>NW_026988433.1:10615000-20615000 GCF_030222135.1 Aotus nancymaae | reverse complement strand
CTGAACTGCCTCTGAGCTGAAGTGAGAACATCTGTGAGAGCACAGGCTCAGAGCTCACAAAACAGGCTGTCCCTTTTGCTATTAGCGATTGTCCCTGGCCTGGCACAGCTGAGCCAAAGTGAACACTTAAAAATACCCTTATCAAAGTGTAATTTATATGCAATAACTCTAAAAACAATACACTTTATGGAGCTGTGATTTACATGCAACAATGCACCCAATTTAGGTCGACAGTTTGACGAGTTTTGACAGATGTATGCACCTTGTAACTACCACCCCAGTGAAGATATAGAACATTTCTGTTACCCCAGAAACTTTCCTCGTTCCTCTTTGCCATCAATCACTATGTCTTCAATCCCAGACAACCACTGAACTGGCTCTATCACTATAGATTTCTAGAGTTTCAGGTTGGGTGCAGTGGCTCATGCCTGTAATCCCAGCACTTTAGGAGGTTGAGGCCGGTGGATCACTTGAGGTCAGGTGTTGAAGACTGGCCTGGCCAACATGGTAAAACTTCATGTCTACTAAAAATACAAAAATTAGCCGGGTGTGGTGGTGGGTGCCTGTAATCCCAGCTACTTGGCAGGCTGAGGCAGGAGAATCACTTGAACCAGGGAGGCAGAGGTCGCAGTTAGCCAAGATTGTGCCACTGCACTCCAGCCTGGGTGACAGAGTGACACTCCATCTCAAAAAGAAAGAAAGAAAGAAAAAAAGATTCCTAGAGTTTTATATATATGGATTCGTACAATATACAATCTTTTGTGTCTGGCTCTTTTTGTTCAACATAGTGTTTTTGAGATTCATTCATGTTATTTCTGTGTTTTAGTTTATTCCTTTTTAATTGCTAAATAGTATTCCATTGTAGGGATAGACCAAGATTTGTTTATCTATGCACATATTGATGGACAGTTGGGTCACTTACAGTTTTTGGCTATTATGAATGAAGCTGCTGTGTGCAAGTCTTTGTATGGGCATATGTTTTCCTGTCTCTTGGGTAAATGTCTAGGAGTGAAATTTTTGGGTCACATGTTTAGTGTATGCTGAGCACTATAAGAAATTGTCCACTTTTGAATGGGCAAAGGATATGAACAGACACTTTACAAAAGAAGACATATATGAGGCCAACAAACATATGAAAAAATGCTCATCACTGGTCATTAGAGAAATGCAAATCAAACTACATTGAGATACCATCTCACGCCAGTTAGAATGGCGATCATTAAAAAATCTGGAGACAACAGATGCTGGAGAGGATGTGGAGAAATAGGAACACTTTTACACTGTGGGAGTGTAAATTAGTTCAACAACTGTGGAAGACAGTGTGGCAATTCCTCAAGGACCTAGAAATAGAAATTCCATTTGACCCAGCAATCCCATTACTGGGTATATACCCAAAGGATTATAAATCGTTCTACTATAAGGACACATGCACACGAATGTTCATTGCAGCACAGTTTACAATAGCAAAGACCTGGAACCAACCCAAATGCCCATCGATGATAGACTGGACAGGGAAAATGTGGCACATACACACCATGGAATACTATGCAGCCATAAAAATGAGTTTGTGTCCTTTGTAGGGATGTGGATGAACCTGGAAACCATCATTCTCAGCAAACTGACACAAGAACAGAAAATCAAACACTGTATGTTCTCACTCATGGGTGGTTGTTGAACAATGAGAACACATGGACACAGGGAGGGGAGCATCACACACTAGGGTCTGGGGGAATAGGGGAGGGACAGTGGGGGGTGGGGAGTTGGGGAGGGATAACACGGGGAGAAATGCCAGATATAGGTGATGGGGAGGAAGGCAGCAAATCACTGCCATGTGTGTACCTATGCAACAATCTTACATGTTCTTCGCATGTACCCCAAAACCCAAAATGCAAAAAAAAAAAAAAAAAAAAGAATTTCTGATTTATTCAGGTTAAAAAAATACATGAAATAATTGGAGACATTTAAAAAAAAAAAGAAAGAAATTGTCAATCTCTTTTCCAAAGCTAGTCCATTTTGCATCCTCACCAGCAATGGATGAAAATTCCAGTGCTCCATATCACAAACACCTGATATTGTCAGTCTTACTAATTTTAGCTATTCTGGTATGTGTGTAGTTGTATCTCATTAAGGCATTGAGTTTTTTTTTTTTTTCGTATTTGAGATGAAGTCTCACTCTGTCCCCTAGGCTGGAGTGCAGTGGCATGATCTCGGCTCACTGCAACCTCCTGGGTTCAAGTGATTCTTCTGCTTCAGCCTCCCAAGCAGCTGGGAATACAGGCACATGCCACCATGTCTGGTTAATTTTTGTATTTTCAGCAGAGATAGCCTGGCCGCATTGAGGTTTTAATTTGCATCTCTCTGCTGATTAAGGATGTTGCATACAACTGGGGGCAGTGGCTCACGCCTACAATCCCATCACTCTGGGAGGCTGTGGCGGGCAGATCGCTTGAGCTCAAGAGTTGGAGATCGGCCTGGGCAACATGGCAAAACTTGGTCTCTGCAAAAAAAAAAAAAAAAAAAAAAAAAAAAAAAATTAGCAGGATGTGGTTGTGCACACCTGTGGTCCCAGCTACTTGGGAGTCTGAGGCGGGAGGATTGTTTGAGGTCAAGGCTGTAGTGAGTTGTATCATACCACTGCACTCCAACCTGGGTGACAGAGCAAGACCCTGTCTCAAAAAAAAAAAAAAAAAAAGATGTTACACACTTTGGCTGCTTGTATATCTTCTCTTGTGAACTGTCTTTTCAAATATTTTGCCCACATTTTAATTGGGCTATTTCCTCATTATGGAATTATAAGATTATATATTCCAAAGGCAGGGGATAGAGCTATTCAGGGTTCTTAATGTGATGCCAGGGGTTCTTAGCTTCCTCTTGTTTCTTGGTCTGGCCAGGATAACAGACTGGGCATGAGCCACCATGTCTATAGACCACACTTTGGCCAGATATGGTGGCTCATGCCTGTAACCCCAGGACTCCAGGAGGCCAAGGTGGGAGGATTGTTTGATGCCAGGAGTTTGAGACCAGTCTAGGCAACATATTGAGACCTACCCTAAGCTCCACAAAACTTAGCCAGGAATGGTGGTACATGCCTGTAGTCCCAGTTACTCAAGAGGCTGAGATGGGAGAATTGTCTGAGCCCAGAAAGTAAGGATTGTAGTGAGAAATTTGGCGCCACTGCACTCCAACCTAGGCAATAGAGTAAGATCCTGTCTCCAAAATTAATTAAAAAAAATATAGAACACACTTTAAGTACACCTTATAGATGCTCAAGCTTGAAGTCAGACCCTAGTGAGGACTCCCCACTTCTCTGCTTTATAACCTCCAAAGTGCCCCCTTCCTCCTCTGCCCACCCATCCATCCCACTCTGTAGAGCAACTGGACAGAACTGAATGACTGACAAGCCACATTGTCTCCCTGGAGAGGACCAAAGGGATGCAAAGGACAGAGGAACCAAGGAAGAAAGAGAAAAGCAATCAAGCAAGAGAAACAAATACCTCTACCAACCTCAAAAGGAGTGGACACACAGGGTGCCCTAAAAGTCTAGAGCAGAGGCCATAAACTATCTGCATCTGTCTGGGTATGTGTTTCCTTATGGAATGGGGAGGGTGCCTCCACCTTGTTTAAGATTCTTTGGAATCAATTGTTAGCATTTATAAACTTGGAGATTTTATCCAAAAACCTGGTTGGGCATGATGGCTCACGCCTGTAATCTCAGCACTTTGGGAGGCTGAGGCTCGTTTGAGCCCATGAATTGAAAACCAGCCTGAGCAACACAGTAAGACAACCCTCATCTCTCAAAAAAAAAAAAAAAAAAAATGTAGCCAGGTAGTCCTACCTACTAGGAGGCTGTTATGGGAGGATCGCTTGAGCCTGGGAGGTCAAGGCTGCAGTGAGCTATGATTGCATGGCTATACTCCAACTCGGGTGACAGAGCAACACCCTGTCTCATAAATACATATGTACATAAAATAAATTGGATTTACATTTGAAAAAGTTAGGAAATCCTGCCATACTGGTCCCCGTTCATGCTCTTCTCCCACAGTCACATCTCTGTCTGGGTCTGGACTCTGAGTCTTTTTCCGTCTGCCTAAGGGTGGTCACAGCTTTCATGGTAGCTGGTCCCAGTGTACCTTGTCATCCTTGTTGGTTCCATTAATTCTGCCCACACTGTATAAATAGGTAATTCATTCTCTCTCTTCGGTTTACCCTGTGCTATCTGCTTCCTTCCTTCCTTGGCTATTTATTATAGATCTTCAAGCATTAAGGGTATGATACTGGTGTATGTTAGCACTTCTGTCACAAAGATAATGCTATAATCCTCCATCTCCACCTCATCATTCAGTCTCAGTTTTCTCATCCAAAAAAGTGAGAATGAAAATATCTACTGCTTGGAAGTCGGATTAAATATGTTGCTACCTGGCACATACAAATGTGAGTTTCTTTCCAACATCACATTTTGGAGAATATAAATAGGCCTGGCAGAAATGTCTCAACAGGTTGTCCTAAGCCTAGTTTCTATTTTTTGCTTTCAAAGCCAGAATCATGTTAAGTTTTTCACTGTTTAGGATCACCATTGCCATAATGATCTGTTATGGCCCTGTGTCTGGTAATAGTTGTAAACAACAATATCTGCCACTTACTGAGGGTTACTATGCACCAGAGACTTCCTTAATACTGTCTTTCTAAAAATTTTATTCCTTATTTTTAGAGACGGGGTCTTGCTATGTTGCCCAGGCTGGTCTCAAACTCCTGTGCTCAAGCAACCCTCCTGTCTCTGCCTCCTGAGTTGTTGGGATTACAGGTACGAACCACCGTGCCCTGCATCACATATTACCTTACTGAAACCTCACAGCAAATGTAGGAGGTGAGTGCCATTATTTGTTTTTGTTTTTTCTTTTTTGAGATGGAGTCTCGCTCTGTTGCCCAGGTTGAAGTGCAGTGGCACGATCTCGCTCACTGCAAACTCTACCTCCCTGGTTCAAATGATTCTTCTGCCTCAGCCTCCCAAGTAGCTGGGATTACAGAGATACACCACCACCCCCAGCTAATTTTTGTATCTTTAGTAGATATGGGGTTTCACCAAGTTGGCCAGGCTGGCCTTGAACCCCTGACCTCAGTTGATCCACCTGTCTCGGCCTCCCAAAGTGCTGGGATTACAGGCATGAGCCACCAAACCTGGCCGTTCCTCCTTTCCCAGATGAGGAAACAGGTGCTGGCATTAAACAGACCAAGAGAGCGTTTTCCAGGGTCAAGTGGTAGAGCTAAGATTTGAACCCAGACTGGTCTGACTTCACAGCTTGATCTTAACTCCCCATACTATAGGTACCTAATGAATTATTGCCTATATATCTAATGTATCCTGTTATAGTTCAGATACCCATAATTCACCTTGTAGTGGGACTTCCTGAAAAGTGCTATGTCAGGTGCAGGCTGTATTAGTTTTCTCTTGCCGGCAATGCGCAGGTGTCCTCAGCAGAGAAACAGCCACATCATCAATTCCCCTTCTTCTCCACGTGTCCCAGGCTAAGCCAATCCTGTGCTTCCCATTCCATTAGCCACACTGATTCGCTCAGGAATCGGTGTTAGATTAAAACTGGCCAGAGTGAATTTCAGGAATGTTGGTGGGACATCACCAGAAAAGAGGACTGCTCTCTCCCGAAGCTGGTCTTGAACCTGAGAAAATGTGACCTGGGGCTGCTGGCGGCCAGCTTGTCCCCATGATGTGACAATATGCAGACAGCAGAGCCAAGCAGCAATGGAGGACAATCAGGTACCTAAAGTTAGATCAACCCCTGCCCCATTCAGTTATACAATCCATTATTTTCTTCTTCTCAGTTTAAAGTTTACTGTGTTGTGTTCACCCTCAGTTGAAAGGATCTTAACTAATAGAGCAGGTCAAAGGCTTTTTAGGTAAAGCATTTGCCACTTGATCCTTGTGGTATAATTCTGGCCACATTATTGTCAAATCTCAGGTGTAATAGCATTTCATCTGTAAATATTTCGTATCTTTTTTTTGGAGATGGAGTCTCGGTTTGTCACTCAGGCTGGAGTGCAGTGGTGTGATCTTGGCTCACTGCAACCTCTGCCTCCTGGGTTCAAGCAATTCTCCTGCCTCAGCCTCCTAATAGCTGAGACTATAGGTGTGGGCCACCACACCTGGCTAGTTTTCATATTTTCAGTAAAGACAGCATTTTGCCATGTTGGCTAGGCTGGTCTTGAACTCCTGACCTCAAGTGATCTGCCCGCCTTGGCTTTCCAAAGTGCTGGGATTACAAGCGTGAGCCACTGGGCCCAGCCATATATCGTATCTTTAAAAGGTAAAACTTATTTAAGAAAATATAACTAGAATAGCATTAAAAAACAAAAATTGGCTGGGCATAGTGACTCACACCTGTAATCTCATTGATTTGACAGGCCAATATGGGAGGATCATTTGAGGCCAAGAGTCTGAGCAGCATATCCAGACTCCACCACTTAAAAAAAAAAAAAAAGCTAGGTGTGATAGCACACACCTGTAGTCCCAACTACTCAGAAGGCTGAGGTAGGAGAATCACGTGAGCCCGGGAGATCAAGGCTGCAGTGAGCTATGATCTTGCCACTGCACTGCAGGTTGGGCAACAGAGTGAGATCTTGTCTCTAAATATAAATAAGTAAAAATAAAATAAAAATCAGCTATAATGTAGAATCATACTTATGAATAACTGTTGCAACCAAACTTTTCCAAAAATTTCCTATGAAAGGTGTAATTCTGCTCATTAAAAATTGCTCCTTAAAAACTGCCAGTGACTTTGTTGTTTGAATTTAAGATCTTTAAATACATTTTGGAAATGAGACGCAGAGAGACATCAAGAACCTATTAGCAGGAGTTGAGATCAGCCTGTGAAACATGGCAAAATCCTGTGTCTACAAATAATACACAAATTAGCCAGGCACGGTGGCTGCGAGGGAGGCTGAGACGGGAGGATGGCTTGAGCCCGGGAGGCTGAGGTTGCAGTGGGTCAGGATTGCACTACTGTACCTGAGCCTGGGCAACAGAGTGAAATCCTATCTCCAAAACCAAAATGAAACAAAGCAAAATAAACAAACAAAAAATCTATTGGGAGTGGGAGTGTGAGCATGTAGGTGTGTGTGCACACATGCACACATTTCTTATTACATGTGTGTTTATGGAGCCAAAAGACTGTATAACCCTAATTGGAAATCTAACAGTAAAGGCATTTTGATGTTGCAAGCAGCTGGTAAGAGGGAATTTACAAACTACAAAGAGTAAAATATAAATAAATAAGCTGGAAAAAAAAAAAAAAAAGAAACAGAAAGAACACCTACGGTTGCCAGTAACTAGGGATGGATGAAATAAGAAGTATTTTCAGTTTTAGTCAAAGCTTTAGAGTTTTTCAAAAAGCTTAAATGAGAAAAATAAGGAGGTGGAGTGAGTATGGGAATGGGCACTGCCAATTTAGATGAAGCTAAAATTTTAAATCTTGTTAAACAATCCCAACAAACTGGCATTCAAAGTGTGCTATTAATAAAAGCATTCCTTTAAAAAAATGGTTTGGTGTAAACCACTTTTTCCCCTTTATACGTTCTTTTCTTTTCTTCCTTTTTTTTGAGACAGGGTCTCTCTGTTGCCCAGGCTGGAGCGCAGTGAAGCGATCTTGGCTCACTGCAACCTCTGTCTTTCAGGCTCAATCGATCCTCCCACCTCAGCCTCCTGAGTAGCCAGGACCCCAGGTGCATGCCACTACCCTTGGTAACTTTTGTAATTTTTGTAGAAATGGGATTTTGCAATATTGCCCAAGCCAGTCTTGTACTGCCAGACTCAGGCGATCCTCCCACCTTGGCCTCCCAAAGTGCTGGGGTTACAAGTGTGAGCCGTTACCCCTGGCCTCCCGTTTATACTTTCCCTTACCATGCTAAGGTGGTTGGGTTAGAAAGACTGTTCAACTTGTAGTTCCTTTTTTTATTAGCTATGTGACCATGGGAAGTTAACTAGACATTTCTGAGCCTCACCTTCCAGGCTAAGTTTTTAAAATTTTTTGCAGAGATGGGGTCTCACTATGTTGCCCAGGCTGGTTTTGAACTTCTGGTCTCAATCAATCCTCCTGTCTTGGCCTCCCAAAGTGCTGTGATTAAAGGCATGAGCCACCGTGCCCGGACTGATCTCTGTTTTTAAGTGTTGGCAATTAAGTCACATTTTTCTAGAACACCAGTGAAGCCAAACAGAATAGAATATATTCTGCAGGCCACATTTGGCCACAATCCTCTGGGTTACATCATTTGCCTTAAAGAGGAAGAGAGTGAGATGATTTCAGCCCTGGAAAGATGTTCTGCTCCATTTCATCCTTGGAATGGCTGTCATGCCAAATGCAGGTAGAGGATGGTCACTAACATTATGGAATGCCCACTGTGTGCACTTTAGGTGAGCTAATTTGTTGAATACTCCAACAACTACTTGGTTTCATTTGGGTCACAAATGAAAGTTTCATAAGCGAGTGGAAAGTCCAGGTTAGGCACTATCTGAGCCACTCATTGAAAACCCTGCACATTGGGGCCCGCAGTTCCTTCAGAGACTAGATAAGGAGGGACTTTGGTTGGCTGACTCCCTGAGGCCAAATCAACTCCCCTTGATTTTCCTTTGAGGGTCCTCAGAAGAGGGGACAAGTGTTCCCAGTATAGGAACAGCAAGAGCAAATGCCCCAGGGGGCAACGGCCTCTGTGATTTGGGGAACAGCAACATGAGGGAATAATTGAGGGGGAGGGAGATAATTGTGTGAAGGGGTTCTGCCTGCACCCTTAGTGAAACCCAACTGTAGAAGGGGTGGTGGAGGAGGGAGAGAGGTGATGGAGGAGGCAGAGGGACGGTGGGGGAGGGAGAGGGGTGGTGGAGAAGAGAGAGGGGTGGTGGAGGAAGAAAAGGGGGAGGAGGAGGGAGAGAGGTGGTAGAGGAGGAAGAAAGTGATGAAGGTGGAGCAGGGTGGAGGGTGATGGAGGAGGGAGAGGGGATGATGAAGGTGGAGGAGAGAGCGGGGTGGTGGAGGTGGAGGAGAGAGGGGGTGGAAGAGGGAGTGATGAAGGTGGAGGAGGCGGAGGAGGTGGGAGAGGAGGAAGAAGGGGTGATGATGGTGTAGGAGGGAGAGGGGTTGGTGAAGGTGGAGGAGGGAGAGGGAGGAAGGAAAGGGAGAGGGGAGGTGGACAAGGGAGAGGGGTGGTGGAGGAAGGCGGCAGTGGTGTTCCTAACCCTTGATCTTGGCTTGTTAACCCTCTCTGAGCTTCCGTCTGGTGGGGGGATGAGGATCGTTGGCTGTTCCCACGTTTAAGGGCAGAGCTGGGTGGGGGGTGGTGTTGGTGCTCGAGGGTCACGTGCGGGTGGCTTTGCCGCGGTGGTGGCGGCGGTCACAGAGGCGACACCACTGGAGGCGGAGGAGGGACCGGCCCACCGACGCTGCGGGCGGGTAAGCGGGCGGCGGCTGCGGCCACCAGGTCTTGCCCTCGAGAGCTGCAGCATGCGCTGTCTGGGGGTCGTGGGGGTCCCGTGGGGGTGCGGCGGGGATGCGGGACGCTGCCTCCCGGAATGGGGCTGCTGGAGCCGGAGGATGCGCTAGAACCGGGGGTGGGGCGATGAGGGACTTGGGGGCTGGGTGATGGCGCAGGACCCGCGCTATCCTCTGGGATTTTGAGGGACGGGTGCCGGCAGGGCCCCCCAACGTGGCTGCTCCTGCGAGAGGGGAACAGGTGGTCACAGGTGGCTGCAGCGAAGGCAGCTCCTCTCTGGTAGCTCCTCTCTGGATGTGGAGCCGGCTGGGATCCCGGGACCTCCTTTTCTGGAGCCGTCTGGGACCCGGGGTCAGGCTTTGCTCAAGGGTCTTTCGAAGGAATAGGAAGACGGGAGACTTAGAAAGTGCTGAAATCTGGACACTAGAGAGACAGTGTATCTGATTTTTATCCCCATCTGTACTCCCACCCCAGATCATGGCACATTCCCGGGATCAAGGTTTCCATAGTCAATCAGAGGGTGTCTCCGCACCCCCCGCACCCCATCCCGGCAGTATCCTGGTATTTCACCTCCTAAACCAGGAGTTGCAAACTCAGATGCACCCAGGGCCAGGTAGATGCACAATGGGCCCAGCTCTTACCTGGTCTCAACTATGTACCAGGCGCTGTCTGGAGTCATTCATTCATTGAATCCTCACCACCCCCGTGAACTTGCTACTTGCGATGACCCTGAGTTTACAGATAGGGAAGCAGGTAGGCAAGGTGAAAGGCACTTGCCCAAGATCACATGAGTAGCAAGTGCCAAGTCAGGATGAGACTCCAGGCAGGTGGCTCCAGAGTTCCTGGCTTTTAACCACGGTCCTGTGCTGAGCAGATGGGCTGTGGGGGTCACCAGGAGCCCGACCAGGGAGACTTAGGGCTGTCAGGCAGGAATGCAGACCTTGTGTGGCCAGACTGTCCAATTTCTTGAGAAGCCAAAAGTTAGGGCTTTTAAGTAACATCACCTTTAGATTTGGGCAATTTAAACTTAAAAACACTCATTATAGTGAAAAGTTTCAAACATACACAAAAGGAGAGAAAATATTATAATAAAAATTTTTTTTGGTCCTGGCACAGTCACTCATGCCTGTAATCCCAGCACTTTAGGAGGATTGCTTGAGGCCAGGAGTTCGAGACCAACCTGGGCAATACAGCAAGACCCCATTTCTACCAAAAAAAGAAAAAGAAAAAGATTATCCTGGTGTGGTGGCCTGTGTCTGTAGTCCTAGCTATTCTGGAGGCTGATGGGGGATGATTGCTTGAGCCCAGGAGTTCGAGGCTGCAGTGACCTGTGATAGCACCACTGTATTGCAGCCTGGGTGACAGAGGGAGATCTTGTCATAAATAAATAAATAAATAAATAAATAAATAAATAAATAAATAAAGTTTGAAGACCACGATGTGAGCTAAATAAAGCATGCCCAGTGGTCACTTCTTTCCTAAAGACCTCTGGCTGTTCACTGTCCTTATCTAAACCCTGGCTACTCAAAGTGTGGTCCTGGACACAGCAACAGCATCAGCATCACCTGGGAGCTGGTGGGAAATGCTGAATCTCAGGCCCCACCCCAGACCTGCTGAATTAGACTCTGGATTTTAATGAGATCCCCCAGGTCATCCACATACATGTTAAAGTTTGAGAAGCACTGTTCTAGTTCACTTTGCCTGGTCAAATTTTATCAGCCTCCCTCCTTAAAATTTTCCTGCTTTCTTCCTGGGTTCTTTTTTTTTTTTTGAGATGGAGTCTTGCTCTGTCACCCAGGCTGGAGTGCAGTGGCATAATCTCTGCTCACTGCAGCTTTCTGAGTTCAAGCAGTTCTCGTGCCTCAGCCTCTGAGTAGCTACAGGCGTACTCTACCATGATGCCCGGCTATGTTTTTTTTTTGAGACAGAGTTTCGTCTCTGTCTCCCAGGCTGGAGTGCAGTGGCTCCATCTCAGTTCACTGCAAGCTCCACCTCCTAGGTCCAAGTGATTCTCCTGTTTCAGCCTCCCGAGTTGTTGGGATTACAGGCATGTGGTACCAGGCCTGGCTAATATTTGTATTTTTAGTAGAGACAGGGTCTCACCATGTTGGCCAGGCTGGTCTCTAACTCCTGACCTCAGGTGATCCACCTGCCTTGGCCTCCCAAAGTGCTGGGGTTACAGGTGTGAGCCACTGCACCCAGCCCTGAGTTCCTGAAACTCAGATCTGGCCCCAGATAATTTGGTGGAGCGAAGAATTTTGGTGGAGGGAAGAATGTCTTTTGGAAGGTGTGACTATACAATAAAAATGACAGTGTTCGCACTAGTCTTACTCTTGCCAGGGCCCTGAGCTATACTTTTTTTCTTAATTGTATATTTTTCAACATAATTTTTTTTGATAGTCTCTCTGTCACCCAAGCTGGAGTGCAGTGGCATGAAAATGGCTCATTGCAGCCTCAACCTCCTGGGCTCAAGCGTTCCTTCTGCCTCAGCCTCCCGGCAAGCTAGTAACACAGGCATGCACCACTGTAACTGGGAAGGGATTCCGATCCAGATCCCAAGCGAGGGTTCTTGGATCTCACGTGAAAAAGAATTCAGGATGAGTCCGTAGAATAAACTGAAAGCAGATTTATTAACAGAGTAAAGGCATGAGGAATGGCGGCTCCATAGCCAGAGCAGCAGCAGGGGCTGCCCAGTCACTTATACTTCTTGATTATATGGTGAACAAGGGGCAGATTATACATGAGTTTTCTAGGAAAGGGGTAGGCAATTTCCAGAACTGAGGGTTCCTCCCCTTTTTTAGACCATGTAGGGCAACTTCCTGACGTTGCCATGGCATTTGTAAACTGTGAATGTGTCTCTCAGCATGCGAATGCATTGTAATTAGCGTATTGTAATTAGCGTATTATAATGAGCAGTGGGGATGATCAGAGGTCACGTTGGTCGCCATCTTGGTTTTGGTGGGTTCTGGCTGGCTTCTGTACTGTATGCTATTACATCAGCAAGGTCTTTGTGACCTGTATCTTGTGCTGACCTCCTGTCTCATCCTATGACTTGGAATGCCTAGCCTCCTGGGAAGGCAGCCCAGTAGGTCTCAGCCTTATTTTCCCCAGCCCCCTAGTCAAGATGGAGTTGCTGTGGTTCAAATGCCTCTGACAACATCATGCCCAGCTAAGTTTTTGATTTTCTTTTTGGAGTGATGGGACCTCACTTTCTTGGTCTTGAACTCCTGGGTTCAAGCAATCGTCTCACCTCAGTCTTCCAAAGTGCTAAAATTACAGGTGTGAACCACCATGCCTGGCCTAATCTTCAAGTTTTTTGGGGAGCCGTGACTCTGTCTTCCTCATTCTTGTGTCCCCACATGTCACACATACTGCATTTCACATAATGATATTCAGTAAGTACTGAATCAAATGTAATTAACTCAAGTAAAGTAGAGATTCAGTCTCTTAGACACTCGCCTCAGGCAAGAAATCTCTCTTCCCCCTGAGTTATAATGGAAGTCACTGTTTTCAAGCTTGTAGGATAAAGAGCAGCACAGACTCTGACATGGGACAGCTTTGTTTTCGTCATTGCCACCCCTCAATTCAAAGTCATTTTGTCCTTATGTGGGTGTCAAGCAGCTAGGAAAATGGGCCCAGTATGAGACAGTTTCAAACAGTGCAGCTTTTTATTATGCAAAGGTAACAGGGTTTCTCGCAGCATGACCCCAGCAATAGTGGCTGTCTGTGACTGTTACCTCAGAGCCAGGGAAGAAAACAAGCTTTTAAGAGTTTGAGTCAATCAAAGCGTGCTACTGACTTCACCTTTTGCTAGGGGGCCAGAATCTTTTGAGGGGCAAAACTAGAATTCCAGCAACTAATAATGAATCTTAAAAAACAACAAAACAAAACAGCAAAAACAGAATGTAGAGAAATCTGGGGAGATCGACAGAAGATTACAAATCTTTGGGAGGTAGAGTGGCCAGAACTACATTTCCGTCATTTTGGTTCTACCTGAACCAAAACATGGCCTGAGAAGGACTCAGTGATGTGCCCTATGAATTTCATCATTAGGAGCTGATGGGCTCAATAGACTCCTATTGCAAAAATGTGAACATAGCAACTACTCACATTTTAGTCTGAATTAGCAAGTTTCTGACAGCTGGTGAAGCAAGAGCAGCCGCAAACAAACCTCTTCAGCTTCGAGCAGAGAAGGAAGTGGTAATTTTATTTGGCTGGGAGCTGTGGAAGGTATAGATGCCTCAATAACTGAGCTCCCCGATAAAGAAAATCCTGGCCCTTTTAAAGGCTCACAGTCTAAGACATCTAAGAGGTGCACATGTGAGAGAGTCATGATTGATTTAGCAAGCATGGTGAACGTGACCAGATAGGGGTCTTGAGTGGTCGAATAAGAACAGTGCCATTCGGGTTAAGGTTCCTCCATACTATGCCTGTGATCTATAGATAGAATTGTGGTTAGGAGTAGGGGGTTTAATTTTTAACCTCCAGATCTGGCCAGTGGCTCCAACCAGTTCTTCCACTGACCTCATCTGGCTGACTTTTCACTTTCGTTTCCTCCTTTTCTCCAAACACTAGCTGAGAGAAGGGGGCCACCTTCCTCGCTGGGAGCTGCAAAGTCAACTGCTTACAGGGTCCAGGCATGAAATGTCAACAACTGAAGCAGGCAGAGCCAGAAAATACAAGAGTGGTGGGGATATAGTGAGTTGGGAACACATGCTCCATCTATAGGGAGCAGCAGCAACTCAGCTCTGGGTGGTCGTTACCATGAAAAATTACAGGTTCAATGTTACTCTATGTTTTGCGAAGTTAGAAATCTAGATTTTTACATGAAATCTTCCAATTAAAAAGTATGAACAATTACTTTATTCTTTTACTAGTTCTTAATCTTTCTTCATCATAGGTTCCTCTGAAAATCTGGTTGAAGCTATTGTGCTTGGGAAACTACAGCACACATACTTTTTTTGTATACAATTTCAAGAGATTCACAGACAGGATCCCCCAATCCCACGGTGTCTCAAGGGCAGGAGGGGTTCCTGCACTGGCGTTTATACTTTCCAAGAGAGGATCTGATTGGTTGGATTTACCACTATCAAATAGGTCACACTTCTATTGGGCAGAGTTTCATTTGGGGTCTCCCCTTCATGTTCTAATTGGTTGCTTCTGGCTTGAGCATCGATTCTTGAGTCCCATAGCGACCACGGAATGCAGAGCTGGCTTCACCCAAAGCACGGCTGAAACAGACCTTTCTGAACAAAGTATCCCAGGAATTACGTTTCTCAGAATTAAACTGTGGGCACCAGTATCCTCTGAACTTCATGAACTGCGCTCCAGAATGCCTCCTCCCTCACCTTCTCTTCCAAAGTCTCACCATTTGGAAAATTCCTCTTGCTCCTTTTCATCTTCCCTCTTGTATTAAAAAAAAAATTCTGGTACAGTTGTTACATTTCATTTTTATGATCTTGTTTTAGAGATTAGCTGTATTTCATCAAAGTTATACAACTACATAGTTTAAGTCAGATTATAACATATCTATAACTTAGTTTCTGTTCCTCTGTTCCTGGTCCATCCCTAGAAACAACTACTGCCAACTCCCCTAACTGTTTCTTTTCTTTTCTTTTCTTCTTTTTAAATTTTTTTGAAGACAGGTTTCACTCTGTTACCCAGGCTCTAGTGCAGTGGCGTGATCATGGCTCACTGCAGCATTGACCTCTTGGGCTCAAGCCATCCTCCTGCCTCAGCCTCCTGAGTAGCTGGGACCGCAGACGTGCACCACCAGAACCAGCCAAGTTGTTTCTTAATTGCATTCCCCCATATTCATATTTCTAATCTTGATTTTGACATATTTCCAGTAATTTCATTCACTCTCTAACTGACTCATTAATTAGCTGATTAAGTAATCACATATACAAAAAGCCTCTACTACGGGCTAAGGGCTGTGCTGGGTGCTATGGATAGAGGAGCAAAAACACATACAGTGTCTATTTCTATCTCTATCTTTCTCTCTCTGTCAGTTTCTTTGCCTTCCTGTCTGTCTCTCATTCACTGCTTTTATCTCTTCGCCTCTATGTCTCTCTTCATTTCAATCATTTTGTTTCTGTTCTCTGCCTCTCTCTCCACATCTCTCTGGATTTAACAGAAAATGCTCTCTTTTTCTCTATCTCTGTCGTTCTATATCTCCACCTCCTGTCTTTCCCATCTCCCACACCCTTCTTAAAAGAGCGTGACTATGAAAGGGTCCCTTCTAGGTGAGGCCATTTTTAACCGAGGACTTAGGAGACAATTTTGTCTTGTCTTTTGTACAGTATTTGAGGGCGGGGGCAAGGTGAGGAAGTTAGCTGGTTTGCACTTTAATGTAGTTTAGTCAAGATGATCTTTTTATGAACCAATTTGTGCAGATTGGTTTGCAAGATGTGACTAAAATATCAAATCCCTACACAGTCAAAGCATTAACGGATTGGGAAGGTAAATTAGAGAAGAGTGTTTTCCTGTAGGAATTACACTGACATTCAAAACTAACTTTTCTTGATACTGAGTCCACTGCATTCCACACTGGCTTTGGGAGGAATATTTAAATCCAAGTTCTTGGTGAGTGCTCTAATAGACAAGAACAGTGGTAATTAAATCAGAAAGCAAAAATTGTTTCTTGGTACTTCCTGCAAGTTTTCTTACCTTGGGGAGTATTAGTGAGGAAGAATGTTTAGCAGAGTTATATTAGTCTGTTCTCATTCTGCTAATAAAGACATACCTGAGACTGGGTAATTTATAAAGGAAAGACACTTAATTGACTCATGGTTCCACATGATTGGGGAGGCCTCAGTATCATGGTGGAAGAGCAAGGGATGTCTTACATGGTGGTAGGCGAGAGACAGAGCATGTGCAGGGGACCTCCCCTTTATCAAACCATCAGATCTCATGAGACTTATTCACTATCATGAGAACAGCATGGGAAAGACCCACCCCCATGATTCTATTACCTCCCACTGGGTCCCTCCCACAACGTGGGGATTGTGGGAGCTGTAATTCAAGATTTGGGTGGGGACACAGCCAAACCATATTAAGAGTCTTGACAAAATTAAGATTATTAAGGCTTTATGGAAATGAGCAGGTCCACAAATGACTCAAAATATTTGGGGGAGAAAGTAGGTACCTTGGGAAGTGTTTTAGGATTTTCCTTCTCTCCCTCCCACTCTTTCTTCCTTCCTTCTTTCCCTCTTTCTTTTCCATTTCCCTTTCTATTTAGTTTTCCTTCCCTCTATACTATCCCTGGGTTAGTAATCTCTTATGGTTGAACCAAAGCTGAACTGACACTGAAGACACATGAGTTCGATCCCACTTTTGCTGCTCAGCAGCTATGTGACCTTGTGAAAGTTATTCACCTTCTCTGGGTTTAGTTTCTTTTTCTGTTAAGTAAGACGTTTTGGACCAGATGACCTCTAACGTTTTTCCCAGATCTAAGATTCCTTGACACACCCACCAAAAATATTTAAATTTTAATATGTATTTTTTTCTTGTTGTAAAGGGGGCAAACCCATTAAACAATTTGGAAAACATCAAAAAAGAATAAGTGAAAACTATCCATAATTCCATCATCCAAAGAACCAATGTGAACACTTCAGGGCAATTTTCTTTGTCTTTTTTTGATATATGATTTTCACAAATCATGGTTGTTTATATTGTACACAACAGTTTTGTATCTTTTTAAATTTCCTCCTAAGCATGTCTCTATGTCTTGCCTGTCTTCATGAACATTATGATTATTACCATTTTTTAGAGATAGGGTCTCGCTCTGTCTCCCAGGCTGGAGTGCAGTGGTTCAATCATAGCTCACTGCAGCCTCCAAAGTGTTGGGATTGCTCGACCCCTCCTGTGCTCAAGCAGTCCTCCCATGTCAGCTTCCCAGAATGTTGGGATTACTGTTGTGAGCCACCATGCCTGGTCATGAACAACATATATATATATATATATATATATATATATATATATATATATATATATATTATTTTTTTTTTTTTGAGACAGAGTCTCCCTCTGTTGCTCAGGCCGAAGTGCAGTGTCCTGAGCATAGCTTACTGCCGCCTTGACCTCCTGGACTTAAACAATCCTTCCACCTCAGCCTCCCAAGTAGCTAGGACTATAGGCATGTACCACCATGTCCAGCTAGCTTCGTTTTTTTGTATTTTTGTACAGATAGGGTATCACTATGTTGCCCAGGCTGGTCTTGAATCCTGGGTTGAAGTGATCCACCTCCCTCAACCTCCAAAAGTACTGGGATTACAGGTGTGAGCCTGGCCACAAACAATGTTTTTTTTTTTTTTTTGAGATGGAGTTTTGATCTTGTTGCCCAGGCTGGAGTGCAATGGCGCAATCTTGGCTCACCGCAACTTCCACTTCCCAGGTTGAAGTGATTCTCCTGCCTCAGCCTCCTGAGTAGCTGGGATAACAGACATGCACCACCACACCCAACTAATTTTGTATTTTTAGTAGAGATGGGGTTTTTCCACGTTGGTCAGCTGGTCTCGAACTCCTGACCTCAGGTGATCTGCCCGCCTTGGCCTCCCAAAATGCTGGGATTACAGGCGTGAGCCACCACACCCAGCAAACAACATTTTTAATGGGAATGTAATATTTCATTGAGCAGTCATGTCTGGATTACATAACCACTCTCTGGTTGGCAGACATTTTGGTTGATGTCAGCTTTTCTCTTTTATGGCCTCTTATGTTATCTTTGTTCCCGAATATTTCTGCATCTTTTTATTTTCCTTGAGTTTATGTCTCTTTCAATGGTTCTATTTGTGTTTCCTGGCAAACATGGATAAATGCCCCAGAAACTTGCTGGGTGGGTGGCTTCGTGAATTTTCCCTGGAATTAAAACTTACTTTGCTTCACATAACTGAATTGACTGTATGTCAGAGGGAGGACAGTGGCTGGGAGGTAACGCTGACTTTCATGCTTTATTAAGTCCTCACTTGCCTGCAGCCTCACTTCTTTTAGGTATGACCTAATTTTCATTCAGTTCTTTTGTCTGCACGGCTAATAACGACATCATCATCAACAATAATAACAGCTACTGTTTTAAGAGTTTATTCAGTAGTGCCAGGTATTGTTCACTGTCTCATTCCATCCTCACAATAGCCCCTCTGAAGTCAACATTTTCTTTTCTTTTTTTTTTGAGGCAGAGTCTCCCTCTGTCACCCAGGCTGGAGTGCAGTGTCACCATCTCGGCTCACCGCAACCTCTGCCTCCCAGGTTCAAGTGATTCTCCTGCCTCAGCCTCCTGAGTAGCTGGGATTACAGGCATGCACCACCACACCCAACTAATTTTTTTGTATTTTTAGTAGAGATGGGGTTTCTCCATGCTAATCAGATTGGTCTTGAACCCCCGACCTCAGGTGATCCACCTCTTTGGCCTCCCAAAGTGCTGGGATTACAGGCGTAAGCCACTGCACCCGGCCAGTATTTTCAACATTTTGCAGATGAGGAAACTGAGGCACAGAGAGGCTGAGTTCTTTTTCTCAAGATCAGATAAGGTATAGGATTTGCACCAAGTTTCTGTTTATCCAAGAATTTGAGCTCTAAAGTGCTAGATTTCTCCCCTTGCCCCCATATTCGCTCTCCTAGAAACATCTGTAATTTTAAAAAAAAAAAGGAAGAAGAAAAGGAGGAGATTGATAAAGGGATGGAAGGAAGAAGGAACCATCCTTTGCATTTCCCTAATGTCTAGAGACAGCTCTGCATTAAAAGCCAGGAGACTTGGGTACTTCTTTTAGCCTTACTATTCAATTGCTGTGTAGCCTTGAGCAAACTACATCCCATATCCATGCCTCAGTTTATAACCTACAAAATTAAAGGGCTGGCTGTGTGCGGTGGCTCAGGCCTGTAATCCCTGCACTTTGGGAGGCCGAGGTGGGTGGATCACTTGAGGTCAGGAGTTCGAGATCAGCCTGACCAACATGGTGAAACACAGTCTTTACTAAAAATACAAAAATCAGCTGGGTGGTAGCAGTGGGCGCCTGTAGTCTCAGCTACTTGGGAGGCCAAGTGAGGAAAATCGCTTGAGCCTAGGAGGCGGAGGTTGCAGTGAGCTGATATCACACTATTGCACTCCAACCTGAGCGACAGAGTGAGACCCTGTCTCAAAACGGGCTAAATAATTATAGAATTTCTATGGGCTCTGAGACTCTTAAGATTCTCTGATCAACCCTAGGTTGGTGGGAGGGGACTCAGAAGTGATTATGGCTGCAGAAAATGGGAAAAGCAAGGCTCAAGGAAGTCTCCAGCATCACAAAAAACTATCAGGTCCTGTTGGGTCTTTCACGTGTAAATATCTGAGACTTTGTATTTTGGGGTCTCTTTGGGAATGGATTTATTGAAGCTTAAACACAAAAGGAGAATGGAGTTAAGAATATCTGGACACCATAGGGAACCCAAGAGCAGGAGCAAGGAAACCAGATGTTTCTGCTCATATCTATACTCCTGGCAGCATCACGCCTCTCACTCTGACCCTGCTACCTATGCTCCAGGGCCCGGGAAGCTGCTGGGTTTTCAAATATTTGACTCTGAACTAACACTTCCTGCCTTCATCTAGGAGAAAGAATCTGATTGGTCCAGCCGGGGTTACATGGTCTACTTCCGATCCATGGGGTGGAGAGGGAGGGGGATACCGCGGGTGTCATTCCTGGGTGTGATCGCTGAGAAGTCCAGGGGCAAAATTGCTTCATAGGGGCACACCCTTGGTTGTCTCAGTGCGGCAAGAGCTTCTGCAGTCGTTATTAAGGATGGAACTTTAAATTACTTACTTCCACTTTATGTGAAGTGGCTCACCCAGGAAGAAATTAACAAAACTGAGGAAGCCTAGGGGGAGCCAATTATTGTTTGAGACTTTGAAGTGTGCACTTGTGCTGAGGGATGGTGTATCAGTCAGGGTTCTCTAGAGGGACAGGGTTAATAGGATAGATGTATATATAAAGGGAGTTTATTAAGGGGTATTGACTTGCACCATCACAAGGTGAAGTCCCACAATAGACTGCCTGCAAGCGGAGAAGCAAGAAAGTCAGTCTGAGTCCCAAAACCTCAAAAGTAGGGGAGCCCACAGTGCAGCCTTCAGTCAGTGGTCGAACACCCGAGAGCCCCTGGCAAATCTCTAGTGTAGGTCCAAGAGTCCAAAAGCTGAAGAACTTGGAGTCCGATGTTTGAAGGCGGGAAGCATCCAGCACGGGAGAAAAATGGAGGCCGGAAGACTCAGCCAGTCTAGTCTCTCCTCGTTCCTCTGCCTGCTTTATCCTAGCCACTAGGGCAGCTGATTAGATGGCATCCACCCAGATTGAGTGTGGGTCTGCCTTTCCTGGTTCACTGGCACAAATGTTAATCTCCATTGGCAACACCTCACAGACACACCCAGGAACAATACTTTGCATCCTTCAATCCAATCAAGTTGGCACTCAATATTAACCATCACAGACGGTGATTATAGTAAGTTTCAGTCAAGTTTTCTTTGATGATTTCCTACATAGTGATATTCACTAAGGGAGACTTCCCAGTTGAAAACCTGTATGTCCTCATCACTGCACATTGAATCTCATTTCTTGAAAAGGTTTTGCTGGGTGCAGTGGCTCACACCTGTAATCCCAGAACATTGGGAGGCCAAGATGAGCAAATCACTTGAAGTCAGGAGTTCGAGACCAGCCTGGCCAACATAGTGAAACCCTGTCTTTACTAAAAATACAAAAATTAGCCAGGCATGGGGTGGTACATGCCTGTAGTTCCTGCTACGAGGGAGGCTGAGGCAGGAGAATCGCTTGGACCCAGGAGGCGGAGTTTACCGTGAGCCGAGATCTCACACCACTGTACTCCAGTCTGGGTGACAGAGTGAAACTCTGTCTTGAAGAAAAAAAAAAGGTGGTTAAAATGGCCAGGCAGTGCACTTGTGTGCCAAAAGGAGTGTTCTAGAGAATCAACACACCTCAAATCCTGATGTTGGGATTCAATAAGGACAAAGAGCCCTCTAGATAAGTAGAACTCAAACTTTAGATGGTTTAGCAACTGCCCAGGGTGCTTGTTGAAATGCAGATTCCTGGGTCCCCCAAAGATTTTGTGGGTCCAAGGAGGTGGAGGTGTGGATCAGGAGCCTGTATTTTTAGCAAGTGCCCTAAGGTAAGCCTCATGCTGGTAGTCTGATACATATTACTACTTTTCATATATAAAAAGAAGAAAAAAATCAATGAGATTCTTCCCCAGTGAAATCTGATGTGTCATATAAAGGTTGAGCTGCTTCAGGTGATGTAGCAGGTGAGGGGCTCAGAGTTCTCCCCATTCTACCCTGTGCTGTGCCCTCCATGCTTGTATTAATAAAGCTACTATTTATTTATTAGCTGCTGGAGGTATTGGGGACAAAGTAATGAATAAAATAAACCAAATTCCAGTCCTCATGGGATTCTTCTACCTGCAGGGAAGGCAGGCAATAAACAAATTAGCTAATAAGTAACTTGCAGGTTGTGCTAAGTGCTGTGATGGCAAATATAGCTATGGGGAGGACACAGAAATACTGGAAGGGGGATGTCAGGCTGTCTGAAAAGGCATTTGAGCAAGGACCTGAATGCAGTAGGGAGTAAGGCATGAGAAGACTTGTAGGAAAAATGTTCCAGGAAGAAGGCATGACAAGGGTGAAGGCTATGAGGTTGGAATAAGCTAAGCGCATTCTAAGAAGACCAAGTAGGGGAATGAAGCTAGGGGGAGTGTGCAGACAGGTGAGTAGGGGCCAGGTCACATGCAGCCTTGTCTATGACTTTGCACAGGCCCTGTGCATAGTAAGGTATTTATGTTTCGTTTTAGGAATGATGGAAACCATGTTTTCATGTAATCTTCCCAGCAATCCTATGAAGAAGGTCCTACTGTTTATGGCCATTTTACAGTTAGGGAAACTGAGGCTTAGAGAGATGAAGACATTCACAACTTCTAAGTGGGAATATGAGGATTTGGATCTCAGGGTGACTTCAGAGGCTACTGCTCACTACCACACGATACCATCACCTAGATATCTCAGGAATCTAGCATCAAATTCCACATGGTAGATCCCTTACGGAGCTGCAGTAGGGTACAGTGTGAAGTTATTTTGGCCATTTGCTAGTTGCCTCTTCTTAGGTTATGAATTTACATTTTTGAGCTATGTAAGATGAGAAGGCTATTTTCCCATCTAATTCATTTTATTGAGTTTTAAAGAAGAAGAATAAGTGCACTTTATAAACTATAAAATGCAACATAAATATTGTGAATCATTTCCACTGAGTTTGACTTAACCCTTGTTTCCTTTGAGAAAGACAAAAAAACCCTTCTGATTTCTGGAAATTTGAAACCTCATTGAGTCAACTTTTGGCTCAAAGGGAAATCACACTGAAATTATGAAATATCTAGAGAAAGATATAATAAAAATATGTATCAGTTTCTTTAGGATATAGCTAATGCAGTATGCAAAGGCAAATTCAGAGTCTTAATACAGTTCTTCTGAGAGTGAAGGTATAACAACATAGTGATGACAATCATGAGCTCTGGAATCAGACTTAGATTTAATCTAAATTTTGTCACTTCTGAGCTATGTGATCTTGGATAATTGCTTAACCTCTCTAAGTCTTAGAGTTAGTCTGGTTTCATCATCTGGAAAATGGCAATACTAGTAACCTACTTTATAGGATTTTGTACTGGCTGTTCCCTTTGCCTGGAACGTTTGTCTTGTGTAGTTGGCTCTCTTCTTTTTTTTTTTGAGATGGAGTTTCGCTCGTTACCCAGGCTGGAGGGCAATGGCGCGATCTCGGCTCACTGCAACCTCCGCCTCCTGGGTTCAGGCAATTCTCCTGCCTCAGCCTCCTGAGTAGCTGGGATTACAGGCATGCGCCACCATGCCCAGCTAATTTTTTGTATTAGTAGAGACAGGGTTTCACCATGTTGACCAGAATGGTCTCGATCTCTTGACCTCGTGATCCACCCGCCTTGGCCTCCCAAAGTGCTGGGATTACAGGCTTGAGCCACCGCGCCCGGCCGGCTCTCTTATTTTCTTCTGGTTTTTGCACAACATCACAGCCCCTTATGCTTTATTTTTCTTTATCTCATTTATGACTTCCTGACTTTATATTGTGTATTTATTTTTTGTTTGTTTCTTTCTATAGAGCCATCTATGTGAGAGTAGAGACTTTGCCTTGGTCATTGCTGAACCTCTGGGAACTAGAGCAGTGTTTGGCACACAGATGATTTACTGCACACCTGTTGAATGAATGAGTGAGTGCGTGGTGGGTCTGAGCAGAAGGCTGAGACAATGGATATAAGTGCTTAGCAGAGCACCTCACTCACTGCGAGCCCTTGGTGAATGTTGGAGGTTTGTTCTTGGCTTCGACTCCTTCTTACAAGGTGATGTATTAACAAATTTAGATTCTAATTTTCTTGAAGGAAAGAAAGGTGCCTTTCACAGTTCCGTGTTTCCTGCTCATGCTAGGTGCATCGAGGTGGCTGAGTGAATGCTTTCATCGCGAGAACTAAGGTATATGGAAGTGAGATTAGTGCCTCTATGATGTCTATTGTTCCTTTTATTGCTGGGCACAATGAAGATGCTCGATCAGTATTTGTTGAGCAAATGAATGAACAAAAGCAATCCTTTTATGCACACCATTAAATGGAGTGGACTGTGGAAATGTATTAGTCCATTCTTATGCTGCTAATAAAGACATACCTGAGACTGAATAATTTATAAAGGAAAGGAGGTTTAAGGAACTCACAGTTCCATGATATGGGAAGACCTCACAATCATGGCGGAAGGTGAAAGAGGAGCAAAGGCACGTCTTACATGATGACAAGCAAGAAAGCGTGTGCAGGGGAACAACTGCCATGTATGAAACCATCAGATCTTGTGAGACTTAAGCCCCTTTTCTTGTCTGTGGGGCCCGTGGGTGTAGAACTGAACCCAGATCCCACTCTGCCCGTGCCAAGAAGCCAGTGGATGTAGGAGGCAGATGGTAACCTGGCAATTAGACCACAGTGTGACATGTGGAGCTTCATAGGGGTGCTGAGAACATTCTAAAGGGGCTGTAATTCAGCTGGGGGAATCTGGAAGGGTACTTGGAGGTACAGATACCTAAAGTGAAATCTGAAGGATGGACAGAGATTAAACTGGGGGAGGAGAAAGGAGTGGGATGCTAGAGGGAGAGTGTTCTAGGCAGGAGGAACAGCATATACAAAGGTCCTGAGGCAGGAAAACCACAGGGTTTCTGGTATGGATGGAAGAAGGGGACCAGGCTGGTAGAGGGGAGATTAGTAGAATTATTGGGAGATGAGGCTGGAGGGGGAAGTGGGGGCCAACCCAGGAGGGGTGGTACACCCAAAGCTCCTGCCCAGGTCTCACTGCTCACTGGCCCACCTTATTCCTACCTCTTGACTTTGTTCTTAGGCTTCCTCTTACAAACTATGCTTTCTGTCCTCCTTGGAGCTAACCAAATTCCAGTTGACTTCAGCCCACTTAACTCCCTATCCCCAGTATCTGTCCTCAACTCTACTCTTGGAACAAATAGAAACAACCCCTACTCTCTCAGTTTTAACCACCACGGCCTCCTTGCTGTTCCTTGAACACCTCCAAGAACACACCCTGCCTCAGGGCCTTTGCACTGGCTGTTCCCTCAGCCTGGAATGCTCTTTCCTGGGAGATTTGCCTGGCTCTTCCATTTCCTCCAGGTCTCAACACACGTGACACCTCCCCTGACCATCCTGTTTAACATGGCACCTTCTCTCACTTTCTAGTCATCTCTGGCTTGCCTTCTTTCTTTTTAATCACAACAAGGAATACTTTATAAATCCATTTGTTCATTTGTCTCTTGTCTGTCTCTCCTGCCCCCTGCACCATTTGCTCAATGAGAGCAGGGAACTTGTCTGTATCCCTGGTAAGTGGAACACAGAAGATGCATAATAAACATTGTGGAATGAAAAATAGTAAATTGCGCTGGCTCATGCCTGTAATCCCAGCACTTTGGGAAGGTGAGGGGGGCAGATCACTTGAGGTCAGGAGTTCGAGACCAGCCTGGCCAATGTAGTAAAATCCTGTCTCTACTGAAAATACAAAAATTGACTGGGCATGATGGCACACACCTGTAATCCCAGTTACTTGGGAGGCTGAGGAAGGAGGATCGCTTGAACCCAGGATAGGGAGGTTGCAGTGAGCTGAGATCATGCCACTGTACTCCAGCCTGGGCAACAGAGCAAGACTCCATCTTAAAAAAAAAAAAAAAAAGTAAAAGAAAGATAATAATGGGGCCAGGCTCTGGGCCAGGCTCCGAGCCACTTGCATCATAGACTTTAACTGATTTCATTTACGTGACACTAATTTCTTCATTTATGATGATCACGCATTAGTATTGAGAAAAGAGGCTCAGAGAAGATAATGGATTTGCCTAGGGTCACAGAGCCAGCGAGTGGCACAGCTGGAGTGGCACTTCAGTGTGGTTGATTCTGCTTAGCTCCTGCAGCCACCACCTTGGAGACCACCCTGCTGAATGGGGGTTCTGGTCTTGACTCAATCACCTTTCACCCAGTGACCTTGAGCAGGTCCTTTCTCTCTGGCATGAGAATCCCATAAGCCATAGAGTATCAGAAAGCCTATGTTGTTTTTGTAACCCACAAAGATAGCACAGCCCCTCCTCATTCTGTGAGTCCCCCAGTGGAGTGGACATCAGGGCTCAGTGTCATGGAAATGGCTCATAGGGTGACTCAGATTTGGCACAGGCAGTGGGGTGGACATCAGGGCTCAGTGTCATGGAAATGGCTCATAGAGTGACTCAGATTTGGCTCAGGCTCAGGGCTGCATTGTTTTAGAACTGAAACAGAGCACCTTAGGACCGCTGGATGAATTTGAATAGCATTTATATTTTGTTCAACCCAAAGTGTGTTTGAAATAATTTTATTTAATTTCTATGTTTAAAAATTGAGAGATCTCACATAAAAATTCAGATTTCCAACTTCTCTTAAAATCTAAAAATAAGCATAGGTAGCAACACTTAGGTGATATTGAGGAGCACCTTTAAAAAAATTAATTAAGAGATGCGTCTCACTGTGTTGCCCAGGCTGGAGGGCAGTGGCGCAATCGTAGCTCATTTTGAAATCTTAGGCTCAAGTGATCTTCCTGCCTCAGCCTCCCGAGTAGCTGGAACTACAGGTATGTGCCACCACACCCAGCTAATTTTTAAAAAGTGTTTTTATTTTCTTTGGTAAAGATGGAGTCTCACTATATTGCCTAGACTGGTCTTGCACTCCTGGCCTCAAGGGATCCTCCCACCTCAGCCTCCTGGGTAGCTGGTACCACAGGTGTATGCCACCACACCCAGATAATTTTTTTTTTGATAGAGATGGGATCTTGCTATGTTGCCCAGGCTGGCATCAAACTCTTGGCTTTAGTAATCCTCCCACCTCAGCCTCCTGAGTAGCTGGGACCAAGGTGTGTGCCACCACACCCATATAATTAAAAATTTTAAGAGATGGGGGCCTTACTATGTTACCCAGGCTGGTCTTGAACTCCTGGCCTCAAATGATCCTCCCACCTCAGCTTCTCAAAGTGCTGGGATTGCAGGTGTGAGCCAATGGGCATGTGCCTCCTTGTTTGCTCCCTGTCCCATGAACTTCTCTCGTTTAGTGGTCCCTATAGTCCTTTGAGTCGGAGACCTCCAGTGAGTTTTATTTTATTTGAGCTGAACTTCAGTACCAGTTAGGCACAGGCTGTGATGTGCTGAACTTTTCACTTTCAGAACAGCACCCAGTAACTCAATCCTGGGCATGATGCCATGCTGGGCTGTTCTTACAGATGCTGTGGGAATCGTGTGGCTCCGTTTCTGCACTCTGGATTGTTTTTGGTGATTTGTGCTCAGAAATGAAATAACTGCTTGGATACTGCTAGGCTACAGGGACAGATAACTCAGTAGAACTGCTCACCTGCCTTTGAGACAGTCTGTGATGGATTGTCACTAATTTCTTTTCATCTGTGGTTTTATGTTTGTGGCTACTGCATTCTAAAGTCTTAATTCAGGAGCCCGAGCCAGGTCATCCAGTTAAAAACTTCCTGGCACATATCTCTATGGTAATTATAATCGTCCCTCAGTATCCCCAGGGGTTGGTTCTAGGACCCCCTTTGATACCCAAATCTGTGGGTGCTCAGGTCGCTGACATAAAATGGTGTGGTATTTGCATGTAACCTATGCCTGTCCTCTTGTATACTTTAAATCACCTACAGATTCTTTATAATACTTAATACAATGTAAATGCTATGTAAATAGTTGTTGTATTGTTGGCTGGGATTAGTGGCTCACGCCTGTAATCCTAGCACTTTGGGAGGCTGAAGTGGGTGCATCCCTTGAGCCCAGGAGTTCAAAACCAGCCCGGGCAACATGGTGAAACCCTATCTCTACCAAAAATACAAAACTTAAGCCAGTCTTATAACCTGGTCTCAACATAAATAAATAAATAGATTAAAATAAAAATAAAATAGTTGTTATACTGTATTGTTTTAAAATAGTTATTGTTATTATTTTTTGAGATGGAGTCTCTGTCGCCCAGGCTGAAGTGCGGTGGTGTGATCTTGGCTCACTGCAACTTCTGCCTCCTGGGTTAAAGCAGCTATCCTGCCTCGGCCTCCCAAGTAGCTGGGATACAGGCACACACCACCATGCCTGGCTAATTTTTGTATTTTTAGTAGAGGCGGGGTTTCACCATGTTGGCCAGGCTGTCCTTGAACTTCTGACCTCAGGTGATCTGCCTGCCTTGGCCTCCCAAAATGCTGGGATTATAGGCATGAGCCACTGCCTCTGGCCACTGTATTAATTTTTATTTTGGAAAATTTTTCATCAATGGTTGGTTGAATCTGTGGATGAAGAACCTGCAGATACTGATGGCCGACTGTATATCCTTGTGTGCTGACTTGAGTGCGTGTCTCCTTTGTGGCAGAGACAGTAATGTTCCTCAGGTGGTCCCGGTACTTCTCCATTCCCAGCCCCTTGTAGTTAAGCGGAGCCATATGACCCATTCCTGTCAATGGGCTGTGAGCAGAAGGGGCATACAAAACCCCCAGGCCTAAGCATGGGAAAGCCTGTGTGAGTGCTCTGTGTGCTTTTTTCTGCTGTATGAAGTCTGAAGGCCTCATGGTGAAAATGTGGAATCAGGGTATCATTTGAACTTGGTGTTGTGGTCTGAACATTGTGTCTCCCTAAATTTATATGTTGAAATTCCAGCCCCCAACGTGATATGAGGAGATGGGACTTTGGGGGTTGATTAGGACCTGAATGTCCTTATGAATGGGATTAGTGCCCTAATAAGAAGAGACACCAGAGAGCTTGCTGCCTCTCTCTCTGCTCATGTGAGGTGACAACGAGAAGATGGTCATCTGCAAACCAGAAAGGGGATGCTCATCAGAACTCAATCTGATGGCACCTTGATTGTGAACTTCCCAGCCTCCGGAATTGTGAGAAACAGTTTGCTGTTTGAGCTGCCCCGTCTATGCTAATTTGTTATAGCATCCAGAGCTGATTAAAACACCTGGATTTCTGAGTTACTAGGCCTGCAGCAGACTCTCTGTGAGGGAGGAGTAAACTTTTGTTGTGTTAAGCGCTGGGATTTGGGTGCATTTGTTACACAGCAGAACCTAGCCCAGGCTGATTGATACATTCTCTGTTAGAATTGATGAGTAGGAACTGCACATCCATGTCTAGAAAAGCTCTTGACAGTGCTCTAGAAATATTACAGAAGGAATAAAAGAACAATTATGGTTTGTGTTATTAGACTGTACATATACCCACTCTTTTTCCTCATAGACGGCATGTTACATTGGAAGGCCACCTTCCTGGGAAGGGAAGGAGAACCAACACTTGCTGAGTGCTGTCTATTGTGCTAATTGTTACTTACATCAAAAGATTAAAATGAGGTCCAGGGAGATGAGGCAGTTATCCTGGGGTCATAGAGCTATCTAAGAGTGGTTCTGCTAGAGTGCCTCCTATCCATCTTTTCAGTTGTCTTTAGGTCTTGACTTTAATGCCACCTCCTCAGGGAAGCCTTCCTTGATCACAAGGCTAGATTAGTTGTCACTGTTATATACCAAACTCCTGGTACTTCCCCCATATAACACTTACTTCCCTTCAGATTTTGAGTGCTCTAAGAGAAGATCCTGTGTCTGTTTTGCTCAATGTGGTGTCTCCAGCACCTAGTATAGTACCTGGTACATAGTAAATGCTCAATATATGTTTGTTGGTTGAATAAAGACAGTCAGGAAACTTAGACTTTTGTTTTGGTACTGCCTCTAATCAGTTGTGTTGTTTTGGACCGATAGTTTTATCTCTCTGACTTCTAGTATTCTCATTTGTATAAAAAGGGTGCTTGATTAAATTTGTTCTTTTTGGCTATAGCGTTCCACAATTATTTCATTCACAAATTACTCCCTCATTCCTTCTCAGGGCCTAATTTTGGGTCACCTTCTGGCCTCTTATTCCATCTATATTCCTGGAATAATTGACAGAATTGGGAATTGAACCCAGGCAGTATAACTACAGAGTCCATAATTTTAACTGCTCATTCTACCTGCACACCCACCCACCCATCTATTTATGCAACCGTCTTTCTTCCATCCACTCACATAATCATCCATCCATCCATCTATCCATTCACCTCATCATCTATCTTGTAATCCCTCCCTCCATTTATTCCTTCAGGGATCTATCTTCTGTCCAAACATCCATCCATTTTTCAGCAAATACTTTTGAAGTGAGTATTCCATGCTAGGCCCTGTGCTGGGGTCTTTGGGTTCTGGCAAAAACAAACTCCGTTCCTCCTCTGGTGGAGCTCTCAGTCTAGTAAATACTGGGGAATTTCTCGTTAGTTGCTATTGATGTGGGAGGTTGAAATAATGTCCAATGTGTGAGCTGGAGCTCTTTGGTTGATTTTACTGTATTGGTTTTGGTATCTTCATGGATAATATAATGGTACTTTGTTATTATTGCTATGTATAAATGTATTGATTAATTGATTCACCAATGTTTATTGAGCACTTGCTATCTTCCAGGCATTGTGTTAGAGGTGTGCAAGGCCCAACTTTTCCACAACTCTAGGGGGTATTACTCATATGGTATTCTATTTGATTCTGGAGTTGCACAGCCTAGTAGAAACAGGCATTTGTCATTCTCCTGAAGAAGTCTACAGCCTAGTATAGTAATAAGGGCTTGGGCTCTGGGTCTAGACAGCCTGGTCTTGAATCCCATTTCCACACTTACTGGCTATGTAATTTTGTCAAATCACTTCACACTTCTGTGCTTCTGTTTTCTCACCTGTAAAATAAGGATAAAAACTGCTGATTCATGGAGTTGTTACATGGCTAGGAGTTAACTCACGGAAAAGCTCTCACAATAGCACCTAGTAAATGCTCAATAAAACAATCAGTGAGCAGCTTAGATATATCTCTTACCTGGTGGCTAGCTTTAATGGTTTTTCAGATGGGGAAGCTGAGTCAAGAGTATAATCTAGCCTAACCTGAAATGATAACCTAAAGCTGGAGTCTATGATGATTAATTAGTGATTATTTACTGATCCAGAGGGTATGTAATCATGCAGCAAAATATTTCCCTTAGCTGAGAAAAGCCAGTTATAACAAAGAGTCTAACTCCATTTTTTGAATGTTTGACTACTGACAGCAAGCCCTCTCCCTCCTCCTTCCCTTTTTGCCTCATATCTGGGTAAGCCAATAATTAATTCTATGCACTACCTTTTTTTGGCATTGGCGGAGAAGTTCAACCACACATGCAGGACCGTCATTCAACCCAACCCTACTAACCATAATAAAAACCAAAGCCATTACCCCTCTCTTTGGTCAAGCCATTCCAGACCAGCTTGGGTGTTTTTCCTGCTCTTCTCAGAAAGAACATTATACGAGTTAATGAATCATTTCCGTACTCTTGGTGCATATGTGGCATTTTGATTCTTGACATTCAAGCCAATTTGGGGTAGAGTATTAATTCCATCCTCCCTGGGGGCAACCACACAACACCAGTGCTGACAGTGAAATTTGGAAGAAAAATGGAAATGCTACTTGGCCTGAAGAAAATGACCCAGCTCCTGTGCTGCAGCAATTCCATTTCTCTGACCCTACTGGGGAGAATACACACACATGTGAAGGGAACAGCTCCATAGACCATGACGTATCTGGCAAGGGCTACTCAGCTACCATTAAAAGTTATATAGGTTGGTATGTATGGATGAAGGTAAGTTCTCAAAACATCATTGAGTGAAAAAAGCAAGATAGAGAATTAGTTAAATATGTGTATGATCTCTTTGTTTTTTTATTTCTTATTTTCGAGACAGGTTCTCACTCTCTTGCCCAGGCTGGAGTGCAGTGGTATGATCATGGCTTACTGCAGCCTTGAATTCCTGGGCTTGTAACCCTCCTACCTTAGCCTCCTGAGTAGCTGGGACCACAGGCATGTGCCATGATGCCTGGCTAATTTTTAATTTTTTTGTCGAGATGGGGTCTCATGATGTTGCCTAGGTCATATGGTCTCTTTACAGTTAACTTTTGTGTATGGTGTAAAGTAGGAGTCAAACTTTTGTTTTGTATTATTATCCACATGGATATCCAATTGATCCAGCACCATTTATTCAAACAACCATTATTTTCCCCTTCCTGTACTCTCCAACTGCAGTAATGCCTTCATTGTAAATCAGGTGAGTGGATATGTGTGGCTCTGCTTTAGGACTTAGTATTGTTCCATCTGTCTTTTGTTTATTATTGTGTTAATAGCACCATATTTTAATAGCTATGGCTTTGAGTAACACTTGAAATCTGGTAGTTTAAGTTTTCCACCCTCCTTCTATATTGCTTGATTTTTGTTAGCTTGTTTGTATTTCTATATAAATTTTAGAATCAGCTAATAAATTTCAATAAAAGTAGACCCTAGGTTTTGATTGGGATTCTAGTGAATCCATAAATCATTTGGAGGACAATTGAAATCTTAATATTAACTATTCCAATCTATGGTCATGGGACATTTCTCCATTTATGTAAAATTTCTTTAACTCCTTTTCGTAATGCTTGTTGTTGTCAGTGCAGAGGTCTTGCTCAACTTTTGTTAAATTTATTCACAGGTTAAAAACATTTTTGGATTCTGTGGTAAATGGTGTTGCATTTTACATTTCTTTTATTCAACTGTTGCTAGTGTAGTATATGAACAGAAGGAAGACCTGTTAACCTTCCCTACTCAAACTTTCTCCATGACTTAATATATCTGCATAAAATCATAGGAAGAAGCTTGGAACTGTACACACCAAACTGACCACAGTGGTCATTTCTGGGGAGGAGGAAAGGGAACTGGGATTGTTGAGAAAAGATGGTGTTCAAGAGGGACTCAAGCTTTATCTGTCCCGTTTTAATTCTTGTAAGAAGGGAAATGTTTTGATGTATTATTTGTATAAGTAAAAATCTATTAAAAGATGCCAGTTGCATTGACTGATGCTTGTAATCCCAGCACTTTGGGAGGCTGAGGCAGGCATATCGCTTGAGCCCAGGAGTTTGAGACTAGCCTGGGCAACATGATGAAACTCCATCTCTACTAAAAAATGCAAATAAATTAGCCAGGCATCGTGGTATGTGTTTGTAGTCCCAGCTACTTGGGAGGCTGAGGTGGGAGGATTACCTAAGCCCGGGAAGTTGAGGCTAAAGTGTGCTGTGGTTGTGCCTTGGCCAGGGGAGTGAGACCCTGTCTCAAAAAAAAAATCTGTTAAAAGAAAAGAAAACAAGTAAATGACCTGACTTTGGGGAGCCCAGAAACTTCCACTTGTGTCAGGAAGATGCCTGGAACAGGTTTGTAATTAAAAGCATGAACATCTGGTTGCCCTCTGAAGAGAAACTATGTTAACTGAAACTCTATAGAAGTGAGTCAAAGGAGCGTAGACTGTTCAGCATATGTGTCCAGAATTTTCCAGAAAAGAGGATTCCTAGATCTATAGGCAAGAGAAGCTGACTCATACATCAGGCAAATCCCTACAATGGAGTGACCCAACATTATGGTTGTCCAGTTGACTGTGATTCCAAGACTACAAATAACTTCTGTCTTAGGCTGGGTTCGCAGAGGCAGACCCCGAGACAAGGATTTTGAGTGCAAGAGTTTATTTGGTGGGTGATTCCATGAAGCATTAGTAGGGTGTGCAGTAAGAGAGTGAAAGCCAGTAAGCCAGCACAGGGTGCAGTAATGAGTGGATTTTGCTGAGGGCAACTGTGCTCAATCCTGCAGAGGACTTCTGGGAGGTTGGGTTGAACATACTGTCAGGTCGCGCATGGTGTGTAAAGCTGTGTGCATGAGGAAGTATTTATTCTTCACTCACACCAGTCATCAGTTGAGGAAAGCTGCTAGGGGTGTTATCTTGTTGACACTTCTGACCTGCTCTATCCACTGGGTTAGTATGGTTGGGCAGTCAGAGAACAGAAGTTGTCAATTCAGTGTGCAAAGAAAGGCGATAGGGACATCAGTAGTATGCCCTATGTCTTCCTGAATATATTTGAAACAGGAAATAATGTGGTTAGTGAAGATGAGTTTTTGTCCCCTGAGTGCTTCTGGTTTTCAATGGAATGAATAAATCATCAGTCTGATTTGTACATCATACTCTTATGAGTTTGGCTGCTCTGAGTCTAGAGAGACCACCTCCTTTTGAGAGTACTTGGTAAAATTGAATTTCTTAGACTGCAAAACCCTAGAGGCCAAGTGTGGAGACTGAAGAGTGAAAAATTGAACCAGGTAGGGGTCATGAATAAGTGAAGTGGGAGGAGGAGGGAGATAATGCACACAAAGTACTCAGCACAGCACCTGGCATATCATAAGTGCTTAATAAAAGTTACCAATAACAGCAGCAGGAGCAGCAGCAGCAGCAGCAACTACTATTTCTGAGGACAGCTTAAAGAAGGGCATGGAATCCAAGCATAACTTATTGAAAGGGTGCCAAAAAAATTAGGAAACTAACTGGAAAGAGGTTTTAAAAAAATGTCTCCTTGCCTAATACTGGCCTCTTGTATAGAACTTGTAATTAGGATGACAGTCATTTCCTATTAATTGCCGAGATTATGATTTTTTAGGTGAGGTTAATTGGTAATATGGGTGTGTAACATGTTCCCCTCAGATATCTCAGACGCCAGTAATTAACCTCTCTGTTCCGGAGTGCAGTCATTAATCATTTGTCTGCTCAGCATTCTGCTGTCAGCATCTTTCCACACTGCCTGCTGCATTGGCTTTGACATATTATCAGGACCAACACGGAAGAATAGAAAAACGAGTTGTAGTGTGTGCGTAGCAAGACCAAGTTAACTTTCGATTCATGCGGCCAAGATGGCAGCGGATTTATCCATGCGGCACCACGAGGCTCAGTGCTGGGTGCTTATAAGCGTTATGGGGGCCTGTGGGAATGTTTGCATCCTAGAAAGAAGTTGTAGCCTCTGAAACAAAGAAGAAAACCATAAAACTGAAATGAATACATGTCTCATCTCATGTCTACACAATGTAACATTGCATTAACTGGTCAATGGCAACTCAACCACCAGTTCTCTCTATATTTTATGTGATTACATTTTAATATTTTTATAAATTGAGGTGAGAGCCTCTACTGTAAAGTCGTCCAGGATTTATATTGACCCTGGCCCGGGCACAGGCTACTGATTGCAATTTGATTTGTAGGAATTTGATTTATTCAGAGGGCCCTGGGTTAGTTATAGCTTGAAATATTTTTTAACTTGCTCACCTGATTTTTTGGATGTTCTTTGGAACTTAAACATTTGAATCGTAAAAGTAAATATGCTTATTGAAATAGAATAAATACAACCATGTATAAAGCAAAATGTTAGTGGTATCCCATTACCCTTCTCCTCTCTTCCTGATATTAAAAAAGGTTAAATGTAGTGTTTCTTAAACTTTCTTAGGGGTTGGAGAGACTTGGTACATAGCTGTCCTGATTTTGCCCCCTGCATATTGTTAACAGGCACATCATTTCTGCCACTAACTATCCCAGTGACTTCAGATAAGTGGCTTCACCCTCTCTGAGACTCAGCCTTCTGGAGTGCATCGTGGGATGATGACAGTGTCTGCCTCCGGGGTTGCTGTGAGGACTGAGTGAGTAACTATGCATAGAGAATTCAGCTTTGTACCTGGTACAATGTATATGTTCAATAAGGGCACTATTTCCTATACCTGAACCCTGAGCCTGGTGAAAAGAGATTGTATAACATATATTTCTGAATCATAGTGGTGCAGTTTTCCAATGTTTGCAGATTTAGGGCACTCCCTGGGGGTATAATTAGAATCAGATTTTGGAAAAGATTGATCCACTCAGTCATCTGTTTTCTTCTTCTTAATTTAAATACAGACAATACTGCAAGGCGCTCTCCCCAGGTTGTACTGAATAATTAATGCCAGCTCCGAGAATCCTGCCTGACTTAAAAATGGTTCATTATTACCGATAACAACCATTACCATTTACCGAGAGCTCACTACTTGTGAGAACCTGCCTTAAGTCCTTTTTCTGTCATTAGGGTATGAAGTTAAGCAGTTGGGATTGTAAGACAGGGATCTGAGTTCCAATCCTACTCTGGTCTCCTCCAAGCAGTATGTCTTCAGTCAAATAACTTACCCTCTCTCTGAGCCTCATTTCCTCATCTGTAAAATGGGACACTATTAGCTACTCCCTGCTCTATGTGAGACCACCTTGGCCTGGACTTCGTTGTCCATATCACTATCAGCATTTTGGTCAAAACCATCCAACAAGTCTCTAGGAAGTTCCGAACTTTCCCATGTCTTGCTTCTTCTTCTGAGTCCTCCAAACTGTTCCAACCTCTGCCTGTTACCCAGTTCCAAAGTCACTTACACATTTTTGGGTATCTTTACAGCAGTGCCCTACTACCTCGGTACCAATTTACTGTATTAGTCTGTTCTTATGCTGCTAATAAAGACTTATTTGAAACATCTTATTTTTGGGGATGGAATTTTGCTCTTATTGCCCAGGCTGGAGTGCAATGGTGCGATCTCAATTCACCGCAAACTCTGCCTACCAGATTCAAATGATTCTTCCACTTCAGCCCCCTGAGTAGCTGGGATTACAGGCATGCACCACCATGCCTGGCTAATTTTGTATTTTTTTTTTAGTAGATTTCTCTGTGTTGATCAGGCTGGTCTCTAACTCCTGACCTCAGGTGATCCGCCCTCCTTGGCCTCCCAAAGTGTTGGGATTACAGGCGTGAACCATCTCGCCTGGCTGAGACTTCTTAATTTATATAAAAAAAAGGAGGTTTAATTGACTCATAGTTCCATACGTCTGGGGAAGCCTCAGGAAACTTACAATCATAGTGGAAGTCACCTCTTCACAGGGTGGCAGGAGAGAGAATGAGTGCAAGCAGGGGAAATGCCAGACGCTTATAAAACCATCAGATCTCATGAGACTCACTCATTATCATGAGAACAGCATGGGGGAAACTAACCCCATGATTCAGTTACCTCCACCTGGTCCTGCCCTTGACACATGGGGATTATCGGGATTATAATTCAAGGTGAGATTTGGGCAGGTACACAGAGCAAAACTATAGCAGTAGTTGTGTTGAGAATTAAATGCACAATTAACACAAAACGCCTAGCCTGAAGTTGGCAGGCTGCAAGCGCTTGATAAATGTTAACTTTTATTATCACCATCATGTTCTTTAACCCTTACAGCAGTCCTTAGGGGTAAATAGGAAAAATGTTTGGTTCATTTTCTAGGACAAACCTCTGAAAAAACAGAAGCCTTCAACATTTAATTCTATTTCTTTTTATAATCTTTTGCATAGTGTATTTCAGAATGGGGATGTAAATTTGCCCTATCAATAGGAAAGTGAATATGTACATTATATTCATGCCACTGTTACAGGTAAAATTTTGATGCTGCAAAAGAAATAGCACTCGAAGATATGTCCTCTCAGCAAGGCAGTTTACTTCTATAGAAGGGTGCAGCATATGGATGGAACAGTGGCAGCCACATGCTTGGACAAGGGGGTAGGGGTACTTATGCCTGATGGGGGTTGTCCCTACTGCTGTGTCATTCCCTATTGGCTAGGGTTAAACTGCACAAGCCAGACTAATCCTGAATGGCTACTTTAGAAAGAGCAGAGGTCTGAACTGGAGTGGCAGGGTGGGTAGGGTTTTGGCAGGAAGGACGGTTACGGGTGGGTCAGAGCAGGTAGCCAGAGGTGATCAGGTGACCAGGATGAGTCAGGATGGAGCTGAGGGTGGGGGTGGGGTGGGGGAGCAGATGTGTACTACTGATTAGAACCAGTGGAGATGGTTGTTTACTGGAATTACAAGGAAGTTAAACTTTATTTTATTTATTTTTTATTTTATTTTACTTTAGGTGCATACTATATCTGTCATTTCTCCCCATGTTATCCCTCCCCATCCTCCTCACCCGCTGCTGTCTCTCCCCTATCCCCCCCAACTGCTCCCAGTGTGTGATGCTCCTTTCCCTGAGTCCACGTGTTCTCATTGTTCAACACCCGCCTATGAGTAAGAATATGCGGTGTTTGGCTTTCTGTTCTTGTGTCAGTTTGCTGAGAATGATGGTTTCCAGATTCATCCAAGTCCCTACAAAGGACATGAACTCATTGTTTTTCATGACTGTGTAGTATTACATCGTGTATATGTACCACTTTTTCTTTGTCCAGTCTATCATTGATGGGCATTTGGGTTGGTTCCAAGTCTTTGCTACTGTGCACAGGGATGCAATGAACATACATGTGCATGTGTCTTTATAGTAGGACGATTTATAGTTCTTTGGGTATATACCCAGTAATGGGATTGCTGGGTCAAGTGGAATTTCTATTTCTAGATCTTTGAGAAGTCACCACATTGTCTTCCACAATGGTTGAACTAATTTACACTCCCACCAACTGTGTAAGAGTGTTCCTATTTCTCCACATCCTCTCCAGCATCTGTTGTCTCCAGATTTTTTAATGATTACCATTCTAACTGGTGTGAGATGGTATCTCAATGTGGTTTTGATTTGCATTTTTCTAATGACCAGTGATGATGAGCATTTTTTCATATGTTTGTTGGCCTTATATATGTCATCTTTTGAAAAGTGTCTGTTCATATCCTTCACCCACTTTTGAATGGGCTTGTCTTTTTCTTGTATATCTGTTCTAGTTCTTTGTAGATTCTGGATATCAGCCCTTTGTCAGATGGGTAGATTGCAAAAATTTTTTCCCATTCTGTTGGTTGCTGGTTTGCTCTAATGATGGTTTCTTTTGCTGTTCAGAAGCTCTGAATTTTAATTAGATCCCATATGTCTATCTTGGCTTTTATTGCCATTGCTTTTGGTGTTTTAGTCATGAAGTCTTTGCCTATGCCTATGTCCTGGATGGTTTTGCCTAGGTTTTCTTCTAGTGTTTTTATGGTGTTAGGTTTTATCTTTAAATCTTTAATCCATCTGGAGTTAATTTTAGTGTAAGGTGACAGGTAGGGGTCCACTTTCTGCTTTCTGCACATGGCTAGCCAGTTTTCTCAACACTGTTTATTAAACAAGGGATCCTTTCTCCATTGCTTGTTTTTGTCAGGTTTGTCAAAGATCAGATGGTTGTAGACGTGTGGTGTTGCTTCTGGGGCCTCTGTTCTGTTTCATTGGTCTATGCCTCTGTTTTGGTACCAGTACCATGCTGTTTTGATTACTGTAGTCTTGTAATATAGTTTGAACTCAGGCAGTGTGATGCCTCTGGCTTTGTTCTTTTTGCTGAGGATTGTCTTGGCTATTAGGGCTCTCTTATGATTCCATATGAAGTTTAAAGTGTTTTTTTCCAGATCTGTGAAGAAGGTCATTGGTAGCTTCATGGGGATAGCATTGAATCTATAGATTACTTTGGGCAGTATGGCCATTTTCATGATAACAATTCTTCCTAACCATGAGCAGGGAATGTTTTTCCATTTGTTTGTGTCCTCTCTGATTTCATTGAGCAGTGGTTTGTAGTTCTCCTTGAAGAGGTCCTTTACATCCTTTGTTAGTTGTATTCCTAGGTATTTTATTCTCTTTGGAGCAATTGTGAATGGGAGTTCACTCTTGATTTGGCTGTTTGTCTGTTATTGATATATAGGAATGCTTGTGATTTCTGCACATTGATTTTGTATCCTGAGACTTTGCGGAAGTTGCTTATCAGTTTTTGAGAAGATTTTGAGCTGAGACGATGAGGTCTTCTAGATATACAATCATGTTGTCTGCAAATAGAGACAGTTTGACTTCCTCCTTTCCTAACTGAATACTCTTTATTTCTTTTTCTTGCTGATTGCTCTGGCTAGAACTTCCAATACTATATTGAATAGGAGTGGTGAGAGAGGGCATCCTTGTCTAGTGCCTGACTTAAAAGGGAATTCTTCCAGCTTTTGCCTATTCAGTATGATATTGGCTGTAGGTTTGTCATATATAGATTTTATCATTTTATGATAAGTTCTGTTGATACCTAGTTTATTGAGCGTTTTTAGCATGAAGGACTGTCGAATTTTGTCGAAGGCCTTCTCTGCATCTATTGAGATAATCATGTGGTTTTTGTCTTTGGTTCTGTTTATGTGGTGGATTACGTTTATAGATTTGTCTATGTTGAACCAGCCTTGCATGCCCAGGATGAAGCCTACTTGATCGTGATGGATAAGCTTTTTGATGTGCTGTTGCAATTGGTTTGCCAGGATTTTATTGAAGATTTTTGTGTTAACGTTCATCATGGATATTGGCCTGAAGTTTTCTTTTTTAGTTGCATCTCTGCCTGGTTTTGGTATCAGGATGATGTTGGTCTCATAAAATGAGTTAGGAAGGATTCCCTCCTTTTGTATTGTTTGATACAGTTTCAGAAGGAATGGAACCAGCTCCTCTTTGTACGTCTGGTAGAATTTGGCTGTGAACCCGTCTGGATCTGGACTTTTTTTTGGTTGGTAGGCTATTGATTGCTGCCTCTACTTCAGCCCTTGTTATTGGTCTATTCAGGGTTTCAGCTTCCTCCTGGTTTAGTCTTGGTAGAGTATAAGTGTCTAGGAATTTATCCATTTCTTCCTGGTTTACTGGTTTATGTGCATAGAGCTGTTTGTAGTAATTTCTGATGGTAGTTTGTATTTCTGTGGGATCAGTGGTGATATCCCCTTTATCGTTTTTTATTGTATCTATTTGATTCTTCTCCCTTATCTTTTATTAATCTGGCTAGTGGTCTATTTTGTTGATCTTTTCAAAAAACCAGCTCCTGGATTTACTGATTTTTTTGAAGGGTTTTTTGTGTCTGTATCTCCTTCAGTTCTGCTCTGATCTTAGTTATTTCTTGTCTTCTGCTGGCTTTTAAGTTTTTTTGACCTTCTTCTTCTAGCTCTTTCAATTTTGATGATAGGGTGTCAATTTTAGATCTTTCCTTGTTTCTCATATGGGTATTTATTGCTATAAATTTCCCTCTCAACACTGCTTTGAGGGTGTCCCAGAGATTCTGGTAAGTTGTGTCTTCATTCTAATTGGTTTCAAAGAACATCTTTATTTCTGCTTTCATGTCATTGTTTATCCAGTCAACACTCAGAAGCAAGTTGTTCAGTTTCCAAGTGGTTTTGCGGGTTTGAGTGTGTTTCTTTTTTTTTTTTTTTTTTTAACATACCTCTCTGATGCCTGGGAATTGAGTGTGTTTCTTATTCCTGAGTTCTAGTCTGATCGCACTACAGTCTGGTAGACTGTTTGTTATGATTTCCATTCTTTTGCATTTGCTAAGGAGTGATTTGCCTCTAATGATGTGGTCAATTTTAGAGTAAGTGCAAAGTGGTGCTGAGAAAAATGTATATTCTGTGGATTTGGGGTGGAACGTTCTGTATATGTCTATTAGGTCCACTTGTTCCAGCTCTGCATTCAAGTCCTGGATGTCCTTGTTAATTTTCTGTCTCGTTGATCTGTCTAATATTGAGAGTGGAGTTTTGAAGTCTCTCACTATTACTGTGTGGGAGTCTAAATATCATTTTAGGTCATTAAGAATTTGCTTTATGTAGCTGAGTGCTCCTGTGTTGGGTGCATAAATGTTTAGGATAGTTAGCTGTTCTTGTTGGATTGATCCTTTTACCATTATGTAGTGTCCTTCTTTGTCTCTTTTGATCTTTGCTTGTTTGAAGTCCATTTTATCAGAGATTAGGATTGCAACCCCTGCTTTTTTTTGTCCTCCATTTGCTTGGTAAATCTTCTTCCATCCCTTTATTTTGAGTCTATGTGTGTCTCTGTATGTGAGATGGGTTTCCTGAATACAGCACACCAATGGGTCTTGACTTTTTACCCAGTTTGCCAGTCTGTGTCTTTTGATTGGGGCGTTTAGGCTGTTTACATTCAATGTTAATATTGTTATGTGTGAATTTGATTCTGCCATTTTGTTACTGGCTGGTTTTCTTTCCCATTAGTTGACTCATTTTCTTCATTGCATTTTTGGTCTTTGCCAACTGGTTTGCTTTTGCAGTGACTGGTACTTGTTCCTTTCCATGCTTAGTGTTTTATTCAGGAGCTCTTGTAGGGCAGGTCTGGTGGTGATGAAATCTCTCAGTAATTGCTTGTCTGTAAAGGATTTTATTTCTTCTTCACTTATGAAGCTTAGTTTGTCTGGATATGAGATTCTCGGTTAAAAGTTCTTTTCTTTAAGGATGTTGAATATTGGCCTCTACTCTCTTCTGGCTTGTAGGGTTTCTGCCGAGAGGTCCTCTGTGAGTCTGATTGGCTTCCCTCTGTGGGTGACCTGACCTTTCTCTCTGGCTGTCCTTAGCATTTTTTTCCTTCATTTCATCCCTGGTGAATCTGACGATTATGTGCCTTGGGGTTGCTCTTGAGGAATATCTTTTTGTAGTTCTCTGTATTTCTTGAATTTGAATGTTGAACTGGAGGCTTGGAAAGTTCTCCTGTATAATATTCTGGAGCGTGTTTTCCAGCTTGGATTCATTCTCCCCATCATATTCAGGGACACCGATCAAGTGTAGATTAGGTCTTTTCACATAATCCCATATTTCTTGGAGGCTTTGTTCATTTCTTTTCACTCTTTTTTCTCTTGTCTTGCCTTCTCTTTTTATTTCATTGAGTTGATCTTCAATCTCTGATATCCTTTCTTCTGCTTGATCAGTTTGGCTATTGAAACTTGTATTGCTTCATGTAGTTCTTGTGCTGTGTTTTTCAACTTCAAGTTGTTTATGTTCTTCTCTAAGCTGGTTATTCTAGTTAGCATTTCGTCTAACCTTTTTTCAAGGTTTTTGGTTTCTTTTTTTTATTTTTATTTTTATTTTTTTGAGACGGAGTCTCGCTGTTGTTACCCAGGCTGGAGTGTAATGGCGCGATCTCGGCTCACTGTAACCTCCGCCTCCTGGGTTCAGGCAATTCTCCTGCCTCAGCCTCCTGAGTAGCTGGGATTACAGGCGAGCGCCACCATGCCCAGCTAATTTTTTGTATTTTTAGTAGAGACGGGGTTTCACCATGTTGACCAGGATGGTCTCGATCTCTTGACCTCGTGATCCACCTGCCCCGGCCTCCCAAAGGGCTGGGATTACAGGCATGAGCCACCGCACCCGGCCGGTTTTTGGTTTCTTTGCATTGAGTTAGAACGTGTTCCTTTAGCTCTGAAAAGTTTGTTATTATCCACCATCTGAAGCCTGTTTCTGTCAATTTGTCACACTCCTTCTCGGTCATATTGTGTTCCTGTGTTGTTGACGAGTTGTGATCCCTTGAAGGAGAAGAGGCGTTCTGGTCTTTGATGGTTTCATCTTTTTTGTGGTGTTTTTTTCCCCCATCTTCGTGGGTTTACCTGGCTGCGGTCTCAGGGAGCTGCTTGATGAGGTCGCTTGTCTGCCTGTAGAGGAACTACTGGGTTTCTAGGGACTCCTTCAGGTTACTAGGGAAGCTTCCTGTGTCTTTTTTGTTTACACTGGGAGTTTAGGCCCACCTCTTCTGCTGACCTGGTGGCACTGCTGGGTCATCAAGAATGCCGTCCCGTTGCTACGTAGGCTTCCTGTGTTTTTTGTTAAAACATGTAGCCCAGTCCCACCCCTCTATTGGTGGGTTGTGCCCTTCCTCCACTAGGCTGGATCATTCAGGGTTCGGCTCAGACTGTGGCACTGGCTGTGCAACCTGCTAGAGTCAGAGCTTCAGACCTCTGTGGTTTGTGGGGGAGGGTAGGGACCCGCCCAGTCGCACCCGGCTGTCTCCCCCTTTCAGCTTCCTCTCTCTCTGGTTGTGGGGTAGGGGCCCGCCCAGGTGCTCCCGCTTACAGCTCCCTCTCTCTCTGGGTAGGGGGAGGGGGAAATAGCTCGGTCCTGCAGGCTCTCCCTGCCGGCTTTTGGGCTTATGTGTCTGTTTAGGTCTGTGCGCCAATCCGGGGCACCATCCTGGATTATTATTCAACTCCGTGCTTGTAATCCCTGGCTCTTGACTGGCAAAGATCCCCTGTTCTGTGTATTGCTGAGGATTTGGGGGAAACGCTGTATCTGGACCGGAGTGCCAGAGGCGGAGCCTCCAACTCGACTCGCTGCCGGTCACATGCACTTTCTGAGTGAAGCAGCACCCCTCCCCGCCTCGGTCTGCCCTGCGTAGACTTTGCTCACCATCAGACCAGACCCGTTGAAATGCACCTGGTACCTCGGTTGGAGCTAGGAGATCTCTGGATTTCTGCATCTCTCTTGCTGGGTGTTGTGCGCCAGAGTTGTGTCTATTTGGCCATCTTGGAGAGTCTCTGAAAGTTAAACTTTAAAAATAGAGATTTAAAGAATAAGAGAGCTGAACATACTGACATACTGATTCTTTGAAGAGAAACTTGGGGTTCACTATAATACCACTGAAAATGAGTGAGCCAGTGTTCTGTGAATCAGCATGGGTGAATCCCCCAAAAAACATGCCAAGAAAACAAAAGCAAGTTGCACAAAAAAGTACATATAGACTATTTTTTAAATATAAAGTTTTTAAATTTGCACAGCAACTACATAAAGTTAGAGATACACATTATACAAATAGGTTATAAATAGGCTGGGTGCGGTTGCTCATGCCTGTAATCCCAGCACTTTGGGAGGCCGAGGTGGGCAGATCACTTGAACACAGGAGTTCCTTACCAGCCTGGGCAACATGGCAAAACCATGTGTCTATAAAAAACACAAAAAGTTAACCAGGTGTAGTGGCGCACACCTGTAGTCCTAGCTACTTGGGAGGCTGAGGTAGGAGGATTGTTTGAGCCTGGGAGATTGAGGTTGCAGTGAGCTGTGATCATGCCACTGCACTTCAGCCTGGGTGACAGAACAAGACTTTGTCTCCAAAAAACAAACAAAGAAACAAGCCAAATAGATAATAAAAGTATAAAAACATGCATGAGGCTGGAATAACACCTAATTCAGAATAGAGGCTCCCTCTGCAGAGGCAGAGGGAGGTATTGCTGAGAAGGGGCACACAGAGCCTTCAGATAGATTGGGGATGTTTACTTCTTAATCTGCTCCTGGGGGCATTTATTCCTCTTCATGCCTTTCAAAATATGTCTCAAGTAGGTAATAGTGACTTTAAAAATTACTATTTTTGGCCGGGCGCGGTGGCTCAAGCCTGTAATCCCAGCACTTTGGGAGGCCGAGGCGGGTGGATCACGAGGTCAAGAGATCGAGACCATCCTGGTCAACATGGTGAAACCCCGTCTCTACTAATACAAAAAATTAGCTGGGCATGGTGGCGCGTGCCTGTAATCTCAGCTACTCAGGAGGCTGAGGCAGGAGAATTGCCTGAACCCAGGAGGCGGAGATTGCGGTGAGCCGAGATCGCGCCATTGCACTCCAGCCTGGGTAACGAGCGAAACTCCGTCTCAAAAAAAAAAAAAAAAAAAAAATTACTATTTTTGTTGGCTTCTTTAATCAAGTCCTTTAACCTTCTTTAATCCATACTTTCTCTCCTCACTCCTTCCACTCCTTCATGGTGCCTTTCTAACAAAGCCCTCTGCCCACCGGTCTCAAAATGGAGCTTGCTGGCTGCCAGTATCTCAATTTGTATGTTAAAGGAGTCCCTGCTTTATCCATCTGCGTTTTAATTACAGTTCACCTCCCTGGCTTAACATCCAAACGATCCCAGACACTTGATAACTGTTTTTGGGGGAGGAAGCTAGAGGAAGGAGTTGTTCTCATCACTGCAGAAATGAGACTAACCTTAGTAGGGGCAGGGCTAAGACAAGTCATGGTGTGTGTAGAGGCTCCCCTACCCCAATCCCAACATATTTATAAATATAAAGTTTTATTAAAATGAATAATGTAAAATTAGCCAGGTGTGGTGGTGCATGCCTGTAATCCCAGCTACTCAGGAGGCTGAAGTGGGAGGAGGATTGCTTGAGCCCAGGAATTTCAAGGCTGTAGTGAGTTGTGATCACACCACTACATTCCAGCCTGGGCGTCACACAAAACCCTATTTAAAAAAAAAAAAAAAAAAAAAGAGAGAGTAGGAGAAAGAGAGTATGGGAAAAGAAATAGCTTTTCTTTCCATGTTAGGTTCATGGCTGAGGCCCTTGTAGCAAAAGACAGATTAACAAGAGAAAAAAATACAAATTTCTTTAAGTTTACGTGATATGGGAGCCACTGGAAAATAAAGACCCAAAGAAACAGGGAAATCTGTGTGTTTTTTATGCTAGGTGTGATGAAGAAGTAGCTAGTCATGGAGAAGTATGCTTGGACAAGAGGGGTATGATCGAATGGTAATAAACTGGGGAAGTTAACAAGGCCTGTTTGTTCAGATCCCTGTGTCTTCAGAGATCAAGATGCCCCTTTCCTCCAGGTATAGGGAGGGCATCTCTTGAATGACTGTCTTATGATTGCTTCAAGGAAGAAGGGCGAGGGAAGGTGAGAGATACCCTCCTGCTCTGGCTGCTTTCTCGATATTGAGGTGTAGTGTGTTCTGAGTCCCATCAGTAGCAAAAGCACTCTTAAAGATGTTATTGGAAAGGGATCTCAATCCAGATCCCAGGAGAGTTCTTAGATCTCGCACAAGAAAGAATTCTGGGTGAGTCCACAGTGCAAAGCAAAAGCAAGTTTATTAAGAAAGTAAAGGAGTAAAAGGACAGCTACTCCATAGACAGAGTAGGGCGTTCCCAAAAGTAAGAGGAGGACTACACCCACCCTAGGTACAATGCATATATATATATCGTATTATATTAAATATATATAATATATATTAATATATATAATATACATTATATTAATAGATAATATAATATATATTATACAATATATGTAATATATAGCATACTATATATAATATATACTATATATACTATACATAATATATATTATATATTATATATATTTTATATATATATAATAACGACAACAACAGCAAGAAATCATGGGGAGATGTCCTCTGCTACAAGGGTTTGTGAAAAAGGATTAATTTTCTTAATTACTATATTTTGTAAGAATCAATGTTATCTTTAGAGCAAAATTAGGAAGGCTTTGGTTCTCAAGCTATTGGGCTATCAGGAATTCCTTGGCTTGGGTCTTTTTAGTAAACATTATTAATCTGTTCTCTCAACTGTGAACATCTAGAGGCTAGAAATCCCTAACATCCTGGGAATACAGCCCAGCAAGTCCCAGTCTCATTTTTCTTAGCCGTCACTCAAGATGGAGTCACTCTGGTTTGAATACCTCTGACAAAGGGAAAGCAATGTACTATAACCCAGCCCCTCAGCATACTGCCTAGTTGAGTGTGTGTGTGTGTGTGTGTGTGTGTTGGTTGGTTGGTTGGTTGGTTGTGGAAGGCAGAAGGGGACACATTAATCAGGCAACTGGTTTTGATCTCTTGGCCATTTTATCTGGAACCCCAAGGTAGGTAAAGTTCTAAATAAGTACATTTTCTAGGTGACCAAATCATACCCCATTGAGATAATCAATTTTTATGTGCAGAACGTGAGGTTCAGAGAGGTTAAGTGATTTCCTCAAGAGCATACAGCTGGTAAAGTGGCAGAGCTGATCTGTCTGAAGTCAAGGGATTGTGTTCTTGTCAATTTACTAGTAACTTTTCTATTTTACTGAGGGTGACTTCACTGGCAATCATTTCAAGAATTACCCCCTCACCTTTAAAAATTGTGTTGCTTTCTAAAAGAGGATACAGAGCAGTTTCACTTTTTCCCACATTATAAAAGTAATCTGTGCTGAGAGCTCTATTCTCAGGTATGTTTGAGGGGAAGGTAGGGAGGGAAACTAATGTGTCTTCGCCAACTACAGCATGCCAGGCATTTGCTAGACATCTTATATACTCCTACTTATTTTCCCTATCCTCACTTGTTATTCCCATTTTACACATAGAGAAGTGGTGTCTCAGTGTATTAATTTTCCATTACTAGATAACAAATTAACCCAACATGTAGCAGCTTACAGTGACAAACATTTATGATCTCATGTAGTTTCTGAGGGTCAGTATTTCAGGATAGCTTAGCTGAGTGATTCAGGCTAAAGGCCTTGCATGAGGTTGTAGTCAGAATGGAGCCGGTGCTGCTGTCCTCTGAAGGCTTGACTGGGGCTGAAAAATCCACTTCCAGGATGATACACTCACATGGTTGTTGGCTGGAGGCCTCAGTTCCTTGCCTTGTGGATCTGTCCATAGTACTGCTTAAGTGACCTCCTAACATGGCCATTGGCCTCCCCCTGAGTGAGAAATCTGAGAGAGACAGAGACCAAGATGGAAGACTTTTGTGACTTAGTCCCTGAAGTTGCATATTGTTAATTCTGCTTCATTCTGTTTGTTAGAAGGGGAGGAGAATTGGGCTCTACCTTTAGAAGTGGGGAGTACCAAATAATCTGTAGACATTTTAAAACCACCACACTCAGGCTGGGTGCAGTGGCTCACACCTGTAATCCCAACACTTTGGGAGACCAAGGTGGGCGGATCACCTGAGGTCAGGAGTTCGAGGCTAGCCTGGTTAACATGGCAAAACCCCATCTCTACTAAAAATACAAAAATTAGCCAGGCGTGGTAGCACACACCTGTAATCCCAGCTACTTGGGAGGCTGAGGCAGTAGAATGGCTTGAAGCCACAAGGTGTAGGTTGAGCCAAGATTGCACCACTGCACTCCAACCTGGGTGCCAGAGCAAGACTCCATCTCAAAAAACAAAACACAAAAAACTCAAAAACCCCTAACAGTGAGCCACTAGACTCAGAAGTGCAGTAACCTGCCAAAGCTTATACAACTTATGGGTGGTGGAGGCTGGACTTGTCCATAGTTCTCCACACTCTTCACCAAACTGTGAATTCTCCCTGAGGAACGGAGCACTGTTTGCCCTTGCAGTAAATAGCCCTAGCCTGCAAGCCTTTTTATTTGCTTTTAGAGTTCCCCTCAGCTCTTTCTATATCTGCCCAGCTTTCATCCATTATATCCAAGCAACAGTCTTTCTCCCGTACGTCAGTTTTGGATCTCCTGTGGAACTGGGGAAGCTAATAACTCCTAGCATGCATTGTGTGTAAAGCAAGAGTCAGTGGGCTCTGAGTGAATATCTGAGTGAATATTTGGGGTTCCCCTTTTAGCCAGTGGGTTTTATAACATTTTGGAGTGTTCAGAGACTTTTCTTCCTCTCTTCATGAAATAATTATAAGGGTCTGTTCAATGTATCCTTTGTATAACTCTTCCTAACTCTCCAAGGTCATTCATATTGAGTGTATCACTTGATTCTCAAAAAATTCTGTTAAAAAAGTTGGGGTGAGTGATATAATCTTCTGGATAGCTGAGGTGTTGAGCAGCCGCTTATCTATTTATGTTTCTTCTCTTAGTACCTGCTTGGCCCTGGCTCCTTCCCTTCCACAAGCTGTGACTCTGTGTACTGTTCACGGTCTCAGAGTTAATATTTTAAGTTGCATATGCTCTTATGAAAAGAGCACAGGTTTGTTTTAAGACTTGGGTTCAACTTCTAGCATTTACTAGATTTTACCATTTACCAATTTTACTATTTACTAGCTGTGGGTTAGGATTAGGGCAAGTATATTAGTCTAGTTCTCATACTGCTTTAAAGAACTACCTGAGACTGGGTAATTTATAAAGAAAATAGTTTTTTTTTTTTTTTTAGATGGAGTCTTATTCTGTCACCCAGGCTGGAGTGCAGTGATGTGATCTCAGCTCACTGTAACCTCTACTTCCCAGGCTCAAGTGATTCTTGTGTCTCAACCTCCTGAGCAGCTGGGATTACAGGTGCCTACCATCATGGCTGGCTAATTTTTGGATTTTTAGTAGAGATGGGATTTCACCATGTTGATCAAGGTGGTCTCGAACTCCTGAACTCAAGTGAAGAAAATTGGTTTAATTGGCTAGAGTTCTGCAGGCTGCAAAGAAAGCATGGATGGGAAGGCCTCAGGAAACTTGCAATTATGGTGGAAGGTGAAGGGGAAGCAGCATGTCTTCGCATGGCGACAGGAGAGAGAGAGAGATGGGGGAGGTGCTAAATACTTTTAAATAACCAGATCTTGTGAGAACTCATTCAGTATCATGAGAACAGCAAGGGGGAAGTCCACCCCCATGAGCCAATCACCTCCCACTAGGCCCCTTCTCCAATGTTGAGGATTACAATTCAACATGAGATTTGGGTAGGGACACAAATCTGAACCACATCAATAAGCAACTTAACTTCTTCGGACCTTGCTTTTGTGTCTGTAACATGGGGATAAAACAGTACCTACTTCATAGGACCTTTAAGGGGGGATTAGATAATACATAAAAAGTGCTTAGCTCAATAGATGGCAGAGAGTCAACACTTAAAGGCACCACACACCTGTACTTACAGATGCCACTTCCCTAGGTACCAAGATCCCAGCTTGCTGTGTGACTTAGGGAAGTTGCTTGGCCTCTCAGGGCTACTTTCATTTGTAAAGTGCATGGGTTCAATTGCATAATATCAGGAGTTCCTTCTGGCTTGAACCATTCACCACCCTTAGATTGCTTATATAGCATACCCATACTATTTATTTTCAAAAGTTTATTCATTATATCCTACTTGCTGTAATAATTTTAGATAATAGTTGCACAGATTTAATAGAAGCCAGAGAAATTGTTCAGCATGTTTTTTTTAAATGCAGGAAGTGAACAATATATTTATGTATATAATTACTTGTTTTTTTCCTTTGTAATCTAAAAGGGCATATTAAAAATTGAGCAATGATTTTTTTCTCCTCCTGTTGGGTCAAGGAACTGGCTAATGCAGTTTTATGTTAATTTGAAGACACCTAGATAGCCTTGCTAAAAGAAAGAGAAGCACTCAGTTGTAAAAGTGCTTTTTAATCACCAACATGAGTTTGAGCATCTGAAGGGGTTCCAGCAAGTTCTGCGACCCCTGAAGGAATACTTGTTCCGTCCTCACTACAGAGTTGATAAATAAAGGATTTCTTGAGTGTGGCTGTTGGTGAAACTCCCAAACACTGATGAACCAGATTTTTCTTAGCTTCTCTATGCAATTTCTCTTCCTCCTAAATGCCTTGCTGTGATTTCAGCCTGGTCTGCTGTCCATTAAATACACTGTTCTTTGCTCCACATGTAGTTCATTTTATGGCTAACCAGAAGGGAGTTTGCTTTGAAGTCACTTTCCTGCTCTAAAACATTTAGTGACTCTCTATTGCCTCTGGCATTGAATACAGACTCCTCAGCCTAGTACCTGGTCTTAACTTTCCTGAAAAGCCAAAGGGGATGATTTGCTGTTTCCCACAGATGCCCTGGTACTTTAAAATTTGCCTCTGTGCATTAATTTGTTCTCTTCCCCCATTTTATTTATTTTGCTCCCCCTCCTCTTTTTATTTTTATTTTTGTTTTTTATTTTTATTTTTTGAGTTGGAGTTGTGCTCTGTCTTCCAGGCTAGAATGCAGTGATGCAATCTTGGCTCACTGCAATCTCTGCCTCCTGGGTTCAAGTGATTCTCCTGCCTTAGCCTCCCAAGTAGCTGGAATTACAGGTGTGCACCATCACACCTGGCTTATTTTTGTGTTTTCAGTAGAGATGGCATTTCACCATGTTGGCCAGGATGGTCTTGAACACCTGACCTCAAATGATTGGCCCACCTCTGCCTCCCAAAGCGTTGGGATTACAGGTGTAAGCCACCATGCCTGGTCCCCCTCCTCCTTTTCTACTTATCAGCATCAAAGCCAGACTTCCAGGATCCATAGACAAAGAGTTTCTCTTTGGTGATGACTTTCAATTCTGCTTTTCTTCTCTGAATCACTCTTGCCAGGCAAGGTGTCAGAGCTGTGGCATTGGAAAGTGGTTGGCTCATGGGTCATAGGGTAGTAAGAACAGTTTACCAACAGCAGTATAGGTTTGAAAAGGAAAGTTTATTAGACAGAAAGAATGCTGCAGAAGAGTGCAGCAGTGGCCACAGCAGGAGGAGATTGAGCAGTTGCAGGGGATTTTTCCTTAGGGTTACTTATGGACCTTAAAGCAGGAGCTTGAAGGTAATTTGGACCATGTTAGCCACATAGGTCATGAAAAATGATCACATGTGTAGACATTTTGGTGCCTCGATGTCATTAAGTGTTGCAAAATCAGTTTCGACATGTGTACATTCTGGAGATATGTAGAAATTCTAGTTACTTATAAATTTTGGGGAAAGAAGCCTGGTATCAGATAGATGCCTGCTTCAGATAATAGGGAAGTCTAATTACTTCTAAATTCCTTAGATGAAAAGTTTTGCCTCCTGATGTTCTGCTTGATAGCCACCAGGTGGTCTTTGCTCTCCTCACCTGTTATTTAATTTCAGGAATTCGGTATCCTCAGCATGTTAGGAGCACATGCTTTGTTGTGGTTATAGACCTGGGACTGAATCTGGGCTCTGTTACTTGCTGTGTGATCTCAGCAAAGCCATTCTGTTTCTTTTTTTTTTTTTTTTGGAGACAGAGTGTAACTCTGTTACCCAGGCTGAATGCAATGGTGCCATCATGGCTTACTGCAGCCTTCACCTCCTAGGCTTAAGCAATCATATATCATATATATATGGCAATCCTCTTGCATTAGCGTCTCAAGTAGCTGGGACTACAGGCATGTACCACCATGCCTGGTGCTCTCACTCTCTCTCTCTATGTCTACACATACACACATAAACACACACACACACAATATATATTTATATTTATGATTGCTTGAGAATTTACCATATATATGTGTGTATATGTTGGGGCAGCCCCACGTTGGGTGCCTCTTTTGGAGTCACCACCTGTGGGGGTCTGTCTTACAGACCCTGACTAGCGACAAATGAATAAAGTACACTGACACACAGATATTATGCTTTGTCAGTTCGACTGTGTGTGCCTGAGTGGCTTACAGGCACCTCAGAGAGTGCTGTAAACAGTTGCAACCGCTAGCCCCCACCAGCCAGTGAGAGTCACATTTATTCAGTAAAGTTTAATTGACAAAGGCTGAATCAACACCACTAGGGTTTGAAGATTAAAGGACAGGTTCTGATGCACAAAGCAAACACCATTAGTGGGTACTATCCCTGGTTGACCTCCCTCCAGGAGAGCTATCTGGAATGATCAAAGGTTAATGAGTAAACAAGTTAGTTAGGTAACCCCCCTACATTCCTTTGTTTCTACTTTAATTTATTCAACTAGGGGGACAAGGCTCCCTTCAGCCAAGAACTATAGAAAAAACTCTTAGGTCTTCCAAAAGGGTTTGAGACTATATTCTATATAGTTTATATTCTACAACTTTCCCTAATATTTTTCCCTTAATATTTTTTGTCACCACCCTGACTGAACTCCTGCTATATATACTCGTACATATATATGAGATTGCTTGAGTTGAGCCTTAGAGGTCAAGCTGCAACGAGCCTCTATCTCAAAAAAAAAAAAAAAAAAAAAGAAAAAAAGAAAAAGAAAAAGAAAGGAAACAGAATGGCTTTTCTGAGGCTGGGTGTGGTGGCTTATGCCTATAATCCTAGCACTTTGGGAGTCTGAGGTGGGTGGATCACCTGAGGTCAGGAGTTCAAGACCAGCCTGGCCAACATGGTTAAACCTCTCTCTACTAAAAATATAAAAATTAGCCAGGTGTGGCGGCAGGCATCTGTAATCCCAGCTACTTGGGAGGCTGAGGCAAGAAAATTGCTCGTACTGGGGAGGTGGAGGTTCCAGTGAGCTGAGACTGTGCCATGGCACTCCAGCCTGGGCAACAGAGCGAAACTCTGTTTCAAAAAAATAAAAAGAATGGGCTGGGTGCGGTGGCTCATGCCTGTAATCCCAGCACTTTGGGAGGCTGAGGCAGGCAGATCACGAGGTTAAGAGATCGAGCCATCCTGGCCAACATGGTGAAACCCTGTCTCTACTAAAAATACAAAAATTAGCTGGGCGTGGTGGCGCATACCTGTAGTCCCAGTTACTTGGAAGGCTGATGCAGGAGAATTACCTGAACCCGGGAGGTGGAGGTTGCAGTGAGCCGAGGTCATGCCACTGCACTCCAGCCTGGAGCCTGGCGATGGAACGAGACTCTGTCTAAAAAATAATAATAATAAAAATAAAAAAAAGAATGGCTTTGCTGAGATCACACAGCAAGTCCCAGCATAAACCACCACGCATGGCCCTGAGTTTCATTTTTAACATCTGTAAAGTGGGAACACTTCATTGTGTTGTGGGGAGTAAATGAAATGATGCATACAAAACAGCACACTGCCTGGCTCATGTTAATTTTCAGAAATGGAGGCCAGAATAATGTGTTTTGTATTTGTGTTACCGGAAAGGGGTCCTGATCCAGATGCCAAGAGAGGATTCTTGCATCTCATGCAAGAAGTAATTCGGGGTGAATCCATAAAATGAAAGCAAGTTTATTAAGAAAGTAAGGGAATAAAGAATGGCTACTCCATAGGCAGAGCAGTGGCTTGAGCTGCTCAAACAGGGATTCTTATTGTTACTTCTTGATTATATGCTAAATAAGGGGTGGGTTATTCATAAGTTTTCCACGACAGGGGTGGGCAATTTCCAGAAATGAAGATTTCTTCCCTTTTAAGTCCATTTAGGGTAACTTTCTGACGTTACCATGGCATTTGTAAACTGTCATGGTGCTGGTGGGAGTGTTCTTTAGCATGCTAATATATTATGATTAGTGTATAATGGGCAGTGAGGACAACCAGAGGTCACTCTTGTCGCCATCTTGGTTTCAGTGGGTTTTGGCTGTCTTCTTTACTGCAGCCTGTTTTATCAGTGAGGTCCTTATGACCTGTATCTTGTGCCGACATCCTATCTCATCCTGTGACTTAGAATACCTTAATCTTCTCAGAATGCAGCCCAGTAGGTGTCAGCCTTATTTTGCCCAGCCCCTATTCAAGATGGAGTTGCTCTGGTTGGAGTGCCCCTGACATTTGTTTGTGTTCTCTTTTTTGCGCATACCATAATCACTCCCTTCTATTCAACACTCTAACCCGAGGACAAACTCCCTGCGTGCTCATCTCTGTATCACTGTGCGGTCAATTTCACCATAGACCTTAGTTCTATATTCTTTCTTCTATCCAAGCCCTTGGCCATGTGACTTTACAGTGACAACATTTGCCATCTTCAACCAGAGGGATTTAAATAAAAATGGTATGTTCATATTAAAAATTTATAACACTAAAAAAGTGAAAAAGAAATTTAAATAAATAAACTTTCAAATGATGTGTTCTGTAAGTTTGTGGCACTTCCAAGGCTGTTAAAACTTGAAGCTGCATCAAAATTCTTGGGAACCCCCTACATTTCCCCCCCTTGACTTTGGTTCAGTCACATACCTTACTTTGGCAAAGAGTGAGAAGGACATGATACCACTGGAGATTTGGGGAGCAAGGCTGCTCTGGAAGCCAAACTCATCAGCTGATCTGCATTTGCATGAGAGATAAATAGTCCTTGGTTGACACTACTGAGACTTGGGATAGTTTATTCATAGCAATAGATACCATATAGACATTTTTTTTTTTTTTTTGAGATGGAATCTCACTCTGTTGCCTAGGCTGGAGTACAGTGGTGTGATCTCAGCTCACTGCAATCTCTGCCTCCTGGGTTCAAGTGATTCTCCTGCCTCAGCCTCCCGAGTAGCTGGGATCACAGGTGTGCACCAGATGGGGTTTCACCATGTTGGCCAGGCTGGTCTTGAACTCCTGATCTCGGTGATCCACCCGCCTCGGGCTCCCAAAGTGCTGGGATTACAGGTGCGGGCCACCGCGCCCGACATTTTTAAGTAGCTGACATTGTTAAGTAGTGTGCTGCCAATGGGAGATTCTTGGTAAATATTTATTGAATTAAATTAGCAAATTCATATATTGTGCTTTGGGAAACACTTCTGTTCTCGAGGTTAATTACTTGTTTCATTAATTAAGGACTTCTGATTTTAATTGAGATGTTATCTTGAGATATTTGGGGAAACTGGCTTTTCAGATGCCTTGACTTAAGACCTGAGAAATGCAAATCTTCTTGTGAAAAGCAAGCAGCTGATAATTCCCAAGGGCTTGAGCTTCTGTGTTAAATGCTCAGTAAGCTGTGATAAAAGGGGAAGCAGAAACACAATTTTTTTTTCGGACCAAGTCTTCGAAATCTGCTTTACACATACAGCACATTTCACGTTGGATGCCAACTTTTTATGAGAAATATTTGATCTGGATTTTGATTTTGTTATATTTATAATTGTTATATTTACAAAGTAGATTGACATCCTTAAGTCCTAATCATTCTTAAAAATGCCCCAGTAACTGAATCAGATTTGAGTTAAAAACTAAGATTAAAATAGATTAAAATTAAATAAAATAAAAGATTCAACTTGTTTAGTCATACTAACCACATTTCAAGTATTCAATAAATAGCCATGTGTGGTTTGTGGTGATCTCATTGGACGATGCCAAATCTGGATGTTTCCTGAACATCGCCTTTCCCAAACCCTCATAGACTATTTCTTATCTAACACCATCACCAGATAATTGATCTAGAAGGTAGAAGTTCAAGCGTTATCCTTGGCCCCTACCTCTTCCCATTTCAAGTAGCTTGGATTACAAGTGCATGCCACCATGTCTAATTATTTTATTTTATTATTTTATTTTACATAGAGATGGGGTCTTGGTATGTTGCCCAGGCTAGTCTCAAATGCCTGGCCTCAAACAACCCTCCCACCTCAGCTTCCTCAGTAGCTGGAATTAAATAGTTCTTCCTAACATGCAGATCTGACCATTCACTCACATTCTCTGTTCCAGTTGAGTCTTACTGCTGTTCCTTGAATTTCCTCTGTAATCTCTGGGTCTTTGCACATGATATTCTGTCTCTCTAGAATCCTGTTTCTTCTCCCCTTCTGCCTCTTGCCTATTGTTCAGTATGCCTCCACTGAGAAGCCTTCCTGGATTCCTTCCGGTCTGCACTGGGTGCTCCTTCTTGGTGCTCTCACATCTCTGTGCTTCCCCTCCTCTGTCACCTTCTAGCATTGATGACAGAACTTGGTGTGAGACTGGACCTGGCCTGTTTGTTCACTGTTGCATCCCCCATGCCTAGAGTCAGGACCTGTCAATATGCATGAATAAATTACAGACCTGCCTCCAAACCAACCTGCCATCTTGGCACCTATTGTTCAGAAGCATCCCAGTGATGGGAAGCATAACCAGCCCTGCTTTCTGGAAAATGAACCCTAGCACAAGTGTGACACACAGTGGGCCAGTGGTCCTGGTGTCCTTGGTGACAGAGCAGCTAACGTAGCTCCCAAAGCATCCCTTGAACCACTGGAATGTTGTTCCACTTTTGCATCCTCGCTTGAAATCTACCAATGGCTTCCTATTGCTTTCAGAGTAAAACTCAGACTCTTCCTACAGCCCACAAAGGACAGAGTGGTCTGACCCTGCCCTGCTGTCCCTTGTCATCTTTCCCTGCTTCCTTTCTTCATCTCCACTGTCTCCCGACTCGCTTGGCTCCAGATATAGTACACTGATCTGTGTCCAACGCTGCATTTGCCGTTCCTTCTGGCTGGTGCCTCTCCTCCTTCTGGTTTCAGCTCAAAGGGCTTTTCCTTTAAGAAGCCTTCCTTGGGTTGGTGTGATGGCTCACGCCTGTAATCTCAACACTCTGGGAGGCTAAGGCAGGCAGATCACCTGAGGTTGGGAGTTCGAGACCAGACTGGCCAACATGGTGAAACCCCTTCTCTACTAATAATACAAAATAAGGCATGGTGGTGGGTGCCTGTAATCCCAGCTCCTTGGGAGGCTGGGGCAGGAGAATCGCTTGAACCCAGGAGGTGGAGGTTGCAGGGAGCCAAGATTGTGCCACTGCACTCCAGCCTGGTCAACAGAGTGAGACTCTGTCAAACAAAACAAAAACAAAAGAAGGAGCCTTTCTTGATCTATCTAAAGGAGCAGCTCACCTCGTCCCTCTGCAGTCCACTCTTTCATTTGATTATCTTCATAGCAGTTAAACATGTCTGAAGTTATTTTATGCATTTACTTTCTTAGTTACAGTTATGTCTCCCCATTTGAATGTAAATTCTTTGAGGACAAAGATATTGTCATCTCATTCATTGCTGTTTCCCCAAAGCCCAGAACAGTGTCTTAAACATAGTAGGTGCTCAATAAAACACTTGTTCAATTAATGAACCATTAGAGAATTCAGCTTTTTAAGTAAGCAGAACACTTCCAAGAACCAGTTATAGTCAGACATCAAGCATTCTTTCTTTCTTACCTTTTAGCTTGTTAATCAGTTTCATTGATCAATAGCAATGATATCTTTTCATTTTCACAGGAGAGAGCTGGTTCACAGCTCCCTGGTTTTATGAGTTTAGACAAATGAATGCAGTCATGTAACCACCACCATGATTGATGGTGCAGATACCTGAGCATTCTTTCTATTCCCTAGAAAAGGTGCAAGAATTCTGCCATGGGAAAGTCATTCCTGCCACTCTTCTGGAAATATGTTAGTTCCATCCAGATCCCTAGTCATCATACCCAGAGCATCTTGGATCATTTTTTTTTTGTTTTGTTTTGTTGTTGTTTTGAGATGGGGTTATTGTTCTGTCCCCCAGGCTGGAGTGCAATGGTGTGGTTTTGGCCCACTGCAGCCTTCACCTCCTGGGCTCAAGGGATTCTCCTGACTCAGCCGCCTGAGTAGCTGGGATTACAGGCGCACACCACCATACCCAGCTAATTTTTGTATTTTCAGTAGAGATAGGGGGTGGTTTCACCATATTGGTCAGGCTGGTCTTGAACTCCTGACCTCAGGTGATCCACCTGTCTCGGCCTCCCGAAGTGCTAGGATTGCAGGTGTGAGCCACCACGCCCAACCAGGGCCACTGTTGTTATTTTTTACTTCAATATTTAATTCTAGCAATAGAAATACTCTTATGTAACTAGCATTGTCCTAGCCAGCAAGGAAAAAGGGAAAAATAATTAGAGTCCCCTCAATGAAATTAGCAGCCTGCAGTAGGGTAACTGTCCCTCCTACGCCTTAATTTAAATGGATGTGCTTATGGCTAGCGGCTGAGGCATTTGTCAAATATAGGCACATCCGCCAGAATCTCAGTTGTCACTACCACATTTCCTCTGATCTGCAGAGTGGCATTCTTGGAACCGTAATGAAATCCGGACTATAAAGACTCCAGTGAAGAAATAAAGTGGAAACAAAACAGCCTTTTGCCAACCCACGCTCTGCTTTAAATAAGGAGCAACGTCTATTGAATAACTCAGCCCCGCCTGTCAAAATATTTTTTTGGGGGGTGGGCTATTCATTTGGAGACACTCCAGGAGGCCTTTAACTACCGCCTTTACTGCATTTGCAGTGCTGAAAGGAGTCCACGTGCTTCTTGCTTCATCTTCCACCACGACTCTGGCTTTTGAAAGGCTCTGTTGGTGTAATTGAGGTAAGTGTAGTTACTCTGCTTCTGAGAACACACACCCCTTTAATGGGCCCAAGAAACAGAGTAGAAAACTTGCAGTTGTTTTTCCTCTTGGGAAATTGTGAGTACCTTACATTTGCTCTGTTAAATTTTTGACCTGTGATTGGGGTTCTCTTTTCTGTTCCTGGGGTTCCCTGAGGAGTGCCTGGGCCCTAAGGCGAGAGTTTTGCTTTTTTTTTTTGAGACAGGGTCTCACTCTGTCACCCAGGCTGGGACCACTGCAACCTCTGCCTCCTAGGTTCAGGCAATTCTCCTGCCTCAGCCTCCTGAGTAGCTGGGATTACAGGCACGCGCCACCATGCCCAGCTAATTTTTTTGTATTTTTAATAGAGACAGGGTTTCACCATGTTGACCAGGATGGTCTCGATCTCTTGACCTCGTGATCCACCCGCCTCGGCCTCCCAAAGTGCTGGGATTACAGGCGTGAGCCACCGCGCCCGGCTGAGTTTTACTTTTTAAACTCTAGGATATCCAAGGTGAAGTCCAAAGAGAGCATCCAGGTATAAACAAGGTTATTCTGGAAGGATGGCCAGTTTCCACCTTTCCAATAACAATGATAATGATGATGGTGATAATTCCTGTCTAATGAGCGTTAGTTCTGCACTGGGTCCGTGCTAAGCCCTTTCTCTACGTAACCTAATTTAACCTGCACAACAGCCCTGTGAGGTGGATCTAATTATTCACACTTTACAGGTGAGGAAACTGAGACTCAGAAAGGGCCACGTGCATGGCCAAGGGCACAGAGCTGGTACAGGTCGTTGTTGAGATTGAAACCCAGGACTTTCTGACTCTAAAGCCTGCTGAGTTTGTTGTGGAGTGGACTTTTGGTAAATCCCCTGTCTACTGATTGGAGAGACCAGGCAGTCCCCTTCCTGGAAAGGAGGTGTCAGGGATATTCATGGTGGCCTTGTGGTTCTAAGAATGGACTCTGCACTTAGACAGACCTGGCAATTTAGATCCTGGCTCTGCCTCTGACCAGCTATGGTTGGTGGAGTAATGGCTCCCAAAGATGTCCATGTCCTAATTCTGGAGCCCATGGATTTGTTGCCTTCCAGCAAAAGGGACTTTGCAGATGTGATTATGGATCTTAAGATGTAGAGATGATCCTGGATTATCCAGGCGAGCCCAATCCATCACCAATGTCCTTATAAAAGGGAAGCAGAGCCTGGGCAGCATAGTGAGACCCTGTCTCTACTAAAAACAAACAAAATTAGCCAGGTGTGATGGTGCATGCCTATAGACCCAGCTAGTTGAAGGTGAGGGTGGGGGTCTGAGGTGGAAGGATCTCTTGAGCCTGTGAGTTTAAGACCAGGCTGGACAACATAGCAAGACCCTGCCTCTGCAAAAAAATTAACTAGCTGGATGTGGTGGTGCACGCCTGTAGTCCCAGCTACTTGGGAGGCTGAGGCGAGAGGATTGCTTGAGCTCGGGATGTGGAGGCTGCAGTGAGCTATGATTGCACCACTGCACTGCAGCATGGGTGACAGAGTGAGATTCTGTCTCTAAAGAAAAGGCAAGAAGTAGGGTCAGAGATAAGAGGAGACATGATGACAGCAGAGATTGGGCTGATGCACTTTGCAGTTAGAGAAAGGGGCCACGAGCCCAGGAATGCCTGTAAGCCACTAGAAGCTGAAAAAGGCAAAGACATGGATTCTCCCTTCAGAGCTTCTAGAAGGAAGCAGCTCCCCTGACAGCTTGGCTTGAGCCCAGTGAAACTGATTTTGGACTTTTGACTTTCACAACTGTGAGATAATAAATTTACATTGTTAAAAGCTCCTAAATTTGTGTAGTTTGTTACAGCAGCAATAGGAAATAGAACACCAGATGTTTGTTCTTGGGCCAGTGAATAAATCTCCCGAGCCTCAATTCCGTTGCTGTGAAATGGGAATAATAATATCAATGCCCACATCATAGCATGATAGCGGAGATAAAAGTTGATGCATAGAAGATCCTTCATGGGGCCAGGTGCAGTGGCTCACTCCTGTAATCCTAGCACTTTGGGAGGCTGAGGCTGGTAGATCACTTGAGCCCAGGAGTTTGAGACCAGCCTGGGCAACATGGTGAAACCCTATCTCTATTTTTTAAAAAAGCAAAATACGGGCATGGTGATGCACAGCTGTAGTCCCAGTTACTTGGGAGGCTGAGGTGAGAGAAGCACCTGAGCCTGGGAAGTCCAGGCTGCAGTGAGCTGAGATGACACCACTGCACTCCAACCTGAGGGACAGGAGTGAGACCTGGCCTCAAAATAAAAAAAAATATCCTTTGTGGATTAGGTGCTGATTGAATGTCAGCTATCACTACTGATGCTACTACTATTATTATCAGAGTTGGAGTCTTGCTCTGTCTCCCAGGCTGGAGTTGGGTGGTGTGATCGTTGTTCACTGCAGTCTTGAACTCCTGGGCTCAAGTGATCCTCCTCTCTCAGCCTCCCGAGTTGCTGGGATTATAAGTGTGAACTTCTGTGGCTGGCTGTACTATTATTAATGCTAATATGAAAATAAGCCTGACAATGAAAGAATCCTAAAACAAAACCAACACAGGAACAACTTCCTGTTGAACTCAGTCATATCCTCCATTTGGGGTTCTTATACTACTTTATAGTAGGGGCTTATATGTTGATCTGTGTATTCCCTGTAATTATATCCCAGCACCCTGATAGGATCTGGCACATAGTAAGTACTGCAAAAAGATCTAAGGCGTGACATGACTGAAGACAGAAAACGTGGTTTCTGTGCTTTTTTTTTTTTCTGGTAGAAGCTTTGTTGTTTTGAGGGGAGCCTTGCAAGCCCTGGCAGACAACTAGAGACCTGTTGTGTGAAGATGGGCTGGCCTCCTGCCCCCAGCCATCTGGTAAACCCTGGTGCCACCTCCTTGGGGCCTCCAGTGATCGTTCTCCACACGCAGAGCCAGCCCTTTCTCTTGGCCTCCTGGCACTTGGCTCTAGCTCCTGGCTCTGGCCACTAGAGAGGTGGTCTCCATGGTAACAGTTTCGGGGAGGCATTGAGAGGGAGCAAAGAAGGAAAAGGTATCATATCAGCCAGCCAGCCGTTGTCAGGGACCCACTCAAACCAGGGTGCTGGTTCCTGTGCCTCTGATAGAGATCTCAGCTGCAGAGAGGCAGGTCCAGGAGCAGGTGGAGAGGGCTGGGGCTTGTCTTTCTGCCACTTCTTTTTGTACTTTGCCCCCTTCTTTTGCCCTCTCCTGCGCTCGGCGACCCTGTTCAAGGATCTCAGTGCCTTCAAAGAACCATAGCTATCCACTGTTGCCAACTGAAGGCTCTGGAAATTCAAGCTGGCTGTCTCATCTACTGGTGGGGTGAGCTATGGAGTAAGTTACTTCACCTCCCTGGCCTCAGTTTTATCATCTATAAAATGCGGTTTTCATAAAGAGAATCTGTGAAGCCCTTAGAATGATGCCTGGCAGCTAGTAAGTGCTCAATAAATATTAATCTACATCACCTGTTGTTTGAGATGGGGAAATTGAGATCTGGATGCTGTTCCCAGGACTCTCTGAGGCATCAACCCTCATCAACCCTATTCTCCTTGCCTATGGGAGCAGCTTCTTCTCTGGGCTTCTTTCCTGCAGTCAAAATGTACCTGTCTGTTGTATCCCATCCTCGGGGCCCTAAAACCAGTGGCCAAATGCTGATCTAATAGCTGAAATTGTTTATCTCTGATAAATGGATTCATTCATTTTTGTTTTTGTTATTTTTGAGATGGAGTCTTGCTCTGTCACCCAGACTGGAGTGCAGTGGCATGATCTCAGCTCACTGCAACCTCTGCCTCCCAGGTTTAAGCAATTCTCCTGCTTCAGCCTTCTGAGTAGCTGCGAGTACAGGCGCCTGCCACCACGCCAGGCTAATTTTTGTATTTTTAGTAGAGACGGGGTTTCACCATGTTGCCCAGGCTGGTCTTGAACTCCTGACCTCAAGTGATCCTCCTGCCTCAGCCTCCCAAAGTGCTGGGATTACAGGTATGAGCCACTGCACCTGGCCTGGATCCATTCTTGAATGTTCATGGCTGAGTTGGAGACTTTTCAAGAGGTTTTTGCATCTTAGAAGAGAATTTCCAGAGACAATAATACTGTAATTCCAAGACAAAGACCTCGGGAGAGAAAAAGTTTCCAGGCACCAGGCAGTGGGGGTATTAAAAAATAATAAAGGTGTCACTGAAGCTCAGAGAAGTTAAGCAATGTGCTCAGGGCCACACAGCAGGTTAAGTGGGGAAGCTGGGCTTTGAACCTAAGTCTGCTTTTCAATGGATCTCATGGAACATTCTCCTTTCCTTTCTCACCTGATCTCTTAAGTATCCACCCGGAGTGATGGATAGGAGTGATCAGCTGTCAGATGTCCTAAAACCAGTGGCCAAATGCTGATCCAATAGCTGAAATTCAGGAGTCTGCAGCTTCCTGGCAGAGGCAAAGGAGACTACAGTCTTTCTCAGCTCAACTGGGAGAACAGACTTTATCAAAAGCATTCCTTCCTCCCTGGGTAGCTTTGAGAGGCATTTGTAATGCAGATTTTGACTCTGGACAAGGACCCAGCTCCCTATCCTCACCTCTGGCTCAGACATTTTAAAAAATACAAGAAGACAGTTTTTTCCCTCCTGAGCCCTGAGGTCTGAGGCTGAAGTAGATGAGCTTCCTGCAGGCTGAATCCTTTCTCTCACCCGGTTTGAAGCACATTTCTGCTCCCGGTTTGTCCTCTGCTTTCCTTAGGGAGCTGGGGGTGTCAGGAAGAGAAAGGGGTATAAGGACTAACACTGGAGACTCTGGGGTCAGCGTTTGCGAATGAGCATTCCTGCTGGTCCCTGCATGTAATTAAGACTTGCAAATCCATGCTGCTGAGGTGTTGGCGGCAGTGTAATTAATCTCAGGTTCCTTGGGGTGGCTCAGCATCTCCAAATGGCCACCCTTGTCATTTAGCCAGTCTCAGTAGGATGAGCTTGGACAAAGGCTGGTGGGGTTCATGTTGCTGTGGGCATAGCTGAACTCGTTCACTTACTCACTCACTCATTCACTCACTCACCTGTTCATTTATTCCCCAGACATTTACAAAGGACCTTTTATAGGCTCGGTATCAGAGAGAGAAAATGAACAGCCTCTGACCTCCATGGCTCCCAGAACAGTGAATTCTCCTCAAGTGGCAGGTGCTGAAATAGCGGAAGGAACAAAGTTTAATTGCAACGCAGAGGAGGAGTTTTTATTTCTGCCTTGGAGACTTCCTGGAGGAGGCGGCACTTAAGTTGTCTGTTTTCTTTCTTTTTTTGAGACGGGGTCTTGCTTTGTTGCCCAGGCTGGAGTGCAGTGGCACCATCATGGCTCACTGCAGCCTCTACTCCCTGGGCTCAAGTGATCCTCCTGCTTCAGCCTCTCTAGTAGCTGGGACCACAGGTGTGTGCTACCAAGCACAGCCTGAGCTGTCTTTTTTACTTTTTAAGAATGACAAAAATCATTCATACACATTGTAATAAATCCAGACAAGGCAGAAGAGTGTAAAGGAAGCAAATAAAAATTTTCTCCTTCCTTGATGTCAATTCTACCTCCAGAGGTAACATGTATTAATGATGTGGCATTTATCCTTTTGGAGTATTCTGAATTTATGTATACATGTATCCCAGATGTCAGTTTCCAAGTCTTAGTGTGATTTGTGATTTTCCCTATGCCAGCCGACATGAGAATCTAGCACATCTCTGAGTTCTAGCACATCTCTGCGGAAAAATCCATCCCATGCTCACAGCACTGGGGAGCAATGCAGCGCTTATAGAAGCCTTCTTAGAGGAGGCAGAGGAAGAGGTTATACTATGAGGTACCTCCCAAGACACCTCCTGCCCTTGGCCTTGTCACTGCATGGACTTCTCCCTCAATCTCACCTGCTTCTTCTCTGCTCCAGGTCTCCTCCCTAAATTTCCTGTTGCTATTCTGCAGAGCCATTCCACAGTGCACCAGATCCTTCTCCAGTTCAAGCCCAGTTCATCACAGGCTGCAACTAACAAAGGACCCTCTAGTTAACAAGACCTTCCCGCTTAGAAGGCAGTTTTGAGATCACATCTTGCTAGTTGGGCTTGTCTTGGGGTCCCACCCTCTCCAACTTGCTTGCTGAAACGTTTCTTTCTCACATTATTCATTTCAAGAGGAACCCTGGGGAATTAAGTATTCTCTATCTTGTAATGTAGAGATTTGTACCTGTAATTGTTTTTTTGTTTGTCATATTTATTTATTACCAAAGTAGGATATTACTACACATATTATTTTTATAATTTGCCTTTAAAATAGCTTTATTGAGATATAATTCTTATACCATACAATTTTCCCATGTAAAGTAAGCAACTCAATTATTTTAGTATATTCATAAGGTTGTATAATTATCTCCACATCTAATTTTAGAACATTTTGGTCTCTCATAAAGAAACCCATTAGCAGTAACTACACATTTTCCTTCCCCCTCCCTCAGCCCCTGACAACCTCTACTTTATTTTCCGTTTCTTTAGATTTGCCTATTCTGGACATTTCATATAAATAGAATAATAGAATATTCGTCCTTTTGTGACTGGCTTTTTTCACTTAGCATCATGTTTTCAAGGTTCATCTGTATTATAGCATGAATCAGTGCTTCATTCCCTTTTCTGTTTAAATAACGTTTCATTATATGGGTATACCACATTTTATTTCTCTGTTCCTCAGTTGATAGACATTTGGTTTGTTTCTGCTTTTTGGCTATTATAAGTAATGCTGCTGATAACATTTGTGTTCAAGTTTTTGCGTAGACATATGTTTTCAGTTCTCTTGGGTATATACCCAGAAATGTAATTGCTAGGGCTTATGGTAATTCTCTCTCTCTCTCTCTCTCTCTCTCTCTCTCTGTGTGTGTGTGTGTGTATGTGTGTGTGTGTGTGGTGTGTGTGTGTGGTGTGTATGTGTGTGTGTGCTTTTTCTTTTTTTGACACAGAGTTTTGCTCTTGTTGCCCAGGCTGGAGTACAGTGGTGTGATCTCAGCTCACTGCAACCTCCACCTCCTGGGTTCAAATGATTCTCGTGCCTCAGGCTCCTGAGTAGCTAGAATTACAGGTACACTACCATCCCTGGTTAATTTTGTATTTTTAGTAGAGATGGGGTTTCACCGTGTTGGCAAGGCTGGTCTCAAACTCTTGACCTCAAGTGACCTGCCCACCTTGGCCTCCCAGACTGTTGAGATTACAGGCATGAGCCACTGCACCTGGCCTAACTCTATGTTAAATATTTTGAGATACCATGAAATTGTTTTTCAAAGCAACTGCACCATTTGATATTTCTACCAGCAGTGTATGAGGCTTCCAATTTCTTCATATTTTTGCCAACCTTTGTTATTGTCTTTCTTTTTGATTATAGACATCCTAGTGAGTATGAAGTCTGATTTCCTTTTATTGCTTATTAATAATCATGGACATATTTCCAGATCAACAGGTAGTGATCTACCTAATTCTTTTTAGTGGCATAATAATATTCAATTAGATAAATGTACCCAAATGATTTTATTCATTCCCTTTCTGAATTAGTCAGAATTATTTTTTCTGAGTTACCAAAATTTTTCAACCCAAACTGGCACAAGCTAAATAGTTCACATAACTGAAAAGTCTAGGACACCTGAAGCTTCAGGTGTGCTTGATCCAGGTAACAAGTGAAGTCATCAGGATCTTTTCTTTACCTCCAAACTTTGCTTTGTTTGTGTGGGCTTCATTTACACATAATAAGCAGCCTCTGTGATGGTGTGATGATTGCCAGCAACTCCCGCTTCACTGCAAAGTTAAGATTCTTCTGAAAATAATGTTTCCCAGTAGTTCCTGCAGTGGTCCTGAGATTCACTCTGATTGGCTTGGCTGAAGTCACATGCTTATCCCTAAGCCAACATGTTTCCATGGTGCTCTATGCTTGGAGCTGAGCATACAGCCCCATGCAGATCACATGGTCTGAGTAGGGATGGGGTAGATATCCAAGTGAAAATCAAGGGCAGTTGCTGGAAGAAGAGGTGTGGATACTGAGCAGGTTAATCACAAAAGCTCATTACACTCACTGTGTTTTCACTGGGCTTCCAGAACACCACATTCTGGTTTTCTTTCCACCTCTAAACAGTGTCCTGTCCTAGGACTGAGTCCTTGCACCCTTCTCCATCTACATTTGACTTAAAGTACCATCTCAGTGTATATGATTTCGAAATTTATCATTTCCAGCCTGGCGGATTCCCTAAGCTCTAGACCTGCACAGACAACTGCTTACTTAGCATCGCCACTAGGATGTCTCATAGGAAGTTCAAAGTTAACATGTTCAAAGAGTGATATTCACTCTCTTTCCAAACACAGACCCTGCTCCTTCCATGGTCATGCCAATGCCCTTGAGTGGCAACTCCATTCTTCCCGTTGCTCAGACCCCAAACCTGGAGTCATCCTTGATTCCTCTTTCTTTCCTATTCTACGTTCAACCCGTCAGCCAATCCCGTCTGCTCTACATTTAAGCCATATCTAGAATCTGAGCACTTCTTGCCACCTCCAATGCCATCACCCGGGGCCAACTCACTGCCAGTTGTCTCTGGCCCTCCTCAGCCTGTTCTGTTTTAGTTCTCATGTATCTTTTTATTTTTTAACATTATTATTATTATCTTTTTTTTGTAGAGACAGGATCTTGCTATGTTACCCAGGCTGATCTTGAACTCCTAGGCTCAAGCAATCCTTGTCCTCCCAAAGCCCTGGGACTATAGACATAAGCCACCGTGCCTGACCAATGAATTCCTTCAGTGACTCTTTACTGAGTAGCTACTTAAAAAATACTTATATTATGCACTATACATTTATATTATATTATGATCACATACAATATAGAATTATAACATATATTATAATTTTATGTAATATGTAGTATTTATTACCTGTGTCATTATGTACTATATGTTATATGTAACATAAATTATATATATTTAATAATATTTCCTTATGATGTTATAATTATATGTAATACATAATTGCAATATCATATAATTACATATCATATAATATGTAGGTATAATGTATAGTATATATTATATAATCTGTTATATGTGTCAATACTCTTTATGTTTATATTATGTAGAATATTTAGTATAGCATTTATTTATTGTGCCAGACACTCTTCTAGGTGGTAAGAACAAACTAGAGAAAGATCCCTGCTCTTCCAGTGCTGACATTCTAGTGGGGAAGATGAACATATTATATGGGATGCTGGCAGCGTTAGGTGCTATGGGGAAAGATAAAACTGAGAAGGGAGAAGCAGAGTGTGGGTGAGGTGTGGGTATGTCTGCTATTTTAGGGAGGGAGGTCAGGGAAGGCTTCCCTAACAAGGCATATTAGTCTGTTCTCATGTTACTATAAAGAGCTACCTGACACTGGGTATTTTATAAAGAAAAGAGATTTACTTGGCTTGTGGTTCTACAGCCTGCACAGGAAACATGGCTGGGGAGGCCTCAGGAAACTTACAATCATGGCAGAAGGCAAAGGGGAAGCAGGAATGTCTTATATGGCTGGAGCAGGAGCAAGAGAGCAAATGGGGAGGTGCTACACACTTTAAGCAACCAGATCTCATGAGAACTCACTCACTATCATGAGAACAGCAAGGGGGAAATCTACCCTCATGATCCAATCACCTACCAGGCCCCTCCTCCAACAGTGGGATTGCAATTTGACATGAGATTTGGGCAGGAACACAAATCCAAACCATATTGCAAGGTGACATTTGAGCAGAGACCAGGAGAAAGTTTGAGAGTGAGGCATGTTGATAACTGGGGAAGAGTGTTCTGCACAGAGGAACAGCAAGTGCAAAGGCCCTGAGGTTGGAATCTTTAGGTAAAAGCAAGGAAGCTAATTTGCTTGGTGGTGGAGCAAGTAAGGAGAGGGGAGAGTAGTAAGAAACGAAGTCAGTGAAATGGGGCAGATTGGAAAGAGCCTTGGATTCACCTGATAAAGAGGGAGACTCATGGCATGCCTATAATCCCAGCACTTTGGGAAGCTGAAGTGGGAGGCTTGCTTGAGGCCACGAGTTTGAGACTAGTCCGAGAAACATTGCAAGACCTGTCTTTACCAAAAATATATATAAAAAAATTAGCGGGGTGTGGTGGTGCACCCCTGAAGTCCCAGCTACTCAAGGCAGGAGGATCCTTGAGTCCAGGAGTTTGAGGCTGCAGTGAGCTGTGATCACGCCAAGGAGACAGAGTGAGACCCCATCTCTTAAAAAATTAAAAGTTGAAACCAAAGAGGAGCCATGGGGAGGTTTTAGAGCAGAGGAGCGACATGATCTGACTTACATTTGAACAGGATTTTCGTGTCTGCTGTGAGGGGAACTGGCAGCAGTGGGTGAGGGAAAAAGCAGGGAGACCAGGAAGGAGGGTCCCAATGGTGCCTTGGACCAGGTGGTGGCATGGGTGTGGTTCAAAGGAGAAGCAATGGATCGTGGGTATCTTTGCTTGATCCAATGGGAGAGAACCATTTGCCCCAGTGTCTCACACTTTCAGAACTTTCTATGCTATTAATTCCTGGTGTTTACGGATACTGTAAAAACTGCCACACAGACCCATCTGCATCTAGCGAACCAGAAATAATGAAAACAACTAATCACAAACCAGAAAGGGACCTGGAGACACTTATTGATTGGCTCTAGATAAAAAAGTCTGTGAAAATACTCATTGATAAATGCTTCTTGGGAGGTCCTAGGCTCACAGAACTCAGATAGGGTATCTCCCTGTGATGAGAGCGTTACTTTCTTCTTTACCTCAAGAAATTAACCTGCTTTTTTGTGATGGGTTTAATTTTACCAAAACAAGAAAAAGCTTGCTTTCTTGAACTTAATCTCTCTCCTTTGAACAATTAGCTACCGGTGTTTGCTTTCTTTTCTTTCTTTCTTTCTTTTTTTTTTTTTTTTTTTTTTTAAAAAAACTACCTTTTGCTTGTTTATATTATGACACAATAGGGAAATGTACTTTGCATTTTTTTTTTTTTTTTGAGATGAGATCTTGCTCTCTCACCCAGGCTGGAGTGCAGTGGCAAATCATAGGATTATAGCTCACTGCAGCCTCGACCTCCTGGGCTTAAACAATCATCCTGCCTCAGCCTCCTCAGTACCTGGAACTACAGGTCCACACTATTACACCTGGATAATTAAAACATTTTTTGTAGGGATAAAGTCTCACTATGCTGCCCGGGCTGGTCTCAAACTCCTAGCTTCAAGCGATCCTCCTACCTAGGCCTTCCAATGTATTTCACTTTTAATTGGGTCAATTATTATTACTACTAATAGTAGATGCTATTTATCAACCCCTTATGTGCCAGGCACAGTGCTAACATCTCTATATAAACATGGCTTATTATATATTTCTGTGAAGTAGATATTATGAGTATCCCCAATATTATAGATGAGTAAATTTAGGCTTAGAGGTATTTGTAACTTGCCCAAGATTACACAGGTAGGAAGATGTAGAGAAAGATTCAGACTCAGGTCCATCTGATGATCTATTACCACTCCCTTCGATGTGAAGTCAATATGTTTTGTTTTGGCCTTCACAGGGTAACAGATCCTCCTGTCCATCCATCCACCCAACCACCCATCTACCCATCCATCCATCACCCACCACCTACCCACTCATCTACCCATTCAACCATCCACCTACCTATCTATCCATTGATCCATCCATCCATCCATCTACCTACCCACCCACCTACACATTTACCTACCCATCCACCCATTCATCCATCCATCTACCCATCCACCGATTCATCCATCCATCCCTCCATCCAATCATTTCATAAATATTTATTGAGCCCCAGTATGTATTAGGTAATATTAAGATGATTTTCCCAGATCTTATCAACTCCTTGAAGCTCACAATGATTTATTCCCATTTTAGGGTTCTCTGAGATTGGAATTCTTGTTCAAGTGATTTATTGAGGGAGAGTTCTCAGAAGAACTGGAATGAATAAAGCAGGAGAGGGCAGAAAAGATGCTAAGCACAGATGTGGTCTTAGGTGGAGATAACTTCAGCCTGATGCCATGGGGAACTCTGGGGCATAAATTGTACCAAGGAGTTGGCATCACCTTGAGAAAAGGGGGCCCGCCTTCTGCACCACAGTGTCTATCAATTACTGGCTGCAGGCTGTCCTAGGGGTGGGTTAGGGCAGAGCCTCCTGGGGAAGGTGGTTTTCATCTGGTTTTCCAAGGCCAGTTCTTTGAAGAAAGGTGTAACTGTGAGCCCTTCACAGCAGCTGGGGATAAAGAGATTCTGGGCAGGGCACCAGTAGCCATCCGTTCCCTTTCCTCTCCTTATCTCCTGTTATTCAGGTCAATCTAGCATTCATTTACTCAATATATAGTTGTTAGTGGCTCCCTCTGGGCTGGGCACTGTTCTAGGCGCTGAGGACTTTGTGGTGGAATAAGACAGGTACAGTCCCTGCTGTTATTCACTGTCTGTGGGATGGGTTGGTGGGGGCAACATTCAACAGGTGAATATAATATAGTGGGTTAAGCCCCTGGGGTGGAAGATGATGACTAAGCTGACACCCAGCTGGCCTAATTAAGGGCAGGTGTGAGGCTCAGATGGGCAAGTTAGGGGTGAGGGGAAAATATTCCAGGTAGAGGAAACAGGGTGATATGGGGTCTGCATGACTGCCAGCTTGCATCTATCTGTAGAGTTTTTACAGGTGCACAGTGGGTAACTCAGATAGTAGCTGTACCCTTGTCCTGTGGCTTCTGCCTGTGCTCATGTGGTCTCTGCTTTCCTCCTGTGGCAACCTTGGACATGAAACTCCACACCTCTACAGGGTCCCTAAGAGAATCTTGTCACACAAAAGCAATATTGAGCAACATGGACTTTGCTGAAGATTTCATAATGAAATGGAGGCAGGGCTTGTCTTGCACAAAAGTGTCTTGACAATTCAAAAACATCCTCATCAGCAATTTCTGTTGTCCTCCTCGGAGAACAAGGAATGGATGCCCTCCTTGGAACTAGCTGCCATGGAGTTTCTCTTCTTCAGTGGGGTAAGGCGTTCAGCCTTTTAATTCCTCCAAATTTTTCTCAGAAGTTCAAACTCACTTTTAACAAAAAGTGTATACATTTATTTTCTTATTAAATTTTTTTTGAGACAAGGTCTCTCTCTGTCACTCAGACTGGAGTGCAGTGGTAGGATCGTGGCATCGTAGCTCACTGCAGCCTCGACCTCCTAGATTCAAGTGATTTTCCTGCCTTAGCCTCCTGAGTAGCTGGGACCACTGTACCTTGCTAAATTTTACTTTTTTTTTTGTAGAGATGGGGTCTCCCCATGTTGCCCAGGCTGGTCTCGAACTCCTGGGCTCAAGCAATCCTTCTCCCTCAGCCTTCTAAATTGCTGAGATTACAGGCGTGAGCCACTACCTCTGGCCTAAAAGTGTATAAATATAAGGGGATACTAATGTAATTTAGCTACATGGATATACTGCATATGGTGAAGTCTTGGCTTTTTAGTGTGTCTGTTACTTGAATAATATGCATTGTGCCTGATATGGTTTGGTTGTGTTCCCACCCAAATCTCATCTTGAATTGTAACTCCCAGGATTCCCACATGTCATGGGAGGAACCTGATGGGAGATGATCGAATTCTGGGGTGGGGGGGCTTTCCTGCACTGTTCTTCTGATAGTGAATAAGTCTCATGAGATCTGATGGTTTTTAAAAAGAGAAGTTCCCTTGCACAAGCTGTCTCTCTTTGCCTGCTGCCATCCATGTAAGATGTGACTTGCTCCTCCTTGCCTTTCACCATGATTGTGAGGCCTCCCTAGCCACGTGGAACAGTAAGTCCATTAAACCTCTCTTTCTTTTGTAAATTTCCCAGTCTCAGGTCAACAGTATGAAAATGGACTCATACAGTGCCTGTTAAGTAATTTCTCATTACCCACTCTCCTTCTGTGCTCCCCATTTTTCTGAGTCTCCAATGTCTATCATTCTACATTCTCTGTCCATTGTATACATTATTTACCTCCCATTTACAAGAGCAATTCCTCACCCTTTGTGATACCAAGCAGTTCCCTTCTGTTCCAGGCTGGGTTCAAGTTTGCACGACAAACTCACTGTCCTTGGAGGAGAGTGCATGTTTAGAATGCTTTCCACCAGGTGGCTTTATCAATTTACATATCCTTTGCTGGAATAAAGAAAAGATACCATAGAAGTGTTTTTGTGTCCCCTGTCCTTCAGGGCACATGTGGCCATGCATGGAAACATTTTTGATTGTCAAAACTGAGAGGGTGGTGCTACTGGCATCTAGTAGGTAGAGGACCAAGAGGCTGCAAAGGATCATGCACTGGACAGCCCCTCTAAGTGTCATCCTGTGTGGCTGGAGCATAGTGGACAAGGGCGAGAGGTGAGAGGTGAAGTCTGAGAGGAGGGCAGGCCCAGTCTTGTGGAACCTTGCAGGCCATAGTAAGGAGATTATGTTCAAAAACTGGATCTAGGGGGTTGGGTGTGGTGGCTCATGCCTGTCATCCTCATACTATGGGAGCCCAAGGAAGGAAGATGACTTGAGTCAAGGAGTTCGACACTAGCCTGGGCAACATAATGAGACCCTGTCGCTATAGAAAAAGAAAAAGAAAATTAGCTGGGTGTGGTGGCACATGCGTGTAGTCCCAGCTACTCAGGAGGCTGAGGCAGGAGGATCACTTGAACCCAGGAGTTCACTTGAGCTGTGATTGTGCTGCTGCACTGTAGCCTGGGCAACAGAGAAAGATCCTGTCTCTAAAAACAACAACAACAAACAAAAAAGATAACTAAACCTATATGAGTCATCCTCCAAAATAGTGATTGTTAGCTGTGTTTAATTTTGTTTTCATAAATAATTATTGCTGTGGTTTTAATGTTTGTCTCCTCCAAAACTCATGTTGATACTTAATCCCCAATGTGGCAGTATCGAAAGGTGGGGCCTTTAAGAGGTGATTGGGTCATAAATGAATTAATCTGTTCATGGGTTAATGAACTAATGGATTATCATGGGACTGGGACTGGTGGCTTTATAAGAAGAGGAAGAGAGACCTGAGCTGGCATGTTAGCACACCCAGTCCCCTCATTGTATGATGCTGTGGGCCACCTTGGGACTCTGCAGAGAGTCCCCACCAGCAAGAAGGTCCTCACAAGATGCCACCCCTCAACCTTGAACTTCTCAGTTTCATAATTTTAAGAAATAAAATTTCTTTATAAATCACCCAGTTTTAAGTATTCTGTTAAAAGCAATAGAAAATGGACTAAGACAGTCAGGTTTTTGTTAAATGATGGTAAATTTTTACTTATTTTGAATTTGGAGACATGTTTCTTGAAGGTCAGAACTTATGAATATTTCAAAACCTGGAATGAGACCAAGGTCTGGATCTTGGTTTAGCCAGGTGACCTTGGACAAGTTATTTAAAATCTCTGTTGTCTTCCCCTGCTAGACTTGCAGCACTGCTTGAGCTTGTTAGGTCTCTAATTTTCTGACCATGAGATGGCTTTCAAGTTCTAAGTCAAAATGGGAAACAAACACTATTCTTCCCAAAGAATGTGATTCACAGGGGTGACAATGATGCTCTTGTTTAATGCCAATTTAAAAAATAAATGGCTCAACTGGGCGCAGTGGCTCACGCCTGTAATCCCAGCACTTTGGGAGACCAAGGCGGGCAAATCACAAGGTCAAGAGTTTGAGACCAGGCTTGTTAGTATGATGAAACCCCGTCTCTACTAAAAATACAAAAAATTAGCCAGGCATGGTGGCAGGCGCCTGTGGTCCCAGCTACTTGGGAGGCTAAGGCAGGAGAGTCGCTTGAGCCCAGGAGGTGGAAGTTGCAGTGAGCTGAGATCATGTCACTGCACTCCAGCCTGGGTGACAGAGCGAGACTCCGTCTCAAAAAAAAAAAAGAAAAAAAAAGGGTCATTATTTTGAATGGATGACAGATATGTCCATCACTGCTTTTTTTTGGTGATTCATGTGATAAGTATCTCCTTAAATGCAGGATGCGGTCCCATCTGTTGTGCACCAGGTGATTTCTGATGGTACCTGCAATAATTTGGGGGCACAGCATTACATAATCTCATAAGTCATGTAGAGAAAAGTGGATCCTGTTTTCCATCTTTTTCAGTCTTCCATATGAGATCACGAAGAAAGTCTCAGTCGGGTGCTAGTGGATCCAGTCCCTCTCTTTAGCAAACAGACAGTGTCTTAGACTCAGAGCCTTGGAAGAAGTGAAAATATTTAACTAGAATTTTACATCAATTTGTTTCCATTGTTTTTACATTTTTTTCCTCTTCCTTTCAGCAAGTATTGGTTTTCCACTTATGGTAGTGATATAAAATTTTCCTTTAAGAGAATTTTGAGTACAATAAGTTAATCTAAGAAAACTAATAAATAATACAGTAGGTCAGGGCTCAGCCAAATTTTTCTGTAAAGGACTAGATAGTACATATTTTAGGGTTAGAGAGCCATATGGCTTCTGTTTCAACTATGCCACTATAATATGAAAGTAGCCACAGACAATATGTAACCAAGTGGGTGTGGCTGTGTTTCAATAAAACTTTATTTACAGAAACAGGGTTGGGATTGGCCTATGTGCTGCTGTTTGGTATTCCACGTACTAGGTGATATCCTGGCAACATAGTTGGTGGTTAAGTGCTGGGCTCTGGAGTCAGCATGCTTGGTTTGAAGCTCAACTTTGCCACTTATTGGCTGTATATTCTTTACTTTTTTTTTTTTTTTTTTTTTTAGACAGAGTCTTGCTCTGTTGCCAGGCTGGAGTGCAATGGCATGATCTTGGCTCACTGCAATCTCTGCCTCCTGGGTTCAAGCAATTCTCCTGCCTCAGCCTCCCGAGTAGCTGGGACTACAGGTGCATGCCACCATGCCCAGCTAATTTTTGTATTTTTAGTAGAGATGGGGTTTCACCATGTTGGCCAGGATGGTCTCAATCTCTTGACCTCGTGATCTGCCCGCCTCGGCCTCCCAAAGTGCTGGGATTACAGGCGTGAGTCACTGCACCAGCCTATTCTTTACTTTCTTTGCCTCAGTTTCTACATTTGTAAAATGAAGATAATTCTCACTCATAGGATCTTCATTAGGTTTATATAAGTTCACTTAGAATAGTGCCTGATGTGCAGTTAAATGCCATGTACATGTAGGTGGTCACTAGTGTTAGTTTTATACATAGACATGACAAAAGATGCCAAAGGAGGTTTATGATTGCCTGAAGATTGGGAAACACTGAATTTAGTAGAAAATACAATGATGTTTGTTACTGCTTCTAACTATTTCCTACTTCTTTTAGTGATTCCCTGGGGTACCGGCATCTTTGGCGGGTTGGCAGAGGTGGGGGAGTAAATATAAGGAGGACAGAGCTCCATCTGCTTGCTGAACACTGGAAAAGTAAAGCCCATGAGGGAATGGACTTTGTAGACCTGGCTCTGAGTGTGTAAGTTGACTTCTTCTTCTTCCTCTATGACCTGACTCTCTTTGGCAGCAACAAGGGAAAATATTGGGTGCAGCAGGTGCCACTAATGTTAGTAGCCCATGTCAACTTACAAAATATGCCGTAAGAATGAGCTCTGTCATCCTAGGTCATTATGTCCCAGGTAGAGCACTGTAGGTAATATGGAGTCACAAACATTTAATAAAAAAAATCAGTGTCCTTAACAGGATATAAGTTTATTTCTCTCTATTATAGCAGCCTGGGTAAATAGTTCAGGACCAGTAGAATGGCTCTACAATGGCCAAGTTCCTTCTATCTTGTTGCTTAGCACTTGAAACACTTGACTTTCACCTGATGGTCCAAGATGGTTGTTTTAGCTCCTGCCATCCACATGTGCATTCCAGCCAATGGGAAGGAGGAAGACTAAATGGAGACCACCCACTTTCCTGTAAAAATAGGACCCAGAAATAGCACATATCACTTCTACTCACATTTTATTGGCCAGAATTCAGTCACATGGCCACACCTAGCTACATGGAGGGTTAACAATGTAGTATCTGGCTAGGTGAACTTGTACCCACCTGAACGTTTTATATAGAACAGTGTTTCTCAACTGGAGGCAAAATTACCCTTCTAGTGAACATTAAAAAATATGCAGGGGCATTTTTGGTCTTCATGATGCCTGGGGAACATTCTTGGAATTTGATGGGTGAGGCCAGGTGTGCTAAACTTCCTAAACTATGTGAGACACTCCTTTGCAATGAAGAAGTATGCCATTCAGGATACCAACAGTGCCCATGTTGAGAAAGACAGCTATGGGAAAAGTAGAAAACAGAGGTTGGGGGACAGTTTGCCATCTGCCACACTCGGTTTATTCACAGTGATCACAACTGTGCCAGAGAGCAATGCCTGGGATGTTCCTGAGGGTAGGGGCTTGAGGTAGACCCCAATTTGCCATATGATCACATTCTCTGAGGTATACTCAGCCCTTTCCCACACTCTACTCTAGACCTTCTCCCAAGAAAACCCCAACACCCATTAGCTCAGACACTCTGCCCCAGTTACTATATTTTGAAAATCTGTATAGCGCTTACTGTCATTCTCATGTGGAGGAGGGAACCCTTCTGCAGGGCAGCTGGGAATAATGCCTGTGGGGCTCAGCCTCCACCAGACTCTCTACCCCACTTTGTTGAACCCCGAAGGTAAATCCCTTCTAGCCCCCTCCTCCTCCTCTTCTCATCCTGTATCTCAATTCACTCCTTCATTACATTTTATTCCTATTAGCATAATATGCAGAGTATTTCCAAACATATGTAACCATTCATACTTACATCTTTATAATCCTCCAAACCAATACGCTGTATATGTTTACTGCTTATCTGAACATATTTCTCCTTTCTGATACAACAGATTTCCTTTCAGCATAATCCTCCCCAGTGTGCTTCTCATTTAAATATATACTTTATGCCTTTTCTATGGGCAATGTCAAACATGCGCAGAAGTAGACAAAATAGTATGAGTCTGTGAGAACCTATCGCCCAGCTTCAACGATGATGACCTCATGACCAATGTTGTTTAATCTTTTCTCCTTCCTACTTCCTCCCAGACATGAATATTTTGGGAGGAGGATTGGGGAGGATCATGCTGAAAGGAAATCTGTTGTATTAGGAGGGAGAAATATGTTCAGTTAAGCAATAAACATATACAATGTATTGGCTTGGAGGATTATAAAGATGTAATTATGAATGGTTATGTATGTTTGGAAATACTCTGCATATCATGCGAATAGGAATAAAATGCAATGAAGGAGTGAATTGAGGAGATACAGGGTGGGAAGATAAAACATTTTTGAATGCTGAATAAATCAACTTTTCCTGTAGTTCCTATAGCCAGGCTCCTTTCCATATTATGTCACCTTTTCCATTTTCCTCTCTGCTTCACCACGTCTTGCACTGTATCACACGGCCCATGATGAACAGCAAGAGCAGTGATAAAGAGAGCCTGAAGGCAGAAGCTTCTGGGCACCCCTTTCCAGGGGCCCCACCTGGTTATTTTACATCCTTTGGATTTTCGTCATCTCATGATATGGATGGTGTCTGCCAGTTGGTACTATAATATTTCCTGGACAGATCTAGTTGGTATTAGTTTCTGCTATAGTTTGGATGTGTGTCCCCTGCAAATCTCATGTTGGAATTGATCCCCAACATTGGAGGTGGCACCTAGTGGGAAGTGTTTGGTTCATGGGTGTGGACCTCTCATGAATAGATTAATACCCGCCCTGGGTCAGGGGAGTGAGTGAGTTCCCTGTTAGTTCCCACGAAAGCTGATTGTTAAAAATGATCCTGGCACCTCCCTCTCATCCTTTCTTGCTTCCTCTCTTACCACCTGATCTCTGTACCTGCCAGCTCCCCTTTGCCTTCCACCATGAGTGGAAGCAGCCTGAGGCTTTCACCAGATGCCCAGGCTTCTAGCCAGCAGAATCATGAGCCAAATAACCCTTTTTCTTTAGAAATTACCCAGCCTCAGGTATTCCTGGGTAGCAACACAAATGGACTAAGATAGCTACTTGGCACCAGGCGTGTTACTTATACCCATGCATATCTCATCCTGATGGCCAGCTCCACACACCTTAATTAGATAACTGTCCGAGTAAATGAGATGAATGCTTCTATCTCTAATCAATCCTTAATTTAGTAGCTGCCAAAATGTGTTCTGTGGAACACTGGTTTCTACAGGGATCTTGAAAATTAATAATTCAAAAAGTGTTTTATGTCAACAGGGTGGTTTTCTGCAGGACTTCTCAGAGCCTTTAATATGTTAATGAGGTCGTGAGGCTTCCAGAAGGGTTAACAAACCCAGAATTGCCCCCAACTTATTTCAGCCCTTTATTTTTTACACTACCTCTCACAGGACCACTGTTTTGGAGAAAGGTCTCTAGAAATGCTGCCTTAATCATCTCTTCAAGTATCCTGAGATAGAGAAGGCAGAATGCCCTATGTTGAGATGAGGAAACCTGAGATGGTAGAGAAACTGCAATCTATCATCAGTGGAATAGGAGGAGACTATGGCTGAGGTCTGCAGTGTTTCCCTTTTCTGGGTACCCAGGAAAACTCCCATTGATTGGCGCTTCCTTCCTAAGCATTGACATATCATTGTTTTTAGGGAGGTCAGATGGTAAGTGATCCCAGCCTATGTGATAGATCTTGTTCAACCCCTCCCCTCCTTTGTTTCATAGTTGTGTGTATTTGGGCAATTGCCTCAACCCTTCTGAGCCTCTGTCTTCTTTGGAGGTCTCTTGAGAAACTGGCTCTGAGGCCAGTGGTTTACAGGTGTATCATTACACTGGCCTCCAGAGCAGGCAAGGGACTGGTAAGTAGAAGGTGACCTCCTGGGTGTGGATGGGGGTTGGGTTTGCATCCTGGTACTTCCTGTTCCATTTGCACAGCCAGAGAGGCTTTTGTGGTTCTATGAAAAGCCCACAAAGGAATCCTGTGCAGCCATATAAAGGAAGGAGATCAAGTCCTTTGCAGGCCTATGGATGGACCTGGAAGCTGTTATCCTCAGCAAAATAATGCAGGAACAGAAAACCAAACACTGCATGTTCTCACTTATAAGTGGAAGCTGAATGATGAGAACACATAGACATATGAAAGGGTGGGGGTAACACACAATGGGGCCTGTCAGGGGGAGAGGTGGCGGGAGGAAGAGCATCAGGAAGAATAGCTAATGTATCCTGGGTTTAATACCTAGGTAATGGGATGATCTGTGCAGCAAACCACCATGGCATAAGTTTACCTATGTAACGAACCTGCACATGTACCCTGGGACTTAAAGGGGGAAAAAACCCCACAAAGATGCAGATACTGGCAGCTGGAAATGGCTGAAAGACACCAAAGGGCTGAATCCTGATCATCTGCTCCGACTCCCGAACCTCATCTGTACGCATCAGACTGACACCTTTACACAGGGGTAGGTGAGGATGAGACCCAAAGTGTTCTATATGACCTCTGGTAATAGAGATGACATCTATCTGTTGGTGGTATTGAGTCATGTGCCAAGTACACAGTTGAATCCTCACAATAGCTCAAGTAGCTCTGGGCAGTTGTCTCCATATACAAATGAGAAAATGGAAGCTCAGAGAGGTTAGATAACCCATCAAGGGTCACACAGCTGGGGAATAGTGGAGCTGGGGTTCAAAGCAGGGCTCTGGCTGAAGGCTGCGACCTTAATTACTGTACTACACAGTTTCTAATAATTAGGGGCTCATTAGTGGTCCCTTCTTTTCTTTCACCTCCTCTTTTCCCCTACCTTTCATCTCTCCTTTCCCTGCCTTCTCCACACCCCCTTCTCTTTTCTTCTTTCTTTTCAGTACAGTTACCCTGGGACATTCAATGCCCAGTAAATATTTTTTGAATTGAATAGCATCTCAGTTTGGCACAATAGATGCTTAGTTCACTAAATTTTGATTGAATCAACTGTCAGAAAAATCTGAGTGCATGGAAGTTCTGCAGAGTAGGGGATTGTGGCCACATAATTTAATACCCTTTGCAAATCTCAATAACTTCCTGAAATTCTCTAGGGGGCATGGAGTGGAGGAGTGTGAAGAATTATGAACATGACAAGTGAGAATCCTTTAGTCTCTGACGTCTCCTCCCCAACGCTCTAGATTTTTCTCTCCTTTCTTTGCCAGCTCCCTTCTCCTTCAGCATCTTCCCTCCTCCCCACTCCCCAGCATGGAAGGTGGGAAAAATAACTGCAGTGGAAATGCAGTCATTCTTAATAGGACATTTGTGTGTCTGGGGCAAGGAAAATGGTTGGGTCACATTGAACAGCCAAATATTAAGAAGCTTGGTTAAGAAACTGGGCATAGCTGAATTAGGGCGTGTTTCTGTTTTCTGTGTTTAGAATTATGTGGCCATAAATCTCCTAATCAGACATGATAAATATCTGATTGCAGCCATATGCTAGTATTTGCATCACTGAAAGCAAATTTTGAAAAGGTCACCATTTAACTTCTGCAGCCAGCCTGCTGCTTGGCGCTATTAAATTCACGGCTGTACAGTAAAATACCGCTTGTTTGCTGATTTTGCCCTATTGAGCCTATCTCAGGATCCTAGCTATCGCTTGCTACAGGATGCTTTAGTGACTTGGATCAGAAAGAGTGTTAAATGTGGTCAGATGTGAAGGTTGGAATCTTTTATTTTATTTATTTGAGACAGAGTCTTACTCTGTCACCTAGGCTGGAGTGCAGTAATGCATTCTTGGCTCACTGCAACCTCTGCCTCTCAGGTTCAAGTGGTTCTTGTGCCTCAGCCTCTTGAGTACCTGGGATCACAGGTGTATGTCACCACACCTGGCTAATTTTTGTATTTTTTTTTAGTAGAGACAGGGTTTCACCATGTTGGCCAAGCTGGTCTTGAACTCCTGACCTCAGGTGATCCATTCACCTTGGCCTCCCAAAGTGTTGGGATTACAGGTGTGAGCCACCACGTCCAGATGGAGGTTGGACTCTTATCTCAGAGAAGTGCTAGAAATTGTAGAGATTTGTAACTATCTTGTTAGGAAAGAGGTAGGTGGACTTTCTGGATTGAGATATGGTAAAAGTGCAGCTTCCTTCCTTCCTTCATCCAATCAGGATTCAGTGAGCACATAACAGGATCATGGCTCTTTTCTAAGCATTCCATATTAATTATTGACTCAATTAATCTTTGCAACAACCCTACACTATAGGTTATATTATTTCTATTTTTCAGGTGGGGCACAGAGAGGTTAAGTGACTCGCCCGGAGTTACACAGCTAGTTAAGTGATGGAGCTGGGATCTTAAGCCCAGGGTGTTTGGTTTCTGAGTGCAGGTTGTCCCTGGAGCCTGCTAAATGCTGGAGATGCAGCAAAGAACAAGACAGCATTGTTCCCAAGGATCTCATCTTCTTTGTAAATAACAAACATGGCATTTAAAATCCCTGCATATATAGTTCTGGTAACTACTATTTATTTCATGCCTACTGTATGCCCGAGGCTAAACTGCATATTTACTAATTTTCTCTAATCCTTTCAAGAACTCTATGAGGTAGGAAGTTTTACACCCATTCAGCAGATGAGAAACTAAACCGTAGAGAGGCTAATTTAAATTGTCCAAAGTCATACATTTACAGGGGTGCCAGATTTAACAAATAAAAATTCAGGATACCCAGTTAGATTTGAATTTTCTATAATAAATATGTTTTTAGTTTAAGTATATCCCATGAAATCTTTGGGGACATACTTATACTAAAAATTATTTGTAGTTTAACTGAAATTCAAATTTAACTGGACAGCCTATGTTTTATCAGGCAATTCTGTACAATCAGGATGTGGGTGGCAGTGTTGCGATTCAACCTTGGCTCTTCCTAATTCTAAATTTTTCAGTTGGCCAATTGGTCAAAATGGGTGACCTCAAACTCACTTTTAACCTTGAGTCACACGAGCTGCTTTTGCCCATGATTTATTAAATGTTAATAGGGCAGATGATAATTAATAATAATAATAATCCATTCAACCAGTACTCATTAAGTGCCAGGCACTCTTCAAAGACTTTCAATTGTTTAACTCATTTAATCCTCACATCAATTCCATAAGGTGTGTTCTATTATTAGTCCCACTTTCTAGCAGCTTTTCAGTTGGGAGTGATTTCTCCCCCAGCGTCCTTTTGACAAAGTTTGGAGATGTTTTTTGGTTGTCTCAAATGTGGGTGCTACTGGCGTCTAGTGGGTAGAGGCCAGGGATGCTGCTAAATGTACTGAACAATGGACGGGACAGTACCCCTCCCCTCCAAGAATTATCTGGCCCAAAATGACAGTAGCTGTAAGGCTGAGAAACCCTGTACTAGAGTAACTGAAGGCAAGAGAGGTTTGGTAACTTGCCCGAACTCACACAGGTAGCCAGTGGCCAAGGTGAGATTTGAATCTAGGCAGCCTGGCTCCTGAATCTGTGCATTTAACCACCAGGTTGTGCCCAATTTGCATATGAGGGTGAAGAGGTCTGGAAGCTTGGATTACCCACCTAAGGTCCCACAGCCTGTGGGTGGCAAGGATAGAACCACGACTCAGGTGTCTTGTTCCTAATTCATTGCTTCTACCCCTCCTTGAATCCTATTATCCTAATTTCCTAACCAGTAACTCCCAGCTGCTGATGCAGATGTCAAATCCAGATTAGGTAAATGCTAAGCTAGAGTGAAGCATTTGTGTGTTGGTGTTGCATTTCGATGGAGTGTAAAATATTTTGTTCATCCATTCATTCAGCCAACATTTCTGTGTGCCTACCCCTGCTCTGGCAGTGGAGTAATAAAGAGAAGACATAGTTTCTGCTACATGGCGCTTAAAATCCAGCCTCACTTTCAACTCAGTGTAAAATTCTGTGATTCTAGGCTGTTTGCCTTCATGTTCGTGTTATCCTGGGGTTCCCCAGAAGCACACTTTGTGACGGGAATTTGGTTACAAATGGTTTATTTGGCGGGTGATCTCAGAAAACACAGGCCAGGGAGTTGGGAGGTGAGACAGGGAGGGAAAGAAAGTCAACAGACATTGTTCTGCAAAATACAGCTACCATTTGATCCAGCAATCCCACTACGGGTATCAACCCAAAGGAAAAGAAATCATTAAAGAAAAAAGATACCTGCACTTGTATGTTTATCACAGCACTATTTACAAAAGCTAAGTGTCCATCAACAGATGAATGGATAAAGAAAATATGGTGTATATATACCATGGAATACTACTCAGCCATAAAAAGAATGAAAGCATGCCTTTTGCAGCAATGTGGATGAAACTGGAGGCTGTTATCTTAAGTGAAGTCACTCAGAAACAAAGTCAAATACTGCATGTTCTCACTTGTAAGTGGGAGCTAGATAATGGGCACACATGGGTGTAGAGAGTGGAATAACACTGGAGACTTGGAAGGGTGGGAGTGTGCAAGGGGGCTGAAGGATGAGAGATTACCTAATGGTACAAGGTACACTATTCAGATGATGGTTACACTACGAGCCAAGGCTTCATTAGGCAACGTATCCATGTAACAAAACTGCATGCATACCTTCTAAATCTATGAATAAAATTAAAGATATTGTTTAGATTGAGCCTGTTTGCACTGTGGGTGATTGGAGTTCAGTCCTGCTGGGGAACGCTGGGAGAGGGCACAGAACACAGGCTACAGAGTTAACCTACCTGAGGGGAGTTTATCCTTCAGCACTCACCGCTTGTGGACTGGGTTGCTCCTGATGGCATGAATGCTCTGTCATTTCTGATCTTCCCTGCAAATGGACCAAGAGAAACACTGTGGGCAGACAGTCACAGGTGCATGCCATCTGATAAGTCCCTAGAAGATAAGGCTCAACACCATCTATCTCTGCTACAGTGGCTCAGAAACATTTATTGGGCACCTACTATATGCCAGATAGTTTTATATGTTAGCTCATTCTTCCGATCTCTTGAACTTCACCAAAGATTCTCAAATAACTGTCTTTAACAGCTTTGCTCAGTCCTTACTCATCCTCATTGTTAGCTGCCATGTAGGTGAGGTCAGTAGCCACAAGAAACTCACCTGAGTAGGGAAGAAGTTCGCTTTCCACTACAATAGATAGCATATAATAATAGCACAATGTTACCCTGAATAGCTGCAGCTCATTACATGGAAGGAAACTAAAAGTCAATACAGAGAAAGCCAGAATCATGCCCTGGGGAGAGACCAAGCCTTGATCACATTATTTGAGTGTCTGGATGCAGCTGTACCTGAAGCAAAAGACTCCCAGGCTTTTTATATGCCAGAGACAATACATTTTCATTTGCTTTTTTTTTTTTTTTTAAACTTTAAAAGCTGAGTATTGTTCAGATATAAGCTGGAGAATTCTGACTGATAGTCAAACAGAGAGATGCGGTGACAGTTGTATAAGTAAATAAAGCTTATGAATGAGGACTAGAGTTTGAAATGATAGTTACTAGACAAAACCACAAGGCAACGTTGATTTTAACGTCACACCGTATACCATCCTGGATTTTTAACAAAGGGTCATATTGTACGACATCATCATGTGTGAATTTTTGCTTTGTTTGAAGTTAGTACACTCGGTCTCGTTAAATGTCTGCTGGTTTCTTTGGTGTGTCAAATGATGTCCTTAGCCGTGTGGCTTTTCTCTAGATTCTCTAGGGTATAAATCATCCAGGCACATTATGGATCTTCTCAGTTTATTGCCAGGAAAATTTGTTGTTCTCTGAAATGTGTGCTTGAACCGCTGGAGCAGAGCTCTTAAAACTGTGTTTTAAGATCACAACAAGAAAAAAAATTCTGCAAGCAGTGCTTGAACTAAATTAGGATCTTGCTTTTAGAGAGGCAGGTGTAGGGTGTTTCAAAGCAATGTAAGCTCTCCTTTGAAAATTTCATCTTTCTACTCCATCTGGAGCTTGAATTTCCATCCTTGGGGGTAAATCACATCTGCTTTGGATTTCATAGGATGTCTCTTAAGTATCTTCACAGAATTGTTCAAAGATTGCTATTGCTTCTAGTAGATCTGATTCATATGTTCGTGGGTGCAACAGCTGCTCTCTGAATCAAATTGTCAATATGAGTGGCATTTTGAATAGGGGCAGGGATTGGAGCAGACAGCCGGCAGACAGCCATAGGAGGTGGTTTTATAGAAGAGTGGTAAGCCATAAGAGTACCACCCCAGGTTCAAAGCTCATCTCTGCCACTAGCTATGGGACTCTGGGTGATTTTCATATCGTCTTGAGCTTCAGTTTCCTCATCTGGCAAGTTAATAACAGGACCTGCCTTACGGGTTGCACTCGATTAAATCTGAGAAGAAATGTACATCATTTAGTCTGGTGGCAGAATTGCAGGTGCCATGTGCTATGGGCACATAGTAAATATTCAATAAATGGTAGCTATTTAAGCATCCATCAGGATGCTTTTGTTGTGACCAAAAGAAATAGTATCCTGATTCAAATGGCTTAAACAATAAAGAAAAATTTATTATTGTATGTAACAGTGACTCCAGGATTAATTCTTATGTCATCTTCTCCTTTGTCATCTTAGTGTCAGTAAGTAGCCCTAATGGTGATAAGATGGCTCTCTCAGTTCTAGACGTTATTTCAGATGTAATATAATGTCCATCTAGGGAAGAGGCTCCATTTTTGTTTGTGTGTTTCTTTTTAAGAGCAAAAATGCCTTTCTCTAAAGACCCTGGCAGATGTCTGCACACATCTCACAGGCTGTGGGTCTTCAGGGACCTGGAAGGTGTGGCAGTTGGAGGCTGACAGCTGCTCACACTCCTCCCAGCCACCGCTCATAGCCAGCACATCACCAAACGGGCTTGGGGAACCTCCCTTTTTTCAGCCTCAAAATGATTATGTGCACAGTGAGGTTGGACAGTTTCCTGTCTACTAGCTGTGTGACTTTGGAAAAGTGGTGTTCCCTCTTTGAGCCTCCATTTTCTCATCCCTAATGTTAATTCCACTTTTCAATACTTACTGTTTGCTGATTTCCTGCCAGATGACACTTGAGGGGCCTGGGACTCAACAGTGAACAAGACACACAGTCCCTGTTGTCATGTTGCTGATGCCTGGTGAGAGTCCCCCAACTCGCAGGGTTGGTTTGATGACAGATGTGGAGATGAGCCTGTAAATGGGCTGGTCCTAACTGCATGGTCCCTTTTGCTAACACTGGAGGGTATGCATCCCATAGTTTTGGGACTACAATAATTTTTTTTTTTTTTTCAGAGTCTCGCACTGTTGCCCAGGCAACAGTGAGTGCAATGGTGCGATCTTGGCTCGCTGCAACCTCCGCCTCCCAGGTTCAAGTGATTCCCCTGCCTCAGCCTCCTGAGTAGCTGGGATTACAGATGTGTGCCACCACGCCCAGCTAATTTTTTTTGTATCTTTAGTAGAGATGGGGTTTCACCATGTTGGCCAAGCTGGTCTCGAACTCCTGACCTCAGGTGATCCACCCGCCTCGGCCTCTCAAAGTGCTAGGATTACAGGCGTGAGCCACCGCACCCGGCCAGGACTGCATTAATCTTAAAGGCTATGGGGGTACTCTGAAATGTGAATTTTGCCACAGATTAGCTTAGGTTTTTTTCCAGAGCCCGGAACAGGCCAAGAGTCAAAGGAGCCTAGTTGTATTACACTTGCACAAACCAGTTTTTCTTTTCTGGATTGAAGACCCACATTTTATGCTTAATGAATGATGTTTCCCTTGGCCTGTCTTTTTTGAAGATATCTTTCAAAAATTTGGTCCCATTTTCATCAATACCATGATGATTACAACCCCACCTGAAGCCAGTTGTTGACTAAGAGTTAGGGTTCTGGAGCCAGACTGTATATTTGAACCCTTGCTCTGCTACTTACTGGCCGTGTGACCCTGAGCAAGTCTCTCTATGCCTCAGTTTCATAATCTGTACAACGGGGAGAATAAAGGTAACTGCTTCCTAGGATGATTATCTTTAGGGGTATATTTAGTCACCTTTTATTGAACATCTGATGCTGGAGACAGCAGTGAAGAAAACAGAGAGATGTTCTAATGGGGGTGATAGGCAATAAAGAAGTAAATTTCATGCTGTGACCAATAGAATAAGCTATGAAGAAAAATAAACCAGGATAATGGGGCCAGAGAGGGTGTGTGTATGTGTGTGTGTGTGTATGTGTGTATGTGTGTGTTGCTTTAGGTTGGATGGCCTCTCTAGGGAGGTTGCCTTTGAGTAGAGACCTGGAGAAAGTGAGCCATGTGGATGTACACTGCGGGGAAGAGCAGGGAACTGCAGGTGCAAAGGCCCTGAGGCAGCAAACAGTTTGAGGAATAGCAAGGAGGGTGGTGGGCAGAGTGAGTGGGTAAAAGCTTAAGTGAGTGAATAGAAGTCAAATGCTTTGAACAGTGCCTGGCATATTGTAAATGCTTAATAAGTGTTAATTGTTATTGTTATTATTCTTGCTATTAGTCTAAGAATAAAACACTCATTTTGAGGAGACAAGTCAGGCTATGTTTTTTCCTGACATTACAAAATATATTTAAAAAATCAATTTGGTTTTCTTCTATGTTGAAAGGAATATGTCTATAATCGTTGTAGATAGTTTGGAAAATACAGTTGAGGAGACAGATGGAAACAATCACTGTTAATGTTTTAGTGTATTTCCCACTGGCATTTTTATATGCTTGGTTTTTAATTTATCACAACTGTTATCACTACATATACTGTATACAATTCTATATTCTATTTTTTTACTTGACCTGATAACATAAGTATTTCCCATAAAGGTATCACATCATTTGTTATGAATAATGAATAATGTTCCACCAAGTGAAATGTACTTATCATTCCCCAGTTAATGGGCATTTAGGTTGCTTTTTATTTTTCTCGACGTATGTAATGTGCAACTTTGACTTAGAGTTGTTTTATTTTCCTTCGACTTAGGGTTATTTCTGTAGGTGACATTCTCAGATGAAATTACTGATTTAGGCCAGGTGTGCTGGCTCACTTTCCTGGAGTCCCAACACTCTGGGAGGCTGAGGTGGGAGGATCACTGAGTCCAAGAGTTAAAGCCTGGACAACATGGTGAAACCTCATCTCTACAAAAAATAAAAAATTAGCTGGTGTTGTGTACATATCTGTAGTCCTAGCTACTCAAAAGGCTGAAGTGGGAGGATCACCAGAGCCTGGGAGTTTGAGGCTGCCGTGAGCTGTGATTATGCCACTATCCTCTAGCCTCGTTAACAGAGCAAGACACTGTCTCAAAAAAAAAAAAAAAAAAAAAAAAAGGAAATTACTGATTCAAAATTTATGGTGGTTGGTTTTTCCTTTACACAAATTTGTTTATTTATTTATTTTGAGACAGAGTCTCACTCTGTTGCCCAGGCTGGAGTGCAGTGGCACGATCTCTGCTTACTGCAACCTCTGCATCCTGGGTTCAAGCAATCCTCATGCCTCAGCCTCCCGAGTAGCTGGGATTAAAGGCATGTGCCATCATGCCTGCCTAATTTTTGTGTTTTTAGTAAAGATGGGGTTTCACCACATTGGCCAGACTGGTCTCGAACTCCTGACCTCAAGTGATCTGCCCACCTTGGCCTCCCAAAGTGCTGGGATTATAGGTGCGAGCCACCATGCCCAGCCCCTTTACACAAATTTAAAACCAATAGTATTTATTTGTGTGATTCTTTGATGTAGAATAGACCAGATCTCTTGGTAGACTTCAGACAGAGCTACATTCCATTTTATTCCCTTTCAGAGTTGGAAAAGTTCAAGTCCATTCATCTTGGAGAGGAATGAGATTTTCTATTTTGTGCCCCAGCACATTTTAATTTTGAATTATTTTTAAAAAGTCTCTATGCAATGCTTTAGTGAGAATTTACGATTCTTGGTACTACTGGAACTAAGGTGATGGAGGCAGTAAGAGTGAAAATCTTTTCCTCAGGTCATCAGTGGTGTCAAAGATGGAGCTACTAGCCAGGTGTGAGACCTGAGGTAAGTCCCACCTTCTCTTTGGACCTCAGTTTCCCCATGTGTGTTAAAGATTGCAGGGCTTGTATATTCTTAGCACTTGTTATGTATCAGGCCCAGTCCCAAGCAATATCTGCATTCAAAGACGTTAAGTTCTTATAGTAATTGGGTGCTCAAACTTTGAGCAACACTGTATTAGACTGTAAGCTCCATGAAGGCTGACACCTCATTTTGTTTTATTTGCCATCTGTATTAGCCTGTTAAGGCTGCCATAACAAAATGCCTCAGGCTGGTTGGCTTAAACATTTGAAATTTATTTCTTATAGTTCTAGAGGCTGGAAATCCAAGATCAAGATGTCAGCAAGCTTGGTTTCTCCTGAGGCCTCTCTTCTTGGCTTGCAGACAGCCACCTTCTCTCACATGGCTTTGCTATATGAGCACACATCCCTGGTGTCTCCTCTTCTTCTATAAGGGTCCCACCCTACTGGCCTCATTTTGACTTAACCATTTAAAAACCTTATCTCCAAACACAGTTGCATTCTGAGGTCCTAGGGTTGGGACTTCAACATGTGAATTTTGGGAGGTTACAGTCAGTCAATGCAGATCCAGCTTTTAGCACCACCATTATCATCATACATTAAGCAGCAAATGCAGAGCCACATCCCTCAGTTCCCGGCATGTAGAACAAATGAATGAATGAAGTCTGGGAAAGCTGACATTTCCAGTTTGGTCCCAGCAGCTAAGACAATTGCATTCTGTATAACCTCATCTCTAATTTTATCCCTGTTCTGCAGGTGTGGACATTGAGGTGTAGATGTGTAAAATGACTCAATGAAGGTTATGGAGGAGGTGGGACTTGAGTCGGGGCCTCCCTGATGTCAGGGCCAGAATTTCTAACCTCTCTGCTGCACTGAGAAGATTGGCTTGATCATTGCCAAGTTCCCTTAACCCAATTTTAGAATTTTCTAGAAATTTTCCTCTCTTCATTGAACTTCCTCTCTTCAAGGCTTCCTTATCAGATTGGGTAAGAGGAAGCCAAGAAGAAATTCTTGCACAATGAGGGATAATTTGGGGTTCATGGTGGAATCTTTCCCATCATCCCCATATATATATATATATATATATATATATATATATATATTTTTTTTTTTTTTAACAAAACGTGACTTATGCCAGCTCCTTGAAGTAGGGAGTTTTGACTTTTTTCCCCCAGAGTTGCATCCTACTTCCTAGAATAGTGTCTGATACATGAAGACAATAAATATTTATTGAATGAATTAATAGATATGTATGCACATTTCCCCCTTTTTTTTTTTTTTTGAGATAAGGTCTTGCTCTCTCACCCAGGCTGGAGTGCAGTGGCACAGTCACAGCTCACTGCAGCCTCGAACTCCTTGGCTCAAGCCATCTTCCTCTGCAGTGGCAGATCATAGCTTACTACAACCTCCACCTCCTGGTCTCCAGTGATCCTTCCACCTTAGCCTCTGAGTAGCTGGGACCACAGGTGAGTGACATCATACCTGGCTAATTTTTTAATGTTTTTGTAGAGACAAGGGTCTCACTATGTGGCCCAGGCTGGTCTCGAACTCCTGACCTCAAGTGATTCTCCCACTTCGGCTTCCCAAAGTGCTGGGAATTAAAATGTTGCTCCTGGCAACATTTAATTTTTAATACAACTGTGTTCATATTATTAATACCGTTCAAGGCTGGTGTGGTGGCTCATGCCTGTAATCCCATCACTTTGGGAGACTGAGGCAGGTGGATCACTTGAGCTTAGGAGTTCTAGACCAGCCTGGGCAACATGGCAAAACCCTGTTTCTATCAAAACAAAATAAAACAAAAATTAGCCAGGCAGGGTGGTGTGTGCTTGTAGTCTCAGCTACTCAGGAGGGTGAGGCAGGAGCATGGCTTGAGCCCGGGTGGAGGTGGAGGCTGTAGTGAGCAGAGATTGCACCATTGCACCCCAGCCTGGGCAAAAGAGTGAGACTCCTTGTTACCAAACCAAACCAAACCAAACATAACAAAACCAAAAACAAACAAACAAACAAAAAACACACAAGCAAAAACCAACCCCCACAAACCCAAGCCATTCAACATTTAAAAAATAAACTTAATTACATCTTGGTATGTTTGCTTGTGAGTTTTATAGATCTGTTTCATTCTTGCTCCAGGAGACATCAAATGCCATGGAATGCATGAACTTTCATTTTTTTATTGTACTAAATATAAAGTAGATAAAACTTACCATTTTAGACATCTTTTTTTGGATGGAGTCTTGCTGTGTCGCCCAGGCTAGAGTGTGGTGGTGTGATCTCGGCTCACTCCAACCTCCGCCTCCCGGGTTCAAGCGATTCTCCTGCCTCAGCCTCCTGAGTAGCTGGGATTACAGGCACCCGCAATCGTGCCTGGCTAATTTTTGTATCTTTAGTAGAGATGGGGTTTCACCATCTTGGCCAGGCTGGTCTCAAACTCCTGACCTCGTGATCCACCTGCTGCGGCCTCTGAAAGTCCTGGGATTATAGGTGTGAGCCACTGTGCCTGGTCCCATTTTAGCCATTTAAAAATATACAGTTGACTAGCATTCAGGACATTCACAACGTTGTTCAACCATTCCTACTATCCATTTCCAGAATCTTTTCATAATTCCAAACAGAAACAGAAACATTAAACAATAATTCCCATCCCCATTCTTTTCTCCCCAGCCTCTGGTAACCACGTTTCTATTTTTTCCTTCTCTGAACTTGCCTATTCTGGATACCTTATGTGAGTGGAATCATACAATATTTGTCCTTTTGTGTTTGACTTCTTTTATGTAGCATAATGTTTTAGAAATTCCGTGGTTTGTAGCATGTATTGGTATTTCATTCCTTTTTAAAGGCTGAATAATATTTCACTGGATGGCTAGGCCACATTTTGTTTATCCTTCCATTCATCTCTTGGTAGAATTGGGGTTGTTTTGGCTATATTCACATTTTGGCTATTGTGAATAGTACTGCTATGAACATTTATGTCAAATACCTGTTTGAGTCTCTGCTTTCATGTCTTTTGAGTATATACCTAGGAATGGAATTACTGGATCATGTGGGAATTGTTTTTGAGAAACTGCTGACTGGAAACCTTCATTTAAAAAAATCTAGAGCCAGGTTGTGGTGGCTCACACCTGTAATCCCAGCACTTTGAGAGGCTGAGGTAGGAGGATCACTTGAGGCCCAGAGCTTGAGACCAGCCTGGGCAACATAGTGAGACTCTGTCTGTACAAAAACAAAAAAAATTAGCTGGGTGTGGTGGCGCTCACCTACAGTCCCAGCTATTTGGAGGCTGAGATGGAGGATCATTTGAGGCCAAGAGTTTGAGACCAGCCTGGGCAACATAGTGAGACTCTGTACAAAAACATAAAAAAATTAACCAGGTGTGGTGGTGCTCACCTGTAGTCTCAGCTATTTGGGAGGCTGAGGTGGCAGGATTGCTTGTGCCCAGGAACTTGAGGCTGTCATGATTGTGCCACTATACTCCAGCCTGGGTGATAGAGCAAGACCCTGTTTCTCAAAAACAGCAAAACTCCAATCCTGTTACTCCCTGCATTTGTGCTAATAACCACAGGATCAGAGTGGATGGGGGCTGGATTGGTGGCTGTTGAGTGACCCAGGAGAGAACGGAAGCTCTGATCTTGGAGAGTCCCACCACCTGGTGTGGTTCCTGCACAGTTTATTCTCCTCCTCCTTTCTTTCCTCTGCCCCATGCAAAAACTCATTCATTCATTTTTAACAATATTCCCTGATTGCTTTCGTCATGTTGCAGGCACAGTTTAGGTGCTGGAATGTTTTGGTGAAAATAAGCAGCCAAAACCTCTGCCCTCAAAGAGCAAAACAATCATGCCTGCCTTAATGATGGGGATGTGCTCTGAGAAATTCATCCTTAGGTGATTTCATTGTCATTCAACCATCATAGAGTTTACTTACATCAACCTAGAGGGTATAGCCTATTGTACCGCTAGGCTGTATAGTATAGCCTATTGCTCCTAGGTTGCAAATCTGTACAGCATGTTACTGTACCAAATACTCTAGGCAACTGTAACACAATTGTAAGTATTTGTACAGCTAAACATATCGAAACAGAAAAAGTACAATAAAAATACAGTATAAAAGACAAATACGGGCTGAGGGTAGTGGCTCATGCCTGTAATCCCAGCACTTTGGGAAGCTGAAGTGGGTGGATCACTTGAGGTCAGGAGTTCAAGACCAGCCTGGCCAATGACGAAACCCTGTCTCTACTAAAAACACAAAAATTAGCCTATAATCCCAGCTACTTGAGAGGTTGAGGCATGAGAATTGCTTGAACCTGGGAAGCGGAGGTTGCAGTGAGCTGAGATTGTGCCACTGCACTCCAGCCTGGGTAACACAGTGAGACTCCATCTGAATAAAAAAAGACAAATATAATGGCACACCTGGATAGAAAGCTTACCGTGAATGGAGCTTGCAGGACTGGAAGGTGCTCTGGGTGGGTCAGTGAATGACTGGTGAGTGAATGTGAAGGCCTAGGACATTACTGTGCACTACTGTGGACTTTATAAACACGGTATGCTTAGGCTATGCTTTATTTAAAAATTTCTTTCTTCAATAATACGTTAGCTTACTATAACTTTTTTACTTTATATACTTAAAAAGACTTTTAGGTTCGGAGGTACATGTGAAAGTTTGTTATAGAGGCAAACTTGTGTTATGGGGGGTTGTTGTATTAGGTATTAAGCCTAGTCCCCAATAGTTACCTTTAATCTTTTAAAATTTTGACTCTTGTCAAAACACAAAGACATTGCTAAGTCACAAACACATTGTATAGCTGTACAAAAATATTTAGTTTCCTTACATCCTTATGCTATAAGCTTTTTTTGTTGTTGTTGTTAAAAACTAAAACATGCCAGGTGCTGTGGTCACGCCTGTAATCCCAGCACTTTGGGAAGCCGAGGCAGGCAGATCACGAGGTCAGGAGATTGAAACCATCTTGGCTGACGCAGTGAAAGCCCGTCTCTACTAAGAACACCAAAAATTAGCCAGGCGTAGTGGCGCGGGCCTGTAATCCCAGCTACTGGGGAGGCTGAGGCAGGAGAATTGCTTGAACCTGGGAGGGGGAGGTTGCAGTGAGCCAAGATCCGCCCCTGCACTCCAGCCTGAGAGGGCAACAAGAGTGAGACTCCATCTCAAAAACAAGCAAAAACAAAAAACAAACAAGCGAAACACAAGCACACACATTAGCCTAGGCCTACACACAAAGACATTGTTAAACACACGTACACTGTATCAGCTGCATTAGTCAGGATCATTACCTTCCACTTCATAGCTTGTCCCACCGGAAGGTCTTCAGGGGCCCTAACTTGCAGGGAGCTGTCATCTCCTATGATAACAATCCCTTCTTCTGGAATCCCTCCTGAAGGACCTGCCTGAGGCTCTTGAGGAGATGTCACTCTTTTCAGAAACATGTCCATGGGGGTTTGCTTGTTTTTTTCCCTTTTGTCATCATAGATGTAATTTAAGCAGATAATACACCATGAACATTCCACTCTATTAATGAAAACCTTTCAGTGTTGGGGTCTATTTTATTTTTTCAAACTCTTTAAGAAGCTTGTTGAGGTCTGCAAAAGCATCTACTAAACCCATCCCTGTCAATTTTCTTGGGGATTCTTCTTTTCCTTCTTCTGCAGTTTTTTTTTCTTGCCTCTTTTTTTTTGACTATGCATTCTTGTTCCAGTTCCCACTCCTCATTGTTAATTCCTTGGGAACCACCTCTAGGAGCTCCTCAGTGTCATCTTCATCCACACCCAGGTTAAAGTTGTTTGCCATCTCAACCACAGCTTTGTCGATTTTTGCAACCTCCCCATTCTTGGCAAATCCTTTGAAATCATGGACGAATATCTTGAGTGTCTTCTTGCAGATGCCATTTATATACTCCTTGGTGATATCACCCCAAGCCTAAGCAAGGTTCTTGATGTAGTTATAGATGTGGTAATTCTTTCAGAATTAATCAGTGTCTTCCTCAGTTGCAGTAATAGGCTGGGCAAAGCTCCTCCTCAGATGGTAGGCCTTACAAGCTGCTATAACTCCTTGATCCATTGGTTAGTTCAAGGAGGTGGTGTTCGAAGGTAGAAACGCCACTTTGATATTGGGATGAAGATCATCAATAAAAGGAGTATGTGTGACAGCATTATCAACACTAAGGCAAAATTGAAAGCTATGTTCTTCTCCAATCAGTGTTTCCCCATTTTGCTGGCAGAGCAATTCAGGAGGGCATCTGGGAAGAGGAGTAGTCATCTACGACTTCTTATTCCTTGTACTCTGGCAGTGTGTGCTTATCGATATGCTTGAAGGCCATGGCTTGAAGGCCAGACCACAAAGGGCTTCATTTTGTAGCCTGCAACATTGTCTCAGGGCAAGACGCTTTTCCTGTCCTTAAAAGCCTTGAAACCTGATATGGACTTGGCCTCCTTCTGGGTGAAAGTCCTTTCAGGCATCTGTTTCCAAAATAGGGAAGATTTGCTCTGGCAAGTAATTTTCCTCTACAATCCGCTTATTTAGAGTTTCCAAAAATTCCTCAGCTGCCTTCACATCAGCACTCACAGACACACCACTCACATTTTCATTATATAATGAATAATGATTCTTCAATTGTTTAAACCACCCAGCACTAGCAGTGAACTCAACATCATAGTGAAATCCAGCCTTTTTTTTCAGCATTGCAAACAAACTTTTTGCTTAGGCCGTGATCTTCCTGGTGCTGACAGGGATCCCCTTGTGTGTCTGGTCTTCAATCCAGGTCAGTAGAAGTTTCTTCATGTCTGATTTGGGCCCATCTCGAATTTTTGTTAGTCTTTTTTTTTGAGACAGAGTCTTGCTCTGTTGCCCAGGCTGGAGTGTAGTGGTGTGATCTCGGCTCACTGCAACTTTCGCCTTCCCGAGTTCAAGCGATTCTGGTGCCTCAGCCTCCCAAGTAGCTGGGACTACAGGCGTCCACCACTATGTCTGGCTAATTTTTTTGTATTTTTAGTTTGAGGTCTCGAACTCCTGACCTCAGGTGATCTGCCCACCTTGGCTTCCTGAAGTGCTGGGATTACAGGCATGAGCCACCACACCCGGCCCCATTTTTGTTAGTCTTGGTGCCTTCAATGAAGCAGATCCTTAAACAGCTCCAGTCACTTTGTTCCCATTCAAGATCGTAGCACTTTCAATTTGATTTTTTCATTTCCAGGTCAGTCACTCTACCTGGCCTCTTACTGGCAACATTAGCTGTGGATTTTTTATGCTTAGGGGCCGTGATGGACAGAACAAGATTACAAAAGAAAATGATGCAGTCATGAGTCTTGGTAAACACAGATGTATGAGGCTGCTGCTGGCCTAACATGACATCCTGCCTTACAGCAAACTTTTCTTTCATTATTATAGATGCAGGGGGCACATGTGCAAAGTTGTTTGCCATCTCAACCACAGCTGTGTTGACTTTTGCAGCCTCCCGAACCTTGGCAAATCTTTTGACGTTACGGATAAATCTCTCGAGTATCTTCTTGCAGATGTCATTTATATACTCCTTGGTGACATCACCCCAAGCCTAAGCAAGTTTCTTGATGTAGTTATAGATATTGTAATTCTTCTAGAATTTATCAGTATCTTCTTAGTGTCTTCCTCAGTTGCACTGATGAGTATATTGTGTAATGGTGAGGTTTGGGCTTCTAGTGTATCCATAACCCAAATAGTGAACATTGTACCCAAGAGATAATTTTTCAACCCTCAGTTCCCTCCCACTCTCCCCACTTTTGGAGTCCCCAGTGTTGATTATTCCCCTCTCTGTGTCCATGTGTGTCCATCGTTTAGCTCCCCCTTATTGGCGAGAATATGCAATATTTGATTTTCTGTTTCTGAGTTATTTCTTGTAGGAAAATTGCCACCAATTCTACCCATGTGCTGCAAAAGACATGATTTCATTCTTTTTAATGGCCATGTAGTATTCCAGAGTGTGTGTGTGTGTGTGTGTATGTACAGTTATCCATTGATGGACACTTAGGTTGATTCCGTGCCTTTGCTATTGTGCATAGTGGTGTGAAAAACATATGAGTGCATGTGTCTTTTTTATATAATAATTTATTTTTGAGGGGGTAGATGCCCAATAGTGGAATTTCTGGGTTGAATTGTAGCTTATTTTTAGGTCTTCGATAAATCCCCATACTGTTTACCATAAAGCTTGTACCAGTTTACACTCCTACCAGTTGTGTTCCCTTTTCTCCACATCCTTGCCAACATCTATTATTTTTTGACTTTTTAATAATCAAAAAAAGAGAGTCAATCCAACTGGTGTAAGATGGGATCTCATTGTGGTTTTAATTTGCATTTCTTTAGTGATTAGTGATGTTGAGCATTTTAAAATATGTTTCTTGGCCACTTGTATATCTTCTTTTGAGAAATATCTGTTTATGTTCTTTGCCCATTTTTTAATGAGGTTATTTGTTTTTTTTTGTTGAGTTGTTGGAGTACCTTGTAGACTCTGGATATTAGTCCTTTGTCAGATGCATGAACTTTTCTTTTTATAAGTAGAAGGAATACACTCTAAAATAATGATAAAGTATAGTAAATACGTAAATCAGTGACATAGTCATTTACTATTATTATCAAGTATTATACATAATTGCATGTGCTATACTTTGATACAACTGATGGCATAATAAATTTCATTACACCAGCGTCACCACAAGCAAATGAGTAATGTGTTATGCTATGACCTTATGATGGCTATGATGTCATTAGGTGACAGGAGTTTTCCAGCTCCATTATAACCTCATGGGATCACTAGTATAGGTTTATGTGGCCCATCATTGACCTAAACATTATGTGGTATGTGATTGTATTATGATCATTATAAACAGTCCAAGAAACAAACAAAATGAGTAAATAAATAATACATAGGCTTTAGAAAGGGTAGATTGCCATAACAAAATGAAATAGGGGAAGTGGGTAGTGAGTGCTGAGATGATGGGTGTTGTGATTTTAGATAGGGGGACAGAGGAAGCCTCACTGGGAAGGTGGCATTTGAGCAAAGACCTAAAGCAGGGAGGGAGTTGACTGTGTGGATAAGGGGAAGAGCATTCCAGGCAGAGGGAACAGCCAGTGCAAAGGCCCTGAGGTGGGCGCCTCCCTGCTATGCTTGTGGAACAGTGTAACTGGAGCAGTGTGAGCAAGAGGGAGCATGGGAGGAGATGAGGTTGGTGAGATTGTGGGACAGACTGTACATAGCCTTGTAGACCTCTGTCAAGTCTATGAAGTAGGGCATCTCTGGAAGACTTAGATGGAGGAATAGTGGGATCAGATTTTAAAATCTCATTTTATTTACTTATTTTTTATTTTATTTTATTTTATATTTGAGACGAGTCTCACTCTTTCATCCAGGCAGGTGCAATCTCAGCTCACTGCAACCTCTATCTCCCAGGTTCAAGCAATTCTTGTGTCTCAGCCTTCCAAGTAGCTGGGGCTACAAGGTATGTGCTACTACGCCTGGCTAATTTTTGTGTTTTTATTAGAGATGGGGTTTCACCATGTTAGCCAGGCTGGTCTCAAACTCCTGACCTCAAGTGATCTGCCCACCTTGGCCTCCTGAAGTGTTGGGATTGCAAGCATGAGCCACCGTGCCTGGCCATCCTATTTTATTTTTAGCAGGACCACTCTGTCTGCTGTGTTGAGGGTAGACTGCAGGGCATTGAGGGCAAAGGCAGGGAGATCCATTAGAAAGCAGTTACGATGATCTGGGTGAGAGAAGAGGATGCCTGCTTCCAGGGTGTCAGCTGTGCAGGTGATAAGAGATGTTTGGATGCTGATTATATTTTGCAGGCTGAGCCAACAGAATTTGCTGATGGATTGTATGGCTTGTTTGTCTGTAAAACACTCTAATGAAAACAAATGTTTGCTGTATCTGTAGGAATGGCTGCTGAGTGTTTGATCTATTGGGGCAAGATCAATTTGTTGATAGGTAATGGTTGCTGTTGGACTGGTGCCCAGATTGTCAGATTAATTAACCTTCCAGACTGCCTGGTGCCTCATGGTCCATCTGCTTGGGCTTGGAGGAAGGGGAAAAAGATGCTAATATTAACAGTTAACATTGAGAACTCACTTTATGCCAGATACTGTGCTTAGCACTCATATCTCATGTAGTAGATAGATAATCTTTGTTACGTACTTAGCCATTTTTTTAAACAATCACAAATTTACAGAAAAGTTGTGAGTACAGCACCAAAGTTTTTTTCACACTGAATTACTTGAGAGTAAATTGCTGCCTGCTGCCCTATCACCTAGAAATACTTTAGCATTTATGTCCTACAAACAAGATATTCTTCTGCTTAGTCACATTACAACCATCCTAACCAAGAAATGAACGTGAATACATCACGGCCATCTAGTCCTCAGGAAAGTCCTTTGGAGTGAAAAGATCGCACCTACAATCAGGAATCACATTTACTTCTTATGTATCTTTAATCTCCTTCGGTTTGGAATGCTTTCTCAGACTTTCTTTGGCTTTCCTAACCTTGATGCTTTTAAAGATTATGGGCCAGTTTTCTGTTGAATGTCCCACAATTTTGATTTATCTGTTGTTTTCTGATGATTAAATTCAGGCTTTGCATCTTTAGGAAGAGTATTACAAAAAGGATGCTGGGTTCTCCTTGCATCTTGTTGGGTGGTGCATGATTTTGATCTGTCTCATTACTGATGATATTCGATTGATCACTTGATTAAAGTAGCATCTGCCAGGCTTCTACAAGTAAAGTTAACCTTTTCCCTTTTATAATTGGTATTTATTTTGTGGGAGATACTTTGAGGCTGTGTAAAAATCCCATTCCTCATCTAACTTTTATCTTTCTGTCAATCAGTTAATCAATGTATCAGTTTATCACTGTATGGACTCATTGTTGCCTATTTCATTTAATGGGGTTCTAATTCATTGCTGTCATCAGTAGGAGCTCTTTCAAGCTGGCTCCTAGGTTTGTTTGATCTGTCCACATCATTCTTTAAGTACCTCTTTGCTTTCTGGTACAAGATATTCCAGATTCATCTCATACTTTTCCTTGCTCCAGGCCTGCAATCAGTCATTTCTCCAAAAAGCCCTGCCTCTTTTTAGTGGTGAATGGCTTTTAGAAGCTAGGATCTGGGTATGAGGTGTGCTCATCAATATTGGGGTATTGTTTTTCCCAGGTCCTCTAAGAGACAGAAGTAGGGAAGATATGGATATGAATATATAAACATACATATGTATGCAAATATATACATATTACATGCATTGATAAACAAATATATGCATATTATGCATATATGCATTGATAAATATATAGATATGCATAATCAATCTATATATATCAATCTACATCAGTCTATATGTTGAAAACCATAGAACTCTAATTCTAATTCAATGCCACCGAGTTTATTCTACTTTTCTCCCTTTCTACATTTATAACTCTCTTATCTAATATTGACTCAAGTGACACCCATTATTCTTACTCTAGTAGCTTATTTGATTAATCTTCCTATACGCAAAGAGTTTGCTTTCTTGGCCACACCCCCTGCCCTATACCAATTCCCTTCTCATCCTCTCTTGACCTCTCCCCATCTCCTGTCTTACTCTATACCACCTAATGGCTGACAAAGGGAAGCAAAAAGGAAGAGCTATAAAAACTATCTCTTGGTTGGGTGTGGTGGCTTACTCCTGTAATGCCAACACTTTTGGAGGCTGAGGCAGGAGGGTCACTTGCGGCCAGCAGTTTGAGGCTATAGTGAGCTATGACTGCACAAGTGCACTCCAGCCTGGGTGACAAAGTGAGACCCTGTCTCCAAAACAAACAAAAATCCCAAAACTATTTTTTTTAATTCTATTTTATAGATGGACAAACTGACGTCCAGGAAAGATTAAGCAACATGCCCACAGCTAGTGTGCAATGGAGGAGGGATTAAAATTTAGGAAGTCTAAGTCCAGCCCTTGCTCTTAATTAACCCTTAGCCCACACTGACGTATGTACAGGGTGACAAATAGATTCTCATGGGATCTGACAGCTGGGCCGTGAAGCCCCAGAAGAATAGACAAATTCTGATCATTTACCAATCTGCTTGGTACCATCTTTAGAACAGGGAAAGGAGTCTGCCTTCATTCGATCACTGGCTCATTTCTGGCCTCACAGAGCCTTAGTTTCCTCAACTGAAAAATAGAGATAGTTATAGTGCCTACCTCAGAGGTCTCTTGTGAAGAAGCAATATGATGATGTATGGAATGCTTCATCTAGATACACTCTTGGGTCCCTGAGCCTTAGACTCATGCTGCATCCACTCCTGTGGAATACAGAATGGTGGCTGGGAGTAGGATGAGACCTTGGGTCCTTCATTTAGCTTTTTGGTGCCTCAGTTTCCTCAAGTGCAAAATAGAAGTGTGGGATTTAAAGTCAGACAGACCTAAGTTCAAATCTTGGATCTACTATTCACATAATAGATGGATTTGAGCAAGCCAGAGCCACTCCCTAAGCCTTAGTTTTTCCATCTGATAAGGGGGTTAACTATAGCCCCTGCTTTCTTAGGTGGGTGTGTGGATTCTGTGGAGGAAATGTGTGTAGAAGACCTTGAAGAGAACTGGCCCGTGGAAAGAGGTTGGTAAATGTGCACCTGGGATTGTTGTTTAGGTTTTAGGAAATAGAGTATTTTATTTAAAAGGCAAAAATAGTAACTAGAAACACTATTTGGTCTACACATATGGAAGGGATCTTCCTGGAAGGGAACGGTTGTCATCTCATTATACAGATGAGTCAACTGAACCTCAGAAAGAGTAAGAGGCTCTTGATAGGAAGCAGCTGTGGGGTTCAGAGTTTTGCATCCTGTTCATTCTTCAGAATGTTCCCTTAAGAGTGGATGTGCTACCTTTTGTGAGCAATTAAGGGAGAGTGATTTTGGAAGCACTTCTGCTGATTAAAATGAAAACACTTTGTTTCTGTGGCAGTGTTAAACAAACTCCCCCCACCTGCCACCCACCCCCCAAGTCAAAGAACCCAGTGTATTCTGGGTTGGTGGTCACCTGCAGCTGTACCTGAGGTGCAGCTATATACTTGAGGTGTTTGAACATCAAAGCAGGGATCATCCCCTCCTCTCTACACAATGAGGACAAAATTGCTTTCTTCTGACTGAGACATAATTGTGCCAGAATCTCAGTAGGGAGGAGGGAGGTCAAAATGCTGAAAGTCATTCTGTACCTCTACAAAGTTATTTACTCTACACTCGTTGAGCAGAGCAGCTTTGCTTTCTTTGGGTTTCGATTAACTTTTCTTTTTTGGTCTACCATGTATTGAGTGCTTACTGCATGAGTGACTCTGCATGAAGCTCTTTATCTATTGTAAGGAAGTGTTTCTCTGGTGTGTCTCCCATTCGACTCATTCCAGATTAATCACTTCTCCAATTAAGTCTAACTCCAAAGAAACACAATGCAGGACAAAGAATTTTTAGCATGATATATCTTTATGTATGCATCCATCCATCCATCCTGTGAGGAAAGTATTGTTATTTCCATTTATAGATCAGGAACCCAAAGCTCAAAGACGTTGTGATGTGCCTAAGGCCACACAATGAGAAGCAGTGCTGGCTTTTGCTATATGCAAAATGGGAGCTCATTTCTCTCCCATGGTGTATAGCAGAGGTCAGCAAGCATTTCTCAGAAGGGGCCAGGTAGTAATTATTTTAGGTTTTGCAAGCTATGTGGTTTCTCTCTCAATGGCTGAACTCTGAGTGAGTTCAGTACCAAAGCACTGTAGCAGGAAAGCAGCCATAGACAATATGCAACTGAACGGGTGTGACTGTATTCCAATAAAACTGTGTTTACAAAAACAGGTGGCAGGCCAGATTTGACCCATGGGTCATAGTTGGCCAAATCCTGCTTTATGGTCCTGTCATTCATGGTGACCCATTCTTCCCAAACCCCTAGCTACAGGGGTTGTGCATGACGAGGCTGGGGCAATCAGAGGAGACTTCTATGGGATTGAAAAAGTGATGGTGAAAAAGTATTCTTTCCAGTGGGTTTCTAAGCCTGAAGAATAAGAACATGGAGCTGGAGGTGGCTGTCATGTAGAGTGAAGCCAAGCAGAGATGAGGATGGCCAAGTGATTGGGGTGTGTGTGTGTGTGTGTGTGTGTGTGTGTGTGTGTGTGTGAGAGAGAGAGAGAGAGAGAGAGAGAATGAAAATTAGTTAAGCTTCTGGATTAAGTCAAGCCTGATCGAACAGGATCTCACTCTGCCCAGGCTGGAGTACAGTGGAACAATCTTGGCTCACTGCAGCCTTGACCTCCTGAGCTCAAGTGATCCTCCCACCTCAGTCTTCCAAGTAGCTGGGATTATTACCATACCTGGCTAATTTTTTTTTGGTAGAGATGGGTTTTTGCCATGTTGCCCAGGTTGGTCTTGAACTCCTGGGCTCAAGCAATCCTCCCACCTTGGCCTCCCCTGTAGCTGGGACCATAGGCATGCACCACCATGCCCATTGTCTTCATAATATAATCCTAACTTCTCACTGTGGCTCATAAAGCCCTGCCTTCTTCCTTTGTGATCTGTCACCCGTTCTTGCCTCCACCCTCTCCACATGAACTCCATGCTTAAGCCACATGAACTCCCAGAATTTCCCTTGTACCCCTTTCTAAGCTTTTGCACATGCTGTTCCCTTTTCCTGAAATGTCTTAACCTTAAACCTTAATATGTAAAATGTCTTAATATGTAAAAAAATTATTATTATTATTCATTTTTATAGAGACAGGGTCTCACTGTGTTGTTCTGGATGATCTTGAACTCCTGGGCTCAAGTGATCTTCCTGCCTTCACCTACCAAAGTGCTGGGATTACAGGCATGAGCCATAATCCTGGCCCCATAAATTCTTATTTATTCATTTATTTGCTAAAATCGGTGTGAATTGGGTTTCTGTCACTCAAAGCCATGAGTCCATGCCAATATATTCCCAGTGCACTGGCCTCATTGTCTCCTGCTACTGTCTCATTTTTTTCCGTGTGATAAGAAATGCTCACCCAAAGCTAAAGAATCACATCTTTTCAGCATATAAATGCAGAGAAAGAGGTTGTCTTCCTCACTGGTTTTACCAGAACATCCCACAAAAGACCACTGATGGCTAAGCTTGGGTCACATGTCCATTCCTAAAATCTCACTTTGTTCAGAAGGATGGCAGACTCTGGTTGACTGATTGGCTGGGTCTGGGTCAAAGGCCTACTCTATGGTTGGGAGTGGGATGGGGAAAGAAGTGTGGGGACATGTTCTGAGAAGCTCAAGCCAACAGTTCCCAGAGGAAATAGTTTTTGTGCTGAGTCTTGAAGACTATGTAGGTAAAAGGTTAAGACATTTTAGGAAAAGGCAACAGCATGTGCAAAGGCTTAGACAGAGGTATAAGGGAAATTCTGGGAGTTCATGTGGCTTAAGTGTGGGGTACTTGTGGAGAGGCTGGAGGCAAGAAAGGGTGAAGGTCAGATCAGGAAGGAAGAAGGCAGGGCTTTATGAACCAAGGCAGGGCTTTATGAACCAAGGCGAGGAGTTAGGATTATGTCATGAAGGCAATGGGGATATATTTGGGGGATTTAAGCAGGAGGTAACCAATCAGGTTTTCTCTCCAGAAAGTAGCTTTTGGGTGAAGGTTGGAGAATGGGCAGGACTGGATTGCAGGGAGACCAGTAAGGAATATTTGTAGTTATCCAGGCAGGTGGAAGTAAATGTCGGGTGTGAAACATATCTTCTGGATATAATAGTTGAAAACAAATTTCCTATGTATAGTTTACTAGAGGCCTGGAAGAGGTAAATGGGAAGTGCTGCTGGATTGGCCCCCTGGGAGTTTTGGTTCCAGTGAATTGTCCTTGTCTTCATTATAAGGGAAAGAGAGAGAGGGGCTGAAACCTAGGGCAGTGGAGGGCAACTTCAGGTTTTGAATGGAAGGTAGCAAGATAGGTCACCCACTGATATCTGTAGGAAATGATTTTTCCGCTTTGCGTCACATCCCCTCCGCGTACCTGATTTCAGCACTGAGAGGATGGACAGCGCCACGACCCCGTGTCTCTGATGGTCTGCACGGTCTCTAAGCTTTTCTATTTCAGAGCTCTCTTCCATACCGCGGAAGGCTACTCAGTTTGTGGCTGGAAGAGCTGGGGAGCTAACACTCTCATGCCTCTCTCATTCCACGGCGTGGGGGATAAGAATTGGTGGATAAATACCCCAGACTGTCCTTCAGAGGGACATTGTGAGGCACATTACCCATGGTCCATTGGAGGCTTCCCAGCAAGGTTAAACCATAGTTGCCCACAGAGGTAACCAGTTCACTAATACATCTTTAGTGGATTTTCTTCCTTTTTAATCTCACTATCCTACTGCCTCATCCCTGTAACCAAGATCACCTCCCAGATAAACCATCTGTACCCGAGTCCATATCTCAGGCTTTGCTTTTGAGGGAGTACAAACCGAGATGGTCTCCAACTTGGAATACAGGAACAAATGCCTCCGCTCATGTGAAACAGAGCTATGACTCTGTAGAACTTATATACATAGGGAATGTCAGAACAAAAGGGGACTTAGAAACAGTCCAATCATATCTCATTCTTGAACCTCGTGTGTCAAAGGGCCATATTGTACTCACTTACAGGATTCAGACTATCCAGGGTTGAATTCTGGCTGTTCTATTTACTAGAAATCGGCTAATCACTTAACCTCCTTATGCCTCAGTTTCCTCATCTGTAAAGTAGGGATAATAATTGTTCTTATCTCAGAGGTTAAATTTTATGAAGATTAAATAAGTAAATATAGGTAAAGATCTGAGAACAGTGCCCGACACAAGACCAGGTCAGGCATTCTATATGTTTTAATTGTTGTTATCATTTAATTGCCACTGTTTGCTTGAATTTGAATGTTTGCTTGATTTGAGCTATTGGCAGGCTTTCCTCAAATTTCTTTTATCTTTTCTCCCCCAACCTCAGGCTCTCTTGTCAGAGTTTTGGTCTGTCTCCTTAATTGCATAAGGAGATTAGACTTATTTTGGGAAAACCAGTTGTGAATTCATTTGATAAAGAGGAAGCATTGTCTTGTGATGCGAATGACCTCCCATAACTGTTTCATAAACTTGGATTTTAGAAACATCATATTTCCTGAAAGCTAGTTTGCCACTGCAAAGCCTTCCTGAGCTATGTACAGCCTTTGTAGCAGGCACAGTTACTGCAAAGACACAATCTAAGGAACTAAGGGTGAAAAGCATGAAGTTCAAGACTAGCAGGCCAGCTCCCTTGCTACTCACTTGACACATGCATTGATGTACCAGACAACTCAAACTGCTTGCCTTTACCTGAGTTGGGAATCAGGTTCTGCAGATTCAGCCGTGGCTGCAGCCACAATGTAGGTCACTGACAGGAAATTATCTTGCTGCTGTTTCAGACAGAAATGGAACTTAATAGCTTATGTCTTTTTTCCTCTGCTGTGTGGTGCCAGGGGCATTTTAGTGGTTCAGGGAAAGTAGGGGATATGTTTAAAAGCCTTGCCTTTTAGGATCCTATTTCATCCATCAGATGGGTGACTACATTCTGGATTTTCTTCCCTGGACAGTCTTTAGTCCTCATCGCCATCATTCTCCTTGCCTTTGGAATAAGACTATGCCTCCCAGCTTTGACACTTAGAGATGCTGTGGGCTTCGCCTGAAACTTCTCATGTTTCACTGCTACAATCCAGCTGGGCAGTTGATGATGTGACAATAGGACTGCTTTAGTTTCCCCTTCACACTGGGAACTTGGGGGAATAAGTGGCTGGAAGACTTTTTTTCTTCAGCTGCAAATTTTTTTCTGCTCAAAGCAAACTGAATTAAAAAGCAGTAGTTTGAGTGGCAAAGATTCCTGAGTCAGAGAGCTTGGTGGGGAAGAGATGCCTGTACCTGCAAAGTAGGTTTTTAAAGGTAAAAAGGGGAAAGAGAAGTCTCTCAGTGCCGCCCCCCAAACATCTACCTTGCCCAAAGCAAAAGTCCTGAGAAACTGGGTAAACCATATTTTTGGAGCCCAACTCTTAGTGTCATTGTTACCCTATGTTCAGATGGGTTTTATCTTAATCATGATTTATTTCCAGTTAGCAGTGACTTAGCTTTAATTCATTCTCCATCACCGTTTAGAATCACTGATCTGATCCTGTCTACCTACAACATTTCAATGACTTCCAAGGTCTGAAGATAAAGACCTGAATCTTCACCAAGAGGACCTTACCTCACCTCTGCATCCTCATCTCAAGCCACTCTCTTGTTCTCTGCTCCAGCCACAAAGGCTTTTTCTAAGTTCCTTAAAAGCAGAGTGCCTCACTTCCTTCTGCTGCAGGATCTGTGCACATGTTATTTTTCTCTGAGTTATCTTTCTTTCTTTCTAGGTAATCTCATTCAGCCTTAAGGTTTTAAATGTTATGGATGTGCAGGCAACTCCCAGATACGTATCTCTAGCCCCAACCTCTACCTTGCAGTGCAGAATGGTATATATACCTAGGAATTGTATATATACTCACAGCTTCACTTGAATGTTCATTAGGAAGCTCAAATAATATGTCAAAGGTGGCCTTTAATTCTTACTCCTACCCTGGACCCTCTTTTTTCCAAGTGTTCATCTTGGCAAATGGTACCACTCTTCACCTAATTGCTCAGGCAGAAAATGAAGGAGTAATTTGTGTTTTTTTCTGTATAAGTCAGAGTCCTAGTGGGAAGCATGTCACACTGAAATCAGGATAATTTAAGGAGGAGTTATTTATAAAGGGACTGATTAAAAAGATGTGAATGAAGAGAACACCTGGGGATAGTGCAGGAACCCGGGGCTAGAAGCAGAAGAACTGTTACCATTCTTGGGCAGAGATGAATGAAGTGAGAGGAAGACAGAGAGGATGCTGGAACCCAGAAGGACAGAATTGTTTAGAGCAGGACACCTTGGAGGACCACTGAGGTCAGGGGACACAGCCATCCTGAGGCAACTTTGCAAAGAAGGAGTTGGGGATAAATATCTTACCCTTATTCTCCTGCTTTATCTGATCTCTTGCTCCCCATTGGAACAGTGGATGGCCTGAGAAAGAACTAATAAAATGTTGTTGAATGAATGGATGGCAAGTTCTCCACATCTCTCTTTACCTAGTAAAGCCTGATATATCCTTCAGACCTCAGCTCATTGCATATTGTAATTATACATTTGTGTGATTATTTAATTGATCTATCTCTTCATGGCCCAGCTGTAAGATCCATGGTGGCAGGGATCATATTTATCTTACTCACCATTCATCCCCTGTACCCAGCACAATGCCTGGCCTACAGGTGGCCCCCCAAAATGTTTATGAAACAAATAAATCAAACTTCTCTAAAACTGTTCCTCTTGAACATGTAGATAATGATGTATAAAGAGCTCTTAAAGTGACCAGTGATGCTTTGGGAAAAGTCAGCAACCCTCCAATTTTTCTCTGTAAATTGAGTTTCCCTCTGGTTCATTTTTAAAAGTAAGTGGCATCAGTGATAGACTGATAAGGAAAGGTGGGACATATACACCATGGAATACCATGCAGCCATCAGAGAGAGTAAGATTAAGTTCATGTCCTTTGCAGGGACATGGATGAAGCTGGAAACCATCATCTTCAGCAAACTAACACAGGAACAGAAACACCGCATGTTCTTACTCATAAGTGGGAACTGAACAATGAGAACACATGGAAGCAGGGAAGGGAACACTGCACACTGGGGCCTGTTGGGGGTAAGAGGCAAGGGGAAGGAGAGCATTAGGACAAATACCTAATGCATGTGGGGCTTAAAACCTAGATGATGAATTGGTAGGTGCAACAAACCACCATGGCACATGTATACCTATGTAGCATACTTGTACGTTCAGCGCATGTGTCCCAGAACTTTAAAGTTAAAAAAAAAAAAAGTAATGGGCAGAGAATGAATTAACAGTGCAGCATCCTCAGTGATGCCTTGATTTCACATCCTCAGAACTCCTCATGGCTTTTATTTTCTTAGGTTCAGAATATAATGCCAACAGGGATTTATATGCAGACATTTATCTTCCCTACAGCTTCATGAGCAATGAAAATGAATAAGACTCCTCCTCCTTCTTCTATTTCAAATCCCATCTGAATCCACAAAAGAGAGAAATATATCAGTGATAACCAGAGTTGCTGGGTAAGGTTGTGTAGGTTGCTCACTGCTCAAGGGTGAGAGGTAATTGGGAAGGAAGTCCAGCCCAAACTCCATTTACCATGTGGGGTGGGGCTGGAGAAAGGACTCCTTCTCTTAATTTGCACAGAAGGCCATATGAACTAGCAGTGGTCCTGAAAATGACAATTAGGAGTAAAGCTGGCTTGTGATAGATACCTCATTTACCCTAATTTGGTCATTCCATGTCGTATGCTTGTATCAAAACACCACATGTACTCCATAAGTATATACAATGGTCATGTGCCCATAATAATTAACTTAAAAAGAATAAAGCTGACTTGAGTTCAAAGAAATGTTGGCCAAAAAGCCTGATCGCCTATTCGTTGTGGCCATACACTGTCACCTATTCATTGTGGCCATTGATGCTTAAAAGTTTCCCTGTGATTATTTTATTTAATTACAAAGCTAATATACATTTTCATAAATAAGCCCACATCACAAAGAAATAGAGTAAAAAGTGAAAGAATTATTTCACCCTCTCACAATCCACAAAGCCAATCACTATTAGGAGTTTTCTTGGTCTACTTTCAGATTTTCAAAATGTTTTTAGAACCATGTTTTCTCGAGTATACACACATGTGTTCAACATTCATGGTTACATAAATGAGATCATACTGTGTAGATTGTCCAGCTACTTGTTTTCTTTGCCAATACATTGTGTACATTCTTCTTGTAGCACATAAGGGTCTACCTCATTCTTTCTTTTTCATGGCCATAATATTCTATTGTATGGCTATAGCATTTTTTTTTTCAAATGTGTTAATGAAAATGACTACAATAGCAATTGATACTTCTTATTTGCTGGATATTATAGCATACTTTATTTACAGTCTCCAATTGATGGATATGTGGATTTTCCCAATGTTTTATTACTATAAACAATGTTATAGTATCCATATTTGATATATATTTTTTAGTACATGCACAACTATTTCTGTAGAATTTATTTTCAGAAATGGTATTGATAGATTAAAGAATGTGTGTATTTAAAATGTTAGATACTGCCGAAAACTTCTTAAGAGGCGATGTCTGTTTACTCCTTTACTTGTAGGAAATCAAAAGCTTTCAACCCTTTGCTGCTGCTTTTTTCTTTGAGATGGAGTCTTGCTTTGTTGCCCAGGCTGGAGTGCAGTGGCACAATCTCAGCTCACTGCAACTTCTATTTCCTGGGTTTAAGTGATTCTCATGCCTCCGTCTCTCGAGTAGCTGGGATTACAGGTGTGCATCAGCATGCCCAGATAATTTTTGTATTTTTATTAGAGGTGGATTTCAACACGTTGGCCAGGCTGGTCTCCAACTCCTGACCTGAGGTGATCTGCCTGCCTTGGAGCTCTTTTCTTCTGAGCTCTTGAGTAGCACACAGAATAAGACGGTATATATATTAGTTAACTGTTACTATTTCACTATTGCTATGTAGCAGAGCACCCAAAATTTAGTGGCTTAAGACAACAACCATTGATTCAGTTCATGATTTTGTGAGTTGCAGATTTAAGCTGGATTGAACAATGGGTTGTTATTTAGGTCTAGGCTGGGCTTACCTGGTCTTGGCTGGGCCTCATCTGTCTTGATCAGTTGGGGGCTAGGAGATATAGGATGCTTTTGGCTGTGATGAGTTATATCTGCTTCACCTAGTGTTTAACCCTGTATTTCAAGCTTGTTCTCAGTGACAGTTCCCAAGAGAGAACAAAAGCATACGAAATCTCTTGAGGCACAGGCTTCAGATTGCACATCACCACTTTCATGAGATTTCAGTGGCCAAAACAAGACACGAGGCCAGCCCAGATTTAAGGGGTGGGAAAGCAAACCTCACCTCTAGATGTAAGGATCTGCAAAATCATGTTGCAAAGGGCATGGATATAGGGAGAATATTAACTGGGACCATGAATGCAATTAATCAACCATAGTGGGGAGATGCCCAAGTTTAGTTGTTAAAAAAACCTTGGCATTAGGCCGGGCACGGTGGCTCACGCCTGTAATCCCAGCACTTTGGGAGGCCGAGGCGAGTGGATCACGAGGTCAAGAGATCAAGACCATCCTGGTCAACATGGTGAAACCTCGTCTCTACTAAAAATACAAAAAATTAGCTGGGCACGGTGGCAGGTGCCTGTAATCCCAGGTACTCAGGAGGCTGAGGCAGGAGAATTGCCTGAACCCAGGAGGCGGAGGTTGCAGTGAGCCGAGATTGCGCCATTGCACTCCAGCCTGGGTGACAAGAGTGAAACTCTGTCTCAAAACAAAAAAACAAAAAACCTTGACATTAAGACACTGTTCAGATTTCTGAGCCACCAGCCATGAGTCATTTACTTTAATGATTAGATTAAAAAGGTAGTGGGTGATTGTATCTGACTTTGAAAAATGAACATGAAAGCACTTGGCAGGGGCCAGTTCCTATTCTGGCCTCTTAGTATTAGTTAGATACAGATTTGGCTGGTATCAAGAGACCTAAAATGAGATCAAAGGTTATTTCTTTCTTAGTGAGAGGACTAGTGTCATAATTTCCCAATCACTAGGGTGCTAGGCACCTTCTACCTGGTTGCTCTGCCATCCTCAGCTCACAGCTATCATCTCATGGTCTAAAATGGCTATTTCAATTTCTGCCATCACATCTACATTCCAGTAGGTAAGAGGGAAGGGGAAATGGAGGCATGCCTCCTCCCTCTAAAAGAACTGTCCCAGAAATTGCACACATCACTTTTGTGCACATCTCATCAGACAGAAATTCTCATGGCTACAGCGAGCTACAGCTAGTTTGGGTGGCTATGTGCCCAGGTAAAATTCAAGGAATCTATTAAGAAAGGAAGGAGGGAAGAATGGATATTGAGGGACAAGGTCTATGTTCCCTATTGCAATTTCCCCTGGCAGACCAGAGCTTTATGAATAATTGCCAGTCAATGAACTAAAGACCAGGTCTGCAGCATGGGAATTACAGGCACTATTCAGTTTACAAATTACAGGGTAGCAGAGAGTATATGAGTAGTCTCTGGAGGCCAACAGACTGGGGCTTTGTATTAGTCAGGGTTCTCCAGAGAAACAGAACCAATAGGATCCATCCACACACACACACACACACACACACACACACACACAGACGCACACACCCCAATAGGATATATATACACAACAGGATATATATACACACATATACATATATATGTGTATATGTGTATATCCAAATTTTAGTGGCTTAAGCCAACAACTATTTATTTAGCTAATGATTTTTTGAGTTGCCTAAAATTTAGTGACCTAAGACAAGACACATACACACACACACACACACACACACACACAGTCTTTCTCATATATGTATGAGAGATATTGAGATTGAGATATTGATAAACTGGCTCATACAACTATAGGGCTGGCAAGTCTCAAATCTGTAGGGCAGGCAGGCAGGTTAGAAATTCAGGCAAGAGTTGATGTGGCAGTCTTGAGTTGGAAGGCTGAAAACTCAGGCCAGATTTCTGCCTTGCTATCTGGAGAAGAATTTCATCTTCTTTGGGGGACCACCATCTTTGTTCTTAAGACTTTCAACTGATTAGATGGGGCTCACCCGCATTACAGAGGGTAATCTGCTTTACTTTAAGTCTTCTAATTTAAATGTTGAACCCCTCTAAAACAAATGGTTCCACAGCAACATGTAGACTGGTATTTGACCAAACAACTGGGCACCATGGCCTAGCCATCATGGGCTTTGATACCAGTTTTGCTGGTGACTCACTGTGTGGTTCTCTGAGCTATGTCATTTCACAGGGTTACGGCGAGATGCCATGCCATGCGATGGAAAGGACTCAGCACAGCACTTGGCTCATGGCACATAGCTGCAGATGCCACTCTGCTCTCCCCATGGCCTCCTAGCACTCACCTTTGCACACTGATAGTTGTTCTCCCTGTGGGCTTCAGGCTGGTGCTGGTGACTTGCTCGCCTGTCCTTAGGGTAAGCTGGAAGTGCCAGATAGTTAATGTCTGTGGAAGCAACTCTCAGACAGATTAGATCTAGGGTGACCAACCCTCCTGGTGTGCCTAGGACTGTCTCATTTTAGGACTAAAAGTCTCATATCCCAAGAAACCTTGCAGTCCTAGGCCTCCTAGTGCAGCTGCCTGGTCTGCTTTGGCTCCCAGAGTCCCTACGGTTGCCTCTGTATTAGGCCAGCCAGAAGTGTCATGGCATCCAGACCCCGAGTCAGCCCTCAATACTGATGGGGAGTTAATACCCAACTTACCTTCCCCAGGTTGGGATTTCTTTGAGGTATGTCCTACACCAGGTCCTTGAGTTTCCCAGCAGGAGTTCCCCGAAGGCACCCATGGCTCATTACGCCCACCATTTCCTGGCTTTCTTCCCTCTCTGTCTCATTATCTATCCTCTCCAGGTGCTTCCTGGAAACCCCTTCTAAATAAACCCTTGTATTCTCCTGGAAGAACCAATCTCGGGCAATACAATTAAAGCATCATTATCACCAAACACTTTTTATTCTCTCCTTTGATCCTCACAGTAATACTGTGAGGGAGGTAGGCCATGGATTATCATTCTTGTTAGGAGCGTCACCATTTTCCTTTTTCTTTATATTTATCTATTTATTTTATTTTTTGGAGACAGGGTCTTGTTCTGTTGCCCAGGCTGGAGTACAGTGGCATGAACACGGCTCACTGCAACCTGAAACTCCTCAGCTCAGGTGATCCTCCTGCCTCAGACCCTAGAGTAGCTGGAACTACAGGTGCACTCCACCATGCTTGGATAAGTTTTAAAATTTTTGTAAAGCTAGATTCTTGTTTGAAAATTAAAAAAAAATCTGTGAATACATAGTAGGTATATATATTTATGAGGTACATGAGATGTTTTGATACAGGCATGCAATGTGAAATAAACATATCATGGAGAATGGGATATTCATCCCTTCAAGCATTTATCCTTTGAGTTACAAACAATCCAATTACACTCTTTAAGTTATTTAAAAATGTACAATTAAGTTATTATTGACTATAGTCACCCTCTTGTGCTATCAAATAGTAGGTCTTATTCAGTCTTTCTGTTTTTTTTTTACCCATTAACCATCCCTACTATCCTTCCCAGCTGCTAATAATGATCTGTCTACTCTCTCTCCATGAGTTTAATTGTTTTGATTGTTAGATCCCACAAATAAGTGAGAACATGTGATATTGAGACGGATTCTTGCTATGTTGCCCAGGCTGGTCTCAAACCCCTGTTTTCAAGTGATCCTCTCACCTCAGCCTTCCAAAGTGCTGAAATTACAGGTGTGAGGTGCAGGACCCAGACTATTTTTTAATTTTTTGAGACAGGGTCTCTGTCGCCCAGGCTGGAGTGCACTGGTGCGATCATAGCTCACTGAAGCGTCAAACTCCTGGGCAAAAGTAATCCTCCTGCCTTAGCCTCCTGAGTAGCTTGGATTACAAGTGTGTGCATCACATTTGGCTAATTTTTCAATTTTTTTTTGTAGAGATGGGATCTTGCTGTGTTGCCCAGGCTGGCATTTTTATATAGCAGTTGAGAAAATGAAGGCTCAGAGACTCAGAGTGGCAAGAGGCCACCTAACAACTAAGGAGGGACAAAGAGGAGCCTCTGAGATGCGTGCTGAGCCTTCTATCTCCGTGTGCCACCCCCACCCCCACCCCCACCCCCATGTCACTACGACCTCTTGCACAGTTAGTGGATTTTGCTGCAGTGGGCATCACATGGCACATGTAGGTATCTGATGAATGCTGGACCTCTCTTGTTGGATTTGCAACGGCTCTGAGTGGAGGTGGTTTGGGCTCTGCCACCTTATGACTTTATTTTTACCTAAAGGGACCCCTGACACAGAGGAGAGAGGGATTGTCTTGAGTCTTCTGAGGTGGATGAAGCCTCTCAGGTTTCCTCCACCCCCAGCATCCAGAGGTAGACAGTGCATAGATTTGTTATCTCTGACCCTGTTCCAGGAATCCATCAAGATAGCAGGATAAGAGTGTTTTCATCCCACAGGCCTATGGATCAGATATCCAAGTTTTTATTTCAGAAGCCCCTGCAACAGAGGCACAAAAGCAGCTGGATAATCCCTTATCTGATGGGCAATAGAAAGTTATAAGCAGGGGTTTATTTGGAAAAAAAAAACAAACAAACAATCCACATTCTCGCTCAGGGGCTTTACTCCCCTGGTTTATTTTAAACATCACAAGAGAAAGTCAGGACTGGCTTTTCAGTTTGTCACAGCAGCTGTAGATTAAAGCATTCTGAGCAGTAAGGTCCCTGGGGCAGTTTCCAAACCTGTAAAACAGTAGCAATCTCTCTCTGCTCCAAACGGACAGCCTTTGCAGAAGCATTTTAACCAAATCCTTCTTTCTATTATCTCTGTCAAAGCTAAAACCACACCAGGCAGGTTTCATGTGTCCAAAGTTTTATTATTTGACACCAGAACTTGCTACTTCTTTGCTAAAGGAAAGAGTTTTGTTTTCTTTTTCTCTGATGACTTACCTCTAGTATTTTCTTGGGAGGCATCTGGTTTTTCTGATACTGAGAACACTCTTTCACATTTCTTGGAGGTTCACGAAGGACTAAAAATATTAGAACAGGTGCTAGAGGCTGACTTGCCACCCTTGAAAGGTATTTGCGGTGACTATAGACTTTACTCAGGTCCAGGAAGCCAATATTAATGGGACCATTAACTGTATGCCCGCACGGTGTTCTCTCTGTCAAGACAACCATGTAAAATACAGAGATGATTCACCCCATCTTGCAGGTGAGAAGACTGAGGCTCAAGAGGCTTGAATGACCTGCTCAAGGTCCTCCTTCTGGTAGAAGGCAAAGCCTGGGTTTGAACACAAGTTGGTTTGATTCAAAAGCCCATTGTTTCATTTTTGCTTTGCTTTATTACTCAAAGAGGCAAAAGTTTGGTTGGTAAGTTTTTTTTTTTTTTTTTTTTGAGGGATCCTTGACCCCTGGGAGGCCTTGTTTTCTGGCTTTGGATGTATCTGAAGGGCTGTATATGTTGCTGTCTGTGCAAACTTGCATTCTTGAAAATCGGATATTTTCAGGGTCATATGAGTCAGTTCTTTTGGTTCTATCAGTGAGGATCCTATCAGGAAAATAGAAACAATGCTGAGTTTTTAAAACAGAGAAATGTAAATACAGGAACTCGTTAAACAGGGGATGATGGTGAAATCAGAGATCCAGCCATGGCAGAAAGCTGTCACCACCTGAGGCTGGTGGGACCGAGAAGGCAAGGTAGAGTCCAGGAGCTGAGACCTCCCAGTGGCAGCTGGAGCCAGGGCAGGCCTGCCCAGCAGGGGCTGGAGCCACAGAAGAGACGCAACTCCTGTGAGGAAATCTGCCTGCGGCCCAGACCGGGGAGAAACACCCTGGCTTCTCCTTTCCTTATGCCCTCCGATCTCTATGTGGGCCTCCAATTGGCAGAACAGACCTGAAGCCAGTTAGCAAAGGAGCCCAGGCAACCAGAGCGGAGGGGGCCAGGATGGCCTCTGAGGGCAGACAGGTGTCCCAGGCTGGCACAGATGTCGACTGAGTGCATACCATGCATCAAATTGACTTTCCCTCTGTCTTACCTTATAATGTCACCCAGGCTGTGCGCTCATTTCTGGGTTTCCTTACCAGCCACCAACACTTGGGTACAAGGGCTCTCGGCTGAATCTACTCATCAAAGCTGCCTTGGGCTTTTTCTTACTAAGTCTCTTCCCTGCTTCTCTCCCCAGCAGGGTTAAACTCACAAAGGAAACTGCAATCTTGTTGTGACTTTACTTGATTTCAAAATTGGATTCTGGCCCCAGATAATAACTTTAGATGCCAATAAGAAAGCGACTAGGCCTTCCTTTAAAATTCCACTTCATTCCCTTCTGTCGGCTCCCAGGAGCTCTTTGGAGGTAACCTGAAGAGGTGGGAGGAAATTGTGCAGGGGAAGGGCCCTTTTGCTGAGAGTAGTAAATTATTCAGGTGCTCTAATGGCTTGGAGAACGCCAGGCCTGTCTCCCTCTAGAGCACACCGTTCGCAGTGCTAATGACAGCTGGAAAAACGTCTTGCTCTTTGCATATGCTGAGAGACATCTTGGCATCGCTGTGAGCTGTTCTTGGAGGCTGAGCTGGACAGAAAGAGAAGCAGCCGGAAATTAAATGACAATATTAGGGAGAAAGGAAGAGGAAGAATGAGGGGGTAAGGTAGCTTTCCTGCCTTGCTCACGATGGAACACACTCTGGCTAGCCTGCGTTTTTTGGATTTCTCCTGTGTGAGATTCTCTAGTTCAGTGATTACCATTGGCTGCGGTGCGATGTTTTTTTGTTTCGGTTTCTGATCGAACTTCTTTATGGATCTGTAAAAAGATAGTTCCACTCTGGTGAAGAGCCCAGGAAGTTGAACAACTGGAAAAAGAATTACGCCCAGCAAAGGAAACCCATGGTTTTTGGAGGCTGACCAATCAAAGCTCTCTTGTGGAACAGGCCTTGCTTACAAGTGCAGGGAAACAGGACCCAGCTCCCATCAAGGGTAATGGCGAAAACAAAAATAAAACAAGTACCATGGGACCCAGTGTCAAAAGCATGAGCTTTCCCAGCACACAGGTGTGGAGCCTCTCCCTTTCCTCCCCTCCCCTCCCCTCCCCTCCCCTCCCCTCCCCTTCCCTTCCCTTCCTTTTCATTTGTTTTTTAGAGTCAGGGTCTTTCTCTGTCACTCAGGCTGATCTTGAGCTCCTGGCCTCAAGTGATCCACCTGCCTTGGCCTTCCAAAGTGCTGGGATTACAGGTGTGAGCCACCCTACCCTGTGAGCCTGTAATTTTCTACCTGGATCGCCTTGAATAGGTTATTGACAATCTGAGCCTCAGTTTCCTCTTCTGTAAAATGGGAACAAGATGAATCCTCACCTCACGGAGTCCTGGCTTAAAAAGTGTATGATGCTTGCAAGGCACACAGCCCAGAGCCTGGCACACAGCAAAGCAGCTAGCCTCAGCAGCCATTATCCTTGTGATTAATTCAGCAAACCCTTGAATGAGTTTTTCTTTCCAGGTGACAAAGTCTATACTTGGGTTTTTCTTAACCAGAGCCCAGAGCCAGAGATTAGAAATACAAGGGCAGGCTGGGCGTGGTGGTTCATACCTGTAATCCCAGCACTTTGGGAGGCTGAAGTGGGTGGATCACTTGAGGAGTTCCAGACCACCCTGGTCAACATGGTGAAACCCTGTCTCTACTATTTAGTAAAAATACAAAAATTATCCAGGTGTGGTGGTGCATGCCTGTAGTCCCAGCTACTCAGGAGGCTGAGGCAGGAGAATCATTTGAACCTGGAAGGCAGAGGTTGCAGTGAGCTGAGATTATGCCATCGCACTCCAGCCTGGGCAACAGAGCAAGACCCTGACTTTAAAAAAAAAAAAAAGCAACACAAGGACAGTTATGAGGACAAGAAGAAAGGATATTTGAGACTTGATCGACCTTGAATATCTAGGGTCTTTGTTCAGTCTGTGTTTAAAAGCAGAGGTAACAAAATAAAAGCAGTCATCATCCATAGCACCAAGAAAATCAATGCCACGGAGAGTTTTCTATCAGGAAAAACACATTTATTTCTTCCTGTTTGGACTAATCTCCTGTTAAAATCCATCAGGATCTGGATGTAGCCAGTGGTTTTCGCCTGTTTTGCAGAGCAGTCTGGAAGTAGGGAAGAAACCCGATGCAGGATTTAACAGCCTTTCAACGAACAATATTGGTGCTGACTCCGTGTCAGGCGTGGTGCTCAGAGGAGATGGGGACGGGACACAGCGTCGTCATAGCATTGTCATGCATCTTCCTCCATCACTTACAGTCTACCGAGGAAGCAGACCACAAAACTAAGAATTGCAATTCTGTGTGACAGATTAGATAGAGCCCTGGAGCCTGTGATAAGGGGTCTGTGTTCTGGGTGCGCTAATATTTTTCTTCTGTTTCTCTTTGTCCTTTCTGTCTCTATCCTTGGGCTACAAGACACTCCACTTCCGTTTTTCTCTTTTTGCAAACATCAGAATGCCAACTTCATTTCCGTGGTCCAGCCTGGCCCCGCTACAGGCTGGAACACACTTGCCCTGTGTGTCTGTTCTCTCCTGGAAGACAGACTTTGTGGGAAGCCACATGAAGCTGAAGGGATCCCTGGAGTTCCTTTACTTACCGCACTCTTTTTTTTTCTTTTTATTTATTTTTTTTTTGAGAGGGAGTCTCACTCACTGTGTCGCCCAGTCTGGAGTGCAATGGCAAAATCGTGGCTCACTGCAACCTCTGCCTTCCAGATTCAAGCAATTCTCCTGCCTCAGGCTTCTGAGTAGTTGGGATTACAGGCATGCACCACCATGCCTGGCTAATTTTTGTAAATTTAGTAGAGATGTGGTTTCACCATGTTGGCCAGGCTGGTCTCGAACTCCTAACCTTAAGTGATCCACCTGCCTTGACCTCCCAAAGTGCTAGGATTACAGGCATGAGCCACTGTGCCTGGTCTACTTACCACACTTTTAATGAGACTGTGCCAGGGGTTTGTCATACAAGGGTGAGGGCAAAACTGACACGGTCTGCTCTCATGAAGCTCACAGGCCAGTGGGGATGGAGAGGTGAGCAAAACCCATGGGAACAAACAAATAAGTAATGACGAATATGCTGAGTGTCTTGAAGGAAGCAAGAAGAATGTTTGACACAGATTGACAGTGAGTGGCCAGCTTTGGACAGGGCTGTCAGGGGAAGCTGAGATGGGATATTTTAGCTGAGATGTGGAGGACAATGGGTAACCAGGCTTGGGAAGAGCAGAGGGAAGGATGCTCCAGGCAGGAGCACAGCATGCGCAAAGACCTAGGTGGGAAATCAAGGAATGCGGGGAGAAGAGGCTGTGGGGCTGCAGTGATGTGAATGAGGGGGTGAGTGGTACATGCTGAGTCTGGAGTGGTGAGCAGGGCGGGATTGTGCAACACCTCCAGGCTGTGGGAAGAAGTTGGGATTTAATTTTTAATTGGAGAGTTTTAGGTGGTTGAATAATATAACTGGCTTTGGGTCCCGAAAGATCACTGTGACTGCAGGGTGGAAAATTCCCTCCTACAGCCTTCAGGTGATTGTAAAAGGTGCGCCTTTGCTATAAATAGCAGTGGCAGCTGCGACTCATTCATTTGTTCTGTGGACATTCATTGAGCACTTGCCATGTGCTGGATACTTATCATGTTCTATCTATCCAGGAATTAGGTATATCATTACCACCCTCATTTAATTGATGAGGAGACCGAGGCCCAGAGAGGTCAAGTAACCTGCCCAAGGTCACATAGCTTGACAGCAGTAGAGCTGGCATTTGAACCCAGGCAGTCTCGGCCCCAGCATCTCTGTTCCTACCATTCCCATCCCACCACTTCTCCAGTTACTCCACTGGCCCTGCGTGTTCCTGTCTCTTCCTCCTCTACCCCACAGGTCTTCACTTAAATGGTTTCTTCTGGTTACCCAAAGAAGACATTAACCTTGTTAAGACCCAAACACCAGACTCGGGACATGCATAGCCCTCCTTTTTCTCTTAATCACTTTTCCCTCTCATCCACAGCATTCACCCTCCCCCTGGTTCAGTCAACTCCCTGAACCATCACTTTTGAGCAAAACGAAGATGGACAGTGTTTTGTGTTTTGTTTTTTTTTTTATGCTGATAGCTTCCAATTTTGCTTCCTTCTCCTCTTCCTTCTCTTCTTCCTCTGTTTCTTTCTCTTCCCCTCCATCCTCTTTTCCTCCCCCTCTTTCTTCTCCAATCTGCTCCTCCTTGCTTCCTTTTCTCACATTGCTCCCAAACCCTTATTTGGTATTAAGCTTTGGCAGGAAGTGCCTGTCCCCATGAAGGAGGGGAGAAAGAGGCTCTGCTGGGCTCCTCTCTGTCTACTCTGGCCAGCTGCATCCCTAACTGAGCATCCTCCCTCACAAAACCCTTCCTGCTCTGGGGTTCTGCATCTTGGTAAACAACACATCCACCTTCCCATTGGCCAAGCCAACAACCCCTGTGTGATCCTTGCTGCCACCTGTCTGCTGCCCGCTTCTCACTTCCAGTCATCTGTCTTCTGAAGAGCTCCTTCCTCTCCAGGCCTGACTGCCCTTGGTGGCCTTCCCTCTGCATCTCTGCTTCAGACGTGACCCTGCTGGTCTGCAATCCATTCTCACCTAGCAGTCAAGAAGCTGAAAGACACACGTTGGATTGTCGTTACTATTACTATCCTGCCTAAACCTCTTAGTGGCATCTAATGGACTCTTCTGTCTGCTCCTCTGGACAGAGCCTGGTACTCTACATTGAGAGGTTTAGGCAGGAGAGTAACATTAGACTCTGGCTATGTTTCTACTCTAAGCCACCATCATCTCTTCCTGAATGTTTCAATAACCTCCTAACTGCCATTTCCATCTCACCATCTACATTACAGATAGTGATGTCCATATTATAGGAATTATGTTAATTTTCATTTTAGTGAATGACTCTTTTGAGGGGGGCTTAAAGTGAAATACATTAATCACAAGATATTTAAGCAGTTCAGAAAGATCCAAAGAATGAGACAAATGTGAAATCCTCTGATGTTCCACCAATCTAGCAACAACCAAAACTGACATTAGGCAATCAGATATTCAGTGACCCTTCAAACACACAAATCTGATTGATGGTGCTTCTCTCTCAATTAGAACTTTTAAAGAATGGCTTCCCTTTGCTGCCAGGATAAATACCGACTTTTTTTTTTTTTTTCTTAACACATTAGTTTCTTTTTCTTGTACAGGTGAATGTAGGTTGTATTAGTCAAGGTTCTTCAAAGAAACAGAACTGATAGTGTATATATAGATATAGAAGAGGGGATTTATTATGGAAACTGGTTTGCATGATTATGGCGGCCTAGAAGTTCCATGATATGCTGTCTGTGACCTGGAGAACCAGGGAAGCCAGGCTGAAGACGGAAGAGCTGAGAACCTGGAGTTGTGATGTTTGAGGGCAGGAGAAAATAAATGTCCCAGTTCCAGAAGAGAGTGGATTGTCTTTTATCTTCCTTTTTTTTTCTACTCTTGGATGATGTCTACCTACATTGGTGAGGGTAACCTTCTTTACTCAGTCTACTGATTCAAATGCTAATATCTTCTGAAAATATTCTCACCACACAGCCAAAAAGAATGTTTTTACCAACTATTTGGGTATCCCTTAATCCAGTCAAGTTAACATATAAAATTAATTTTCCTATAAATGTACCTGGTCCATGGGCATCTTTCTTTCTTGGGGTGGAATCAGGGTCCCAGGCTCCTCCTCTCTTACGGCTTTCCAATCCCTTAGAACCTTGGAGAGCGTCATCCAGCCAGCAGCAGAGAGTTGGGGGAGCCAACTCTGCTCTTTCTGCCCAAGGATTCTCATACATGCTATATCACCTGCTTGAAATGCTGGTCTCTCACTCCTTACTTGGCTAGCTCCTGTTTATCATTCAGGTCTTATCTTAAACCTTATTTCTTTTAGGTAGGTTTAGACCCCATAGAAACTTGCAAATCTCTTTGGTAGCTTTGCATGTGTGCAATTAATTTTTTAGCAGGATTATTTATTTCTGTCTTTCGTGCTAGTCTGTAATTACCACAAAGTATATCTTATCTGTCTTATTTAGTTCTGTATCCTCAGAGCATGCTCAGGATATAGTAGGTGCTCAATAAATATTTGTTGACTTGGTGGTGGGGTGGGGGATGGGTACTGACTGAACTGGGATCTGAGGTTTGGGAGAATATTTAATGACCTTGATCAGTAAGAAACATTTTGTGGCAGGTTGAAGATTTAAAAAAGACCATGAGTGTTCTTGACTGTGATCTTGTTAATGGAAATGTCTATCCTTCTACTTTGTTTCTTATCACAACCCCCACAGCCACATAATAAACTGAGTGAGTGAGTCAGGCCAGGAGAGGGTTCTACTCAACAGATGGCTCATGGTTTAGCAAAGAAGTTGATTTTGCCTTAGTTTGGGTCCTCCTAAAGAGGACCCTGAGACAAGGACTAAGGTGCAGGGAGTTTATCTGGCAGATGATTCCAAGGAGCAGGAGTGAGGGACAGGAAGAGTAAACTGGGGATACCAGAAAACCAGTAAATGTCTTCAAGAGAGGGTTACTGCTGTGTGCAACTGGGGCTCCATCCTGCTGGGGACCCTCTGAGTGGCTGTGTAGGACATTGTCTCACTGCAGGGTGGGAAAGATGGGACAATTATTTCACTGATTCCCACACCTCTTTGGTTGATGACTGCCCTGGAGATGTTAAATCTTTAGCTCTTCAGGATTGGGCCCGATCTTGCCACACTGGGGAAAGCTCCCAGGCAGAGAGACTGGGCACTCACGGAGAGGACTGGTCAACCTTCATGGTGGGCCCAGGAGAGAGGGGCAGGACATTGACAGTGCCTGCTCTAATTTCTTTAATAATAGTAGTCCTTAAACTTGTTACATACCAGAGCTGTTTAAAAGGCTGTTTCTTTTCTGATTGCAAAATTATTATTCTCATGTAAATTATAAAACTATTTTCTGATTATAAAATACACATGTGATTATGTATGTATCTCTCTCTACATATAGATATATAGGCATCTATCATATCTATCCATATCTATAGATATGATCATACTTGATTAAATATTTCCATTAGACTGATTCCTAGGAGTAGAGTTGTGTCAAAGGTATGTTAACATTTTGATAGACATTCCAAATTGCACTCCTAAAACATAGTACCAATTTAGAATTCTGCCAAAAACATATGAGAATATCTATTTTTATTATTTTTATTTTTTGAGACAGCGTCTCACTCTGACACCCAGGCTGGAGTGCAGTGGTGCAGTCTCGGCTCACTGAAACCTCTGCCTCTCAGGTTCAAGCAATTTTCTTGCCTCAGTAGTTGGGATTACAGACACCTGCTTTAATGCCCAGCTAATTTTTGTATTTTTAGTAGAGACAGGGTTTCACCTTTTTGGCCAGGCTGGTCTTAAATTCCTGGCCTCAAGTGATCCACCCATCTCAGCCTCCCAAGGTATTGGGATTACAGGTGTGAGCCACCGTGCCTAGCTGAGAATATAGATTTTTAATTATCTTCATTAATTCTGTGAAAGATCAATCTCTTGCTAATCTGATGAAACGTTTATTTAAACATAAATTTATTTGGTTATTAGGGAGGCTGAGTATCTAAGCTTAAATTGGTTAGTCCTTTTTCTACTTTCTATTACTGCATTCATTTTTTTTTCCTATGGGTGTCTCAGTCCATTCAGGCTGCTACAACAAAAATACCTTGGAATGGGTAATTTATAAATAGCAGAAATTTATTGCTCAGAGGTCTGTAGGCTGGAAAATCCAAGATCAAGGTGCCAGCAGATTTAATGTCTGGTAAGGGCTTGCTTCTTCATAGATGGCTTCTTCTATATGTCTTCACCTGGTGGAAGGGACAAACAGACTCCTTCAAACCCCTTTTTTTTCTTTTTTCTCTGTCACTCAGGCTGTAGTGCAGTGGCATGATCATGGCCCAGACTCATGCAATCGTCTAGCCTCAACTTTGCTTACCACCTTCAGTAGCTGAGACTACAGGTGCACACCGCCAGGCCTGGTCATTCTTTCTTTCTTTCTTTCTTTCTTTCTTTCTTTCTTTCTTTCTTTCTTTCTTTCTTTCTTTCTTTCTTTCTTTCTTTCTTTCTTTCTTTGTAGAGATGGGTTCTCACTATGTTGCCCAGGCTGGTCTCAAACTTCTGGGCTCAGGGTACCTTCCCACCTCAGCCTCCCAAAGTGCAGGATTACAGGTTTAAGACATTGCACCTGGCTCAAACAAACCTTTTTTTTTTTTCACAAGGGCACTAATCTAGGCAGAGCCCTCATGAACTAATTATCCCCTAAAGACCCCACCCCTTAATATGAATACATTCCAACATATGAATCTGGGGGGACACCTACATTCAACCATAGCAGTGAGAGGGATAATTGTACTTAGGAAGTCTCAGCCACTGTGGCTGCTGTTGCTGTTGTCCTATTTTCCCACTGCTGGGAGGAAAGGAAGGTGACAGATGGGAGATCCTGCCTCCAGCCTCACAGACTTGCAATGATGATGAAATCATACTTTTTCTGCACATATTACTGTTCAAGGAGTCACTACCTGGTTCGCTGCCAGAAATCGGTGACCTTTGAAGGGTCCTCTAGTCCTGGGTGTTTCCCAGGACACATCTAGAACATGTCCATCAGTTTTTCCTAGCCTTCGGGCCAGCTGCAGATCCTCAAGGCATAGCTGTTCTCTGGATCCAATTGTCTATGCCAGCAGCCACTGTGGCTTATCTTGGACCTCTCTTTCTTTCATGCTGGAGGATTTCTTCAAATGTCTGGTGATTTCTGGTTACCTCTCCCTACTGAGAATAAGGGTTTGGGATCTGAACTGTGATCAACTGGCAGATTTCGCTTTGGGTATTTGAATGGGGAGTCAGCTGCCTCCAAATGCAGAGCTTGAAGGAGTTTCTCAAAGGCCGTTATTTTCTCCAGGGAAGAAACCACCAATCTCCTGTTCATGTTCTGAGAACCAGGATGGAGGAGTGTGTGTGGGAAGGGAAATCAGACTTCCAATGACTCGCTCTTTCTCCAGGACTATATGTTATCCCTTAATATCTCTGCTCTCATGGATCCAAGTCTTTTTGGGGTTTTATGGGAACAGCTAGCTCTTGTATTTCCTAATTCACTACCTCTGTGATGACTATAAACTGCCTTCTTCTGATTTGCTGTATCAATTTCTTCCTTCTACTTTCATCTTGCAGAATTTTGTTGAAATCTGTTCAGATAATGGAGTTTACCCCCCTCTCTATCACATGTGGTAGATTGTAAAAAATTATCCAAATGATCCCCCTCCCTGCACCCACGCTCTTGCAATGCCTGATACCCCAACCAAGACTGAAGTCTATTTATTCATTTATTTATTCAGTCATGGTCATCCATGTGACTTGCTTTGGCCAATGGGACCTTAGCAAATAAGATGCATGTGGAGGCTTGAAAAGTGCTCATGCATCAGGGCTTCACCTCTCTTGTTGCTTTTGGAAGGCTGCCACCATATGAATCAGCCTGGGCTAGCCTGCTGGAGGATGAGAGGCACATGGCACAGTCTTCCCTACCAGCCAACATTCAGTTAACTTCTAGATATGCAAGTGAGACCATCTAGGACCAGCCAGCCTCCAGCCAATTCCCCAACCTACTACAGATGTATGTGAGAGCCCAGCTGAGATCGTTCAGGGGCTTACAGAATCAGGGGCTAAAGTAATGGTGGTTGTTTTAAGTCACTAAGTTTTGGGGATTTACTGTACAGCATTAGATCACTGGTATGCCATGGCTCTACATTTTCAGTTTTTTAACTGAATTATAAAGGAACGGCCGGGTGCAGTGGCTCATGCCTGTAATCCTAGCTTTGGGAGGCTGAGTTGGGAGGATTGCTTGGGCCCAGAAGTTTGTGACATCATCTCTACCAAAATAAAAAGTAAAAATATTAACCAGGCATGGTGGCACGCACATGTAGTCCCAGCTACTAGGAAGGCTGAAATGGGAGGATGGCTTGGACCCAGGAGTCTGAGGGTGCAGTGAACTACAGTTGCACCACTGCACCACTCCAGCCTGAGTGACAGAGTGACACCCCATTTCTTTTTTAAGCATTTGGCTGCTAGTAAGAGAAAAACCTAACAGTGGCTGAAACAAATAGTGTTTTCTATTTAAGAAATCTGAAGTTGCTTTTTAAGAAATCTAGATAGGCAGTTGCTGGTATTGGTTCAGCTTTTCAATGGGGGATACCAAGGACCCAGGATCTTTTTATCTCTTTTCTCTAACCTCTTCAGCATGCCTATATTTACCATCATGCTTGTCCCTTAATGTTGCCAAGATGATCTCCACAACTCTGGGCTGCATGTCCACTTCAAAGGAGGGAAAGGGCTGTAGTGGCCACTCTGGAAGTCAGAGATTTTCCCAAAGGCCTTCATTAGCCAGAACTGAATCACATGGTTATCCCTACTGCAAAGGAGGCTGGGAACATGAGACTCACTTAGGTGGTCAGGGAGAAGGAGATTTGGAATGACTATTGGACCAGCCAGTGAGTACTGTCTGCCACATATGCTATTATTGACAGGGGGAAAGGAATGAGCATGTGTAATTAGTTTTCTATCCTCCATGCAAACCTGAAGACCTGTGCCCATTCCCTGCTTCTGCAGCCAGGTTGTGAATGCCACTTCTTCTGAAACAAACACGTGGGGATGTTCTTTGCTCAAAGCCAACCTCTTCACCTCTGAGTGACACTAAGTGGCCTCAGGCTCTTTCATACATTGTTATCTGGGCAAATGTCCTTTGGACTAGGGTTAGCAAAAGGTTCCTCCCTTCCTTGGTCCAAAGGCCCACCCCATTTCTTTGCCCATCTAAAACTTTATAGGATAATTCAGAGTAGGAATATCTACTCCTTTTATATAAACAATCCAGCTTTAACAATCATGCTGTGGTCTACCCCCAAGGCCCAAAAGGACAGCTCACAAAATAGTTTAACATTCCCCAAAGTCTTATTCAGTGTCATTTCTGATCTCCTTGATAGAAAATATTTAGCAGGATGTAAATGTACAGTTATACCCTCAAATCATTTACATTGAAAATATTGTGACCTTAATGTGTTGTTGAAGGAACACGAAATCCTTTCTAGAACTGAAGGACAGACACTTCCACTTACAGATAGGGAATTTTTGACTTGAGATCTATGCACCATTACTCCATGGGATTTTAGAGGAATAGTATTTCCAAATATTTTATACCCCACGATTATGTCAAAATGTTGTGTATAAAGGCAGGTATGCATTCTTTTGGGGAGAAGCCTTTTATTAGAGATGCTGTGATCTAGGAGAGAGAGCTGGCAATTGCTGATTTAGAGGAACTCCCAGAGGCTGGGAGGATCGGAAATGCCTTGGAATCCAAACGATAGCTTCGAACTTCAGGGATTGTGGCTTTTAATGGTCATCCATTTTTTAAAGATTATTCCAGCATGTTCTTGTTCTTTAGTGTCCTCATCTGTATAATGAGGCTGGTGAACACACACCTGTTAAAGCCTATAGGTCTATGATGATATCCCCTGCTTAAAAATATGAATCCTGAAAAAACCAATGGGAACAAGCTTTTATTTGGCACCTACTAAGTGCTTGGTGCTGTGTACAGGGTTTTATCTTCATGGACTCATTTGATTAGTTCTTCACTGAGGTAGGTTTTATAATTCCCATTTGATCAATGAAGAAACTCTATCTTTCATTAAGAAGTATGTCAAAGAATTTCTAGCCATTCTTTAAAATCAGCACAACTCCTGTAAATAATCAATCTCTCCATCTGTCCTTAGCGTAATGCCTTGAATACAAGAACTGCTCAATACATATTTGTTAAATAAAAATTTATAAGTGGAGAAGCTGAGTCCCAAAGAAGGGATGTATCTTATTCAAGTCCTGCCTGCTACTAAGTGGTTGCACACTTACTAAGATATACTAAAATTTAGGTCTCTTAACAGTGTGACTGATTTGCTATCATCCACTCTACATACTTTTCTTTTTCTTATGCAATTTGAAGGATAGAAATAATTTTGTAAGAAGAAATGAAACAGTGTGTTTGAATTTGCTTTATCTGACTCAGATGAGAAGTTGCAAACTCAGATGTCTACAGAGGCCTGACAGGTAACCTAAATGACTGAAGTGATCCATGTGTAAGAAGGTAAATGGCAATCAAAACTTGACCATGGAATTGGGAGACAATAGGGAGTGGTGGGGACTGTGGTGAACAGGAGAGCCCATGCCCTATTCCTTGGCCACAAGTTGAGGTTGCCAAGTGGCTCCATGTGCCCAGAAAACTGCCATATCTTCAGATTTTTTGAGAGAAACTGAGAATCCAAATTGTGATGTAAAATCTCCCTATTTATAAGTACAATGTTAGTAATGAATTCCAATTCAGTGCAGGCCGTATATATTGAAAGCTAAATAAAACACCTGGGGGCCAAATTCCCCAACCCAGGCTGCTGATTTGTAAGCTCTGATTTGGAGTTTGGGCTTTTCATAGGGACATTTGATATTGGATAATTTCTAATTGTAGGCTGGAAACTTGTATTGATTTGGGTCAGACAATTCTCAATGATTTTCTGCAATTTGAAATAAGTCAGGACACAGATAAGAGAACAAATGACACTTGAGCACAGGTGCAGACAATACAACAGGGAAGCCTGTCCACCTCTGCTGAATGCTGATTTTTCCCTTGGGCCATTCAAAGGCCCTGCCAGACAGGGAGAGGGCAGGAGTGGGGAGAAGAGGGAGAGAACTGATCACTTGCATTGCTGAAAATAGACATCTTACAACAGATCTGTGAAAGCAAATAAGGCAATAAAGCCTAAAGCTCAAAAGTCGGGTTTTTTGGGGATAAGGTTATTTTCTGTGAATATTACCCTATGGAGAAGCCCAGAGGAGACTGATGCTTTTCTGAAAAGTGAGGAGGGAACATTTTCCTTTGGAATATTTTAGTTTTCTTCCAAAAATGTAAGAAATACTAACAACACAGGGATTGTCCCATTTAATGTTATAAACCATCATCCTTCTTATTGTTTTTCCTTCCACTTAAGTAACAAATGCTATTTGTAGGAAAGTTGGGAAAATAGTGTTAAGCATAAAAAGAAAACATAAAACATGATAATCTTACTTCCAAGAAGGAATCATTCACAAAATCGGTTTGAAATATATCCTTCCAATTTTCTTCTGTGCATGTTAGTGGCCATTGTGAGCTGTGGGAAGCTTTAGATGGTATCTGGTTATGTAGGTAAGCCAAGGGGCTTGGCGACCCCTTTTCTGCCAAGGTTCTCCATGGAAAGAAGTGCACACGAAACAATGGGGAAGAAAGTGCCATGTTACAGTTAGCTGGGCTTGTGCTGAATCCCCAGTATAGCTCTTTTTGGTAAGCTGGGGCCCTGGCTTATTGCCAAGATGTATTATGGGATCTTTGTCCTTCTCCAAGTCCAGCTTGAATCCTGGAGGCTTATATCCTTCTAATCACATGGGACAGGTGACTGAAGAGATGAGAATCCATCGATGGATGAGTATGATGTAAGAAGAACACACCTATTAGAACATAGCTTCCCCACCCACTGGTAAACATGGACCAATCAATGTCCGTTGGGATTGGACCCAACGAGATCAGGGTTTCTGCCTCTTGGGGAGGAGTGGGGTTAAGGAAGGGAAGAGAGAAGAGAAAATGAATTTCCTCTTGCCATAAGTATACAAATATTCCTTTTTACAAGATGGGATCACATTATGTTTATTGCACAATCATTTTTCTTTTTCACTCAACAATGCATCATGACTCTCATCATTCTATAAACATAGGGGGATACTTGAAGGGGCAGGAAAGGAGAGGGTAATTATACTTATCCTGTGCAAATCCATACAATCTGACAAAATGGGTGCATGTAGTTCACATTGTGCCCTTTGCTTCCCCCCACCCCCCACTGAAATATCATGACCATCTTTCAGTATAAAAAAAGCCCATAAATCTCTTGGGGAGGATTGAAAGGAGAAGTGGGGGAGGAATAAGGCCATTTACCACATTTACATGTGCACACCTATAAAATGAGATCCTACTGAGCATATGGCGCTATAACTTGCTTTTATTTTTACTTAAAAACATTATGAACATCTTTCTGTGTCCAGAACTACAGTACCTTTTTGCCGAACACTGCATCCTTTAGTGCCATTACTTTTTACAACTCTATAATTTTTTAACATCTTTAATTTCTTATGAATCCTGGCTCAATTGGATACTATGTATCCAATTTATTTACCTTCCCTTAGCCTTAGCATCTTCACCTGTAAAGTGAGAATAACTCTACTTGCCTTAAACAGCTATTTTGAGAATATCTCATTAAATAAGATAAGGCCTGGGAGCTAAAAGTAGTGATAGGATAGCTTTCATTTTTGCCTGCCTCCTGAGTTCCAGATATCCCACCTTAAGTGCAATATGTCGTTGAGTTCTCAAAATGATTTTAATTGCTGGACACCATCATTCCATTTTACAGATGAGAAACTGAGGCTCAGTGAGGGCGAGGTACACTGTCCAACAGAAATAGAATGTGACAGATAATTAGATTTTAAAAAGTGTGATATATATATACAGTGGAATACTACTCAGCCATAAAAAGGAATGAAATTCTGTCATTTGAAGTAAAATGGATGGAATTGGAGAGTATGATGTTAAGTGAAATAAGCCAGGAACAGAAAGTTAAACACCACACGTTCTCACTCATATGTGGAAGCTTAAAGTTGATCTCAAAGAAGTAAAAAGTACAACAGTGGATATTAGAGGCTGGGAAGGGTAGGGGAAAGATGGAGATGGGGAGAGATTTGTTAAAGGACACAAAATTACAGCCAGATAGGAGGAATAATTTCTAGTGTTTTATAACACTGTAAGGATGACTATAGTTAATAATAATCATTTCAAATAGCTAAAAAGAGGATCTTGAATGTTCCCAACACAAATGATAGATTTTGAAATAATGAATATGCTACTGACCTCGAGCTGATCACTATTATAGGTATCAAATCATCACTAGGTATCCCATAAATATGTAGTTATTATGTGTCAATTAAGATAAAAGAAATTGAATGTGAGTCAATTCTGATCGGCCAGATTTCAAGTGCTCAATAGCTACTTGTGGCCAGTGAATACCATATTGAACAGTTCAAGATTAAGAGACATGCTTAAGGTCATGCAGCAAGAAAGTGACAGAGTCTTGGGGTGAGCACCAAATTGTCTGATTTCAAAGCCTCTTTATTTCCTTCTTTCTTTTCTTTTCCTTCCTTCCTTCCCTCCTTCCTTCCTTCCTTCTTCCTTCCTTTTTTCTTTCTCTCTCTCTCTCTTTCTTTCTTTCTCTTTCTTCTCTTTCTTTCTGACAGAGTCTTGCTCTGTCACCAGGATGGAGTGCAGTGGTGCAATCTTGGCTCACTGCAACCCCCACTTCCTGGTTCAAAGAATTCTCTTGCCTCAGCCTCCTGAGTAGCTGGGATTACAGGCATGTGCCACCATGCCTGGCATTTTTTTTTTTTTTTGTATTTTTAGTAGAGATGGGGTTTCAACATGTTGGTCAGGCTGGTCTCAAACTCCTGACCTCGTGATCCACCTGCCTTGGCTTCCTGAAGTGCTGGGATTACAGGCGTGAGCCACCGCGCCTGGCCTCAAAGTCACTTTCTATGTCACACTAATGTCTACTGAATGGGTAGAGAACATGCTGGATGAATCTGCATTGGGAGAGAATGGGAAGGTCAGTGATGTTCTCAGATCACCCTTGAATTTGTCTTTTTAGCTACATCCTCTTTGCCACAGTTTTTCTTTTTGCCCCATTTCTTCAGTCTGGGCCACTGTGCTATCATTAGCCACAGCCTTTGGTTACTGTGTGCCTCTTGTGGAGGATGAAGACAAGTTGATGTCCTGAGCGTGAACACCATGCAGGCCTTGTCATGCCTCCTCTTGCCCCTGATGCTGACGGGAATCATCTGGGTTGACTAGCAGAGAGCACATAGGAACACACAAATGAATGCAAAGACTTTGGTAATGACAAGACCCGGGAAGGTCTGGGTGCCATTCTGCTGGGTTTCTATTCATGAATCTCATGCAAGGCTTCCCTTGGTCCATTCAGAAAAAATAGAGCAGCATGATTTTTGACTCTTGCTCAGAGTTTTCAAATAAATGTTGACCATAGTGTCCAGGGATCAGCTTTTGAATCTGTCATTGACATTTCCTTCAGCAGTTTCTTGGTTTGTACTGTATACAGTTGTACTGTGACCCTGTAGATGCTGTTTACTTTGGCTTATATTGATTTTCACATGAGAAGCAGAGAGTTTGTGCATGACACAGCTGTCACTCTGTCTGGTGACATGGGGTCACCTTTCACTCAGACTTCTCTTGGGTCCTGCCCATCCCACCTGTCATAAAGCTCATCTTCTCCATCTTTGGAGTGATCTTTGGAACCTTTCCTTCTGATGTCATCACTTACCTCTTCATCCAATGTCTCAGCCTTGCACTTGGGATAAGTCTGCCTTTCTCACCTTGGTCTACAAGGCCTACGTGATTTGTTTTTTCCCACTTCTCTGATTCCAACCACTTGCCCTCTTCTCTTCACCGCCTTTACTCCTGCCACATGGCCCATCTGTTCTCTCTTCAAGGCCCTTTTGTTTATTGCGACTTCTGCTTTGAATGCTCCCCCTCTGGATCTTTGCATGGCCGCTCCTTCTGAGCTTCTGGATCTTGACCCAAGCCAAAGTTTCCTTCTCTGCTCACCTTTTCTAGTGATGCCCCCTACTCCTCACCATCCCATTATCTAGGTTTATTTTTTTTCAAAATGTTTACTGTCACCTAAAATCCTTGTGCCTACTCATTGCCTTGTTTATTTGCCACTTAGCTGTCTCTTGTTAGAACATAAGGAGAGCAAAGCCCATTCTCTTCCTGTTCTGTTGTGCCCCTGTCATCTAGGATGGTGCCTCGCACTGATGTTCAGCAGTTGGGATTTGCCCAGTAAATATTTGCTGATTGAAGGCCAACAGCCCTGTAATGGCTTTCTAACTGGTATCTAATTTGCTCTGCACACTCTTATAGGAAAACCCTTCTTGAAGCTGGAAGCGTTTCATCAGCCGGTCAATAAGATTTTGTTAGCAGCTCGGCTGTTTCAGCGTTGCTGCTGCCTGGTTCAGACTCCCTAAGTGGCCCTCCCTTACCTGAGGTGCTTTTCCATCACTCTCTGCCACCTTCCTTCACAACACCACCCCAACTCTCATCTCCAACCCAACCCACTATTGCTGGACATTGTTTTTAGAATTTGGTGGAATTTGGTGGGAGGATACAGGGAGTGTCTGAATTCTGTGTGCCCAGCCACTCCACCTCTTAGCTGAGGTTTTATGCACACGAGGGGCAGTGACAAATGGGAAAGCAGAGGTCTTCTTAGTTATTAGCTGGTAAGTGTTCCACACCTGTACAGGTCTCCGGGGCAAGTGACTTAGTCTCAAGGCCCAGGTAGGACCTCATATTTCTTCCAAGTGACACTCCTACCACTGGCTGATCACCAAGCTGAGATGATCGTGCAGCAGCAGCAGCCTAAGAAAGGACCAGCTGGGGGCAGGGGAAGAGGGGGACAGAGACAGAGAGATACACACAGAAAAGCAGAGACAAAGACACACACACACACACACACACACACAGAGTGAGAGAGAGAGAGGGGGACAGAGACAGAGAGATACACACAGAAAGACAGAGACAAAGACACACACACACACACAGAGTGAGAGAGAGAGGGGGAGAGAGAGAGAGAGATACACACAGAAAGACAGAGACAGACATGCACGCGTGCACACACACACAGAGTGAGAGAGAGGGGACAGAGACAGAGAGATACACACAGAAAGACAGAGACAAACACACACACACACACATACACACACAGAGTGAGAGAGAGAGAGAGAGAGACAGAGAGAGAGAGAGAGAGAGAGAGAGAGAGAGAGAGAGAGAGAGAGAGAGAGAGAGGAGATTCTGTTTACTTGAAATGGCCTCTTCTTCCATGAAGCTCTCTTGGATAATAACTTTAGATTTAAGACAAGCTTCTTGATCTTTCTCATCGTTAATGGCCTCATTGGTAAAAAAGAAGAGAATGCCAACCTATAGGGCTCTAGTTACATGCGTGAATGACGATTAAGTGAGGAAAAGTCTCTAAAATATCTGGCACCATGCATGAAATTCTGAAGTCACTCCATCTATACTGTTTCCTTCGGCTGTCTTAGTTTTCATCCCTTCTAGCAGTTTGCTGGAAGTTTTATATACAGCATTTAGGGAAGGAAATTTATGCAGAGTTTTCAGATAAAATACAGGAATCCTAGTTACATTTGAATTTCAGATAAGCAATGAATAATTTTTAGCATAAGTATGCCCCAAATATTGTATGGGATATACTTACATACACAATTATTCATTGTTTACTTGAAATTCAAATTTACCTGGGCTTTCTGTGTTTTTATTTGCTAAATTTTGGCAACCCTAATCCATAGACAAGGATTAGGGATGTATAGTCTTAAGATAACTGGTATTGCTTCTGATGCGTATCTTAACCAAAATCCACGGGATGGGATGGCTCACCAAACACGCTTCCAGGTTGGAACTTCATTTGAAAAGGTTAACAGTTTTGAAGGGAAAAAAGATGAAACTTGTTTATTCCATTAAAAAAATTTTTAAAAAGATTGAGGGTATTGCCTATCCAAAATAATATCGGCCAGTCTCAGAGGTTGATCAATGAAGGAGGAAGTGCTGTAGCTCACTGGGAAATCGATTTTGAGTGAAAGGAACAAATGGGTCTTAAGCCAGGTCTGATTCCTACCTCTGGGTACCAGCCTGACTTTGTTGCTTGGGTGCGTCTTTGATATTTATGCTCTCATTTTATTTCCACATAATCTTGAGAGGCAGGTAGGGGTATCCCCACTTTATGGAGTCCTAGAGATTAGGAGATTGGCCCAAAGATGCCCAGTGGTTGCCCGCATTCATGGAAGATTTGCTATGTACAGGGAAAGTGCTAACATATTGCGTCCAGGTAGTACCTCTCATGTCTTACGTCTCTATCCCAGAAGACCTGGAGTAGTTTTTTTTTCTATTAATTATTATTTATTATTATTTTTCAATAGTTTTGAGAGTACAGGTGGTTTTGGTTACATGGATAAGTTCTTTAGTGGTGATTTTTAAGAGTTTGGTGTACCTATCATCTGAGCAGTGCACACTGTATCCCTCACCCCCTCCCAGACTTCTCCCCTGAGTCCCCGAAGTTCATGATGTAATTCTTGTGACTTTGTATCTGCAAAGCATAGCTCCCAGTTACAAGTGAGGACATAATATGGTTTTCCATTCTTGAGCTACTTCACTTAGAATAATGGCCTCCAACCCCATCTATGTTGCACCAGACATTGTTTTGTTTCTTTTTATGGCTGGGTAATATTCCATGGCATATATATATATATATATCACATTTTGTTTATCCTCTTGTTGGTTGATGGACGCTTAGGTTGGTTCCATATCTTTGCAATTGCAAATTGTGCTGCTGTAAATGTGTGTGTATGTGTGTTTTCACATAATGACTTCTTTTCCTTGGGGTAGATACCCAGTAGTGAGATTGCTGGATTGAATGCTAGATCTGCTTTTAGTTCTTTAAGAAATCTCTATACTGTTTTCCAGAAGACCTGGACTGTTATCATCCCTTTTAACAGATGTGGAAGTGGAGGCTCAGGGAGGCCATACATTAGTAAGAATTGTGGTGAAGATGGGACCTCTGGTGGGCCTGACTCTGAAGCTCAGACTCTTCATTGCAGGTTGTGTGGTCTTCTCATCCCAACTCTTCTGATTCCAGTAACAGTATTCCTTTTGATGTGAATACAGAGAAGACAACCAACTCATAGTGAAGGGCTCAGATAGGACTCCAGGAGAAAGGAGAATTCCCGCATCAAAAAGATGTGCAGCTCTAGATAACTCAGGTAATTTTTCATTTTAAATGATAAGGTAACTTTTTCCTTTAAAACAAAATCTGTTCTCTTTTTGCTTTCCGCCATATCTCTCTCCTACTCTATGTCTTTCAGTATCCAAATAATTTGGCTAGGAGATTGGTGGGACTGGATCAGAAGGCTTCAGCATTTTATGTCATACTCTCTGGTCGTATTTTCTTATTTCTTTTTTTTATACAGTAAACATGCTTATTCTTTATAATATTAATGGTAACAATGATATCATTTAAGATTTTTAAAAAGCATACATGAAGGCACCCACGAAAAATCTACAGGTAACATTATACTTAATAACTGACTACTGAAAGCTTTTCCTCTAATATGGGAGCAAGCAAGATTATTCCTCTTTACCATTTCTGGTCAGAATTTGAGGTCCTAGCCATGGCAATAAGGCAAAGAAAAAGGCATACAGTTCAGAAAGGAAGAAATAAAACCGTATTCCCAGGCAACATGATAGTGTATGTAGAAATTCCTAAGGAATCTACTAGAAAAATGACTAGAACTCATAAGAGAATTTAGCAAGGTTTCAGGATACAATGGTAATATAAAAATTTTAATTGTACTACTATTTAGTAGGAATAAGTATTGCAAAATGAAAATTTAAAACAACACTATTTATGATAGTACCAAGAATGTGAAACGCTTTGAAACAGATGAAAAATACTGTAAAGATCTTTACACTAAAGACTATAAACCACTGCAGAGAGAAATGAAGGAAAATCTAAATAAATGTAGAGATATTCCATATTATGGGTTGGAAGACTCAATATTGTTAAGATGTCAAGTCTTTCCAAATTGATTTATAGGCTTAATCTTCACTCAAAATCCAAACAAGTTCAGGTGTGGTAACTCATCCCTAAATCCCAGCACTTCGGGAGGCTGAGGCGGGCAGATCACTTGTAGTCAGGAGTTGGCAACCAGGCAGGCCAACGTGGTGAAACCTGAAACCTGGTCTCTACTTAAAATGCAAAAATTAGCCAGGCATGGTGGCATACTCCTGTAATCCTAGCTACTCAGGAGGCTGAGGCACGAGAATCACTTGAACTCAGGAGGCAGAGGTTGCAGTGAGCTGAGATCATGGCACTGCACTCCAGCCTGGGTGAGAAGAGTGAAACTCCATCTCAAACAAAACAAAACAAAACAAAAAACTTTTAAAAAAAGAAACTGACAAATTCTAAAAATTATATGGAAGTGAGAAGGATCCAGAAGGACCCAAGTGGTTGGAGGATTCATGCCACTTGATTTTAAGACTTATTAAAGAGCTACAGTAATCAATACAAAATGTTATTGGCAAAAGGAGAGAAAGATAGTTAAGTGAATTAAGATAGTTGAGAAATAGACCCACCCATAGTCACTTTTTAACAAAGTGTCAAGATAGGCCAATGAAGAAACAATAGTCTTTTCAACAAATTGTGCACAATTGAATATCCATGTAGAAATAAATGAACTTCAACTCACATATTACACCATATACAAACATTAACTCAAAATGGATCAGAGACCTACATATAAAACCTAAAGCTATACAACTACTAATAAAAACACAGGAGAAAAGTCTTTGTGACCTTGAGTTAGACAAAGATTTCTTAGCCAAGACAAAAAAGCATAAACCATAAAATGATGATAAATTTGACTTCATAAAAATGTAGAACTTCTATACTTTGAAAGACACTGTTGAGAAAATGATGACAAGCCACAGACTGAAAGATTATATTTGTAAAACACATTGCTGATAAGTGACATATATTCCCAGTGGGATAGCTTTTGAAAACAGATAATTAATATCCAATGTTGGTAAGGATATGAAGCCACTGGAATTCTCATACGTTACTGTAGGGAATGGTATAGCCACTGCAGAAAGTGGTAGGATAGTTTCTTTCCTTCTTTCATTCTTTCTCTCTTTCTCTCTCTCTTTTTCTTTCTTTCTTTCTCTTTTTCTTTCTTTTTCTTTCGCTCTTTCTCTCTCTTCCTCTCTCTCTCCCTCCCTCCCTCCCTCCCCTCCTCCTCCTCTTCTTCTTCTTCTTTCTTCTTCTTCTTTTTTCTTCCTTCTTTCTTCTTCTTTGTCTGCTTTTTCTGAGACAGGGTCTTGCTCTGTAGCCCATGCTGCAGTGGTGTGATTATGGCTCATTGCAGCCTCAACCTCACAGGCTCAAGTTATTCTTCTGCCTCAGCCTCCCAGGAAGCTGGGACTACAGGCATGTGGCACAAATTCAAAATTCAAAAATTAACCTGGCTAATTTTTGCATTTTTTCTAGAGATGGGGTTTAGCCATGTTACCTAGGCTGGTCTCAAACTCCTGGATTCCAGCAGTCCTCCTGCCTTGGCCTCCCAAAGTGCTGGGGTCACAGGCATGAGCCACTACACCCAGCCTGAATAGTTTCTTATAAGGTAAAAAGTATAGTTACTATATGATTCAGTAGTCACATACCTACGTTATTTATCCAAGACAAATGAAAACATATGACCAGATCTGTTTGGAAATGTCTAGAGAAGCTTTATTCATAGTTACTCAAATCTGTAGACAACACATGTGTTTGTCAACAGGCGAATGGATACATAAATTGGGATATATTCATCCATACAAAGGAATGCTACGGAGTAATAAAAAGAAATAACCACTGATGCACGTGACTACATGGGTGAATCTCAAAAACATGATGTTAAGCAAAAGTGGCCAGACAGAAAAGAGTACGATTTCATTTATAAGAAACTGTAGAAAAGGCAAAACTAATCCATAGTGACAGAAAGCAGACAAGTGGTTGCCTGAGGGTGGGTTTGATGACAAATAAACAGTGAAGAAGTTGTGGGGGTGATGGAAACACGTTATCTTTCTTGATTAGGATGGTGTTTTCACTTGTCAAAACTCTTCAAACTGTACACTTAAAATCTGTTCATTTTATTGTGTGCAAACTATACCTCGATAAGGTCGATATAAAAGTGAAAAATAAGAAGTCAAACATGCATGAAGGCAAGTCTACATACACATCTAGGAGCTGGTGGGTTTTCTGGCTTTTTTCTTAAGAATGCCAGAAATTAATTTAACAATTATTTTTACTTCCATCTATTTCATGACCCCCTAGTGCCTAGCAATATGCCTGGCACAGAAGAAGAATTCAATAAATGTTTGTTAAATGACTGTTAGCCCTGTTGAGTCTTTTTACATTTCCAAGGAGAACAAGCCATTGATCTAAATAAATAAATCTTTAATGAATTCTTGTGGTTTTTTTTTTTTTTTTTTGGAGACAGAGTTTCACTCTTGTTGCCCAGGCTGCAGTGCAGTGGCATGATCTCAGCTCACTGCAACCTCTGCCTCATGGGTTCAAGCAATTCTCCTGCCTCCGCCTCCCAAGTAGCTGGGATTACAGGCATGCACCACCACACCCAGCTAATTTTGTATTTTTAGTAGAGACAGGGTTTCACCATGTTGGTTGGGCTGTTCTTGAACTCCTGACCTCAAGTGACCCACCTGCCTCAGCCTCCCAAAGTGAATTCTTTTATTTATTTATGTATTGTACTTTAGGTTCTGGGGTACATGTACAGATCATGTAGGACTGTTGCATAGATACATGTGTGGCAAGGTGGTTTGCTGCCTCCATCCCCCTGTCACCTATATCTGGCATTTCTCCCCATGTTATCTCTCCCCAACTTCCCCAACCCCTACTGTCCCTCCCCTAGCCCCCACCAACAGACCCCAATGTGTGATGCTCCCCTCCCTGTGTCCATGTGTTCTCACTGTTCAACATCTGCCTATGAGTGAGAACATGCAGTGTTTGATTTTCTCTTCTTGTGTCAGTTTGCTGCGAATGATGGTTTCCAGATTCATCCATGTCCCTACAAAGGACACAAACTCATAGTTTTTATGGCTGCATAGTATTCCATGGTGAATTCTCAATATAATGATTTTTAAGATATTATAGATTGGTGAGAGAGGAGAATTTTTGTCAGACTATCTTTACTAGCCATATAGCCAGCCACTATGTCTTCACTCCTAAGTCAGAAACTCCTCCAATTCTCATGTAAGCTTCTCAAAAATGGGGAAATCTACTTTTGCAAACTTCACTTCCACTCGCTTCAGCCTTCTCTCACCCACTGCTGTTGGTTTCTGCCCCTAACCCTCTATGGGAATTATATTCTCTCAGTCTACCACTGGTCTGCTAATTGCCAAGTTTGCTGGACATTTTTCACATGTTCTTTTGCTGGACTTTACTGTTGCATTTGACATGATTGATCACTCCTTTTCTCTACACTTACTCCTTTGGATTTCATTTCAGCAAGTTCTCTTGATTTTCCTTGATATTTCCAACCTCTGTCTCATCCTTAGCCTACCTCTTAAAGGTTGAGGTTCTCCAAAATACCATCCCAAAGATATTCTGATATTCTCACTCTTTATACCTTTTTAGGCCGTCTTATCCATTCTCGTGTTCCAACCATCTTCTCTAGGCTGATGATTCCCTTCATTTCCATCCCCAGCACAGCCCTCTCTCTCAAACCTCGGGATCTTATGTTTATCTGCCTGCTAGACTTCTCCACTTGAGTGTCCCCAGACACCTCAAACTCAGCATGGGCCCACTCTGAACTCATGATCTTCCTCCCAGACCTACTCCTCCTTCTCCCTGTTGTAGTCAATGACTTCATCATTGATTCAGCCTCTCAAGCTATAAACTTTTCTTTCTCTCTTTTAAAAATTGATTCCCAAATTTATTGCAACCATCACAGTCAGAGAGGGCAGGAGGAGATGGAGTCAAGAGTATAGGTGGAAAGGTGAGTTTTAAACAGAAAAAGAGGTCACTGTACTCTTTAGATATAAGGAAAAGGTATAACGATACATGGGGGTGTGAATCTGGAACAAGGTAGGAAGCTGAAAAAGTTCAAGCCTGATGGCTAAAATTTCTCAGAGAGAAGATGTGATGCTTATTGTCTTATATCCACAGGACACAGAGAGAATAAGGTTTCTGGGGCCTCAATGAGCAGAATCAGGGCTAAGGTAGCTATGAGAAGGTGGGTGGTGGTTTCACCTAAGGTCAGGTCTGAAGCTATCCTATGACAGAAGGCACTGCCTTGAGATTTGGTGAGTTCTGTGTCGCTGGAGGTATTTCAGCAGAGCGTGGGAGGATGTTTGCTAACAATGAAGTGGATTATTTCAATCTTATATTGGGGAGTGATAGAGAGGGTTAGATGATGTGGTTTAGCTTAATGATCTAATGTCCATTCTAATTCCAAGCACTGAACTGAACTGTGGTTCCAGGCCTTGAGACAAAGAGATAGTAATGAAACATAACAAAGAAGAGATGTGGTGTGTCAGAAGCAAGGAAAACCAAGATGCAGGCACCAGTCTTCACATTTCCTATGTTGACAGTGTCCAATCAGAAACTTACAGCAGGGCCCACATTCCTGGAATTATTATTTCAAATAATGTAAGCTCTGAGTTCATTAGCTGCAAAATGTACTGTATGCTGTTAATCAGAAACAAGCTTTCCTTCCCCATTGCCTCCATTTTTGGGATTAAGAGCAAAGCGGAAGGAGTTAGGGGACTCCACGTGGGATAAGTACTAGATGGTTTTAGCAAGCACAGCCGCTGCCTGAATACCAACTAAGCTGCCTGTATGTCTGGAAAAGTTTGGAGGACAAAAGTTGCCATCAGATGCAGATAAGCTGGCTCAGTTTCAGGGTTATTTTGTATTTGTTTCCTTCCCCACTTTATAGACAGAAACTACATGAAGACTCTCTTAGGTTTTAGAATATTCCAGGAAAATGACCTCATTGCCTCTTGCCACTCCCCACTTCTCTGCCCAAACTTCCCCTTCTAGTCTTATGTCAAGGCTGAAGAAAATAACCAGATGTTGAGACTTACAACAAATTCTCTTTGAGTTAACTATGGTCAGAGCCCAGCATTAGAAACTGGGATGAGAGATTTGCCCAGGAGCTCAGGATTTATTCACAAAGGACTTTCCCCTGGATGGTTTAGTTTGATTATCACTAGGGAAACTGAGGCAGATATGATGGTCTGCTTCATAGATGAAGACACTGATGCTCAGGGAGATTAAGTGGCTTGCTCAAGCCCTCATAGGTGCTAGGGAACAGGTCTCCAGCCTTCATGCTCTTTCCCCTTTACTTTAGAGTAAAGGAATGGCAGTGACTGATGAGCAAAGAAGAGTGACTGAAGAGAAGAGGGAAGAGTTGGACCAAAAGTCTGGGCACCACTCATGGGAGCCTTTGCTAAACTCTGCAAGGAACCTCCAAAAAACGTTCTGCCGGTCAAGTGTGACATATGCCATCGTTGGAGATTCAAAGTTCTTCTTAGCATATTAAAGGACCTGATATGTCAAACTGATAAAGAAACTGGTCAAACTTTTGTATTAGGTTAATTCAACAGTGATGGCTTAGTACAGTGGGGTAGATTGAATCACTGACTTAATTCTACCCCCCCGCCCCCGTACCATTCCCTTTCCCATCTAGTTTTGCAGGACTTGTTCACTCTGATTCTAGGCTGGGCCACATGACTTGCTCTAACCAACAGAACGATGAGGAAGCAAGGATGTGCCAGTTCTGAGCCTATTTCTCAAGAGGACTTGTGTGTTTCCACATGTTATTTTGCACCTTTGCATTGCCTTGAGGACATGCTTGGGATAGTTGTTGGTCCAAGAAAGCTGAGAGACAGGTGGAGTTGAGTCCGACCTGGATCGGCCAGCTCCCAGCGGAGCCAGATGTGTGAATAATAAACTTTTATTATTTGTGGTTGTTTGTTACACAGCATTATTGTGGCTATAGATAAATGATACACAGGATGTGGTAATGAAAAGATTTTATTTATTCCTCACCGTTCTTCCAGCTGAACATTGTAAAACAGTCTTTCCCATCCTCAGTCAGATTCTCCAACTTTTGGGCTAATTTAAGTTATTAAAAGTCCATTCTAGTTTAAAACTGCAGTACTGAAGCCATCCTCACGAAATTAATAAAAATTTTGGACACAAATATAGTCATAATTAAGCATTAATCAGGCTGCACTTTGACCTACTTCCTTGTAACAGAAAGTAACATAGCACTAGATAAGGCTTTTATTTAAGAATTGCTTAAGCAGATCCTGAATTCCAGTGGAAATGCTGACACCAACCAGCTTAGACACCTCCACAGAGGAACTGAATCAGCATGGGGATATAGTTTCTTTATCTTCCTATCCCATGACTTCACCCTGCATTCTTTGACCAATCCATGATTTCCATATCTCTGCCCACTACAAAACCCTTAAAAACCCTAGCCCCAAACTCCTTGGGGAGACAGATGTGAGGTTTCCTCCTGTGTCCTCCATTCAGCCACCCTACTACTAAACCTCTTTCTCTGCTGAAACCTGGTGTCTTGGCATATTGACTTGCCATGTGCATTGGGCAATGAATCTATTATGATTACAATTTCAAATTGAATTTAAATCTCATCTTCTTCTCTTCTTAGATCAGACTTGGGCTTCAACTGTTTGGAGTTGAAGGGTAAGGCACACAGTCTGCAGTGAGATACCCCTCTCTTCACTCCATTTCCCCCATTTTTGCTCTTTTTCTTCTTCTTCTTTTTTTTTTTTTTGAGATCAACTCTCACTCTGTTGCCCAGGCTGGAGTGCAGTGGTGTGATCTCAGCTCACTACAACCTCCACCTCCCAGGTTCAAGCAATTCTTGTGCCTCAGCCTCCTGAGTAGCTGGGACTATAGGCATGAGCCACTGAGTAGCTGGGACAAGAGGCATAAGTCACCATGCCTGGCTAATTTTTGTATTTTTAGTAGAGATGGGGTTTCACCATGTTGGCCAGACTGGCCTCGAATTCTTGACCTCAGGTGATCTGCCCACCTCAGCCTCCCAAAATGCTGGGATTATAGGCATGAGCCACTGCAGTCGCCTCACCCCCATATTTTCAAGGCCCAGCTCTATGGTATTGGGTGATGGAGAGACAGAGGAAAGGTGTCCCTTTGCCCAAAGGTTCAGCTATGGGCAAAGCTTATGAACCACATAGGCTACACTGATAGTGTGGTCTCTGAGTAGGTGGTGTGAAAGATTTCCTTGAGGGTGGGATTCCACTTCTCCCTGGACCCATATCTAAGAAACTGGGAAAGCAATGGGACTACCATCATCCCTTTCCTCCCAGAGATCCTACCCTAAGGTGCCTTCCAGTCCTGCTGTTGTGGAATGCTTACCTCCTGCAATTCTGGACCAACAGGAAGAGACCCAGTACACATCCTGTTATTATCCTTTATTTTGACCAATATTTCAAAAATTTATTTGACTATGAAACTCTTTAATATTCTGATTTTGGGGGAGTATACTGCTAGTGGATTCCTGGGGAGCTTGGGCATAGTGGAGATTTAATAACCTACTCATTATATTCAGTAGATTGTTACACACATTTTACAATAATTATATCTTTTAAATGGGTCATGCTAACAATCTTGAGATTAAGAATTATAAAAATGAGACTGGCTGAATTGAATGCAATAGAGATCCAAAGTAACAGCACTTTAGGTAGTTTGTCTCAAATAAAAGTTCAATCTGGTATGGAGGCTTTATTTAGTGAAACTATCTTTTCATTTCTGTTGTCTTATGGGAGTTCTTCTTGGTCTCAGGGCCCAACATGGCTTACCACCATGTCCATATGCCAGCCAGTTAAAAGGGAGAAAAAGGAAAAGGTAGGGATCTGCTCCTTCTCTTTAAGGGCATGACTCAGAAGTTGCATGTGTCCCTTGTGCTAGCATCCCATTGGCTGGAATCAGTCACCTAGCTATACTTAGCTGCAAGGGAGTCTGAGATACTTAGCTGCAAGGGAGTCTGGGAAATGTAGTCTTTATCCCAGACTGCCTTGTGTCCAGTTACAAATTCTATTTTTATGGAACAAAGAGGAGAAGATATTGGGAAACAGACAACTAGAAATTTCTGCCACCTACTTAGAGAGAGAGAGAGAGAGAGAGAGAGAGAGAGAGAGAGAGAGAGAGAAACTCTTTAAAATGTATTCTAAGGAAATTCAAAAGAAGGAAAAATAATTTGTGCAAGGATGTTTATAGTTCAATGGTACAATAAACACTATTCGTGACTTAATAAAGTTTTGTTTGTGTCCACTGCAGTGATAATATGAAGATGACTTAGACTCATGGAAAATTGTATGGAAAAAAGTAGAATGCAATTTCATGCACAAGGAAATTAAGATCCTTTACAAAATTACATGTGCTCATGGATAAAGAAGAGGTTTAGACAACTTGATTCAAAGATGCACTGTCTTTTCACTTTTTTTTTTAATTGAACTTGAGATTGAGTCTTACATCTCAGGCTTATATTTTGAGAGATAATATTTCTTCCTTAACTGCTGTTTTAAAATCTAAGTGTATCAACAGCATTTTAGAATTTAAAGAGGTGACTGTGTCCATTCATCCATCTACCCATCTATTCATTCACCCATCTGTTCTCTAGTTAAATTATTCAATGACTATGTCTTGAGACTCTGTTAGGTGCTGGGAATATGATGGATGTGGTTCCTGATGTCATGGAGCTTCTAGTTTGTTGGGAGAAACAGACCAGACAAATAAATCTGTGAATTTTCTGACAGTTGCATAGTGCTATGAAAGAAAAGTTTAGGATAAAATGACAAAACATACCATGGAGACTAGAGCAGACACTTTTGGTGCCTCTCCCATATCCCCTTGGCCCTAACCATTTTATTATGTGCCAACAGCATGCAACTAACTGTAAAGAACTTTCTCTTGATTGTCATATATGATTCAGGCAGAAGTGCTATGAAGTCAGTGTTCCCAGGAAGGGCCTGCAACCAAGGTCAGATGAGAGTCAGAGTATAAATACCCCAGCTTCCCCACCCTTCAGGTGGGATAACTCAGACATGTTTTCACCATGCCCCAGAACTCCTCAGTGCAATGAAGCCCCAGTTGCCCACAGAGGATGGGTTCAAGGATGCACTCTTCAATGTCTTTCTTCTCTTCCTTTCTCCTTTTCTCTCTGCCCTACTGATGCTTGCTGGGATCATTCCAAACAAATTGCTTGAACTTACATTTCATTCTTCTGCTCTGCTTCTGGAGAAACCCTTCCCAAAGGCAGGCACTTCAACAAAGGTGAATGGCTTTAGGAACTGGTGTTTACACAGAGCCTTGAATAATGCACAGAGGTTTAGCTAGGTGAACATGGTGAATGAGTGGTCTGGACAGAGTGTCTCACTCAAGATTCTTGTTTGCAAGCAACAGAAAAGAAATCTGTTTTTTCTTAAGCCAGGGAGGGGACAGCTGAATGACCCAAATAATAATTTTGAAATGCTCAATTATATATATATAGAGTTTGGAGTTTGAAAGATGTCCTCTCATACTGACATTTGAGCAGAAACAGACTTAAGCTTACTCTTGCATAGGTGTAGAGGCCTTCTAGTGAGCATGCAATTTATGGAGGACAAGCTTGTAGTCTGACGAGTCCCTTGATTTGGGGAAGCTGCAACATCTCGCTTCTCTGGGGAAGCCAGAGGACCCCAACAAGCCCTGACCTGCATTATTGATACTCTGCAAGGGCTTTGTACCCCAAGAGGCAGTGGAGTGGGCAGAGGTTTTTAAAACAGTGCTCCTTGCCACACTGAGGGTTTCTTTGAGCTTTCTCAGAATGGGGCCATACAGGAGTTGAGATGCAAATGCTCAGAGTTGTGAGATGCTTGAAGAGAGTTTTTTGATGCTAAAAAAAATCATTTGAAAATGAGCTTACCTGGCTTGAATCCCATATTTGTCATTGGTTAGCTGTGTGATCCTAGGTAAGTTAATTAGCCTCTCCAAAATTCTTTATCTTCCTCCTATCCCTTCTCCTCCTCAATCTTCATTGTCAATATCATTACCTAAACATTGACTATGATGACTGATTTAGATACAGTCTGCCATTGACTTCTTACACCAATCCTTTTAGTTAGGTAGTTTTACCCCCACATTACAGGTGAAGAAACTGGGGCTTAGGAGGATTGCATCACTTCTCCAAGGTCACCCAATAGGCTGCAGGGCTGGGATTTAAACCCAGGTCTGTCTGACTTCAAAGTCTGTGGTCTTAACCACAAAGAGAGTGATTGTCAGGATAAATGAGAACGTATAGATACAAGTATATTGCCTATATCTGTTCCTGTCATGTAATTGGCATTTAATAAATTGTTGCATTTGTGATATTCACCTTGTTTACATTATTGGGTATTTGCCATCCCAGAATGTGACTTTTTGGGGACATTTTCAGAGCAGGGAGAGATTTCATATTTCTCAAGAAGTATAGCTAATCCTAACTTCATTTACTTTTCTCTTTCAGGGACAGTCAAGGTGTAATTGTGCAGGATTGTTGCCTGACGTGCAGCAAGGCAATATGCCAAGATGCTGGGTTGCAGCAGAGAAAGTCTTAGTTGTAAGTCTGCCAAATGAGAAGATAGGAGGAAATCTCCAGTCCACCTCCCTGAAGAATCTGGGCCTAGAATTTTAAGGAGTTTGGATGGGTAGTGGGCCAAAGTGTTGATTGGTCAAAGAGTACGGGCTGAAGTTATGGGATGGGAAGCTGAAGAAACCGCATTCTCACGCTGACTTGGTTCCTTGGTGGGGTCTTCAGACTAGTTGGCTTCAACCGTTCTGAAAAATGTCTCAAACAGAAAGTCTTGAGCTCCTAACATCTATAGGAACAATGGGGAAGTTCATGGTTTATGTCACAGCCTATGTGGTTCATAAGTAGCTACAGGGAAGTGGGTCAAATGGCAACCTGATCAATGTCTTTCCATACCTTTGTCTAAAGTCTGGCATGTCATCTTGTTAACCCTGTGGAGATGGTGTTAACAATGCAGTCTTCCAGGACCAGGAGGGGAAAGGAGCACATAACCTGTCTGGGCTGTCCAGGTAGATGGCTGCATCTCGAAGGCTGCTGGGAGGAGAGATGGGGCCAGTGCTAGAATTGGCTTCAGAGGTAGTGGCTGGGCATTAATGAGATGCAAAAATGGGGGTGTACGAGGGATCAAGCAGCAAGTGTTTGTGGAGAGTCCAGTGTGTGCTCATCACAGCATTGGGACCAGCGTGTGGGAAAAGCTGGTGGGGAGAAAGCAGTGGGGTTGTGGGTCCATTTGCTCCTCCAGAGGGATACCGAATGACATCAGTGCAGTCTGTAGTGATGAGCAGAGTTGCCACCTCTGTGCTTTGGGAGGCAGCTTGGTTTGTACCTGAACACCCTCGTTGGTGGATGAGTGTCTATGTATCTGATCTCCATGACCTCAGTGAATTATCAAACAGCCCAGGGGATCAGAGCCTCCTGCAAAAACAGAAGTACCTAAAGGTACCAGGTGAAAAGGATGGCTGGGAAGTCCCGTGGGCAAGTTTCTTTTCCTTTGTTGTTTGCTTTCTTTCCCTCCCAGATCCACATCCTGTAAAGAATGCTATAGATAGGAAAATAAAGAAAACTCTATGACAGATTTGAGTTTTACTCTCATTTACTGGAGTTCAGGCATACAAGCCACAGAGAAGTGAAATAAACAGCAATTATGTAAGGTTTCTGTCAAAAAAATTTTTCTTTAATTTTATGGCAGAACAACCACCAAAACCCTAAAACTCTCACTCTCTTAAAATGAGATGGGTGTGTACGGCAAGGTGACATCAGTGATTTTATTTTGATTTTTAAAAACAGACCTAATAGAACATCTGCACCAGGTGTTTAAAAAGTGAGCTGTTTAGGTACATGACCACTCCTACTTCCAGTAAATGCTTTTAATAATAAAAGTATCTATTTAAATATATTAACTCTTGGCTGGGAGAAGTGGCTCACGCCTGTAATCCCAGCACTTTGAAAGGCTGAGGTGGGAGGATTGCTTGAGGTCAGGACTTTGAGACCAGCCTGGGTAACAAAGTGAGACCCTGTCTCTATGAAAAAATAAAAAATTAGCCAGGGTTAGTGATGTGTGTCTGTAGTTCCAGCTACTCAGGAGGCTGAGGTGGGAGGATCACTTGAGCCTTGGAGTTCAAGGCTGAAGTGAGTCATCCTCATGCCACCGCACTTCAGCCTGGGTGACAGAGTGAAACCCTGTCTCCAAACGACAACAACAACAACATTACTCTTGTGTCAGGTGCTGTGCATGCTATACATTGTTTATTTATTTCACAACTATTTATTAAGCACCTACTGTGTGCCAGGCACTGTGCTATATACTGGTGATTTGAATGTGGGATCTGGGACATCTGAAAAAATGCTGTTTAAACCAAGCTTATAGGTTGCAGGTGGGTCATTCCAACCAAAAAACCAGGGATAGTAGAGAATCTTCCCAGCAGACGACACAGCAAGCACAAAGGTTCATTTAATCCTCAAAATAGAGTGGCTGCCGGGTGCTGGAGGCTCCGCTGCGCCCTGTGCCTGCCGGCATGGCCGCTCTGCTGATGCCTTAAATTAAAAAAAAGAAATCTTCACAATAACACAGTGGGAGGCTGATTATCCCCCCACTTTACAGAGGAGGAAACTGAGGCTCAGACGTGTTTAATGTTTGTCCAAGGCCACAAACCAAACCAAAGGTAGAGCTTCCTGCTTTTGTAGCTTCCCCAGGTCCTGTGTTCATGGATGATTGCCTTTCCTGACTGTGGTTTTAGCACTGCAAGTCCAACATCCCAGAACCCTCTTCTTCCTGGGCAAACTGGGACCGTTGATTATCTTTGGTTGAAATGTTCGGCTGAGATCAAGCCAAGGAGAGTAGGAGGTGCAGTTTGAAGCTTGCAGGAGGAGAGAAGTCAGGAGGCTGCTCCCTGTACCTCATAAAGTCCCCAGGCGGTCATTCCATGATTCAAGGCCACAGCACTCTGGCCTCTGCTAGTTGCCTTTCAGGCCCAATCATATTTGTAGTGTTGTGACACGTCCTTAAGGTCCCAGAGGCTAAAAGCAAGCGCTTCCCTAGTGTGCGTAGTCTCCACTTGTACATAACAAATGAGATAGTTTTGCCTGGAGCTTAACATATGGAAGGAAAACAAAGCCAATCCAGGTACAGTCAGCAGAAAGATATGTAAAAAAGTTTTTAAAAATTACATATTATGTCTCCACAGTGGGCTGCCTGATGATTCAAAAACATTTCTTAAAAACCCTTCCCTTTCTTTTCTGCTTCTGTGTATTTTTTGAATATACCCTTTCTTTCTGCCTCTCTCTCTTCCTTTTATCTTGAACTTGAGTCTCTTATGTAACACAGCACCTAGCACATAGTAGGTACTTAATCAATATTTGTTGAATGAATAAGTGAATGAAGCATGTCTGTAGGCACTTCTGAGATGCAATAAATTAGCTGAATGCTTTCTCAAGTTCAGAATAACTCCAAGCAGGCAGCAGCAACTATTCTTTCTTTGATCAAAAACAGCGTTTGGGAGAATTCAGATCAATTTTAGGGTAGCCAGATCCTTCTACCATAATATTTCTCTCTCGATGATGTCTGTACATACCCTGCATCTAAATCACTCAAGGTGCTTGTTAAATACAGTTCTTAGGCTCGTTCCTGGACCTATTGAGTTAGATCCAGGGCAGGGGCAGGAATTTGCATTTCTAATAAGCTCCCAGAGTGTTTCTTAAGCATACCCAAGTTGCCCTATATAAGCATAGTTTGTTCACTTTGATCATCTGTGCTGCAATCCTGGGGCTCCCTCCTCCTTTCTGCTAAAAGTTTATTTGTTTCTTCCTTAAAGGCTTAAGAAGAAGAAAAAAGGAGCACATCTCTTTGGGGACAACTTTCAGTTGAAAAGAATTGAGAAAAAGTTGAAACGATAGCAATGCAATATAATTTTCTCATTCTTCCTCTGTTCTTGCACTGTGTTGCATTACTTGACATAGATTTTTTTGGGGGGGGTATAAGATAATGGAATTTACTCAAGTACTTCAGAAATGAGTGACTTGTTTCATACTTCTAATAAAGCTTTCCTTCTGGTTGTAATGGCCAAGAATTTGCCTCACTGGACTTCAGGTTGTTAATGCTATTCTAGGCATCTCATTGGGTGAGCTCTGTTATCCACTGCAGGTAGCAGGAGTGATAAGCCATACTGCTTGCTGGGGAGAATGCTGCATCTGTCCACTTTTGTTGCAATCCCTTTTTCCCCGTTCTCTGTACATTTTAGTTCTTAGGTTAATTTCAGTTCTGTCATCTGAATGCTGTATTTAATTGGAGTTAAAGAAAACACACACACATGCATGCATGCAATCCACCCAGACCAACATTTCTATTCTTAATTATTCATAACTAAGATTTATCAGAAATGTTGGTTTGTATGAACTGATGCATTGTAGATCTAGATTCTGTTATGAACATAGGAAACTGTCCCTTTGTAGGTCAAAATATGGTCTAATGTTGGCAATTTCTTGTTTCAGTCTAATAGAAACCACATAAATTGTCCAGATGTCTATTTTTAAAGTTATTTTAAATATACAAAATATTCAGACATACAAAAGGTGTCAAGAATAATATGATGAACACCCATGTACTCATCATCCAATAGCATCATCAGATGCCACTGAAACAATTACAGCCCTGTCCCCAATCACACACACATATACACACACACACACACACACACACACATATATATATATACACACACACACACACACACATACATATTTTCAGGTCTCCATATGCAAGCCTGGAGCCTGAAAGTCTGAAGTCCTGCTTGCCTCGGCTGATGTCTCCCACCTGCTGCCTGTATTCGCCATTGTCCCTGATCGCTTCCCGGACAAGCCCCTCACTCAACCCTGCCATTTTAACTGTTCTTAATGATAATGTAAATACCTCTCACCCAACCCTGCCATTGTGACTGAACTTGTGCTCATGTATATTCCTTGCCCCCTACCCCCCGCCGCCGTAACTGATCTTATTCTGCAACACCCCTGCCCCCCAAAAAACTACCCAAACCTATAAAACCAACTCCTGTCCCACTGCTCTTTGCTAATGCCCTTTTTGGCCTTAGCCCACCTGCACCCAGGTGAACAAACAGCCATGTTGCTCACACAAAGACTGTTTGGAAGGTCTCTTCATTCAAAGCGCATGTTTTTCAACATATATATGTTTTGTTCATTTGTTTTGTTTTGTTTTTGAGACAGGGTCTTGCTCTGTTGCCCAGACAGGAGTGCAGTGGTGCAATCATAGCTCACTGCAGACTCGAACTGGGCTCATGTGATCCTCCCATCTCAGCCTCCTCAGTTTCCCCATCTGTAAAATGAGTATAATAAGAGGGTGCCTCTCATGGGGTAACATGAGGCCTGTGGGTAGTTGACACAGGAAGTGTTTAGCAGAGGTTCTGGTCTCTAGCAAGTGTTCATCTGGGACTGTGCACCATCATACCCAGCTCACTTTTTCTTATTTCTTTTTAGAAACAGGATCTCACCATGTTGCCCAGGCTGGTCTTGAATTCCTGGGCTCAAGGGATCCTCATGCCTTGGCCTCTCAAAGTGCTGGGATTATAGGCATGAGTCACCACACCTGGCATGTATTTATATATATGTGTGTGTGTGTGTATGTGTGTATATATACATATATATACAACCTACTGTATATAGCCTATTGTCTTGCATATTCCTTTATTTAAATGATAAAGTATACTTCCTCTTCTTCAACTAGCTTTTTTCACTAAACATCATGGTTGAGACTCATTCATGTTGATCTGTGTCTCTCTAGTTCAATGTTATTTTCAAAAACCAAGTAGCTGAAAGGATTTGTAGTAAAATCAACAGTGCATGGAAAAGAAAGCACATTTCTTTTTTACAATCTTTTCCCCAACCATCAAGCCAAGCTTGTTTCAGTCCATATTTTTGGAAAATATTTGTATTGAGAGAGATTACACAAGATTTGCAGGAAAAAAAAAGCAGCCTAACAATAAACAATGGAGCTGTGTTGCCGTTTTGAGACTCATGCTCTTGCCAGAGTAAGATAATTTCTTGGTACAAAGTCAGAAAAAAGTCCCACCAGCTGGCAGTGTCTGGCATATGGTGGCTGTTCAATAAATATTTGCTGCATGAATAAATTAAAGGGGGGGAGGCTCCCAATTTGAAAGCACTCAAGGGATGGTGTAAGTTAGATCTGAGCTAAGATCAGTTTTGGTCTTTGTTTCGAATTAGCTGTTGTTACAGGAGGGGCAGGAGGCTTGGATGAGAAATGAGAGAATTGAATTCATGAGACAAGGCAGCTCGCTTCAAGGCTGAGACGTGGGTTCAGATTCTGACATTTATTAGGTGATCATGGGCAAGTTACCTAATCTCACTGTGTGCCTCAGTTTCCCTTCTGTAAAATGGGTGTAATAAGACAGTCCCCCTCATGGGGTAACGTGAGGCCTATGGGTGGTGGGTATATGAAGTGTTTGGCACAGGTTCTGGTCTCTAGTAAGTGCTGAGCAAATGTCATTAAGATTCTGTCCCAGTGTGTCTATACCGTGGGGTTCAGAAGGCTGGACAGGGCATGAGCAGCATCCTTAGGTATTGCAGACCCCTGGGGGCAGCCATTCTTTTGGAGGGTGCCTCTATCTGGAAGCTGGATCTCATAGTCACAGCAGTGTATCTTGAGGCAGGGCTTTAAATATCAAAGAAAATGGTTTAGGATGTGATTCATGAGGCGAGAAGCTGATGCACACAGGAAGATGTCAGAAGACATACAGGTTACTGTGAAGGACTCAGGGTGCAGGAGCCAGAGTCCGCTCTAATCAAACAGAATCAGCTTGCACAGTCATCAATGTTAGCGTGCCTATGGGACACTAACCCACAGTGTTAACCCATAGAAGGGGTAAAGCCTTGCTTGCATTTTGGGTCTAGGTCTCTGGATTGTGCAGGGCTGAAGGGAGAGCTGTATTTGCATATTGCTGAATAAGAGGTGTTTGACTGAGTTGCTTGTGAGAAAGTATAAAAGTCCAATTATGTTATTTTCAAGTACAGGATTTTCTCTTTCCATCTCTCCTGGGCAGTAAAGGGAGCCTTTAAATTAATTCAGGGTGGACTCATAGGTTTTGTCTCATAGCACACTTGGATTGATTGGAATCCATGGAGTAATGGTTGAGGATTTAAGGCCACACTCAGGCTCTGTAGGAAAAGTGCTATGGTTGATTGGCAATGTCTGCCAGAAGGAAAGGCTAGTAATGGAATGCATGCTGCATGTCAACCATCCACATATCCATTTAAAGTATAGCAGGTTTGTCTTTGCTTCTATACTTTGCTCATGTTTCTTTCTCTTTTTCTAAAATTACTTCCCTTTTCTTCTCTGCTGATCCAAACCCTTTTCCTGCATCTCCATCCAATTTAAGTTTCACCTCCTCCAGGAAGCCTTCTCTGATATATCTAATCCACACTGATTTCTCCTTACTCACAATTCTTAGTGTTTATACTATTTAATGAATATTTATATTAACACCGTTTCTCCATCCCTCCATATACTTTTACCACATGGATCTTCTTTCTGAATTTCAAGCATATGAGGTCTGCTTCTGCCTTAGTACCTTTGAACCAGCTCTTTGCTTTACCGAGAGCACCCTTTCTCCAGGTCTTCATTTGGCTAGCTCCTTCTTATCATTAGCTCTCTACTGAAATGCCACCTCCTTGAGGAGCTCTCCCTGAAACCACTCCATATAACCCCCAGATCCTCTCTCTGTCCTGTCACATTGTTCTATTTTCTTCAAGGTATTTATTGCTGCTTGATAATTTCTTATTGATTTGTTTGTTTATTTATGTACTGCCTTTTCCTCTGCCCCTCTCCACTCAAATGTAAGCACCATAAGTGCAGGGATTGTCACTGTTTTCTTCCTTATAATATTCCTAGCACCTACAACAGTGCCTCGCATTTAGAAGGCAAATAATCCAAATAATAGTTGAATCAATGAAGGTCTTAGGACATTATCTGCATTATTTTAAGACTTAATTTGTATGTAATGATGAAACTTTTCTTGGCTGTAGATTTTTCTCTTCCCAACTACATGGTGAGCTCACAGCAGGCAGGGACCAGTCATATACCCCTTGGTATTCCAGAGCAACTGTCATGGTGTTAGCAGAAAGGGGTCCCCGATCCAGACCCCAAGAAAGGGTTCTTGGATCTTTCTCAAGAAAGAATTCAGGGTGAGCCCATACAGTAAAGTGAAAGCAAGTTTACTAAGAAAGTAATGGAATAAAGAATAGCCCTGAGGGCTGCTTGTTGCCCATTTTTATGGTAATTTCTTGATTATATGCTAAACAAGGGGTGGATTTCATGAATTTTTCTGGGAAAGGAGTGGGCAATTCCTAGAACTGAGGATTCCTCCCATTTTTAGACTATATAGGATAATTTCTTGACATCGCCATGGCATTTGTAAACTGTCACGGCGCTGGTGGGAGTGTCTCTCAGCATGCTAATGCGTTATAATTAGCGTATAATGAGCAGTGAGGATGACCAGAGGTTACTTTTGTCGCCATCCTGGTTTTGGTATGTTTTGGCTGGCTTCTTTACTGCATGCTGTTTTATCAGCATGCTCTTTGTGACCTGTATCTTGTGCCGACCTTCTGTCTCATCTTAGGACTTAGAGTGCCTAGCCTCCTGGGAAGGCAGCCCAGTAGGTCTCAGCTTTATTTTACCCAGCCTCTTCACAAGATGGAGTCAGTTGGGTTTAAATCCTCTGACAATGGGGTACTCACTAAATATTGTTGAATGACTGAGTGAAGGAATAGAGTAGTATCTGCAGTGAGCATCCATTGGTATGAGTTAGGGTACTGGCTTGCCTGCTTTAACAGTGGCATTCAGAAAGATATAAATTCATTTCTTTCTCATGTAATAGTCTTTAGATACAGGAGGATGGATGCCTCTGCTATCGTCACATATTGCTGCTGGCTCTGGGTTTAAGGCATTGGCTCTAGTTCTGGTTCTCAGGCCAGCAACAAAAACATTCTGTTAAAGACACAAGTTGAAAGGGCACACCTCACTTTCATCCATGTCTCATTGGCCACACCAAGTCACAAGCCCACACCTAGCTGCGGTGGAGGCTGGGAAATGTAGTCTCTGGCTAGGCAGCCATGTTTCCAGCTAAAACTTTAGATTATTATTGAATAGGGGAGGAAAGATGTTAGGAAACGATTAGCACTCTCTGCCCATAACAGTTCAATTTGATGAAAATTTATTATTTTTTCCTGTGCTAAGCATGGCACTGGACATTCTGGTGAGCAAAGGTACACATTGGGCATATTCCTTGCCCTGTAGAAGTCTATAGCCTAGTGGACAAGACAAGCAAGTAACTCTAATTCTTGGAGCTTTGCCTAGAGTAAGAGTTGATTAAAGGAATAATACTAAAGTCAGTCGTTGTGGTCTTACTATGTTGCAAGGCACTTTGTGTTCTTGGTCCCATTTAATCCTCATAATGATGTAAAATGTAGCTCCATTTTCCAGATGAGGCTCACAGAAGTGTTTTAAGGTATTTTGGATTTGTGGATGGTATAATCAATTGAAGGGCTAATCTTAATTGTTTTGTTTTTGTTTATTTCTAAATTTATAGATAGTAAAATTCGCTTTTTACAGTACACAGTTCTATGAGTTTTGACAAATGTGTAGTGATGTAATCACTCACTACCTCAGTTGAGATTCAGAACCATCCCCCCATCCCAAATTCTCTCATGCTGTCCATTCTCTCACCCTCAGCCTCTGGAAACCATTGATCTGTTCTTCATTCCTATAGTTTTGCCTTTTCCAGAATGTCATACACATGGAATATTGTAATATATATTAGGTTGGTGCAAAAGTAATTGTGGTTTTTGCCATTACTTTTATTTATATATATTTTATGTGATATATATAATATATCTGTAATATATCCCTTTGAATCTGGCTTCTTTCATTTAGTATAATACATTTGAGATACAGCAATGTTGTTGTGTATATTAGGAGTTCATTCCTATCATTGATCAATAGTATTCCATTGTGGTTTGTTTATCCATTCTCTGGTTGAGGAACATTTTGGTTGTTTCCAGTTTGGAGAAACTATAAATAGAGCAGTTACAAACATTCGTGTACTGGTTTTGTGTGAATATAGGTTTTCATTTCTTATGGGTAATTCCAATGAATAGGATTTCGGGTTTGCATGGTAAACATATGCTTAACTTTATCATAAATTGCCAAACAGTTTTCCATGGTAGGTGTACCATTTGCATTTTCCCCAGCAATGCATAAAGGTTCTAGTTGCTTTGTGTCCTTGCTAGCTCTTGGTATTGTCATGGTGTTGTTGTTGATAGTCACTTTAATAGGCATATAGTACTGCTCTCGATTTAGAAAGCATTTTGACCCTGCTTTGAAGCATGGCTTTTTTTTCTTCTTCTTCAGGCAACATTCATTCTACATAATTCAGCACCAGCTTAGACTCTCACTATCAAATTGAGCCCTTTCCCCTTTGCTATCCACACAGGTAAGGGGAAGGGGAAATTTATTTTTCCTATTAACTGTGCTGGCTAGTGCAGTTCTTAGCTTTCCCAAGGAAGAAACAACTTGAGAAATAAATTTATTCTAGCCCAGAGCTTGAGAAAGATCTGCCTTCAATTAGCCAGCAGTATGTGTTGACCTATTCAAACCAAACAGTTATGACTCAGATTGCATTAAGTTAAAAACATATTTAAATCCATATTTGGATTATGAAAGCAAATGGAATACATCAAGGGCTCCATGCATAAGTAATATTCTCATATTTTTTTAAAGGACAAATGTAGATATGGAAAGAAAAATTTTCTTCCCAAGGAATTATGTCTAAAGTCTATAACAATGATTCCCAAATGGGGGATGGGGGTGGGGGTGGGATGCAAATCAGAGCTGACAGAATTACTTGTGGCGGGGAGTGTTTCATTGCACATGCACACATACTCTTTCTCCCCAGGAGGATTCTGACCCTTCCATAGGGGAGTGTGGGCCCTTACCTTCAGTTGAGAACTATTGCCATTGTGCCTTGCTGAAGGGAGTAGATTGTATCTACTGGCCATTTTGGGGCAGAAAGAAGGTGGAGACTCTTCTCTAACATTGTAATTCAATGCAGGGATGGCAAAGAGAACAACAAGATGGTAGTACATATGATTCTCTCATTTCAGCTTCAGTCAATTGGTAATGTCTCCCTGTAGCTCTGCATAGAGGAAGGTAGAGGCCTCTTCAGGCTTAGAAGGAAAGAGAGCAGGAATTGATTGGTGATGTTCGCTGTGGGCACAAACCCGGTGATATGCAGATCTATACCATGTATTTGCTGTCTTTGAAATAAGTATCTTCCAAAGATCTTTGATTTTTTTTCTTCTCACAGAATTTATGATTCCGCCTTAATGTTGGTAAGTTTTCATCTTGGAGATGATAATAAATATGTAATGCTCTGTCCAGTGGTTCTCACCTGGAGGCAATTTCATCCCCCAGATGTCATTTGGCAATGTCATTTTTGGTTTTCACAAATGGAGGGGTGTTACTGGCATCTGGTGGGTAGAAGCAAGCTGCTAAATATCCTACAACACACAGCGCATCCCCCAAAACAAAAAAATTATCATCTTCAACTGCCAAGAGTGCTGAGGTTAAGAAACCTTGCTCTATATCCTCTGCTGTTTCCTAGGATTATCTCCTAATTATATATCTTGGGAACTGACACTGGTAGAGAAATGAGGAAGTCAGACAGGAAAGAGAAGGCATTCAATAAAAGACCCATTATCAAGTCATCAACTAGGGATTAATCCTGCAAGAAAACTCTGAGTCAATGTAGAACACAAACTTCAGTTATCCCATCTGAGAGGTGAGGGAGCTGGGGTATTTATGCACCAATTCCCCATGGTCATTACTTGAGGGCTGTTCCCAAATGGCATTTTGAGAGCATGATTTATTCCCCAACAATAGCATGCATTGTGCTATATGTAAGAGCTCGTCTAAGGTCTTCCCCAGTAGATTGAACACTCCATGAGGGCAGGGACCGTATCTGTCTTACTTATCATCATAGCTCCAGCATGTAGCAGACATTCAATAAATATTTGTGGAATGAATAAATGACCAATAGCCTCTTTGGGATAGGTTTGTCTGCATACAAGAATGGCATGCAATAAGTTAGGGCAGTTGACTGATGCATTTTGACTATGGGGTAAAAGGTTACAACAGAGAAGATGGGAGAAATTGACCAATTTGTGTTCTAATGTTTGATTAGGGATTACCCATCTTGTCATACTGATAGAAGCCGTGATAGATACTGCTGCAGAACTTTGTATATGCTGAATCTCACCATCACCTTGTTTTTCTATCTTTATTTATTAGTCTTCCCCCTCATGTATCACCTGCTTTCTTTCCTGAGTCAGTTCAACTTTGAGCCTACAGCTTTTTTTTTCTTCCTTCTCCTCATTGCACCAAAAGAGTCTGAAGAAAAAGACAAGTCAGAATTACTGTCCCCCCAACATATTTCAGGCTCATTCTGCACTCAGGTTATTTTTTGAATCTCTTTATTATGGCAGAGAAGCAAATTGAAGTTTGGGATTGACAGTTGTCTCCTTGCCATGATTGGCAGGGAGACCCTTGTGTGTGTGTGTGTGTGTGTGTGTGTGTGTGTGTGGTGTGGATGCGTGGATGTGTGCATGCATCCATGCATGTATAGGTGTGCCTTTGGAGATTTCAGGACAAATTTATTAAATCCTACAAAGTTCAATGTCATACTGAAAGTTTTCATGTCAGCTAATCAAGCCAGGCGTCTGAATGTAATGATGGATGATATGGGGGCCAATACGTCTTAGGCTATCAGATTATGGCAGGCAGATGATGTCTTCCATGTGTTAGTGGCTACTGTTTCTTTGTTCTGTAAATATTGGTAGCTCATGCTAAATTAAAAGAACAATATTTTCCTTCCAGTTTTAATGAAGATTTGTGATAACCAGGAGACAGTAAATTATGGTGTTTGTGTCAGTTAGCTATTGCAGTGTGACAAACAACCTCTAAATCTCAGTGACATACAACAAATGTTTGGTTTTTGCTCATAAGTTTGCAGGTTGGCTGGAGTGGTTTTCTTCCACATATCTCTGATCCTCTTTCTGGGACTAGCAGGCCACCCAAGGCGTGTTCTTTTTTTTTTTTTACTGGCAGAATTTAAAGAAGGCAAGCCCAACTGTGCAAGCATATTCCAATCCTATGGTTGTGTCATATATGTAGGTATCACATTGGGCAAGTCAAATCACATGGTTGAGCCTAAAGTCAAGAGGTAGGGAAGTTCACTTAGTCTTTTGTGGGAGAAATTCAAAGTTACATGGCAAAGGGCATGGTTACAGGAAAGGATTAAGAATTGGGGCAATAGTTCAGTCTATTACAGTGTGTGGAGCTTGAGTTATGAAGTCAGACAGACCTGGATTTAAACCTTTGCTCCTCCATTTACTAACTATGACTTGAGCAAATGACTCTGCCTCTTTGAACTTTGTTTTCTCATCCATCTGACAAATGGTTATAATAATGGTGTCCGTACTTCAGTATTGTTGAGAGGGTTAAACGAAATGATGCATGTAAGCCACTTAGCATAGTTTCTGGCACACAGCAAGTACTCCATAAATTTCAGCTAAAAACAAAACTCTTAATAGCAGAATGAGCTCCTCCAGGGGTGTGGATATAAACTAGATATCTACTCTTGACATTAGCCACCATGAAAATTGCTCCTTCATTGCCCTTCCTGGGATTTCAGTGATCTGAAGGAGTTTTGGTGAATCTCCAAATATGCCTGTCTTAGGTCACAAAAAATGATCTGAAATGATCTGACCCTTGGAAAAGGAAAGATGTTAAACTATAAATTGATCAGCAGAAAAATATACAACAGCATTTACTCAGGATAGCAATATTTCAGGGAAGCAAACAGATGGAGGGCCAGATTGTGAATATACCAGACTCCAAGGAATCTATTAGAAAACATTAATGTACTTGTTATAGTAAAATACTTTGAATTTGTTGGGCTAGCAGTTATAAGCAAAATAATATCCCTTTATTAAAATATTAAAGTAGACTGCAGTATTATAGCACAGTAAGATTAGGTAATGAATTTTTTTTTTTTTCTGGTAGTGATCTACCTTCTTTAGATATTTCAACTCATTGGCAAGAGCTGCTAATCTCAGTAGTGCATACTTATTGGAATCCACTATAGCAACAGTAATTGCATTCGAGATATGGCCACATTAGATGTTGTAATCCCAAATTACATATGACCCAATGAAATGAAAATGATAAGGCAGCTGGAAAGCGGAGCTTTTAATACTTCTTATCTAGAAGTTTATGTCTCCAATTTTCATGCATTTCCAAGTTCCATTAACAAAAGAAAAAAAAAAAACTCTTATTAAGTTGAAACAAAATGGATTTTGAAAGTAGCAGTGAATCTCCCTTTCCCCAAACTCTTTTGAGATAAATCTATCTACACCTATGAGAATTGATGAATGGACTTAATAAAGGTGTATAGAATGTTGGGGCTGAAAGAGTCAGAGAAATCTTCCATCCCCCTCCTCCTTATTTACAGACAAGAAGACTCTTTTCCCTGGAAGTGGATTGAAGGCTGATGGGGAGAGCTTTTGTTTGCTAGGCTTGGATTTTTATGGCAAGCTCTCCTACCTCCCATCATGCCTCATTCTGAGATCACATGAGAATTGGTTATTGGAATCATTTCCTTTGGAAAGGAATGCATAGCTCTTCAGAGATGGTGTCCTGATAAGGCACTTTAGGTAGGTTTGAGAATAAATGGGCATGAGCCAAATACAAACTTTTATTCAGGAGTAAAGAATTCTGGTTGTTGGCCAGGTGTGGTGGCTCACACCTATAATTCCAGCACTTAGGGAGGCCAAGGCAGGCAGATAACCTGAGGTCAGGAGCTCAAGACCAGCCTGGCCAACATAGTGGAAACCCATCTCTACTAAAAGTACAAAAATTAGCTGGGTATGGTGGCATACACCTGTAGTCCCAGTTACTTGGGAGGCTGAGGTAGGAGAATTGCTTGAACCTGGGTGGCAGAGGTTGCAGTGAGCAGGGACCTCATTGCTGCACTCCAGCCTGGCAATGGAGCAAGACACCATCTCAAAAAAAAAAAAAAAAAAAAGAAAGAAAGAAAGGAAGAATTCTGATTGTCAAAAGTAAGTGGTTTAATAATGTAAAAAATATGATTTCTGGTATCTATACATTCCAAGGAATGTTGTAGAATACTCTACTAGTTGCCTAAACTCCATATTCAGTCTTCTTCATCAGTAATAGACTCCTATATTGTTGGTAGGCATCAATACACCTCACTGAAAATTTTATTTTCCAACTTCACTTGTGGACAGGAGTGGCCAGTGAAATGTAAGTAGAGGTATTGTTGGTGCTTCCAGGAAGTTTCTTTAAGAGAGCTGGGCCAATCGGGAGATAGGAACCTTTCGGCCATTTCCTTTTCTTCAGTTCTTCCTTCCTGAAATGTAGATGTTGTGGTTGGGGCTGCAGCAGCTATTTTGCACCATGAAGCAAACTTGAGGATGAAAGCCACATGTTAAAGGTGGCAGAGAAGAAGGCTAGAAGGAGCCTGGGCTGCTGGTGACTTTGCGGGGCTGCCATAGCAGCCTGGTACTCTCTACCTCTGCACTCATTTTATGCAAGATGTGAAATAAGCTCTATCTTGTTTGAGTATTATTTTGGTACCTGTTAATGTGCTGCTAAATTGAACCTTAACTGATATCAGTGTCAAGGAGACGCATTTATTAGACACCAAGAGAAGGACTATGAGGGTCAGTAGGGAAAAGGAGGAGACAGAGGAAAAATAATTTTACAATTTGCTGAAAGTGCTCATCTGTTTCATTTATCTGATATTGTCTGATGATGTTGGTATGTATATATAGTGAGCCCTTGAGCAGGCTGGGGATTAGGGGAACTGACAATTCCCTCCCCCGTACAGTCAAACATTGATGTATAACTTTTGGTTCCCCTAAAACTTAACTACTAATATAGTCTACTGTTGACTGGGAGCTTTACTGATAATATAAATAGTTAGCTAACACATATTTTGTATGTTATATGTATTATATATTGTATTCTACAATAAGCTAGAGAAAAGAAAATTTAATTAAGAAAACCATAAGGGAGAGAAAACACATTTCTAGAACTATACTGTATTGATCTATACTCTAAGTTTACACAGTCTGTTTACAAGATGAATCATCTGTCTGAAATGGTGGGTAACTGCAGCTGCAGACCTCAATCTAAGATACATATCCTGCAACTCAACTTTTTCTTGTAATGCCATGACCTTTCTCTGCTTCTTGGGAGTACTTCCGACATCACTAGTGACATTTTGTATGGGTCCCATGGAGTTACTCAAGGTTTATGGTATTGCATCAAACATGACGAAAAATCCACGAGAACCACTAGAGATCACCTTTTACTATGACATACAATTTACTGGAGAGAGAAACTGTTCACTTGGAGATGATTATTGTCACATGGTGTTTTAGGTGGATACTCTCAACACTTGAGCTCACTGAAATAGCAACAAGAGGTGGCTACAAAAGTATTACAGTCCTACAGTATGGATGGCAGTTAATGTGCAGTTATGGTTTAATATTCCATCTTTATGTTTCTCTTAACTGCCAGTGGTGCCATGTATGCATTGTAAGCATTTGTGTGCAGAAGTTTTGATAAGTTCTAACTTTGTATAACAGATTTGTGTATATTTTATGGTAACGAATGATAAAATACTCAAGTATCTATGTATATTTTATACATTCATGACACACCTAACTTTTTCTTTTTTTTTTTGATTTTGCTTGTTTTTTTTGGAGACAGGGTCTAGCGCTGTCATCCAGGCTGTGTAGTGGTACGATCATGGCTCACTGAAGCCTCGACCTCCTGGGCTCAGGTGATCCTTCTGCCTCAGCCTCCTGAGTAGCTGGGACCACAGACACATGGCACCATGCTTGGCTAATTTTTAAAAAATATGTTTTTTTGGTAGAGACAGGGTCTCACTATGTTGCCCAGGCTGGTCTTGAACTTCTGGGCTCAAGCAGTCTTCCTGCCTGAGTCTCCCAAAGTGCTGGACTTACAGGAATGAGCCACCATGGCTGACCAATTTTTTTTTTATATATATATTTTTAGGCAGTTTATCTTCAAGTTTATTCAAATGGTTGCAGGTCTCCAAAAATTTTTTCCAATATATTCATTGAAAAAAAGCCATGTATAAATGAACCTACACAGTTCAAATCCATGGTGTCCAAGGGTCAACTGTGTATATATTGCTGTTCCTACTTTACAGATAAGGAAACAGGCTCAGTGATACAAAATGCTTGTTTATAGGTTTATAGTCACCCACTAGGTATTGCTGTTCATCACGGTGTCCTCCGTGCCTAGTACAGTGCATGGCACCTAGCAAGTAAGCAATACACATGTTTTGATGAGGCCGGGCGTGGTGGCTCATGCCTGTAATTCCAGCACTTTGGGAGGCCATGGCGGGAGGATCACGTGAGCTCAGGAGTTCAAGACCAGCCTGGTCAACATGGTGAAACCCTGTCTCTACTAAAAATACAAAAATTAGCCAGGCGTGGTGGCGCACACCTGTAGTCCCAGCTACTTGTATGGCTGAGGCAGGAGAGTTGTTTGAACCTCGAAGGTGGAGGTTGCAGTGAGCCAGGATTGTGCACTGCACTCCAGCCTGGGCAACAGAGCGAGACTCCGCCTCAAAAAAAACATTTTTCATGAATAAATGCATTTTCTGTTTTTGAGTGGGCACTTTCTCATGACCTCATTGTATTGCTTTCCTAACTTCTTGAGAAAGTGGTGAAGATGGGAGAAAGGAAAAGAGCTTTTGTGATGCCAGGTGGGAAAAGGCCCCCATCAGCTTTCTTGGAGCCAGTGCCACTGTTCGTTGAGACAGTGTGAATCGTGGTAGACACCAGTTGTTTTTGCTCCTTGCATCCTTTCACTCTTGCTCTAGTAACAACTCCTTGATGAGCCACTTGGGGGTGCTTCAGGTGACATCAGCTCTGTCCTCTACTCAGGAGTGGGAAATAAATTTAGTGACCAATCAGAGGTTTGTGTTCTTCTGGCCACAGTGATTGGTTTAGGGATAGACCTGTGTTCAAATCGGAGCTACTGCAATATGATAACTTTAAAACTATTTTTTAATTTTAATATATTTATATATTTAGGGAAGATGAGTGTAGATTTTTTTTTTTTGGAGATGGGGTCTCACTCTGTTGCCCAGGCTAGAGTGCAGTGGCACAGTCTTAGCCCACTGCAACCTCCACCTCCCTGGTTCAATTGGTTCTCCTGCCTCAGCCTCCTGAGTAGCTGGGATTACAGGTGCGTGTCACCATACCTGGCTAATTTTTGTATTTTTAGTAGAGACAGGATTTTGCCACGTTGGCCAGGCTGGTCTTGAATTCCTGACCTCAGGTGATTTGTCAGCCTCTGCCTCCCAAAGTGCTTGAATTACAGGTGTGAAGGTGCATTTCTTACCTGCATATATTACCTGGTGGTGAAGTCTGGGCTCTGAGTGTACCCAGCAACCAGTGAACACTGTACCCCATAGGTAATTTTCCAACCCTTGCCCCCATCTAATGATTCTTGAAATATACCTTTATTTGTAAACCAACAAAAAGCAGAAATAATAGTACAGGCAACCCCCAAATACCCATCACCCAGATTCAATAATTATAAAAGTTTGCCACACTTACTTCATTTTTTCCTTATTTGTCTATTATTCCTAAGATTTCTTAAAGCAAACCCAGATATTTGCCATTTTATCCCAAAGTATTTTAGTTTGCATCTCTAAAATGTAAAGGCATTTTCTGGCTGGGTGTGGTGGCTCACATCTGTAATCCTAGCACTTTGGGAGGCCAAGGTGGGTGGATCACCTGAGGTCAGGAGTTCGAGATCGGCCTGGCCAACATGGTGAAACCCTGTCTCTATGAAAAATACAAAAATTAACCCAGCATGGTGGCGCAAGCCTGTAATTCCAGCTCTTTGGGAGGCTGAGGCAGGAGAATCACTTGAACCCGGGAGGTGGAGGTTGCAGTGAGCCAAGATTGTGCCACTGCACTCCAGCCTGGGCACAGAGCCAGACTCCATCTCAAAATAAATACATACATACATACATAAATGAAAATAAAAATAAAATAAATGAGAACTGTCAGATAAGGTGAAAAATCTAGAAAGAAATCAGTATTCACCCATTATCTTCACTCTTAGCTCCCTGAACAGAATTTTAGACCCTAATATCAAATTAGACAATTTTAATATCTAAGAGACATATTGAAGAGGTGTTGTGTTTTATCAATCCCACGTGTTGGGATTACAGGTGGCACATGCCTGTAATCCCAGCTACCTGGGAGGCTGAAGCAGGAGAATCCTTGGATCTCAGGAGGTGGAGGCTGCAGTGAGCTGAGATTGTGCCACCACACTGCAGCCTGGGCAACAGTGTGTGTGTGTGTGTGTGTGTGTGTGTGTGTGTGTGTGTGTGTATATATATATATATACACTGTCTTTTAGATATTAAAATTGTCTAATTTGATATTAGGGACTACAATTCTGCTATGTATATAAATGTATATAAATACATATATACATATATATAAAGGCATTTTCTAACATGACCACTACCATGAGACTTTTGCTGAAAGTACTGAGAGAATGATAGGTGTTTTCTTTCCAATGGGAAAGAAACTTAAACCTGGAGGGATAGAACCCTGAAAATGCTGGAAGCATTGCTTGGGTCAAAGAATAAAGTCAAGTAGTGAAGTCGGTCTAGGAATTAGAAAGAAAAGAATCCTGATTATATAGTTTGTGTTCCTAGATTAAACCTTGCCTGAAGACCACATTAGTACCTTAAATGAAACAGCACAGTCTCTTTTACTTAAGCCATTTTGAGCAGCGTTCTTTTGTTCACAACCAAAGAATGTCTTCACTGGTTTAGAAACCAATAACTTTTCTCCTGGGATGAAGGTTTCTTCCCCTACAATAGTTTATCTTGAAGCCAGACCTCAGCCCAATAGTCCAATATATAAAAACCCATGACTATGTAAAGCAGACGTACTGAACAAGAGGAAAACCAAATTACTCTGAAGGGCACGGTTTTCTCCTTTACACTCATGGTCAAGGGGGAAAACTTGATGTGGGTTTACGGTCAATTGCAAGTAAGAACCTTTTGAGGGTGGGGTGCTGCGTGTGGATTTTTACTCTATTCCAAAAGCACAATTTTCCTTCTATGCTGGGAACAAAAGGTGGGAAGTGGCAAATCATGGAAGCATGGCAATTTATCACCAGTTTCCTTTTGTGTTCCCAAGCCACTAGACTTGTGGAAGACCCTGCCCCAGATGCGTGGGGCAAAGTTGGCAGATCCCAGCCTTAATTTCTCTTTCATGTTTTTATAGCATCTTGGAATCCCTTTTAAGCTCCCAATTCATTCTTCAGCAGGGGGAACATAACCCTTATAATCATGGACGGGCATTAAATGAACGGCCTGAATTTGCATGCAAAATTGTTTTGTGTGTGTTTATATAAGCATTTTTCTGGGCTGTCATAGCTTTCAATAGGAAACCAAAATGTTCTCAGATCCATAAAGACTTAAGACTCAATGCCTTCTAGGTGGTTATTAAGTATTAGACTATTCCCAGTATTTAACCTTAAAAGAATTTACCGCCCGCCTTGGATGTGACAGTGTTACTGACAAAGCCAGTCCCCCAGAAGATGGGGTCTTGCCTTGTTTGGTGTTGTACACCAAACAAAGCAAATACACAAAACTGAAAGTGAGTGTCAAGCAGTGCACACTTTATTTGGTGGCCATGGAATTGAGAAGCAGGAGCATGACTCACAAACCAACTTTTTTTTTTTTTTTTGAAACGGAGTTTCGCTCTTGTTACCCAGGCTGGAGTGCAATGGCGCGATCTCGGCTCACCGCAACCTCCGCCTCCTGGGTTCAGGCAATTCTCTTGCCTCAGCCTCCTGAGTAGCTGGGATTACAGGCACGCGCCACCATGCCCAGCTAATTTTTTTATCTTTAGTAAAGATGAGGTTTCACGATGTTGACAAGGACGGTCTCGATCTCTTGACCTCGTGATCCACCCACCTCGGCCTCCCAAAGTGCTGGGATTACAGGCGTGAGCCACTGCGCCTGGCCACAAACCAACTTCTTAACAGGTGAGGGGTGAGGGGTTTAAAATGTACCATTTCTCTAATGGAGAGGTTGGACACTAAACACAAGGGGAGGAATATTCATGTTTTTTTCTGGAAATGGGCAGGGAACTTCCCAGAACCAGAGTGCTGCCTTCCTTTTTGTCCTTTTATGGCTTCTTCTGGTCATTGTTATAGTGATTGTAACTGTCATGGTGTTAATGGGAGTGTCACTTAGCATGAATGAGATGATAATGGAGTCTGAGATCTTTTTGAAGTCACTTGATCAGCAATTTTGGCTCTAACCAGTCTTAGCTGGTCTGATTACAAAGGGAACTTTTTTCTTTTTCTTTTGAGACAGGGTTTTGCTGTGTCACCCAGGCTGGAATGTGATGGCACAATCATGGCTCACTGTACCCTTGACTTCCCAGGTTCAGGTGATCCTCCTATTTCAGAGGACTGAAATAGGAGGATCACCTCCGATTTTACATCTGCAACACTATTTCCAAATAAGGTCACACTCTGAAGTACTAGGAGTTAGGACTTGAGCCTATGAATTTGGCGGGGTTGGGGGAATAATTCAACACATAACACCATATAACACGATTGAACATATAACAACATATAACAAATAGGAGGATCGCCTCCTATTTGATGGCACACACCTGTAGACCCAGCTAGGGGGCTGAAATCTTCCTATCTCAGTCCCTAGCTGAGTCTACATGTGTGTCACCAAGCCTGGCTAATTTTTGCATTTTTTGTGGAGATGGGGTTTCACCATGTTGCATGGGCTGGTCTTGAACTCCTGGGCTCAAGCAATCCATCTGCCTTGGCCTCCCAAAGTGCTGATATTACAGGCATGAGCTACTGCACTCAGCATACAAAGGGAATTTTTTTTTTTTTTAATTACAGGTGTCTCGTTTCTTAAAGATAAGCAGAGTTAGGACAGGTAAAAATTCAACTGTCACATAGGCATTACACTGGGTAACAAGAGGAACCCAGTAAAATCATAAGTATTGATTAGTTGCTTTAATAGAGAAGGGGACCGTGAACTACTAAGCTTGAGACATAACTCACAATCCAGTTAGCTGTGGTTTTACCCATACCACTGGCTTAGAAGTCAGAGGGCCTCGCTTTCCATTGTGATTCTGCTACTCACATCCTGCATGAACATGGGCATGTTATTTCACCTTTCTGTGTGTCATATGTTGAATTATTCCCCCAACCCTGCTGAATTCATAGGCTTACGTCCTAACCCCTAACACCTCAGAGTGTGACCTTATTTGGAAATAGTGTTGCAGACATAATTCATTCCATTGAGGTTATAGCTGGAGTATGATGGGCTCCTAATCCAATATAACTGGTGTCCTTATAAAAAGGGGGAAAATTGGACATGTACACACACACACACACACACACACACACACACACACACACACACGGAGAACACCATGTGAATATGAAGGCAGAGATTGGGATGATACAGCAGAAACCAAGGAATGCCAATGGTTGCTGGCAACCACCAGAAGCTGGTGGGGAAGGATGGAACAGATCCTTCCCTTACAGCTCTCAGAAGGAAGCAACCTGGACAATGCCTTGATCTTGGACTTCTAGCTTCCGATTGTGAGACAATGCATTTCTGTTGCGTAAGCCACCCAGTCTGTGGTACTGTGATCCTGCAGCCCGAGGAGACCGATGGACTGGGTGAGGTCAACATGGAGATGCACCACCAGACTTGCTGTCCAGCTGCAGCGAGTGCAGCCAACAGATGGTCTCTAGCTGTTAGCCCCAAAAGGTTCAGCCTCAGCTGCAGAAAGCCACCTTGCCCAAGGTCGTGCCTCTGGGAAGTCAGTGTCTGCATCTGAGCCAGGTGGGGATATGGTATAAAGGCTTGGCCATGTCAGCCCAAAGCAGGAAAACTTCCAGGGACTGTATTTGCTCCAGAGCTTCCCATGGGGTTGGCTAAGGCTGTGCAAGGCCAGCGTCTCCAGCATCTCTCTACCCAATCCTGCTTCCTCCTTGTTCCTTTTATAAGTGTTGATCCCTAGGAAATGCTTTGTACCCAAAACTCCATTTCAGTGCCTTCTTTTGGAGACCCCCAACTGGTGACATGGGGTTTTAACTTTCTCATCCACAACCTGTGAAAATACCTGGCCCAGACCTTCACACTTCATGATCAGTTAACCAATGTCAATGGAAGCAGACTCTCTGGCCATTTCCTTCCCTATGCCACCGAAGAAGGAAACAAGAGCTATTGAAAGGGCTTCTGATACCACGGAGCAAAGAGTATCCCAGGAAATGAGGCCAGTCCTGGCCATTGTTCCAGGGCTGGCTTACTGGGCACACTGGGGGCTTAGATCTCTGCAATTTACCAACTCTTAGAGGCTCCTACAACCTCCCCGGTGACTGGCTGAACAGAAAGGGGGACACTGCATTGCTATGAAATTATCTGCAATTTCTTATAAGAAAATAGCTGAGCCGTGTTCCAGAGAGATCCTCTCTAGGAGCTCTGTGTTACAGTTGGCTGTGTTTTGAGATGCTAAATATTGTGGATTGGAGGAGAATGAAGTGTTTTACATTATGAGAGGTGGGAAGTTTTAAGTTCTATAATTCATTTCATTTTATGGGGTGTGTGTGTGTGTGTGTGTGTGTGTATGTGTGTGTGTATCAGAGAAAGAGAGAAGAGAGAGAAATAGAGAGAGAGAGAGAGAGAGAGAGAGAGAGAGAGAGAGAGAGAGAGAGAAAAAATATGTCAATGCATACATGTATAAGTTTCCATCCTCTGTCTTTTTGAAGATTCAGTATGTGGTATGTTAGGCTATCCAAAAGTGACAATCATTTTATACATCCTCCAATGCATGCTAAAAAATGCCAATCAAGTACAAAATATATGACCTATTATGCAGCTTTTGAGCTTCAATAAACGTCCAGCTCTCTATTTCTATTAAATTTAGAGGAAATGCCTGTCTTCTAAAAGCTTAATCACCTGTGGATGCCTTTGGGAGACTTCGTAACAAATGGCAAATCAGTAGATTTCTTAATTTTCTTTACTCCAATCTGCTCTGTTAAAGAGTCCTCAGCGGCCTCCTGGGTTCCCTGGCCTGTGCAGTTTGTGCCATCTCATCCTTCCTCTCACTTCTAATTTAGCAGTTTCAGATACTAGTATCAAAACCGTTTTGGGGATTTCTCCCTTGACGGCTTTCTAATTAAATCTTCTACAAAAATGACATTTAATTATGGAGACAGGTGTTTTGTTTTTCTTTTTTGGTCCCAAAGACAGTAAAGATTTCAATCAAATTGGTGCAGACCTTGAACATTTTTGTCTCCCTTTCTCTTGCCCAGTGAGATGTCCCATCTCCCCCAAAAAGTCCATGAGGAAGCTACATATTTTGTGTGTTTTCTTGATTCTTTTGGCAGGCTTTCAGTGGGCTGGGAGGTCTCAGTCTCATTTCTCAGGTTCCAGCTTCGATCAGATAACTATGTTTGATTAAACATCCTTTTAAACTCATTATCAGCTCAGCAATGACTCCTTCAGAAATGACCTTTCTGACGATCTAATCTCAAACAAGGGTTTCTGGAAGCATGAACTTCAGTGTTCTCTGATTGGTGTTCTTGGTTCGTGGCAGGTCCCGTGGAGGCTCCTCAGAGTGATGCCCAAGGGAAAAGCTGGGCTCTGGGGTGTCAGGCAGTTCTGTATTACCTTGGCTACTTCTGAGAGCTGGGCTCGCTTTAGAGACTCAGTTTGGAGGTGGAGGATGGAAACAATCATTTCCGAAGGTTTAGAATCTTGGGCTTTGAAGTCTAACACACTTGGGCTGGCATCCCCGCTCTCTATTTGCTAGCCATCTTTTGGGTCTTGTATTTCTTAACATGGGATCAACAATTCCTACCTTCTGGGGTTGTAGTGAGAATTCAATGAGTCCATGCATGTGAATACTCTGGGCACCCTTGTTAACGCAGCCTGGGTTCCCCGAGAAATGGCTTTGTGAGGAGATGAGTGTGCAGGATGTTTAATAAGGAGAGCCCTTGGGATCCACCCCAGTGGGAAGGAGGGGAAGGGAGCAGAAGAAGGTTGTGGGAGACATTGAGCTGCAATGGGGGTCCAGTCATTGCTTCAGTCGACCCCACAGGGAGCTCTGGAGCCAGAATGGCCCTGGAGAGGTGACCTGACTTGGTTCAAGATGGCCAGGCCTGTAAACTCAGCATTTGTTAATCATTGGTATGGGCTACCCCAGGAGGCATGTGACTTTGGGTAAGGTGGCTCTGCAGTTGACGCAGTGTGTCCTTCCTTGAAGGTGGATCTGGAGTGTGTAACTGTATCCATCAAGACCCTCAGTAGATATTGGCTATTGCTGTCATTAAGAGGATTAAAAGGAAATTGGACTTTAGAATGTTTTTCTCTTCTGTAAGATGCAGACCACTGTCTGGTTTGAACATTGCATTACAGTTATCAGTTTAGTCATTCATATGACAAATATGCATCAAGCTGCTCCTGCAATGAGCTGGGCACTGTGCTAGGCTCTGGGACACCTCCCTGGCACTCATGTGTCTCACATTTGAGATGAGAACCTCATGCTCTGCAAGTTTCAAGCATGAGCCTGTGCTATAGACAATGAAACAAGTTCCAAACACACCTGCACAGATTTGCACACACACGCATACACACATACCTGCATATACACACACACACCTAAACACATACTTCCACACACCTACACAAACACCCACACACATTCCTGTGCATATACCCCCATACTGGCATGCACATATCTGCACACACATACACCAGCATCACACACACATACAGCTTAAGAGTTGGTTGTGAGGTATGGTAGGGCCTCTTGGAAGGAGACACTGAGTTAGAGGTGCAAGAGGCTTATTGGGGGTTAATGCCTGTGAAAAATAAAGGGGTTGAAACAGGAGTGGGCAGAGGAAGCCTTCAGCTCATGATGCAGGCTTGAAGTCGGCCCACCTAACAGGGAGCTCCCATCAAAAGACAGCCCAGTGAAGTAGTCTCTAATTGGGCAGAAATGACCAGGCCTTAGTACCCCTGCCATGCCCAGTCATTGGCTGAGGCTACCTGGGAAGAAGGTGGTCTTGGCTCAAATGCTGCAGCAGATCCCAAAGTTTTTACTTGCAATGGAAAGAAATTCTTCTTAAAGGAAGACAGAAGCAGCACTTCTCTGCGGCTGCCACATAAGGATTAAAGACAAGCGGATGTGCAAACAAGAACCCAGCGCAGAGTGGGCATGGCAGACGCAGAGAAGGATCTGGATGACTTTTCCTTCCCTCCTACCTTTTCCTCATGTGGTTTCATAATTTCTAGCAAAGGATAGTGTGAAAGGTCATGCAGCTTTAGGTGGCTCTGGTAACAATATTATTGCTATATGAATCTATTGAATATTTATTACATGCCAAACACTGTACTAAGCAATTTACAACTGTGATCTCTACATAGCTCTTAGAATTAGTTACCTTATTATTCCCATCATACAGATGAAGAAAACGAGGTCCAAAGGGAGAAGTCATTTGCCCAAGTACAGTCATGAGCTGCATAATGATGTTTTGTCAGTGGACCTCATAGATGATGGTGGTCCCATAAGATTTACTACCATATTTTTAGTATATCTTTTCTATGCTTCGATATGTTTAGATGCACAAATGCTTACCATTGTGGTACAATTGCCTAGTGTTCAGTACAGTAACATGCTGTACAGGTTTATAGCCTAAAAGCAATAGGCTGCACCCTATAACCTATGTGTAGTAGGCTATCCCTCTAGCTTTGCGTGAATACACTCTTATGATGTTCGCACAATGACCAAATTGCCTAAGGACACATTTTTCAGAACATATCCCCATCGTTATGTGACACGTGACTGCACGTGGTGAACATCAGTCCAAGTGTTACTGGAAAGGGGTCCTGATCCAGACCCCAAGAGAGGGTTTTTGGATCTCACTTAAGAACAAATTCAGGGTGAGTCCATAAAGTGAAAGCAAGTTTATTAAGAAAGAAAGGAGTTACTCCATAGGCAGAGCAGCAGCTTGGGCTGCTGGACTAAGGATACTTATTTCTTGATCATATGCTAAACAAGGGGTGGATTATTCAGGAATTTTCTGGGAAAGGGGCAAGCAATTCCCAGAACTGAGGGTTCCTCTCCTTTTAGACTATATAGAGTACCTTCCTGACATTGCCATGGCATCGGTAAACTGTCATGATGCTGGTGGGAGTGTCTTTCAGCATTCTAATCCATTATAATTAGTGTATAATGAACAGTGAGGACCACCAGAGGTCACTTTTGTCGCCATGTTGGTTTTGATGGGTTTTAACTGGCTTCTTTACTGTGTGCTGTTTTATCAGCAAGGACTTTGTGACCTGTATCTTGTGTTGACCTCTCATCTCATCCTGTGACTCAGAATGCCTAACCTCCTAGGAACGTAGCCCAGTGGGTCTCAGCCTTATTTTACCCAGCCCCTATTCAAGATGAAGTCACTCTGGTTTGAACACCTCTGACACAAGCTCCCAAACTGAAAACCCTTCTCTGACTGCCATTTGCAGTCCTGGCTGTCACAGAGCAGAGACAAAAGCCTCAGGAAAATCGCCCAAGGAAGAAACACGATTTGAGAACATAGTATCGATTATCCGGGCTGACAGCAAAAATGGCCAACGGCCTGATTTGCTGGGAGGTTGAACTCTGGGAAACTGTAAGTCTTGCAAATTCCACTGGGACCCTAAAGCACTTTGCAGGGAAGTCAATAGAACCTAAAGGAAAAGACATGGAGAGATGTCAGAGACAGAACCTTAGAAATTTAATTTTGAGTGTGTGAGCCTCTAAGAACTCAAATTAGCTAGTCTTCTTACCTCCCTAGTTAAACCTAGCAGGAAAAAAGCCTCTTCCAGATAAAAATGGCTAGAAATACCCCAGGGTAGAGATTTGGAGACCTGCTGTGTTCTTGCCTGCAGGAGTTAAGATTTTGGAGGGAGGGCGTGCCTTTGTCACTGCCATGTCTGCGGAGGCTAATTGCTTTTTAAATCTGTTCCTGGCAGAATCTGGGATAAAGGACACTTTGCACTTGGACCTGCCAGAGTTAGGCACCCAGAATTTAGGATTCACTAGAGGCTGAGACAGAGATGGTGTGGAGCAGCCTGGCTTCACGGTGTCCTGACCTTGGTCTTCCCCACCTTCCCGCAAGCCTTTTTCCAGTTCTGACCTGCTCCTTGTCCACTCTGCTCAAATACTTGAAGTGGCTCCTCATTGCTTAGAGGATGAAATTTAGACTGCATCATGGGACCCACTGGGATCCATTCCTGCCCTGCTTTCATTACTCATGCACACGGTTCCCATTTGAGAGTACAATGTTCCCATTGCTCCCTGGGAGGACATCCTGAGACATGTTCCCTAAATGTGCCTTGCCCTTTACTTTCTTCTTGACTTTGCACAGGCTGTTCCCTCTACCTGGAATGCTTCCCCCTCTTCTAAACCCCTATACATCCTTAAAAGCCCAGCTCAATTTGTCTTGACTTGGACTCATTTACAGTGGGGTTTCTCAACCTTCCCACGTTTTGGACACTTCTTGGTTGTGGGAGCTTTCCTGGGCACTGTAAGATACTGTGTACCATCCCTGGCCTCTATCTACTAGATTCTAGTAGCTACCCCCACCAGTTGTGACAACGGCAAGTGCCTCCAGACCTTTCCCAATGTCCCTGAGGGACAAAACTGCCTCCGTTTGAGAACCATTGCTTAGAGTGTTTAGCAGCTTCTTCTGTTTATCTGACATCTTGTCCAGGGGATCTTCTCTCACTGTGGTGTACTTATTTGCTTTCTGACTGTCCCCTCACTGGACCAAAAGTGCCTTCAGGCTGGGACTTTGTCTTCTTCAGCATCTCTTGCATTGGTCTGGCACATACTAAGTGCTGCATAAATGTTTGTTGAACACATGGAGAAATGAGACATGGGGTGTGAGCACTGCAGCTGTCTAGAAATGTGCTACTTCATAAAGCCAAGGGCAATTAATGACCCTTGGGGTAAGGGCAGTGACCACCTCATGGGACTGTGCATATCAGATGCCTTAAAGATTTAAAGCTGTCAGAATAGGGCCTGACACATACTAGTTGCTTAATATATGTTAGCTATTGTTGTTATTGTTATTTTTCTCACTCTGGGGCTCTCTCTTTCAGAAAGGCTTGCAATTTGAGGGTCACAAATGGCAGGCAGACATGGATAAGTGGACATAGTGAGGAAATCTCTCTTGAGGATCAACATACGTATTTAGGCTACTTGAAAAGAAAGTACTCTTGGCTGGGTACAGTGGTCACACCTGTAATCCCAGCACTTTGGGAGGCCAAGACGGGAGGATCACTTGAGCCGAGGAATTCAAGACCAGCCTGGGTGACATAGTGAGACCCGGTCTCTACAGAAAATTCAAAAATTAGCTGGGCATAGTAGTGCATGCTTGTGATCCTAGCTACTCACAAGCATGAGGCTATGTGGTGGGAGGATGGCTTCAGCCCGAGAGGTGGAGGTTGCAGTGAGCCGAGATTGTACCACTGCGCTCCTGCCGGGGTGACAGAACAAGACCCTGTCTCAAAATAAAAAAAGAAGCTACTTCTTTATAAAGTGAGTTGTTAATAGCTATTATGCTAAGGGATGAATATACAGACATAGTGATGAGGCTGAGGACTCTGGGCCAGACTGCTTGAGTTGGAATCTTGAGTCTGTGGCTTACTTAGCCTCAGTTTCCCCACCTATAAAATGGTAATAATAGTAATATGTACCTTATAGGGTTATTGTGAGGGCGGAATGAATTAATGTATATAAAACAACATATAGTAAGATTCTATAAGTCTATCACCATTATTATTATTTTTTTTTTCTACCACCATTATTATTATTATTAGATGTATTCTTGAATAACAGCTCCCAAGTGGATCTTCCCTAAAGGGAATCTGGAGTATCTGAGGACTGTTTGGATAGCATAGACATGTCATGACTTCCCATTTTAATCCCAGGCAGACAGGGCTAGTTGATCCTGCAGTTTTTTTTTCCCTCTGAGCCATAGACTCCTCCTCCAGGCAGCCACTACTAATCACGATGTGAACACTGTATGCATAATTATCCTTAGGAATTGCCATTAAGTCCTGAGGGAAGGTTCATAGACCCAGAGTTAAGGATGTGAAGGGTTTCCCTGCACCTTAGGGCTGAATTTGCTACTGCCCCTCCTCCAGCTTTACACATTGTACCCGAGACGCTGGCAATGAAAACCTCTCCAAAATGTCAGTGCCGGGTCAGGAAGCCAAAACAACAAGCTCCCTTCGGGGGGGTCCAACAGCTGGAGAAAGACTGAGCCTAAATCCACATAGAGAGCTACTTAAAGTGTGGTCCATGGACCTGTGCTGGTCCATAAACTGTTGCTGGTCTGTGAGGAGCTAAGTACCAAAATTGTTGTTAGTGTCTTAGTTTCCTGGGGCTGTTTTAATAAATGACCACAAACTGGGTGGGTTAAAACAACAGAAATGTACAGTTCTGAAGTCTGAAATGGGGCGGCAGCGAGGGCCATGCTCCCTCTGAGACTTTGGATGAAGTCTCTCCTGGTCTCTTCCAGCTTCTGTTGGTTCCCAGCAATCACTGGCATCGCTTGTCTTGTAACTGTGTCTCAGATCTCTGCCCCATCATCATATGGCCTTATTCCTTGTGTATATCTCTGTGTGTCCATTCCTCTTCTATTTTAGTTAGCTAATTAATTTTTTTTAGAGACAGGGTCTCGCTCTATCACCCAGGCTGGAGTACAGCAGTGTGATCTCAGCTCACTGCAGCCTCAACCTCCTAGGCTCAAGTGGTCCTCCCACCTCAGCCTACCAAGTAGTTGGGACTATAGACATGTACCACTCTTTCCTTTTTCATAAGGACACACATTTTTGGGTTTATGGCCCACCCTGATCCAGTACGACTTCATCTTAACTAACAACATCTGCAGATACCTTATTTCCAAAATAAGGTCACATTCTGAAATTCCTAGCGGACATGCGTTTTGCAGGGGGTACTACTTAACCCACTAAGGGAGTAAGCATTTTGCAGACCACACTTTGAGCGGCATTTAGATGGTTCTGTTCTCTGCCACCTCCACTGCATGGGTGTAGAAGCGGGTGGGAAGGGTCCCCTGCAAGGTGAGTAGTGGTGTTTGTTGTCTGGGGAACTGCACTACCTCCAGCTCAATCAAAAAGAGCAGATGACTCACTGGATGGTTTTGTGATGAACAAATTAAACCCATCCCATCACAGCAGAGCAGTTCAGCCAACTCTGTGCTGAACTTGTGCCCATATCATACATTTCATAAACCTAATTGTGGCTTGCACTTCCCTGATGCCTTCCAAACCAAAGGCTCATAACAGATCTGCAAGCCCTGAGAGTTGGGTTTGTTTGCCTAGGTATTTGGTTTTCTCTCTTTTTCCCCCTAATGAATAATATTCTAATGAAAGCAAAGTAGGATCACAGTATGAGGCAAATGCATGCACTAAGGAGAAGAGGCCAGAATAAACAGACTTTGCAGCATCCCCAGGTATTCCTTCCCAGGGAGTGGCTTGTAACTGTTAATGAACTTTGATAGGTTTGCTTGAAAGCTGAGAGATCTCTGAGAGAATGCCCAGGACAGCTTTGAAGATGTGACTGAGGAATTCACATTTCTTCTCTGCCAACCCTGCCTCCTCAAGAGGACACCCAGCTTGTAAGTAAAGTGATAATTCTGTGAGTAAAATGAGAAACCTGTAGGTTACATAATGATGTTGATGGCGATGGTAGGAATTAGGTCTATTTTTTTTTTAGTACCTGCATAAACCCAACTGCTCTCTAAATTTTAGATCAACTTTGTGAAGTGTTTAATTCTATCCTCCACTTTCCAGTGGAGGAAACTGAGGCTCAGAGAGGTGAAGTCATTAGACACACAAGGAGCCATCACCAGAGCTGGGGTTGGAACTCATGCATGTGGGAACTCATGCCCTTATGCCTGCCCTCGACAGGGAACATTGGCCAGAATCTCAGAAGGTCATCTGGCCTCCCCCATTTCCACATGGAATGACAGATGTCACCTTGAAGAAATTTAGAGTTGGCTATGTTCTTCCATAAAAGGAGCTGTTGTTTATTTGGTTTTGGATTAGACCTGGGTTTAAATTCTGGCTAAGGCACTTACCAGCTGTCCTGGTCTTGGACCTATTTATCTGTCCTCTGTTCTTTTCTGACTACAGGGGCCATGTCCCTACAGCCCGCATCTTCTACACTTCTTTGTCGGCTGGCTTCCCGCTGGGTTTGTCCAATGGGAGGCAATGGCAATACAGGAGAAGGCAGAAGGAAGGAAAAACCAAGGAATTTCTCCCCCTCACTCTCTGCCTCTGGAAGGTTTGTTGACTCCTCTGTTTCCAGCGTCTGCTTACTGAGTCACACTGGCCCAGGGCTCTAGGAATCCTACCTTCTCGCTTCATTCCCCTGCCTAGGGTAGTAACCACTTTCTGCTGTTGCTAGTCTCTGGGTGGCCTCACTCTCCCTTGTAGCCTCAGCTCCCTCCTTGCTCATGTAACCAATCCCCTGCGTTACATTCTCTCTGTTGTAAATACTTGAAACAGTTTCTGATTTCTTGATTTGATTTTGATGGAGAAGTCAGCTAAGTGACTTTGCTTCCTTTAGCCTTGATTTCCCTATCTGTAAAATAGGGATAATAATAGTACCTTTCACCTAAGGCATTTGTGAGGATCAAATGAGTTAATTTTAGTTAAACCCTTAGCTCAGTTTCTGGCGTATAATAAAAAGTTTTCCCAGCTTGGAGACCCTAGGCATGCATTTCCCGCAACAATTTAAGCAGCATAATGAATTCTATAGTTAGCCAGAGAGCTTTATTTTGTTTCACTTTTTTGAAAAGTGTTAGTTCTGGGTATGCATATTAATGAACATCACCAGAAAAATACACTCCAGTGACTAAGCCAGGGAGCTTAGTCTAACAGCTTCTGCCCTTCTCTCTTCCTTCTCTCTTTCACCTCAAGGGGTGGGCAAGCCAGCACCTCTTCTCAGCACCATGTATAGCCAAGTGGATGCAGAGAAAATGCTGAACTTTCAGAATTTCTTGAGGCTACTGAAAGCTTGTGTGTCATGAAACAGAAGCTCATCTTATAAATCTGTCTTTCATAGAAGCTTCAGTTACTGATGCCAAATGTCAACATATCAGATTGTGGGCTAATTTTAGCCTTCTCACTGTCTTGCAGACATGTAATTAACACCACAGTTCAGAAGCAATTCAGGCACCGAGTTCCATTTTGCATAGTGATTTTTGAGACCTTGACCATTAGCACTAAGGTTCAAAGTCTGAAAGTGCCAGCTACATGTGGGATGTCTCCTGTTCTTCCACACCTCCATTTGTCCCTTTAAAATCAAAATCAAAATGGTCCAAGCTCCCATTTCATGTATTGTAGGATGTCCAATGCCTTCCTGGATATATCTGGGAATCTCAGAGGGCTTTTGCACTCCCGGTCACTTCTTGTGTGGAATTCTAGATGGGTCCATGTGGTGTCTTGCCTCCTGAAGCTGTTGTCTCCTCTTTACCTTACTTTAAATATTGCCCACCCCATGCCTTAGAACATCCCCGGATAGGCAACTTATGGGTTGCAGACTTTTACTGAAGGCTTGAAAATGGCTGAGCTGGACCATGGCTCAAGACAGAACAGAAAACAAGTTAAAATGGAATAGTCAACATTGTACATTTCCTTAGCCACTCCCACAACAGGAATTTCCTCAATTGCCTTTCCTCTTGGGCTCCCCTGTGCTGTCATATGGCTGGGGCTTTTCACTTCCTCCAGCTCTCTTATCTCCGCGTCTCTCATTTTGGATTGCTTCTTAATCTTGTCTAGTGACCCGTCAATCTCCAAACTCCAAATTCACACTACTTTTGTATTGAGGGTGAAAAACATTTTAGTCCCCACCCCCCAACAACTAGAATTCCTTGTAGACACAGAGCCATCTTTGTTTAGAAGACTGCTTTGATGAGAGTTTGGGGAGAGAGTGCGCTTTCTGCCCCCATGTCACAGGTCTCATTCCAAAGCTTCAAGGACAGTGGAAGGGGATAGAGATGAGCGGGGAAGAGAGGCCTCAGGAAGTTGGTGAGAGACCTGTGTGAGATAAAGGAGAAAAGGTAAGAAGCCATGTCTGCTCATTTCTGCTTGCCAGCCTAATTTCACAAGCCTCTGACTCTGTGATGACATGCAATGCTCTGGAGACGTGTTGAAGACAAAACGGGATACAGCACACAGCCCCCCATGTCTTTTGCCTGAGTCACTACATTCCTTGAAAGACAAGTGACCCTAGTCCTTGCCTTTTCCTATACTTAAGATATCATCTGATGGGGTTAGTGATTGTGCCTCTATAACCTATAACAGATGTACTCTTATATCCAGCTTGGATGTGGTTTTGCACATACTAAACCTCTACACCTGTATATAAGCAGTGGGCTAGAATACTGTACCAGAGTAGCCTGATAGAGCTCTCTAAAGGACTATTCCCAGGTTATAGGCTTCATTCAGTCCACAGCCCTCAATAAGACTTCTGAATAAAACTAACTTTAATGCTGTAAAAGCTTGATTTTTTTTCTTTAGTTGACACAGGAGAGTTGAAAGTCCAAGTGAAATCCCAGTAGATATTTTGGGATTGGTGAAGTTTACAGTGGCCACCAGCCATTGTTCAGGTTGCCGTGATAGATGTCTCTTATTTGGGCCCCCTGTGTAATATTCATTTAAAGATGACGTTATTAAGAAATTCTTGCTCTGGGTAGATTTTTTTTGGAAATTGGAGGGGAAACGTATATGAAGTTCATGTATCTGAAGAAGCATCTACTGCAGCAGGAGCCAAGGCACCGAGAGGGCCACGAGGAAATTAGCTTTTGAGACATGTGGACATCTAGGGACAAGAATGTTCTGGAATGTTCTGGAATGTGCAGACATTTACGAGTTGAGCTTTTGGACTTCGTTAGGCAGTGGGATTAATGAGAGCTAAGGTCCCAGCAGAAAACAGTTGTCATTCTCAGACTGGCTTATTTGAAGAGAATTTAACTCAGGCTGTTTTCAAAACAATGAGTAGAGGCCAGGGAAACTGACAAGAATCAGTGCAGAATCCTGGGGCTGCTTTCAGTGCAGGCGGAGAAAGTCAGGCCTATTGCTGGGTGAATGTTGCTCCTGACATCCCAGTATAGTGAGGACTAAGGGAGCTTGGGGTAGTGCAGGGCTTGTGTATTAGCTTCTTATGGCTGCTGTAATAAATTACTACACACTTAGTCACTTGAACTAATACATATGTATTATCATCTTATAACTGTGAAGGTCAGCAATTCAGAATGGGCCTCACAGGGTTAAAATCAAGGTGTTGGCAGGGCTGTGTTCCTCGTGGAAGCTCTAGGAGAGGAGAATTTGCTTCCCTGCCTTTTCCAGCTTCTAGTGACTGCACATGTTCCCCAGATCCTGGTCCCCTGGCAATCATATCCCTCCAGCTTCTTGCTTCTGCCATCCCATGTCCGACTTCCTCTTCCGTGGTCAAATCTCCCTCTGCCTTCGTCTTATTCAGACACTTGTGATTACACTTAAGGTTCCCTCCATATAATAGAGAATTATCTCTCCAACTTGACCTCTTGAAAATCACATCTTGCAAAGTCTCTTTGGCTAGGTAAGGTAACATAGTCACGGGTTCTGGGGATTAGGACGTGGACCTCTTGGGGGTGGGCAAGGAGAAGCAGCAGTATTCTGCCTACCACAGTGTGGAGCTCCAGGCTTCATTCACATTGGTTCCTGCAGGCAGACCAAACCACATCACATTTGCTGCAGGAACCAACTCTAGATGTGCACTGTGTGTCATGCATCCCACCTGGAATATCAGTTTCCTGTCATAGAGATGCAGGGGTTTCTCCGTAGAGACTACACTTGGAACAACCCAGCTCCACACCACCTGGTGATGCCCACTCTGCGAGCATGTCTGCTCCCTGGCTATGGTGTAAGCTGCTGACAACGAAGCCAACAAACTATACTCTGTATCCTCCCAGCAGCCTCGTGGGCACTCGCACACAGTAGGTGCTCAGTAAATGTTGTGGCTCATCAATCTGCTTACAGGGCTGTTTTAAGTAGTTGGGCAGGATGAAGTACATCCTGAAAAGGAGTTTAGGGTTGTTACCCCCACACCCTGCGAGGGCAATAGGGAGTCACTGAAGGTGTTAAGTAAGAGCATGACAAGATTTGTGGCAAGAAATGGGAAAAGATTTGATGTTCCAGTAAGAGGAGGCTTTGGCCAAATATATGGAGACGGGAATTTTGAAAATGCAGGTTTGGAGACTGCTAAGATTTCATGGGGTGATGTGGGCAAGATTTTCTTCTGATTTGCCTCCATCAGCACTTTATAATAACTGTGTACACACACACTTTTGCACTCAGGCTCTGAGCCTGATTATCTTTGTAACCCCCACAGTGTAGCACTGGCCTGGCACATAGTAGGCGTTAATTAAAATTTTGGTGAGTCAGATTGAACTTGGCAAGCCACTTGACCTTGACTGTTCCAGGCTGCAGTTTTCTTCCTTTTTTTTTTCTTTTAAGACGGAGTCTTGCTCTGTTGCCCAGGCTGGAATGCAGTGTTGTGATCTTGTATCACTGAAACCTCTATCTCCCGGGTTCAAGTGATTCTGGTGCCTCAGCCTCCTGAGTAGCTGGGATTACAGGCGCCTGCTACCATGCCCAGCTAATTTTTGTATTTTTTAGTAGAGACAGGGTTTTGCCATGTTGGCCAGGCTGATCTCAAACTCCTGACCTCAAGTGATCCACCCGCCTTGGCCTCTCAAAGTGCTGGGATTACAGGCGTGAGCCACCAAACCTGGCCAGGCTTCAGTTTTCTATTTGTAAAACAAAAGATTGAGACTAGGGCCCTCACAACTCTGACTCAGTGGTATTTAAAATCCTGCTTCTTTTCATGGACAGCAATTATCTGGAGGCCCATATTTGGGAAGGGAGTTGGACTGGGAAGCTCTGAGGATCTCCACAACTCTGGGACTCTTAGATTTATAGCTGCTTCTAACATTTCTCAAGAATTCATGTGTGCCAGAAACTATTCTCAGGCCTTGCAGGGGGTGATCTTATCAAATTTTTGCAACAGTCCTATAAAGAAAGGCACTATTAGCTCCATTCTAGAGATGAGGAAACCGAGGCTCAGAGAGTCAAGGGGCTTGACCAAGGTTGCACAGTCAGGGGAGACAGAGCTGGGATCTGAACACAGTTCCCTTGACTCCAGAAACCAGCCTTTACTCTGTGCTCTAATGTGTGGATTCTTCTTTCAGTTTTGTTTTGTTTTAACCTCTAAACACCTCAAGCGTGTGTATCCCGGGCAAAAAGACATCCTCCTACATTGCTACAGATCAGTTTTCAAAAGCAAGGAATTTACCATCTCTCCAACATTATCATCTAATCCACAGCTTATTTTCAAAGTGTTTCAACTGTCCCAGTAATCTCTTTATTCTCTGTCCAAGATCTAATCCAGGATTGTGCATTGTATTGAGTTGTTGTGTCTTCTTAACATTTCCTCTGGAGCAGTTCTTGGCCTCTCTTTGTTTCTTGACTTTGAGATCTTTGAAGCTTCCAGGCCCTCAATTTGAGCTTTCTGATGCTTCCCTGTGTTTAGATTCAGGTTGTGCATTTTGGGCAGGAATAATGCAAAAGTGGTCTGAATTGTTCACAGTGCATTGTATTTGGAGGCACCTGCTATTGGTTTGTCTTATTCCTGGTGAAGTTGATCACTTATGGTTAACAGATTTCTCCACTGTAAAGATACAGTTTTCCCCTTTGTAAGGAATAAGTGATTTGTGGGGAGATACTTTGAGACTAGTAAATATATTGCTATTCATCACACTTTCACTAACTGGTTTTAGCATCCTTTGAGGGTTTTCTAACTCCATCATTCCTTTTGCAGTTCTTAGTTGGCTTAGAGCTTCTCTTCTTCCCACCCCTGCATTTATTCATTTTATTCACATTTGTGTATATTAACATGGACTCATGGAGCCATTCCAATCCATGTAGGCTGATCTCCCACTGGTTGCTTTTGCCAGGTGAGCTATTCTTCCTCATTTGTTCCTCGTGTGAATTCAGCTGATCTTATCATTTGAAAATCCGAAGGCTTCCACTACCTGGAAATCTTCAGTTTTAGCTAGAGAGGAGAAAAATCACAGACTTCTGCCCTAAGGAGGAGGGAGAGGAGTGAGTGTTTGGGGAATCTGACTGCTCGCTCCGTTCCCCTCTAGTTCATCCTTTAGCAATGGCCGTTCTCCAGCAATGGGGTGAACCGCAGGGTCAGGGGAGGTGGCCTCCAATTCTGTGGTTTCCTGGTGGTGGTCATTTCTATATGTCAGTCTCTCTCCTTCCTCTGTTTGTGGTTGTGGAACTGCAGATGCCTCTTCAAGAGGCAGGAATGTTTATGACTTCCCCAGGGAAATCCAGGAAGGTCATTTCAGACTCATCTTGCAGTGTTCTCTTCTTAAAGAGTGAATCCTTCACCCACTTTTGAATGGGCTTGTTTTTTTCTTGTAAATCTGTTTTAGTTCTTTGTAGATTCTGGATATCAGCCTTGTGTCGAAGGATATGAACAGACACTTTACAAAAGAAGACATACATGAGGCCAACAAACATGAAAAAATGCTCATAATCACTGGTCATTAGAGAAATGCAAATCAAAACTACACTGAGATACCATCTCACGCCAGTTAGAATGACAATCATTAAAAAATCTGGAGACAATAGATGCTGGAGAGGATGTGGAGAAATAGGAACACTTTTACACTATTGGTGGGAGTGTAAATTAGTTCAACCATTGTGGAAGACAGTGTGGCTATTCCTCAAGGACCTAGAAATAGAAATTCCATTTGACCCAGCAATCCCATTACTGGGTATATATCCAAAGGATTATAAGTCGTTCTACTGTAAGGACACATGCACATGAATGTTCATTGCAGCACTATCTACAATAGCAAAGACCTGGAACCAACCAAATGCCCATCGATGATAGACTGAACAGGGAAAATGTGGCACATATACACCATGGAATACTATACAGCCATAAAAAATGAGTTCGTGTCCTTTGTAGGCACATGGATGAACCTGGAAACCATCATTCTCAGCAAACTGACACAAGAACAGAAAATCAAACACCACATGTTCTCACTCATAGGCGGGTGTTGAACAATGAGAACACATGGACACAGGGAGGGGAGCATCACACACTGGGGTCTGTCGGAGGGAAATAGGGGAGGGACAGTGGGGGGTGGGGAGTTGGGGAGAGATAGCTTGGGTAGAAATGCCAGATATAGGTGATGGGGAGGAAGCCAGCAAATCATACTGCCATGTGTGTACCTATGCAACAATCTTGCATATTCTTCACATGTACCCCCAATCCTAAAATGCAATTAAAAAAAAAAGAGTGAATCCAGATGAGGTTAAGTCCTCTTGCAACTTGTTCTTCCTTTCATAGTACTCACTATGTGTGTTTAACGCCTGTTTTCTTTTCCTCCCTCTCTCCCTCCTTTTCTTCTCTTTACGTTCCTTCATCCCTCCCTCCTCCCTCCCTCCCTCCCTCCTTCCTTTCCTTTAGCCAATTAATGCTCTTGAACACCTACTATGTGTTCATCCATGAACAAGACAAACACAACCTGCTCTCAAGCTCTCCTGTGGCAAACATACATTAAACAATGTCACAATTAAATGCATGATCACACACTTTGATAAGTGCTGCAGGTGAATGTCAGAGGAGGGATGTCCATGCTCATGTGACAAATGAAGAGGCTGAGGCACAGACTCCACAGCCACCAACGAGTCAGGGAAGGTGTAGAAGCCAGACCTCCCAATGCCCACCCTGCCCTCCATCACTCAACCCAAGCCGCAGGTGTTGAGGAATCAGACCTCACCATGATCGCAGCTGAGCCAAGCATAAGGCTGCCCTCAGGCTAATTAACGATGCCCTTCTTGTATAGGAAGAATTGCCGGGAGTTGTAGGGAACAAATATTGACCTTCTCCACTGACCAAAGAGTTAACTTAAATAAAACGCTAACATCTGTGTCTTGTGTAAAATAAGTCCTGTGTGGGTGTAGGATCAGGGGGAGGTGACTCTGCAAGACCTGTCTCCTTCTCTGCCAGGTCTTTTGGCTCTGGTTTCTGTTTCTGTCTGTCTTGGGTTTGTCTCTGACAGTTTTTCTGCCTTGTGCTCTCTGTGACTGTTTCTGCTAGTCGGCTGCCTCTGTCTCAGTCTTTCTGTGTCTCACCTCTCAACCCACCTATGTCCCTCCCCAGCCTCCCATTCTGTGTCCCCGCCAGGATCAATTCCTTGTAGTGTCCCTGGGACGCCACCTCCGTCCACCCTCCCAGCCATTGCAGGTGTTCTTCCACTTTCTGGGAGCAGTGGTGTCTGTGCCCCCTTCCCAAATTGCTGCCTATGTCTGAGTTTAAATGCCATCTTATACTTTGAGAAGCCTAAACTCCACAAGGGCAAGGATTTTTTGTCTTTTTTTCACTGCTTGCTGTGGTCTGCAGGTTTGTGTCCTCTCGTTCCTCCCACCTACCCTACCACTCCCCGCCCCAAGTTCCTGTGTTGAAATTCTAACCTTCAGGGTTGTGATATTAGGTAATGGGGCCTTTGGGAGGTGGTTAGGTCATGGGCTGAGCCCTCATGGGTGGGATTAGTGCTCTTATGAAAGAGGCCTGAGAGAGAACCCTTGCCCTTCCACCACGCGAGGACACAGTAAAAAGATGGCCATCTGTGAACCAGGGAGTGGATCCTCATCAGATACCAAATCTGCTGGTGATTTGATCTTGGACTTCCCAGCCTCCAGAATGATAAAAAATAAATTTCTGTTATTTTTAAGCCACTCAGTTTATGGTATTCTCTTATGGCAGCCTAAACAGACTAGACACTGCTGGATCCCTAGTGCCTTTTAATAAGATTTCTATGACTATACCTTATTTGCTGATTGAATTAATTGCATCTAGAACAGTGCCTGGCACATAGCAAGTGCTTGGTCAACATTTGTTGAATGAATGAGTAAATGAATCAATAGTAGGTGTGTTCTGATCTTCCTCGATCTGGTTTTGTGTCCCCATAGCACCCTGCCCTACCACTGTCATAGTTCTTATCTCTATTGTAATCGGTTGGTTGTGGCTTAGTCTGCTGTAACAAGACCTCAACAACAATTCGAAGGTATCAGGAATATAGAAGTTTATTTCTTTTACGTGAAACAGTCCAGGGTGACTGCTCCAGGTCAACAAGTGGCCCTTACAGTTGTTCATAGACCCATTGGCCTGGGCTGACAGCAGCTCTGCCATCCTCAACACGTGGCAGCCAGGGGCCCCTTCTTGCTTCAGAGGTTCAAGAGCATAGAGATGCAGCTGGGTTTCAGGGGCTCCTGGAAGAGACACACATGCCTTCAGCTCACATTCTGATGGAGATAGGTGGCTCCATCTAACTGCAAGGAAGGCTGGGAAATGCAGTCCAGCGTGTGCCCTGGAAGACAGGGAGAATAGACTTGCTGGGCAGCTGGCAGCTTCTGCCACATCTGGGTGGCTGTTTGAACTGCTTACTGAGCTGTAAGTTCTATGAGGGCAGAGAACATGTCTGTGCTGTCATCCTTGTGTCTCTAGTGCTTGATGCACAGCCTGACTCATTATAGGTCGGCAGTTCCCAAACATGTGTGTATGGCTGTACACTGGAATCATGCAGGATATTTAAAACATCCTAACATTTGGCTTCCACCACCACCCCACCACCCCACCACCCCACCTTTTTTTTTTTTGAGACAGCACCTTGCTCTGTTGCCCAGGTGGGAGTGCAATGTTGCAATCATAGCTCACAGCAGCCTTAAACTCATGGACTCTAGTGATCCTCCTGCTTCAGCCTCCTGAGTAGCTAGGACTACTGGCATATGCCACCACACTCAGCTAATTTTTAAATTTTTTGTAGAGATGGGGGTCTCATTATATTGCCTAGGCTGGTCTTGAGCTCCTGGCATCCAGTGGTCCTCCCACCTTGGCATCTCAAAGTATTGGGATTACAGGTATGAGCCACCATGCCTGGCCTACTCCCACGCTTGAACATTCTTGTATAATTGTTATGGTGTGGGACTTTGGCATTGGGATTTAAAAAAAAAAATTTTTTTTCCCTTAGAGAATGTGGAACTAAGGCATTGGGATTTTTAAGCTTCCTAGGTGGTTCTGATGTGTAGAAAGATTTAGGGACTACTGCCATTGACCCTGAATAAATGAATACATGCATGCATGAATGACCAGATCTGCCACCAGATGTTGACACACTGTGCCAGAGGCTACAAACTGATTATTTTGGGAGCTGACATGTTTTGTTTGCCTTGTATGAAGCCTATTTTTTTTTTTTTTAATTATGCCAATTCCAAAGATTGAAAAACTGGAACATGCCATATCATACTTTGGACTTTTTGTCTCTCTTGAAAAATCAGATGATCTGGCAACACTAGGCTCCTTGCAGACGCTCTCATGTTTGCGAGTCCTCACCACTTCCTTATGTTCACTGCCCATCCCTTCACTCCATTTGTTGCCTACCTGGAAGCTGAAGGGCATTTGTATATGATTCTCTCATCTAAGTAACCTTCTGTGCATTATCTCAAAAATGTCAGCTTTTTCTAGAGTCAGGCTCCTTTGAGAGAGAGAGAGTGATGTGTTTTCAAGGCCATTCTAGGCTGGGCACTTTTCCTGCCTTTGCCTTCAATCCATTTGATCCAACAGCCCCCAGCCCAGCCCACTGGAAGCAGAAATAGATTTTGTTGATTTCATCAGTGCTCTGGTGATGTGGGCAGATGATGTGGTGGGATGAGCTCTGAACCAGGAGTCAGGGTGCGGGGTGCTTCCCTGGGCTTGCATTAACTCAGGAATCTTAGAGACAGGACATTTTTTCCTTCCCAGCTCTCATTGTAAAAGGAGGCAATTGAATTCAGTCATTTTTCAGTTCCCTTTCTACTCTCTGACTCTCAGAATTATGTCCCATTTTAAAGATTCAGCGTTTTCTCCTTTGAAAAGGGTCATTTCCGAAGTAGAAATCTGCTTGGTTTCTGACGCGTCCCTGAAATAAAGCTACTGACACGTCTTTTCCTGATAGAAATCAGCCATTTGCCAATGCTGCATCCAGCCATGCAAAGCTATATGGCAATTAATTAAATCAGTAAATAAATTATTGTCATACAAATCCCATTAACAGGTGAGAAAGGGGAGATTACATCTTTTAGAAGAGAGCTTGAACATTAATGTCTGCCATCTTTTAAAGAAGAGTTTCTTTTTTATCTCTCAACCAGACTAATAGTTTGTTTACAGCTAATGCTCCCAGAAAGAGAGATATATTAAAAACCCTGATTCACCATGGGCCAAATTAGAGTTCTTTCTTTCTCTTTTTTAAAGGAATCTCTCCAAGGAGTCCAGATGTCTGTATCTGCAGGACAGTGTCTCGAAGGGGTGCTTAATAATGCATTCCTGTCTGGTCACTGTTGAGGTAGTTGTGCATGCAAAGTGGTTTCTGAAGGAAGGGGCCTCCTTTCTCCTTCACACTGAAGGTGAAGGAGATAGCTTGGAGGTAAATGTGGCTCTGTCATCAGCAGGGAGAGCTACTGCGTGAGCATCTATTATAGCCTCACAGCACTGAAATTTTATCTTTGTAGACTGTGCCTAAACTAAACAAAGGTCGTAAGTAATAACATAGTGGACTTTGTGGTTGTCTCACTGTTGTAGTTTGAGTTCCTCAAAAATAGACCCCGAAGTCAGAGATCCACATGTAAGTGGTTTATTGGGAATGTGGTCCCGGGAAACACTAGGAGGGGAGTGAGCACATGAGAAAGTAAGAGAAGGGAGGCAAATAGGTGAGTCACCAACCCAGTTACTACTGAGGACAACTGGAGCTTAATCCCACTGGGCAAACCTGAGAGCCACTGTTGGTCCATCTAAGGAGTGAGGGAGCTGGGTATTTATACACCTACTCTATCATCATGGGTTGAAGGCTGCTCCCTAGGTATGTTAATTTCCTGATGCTTCTCCTTGACATGAGTGAGGGTAGAGAGGCCAGTAGGGTGCACTACAATGCTAAGGGCCAAGAGGTGGGTGGTACAGAAGAGAGGATGCTGCTCTGCCCAATGTCCAACTCCCCTCTTGATACAGGCCTTAACTTTCATTCCACATCTTTTCTATTTAGCTTTTGGAGGATGCTAAATCTACCTTCACTCTAGGATCTAGGTCTAAATTAATTGTTATAATTCTACCCCTTGGCCACAGTTATGGGTTCAGGGGGAGCCCATGGACAAGTTAGGCCAATGAGGAGCTGGGGGTGCTGAGAAAACTTTCTCATTCTTCTAAGAGGGTATCCAAAGTCAACTTTCTCTCCCCTTGTCTGGACCTGGGGAATTAAAGCACATAGTCTTGGGGGTTGTCAAGGACCATCTTGAAACAATGAAGAGACAGATGGAAGATGAAGCCAGCCCCACAGAAGGCAGGGAAACGGAGCAAAACCTGAACGCTGGTCTCACCAGCGAGCTGCTGAATCAAGTCATCCTTGACACTTGGCCTGCCTTAGGACTTCTGGTTATTTGAGGCAATGAATCACTTTATTATTTAACCCCGTTGTTAAGTTTTCTGTTGCTTGTAACTGCACACTCCCCGTATGATTCACACACGCATGCTCAGCTTGGGCGAGGGAGGTGGAGTGAGAATGTGGGCTTCCTCATGCACTGTTGGTGGGATAATGAAATGACGGAACTATTCTGGAAGCCATATGCATAGCAGGCAGCACAGTGCTGTGACTGTGAGTTTGCCCTTTGGAAGCAGACAGATCTGGTTTTTATTCTTGGTTCTGCCAGTTTGTAGTTGTGTGACGTTGAAAGGTTATATACCTATCTTAGCCTCAGTTTATCCATCTATAAAATGAAGGGTAATAAAAATACCAGCCTCAGAGTATTATTCAGAGGTAAAGGAGTGCAAGGCCTGGTGTAAAGTCCATGCTCAACATATGTTGATACTAATGATTATTCCCTTTATGAAGAGAGAATGTGATCACAAGGATTAGAAGCCTTACGAATGTGCATAAGAATCAGACAAATGTGTAAAATGTATGAGGCTCGGCATGGCAGCTCATGCCTGTAATCCCATCACTTTGGGAAGCTGAGGCACAGGATTGCTTGAGCCCAGGAGTTTGAACCGGCCTAGGCAATATAGGGAGACCCTGTTCCTATTTTTTTAAAAAGTTTTAAAATAAAAATATATGTATGATAATTGTGTTTGTGCCACTGTTTAAATTGGTAAAAAAATTGGAAGCAGCATAAATCTTTAACCAATTATAGTATGGCTATAGTTTAATAACTGGGGTTATTAAAATGATGATGTGTATTTTAATATTACCGTCATGCAAAGATGCTCTTTACATATTGTAGGACAAAATCAGTAAATTTAAATTTAAAGCAGTAAATAAAGATTAGTGCTGTTTTTGTAAGATAGAGTATGTGCCTCAGTGTTAAGATTTGCTCTCTTTGGGGATAGGATGTGGTATTAGGGGTAAGTTTCAAGGCTTTCATGCTATTTAGGTATTTAATTATATAATGAGCGCATATTACTTTTGTAATCAGAAAATGCCAATCTTTTATATTTTAAAAATACAAATAATGTCCAATTCTCCTATCTTGCTAATTATTAAATGCCCCTCATTTTCCTAAACATAAGATGTATTTTCACTATTTACCACAAATGGTATGGCTTTTTTTTTTCTTAACCTATATTTGTTTCTTATTACTAGCAATATGTGTCCCTAACAAAAAATTCAATTATAGAAATTTATTACTTAGTTCCTGCATCTTCCACCCTCACCCTGTTACTCACTCCTAAATTCAAAATGTGTATATTTTTAGCTTTTCAATGCATAAACTTATCTCCTGTGTGTAGCTTCTATGTATATGCTAATACATATCTCTTGTATGTCTTCTGTTAAAAACCACAATCATTGGTAAGCTACTTCTTTAACTTAACCTTTTGACAAAACATAAATGTTGCGTTATATGAGCAGGCAAGTCTTTTTTTTTTTGAGAAGGCAAGTCTTAATTTCAAAAAATAATTTTAAAAAATTTGCTTCTTCAAATCAAGAACTAGAATGTATATGTCCATTTTTCTATTAACATATAATTCATATAAGTAAAAAATACACAGGTCACCAAGTGCAGAGTTTGATGAGTTTTGATAAATGTATATTTTTTAAAAATAGGAGCATACTTTATAGACTTCCTTGCAACTTGCTTTTTTCATTTTGCAATGTATCTTGAGCCTCTTTCCTCATCTATCCCATTCTTTTAATAGCTGTACAGGTTCCCATCAATGAGACTGTATGATCATTTATTTCCCCAACCTCCTTTGGATGAACATTTGGGTAGTGTTCAATTTTTTTTTTTGTTATAAACAGTGCAGTGAATATCCTTGTACATCTATCTTTGTGCCCTTGTGGGATAATTTTTCATAGATGGATTGTTATTGATGTCTAAGCGCAATCGATTCAGACTGTTTCTCGTGGAATGTTCAAGAGATGTAATCTCTGTTCTCAGAAGGGCCCCAGCTAGACAAACAAACACGATTCTACTCCTGCTTTTCCATTGTGATCCTGACCTCAGCTTTTATGTCAACCTCTCCCAAAGGTGGGGGATACTGGGCAGAGTGCACTTCATTAATCCCCAAGTTTCAAATTTTGTACCCAGGTCAAAGCCTGTCCATTCAATCAGGGTACTTTGGAGTTCGCATTCATCAGTGGAATGCCAGCTCTGTGCTGGGCACTTTTGGGCTATGAGATACTGTGGTACACACAGGGGAGGCAACAAATAAGGAAACAAGTAATGCAGAAAACCCAGGTGAGCCACTTCCTGAAGCCCCACTTGGCTAACTGCAGAGGGTGATGGGGGCTGATCTTTAGATGTCCTGCTTTGCAAATAGCCCTACCAGCTCTAGCTGGAAATGGGGGAAATTTCACTCTGATGAAAAAGAAAGTATTATTCCTGTTTCTTGCCTGATCTGCAGAGAAGTATGCTCCTTTCTCTTGTTAGACTGAGGAAGGCCCTAAGATTGACGATTTCAGAGAAATAAGTTCCAGATTTTTCAGAGGCAACACAGAATAGTGAGAAGAGCACTGGTTTGGGGATTAGAAAGATGTAAGCTTGAATCCTCTTTATGATTGGCTGGACAATGGCCCTCCAAAGATGTCTATGACCTAATTTCTGGAACCTGCAAATATGTTATCTTATGTGGCAGAAGGAACTTTGAAGATACAATAAAGTTAAAGATTTTGAGGTGGGAAGATTATCATGGATTACAATAATCTTTATACAGGAGAGGCAGGAGGGTCAGAGTTAGTAGCAGGAGATGTGACAATGGCAAGAGAGGCCAGAGTTATGTGCCACCATGAGCCAAGGTGTGTAAGTATCCTCTAGAAGCTGGAAAAGACATGATGATTCTCCCCTAGAGCCTGCAGGAGGAGTGCAGTCCTGACAATCCATTTGGCTTCTGACTGTCAGAACTGTAAGGTAATAAATCTGTGTTGTCTGAAGTCACCAAGTTTGTGGTAATTTGTTATAGCAGAAGTAGGAGATTAATTTGGCAGCCTGTCCACTTACTGCTGTGTGACTCTAGACATGCTCTTAACCTCTTTGAGCCTCAGTTTATCATCTATAAAATGAACACCCTCTTCTGTGTGTTTGTGTGTTTTTAAAGAACTGAAAATAAAACATCTAAAGCACCTGCCTTAGTGCCTGGAGCCTAATAGATGCCAAGCAAATAAACAAAGGCATTATTATTATTATTATTATTTTTTTTTGAGACGGAGTTTCGCTCTTGATACCCAGGCTGGAGTGCAATGGCGCGATCTCGGCTCACCGCAACCTCCGCCTCCTGGGTTCAGGCAATTCTCCTGCCTCAGCCTCCCGAGTAGCTGGGACTACAGGCGCGCGCCACCATGCCCAGCTAATTTTTTGTATTAGTAGAGACGGGGTTTCACCATGTTGACCAGATGGTCTCGATCTCTTGACCTCGTGATCCACCCGCCTCGGCCTCCCAAAGTGCTGGGATTACAGGCTTGAGCCACCGTGCCCGGCCACAAAGGCATTATTATTATATATTATTGATAATTTAATTCCTCTACATCATAAATGATTGAAGACATCTTAGAACACAAACCATGAACCAATGACAAAATAAAACTAGAGATTCATATTCAATGAAAAAATAAGTGAGGGCAGAAATTAGGTTCAAGGAAAAGACCACATATGTAGGCAGTATGGCTATCAGGAGTTGTTCCAGGTGAGCTTCAAATTTGGCACTGAGTTTCCAGGCTGCCAAAGTGAAAAGGGAGATATGTCCAGTTTTATACTTTTCAATAGCAAAGAGAGGGAAGAATCTAATTATCAGTATTTTATTTAAAAAGCTTCCCAGGTGGTTCTGGTGGCAGCCTGGGTTGAAAAAGCACTTTGCTGTACTGTTTTCTCCCTCAAGTTAACTGAGTCTTCTTATGGACAGCGTTATTCCCAATACCTAGCCTAGTGCCTGGCACTTAGTAGGTACTCAATTGGTCTTTTTAATTAACTATTTTGGCACAGGTAAACCATTCATCAGATTTTTAAAATATCAAAAGGTATACAGTGGAATGTCTTCCTCCTTACCTATCTTTTATTCATCTATTTCTCACTTCTCCCCAGTCCCCCAGTTGAGGGGGTCATTGTTATAGTTTATTCCAGGATAACTTTATGCAAAGATAAGTAAAACTGAGTATATATGTATGTGCATACCTAGTTATATACACATATATGTGTCTGTTTAAGTACTGTTGAGTTATTGGCCCCAATCCTTCACTCTCTGATGGTGTATACAGGCACACCCTTGCCAGAGCTCATGCTGGGTAGTGTGTTCGTTTCTCCTTGATGTTGGGCTTGGTCATGTGACTTGTTTTGGCCAATGGGGATGTTAGGTGATAACGTGAGAGTCTTGAAATATTTTTGTGTGATTGGTCTTGCCCTCTTGGGTTCTATGATCCCTCGTGAGAAGAGCATGCCCTGGCTAACTATTATCCCTTCAGACTAGCCCTTGAATGAAAAGTGGGGAACAGAGTAAACAGTACCTGTAGCTTGCAGCTGAGAGAAGAACTGCCCTGCTGAACCCTGCCAAGGTCAGCAGAGCCCCAACTAGCTCTCAGATCTATGAGCATGAGAATAAATAATTACTTTTTAAAAAAGTTTTACAGTGATTTATTAGGCAGCATTACTGGGGGAATGCCATATCCTTTATGCCTTGTTATTTGCCAGTACATCATGTAAATCTTTCTAAATAGGTAAATCTCATCCTATCATTAAAAAAAATGGTACATGGGATAGAGAGCCAAAGGTTAGTTAACTGATACAAAAGTATAACCAGATAGGAGACATAAATGCTAAGAAATATGGGGTGACTATAATTAATAACGATTTATTGTATAGTCTCAAATAACAAAAAGAGGATTTTGAATTTTCCTAACACAAAGAAATGGTAAATGTTTGAGGTGAGGAGTATGCTGATTACCCCGATTTGGTCATTACACATTGCATACCTGTATTGAGATATCACAGTTTTTAAAATTAAATTGTTTAACCTCACTTGCAAGATAAACTATCACACGGTACCCCATAAATATGTATAATTATGACATGTCAATTAAACATAATAAATGCAAAAACTGTATAGAATACTATTGTTTGGATATACTAATCTCCTACTCAAAGACATCTAGAATGTTCCAATATCTAGCGCCTACACTTCTTCAGTGAAGAACCCTGCATATGCATCATTTTGTGCAAGTCCAAACATTTCTTTAGGATAAATTCCCAGAAGGGGAATTGCTGTGTCAAAAAATATGTGAATTCATAATTTTCATAGCTGTTGTCAAATTACACTGCATAGGGACACTCCTACAAGTAATGTCTAAGAATACCCAGTTCCCCACAGCCTTGCCAACAAAGTGTATTATGAACCTTTCAATTTTTTTGCCCATCTGATAGGGAAAATAATATTTCAGGGTAGTTTTACTTTGCATTTCTCTTATTTAAGTGAGACTGAGCATCTTTTCAAATGTGTACGAGCCATGTGTTTTTCTTTTCTATGAACTCTCTATTCATTACCCTTTAGTCATCTTTCTTTTAGATTGTCTTTTTCTTATTGATTCCTCAATACGCATTTGCTGAATAGACAAATGAATGAAATAAAATGTATTTAAATAGAGGACACTGAATACCGTGGTTTAATGTCCCAAATAAAACCAGATAGATGCAAGAATAGATTTGGCATGGCTGTGGCTTTTCATCGTGCTTTTTGACTAAAAGCCCAAGATTTCACATTTAAATGTGTTTCCTGATGGACAGCTCTCTAAGAGGCTGAGGTAACAAGGTCTAAGTTAGCAGCCTTCTGGGACAAAGAGCTGAAAAATTCCAGGGGCTGTTGTGGACCTCAGTATGACATTCAATGGGAATGAAGGGCTATAATTAGTGGAAGACTACTATAATTAACCATTTATTATATATTCTCAAATAACTAAAAGAGAGGATTTTGAATGTTCCCAGCATAAAGAAATGATAAACGTTTGAGGTGATGAATATGCTGATTACCCTGATTTGGTCATTACACATTATATATATGTATCGAGATATCACACGTTTTAAAATTAAAAAAACTTTTTACTCTATTTGTAAGCTAAAATATCACACCATATGCCATAAATATGTACAATTATGATATGGCAATTAAAAATAATAAAGGCAAAAAACTGTATAGAACTGTATACAGAGCCCTCTCCCAGGGCTAAGAAGACTTCATTTTCTGAGGTGGGTGGTGGAGAGTGGGTCTATAGGCTTTAGATACCAGATGAGCAGGTGTCAGGTTGACTCTATTAGGAACACTAAGAGGTGAATTTGGGCTCTCACCTGGATGGAAGGTGTCAGACTCAGCTTGTGTACTTTTCAGGAGCCATGCACTTGCCTCACTTTCTGGCCAGAGTGGGCTAGTAACAGCCTGTGTTCTCATTGTCTTAAAGATAATGTTGCCAGCATCCTGCTGTGGCAGCTGCTCTAGTCTTTATATCACTCATGGAAATGGCCCAGAATTACCTCCTCTCATGCTGGTGCTGTACACCTCTCCCCTCTGCCCTTGAGTTTTCCTGTTCCACCAAGGCATGAAATATTGTAGAAACCAGTTGCTACTCACCCATATGAAATCCAGAAGTGTAGGGGAGCTGGCGGCGGGGGCGGGGGGAGCTTTGACCAATGCAAGATGAGAGCTGGTGGATAAATTATTCCTGCCTCTAAATGGATGGTTCAAAGACGCAGCTTCTCTGAAGACATCTGCAATACCAAGCAACTGACGAGCTCCATAGTATACCTCCCTTTGTCTCCCTCTTTTTTTCCTCACTCTTGCTTTCCTGGGACTGCATTCCCCAATACAGTGTCAGTCTAGAATGCTTTTGCCTGGGTTCTATTTTCTAGAGAACCTGTTAAGACAGAAAGTAAACTCATTTTCCACCAGAGGTGAGGGTTTCTAAACATTGCATGTGTGACATCTAGATCCTAAAAGCAAAATGGCTTGTGGGATGACTGTGAGGAAGGTTTAAAAGAAAAACCCATTATTTATTGAGCACCTACTATGCTAGAACTCTATGCTAAATGTTTCACATTGCTATTTCACGTAATTCTCACAATATCTGTATGAATTATTAGTACCATCATTTTACAAATAAAGGAGACTTTGGATTTTAAGTCACTTGTTTAGGCTAGTCAGTGACTGAGCTGGGCTTTCAACCTAGCTCTTCTGAGCTCCAAACCAGTACTCATGTGATTCAAAAGTCACACAAAATACTACAATGCACTTGAAAAAATGCCTTAACAGAGGAAGTCACCTAAGTGTATCTAGCTGTAGGCTTACTCTTCTGTTTTATAGAAGTAAGACAGTGTGTTACAGATGGGTGTCCCATTGTGCTTTCCAAGTTTTTCCATATTTGATTTTTTTTACCAACCCAGGAGGTCAGGAATACTGTGCTTCCTGGTCATGAATAAATCCTATTAATGAAAAGCAGAAACTAAAGCTCAGAGAGCCTAGAGGGTTTTCCAAAACCCACAGAGCTTGTGGTCACTGGAAGTAGACCTGGATTTTTTGTGCCAGTTTAGTGATATTTCTATAGCCTTACCCTGTTCTCAGTTGAACACATGTGTGTGATTGTGGTCACTGCCTTAGAAATGGTTTTGGAAGTATGCAACAGTGAGAATTCAAACAAAATGAAACACCACAGAGTAAAAAATAAGTCTTGAGTCCTCCATTCGTGTGTGTATGTGTGTGTATTCTTTTAGAGTTATTTTATGAATATATTAGCATACATGTTAAATAGGTCAGCACTGAAAACACGCAGAAGGAAGGTCATCGTTCCATGTCTTGCTTGGAGACGGCTCCATTTCGGTGCATGACAATTGCCTCTCTGGTCTGAGGAGCCTTCATTCCCTGGTATGGATGAATCATAAGTCATTCGGCTGATCCTCCATTGAGAACAATCAGGTTGTCTTCTGCCTCCTGTTGTGCATTTGTAATTAGAGAGTGTTGCTTGATGGATGAGAGGATAGGAAAGTGAAGGGCTTGCCCAAGGTTGCACAGCTCAATGTGGCAAAGCTGGGATTTGAACACAGATCTCCAGAACTTGGTCCACCTTGTTTCCTGCTTAACCCACAAAACTGCAGGCGCATGGTCCCTAACTCCAAAGGGTGAGATTAAATAATAGGTATGGACAAATGAGGAACCTTGGACCCTCAGCATCAGGGGCTATAAGGGGATTGTCTAGCCCCTGCTTCTGATGCCTTCCCCAGCCATTCAAACTCTGGCAGGGTCACGGCCACCACTAAATCTCTTCTGGTACGTACGTCCCTCTGCTCTGCTCCAGCACAGCAGCCCAGCACACTCCAGGACACCTCTCCTGGTTCCTTCCAATGACAGGTAAGTCATTGATCAGCCCTGAGAACCAGCTGAGAGCAGGATCTATTTAAAGACGCATATGTTTCCAGGTGCTGAGTCATGTCGGCTGGACCAGCTGGCCCAAGTCTGGGCAGTGCGGATATTCACAGTACAGCAGCCACTGCAGCCTGGCTTAGACTTTGACAAACCTGAGGAAGCACTGAGCTGAAACATCACATTTAATAAGATAAAACACAACATCTCAAGTCCCACATCAGTTTCTAGATTTTAAGTGTGGGTATTCTCATTACCTCCCCGATGACCACCATTCTTTGTTGTAATGATGATCAATTAGCCAAAATTGCATTCATGGAGACCCAGATTTTAATCCTAGCCCTGCTGCTTACTAGCTGTGTGACCTAGGGCAAGTTGAATAACCTCTCTGAGCCTCATTGTCTTTTTTGGCACAATGGGGTTAACAGATGCCTTGTAGGGTGTAGGGGAGGGACAAATATAATAATATATAGGAAGTCCATGTCACAGCCCTTAGCATGTAGTAAACATTCAGTGACCGATAGCAAATTAAATTAAATTAAGTATGTGTTCAGCACTATGCTAGGCATGGTATGAGAATATCAAATACAGTGCAATATGATGCTGGCTCTCATGAAAAGTTGCTATCTAGTTGTTAAAGAAGACATATACTTGTGAAATTATAATGAATATATCTGAACAGTGCAACATTCAGATGGTTTTCGAGGACCTGATTTGGTTCAGACAAGGCACTAACTGAGGCTCTGGGCATGTATAAACGGTTCCTGAGTGAATTTGTTTACTCGGTGGTTTGGGAATCCAGGTCAACAAGCAACTAATTCTGCCTGAAACATTTGGGGGAAGCTTCTGAAAGGAAGAAAAGATGGCAAATCCATGGCATATGGCATATCAGTCTCCATTCTCTGCCCATGGCAGTCATTGGTAATCAGTCACAGTCCTCTGTATCCTTCTCAACACAATGATGATCCCCCCACCTGCTGCATTCCTCTCAACACAATGCTCCAGACAGCCACAACCAACCAATCAACACTGATACGATGAACACTCTTTGCCATCCTTGAGGTAAAAGGTACTTCAAGGTGTTGAAAGGTGTCCATGGGGGCATACAAATAATTAGAACTATGGGTCTCATGGAAGACAAATGGTCTGGAGGAAGGTATGAGGAAACTTGGAATCTAGTTGCAGCTTTGACATTTACATGCCCTGTGAACTTAGGTCATGTAATCTCTTTCAACCTGCTTTCCCTAAGTGATTCTGATTCATGGAGTTCAAAGATAAGGGAGTTCCAGTCTGGGTGCCCAAGAAGGCTTCTCACAAGAGGTAAGATTTCAGGGGACTTTGAAGTATGGGCATAATTTGCATTAACAGAGAGCAATGTGTGCATGCGTCTGTGTGTGTGTTCACGTGCACGTGCATTCTAAGAATATGAGGGAGTGTAGAGGGTAGGCAATGGATGGGTTTCAGAATCCACTCTCCTCTACCCTCTCCAAAAATATTTAGCAACCCTTCTCTTTCTGCCAGCAGGCTACACTATGGTGTGAGCCCTGTTCACTGGGAACTGAAGTGGGCTGTCAAGATCACAGTACCTGTCAGGAGGCAGTAAGAATCATGGAAAAAGTGGTGCTGTCCAGGAAGGACTGGGAGTGGGGAGAAGTGTTGTGAGAGGCAGGGCTTCTGGCAGCTGCCTGCTTCTCCTTCCTCTTGCATACAATTTCCCATTCCCCTGGACAGAGGGCCTATTTTTCTGACTCCTCAGCAGGGTCAGGTCGCCTCTGAACCCACAAGGATACCCGCTGATAGACAGAAGTGCTGTTTGCCATATAGACCTGTGACCGACAGCTGTGCCTCCAGGGGCAAAACCACAAGACTGGCTGTAGATTCAGTGCTTGACATTTGGACTCCCTTTTCTGTTTACTTTTCTCATTCCACCTATAACTTAATGGACCACTTGGCAGAATGATTTGGACTCCACAAACTGCTTGGGTTCAAATTCTGGCTCTGTCATTTCCAAACTGTACAATCATAGGCAAGTAACAAACTCTCTGAGCCATAATATCCTCATCAATAGAATAGGGGCGATGATAATAGCACCTACTTCATAGAGAGGTGTGTGGAATCAGTGCAAAATATCTGTGCAAACACAATGCAGCATCTGTCATAAATGTTTAGTAAGTATTCACTGTATTACATTATCCATTATAGTATTCCCACTTTTACCTTGTATTTTTCCCAACTAAATTATAAGCTACTTGAGGGATGGAACCACCTCTTTTGTACTCCCAAAGTCTCGGCACAATACTGAATATGGAGGTGCCCAGAGCTTTTGCCAATCATTTGATGTAAAAATAGAAAGTTGTAGAACTTTCTATTATCTGGAGGAAGTTTAACCTCTATTTAACACTCAGGGATCTTTAGGTTCACAACAACCTCCCCAGACTCATTTCCTATTTCTTTTTAGAGAAACCTACCCTTCAGGGATATCGAACTATTTGTGGTTCCCTGAATATACCACCCCCTTTCCTGCTTCTCCTTGAAAACCCTATTTCCTCTGCCTTTCCCCAATCTTATCATTTGAGGCTTTTTAAAATTAGAAATGACATAAATCAAACATAAAGTGGCTGAAACAGAAAAAAGAAATGTCTATTCAAATAACTGAAGGATCTATTGTTACTGGCCTCAGGTATGGCTGGATCCAGGGACTCAAATTATACCATTAGGACTTTTTGTTTTTCTCAGATCAATTTCTTTTTGTGTTGGCTTCATTCTCAAGTACAATCATTCTTGCTGAGGCAAGATGATCAGCTGTCCTGATATACCTCCATCCATTGTAGCAACACCAGGAGAAAGAGTGTTCCTTTTCATTTAAGGTTCCAGAGAGAGTCTGAGATGGCCTCACCAGTTTTAGCCATGTGCTCATCCTCTGTCCAGCTAGGAAGTAGGAATATGCTGATTGGACAGATTTGGGTCATGTGACCATCCCCTAGCCAATCAGAGAGACTGAGAGTGGGTCAAAGGTCATTCCCCAACGAATGCTGGGTACTGGGCAGATAAAAACAGCAGGTGCTCCACAGAGATGGCAAACTCTTTTCATCTTCTAAGATGAAACTGGATATCATCTCAGTGAGAACTCTAAACCATATACTGTCTTGCTATTAGCCTACAATTCATAGGATTGTAAATAACTCTCCCTCAAGGAAGGAGCTGTGTATTATTAGTGTTGGGCTCTGGGCATCTAGCACAGTGTCTAGAACATGGTGGGTGTTCAATAAATGTTCACCGAATGAATGAATGTGTCCATGACAAGAGTCAAACTCTGAAAATACTTGAGAGATTTATTCTGAGCCAAATATGAGTGACCAGAGGCCCATGACGCAGCCCTCAGGAGATCCTGAGAGCATGTGCCCAAGGTGTTTGGGCTATGACTTGGCTCTATACATTTTAGGGAGACATAAAATATGAATCAATACCTGTGAGATGTTCATTGGTTAGGTCAAGAAAGGTGGGGAACAACTTGAAGTGAGGGCTTCCAGGTCATAGGTGGATTCAAAGATTTTCCAACAAGTGGTTGAGAAAGTTATTATCTAAAGACCTGGAATCAATAGAAAGAAATGTCTGGGTTAAGATAAGGGTTGTGGAGACCAAGTTGTATTATGCAGATGAAGCTTCCAGGTAGTAGGCTTCTGAGAGAATAGATTGTAAATGTTTCTTATCAGCTTTTCTGTCAGTCTTAATTTCTGTGTTGATGTTACTGCTGTTCAGCTGTGGCTGAATTCCAAAAGGGAGTAGGGTATAATGAAGCATGTCCAGACTGCCCTCGCCACCATGGTCTGAACTAGTTTTTGAGGTTAACTTTGGAATGCCCTTGGCTGAGAGAAGGGTTCCTTCAAGTGGTTGAGGGGCTTGGAATTTTACTTTTGGTTTATGAATGAATGAAGCCAGTGTGTGCTGGTCCTGGGCCTGTGTTCCCTCAGGTCCACTGCTCTCCTTCCCCTGTCTTGTTATCATGGGGGAGGTCAAGCCCTTTAGGCTGCATTTCCAGGTTGCCCATTTTCTGCCTGAGGGCAGCCAGTAAAAGACCTTGGCAGGATATTTGAGGACAAAAGGAATACAGAACCTGACACATTTCCAAGTTCCTTACCTCTCTCTGCCTTCCCCATGTAGAACCAGGAAGGTTTGCTGAAAATCACTGGCATGAGGCGGATTGATTAACAGGAGAAAAGGCATACACATTTATTTAATTCAGGAGTCTTCAGAATGAAGACCCAGCCCCTCAATGAGGTATAGGAGCTTATGTACCAACTTGAGGATAAGAGAGAATGCAGGCTCAGAGAATGGGCGAAAACAAGTTAAGGTAATAAGTCAGGTTTTAGTGGAAAGACAGGTTATAGGAGTGGGAGAAGAGGAGGCTTGACTAGCAAAGGTGGTCTTGTTATGTAGATAAAACTCATAGGTAGCAACCCTCAGAGGGAATAAATGGTAAATATTTCTTTCAGACCTTTGAAGGTGTAAGACTCTCAGTTAATCTTTCCTAGATCCAGACTAAGGAAGATCTGGCTGCATTAATGGATATTCTCTACAGATTTCCCCATCAAAAGACAGATTTGCAGGGCCTTTCTAGTCTGCTGGCCCTGTGGCAGCCATTTCAAAATATGTCAAAGCAATATATTTGAGGGTAAAATATTTTGATTTATTTCACCTACCTCTCTCTACCTTTCCTGCTTCTCTCTACCCGAGAGACTTTTTGTTTTTTGGAGTGTTGCTCTGTCACCCAGGCTGGAGTGCAGTGGCATGCTCTCAGCTCACTGCAACTTCCGCCTCCCGGGTTCAAGTGATTCTCCTGCCTCAGCCTCCCAAGTAGCTGCGACAACAGGCATGTGCTACCATGTTCAGCTAATTTTTGTATTCTTGGTAGAGATGGGGTTTCACCATGTTGGCCAGGCTGGTCTCAAACTCTTGACCTTGTGATCCCCTCACCTCAGCCTCTCAAAGTGCTGGAATTACAGGCGTGAGTCACTGCACCTGGCCCCTTTTGTGTGTGTGTGCGCAATGGCTGTATCTCTACAGTTTCCGCTTTTACCTTGTGGCTCTGGTCCCTGGGCTCTGGTATTACCTCCTCCTCCCTCTGTCTACCCAGACAATGATGGCTTCTTGCTGTAGCTAATCTCCGGGTGACTTCACCATCCCCTCTTAGTTTCTGACCTTTCCCATCCCCCCTGCAACCAATTTCCTGCGTTAACTTTCATCTGTTTGAAATACTTGGCATGATTTCTATTTTCCTGGTTGGAGTCTGACTGTTATTAACCTGTTCCTCAAACCATTAGGAGCAAGCTGGTTTTGCATAATTGTCTGAGCCATAAAGGGACTTTGTTTTGCTTGTGAAGAAAATTTTCAGCTGCTGGTGTGAGAAAGGGATGCCACCTCTTTCTGAAGACTCTGTATTCACTAAAAGTTCTCCATTCATCAAACACTCCGGCTGCGTGTCCTCACGGTCCCAACTGGTCAGGGAGGAGCAAATCTGTGGGGAGTCAAGAGATATTGATCATGGGAGTGGTGGGGAGGAAGGCACAATGTTTCGGTCGTGGAGTGTGTGTGTGTGTGTGTAAGATTGCTATTTTATGCTCAAATTCCAGTTTTCCAGAAGAAAGGTCGGCTGCCTAACTTTTGGCTCTGACAAGTTATAGGAGACTTGTGAGTTATTTTTGCCCACAACAAGGGCAGATCTGGGCAAATAAAGACCCCACAGTTCCCCACTGTACCTCACAGAACAGAGCATGAACAAGCAATGCGGGAAAGCCCAAACTGTGGTCCTTCGTGCCTATCAGACCTGAGCTGAAGTCCTGGATTTGTTCCATATTACACTGTGATCTTGCATAAGGGACTTAGCTCTGAGCCTTGATTTCCTTATCTGTCAAATAGAGCGAATTATAGCATTCACTTCATGGAATTAAGTGACTCAATTCATGTAAAATATTCAATATTCAATGTACTGCTTCATGTAATCTTCCATACACACCTTCTATAAATACTGGCTTAAGAAGAACTGAAATCTTCACACTGAGCCTTGACCATAGGCCTTTGCAGGACTGGAACCACACCTCATTCATCTTAGTACCCATGGGGCTTGGCAATTGTGGGAATTGACTTAGCTCCAAGGAGCAGTGATCCATTCATATTAGCTCAGATTAAAATGGAGGTTGTTGCAGGAAATCAGGAAAGCCTTTTAGAACTCAATGGTAGGAACTATGACTGGGCTTCATTGCAACTCAAAAGTCATTCTGTCGCTTTGGACCCTTCCCTGTACACATGCTGTCAGTGCTGCTCTGCTTCATTTTTTTTCTCTATAGATATAAGCCATCTCTCCATGAATCTACTTGTATTTGGTCCTTCACGGCACCCCCAAATGTCAGCTCTTGTTCGCCAAGCCTACATAAGAGGCAAATCATTTAGAAGTTGAGAGCCCAGAGTTGGACTCAGATTGCTGGGGTTCAAATTTTAGCTCTGCCACTTCCTAGCTGTGTGACCTTGAACTCATTCCATACTCATGTTGTATGGATGGCGACACTGAACACCTCATTTTCTTTATCTGTGAACTGGGAACAGTAATAGCACCTGCCTCATAGGGATATTGTGAGATAAATGAGTAAATATGTGTGAAGTGCTTATAATTGCCTGGTACATAGGAAGTGCTCAGGAAAGGTTAGTGATTGTTACATGATTCTCCAGCTCACCTCAATCCCTGGTCTTAGGCTGGTTCCCAGGTGTAGACCCTGAAACACGTGAAAAGAATTGATTAGGGAGTGTTCCCATGGAAGACTGGCAGGGGAATAGAGAAATGGGATCACAAGGGAAGGAAAGGAGGCCAAGCATGGGGTGGTACCAAGCCATCCTAAGGAAGGCAAGCTTGGCTTAAACCTGCAGGGGACACTCTAGATACTTCAGTCATGCCTGAGTGTTGTCCTCATTAGTAGGCGAGGGAGCTGGAGTATTTATTCCCACACCTGTCAGTCACGGTTTAAGGGAACTCCCAGACATGTTAGGCTCTCTCAGTGTTAGGCCCTCTCCTTGAGAGGCAGCCGGTGTGTACAGCAATGGTAAAGGGAACCGAGGGGATGAGTCTGCATGAAGCTCTGATGGCATTTGCCACTCCTGCCTGTGGAGCAGCATAGCTCAGTCTCTATATACAAAATTCAAATCCCCAGCAGCAGAAATCTGATTGGACCTGGGTGAGTGGGGTGACCACCTCTTTCCCAAACATGTGTGGCTAGGGGCTCCCAGAGCACATTCAAGGCGTGTTTGAAGGAGGGCTATTGGTGGAACAGGGTTAATGAGAAACCTGAGGATGGATGACGTTCCAAGGATGTAGATGCTCCTCCAAAATGTCTGCTGGCAGAATGCTGTGTACTCAGCACCGTGCCAGGCTCATCACTCATGCAAAGATGGCAAAGACAGGAGATCCACAGCTTCCTCTTTGAGATGAGATTGGGAGAGTGGTTTCCCCAGTGGCCCTGAGAACTTTTCGAGGGCCGGGACCATGTCTTATGGACCACCATACCTAATCCTGAGTAGAGGCATCGTATTTGTTGAGCTCAGCTGATGTTTGTGAGGTCAGCTGTGGGGAGGGCAACGCTATTGGCATCCCTTCCTCCCCTATTGTCCTCCTCCTTGATATCACCCTCTGGCAGGTACACTCTCTCCTATCTTATCTGGTACCACTCAGGATGAGAAGGACCCACTAAGGAAGCAAGGGGATGCTGGAGTGGAACCCACACTGAACCGCATGGTGTGGCATTTGGGTCTCAGACACAGCTCTGCCTGACTTTGTATGATATCGGGGCCTCTGTTTCCCCAGTCCAGTGAGGACCTGACTAGGGGCTTTAGTGATGCCACCACTCAATAAGGCAGTTAACAAAACAGTCAAGTGGGCTGGCACTGCTGTCAGACTTCCAAGTTCAAATCCCAGCTCCTCCACTCTCTGGTTTGTCCTTGGACAAGTGACTTGACCTCTTTGTGCTACAGTTCCCTTATCTGAAAACTGGGTATGACAAATAATAGTATCATCCTCATAGGATTTTTGTGGGAATTTAATAAGATGGGGTGTACGATTCAGCCATCAAAAGAAATGAAGCATGAACACATGCTACATCATGATGAACCTTAAAAAAAATCAGGCTAAGTGAAAGAAGCCTGCTGCAAAAGGCCACATGTTATATGATTTCATTTGTATAAAATGTCCAGAAGAGGCAAATCCATAGAGACAGAAAGCAGATTAGTGGTTGCCAGGGGCTGGGAGGAGAGAGAATGGGGAGTGACTGCTAATGGGTATGGTGTCTTTTGAGGATGATAGAATGCTGTGGAATTAGATAGTGGTAATGGCTGTACAATCTTGTGAATATACTGAAAACAACAGAATTGCGCACTGTAAAATGGTGAATGTTATGGTATATGAATTATGTGCCAATTTAAAAATAAAAGAGGTGGTAGGCAAAGCCCCTGACTCACAGTAAACGCATGATAAACCATCTCTCCCCTGGATTGCTGCGGTGACTTCACTGGTTTTTTTCCACCTCTTTGCTTGCTCCCCGTGAGAGTATTGAGTGGTGTGTGAGTTCATGACACCCTTGCTCTCTAAACTCTTCCATGGCTTCCATCTCGGAGTAAATGCCCAAGTCATCACAGTGGCCTGTAGCACTCTACACCACCTGGCTCTTGGCTTCCTCTCTCACCTTCTGGGATTCTCCCCCATTCTCTCTGCTCTGGCCATGTTGGCCTCTTGCTGCTCCTCAAACCTATGCCAGGCATGTCCCTGCCTCAGAGCCTTTGCACTTACATTCCCTCCACTTCCTTAAACACACTTCCCTTAGAGATATGCTGGCCTTGCTCTTTTGCCTCCTTCAGATGTTTGCTCAGACATCATCTTCTCATTGAGACTTTCCATGACCACTCACTATATTTAAAATAGAGGGCTGGATACAGTGGCTAATGCCTATAATCTCAGTGGTCTGGGAGGCTGAAGTGGGAGGATTGCTTGAAGCCAGGAGATGGAGTCCAGCTTGGGAAACTTAGCAAGGCCCCATCTCTAAAAAATACAAAAGTTAGCTGGGCATGGTGGCACACACGTGTAATTCTAGCTACTCAAGGGGCTAAGGGGGGAGGATCGTTTGAGCCCAGGGATCTGAGGCTGCAGTGAGCAATGATTGCTCCATTGCACTCTGGCCTGGGAGACAGAGCAAGACCCTGCCTCAAAAAAATAAAATAACATGTATCAAAAATAAAAAACTCTCCTGCTCTGGTATGCCCTATTCACCTTCTCAGATTATTGTTTCCTGTTACTCGTATGTTTAATGCTAGCTTCATGTTCTTGTTAGCCTCATGACAACAGGATTTCTGTGTCTTGTTTGTGACTATTCCTAGCACCTAGCACAGTGCCTGGCACAGTCAGTATTCAATATTTTTTGATGGAATAAATAAATGTTAGCTGTTATGATAACTTACCATAAACTTTCTAAGACTTTCAATTTTTTCATTTTCCTCTCTTGGGTGTCTCCTGCAGATTTTAACCTGACGCCTCTTTGAGGCTTCTTTCTTCCTTCTAGTTTATCCCCATTGGGTGCTGGTTTTAGAGGCAAACATTGTTCTTGTGGCATAATTATGAAGTTGCTCTAGAAAATAGTTTCATCTCACTTTAAAGTAAATTCTCCTTTTTAAGATAATAAGACAAAAACCCACTACTGAAATCCTCCCTGTAATGAGATTAGTTTTCTAAAGCTGATGTGGAAGCTAATTTGTGTATTGCTGACAGTTGGAAGGCTTTGAAATTAATTGTCTTAGCTAATCTTGTTGAGATCTAACCATGTTACATTTAGTGCATAAAAACATTTATCTCCTCATTGGTGTCTGGTGGGACTGAAAGTCCTGCCTTATTCTCTCTTGAGTAGGAGAATGTAATTTTTGTTGATTTCAAAATTAAGATGAGGAACTAATTGGTAGTGGAAAGAACTCTTAGATTGGAAGGCAGATTCTAGAATGTAAATTCTAAAAATAGCTCTTAAGTTCACTGACCACATGGACTGGGGTAAGGCTATTCTTTCTGAACCCTTTGATGAAGGGTACATTCTGAAATAATTTGTAATCACACAAGTAATACAGAAATACATTCTTACATAAAATGAGATTTACAAATAAGGCTAACATCCCCTTTGATCACAACTTCCCAGTGTCCCTGAAGTATACCGTCACATGATAGATGTATACAGTTCCAGATGATTTGTATGTATTTGTATATTAACATACAGTATTGTTTTGTGAATGCGTGTCTTGAATAAACATACAGATACTATAATATAGTATTGTACCGCAACTTGCCTTTTTTATCCAACATTGTGTCTTGGAGCTCTTTCCACTTTAATAGATATGTATTTCTGATATTTTTAAATAGCTTCATGGCATTCCATCATACAGATGTATCATGACTTAGTCATTTTGTTATTATTGAATGTTTAGGCTATTTTTCAGTTTTTCCCAATTACAGACCGGATTGTAATGAACATCCTTGTTTAAGCCTCCCCTCAGGCAGACACTGAGAAATGGAGTGGCTGGCTCATAATTCTGTCATTCTTTTATTTATTTATTTTAGATTTTCTTTTTTGAGACAGGTTTTGGCTCTGTCACTCAGACTGGAGTGCAGTGGCGAGATCTTGGCTCACTACAACTTCTGCCTCCCTGGCTCAAGTGATCTTCCCACCTCAGCCTCCCGAATAGCTGGGACTACAGGCGTGCACCACCATGGCTGGCTAATTTTTGTTTTTGTTGTTGGTAGAAATGGGGTTTCACCATGTTGCCCAGGTTAGACTTGAACTCCTGGGCTCAGATGATCCACCTGCCTTGGCCTCCCAAAGTGTTGCAATTGCTAGGCTCGAGCCCAGCAATTCTGTCATTCTTAAAGTGGAGGATTAGACAAGTTAAACTTTAAATCATTCCTAGTAACAACCCAGCTATAATTGGGGTCCCATGTGGCCCAGTCTTTGTTCCATGTTCATTCAAAGAAACAACAGTTTGGCAGAAAATATAATTGAACACAATTGCATGTTTTACTTGAATGTTTGGGACGCTCCCAAAGGTAGTGTGGTGGTGGGGCTTGGGACAGGGGTCGGAGTTAGAAGTACATTATTTTCAGTGAATTTGTTTGTTGCTTTCAGGTATTATTTTGATTCTTTTGATTTCAGATAAAATTGTGCTTCTCCTTGTTGAGATTGGCAAGCCAGTTTTGTGTCTATGTTATTTTAAATTATGCATATACACACAGAGAGAAAAGGTATAAGTGGTTGCGAATTAAAGGAGCACCCTTCCCCATATCTGTCCTAATTTTCTTGCCAGAGACACTGTCTATTTCCAGTCTCATATGTCCTGTTGCCTATTTAATGAATCTGCTTAAACACAAATGGTAGCATACTGAACATATAGTTTAAATACTTGTCTTTTAAATTTTTTAATGATGGAAAAATTCAAAGGTGCACAGGAATGGAGAGGACAGTATGATAAATCCCTCTGTACTTACAATTTGGTCTTAAGAATTATCAGTATACGGCTCTTGCGTTTTCAACTATATGAAAAACCTTGTATCTCATTCCAATTCAGTTCATTTAAACTTGCCTCATTTATTTTCATGGTTGCTTAGTATTCTATAATAAAGATGTTCCATGATTCATTTATAGAGTCCTCTTTAGATGGACATTCATATTGCTTCCCACCTTATGTCACTACAAACAATGCTGCAATAAATATATTTTATTTTTATATTTACACACCCATCTTTGGGCATGTATTTGAATAAATCTGTAAGAAATTTCTGGAAATAGAATTGCTGAGTCAAAGAGATGTGCATTTAAAATATTGATATAAGTACTGCCAAGTAGCCTATTGATGGAATTTTATTAATTTTCAGTCTCCCTAAGAGGTATCCAAGATGGCTCCCTTCTTCCTGTGTTTGCCAACATAATGTGTTATCGGATTTCTATTCTTTAAAATACACTCTCCTAGCTTTGTCTTCAAATAGACATAAAATCTATTTAGTAAGTTGTAAAATCCTACCTATCTAGTGGGTAGAAGTCAGCATACAATAGAAAGTATCAAAGAACATCACTTACATTGAGGGCAAGTGTAGTTTTGGGAAACTTTGGTTTCAGTCACATAAGTCACACATTTGCATACATGTGTGTATAAACTGGGTTATTACATAAAAATATAATTTTTACTGTGAGTCTTGGTCTCAAGAGTTTGAAAACATTGCCCTACAATGATGACAGCTGCTTTCTAGAATGTTCTTCTCTCATTTTCACCTCTCATTCTAAAATAACAAAGAAAATCCCTTAAGCCCTCTCTTACTTGCCCTTCCCTCTTTTCCTTATGCCCCTGGTCTTATCCTGTGGGAAAAATGTTCTGATGCAAATCCACTTCAGTCCCTCTCCCAGCACGTCACCCAATCCCTCCTCACTTCCTGCGGGAATGAGAGCTGGTACAGAGGGCCTCTGGGATCAGTTGCTGATGACATTGTTTCACAAGGGGGCACTATTTACATTTAGGGCAGCACCGGTCTCCAAGGCGAAGGGTTGTCCTGTATATTACAGGGCACTTAGGATCCTTGGTCCCGGACATGAAATGCCAGGAGCAACCTCCTAGTCACTGCAATTATGGAAATGCCCCATCTTTACCTTTCTAAGTGCCCCTAGGGGGCTGCATCATCCCCAGTAGAAAGCCTGGCTGCTGGTGCCTCGGGGTGGTAGAAACAAAGACTAAGGTTGCACTCAAATGACTTTTGTCCCAATCACCTCTCTTTAAGTCTTGCTTACCCTGGGGCCTTTATATGCATTATTTCTTCTGTGTGGAATACTCTACACCAACTACCTTAACCCCCTGCCACACACACACACTGCTCGGCCATCTCCTTTACTCATTCTTCAGGTCTTGTGGTATGCTGTTCTCTTCCTTTGTCACGCTTACCACAGTCATCACACTATCCCTGTTTCTTGTTCCTTTGTTCATGACCTGAATCTCCCTCTGATGTGTCTGCTCCCTCCATGAGGGAGAACAACCTTGGCTGTTCCATCTGCAAATGTATCCCCAGTGCAGCGTCTAATACCTAGAAGGCACTCAATAGATAATTAGAGGAAGAATGACTTATATATATTCTCATTTTGTATCAGGAGAGGTAGGGATGGACCGATGCCCATTTCCTAAGGGTACCAAATAGTCTGGTTTCCTTTGGTGACTGAGGTTCTTGGCTGTCTGGGAACTGACAGTCAGGACATTCTGATGAATTATCCTGGACAGGCATGTTAGCCAGAGACCTGACAGGAACAGAGGGACACTCGACCCCAGAAGTCTGCAGAGTATGAAAGGGCCAGTTTACAGAGGCGTCAGGAAGGTGTAGGGAATCTGGATAGGTGGTGCGGCAACTGGGGACTTGCACCAGCAGGGGGCCATTGCCATGTTGTTGTTTGGGGGGGGAGTGGTGAGGGGCAGAAGAAGTCACCTGGACCTTGAAAGTGAAAGTTGTATGGAGGGGCCGCCTGAGAGGAGCTGTGACATTTGGCCAAGAGGCTTGGTCAGCCCACAGTGACAACTCAGGAAGAAAGCAAGGGAAAGAATGCCCCTCCTCCCTCTTACCCTCTCATCTCCTGCCAGGGCTTGCCACTGGCTTAACCCAGTGGACAGGGAGCCTGAAGATGCAGTCCACATGGACCAACCTCCTGGGGACCTGTGGACAAGGGCAAAGTGGGCTCTGGAAGACAAACAGAAGATAGCCAGGACAATGATTATCTCAGGGGACAGTAATGGGGTGGGCCTGAGGACTGTGCAGAAGAGCAGTTAGGACCATGGGCACCAGAGACAGAGTCCCTGCACTGAAGTCCTGCCTCTTCCACCCCCTCTCTGTGTCATCCTATGCCATCTCTCTCTATGTTATCTCTCTCTGTGCCTGTTTTCTCTTCTGGAAAAGGGGAATAACAATGGTGCTCACCACATGAGAGTTATGTGGACATTGAATGTGTTATATCACATGTCAAGTACTTAGAGAAGTGGTTGGTGCATGGTAAGCACTCAATAATTATTAGTGATTATTATTTATTATTAGTAGTATTGTCATTTGGGGTATCATCCTCTTAGGCTTGCATAGAAATTTACTTATTTACTTATTTTTTAATTAATTAATATATATATTTTCCATAAGTTATTGGGGTACAAGTCGTATTTAGTTATATGAATAAGTTCTTTAGTGGTGATTTGTGAGATTTTGGTGCACCCATCACCCACACAGTATACACTGCACCATATTTGTAGTCTTTTATCCCTCACCTCCTCCCACTCTTCCCCTCAAGTCTCCAAAATCCATTGTATCATTCTTATGCCTTTGCATCCTCATAGCTTAGCTCCTACATATCAGTGGGAACAATATGATGCTTGATTTTCCATTGCTGAGTTACTTCAGTTAGAATAACAGTCTCCAATCTCATCCAGGTCACTGCAAATGCTGATAATTTATTCCTTTTTATGGCTGCATAGTATTCCATCATATATATGTATATATGTATTTATGTATCTATCTATCTCATATACTATGTGTATATATAGTATACACACACACACACACACACAATCAGAAAAAGAAAGAAAAGTAGTAGGAAGTGAATAATGTAGAGAGATAGACAGATATTTTGGATTAAAATTTTAAAAATAAGAGCAAAGAGGTTGGAACGAATGGAGAATTCTCTCAGGCATCAAAGATAAGTTCCCAGATTGTCACTGACACATAATGTATTATGCTGATTAAATGTAACTAAAATATTTAGGGAAAGAGAATATATATATATAAAAATATATATTTATATATTAATATATATTAATTATATATATATAAATTTATATATTTATATATTAATATATATACATATATATAAATAAATTGACGGGCATTTGGGTTGGTTCCATAATTTTGCTATCGTGAGTTGAGCTTGCACAGAAATTTAAATGGGTGGAGAAAATGGATAACCCCATCCCTTTTGTTGAAGGATGAGGTTTTACCAAAGAAAAAAAGAAGTAAAACTTAATGACAGTAGACTTGATTCCCTGTTGGAGAAAAGACCCCCTTCCTTTTCCATTACAAGGCCTGACCCCAGCTTTGAAATTGTGAAGTTTTGATTTCTCATACAAATTGGACTTTTTGTTTTTTCTCACTTCCAGTGATGTCATCTTTTTTAAAAAATAAATATAGGCTGATGAAACATATTTGAATGGAGAGATTAAATTAGTTTTCGTTTGCTACTTTGAAATGTTTTAATCCCTTGAAGAGAATGATTAAAGCTCTTTGCAAAGGGTAGGGGTGTATTTTTTTTAAGTTGATGTTTATATTTAACATTCCACAGAATCTTCTTGCATTTCCTGGTGTCGGTGGATAGAATGATTTCATTGCCCACCTCACCAATAGGCCACAGTGAAAGGACAGGTAGGGTGGGAGCAGGACGGAGGCTGCTGCTGGCAAGGAAAAACCAATTAACGAGAATGCTTTGTAAAGAAAGGCAGTAGGGGCCGGATGTGGTGGCTCACACCTGTAATGCCAGCACTTTGGGAGTCTAAGGCAGGTGGATCACCTGAGGTCAGGAGTTCAAGACCAGCTTGGCCAACATGGTGAGACCATGACTCTACTAAAAATACAAAAATTAGCTGGGCGTAGTGGCTCATGCTTGTGATCCCAGCTCATCAGGAGGCTGAGGCAGGAGAATCGCTTGAACCTGAGAGGTGGAGGTTAAAGTAAGCCAAGATCACACCATTGCACTCCAGCCTAGGCAACAGAGCAAAACAGAGTAAAAGAATGAAAGAATGTAAAGAAAGAAAAGAAAAGAAAGCAGTAGGAAATGAAGGACGCCAAGAAGATGGACAAAGCATGTCCTGACAAAGGAACGAGTCATGCTGTGCAAAAATAATAATAATAAATATACACACACAGATATATAGAGAGGTATATCTATATAGGTATTTTGGATTAAAAGTTTAAAAATAAAAGCAAAGAGGTTGGAACAAATGGGGAATTCTCTCAGGCATCAAGAATAAGTTCCCAGATTGTCACTGACACGTAATGTATTATGCTGATTAAATGCAACTAAAATATTTAGGAAAAGAGAACATTAAACCTTACCCAGCTGCCAGTGTCCTGGATATGGATGAGAGCACTGGGTTGAGAGTCTGGAGAACTGGGTTCACTCTCTGGAGCTTCCTCTCCCTGGTTTGTGACTCTCTCAGGACACCAAGTTTCTTAGCCTCATGTCCTCATTATAATAGATCCACTTTTTACTTTGAAAGATTTGGGTGGTGAGAATGAAAATCCTTTGTAGGCAGCCCTAAAAAGGAATGAGATCATGTCCTTTGCAGGAACATGGATGAAGCTGGAAGCCATTATCCTCAGCAAACTAATGCAGGAACAGAAAACTGAACACCACATGTTCTCACCTGTAAGTGGAAGCTGAACAACGAAAACACATGGACACAGGGAGGGCAAAAACACATACTGGGGCAGGTCGAGGGATAAGGTAGGGGGAAGAGAGCATTAGGAAAAATAACCAATGCATGCTGGGCTTAATCCCTAGGTGATGGGTTGATCTGTGCAGCAAACCACCATGGCATACATTTACCTATGTAACAAACCTGCACATCCTGCACATGTATCCCAGAACTTAAAATAAAAAGAAAAAAAGAAAATCCTTTGAAGAATATAAAATGTTCTATAAGAACACAGCCCATGGAAACAACAGACACTGGGGCCTGTCAGAGAGTGGGGTTCGGGGGAGGGAGAGTATTAGGAAGGATGGATAATACATGCTGGGCTTAATACCTAGGCGATGGGTTGATAGGTGCAGTAAACCATTATGGCACATGTTTACCTATGTAACAAAGCTGCACATCCTGCATGTGTACCCCAGAACTAAAAATCACTAAAAAAAAAAAAATAGAAAAAGTTTGAAAAAAGAAAACCACAGGCTATTGAATAAAACAAACAGGAATACCAAAAAAGAGGAACATAACATATGTTTAAGTGTAGTAATAAGCTAAGGATCCATTCATCCACCAAGAATTTGCTGTGGATGTACCATGTGCCAAGCACTGTGTTAGGTCCTGGGAATCCAGGGTGACTGAGGGATATAGAAAGACAGTGCTAGATGTGTATGTCAGCAGAGAGAAATTAGAATTAAACTATTTTAAGACCTTTATATTGTCTTGGATGAGGGTACAGATGTTGATTCATTTTAGATTAAGGCACATAAGCATATTAAAAATGGAAGATAACTACTCAAAGAATAGGAAAAGAATGTAACTTCTAAACTAGCAGTGGGAGAAATAGAAGACAGGAAAGGCAGGGAAGGGAACCATGGACAAAGCAGAGTAAACAGAAAATACAAAACCAGATGACAGAACGAACTCCTAATATAGCAGTAATCATAAATACAAATGGACTAAACTCACCAGTTAAAAGATAAACGGGGCAGTGGGGTGGGGGAAATCCAGCTATTATCTAACACATAAAATATAGAGAAAGTTGCATTGAAGCCCTTTTCTAGGGGTAGATTGTAATTGTGTCAAACACATCTTTTATCTCTACTTACATTTCCTGCTTTCTCTGGGGACTTTATACTAAAGCAGGGATTACGTTAAACTGACTGTGTAGAAATCAGAGGTGAGGGAGAAATGAAAAGAACGAGGATTTATTGAGTCAGGTACTGTGCTGGGTGGCTTTTAAAAGGGAAGAAACTGGCATAGAATAGAAATGTACATTCTGGTATAGCTTATTGGCCAGATGCTCAGACGGTGATGTCAGACGGACCTGGAGTTAGTTTCCAAATTATTTAATCATTCATTTACCCATTTAACTAATATTTATTGAATACCTACTATGAGTGAAGAAGTCTGCTAAGAAGTCACTTTAATTTCTCTATGACTTAGTTTCCTCATTGTGTCAGTTATCTATTGCTACAATAGTGCTGTGTAAGAAACAACTACAAAACCCCAGTACCACATAACAATAAACATGCTCTTATTGCCAATAGTCTATGGGTTGGCTGGCAGTCATGGTGATCTGGGCGGGGCTTGGCTAATCTTGCTCAGCTTGCTGATGGGTCTGCAATTAGTTGGTGAGTCTCTGGGAACTGGCCAGTCTGAGATGGTCCTGGTTAGGAAACCTTGGTTCTATCTTACGTGGCTCCTCACCTTCCAGCAGGCTAGCTTGGATTTATTGTCATGGTAGAGGAAGGGGAGAGAAAGACACACACACACACACACACACACACACACACACAGAGAGAGAGAGAGAGAGAAAGTGCAAGTTCTCTTAAAGTTCAGGCTCATAGCATTCTATCAGCCAAAGGGAGTCACAGATCAAACTCTATTCAAAGGGTGGAGAAATTAACTCCATCTCTTGATGGGCGGAACTACAAAATTACATTACAATGCAAAGTCACGTTGCAAGGGGCATGGGTACAGGGAAAGGAAGAATTAAGGCCATTTTTGCAACCGATCTACCACACTCATCTAGTTATGCAGAGATAATGTTAGCACCTACTTCTTAGAGTTATTGTGAGAATTCAGTGAGCTCATGCATATAAAACAGTGATTCTGAGCCAGGCTTGCAGGAGGCACTCAGCAAATACTAGCCATTGCTGCTGCTGCTGTTGTGATCATCAACGTTATTATTATTATCAATTTGGGTCCTCCTCATCCCTGTGCATCTGCTCAATGCAGTCCAGAGGTTCACATTCCCTAGTAGCTTCTGCTTCTGCATGCCTGATTGCTTTTCCTCTTAATAAAAGAGCAAGTCGGTTGATGGAAAACTTCCTTGATTTTGTGAACGCAGATGCCACTGTATGTTAGCATCCTTTGGCCATTAGCTCTCAAGGCAGCAAGGCAGCAATCTATTTAAAGAACACATAGGTGCCTGTGCGTTTTGCCGTCAAAACTGTGCCAGGGATGGAGATACTTCTGAAGTAGGAACTAAAGGGTCCTGATGTGAGACAGACCCTCTGTTTGCCATCTGCATTTACTCAAGAAAGGGGAATTAATTGCCTAGTGAAGTTTGGTTTCCTTATGTTAATGAACGATGCTGGCAGCTGAACATGAATAGGATATTGTTTATTTTTACTTCCAAAGGAGAGAGATTGAGCCTTGAGTCAGAAATGCAGCACAGGCTGCACATTTGCTAAATTCTATAGTCCTGCCCACAATATCACAGCAGGATGGGTGCTCTTTTGGCTGAGCTGGAAGAAGAGGCATTGCTGGGCCTTGGCTTTGTCGGAGCTCCTGTTTATTGACAAGCAAAGAATCTCCAAAATGCTTTTTGTCGTGTAGGATAAACCTCAACAGTGGTGAATGCATAGACCTGACATCAGCTTCTCTTCCATATGGGAGGCACCGGCATTTACAGAAAGAATTCGCATTTGGGGAGAAGAGCGTAACAAATTTATTGATAGAAATTCCCACCAATCTTAATTTTTTTTAAAAGAAGGGAAACACCTTCTTTTGAGTTCCATCCCCAAACACAAGAAGAGCCAGAGATGAAATGTGTTAGTGATTCATCAAAAAACAGACAGATTTTAGCTTCCCTTATTTTTAGAAGTAGCTGTCTAGGTATTGGGTTCTGTCAAATGAGAGAGGGATTATATTTGGAAATCCTAATTATGGAGAGGCTTTCTTTAAAAAGCAGCCTAAAGCCAAACTGGCTCCCACTGATGCTTCTTTGGTTGTTTCTTTTTTCTCTTTAATCCTTCTGACACCCTGAAAGTAGTTCACACATAGAATTAAAAGAATCCATTTTGCCCATCTCGATGTTTACTTAACTTTGTAGTTCCAGAAGCCATAATCTCATTCTCTGGCCATCACTTTGAAGAACAATGTCAGGAAAGATATGAATTTAATTTTTTTTTTAGTTGGAACACAATTTGAATAGGCTAAAGCAAAGCGAAACAACAACAACAACAACAAAAGACAGAAGAACATATTGTCTTACATTATGGAAAAGGATGGGGGCTTCAGGCATGGCTGGATTCAGGTGCTCATATAATGACATCAGGAATCAGTTTCTTACATTGCTCTCTCTCTTTTGCATAGGCATCAACTTCAGGCTGGAGGATACAGAGAAGCCCCTTGGCAGCTCCAGGCTTACATTGTAGCAGCTTAGCAACCCCAGTGGAAATGATATGCCTCTCTCCTAAGAATGCCTGCTGAAGTTTCAGATAGGAATCTCATTGACTTGCATTGGGCCATATGTGCTTATTTGCACTAATCATTGTGGCCAGTTGATGAAATAGATGGATTAATTAGGTATGGCCATGTGCTAACTACTGGAGTATAGGGAGGCATCAGCTCCACGCAAACCTCCACCTGAAAGGACTGACTGTGGGGAAGAGGTGGTTTACCAGGAGGACAATCAGGAACAGGGAATGTGTGCTAACCTGGCAAAGGTAGCAGAAAGTCTTTGGGATAATATGCTAGTCTGGGTCCTCTAGGAAACAGACACCAAGCCAGGAATAGATGTGCCAGGATTTAATTAGGGGAAAGGCCGATGGGAGAAAATAGGGAGGCAGCTAGAGAAGGCATAAGGAGCCATTGGACCCCCAAGTGAAGGGGAGAGGGAAAGAAGGCTGGGAGCAAGTGTCCTAGACTCTCTGCAGCCTCAAGGCGCTTCAGCAAGGCGTTGAGGTGCCTTCCAGCCAAAGTCTCTGTCAGAGTAGTCCCATGTCTCCCAAGGACAGGCTGGTTTTAGTATCCCTGCAGCATTCCGCTATTGGCTGGGAGCTGCCCATGGGAAGCATGGCCTCATTTGCACTGATGGATTTGAGAGTGCAGCAGCTGGGGCCTTCAGTCAATTAAGTTTCCTGTAGCTGCAGGTCTGCGAGGCACTTTCTCATGGCCACTATATAAGAACTCATATTCATACAGTATCACATAGATTAAAAGGTGTTTTTATAGCTGTTGGCTTAGTTTATTATGAATAGTATGATCATCACCGCCTTCCACTATACAGATGGAGAAGGTGAGGCAGGGCTGATTATGATTTATCCATGGCGGCTTCGCTAGTTAGTGAAGAGGTGGACTGACGCCCTGACCACCACCTCCCTACCCAACACACCTCCGCTGTACGGGGGGTTGAATAATGTCCCCCTAAAATCCATGTCTACCCAGAACCTCCGAATGTGAGACCCGATTTAGAAATAGAGTCCTTGCAGACATAAATACTCAGGTTAAGTTGAGGTCATACTGGACTAGGGTGAGCCCTAAATCCAATATGATTGGTGTCGCCATACAAAGAGAGAAACAGACACAGACATAAAAGAGACAGAGGGAAGAAGGCCATGAGGTGATGGAGGCAGAGATTGGAGTGGAGCAGCCACAAGCCAAGGAACTCCAGGACTGTCAGCCACTGCCAGAATCTGGGAGAGAGGTCTGAACAGATTCATCCCGAGTCTTCAGAGCGAACATGGCCTTGCTGAGGTCTTCAGCGAAATTGGAACATTTTCCTTTAGTATCTCTTTCTGTTTTCTCCCCTTTATGTAACCAGCCCTCTCATAATGCCTCTTTTTGGGGCTCATGTTGGCCTCATCTTTTAAGAAAAAATTTATTGATTTGCGGGGTACATGGGCAGCTTTGTTACACGGAGGTACTGCATTGTGGTTAGGTTTGGCTTCTAGTGTAGCCATCACCCAAAGAGTAAAAGTTGTACCCAATGGGTAAGTTTTCAATCCTCACCCCTGCTACCCTCCCTGCTTTTGGAGGCCCCAGTGCCTTTTTTGGGCCTCATTTTTGTGAAAACATCTCATGTCCCCTAGATTTTCTCTTCTTCCTTCAAAATATACCTATCCTGTGTCCGTCCTCTCAAATCTCTTTCCCCTGCCAGGGATAAGCTGATAAATGTAATCTTGCAAACTAGAAAGGAATATTTCTTCCAGATAACATTGGCATTTTCATGATGATTTTTATTGCCTTCAGATTCATCAGGCAGTTGTTGAACACGTGCTATTTGCTGAGCTCCATATGGGCCCTTTCATGTGTTTTAATCCTGTTTTATCCTTACAGACATCTAGGGAGGTAGACACTCTTCTTCCATTTTACCGATGAAGATGGAGTGTCTCAGAACCTCTGCTTCCTTTCCCTGCAGCGAGTGATATGGGTATCAGGACGGTCAACAGGAGATGCGATTTTGTGTTTTGATACCCTGCAAGACTGACTTAAGAATGACATGAAACTTCGTATGAAATTATCCTCTGGTAGCCAGGTGCAGTGGCTCATGCCTGTAATCCCAGCACTTTGGGAGGCTGAGGTGGGCGGATCACCTGAGGTCAAGAGTTCGACATGCCTGGCCAACATGGTAAAACCCCATCTCTACTAAAAAAAAATTAGCCAGGCATGGTGGTGCATGCCCATAGTCCCAGCTACTGGAGAGGCTGAGGCAGGAGAATCTCTTGAACCCAGGAGGAGGAGGTTGTAGTGAGCCAAGATTGCACCACTGCACTCTAGCCTGAGCCACATAGTGAGACTCCATTGCAAAAAAAAAAAAAAAAAAAAGTCCTCTGGAATGTTCCTGAAAAACCAACAGGCATTTCCAAGTGCAGCCAGACTTGTGTACCCCGGGATTTTCTCTCTGTTCGTTTCCTCTGCTGGAAAGGGCTAGCGAGAGGCTCTCGGGTTTACCATCTGATTGAGCAGGAATGTTCCACATAGCTGTGACTTTAGAACCATCAGCTCTAGGGCAGGAGACTTGCAGCTGATTTCCTCCCTGCAACTGTCTCTTCCCAAGCCTCCCCTTTGCATGGTTTTTCCAAACCTCCTCTTCTACATGGTTCTGGTCCATGACAGAGCCCTGGGTGAGTGGGGGTGTGTGTGTGAATTTCTGTCTGTTCAGCTTCTTTGTAGTTTCCTGGGTGTGGTTGTGTTGGTTGAAGATCAGTGAGCTATTGTCATTGGCCCAGAATCTCTCAACCCGGAAATAAACGGCTCGTAAAATGGTGCTCTTTTCATCCATTCATTCATCCACTCAATCATTCATTCATTAATCTACTATTTATTTGGTATTTCTACTGTGCCAGGCCATCATATTAGATACACAAGACAGACATGGTTTCTGTCCTCAAGGAACTGATATACCCAGCAATTCTGGCATTGATCTTCTGGGATCATGATCTAGTCCAGGTCTTCCTACTTATTCAAAGAGAGAAGCATCTAGAAAACATGGAACTTTTTGCAGAATTCCTTAGTTACTGACATATTCCGTTGCTGATAACTAAACATGCAATTCAGGGTGGTCAGATGTCTCTCCCACTTCCCCACATGGGGATCATGATGGAAGGAGACAGGCTATTATGGAAGCTGAATTATGTGCAATGCGGGCAAAGAAGAGGAAAATCCAACCATATTGGGAGCAGTTCAGGATGGCTCCTAGGGAGAGTAGACAGATACTCTGTTCCTGGCCCATGCAGGCCATTCAGTATTTGTTCAATACAACACAATGCTTAAGAGCACAGGCTCTGACATCAGACAAACGTGAGCTGAATCCCTGCTTGATTACTTGCTAATGCATAAGCCTCAGTCTTCTCATCTGAGAAATGGGGATTAATTTTAGGATCTATTTTCCGGGGTCGCTATGAATATTAAACAATATCCTGAATGTAAAGAACTTAGCTGAGGTCTTGAGAATTTGCTGTTATCATCCTTCATAAACTCTGGGGAGACTACCAGGAATCAGAAAAGAGGAACTTCAGTCTGGACTGGTGTAATCAGGGAGGTCTACTTGGAGGAAGCGACATTCTGGTCTTTAAGCTTGGCAAGAGCAGGGATGGTATCACTTTTCCATCTTACTGTATTCTTAGTACCTTGTATAAATCAGTCCCCAGCATATGCTTGTTGAGTGAATAAATGAGTGACTGACCAGGGCCATGAAGGAAGAATGGGAAGTGCACGTGGAAGGGATTTTAGGTATTTCTCTCTTTCCAGGGACCATATTTATGAATGAAGTAATATTTTCTATTTCTCCATCTATTCTTTTTAATAAGGGCATTACAGCTTTTCATGGTTATACCAAGACTATTCTGGTGTGGAGCTGCTTCGCTTCCCCTGATATCGGATATGCCACTATTTATTTAAATGACCCCCTGTTGTCAGACACTTAGCTTGTTTCCAAGTTGTCATTATTGTAAGTGATTCTCTGATGATCATCTTTGCACATACATCTAATTATTTCCTTAGGTTAAATTCCTGGACAGAGTCTCATGGGTCACATGGTAGGTATGTGCAATGTCTTAAGATTTTGGACACAGAGTGTTAGATCACCCTCCGGAGAGGCTGTGCCAGTTTCCCTTGCCACCTGCCCATCAGCTCATCTGCTTGCTAATCTGCTGCCTGAGAGATGGGCTCTCACCATTCCTGCAGCACTTGTCACTGCCTTCCCTGCTTGGCCAAGTGGGAATCATGGGGTGAGCTCGTGTCTCTGTTCTTCAAGCCTGCTGGATATCTGTCGTGTCATGTTAGGATTACATTAAGTGCAAGGCTGAGAAATCTCCTTGGAGGAGAGTAGCTCCCCAGATGTTGGAGTCAGTGCTGGAGTAGGGAAGAAGAGGTGCTGAGACTGGTTATAGGGCATCCCCTCGGCCCCTACCCTGCTTCCCTGGTCTCCCGTGGAGGTAACCTTATCTAATCTCTTCCCACCTCACATGCATAATAGAAATAAACATTCTCTATGCTCTGCCTCTCACATCCCTTTTATGACTCCTCCCACACTTGTCACACTCCTGTCACATTTTTCTATATCTCCATTGGCCGGTAGCTTGGAAGGATGGAGTCTTAGTCATTTTACTATCTCCAGCATCTAACATAGGATACCAATAATAAACTAGTAAAATGAAGGTAATAATAATAGTAGTAGCTAATGTGTTAAGCACTTACTCTGTGCCAAGCCCTTTATATATATTTTATCTCATTGAATAATCCTAAGAAACGAATGCTGTATGTATTTTTATCAGTATCCTCATTTTACAGATGATGAGGCTAAGGCACAGAGAGGTGAAGTTACTTGCCCAAGGTCACATAGCCAGTGAGTGGAAAGGGTGGGACTCGAAGCCAACTCCCTCTCAGTTATTCTGCTAGGTGCTTGGTGACTGTCCTAGCCACTAAGTGGGAAGCCAGCTTTTCCTCTGCTCCCTCCTTAATACTAGCTAATTTCTAGGAGGCTTTGACAGTTATATGTCCCCAGCAGAGATGAGGAATCTGGTTTTTTCATTCCCATGGAAAAGGAAACTAGGGCTTGAGAGGATCTTCTTGGAGGAGTACTTTGAAAGACCGACCTGGAAATAAATAGCTCTCTCTCCTGACCTCCCCAACTCCAATCACACTGCCTGGGGTCACTCCCTTATGAATTCATTCCTTTTCCATCAGAGCTTAAGTCTCCTTTTGAAAATGTAGATTCAATGAAGCTGGGGTGGGGGTGGGTAGAAAATGTAGAATCTTCCAGCAAATATCAGCCACCTCCATTCTTAATACCGTAGTGGGCAAAAAGACATCTGAACTTTCTTCTCAAGCTGCTGTTCCTTACTCTTCTTTTCACTTGTTCAAATTCAGTCCAGCTCAGGTCCAACCTCACCCCATAGGTAGGTTTTCCAGTCTCTCCCATCTTATTTGGCCCTCTCCCTGCAGCTGCCCCTCCAGTATTGCTCTTCTGAGGTGATGATCTAGCCCAGGTCCCCCTAAAATTGTTCGAAGACAGCAGCAACTCGAAGATATGGGGCTCCTTGCAGAATCCCATGAACTACAGTCACATCTCACTTATGGTAACTAAACGTGCAGTTTGGGGTGGTCAGATGACAGTAAGTTTTATGAGATTCCAGTAAGACAAAAGATGCAAGCATCAAAAGTTCTAAGAATAATTCGCTAATTCAACATTGACCAGACATCAGATTTGTTCTGGGACCTGACAACTCAGAAATACACAAGACTGAGCTGTGTTCTTGGAATGTCCAGTCCAGTGGGGGAGCCAGTTATAATGTAGGGTGGACACAGGGAGAAGGTTGGGTTCTGTTTTAGGAGTTCAGATGAGAAAATACAGTTGGCCTTCAATAAGTGTCAGCTATTTATTTGTTACCGACTAGAAACAGATTCAGATTCTGGAGAGAACCTGGGAGAGGAAAGGTCCTCCATGCTTACTTTATTCTTTTAGCCAAAGATTGTGCTTTGGGACTTACTGGTTTAACTGGGAAGCTGGCCTTAGGAGATACAGCTGCATGGCAGGGGGCAGAGGGTAGTTAGGCAAACCTAGCATACCCAGAGGCATGATTTCAGGACTGGCTGATTTTCAGATTTCAGGGCAGATAATGCTATGGAGGTGATGGAAATGACATTATGTCACTGCTGGAAGTGGGAATATAATAATTTCCTAACGTGCTTTAAGGTAAAAGTGTAATGGCTAAACATTGAAAAAATACACATCCATAGGCCACCTAACTTCATCTCTCGGATCTCAGCATAGCATGTATCACTCTTTGGAAGATAACTCTCTTACATGATAAATAATAATCACAATGGCAATGATAATAAATAAAGATGACGGACACGGGGCTGCCTATGTGCCGGGCTCTGCTCTAAGTGCTTTAACATATGTGAGCTAATGTGATCCTCATGACAACTATGAGGTAGTGCCATCATTTGCTTTGCAGATAGAGCAACTGAGGCAAAGAAAGGTTTAGTAACTTTCTCGAGATCATACAGTGTGCATGCGGTAGAGTCGGATTTGAACACTGGCAGCCTAGCTCTAAAACCTGGCCTCTTGCCCATTTTATTACGCCGTCTCTGCCGTCGCTGTACTTTTCCCCTTACTTATGGTCATTTTGGGCTGAACATTTTAACTATATTCCTTGGGGATAGGAGTCTGGGTAAGCATGCAGCACACAGTAGGCACTTAATAAATAGTAGCTGTTATTCATCATTTAGAGTATACAAAACTCATTCCTTTTCATTAGCTCAGTGAAATATTCTGGCTGCACTGGGAGATGGGTGGGGAAGGTATTGGGGTTCCATTTTACAGTTGAGGAAACTGAGGTTCAGCGCATACCAGTGACATGCCAAAGTCACAGATGGGGAAGTAGGGGAGCTGAAATCAAACTCAGAGTGTCAGACAAGGCAAGTCCCATTTGTCTTCCCCGGCAGAGCTGTGCCTGATAACGCAGAACTGATTGATCAATAAATAAGGCTTGTAAGCAAGCTTGTCTTGAAAGCTTGCTTCGCCAAGTCCTACTGTGTCTTTTCCTAAGGAGTTTAGTGGGCTTCTCCAGAATTGGCCTTTTCCTGATGGGAAGGGATTTGTGAGCACACATAGGCCAATCTCAGGGACCCAGCAATCCTTTCTCTCTCTCTCTCTCTTTCTCTTGCACGCCAATCTCTCTGCTTCATCTACTTGTACTATCTCTGACTGATTCCCTGCGATGAGTTGTGCTCCTGGAAAGTTGCCCTGTGACATTTCTTCCCTTTTGTGTCCCTGACAGTAGCCTTTCCGTGGAGACTCATAAAGGAGAAGGAGGAGGAGGGAGTGGACGCTCTAGCAGTGTCATCCAGCAACAAAGCCTAGTGTTTAGGCTAAAGCTTTGAGCATGTGCCCTTTTTCTTGTAGGGCACGCACGTGGTATTGTTCAGAACAGGTTTTAATATGATTGAAGCATTGGGTCCTTTGTCTAAGAGGGAGCTCAGCTGTGATTCCTAAAGCCGATTTGCTGTGGGTTTCTTAATGTCGGGTCCGCTGGCAGACTTGCTATTTTGGTTTCCTATGCTGTTGTAACAAGTAACCACAAACTTTGTGGCTTAAGACAACACAGATTTATTATCCTACAGTCCTGGAGGTGAGAAACCCTCAAACCAAGGTGTCAGCAGTGGGGCTGTGTTCCTTCTGAAGGTTCTTGGTGAGAATCTTTTTCTCACCTTTCCGATTTTCTGGAGTCTGCCCACATTCCTTAGCTAGAAGCTTCTTCCACCATCTTCAAGACCAGCAACAAAGCATCTTCATACCTCTTCCTGCCTTTCTTTCTCTCTCTCCCCCATACTTCCATCATCACCTTTCCTCTCTGACTCTGGCCCTCCAACCTCCCTCCTATAAGGACCCTTGTGATTACATTAGATTCACCCAAATAACCTGGGATAATCTCCCCACCTCGAGACCCTTAACTTAATCACACTTGCAAAGTCCCATTTGCCACTTAAGGTAATCTATAAACCCCTTTTGGGGATGAAAATGTGGACATCTTTTGGGGCCATTATTTTGCCCACCACACTTGCTAAGTGAAATGGGAGCGTTCTCTTTTTCCAGGATATCTCAGTGCTCATTTCCTTGGGAGACTTAAAAGCCCAGAGAACCTTGAGAAAAACTGTTCAGATTCACACCCCATTGTCCCCCTCTTTCTAGTTGTGTTATCTTGGGCAAGTCACTTGAGCTCTCCATGTCTGATTTCCTCATCTTGAAAATGAGTGAATAACGTCACACAAACTCCTTTCACTGGTGTCAGTCATGAATAGTGCTGGGGAGATAAAGCATGGCACCTGGTAAATAGTAACCACCCCCTGCAACAGGAGAGAGGATTGGGAATCAGGAATGCCAGGTAGCATAATGATTATAAATTCAGAGGGCCTTGGTTCAAATTCCAGTCTCGCCGCTTATGCACTAAATGGCCTCAGGCTAGTTGCTTTAGGAAACGGAAATGAAACCTTTATCATCCTGAGAAGGGATTGTTGGGAGGACCAGATGATAATGCTGCACATACGAATTGTGCAGGATGTAGCGGGTAGCTTTGGTTGCTGCAGCTATTACTACCATCATTTCCCATCCTCTTTGGGGTAATGGAAAGTCTTACTGGGCTGCCTCTGCCCCACAAAATGAGGGTAGAGCAAGACAGCTTGCTGAATTATGGCCTGAGGAATCTCTTTGCAATGCTCTGTCATTGAATGAAGCCTCGAGAGCATCAGAGCCTGGCCAGGCTCAGCCTTGAGGAGTCTAAATTTCGAGGTGTCTCTCTGCTGCAGTGCCACAGGCTAGTGGAGCTAGCAGCAGCAGCTGGTTCTTTGAACAAAGGGTTCTCCAGAAGCACCCGGGACAGAAGAGGAGTTTGGCAGTGGTGACCAGGGAGGTGGGCAGGGTGGGGCAAGGTCCCCTGACAAGGCAAGGCCAGTTCCTAGATGGCGTGGTCAATGGAGAGGGTTCAGAGCTCCAGTTTCAACCATGTTATTATTTTTTAATTTTGCTGCAAAGTCCTTGTTTCAATGAAGGCTTGGGCAGATGCCCAGTATGCAAAACATTTAAAAGCACCACTCACTGTTCTAGTTGAAACCAGAGTGGAGGGTCAGTTGAGGCCTCTTTTCATTTCCACAGGGGCCTCTAGGTGGTCTGGTTTGGGAAAAGCTGACAGGGTCGTGAAAACACAGGCTTTGGAGTCAGACAGACCTGAGATTTGCATCCCTGCCTCTGCTTCTCCCTGGTTGTGTGAGCTTGGGGGCTTCACATCACCTGTCTGAGCCTTCATCCTCTTGTCTGAAAATGGGGCAATAATAGCACCCACTTCATGTAGTTGTGAAGTGTGGGGATAGTCACTGTAAAGTGCTTAGTACAATGCCTGACACGTGGTGGGTGTCTAGGTATACAGCAGGTTGTAGCTTTTGCCATTCCCTAAGGGAGAGCTGAATTCATGAGAGGCCCTCCCAGAATAAATACCTAATGGCCAGGGAAGCTGTGAGAAATTCCTTGGGATGGGAAGCCAAGAGGCCTGGGAACTACTCAGGTTCTGATTCCACCACTAGCATCCTAAGTGACTTTCATTCCTCCCTGGGCTTCTTGAGTCACTCTTCAAATGTTTATTGAGGCGGCCAGGTACGGTGGCTCAAGTCTGTAACCCCAGCACTTTGGGAGGCTGAGGTGGGTGGATCGCTTGAGGTCAGGAGTTTGAGACCAGCCTGGCCAACATGGCAAAACCCCATCTCTACTAAAAATACAAAAATTAGCCAGGTGTGGTGGTGTGCACCTGTAGTCCCAGCTATTCGGGTGGCTGAGGCATGAGAACCGCTTGAGCCCAGGAAGTGGAGGTTGCAGTGAGGCCAGATCTTGCTACTGCACTCCAGCCTGTGTGACAGAGCGAGACTCTGTCTCAAAAAAAAACAAAACAAAATATGTTTATTGAGGGCTTCCTATGTTCCTGGGACTGCCTGAGGCAATAGGACACTGGTCCTAGCATTTGAAAAGCTTGCATTCTATACTCAACTCTGCTACTTCCTAACTCTTTGGCTATGGACAAGCTACTTCTCCTCTCTGGTCCCCCGTTTCTCCACCTGTAAAGTGAGAACACTGAATTTATGTCACAGGATCATCCCAGAAAATAGTCGATAAATTTTTTCCTCTCAAACTTGTCTAATGCATTTTAAATGGACTCCGAGAAAGACATCCTGGAATCATACAACCCTGAGTTTGAATGCTATGTCTATAACTTACTGTGAAGCTTTGAGCAAGGAATTTTATTTCTTGAGTCTAAGTTTTCTTATTTGCAAGATGGGAATAATGCTAGTGCCCTGAAAGGGTCATGGCGAGGACTTGAGAAGATGATACATATAAAGTTCCTAGCAAAAGGGCTGGCACATAGTAGGTTTTCAATAGCTGCCATCATTTCTACCACCACCACCACCATACTCATCACCATCAACACCATCACTATAATCATTGCCATGATTACCATCATGATAACAATTACTGCCACCACCACCACCACCATCACCCTCATTATCACCATCTATAAAATGAAGCTCTAGGCCAGATGCAGTGGTTCACACCTGTAATCCCAGTGTTTTGAGATACTAAGGCTGGAGGATCATTTGAGGCCAGGAGTTTAAGATCAGCTGGGGCAATACAGTGAGACCCATCTCTGCAAAAAAGTAAAAAAATTAGCAGGGTATGTTTGTGTGCACCTCTAGTCCTAGCAACTGGAGAGGCTGGGGTGGGAGAATCACTTGAGCCCAGGAGTTAAAGGTTTCAGTGAGCTATGCTTGCACCACTGTACTCCAGTTTGGGTGACAGAGAGAGACACTGTCTTTTTTTTTTTTTTGAGATGGAGTTTCACTCTTGTTGCCAAGGCTGGAGTGGAATGGCACAAACTCAGCTCACTGCAGCCTCCACCTCCAGGGTTCAAATGAATCTTTTGCCTCAGTCTCCCAAGTAGCTAGGATTACAGGCATAAGCCACCACACCCAGCTAATTTTTTGTATTTTTAGTAGAGATGGGGTTTTGCCACATTGGCCAGGCTAGTCTCAACCTCCTGACCTCAGGTGATCCACCCGCCTCGGCCTCCCAAAGTGTTGGGATTACAGGCATGAGCTACTGCGCCAGGCTGAGACACTGTCTTAATTTTTTTTTTTAATGAAGATCTAAATGGTCTCATTTTAAGTCCTGGCTCTCATGGAGAGAAGTAAGTGACAAATGTAGTAGTTAACCCTGGGCCATCTGGATGGGAAGCTTTAGATGTGAGTCTCCAATAGAGAGAGTTCTCCTTTACTTTGCAGAGGAGTTCTAAGCAGATCTTGGTCTGTTTGAGATTTCCTGACCTTTTTCCAATGTGAGCCCTTTCCCAAAGCTAGCAGGAATAGGACCCTTGAAATCTGGAGCACTGGGAGCCATGAGCATCCATTCCTCTTTATATATTTCCCCTTTTGATACTTTTATTTCCTTGTCCATACAGCAATTTCACTTCAGAAAGCCAGTGTGGATCTTTTAGGGAAGGATCTTTGGCCAAGACTCATGGTCTGATTGAGACCAAAAATTTCCCTTCATTCTACTCAAACCACGTGCTGAAGGATGCGGTTGGCACATACCATCCTAGATGGGCTGTCAATTCTTTTATCGCTCTGTCTAAAAATTTGCATTGTAGGACAGGTTATGGATTATGGAATCCTAGCAGCTCACAGCTTAGGTGTTCTTATTTTTGCATTTTAACCTCTTGCTTTCTGTCTTTAGGAAAAAGAAGGTCGTTATATTCTCATTTTACAAATGGGACTTGGAAACATTAAATGACTTTTCCAAGGTTATATGGGGGCTGGATCTGGCTTCCAGAAAACTATCAAGTGCTTATTCAACTAAGCCATCCTGCCCCTTAGAAATTTCCGTTTCCTAAGCCTCAGCTTTTCTGCTATGAATTCTAAGGAATTCCAGGTACAGGTCAGAAATCTGCAGCAATGGGGGTGAGGACAGGTCAGCTGGGCAAAACTTTGAGGGCAGAAAAGCACTTAGGGAGCTTCCCACACTGAGGCCAAACTCTTGTCTGAGCAGAGAAAAGCAATGCAGGACTCGGGGTGTGCGGGAGACAGGGGCAGGCAAGTTATAGCTCCTTTGCTCTGAGAGTGAGCGACAGTATTAGAACAAGTGTGTGGTAGGTAAGCTGTCACTGACTAGACTGTGTATTGTCGAGAAGTCCCGTCCCCCACTCCTCCGGACTTCCCCTTCTCTGCTCTAACCATCCAATTACTTAACTTCTCTGCCTGGGGGTTCACTTCCCGCCCATCCCCTCCTCCGCCCCATCTTAGCGCTGTCCATGGTGCTGACCGCCAATCCCCTGGTTGCCGTTCCGAGCAGCTGGGATCTCTGGTGCGCCCAACCTCCCCTCCCGGCCTCCCACCTTTCTTTCTCCAGGCACCGCACACATAAATCACGGGTGGGAGGCAGGCTTGGTTCCCGTTTGGTTCCCCCTGTACTGGGAAGCTGCCGCCCCCCTTCCCTTGCTCACACAGGGCTTTGCAGTAGTGGTGGCAGCCGCGGCAGAATCCGGCTCTGGGGAAGCAATTGATTCGTCTACTGCCAGCAGCCCAGAGTTGCCTACGCGGACTGGAAAGAAAGAAGGGAAAGAGAGAGAGAGAGAGAGAGAGAGAGAGAGAGAGAGAGAGAGAGAGAGAGAGAGAGAGAGGCTCGCAGAGCGAAAACCTTCATCCGTGTGGAGGACAGTCTGAGGGAGCCACTGTCCCTGTCCACTGACTCACTGGCTAGTCTGAGTTTCCTCCGCTTCTAGCAGTGGTATTTCTTTTTGTCTCAGTCCTGCATGATTTAGGGGTAGTTGATGTGTCTGTGTGTCTGTGCGTGTACATGTGTGTGCACTGGTGCTTTGATTTTATTTTGGGAAGAGTAGGAGAGTCAAATGAACAATTTTCTTTCAGGCACCTCCGCTAAGCTTTTAAACCAAGTCATTGGGACTTAGCGTCTTCCTAGCCGTCAGGGAAGGGAGGAGTTGGCAAGAATTTGGCTCACCCTTTCCCCCTGCAATCCTCCGGCACGGTAAGTGATATTCTTCTGGGTTGTGGATATGGACTAGGGGTATTGAAATCCCAATTGTGATGTGTGTGCATGGTGGGATAAAGGGTAGTTGGGAGGAGAAGGGTGTCAAGGAACGACTATGCTTATTTGCCTACATTCTGCAGTGTTTTATCACCTAAGCGGCATCCCAAAGCCAAATGAGATTTTGGCTCAGTGCCCAGGGAAAGGGTAAAATGTGCTCATGTTGTAGGCAATGCGATCAAGATTGTGACTTCTGCCCAATTTGCCCTCTCCTTTGCAGCAGAAGCTGGTGAAAGTAGCCGGCAGTTCTCTGAGTTAACCCTTCGTGGGGCTGGCTAGTCTGGCTTGGAGGGACTCTGGATGTTCTGACTTAGCAAGTGAGCACTTATTCCTGGAGGGGAGAGGGTCAACTGGAAGGGTAGCTCTTGCTTGAGCACACTGGGTGAGATTTGCATAGGACAGAGCTTAGATTGTACCGTCTTCCAGGAGCAGCTGAGTAATTTAATTGTGGTGGTTTTCGCGAGCTTGGCTGTTCTGGCTTTCCTGAGATGGGAGACCTGGAGCTAGGAAAGGGCCACACTTTGATTGGGATGAATGGTCAGGCAGGCTAGAAGGGAGCAGCCACTGCCTGCAGAGCAGATTATGTTTTATTTTCACAGGTGGTGTAACCTGTAAGTAATTGTATGGGGGAGTGCCCCGGCACTAGCTTGGGAGATCCTATCCTTGAGTTTGTCTCAGATGGAAGGAGGTGAACAGCGCTTGTTCAAATTCTGGGGAAAGATTCCAGGCTCCGGCTTCAGTTTTGTTCCAGGGCAGACCATCCCCCTGCACTAGTTTCTTTTTCCAAGATCCCGATGGGCTAAGGCTGCACCAACCTGTTAGTAAGTGGGAAGTGGAAGTACCTTGAAACTGAATCCAAAAGCTCACATTTAATTTTGAAATGCCTTTGATGCTAATCTGTGACCCATCAAAAGGGGATTTCGCTCTGCTTTCTGCTTTGATTACATCTACTTTTCTGGAAATGAATGCCCTTATTTTTAGCATCTTTGCTATTATCTCAGGGGCTACCTCAGTGTTCTGCACCCCCAAGGATTTCCTTTTTAGATTCTTGCTCTTGGAGGTGGGAGGAATGAAACAACAGCCAGAGATTGGCAAGCCTGAAATATAAGCAGAGTTCACTCACTTCTTTTTTTCTCTAGCCCCAAAGCCAAGAAAAGATGCTGAAATTCCAGGGCATGTACCTGCTCAGGCAGGACATATGAGGCAGAAGGGGAGGGCTGTCCAGTGGTTAGTGCCAAAGATTTGGTCCTCAAAATCCCTAACTTCTCTTCCTAGCTTCCCTTGCTGGGTGACCTTGAGGAGGAAGCTGCCTTAGTTTCCTCACTGGGAAGCCTTGAGTGTGAATAATGAATGTGAGGAAATTTTGTTCAGAAAAAGAACCACAGATCTGGCTATGGGTGATATTCAAAGTATTGAAATTTGGTACTAATTGATCAGAATGGCTAGGGTCCTGGAATAGGGGATCTTTGGGGGGCAAACCTTTTAATTGCTAGATTATGGAGAGGTTTGGGGGGATCTTAGGGGACTATCAAGAGAGCCACAGAGGCCTCAGGGCAGCATCACCATTTCATTTTTTATTTTAATATTTTATATTTTACTATTTTTAACAACTGGTTTAGCCATGCGGTACATGCCAGCCCAGCTGAGATTGCTAGGACTTGGCTGTCCAGATGTGGACACTTCCCAAAGATCTCCCCATTGCCTCACTTCCTTAGGGATGGCCAAGATCCAAGAGGCTGCCCTCCCTCCTCCCCCATCACATTTGAAGTGGTGCATTGTGGTGCACCAGGGAGAGGGAAACAAAAGCTTCTGGAAAGAGCCTTGGACTTGGGTCAGGAGACCTGGGTTCCAGCCCCAGCTGTCTCCACTTTCTGGACCTCGGTTTCCCCATCTATGCAATGGGGCAGTCTGTTCCAATGGACCTAAGGCCCCTTCCAGTTCTGGGTTTCTGTGACTATGGGATAGGTATGTGTGTGAGTGTTTGTGAATGCATGTGCCCACATTTCTAGGAAGGGTTAGCCCTGTGCTCAAGAATTTATCCTGTGTCAGGGAGTGGTCCTGCTTGGGGTGAATTGGGATAGAGGAGTCTTGTGAGAACTTTCCTAGGTTTCTAGAATCCTGAGCTCAGCTGGAAAGGGGTCTGCTTTATTTATGACCTTAGATGCACAGAGATGCATATTTCACAGCACTTGAAGGCTCCATAGAGACTCTTCTCAGGAGTGGCAGCAAGGACTCCTTGGAGTGCCTCTGCTCTGAAAAGATGCATATATACACACAAACACACAACATCAGGGTGTTGGACCCTCCCTAATGCCCATCTGAGTACTGCCCCCACCCCAATTTCAGAACCTCTGATTTAGTCTAACCCTTTCCAGGGGGGCCCAGAGAGGGAAAACAATTTGCCCAAGACCACACAGTAAGTTATGGCAGCAACATACAAACCCACCGTTATGAAGACCAAGGCATCATCCCTTCACTCCTGGCTCCAGCAGCCCCTACTCCTCACATTCAGCCTGAGGCACAGAGGTAGGATGTTCAGCAGTGTCTCTCCAACCCGTGCTGGTAATCAGGAAGCTTAGCCATGGAGACAAATGTGGACATTTCCTTTCTTGCTGGCAGGAGAGAGGCAGCAGCAAGAGATTCTGTGATTACACAGGGGTAGCCTGGGAATTCAGTCCCACCAGCCCACTCTGCCTTTCTCCTTATTGCTCCATACACAGACTGGCTGCTTTGTCTGAAGATGTGCAATCGGTTGGGGTGATTGCTCTTGGGCTTCCTTTGTAGGATGGGATATTACTCTTTAACTCTTTCCCACTCTTTGAATGGGTCCTACAGAGTTTATGGTTTTCCAATAAAAACCACCATGACGCATGGACCTGTCTTCTGCTCTTCACCCCCTGTCAGTGGGGAGCTGATTGTAATTGCAGATAAGTTAGGAGTTGATGTGATGGCAACGAGAAGAAAACTGTGTGGTTTATTTCTGTTAAGAGCTGTGGCCATAATCTGGGATAAAAATAATTCTGGGACCCAGTCATGGTGGACTGGAGCTGATGAGTTTAAATAATTTAATTTCTACCCAGGATGGAGAGCCTTGATGTGCTGAGAGAATGAAGGAGGCACTGCAGAAATAGCCCCCTCCCTTCTGTGCCTCACACCTGTCTGCCTCCTTAACCAGCCAGGGGCTGCAGTGTGGGCTCTGGAAGCAGTCAGATCTTAGTTCTAATTCTGACTCTGACATTTCCTTGCTGTGTGACTTCAGGCAAGGGCCTTAACCTCTCTGAGCCTCAGTTTCTTAAATTGGGTGTATACTAGGGTAGCATCATATAGGGATTAAGAGGATGGGCTCTGGAAATAAATTTCCTAGGCTTAGATCCTGGTCCTAAGCACTTTCTGGTTGTGTCACTTCACTTCTCTGGACCTCAATTTCCTCATCTACAAAATGGGAATAAGAATGCAGTTGTGAGAATGCTAAGAGTTAATGATCACTTTATACTGAGCCTGGCAAGGAGTAAATGTCCAACAAATGTTTGCAGTGGGGGCGATGTTGGTGACGGTAACAGCAAAATCACCCCTGACCAAAATAAGAGTAGGGTGAGGTAGAGGAAGGTGAATTCTTTGGGCTGTGTAACTGTGTGACCCATGAGAGAGAGGATGAAGCTCAGAGATAGGAGCTGCCAGCCCCTCCTGTTCCCCGCTGCAATTCCCCAGTTCCTGCAGGTTCCCAGAACTCAGTTTCTTCATCTGTGAAATGGGCATAATGACTCCCTCTTTGTTTGGCTTGTGAGGCTCTAAGCAACTAACAGGGGAGTCATGAGCATGGTGGGTAGGCCCCAGAGAAGAGTTCTAGGAGGAGAAGCCCTGCTGACCACTCAGTCTTTTGTTCCTTCAAGTCCCTTGGAGGTTTTTGCTGAATCATCCCAGGCTATAAGCTCTGAGCCATGTATTTTCTCCAGGAAACCTGAGCTTTCCCTCCCTTCCCTGGGAAGTGCTTTTCCTGCTACGGCGCTTCTGTGTAGGAGTCCTCAGGTGCTACAGGGTGAGATCCTTAAGGGCCAAGGTTGTGTGTGTGTGCTGTCTTCATTTTCTGGTGTCCGGGTCAGCACACAGCAGGTGCTCAGCAATGACTTACTGAGTGAATGAATGAATGAATTAATGAATGAAGCTCAATTGACTGACTAGCGAACATGTCTGTGTGGGGCCTGTGGTCCAGCCAGAGGCCTGCACACAGTAGGTGCTCAGTTAGTGTTTGTTGATTATGATGAGTCATTGGTGAAAGGTTTGGAAGGACTTGGCTCTTGTCTCAGATTTGTTACAGGCAAAGGACAGGCCTCTCTCTCTTCCTGCCAGAGTGCCCATTGCTATTTATCATGCATTGCACATTTATTGAATACCTACAGTATGCCTGGTACTATGGTGGGCATTGGGAATAAAATGGCAATAAAGATACAATCCTGGCCAGGTGGGGTCGTTCATGCCTGTAATCCCAGCACTTTGGGAGGCCAAGGCAGGTGGCTTACTTGAGGTCAGGAGTTCAAGACCAGCCTGGTCAACATGGTAAAACCCTGTCTCTACTAAAAATACAAAAATTAGCCAGGTATGGTGGTGTGTGCCTGTAATCCCAGCTATTTGGGTGGTTGAGGCAGGAGAATTGCTTGAACCCAGGAGACAGAGGTTGCAGTAGTCGAGATCATACCACTGCACTCCAGCCGGGGACAAGACTTTGTCTCAAAAAATAATAATAATAAAATAAAAGATACTACTCCTTTTGGGACTTAAAGTAGGTGGTTACCTACATAATGTGATCTTTTGGGAGGTGTGGTACAAAGAGGGCCCCCTGAGTCACCCAAAGACATTCAGTTAACTGATACCTGAAATTTTCATCATTCAAGTTTCATTCTTTTTCTTAAGGCTTTGCTCTTGGTTAAAGAACAGATGCTTTGGAGTGAGCTAATGCATCCAGCCTTATTAGTCATTTACACTGTAATGAGAAGCTCTAAGAGCCTTTCCTAAAAGTGAAGCCAGCTTGGTTTCTTGGAGCAGGGAGAGGGGAGCTACATTACTTGGCTTGCAGGCAAAAGAAGGGCAAAGGACAGAGAAATGTGGATGTTCCTGGGTTTACGTTCTGTTGAGGGTTAAAGCGCTCTTGATGGCCGGAGTAATCTGACTAGCCTGAATCAGGTGACTCATCTAACTCAGTGGTTCTCATTGTGGTTCTCCCCACCCTGAAGCAATATCAGTATCACCCAGGAACTTGTCAGGAGGGCATATTCTTGGGTTCCATCCAGACTTGCTGCACCAGAAACTCTGAGTGCAGAGCCCCCACTGCTATAAGTGAAGGCATTTTTTTTTGGAAACGCAAAACACTTTTACAGATGTTAACTATAACAGTTCTAAGTGTGTTGTAAGCCTCTGACATTTTGCCAAGGTGCCCCCGTGACCCTCCAAGGGGCTGAGCAGGGTAAGACCAAGCCCATTGCCTCCTGCACATACCATTTCCTTTCTGCTGCGGAATCCCACAGGAGCATGACCTGGACCTAGCATGTTGTTCCCATACCCTGCTAACCTCAGATGGTTCCAAGAAGTCATTTTTTGCTAGGCAGGACCCCAGGACTCAATTTCTCAGAGAGCTTCATGGCAAGGCCTTAATTATCAGCTTTCCAGCCAGGCCTGGCTTTTGGGATTTGAGAGAACAAAGTTTTTGTTTTTTTTTTGAGATAGGATCTTGCCCTGTCACCCAGGCTGGACTACAGTGGCATGATGATCATAGCTCACTGCAACCTTGAATTCCTGGGCTCAAGCGATCCGCTTGCCTCAGCCTCCCAAGTAGCTGGAACTACAGGCATGACCATGCTGGGCTAATTGTTTAATTTTTTGTGGAAATGCGGTCTCCCTATGTTGCCCAGGCTGGTCTCAAACTCCTGGGCTCAACTATCCTCCTGCTTCAGCCTCCCAAAGGGCTGGGATTCCAGCTGTGAGCCACTGCACCCAGCCAAAAGTGATTCTTCTTAGCCCAACTCTGCTTCCCATTTGGGCCAGGAAAAGAGGGGAGGCAGCAGTGCTGAGGCCCCAGGCTGCTGTATGCAATGTCACTGTGGTTTCCTCAAAGTAATTGTCTTGCTGTCATTAGTTTTAATCATATAACACACGCTTAAATTTCACTGTAATGGAGCCCTGTCAGACTCTGGTTTAGTAATCCATCCAGTGAGCACGATAACATGCCTCAGGAAGCTGGGTGTTTTACCACCCCCTGCAATTAATCAACAAGAGGAAACTCATCTGACAGCATCATAATGACGTGTGGTTCGTGAAGGATTTATTTAGAGAGCGAGGGGGGAAAATATCTTCTCATCTCTCAATATAATCTGAGTGAGTTCATTCAGCTGCCTTTTTCTTTCGTTCTTTTCGTCTCTTACTTTTCCTTTTCTTCCTCTTTAATGCACCTACACAATGACGAGTGGTGACTTGTGAATGGAAGCAGCTTTCAGCAGAGAACATATTATGTAAGCAGGTTTTGGTGCCAGCCGTTGATGGTGGGGCGGCGTTCTGGGGCTGCAGAGAAGAGAGATGGTTTCTCGAAGTTTGTTGGGAGGCTTCTCATGCAAGATGCTGCCAGACAGCATCTGTGTGGCCCGCTCCATTGCAAAGCCTTCCTGCCTGCGCGCTTTCCCCTTTCCCTCTCTGCCTGCCTGTGTTTTTCCTCTGTCGCTGTGATGTTAAGTGCCTAAGGTTCTGTCTTTATCTCTCCCTCTCTCTCTCCTTTTCCCTGCCCCTGTCTCCTTAGTTTTCCCACCTTTTAAAAAAATTCCCTGCTTTCTCCTTGCAGTCTCCCTTTTCTCCCCCGTTTCCCTCTCTGCCTTTCTCTCTCTTCTGCCCCTGGCCTCTCCTTCTTTCCTTTTCTCGCTTTCTCTCTGTCTTCCTCATCTCCTAACTCCTCTGTCTTCCTCATTCCATCTTTAAGACACACATAAATTACTTGTAAAGGGAATGCATTTGTGAGTTTCTGAGACTCCGGGTGATAAGGGCTCCAAGTAGGGTCACCAATCATCCAGCTTTGCCTGGAACTGGAGGGGGTCCTGGGATGGCTCGCACTTGTAATCCCTGCAGTTGGGGAGGCCAGGACAGGAGGATCACTTGAAGCCACGAGTTCGAGACCAGCCTGGGCAACATGTGAGACTTCTGTTTCTATAAAGAAGTTAAACAATTAGCTGGGCATGGTGGCACACACCTGTAGTCCCAGCTACTTGGGAGGCTTAGGCAGGAGGATCACTTGAGTCCAGGAGGCTGCAGTGAGCTGTGGTTGTGCCACTGTACTACAGCCTGGGTGACAGAGTAAGACCCTGTGTCTAAAACAAAATAAAACAAAACAACAACAAAGAAGGGAGAGAGGCCTGGGCAGACTGTGATGAGTTGGTCATCTTGCCTCCAAGCCAAATGCTTGGAATTTTGTAGTATGTTCAAAAAGCCAAAGATTCAGCTTTCTGGGTGAGTTTTCTGCCCTCCTGCCCTGGGGCACACAGTGGTTGTGAAGCCCTCCCAGGCTTGGCATTCTCTACGTGGCTCCAGCATGGACTGTCTAGACACACAAAAGCCTGTCCGTCAGAGCTCAGAGGTCAGTCAGGGGCAGGAGACTGACTCCCTTCCCCTTCCCTAACTCCTGTCCCTAACAAGACTGACCACCCAGCTAGTTATTCACTCACTGGTCACCCGGGGGTGGGGATCGAGTAGAGACTGCAGATGGTTCAATGCCCGAGGTTCTCAAACTTAGCCTGCATCAGAACCCCCTGCAGGTGTTGTTAAAACAGTTTCTGATTCAGTGGGACTAGGATGGAGCCCAAGAATTTGCACACCGAATGAATTCCCAGGCTGCTGGCTCAGGAGCTACACTTTGAGAACCACTGCTCTCTGCAGACTCATTCCCCAATTCCCTCCTTTCCAGACAAGTCTCGTACACTGCCATATACTGGACACTGTTCTAGCCACTGCAGACTCAGCAGTGAGGGAGCCAGATTTCCCTGCACCCTGGAGCTGACAGCCCAGTGGGTGGCAAAACCAATCAAGTTAACGCATAAACAAGAAAACTCCAGAGACCAAGTGAAGTGCCATGGAGGAAGGAGATAGGAAGACTCCATGGAGAATGACAAACGATGGGTGGGGTGAGACTAATTTATAAAAAGGGCCACCAGGGAGTCTGAATTTCTAGAAGGAAGCATTCATGCATAGATGGTGGGGGGAGGGGATGAGCCACACCTGGGAGATGGAGGCAGTAAGTGCAAAAGCAGAGACAACTGGGTGTCCACAAAGGACAGGCCGACAGCTGGTGTGAGTGGGGTGAGGGTCACGTGATGGGGACAAAGGGAGAGAGGGCCCTGGTTAGGCAGGACCTCACAGGTTAGCCAAGGAGTCTGGGTTTGATTTTATTTTGCAAGGAGGGTTTTATGCCAGAGTGTTGTGACCTAATTTACAATGTTGGTAATGATTGCTTTGGTCTCTGAGTGGAGAAGGGAGTACAGAAGGTGGGGTGGAAGGGGGACCAGTGAGAGGAGCCATGACGGGGCAGGGACCAGGTGGTGGCAGAGAAGAAGGTGACCACATTTGGGGTGAATTCTGCTGTAGTGCAGACAGGCTTTACTGATGGATCAGGCATAAGGGGAGAAGGCCAGAGGAATCAGGGTCTACTCTGGTGGGAACGGGACCTATTCCTGGCAATGGTGCAGCACTCGTGATCCTAGGGCCATGGAGAGGGGCCTTGGCTGTAACCAAGAGCCAATGGGTTATGAGGCAAGACCAGTCGTGTGTGCAAAGTCAAGGCTTTTCAGGGAGCTCCGCAAATGCCCATTCCATGCTGGCTAAAATGCACAGTTCCCTTCTCCCCAGAAGAAAAGGCAACAGCTTGGGGTTTTTTTTCCCTCTCCCATGAGTAGTGGCTGGATTAATCTATCAGCATGAAGCAGAATATTGTGACTTGGTGAAGGCGATGACACCCCATGAAGTGGCAAGCTGGGGTGTCTGGCCAAGCGTTTCTCTCAAAGACTTGAAGCCCAGGGGCTGTGGGAAAGGCAGCTGGAGGTGATGGAAGACATGTGCTTCTGGTGTCTGCAGCTTCCTCCCTGATCCTTAGAGACCTACCTGTTGTTCCTGGAGCTAGCTAGGCCCATTCAAAAGGGAACCAGCCACAGTGGGCTTGCTCCTGAGGACGAAAGCAGGAGAAGCCAGCATTTGGAGCAGGAGCTGGGCCCTTGGCGGGGAAGGAGACTCAGTTCACATGGAGCATGCAGCAGGCTTGCCTTTCAGATGGGTCCTGTCACTGTTTCTGTAGATTTTCTTTCTTCCTTTCTTTTTCCCTGGAAGGGTTTATCTGACTGGGCAGACTTATGTAGCCAGCCTTGGCCAACTTCTGCAGAAGGGTCCAGGCGAGTCTTCTGGTCTGAACAATGGATGAGTGCTTCGAGGAAAACTCCCCAGGGAGAAATAAATGCTGCACACTCATGTCGGTGACCCGGAGGGGGACTGTGCTTTCGATTATAGTGAGAGGGGAACTGGCCTCATTTGTAGCCTGTTATTCACAGAGGACTCTTGTTATTTGCTTCGTAGATTAGAAGAATCTGTTAGGCTGCGAGATGACGAGAATTGAGTTCTTTTCCACTTCCTGGTTCACAGCCATCATCGATCCTTGCCCGCCTCTTCCTCCGTTTCTTTATCCTCCTTTTTCCTCATACTCCATCCCCTCCCTTCATAGACAACCCTATTCTACCCTGGCTATGCGCATTTCTTTTATTTGTATATGTCCCTTCAAAACACACATTTTTAAAGCTCTCATAGGTTCTCACTTCTTTTCCACTCAGCGCCATGCTTTTAAGATCCATCCATGTTGCAAGGTGGGCTTGTAATCTTTTGCTTCTAATTGTTGCTTTTCTCCAAGGCATAAATCCCCTGTTTTTTCTCCATTTTTCTTATATTATATGAGTTTCCCTCCAGCAACTCAGAGTATTTCTGAAACTTTTTTCCCCTGCACTGGCCAACTGGGATTCTTTTAGGATAGGAAGACTCATTTTAATAGAGATTTAATGATTGTTTGGGCAACACAGGTAGATGCTTTATTCTTTCACTTTTGATTCTTTGCGTAACAAATGCTAACTATCCTCATGATGTCAGACACCATGCATGCATGGAGGGATGCAGGAGAGAGCAGTGGGGTCTGGAGCTGAGTGGACCTGGGTTCGAATCCTGCCTCTGCTACCTACTGGCTGTGTGACCTTTGCCAAAGTGACTTAGTCTCTCTGAGCCTTTGTTTCTTCTTCTGTAAGATGGGGATAATGCTAGCATTCATTTTATAAGCCTGTTTGAGAGTGAAATAAGATGATGCCTAATGTGCTTTGTGTGATGAAACTTTTTTAAAATAGTACCCTGGGAGGTTAGGTAAATAGATGTTTGTATCTTCTCCAAGTCCTGCTGGGTCTGCCTGCTGTGCTCTGTGTGTGTGTGTGTGTGTATGTATGTGTGTGTGTGTGACTCTGTGTATGTGGGGTGGGAATGTGGGGAATATGGTGTGAGCACATGTGTGTGAGTGGTCTGTGCAGGAATATGTGACTGCATGTGTGTGTGTTGGGAGTGGTTCCCTGGCTCAGGCTGAGACACTGCTGCCCCCACTCCTACCCCCCGAATGGCTACCTCTCACTCTGTGTGGAGAGACCCTGCTCCCATCTGGAGTAGCCACGCTGGCTCCACACCACCTCTGTCCACTCCCCAGGGCCTCTGTCCACTCCCCAGGGCCTCTGTCCTCTCCCCAGGGCCTGGGTTTCCTAACGTAACACTGATGTTGCCTCTGGGAATAGTTTGGTGAAAGCAGAAAGGCTCATTTTGTCCTGAACATGCTCAGAGCATAAAATGCTACAGCGGCTGGAAGTGGGGGTCCTTGAGTGGCCAGAGAGGCCCCCAGAAGCTGTCCAAAGCCTGGGATTGAGAAGACTCCAGATCTGAAAATTCTTCCTCTGATTGTGATGGCAGCTGGTCTGGGACAGGAGCCTTTGTCCCAGTCGGTCACTATGAGGTGGTCATTTCTGGTTAACACCAACTGTGAGGGCAGCCCCTGTTCTCCACAGCGGGTTGGTCTCTGATGCCCTGAGGGGCTCCTCACCTGCTTCCAGCATTACATCACCCTATTGCTAGAAACAGCACTGAGCTAAGAGTCTATCCATTTGGGTACATGTTCTAGATGTGCCTGATAATTCATCCTCTCCCTCTCTCCCATATAGAGAGAGGGAGAGAATGAGTTATCAGGGAGAGGATGAGTTATCAGGGCTGTGGATGTCCATAGGGTCACAGAGCACTCTGTGTGGCTGCCCTACCCTTTGTATTATATGACTGACCTCCTTCAATCCTCATGAAGCCTTGGGAAGGAGACACTATTATTATTCTTCCCATTTTGCAGATGAGGACACAGGCTGCAGAAGATAAGGAGGCCTCAGTTCCCCCAGTTTACACTGTCTACTTACTATTTGCAATTGTGAAGATAAAGCAACTTAAAAGTGCTTTTTAAAAAATAAGTTATAAAGTGCTACATAAATCGATTCTCTAGTCTTCAGCTCCTTCCAGCTTGGATCCAATTCATGGACATCATTCCAATAAAGGATTGGTTGGTTGAAACCTGGGATGTGTGTGTGCACCAGGCACGTGTGACCCTCATGACAGCTGGCTGACTGGTGATACAGCACAGCAGCTAGGACCTCAGCATGGAAAGCCAGGCTCTGTAGGCCCAAGTCTCTGCTTCACCCCTTGCTAGCTGTGCAGACTTGATGATTACCACAGCCCCCTGTACTTCAATTTCTTCCAGCTGCAGAGTGGGAATGCTGTTAATAACAGCAGGTATCTCCTAGGGTTCTTGTAGAGATCAAATGGGTTCCTACAAGTGGAGTTCTTGGGACTTTATCATTATCACCATTATTTTGCAGCAGGCAATACAAACTCTTTCTTTCATCTTTGGATTTTCCTAATTCAGGAAGGCTCCTGAAGTTTCTTTACTTATGCTGGTGGTTTCCAAATTCAGATCTGGCCTGTGACAGTTTCCCCTGGCCCTGGTGAAAGGAGAAGAACTAGGCATTTATAGGTGGGCAAAATGTTGCCAATCAAGTTTTCATAGGGCAGGGAAAAAAACACTTGGCCGGGCGCAGTGGCTCATGCCTGTAATCCCAGCACTTAGGGAGGCCAGGGTGGGCAGATCATGAGGTCAGGAGTTCGAGAGCAGCCTGGCCAATATGGTGAAAGCCTGACTCTGCTAAAAATACAAAAAATTAGCTGGGTGTGGTGATGCATGCCTGCAGTTCCAGCTACTTGGGAGGCTGAGACAGAAGTATCGCTTGAACCCAGGAAGCAGAGGTTGCAGTGAGCCAAGATCACACCATTGCACTCCAGCCTGGGCGACAGAGTGAGACTTCGCCTCAAAAGCAAAAACCAACCCACCAACCAAACAAAAGACAACAAAAAAAACCTCTATGCTGACATTATCTCTTTTCTACTTATTTAACATTAAAATATATTTTTTAAAAATAAAACATTGGCAATGTGTGGTAGCTTCTTTTTTAAACAAAAGATTGGTGCCCACCCCACCTTTTTTTTTTTTTTTAAATAAAAACAACAACAATGCAAGTTGACAGCCCTAAATTCGGAAGGGAATTTTATTCACCTGAGAAATTCAAATGTCTGGGTTCTAATTTTGTCCAATCGCAAACCTTAGGGGTTATAACATTTTAGTGTGTGTACGAATCTCCTGGGGTATTTGTTTTCTAATGCAGATGCTCAAGGCCTATCCCTAGAAATTCTGATTCAGAAGGTTTAGGGTCACACCAGGAATCTGCAGTGGAAAAGTTTCCTGAGTGATTCAGGAATGGTTCATGGGTCATTCTGGGAGGAGGATGAATCCTCTTTTTCACTGCCTGGGAAATGTGCTTGAGTGTCTCCAGTGAGGGGACTCTGCACCTGCAAAGATGCCCTGTGCGTTGTCGGAAAGGGCCAGTTAGCTAAGTCATCCTTCCTTATATTGACTTAAGCCTGAGTCCCATCACTCCTGATCATTTGCCTTCTGGAGCCCAACTGAAGAAATAGTATTCCTAAGACGGAGTTTGCTCCTTGAGAGCCAAATGCATATTAGGGGGCAGCTGTGTGAGGTTGCAAGTACACGTTCATTTTTTAAAAAGAAGATAATTCAGAAGTGAATGTCTAGTCTCTGAATTGCCATGTGGGACTTCCCTCAACCAACATACAATTATTCATCTACTCATTTGATAAATATCTATTGACCATCTACTACCATGTAAATCGCAGCCCCAAATATAACCTTCTATGTCCATATTTTCCCAATAAAACAATGAATCTGCCTCTCCTTCCACAAAATGTTTTGCCCAACTTAACTAAATAACCCATTAGGGATGTAAATGGATTTGTCAAGTATCTTTTTATAATATTAACATTTGATTCATTAATTGTATTATACTCACATACTTAAAACCACATGGTTATATAAAATAAGCAATAATCCACACAACAGTTCTTTCACTACTGACACATACTGGAAATTATTAAACCAAGAAACTTAGAAAGGTTTTATAACTTTAGTAAGAGTCATCTACTGCAAATAGGATTTCCTTTCGTTGACAAACAGGAAAGGAAGAGATTCCACTTGGAGTTGCATGATGGTTGAAAAGTTGAGAAAGAATTTGCTTAAACTCTTTTGTTATTCAAAAGAAAGCAAATTGAGAGAGAAGAGAATGCTTAACAGTGTGAAAAACATTTTAAGAACCTGGACAGACAGTGATTTTGAGCTAGGAGCAGTGGCTCATTCCTGTAATCCCAGCACTTTGGGAGGTTGAGGTGGGTGGATCACTTGAGGCCAGGAGTTCAGGACCAGCCTGACCAACATGGTGAAACCCCGTTTCTACTAAAAATACAGAAATTAGCCAGGTGTAGTGGCGGGTGCCTGTAATCCCAGCTGCTTAGAAGGCTGAGGCACGAGAATCGCTTGAACCCAGGAGGTGGAGGTTGCAGTGAGCAGAGTTTGCATCACTGCACTCCAGCCTGGGCGACAGAGGGAGACTCTGTCTCAAAAAAAAAAAGGAACTGATTTTTTGTTTTCTGAGGAATATTTGATTGGGGAGAATCCTCATCTTCTAGTCAGTCATTTATAGTGCGTGATAGGCACTGTGCTCAGTGCTGGGATGTAGCAGAAAGCAATTCAGATTTGGCATCTTCCTGTGAGCAGGTACAAAATGATTCAAATGGCTGTGTTATGATAAATGAAGAAAAAGATTCTAAAGAGTGGGGTGCAGTTCACAAAGAAATTTGACCTAATCTGGGAGGGCTTCCCAGAGGAAGTGATGTTTGACCTGAGAGCTGAAAGATGAATAGGAGTTAACTGAGTAAAGAGAGGAGAAAAGAATGGTGTTCTTGGCAGTGGGAACAACACGTGCAAAGGCCCTGAGGTAGCAGTTGCAGGATCTGAAAGAAGGCCAGCATGGTTGGAGTGTGAGATGTGAGATGTGAGGGTGAGAAGAGACGGGTGTGAGATGAGGCAGGTGGTGCCTGCAGGGCCACGATATGGTGATTTGTCTTGATTCTGTGAGCAATGGGGTCTCACAAGCAGAAGGGTGACCTGATGTGATCCATATTTTGAAAAGGCCATCCTGCCTGCAGTGCAAGGTTCACATGGAGGTGCAGAACTTGAGGGGGCTTGATGGAAACTTCAAACTGGCCCAGAAAGGGCTGTATTTACAGGCTGAGTCCTGCATGCCCCACTCCTCTTCACAGCACCAACTCCCTGGAAATGAAGAGGACAATAGGACTCCTCCCCACGCAGGGGGAGATTTTGTTCTGCAATCTACCAGAGATGTGGGGCCCCTTCCAGAGAAGCAGGGGACTCAGAGTAGAAGGAGGGGGTAGGGATAGTTGCTAATCTATCTGGGTTCAGATTCCAGCTTTGCTGCTCTGTGGCCTTGAATGACTTACTGAATCTCTCTGCCTCTCAGTTTCTTCATCTGGAAAATGAAGATAACAATAACAACTACATTATTGGGTTATTTGGGGGAATTTAACAAGTCGATATATTGTGTTTGGTTGGACCAGGGCTTGGTACTTTGTAGGTGCTCAGCAAACATTAGTCACTATTATTTTGATGAGAACGATACAATCTCCAAGCTTGCGGTTCTAGAAGAGGCCCTGTTAGTCCTTTCCACCTTCTGTCCACTACCCACCTCTTTTAGATCTTTCTTCAAGTGTCACCTTATTTAAAATTGCACCTCCCTCCCCTGGAAGGAGGCACAAATCCATATCTGCTCCCCAGACCCAGAGCTTCTGATCCAGGAGGCCTGGAACAGAGCCTAGGAATTTGCATTTCTAATAAGTTCCAGGCAATACTGGTACTGCCGGTCTGTGGCACTTGACACTGTGTACCTGCTACCTACTTTAATTGTTTATTTTGTCCATCATCTATTTCCCCCACTAGAGTGTCAGCACCACCAGAACAGGTTAATTTGTTCTGTTTACCACTATATCTCCACTACACCATCCCCTAGTGTCTGGCATGCAGTTGGTGCACAGTAAGTTGTTGGATACACGAACACTAACGGTGTCAACCTAATGATCCTTGCTCTTATTCAAAACCTTACCCTCTCTCCAGATAACTCTAATTAACTTAATGAGTTATTAAACAGCAACACCAGCAAAGGGGGACAAAAGTCCTCAAGGCTTGGAAAGGACGCAGGACGGGCAGGGAAGGTGTGGGGAAGCTCCGGGGGATTTTGTTGATGGAGAAGAACTTGAAGCTCTTTTATAAAACAGCTCTGCAACCTGATCTTTCTACCCTGATTAATCACATTAAGCCTTTGTCAATATCAACATTACCTCAGCCCCAGCTGTGGCAGCTGGTGGAGCGGCAGGCTTATTCAATATTTAAGAAGACCTGCATTGCAGGCAAGGGTTTGGGCCGCTGGTGGAAGAGCAGGCAGTAAGTGCTCAGGGGCAGTCTCTTAAGTGGTGGATTCTTTTTTTAAAAGGAAAGAAACAAGAAAAGGGACAGGCAACAAGCCCTCAGCTTCCCCTGGCTTTCCCCAGTTTCTGGTAGAGGTTGCGCAGCACGCCCGAGTTACTAGCTCTGATTCAGGACAAGGCAGCGCTGCCAGAAGAAGGGAAACCATGATCCAGAACATTTAGTCTCCTGGGTTTGATTTTCTAGCATTGCATAAAGCGGTGGTTCGCAGAATGCGATCCACAGACCAGGAGTACCAGTTTTGCCTGGAACTTACTAGAAATGTAAATTCTTGGGCTCTGTTCCAGACCTCCTGGATCACAAGCTCTGGGTCTGGGAAGCGGGTATGGATTTGTGCCTTAAGGAGCCCTCCAGGTGATTCTGATGTGCTTTCAAGTTTGAGGTGCACTGGCTTGAAGGAAGGGTGGGATTGCGGGCAGGTGGCTCTTAGCCCTGACTGTGCATTACAAACACCTGGGGAACTTTAGAAATGTAGCCACGCCAGGACTCGCCCCTAGAGTTTCTTCTTTAGTTGGTTTGGATGCGGTCCTTGCATTGACATTTTAACCCTGCCTCCAAGGTGATCCTAGGACAGAGCCAGGATTCGCCACCCGCCTGACTTTGGTAAGTTATCTTAGCTCACAGGTCCTCAATGTTAGCATCTGTACAATAGACCCTAAACCTCCCAAACTAAGGATGGAATTTGCTAAAAAATCATAAGACTTAAGACAAATGCTCTTACCTTGTGAAATATTTGAGGGGTGTTGTATGCTGTGCCAATGGGGAGCTCATGAGGGTTATCCTGGGATATGCCAGTATCTTTTGACCATTCTTGACCATTTCCTTCTGGTGGTCTCACCTGCTTCTTCTCATCGTGGGGATCTGGGGCCACAAAAACCCTCACTATATAAGCATTTTAGAAGAACACTCCAGGCTTCTCAGTGTGGAGACGACTGTAGCGGGGAGAGGAGAGGTTGACATGAAGCGCTAAAGGCAGAAAAAAACAAGGGGAAATAGGTATAAATTCAAACATTATGGGCTGTGGTTGGCAATGAGGACTTCATGCTGGTGTATTATCATTATTCCCAATGAGAGTTACCAGTTTTTGAGCATTTGCTATGGGCCAGCACCATGCCAGGAGCTCTGCATGCCTCATTTCATCCCATTCTTCCATCAGCCCTGGGAAGAGGGTACAGTTATAACCGGCATTTTCCAGACAAAGAAAGGGAGGCACAGAGGTTAAGGAACTTGCTGAGCTCCAGGTTAGCAAAGGACAGAGCCAGGACGAGCTCCTGTGACATGTCTGGAGTTAACCACTTCATGTCAAATAGGTCCCTAGGCTTTCTAGGAAAGGTAATTACTGAGATGTCTCCAGAAACATGGGGTGAAGTGGCTCAGGGCAGAGTTGAACATCACCTTCTCCCCCCACCTCCTCTTACCTCTAAATTCCGACCCTTACCACACTGCCTCCTCCTGCTGACTTCAGTTCTACATAATAAGAACTTGGTGGTGCTAAACCAGATCATCAAAAAAAAAAAAAAAAGAAAAAAAAAAAGAGCTTGGTTTTCCACTTTCACGGCTTCGATGTCCCCATGACCCTCAGTGAACAAGAACTAAGTGAGAAATTAAGAAGGCCTTCTGGGAACATTTCAGCCTCCTTTCTTGATTTTTCAGACCCCAAACTAAGAAAAAACTCTGCAAGAGAATTGCTTGAATCTGGGAGGTGGATGTTGCAGTGAGCCGAGATTACGCCACTGCACTCCAGCCTGGGTGACAGACTCCATCAAGAAAAAAAAAAAAAGAAATCTGCAAAACTTCAACTTTTCTTTAAGAAAGAAATGACCTTCAAGTTTTCCTTTCTTTCCTCAAGAAAGAGCTGGAAATCAGGGCCAAATGAACTTAGTCCTCCCTTGTCCTCAGCTTTGAAAGATGTGAACTCTCCTAAACCCTCAAATGCAGCCCCTATCAGTGACCGATTTTACTGCAGAAACTAAATTGGCAGCCTCGCTGGGGATGAACCACTTGCAACTACCCCTCATTCACCCTTAGCTCACTGCAGACCTTCCACTTCTGAGCATGCTCTGCGGATGCTAGAGATTGACCATACACTTACAAACCCACTTGCTGCTTCGCCCTTGTTCATTTTCTGATCAGACTCCAAAAAGGCTGTGTGCTAGATGGCCCCTGTAAGTTTCTGTCCCTGGTAAATCCCCAAGTCAATGTGTTTACTCCTGGCAGGTTTCCCTTCTTCCACTTTACCTCCTTCTGCCCCCACGAAGGTGATGGCAGAGGAACCACGTCGAAATGCACTGTTAGTTTCTTGTGGGAGAAGTTGACCCCAAAACAAGCCCTAAGGATGGTATGTATTATGTTCCTTGCACTTTTCCTCCCAGATTGGCTGTTTGCATCAATTATCTCATTATCTGCCCCTTGAGTCCACCATATCCTGAAAAACAAAATAGAAAACAGCCTAAATTACTAACATCTGTCCTGCTTAATATTCTTCATTGTAAGACGAAAAGTGAAACTGTAAAAATGCCTTTTGATTAATCTAGTAGTTTATATATTTGTATACTGCATAGTATTCATTATGTATATAATACATTACACTATATTATTTTATATATAATACATATTTTTGTGTGTACATGTGTATATATTTATATATATATATAGAGAGAGAGAGAAAGAGAAAGCGAGAGTCAATTCTTGTTACTCATGATAGTTATGTTCTGCAAAATTGCCACAAACACTGAACTAGTAAATACTGAACCACATTGCTCCTAGGAGAAATACAGCATTAGGTTCCTATGAGTTTTGGTTCCAGTATTTTCAACTGATCAATACATATCCTTGTTTTATGTGTGTTTCTGTGTAAAGACACCTCATTTAATATACTGCTGAACTTGTGGCCAATAGCATGAGGCCTTTGTTCAGTTTGAAAGCACTGAATGAAGTGTATCATATGCACTATTTTCTCTGTAAGGCACTTCACAGCCTTCCTGCTCCTAGGAACACTCATTGGCACTATGCTTGGGGGCCATTTTTAAACAGCAAAATTACCAACAAAAAGTGCAAAAATGTAAAAAACAGTGTGACACTAAATAGACCCCCTAAAAAAGAGACTTGATTACAGCATGGGAGCTGAAACAAGAAGGTGGAGACCTGCTTTGTTTACCTTGAGCTAGGAGCATGCATGTCAGGTAACTCAAACGCTTTGGTCACTCTGTGCATGTATGTGAATGACCATGAAAGGGTCACAGGTATTGATTTTGGGGTTCCAAATAAATTTTAGTAAGTAGGCAAATTTGCAAACATAGAATTCACAAACAATGAGTTGGCTATGCATGTGTCTGCGTTCATCATGACTACATTGATTGCAAACCTCACTTAAACTAGTTCAAGTGATACAAAAGGACATTTATTTGCTAATGTAATTGAAGGGTCCTCCGCATGGCGGAGAAATGACTGGATCCAGAGGCTCAACAATAGGCCAGAACTGAATTCTCACCATCTCGTCATTCTGCTTTCTTCTGGGTTGGCCTCCCTTTCAGGCAGACTTCTCTGCTTGGTAGAACCCCACCAATTCCAAGTTTGTCTCATCCAGCTTCAGTTTAGTAGGAAAAAAAAGAGCATCTCCTTTCTAGGATTCTAACAAAAGTCTGAGTATTGAGTCTAATTGGCTTGGATTGCAAAACTTATCTAACTTTGAGTCAATTATATGTAGTTACGAGGGGGAATATGGTGACTAGTGAGGCAAGAGTCATGTGAGAATCCCTGGAGCTAGGAATTGAGGCCAGCCCTGTCAGAACACCATGGTCTGAGATTGAGAAAGGATGGTTTCCTTAAAAACAACAAAACAAAACAAAACCAGGGTGTTGGTACCAGAAGAAGGAGGAACTGGTGTCCACTCCCCATACCTTCATGGAATTTTCAGTTTTGTGGAGGATGATTTCTGTGAACTAGTGAAGGCTAAGCCCTGAGCTTTTGAATCCCAAATACAATAAAAATTCAGAGAAGAGTGGATTGAAGAAGGCATTATGGCACAGATGAGAGTTGAGCTAGAATTTTAGAGCTTACGGGGAGAAACCAGCATTTCAAGATGTGAAAAAAGTTTTACATCATTCTATGCCATCTTGATAGCTGCATAAATCTCAAGGAGAAGAGTAAGTCAAGTCATACATGGTACATGGTTGGTGAATCCCAGCTTTTCAAAAGTAGAAAGTGTATCAATTTCTGATTCTATCCCCCCTCCTCCCTGTCCCCCACACCCTTTTTTATGTTTATTCATTCACTAAAACTAGGGAGAGGAAGAGAGGACTAATGTGTATGTGCTACTGTCTATGGTGCTGAACTACAGCTCTGGGCTTCTGATTTCTATTTCTTTGCAAACCTTTGAGCCAATGTATGCAAATTAGTTAGTGTCGTACCTGGCACACAGTAGGTGATAGCTACATTATAGCTTTATTTGGCAGCCTTGATATCTAGAGGTGACAACAAAGGTAACTTCATCCTCTTTATTTAACCATGTCCCATTGTTCGAAGCAGGTTACAAGTACTAACTCATTTAATCCTTTAACATCCCTGTAAGATAGGTACTGTCATCATTCCTGTTTTTCACAGAAGGAAAGCAAGGCATAGAGAGGTTAAGTAACCATCTTAACATCACACAATTAGAAAGAGACAGAGTGGGGACTCGAACCCTGACAGCTCAGCACCTCTCAGCCTCTGCACTCTTTTGCCTCCAGTGATTTGAGTCATAACACCCTCCTGCCTGAGTGACTGGGGAGACCAAGGGCTTTGTAAATTGTAGGGTTGTCCATCTATAGTGCTTGATGCTTTGAGGGTTGTTTTCATGGGGGCAAGAAGAGAGGAAGAGGAAGATTGTGGTCCATTCATGTGCTCCAGCCAGTACTGGCCAAGGTTTTATTTTCCGTTTCTTTCCTTCACCTGGTGCCTGCAAAGGAGAGGGGAATGGATAGAAGCAGGTCCTGAAGATCTATTATTCATGAGAACTAAGAGAAGCTTTTCACTTTTTCTGAGGTGGCCTTGGATTTCTTAAAATCCACACCCCAGGGAAGTGAACACAACTGGACTGTGTAAGGCAGAAAATGTACTTCCTGTGCCTAGAGACGGTGCTAAAATGTGATTTGGGAGGTGTGGGGTTCTGGAAGAACAACTGGGCGATGCCTAGGGAGGGTTTTGCCTGGGCTGGTACAGGACTAGATGCTCTCTGTGTTACTTTTTGCTGCAACCTCAAACAACTTCATGAAGTGGGTGCTGCCACATCCCCCACATTACTGACAAGGGAACGGAGGCTCTGAAAAGTTAAGTAATTTGCTCAAGCTCAGCCAGCTTAGTTGGGGGTTGAACTCAGGTCTGTGTGACTCTGAAGCCTGGGCTCTTGCTCAATGCCCTTGATGGGAGATGCTGTTTTGAAATGTGTACTGTGGGTGGAAATGAGGGTGTCGTGTTTGTATGATTGTGTGTGTGTGTGTGTGTATAGTGGAGTTGAGAGTGGTTGGAGTGCAGGTATGGTGGGTATGGAGTAAACTAGGATGTGGGGGGTGTTATGTGGGAGTGGGATATGTGTGTGTGTGGTGTATTTATATGGCAGTGTGCACATGTGTGTAGGGGAGGGTGTGGGGTGTGGATTGGAATGTGAGTGTGTGTATGTGTGTGTGTTTGTAGCAAGGTGAGAGGACAAGAAAAGCCCTTCCCTGGCCCATCTTAGGCCAGGATACTTCAGCTTTCTGTCATGTAACCAGAAACTAGTTCTTCCTGCTTGATCACAGGCCAAGTCAAATGCCCCCTATATGTGGGGCATTTTAACCACATGTAAGAGGGAAGAGTCTGTGAACTTGAGCCATTCCTTTTCAAACACAGAAAGGAGTAGTTTCAGGAAAGCTCATTAGCCCCCTTTACAACAGCCCCAACAAGTGGTTTTGCTGTTTGTGCTTGATTACCTCCAATGATGGGGAGCCTATTATCTATCAAAGTAGTATGTCTTCATTTTGATGGCTCTGATGGTTAGAAAGCTGTTTCTTATCTCATGCCAGATTCTCTCTTACCGTACCTTTTACCCAGTGGTTCCAGGTCTGGCTAGGTGGCCATGTTGTAAGAGTAGTTATCTAGACTAGTGGTTAAGGCTGCTGGTATTAAAGGGAGAACATCTGGGTTTGTAACTGGCTGGCTCTGCCATTCCTTTCTGGTGATCTTGGGCAAGTTAATTCACCCCTCTGAGTCTCAGAAATGGGAATAACTTCGGAGCCTACCTCACAGTATAGTGGTGAAGATAAAATGAGACTGTATATAAAAATTACTCACCTGAAGACTGGTGCTGTTCATTTCTACACCACATCCCACCTCTGCAGAACTGTGAAATGAGGACCCTCAGGGCAGGATAGTGAGCTGGCCAAGAGCCCATGTTCTGGAGCCACACTGCTGGGACTCCAAGTGTGGAGCCATCATTTATTAGCTGTGTTATCTGGGCAAGTCATTATCGTCTCTAGGCTTGGAGGGGCTGGGAGGAAACATAAGTGGGTGCAGGAGAGAAAGGGCTGGGTGGAGAGTCCTCCTGATAAGAGCTAAGACCTTCAGAAGAAGACCCCAGCCTGTCTCTCCTCCCTCCCTCCTGTCTCCTGCTGGTGCCTTCCATTGGACAAACCCAACCAGAAGCCAGAGGGCCACAGAGCCTGCTGGTGCTTCCACATGGGTGAGCCTCCCAGGGCACAGAGCAGGGTGGAGGATGAATGGGTCTGGAGGAGCAAATATAAAATATCCAGCAAAGTTACTTTATTATTAGGTTGAACCACATGATGCTGCCATTATGCAACCATTTTTATACTATAAAAATAGCAAATTAATATGTTTAACACAACAAATAATAAAGCAGGGTGGGCAGGAGTTTCATTTATATAAGACCCATATTTGAGTCATTGGATATTCCACCTGCTACCAGCATGACCTTAACAAACCTTAGCCTCAATTTCCTGGCCTATCAAATGGGAATGCTATGTCTCCTGTCTAAAATTAGTGAAAATGCCTCTCAGATGTGAGGACCAAGACTGCTACCATTTTTTTAAGGAGAAAAATGCCCCTCTCTGCTCTCACTGTTGTGTCCCCGAGGCAGAGGAGGGAGCAGGATGCTGATTGTGGTCTTCTGTGGCATGATGAGATTTAGAGCTGCAGATAAGTCAACTCCAGCTGAGTTTTAATCAGAATGAATTTCGCTGCAGCCTGGGCCTGAGTGGCAGCCAGGGGCCATTAAGCTAAATGACTTGTTTTAATATGGAGACATGTCTAATCACATTTTCTGTATGGGGCCAGTGTGTCTGTGTGCACATGTGTTGAGTGCAGAAATCAATCCTGGGCCTTTGCCTTTTCCCTGCTTACCACAATGTAGCTGGGGCAGAGATAAGCCCGGTTAACAACATGACGAAAGAAAGTTTCCTCTTTATCAAGGAATCGGGTAATTGGCTGGACCGTGCAGGGAGCCCTGAAGAGTGTTCTGCTGAACAGTGTCTGGTGTTAAGGTTTTGAAGACACAGGGCTCACAGAGACTCCCATAACCCAAGGAAGGAAGAAAAAGTTTTGGGTTCCCCTATCCAGCAGGAGACATTCTCCTCAGGAAAGTCAATTCTGGATGCTCTGCCCTGCTTCTAGTGGAGTCCTGTACTGTGTTTATTTCTGTGGGCTCATTTCAAATGCATGCCCTGTTGTGACCTACTGGCTGCATGTCTTCCAGAAAATGACTTTACCCCCCTGGACTTCAGTTTCCCAATCTGTAAAACCAACACATGAAAGATCCTGTTTTATCCGATCGTTACTGAGATCAAATAAGATGCTGCCTGTGAGGCATTTAGTGCAGCTCCTGGCCGGTAGAAAACAGGCAGACTGGGTTAGGTGGTGCTGTGTTAACCATTTCCAAGGTTTCAGATATGTTTCTCACTCATGCTACTTGGATATGGTGAGGTAGCAGGAGATGTCTTCAGAGCAGGGACCTAGGCTGAAGAAGGCTCTATCTTCATATATACATGATCGTTAAGGTGGGAAAAGGGTAATGTGGTGAACTTCAATGTACTGGCTTTGAAGTTTCCCCTTGGGGACCTTCTTTGGCCAAAATAAGCCATGTGGCCACTCCCAGCTTCCCCAGGGAAGGGGAGGGGCAATCTCACCACATAGTAGAGAGCCAGAAAAATTCAGTCATTGGCACTAAAGACAGTGATGGTGCTCAACAAATGACCCATGCTTGAGAATTACTGTATTATTATTAGTAGTATATTACTATCGCTGTTATTTCCATAAGCCATCATTATTTTCCTCCATGTACTTACTCTGGTTTCAGAAACCCTGAGCTATTTCATTCCAGTGCAGAAACAGGACTCCCATCTCTTAGGAAAGCATAACTGAGATTATTATTCATAATAAATCAAGGATAGTTTCCACTTGACAAGGGAGTGTTTTGTGCCAGGCTCTGGTCTAAGGACTTCAGATAGGTGATCTCATGTAATCCTCACAGTTGCATTTTAAGGTGGGTTCTTTTTTTTGTCTCTGCTCTACAGATGAGGAAACTGAGGTGTTGGAAGGTGAGTAAACTTGCCCAAGGTGACCTGACTCATAAATGGCAGAATGGACTTGAACCCCAAACCCATACCCTTAGTCACCTTGCTGAGCTGTCTGCTAAGAGCAGGAATCTTAACCTCTGGATCTTCACATGCAAGTTGGGGTTGACTGATTGGAGATACTACGTTCTATCATTGTTGATTCACAGAAATAGGGACTCAGCACTGGCCCCACTTTCTCTTTTTAGCCCTGTTTCCCCTTCTTTCCTGTCTTCCATCTACCCAGGATCCATGTCCATGGGTCTTTCTATTTCCTAAATGTTTCACTTCCATTGCAGCCTCTAAACTCTGTTTACTCAGTTCCCCATCCATTCCTCCATCCTTTCTTCTCACATACCTCAGCTCAGCCTTCAAGGTCCAGCCCAAATGTTCCCTTCTCTGGGAGGACACCCCCACCCCCACCCCCACCCCAGGCAGAACCAATCCCACATTCTCTCTGCTCCCAGGGTATTTTATATATTTACAAAATATAAATCTTTTGTAGAAATGCATATGCGCGTGCACGTGCGCACACCCAACCCCACACACACGCAGCCTTTTTAGAGGAGGAAAGACATTAATCTTTGCTTTTAATTAATGCCAGCGCTCTCATCCTGACTTTTAATACTGCCACCTCATTTGTCTTATTAAGTACTTAGTTTTGCTTTTAATTAGTGTTGTTTATTGTCACTGAATTTTAATTGTCGTTGTAGGGTCTCAGCAGGCCTTGGTGAGGATGCATTAAAACATTTTCTGTCCTCTAAGGAGCTTGGATGGCAGTGCCTCTGAGGTAGAGGAGGGAAAGATTCAAGGGGTTGCTGAAGGCTGGTGTATTTTTCTCCGGGCCTCAGTCAATTCTGGTTGTCTTTGGAATCTGTTTGCTGCAAGGTAGCTTGGTCTCACACAGAAGATACACAGAGAAAACTCAGGAAATGGCAGGCATTTGATTCAAATTGGACTTGAATTTGACTTCTCAATTTAAGAAGAACCAAACAAACAAACAAAAAGAGGGTGGGGAGGGGACATATTGGCTCATGTTAGCCAAAAAGGCCACGATAGATTCAGGCATGGCTGGATCCAGCATTCCAACAGCATCACCAGGAATCAGACTATCTCCAGCTCTGCTTTTACCCTTTGCCAGGCTTTTCTTGGGTGGTGTCAATAGCAGGTACAGACTTCTGTTCTATCAGTTTTGCAGCCCCAATGGAAAGAGAATGCTTCTTTCCACATAGTTCCAGCAAAACTCTTAGGGAAGGGCTTTCTTGGGGCAGCTCAGGTCATGTACCTATCCTTGAACCAATCACAGCAGCCTAAGGGGTGTAATACACTGATGGGCGAGGCATGGATCATTGACCCACCTCCAAGGACTAGAGTTGGATAAGCCTCATCTGGACCACAGAGATTGATACTGAGAGAGGATGGTTTCCCAAAAGAAAATTGGAGTGCCCTCACCCAACCAAAGGCTATCCAGATAAATGCTAGACAGGCAAAAACAATAGATGTCTACCCTGGACATCCACTGCAGTGTCTCATTCAGGCTTAAGAAAATACCTGGGATTTAGATCTTGGTTTCTCTCCCCAGCTCTATCTTCAAATAACACTAACAGTGTCCTCCCTGCCTGGTACTTGGAAAACACTTTAGATTACAAGGCCCCTTCACATGAATTAACTTATCGGCTCTTCCCAACAACCATGCAAGGCAGGCATAAGAAGAATACTTTTTGTTTTTTGGGATGGAGTCTTACTCTGTCACCTAGGCTGGTGTGTAGTGGTGCAATCTTGGCTCACTGCAACCTCCACTTCCTGGGTTCAAGTGATTCTCATGCCTCAGCCTCTTGAGTAGCTGGGATTCTAGGAATGCACCACCACGCCCAGCTAATTTTTTTGTATTCTTAGTAGAGACAGGGTTTCACCATGTTGGCAAGGCTGGTCTCCAACTCCTGGCCTCAAGTGATCTGCCCACCTCAGCCTCCCAAAGTCTGGGATTACAGGCATGAGCCACTGTGCCTAGTCAAGAATAAGAATTTTTACATCGTCATTTTACAGATGCAGCCTAGAGTCATGCAGGGAATAAAAAGGGGAGGTAGGATTGGATCCTAGTAGTCTGGGTCTGAAACCAGCAATTGTCTCACTCAAAGAGGCTGCTGCTTCAGCCAGCTTTTGCTGTTTAACAAACCGCCCCACAAAATAGTGGCTTAGAACAACAATCGTTTATTTACCTTATGATTCTCCGGGTTGGCAATTGGGTTGAGTTCAGCTGGGTGGTTCTCTGGTCTAGGCCAAACTTGGATGATCTTGGCTGGGCTTGTTCGTGTGTCTGTGGTCATCCTGCATGTTGCTTGGGACTGGCTAGTGTGCGACAGGGCAGCCACAGTACCTTGGACAGCTGTGGCCTCCTGCCTTGTGATTGCTCGTCCTCTAGCAGGCTAGCCTGGTTTCTCCTGTGGTGATTGCAAAGTTGCTAAAAAGTAGCAAAAGAGGCCAGGCTCCAAAGGGCTAGTATTTCCAAGCCTCTGAATGCATCACATTTTCTACTGTCCCATTGGCCACAGAAAGTCTCAGAACCAACTCAGATTCCATGGGTGGAGAAATAGATTTCACCTCTGGATGGTTGGAGCTGAAAAGGAAAAGGATACAGAAAGGGAAGACATGGAACTATTTTTCGTGATCAATTCACCCTGTCTACAGTGATCTTACCTCTCTATTTCCTGAGATAGGGGGAAAGGGGATGAGATGCACCTTTAGGGAGCAATGCTGGTGGGGGAAATTTGAAGCACTGTGAAAGCTATGGAAGCATTTAGTGCCTTTCCAATCCCATCATGTAAGTTATGGTCCACTTTAGCTGCTAGAGAGAACGAACACTGATGGATGATGATGGGATAATGATAATAGTGACAATAATTAATGCTTACTGAGCACATACTATGTTCCGAGTACCAGTTGACTTTCTTACCTTCATCTTCAAACCTCATTCTTCCCCAAAATCCAAGAGACAGTGTAGTAGAGTAAGCATTCAGCCTGGCATCAGATCTTGTAGGTACAAATCCCAGATCTTCCAGTTCCCAGCTGGGTGAGTAAGTCACTTACCCTTCTAAGCCTCAGTATCTACATCTGCAAAATGGAGATAATACTTGTATCTTCCGTTTTTTTTTTTTTTTTTTTTTTCCGAGATGGAGTTTTGTTCTTGTTGCCCAGGCTGGAGTGCAATAATGCAATCTCGACTCACTGCAACCTCCGCCTCCTGGGTTCAGGCGATTCTCCTGCCTCAGCCTCCCGAGTAACTGGGATTACAGGCATGTGCCACCATGCTCAGATAATTTTATATTTTTAGTAGAGATGGGGTTTCTCCGTATTGGTCAGGCTGGTCTCGAACTCCTGACCTCAGGTGATCTGCCCACCGTGGCCTCTCAAAGTGCTGGGATTATAGGCATGAGCCACTGTGCCCAGCCAATACTTGTACCTTTCTTAATGGGTGTTTGGGAGAGTTAAATGAAGTCATCCATGGCAAACATTTAGCCCAGGGCCAGGCAAATCCTAAGTAGTCATTATGATGAAGTGGGTAGTGTTGGGATGAACATACTCATTTTACCAATGAGGAAACAGGCCCACAGACATTATGTATCTGCCCAAGGCCATGCAGCTTGTAAGTAGCAGAGGAGTGGAGGTTGAACTCTGTGCCTACTTTAAAATCTGTAAAATGGGGACTGTCTTGTGGGGTTCTTTAACGGCTTATTGCAGGCACCATCTTGCTATATGGCAATGGGAGAACCCTATGGAGGGGACAATGAATTTGCTTTGTTGTTTCAAGGCCAGGAACACAAAGTCACCTTTGTCTCTAGGACCTCCCAGGCCTGTCTCTGTCCTTGTCTCTGGCACCAACCAGCTCGGGATGGAAGGAGCCAAGCTCTTGTCATTTCAGCCTTAGCCAGCTTCAGGGAAGGCTGGGGGTGTCCCAGCTGGCTCTAGGAACAAGGAGAAGCCAACAGCAACCTGCGCTGTCTGGATGTGACTGGATATGTAAGGGCTGCTGGGGTCCCATGAGAGAAGGCAGGAATGACCAGGCTGGTAGGCAAGTGAAGGGGCACTCGGCTCCATCAAGCACAGTAGACAAAGCAGGAGATCATTGTCCTTCTCTCTGGTGTCTCAAGTGTCCTTGTCATAGTAAGGGTGTGCAGAAATCCTAACAGCCTGGAAAAGAGTCAAATCTGGATGCATATTTGAGATGGAATAGAATATACTCAGCTTGCATCACTGTTCAGAGGCTTTCTGGGCCTCCTGCATCTCTCAGGCTGGAAGTGTACGTGGTCCTCAGGATCTGACACCCTCCCCCACCACCACTCTGATCTCAGCTCCCTCTTGCTCTCTTTACTTCAGCCATTCTGTCTTCCTTGCCATTTCTCCAACTTACCAAGTACATGCCTGCCCCAGGGCCTTTGCACTTACTTTTTTCTCTGCCTGAAATGCTCTCCCCAGATGGCCACGTGGCTGAGTTTATTACCCATCTTGGGTCTTTGCTCAAATATCATCTCTCAGTGAGGCTCCCTCTTACCACCTATTTAAAATCACACTCCCCCCGACACCCCTGCCACCCACCACCAATTCCCAATCACCCTTCCCTGTTTTATTTTTCTCTAAAGCACTCATCACCAGCTGACACGTTTAATATTCGACTTGTTTGCTTATTGTCAGGCTTCCCTACTAGAAGGTATGCTCCATGAGGACAATTATTTTTGTCTTTGTTTTAATGTTGTATCCCCTGTGCCTAGAACAGTGTCTGGCACATAGTAATAGTAGATGTTCCATGAATATTTTTAAACTCTTCCAATTTCCCAAGAGAAGCTGGCAATCTGCATTTTAAATTCAATTCTGTGCTTTTAAGATAGTGATTTAATTTTACCCTTTAAAAAATCCTTTATGAGCCAAACAAAACCTTTTCAGCCTGGATTCTGTTCACGGACACTCCCCTTTCCCCCAGTTTGAGTATGTTTCCCACCCCATCAGATAGTCAGAGTGAGTTTTTCCAGATACCTAATTGAGTAGTGAGGTACTGCACTCAGGGGAAGAGAGGAGGGGCAAGGAGAGATCGAGAGATGCAACTGTCTGGGCATTGTCCAAACTTGTGGCTGCAGGTTCTGCTGCAAAGCATCTGGTTTAATTCCAAGACTGTTGGGATAGGGAGGCCAACTGTGGCATCGAACTCCATGCAGACAGCCGCAGCTCCCGTCGGTTCCCTGCAGTGCCCTGAAGTGCTGCATAAATCCCCTGCCAGCCCTACCCTGCTGGGTCACGTTCAGACACCTGCCACAGCAGCTCAGAAACTAAATAGGCTGTGCGTTGTTTTTTCCATTCAACTAGAGCTAGCGGAAAACCCTGGAGATTCTGGGGGATGGAACTACCGTCCCTTCACAAGCAATGCTAAAGATAGCGAGGGGAGAAGCAGGCAGAACCAATTTGGCGCGTAATAGGTGCTCAAAAATGTAAGTCATTATTGTTGAATCAAGTATACGAGAAGCAGGAAAAGGGAATTACCACTTTGCAAGTGTTTGCCGTGTGCTAGAGAGTGTAGCTGGTGTTTAAACTTCTCAGTGAGCCAAGCTTCTGCAGTGGTCCTAGAGCTGGTAATCGGTCCCATTTATGTGACACTTACATTTATACTTTTGCTTCTGGTATCCATGGTTGGTTTCCTTCTCCTGGTCCTCCCTGGACCTCAGGCCCCCTATGATGATAATTTCTCTGTAGTGAGTGATGGGAAAGTGGGGAGTGGTTTGAGAATATCCAAGGCTCACCACTAGACTTTCTCCATTTCTGTTGACTCACCCTCAACTCTTCATGAAGAGTTGGCCTTCATGAAGTATCATCTGCAGGCCCGTAGAAAAACATCTCAGGAGAACATTTTAGGATCATGCTCTATTGGCTTAGAAAATGGCTAAGTGACCACCAGGGGTGATGTAATGAGCTTGTGGAGCAGAACCACCGGAGATTCTCCTGTCTCCTCCCACACAAGTCAAGTTCCCTAGAAGCAGAACCTCAGATGTGCATTCTTGTACTAGTGATGGACTCAGGGGGTCCTCCAAGGAGGAACCTGCTAGGGAGTGAGGCAAGCAGGACAGGGCAACAGAGGAAGCTCGGCGAGGGTGTGGCTTCACCTGAAGTCTGGCCTCAGCTCAGTCCTTGGGGAGGTCTGGAGTGTGATGGCAGCACAGAGCCGTCTTGCCCTGGGACAAGGGGGTTGTACTTTTCTACCCTTCACTTATACATTAGCCGTTGGCTTTGGGCTGCTCCCTGGTATCTCTGGGCAAAGCAGCTCCAGTTGGCTGAGGGCAATTCTCTGGAAAATGGTGCTGCCATGAGCCCTTTCCGGCTAACACTCCTAGAGGCTGGGATCGGGAGGGTGCACCAGCTGTAGGGGGATCCAGATGGGGGAATCAACAGTGACTGTTACGATGCCCGCCCCGTCCCGGCCTCCCAACTGCATCTCCACCTCCATCCCAGATCTGCCAGTGGACACACGCACTCCTTTCCCCAGGCCTCTTTCTCTAGTTGTTCAGTTATCTTTGATTGCTTGAGCATTTTCCTCTTCTGGTCCAGGCCTGGTAGACTGGGGTAGGCACTGGATAAAGAGTCCAATCCTGGGATGTTAAGTGCATTGAGAGCCCCGAGTGGCCAAGCTGAAATAACCGGGGCTGTGCAGGGTGGCTTCTGGCTTGGAGGGATGGAGCTGGGTGGTTTCCACTGGGTGGTCAGCCAGTGAGTTTGGGCTTTGCAGGTGGAGTTTTCGTGGGAAACACAACCCTGGTGTGCATGACTGAACATAAAAGAGTGTGAGCAGGCCAGATTCTGCCCTGAGGATGATGGAGTTTGGAGATTAGAATTCCTGGGAGGTGATGATGTGTCTCCCTTACCCCAGACCTACCTTCCTCCCAGGGTCTCTAAGGGCCGTGTTTTCTCTCTGCTACAAAGCAGCAGATGAAAGCTTCAGTTGCAGGTTCAGCTTTCTGGACCAACAGCAGCCGAGGTAGCTCATTCCTGGGACTGAGCCTCTTTGCACCCAGCAGGGGCCAGGGGTTCTCAGGTGGGGGGCTCCAGGGAAGCCTGCTCAGCTCTCGCCACAGGCAATAATGAGACATTAAAGTTCTTTTTCAGCAAATTTCTTTCACAACAGGACCTGTCTCTCCTTTCTGTTTTTGAAGTGGAAACAATGAAATGCCATATTAATCTGGGAAGATTATGTTAACCACGTAGGAGCAGGTGAAATAGCTTTACTGTAAGGGACCTTCTCTGCTACGGGTCCAACCAGCACTCCCCTCGGTTTCCCCACACACCGAGACTGAATAATTACAAAGGACACAGGACAGGAGAGGGAGGTCACTGTGTGCTCACCTCCCAAGTTCTCATCTATTCAGCGTTACAGAAAACAAGACCTACAGGGAAGTCAGGACGCCCCAGCCTCGCCGATCTACTTTCCATTCGTTTTTAAAACAATTACTGCAATTTCCATGTGGTCTCTTTTCTCTTACTCCTGGCTGGACCTTCAGAGGGGTGGGGTTGGGGGCAGGTTTGGAGGGAACCGAAGCCTGGCTGAGTTCAGCCGGAGTGACAGTGTTGACGGCGACTCTTTCACACATTCAGCAAGTTTTCATTACGTACCTTCTAGGTGCCAGACACTATGCTAGTGCTGGAGATTAAGCAGTGAACAAAATGGAAAAAGTTCTGCGTAGCTTACATATTGGCAGGGGGATTCAAACTCTAAGCAAAGACACAAATGTAAAAATAAACAACTCCTATTAAATTGGGGTAGTGATAAGAGCTAGGAAGAAAAATGAGAGTAAAGGAGGCCAGAATGGAGAAGCGAGAAGAAAAAGTATTTTATTTATTTATTTATTTATTTTAAAAAAAAAATATATATATATATTTCATTTTAAGTTCTGGGGCACATGTGCAGGATGTGCAGGTTTGTTACTCAGGTAAACGTGTGCCATGGTGGTTTGCTGCACCTGTTAACTCATCGCCTAGGTATTAAGCCTTGCATGCATTAGCTGTCTATCCTGATGCTCTCCCTACACCGATACCCTCGTAGGAGCTATTTTAAATTGGGTGGTCAGGGAGGCCCTCTTGGAGGAGGTGGCATTTAGGAACAAATCTATAAAAAGGGAGAGAGCGAGCTGGACAAGCATCTGCAGGAAGGCTTCCAGGCCAAGGGAAGAGCAAGCGGGAATGTGCTGGGGATGTTGAGGGAGCAGCAGGAAGGCCTTTGGGGCTGGGAAAGAGGGCATGAGAAGAGTGGGAGGAAGAGAAGGAGACCACAGGGAGCCAGGCTGCACTAAGGGGTTTAGATTTTAGTCTAGGAGCAATGGGGAGCCACTGAAGACTCTTTAGCAAAATAGTGACATAACTGACTTGCTTTTTGTGGACAGGAAGCACACACATCTTAAGAGTTAGCTTGATGGCTTCTGCAGATGTCTATGCCTGGTTAGTGGCTACCCAGATCCAGATATGAAATATCTTCACCCCATGGGGGCCCCCTCCTGCCTCTTCTGAATCAATAGCCTCCCCTAAATAAGCAACTTATTTGCCTTGATTTCTGTCACTGTCAAATAGCTTTGTTGTTTCTTAACTCTACGTCAATATCATCCAACAGTGTGTTGCCTTTGGTTCCTGGCATCTTTAACTAAACACGACGTCTATGGGGTTCATCCAGGGTGTCACATACACTGTATCAGAAGCGTCTCTGTCATTGCTCACCGGCATTCCGCTGTACAAATAAACCACCACCGCTTGATCTGCTCCCTGTTGGTGGCCATTTGAATGGTTTCCAGTTTTAAGCTATTATGAATAAAGCTGCTGTGAACATTCTTGTACATGTCTTAGAACCTAAGCACTTTTCTTCTTAAGTATATACCTAAGTATATTTCTTGGGTATATATCTGAGTAGAATTCCGGGGCACAGGGTAGATGGACTTTTAGCTTAATAGATACTGCCAGTTTTCCAAAGTGGTGGCACCATTTTGTTTTCCAGCTTTATTGAGCTATAACTCACAGGTAATATAATTCACCCATTTAAAATGGACAATTCCATGGCTTTTAGTATTCTCACAAGAGTTGTGCATCCATCACCATAATCAACTTTAGAATACTTTCACTGTCCTTAGAAAGAAACCTTGCACCCCCCGCACCTCCCCAGCCTGGGCAACCACTAATCTAATTTTATCTTTTATAGATCTTCCTATTCTGTATACTTTATATAAGTGGAATCTCACAATATATGGCCTTTCGTGTCTGGCTTCTTTGACTTAGCATCATGTTTTCAGGGTTCATCTACATCACAGCCTATGTCAACACTTCATTTGTTTTTATGGTGGAATAATGCTACATTGCATTGATACACCACATTTTGTTGATCTGCTCATCAGTTGGTGAATACTGGGCTTTTTCTACTTTGTGGTTGTGAATAATGAATGAAAAGAGACAAGGTTAGGTGGAGAAAAACCAAGGAGGAGTCAATTGCATTAAGTCAGGCAGAGATAGTGGCAGTTTGGATCAGCATAGTAGCAATGCAGGCTGAAAGCAGTAGGCAGATCCTAAGTTTGTTTTAAGGATCAAGCCAATACCATTTTTCAATAGCTTGGATGTAGAGTATTTTTTTAAAAAAAGACAAGGAGACATGGGCACAGGGAGGGGAATATCACACACAGGGGCCTATTGAGGGGTGGGCCCTTAGGGTTAGGGGAGGGATAGCATTAGGAGAAATACCTAATGTAGATGACGGGTGGATGGGTGCAGCAAACCACCATGGCATGTACATACCTATGTAAAAAACCTGCACATTCTGCACATGTATCCCAGAACTTAAAGTACAATGAAAGAGAGAGAGAGGAAGGAAGGGAGGGAGGGAGAGAAGGGAAGGAAGGAAGGAAGGAAGGAAAGAAAGAAGGATGGGAAGGAAGGAAAGAAGGACGGGAAGGAAGGAAGGGCAGGAATGAAAGGCAGGGATGACTGTAAGACAGCTAAGTCAGATGACTTGCGCAGTAGAAAGGCCCCGGATTTGAGTTAACTCTGACCCACACACTGCTGGAAGGGCGGCAGCCTTTCCTCAACAGTGAATGAGAAGAACTTGGATTTAGGTGAGGGAGTTCTTCCCTCTGGTCCACGGGCTAGCTGTGACTTCCAGCAGGACAATTTCCCTCTTAGAGTCTCAGATTCCCCATCTGGAAAATGAAGAAACTAGATTTAGTTCTCTTTCTTCTCTATCTAACTGGGTGCGTGGCATAAAGCAGGGGCTTGAGAACTAAGGAGTGGCTGAATGACACGGTGATGTCCTCTCTGGGTTCATGTTTTCCAGGAGCACTAGACGTCTACCATGACTGACACCGTGTTCAGCAACAGTTCTAACCGTTGGATGTACCCCAGTGACCGGCCCCTTCAATCAAAGTAAGTTGCTGCATCTTCCTGGGAGTGGCTTGTTTTGAGTCGAGGTTTTGACAGTTCTACACTTGAAAAACAAAAAGAAGGAATAGCTTCCTTCCCTAAGATAGGGGGAGAGGAACCTAAAGCGTTTTGTCGTGAAAACGTCTCCCCTAGTTTGACTATTTTGCAAGGTTGAAAGAACAAGATTAAATTCTGAGTCTCATGCTCCATAGAATAGGTGGCCTGGTGGACTGGAGAGAGGAATGACCTGGTGGTTAGAACCAGACTTGGGTTCTAGTTCTGGATATGAGCTAATTTACTGTGCGATGATAGGCAAATATCTTCCCCTCTCGGGCCCTTAGTTTCCTTATCGGTCAAATGAGGAAGTTGCATTAGATCAGAGATTACAAACTGGCGGACCGCAGGCTAACTCTGACTTGCAGAAGTGTGTTTAAAACAACAATAACAACAACAAACAAACAAAGACTTTGGGGCCTGATCATGTAAAAATTGGGAGACTTCATATGAAAGTCCAGATTTCTGCCATGTCTTCAAAAGGTCAGAAGACCTGAAAACACTGGACAACAATTTTGCCAACAGTTCAGCAGAAGTCACGTAGCAGCTGATATCTTTGGACTGGCAAGAGCTCTCAGTTTTCCGCAGTCCCCATCATTTCTTGTTGGTCTCTAATCCTGTGGACATGTCTGTTACCCACCCATCCCACTTGGTCTCCCTGGAATAGTTGGCCTCTGAGTTTCCTTAACTGTGAACTTCTGGGGATCTTATATTAGACAGGATTTTAGGGTCAGTTTAAGAGTTCTGGGTAGGACAGTTGAGGATATGGTTATTTTTGTAAAAAGAATAGATGTCAGGGTGTAGTTGTTGTGGCCCAAAGAATGTAGAAAGGATTTGTTTTTTTTTTTTTGGAGACAGGGTCTTGCTCCATTGCCCAGGCTAAAGTGCACTGATGCAATCATAACTCATTGCAGCCTTGACCTCTTGAGCTCAAACAATCCTCTTGTCTCAGCCTCCTGAGTAGCTGGGACTACAGGAATGTACCACTTTGCCTGGCTAATTTTAAATTTTTTTATAGAGATAGGGTCTTGCTCTGTTGACCAGGCTGGTCTCAAACTCCTGGGCTCAAGTGATCCTCCCATCTTGGCCTCCCAAAGTTCTGGGGTTACAGGTGCGAGCCACTGCTCCCAGCCTGCAAAGGCTTTTTGGCAAAGATTTTTCCTTATTGGAGAGCAGTGTTTCCTTAAACTTGGTCATTTGAGCACCACCTTTACAATTTTTAATTTATCTATGAAATATCATTGTTATTATTTCTTAATTGGCTACTTATAAAATGTAAACACTTCTATTTAACAAGAACATTTTTTATCACAAATGGATGTAAGTGGATAATTAGTTCATGCTTTGTATGAACAAAGGTAACCATAAAGATAAATAATTAAAAGAAACAATGTTATTACAGTCTAGCTATAAACTGTAGCCTCACAGAGGCTCTGAGCCTGAGACTTGCATTCCACTTAAAAAGGCAGCCAGCAGGTGGTAGAGAAGTGTTAAAGTCATATAAGAACCCGTCTAAGACGTTCTCCTTGAAGTACATAAGGTTGGAAAGGAAATTGAAATGAGAATTTCTTTCTTATTAATTATTTAATATTGCCCTGTCATTTACTGTCTGATTAATTTATGTTTTAATTTCTATTAAATAATCCTTTCCCATTTTCTTAAGCTTATTCTATTACTCTCTAAATACTTGGGTTGTATACTTACGTCATTAATATAAAACTTCCCTCTTTTCTAATATTAGTAATTTTAAATGTGATACACAAAGTACCACATTCAAATGATCCCACAAACTTCAACATATAGTAGTTTCATTGTTTCTCATTTCTATGTATTTTAAATTTCTCTTATGATTTCTACTTTAACCCAAGAGTGATTTAGAGGTATATTTAAAAATTTCTAAATGTTTGAGGATTCTTAATTTGTTACTTTTTGTGTTATTAATCTCGAGTTTAATGGCATTTTTGTTGGAGAATATGACCTATATGATGCTTAGTATTTGAAAGGTGTTAAGATTTGGCTTATAGGTAGATCTTAGGATATGCTCAACAAATACATAAGAAAAAATATGTATTCTATAATTATCGTTTGTAAGGTCACTCACATATCAAAATGAGATTATTAATTGTGTTCATAACATTTGTTTACATTCACTACTACTTTTTAGTCTACTTGTATTATGTTGAAATCTCCTTCAATCACCATGGATCTGCCAATTTCTCCTTGTGGTTCTATGAGATGGCTACAGATTTGCAGTTGATCTATATTACGAAAAATTGAACCTTTTATCGTTATGTAATGTCTCTCTTTATCTCTAATAATGATTTTTTGTCCCAAACTCCCTTTCACGATATTAAAAAACAACATCAGCTTTCTTTAGCTAGTAGGTTTTTTTTAGCCTCTTATTTTTAATCTTTTAGTCCTCTTACATTTCAGGTAAGTGAATATAAAGGGTATTTTTAGCCAGATTTTGTTTCTTTTGTTGTTGTTTAATTCAGTGTGGTAATCTTTGTCTTTTAGGTGATGATTTTAATCCATTTACAGATAATATAATTATCAGTAAACTCTTTCTGTAAAGGACCAAATAGTAAATGTTTCAGGCTTTTCTGGCCGTGTAGTCTCCATTGCAGCTACTCCATTTTCACTGTTCTAGTACAAGATCAGCCATAGGCAATGTGCACATGAATGGGCATGGCATTTTTTTTTTTTTTTTTTTAAAAAAAAACAGGCGGCTGACTGTATTTGGCCTGTAGGCTATAGTTTGCTGATCTGTTATATAGTCTAACTTTTCTACTCTCTTGTGGTTGTTTTCTCTCTTTTTCTATAGTTCTTTTGTTTCTCTCCTTGTCTTTTATTTTTATTAATTGGTTAATTGGGCTTCAGGCTTTACAAATTCTCTTTTTCTCTTTATTGGTTTTGAAGTCATGTGGTTCATTCCTATGATTTCCATGGCTATCCTTAAAGTGTTACCGTTCATAACTAATCATATCTGGAGTTACTCACTGTCTCAACATCTTCCTCTAGACAACACAAGGTGCTTAAAACACTCTAACAACATTTTAATTCCAACCCTCCCTACCTACATGCTGCTCCTCTCTAGTATCTTAGTTTAATCCTTTATTTAACTCCATATTCTGAATATGGAGTTAAATAAATATTGTCCATATTTTATTTAACTCCATATTCTGGATATGAGCTAGTTTACTGTGTTATGTATTAGACATTATTATCTTATACTGGCATTTAAAAAAAAATTTGCCTGTCTTCTTTTTCTTGGTTAAATGTTCAAATCTACCTGGATCTTGGTCCTTCTTGGGGCCACTTTACTTCTTCCTGAAGTACAGCTTTTCATTTGGTAAAGTTCTGTGGGTAAGCTCTCTCAGACTGTGTGTATCTCAAAACATTGATTTATCTCTTGTTATTGAAGGTTACATCGTTCTAGGTGGGCTTTGAAGGAATGGCTGTGCTTTCAAATGTCTCTTAAGAGTCTTAAGTCAACAAATTGCCTTTCCTTTGTAGATGATTTTTCCCTCCATGTAAGCCTGTCTTTTTGATGTTCGTAGTGCGATGTGCTTAAGTGTATATTTCTTGTTGTTTTTTTTCTACTTGGTGCATGTTGTGCTTCCTGAAACAGTGGATTCATATTTTTTGGCATGAAAATTCTAGAAATTTTCTAGTTCTAGAAAATTGTCAGCATTATCTCTTGAAATTTTTTTTTTCTTCGGTTCTCTTATTTTCCCTAACTGGAATCTGTTAGATAAATATTAGACCTCCATGTTGCTTATTCTCTCTCTTTTTTCTTTGAGTCGGGGTCTTGCTCTGTCTGTTCTCTCTTTTATATTTCAAATTGCTTTACCTCTTTGCTGTATTTTGGGTAATCTCTTCACACCTTCCATCCTGGTATACTCTGTCTTAGAGCATATTAATTTGCTATTAAACCACCCATTGCATTTTAGAATTTAGTAGTTACATGTTTAATTTCTAAAAATTATTTTTCATTCTTTTTAGTATCTTCCTGACATTTTTCAATCTTTTGCCCCTTGCTTGTTTTTTAATCCACATTTTATTTCTTTAAATATTTCACATATAGTAACTTCACATTCTGTATCCAATAATTATTATACCTGAATCAGTGGCATGCTGGGTATGCACAGTAAAAGCTCATTGGAATGGATGTTAAATTTTCAGGAATTTTGTAAGCCAGTTAATAAATACGGCCATTGTTAAAAATTGTTATAATTTTAAATTATAACTTATTCCTGGCCAGGAACTGTGGCTCACACCTATAATCCCAGCAACTTGGGAGGTCAAGATGGGAGGATCACTTGAGGCCAGGAGTTCGAGACCAGCCTGGCCAACAGAATGAGATTCCATCTCTACCACAAATTAAAAATTAGCCAGATGCAGTGGTGCATGCCTGTGGTCTTAGCTACTCAGGATGCTGAAACAGGAGAATTGCTTAAACCCAGGAGTTCAAGGCTGCAGTGAGCTATGATTATGCTACTGCATGCCAGCTTGGGTGACAGAGAGAGACCCTTTCTCTAAAATGAATAAATAAAGTTATATTTATAATTAAATCATATTACACACAATGGAGATGAATATTCAAAATTAATCATGTTTCAATTATTTTATTAGGTTGTTTTTTTTTTTTTTTTTCTGAAATGGAGTGCTGTGGCACAGTCTCGGCTCACTGCAACTTTCACTTCCCAGGTTCAAGTGATTCTTGTGCCTCAGCCTCCCCAGTAGCTGGGATTACAGGCACGTACCACCACGCCTGGCTAATTTTTATATTTTTAGTAGAGACAGCATTTCACTATGTTGGCCAGGCTGGTCTTGAACTCCTGACTTCAGGTGATCTGCCTGCCTCAGCCTCCCAAAGTGCTGGGATTACAGGTGTGAGCCACCACGCTGGACCTGTTTTACTACATTTTGATATTCTCTGTTATGTATGTCTACTATACCTATAAGGTGGAAATACTATATAAAGGTATGCTGCTGCACGTTTATTCCCAGCTCTTCATTTAGTCACATCATGTTGGCATTTGAAATCGGCCTCCATGGGGCTCTTTCCCCAGAGATTCAGTTGTTAAACATTTGCCAGCACACCACTGCCTGAAGCTTCTGACGGTCTAAGTCTGTTTGTCATTCCTGAAGATTTTCACTCATAATTACTTTCTCTTTGAATGCTCAGACTGTGAGAATCCTAGGGACCTGCCTTGGGAACATTTTTCTTCAGAGATATTTACACTTGCTTCTGCCAGGAGGGAGGTGTTCTGCTCATCCAGAAACACTTTGGCTCCCTTTGAGGGTCCTGGCTGCATGTGGGGGTCTCCAATTCAGCTTATCCACCCTGTTGGGGGCTTTGCATCAGCCCCTGGAGTGTAATGTTGGTATTTGCATTGGTTTATCACTCACAGCTCCCTGTTCTGGATTCAGTTTGCTGGATTTCCTTTTTGAAAAATTGCTTATAAAGGTATAATTCATGTACCTTCAATAGTATAAAATTAGGGTAATTTAAATCATAATTTTATAATTTTATATATATATTTTTTAGAGATAGTGTCTCACTCTGTTGCATAAGCTGGAGTGCAATGGCACAACCATAGCTCACTGTAGCTTCAACCACCCAGGCTCAAGCGATCCTCTGATCTTGGGCTTCCTGAGAATCTGGGACTGTGGGTGCACATCACTGTACCTGAATAAGTTTTTTTTTTTTTGCTGTTGTTGTTTTTAAGTAGAAATGGGGTCTAGCTATGTTGCCTAGGCGAGTCTCAAACTCTTGGCCATAAGTGGTCTTCCAGACTTGCTCCCAAAATGCTGGAATTACTGGCATGAGCCACCATGCCCAGCCATAATTTGATAATTTTAAACATGTATATACCCATGAAACCGTGACAGTTATCAAGATAATGAACATATCTCTCACTCCCCAAAACTTCCTTGTTACCCTTCATAGTTCCTCCTTCTTAACCCTCCCTCTCCCCACCCATTCCCAAGTCATTATCACTATTTAGCTATAAATTTGTTTGCATTTTCTGGAACTTCATATAAATGGAATCATCCAGTGTGTACCCTTTTTGCAAGGGAGCTATCTGTCTTCTTTCATTCAGTGTAATTATTTTGAGATCCAATCATATTGTTTTGTATATCAATAGTTTGTTCCTTTAAATTTCGGAATAGTATTTCATTATGTGAATATGCCACAGCTCATTTACCCATTCATCCATTGATGGACAGTGGGTTTGGGCTAGTACAAATAAAACTTTGTATTGACACGTATTTTTATTTCTTTGGGGTACTTACCTAAGAGTGGAGTGTTTCAGTCACATGGTAGATGCTGGTTTCACTTTTTAAGAAACTGAAAACTTTTTCAAGTTGGTTGTACCATTTAAAATTTCCACCAGAAGTGGATGAGAGTTCCAGCTTCTCTACCACCTCAGCAGCACTTGGTGTGAGCAGTCTTTTTAATTTTAACCTTCTTGATGTGTGTATAGTGGTATTTCATTGTGGTTTTAATTTTCATTTCCCTAATAATTAATGGTGTTAGACATACTGAGACTGGGTTCTGGGGCATGGGAGAGGCTCAACTCCCCGATAGGATGTGTTCTTCCAGGCTCTTGGTCCCTCACCCAAGAATTGGGGAGAGGACTCCGCCCAGTGTGGTAGGCCCCAAAGTAAATATTGGACCCCAAAGAGTTTTGCAGAAAGTGATTTATTTAGGCAGAGAGAGAGAAAAAGCAGAAAGAGATAGAGAGCAGCTTGCACCATGTCATGGAAGGGAATCCAGAAATGGAATCTGCACTGATGTGGGGGAAGGGGACTTTTAACCTGTAAGTAATTCCCACCCCATTCAGATTTTCTGTTCTGTGAAAGGAGTTCCTTTAAACTTCCACTGGAGTGATTGATCTTTGATTTCTTTTCTCCTCGTGTGTGAGAAAGTTACAGACCTCTAAGCTCCCGGATGGAGACGTGGGTGGAGGTATGGCGCTGGGAAGTTCTTGCCTTTGAAACTACGCCCCCTTGTGGACCCGGGAAGAGAATATATTCCCTCAATACTCATAAAATTTTTCCATTCATAAAACTCTTTGTTGAAGTATCTTTTCAAATCTTTTGTCAATTTTTAAAATCAGGTAATTCATCTTCTTGTTATTAAGTTTTACACGTTTCCTTATATTATAGATAAAATCCCCTGTATGTATACACGCTGCAAATACTCTCTCCAAGTCTATAACTTACCTTTCCTTTCGATACAGTCTTTTGAGGAGAAAACTTTTTGTTTTTTTCTCTTTTTCTTTCTCTGAGATAGAGTCTCACTCTGTTACCCAGGCTGGAGTGCAGTGGCGTGATCTCAGCTCAATGCAACCTCTGCCTCCCTGATTCAAGCAATTCTCCTGCCTCAGCCTTCTGAGTAGCTAGGATTACAGGTGTGTGCCACCATGTCTGGCTAATTTATTTTTGTGTTTTTAGTAGAGATGGGGTTTTACCATGTTGGCCAGGCTGGTCTTGAACTCCTGGCCTCATGATCCACCCACCTCAGCCTCCCAAAGTGGTAGGATTGCAGGCATGAGCCACTGAGCCTGGCCAAGGAGAAAAAGTTTATTTGAGGTCTATTTGGTTGATTTGTTTTGAAAGGGAGAGGGATCTTGGAGAACTTCCTGACTTTCTAGAAATCCCAGAGCTGCATTTTTTAAAGTTTGCTTTAATTTTTCTAGGACCTAATTATATATTGGTGAAGGGTCTTTTTGAATATTCAGTCCACCCATATCCTCCAAAGCAAATGTTTCATGTCTGTTTACTACTTCTATTTAATACCTCCTCCAGTTCTACAAGCTTTACAGTTTTGAAGATACTAGTGAACTCTGCTGCTTTCATTTTTCATAGGAAATTGCTAGTTTCCAAAGCCCTTTTCATAATGTCTTCTTGGAGCCAACCTTATTTTGCAGAGAATATTTCCTCAGCCAAAAAGTGTGTCTCTGTAAGATAAACAGTTGCCTGAAGGGTGGTTGGAGTAAAATATTTATTTTATTTAAGAAATGTCAGTTAATTAAAATCCCATCCATCAGAGTTTACTTTAGTCAATATGAAGCCAAACAATTTGCCTTACAATTAAATTAAAATTATCCAAACAGTCTGGACCCCATGTCATTAAAGCGCTCCTGGGCTCCCATGAAACATCTTGGCATTCTGAATGCATCTGGCTGGCTTGATTGCTGCTGCCTTTTCTTCAGATATTAAAATTATTTTCCAATAAATGCTAATGGGTGAATTACAGTCATCACACATACTAGCTAGTCTGCTGCAGTGGTGGTGAACTAATGCAGACACTTATAATTTCTTTCTCCAGTAAATTAACAAATCTAGTCTTAATTAACTGCTGGCTAGCCAGATACACTTCCTGCTTTTGTTATTTTCAAATGTCTTTCTCACCCTCCTTGAATTTAATGATTACTCTTGAAATCAACAACTAGGGAATTTAAGAAAAATGAATGCACCTGCTCCTTGCTTGGTTAGGGCAATGGTTCAGTTCTTCATGTTAAGAATGCATGGGGAGGGCCGGGCATGGTGGCTCACGCCTGTACTACCAGCACTTTGGGAGGCCAGGGCGGGTGGATTACAAGGTCAGGAGTTCAAGACCAGCCTGGCCAACATGATGAAACCCTGTCTTTGCTAAAAATACAAAAAATTAGCCAGCCATGGTGGTGGGCACCTGTAATCCCTGCTACTCCAGAGGCTAAGGCAGAGAATTGCTTGAACCCAGGAGGTGGAGTTTGCAGTGAGCAGTGAGCCGAGATTGTACCTCTGCACTCCAGCCTGGGTAACAAAGTGAGACTCTGTCTAAAAAAAAAAAATACATGGGGAGAAATGCTGGTCTTTCACAGTTGACACTTCTGCCTAGCATTCAAGTCTTCAAGCAAGAGAGTGCCAGACATGAGAGGTGGAAACTGAGGCACAAAGAGAAGATATGACCTGCCTTTGGTTGCATGCCTCATAAATGGAGATGCTGGCCTCCTGTCTAGAGTGGAAGAACTTGCTTCCCTCAACTGGGGCACTACTAGGTCTACTGTTCAGGGCTCATTGCTCTACCTGGTATGGTCCTTGTCCCCCAGTGTTGGAAATAACAGAAACCAAGAATGATGATGGCCATGAGATCATTCAGTGATTTCTTTTCAGTGCCACAAAACCATTATTCAAATACACAAATGATCAGTTCGGTTAATTAATAAGCCAAACTGGCTGGTCAATTTAATCAAAGATGTGGTTTCATAACCCTAAGTTGAAGCCGCCTTGTTTTAGATATGCTGAAATAAGGTAATAATGTTTGAAACAAAATGGAAGTAAGTCATCGTAGTTCAAACTACATGAACATTGCATCCAGTGTTGATATCCTTATGATTTCTTACCTAACTTTATTCATTTCTTTCTTTCTCTCCTTTCTCTGCCTTCCTTCAGTGATAAAGAACAGTGAGTATTTTATAATACTTCTATTTTGCTACAAATTGTATTTTATCTCTTTTTCTGATCAACGTGGCTTGCCCCTGAAGAGAGATGGTTAAAAAAGGAACTAGCAAATTTTAAATATCTTTTTAAAAAGCTAAGTTATAAAAAACACCCACACCCATCTTAAGGAAAAAAATTTATAAAATAAAGAAAACCACATACCAAACTTGATAAAAGGATGGAAGATGTTTCTTAGGTGAGCCCTCAATTCTTGTTAGTGATTTGTAGGATTTCAGGAAGTTTATTGACCTCTCAGTGCTCTTGTTTCTGTGGCATTTTGCTGGGGAACACTGTTTTGTGATAAGGAAAATGTTAACTCTAATAACTGCTATCATTAATAAAAGATGACGAGGAACAGGGCAGGGCTGTGGACTGTTATGTGCTGTACATTGGGTCTTTGTCACCTCATCAGAAGTCATCTTGATTTCCCAGAAAACACCTTTGACACAGAGGCCCCATCTTTTCTCACAACGTTTGTATTTTTAATTGGATTCATTTCCTAAATATGCATGACAGATTGGATGCCAGGTCCAATAACTGGGCAGCCAGACTGAAAAGCAGTCCCATCTTCAGTTGGGTGCACACATTCAGAAACTATGGAAAGTCATTTTTACCTCCCCTCCCTGCAGTCGTGGACCCTGGAACTCACGGTCCATGTGGCTTGGGGCACAGCCCTTCACCTTCTCGAGGCTTGGTTATCTTGTTTGTAAAATAGGCACAATATCCCTGCCCCCCCTCCTCATTGGCTGATGGTCAGATCAAATGGGATGTGCAGGAAAGCTTTATCAACTGTAAAGCTTAATCAAGCAAAATGAGATGAAGGTGTGAATAACAACCTTGCCTTACCCTTATGTTTATATAGAGGGATCTTGTACAATTTTTTTCAGCTTTTTTTGGACCCAAATAACCACATTATCAGGGCTAGAATGCTCTAAAGATTTAGTTAACACAGCTAATACTTAAGAGACCCAGAAAAATTCTTCTTCCTACCCCGTGCCTCAGTTTCTCCATCTGTCAAATGGGAGCTTTGAATAGGCTGACTTCTAAAGACTATTTTGAATACGAGTTCTGTTGTTGGCTGGAAGGACCCTGGACAGGCAAGATCTGCTTTCTATGAAATCATGAATATATTATTCAGACATGCTGGAGAGAGATGCTGAGTCCTTGTCAGATTACAAATATGAACATCACAAGAGACAAATTCATGACTCCAGAGAGAGGGTCTCAAGGCTCTTAGAGGCATCATGAATGCTGCAGGTTGAAAGGTAGCATGTTCATCCTCTTCCCCTCTGTCCTTCATCCCCAGGCTCTTCCCTTCCCTCCCTCCCTTTCTTCCTCCCTTCCTCTATTATAAACACTTGTATCAAGTACCTACTAAATACCAAGCACCACGCTAAGCACCAGGGATGCACAGTTAGCCACGTATAAAGATATGTCTAGTGGAGTCTACCAACAAATCAAGGGCCAGTCACCAACAAATGTACTCCAGTATGTACAGAGCTATAATCATAGAATCAAGTAGACTGTGGAGCACAAAGACAGCCACCTAGCTCAGACTTGAGGGTGATGATGGAGAGCTTCCTGGAAGAAGTGATGTGTAAGCTGAGACCAGGAGAGGGAGGAGTGCTAAGTGGGGAAGACAGAGGAGCTCCCAGTGGGGGACACAGCATCTGCCAAGCCCAACTGTGAGAGAGAGCATGGGATTTTATAAGAACAGAATGGAATGCAGTCTGGCTAAAAAGATTAGCAGGAGCCCCAGGTCCCCTTGGCATTCTGAGGATGTGGGGGACCCACAGCATCCCTTCTGTACCCCCATTAGTCTGGTTGGGGTAAATTTCATCCAAAGGGGCCTTTACACCAGCTGGGCACATGCAAAATGTCCCGTGGTGTGGCTGCCCCTCCTTTTCTTCAGGATTCATTAAAATCCCATTCACTGTGCCATAAAGAGACTTCCTGCAGACACCTGCCCATGTTGACATCCAAGGGGAAGGGAGGGGGAGAAGAAGAAAAGAAAGAAAAAGGATTAATTTTCTGCACACCTCTGCTGTTGAATGCTTCAGAGCCTTTATGCCCCGACAGCACTTCCATCATCCCACTCCTTTGGGGAGTTATAATTTATTAATAGAGACATCTGGCGGGTATTTATTACGTGACTACTGTGTGCATGCAATGAAGAATCAAGGTGGGAGGCAGGAAGGAGATGGGAGGCTGCCCTTTGCAGTATTTCAGGGGGAAACATCTATGAGGGGCTTCTACCTGGAGGCTGATTTCCCTTTGTCTTGGGGGCTGCTGATGCTGGCCTTGGTGGTTGGCTTCATTGTGACCCCCTTGTAGTGCACCTGAGCAGGTGCCTTCAGTTAGCAATGAAGCCCATTAAGAAGGCCAGTTCCTCAAGTCCTGGACCATCTTCTCTCCACTCATGATTCTCAGCAACTCCCTTTTTCCCTTGTGAGTCTCAGGCATCTTTAGACTTTTTCTTAGCAGCAAAACTCTTTCTTTGAATAATATTTTATTCAGAAGCTAAATATTTGAGACAGGTAAGAGTGGAGCTGGATAAAGACCTTTAGTGGCTGAAAGCATTAAAAATAGCATGGTAAACATTATACAACTGCAATTTAACGTAATGCTAAACTGTAAAATAACTGTAGGAAATCTAACAAGTTTCACTCTTTTTTTTTTTTTTTTGCCATGCTGAATAATGTATCAGTTAGCTCTTGCTATGTAACATACCATCTTAAAGCTCAGTGGCTTAGAACAGTTATTTGTTGTCAGGGATCTGGGCTTGGTGAGTGGCTCTGTGGACCTTGGCTAGGTTCATTTGTGCATCAAAGGGTTGGCTGATCTAGGATGGCTGTGGCTGGAATGATGCATTTCTTTTCCACATGCCTCACCCTCCAACAGGCTATCCTGGGTCTTCTCATGGCGACGGCAGGGTATAAGAGTAAACAGAAACATGCAAGGCCTTTGGAGGTCTTGCCTCTGGACTGGCGCACCATCACTCCCCTGCATTTTATTGTCCACAGCAAGTCCTAAGTTTGGGCTAGACTGAAGGAGTAGGAAAGTAGACTCTGGGGCCAGGCATGTGGCTCACGACTGGAATCCCAGCACTTCGGGAGGCCGAGGCGGGCAGATCGCTTGAGGTCAGGAATTCAAGACCAGCCTGGCCAACAAGGTGAAACCTCGTCTCTACTAAAAATATAAAAAATTAGCTGGGTGTGTTGGCACGTGCCTGTAGTCCCAGCTACTCAGGAGGTTAAGGCAGGAGAACTGCTTGAACCCAGGAGGTAGAGGTTGCAGTGAGCCGAGACTGTGCCACTGCACTCCAACCTGGGCGACCGAGTGAGATACCATCTCAAAAAAAAAAAAAAAAGAAAAGAAAAAAGAAAAAAAAAAGGAAAGTAGACTCTGACTCTTTGGTGATCAACTAAAACATCAAATATTAATTTATTTCCCAATGTTTATCTCTTTTTTCTTTCTAAAATTTTTAATTTTTAATTGGCCTAAAATAGTTTACATATTTTTGGGGTACATGTGATATTTTGGTACCGATATACAATGTGAAATGATCAAATCAGGGTAATTGAAATACCCATCACCTCAAACACGTATTTATGTTGAGAATATAAATTCATTTTAATTCTAATCTCCTAGTTATTTTGAAGTATACAATAAATTATTGTTAACTATAGTCATCCTATTTATTGTGCTACCAAATATTAGATCTTATTCCTTCTATCTACCTGTATTTTTGGACCCATTAACCATCTCGACTTTATTCCTTCTTCCCCTGGAAATGCAAATTCTCAAGTCCCACCTCAGATCTTCTGAACCCAAATTTCTGCAAAGGGCCCAGAAATCTGTATTCTGGCTAGCTAACCAAGTGAATCTTAGTCACACTAAAGTTTGAGATACGATGAACTCTATCACAGGCCACCCCACTGGTTTACATCACCTTTTCCCAGTAAAAGTGTTTAGGTTCTAGAGTGGGCAAAAAATGCCTTCTAAAAGATAAAGGGTGTATTTTGGGTAGGGACACACAACCAATTTCCTGCTTCCACCTCAAAGGCAGCTCTGAGCATTTCTTCCCACAGTCAGGACAGGGCACATTGGTCTTCGCAGATTAGCCAATAGTAGACAGCCCCTAGAAAGCCCCCAAGTTCTTCATCATCTGGGGGAAATATGCTTGTTTCCGTTCCCATTCACATCACACACACCATGTGCGTTTTAAGTCAGTCATGGGCTCTTGGTGTCTCTGTAGTTTACATTCCCCTAATTAGACAAATCTACTGTGATCCTCAGAATGAAGCCCAGTTAAGCCTGGTGTGGTGACATACACCTGTAGTCCCAGCTACTTGGAAGGCTGAGGTGGGAGGATTGCTTGAACCCAGGAGCTCAAATCTAGCCTGGGCAACATAGCAAGACCTTGTCTCTTTAAAAAAAAAAAAAAAAAGCCTCATTGAAAAATATATACAAACAAAAAAGATATTTGGAACCAAGAGTCAAAAGTTCCTTAGATTAAAGCTTCCTCTAAACTCGAGAGCCACAGATAATTAAGATGAGAGGGGTAGGGGGTCTGGAAGAGTTGACTGTGGCCTGGGAGAAAGAGAGATTGAACCATCTGGCTGCCTTTCAGAAGAGCAGGTTAGCATGGTGGTTCATAGCACAAGTCTTCCCTCCTGGGATTGGCTTTGCTACAAGCTGTGTGACCTTAGGCAAGTGATTAACCTCTCTGAACCTTGGTATACTCAAGAGGAGAATAATGTTTACCTCATAAGATATTTCAAAAATTCAACAAGACAGTAATTGTAAACCCTATGGCATAAAATTATTCTTAACTCCATTTGAAAGATGAAAAAATTAGAGTCCAGAGAGATGAAATACTTTCCCCAAAGTCACACAGTGCCAGGGTTTGAATGCATACTGGTCTGAATCTAAAGCTCAAGTGTTTTGTTTTTTTTTTTCCATTGTGTCCTAGCATCTCAGTAGATTCTGGTATGGGATTAGTGCATCCAGATTGAGAAAGGAAATCTGGGAACTACAGGAAGGATTGGTCCAGGAAGGATGCTTCTGAAAGTTCATTTTCTCCAGCATCCATTCCTGCCACTTAAAGTCAGCTAAGTTATTGGTCTCTCTCTCCTCTCTCTCTTTGTCTGTCTCTCTGTCTCTCTCTCCTGAATAGCTAAATCAACTAGGCTCATGTTTGTGCAGATGGGCAAGGAATTGATCTGGATACTCCTACCACCATGGCTTTAAGGTGTCAAAGAGATTCCTGATTTCAAACGCCAGTCAGTGACCCAGGCTGCATGTTTTATTTCATTCCATTGGTTTCTTCCTACCCCTGGGTCAGTGATTCATTGTCTTCCCTACTCCTGAGCAAAGCATTCTATTCATTCATTCTTTCTTTCATTCAGATTCGGTGCCCACTATATGTACTGTGCTATTAGGTAATTTTTCACCAAATTCCCACTGTGGCAAGGATTTGGGACATAGTTTCATACCAAAAATATTTAATAATAATTTTTCACTGAATTCCCACTGTGGCAAGGATTTGGAACCCAGTTTCATACCAAAAATGTTTAATAATAATAAGAAAAAGAAAACACAAGTTCACCTTTTCCGAGCATTTACCAAGTCCTAGGATCAGCGCTAAGCACTTTATATACATGATCTCGTTGACCCTCATATGAACTTGATGAGCTCACTGGTAAGTTTTCCCTTTAACAGATGAGGAAACTAAGTCTCAGAGATGCTACGTAACTTGTGCCTAAGGTTGCACATCCAGGCCAGACAGTGCCAGAAAAGGAATCAGAGCTATGTGACTCTAAAGCCTACTCCTGTACCCCTCTCTTAGGTTACTGTATCTTCATAGCAGCCAGTGCTGTCGTCATAGGTAGCCGTCAGTTCTGCTTAGGTCGAAGGGCTACTCTGTCAGCAGCCAGCTAATGAGCGACTATGAAAATGCCAGCACTCACATGGAGAGGCAGTCCCGCGAAACTGTGGAGCACATCTCAGTTTGCTTGCAAAGTTCCTGGTGCAATTCATCCCTCACTAAAATGTTAGGCGTCCCGGTAGATTAAGAGGAGAGTCACAATAGCAGGGCTGCTGTTACTTGGGCACTTGGCATGCACTTTCACATTTAATCTTGTCAAGGGCCTGTGATGCATGCCCTATTAACATTCCCAATTAACAGACCAGGAAACTGAGGTTCAGAGCAGGGCAGAGGCCCAGCACATACTGGCAACAAGTGTCAGACCCAGGATGCCACTCATTAACTCTGCCCAGTCAACAAGGGCTCACATTGGCACACAGTAAGTCCTCTGGATATTTTCTGGATTGGACACAATTCTCTAACTTGTCCAAGGAGAGCAATACTTTGATCTCCGGCTTTGGTCTTTAATAAGATCCCAACATTGGACTCTGGCTCTGGTCTTAAGGACACAGAGCTGCCATCCTGTGATCAGAAGCCCTTGGCAAGGGTCTTATCCTAAGGACCGATGCTTGAGACCCTCATGCCCACCTGGTTCCCCAACTCAGGAAGACCTAGACAGGCCCATTCTGTTCCCTGAAAGCAAAAACTTTGGTCTGAAAAACTGATCTTGTTTCTGTCTGTTTGCTTCTGAAATTAAAACATGAAAATCCACAGGAGGCTTGCAGGTTCCCACTGAGACCAATCGGCGACATTTTCAAACACGATGAGCTGTTTGTTAACCACATGTTCTGGAGCAGAGGATGAGGGAAGGCTTTGGAAAGTGCCAGCAGCCTCCGGCAGGGCTGCTCATCTGCAGTCTGCAGATGGAGACAGTTATCCTAGGTGGGGCCTCTCGGGGACTCCCCAGCCCTGCTTATGTCTCTGGAGCCTTGTGTGTTCAGACACATGCATTTCCTGTGCATGCTGACACTGACAATGGTGTGGTAGTGGGGTGTGAGGCACTGACTTCAGGTCAGGCTGGCTCCTGACCAGATTGTAAACTGCAGGAATGTGTCCTTGAAGGGTCTCCACTGGGGACTAGGCCTAGAATCTCACATGTGTTCAGTTTTGGTCACTGAGCTGCTTTGTAATGGCAGGAAATAAACAAAGGGGGATCAATGGAGAAATCCAGGAAGAGAGGTGGGGGCAAATAAGGGAGAATAGGGGCAGGTCAAGTGTCCATTTCCATGGAAAACTGATGAGACTTGGGAGATGGCTGAATTCTGTTATGACTGGGACTCTTTGGGAAGGGTGGTTGATCTTCATTATACAGGAGTCCACTGTATCCTTTAAAAGTAATGGGGAGACACATCAGGCTGAAGGATATTGGCACACCAAATGGAAGATCTTCACAACAGCATGGCACAGACTCTGCATAAAGAGAGTGGGGCCTCCATCACAGGAGGCATTCAAGCAAGGAAGGAAGGACACCTGCCAGGAATGCCACAGTAGGCAGACTTCAAAGTGATCTCCACCTCCTGGTGTTCATGCCTTTGTATAATGCCCTGCCCTTGAGTGTGGGCAGGACCTGAGCCTTGCTTCTAGCCTATAAGATATAGCGAAGGGGACTAGCTGTCACTCTTGGGATCACATTATGTTATATAAGACTCTGTCTCAGATAACAGGAACTAGAGATCCTCCTTGTGGACTTGATGAAGGAAGCGGCCCACAGGATGGCATCAGAGATGCCACATGGTTAGGGAATGCAGGCAGCCTCTAGGACCTGGGGTAGGGACTCTCAACAGCCTTCAGAAGGCCATGGCCCTCAGTCATACAGCTGCAAGCAAATTCATTCTGCCAACAACACAAATTTGCTTAGAAGCTAATTCTTCCCCTGTCAAGCTTCCAGATGAGAACATGGCCCAGCCAATACCTTGATTGCAGCCTTGTGAAATCCTGAGCAGAAGACCCGGTTAAGCCAAGCCCAGACTCCTGACCCACAGAAACTGTGAGAAAAATGAATATGTGTTGGTTTAAGCCCCTACTTTGTAATAACGTGTCATGCAGCAATAGAACATGAATCCAGGCACGGTGGGGAGGGTGCTACCAGTCTGTCTCTATTCTCCTGCTGGACTGGGTTTCTCAGTTATCTGATAACAAGTCATCTCAAATAAGTGGCTTAAAATTACAGAAACCATTGATTATCCCTCACAATTTCTGTGAGTAGGAATTGGAGGGTGGCCTGACTGGGCAGCCCTGGCACAAGGTCACTCATGCAGCTGCAGACATGTCACCTGGGGCAGCAGTTATCTGAAGGCTTGATAAGGAATTGAAGAGCCACTCACGTAGCTGGCGGTGTGGTGCTGGCTGTTGGCAGGAGGCCTCTGTTCCTCTCCACACGGGCCTCTCCATGGGGATGTTTGAGTGTCCTCACAACATGGCAGCTGGCCAAGAGACCAAGGTGGATGCTTCAATGTCTTTTATGACTTGGAAGTCACAGAATGTCACTTCCACTGTATTTAGTTGGTCACACAGGACCAGCCTTTATTCAGCAAGGGAGGGGACTGCACACAGGTAGGTATGAATAACAGGAGGCAGGGACCCCTGGGGACCATCTTAGAGGCTGGCCACCATGCTGGTCTTTCCCTCCAGCATGCTGCCTGTTTGCTCTACCCCAGTCCTTTGCAAAGACCATTCCCTCTGCCAGACTCAATCGCTCCCCTACCTTCCATCGCCCCTTCAGCTTATCTTTAAGGTCTCAGCAGGAATCAGCCACAGCTTTGTGGGGCCCAAAGCGTATATACTTAAGGGGCCCTCTTCAAGATCAAAAAGACAAAACCATCTTGCTTCAGCAAATTTTCCTAATCACATGACCATTATTAGGGCCCTTTTAGGGCCTTGGGAGGTGCCTGTGTGAACAGAGGGCCCTGAAGCTTCGTTTTCACCAGGATCACAGTGAATTCTCCTCACTTCCTCAAGAAGCTCCTCCCAATCTCTAGACTGAGTAACCTCCATTGCTTCAGTCTCTCTGCATGTCACCTGTATAATTAGGCATTTAACATCTCTTTTGGCCACCAGGGACCAGGTCTTACTCAAAAACTCTTTTTATATACTTGCTGTCAGAGAATGATCTAAATGCCATGGACACAATAGAGAACCAGGGCCAGACAAGGTCCCTGCCATCCTGTAATCTATATTCTGGTCGGGAAGAAAGGGGCAATAAATATATAACAAGAAAAAATGTAAAAGATAACTTCATCTAGAGATGGGTGCAATGGAGAAAGTGAAGCAGGGTGATGAGAGATCAAAGACAGCCTCTTTGAGACCAGGATGATGAGAGGGAAGATCCAGGGAGGTAAGTGTTCCTGGAGGGGAGATCAGCAAGTGCAAAGGTCCTGAGGCAAAAACAAGACTTGGGTGTTTAAGATTGAGTGGAGAGGCCAGTATGGCTGGAGCAAAGGCAGAGGGGCAATGACAGAGGGGCAGGTAAAGGACAGACCAGGCAGGACTTTGCAGAATAAGCAAGAAGTCTGAATTTTATTTTTATTAAGGTAAAATTCACATATCATAAAAGTAATCATTGTAAAACATACAATTCAGTGGCATTTAGTATCTTCACAATGTTGTGCAACCATCACTTCTGCCTCATTCTGGATTTTATTCCAAGTCAACTGAGACACCACTGGAGAGTTCTGAGCAAGGGGTTTGAGCAGTGTTAGCATGTGCTCATCCCAGAGGCACCCCATCCAAGGCTACATGTGGGAAGACAAGGTGTGTTTCCGCCAGAATTTCCCCAGGCCAAATCCTCCTTTCTTTTCTGGAAACAAGACCCCAAGATATTTTCCCTTTTCCTCCAAACTCTTCATTCTCTGCTCTTCAGAGCAAGCTAGCTAAGGTGGGGGAATGGCAGAAGAGGGCGGGGGGAGGGAGGAGGATGGGCTTTTAATTTCCAGCTTCTAATGTCAAAAGGCAATTTCATGCCTGCTGCTGTGATTAGGCCAGCAGAAAGAACTGAGGCTGGCAGCTAAGGAGGGGATGCTCCTGAGGATTCAGAGTTCCTGATTTTTTCCCTCATAGGGACAAGAATTTCTAGTGGTGTTCAGCCCTGTCTTCCACTCCGGTGATGCACCTCAGAGCCTGGGATACCAATCTGTCATAGACCACAGCCTTAACTGCTCCCAGCAGCTCTGATTCTCTGAACCATTGTCGGGGCCACAGGTCCCATTCTTTCCATCTTGTGGAGGGTAAATGTGCAGACTGCCTGAGTCTGAATCCTGCCACTGCCACTTGCCAGCCACACAAGCTTGGGCAAGTGCTCAAATTTCTCCACGCCTCAGCCTCCTCACCAGGAAATAGGGACACAGACAGTCCGTGCTTCTTAGGGGTGATGTGAGGATTAAATGAGGTAATGCAGGTGCACGGGGTGCTTGTATGAGAGATAATAAGCTGATGCGGGCACACAGTGGGCATGTGTGAGAGATAATTAGGTGATGTGGGCACTGGTAGATGTTATGTCAGTGTTCGCTTAAAAAGAAAAGGCAAAAAGAACACAAGATAGAACTCAAAATGTTACCAGAGGCTTTGAGGCTGGAAATCTGAACATTTGTGTGAATTCAAGAGATTTTTAGAAATGTGGTTGGCAACCAGTTTAAATTTATTTTTAAAAACGCTGTAGCCCCCAAAAGCCATCTCCCCGCCAGGCAGATGCTGTGATCAACCTGGGACCAAGGGCTTCGGGCTGCCTGTCCTGAATCATTTCCACTGCAGTTATACAAGTCTACTGTTCTGTCTTTTCTGAAACATCTTTATGCTCCAGGTTTCCATGAGCTTGCTGCAAATGTTGTGGAGTGTCTACTATGTGTTAAGCACATAAGCAAAATAAACTCATCAGAAGCCTAAGAGGGAAGTATGTGTCCCATTGCACGGAGTAGCAGACTGAGGCTCTGAAAGATACAATTCTTTTGCCCACCGTCTCCCAAGCAGTCAGTTTCCCAGCAGAAATTTGAACTACTATTTTCTGTTCACCTTACACCTTCCCAAATTGCCTTTCAGGCTCCAGGCAGGCTGGTCCGTCCATCCCAGTGGTCAGCCTGACAGGCAGAGGAAGCAGGAAGAACTGACCGATGAGGAGAAAGAAATCATCAACAGGGTGATTGCTCGAGCTGAGAAAATGGAAGAGATGGAGCAGGAGCGAATCGGGTGAGGTGACGCTTCCCATCCACCAGAGAGCCGCTGAGGCAGGAGGGTGTGCTGGGCTGGAACAGGGCTGCCTCTGGGCTTTGCCATTTGTGACTTACGGAGCCACCTCCCGCCCCCTTTCCCACTGGCAGACGTGGGATCCTTATTGCATGAGGTGGGAGAGTTGGGAGAACTGAAAAGGGCTAGAGGAGAGAGTGGGATGCTGTGAGGAGGTTCTTGGCTGGGGGTGCATTGAAGAAGGGGCAGGGGAGGGGTCTTGTGATACAAAAAGGGGAGATTGTCATTGGAGGCTGCAAGAAGTGGTGTGGGTGTGAGCGTCAGGTGTCTCAGCTAATCACAGCTGCATAGGGATGTGCTCTAGAGATGATAGCCACGTAGGTGTCAGAAGGTACAGCTGAGGGCAAGGTTAGGAGGACAGGGAGTAGGTGAAAAAGAGAGTGTGTAAAGAGAAAGCACGTTTGAAATGAGTTATATAAGACAGTTGGAGAACCCAGTCCTGTAAGAGTCTGACAGCATGTGAGCGAGGAAGCAGAGGTTAACATGATAGGTCAGGACTCCAGGAACCAAGGGGTCCCATGCCAGCTCCCCACTTGCCCGCTCTGGATCTTGGGAGTGTTGTTGACCTCTCTGAGCCCCAATTTGCTCACTGGCAGGTTGAGGGAATAACTATAATTATCTTATAAGACTCTTGTAAGTGTTGAGATGATGCATGCACAGATCCTGACCCAGGCTCTGGTGACACTGTGCATTTAATAAATGGTAGGAAGGAGAGGAAAGTGGGGCTCAGAAGGCAGGGATAATGAAAACATGCATGTGAGAGAAGCAAGGCTTATAAGAAGGATGTGTGATGAGTGAAGAGATGTGACAAAATCAATGAGCAGGGACAGTACTGGAGAGCAAGGAGTGGCATGGGTGTGGGCTGGGGCTGGGGCAGTGGGGAAAATGTGGGGCATCATCAGGGTGGGTGGGGTGACTGAGAGAAGGGAGTGAGGGTATGTGTTTAGGGGGCTCTCGGTATAAATGGAGACTTTGGCTGCTGGGATACAGAGAGGCCATGGGAGTCATCTTCCCAGACTTGAATATCAAACAGGAAATGGGAAGGCAGGATGCTGGGACATCACCTCCACTTACACCCTCCCCAAGCCCTTCTGCCAGGGGCAGCCATTGCCGAATGCTTACAACAGATTTAGGCACTGAGGTGGCCACTGATCTCCCTACCCAGGTACTCAGCTGGGGTTAATGAAAACTGATGCTCTGGGGATGCAGGAAGTGGGTGCCTTTGACTTGAGCCTCTGCAGATAATTGTACTCAGGGCAGGCTGGGGAAATCAGAGGTGTCATTGACAAGTGACAAACACCTGCCACAGGATGCATCAGCTTCACACTTGACCCTCTGTCAGCCTCCTTGGGTGGTTACCAAAGGGATAGGTCTGAGGGGCTTGCTTATGGGGTTAAGTTTTTATTTTGCTTTGCTTTTGAAAAGATATTTCAAGAGCGGAAGCTTCTCCAGGCCGGCAGTGTGTATGCGTGTGCATGTGTATGCATGTGTGTGTGTGTGTGTTTGTGCATGTGCATATGCACATGCATGTGTGTGTGTACATATGTGTACGTGTGTGTGTGTGTGTTTTCATATAATGATAGGCCTCAGCCATGAGGGAAGGAAAAATATGTATATTAAGGCTAAACAGTGAGAGCAAGAACTCTGTTCAACCTTTTCCTGCATGGCACTTACCACCAGCTCTCACATTTTATATTTTACATATTTCCTTTGATTATTGTATGTCTCTCCCCATTAGATTAAGATTCCTGAGGGTAGATATTTTTGCCAGTTTTGTTCACTGCTGTGTTCCTAAAGCCTGGTATATAATAGATGCACAGGAAAATATTCGTTGAGTGAATGAATGAACACAGGAAAATATTTGTTGAGTGAATGAATGAACATGGAAGATGAGGTTGTCTCCCAACTTCTTTCTACATTGCCTGTGGCCAAGAGGCTTGAGAGTTTACAGTCTTGTCCAGGGTCCAAACTCCCAGGGAAAGTACTCTGACTGGTTAATGTCAAGTACTGTCCCTTGTCCAATCAATCAGCTGCAGCCAGGCGTGCCAAGCCCTATTCTATCAGCATGGCCGCTGGGCCGCCTCTGGAGGTCAGGTTATAGAGGTCCTTGTGAACTGAGCAGATCCCAGCTTAAATGATTTAGAATGGGGTAAATAGGGTCTCTGCTTTGTCACCTGGTGATGTGGCGGCAGAGCATTGCAGTTAAGAGCTGGGGTTGCAAAGCGAGGGAGGCCTGGGTCCAAATTTCAGTTTTGCCACTTACCCCTTGTGTGCCCTTAGATAGACCACTTTAACCTCCCTGTGCCTCAGTTTCCTCATCTGCAAAAAGGGGATAATATTGTCACATACATCTGGGTATTTAATTAGCATACAAAGGAATATTGTGCCTTGTAAAAAGTACATGCTTAATAAATAGTGGCAATTATTTAATGGTGAGGTCTTGTTTGTTTTAATGAAAACGCTGATTTTTCATGCTCACTGAAGTCTTTGTTCTAGAAGTCTGCCCTGAGACTCCTGTTTGGCAAGCCCTGAAATTTTAGCAGCCCCTGGCTTCCCCTGAAGGAGATTTGAGAGGCTTCCAGGGGAGCTTGGGCCAAGTCTTTGGTGACAGAATGTCCCTTTGCTGAGACAATGTGTTTTCTGCCTGGCTTCCCAGAGTGGGGAGGACAGCCCCGGAAGATTCCGGCTGTGGTTGTTCCACAGCGCCCTTCCTGCAGCCAGCCCTTGCTGGTAGCATCGCCAGAGGCAAACCCAATGCTATTTGTGTCTTATAAGCTCAAACCTGCCCTGATTCCTGTTCCACCCACACTTCCCTGGGAGGGGATCAGAGAGGAGTCAGATGAAAGCAAAGTGAAACATCAGACATGGAGCCAAACTGAAAATGGGGGGTGCTAACTGGGGCTCCCATTGCAGAGCGTGAGGATCTCAGCCCTTGGGACCTCAGTTTCCCCATCCATCGAGTGACTCAGTCTCATTCTCAGGATTCTTTCTGCTCAGACTCTACAGTATTTTGGGGGTGTCTGGTGAGGGACCTCACACCCTATTGCTGGCTGTACCTCTTAGAGTAATGAGCTCCTTCTATGTTAAAATTGCCAATGTAGCTGTGTCCCTTACTGGGTCCAGACATCAGCTCCATAATGCTGAATGTTCTTTTCTATTACCTGAGTGAAAGCTATCTGGGAGAGTTATGAAATCACTGTCAATAAACATGATAAATAATCATCATGATGGGTGCCATTTACCGAGCACTTACTATGTGCCAAGCCCAGTGTCTAAAAACTTCACATAAATTAACTCATTAACTGTTCCTCTCGACCCTGTCACGTAAGCTATTATTATCCCAATTTTGCAGGTGAGGAAACTGAAGCTTAGAGAGCTTAGACCATTTGCCCAAGGTCATATGGAGGCAAGGTACACATCCCTATTTGGCTGACTCTCAGAGCTATCCTCTCAAATCTCTGAGATGTGTTTCCTGAAGATGTGTTCCCAAATTCCTAGGCTCTGCAGAGCATGGAAATGTTAATTACTCAGGTTTGGAGGAGACATTTTGAGGGCTGGAAGTTGAAACCCTTTCTGTGCTGACCCAGTGATTCTTTCCAGCTCTTATTAACCTGTCTGTACCTTCCAAAGCTGCCAGAGCTAGTCTGCCTGCTGCTTTGGTTCTGAGAGTTTCAGGAGAGAAATCCCCTCAGGCTTTGACTCCCTAGGGCAGTTTTGCAAGAGTTAGCTGCCCCAGGGAGTCCCAGACCATGCACAGCAACCCAGAACCACTTCACTCCATGGAGCCCATGTGCCAGGAGGAGTCTAAACCTTCACTCACCACTCAGCTCACAGCCCAGCTCTGTTCTCTTCAACATCCCAGGAGGGAGAGATGATGGCCAGAAGAGAAACGCATTAACCAACCTCATTTTGCCCCCACATTTCTTATATAAGAGCTAAGTGGGATTTCAGAGTTCATTTTGCATGCCTGACTGCTACAGGCTTCTGTTAGGACACTTCACTTAGAAGAAAGGAAACTAATGCCAGCTAGGTTGCTTCAGTTATCCATTACAATATAACAAACCACCCAAAAGTTTGTGGCTTAGAGCCAAACAATGTATTATTTTTCATGATTTTTGCAGGCTAAGGATTCAGACAGAGCTCTACTGGGCAGGTTTTTTGCTCCAGGGGGCATGCACTGGGTTTGCTCACTCAGCTGCATTCAGCTGGTGGTTGGGCTGGGCTGAAAGGTGCAAGAAAGCTTTACTTCCCTGTCTGTACCTTGGTGCTCTCCAGGTAGCCCCTGTCTTTGCATTCATCTTTCCTTATTTATTATTCTGGCCCAAACTCCTTTACGTGGCAGTTGGGTCTGAAAGAAGCAAAGATAATTGTTGCCTGATCTCTTAACAGGTAGGTCTGGAACTGGCAGGGTATTACTTCCACCACTTTCTATTGAGGACAGGAAATAGATCCTATCTCCTTATGGGATAAATGCATGTGTATGCAGAGGAGGAAGGCACTGTTGGTGCCTATCTTTATCACATTATGCAGAAAGAGAAATTTAATATAAGGATTCAGAGGTATCTCAAGGGATCTAAGGACAAGAACACATCCTAGCCTCATGAAAAGTCTACTTCTCATCCCACATATTAGAAAATATAGCCACACTAGCTAGATATTCTCAGTTTCTATAGCTCTTCTTACTCCAAATTCCAAATTCCCAGGGAAGGACCTCTGATTGACCTAGCTCACCCTAGATACCTGCCCCTTATCCAATCGGCCGTGGTCAGAGGTGCCAGGCTAGACACATGGCTGCTGAGTTCTTCTCCTGAGCATAGAAGGGCCCCTTTGTGAGTTGCAAAGACACACCTAGGTTACCCACAGGACTTTTAGAATGCATTAAGTTTGGAATTAGACACTTGCCTCCAAAATTGGTTTGCATTTCCACCTCTCTCCCTGGCATTGGTAAGGCCCACTTTATCCTTATTGTATCTCTTTCTGTCCAGAGCCTCTCAAAGGCATTTGCTCACATATCTTGCCTGTGAAGGAACTGGCAGCTGGGTGGCTTCCATTCGAGGTCAGCTTCCCTAAACAGATGGGCCCAAAAAAGTAATTAGGATTTGTCATTAGCCTTGGCATCCAGACACCGCGATGAAGGAGGAAGTCAGAGAGACTTGTTGTTGACAGGATCTGTCGCACTCCTATCACCTTCCCATCTTGGTTCCACCTTCCCTCGTGGTTTTGGCACATATTTTTTCCAAAATATGGACAGAGGGAGAAATGAGTGATAATGTCTGGAACTTGCTACATCTAATTAGGTAGACATCTGTCCTATGGCTTGACAAGCTGACCATAAGCCAGGTCATACTCTTGTCTTTCTAAAGGAGGACTCCTCTCCTGTGTTCTTAAAGTCTTAAAGATTCTATGGATGGGAGTCAGGGACTTGGGGGCGTTCTGATATTATAAACATTTATGGATGTGTCTATGTACATTTTTTCCCCAAAAGAAACATAGATTTCATCAGGTTTGGGGGGACTCTGATCCCCCGGTGTCAGGAATTATTGAGTTGTACCTCAGTTTCCTCAGGGATTGGACCAGTGCTTTTTCCAATGTCCAGCTAGCCCTGGTGTGTCACAGAATCTGTTTGTATAAGATGAAAATAGGGTTGGGCACAGTGGCTCATGCATGTAATCCCAGCACTTTCGAGAGGCTGAGGTGGGTGGATCACTTGAGGCCAGGAGTTTGAGACCAGCCTGGTCAACATGGTGAAACCCCATCTCTATTAAAAATACAAAAATTAACCAGGAGCCAGGTGTGGTGGCACATGCCTGTAATCCCAGCTACTGGGAGGCTGAGGCACGAGAATCGCTTAAACGCAGGAGACAGAGTTTGCAACACTGCACTCCAGCCTGGGCAACAGAGCAAGCCTCCATCTCAGAAAAAAAGAAGAAAAGATGTACAACACATTAAGGAAAGTAACTTAAGACATTTGGGTGATTTTTCTTTTTTCATACAAAAGCAAAGTTTTTCTTTCTTTTTTTTTACTCCGGAGTCTGAGACAGGAGAGTCGCTTGAGCCTGGAAGGCAGAGGTCACAATGAATCACCTAGATTGCTCCACTGCACTCTAGCCTGGGCAACAGAGTGAAGCTTTCTGGATTCCTTAATTAGCTTGATGCCTGCCGTAAAAGAGAGAACACGTGCGTGTTGAGTGAACAATGCATACTGAGTGAACCATAAACCCAACTAAGGTGCTTATCAAGTCTCTTTACCTGTACAGCCTCCCTCATGCCTCCCTGACTTCATCTGTAAAACGGGAAGTTGGATACGGCGGTCTTCAAATCCCATCTGTTTATGTTTGGGGACAGATAATTCTTTGTGTGGGGGTTGTTTTGTGCATTGTAGACTGTTCAGCAGCATCTCTGGTCTCTACCCACTAAGACGCCTGATTTAACACCCCACCCAGTTGCGACAACTAAAAATGTCTCCAGACACTGCTCAGCATCCCCGAGGGGCAAAGTCACCCCCTGTTGAGAACCACTGCTCTAGCCCTTTTGTTGGTGGAGAAGGAATGGGAGACGAAATGGACTGCGATTTTTCTTGGACTCATACTCAACTTCTAGCAGAATAATCACAACAGACTACTCTTATTGGCATCATGTGCCAGCACTGTGCTCAGAGATTCGTTTCTGTAATTCTCACAGCAATCCTACGTAATAGAACATATTATAATCATTCCCATTTCACAGAAGAAGAAACTGAAGAACAGAGAAGTTTAGCAACTTGCCGAGAGTCATACAGTTAATAAGTGGTGGGACTGGAATTATGAATCTGGGCTCGCTGGCTCCAGGATTAGGCTCCTATTCTGCTTTTCCTTAGAGAAACAAACATTTATCTCCAAGCCCTGTGCTAGGAACTTTCAAATATCATATATTTCCTTTAATCTTTATGATGTCCTCACTGAGAGTCAGACGATCATCTCTGCTTTACAACTGAGTAAACTGAAGCTCAGGGAAGTTAAGACACTCGCCCAGAGACACACAGCCTTTGCGTGGCCAAAGGGAAAGGCAATTGATGGATGATTTCAGGGATTCAGAGAAGTCAGTAATTTACAGGGTATCTCAGACATTTATTGAAGTTAATTGATCATTTTATATGTTTCTTCTTCACATGTTTGTTCATATGCAATTGAACAGTTCATTCCTCTTTACCACAGTGACTCTTGTCCCCATTCAGGCCTCAGCACCACATTCTCCCAACTCTATTTTCCATGATAGGAAAGGACAGCGAGAGGGGTCAGAAAGAACCGCAACCATAAACCCGACATGAAACAAAGATTCCATTCTTCTAGCACCTGGGCAGCTAGACCTAACTTCCAAATCCATCTCTTCCACTCGAGCTGTGTACACTTGGGCAAGCGAGTTCCCCTCTGTGTGCCTTGGTTTCCCCATCTGTAAAATGGGAGTGAATAGTAGAGCTTATCTCCCAGATTGTTGATAAAAACAATGCATGTAGAGTACTTAGCACAGCACCTGGCACAGTAAGCACTCAAACAACAATCACAATTATTGCTGTTCCTGGGTTTGTCATGACACAGCACCTTGCCCAGCATGGACTGCACTAGCCCAGCTGGGCCCTCCAGTGGTCTTTCTCTCTTGGTTCCCTCATCTCCAACTCTGAATCGAGGTGACCCTCCTCCCTAAAGTGCCAATGCCCAGGCAGGAATCACATTCACCAATCCCTCAAGGAGACAGACTGGGATCTAGGGCTCCCCAGGTGGTGACGGTAACAAACAACAGGGAGAATTAATGAGTGAAATGCACACGGCCCACATCCCAGCGTGTGGTTTCCTGATGGAGCAGCTCAGTCATTTAAGGACAGGTTCCTGAGAGACCCTGGCACTGGAGCCTCAGGCCAGCCCCCGTCAGAGCAGCCATTTCCCCATTCACAGCAGATGGTCCAATTTTGACTTCAGAAAGTGCCAACATTAATAAACTCAACAGTAATATCCCCCTACTTGGCAATTAGGGTGAGGTGAAGAGCGAGCAGGGATTGTGGAATTGATGATGTGGTGTATGGTGTGTGTGTGTGTGTGTGTGTGTGTGTGTGTGAGAGAGAGAGACAGAGAGAGAGAGAGAGACAGAGGCAAAGATGAGAGAGAGAGAGAGTGAGAGACAGACAGACAGACAGACACAACATGGCATCGTATCCACTCTCCCACGTTGCTATGTTTTTCTGAATGGTGAAATCGTGGTCAACCACTGCTTCTAAAGGCAGCTGCTCTAGCTCCATCCCATTGGTTGGTGGAACCCCAGCTTTTAGCCATGTCCTCTGCTGATTCAGAGATTGGTACATAAACCCATCACACTGGGCAAGCAGGGTGCAGGGTGTCTTTCCCGGGCACTGCTGCACACCACATTAAGCCTACTTTCTGGTGCAATTGTACAATGATTAGCCTTTTCTTTGACATTCATCAAGATGTTGCAGCAGTACGGGAAAGCTCAAAAGTAGTTACCTGCATGTTTCTGAGGTCCGTTTGGGCTTTTCGTGGGAGGCTGAGCATCAGAAACAAGCAGCTATTGGTCTTTCACTGGGCTTATGACTTTGCTTGAAGAAGGTAGCCGATTTGATCTGATCTCTCAGCAAGAGCACACTGTGTACAGACATGCATATAAAGGTGTATTCTTTCATGTAGGTTCTGATTATATGTGTGTCTCTGTGGTGTGTGTGTGTGTGTGTGTGTGTGTGTGTGCAGACTCAGGCACATGTACACATGCCTCTACAGGTGTGGCTGTGGGCATATATGTGTGGGTACATGTGTCATTTGTGTGTGTGTGTATGTTTAGAGATGCGTATTTGAGTCCTATAAATTTCTAATCAATGCAGCCCCTTTAAAAGCTTTAGAAAGATAGATTTCATAGGCAGATGATAGCATCCTGGTTACTCAGAAAAAATGTGAGTACAGGGAGGTATAAAGCCACAAATTTCCAGACTAAATAATTAGCAGCAACCATTACTGAATAGTTACCATGTTCTGGGTATTGTAGAAACACTATCTCATTTTACCTTTGCAACAGTCCTAGGAGGTAAGGACTTTGTTTTTCCTGCTTTACAGATAAAGAAATTGAAGCCCTGAAAGGTTACGTAGCTTTCCCGGGGTCACAGAGCTAGGACGTAGCAAAGTCCAGACATGGACCCAGGCAAGCTCACTCCAGAATTGGCACCCCAACCCCGTGCTGGCAGGCCCGTGTATAGGGAGTCTACACTTTCTTAGGACTGCATGTGAACACCTGAAGAAAGCGGTTGGAACTCAGAGTCAGCAGCTTGGCTTGTCTGACATCCACAGCCAGTCAGGGAGGAATTGTTCCGCAGAGGAGAGCTAAAGTTGGATTCAGACCCAAATCAGGTTCTGGGTGACTGATGGGGCAAATGTGGATGTGTCAGGCAAACCAATGGCCTCCCCCAAAATGTCCACATTCCAGTCCCTCAAGCCTGTGCATTTGTTACCTCCGGTGGCAAAAAGGTCCCTGCAGATGTGATAGTTACGAATCTTGAGATGGGGAGATTATCCAGGATTATCCAGGTGTACCCCATGTCATCACAAGGGTTTCCTACGAGAGGGAACAGGAAGGTCAGAGTCACAGAGAGATTAAAAGGTGCTCTACTGCTGGTTTTGAAAATGGAGGAAGGGGCCATGAGCCAAAGAATGCTGCTGACTTCTAGAAACAGGGAAAGGCGTGGGAGCAGATTATCTCCTAGAGCCTCCAGGAGGAATGAAGCCCTATAAATGCCTTGATGTTAGCCTTGACCTCCAGAGCTGTTAAGATAATTGTATATGGTGTCAACCACTAAGTTGGTGATACTTTGTTCCAGCAGCCACAGAAAGCTAATACAGCAAGTGACTCCTTGAAACCTGCTGGCTTGCAATGGCATTTTGTGGCCCTCCTTCTGATACGCTCTTTGTGGCTCTCCTTCTGATACGCTCTTTGTGGCTCTCCTTCTGATACGCTCTTTGTGGCTCTCCTTCTGATACGCTCTTTTACCACCACTGAGTTAGACCCATTTGGACCAACCTTGTATTTTCAAAAGGCCTGCTCAGCTATATATATAAAGACCAGAAACCTGCCTGCTTCCTTCTACCTGGAACAGCTGCAGCATCTGAAACTCTCACTGCACTAAGCCTCCCAAGGGCTCCATTCATTTCTCCAAGAGTTGTCTCTAAATGGGGCTGGGCGTGGTATCTCATACCTGTAATCCCAGCACTTTGGGAGGCTTTGGTGGGAGGATTGCTCGATTGAGCCCAGGAATCCAAGACCAGCCTGAGCAATATAGTAAAACCTCATCTCTATTAAAAAAATAGTAGGTGGGCATAGTGGCATTCACCTATAATCACAGATACTTGAAAGGCTGAGGTGGGAAGATTGCTTGAGCCTCGGAGTTTGAGGCTGCAGTGAACTCTGATCATGCCACTACACTCCAGCCAGGGTGACAGAGCCAGACCCTGTCTCAAAAAAAAGAGAAGGGAGGGAAGTTGAGTCTCCTCCACTGAAAGCCCTTGCATGTTGCCCCATCACCCTTCAACACAAGACCCTGCATGGACTGCTCCCTGCCATCTCTCCAGCCTCATCTCCTGCCATTCAGCCTCCCAGCCATGCTGAGCACCTCTCACTTCCATCGCACGTGCTGTTCCCTGGTTTCCTCTGAGGACCCATCCTGACTGTTCCCGTCCCTCGCTTGTGAGTTCTCACAGCTGCTCATACTTGTCCTTCAGGGTACTTATGATGATTATGGCAATTTGCATGGTTTTTTAAACAATGTCTGATCTCTCACTTGAATGCCAGCTCCATGAGGGCAGGGATCTCATTGTTTTGCTACTGTTGGGTCCTCACTGTCTACTTGGCACATAGTAGGTGCTCTATAAATGTTTGTCAAGTGAATGAATAGCCTGTCTGCCTCCATTTAGATGGTAAGGTCAGACCAAGTTGGGAACTTTCTTCCCACCACCTCCAGAGGCCATCCATTGGTGCCTAGAGGAGGAGACATACTCCTTCTGGTGCCTCTGGAAGCATCCTGGGAAATGGGATGTGCCCATCTGACTTCACTGAGTAACCGACAGCTCACCTTAAGCACCCAGCCTAGTGATGGATGTTCCCAGGATGCCAGGTGTGAGTAGGCATTATAAAGCTAATCAGGCCTGTAAAGACATAGTAGTGAGTGTCAGCCACTTACAGGGTTCAGCCAATTGGGCACTTAATCTGGGAGAAGGGGATGGAGACATTCGGTAGGTAAACAAAGCCAGGCAGGCAAATAACACCAGACAGCTAATGCAGAGAGGGTCTACTCTCAGCCATCAAGAGTCCTTCATTTCAATAAAAAAAAAAAAGAAGAAGGAGGAGGAGGAGGATAAATCTCAATGTTTCAGTCTAAGGATCTGAGAATCCAGAATGCTGCTCATGAGAGGAAACGTGAGGTGCATCTCATCTAACCCCTCTTATTAGAATTGAGTTTTTTGAGGTTATTGACTGGATAAGAGGTAGGAATCAAACCCATGTCTTTTAACTCTTGGCCACGTGATCTCCATCTTCAAAAATGCACTTTCTTCTCTGATGTAGAAGTAATACATGTTCATTTTAAGAAAGTATAGAGGAGTCCAACTAGTTGGGTGTATTAAAGAGGGGAGTAAAAGTTACCCATCACCCTCACCACCTGCGATAATCGCTGTGACTATCTTGATGTGCTTCCTTCTTGATATATATATACAGACTTGAGTGTACACAGTGGAGATATTCAGGTGAGCACGTTTTAGACCCAAACTCACACCCTGTTCACAATCCTGCACCCTGAGTTATTTTTTTCCTACTTAACACAGTAAGAAGAACATATTCCCATGGGATGTGCCTCACCACCTCCTTTCCTATTTCTTAAAGTGTAGCCAGGAATTCACTAGCAGACTCAAACAGGGAGCTACTTTAAAATGCAGCCTCCTAGGCCTCTCCTAACCCCATAGAATTATTCTCTGAATATTGAACATTCTCCCCAGGTGATCTCGATGTACCATACATTTTGAGAACATTCCCCCATGCCCTGGCTCTCAACAGGACTTCATGCTTAAATACTGATATCCAGGCTGTATTAGATCCATAGCTGAAGTTTAGAGTCATGGCCAGGCACTTGCGTTTTTCTTAATGCTGGCTGCTTGACATGCAGTGAAGGTAGAGAGTGTCTCCCATACACATCTAGGGCTTCCCTGCCAAGACTGGTAAAAACACATCTTTCTTCTCAGGTGAAGATGCCGAAATGTTTTATAACCAGGATAAAGTCCCATTTGTGACGCATGGTCCACCATGACCCAATTTTGGCTTGGCTTCTTGCAAAGTTTTATTTCCTCATTTAAAATCTTAGGCTGTTGGGATCTTCCATGTCGTGGCTCCAGCATTCGGGGCAGCAGGGTGTCCTAACAGGCAGGCTGCAGGGAGCTCCCTGCTCATTCCCAGTCTTCTGAAGGAGAAGGAAGATTTGTGTGTCCCCATCTCATATGCATCCTTTTTATTGGTCTGTACTGAATTCATGAATAACAAGGATCCCTGAGCCGAGACAGTTGAGTAATGATCTCAACTCTGTTGCGCGTCTGTGTCATTTGCTGCTGCTGATAGGAGCTAATGAGACACTCTCTGAATAACGTGTGTTCATGGGGCCTTTTGGCATCCAGGAGTCAATGGTGAAAGGAGCAGGCATTAGGTGGGGAGCCCACAGTGTGGGTTTGCAAGTGATGGGGCAAACCCACAGCCCTCATTTTCCAGGAAGAGGCAGAAAACCCTTTTAAGTTTCCTTAAAGCACACTGTGGTTTAGAATTGGATCTGTCCCACGCCCTGTTCCTGAGCTGCTTTGGCAGAGCTCGACATGAGGCAGGAGGCTGTGGGAATTCATGGAAAGCAAAGATGATTGACTGAAGCAGAGAACTAGATTCTAGCTATGGCTGAGTGACCCACGCAAGCGGCCCACTCTCTCTGTGTTCTGAGACCCCCAATGGTGGAGTGAGAAGGACAAAATCTATTTTCTGACTAAGGCAGTGGATGAAGATGAAAATAGTTGGGAGCAACTGTGTATAAGAAAAATGTCCCCATGTAACTGCCATCCCCTGTCCCCATTAGCCTACCTCATTGTCTCATAACATTTTATAATTCTATGGCATTGAAAGGCATCCTGAGGTTTATCAACTCTAGTCAACTTCAAACTGTTTTTTTAAAACTCTGGGACCAACTTTCTAAAGGAAATCTAATTCAACAGTCCAAACGAATGTAAGAGATAAATGCAGACATGCTCTGTATGGAATGAGGTTTGGTAACCCTTAAATCCTCTCCCACCATGCTGCCACAGAGGCCCCTAAACTGGCTCTATGAAACGCTTGGGGTACCATAAAGCACAGTGTGACAACCACCGATGCAACCCAATGCCTCCTATTATCCAGATGAGGAAACTGAAGTCCAGAGAGCCAAAAGCCAGGGCTAAAATCAATATTTGTCAACTATACGTTGAGGGTTCTTTGGGGAAACACAGTGGTGAAGCATCGGGTGGGATCTTGTCCCAACCTCAGGCAGTAAGAGTTAGATGGGCTGGAAGCAGCCAGGGTGACTGCGTATGTGCAGCTTGGCACTTGCTAATGATTGAGGGGCCCTTGGTGAGGAAAAGGCAGGGAAATCAAGCAGGGTGGAGGTTGGACTGTTCAAGGCGATCCCCATGGTTCTACGTGGCATGTGGCTGTATGGTGTAGCAGCTGAGAACGGGGACTTGGGAGCTGGACGGCCTGGGTCTCAGTCCCGGCTTTCACTACTTCATAGCTGTGTAACTGACATGAACCACTTAACCTTTCTGTATCTCAGTCTTCTCATGTAGTAAATGGAAACAAAAGGAGGCCTTAGCTTCTAGCCGTCTGTAATCCCAATGCTTTGGGAAGCTACGGCAGGAAAATTATTTGAGAACATGAGTTTGAGACCACCCTGAGCAACATAGTGAGACCCCATCTCTACAAAAAGGAATTTTTAAAAAATTAGCCAGGCATACAAGATAGCACCATTGCACTCCGGCCTGGGCGACAGAGTGAGACTCTGTCTCAAAAAAATTAGCTGGGCATAGTGGCGCATGCTTGTGGTTCCAGCAACATGGGAGGCTGAGGCAGGAGGACCACTTGATGTCAGGAGGTTAGTGCTGCAGTAAGCTGTGATCACACCATTGCACTCTGACCTGGGTGACAGAGCAAGGCCCTATCTCTAATAATAATAATAATAATAATAATAATAATAATAATACATAAATACAATAAGAAAATAAAAAGTCTGTGCCTGGCACATAGTGAGTGCTCAGTAAACACTGGAGTGTGTTACTATTATTACAGGAGTTCTGAGACCAGGGACTGAGAGCTTGTTTCTGGTTCCTGCCCACTCCCATCATCCTATAGAAATAACTTCTAGGGAGGACAGGGTGGGTGGGGGGAAGATGAGGAAGAATCGGAAGAGCCTGCTGCCTTCAGCTCTGCACACTGTGCCTCCTCAAGCGATTCTGTACAATCTGGGCCACAGCGGAGGCTCCAGAGCGTGCAGGCTGCCTTTGACTCTTCCTTGGGCAGGGCAGCACCTCTCTTGAATGGAACACAAAAGGGAGAAGCTGCTATTTATAGCATTGTAAGTCGGAGCACTCTGAGGGCGTGGCAGGAACGATGAGGGCCGTGGGGAGAGTAAGCATTAGGTGTCTGCCAGGGAAGGCTACCAGGGGCCCTCTGGGTGCTGTGATGCCCAAGTCCCCTCCCATTGGCTCTCCCCACCCATGGAGAGGTGGGTGGGGTCCAGCGCTATCTGGGTTCACTGGCTGTGTGTCTAGAAGGAGCACTCATCTGATGGAAGGGCAAGGAGATGACTTCAAGCTGGTGGGAAGTGACAAAAAAAAAAAAAACTTGAAGTGGAAACAGGATGCCACAGTTGTCACTCAGAGTGTGGCCTGAAACCAGTGGCATCACGTGGCACCACCTGGGAACTGTCTAGAAATGTAGCACCTCAGGCCCCACCTCAGACCTGGTGTTTCAGAATCTGCATTTTAACAGATCCCTGTGTCATCTGTGTGCACATTAAACTTGAGAAGTGCTAGGGTAATGCATATGAAACGTGGGTTCTAGGATGTTGTTGTTCTTTGAGATGGAGTCTTACTCTGTCACCCAGGCTGGAGTGCAGTGGCACGATCTCAGCTCACTGCAACCTTTGCCTCCCAGATTCAAGCAATTCTCCTGCCTCAGCCTCTTGAGTAGCTTGAACTATAGAGTCACATAACCATGCCCAGCGTTTTTTTTTTTTTTGTATTTTTAGTAGAGATGGGGTTTCTCCATGTTGGCCAGGCTGGTCTCAAACTCCTGGCCTCAGGTCATCCACCCAACTTGACCGCCCAAAGTGTTAGGATTACAGGCATGAGCCATCATGCCCAGCTATGGGTTCTAGTTTTGGCTCTGCTGCCTCTGAGCTGTGTGACCTTGGGTATGGCATTTAACTTCCCCATGCCACTTTCTTCACCTGTAAAATTGCATAATAGTAGTACTTACCTCCTGGAAGTGGGTGGCAATGTACCTCATGCCATGCTAAGCATATAGTGAGCACCACCAAAGTGTAAGCTGTTATTATGCATGACTTGACGCTCAATGCAACTTACTTTTGCTAGATAAACGTGTAGGGAGTGAGCTGCTCTCGTTCATTCATTCATTCGTTGATTCAACCAGCAAGTATAAATCCCCACTACAGCCTGGGCGCTGATCCGGCACTGGGTACACAGCAGGGAACAAGACAGACAGTGTGCCTGGGATGGGGGAACTCATAGTCCCGCGACAAACCAGAGACTGTTTCACAATCAGCTGATTACTTAATACAGCTAATCTCTGTGGTTAATTCCAAAGGTGACAAGTGCTATGAGGAAGTACAACGTTGCTAGTAGAGTGAATAAAATTGGTTGTCAGAGGAGGCTCTCAAGAGGGAATGCTATTCTAAAGCATAAGGACACCCTAGCCAGGGAAAATATGAAAGTGTGTGTGTGTATGCAACAGAGAGAGACAGAGAGATCACAAATGTGTGTGTTTGTTCCAGGCACAAGGAACTGAATGTGCTCTGCTGCTGAGGCAGACAGAACTGAAACTGAAGGATCAGTGTAACTAGAGCAATGATTCTCAAAGACATTCTTGAGCATGCATCAGGATACCCTGGAGGACTCGTTAAAATGCAGATTGCTGGACCTCTATCCAGCCAAATTAGAATCATTTAGCTTCCAGGACATTCGTTTTGAAACGGGGATCTTCCTGTGCTCTGTTCACCCTCTACCCTTTCCCTAAACTGTCTGCACTTGACAATTTTGGGGCAGAATTTCTGATTCCAATGGGCTGGGGTGGGGCCCAAGAATTTGGTTGGGTCATTGAATGTCAGGAGAGGAGGAAGTCAAGGAAGACTCCCCGCCCAGGGATTCTGGTTTGAGCAAGTATGTAGAGGGTGGTGACATTTCCCAAGACTGGGAAGCAGGTTTGCTGGAGCTGTGGGTGGAGAGCAGCCAAAATGAAAAGGTAAGTTTGAAAGCGTAAGTCTGAGATGCCTGTGAAGGCAGCATGGAGACGGATAAATAGATCTAGTGTTCAGAAGGCAGTTTCTGGAAGGAGGTGACAGGGGATAAAGGACTAGGTAAGGTTCTTAATCTGAAGTCAGTAGAACAGATGGGATTTTGAGGGCTGCGAGAGGGGGTCTTTGGTATTCTGAAACGTGTCAGAATTTTATGTGCCTGTGCCTTTTTCTGGGGAAGAGTTCACAACTGTCATCAGATACACAAGAGCATGTGGCTCAAAGAAGGTGAAGATCACCATCCTGACACTGTGGGGTATGCTGGTGGTAACCAGTCCTACAAAGTTCTTATTTACCTTGTCTCTGTTTCTAGGCGCCTGGTGGACCGCCTGGAAAACATGAGGAAGAATGTGGCTGGGGATGGGGTGAACCGCTGCATACTGTGTGGAGAACAGCTGGGGATGCTGGGCTCTGCCTGTGTAGTATGTGAGGACTGTAAAAAGGTACCATCATCTTCTTCTCCCTTCTTCCCTCTGTAGCACCTGCAGAGGGGAAAGTCCTAGGTTCCAGCTGTAGGAGTCACTGGGTCTTGGGGGTGGAGCTTGGATCCTGAAGATCATTTACCAGTATATGATTTTTTTCTGGGATGCTTGCATGCCCTACTGCCTTCCAAGGTAATCCTGATCCTGGTTTCTCCCTGGAAGCCACTCTGATCCTTCTGTCTCTTAGAGCTGAGCTTCATCCAGGGTGAACTTGGGAGCCTGTGACAGGACATGAGCTATGACTGAGCCTGCAGGTATCCTGGTTGTACCTTAGCAAGTTATATGTGTCAGTTTAAAGAGCATGCTAAGCACATATTTATACATGTGTGTATGTGGAATACTTTCAGCATTCTTGTATCCTGCGTTACAATACAAGAAACTTAGAAAGTCTCTATCCAGCCAAGTTAGAATCTTTTAGCTTCCAGAGCATTTTTTCTCAAAGAAGAATCTTCCTGAACTCTGTTCAGCCTCTAACCTTTCCTTAAACTTTCTGCACTTGACAGTTTTGGAGCAGAGATACAGCAGTTCAGTTGGGATCTGCTGAACTCCAAGGGTTCAGTTGGACAGTGCAGCTGGAGACATCTATAATGTCATCATCTCCAGCTTGATGTCCCATTTCACATGTAGAATGAAATATTGGCAAAGTTCATTCTGAAAAACTTGCCAGTCAACTCAATAGTGAGAATTTTGTGACCCATCAAGTTTTCCTAATTGCCTTAACTTCCAGGAAGTTCAATAAAGAGTAGTGTTCCATCACACAGCCATGGCATTTACTTAGATGTCTTCCTTCTCCTTGGAGAGTTAAACTAGTCAGAGTCTAGGTTGTCACAGATCCATTTTGGAAATAAAGAGAAAATACATTAAGACACAAAATGGATATATAGCCATTCCTCTTTAGAAAAAATTATGTCAGTGATGTCCCCTTTGTGGACGATGAAAATTCAGATCCCACAGGGACGCTTAGAGAATTCCTTCATCCAGTGCTGGGAATGACTTAAGTTATTGATACTGGAAATAAGACTCAAATCGGAACTTTATTCTAACTGGCCTTGCTCGTGGAAGGAAGTGTGATCTCCTTACATCCACCAAGAGAAAGTGAGGGGATACAGTGCTGTGCCTCCCATGTACATGGCTCATCTCAGTGCATTGGCTGTGTTTCAACCACAGAACGTCTGCACCAAGTGCGGAGTGGAGACCAACAACCGCCTGCATTCTGTGTGGCTCTGCAAAATCTGCATTGAGCAGAGGGAGGTGAGTGCCTGGTTCCATCTGTCTCCTAGATCACCCTCCTTTCTTGGCCAGCTTAAGAGGTGTCTTAAGAGGTTGGCATGAAAGGACCCGGCTCAGCAGTGAACATTGACAGAACAACCTCAGAGTATTCTCCTCCTCTGCTTCTGTGATTTTTTTCTTCCTTTCCATCCTCTCTTCTTCCCTCTCTGTTCATTGCCCTCTGGCTTCTGTTCTTTCTTTGTTCCCATTTCTTGCCTTATGGATCTTCCTCTCCTAACACCTTTCCTTTCTCTCTCTCTATTTCATTTCTTATTTCCATTTTATTCTTTCCTCACACTGTCCTCTTGTTTGAGCCCTTTTCTTCCTCTAATCCTTACTGCCTTTTTCTCCCTTTTTTTCATCTTGTTGTTTCTCATATCTTCACACCTTTTTCTCTGCATTTTCTCTTTACTTTGTCTCTTTTTCTTTCTCCCATGGCATCCTTCTCTTCCCCAGTCCTGCTTCTTCCTCGTCTTACTCCAATTAAGTCCTTTCTCTTTCTCCCAATTTCTTCATTCCCCAGCCACTGCTGCAGAGTCCTGCCTTTGAGACCATGTTTAAGAAACCATGTTCTCCTCAGTGTCAGTCAGGGGCCTGGCAGGAAAGCATTGGCACACTTCAATAGGGTAATCAAGGGTTTGATAAAGGTGTTATTGACAAAGGTCCAGACAGAGCTAAGAGAAATCAGCAAGGGATGGTGAGTTACCCTAGCACCAGCAACAACAGCGTTGCTGTTTCCCCTCCTAAGACTGAAGGGATAGAGGAGGGAGTGGTTCCCAGACTGGAAGATAGGTGTAGCCTAACAGGAATGCAGTCACTGTCCAACTAGCAGGGGGCTGGGTGGGAGCCAAGGGAATAAACACCATAGCCCCACCCTCCTCCTTGCTGCAAACTCTTTATTTGCCCAGAGAACTCTTCAGCAATCCAAGCTTTCAAGAGGCTTTGTTGTAATCCCTGGTGCTCTCCTTGACCAAATAAATTGGTGGAGTCCAGTTAGAGCAGTCCATACTGGTCAGCCTCCTGGGGCACAGAGCAGGGTAGAGAGTGAATCTGATGAGGCAGTGGACGATGTTTCACACTCTGCCCTGGGTGTGCTGCTCTGTCCTCACCCACAGGGCCAGGAGAAAGGCCAGAGGTCTTGGGGAAGTTGTAGGTAGATCACCCTCTTTATAACAACCAGTATAGTGGACAGCATGCCACATTTAAGGGATGGAAGACTTGGAGGTGAGCCCTTGTTTTTCCATTCTCTGGCTGTGTACTGTCGGACCAGTCCTTAACATTTTCGATATTATACTTTCTCCATCTGTAACATGGGTAAACTCAAGCCCTTTATACTGAGTTTTCAGGGTGGGTGGGCTGAATAAATATGAATCGTGCAGGGCTCTGTAGTAGTAAGAGAAACATGCTGGCTATTGTGTCAGTGTGCTTTGGACAAAGAGGAAAGATAAAAATGGGCACTCGTGAAGGTAAGAGCAGCAGTGCTTGGCTGCCACGTCTTCAGTCCCTGTCTCTCATCCCCAGGTATGGAAGCGTTCTGGAGCGTGGTTCTTCAAAGGCTTCCCCAAACAGGTCCTCCCACAGCCTATGCCTATAAAGAAGACCAAGCCCCAGGAGCCTGTCAGTGAGCCTGCTGCCCCTGAACAGCCTGCTCCTGAGCCCAGGCAGCCTGCCCGGGCTTCAACTCGAGGTAGGACAAAGCAGGTTCTTCTTTTAGGACCAAGGACAGATCTTGGCCACCTGGTCTACCTGAGGGGTGTCCTGACATTGTGTCTGTGTTTCCACCCAGTTATTGGACAATCCGCTTCTGGACTTGGGTCTAGGACTCTTATATCTCCTTCATAGTTCACCATAAATCCTTATCAAGAGGGTGGCACAGGGAACTCTCCAGCAACTCCAAGCTGCCCAGAGGCTTTGTGGTCATCCCTGGTGGAATATCTAGTGTATGAGGTAGAAATTAAAATTGGGAACTTAGAGTGACTTTTACCACCAAGATCGCACTGGAGCCTGGGAGAATACTGGGCTTGCTGAGAAGCCTTCCTGGACCCTGATATTTCTCCTACTATCCATTAGCAAGTCTGACTTGGACTAATTAAAAGTGAAAGATGAATAGAAGGAAAGTAGTAAAAGAAAATTACTACTACTAAATTGCTACTATTGACATTATCACTGTTATCCAAGTATTATGATTAATTATTAAAATGATTAAGAGGGAGAAGCAAAATGACAAAAATTTTAAAAAGCAGCCATAGTAAAAATACATTTTAGTTGGATTAGGCCACCAGGACTGACCAGATAAAGCCCTTGTAATAATTTTGATTGACACTAAGTGATAAAATCTGGACTAAATGACAATGCCAGATTGAATGCAGGCAGTGCTTCTGAAAGGAAGGGTATAGTTGAACATCTCAAATATTGAAGTGTCCACTTGCGTTTCTCATAAGATAACTTATCAAGGTACTTAGCACAATGCCTGCCACCTAAAAGGCATTCAGCAAATGTTTTCTTCCTGACAAGGCATGAGCAATTTCTACTCCTTGCAGAAAATCACCAGATTGTCGGCATATATTGCATCCCTGAGGAGTCCCCGGTTTTCACCACTAAAAGATTCCTTCTTCCTGGTTCTTCTAGGCTGAGAATGCTGTACAGCATGATTGTTCTTTATAAAGCCTATGTATGCTCATATGTGTTTGTGCATGCAAAGGAAATAATGTGAAATTGTAGACAGGAGTTAGATCAGGGGGAGGTTGGGAGGAAGATTTAATTTTTTTAAATGTTCTTGGGCAATAGTCGATGAACCCCTTTGTAGGCTTCTTAAGTGCTGGTTTTCCAGACACCAGAAAACTGTTTCTCCTCATCATTTGTGTTTTCTTTCTCCAGGTGACAGTGAGGATAGGAGGGGCCAAGGTCAGAAGACAGGTGGGTTCTGCTGACTCTGTTTTGTAACTTGAGACAGGAATTCACCTCATTCTCTTGATGCTCTTTGCCATCCAATTCATGTTCTTTTTTTCAGGCCCTGACACAGCCTCTGCTCCAGGGCGAGGAAGCTATGGGCCTCCTGTGCGCAGGGCCTCTGAGGCACGAATGAGCACATCTAGCCGGGATTCAGAGAGCTGGGACCACAGCGGGGGTGCTGGAGACTCCAGCCGGAGCCCAGCAGGTGAGCAAGATGGGCAGATCCAGAGACAGCTCTCTGGATAGGGAGACTCAAAAAGAATGAGAGGGACAATGTTTTTATTCATTTTTTAGGCAGCACTTATTGAGCACCTACTATGTGCCGTGTTCTATTCTAGATACTGGTTCTAGTCTATGGCAGAGGAAAGACAGGATTCAGAAACAATTCTGGCTCTAGATATCTGTAATTTTGGTTAGATCCTTTTCTTGCTGTAATACCATATGTCAGAAAGCATGATTTTTTGTCCCCCCCCCCGCCAAAAAAAACCCTGGGGGAAAATGCCCCTAGGCTTTGAACAAAGTAAGGATGCTTCACTCTCAAAGATATCTCCAAGTCTCGCCTTGGCTCTGCTCTCTGGGCATATGGCATAGGTCAGCATGGCCAGGATGTTACTGACAGGTGCTAGTATTGGGTACCTCACATTTCTGGCCTCACTCATGGTGGGTTTATTTGGCAAGAGTGCCCACTGGTAGGAGTCCTTGAGCACAGGACTTTGGAGGAAATGTCTACCATATTGGAACATCTTTCTTTCATAGCCCCTTGTCCAAGACCTCAGAGCAGCTTCATTTCTCATTCAGAAAGGGGCTGTGTCTGGGTCTAAGTCACATTGGCTGAATACTTGGGTCTCAGGTTGACATCTGACTTTCTCTTTCTGAATTGTGTGTGTGTAGCTTAGCACTTCACATCCTCTTATTGGCAACAGAGCTGGGCACGTACATACCTTGTGCTTCATCATCTGCCCAGACCCCTCCCCGCAATGAACCTATGGTTCAGATGAACAGAGAAAGAGGAATTTCTCAGATCCTCAGCATCATAAAATATTTATGGGGTGTTTACTATGTGCCAAATGCCGTCTCAGGCTCTTTTCCATATATTATCTCATTTAATCCTTGCTGCAACTCCAAAATCCACAGGAGACTTCTGTTGTTCACATTTTACAAGACAGAGAAACTGAGCCGCAGAGAGGTGAAGCCACTTGCCCTAGGTCACATAGCTGATAATTGGTTAAAATGAGAATTAATTCCATATATATCCAACATCAAAGCCTGCACTTTTTCTTTTCTCTTCCAGAGGTGAAGTTTCTATTGGCAATGCCGTTTAAAGTCATTTTTTAATTGTTGTAAAATATATATAACATAAAATCTACCATTTTAACCATTTCACATGGGTACACAACCATGCCACTATCCATCTGTAGAACTTTTTTGTCATTACAAACTAAAACTTCGTATTCATTAAATACTAACCCCACGCTCTTCTCTCTGCCCAGCCCCTGGTAACCAGTATTCTTGATTCTGTATCTATGGTTTTGACTACTCTAGGTACCACATATCAGGAGAAACATACAGAATTTATCCTTTCATGATTGGCTTATTTCACTTAGCATATGTCTTCAAGTTTCGTCCACGTTGTAGCATGTGTCAGAATTTCTTTCCTTTTTAACCCATTTATGCTGGAGGTTGCAATTTTTTGTGTGAAAAATCAGACCTTGGTGATGTCTTTGAGCAGTAGGATATAAATAACTCCTACAACCTTAGTGTTCCAATAATGGAACACTGGGCTTAAATTAAGAATACACAATATTCTATTGTGCATTTATATAGAATACATATATACACACATAATATAGTATACATATATACACAATAGACTATATATGGGTATAGTAACATGGTATATATTGTATATTAATATATATAGTGCGTATACACATAGTACATATACGACATATAGTGGTATATGTATATATATGTATATATACATATATATAGTGATGTGTGTGTGTGTGTGTGTATGTATGTTATATATATATATACACTACATTTTATTTATCCATTCACCTATCAATGGGAGTTTGGGTTGTTTCAGTCTTTTGGCTGTTGTAAATAATGTCGCTGTGTGCCTGACATACAAATATCTATTGCATTCCATTCTTCTCAATATATACCTAGAAGTGAAGTTGCTGGATCATATGGTAATTCTGTGTTTAATTTTTTGAGGAGCCACCATACTGTTTTTCATGGTGGCTGCGACATTTTTAGATTCCAACCAACGATGCAGAAGGGCTCTAATTTCTCCATGTCCTCGTCAATATTTGTTGTTTTCTGGGTTTGTTTTTCTTTTTAATAATAGTCATTCCACTGGGTGTGAACTGGTATCTCCTTGCGGTTTTGACTTGCATTTCCCTCATGATTAGTGGTGTGGAGCACCTTTTCATGTGCTTTGGCCATTTGTATATTTTCCTTGGAGAGAAAGCTATTCAAGTTCTTTGTACACATGTTATATTAGATAGTTTGTCTTTTGTTGTTGAGTCATAGAAGTTCTTTGTATATTCTGGATGTTAATGTCTTGTCAGGTATAGAATTTACACATTTTTCTCTCATTTCATGGGTTGTTTTTTGTCTCTTTATAGTGTCATTTGATGCACAGAAGGTTTTTATTTTGATGAGGCCCAGTTTATCTTTTTTTTTTCTTGCCTGTGTTTTTAGTGTCATATCTAAGAAATCATTGTGTAGTCTAAGGTCATGAAGAATTTCCTTTATGTTTTCTTCTAAGAGTTTTATAGTTTTAGTCCTTATGTTTGAGTCTTTGATCCATTTCGAGTTAATTTCTGCATATCAAAGCCTGCTTTTAATGTCTGTATTATTTTGTCTTCTGAGGACAAAGACAGTCACAGGACATTTCCGAACTGGATTGAATCCCCTGTCCCTCAAGAGTCAATGTAAATGTTTCCCTCTCTCTAGCTTCTAGCATCCACCTGTTCCACCTTGAGCTGGGTTAGCTGCTACCTTCTCTGAGCTCCCAGAGTAGTGAGATGCAGCCATAATGCAGGGCTTATCACTGTCTAGAGCATTATAGCCTGAATCTCTCTCCCTGGTAATACCAGGGACATGTCTCTCTCCATTAATTTATTATGTTTCCAAATATTTGGAGCACCTACCATAATTTTATCTCTTGCTCCTCGTTTTTTAACCTATACTGATTCCTAGTTGATTATAGGCTCTGAAAGGCTTGCAGATTTGAATTAATAATCATAATAGCAACTTAAACTTTTATTGAGCCCCTGCTCTGCCAGGTATGTGATTAAACCCTTTGCATGGGTCATATCATTGATCCAAACAACAGTTCTTTTGGGGTAGGTACTATTGTAGTCATCCTCACTTAATAGATGTGGCAAAGAGAGGTTAAAAAAAGCTCAAAGTCACATAAAAGTAATAGCAGGGCTGTTTCACCCAGGCAGTTCATGTGCAGAACCGATGCTCCCAGCTGGTCTGTTATTAGTTGTACTTGAGGGCCTGCGAGCAGCTCAGTAAAACAAACTCCCTTGTTTCAGGGCTTAATCCTGGAATCTCAGGGTCCTCCCTCATACACAGTGTGGAAATCCCTTCAGAGAGTCTCTAAAAGGGGTTTTATCACCCACATACTCTCTGTAAGGGGTGACTGCCTACCTCATGGAGCAGCTTATTCTATTGTTGATAAGCTTCAGGTATCATTTACACATTCAACAAGATCTGAGATAGACTTGGACAGAAGTCTTTTCTTGGGGGCTTCCCGGTCATGTGACCTTGGACATATTTAACCCCCACTACCTCAACTGCAAAATGGGGAACACAATACCATGCATGGCGTTGAGTTGTGAAGATCCCATGAGGTGATGTTCAAGGCCTGTTGCATTTGAATAACTCGATCACTGTTGGCCATTGTGACCTCATAAACTCATCATTTCAGTGTCTGTCTCATTCCTGTGACTGGGCTGTTCACTCCTGGAGGGTATAAGACGGTGTTTTGTTCATCTTAGCACAGGGCTTGGCACTTGGTGGATGCTCAATGGATGCTTGTTGAATGAATGAATGTACAAATGAACATGGCCTCAAATGAACAGACAAATGGCAGTGCCAATGTAGGAAACTGGGACAAGACTTGGTGATTTGTAAGCCCCCAGACAAAGGTAGTAAAGTGCCCTCTGTCATGTGCATTCAAGCATCCATCCGGCCAAAAGTGCTGGATCCAGGAAAGATGGCATCTAGCCCAGTGAGATAAGAGAGGGCAGGACATTCTTCCCAGGACATCACACCTTCTGGGTACCAGAAACTGCTGCATACCTCATTCCATTCAGTCCCTCTCTGGGAAGCAACAGCATGTAAGGGACTCTGGCACAGACTCCAGAGACCGACTGCCAGCATTCAAACCCGGCTCTGCCCTAACCAGCCAAGAGACATTGGATGAGCTCAGTAACTGCTCTGTGCCTCAGTTTCCCCATCTGTAAAATGGAGATAATAAGGCCCCACCCCATAAAGTTATTAGTGTAGAGATTGAAGAAGTTCTTATAGGTAAAGTCCCTCGCACATGGTAAGCACTAAATAAATCTCAATTTTTATTATTATGAGTTAAGTGGAGCTGTTGCCTCCATGAGGCATCGAAGGTTCAGAGAGAATGAGTGACCAGCCCAAGGTCACACAGCCCACATAGGAAACAGCGGGAAGGCAAAGCCAAGTCCATATGAAGATAGAGACACATTCTTTCAATAATAATAAAATAATTTCACCACCTGATATGTGTTGGGTTTTTAGTACATGCCAAGTACTGTTCTGAGCATTGCCTGTATCATTGCATCTCCCCACAGCTCTATCAGTTAGGTGATATTATCCCCATATACCAGGTGAGGAAACTGAGGCCCAGAGAGGACAGGTCACTTGAGCAAGGTCATGCAGGTGGAAGGAGGATTATAGAACCTGTGCTTTTTGACAACTGTGCTGCTGTTGCGACTTGCCAGAGTTTGAGTATTGAGAGGAAAGGACACCCTGAAGGCAGCAGAGTCAGAAAGAGCTGAGCGAGTGAGGAGCTGCCTCCAGTGGAAGTCCAAGGGGCTCACCCCACGCCGGCTGAGCGGTCCCAGGCTCCTTCCTGCTGTGTGTGTGTGACACATAATGGCTGTTTTCTTTTCTTTCCTCTGCAGGTTTGAGACGAGCCAACTCAGTCCAGGCCTCCAGACCTGCCCCAGGCTCGGTGCAGAGCCCAGCGCCACCTCAGCCTGGGCAGCCAGGTACCTGTTACACGCCTGCTGGCACCTGCCCGGGCTGTCACTCAGCTGTGACCCCAATACCTCCCATCCCTGCTTGCAGAGCATGCTGGGCTTTCTGCAAAGCTGCAGCCACAACTAAATCCTAAGCTCTTCTAAGACCCTCAGAATGAATAATCCTCTGGGCTGAGAAGCTGGATGGGAATGGGAGGAGGAGGAGGGGAACATCTTACCCACTCAGTGCAGGAAGTGATGGCGCCTCATTCACCAGTGTTTCCCACCTCGAGGACCAACACCCCCATTTCACAGAGGAGCAAGTCAACCTCAGGAGGTTCCCACAGAACTGGAGCTTGGGTCCAGGCCTTTCTAAATCCAAAAGCTCCCGTCCCAGTGAGACTGTTCGTGCAGCCTCTGGTACCTTTCTGCCTTCGGGCCTGTGTCCACATCTGTGAAATGAGAAGGAAAAGGTGAACAGCCGAATGATGCCACCCTCTCTGCTGCATCTCTCTTGCTCTCTTCTCCCTGCTCAGGGACCCCAGGAGGCAGCAGACCGGGTCCTGGGCCAGCAGGACGCTTTCCAGATCAGAAGCCAGGCAAGTATCTGCTTCCTCCCGAGCTTGCCCAACTGGCCACCTCTCCTCTACCTCCCGAGAGAGAGCAGGCAGCTGCCAGATCTTGACTCAGCCTGTACCTTGAGGCCTGTCTGATGAGATCTAAACAGCCCCCTGAGTCTAACACTCTAGATAATCCATACTAACATTAGATAGATAGAAATGCCAACACATATAGTTCAGAGCATAGACTGCCTGGGTTTGAATCCCTGCCCCTTCACTTCCTGGCTGTGGGGCCTTGGGCAAGTTACTTAACTTCCCTGAGCCTCAGTTTCCTTATTTATAAAATGGGAATAATACCAGGACCTACCTCACAGTGTTGTTGGCAGGATTAAAGAAACTAATACATAGAAAACCTTGATGTGCTGCCTGGAATATACTAAGCCCACACTGAGTGACAGTGATTACTATTAATATATATGATCAATATGCATCACCATCATATGTATCGATCGTAGCTACGGGGTATTTTTTGCTTTCTAAGGCACCAGGCACTGTTTTAAGTGCTGCACCTATATTTGCTCATTAAACAAATACTACTATTTGGGTAACTTCAGATATTATAATTCCTGTTTTACAGATAAAGAAACTGAGTCTCTGAAACATTAAGTAATTTGCCCCAGGTCACACAGCCAAGATTCAAACGCAGGCTGTCTGGCTCCAGAGTCCACACCACTGATCTGTACCCCCACGAGGTCTGTTTTGCTTACATCTGAATCAGCTTGAGAGGCTTATTGTCAAACACAGATTCCCAAGGCCCCGCTGCATATCCACTGATTCTGGGTGGGGCCTGGGAATCTGCATTTTTTGAAAATGTCCCTAGATGCTGCTGTTATGAAACAGGGACTCAGCTGCATCTTTCCTGCCCTTATCTCCCTGTAGAGGTGGCTCCGAGTGACCCTGGGACCACTGCCCTACCCCGAGAGGAGAGAACCGGGGGAGTCGGGGGCTACCCAGCAGTTGGAGCCAGAGAGGACCGAGTGAGCCACCCCTCCCGGCCCTATTCCCAAGCATCCGCAGCTGCCCCCCAGCCTGCTGCAGCCCGCCAGCCACCACCCCCAGAGGAGGAGGAGGAGGAAGCCAACAGCTACGATTCGGATGAAGCAAGTAGGTGGGACCTAAAGGAGAGGTATCTTGGAAAAATCGCTTCAGGAACCGAGCCCAGGGAAACAGGAATGGCTCAGGGTCAGCCTTGTCTACCCCCAGCCCTGTATTCAGCCAGGCCCGATAACATCCACCAAGTGATAGAAGTACAGATTTGTGTTTCTAAATTCACAAAATAATATCAGCTTCCTAAAGATGAAGTGCTACGTATATTTTTTATTGTGGTAAAATACAAATAACATCAATGGTACCATTTAAATCATTTTAAAGATTGCAATTCGGTGGCATTAGCTATATTCTCGATGTTCAGTCTACCAGTTCCTCAAGACGTTAAAACAGAATTATTATATGACTCAGCAATTTCACTCCTAGGTGTGAATATGTATTTTAACAGTTTTTAAAACTCTTTAATATATATCTTCTATAAGTAGTTTATTAATCATGATTTAAAATTTACTGGGCATTTCCTCTTGCCTCCTTATTAAATGCCTGCAATGTACCTGTCCCACTCCGGCCTTAAGTCTCAAGAATTCACGCACACATACGTCCCAGGGATATACGCACATGCACACACACACACACACAAGTCCCAGGGATACACACACATACACACACACACATACACACACATGTCCCAGGGACAGACACACACATCCCAAGGACACACACACATACACACACACACACACATATGTCCCAGGGATATATACATGTGCACACAGACACACAAGTCCCAGGGATACACACACATACATACACACACACACACACACACACACACCAGTGACATCGTTTCCCCCTGGCGTGCCTGGGGCAGCCTTTGTGAGCTAGATGAAGGCAGGATTAGCAAGTGTCTGCATCTAATATGTGTTGGTGGGTAGGGGCATTTTCACTTGTTTCTGATCAGGTGGGAAAACTGGACCCACACAGAAGGAATAGATCAAGGCTGTGACCAGCAGCATGGCCTTGATGTGCCATGTCATCTCTCCTCGTTGTAAAATGAAAAGCACAGCACCACCTCCCCCGTAGGCTCAGGGGCAGATCAACTCAGATGCCTTCTGGGAAGGTGCTTCATAAACTGGAAATCATTATTATTACATAGTGTTAAACACACACGAGGAATTGTTATTACATGTTATAGACATCAGAGGTCATGAAAGTCAACACGCGTTGGGCACTTGTTTTGTGCTGAGCACTGTTCTGAGTGTATTCTGTGCATTTGCCCGTTTAATCTTCACAACGAGCTTGGGCATAGTTGCTTTGATGACTCCCGTTTTATAGGTTGAGAGATGAGGCTCCGAGAGGTTGAGGCACTTGTCCAAACTCACCCAGTCAGTGCCAGGAGGGGATGGCAGTCAGTCGCACTGCTGTAGCAGAGCAGAGGCCAGGCCTGCATGGAAGATCAGCTGTCCCCCTTCATTCCCTGTGCTCCTCCATGGTTCATGGGTCTACCGTCTCTGGAGAAAGGAGTGAGAAGAGTCTACCCGCCTTGTCAGACACAGGCTGGTTCTGCTATGGAAATGCCTTGTCTATCCACCCTTCTGCCTTCCCTCATCCTGGTCCTTCCCCAGAACACTGGCCACTGCTCCTTCCATCTTCCTTAAATGTCCCCAACCCACCAAGCATAGATGAGTCATCCTAGCCTCATGTCTGTCCCTGTTATTATTAACTTATCCTGGTAGTTTATTACAAACCTGTCTCCATACTCTGCACATTCACTCATCTCTATATTTGACAAGGGTTTATTGAGCATATACTGTTCTAGGTACTGGGGCTATCATGGCGGAAAAAAAAGACGGACATGCCGGCTATTCTCCTGGAGCTAACATTCTAGTGAAGAGAGACAGTTAACATACTAATGAATTCATTTCAAACAGAGACAAAACACCATAAAGGAAATAAAATATATGAGTGATTATGAGGGTAGCTACTTTAGGGAGTGATCAAGGAGGGCTTCTCTGAGGAGGTGACATTTAAGCTGAGTTATCGACAATGAGAAGGTAACAGCTATGTATGGATCTAGAGAGAGAGCATTCCAGGCAGAGAAAACAGCAAGTGCTGAGACTCATTTATTCTTTCAGCAAATAAGCAAGCACCTACAACTACCGTGCACACTGGGGACACAGCAGTCAACAAGAGAATCCCAGCTATTGCCCTCACGGGGCTCTCAATCTACAGGACAGAAAGGCATTACCTAGGCAAGTGCACAGATGATGAGCTGATCACAGATGTCGTGAGTCCTCTAAGGTAGCAGAGAGTCTACCAAGATGAGGCGCTCACAACAAAAACCAAGTCTTCCTTTCTTCTGTAGTCTCAATTCCTAGCCCAGGCTGGGCACATAGTAAGTACTCAGGAAATGTTTGCTGAGTGACTGACTGAATGTTCGTTATCTCAGTTCCTGTCTTCTGCCCCCTTCAGCCACCCTGGGTGCCCTGGAATTCAGCCTTCTCTACGACCAGGACAATAGTTCCCTGCAGTGCACCATCATTAAAGCCAAGGTGGGTGATGGGGGCCAAGTGGGGACCTCTCAGGATGCTCTGGCATGGCTAGGACACTCAGATGGGGAGGGGTGACCAGGCCTGTCTCTTGTTGCTTATCTATCGATGACAGTGACAGTGATGAGAAGAGTCACAGTAATTAGGCGCATTCCTTTCTGGGAGGACTTCCTCCTCCAAGGATGGTCCCAGGGGTGTTTTACTTATCTGCAGCCACCTCCTGGGAGTGCATGCAGCCAGGCTTCAAGGGCAGAGCCGGCCTCTATCTGTCTGGCCAGCAATGTCTCTAGAGGGGATGGTGGAGGTGCTGCCCGGGAGGAGATGACAGCCTGGCTCAACAGCTGACATGGCCGTGGAACGGCCCCATCCCTGTGTCTGCCTGAGGCTCCTTCTGCTGAAGCGGCTGTCATGCTGGAGCAGCAGCTGAGACACAGGGACACTAATATCAGCTTCTGAGGGAGTGGGACAGCCTTGCTGCAGGCTCCAGGGGAGTGAGCTGACTTGATTCCAGACCCCAGGGAAAAACCTGGGTGAAGCCAGTACAAACCCCTGAAAGTAATTGACTGGGATTGCACCCTTCCCCTGCAAAGCCCCAAGCCTGGTACACAGACAAACACACACACACACACACACACACACACACACACACACACACAAGCAAGGGCTCAGGAACCAAGCTCCTTGGGTTTAGATACCAGCCCAGACTGTTCCTAGCTGTGTGACCTGGGGAAAGTGACTTAACCCCTCTGTGTCTCAGTGTGCCCATTTGTAAATTGGGGATGATAGTAGTGTCTCTCCCATAAGGATGGTCATGGGCACATGTTCCAGTTTGCCTAGGACAGTCCCCATCTGTGCCTGTTGCCTCACTATAATAATTAAGTGCTTCCTTTTCACTCTTAAAACGTCTCAATTTGAATGATAAATGAGGTATGAAATACTTAATATAACTCCTAGACCAGCACATTCCTTTGCCCAAGTGACTTCTTTATTGCACACTGATTATGTATCAGCATTTATTGGACACCTAGTATGTATCAGCATTTATTGGGTACCTATACTATATCGGCATTTATTGGGCACCAAGTATGTATCAGCATTTATTGCACACCTATTTATTGCCACTATGGCAAGCACTTAGATGCATTTAACACCCCGCCGCCACCCCGCCAATAACACAGAGAAGTAAGCTCATGTATTATTCTGTTTCCTTTTTATAGAAACTTCTGAGGTAGGAATTCTTATTAGCCCCATTGTACAGATGAGGAAACAGGCTTAGAAAGTTAAAGCCTGAGGTCACACAGCTGATAAGGGATGGAGCTGATCTTTACAGGCGAGATCTCATTTAATCCTCTAAGAGCCCCATGAAGCAGGAGTGGCTGCCAGCCCCACTGGACAAGTCGGGGAAACAAGGTCCGTGTAGGTCGCTGGACACAATGCAGTTGACCCTTGAACAATGTGGGAGTTAAGTTAACCCCCTATGCAGCTGAAAATCTATGCTGTAACTTTTGATTCCCTAAAACCTTAGCTGCTACTAGCCTACTGTTGCCTGGAAGCCTTCCTGACAACATGAACGATCAATGGGCACGTCTTTTGTATACTTTAGGATTCTATACTGTTATTCCAACAATAAAGTAAGCGAGCAGAAAGAAAAGTTAGCATTTATTGAGAAAATCATAAGGAAGAGAAAATACATTTACTATTCATTAAGTGAAAGTGGATCATCGTGAAGGTCTTCATCCTCATGGTCTTCATGTTGAGTAGGCTGAGGAGGAGGAGGAAGAGAAAGGGTTGGTCTTGCTGTCTCAGGAGTGGCGGAGGTGGAAGAAAATCCTCATGTAAGTGGATCCACATTCATACCGTGTTGTTCAGGGCCACCGTGCATGGTATAAGTGCTGTGCAGTGGGATGGTGGGAGCCCAGAGGTGGGACATCTGCCTGGTCTGGGTGTAGGGGATGGACAGAGTGTGTCTAAGCTCCAGGAACTTGGGGATTGGTCATTTTAACAAATCAACTTAATTCCTACCTACCCAAACAACTTCCCTCCTCCATAGTCTCTCATCCAAGCCTCGTCCCAGCCCTGATGCATGGAGACACTGAAGTCTCAGAAGTGAATGCAGGGGTCAGGGGCAGAATGCAGGAGTCTCCTCCTTCCCTGTAGCCTTGCCCTTACTCTTCTGGGACATCTCCTCCCGTCCTAGCAATAACAATCCAGCCTTGATCCAGTGTGTACCATGTGCCAGCACTTTACAGGTAGAATTGCATTTAAATCTCACCACCTCATGAAGCAGGTACTGTTCTCATCCCCATTTGACAGGTGAGGAAACGGAGGCTCAGAGAGGTTAAGAAACTTGCCTAAGGTCACGTAGCCAGAAAGTGACATGGCCAGGCTTTAAACCCTGGCCCCCCTTCCCAGCACGCTCTCCATGATACTGCATTTCCCTTCTCTTTTTGGAGGAGGAAGCACACAGGGTGGACCAACAGGCAGGACAGATGCCAGGGGCTATGCCCATTGCCGATGACAGCTGGGCACTGGGCCCTCCTGAGGCCCTCACACCATTGCCTCCTTCTCTTGCAGGGCCTGAAGCCCATGGATTCAAACGGCTTGGCTGATCCCTACGTTAAGCTGCACCTCCTGCCGGGAGCCAGCAAGGTACCATATGGCCTGGGCTTCTCTGCAAACCGGGTGCATGGGCCCTGGCAGACACCCAGGGTTCTCAGCTCAGAGCCTAAAATAGCCTTATCTACCCCAAATCCCCACCCCCACCTCATCCTGTGAGTAGCAAAGCCATTGCAGAGCAAGTAAAGTATGTTCCAGGAGTCACTCTCCCTTGGGCAGGGGCTCTGTCCATTTCTCCAACTCAGAAACCTGGGATATGGGGAGCTGCCAAGGCAGAAGAGAAGCAGATGCCCTGATGATGCCCTTCACCTGCTCAAATGCCTGCAGTGGCTCTCCTAGTGCTGACCCTGGCTCGCCTCACCCACACATTGTATGCCCCAACCACACACTCCTCATCTCTCAATAGAAATGAATAGCTCTCTCCAAATTTCAGGACTAAACACCTTGGAGAATATTCTCTGAAGCCGCAGCCCTCCCACCTTTCCCCTTCAGCTCACTGGCCAAGCATTGCTTTGCTCTGGGGTTAATTCTCCTCTCTGGGGATTGGCCCACCCAGGGCACATGGCCGGAAATGGAAGTGTGCCTGCCTGGGCTTTGTTTTGTGCTTTGTACTAATTTGACATAGACATCCTAAAGGCAAAGGTAACCATACATCTGTCAAATGATCTTCAGAAAATGCCTGTTAAATACCCCCTGCAAGCACCAAATGCTCCATGAGACAAAAGAGGACACATGTATGCACCTGCACACTGCCCCCCACACTCAACACACACTCAACACACACACACACACACACACACACTTTGTCTTACTCTTTTCTTTGAATCAAGGAAAGGCAGTTCCTCACCTGGCCATGGCCAAATAATGAAGTGTTTGACCTCCGCTCCTCCTGACTCCCCAGTGATGTTTGCTTCCCCTCTAGGTGCTCTGCTTTGCCCACTCCTAATAGCCAAAACTGCTTTGCCAAAGAATCTAATATGAATCATCTGCATGTTAGCATGAATTAGATTTGTCACCAGGCCACATTTTCTGGGCATGGTTGCATTTCTAGCCTTCTCTCTCTTAGAGTAAAATGAAAATTGTTGGCCCTGATACTATTTGGGGGGAACAGAGGGAACCATCCCAATATCCCCTGCCTAAAAGGGAATAGGTAACTCTCATTTCTGTCTCCCTGACCTATAAATGATTTCTTCTCAAAGGAAGGTGTCTCTGCTTTCTTAAGGGGAAGTTCAAGAAGGAGGCTCAGTGCATGGAGGGAGAGGGGACCCAGTGTCATATCCATTTATCTGTGGCCATGATCTTAGAGGACATCCCCCACTCCCTGAGAACATGCACTTGGGAATAAGTAAGCCCTTGGACACTCCTACGGGGAAAGCCATCTGCCCACTCCACATCAGCCCAAATGATGGGGTTCCAGGACTGGCTCCCCACTGAGGAAGGTGTCTCTGTTCATCTCTCTGGGGCTCTAGTCCAACAAGCTTCGTACAAAAACTCTGCGGAATACTCGGAACCCTGTCTGGAATGAGACTCTTGTCTATCACGGCATCACCGATGAGGACATGCAGAGGAAGACCCTCAGGTACCTGCCGGGCACAGGGCAGAGAGGGAGGTGAAGGGGAGACTCAGGCTGGGTGGAGCTGGGACTTGGGGTGAGGCCCCCAGGGCTTCACTCCAAAAAGATCTCTGCATAGTTTATTTTTTTTCTTGCTTGTTTACTTTTACCAAAAAAAATATTTTTGGTAGAAATTTTGGAAAATACAGGTAAGTTGAAACTGTTTACTGTTAACATCTTGGTGTCTGGATGTTCAGTGTATATGTGTGTATGTGTGCACGTGCAAAAGTTTTTTCCTAAGATTGAGTGCTTATAAAAATGTTTGTTACAATGGATCATCCCATTAATATGTCTGTATCACTTAATAATATGTTGATGCCATTTCATATTCTTCTACAATGTTGAATTATTAGGCTGGTGTGAAAGTAATTGCAGTTTTTGCCATTAAAAGTAATGGCTATATATATATATAATATATACTATATATACATGTATGTATATATATGTATATCTTGAACTTGCCTTTTTTTCTTAACAATATATCTTGATGTTATAGCCACGAAAAGACGTTTAGATCTACCTAATTTTCAACTGCCTCAGAGTATTCCACAGAATGGATTTATCACAGATTTGTAAAAATATTATTATTCTTAAATATTACAAATGAATAGAAAAGTGTAGAATATACTAAAACAAACATCCATGAACCCACCCAATACTTGATCTGTTAAAAAATCTTGCTATTTTGCTGGTTTGCTTCAGCTGTTTTTGTAAGAACGCACTCCCGAGGCATTGAAGCTCCTTTTGTGCATTCTACATCCCACCCTGTCCTGTTCTCTTCCTTCTCTCCCAAGAGCTAAACACCATCCTGAATTCTTTGGGTTTCATTCTCAAGTACGTCTTATACTTCATAATTATGTATCTATAAACAATGCACAGGATTGTTTGGCATGTTTTAAATTTTTCTGTAAATGTTTACCAGTTGATTTAGCCAATTCCCTATGGGTGGGCATTTAAATTGTTTCCAGCTTTTCTCTATTACAAACAAAGTTGCAATGAGCATACTTCATTCTTGCTTGTGTACATATGAGTGTTTCCTTAGGATAGAAACCAAAGAGAATTATTACTGGATCATGGGATATGTGATGTTTTTCAAAACAATTTTTACAAGACATGCAAACTGCTTTCCAAATTGGCTGCAACATTATTCTAAGTAAATATTTTTCTTGCAGCTTAACATTCATTTAGAAAAATGCACATATAATAAGTGTACAGATTGATGAATTTTCACAACAGTGAACACACTGGGCTTAAGGAAGGGAACATTCGCAGACCACAGAAGCCCCCACTGTGGCCCCTTCCTCTGAGAACCTCCCTGGGGTATTCAATATCCTAACATCTAATGGAACAAATTAATCTTGTCTGTTTTTATACTTTACATAAATGAAAATGTATTGTGTGGCTCTTTTGTGTCTACATTCTTTCATTTGACATTCTGTGTGTGTATTCATCCAAATTGTGTGTAGTTATAGGTCATTCTCATTGCTGTTTAGAATTTTCTTGCATGAATATAACACAGTTTTATTTACCCAGTTTACTGTTGATGTATTTGGGTGATGTCTGGTTTGGGGCTGTTACAGATAGTGCTGCTAGGAACATTCTAGTAGCTGTTTCTATGTGCACAGGTACACTCATTTCTGTTGCATATATACCTAGAAGTGTAATGATTGAGCCATAAAATATGGGTATGTCCAGCTTTAGCAGAAACTGCCAGTTTTCCAGAGTGGCTGTGCCAGTGTGCACTCCCATCAGCCATGTATGGGAGTTCCAGTTGCTTCACAGCCTCATCAACACTTTTTCATTTTGGTCATTCTGGTAGGTGTGCACTGGTGTTGCATTGTGGTTTCACATTTCCCTGATGACTAAGTACAACATTGTCTTTAATGTATACGATTACATTTTATGGTAATTTCATAATTTTCTTGAGCAGTACCTCCATTGTAGAGTATTTGTTATTTCCACTTTTTTCATAGTTATAAACAATACTGTGACAAACATCTTTGTCATGAAATATATTTTTAATTTTTTGCATTGATATTCATGAGGTATCTAATAATTTGACATAGGCATACAGTGTGTAACAATCACATCAGGATAAATGCGGTTTTATCACCTCAAACATTTATCTCTTGTGTTATAAACAATCAAATTATACTCTTCAATATTTTTAAATGTTCCACTAAATTACTATTGACTATAGTCATCCTGTTGTGCTATCAAATACTAGATCTCATTTATTCTTTCTAACTATTTTTTTGACCCATTGTAGTTAAATATTTTTGAACTTGCCTTATAATATCTTTGAGGTAAATTCCTGTAAGTGGTGTTACAGGGTCAAAAAAAGTGACCCTGTAAAATTCTTTTACGTCTTTGGAGATGCATTGCCCTGCAGGAGGATGATATCATTTACACCCCAAGCAGCTCAGTCCAGACAACTTCTTTCTCCAGTTTTGTGTAGTGCAGGACTCAGCTATGAGGGTGTCTGGCCCCTCCAGGACTTTGAACATTTGTTCAATTAATGTTGGTGGCCAAGGGGTGCAGTACCTTTACAGTCCCTTCCTGTCCCCCAAGAATGCCTTCCGTGCCATGGGAGGACAATAAGTCCTTTCCGATTCCCTGTTTAATAAATGGTATTGGGAAAACTGGCTAGCCATGTTCAGAAAGCAGAAACTGGACCACTTCCTTACACCTTACACTAAAATTAACTCCAGATGGATTAAAGATTTCAACATAAGAACTAACACCATAAAAACCCTAGAAGAAAACCTAGGCAAAACCATTCAGGACATAGGCATAGGCAAGGACTGCATAACTAAAATACCAAAAGCATTGGCAACAAAAGCCAAAATAGACAAATGGGATCTAATTAAACTTAAGAGTTTCTGCACAGCAAAAGAAACAATCATTAGAGTGAACCAGTAACCAACAGAATGGGAAAAAATTTTTGCAATCTATCCATCTGACAAAGGGCTAACATCCAGAATCTACAAAAAACTAAAGCAGATTTACAAGAAAAAAAACAAACAACCCCATTCAAAAGTGGGTGAAGGATATGAACAGACACTATTCAAAAGGAGACATATGTGAGGCCAACAAACATATGAAAAAATGCTCATCATCACTGGTCATTAGAGAAATGCAAATCAAAACTACATCGAGATACCATCTCACGCCAGTTAGAATGGCGATCGTTAAAAAATCTGGAGACAACAGATGCTGGAGAGGATGTGGAGAAATAGGAACACTTTTACACTGTTGGTGGGAGTGTAAATTAGTTCAACCATTGTGGAAAACAGTGTGGCGATTCCTCAAGGACCTAGAAATAGAAACTCCATTTGACCCAGCAATCCCATTACTGGGTATATACCCAAAGGATTATAAATTGTTCTATTATAAAGACACATGCGCACATATGTTCATTGCAGCACAGTTTACAATAGCAAAGACCTGGAACCAACCCAAATGCCCATCAATGATAGACTGGACAGGGAAAATGTGGCACATATACACCATGGAATACTATGCAGCCATAAAAAACGATGAGTTCTTGTCCTTTGTAGGGACATGGATGAATCTGGTAACCATCATTTTCAGCGAACTGATACAAGAACAGAAAACCAAACACCACATGTTCTCACTCATAGGCAGGTGCTGAACAATGAGAACACATAGGCACAGGGAAGGGAACATCACACACTGGGGTATGTTGATGGGTGGGGGGCTAAGGGAGGGACGGCAGGGGGAGGCGAGGTTGGGGAGGGATAACACTGGGAGAAATGCCTGATGTAGGTGATGGGAGGATGGAGACAGCAAACCACCATGGCATGTGTGTACCTATGCAACAATCCAGCAAGATCTGCATATGTATCCCAGAACTTAAAGTACAATAAAAATAATGTAATGCAACTACAAAAATAAAAATTAAAAAATAAGTCCTTTCCTCTCTTAGTATATGTCAGGATAAATTTTCGTGCCATGACTGGTCCTTTTGGTCTCCTTAGGCAGCAGTTCGCAATCTTTTCGACACCAAAGACCAGTTTTGTGGAAGACAGTTTTTCCATGGAGTGGGGTAGGGAGAAGGATGGTTATAGGATGAAACTGTTCACCTCGAATCATCAGGTATTAGATTCTCATAAGGAGTGTATAAACTAGATCCCTCACACGTGGAGTTCACAACAGGGTTCATGATCCTATAAGAATCTAATGCTGCTGCTGATCTGACAGGAGGCAGAGCTCAAGTGGTAATGCTTGCTCACCCGCTGCTCACCTCCTGCTGTGCAGCTGGGCTCCTAACAGGCCACAGACTGGGACTGGTCTGTGGCCTGGGGGTTAGAGACTTGTCCTAAGGAACATTTCTTATAACCTGCCCTTTTTGTGCCGCTAATACTCAATACTGTGTAGGGTAGATAACAAAAGACAATATATTACTAGGATTCAGGGAGACCTGGATTCAAACCCTTGTTCTGCCTCTTATTAGGGAAAAATTATTTAATCTTTCTGGGGCCCAGTCTCTTCTCCAAATGGTAAATGCAGAGGTTTTGGAGGAGGAAAAATTAAATGAGAAAAGTTCCTACCTTGACTTTGCAAAAGAGGATGCTCAATTGGCCATAAAGTATATGAAAAGGGGCTCAACTTTTCAGTTATCAGGGAAATGTAAATTAAAACTACAGCTACATACTGTGACCCATCCAGAAAGGCTAAAATTAAAGACTGACATAATTGAAGTCAAAGACAATGGAGAGTGACCAGACCTTTTTAAACTGCTGGTGGTGGCATCATTGGTGGAACCTCCTTGGAAAAATATTTTAAAGTTTCTATTGAAGCTAAGCTTATGTCTAGTTCATGGCCAGCAACCCTACTCTTGGGAAAATACTCAATCAAAATATACACATGTATATACCAAACGACATGAACATAAATGTTCCATAGCAGCATTATTCATAGCTCAAAACTAGAAACAACCTGTGTCAACAGCAGAATTATTATGGTATATTTACACAATGGAATACTATGCAGCAATAGAAAGGGTAAGTTATACTGTGCGTGGATTCATCTCACAGACATAATCTTGAGCAAAAGAAGCTAGCATAAAAGAGTATATACTGTATGATTCCATTTACATGAAGGTCAAAAACCAGACAAATGACTTTGTGTGGCCAGAGGCAAGAGAGTGGCAATCTTTGAGACAGGCAGTGACTGGAAAGGATCTTGAGGGTCTTTCAGGCTCTAGAACGTTTTATATCTTGACCTGGGTGGGAATTACATGGGTATATACACATGTAAAAATTCATCAAGCTGTAAACTAAATTTATGTGCTTTACTGCATGTCAGTTATACTGCAATAAAGAAGACATTAAAGGTACTTGGCCCAGTGATAAATAAATAGGAAATCATATTATTTCCATGTACATTGCACATTCCTTACCAGCATCAGCTACAGCTCCTGGCACACAGCAGGGGCTCAATATTTGATCCTGTTTCTCTCTCCACCCCCTTGTGTTGGTGGCAGGATCTCTGTTTGTGATGAGGACAAATTTGGCCACAATGAATTTATTGGGGAGACCAGATTCTCCCTCAAGAAACTGAAGCCCAACCAGAGGAAGAATTTCAACATCTGCCTGGAGCGAGTGATTCCTGTGAGTGATTTTCCACTGAGAGTCTGATGGGAGGAGGGGAGATTGGGCGAGCTGCCTTCCTCTAGGTCTGAATTGGGGGAAATAGATCCAATTTCCCCCAATTGGGTAGCAGAGGCACTGCAGCGGTCTGCAGAGGAGAGTCAGGATTCCAGCTCAGAACCTCAGGCTTCATCCTCTCTCTGCCTTTCACAAACCCTGTGTCAGAATCACTTCAAACACGAGTTCTCCTTGGCCAAACTGGAAGGACAGCATGGGCTTCCTGGGTTCAGAGCCAGCCCTGCTACTTGCTACTCCATGGCCTTGGCCAAGGGACTGAACTACTCCGTGCCTCAGTGTTCTTGTCTGTGATGTGGGTGTTCCAGCAGCACCTGCCTCTTGGGAGGGTTGTGTTTTAAAAAATAATATAATGGGAATAGAACTTAGTGCATAGTAAGCACTCATAAATGAACAGTTGTTAGTGTAGGAAATAATACTGCCTTACTCACCTGTCAGTCAGGAAGTCAGAAAGCACCATGTAGGTTAACAGGAGGCAGCATAGCCTGGAGTTTAAGAGTGTAGGCTGTGCAGTCAGACTCTCCGGGTGTGAATCCTGGCTTTGCCACTTAGGGTATAACCTGAGGCAAATTATTTAATTTCTCTGGGTCTCAGATGTCTTATTGTAAAATGGGATACTGTAGTGCTAACCTCATAGGATCTTTTAAGGATTGAATGCGGTAATACATATGAAGTATTAGAACTGTCATGGTTGTTGCCAGATTGTGATTATTGCTCTTTGAGAAAATAACAAGGATGAAAATGAGTTTCTGCAATTGGGCTGCACCTCAGAATTTAAAACCAGAGCTTTACAAACTAAGATTTGTGGGGGTCTCCTCTGGGGACTCTGTTTTAGTGGGGTAGGGAAGGACTCAGCAATCTACATTTTTAGAGATAATTCAGGCTGCCTTGCCTTACCTGTCAGCCAACTTGGGCCCAGAGAGGGGAGCAGGTCTCCAAGGTCTTGGCACCAGCCAGAGCCCAGCTCTCCTACAACACCAGCACCCTTGGTCTCTCTGGGCATCCAGACTGCTCTCCACAGGGAAGCTATGGGGTACAGGAGGGGAAATCCTGCAGCATCCTCCAACCAGATGGCCAGCCCAAGGATGGAATATCTGCATGCCATACCATGGTTTTATAGCACAGGCAAAGGAACAAAGCCCAACAAGGAAAATTGCAAGGAAGAATTTCCACTAAATTCCAGGCTCAAAATAAATCCTTAAAGACAGCCCTAGGAGTGAGGCATTTCTTCTGGACTTTTGCCTGGTAACAGCTGGTTCTTCAGGCTTCGCTTCCTTCCCCAACTCCATGAGTTCAGTTGGCCAGGCCCTTGGCTGGGCCATCAGCCTTTGGGTCTGCCCATCTTGCTATGGTGGACACAGCCAGCTCCGGAGACATGGAGGCGCAGGACAGCCAGAGGGCTGCAGCGGTCACAGAATGCTACTGATCATCTTCTTTGGCTCTTTGTCATTAAACCTTAACTCTTGCACCACCAACTTCCCCCATTATGTCCCACTGAGGACAGGGGCCCCTCCCCTCTGGACCTCAGGTTTCCTCCTCTCCAAAGTGGGGAGGTTGGATTTAACCAATGGTTTTCCAACTCTGTTTCCCAGAGACTTAGAGTTCAGCAAAAGGGCCCCAGGGGCCATGAAGGGAAAACGTGCCTGGTGGGTCAGACCCCAAGATCCCTGAGCCAGTTCAACCAGAGAAAATGAAATCTTGTCTGTTTGTGTATGGAGTGATCTAACACTTATTGGCTGTGTGACTTTGGGTAAGGGGCTTAGCCACTCAGACTTTCAGCATCCTCATTGGTAAAATTGGAATTGTAACAGAATTTATATCACAAGTTGTTATGCATTCACATACTTTGCCATGTGGCTATGTTTTATCAATTTTAGCTAAAAGGGAGAGTAGGAGGGCCACAGTAGCTTAAGAATCCACCCTCATGGCTCTGGATGCTCATGGAAGTGTGAGAGGGTTCTGGTCCTTCTTGTGTAGGAAGATGAGCTCCATAGACAATGTTATCTTTTACTTGTTTCCTTCTTTTAAGATGAAACGCGCCGGGACCACTGGGTCAGCCCGAGGCATGGCCCTTTATGAGGAGGAGGTAAGCACTGAGCAGGAATTGAAGCCACAGTCAGGGCTAGGATAGCATCTTCCTCTTCTCTCCCTCCCTGGCCCCTTCCTCACCCATTCTCTTGCAACTACCCCACTGTTGATTTGCCTTGAGAGTGACCTTTTGCCCAGGTTGTTTGAGCATGAGACAAGGGATGTCCTCTCCACACCTGAAGCCTCCGAGGAGCAGGCAACCCCTTCCTCTCATACCCAGGACGCCCACCAGGTTTTTGGCCTTGTGGTCAGAAGCTCTGTTGACAATTCTACTGACTAGAGCAATGGCACACTCCTTTCTTGGAGTGGATGCATTCTTTGAGCTGTGTGCCTGGCAGAAACTGAACTAAGCCTTCATGCTCTCTGCCTGGGTCCCTCATATGACCCCAGGGACTATCCTTTGAGAAGACTGGTTGCATTAAGGGAGTCTGAGATCAGAAGCAGGAATCTGGCTGGGGCTAGGGTCAAGGCTCAGTCCTGGGTCAGAGTCAAAGTCAATCAGTGACCAGGAGCAAGTTTAATCTGTGCTCACAGTCAGAGTTCATCCATGTCTAAGTCAAAGTAAAGCCATTAGTCCCCACGTGCCTGAGACTGGTCCCCTGGCTTTCACCACTGTCTCCTCCTTGGAGGCGAGGCCATCTGCTGTCCTTGGTGCTGACTCCCTAGAGCTGGCCGAGCTCCATCCGCCCTTCAGAGGCTTTTCCCTAAGGCTCACCATCCACATTGCCTAGACCCCTCCCCTCCGAGGCCCACACTGCCTTTTCCCCCAATGCAGCAGGTGGAGCGTATTGGTGACATTGAAGAGCGTGGCAAGATCCTGGTCTCCCTCATGTACAGCACACAGCAGGGAGGCCTCATTGTGGGCATCATACGCTGCGTGCACCTGGCTGCCATGGACGCCAATGGCTACTCAGACCCATTCGTCAAGCTGTAAGTCAATGCCTTGGGGCCGTGGGTGGACCCAAGAGGAGTCCTGGATCCTTGGAAAAGGAGAACCAGAGAATTTCCCCAAGATCATTGTACATTGAGACCCAGAGAGGGCAAGGAACCTACCCAAAGTCACAGTGAAACAAATGCCTAGAACTGGCAAGAATGTGGGTCTGGAGTCTCAGGCAGTTGGACTGCTGTGCCACTTGCCCACATGCAAAACTTTGTGACTCTGTCCTCTCCAGGGGCTGGTGATGGCTCTACAACTATGCTGATTAGTTGTGGTAGCCCCATTAGTAGCTCCCAGGAGCTGGCTGCACACCCCTCAGACTGCTCAGACCTCCACCACCAAAGAGGCCATCTGGCTTTTTCCAGATTCATTCTGGAAATGTTCAGAAAAAAATGCCTTAGATTTGGGGACTATTCCAGTAATCTCAATCATGGGGAATAAAAGACACTTTCTTATCTGTGTTAGTCCAGATCCTCTGAGAAGAAGATGCCAAAATAGGATTAAGTAGACAAAGGGTTTATCAGGGGAAATACTCATTTCAGGAAGTCTAGAGGGAGTCAGAGGAGAAAGGGAGAGATGTTAGACTACAATGCAAGTCTGATCTGAATGAGGGGAATAGATAGGGAAGTTGGAGAGAAGCATTCTAGATACAAGTTCAGTAAGCCCTCCAGGGAGTCCTCAAGCCAAAATTGGCCATCAGATGTGTCCTGTGTCTTGTAGGAGTGGGCCTACCTTAGCATCCCTGCAAGGCCCAGTCATTGGCTGGGAGCATGGCCTTGGCACAAATATGTCATGGACTTCCAAGCACTGCATCTGGGGCCTTCGTCAGTTACGCTTCCTGTAGCTGGAGGTCTGACAGGTGCAATTTCATGGCCACCACTGTGTCAGACATCAAGCCCAACTCCCATCTCTGCCAGCTGCTAGCTGTGGACTGTAAGCAAGCTATTTAGCTTCTCACTCAGTTTCTTCATTGGAAAAATGGAAACAAGAGTTCCTCTTATCTCCAAGAGCAGGCTTAGGGCTCAAATGAGATGGCACATAGAAAGCAACCAGAATCGAGCCTGGGACAAAAATGTTTAGCACCTCAGTAGAATTCTGCTGACCTTGGGGCAGCGACATGTATGTTTCTGTGAATATGGATCTCTTGGAGCATGGAGTCTCCGGTATGCTCTAGCTGTGTGACCAGGGGCTTATGACTTAACATCTCTAGTCTTCAATGTCCTCATCTGCAAAATGGAAAGAGTAATACTGTGTATGAGTTCAGGTGCTCCAAGAAGGAAACACCAAGAGAAGATAAGATGTGTGAGAGATTTGTTGGAGAAAATGCCTGTAGAGGAGGTAAGGAAGAATCCAGAGGGGACCCACAGAGACAGCAGACCTTGCTAAGGTGTGATCCTGCTGGAGCAGAGAAGGAAGGACATTTGAATAGAAAGAATCTACACAAACACCCATCAAAGGAGTCCTGCCTTTCCCAAAAATGGGGCTGCCTAATGTCCCTGTCAGGGTTAGTTATTGGCTAAGAACAGCTTGTGGGAAGCATGGCTTCAGCAAGAACATCATGAATGCAGAGTCCAGTAGCTTGTCCATCAGTTTCACCCCCTGAATTGGAGAATGCAGGCTGAGAGGTGCATTTCCAAGGGGTCTGGTACATAGTAAATGCTCAATAAATACATGTCATTATGGTTATAAATAACCACCATCACTGTTATTACTCATGGCAAAGAGTATTTACTAATATTCTCTCCAGCTGGGAGACATTCCCCCCACCTCCACTGCCTCTGATAACAGAAAACAATACTTCCCTTGAGTCCACAGCCAAAGAACAGATTCATGTGGGCTGTCTGTCAGGTTTCCTTTGAATGAAGATTTAGTTAACAAAAACCACACATGTTTGGGACAAGTTTGGTTTCTAAGAGTAATTTAGTTTTATTTCCTCATATGACCCAAGAGAGGGAATGAGCTCAAGGGGTGCTGTCCAGCACTCCATTAGCAGTCAGCCATGTGCAGATTGGTTTTCTTAAATAATTCTCTCTACCACCCCCTCCCCCACCCACCCAGTCCTTCCAGAAGAAGTAGAGTTGCCGTGGTCACCAGTGAAGCAGCTGTCCTGCTGACTGCAGTTATGGGAGAAGAAATGGGAGACCACTAAGCAGTTTCTGATCAAATAAATTTTATTTATTTATTTATTTATTTAGACAGAGCCTTGCTCTGTTACTCAGGCTAGAGTGCAGTGGCACAATCTCAGCTCACTGCAACCTCTGCCTCCAGGGTTCAAGTGATTCTCCTGCCTCAGACTCCCAAGTAGCTAGGATTACAGGCACCCACCACCACACCTGGCTAATATTTGTGTTTTTTTCTTTTTTTAGTAGAGACGGGATTCACCATCTTGGCCAGGTGTGGGTAACCCCCCATATAGGCACTGAGGAAGGAGACTTAAGCAGAGCCCTGGCATGGTTAGGGCTTTAAAAAATCTCAGTTTATAGTGTTACTATTCAGCTTTTCCTTTTATATAATCCTTTATATAATTTTATATTAGTTTATAGAATTAGGGCTTGAAGAATTCCTTTATATAATCCTCTCTATATAATTATATAATAGTTAATAGTATAAGTGCCTAAGAAATATTTCCTTACATATATATATAATTATATCTTAGTTCATAATCGGAGGAATGCCTAGAGTGGACACAGTACAGATCATGAATTAAGAAATAAGCAGCTTATAATCAGAGGAATGCCTAGAGCAAATACAGTGCAGAGCATAATTTAAAGGAAAAACAGTTATACCAGGACAAGAATCCATGGCCCAGGCAGCAGCATTCAGTATCGTAAAGATACCCACTGTATGGAAGGCTTGGGGCAAGAGCCACTCTTCCCAATAAAGGAGTTGTAGGACCTTGCTCCAGTTCTTGTGGAAGGCTGCCCTTAGACTGGCACTCTACCTTGGTGACTATGAACTTTATCAGCTCTTGCTACTGTGCTGCTTGAAAAGCATCTTCCCATAAAACTCATTGGAAGCTGCCAGCAGGTGGCGGTAACTCTAACAGCTCTGTCACTACTGTGTAACTTAAAGCATCCCCCCATAAATCTTCTTAGAAGTAGTTTGCCCATAAATAGACGTATTGCACACTGCACCCTCTTCACTGCACATGACCCACCTTCAAGCCTCCGTGACCTAATGGGGGTGGACCCCTTACTGCACATGGCCCTTGCCTTAATGGGAATGGGCCCCTTGCTGCACACAGTCCACCTCCTAGCCTAGGTGACCTAATGGGGGTGGACCCCTTACTGCACATGGCCCTTGCCTTAATGGGAATGGGCCCATTGCTGCGCACAGTCCACCTCCTAGCCTAGGTGACCTAATGGAGGTAGACCCCTTGTTTTATTGCTTACGACCCTATCACTATCCTTAAAGATAATTTCACTCACTGCCCTGCCCCCTTACCTATACACAATAAATACTCCCGCTTCTGAACATTCAAAGCCTCGCCTAACTCCACTCGTAGGTGGTGTGGCCCCCCAAGCCCAGCTGCATTTTCCTTGTACTTCTGTGTTCTATCTCTTTATTTCTCAAATCCTGTGCCTCAGCACAGCATAAGGAACACCCCACAACCCTGTGGGGCCATCAGCCCTACAGCCAGGCTGGTCTTGAATTCCTGACCTCATGATCCGCCCAGCTCGGCCTCCCAAAGTGCTGGGATTACAGGTGTGAGCCACCCCGCCCGGCCAAATAAAGATTTTTTAAAAGTCAGAACTACCCATTATTTTTGCTTAGCTCTTTGGTAACTTTTAATTCCTCATTTTTGTCTCTTCTTAAAAATTATCCTCAAAACCAGTTCTGTAGATGAGAGTAAAATGTTCACCTTCTTTACAGATCAAGAAACGGAGGCACAGTAAAGTTATGCTCACATTTAAAGTTGCCCAGCTGGTGACAACCTGAATCAGAATCCAAACGTCCCAGCCCTTAGGAGTTTTTAGCTGGCTGGGTTTACTCACCCAGGACATATTTTGTTTGGTTTGGTTTCGGTTTTGTTCTCTCTTTTTTTTCTAAAGAGACAGGGTCTCGCTCTATTGCCCAGGCTATAGTTCAGTGGTGTGATCATAGCTCACTGCAGCCGCAAACTCCAGGGCTCAAGAGACCCTTCTACCTCATCCTCATGAGTACCTGGGACTGCAGGCGTGCACTACTGTGCCCAGTCAATTTTTGTTATTTTTTATAGAGACAGGCTCTCGCTATGTTGCCCAGGCTGGTCTGGAACTCCTAGGCTCAAGTGAACCTCCCGCTTCAGCCTCCCAAAGTGCAGAGATTACAGGCACGAGCCACTACATCCAGCCTCACCCAGAAAATGAGTATCTACTATGTGCCAGACATTAGGCCTCGCTGGAAAAGAGCCCTATAGGCAGAAACAGTTTGCTCGAAGGCCCTTGGGTGGAAAGGAGGAGTAAGGAGTGGGGTGAGGAGGATGGCATAAGGTTAGACTGGGATGGAGCAGAAACCCAACCACATAGGGTCTTAAGGCCACATGAAGGATTTTGAACTCTCCTGGGTTTAAAAAGAATCCAGTGCATAGTTTTGAGCAGTGGAGTAACAATAATCAGATTGGCATCCCCCGCTTTCTGTGCGTACACCCAGCATCTCTCCAGGGAATGGGGGCAGCCTAAGGTGGGATAGATGGTAAAATGTCAGGCACCACCAGCCATGGCCATCAATTTGATTTATGGGGAGAAAGTGAGCACACTAAGAACACAGACTCCAGATGCAACATCTGGATTCAATGCCAGCTGTGTGAGCTAGGGCACACTCAACCTCTCTGGATCTCAGTTTCTGGGTCTGTAAACTGAGTGGTTGTGGTTCTACTGCCTAGAGTCATGTAAGGATTAAACATACCTAAGGTGCCCAGTCAAGTGCCTGGTACCAAGCAGATGCTCTAATGCACATTGGTCATCGCCAACGTTGATTCCCTTTCTGACGTATTCATCAATTCGTCCTGATAAAGAAGGAGGCTTTGGGGTCAAGAGGCTGTTCTTACTCATTAAACGTCATCCGTAACAGCATCTTGTGTCTCCTCCCAGCTGGCTGAAACCGGACATGGGAAAGAAGGCCAAACACAAGACTCAAATTAAAAAGAAAACCTTGAATCCCGAATTTAATGAGGTAAGGCTGCCCCATTCTTTGTCATGCTCTGGGATATTTGCTGTGTTGGAGAGGCACAAATTCCTACTAGAAGGTTGTAAGTCATGTCAAAAAAAACTTTCTGTGATCGATCAGATTGAATTATCTAAAGAAGAAGGAATGAGTTCCTTGTCACTGGAAGAAATCAAGCATAAGACAAAAGCCCACAGATGAGGAATGTCATAGGGAGGAAGCAGTGTTTGGGAAGAGATTTAACTAACTTGTCTCCAATGTCTTCACCAACTCAAGTGGCCTCTAATACTGGAATTCGAGGGAATAAATAGGAATAGCGATGCTCTTTACCATCCACCCCATTGGCACTGCTCTGTCCTTCACTCCTCGTGTTCATCAGTGCATCAAGTCCTGCTGAAACTGTTCAGACACCCATTGAATATGCTCCTTCCTCTCCATTCTCACTGCTACGGTCTTGCCTCAGAGCCTGACATTTCATCCCTGGATGGTTGCAGTAGACTTCTGAGTCATTTTTCTGTGTGTGGCACCTCACCACATAAGCGTGAGCTTTGCAAAATGCAAACCTGAATTTGTCACCTTCTTGCTTCAAGAACTCAACAATGGCTCTCGAATTTCTTAGCATGACAATCAAGCCCTTTCAGATTCACTTCCATCCCCGCCTTGTCTCATACACCCCCTCCTCACGTCACACTCACCTCCATGCAGGTCTCTTCACACCTTTTCCTGGACTGTCCTCTCCCTCTCCTCCTCTCCAGAAAGCTCCTACTCATCCCTCAAGACTCAGCATAAGAATTTCCTCCTGCAGATGTGCTTCCTCTATGTTTTCAGACTCTGTGCATCCCCCCAGCTCATGCTGCCCATCTGGATTTCAATTCTCCGTGGACAAGTCTGTCAGACACTAGGAGTCCAGAAATATCTGTGAAATTAATGAAGGGTTGAATGGAGGAAAGAGTGGAAGAATAAATGAGTTCTAATCTAACCCACATATATGGTTCTGATCTAGACCTAAAGAGAAAGAAGTGCCATTAGATACCAGCTCTGAGCCCAGAGCCACACCCCTGAGCCTTGTCCATGCCCAGAGCAGGAATAAATCCATGTTCTGCTCTCCATGCCTGCCTGGAGCAGCCCTGGGTGCTGCTCTACCCACTTAATCTCCTTTCTCTTCCCTGCTCCTGAGATCCAATGTTGGGTCAGAGCTGGCTAATATTGATTTTCATCACATATTGCAAAATGGGGAAGGGAAGTTACAGTGCAATAGGTTTAGTATTGCTTACTTTAGAAAAAAAAAAAAAGAAGAAGGCCGGGCATGGTGGCTTACGCCTGTAATCCCAGTACTTTGGGGGCTGGGGCTGGCAGATCACGAGGTCAAGAGATCGAGACCATCCTAGACAACATGGTGAAACCCTGTCTTTACCAAAAATACAAAAATTAGCTGGGTGTGGTGGTGTGCACCTATAGTCCCAGCTACTCAGGAGGCTGAGGCAGGAGAATTGCTTGAACCCTAGAGGTGGAGGTTGAAGTGAACTGAGATCGTGCCACTGTATGCACTCCGGCCTGGTGACAGAGTGAAACTCTGTCTCAAAAAAAAAAAAAAAAGAAAAGAAAAAGAAAAAAATGAAAAACATACACCCATATGCACCCACGTAGGGAATGTGCCGTGCAAACAGAGCTCAGAGTCATCACTGACCAGTCAGTTCAGCCCTTCCTCCCCAGGCCCCTTTTTCAGCTGAACCCCTGATTTCCTAATTCATGTCATGGGTTTTGAGTAAGGAGCCATTTATAGCTGTCCTGCCCTACACTCTCCTGGAATCTGAGCAAGTCACAAAACATGAAATCCTAATAAACTCATTAGCCATAAATCAAGACCAGACACCCTATCGCATAACAAACGGATGCAAAAATATTTTTAAATGGTGGCCCTCAGCGTTAGTGAGCATGTGGGAAAACGCACACACTACTGGAGAGAAAACAAGCCTCTGAAGGAAAGTTTGTCAAAACACTTTCAAAACTGTCCAATGTTAAAAGTTAAATTCCACTTATTTGGGGAACAGGTAGTGCAGTCACATATTTCAAAATTCAGAAAGCACAAGAGGCTGTTCAATCAAAGTCCCCTCCTACCCCAGCCTTGTTGGCACCTGCTTCATTTCTTATGAAGCAAATATATTATCCATGTTTGAGATGTTTATACATATGCAAAGCAAGTATATGTGTAACCAGCTTTCTTATGGTTCACAAATGGCATCACAATGTAGCCACTATTCACCATCTTAAAATTTTACAAACTCGTTCACTTCTCAGAATTTATTCTAAGTAAATATTCATGGATGTACATAATGATTTATCTGCAAGGGTGACTTTTTAAACATGTATGTAATGATTTAGCTTCAAGGGAGATTTTTTTTTTTTTTTTTTTTTGAGACAGGATCTTGCTCTGTTGTCCAGGCTGGAGTGCAGTTGGTGCAATCTCAGCCCACTGCAACCTCCATCTTCTGGGCTCAAACAATTCTCCTGCCTCAGCCTCCTGAGTAACTGGGATTACAGGTGTCCACCACCATGCCTGGCTAATTTTTTGCATTTGTAGTAGAGACTGGGTTTCACTATCTTTGCCAGGCTGGTCTCAAACTCCAGGCCTCAAGAGATCTACCCAACTTTGGCATCTCAAAGTGATGGGATTATAGGCATGAGCCACCACACCTGGCTGCTACAAGGGTGACTTTTATGGTGGTTTTGATGATAGTGAAAAATTGGAACTAACCTAAACACCCAACTGTTAAGGATTAGATTTTGGTATAGCCACATAGCCATTAATGTAGCCATTTTAAATGATGATGTAGAAAAAATATTTGAGAACATGCTAAGTTGGTTATGCCCAAAGTTGTAAATGGAAAAAAGGAAGTGACAATACTGTATATTCAGCATTACTTAATTAACAAAATAATTTATCCATCCCTGTGAACACATGTGGGGGAATGTCGATAGTGGTTATTCTTAGGTAGTTGGATTACAGGTAATTTGGGGGGGCTTTCTTGTTTTAACAATGAACATAAATGAATTTTATAACTAGGCAGAAAAGCTATTTTTAAAAAAATCAGATTGTCTGGGAACATATGTACTCAGTCTGTTTCAACTATTTTATTTATTTTTTATTTCTATTTTTTTATGACAGAGTCTTGCTCTGTGGGCCCAGGCTGGAGTGCAGTGGCATGATCTCGGCTCGCTGTAACCTCCGCCTCCTGGGTTCAAGTGACTCTCCTGCCCCAGCTTCCCCAGTAGCTGCAATTACAGGCGCCCACCACCATGCCCGGCTAATTTTTGTATTTTCAGTAGAGATGAGGTTTCACCATGTTGGTCAGGCTGGTCTCAAACTCCTGACCTCAAATGATCTGTCCACCTCAGCCTCCTAAAGTGCTGGGATTACAGGTGTGAGCCACCACACCCGGCCAGTTCAACTACTTTTAATTCCTAACCAATAAAAAAAGAAGATGCCCCTTCAGAAGCTACTGGAGGGGAAGGACTGAGTTCATGGCCATTTGCCTACAAGGAAACTTGAGCTCTATTAGAAAAACCTCACCAGCCTTCCCAATTTCAAGTGCAAAATTCACTGAAAAGAGGATGACAGTGCTTTGTTACACAGAATGTTTGTTGGAAGGGGATCACTGAACCTGGGGCAGAGGATCAGAGCCAGAAGACCTCCTTGCTCCCAGAATACCTGCTTAAAGACTTCTCCTTGGCCCATGACCCCTAGGACTCGGCATCTTAGCTCCTAGTGCTGAGGGCTCAGAGGGCTCTTACTCATATGTCTTCCTCTGTTGTGTCCAGGAGTTTTTCTATGACATCAAACACAGTGACCTGGCAAAGAAGTCACTGGACATCTCAGTCTGGGACTATGACATCGGCAAGTCCAATGATTACATCGGTGAGTGTTCCTAACTCCAGAGAAAATGGCCTCCTCTGTCCTCCCTAGAACAGGAGAGCCTTATTCAGGGCCATGTAGAGTTTAGGTCACTCCTTTTCTTTTGGCAACCACATTGTTCAAATGCTAAATTGAGACCCATGGTCCTGACCTTGGTCCGATTTTGGGATGTCTTTATATGAAAGGGCTTACAAAACTTGGTTATTTGTTAAACAAATCACCTCTAGTGGAGTAATTAAATCATAGGAGAGATGTGCGTTCTCTGCAGAAAGCAGGGTGCAAAATAATTCTTCTTAATTTATTTGCATGTCCAGGATAAAGGTTTTAATTTTTTAGTCCCTCTCCAAATCATTAAGAAGAAAATCAATTAAAGATGAAGTGGGAGTGAGGGTGGGGATCCTAGGCAAGGGGCAGAGCCTGAGCTAAGGGGTAAAGACAGGATTGAGCAGGATGATGAAACTGTTTGGAAATAGATGGCGAGTTCCTAGAAATAATGGGAGATAAGTTTCAGTGAGTAGAGTGGTGATTTGTAGAAAGTCTTTAAAAATAGACAGTGAAGTTATGACTCGGTGCAACAGTGGGGAACCATTGCAGGTTCTTGAAGCAGAGAAGGCCAGCAGTAGTAATAAAAACAACAGCAACAATGTTATAACAACAACTCTCTATAGAGAATGGATCCCAAGTTGCTGGGAGTCACTGCATGGTGGCAGTTTTTTCCCCCAACTACACATTTAGGTCTAGAATGACCTCTATTCTGACCACCTGCTTCTATCTTCCCATTTATCCTCCAGGAGGCTGCCAGCTGGGGATCTCGGCCAAGGGAGAGCGCTTAAAACACTGGTACGAGTGTCTGAAAAATAAAGACAAGAAGATCGAGCGCTGGCACCAGCTACAGAATGAGAACCACGTGTCAAGCGATTAGGCTAGTGCCCAGATCCCCAACTCCATGCCCACCCCATGCCCGGGTCCCCCCAAGCCTGCCCCAGCTGCCCACCGCACCCTGGTCTCTCTTCTCTATGCCTACCTCCCCCCATCCCCTGCTGCTCTCCCTGAGCCTGCCTTTGAGCCCCCGTCATGTTGGGCACTGCTGCCAAAGACTCCCTCCTCCCTGATGCTGGGATGCGGGCTCTGAATACAGCTCCTCTCTGGTCCCTGGGATGGAGCAGTGGAGATGGGGATGGGGAGATGTTTACAAAGAGGTTGCTCATTTAATAACCCCTCAGTTTGGGTAGATTACAAAGGTTCATCATTTAGGACTGTTCTTAGACGCTCCTGGCCTTGAAAACACACACACACACACACACACACACACACACACACCCTTTCATTCCCTGTGTTGTGTCTCTGTGTACCCTCGGTTGTCAGAAGACCCGGACAATGCTGTGAGGACAAGCATTGGGTCAGAAACAGAGGCTCCAGGCTCCCACTGCCCCCTGAGACACACACCCTGATTGCCAGGAAAACAGACCACTGTGTTCAGGAACACCCCCCCGACCCCGTACCGGGCCGGTGCACCGGGTTCCAAGTGCACCAAGACACAAAGGCACAGAATTCACCAAGGGGCTTGGACACTCTCCTCTTTCCGAATGTCACCTGCGTGCTTCCTAGCAAAACAAAAACAAACAACAGCAAAAAACCCTTCCTTTGTCACCTTTTCTCCTCCTCCCTCTTCTTTCCCTAACTTTCATCACAGTAGATTCTCCCTTTCTCAGCCTCTCCCCTCTTCTTTCTCTCCCTGCCTCTCTCCCCTTTGCCTTTTTCTCTCTCTCAAGCAGTAACACAGCAAAAACAACAGCAAAAAGGTATATCTTAACCCAGCCTAACCTCTTCACCTCCTGCCACCAGCCTGACCAGGAAACTGAGAAACTGGCCTAAACCTGAGGTTGCACTTGGGTCCATGCTTCTTAAGTGACCCACTTTTCCTGTTGGCAGAGCCAGGCATTCCCAGGCCTTGGGCCAGTGGCTGGCACTGCCCTGGGTGCACGGCAGCATCCCTCGAGCTGTGTAGATGCCCGTAGAGGGGCTCTCTCATCCACGAGCTCCCCAGGTGGGCACAGGAGGCATTTAGAAGACCAGGGCATATGGGTCTGAAGGAGCCTCATCCAAAGCCCCCAGCCTTTCTCCTTTCTCTGCTCTTAGGTAAATGAACACACTATGCCCCCCACCCATGCCCTTTAACTCCATTTCATTGACTCTCTTGCATCCTCTCTCTTACTCAGAACCACCTCCAGTCTCTCTCTCTTCATCTGTCTCTCTGTCCCCTTCACTCTCTTTACTGAGCTTCCTGGGACAATCAAATAACATCATGGCTATGAAACAGTAGAGTGACGGGCTCTGATGTCAGAGGCTTTGGGTTCATCATCAATCTTTTACTAACTAAAAAATTATCTTAAAAAGGGGTAAAAGGCAATGTGAGCAAACATTACAAATTTGAGGTTGAGGTCAGGTGGTCTTCAGTGCCCTGTGAGAAAGGTTTGATTTTCCCAATTTTGATGAAGTCTTCCCTCATGAAAACCACCCCAAGTCATCCCAACCCCTCAACATTCTCTACAGAAGCATCAGACAGATACTCAAGCTCTCACTTTCCCCCAAATCACATCTCTTAACTTTTCAATGCCCTCCACCCTCGGCTCCCTGCACAATTCATGGAAGGACTCATTTCTTGCCTTGAATAACCATTTTCTAAACATCAAGCTCTTCGTCTTCCCCAAAGTGGCCAACAGCTTCCTGGCCACCATCATTCCTTTTGACCCTGTCTTTCCCCATTAGTCCCTGGTGGCACCTACCCTCAGCCCACCTCCCTCCCACAGTTTCCCCTTAGGAGACAGCATGCTGGCTGTGTCGCCCAAGCCTGATGCTGGTGTAGGCGCTGGAATCAGCATGCAGCAAGCTCACAGTGCCCCTTGTCTGGGTGCACGCTCTCCCCAACAAATGTAACCGCCTCCCCTCCTAGAATACACTCACTTCCTCTGGTGCATGCACAACCACCCAGCATCTTTCTTTGTGGTGATGTAGCCAAAAATAAAGTAGGAACATCCAGGAAAATGAGTGGTCTGCATTTTTCCTTTCTGGTTTCGGCAAAGTCTTCCTCCCCACCAGGACATATGCTACTCTGATAGTGAGTATTTAATGAGCATCTACTATGTTCCAGGCACTGGAGACAGATGTGTTCTCTGTGCACGAGGAGTTTGCTTTCTGGTGGATTTTTTCTTGGGCAGGTGGGCTTAAGGTAACTTGGCTGACTCCAAACCCTTTTAGAAGAATACTTTTTGCTGGTGCCCACCAAACAGAAAGGCAACATCTTCATCCTCCTCCTCCTGCTACAAGACCTGGGAAAAGTCCCAAGTCATTGCAGAATCAGACATTGTCAAAGCTAAAAAAGGACATAAAATCGAGCCAGCACCTAGTTCAATCAACTCACATTTTAGGCAGATGAAGAAACCAAGGCCTAGAGAAGAAAATGCCATGTCCAAGCTTCACAAAGGCAATACAGGAAAGGAGATGGATTGTTGGACTCCCAGAGAACAGTGTTCTTAACTGATTGATGAGCATGGGCCATCAAATGCCTCCCTTGCATTCTAGCACCTTCCAACCTATAATGAGTCTCTCACTGGAGATTCCCAATAGTTCTGAAGGTGAACTGAATAACTAAGTTTCCAGAAGAATTTTTTTTTTTTGAGATGGAGTCTCCCTCTGATGCTCAGGCTGGAGTGCAGTGGCGCCATCTCAGCTCACCGCAACCTCCACCTCCTGGGTTCAAGTAATTCTCCTGTCTCAGTCTCCTGAGTAGCTGGGATTACAGGTGCCTGCCACCACACCTGGCTAATTTTTGTATTTTTAGTAGAGAGAAGGTTTCACCATGTTGGCCAAGCTGGTCTCAAACTTCTGACCTCAGGTGATCCACCTGCCTTGGCCTCCCAAAGTGCTGGGATTACAGGTGTGAGTCATCACATCTGGCCTCTGGAAGAATTCTTAATCGCACTATAATCCATCCCAAAAGTTCTTGAGCAATTTATCAGTAACGCTGGTTACTTCCAGAAGGAGATACCAGTTCTATCCCACAGAGAATTCTCTTTTGAGACTATTTCCTTTTTGTGCCCACAAAAGCAGAAGCTGGCCTGTTAGTCTCTCTTGAGAGATTTCTTTTCTAACTACCCTTGCTCCCCACACCTCCCCATAGATTCTGCTAAACCCCAAGGACAAGGTGTATAGTTGAAAATATTTCCTGGCCAGGCACAGTGGCTCACTCCTGTAATCCCAGCACTTTGGGAGGCCGAGGTGGGTGGATCACCTGAGGTCAGGAGTTCGAGACCAGCCTGGCCAACATGGTGAAACCCCATCTCTACTAAAAATACAAAAATTAGCCAGGCGTGGTGGTGTGCACCTGTAGTCCCAGCTACTCAGGAGGCTGAGGTAGGAGAATCACTTGAACCTGGGAGGTGGATGTTGCAGTGAGCCGAGATCATGCCGCTGCACTCTAGCCTGAGTGAGGCGCTGCCTTAAAAAAAGAAAGAAAGAAAAAAGAAAAAGAAAGAAAGAAGGAAAGAAAGAAAGAAGAAACAAACAAAGAAAGAAAGAAAAAGAAAATCTTTCCTGGTTGATGCTTTGTGATTTCCACCTTTATCATGACTTTGAAAACCACTACCCAAAAAGTTGATCAGTTTTTCCCAGTGGCAATTTAACTAGCTGCCACCAGGTGGAGAGAGGTGCTAATTAGGGCCACATACCCTTCACAGGAACAGCTGGAGACATTTGCCATTCTCCCTGTGCTCCTGGCAGACGTCACTAATCAATACGGCATCTTTCCTACAGAACCTACAAGCAGCCTCTGAGTCCCTCTCAACACAGTGTTCCAGGCAGCCACCACCAGTCAGTCATAGGTGGCGGTTAAAAAGAAGCCCAATTTCCATCCTTGAACTGGTTGATCTTCATTCATCATGTGGACGTGCCTAACAGACTAAGATGAATATACAGGAGGAAAATTTTCATAAATATTGTACACCTGACCTAGCTAATTATGTGCCCTCTGCCTGACTCCTGACTGAAATAAAACACTCTGTGAGAGGCGATATGGTGTGGTGGGAAGCATCTGCCCTGAAAGGAACACCAGCCGAAATTTTAATTAAGTCCAGCATTCAAATCTGGACTGTTACTTTCTAGCTATGGGATCTTGGCCAAGTCATTTAGCCTCACTGAGTATCAGTTTCCTCATCTGGAAAATGGGGACAGTAATAAATATTTCAGAGTTGCTGAGCGATGTCAATGGTACAGTCCATCGAGAGTCCCTGGAACATAGTAGGGACTTGACAAATGCCACCTCTACTTGCCAGCCCCTAAACTTGCGCTCCCTCGCACAGCTTGCATCAGTGGAAAATGCTTTTGAACTGGCATTGGTTGAACACGGGATATTGGAACTGAAAGTGGGTGAGGTTCAGGTGAGGCAGAAATCAGATCTCCAAGGTGGATGGGAGCATAGATGGGAGCAGACTTTCCTGCTGGTGCCCATAGAAATTCAGCCAACAACTAGAGACATTTATTCTGAGTGGGAGTCAAAGGCAAGACCAAGTTGCTGAGGTCTGGTCTCCCATCAGGGCTGACAAAGGGGAGGCAAGCAAAAGGGGTCACAGGACTGGTGGTTCCTGTTGAAGGCAGTGCAGGCCCAATCGAGGCTGGGCTTATGGCCAAGTGGATTAAATACTCAATGCTCTGAAACCTGCCAGGCCGACCCCTGCTCAGCTCAATCAGATCTGCCAGGGACATTGGCTTGATGAGGTTAAGCAAGCCATTCAAAGTGATGGACACCCCAATTACCCTGATGTGATCATGACACATCATATGCCTATGTCCCAAATATGGCATGCACCCCATAAATATGTACAACTATTATGTATTCATAATTGAAAATAATTTTTAGCCGGGCGTGGGGACTCATGCCTGTAATTCCAGCACTTTGGGAGGCCAGGCAGGTGGATCATGAGGTCAGGAGTTCAAGACTAGTCTGGACAATGTGGTGAAACCCTGTCTCTACTAAAAATACAAAAAATTAGCCAAGCATGGTGGCAGGCACCTGTAATCCCAGCTACTTGGGAGACTGAGACAGGAGAATAACTTGAACCTGGGAGGCAGAGGTTGCAGTGAGCTGAGATTGCACCATTGCACTCCAGTCTGGGTAACAAGAGTGAAACTCCATCTCAAATAAATAAATAATATTTTTAAAAAAACACTATCATGAAAGCAAAAGTATGCACATAGAGGTATCTTTTGACTGGGTGCAGTAGCTCACGCCTATAATCCCAGCACTTTGGGAGGCCAAGGAGGGCAGTTCACAAGGTCAGGGGTTCGAGACCAGCCTGGCCAACATGGAAAAACCCCATCTCTACTAAAAATACAAAATGTTAGCCAGCATGGTGGAAGATGCCTGTAATCCCAACTACTTGGAAGTCTGAGGCAGGAGAATTACTTGAATCTGGGAGGCAGAGGTTTCAGTGAGCCGAAACCACGACACTGCACTCCAGCCTGGGCAACAGAGTGAGACTCCATCTCAAAAAAAAAAAAAAAAGAGGTATCTTATGTTTGGCTCTTGTTCATATCTGCTGTGTGACACTGAATAAGTCTCTTTCCCTTTTCGGTTCTCTGACTACACAGGTAGGCATCAAAGCATCATGATTCTCTAGGCTGTTAAACCCACAAATGCGCCTTTGTTTCCTATTCATTACTTGAAGACTGAGACCTTTTTGCTGGGGCAGGCTCCCTGACTGGAGTCCTACACTATCTTTCTCTCAAAGCACAAGAATGAGTGGTCTATAATTTCCTGTTTCTGTTCCTTTAAAGAAAACAATAATGTAAAGCCACCTGCTTTATGCATGAGGGCATAATCCTGGGCATGAGTGGATCTGTTGCAACTTATTTTCTCAATCTTTTACAGTCATCTCACTCTTAGCTAATTCTATGCAATGCTTGCCTTTATTGCATCTTTCCAAAGAATTCGATGTTGGTTTTCTAAGGACAGCAATCTTTACACTCATCTGTTTAATCAAAAACATTTAACAACCGTAACTGCCATTTGGGAGCAAACAAAATCTTATATGTATTTATTTAGAGACAGGGTCTCACTACAGGAGCAAATAAAGTCTTATTTATTTATTTGGAGACAGGGTCTTGCTGATGCCCAGGCTAGTCTCAAATTCCTGAGCTCAAGTGAGTCTCCTGCCTCTACCTCCGAAATTACAGGCGTGAGTCACCGCTTCTAGCCAGAATCTTTTCTTTTCTTCAGTTAATTTAGAAAGTTTATTTTGCCAAGGCGGAGGATGCCAACCCATGACACAACCTCAGGAGGTCCTGCCAACATGTTCCCAAGGCAGTCAGAGCACAGTTTGGTTTTATATATTTTGGGGAGACATGAGACGTCAATCAACATATGTAAGATGAACATTGGTTGGTCTGGAAAGGTGAAACAACTCAAAGTGGGGAGTGGCCTTCCAAGTCATAGGTAGATTAAGAGACAAATGGTTGCATTCTTTTGAGTTTCTGACTAGCGTCTCCAAAGGAGGCAATCAGATACGCATGGATCTCAGTGAGCAGAGGGGTGACTTTGAACAGGATGGGGGCAGGTTTGCCCTGAGCAGTTCCCAGCTTCACTTTTCCCTTTAGCATCATGATTTTGGGGTCCCAAGATATTTTCCTTTCCTATTTCCCCCCTTTTCTTTTTTTAAATCTTTTAGAGAAAGCATTTTAGAAGAAAATGAGTCTCTGGTCTCAGGGTTCGTCTGATCTCTCATGGCTAGGATGGTTTATCACCAGAGGGGTAGGTCCGGAGTTATTAAGAAAGCGCATTTTTAGGAGGCTGTAAAGTTTCACATCCTATTAAGAGAAAATGGGGGCGGGGAGGGAGAACAATCCTGGAAAATCGAGATATAAGCCACATTACTCACATGTCAGTAGATAGATAGGTATGAAAGTGGCTTATGTATGTAAATACGTTGTTATTTTTCTTCTGAAGTTTAAGTTGTCTAGCTTCAGTTCTCAGGGCTTTCTCAATCAATAAAAATCAATAAAAATAAGTTAGCTGGAAAATTCCGAAATATACGGAGATTAAAGAACACACCTCTAAATAACACGTGGGGGAAGGAAGAAGTCTCAAGAGAAAGCACAACTCAGTTTCCAGTGACTCCAAATTAGGGAAAGTGGGGAGAAAAGAAGGAAAAATGGAAAACATTATTTTGAAGACTTGTAGCCAAGAAAAATTAGAATTCGGTCCAAACTATAGAAAATAATAAATATTGAAAAACATTAGGCAAGACTAGACTCTAACAACAGGTGCACTGTAGTTTTTGAAACATAAAATTTTCCAGTTTCCCGTTTTTACTAACGATGAATCATTGCAGGACTAGTTTGCTTTGTCATACTTGGCCTAATTACTTGCATACAGTGCAGCAAGAATCTTCAATTGTAAATAAAGTGAGTAGGGGAAAGACAGCACCCCACCCCCATGGCGACATTGAGTCTTAGGCAGAAGTCAACGTCTTATACAGTAGGAATGGGGAGTGCCAATTCATGAATAATCTGGCTAGGAGAGGGGTTGTAAGATAGCTGGCATTTACAAAAGATTTCATCCAACAACAACAGGAAACACATTCTTCTCAAACTCACATGGAACATTCACAAAGACATATCACGTTCTGGGTTAGAAAACTCACTTTAACAAATTTCAACAGAGATATGTCATACAAAGCATGCTCTTTATTACAATGCAATTAAAAAAGAAATCAATAAAAAAAAGATAGCTGGAAAATTCCAGAATATATGGAGATTAGAGAACACACCTCTAAATAACACATGGGGTAAGGATGAAGTCTCAAGAGAAATTTTAAAATATTTTGGGCCAGGCTCAGTAGCACATGCCTATAATCCAAGCACTTCGGGAGGCTAAGGCAGATGGATCGCTTGAGCCCAGGAATTCGAGACCAAACTGGGCCACGTGGTGAAACCCTGTCTGTCTCTACAAAAAATACAAAAATTAGCCAGGCATAGTGGCATGCACCTGTAGTTCCAGCTATTTGGGAGGCTGAGGTGGAAGGATCACTTGAGTCTGGGAGGTCAAGGCTGCAGTCAGCTAAGAGTGTGCCACTGCACCCCAGCCTGGGCAACAGAGTGAGACCCTGTCTCCGCAAAATAAATAAATACATTTTGAATTAAATTAAAATGAAAAAGCAGCCTATCAAAAAGTGTGGGATGTAGTGAAAGTAGTGTTTAGAGGGAAATTTATTGTGTTGAACACATGTATTAGGAAAGAAGGAAGCTCTAACTCAGAGAGGGTTGAATAGGTGATGCACAGGGGATTTTGAAACTGTTGCAGGGCAGGGGAGCCCTCAAACTGGGGCACCACCAGGGAAGGTTCTTGCCTTTGTCCAGGAAGGAAGTTCAAGGGTGAGCTAGAGGAGGAAGAAAAAGGTTTATTGAGGCGGGAGGGTTACAGCTCCATGACTGCCCCTGCCAGGGTCACCCCGCAGGCAGTGTGTGGAGAGCAGCAGCTCAGGGCAGTTCTGCAGTCACATTCATACCTACTTTTCAATACATGCAAATTAAGGGGCACGTTTTTCAGAAATTTCTAGAAAAAGGATGGTAACTTCTGGGTCATTGCCAGGGAATAAGTACACTGTTCATGCTGCTGCAGTGCATGCCAGCCAGTCTTCAATCTGGTCCAGAGTCAAGCCCCACCTCTGGAGCTGAGTCCCACATCCTACCGCAATACTATTCGGCATGATGCTGTAATGGTGGATACATGACATGTTATGTTTGACAAAACCCATAGAACTATAGGACACAAGAGTGAGCCTTACTGTAAATGGACTCTTGTTAATTATGATGTATTAATATCAATTTATCAATTGTAACAAATTTATTACAGCACTGTTAATAATAGAGGAACTTATTGGCAGAAGGAGAGACAGCTTATGGTACTCTCTGTAAGCCTGAAACTGCTGTAAGAAATAAAATCCAACCTGGGCAACATAGCAAGACCTTGTCTCTACAAAAAATAAAAAATGAGCTGGGCACAGTAACGTATGCCTGTAGTCCCACGTACTCAGGACGCTGAGGCAGAATGACTGCTTGAGCCCAGGAGGTTGAGGTTGCAGTTAGCCATGATCATGCCCCTGCACTCTAGCCTGGGTAACAAAGCAAGATCCTGTCTCCAAAAAATAATAAAATAAAATAAAAATCTACTAATTGAAAGGAAAAAAAGCATCGTATAATGCCATTCATAAGAAAAAGAAAAGAGACCTGTGTTTGTGTGTGTTCACACTAAAAAAAATAATCTGGAAAGCTCTACGTCAGAATGTTTATAGTGGCAATTTTTTAGTTTTAGAATCACAGATGATCTTTCCACTTCCTGGTTTTTCTGACTTTTTTCTTTTTGCAACAGGTGAGTATTGCTGGAAAAAACCACAGATGATTGTGAAATGATTTTTGTCAACAACAGAAAAACGATAAGGAAACACAAAATCTGTTATGTATGATTTACCTTGGCTGGGGGTTAAAATTCATTTCCAGAGTAGAGTTCAGAGAAAGGTTGGGCTGCTAGTTGCTGGTTAAAGGACAAAGAATAAGTTCCAGAACACGGAAGAGTGAGCAGGTGAAATTCAGCACTGGGATCAGGGGAGTGTTTGATTTGCTAAAGGAAAATGCAAAGACGGCTCCTCCCTTCCCAGGAAACGAAACCAACAGCAGCCCAGGCTCCGCCAGCAGAAGAGATAAAAGCTAATAGGTCCGGGAGGCAGTTCTGTTGCCACGGGCTCTCCTGTCAATGATGGAGCTCAGAAATACCCCAGCCAGAGATCTGGACAAGTTCATCGAAGACAATCTCTTGCCAGACACTCGTTTCCGCATGCAAATCAACCAAGCCATTGACATCATCTGTGGATTCCTGAAGGAAAGGTGCTTCCGAGATAGCTCCTACCCTGTGCGGGTGTCCAAGGTGGTAAAGGTGAGTCCAGGCCTGCCTGACCGGGGAGGGGTGGCTGAATGTGTGAGAGTTGAGACAGAATGAGGGAGACACACAGAGAGAGACACAGAAAGAGAGAAGCAAAAATCTAGAACCCAGGGTGCAAATGTGAGTCCAGAGAACTGAGATCTTCTGATTTATCCACATAGCTTGTTAAGATAGAATCTGGGGTGAAAGCCTACATCCCTATTATTAACAAGTGACCCCCCCCACAAAGTTTATGAACCACTGTCCTAAGCCATGCCCATTTCAGAAATAGAGAAACTGAAGCCCAGCTCTGATAAACAGTGGCCCTAGGGCTCACCATTTCTGCAGCGAAGAATAGTGTTTTGAAAGCAAGTATCACCTGCTGGCTGTGAGACCTTGAGCAAGTCACTTTACTCTGTGTCCCAATTTCTTCAGTCACAATCCCCAATACTGTTGCAGTCTCGCCAGAGCACCTTAATGTAGCAGCTTTTCATTTTCTGAACTATGTGAGGTTCTTTGTCCTGTGTCCAAGAAAATTAAGGAACATGGACACAGAGGTGAGCTTGGAGCAAAAGTTTAGTAAGCAAAAGAAGAAAGCTCTCTCCGCCGCAGAGACGGGAGTCTGAGTGGATTGCCAGATTACAGCTGAATGCAAAAAACTTTTATAAGAAACTGCTCTCTTCCCCGTAACTGTTTGAGAAACTTTTTGTCAGTAAAGCTGTGCAACTCCCCTTACTTTATGCAGCTGTAAGGACGTCTCTAGGCAAGCACACAGTGCCGCTTCTCTTATGTGTATAACTGTGGATTTGTTTTACGTAAGGCCCCCTACCTGTGCCAGTTTCAGGCAGACTGCTTCTCCGGGACCCAGCCTTCACCGTTCACCTAACTGTTTTTTCCTCTTCTTCCCCTCAGTACCTTATAGAGTTGTGCAGATTAAGTAAAATAGTTAAGTGTGAACCACCCAGCATAAGCTAGTCAGGAAAAGAACACATATCCCAGACGGAGGCCCCCAGGTTTGAATTGTATCTGCCACCTACTATCTGGGTTACGGGGCTGATATATAATCTCACTGATCATCCATTTTCCCATCTGTAAAATAGAAACTAATGATAATGGTACCCAAACCATAGCATCACTGCGAACATTATAGGACTTTAAGACATGCAATGCCTTCAGAACAGCGGCTGGTGCTCCGTAATGGTAGTGATTGTTCCTGTCATTTTATTTAGGGAGGTTTGCCTCGCTAAGCTTCGGTTACTGTGCTTGTCTTTTTCAGGGTGGCTCCTCGGGCAAAGGCACCGCCCTCAGAGGCAGATCTGACGCTGACCTGGTTGTCTTCCTCAGTCCTCTCATGACTTTTCAGGATCAGTTAAATCACCGGGGAGACTTCATCCGGGAAATTAGGAGACAGCTGGAAGCCTGTCAAAGACAGAGAGTATTTTCCGTGAAGTTTGAGGTCCAGCCTTCGCACTGGGACAGCCCCCGTGCGCTGAGCTTCGTGCTGAGTTCGTCCCGTCTCAGGGAGGGAGTGGAGTTTGACGTGCTGCCTGCCTTTGATGCCCTGGGTGAGAGCTCCCAGCTTCTTTTTCTCCCTTTTCCCATTTTGGAGCAGAAATCTCTCACAGCTTGAGGCTTTTTTGCCCTAACAGGGCATCCCCCTAAAGCAGGGTGGGAGGAGGGGATCTTAGGATCTCTCCCTGGGCAAGAATGACTAACATCATGATCTATTACAGAAGAGACATTAAACAGCAAATTGGCATAATTCCAGAACAAAGACATTTCTTACAGAACAGCTGCAAGGCTTACTGGTTCTGGTTATGGCAAAACATGTGAATTTTATCTTTCTAAAATCCGACAGCAAAGATGTGGCTTAAAGTTCATGTTACTTTCATCTTTGTCCCAACATGAGGAGATCTCATCAAACATATGCAGCATGTTGGGAGATAGATATTTATAACCTGCAGGAACATTTGAACAGGAAGTATAACCTCTCAGAGGCCCCATTTCCACATCAGGAGAATTGGTAAAACCACACTACCTATATCATATCATTATTTTAGTGGTAAATGATCACTTACTTAATGCTTATTACTCATCAGGCATTCAGGTCTGATGAGTAATAGGTGTTCAAAAATGTGAATTTCCAGTAGGTGTAGTGGCTCATGCTTGTAATTCCAGCACTTTGGGAAGCTGAGACAGAGGATTGCTTGAGCTCAGGAGTTCAAGACCAGCCTGGGCAACGAAGTGAAATCTTACCTCTACTAAAAATTTTAAAAAATTAGCTGGGTGTGGTGGTACATGCCTGTGGTCACAGGTATTCAGGAGGCTGAGACTGAAGGATTCCGTGAGGCCAGCCAGGTGTTTGAGGTTTCAGTGAGCCATGAACATGCCATTGCACTCCAGCCTGGGCACAGAGCAAGAGCAAGACCCTGCCTCAATCAATCAGTCAATCAATCAAAAATATGAATTTCCCAACTGTATATGAAGGCACCTCAGAACACCACAGTGAACTCACGGAGGGCCACGGAATAGTTTAGATTTTAATTTTTTAGGGAAATGCAATGACATCTGTCAGACACAATGCAAACAGCTACTATTAAATCGTTTGAACTTAGTGATTAGTGGCTACTAATTAATAGTTGGTAATTATGTAGCAATTAGTGATTAATTAGCAAGTAATTAGTACTTAATTAAAGGAACTGTCAGGGTTTTCTTTGGGCCTAGGGCAGCCATGAAAAAAAATGCTGACACTCTGAAGACACCAGGGTATGAGAAAGTTTTGGATTCTCTCCTTTGTGCCGTATCTTGTGTTGGGGACTGGAGTTCAATGGTTATAAAAAATGAGAGGGAGAAGGCTGGTCGTGGTGGCTCATGCCTGTAATCCCAGCACTTTGGGAGGCCAAAGTGAGCAGATCACTTGAGGTCAGGAGTTCAAGACCAGCCTGGCCAACATGGTAAAATCCCATCTCTACTAAAAGTGCAAATTTAGCTGGGTGTGGTAGTGGGTGCCTATAATCCCAGCTACTTGGGAGGCTGAGGCAGGAGAATTGCTTGAACCCAGGAGGTGGAGGTTGCAGCGAGCCAAGATCACACCATTGCACTCCAGCCTGGGCGACAGAGCAAGACTCCATCTCAAAAAAAAAAAAAAAAAAAAAGAACATAAGGAGTTATTAAAAAAAAAATACCTACGTAAAGTAGGGTGAAACAATAGACAGCCATGGGTGTTCAGGGCTGTTTTAGACAGAGTCATGAGGGAGGGCCCCTGAGCCTGAGTGGTGAGAAGGAGTGCACCACGGGAAGATCTGGGGGTTCTGGGAAGAGGACCAGCAAGTGCAGAGGCCCTGACATGGCAATGACCGTGGCACATTTGAGGAAGACAGAAAAGGTCAGAGCAGTAGAAAGTGGGCAAAGGAAGCAAGACAGGAGGTGAGGGGGGAGAGGTTGCAGAGACCAGATCACCCCAACATCACTGGCCACCATAAAGACTTTGGGTTTTTAAATTCCAGGTGTTGCAGGATGCAGGAAGCAGCAAGATCAGATTTTAAAAGCTCTCTCTAGGTGCCGGGTAGAGAACAGGCTGTGGCGGAACCTGTAAAGAGGTTGCCGTCATCATTCAGGCGCGTGACGGTGGTGGCTTGGATGGGGTCATGGCAGTGGAGAGGGCAGGAGGGAGGATCGAGAATGGACTTCAGGCTTCCCAGCCCTGGGTCTAATGCACTTTCCAGTCGAACCCCATGGCCAGGGAGCTTGTCCCCCAGGGTGACTGAAAGAACCTCAGAGAAGAGCTGACACCTAAGTTGTAGGTTTTGCCTCAACAGGTCAGCTGACTGGCATCTATAAACCTAACCCCCAAATCTATGTCGAGCTTATCGAGGAGTGCATCTACCTGCAGAAAGAGGGCGAGTTCTCCACCTGCTTCACAGAACTACAGAGAAACTTCCTGAAGCAGCGCCCGACCAAGCTCAAGAGTCTCATCCGCCTAGTCAAGCACTGGTACCAAAATGTATGGCCCTCCTGCCAGGCCACTGTGGGTCCTGTCTGGACTGGGAGCAGAGGAGGTGTGGGAGGAGCAGAGAAAGAAGGAAGTGAAGGAAAAATGAGGGGGAGTGGTGGAGGGAATAGAGGGAGGGATAGAGGAGAGAAAGGAAAAAGAGGTGGAGAGGGAGGAGGGAAGAGGTTGCAACAAAAAAAGAAAAAAGAATGAAAGGGAGGGAAGGGAGGAAGGAAGGGATTTTGGGTGTTCTGTTCACCGCTGTATCCCAAGAACTTAGAACAGAGCCTGGTGCATAATAGGTGTAAATAATAGTTGAATAAATAAATCAGTGCTATACACACACACACACACACAGAGAGAGAGAGTCAATCACACTCTAAATCAGTGCTATACACACACAGAGAGAGAGAGAGAGAGAGAGATTGAGAGAGAGAGAGAGAGAGTCAATCACACTCTTCAGAAGGTGGATAAGATAAAACAAGAGTTTCCAACAAATATATGTTCATACGCCTCTTCTACTTACTGGCTGGCTGACCTTGAGTAAGCAACTTAACCTCTCTGTTCTTTCTGTTTTCTCATTTGCAAAGAGTAGCATGCCACAGCTAGAGTAAAATGGCATATAGCTGGTGCGAATAAATATGATATCTTTTAGCCACCACAGGAGTATACATAATAAAAACTAACATGTATTGTGTGCTTAGCTTATCAATGTTTTGTGGATGTGATATGCTTTTCTGTTCACTTTTAAATGCCCTGCATTTTAGTCAACTTTCACAGTAATTCTGTAAGTTAGATAAGGTTAGGTATTATTATTAAACCCATTTTACACTTAGGTCAACAAGAGAAACTTCTGGGTCAGGTGACTCATTCGGCCAATAACTAGCAGAAGTAAAACTTGAATTTGGCTGGGTGCAGTGGTTCACACCACTGATCCCAGAACTTTGATTGGCCAAGGCAGGTGGATTGCTTGAGCCCAGGAGTTCAAGACTAACCTGAGCAACATGGCAAAACTTTGTCTCTACAAAAAACTAAAAAATTAGCCAGGTGTGGTGGTAAGCATCTGTAGCCCCAGCTACTGGGGAGGCTGAGTGGGGAGGATCATTTGAGCCTGGGAGGAGAAGGTAGCAGTGAATCAAGATTGCACTACTGCACTCCAGCCTGGCTGACAGAGAAAGATCTTGTCTCAAACAAACAAAAACTTGAATTTGGGTCTACTGACTTAGGAGTTTGCCTGATAATAACAGGCATTCAATATATATTTCTCGAATGAATGAATGAAAATAATCAGGGATAAACTTCCCAATTTAAAAATAACACCTCTAGGTAAAACAAGACAATCATTTATTTGCTAGACTTCTAAGTGTTTGCTTTTCCACGAATTTTAATCATGGAGCCTGAGCATGGTAGAATTTACAAAAGCAGTTCTTGACAAAAGCAGCACTGCCCCCAGGGACATGTTGAAAATTAGGCCAGGCATGGTGGCTCACACCTGTAATCCCAGCACTTTGTGAGGCTAAGGCAGGTGAATCACCTGAGGTCAGGAGTTCAAGACCAGCCTGACCAACATGGTGAAGCCCCATCTCTACTTAGAGAGAGAGAGAGAGAGAGAGAGAAAGAGAGGGAAAGAGATATGAAAGACAGAGTAAGGTCTAACATATTTAAAGTTTTTATTTTATTCTGTGAATATGATATTTCTAGTTATTTTTAAATTTTTATTATTTTTTAGTATTATGTTTTATTTGCACTTATTTTCTGTGACATGAGCACATACAGATTCATGTGTGCATACATATATAATTATATACCTAGAATTAGATGGGCATGGTGGTGCATGTCTGTAATCCCAGCTACTCAGGAGGCTGAGACAGGAGAATGACTTGAAACCAGGAGGCAGAGGTTGCAGTGAGCCAAGATTGGGCCACTGCACTCCAGCCTGGGCAACAGAGCAAGACTCCATCTCAAAAAAAAGAAAAGAAAAGAAAATTAATGAGGGTGTTTTGGTAACATGGTGATAGGAGGACATGGGTGCTACTTATATTTAGTGGAAAGAGGCAGAAATACTAGTGGTTGTACAATGACCAAGAGAGTCCTTTACAGCCCAGAATTGTCTTTTTCTTTCTTTCTTTCTTTCTTTCTTTCTTTCTTTCTTTCTTTCTTTCTTTCTTTCTTTATGCTGTTCTCCTTTAAAACAAGACAAGATTACAGTAATTTAACTCCACTAACCATCATCATTACCACCTCCAACTTATATGCTACATTTCTTGTATATTTCAAGTCTCTCTATGTTTTCAAGAGCCTCAAAGCATTATTATTGTTTTAGAGCCAATGTTTATTTAATCTACTCAGAGATTTACTGCTTTCTTCACTATTCATTCTTTCTTACACCTCTAACATTCCATGTGGGGTCATGTTCCTAAATGACTATTCATCCTTTGGGATTTCTTTTGATGATGGCCTATTGGTAGTAAACTCCCTCAGTTTTTGTTTGTCTGAAAATGTCATGTTTTTGCCTTCATTGTTGAAGGGTGCTTTTGCTGGGTGGCCATTTCAGTGCATTGAATATATCATTCCATCTTCCAGTGTCATCATTAAAAAGTCAGTTGCCAGTCTAACTGCAGCTCCTTTGTAAGTAACCTATTTTATTCCTCTGGCTGCATGTAAGAGTTTTTCTTTGCCTTTGATTTTGTTTAGCTTCAATCTGCTGTGTCTTAATGATGGGTTCCTATAATTTGTCCAGATTGGGATTCCTTTAAGATTCCTGAATCTGTGTATTGGTATCTTCAGTTTTAAAACTTCTCAGCCATTCTTCTAAAATATAGATTCTCCCCCATTGTCTCCTCACCTCCTGGAATTCCAATTAAATGTATGTTAGACCTTACTCTGTCTTTCATAGCTCTGTACTCTTTTTTGTATTTTCTATCTTTTTGTCTATTTTTTCATGCTTTATTCTGAATAGTTTCTTCTAATCTACCTTTGAATTAACTAATTTTCTCTTTAGCTATATCTAATTTACTGTTAAGCTATTAATTATAGTTGCCATTTTTATCCTAAAATTTCTATTTCATTTTTTTATATCTACTGTGTTACTTCTTATGGCTTTTAATTTCCTACTAATTTTTTTTTTTTTCAGCCACCCAGGCTGAAGTGCAGTGGTGCTATCTCGGCTCAATGCAACTGCTGTCTACTAGGTTCAAGAGATTCTCTCATCTCAACCTCCTGAGTAGCTGGTATTACAGGCACCCACCATCATGCCTGGCTAATTTTTTATTTTAGTAGAGACAGGGTTTCACCATGTTGGCCAGGCTGGTCTTGAACTCCTGACCTCCGGTGATCCACCCACCTCAGCCTCCCAAAGTGCTAGGATTACAGGTGTGAGCCACCACACCTGGCATAATTCCCTACTATTTAAAGTTTTTATTTTATTCTGTGAATATGATATTCCTAGTTATTTTTAAATTTTTATTATTTTTTAGTATGATGTTTTATTTGCACTTCTTTTCTGTGACATGAGCACACACCAATTCATGTGTATACATATATGGCTCTGATACCTCTCCTTACCTGTCCTCATTCAAACCACTGATCACAGAGAGAGGATTATTTTTTTATATTTAATTTTTCTATTTTGTTAGGTTTTTGGGGGAACAGGTGGTATTTAGTCACATGAATAAGTTTTTTAGTGGTGATTTCTGAGATTTTGATGTACCCATCACCCAAGCAATGTACATTGTACCCAATATGTAGTCTTTTAACCCTCTCCATACCCCACCCTTCCCCCCCAGTCCTCAAAGTCCCATGTATCATTCTTATGCCTATGCTTCCACATAGCTTAGCTCCCACATATATGTGAGAACATACAATGTTTGGTTTTCCGTTCCTGAGTTACTTACTTAAAATAATATTATCCATTTCCATAAAGGTGGCTGTGAATGCCATTATTTTGCTCCTTTTTATGGCTGAGTAGTATTTCATGGGGTGTGTGTGTGTGTGTGTGTGTGTGTGTGTGTGACATTATCCACTCATTGATTGACAGGTATTTGGGTTGGTTCCATATTTTTGCAGTTGCAAATTGTGCTGTTATAAACATGCATGTACAGGTATCTTTTTCATATAATGACTTCTTTTCCTCTAGGTAGATAGCTAGTAGTGGGATTGCTGGATCTCATGCAATCTCATTAGAATTTTAGTTCTATAAGGAATCTCCAAGCTGTTTTCCATAGTGGTTGTACAAGTTTACATTCCCACCAATAGTGTAGAAGTGTTCCCATTTTACCACATCCACACCAACATCTATTATTTTTTGATTTTTTATTGTGACCATTCTTGCAGGAGTGAGGTGGTATCGCCCTGTGGTTTTGATTTGCATTTCCCTGATAATTAGTGATGTTGAGCACTTTTCCACATGCTTGTTGGCTATTTGTATGTCTTCTTTTGAGAGTCCTCTGTTCATGTTCTTAGCCCACTTTTTGATGGGATTGTTTTTTTTTTTCTTGCCGATTTGTTTGAGTTCTTTGTAGATTCTGGATATTAGTCAGATGTATAGATTGTGAAGATATTCTCCCATTCTGTGGGTTATCTGTTAACTCTGCTAATTGTTATTTCTTTTGCTTTGTGGAAGCTTTTTAGTTTAATTAAGTCCCATCTATTGATCTTTGTTTTTGTTGCATTCACTTTTGGGTTCTTGGTCATGAAGTTTTTGCCTAAGCCAATGTCTAGAAGGGTTTTTTCCAATATTATATTGTATAATCTTTATGGTTTCTGATCTTAGATTTAAGTGTTTGATCCATTTTGAGTTGGTTTTTGTATAAGAGGACAGATAAGGATCCAGTTTAATCCTTCTACATGTGACTTGCCAATTATCCCAGCACCATTTGTTGAATAGCTTTGTCAAAGATCAGTTGGCTGTAAGTGTTTGGCTTTATTTCTGGGTTCATTATTCTGTTCCATTGGTCTATGTGACTATTTTTATACCAATACCATGCTGTTTTGGTGACTATGGCCTTATAGGATAGTTTGAAGTCGGGTAATGTGAAGCCTCCAGATTTGTTCTTTTTACTTAGTCTTGCTTTGGCTATGTGGGCTCTTTTTTGGTTCCATATGAATTTAGGATTGTTTTTTTCTAGTTCTGTGAAGAATGATGGTGATATTTTGATGGGAATTGCATTGAATTTGTAGATAGTTTTTGGCAGTATGGTCATTTTCACAGTATTGATTCTACCCAAATCATGAGCATGGGATGTGTTTCCATTTGTTTATGTCATCTATGAATTCTTTCAGCAGTGTTTTGTAGTTTTCCTTGTAGAGTTCCAAGTTATTTTAAAGTCTGTGTTCAATCCTTCAATATTTAAAGTTGTATAAGTTTATTACTATTTCTCTTTTTTTCTGTTGGTCATCACTCTTAGTGTTTTGTTTCCTTATGTGCCTGGTTACATATGTGTTCATCATGGTATTTGAAAATTATTTGTAAAATAATTTGAGGTTTTGGATTATGTCTATTCCTCCACAAAGAATTTCGTTTGCTTCCGTGCATTTCTTAGGAACATTACAAGTCCTTCTTCTCAGTTAATTTTCATAATATCCTTCTAAGATAGGTGCTATTATGACCACTCACTTAGCAGATGAAAATAATGAGGCTCTGAGAGTCTAAGTCATCTACTTAGAATTGGACAATGGTGAAGCCAGGATTCAAACCTATATCAATAAGAATCCAGAACTCTTGACAAGAGGCCAGCAAACTTTTTTTTTAAATAAAGGGCTAGATAGTAAATATTTTAGACTTTGTGGACTGCACAGCCTCTGTTGCAACTGCTCAACCCTGCCTTTGTAGCATGAATGCAGTCATAAACTATACAATAATGAATGAGCCTTGATTTGTTCCAAGAAAACTATATCTAAAAACAGGTTGCACACTGGACTTGGGCCAATAAGAAATGTAGTTTACACAAAAGTTGAGCAAACCCATTATTTTTCTGATTGTTTTTCCTCTTCTCAGTGTAAGGAAAAGCTTGGGAAGCCACTGCCACCTCAGTATGCCCTGGAGCTCCTGACGGTCTATGCTTGGGAGCAAGGGAGCATGGAAACAGATTTCATCACAGCCCAGGGATTTCGGACGGTCTTGGAATTAGTCATAAACTACCAGCAACTCTGCATCTACTGGACAGTGTATTATGACTTTAAAAACCCCAGTATTAGAGAGTACCTGAGGAGGCAGCTCAGCAAACCCAGGTATGCTATCCTCACATGGATTAGCTCCCCTATGTAAATGAACACCTGGATACAGGCGCAGTGCCTTGTAAATGGAGGAGGTGGGAGGGATCCCCACTTGGTGAGAATCTCAGGTTGCCTGTCATTGTGCTGGGCATTTTACTACTGCCATTTGATTTAAATGCCTACCTCTAACCCTGTGAGGCAGGCACTATGCCAATCATTTTGCAGGTGAGTAAACTGAGGTTCTGAGAGGTAAGGAGCTTGTCCAACCCTTAACAGAAAATGAGTAGAATAGCTGGAATTTGAACTGAAATAAGAACAGCAGCAACAACAATAACAGTAATTGCTCCCAGGCATTGAAAGCTTGCTGTAAGACTAACACATGCTAATATAATAGTAAAAATTATCATCAATATGACTGATGTGTGTGTTATGTTCTAGTCACTGTGCTAAGCATTTCACATTACTTGGCGTTTTCTTTCCTCACACCATAGCCTTTGAGATAGGCATGTGGAACTACCCGCATTTGACAGAAAGAAACCTGAGGCTTAGAGAGTTCAAGTGACCTAACCAAGGGCACATCATTGATAAAGGGCAGAGGTGGGATTCAAACCCACATCTGTCAGGCGCAAGTGCAAGGCTCCCTCTCCCCATGCTCACTGCCTGCTGGGGGATAGGGTGCTGGGGACATACCCCTGGGAGCCCCTCCTCATGCTGTGAGTCCCAGCCCATCCCAGGCTGCATTTTGCTCTGCCAGGAGCATCCAGACTCCCGGGACAGAGCCCCAGCTCCTCACCTGTCCCTCTCTCAATGTTGCTCTACAGGCCTGTGATTCTGGACCCGGCTGACCCTACAGGAAACTTAGGTGGAGACCCAGAGGGTTGGCGGAAGCTGGCACGAGCGGCTGAGGCCTGGCTGAATTACCCATGCTTTAAGAATTGGGATGGGTCCCCAGTGAGCTCCTGGACTCTGTCGGTGAGACCTCCTGCTTCCTCCCTGCCATTCATCCCTGCCCCTCTCCACGCAGCTTGAGACATATGGTTTGAGACCATTCTTTTTTTTTCTTTATATACTTTAAGTTCTGGGGTACATGTGCAGAATGTGCAGGTTTGTCACATAGCTATACATGTGCCATGGTGGTTTGCTGCATCCATCACTCCGTCATCTACATTTGGTATTTCTCCTAGTGCTATCCCTCCATCCCCCCACCTCTTGCTATCCCTCCCTTAGCCCTCCAACCCCCAACATACCCTAGTGTGTGATGTTCCCCTCCCTGTGTCCATGTGTTCTCGTTGTTCAATACCCACTTGTAAGTGAGAACATGTGGTGTTTGGTTTTCTATTATTGTGTCAGTTTGCTGAGAATGATGGTTTCCAGCTTTTTCCATGCCCCTGCAAAGGACATGAACTCATCCTTTTTTATGGCTACATAGTATTCCATGGCATATATGTGCCATATTTGCTTTATCCAGTCTATCATTGATGGGCATTTGGATTGGTTCCAAGTCTTTGCTATTGTGAATATGCAGCCAACAAACATATGATAAAAAGAAAGCTCATCATCACTGGTCATTAGAGAAATGCAAATCAAAACCACATTGAGATGCCATCTCACACCAGTTAGAATGGTGATCATTAAAAAAATCAGGACACAACAGATGCTGGAGAGGATGTGGAGAAACAGGAATGCTTTTACACTGTTGATAGGAGTGCAAATTAGTTCAACCATTGTGGAAGACAGTGTGGCAATTCCTCAAGGATCTATAACTGGAGACCATTCTTTCCAATGTACTTACCTCCTGCCAAAGGCCATTTATATTCATATAGTTACAGGCTGTACTCCATATTTTACAGTAATTTTGGTCACAAACAAAGTTTCTAGAATTTTCACATCCCTTGTCCAGAGTTCATTCCCCTAAGAGTAATAATAAATAATCTCTAACACTACTTATTGATTACCTGCTTTGGGCTCAGGTTCTGTCCTAAGCCATTTTATATACACTATTTCATTAAATATTCACAACAATCCCATGAGGCATGCTTTCTTTTTAAAAATTTTTATTATTTTAGATTCAGAGGGCACATGTGCCATTTGTTACACAGCTATATTGTGTAATGTTGGGGTTTGGGCCTCTACTGATCCTGTCACCCAGACAGTTAACATAGTACCTAATAGGAATTTTTTCAACCCTTGCCCTTCTCCCTCTCTCCTCCCTTTTGGAGTCCCTAGTGTCTGTTGCATCCATCTTTAGCAAATGTTAAAATTTGATTTTCTGTTTCTGGTTAAATTCTGAAGGCCTTAAGATAATGGCCTTCAGCTGCATCCATGATTTCATTCTTTCTTATAGCTGCATAATATTCCATAGTGTAGATAGACCACATTTTCTTTATCCAATCCACCACTGATGTGCACTGAGGTTGATTTCATGACTTTGCTATTGTGAATAGTACTGCGATAAACATGAGTGCAGGTGTCTTTTGATAGAATGGTTTCTTTTCCTTTGGGTAGATACCCAGTAGTGGGATTGCTGGGTTGAATGGACATTCTATTTTTAGTTATTTGAGAAGTCCCATGAGGTGTGTTTTCTATCATTCCCAACTTACAGATGAGACAAAGGCTCAGAGAGGTGAGGTCACTTGCTCAAGGACATCAGCTAAAGAGGGGTGGAAGTGGGATGCAAACTCAGTGGACTCTAAAGCCAGCGCTCATGTCACTGTGCTAAACAACCTGCCTTGTCTCATTTACACCTCTCATCTGGACAATGGGAGACTCTGAGCAGGACTTGGGCTGTCACACGGCTAAGTAGGGGCAAAGGACTCACTCCCGGATCTTTCTAACCGCAAGCAGGAATCTGATTCCAAAGGATTGATGATGGTGCAGGTTGCTCCCTAGGAAGCAGACTCTGGGATGGAATTTAGCGTGCAGGATGTTCTGGGGAAGCACCACTGGAACCAGCACTCATGGAAAAGAGGGGAAGAAAGGAAAGGAAGGAAGCAGGAGAGAGCATAGGGAGAAGTGAACAAGGATGTAGAGCAGATGCGAGCTTCAGCCAACTCCAAGGACAGACCTGGAGCTGGAATGGCCTTTAGAGCTGCCCCACGGTGACAGAGCTGTCCAGGCCTCTATACCCCTACATGGATCACTCACTATGCTTGGGCACCTTGAGAAAGGGCATAGCCTTGAGCAAAAGACTTTCTGCAGCTGAGGCAACCTCTAAATGGACTGACGGCTGAAGTCTGTCTGCTGACCACTGTCCCAGCAGCTGGAGTTTGTTAGTCCTTCCTCAAAGGGGGATCCAGCTGGCATGTCATAGTGTCCACTATAAAAGTTCAGTGAACTCCAGCTGCAAGGTAGGAAGACTCCCTGTTGTGATCATGTGTCTCACTGTTTTCAGACTGAAAGCGACAGTGAGGATGATGAGACCTACGATCCCAGGATGTATCAGAAATATGGTTACATCAGAACATATGAGCCGTCTTATTTTTCTCAGGCCTCCAGCACATTCCAGGAAGCATCTACCCCACAGTCAGAAGAGAACTGGACGTGCACCATCCTCTGAATGCCAGGGCATCTTTGGGGAAAGGGTTCCAGTGTTATCCAGACCAGCCCCTTCATTTCCAGGTGGGACCCTTGATCCAGAGAGAACAAAGGTCCTCAGTGAGCTGGTGCACAATCTAAGACAGAATCCAGGTCTCCTGACCCCTGGCCTTCTATGCCCTCTCTCCTATCATGGATAACATTCCCCACAGCCTTGCCTCACTCCACCTATTCTCTGAAAATATTCCCTGACAGAGAACAGAGAGATTTAGGTAAGAGAATGAAATTCCAGCCCTGACTTTCTTCTGTGCTCCTGGTGGGAGGGTTATATCTAATGTACTATCAATAACAATAAAAATAAAGCAAATACCATTTATTGGGTGTTTATTAACTTCAAGGCACAGATCCAAGAAGTACAGATGCATATCTAGGGGTGTGTGTGTGTGTGTGTATGCATTGATTTAACAAGATGTATTTATTGAGAATTTACTGTGTGCCAGCATAGCTCTGGGCACTGGGAACGTAGAAGTGCACAAAAGAAGGTAGAAATCCCTGTCCTCATGACCCTGCAGAGCCAAGACTTCCAGAATTTTTTAAGTAAAAAAGTCCCTGTCCTCATGGAGTTGACATTTGTGTAAAACATCTTAATATTAGATGGTTTTCCTATTTCTCATAATCCTGAAATAAGCATCTTTGAGTCATCCTTTCTCCATATCTCTGAGAAAAATTTTAGAACTTCCCTGTGTGACACAGCAGCCACTAGCAACATGTATATATTAAATGCTTGAAATGTAGCTAGTCTAAATCTACATGTGCTATGAGTGCAAGATGTGTACTTGGTTTCAAAGACTTAGTACAAATAAAAAGAATGCCAAGTTCGTGCCAACTGATAATTTTTAAAATTGTGTGCTGAAATGATAATTTTTGATATATTTGAGTAAAATCAAAATGAACTTCATCATTTTCTTTTCCCCTTTTAATTGTGGCTACTAAAAAATGTGAAATCACACATGTGGCTTGCATTACATGACGTATTTCTACTGGACAGTTTTGCCCTTCTAGGTAAATCACTGGATTAAAGAATCAACTATACTGACTTACACTGCTACATCTTGACACTGTTCTTGGGACCAAGAACCAGCATATCATTCATGACTCCAAAATATAAAACTCTCATAAATACTCACAAAAGAACGAAGCAAGCTCTTATCACCTGACTTGCTAGTCACTTGGGTGGCTGCCAAGCAGTCTTTGGTCCAGATTATATTCTTCCATTTAGCCTCTCAGCATCCCTGTGAGATGGGTTTTGTTGTTATGCTCATAATAATAAGTGGAAGAACTTGAGGTTCTAAGAGGTTACAGTGCTTGCCCAGGGTCACCCAGCTGATCAGGGGCAGAATCTGAACTTGAACCCTAATCCTTCTCTCTGTAAAGCTCATGTTCTTAATCACCATGGTATGGTCTTCATGTGTCCTCATTCACTGAATTCTTATGTTTTCCTACTCTGGCACCATGAGAACCAGAAGCACCGATGTCCAAGGCAGGGGAAGATGAATGTCCCAGCTCAACTTGAGTGCAGATTCACCCTTCCTCAGTCTTTTTGTCCTATTTGTAGACTGGGTTAGATAATGCCAGTCTGCTGATTCAAATATAAATATCATTCAGAAACACCCTCACAGATACACCCAGAAATGTTTTACCAGCTATCTGGGCACCCTTAGCCCAGTCAAGTTATCACATAAAATCAATCATTGCACACTCCATGCTGATAGGCAAGTGTGGACATCCCAATGTAATGGCTTCATTGTATTTTACGATGTAGAAAATGCACTTGTGTTGCCTTTTGAGAGTGTTTCATGTTATAACAATGCCAAAACCAACAGCAGATTAATGGAATTGGTAATTAGTTGCTTGATTGAAGAGCCACATGGCCACATGATCAGCCTCTCATCTACAACAGGGCCCGGTAGTGCACCAGGATTGTTTTTCAAAGGGCATATACGTTTTTGCTACAAATGACATGGGCTTGCTCCAGAGTCCTGGGGTATCTGTGTAATAATTCTCTAGTTAGATATTGCCATAATCTCTGAATGACATCTTTTCCCATGACTGACAGTGGGAACACCATGGGGTCTGCCATGGTGGTATGGCTCAAGTAGAGGGGCAACTTGCACTGCAGCCTATACCAGCTGCAGAGTCCTTTGTGACTTCATAAAAGGGTGCGAATTTCTGTACTTCCCTCACTCTGAGATGTAATAGTGGTTTTGATCTACTATCCTGGCCAGGGAAGTGGCAGTTTCAAAGGCATCCCCATGACCTTCCTCACTGTGATAGCTCTCACTTAACCTCAGGCTAATGTGGGGTAGTGTCTTTTACCAAGCATGTCCTTTTTGAACATACAGTCAGGGCACAGGGAAATGATCACCAGGTAGGTCCACAGACACAGCGGGCAAATTGCAAGCCTGACTTGGCCAGGGCTCCATTTTCCATTCTTGGCTCCTACATGCCCCTATTCTAATGGAGACAGAATCTGGTGACACTTTGGATTTTCCTGCATCGTTATCAGTGTTGATCCTTTGCCCAACAGTCTTTGAAATGTTGAGTGTTTCCCCTTTTTTGGTGTATCATCCTCTGAATAAATGGCCATAGGTCCCTTGGGGGAAACCATTACTATATATACTATGGTGTTGCAGGGTCCTTTCCCAAGGGAACTCTGCCTCCTCCTTGTTATTGGCGTCTAGTCTGAGAACTGGGTCAGGTCCAACAATCAGGAAAGGATGATGACTTTTTATTGGAACAACTGCCCTTAACTCCCTGGTCATCCAGCCTTGATTTCTTCTAATGGCATAAATTGAATAGTGCTCTTTCAAGAGACTCATCCATTAAGTTGCTAGGAGGCCACATTGTATTCATCAGGTCCCTAACTCTCTATGGGTCATGACCCCTGGCTGCCTCTCCAACCTCACCACTCATTATAATCATTGCACCCACTTGGCTTCTATTGCTCTGGGAGTCCTGCCTGCCCTGTTGCCCTTATCAATCCAAGCTCTGTAACAGCCCCTTTTCCCAGGAGGCCACCATCAAAACACCTCTTGATGCAGGTGCCCCTCTCTTGAGCACATTCCTTATGGCCTTGGGGAATGTTTTGTCCCCTGGGACTCTATTTCCAGACTTACATAGCAAACATATCCACTCCTCTTCACTGTGCCCACTTCCCTTGGCCTTTTAACTCCTTCCACCAGCTCCACAGTAATTCTGGAATTTCACACTTTTCTGCATTTCTAGGAGCCATCCTAGGAGTCAGGGAAAACCTTGGCCTCACAAGCAAATGGGACTACAGTTGTGTGCCAACATGCCTGGCTAATTTATTAAAACTTTTGTAGAGATGGGTCTTGCTATGTTATCCAGGCTTGTCTTGAACGCCTGGCCTCAAAATCTTGCCTCCTTGGCCACTCAAAGTGCTGGGATCACAGCTACCATACCCAGACAAATTTTCTTATTTTTAAAGGCTGAATAATATTCCATTGTGTGCACTGCATACATTAATTTTCTTTAACACATTTATCCATTTATAGTTACTTAGGTTGCTTCCACTTCTTGGTTATTGTGAATAGTGCTGCAGTGAACATGGGAATGCAGTTATCTCTTTGATACCCTGATTTCAGTTCTTTTGGATAAATACTCGGAAGTGGTACTGCTGGAACATACGGTAGTTCTGTTTTTAATTTTTTGAGGAACCTCCATACTGTTTTTCATAGTGGCTTCCCAACAAGTACAAGAGTTCCCATCTCTCTACATCCTCACACTTGTTATCTTTTGCTCATTTTTTTTTTTTAAAAATGATCACCACCCTACCAGGGGTAAGGTGATATTGCATTGTGATTTTGATTTGCATTTCTCTGATAATTAGTGACACTGAGTATCTTTTCATACACCTGTTATCCATTTGTATGTCTTCTTTGGAGAAAGATCTATTCCAATCCTTGGCCCATTTTTAAATCACGTTATTGATTTTTTTGCTATTGAATTGTAGGAGTTCCTCACATATTGTGGAGATTAACCCTTATTAGATACGTGGTTTGCAAATATTTTCTTCATCCCGTAGATTGCCTTTTCAGCTTGATTGTTTCCTTTGCTATGCAGAAGCTTTTTGGTCTGATGTGGTCTCAGTTGCCTATTTTTGCTTTTGTTGCCTGTGCTTTACCTACTTGGCCAACTCATCTTTGACAAGATTGCCAAAAATACACAGTGGGGAAAGGACAGTGTCTCCAACAAATGGTGTTTGGAAAGCTGAATGCCCACATGCAAAATAATCAAATTGGACCCTTACCTTACACCACACACAAAATCATCTCAAAACGAATTAAAGCCTTAAACATCAGACCTGAAACTAAAACTACTAGAAGAAAACATAGGGGAAAACTTCATGACATTGGTCTTTCCAGTGATTTCTTGGATGTGACACCAAAACCACAGACAACAAAAGGCGTTTATTGTTATATGGCGTGTGAGGAAGGGGTTCAGTTCCAGTTCTTCCAATGTGGATGCTCAATCATCCCAGCAGCATTTGTCGAAGGGACCATGCTCGCTCCACTTCTTTGCAAAGCCACCTCTTAAATATTCCCAGAGCCCATCTATGTGGGAGTCTGTTTCTGGACTCTGCTCTTTTCCATTAGTCTATTTTTTGTATCCTTGAGTTAATACTACCTTGTCTTCATTACTACAGCCTTATAAATCTTCGCATCTTTGGGAGAATTCTGTTCTCTTTTTATCAAGTCATTGGTTCCTCTTAGCCCTTTCTATTTCTACGTTAGTTTTATACTCAATTTGTGACGCTCCTCCCAAAACATGGGGAGGCGTCTGATTGGAATTGCACAACTTAGTTTGGGAAGAATAACGTCTATATTTTATACATATCTATGTAGAATTTGATAATGCTGGTCAGGAACTTGGAGTTTCTTTTCGTTAATTTTAGTCCTTTTTAGCGGCTGTAACAATGTTTTATCATTTTCCCTGCAGAGATCTTTCACAGCCTTTGTCATAGTTATTCTCAGGCATTTGTTTCAGTACTATTCTACTTGGTGCTCTTTCTTTCATTTCATTTTGTAATGGTTGGTTCATGGGAGACTTAAACGTTTTCAGTGGTGATATTTGGCTATATAACATTATAGGTGATCTTTGTATTTTTCTAAATTTTCTGATTTTATTGACTTTTTGCACTAAACTTGTATTATTTGTGTGGCCATGAGAAATAATAAACATATTTTTCTTGAAAAAAAAAAGCTTTGAGAAGCACTTCTCTCAGCTAAGCTCTGATCGTTTACGCAAAGTTGGCAGGCACAGGCTACAGAAAGCTCTGGGGTGCTGTTGTTTGGAGCTGCTGGTCCAAGGACAAATTCACAAGATTTGGAAACCGAGGAGCAAGTGTGTAAGAACAAGGAAAACTATCGTATAAAATTGAAGCATTGGAGCCGGAAATTTCTGAGCGTCCAGAGATAAATTTCCTCAGCTCCTCCCTGCTGACAAAACCAAACTAAGAGCTAATGTTTAGCCAACAGAAATGAGAGTGAAGTTCACGGAAGAAATGAGGACACAGCTGGAAGTGTTCAAAAAGAGGAAACAAAACCTAAAATGCAATAATAAAAAAATTAATAAATAAATAAAAATAAAAATAAAAAAAAAAGAGGAACAATCAATGTCAAGTTTTGAGGTCCAGGGTTGATAGGCTCAGCTTCATGTTCAGTCTCCCAGTTCAACGACAGGGTGAAATTCGATGTCCTGCTGTCTTTGAGGCCCTGTGTGAACTCTCCCAGATCACCCCTCCTTTTCCTCACACAAATCCCCTCCTTGCACACCCCTCACGCCTGTCTGTGAGGTGCCGGGGGCCCCCCTCCCAGCCAACTGCAGGTAGTATTACTCCTCCCCAATCTTCCCTTCAGGCAGATCAAACCCAGGGCTCTGGAATCAGACTGCCTAGGCTCAAATCCTGCTTCTGAATCTTATGAGACGTCAAGATACTTGCCTAACTCCTTGGTGAAACAGGCTGTCCTCTGACAAATGGGTGTGCATAATTTGGGAGGCTAAAGCAGGAGGATTGCTTGATCCCAGGAGTTCAAGACCAGCCTGCATGACATAGTGAGACCCTGTCTCTATAAAAATAAAATAATTAGCCATATGTCGTGGCCCGTGCCTGTAGTCCTAGCTACTCAGGAGGCTGATCTGGAAAAATGGCTTGAACCCACAAGGTTGAGGCTGCAGTGAGTCATGATCAAGCCACTGCACTCCAGCCTGGGCAACAGAATGAGACCCTGTCTCAGAAATAAGTAAATAAGTAAATACATAAATAAATTTGGGTGCAATTGTGGCTTTTAGTGTTGTAGAGAGGATGAGCTAATGGATGATGGATTTATGCCAGTACCTCACATATAGCTTATTTTAAAGGAAGTTAGAGCTTATTATCATGATTATTCAAAAAATATTTATCAAAGGCCTGCCCTTGGCCATGTTCTGAGCTCAGTGCTGGGAATGCAAAGATGAACAAGAGACTCTTCAGGGACAATTGTCCGATGAGGTAACAGGCACTATTTATGAGAGGTCTAATCAATAGAGTTCTATTTCTCTTATAATTATCTAATAAATGATCTAATAATTTATTAGGGTGCTAATAAATCTGATGGCAGGAGTCTGTGGGAGGCAATGGCCAGGTCTCACTATGTTGCCCAGGCTGGTCTTGAACTCCTGGGTTCAAGCAATCCTTCTGCCTCCATCTCCCAGCATGCCGCAATTATAGAGGCATGAACCACTGCACCCGGCCTAAAATCTTATGTTAATAAAAAAAATACATGTATTTGAGGAGTACAACTTGATGCTAGAATATCATACTGTATACCTGAAATTAGCATTGATTCCAATTCTCTGGTCACACGTCATTTGGAGCATAGGGTCTTTGGTGGATTTAAGAGGTGCCTCCCTCCCTACTCTCAGCCATGTGACACCCAGAATCCTATGAAATTAAAGATTTTGTGTTTGGCCATAGGAGACTTCTATTCACCATCTTTTTTCTGTCCCACAAATGGCCAGGCCTCCGTAGTCTCCCACATTACAGCTTTGTCCTAGAAGGTTTTTTTTCTGTTAAACTGGCTCCACTGAGGATTTGAACCAGCAACCTTGCAGTTGCAGACTCTATACCTTAACTACTGTACTAATAGGCCACTTACAGCTTTGTCCTAAAATCAACCTTACTCTATAGAACATGCATGATTACAGAACATGCAGGACTACTATGATCTTGGTGCATCACATGGTCAAAGTTTGATTTATTAGTTAGAATAACACCAGCTGCTGTAACAAACAGTCCCCCAAGCTGCAGCATGGCTGAGATGCAATTTAAGTGTCTTTTTCACTTAAGTAATCGTCATATTGCATGTTCTGGTTGGCAGATGACTTTTTTCCATGCAGCAATTCAGGGACACTGGTTCCCGTCATCTGTAACTCTGGCTACAGGCAGGACAAGAGCAAAAGGGAGGGGCCATGTTCCCTTGGGAAAGTTCTTGATTTGGCTCATGCCTGTAATCCCAGCACTTTGGGAGGCTGAGGCAGGAGGATCACTTGAGCCTAGGTGTTTGATACCAGCCTGGGCAACATAGTGAGACCCTGTCTCTATTTTTTAAAAAACAATAAATGTTTAAAACAAAAATACAAACTCTTGGTCTGGAAACAGCACCCATTATGGTCACTCACATGCCATTGGTTGGACTCAGTCATGTGACCACACCTACTCACAAGGGGGGCTTGAAAATGCTGTGTGGGTGTGTGTTCAGGAGAAGAAAATAGAAGATTTTGGTGAACTGGTACAGTCTCTGCTGCACGCAGGCTTTAGCTTCAGGGAAATCGGTTTTAAGCCCAGATGGACTCAAGCAGTCATTTTACCTCTTAAGACTTAGTTTCCTCATCTGTAAAATGCATGGAGCAGCACAGTCTTCACCTCGGGTTGTTGGTGGATGGATTAAATGAGATAATACAAGCAAAGTGTTGAACACAATACCAGACACACACTGGTTCTCCATAGATGTCAGCTCAACACAGAGTCAGTGGACTAAATTGCTAACCTATGTTACATATTCCGCCCTATGCTGAGTGCTTTGCACAAAAGCAAGAATTATCAGAGATTCTGATTTTTTTCCACTGTGCTAATGTAAGAAGTTGTGGAGATCACATCACAGTTCACAGCGACCGTCTATGTTTGGGAGCAAGGATGCTGGAAGCAGAATCCAGCATAGCTGTAGCTTGCCCAAAATTACAGACACCTTTGTATCTACTGAACTGAATCTTTTGACTTGAAGACCAAAGACTGTAGCATGCCTGAAGGGACAGCCTCAGGACTGTGGATGCCTGTCCCTCCCCTGGCTTGGATTTTTGCTGACCATTGGCAAACCCACTGAACTCAGGATCACCGTATAAAGTGACGCGTTGAGCTTAGTGCCATGATGTTTAGCATTTGCAGGAAGGTCTCATGATTTTTCTGCTAAGTCAGCTAATAGGTAGTCCTCTGTCCCTTCAAGTTACTAACACACCCTTCAGGAATTTGAATATCCAATCCTTGATATTTTATCAACCCTTCATTCTGTGGTCAAAAGGCAGATTTCTCTCCCAGTTGAGACTGGAAGTTAGCAGCCTGCCTTCAGGGATGGGTTGTGGTTGCCTTCTGCTCTGTTTCCCTGAGAAGCTACAAAGTCATTCCAGGGAGGGCTAGAGCAGTTCTTTCTTGAGAGAAGACATTTACTCCTTCCCAGTGTATTGATTAGTGATTGCTACATAACAAACTACCCCAAAACTCAGTTGCTTGAAATAACTGTGAAGTGATTGATGCTCATGTGAGCATGGGTTGGTTGATGAAAACTCAGTTGCTTAAAACAACTGTGAAGTGATTGATGCTCACGTGAGCATGGGTTGGTTGATGCAGGCTGGGCTCAGCTGGGTGCCTCTGTACATGCTGTGGGTTCTCCTGAGCTTGACTCCTTGCTGTTGCATTAAAGGCTGTTCTGTGTGTGTGTCTTCTGGGGCCCAGGCTGATAGGTTTTGGACATGGCAGAAGCATAAGGGGGTAAACAGAGACACATGAATCCACTTAAGGCCTCAGCCCAGCACTGACATGCCATCATTTCTGCTCACATTCCACTGGCCATGCAAGTCACATGGCTGAGCAAACTCAAGGATTTGGGAAGTAACAATAGTCTTTAGTGGAGGAAGCTACAATATCCCATGGCAAAGCATGGATCCAGGGAGGAGTGACATGGAGGCCAGTGACTCAGTTTACCACACTGAGGTCTGGCAGATGGCTAGAATTGGCACTTTCTCTCAAGGGTTGGGGGAGAGGGTGTGTTTATGGATTCTATGGCGATCCTGGGCCTGGGAACCTCTGTAAGTCTCTTTCCCAGGGCCTCTCCATCTCTCTTCTACATGGTCTGTTCTAACTCCTGCCTCATCTAGATTTCTGTACCACACCCAGCTTCTTGTGAGCATCTCTTCGCTGCCAGAGGGCCCTGTTAGACAAGCCTCCAACATGACCCCATGCCAGCATTGTCACCCATGTGTTCACACCTGAATCAGAGGAAATGCCTCCCAAATGAAGCCCATCCAAGTGGAACCCCACTACCCCCATCAGGCAACCACAGGCCTCTTCAGCTTTCCTGGGTGTGAGGCAGACCTCAGAACCTCTGTATCTCCCAGCTAGATGGAAAGCTCTCCAAAGGGTCCTTGGGAAGCCAGCTGGATTGAGGCAAGAAACATCACACCTCCATCCATCTCCAAAAGGGAGGGGAGACACCAGCTGACATCAGTTCTCTCCAGTGCAATCACCTTGCCAATCATTGCTCTTCTCCACACTCCAACCCCTTTATATATTCTTGACATGGTTGAGGAGTCCCAAATTCTGCATTTGGGAGTTTGTTGCATACTTAGTTTGGCTTCTGGAGTCATCTATATAGGAGCCTCAGGCAATGGGACTTTATTTATCAAACCATTACTGGATGCCAGGTGCTGTTCCAAACACTTAGTAAATATTAACTCATTTAATCCTCATATAAATCCTATGAGGTAGGTGCTATTAAGATCTTTATTTTACAGATAGAAAAGTTGAGGCACAGAGAGGTTAAGTAGCCCAAAGTCACACAGAAGGCAACTGTCTTCTCACCAAGGCAAGAGGAGTCCCTTTTTATGATAACAAGGTGGAAGAAGGGGAGGGGGAGATGAACAAGAAGACGATAATGATAATGATGGCCTTTTCTGAGTCACTGTGATCAGCACTTCATGTGCATTCTCTTGCCTTTCCTGTCCTTTGAGACAGGTATGTCAGACTTTCCCCATTTCACAGATGAATAAACTGAGGCTGATATCGTTTGAATGTCTCTACCTAAATCTCATGTTGAAGTGTAATCCCCAATGTTGGAGGTGGGGCCTGCTGGGAGGTGATTGGATCATGGGGGTGGATTTCTCATGAGTAATTTAACTCTGTCTCCTTGGTGCTATCTATCCTCATGTGATAGTGAGTGCATTCTCATGAGATCTGGTTGTTTGAAACTGTGTGGCACCTCCTCCCCACGTTCTTACTCCTGCTTTTGCGATATGATGTGCCTGCTCCCCTTTTTGTTACATCTTGATTGTAAGCCTCCTGAGGCCTCCCCAGAAGCCAAGCAGACATCAGCACCATGCTTCCTGTAAAGCCTGCAGAACCATAAGACAGTTAAACCTCTTTTTCTTTATAAATTATCCAGTCACAGGTATTCCTTTATAACAATGCAAGAATGGCCTGATACAGATGCTTAGAGAGGTCAAGTGACCTACCCAAGGTCACATCACTGATAAAGGACAGAGATGGGATTTGAACCCACCTCTGTCAGGCCCATGTACAAGGCCCCTTGTCCTCATGCTCACTGCCCACTGTGGAGCAGGGCACTTGGAACACACCCCAGGGACCTGTGCCCTGCTGGGGCCCTCCTCCTGCCCTAAGTCCCTGCCTGCCCCAGGCTGGTGCTCTGAGTCTCCTACAGTCTACTCCTCAGCCTCAGTGGCCTCAGTCGCCTTCAGGGAAGGACTAAGGTCTCCTTTGGTCCCTGCCAATCTGAACCCTACCCCAGTGTGATGTGACCCTCAAGATCCTGACTCTGGCCTCTTACAAAATAAATCTGAACAAAATCAAGGTTCATTTTAATAGCATCAGGCTGCTGATGCAGACATTATCAACTCCATCAAACCGTATTCCTTCAAATGTTATGCTCCCCTGGGGGTGGGTGCCCCATGGGACGTCACACATTCACTTGGTGAAATCCACATTCATTTGGGGCACTCTTTCTCTCTTCTCTAACACACACACACTCCTTGGTTAGCTGGCTGCTGATCGCATTTCACGATATACTGGTTTACAGGAAAATATGATGGTTGACTTCCAATCCCAGATTTTTCACTGATGGTTTCCATATTTACACCATCTTGGCCAAAGTCTCTAGGTCACCATTTCCACACATACCCACACATCATAAAGAGATATGTTTTCTTAGTCTTCTGTTCATGTGGTCTGGAATTGTATTTGCTTTTGTTTTGGGCTATCCTGAGTAGCTCATTCCACTAATAGGCATAACCATAACCATGGCAGCCTCCACTTATTGACATTTATAATTTTCCAGGCATGTGCTTGGGACCTTACATTCGTTATTTCATTCTATCCTCACATCACAACCTTGTGAGGTGGAGGAGCATGATGGAAGGAGGAAGGAGCTAAAAGCAAGGAATCTGGAGCCTGACTGCCTGGGTTCAAATCCTGGCTCTACCAATTACCAGCTCTGTGACATTGGGTTAATTTCATAACCCCTCTATGCCACTTCCCTATTTCTTAAAGGAAGCTGACAATAGCATCTACCTCATTGAATTCATGTGAGGATTAATTGAGTTAATATTAATAAAGTGTTTGGAATGATACCTGACATCTGGTAATGGTTTGATAAATAAAATCCATTTTAATGATGAGGAAACAGGCTCAGAAGAGGGCACTCACTTGCTCATGTTGTGCAGACAGGTTCCAGACTCAAACTCAAGACCATCTGCCTCAAAAACATCTAAAACTATTGCCCTGCATTCTCTTCATTTGACAGATAATAAAACTGAAGCTCAGAGAAGCTAAGTGACTCGCTTGGGACTGCACAGCAAAACAAGACAAGCAAGACCTAGGGTCTCCAGACTGCCAGAGTGGAGATGCTTCTACAGGCTTTTCTCACTGATGCCCTCTGGGCAGACGGGCTCCTTAATATGAGAGTGAGCTCACACTCCTTTTTCCGTTTTCAGGTGAACCTGACACCGGTTGGCAGAAGGCACTATGCCAATAATTAGTGAACATGTGGTGAATTTGCAACAGACAAGAGGAGCCTCATTATCCTATAGTTTCCAGGTTGCTTAGGGAGGCAGAAATCACAGCAAGGAAAATCTTCAGTAATAAACAGACATCTTGTAAAATTAATTGCAACCAACCTCCCTCCCTACTTAAAATTAGTATCTATTTCCAGCTCTGCTTTCAATGCCCCCATATGCACACAAGTGAACTCCCTCCCTCTCTTCCTCCCTCTCTCCCCGTCTCTCTATCCCTCTGTGTCTCTGTCTGTCTGTCTCTCCCTCTCTCTGTGTGTCTCTCTCTGTCATTAAAAAATAAACTTTAAGAAAAAAATACAAGGTAGATTTACACAAATAGTGGGAACTCAGTCTTGAGTTAGCTGTGTATGACTGAAAAGGATGCTGTGGTTTAATCTTAACAATAATCATAAAAACAATAACATAAAAGTAAACAAACAACATGACTGCTATTTACTCAGTGCTTATCTGATGCCAGCCACTTTGCTAAGCCTATGAATGCATTACTTCCCATTGCCACAGATGAGAGAATTGAGGTTCAGACAGGTTAAAGTCATTGTGTCCAAAGTCTTGCAGCTGGTGAGTGGCAGAGCTGGGATTCAAATCCTAAACTGCCAGCCTTCAAAGCCTGTGCTCTTAATCTCTACCCCGATGCCTCAGTGCTTCCTTGTCCATTGAGTTAAGCTCCATAGGCGCACATTCCCTGTCCTGTCTTACTGTACAGTCCCAGGCAAGTCACTTAGCTACTCTGAGCCTCAGTTTCATAATCTGTCAAATGAAGGTAACGCAAATGATTCCTAGTTGTGATGAGGGATCATCATAGAAATCCGCCATTTCCAGCCTATTATGCAGTTCCTCAAGCACTGTGACTCCAAGTGGCATCATCTCCTGGAAGAACACACTGTCTTACTGTCATTCCCTCCTTTGTCAACTGATCCCTCCTTGAATCTCACTCTTCCCCTACTCTTAGTCCCCCATGTACTGCCAGCTGATTAAATAAAATCATTTTTGAAAATCATAAGTGTTGGCTGGGCATGGTGGCTTACTCCCGTAATCCCAGCACTTTGGGAGACCAAGAAAGGCAGATCACGAGGTCAGGAGATCGAGACCATTCTGGCTAACACGGTGAAATCCTGCCTCTACTAAAAATACAAAAATTAGCTGAGTGTGGTGGTAAGCACATGTAATCCCAGCTACTAGGGAGGCTGAGGCAGGAGAATCTCTTGAATTGGGGAGGTGGAGGTTGCAGTGAGGCAAGATCATGTCACTGCACTCCAGCCTGGGCTACAGAGCAAGACTCTGTCTGAAAAAAAAAAAAAGTACAAAAACCAGCAGAGGCTGGACCAGATGCAGCCCGTGTGCCATACTGTGCCAGTTTCTTCCAAAATTTTATTAAGAAAAATTTCCAAGCAGACACATTGAAAGAATTTTGCAGTGAACAATCACCCATATACTCACCACGTAGATTCTACAGTTAACATTTTACTGCACTTGCTTGATTACACATCTTCAATTTCTTCACTCTCCTATCCATCCACGCATCCATCTTATTCTTTTGATGCAACCTAAGATTCTTTTTCTGCCAAGTGCGATGGTTCACACCTGTAATCCCAGCACTTTGGGAGGCCAAGATAGGTGGATCACCTAAGGTCAGGAGTTTGAGACCAGCCTGGCCAATATGGTGAAACCCCGTCTCTACTAAAAAATACAAAAATTAGCCAGACATGGTGGCACACACGCCTGTAATCCCAGCTACTCGGGAGGCTGAGACAGGAGAATCACTTACACCCAGGAGGCAGAGGTTGTAGTGAGCTGAGATTCATCGTGCTGCTGCACTCCAGCCTGGGTGACAGAGCGAGATTCTGTCTCAGAAAAAAAAAAAAAAAAAAAAGATTGTTTTTCAAAAAGAAACCAGCAGCAATTTCTTCCCAGGCGAGTACACAGTGATTAGTGAGTCGGCCTAAGCAGACAGGCAAAATGAGAGGGAGTACCTATAGGTGGGTACTGTCACTTTTTATATATAGGAAACAAACAATAGTTTTCCAAGGAGAACAGCAGATGATTTGCTGCTGTATCAACAAAGAATACGTTTGACAGTAGTAACGGAATGTGTAATGGATATTCTGAGATGTTTTGTTACACCCACAACTGTGGGTGACCTATTCAGATATGCCTTCTCATTGCAAGCACCCCCCAAAAAACTCCTCTCTTTAAGATTTTATCTAGCCATGAATCCAACATTTTCTCATTTATTTGCTTATTAATTTTTTTGTCCATCTTCTCTTGTTAGAATATAAATTCCATGAGAACAGGGGCCTTTCACTTATTCACCACACATGTTCTGTGCTAGACAAGTGCCTACCATATACTCAGTAAATAAATAAATATTTATTTTTGAGCTGGAGTTTCACTCTTGTCACCCAGCCTGGAGTGCAATGGTGTGAATTGGCTTACTGCAACCTCTGCCTCCTGGGTTCAAGGGATTCTCCTGCCTCAGACTCCTGAGTAGCTGGGATTACAGGCATCTGCAACCACACTCAGCTAATTTTTGTACTTTAAGTAGAGATGGAGTTTCACCATCTTGGCCACTCTGGTCTCGAACTGTTGAACTCAAGTGATCCACCCGCTTCGGCCTCCCAAAGTGCTGGGATTACAGGCATGAGCCACTGCGCTCGGCCTCAATAAATATTTGTAAGAATAAGGAATGGATCTGTCTTCCACATCTCATAAGTTGTCTTTTATACATTTTTTCTCTATGTCCTGCTTTCCTGTAATCTCGGGTAATTTCCTTCATTCCATCTTCCAGTTTACCAGTTTTATCTTCAGATATATTTATTCAGCCTATCTATGGAGAAGGTTTGATTTTTCTGTTCTTCTTTGGTTCTATTTTGCATTATTTTTTCACTTCCAATGCGATGGGGTTATTGATTTTCCTAACTGTTCTTGTTTCATGGATATGATGAATAATTAGGAATATAATGAATAATTATAATGGATATAATATCCAATCCCTCTGAGGATGTTAATTGTAAATTTCTAAGACTGTCTTAGTCCAATTTGTACTTCTAAAACAGAAAGCCTCAGACTGGGTAATTTATAAAGAACAGAAATGTATTTGTCATAGTTCTGGAGACTGAGAAGTGCAAGATCAAGGCTTCAGCAGGTTGGGGCCTGGTCTCTATGCTTCCAAGATGGCACGCTGAAGAAGAAATGTTGTGGCTTGGGGAAGGAGGAACACCATGTCCTCACATGGCAGAAGAGCAGAAGAGAATGAACTCATCCCTGCAAGCTCTTTTCATAGAGGCCGTAATCCATTCATGTGGGCAGAGCCCTCATGATACAAACAGCTCCTGCTAGAGCCCATTTCCCAGCTGCTGCACTGGTGATTAAGTTTCTAACACATAGATTTGGGGGGACAAATTCAGACCGTAGAAGACTCCTTCTCCTTTATTGATTATTTCAATGTCCTTACATGTGAGTTTTTATGTTCATAGCGTTCAATCTCCCAAAATAATTTGGCAACTTTGGATGTGTGCTTTTTGCTCCCTGGGGATGTTCTGCTTGTCTCCCCGTGAAGTCAGTACCTTCTTACTGCTGCTGGAGTCAGAGGTGAGGAAGGAGGAAGTGCCAGGAACAAGTATTTTGCACACAAGGCTTCCTGTTCTTTCCAGATGTAGTCAGGTGTGCTGGGCACTTCCCTGCCTCTCTGCCCCATCCTCACTGCTCCCTCCCGGGACAGGCACTTCTGCTTCCTGTTACTCAACACAGAAAGGTTGGGGCAGGAGATCACATGTCCTTAGAGGCTGCCATTACTATGCCAGCACGACTGACAACCATGACAGTTAACCTACGGTCTCTTCTCCTCCTTCAATCTGTTGTGGATATCAGGAGACCGGAGAGACCAATGGGTGAAACAGGAGGATTTTATTTAGGTGCACCGGCTCAGTGGATTTGTATCTGAAAACTGAGCAAAGGACAAAGAAAATGAGGTACCTTTTATACATTCAGGATGATGCAGCAGTTAACAGGTTTACAAAAGCCAGAACAAAGAACAGTTAATTAATGTGTAACATGTCTTCTGATGTACTTTACATTGAAAAGTAACATTCTTGAGAAACACATTTTGCAGTTTCTATGCTTTGTGATCTTGTAGCTAACCAGAGTAAGAAAAACAGGGATTTTTAGATGCCCGGGAACTTTGTCAAGAACGTGAGCAGGATAGATAAGGGTTAAATGGTTTTCAGGAAGGCAGTTTAATATTTCTGCATAAGCAGAGCTGAGGAGGAGATATTATATTAAACACTGTACAACACAGTAAACTTTATTTTATTATGCAGCAATTACAGACCATTGTTATTATTTAATTTCTCTCTTCAAATCCACTGCCTGGAGCCTGCAGCTCCTCAGAGCCCTTTCCACTCTGCATAGGCACCCCCTCCTTTATGCGTTTTAGTTGGAATTTCCTCCTTCATCCAATCCCGTATCTCTTTCAGGGATCTGTTTCCAGTTCACCCAGGGCACCTCTGTTTAGAACCCAGCAGCATTATTAAAGTTTTTCCATCTCTTTCCCACCATTTCTAGAGGCTTGGGATGGACATTGAGGACTTGTGCGTGTGTTCAGCCCACTTTCCTGACCCAATCTTGACCCTTCTGTGTTCCATCTTCTGAAAATGCCTCAAATGTCCTGGTCCCATGACTGCACTCCTTCTCAGTTTCCAACCCTGTTATTTCCATTATGCTTTTAACATGTCTTTGCCGCTATTTTAATAGGATCTTGAGTGTGTGTTCAATCACCATCTTGAATGAAAAGTTTCTAAAGTGGCCTATGACTCAGGAAGAAGATCATGATTAATGGGAAAGCATGAAAATCATCACTGAATTCCTTGACTTAAATCCCCGCCACAACACCTGGCCTACAAAATAGTCTCCTGCCTATACTTGAATAGTCCAAGTGATGCAGCATTCACTCTTCAAAATATTACCTGTGTGTACATGCTACAGACCCAGCATCTCTCCCTCTCATTGACCATGACCTCTGAAATTCACTCTCTGATCCTATTTTCTTTCAGTTCAGGTGCAGACTTCGGGAAGCACTAGCTAAGACTGTTACCTGAATTGTATTCAGAGCTAGAGTAAACGCTGGGTCCCGGAGCTGACAGAACAGAGGACCAGTGAGTTTTTTAATAAAATGGGGAGGCGGGTGGATCACGAGGTCAAGAGATCGAGACCATCCTGGTCAACATGGTGAAACCCCGTCTCTACTAATACAAAAAATTAGCTGGGCACAGTGGCGCGTGCCTGTAATCCCAGCTACTCAGGAGGCTGAGGCAGGAGAATTGCCTGAACCCAGGAAGCGGAGATTGCGGTGAGCCGAGATCGCGCCATTGCGCTCCAGTCTGGGTAACAAGAGCGAAACTCCGTCTCAAAAAAAAAAATAAATAAATAAATAAAAAAAATAAATAAAATAAAATGGGGAGGAAGGAGATAGGCTATGGCTTGGGCCAGACCTGGAAGAGAGCTCAGGTGTGCAGTCTCTGGGAACCTGGGTGGAGAAGCAGCAGGAAATAAGCAGAAAAAGGAGGAGTCAGGCCATGAAGATAGAAGCATTGGCCCTGGATTCAAATCCCCACTCTGCAGTTTATAGCTTACAGTCGCTCAGCCTTGTGACAGTTCCAAGAGAATACTTCCCTATTGTAGCTTTGTCATGTTTTCATATGTAGTATTGTTGTGCAAGGTACCATTCTAAACTGACTGACTTTCCTTCCTCCCTTCTCCGAAATAATTTTTAATTCTTGCAGACGGACTTTAGAATCATGTGTTTGAAGTTTTCAAAAATGCAATTTTTATTGGAACTGCATTACATGTATAAATTATTTAGGAAGAGCTTGCTTTTGAAGAGGGCAGCGCTGTGGACTTGGGCTGGGTTTGAATCCAGCCAGACAACTTTCCAGCTGTGCTACCTTGGACAGGTACCTAGTTCCTCTGTACCTTGACTTCTCTATCTGTCAAATGGGTGATGATAATAGCACCTACACCATGGTTGTTGGGAGGAGTCAGTGAGATTCTCCAGGTGTACCTTATTATCACTGGTGGTGGTAGTAGTGTTTAGAACCCATCCCTCAGCCAGAGAGCAAGGTAGGAGTTATCCGTTTATTAAATCCTGACTTTGTTTTTTTCATGTAAAACTTGCACGTTTCTGAAATACTCAGAGTACATTACTCAATATATACCCATATGTTCTCTGGACTTGCTGCTGTCAGGACATTTCGTTTAGGTTGTGATTAGTTCGTTGGAGCTGGTGGGGGCAGGGACGGCTGGAAGCAGGGAGATGAAGGAGAAGCCGTAGCTAGAAAGGGGACTAGGAAATTGGAGCCAGGTCCCAGAGCTGCTAGAAAGAAACGAAACTGAAAGCAAGGAATTTCCGCAAGTTTCGGGGAGGAGGAGAGGAAGCTGGGGAAGGCAGGGTCTCCAGCGTCCGTCCCCCTTTCACGCCCCGCGCGGGACTGAGGACCTAGGACCCGGCGCAGCGCCCGCCCCCGGGGCCAGCGAGCTGGGCGTGGTGGGGAGAGCCGCGCAAGGAAACGAAACCCGAAACCCAGAGGCCGCGGCGGAGCCTTGCTTTCTCTGGCACCTGAGCCGGGCTGCCATGGACGTGTACGGCACGCGGGCCGCCGCGCTGGACAGGTTCGTGGCCAGCAGGCTGCAGCCGTGGAAGGAGTTCGTGGAGAAGACGCGGCGCGCCCTGGGCGCCCTGGCCGCTGCCCTGAGGGAGCGCGGAGGCCCTCCTGGCGCTGCTGCCCCGCGGGTGCTGAAAATCATCAAGGTGAGGTCCCACCTCAGGCTCTTTGTGTGTCCAAAGGGAACAGTCCTAGGAGAACGCTTAAGCCTCATAGCCTTACGGTGGGGGTGGCTTTATACGGCTTGTGCGCTTCTCATTCATTTCTCTACCAGATACTTCCAATGTGCCAGCCCTGTGCTAAGTGCCCTGAATATATCAGCCAGGTAGGTACTCTTAACCCCCGCTTGACAGATGGAGAAACTGAGGCACAGAGAGGCACAGTGAAGTGTCCATTTCTGTGAGAGGCACAGCCAGGATTCAAACCCAAGTAGCCTGATTCCTGCATCTGGGCTCTCAGAGGCTGCCTCTCATCCGTTCATTCACCCACTCACTCACTCATTCACCCAGGCATTCAAACAGACCATGGGCCTCAGGCTATGCCAGACCCTAAGGACACAGAAGTAATAATACTTCATAATAGTCAGAATAGCCCAATTTATTGAGACATTACCAAATACCAATGAAAATTATCTCATTTAATGAATATTATCTCATTTAATCACCACTTCAGTGAGGTAGGTATTATTGTACCTGTTTTATGGATAGGGAAACTGAGGCTAGATGCTAAACTACTGCTCCGAGTCACTTTTTCTTTTCTTTTCTTTTTTTCTTTTCTTTTCTTTTTTTTTTTTGAGACGGGGTATTGCTCTGTCACCCAGGCTGGAGTGCAGTGGTGCAATCTCGGCTCACTGCAACCTCCACCTCATGGGCTCAAGTGATCCTCTCACCTCAGCCTCCCGAGTAGCTGGGACTATAGGTGCACACTACCGTGCCCGGCTAATTTTTTGTAGAGATAGAGTTTTGCCATGTTGCCTAGGCTGGTCTGGAACTCCTGGGCTCAAGTGATCCTAAGTGCCTCGGCCTCTCAAAGTGCTGGGATTACAAGTGTGAGCCACCACACCCAGGTAATTTTTGCATTTTTTGTAGAGATGGCATTTCACCATGTTGGCCAGGCTCCAAATCACTTTTTGTCACTTAAATACAGCCACAATGCCGCTGTGACCCCAGGACACTTGCAGATTCAGGGAGGAGGCAAGTCATGAACTATCTTATCCTCAGGGTAAATTTGGGGGTGCCAGGAGTGGTCGAGGGAACCTGGGTGTGACAGAGCAGATTTGGAGGTTGTCAGGGGAGGGGGTGAAAACAGAGTAGAGATGGCCTCAGAGCACCTGGTGGTTTGCTGGGGCTGACTCTCAGCTTGGGAGGTAGGGAAGGAGGAGGAGAGACTTGTAGCCAAGGAGGTGTGAAGTCCCATTTCTACCTCAGAGATGAACAGGAGGGATTTTTGTGCAGCAAGAGAAAGCCCTGGCATCCTTAGCTTCCCTGGAAAGGGGTGCAGAGGAGGGGTCTCTGGCACAATCTCCCTGTGCTTTTGTTTCCTCCTCTGTAAAGTGAGCACATAATGGTACCTTCCTTCTGGGACTATGAGGAAGGTTCAGTGAGATGAGAGTGTGCAGAACGTGCAGGAGGTGGCCAGCTTGTAATAGTCCCTGCTCCCACATTGTCAGCAGCCCCCACATAGTGGGAACTGGAAGTAAAAGTCCTGGCATAATCATCAGGATAAATAGGGGTCCCAGTTTAGGGCAAGACTTGCTCCTGGAAGGCTCAACGAGATGTCAACAACCACCTGTGGAAGCCTGGCCTGCAGACCCCGGCTCAACAATGGATGAATGAATGAATGCACTCTCACACCTGCTTCAGTGATACACGTGGGCTAGGGATGGATGTTGGCTGCTTTCAGAGGGTGAAATGCAACCAATCGACCCAGAACCTCTGTCCGTCCACACATTTATTCCATCAAGATTTTACAACAGGGGTTCTAAGTTAACACACTTGTGAATAATTAACATGGTTAAAAGAATAGTTTTATGAAGGATAAAAACATTATGTTCTGGGCCCAGAGTAAACACTACCAACAGGTAATTCCCCTTTGATCTTTCGCTGAGAGGACCACCCAGCACAAAATTTACATGAGTAAACAGTAAGAGTGGAAACAAAGGGATGTGGGGTAAACAGACTTAACCTGGGAGGGCCTTTCATCGTCTCTATCTCTTTCCTATGCTAATATTCATGAGGTGGCTGCCTTCAGCACGCCTCAATAAAACCTTTTGGCCTTCCAAAAGGTTTGAGATTACAGTCTGTAACTTTTCCTAATATTTAATACTTTGCCAGCCACACCGAGTGAATATCAGCAGCTCAATCCTTGTTCTTGCTGTTTACTGGCTGTGTAACTCATTTCACCGCTCTGAGCCTCACTGCCCATATCTGCAACCACATGTAACTACATCACAGTTGTTTTGTGTTGGAAGTGAGTTTAGAGATGTCAGATCCCAGATGCAGAGCAGTGGCTCTGACAATGTTTAGGAGTTTCCTTTCCAAATCCTCAGGCTGGAAACTTTTTGCCAAAAGAAACACTGACCAGACAGGTCTCAGAAATTCAGTGAGTCATACCACAATTCTATACCCATTCTGAGCAAAGATTGCAAACATGTGTTCTGCAAAGTAGAATTTGTTTTACCTGTGGTCTTGGGTTTTTCAAAAGTTAGTTGCCAACATTTAAAAATCATGGATTTAGGCCCGCCGCGGTGGCTCATGCCTGTAATCCCAGCACTTTGGGAGACTCAGGAGGGCAGATCACTTGAGGTCAGGAATTCCAGACCAGCCTGGCCAACATGGTAAAACCCTATCTCTACTAAAAATACAAAAATTACCTGGGCATGAGTGGTGACGCACACCTGCAGTCCCAGCTACTCAGGAGGCTGAGGTGGGAGAATCACTTGAACTTGTGAGGTGGAGGTTGCAATAAGCCGAGATCGTGCCACTCACTCCAGCCTGGGTAACAGAGCAAGACTCTGTCTCAAAAATAAAAATAAAACAAAAATTATGGATTTAGCCTGGCATGGTGGTGCATGCCTGTAGTCTCAGATACTTGGGGGCCTGAGGTGGAAAGATCACTGGAGCCCAGGAGTTCCAAGCTGCAGTGAGCTACTCTCATGTCTGTGAATAGCCACTGTACTCCAGCCTGGGAAACATAACAAGATCCCATCTCTTAAAAAAAAAAATGTAGGCTGGGTGTGGTGGCTCATGCCTGTAATCCCAGCACTTTGGGAGGCCAAGGCAGGCAGATCACATGAGGTCAGGAGTTTGAGCCCAGCCTGACCAACATGGTGAAACCCCATCTCTACTAAAAATACAAAAATTAGCTGGGCATAGTGGCAAGCACCTGTAATCCCAGCTACTCGGGAGGCTGAGGCAGGAGAATTGCTTGAACCCGGGAGGTGGAGGTTGCAGTGAGCCGAGATTGTGCCATTGCACTCCAGCCTGGGTGACAGAGTGAGACTCCATCTCAAAAAAAAAGTAAAACCTAGCCAGGCATGATGGCATGTGCCTGTAGTCTCAACTACTTGAGAGGCTGAGGCAGGAGGATTGCTTAAGCCCAGGAGTTCAAGGCCACAGTGAGCTATGATTATGGCACTGCATTCCAGACTGGGTGACAGAACAAGACCCTGTTTCTATGGAAAAAAACAAAAATGAAAAACTATGGGTTTACATATTAAAATTGCTTCTCTTGAAATCTCAAACCTGGTTACCCTGGACCCACATTCCCGCATGGCTTTGATGCCTACAGCCTTATGGACACAGTTTTTCCCCAGCACACTCGCCTCGCTCAAGTTGCATGCCAGACTGCAAGGGCACTAGAATTGTACAGTATGGAATTCTGAGTTACCTTTCTTTGCCTAGGGAGGCTCCTCTGGCCGGGGCACAGCTCTCAAGGGTGGCTGTGATTCTGAACTTGTCATCTTCCTCGACTGCTTCAAGAGCTATGAGGACCAGAGGGCCCTTCGTGCAGAGATCCTCAGTGAAATGCAGACGTTGCTGGAATCCTGGTGGCAGAACCCAATCCCTGGTCTGAGCCTCGAGTTTCCTGAGCAGCACATGCCTGGGGCCCTGCAGTTCCGCCTGACATCCAGAGATCCTGAGGACTGGATGGATGTTAGCCTGGTGCCTGCCTTCGATGTCCTGGGTGAGGGGTTTCTGGACCATTCCAGGATTGGGGGCAAGATCATTGGGAATAGCAGAGGACTTCCAATTCTAGCCCAGCCACTGTTGCTGTGTGACCTGGGCCAGCCTCTACCCTTCCTCTCAGCCTCACTCTGTGTACTAAACATATTAGACTCGTGCTAGACAAAGGCAGAGAAAACCCAGATCCTCCTGGATCTGTGGTCCTGCTGTCAAGACACTTGGTCCTCCCACAGGCATCTTGGAGTTTCCTTCAGCTACTGCCTGGAGCGGTTACTGCTCAACCCTTCCACAAATACTCCCAAAAGCTAAGCCAAGTAGACGTGGCTAGCAGTTGGGGTCTGGGGACAAAACCAGAATTCTGCAAAATCTTGTCTTATATCTTAAAAACATTAATGTGATTTTTGCATTCTTCTTCGTAATATACCTATGCTCAAGTTAAGATTAAAAATATGCCTCTGTGTCCTCATCTTTAATAAATAAGGGTAATAACAATGGGGATAATGGTAATGTTATAGAGTTGTCAGAAGAATTAAATGCATTAATATATGTAACAAACTTGGAAGTGTGCCTCATGGCCAGGCGCAGTGGCTCATGCCTGTAATCTTAGCCCTTTGGGAGGCCAAGGTGAGAGGATCGCTTGAGCCCAGGAGTTCAAGACCAGCCTTGGCAAAATAGCAAGACCTAATCTCTACACGTAATTTTAAAAAATAGCCAGGTGTAGCAGTGCATGCCTTCCTGTGGTCCCACTACTGGGGAGGCTGAGGTGGGAGAATTGCTTGAGCCCAGGCAGTGGAGGCTACAGTGAGCTGTGATTTGGCCACTACAATCTATCTGCCTGAGCAACAGAGTAAGACTCTTCTTAAAAAAAAAAAAGGCAAGAATGTCTAGCATGTGATAAGGGCTGTGGAGTGTTCACAATTATTATTTCTATTGTTCTTTCTATTATGATGATGATGATTATTTGCCTTGATGATCTGGGGGATAGCTTTATCCTTTGGGCAGATAGCCACATTCCCCTATGCCTGGTATCCCATGCCTAGTGTACCCACTTACTGGGTACACATACATACACATGTACACACTTTTTCTTTTTTTTTTTTTTTTTGAGATGGAGAGCAGTGGTGTGATCTCAGCTCACTGCAACCTCTACCTCCTGGGTTCAAGCAATTCTCCTGCCTCAGCCCCCCAAGTAGCTGGGACTACAGGTGCCACCATACCTGGCTAATTTTTATATATTTAGTAAAGACAGGGTTTCACTGTGTTGGCCAGGATGGTCTCGATCTCCTGAACTCATAATCCACTGGCCTCGGCCTCCCAAAGTGCTGGGATTACAGGCGTAAGCCACTGCGCCCAACCCACAGACACATTTTTAAGACAGGGTCTCACTCTGTCACCCAGGCTAGAGTGTAGTTGTGTGATCTTGGCTCACTGCAACCTCCATCCTGGGCTCAAGCAATCCTCCCACCTCAGCCTCCCAAGTAGCTGGGACTACAGGCACACAACACATTTGGCTAATTTTTGTATTTTTTTGTAGCGATAGGGTTTCACCATGTTACCTAGGCTCATCTTGAATTTCTGGGCTCAAATGATCCACCTGCCTCAGCCTTCCAAAGTGCTAGGATGACAGACATGAGCCACTGCACCCAGCCTAGTACACATATATTAATCATACTAGTTACTACCTATTAAATGCTTAACTATTCCAAGAACTTGACATGTTTTATCTCATCGATTATTCAAAACAAACCTATGAGGTCTCTACTGTTTCAGCTTTAATTTCACTAATGGAGAAACAGACTCAGAGACATACAGTGACCCACCCAAAGCCACACAGCAGGCAAGCGATAACAGCAACCTCGGGGAATTATGGAGAGTGTTTACTTCCCCCAAGCCATGCCTGTGGGAGTGGTGGAGGAAAAGGCGCATAACGTAAAGTCCACCGGCTCTGAGCTCGAATCCCGACTGCATGGCATGCTGGCCATATAACCCTGGGGAAAGCATGGAATTTCTCTGTGCCTCAGCCTCCTCAGCTATCAAATGGGATGAAGAATTGTACTTGCTTCATGGGGTTGTGGTGGAGATACATGTAAAAACCTTCCACCTGGTACCCAGTAGGCAGTAAATGTGTGTGTGTGTGTGTGTGTGTGTGTGTGTGTATTTTCAGAGACAGAGTCTCACTCTGTCCTCCAGGCTGGAGTGCAGTGGCACGATCTCAGCTCACTGCAACCTCCCCCTCCTGGGTTCAAGCGATTCTCATGCTTCGGCCTCCAGAGTAGCTGGGATTACAGCTACTGTACAACATGGTGAGTGCCACCATGACTGGCTAATTTTTGTATATTTTTAGTAGAGTCAGAGTTTCACGATGTTGGCCAGGCTGGTCTTGAACTTCTGACCTCATGTGAACTGCCCACCTTGGCCTCCCAAAGTGTTGTGATTACAGGTGAAAGCCATCGCAACCACTGCTAAAGGATCAGGACTTTTTGCCTTTTATTTCTTGGGCATCATTTTCCTCTCCATAGCAGCCTTTAATTAAGGTTATGTAGAGTGGTGTTTTGAGGAAAGCTCGGGGAGGAGAGAATTGCCAGACTGCAGGTACTGCTGACTCAGCTGGAAGCATCTTTCCTGTTTAACCATCTTGGAAGGCATCTGCTCCTCTTCGAGCTGGTGCTCTAGGTACTGCCTGGCCATTTGGGATGGAGGAACTCTCCCACTGCATTCTGGAGTGCTGCTCTTCTTCCCTGCTTCTTGAAAAGCTCCAGGCTCTCTTCCCAGTCCCCCAACTCCCATGTTGCCAGATTTCTTCCCCTCCAAATTCTTCCCGTTCTCTCTCAGCACCCCAGGCTGAGCTCCGCACCAACACCATCCTCCATCCTGTGTCCTTAGCACCATTCCTAACTCACAGTGCTTCACATCAACAGGTCAGGTCGCCTCTGGCATCAAACCCGAGCCACGAGTCTACTCCACCCTCCTCAACAGTGGCTGCCAAGAGGGCGAGCATGCAGCCTGCTTCACAGAGCTGCGGAGGAACTTTGTGAACATTCGCCCAGCCAAGTTGAAGAACCTGATCTTGCTGGTGAAGCACTGGTACCGCCAGGTGAAGCCACTTGGAAGGGCTGCTCCAGACATGTGACTATTTGCTTTGTACTGTCATAGTCGTGAAACTATTGTCTTACATTTAGTGGCCATTCATGTTCTCTTTCTGGGAATTGCCTGTTTATGTCCCTTGTGCATTATTTTCTCTTGGGTTACCTGTCTTGTTATTGATTTGTTGAAGCTCTGTATGTTGCGGATACTGATCCTTATTTAGTTTATATAATGCATTCTTCCAACATTCTTCCAGTCTGTGTCTTGGGCTTTTGCTTTGTTTAAAAGTTATTTGTCAGACAAAATATTTAAATTTTAATGTACTTAGATATATCCTTTTAAAAATGATTTATTCTTTGTGTGTCTTAAGAAGTCTTTTCCCATCCTGCCAGGTGTAGTGGCTCACACCTGTAATCCCAGAACTTTGGGAGGCCAAGGCAGGTGGATCACTTGAGGTCAGGAGTTTAAGACCAGTCTGGCCAACATGGTGAAACCCTGTCTTTACTAAAAATACGAAAAAGTAACCAGGCATGGTGGCGCATGCCTGTAATCCCAATTACTTGGGAGGCTAAGGCAGGAGAACCGCTTGAAAACCAGGTGGCAGAGGTTGCAGTGAACCAAGATTGCACCACTGCACTCCAGCCTGGGCGACAGAGCCAGACTCCATCTTAAGGAAAAAAAAAAAAAAAAAAAAGTCTTTCCCTGTCCTGACTTTGTAAAATGATTCTTTCCTATTTCCTGCCATCAGATTGCTTCCCATTGTATTTCTTTTCATATTCAGGGCCTTGGCCTATCTGGTATGGTACGAGGTAATATGTAGTCAGTATACCTTGATCCCCAGCCTCAGGGATGCTCCCTTGCTCTGTTCATGTTTGTTGACAAACTGTTAGGCGCTGAGGGAAGTGTGTCCAGCTTGTGCCTAGAGATAAGGGAACAGGCTCCCATAAAATCTTGCAGCACATGGCTTGGTCCTTCTGATGGACTAGTCATCATAAGGAGGTCTAGCTATGAGGAGATTCTGGATTCCAATTCCGGCTCAGCCATCATCTTGCTGTGTGACCCTGGACAAGTTTCTAGCCTTCTCTGGGCCTTTGTTTCCTCCACTTGCACATAAAGAAATATATGCGTCTGTAAATCTTACTCAGCTTCTTCCCACATATGATTCTCCAGGGGTAGAAATACTAATAGCCTGGTACTTCTTAAAAGGGCAAACTGCTGGGTATGGTGGCTCACGCCTGTGGTCCTCTCTATGCAGGAGGCTGAGGTGGAAAGATCACTTGAGCCCAGGATTTCAAGGTTGCAGTGACCTATGACTGAGCCACTGCACTTGAGCCTGGGCAACAGAGGGAGACCCTGTCTATAAGTTAATTAATTAATTAATACAACTATGGAGCCAGCCTGGTTGGGCGTTAGAAATTCTATCTTGACCTGGGTGGTGGGTACATATGTGCACCCAGGTGTATTTGTAACCCCACAGAGAGGGGGTGAGTGGAGGGAATGTGGAGATGCTGGGTGCCTCAGGCCAGGTGGGTCAGCTCCTGGCAAGCTGAAGCATCCACTCTGGAGTTACCCAGAGGCCTGGGATTCTTGCCCTGGCATGGAGTAATCCCTCCCTGGTACGTGGAGATCCCAAGTATATGGTGCACAAGTAGAAATCATGCATTTTGGGAGGGGGCAGCAAGGAGGGAAGGACAGAGCCCTGGCCCGCTGCCCCACCCCACTCCAGCGGTGGAAGGGCGACCATTTGGTGCCCTTCTCCAATCAGCCACGCAACTGGGACCACAGATCTGCTTGACCTTTATTTGAGGATAGGTAGCAGTTTCAGACTACCCTTGGCTTCTCTCTGACTGCTCCTTGCCTTCTGGGGGCTTGAAATTTACACCCCTCCCTCCCACTACTCCCCCATCATATAAGCCAACCACTTTGCTGAAGCCACCAGTGAGGCCTGGTGAGAAATGCTACTTGTGATTGAAACACAGCATATTGTCCCAGGCTCAGCCTGGAAGGTCCCCAGTCTGGTTCTGCAGAGAGCTGGCTCTCTTTCCTCCCCTTCATCCTTCTGAGCTCCCTACCATGCTGTCTCACAGGTGCTCCCACAGGGGTTGCAGAAGGAGACGCTGCCCCCGGTCTATGCCCTGGAACTGCTGACTATCTTCGCCTGGGAGCAGGGCTGTAACAAGGATGCTTTCAGCCTGGCCCAAGGCCTCCGGACTGTCCTGCACCTGATCCAACAGCATCAGCACCTATGTGTTTTCTGGACCGTCAACTATGGCTTCGAGGACCCTGCAGTCGGGCGGTTCTTGCAGCAGCAGCTTGAGAGACCCAGGTACCTCCTAATATCCCACCACCTGCTCTCCTGTCCTGGGGCCAGGGGAGATAATTAACAAGGATAAAACCGGTCACATCTACTGAGTGCTTGAGTGTAGGCCAAAGCAAAATGCTGCATGTACACATTTTAATTCACTGGATTCAGCCCAGATGCACATTAGAATTACCTGGGGGAGTTTTTAAAAATATAATACCAGTGCCCAACTGCACATGTTTTATGTGTGAATGTTTTGCTGATGTATAGCAGAAAGTGAACATTCTGATGACTGTGTGAAGAGTGCATGCTTAGAAATCACCACCCAGAATATTTCCAGCACCCCACACAGCCCCTCTCAGTCAGTAACCTTCCAAAAATAACCCCACTTACATGTTTATAATTACAGTTGTGCTTTTTCTTAAATCTTATTTAAATGGAATCTTACCACATGTACTTTTGTGTCCAACTTCTCTTCCTCAAGATTGAATATTTGAGATTTAGCTGTATAGTTGTGGGTCATTCTTTTTTGTTGCTGTATAGTGTTCCATTGTGTGAATTTATCGAAATACGTTGTCCATTCTATGATGATGGACATTTGCGTTCTTTCTGCTTGGAGCTATTACAAATAGAGCTGTTATAAACATTCTTGGACATGTTTTTCAGTGCAGATGCATATCTGTTGGAAATATTCCTAGGAATGAAATTGCTGAATTGTAGGGTGTAACACAGAGTCCTTGAGAGTGGATCCTGTTATCTTGTGATTCCAATGTGCAGCCAGAGTTGAGAACCATTGCTCCAAGTTAATCTCTACAACGGCTCATCAAGGCAGGTATTGTTATTATCTTCCTTGTGCAGATGAGGAAATTGAGGCTCAGAGAAGGTAAATCATCTTCCCCAGGTCACACAGCTGGAAAGTAGCAGAGATGCACTCGGAACCAGGTCTGTTTCACTCCTGATCTTGACTTTCTTGCTAACCAGAACCTTCTTGTCTCTCTGAAATTGCAGGCCTGTGATCCTGGACCCAGCTGACCCCACATGGGACGTGGGGAATGGGGCAACCTGGCACTGGGATTTGCTAGCCCAGGAGGCAGCATCCTGCTATGACCAGCCATGCTTTCTACAGGGGATAGGGGGCCCAGTGCAGCCCTGGGAAGGGCCGGTGAGTGAGGGGGTCCCAGGACCCTTCAGTTTTGCACTTTGTTTATGTGTCCAGTGTTTTCTGAGCATCTACTATATGCCATATGGTGTAGAACAGGCTTTAAAAAGCAGGGGCGGCCAGGTGCGGTGGCTCATGCCTGTAATCCCAGCACTTTGGGAGGCCAAGGTGGGTGGATTACCTGAGGTCAGGAGTTTCAAGACCAGCCTGGCCAATATGGTGAAGCCACATCTCTACTGAAAATACAAAATATGGTGGTGGGCACCTGTAATCCCAGCTACTCAGGAAGCTGAGGCAGATTTGCTTAAACCCGGGAGGTAGAGGTTGCAGCAAGCCGAGATCACGCCACCATTGCACTCCAGCCTGGGTGACAGAGTAAGACTCCATCTCAAACAAACAAACAAACAAAAATCAGAGGCAGCAGGCATGTGAAACAGTCCAATCACCAAGCTGAAACTGCCTGGGGGAGGAGCCCTTTGTTTTTCTGCAGTTATTGTCTGCCTACCAGGCCTTTCTGCTCATCACAAGGGGCCCCATTTTGCAGTTTATCCCTTCAGAAATGCACCTTTTTCAAATCTGCCCAAAGATGCCATGTGGGTTAGCCGTGGCCCTCCCAATTCCCCTCTCTGAGCCTCAGTCACCCTGACTGTACAAAGGGCGGGAGCTGGGGAGAGAAGGTGTCAGGTTGATGCAGAAACCTCTGCACCTGAGTGAGGCAGCTCCTTTAACGACCTTCCAGGGCCTTCCATGTGCTGGGCGCTCAGGTTTGGGCCACTCCGTCCAGCTAGACCCTAACCAGAAGACCCCTAAAAACAGCAAGAGCCTCAGTGCTGTGCACCCAAGAGCAGGGAGCAAGCCACCCTCATGCCCAGCTCCCGGTCCCGCCGGGGCAGCCAGTGTCGCCCCCTCTGTGCTGGGAATGGCCTTGGATCTGCCTCAGATCCCCACCAAGGAGCTGGACCGCTTCATCCAGGACCACCTGAAGCCAAGCCCCCAATTCCAGGAGCAGGTGAAAAGGGCCATCGATGTCATCTTGCGCTGCCTCCATGAGAAGTGTGTTCACAAAGCCTCAAGAGTCAGCAAAGTGAGTTGGGCCACTGGAGACACAGGGGGACCCTATCAAGGGATCACCGTGGGGAGGGGAAGGAGTTACAGCACTGGAGCTGAGGCTGGGCTGGGGAACTGGACAGCCCAGGAAGGATGGTTTGCTGGTTTAAATAAAATATATTTAAGTGCCAGCTTAGTTTTTCTTTTTTTAATGATACCGTTTTTAAAACACTATTACAAGAATCAGATTGCTTCTCTCCTCTGCTCAAAATCCTCCATGGTTTCACAGGGTGCAGAAAAGGCCTTTTTAGAAATAGATGCTCAGTGCTGCAAAGAAAAATTAGCACTAAGACAAAGGATCTTTCAGCAATACAATTTTTACTTCCTGGACTGCAGGAAGGGTACCTTCGCTAGCCCTTGTGCCACAAGAGTACAGTGAACAAAGGAAAACACACAAATTAATCCCTTACGCATTTGGGGTCGTCATTACTGCTGTGACTGATCTCTGTTGGCTGGGGTCAGACCTCACAATCTAAACTAAAACCCAGTTAGCCAAAAGTTTAAAAACTTTTCTAAACAGGTAAAAGCAATGGAGAGCTGGGACATGCCTGTGAGCACGTCCAGCACAGATATCTTGGTTAAATACAAGGACGTAGAATATACCTCGTGCCTGTAAGCATGGCATGTCTAACAGCTACATAGGATAGAGCTTAACAAAGTTATTAGCACACTTATTCTTTAACAAGAAAGGAAATTTTAAAAAGGAACTTTTCTACTTCCCACAGGCTTCAAGTCCCGCAGGATGGGCCCTGGTCTCCCTCTGTCCCCTTCCACTGAGGCCTGACCACAAAATTTAAAATCGCAGTCTTGCACTCCTGGGCCCCTTTCTGCTCTGCACAATGCTTAGCGTTTTCTCCGGACCTACTGTTTACTGATGGTCCCTTCCTCCCCTCCCCCAGCCAGCATGTAAGTTCCAGGAGAACAGAAATTTTTTATCCTCTTTTCTTCTTTCCTTCCTGCAACAAACATTTAGTGAGCACTTACCTGTACCGGCATATGTGTGCTACCCCGTGTGATATCCCATTACATGTAAGTGCTCACTAAATGTCTGTTGCAGGAAGGAAAGAAGAAGAGAGGGAGGGGATTGATGGAAACAGGGCAACAGAGCACAAGTGCAGGCCCTATTTGGACTTGGGACCTCAATTTGCAGATGTGCAGTCAGTAGGCACTGCGGAGAGTAGGATAAAATGTTTGGTCGCCACCCCCATTATCTGTTGCTGCAGATTGGTCTGGCTTTGCTCAGGCTTCATGGATCAGAGGGCAGGTGCAGGGAGATACAACTTGACTCTCTGCCATGATTCTCAGAGGCCACAGGACCCATGCAGTCGGCCTCTGTCATAGTACCCCGACCTGACATCAGCCAGAGGGCAGTTTCCAGGATGTAGATGAGGTGCAGGTGATGGGATCGTAGTCTGACTCCCAGTCTCCTAGAGGGTCCCCGGTCAGAGCTGTTCTTCTCTCCACAGGGGGGCTCATTCGGCCGGGGCACAGACCTAAGGGATAACTGTGATGTTGAACTCATCATCTTCCTCAACTGCTTCGCGGACTACAAGGACCAGGGGGCCCGCCGCGCAGAGATCCTTGATGAGATGCGAGCGCAGCTAGAAGCCTGGTGGCAGGACCAGGTCCCAGGCCTGAGCCTTCAGTTTCCTGAGCAGAATGTGCCTGAGGCTCTACAGTTCCAGCTAGTGTCCATGGCCCTGAAGAGCTGGGCGGATGTTAGCCTGCTGCCTGCCTTTGATGCTGTGGGTGAGGGCGCCCAGCCTGTGCCTTGGAGAGTGATAGGGACCTCAGGGGCCCGTCTAACAGGGGTGCCTGCCATCCTCTTTGTGATCCTAATTCTTCTGCTTGACTATTACTACCTTGAAATCTACTTTGAGATATTGAAAGTAATCATCACCATCAAATCTTATAACTAGTGCTTTAACTTTGCAAAGATTTTAATTATGAAATGTCTCAAGCATACAGAAAACTACAGACATCACACACCCATGTACCCCGATTCAGATTTAACAAATGTTAACAGTAGACATATCTGATTGGTATTTTTTTTTAAAAGAAGTGTCTCATGTTACAATTTTCTTCCTTATTTTAGAGGGTATACTCTATGGTTCATTTTTTTTTTAACTTTTGGAGGTGAATCTTAGCTTAGTAACTGTCAGTTTTAGTCAGTGCAATTAAAGCTACCCATTTCCCTTTCAGTACCACATTAGCTAGAGGGCAAATCTTTTGTTTGACATGTATAATTTAGTATTATCATTCCAGTCTCAATACTTTGTACTTTTAACTATGGCATTATTGTTTGTTCTTTCATCCATGAATATTTGGAAGTAGCTTTCCAAATGGATATTTTGGGATTTTGTTTGCTTTCGGCATTTACTTATTATCTTTTTTTAGATTGTAGTCAGAAAACGTACTCTATGTGATATCAATTCTTTGGAACTTGTTGGCATTTTCGAGGTTGCCCATGGTTGAAAAGAATGCATGCTTTCCAGCCAGGCATGGTAGATCATGCCTGTCATCTCAGCACTTTGGAAGGCTGAGGCAGGCAGGTTGCTTGAGGTCAGGAGTTCACGACCAGCCTGGCATAGTAAACCCTGTCTCCACTAAAAATACAAAAAAAAAAAAAAAAAAAAAAAAAAAAAAAGTGCATGCTTTCCATTGTTGAATGCAGACTTCTACACAGGTCCTTTAGATCTAGCTTATGATTTTTTGCTCAGATCATTTTTTGTTTGGTCTCTCAATTTCTGAGTGAGATATCTTAAAATCTCCTGCTCTGAATGGAGATTTATCCATTTTTCCTTGCAATTCTGTAAAGTTTTCCTTTTAATATTTGGAGGCTACGTTATTGAGGACATATAAGCATGTAATTACTATATTTTATTGGATCGTTCTTTTTATCATTAAGTATTAATCTTCATTATTCCTAAAAGTTATCTTTGTCTTAAAGTCTCCTGTCTCCTATTAATTGAGGGCAGTCATCTTTTGTCAGCATTTTCCTGGTGTACCCTCTCCACTCTTATTTTCAAGCATGTGTTATTAAATTGTACCCTCTATAGGCATCACAAAGCTAAAAGACAAAAATGAAGCAAGCAACAATAGTATAATGCTTTTCAAGGGTTTACTAATAGCTTAGAACTAAACTACCAGACACTAATAATAGGGGCGATGATTCCTTTTGTGTTTGTTTCTACAGTCTATGCAAATTAAAGCCTATTAATATAATTAACAAAAAATTTTTACCATTGCTACTTGATTCCAGTTCTTGCTTCTGGATTCATTTTCCTTCTTACAGAAAGACATCTTTTAGTACTTTTTCAGAAAGGGTTTATGAGTGACAAATTTTTCTCAGGCTTTGTCTAAAACCCTTTCTGTTTCACCTCCATGCTTGCATGGGATGTTTGACTCTTGTTTTCCCTCAGGTCCGCTGTCTTCTTACTGGTTGTTTCTGATGAGAAGTCTTCTGTCTGTTGTTGATTTTTTGTTGTAATGATCTATTTTTTGTTTGTGCGTGTGGTTTTTTTGTTTTAATTTCCCTAAGACTTTCTCTTGGTTCATAGTATTCTTCAGTTTCTCTCTGATAGATCTATGCATGGATTTCTTTTTAATGTGTCCCCTTTGAAGTGTGCTTTCCCTCCTCAATCTGAGAGCTCAATTCTTCCTTTAGTTTTAGGGAGATGTCTTCCAATAGCTCTTTGAATACTGCCTCTTCCCTATCTCCTCTGTTCTCTACGTCTGGAACTCCTGTTAGATGGTTTCTTAGCTCATCCTCCATGGCTTTTCATCTCTCATTGTTCCCATCTCTTTGTCTGTCAGGGCTGCCTGATTTTCAGTGGCTCAGACCTGTCTTCTGGCTTATAAACTCTCATCAAATAATGTCTACTCTGCCGCCTATCCTTAATTGTTTTTTATTTCAATTACTTTTCCACCTCTAGAAGTTCTGTTTCTCTCTTTCTTAAATCAATCTGTTATTTGTTCATAGACTTCAATTTTTTCATTGTGGTTTCAGTTTCTTTGATGTCTTTAATAATTGCCAACATGCTTATTTTAGTGTCTCAGATTGTCCTATTACCCTCAAATTCTTGAGGTGCTAATTTTCCTATTTCTTGTGTCACCTGACTCTCCCTCTTGGTCAATCATGTCCTCATGTGGTTTGTAATTTTTTATTGTGAACTCATCTTTGGGGTCTGTGGAGCTTTTGTTGTATTTGCTTTTCTGGTGGAAGCTCCTTGTGCCCTGGGTTGGAGAAACATTCCTTGGGGGACCAAGTTTTCATTTTGCTTCTACCTGGACTCCAAAAGTTTCACTAATTCCCAGGCTAGATTATACATTAATTTAATAGTCTGGGATTTCCTCACCATGCAGATACTGTAAATTTGGACTTCACATCCAGATCTAGCACAGGATCGGGTTCCCAGTTTCTCATGGGGGATTTTCCTTCCCCCCCGACCCAGAGCCCTAGCAGCAAGCTTCCTTGAAGCCCTGTTCTGCCAGTGGGTAACTTCTGCAGTCACCTTTCATGAAGAAGGCATTTATTTATTTATTACAGAGGCCAGTCTTATTAAAGTGAGCAGCGAGACTCAATTCTAGCTTTCTCTCTGTGTCTTGTTTTTCTTCTTCTGGAGGATAATGTTAATAATAGCAATAACTACTGCTTATTGAGCACATGATGTATTCTATGCACTGTTGTAAGCACTTCACTTGCAGATTTCAATTGATTACTACAATAGCCTTAGAAGGATAGGTGCTATTTTTGATCTCCTTTTACAGATGAGGAAACTAGACTGGAAGAAGCAAAAATTACATGGCTTGGATTTAAACCCAGGCTTATCAGTCTCTAAACCTCACATCTTTAACCACTATGTGACACAGCTTTTCTGGGTCAAGATTATCCATCTTTCAGCTTTTGGGGAAAATTTAAAAAACAACTAATAAATAGAAGATTATCCACCTTGCAGAGTTACTGGATGGATTAGCAAAAATTATTGAAAAGCATCCAGTACAGAATTGATGCTGAAAAAATGAAAGCTCTGATTGTCATTCAGTGTTATAGTATATTATTGATTGCAGTGTTAGGTGATTAATGTTAGGATATTCAAAGGCTGGTGAATGGATAGGTTAGTAAATGCTGCTGTCATCAATTGGAGTTGCATACTCAGGGTGTTTCAAACTTCCACAGGGCAGCTCAGCTCTGGCACCAAACCAAATCCCCAGGTCTACTCAAGTCTCCTCCTCAGTGGCTGCCAGGAGGGCGAGCATAAGGCCTGCTTTGCAGAGCTGCGGAGGAACTTCGTGAACATTCGCCCCGTCAAGCTGAAGAACCTGATTCTACTGGTAAAGCACTGGTACCGCCAGGTGAGTAGCCCTTGGCTCCTCTAGGAAGCCGCCACTGTTGTGGCAACCACACCAGCCAATCAGCTCCTCCCTTACACCCACATCCCCCACTTTTGCTTCTTATTGGTCATCCAGAACAAAAGAAGCCGCCTCCTCCATCCTCCATTTCCTGCCCAGATCTGGAAGCCACTATTAGAAAAAATATTTTCTCCATCAAGTCTGAAGTCCTAATTTCTTGTACCTGGAATTTACTGTCTCTCTTTAGCCCATCCACGTCTCCCTTTTGACACTGCAAATGTTTTCTCTGTTTTTCCTCCACTTCCAAGCCTTTGCTTATGGTGTTACCCCCACCTATTTCAATTTTTAGAAAATTTAAATTACACATCTCTATTTAAACTTTTAGAAAAGAAAACTCTTCTTTCTGGAAGCTTAAGAGCTGGCAAGGACCACCATATAGTAAGGGCCTGTCCAAGATATAAAAACCAGAACATCGGAACAGAAAAGATCTGAACAGAAAAGCTGATGACTCTTTATGGGCTCCTGGATCAAACTGTGCCTGAAACAGATATACTCCAGGGCTTTTGGGTTACATCAGCCAATGCCTTCTTTCATAGCCTTTTTTTCACTTTGTCACCCAGGCTGGAGTGCAGTGGCAAGATTACAGCTCACTGCAGCCTCAACCTTCTGGGCTCAAGCAATCCTCCTACCTCAGCCCCACAAGTAGCTGGGACTACAGGCATGCACTACTGTTCCTGGCTAATTTTTGTTCTTTTTGTAGAGATAGGAGTCTCACCATGTTGTCCAGGTTAGTCTTGAACTTCTGAGCTCAAGTAATTCACCCACCTTGGCCTCCCAAAGTGCTAGGATTACAGGCGTGAGCCACCACACCTCAGCCTTGTTTCCTCTTTTGACTGGCAGCAAATTCCAAGCATCCTTCAGAGCTCCCTTACTAAATACCTCTCTGAATGCTGACTTGCATTCATGCATCCCTGTATTCAACAGACACCTGTCGAGCACCCACTATTTCTAACTATCATGATGGGCGCTGGGATACCAAGATGAATACGTTGCAGCCTTTATTCCTGTACAACCACCCCACGCTATGCGATTAATGTTAAAATATTCCCGAAGGCTGGTGATGGATGGGTAGGTCAATTCCTCTGTCTTCAATTAGAATTACACACTCAGGATGTTTCAAATTTCCAAATTCCTTGAGGAAAGACACTAGGCAAAAGCCACAGCTGAGCTCTCAGTCTCACTGTATGACCTTGGACAAGTCACTACCCTCCTCTGAACCTCAGTTTACCCACCTGTAAAATGAGACGCATCAGCCAGTTTCTGTTCTTTCTGGGATTCTGTTTTCTGTATTCCCTTCCTGCCCCCAGTTCTATGGCCACACTCAGCTCACATCCACTGATCACTTATCTTTGGTTGGCCTTGGGTGACACAGGTTGCGGCCCAGAATGAAGGAAAACGACCAGCCCCTGCCTCTCTGCCCCCAGCCTATGCCCTGGAGCTCCTTACCATCTTTGCCTGGGAGCAGGGCTGCAGGGAGGATTGTTTCAACATGGCCCAAGGTTTTCGGACGGTGCTGGGGCTCGTGCAGCAGCATCAGCAGCTCTGTGTCTACTGGACAGTCAACTATAGCACCGAGGACCCAGCTCTGAGAATGCACCTTCTTGGCCAGCTTCGAAAACCCAGGTGAAGACCTGCTTCCTTTTGCCTGGCTTTCTGATCCTCCTCCTCCCCACTGTCATCCTGGAGTCAGTCATCCAGGAGGGGTCCAAGGTCGGGTTTGGGGTGGCAGTCTCGCTCCTCACTCTGCTTCCCTCTGGACTCTTTGCTGAGGAAGTGTGGACATAAGGAGTCCCCAAAGAAACCAGGGCCCGTTTTATTAGCATGATACAATAGTATTTCTCAATTGAAAGGGCCACCCAATAGCTTTCCAAGCAAGGCAGCCAATTGAGACCACTTCTGCACCTGAGCAAGGCTGAGCCAACCCTGAGGTCCTGACACTCTTTTCAGCCCTCACACCCCTTTCAGCCCTCCCACCCACCTCCTCTTTCACTGACTCCCACCCTCCCCACCCACCCACCTGCTGTGCCCCCAGACCCCTGGTCCTGGACCCCGCTGATCCCACCTGGAATGTGGGCCAGGGTAGCTGGGAGCTGTTGGCCCAGGATGCGGCAGTGCTGGGAATGCAGGCCTGCTTTCTGAATAGAGACGGGACACCTATACAGCCCTGGGATGTGATGGTAAGATGGAGGACCCTGCTCCCTGCCCCCCAGTCAGCTTCCCTTGACCTGCCAGCGCACCCATCCCCAGCTGCTAGGAGTGTTGGTTGCTGACAACTCGTAGCCACCCCTTCTCTGGAGACTTGCCTTCCATGAGATGCACAGATTGCTACGTCCCAGCCAGGGCTTGGGTGACACAGGGGTACAAAAGGACCAACTTTGTCTCCAGGCGGAACAGACTCTGTGATGCAATTCATGCTCCAGCGATCCCTGTGGGATCAGGCAAATGCTTGTCTCCAGCTGAGCCCCCAGCTTTGCTGAGCTACTTCTCCGCCCCTGCTGCTGTCCGTGTTCCACTTCTCCTGCAAGCACTGCCCAAATTAATCACATGCACAAGAATTCCCACCATTAGCTCTGCTTCTAGGAAAACTGAGACGTAAGCCACTTGCAGCTCCCGAAAGAATATGATCTTATCACATTTACTATTTTGCAGCAGGGTCTCTTAACCAGCGTTTAATACTCAAGACAATCCATTAAGACATGGCCTTCATTATTGCACTCATTTAAACATGGGGAAACTGAGGCTGTGTATTGGTGCTGGAACCAAAACTCAATCTCAGGTCCTTCTGATGCTACCTCAGAACCTAACAACCAGCTCAGAAGGCAAGAGTGACATAGGAGGCAGTGGGAGTCTTGTCCTTAGAGGACATCAAGGGGCAGGGCTTGGGTGAGCACTGGGAGTCCTGTCTCAAGCTGGCCCCGCCTGGATTCTCTCTGCAGCCCGCCCTCCTTTACCAAACCCCAGCTGGGGACCTTGACAAGTTCATCAGTGAATTTCTCCAGCCCAACCGCCAGTTCCTGGTCCAGGTGAACAAGGCCGTTGATACCATCTGTTCATTTCTGAGGGAAAACTGCTTCCAGAATTCTCCCATCAAAGTGATCAAGGTGGTCAAGGTGAGTCCTCAGAGAGCTGTAGGCAAGCAATGTCCTGCAAGCTGCTGATCTCTCCCAGACCAGGGCCAGGCCTGACCCACTTCCGTGGCCCTCGTAGCAACCAGCACAAAGCCAGGCATCACGAAAGAGCCTGAAAGTGGTCATTGGAGGATGTCAGAGAGAGGCTCAATGTCCAAAACGTCTCTTGGTCGCTAGTGACACCCAACTCAAAAGAGGCAACAAAGGATTGTATTGGCTGATGTAACTGGAAAGTCCTGGGGTAGAGCTGCTTTCAGGCATAGCTAGATCCAGGAGCCCAGGCAGCATCATCAGGACTCGGTTTCTCTCTCCAGTTCTTTGTTCTTCTTTCTCATGTCTTGGATAGACCCTTAACATATGGTGGTCTTTGGAAGCTCTAAGCTTCCAGAAAGGGGAGTTGTTTTCTCAAAATTCAAATAAAAGTCTTGGAATTGAGTCTTATTGGCCTGGCTTGGGTAACCTACCAACCCCCAAACCAGTTGTGGGGCTAGTGAGATATTATGCTCTGAGTTATGGTGGAGTGGTCCCTGCCTAGACCTCAGAGGCTGAGTGTGGGGTAGGGGTCCAAAGAACACCAGGACGCTGATCCCAGGTGGAAGGATGCTGGGGGTATACAAAAAGTCACACTGTCCACGGCACTGGATACATCTTCAGTCCACAGTTGGAGAGACAAGTGAGACCCAGATCAGCTCCAGAAAGTGTGAGCATAGAGCTAGCCAAGGAGAAGTGCCAGGGATGCTGGTTTGCTGTGTGACCGTAGGCATATACACTCCCTCTCTGATCCTCACTTTCCTGGTTCCTAACACTTGAGACGAGTGGTTTGGCTCACTCCTCAATCCTGGCTTCCCAGGCTTGACCTTGGAATCATAGTTTTTAAAAAAAATATGCCGATGCCCAAGCCCTAACCCAGGAAAAATTAAATCACAGTCTTGGTGGGTGGGAGCCAGCCATTAGTCGTTTGTAAAAGCCTTCCAGGTGCCCACAGGCTTGGGAGCTGCAGGCCCCAAAAACCAACCAACAAACGAAACACTTCTCAAATCCTCTCCAGTCACAAAACACGATGGACTGAGAAATGTTTGCGTTTGTGGAAAGGTTTAAACTTATCTCTTACATGCTTCTTTTTCTTACAATCATACCATATTAAAGATATAACACAGAGAGGTTAGGTGACTTGTCCAGGGTCACACAGCAGGTTTTCTAACTCATAGTTCAGAACCCACAGGCAAGAGGATACCAAGCCATGCTTCAAGGGTTGAGCCACCTGCCATGTCCTCTCCAGGGCGGCTCTTCAGCCAAAGGCACAGCTCTGCGAGGCCGCTCAGACGCCGACCTCGTGGTGTTCCTCAGCTGCTTCAGCCAGTTCGCTGAGCAGGGGAACAAGCGGGCCGAGATCATCTCTGAGATCCGAGCCCAGCTGGAGGCATGTCAACAGGAGCAGCAGTTCGAGGTCAAGTTTGAGGTCTCCAAGTGGGAGAATCCCCGCGTGCTGAGCTTCTCACTGACATCCCAGACGATGCTGGACCAGAGTGTGGACTTTGACGTGCTGCCAGCCTTTGACGCCCTAGGTGAGGTGCCCTGGCGTAGGTCTGAGAGGGGGAAATACAGAGGCAGGGACGCCATGGGCAGTTGTAGAGGTTGCACAGTGCACAACCAGGCCACACCTGTTCACGTCATTGCAGGTGTTGTAGTTGCGTATGTTCATCACAACTTTCCTGCCAAGTATTTAAAGAAGAGGCCACCTTTTTCTAATTTACGTAGGCATTCTGTGGGCCAACAGTGGCCTCAAGCTGGGTTCTAGTCTCAGCTATTCCACTAACATGCTGGGTGACCTTGAACAAGGGACTTCCTGTCCTGAGTCCCAGTGTCTTTAGCTCACATCTGACAGTAAGGACATTGACGTTTCTTGCACATTCCCAGCTTTGTGTGTTTGTGTGCTTCCCACCTCCTCCTGCTGCAGATCCGTTTATTCAGTTCATTCAGTACCTGCATCTACCTTGTGCCTAAAGTCACACTGTCCACAGCACTGGATACAGCCTCAGTCTACAGCTGGAGAGACAAGTGAGACCCACATCAGCTCCCAGAAAGAGTGTGAGCATAGAGCCAACCAAGGGAAGGTGCCAGGGGTGCTGGTTTGCTGTGTGACCGTAGGCATATACACTCCCCTCTCTGATCCTCACTTTTCTGACTTCTTTCTTTCTTTTCTTTTTTTGAGATGGAGTTTTGCTTTTGTTGCCTAGGCTGGAGTGCAGTGGCGCAATCTCGGCTCACCGAAACCTCCACCTCCTAGGTTCGAGCGATTATCCTGTCTCAGACTCCTGAATAGTTGAGATTACAGGCATGCGCCATCACATCTGGCTAATTTTTTGTATTTTTAGTAGAGATGGGGTTTCTCCATGTTGGTCAGGCTGGTCTCGAACTGCCGACCTCAGGTGATCCACACGCCTCAGCCTCCCAAAGTGCTGGGATTACAGGTGTGAGCTACCACACCTGGCCCACACTTTCCTGATTTCTAACACTTGAGGAGAATGGCTTGGCTCACTGGTTCTCAGCCCTGCCTAGTGCTCTACCAGGCACCAAAAATAAAGCCTTGAACAAAATAGACACAACTCTCTTCATATCTCTTCAACTCTCAGTTTGGTTAGCAGAGTTTTCAGAGTGAGAAAATCCTCATATCTGAATTTATTTGGTTTCTGAGTTTGAGGGAGCAGGTGGCCAAGGGTGGGAATCAAATGAATTTTTTTTTTTTTTTAAGAGACAGGGTCTTACTTTATCACCCAGGCTGGAGTGCAGTGGCATGATCATGACTCACTGCAGCCTCAAATTCCTGGGCTCAAGTGATCCTCCTTCCCCAGTCTCCTGAGAAGCCGGGACTACAGGTACACACCACCATGCCTGGCTAATTTATAGAATTTTTTGTAGAGATGGGGATCTCACTATGTTGCCCAGCCTGTATGGAACTCCTGGCCTCATATGATCCCCCTGCAGTGGCTTCCCAAAGTGCTGGAATTACAGACCTGAGCCACTGCACCTGGCCCAGAAATTTATCTGAATTCAGTTCCTCAGTTCAGCGAGCAAGAATTGAATATTAAGGAATGCCTTTAAGTGCAATGTAACCGGAATGGTGATGTCAACTCCATATGCAGCTCTATTACCTGCAGGAGGCTGTAACACTGAGGCCTGCCCTCCCTTGGTTAGAGAGAAAGATAAGCAAGTATTAGAGAGGTCTTAAAGATAGGTTAGTTCCCAGCTGAGACTTTTTCCAAGATGAGTATGCAGATGGTTTGAAAGGGGGCAGAAAAGGGAGTATGACTGTCACCAGGGATTTCATGTGGGTCGTGCCACATCTGTGCCCACCTAAATACACCCTGTGGCCTCCCAGTAGATCCCAAACCACCCTTCGGAAAACACCCAAGAAGTAGGGGATCTCAGAAGTCCTTTCTAATTTGGCCCCACTGGGACATCGTGGGAACCGGAGTGATGGTAACAATCTCCCCGTCTCCAGGCCAGCTGGTCTCTGGCTCCAGGCCCAGCTCTCGAGTCTACGTTGACCTCATCCACAGCTACAGCAATGCGGGCGAGTACTCCACCTGCTTCACTGAGCTGCAGCGGGACTTCATCGTCTCTCGCCCCACCAAGCTGAAGAGCCTGATCCGACTGGTGAAGCACTGGTACCAACAGGTTCGGCACAGGGATGGGCCACCTTCCCCAGCAGCCCTGTGCTCTGTCTCTGGAGCACTTTCCTGGGAGGAGGCAGGGCCCAGCCCTGGCCAGGATCCTGGTTAGTAAGAGCAGAGCAGAAAGAGCGCTATATCCTAGCTGTGGGACTGTAGTTTTCTTATCTGTAAAATGGGGCTGATAAAACTATGTCCCAGGATGTGATGGGATAATGCATGGCAAGGCATCTGGCACATGTGGGTGCTCAATAAAAGTTTGGGCATTGCTCTGCCAAGTCCAGAAGGATCCCTTCTGTACCTCATCGGTGCCAGTATGGACCAACACATCTTCTTTCTCCTTGTTCTCCAGTGCAACAAGATGCCCAAGGGGAGAGGCTCCCTACCCCCACAGCATGGGCTGGAACTCCTGACTGTGTATGCCTGGGAGCAGGGCGGGAAGGACCCCCAGTTCAACATGGCTGAGGGCTTCCGCACAGTCCTGGAGCTGGTCACCCAGTACCGCCAGCTCTGTGTCTACTGGACCATCAACTACAACGCTGAGGACAAGACTGTTGGAGACTTCCTGAAACAGCAGCTTCAGAAGCCCAGGTTCAGATCTACCCCCAGTGTTCCAGAATGTCAGACCTGGGTTCATTTGCTCTCCCCACTTTTTAGATTGCAGAGCAGAGATAGGAAAATGCTCTTCCTGGAACTGAGTTCCTGTCTAGAAGTTATATTCTTAGCAACTGGGGGACAAGCAGTCAATTTTCTGATCACCCCAGAATAGGATTGCCAGATAGAATGCAAGACCCCAAGTTAAATTTGAGTTTCAGATAAACGATGAATAACTTTTTAGTACAAGTATGCTCCATGCCATATTTGAGACATAATTATGCTTAAAAACTTATTCACTGTTTATCTGAAAGTCAAATTTAACTGGGCATCCTGTTTGTGGGTTTTTTTTTTTCTGTTTTATTTTGTCACCTGGAGTGCAATAGGGTGATCTTGGCTCACTGTAACCTCTGCCTCCCGGGTTCAAGTGATTCTCCTGCCTCAGTCTCCAGAGTAGCTGGGACCACCAGCACACCCCGCCACATCTGGCTAATTTTTGTATTTTTTGTAGAGATGGGGGTTTCACTATGTTGGCCAGGCTGGTCTTGAATTCCTAGCCTCAAGTGATCGTCCACCTAGGCCTCCCAAAGTGCTGGGATTACAGACATGAGCCACTGTGCCTAGCCTTGTGTTTGTATTGTTAAATCTGGCCCCCCTACCTATGAACCCACCCAGGTGTCATAAGCATTTTCATTCTTTAGGATTTTGCCTACCTCTGAAATGGGTACAGAGATAACAGAGATGCTCTTGCAAACTCAGGATGATCTCCAGTCAGTGGGTAGCGGCTACTCAGAATGATGTGTTGACAAAGCTTCTGAGGTTGTAATTTGACTCAGCTGGAAAGAATACCCTAACCCTAGTGGTGTCCAAAGGTTGAGCATCCTGAATGCAAAAATTCAAAATCTGAAAGTGGCCCAGAATTTGAAGCTTTTTGACCATGAACAAAATGCTCATTGGAACATTTCGGATTTTCAAATTAGGGATTCTTAACTGGTAAGGCAAAGAGTCCAAAATCTGAAAAAATGTGAAATCCAAAACACTTCCGGTCCCAAGCATTTTAGACAAGAGCTACTCAACCTGTGTCATGCATGAAGAAAGGGAGAGTTGTGGAACCAGTGCTGTGATTGATTAACAATGCCTGCCCTGAAGAAGGAAGGGGTAAGTGGTGGCACTGTGATTGATTAGTAATGTTTGCCTGAATGCAGAATGGAAAAGTGGCTGTGTATGTCCTGTTTTCTATACCTGCCCTACAGTGTGTGCCTGGAGCACTGAGGAATTTCTGAGCCCTGGCCCTAGCCCCTGCAAAGTGTTAGGTGAAAAGGGAAAATAGCCCAACCAGCGCCGCAGGCGGACACCTAGATGTTGCCAGGAATAATACTGACCCTTCTTGGGAATTACAGGCCTATCATCCTGGATCCGGCTGACCCAACAGGAAACCTGGGCCACAGTGCCCGCTGGGACCTGCTGGCCAAGGAAGCTGCAGCCTGCATGTCTGCCCTGTGCTGCATGGGACGGAATGGCATCCCTATCCAGCCATGGCCAGTGAAGGTGAGAGATCTAAGGTGCCAAAGGAAGTACCCTTTGGGGGTAAGGGAGGAGCATGGTCAGGGGAGGGGCATGACTCCTCCTAAAGGGGCAGGGCCCAGTGATGGCCCCAGATGTGCCCCTGTGCTTCCATTTTCCCATCTGGCTGTGTGGTCTCAGCTTCTGCAGAAAGGATGGGGTTACCAACATCTCCTATACCTCCCCAGGCTGCTGTGTGAAGTCGAGAAAAGCAGAGGTCCTACTGGATGAAGAGAAGATGGACACCAGCCCTCAGCATGAGGAAATTCAGCATCCCCTGCCAGATGAGAGAGATTGTGCGTGTGTGTGTGTGTGTGTGTGTATGCACATGTGCATGTGGGTGTTTTAGTGAATCTGTTCTCACACTCCCCTGCCTCCCATGGCTTACACACTAGGATCCAGACTCCATGATTTGACACCAGCCTGCATTTGCAGCTTCTCTATCACCACCATGACTCTATTCTCGTAGCACCACTGCTGCAACCTACCCAACTGAGGATACTCCCTCCTCCCTGACTCCTCTCTGCCCATGCAAATTAATTCACATCCTTCCTCCTGCTGCAATGCATCCCTTCCTCCCACTGGCCTCTCCTTCCCAACTCTAAGTACTTTATATAGGAATGGCAGAGAGTTTCCATCTCATTTGTCAACTACAGTCATTTGGTACTGGCTGCCTGGATCCTTATCTTCTGAAGGATTTTAAACAATAGACAAATAGCTGAAAAGAATGATCTAATCAATTAGCGATGTCTCCCATGGATGCAGTAGAGGGAAGTGGTGGTATTTGTGCCATGATTGATTAGCAGTGTCTGCACTGGATGCAGAAAAGAGAAGGCACTCACAGTTTTACTGTGTGTGGGGGCTATTGAGGAGCTCACTGAGCTCAGTTACTAGCAGTAGAGCATGCCCATATTGGCTTACTTTGTCTGCCACAGACACAGACAAAGGGAGTTGGGAGATGCATGCTACAGGGATCCTCTTATTGGATACCTAATTGGATGCCTCTTCATGGGAGGCCTCTGTTTCTTCACCTTTCATGCTGCACTCCTCCCCTAGTTTACACATCTTGATGCCGTGGCTCAGTTTGCCTTCTTGAATTTTTATTGGGTTCCTGTTTTCTCTCCTAACATGCTGAGATTCTGCATCCCCAGGCCTAAACCTGAGCCAGTACCCAAACAACTGTGCTCAGTCTGTTTCTCTCTGCTCTCCAGAACAAGGTCCACCAGGTCCATGCAGGAGGCACTCCTGACCTCAAGTCCAACAACAGTGTCCACACTAGTCAAGGTTCAGCCCAGAAAACAGAAAGCACTCCAGGAATCTTAAGCGGAAAGGGATTTTATCTAAATCACTGGAAAGGCTGGAGGGGCAGAAGGCAGAGGCCACCACAGGACTATCGGTTTCAAGATTCGACTACTGTAGCCAAATCAGAGATCAGAGAGCTGCCACTGCTGCTGCTAATGCCACCACTGCCCCTGCCATCACTACCTCATATGGACAAAGCTGGAGTCGAGACCTGGGGAGTTAGATTCCTTCAGCCACAAACATCCATCAGGGATGGCCAGCCGCTAGAGCTGCAGGAAGATGGCTTCTACCTCCCTTTCTTACCAGAATCTAAATTACAGCCAGAACTCTTGCTGCAGAGGAGTCTGAGACATATATGACTCGTCTCACACCCACTGCAACACAGAGAGGAATGGGTGCTGAGTGCCAAGGGGTGGAGTCCCCAGCACATACATCCTGGCCTTCTGTTGGGTGGATGAAGGAGTGGGTCTATCCTAGAGGGAGGAACAGGAAATAGAGAAAAGAAGCCAGTGAAACTTACCTGCTAGCAATGTTAGGTTTAGTGGGATGAGAAGAGCCTTCCCTAGTTATCATCATTCTTGGAGAGAGGAGAGCAACCAAAGGCAGCTCCTCTGATTGACCTGGAGCCTGTTCTCTGCCCTCTTTGGCTTGGCCTACAGGGACTAGAGTAGGTGAAGAGACAGAGGACAGGGCTTGTAATACCTGTTGTGCCGTATTGATGGCCTCCATCCCTGTCCCCCATCTTGGTGCTGAACCAATGCCATGGGCACCTTCTTAGACTCACCTGGTCGATACTGGATGGTAATCCAAAGCTAGAACTCTCAGGACCCTAAACTCCCCCCTCTCGGATTGGCTCTGGCTGCTGCCACATGCATATCCAAGAGCTCAGGGCCAGCTCTGGGGGGCAGCAGAGACCTGCTCTGTCCAGCAGCAGAGTGGCCCTGGCATGGGCATCACAAGTCGGTGATGCTCCTCCTGGCTAGACCAGGGGGCAGGTCCCAGTTGGGAACCTCCCATTCCCACCACACAGACTCTGGGCTTCCCTCCAAAATGGCTCCAGAATTAGGGTAATTATGAGATGGTGGGAACCAGGGCAGCTCAGGCGTGTGGTACAAGGAATGGTTGTCATCTGGGCAGGGCAAGAGTCAGTCCTGCTGAACTGAACAGGGTGTATTTCATTCCAGGCCCTCAGTCTTTGGCAGTGGCTACCCTGGTGTTGGCATATTGGCCCACTGTACCTTTTGGGGGCTTCCCGGTCTAGCCACACCCTTGGATAGAAAGACGACCGCATAAAGATATCGGTTCTCCCTGAGTTGATTGAGAGACTTAGTGGTCACCCTAAAAATACCCACATGTGCTTTTCTATGGAACCAGATAAGTTGATACTAATGTTCTTATGGAAAAATACACACACGATAGCCAGGAAAACACAGGAGAAGAAAAGTTCTGAGCAGGTCTAGCCTTGGCCAATATTAAAACATGCTATGAAGCCTCTGATATTTACACAGCATGATGCTGGTACATAAAAAAACAGACCAGTGCAATTGGATGGCTCTTTCCAAGACTTGGGATAAAAGTAACAAAAAGCTAAATGCAATCAATCATCAATTGAAAGCTAAGTGAGAGAGCCAGAGGGCCTCCTTGGTGGTGTAAAAAGAGGCTGCATTTCTTGCAGCCAGAAGACAGAGAAAGTGAAGACCAAGTTCAGAACTGAGTCCTAAGAAATGCAGGACTCCAAAGAAATTGGGGTGTGTGTGTGTGTGTGTGCGTGTGTGTGTGTGTGTGTGATTTTTTAATTTTTAATTTTTACCAAGTTTTTTATTGAGATATAAGCCACATACCATAAATCTCTCACCCTTTTAAAGTGTACAATTCAGTGTTGTGAGTATATTCATAAGATTTATACTTGGTGTCTATTCATAAGACTTATATTCAGTATATTCATAAGCCGTATCACAGATGCACTCATCATCATAATTCCAGGCATTTTTCATCAACCTAAAAGGAAACCCTGAAACCCATTAGCAGTCATTCCCCATTCCTCCAACCCATTCTCTCCCTAATCCCTAGAAACCACCAATCTACTGTGTGTTTCATCTATTGCAAACATTTTATATAAATGGCATCATACAATATGTGGCCTTTTATGTCTGGCTTCTTTCACTTAACATGCTTTCAAGATTCATTCATGTTATAGCATGTGTCAGTGCTTCATTCCTTTTTATTACTGAAGGACATTCTACTGCATGGATGGACCATGTTTTGTTTATCCATTCTTCCATTGACAGGCATTTGGATAATCTCCACTTTTTTTGCTATTTTGCTCCATTTTTTTGCTATTATGACTAATAGCTGCTATGGACATTCTTGTATGAGATTTTGTGTGGACACGTTTTCATTTTTCTTAAGTATATAAAGGTGATCCCCAGTTGATGACCCCGTCATAAGTCAAGGAGCATCTGTGTGCTATATTAATCAGAGTTCTCCAAAGAAACAGAACCATTAGAATAGGGAGAGATATATAGAAAGAGATTTATTATGAGGGTTTGACTTGTGTGATTATGGAGTCTGAGAAGTTTGTGATCCACCATCTGCAAGCTGGAGACTCAGGAAAGCCAGTGGTTGTAATTTCAGACCAATTCAGACGCCTGAGAACCAGAAGATGGGTGGACTAGTCCCAATCCAAGTCTGAAAGCCCAAGAATCAGGACCATCGATATCTGAGGACAGGAGAAGACAGATGCCTCAGCTCACACAGGGAGAGAAAATTTGCTGTTCCTCTTTTTGTTCTATTCAGGCTTCCAGTGGATTGGAAGATGTGCACTCCCCTGGGGAGGGCTGTCTTCTCTATTCAGTCTACAGATTCGAATACTAATCTCTTCTAGGAACATGCTCACAGACACATCCAGAAATAACACTTTACCAGCCATCTGGGCATCCCATAGCCCAGTCCAGTAGACACATAAAATTAACCCTCATGTATACCTAGGAGTGGAATTGCTGGATCACGTGGTAACTCTATGTTTAGCCATTTGAGAACTGCCAGACTGTTTTCCACAGTGCCTGCACCATTTATACCCACCCACCCCTGGCAGTGAATGAAAGTTCCGGTTTCTCCGTATCCTTGCCAACACTCATAGTCCATCATGTTGATTATAGCCATCCTAGTGGGTAGATAAGAAAGTGATGATAGGCTGTCAGAATTATCAGGTCTGCTCAATGTGGTCAGGACCCTACATGGTAAAGAAGAATAGGACCCTGACACATAGAATGGGGACATACAGGTTGATGTCACTGATAATCTTTTTTTTTTTTTTTTTTTTTGAGACAGAGTCTTGCTCTGTTGCCCAGGCTGGAGTGTAGTGGCACAATCTTGGCTCACTGCAACCTCCATTTCCCACGTTCAAGCTATTCTCCTGCCTCTGCCTCCTGGGTAGCTGCAACTACAGGCACATGCCACCACGCCTGGCTGATTTTTGTATTTTTAGTGGAGGTGGGGTTTCACCATGTTGGCCAGGCTTGTTTTGAACACCTGACCTTAAGTGATCTGCCCATCTCAGCCTCCCAAAGTGCTGGGATTATAGGCAAGAGCTACCACCCCAATTCCACTGAAAATCTTGAATCCCCAGATTCCCCTGACCCGTAAGAGCTGTAAAAGTGACCCATCCATCCCTCCCTGTTAACAGCTAGCACCTCGTCCCTTGCTTGGAAACCCTGCAGAGGCCTCTCATCCACAAGACGTTTGTCCCTGTGCCCGCCTCCTCTCCTGCCCACAAGGGTTATGACTAGGCTTAAGTTCCAGCATAAACCAGCCTGGGATGTGACAAGCCTCATAGGGGAGGAAAGGGCCTATCTCCCAAAGTAGTTGGAAGGCCAAGCCAGTGTGACCAGCAGAAGTTGGGTGAGTACGTGCAGGAGCAGACCTTGAGGGTGCTCCATCAAGGGGCTGCAGTGTGAGGCCAGATAAGAAAGGATTTATTGATTTGGAAGTCCTTTGGGAGTGCAGAGCTGCACAACCCGGCAAGGACTCCAGGAGAAGGTGTAAACTTGCTGCAGGAGGGCTCCTAGAAGAGTGGAAAAAGTAGTAGTCCCTGCTAAGTGAGAGCCAAATGCCAGCATTACCAGAGGAGACGGTGGTAGATGGCATGAAAGGTCAGGGAAGACGGAATGCTTGGGAAGGCTGCATAAGGCCCGGGGAGCCAGGGGCGATGCTTTTCCATGGAAAGGCCAAGATTCCCCTTTACCAAGGCCACGAGGAATGAACCAGGAAGAGGACACTAGCTAGCATCACAGAGAAGCTCAGAGAGCCTCCTGTGCGGGAGATGCCATCACAGGATGATGGGCGAGGCCCTTTGGGAGCTAGGCTCACAGATAGCAAAGGGGATGGTTTAACCGTGGAGTAAGAGAGGCCAGGAGACAGCTCCCATCAGGAGACGCAGTGCTCACCATGAGTGGTAGGGCCCAGGATTGGCCAGGAGTGTCTGGGCTGCAGAACATGGAGATGACCCTTACATCTTGGCTTTCATAGGGACAGACTAGATGGATCACAACCAGGGAACTACTCAACTTGTCATCAAAATACCTCAAGAATGAACACTGAGGGAATCTCCCCAAGTAAAAACATCACCATTGCTTTCCTGTGGGCTTCCCAGGAAACACGTCTGCCACTGTTGGGAAAAGCAGCAAAAGAGAAAGTACTTACAGAGTGCCTACATAAACTGGTTATGAGTAACACATAAACAAGGAACAACGAGCTGTGGAAGGCCACAGGAGGCCTCTGAGGAGAAAGGCCTCTCCATCCTCATGTTCCGGTGCAGGGTGAGCTTGGCTCTGTTACCATAAACATTGTGCTCAAGGACGTAAAACTCCTTCATAGCACTATGATGTAGCCAGACTTGTAGGCTCCTTGTAAGGTCCATGTTCCACCAGCTATACATAGATAATAAGCTAAAGATAACACATGTTCTTGTTTTGTGAAACTCCCAAACTGCCACTGTTATCAATCCTTAGGATGACACACCAGTTCCCGCTCACTGATTCTCTTCCGGCTCATTGATTCACTCCACCATCACCCTCTCCCCACCATCACTCCACCCCTACCCTATAGATCAGAGTCATTGTAATCAATAAATAGTGTGGATGATCAGAGTTCAGGGCCTTCATTGTCTCCTCCAGTAATGAGTGATGGCCCCTTGTCCCACTTTCTCTCTCTCTTTTTTTTTTTTTATTTTTTAAGAAAAAAAGAAAGAGAAAGAGAAAGGGGGAGAGAGAACAGGAGTCTTGCTCTATTGCCCAGGCTGGAATGCAATCTAAAAATAGGTATTAAAAACCTTTTTTATGCCGATAATTGTGCTTAACAGCAGAGACAGGAAGGAATAAGGGAAGAAAATAAACAAACAGCCAACCAATATTTCATTTAAATCTGTGAAATGCTATGCAAATGCTGAAGAGTGATTTACTGCCAATTGTGTGGTCACTTTCAAAATAGGTGTAATGTGGTACTGAGAAAAATGTATGTTCTGTAGACCTGGGGTGAAGAATTCTATAAATATTCACTGAGTTTACTTGTTCCAGGTCTGAGTTCAAATCATAGATGTCCCTGTTAATTTTCTACCTCGTTGATCCGTCGAATATTAACAATGTGGTGTCAAAGTCTCCCACTATTATTGTGCGGGAGTCCAAGTCTCTGCGTAAGTCATTAAGAACTTGTCTTATGTATCTGGGTGCTCCTATATTGGGTGCATATATATTTATGATCATTGACTCCTGTTGCATTAATCCTTTTACCATTATGTAATGTCCTTCTTTCTTTCTTTTAGTCTTTGTTACTATTAAAGTCTATTTTGTCAGAGACAAAAGTTATAACTCCTGGTTTTTTTTTTTGCTCTCCATTTCCATTTGATTGGTGAGTCTTCTTCCAGCTCTTTGTTTTGAGTCTTTGTGTGTCCTTGCTTATGAGATGGATCTGGATACAGCGTACTGATGGGTTTTGACTTTTTATTCAATTTGCCTGTCTGTGTCTTTGATTGGGACATTTAATCCATTTAAATTTAGGATTAATATTGATATTGTGAGTTTAATATTGTCATTTAATGCTAGCTGGCTATTTTTCCTGTTAGTTGATATAGATTCTTCATTATGGAGATACTCTTTACCTTTTGGTAAGTTTTTGGGATGACTGATACTGGTTGTTCCTTTCTGTGTGTAGTGCTTCTTTCAGAAGCTCTTGTAAAGCAGGCCTGGTGGTGATGAAATCTCTGAGTGCTTGCTTGTTCGTGAAAAATTTTATTTTTCCTTCATTTATGAAGCTTAGTTTGGCTGGATATGAGATTCTGGGTTGAAAATTCTTTTCTTTGAGGATATTGAATATTGACCCCCCCTCTCTTCTGGTTTGTAGGGTTTCTGCTGAGAGATCTGCTGTGAGTCTGGTAGGCTTCCCCTTATGGGTAACCTGACCTTTCTCTCTAGCTGCCCTTAGAATTTTCTCCTTTATTTCAACCCTGGTGAATCTAATGATTATGTGTCTTGGGTTTGCTCTACTTGAGGAATATCTTTGTGGTGTTCTCTGTATTACCTGGAGTTGAGTATTGTCCTGCCTTACTAGGTTAGGAAAGTTTTCCTGAATAGTATCCTGAAGAATATTTTCCAGCTTGGATTCATTCTCTTCATGACATTCAGGTACACCTATCAAACGTAAATTACGTCTTTTCACATAGTCCCATATTTCTTGAAGACTTTGCTCATTCCCTTTTACTCTTTCTTCTCTAATCGTGCCTTCTCGTTTCATTTCATTAAGTTGATCTTCAACCTCTGATATCCTTTCTTCTGCTTGACCAATTCGACTGTTAAAACATGTGCATATTTTGCAGAGTTCTCGTAATGTATTCTTCAGTTCCATTAATTCACTTACATTCCTCTCTAAATTGTCTATTCTCATTAGGATTTCATCAAACCTTTTTTCAAGGTTCTTAGTTTCTTTACATTGGGCTAGAACATGTTCTTTTAACTCACAGAAGTTTCTTATTATCCACCTTCTGAAGCCTAATTGTGTTAATGGAACACACTCGTTCTCCATCAGGCCTTGTTCCCTTGATGAGGAACTGTGATCCCCTGTAGAGGGAGAGGCATTCTGATTCTGGGTATTCTCAGCCTTTGTACGCTGGTTTCTTCCCATCATTGTAAATTTATCCACCTGTCATCTTTGTAATTACTGACTTTCAAATTAGGTCTCTGAGTGGAGGTCCAACTTGTTGATTCCCAGCGCCGGAATCTGAGCAATCCACTGTGCCAGCTAAAACAGCGGTGTTAAGATTCATGGTGCTTTTCTGCCCAGGAATCTCCAGTCTGGCTTCCCTCTTGAGTCCCTTTTTCAATTAGCTGAATGGGTGACTCTGCCCTCCCAGAGCTTCAAACATCGACCAAAAGGGGACCCAGTCCCATTTACTCTGCACTGAGAAGCACCGTGCCGGCCACAAGAGTCGCGCTGGTGACCTGTGGGGCTCCTCCGCTGGGAATCTCCTGATCTGTGAGCAACAAAAATTCATCTGAAAGTGTGGCGTCCTCTCATTCTCTGCACTTTCACTGGGAGCTACAATACTGAGCTGCTAGTAATCGGCCATCTCCCCATTTTCTCTCTTAATCTGTCTTTTTCTCATTCCTTTGTCACCACTGAAATCAGGGTACCCATGGGTGTGATGTGGGGCTGGTTCCCTACATGTCACATATGTCAGCTAAATGTCACGTTTGAGCCTAGATATTGTGTGTGTGTGGGGGGGAGTGCTATAGAGTATTGGAATAATTGGTAAAAATTTTCGGTATAAGAATATATTTATGGCGGGGCTCAGTGGCTTATGCCTGTAATCCTACCACTTTGGGAGGCTGAGGCAGGCAAATTGCTTGAGGTCAGGAGTCGAGACCAGCCTGGGCAACATGGCAACACCATACCTGTAAAAAAAATACAAAAATTAGCCAGACGTGGTGGTGTGTGCCTGTAGTCCCAGCTACTCAGGAGGCTGAGGCAGGAGTAGGATCACTTGAGCCTGAGAGTTTGAGGCTACAGTGAGCTGAGATTGTGCCACTATACTCCAGTTGGGGTGACAGTGAGATGCTGTCTCAAAATATATATTTATATAATAAATATATACATTTATTGTATATGTTATATAAATTATATAAATTTATATGTTTATATAATAAATATATATATTTATTATATCTGTTATAAGAGATGATAGCATTGTATCAATGCTAAAATTCTGAATTGGACTATTGTTCTGTGCTTCTGTAACACAATATTCTTATTCTTAGGAGATATAGGTTGAAACATTTAGGAGTGAAGGGACATAAAACATGCAACATGCATTCAAATGGTTCAGGAATAAAAATACACCTATAATCCCAGCACTTTGAGTGGCTGAGGTAGGAGGATTGCTTGAGGCCAGGAGTTCAAGACCAGCCTGGGCAACATGGTGACATAGTAACTCCTGTTTCTACCAAAAAAAATTTAAAATTTAGCCAGGCATGGTGATGCATGCCTATAGTCTCAGCTACTCAGGAGGCTGAAGTGGAAAGATTGCTTGAGCTTGGGAGGGTAAGGCTGCAGTGAGCTATGACCATTCCAATCTACTCCAGGGTGCTCTTCATCAGCAATCTTGCCACGAGAACACACTGAATAAAGGAACAGGCAGGGATATTTATTATTTACATATTGGGTCTTTACTGCGGTGTCTGGTCTCTGTTGGTTGGAGCCAGACCTCACAATCTAAACTAAAACTCAATTGGCTAACAAAACATTCTTAAATAGATAAAAGCAATGGAGAACAAAAGGAAAAAAGGAAGTCCAAATAAGGAAGGGAGAGGAAGTTGCTTGCAAAAGGACTTAGAAAAGTAATAACATAAATATCTTTGTTAATGTACAAGGACATAGAATGTACTATGTGCTTGTGAGCATGTCTAGCCCAAATATCTTGGTTAAGGTACAAGGACATAGAATGTACTTATTCCTTTATATCGAACAGCTACATAGGATAGGGCTTAACAAAGAGTTACTAGCAAAAAGCAAGAAGGCTTTGAAGAAAATTAGTCTTTAAAAGAGACTATTATTCCTAATATCTATTATTATTATTCTTTAACAAGAAGGGAAACTTTGAAGAGGAACTTTTTACTTTCGACTTAGTGTTAGAACCTAGCTTGACACTGTGCTAGCTGTGTAATCAAGGGCAAATGTTTCCACCTCTCTGAGCCTCCATGTTCCATCTGAAAAAGGAGCCTTAAGACTACTCCTGCCCAGCCTGCCTACCTCTCAGTGTTGCAGTAAAAGTGAATAAGGGCAGGGAAGGACCTTAATGAGTATGTGCATTAATAAAGGTTTTCCAGAACCAACGGTGTATGGATATTTATGTTGAGGTATTTATTTTAATGAATTGGCTCATGTGATTGTGGAGGCTGGCAAATCCAAAATTGGCAGGGTAGACTGGCAGGTGGGAGAGCCAGGAAGGAGTTGCTGCTGCAAGTAGAGGCCAAGGAGTCTGCAGCAGAACCCTCTCTTCCTTGGGGGAGCTCAGTCTTTGTTCTATTAAGGCCTTCAACGCTGGAATGAGGCCCACCACTTACAGATGATAATCTGCTTTACTCAAAAAAAGTCTACCAATGTAAATGTTAATCTCATCTTAAAAAATACCTTCACAGGGCCCGGTGTGGTGGCTCATGCCTGTAATGCCAGCACTTTGAGAGACCAAGGCAGGTGGATCATGAGGTCAGGAGTTCAGGACCAGCCTGGCCAACATGGTGAAACCCCATCTCTACTAAAAATACAAAAATTTGCCAGGTGTGGTGGTAGGTGCCTGTAATCCCAGCTATTCAGGAGGCTGAGGCAGAGAATTGCTTGAACCTGGGAGGCAGAGGTTGCAGTGAGCCAAGATTGTGCCACTGCACTCCAGCTTGAACGACAGAGCAAGACTCCATCTCAAAAAAGAAAAGAAAAGAAAAGAAAAAAAAAACCTTCACAAAAAGATTTTTGATAATGTTTGACCAAATATCTGGGTTCCTGGGCTCAGCCAAATTGACACATAAAATTAACCATTCCAGCATGGAAGGGCGCTGGTTCCCCTTACATCTTAGGGATTTTTGCCTTCTCTATGAATTATTATTGCTGGGACAAGGCAGCTGGCTGAAAGTCCTCTGTGAGTTTTGTTTTCAAAGCTCTGGATGTAGGAATTGTATGTCTGTCTCCTTTCTGGCTCATGCACTTGGGGCGTGTTTTCTTGCCCTTGCGGAGCCAGCCAAGTGTCTCATACGGTCCTGCAGCTGTCCACAAGTGTGCCGAGAAACTGGACACACAGAGGTTCCCACCCGCTGACCACTCTGGGGCCTGTATTTACCCGGAAGCAGACCAAAACCTGAGTCCAGCTAGGTCTCTGCTTTGCTGTGTGTCCCTTAGCAAGTCAGTTTCCTCTCTGGGTCTTTTTCTCCTCTCTGCTGCACTCCCTGAATCTGAGTTCCCCCGTCCCTGAGAACAGAGAGAAAGGGACAGAGCCTCAAAAGATGACCCCCGCCTCTTGCTTCTAAGCACTTTGCAGGTATTATTTAATTATCAAGCTAATCCTATGAGAGAGCTGCAATTTTTCTCCAGCTTACAGATGGGGAAATTGAGGCACAAAGAGGGCAGGTGACGTGCTCAAGGACAGACGTCTAGCAGGTATGAAGCCCTCACAATGGGGTTCTAGAGTCTGTTTGGTTAACCTCAAGTTTTGGGGAGCCCCTGAAGGGCTGATCACCTCGCTGCAGGGGACAGGGAAGGCCTCTGAGCTTGAGTTAGTTTTGGTTTCTCTGCTGCGGTGCAACTGTCGGTAAATCTCGCTGCAATGGGTGGGGCAGAGGCTCTGAGCTTGAGCTAGTTTTGGTTTCCCTGCTCCGGATGCAGGGGTTGGTAAGCTCACTGCAGGGGGTGGGGAGAGGCCCCTACAGGTCAGTTTCAGTTTCCTGGCTCTGGGTAGCAGCAAGAAGTCCTCTGCCTCTCATCCTGCGGTTCACTGTCTCATCGGCAGCCAGCTGGGAGCCATGGGAAATAGGGAGTCCCAGCTGTCCTCGGTGCCTGCTCAGAAGCTGGATTGGTTTATCCAGGAACACCTGAAGCCCTATGAAGAGTGTCAGACGCTAATCGACAGGATGGTGACCACCATCTGTGAAGCCCTGCAGGATCCCGAGCAGTTCCCCCTGGTGCAGGGAGTGGCCATCGTGAGTCCAGGGCTGAGGCTGGGGCTCTGGGAGACAGGAGATTCCACAGCCACAGCAAGGCCGAGCCACTGGGTGCTGAGTGCCTATTATGTGCGAGGTCCACACGTGGGTGGGATGTGGTGTGGGAGTCTCAGGCTCTGGAGCAGGCTCTTGCTCCAGAGCTGTGTGACATTGGGCAGGCTACTTAACCTCTCTGTGCCTTAGTCTCTGAATCTGTAAAACGGGGAGAGGCACAGTACCCACTTCAGAATATTGTCAGGCTTGAGCGCCTCATGTTCTTAGCAAAAGACTGGTGCACGGTGCTCAGTGAATTCACTGTGATCACTCACTGTGATTTTCTTCTATCCTCTCCACAGTACAGAGGAGTAAACTTAGGGAGGCTAGAGAGCTTTGATCAAACTACCTAGGTTGCCCTGTGGTTTCTCTGTAGCAAGAAGTGGCTTTCGTCAGTTAGAAATATTTGGTTTTGTGGACACAAATCTCAGGACTGAGGCTGAAAATTCTGGACCTCTGGGGAGGAAGGGGGATTGGGGAGGTGCCAGGACCCTAGAATTGGGGTGTGGGGGCCCTGATACCCCAATACCACCCTCTTACCCCCCACTGCAGCTGGCGTCCCTTCTCTGCAGCTGTGATGCTTTTTGGGTCTCTACCCTTTGCAGGCACCTGCTAGTGTCGCATTAAGGAAATCTGGACACATGGCGTCCCCAGCCCTGGCCCAGGTCAGGAAGCTAAGGCAAGTTTGGCTAATAGCTGTTGTCAGAACTGGGATTTTAAGCCTTGGTAATTGGCTCGAGGGCATGCATGTTTAACCGCTATACCAACCTGCCTCTCAATAGTGTTAACATTTTTCCTCACTGAAGTAAAACATAGAAAAAGTACCCAAAGTGTCCAGCTTGATAGGTAGCCACAAACAATGTAACAGTGTAACCCCCACCCAGATCCAGAAACAAAACATTCTCAGCTCCCCCAAGAGCCCTGGGCCCCCAATCCAATCAGTACCTCCAAACCCAGCCAAGCAGTCTCCTGATTTCTAAAACGTGTTTTGCCTGTTTTTAAACTTTTTACAAATAGAGGGTCACCAGCAATCCCGGTTTGTCCAGGATTGAGGTGTTTCCTGGGATGTGGGACTTTTGGAACAAAAACTGGGAATGTAAACCAGGATGCATGGGGGACCCTATGTAAATGGCATCCTGTGCTCTGTGTGCTTTACTGCGTGGTTTCTTTGACCCATGATGTTTATGAAATTTATGTTGTGGAGTGCAGTTATCGTTTTCATCGTTGTGTGAATTCCATTGTGTGAATATGCCACATTTGTTCATTCTACTGTTTTTTATTTTTTATTTTTACACAATTGTACAGATTTATATGGGGTACATGCGGTATTTGGGCACATGGATACAATGTGAAATGATCAAGTCAGGGTGTTTAGGATATCCATCACCTCAAACATTTATCATTTCTCTGTGCTGAGAACAGTTCAGATTTTCTCTTCTAGCTATTTCGAAATATACAATAAATTACTGTTAACTGTAGTCACCCCATTTGTGCTATCAAACACTAGAATTTATCTCTTCTATCTAACTGTGTGTTTGTATCCATTGAAAAACCTCTCTTCATTCCCTCCTCCACTTCCCAGCCTCTAATAACTATGGTTTCCACTCTCTACCTCCATGAGATCAACTTTTTTTAACTTTCACTTACGATTAAGCACATGCAGTATTTGCCTTTCTATGACTGACTTAGTTCACTTAACATAATAACCTCTAGTTCCATCCACGTTGCTGCAAATGCAGCATTCCATTCTTTTTGTGTCTGAATAGTATTCCATTGTGTATCTATATCACATTTTCTTTATGCATTCATCCACTGATGGATCCCTTGGTTGATTCCCTATCTTGGCTTTCATGAATAGTGCTGCAACAAACATGGGGGTACAGTTATCCCTTTTTTGGATAAATACCTAGTAGTGGGATTGCTGGATCTAATGATAGTGTCATTTTTAGTTTTTTGAGAAATTTCCATACTGTTTTCCATATATGACTGTGCCAATTTATATTCCTACCAACAGTGTACAAGATTCCCTTTACTCCAAATCCTTGCTGGCCCTTGTTATTTTTTGTCTTTTTGATAATAGCTATTCTAACTGCAGTGAGATGATATCTCATTGTGGTTTTGATTTGCATCTCCCTGATGATTAGTGATGTCGAGCATCTTTTCATATACCCATTGGCCATTTTGTATGTCTTCTTTTGAGAAATGACTGTTTAGGTCCTTTGCCTACTTTTTAATGAGTTGGGTTTTTTTTAGATGTTGAGTTGTTCAAGCTCCTTGTGTATTCTGGATATTAAACCCTTGTTGGAAAAATAGTTTGCAAATATTTTCCCCCATTCTGCAGCTTGTCTTTTCACTCTTGATTGTTTCCTTTGATGTGCAGAAGCTTTTTCATTTAATATAATCCCAAATATCTATTTTTGTTTTTGTTGTCTGTGCTTATGAAATTTTAGCCACAAAATCTGTGCATAGACCAATATCCTGAAGCATTACCCTTTTGCTTGATTCATTAATTATGTCATTTCAGGTCTTACATTTAATTCTTTAACCCATTTTGAGTTAATTTTTAACAAGAGGAGAGATGGGGGCCTAGTTTCATTCTTCTGCATGTGGATATCCAATTTTCCAACACCATTTATTGAAGAGAGTATCCTTTCCCCAATGTGTGTTCTTGGTGCTTTCTCAATCAGTTGGCTGTAAATATGTGGATTTGTTTTTGGGTTCTCTACTCTGTTTCTTTGGTCTGTATGTCTCCTTTTATACCAATCCCATGCTGCTTTGGTTACTATAGCTTTGTAGTGTGTGTGTGTGTGTATATATATATATATATATATATATTTTTTTTTTTTTTTTTTTTTTTTTTTTTTTGGGATGGAGTTTCGCTCTTGTTACCCAGGCTGGAGTGCAATGGCGCAATCTTGGCTCACCGTAACTTCCACCTCCTGGGTTCAGGCAATTCTCCTGCCTCAGCCTCCTGAGTAGCTGGGATTACAGGCACACGCCACCATGCCCAGCTAATTTTTTGTATTTTTAGTAGAGACGGGATTTCACCATGTTGACCAGGATGGTCTCGCTCTCTTGACCTCATGATCCACTCGCCTCGGCCACCCAAAGTGCATGAGCGTGAGCCAATGCACCCGGCCCGCTTTGTAGTATATTTTAAAGTCATGTAGTGTGATGCCTCTAGCTTTGTTCTTTTTCCTCAGTATTCTTTTGGCTATTTGAGATCTTTTGTGGTTCCATACAAATTTTAGGATTTTTTTTACTTCTGTGAAAAATGTCATTGGTATTTATAGAGATTGCATTGATTCTGTAGATTGCTTTGGGTAGTATGGTTATTTTAACAATATTAATTCTTCCAATCCATGAGCATGGGATGTCTTTCCATTTGCTTATGTCATCTTCAGTTTCTTTTATAAGTGTTTTGTGATTTTCATTGTAGAGATCATTCACTTCCTTGGTTAAATTTATTCCTGGATATTTTTTGTTAAATATTATAAAAAAGATTGCTTTCTTAATTTCTTTTTCAGCTAGTTCATTATTGATGTGTAGAATATATTGGTATTTTGGTATGGTATGTTGATTTTGGTATTTTTATTTTGTATCCTGCAACTTTACCAAATTTATCAATTCTAAGAGGTTTTCTTTGTGGAGTCTTTAGGTTTTTCTGTATAGAAGGTCATGTGGTCTGCAAAGAGGGGCAATATGACTTTTTCTTTTCCTGTTTGGATGCCTTTTATTTCTTTATCTTGTGTGATTGCTCGAGCTAGAACTTTCAGAATAAGGGAAAGGTTTTGAGCCTTTCCCCATTCGGTATGATGTTCTTTACGTGCCTAATTTGTTGAGGGTTTTTAGCATAAAGGAATATTGAATTTTACCAACTGTTCTTCTACATCTGCTAGGATAATCATATGATTTGTCCCTCATTCTGCTGATGTGATGTGCAACAAATATTCAACATTTGTTGATTTGCATATGTTGAACAAACCTTGCATCCCTGGGATAAATCCCACTTGATCATGTGTTACCTTTTTGATGTGTTATTGGATTTGGTTTGCTAGTATATTGTTGAAGGTTTTTGTATCTATGTTCATCAGAGATATTGGCCTGTTGTTTTCTTTTCTGTCTTTGGTCTGGTTTTGGTATCAGGGTAATGCTGACTTCACAGAAGGGGTTAGGATAATTCCCTCCTCTTCAATCTTTTTGGAATAATTTAAGAAGAATTTGTTTTAATTCTTCTTTATAAGTTTGGTAGAATTCAGCAGTAAAGCCATCTGGTCATGGGCTATTCTTTGTTGAGGAACTTTTTATTAATGATTCAAACTCCTCACTCACTATTGGTCTTTTCAGGTTTTCTGTTTCTTCCTGGATCAATCTTAGTAGGTTTTATGTGTTCAGAAATTTATCCATTTCTTCTGGGCTTTCCAATTTGTTCGTGTATAGTTGTTCATAATAGTCTCTAATGATCCCTTGTATTTCCGTGGTATCGATTTTAATGTTTCCTTTTTTATTCCTGATTTTATTTACTTGGGTCTTCTCTCTTTTTTCAGTCTACTTAGTCTAAGTAGTGGTTTATCCATTTTGTTTTTCTTTTTAAGAAACCAACTTTTTATTTTGTTAATTGTTTGTAATTTTTAGCCTCTATTTTGTTTAGTTCTGTTCTGGTCTTTATTATTTTTTCCTTCTACTAATTCTAGGTCTGGTTTGTTCTTGCTTTTCTTTTTTTGTTTTTGTTTTTGAGACGTATCTTCACTTTTGTTGCCAAGGCTGGAGTGCAATAATGCAATATCAGCTCACTGCAACCTCTACGTCCTGGGTTCAAGTGATTCTCCTACCTCAGCCTCCCAAGTAGTTGGGATTACAGGCATGCACCACCACACTTAGCTAATTTTGTATTTTTAGTAAAGACAGGGTTTCGCCATGTTGGCCAGGCTGGTCTCAAACTCCTGACCTCAGGTGATCACCCACCTCAACCTCCCAAACTGCTGGGATTACAGGCATGAGCCACCATGCCCGGCCTTGTTCTTGCTTTTCTAATTCCTTGAGATGAACTGTTAGGCTATTTGAACTTGTTCTACTTTTTTGATGTAAGCATTTATTGCTTCAAACTTTGCTGTAGCCCTTAGGTTTTAGCATGTTGTATTTCCATTTTTATTTGTTTCCAGAAATTTTGATTTCCTTTTTAATTTCTTCATCAGCCCAATGGTTGTCCAGGAGCATGTTGTTTAATTTTCATGTATTTGTACAATTTCCAAGGTTCCTCTTGTTTCATTGTGTTCTGAGAAGATACTTAACAGTGTTTCAATTTTTAAAAATTTTTTGAGCCCTATTTTATGGCCTAAGATAGTGTCTACCCTGGAGAACATTCCCTGTGCTGAAAATAATGTGTGTTCTGTAGCTGATGAAATAATCTGCAAATATTCATTAGGTTCATTTGGACTATAATGCAGACTAAGTTCAGTATTTCTTTGTTGATTTTCTGTCAGCATGATCTGTCCTATACCAAAAGGGAGATGAAGTTCCCAACTATTATTGTATTGAAAGTCTGTCTCTCTGTTCAGCTCTAATATTTGCTTTATGTATCTCAGTGCTCCACTGTTGGGTGTTCATACCTATGTATATACATAGGCATATATATGTATATGTTTATATATATGTATGTGTATATATATACTTATATACATGTATACACACAGTTATATCCTCTGGCTGAATTGATCTCTTTATCATTAATTATAGAATAACCTTCTTTGTCTCTTTTTATGTTTTTGGCTTAAAGTCTATTTTGTCTGATACAAGTGTAGCCACTCCTGCACACTTTTGGTTTCCATTTGTGTGGAATATTTTTTCCATTCCTTCACATTCAGTCTATAGGTACCTTCACAGACTCAGTGAGTTTCTTGGAGGCAGGATATAGTTGGACCTTATTTTTTATCCATTCAGCTTGTCTATATCTTTTAACTGGAGAATTTAAAGTGTTGTTTAATTCAGGGTTGTTATTGATAGGTAAGAACTTACTCCTGTCATTTCGTTATTTGTTTTGATTATTTTGAACATCTTTTGTTCTTTTCTTTCTCTTTATTGCTTACCTTTACAATTTGGTGGGGGCTTTGTACTGATAACATTTGACTCCTTTCTCTTTGCCATTTGTGTATCTGCTCTACCAGTGAGTTGTATACTTTTGTGTGTTTTCATAGTGGTAGGCATCATCCCTTTGCTTCCAGATGTAATACTCTCTTAAACATTTTTTTAAAGAACTAATCTAGTGGTGATAAATTCCCTCTGTTTTTGCTTGTCTGGGAAAGATTTTATTTCTTCTTCATTTCTGAAGGATAGCTTTGCTGGGTATAGAATTTTGTCTGAAAGAGTTTTGTTGTTGTTGTTTGCACTCTGAGTATATCATCCTATTCTCTCTTGACCTGTAAGGTTTCTGCTCAGAAATCTGCTATTAATCTGAGGGGGATTCCCTTATATATGTGACTTTATAATTTTCTCTTGCTATTTTCAGAATTCTGTCTTTCTCTTTGACTTTTGACAGTTTGAATATTATATGCCTTGAGGAAGTCCTTTTTGGGTTGAATCTAATTGAGAATCTTTGAGCTTCCTGTATCTGGGTGTCTAAATCTCTTGCAAGACATGGGAATTTTTCAGTTATTACTTCATTAAATTGATTTTCTATGCCTTTGCCCATCTCTTCTAGATCTTTCCAAATTTAAATATTTGGTTGCTTTATGATGACCAATATGGCGCATAGACTTTCTTCACTCATTTTTATTTCTTTTTCTCTCCTTTTGTCTGGCTGGGTTATTTCAAAAGACCTGTCTTCAAGTTCAGAAATTATTCTTCTTGATCTAGTCTATTATTAGAGCACTGAGTTGTGTTTTTATTTTATTCATTGATTTCTTCAGTTTCAAGAATTCTGTTTGGTTCTTTTTAATAATATCTATTTTTTTGTTGAGTTTCTCATTCAGAGCATAAATTATTTTTCCTGATTTCTTTGTATTGTTTATCTGTGTTTTCATGTGTCTTGCTGAATTTCTTTAATATCATTGTTTTGAATTTTTCTAAGCCATTGCATAGATATAATTTTCTTTAGGATTTACACTAAAGAATTATTGTGTTCCTTTGGAGGTGCCATGTTTCCTTGCTTTTTCAGGTTTCTGTGTCCTTATATTGATAGCAGCACAGCTAATGTAACAGTCTCCAATTTTATTTATTGACTTTCATAGGGAAAGACATTTTCCTATGCTGGGCATGGTGGCTTATGACTATAATCCCAGTGACTCAGGAGGCTAAGGTAGGGAGATTGCTTGTAAGGAGTTTGAGGTTACAGTGAGATATGATTGTGTCACTACACTCCAGCCTAGGTGACAGCAAGACCCTGTCTCTAAAAAAATAAATAAAAAGCCGGGCACGGTGGCACATGCCTGTAGACCCAGCTACTTGGGAGGCTGAGGTGGGAGGATTGCTTGAGCCCAGGAGTTCTGGGCTGTAGTGTGCTATGCCAATCAGGTGTCCACACTAAGTTCGGCATCAATATGGTGACCTCCCAGGAGCGGGGGACCACTAGGTTGCCTAAGGAGGGGCGAACCGGCCCAGGCTGGAAACAGAGCAGGTCAAAACTCCCATGCTAATCAGTAGTGGGATCGCACCTCACTCCAGCCTGGGCAACATAGTGAGACCCCGTCTCTAAAAAAAGAAAAAAAAGAAAAATTTTAAAAATAAATAAATAAAAATAAAATAAAAAGCTGTTTTCCTGTAGATATGTTTATAGTGTTGTTTGAGTGGAGTGCTTTGGCTTTGATTCTGTGTGGGCACAGTAACGGAGTCTCCATGTGATTTCATTTGCATCAATGTCGTCTGTGAGTTCCTCAGTGGCTGACGTTGTAATGGTTAATGGAGTCTGTGGAAAGGCTGTACTGGGGAGGGACATCAGGGAGGCTGGTCTTTGAGCACCAGTGGTGGTGACAGTGTGCCAGGCATGCTGGTCCTCAGGTCGCAGGCAGTGTATATGGGTGCCAATGCTGGTGAGTCCAGGTGGGTCAGGTTTCAGACTTCAAGATGACATGCTCAGGTGCCAGAGGTAGCAGCAGTAGAATGAACAGCCAGGTCCTTGGTCCCCAGGTGGGACTGTATGGAAGTGGCAGCAGCAGGTCAACCCTCAGGCCCTCAAGTGTTGTACACAGGCATCAGTGATGGCAAGCTGGGTAAACTGGTCCCCAGACCCTTGGGAGACACATGTGGTCACCACATGTGGCAGGCAGAGTGAGCCCATTCTTAGGCCTCTGGATGATGTGTGCCTGTGCTGCTGAAAACTCCCCATGTCTTGCAAGGGATTTAGACACTCAGATACAAGAAGCTCAAAGATTCTCAAATAGATTTAACCCAAAAAGGACTTCTTCAAGGCATATTATAGTCAAACTGTCAAAAGTCAAAAAGAAAGATAGAATTCTGAAAATAGCAAGAGAAAAGTATAAAGTCACATATATAAGGGATTAATAGCAGATTTCTGAGCAGAAACCTTACAGGTCAACAGAGAATAGGATGATATACTCAGAGTGGGAAAAAAAAAAACCCTTTCAGACAAGAATACTATACCCATCAAAGCTATCATTCAGAAATAAAGGAGACCCAGGATGGGTCAATCTTCTGGCCCCGGGCAGCACATGTGGATGCTGGTGGCGGGTGGGGTGAGCCTGTCATCAGGTTCTTGATGATGCATGCAGGTGCTGGCAGCAGGTGGGACAGTTTGATCCCCAGATCCCCAGATGAGGTGCACAGGCACCAGCAACAATGGCGAGTGGGGCAATCCTATCCTCAGGCCCTGAGACAGTAAGCACAGGTGCCAGTGGTGGCAGGTGGGGCAGTTCAATCCCTTTCTATTGTCAGTGGCCATTTGAGTCACCTCTAGTTGGGGCTAGTATGAAAAGTGTTACTATGAGCATCCCAATCAGGTCTATGTGGGACAAATGGATACCTGCCACTCAATTTTAAGACCATGAACCGGGTACGGTGGCTCATGCCTGTAATCCCAGCACTTTGGGAGGCTGAGGCTGGCAGATCATGAGATCAGGAGTTCGAGACCAGCCTGACCAACATGGTGAAACCCCATCTCTACTAAAAATACAAAAATGAGCCAGGTGTGGTGGTGCGCACCTGTAACCAGGAAACTGAGGCAGGAGAATGGCTTGAACCTGGGAGGTGGAGGTTGCAGTGACCTGAGATTGTGCCATTGTAGCACTCCAGCCTGGGCAACAGAGCAAGACTCAAAAAAAAAAAAAAAAAAAAGACAATGGTGACATTTTTGGCTTTTACTTGAATTGAGAAATACCACTGCCTGCTAGAGATCCCTGTGACCCCAGAATCTAGAGACTCACATCTGCTTCTTTGTCACTGGCAGGGTGGCTCCTATGGCCGAGAAACAGTCTTAAGAGGCAACTCTGATGGTACCCTCGTCCTCTTCTTCGGTGACTTAAAACAATTCCAGGATCAGAAGAGAAGCCAACATGACAACCTCGTCAAAACTGGGCATAAGCTGAACTTATATCTGTTCACAGAGTGGATGAAAGACAGTGTTGAGATCCAGATGTCCCATGATGGGTTCAGCATCCAAGTGTTCACAAAAGATCAGAGAATCTCTTTTGAGGTGCTGGCCGCCTTCAATGCTCTGGGTAAGCATTCCTGGGTGTTGGGGGAGAAAAGCAAAAAAAGGGGGTGCCAGACTGCCCTGTGCATCCTCTAGGCTGTGGGTGGGATAGATACCACTGCTACTTTCAAAAACAGGAGACCATAGACCCTTAGGATAGAAGAATCCCTTCTACCCTGGACTCACTCTCTCTTCTCTGGAACTAACTTCTCCCCCATATCCTGATTGTCTTTGGAAAAAATGTTTTGGATTCTAGAATCTAAAGCAGAGGCTTTTAAGCCATCCTGTAGATATAAATCACCTGGAACCTTGTTAAATTGCAGATCCTGACTCAGGAGGTCTGAGTCGGGGCCCAGGATTTCATATTTCTAGCCAGCTTCATGATGGTGATGCTGGTCCACAGATCACACTTGCGGGTTTTGACCAGAGTCAGTATTGGTTACAGTGAGAGGATGAGGCAAACATCTGAAAAAAGTGCAGCTGGGAAAAGTATCTGAAGTCTGCCTTCGTACCAGGTCAAAATCAAGGCAACAACCTTCCATGTGAGTCAATCAAACCTCTTCCCTTTTATAAACAACCTTCCATAGATAACTACCAAAGCTTGAGGGATGCCTTGAACCCAACTCATAAATCCCCAAGACCTGATCATGTTTTGTGTACCCTGTCTCAGCAAACATTCCCACACTCTTGCTTACTGTTAAAGTAACCTTTGCTTACCAGGCTTCTGGTTTAATAAAAGATGGCCAGAGTGATTCCATCTTAAAGCAAGTAGCTAGGCACTCACAAGGAACCTACAGCCTTAATACTTGGGTCTGAAAATAGCCACAGTCTAAGCTGACCACTAGTTATAATTGCAGAATATTTATGGCCATACAAAACATCTCCCACTAGGCCTATAGAATGTCCAGATGTTCTAAAAGTGCAGCCCACTTAAAGGCAACATTAATGAGCAGGCTTAGGTTGAAGGATTAATGGTCATTGGTACTACTGTTAAGAAAATTCTTGGGCCGGGCGCACTGGCTCATGCCTGTAATCCTAACACTTTGGGAGGCTGAGGCAGGTGGATGACCTGAGGTCAGGAGTTCGAAACCTGCCTGACCAACATGGAGAATCCCCATCTCTACTAAAAATATAACATTAGCCAGGCATGGTGGTGCAGTCATGTAATCCCAGCAACTGACTCGGGAGGCTGAGGCAGGAGAATCGCTTGAACCCAAGAGGCGGAGGTTGCAGTGAGCTGAGATCGTGCCATTGCACTCCAGCATGGACAACGTGAGTGAAACTCCATCTCAACAAAAGAAAGGAAGTAGAAGAGGAGGAGGAGGAGGAGGAAGAGGAGGAGAAGAAGAGAAGGAGGAGAAGAGGAAAAGAAGAAGAAGAAGAAAAGAGAAGAAGAAGAAAGGAGGAGGAGAAGGAGGAGGATGAGGAAGAGGAGGAGGAAGAAGAGGAGGAGAAGAGGAAAATAAGAAGAAGAAAAAAGAAGAAGAAAGGAGGAGGAGGAGGAGAAGGAGGAGGAGAAGGAAGAGGAGGAGGAGGAGAAGAGGAAAAGAAGAAGAAAAAAGAAGAAGAAAGGAGGAGGAGGAGAAGAGGAAAAGAAGAAGAGAAGAAGAAGAAAGGAGGAGGAGGAAGAGGAGGAGGAGGAAGAGGAGGAGGAGGAGGAGAAGAGGAAAAGAAGAAGAAGAGAAGAAGAAAGGAGGAGGAGGAAGAGGAGGAGGAGGAGAAGAGGAAAAGAAGAACAAGAAGAAAAGAGAAGAAGAAGAAAGGAGGAGGAGGAGGAAGAGGAGGAGGAGGAAGAGGAGGAGGAGGAGGAGAAGAGGAAAAGAAGAAGAGAAGAAGAAAGGAGGAGGAGGAAGAGGAGGAGGAGAAGAGGAAAAGAAGAAGAAAAGAAGAAAGGAGGAGGAGGAAGAGGAGGAGGAGGAGAAGAGGAAAAGAAGAAGAGAAGAAGAAGAAAGGAGGAGGAGGAGGAGGAGGAAGAGGAGGAGGAGGAGAAAATTCTTAGCCAAATTCAATTTAATGGTGTTTAACTGAGCAGACAATTCACGAATCTAGATGCCTCCCAAGCCAGAGTAGGTTCAGAAAGTCTCGAACACAGCCACATGGTGGAAGAGGATTTATGGACAGGAAAAGGAAAGTGATGTACTGAAAGTGAAAGTGAGGTACAGAAACAGCCAGGCTGGTTATCACTCAGCATTGGCCTTATTTGAATAAGATTTGAACAGTTGGTCACCTTTAATTGACCAAAACTCAGTGACTGGCACAAGAGTAGGTTGCAGTCTGTTTACACATCCATTTAGGTTATAGTTCACCATGTACAGGGAAATCTTAGGCCCAACTTAAAATATGTAAGAAGGCAGCTTTAGGCTAAACTTGATTTAGCAGCACCAATAGCCCCTACCTTTAGTGAGCACATCTGCACATTCCAATTTTAATTACAACCCCTTATAATTTCTTATAAACAAATACACTAACAAAGAATGGCACATTCCTCCTCCTTTCCGAAGATGCCCTACTCTGTAACAAAATAGTTTCTAATAAATTTGATTCTTCTACCATATTCTGTGCTTGCCTTGAATTCCTTCCTGCATGAGATCCAAGAACCCTCTCTTGGGGTCTGAATCAGGACCCTCTTTTCCAGCAACGCTATCACCTATAAACCAAAACTATCTGAGACAGCTCTCAATTTATTTAGAAAGTATGTTTTGCCAAGGTTAAGGATGTGCCCATGACATCCCTAACCTTAGCCTCGGGAAGTTCTGATGACACGTGCCACGGTGGTCAGGGTACAGCTTGGATTTATACATAATATGGTTTGACTGTGTCCCCACCCAATCTCATCTTGAATTGCAGCTCCCATAATTCCCACGTGTCATGGGAGGGATGCAGTGGGAGGTAACTGAATCATAGGGGCGGGTCTTTCCCATGCTGTTCTCCTGATAAAGAATAAGTCTCTCGAGATCTGATGGTTTCATTAAGGGGAGCTCCCCTGCACAAGCTCTCTCTTGCCTGCCACCATGTAAGATGTCCCTTGCTCTTCCACCATGATTGTGAGGTCTCTCCAGCCATGTGGAATTGTGAGTCAATCAAACCTCTTCCCTTTTATAAACTATCTAGTCTCAGGTATGTCTTTATTAACAGCATGAGAACAGACTAATACAATACATTTTAGGGAGACATGGGACATCAATCAATGCACGTTAAATAGGGGTACGTTGGTTTGGTTTGGAAAGGCAGGACAACTCAAAGTGGGGCCTCCAGGTCACTGGTGGATTTTAAGATTTTCTGATTGGCAATTGATTGAAAGCGTTATCATCAATAGAAAGGAATATCTGGGTTATGATGATAAGGGGTTGTGAAGACCAAAGTTTTATCATGCAGATGAAGCCTCCAGGTCGCAGGCTTCAGAGAGAATAGATTGTAAATATTTCTTATCAGGCAAGAGTCTGTTCTATCACTAATTCCAAAAGGGAGGAAGGTATCTTGAGGCATGTCCAGTTCCTCCTTCCCATCATGGCCTGAACTGGGTTTTCAGGTCAACTTTGGAATGCCCTTGCTGAGAGGAGGGGTCCATTCAGATGGTTGGGGGGCTTCAAATTTTATTTTTTGTTTATATACCTAAGCCAGGATTATATCTCCAACTCCCCCACCTCCCCACTCCCAGCCCATCGCTAAGTCCTGCCAGTTCTGCCTAACTTTCCTAAATCTGTTTCACTTCTCTCCTGTCCCACTGCTACCTCCCTAGTCAATGTCACTCCAGGGATGTGGCAATAGCTTCCTAACTGTCTCCCTGCCTCCTCTTTCACTCCATGATGCAACTGATGCTCTTTCCATGCACAAATATCATTGTGTCACACACTCTGCTGCTAATGGCTTTTCATTGCATTTTTAAAAGGTTTTTTAGGAGCCAACTATGAGGACCATGACTTGTGACACAACCTCAGGAGTTCTTGAGAATATGTGCCCAAGGCGACTAGGTTACAGCTTGTTTTATACAGTCTAGGGGGACAGAGTTTACGGGGAGAAACATAAAGCATATACATAAGGTATGCATTGGTTCAGCCTGGAAAGGCAAGCTATCTCAAAGCAGGGGCCTCCAGGTCGTAGGTGGTTATAAAGATTTCCTAGCTGGGCACAGTGACTCATGCCTGAAATCCTAGCACTTTGGGAGGCCGAAGCAAGCAGATTACGAGGTCAGGAGTTTGAGACCCACCTGGCCGATATGGTGAAACCCCATCTCTACTACAAAATAGAAAAATCAGTCGGGCGTGGTAGCACACGCCTGTAGTCCCAACTACTCGGGAGGCTGAGGCAGGAGAATCAGTGGAACCTGGGAGGTGGAGGTTGCAGTGAGCCGAGATCATGCCACTGCACTCCAGCCTGGACAACACAATAAGACTCCTGTCTCAAAAAAAAAAAAAAAAAAAAAGATTTAGATTTCCTGATTAGCAGTTGGTGGAAGGAGTTCAGGTTAAGATAAGGGGAGTTGTGGAAACCAAGGTTTTTATTATATAGATGAAGCCTCCAGGTAGCAGGTTTCAGGGAGAATAGGTGGTAAATGTCTCTTATCAGAACTTAAAGGTGTTAGACTGTTAGTTAAAATCTTTTCTGAATCAGAAAAAGACCTGGAAGGGGAAGGGGCTTTGCCGCAGAATATGAATTTTCCCAGACGACACAGCTTTGCAGGACCATTCCAAAACATGTCAAAGAAACATATTTTGGGGTAAAATACTTTTGATTTCCTTTAGGGCCTGTTATCTGTCGTGCGATGCTGTACCAGAGTTAGGTTGGAATGTGGTGTCTTATTGCTACAAAGAGACCTGTTCCTGGGATCTCTATTTTAATGTGAACGTTTGTCATCTGTGCCTGAATTCCAAATGGAGGAGAGCATAATGAGGTATGTCCGAGCTCCTCCTTCCCGTCAGGACCTGATCTAGTTTTTCAGGTTTCTTGGGGGGTTCCCCTTGACCAAGACAGGGCTTCATTCAATCGGTTGGGAAGGCTTAGAATTTTATTTTTGGTTTACAAGGTTAAGGATCAAACTCCTCAGCAGAACGGGACTTTTATGATCTGGCAGCCCCTACTTACTTACCTCTCCAGCTGTACCACTTGCCACCAACTAACTCCCTATGCTCCTGCCACTCTGGCCTTCCCTGAGCTCCTCAAACCCACATGGTGTTAGCTCAACTTGAGACTTTGGTCCATATTGTTCCTTTGTCTGGAACATATTTCCCCCGGCCTTTTATTTTTGGATAATTCCAGCTCATCCTTTAAGTACTCTGGCTCTGTACTTTTGGGTTAGATCCACTTCCCACATGCTCCAGTAGCAATTTGTGCTTTCTGAATCATGAGATTTATCACTCTGCAAACCCCAAATATCTGAGACAGGTCTCAATTAGTTTAGAAAGTTTATTTTGCCAAGGTTGAGGACATGTGCCCATAACACAGCCTCAGAAGGTCCTGATGACATGTCCCCAAGGTGGTCAGAGCACAACTTGGTTTTATGCATTTTAAGGAGACATGAGACATCAGTCAACATATGTAAGATGAACAATGGTTTGCTCTGGAAAGACGGGACAACTCAAGGCAAAGTGGGACAACTCAAAGTGGGGAGTGGGCTTCCAGATCATAGGTAAATAAGAGACCAATAGTTGCATGCCTTTGAGTTTCTGATGAACCTCTCCAAAAGAGGCAATCAGATATGCATTTATCTCAGTGAGCAGAGGGGTGAATGAATAGAATGGGAGGCAGGTTTGTCCTGGCAGTTCTCAGCCTAACTTTTCCCTTTACCTGAGTGATTTTGGGGCCCCAAGACTTATTATCCTTTCACAACTTATATGGAAATAATTTCTTTAGCTTTCTCCTCTCCTAGACTAGAAGCTCCATGAGGACAGGTATCATGAGTATCTTGTTCTTCTATGGTCTCTAGTACAATGTTCACTATTAATAATAGTTGTTGGATGAATGGATAGATGGATCATGATGGATAAATGGATGGAAGGAAAATGGATGGACAAACAAATATAGATGGATGGACAGATAGATAGTAAATATATGTATATATTTATGGATGAGATGGATAGTCTCAAGACAGGTGCACATATAATCACAAACTTAAACAATTCCAGGCTGGGTGTGGTGGTGCATTCCTATAATCCCAGCACTTTGGAAGACTGAGGCAGGAGGATTGCTTGAGGCCAGGAGTTTAAGACCAGCCTGGGCAACGTAGTGAAACCCATCTCTACAAAACAATTGAAAATTAGTCAGATGGGGTAGCATGCACCTGTAGTCCTAGCTACTGGGGAGGCTGAGGCAGGAGGATCACTTGAGCAGAGGAGTTCAAGGTTGCAGTGAGCTATTACCACACCACTATACTCCAGCCTGGGCAACAGAGCAAGACCTGATCAAAAGAAAAAGAAAAACAAAGAAAAGGAAAGTAAAGGAAAAGGACAGGAGAGAAAAAGAAAAAAAGGAGGAAGGAAGGGGGAGGGGGAAGGGAGAGAAGAGGGGAGGGGAAAGGGGAGGCGAAAGGGAAGGGGTAGCGGAAGGGGAAGAAAATTCCCAAGCTGAAACTTAAGCCATCATTAAACAAGTGGGGAAACCGAAAAGCCCAGGTCTTCTAAGCCCAAGTACCTTCCATCACCTATAGTTTTAAGGAATTTCTGGGTTACCAGGAACCTAGAAGAACAATTCGCCCAGCCATCACTGATAAGGTGGAGACATACACACATCCTGATAACTCACATTCACAGAAAGGAGGCCTGGCTCGGGGAAATGTGCCAGTTTGGGAGGTTGGCAGCCCTGAGTTATTATCCTGGTCCTACTACTCACCTACACCTGCCAGCTGTACAATCAGACTAGAAACTAGCTTCCAGGGCCATTAGGACGCTCAGAGTTGGGGGTGGGGGCCTGCTTCAAACAAGGGCTGGAGTCAAGGTGGGAGACAGGTGCACTCATAATTCTCATAGGAAAGTCTTCTCCTCCTGTTCCAAGAGCCATGCTGGGAGACCTGGCCAGAGCGCCCTCTACTGGGTCCACCCCACCATGCAAGGACGGTGTGAAAATGAGAAATAAGCTATTCCCTGCATGTTATACCCAGAAGGTGCCACTAGATGGTGGTAAAGCTGCACATTCCAAACTATTATAGGCTCCCTTTTATGAAAGAAACACAGGGTCACTTTATAAGAAAAGCAATCTACAGGGGAATTGGTAACTTGCTTTTTTTTTTTTTTTTTTTTTTTAATAAATATTAGCCTAACTAATCTGGCCTATTTTTCACACCAGATCCCGGCAGGCTGTCTCCAACTCTGCATTTTACTTGCTGGTATTTCTTGATACCAGCTGGTATTTGACTTGCTGGTATTTCCATTATCCTCATCTGTAAATTAGTAATTGCGATTGCACTTTCCAGCTAAGACTTTTGTGAGGCTTATATGTTTCACTGTTCATGAAAGGCTTAGGGTAAGCACACAATAAATGTTAGCTATATATTATTATGGAGGAAGATAGGATGCTCTTTCCCTCAACCTCCCTGCATGCCAAGTGCCCAGAACCACGTCTAGGGAGTCAGTAAATATCCACTGGGGTCTATGAAAGGAACAAGCTGGCTGTTTTCTCCTGGTTATTTATCTAAATGTGTCTATGGGCCAAGGTTGTGGCTCACATCTGTAATCTCAACACTTTGGAAGGACGAGGTGGGAAGACCACTTGAGGCCAGGAGTTCAAGACCAGCCTGGGCAACATAGTAAGATGCCATCTCAAAAAAAAAAAAAAAAGCCAAGCATGGTGGCACATGCCTGTGGTCCCAGCTACTCAGAAGGCTGAGGCAAGAGGATCGCTTGAGCTTTGAAATATATTTGATGATTCAGTGAGCTATGATTGCACCACTGCAGTCCATCCTGAGTGATAGAGAAGACTCTCTCTCTAAAAATAAGAATAATGATGAACCAAACCCAGTAGTCTCATAGACCATTTTGGTTTTGGTTTTGGTTTTGTTTGTTTGTTTGGGGTTTTTTGTTGCTGTTGTTGTTGTTATGAACATAGAAATTGTCTCTTCTCATCTTAAAGCCTGAAACTTACATTTGTTTAATTTGAGCTCCTTCATCAGAAAAGGACCCTCAGACCTCTCAAAAAGTATCAAAGAACTGAAAATCATCAGTCACTGCATCCAGACAATGCAGTATCAGATCCTTTATTCCTCATGATTGCCTCCTTACCCCTCCCTAATTCCTGTTTTCCCACACATAGTTACATTTCTTCTCTGCTATACAGAACCCTAACTTTAGTCTGTCAGGGAAAAGGATTTGAGACTGATCTCTCATTGCCTTGGCTGCAGCACCTGATTAAAGCCTTCCTCTCGGCCACACTTGTTGTTTCAGTCATTGGTTTCTGTGCGGGACCTAGACTTAACCCCTGGTGTTTCAGTAACAGTAATCAATCAATAAATGTGTTTATTTTATTTTTATTTTGAGACAGCGTCTCACTCTGTCATCCAAGCTGGAGTTCAGTGGCACAATTATGGCTTACTGCAACCTCTGCCTCTAGGGTTCAAGCTATTCACTTGCCTCAACCTCCTGAGTAGCTGGGATTACAGGTGCCTGCCACCTGCCCAACTAATTTTGTATTTTTAGTACGGATTAGATTTCACCATATTGGCCAGGCTGATCTCAAACTCCCAGCCTCAAGTGATCCACCTGCCTCAGACTCCCAAAGTGCTGGAATTACAGGCATGAGCCAGCATACCAAGCTAAATAAATGTGTTTATAAACAGTGGAGCTTAGCTAGCAAGAAGGGAAACACATTGATTAAACCAGCCTCTGTCCCCAGGCTTCCAAGGCCCTGCTGCCACCTTGCCGGTCTCCTCAAAGTCCCTATAATCTGACACTCTGAAATAGGATATTTACTGGGTGGACTCAATAACAGAATATATTGCATGTAAAACATAAACTTTCCTAACTTTCCTTTCTTCCAGATGTATACCAATTATGCCAACACCAACAAATTTTAAAGAACCCACTTGTTCCCTACTAATTTGGAGTATTCCCTTTCTCATTTAGAATTGCATCTCTTGTCCCTTCATTCAGTTCTGCTGATCTTGACTTGGGTTAACACCATACTGTTTTCATTATAGTCACTTTAGACTACACTTTATTGTCTAATGGGCCAAATCATCCTTCCCTATTATGCTTTATGTAAAGGTCCCCATCCTTTGACCAATTAAGCAGGGGTTGTGTGCTATCAAACTACAACTGACCCTCATTGTAGAGCAACCCTGTCTCTCTGAGACCAGGTTACATAAATACTAAAGTTTCAATTTCTCTTTCACTTCAGGCTTAAATGACAATCCCAGCCCCTGGATCTATCGAGAGCTCAAAAGATCCTTGGATAAGACAAATGCTCACCCTGGTGAGTTTGCAGTCTGCTTCACCGAACTTCAGCAGAGGTTTTTTAACAACTGTCCCAGAAAACTAAAGGATTTGATCCTCTTGATAAAGCACTGGCATCAACAGGTAATTTTCCAACTGTCTATATATAGTTATCATTTATTTCCTTTTTTTCAGGATAATTGACATCCAGTAAAGTGCAACAGTCTTAGGTATACAGCTCCATGTATTTTTATAATCTTACCAGCAACACCCTAATCAACAGAGGGAACATTTCCTGCACCCCAGAAGGTGCCTCAAGCCCACTGCCCCCCTCCAGTAATCCTCCCAAACAAACTCCTATTCTAACATCTGTCACCACCACAGATTAGTTTTGCTTGATGTTAAACAATGTAAGTGGGATCATACTGTACATGCTTTATGTCTGCCTTCTTTTGCTCAACATTATGTCTGAGAGACTCATTCATGTGGTTGCAGGGTCTTGCTCTGTTGCCCAGGCTGGAGTGCAGTGGTGCAGTTTTGGCTCACTGCAACCTCTGTCTCCTGGGCTCAAGCAATCCTCTCATCTCAGCCTCCCAAGTAGCTGGAATTATAGGACTGCGCCACCACACCTGGCTGATTTTTGTATTTTGTGTAGAGACAAGGTTTTGTCATGTTGCCCAGGCTGGTCTTGAACTCCTGGGCTCAAGTGATCTGCCCACTCAGCCTCCCAAAGTGCTGAGATTACAGGTGTGAGTAACAGCACCCAGTCATAGTAGTATTTTTGTGTGTGTGTGTGACGGAGTCTCACTCTGTTGCCCAGGCTGGAGTGCAGTGATGGTATCTTGGCTCGCTGCAACCTCCATCTCCTGGGTTCAGGAAATTCTCCTGCCTCAGCCTCCTGAGTAGCTGGGACTACAGGCAGGCGCCACCACACCCGGCTAATTTTTGTATTTTTAGTAGAGACAGGGTTTCCACCACGTTAGCCAGGATGGTCTCAATCTCCTGACCTTGTGATCTGTCCACCTCTATTGTTTTGCCATATTCCATTGTATTAATATAACATACATGTATCCATTCTGCTACTGATAGATGATTGGGTCATTTTCAGATTGAGGTGATTATGAATTACGTCACTATGAATATTCTCCTACATGCCTTTCTGTGAATGTAAGCATTCATTTCTCCTGGGTAAATATGTAGCAGTAAAATTGCTAGGCTATCTAGTACACATGTACAAATGTTGTGTACATATGTGTGTAAATATATGAAATACTTGTGGTTTATTTGATTTTTTTTGTTTAACTATAGCAAATCTTGCCAAACCATTTCCAAATATTACCAAATTACACTCTCATGAGCAAGGTATGATTTTCAGGCATGTTATTAAACCAAGGATCTGCTCACCTAGTACAGCAAAGCCAAACACTGACTTTGGGATTGCAGGGAAAGAGTGAGGCATTTATTGCAGGGAGCCAAGCGGGGAGAACCGGGCAGCTCATGTTTAAGAGCTGAACTCCCCAATGGCTTATAGGTAAGGGTTTTAAAGGTGAGGAGACGGAAGTTACAGGCAAAGCCATAAGTCAACACATGGAGGCTGTACATTGGTTTGACCTAAAAAGTCGGGACATCTCCAAGCAGGAGGGAGGAGGAGGACGGGTGGCGCAGGTCACAGGATTCAAAGACTTTCCGATTTTTGATTGGTGAAGTAGGCGAAGCTTTGTCTAAAAATTTCAGATCAGCAGAAAGGAATGTTAGCTCTGGCTCATAGGCGTGACCTCCTCCAGGACCCTCAGGAAGAAATTTAGAACAAAGAACGAGCCAGGGTTTAATCCTCAGCTTCCCGTTATCTGAGGTCTGCCTGCCAGTGGATTTGCTTGGTGGGGGTCTGAGTTTCTGAAAATCAACTCAGGGACATGTGTTAAGATGTTATCTTTAGTTTCTACAGGGAACAAAACATCTTCTGACTCTGACTTCCTTGGCTATTGTTTTAAGTGACTATTACCTTCTTTTGTTGTTTTTATTTTACTGGGTTTTTTTTCACTGCTCCTGTAGACCCTGAACTACTATATTTTTGCTTATCAAGCGGCTCATTGACTTCTCAAAGCTAGTGAGGTACCTGGAATTTCCCTTGAAAGAACTCAAGATTTTCCTTTCTTTTCCTGCTTGTGGGATGGGAGCAGTGGTGGCCTGCAGGCCCCTAAGAGAGGTCCCTGCTCCATCCCAGTTGCTTCACATCTTTGTCAAGACTTGGTATTGTGAGTCCACTGAATTGTAGGCATTCTGGCGAGGGAGAATGACTTCCTGTAGGCTTCTGGCTTCTTGATTTCAGATCACCGACATAGGAAGAACTCGATCCCCAAATAAGCCGCCACCCTTTTCTTCTCCCATAGTGCCAGAAAAAAATGAATGGTTTACCCTTGCTGTCTCCGTACGCCCTGGAGCTGCTTACGGTGTATGCCTGGGAACAGGGGTGCAGAAAAGACGACTTTGACATTGCTGAAGGCGTCAGAACCGTTCTGGGGCTGATCAAATGTGAGGAGCAGCTGTGTATCTATTGGATGGTCAACTACAACTTTGAAAATGAGACCGTCAGGAACGTCTTGCTGCACCAGCTCCAGTCAGAGAGGTGCCAAGCTTCTCATGCCCTAGCCCTGTACCTCATCATCTGCATGCTAGGTGTACCTCTTTGGAATGAGATCTCAGCCTTGCCCTGTCCAGTCAGTGATGTACCAGAAGAATGGCAGCCACCATGGGTGGGGAGGCAGGGGGGTCTGTCTGAAAGAGGGGAGGTCCAGCCATTGCTTTTCACGTTCCAAACCATAATCACATTTTGTCGCCTAAACAAACACATGAAGAAACACTTCCCCTTATAGAAAGAAGGGGCTAAGAGAGAAGCGGGGAGTGGCAGGAAGAGGAGACCAGTTTGTTATTTTATTAATAGAATGTCTCTGTAAAGCAGCAAACGCAGGGCCAGAGGAGCTTGATGTCATAGACAAAATCCCTCAGCAACTTGGAGGAACCATGGGAATCCAAATTCAGGTTACCAGATTCCCACTTGAGGCCCCTTTCCCCAATACAGATTTTGCCCCCCACAAGCAGCTCAACTGATTTTTTTAATCTAATGGAATACACAGACCAGTAATCTTGGATCCAACCGACCCAACCAATAATGTGAGTGGAGATAACAGATGCTGGCAAAGGCTGAAACAAGAAGCTCAGACCTGGTTGACTTCTCCCAGCTTGGATAATGAGTTACCTGCACCATCTTGGAATGTCCTGGTAAGAGGGTTTTCCAAATACAGGGTGTTGCATGCTGCAGGAAAGTCTTCCTGACACCCAGGCTAAGTATTATCTGAGAGTACCCTGTATTAATTTCCTGTGCTGCTGTTACAAAGTTCTGCAAAACAGGTGGCTTAAAACTACAGAAATGTATTCTCTCACCATTCTGGACATTGCTGGTTCAAACTTAGGGTGTTGACAGGGCTACACTCTCTCTGTAGGCGTTAGGGAAGAATTATTCCAGGCTTCCTCCAGCTTACAGTAGTTGCCAGCAGTCCCTGGCTTGTGGCTGCATCACTCCAGCCTCTGCCCCTGTGGTCACATGGCCTTCTCCCTATGTGTGTTCACATCAGCTTCCCTCTGTGCATATCTGTCTTATTGTCTCCTCTTCTTCTAAGAGCAACAGTCATACTGAATTAGGGTCCACCCCAATGACCTAATCTTCGCTAGATCCCATCTGAAAAGACACTATTTCCAAGTAAGGCACATTCGCCAAGACTGTACGTTGGAACCCCAGCATCTTTTAAGGGGACACAGTTCAACGCATAGCACACCATCAGGGGCAATGACTGCAAAGTCCAAAATGGAACAAAGAGAAAGGGGGTACCCACAGATGCAAGATCTCAATTAATTTCTTTAAGAGAGACAGCCAGGCAACTGGAGACATGAAACAGAGCATTGCTCAGAGAAGGGGGCAGCAGTCAGGCCTGTGGCTGCCAGGACAGGCTCTAAGCTCCATTCCGGCAGGTGCTGGGGGCAAGGGCCAGAAGTGGGGCCAAAACAGGAGAACCAATTAAGGCACCAGCTGTGAAACAGGTGCACTGGACTTCCCCTTCCCATCGCCAAAAGGAGAAGTAAATCTACCAACACGAACTCCCCTGCATGCTCAGCACTTATTAGAGAAAAGCCATCCAAGAAGAAGCTTCCCAGGTTAGACCACTGAGCCCTCTCAGCTTCCCTGGGAACCGCACTGGGGACAATTTTATTAATTGAGGCCAAAGGGGCCAACCAAATTCCACACTTCACAGGCAGGAGATTAATTTATATCCAAGTTATGGGAGGCAGAATCTACATCACATTTGCGCAGAAATTTGAAGGCTAACTGAGCACCAATCTGGCATGTAAATGAAGATGTAAATGAGTTTAGCAAACTTCACAGAGGCGGGGGAGTCTATGAATGGTGAACTTCCCTAACTGAACCCAGCAGGATCAGGACGCTCTGAGCAGTCACCCCTGTGTCCACCTCAACCCCTACTTTCACTGGACCCCTGGTCTTTGCTCCCTGACCCCAATTTTCCTGGCTTTTTCAGGCAGGTTTTTTCAAAAAAATTACCGCCTCTTCCCTGACATTTTATTCTGAAGCTTTGAAACATTTAAAAAGTTAGAAAAATGGTTCAATAAACAGCTATGAGCCCCTCATGCAGATGCACCCTGTGTGACATTTGCTATGTTAGTTTGTATGTGCACACGTTATTATTATTGTTGTTATAGTTGTTTTTAATTTTTTTTTTAGAAATGGGGTCTCACTACATTGGCCAGGCTGATCTCAAACTCCTGGGCTCAAGTGATCCTCCCACCTTGGCCTCCCAAAGTTCTGGGATTACAAGTGCGAGCCACCTCACCTGCCCATTGTTACAGCTGTTGTTTATACTGAGCCCTTTGAGAGTAGACTGCCAGACATCTTTTAACCCTCAAATGCTTTCATAGGGATCTCTGAGAACAAGAATATCCTCTTCAATAACCTCCATGCCATATCAAGTTCAGGAGGTGAGGAGTTATATATTATTCTCCCAATACAGCCCATTGGGATGATAACAACAATCATCCCAAGAATGTCCTTTATAGGACACTCTCTTCCAACCCAGAAGCACACATCATTTAGTTCCACACGTCTCCTAAACCATCTTTTGATGCTCACTTTGACTGTTTTTGCTTTGCTATCCCATCAACTTCTATTTGGAGAACTATGAGACCATCCCTCTCTCTACATCTGTTTAAGACAATTTAGGCCCAGGAACCACTACATAAGGAGGTACAAACATTGGAGGGCTCATGTGCACATGCACTCACACCACACACATGCACTCACTCATGCACATACATGCACTCACACCACACACACATATGCACTCACATGCACACACATGCACTCACACCATGCACACACATGCACTCATGTACATGCACACACATGCATTTATACACACACATGCACTCATGCACTTGCACTCATACCACACATACCACACACATGCACTCATGCACTTGCATGCACTCACACCACACAGTGCACTCATACACATGCATGCACATGCACATACATGCACTCATAACATGCACACATATGCACTCACACCATGCACACACATGCACTCATGAACATGCACACAGATGCACTTACACACATGCACACATGCACTCATGCACTTGCACTCAAACCACACACATGCACTCATGCACATGCACATGCGTGCACTCACACCATACACACATATGCACTCATGCATATTCACTCATTCACATGCGCACACATGCATTCATGCACATGCACTCATTCACATGCACACACATGTACTCATACCATGCATATGCCCTTTCTCACTTCCAGGTTGAGCTAGCCCATCTTGTCTATGTTGCCAGCAAAAGTACAACATGTGTATAAAACAGTGAATTAGTTTCCTCTTACTGCTTTTTTTTTAAAAAATGCCCTAAACTTAGTGACTTAAAATACATGAATTTGAGCCAGGCACAGTGGCTCACACCTGTAATTCCAATACTTTGGGAGGCTGAGGCAGGAGGATCACTTGAGACCAAGAGTTCCTGAGCAACATAATAATACCCTGTCTCTACAAAATAATAATAATAATAACAACAACAAATTAGCCAGGTGCAGTGGTGTATGCCTGTAGTCCCAGCTAGTCAGGAGGCTGAGGCAGAAGGATCACTTGAGCAAGGAAGGTCGAGGTTGCAGTGAACCATGATTGTGCCACTGCATTCAACCTGGGAGACAGAGCAAGACCCTGTCTCAAAATTACTTTTGCACCAATCAAATAAAAACATGTGTTTCCTCACCTTTCCAAGCTCCTTGCGGCTGTCCAAATGTTTTGGCACATGGCCCCTTCCTCCCTCTTCAAAGCCGACAGCCTAGCATCTTCCAGCTCCTCTCTCTGCTTCCATCATCACATCACCACCTCCAACTCTGACCCTTCTGCCTGACTCTGATAAGTACCCGTGTCCTTACAGGCACAGTGGCTCATACCTGTAATCCCAGCACTTTGGGAGGCTGAGGTGGGAGGATTGCTTGAAACCAGGAATTTGAGACCAGCCTGGGGAACCTAGTGAGACCCCATCTCTAAAATAAATAAATAACTAGGCATGGTGGCACAAAACTATGGAGACAGAGGCTGGAAGATCTCTTGAGCCTAGGAATTGGAGACTGCAGTGAGCTATAATGGCACCACTGCTGCACTCCAGCTTGGGTGACAGAGTGAGACACTATTTCTGAAAAAACATGAGTTAGGAGCACAAATTGGAAGGCTACCTATTGGGTCCTATGCTCACTACCTAGATGATGGGATCATTCACACACCAAGCCTCGGCGACATGCAATTTACCCATGTAACAAACCGGACATGTACCTCCTGGAACCTAAAACGAAATTGGAGAAAAATTAATTAATTCAATTAAAAATTAAAATTAAGAGGAAAAAGACTCTGGTGATGATATCAGGCCAATCCAGGTAATGCAGAATAATCCTCCCATCTCTAGAGCCTTAGCCACGTGTGCTTCGGAGGGAGTTCAGCTGTGCCAAAACCTGGAGTTTGAACTGTTGGCCTCCAGAACCAGGAGACAATAAACTTCTCTTGTTTGAAGCCACCTAGTTGTGGTCACTTGTCATGGCAGCCCTTGGAAACCAACACACCTGTACATGGCATGTTTAACCTTAAGAAAAGGTGATACGACTTTAAGAAAGGAATGGATGTGGTCATCAGCAGTCTCCGATACCTACAGCAAACAGAAAAACAGGGAAGGACCAGATGTGTGGGTAAAGCAAGAAAGCACAGGTCATTAGGAGGTGATGCTCCAGCCGGGCGTGGAAGAGGAGTCTGGAGTCAGGAACACTGCACAAGGATCCGGATCTCTCCTAGGGGGGAATGAGGGGCAACTAGGACAGTTTTTGTTTCTGGGGGGTTCTTGTGTGCCACCCCAAACTCTCAGGTGTGTTCTTGGGATGTATTCGTACAAGGACAAAAGATGGAAAAGATGTCAGCCTGCAAGCTGGAGGGCAGTTGGGAGAGGCAGGGTAGGGGGCCCAGGACAGGCAGGAAAGGAAGCCCTGCGTGGGCTTACAGGGGCCACTCACACTTGGGGTCTTCCTTCTTTCCCCAGCCTGCGCCACTCTTCACGACCCCGGGCCACCGTCTGGATAAGTTCATCAAGGATTTTCTCCAGCCTGACAAATACTTCCTAGAGCAGGTCGATATTGCTATTAACATCATCTGTAAATTTCTTGAAGAAAATTGCTTCCGACAATCAACCGCCAAGATCCAGACTGTTCAGGTGAGCACTGGCCTTTCTCTTATGTCTTGTTGGGGTGATTTAATATTGGCATTCCTGGAAGGGAGCTAAGTGGGTATGGTAGCTCTCTAGGATCCATCTACCTTCAGAAACTGGAGGAAGGGAAGCCAGGAGGGAGTTAAGAGAACTAGGACACTGGTTTTCAGTGGGGGCTGTGGATAGACCACCTAGGTCATTAACAACACAACTTTGATTCTGTATTGTTTTTCTTGGAGCTGCTGGCCATCCTTGGGGCTAGGAGACACATCACTCCCCTCTCTGCCTCTGTCATCACCTTTTCTTCTGTGTCCTCCCCGCTTCTCTTCTCTTCTAAGAACACTTGTTATTGGATTTAGGGCCCAGCCTGACCCAGAAACTAGGACAGGTTTTGTTTCTGGATCTAGGATATTTTGTTCACACCAATATCCCCGGGGCAATGAGTGAACTGTCTCATTGAAGGTCACTGGAGTGAAAACAGGACTGAGTGTCTGATCAGGGTTAGAACTGTGAAAGCATGTGCTTTCTCCTCTCCTTCCTGATCTCATCTCCAGGTCCTTAACCCAGTTACATCTGCAAAGATCCTTCATCCACATAAGGGCACATCCACAGGACCCCAGAGGATGTGTCATTAGGGGGTCTGCCATTGAACCCACTGCAGATTCTAAGGAGCTTAGAATCTCCATCTCCTTTCAGTGACTGGAGCCTGGCTTGCCACATCAGCTGAGCTAGAGACTCAGAGGCTTCGGTCGTTCTTGTCCGTGGCTCAAAGGCCACAGGCTGACATGTATCTCTCTATTTGCTGGTCACACGACCAGATAAACATGTCCCCATGGTCACAAGAAGGGAGGGAGGAAAATGTTATTATGTACACGTAAATGTCTGCGGTGATGCAAGAACAAATCTGTGCATCTAGAGAGAGGGGCCTGGGAAATGGCATCGATATCCCGGGGTGATGGATAAACTGTCTCATTGAAGGTCGTTGGAGTGAAAACAGGACTGAGTTTCTGATCAGTGTTAGAACTGGCAAAGCATATGCTTTCTCCTCTCTTTCCTGAGACTCCATTCACATGATAGTCAGTGAAAAAGAAAAGGTATATGACATATCAAAGAAGAGAGAGCCATCGGCAGATGAGACATTGCTTTCTATCTTGCCGGAGTTGGTTGAAGGTTTCTCTGCTAAGGCCAGGGGAAGGTGACACCTAGAGATTGTGAGGAGGGGGCTACAGTCTGGGAGGAGCCACCGAAGCCCAGCTCTTAAAGACAAAGGTGGGCTGCACGAATGAAAGGGGCAGGAACAGGGAAGAATGGAGTGTCTGCATACAGGAAATAGAACACACCCCTTCCTCACCTCCCTAACCCATGTAACCAGGCATTTACTACCCATGGATAAAAGAAAACACTTTTCTCTACAGAAATTAAATGGAGGAGAAGGAGGAGAAAGAGGAGGGAGGGAAGCGAGAAGCCTTAATGGCAGAGACATGAGTAGCCCACAAAGCCCAAAATATCTACTATCTGGCCCTTTGCAGAAAGTTTAACAACCCTGTACCTCAACTATGGATATTCACCCGATGATCCCCAGATCGCGGGAGAAAACACACATCAAAGAACAGATGAGCACTTTCTTTTTTTATTGTCATTATACTTTAAGTTCCAGACACATGTGCAGAACGGGCAGGTTTGTTATATAGTATACACGTGCCATAGTGGTTTGCTGCACCCATCAACCCGTCAGCTACATTAGTTATTTCTCCTAATGCTCTCCCTCCCCAACCCCCAACTCCCCGACAGGCCCCGGTGTGTGATCCTCTCCCTGTGTCCATGTGTTCTCATTGTTCAACTCCCACTTATGAGTAAGAACATGCAGTGTTTAGTTTTCTGTTCTCATGTTAGTTTTCTGAGAAAGATGGTTCCCAGCTTCATCCATGTCCCTGCAAAGGACATGAACTCCAGAAGAGCACTTTCACCATAATGATTGCATTCAGCTCGATTTATTTGGTCACAGGAATCTAAATAAAGCTAAATATGTCTTCAGGCAAAATCTTTAGGAAATTGACTTGAGAAGAAGGTTACTTGTAACTAGCCTGTCAGTTGTTCGTGTGTAAAAGGCAGGAGAATAACTGCCTTTGGAACTGTTCAGAACTTTGGAATTGTTCAATAACTGTATTATCTATTAGTTTGTAAAAGAAAACCCTCTGCTTTGGACTCAGCCCTCACTGGACCCTAACACAGAACTTGGCCTTGGAAACCGTGTTAGTTAGCACAATTGGCGTCAGCCCACAGGGGCACAGGACTCCTCAGTCAAGGAAATTCTGGATCTCAACCTTCCTTTTTCCCTTAGGGAGGATCAACCGCCAAAGGCACGGCTCTGAAAACCGGCTCTGATGCCGACCTCGTCGTGTTCCATAACTCGCTTAAAAGCTACACCTCCCCAAAAAACGAGCGGCACAAAATATTCAAGGAAATCCATCAACAGCTAGAAGCCTTTCAGCGGCAGAAGAAGGAGGAGCTTGAAGTCCGCTTTGAGATTTCCAAGTGGAAGGCTCCCAGGGTGCTGAGCTTCTCTCTGAAATCCAAAGTCCTCAATCAAAGTGTCAACTTTGATGTGCTTCCTGCCTTTAACGCACTGGGTAAGGCTCCCCAGACCTTAGCTTCTGGAGGAAGAAGATTCTGGATCCTGGAAGTGATGGTGGACAGAGGGTGGAGGGAAAGCCACGTGACTTGATTATAGGCTGTGAAAACATGTGCCACTCCCGGGTCCATGGCCCTAGCAAGTGGCATTAATTGTGGTGGTAATACTTTACACTTGAATACGATTTTGGTCCCATTTCTCATTTCCAGGCATGGTGGCGCATGCCTATAATCCCAGCTACTCAGAGAGGCTGAGGCAGGAGAATCGCTTGAAACCAGGAGGCGGAGGCTGCAGCAAGCCAAGATGGCGCCACCGCACTCCAGCCTGGGTGACAGTGAGACTCTCTCTAAAAACAAACAAACAGACAGACAGACGACAGACAGACAAAACTAGCAGTTGGACTGGGCTGAGAGGCTCGCACCTGTAATGCCAGTACCTTGGGAGGCTGAGGCGGGAAGATTGATCCAGGAGCTTGAGACCAGCCTGGGCAACATAGTGAGATTTCATTTCTAAAATAATAATAATAATAAACAAAATTAGCCAGGCATGGTGACACATGCCTGTAGTCCCAGGTACCCAGGAGGCTGAGGTGGGAGGATGACCTCAGCCTGGGAGATCGAGGATGCAGTGAACTGTGATCACACCACTGCACTGCAGTCTGGGCAACAGAGCAAAACCCTGTCTCAAAAAAGCAAAACAAACAAACAAAACAAAGCAAACCAAGAAGCGGTGTGCCAGATTGGTTTGCAAACTCCAGATCAGTGTTGTCCCAAAGATCTTTCTGTGATAATGAAAATATTCTCTGTCTGGGTTCTACAACTACAGAGAGCTTGACATGTGGCTACAGCAACTGAGGAACTAAATTTCCAATTTTAATTCCTCTAATGAAGACCACATAGTTTCTTACATGTCTCAGTATTCTGGAGATGCTCCCTATGTCTTAGACATCAGTCATTCAAAGATGCTAATACTATTCAAATTAATTTCCCATAATTAAATCATATTTCTCAAAAATGTTTTGGAATCTGTTACTTACGATGCATATTAAAGCAGGATGTCACTCTCTTCCTCCTGCTAGGTCAGCTGAGTTCTGGCTCCACATCCAGCCCTGAGGTTTATGCAGGGCTCATTGATCTGTATAAATCCTCGGACCTCCCGGGAGGAGAGTTTTCTACCTGTTTCACCGCGCTGCAGCGAAACTTCATTCGCTCCCAGGACACCAAACTGAAAGATTTAATCCGCCTGGTGAAGCACTGGTACAAAGAGGTGACGAGTCCTTGTCCTGACCATGGGTTATTATTTTTACCAGTAAGGCATGACCATTGCACCCTGTTGCCCACACTGTCCCATGCTGAGGGCTGAGCCACTTTAGGGAATCTGCCCACTGGGTATCTTGATGACGCTCCCATCACTAACCCTATTCATTTGGGTCAGGCGCTGAGCACCTCCGGCCATCAAAGCTGCTACGTGTGGTTTACTTTGCCCTCACACTGGCCAAAGCATTCTGCAGGAATCCCAGTTACCTTGCCTACAGAGGGTGGGTGGAAGTTGGAATTTACATGCCTACACATTGCCAGTGGGGCTTTTCTGCTTCCCAATGCACATGCTGTCTCTCGGAAGTCAAGTTGAAGCTGTAGGTGGAACCGAGGCTGCATTTTCTTTCTTTCTTTTTTTTTGAGATGGAGTTTCGCTCTTGTGGCCCAGGCTGGAGTGCAATGACGCAATCTTGGCTCACCGCAACCTCTGCCTCCCAGGTTCAAGCAATTCTCCTGCCTCAGTATCCCAAACAGCTGGGATTACAGGCATGTGACACCATGCCTGGCTAATTTTTGTATTTTAGTAGAGATGGGGTTTCTCCATGTTGGTCAGGCTGGTCTCAAACTCCTGACTTCAGGTGATCTGCCCACCTCGGCCTTCCAAAGTGCTGGGATCATAGGCATGAGCCACTGTGCCCAGCCTGGGGCTGCGTTTTCTATATTGTTCAGCCTCCGTGCACTTGCACACAAGGTAGCTTCTGAATATCCTCATGACAGCAAACATCAACCATGATATCAGCTCTTCCTGAGATGCCTCCTTTCTGTGTCCAGTTGCCTGAAACGTGAAACCAAGACCAAACTCTGTGGTTCCCATCTCGGAAAATCAGAGAGTTGGCATGGTGCATCAGAAGATGCAGGGCTGTGGTGTGAGCTTGAGTGAATCACTCCACTTCCTGCAGCCTCAAAGTCTTCATCTAAAGTGGAGGTCATGATGCCTGCATTGTGGGGAGGTTTGGCAATTATATGGGTAAAATGCCTAGACCCATACTTAGCATGCAGTGGGTTTCTAGTAAACTGTAGATATACTATTGTCCTAGGAAGCCATATATGGTCAAAAGCACGCCAAAGAAACTCATGTGTGCTGCCGACCAGCTGCTAGGTGGACTCCTGTAGGGCTGAATAGTTTAGACATCCAAGTGCAGAGCGTGAGCACACCAGCATGACATCGTGACTCAGTTGCCCTGCTGAGGCCCCTGCGTGGCTCTCACTGAGCTCCTAGCCTAACCAGTTCATCTGATGTTCCCACTCTTCCCTAGTGTGAAAGGAAACTGAAGCCAAAGGGGTCTTTGCCCCCAAAGTATGCCTTGGAGCTGCTCACTGTTTATGCCTGGGAGCAAGGGAGTGGCGTGCCGGATTTTGACACTGCAGAGGGTTTCCGGACAGTCCTGGAGCTGGTCACACAATACCAGCAGCTCTGCATCTTCTGGAAGATCAACTACAACTTTGAAGATGAGACTGTGAGGAAATTCCTACTGAGCCAGCTGCAGAAAACCAGGTGCCCTCACTCTGGCCCCATCCTTTTCTTAATCTAATTCCCTTTAACACTCTCAGCGACCTGGATTTTCCTCTCCTGGGGTCACGATTTATTCATTGCATGAAAGGGGGAAAGTGCTAGCCAACAGAACCTCTCACAGTCTCCAGGGATAAAACCTAGGGAGGCAGGAGAAAATACTGCTCAGAAAAAGCAGGGAAGGTTCAAGGTACCAGGTCCCTGAGTTGCTTTCATCTAAGAGGTGTTAGAGTTGGAAGTGTGTCCCTGAGAATTAATGCTATCATTCACGGGCTTGTTTATCCTGCAGGGTTTTTATTGGATTAGGGTTTATCTACTCTTTCGGACCTTCAAGAATAGCAAGAAATCTTATCCATCTGCTTAGGGCCACTGGCAAGGGACAAAAATGATGGACACCAGAGGGAAAGGAAAGAGAGAAAATAAAGGAGCATTGAAAAAGCATAGAGGAGAAGTAAGAGAGAAGGCGACCCCCAGTGGGTTGCCTACCCTGGGTTCTTGGCAACATTGTATTTGATTAAATTATGTATCCTATTTTAGTTGACATAGCATAAAGGAGATATTTTGATTATGCCTTCATTATGGCTTCATGAGTATAGCAATTAACAGCTTTCAAAACACTTTCAGAAAACACAATTTAATTCTAGGAAGTTATGTTGGTTTTCATTTTTGTTTTTTTTGGAGACACAGTCTCACTCTGTCACCCAGGCTGGAGGGCAGTGGCACCATCTCAGGTCACTGCAACCTCCGCCTCCCAGGTCCAAGCTAATTCTCCTGCCTCAGCCTCCCAAGTAGCTGGGACTACAGGTGTGCACCACTACACCCAGGTAATTTTTAAATTTTTAGTAGAAATGGGGTTTCACCATGTTGGCCAGGCTGGTCTCTGACTCCTGGCTCTTAAGTGATTCTCCTACTTCAGCCTCCCAAAGTGCTAGGATTGCAGCCATGAACCACTGCATGCGGCCTCTAGGAAGTTACTTTGAACCCTATTAGTATATTTGAGTTGCTGACATCTAAGCTGTGAGGACATATTGTCTTATTGCTGAAAGTATTATGGGCCCCATGTTCTGAGGTCACTGGTTTTTAGAATCTCGTAATGCCTTCTACCCTCTCATTCAGGCCTGTGATCTTGGACCCAGCCGAACCCACTGGTGATGTGGGTGGAGGGGACCGTTGGTGTTGGCATCTTCTGGCAAAAGAAGCAAAGGAATGGTTATGCTCTCTCTGCTTCAAGGATGGGTCTGGAAACCCAATACCGCCGTGGAAAGTGCCAGTAAAAGTCATCTAAACGAGGCGTTGTCTGCAGATAGCCCTGTAACAAGCTTGAATCAAAGAACTTCTCCTGCTGTAGCAACTTGAGATTAACTCAGCCACAAATAACAGGAAACCCAGCTCGCAGGAGCTTAAACAACTGTTCACCCCACTGAGCCCCTACTACAAGTGATCCTCAGACAGGTGACCCCAGATTCATGCACTGTAGGGTACAGAGCAGCATCCCTGGTCTCTACCCAGTAGATGCCACTAGCCCTCCTCTCCCAGTGACAACCATAAGTCTTCAGACATTGTCAAACATTCTCCTGGGTTCACAGATCATTCTGGCTTTGGTTTTTGACTCCACCCTCTTTGGCTGTTGATTTGAGTACTCATGGCCCTGAAGGCAGCCACTGTACCTCCAGATGGCTGGTTCACGATCCAAGCAGGAAGAACAGAAAGGGAAAGGATACCCAAAGGTCAAGAACACAGTGATTTTATTAGAAGCTGCATCCAGCAAATTCTCTTCCATTTTATTGCTCAGAAGTGTCACATGGTTACCTATAACTTGAAGGTGGCTACAAAGATGACTGTGGACGTGGGTTGCAATGGTCACCCAAGGGTGTCTGCCACACCGCTCCAAAGCCCTCCCCACCTACCAAGATATACCTGGTGTATTTCACCAGGATATCCTCCCTCCAGGTGTGCTTGGTTCTCTCCACCAGGTTCTTTCTTTAAAGAAGGATTTCTCAACCTAGATACTCACATTTGGGGCTGGACAGTTCTTTATTTGGAGGCTGTCCTGTACCTCCAAACAAAGGAGGGTGTTGAGCAGCATCTCTGGCCTCTACTCACTAGACGCTACCCAGTTGTGACAATTAAGTGACTTGAGAGCTTGTCATATGTCTTCTCCTAGGGGAGACCCTTGCTGTAGAGGAACCCTACACCCTAATCCTGGGTGGAAGGTAGGGAAGAGATGGCCAAGCCAACCCTGGGGTTAGCTCCAATTATAAAGATCTGCATTATCAATAAGTACCAGAAAATTGTCTCTGGCAATAGTTACCTTCCCAGAGGCAGGTCTCACAAATTCTTTTAACCAATGGTTGTAACTATTAGGAGACACTGCTCTCCCCTACATATGTTTTCTTTTTAGACCGTGCAGACACTGGGAAGTTGTGGAGCTAGGATGGATGCTATTGCCAATGAGATGTTCTCATTCAGGAGCCACAGAACCCTGAATAATAATTCTAGAAGAAACTTCTAGAAGTCATCTGGCAATTGCTTTTAAAGACTCAGCTCACCATGAGGAAGAGTCACTCGGACCCATTCTTCCCTAGATGGTCCCTACTCCTCCTTCCCTTGCTTCTTGGACTTGTTGACATCAATCAAGACTGCAAATTCTTCCGTAAAGTCTTGACTTGCTGAACTCCCTCTCTGCAGGCAGCCTGCCTTTAAAAATAGTTGCTCTCCGTCATACACTGAGGTCTGTGGGGGGGACTAGGGGAGGGACAGTGGGGGCTAGGGAGTTGGGGAGGGATAACATGGGGTGAAATGCCAGATATAGGTGATGGGGATGGAGGCAGCAAAGCACATTGCCATGTATGTACCTATGCAACAATCCTGCATGTTCTTTACATGTACCCCAGAACCTAAAATGCAATTTTATTTATATATATAAAAAACTGCAACCTCACCGCAACCTCCGCCTCCTGGGTTCAGGCAATTCTCCTGCCTTAGCCTCCCGAGTAGCTGGGATTACAGGCATGCGCCACCATGCCCAGCTAATTTTTGTATTTTTAGTAGAGACGGGGCTTCACCATGTTGACCAGGATGGTCTCGATCTCTTGACCTCGTGATCCACCCGCCTCAGCCTCCCAAAGTGCTGGGATTACAGGCGTGAGCCACCACGCCCGGCCAACTTGTATTTTTTAGCTGTATTTTTCCAATTAGCTCCTCCTTTTTCCTTCCAGTCTGAAAAAGGAATCCTCTGTGTCTCCAAAGCGAAGCCCTTTACTTACCCCTTGGTTCTCATAACTCTGTGATCTTGGTCTCGGAGTCTTCCAACTCATCCACCTTCTGTCTGTTTCCTCTGTATACAAAACCCTTCCTGCCCCTGCCGACGCAGAGGTCTTCTATACCAGCAGCCAGCCAACCCTTTCATTAGACCTTCAAGCTCTCCAAAGGCTCAGATGAAAACCATTGCCATATCTAAATGAGGCTGTTGTCCTTTCCTTCCCAGCCTGCCTTTCTCCCCCAGCCTGGGAGTATCCTCTTGCCAAATCAAAAGACTTTCCTTGCGCTTTAGCTTTAAAGATACTTGAAGGTCTGAATGCTTTAACCTCACATACCCTCACTTAAAGTTGTATCACTGCTCCATATACCAATTGTGATACAATAAAGAATGTATCTGGCCTTTGTGCCTAGTTCCTAGCACACAATTTCAAAAACTCTGGAGTTTCCTGATAGGAGTGTCTTTTGTATTCATAACAAGCCGCTTTCACCCATCCCTGGTTTATGCTAACAAGGTTACCCATGGTGGGCCCTTAGATAGTTTCAAGGGAGGAGTTGGCCAAGCCAGAAAGACTAAGCATGTCATTAGAACATTGGAATTTTTAGCCCCATCCCACCCCAATCTCCAAGGAGGCAACAGGGCTGGAGATTGAGTTCAATTTTGACATGGCCGATGATTTAAGCAATGACATCTACATAAAGAAACCCCAATAAAAACTCTGGATGGTGATGCTTGGGGAGCTTCCCAGTTGGTGAACATTCCAATGTACTAGAAAGGTGGAGCTTTCTGATTCCGCAGGGACAAAGGCTCCTGAGCTCCGGGCCCTTCCAGAGCTTGCCACCCTATGTATCTCATTACCTGGCTCTTCATTTGTATTCTTTATAATAAAATGGTTTTATAAGTAGAGCATTTTCCTGAGTTCTGTGAGTCATTCTGCAAATTATTGAAACTGAAGGAAAGTCATGGAAACTCTCAAATTTGTAACCAAGTCGGACAGAGGTGTGGGTAGCCTGGGGACTCCATGTATGGCTGGAGTCTGAAAGAAGGGTGGACTTGCTGAGGACCTTGCTCTTTAACTTGTGGGATCTATACAAATTCCAAGTAGTCAGTGCCAGACGACTTACATTGCAAGACAGTCAGCTGGTGTCACAGAATAGGTGTTGGAAGGCACCACTACTCTTGTCCAGGACGAAGGCCAAAGAAATAGATATGAAGATGTGGAAAAAGGAAAGAATGCAGAAAACAAGCATGAGAAGAAAAAGCAAAAAATTTTCTAAAAAATTTTTAAATAATACAAACATATTTAATGAAAGAATGACCACTTTAAGTACACATCTACTCAGTCTACAAGTAGTTACCAGGGCCTTCTGGATGCCCAAATTTGCACTAGATACATAGCCAGGAGACAAGGAAAAGGAAACTATAAAACACTGCCAGCATCCTCATGGCACTTGGCTGGAGGAATTGGAACACATAGCCCTAAATCCTTAAAGACAAATGAAAGGCCAGGCATGGTGGCTTATGCCGATAATCCCAGCACCTTGGGAGGCCAAGGCAGGTGGATCACTTGGGGTCAGGAGTTCGAGACCAGCCTGGCTAACATGGTGAAACCCCATCTCTACTAAAAATACCAAAAATTAGCTTGATGTGGTGGCGGGCGCCTGTAATTCCAGCTACCCAGGGGGCTGAGGGAAGAGAATTACTTGAGCCAGGGAGGTGGAGGTTACAGTGAACCGAGATTGCACCACTGTATTCCAGCCTGGGCAACAAAGCGAGACTCCATCTCGAAGGAAGGAAGTGTGAAGTCATGGGGCAGAGAGATGAAGAAACTGTGTTCTCCTGGAGTGCTACTGACTCTGCCTCTGTTGAGGTCTTCAAACTGGTTGGCATCAGCTGTTCTGATGGAACTCAGGATCAGAAGAGCATCTTAAACAATTCTTAAACGGAAGCCTTATAATTTTTTTCTTCTTCTTTTTTTTTTTTTTTTTTTTTTGAGGCAGGGTCTAGCTGTGCCACCCAGGTTGGAATGCAGTGGTGTGATCTCAGCTCACTGAAACCTCCATCTCCCAGGCTTAAGCAATCCTCCTACCTCAGCCTCCTGAGTTGGTGGGACTACAGGCACACACCACCACACCCAGCTGATTTTTGTATTTTATGACCATGGGTTTCACCGTGTTACCCAGGCTGGTCTTAAACTCCTGAGCTCAGGTGATCCGCCTGCCTCAGCTTCCCAGAAGTGCTGGGATTACAGGCATGAGCCACCATGCCCGGCCAGAAGCCTTAGGATTCTAATGTCAGAGATCCTATCTACAGAAACAATGGGATGTAAATGGTCAGTATCTAGCGCTCCTGACTTTCAGTTACAAGGAAATGGACCAAAGTGCATCATGATTAATGCTTAATTACAACAATATTTCTGTTCAGAATTTACGTTAACCCTATGAGGATGGCTTCAATTTTGCAACCTATGATGAAATAAATGATTTAGGCAGAGATTATCAACGGATGAAACCATTAGATGAAATGATGGGGATATGGCCAATGAAATAATGGGGTGGAGGAATGTCACCTCCCAAATCCACAGCTTTTTTTTATTTTTATTTTTATTTTTGAGACAGGGTCTTATTCTGTTACCCAGGCTGGAGTACAGTAGCACAACCGCAGCTCACTGCAGCCTCAATCTCCCAGACTCAAATAATCCTCCCACCTCAGCCTGCTGTGTAGCTGGGACCACAGACAGGTACACACCACAACACCTGGCTAATTTTTAAAATTTGTTTGTAGAGATCGGATTTCACCATGTTGCCCAGGCTGGTCTCAAACTCCTGATCTCAAGCGATCCTCTGACCTTGGACTCCCAAAGTGCTGGGATTACAGGCATGAGCCACCATTCCTAGTACCAAATCTACAGTTTAATCTCAGTGTTAGCAGGAGAGAGACAGTCAACCATGGGCTGTCTCCAGGCATGAAACAGTACAGAGCGCGCAGCAGAATCCATTATGTGTTCTTGCCAAATCGATTTTTTTTTAATTTGGCACCAACATTGGCTATAAGAAACAAAAGCAATTGAGTTAGCAAATTCCAGAGAAAATGTATAGGCCAGACAGACTTCAAAAAAAGAGAGCAACAAAATATGCAGATACCAGGACAGAAATTGGAGGGGTGTGCATTCTCCTAACCACAAAAGGGAAATGAGCCAAGAACCTAACAAGAATCCAATTAAGCAGAGTTCAAGGTCAAGACCCCAGACCTATATTTCCACCCCGGTTACCCTAGCAACCAGCTCCTCACTTACATCAAAGGAAGGAAGCAATGATTAGAGGCAGGACCACGCACAGGGAGTGGCCAATGGCCCAGCGGGGAGTTTGAGAAGAGTTTGAGCGACAGACCACGAATGAGGTCACCAGCGGGGCGAGGTGGTGGATAAAAGGAGCCCGCATGCTGGAGGGCTTCGACTGCTCTGACCCGAGGCTCCTCCCTCCAGCTCAGCTTGGTTAGATCTGAGGAGGTAAGACACTGTCACTCCTTGGTTCCATTCACTGGCACCAGTGCCTGGGAGAAACCTCAGACAAGGGAAAGGTGAGGAAGGAAGCTCTCCCTTGCCTGGCACTCCCCTATGTGAGTTGGGCTGGGTACCCTGGAGTGCTGTGTAGAGCTGGAGGGAAGAATCTGGCAAGGAGAGCAGGAAGTGAGGATCCCAGCAACTCAGCCCAACTGAGACGGTCCCATCCAAGCAACGGTGTCCGGCATGCTCATCTCAGATGGAGTTCTTCAAAGAGGTGCCGTATCCAAGCCACTGTCCCTTGGTTGTAGGGCCAGGCTGGGAATTGTAGAGGGGAACTCGTCATGTTCCTGAGGGAATGAGGATGTGGGGCTCCAGTTGGTGAGGCAGGGAGTTATCAGTAGGAAAGGAGGAAAAGCTCAGTTTGTGGGCAGAAGTGGTTACAAAATGAGATCCTTTGCCAAGGCTCTGCCAGGAGAAACAGGCTCACAAAGGGCGGGCTTAACTGAAGCCCTGGCCAGAAGGGAAAAGATCCCAAAGTTGAAAGAGCAAGGTAAAAAGGCCTTTGGCCAGGTGCAGTGGCTCACGCCTGTAATCCCAGCACTTTGGGAGGCTGAGGCAGGTGGATCACCTGAGGCCAGGAGTTCAAGACCAGCCTGGGCAACATGGTAAAACCCTATCTCTACTAAAAATACACAAAAAATAGCCAGGTATAGTGGCATGCCAGTAATCCTAACTACTTGGGAGGCTGAGGCACAATAATTACTTGAACCCGGGAGACAGAGGTTGCAGTGAGCCAAGATGGTGCCACTGCACTCCAGCCTGGGGCGATAGAGTGAGACTCCATCTCAAAGGAGGATTTGGCCAGGATGATGGCTAGGATAATAGAAGACTGGGGTGGCCAGGAGGTGACTACTATGAGCTTGAAGCTCAATTCCTTCTGACAGCAGGAGAGAAAATGCCACTATACCCATGGGAGGCAAGAAGGGGTACAGGAGAGCAGAGGAATAGCCCCCCAAAGATGTCCATATGCTAATCCCCAGAACTTGTGAGTATGTTACCCTATAGCAAAGAGGATTTGCAGATGTGACTAAGGTCATGGATCTAGAGATGGGGCGATGCTCCTGGATTATGCAGGTGGGCCCAATCTATTATATTGGTGCAGAAGTCATTTTGGGTCATGTTCTCACTCATAAGTGGGTGTTGAACAATGAGAACACATGGACACAGGGAGGGGAACATCACTGGGGCCTGTCGGAGGGTGGAGGGCTAGGGGAGGGATAGCAGGGGGAGGGGGGATTGGGGAGGGGTAGCATTAGGAGAAATACCTAATGTAGATGACAGGGTGATGGATGCAGCAAACCACCATGGCACATGTATACCTATGTAACAAACCTACATGTTCTGCACATGTACCCCAGAACTTAAAGTATAATAAATAATTTTAAAAAATAATAATTGCAGGTTTTGCCATTACTTTCAATGGCAAAAACCACAATTACTTTTGCACCAACCTACTAATCACATGAGTCCTTAGAAACAGAGACCTTTCCCAGCTGAAGGTAGAGAGATTCATTGGAGAAGAGGCAGGAGAGAGACCTGGCTTGAAGATGAAGGGAGCCATGAATCTGGAAACATGGCACCCTCCAGAAGCTAAGAACAGCCCCAGCCAACATCCAGCATGGAGACAGGGTCGTCTGCCCTACAGCCACATAGAACAGAATTCTGCCCACAAGAGTGAGTCTGGAAGTGGATTCTCCCCAGAGCCTCCAGAAAGGAAGGCAGTCCAGCTGTCACAAGATTTCAGCCTGGCGGGGCTCAGAGCAATTACCCGCATTCCTTGATTTACAGCACCTTCCTGGCATCACCCCAACTTCTTGATTTCCTCATCACAGCTGCTACTGATGCTTATATCTTGTCTCCCTCTTATAAGGACCATTGGGATTACATCAAACCCACCGACATAATCTCTCCCTGCAAAATTCTTAATCATATCTGCAGAATCCTTTATGCCATATAAGCTAACATATTCACAGGTTCTGGGGATTAGGACATGGACATTTTGGAGGTGGTAATTATTCAGTCTACCACACTGGGTGTATTAGTCTGTTCTCATGCTGCTAATAAAGACATACCTGAGACTGAGTAATTTATAAAGAAAAGCAGTTTAATTGACTCACAGTTCTGCACAGCTGGGGAGTCCTCAGGAAACTTACAATCATGGCAGAAGGCACCTCTTCACAGGGTGTCAGAGAATGAGTGCCGAGCAGAGGAGGAAGTCCCCTATAAAACCATCTGGTCTCATGAGAACTCACTCACTCGCTATCACGAGAACAGCATGGGAAGAACTACCCCCATGATTCCATTGTCTCCACCTCATCCAGCCTTTGACATATGCTGATTATTACAGTGCAAGGTGGGATTTGTATGGGGACACGGAGCCACGCCATATGACTGGGCATTGGCAAGCAGTTGGTATTTAAACCATGACACTGGAGAGGACCTGGAAAGTGAGTGTAAACAGAGAACCGGCCTGGGCCGGGCAGTGGCTTACACCTATAATCCCAGTGCTTTGGGAGGCTGAGGCAGGAGGATGGCTTGAGGTCGGGAGCTCAAGGCTGCAGTGAGCTCTGATCAACCCACTGCACTCCAGCCTGGCCAATAGAGCAAGACCCTGTCTCTAAGAAAGAAAGAAAGAAAAAGAACAGATCCAACGACTGAGATCTGGGGTTTCAGTTGCCCCAACCTGTGTCAAACTCTCTCCAAAGACCGCCTAAGTCCCTCCTCTTTCTCCTCTCCCCTCTCTTCCTCCCCCATCCAGGCAGTCTGTGTGCTCTGGAAAGGAAGAGGAAGAAAACGGTAGCCCACTCCACAATCCCAGTGCCAGGAGGCCTGAAACCACAATATGCTACAATAAACGTACCTTAGAAAAAAATTTACAAAGAATTAGCCAGGCATGGTGGCTCACACTTATAATCCCAGCACTTTGAGAGGCCAAGGCGGGCAGATCACCTGAGGTCAAGAGTTTGAGACCAGCCTGGCCAACATGGCAAAACCCATCTCTACTAAAAATACAAAAATTAGATAGGCGTTATGGCAGATGCCTGTATCCCAGCTACTCTGGAGGCTGAGCTAGGAGAATCACTTGAACCCAGGAGATGGAGGTTGTAGTGAGCCAAGATCATACCATTGCACTCCAGCCTCCAGCCTAGACGACAGACCATGACTCCATCCAAAAAAAGTCAGGCTTGGTGGCTTAGGCCTGTAATCCCAGCACTTTGGGAGGCCAAGGCAAGCAGATCACCTGAGGCTGGGAGTTCGAGACCAGCCTGACCAACATGGAGAAACCCCGTCTCTACTAAAAATACAAAATTAGCCAGGCATGGTGGCACATGCCTGTAATATCAGCCACTCTGGAGGCTGAGACAGGAGAATCACTTGAACCCAGGAGGCGGAGGTTGCTGAGATGTCACCATTGGACTGTAGCCTGGGCAACAACAGAGAAACTCCTTCTTGGAAAAAAAAAAAAAAAAGAAAGAAAAAAACTACAAAAACTAAAAATATAAATAAAACCACAAAGCCACAATATACCTGGAGCTCTGGGGATGTGGGGCTCCTGGAACATGGTTGCCACCGCAGCTCCCTGGGCAGAAACAGTCACACCCAATTGCTGGGCTAGCAGCCTCCTGGTGAATTAGGAATGAGGACCCGCCTTCATCTCTGGTTTCTCAAAATTCCTCCAGGAAATGAGTAAGATACAATTCATCCCATTCTTGTTCCTCCGTACCCTGCCTCTTCCTTCACTGAGCAGTGTTTCTCCTGCAAACACAATGCTCATGTCAGAAAAAAAGAGAACAACATCTTTCAACACCTACTGATTAAATGCCAACTTCTAAACACTGACATTTGACGCTCCTAACATACTCTTAATGGATTCACATTTTGCAGAGCGAGAAAGGGTCTTGGCAGTTGCAGAACTGATTCAAGGCTGCAGCGCTTATAAGAGCCTGGAATTTGATCCAAGCTGGAATTTGATTCTTTCCTACGGCTGCTGTAACAAATTACCAAAAGTTAGTGGCTTAAAACAAAAAAAAACATATATTCTACTATAGTTCTGGAGATCAGAAGTCTGAAATGGGCCTCCTTGGTGTTCATTACCTCTAGGATCTGTGTCTAGCATGCTTTTCAGAGATCCACTGCCTATTTGCAGTGAAACCAAGGTGTCAGTAGAGCTGCTTCTTGCTAGAGGTTCTAGGAGAGATCCATTCTTTGCCTGTTGCACCTTCTAGAGGCCACCTGCATTCCTCAGCTTACAGCTGCAATTGCTACAGTCTCTGCCTCCATGGTCTCATTGCTTTCTCTTCCTTATATCTCTGACTTTGATCATCCCCTTCCCAGCCCCACTGCCTTCCTCTTATAAGGACCCATTCCTAAGGTATATACCCAATGAAAATATATATCCGATATGGTTTGGATATGTGTCCCCACCGAAATCTCATGTGGAATTGTAATCCCCAGTGATGGAGGTGGGGCCTGGTGGGAGGTGATTAGATCACGGAGGTGTCTCTCATGCATGGTTTAGCACCATCCCCTTGGTGCTGTTCTCATGAGAATGAGTGAGTTCTTGAGAGATCTGGTTATTTAAAGCGTTTAGCACCTCTGCTGTCTTGCTCCCGCTCCCACCATGTGAGACACCTCACTCCCCTTTGCCTTCCACCATGATTGGAATCTTCCTGGGGCCTCCCCAGACGCAAGAGCTACTAAGTTTCCTGTACAGCCTGCAGAACTGTGAGCCAATTAAACCTCTTTTCTTTATAAATTATCCAGTCTCAGGTATTCCTTTAGAGCAATACAAGAGCGGACTAATACAATATTTTTTTTTAATTTGCACTCACATATTCATAGGAACTCTTATTTATAACAGTCAAAAACTAGAAAAGACCCGAATGTTTCAACAACAGAGGAACACAGAAATAAATTGTGGCAAATACATGCAATGGAATACTACCTAGCAAAAGAAGAGGAACAAATATCAAGAATATGGAACAGCATGAATGAGTTTTGCAGGCTTAACATTGAGTACAAGCAGCCAGACACAGATGAGTGCAGGCAGCACGATTGCATTTATGTGAAGTTCAAGAACAAGCAAACTACTTTCTGGTGATAGAAATCAGATGCTGATTACCGGACAGTGGTTGCTGAGTAGGTGGGGGTAAGGGGGTTCTTTAAAGCACATTATTAGCATTTGTTAATCTGTCCATTTGTGTTTCTGTATTTTTATGTATGTTTGCCATATTTCGCACAAGAAAAGTTAAAATGTTACAGTTTCTTCATTACTTCTAAGATCTGTGTCCAGCATGCTTTTCAGAGAGTCACTGCCTATTTGCATTATCTTTCTAATAACCACCTGCCCGTGTCCTTTGTCCATTTCTCTAGGTTGGTCTTCTGTTACCTAGATTTGTACAAGCACTTTCCAAATTAAATAATTCAGCCTTTTTAACTAGTGCTGCAGACATTTCCCACCCCCCCGCCCTGTGCTCTCCAGGAGAGAGAACAGTAGCACCTCCCAGGAAATCAAGCGTTAGACGAACACAATTCAGCAGGACAGCCAGTATGGTCGATGGAGTTAAAGAAGTTTTCATCTGATGGGCCTCAGTAACCAAGAGAGTGGTTGAGTGCAGACAGGAGTTCCCATTCTGCCATAGAGAATCTTGGCCTCAGAGATCGAGACCATCCTGGTCAACATGGTGAAACCCCATCTCTACTAAAAATACAAAAAATTAGCTGGGCATGGTGGTGCGTGCCTGTAATCCCAGCTACTCAGGAGGCTGAGGCAGGAGGATTGCCTGAATCCAGGAGGCAGAGGTTGCGGTGAGCCGAGATCGCGCCATTGCACTCCAGCCTGGGTAACAAGAGCGAAACTCCATCTCAAAAAAAAAAAAAAAAAAAAAAGAATCTTGGCCTCCATTTTTTTAACTAACAAAGACAAACTGTATATATTTATGATGTACACCATGATGTTTTCGAATATGTATACATTGTGGAACCCTAAATGAAACTATTGAACACAAGCATTACCTCACATACTGATACTGTTTGGCTGTGTCCCCACTCAAATCTCATGTCGAATTATAATTCCCATGTTGGGGAAGAGGCCTCGTGGAAGGCGATTGGGTCATGGGGGAGGATCTCCCCCTTGCCGTTGTCGAGACAGTGAATGAGTTCTCATGAAATCTGGTTGGTTGAAAGTGTGTAGCACCTCCCACTTCGCTCTCTGTCTCCTGCTCCACCATGGAAAGATGTGCTTGCTTCCCCTTCGCCTTCTGCCATGATTGTAAGTTTCCCAAGGCCTCCCAGCCATGCTTCCTGTACAGCCTGTAGAACTGTGAGACAAACTCCTTTTCTACATAAATTATCCAGTCTCAAGTAGTTCTTTATAGCAGTGTAAGAACAGACTAATACACATATTTATTATTTTTTGTGGTAAGAACACTTAAAATCTACTCTTAGCAATTTTCAAGTATACAATACATTGTTATTAAGTATGGTCACCGTGTTGTACAATAGACCTCTTGGCCTCCATGTTCCAGTTTCTAAAATGAGAGTGTTATATTACAGGGTACCTAAGTTCCCTCCTAGTGCTAAAATGTTAAGTGCAGAAGAGAACTGTATAGTAATCCCTAAAAGTGTTTTAAACCACTATTAAAATTTCATTTTATACAATAATGATGCAATAGGAAAATGAGCTTAATTTTGTCTTTCATTGTAATAGCCTAATCAGAAAAAAGAAAACAATACTGAATGTAACAAGATTGTTAACTGCTCTGGGCCAGGTGGGCAGGATGAGCAAACACAGTTAGAAGGGGTGAAGGGGAAAGGCGGCACTCTCTTTGATCACAATGAGAAGACAATGGTGCCTCCATCCATCATCACACAGGAGCTCAGAGATGTCAGAGGAGCCCCAGGGCCAAGGGCTTAAACTTTCTGAGCTTTGAACCACTTGGGCAAACCACTCAGCCTCCTTGCCTCCCAAAAACTACTTTACTAAAACCATGAAAACTTTGATGCTACTATGGATTAAAAAAAAAAAAAAATAGGAGGCAGGCACAGTGGCTCATACCTGTAGTGTGGGAGGAAGAGAGAGAAGTTCTTTGCTGTTCCTAATTTCCCCTTGCTTCCTCTATTCTCACTACTAAAGGAAAATACTGGTTTTCAAACAGTTTTGTGTGTCGTCTTACTTCAAGCATGTCAACCCACTTGCACAGGGCGGTTGCATCCCCGTGGTCGGTATCCCAGGCCTGCCAAGTATGCAAGTACACAGGGTTGCCATCTGTCCTGCTCACATCTCATCCTCCTCTCTCTCTCCATCTCCTACCCCCATCTCCCTCCTTTTCTCTCTTTGTGCCTGATTGTTTCTTCTACACCTGCACTCTCAGCTCAGGGTGGCTCTGCTCTTGCTGCCATCTTGTAGTATTAGAGAGAATTAAATTAGGCTGAGCAGAAAGCAGAAAAATCCTAGAATATGGTTAAGTACAGTTAAAGCCACAGTAATGTGATTAGGGAAGGGAGGTCCGTTCTGAGTCTTCATCCATGTAACCAGGGCATCTGTAAGCACTTGAGTGTTTCCACATACTGGGCATTCACTACTCACTAGGAGTAGAGAAGGATGAGCTAACCAAAGGCTCAGAAACATTTATTCTTCTAATTTGGCTTCCTACAAATTCAGGGACACAGGACGTGCTCTACCAAATAACCCACTGTGATATTTCTGAGATTATTCTGTACTATGTATTCGAAAAACAGGTCTTCCCTGTGGACCTCAAATTTGACCATTATGGATTCACATCTTGGAGTTCTGAAGGCAGTCTCATCCAAGAATTGCCTCCTAAGATGTTAATAAGGTCCTTAAAAATAAATGGAGTGATGTTATTCACAGATTGGAAGACTTGTTGTTGTTAAGATAACAATACTACCCAAAGCAACACACAGAGTCAACACAATCCCTATCAAAATCCCAATCATAGTTTTTGCCGAAATGGAAAAACTCATCCTAAAATACAGAATATCAAGGAATCAGAATAGCCAAAACAGTCTTTTTGTAAAAACGTTGCCTGTTCTGATTCCTTAAAATTCTGTGTCAAGACTTGATACAGAGCTATAGTACAGTAATCAAAACAACATGGTGCTCACACAAGAAGACAGATAGAGAACTGAGAACCCAGAAATAAGCCCTCACATCTACGGTCAGTTGATATTCAGCAAGGGTGCCAAGACCATTCAATGGGAAAAGAATGCTCTCTTCAACAAATGGTACTGGGAAAACTGAATATCCACACACGGAAGAATGAATTTGGATCCTTACCATATACTATATTCAAAAATTAATTCAAAATAAATCAAATACCTAAATTTTAAAAGCTAAAACTATGAAATTCTTAGAAGAAAACATAGAGGAAATTCTACGTGACCTTGGATTTCTTAAAATGATATTAAAAGCACAGGCAATAACAAAAAAATTAGAATTTTCTAAGATTATAAGCTTGTGGACATTAAAGGATACTAGCGAGGTAGGAGATGGGTCTTGACTCTGGAAGCAGGGCTCAGACACTGTACCAAATTGAGGAATAGCTATAACAGGTCTGGGGCAGAAGCAGCTTTCCGTAAGACACACCCACTAGTGTGCCATGTCAGTTTACCATTACCATGGCAGCACTCCAGTGTTATTGTCCCCTCTTATGGCAATGGCCTGGCAACCCAGAAGTTACCACCCTCATCCTAGAAATGACTCCATAAACCATCCCTTAATTTTCATATAATTAGATGTGGGTATAAGTTTAACTGATGAACTGTCTCTGAGCTGCTACTATGGGCATAATGCCTATGGTGTAGCCCTGCTCTGTGAGGAGCAGCACCTCTGCTGCTACTGTACACCACTCCTTCAATAACAGTTGATGTTTAACATCACTAGCTCTCCCTTGAATTCTTTCCTGGGTGATATGGTTTGGTTGTGTCCCCACCCAAATCTCATCTTGAATTATAACTCCCACAATTCTCATATGTCATGGAAGGGATCCAGTGGCATGTAATTGAATCATAGGGGTGTGTCTTTCTTGTGCTGTTCTCATGATAGTGAATAAGTCTCATGAGATCTAACAGTTTTAAAAAGAGGAGTTCCCCTGCACAGCTCTCTCTTTGCCTGCTGCCATCCATGTAAGATGTGACTTTGCTCCTCCTTGCCTTCCACCATGATTGTGAGGCCTCCCCAGCCACATGGAACTGTGAATGCTCCATTAACCTCTTTCTTTTGTAAATTGCCCGTCTTGGGTATGTCTTCATCAGCAGTGTGAAAATGGACAGATACACTGGGCAAAGCCAAGAACCCTCCAGGGCTAAGCCCTAGTTTTGGGGCTTGCCTGTCCTACATCACTATTAAAAGCATTGAAAAGACAACCCACAGAATGGAATAAAAATATTTGCAAATTATATATTTGATAAGGATTTAATATCCAGAATTTATAAAGGTGTATAACTCAACAACAACAGACAAAACTGCAATTCAAAAATGGACAAAAGACTTGGATAGACATTTCTCTAAAGAAAATATGCAAATGGCTAATAGGTTTATGAAAAGATGCCCAACATCATTAGTCATTAGAGAAATACAAATCAAAACCATAATGAGATACCACTTCATACCCATTAGGATGACTGCAAATTTTTTTTTTTTGAGATGGAGTCTTGCTCTGTCACCCAGGCTGAAATGCAGTGGTGTGATCTCGGCTCACTGCAACCTCTGCCTCCCAGGTTCCAGTGATTCTCATACCTCAGCCTCCCAAGTAGCTGGGATTACAGGTGTATGCCACCACAACTGGCTAATTTTTGTAGTTTTAGCAGAGACAGGGTTTCACCGCATTGGCCAGGCTGGTCTCGAACTCCTGACCTCAGGTGATCTGCCTACCTCACCCTCCCAAAGTGCTGGAGTTACAGGCGTGAGCCACTGTGCCCAGCTGGATATAGTTTTTTAAATGAAAAATAACAGTTGTTGGAGAAGAAGTGAAGAAATTGAAACTACTGTACATTGTTGGTGAGAAGTGAAAATGGTGCAGCCACTGTAGAAACAGATTAGTCATTCCTCAAAAAGTTAAACATAGAATTTCCATGTGATCCAGCAAATTCATGACTATAGACCCCAAAAAGTTAAAAACAAGGACTTAAACAGATGTTTGTGTGCAAATGCTCATAGCGTGCTATTCACAATAGCCTAAAGGTGGAAACAACCCAAGTGTCCATTCACAGATGAATGGCTAAACGAAATGTGGTACATAACACAATGGACTATAATTCAGCTGTAAAAATAATGATGTTCTGATACAGGCTACAACATGGACCTCAAAAAAATGGTGCTAAGACTGAGTGTGGTGGCTCACACCTGTAATCCCAGCACTTTGGGAGGCCAAGACAAAAGTTTTGCTTGAACCCAGGAGGTCAAGACCAGCCTCACCAACGTGGCAAGACCCTGTATCTCCAAAAATAAAAATAAAAAAATAAGCCAGGCATGGTGGCAAGCACCTGCAGTCCCAGCTACTCAGGAGGCTGAGGCAGGAGGATGGCTTGAGCTCAGAATGTCAAGACTGGAGTGAGCCGTGATCATGCCACTGCGCTCCAGTCTGGGCAACAGAGCGAGACCCTGTCTCAAAAAAAAAAAAAAACAGTACTAATTGAAAGAAGCCAGACACAAAAAAGTACTGCATAATTTCAAATTCAGAAATCACGCAGACATATAGTAGATTAGGTGTTACCAGGGCTGGGGAGAAGGAATAATGAGGCATTACTGCATAACGGGTATGATGTTTATGTTTGAGATAATGAAAAAGTTTTCTAAATAGGTAGAAGCAGTGGTTACATGGCATTGTGAATGTGGATTAATTCCACTGAATTATTTGTTTAAAAAATTACAATTATAAATCCTATGTTATATATATTTTGCCACCATAAAAACAATTTTAAAAATAGAAATGGGAAAGACCACTTAAAGAACCCACAAAAATGAAAATGTCATAATAAATGGGAGTAAGAGAACAGGATTGATTGTGGAGCTATCTTGAAAAATAACGGGCTGGGCATGGTGGTTCATGCCTGTAATCCCAGCATTTTGAGAGGTAGAGGCAGGAGAATAGCTTGAGCCCAGAGTTCAAGACCAGCCTGGGCAACATGGCAAAACCACATCTCTATAAAACAAAAACAAAAACCTACAAAAATTAGCTAGACATGGTGGGTCATGCCTGTAGTTGCAACTACTCAGAAGGCTGAGGTGGACGCATTGCTTGAGCACAGGAGGTCAAGGCTGCAGTGAGCCATAATCATGTCGCTGCCACTCCAGCCTGGGTGACAGAGTGAAACCTTGTCTCAAAAAAACAAAGAAAATCAGCATATTTTTATGACATTTAACATATTTTACATTATGTTTCAATTAGCATATTTTACATTGTGTTCCAATTAATTACTAACTCTTAAAACAGAAATAAAATCAAGTCTTCATTTTTTTCTTCCAAAAAAAATCATATCCTTCACTTAGAAACACCCAAACTAGATCAGGCAAGGTGGTTCATGCCTGTAATCCCAGCACTTTGGGAGCCCAAGGCAGGCAGATCACCTGAGGCTGGGAATTCGAGAACAGCCTGACCAACATGGAGAAACCCCATCTCTACTAAAAATACAAAAATTTGGAGAGAGATCCAACATGGCTGATTACAAACAGCTCGGGATTGTAGCTCCCAGTGAAAGCACAGAGAACGAGAGGACACCACACTTTCAGATGAATTTTTGTTGCTCACGGGCCAGGAGATTCCCAGCGGAGGAGCCCCACAGGTCACCAGCACGACTCTTGTGGCCGGCGCGGCAGTTGCCGGTGCAGAGTAAACGGGACTGGGCCCCCTTTTGGTCAACGTTTGGAGCTCCAGGAAGGCTGAGTTGCCTATTCAGCTGATTGAGAAAGGGACTCAAGAAGGAAGCCAGACCGGAGATTCCTGGGCAGAAAAGCACCATGAATCTTAACACCGCTGTTTTAGCCGGTGCAGTGGGTTGCTCAGATTTCAGCGCTGGGAATCAACAAGTTGGACGTCCACTCAGAGACCTAATTTGAAAGTCGGTAATTACAAAAATGACAGGTGAATAAATTTACAATGATGGGAAAAAACCAGCGTAAAAAGACTGAGAATACCCAAAATCAGAATGCTTCTCCCTCTACAGGGGATCACAGTTCCTCATCAACAAGGGAACAAGGCCTGATGGAGAACGAGTGCATTCCATTAACAGAATTAGGCTTCAGAAGGTGGATAATAAGAAACTTCAGTGAGTTAAAAGAACATGTTCTAGCCCAATGTAAAGAAACTAAGAACCTTGAAAAAAGGTTTGACGAAATCCTAACAAGAGTAGACAATTTAGAGAGGAATATAAGTGAATTAATGGAACTGAAGAATACATTACGAGAACTCTGCAAACTATGCACAGGTTTTAACAGTCTAATTGATCAAGCAGAAGAAAGGATATCAGAGGTCAAAGACCAACTTAATGAAATGAAGCGAGAAGACAAGATTAGAGAAGAAAGAGTAAAAGGGAATGAGCAAAGTCTCCAAGAAATATGGGACTATGTGAAAAGACCTAATTTACGTTTGATAGGTGTACCTGAATGTCATGAAGAGAATGAATCCAAGCTGGAAAATATTCTTCAGGATATTATTCAGGAAAACTTTCCTAACCTAGTAAGGCAGGACAATACTCAACTCCAGGTAATACAGAGAACACCACAAAGATATTCCTCAAGTATAGCAACCCCAAGACACATAATCATTAGATTCACCAGGGTTGAAATAAAGGAGAAAATTCTAAGGGCAGCTAGAGAGAAAGATCAGGTTACCCATAAGGGGAAGCCTACCAGACTCACAGCAGATCTCTCAGCAGAAACTTTACAAACTAGAAGAGAGTGGGAATCAATATTCAATATCCTCAAAGAGAAGAATTTTCAACCCAGAATCTCATATCCAGCCAAACTAAGCTTCATAAATGAAGGAAAAATAAAATTTTTTGCAAACAAGCAAGCACTCAGAGATTTCATCACCACCAGGCCTGCTTTACAAGAGCTTCTGAAAGAAGCATTATACACAGAAAGGAACAACCAGTATCAGTCATCCCAAAAACTTACCAAAAGGTAAAGAGTATCTCCATAATGAAGAATCTATATCAACTAACGGGAAAAATAGCCAGCTAGCATTAAATGACAATATTAAACTCACAACTATCAATATTAATCCTAAATTTAAATGGATTAAATGCCCCAATCAATGACACAGACAGGCAAATTTAATAAAAAGTCAAAACCCATCGGTACGCTGTATCCAAATCCATCTCATAAGCAAGGACATACTAAGACTTAAAACAAAGGGTTGGTGGAAGACGTACCAATCAAATGGAGACAAAAATAAAAAAACAAAAAACAAAACAGGAGTTGCAACTTTCGTCTCTGACAAAATAGACTTTAATAGTAACAAAGACTAAAAGTAACAAAGAAGGACATTATGTAATGGTAAAAGGATCAATGCAACAACAGGAGTCAATGATCACAAATATATATGCACCCAATATAGGAGCACCCAGATACATAAGACAAGTTCTTAATGACTTATAAAGAGACTTAGACTCCCGCACAATAATAGCGGGAGACTTTGACACCACATTGTTAATATTTGATGGATCAACGAGATAGAAAATTAACAGGGACATCTATGATTTGAACTCAGACCTGGAACAAGTAAAATTTATGGAATTCTTCACCCCAGGTCCATAGAACATACATTTTTCTCAGTATCACATTACACCTATTTTGAAAGTGACTACATAATTGGAAATAAATCACTCTTCAGCATTTGCATAGCATTTCACAGACTTAAATGAAATATTGGTTGGCTGTTTGTCTGTTATTTTCTTCCCTTATTCCTTCCTGTCTTCGCTGTTAAGCACAATTATCGGCATAAAAGAGGTTTTTAATACCTATTTTTAGATTGCATTCCAGCCTGGGCAATAGAGCAAGACTCCTGTTCTCTCTCCCCCTTTCTCTTTCTTTCTTCTCTTTTTCTCTTCCTCCCTCTCTCCCTCCTTCCTTCCTTGATAAAAATAAATAGATAAATAACAGGGTGGTGCTTTTCCCAAGTATCCCCCCAAAAAAAAAAATACAAGAATTCACCAGGTGTGGTGGCACGCACCTGTAATCCCAGCTACTCAGGAGACTGAGGCAGGAGAATTACTTGAACCTGGAAGCAGAGGTTGTGGTGAGCCATATCATGTCATTGCTCTCAGCCTGGGCAACAAGAGTGAAACTCTGTCAAAAAAGAAAGAAAGAAGGAAAGAAAAGAAATAAAGAGAAAGAGAGAAAGAAGGAAAGAAAGGAAGGCAGGGAGGGAAGGAGGAAGGAAAGGAAAGAAGAAAGGAAGGAAAGAAAGAAAGACCCAAGCTGAGCACACACACACATACCTCTGTTGAGTCAGGAGGAATATTGAATGCAGTCTAATTCCATGATGGTCTGCTCCCTGGTGAATGATTTTACATCTCGAGGTCTTTTGTCTCTCTAAGATCATAAACATATGGGAAACCAAGAGCCTCTGGCCTTGTAGGAAAAGTTGCTATAGCACTATGAGCAGTAGACAAGGCCAACTCCATGATTTGTGAGGAAAAATAAGAATACAGGACCCCTTGCTGAAAAAGTCTTAAGAATTTCAAGACTGGTCGGGCTCACACCTGTAATCCCAGCACTTTGAGAGGCCAAGGTGGGAGGATCACTTGAGGACAAGAGTTGGAGATCAGCCTGGGCAACATAGTGAGACCCCATCTCTACAAACAATTTAACAATTTAGGTGGCTGTGGTGGCATGAGTCTGTAGTCCCAGCTATGTAGGAGGTTGAGGAGGGAGGATCACTTGAGCCTAGGAGATTGAGGCTGCAGTGAGCCATGACTGTACAGCTGCACTCCAGCCTGGGTGATAGAGCAAGACTTTGTCTCGAGAAAAAAATAAAAAGTGTTGAGGCTATACCACCAGAGCATTTAACTAAGTGCACTTCTGAGCGAAGGGCTCTGTGTGACACACCTAGGAAGATGTCCCTGGCAAGCTAAGAACCTAGAGTGTTCATGGAGAAGTTGAGAAGAGAGAAGAGGTGGGTGGGTGGCCCGCAGGTCCCAGCGGGGTTTACATAGCTGAGGAGGACACAGTCAACTGACGGGCCCCACAGCCATTCCCACGCCCTTCTCCCTTGCTGCTTCTCATTGCAGGGACTGAAAACTTGATTCTCTTCCCAGAGTCCTTCATAGCTAACGGGGCCTTGCGCTGGATCCCGATGCTGATGGATGGGGCTGATGGGGAAATCTGCTAGGAGGCTAGCAGCCAGTTTTTGCTTTCCGGATAAAAGGAACACCTCAGCCGCCATCACCCTGGTTCCCCTTAGTTGCCCTTGAACGCAATATCAAGTCTTTAGCTGCAACAGCCATTTAACAAGGACAAGGTGATGTGCGTGCGACCCCACATGCTAAGTGTGGCAGTGCAGAGGCACCGGCACATGTCCATCACACGGTGCGCGGCCCACACAAAGCCAGCACCCGCCCACCTCCAGGCCTGCCTCCTGCTGCCACCAAACCCACCTGTCCTCACCCTAATGCCAGCATCCTTTGGGGCACACACTCCATGCTTCTCTCCAGCCTGCACCCCCACCCAACCAAATTTCTCAGGCCCAGGTCAAGCCAAATGTTAACTCATAACTTTTTTTTTTTTTTTGAGACAGAGTCTAGCTCTGTTGCCCAGGCTGGAGTACAATGGTGAGTTCTCGGCTCACTGCAACCTCTGCCTCCTGGGTTCAAGCAATTCTCCTGCCTCAGCCTCCACAGTAGCTGGGATTACAGGTGCCCACCATCATGCTAGGATAATTTTTTGTATTTTTAGTAGAGTTGGGGTTTCGCCATGTTGGCCAGGCTGGTCTCTAACTCCTGACCTCAGGTGATCCACCTGCCTCAGCCTCCCAAAGTGCTGGGATTACAGGTGTGAGCCACCGCGCCCAGTCCATAACTCTTTTTAAGAGCTCTTGGGAAATCCTGTAGGACTAAATATACTGGGTTGTATCCCCATCTTACTCTTCATTCATCTGAGGTCAAGCTAGGCTCAGCCCTGGGCATCCTGTCCAAGGCAGAGAGAACGAAAGTAGCTCACGCATAGTTTTCTGTGTGCTCAACCCCAAGTTTTCATTCATCCTCGTTGGATCCTTGCCTATGAGGTAGATATTTTCATCTCCATCTGACTGAGGGGAAAACTGAGGCTCAGAGCAGCTCTCTTACCCAAGGTCACTGTCCAGGTCTTGATCCGAAAGTATTCCCATGCCTCCGCCCTGGAAGCCTCACTGTGTGAGATTTGGGATCTCGACTCAGCTGGATGCTGGGAGCCTCAGTGTCTTCCACCTGCCTCCTCCTGCATGCGACTAAAGGCTCACAGTCCTTCTCCCTCCTCCCATCTCCACGTCCTCCAACTCTCCTGCAGTCAACAGTCCAGATAGGCCCAGAGCCAAGGCAGAAACTTCATTAGCAAACCTCATTCCAGGGGCACTGCCTGGCCCTGCTATTTCAAAGCTGCTCTGAGTCCTGATGTCCCCACTGACGGGCAAAGCACGCCTCACTGTCCAGCTTGATTTGGAAGACTGAGGCAGCTTCCCCAGGAAGCCGGCACTACGGCTCACTGCAGGCTGAGTGAAGAGGGTTGGCCAGAGGGAAGAAGGAACCCACTGCAGGCCCTGATCTGGCCCAGGTGAAGGTGACAAGAGCAGCCACTATTTACCGGACACTCACTTCCCTTGGGCCAAGACCTGAGATAAGCGCCTCATGGGCCTGAACACCTCCAAACTGACCTCAAAGTTGAACACCATTATTCACATTTTATATATAGGGAAACTGAGGTCCTCGCCCAAACGGCCTGCACAAGCGAGCAGCCTGGCAGAATTCTACCCTAGGCCCCTCAGCCTCCAGATTCTACTTTAATTATGTAACTCTATGGACTCCTAGAAACCTGGTTTTGGGTAGGGCACCCCCTAGCTAAGATGTCACTTTGCACAGAGATAAGGTTATAATGGCCATGGATAATCAAAGACAAAAGTGTTGACCCAGCGAGGGGGCTCGCACCTGTAATTCCAGTACTTTAGGAGGTGGAGGCAGGCGGATCACTTGAGGCCAGGAGTTCGAGACCAACGTAGCTAACATGGTGAAACCCCATCGCTACAAAAAATACAAAAATTAGCTGCCCGTGGTGGTGCATGTTTGTAATCCCAGCTACTCAGGAGGCTGAGGTAGGAGAATCACTTAAACTTGGGAGGCGGATGTTGCAGTGGGCTGAGATCACACCACTGCACTCCAGCCTGGGTGATAGAGTGACTCTGTCGAAAAGAAAAGAAAAGAAAGAAGGAAAGAAAGAAAAAGAAAGAAAGAAAGAAAAAAAAGAAAGAAAGAAAGAAAGAAAGAAAGAAAGAAAGAAAGAAAGAAAGAAAAAAGGAAAAGAAGGTGGGAGGGAAGGAAAGAAAGAAAGAGGAAAAAGCTGTTATCCCTTGAATGATATGAAGCCCCAAAAGTCTTCCCACTGAGCCCTGAAGCTGGGGTGCAGCCTCCCCACCTGCTGTGTGCCTCCCATTGCAGTCATGCTGATTTAAGACCTGGATAAAGACCCTCACCCACAGGGGTTACTTTCAGGACTGCCATAACAAAATACATAGACTGAGTGGCTTAGAAACTACAGAAATGTATTGCTTATAGTTCTGGAGGCTGGCAAGTACAGGATCAAGGTGTCTGTAGATTTGGTGTCTGATGAAAGCCTTCTTCCCGGTTCATAGGCAGCTGTCCTCTCTCTGTGCCTTCACATGGCTGAAGGGGCAAGGAAGCTTTCCAGGGTTCCTTTTATAATGGCACTAATCCCATTCATGAGGGCCCCACCCACATGACTTTATCACCTCCCAAAGGCCCCACCTCCTCACACCATCGCATTGTGTTAGGAATTCAAGATATAAATTCAGGAGTCGGGGAGACACAGATATGAAGTCCACTGCACCAGGGCTGCCCAAAGCCTGGTGGATCTCATAGAGACTCCTCAGGTACAGGTTCTTGGGGGCATCCTTCTTGAGCTACAATTAACTCAGGCTGTGTTAAAATAGGCTGAGCGAGGTGGCTCACCTCTGTTAATCCCAGCATTTTGGGAGGCCAAGGCTGGTGGATCACCTGAGGTCAGGAGTTCGAGACCAGCCTGACCAACATAGTGAAACCCCATCTCTACTAAAAATACAAAAATTAGCCAAGTGTGGGGGCGCACACCTGTAATCCCAGCTACTGGGGAGGCTGAGGCAGGAGAATGGCTTGGACCCAGGAGGCGGAGGTTGCAGTGAGCCAAGATCGTGCCACTGCACTCTGGCCTGGGCAAGAGAGTGAGACTCCATCTCAAAAAACAGTAAAATAAAATGAAGATCCCAGCCTAATTACTGTCATGATTTCAAAGCAGTGCTGAGTAAAAGCAATATATTTGGAGACAGCACCAATAGGTGAAATGTGATAGGAAACTGTAGGATTCTCTCCATGACACAGTCAGACACTACTCACACCCCTGTGGTTTGTTGCCTATGTTCACAGTAGAAGGAGATGCTGTCTTTCAGTTCATGGTTAATGAGAATGAAGATATCATTTTCCCCATCCAAGTTCAAAGGAGTCTGTGGCCCCCAGGTTGAGAACCGCAGCCAAGAGGTTCTTCACTGTCTTCTAGGCTAGTGGCTTGGGATCTGAACCTGTCAGGGTAAAGTCTCCTGGGTCTGCCAAATCCTCAATGAATCACCCAGCTCTGCTGCATCCTTCTTTCTCCAGGATCGTCTCCCATCTCAAGATAATCCAGATACTGCCCTTCCACTCTCTGCATCTATGAATTTGAGTCTTTTAGATTTCACTTACAAGTGAGAGCCTGCAGTGTTTTTCTTGTCGTGTTTGGTTTATTTCACTTAGCATCATGTCCTCCAAGTTCATCAAGGTCGTTGCAAATGGCAGAATGTCCCTTTGTGTAAGGCTGAATCATCTGTGTATATATACCACAGTTTAATCATCCATCATCTGCCATGAACACAGGTTGTTTCAATATCTTGGCTATTGTGAATAGTGATGGAATAAGCGTTGGAGTGCAGCTGTCTCTAGATACCCAGGTTTAGTTTCTTACCCTGAATATTAAAATCTTAGCCTCCTACAGGGTTTATCCCAGGGCCACACCCAGGATCGTCCTAGGCAAGTTCCTGTTCAAGCTTCGAGTTAGTCATCACCTCCTCCCTGAAGCCTCTCTGACTCCAGGGGTTGCATTAGTGATTCCTCTGTCCCAGCCTCCACACTCCCCACCCAGCGCTGACCACTCCATCCCTGCCTCCACTGACCTAGTTCCTGGGCTGGAACTGGAGCGAGAGTGACATGTGACTTTGGGAGGTAAGGCAATGGAGAGCTGGTGTTGAGAAATGGAGCAGCCCCGCCGCTCTCCTGCCCTGCCACAGTGACCCTGAGGCCACGTGTTCTCTCTGGGGAAGGGCTGCCCTCCTCCTTAAAAGAGTGAGAAGCAAGCCTTGATTGTGTTTCGCCACTGCGAGTCTAGGGTTTGTCTGTGGTGGCAGCTGGCATTAAATGTCCTGGCACACTCAGACCTCAAAGCCCAAGCCTAGAAGACAGTGAAGCAACCTGGTAGATGATAAATGATGAAATATTCTGCTTTTAATAATTTTTTTTTTACTCAGAGTCTGACTTGGTCACCTGGCTGAAGTGCAGTGGCACGATCTTGGCTCACTGCAACCTCCACCTCCCAGGTTCAGGAGATTCTCCTTTCTCAGCCTTCCACGTAGCTGAGACTACAGATGTGCACCACCACACCTGGTTAATTTTTGTATTTTTTAGTAGAGATGGGGTTTCACCATGTTGCCCAGGCTGGTCTTGAACTCCTGAACTCAAGTGATCCACTCACCTTGGCCCCCCAAAGTGTTAGGATTACAGGTGTGAGCCAGCATCTGGCCGATAATGGGTTCTATTTGTTTGTGTTAAGCTAGCTAACATTAACTGAGCTCATTATGAATTAGGCATTGTTCTAAGAACTCAACAGTCAAGACGTCATTTAATCCTCACGCCCCATGCCTATGAGATTGGTACCTATGATCTCACTCCCATTTACAGATGAGAAAACAAAGGCACTGAGAGGTACAGTAACTTGTCCAAGGTCACACAGCCACAAAGCATTGAAGCCAGGATTTCAACTCAGACAGCCAGACTCTGGGGCCCAGATGCTCACTTCTTAACTAAGAATGGTAAGGGCAGGATTCACTAAAATGCTGGCAGGGAGGCATGCAATCTCAGACAGAGTTGCTCAGAGACTGCAGCCCTGGTGAGGCAGGTGAGGGGTTTGGGAGCAGAGTTGGAAGGTCTCAGCCGGTCCATAGCCAGGTAGCCATGATAGGCTGAATAAGGGCCCCCAAAAAAGTACAAGTCCTCACCCCGACACCTCCACATATGGCAAAAGGGCCCTGCAGATGTGAGTTAAGGGTCTTGAGAAGGGAGATGATCCTGAATTATCCGAGTGAGCCCAAATGTCATCACGGAGGTCTTTGTAAGAGGGAAGGTCCTTATAAGAGGAGGCAGAAGGTCAGAGTGATGAAAAAGGTGACAGCGGAAGCAGAGAAAGGGACTGGAGGAGGCTGCCATCTGTGACGATGAAGGAAGGGTCCTGGTGCCAAAGAATAAGGGAACTGGAGCAGCCCCTAGGAGCTAGAAAAAGGTGAGGAAACAGATTCCCCCCGAACCCTCCAGAATGAGCCCAGTCCTGTTGGCACCTTGACTTTGGGGCTCCAGAAATGTGAGGTAAGACACCTGCGCTGTTTTAAGCTGCGAGGTTTGGTCATTTGTTCTATCTGCAAGAAGAGAATCACATGGTGACCTTGGGCAAGGCCTTTGACTTTCTCACGTCCGCTGCCTGGCTATAAAATGAGGAGAGTTGGCCAGGCATGGTGACTCAAACCTGTAATCCCAGCACTTTGGGAGGTGGAGGCGGGCAGATCACTTGAGACCAGGAGTTCAAGACCAGCCTGGCCAACATGGTGAAAACCTGTTTCGACTAAAAATACAAAAATTAGCCGGGTGTGGTGGCACGTGCCTGTAAGGCCAGTTGCTCAGGAGGCTGAGGCAGGAGAATTGCTGGAAGCCGGGAGACAGAGGTTGCAGTGAGCCGAGATCACGCCACTGCACTCCAGCCTGGGTGACAGAGCAAGACTCTATCTAAAAAAAAAAAAGGAGAGTGGGCTCTGCCTCCCTTGCCTGTGAGGAGACTTAAACAAATAAATGACTGTGTAAAGGTCTGGAAACTGTGCTATAAATGAGAATTAAATGTTTTAGTCCATTTCTGCATTTCCTTGACCTCTTTCTAGGTGTTAGCTTTGGGATAAAGAGCCCTCCCCGCTTTCTCTCTCCCACACCCGTGCTCTGCTGGGGAAGTTTCCTGGTGTGTCCTCTGTGGTGTTCCCCTGCAGACTCAGCTTCTGGGTTGATGACAGATGGCTGGCCAGGTGTCAGCCGCTTGGCTGGAGCCCAGGCTGGGAGGCCGTGAGATAGGATCAGATTGTCACATCCCAGAGGACAGCAGCTGGTGATGGCTACTTCCTCTGCTCACGCTGTGTCACCCCACCTACCTAACAAGGTGAAGTGCTCCGGACAGCCTGTTCATCTTCAAGGGCGCTGGGCAAGCCAGCCATTAGCCCGATGCTAAGAAGGCCCAAGCCAACCCTCCACGTGTGCCTTCCTCCATGGGACCTTCCTTTCTACCAAGGTTCAGTCTTCCATTTGCTCCCTCCTCAAACATTTAACCAGCATTCATTATGCAGCAACACTGTTGGTTGCCTACCAGCAGTCATTCTTCCTTTTTACCTTGCTCCCCAAATTCCGCCCAGTCCCAGAGGATGAGTCTTGCTTGGTTTAAGCCATTCCTGGCATCCTGTGCCCCCTTGCCAGTACATGGACAGGAGGTGGGCATTGACCCAGTCTGGCCAATTAAACATAAGGGGAATTCTGCTAAGGGCTTTTAGAAAGACTGTCTTTTCATTAAGAGAGAGACACAGCCAGGCTCATACCTGTAATCCCAGTGCTTTGGGAGGTCAAGGCAGGAGGATTGCTTGAGGCCAGGAATTCCAGACCAGCCTGTGCAACATAGCAACACCGCATCTCAAAAAAAAAAAAAAAAAATTAATTAGCTGGAAGTAATAGTGCATGCCTATAGGTCCCAGCTACTTGGAAGGCTGAGGCAGGAGGATCACTTGAACCCAGGACCTGGAGGCTGCAGTGAACCATAATCATACCATTGTACTCCAGCATGGACAACAGAATAAGGCCATATCTCTAAAGAGAAAGTGGGGGGAGGGGGAAGGAAGGGAAAAGACCTTTTTAATCATTTTGCTTCCCTTCTGCTCTGAACGCTGCTGTTTGAGGTTGTGATTTCTGGAGCTTCAGCAGCCATCTTGTGACCTTGAGGTGACAATGCTAAGGCTGAAATGCAACATGTCAGGGATAGAAAGCAGAAGAACCTTGATAGCTGGGATGGTTAGTTTTAAGAGTCAACTTGGATAGGCTATGGTGGCTAGATGTTTGGTAATCACCAGGCTAGACGTTGCTGTGAAGGTATTTTTAGATGTGAAACAGTAGAGTTTGAGTGAAGCAGATTATCCTCCATAGCATGGTGGGCCTCAGCCAATGAATTAAAGCCTTAGGAAAAAAGATGAAGGTCCACCCAGGAAGAAGAAATTCTCTCTCCAGACTGCCTATGACTCAAGCCGAAGCATCCGCTCTCCCCTGGGTCTCCAATCTGTCCTGCAGATTTGGACTTGCCAGCCTCTGAAATCATGTAATTCAATTCCTACGGAGGAGGAAGGAAGGAGGAAGGGAGGGAGGGAAGGAAGGAAGGAGGGAGGGAGGGAAAAAGAAAGGAAAGAAGAAAGGAGGGAGGAAGGGAGGAAGGAAGGAAGGGAGGGAGGAAGGGAGGGAGGGAGGGAAGGAAGGGAAGGGGAGGAGGAAGGGAAGGAAGAAGAAAGGAAAGAAGAGGGAGGGAGTGGGGGAAGGAGGAAAGAAGGAAAGAGGAAGAAGGAAGAAAGGAAAGAAGGGAGGGAGCAGGGGAAAAAGAAAGGAAAGAAAGGAGGAACAAAGATAAGAGAAAGAAAGAAAGAGGAAGGAAGGAAAGAAGAAAGAGAAAGAGAAGGAAAGAAGGAAAGAAGAAAGAGGGAGAGAGAGAAAGAGAAAGAAAGAAAAAAGAAAGAAAGAATCTACAGAGAGAGAGAGAGAGAGATACACATCCTATTGGTTCTGATTCTCTGGAAAACCCTGACCCCTACAATGGCTTTGGGATGGGATGGCCGGGGGCTGCTGTGACCTAAGGACTCCTTATGAAGAATACATGTCCTCATGGTCTAGGCCTCTCTTCGTTGGATTTTCTGTTATTTCAAGCATCCTGGTTAGCGCACCTGCTCTATCATTTCCATTGCTGCTTGAAAAGCTGCCCCAAAACTAAGTGACTTAAGGCAACAACCATGTGTTATCTCTCATAAATCTACAGGTCAGCCCAGCAGGTGTGCCAGTCTTGACGGGCTCACTTATGCCCCTGCCCCAGCAAGCGGGATGGCTGAGATAGACAGTCTAGCACCGTCTAAATGCTACATCTGATCCTGGAGTTTTTATTTACTTTTTAAAATTGTATTTATTATTTAGTTTGCTATCAACAAAGGACACTATTGGGACAATTGGCAAAATACAAATAAGGGCTATAGATTAGGTAATTGTATTACCTGATTGTGATCGTTGTACTGTGGTCAGGTAAAAGAATTTCCTTATACTAGGAAACACATATATTGAGCTGAGATTGCACCACTGCACTCCAGCCTGGGCGACAGAGCAAGACCCCATCTAAAAAGAAGAAAGGAAGAAGAAGAAGGAGGAGGAGGAGGAGGAGGAGGAGGAGGAGGAGGAGGAGGGGGAGGAGGAATAGGAAGAGGAGGAGGAGGACGAGGAGAAGAAAATATCATAGGCCAGGTGGCTTAAACAGCAGAAATTTACTTCCGACAATTCTAGAGGCTGGAAGTTTGGGATCAGGGTGCCGCCATGGTCTGGTTCTGGTAAGAACCCCATCACTGGATTACAGGCACCTGTCTTCTTGATACGCCCTCACATGGCCTTTCCCCATTGCCTGTGTGCACAGGGAAGGAGAGAGCGAGCCCTGTCTCTCCTCTTCTTAATAAGTCCACCCATTTTATCAGATTACAACTCCATCCTTATGACCCCTTTTTGAGACAGTCTCACTCTGTCACCCAGGCTGGAGTGTGGTGGCGCAATCTTGGCTCACTGCAACCTCTGCCTCCAGGGTTCAAGGGATTCTCTTGCTTCAGCCTCCCAAGAAGCTGGGACTACAGGAGTGTGCCACCTCACTGGGCTAATTTTTGTATTTTTAATAGAGATGAAGTTTCACCATGTTGGTCCAGCCTGGTCCTGAACTCCTAACCTCAAGTGATCCGCCCACCTCAGCCTCCCAAAGTGCTGGGATCACAGGCATGAGCCACCTCACGAGGCCCCTTTTCATCTTTATTACCTCCTGAAATCCCTATCTCCAAGTACAATACAGTCACATTGCAGGTGAGGGCTTTACCTTACAAACTGTGGAGGGTGGAGTTCAGTCCCTAGCACATATAATCCTGCAATGCCACTCCTGGGGATACAGCCAAAAGAACTGACAACAAAGCCTGGAAGAGATATTTGTACACCCATACTCATAATAGCACTATTCACGAGGACCAACAGGTAGAAGCAACTCAAGGGTCCATTGACAGATGAACAGGTAACAAAATGTGGAATATACGTACGGTGGAAGTATGACACAGCCGCAACGTGGGGAAACCTTGAGGATGTTATGCTCAGTGAAATAAGCCAGGCACCAAACGGCAAACACCGCATGCTTCCACTTATAGGAGGAGGCTCACAGTCGTAATCCCAGCACTTTGGGAGGCCGAGGTGCATGGATCACTTAAGGTCGGGAGTTCAAGACCAGCCTGGCCAACATGGTGAAACCCCCGTCTCTACTAAACATACAAAAATTAGCCGGGTGTGGTGGCTCACACTTGTAGTCCCAGCTACTCAGGAAGCTGAGGCAAGAGAATCACTTGAACCTGGGCGAAGGAGGTTCAGCCCTAAATAGGAAGAGAATCCTGACACAGTCACAACATGGGGAAACCTTGAGGAAGTTATGCTCAGTGAAATAAGCTGGGCACAAAGAGGCAAACACTGCATGCTTCCGCTTATAGGAGGAACTGGGCTAGTCAGGTTCTTAGAGACAGAAAGTAGGACGGTGGGTGCTACCAGCAGGAGGGAGGGAAAACAAACGTTCTTGATTAAAGGGTACAGTTTCAGTTTTGCAAGATGAAAAAGTACTGAAGATTGGTTGTGAAACAATGTGTATATACTTAACACTTAGCTTAGATAAAATGGAGATGGTAAATTTTATGGTATGCATTTTTACTGCAATAAAAAACGGTAACAATAAATAAAAATAAATTATCTGGAAATGTCTCCAGCATTAGAACCAGGGACCAAAATAACCACTAGGGGGCGTTCTACACACATGTTCGCATTTCATTTCTCACACCTGCCTGCTGGACTCAGGCAGTGGTTTTGTAGAGATGGGAAAAGGACTAGGGTTCCTCTCTCCTTTCTGGCGCCCCTCCCCCAGGTGGACCAGCTCTGCATAAGCAACACACACACACACACACACACACACACACACACACCCCTCTCCGCACTCCCTCCAAACTTCCACCACATCCCAGGACACACTAACTCTAAGCCCCGTTCTTTCTCTGGATTCCTTCCCTCCGTGCTGGAGACACAGTGAGTCCCAGATCAAGTGCTCCCACCTGACCTGGCTGCCCACAGGCCTTCTGGGTGGCCCAGGGGCTGGGGAAGAGGGGAGAGGAGGCAAGGACCCACCCACTCACACTATGGAGGAGAGAAACTGTGGTCCCCAAACACAAAAGGACACCACAATGGAAACAGATCAGATACCTCATATTCCAGGTGTAAGAGCTCCGAGGTCAGCCAGACCTGGGGTTTTCAGGCTCAGCTGCTCACTGTGTATGCCATAACCTCTGCTGCCTCAGTTTCCCCACCTGTAAAATCTGTAGTAACGCCTGTCAGGGTTGGGAGATTGAAAGAGCATAATAAGGCCAGGCACGGTGCCTCATGGCTGTAATCCCAGCACTTTGGGAGGCCGAGGTGGGTGGACCACTTAAGGTCAGGAGTTTGAGAGCAGCCCGGCCAACATGCGGAAACCCCGTCTCTGCTAAACAAACACAAATTAGCTGGGCAAGGTGGCTTACACCTGTAGTCCCAGCTACTCAGGAAGCTAAGACAAGAGAATCACTTGAACCTGGGCGGAGGAGGTTGCAGCGAGCTGAGATCGTGCCACTGTACTCCAGCCTAAGTGACGGAACGAGACTCTGTCTCAAAAAAAAAAAAAAAAAGAAAGAAAAAGAAAAAAAGAGGGAAGAGCATAATAAAATCCCTGATACCTAGAAATCACTCCATGAATGGGCTAATTACTATTCCATGCCCTTGTCTGATGCTGGCCTGGGTCCCCTTCCATCTCCTGGGGCTTTCTACTGTGAGAGCACCCACCCTCCAGTTTGCACTTTCTCTTAAGAAATCTTTCTTGAAGAAACTCACACCATGATCTTCTGGCCACAGGGTGAGTGATTTGGCCAGATAGGACTCACCGGCTTACCTGTAATAGAAACCCAATTAAATCACCTCAAGGAAACTGGGGTGCCTCATGCAGCCCAAGGAAAAGTTGAATAGCCAGTTGCTGAGAAGAGCAGATTCAGGATTCGAACCCCTTGGAGAATGCAGGAAACATTCTCCCTCTCTTCTCTCCCATGTCTCCATCTCTTTCCCTCCCTATGCCTGCTTCTGACGTGGCTGCCTTCACTTCCTCCAGCCAGCTGACCTCTCCGTCATCCCTACAGCACGTCAAAGACTCTCCTACCTAGCAGCCTTTGCACCTGCTGTGCCCTCTACCCGGTGCCCTCTTCCTCAGATCTCCCCTTATTCGCTACTCTCTCCTTCAAGTCATGGCTCAGATGTCACCTGGGTAGTACCTTCCCTGACCAGCTGATTAAAGTTGCAACCCCAGTCTGGACAACATGGCCAAACCCATCTCTACGAAATATACAAAAATTAGCTGGGTGTGGTAGTGCACACCGGGAGGCTGAGATGGGAAGGTCAATTGAGCAAGTGAGGTTGAGGCTGCAGTGGGTTGTGATGGTGGCTCTGCACTCCGACCTGGGCAACAGAGCAAGACTTTGTCTTAAAAAAAGAAAAACTGGCAGCCATATCCCCACCCTGTGCATGATCTGGATGATCTAGCCCCTCCCTGCTTACTCACTTATTTCTTTAATCTTGGTCCACAAAAAAGGCGGAGTGGGGGAGGTTAATAATACTCTCATCAGCTTTTAATTAATTAATTTAAAGAATGGCTAGGCAGAGTGCTCACACCTGTAATCCCAGCACTTTGGGAGGCCAAGGCAGGAGGACCACTTGAGCCCAGGAGTACAAGACCAGCCTGGGCAACAAAGTAAGACCCTGTCTCTACAAAAATGAAATAAAATAAGCAGGTATGGTGGTGCATGTCCGTAGCCCCAGCTGAGGCAGGAGAACTGCTCGCGCCCAGGAGTTGGGAGGCTACACCTGTAGTCCCAGCTACTCAGGAAGCTGAGGCAAGAGAATCGCTTGAACCTGGGCGGAGGAGGTTGCAGTGAGCCGAGATCGCGCCACTGCATCACACCACACACTGAAGCCTGAGCAATAGAGCGAGACCCTGTCGCTTAAAAAAGAAGAAGAATGTAATAAACACCTATGTAACCGCTACCCAGAACAAAAGCTAGGATCTTGACAGTGACTCACATCTTAACCGCATGGTCCCCCAACCCCGGCGCCACATTCCCCTCTTCACCCTCATCCTAAATCCTGTATTTATTCTTCCTTTGTTTCCCTTTCATGGTTTATTATCGCATATGTGTGCCTATAATTTTAGTTGCCTTTGACTTTATAAAAAGGGAATCATGTTTATGTAACAGGACATTTGTCATTGGATGTTCTATTTCGAAGACCCATCCCTATGTCAGTGTGTGGTTGCATAGTTCCCTCATGCTGCGTGCCGTGTAATATTTCATCGTGGGAATTAAACCACAGTTTATTCATTTGCTGTCTCGCAGATGGGCACTTGGGTTATTTCCCAGCTTTGACCACTGTGAACAGAGCTGCTATAAACATCCTTCTATGGGACTCCTGCTGTGAATGGGCAAGAATTTCTCCAAGGTGCAAAGTCCAGAGCAGAATTGGTGGACCATCATGGGGTGTGTATGTGCTTAACTGTCAGAGATAAAGCCGGGCTGTTTTCCAACATGATTGCACCAAGTCACGTCCCCACCAGTAATGTCTAAGAGGGCTTAATTTTTCTCCACTGCACTTACATTACATGATGCACTCTATATGTATGTATTTACTTTCTCTCTCCTCCCACCTAGAATGTCAGCTCTAGGAGAGCAAGCATTTTGTGTGTTTTATTCATCATTGTATCATTAGTGTCTAGAATGGTGTCTGGCACATAGCAGGTGCTCAGTAAACATCGTCCAATTAGATGAATAAATGGATGACTCCAAATGGTCCCTAAGAGTTCACAATATCACATATGACCAGCCCAACTACCTAGAGATGGGTTGACTCAACCATCTCTCAGTTTTAATCCCTTAAATCCAGGGAAAGAATCATTGGCCAAAACCTACAGATACCTGGACTGCCCCCGCAACCTCAGCCAACTACATCAGTTTCTGAGGGTGGGAATTGGACCTGGGTAACTTTAAAGCACTCTGCAGGAGAGTCTCATGTGAAGCCAGGGTGGGACCCAGTGCTCTGGGGTAGGGAGGGCGTTCATCTTACCATCTTGCCCATAGATGCTCAAGCTGCTTTCAACTCCAGCTGTATGTGAATTTCAGAGCAAGACCCTGGAATGAATCTGTGCTCACCTGGAACCAGCCTCTGCCTGGTGATGGGGAGAGGCTGCTCCCAGGAGCCATCACCTGGACATGTGGCTGTAAGAGCAGCGGCCATCCTAACCTGGTGCCTGCAGACCCTCCTCGCTGAGCAGGGCCAGCTGTGCATGTCACCCCTCTGAGGCTCCAATTCCATCGCCCATTCTCAGCAGGCAGCAAAAGACCTTTCACCACTCCTACCCCACCAGTGTCCTGCAGGCCCAGGAAACACTCTGACTTCCAGGGTGTTCAGTCCCATTTCAGTCCCCAGAGACACCCAAACAGTCCTTCTCACTCTGTTTCCTGTTTTCCACTTAAACTTTTTCTCAACTGCTGAAGGGAGGGTCACAGCTGGTCTGCACAGAAGAATGTAGAAGGTTGGAGAGAAGGGCTCAGAAAAGCCCAACTCACTCAGCTCCAGGGGCTGGGGACAGGGATGGCGTGTGTCTCCCAGGGCTCATACCCTAAATGCACATGACCTTAATGAGGTCTTCAGTGTCCCCTTCCAGACTCTCCCTGTACCTAGACCAGGGCTGTACATACAGCAGGCACTCAATAAAGTCTAACTAATTCCAGGCTCTTTCCAACACAAATCAAATCACATCAAATCTTCAGTAACTCCCCATGACTCAGGATAAAATCGCAAACCCATACTGGGTCTTCCAAGTCCCTGCATGGTATCTCTGCCTCATCTGGTCTCAGACTCACCCCTGTCCTATCTCAGTGGTTACTCAGTCTCCTTTCTGTGGCTGTAACACACCAAGTGCTTTCCTGCCTCTGGGCCTTTGCATCCCTAGTCCTTCTGATTTAATCATTCCCCCTCCTACCCCATTCAGCCACATTAAGACCGATGGATCTTTCAGGAAGTAGCTGAAACATCACCTCCTCTGAGAAGCCCTCCCTGATTTTTTAGACCTGATAGGACTCCTGTTAGATGTCCTCATGATATCGTGAACTTTTCCTTCATGGTCTTTGAAAAAGTTTGGAATTACACTTTGTGTGATTCTTTGATTTATGTATGACTTTCTCACTAGACTCTGAGACCCAGGAGGGCAGGGACCATGCTGCTTGGGTTACCTCTGTATCTCAGCACATAGCCCAGTGCCTGGCACATAGGAGGGCATCTGGCATTTTCTGGATGGATGGATGGATGCATGGATGAATAAATAAATAAGTGAATAGATGAAGGAAGGAGGGGAGAAAGGGAGGAAGGTGAGAAATTTCATACTTGAATGTAAGGATGAATGGATGAATAAGTGGATGGATGGATGATGGGAGGGTGGGTGGATGAGTGAATGAATAGATGGGTGGGTGGGTGGGTGGGTGGATGAGTGGGATGATGGATGGAGGATGGGTGGATAGGTGGGTGGGTGGGTGGGTGGGTGGATGAATGGATAGTGGATGGCAGAACAAAAAAAATGAGTTCATCTCCTTCTGCCATCTTTCTGAGCTGCTATAACGGTGGATATGACCGTCCTGGCCAATGTTCTCCATAGCATCGACATGCTGAGAAGAGAAGCAAACACCAGGTTGTTTCAGGGTGCGCTCCAAAATTGCTACTTTCTAAGTGTGATGATGAAGCTTAGTTATATCAGTGGATTTGAAATCATCAGTGATCACAGAGCTAGAAAAGTCACTGTGGACCTCACAGGCAGGTTAAACAGTGTAAGTGACAAGTCCCAGTTTGATGTGCAACTCAAAGATCTAGAAAACTGGTGCCCCATCACCTCTGGTTTCATCATCCTGACAACCTCAGCTGGTATCAGGGACCATAAAGAACCAAGACAAAAATACATACGAGGGAAAATCTTGGGATTGTTTTTCTAGGGATGTAATAAATTCATATAAATAAAATGCCTCAATGGACCAAAAAGAAAGAGTTCACGATTGATTGCTTTTGTTCTATTGACTTCCCCGTTGGCATCTGAGCCATCCCTCCAGTGAGGTGTGAAGAGTAGTAAATATTATATAAGTGCCTGGCACAAAATAGGCACTCAGTAAATAGCCCCCTTACGTAATGGGCACCAGCCACACCATGCCAGGATGAATATGATGGATATCTCACTCTCACAGGGACAGATTTCGTTTAAGAGGCCAATTGTGATACAGGGTATAATGTCAAGGTATGGGCAAAGGAACACAGAGGAAGATGGAGTGAATTCAGGAAAGGCTTCCCGAAGGAGGTGACATTTAGTCAGACCTTAAATAGAATTCAACGAGAAGTCCAGAGATTTGAGTTCTTCTTTCCAATTTGCTGCTAAATCACCATGCGACCTTGGGCCATCTCTTCTCCACTGTGGAGTCCCCAGATCCTTCTGTAACATAACGTAGTTGAGCATCTCTTCTGAACCTGTGCAGTCACAGTCTCCTCTGAGAAGGATCTGCTGACAGCCAGAGCCCTTTTCCCAGACACACAAGACACACAACGCCTAGACACTCAAGTTTACCTGTAATGGGAGGGGGGGACTTCATGGACCCCAGAAGGCCATCCATGGATCCTAGGCTAAAATCCCGGAAGTCAGTGATCCTGTGGGAGTACTGTCACTGCAGACGTGGCCCTGCCCTACGCAGAGCTTTTCTCTTCAGTCTGCAGCAAGCAAGGGAAAGCAAGCAGAATCATTGACCCAATCTGAAAAAGCCCATCCAACACTGGGCTGCAGGTCAGAGCCAGGGCCTGAGAGAACCAGAGCTGGGCTCTGGGAAAGCACCCCTGAGCAGCCTGCCTCTGACCCTGCCTAGTGTATCCCCATCTGCCCAGGTAGGCAGGGCGTGGGCTGCTCTGGACAGGCACCCAGTCAGGCCACTGACCCCCGTCCACCACCCAGGCCTGAGTTCCTGGACACATCCTTCATCTTCCCCAATCTAAACACCCACAGGCCCAGGGTGGTCCACCTCCCTCCCAGCCGATGTGTGTCTTAGCTGCATCCAGCTTGCCTAGGAGGGAGGGACTGACCCTCTCGTTAACACTTGAGCTGCTGCCGTTTCCAGCCTTCCCGTCCATCCAACCAACGCTCACTCATTTATTGAGCACCAGCTGTTTGCAGGTGGCTGTGAATGACATGGCAGAGGGCCTGCCCTTGTCTTCCTCCAGGGTCTCCACCTCCTGGCCAGGGTCCCCTCCCCTGGTCCCACCCCTCTCACCTGGAGCAGGTGGGTGCTTTGGGGGAACTGAGTACTGGCAGGAGATTCAGATCAAGGTTGGTGTGTGGGCACTGCTCTAAGCTTCTGTGATCCTGGGCCTGGGTCTTACTCTCTCTGGCCTCAGTCTCCTTATCTGTACTCTTCAGATTCCACGGTTCCATCTGAGTCTGAATCAGGCCTTCTCAGCACCCTCCCGCCCCCAGGAATAGTCAGAGGAGGAAAGGAGGCTAGCTCTGAATGCTTCAAGATCTTTCTTTAGACATTCTCTGGATCTTTTTCATTCATTCAAGCATTTACTGAGCACCTAGTCAGTGCCAGGCCCTGGACTGGGCGACTGGAAATAAAGATGACAAAGATTCAAGCCGGCGACTCCTAAGCACGCCACTCCCTGCCTCACTCCCTGCTTGAGATCAGAAGGCCCCTTGGGGACTCGGGAGGGCCTGGCCGAGGATTTGGGGCGCCCCGGGACTCGCGTGTCAGCGCCGGTGGCGCTCAGGGCCGCGATCTGTCTCCTCCCCTTCCTCCTCCTCCGCCCCCTCCCCTCTCCCTCCCCGAGCACCGCCGAGGCCGCCTCCCACCCGCGGGATCCCAGCGGCCGCCAGCCGGCTCCTGCGTCCGTCCATCGGCTGGGCAGTCTGTCCACGCGCGGAAAGCTCGGCGCGGCGGCCGAGGGGCCTGGGAGGGAACGGGCGCGGAGGCGGGACCGCGGCTCCCTCCCACTCCGGGGGGAGCCCAGGAGGCGGCGGTGCTGGAGCGCGAGCCGGAGCCGGAGCCGAGTAGAGGCGGTGAGAGCGCGGGTGCTTAGGGACCCCACCCCCGGCTCCCGCCGGGGACCCGCGCGCGGCTCGGGGACGTCTGGGCTGGGGAAGAGGGGCTGCTACCCCCAGGGCGGGAGGCAGCGACGATCCAGCTCCTGGCTTCGCCCCCTACGCGACGCGACCCCCGAGGGGCCCTGGGCCGCGCCTGCAGCGCCGCGCATCCCCGAGCTTCCCCGCGCATCCCCGTTCACCCGGCATCCCCCTGGCACGGCGCGGGCCCCCGGGAAAGGGAAGGCTCGGGGAGCCAAGGCGGGCGCCCCCCAGTCTGACAGTCTAGGAAAACTGCGCCCCCGGCCCCAACCCTCCCTCCAGGCCTGCCCCAAGGGAACCCAGGAGGGGCGACCCCGTACGCCCCTCTTGCTGTCCCCCTTCGGTTCCCCATTGTTCTCAGCCGAATGCTCTCCTGGGAAGGGGGGAGGGGGTGCTGCTCTCTCCTCTTAAAGGGCCCTCTCCCCTCTTGTCTCCTGGCAGGTCGCGAGCACGAGTGGGGTGGGGCGTGCCCACGGGCCCCCGCCCCCCTCGTCCCCCTCGTCCCCCCGCCCAGCTCCGGAGCCGCAGTCCAGGCGCACCGCCCAGGGGTCCGCGCCGCACCCCTCCTCGTGCGTTCTGAGGCCACCCAGGCCTTCCAGGACACCGTGGAGAGGGAACAAGGGGGCAGGGACGCCCCCTTCGGCAGGAGCCGTCGGAAAAGGGGGCCCGGACCCGAGGGAGGCCAGCAGCCCCACTGAAACCAGGCGCAGGGTCTGGGACGCAGTTGGGAGTGCAGAGGGCTGGCTGAGAGCCGCAGGAGCAGCAGGCTGGGGCCCAGGCCTCCTGGGTGACAGGCCCTGTCTGGCGGGGAAGAAGGACCAGAGACAGGGAAGAAGAGGCTGGACCTAGAACAGGGGCGGCTGCCTCACTCCCTACCCGAGCCAGCCGAAGGGGCCAAGGACTTTATAGCTGTTTCCTCCGACACTTGCTTTCCAGGGCAGCAGCCTTTATCTGAGAAGGCTCTGCAGGGAAGGGGTCTTTGCAGCCTGGATGGCCTCCCCACATTCCTGTAACGGGGGCCTCTAGGCCTCAGAGAGAACCCAGAGTTAGAAAGGAGGCCAGACGGTCCTTGCTGTCCACCTGGGGAGAGAGGAAGTTGCCACCTGCTCCCAGGCCCAGGAGGAGCTGGGCCTGCAATCGTGGGGGACCTGGCCCCTGAGGCAGTGGCGGCCATGTCACGGCCAGGCCACGGTGGGCTGATGCCTGTGAACGGCCTGGGCTTCCCACCACAGAACGTGGCCCGGGTGGTGGTGTGGGAGTGGCTGAGTGAGCACAGCCGCTGGCGGCCCTACACGGCCACCGTGTGCCACCACATCGAGAATGTGCTGAAGGAGGACGCTCGTGGTTCGGTGGTCCTGGGGCAGGTGGACGCCCAGCTTGTGCCCTACATCATCGACCTGCAGTCTATGCACCAGTTTCGCCAGGACACAGGTGAGCAGACTCCCCACCCACCCCAAGCCACCCGCCCTACTGCGCCACTGCCATTGCCACCACCACCGCCACCACTACCTTGCAGCATGGGATGCTGAAAATCCCAGTAAATCTGCTGATCCCAAATCCCTTCCCCATCCCCCTGCCCCACCTCCAGAAAAACAGGGCAGTCTACTGGTCCAGTTTAAGACTTGGATTCCAATACAGCCTCTGAGTATGTTGCAGGGCCTTGGGTGAGTTGCAGCATGTCTCTGAACCTCAGTTTCCTCATCTGCAAAATGGGTAGATCAATATCTCTCACAGCTGAGTGAGGATTAAACAAAATTGTGGTCACTGAATACAGAACCTAGAAGAGCACCGGCACACGATTGTAGAATACGGGCTCTACATGAGTTCCTCGTTTGATTTTTTCCAAGAATCACAGGCAGTAAGTCTTATTACTGTTGTATTATTATTCGTCCCATTTTACAGATGAAGAAACTGAGTATCCAAGAAGCTGAGTGATTTAAACTCAAAGCTGGGATTTAAACTGGGGTGGTTGAATTCCAGAACCAAAGCTCTTAACTGGTATACTATACTGGCTCCAAGTGTCAGTTTTGGGGGTAGGGTCGTGCTGGTGGTAATTAATTGGGGGTGGGGGGCGTTTGTGGTGTTGGTGGGGTGGGGTGGCAATGATGGAGGGGACAGTGTTAGCGGTCGTGTGGGGGTGACTCAGTGATAGTGTTGATGGTGGTGGGGTCTGGGTGATAACGGAGGGATGGTGGTGATATGGCAGTATCGGTGGCGATGTCAGTGATAGCGTTAATCATGGAATTCGTTGGTGTTGGTGACATTGATAGTTGTTCGGTGGTGCTGCTGGAAGTGATGTGATGGGTGGTGATGATGGAGAAAATGATGTTGGTGGCAGTCTTGGTGGCCAGGTGGTGTGGCTGATAGCCCTGTGTGTGGATGTTGCTCAGTGGTATTGGTGATTCTATTGGGGTTAAAATGATGGTGATGTTGATGGTTGCGTTGGTGGTGATGTGATGAGTGATGATGGTGATAAAATCGAGGAGGTCCCACTCTCAGGCCTACTCTCTTTTGTTCCAGAGATTTGCCATTGTTGGGGATCTCTCCTTGAGTCATTACCTGGTGGCATCTGTGACAAGCTCAGTGGGCAGTGGGGAGTGGTGGGGTCCTGCCTTGTAGAAGCAGACTAGAAATCCTTGGCATGTTTGACCCCCAAGGACCAGCTGATGGGGTTTGGGGAAGTTCCAGCGAATCCCTGGATGACAGAACCACACATAATAACCTCAGGGTAGTAGGATGCTCTCCTCTCTAGAGCTGTGCCAAGCAATATGGTAGCCACCAACCACATGTGGCTACTTAAATTGACATTAATTAAAACTAAGTAAAATGTAAAATCCAGGTCCTCAGTTGCACTAGCCACACTTCAAGTGCTCACGGCCACACGTGTCTCATGGCACCTTGTGGGCCAGTGTAGATCCAGAACGTTGGATCATGCGTAAACTTCTACTGGATTGTTTTAGTTAGAAAGGCTGGCCTCTTTTCTAACTAGCACAGTCCAGTAGAATTTTCTGCACAGATTGAACTTTCTAATAGTCCAGAACATTGCTTGGTACCCACAGAGCGCTTACCAAGTCTAGAAACACAGGTGAGTTAATAACAAATGGCTTATTGATGGCACAGATTAGCACATCTGTGCTTCCACGACTCCAGGCACTGACCACCATCACTGGCGGTGCCAATCGTTCATGCATTCCATCATGTGATTATTTATTGATCTCTGCTGTGTGTCACTTTCTGTGTTAAGCACTGGGGTACAGAAGGAAGCAAGACGGGGCATCAGTCTTCTGCTGGAGGACCTACACTGAAGGTCCCCATGTGGTCAGGGAGCAAGCAACCATATCACCACACAGTTAATCAGTTGCAGGTGTGACGGCATGAACTAAGCCTGGCCCAGAAGTACTCAGGGAGGGCTAGCCTGAGAAAGTGATGTTTGAACAGGGATCTGAAGAATGAGTGAGGGCGCCAGTGTCCTGGGCAGAGGGCACAGCCAGTGCAAAGGCCCTGGGGTCGAAAGGAGCAGAGGACATTTAAGTCCATTCTGTTTGGGATGCATGTCCCACCAAGGGGAAGATGGTACAAGATGCAGCTGGACAAGGACCAGATGTACAGGCCTGGACAGCCATGCAAAGGACCTTGAATTTGATCCAGAGAGTAGAAGTCATCATTAGTTCCATGTGCCCATTCTTCCAGAGGGACACCAAGGCAGTCCCTGATGGAGGAATGGAAAGCATGGCACATCGCCTGCCCCTTTTTGCTTTCTCCTAGGGGTAGAGGGCAGGGCTGTGAGAGCAGAAGTGGGCGGGGTCACTCCTTGCTAGGAGGTCTGGTGTTCTGCAGGTTCAGAGCTAATGCTGGGTGTAGATCTTCCAGGACCTAGCTGGGTTGGGGATGGGTGGTGGGGTCCTTAGAAGAAGGGACAGACTCCCCCCAAGGCTGTCAAGCTGGCAACTTTGCCTTTGATCCTCTTATCTTTGGGGGACCCCTGTTTCTATTCCCAGCATCCCCTTATGTTCCCGAGTCCTAAGACTTTCATGCTCCCCCTTCATCAGGCCCTGTTCTCTCAATAGCACCCCTTTTATGGTTCAGCCTCACCGGATACCCAGAAGCTCAGCTCCGGCCACTTCCCCTCTCCCCCTCCCCAGAGCAGTTCACTCCACACCTGCCCCCTGTTTGCCGGAAAATGGAAAAAAAAAAACACTCATTCCTCAACAGACTCCTGGGAGCCTGCCAGGAACCCCCTCCCACCCCCACCAGAGAGGGAGGGAGGCCTGGAAACCTACTATGGTTGGCAGGAGACCTCAGCTGCTTGGGAATCTGCTGGAGAGTGGAACAAGAGGCCTCCTCACCAGACATGTGAGGGTTTCTCCCGCACTTTACCCAGGAGCAAAACATTGTCAAGAAAGGACGTCTTGTCCTCACAAGTAATGGACTGGGGAAGAGCCTTGACTGGCCGGGAGCAGACCTAAGGGCCAACGGTGTGACCTCAGGCCTCTCCAGGTCTCGGTTTCCACATCCATGAACTGGGTGAGAGCATCACATCTCCAGCAGGGTTGTTAGATTGACAAAGAGAATTCAGCTGATTTTATCCCACAAACATCAGCTAATTCTCTACTGTGCACCTAGCACGTGCTCACCGCTATGGGTACAAAAGAGACAAAAAAGAGATCTTAAATCTTTGGGGTTTTTTATTGTTGTTTGTTTTTTGAGAGTGTCTCACTCTGTCTTCCAGGCTGGAGTGCAGTGGCGCAATCTCAGCTCAGTGCAACCTCTGCCTCCCGGGTGTAAGTGATTCTTGTGCCTCAGCCACTTGAGTAGCTGGGATTACAGGCACGATACCACATACCACGCCTGGCTAATTTTTGTGCTTTTAGTAAAGACAGGGTTTCACCATGTTGGCCAGGCTGGTGTTGAACTCCTAGCCTCAAGTGATCCACCCGCCTCAGCCTCCCAAAGTGCCTGGATTACAAGCATGAGCCACTATGCCCAGCGGTAAATCTCGAAAAGATTATATTTCATACACACACACACACACACACACACACACTCCAACATAATGCAGTAAAACCCAAAACTCACGTGTATGTGCTGAAATGAACACAAGCTTCTATCTAGATTTTCTAATTGCACAATTCTTGATATGTTCATTGAAGCTGAGCTTGAATTTTGAGGGGAGACTGCCCTGCCTTTGCTGGTTTCCTGATGCGGAAGCTGGCTGAGTTTTTCTGATAGAGTCAGATAATAAATCTTTCAAGCTTTGTGGGACTCGCAGTCTCTGTTCTAACTATTCAACTCTATGTAGCAGGAAAGCAGCACGGGCGACGTGTAGGCAAAAGAGTGTGGCTGCGTTCTAATCAAACTAGTTGTGGACACAGACATTTGAATTCCATATTTTTTTCACAGGTCATGAAATATTCTTTTTCTCCCCAACCGTTTACAAATGTAGAAGCCATTCTTAGTTCCGGAGCTGCACAGTAGCAGATGGCCAGTGGATTTGACCTGTGTGCTGCAGGTCACCGACCCTCACACATTCTTCACTTGAGCATGAGATAAGACTGTGCTGGTGCCACAGAACACCCCACATGGCTTCTACACGCCTCGTGGTGTGTACCAAGGTACACATGCGTGTGCATACACACACACAGCGCCGGCCTGCTCACACAATGCTGACACACAAATGCCCTGTCTATGTGCCTCTCATGCAGTGCAGCTGGCGGAAGAACGCCCAGGTGTCAGGCTGGGGCCACAGGGGAGAGGCCAGGCTCTGGCCCCACAGGGGCTGCTGTTTGTTCAGCCGTTGCCCTCTCACCTCTCCCCTGCTGGGCTGTTTTCTCTGCTCCCTGCAGGGGGTGAGGTTCCCTTTGAAGCCCTCCAGGTCCAGAGCCCAGAATCTGGCCTGGAAACTAGAGCCCCTCCATGGGGAAGCCTGAGGCTGTGACCCTGAGCTGGATGATGTTAGATCCACAAAGGTGGTGTCCCGGGCAGAGGGCTGGAGGGAGAGTCAGAGCTGGGCGCAGGATGGGTGGCTTGCTTATTTCGCAGTACTGAACCAAGTGCTCGGTTTCCCTCAAAACTTTCTTTCTTCATTTCCCTCTGTCTCCAACCATCTCTCTCACAGACAAAGAGTGCCTCATACGGGAAGCCCAAGGCCGCCCAGGGGTGTGCTCAGCGGGTGGCGGGGCTGGGCCCAGGAGCCATCAGGATCTTGGAGTGAGGGGTTTGGCTGCCACCGGCAGTCGGGGAAAGGTTTGAGAATGGCTTTCTGCTCCCACAGAAGAGGCCACAACCTCCCTGGGGGTCACTGACATCCCCTGCCATTGAGACAGCCGCCTCTGAGGTCCTCCCCAAGACCCTGAACTTCCCACCTCGCCCACACAGCTAGACAGAGGTGTGACTCAACCACTTCCACAGTGGCTCCCAGCTCAATCCTGGCCTCAGATGGCTGGAGCTGGGGAAGGGCACCCATCCATCTGGAACCTCCCATGCCTCTCTCCACGTGCTGCTGGAGGAATGCATGGCAGCCTTCTGCCCATTCTGCAGAGAGGACGCTGAGGCCGGGGGAGGCCAGCTGGGACCAGCCACAGATGCCATACCCGAGGCTGCAAGCATGGCCTTGTCTGGTGCCCCCAAGCTGGCCGTCAGGCTGGAGTGGCAGGTGGTGGCTGTTTCCAGGATCTTCCAGCCTGTCTCCTTCTCTGGAAACCTTGGGCTTCACTCAGCCCTGGTCCCTGCCCTGAGGGGAAGCTACTATCTGAGCACACTTAGGCTGGAGACCGTTAGACTGTTACTACCCAGATGGGAGGAGCTTTTCCCATCACCAGGGAAAGTACCTCCAGAATTTAGACTCCGGCTGGGGACACTGAGGCCCAGAGAAGGTGAGTGACTTGCCCAAGGTCACACAGCCTAGTCCTCAGTTTCCCTCAAACTGAGGGAAGCCTAGTCTTCAGCTAGAGCCGAGGCCTCCCAGACAGGTCTTAAGGATAGAAATCAAGGTGACATGAAATGCCAGGGCTGAGAGAGCCCCTCCCTCTTCTCCCTTGAGAGCGCTGTTGGAGCTTGTTGTCAGGGTCTAGTCCAAGGCAGGGACAGTCTGCGCTACCCCAGAGGCCTCCAGAGCTTGGCTCCTGATTACAGGACCCTTTGGGATCCTCCTCCAGCCTCCCCTCTGGAGACTGGGGCTGGGCCTGATGCCAGGGGCAAGAAAGACTCTGTGTGTGGTATGTGGGGGCAGGGAGTGGTCCATCTCTGGTGGCAGCAGGTCCAGCTAGTCCACATGTGGGTGTCTCCCCAGTCTCCAGTCGCACCGTCTGTATTTCCACCATTGCAGACCCATGGTCTCCAGCTGCTCGGCTAGCTCCAGAAGCCTGTTGTGAAACTGTAAATACATCACTTGTATTTGGTAGTCATCGGTGGCTTCTCAGTACCAGGTCCTGGGCTGGGTCTTGGGGCCTCAGAGAGAAGGACCAAATCCATTTCAGAATCTAAGCAATCCATTTCAGATCAATTTCAGAGTCTAGTGAAGGTAAAGGCAAATGCGTATCATGGGAATAGCCTTTGAGCCCTCTGACTTGTAAGGCCAACAGATACAGACCTAAAACCCAGCTTGGCCCCTTGCTGGCTTCATGACTGTGGGACATTCCTTAACCTCTCTGAGTTTCAGTTTCCTCCTCTGTAAAATGGGGATAAGAATAGTCCCTAGCTTGGAGGGTTGTCATGAGGATTAAAAGAGATATGTAGGTAAAAGCATGGAGAATACTACTTTGCACATAGTAAGCACTCATGCTCAAGGAAGAAAAAGATTTAAATGCCTCTCTAGGGAGAAGCAGGGTGCCTTCAGTCATGGCGTATGCATGGTGTATGCCTGGCACCTCTGAGAGGAGGACTTCCTGGAGAAGGAGCCCTCTGAGAGTATGTGGTTTGGGCAAACAGAATGACAGGAGGAACACTTCCAAGTGGAGGAAACAGCATGGGTCCTTCAGCAGGGTCCTGGAGGAGGGTCTCAGGCCTGGGTGGCAGAGGGAGGCTGTGATGGGAAATAGGGGACGGGTAGAGGAGGCCTCTTGGGGCCCACTGGGGCCTGGCAGACTGGGCTGCCAGCTGCTGCCCTTTAGCAGCCAGGCCCTGGGGGACTTAGAGCCACGCTGCAGGACCAGCCTCATTAATCACGGGCCCTCAAAGCTGGAGCAGGTGGGGTAGGGGCAGCCCCAGGCACTTCCTACAGTCTCAGTGGGCTCCCTTCACCCAGCCAGCGGGCATCACCCCATTTTACACACAGTAAAGCTGAAGCTTAGAGGGTGGGGAGCCACCTGCCCACGCTGGGAAGAGATGGGTCTGAGATCAGATCCAGGTCTGCAGCTGGGTGGGCAGGGCCCTTCCCAGGCTCTCCCAGAGTACCTTGGACAGCACCATCAGCGATCTGCCTGCACCTTCAGGGCTGGGGGTGGGGATGTCTGGAACAGACACCCCTCGCAGCCCTTTCCCTCTCTCTCTCCTCCCCTGTCCCCATTCTTCTCCTTCTCCCCTCCCTCCTCCTTCTCTGGCTTCCTCCCATCCCTCACCTCATCTTTCCAAAGGAGCTGTGGAGTCTGACCTGGAGAGGAAGGAGAAGGAAACTGTGATGGGAGGTGTGGTGGCTAGAGTGGGGGAGGTGATGTAGAAGTGACAGGTGGCAGGGCTGTGGAGGGGGTGGTGAAGAAGATAGTAAGGAGTGAAGGGTGAGGGGATGAGAGAGGAGATAATGGAGGGTGATGGAGGGTGTGATGAGAGGGTGACCAGGAAGGGCCACAAGGGGAGGCCAAGCGGTGGGGCAGAGCTGTTCACAGCGGCTCCAAGTGCCCATTCAGGCAGTAGGCAATGGGGTTGGGGTCCCTAACTCCCTCCCCAGTGTGGTGTTCTTGGGCATGGGGGACCCTGGGGTGCTCCCAGGCCTCCGCCCACCACCTCTGACTCTCCCTGGGCCTCCTTCCTTCCACTCAGCTCTGGACTCACAACCAGTGGTAGCCAGTTCCCAGGAAAGCTCCAGGCCCTTAGACAGTCACCCTCCATGAGTTCACCCAGCCTCCAGGTTGACATAGACACCCCCACCAGCTCCTAGCTGCCCCTGGCTGACATCAACTGAGGACATGGGGCCTGGAACCTGGAACCAGCTGCCTTGGGTAACATTATTGGTGAGGGCCGGGCTCTGGGTTCCCATCCCAGCTGCTTGCTAAGAATCGTGGGTGGGGGGTGTAGGCTGGGCACGGTGGCTCACACCTGTAATCCCAGCACTTTGGTAGGCTGAGGCAGGTGGGTCACCTGAGGTCAGGAGTCCGAGACCAGCCTGGCCAACCTGGTGAGATCCCATCTCTACTAAAAATACAAAAATTAGCTGGGCATGGTGGTGGGCGCCTGTAATCCCAGCTACTATGGAGTCTGAGGCAGGAGAATCACTTGAATCTGGGAAGTGGAGGTAGCAGTGAGCCGAGATCATGCCACTGCACTCCAGCCTGGGTGACAGAGAGAGACTCCGTCACCAAAAAAAAAAAAAGAATCGTAAGGGATGGGGAGACTTGTGACCTTAAGTAAACCACACTCCCTCCCTAAGCCTCCGTTTCCTCACCTGTAATGTGGACCTGATGATAGTACCGAGCTCAGGTCACCATTCATTCATCAGGAATTTTATGAGCACCTACTGTGTGCCAGGCTCTGTCCCAGGCACTAGGAATGCCACAATCAACAGGACAGATACAAATCCCTGCCCTCAAGGTGCTTCTGTTCTGGGAGTGGGGGTGGGGTGATGATCGGTGATACAGGAGGCCAGGTGCCAAGGAAGTCCCCAGCATATGGGACTGTCCCCCGCCTCGGGGTCCAGGAGCTGCTGGGCTGGAGTTGAGTCTCCTCCAGGACCCCCATGGTTGTGTCCTTGCTCTGCCACCCTCGCCAAGCGCTTCTCCTTCTCTGGGCTCCTTCCATCATCCCTCTGGAGCTGTTCCAGGCTGCTACTGCTGCCTGCACCGACAGCAGTGGCAGGCCGGTGACGGGGTGCATGAGGGAGTCTGGCACTGGGCCCTGGGGCTGAGCACCCTGAGATGCAGAACAAAGGACGAGGCAATCACAGCAGGCTGCTGCCAGGACGATCCTGCCAGCAGCCGCAGCACAGCCACCTCTTGTCCCGATGACCCACTGGGCCTTTGTCCCCTCCCCCTCCACCTGCACACAGAGCATGGCAAGGGGAAGCGCAGGGTTTACCTGGAATTACACCCTCCCAGGGCCCTCCCCCTGGCTGGGGTAAGCATTGCCCTCCCCAGCTTCCTCTGTTCTAGGGAACGAAGTCTCATTCGTTCCAAGGTGTTACTCACTTTGGAAATGACAGTCAGGGAGCCTGGGTCCAAGACCTGTCTCTAATTTGCCAGGTGATCATGCCCAAGTTTTTCTCTGCAGCTCAGCTTCCCCAGTACACAAAGGCTGCAAATTCAGATGCTTACAGGGCCTGGGCAACTAATAGAAGTGTGTGCAGTGTCTGGGAAGGCAGAGGGTTTTTAACTGTCTTGCTTTCCAGTGCCTGGTATGCAGCAGGTGCTCAATAAATACTTGAGAGTATGAATGGGGCCAGCATAACTCAGCTTCTGCTCACAGTTGCCACGGAGGCCAATCATGGTGGCCTCGCCCTTGGATATCTGGGGATTTTTGAAATCTAGACTGGTGAGAGTCTGTCCCAATTTTTAAATGTGGAGGCCGACTGGGGTGGCTCATGCCTGGAATCCTGGCACTTTGGGAGGCTGAGGCAGGAGGATCATTTGAGCACAGGAGTTTAAGACCAGCCTGAGCAATGCAATGAGAGCCCATCTCTACCAAATAAAAATGAAAAAAAGTTAGCTGGGCATGATGGCACACACCTGTGATCCCAGCTACTCGGGAGGCTGAGGCTGGAGGGTTGCTTGAGAGCAGGAGGTGCAGGCTGCAGGGAGCTATAATGGCACCACTGTACTCCAGCCTGAGTGACAGAGTGAGACCCTGTCTCAAAAATGAGTAAATAAATAAATATTGCTCACATTTACATTTTTTAAATGTAAATAGCATGTGAACCAGAACAAAGCCATATCCACCCAGCTTGCAGTCTCCAGCCTAGTCATGTGAGGCATTCAGTTAGGTTCATTCAGATGTATTTGGTTATTCATTCATTCGTTCATCCATCTAACATTTTGCAAGTACCTACCTCCCTGCACTTCTGACCATAGTGAGAGGCCAAGGTGCCTATAAACCAGCCCAGCCTGGGAGGAGCTGCCAGGCTGAAAGGAACACAGACACCTCCGCACCTAGTGAACTATGTGCTTGATGGGAACATTGCAGGTGCAAGGTGCTATGGTGGCCCCAAGGAGCGAGTGGTTTGCCCTCAGAATGGCAGAGAATTCCAAAAAGACAAAGTACTTGTGCTGAGCCAGAAGATTAAGAAAGAACTCAGCGGGGAGGCCAATGGGGTGGGGTGGGCGGAAGGGCACTCTAGAGAGATGGAACAGCATATCCAAATACAGAAGGATATAGCTGGAATTTTGGTTAGAGTGTGAGGCTGGCTGTGCAGATAGCTTGTGATGGGCTTCAGAGGCTACCCTCAGGAACTGATACTGATTCCTAAGTGCCCTAGGGAGCTATTGATAGCTGTTGAGCAGAGGAGTGACACAGCTTTGAGTCTGTGAAAAATCTCTCTGGTTGTCATGTGAGAATGCACTGCAAATTGCAAAGGGTGGACACTGGGACACAGGGAGCAGGCCCCTGCAGTAGTCCAGGCTAGCATGGGCCAGAGGGGCGGCAGTAGAAGTGGGGAAGTTCAAATCCTGGCTAGTTTCAGACTTCGCTTAGTAGCCCAGTAGCTGTGTGACTTTGGACTTCGGGCACATTGCTTCACCTCTCTGTGCCTCACTCAGCATTTGAACAAGACAGTGATAATAGTTTTCCTTATTATCACGTTTATTCTCATTATTATCATAACAACCTGCCCCAGTCATTTTGTGGCTGAAGAGTTGACTTACATGAAACATTTAGAACAGTGCCTCGCACATAGTAGGTCCTCTGGGAATGTTTCTTCTTATTATTAATTATCATTATTATTATTATTACAATTATGCTGTTTCACAGATGAGGAAGGAGCGGCTTGAAGGGCTCCGGCGGTAGAGGACTGTCCAGCCTTTCTGTCCCTTCCCCCTCCACTTCCTGCTTTGCTGACGATCTGAGTCCCCTGTTGGGGTGTGGGAAGCCAGGTGACCAGAAAGCCACCCATACAGCCCATGGTGTGTGCAGTGCCAGCCCCCGCCTGCCAGCAGCCTCCAAGGTCGTAGCCTCTCCGAGTGCCACACACCCCCTCAGCCTTCCCTAGGCAGCGCTGCAAACCCCCTCTCCTCCCCTTGTCTTCCCACCACCCTGGCCTGGCTTTCCAGCAGACTCTGGAAAACCTGGGCCAGCCTCAACCGCAAGGAAACCACTAATGCGCCACAGCTTAGCCTGATGAGTCCCAGAGGAGAGTTTGGAGGGAAACAGAACACCACGGGATTATTGATTGCGAGGCAGGAGGCGGGAGGCAGCCTGGATCCACAGGCTGCTGCTCGAATCCCACCCAGCCGGTGCGCCCAGCCGGATTTCCACGTCTTCTCAGGGATCCTCAGTCTCCCCATCTGCCCGATGGGGCTAATAATAGTACACACCCCTGGGGCTGCCGTGACAACTGGGAGATGGCGTGTGTGAGCCCCGAGCACTGCTGCATTTGCTGTGGGTGCTGCTGATGTCCTTGTTGTAGGAGAGAGGTGGGCAGCCGCGTAGACACCAGCCAAGGGACTATTCCAGAAGGTCACGTAGCAGTCTGGGGTTAGAAACTCAGTCATGTCACTTACTTGCCGTGCAACTGCTGTGCCTCAGTTTCCTCCCCCAGAACATGGGCTCATGAGACTAAGTCAGAGGGAACAGCAAACGAAGCGAGGCGGCCTTGCGTGGGCTCCAGCTGGACCGCTCACAGGTCACATCCAGCGTGCTGCTAACTGCTCCGTGCCTCTGTTTTCTCGCCTCTAAAATGGGGCAATAACACCCCTGCCTCCCAGGGGTGCAATGAGGATTAAATGAGCTAAACACAGCCTGAGGCGGAAAAGTGTGCTTGTGGACGGCGTTAGTATCATGACTTCTGGGTTGCTGGAGGATGCAGTGAAGTCTTGCTGGGAGCCAGTCACTGCCCAACCCCCTGTCCCAGGCCTCAGCCTGTGGTGGGACTCCCCAAACCCGATAGGATGTCCCATGACTGCCTCCCACGTGCTCCCTTCCCGTCAGGACCTGGGTGCCCCAAACTGAGATCACTTCCCTCCGGGAAGCCACCCCCAAAGGGAGGAGTTCCCTGCTGGGCCTTGAAGCTGGCCCAGCCCAGAGAGGAACCGTTCAGAGGCCGAGAGGCAGCAGGAGGAAGGCTCCGGGCCTCAGAACCCTCCCTCTTCTCCACGGAATCAGCTGATTCTTAAGGCCAAGAGGTGGGGGCCAAGGCACCCACATACCCACCTCTAGGCGGTGGGATCAGATTGGGACCATGCTCTAGGGCAGAAACCTCACATGGCTAAATAACAGAAGGCAAAGCTGAAGTAGTGAGCTCTCCATCGCTGGAAGTATCCTAGGCTGTACTACCGCTTAGTGAGGTTGAACCCTGGGAACCAGTCCAACCTGGGCCTGCCTTTACTCCACGAGTGTGGCATCATTCCCAGCCCTCCGCTTTCACTCTCCCAAGAGTTCATCTCTCCGGACCTCAGTTTCCTCATCTATAAAATGGAAATAGTCCTGGTCCCTCCCTGGAAGCAATGGTGTGAGGATGAAATGAAATGGGTGAATGCAAGGAGAATGCTGAGCGCAGCATGTGGCATACAGTAGGTGCTCAATAAATGCTAGCCTTAGTTTCCCAGACTCTCCATGATGGTCTCGGCCTCTAGGTTTCCAGCTTCCCTTTCTTTTCACCTCTCAAGCTCATTTTGTCCCTGACCCCAGCTCTTTTTGTATCTGCCTCAGTTTCCCATGTTGGTTTTGGCCTGTCTCTGACAGTCTCTTCGATCGTGTGTGTCTCTCTCTGTCTCTCTCCATCCCGCTGTCTCCCAGTCTCTTCCCCAGGCATGAAGCAGTCACTGGCCGCTGTGGCCGTGGCTGCCCCCACACCTGGTCTCAGGGGGCCCAGCTTCTGCAGTCCTCCAGCTGACACTGACCAAAGCCCCTTTCCCCAGTTCAGCTGGAAGAAGCCTGGAATTTTTCAGCCAAGCATTTTTAAGCCACTGGGGAGGAGAGGGAAGCGGAAGACAACAAAGGCAGCGACACAAAAACAGACCCAGGCACGGAGCCCGAGTTTGACACAGGCCCTGTAACTGCCTGGGGGACGCAGACCCGATGGCCAGCACAGCGGGGTGCCCTGGAGGCCAGAGTGGGGTGTGGTCAACTCCAGGCCACCAGCCTGAAGCCCAGCCTCTCTCTCAGGCTGAAGAAACTGCAGCCCCTTCTTAGACCCATTGTTCTGGCTAAAAATCTAGGCCATAGCCACTGCGGAGGAGAAGGAGCATTTCCACCACTGCTCCCTTGGAAATCTTGAGATCGAAGTCCAGGCAGGTCACCAGGGAACCAGCTGCCCACCCCCTCGGCCTGGTCCATGGCCAGCCTGGCCTGGAGAGGCGGACGGATGGGCAGGCGGGCAGAGGCAGGCACTGCGGGGTGCAGGGCCCAGCAGGGAGGACAGCAGCTGCCCTAATTACTCCCTCTCTCCAGGTTCCAATCTTGTTTCAAAAGGACTCCAGGGACACAGCCTTTAATAACTACCAGTAAACAGGCAGGAAAATCGATACCTGGTAAACAGAGCCCTGGAGAGAGGGAGGCCTGGGCTGGCTGGCCCTGACAAGCTCCCAGAGTGCTTTGCTGCTGAGCTGGCCAATGTTGACTTTGGGAACCCTCCACCCAGCCTGAGGGTCCTCCCCAGGGACCCCTCGAAGCTTGGCCTCCACCCTGGAGGCCGCTCGCTCTCCAATCTCCACTCCCTCTCTATCAAGCCCAAATCTTCCTCTTTCCCACTCCTCCGAGTGCCAAGTAGGTTGCCCGTCTTGGTTGCAGATGCCTTCTTTTCGCCAGGCTTTGTGCCTGGTGCTCAAATCATAGTTGAGTACCTGACCTAGTGTTTGTCCTCCCAAAAGTCATCTACCAATGAGAGTGACTAAGAGCAAAAACAAATAATGACAGTGTGAGGACAGACATGCAGTAAAAAACTGCTGCGTTTGCCAACTACGGCAACAGAACAGAGAAGGCGGTGTCGGAGGAGAGGAGCACATGGAGGGCTTTGTTGTATGAATAGGAGTTCACCAAGTGAACACGGGCTAGGGGAGGATGAATGTGGGTAACCTATGTAATAGCAGCCATTGTAGTTTTATTCATTGAGTGCTAAGAGCTAAGTGTTCTGCTAAGCACCTTTGCCATGCATTATCTCATTTTGTTTCCCCAGTAATTCTTTGGGGTAGGTATTAATACCCCCATTTTATAGATAAGGGCACTGAGGCTATGTGTGGAGCCAGGCTTTGCACAAGATCTGAGAGACTTTATTATTTATTTATTTATTTATTTATTTATTTTTGAGACAGAGTCTCACTCTGTCGCCCAGGCTGGAGTGCAATGGCATGATCTCAGCTCACTGCAACCTCTGCCTCCTGGGTTCAAACCATTCTCATGCCTCATGTACCACCACACCTGATTAATATTTGTTTTTTTAGTAGAGACAGGGGTTTCACCATAAGGGCCAGGCTGGTCTCGAACTCCTGACCTCAGATGAGCCACCCGCCTCAGCTTCCCAAAGCGTTGGGATTACAGGTGTGAGCCACCACATCTGGCTCAACCTGAGAGACTTCTGAGTTGTTTGAATCACTACTTCATTCTGGCCAACGTTGACTTTGGGAACCCTCCCCTCCCCTTCAGCGCTCAGGACTTGGCACACAGAGGAAGTTAACTAAGGCAGGTTCCCATTGCTTCCCTTCCTACCCTGCACATTTTCCAGGTAACACAGTGCCTTCCCCCCGGCCAGGAGCCGAACAGTGGTACTTCAGGCACATCAGCCTTGAAGATCAGTCATCACAACTCCTCCTTTTGCAGGTGGGGAAACTGAGGTCCTGAGAGGGGAAGGCCAGCACACTGAAGCAGGTGGGAGCAGGATTCAGGGTTTTCTCTCTAGTTCATCCCCTTCCGGGCCTGCAGTGGAGGAAGCCCCATCGCCAGGGAAGAAATCAATCTGCACACACTCAATTAAAATGATAAATCAGGCATCAGAATGAGGCTGTCCCAGAGGTGCAGAGGAAGTTTTTGTCTGATTGGCTGGAACATGATAGGCGCCCAGGGACCTTATTTCCTGGGGCTGGGCTGCCAGTCCAACCTCTCCACCTCTTCCACCTCGCCCCTCTTATATCAACAGCCATAGCTTTGTGCCTCAATTTCCCCAGCTTTCAGGGCCTGTCTAGTTGGCCAGCACAGGGCTAGTCTGTAGCCCTTGTGATTCTAACAGAGGAGAGGGCAGAGGACAAGCTCTTTCAGCCCTGAGTAGGGACACCAGTGCGGGACAGTCTGAGTTCCCCTGTCTGGTTGCAGATCCCTGGGCCAGGCACCCGGGTAAGATGCCGATTAACAATGGAAATGCCTTCCAGGTATTGAGGGCCTACTGTGTGCAGGTACTGTCCCAGGTGCTGGGACTACAGCAGTGAGCAAAACAGACAAGATCCCTGACTTCTCGGCTGACAGCCTAGAGCAAGGAGAAGCAGCATAAAGAATGCCTGCAGATTAATAAATCATGTCATTGCCGGGTGCGGTGGCTCACGCCTGTAATCCCAACACTTTGGGAGGCTTAGACGGGTGGATCACCTGAGGTCAGGAGTTCGAGACCAGCCTGGCCAATATGGCGAAACCCCATCTCTACTAAAAATACAAAAAATTAGCTGGGTGTGGTGTTGCGTACCTGTAATCTCAGCTACTCGGGAATCTGAGGCAGGAGAATTGTTTGAACCTGGGAGGCGTGATGAGATCACACCACTGCACTCCAGCCTGGGTGACAGAGAAAGACTCTGTCTCAAAAATGTGTGTGTGTGTGTGTGTGTGTGTGTGTGTATACATGTATATAAAATGTCAGTCAGATAATGCCAAGTGCCAGGGAGGAAAATACAGCAAGCTAAGAGGGAGGCAATAGGAGGGCTGCGGTTTTAGATGTTTGAACACACACCTGTAAGTAAGAAAGCAGGAAAGAATGAGAACATCTGGGAATGGCGAGGTCATATTCCAGGCGGAGGGAACGGCCAGTGCGAAGGCCCTGAGGCTGGACAGTGCCTGGTGTATTTGAGGAACAGCAAGGAGGCCAGAGTGGCTGGAATGGAGTAAGTGACAAGGGCGAGGTAGGCAATGTCAGAGGAGGACAGGGCCCCACAGTGTGGGGTTTCATTGTAGGTCATGGCAAGGACTTTGGTGTTTACTCCAAGTGAGTGGAAGCCAGGGAGGATTTTGAGCAGAGGAAGGATGCGATCTGACTTGTGTTGAGAGGCTCCCTCTGGCTGCAGTGTGGGAAACAGATTACAGGAGGGGAGGGCAGTATCAGAGACCAGTCATGAGTCTACTGCAATGGTCCAGGCAGGAGAGAGACACGGTGTGGACTGGGTGGTGTGAGTGCAGCGGAGAGAGGTGGTCAGATGTGGATTATTTGAAGGTGGAGATGACTGATTTAATGACAGATTGGAGGTGACATATGAGGTAGGAAGTCAAGGATTAGACCAAGGTTTTCGGGGTCCAAGGAAGAGCATCCAGAAGGGCGGGAGCTGCCAGGAATTGTGGTGGGAAGACCTCGGGAGGAGCAGGTTTGAGGCAGGGGAGAGCAGAGCTGTGTTCAAAGTGCCTGTTAGACCCCTCCAGGGAAGGATCATGAAATGGCTCCCAGGGGAGAAGATGGGGCTGAAGATGGCAGATTTGGGAATCATCAGAGTAGACACAGTATTTATCTCAATTGATCCTCTTAGCAGTTCCACAAGGAAGTCTGCTTATGCCCATTTTAAAAGGAGAAAACTGGGGCCCAAAGATGTTGAGTTGCCTACACACAGTCACAGAGCTGGAAAGTTAGAAAGTCAGGACTTGACATGAGGGCTGTCTGCCTCCCAGCACTGGGGTTCCACTCAGACCCGCCGTGACTGTTTTCACTCACTCCTCCCCTAAACCCCATGTGAGGGGGAAGGGGGGGTCATGGATTAACACCCCTCTTTTTGAGATAGAGCTGCTGAGACCTGGGGGAGGCTTAAGGAACTTTCCGCGGTTAAGGAGCAATCGAGTGTGCAGCCTTTCTGCAGGTGTGTCAAATGAACGCAGCAAAAGACTCCCACTACCTCAGCCCCAAGACACAGAGCAGGCTAAAGGCTCTGAGAAGTCCTGCAGCCTGGACCTCTTGGGTTATCTCTGGTTAACTCAGAGTTTCATGTGGAGCCTTGCTTTCAGAGAAGCACATAGAGCTTTGGCAAACACGAAGCCGTGGTTGGGAGTAAAGCCTCAATGCCCTCCTTTATGAAAGGGGGTCCACCTGGCAGTCAGCAGGTGTTTGTTGAAGGCAGTAACAAATGAAACAAACAGATGGATAAAAATAACAAATAAGCAAATGAAGGAATGGCCCAGTGCAGGGATGAGCACAAACTGTGAAGGAATTTTTTTTTTAAATGGATCCACGTGTGAGCTGATGAATTCATTCATTCATTCAGAAAATATCACTTGAGCACCTACTGTGTGCAGATGCTGGGGATATAGAAGCAAATAAAACAAAATCCCTCACCTTGTGGCTATTACATTCTAGCGAGGGGAGACAGACAGGAACCAAGATAAATGGGTAGAATGTGAAGTATATCTGATGGAGAAAATGGAACGGGGAAGGAGAGAGGGGAAAGCATGTGGGGGTGCACATTTTAAATAGGGTGATGGTAAATGAAGGAATGGCTGAATGCCTGAATACGGGAGTGAGCTGAAGATGGAGAATACATAAAGGTATCAATTTAAAAAAGCATAAGGGGGCCAGGTGCAGTGGCTCACACCTGTAAACCCAGCACTTTGGGAGGCTGAGGGGGCATGGATCACCTGACGTCAGGAGTTCGAGACCAGCCAGCCTGACCAACATGGCGAAACCGCATCTCTACTAAAAATACAAAAATTAGCCCAGTGAGGTGGTACATGCCTGTAGTCCCAGCTACTCGGGAGGCTGAGGCAGGAGAATCGTTTGAACCTGGGAGGTGGAGGTTGCATTGTGCCTATATTGTGCCACTGTATTCCAGCCTGGGTGACAGAGCAAGACTGTGGCTCACACCTGTCATCCCAGCACTTTGGGAGGCCAAGGCAGGTGGATCGCTTAAGCCCAGGAATTTGAGACTTAGCCTGTGCAACACAGGGGGACCTCCATCTCTAAATAAAATAAAATAAAATAAAATAAAATAAAATAAAATAAAATAAACAATAAACAATGGATGACTGCAGGCAGGACGGAATGACCTAATGAAAGAATCATTAAATGAATGAAGTAAAAAGTATATGAATATGTGAACTCAGGCATGGAAAAATGAATGAAATAATGCAAGAATTGTTGAATGACTGAATGAACTAGTGCTTGAGTTAATGAACTAAGGCATGAACAGATTGGTGAATGAATCATTGAATGGGTGAGTGAACTATAATGAAGGAGAGGACTGCAGGGGGGCCTCAGTGCCTGGCCTGGTCTCTCTCTGTGCCTGCCCCAACTTATCTGACTCTGACTGGTCTGAAGAGACCCCACGCCCCCTTTGCCCTCCCTGTCACCCTCCAGGGCCTGTGATAACCCCTACTTCAATGTCTGTCTTGGCCCTGCAGAGGTGGGGGTGGGGGAGCCCTCCACACCTTGCTAGTTTCCTACCCCAGGCTGTCTTGACACACCCCGCACCCCGTTTGCTGGCTCTCCCACACCTATCCCCAATCTATTGACTAGGACCCCTGCCCACCTCGCCCCACTGCTCTGTGCTGAACCTTTAGCCCAGGCCCCTCTCGCCCTGGCCCCCGCCTGTCCTGACCCTCCAGCCTGTGCTGAACCCCATGCCTGGGCCTTGACCCTGTTTCTCTCCGTGCATGTGTTGACTCCCTCCCCAAGTCTGGATGGCCCCCTTGGAGGCCTGTGCTGACCCTCCAACCTCCAGCCCGCCCCTCCACCTGCGCAGACCAGCGCTGGGTGTCCCCACCTGGCCGAGCTGCCCGCGCGCGCTGTGCTGACGCCCCCTCCCCATTTCGAGCACAGGCACTATGCGGCCCGTGCGGCGCAACTTCTACGACCCGTCGTCGGCGCCGGGCAAGGGCATTGTGTGGGAGTGGGAGAACGATGGCGGAGCGTGGACGGCCTACGACATGGACATCTGCATCACCATCCAGAACGCCTACGAGAAGCAGCACCCGTGGCTCGACCTCTCGTCGCTGGGCTTCTGCTACCTCATCTACTTCAACAGCATGTCGCAGATGAACCGCCAGACGCGCCGCCGCCGCCGCCTGCGCCGCCGCCTGGACCTCGCCTACCCACTCACCGTGGGCTCCATCCCCAAGTCGCAGTCGTGGCCTGTGGGCGCCAGTTCGGGCCACCCCTGCTCGTGCCAGCAGTGCCTGCTGGTCAACAGCACGCGTGCCGCCTCCAACGCCATCCTGGCCTCGCAGCGCCGCAAGGCGCCCCCCGCACCCCCGCTGCCGCCGCCGCCGCCACCTGGAGGACCTCCGGGCGCCCTCGCTGTGCGCCCCAGCGCCACCTTCGCAGGCGCGGCGCTCTGGGCCGCGCCCGCCACTGGCCCCGCCGAGCCCGCGCCGCCCCCCGGGGCGCCCCAGCGGAGCCCTAGCGCCCCCGGCGGCGCGCCCACCCCGGGGCAGAACAACCTCAACCGGCCCGGGCCCCAGCGCGCCACCGGCGTGAACGCACGCGCCTCCATTCCGCCTGGGTAAGACGGGGCCCAGGGGGAGGGGGCCTCTGTGTGGTCTTTCGCAGGCAAGGACCAAGACCGGGGTGGTTGCCCACTAGGGCCAGGAGCAAAGATTACAATAATAATAATGGCGATACGTAATATCCAGCATCCACTAAGTGTTCGTTTTGTGCCAAGCATCAACTAAGCACCTTAACAAGTTCTCACCCATTTAGTTCCGCGTATAAGGACCCTATGAAGTAGGTACCATCATCACCTCCAGTTCACAGAGGAGGAACTGACTCCCTGGAGATCACACAATTCCCAAGTGATGGGGCTGTAACAGCAGCATCAGCAGTGCTGCGTGTTCCATGTTTATTATTCGCTAAACCCTCTATGTGTATCGCCGCGCATATTCCACCAAACAGTTGTACCACGTGCACGTTACAGATGGGGAAGCCGAGGCTAGGAGAGCTATGGTGCCTTCTCAGGGTCACCCAGGAAAGAGTAGACATTGGCGGCCAGACCTGTCCGATTCCAAAGTCTGTGCTGAGTTGTCTTAGGATTTTTAGAGGGCTTCAGAGTCCATCAGTCCTTGTCCCAGTCCATGCCCACCTCACGTGGTGGCTCGAGCAAGCATCAGCTGCCCGTATTTCCCCATAGGCTGCACCTGAAATATCACCATTACTCTGGGTTAATACTATGGTTTGCACACTGGGCTTCAGGGACTTCTGGGGTGACCTGGAATCACGGGGATGGGAAAAAGAGAGAGAGAGAGAGAGAGAAAGCCAGGCAAACAACAGTCTGTCTCTCTGCTCTTGTTTTAACCAGAGCAGCCCTTTTTGGAAACACTTTTTTATGAACTGGCTTTCCCAGTGGATTTTATTATTTTATCCCAGCTCATATCAAGTTTGGAGATTCTTGGGTTAAGATGTCACAGACCCCAGGATAGTGGCCCAGTGAGCTGCTGTTGGGTGCCCACACTGGACCCCAGGTTCAGTCCGTCTGAGCGAGGACCAAGCCCTGTGGGGTGGCAATGAGAGGAAAGATCAAAGACCTTGAACTTGGCACAGACCAGAAGAGAAAAGACCAGGGGGGTGTGGACTGTGGCCCACAAGAGGAAGAGAGGCCCCGCAAACCAACTGTGCTTCAATCACCATGGCATGGCCAGGGAATTGATAATAATGGCCAGAGATCACCAAAGCTCAGATCTGGATGTGACCTTTGGGGTCACCGCATCCAGGTCACCCCTTTTATTATGGGCAACTAAGGCCTGGGAAAAGGAAAGGTCAGGACCCTGAACTAGGCAGCCCTATTCATCTTTTATAACTTTGAGAGTCTGACTTCCTGAGTTCAAATCCTCTCTTGGCCACTTCTTTTTTTTTTTTTTTGAGACACAGTTTCACTCTGTCACCCAGGCTGGAGTGCAATAGCACGATCTCAGCTCACTGTACTCCACCTCCCAGTTTCAAGCAATTCTCCTGCCTCAGCCTCCTAACTGGGACCACAGGTGCACACCACCATGCCTGGCTACTTTTTTTTTTTTTTGTATTTTTAGTGGAGACTGGGTTTCATTATGTTGCCCAGGCTTGTCTTGAACTCCTGACCTCAAGTGATCTGCCCGCCTCGACCTCCCAAAGTGCTGGGATTACAGGCATAAGCTGCCATGCCCATCCTGCTCTTGGACACTTCTGAGCTGGGAAATCTAGGACGAGTCCCTTTCCTTCCTTGAGCCTCAGTTTCGTCATCTGTCAAATGGGGGCAGATCTTCCCACCGTGTGAAAACTCTGTGAACCTGAACACAGCGTCTACACTGGCAGTAGTTCAGCCATGGTTGTTAGGACAACTTTTGCTCTCCAGGAGGAGGGTTGGCATAGAGGGCGGGGAGCTGTAATTTTCCAGGGACGCTTCAGGGCCACCACCACCTGCCTGCCTCACCCTTCCCTTCGCCTTTTCCACCTTTTCATTCCTCTCGGAGGAAAGGGGCATGGGGACACACAGAGGTGCATCCCGTGTGACCTCAGCCTAGGGCAGGCCTAGTGCCAACACAGAGGAGACTTGAGGGAATTGAAGAAAAAACCCAGAATGACAGTAGAGTGGGTCCTAGAATGACAAGCCAGAGGAGGTGTGGGAGGGGACAGAACCAGGAAAATTCCAGAGACCTCCGCAGTAAGAATTTGAGAACCCTCTCTCTGGGTCAGTGTTCTTGTAACCCGCAAGTAGACTGGAAATCAGAAGATTGTAGCCAGCATTTTCTTGGAATAGAATAGAAGTAGAGTAGAATAGGCATGTGGAATACAGAGTAAAAATAAGAATTGTTACATGAAGGCTGGGCACAGCGGCTCATGCCTGTAATCCCAGCACTTTGGGAGACTGAAGTGAGCAGATCATTTGAGTCCAGGAGTTCAAGAAAAGCCTGGGCAACACAGCAGGACTCCATCTCTCCAACAATAACAGAAAATTAGCCAGGCAGGGTGGTGTGTGCTTGTAGTTCCAGTTACTCAGAAGGTTGAGGCAAGAGGATCACTTGAGCCCAATAGGTCAAGGCTGCGGTGACCTACGCTCATACCACTGCACTGTAGCCTGAGATAGAGCAAGACCCTGCCTCAAAAAAAAAAAAAAAAAAATTGCTCCATGAATGTTTTGCGTCATCTCTGCATAGGTTTAATAGGTTGCCAGGTGAAATGAATTTCTTAGTCACTGATGAAATAGTTGAGTCCAGGCATAGTGACTCACTTGGGAGGCCATGGTGGGCGGATCACTTGAAGCCAGGAGTTCGAGACCAGACTGGCCAACATGGTGAAACCCCATCTCTCCTAAAAATACTAAAATTAGCTGGGTATGGTGGTGTATGCCTGTACTCGGGAGGCTAGGGTGGGAGGATTACTTGAACCTGGGAGGTGGAGGTTGCAGTGAGCTGAGATCACGCCACCGCCCTCTGGCCTGAGTGACAGAGTGAGACTCTGTCTCAAAAAATAAAAAAATAAAAAGAGAGAGAGACAGATTTGAAAGCTACTGTTCTAGAGCAGGCTGAAAATTACTCAGCTTTCATGGCCCAGTGTTAATTCTCCACATGTACTGTGGGTGTGTATCCACAGAGCTGAACAAGACAGACAAGGCCCGTGTCCTCCCAGGGCACGCAGACAGATGGGGAGACAGGGAGTAAAGAGTAAATGGTCACGATCTCTGGAGCGAGACAGAAGTGCTGGGGAGCTAGTGGGACAGGGTGATGTGGGAGTTCAGCGAAGATCCCTCTGAGGAGGTGGCCGGATGTGGAGAACGGCTGTTCCAGGCCGAGGGAACAGCATGAGCAACTTCAGGGAGGCTCAGAGGGCGTGGTGTGTTCGGGGAAGGGCTAGAGGTGTGGGGAGGGCTGGAGTGAGAGGCGCCAGCCAAAAGAAGGGCACCCCAGGCAGGGCACTGCTGGTGCACAGGGGCAGAGGTAGGAATGAATCCAGAAGGTTCTGGAGACCACCAGGGATAGAGGCGCCCTTCGGGAGCAGTGGGGGCTGAAACTTTTTCCCAAATGAGGGTACAGGGCCAGGTTGGGCAGCCTCAGAGAAGCCTGGGCTTGATGCTTCCATCAGTGGGGAGCTATAGACTGTGCTTGAGCTCTAGAGGGCTGTAGTGAAAAGGAAGGTTTCTCTATGGGGGTTCAGATCATTAAACACCTGCCAGAGCTCTGTTGTCTCCAGCCACGTGCCCCTTCCCCGCAGCCAACATCATTTCTCCTGCCCCTCCACTTGGGGACTGTTTCTGACCCTCCCTGAGCCCAGACACTGGCCTAGAAAACAGGAGATGTGTGGTGGGGGAAACTTCCCCAGAACTTCCTCATCCTTCCCCACCTGCACAGATTCTGCCAGCCTCACTCCAGCCCCTTTAACTGACCCTCCCCAGCCAAACAAGCCCAGCTTAAAGTCCCCAACTCCAAGAAACCCCCTGGGAAAAATCCCCCTGGCTCACAAGACCCTCAGAGCCTGTTGCTGGGGAAGGGGAGTAGGAGGAAGGAAGATGGGGGGTGGCAGACCCTGGCTTCTCCTGCCTAAAGCTTCCCATTGCTGAGACAGCCGAGGCCCACGTGCAGCCTATGAGGGGAAAGGGGTGGAGGTGGGGGGTCTCTGTGGAGCCAGGCAGACAGGCCTACCCACTGTCACCGTGGTCCCCAACCCCCTTCCAGACCTCCCCACCCTGGTCTCTTTGTTTCTATGCCTTCATTTTCTTTTGTTTTTAGAGACAGGCCTCGCTCTGTTGCTGAGGCTGGAGTGCAATGATGCAATCCTAGCTCCCAGCAACCTCAAACTTCTGGCCTCAAGCAGTCCTCCCAATTCAGCCTCCCAAGTAGCTGGAACTACAGGCACACACCACCACACCTAGCTAACTTTGTAAAATTTTTTGTAGAGACAGGATCTCACTATGTTGCCCAGGCTGGTCTCGAACTCCTGGCCTCAAGCATCCGCCCACCTCAGCCTCCAAAAGTGCTGGGATTATAGGCGTAAGCCATAGCGCCTGGCCTGTCTCTATGACTTTAAGTCTGTATTAATTTGCTAGGGCAGCCGAAACAAAGTACCACAGACTGGACGGCTGAAACCACAGAAGAGTATTCTCTCTCTCTCACGCTCTTGAGACTAGAAGTCTGGGATCCAGGTGTCGCAGGTTGGTCCCTTCTGAGGCCTCTCTCCTCAACTTGTAGATGGCATCTTCTCCCTGTGTCCTCATGTGGTCTTCCCTCTGTACCTGTCTGTGTTATAATGGCCTCTTCTTAGAAGGGCACCAGTCCTATAGGATTAGAGCCATCCTACTGACCTTATTTTAACTTAATTACCTCTTTAAAAACCCTATCTGTAAATACAGTAGCATTCTGAGGTCCTGGGGGTTAAGATTTCAACACATGACTTCTGTGGGACATAGCTCAGCCTGTAACAATGTCTCTGTGTGTCTCCCCTTTTATAATTTACCAATACTCTTTTTTTCTTTTTTTTTTTTTTGAAACAGAGTCTTGCTCTGTCACCCAGGCTGGAGTACAGTGGTGCAATCTCAGCTCACTGCAACATTCACCTCCCAGGTTCAAGTGATTCTCCTGCCTCCGACTCCTGAGTAGCTGGGATTACAGGCACCTGCCACCACACCTGGCTAATTTTTGTATTTTTAGTAGAGATGGAGTTTTGCCATGTTAGCCAGGCTGGTCTTGAATGCCTGACCTCAAGTGATCCACCCACCTCGGCCTCCCAAAGTGTTAGGATTACAGGCGTGAACTACCATGCCTGGCCGAATGACAATACTTTTAATGGCAAAAACCACAATATTTTTGCACCAAACGATACCTCTGTGTGTCTTGGTCTCTTTCAGTCTTCCCGTGTCTCTTTGTCGCTCTGTGTCCCGCTCTCTCTGTCTGTCTCTGTCTTCTGCTTCTTCCTCTCAATCACTCTCTTCCCTTCCCTGGCTTCCTCCTCTCCACCCTCCTTCTCTCCCTTGCTGGACTCAGACAGATCCCCAGCCCTTTACAGGTCAGGTGACCTTGGACCCACTTGGGGCTTGGCCTCTCTAGCCTCAGTTTCTCCATCTGTCAGGCAGAGCTAAAACCACCACCTCTCACATGGGCAGACTCAGCAAGGATCAGCATGCAACGGGGGTGTGGCCTCTGCAGAGATTGCCAATGTCCTCACCTCCATCCTCATCTCACCCCTGGATGGACAACAGGGAAGGAGGCCCAGAAAGGGGGATTGGCTCATCTAGGGTCACACAGCCAGTGGGGGCAGAGCATCCACCTGGCCAGGGTTTTTTCCACTTGCCCCTGTAACAGGGCAGGGAGCCAGCTGGCAGCCTAGCCCTGGGGGACATGCGGGGGTGGGGAAGATCCGCCCTGTCCCCCGAGGGGTAAGTGTCCAGTGCTTTGGAACACAGCTGTGGGGCAGAGGAACCACACTCAGAGTTTCCACCCCACGTGGTGGGAGGGAGGACAGGGATAGCTGCAGGCCTGTTTCCATCTATTGAGCGCACCCTATGACCCCGCCTCTCCATTTCATAGCATGTGTGTGGGGGGTGTGTGTGTGTGTGTGTGTGTGTGAGACAGGGTCTCACTCTGTCACCCAGCCTGGAGTGCAGTGGCACAATTATAGCTCACTGCAACTTAGGCCTCCTGGGCTCAAGCAATCCTCCCAACTGAGCCTCTTAATAGCTGAGACTAGAGGCGTGCACCACCCCACCTAACTAATTTTTTATTTTCGTAGAGACAGGGTCTCACAATGTTGCTCAGGCTGGTCTCAAATTCCCAGCTCAAGCAATCCTCCTGCCTTGGCCTCCCAATGCCCTGGGATTACTGGCATGAGCCATTGTGTCTGGCCATTTACGTGCATGTCTCTCTTAATTCTCACAGATACTCAACATTGGCAGGTCCTATAATCCTCATTTTTCAAGTGAGGAAACTGAGGCTCCAAAAGACTAAGACATTTCCACAAGGTAACACAATTAGGACTCAGATTCAAAAACCCAAGTTGACCAGGGTATTAGGGATGCCCCGTCTCCAGCCAGCCTGTGCTGTTTCAGATCATGGTCCCAGAAGCCCTGTCCTGATTCCTGTGTGACCCTGGCTGAGCTCATCTCCCTCTCTGGTCTTCAGTTTTTGCATCTGTGAAATGGGACTGGCAACACAGGCCCACAGAGTCCATCATGAAGCCAGATGTCAAAGCACTTATCAATGATAAATCAAAGGATTTATCAGGCCTGTAGCTTTTTTGGGGGAGGGTGGGATGGAGTCTTGCTCTGTTGTCCAGCTTGGAATGCAGTGGCGAGATCTCTGCTCACTGCAACCTGTGCCTCCCAGGCTCAAGCAATACTTGTGCCTCAGCCTCCCAAGTAGCTGGGGTTACAGGCATGTGCCGACAACCGGGCTAATTTTTTATATTTTTTTAGAGACAGGGTTTCACCATGTTTGTCAGGTTGGTCCCGAACTCCTGACCTCAAGCAATCTACCTGCCTCGGCCTCCCAAAGTGCTGGGATTATGAACATGAGCCGCAGTGCCCAGCCAGGCCTGCACCCGTTTAAATCCACCCTCATCCCTCCCATCTCTATCAGACTTGTTCAACATTGCCAAGCTGATCATTGCTAAAGAGATGTCATTTATGTTTCCATACCTTTGGCTCTTAGTTGAGCCTGAGAACTTCTTCCTGTTTACTGGTCATGAGTGGTTCCTTCTTTTGCCAGTTACTTGTGTATTTCTTTGGCTTATCCTTCTCTGGAGCTGTTTATTGCTTCTTTATTAATTTACAAGTGCTCTTCCTTCATTAAGGGCATTAACCCTTTGTCATCTTTTCTGTAGTTTGCTGTTTCTTTTTCCTTTCTTTATAGCATATGCTCATCGGTTTTTTTAATTAATTAATCCATATTTATTAGTAACTTCTATGTGCCAGGCACTGTTTGGGGCTCTGGGGACACAGCAGTGAACTAAACAGACAATCCTTGCTCTCTTGGAGCTCACAATTTAGCGGGAGACGAACATGAAACAGAATAAATTAATTCTAGAATATGGTAGAAAGTAGTAACTGCTACAGAGGAAAAACACAGAAGAGAAGGGGTGTAGGGAGTGATGAGAAGGAAAGGCCTCATAGAGAAGGTGACATTTGATCAAAGATGGAAGGAGGTTAAAAAGCAAGGCATGGCCAGGCACAGTGGCTCACACTGGGATTATAAAGTACTGTAATCCCAGCACTTTGGGAGGCTAAGGCAGAAGGATCACTTGAGCCCAGGAATTTGAGACCAGCCTGAACAACATAGTGAGACTCCATCTTTACAAAAAAATTTAGAATTAATTGGGTGTGGTGGTGCACGCCTGTAATCACAGCTACACAGGAGGCTGAGGTGGGAGGACCACTTGAGCCCAGGAGGCAAAGGTTGCAGTGAGCCAAGATCGCACCACTGCACTCCCAACAGAGCAAAACCTTGTCTCAAAATAAAAAAAGCCTGGCATGGTCACTCACACCTGTAATCCCAGCATGGCTGAGGCGGGCAGATCACTTGAGGTCAGGAGTTCGAGACCAGCCTGACCAACATGGAAAAACCCTGTCTCTGTTTAAAAATACAAAATTGGGCGCGGTGGCTCATGCCTGTAATCCCAGTACTTTGGGAGGCCAAGGCGGGTGGATCACCTGAGGTCAGGAGTTTGAGACCAGCCTGGCCAACATAGTGAAACCCCTGTCTCTACTAAAAATACAAAAAATTAGCCAGATGTGGTGGCAGGCACCTGTAATCCCAGCTACTCGGGAGGCTGAGGCAGGAGAATCCCTTGAACCTGGGAGGCAGAGGTTATGGGGAGATCGAGCCATTGCACTCCAGCCTGGGCAACAAGAGTGAAACTCCATCTCAAAAACAAAAAGAAAAGCAAGGCAGGCAGAGAACTGGGGGATGAGCATCCCAGACAGCAGAACAGCGTCTGCAAAGGCCCTCAGGCAGCGCGGGCCGGGGTGTGGTTGGAGAGGCTCAGGGTGGTCAGTGGACAGAAGTCAGAAGAAGAAGGCGCCAGAGCACACAGGGCCTGGAAGGTCACAGTGAGGATTGGCTTTTGCTCTGCCTGAGAAGGGAACCCGTAGGGCTGTGCGTGGTGAGAGACGGGTGTGACTGTTTTAACAGGCTCACTCTGAATACTGAGAAGAGACCGCAGCGGAGCTGAAGCAGGAGGCAGAGGGCAAAGGGACTTTGTTGTGGTGGGTGTGCTTTGGTGTTTTCCTTCCTTTTTTTTTTCCTTTAAATTTCTTGCAGTGATTTTATGCTTTTATTAAAAGAGTCCACTTTTTCTTTCTCCAGATCTTCCCTAAGTATTACATTTCAGGGGTTTGAAAATGTTAAAGTACTGACAGGTATACTGTGAAGTCAAGGGCCCCACCAGGCCCCTGGCTGCCCACCCTCCCCCACTTTCCTGCCCCGCTAGCCCTGGTGTGCAGTGGCTGTCACCCCACCTCACCGCTGCTGCGGCAAGGTCAAACCAAACACTCCCCCCACCCCACCCCCCACCTGAAGCACTTCCTGCCCCGCTCCCTGGGAGAACAAACCACACACACTCCTTTCTGCACGTGGCTGCCCCAGGCCGTGGGAACAGCCGGTCCTGCTCTCCCCTCCCCTACCTGACCCATCCTCCCTGCCCCCCACCATCTCTTCCCGTCCATCCCCCACAGGGGGCTGAGGGGGACCAGGAGGGTGGAAAGCAGTGACCCCCCCCGGCCCCCAGACCTCTAGATAAATCTGAGCTTCCAACGCCATTCACCCCTCAAAATGTCTCTCTAGGGGACTTTTACACCCTTTAATCTCTAGAAGATGTTCTAGAGATTAAAGGGTGTAAAAGTCCCATTTCACAGAGGGGAAACTGTAGCCCAGAGAAGCTCAGAGGTTTGTCTAGGCACAGAGGTGCCAGGGTAAGGAAAGGGGAGTAAAGGCCCCAGACAGTGGCTGAGGAGGGTCCCACGGGCACCTGGTACCCTCGGGCTTGCGATGACATCCTTCAAGTCTCTGCAGTGGGGGTGGCAGCGGGGACTTGGGCAGGGGTTGGGTTCCCCAGGACTGTGGGGGGAAGAGGGGGAGAAGGCAGCTACAAGGCAGAGACAGTCCTGAAAGGGGAAAGGTGACAGGTTCACACCCCTAGAGAGGAGAGAGAGGTGGCCAAAGCAAGCCAGCGGATCACCTAGGCAGCCCTGATCCACCCTGCCCCAGCCCGAGCCAGCTCTAGGATCCAGGTCAGAGTTCAGCCCACCTCTAGAGCACAGGGGGCTCTCAAGGCTGGCTCAACTCCAGATGGCTCCACAGATCAACCTGGCGGGGTCAGCCCTGGCCCCTGACTCAGAAACTCCAGGACCCAGTGCCAGCTGCACCACCGACCAGCTGGGTGACCTTAGTGAGGTCATTTCCCCTCTCTGGGCTTTAGTCCCATCATCTGCAAAATAAATGACAAATAGAGTTATCTCATGTGCCATCTCTGCTCCAAGTAACCGTGGCAGTGACTTCCTGGAGCGCTGTGTTGAAGAGAATTTTGAAGTTGCATCTTTGCTTAGTGGCAAGGCATGCCGGAATTGATTAGTAATGCCTGCCGTGGGTGCCAGGTGGACAGTAGTGGTATGCATTCATATATTTGAAATCTCTTCTTCAACTTTGTCTGGCAGAAGAGGCAGGGGTGGGCCAGATCACACAGGTCCTGGTCATGCTTAAAGACTTTATAATGTCAGGTTGTGATTAGTGCTATGAAAAAAAATTAAGTAAGGTAAGGACAAAGATGGGCTTCTCTAAAATAAAGTGATTGGGGCCAGGCGCAGTGGCTTATGCCTGTAAACCCAGCACTTTGGAAGGTCGAGGAGGGAGAGCTACTTGAGGCCAGGAGTTCAAGACCAGACCAGCCTGGGCAACACAGTGAGATCCTGTATCCACGAAAGTGTTTGTTTGTTTATTTGTTTGGCTGGCTGGCTGGGTGTGGTGGTGTGTGCCAGCATCCCACCTACTCGAGAGGCTGAGGTGGGAGGATCGCTTGAGCCCAGGAGTTCAAAGCTGCAGTAAGCAATGGTTAAGCCACTTCACTCTAGCCAGGGCAACAGAGCAAGATCCTGTCTATAAACAAATAACTACACAAAGTGGTTGAGAAGATGTCTCAGATAAGCTGACATTTGAGCAGAGACCTGTGCTAAGTGAAGGAGTGCGCCGTGAGGATATCTGGGAAGAGCACCCTGGGAAAGACTCAGCAAGTGCAAAGGCCCGAGGGTGGGAATGTACCTGGCGGGCTTGAGAAAGAGCAGAGAGGCCAGGGTGGATGGAGTGGGGTGGGCGAGGGGTGAACACGCAGGAAATGAATGAGGTTCAGAGGGTAGATGGGGCCAGATCAGGAGGCCAGGTGTTACTGGGAGCAAGGTGGGGGCTGCAGGGGGAGTGAGAGCAGAAGACAGGCGGGATCCGATACGGGCCGAGAAAGGCAGAGAGGCTTGCAGGCAGTGGGGCCCAAGCTCGCCTTCCAGTCAGAGCACATTTCGGGAAGCCTGAGGGACTCCTCAGGTCCTGTGCCAAGGTGGGCCCCCAAGAAGGCAGAGCTGGGGGTGAAGGCCGGCTCCCCTTCCGGGAGGCCCACAGACAGCAGTCACTTGTCCAAGCAGGAGGATGTTCTCACTGACTTGGAGGAAACAGCGCGTGCCACATCAAAAGGGGGCCGGGCAGCTCCCACGCTCAGGCTTCGTGGGAACTCTGCTACCCGGGTTCTCACAGGAGGCCTGCAGATCGAGAGAGGCTGGAGGCCACCTTGGGGCTGTCCCCCAAGCTCACTGATGGGTAAATAAAAAAACAGCCCCACCATGACACCCCACTCACAGTGCTCTTCCCAGGAGCAAAACTGACTTTTGTAATCTAGGGCTATGTGGTACTTAAGGGGTTCCAGAAGTTTTAGGGCAGCTGAGATCTAAATCCTTCCTTTCCTGGGGTACCCTCTGTCTAACTCCCAGGTCAAATACTCAGCAAGAGCAGGGTTGCCACTGGGCCAGACTTTGGACATTATATATACCTGGGGTAGCAAACTGGCTTTACTGATTGATAGAAGCTGCCTGGAGAGCTGTACTGAGGACTCAGCTAAGCTTGAGGAGTGCTGTGATGGATTAGTGATGTCTGCTACAGATAGGAGACCAGACAGTGGTGGTATGCAGGCTAAATATTTTTCTTTACATCCATTTTACAGGTAGCCCTGGAGAAAAAAAGAAATATTTTCTTCTTGTGAGACAGAAAGGAAGAAAAAGGGGTGGGGGAGACCTAGACTTAACCCATGTGGCTGCACTAGAGGTGCTTGAAGAATGAGCAGGGAAGAGGAGAAGCTTGGGGGAAATGCCTGCATGGGTTCCTATAAAATATGGTGAGGGAGGAAGTTAGAGTGGTGAGAGCCGCCCCCTCAGGAAGGTCCTGGAGGGTAATGATGGACCCTGAGAAGGGTCAAATGAATACTCAGCACCTGCAGGGTGCCAGACAAGAAAATCAAGACACCTCAATTCTCATCCCTTCACCAAATGATGAGCTTTACATGTTTTAACACATTTAACCTTCACAGTACTCTATCCCCATTACAGTTGGGGAAACTGAGGCACAGTGCCTTCTTTCCACTTCTCCTCTGACCAGGTCCTGAGGGGCCGCCCAGGGTACCTGCTATCCCATCCCAACTCCCTCAGGAGCTGTGTTTCGTGACTTTAGTCATGCAGCATCTCCTCAAGGGGCTCAACGCAGATGTCTGCTCCAGACCGCTCCACAGCCCTCAGAGGGATCTGGGATGGGAGTCCTAGCCAAGTGATGCTAGCCCGTGTAGCTGAGCACCCACAAGTGGGGGCATGTGCGCTGTACCTGTATGCGTGCGTGATTGTGCATCTGCATGTGTGCAGGTGTGGGCCTCCCAGGCTGAGCGTCTGTGTGTCAGTGTCGGGAGACGTGGGTCAGAGTGTGTGCGCATGTGTCCTCGAGTGCGGTGAGTCAGCGCGTCCTCCCGTGCCCCTGTGCGTGGTGTGAATCAGTGCACATGAGTGCTTCCCCACCGGCAGTATGGAATCGCGTGTCTGTGTGTGGATGGCAGGCCGTTCTGCAGTGCACCGGGTGCCTGTGAGGGCTCAGCGCACACTCCTCTGAGTTTGCCACACGCTTTACCCAGCTCTGTGCAGCTGTGGAGGGGGGCAGCGGGGCAGGTGTGGTACTGGTCTACATGAGCCAGCGTCTCTTGTCCAACGGAGTGTCCTCCCAGGGGAGACCTGTGTGTGCCTCTGTGTGTCTGTGTATGTCCCTGTGTGTGCACAAGTCTCTGTGTAGGTGTGGGGAGATGTTCCCTGAATTACGTGAGTGTGTGTGTGTGTCTGTGTGTGTATCTGAATCCATGTATGTTCGTGGGGGGGTGTGCCCTGAAGTGTGCCTGTGCGTATCTGTGTATGAGTGCAGGGTGTGCTGCCTACCTGGTGTGTGCATGTGTGTTCCCCAAGTAAACGGATGGGGAGGGAGCCTCCTGGTATGTATGTGTCTGTGTGTGCACGTATCTGTGGTGTGCTCCCTGGGCTATGTGTGCTTGTGTCTGTGTACTTAAACATGTGAGTGTAGTATAATAGCCCCCAGGGGGCTATTATAAGGCTATGTGGTCGTCTTCATGTATGTGTGTATATCTGGATCTGAGTATCTGTGTAGATGGTGTGTGCCCTGGGTGTGTATGTCTGTGTGTCTACACCCACTGCAGCAGTGCCCAAGCCTGCCAAGGGTACCATTTGCTTGAAGATGCTTCCTGGTGCCAACTGTGCCTGCCAAGGACAGGTGACCAGACAGCTTGGACAGGCTGTGACCTGAACGGGCATGGCCAGAGCCAAGGGGGCTGCTGCAGCTCCTTCCCAGCTGTCACTGCTTCCAGCCCTTCCTGCCCCCTCTCCTGGCACATCCCCCAAGGCCTTCAGGCTGCCCCCTGGATTTCAGAACACCCCCCTTCATCAGAACGTATCCAGCCAGGGTTCCATGCCCATCAACAGCAGGACACCAGTTTCCCTGCATAAACAAGGATGAAGTCATGAGGACTCAGCAGACACTGCACACATCACCGCAAGCTCCCCTTCAGTCCTCCCAACCACTATATAAGGGAGGTGTTATTCTGCATTTTACAGATAAGGTAACTGAGGACCAAGAAGTTTAGTGACTTGTTCAAGGTTATCACTGCAGCAGTTGTGTGGTTTACTCTCTAAGGTGGAGAGAAGTTACACCAGGACTTAGTGCCTGAGATGCAGAGAGGTGAAATTGCTCAGCCAGGATTGTACAGCCAACAGTGATGATACCAATGGCTGTGCTTTTACTATCTGTTAGGAACCAGGAACTGTGCTTGGCCCTTGACATGTAGAATTTCACAGAATCCTCACAGCAAACAAAGTACCATATTATCCCCATTTTACAGACCACCCCTTACAAAAGGTGAGCTGATATGCTGTGTGTCACCCAGCTCATTAGTGGTTGAACTGAGATATGAAAGCAGCTCTGGCTGGCTCCAAAAGCCAAAGCTCTTTTGGGGGCCAGGGGAAGAGGGGACTCAAGAGACCTTTTCCTAGGGGCTCTTCATCTGAAGAGAGGATAGTGCCTTGTCACAGAAATTGACATCAGTAAATATTCCAGAAGGGAAAACAATTCATCACCAAATGCTTTTGAAAACCTGGACTTATCATTGTTAACAATATGTTCTTATGCAGGACTTATCAGAAGCTTGAATGTGCTCAGATATGCTATGAATTTCAGAGAGGGAGACAGCAACATGTTTTCTAACTTACTTGATTGCTGAATCCTTCTTTCCTGGAACGTTTTATGGGATTAATAATGCTTTATCCAACCAGCTTTGAGAGATGCTAGAACAGCTATACTACTAGTAGTTGGGTTTCAGGCACAGCGGCCAATGAAAGGAGCCCTCAGAGCCAAAGCTTTCTCCCGAGGGAGGAGCCAGCTGTGGGGTGAGGAAGTGTCTGCACTAAGTCTAAGGGTGTATCCCACTGGAACCTGGGCGGAGGTCCTGGCCACACCCCGCCCCATAATAGGATATCAGAGTAGAAAGGGAGTTTCCTGGCGGTCACTGCAGATGGCAGAGGAAGGTACAAAGAAGCTAGGGTGTGTGTGCCCAGGAGCCAGAGACAGAAGGCAAGCCAGGACCCCTAACGTGGTGTCGGGGGCTGGAGTCCAGCTGCGGCCTCTTCTCTTCTCCTCGCAGGGTCCCCGCACTCCCAGTGAAAAACTTGAATGGTACTGGGCCTGTCCATCCGGCCCTGGCAGGTGAGGTCTGGCCCAGGGCGCGAAAGAAGGGCGGGGCCCACTGGGAGGCAGCCCCTCCTGTCGCTCCGTGACCCCGCCCCCTAGATGGGCTGGTGGGCGGGGCCCGGAGGAAACGCCCCCTACCACCAGGCCCAGGACAGGGGGTGGGCGTGGCCCGCAGAAGACCCTTCACGCGGGCGGGGGCTGAGTGGGTGGGGCCCAAGAGCGCATCCCTCTCACCAACCGGAGAACTCCAGGATTCCCGGGCCCGGTGGTAGCGGATCTGGGCAGGGATGGCGCCCCGCCCTCTGACTGACCCCCGCACCCCCAGGGATGACCGGGATCCTGCTGTGCGCCGCCGGGCTGCCCGTGTGCCTGACGCGGGCCCCCAAGCCCATCCTGCACCCGCCTCCCGTGAGCAAGAGCGACGTGAAGCCCGTGCCCGGCGTGCCCGGGGTGTGCCGCAAGACCAAGAAGAAGCACCTCAAAAAGAGTACGCCCTCCGCGCCCTGCCTGACCCTAGAGGAACCCCACTAAGCCTTGCCCACAGCCCTGACCCCTGGTCTCCAACTTATTCTTAGCACTTACGACCTCACTTCCATTGCCTGATCTCAGCTCTCCTGGCCCTGGCCCTGGCCCCATCTTTCACCAGCTCCTGTTGCATCTGACCTCCAGCAACCCTTGACCTCTGACCTTGGCCAACTTTTGTCACCCTGACCCATGCCCTCTGACCCCTGACCCAGTTCTGAGCCAAGGCTTCAGGAATAGACTCTGGGTACCTTCAAACCCACCCTACTGTGTCCCTGCAGGTAAGAATCCCGAGGATGTGGTTCGAAGATATATGCAGAAGGTGAAAAACCCACCTGATGAGGTGAGCAAGGCGGTGGGGGATAGGGGCAGGCTTGGAGGGGGAGGAACCCTCACCCCTCCTCCTGGGTTCTGGGTGATACAGAGCTCTTCTAGTTTGTTCCTTTCTTCACTTTCTTTATGAGGTCTTTGATGAACAGAAGTGCTTACGTTTAATAGAATCACATTTATCCATCTTTTGATGATGGAATTTTTGTGTCATTTTTACCCATATTTTCCACTAAATATTTTTAAGTTTTGCTTTTGATAGTTAAGTCCTTAATTCACCTGGGGGGGGTGGTGAGGGAGCCATCTTCCTCTGTAATATATCTAAATTCAATATATGGGAAGGGGCTGGGTGCAGTGGCTCATGCCTGTAGTCCCAGCTACTCAGGAGGCTGAGGCCGGAGGATCCCTTGAGCCCAGGAGTTCAAGTCAGCAGTGAGCCATGATTGCACTGCTGCACTCCAGCCTGGGCAACAGAGCCTGTCTCTTAAAAAAAAGGGGAAACGATGTATGGGGCAGAGGGTGTGTCCTGTCTCCCTTTGCCAAATGGGTGCCAGAGAGAGTGTGGTCTGCTGCCTATGGTGACCTGCTGAGGTGCAGTGCTGACCTAGTAGGTGCCCTGCTCTCCCCAGTCCTCAATCTCCCCTCCGCCCACCTGCAGGACTGCACCATCTGCATGGAGCGGCTGGTCACAGCGTCCGGCTACGAGGGTGTGCTTCGGCACAAGGGTGTGCGGCCTGAGCTCGTAGGCCGCCTGGGCCGCTGTGGCCACATGTACCACCTGCTGTGCCTCGTGGCCATGTACTCCAATGGCAACAAGGTGGGTTGGGTGGGACAGTGGCTGGGGAGTGGGCAGGGGACAGAGCGGGGTTGGGGGAGGGCCCTGGGAACTCACTGCCAGCCTCCTCTGCCCAGGATGGCAGCCTGCAGTGCCCCACCTGCAAGGCCATCTACGGAGAGAAGACGGGTACACAGCCGCCTGGGAAGATGGAGTTCCACCTTATCCCCCACTCGCTGCCTGGCTTCCCTGACACCCAGACCATCCGCATCGTCTACGACATCCCCACAGGCATCCAGGTGGGCTCCCCCGTCACCTGGCCTCTCTGGCCCCCAGCCCCCATTCCCCTCCAACTCCTCCAGACTCTCCCCCGCCCTGCCACCACTGGTTTGTGGCCTAAATCCCTGCTCCTGTCTCTCCCTGCAGGGCCCTGAGCACCCCAACCCGGGGAAGAAGTTCACTGCGAGAGGCTTCCCTCGCCACTGCTATCTGCCCAACAACGAGAAGGGCCGGAAGGTGGGTGCCCAGCCGTGAAGGCACGGGAGATGGGCGCAGGCAGGGGCCCCAGCCACCACCAGCCTGGGCCCATGGTCCCCATCATTCCCAATCCCTGCTCTCACCTTCCTCCCAAAACCAGCACCCCAACAGCAATGACCACGGCCACCTCTTTCACACATCTTATCTCCTTTCCCGAGACGCTGAGGTCAAGGTCCTCATCCCATTTCATAGACAAAGATGCAAGGCTTCAGAGGGGGCAAGTCACTTGCCCAAGGTCACACAGAAACTAAGTGACGGAGCTGGGATTTGAGCCCAGGCAGTTCAAGCTCTCACCACCACACTACAAGTCATCTGATTTGAGTTTCTGCTTTTCAAGAGCAGCCAGAAAGCCAGATTTTCATGGGAAATCTCTAGGCTTTTGAATGTTAGTAACTAATTTACAAGTGGCTCTTTAATTCAGTATTCAGTTCAAACTAAATAGGGCAGAGAGCCGCCAGGTGCTTTCTTCACCCCAGAAAAAAAAGTCAGGGCTGAATGCAGTGGCTCACGCCTGTAATCCCAGCACTTTGGGAGGCCGAGGCAGGTGGATCACAGGGTCAGGAGTTCAAGACCAGCCTGGCCAACAGGTGAAACCCCATCTCTACTAAAACTACAAAAAATTAGTTGGACGTGGTGGCATGTGCCAATAGTCCCAGCTAGTCTGGAGGCTGAGGCAGGAGAATTGATTGAACCCACAAGGCAGAGGTTGCAGTGAACTGAGATCGTGCCACTGCACTCCATCCTGGGTGACAGAGCAAGAATCTGTCTTGGAAAAATAAAAATAAAAAAAGAAAGAAAGAAAGAAACAGGCAAGGCAAGTGCAATGGCATACAACTGTAATCCCAGCACTTGGGGAGGCCGAGGTGGGAGGATCACTTGAGGCCAGGAATTTGAGACCAACCTGGGCAACATAGTGAGACTCCGTCTCTCTCAAAAGTTTATAATTTTAGCTGGGCTTGATGGTGCCCGCCTATAGTCGCAGCTACAGGGGAGGCTGATGTGGGAGGATTGCTGGAGCCCAGGAGTTCAATGCTGCAGTGAGCTTTGGTCGTGCTGCTGCATTCCAGCCTGGGCAACACAGCCAGACCTTGCCTCAAAAAAAAGAAAAGAAAGAAAAGAAAAGAAAAAAAACATAAATAACTTGGAAATAGCTTTTACTGGCAGTTCAGGAAATACAAATGTAAAGGAAATGGCCAAGCCGGCATTACATAGTTGGTTCCTATGGACGGAGCCATAAGGCAGCCATAGCCATGATGTGGCAGGGGAGGGAGGGAGGGAGGCTCAGGCTGGTAGGCTGGAAGCTACCTGTGACCTGCGACCGGCCCCACCATCTCCCTACCCCCCAGGTGCTGCGGCTGCTCATCACGGCCTGGGAGAGAAGACTCATCTTCACCATCGGCACGTCCAATACCACGGGCGAGTCAGACACCGTGGTGTGGAACGAGATCCACCACAAGACCGAGTTTGGATCCAACCTCACGGGCCACGGCTACCCGGACGCTAGCTACCTAGACAACGTGCTGGCCGAGCTCACAGCCCAGGGCGTATCCGAGGCTGCAGCCAAGGCCTGAGGCCCCAGGCCGCCCATCTTCCCTCCTGCTTTGCCCCTGGTCCGGCAAATGCCTCCTCCACCAGGTGTGTCCTGGTGGCCCATGTTCAGGGCTGGGGAGGAGCCTGCGGAAGGAGCCGCAGCCATTCAGGGGACCTGCCTGGTGGCAGCTGGGATGAAGAGAGATGGCATGTCAAGCTGGCTCTGAATCATAGCTCCTGGAGAGGGCTGAGCAGAGATTACCGGAAACCTCCCTACTGAAAAGACAGAGACCCGCCCCCTCACACACAAACACACGTGTCCTGTTGAACTCATGCACGCACACCCACGTGCCTCTACTTGCCCCCAGGCTGGAAGAGAAGAGACAGAAGGACCCCGTGACCCCCGGTGTGGATCCCCATCTGTGTCTCGGTTGCATCTGTACAGGCTTGTCTTCGAACTGGAGGATGCAGGGCAAACCCTTAGGGGCCTACCAGGCTTCTGGGAGCAAAGAGGGACTTGGGAAACGCAGTGTACCCCCCACGCCTCACCCATTCCATGTCATCACTTGTCTCTGCCACCCACTGATTGGGCAATTGTGGGCCCATGGGGTGGAAGCCCCAGATGACTGAGCAGTTCTACAAAAGGATGGCCAGCGCGGCTGGGGACTAGAGGGACCTGGTTTTGTGTTTGTGCCTGTTCATCTCTCTGGACTCTGATCTCCTCCCTTCCCATCTCCAGGCCTTCTGTCTGTCCCAGGTAAAGGCACTGTTCTCCTGTCCTCCCTACCCCATCCTCTCCACCAAATTGCTCCCAATTTTGAAAGCCAAAGGTTGGCGCTTCTGGCTTCCGGAATGAGAGAAGGAGGCCGAGTTTGGTCCCGTGCATTTTAAAGCAGAGTGGACAGCAGAGAGTCAATTTCCCTTTCATTAGGAGTGGGCAGTGGGGTGGCTAATCGTCTCCGGCCAACCAGGGGCCCGTTGCCCAGGCAACTCACCAGCTCCGCCTCTGGTGATTGGCTGCCACGGTGGGAGTCAGCCAAGATTTAAAGGGATGCCAGCGATTGCTCTTTTCAAAACCTACCAGTCCCACTGTGGGTGGAGAAATAAATGGTCTTTCTCCTCCTCGCCTGGTCTTTTCCTGCCAAGAGAGGGGTGGGTGGCTCTGTTCCTGGGGGCTACAGTCAGCCCTGTTGGGGAGTGATGGCTTGCAAGAGAATGGCAACTTCAGGGCCATTGCGGAAGGCTGGAAGGGGTGGGGGCGGTGGAGCAGTGGCAGACCTCCTAGTCCGAGTCTCCAAGAATGCAGAGGTGAAAGTAGCCTTCTCTTTCACAAGAGCACAAGGCAATGCACACATCTGCTCCCTGGCAGAATGACAAGAAACAAGGAACTCAGGGCAAGAGCTGGGAGCCTTGGGGAGGATATGGAGGAGCAGGGAGACACTGTGATGAGCCCATCGGGATCTCAGAGCTCGTAAGCAGAGGAGGGTCAGGTTCTAGCTAGGGAAAGACAAGGATGGACCCCAGGATGCACAAGCCGTAAATCAGCCTCTGCAAACTGCCGAGTCGCCCCTGCAGCTCTGGTGGACGCCGCGGCTTCGGGCAACCCCTGCTGGCCACCCTCGGGATAGCGCCGTGTCTTTCCTGGTCCACTTGATCCCCTGCCAGGAAGGCTTTGGTTTCTGTCCCACCCTCTAGTGACACAACACCAGAAATGAGTCCTTGGAGGCCCTTCCAGTTCTGCCAGTCACGTGTTCCCAAACATTTGTACTCTGTGGTTCATTCTCAGACAAAAACCTCAACCCAAACCCTGGCATATAAAATTGCAAACCAGGCACCGTGGCTCACACCTGTAATCCCAGCAACTAAGGAGGCCAAGGCGGGAGGCTCATTTGACTCCAGGAGTTTGAGACCAGCCTGGGCAACATAGTGAGACCCCCCATCTCTACAAAAATTTAAAAAGTAGCCGGGTGTGGTGGCTTGCACCTGTAGTCGCAGCTGCTCTGGAGGCTGACGTGGGAGGATCATTGAGGTGCACGAGTTTGCGGCTGCAGTGATCTGTGATCATGCCACTGTGCTGCAGCCTGAGGCACAGAGTGAGGCCCCTGACTCTCAAAATAAAATTAAATTAACTTGCCCACTCCCCAGGCCTGTGGTCCTCAAAGCTGTTGTTCATTCACATGACCTACGGAACCTGTTAGAGAACCCTGATTCTTGCCTGCATATACCCTCAGATTCTGAGTCAGTAGCTGGCTGGGCCTCAGAAACCTGCGTTTCTAGCAGAAATTCCAGTCGGTGGTCTTTGGCCCACAGCCAGAGAAACTCCTCCCTGGCTCCTGGACTACCTCATTGCAATCCAGTTTGAAAACCACACATCTAGACTGTCCCTCCTCTTTTTATACAGGGTAATCTGAGACTCAAAGAGAGACAAAGAGCCTGGCCCAAGGTTTCCCAGGTTCCAGGGGTCTGAGTGTGGCACACTGGATCCCCACTTGGCCCTGGTCCTGCCTGAGGGTACCTGATTCTGGAAGCTTGTGGTTGGGGTCCTAGGCCTAGGGCAGGGTACAGAAGAATCAGTGAGGTTACAGAGATTAGCAGACACAAAAACAGGAAGGGGTGAGCCCATTTAGTGCCTATCTAGGGCAACAACATCACATGGGCATCAGGAATTCAGGTCCAGCTGTATCCAGCAGCTCAGGGTCAGGCTGGCCTCCTTGGTATGGATAGAGGCCAGTTTGGTGAAGCAGAGACCCCAGTCTCAGTCAAATAAGTCGGGTTCCTTATCCTGTCCACTCCAGTCTGAAACAACCCAGAAAACGAGGTTCACTCAGCGTAAGGCTGGCCCCTGGCAAAGGGCTTCTATGCCCTGAGTTCTGGACTCTAGGCACACAGGACTAGGCATGTCTCTGGGAGCCTCCAAACCACAGGATCAAAGACATACGAGGAGACTTCTGAGGCAGGATGCGCTGCGGAGAGCCCTCCCAGCTCCTTGCTCCTCCTTCCAGGCTGGCTCTGGCATTTCCTCAGGGGCCAAGGGGGCCCAGGGCCGCCTTCCTTCGCTCTTGCTGCTGGAACTCCTCGTGGGCATGATCCAGGTCTGCGAGCACCTCCAGCAGGCGGGCAGCTGCTGCTCTCTGCCGGGCCAGGACCTCAGGACAGGCCCCTAGGAGGGAGACAAGAGGCCACAGGGACTCAGCCAGTCCAGGGCAGGCTGCTGTAACCCCAACCCTATGGCTTCTCATGCTGCAGATGTGCCTTGTGCCCTGAGAACCCTAAAATCATTGAGGGTGCCCCCACACAGCCCCATGGCCCGATGATAGACTGGAAACGGGAGGACATAGGGGTGTGCTTGGCAGACAGTGGGGCAGTGCCTGTGAGTTCAAAGGGACCTCCTTGACCCCTCAGCTTCTTTTTTTTTTTTTTTTTTTTTTTTTTTTGAGACGGAGTTTCGCTCTTGTTTCCCAGGCTGGAGCGCAATGGCGCGATCTCGGCTCACCGCAATCTCCGCCTCCTGGATTCAGGCAATTCTCCTGCCTCAGCCTCCTGAGTAGCTGGGATTACAGGCACGCGCCACCGTGCCCAGCTAATTTTTTGTATTAGTAGAGACGGGGTTTCACCATGTTGACCAGGATGGTCTCGATCTCTTGACCTCGTGATCCACCCGCCTCGGCCTCCCAAAGTGCTGGGATTACAGGCTTGAGCCACCGCGCCCGGCCGCTTCTTTTTTTTTTTAAGACAGAGTCTCACTATGTCGCCTAGTCTGGAGTGCAATGGCATGATCTCAGCTCATTGCAACCTCCGCCTTCCAGGTTCAAGCAATTCTCCTGCCTCAGCCTCCGGAGTAGCTGGGATTACAGGTGTGCACCACCACGCCTGGCTAATTTTTACATTTTTAGTAGAGACAACGTTTCACCATGTTGGCCAGGCTGGTCTCCAGCTCCCAACCTCAAGTGATCCGCCCACCTTGGCCTCCCAAAGTGCTGGGATTACATGTGTGAGCCACTGTGCCCGGCCTTTACCTTCTATGGTATAGGAGCCCTTACCTGTGTCTGCCTCCAGAGTTGTATCCATGTTGGAATCCTCCAGTAATTTCAGCCTGGAAGGTGAGAAGGAGAAAGATAAGTCTGGTCCCTGATTCTCAATCCTGCTTCCTACCCCAGAGATTCTCTGAGAAATTAGTTTTGCTGAATCATCACCATCACCATCTACCATCATCATCATCATCTATACAGCAAACATTTCTAGAGTGCCAGATGCTATTCTAAACCTTTTACATGTATTAACTCATTTAATTATCATGACAAACTTATATGAGGTAGGTATTTACTATTAGCTCCATTATACAGATGATTACTGAGACACAGAGAGGTTAAGTAACTTGCCTAAGGTCACACAGCATCATTGTCATCATCATTACCATTTATTGAAAGCTATGTACCCAGGTGCCTACAAAGTGCTCTAACTGTATTAGCTCTTTTGATCCTCAGGACAACCCACAAGGTCCCTACCATTATTATCCCCCTTTTCCAAATGAGGAAACTGAAGTACAGAGAAGTGAAGCAACTTGTTTAAGATCACACAAGCTGGCTGGGTGCAGTGGCTCATGCCTGTAATCCCCACACTTTGGGAGGGCGAGGGTGAGGCTGGTGGATCACTTGAGGTCAGGAGTTCGAGACTAGCCTGGTCAACATGGTGAAATCCTGTCTCTACTAAAAATACAAAACTAGCCGAGCGTGGTGGCACGCACCTGTAATCCCAGCTACTTGGGAGGCTGAACCAGGAGAATCGCTTGAATCCAGGAGGAGGAGGTTGCAGTGAGCTGAGATCATGCCACTGCACTCCAGCCTGGGCAACAGAGCGAGACTCTATCTAAATTAATAAATAATTTAATAAATAAATAAATATTTTTTTAAAAGAAAGATCACACAGCTGGTAAGTGGCTAGGTCAGGATTTGAACCCAGGCAGGTCAGCTTCAGAACCCACTCTATAATCAGTTGGGACAAATTTGTGTCACCAAGTAATAGTGACAGTGATCCTCATACCAGCAAGGGAAAGAGATCTACCCAAGGTTATTTAGCAAGCACAGGGGCCAAGATTTTACGTGAATTGTGCCAGGGTCTCTGGGGCCCCAGGTATTAAAAGATCCCAAGACCTAGTTCTGCATGTGAAACCCCTCCCACTGAGGATGCTTCCCAAGCCCTGACAGTGTAGACACCCAGTCCCCACCCTGGGTCTGGGCCAGGGCCCCGGGGAAGATCCCCCAACACACATGCAAAGAATGACTAAATGAACACAGCAAGGCCATGGTGGGGGCCTGGGCCAGCTGGTCATAGGTGAAATGGGATGGGTGGGGGCACCCACCTGAGCTGGTCCCGCCCCAGGAGCAGCTGCCGATACACTGTCTGGGCCTCAGCATCAGGGTCCAGCGGGTCGCTCCAGTCCCCTAGGGTGACGGCCGAGTGTGTACGGCTGCAGCCGGCAGCTGAGGGGATATAGCTTCATTCATCAGTAACGCCCTCTACCCTTCCAGAAGCCCCCACAGCCAGGCAGTCGCCAAGCCCTGCCCCTTCCGCCTCTAAAATCCCTCCTCAAACCTACCACTTCTAGGCCACGCGTAGTGGCTCATGCCTGAAATCCCAGCACTTTTGGAAGCTGAGATGAGAGGATCACTTGAGCCCAAGAGTTTGAGACCATCCTGGGCAACATGGCGAGACCTCATCTCTACACATAACTTAAAAATCAGTCTTGGACCTGGAGCGGTGGCTCACACCTGTAATCCCAGCAGTTTGGGAGGCCAAGGCAGGTGGATCACCTGAGATCAGGAGTTTGAGATTAGCCTGGCCAACATGGTGAACCCCGTCTCTACTAAAAACACAAAAATTATCTGGGCCTGGTGGCACAGGTCTGTAATCTCAGCTACTTGGGAGGCTGAGGCAGGAGAATTGCTTGAACGTGGGAGGCACAGGTTGCAGAGAGCTAAGATTGTGCCACTGCACTCCAGCCTGGGCAACAGAGTGAGACTCTGTCTCAAAAAAAAAAAAAAAAAAATTAGCCTTGCATGGTGGTACATGTCTGTGGTCACAGCTACTCAGGAGGCTGAGGTGAGAGGACTGCTTGAACCCAGGAGTTCGAGGCTGCAGTGAGCCGTGAATGTACCACTGCACTCCTGCCTGGGCAACAGAGAGAGACTGTCTCAAAAACAAAACCAAAAAAACCCACTACTTCCTTTAAATCTTACATCTTCCACTCACATCCAGCCCCACTGCTGCTCCCCAGACTTGAGCAGTAGCCTCGTCTCTCCCCGTACTCCTCCCTCATTCCAGGCTCCAGCCACATAGACCCTTTTCCATCCATCAGCCTACCTTGTCCCACCTCCAGGCCTTTGCTCATGACGCCTGCAACACTTCCTTACCCCCAGCTCCCAGTTCTGTCTCCAATATCACTGCTTAACTTCTACTCTACTCAGGTCATATTTAAGCAGCATCTCCTCCAGGAAGCCCTCCTTGAGCCCCCATCCTGAGGCTGGGTCAGAGACATCCTTTGGAGTTCTCAAAAGCCTCATCTTGGCACTCATAACATTGTGTTAACAAAAGGCCGGGTGCAGTGGCTCACACCTGTAATCCCAGCACTTTGGGAGGCTGAGATGGGTGGATCAACTGAGGTCAGGAGTCTGAGACCAGCCTGACCAACATGGTGAAACCCCGTCTCTACTAAATATTAAAAAATTAGCTGAGTGCAGTGGCACACACCTGTAATCCCAGCTACTCAGGAGGCTGAGGCAGGAGAATCGCTTGAAGCCTGGAGGCGGAGGTTTCAGTGAACCAAGATCCTGCCACTGCACTCCAGCCTGGAAGACAGAGTGAGACTCTGTCTCAAAAAAAAAAAAAAAAAATTGGGGTTATGCATCCATCTTTCTTGAGAACAAGCTCCATGATGTATGGGCACCACTGGGATGCTGGCACCTAGTGAGTACTTTAAAAATATGCCGAATGGGCCAAGCAGCGTCCTATGCGCTTTGTGTAAACCTAGTCATTTAATCCTCACAACTCCATGAGGTAGGCACTGTCATCAACCCCATTTCACAGTTGAGGAGATTGAGGCATAGAGAGGTTGAGTAACTTGCCCAAAGTTACACAGCCAACCCGGGCGGAGGTGGGACACCCGCTGATTGACGGGTGGGAAGAGTGGAGCCTGCAGTCCGCCCTGCCCCCCTCACCTGAGCGCTCAGCCTGGAGGCAGCAGGTCCAGCGCGCGCTGCGGAAGGCACCGGGGTGGCAGGCGGCTAGCTTGTCCGGGTTGGGGGCGCTGGCCTTGCGCAAGGCCGAGAGCCACTGGTTGAGCTCGTTCACATTCTGCAGCGGGTGGGAGGCGATCAGGGGGCGGGATGGGAACCGAGGGACGCCCCAGCTCCCCGTCGCTGCGGGGCCTTACCTTGCACTGGAGGTAGGTGGTGTGCAGCGCCCCCGCGCCGTCCTGCGTCACCACCTGCATCACGTGGGGCAGTTGGAAGGCGCCCTCGTCCACGCGCTCCACGGCGCGGATGTGCGACACCGGGATGGAGTGGCGCGTCTAGGGAAGAGGATTGTCGCTGCGGGATGGGCTGGGGGCTAGGGCCGGGGTGGGGACAGCTTCCGTCTGGTTGTGTGCGGCAGGTGAAGTCAGTTCCCAGAGGCGGGACATTCCACCCAGTAAGTCTGTGCTCTGTGTGCCCCTCCATCCATCCATGTGGGCTGTTCACGAGTCCTGCCCTATCCATTTTTTTTTTTAATTGAGTCTCCCTCTGCCGCCGAGGCTAGAGTGCAGTGGCACGATTTTGGCTCACTGCTACTTCCACCTCCCAGGTTCAAGCAATTCTCCTGCCTCGGCCTCCTAAGTAGCTGGGATTACAGGCATGCACCACCACGCCCAGCTAATTTTTGTATTTTTAGTAGAGACAGCGTTTCACCATGTTGGCCAGGCTGGTCTCACACTCCTGGCCCCAGGTGATCCGCCCACCTCAGCATCCCAAAGTGCTGGGATTCCAGGTGTGAGCCACCGCGCTGCCACCTCTCTAAGTGACTTGTCTCGGCATCCGTATCGGTTTCCTTCCTGATAATAGCTACCACTTCTATGGTGCTTGGGATGCAGTTCTAAGCACTTTACATTGATCAACTTATTTAATGATCACAGCAAACTTCTGGGGTTGGTTCGATTATTCTCCTCAACCTGCAGATGAGAAAACTGAGGCACAGGAAGATAGATGACCCTTCCAAGGTCACGCATCAGGTGGACCCAAAATCAGAACCCAGAGAGTGGACCCCTAGAATCTCCACTGTTCTGATAAAATCAGAAGAGTCAGCATGGGCTCCCTTCCCGGTGTTACCTGTGACCATCGACTGCTGTGCACAAAGCTCCCCATTCGGGAGATTCCAACACGGGTCTCGGGGCATTTTAGTCACGAACACCAGCCCCACGAGGACAGGGTTTCACCTGTCTTGTTCACTTCTGTATCTCCAGTGCCTAGGACACTGGCACATAGTAGGCACTCAATAAATATTTGCTGAATGAATGAACGGGTGAATGAATGCTTGGATGAATGTGCCCGAATGTCTGCGCATGTTCCTAGTGAACACATCCAAAATTTAGTCTAGCATGTGCCCTAGATCCTGGTGGGTACAAAGAGGCAGCACCCTGAAAAAGCCCCCCCCTGAAAGCCCCTCTATAGTGGACTAGAACCCCACCTGCCACTCAGGACTCTTGGAGAAGGAGAGGGTCTCCCCACTGAGCCAGACATAGCGCTTCTTGAAGGCGAAGCGTGTGGCCAGGCCGGCGGGCTCCTCCTTGCGCTTCAGCAGATAACCTTCTCGAACAATCGCTGAGGGCGGGACCAGGGCCCTGGCTGGGACAGCAGCCCCTGGGAAATGGGAGAAGAGACGGTGGACAGTGAGCCTGTCCTCTCCAGGCTCACCCTGCTCCACTAGCATGCCCAGGGAGGGCCTCAATGGATGGACATGGTTCTCTGCTCCCTTAGAGGCAGAATGACTTCAGACTCCACTCCCTCAATAGGGAATGCAATCATGGAAGCCGGGAGGAGGAGGTGGTCAGAGTAGCCCCTGAAGACCTCTCCAACCAGAGAAATCTGCAGATCGTATGCAGACGGAGTTTCACCATGTTGGTCATGCTGGTCTCGCACTCCTGCAGGAGCAGCCATACCCTACGGGATCCCATTCAGGTAGTGCCCTGCATCTAACCACGCCCAGGGAGCCAGGACACAGCCCCACCACCCCACCCCAGCACTACAGGGACCCCACCGTGCCACAATCAGGCTCTACATTCTGACAGGTTGCTCCCATGGGACTGGGACCCAACTAGGTGATGGCCTGGCCCCCACATTTGGCATGGACTCAACCACAACTTTTCTGCTACAAATCATCCTGTGGTTCTGTTTCACTGCAAGTCAAAGCTAAAATCCTTCCCCAGGCCTATGAGGCCCCCTCACCTCTCTGGCCTCGCCTCTTTGCCTCCCCTCTGCTTCAATTCACTCTTCTTCACAGGTGTCCTCACTGCTGCTCTCTGTCCTACCTCAGGGCCCTTGCACATGCTGTGCCCTGCCGGCACACTCTTCCCAGGATCCTCACGGCTCTCTACCTGTTCCCTTTCAGGTCCCGTCTTTCCTCCTTGATTTTCCCTTCTTAGCACTTACAGCTTTCTAACATCCCACATAAGTTGCTTATTTATCTTGCTGACAGCCTGTGGTCCCAAACAAAATAAAACCTCTATGAGATGAGATTTTCTCTGTCTTGTTCACTGCTGCATCCCCAGCACCTAGAAATGTGCCTATTACACAGTAAGCACTTAATAGATGTTTGTCGATTGCACACACAACATGCCACGATCCCACCCACAACCACATCCCCACGTTGGCTGGGATGGCCTGGAGGACAGCACCTGGGCTCTGGGCTCTGTTCATCTCTGGGACCTAGCACAGTAGGTGTCAGGAAATGTTAGTTGACTGACTGACCCACAGATTCACATTTTCAGTGCTGAGGAGCTGGTGGGGGGAAAGGGGCATCCCTGAGTGGTGCCCCAATTGGGTTGAGAAGCCAAGTGTGGCAGGACCAGAGGAACTCACCTTCATCCCCATCCACATCCACCAGCCGGTCCAGGAAGTCTCTGACACGTGAGACGCTCTGCAGCAGGAAGGGGTGCAGGGGGGCCATCCACAGTTCCTTGCCCTGGCCCAGCTGCTGGCCCAGGTTTCCGATGCTCTGCACAGCCTGGAGCAAAGAATCGGGGGATGCCAGGGCCAAGGTCACAGCAGAGGGGAGGGCCCTCTGTGGACTCCTGGCTCCCAAATTAGTGCTCAGTAAAAGGAAGACTTATATTGACAAGCATGGTTGCTCACATCTGTAATCCCAGCACTTTGGGAGGCTGTGGTAAGCGGATCACTCGAGGTCAGGAGTTCGAGACCAGCCTGGCCAACATGGTGATACCCCATCTCTACTAAAAATGCAAAAATTAGCCAGTCATGGTGGTGCACGCCTATAAATCCAGTTACTCCAGAAGCTGAGGTGGGAGGATTGCTTCTACCCGGGAGGTGGAGGTTGCAGTGAGCCAAGATTATGCCACTGCACTCCAGCCTGGGTGACAGAGCAAGACTTGTCTCAAATAAATAAATAAGAAGATTCATATCAATGACTGCCTTGGGTGATATCTGTTTCCCCTTCTCTCTTTGGAATCTGCACCCTCCAGTGACCTTATTCTGTTCCCTCCCAAGCCCAGACCCTCCCGCAGCCAGGACTGCTCAGTCCTACCATGCATACTCAGGAGCCCAGCAGAATCTCAAGTTGTTACCCCTTTGCAAAAGATGATCTAACTCATACCAAGGTGTGAATGACTGCTAGCCTGCTTTCCACTTTCCTCCTAGAAGGGTTGGGTTTTCATTTCCAAAGAGGAAATTGGAGTCATAATGACTGCCTTCACCCTTGGAATGGAATACCAGTGGTGGTGTTTCAGACATGGGTTTCTTTGGGTGTTCTTTGGGTCTTCCGCAGGTCTGGCCTCCCAGCTCTGTTCCTACCATGCTTTATCCCTGGCTAAGAGTATGGGGGATGGGGGAACCTCACAGCTGGCACCTTGGCAAGCAATAGCAGTGAGCGGCTCGTCTGGGGGTCCGCATGTTGGTCCCGCAGGTCAAACAGCTTCGGGGTAAGAATGGCGGGTGCAAAGAATCGCAAGAAGAGAAAGCCACTGATGGCCAGGTACTTCACGTCCTGCTGGGAAGAGCAACAGGTGAGAGGAATCCCCCAAACCCACTTCCCAGCCAGGTAAACTGAGGCAGCAAGAACTAGAAATTCGTGGTGCAAAGAGAAACGGGATAGGAAATTGACCAGGAAGCCCTACTGGCCGGCCAAGGAAGTTTTTCCTCTCTGGGCCTCAGTTTTCCCACCTGGAAAATGGAATAACAAAACCAATTCTACAAAAGCAAATTTGGCCAAATGTCCTCAGAATTGCCTTTGCGCCAAGCACTATGCCAAGAGCACAGCCCTATAAGGGAGGCACCATCATGACTCCCATTTTACAGATGAGGAAGCAGAAGCTCAGAGACACAAGCGATTTGCCCAGGGTCACACAGCTAATGAGTGGCAAAGTCAGGATCCAAACTCAGATCTGTGATTTATGATAATAGCAGCAGGACAGATACCTCTCTATACATTTGTTTATTTAATACTCACCCCAGGAAGCATTACATCTCCATTTTACAGCAGAGGCAACTGAGGCCCAGAGAGGGAAGCTTCCTTGCCTAAGGCCACACAGCCATAAGTGGCAGAGCCAGGAGTTGGACTTTGATTTTTTTTTCTTTTTATTCTTTTTTTTTTTTTGAGGCAGAGTCATGCTCTGTCACTCAGGCTGGTGTGCTGTGGCACGATCTCTGCTTACTGCAACCTCCATCTCCCAGGGTCAAGTGATTTTCATGCCTCAGCCTCCTGAGTAGCTGGGATTACAGGTGTACGCCACCACACCCAGCTGATTTTTAATATTTGTGTGTGTATATATATATGTATATGTGTGTGTATATGTATTATATATATATATATATATTTTTTTTTTTTTTTAGTAGCGACAAGGTTTCACCATGCTGGCCAGGCTGGTCTTGAACTCCTGACCTCAAGTGATCCACCCGCCTTGGCCTCCTAAAGTGCCAGGATTACAGGCGTGAGGCACCGTGCCCAGCCAAGGATTTGAACTCTCTGTTCTTCACCTGCCATTCAACACCAGCTACCAAGGAGCCCTCACCAAGTGTTAGAAACCAAGCCTTAACTACCACATTTAGTCCTCAAATAACCCTGTGGGGGTAGGTAGGTGCTATTATCCCATTTTTTCAGATGAGGAAACTGAGGCTCAGTACTGGACCCAGTCTGATGGGCTTGGGTCCATCCTATGTGCACCTCCCCACCCCCAACCTCTGCCCTCTACAAACTGTAGAGTACGGTGCCCCTCCATGTGAGTCCGGGGCCTGGCCCATCTAAAGGTAAGGCTGGTTCCCCAGCGCCAGTAGAGGTGACTCAGGGAAGGGTGTCCCTCCATCCTAGGTGCATCTTGCTCCCTGCAAACCAGCTCCCCACCCACCTCTCACACTTGCCCCACTATATTTAGCTCAAGAGTCTGCGCCTGTGTTTATTTAGAGGTTGCAGTCACACATGAAACAATGCCCTCCGTGGGGTGTCATCTTGGCCTTGACAGTGAGCCCTGCAGGAGCTGGGTACCTGGAACTGCCCAGAGGGAGCGTCTTCCCCTCCATCTGAAGCCCTGAACTGTCCCCAAAACAACCACTACCACACCACCATCTGTAGTCCAGAGTAATATTAGTCTGCACATCAGCTCATTAGCTTCCTCCTTTTTGAGGAACCGGTATCAGCACAACAGAGAAGGAGGCTTCCCTGGGTTCCCCGGGCCTGAGAAAGTCCCTGCTCTCGGCCCACCTTGGGGGCTGAGAACTAGAGGACACTTGGGTGTCACCGATATTGGCTCCTCCTACAAGGTCTAGGCTGTCTGGGAGCTGGCCTCCTCCTTTTCCTCCCTGTTCCCTGCCACTGCTGTGACCGACTTAACACCTCTGCCGGCAGCCCGGGTGAGAACCCAGCCAGGTGAGGTGGAGGAGGGGGAGGAGGGGAGAGACCCCAACTGGGAGTCTGGAAAACCCTTGGCCAAGGTGTTTTGCCTCTCTGGGCCTCAGTTTCCCTGTCTGTAAACAGGAAGTGGAGAGAGAGATGGCATAACTCAAACGCTCTCCAATGATGGCCTAGGAAGTGGGCTCTGACAGTGACGTCCTGTAGCAGGTCTCAGCTCTTCCTGCAAAGTGACCCCTGGGTCTGATACATCAGCACTACAGAAGAGTCTCACCCGATGTTGTCTGCAAGTGAGGACAATGACAGCCACTTGAGGAAGTGTGCTGAGCATTCAACCAGGGGGTCTCAAACTGGTGGCCCATAGGCCAGTGCAACCACAAATGTTTTGAAATGCTTGACCTAAAATGTTTTTGTGTGTTTGGTTTTCAAGTGAATTCGTGCTGACATTTCAAAAATAAGAGGCCAGGCTGGGGGCGGCGGTTCACTCCTGTAGTTCCAGCACTTTGGGAGGAGGAGGCAGGGGGATTGCTTGAGGCCATGAATTCGAGACCCTCTCAGGCAACACAGTGAGACCCTGTCTCTACAAAAATAAATGAATAATTAGCTGGGCGTGGTGGTGCGGCCAAGTAGTCCCAGAAACTCGGGAGGCTGAGGTGGGAAGATCACTCGAGCCTGGAAGATAGAGGCTGCAGTGAGCTATGATCGTGCCACTGCACTCCAGCCTGGGCAACAGAGCAAGACCTCATCTCAAAAGTAATAAATAAATGAATAAATAAATAAGACACCTCACATAAAATCCAGAAACTCTAAAGATCTGGCAGTACTTGGCTTCCATTTCTATATGGCAGTGATCCCCTGCAGCTGTCCGCTTTAGACAAGCTCTGGGGGCTCCAGCTGGCCGCAGTCTCCACGACTCACTCCCACCCCACACGCTGCCTACTTGGTTCTTGTGCCTCATCTGCCTGAAACTCACAGTGTCTGAGTTTTCAGCTTTTCTATCCTTGTTAGTATAGACTACACCTGCAGGGATTTATTTTTAGACTTTATTCTGGGTATTTCTGAGCACATACTGTATGCCAGATCTGCGTTCTTCTCTCTTACTTCCTCTCTCTCTGTAGTACAGCTGGAATTTTAAGAAGCACTTACTTTGTGCCAGACTCTATTAATTGCTGGTTATGAGCACAGACTCAGGAGCCAGCCTGCCTGGGTGAGTGCCAGTCCCAATGTAACCCCTTTCTAGCTGTGTGACTTAAGCTCTCTGGGCCTTGGTTTCCTCCTCTGTAAAATGGGAATAATCCTGGTATCCACCTCACGGGGTGCAAATGATGATTAGATAGGGTAATAAATGCATAAATCACCTAAAATGAGATCTGGTCCATGGTCAGGCTATATATAGTGTTAGCTGCCATTATTTTATTTATTTATTTATTTATTTATTTATTTATTTATTTTGAGGCAGAGTCTATCTCTGTCACCCAGTCTGGAGTGCAGTGGTGCAACCTCTGCCTCCTGGATTCAAGCCATTCTCCTGACTCAGCCTCCTGAGTAGCTGGAATTACAGGCGTGCACCACCATGACCAGCTAATTTTTGTATTTTTAGTAGAGAAAGGGTTTCACCATGTTGGCCAGGCTGGTCTTGAACTCCTGACCTCAAGCGATCCACCCTCCTCAGCCTCCCAAAGTGTTGGGATTACAGGCTTGAGCCACCACGCCCAGCCTATTTTTATGATTATTATCATTCTTGGGACCCGGACCCTGCCAGGAACGCTGTCCCCACTTCTGCCAGGACAGAGTGCTCTAATGCCAGCAGCCTGGGTTCAGGTCCCAGCTCTGCTCTGACTCCTCCGAGTGACCCTGGACAAGTTCCGGCCCGTCCCCAGCCTCAGCCTCCCAGCCCAGCGCACCTGGTGCTCCGCCTGGGGGAAGCGCTCCTCCACGCGCTGGTGCAGCTGCTTGAAGGCGAGGCGCATGGCAGGTGGGCAGCGCCCCACCGAGCCCATGATGGCGTCCACGATGAGCCCCAGGTAGCCCGTCAGCAGCCCCAGGCTGGTCTCCCGCATCTGCTCCTCCGAGGGTGCGCCTTTGAAGGAGATCCTCCTGGAGGGGCCGGCAGAGCAGCTCAGCCTCGGGGCTCAGCATCTGCCTGCCCCAAACCCTCCACCGACCCGCCGAGCTCAGAGAGGACCCATCTTTCCTACAGCTCTGCAGCCTCCCTCCTGCCCCTTCCCACCGGGTTTCTTGCTGTTGCTCAAACAGGATGAGCTCATTCCCATCTCACAGCCTTTGCACTGGGCTTATCTCCCTCCCCAGAATGCTCTCCATTAAATCTCCACAAGACTCCCTTTCTCACTGCCTGTAAGTCTTTGCTTAGATGTCCCCTTCCCTGTGAGGTTGCCCTGTCCCCGCCCTATGGAATATGGCAGGCCTCATTTCCTTCCATTCCCTGGTCCCCTTCAATAACCTTTTCCCAACCGGGCACAGTGGTTCATGCCTGTAATCCCAGCACTCTGGGAGGCTGAGGCGGTGGGTCACTTGAGATCAGGAATTCAACACCAGCCTGGCCAACATGGTGAAACTTCATCTCCGCCAAAAAATACAAAAATTAGCCCAGTGTGGTGGTGCATGCCTGTAATCCCAGTTACTCAGGAGGCTGAGGCAGGAGAATCACTTCAACCTGGGAGGTGGAGGTTGCAGTGAGCCAGGATTGTGCCACTGCATTCCAGCCTGTGTGACAGCGCGAGACTCCGTCTCAAAGAAAACCAAAAAAAAATAAACCTTCTTCCTCCAGTGCCTCATTATCTGTCTCCCCCCAAAATAGGGACTCGGGACTGTTTGTTCCCTGCTATATCCTCAGTGTTCAGCCCAGAGCCTGGCACTCAATAACTGTTTTGTTTTGTGGATGACAGAACAGCACTTTGCCATCTGCAATTACCGTGTTCCTTTTTTTCCCCACAGATTGAGGGTCCGTCTTGCCCACACCCAGACTGAGAACTGGAGGTTCTCAGCCCCACTGTGTCCTGGACCCAATGTGCTGAGCCCTGGATTCATTGTCTCTGGCAGGGTCTCGTTTAATCCTAACAGCAACTTGATGGGGTAAGTGGCCTTACTGTTCCCATTTAACAGAGAAGAAAACTGAGGCTTAGAGAGGTTACTGGGGAGACGGCACAGCTATTAGAACTCAGGACTGCCAACTCCAGAGCCTGCCTGCCACCCTGCTGTGCCCAGGTCCCTTGATGCCCCTTCCCCATGGGTGCCCACTGAGTCTCTGCCATTCTTGTCAAGTGTGCTAGGAAAAGCCCTCGACTTAGAGTCTCACAGATGGACTGTGCCCTTCTGCTCAGGGCCTGGGACAAAATCCCTGCTTTGTAACTTCCTGGCTGTGTGACCTCAGGCAGGTGACCTTCCCTCTCTGAGGCTCAGTTGCATCATCAGTAAAAGGGGGTCCTGACGCCTGCCTCTAAGGTAGTCAGGAGGTGTGGACAGCACAAGGAAAGACCCTCTCCTGTCTCTGCCACAGTCCCCAATGGATACCTCAGCAATCATTTTCCACAGCCCCAGGCTTCTGGGCCAGATAGGAGAAGGTTCTGGAGAGAAAGGAGGAGGAGCCCACAGAGGGGTGGAATGAGCTCCAGCCACTGATGTGCTTCCTCGCAATCTCACTGAGCACTCCACCCTCTCCCTTGCAGGCAGGCCCACTCAGGGACCGCCAGCACCACGGTAATAAAGATCACCAATGTCAGCAAACCACAGCACCACAGTAAGAAAGATCACTAATGTCAGAGACCCCCAGCACCACAGTAATAAAGATCACTGGCTGGGTGCAGTGGCTCACACCTGTGGTCCCAGCACTTTGGGAGGCCTAGGCAGGCGGGTCACGAGGTCAAGAGATTGAGACCATCCTGGCCAACATGGTGAAACCCCATCTCCATTAAAAATACAAAAATTAACTGGGCATGGTGGCACACGCCTGTAGTCCCAGCTACTCAGGAGGCTGAGGCGGGAGAATCTCTTGAACCAGGGAGTTGGAGGTTGCAGTGAGCCAAGATTGTGCCACTGCACTCCAGCCTGGCGACAGAATAAGACTCTCTCTCAGGAGTTCGCGTCCTTTGTAGGGACATGGATGAACCTGGAAACCATCATTCTCAGCAAACTGACACAAGAACACAAAACCAAACACCACATGTTCTCACTCATAGGAGGGTGTTGAACAAGGAGAACACATGGACACAGGGAGGGGAGCACTATACACGGGGGTCTGTTGCGGGGGAGTGGGGGGGACAGCGGGGGGAGTTGGGGAGGGATAGCATGGGGAGAAATGCCAGATATGGGTGAGGGGGAGGGAAGCAGCAAATCACACTGCCATGAATGCACCTATGCAACAACTTTGCATGTTTTTCACATGTACCCCAAAACCTAAAATGCAATTAAAAAAAAAAAAATCAGAGGCAATAAAAAAAAAAAAAGACTCTCTCAAAAAAAAAAAAAAAAATCATGAATGCTTGTGGAGCACATGCGTGACTCAGTTACGTCCCACAAATCTTGGAGCAGAGGTCATGAGCCCACGCTTCAGACCACAACATTCTCATAAGCTGGATAGGGATATCTTAGAAGTAATATGTGCATTAAGTAGAAGAACATTAGATCAATATTTTAGGTTTTTTAATCTTAAAAATTGTGATTATGCCAAGCACAGTGGTTCACACCTGTAATCCCAGCATTTTGGGAGACCAAGACAGGAGAATTGCTTGAGCCCAGGAGTTCGAGACCAGCCTGGGCAATGTGATAAAACCTCATCTCTGCTAAAAATGCAAAAACTTAGCTGGTCGTGGTGATGTGCGCCTGTAGTCCCAGCTACTCAGGAGGCTGACGTGGGAGAATTACCTGAGCCCAGGAAGTTGAGGCTGCAGTGAGCCATGGTCACACCACTGCACCCCAGCCTGGATGACAGAGTAAAACCCTGTCTCAAAACACACACACATACACACACACAAACACACACGAAAACAACTTAACAACTAAGGCATAGAAGTTTTGGCAATTTTGTCCACCAGTAGTGGCAGAGCTGGGACTACAAACCTAGGGAGCTTAGTATCAGATTCCCAAACATAACCCCTATACCACACAGCCTGAGGACCTAAGGGCTCGTGTGTAAGGCTTTGAGCTCAGCCACTGAGCTCCTGAGCAGCCGTGCCCTCACGGTGGGTGGCAGTCAGCATGGACCCAGTCCCCAGACAGGGCTCCGGGTAGCCAAGGGAGGCCATCAGAGTATCAGGGCTTTGCTCACCGGGTGCGGCCCAGGTCCATCTTGGAGGGATCCAGCTCCATGTACTTCTTCTCCTCAAAGACACGGCTAATCACGGGCTTCAGGACCTCATGCAGATAGGGCATGCCCACGAGCTGGGGGCAGGGGACACCACACGGGGCGGGGCTGAGGGCGAGGCTGGGGCATGCCCACGAGCTGGACACAGTGGGGACCATGCAGGGAGAGGTTCGGAGAGAGGCCAGGGCTGCGGTGGGGGACACACCCAGGTGCAACTCAGGGCGAGGCCTGGCACCAGCCACCTGCACTGCAGCTCGGCCACCCAGTTCTGTCTGAAGCCAGCCGAGCGTGGGATCCAGGCAGGCACTGGGAAGGATGTACTCGAGGAAGCTGTGCCTGGCCCCCCGGGCCTTCACCTACTCACCTTCATAAACTGTTCCATCGACTTGGATGCCAGGGAGTTAGAACGGAAGAGGGTGTTGGGATCCACTGGGAGGGCAGGAGGAAGTGTTTGCTGGGATTTAGGGAGCTGCACCCAGCTCACCCCACTTACCCAAGGTGGGGGTCATGATTCTTCCAGCCCCAAGAATCAGAAAGACCCAAAATATCAACCCCATTCACAGTACAGAGGCCCAGAGTGGTTAAGTGAACTGCCTGAGGTCACACAGCTCACGAGTGGCAAAACCAGGGCCTGAGCGGGCAATTGGGCTCCCAGTTGTCTGGGGGTGCACAGGGTACAGGGGGTACAGGGATCCACAGAAAAAGAAGCCCTTTCCCTCTGCTTGATACCTCCCCATTCCTCCCCCAGGGACCCTCCTGCAGGCCCATCATTGGGGAGGGGGGATGATGGCAGGGGGTTATGCGGGCAACTCACTGGTCCGAGCCACCTCACGCCGGGTGAGATAGTCCAGAAAGCGTCCAGCCAGTCCCCGGCCAAGAAAGAGTTTCACCAGCTTGGTGGCAAGGTCCTGGCGGCAGTCCCCCAAGGTCAGCTCTTCCAGCAAAGCCAGGGGGCTAGCAGTGTCCTCCTAGGTGGGGATGCGAGGCAGAGGTGACCTCGGCCCCTGGGACTCCCTAAGCCGATGGGCCTAGATAGGGCTCTATGAGGCAGGGGAGGCCAGGATCCGGACCCCCAGCACCCCCTGGTAGCACTGCTTGCCTGCCGCACCCACCTCTGCTGGCCCCAGCACAGACTCCATGAGCAGCTCCACGAGAGGCTGGTAGCACTGGGAGGGCAGGACGCGGTCCTCGATCAGGCGCACCTTCAGGCGCAGGGCACCCAGGCTCCCCCTGTCCAGGATCAGACCATAAGAAAATGAAAGATCCGACTGGGTGCTGTAGCTCATGCCTGTAATCCCAGCACTTTGGGAGGCCAAGGTGGGTGGATCACTTGAGGTCAGGAGTTTGTGACCAGCCTAACCAACATGGCGAAACCCCATCTCTACTAAAAATACAAAGAGTATCCAGCGTGGTGGCACACACCTGTAGTCCCAGCTACTCAGGAGGCTGAGGCAGGAGAATCGCTTGAACCTGGGAGGCAGAGGTTGAGATTGTGCCGCTGCGCTCCAGACTGGGTGACAGAACGAGACTCCATCTCAAATAAAAAGAAAAAGAAAAGAAAAGAAACAATGCTTTTATGGAAGAGCACAAGTGCGCATGGGCAGGTGTGGAGAGCCACGAGAGGCCAATGGGCACACATGGGAAGAGGGTGGATGTTCGCAAAACAAGCCAGGTGTGGACAGGTATAGACACGTGTGGACAGGCGTGAACGGGGTAGGCAGGTGCAAACAGGTATAAATAGGAATGTACAGCCCGAGCATGGTGGCTCACGCCTGTAATCCCAGCACTTTGGGAGGCCGAGGCAGACGTATCACGAGGTCAGGAGATCAAGACCATCCTGGCTAACACAGTGAAACTGTCTCTACTAAAAATATAAAAAATCAGCTGGGCGTGGTGTCACACGCCTGTAATCCCAGCTACTCGGGAGGCTGAGGCAGGAGAATCGCTTGAACCCTGGAGGCGGAGGTTTCAGTGAGCTGAGATCGCACCACTGCACTCCAGCCTGGGCAACAGAGCAAGACTCCATCTCAAAAATAAAAAAGGAATGTACACAAACAATGTAAACAGCTGTGGCCAGAGTGGATAGATAAGGCCGGTGTACACAAATTATGTACAGGATGTGTGGACAAGTGTAGATGAGTGTCAGCAGTGGGAACAAGAGTGGATGGGTGTGAACAGGTGTGGCCAGTATAAACAGGTGTGAACAGGTGTGGCCAGTATAAACAGGTGTGAGCTGATCTTGATGGGTATAAACAAGACAGGACAAGCAGAGACGGTTTAACCAAGTGTGCTCAAGAATGAACAGTATGGACACGTGTGGAAGGACCCAAAGTTCTGAATATACATCAAGTGTGAACCAACATGTTTGCACATGAATAGGTGAATGGGTGTAAAGCGAACTCACGTGGACTTATGTAAACACCTTGAGAGACCGTCCGTAGACAGTTGTTAAGCGGATGAATGCATGAATGAAGTGGCATAGTGATAGTGTGTGGGCTGGCATGGGCTCTGCCCACAAGCTGTGGATGCTGCCCAACGTGGCTCCAGCCTGGCCCCCTCCCTCTGCACCCACATTTACCCAGAATCCTCCTCTGCTCTGGGAAAGGGCAGGAGGCGGAACCAGCCGTTGGGCGGCTTCTGCTGGAGGGTCTTCGGAGAGAATTCCACCTTTAGGGAGAGACACACAGACCTTCAGCCGGGCCCTGCCCCGCCCTGCCCTGCTCAGGTCTCACCCAGCCCTGGAAGAGCAGACTGCCCACCCATAGAGGGGCAGAATGGCCTGCCAGGGCCCCCTCCTTCTCTCCACAAGTCCCAAATTATCAGCTCCTGCCAGGACACTGAGGGCATCCCAGGGACACTTAATTTACAGTTGAGGAAACTGAGGCTCAGAGACGTAGAGTGATTTGCCCAAGGTCACACAGCTGCTAGAGATAGCATGTCTGGACTGAGTGTATTTTCAGCTCTGTTTAGGAACATAAATTTCATCTATCAAAAGGAATGAGGACAGCTCTGAAGACCCTCAACCCCCACCCTCTCTCTCTTTTAAAAGAACTTTACAGATGGAATTCACATCCCGAACAATTCACCTTTTTAAAATGTACTATTCAGTGATCTTTAGTATATTCACAGAGTTGCCACGATTACTTGTGCCACTGATTCCAGAACATTGTCTACGAGCCCTAAAAAAGCCTGTACTCATGACCAGTCACTTCCTGTCCCCCAGCCCCTGGCAACCACTAAACAGCTTTCTGTGTCCATAGATTTGCCTATTCCAGACATTTCATATAAACGGAATCATATGTGTTTTGGGGGGGCTGGCTTTTTCCGCTTAGCATAATGGTTCATCCATGTTGTAGCATGTGCCGGTACAGTAAGTCCTGACTCACAACGTGTAAGGAAATCAAATATACCATGGCTAATTACTATAAGTAAGAATTAAGGCCAGGCGGGTGGCTCATGCCTGTAATCCCAGCACTTTGGGAGGCTGAGGTGGGCAGATCACTTGAGGTCAGGAGTTCGAGGCCAGCCTGACCAACATGGTGAAACCCTGTCTCTATTAAAAATAAAAAAATTAGCCAGATATGGTGGTGTGCACTGTAATCCCAGCTGCTTGGAGGCTGAGGCAAAATAATTGCTTGAACCCAGGAGGTGGAGGTTGCAGTGAGCTGAGTTCATGCCCCTGCACTCCAGCCTGGGCAACAGAGCAAGATTCCTTCTCAAAAAAAAAAAAAAAATTAAAAATTAAAAGATAAGCAAGGTTAAGTTCCTACAGCATACAGTATGTCATTTTACTTGAGGATATAGTTTCCAAGAACCTGTGGATGACATTAAGTGAGGACTTACTGTACCGCATTCCTTTTTATGGCTGAATAATGTTCCATTGTATCGAGAGAGCACATTTTGTTTATGTATGGTGGACACTTGAGTTTTCTCCATTTTGGGCTGTTATGACTCATGCTGAACAGTAATGTCAGAGTTTTGTGTGTGAACATAGGTTTTCATTTCTTTGGGGTATATACTTAAGAGAGGAATTGCTAGGTCATAGAGTAACTCTATCTTTAACTATTTGAGAAACTACCGGGCTGTTTCCAAAGATGGGAAAACCAAGAGAAAGACCCTGAACCGACTTCCAGGAGTAGGAGTTAAGGGTGTAGGTCTGGAGTCAAAGAGATCCGAACTCAAATCCTGGTTCTGCTCTTTCTTAGCCATATGACCTTGAAAAAGCCACTTAGCCTCTCTGAGCCTCAGTGTTCCCATCTGTAAAATGGGGATAGCAACAGACCCAGCCTCAAAGGGTGGCCATGAAGGTTAAGCAGCGAGGCTCTGTGGGAAGGACACTCAGCACAGGGCCAGCACACAGTCATCTGTCATGCTGTCATCCCAGAATAAGAATCTGGGCCCGCCCTGTGATCTTGGGTAGGTTCCTGTACCTTTAACAGCCTCAGTTTCCTCACCTGTACAATAGAGCAATGGAACTGCATCACCCAGGCCTAACCAGGAGAACCTGATGAGCCAGCTGCACATCCACCCTTCTGGGAGCCAGGACTCAGCCCGTCTCATCTTCCCCCTTGGAGGCACTGAGGAGCCATGGAGGGTGTTGCAGGGAGTGAGGCTCACCATGCCCAAGAAGTCATTCTTGCCCACCATGTCCCAGTCCCAGAGCTCCACCCGAAGTGGGGACGGGGCACCTGGCATCTCCCGCAGCTCCAGCACTTCATCCCAGTGTGGGAAGCGAGTTTTCTTGATGGTCTGAGGACGAGGGAAGTGGTCTGTGAGTGGGAGAGCTGATGGGGACCCCCACCCCACCACCAGATGCCCCACTCCTTCCCGGTTTCATTCCCCACCACTCACTGAGGTCTCCAAGCTCTGGCTGCCCCAAAACACACGTGCAAATGGGTCAGATGTGCCAGAGATGTCTCTGGGAGCCAGGTCCCTGGGAACAGACAGGGAAAGGAGTGAGGGAACATGGCACCCAAGGTGGGCCTTGGAAAGGCTGATCCGAGTAGATCATTCCAATGTCGCTCGTTTCCAGGGCAACGAACTATTCCACTATAAGGGTCCAGCTAGGGACACCCCGCACCTTGCCCATCAAGACCCAGTGCCTTCCTGTCATCGCCCTGTGGATAGGCACTCATATGTCCCTATTTTCCAGATGAGGAAACGAGGCACCAAAAAGTCCTGTCCTGCATCACAAAGCCCAGCAAGTAGAAGTGCAGTGGGGGTGGTGGGGAGAGCCTTAGATTCCCTGGAGGCCCCAGATGGGAAACTTGATGCAAAGTTCAAAGCCTGGCTCTGCACTCATTGGCTAAGGGACACTAGGAAAAGTCACTTCCCCTCTCTAAGCCTTCATTTCCTCACCTGGAAAATGGGAGTAATAACAGACCAACCTCATAGAGCCGAGGATGAGATGGGATGATGTGTGTGAAGGGCCTAGCATAGCACCTGGCAGGTGGTGGCTGCTCAGTTCATTTATTCATTCAACAAACACCCATGCCCACACCTTGTCTAGGACCCAAGAGAAGGCACGAGGCAGGGACTCCTTGCCGTTGGTTGCCATGACAACCCAAAAGTCTTACTCCAGGCAGCTTCCCCATCCCTCCTTCTTGAGGTTTCCCAAACTCAGGAACACACCAGCACCCCACCCCCACACCGGGGGCTGCTTCCTTCTTCCTCCTGCTCCCTTCCCACCCCTGCTCAGCATCCAAAGCCTTCTTCGGTTTCCTAGGAGCTGGCCCGGTTGCTAAGCGACAGCAATCAGTCCCTCTCATGCCTGCAAGGATCCTGCACAGCCCTGTGGCTGGGGAAGGGGCCATGGGCACAAGAAAGACAAGGAGCCCTTGCCCTCTGCCGAGTCCTTCAGCCTGTCCGCTGCCTCCCTGGTTCTCCCTTAACCAGACTCTAGGGAGCCCCAGCTGGGGCCAAGGCTAGAAGCAAAAGTCTGGAAGTGGTGGGAGAGGCCCAGAGAGGGCATGGAAGGGCTTTATGGTCACACAGCAAGCTAGAAATAGGAGACCCTTCCCAATCTTGGCAGGGATTTGCCTAAAAGTGAGAGCCAGGGAGGTGAAAAAGAGGCAGCAAGATGGGATGAGCGAGAGAAGGGGGAAGGGTAGCGGCATTTGGGAGAGCAAGATGACAGAGAGCTGAGGAAGGGAGAAGGGGATGGCCATGATGAGTCGGCAAGAGGGAGGATGGGTGTCCCATGAGCTGCTGCCCCTGGAGGGCCACCTGTGGGTTTTCCTGGTCTTGCCTCATCTTCTGTCTGATTTTTCTTTGGGACAGGACCCATCTTTCTCATTACCCCTCTCTCACATGACTTAGTGGGGCCCAATCCCTCCCTTCACCCCAGGAATGGGCTTGTGACTCAGGCCTGACCCATTATTCAATGTAATTGGTTCAGAGATAGGCATGTGCCCCAGCCTGAGCGGGTCAAAATTAATCCCAGGACAGTGGTTGGAAATGGTAGGAAATAGAAGTGTTTTTTTGTTGTTGTTGGACTGGCTAAGCTGGCAGGGGGCCAGCCTGGAGCTGCCAGGGCCATCTCTCACCTGGGGAGAGGCTGCCTAGGAACAAAGCTAACACAGAGATCAGCAGAGCTAAAAGACAGATTCCTAATGGCATTGTTTGAGCACCTGGATCCAGCCATGCCTGAAGTTATATGTTAGTCATATGAGCCAATAAAGTACTTCTTTTGCTTAAGCCAGTATGAATTGGGTATTTGTCAGTTACAATTTGATGACTATACCTCCACACTCACCTGTCACCTGTCATCCTGTCTGGTCTGTTGCTGCTAGTCCCTGGGGACTCAACAGGATTTTGCCCCAGGAACTTACAACCCAGTGAGCTTGGACTATTTGTCCATACATGGAACCTGACTGTCAGCCCAGAAGTGCCCCAGGAGTGAGGAGGTCCCAAAGGCAAGGCAGCAGGGGAGACCCAGGGGACTCCTGCTCATTCTCAGACTACCCCCTACACCACCTCCACCTTGAACATACCTGGCCTGAAGCACATGGCAGCGAAGGCAGCGGCCCCGCCCATCCTCCAGCATCTGTACCGACAGGCAAATCTCACCCTGCACTTCTGCATCTGGGTCCACTCGGCTCAGGTTGATCCAGCTGTCAATCCCTGGAGGTCACAGGCACCAGCATGTATGAAGTGTCTACCACGTACTGGACATTATGTTAACTTAAAAATTCAATTAGCATTATTATTATTATTATTATTATTAGAGACAGGGTCTGGTTCTGTTGCCCAGGACAGAGTGCAGTGGCACGATCTTGGCTCACTGTAACCTCTGCCTCCTGCGCTCAAGTGATTCTCCTGCCTCAGCTTCCTGACAAACTGGGACTTCAGGTATGCACCACCATGCCTGGATAATTTTTGTATTGTTTTGTAAAGATGGGGTTTCACTATGTTGCCCAGGCTGATCTCGAACTCCCGAGATCAAGCGATCCACCCACCTCAGCCTCCCAAAGTGCTGGGATTACAGGCACGAACCACTACGCCCTGCCTCAATTAAAATTAAAAATGTGTTAAGACCCTGGCTTCTGATTCAGGTGCTGCAATTATCCTCATTTTCAGATGAGAAAAATGAGGCACAGGGAGGAAGAGCTTTGTCCATGGTCCCACAGCTAGCAAATGGCAGAGCTAGAATTTGAACACAGGCAATGTAGTTAGTTCTAAGGCCGATGCTAGGAGCCATGTGCTGTCACACACTTCACCCTGGTATAAAAAGAACTCCATCATGTCATACCAACATACTCTCCCCTCAAAAAAAAAAAAAAAAAAAAAAAAACTTGGGCATTTCTCCCTATTTCACTCAATACTTTGAAAGATATTGTTCCAGTGACTTCCGGCTTTCCATCACCAGGCTGGAGTGCAGTGGCGTAGCACAATCTTGGCTCACTGCAGCTTCAGTCTCCTAAGCTCAAGCAATCTTCCTGCCTCAGCCTCCCCAGTAACTGGAACTACAGATGTGTACCATCAGAGTCAGCTAATATTTTGTGGTTTTTGTAGAGATAAGGTTTTGCCATGTTGCCCAGGCTGGTCTCAAACTCCTGAATTCAAGCCATCTGCCTGCCTCGGCTTCCCAAAGCTCTGGGATTACAGGCGGGAGTCACCTGCCCAGCCTTTTCTACCTAATACAATTCTAAGGGCTGTGTCTTTGATGCACTGCAGTTTCATCACAATGCATCTAGATACAGATTTTTAAAATCCTGCTTAAAATTTAAAAGTGTGCTTCTTCTATTTATGGAATCATATCCCTCCTTTAGTTCTGTAAAATTCTAGATCAATTTTTAAAAATTATTTCCTCTCCCCAATTTTTGTTATGACTTTTGCCAGTCTCTAATTTTTAAAATTCTATCCTTCTGGAACTCTAGTTAAATAAACGTTAAACCTCCACAGTTATTTTCCATGTCTCTGAACTTCTATTTTATTTTTTTTCCTTCTTTTCCTCTAAGATGAATTCTGAATAATTTCTCTAGACCTTTCTTCCAGTTCACTAAATCTCCCTTTAACTGTGAATAATCTGATGTTTCATTCAGCCATTTAAATTTTTTATTTCAACAATTATACTTACCTCTAAAAATGTTATTTGGTTCTTTTTAAAAATCTGCCTGCATAATTACTTGTAGTCTATTGCTGTTGTTGCCGGCCTTTCTTGGGATTACACGTTTTATTTCTTTAAATCTGATTCTTTTTAAAAATCCTGTATATTATAATTACAGAATCTAAAGTCTTTTGGGGTCTAATTCAGATGATTATTGTTTCTGCTGACTATTGCCTATGGTGTCTCATTTCCTTGTGTGTTTGCTGATCTTTGATTGTGAAATCATGTTTGTTTGATCTTACTCTGTGGGAAACCTAAGTGAAGATGCTTATCCCTGGAGAGGAGCGGTAGTTGGTTATTCTGGGACCCCTCGAGGGTCTCAGCCTAATGGAGAATCCTCATATCGAGTAACATCCACCTTCCCCCAGTCCAAGTTTTAGTCTCTTTGTTGACTGTAGAATTGACATTGATGTTTGCTTTCGGGGAAATCCTTCATGATCTCCTTGCTTTTCGTTTATTGTTCCCTGTCAGGTTTTAGCTAATGGTGTTTGTTTTTGTTTTCATTTTTGTTTGAAATGGAGTCTCACTCTGTCACCCAGGCTGGAATGAAGTGGCATGATCTCAGCTCACTGTAACCTCTGCCTCCCAGGTTCAAGCGATTCTCCTGTTTCAGCCTCCCAAGTAGCTAGGGTTACAGGCACCTGCCACCATGCCCAGTTAATTTTTGTATTTTCAGTAGAGATGGTTTTCACCATGTTGACCAGGCTGGTCTCGAACTCCTGACCTCAAGCGATCCGCCAGCCTTGGCCTCCTAAAGTGCTAGGATTACACATGTGAGCCATTCCACCCAGCCTCATGATTTGAGATGGAAAAAATACTGAGGGATTTCCTGTTCTGTAAAGAAGTTTGGCCTGGCGTGGTGGCTCATGCCTGTAATCCCAGCACTTTGGGAGGTCAAGGCAAGCTAATCACCTGAGGTCAGGAGTTCGAGATTAGCCTGGCCAACATGGCAAAACCCTGTCTCAAAGAAAATACAAAAAGAAAATTAGCCAGGCATGGTGGTGCACACCTATAATCCCAGCTACTCCAGAGGCTGAGGCAGGAGAATCGCTTGAACCTGAAAGGCGGAAGTTGCAGTGAGCCGAGATCATGCTACTGCACTCCAGACTGGGTGACAGAGCAAGACTCTATCTCAAAAAAAAAAAAAAAAAGTTACCAAAAGTCCAACAATGTATTAGGAATCCTATTTAATCCAGGATCTCACTGTTGTGTAGCAGGAGAGCACTTTTGAAGTCCCATCTCACCTCTATCCCACTGCTGCCTCCACATTTCTGTCCTGCTTAAATAAATAAAAAACACCCACATGCATGCAGACACATGGACATTTTCCTTCGTTTTTTGCTCCCTGTTCTGTGGGAATGTGGTTTTTCTTCCTAAGTCCACAAGTTCCTGCAAGCCAGGCCTCGTACTTCATTCATTTAATTTCACTCCCCTGGGAGGATGTTTGAGGCACACTGGGTACAGCTCAGTGGGCAGATTAAGAGCACAGATTTTGGAGGCAGACACAACTTGGGTTTGACTCCAATTTCTGCACCTGCTAGAAGGGCAAGTCACCTCCCCGCTCCATGTCACTGTAAGCTGGAGATCATTCACTTCACTGGCATGTTGAGAAGTAAATGTAAAGTGCTTAGCATCGTGCCCGGCAGATAGTAAGCCCTCATGAAATAGGAGCAATGATTATAATGAAGATCAGCGCGTAGTAGGTTTTCAACTAATTCCCACTGAGGGAAATAATGCATTATTCAAGAAATGGTATTGAGACAGTTAATAGCCATGTAGACAAAAAGTAATGAAGTTTAATCCTTACTACATACCTTATATCTAGGCAAATTCCAAATAGATCAAAGACTTAATTTTTTTATTAATGCAATAAATAGCCAGGCATGGTGACTCACACCTGTAATCTCAGCACCTTGTAAGCCTAAGGCAGGAAGATTGCTTGAGGCCAGGAGTTCAAGATCACCCGGGCCAACAGAGTGAGACCTTATCTCTACAAAACAAACAAATATATATGCAATACATTAACGTTAGAAGGAATTATGTTTTACAATGTTTCTCTTAATCTTAGAGTTGGGAAGGTCTTTTTAGGTCTAACAGAAAATTCAGAACCGAAAGAAAAATATGAGATTGAAAATAGAAAAAGAAATTGTATATATGAAAAAATTATAGGCAAAGTCAAAACATAAGAGACTAATGCAGAAAATATATTGCAGCTAATATGACAAAGAATTAACTCCCCCAATATGTAAAGAGCTCCTACAAATCAATAAGAAAAGGCAAACAACCTAGTGTGGGGCGAAATTCATGTATAATATGAATAGACAATAAATGGAAGAGGAAATAAAGTGATCCTTCAAAACTGTATATAAAAAAGGTTTTCAATCTCACTCATGGAGAAGTGCAAAGTAAACCTACGCTGAGGCAATATTTCACTTATCAGATATACGATCAAAAGTTTTGAGAACTGTTTGCGAGAGAGCGTGGGGTGAGTAAATTGTTACGTCCTCCATGGAGGGCGATTTAGCAACAACTATCAAGTATACAAATGTATGTACTCTTCAATTCACCTCTAGGAATTTATCTGACTGATGGATAGAACTTACATATGTGTGAAATTATATTTGTACAGGCCAGTTATTGCTGCATTGCTTGAGCCAGGGAAAGACTGTGAACTCCCTAGATGCCATCGATAGGGAACTAGCTAAATAAACAGTGGTATAGCCACACGATGGAGCACCACGAAGCCATAGCAAACGAAGAACGCAGAAACTCTGAGATCACTGTTATAGAAAGATCTCAGAGATACTTAGTGAAGTAAAAAGGCAAGATACAGGCCAGGCATGGTGGCTCATGCCTGTAATCCCAGCACTTTGAGAGACTGAGGCAGGTGGATCACCTGAGGTCAGGAGTTCGAGACAGTCCCGCCAACATGGTGAAACCCCGTCTCTACTGAAAATACAAAAATAAGCCGGGTGTGGTGGCAGGTGCCTTTTATCCCAGTTACTCAGGAGGCTGAGGCAGGAGAATTGCTTGAGTCCGGGAGGCAAAGGTTGCAGTGAGCTGAGATTGTGCCATTGCACTCCAGCCTGGGAGAGAGAGCAAGATTCCATCTCAAAAATAAATTAATTAATTAAAGATTTTTTTAAAAGGCAAGACAGAGCAGAGTGTAAAAGGCTGCAATTTGTATAAGCACAGAAAAAACACAGTGCAGTATTAAGAGCACAGACTCAGCTGAGTGCAATGGCTCACACCTGTTACCACAGCACTTTGGGAGGCTGAGGCAGGTGAATCACTTGAGTCCAAGAATTCAAGACCAGCCTGGTTTCACATGGTGAAACCCTGCCTCTACGAAAAATACAAAAATTAGCCAGGCATGGTAGTGCACACCTGTAGTCCCAGCTGCCTGGGAGGCTGAGGCTGCAGTGAGCTGAGATTGCACCACTGTGTCACAGCCTGGGTGACAGAATGAGACCCTGTCTCTCACACACACACAAAAGCACAGACTCTGGAACTAGACAACTTTGGTTCAAATCCTGGCTGCCTCACTTATTAATGTGATCTTGAGCAAGTCATTCAACCCTCTGTGCCTCAGTTTATTCACCTGTAAAGTGGGCATTAATAATATGATGAACCTAGGGGTTATGATGGTAACTGAGACTATACATGTAAAGAACTTAGTGGTCAGCATATTTATATATATATTTATTATACATAAATATATCTGTTTATATTTATATATGGTATATAAATGTTTGCCACTATTACTATTTTAAAATAATCTGTAGTGGTGATGGAGACTCCCTATGTTATCTAGGCTGCTCTCAGACTTCTGGGCTCAAGCGGTCCTCCTGCCTCTGCCTCTGCCTCCCAAGGTGCTGGGATTACAGGGGAGAGCCACCATGCCCAGCCTGCTATTACCACTGTTACTTGCTTATGTATGTTTAAAATATTTCTAGAAGGATATACAAGAAGCTGATGATGTCAGGAAGGGAACAGAGTAGCCGGGTTGCTTATTGTAAAATCTGAATATTGAACTAGGCAAACAAATTAACTGCTCAAAAAGTAAAGACCAGGCTGGGCACGGTGGCTCACATCTGTACTCCCAACACTTTGGGAGGCCAAGATGTGAGGATTGCTTGAGCCCAGGAGTTCGAGACCAGCTTGGGCAACATAGCAAGACTCCATCTCTACAAGATATTTCTGAAAGCTTTAGCTGGGTGTGGTGGTGTGCACCTGTAATCCCAGCTATGCAGGAGGCTGAGATGGGAGGATCACTTGAGCCAGAAGTTCAGGATTGCAGTGAGCTATGGTAGCACCACCGCACTCCAGCCTGGGGGACACAGCAAGACCTCATCTCTAACAACAATTAAAAACAAACAAACAAAAATTAAAGACAAAAGCAACAAGAGAAATAAGTTTCCACTGAAGGCTCTGTGCTCCCTGGTGCCACGTGTTATGCCCCGCAAATGCCCAGCCTGAGCATGGCGCCCTCCTCCCTCTGCCCCTGCCCCTCGCCCACCTCGGGGGTCAGCTGTAATGGCCTCCTTGCTCAGCAAGATCTTGCCGATGACGTCGTCATGCCTGCAGGAAGGTGGGCACATGAGGGTCTGAGTCAGGGACTCCCTTTCCCCGCCCAGAGAGAAGTGGGGGCAGGTGTCAAGGTCTGGGTGGGAGGGCACGCCCTTGTAGGGTGTGGACCCACATCCCCTCTCCCCTCAGGTGCCCAGGCTTGGGTCCCCAACCCACGCATCCCACTTTCCCCAGCAACACACCCAACGGTGTCCTCGTCCAGCACGTAGAAGGCCAGCTGGTGGAAATCCAGAGGCAGGTGCACGGTGTACTCCTCCCCCCAGAAGGGGCCCAGGCTCTTCCAGACAGTCGCTGTCCTGTGAAAGGAGGTGCAGGGGGCTGGGGGTCCTCAGGCCACACAGGAGGCAGACACATGGAGACCCAGACACACACACATACACACACACACACACATACACACACACACACACTGCCCTCTTCCTCCAGTCCAGCAGCACCAACCTCAGATGGACCCCCCAGTGCTTCCTCCCAAACACCCTCTCCCCGAAACCTGACCTTTTCCCAGCCAAAGGTCCTCTGAAGGTTCCCCAGCTCCTGAGCTAAAAGGCTCCTTACAGCCCAGAGAGGGAGAGACAGCAGCCTGGGGTCACACAGAAAATCAATCTGTGGGGTTGGGGTGGTGTCGGGGAATGCAGCAAGGGGCCAGCTTGAGCACAAGGAGGACGGTGGAGGGGGGAGCTGCAGCTGACCCTCCCCCAGGCGGCTCCCCACCCCCAGCTCCGAGCCCATCTGGACCAGAGCAGGAGCATCCTCAATCCTGCTGTCTCCATAGGAACCAAGGCCTCAGCCACCCACCAGCCCACCCACCCCCATCAGGCCTGCGGGGGCTGAGAACTGTCCCTCGGCCTGCGGGGGTGGGAGCCAAGCAGGGCTCATTCCGATGTCGCCCTGCAAGACTCACAGACACCCCAAACATCCTCACACCCTCACATGTGTCCACACTGGTGCCTGTATGCCCAAATCAGCAGGCATTGGTGTTCACATGCGTGTCCAGGGCAGCCATGTACACATGCATGTACACGCACACTACACTGGTACACACACATAAGCCTGTGCCCTGCACACCCCTGAGGACATACGCACGTGGTCATAGGTGCTCACACTAGCCCCGCAACATCCCCACCCCCTGCAACTCACAAGCAGGCCCAGCTGGGCGGACACACACACAGACACACATGCATGTGCCCACGCACACACACACCCCCAGTGCCCGCAGCACCCGGCAGGCCCGGAACCAGCCAGTCCAGCCAAGCATGAGATGCCCGCCCCCAGGGAGGCCACTGTGGGAGGCACAGGCTGGCAGGGCTGAGTCAGCCCCAGGGAGCCAGCAGGGACAGCATCAGGTCCAGAGGGGGAGGGCATCCAGCCAGCTGCTGGGGCAGGTCAGGGAGACGAGCTGGCAATCCCAGCTGTGCACAAAGCACCCACCACCAGGCCCGAGAGTCCTCCTAAGCACTCCTTTTTTGGTTTTTAGATGGAGTTTTGCTCTTGTTGCCCAGGCTGGAGTGCAGTGGTGCGATCTCGGCTCACCACAACCTCCTCGACCCAGGTTCCATTCTCCTGCCTCGGCCTCCCGAGTAGCTGGGATTACAGGCATGTGCCACCATGCCCAGATAATTTTGTATTTTTAGTAGAGACAGAGTTTCACTATGTTGGTCAGGCTGGTCTCAAACTCCGGACCTCAGGTTATCCTCCCACCTCAGTCTCCCAAAGTGCTGGGATGACAGGCTGAGCCACCATGCCCAGCCAGCAGTCCTTTAAATGTGAATTCTTGGTCCCAGATTCCCCAGGTCTAGAAAGAGACCCCACCCTTCCTCCTCTCGCCCCAGGCCTGGTGTCGCCACCCCTTACCTGGCCACCACCTCGTCGTCCACTTTCACCAGGCAGTAGGGGTCGCTGCTCCCAGACCTGCGGAAGGAGGGGATTCGGGAGGAAGCGGGTTGGGAGGGCAGCCGTCAGTGGAGGGTGCCAGTCATTACACAGGCAGGGGAGATGGAGGCACAGACAGAGAAGGGGACTTGCCCAGGGTCACACAGCAAGTCCGGCTAAGAGGCAAAACCTCAGGGAACCAGCAGCAGATGTCGCAGCTGCCCAGGCCACCACATCTGTGCACTCTGGGCTTCCACTCATAGAAATAGAACAGGGAGGCCTAGGGCCAGGAGGTTCAGAGTCCTGGCCCCAAAAAGCCCAATGCAGAGGCCCGGAGTGTGTGCCAGGGGGCCTTGAACACGTAGCTTCACCACCCTCTGGCTGTGCCATCTGGCGAGTCCCCTTCCCTCTCTGGGCCTCAGTTTCTCTGCTCTAAAAATCAGGTGAGATGTTCATACACACCTCCTAGGGGGCTGGAGAAACTCAAATGCTGGGCCGGATCACGGGCCAGTCCCCAGCTCTCCCCTGCAAGGCCCTTAATGCTGTTTCCCCAGCTTTTCCTTTCAATGGGAGCTTCCCTGGGGAGGGGACTTCCCATTTCTCAGCCCTCCGTGGAGACAGACTCAGCACTCTCCCTACAGGCACAGACCAGGGGACCCAGGCCTCAAAATGAACTCTCAAAATCTCTTAAGATGTGCTGCACCCCCTTGAGTAGCTATGAGTCATCGACCCATCCATGCCAACCCCCCTTCATAATAACAGTCACCAGCAAATCCTAAGCTGTCTAGCAGGCCCCTCACTTCCTCCACCGTCCCATCACACAGGACTCCTTTGTCTTTCTTCAGGCCCCGGGCCAGCCTCAGGGCCTTTGCACCTGCTATTCCCTCTGCCTAAGACACTTTGGCCCTGATACTGCCATGGATGATTCCTTCCTGCCATTAAAGTCCCAGTCCAAAGTCACCTCCTCGAGAGCCTGTCTCTGGCCACTACTGTCCTGTTTAAAACAACCTCCACCTAAAATCATCTTATTTCTTCTTTTACCTTTTTTTTTTTTTTTTTGAGACAGTCTCACTCTCTGTCACCCAGCCTGGAGTGCAGTGGCACCATCTTGGTTGACTGCAACCTCCGCCTCCCAAGTTCAGGCAATTCTTATGTCTCAGCCTCCCAAGTAGCTGCGATTACAGGCGCGCACCAGCACGCCTGGCTAATTTTTTGTATTTTTAGTAGAGGCGAGGTTTCACCATACTGGACAGGCTGGGTCTCGAACTCCTGGCCTCCAGTAATCCACTCACCTTGGCCTCCCAAAGTGCTGGAATTACAGGCATGAGCCACCATGCCTAGCCTCTCTTATTTCTCCATGTATTTAGTGTCTGTCTCACCACCTTCCTGACACTTCCAAACTGTGAACTCCCTGGGGAGAGTCTGTGTCCCCCTCTTCCCTACCCCCCACCCCCACATCTGGCATTCATTGGGCCCTCCAGAGCTATTTCTGAAGGACTGTATTTGTGAAGACCCTTCTCTGGAGGCAGGGAGTAACAGCGGAGATAGGAATGGAACCCAGATTTGTGGGCTCACACCCACATTCTTAACCAAGGACCCCTCTACCCCTCAAAATGGCCCTCTCCCTCCATGCCCCAGCACCACTCCCTTCATCTCTGCCACCTTCTCTGTGTCCAGTTTGTCACAGATCCACAAATGCCTCAGGGATTCTGGGAAAGAGGGATGTTGGCACTAAGAGTTGGCTCCAGCCTGAGACTGTCTTGCTGGATGACCCTTCCCTGTGCCTTGGTTTCCCTCTCTGGAGTCCTTCCCTTAGCCCCCTCTGGCTGGACACTCCAATACCTCCACTTCCCTACCTGGCTTCTATCCCTGAACACTTTAGATGGGTGATGGCCAGTGTCTTCATGATCCTCTGTGGGTCCTACCTCTGAATCCACTTCTATGGAGTGTCCCAAGCCTCAGTTTCCCCTTCTGGCTCCATCCCAAATCCATTGGACTCAGTAACCCCAGGAGCCTCAGTTTCCCTATCTTGGCTTTACCTTCAGACATCTGCAGCTGGGTAATGCCCTGTGTCTCAGTTTCCCTCCCTGGGTTCCACTCCTAAGCTCCCTTTATGCAGGCTCCCGTTCCTCAGTTTCCCCAGCTACAGATGTGGGGTCAGATGGGCTGGGATCCCATTAGCAGAAGGCTGGGAGACACGCCCCCTCCTGCAGACCCAGCCTGACCTGCAGGCCCTTCTGGGAGCCGAGCTCAGCACTAGTCAGCTGCACGGCTCTGACGCACGAGGGCCTTATCAGGCTCCTATCAGGGAGGGCAACGGCAGTGGGAGCGGGTGGCCGCTTCCAAACCCCTGATCTCTCCAGACTCATGGCCTCTCCCACGGCCCCTGCTTCAGCTCAGGCTTGGGAAAGCAGTCCTCTCAGCCATCACCTGCCCAGTCTGGTTTGGGCATGGAGTAGTCAGAGTTCAAATCCCAGCTGGGTGACCTTAGGCAGGTGGCTTTGCCTTTCTGGTCCTCAGTTTCCCCATTGGTAAAATAAGAGACGCCAATAGGACCATATGAAGTGTTAAGCACAGGACCCGGTCCACACTAAGCCCTCAGTGACTGGTGGCTATTATTTATAATAGTAATAACTCTAAAATCACTTGCAGAGGCCTCCTCTCGGACCCCCTCAAACCTGACAATGCTTCGGGCAGTCTGGGCCCTTTCCCTTAAGAGAAGAGGGAAGGAACACACCCCACCTAAGAGCCGCCACAGCACAGAGCTCCCAGCAGGCTCCAGGAAGAGCCCCTTTGAAGAAAGGTGCTCACAGCTAGGGAAACTGAGGCAGGGTGGCTGGACTCCCCCCCCAGCCAGGGCTTAGTGACTCCTCCCCACCCTTGCTCTAGGGCATGACCTATTTCACAGCTCACTAGCCCAGGAACTGGGGGCAGGAGAGGCGGCCAGGAGCTACAGGAACTAGGCATGACTCAAGTGTCTTCTCCAGAGAAACAGCAGGTTGCTGTGAGCAGGGTCCAGGTGCAGGGGCAACACCCATCGCCCCCTCATGACCTCCCACCCAGGACTGGTGGAGGGGCCAGAGCACAGTGAGTGAGAACCCCGTTTCTGGAAAAGACTCCTTCCACTGCCCAGCAGCTGCCAGGCCCCCAGCCCGGCTTCAATGCCCTGACTGTGTAGGCTGTCTATTCCCAGGAGCTCTGAGGGGACAGCTCAGAAAGATGCTGGCCGGGGGCTCGTCCAGTCACTGAGCCGGCACAGCACACCCTCTGCTTCTCGTTCAGGGCATGTTTATTTGGTGTACCTGATGAGGATGAAGGGCGGCAAAAACTGCTCTCAACAGCTGCCTCCTTGACACAGCTGCAGTGTTGGGAGGCTGGGAGTGTCATGAAATCAGGCAGGAGAGTCCTCTCTGGGAGCCCACAGCTTGGAGAATCTCACAGAGCTAAGACCAAACCTTGACACAGGCGAAGGCTCAAAATCCATGTTCCTGCTCACCTGGGCCACACGGGAACTCCTAATAGGTCCTCCACCCTCCCAGCTGGATGGGAGACCCCAGGCATCCAGACGGGGACTCCGGTCCAGAGCTCCCATTGCCCAAATGGGAAACCAAGGCCCAGAGAGAAGCAGGTTCAAGGTCACATAGCAAATGTCCTCCCGAGGATCCCACACCTGTCACAGGTGCTGAGGCCCTCAGAGCCCCTTCTGGGCACCAGGCCAAGCAGGAGGGGGAACTCCCCCCCATTCTGCTGATTCAGCAGCTGCTGACTCAACCTTGGAGGAAGAAGCAGAGCTTGGGACTGGTAGTGAGGGGAGCCGTAGGGTCCCCCAGTCCCATCGCACCTGACTGGGGAGGGGGCTGCAGCGGGGAATTGGCTTCTTCAAGCAGCTCAGCACCCAGGAAAGCCCACACAAGGCTGGGAGCCACAAGACTGGAGAGCTCGAGGCTCGGGGTCAAGAGGACCCTGGAGGGCCACCTGGTGACACGCTGCAAACCTAAACACCAGATGCACACACGGTGTGGGGCCCATCTGATCCCAGGCCCTCCAAGGGTCCTCTCCAGGGTTCTCTTGCTAGGCCCCCACCCAGGCCTGGAGGAGCCACCTCCAACACCTGCCTGGACTAAGGAAGAGACCCCCCGCTTTGTCCCCTCCCAGATCTGACAGAATCTGGCCCTCTAATCCCCTATTCAGCTCTGGAAGACCCCCTCCACGTACATCCCGGGAACAAAGACACCTCCTCCCCTGCCCGGGGGTGGGGCGGGGCAGGGCATCTGCTAAGTCTGGGCGCCCCCCTCCCACCGGGACAGCCATGGGCATGGGCCTCTCGCCCCTTTAAAGCAGACTTGCCCCAATACCAGTCTTAGACAAGAACCCCTGCCAACCCGCCCTGGCACGCGGAAAGGGCGACCCCAGCCCCACTCCAGGCCTGGTGCGCCCCTTAACCCAAAGAGCCCTAGGAGTACTCACACGTCCTTGGCGGGCAGCGCCCGGCCCTCCACCACGCGGACATTCAGGGAGCTGGTCTTGGCCATGGCGCCTAGCCTCAAACTTTCCGGGCAGAAGGGGCGCTCGGGTTCCGAGGCTGGACCAGGGGACGTCTACATGTCACCTGCTTCAAGCGTGACGCCCTGTCTTGGGGTTCCGGCGCCGCCTGTCCGAGACCGGGGTAGCTGGGGCTGGAGGTTTCCAAAGGAGGAGACGGTGTAGCTGCCCTGGGAGGGAGCGCCCGTCCGGACTCTACAGGTAGGAGCGGTGCTCCGAGCAGAAAGCGCGCAGGGGCGCAGCGGGCTCTTGCCTAGGCGTCTGGAGCTCCAGGAAAGCGGTCTGGGCGGGCAGGGGGCGGGAGGGGCGGCCCAGGGACCTCCCCCCAATCCCGCCTCCCGTGGGGTCCCCCGCCTGACCCCGGGCCCCCTCGCGCGCCCTCTGCCGGCACCCCAGTAAGACGCGCCAGAGCGCCCGGGCGGCGGGGACCAGGGTGCGCCTAGGCTGGCACCGCCAGGTGGGGAGGGGCCCCCGTCCTGATGGGCGTGGCCGCTGTCTCCTGGTGAGTTGGCATTGGGCTCAAAAGACGCTGTCTGTCCCCCTCCTGTCCCTCATCCGACGCAATTCACACCTCTCCGCCCCCGCCCCTCCTTGCCTACCATGCAGACACCGGCCTCCTCTCTCCAACCTCCGCGCCCTATGTTCAGGAGCAAGTATTAGCGGTGGGCGGGAGGCGTCGCCAGAGAGAGGGTCACACATTCCCTGGGGGTCCGTTCAGAGTCAAGGGAGGGGCCTCGAACATCCCCTTCCATCTTGTTTTAGCTTCCAGTTAAACACAGAACCCAGACTCTGCTGTAACGTCACGGGCTGGCACTGCGGGGGAGGAAGCCGCGGCCGGATGGGGGAGGGGAAGGCTTGAAGATAGTCACTACGGCGATGATAAAAAGTCATCCACAGTTGTTTGAACACTTCACGGGTGCCAGGCACTGTTCGAAGCGCTTTACTGGGATTAGCTCATTTTTGTCTTCACAGATGTGCACTACACACTGCTGCACTATTACCCTATCACCTGCAGCTTATGGGTAAAGAAACTGAGGTTCAGAGGGGTTAGATAACTTGGCGGAGGTCTCACAGTCAGTAACTGATTTGCCTTCCCGGGTTCGAATCCTGGCTCTGACATTTGGTAGCTGTGTGGACTTGGGTAAGTCACTCAACCTCTCTGTGCTTTGGTTTGCTCTTCTCATCTGTTGAGTGAGGATGACATCACATTTCAGTCACAGGATTTTGAGAGAATTAAATGAGTTAACGAAGATAAAAGTCTCGGGACAGTGACAGGCACCTAACACACATCCAGAAAGTGATATTCTGATTGTTGTCTTTCGAGGCATGGCCCACGCGTCACCTCTGCTGGGAAGGCTTCCAGGATGCTCTTCCACTCCAGGCAGAGATTTTCTTTCCTTTTTCTCTGCTCCGGCGGCTCCAGGTTTGTACATTTTCTGATTTTAAATGAGACAGTACAACAGGCAGGGAAGGCCAGTCCCCAGGCGGACCCACACGCACACTTATTTCTCCCTTCGAGTTCATTGTTGACCTGCCCAAAAGCCCTTAGAAAGGCCGGGCGCCAAAGGGAGTGCCCCTGCAGACTGAGTGCAAGCACCAACGCCCAGACCGGCAGGACCAGGAGTGCCCTGCCCGGCTCTGCCAGCAGCCCAATGATCTGCTTCCCAGTCTCCCTCCTTGACTCCCACACAGGCTGATGAGGAACTCAGAGCCCTGGAATTCCTTCCCGAGCTGGTAGCTGCCTAGCCACCAGAGACTGGGCCTCAGTTTACCCCACCTGGGAAATGGATTTAGCAGGACAGGCTCTAAGGCTTAAAAGTATTGCAACATCCTCAGAAGGATATGAGGCATGACCCAGGGTTAGATCCAGAACAGTCGTAGCCCCAAAGGAGTTGTTAAAGCCCCACTCCCACTACGATCTTTTTTTTTTTTTTTTTTTTTGAGCCTGGCTGGAGTGCAATGGCTCAATCTCAGCTCACTGCAACCTCCGCCTCCTGGGTTCAAGCGATTCTCCTGCTTCAGCCTCACGAGTAGCTGGGATTACAGGTGCCCACCACCAAGCCTGGCTAATTTTTGTATTTTAAGTAGAAACAGGGTTTTATCATGTTAGTCAGGCTGGTCTTGAACTCCTGACCTCAAGCGATCCACCTACCTGAGCCTCCCAAAATGCTGGGATTACAGGTGTGAGCCACAGTGCCCCGCCCACTGTGATCTTTATGAGTTACCTCAGATCCTCCCCTAAAAAAATGTACCACCTAAGGTAGTGGGTGGAATGGTACTTATGGTATTTGCTATGTAACTGCAGCTTTAAGACAGGCATCTTCCCCTCCCCACATCCCCCCCCACACAGTGGGTGGAAACTACTGGTTGAAGCTTTTCCTTCTGTGAGCCTGCAGAGACCTCAGACAGGCCTCCAGACCCCCAGGACCCCTGTGGGAACCCCCGATGATGGAACCTGAGGGGCCTGGTCCTAGATCCCCCATGGGACGCCCGCTAAATTGCCACGAAGCCATCTTGGCCCCTCTTCCAGAGCTAAGCAGGAAGTCATATACCCAAACACCCCTCCCCAGCCCCCCAGGGGAAAACACCAAGGATACAGACTGTGCCAGCTGGGCCTCCAGCAAGTCAGCTCTGTCTCCTGTCCAATATCTGGAGTGTGACCCCATAATTTGCCTGGGGCAATGGCCACACTCCCCAAACTTTCCACATGGCAGGGCCATTTCCTGTTGTTCTGAAAAGCTGTGACCTGAAACTAGCAGGGAGTTAGAGGTTGCCTAGGGCAGCCCCTGTCAAGGGACCGAAGGGGGAAAGGCAGGCCAGAGAGAGTGTGTGACCTCCAGGGGACCATCCAGGTAGGTGAGGGAGAGGGCAGGCTCATGAGTCTCCCAGGACATTACGAGAATTCATCTCGAGGGCAGTGTAAGGGACTTAGCATCATTCCTGGCACATAGTAGGTGCTCAAGAAATGGCCAAATCCCAACCTCAAGTTCCTTTAAGCCAAATTTATAATCATCTTCTTGCCATCTCCCTCCATAGTCTAACACCCATGGGATACACACAGCAGGTGCTTCATAAAGACTTCAGTGGGAAGAAATGCTAAGCCCAGGATTTAGCAGAAGAGGGTTTAGCATCAGGCTGACCTGGGATCAAACCCTGGCACCTGCAATTCCAAGCCAAGTGTTCTTGGGCAAGTTAGTTACTCTCTCAGTACCTCAGTTTCCTCATCTGTAAAGTGGGGATAATAATAGCACCCACCTCTAGGATGAGCGTGAGACTGGAAAATAAATACATGCCAGGTGTTTAGTGCAGCCTGGCATACTACAAGCACTCAATAAATTTCAATGGCCATTGTGGGACGTCCTGTGCCTGATACTGAGCCACATTTGGTGGCTTAGCTCTGAGGGTGGGTCCTGGAGACATTGCCCAGGTGGAAGGCAGGCCCAGCCCCAGACTCCAGGCACGGGCAAAGGCCCACACTTCAATGGCCAGGGCAGTTCCAGATCGCTGAGCTGGGGGAATCTGAGGGTTTTCATCTTGACTGAGAAATCTGATAGAGAGATTCCAAGATCAGGACTCCAGCCTCCCCGATAGGCCCTCTGCCCAGGACTGGCTGAGTCTCCGGTTGATCTGAGATTCTGGGCCTGGGGCCCAGGGAGGGCTCACAGGCATGAAGGAGAGAGGGCTCCTCATCCCAGAAGGAGGATCAGGCCTAGGCATGGGTGGGGTGTCCTGGAGCCTGCTCCCATTGGCACAGGAGAGCCGACTGTGCACGTAATTTTCCAACGTCACACTGGGAACTTGAAATTGACTAGGGTAGGATTTACAGTACGGAAACTGGCAAATGCTACATTTGTTTTTGAGAGTCGGTTTACCAACATACTACTGGGCACAGGAATCCCTAGTCACGTAGCTCTCTAGACACTGTTCCTGAAGTCAACACCCTTAAGACTTTTCTCACATCCTCCCAATCTGCTCTCCCAACACACACTGCCTTTGCTTGATCAGTCATTTTCCTCAAGAAAGCCTTTCCAGGGCCAAGCATGGTGGCTCACCCCTGTAATTCCAACACTTTGGGAGGCCAAGGTGGGAGGATTGCTGAGGCCAGCAGTTTGAGACCAGCCTGAGCAACATAGCAGGACCTCATTGCTACAGAAAATTTTAAAATTAGCCAGGTATAATGGTTTGCACCTGTAGTCTCAGCTACCTCAGGAGGCTGAGGCAGGAGGATGGCTTGAACCCAGGAGTTCAAAGCTGCAGTGAGTTTTGATAGTGTCACTGCACTCCAGCCTGGGCAACATGGTGAGACCTTGTCTCTTAAATAAATAGGCCAGGCATGGTGGCTAACACGTGTATTGCTAGCATTTTGAGAGGCTGAGGCAGGAGGATCACTTGAGCTCAGAAGTTTGAGACAAGCCTGGGCAGCATAGTGAGACCCCCTTCTCTATTATAGAACTCTTTTTAATTAACTAAGTAAATAAGACTGGACATGGTGGCTCACACCTGTAATCTCAGCATTTTGGGAGGCTGAGAGGGGCAGATCACTTGAGCCCAGGAGTTAAAGACCAGCCTGGGCAACATGGAGAAGCCTCATCTCTACTAAAAATATAAAAATTAGCCAGGCATAGTAGTGTGCACCTGTAATCCCAGCTACTTGGAAGGCTGAGGCACAAGAATTACTTGAACCTGGGAGGCGGAGGTTGCAGTGAATGGAGATCATGGCAGTGCACTCCAGCTTGGGCAACAGAGTGAGACTCTGTCTCAAAAACAAACAAATAAATAAGTAAAAATCCTCCCCGTGGCTTAATAAAGATGCTAAGAGATGGGGATGGCGGGAAGTAAATCACAGACATAAGTGTAAATGAATACTGTATGGCTCTTTCAAAAATGTTCTCAAAGATTTAATGACAGGAAAATACGAGAAAAGCATAAATGGTGGCGGAAAGGTGTGTACAACCATGTACACAGTATGAGTCTGATGCCGTAAAGTATTCTATGTATGTACGTATAAGATCTTTTGTTGAACAAACGTGTATTGAGCGCCTACTATGTACTAGTTGGTGGGGATACAGTGAGGTTCAAGTGAGGGATGAGAGAGCCCCGCGCTGCTCTCCTGGGACTCTCTCTCGGTGGAATAGGAAAGCAAACAAAAGTAACACGGCTCAATAATAAACTCGCAGAGAGTAAAGAACGAGGCGAAGATGAGGGAGCAGGCCTGGGGGCTACAGCTGGAGCTGCAGGGATTCCTTACACACAATGACATGTTCTTTTGTTTTGATTTCTTTTGAGATGGAGTCTTGCTCTGTCACCCAGCCTGGAGTACAGCAGCACGATCTCGGCTCGCTCTGTTGCAGCCTGGGTGACTGGAGTGATCTTGGATCACTGGGAGGCAGAGTGGCACCTCTGCCTTCCAAGTTCAAGTGATCCTCCCACGTCAGCCTTCCAAGTAGCTGGGATTACAGGCATGTGCCACCACACTCAGCTAATTTTTTGTATTTTTTTTCTTTTGTCGAGACCGACTTTTGCTCTGTCGCCCAGGCCAGAGTACAGTGGGGCAATCTTGGCTCACGGCAACCTCTGCCTCCCGGGTTTAAGCAATTCTCCTGCCTCAGCCTCCTGAGTAGCTGAGATTACAGGCATTTGCCACCACACTTGGCTAATTTTTGTATTTTTAGTAGAGACAGGGTTTCACCATGTTGGACAGGCTGGTCTTGAACTCCTGACCTCAGGCGATTCTCCTGCCTTGGCCTCCCAAAGTGCTGGGGTTATAGGCATGAGCCACTGCACCCGACCCCATGTGCTTCTTTCAACACAAGAAAAGGATTTGTGCTCCCTCTTGTTTCTAAAAGAACCACTGTCCCAAGCCATATGTGGTGGCTCTCACCTATAATCCCAGCCCCTTGGGAGGCCAAGACAGAAGGATTGCTTGAGCCCAGGAGTTCAAGACCAGCTTGGGAAACATAGCAAGACCCTATCGCTACAAAAAATTTGAAAATTGGCCGGGTGCAATGGCTCATGCCTGTAATCTCAGCACTTTGGGAGGCCTAGGAGGGCAGATCACCTGAGATTGGTAGTTCAAGACCAGCCTGACCAACATGGAGAAACAGCATCTCTACTAAAAATACAAAATTAGCCAGGTGTGGTGGCACACACCTGTGATCCCAACTACTCAGGAGGCTGAGGCAGGAGAGTCGCTTGGAGGCAGGAGAATCCCTTGAACCCAGGAGGCAGAGATTGTGGTGAGCCAAGATCGTGCCACTGCAGTCCAGCCTAGGGAACAAGATCAAAATTCCATCTCAAAAAAAAAAATAATAATTAAAAATTAGCTAGGTATGGTAGTGCACACCTGTAGCCTCAGCTACTCCAGAGGCTAGGGCAGGAGGATCTCTTGAGCCCAGGAGTTTGAGACCAGCCTGGGCAATGTAGTGAGACCCCATCTCCATAAATAAAGAAATGGAATAGTTGTCTTCTATTTGTATTTCCACTCACAGCCTCTGAGACGCCCTTGCAGAGGAGCAGGGAGGCAGCGATGTTCCCCCAACCCCACGCCCCAGTGGCACCGCTTGTCACCTTGGCCTCTTGTTCCCTTGTTTCGTGGCAATTTACATGCTCCTCTTACCTCCTAAATGTCAGGGACAGTGTCTGATTCACGTTGAGCCTCCCACACAGCTTGGCACATAAGAAAGACTCACGGCGCGCACGCCGGGTGAACAGAATTCAGTTCCCCTGGAGGGCTGGAACCCGGCCTCTCTTCATATGATAACAGTCACATTATTTTTTACTTCCTCCTCCCTATGGTGCCTAGGAGTGTGGCTCATCATTGCCAATTTACCATCTGCAGTACACCTACACCCCCAAACCAGGAGGCCTGCGTCCCCTCCTGGGAAGTGGCACCTTCCCTTCTGAGGCCAAGACCAGGGCAAAGCAGACACAGCCCGGCCTAGGCTGGGGTGAGAAGTTGTTCTTTGTCTCAGGAACACAAAGCCCCATTTGTGATTGCTGGGCACGATTCTGGGCAGGGAGCCACTGGGACAGGAGGCAGAGGTGGGAGGAGTGGGCAGGAATTCCCAAACCCCCTCCTGCGGGCTGGCTGCCGAGGAAGCAGGGCCCCATGAGTTCCCTCCTCCCAGGGCCTGAAAACAAGGTGTGTGTCTTTCAGTCTGCACCCACACTTCTCCTACCTCAGCCCCACTCCCCACAATTCTCTCCACACCCCACCTTGGAATGGAGAAGTAGGAAGGGGGAAGGCACGGAAGCATGAGATGGGCGGGTTGGGGGATATTTCCAGAGCTTGTGGGTTTTCGGCCAAGGGCAAGGCTGGCTGAGCTGTGTCCTGCCGTCACTCAGCATCCCCACCCTCCAGGAGGCAGGAGCAGAGGCAGGAAGGAGGCTGAGCTGGCAAGAAACTCCCACCCTGAAGCATGGCAGGAGGGCTTGGGAACAGTACCCCATTGAACTGAGAGGAATGCTGAGGCCTGGGGAGGTGGGTGGATTGGCTAGCTGCAGAGCTGGAGCCACAGCTCCAGCCTTCTAAGAGAAGTGGTTTGTACGGGGACTTTCTCCCCTCCCTTAAGCCATGAGCAGCTCCAGGGCAGGGAAGTTGAGTGATTATTTTTTGGCGGGTTGTGGGGGCAGAATCTCTCTCTGTCACCCAGCCTGGAGTGCAGTGGCTCTATCTCGGCTCACCGCAACCTCCTGGGCTCATTCCTTCCTCAAGGAGGCCTCCCTGCCCCTGTGTGTGCTCTCTAGGCCTCTCCTCCTAACACAGTCACACATCTGCAGGGTCATTTGATTCCTCTGACTTCCCCACTGGCCTGTAAGCCCCGGAAGTCAGGTTTTGTCTTGTTCCCTGCAGTATCTATCCTCAGCATCGAGCACAGTGTCTAGCATAGGGTAAGATACTCAATAAATATTTGCAAAACCACTTCTAAAATAATAGAAATTGCTGGCATGGTGGCACACGCTTGTAATTTCAATATTTTGGGAGGCTGAGGTGGGAGAATCATTTGATCCCAGGAGTTCGAGACCAGCCTGAGCAACATAGCAAGACCCCATCTCGACAAGAAATTTTAATAATTACATCTGGGTGCGGTGGCTCATGCCTGTAATCCCAGCACTTTAGGAGGTCAAGGCAGGTGGATCACCTGAGGTCAGGAGCTGGAGATCAGCCTGGCCAACATGGTGAAACCTGTCCCTACTAAAAACATATAAAAATTAGCTAGGTATGGTGGCAGGTGCCTATAATCCCAGCTACTTAGGAGGCTGAGGCACAAGAATCTCTTGAACCCAGGTGGCGGAGGTTGCAGTGAGCCGAGATCGCACCACTGCACTCCAGCCTGGGTGACAGAGCAAGACTCCATCAAAAAGAAAAAAGAAGAAAGAAAAAGAAAGGAAAGAAGGAAGGAAGGGAGGGAGGGAGGAAGGGAAGGGGAGGAGGAAGAAATTTTAAAAATTAGCCAGGCATGGCGGTGCACACCCGTAATCCCAGGTACTTTGGGGAGGCTGAAGTGGGAGGATCACTTGAGCCCAGGGGGTCAAGGCTACAGTGAGCTATGATTACATCACCGGACTCTAGCCTGGGCAACAGGGTGAGACCCTGAAAGAAAAAAAGAAAGAAGAATGGAAATTAAGAAGGCAGGCTAGGCACGGTGGCTCATGCCTGTAATCCCAGCACTTTGGAAGGCTGAGGCAGGCATATCACTTGAGGCCAGGAGTTCGAAACCAGCCTGGCCAACAGGATGAAACCCCATCTCTACTGAAAATAAAAATAAAAATTAGCCGGACATGGTGGTGCATGCCTGTAATCCCAGATGCTTGGGAAGATGAGGCAGGAGAATTGCTGGAACCTCGGAGGCAGAGGTTGCAGTGAGCCTAGATCGTTCCACTGCACCCTAGACTGGGTGACAGAGTGAGACCTTGTCTTAAAAGAAAGAAGGAAGAAAGAAAGGAAGGAGGGAGGGAGGGAGGGAGGGAGGGAGGGAGGGAGGGAAGGTTAAGAGGGCAATGATACACACCGGCTTTAAATAATAGCATCTTTTGGGGGTAGGGGAGGAAAGAAATGGGCTTGAGGAGGGCAAGATCCACGAAAGGCTTGACTCTATCTGGATTATCTTGGTTAAGAGGGTGAACTCAGGCCGGGTGCAGTGGTTCACACCTGTAATCCCAGCACTCTGGGAGGCCAAGGTGGGTGGATCACCTGAAGACAGGAGTTCGAGACCAGCCTGGCCAACATAGTGAAACCCCCTCTCTACTAAAAATACAAAACATTGCTAGGCGTGGTGGTGGATGCCTGTAATTACTGCTACTCAGGAGGCTGAGGCAGGAGAATCTCTTGAATCTGGGAGGTGGAGGTGGCAGTGAGCTGAGATCGCTCCATTGTACTCTAGCCTGGGTGACAAGAGTGAAACTCTGTCTCGAAAAAAAAAGAAAAACTGTTTTAACTCAACAGTTAAAAACAATCCAGTTAAGACATAGGCAAGAGGCATTTCACTGAACTGAACAGATATTTTACTGAGGAGGATATACAGATGGCAAACAAGCACATGAAAAGATGTTCAACGTCATTAGCCTTTAAAGAAATGCAAAATAAAACCACAATGTGCTATCACTACACACCTAACAGAATGGCTAAAAAAAAAAAAAAAAATGTGGGCCAGGCGCAGTGGCTCTCACCTGTAATCCTAGCACTTTAGGAAGCCAAGGTGGGCAGATCACGAGGTCAAGAGATCAAGATCACCCTGGCCAACATAATGAAACCCCATCTCTACTAAAAAAATCCAAAAATTAGCTGGGCATGGTGGCACATGCCTGTAGTCCCAGCTACTCAGGAGGCAGAGGTTGCAGTGAGCTGAGATCTCACCAGAGTGAGACTCTGCCCCAAATAAAATAAAATAAAATAAAATTTAATTTAATTTAATTTAAAAAATAGTGATGACAGCAAAGATACAGAAACCCTGGATCGTTCATTTGTTGCTGGTAGAAATGTAAAATGTGCAGCCCCTAGGCCAAAGAATATGAGACTTTTTATTTTTTTTATTTAATTTTTTTTCGAGACTGAGTCTCTCTCTGTCACTCAGGCTGGAGTGCAGTGGCAAGATCTCAGCTCACTGCAACCTCTGCCTCCTGAATTCAAGCAATTCTCCTGCCTCAGTCTCCCAAGTAGAGTAGCTGGGACTACAGATGTGCACCACCACACCAGGCTAATTTTCGTATTTTTAGTAGAGATGGAGTTTCCCCATGTTAGCCAGGCTTGTCTCGAACTCCTGACCTCAGGTGATCTGCCCGCCTCCGCCTCCCCAAGTGCTGGGATTACTGGCATAAGCCACTGTGCCCAGCTGACGGTTTCTTTAAAGATGAAATGTCACTTGCCATAAAGTCCAACAATTGCAGTCTTGGCCATTTATCCCAAAGAAATGAAGGTGTAGGTTCCCACAGAAAGTAGCACATGAATCTTTATTCATGGTTTTATATATATATATATATAATTTATTTATATTGATATATTGTTATATATGTATGCATATATTTTAAAGGCAGAGTCTCGCTCTGTCGCCCAGGCTACAGTGCAGCGATATGATCACAGCTTCCTGCAGCCTTGACCTCATGGGCTCCAGCCTCAGCCTCCCAAGCAGCTAGGACCACAGGCCTCCGCCACCAAACCCAGCTAAATTTGTGTGTGTGTGTGTAGACAGGGTCTCTCTATGTTGTCCAGGCTGGCCTTGAACTCCTGGCTTCAAGAGGTCCTCCTGCTTCAGCCTCCCAAAGTGCTGAGATTACAGGCATGAGCTACTGCACCTGACCCAGCTTTACTCTTAACTTTATTCTTAAAAACTGGAAATGACCCAAATGTCCTTCAGCCTGAATGGTTAAACAAACTGCAGTACTCCTGTACCATGGCATGCCACTCCACAATCCAAAGGAACTATCGATAGATGCACCATCCAGAATGGATCTCAAGAGAATCATATGGAGTGAAAAAAGCCAATCTCAGAAGGTTACATACTGAGCGATTCCCTTTCTCTCTCCTTTTCTTCCTTTCCTGCCCTTCCCTTGCCTTCCCTCCCCTCCCCTCCACTTCCTTGCTTTTGAGGCAGGGTCTTGCTCTGTCACTGAGGCTGGAGTGCAGTGACGCTATTATGGCTCACTGCAGCCTCTGCCTCCCAGGATCAAGTGATCCTCCCACTTCAGCCTCCCAAGTAGCTGAGACTACAGGCACATGCCACGCCTGGATAATTTTTGTATTTTTTTGTAGACACAGGGTTTCATCATGTTGCCCAGGCTGGTGAAACTCCTGGGCTCAAGCGATCCTCCCACCTCGGCCCCTCAAAGTGTTGGAATTATAGGCGTGGCCACAGAGGCTGGCCAATTCCATTTCTTTAACATCCTTGACATGCCAAGATTATACAGATGGAGAACAGAGGAATGGTTGCCAGGGCTTAGGGAGGGGAGAAGGCGCGAGACAGGGACGCCTCTAGTGATCTTTGTGATGAACTGTTCTGTATTTTGACTATAGTGGTGGTCACATAAATATACCTGTGGCAAGGTTACATAGAACTAAATATACACACACATGCCCGTGAATGCATGTTAGAATGGTGAAATCTGAACGAGGTCAGTGGGTTGTATCAATGCCAACTTTCTGATTGTGATATCGTACTGTAGTTACGCAAGATCTTACCACTGGGGGAAACTGGGTGGAAGGGATACGGGATCTCTCTGTACTGGTCCTTAAACTGCATGTAAATCTACAGTTATCTCAAAAATTAAAATGTAACCTAGGCCGGGTGTGGTGGCTAAAGCCTGTAATCTCAGCACGTTGGGAGGCAGAAGCAGGCAGATCACTTGAGCACACAAGTTCAAGACCAGCCTGGGCAACATGGTGAAACCCCACCTACAAAATATACAAAAATTAGCCGGGCACGGCGGCACATGCCTGAGGGCCCATATTCTTGGGAGGCTGAGGTGGGAGGATGGCTTGAGTCTGGGAGGTAGAGGTTGCAGTGAGCCAAGATCGTGCCACTGCACTCCAGCCTTGTGGTAGAGCCAGACCTTGTCTCAAAAAAAAAAAAAAAATTTTAACTGTAACCTATACTACAATGCAACTATTAAAATGACTTTTTTTTTTTTTTTTTTTTTGAGACAAAGTCTCACTCATCAGGCAGGCTGGAGTGCAGTGGCTCGATCTTGGCTCACTGCAACCTCTGCCTTCCAGATTCAAGTGATTCTCCTGCCTCAGCCTCCTGAGTAGCTGGGATTATAGGTGCATGCCCCCACGCCCAGCTAATTTTTGTATTTTTAGTAGAGATGGGGTTTTACCATGCTGCCCAGGCTGGTCTTGAACTCCTGACCTCAGGTGATCCACCTGCCTCGGCCTCCTAAAGTGCTGGGATTCTAGGCATGAGCCACCGCACCCAACCATAAAATGACTTTTTAAAAAACCAACAATACCAACTGCTGGTGAGGATATGGAGCAACTAGAACTCTTTTACATTGCTAGTGTGAATATAAAAATAGTACAGCCACCTTGAAAAACAGTCTGCCATTTTTATACAGTTAAACATACACTTACCATATGACACAGCAATACCACTCACACATACTAACATAAGTAAAATGAAAACTTATGTTGGCATAAAAACCTGTACATGAATACAGCCTGTATTCGCAAGTGCCCCAAACTGGAAGCAACCCACCTGCCTTTCATCTGGGGAATGAATCAGCAAACTATAATATTCATAATATAATGTACCCACGAATGAAAAAGAATGAGCTACTGATGCACATATTAATATGAATAAATGCCAAATGGCTCTTACTAAGTGAAAGAAGGTAGGCTCAAAGGGCTACAAAGTATATACCGTAATTACATGTACGATATCCTGCAAAAGGTAAACCTCGAAGGACAGAGAGCATGTAGAAGCTGCCAGAGGCTGGGGTGGTGGTAAGGGTTGATCATAAAGGAGCACAAGGGCTTTTTAGGGTGATGGAAATGTTCTGTATGTTGATCGTGGTGGTGATTACATGACTTTATGCATTCGCCAAAACCCATAGAACTGTATATGGAAAAAGTGACTTTACTTTTTGTAAAAGATAGCTTTATCTTTTTAAATTTTTTTTTAAAAAAACGAGGCCAGGCTCATACTTGTAATCCCTGAACTTTGAGAGGCCGAGGAGGGCAGATCTTCTGAAGCCGGAGTTCGAGAACAGCCTGGCCAAGATGGCGAAACCCCGTCTCTACTAAAAATACAAAAATCTAGCCAGGTGTGGTGGCAGGCACCTGTAATTCCAGCTACTCTGGAGGCTGAGGCAGGAGACTGTCTTGAACCCGGGAGGCGGAGATTGTAGTGACCTGAGATTGAGCCACTGCACTCCAGCCTGGGTGACAGAGCGAGACTCTGTCTCAAAAAAAAAAAAGAAAGAAAAAATGAGATCATATAACTTATCATAACTTCACATCAATTTGTGCAGAAAGATAGCATGTGCAATTTAATTTAAAAAATGCTCAAAGATAAAATGTACATTATTTTCGTTCTTTTAAATTTCTTAAATATTTATTTATTGAGACAGACTCTTGCTCTGTTGCCCAGGCTGGAGTGCAGTGGAGTGATCATAGCTCACTGCAACCTCAACCTCCTGGGCTCTAGCAGTCCTCCTGCCTCAGCTTCCCGAGTAGCCGGAACTACAGACACATGCCACTACCCTCGGCTAATCTTATTATTTTTTGTAGAGCTGGGGTTTCTCTATGTCACACAGGCTAGGCTGGAACTCCTGGACACAAGCAATCCTCCCACCAATGGCCAATGGCCATTTCCAATCCTCCCGGAGTACTGAGATTACAGGCATCAGCCACCACACCCCGCCCTCATTCTGTTTTTAAAACTTGCTCTAACAAAATCCTAAGGAGCATTTTAAGCAATGGGCATTACAAGGGACTACAGGTTTCGAAACATCATTGCTCTACATTAAGAAAATACATTTCTTTGAATGGAAAATAAATTATTTAAAATGGAAAATAAAATGACCAGAGCCAGGGAGGACAAGACGCCAGTGTTTGTTGCTTCCAGTTGAAGAACCCAAGGGTACTTTTTATACTACTCTGAGTACTTTTCCTTAGTACCACCCTCCCCCGACAGGGCTGTCTTGGGGATTAATTTACACACTATAGAGTGCTGTGCATAGCATCCAACTCACAGGAAAGCCCAAACTACTGGCCGGACGCAGTGGCTCGTGCCTGTAATCCCAGCACTTTGGGAGGCCAAGGCAGGTGGATCACTTGAAGTCAGAAGTTTGAGACCAGCGTGGCCAACACAGCAAAACCCTGCCTCTACTAAAAATACAAAAATCAGCCCGGTGTAGGGGCATGCACCTGTAATCCCAGCTACTCAGGAGGCTGAGGCAGGAGAACTGCTTGAACCTGGGAGGCAGAGGTTGCAGTAAGCCAAGATTGAGCCACTGCACTCCAGCCTGGGTGGCAGAGCAAGACTCCACGTGAAATAAATAAATAAATGCCCAAACTATCTCAGCTTCTCCCCTACCCTGTGCCCCCTTTCCCCAAGTCTAGACCATCCCTTCCAAGCTGGTTTCCACTGGGAGGTCCTGATGGTCTCCCTTTGTCTCCCTAACCAGGCTGGGGGCTCCCTGAGAAATAGACAGAGGAGCCCCATCACCAGGACAGGTGAATGACTCCACCTAGGGTCTGACTAGCAGTGTGTGCCCAGTTATTATTCTTTTGAACCATAGCCTGAGTACACACAACTGTGGCCCGATTAGTGAGGCCCTATCCCAGCCAACTAGGAAGAGGCTTGGTCAAACTTGGGGCACTGAGAAAGGCAATTTCTTGGCCGAGGGACCCCCCTTCTCTCCACTGCACCCCCATTTGATGGGGTGTTACAGGCCTCTCCAGGAGGGGCAGAGGCTGCTCCTCTCCTTGCAGCCCCTTCCCTCTCCCTCCCAGGGTGGATTCCGAGGCTGCAGCCACGCAGTGGAATGTTGTGTCGTTGGTTGCCAGGCAACCAGAGCCTGCTGGGCGGCTGCCTTCTGGGAGAGCTGAGAGCGGGCTTCCACACCATGCTCCACAGAACCCCCAGGCTCTCCTAGACTTGTGCAAAACTCCAGCTGGTGGAAACAAAGCTGGGGCAACTGCCAGGAGGATGGCGGTACCCTGGGAGGAATATTTCCGACCAGCCTTGCAAGAGAAACTGTCTACGTGAGTGGGACGTAGAGGCGGGGAGGGCTAGAAGGAGGGCAGGAACGGGTGGGCTGGCCCACCTCTTCTTCCTCACCTCTGGGGTCTGCCTTCCTTGGGCAGATCATACTGGAGGTTATTGTCCCCACTTCACAGAAGAGGAAACTGAGGCTCAGGGAGAAACTGAGACATCACCATGGTCTCAGGGTTTGTTCCTGATCCCCCACCCCTAGCTGACATCCGGCTGAGATTAAATCATTCAAACTGAGGTGGGAAGGAATTATTCTATGAAATCCTGCTCCCCAATCCACCCCTGAAACTGCATTTTAAGGAGGAACAGAGGAAGCTTGTTCTGTGTCTCCTTTGCTTTCAGCAGCGTGGCCTCAAGTCCCAACCCCGTCTCAGCATCTGTAAAATGGGGAGGGGAGTTTCTCCTGGGCTATGGCCAGGAAAGCCTTGCAAATTACACATTAGTCATTCCTTCTGCTCTCCCTTTCTCCCCGTGGCGCTGGACTCCAGAACCCCACCGCCTCCTGGGCCTCTCCCTGCAGAGACCTCGGGCATCTCGGGCTTGGCCATAGCAGGGAGCTGGCCTCCCCAACCTGACCTGCTCTCCCGCGCCTGCCCTCCCAGTAACATCCTTCCGGTTGCTGGGATCACCTCTGACCCCTTTCTCACCCCCATCCCCACTCCATCAGCTCTGCTCTTCCTCCCTCCACTACCGTCTTGCTCAGAACCACACTACCTCTGGATCCCCTGGCCCCACCACTGGTCTCCTGCAGCCAGAAGGACCCCTCCTCTGCCCAAACCCCTCCTCCACTCCCACTTCACTCAGAGTCAAGGCCAAAGTCCCTCCTCACCAGGGCCCACCTCAGTCGGATTCTCAGCACCTCCCTGCTCCTAATTCCCATCTCTTTCCTCCTCCCTCCCTCCTCTCCAGCCACCCTGGCCACACCAGGATCCTAGAATCTGTTTTCTGGAGATGTCCGGGTGGCTTGATCCCTCTTCTCTTCCAGGTCCTGCTCAGATGCCACCTCCTTCCTGTTGAAAGATCCCGTTAGTCTGTTTAATTTTTCATCTCAGTGGCTACCATGTCCTGGCATTCTTTATGATTATTATTATTTATTAGGTTGATTTTCTGTGGCTCCCAGCAGAATGCCAGCTTATGAGGGAATAGAGATTTTTATCTGTCCTGTTCCCAGCTGCACCCCTAGTGCCTAGAAGGGTGCCTGGCCCACAGTAGGTGCTCAGGACAATTTGCTGAATAAATAAAGAATTCAACTGGGCGCGGTGGCTCACACCTGTACTCCCAGCACTTTGGGAGGCCAAGGTGGGTGGATCACTTGAGGTCAGGAGTTCGAGACCAGCCTGGACAACATGGTGAAAACCCGTCTCTACTAAAAATACAAAAATTAGCCTGGCATGGTGGCGCACACCTGTAATCCCAGCTACCTGGAAGTCTGAGAATCGCTTGAACCTGGAAGGCGGAGGTTGCAGTGAGCCAAGATCGCGCCATTGCACTCCAGCCTGGATGACAGAGTGAGACTCCATCTCAAATAATAATAATAATAAATAAATAATTTAACCAGATGTGGTGGCTCACACCTGTAATCCCAATACTGGGAGGCTGAGGCAGGAGGATTGCTTGAGTCCACAAGTTCAAGACCAGCCTGGGCAATAAATCAAGACCTCATCTTTACAAAATAAAAATTAGCCGGGTGTGGTGGCACACGCCTGCAGTCCTAGCTACTCAGGAGATAAGATGGGAGGATTGCTTGAGCCCAGAAGTGAGCTATCACACCACTGCACTCCAGCCTGGGTGACAAAGCAAGACCCGAAAAACAAATCTAAACAACAACAAAATTAACCAGCCAGTGGGTGGCTAATGGGGCACTCCAGACACAGTGGTGAGATGTGGGGCCCTGACACGTGCTTCCTTCACCCCCACCTCCTCCTTGAGTCTCTTCAGAAAGCTGCCAGAGCAGGCTGAGCATTACTTCCCACCAATGCTACGTCTCCTGGAGAAGAGGCAAGAGCTGGTGGATGCAGACCAGGCCCTGCAGGCCCAGAAGCAGGTGAGCCCCACTCCTGTAACCAGCAAGCGGATGGGAAATGATGGAGCCAAGTTATTAGTTACAAGGTCTGAGACAAGTCGTTTCACCACTCCAAGCCTTGGTTTCCTCATCTGTCAAATGGGGACCAAATGAGACCAGTTGTCGGTGCAGATAAATTTGTGTGCATTGAGTACTGACTATGTGCTGGGTACTACATTGAGACCTGCAGGTCTCGCCATGGTTCCTGCCCTTGTGGGGCTCACAGTCTAGAGAGAAAAGCAGATGAGTGTTCGGGGTGGTGACTGCTACAGGGGAGAAGCACTGGGCAGGAGCTGTGGGAGCCCAGAAGAAGCCCCTGCCTCCCCATGGGGGTGGTCATGGAGGGCTTTCTGGAGGAAGTGATGTCTTGGGGATTGCTGAAGGGCAAGTCGGCTTATCCAGCAAAGGGGAATAGGATGAGGAAGGAAAAACAGCCAGAGGAAGACCATACACAAAGACTGGAAGGCAAGAACAAAACACAGGTAGTTGAGTGGCTGGAAGACAGAGTATGGGAGGAGAGAGGGTACGATGAGGCCTGAGGGAAGGGCAGGGACACTGGCATTCGGGGGCTGGAGGAGGGTGTTTGGGCTTCATCTCTGGGTGATGGGAGCCGTGGATGGGCTGAGCTGGGAGCAGCCACAGATCAGGGACAACAGGTGGAAGGGGTGAGGTGTGAACCTGAGAGCATGGGAGGACCCAGATCCCCAAACCCACACAGACACCCCACTCCTCACCCCCAGGTGTTCCACACCAAGATGGCAGCCCTGAAACAGCGCTGGGAACAGCTGGAACAGAAGGAGCGGGAGCTAAAGGGGTCGTTCATCAGCTTTGACAAGTTTTTCCAGGTAGGTGGAGGCTGCTGGGGGCGGGGAGGCGGGGCCTATGGGTCGCAGCTCACACCCACATAGGGGCCCGGCAGGTAACAAAAAAAAGAAGTGGGTTTAGTCATGCAAAAGGGAACGGCGGGAAACACACACGCACTGCCTGAAGCTGCCGAGTTAAAAAAAAAAAAAAAAATGCAGGGGCGTGGAGTGAAGAGCCAACTTCTTTGCCGGGCCTGCTGGCCGCCGAAGTTTTGCGTGCGAAAGTCAGGGCAGGGCGGAGGTGGCTAACTCCCTGCCAGCTCCCGAATCCTGAAGGTCGCCTGCTCCCCACCTTACTCCTCAGGACTCCGAGGCCCGGCGCAATCGCGCGCTGCGGAGGGCGGCGGAGGAGCGGAACCAGGCGGGCCGCCGGGAGGCGGAGGCGCTGCGGCTGCGGGCCCAGCTCGAGGAGCTACGGCGGGAGCACGCGCGGCTGCAGCGCAGACTGCAGCGCCTGGAGCCCTGCGCGCGCCTGCTGGAACAAGCGCTGGAGCTGATGCCCGGGGTGAGCGCGGGGCAGGAGGCTGGGAGCTCCGCACCACCGCGCAGCGCTGCGTGGCTCAGGGACGGCTTCGGACGGGCGAACTACTGGAGCGCTAACTGCATGCCAGGAACTATCACTTATGGAGCGTTCACTGTGTGCCAGGGATACTCTTTGGTTTTTGTGGTTGTTAGATTTTTTTCGGGAGCGGGTTGAGACTGTGTCTCGCTCTGTTAATGGCGCGATTGCGGCTCACTGCACCCTGACTTCCTGGGCTGAAGGGATCCTCCTGCATCTGCCTCCCAAGTAACTGGAACCGCAGGCGCATGCCACCACTCCTGGCTATTTTTTTAATTATTGTTTTTAATAAAGAGAGGTCTCACTATGTTGCCCAGGCTGGTTTCGAACTCCTCGGCTCAAGCAGTCCTCCTGCCTGGACTCCCAAAGTGCTGGGATTACAGGCGTGAGTCACCGCCCACGTTTTGTTCTTGAATCCTCCCCAAAGTCCAGTGAAGGGAGTCCTGTTATTGTCAACTGTTAATCCCATTTTACAGATAGGAAAACCGAAGATTCAGAAAGCTAACTCTGGCCGGGTGCAGTGGCTCACGCCTGTAATCCCAAACTTTGGGAGGCCAAGGCGGGAGGATTGCTTGAGGCCAGGAGTTTGAGACCAGCCTGGAAAACGGAAAACGTAGAGAAACCCCCGCCCCCGAGTCTCTACAAAAACTTAACCAGGTTTGGTGGCCTGCGGCTATAGGCTATAATCCCAGCTACTCTGGAGCGGAAGTGGGAAGATTGCTTGAGTCCAGGAGTTGGAGATGACAGCGAGCTATGATCGCGCCACTGCACTCCAGTCCAGGTGACAGAGCGAGACCTTGTCTCTAACAAATGGAGGTTGACATTTACCAACTGCCGAGTCACTTTCCAGAAAGATTATTCCAATAATAAAAAGCGCCAGGGGCCAGGTGGGATGGAGAGGGTAGTGGACCGCAGGCCCATGTGAGTCCTTTCCCCGCCCCCACTCTAGTTCCAAGATGTCCCGGAGCTGGTGGCGCGCTTCGACGGCCTGGCGGAGACACAGGCAGCGCTGAGGCTCAGTGAGCACGAGCGGCTCGCCGACCAGGAGGAGGTACGGGCGCGGCTGCAGCGGCTGCGGGACGCCTGGCCGGACGAGCTGCTCGCACAGGGCCAACGGCGGGCGCAGTTGCAGGAGCGCCTGGAGGCTGCCCGGGAGCGCACGCTGCAGTGGGTACGGCCCGCCCCAAGTAGGGGGCGCTCGGGACCCCAGGCTTCCACCGCCGGGCAGGAAGGAGCGCCAGGGCTGATGAGGACCGATGGGGCAATACTTACCCAGAGGCTCCGCTGGGCTAAGGAGGGGATCTCAGGCATCATCTTTTGGGCATGAGGCCCCGCCCTATCCGCCGGCACCAGGCTCCCGCACCCCTCTCCCGAGAGCATCTGACTGTGCCTGACTGGCTAAAGTGGATGGGAAGAATGCTGGGCGCGGTGGCTCACGCCTGTAAACCCAGCACTTTGGGGGTGGCTCACGCCTGTCATCCCAACACTTTGGGAGGCAAAGGCGGGCAGATCACCTCAGGTCAGGAGTTTGAGACCAGCCTGGCCAACATGGTGAAACCTCGTCTCTACTAAAAATACAAAAATTAGTCAGGCGTGGTGGCGTGCACCTGTAGTCCCATCTACTCAGGAGACTGAGGCAGGAGAATGGCTAGGCCCCGGGAGGCGGATGTTGCAGTGAACTGACATCACACCACTGGACTCCAGTCTGGGCAACAGAGTGAGACTCCGTCTCAAAAAAAAAAAATGGATAGGACAAGGGGGCAGCCTGCCTCGGGCCAGCCACTTGCCTTAATTGGAAGCGGGGTGGGTGTTCTCCAGGAATCCAAGTGGATTCAGATTCAGAACACAGCAGCGGAGAAGACTCTGCTCCTGGGGCGCAGCAGGATGGCCGTGCTCAACCTGTTCCAGCTAGTGTGCCAGCATCAGGGGCAGCCACCTGCCCTGGACATTGAGGACACAGAGGGACAGCTAGAGCAGGTAAGGCCCCCTTTTTATGGCACCTCCAGCCCCCAAGCTATCCCTCTTTGGAAAAATCAGGTACCTAAAACCCCACAGTTAGGGACTCCTTTTCTGGGTTAAGCGTGGCCCTCTAAGAGGTCAGAGTCTTTGCCCCGGCCGTGGGCTGGATCGCCAAGCAGGCACCCAGCCTAGGATGGATTCCTGGGTGCATCTTTGCTCTGACAGTGATTGGCTGTGTGGCCAGAAGAAAGCCATGCCCTTCTCTGAGTGTCAGTGCGCTTCCTCTACCAGGACGGCCAGGGTTTGTACTGACTCCCTCTTTTCTCCCAGGATCCAACAGCTCACACATGTGGCAACACCTGAAAAAACCAGGAGGTCCAGACTCACTCATAAATCTCTGGCCTTCTGGCTCCCTCCTCCCTGTGCAGAGAAGCCTCAGCTTCCCCAGAGAGGGTGAGAGTGGGGTGAGGCTGAGTTGTGCAGTACAGAATGACATAGGTTTTTTTTGTTTTTGAGACGGAGTCTAGCTCTGTCACCCAGGCTGGAGTGCAGTGACACAATCTCGGCTCATGGCAACCTCTGCCTCCCAGGTTCAAGCGATTCTCCTGCCTCAGCCTCTTGAGTAGTTGGGATTACAGGCACACACCACGACATCCGGCTAATTTTGTATTTTTAGTAGAGATGGGGTTTCACCATGTTGGCCAGGCCGGTCTCGAACTCCCGACCTCAAGTGATCCTCCCGCCTCAGCTTCCCAAAGTGCTAGGATTACAGGCATAAGCCATCGCACCCGGCATGACATAGGTTTACAAAAGAGGGAGATTTCAGACTTCAAACACTTCTGTTTTGTTTCTAGTGAGTATACCCAGAGCATGGCCCAGCCGCTTTGAGAAGTGGAGGCAAAGTAAAGGGAAGCACCCCACCTTTTCCCCCACATCCCCACTCCTGTTCTGCCCAATGGCCAGGATTCCAACCAAATGCCAAGACCTGGGTCCTTGGGAATCTGCTTCACCCCTCCCAGCTGGTTGGATACATTGATGCCACTGTTCTTCCCAGCCTGGCTGGTTACCTGGCTACCTTGTGGCACAAGAGACTAGCAAAAACACAGGCTCCATGTAATCAGGCAAAAGTCAGTCCCTTTTCTTTTTTCTTTTTTTTTTTTTTGCGACAGAGTCTCGCTCTGTCACCTAGGCTGGAGTGCAGTGGCGCAATTTCGGCTTACAGCAACCTCCACCTCCCAGGTTCAAGTGTTCCCCTGCCTCAGCCTCCTGAGTAGCTGGGATTTTACAGGCGCACACCTCCACACCCATCTAATTTTTTCTATTTTTAGTAGAGACAGGGTTTCACTGTGTTAGCCAGGATGGTCGCTATCTCCTGACCTCGTGATCCGCTCACCTCGGCCTCCCAAAATGCTGGGATTACAGGTGTGAGCCACTGCGCCCGGCCAGTCCCTTTTCTTTTAGTCCAACTGAAGTAGCTGGACGTTAAGAAGGAACAAAATCAGTAACTGGTTGTAATTAATTAGTTGTAAACAACACTGCACTAGGACCAGACCATCTCTTTTCAAAATCAACTCTGCCCCTGTCAAGGAGAAAGGCTCCCTGGAGGGATGCTGTGCTTTTTCCCACCTCCTCTAACACTCCCCAGCCTCTAGGCCGGGACTCACACTGTTCTTCGGCTGCCGGAATTCAGTAACAGCTTCATTTGTCCTTTGCATTTTCATTATTTTTCAAGTACCCCCTAGTTATGACAAGGGGTAACTATTTCTTTCCGTTTTTGGTGGAGAAACAGTTTCCTTCTGTTGATAGGGTGATGAATATGAGGAGGAACCCACAGATAACTGTACGTTCACCCTCAAGTTCTAGTTTTCACAATGGATCCGTGGCATTTATTAAGTTGATATCCATAAAGAATTAAAACAAAATAAAGGAGGGCCACCCATGGAGAAGATGAGAGTAAGTCACAAACCACTGAATACGACTGATCCAATCAAAAGAAAATAAAGCTGACTGATGTAAATGAAAATACAAATTGGATGGTGCAGGTGACAGCAGCTAGGAAGCTGAGGTGTCTGCTCATGGGGCAATTGGGAAGGCTGGCCTGAGGCTTTTAAAACCCAGAACGGTTTAGGATCTGTCACTGCCTCTGGGAACCACCATCATTGCTGTTCTTTCAGTGAGGGGGTCTCCAATCCCCACCCTACCTTTCAGCCTCCCCACATGTTGAGGGGTAGGGGCTGGACACGGGCTCTTGGGCTGGAATGTGACTTCGCGTTGGGGTCCCCCAGGTGAAGCTGTTCATGCAAGACCTCTCCGCCATGCTGGCAGACCTGGGTCAGACTGAGCCTGCAGCCCCTGCCTCCTAGCCCTGACCCAGGTGAGCAGCGGGAGAGGGGACCCCCGAGAGACCCCAGGATAGGAGGGCCCTGCATTTCTGATGGGGTGTGAGAGTAGCTCTTCCTGAATCCGTTTCCTCATTGGGAAGATGGGAGTGCTGTGGGCCTGCCATGAGAGGCACATAACAAGCACTCAATAAATGCAGGTCCACACAGCAAGCACTCAATAAATGCAGGCCCTGATGAGGAGGTGATGGGAAGGTCAAGGGGCTGTGTGTGGGGCAATCACCTCTAAAATGAGACCAGACCAGGCCCTCCCTCCCAGGGTGGTTGGGGCATGAAAAAAGCTCTTTGTCAGGTCTCAGAACAGGGTCCATGCTAGATAAGAGCTCACCAAGGCCTCTCCACTATGGACTCTGCCAGCTGAGGGGCCCAGCCTGAGAATCCAGCAGCTGGGGCTGCCCTTGACCTTCTCAGAACCTTCAATGGGGTGGGAGGTGAGAGGGCAGGCCAGGTTCTGACCTCCCGGTGTGGAGGGCCTGCGTTAACCTCTTCATAGCCAGAGGGGAGCAGCATGCCCTTGCCCCCAGGCTGTGCATCCTGTTCCCCTCCCGAAGCCCACTCCAGCTGCAAGGAAGCAGGTGGGAGGAAGGGGGACCAACTCCCACCTCTGGCACCTGGCTTGTGCTCTGAGCCTCACTTTCCTCATTGCTAAATGGACATAGCCGCAGAACCCCACCTTGGGAGACCCTGGATATGCTCTCAACTCCTCTGCCATGCTAGTTGGGATTCTAGTACCCGGGTCTCTCCATTCCAACTCCCCAAGGAGACCACACTCTGGCTCACCAGCAGTGCTCAATAAAGATTTATTACATTAAAAATGCCATCACCAAACCCTGAGGTACTCAGGGCTCTGACCGGTGCAGCCATGACCTCTGAAGCCAGAACACATGGAAGCAGCAGCAGCTGAGTTGCCAACTCAGGTCTTGGCCTGCCTGGCTTTGCTGGCGAACTCCTACACACCTTTCAAGGCCCTGCTCAAATGTCTCTGTCTTAGGCTGACGCAGCTGCTGCCCTTCTGTGGCCATACAGCGCTCCTTTTCACAGATGATGGCTCCTGCAGGGAGTGCCCCCAGTGCCTGGCACAAGGCCAGGCACGCAGTGGTACACAGGAACGTCTGCTGATGTCCACCCTAAGGCCGACCAAGGAACCACGGGGCTCGGTCCTAGTCCTCACATCCTCTTCCGCATCTTGCCCTTCTTGGAGCGGGCACCCCGGCCAAAGGCACCCTGCTGCAGCTCCTGGGCACGGCGGCGGTTGCGAGCGGAGAGCTGCTTGAGGCCACCGCGCTGCAGGAAGCGCAGCTTCTGGGCCCGGCGCCGCTGCTTCAGGATCTGCTGCTTGGTCTTGAGTTCCGGGCGGACGCGGCCTGCAGGGGTGCCTGGGGCACGGGGCTGGGATGCACCTGCCGGGACAGGGATTCAGGGAGCTCAGGTGGTGGGATCACTCCCAAGATCCCCTCCTCCCAGAAGCTTGCAGACTCCTCCCCTGGCCCCACTCCTGTTCTGTGCTTATTGCTGTGGCCCAGTGGCTAATAAAGCTTTAGGGAGCCCCACGGAGTGGTCAATAGCACGGGGCCAGAACCGCGGGGTTCAAATCCCAGCTGTGACCTCTTAGACCTTGGGCATGTCAGTTAACGGCTCCATGCCTCAGTTTCCCCAACTGTGAATGATAAATCACAGCATCTCCCTCATGGGTGAAGAGTAAATGGTATAAAGTGCTCAGAACAAGGCCTGGCCCACAGTGAGAGCCTTCTGGGCATGACTCTTACTACTGAGAATTCTCCAATCCAGGTGTGTCTGTTTCCACAGCACACCTAATACACGCTGGGCTCTGAGGCCCCCATAGTAACCAAGACAGACCTCAGCCTCTGTCTCCATGGACAGCATGCTCTAGGCTTATTAGATGAAAAAAGAGTGTAGATGAACCTTCCTTTAGGCAGGAGAGGAATCAGAGGTGGCCAGAGAGGGAAAGGGACTTGTCTGAGGTCACACAGCAAAGCAGCAGCAGTGGAGGTCAGCAGCCCTGCCCCAGCCCGACAGTTGGGCCCCAGGTAGTCCATTTTTCTAGTTCTCCGAGAGGCCAGCACCACCCTCCCTGGCTCCCACTAAGCCCTGTGTCCTCCTCCTCCTCCCCATTCATAATAGCAGCCTCTCCAGGGCTCCTGGAGGGATGACCACTGGGGTGGTCCCAGCTGTGTCCATTGGAGCCAGGGTGCCTCGCAGGACTCATCACCTCCAATGAGGACACAGTGCAGGGAAGAACAGCTGCTTTCTCCCAAAGCCCACAGGTCGCCCCCGCCTCTCCAGGCCCTGCCCGCCCACTGTGTGGCACTGCTTGCAGCAGAAGCTGCTGTTTCACCCAGGTAAAAACAGGCTGAGAAGTGAGGTGTGGGTGGTCCCCACCCAGCCACGCTGACAAGGAGACATTCCCACAGATGGGAGAGCTGGTGGGGGAGGAGCCACAGAGAAGAGGCCCAGGCGAATGCATGCAGGTTCAGAGACACCCAGAGGAGGCGGTGACCAGCTCCGGGGAGTGGAGCGACACAAGCAGGGGCTAAGGCAATCTGAGAGACCCAGGACATGGTCCCAAACTCCCCTCTCCCCAGGGAAGGCCGCAGGTGGGAGCCTTGGGCAGCTGGGTGACCCAGGTTCGGTCACAGCCTCCATAAAGCACCTGTTTCCTGGCCTGTAAAGTGGGTATTCGCAGTCATCTTGCCTCCCAGGTCATCTGTGGCCTGTCCACACCCAGCAAGTGGGAGCCCCTCCCTGACAGCAGCCCTTAAGCACAGGCTCTGGCAGACAGCCGGCTTCAAATCCACCTTAGCCTGTTCCTGGCTGAGGGACCCAGGCCAGATCAAAGAGGTCAAAGTCCTCAGATGACCAAACGTACCACTTGCCAACCCACATTTCAAGAAAGCACCTTCCTCGACATCTTCCATCATCGCCTCCTCCCGGAACCAAAGCTGCCTCTGACTGCATCTTTGGTGACATGAACTTCCCCACAACACTGCTAAAAAGAACTTCCCGAGGATGCCACAGGGAATCAATTCATGCTCACTTTGTCAGGTCGAACCACATGCAAACGCTCTGTTTGCAGGTGAAAAAGGCCCACATAGCAGCATTCGCATAGGTGCCACCTCCCGAGTTCTCTAGGTTTCTGACAACGGGGTGAATTAGGTGAACGGGGCATCTAACAGAAATTACCCCCACGGCTTCATCTGCGAAGTGGAAGGGGTTGGGGACAATGTGCCTGAGGGGCATGGTGCTTTCCAGGGCCTGCGAGACGGTGCTCGTGACCATCAGAGGCCGGGACAGCAGAAAGGGGGAATATCTGGGGGCGGGGGGGTTATGGAGGGACGCAGGGTTTTGGCAGCGTACCCCAACACACCCAGCTCTGGGGCTCTGCAATAACCCCTGCACCTGTGCCTCAGTGTTACCGTAATCCGACCACACCTGCCCTGCCTACCTGTGTACCCATACTCCCCACGTTGGCTCTCTCACCTTGGCCACGGCCTCGCTTCCCACTTCTTCGCTCTGGGCCTCGCCGGTCAGATCCCCCTTCCTCTTCCGAGTCACGATCATCAATTTTCTGTTTCTGCTTCCACTTCTGATAGCTGGGAAGCCTTGTTAAGAAAGCTACGTGAAGCCCCTGGGACGGGAGCAGGCTCCACCCCACACCGCCTCAGCAGAGATGCTGCTGCTGAAGCTACTCGGCCCCGCCCCCAGCACACAGGTCCCACTTATTGGAGATGCTGCTGAAGCCGCTCGGCCCCGCCCCCAGCGCACAGGTCCCACTTACTGAAGATGCTGCTGCTGAAGCTGCTCAGCCCCGCCCCTAGCACACAGGTCCCATTTATTGGAGATGCTGCTGCTGAAGCTACTCGGTCCTGCCCCTAGCACACAGGTCCCATTTATCGGAGATGCTGCTGCTGAAGCTACTCGGCCCCGCCCCCAGCACACAGGTCTCTTATTGGAGATGATGCTGCCGAAGCCGCTCAGCCCCTTACCCTCCTCTTCACCGCCCCCGCCCCCAGGTCCCACTTAATTGGAGCCGCTGCTGCTGAAGCGGCTCGGCCCCGCCCCTCTGGATACAGGTCTCTCTTGTAGGAGCTGCTGATGTAGCGGCCGCTCTCTGTCTTAATCTTCTTCTTGTCTTCCTGTCCTGACTGTCCCACAAATCGCTTCTTCTTACGGTCCCTGCAGGAGAGGGAGTTGGGAGGGCTGCCGTGGAGGGAGACACCTGGAGTGCCGGCGCCTGCTCCCCGACCTTCTCATCGGGTTGTTGGAGCATTAAAGGAAAGCAGTGCAGCCATGTCTGGCATGCAGTTGGTGCTCAATAAAGGCTCCTTCCCTATCCCTCCTCACCTCTCCCTGGCAGTCCAGGTCTCAAAAGGGAGTGTGGCGGTCAGAGGACTGGCGCCAGCACTTGGGCCTGGCTCAGGGACAAGAGCCCCATGGAGGCTTTAATCACCTGCCCCTTCCCGGCTGTGACCCTGGGTTGAGACGCGTCCATTCTCTAGACACTAGCGTCCTCCTGAACAAATGGGTCCTGAGCCCTGTCTAGAAAGACTTGCCAGCAAAAAGGACAGACGGGATATCAAGATCTCTGTGGTGTGCAATCAAATCAAGGGGACAGGACAGCCAGAGACCATCACACCTGCTGTGAGTGGTCACATAGGGGACAGCCAGGTCATAATCCCAGCTGTGCAAGATCAGATGAGAGTGAGGACATCAGGGAGCTCTCCCTGCCTGGCAGCATGGAGGGAGGGCTCACTCCTCACTCACCCCGGGCACAGAGGGAGGGGCAGCGGCTCACTCGCTCACTCACCCTGGGCAAGGAGAGAGGGGAGGCTCACTTGATCACTCACCTGGGGCATGGAGGGGCAGCTCACCTGCTCACTCACCCTGGGCATGGAGGTGTGCTCACTCACTCACTCACCTGGGGCATGGAGGGAGGGGCAGCTCACCTGCTCACTCACCTGGGGCATGGAGGGAGGGGCAGCTCACCTGCTCACTCACCCTGGGCATGGAGGGGTGCTCACTCCATCACTCACCACTTGAGCTGCTGGCGGCCCCTTGTGAGATTCTGGGCTTCATCTCCCATCAGGTCCAGGACAGCACCAGCCGCCTGCTGCTCGAAGGCTCCCCCTTCCCCGCTGACGCTCAGGCTGCAGAGGGAGAGTGGGAGACACGATCGGGGTGATGGGACCCAGTGGACCTGCCTGCCCCACCCAGGACCCAGCCAGCCACTCACCCCCGCTCACTATCGAAGTCCTTGGGCCGGTAGGGGATGTAGAATTCCTGGGCCCGCTGCCGGGCCGCCTCCCTCTGCCTCTTGGCTCCCCTGTCGGGTCCCGACCTCGGCCGCTTCCGGCCCAAGACCTCTGAGAAGACATCCTGGCAGAGTGTGGACAGAGTCATGCTGCAGCCCCCTGGGGAGCCCCCCGGCCTCCCCACCCACCAGCCCGGCCATAGTGAGGGGCCAGTGGTTTCCCAGGGACTTGAAAAGCTTTGCTTTGCCATTTCTTAGCTGGGTGACAGTGTCTCCTGTGGGACCCTCAGTTTCCTCATCTGCACACAGAGCACAACCCCTGCCTCAGGGACTGGCAGAGGCAGGACAGCTGCGTGAGGAGGAGAGTGCTGGTGGGGGAGACCCAGCTCCCCATTCCCACTCTGTACCCCAGGCCATGCGACAGCCGGCCCTGCCCCTCTCTGCACCTGGCCTGCTCTGAACAACATGGACCCAACCGCTCTTCTTGGCTACCGAAACCTCTGTCCAAACAAAACATGAGAGAGGGACATCCTGGGGGACACGCAGGCCCAGGACCCACCCACCAGGTGAACGGGACACATCATGGTCCTCCCTCTGAGTGGAAATCTGCACATCTCGCTGCAGAAGTCCTGATGTATTTGGTGGCTGGTGACACCCCAGACCCCACTGAGAGTGTCACGTCGTACATAGCTCCTCAGGGTAAAGATCTGGCCCCAGAGTTTTAAACGAGGGATGGTGGACAAGAACCATGCCCTGACCCTGCAGGTGCGAAGCTGACTGCCTCCACCCTCCCTCCATGGCTCAAAGCCCCGAGGACAGCCCCATGGGCTGCTGGGACTTAGCCACCCCTATCCCGTACCCCAAGTCCAGGGTCCCCAGGGTGGGGCCTGTACCTCCACACTCTCTCCCGCCTCCTCCTCCTCAGGCTGCTTCTCCTGCAGTGCTGGGCGTCTCAGGGCCAGGCCTACAGGGCCCTCCTGATGCTCCTGCCGCCCCTGCCGTCCCTGCTGGAAGCGGGCGATGGCTTTGCAGTCCTTCTGCCGCTTGGCGCGCATCACCTGGCTGCACAGGTCTCGGTTGGAGGCGTTGATCTCAAAGATGGTCTGTGGAGGGGATACCCAGTCCTTTGCCCACCAGCCTCCCACCCCTAACCCCACCCTTACCACTTGGTGGGCTCCCTATAGGCGTTCTTCCCCACTGTCCAAGGTGGGTACTCTAATTATCCACACGTTATAATTAGACAGACAGACCCAGGCCAGGCACGGTGGATCACTTGAGGTCAGGAGTTTGAGACCAGCCTGGCCAACATGGTGAAATCCCATCTCTACTAAAAATACAAAAATTAGCCATGTGTGGTGGCAGTGGCCTGTAGTCCCAGCTACTCAGGAGGCTAAGGCAGGAGAATCACTTGAACCCAGAAGGCAGATGTTGCAGTGATCCAAGATTGCACCACTACACCCCAGCCTGGGCAACAGAACAAGACTCTATCTCAAAAACGAAACAAAACAAAAACAAAAACACAAAGAGAGACCCGGGCTAGGCACCGTGGCTCACACTTATAATCCCAGCACTTTGGGAGGCTAAGGCAGGAGGATTGCCTGAGCCCAGGAGTTACAGACCAGCCTAAGCAACATGGCGTGACCTCATCTCTACAAAAAATACAAAAATTAGCCAGGTGTAGTAGCATGCACCGGTAGTCCCAGCTACTCAGGAGGCTGAGCAGGAGGATCACTTGAGCCTAGCAGGTCAAGGCTGCAGTGAGCCATGACTGCACCACTGCACTCCAGCCTGGGTGATAAGCAAGACCCTGTTTCAGAAACAAAAAAAGACCTAGAGAGAGTGAGTAACCAGCCCATGGTCACACACTAGGAAAAACCATAGTTTGTCAACCTAAGTCCATTTGACTTCAAAGCCAGTGCTCTTAACCATGATTTTCTCTCCAGCTCCTCTTCTGATGCTAGCTGGCTGGCAGGCTTACTCACTCCTAAGTCTTCCTGGCTTTTGTGCACCCCCTTCCGTATGCACAAGATGGGGTGCCTAATGGGAGTCAAGAGTTGGGAAGGAGGGAAGGAAGCTCAGGAAAGCCAGCTCTTCAGGCCTCTAACAGACAGGGGGCATGCCACTTCCCCCATGAGCCATCTGTAAGTGCTAAGCAATGGCTGCCCCATGGGACCTGCTGTGGGCCAACAGGGATGGTTCCAGAACAAGGGGCATCTCAAGGGAGGCTGTTAGAGCCAAGGCTGCAGGTTAAGGAGCTATAAGCTCAGATGAAAATCCCTGCTGGAGGCCTGCTGGGGGTCAGGAAGGCAATCTGCATCCTGGCACCACCATTGTCACTGTTGTGACCCCAGGCCATGACCACCCGTCTCTGCGCTTCACTGAGCCAGGACTCAGAGCATGATCTCCACCTGGGCGCACTCACCGCCCGGGAGCGGTAGTTCTTGATGCTGTCCACCAGCCTGAGCCGCTGCAGCTCCTCCTCCTCGAAGCGCGAACCTGGTGGGGAAGCAGCGAGCTATGAGGCTGTGGGTTGGGTCAGCAGGCCCACCCGCCACTCCCTGCCCTGCAGAAGGACTCACTGAACAGGGGGTGCAGGCCCAGCCCTGCAAGGTCCAGCTCCTTGGCCCTCTTGATGGACTCGGGCGAGGGTGCCGGCCGCGAGCGCACGTACTGCTGCTGGGCGTTGTCGGCTACGCGGGCCAGGCCCCGTAGCTCCAGCGATGCCTCCAGGGTGCTCCGCAGGCCGCCGTCCTCCTCGTCCACCACGCTCTGCGGCACCCGGCCCAGCATGCCGTCCACACCGGCCACACCTGCACCCCATACAGCACCTTGTCAGGGGTCTTCCCATCCAGCCCACCTGTCCACTGCCTGACCACCACTCCCAGGCCTCACTCTGGTCCCTGAATCACAGGTTAAGTAGCTACAATATAATCACTGCCAAGAACACCAGCACTTATGCAGGAGCTAGAGAGCCAGACACTTGAATACACCGATAGGGGTCAACAAACCGCAGCGGGCCGGCCAGCTACCTGCTTCTGTCAACAGCTCTGTGGAAGCACAGCTGCACTACTCACTTATGCACGGTCTCTGGCTATTCCTGCACTACAGGGCCAGGGTTGAGGAGCCACCCTGGATCACACGGCCCACAGGGCCTAAAATATGTACTACTCGGCTCTAAAAAAAACTCTGTTGGCCGGGCACAGTGGCTCATGCTTGTAATCTGAGAGCTTTGGGAGGCTGAGGCAGGAGGATCACGTGAAGCCAGGAATTGGAGACCAGCCTGAGTAATGTAGTGAGACTCCATCTCTATAAAAAACTCTAAAACTAGCTGGGCAAGGTGAAGTGCACCTGTAGTCTCTCAGCTACTCAGGGGGTGATGTGGGAGGATCTCTTGAGACTGGGAGCTCCAGGCTGCAGTGAGCCGTGATAGCACCACCGCACTCCAGCCTGGGCGACAGAACAAGACTTTGTCTCTCTTTAAAAAAAAAAAAAAAAAGACAGGCCGGGCGCGGTGGCTCAAGCCTGTAATCCCAGCACTTTGGGAGGCTGAGGCGGGTGGATCACGAGGTCAAGAGATCAAGACCATCCTGGTCAACATGGTGAAACCCCGTCTCTACTAATACAAAAAATTAGCTGGGCATGGTGGCGCGTGCCTGTAATCCCAGCTACTCAGGAGGCTGAGGCAGGAGAATTGCCTGAACCCAGGAGGCGGAGGTTGTGGTGAGCCGAGATGGTGCCATTGCACTCCAGCCTGGGTAACAAGAGTGAAACTCCATCTCAAAAAAGACAAAAACAAAACAACCAACGGCAACTTTGCTGACTCCAGCATTAACATTCGACGTCCACAGATGAGAAAACAGGCGTAGTGAGGCTCCCTTACTACCAGGACTGCCAAGTGAGTCAGTGGCAGGGACAGGATTCAATCTAGGCAGAGTCCACGGTAGCAACAGCGACACTTGTAATAAGTAACAGCAACAGGAGGGGCTGGGGATGCCGGCTGTGCTGAGTCCAGCGTCACCACCTCCTTCACCTCACACCAAACCTACGAGGAAAGTACCTGTTTTCTTTTTTTTGTCATGTTCTAACTTTTTACTGAAAAAAACGCAACAGTAAGCCAGGCATGGTGGCTCACACCTGTAATCCCCGCACTTTGAAAGGCAAGGAGGGAAGACTGCTTGAACACAGGAGTTCAAGACCAGCCTGGGCAACACAGTGGGACCCCATCTCTACAAAAAACAGAAAAATCAGCCAGGCATGGTGGCACCTGCCTGTATTCCCAGCTCCTCAAGAGGCTGAGGTGTGAGAATTGCTTGAGCCTATGAGGTCAAGGGTGCAGTGAGCTGTGATCACGCCAGTATACTCCAGCCTGGGTGACAGTGAGCCCTTGTCGCAAAAAACAAAACAAAAACAATGAAAGAAAAACACAAAAGCCAGGGGAAGAGTGTGATGGACCTCGTGGGCCCACCACCCACTGTCAGTTACCAACATTTGGCCAATCTTGCAAGAAAGGCACTGATGAGCCCATTTTAGAGATGAGGAAACTGAGGCTCCTGGAGGTTTAGAGATTTGTCCAGGGGCACATGGTGAGGGTCAGGGTCAAAAACCAAGCCCCACCCTGGGTCAGGAGCCTGCCCTCTTCCCATCTCTCCAGATTAAGCAGGTGCTGAGCTCTGCTGAGCCCCGGCTAGCTCTGGAGCAAATGCAGGATGTCTCTCCCTGTCTGTCCAGGCTGGGGGTGGTTCCCGCCTGGACATTGGTGGAGGCTCCTCCCCTCCCTGACAGGGCTGCATGCTGCCTCTGGCCCTGAGCAGGTCCTGGGTGCAAGGTCCGTTTCCTCCTGCTCCTGCCTGACACCAGGTGGGACCTGGGGCTGCGACAGGCCTGGCACCTGGAAGGGGCTATGCTCGCACCTCCCTCACGTGGCCCCTGCACTCTCAATCTCAGCTTCGCCCCCAGGAAAATGCTTCAAAACGCCCTTTAGGCACCCCTTCCAATTCACCCGAGTGATGTCCGACTGAGGCCTCCACCTCCAGTGAAGGCACAGATCCCCCCAGCCCCCCACAGCCCCTTCCTGTGCCCTTGCATCTGACCCCAGACTTTCTGCTGCAGTGTCTGCTTTCCAGCTGCCTCCAGGCATGGGCTGGGACACTGCGGGGCCACAAGGTCACCTGCAGGAACCACGGCCTGGACAGAGATCCCCACAAGCAGCCAAGAGTGAAGGGCCGAGACAGAGGGCCCGGGGCTCTGAGGGCGCACTCTCTGCTGACCATGGCTGCGCTGTCCTGAGGAGGCCGCCTCAGCTCTCTGAGCTTGGGTCTCGAGGCTCTGGGAGAGGCTGAATCTCAGCTCCCCACCTCCCTGCTGTGTGCACGTGGGTAGGCGTGTCAGAGCCGTTCCCTCATCTGTGAAGCAGAGGTGACGAGTCCTCCCTCAAGCACAGATGGACAAATGAGCCAAGATGTGCCATGGGCCCGGGAACCAGCAGGCCCACAGGTGGAGACCCACAGGTGGAGGCCCACAGGTGGAGGCCATGGTGATTGCTGTTGTCTGTCCCATGCATTCCCACCCTAGGGTGTATAAAGAAATGTCCTGTGGGCGGTCAGGCATGGTGGCTCACGCCTGTAATCCCAATACTTTGGGAGGCCAAGGGGGGCAGATCACCTGAGGTCAGGAGTTTGAGACCAGCCTGACCAACATGGAGAAACACTGTCTCTACTAAATATACAAAATTAGCTGGGAGTGGTGTCCCAGCTACTCGGAAGGCTGAGGCAAGAGAATCACTTGAACCCTGGAGGTGGAGGTTGTGGTGAGCTGAGATCACACCATTGCACTCAAGTCTGGGTAACAGAGCAAAACTCCATCACACACAAAAAAGAAATGTCCTGTGGGCTTGGTCTGAATGAGCCTCAGCCTCTCCCTGACCATGCTCCCCTGAAAACTCGGTCAAGTACACGGTCACACACTAGATGCCTGCAGGGCCTGGGCTGACGCTGACAGGCCACACTGACAGGAAGGGGAGGCAGGCAGGGGCTGCAGGGAACCAGGGAGGCTGTCTAATGGGGGCACCATGGCTGAGCACCCAGATCCAACTGTTTCCCAGCAGACACCAGAAATCTGGATTGCTGTGGGAAATCCTGAGTTTAAAATAGAGGGATTGGCCAGGCACCAGTGGCTTGTTTGAGCCTAGGAGTTGGAGGCTGCAGCAAGCCATGATCGCGCCACTGCATTTCAGCCTGGGCAAGAGTAAGACCCCATCTCTTTAAAAAAATAAAAGGAATCAGCCAGGCGCGGTGGCTAAAGCCTGTAGTCTAGCACTGTGGGAGGCGGGTGAATCACTTGAGGTCAGGAGTTCGAAACCAGCCTGGCCAAGATGGTGAAACCCTGTTTCTACTATAAATACAAAAAATATTTAGCCAGGTGTGGTGGCGGGCACCTGTAATCCCAGCTACTCAAGAGGCTGAGACAGGAGAATGTCTTGAAGGTGGGAGGCAGAGGTTGCAGTGAGTCGAGATCACACCACTGCACCCCAGCCTGGGTGACAGAGCCAGACTCCGTCTCAAAAAACAAAACAAAATAAAAATAAAAAAAATAAAAGGAATCATCCTGGGGTCAAACCCAGCCCCACCTCCTCCCACAGCCAAAACAGGGCCCCATGAACTCCATGGGGACCTCTAGCCCCACCCCAGCCTCCACTCACCTGAGGGCTCCTCGAGGGGACGGGCGAGGGTGAGGGAGCGGCCCAGGAACAGATGCAGATCCAGCAGGTAGGGGATTTCGTCAGGGGCCACCAAGGAATAGGCCGTGCCACTTCGGCCCGCTCGGGCCACACGGCCTGCAGCAAGGAGATGCAAGCTTAATCAAGCAAAGAACCCAGCCCCAGCATGAGCTCCACAGGCCAGACCCTGAGTGAGTGAGCCTGGCCAGGCTGCGAACCTCGCAGAGCTGCTGTCCCCGCCTACACGCAGGGAAAGTCAATCCTGGTCCGTGGGTCGATCTGAGAGTACGCCTGTGCTGACATGGTGCTCTGGGAGATGAGCAAAAATACAGCACGGCCCTGCTTGTGAGCATGGTCCAAACTCTTCAGTGTCCCCGCTGTGAGAACTCCTCCAAAGACGCAAAGATTTACACACAAGGAGGTTTAGTGCAGCCCGGACTAGGACAGCCCCAAGTTGGACACTAAAGGCTCCAGGATCGAGGGCTGGTTAAGTGAATTAGCTGATGGCCACGTGGTGGTGGGAACGAAGCAACTCAGGAAAAGAGTGGCCAAACACACTACAGCCTACAGGGCCAGGCCGGTGGCTCATGCCTGGAACCACAGCGTTTGAGGGGCCGAGAGGGGAGGATCACTTGAGGCCAGCAGTTTGAGACCAGCCTATCTACAAAAAATGAAAATTAGCCAAGTGTGGTGGTGTGTGCTGTAGCCCTAAGAACTTGGGAGGCTGAGCTGGGAGGATTGCTTGAATCTAGGAGTTCAAGCTTACAATGAACTATGATCATGCCGCTGCACTAGAGCCCAAGCAACAGAGTGAGATCCTGGCCCCCTGCTTGTCTGTGTAAATAAAGATTTATTGGAACACAGCCACACTCATTTGTTTATATGTTATCTATGTAAATGAACAGGCAGCATTCACACTACACCAGCAGAGAGGAACAGTTATGACAGAGACAGTATGGTCCACAAAGCCTAACATTTCATGTCTAGCCCCTTACAGAAAAGAAGTGCCAATCCATCACAGACTGACATTTTACAGTCAACAAAAAACATTCATGATGTATGGTGATGTAAAAAGACAAAACAAAAAGCAAGTTATAAAAAGAGCACCCAATGATGGTAATTTTGCATAAAGTAAAGAAGTCCCTACATATCATTACATTTTGGTTTCTCTCTGTATCTTGGGAAAACAAGGTGTTACAACATTTGAGGATTTCATCTGAGATTGTCTGACCGGTGCTGTTGGTCTTGTGATGCACAAGCAATTCCCTTTGGGGGGCCCTGGGGACCTCTCTAGGGACACACAGAACCAGCCCTCCACACAGCAATGAACACCAGAGAACAGCAGAGAGCAACAAGGGGGAAGTGCACCTGCCACATGACACTCATGAATTAAAAGAAGGCAAAGAAAAAAGGACAGTTTCCAGGTGCTGCGGGAGGGGCATAAGGAGATTTTGTCTGATGGGTAGAGCTTGAGTTTAGCAAGATGAAAAAGTTCTGGGGCTGGGCGCAGTGGCTCACGCCTGTAATCCCAGCACTTTAGGAGGCTGAGGCGGGTGGATCAGTCGAGGTTAGGAGTTCAAGACCAGACGGGCCAACCTGGCAAAACGCCATCTCTACTAAAAACACAAAAAATTTGCCGGACGTGGTGGCAAGCACCTGTAATCCCAACCACTCGGGAGGCTGAAGCAAGAGAATAGCTGGAACCCAGGAGGCGAAGGCTGTAGTGAGCCGAGATCACGCCACTGTGCTCCAGCCTTGGAGACAGAGCAAGACTCTATCACACACACACAAAAGTTCTGAGGACAGATGTGATGACGGTCGTACGTGAGTGGACTCAATGCCACTGCACTGCACACTGGGAAATGGCACGATGGTGAACCGCATGCTACGTCTATTTACCACAACTTAGAAAGTGCACTCAATGCCCCTAACCCAGGGAACGTCACAGCTCAGCCAGTCTGCCTTGAGCATGCTCCAAATCCTTCCATTAGCCTACCCTTGGGCAAAGTCAACCCACACACTGCCGATTTTGAAATAAAGTGTTGAATATCCCATGTGACTTATTGAATACTGTACTGGAAGAAAAAATAGAATGGTTGCCTGCGTGCCACTTTAAGTCAACAAAACCTAGAAGCTGAGTAATTGGATTTTCTTGTTTTTTTTGAGACAAGGTCTTGCTCCGTCACCCAGGCTGGAGTGCAATCGTGCAACTGGGAGTTTGAGACCAGCTTGAGCAATACAGCAAAACTCTGGCTCTAAAAAAAGCTCACAGCGGCCTGGCATGGTGGCGCATGCCTGTAATCCCAGCACTTTGGGAGGCTGAGGCGGGTGGATCATGAGGTCAGGAGATCTAGACCAGCCTGGCCAATATGGTGAAACCCCATCTCTACTAAAAATACAAAAATTAGTTGGGCATGGTGGCAGGCGCCTGTAATCCTAGCTCAGGAGGTGGAAGCAGGAGAATTGATTGAACCTGGGAGGCAGAGGTTGCAGTGAGCCGAGACTGCGCCACTGCACTCCAGCCTGGGCAACAGAGTAAGCGTGTCTCAAAACAAAAAAGCTCACAGCTACCCCACACGCAGTGGCAGGGGTTTTGCGTCTGCCGGGAACTGGCACCCCTGCCTGCCACAGTCAGCCCCGGGCTGCTTACCCACGCGGTGCAGGAAGAGCTTGCCCTTGGCGGGGAAGCTGTAGTTGATGACATTGTCCAGCAGTGGGATGTCCAGGCCACGGGCGGCCAGGTCAGTCACGATGAGGGCAGAGCACTTGCCAAGTGTGAATTTGGCGAGGTTGATCTTGCGGGCTGTCGGGTCTAGGGCACTGTAGATGTGGGCGCAGCTCACCCGCTGGGTCATCAGCAGCTGCTCAGAGGAAAGATGGTAGCAAAGTGAGAAGGAGACTTGGAGGAGAGAGGAAAGGAAGCCAGGCCACAGCGGCGGACGGAGTTCCGGAGTCTAGCACCCTTGGTTTGAATGCCAGCTTGCTGGGTGACCCCAGTTTGGGGAGGAATAGAGCTTCCAACACCTCCCACCTCTCTAAAGGGTCATCTGAAGATCAGAGATGATGTGTGCAGAGGGCCCTCTTAGGCTGCAGATGCACCCCAGTGCACAAACCTCATCCTGATTTGGCTACAACCAAGCTGTGTGACCTTGGGCAAATTACCAAACCTTTCTGTGCCTCGTTTTCCTCAGCTGTACGAATAACTGCCCCTTCTTTGTAGGCTTATGATGAGGATTACATGAGTTTGTATACACAGTGCTGAGACAGTCTCAACACGGGACGCTCATGAGGGTGCCAGCTGTTCTTTACAGATTACTATTTACACTGGGCGCAGTGGCTCACACCTATAATCCCAGCATTTCAGGAGACCAAGACTGGAAAATTGCTTGAGCCCAGGAGCTCAAGACTAGCCTGGGCAACAAAGCAAACACCATCTCTACAAAAAAATATAAATAAATAAAAACTGAGCCGGCCTGGTCAGTATGGCTCGTGCCTGTAGTCCGAGGTATAGGAGGCAGAGGTTGCAGTAAGCCGTGATCACGACACTGTACTCCAGTCTGGCCAAAGGAGCAAGACTGTCTCAAAAAAAAAAAAAAAAAAAACCATTAAAAATTACTATTTTGGTCTTATTCACTGGTGACCGCGGCAGCTGCACGAGGAAGTGCTGTGAAATGTGTGTAGAGTAAGTGAAACCCAGCGAACCATGTCCTCAGATAACAGACCCAGCTGTAGCTGGCAGGGAGGCAGGCACCAACGGAAAGGGGCCCCGCTGCCTTCGGGGGCACACCGACTCCCCAGGCTTTGACCCTGGTGAGGGTCACACAGGCATAACACACATGAAAAAGCTCTTTGAGCCACTCACACAAGCTAACAGCCCTTCACACAGCTTGCTACATGCAGGTCGTGCCTCAACCTCAAGAAGTCAAACACAGTGAACACTGAAAATCTACAGGAAAACGACAGGATGGCAGGGACAGGCTTCCAAATACCCAGATGTAAGGGGAAATAACAGAGGAAAGTCAAGACCAGCTATGAGCTGCTAACAGTTGTACCTAGATAACAAATACCCGGGAGTTCATCATATTATTTTCTGATCTTAGTATGTGTCTGGAATTTTCTCATAATAAAAGTTTAAGCCAGGTGCTGTAGCTCATGTCTGTAATCCCCTTGGCCTTTGGGAGGCAAAGGCAGGCAGATCACTTGAGGTCAGGAGTTCAAGACTCGCCTAGTCAACACAGCGAAACCCCATCTGCACGAGAAATGCAAAAACCAGCCAGGTGTGGTGTTGCCTGAAGTCTCAGCTATTTGAGAGGCTGAATAACAAGAATCGTTTGAACCTGGAAGGTGGAGGTTGCAGTGAGTCGAGATCACACCACTGCACTCCAGCCTGGGTGACAGAGTGAGACACTGTTTCCAAAAAAGATAAATATCGGCCGGGCGCGGTGGCTCACACCTATAATCCTAGCACTTTGGGAGGCCGAGGTGGATGGATCACCTGAGGTCAGGAGTTCAAGACCAGCCTGGCCATCATGGTGAAACCCCTTCTTATAAAGAAAAAAAAAAAAGATAAATAAAATTTTTTCATAATAAAAGTATAGACTGAGCGCAATAGCTCACACCTGTAATCCCGGCACTTTGGGAGGCCAAGGTGGGAGGATCACATGAGCCCAGGAGTTCAAGATCAGCTTGGGCAACCGAGCGAGCACCTGTCTTTACAAAAAAAATAAAAATAAATAACAAATTAGCTGGGCGTAGTGACGAGTGCCACTGGTCCCAAGTACTCAGGAGGCTGAGGCGAGAGGACTGCTTAAGCCCAGAAGCTTTCAAGGCTGCACTGAGCTGCAATCGCGCCACTGCACTCCAGCCTGGGTGACAGAGCAAGACTTCGTCTCAAAAAAAAAAAGAAAAAAAAAGACCATCTTGAGCCCAGGCCAAGGCCCCTGGTCTGCTCTCGTGCTGCCCTCTAGTGACCGCACTCGGAATTGCAGCTCCAAACTCCGGCTGAAGGTGGCGTGGTGGCGTGGTGGCGGGGCTGGGGGATGAGGGGGGGGTCTTTCCTGACCAGGCACCCTCAGGGAGGGCCCTGCTCACCTCGGTGAGGTACTCGGCATGGTGCTTCGTAGCCACAAACACCACGGTCTGGTCCTGAGGCCGCACCACGTTGCGCAGCAGGTGGAGCAGCACAGCAGCCTTGGTGTCCTCCCGCACGAGGAAGAACGAGGTCTGCGGGGAGAGGGATTGCGGGTTGGCTCGTGGGGTCCTGGCTGAGGGCTTGCAGGGCCCCCCTCCCCGACACACCTGTCCTGGACGGGCACATGCACAGCCTCACCTTGAGCTGCTCGTTGAGCTTAGCGTCCACGTCAAGCCGGATGAGCACGGGCTCCGTGAGGCCTAGAGGAGACGTGGGGCAGAGTCGGGGAGTCGCTGACAGACTGGACCCCCAGGCCCTAGGCAGACCCCCAGCTCCCATCTCCACCCCCAGCTCACCCACCTGCCCGGGCAAATTCCACCAGCAGTTTGGGCAGCGTAGCGGAGAACAGCACCGTCTGGTGGCCCCCAGGGAGGCGGGCGATGATCTCCTGCAGCTGCTCTGCGAAGCCCATTTCAAAAAGCCTGGAAAAGCAGAGGGCAGGACAGGGTCGGAGGGAGCCTCCACGCCCTGGAGTTCCAACCTCAGCATCCTTGTCCCCACAACGTCTGCGGTGTCCCACGGCTTGCCTCACTCTACTTTATCTCAGCCCACTCACACTTTACTGCGTGACCTCATCCTAAGCAACAATAACCTTGAAATCTGGAACGTGTCTCGGTATGTTCCTACAGACTCATGCTGAAATAAACGACAGCAGCCTAGGCCGGCTCCAGGCACTCACACCTGTAATACAGCACTTTGAGAGGCTGAGGCAGGAGGAGTTTGAGACCAGCCTGGGTGAGACCCCATCTCTACAAAAAATAAAAATTAGTTGGGCATGGTGGCACATACCTATATTCCCAGCTACTCAAGAGGCTGAGGTGGGAGGATCCCTTGAGTCTGGGAGGCCGAGGCTGCAGTGAGCCATCATCACACCACTGTGCTTCAGACTGGGCGACAGAGCAAGACCCTGTCTCCATCAGTCAATCAATGGTAGCAGCTCCTCCCCCTTCCCTCTCCTCCCACTCCCCAACTCTGCCAGGGACGGTTCTAAGTACTATACAAGCATCAAGTCTTCTGGTCCTCACAGCACCCCTGAGAGGTACGTGCTACTTTATCCCTGCTTTGCAGCTGAGGCAGGCAAGGCCCAAAGATGCCAGTGATTTGCCCAAATTCACAGAGCTGGAGTGGCAGAGATAGGACTTGATCCTCCTCCTGTCTGGCTCCTGAGTCCATGCTCTCGACTTTGTGCTTTTAAAAAAATCCCTTTGCCATCCTATGTTAGTTGTTCTATTATTCATTTCAATTCTCCCAAAATGCAAAATTATAAATATTGGTTACAGAGCCCCAGGGAAGAACACCAGCACCACTTATGAGGAGGTCTGCAGCCCACATCTGGGGAGACAGTGCCTCAGTCTCAGCCGCACAGGTCTCTCCCAGCAGAGCCTTCCCCTAGCTGATCTCCCTGCTTCTGCTTCACCAGTCCAGACACCAGTGCTCAGGGCTGGACCTGCAGTCTTACCGGTCGGCTTCATCGAACACCACGTATTCCACACTATGCAGCTTCAGGTTCATTTCCACAGCCACGTGCACCAACCGTCCGGGAGTGGCAATGATTCTGGAAGAGGATGCACAGACCAGGTGATCCCAGGTCCAGGGCCATCACCATAGCTCTCTTACACCCCCACCACTGGGAAGGGACCTCAAGGCATCATTCCCAATCCACAAACTCACATGTCGGGATTTTCGTGCAGGGCTGCAAACTGGTCTTCCATCCTAGGGAGGAGAGAAGGGGTTAGCTTGATAGAACAGATTGCTCTGGTTTCCCTTCCCATAACCAAACGTCCAGGAGAGGCTGCATACCCCAACCTCAAGATCACAGGCCCAAGGCTTGGAACTGAGGAAAGGCCAGTGCTGAGGTATGAAGCAAAGGCACTGCTCTGACAAGAGATACAAGTTAAAATATACCAAAGAATGGTTACTACAGAGTTCCCCTGAAGACATGGGCTCAACTACAGACCTCAACTCACTTCTTCTGTTGCTCCAGATAGCAACAAAGCTGCCTTTGGCCCACAGTGCCCCCTAGCAACTAACCCTGGAACTACCAGCTCCAACTAGAACCCAGGTTCCCTAGATCTTTATCAGCTCCTGTCCTTAAACCCTTCCGGCACACATCCCCAATTTTAGTCCTCCTCTGAAGCACCCTTGGGATACCTGTAGGAGCCAGAGTAGTCCTGGGCCAGGACTAGCCCAGGGAGGCCTGACAATCATTAATTTTAGAAAGAATAAATGACAATGGAAACAAAAGCACTGAAAAGCAAACTCTCTGAGCATCAAGAGTGTTAATAGTGGCATCCTTAAACTTTCTCCCTTAAAGGTGCTGCCCTTTAAGGGAGAAACTGTCGGGTAAAGCATGGAATCCGGCAGGAGACTGGATTCTGATCCCAACTCTACTATGAAATCATTGTCTGACTCTAACCTGTCACTTCCTCATTTTGCTCATCTGTAAAACAGATGTGGCACCTACTACCTCAGAAGGGAGGTACCTGCACATCAGGCGATAAAACATCTTGAGAATCTCAGCTATTGCAAACATCCCTCGATTCCTGTGCTTTCTGATTTCAAACAGCCCACAGCCAAGCATGGTGGCTCATGCCTGTAATCTCAATACTTTGGGAGGCCAAAGCGGCAGATGGCTTGAGCCCAGGAGTTTTGAGACCAGCCTGGGAAACATGGCGAGACCTCATTTCTACGAAAAATACAAAAATTAGCTGGGTGTGGTGGCTCACACCTGTAGTGCCAGCTACTGGGGAAGCTGACGTGGTAGGATCACTTGAGCCCAGGAGGTTGAGGTTGCAGTGAGCTGTGATCACACTACTGCACTCCAGCCGGGGTGACTGAGTGAGACCCTTTCTCAAAACAAATATTAATGTAGATACACCTGTCTATCCTGTGAGCTGACAGCTCTATTTCAGGAGCCTCAGAACTTCTGAGTGGCAGTGCTTCTGTGGACGATGTATTTTAATATTTTATTGCATCATTTCCTTTGTCTTTTTTCTTAAGCCTGTCAAATTTAGCAGTGAGGGGATCGTATACTGACTTCAGTGATACTAATGTTGGTAAGTTCTGATAACCTGCTGCTCCTGGACCAGCCTTGTTGGGTTTTGGTTTTGGTTTTTTTTGTTTGTTTTTGACACAGAGTCTTACTCTGTCACCCAGGTTGGAGTGCAGTGGTGCCATCTCAGCTCAATGCAACCTCCACCTCCCGGGTTCAAGTTGATTCTCCTGCCTCAGCCTCCAGAGTAGCTGGGACTACAGGCATGCACCACCATGCCCGGCTAATTTTTCTATTTTTAGTAGAAACAGAGTTCCACTATGTTGGCCAGGCTGGTCTTGAAGTCCTGAGCTCAGGAGCTCTGTCCGCCTCAGCCTCCCAGAGTGCTGGGATTGCAGGTGTGAGCCACTGCGCCCAGTCTTGTTGGGTTTTTTGCTGCTATTATTAATAAGCAGCAAAGCTTAAATCAAACTAACGTCCTGGAGACACAGGGATGCGCCTGCATGGTGGTGATCCTGGCATGGGGTGCTATCATTAATAAGCAACAAAGTTTAAATCAAACTAACATCCTGGAGACACAGGAACACAGAAGCTGCTATCATTAATAAGCAACAAAGCTTAAATCAAACTAACGTCCTGGAGACACAGGGATGCGCCTGTGTGGTGGTGACCCTGGCATGGGGTGCAGGGACCTTACCTGTCTCCACCCAGGATCAGGGCAGTCTTGAGGCCAGTGAACTTCCCCAGCTGAGAAGAGAAAGTGATTGAGAGAGGGCAGGGTGAGACGACAGCCTGCTCATGGCTGAAGTGGGCCACTCGTTCCCGGTCCCAAGTCAGCCCCAGCCTCCCCCTTCTCCCCCAGCTCGGACACACCTCCTTGGTGAACTTCAGGGTCTGCAGGGCCAGTTCTCGGGTGGGCGAGAGGATGAGGGCACGGGCCCCAGTCTGGGCACTGTGGGTCTTGAGCCGCTCGAACATGGGGAGGAGGAAGCAGGCAGTCTTGCCGCTGCCAGTGCGGGCCATGGCCACCACGTCCTTGCCATCCAAGATCACCGGGATGGTCTGAGGAGCCACAAGTGGGGACGGCTGGGTCAGCACCTCCCCAAACACCACGTGACCCAGAGCTTCAAGGCCCTGAGCAGTGGGTGTGCTATGGATCTCAGCGAATGGGCAGGCACCTGTCACCCAGCCAAGCCTATTCTTGCCTATTCTTTCAAAAGCTTGTTTGCATGCCTCCAAGGATGAGCAGCTCACTACCCCAACTCTTTCCAATGCTGGAACACCCTTCTTCAGGGGGAGCCAGACTCTACCTCCCCGTCTAGCCTTCCTCCTCAGGACTCCAGAGGGGTGGTGGGGAGGGACAAAAGGGTGGGAGCATGGATGGGGGCTCGCTTTGTTGCCCAGGCTGGACTTGAACTCCTGGCCTCAAGTGATCCCACCTCTGCCTCCCCAAATGCTAAGATTACAGGCGTGAGCCACTGCACCCAGCACTCATCTTGATATTTAAATCCTTGCTCCAGCTGCTACCGATTTTACATTTTTTTTTTTTTTTTTTTTGAGACAGAGTTTTGCTCTTGTTACCCAGGCTGGAGTGCAATGGCGCGATCTCGGCTCACTGCAACCTCCGCCTCCTGGGTTCAGGCAATTCTCCTGCCTCAGCCTCTTGAGTAGCTGGGACTACAGGCATGCGCCACCATGCCCAGCTAATTTTTTGTATTTTTAAGTAGAAACGGGGTTTCACCATGTTGACCAGGATGGTCTCGATCTCTTGACCTCGTGATCCACCCACCTCGGCCTCCCCAAGTGCTGGGATTACAGGCTTGAGCCACCGCGCCCGGTCCTGCTGCTACTGATTTTAAAGAGAATGTGTGGCTGGGAGCTGCCTGAGCTGTGGCACAGCTGTGGGCAGCCTCCGGGAGGCTCAATTGGCAGAGAGGCCCAGGGTGGAGTCTCTGCTCGGCCCAACCTTCTCCACCTAGGAAGTAGGCACGCTAGCTGGGGCTTTAGCAGAGTAAAGGGGGCAAGAGATGTAACAGCTAGGACAAGGGGTTGCTGTCAAGAGTCCAGACAGGAGGGTCATGGCACTCCTCCCTGGCCCCCACCCATCCACCGCCCCACCCCTCACCTTCCTCTGGATGGGCGTCGGCACTTTGTACCCCTTCTTCATGATGCCTTTGAATACCGGGTAGCTCAGGCCTGGGAGAGATACGGAACAGTCAGGGGGCCGAAGGAGCCCCCGCAGCACCGACCCCAGAGAACTTTACAGGACAAATGACAGCTTCATCAACAATAAACAGCAAGAAAAAAAAGCAATAAAGCAGAAACCAAAAGGTGAAATGAGACTCAGGAGACAGATCTGACTGGGGTGATAGAACCTTATTTGATTTTCTGATGTGAACCCACTCTTGAGGTCATGACAGCAGGGACCGCTGAATGACACTGAGAAGCTGCGCCTTCACTGTAGGCGTGGTAAGGTCCTCCGCCTCTCGGGGGTATGTGCGGACACAGGGAGAGGATATCCGGAACGAACTTCGGAATCACCCCAGGTGGTGGGGAGGGACAAAAGGGTGGGGCCGTGGATGGGGGCTCGCTTTGTTGCCCAGGCTGGACTTGAACTCCTGGCCTCAAGTGATCCCGCCTCTGCCTCTCCAAACGCTAAGATTACAGGCGTGAGCCACTGCACCCAGCACTCATTTTGATACTTAAATCCTTGCTCCAGCTGCTACTGATTTGTAAAGAGTGAGAGTCAAGCTTTATTTCTGGCCAGCCAGGTGTCCCCACAACACCCAGCCATCCCATCCTTTCCCTCCTTCTGAAATGTCCCTCTGCCATGCAGTAAGTCCCCAACTGTCTCTGCCTGTTCTTGTACTCGCATCGCCTTTCCCAAGGCCTGTTCTAACTGCCCTCTCCTGTGTCAGGGTTGCTGCCCCGATGGAAAGCCCTGAATGACCGGGAAACTAGATCTGCTACCTTGGTCTACCCAACCACAGTGCTGGGCCAGCGTGGACATCAGCGGCGGAGTGCAGAGGCTGTGATGACCCCCAGCGGCCGCTCCCACAAAGTCCTGACGCCAAACTGGCACCCACCCATGGACTGGAAGCCTCCAGACTTCTTCTTCTTCTTGTTCTGGGCACGCACCATCTCCCGGGTGTCCGGCTCCACATCCGAGGTGCATTCCAAGCTGGGGAAGGTGGGCAGGGGTCTGCCAGGTCCCAGCTGGGAGGGAAGAACAGAACAGAGGGGCAGTATCACTGCAGGCACAGTGGGACCACAGGGGGCTGGGAGGGGGCTGTGCCGTTGGCCTCTCTCCCCCATTCAAGCCAATGGTGATTCCGCCAGCACGTCACTTCTTTGCTAACAGCTCCTTTGGCTGGGCCAAAACGGGACGGAAGTTCAGAGTGGGCTCTGCAGAGACTGTCTCAGTTTCAATCCCAACTCTGTCACTTAACAGTTGTGAGACCTGATGTGGGGATCGCTCCCATGTGAAGCCCCTCGGAATTGGGCCTCACCATATGGTGAGCTTGAGCCCGGACATAGTTTCCCATTGGAGGCAGTCGAGATCGGGGAAAGTTAAACTGAGATCGAAGGGTATCTAAAAGCAACTTTGCTAGACGATAAGGTGATACCTAAGTGGTCTGAGAAGGCATTGTGTTTATTTTCTGTTTCTGCATTTTATGACTTTGTCTGCCCATTTGCTGGGTCCTGTGCTTGTTCTTGTGACTGCTGTTTGCATAGATAACAGGATTACTGCCTCTCTGGTGCCTTGCATAGATAGTTAACTTTTTAACTTTAGCTTTCACTGCTGTTTGCATAGTTAACAGGCTTACTGCCTCTCTGGTGCCTTGCATAGATGGTTAACTTTTTGACTTTAGCTTTCCCCAACCTGATAATGAGACCCACCTGGATGACTTGATTGTATCTGATTATGTACTTGATTTTACTATTGTGTTATCTGCTGCCTAAGCTTGTATCCCAGGACTTTCTGTTACCTTTAATGTATGAGATATTGGTGTCTGTTCCTGCAAACGAAGTAGGACAAAGATATATATACTAACTGTGTGCAAAATAAATTTGTCATTTGAGCAAACGGCTCACTTGACCCTCCGGACCTCGCTCTCTCTCTCTCTCTTCTTCCCGCGCACTCCCCTATTCAGGTTGGAACCCTCTTGCTGGCCAAGAGTCCCCGGCAGACGTGCCGGCCAACCGGGAGCCCAGAACCTGAGGCAAGGGAGTTAATCTCCCTGAGCCTGTGCTTCCACACCTGGAAAATGGGAATGACAAGCAGAGGTCCCCCACGGTGCTGTGATGATCATATGGGTGAGTGTCATGCTTAGAAAGGTGCCCAGCACACCACAATACACAGGTGGTGGTATTATCACTATCATCACCACCATCAAAGCCCTCAAAATTAAATACCTCGCCAGGTGCAGTGGCTCAACCCTCTAATCCCTACACTTTGGGAGGCTGAAATGGGCAGATCACTGAGGTCAAGAATTTGAGACCAGCCTGGCCAACATGGTGAAACCTCGTCTCTACTAAAGTGCAAAAATTAGACAGCCATGGTGGTGCGTGCCTGTAATCCCAGCTACTCAGGAGGCTCAGGTGTGAGGATCGCTTGAACTGGTGAGGTGTAGTTTACAATGAGATAATGCCACTGCATTCCAACCTGGGCAACAGAGCAAGACTCTGTCTCAAAAACAAAACAAAACAAAAATTAAATAACAAAATAAAAATTAGCCAGGTATGGTGACACCCACCTGTAGTCCCAGATAATAAGGAGGCTGATGCAGGAGGATCACTTGAGCCCAGAAGATTGAGGCTGTTGTTCTGAGCCATAAACTCGCCACTGCACTTCAGCCTAGGTAACAGAGACCTTGTCTCAAAAAAAAAAAAAAAGAAATACACACATATTTACATATTTTTTTTTTTTAGAGACAGGGTCTCACTCTGTCACCCAGGCTGGAGCACAGTGGTGCAGTCATAGCCTACTGCAGCTCTGAACCTTGAACTCCTAGGCTCAAGTGTCTCCCACCTTAGCCTTCCAAGTAGCTGGGACTACAGGCATGTATTACCACACCTGGCTAATTATTTTCTTTTTATTTTTTTGTAGATATGAGGTCTTTACTATGTTCCCCAGGCTAGTCTTAAATTCCTTGCCTCAAGCAATCCTCCCTTTTTGGCCTCCCAAAGTGTTGGGATTACAGGCATGAACCACCACACCCAGCCCCTAAATACTTTAAAGAGCCAATCGAAATGCCTGTGTGTGAAGTGCTAGACTTTTCGAAGCTATCCTGCCCCCTACCGGCTGCCAACCAATCTCCTTCCTGATCTCTAGTCTGTCTCGTGCCTGGCCTCGTTTCTGCTTACCCAGGACCCACTTGTCCTGGCACAGCTAAATCCAATCCAGACACCTCTTCTGGGGAACCTTCTTGGACTACAGGGCTGTCTCCTTTCTCTCAAAAATAGCACTTATGGCCAGGTATGGTAGCTCACGCCTGTAATCCCAGCATGGGGAGGCTGAGGTGGGTGGATCATCTGAGCCCAGGAGTTCTGAGACTAGCCTGGGCAAAATGGTGAAACCCCATCTTTACAAAAAAAAAAAAAAAAGCATTTATGGAGCAGCAGTTCATAAGAATGGCTGAAACTTACAAGGCAGCTACTATAAGCCAGGTGCTGCTCTGAGAATTTATACAAATTAACCCACTTAATCCTCACAACAACCTGAAGTGAGTATTTTTGTTCTGTCCATTTTACAGAGAAGGAAACTGAGGCACAGAGATAAAGCGACGTGCCCAAGGTCACACAGCCAGGAGGTAGTCGGTGAGGGATGCAAACCCTGGATTCAGAGACTATGTTCTTTTCACAGTAACCCTCTAAGATCGACTACAACCTTCTAGGGCAGAGCCATGGCCTGTCTTGAACAGTCCGTGAGTTTAGAACAGTTTTTACATTTTAAAGGGTTGTAGGAAAGGAAAAAAAAAAATGAAACAAAAGAGACAGTGATCTTATATGGCCAGACAAAACCTTAAAAAAAAGATTTATCATCTGGCCCTCGATAGGTCTGCCAACTCCTGCTCTAGGTACATGAAAAGAAGGTGCCTGGGACACACAGGTGCCCCTGCAATAGCTACTGAATGTGTGAAGAGCATGTCCTTTAGTCTTTTTTTTTTTTTCTGAGACAGTCTCACTTAGTCACCCAGGCTGGAGTGCAGTGGCAGGATCTTGGCTCACTGCAGCTTCTACCTCCCAGGTTCATGCAATTCTCCTGCCTCAGCCTCACAACTATCTGTGACTATAGGCACGTGCCACCAGGCCCGGCTAATTTTTGTATTTTTAGTAGAGATGGGGTTTTACCACATGGGCCAGGCTGGTCTCGAACTCCTGATCTCAAGTGATCTGCCCACCCTAGCCTCCCAAGGTGCTGGGATTACAGGCGTGAGCCACCACACCCAGCCTCCTTTATTTATTTTTTTTTTTGGAGACAGGGTTTTACTCTGTAGCTCAAGCTGGAGTGCAGTGATGCCATCATGGCTCACCTATCTCAGGTGATCCTCCCACCTCAGCCTCCCAAGTAGCTGGGACTACAGGTACATACCACCATGCCTGGCTAGTTTTTGTAATTTTTGTAGATGCATTGTCTCACCATGTTGCCCAGGCTAGTCTCGAACTCCTGGCATCAACTGATCCTCACTCCTCAGACTCCCAAAGTGCTGGGATTACAGGCATGAGCCATGGCACCTGGCCAACAATCTTTGAACCATATATAATCATTTACTGGCCTTCTACAGATGTGGAAACAGGGACAGAGAGGCTAAGCAACCTCTCCAATATCCCACAGCCAGTGCAAGGTTGGGCCAAATTTGAACACAGGACAAAGCCCTTGGTCTAAACCACATACAGACTCCTTTTCTTTGGTACTCACCACCTCTGCCCACCTGTGCTGTTTATTACCTTAGTAGTTTCTCTACATTTGTCGAGAATGTAGAGAAACATTCCTCTCCAGGAGCTGGGACCACAGGCAGACCCATTTTCTTTCTTTCTTTTTTTTTCTTTGAGACGGAGTCTTGCTTTGTCACCCAGGCTGGAGTGCAGTGGCACTATCTCAGCTCACTGCAACCTCCACTTCCCAGCTTCAAGCGATTCTCTTGCCTCAGCCTCCCAATCAGATGGGATTACAGGCACCTGCCACCACACCAGCTAATTTTTGTATTTTTGGTAGAGACGGGGTTTCACCATGTTGGCCAGGCTGGTCTCAAACTCCCGACCTCAGGTGATCCACCCACCTCGTCCTCCCAAAGTGCTGGGATTACAGGCATAAGCCACCATGCCCAGCCTAATTTTTAAATTTTTTTGTAGAGACAGGATCTTCCTATGTTGCCCAGGCTGATCTTGAACTCCTGACCTCAAGCTATCCTCTCACCTCAGCCTGTCAAAGTGCTGAGTTCACAAGCGTGAAGCCACTATACCAGGCCTTGGTCAAATTTCTTAACCCTTTAGGCCTCAGTTTCCTCCTTCGGAAAAAATGAAGATGATAGTTGCTGGTGGTGGTACCACAACATTGGTGTGAGGATTAAATCATAAGCCTCTTACAGCTCTTAGCATTGAGCCTGGCTTATAGTAAATAATCAATAAACACAAACAGGCTCACGCCTGTTAATCCCAACACTTTGGGAGGCACAAATGGGAAGACCGCTTGAGACCAGGAGATCGAGACCAGCCTGGGAATATAGGGAGACTCCCCCCATCCCCGCCCGTCTCTACAAAAAATTTTAAAATTAGCCGGGCATGGTGGCGCGTGCCTGTGGTCCCAACTACAGGAGAGGCTGACATGGGAGGATCGCTTAAACCCAGGAGGCAGAGGCTGCAGCGAGCCGTGGCTACACAACTGCACTCTGGCATGAGCAACAGAGCAAGACTCTGTCTCAAAAACAAATTTTTAAAATTAGTTTCCCAGAAGTTTGGGGAGTCACTGTCGCAAGCCACGCGGTCTGGCCTCCCCTTAATTCAACCTCCCAAGAATGCTCCAAAGTCTCAAAGTCAGATCTTTTGCACCCGTACTTTTCATTGGGCGAAAGGAAACCAGGATCCGCCCCTGAGCAGGAGACAGCCAATGAGGGACGCGCGACCGAAAGCCCGCAGGAAGGCCCGCAGGCTCCGGCCGCGGGACCCCGAGCCTAACAAGCCTCGAGGCACGTCTTCAGGCCTGCTGTCCCAAGACCCATCCTCGGGCCGGTAGGCTCCCTCCCCACCCTCTGCGGAGCCCACTCTCCAGCTGGGGAAACTGAGGCTTCGGGGCGCTTCCCGGAGCCGGGTCTTGGGCCCCAACGTGTGTCCCCGCCCCACGCGCCTACCTTCCGGGCCCGGGTGTCATCTTCCGCCTGAATCTCAAATTCGCCGTCCTGCGAGTCGCTGCCGCGGGCCTTGGAGGCCGCGCCTCGGCGCTTCCGGAGCCCTTTCTTCTTCCTCCACTGGCCCATGGCAGCTGACGACCGAGGTCCGGCCGCGGGGCGCTTGCCCGCCGCCATTCGGGTCGCGCGCTGGGAACGCGGAAGGGGGCGGGGCCTGCGGCGCGCACCAACTGCGAAGGTGGGGAAGGAGCGGTGGCCACGTCACCCCGGCTGCGCTTTCACTAGTGCCTGCGGCCCTGGGCAGCCTAGTACATACGCCCGTGAGTGAGTGGCACCAGAGGCCCCTCTCCGTGTTTAGGAACTTCCTGGGCGTCAGGAACGTGGCGCCTGTCCTTGGGCGAACTCCCCCCTATCCCCGGGCGCGAATGGTCAGGGCCGCGTCCGCCGTGCTGCTGCCTGCTCCCTTGTTGCTGGGTTCTGGGTTTCTGAATGCGCGCGCCGCTCCCACGTCGCCTAGGCCAGCTACCCGGGTGAGTCAGTCGGCGCGTGGTGCACCGGTACGGCCTGGGCTGCCGGGGGTCCGGGACCCCTGGCATTCCTGGCCGAAGATTGACGGGGATCCCGGATGCACCGAACGCCTCTGTGCCCTCACCGCGGGTTCCAGACCTGGTGGGAAGAAGGCGCGGGGAGAGGTACCTGAGGACCCCGATGCCTGTGAGCCAAGATGCTCAGGTAAGAGAACAGCTCAAAAATGCAGGGACCTCGGGCATTTTTTAACCGGGTCATTGATTTAGGAGTCGCAGAATATGGGGCGGTGGGGGTGGCGGTGATCTCCCAATAGCAGTGTAGTGAAGTACACAAGCTCTGGACTCAGATTTCACTTCCACCGTTTTAGCTTTATAGGTGTGACCTACCCATGTGACTTCACCTCAGTTTTGTGATCCGTAAAATGGACAAAATCGAACCTACTTCACAGTGCTGTTGAGAGGATTAAATGAAACAATGCTTGTAAAGCTCTTTGCAGGAGGTAGGCATGGGATCCACGCTGGCTGTTACTGCTCCCAACCCCATAGTACATACAGAATATAGGAAAGTGCCTGTCTCCTCTACCACCATAGTGTGTTTTCTGGTTGGTACCTAAATGAGCACAGGTGTCACCTCTCCTTCACCCCCAGAGTCAGTCTATAAATAATTGCCAATAGCACCCCTTTCTCCATCATTATGACAACTAAAAAAAGTCAAAGGGCCAGGTGCCGTGGCTCACGCCTGTGATCCCGACACTTTGGGAAGCCGAGGTGGGTGGATCACGAGGTCTGGAGTTCAAGACTAGCCTGGCCAAGATGGTGAAACTCCGTCTCTACTAAAAATACAAAAAAAAAAAAAAAAAAAAAAAAGAATTAGCAGGACGTGGTGGTGGGCACCTGTAATCCCAGCTACTCAGGAGGCTGAGGCAGGGAATTGTTTGAACCGGGAGGTGGAGGTTGCAGTTACAATGAGCCGAGATTGTGCCACTGCACTCCAGCCTGGGTCTGGGGTGACAGAGCGAGACTCCATCTCAAAACAAATTTAAAAAAAAAAAAAAGCCGGCCAGGCACGGTGGCTCCCGCCTGTAATCCAAGCACTTTGGAGGCCAAGGCAGGCGGATCACCTGAGGTCGGGAGTTCAAGATCAGCCTGACCAACATGGTGAAACCCCGTCTTTATAAAAAATAAATAAATAAATAAAGCCAAAGAAACTTCCGAAATGCCCCCTGAGGTTGACAACTCCCCTTTGAGAGACTGGTTGAGAGAGAACTAAGCCCTTGGGATGAGAACTTCAGAGACTACCAATCTTCTGCCATTAGCACTGCTGTGGCTCAGCGGTGCTACTCCGATCTCCTCTCACAGGGAGCCTCGGAAGCAGGATCTGGCCGGCAGAGCAGACCTGCTGTCACCAGGGACCACAGGCAGCATGAAGACCCCCGTGGAGCTGGTTGTCAGTGGGATGCAGACCCTCCACCTTCAGCACCGCTGCCGGGCTGGCTACCAGGTCAAGGCCAGGCCGTCATATGTAGATGAGAGTCTGTTTGGCAGCCCAGCAGGCACCCGGCCCACCCTACAAGACTTTGACCCTCCCTGGGTGGAGAAGGCTAACAGAACCAGACGCGTGGGCAAGGAGGCATCGAAGGCCTTGGGGGCAAAGGGGAGCTGTGAGACCACCCCCTCAAGGGACAGCACCCCGACCCTCACACCAAGAAAGAAGAACAGATACAGGTAACGGGGTGGGGAGACGCAAATCCTGTACTCAGTGCAGCCACCTGGGCTCCAGTTATAGCCCTGGTGCTCTGTGATCTTGGGCAAGCATCTTGACCTCTCTGAGCCACCGTTTACTCATGTGGAAAATAGGACCAATGATTCCTACCTAGGGGGATTGTTGATGGATTAAATGAGAGAGGGGTCTGCAGTGCTTCGCACAGTAACCTAATAGTTAGAAAGCTGTCAATAAATGGTAGTGTTGATGGTTGTGATGGTGGACTCCCTATCCCCAAGTGTCACAACTGGGCATCTGAGGCCCAGAGGAGTCAGCTGATGCGTAAGATCACAGAGAAATTTGCATAAGGTTATTAATATTAATGTGATTGATCCTTGAAATGGCATAGATGTGGTGTTTCTGAAGTCATTTTGAAAATGGGTCTTGCCAGGTGGGGTAGTTCATGCTTGTAATCCCAGCACTTTTGGAGGTCGAGGTGGGATCACTTGAGCTCAGGAGTTCGAGACCAGCCTGGGCAACGTGGTAAAACCATGTCTCTATTAAAAAATGCAAAAATTAGCCGAGCATGGTGGTGTGCACCTGTATTTGCAGCTACCAGGGAGACTGAGGTGGGAGGATCACTTGAGCCCAGTAGGCGAAGGTTGCAGTGAGCCAAGATCACGCCACTGCACTCCAGCCTGAATGACAGCAAGACCCTGCCTCAAAAAAAAAAAAAAAAAATAGAAAATTGAAAATGGGTCTTGCTGCATTTTCATGAACAAGTTAGAAAAATAGGAACTAATGCAAATTGTTATTGTTAATTAATTAGATTAGAATTAGATTATTTGGACTGTTTCAGATGAATATCAGCCTGGAGAGGTGTCTAGTGGTGAGCCACAGGGCTCTGTCCTGTTTATTGTTACCAATGGTTTAGACAAAGAAGATTAGCACAGTAGTTGGCTAGGGCCACCGTGACAGTACCACAGACTGGGTGGCTTAAACAACACAGATTTGTTTTGTGACAGTCTGGAGGCTGAAAGCCCAAATAAAGGTGTTGGCAGGTTTGGTTTTTTCTGAGGCCTCTCTCCTTGGCTTGCAGTTGCCCACGTTCTCACTGTGGCATCATAGGGCTTTCTCTCATTTTTTTTTAATCCTTCAAGTACATGCAAGGGCCTTTTCTGTATGCACACATGTAGCCCTGGTGTCTCTTCCTCTCATAAGCACACCAGTCCTATTGGATTAGGGACCCGCCACCCTTGTAGCGTTATTTAGCCTTGGTTACCCTTTTTTTTCTTTTTTCTTTTTGAGACGGAGTCTTGCTCTGTCACCAGGCTGGAGTGCAGTGGCGCCATCTTGGATCACTGCAGCCTCTACCTCCCGGGTTCAAGCAATTCTCCTTCTTCAGCCTCCCGAGTAGCTGTGATTACAGGCACGCACCACCCCCGCCCCCCCGGCTAATTTTGTATTTTTAGTAGAGATGGGGTTGTTGGCCAGGCTGGTCTTGAACTCCTGAGCTCAAGTGATTTGCCTGCCTCTGCTTCCCAAAGTGCTAGGATTACAGGCATGAGCCACCACGTCCGGCCAGCCTGAATTGCTTTTAATTCATCTAAATAATTAAGGCCAAGTATAGATACAAAGGGTTAGGGCTTCTACATATGAATTTGGGTGGGCACAATTCAGTCCATAAGCACTGGCCAACTAAATTTAGGGTTCATTCTGAGTCATGGGGACATATTTCAGGTGAGAGAAATGAAATAAGAATGGGAATGATACCTATTATAAAAACAAGAATCAGTTATTACCAGTTCTGTAGACAAGGCAGGGTCAGATGGAGATTAGCAACACTGATACCTACAGCATGGCTGAAAACACTGAGGTAAAGGTAGGCTGCATTAACAGAAGTATAGTGTCCATGAGAAGGGAGGTGACAACCCCCTGCTCACCTGGAGGATGGAATTTTCTTCTGGATTCGAACAAGTAGAGGGTGTCAAGTGAGGGGGTGCATAAGAGGTAGAGAAGTTAATTGAGCACAAAAACCTTGGCACCAGACATATGCAGGCATTAGCTGATGTGGTTTGAGCAGCTAAACCAAGTGGCAAAAGATTGCCCTTTCAAAGACTTGCAGTTTGGGGATAGAAACACTTTCAGTCCTGGCCAGAAACTGTGGGCATGGAGTCTTGCAGATATGCCATGAATATCTGTTGAATAAATAAAAAAAATAGGCCAGGCAGGCTGACTCAGACCTGTAGTCCCAGCACTTTGGGAGGCTGAGGTGGGAGGATCACTAGATCCCAGGAGTTTGAGCCCAGCCTGGGCAACATAGCAAGATCCCTGTCTCTACAAAAAATAAAAATATTAGCAGGGCATGGTGGCACATACCTGTAGTCCCAGCTACTCTGGAGCTGAAGTGGGAAGATTGAGCTCAGGAGTTTGCGTCTGCAGTGAGCTATGATTGCGTCACTGCACTCCAGCCTGGGTGACAGAGTGAGACCCTGTCTCTTAAAAAAAAAAAAAAAGCCCAGCACGGTGGCTCATGCCTGTAATCCCAGCACTTTGGTAGGCTGAGGTGGGTGGATCACGAGGTCAGGAGTTCAAGACCAGCCTGACCAACATAGCAAAACCCCGTCTCTACTAAAAATACACAAAAATTAGCCGGGCATGGTGGCACGTGCCTGTAGTCCCAGTTACTTGGGGGGCTGAGGCAGGAGTATCACTTGAATCCAGGAAGCAGAGGTTGTGGTGAGCCAAGATCGCGCTACTGCACTCGAAGCCTGAGCAACAGAGAGAGACTCCATCTCAAAAAAGAAAAAAAAGAGAAAGGTGGGCACGGTGGCTCACATCTGTAATCCCAGCACACCAGCCTGACCGACATGGTGAAACCCCATCTCTACTAAAAGTACAAAAAAATTAGCCAGTCATGGTACCACATGCCTATAATCCCAGCTACTCGGGAAGCTGAGGCAGGAGAATCACTTGAACCTGGGAGGCAGAGGTTGCTGTGAGCTGAGAGTGTGCCATTGCACTCCATCCTGGGCAACAGAGCGAGACTCTGTCCCCTCCCCCCCAAAAAAAATGAAAGAAAAGAAAATGGGCATAGTGACTCATGTCTATAATCCTAACACTTTGGGAGGTTAAGGCAGGGGTTGTTTGAGCTGAGGAGTTCCAGACCAGCCTGGGCAACATAGTGAAACCTGATCTCTACTGAAAATCAAAAACAAAAAAATTAGCTGGGCTTGGTGGCACTGTGCCTGTAGTCTCAGCTACTAGGGAGGCTGAGGTGAAAGGATTGCTTGGGCCTGGGAATTTGAGGCTGCCATGATCTGTGATTGCACCACTGCACTCCACTTAAACAACAGAGCGAGACTGTGTCTTGCCAAAAAAAGAAAAGGTGGAGGCTATAAAGACTAAGGTTATACTAATTGAGTCTTGATTACAAGTGACAGAAAACTTACTCAAACTGGCTTCCCCAGGAAAAGGCATTTGGGGCTCCTGTAACGGCCTCAAACTGTGGCTGAAACTGTCCATCTCCACCTTAGTGCTACTTTGGGCTGACATCCTATCAGCCTAGCAAGAAGTAAGATCAGGTTGCAGAAAAACATCTCTTTCCAAGCAGTTACCACAATAGTCCTAAGGCAGATTCTGATTGGACAGGCTTGGGTCATCTGGCCATTCCTGAACCAATCCATGTGGCCAGGAGGATGGAATATGCAAATTGGCCAGGCCTGGGACATGCCTGGGAACGGGGTCAGGATGCAGGGGCAGTGGATGTTTCACGGGGGAGAATCAACCGAGACGGGGCAGTGGTGCATCAGAGGGCTGTGGCCTCGCTGTAGGTTTCAGCCTGGGAGACAGGGACTCCTGGGATCTACAGGCAACCCTTCTCTGCTGCTGCCAGGGTCTGGGGATGGGTGGGAGAGCTGTTAAGGTTTTGAGGGTTGTTCATCTCATCCCCCATCTCACGACATTTATCTTCCCCTTTGCCAGACTGATCAGCCACACCCCATCTTACTGTGATGAGTCGCTATTTGGCTCCAGATCTGAGGGCGCCAGCTTCAAGGCCCCACGGATGGCGAAGGGGGATGCCGCAAAACTCCGTGCGCTCTTCTGGACACCACCAGCTACCCCCAGGGGCAGCCACTCACCTCGCCCCAGGGAGGCCCCATTGCGAGCCATTCACCCAGCTGGTCCCTCCAAGACAGAGCCCAGGGTGGCGGCAGACTCCCAGAAGTTATCCATGGATGGGTTACGCTCTTCACACCCCCTGAGGCGGGGACGTTCCCGTTCCCTCACCCACCTGAATCTCCCCAGCACTGGTCATCCAGCCACCAGTGCCCCCCACACAAATAGACCTCAGGATCCCAGGCCTTCCACATCAGGGGTGACCTTCCAGAGCCCCCTGGTGACTTCCAGGGCTCGCTCAGTCAGCATTTCAGTGCCAGCTACCCCACGACAAGGTGGGGCCACCCAGAAACCAAAGCCCCCTTGGAAATGATGATACTCTTTCATCAGGGTTGCCTATGGGGCCACGGCGAGAGGTGTGACCCTTTGTCAGAGTCCTCTGGGAGGACATTCATCACCCAGGGATCCCCAGGTATTGAAGAAGCCCCAGTAGGGGCAGACAGACATAGCAGGGGCTGGCAGAGTGCCTCCCTTTATCCTGACAATCTCTACTCGCTTCTAGCCTTTTTCTCCCCTGATTGTGGATTTGGGGGCCGCCTTGAAGATTTCTCACTCCAGCCCTGTCTCAACCACACTCCAAATTAGTGCCAACCCAGGGGCCCGGCACCTCCCACATCATCCATTGTCTTGCTGCCAAGTGCAAATAAACAGTGCGATTGCCAACCTGGAGGTCCCCTCCCCTCCCTTCAAGCCAGGCTTCGTGCTCAGGATTAGTTTCCAACTGAGTCTGAAAGCCTTAGAGGAGTTTTCCCAGGTTGTGTGTGAAGCCTGGGGAACACAAGGGCAACTGGGAGATTTGTGAGTGAACACTTTCATCTTAATATGGTTCTGTATGTATGATTTTCATGTACTAAATATATCAGCTCATCAAAGCCATGAGTGTTCCTTTTTTTTACCCCCTTAGGGTAAAAAGGACATCGTTAGGCCTGAGTTGATTTAAATAACAAAGTTAGATACAACACGTAGTACCAGGATGTGGCACACAGCATGACTGGTGAGTGAGTGACTGAAGTTTGGGAACCCGAGGCCTCAAGAAACGCTGGACTCTTCCTCCCATTGGTTTCTGGCTAATGCCACTAACCAGTGGTTGGCTGGCTCTTCCTGAGCTCAGACACAGACAATAGTATTTTTTTAGTTTTATTTTTAGGGGGTATGTGTGAGAGAGAGAGAGAAGGTGGGAAATAAAACACAATGGCTAGAACTTTGCCAAGTGGAAGGTCCAAGAAGGCCAGACAGTGACACATGCATCTCCAGAGCACTTAGGATGGAGCCCAGGACTTAGGAAAAGCAGCAAAGCCTTTGCTCAGATGGAATTGCACCCCAATTTGGCAGTGGGGGTTGGGCTTTGGGCCTCTCCTTGTCTCCATCTTCCTGTAAGGCACCTCCAGGAAGCACCAGGATTCTAGGGAGTCCAGTTGGAAGCCACATCATCATCGGTTTGGTACCCCTGCCTTGGGGCAGAGAAGAGTGGATGCCGCTGGGGAGGGAGACCTGCAGTGCCCAGGATCAGGGACACATGGAAACACCTGTGGGGTCAGGCAGGCCAGCTGCGCTCTCAGGCAGACATGCTTTGCTTTTTGGTTTTTGTTTGTTCGTCTTGAGTTTTTTTTTAAGAGAGTGGGCCTCACTTTGTTGCCCAGGCTGCAGTGCAGTGGCTCAATCATAGCTCACTGCTGACTTAACCTCCTGGCTCAAGCCATCCTCCCCCTCACCCTCCTGAGTGGCTGGGACTACAGGCATGTACCACCATGCCTGGCTAATTTTTAAAAAAAATTTTTTGTAGAGAGGGATTTCATTCTTTCCAGTAAGAAACAAGAAAAAAAGGGAAAAAAGAGACATGAGTCTCACTATGTTGCCCAAGCTGGTCTCACACTCCTGGCCTGAAGTGATCCTCCCACTTCAGCCTCCCAAAATGCTGAGATTATAGGCGTGAGCCACCTCATCCAGCTGCAATGTGTGTTTTAAACATGAATGTCTAAGTTTCCTGGAATTTTCACAAACAATTAGTTATCCATGTCCACCTTGGTGTTTCCTGAAACATCCATCTTCCTTTTGTCTTCCCGTCTTCCCCTTTGTTTTCATAGACATGGGCCAGAAATACCTCTCTTTCCTGGCTGGGTGTGGTGGCTCACACCTGTAATCCCACCACTTTGGGAGGCCAAGGTGGGTGGATCACTTGAGGCCAGGTGCTTGAGACTAGCCTGGCAAACACGGCAAAACTCTGTTTCTACTAAAAATACAAAAAGTAGCCAGGCATTGTGTTGCACACCTGTAATCCAAGCTACTTGGGAGGCTGAGGCAGGAGAATTGCTTGAATCTGGGAGGTGGAGGTTGCGGTGAACTGAGACCTAACCAGGGCACTCCAGCCTGGGTGACAGAGTGAGACTGTCTTAAAAAAGAAAAAGATATTATGCCCTAAGTACATGCAAAAAAAAAAAAAGAAAAGAAAAGAAAAAAAGAAAAAGATATACCTCTCTTTCCTTCCAACTACAGTAAAATCTGGCAATAGCCCAAGGCAATGCAAAAGGGTGACACACCAGGCTGTGGTGTCTGGAAGGCAGTTGGGGGTGGTGAGGACAGGGGGCAACCTACTCGCTACTATCTAAAGAGAGCTGCTGCTGCTGAGCCCTAGAAGATGTGCATGCCTGGGGTATCTGGATAATTAGATTTCTTCCCAGAAAAGGGAGAAAGTTGGATTTCTATGTAGTAGCCCTCAGTTTTTTAAATGCCAACAAATAATTTGAAAATAATTGTTCAGGCCAGGTGTGGTGGCTCATGCCCGTAATCCCAGCACTTTGGGAGGCCAAGGCAGGAGGATCAGTTGAGGCCAGGAATTCGAGACTGGCCTAGGCAACATAGTGAGACCCTGTCTCTACACAACATTTTTTTGTTTGAGACAAGGTCTTGCTCTGCCCCTCAGGCCGGAGTGCAGTGGCATAATCTCAGCTCACTGCAACCTCAACCCTCCCAGACTCAGGCAATCTCCCTACCTCAGCCTCCCAAGTAGGTGGGACTACCAGCATGTGCCACCATGCCTAGCTAATTTTTTTATTTTTTGTAGACAAAAAATAAAACATGGGGTTCTGCCGTGTTTCCTAAGCTGGTCTTAAATTCCTGAGGTCAAGTGATCTGCCTGCCTCAGCCTCCCAAAGTGCTGCGATTACAGGTGTGAGTCACTGCGTCTGGCATAAAAGCTTTTTACATATTAAAAAAAAAGTTTGTTTTAGGTAATCGTTCAACTCTCTGGAATGTGAGGCTGAGGGCTGCGGTGACCTCAGGACTCCCTCTGAGCTTTCAGTGCTGGAGTTAGGGAAGTTGCAGGCAAATTAATCCCACAACAGGGTCAGGGGCAGCCTGAAACCTGAGCCCTGCTCCTCCTGGAGTTCGCTGCCTGCCTCTGTGCCCCCTGCAACTGTGACCCACACCCCACTACCCTGGTGGGTGATGTGTCCATCATGGCCATGACAGCTTCTGGGCTGCAGCTGGAGTCTGGTTTCCCACTAAGGCTGAACTAAGGAACCATCATCTCTGGGCTGACACCCCAGGCTGCACGCTCCTCACAGAAACAGCATCTGTGAGCTGGACACACACAGCCCACAGCCCTGGGTAAAAAGATGTATTTGTAGAGTGTTCCCTTCAATGTGGCTTCAAATGCTTTTTAATTCATTCAATGAAAACATCATGGAAGTCATGAATCTAGTACTCTCCCCATCCTGGCGGTTTCCAGGGCTGGTCTCTGGGAGGATGAGGGTCAGGAGCGGGCTGGGGTGGAGAGCTCATTTCTTGCCCTTGCCTTTCCCCTTGCCCTTCTCCTTGTCCTTTGCTTTGCCCTTGCCCCGCTTCTTCCTGGATCTGAGCAGGGAGCGCACCAGGTAGCCCTTCCATACGGCCTGGATAAGCGTGGCCGCCCGCACCATGTGCAACATCTCCTGCTCTGCTTCCATCCTTTTCTTGGAGTTGATCTCCCGCTCTTCCTGGATCTGCGCAAACTCCTCCACCAGCACTTGGTGCTTCCGCCTCAGCTCCTCCAGCATGATCTTCTCCTCCCTGTGAACAGCTTCCAGATCCTCAAACTCCTCCTTCAGAGAGGGGTGGGACTGGGGTCACCACCCTCCTCCCCAAGACCCTCCCACCCTTCCCAAATGGGCTTCTGCCCCAGCGATGCCCCTAAGCTAAGCTGTTCAGCATCTCAGTCCCAATGAAATGGATGGGGAGAGGGGATGGGCTCCATCCTACCTCTAGGAAGGACCCGACTAAAATAATTTCAGGAACAGGAAAAGAACATGGGCTCGTGAGTTGGGCAGACTTAGTTTTAAGTCCCAGCTTTGCCACACCTCAACTGACTTCACCTTTTTTCCTCATCTGAAACATGGGGATGATTCCAAACCCAGGGGCTGTTTCTAGGATGAAATGACTCAATGGACACAATGTACTGCCAGGCACACAGTGGGGACACAAGAAATGGAAGCTGCTGCCCTAAAGCAGTCCATTATACAAAACACCAAAGTAGAAGGAGCTTTCTCAGGCTTCAAACGGAGCCCCGGAGTTCTTCCTCATGTCTAACTGCAGCCTCTCCTGCTGTCATTTACATCTTTTTTCCTTCCTTCCACTGATGTTTTCCCAGCATCTACAATAAGCAGAGCACCACCAGAGGACACAGAGGTGGGTGGACAAGGTCCCTGCCCGCAACCAACCCACAAGCCTCATGGGGCCCAGAGAAACGAGAGCCCCAGCCTACGAAGCTGCCCTCTCCGCGCCCTGACGGTCGCACAGGACAAGTCTCTGACTTGCCCTTAAGAGCACACCTGGCTTTGGCTCACTCCAGCTCATGTTACCTCCAGTGCTCCCCCAGCCTCCCTGGCCCCTAGGTCGGAGCCGTGGGCCACCAGTGTTACCCCAGGGCTGGGTGAAGGGTTTGGGGATGTCTCGATTTGAAGGTTACCACCCCCTGGGCACTTCCTCCAGGCCAGACCCCGTACGGGGCACACACACATGCAGCCATGAAGTCTCACCGAATCCCCACCATGGTCCCAAGATGGGAACTACCACCTCTGCTGATCAGATGCAGAAACAGCTCGGGAAGGTCAAGTCCCTTGCTTAAGGCCACACAGCTGGCACATCTCAGATGCTCAGTAAAAACTGGCTGAGTGACTGAGTGACGCGGTGGAGGAAGGCTCCCATCTAAGTCTGCAGGGAGGAGCCCCAGACTGGCAGGAGCCCAACCAGAGGACTACGGGATGTGGACACTAGATGGAGCCACAATCATTAGGCCCAGTGTCAGGGCTTTCTCCTAGCCAGTCACTTTTTTTTTTTTTTTAATAGAGACAGGGTCTTGCTCTGTTGCCCAGGCTGGTCTTGAACTCCTGAGCTCAAGCAAACCTCTGACCTCGGCCTCCCAATGTGCTAGGATTACAGGTGTAAGCCACCACACCTGGCCTTGCAGCTTCTGGCTCTTTTCTTTCCCACCTCACTCTGCCCCAGCCTGGACAAACCCTTTAAACAAAGGGAGTTACTCTCCCCAGAGACACTCAGAAGTTTGCCCCCTCCGTGGACCATTCCAAGGCTGCTCCTCCCATTCCTCCCATCCCTAGAGGGTCTTGGGAAAAGCACGTGTGCGAGACTTATTCAGTGACAAATACCTGCTTCTCACCCATCTCTGTATCATATTTCTGGATCCAGTTCTCGATTTCTGTTTCCACTTTATATTTCTTCTAGAAAAGATCCAATTTGTCTTTGTTTGATGGAATAATATGAACGATCAACAGCACTGAGCACCCTCTGCATCACTGTGGCAGGTGCTTTACACGCCTCACCTATTGAGCCCGCACAAGGAGGTTCCCTTTTCTCCATTTCACAGGTGACGAAACTGAGGCTCAGACATGCTATCTCACTTGCCCAAGGTGACAGAGCTAATGGGTGGCAGAGCCTGAATTTGAAGGCAGCAGCCTGGTTCCAGGACATCCTAGGCAGACAAAGCAGCAAGTGCAAAGGCCCTGAGGTAGGAACAAGCTTGTGCTGTTTAAAGGACAGAAATCGGCCCAGTGTGGTGACTCACACCTGTAATCCAAGCACTTTGGAAGGCTGAGGCAGGCAGGTCACTTGAGGCCAGGAGTTTGAGACCAGCCTGGCTCCCAGTATGGCAAAACCCCATCTCTACTAAAAATACAAATATTAGCTGGGCATGGTGGTGCACACCTGTAATCCCAGCTACTCAGGAGGCTAAGGCAGGAGAATCACTTGAACCCAGGAGGCGGAGGTTGCAGTGATCTGTGATCACACCACCACACGCTAGCCTGGGCAACAGAGGGAGACTGTCTCAAAAAAATAAATAGAAAAAATTAAAGGACAGAAATCGAGCCAGTGTGGCTAGAAGGGAGTGGCCAGGAGGGAAGTGGTCCCCAACAAGGTCCCAGGGAAAGGCTGTGTCACAGAGGGAGTGTCAGCAAGAGGAGGCTGTATTCTCAGGGAAGGCTGAGGCAAAGCCACTGGGTGATGTAGATGCAGTGGAGGGACATGATCTAACCCTGCTTTTAAAAGATTATTTCCACCAGAAAAAAACAATGAAGCACTGATCCATGCTACAACATGGCTGAACCTTGAAAACATGGTGCTAAGTAAAAGACGGCAGACACAAAGGCCACGGAGGATTCCATTCATATGAAGTGTCCAGAATAAATGAATCCACAGAGACAGAAAGCACGTCAGTGATTGCCAGGGACAGGGGAAGAAGGGAATGGGGAGTAACTTCTTAACAGATATGGAGTTTTATTTTGAGGTGACAATGTTTTGGAACTGGATAGAAGTGGCGGAAGTGGGGGCTGTGAATATACTAAATGCCACTGAACTGCTCACTTTAAAATGGTTTTATACTATGTTGTTTCACCTAAATTAAAAATAAACAGGCTGGCCACAGTGGCTCACGCTTGTAATCCCAACCTTTTGGGAGTCCAAATGGGAGAACTGCTTGAGGCCACAAGTTCTAGACCAGCCTGGGCAACATAGCAAAACCCTGTCTCCACAAAAAATAATAACGATAATTTTTAATTAGCCAGACGTGGTGGCGTGCACCAGTATTCCCGGTTACTCATGAGGGTTGAGATGGGAGGATCGCTTGAACCCAGGATTTGGAGGCTGAAGTGAGCTATGATCACGTCATTGCACTCCTGTTTGGGTGACAGAGTGAGACCCTGTCTCTTAAAAAAAAAAAAAAAATCAACCCATTAATTCTACAGAGCAGGAGCACTTAGCTTGGGCACCATGGGTAGGCTGGCTTCAGGGGGCCTGGGCTCCCCAGGGAACCGTCTACCAGAATGTGTATGTGCATCTGTGCCTTCTTTCTGGGGGAGAGGCCAATGGCTTCCATCAGATGCTCTAGAGTGTGACACTAAGAGACTGGGGACAAGTATTAGAAAGGGTGCCTTTTACGAGGAAAAAGATTTGGAAATTGGATGTGTGCTAGGCCTGGGTCTTAGCGGAGATGACAAAGGAGAAAGCAAATGGAGATATGATTTTTTTTTTTTTTTTTTTTTTTTTAAGAAACAAGGTTTCACTCTGTTGCCCTGGCTGGAGTGCAGTGGCGTGGTCATAGGTCACTGCAGCCTCCAAACTCCTGGGCTAAAGCAATCCTCTTGCCTCAGCCTCCCAAGTAGCCGGGACTATAGGCACACACCATAGCACCTGACTAATTTATCTTTTATTCTTTGTACAGACAGGGTCTCGCTGTTGCCCAGGCTGGAGTGTAGTGGTGCGATCGCAGCTCACTGCAGCCTCAGCCTCCCAGGCTCAAGCGATCCTCCTGCCTCAGCCTCCCAAAGTGTTGGGATTACAGGCATGAGTCACCTTACCCAGCCAGAAATGATATTTATTGAACACCGACTATGCACCAGCTCTCTCACTACCATCCCATGTAACAACCATGAAGACCGATGTTAGCATTTTCGTTTCTGAGGTATGAAATTGGCAGCGGGGTGGGAGTTGAGTAATTTCCCTGAGCTTCACGTGCTACTTCTTTATTCCTTTGCAAGGCACCAGCCTCCGACAATGTGGGATCTGAGGAGCCTGTGGGGTCTGAGGAGCTGAGGAACTTGCCTAGGGCCACAAAGCTGGCATGCAGCAATGCTGGGACAGGGTCCCAGTTTCTCTGTCCCCCATCCCCAGGCCTGTGTGCTGCCCCTCCTGCCTCCCAGGGGACACTGGCTCAGGTTTGGACCTTCCCTGCTCTTGTGCCCTTCCCCTCCACCAAGCTGCTTCCTGAGTAGCGGGTGCAGCCCTGCCCTGCCCAACACTGCTGGACCTCCAGGAGTGACAGTACAGTCCCACCCCTCCCCTGCCCCAGGGACCCCACCGGCCCATCCTCCCTGCTTCCCGGGGCACCTTCCTCAGCGCCTGCTCCGCCTCCCGGTTCTCCATGACCAGGCTGAAAAGCTGTGACTGCAGCTGCAGGATCTCCTGCTGGATCTTGGCCACCCTGGCCTGCGACGCCCGGAAGTCGGCCCTCTGCTGCTTCTGCGCCTCCTGCTTAGTGCGAAGGAGGCTCTTCTCTGAGAACTTGAGCACCTGGTGCAGGTGGTTTTTCAGTTCTTGGATCACAAAGTTCTCCTTTTCCATCTGAGCCAGGAAGAGAAGGGGCTCTGTTAATACCTCCATGCCCAGCCGGGCACAGTGGCTCATGCCTGTAATCCCAACACTTTGGGAGGCTAAGGTGGGTGGATCACCTGAGGTCAGGGGTTTGAGACTAGTCTGGCCAACATAATGAAATCCTGTCTCTACTAAAAATACAAAAATTAGCTGGGCGTGGAGGTGAGCGCCTGTAAGCCCAGCTACTTGGGAGGTTGACAGGAGAATAGCTTGAACATGGGAAGAGGAGTTTGCAGGGAGTGGAGATCATACCACTGCACTCCACCCTGGGTGACAGAGTGAGACTCCATCTCAGAAAAAAACACCTCCATGCCCACTGACAGTCACCAGAGGCTGGCACCACTGCACCCTCCCCTGGGGCCAGGCATGCCACATGTGTTATTGTCTCTCTAATCATAAGCCCAAGCCCACAACGGAGGTCAGGGATAGCCTGATTACAGACAAGAAAACTGAGGCTCAAGGAGGGGTGGCTTCATCTGTCTGTGGTTGCGCAGCTGAGCTGGGGTCTGAAGCTAGGTTTGTCTGACCTGGAGCCACCACTTTCTATTTCGTTGCACGAGTGAAGGGTACAAGCTTGTTGGATCGAGTCCACAGGGGAGGACTGGGACGGCAGTGATGCTCCTCCTGACGACACGGCAGGGGAGGCCCGGCTGGCAGAGACACTTGGTGGGATGCATGAAGGTGTATGACAAACACTGACTGAAGGGATTGCCACCAGGCTGTCTCTCAAGGGCCCATACCTGGCTTGTTCCCTGTCTTGGGTGGATTCTAGAACAGGAATGGGGTGGAGGATGAGACAGTTTTGTAAAGAAGCTCTCAAGGCTTCTCACGAACACAAGAGTCTCCATCTGAGCACAGTGGTGCTATGGCTGCTCACGCCACAGTCTTGGGCTTCGGTCAGCCGGCAGCAGGCCCACTGGGCATCTGCTCACTTCCTGCACACTGGGGGCAGGGAGGCAGCGCCTTTGGGGCAAGCCTGTCCTGCATGAAGGCTCTAGGCACCAGGTGCGGGAGTATCTCAGCAGTCACAGCTCTCCTGGTAGACTCTCCACCACGTCCCTGATTGGTGTCTCCCCTTCATTGTACACTGAGGTTCAATGACATGAAATTTGCTCACCTCGCAAAAATAGCATCTGACCCCAAGTTAGCCCAAGGTGAAGCCCCTTCGGGTTCTAGCACCCGAATGAGACCAGCAGGGCCACCTGTGTCCCTCTGCCTATTCCTAGAGGATGCTCCTCCCACCTTACCAGTGACCTCCCTGCCCAAGGGCCCAGAAGCCCGTCACCTGTCCACTCAGCAAGTATACATCATGCCCCTCTTTTGGACAGGCTCGCTGGGGACATAGTGGCAGGCCGAAAGAGACAAGGCCCCCCTTTTCTTGTGGAGGAGCTCAAGGCCACACAAAGCACACAAAGATATGTCATCCACTAAGTCGGCTGAATGCTTTAAAGGACAAATCCAGTGAGAAGTGCCCAACCTAGCGCCTGGGGGAGGGAGGGCAGCGAATAGCTTGCCAGTGCCTTGAACCTCTTGTCAGTGGTGGGGGAGAGAAATAGAAGTGTTGCAGCAGTGCAGCCTGGATAGACCCCTGTCTGCTCTCCCCAGAGAGGCTGCAGGCTAGAATGTGCAGTAGAACAGGGTGACAGGCGGTTGGTCCTTCCCAGCACCTCTCTCTGCTGGGTGTGGCTACAAGATGTGCGTAGAAGTTCTGTGTGGGACCTCCACATGTGTCCTTAAGGGATGGAACCAAGCCCTCTCCTCCCCTTTCCTCCTTCCTGCTGGCTGGACCGGGGGCCACATGATGGGGAAAGCTGGAGCAGCCATCTTGACCCACAGGCAGAAGTCCCATGTAGGGGTCAATAGAGAAGTCACATCGAAGAAGCCAGAGCCCCTGACAACTTGGGAAGCAGAGATGCCACACCAGCTCCGGTGTTTCTACTACAGAGAAATACATGGCTCTCTTACTAAGCCACAGCTATTTTGGGTGTCTCTGTCGTAGCAGCCAAATCTGTACTTACACACCATCTCACAGGGTTTTTGTAAAGATTTAGAGAGAAAATGTATGTAAAACAAATACACTGTATGTGTCCAATATGATTATTATTAGGTTTAGGATCATGCTACCATTCCCCTTTTTTCTTTTTAGAGATAGGGTCTTTCTTTGTAGCCCAGGCTGGAGTACAGTGGTGCGATCTCAGCTCCCTGCCACCTCCAACCTCCACCTTCTGGGTTCAAGTGATCCCTCCCACCTCAGCCTCCTGAGTAGCTGGCACTACAGGTGTGTACCACCACGCCCAGTTAATTTTGTCTTTTATGTAGAGACGGGGCTTCACTATGTTACCCAGGCTGGTGTCAAACTCCTAAGCTCAAGTGATCCACCTGCCTTGGCCACCCAAAGTGTTGGGATTACAGGCATGAGCCACCATGCCCACATTTTCCTTCTTAAAAAAATTCTTCTACCTGGTATGGTGGTATGCCTATAATCCTAGCTACTCAGGAGGCTGAGGCTGGAGGATCTCTAAGCTAGGAGTTTGAAACCAGCCTGAGTAACAGAGTGAGACCCCATTTCTTTTTTGTATTTATTTTCTTTTATTTATTTATGTATTTGTTTATTTTAGACAGAGTCTCACTCTGTTGCACAGGCTGGAGTGCAACGGCGCAATCTTGGCTCACTTGAACCTCCACTTCTCTGGTTTAAGCGATTCTTCTGCCTCAGCCTCCTGAGTAGCTAGGATTACAGGAGGCTGCCACCATGCCTGGCTAATTTTTGTATTTTTAGTAGAGACGGGGTTTCACCATGTTGGTCGGGCGGGTCTTGAACTCCTGACCTTAGGTGATCCACCTGCCTCAGCCTCCTGAAGTGCTAGGATTACAGGCATGAGCCATTATGCCCAGCTATTTTTTTGTATTTTTTTTTAGTAGAGGCGGGGTTTCGCCATGTTGGCCAGGCTGGTCTCGAACTCCTGACCTCAAGTGATCCATTCGCCTTGGCCTCCCAAAGTGCTCGTATTATAGGTGTGAGCCACCACATCAGGCCAGAGACCCCATTTCTAAAAAAAACTTAATTAGGCAGGCATAGTAGCATGTGCCTGTAGTCATAGCTACTTGAGAGGCTGAGGGTGGGGGATTTCTTGAGCCCCAGGAGTTCAAGACCAGCCTGGGCCACATAGTGAGACACCATCTCTACAAAAATTTTAAAAATTAGCCAGGCGAGGTGGTGCATGCCTGTAGTTTCAGCTACACAAAAATTTAAGGCAGGAGAATCACCCAGGAGGTCAACGCTGCAGTGAGCTATGATCGTGCCACTGGACTCCAGCCTGAGTGACAGAGCGAGATCTTGTCTCTAAAACTAAAAACTTCTAAAGACCAAATTCCTTGATTAGGCCTCAAAGGCCCCATGTGATCTGTCTCCTTCCCCTGTTTTCCCAGCCTATCTTGGCCCTTCCCTCTAGCTCACTGGCATTCTCTGGGTTTCTGAACTAGCCAGGCTTATTCCTATCTCATGACTGAGGTACACTCTACCCTCCACCTGGAACACAGGTTGACAAACTATGGCCCACAGGCCAAATCCAAACTTGCATTTGTTAGGGAAAGTTTTGTTCTAACGCAATCCATTCATTTACATATTAACAGCAGAGCTGAGTTAAGTAATTGCAACAAAGACCATCTGGCCCACAAAGCCTAATGTATTTACTATCTGACCCTTTGTAGAAAAAGTTGGGGCCAGGTGCGGTGGCTCACGCCTGTAATCCCAGCACTTTGGGAGGCCGTGGCGGGAGGATCACTTGAAACCAGGAGTTCAAGACCAGCCTGGCCAACATGGTAAAATTCTGTCTCTACTAAAAGTACAAAAATTAGTATCAAAAATGAGTCCGAAATTGCACCACTGCACTCCAGCCTGGACGACAGAGCGAGACTCCGTCTCAAAAAAAAAAATTGGGGCCAGTCAGTGTGGCTCCTTCAGCAGTTTCAGCAGTACTGTGAAACAATACCTCTGCGTGTCTGTCCTTCATCCTCTCCGCCAATTCATTTTCAAGAGTATCAATGATTTGTTGGTTCACACTATTCTGTTTACTGATATCCTGTATGAACTGGGCTTTGTCCCTCGCTTCCATGGGACTAGTGAGGAGTTTTTCAAACAGGAAACCACGGAGCTCATTCAGGCTGTCAATCAAACTCTGGGCTTCTGCACTTCTGCCCTGCGTCTGCATCTGCAGGAAACTGGCAGCTTGAGGGTTGCTGAGCAAGAGTCTCAGGACATTCTTGGTGGAGTCTTTGATCTGCTGCCTAAGTGGAGGGAGGCTGGATTTCTGCAGCTCTATGGAGAGGCGGCGGTCTCTGAGCCACCCTTCCTCCTTAGCCTCGTCCTGCTCCTGCAGCTGCCTTTCTTTCTCCTTTAGGCACCTGACGATTTCCAGGAGGACCTGGCAGAGGTCCTCGTGCTCTCTCACTGCCCTCATGATGTCCTCCCCCAGCATCCCCTCCACATTCCCTCGATTGGATGCCACATACGACAGCAGGGTCACCAGCTCCACCTTGTAGATCGCCTCATCCAGGACGGACATGATCCTTTTGGCCTCAATGGTGGTGAGTTTGGTCTTAGAGGGGACACAGGGTTTTAGTGAGTCAGCTGGCCTTTTAGATGGGTCTGTCTTTGGCCCTATTCTGTTGATAGTGGGGACCTGGTACAAAGGTGCCATGGCGAGAATGTCTAAAGCCATCTCGTGAGCGGCCCTCTGTGCCTCTATACGTCCTCAGAGATGGAGACTTCGGTAGACTATTTGGGTCTCACGGTTTTATTGTCTCTGGCCATCCTGCAAAAGGAAGACGTAGGTATTAGTGGAGCTGTGCTGACATCTGTGTGGTTAGTGTGGCTGCGGAAACCACAGCTGTTGACATCGAAAGTTCATCTTAGGTCCTCTGTCGCTTTTAAACAGAACTTTTCACTGAAAGCAGCTTTCAGCTTTGTGAGGGTGTTAGGGCCACAAGGGCAGGAAGACCAAGCATGGAGATGCCTCAGGCACCTGTGCCAGGCAGGGACCACCAGGACGATAGACGCCATTCTAAGGATTTAAAACCAGAGACTGGTTACGTCAGTGATGGGAGAGTTGAGAGGTCAACCAGGGGAAGATAAAGCCATCCCACAATTGTGAATGGCGGGAAGCTGCCACATGAATAGGTGGTGAGCCTGGGGCCCAGGGTCACCCAGGGGAAGCTTGAGCTACAGCCATCAGTTCCCAGAGGAGCTAGAGACATTGCCGGAAATGCAGGTCAAAGAGGGAGGCTGTGGGGAGGAGAAATACCCTGGTTCCTCTCTTTCTCCTGCCCTTGGCCAAAACCAGCAGGAAACCAACTGACGAGGGAGCCTGGGCGATGGAACCACAGGCGGCAGCCTATGAGCAGGACAGGGACAGGGCAGGGACTGGGCAAAAATCGGTGTAAGACTAACAGGACTAGGACTGGCACATTTTCACTGATTTTGAAGTTGGTTTTTTTTTTTTTGAGACAGAGTCTTGCTCTGTTACCCAGGCTGGAGTGCAGTGGCGTCTCGGCTCACTTCAACCTCCTCCTGGGTTCAAGTGATTCTCCTGCCTCAGCCTCCTGAGCAACTGGAACTACAGGCATGTGCCAACACACCTAACTAATTTTTGTATTTTTAGTAGAGACAGGGTTTTGCCACATTGGCGAGGCTGGTCTCAAACTCCTGACCTCAAGTGATCCTCCTGCCTTTGCCTCCCAAAGTGCTGAGATTACAGGCCTGAGCCACCGCACCCAGCCATTTTTAAGTATTGATTTTAAAAATTCGGCGGGGTGGTTGGTGGTGAAAAATAACTTCACAATACAATTTAAAAACTGTTTCACTAAAGGCAATGTTGTATTCTGGATTGGATTCTGGAGTGGAAAAAGGACATTAGTGGAACAACTGGAGAAATCCAATTCCAAACCAAGTCTAAAATTTAGTTAATAGCATTGTACCAACGTTAATTTTGTAGGTGCTGTTACCCTGGCTGGAGTGCAGTGGTGTGATGATGGCTCACTCCAGCCTTGACCTCCTGGGCTCAAGTGATCCTTCTGTCTCAGCCTCTCAAGTACCTAGGACTACAGGTGCTCAATCCCTGGCTAATTTCTTAACTTCCTGTAGAGATGAGCTCCACTATATTGCCCAGGCTGATCTTGAACTCCAAGGCTCAAGCAATCCTCCCACCTCAGCCTCCCACTGTCAGGATTACAGACATGAGCCACCGTGCTAGGCCTAATTTTGCGGTTTTGACAAACATATTGAGGTTATCTAAGATGTTAACATTAGGGGGAGCTGAATGGAGGGCATATGGGCACTCTCTGTACTATCTTTGCAACTTTTCTGTAAATCTACAATTATTACAAAGTAAAAAGCTAGTTAAAAGACTGTTTCAGGCCAGGTGTGGTAGCTCACGCCTGTAATCACAGCACTTTGGGAGGTTGAGGCGGGCGGATCACCTGAGATCAGGAGTTCAAGACAAGCCTGGCCAACATGGCGAAACTCCATCTCTACTAAAAATACAAAAGAATTAGCCGGGCATGATGGTGCATACCTGTAATCCCAGTTACTCAGGAGGCTGAGGCATGAGAATCTCTTGAACCCAGGAGGCAGAGGTTACAGTAAGCCAAGTTTGCTTCACTGTACTCTAGCCTGGGCAACAGAGTGAGATACTGTTTCAAAATAAATAAATAAAAGACTATTTCAGAAACATGTACAGGGCAATCAGAGATCAGTAATTTATATTGCTTTCATAGTACAATGGATAAAGTACTAGCTTTGCACAGCCCCACTTGGGTTCAAATCCTTGCTGAGGGTCTCTGGGCTGTTCATTTAATCCTCCAGAGCTTGGACTTCCTCAGCTGTAAAACAGGAGTCCTCAGGATCAATGAGAAGCTTCCAGCACAGGGCCCACATGCTGTAAACGCTCAAAAAATAACTAATAGCATTAACCCAGGAAAACGAAAATCTCGTGATTTCTGACACAACCATTGAACACCTACTGCCTTAGCCAGGCACAGTGGCTCACACCTGTAATCCCAGCAATTTGAGAGGCTTAGCAGGGAAGATTGCTTGAGCCCAGGAGTTCAAGACAGAATGGGCAACATAGCAAGGCCCCATCTCAAAAAAAAAAAATATATATATATACATATATATATATACCCTACTGCTCAGAATGCCTGCCCACCCCCAACACCATGTCTCAGATGGACATACCTGTAACATCCCCATCCCTCACTCTGATTCTTCTTCATCTCTTCTCCCTTGGCCTGTTTGTTCTCCAGGTTAAGTATCACCATTTTACATCCCTATACGGACCTGTTTACTTGTTTATGGTCTATCTTTCTCCCTCTCCTAAGAAGCAAGCACCGATGAAGGCTATAAGTTATTACTTACAGGTTACCTGTGCCGCTTTTATTTTCATACTTTCTGTAGATGTGAGAAGTGTTTTGAAGAAAGAATCATTAGGACTTGATGAGTGAAAGAGTTTTGAGTTTGGGTGACTGGTAGAGAATGACGTGGCCCTTAAGAAGCTATGGCGGAAATCGGGAGAGGAAGTTTGGAGGGGAGGGCAAAGAGCTCACTTTTCAACTCATTGAGCTCTGGCTGCCATATTGGGGAGGACAATGGTGTCTTAGCTTTCCCATGATCCATTTCCTCTTTTTTATTTTTGACACAGGAACTCACTCTGTCGCCCAGGCTGGAGTGCAGTGGCATGATCGTGGCTCACTGCGATCTCGACTTCCTGGGCTTAAGCAGTCCTACCTCATGCTCCCGAGTAGCTGGGACTACAGGCACGTGCCACAAAGCTCAGCTAATTATTTTATTTTTATTTTTGTAGAGATGGGGTCTTGCTATGTTGCCCAGGAGAAGGAAGTGATATTTGAAGCCATAGAAGATATCTTCAACTCACCAAACCAAAGAGCAAACTAAGAGAATGGCAGGGAATCAAAGAAACACCTAAAGTGATAAGAACAAAGAAGAAAGTCAGGCCAGATCAGATGCTAAGGGTGTTTAGTTCGTTGGCAAGGCAAACTGTATTCAAAATCAGGCCAGGTGTCATGGTTCACGCCTGTAATTCCAACACTTTGGGAGGCTGAGGCAGAAGGATTGCTTGAGCCCAGGAGTTTGAGGCTGCAGTGAGCTATGATCGGGCCACTGCACTCTAGCCTGGGTAACAGAGTGAGACCCTGTCTCTTAAAAAAAAAAAAAAAAAAAAAAAATAGAAGCTTCTTTGGGAGCAGAGGACAGAATTATCTTCAGTCAATTTGGCTCACACATACTTCCTGCTCCCTAATGAATCTCATGAGATCCTTTGAGGCTCTTCCTGAAGACAAAGTTTTAGGAGGCTGGGCATGGTGGCTCACATCTGTAATCCCAGCACTTTGGGAGGCCAAGGAGGGAAGACTGCTTGAGCCCAGGAGTTCAAGACCAGTCTGGGCAACAAAGTGAGACATCATCTCTACAAAGAGTTAAAAAAAATATTAGTCCGTCATGGTGGCAGGTGCCTGTAGTCCCTGCTGTTTGGGAAGCTGAGGCAGGAGGATTGCTTGAGCCTGAGAGGTTGAGGCTGCACTGAGCCAATGATCACACCATTGGATTCCAGCCTGGGTGACATAGTGAGATCCTATCTCTCCATTTTTTTTTTTTTTTTTGAGCCGGAGTTTTGCTCTTGTCGCCCAGGCTGGACTGCAATGGCGTGATCTCGGCTCACTGCAACCTTCACCTCCTGGGTTCAGGTGATTCTCCTGCTTCAGCCTCCTGAGTAGCTGGGCTTACAGGTGTGCGCCACCACACCAGACTAATTTTGTATTTTTAGTAGAGACGGGGTTTCACCATGTTGGCCAGGCTGGTCTCGAACTCCTGACCTCAGGTAATCCGCCCACCTTGACCTCCCAAAGTAGTGGGATTGCAGGCATGAGTCATCGTGCTCCACTGAGATCCTATCTCATAAGCCAAAAAAAAAAAAAAGAGTTTTAGGGACAGCCATGGAGCTTTCTCAGCCTCTCTGAGGATGAAAGATCTTTGCCCATGGCCACAGGATGGATGTGACCACGGTAGCTAATGAATGCAATCCTCCCCATTGTACCCCAAAGCTCTCAGACATAAATCAAAATGCCTGAATACTTCAGAGATTGCGACTGGAAATGCAACATTATATGAAATGTTTCCAATTTGCTTTCAGCCAAATTACTTCTTTTGCTTTAAAGGGCAAACTTGTTTTCTTTGATTATGATGACACCCATCAGTTCCTGACAGCTCATTTGGGTGAACAAGAAAAAGCCCATGGAACTAGGATCGAGGGGAAATGCATTTGACTCTGATGACAAAAATTACTGGAGAATCTCTTTTCCTTGAATTCTAATATGATCATTTCATGTCCTTTTAATGCCACCAACCTTAATATTTAAATCATTTCCAACTTAAGCATCCCCTTTTAAAATTCCTGCCCTAAGAGTGAAGCAAGATTATTAATGGATGGGAACCTTTAATTGGATATTCCCTTTATTTGTCATTAATTCTGCTGATGAACTTTATAAATGGAAATATATCTTTGTCATGCAAATTATACCTCGTTTTCGTTCAAACGGGCTTGTTGGATATTGTATTACTTTCACTTTTAGAATATTTTGAGGAAAAAAAAAGATTTGAGCTAAATCATATATTTTTCCCCCTGGAGAGAAAGAAGAAAATCCAACACTTACAACTACCCTACAATTCCAAACTGGCACGTGGAAAACACAGAGGGTGTTAAAAAAAAAAAAAAAAAAAAAAAAGTGGAGTGTGGGAGGTGGAGTTCTCTCTCTCTCTCTCTTTTTAATTTACTTTTAATTTAGGTTCAGGGGTACATGTGCAGGTTTGTTATGTAGGTAAATTGCATGTCATGGGGGCTTGGTATACAGATTATTTCATCACCCAGGTAATAAGCATAGTACCTGATAGGTAGTTTTTCCATCCTCATCCGGATCTCATTTTAAGGAATACCTTAAGTTAGCTAAGTAGACACCGTTACTTAGCAGACACCGTTCTGAATGCTACATACGAATTAATTCTTATAGTCCTTGCAGCAACCCTATGAGGTAGGTGTTATTATTACCTCCATTTCGCAGATGAAGAAAGGGAGACAGAGAGAGAGGTTATATGATTCTAGTTAGTTTATAGCTAGGAAGCGACAGAGCCTGAGCCCCATCAGCACTATTCTGTCCAGTCTCTTGATTCTCAGATTGACTTCTGGCCGGGCTCAGTGGCTTACACCTGTAATGCCAGCACTTTGGGAGGCTGAGGTGGGTGGGTCACTGGAGGTCAGGGGTTTGAGACCAGCCTAGCCAACATGGTAAAACCCCGTCCCTACTAAACATACAAAAATTAGCCAGGCATGGTGGTAGGCACCTGTGATCCCAACTACTGGGAAGGCTGACACAGGAGATTGCTTGAACCTGGGAGGCGGAGGTTGCAGTGAGCTGAGATCACACCAGTGCACTCCAGCCTGGGCAACAGAGGGAGACTTTATCTCAAAAAAAAGGATTGACTTCTATGGTAAACATAGTAGAATGAGTCTTTGCTGGTCTGGTTTCGTGAACCCTGTCCAACAGTCTACAGAACGAACGTGTTTAAGATTCAGTTCCTACCAGCCTGGCCCACACAGTGAAACCCTGTCTCTACTACAAATTCAAAAAAAGAAATTAGCTGGGCATTGTGGTGGGTGCCTGTAGTCCCAGCTACTTGGGAGGCTAAGGCAGGAGAATCGCTTGTACCTGGGAGGCAGAGGCTGCAGTGAGCCGAGATCACACCATTGCACTCCAGCCTGGGCAACAGAGTGAGAGATTCTGTCTCAAACAAACAAACAAACAACAAAAAAAGATTCAGTTCCTATAGCATTCAATCTACTTAACTACAAATTCATATATTTTTTCTCATATTCAGTGTTGTAACTATATATGCATATAATTAATAACAATGAATATACGTGTATATGTGTTTCACAATTGAGCTGTATTTCATAAACATACTCATCCACCAGCATGTACATACATGTACATATATCAGGGCCTCGGTTGAAATGCTGAGACAGAATGAGGAAGGCAGGAACATTTCTGGAACTGTGATGGGGGCGAGAGTCATCACTGTCAGTGTCTTAGGAGATGACAGAGTGGAGGAGGTTCATGGAAGGAGAAAGATTGGCAGGATCTGGGAAGGAGGACGTATGGAAGTGGTAAGAACTGGGGACTTGGTTGCTTTGATAACTGGGTGGGAAGATGAAACAAGAAGGCCTTTAAAAATAATACTGAGAAACCATAAAACTCTTAGAAGAAAACGTAGGGGTAACATTGTATGTGTAAATCTTCATGACCTTGGATTCAGCAATAGATTCTTAGATATGAAATCAAAAGGATCAGCAATAAAAGAAAAAAGTAGATAAACTCAACTTTAAAATGGAAAACTTTTGTGCATTAAAGGTTATCAAGAAAGCTAAAAGACAACCTATGGAATAGCAGAAAATACTTGCAAATCACATATCTGATAAGGTTTTGATATCTAGAATATGAAAAAAACAACAACCCACAAAACTCCTAAACCTTAACAATGAAGGCAAGCAACTCAACTAAAAAGTGGATAAAGAACTTGAATAGAGGGCCAGGTGCAGTGGCTCAGGCCTGTAATCCTAGCACTTTGGGAGGCTGAGGTGGGAGGATTGCTTGAGCCAGGAGTTCAAGACCAGTCTGGGCAACATAGCAAGAACCCATCTCTAAAAAAACAAAATAATTTAGCCAGGAAAGGTGGCACACACCTGTAGTCCCAGCTTCTTGGGAGGCTAAGGCAGGAGAATCACTTGAGCTCAGAAGTTCAAGGTTACAGTGAACTATGTTTGCTCCACTGCCCTCTAGCCTGGGTGACAGAGTGAAACCCTGTCTCTAAAAATAAAATTAAAAAAAAACTTGAATAGACATTTCTCCAATATACAAATGGCCAGTTAACACAGGAAAAGATGCTCATCACCATTAGTCACTAGGGAAATGCAAATTAAAACCACAACGAGAGCACACTCCATACCTAATAGATAACTGTAATTTTTTAAAAGGTGAAAATAACCAGTGTTGATAAGAACGTGTTTAAATTGGAACCTTCATATATAGATAGGGTAGACATGTAAAATGGTGCAGCTGCTGTAGAAAAGAGTTTTGTGGTTCCTCAAAATGTTAACATGGGTATATACTCCAAAGAATTGAAAACAGGGACTCAAACAGATACTTGGAGGCCAACAGTCACTGCAGCACTATTCACAAAAGCCAAAAGGAGGAAAATAAAGTGTCCGTCATGGAGAAATGGATGAACAAAATGTTGTATATTCATAAAATGGAATATTATTCAGCCATAAAAAAGAATGGAGTGATATATGCCACAACATGGATGAACCTCCTCAGAGAAAACAAGTCAGCCTCAAAAGGACGAATCATAAGTATGATTCCACTTATATAAAACAGGCAAAATTCAGTGTCATGAGACAGGTCAAGAAACAAAAAACACCAGCCAAATTAGGCCAGGCGTGGTAACTCACACCTGTAACCCTAGCAATTTGGGAGGCCACGGCTGGAGGATTGCATGAGGCCAGGAGTTTGAGATCAGCCTGGCAGCAGAGCAAGACCTTATCTCTACAATCAATCAATCAATCAATAAAACAGGCAAATTCATAGACACAGTAAGTAGATTGGAGGTTGCCAGGGGATTGGGGATGGGGGATGGAATTATTGTTTAATGAGTACAGAGTTTCTGTTTGGGGTGATAAGAAAGTTTGGAAAATAGTCATCATGGTTGCACAACACTACATGTAATTAATGCCACTGAATTACACACTAAAAATGATTTAAATGGCAGGCTGGGCACGGTGACTCACGCCTGTAATCCCAACACTTTGAGAGGCTGAGGTGGGTGGATCACTTGAGGTCAGGTGTACAAAACCAGCCTGGCTAACGTGGTGAAACTCCATCTCTACTAAAAATCCAAAAATTAGCTGGGTGTGGTGGTTTGTACCTATAATTCCAGCTACTTGGGAGGCTGAGGCAAGAGAATCACTTGAACTCAGGAGGCAAAGGTTGCAGTGAGCTGAGATCATGCCACTACACTCTGGCCTGGGTGACAGAGTGAGACTATGTCTCAAAAAAAAAAAAAAAAAAAATTTGGCTGGGCATGGTGGCTTATGCCTGTAATCCCAGCACTTTGGGAGGCTGAGGCAGGTGGGTCACCTGAGGTCAGGAGTTCAAGACCAGCCTGGCCAACGTGGTGAAACACCGTCTCTACTAAGAATATAAAAATTAGCCAGGTGTGGTGGCGCACGCCTGTGGTCCCAGCTACAATAAAACAATTACCACAATAATCTTTTTTTGAGATGGAGTCTCGCTCTGTTGCCCAGGCTGGAGTGCAGTGGCGGGATCTTGGCTCACTGCAACCTCCACCTCCTGGGTTCAAGTGATTCTCCTGCCTCAGCCTCCCGAGTAGCTGAGATTACAGACACACCACCACGCCTGGCTAATTTTTGTATTTTTAGTAGAGATGGGGTTTCAACATGTTGGCCAGGCTAGTCTCAAACTGCTGACCTCAAGTGATCTGCCTGCTTCAGGCTCCCAAAGTGTTGGGATTACAGGCATGAGCCTCCGTGCCCAGCCAATAAAAAAATTTTTTAATCACAAAAAATACTATAAGAAATGATACCCCCCACCCCTATTTAAAATAAATCATTCTAATTTGAAGGCACCAGAAAACAAATAATATTGAGGGGCCTTTCTGGCTGTGGTATCTTCCATACATTATTTTGTTTCTCTTTATTACTCAAATTTTAGCCTTTGTGCTGCTAGAGGGAGTATAGTTATCCCTTTTAATACTAAAGACACCCTATGGGGTGGGTATTGTTCATCCCAATTTTACAGGTAAGGAAAGTGAAGTTCTTAAAGGTGAATTTTTTTTGTTTTTTGTAAATTTTGAGACAAGGTCTCGCTCTGTTGCCCAGGCTAGAGTGCAGTAGTGCGATCAGGGCTCACTGTATTCTTAACTTCCTGAGCTCAAGTGATCCTTTCACCTCAGCCTCTCAAGTAGTTGGGACTACAGGCACACACCATCATACCCAACTAATTAAAAACAATAATTTGTAGAGATAGGGGTCTCACTATGTTGCCCAGGCTGGTCTTGAACTCCTGGGCCCACTCAATCGTCCTGCCTCAGCCTCCCAGTGTTCTGGGATTGCAGGCATAAGCCACCATGCCCAGCCTGAAATCTCCATGGGAGAGTGATTTCTGAAGGTGGTTATAACAATATTGTCTGTGACATATATTCTTTTGCAATATGACTTTGCCACTCCTCCAACAAGAGGTGGGGTATATTCCCTTCCCCTTGGACCTCAAATGGCCCCACAACCTGGTTGACGTGCAGAATGTAGCAGAAGCAATGCTGTGAAATTTTAGGGCTGGTCCTGAAGACCTCTGCAGCTTCCTTCTCACTTCATTGCTTAGAATGCTCCCTCTGGAAAGCCAGACACCACATAAGAAGTTCAACTGCCTTGAAACCACTGTGCAGTGAGGAATCCCCGAACAGCCATGTAGAGAGGAAAAGGCCAAGTGGAGGAGGACTGAGGCATCAGATGTGTGAGTAAAGCCTTCTTGGACCTTCCATGCCAGCCCAGTTGTCAGATGAATGCAGCTGAGTAAGTGACTTCAGCTGACACCACAGGAGCAGAAGAACCGCCTGGCCGAGCCCTGCCCAAATTCCTTCTAGAACCCTAAGCAAATAAAATGGTTACTATATTAAATTGCTGCGTTTTGGAGTTGCTTGTTATGTAGCAGTAGATACTTAAATCATATACCTACAGAGTAACAGGGACCAGAACTAAGCCAGATCTCCCTGAGTGCCAGGCTAGGGCTCTTTCTACCTCTCTAGAGTTGGTCCACCTTTCTTTCTACTGCCACACAGTGATCATACTGGTGTCAGGCTTCATGGGGCACACCCAGGACAAGACACAGCTTGTAACAGTATCATCCCATTCTTTCCTCCTTCCTTAAGAAAGCTTATCTGGACTGGGGCAGTGGCTCATGCTTGCACTCCCAGCATTTTGGGAGGCTGAGGTGGGAGGATTGCTTAAAGCCAGGAGTTCAAGACCAGCCTGGGCAACATAGCAAGACCTCATCTCTACTAAAAAAAAAAAATTAACTGAGTGTGGCAGCATGTGCCTGTAGTCCCAGCTACTGGGGAAGCTGAGGCAGGAGGATCACTTGAGCCCAGGAGGTTAAGGATACCGTGAACCATGATTGTACCATTGCACTCCAGCCTGGGAGACAGAGTGAGATCCTGTCTTAATAAACATAAATAAATAAATAAAGTTTATCAGAATTCAAGTGAGTGAGAGTAACTAAGTTATTTTAGAAAAAGCCTTGAATCATTTCTCATTGATTATTATTTTTAATCAATCACTTACATACATTGGAACTTATTAACCAATTATCAAGACACAGTTATAACATAAGGTTCCTTGGGCACCATGGAGCTTCACTCCATGAAGCAGAACTGGTAGGCAGCAAAGAGGCCTTCATGAGGGTTTAATTTAGTGTTCCCCCAATTTTTCTCACTAGTTTATTACCTTGGTGATTTCTGTCAAATCTACAGACCAAGCTGTGTTATTATCAACTCCATTTTTTATTTAAATATACTTCCGTTCTTAAGTATTTTTCACTAAAAATGACTATTTTTTTTTTTTTTTTTTTTTTTTTACACAGGGTCTCACTCTGTCACCTAGGCTGGAGTGCAGTGGTGCAATCATGGCTCATCGGAGCCTTGACCTCCTGGCCCCAAATGATCCTCCCACCTCAGCCTTCTGAGTGGCTGGGACCACAGATATGCACCACCACACCCAGGTAATTTTTAAATTTTTCATAGAGATGGCATCTCATTATGTTGCCCAGGCTAGTCTTGAACTTCTGGACTCAAGCAATCTTCCCACCTCAGCCTTCCAAAGTACTGGGATTACAGCAAAAAGGAAATTTTATATCTGCACTGTAATTGAAAAATCCATGTCACTTTCCTTATATAGAAGGTAACAATGTTGACATCCTGATATTATTTCCTTTTAGCTAGGTATTATTACTCAGGAAACCAGAGTTTGAGACCAGAATTTCTGTTGTTAAAAATCAAGGTTATCCCAAAGCTCAGATAGTGGAAAAAAAAAAAAAAGCAAGATTAAGAAATGGTAGGAAGACATTAAAGACATACTAATAAAAAGAGAAGCCACAAATTACTAGTATCAGAAATGAATGAAGGGCAATTATTCTATTATGAATCCCATGGACATTAAAAATGATAATAAATAATATTATGAAACAACTCTATGCTCACATATTTGATAATCTAGATGAAATAGACCGATTTCTTAAAAGATACAATCTACTGAAACTCACACAAGAACTAGATAACTCAGATGGGCCTCTATCTATTCAGGAAACTGAATCAATTGTTAATAACCTTCCAAACCAGAAATCAGCATGCCTAGAGGGTTTCACTGGTAAATTCTACCAAATGCTTAAGGAAGAAATGATACCAATTGGCCAGGCATGGCTCATGCCTATAATCACAGCACTTTGGGAGGCCAAGGTGGGAGGACTGCTTGAGCCCAGGAGTTCAAGAGCAGCCTGGGCAACATAGGGAGAACCTGTCTCTACTAAATAAAAATATTAGTCGGGCGTGGTGGCATGTGCCTGAAGTCCCAACTACTCAGGAGGCTGAGGTAGAAGGATCACTTGAACCCAGGAGGTTGAGGCCATAGTGAGCCATGATTGTGCCACTGCACTCCAGCCTGAGTGACAGAGTAAGACCCTGTCTCAGATAAATAAATAAATAACAATTATCTATAATCTGTTCCAGAAAACAGAAGCAGAAGGAATCCTTTCTAGCTCATTATATGCCAGCATTACCCTAATACCAAAACCAGACAAAGACATTGTAAGAAAGGAAAACTGTAGACTAATAGCTCTCATGAACATAGGTGCAAAAATCTTCAACAAAATATTAGCAAGTTGAATCTAACAACATGTAAAAAAAATTATACATCAGAACCAAGTGGGATTTATCCAAGTGTGTAAGGCTGGTTTAATATTCAAAAATCAATTAAGAAGAAAAATCATTAATCAAACCAATAGATGCAGAAAAAGCATTTGACAAAATCCAACACCTATTTATGATAAAAACTCTAAGCAAACTAGGAATGGTGTGGAACTTCCTCAACTTGATAAAGAACATTGACAAAAAGCTAACATCATACTTAAATGTGAGGAACTGGAAGTTTTCCCCTTAAGATCAAGAACAAGGCAAGTGTGTCACCACTCCTGTTCAACATACTAGCAGTCCTAGCCAGTGCAATAAGACAAGAAAAGGAATGAAAAGGTATTTAGATTAGGAAGGAAGACAGAAAACTGTCTTTGTTACAGGTGGTGACACAATTATTTATGTAGAAAAATCTGAAAAAAAATCAACAGAAACATTCCTGGAATTAAGCAATGATAGCCAGGTTGCAGGATATATGTTTAACATACAAAAGACTTATAAACACCAAACCAAGGCTTTCTCATTGAAAAGAAAATTAGAAGAGACCTGGAAAGGGTCTTTTTGGCACAAGCTTCTTACCACAGGATTCAGTGTTATTTAGTGTATGTACATGTCTTCCTAAACCATGTATCATTGAACCAATAAAACCAACTAAAAAAATTCTCCTTTAGTACCAGATGCCATTAAAAATTCACAGCCCATGTATTCCTAGACAATTTAAATATTTCTTCATTGATTTTTAGCTGTAATTGAGAGTTTGTGCCTTCCTAGCTCCATTCTTTGTATTTCCTATAGACTGACAAAGATGATTGCTCTCAGCTTAGATGTGAGAGAGCTAAGAAAGAATGACTTAGGGTGGGATATGCGTGTATGACTGGGGGTAGAGTGGCAAAGATAAGCTTTCACATGAGATGGAGCTCATGGAGGTTGCAGTGAGCCAAGATTGCAACACTGCACTCCAGCCTGGGCGACAGCGTGAGACTGTCTCAGAAAAAAAGAAAAGAAATCACTGTTGAATAAATGAGATGGCAAACCCAGATTTACCAATAGGGCTGTCTCCTCACCAAGAGATGCTGGCATAATAGATAATGGTGTTTCACAAAACATATATGTCCTGAATTGGAACCAGAAAAGCACGCCATATTTTAATGATAAAACTGTAGGCTGGCCGGGCATGGTGGCTCACACCTGTAATCCTAGCACTTGGGAGGCCGAGGCGGGCGGATCACAAGGTCAGGAGTTCAAAACCAGCCTGGCCAATATGGTCAAACCCTGTCTCTACTAAAAACACAAAAATTAGCCATGCATGGTGGCGGGCACCTGTAATCTCAGCTACTTGGGAGGCTGAGGCAGGAGAATTGCTTGAACCCGGGAGGCGGAGGTTGCAGTGAGCTGAGATTGCGTCACTGCACTCCAGCCTGGGAGACAGAGCAAGGCTCCATCTCAAAAAACAAAAAACAAAAAACAAAAAAACAAAAACTGTAGGCCAAGATTTGGCCTATGAATTGTTTTGTATTCCTTTACTCAGGGCTTAGAATTTTTTAAATAAAAGACGTAAATTTAATTAATTTCTTACTTTTTCATAGTTTAGTGGGTTTTTTTTCTTTCTATGACCAGTTTTGAACTATCACCCAATCCTCCCCTCTTGTTCTTTTTGAGAATCTGTGTTTTATGGTTTATAATTGGTCTGTAAAAGATTCCCAGGCTGGGGCTGCAGCAGTGAATGCTGGAGGTATTGACAAACGGGATCCTGTTTGTAATGCTGGCTGGGTGGCTGCAGGCTCCAGGATTATCTGGTGCTTTGGAGACAGAGGACATGGGATAGTGACTCAGGTTGGAGGGAATGTGCTCCTCGGGACAGATTTCGATGTCCTGGTTATGATGAAATACTTTCCACTGGCCACTGGCCACAAGCTATAATAGCCTTGGGCAAGTCCACTTGATCTTCTGGGCTTTCATTTCCTCATCACTGGAAACAGAAAACACATTTGGAATGCAATTCCAGTGTCTCACCACTTCCTGGCTGTGTGGCTTTGGGTAAGTTGATTAACCTCTCTAAGCTTTGTTCTACCTATAAAATGGGGACATGGCACTATTGTGGGAATGAAATGAAATCCTTGCTCAAAAGTCTCAAGCTTTGATGACTTTTAGTACTACTTCAAAAATAATATGTTCATATCAACACTTCAGTATGTCTTAAAACAGATGTATTTTTCCACAAAATAATATGGCATATATGTTTGTGTCAAAGGCTTTATAAAGAACCAAAACAGAAGCAGCTTTTCCTCCTTTTTACTATTTCTGTTTTTAATTTTTCTGGTTTCTACATTATTCGTATTCTCCCGTTAGTGACTGAAGAAGACTGACTTCCCTTGAATCCCTCACTATTGTCCAGTCTCCCCTCCTTACCAATCAGTTCATCAGGAATTTTAATTCCTCTTTTGGTTACAGTGTTGCTTTAGAAATGTTTATTTCTGGTTATATCCAACTGTAGACAACATCACTTCGGCAGTTTCAGACAGAAGGGATAATTTCCTAGTAGTGAATTTAGATTATTCTACAATCAACTTCTCCAACTTGAAAAAAATATTCAACTACTACACACCCATTAGAATAGCCAAAACCTAGAATGCTGAGATGCTGTTGAGAATGTGAAGCAGAAACTCTGTCATTGCAGGTGGGAATGCAACATGGTGCAGCCACTTTGGAAGACGGTTGGTTTCTTACCAAATTAAACCTACTCTTACGATTACCAGACGATCCAGTCATCACACTCCTTGGTATTTACCCAGAGTTGAAAACTCATGTTCACACAAAAACCTGCACATGGATATAGCAGCTTCATTCAGAACTGCCAAAATTTGGAAGCAACCAAGATGTCCTTCAGGAACTGAATAGAGAAATAAACAGCGGTGCATCCAGACAATTGAATACGGGATTATTCAGCATTAAAAAGAAATGAGCTGTCAAGCCATGAAAAGACATGGAAGAAACTTAAATGCATATCACTACATGAAAGAAGCCAATCTGAAGAGGCTACATATGGTATCATTCCAATTATATGACATTCTGCCAAAGGCAAAACTATGGAGATAGTAAAAAGATCAGTGTTGTCTAAGGGTGGGGAGAAGGGAGGGATGAATCAATGGAACAGGAAGGATTTTTAGGGCAGTGAAAATATTATGTACCTTACTACGATGATGGATACCATCATTGTACATTTGTCCAAACCCACAGAATGTACAACACCAAGCATGAACCCTTATCCCTTATGTAAACTATGGAATTTGATTTGCTGCTGATGATGTGTCAATGTAGGTTCATCAGCTGTAACAAATGCACCACTCTGGTGGGGGAGGTTGATGGTGGGGGAGGCTGTGCATGTGGGAATGGGGGTACATGGGAACTCTCTGTACCTTTCTCTCAATTTTGCAGTGAATCTAAAACTGCTTAAAAAATAAAATCTGGCTAGGCTCACGCCTGCAATCCCAGCACTTTCAGAGGCCAAGGTGGGCGGATCACGAGGTCAGGAGATCAAGACCTGGCCAACATGGTGAAACCCTATCTCTACTAAAAATACAATAAAAAATTAGCTGGGCATGGGGGCACAGAGCACATGCCTATAATCCCAGCTACTCGGGAGGCTGAGGCAGGAGAATCACTTGAAACAGGGAGTCGGAGGTAGTGAGCTGAGATCATGCCACTGCACTCCAGCCTGGCGACAGAGTGAGACTCCATCTCAAAAAAAAAAAAAAAAAAAAGGGGAAAAAAAAAATCTTAGGGTTACAACCTTTTATTGGGCAGTTAAATCAACTTGCCAATTGGGACTAGTGTTAAAAATAAATGAAACAGGGTTGGCCGTGATGGCTGACTCCTGTAATCCCAGCACTTTGGGAGGCTGAGGCAGGTGGATCACCTGAGGTGAAGAGTTTGAGAGCAAGCCTGGCCAACATGGTGAAACCCAGTCTCTACTGAAAATACAAAAATTAGCAGCGCATGGTGGTGGGCACCTGTAATCCCAGCTACCTGGTAGGCTGAGGCAGGAGAATTGCTTGAACCCAAGAGGCGGAGGTTGCAGTGAGCCGAGATTGTACCACTGCACTCCAACCTCGGCAACAGAGCAAGATTCCGTCTCAAAAACAAAACAAAACAAAACACAGCCTATCTCAAAGCCCTCCTGCTCTCAGGCGCTAATGTATAATGTTCCTTTTGTCAGAAAGCAACCCCTGATTAACAATTTCTCCCTGGATTAACAATTTCTTATTCTTTCGGTCTTAGCTCAATTCCTACCCCTCCTCACACTGGAACAAATAGCCCTTTACAACCTGCAGAAACACTCACTTTTCCTGCATAGTACTAATCACACGGGTAATTTTTTTTACAGCTCTACTGAGGTATAATTTACGTTGCCATAAAATTCACCCACTGTAAGTGTAAAAGTCAATGACTATTTTTGTAAATGTATCTAAAGTTGCCACAACACTACACTCCAGTTTTAGAACATTTCTATCACTCCCTCAAATTCCCATGAGCTAATCTGCAAACAATCTGTTTCCACTCACATTTTTTGTTGTAGTTGTTTTGTTTTTGAGATTCAGTCTCACTCTGTCACCCACGCTGGAGTGCAGTGGCGCGATCTAGGCTCACTGCAACCTCTGCCTCCTGCTTCAAGGAATTCTCATGCCTCAGTCTCCCGAGTAGCTGGAATTACAGGGGTGTACCACCACACCTGGCTAATTTTTGTGTTTTTAGGAGAGACAGGATTTGCTAATTTTTGTGTTTTTAGGAGAGACAGGATTTCACCATGTTGCCCAGACTGGTCTCAAATTGCTGGGCTCAAGTGATCTGCCTGCCTTGGCCTCCCAAAATACTGGGATTATAGGCATGAGCCACTGCCCCCGGCCTCCACTCACATTTAACTTTCCTGGATAGTTCACATAAACGGGATCATGAAGCATATAATTGTTGGCATCTAACTTTTTGCTTAGCACAGTAGTTTTCAACCTGGGGCAACTTTGCCCTCCAGAAGACATTTGGCAATAATCAGGAAACGCACTTGCTTATTACAACTGAGAGAGGCTACTATTGGCATCTTGTGGGTAGAGGTTCGTGTTATTGCTAAACATCTTACAATTGGCAGGATAGTCCCCCACAACAAAGAATTATCTTGCTCAAAATGTCAACAGAGCTAAGGTCGAAAAATCTTGACTTTTGTTCTTTCTAAAGATAGGGTCTTACTCTGTCACCCAGGCTGGAGTGCAGTGGTGCAATCATGGCTCACTGCAGCCTTGACCTCCCCGGGCTCAGATGATCTTCCCATCTCAGCCTCCTGAATAGTTGAGACTACAGGCACATGCCACCACATCCAGCTAATATTTGTATTTTTTGTAAAGATGGGGTCTCACTTTGTTGCCAGTCTGCTCTCAAACTCCTAGGCTCAAACGATCCTCCTGCCTTGGCCTCCCAAATTGTTGGGATTACAGGCGTGAGCCACTGGGCCAAAAACCCTTAACATGTTTTGAGGTTCATCCAGGTTACAGCAATAATTAGTATTTTGTTCCTGAATAGTATTTTATTGCTGAATAATATTCCATTCTATGGAAATATCACAAGTTGTTTATCCATTCACCTGTTGATGACATTTGGTTTGTTTCCAGTTTGGGGCTCCTAAGGGTGATGTTGCTAAGAACATTTATATTTAAGTCTTTCTGGGAACATATGTTTTCGCTTGGTGGGGGTACATTCCTATGGAGACCAGTGCGGCCATACAGCCCCCCACCCAGGCAGTGCTGAAGGCATTAAGAAGCAGACACCCAGAAAGAACAGTAAAGTGGGGCTATCCCGGGACCAACAGACTTCAGAGCTGAGAGCCTCAGGGGCTGACAGCATTCCAGGCTGAGGGCCTCAAGCAGATTCTGACTCACGTAGTTATTCTCTCTGAACAGGTGATTATTATTAACAAACAGGTGTTCTGTGCTTTCTCATAGAACAAAAATAAAGTAGGTAGGCAGCTGGTGCCTGCTCACCACTGATCACAGACAAACCAGAAAGCATCCTCCACGAGGGAGCCACAGGGGCAGGGTCACACATCTCGCGCTTAAAGACTTGTTTTAACTGGTATATGATACACATATACTGTCTTGCTACTTTAGAATGCCCCAAGTAGTTTTCCACTTGGGCAGGGGACCCACGGCTAGGTTTTCTTTGCCATTGTTCTCCTTAGCAAACAATATATGTTATCATACAGTCAGCATTTCTCAACACATTCCTAAGAGTGGAATTGCTAGGTTATATGTTAGTTTATTTATTTTTGAGACAGGGTCTCACTCTGTCTTCCGGGCTGGAGTGTTAGTGGTGTGATCTTGGCTCACCGCAACCTCCACCTCCCAAGTTCAAGCGATTCTCCTGCCTCAGCCCCCTAAGTATCTGGGAATATAGGGGCCTGCCAGCATGCCCAGCTAATTTTCATATTTTTAGTAGAGACAGGGTTTTGCTATGTTGGCCAGGCTGGTCTCGAACTCCTGACCTCAGGTGATCTACCTGCTTCTGCCTCCCACAGTGCTGGGATTACAGGTGTGAGCCATTGTGCCTGTCCTATGTTTAACTTTTTAAGAAACTGCCAAACTATATTTCAAATTGGTTGTACCGTACCTACCAGCAACATATGAAAGCTATAGTTTGTTTATTTGCCTACATGATGATACTTGGTATTGTCTTTTTGATTTTTGAATGTCTACTCAACTCTCTTGCCATTAAAAACATTGTCCTCTTACTGAATTTTGAGTTATTTTTATATTCTATATACAAGTCTTTCGTAAGATATATGATTTGCAAATATTTCCTCTATGTCTGTGTATGTGGCTTATCTTTTCATTTTCTTGTGAAAATATCTTTTGAAGCTCAAAGTTTCTCTGTTTTACTTTTTTCTTTTTTGAGATAGGATTTTCACTCTGTTGCCCAGGCTGGAGTGCAGTAGTATGATCATGGCTCACCGCAACTTCCACTTCTTAGGCTCCAGCGATTCTCCCACCTCAGCCTCATTTATATTTTATTTGTTTATTTTTAGAGATGGAGTCTCATTCTATCACCCAGGCTGGAATGCACTGGTGCGATCTTGGCTCACTGCAACCTCCACCTCCTGGGCTCAAGCGATTCTCCTGCCTCAGCCTCCCAAGTAGCTGGGATTACAGGTGAGCGCTACCATGCCCAGCTAATTTTTTTGTAGTTTTAGTGGAGATGGGGTTTCACCATGTTGGCCAGGCTGGTCTTGAACTCCTGACCTCGGGTGATCCGCCCGCCTTGGCCTCCCAAAGTGCTGGGATTACAGGCGTGAGCCACGGTGCCCGGCCCTCAGCCTCATTTAATCATCACAAGAAACCCTCTATCTTCAGTAGGTACAATGAGATTACATCTTTGTTTTTTGTTTTTTTTGTTGTTGTTGTTTTGTTTTTGTTTTTGTTTTTGTTTTTGTTTTTGAGACGGAGCCTTGCTCTATCGCCCAGGATGGAGTGCAGTGGCGCGATCTCAGCTCACTGCAACCTCTGCTGCCCGGGTGCAAGCGATTCCCTTGCCTCAGCCTCCCGAGTAGCTGGGACTACAGGCATCCGCCACAAAGCCCGGCTAACTTTTTGTATTTTAGTAGAGACGGGGTGTCACCCTGTTGGACAGAATGGTCTCGATCTCCTGACCTCGTGATCCACCCACCTAGACTCCCAAAGTGCTGGGATTACAGGCGTGAGCCACCGCGTCCAGCTGAGATCACATCTTAAGGACCAGGATGGGGAGTTAAATTACAAAGTTAGGACAAAAGGCAAAGGCGGTATAATAAAAATTACTCTATATATTTATTTATTTATGAGACGGAGTCTCACTCTGTCGCCCAGGCTGGAGTGCGAAGGCGAGATCTCGGCTCACCGCAACCTCGGTCTCCGGGTTTAAGCAATTCTCTTGCCTCAGCCTCCCGTGTAACTGGGATTACAGGCATGCGCCAGCACGCCCAGTTAATTTTTGTGTTTTCAGTAGAGATGCGGTTTCACCATATTGGCCAGGCTGGTCTCGAACTCCTGACCTCAAGTGATCCGCCCGCCTCAGCCTCACAAAGTGCTGGAATTACAGGTGTGAGCCACCGCGCTCCACCAAAAACAAAACAAAACAAAACAAAACAAAACCTGATTTAAACACTGAAGTGAGATGCATGCTCACCCAGGAACGTATGGCCGTTGGGTGGAATGGCAGGGGACTTAGAAACTTCCCTCCCACTTGTTTGACTTGAAATAAGTTAACTACGATGTGACTCTACTTAACTGGTGTCCCCCTCGTTTTAGGGATGGGGGAGTGGGGCCTTGAAGTGGGCAGGAAGAAAGGGCAGAATGGAGGCCGGCTCCCTGTAGGCTGTGGAGTTCGAGAGATCTAGACTGAGGCTGGGGCTGAGGAACAGGGTTCTGACCCTGAGACGGGATCGCAGCGGGGACCACTGATTCCTCAGGGAGCCAAAGGGTAGCGAGCTGAACCCCGTTCCATATCTCCCCCGATCCGCGACCCTTCCCTACCTGATTACTCACCTGCTCTGAAGGCTCCAGGTTTCCCTAGCCACAGTTATCGCCGCGGTCCCTGCGTTGCTAGGTTACTCGCCACTCTCAGAAGGCGGGACTCGGCGTCTGACTGACCTTTCTTTTCACCATTCAATTCCTTGTTCCGCTCAGTTGTCCCCACCTCCTAAAGCCTGACCAATCAGAAGCACCATCATTTTGACCTTTCACCAATGGAAAGACTTGGGACTCCCTCTGGGTTGGCCTCAAAGAGTAAGGCGGGGACAGATGGGAGGAGAAAGGGGAGTGGTTCTTCGTCCCGCCCCTTCTTAAGGAGGCGGACAGGGAGTACTGCATCGGCAGCGGGCGAGACCTGCGGAAGGACGTGAGATATGACCAATTAGAACTCATCATGGTATCCCAGTTAGCCAGTAGGTCGCTGTCAAGGGGAAAAGGGGCGGAGCCAGCGGGGTTGAGAGGACGGTAGGCGGCGGATGGGAGAGCTGGCGCAGCTGCCGTGGTGGCAGTAGCTGAAGTAACTGCAGCTGCGGCGGCTGCAACAGCTTCGGGCTCGGGGTTTTGGCGGCGGCGCCGGAGGGCTGGGCTGCGCGGTGCGGACCCCGGCGCGTGGTCCGGGTTGCTGGGGCGGCGCGTGTAAGAATCCGAGGGATGCGAGGGCTTGGCCCGAGGGAGAGGGCAGGGACCAGGGGTCAGAGGGCGCGGAGTAAGGGGTTGTGGCGCGGCACTCTGATGTGGGAGGTGGGCTGGACGGGCCCGCAGGGGCCGCGGGGAAGGCTCCGGCCCGCTTCTCTCTGTCCAGCCCGGGCTGAGGCTTTGCACCCCCTCTCTTCGCCCCGAACTTCTTGGGACGACCCTCACGTGGGCGCCCAGCCAGGGGGTGGGAGCACGTGGAGCTGGAGCCGGCGCTCCTGCCTCCTCCTTCCTCCCTCCCTCGCCCTTCTCCCTGGTGCCCTCAGGTGACCCCGCAGGAGTCTAGTGCCCGGGTCAGCTGCCCCAGCGGACAGCGGGATGGCAGCTGGCCCTCTCTTCCCCTGGGCCCTTTCCCCAGGGCTGGCTATTTGGGTTCTCTTTAGAGGGGGAAGCAAAGCCCGCGGAGGGAACACTGGACCGGGACTCACTCAGAACCAGGACTCAGGAGTCCCGGGTTCTAGCCCTGCTTCTGCACTGTGTGACCTTGGGCAAGTCTCTTCCCCTCTCTGGGCCTCATTTTAGTCTCCCTGGAAAAATGATGTGTTTGAATTCAAATCGGGGGACTGGTTCTAGTCGTAGGTGTGTATAGAGTAATGGTTAAGCAGGGAGGGTCCCTGAATTCAGACTGCTTGGGTTGAAACTTAGAAGAGGCAAGTTAAGTTAATCACTCCAAGCTTCAGTTTCCTCATTCGTAAAGTGGAGATATAGGCTAAGGTAGGATTTTTCAACAGCAGCTCAGTTGACATTTTGAGCCACGTAATTCTTTGTTTCTGGAGGTCTTACCTGTGCATTGTAGCACGTTCAGTGGCATCCCCAGACTTCACCTACCAGCAATCCCCCCACTCCCAAGCTGTGACAGTCAAAGATGTTTTCAGACATTGCTGATGTCCCCGTGGGGGCAAAAATCACCCCAGTTGAAACCAATGAGCAAAGACAATACAGGCAGACAAGCTTTCATATATTAAACAGTTAAACAACCGTGTCCAAACTTCTGAATTGGAGGACTTCTTTGCTTATCCGTGTGGCAGATATGAAAATTATGCACGAACCCCACCCCCCGCGCCTCTCTTTTTTTTTTTTTTAAGCTCATTGTTAGTGTATTTTATGTATGGCCCAAGACAGTTCTTCCAGTGTGGCCCAGGGTAGCCAAAAGGTTGGACAGCCATGAGTTAAAACATAGAAACCACTAGCCATTATGATAATGATAACATTAAGAAACCTCTTCTCTGTGAGTTAATAAATTCTCCTGCCTTCAAAGTAAATATGGGAGAGAATTGTCAAAGCTGAGTAATGGATACAGGGAAGTTTAAGTATTGAGTGTGTTTGAAAATACCTGTGGTAAAAAGTTAAACCAAAAAGATAATACAACCGTAATTCTTATGACTGCCAAAGAGTAGCGTTTCATCTGGGATTTCCTCTTCTGCCTCTCTACTGCTAAGACTTTTAAAAGCAAAATAAATCCCCAGATCTGGAGGAAACTTTAAAAAAAAAACTCACAGGAAGTGTGCTCCGCACAGAGCTACGGAGCTTAGCAGCAAGTAGAACGGTGTTTACTTTTGCTGCCTTATTTTGGAAAGATGTACCGCTCTCTGTGGATGCACAAGGCTTTGCTCGGAGTTGTTCCAATGATTCGCGAAGAAGTCAGTTGCCCAGTTGCAATTGACTAGGTCAGTTAGGAGGCAAAGTGGGTTGAGCCCAGAGCCCATAGCTTGAGGAAGGAACCTGCTGCTGTTTGCAAGTTCAAAGGTCTGTGGTCAGATCTGCTGAGTCTTTTTTTTGTTTGTTTGGTCCTCAGCGGAAATGGGAATGTGCATAAATAGGAGCTGTAACAGGCTAGCTCAGAGTGTTTTACTTATTTATTTTTAAATTTTTAATTTATTAATTTATTTTTTGAGATGGAGTCTTGCTCTGTCGCCCAGGTTGGAGTGCAGTGGAACGATTGGCTCACTGCAACCTCTGCCTCCTGGGTTCAAGTAATTCTCCTGCCTCAGCCTCCCCAGTAGCTGGGATTACCGTCAGGCGCCACCACACCTGGCTAATTTTTATATTTTTAGTATAGACTGGGTTTCAGCATGTTGGCCAGGCTGGCCTCAAACTCCTGACTTCAAGTGATCCACCCACCTCAGCCTCTCAAAGTGCTGGGATTACAGGCGTGAGCCACTGTGCCTGGCTGTTCTGAGTGTTTTAAATTTGGAGTTAAGGATGAGGACTTTTACTGTATTAAAAAACACTCATCACTTAAAAAGAATATGCTTGTCCGCTTCCTCAGACACTTAAATCTAAGAGAACAACTCCTATTAAGAATAATACAAATGATATAAAAATGATACATTTTGGAAGTATGTTTCTAATTGTTCCTGAGAGGCTGCTTGGTAAAGCTAAAGTGAAAGATGTATTTTAAATCTGTATTTTCAGGCAAGTATATATTGGTGATTGAAGCTAGGAGCTACCTAAATACACAGTCCAGACTTCGAGGAATTCTAGTATAATGGCTAAGAATACAGGTTTGGAGTCAGACCGTATAGTTGAAAGCTTGGCTCTTTTTAGCTGTGTGGGTCCTTGGGCAGGATGCTTAACCTCTCTGTGCCTGAAGTATCCCCCACCCTCATCCTGTAACAGGGAGATAATAAGCCTACCTATCTGGTGAGGTTATTAAGAATTTTCAGTTAACTTTTACTTATGGAGTGCTAGTAGGGTCCCTCGTTCATAGTAAGCACTCATTGAGTATTAACTGTTACTTTAATTGTTGTATTTTTTTGTCATTTTATTATTTATTTATTTGAGATGAAGTCTGGCTCTGTCGCCCAGGCTGCAGTACAGTGGCATGATCTCGGCTCATGGCAAACTTTGCCTCCCAGGTTCAAGCGATTCTCCTGCCTCAACCTCCTGAGTAGCTGGAATTAGAGGTGCCCACCACCACACCCAGCTAATTTTTATATTTTTAGTAGAGACAGGGTTTCACCATGTTGGCCAGGCTGGTCTCAAACTCCTACCTCAGGTGATGCGCCTGTCTCAGCCTTCCAAAGTGCTGGGATTACAGGCGTGAGCCACTGCACCCGGCCTTTTATTTTATTTTTTTAGAGACAGGGTTTCACTCTGTTGCCCAGGCTGGACTGCAGTGATGTGATCATAGCTCATTATAACCTCCAGCTCCTGGGCTCAAGTGTTTCCCTCACCTCAGCCTCCCAAGTAGCTAGGCCTGCAGCCGCATGCCATCATGCCCAGCTAATTTAAAATTTTTTATTTTGTAGAGATGCAGTCTTGCTACACTGCCCAGGCTGGTCTTGAACTGGTAAGCTCAAGCAATTCTCCCACCTTGACCTCCCAAAGTGCTGGGATTACAGGTGGGAGCCACTGTGCCCAGCCTATTTTTTTCTTTAAAGTTGTTACAAAACTTACAAATAAATGTAAAGAGAAGTGGAGGTAGACCATATTAGCCCTAATCTCACTCTCCAGACAGAATTATCCTTGACTTTTCCATATTTGTTCTTACAGGGTTCCCCTCCTCCATATTTTAATGCTATTATACTGTAATAATTCTTTTTTATTTTATTTTTTCTATAATTCTTTTTATTTATTTTTTTGAGATCGAGTCTCACCCTGTCACCCAGTCTGGAGTGCAGTGGCGCAGTCTTGGCTCACTGCAGTCTCCACCTTCCAGTTTCAAGTGATTCTCCTGCTTGAGCCTCCCGAGTACCTGGGATTATAGGTGTGTGCCACCACGTCCGGCTAATTTTTGTATTTTTAGTAGAAACAGGGTTTCACCATAATGGCCAGGCTGGTCTCTCCTAATCTCGTGATCTGCCTGCCTCCCTAAGTGCTGGGATTACAGGTGTGAGCCAATGCGCCCGGCGAAATTCTTTTATTTTTTCGGAGACGAGGTTTCACTCTGTTACCCAGGCCAGAGTGCAGTGGTACAATCAGAGCTCACTGTAGCCTTGAACTCCTGGGCTCAAGTGAGCCTTCCTAGTAGCTGAGACTACAGATACATGCCACCTGCCCAGCTAATTTTATTTATTTTTGTATTTCGAATATGTATTTATTTTTTCTGTGCGTATGCTTATGCAACTGGCTATTTTAAAAAAGTTTTTTTATAGAGATAGGGTCTTGCTATATTGCTCAGGCTGGTCTCAAATTCCTGGCCTTAATTGATCTTCCCACCTCAGCCTTCCAAAATCCTGGGATTACAGATGTGAGGTACCCCACTGGACAGTTTTTTTTAATTGAGATATAATTTGCCATTTTATTATTTATTTATTTATTTAGAGACAGGGTCTTACTCTGTTATGCAGGCTGGAGTGCAGTGGTGCGATCTCGGCTCACTGCAACCTCCACCTCCCAGGTTCAAGCTAGTTGTGTGCCTCAGCTTCCCGAGTAGCTGGGATTACAGGTGCCCACCACCAAGCCCAGGTATGTATTTTTAGTAGAGATGGGGTTTCGCTATGTTGGCCAGGCTGGTCTCGAACTCCTGGCTCAAGTGATCCACCTACCTCGGCCTCCCAAAGTGCTGGGATTATAGATGTGAGCCACCACGCCTGGCTCTAATTCACCATTTCAAAGAGTATAATTTAGTGGTTTTTATTCATAAGGTTGTGCAACCATCACCACTAATTTCAGAATATATTAATCAGTCATGGCTGTGTATAATAATTATCTTTTATTTTTTTAATTCTCAAACCCTAGAAGATGCCTCTCATGGAGGAGTTTCTGAGCAGCACCTCTGGTCCAGTGGCTTTGAACGGGAGCTCAAACCAGAGAGTGTTTCAAGCCCTGGACATCACATCCTGAGGGCCACAGGAGAAGAGAACATGGCTGTGAGTTTGGATGACGACGTGCCCCTCATCCTGACCTTGGACGAGGGTGGCAGTGCCCCACTGGCTCCCTCCAACGGCCTGGGCCAAGAAGAGCTACCTAGCAAAAGTAAGATGGTGGGGAGCGCTGGGGGGACCCCAGCGTTTCTGTTTCAGAGGCTGAGAGGTGATAAGTGCTTTGTGGTCTGATAGTAGGGGTGTGTAACTTGCTGCCTGGCCACATGTTTGAGCCTCAAATTCTGATACAGAAACTACTCCTGAGAGACTGTGGGTTTCTCCTTCCACATCCCCAGCTTGGCAGTGTTTCCAGGGGCCTAGCTGCTGCTCTTCGAGCCCTCATTCCCTTTGCCACCTGCCTGCCTTGCACCTGAGGTAACTTGGCCTGCCTGCGGATGCTTGGCGGGGACCTCAGGCCGACCTGCTCTGGCTGCCTTCCCTGCCCCATTCCTTCTTAAAAAAAGAAACAGATTTCAACACCAGCCTCCGTCTGTGTCCGTCTGAAACCGCTGGCAGGAAGGCAGCACTGCCTGCATCTCTTTGCTCCATCTCAGTCCCTCCTTGCCCAGGACAGTGGGGAAGAGGGCGAGTGTTTTGTCGTGATCCATTGATTTGAGGGTTTGGGGTTTTGCTTTGACTTCCTGTGAACCAAAGCCTAGCACAAAGTGAACCCAAGTGCAGCAAGGAGCTTTAAATTTTTTAAATTTTAAGTGTGTTTCTGGCAGAATGAGAGGTCTTAAAAACCTTTCTGGTTCTCATCCCGAAGCCATTTGTCTCAGTTGCTCATGCCTTGGGCTCAGGAGAGGCTTAAAATAACTCACCTTTTCTGGAGGGTCCTAAGACGTCGGGAAGCAGTGCTTTAGGGTCTGCTTAGCAAATGCATATTCCACGTCTCCCAGTGCTCCCCAGCCAGGGCAGAGGGGGAGTGTCCTTCTCCCGTTCACAAGTGAAGATGTTTGGGGCCAGGGAGAGACGAGCCAGCCTCTCCCGTCTCCTTTGTCCAGGGAGAATGCAGTTGAGTTGCAGGGAGCTCAGCGGCCTCCCCCGGGAACTGATGAAGGAGAGCAGTGTTTCCAGGGATGTGAGCGGTGGGGAGCCCTGGCTTCCTAGAAACAGACCTCTCTTTGCTTCGCCATGTTCACCCTCATCTAGGGTGGCAGAGCTGGGCTGCTCAGGAGGATTCGGACGTAAACCAGATTTTTCCCCAAGTGCCACTCAGGGATGAGAAAGCAGTGGCTCTGATTTCAGACTATCTGTTTTCTTTCTGAAATCCCTTTGCAAGGATAGGCAGTATTATCCCTATTTTACAGAGGAGGAAACTATGGGTCAGAGAGGGCAAGTAACTTGCCTGAAGTCACCCAGCCAGGAAATGGTTGAGCAGAGATTTGAACCCAGCATCGTCTGACTCCAGAATTCCTTCTCCTTCTCCTCTTCCTTCTTTTGCTTCTCCAGCTGCTCCTCCCTCTCCTTTTTTCTTCACTGCCCTCAATAAATGTAAGCACAGGCCAGGCACAGTGGCTCCCACCTTTAATCCTAGCCCTTTGGGATGCCAAGGCAGGAAGACCTTGTGATTTTCAGTTCAAGACCAACCTGGGCAACATAGTGAGACCTCAGTTGTACAGAACAATTAAAAACTTATCCAGGTATGGTGGTGTGTGCCTATAGCCCCAGCTACTCAGGAGGCTGAGGAAGGAGGATTGCTTGAGTCCAGGAATTCAAGGTTGCTGTGGGCTATGATTGCACCACTGCACTCCAGCCTGGGCAACAGAGCAAGACCCTGTCTCAAAAAAAAAAAAAATGAGTACAGACCTTTAGCATATTATCTCCTTATATAACCTCAATATAGAGTTGTTATTATTACCTGTATTTTATAGAGGAAGAGACAAGCTCAGAGAGGTTAAGTAACTTGCCCAAGGTCACACAGCTAGTAAGCAGTAAAGCCTGACTGATCTTTCCTCCTGCACCACAGTGGAAGGTGCTTTGGGGAAGGGGTGAAAGTGAATGTGACTCAGCTTTAGAGAAGAATGCTGCCTAGTGAGGGTGTGGCTTGTGTCTGGAAATAGCCAGGCTCAGGATTCTAAATGGGAATCCTGGCTGTAATCGCAAGTGTCACTTTTAAGTCCCTCCAATGTGCCCGAACTGATGGTGGGGTGTCCAGTTTTCCTGTGGGATGAAAGGGGCAGGAGAGCAGCCCAGTCCTGTGTCGAGCTCAGGCTTTGAGCTGCTGATGGAGCTTGATGAACACGAATAGGCCAGAGATACAATAAGACTCCCCTTGGCTAGGCCACTAGCGACACTGCTTTTATCTTGGCAAAGTCAGTGGCTTATTTTGGTTTGTTTCTCAAGAAATGTATCACTAACTGCTGGGGTCCGGGGACATTGTGTTTCCTGCACAGCACATTAGTATCAGTTTCCTCTCTCAGCTTCTTACTGGCTCTTTTTTAAAACCTCAGTGAACTGGTGGGTGTAATTCTCCAAGCCTGGCTGGGAAGAAGGGTAGGACCTGTCCAAGTAAACAAGGGATTTCAGAGGAGGCCTGCTCTACCTTAGCGTAGGCCTTTGATATTTTGTGCTTGGGTTTTGGCCTTGACCTTCTACCCCAGCATCCTCCCTGTCCCTGCTGTCTGAGGAGCAGTCCTTCAGTCTTTTTTTTGAGATGGAGTCTTGCTCTGCTACCCAGGCTGGAGTGCAGTGGCACAATCTCGGCTCACTGCAACCTCCATCTCCTGGGTTCAAATGATTCTCCTTCCTCAGCCTCCCAAGTAGCTGTGATTACAGGCATGAACCACCACACCAGGCTAATTGTTTTGTATTTTTAGTGGAGATGGGGTTTCACCACGTTGGCCAGGCTGGTCTCGAACTCCTGGCCTCAAGTAATCCACCTGCCTCAGCCTCCCAAAGTGCTGGGATTACAGGCGTGAGCCACCATACCCAGCTAATTTTTTTTTGTATTTTTAGTGGAGATGGGGGTTTCACCATGTTGGCCAGGCTGCTCTTGAACTCCTGGCCTCAAGTGATCCACCTGCCTTGGCCTCCCAAAGTGCTGGTATTACAGGTGTGAGCCACTGCGCCCAGCCCTGAGCAGTCCATCTAAAACACAAGCCCAACCTGGTAGTTTCTCTGTTTTAAAGCTTCTTTTTACTCTCCCATCCAGGGGAGCTGGGGAGGGCAAGCTCTTCAGCCGGCAGACAAAGCCTTGCGTGTTCTAGTACCTTCTTGCTTGACCGGTCCCATTTCCTGCCTCAGTCCACAGCATCATACTGCATTTAGTTCGGTGAATCCCCTGTGCATTCTTAAGCCTCTCCACCTTGCTGGCAAGTCGGTCTACAATGCCTTTCTCAGCCTCTTGTTTGCTTGTGGCCTCCAATTCTGTGTTGAAAATCCTGCTGATAACACCATCTCTTTGAAGCCTTCACTGAACTTCCCCTTCCTGACAGAGCTAATTACTCACTACCCTTTTCTGCTTTGGTATCTTGATTAGGCTTCCATTATTACAAGTAGATTATGGTGGGGTAATTACACGTTTAACCATCTGATCACCTACTAGGCCCTGAGAGCCATTTATCTTTTTTTTTTTTTTTTTTTTTTTTGAGATAGAGTCTAACTCTGTCGCCCAGGCTGGAGTGCAGTGGCGCCATCTCAGCTCACTGCACCCTCCGCCTCCCAGGTTCAAGTGATCTTCCCACCTCAGCAGCTGGGACTACAGGCATGAGCCACCATGCCTGGCTAATTTTTGTATTTTTAGTAGAGATGGGGTTTCACCATGTTGGCCAGGCTGGTCTCAAACTCCTGACTTCGAGTGATCCACCCACCTCGGCCTCCCAAAGTGCTGGGATTACAAGTGTGAGCCACTATGCCTGGCCCAAGATCCATTCATCTTTGTATTGCATAGCTTAATGCCCACAATATGCAGGTACTCAACAAACCGTGGTCAGAATCAACCTGCATGGATTTCTGGGGCCTTGAGGCTCATGGGAGTGGCTGTGTGAGGCCCCAGTCAGAGATGGGCAGCCTCCCTTTTGTCGTCTCTCCCCACCATAGGTTTGAATCCCATTGCTCTCAGCACAGCTGAGTGTCCTGGTGGCTGCCGTCATTGACCTTTGTCTTTGGCTGCTGTGGACTTTTGAGGTACTAAGGAGTTGGCAGAATGCAGATGGAGGCCATCCGTGGAGTTGGCAGCGACATGAGCGTAGGCCACTGGGAACGAAGCAAGCTTTCTAAGGCTGAGTCACCATCAAGCCTGGCTTTTGTTTTGGCCCAGCAGCCACTGAGGCTTCTCGGCACTGTACCTCCACGTTCCATGTCTGTTTCGGCACCCCTAACAAAACACCATGGACTGATGGCTTAACCAACCAACAGCAATCTGATTTCTCACAGGTCTGGAGGCTGGAAGTCTAAGACCAGGTGTCAGCAGGTTTGGTTTCTTGCAAGGCCTCTTTCCTTGGCTTGCAAATTGTCCCCTTCTGATAAGGACACCAGTCCTATTGGATTAGGGCTCACCCATATGACCTTATTTTACCTTAATCACCTTTAAAGGCCCTTTCTCCAAACACAGTCACATTCTGAGCTACTAGGGGTTAGGACTTCAGCCTATGAATTTGAGGGGGACACAGTTCAGGCCATCACTCTCCTGCCCCTTCCTCAGAGGCAGGGGCCGAGGAATTTGGCTGTGCTGCCTGTGACCTTTAACCCTGCAGGAAACTGGAGGGTTTGGGTTTTTCTCCTTACATGGGCAAGAGTGGATTTAATCCAAGACTCAGACATCTTCGGGATCTAAGAGCGGCTGCTGCAGTGCTAATGAATGAGTCACAGGCAGCACGGTGTCAGGTTGATGAAGGAGGCAGGTATGAGCAGAGGTATTTAAAGCCTGGAAACCAGGAATAACCTTGAAAACAGTCAGCAGGGCTGCTGCTAGACAGAGTGGTTTACAGACAGCCCACAGTCCACACCTCGTGGCGGGCGGTGGTCTCACCCACTGCGTTCAGGGAATCAGGACATCTGGGGTGGGTAGACTTACTGGGTAGTCCAAGGTATTTCCCAGGGCAGCTCTGGTTACACTCAGCTCTGTCTTCTCCCTGCCTTTAAAGCCAGCCGCTGCCTAAGATGGACTAGACCATGTGCCTTTTCTGAGTGAGGGAAAGATTGGGCTTGGGGGCTGGCTGAGGTCTGAGCTGGATGTTCGGTCTCTGTTTCGATGCGGGTTGTTTATGGTTTTCAGGTGACAGGCCCTGCAGCTAAAGCCCAAGGTTACAGTGCAGAGAGCTACTCTTTCCCTCCTTCACACTGAGGCCTGGCATGCCATCGGGAGTTCCTAGGACCAGTGCAGCCTCAGCAGTGTGGAGGATCCCTGCCCCCTGGCAGGGGCCCCCATGTGGCACCCTGGTCCCCTTTTCAGGGTCTTCATGCAGCCAGGGCCAGTTGGCACCAGGCTCAGTCAAGGTGGGCCAGAGCTGTTGGCCTCAGGGCTGCTGTAGCCAGGAGGAGCTGGGAGAGCGTCTCGCCAGCTGGCACCGGAGGATAATCCACCCCGAGGCGTGCGCTCCATCACTGTTATCTGTGCCGTGGCTTTGCCTCTGTCCAGGTGGCCCGAGCATACTTGCCAAAGAGTAAAGAAGCCCAAGGGGCCTGCACCGCTTTTGTCACTCGTGATACCATGGGGTGTGGAGTGGTTGAGCTGAGTATAGCTGCTCCAAGCCTCAGCCTGCTCATCTGTAGAATGGCCATGATGGCATCCATCAGTTGAGTAGTTGCGGGGGATTGAGTGAGATCACGTGTGTGAGCCCATGGTCTGTGCTGAGCCAGTCATAGGTGTTATTATCATGGCAGAGACTGGGCTTCCTTGGAATAGCCTCCATGAGCAGAGGTCCTGAACCCAGGGCAGAATCCAGATCCTTCTTGCCTCATTCCTGGCACAGCGGGTAGCCCTGCCTAGCCAGGATGCCTCCTTGTAGCAGCTGGAGACCAAGCAGCAATTAGATTTTCACAGGCTCCCACCGAACTTGGGCATTTGGCTCCGCTGGAGTCATTCCCCTGGCTTTTTCAGGGCCTCGCCAAGGCAGAGCGCTGGGTGTCACCAGACCGGCAGTGGCGCCAATTAAAATGAGTAAGCATCCAGCATGCTGGGTGGGAGCCTTGCAGCCGAGCCTTGGCGCTTTCACTTCCTCAGCCCTCCGCGTCTTCATGGGGTGGATCCTGTCTGTTGCCTCAAGCCCCCTGCCATGAGATGCCGTCTCTTCCAGTCCCCCTTTCCCCCCTGCACACAAGGCCCTGCCGCTCTGAATGGCAGTCGTGGCAGCTGGATGAGGGCTGGAGCACCTGCTGCGCTCCTCCTCCCCACTCGCCTTGGGGAGGGCTGAGTTCACATTTGCTCTGAGAGTACTTCATGAGCCAGAACCGTGAACTTCTCAGCTCCCTCGTCTAGGAGGGGGAATGGGAGGGCTTGGATGGCTCACAGCAGTATGCTGCTGGGGGGATCTTGTTGCAGTGTCCTCTGCGGGGAGGTTTCAGATGACAGCAAGGTAACCCAGCAACAAACGTGGAGTGACATCGGAGTGACACCAGTCTTGAGACAGCCCCCATGCCACCTTCCTGCTCTAGGAGCCCCAAGTGGCCCTCCCTTCTTGCCCTTTGCTGGAGTGAAGTCTCTGGTTCGGGCATCCTCTGACTCTTACCCTTCTCCCCACAGTCAGGTCAGCCTGGGTAGGGTATGTGCAGTCATAATCATGGCCTGTGGGTGTGGAGCTCCCACCGTGTGTCAGCCAGTGTCCAGAGCGCTTTGCTGCTGCTATCATTTCGTGCTTCTTCCTAGCAGATTTGGGAGGCCATTGCTTTCGGTATCACCTTACAGAAGAGGAAACGGAGGCTCCCAGGGATGAAACTCATCAGAGGTCATGAAGCCACTCTGACTTCCTTTGAACTCATGTCTACTGATTCCAGAACTAGTATCTTACCTAATGTGCCATCCACCGTGAAGTAGAGCTCTGGGGAAGAGGTAGCATTTTAGGCTGAATTTCTTTCTTTCCAAAAAGGAAGTTGGTTTCTATCTTTATCCTTTTTTTAAATTAAACTTTTATTTCCTCCAAGGCAATTATTCTAAATGGAGTTCCGTACCTGGAGCTCCCTTTCATGTTGTAAAAATAGCACAACTGATGGTGTTTCATTGTGAAGCCGTGTGGGATCATCCCAGAGAAGCTCCGAGACAGGGCAAGTGAAAACCAGACCACGAAGGACAGCCACGCTCTCTCCATCTGCAGAAAGTAGGCTTTTTCTCCAATGCACGCCTTTCCCCAGTTCTTCCTCGGCATAGAGGCATTTGGCTACATTTTCCATCATGGTGGTTAGGACAAGAAAATGTGGGCGGAAATTAGGAGTTCTGAGGTGTCACAATTTGGGTGTGGGAAAGGAAGGAGGAGGAGGAGCAACTTGGAGCGTGGGTCATGACGGTTGAAGCCCAAGGCCAGGTGGGCTTGCTGAGGGCAGTGACCTCCCTGAGGTTGCTGACTCCCAGTGGCAGGTGACCCCATATCAGGACTCACCTGGTGAAGTCCCTGGACTGAGCTGGATAACCAAACTGGGGCCATTGGTGCTTATGTTGCCATTTGTACCGGGTATCCCTTATGCCTTGTTTGCTTTTGTTCAAAATGTTTATCTCCTTGTAAAAACTGCAGCTCTTTGCCTACCCCAGTCATGAGGCTCTGGCTCAGAGGAGGTATGAGACTGTAGCATGAGATCTGAGAGCTGGGCCACCCTGGGGCCTGCCGGGCCAGGGGCACGCTGGGGACAGTGTGCGCTCTCTAAAGGGACAACTGATACTTACTCTGGCTAATCATTGTCATGTAGGATCAGAGGCAGATTGCTAGCACATTTGCCAGTTTTTCAAAATAAATTAGAACCCATATATATATATATATATATATATATATATATATATATATATTTCTTTTTGAGATGGAATCTTGCTCTGTCATCCAGGCTAGAGTACAGTGGCACACTCTTGGCTTACTATAAACTCCGCCTTCTGGGTTCAAGCGATTCTCCTCCCTCAGCCTCCCTAGTAGCTGGGACTACAGGCGCATGCCACCATACCCAGCTAATTTTGTATTTTTAGTAGAGACAGGGTTTCACCATGTTGGCCTGGAGGGTCTTGATCTCTTGACCTTGTGATCCACCCACCTCGTCCTCCCAAAGTGCTGGGATTACAGGTGTGAGTCACGGCGCCTGGCCCTAGAATCTATATTTTTAATCAAAAGTCTTTTGATTCTTAAATAGTGACAGCCAATTCACACACGTCTTCAGTGTAGCCAGCTGAGTGAAATCTGGTCAGTAGGCGCCCTGTTCTGTCTGACATAGAACTTACCGATTCACCCTTTGTTTTCTGTTTGGAACAGACTACTTCAAATTAAGAAAAGTATACAAAACCAACCAACAAGCCCTCCATGGCGCTGAGGTTGTGTTTCTCTTCCAGTGGCTTCCAGTGGGAATCAGAACAGGTCAGGCAACCTCCTCTTTGCCACTACATTCTTTACCCAAAGAAAGACCAGATTTCATTCAGCTTTGGAATCAAAGCTGGGGCTGCAGGGTGTCGAGCCAGGCCAGGCAAGGGGAGAGCTGAAGCCAGAGCAGGGGTGGGCGCAGTCCCAGGAAATCCTGCATCATTCTTTCCTGGTGATTCATTCCTTCTTACGGTTCACATGAGGCTATGGAGTGCGCATTCTCTATTCTTCCTTCTTATCTTCATCTTATGAAACTTTAGACCACCATCTTTTTTTTTAAAGTGATTTGATTCAGGCTGTGACCTTTTGTTGTTGTTAGCTTGGACTTTGAGATGTGTAATAAAGATTCATTAAAAAGTAGTGGTTTAACAAAAGAAAAAATTAATGGTTTAATAGCTAGTCTTTTTTCTTTAAATCGTCACTTTCTTGTCAACTGAAAAACTAAGTAGAGTTTTTTAAATGGCTGCACATTTAGGACTTAGAACAGCTGCCCTGGAAGTTAGAAGTGCGTCAAATGTAGTTCCAGCTTGGTCTGGTGGGCAGTGAGACGAGCATAGCACATGCCTCTTTTGTGGTGTATAACTCTAGAAGGACTTACAGGAGGTGGGCATGGCTTTCCAAGAAGGTGGAAGATGAGGGCAGGAGGAGATGGCACGTGTCTGCTTGGTGAGGAGTTGGGGTAGCATCCAGATTGGCTTTAGAGAGCAGGCTAAGCTTGAGTGTGCCGAGTGTCTAAGGAGATGAACAGCAAGTAAAAGACTCTCCCAGAAGAAAGGAGCAGCGGAGGAAAGGTGTGTATGTGCTGGAGGGGGTGGTGCGTGAGTCAGAGGGCTGGGGAGAAAGGTTGGATCCAAATCTTAAGGGTCTCCTTGCCTGCACCCCTATAGCCATACTGAAGAGGAGCTGGGCCTTCATCCTGGGGTGACAGAAAAGACCCCGGGCACTTTAAGCAGGGAAGTGACCATCGTTTTTTAGGAGAGCGCCTGAAAATTCACTCATGCTGCTCTGCCAAGAGCCGTTGGCAATGATGGCAAGACCAGGCGGTGTGGGGGCGGCCCAGGGACACAGGGGCACCCGTTTTGTTTTGCCTGAACGGTGTTTTAAGAGGCAGCATAACCAAGCAGGTGGTATGCACATGCAGCTTGGCACCTGCGTCTGCCACCCCCCAGCGTCCCATGTTTGTTACCTGCCTGGTGCCTGTAGGCATTTGAGTCTGTAGCCCCTGGATGAATTCTGACGGCACAGCCCTGTGGCTGGAGACGACGCAGCTCAGCCAGGGGAGTAGCAGAAGCTCAACTGCGGACAGGTGTGACTTAGGGAGAGGTGGGAGTTTGGGGTGCTGGGAAGAGAGATCAAAGATCCCAGGGAGGGGAAACAGCATGGTTGAAGTAAGGAGGGGGCTACAGTGAGTTGAGATTGCCACTGCACTCCAGCTTGCCTGGGTGACAGAATGAGACCCTATCTCAAAAAAAAAAAAAAAAAAGGCAGGAACTCCTCTGAGATTCACACCACGGACGGGGCCAGAGACTAGCGTGCTGGGGGCAGATTGGATTTGGGTTGTGGTTAAGAGCATGCATGCTGGGGTCAGAGCCTCTGAGTTTGAATCCAGCCCTGCCTTCTCCTGTTGGGACTTTGGCCAGGTGATGTAACCCCTCTAAACTTTCCGTAAAATGACACTAACATTAATATTATGTTTTAGGATTGTTTTGAGGTTCATACAAGATAGCATGCCTCACACAACTAGCACAGTGCCTGGCTTACACCAGAATGAGCATTGGGTGGCTGTCAGCCATTATGCTTAGGGTCGGGGTCAGAGCAGGTGTATCCGTTTTATGGAGTTCCTAAAACACTGATAGTAGGAGTTTGGGCCTGGTTGAATTGGGCATGGGAGCTGCTAAATATGTTTGGGTCAGAAAGTACGTGATGACAGAGTGTCATCCTACTGACGTCTTGCCAGCTTGGGATGCTGTCTCTAGCCACCGTGATAACCCCTGAGCTTAGAAACCCTGGGGTGGGTCAGCCCTGAATAGGAGTTACTTTCCTCCCTGGAGATTGGGAGGTGGATGGAGAGGAAACTTCCAGGCTGTTCTGCAGTAGTAGGAGCCAGATTTGGCATTTTTCTCTCTCTGTCCATCTTTCTGACCAGTCACTGAACTTCCCTGGGTCCTGGAAGCTCAGCTCAGTTCTTACTTTTTTTTTGAGTTAGAGTCTTGCTCTGTTGCCCAGGCTAGAGTACAGTGGCACCGTCTCAGCTCACTGTAACCTCTGCCTCCCGTTTTCCTGTTTGCTTGCTTGCTTCCGTCCTTCCTTCCTTCTCTTTTCTTTTCTTTTCTCTCTCTTTCTCTCTCTTTTTTTTGAGACAGAGTTTCATTCTTGTTGCCCAGGCTGGAGTGCAATGGTGCAATCTCAGCTCACCGCAACCTCCGCCTTCCACATTCAAGTGATTCTCCTGCCACAGCCTCCTGAGTAGCTGGGATTACAGGCATGCACCACCACGCCCAGCTAATTTTGTATTTTTAGTAGAGATGGGGTTTCTCCATGTTGGTCAGGTCGGTCTTGAACTCCTGACCTTAGATGATCGTCCACCTCAGCCTCCCAAAGTGCTGGGATTACAGGTGTGAGCCACCATGCCCGGCCTGCCTCCCATTTTCAAGCAATTCTAGTGCCTCAACCTCCCAAGTACCTGGGATTACAGGTGTGCACCACAGTATCCTGTCAATTTTTTTGTATTTTTAGTAGAGATGGGTTTGACCATGTTGGCCAGGCTGGTCTCAAACTCCTTAACTCAAGTGATTCACCTGCTTTGGCCTCCCAAAGTGCTGGGATTACAGGTGTGAGCCACCATGCCTGGCCAGTTCCACTGCCTTCTTAAAACTCTCTCAGGAGGGATCTGGACAATGCTGAGCAGCTGAGGATTTTCTTTTTTTTTTTTTTGAGACAGAGTCTTGCTCTGTCGCCAGGCGCCAGGCTGGAATGCAGTGTTGTGAACTCTGCTCACTGCAACCTCCACCTCCCAGGTTCAAGCAATTCTCCTGCCTCAGCCTCCCAAGTAGCTGGCACTACAGGCGCACATCACCACACCCAGCTAATTTTTGTATTTTTAGTAGAGACGGGGTTTCCCCATGTTGGTTAAAAACATTCTGATCTCTTTGCCCACTTTGCTGTAGAAGCAAGCAGAGAGCATCATATTACTGCAACAGCAGTGCTGGGTTTTTTTTTCTTAAAAAGCATGATTTAGGGGTTCAGGGAACCTCCTAAGTGAACCTTTCGGTGACTTCCTGCTTCAGCAGCATTTGGAAGACTTGCACATATCTCCCGTGAGTGCCACGTGGGTGTGACCCCTGCTCTTTGCCCTGACAATCCAGTAGCTGCATATCAGAGCGTCCTTTTTGCCACCTTAAATGACCAAGTCTTCCTAGAGCCATTCTTGTTACCCTCTTGGTAGAGACAGCAAGCACGGATTACGATGGTTAAGAATGTGTGCTGTAATGTTATAGATGGTTATCCTAATAGCTCTTGCGGAGTTAGTGGTATTTATCCCCATTTTGCAGAGGTACAAGTTGAGGCACAGTGAAGGAAGTAATCTACAAAGGCAGACAACAGAGCAGTAGGGTTCATTCCTTCAGCAGATGTTGATGGGCTGCCACGTGCCTGGCAGACCCCCCTGGCAGGCCCAGGAGGAGTTTGTGGTGCCGCTTGCCCTCTAATCTCAGCCCTGCTGCCTCTGTTTTCAGGCCTTGCCTAGTAGGAGCATTTCTTCGCCCAGGCTCTAGTAGCCTTGAAAGTTTCACTAAAATCAGCATATAGATAAGGAAACCCTAAACCTAGACTACCTCAACCCTACCCTAGGCCAAGGTCTTTTTTTTTTTTGAGACAGAGTCTAGCTCTGTTGCCCAGGGTGGAGTGCATTGGTGTGATCTTGGCTCACTGCAACCTCCATCTCCCTGTCTCAAGTGATTCTCATGCCTCAGCTTCCCGAGTAGCTGGGATTACAGGCGTGTACCACCACGTCCAGCTAACTTGGGTATTTTTTGTAGAGATGGGGTTTCACCATGTTGGCCAGGCTGGTCTTGAACTCTGGGCCTCAGGTGATTCGTTGCCTCTGCCTCCCAAAGTGCTGGGATTACAGGCATGAGCCACCATGCCCAGTCGAAAGTCTTAAAACATGGACTGTTTATACAGTCTCATTAAATGATCACATCATTTCATTAATTTTCTCATTTAAACCATTCACTACCAAACTGCCCCCTGGGCTGCCGTGTCTCTTGCTTCTGATATCATCCTGCTTTTTTTGAGACAAAATCTCACTCTGTTGCCCAAGCCCGAGTGCAGTGGCGCAATCTTGACGTGGCTCACTGCAACCTCCACCTCCCAGGTTCAAGCGATTCTCCTGACTTAGCCTCCCGCTTAGCTGGAACTACAGGCACGTACCACCATGCCTGGCTAATTTTAGTATTTTTAGTAGATACAGCGTTTCACTATGTTGGCCAGTCTAGTCTCAAACTCCTGACCTCCTGATCTGACCTCCTCAGCCTCCTAAAATGCTGGGATTACAGGCTTGAGCCACCTCACCCGGCCCTTCCTGCTTTCTTTAGCTAAAGGCCTTTGGAGCCTTCTCTAACCCATGAGGATAGTGGTTGCGTTTCCACAGCCTCTCATTCTACAGATACGCTGTTTACACTTCATTCTCTGCTCTCCATTGCACACAGACCCATTCACTCCCCAGCACTGGGATCTAACAGATTTGATGATTGAATCAGCGTTTGCTTTGTGCCGTGATGGATTGTGAGAAAATGGAGTTTTGATGAATTAGGTAATTTAAAATATGGGTGGGAGCCAGGCACAGTGGTTCACCCTATAATCCTAGCACTTTGGTAGACCAAGGCACAAGGATTGAGGCCAGAAATTTGAGACCAGCTTGGACAACATAGTGAGACCCCCGTATCTACAGAGAAGTTTGAAAAAAAATTAGCCAGGTGTTGGGTTGCACACCTGTAGTCTCAGCTACTTGAGAGGCTGAGGCATGAGGATTGCTCCAGCCTAGGAGTCTAAGGCTGCAGTGAGCCATGATCACACTGCTATACTACAGCCTGGGCAACAGAGTAAGACCCTGTCTCTAGAAATGTATATGTATACACATACATATTTCAAAATAAAATATGGGTGGAAGGGCTAACTTTGGCAAAGAATCCTTTCATAGTATGAATAATACGCACTGTGTTCATCCAGCATCAAGCAGGGTTTTGTGAATCCTGCTCCCCCCAGTTAGGACTTACCCAGTTTGCAAGTTTCTTTCTTATGTCTCCCTGATGTCTATTTGAGATGGCTGGGCAGGGCAGGGCAGGGCAGGGCAGGGCAGGAAGGTAGAGGCCTAAGCCGGTGTAATGCCTGAGTGTTAATGGCTGTTGTTTTAGGTGCTGGTGTTTTGCACAGCTGTGCCTCTTTCTGGTAGTACAAGTTTTGCAAAGGCAGGGACTATGTCTCTTCTACACATACTTTGGGCACATAATAGACGTGAAATTGCATATCTGAGAGTGAGTCAGTTTCCAAAAACATCCAGGGTCCCAGGTGACTGTCACAGCTAAACCAGCCCCTGGCGCCATTGGGGGGTGATAAGGAGACTCATTTACATGTGATCAGATCAGAAGTAGCCCAGCAGGGCGTGGCATTGCTGCCTCTAGGAACAGCCTACTCTTTGGATGTTCAGGTCTCTGCTTCCAGCTTTGAACTCTCCAGGAGCCCACATGTGTCCTGTAATAGCCATATCAGCCCTGGGTACTCAAGCCCCACCTTCCCTCCATCTGAGCTTCCCCACCTCTGCCCTGCCATTTGTAGACTGCCCATCTCTCTTTTTCGTCTCTCTCTTTGTTAGATTGGGATTTTATTTTATTTTTTCCTAGTTCTTTTAGCTCATGCTGAAAACCAGCTTGGGCAGAGCGACCTGTGCTCAGTGCTGGCTAATGGCTTGGAGTCGCTCCAAGTTGCCGGCTGCGCTGCCTTTCACTTGTGGGTGGTCGTCGACAAGCGTGATGTCTTCTCTCTGTGACTCTCGAGGGGCCTCTCTTCTTGCGGGCTCGGCTGTTCACACTTGGCTGGCCTGCCTGGTTGTTTGGAATTGCAGTTTTTACTGCACAGCCTGGAGCCAGTCTGGTAGCCTCAACAGGGCTCGGATTTTACGAGTACTAAAGTCCACTCAGCCTCCAGCCTAGTTGGCCCATTTGATTTTGTTGCATGTTGTTTTTCGCTATTTCCACTTGGAGACCAGACACCGTCCAGAGTGTGTGGGGACACAGAAGTCTAGAGATGGAGGTGGCTTGGAAGATTCTTAGGCTGTGATGAATGTGTGCCTGTTGAGGAGTGATGGTACCTGCTGATGTCTGCGACAGGTGAACATTTCCTGAGTGTCACTCAGTTAACTGCAAAGGATGGGGTTGAATTTCTGGCATCCTCTCTTGATAGCTGAACATCCTTGAATGAGGAGCTAAGCTTGTTTTTCCAAGATGCAGTTTCTTCATCTGTAAAATGGGGATACGAATGTCTCCAGTCAGTCTCAGCCCATGAGAAGGTAATTGAAGGACTTTCTGCATTGAGGATGTGAATCTTTCCTCCTTTCTCCATTCTCCCAGTTCCTTGTAAGGGATGTGTTGGTGGTTTGTATTTCCTTAAGCGTTGTAGCAGTCGAGGGGCGTAATTAACTTCCTTGATTACCATTCCTGTTGTGTTGCAGGAGAATTAAGAATCAAGCATCTCCATCTCCTGCTCTTTTTTTTTTTTTTGAGATGGAGTCTCGCTTTTTTGCCCAGGCCGGAGTGCCCAGGCTGGCGCAATCTCAGCTTACTGAAACCTCTGCTTCCCAGGTTCAAGCGATTCTCTTGCCTCAGCCTCCCGAGTAGCTGGAATTACAGGCACCCGCCATCATGCCTGGCAGATTTTTGTATTTTTGTAGAGATGAGGATTCACCATGTTGGCCAGGCTGGTCTTGAATTCCTGACCTCAGGTGATCTGCCCTCCTTGGCCTCCTAAAGTGCTGGAATTACAGGTGTGAGCCACTGTGCCCGGCCACTCCTGCTCATTCTTTAGGGTGGCTTCTTGATTTCCATTGTATTTTATTTTATTCACAATGCTGCTTTTGGGCTGCCTTCCCCACCAACAGAAAGGGAAACTGAGGCAAAAGGAAGGGAAGGCTGAGGGCAGTCCGTGGCCACTGACTGCATAGGAATTCGGGGCCCTAGAGAAGTGGCGGGCCTAGGCCGTCAAGCTCTCTGTGGGATGTAGATGTCCCCCAGCTGTCACTTCCCCGAGGTGCCCGTGCCTCATGGCTGCCTCGCTCCTTGTTGCTCTTCTTCTGAACAAAGCTGCCTGCAACAGCAGCAGATCCAGGTGCTGGGGCGTGGCCAGTGTTCACAGAAGCTGGGTCCAGCCCACCCCCAGGTGCTCCTGGTTAAAGGCTAGAGCGGCCCTTTGATCTGTGCTGAGTGGATGCCATCAGTTGATACATCAGTAACCTTCATGCAGGTTGAGTCTCAAGCCAAACTTGTTCTTCCGAGCACTGGCTTTCTGCTGACCTCTTGCAGGGGAACCAGAGAGCACCAGTGCACAGTGGAAAATGCCTTTAATCTCCGTTTGCTCTTCTCCAGCTCCCTTCCCTGTCCCTGGGTGTTTCACAATTAGCATTTCAGATGCTTCCAAGTGAATATGGAACAGATGTTTGCACAGGTGCTGTACTCTTCACTGGGTAAACAGTGGCGTTTGCATGCCTGTGTGTGTGTGTGTGTGTGTGTGTGTGTGTGTGTGTGTGTGTGTATATGTATGTCTATGAGACAGCAGGAAGCGTAGGGCCTTTACAAATGTTTTTTAAAGCATCTGAAACACTTTACACATGATGGGTACTCAATAAATACTTTGTGAGTGAGTGAGCAGCAGCAGGGAAAGCCCTTTGTTTCATGATAAACCCAGTGGCGTGGGAGCAGGAAGTACAATTCCAAGTTGGGTCTTGAAATTCATGGACTGAAAAAGGAGAAGTCATGTCCTGCCTCACCAAGAAATTACCCGTGGACATCTGGCAAACCGTGGGGCAGGCCGTAGGGACAAGACACAGTTCTCCATCTCAGGAAGGAGGATTAGACAATAAAAATGACTGTGGCGGCCCCTGGCAATTTAACCTGCCTCGTGAACGTGAGCTGGCCATGGCTCCCCTGGAAAAAGGAACTTGCGGTTTTGCCCGTGCAGAATGTTTGTAGATGGGTTAGGGAGTTACAGGACCGACCGCCTTGGCTGTGTCTTTCCAAGTAGCCACCTAGTCAGGTTGCTCCACACAGTTAGTCACCAGTGGCTCAAGGCTAGGCGCTCGGCATGGCTTTCTGCCTGACCCACACCTCCAGCCTTGTGGAAACAGTGGCGGGAGAGACAAGGGCTTGGCTGCCCATCGTTTCCTCCCTCTGTGACCTTGGACAAGTCACTCAGCCTCTCTGGGCCTTAGTTTCCCCCTCTGTAAACTGGGGATAATAATCAAGTCTTGTTTGTAGGGGCTTTGTATGCTTAGAAGAATTAATTAATGTAAAGCCCTTATAACCATGTCTGGTCTAAGTAAGTACTTACCAGGTGTGAGTGTGAGCTGCGGCTGTTACCATTGTCCACTGCATCATCCTGGTCTCTGGTCTCTGGCACTTTAAGCTTTAGAATTACTGAATCCTCTGCAGTTCCCCAGGTGTGCCCTGCTGTTCAAGTCTCTGTGCTGTCTGAATGACCTTCCTTGTTTCTGGAATGTGCCGCTCACCCCATCCCCGTCTACCCTGTGAACACCTCCTCATCCTTCATCTTTGAAATGCTAGCCCTGGCATCGCCCTGAGTCCCTCCCTATAGCCTGAGCTACTCGGGAGACTGAGGCACAAGAATCACTTGAACCTGGGAGATGGAAGTTGCAGTGAGCTGAAATCATACCACTGCACTCCAGCCTGAGTGACAGAGTAGGACCCTGTCTCAAAAAAAAAACAAAAGAACAAAATAAATAAAACTACTTCCTCCCATTCTCTCTCCCAAATTACCATGTGATTTACGAAGACTAGGGAGGTGTTCTCTAGGCAGTGTTTGCAACCTCAGGATGTCTGCTGTGAGTTCCTGATGTGGACAGTTAGGGAGTGGGCACCGCAGGCTGCAGTCACAGGCCCGGTGGATTCGATGTGCTCATTTCCCAACCCCTCTTTCTGCCTGCAGTTCTTCTCTGCCACCTCCCAAGAGCCTGTTTCTGATCTGCACCCCTCCTGCTTTTCCACGTCCTTTGCTCTCCATTTATAGCATTGCTGCTTGCTTCCTTGCTCCATTTCCTGCCAGTTCCTGGCTCCCCGGGCCAGGCCTCATGGATGACAAGGAATCCCTCTGGACCTGGCCACTTCCATCCCTGTCAGGTGGCCGGAAACAGTTGGAGGAGACACAGGACATTATCCTGACCACTTTCACACCAGAGTCCTTCCCTCTAGAACAGGGCTTGACCCGTGATACTGCCCCGTTGAGCCTTTTTTTTTTCCTTTCCTCCTTTGGCTTCAGCCTTTGGCAGGACAGATTTTGGGCTGGAGGCCAGCAATTCAACTGGGAGGGCTCTGTGCCAGTTCTTGCCTTTCTGGAGGTCAGTACATTTGCCCACGGCTCTGCCTGGGTTTGGAGCCTTTACTAACATGTGTCGTTAATGCAGGTCTACCTTCCACACCATCTTGCAACCAGTTATCAGAAAGAGAAGGCCCGAGCAGGGGGACGTGCATTTTGCTTTCTTTTGGCGTAGTGTCTCATGCTAGATTTTTATCTGGGGGCCTTTGAAGAGCCAGCCGGCACAGAAGCACGGTGGCGACGCTGTGCCTGGAAAACTCATCAGTGTCACTCTGGTTTATTTTCCTCTCCTCTTTCAGCTCTTTCCCATGGAGTGGGGCTCTCAGTGACAACTGGCAAGCAGCGGGGTGGTTGCTCGTTGTCATTCTGGTAGGTGCTGGTTTCCGGAGGGCTCTGAGCGCTTTGTGGGCATTCGCATTTGTCTCTGCGATGCCCGGAGCACAGTTGGCACTGGTCCCAGTTTCTGGATGAAGAAACTGAGGCTCTGGGGATTAAGATCATGAACTGGGGAGAGCAGAGGAGGCACAGCTGGAGTGAACTTGGGTGTCCAGGGTTCCGTTTTGTCTCACAGAGGATGTGCGAGGCATGGTGAGATGATGAGAATGAGGCTGGGCATGGTGGCTCATGCCTGTAATCCCAGCACTTTGGGAGGCTGAGCTGGGTAGATGGCTTGAACCCAGGAGTTGGAGACCAGGCTGGGGAACATGGTGATGAAAGCTCATCTCTACAAAAAAAATACAAAAAATTAGCCAGGCATAGTGATACATGCCTGTAGTCCCAGCTACTTGGGAGGCCGAGTGGGGGAGGATCGATTGAACCCAGGAGGTAAAGGCTACAGTGAGTCATGATTGCACCACTGCACTCCAGCCTGGGTGACAGAGTGAGACCCTGTTGTAGGGTCCAGCCCTATAGGGTTCTGTGAGCCCCTCCTGGCTGATGCGGAGAAATTGTAGAAATAAAAGGCACAAGACATGGAGATCGAGAAAAGAGAGTTTGGGCCCAGGGGTCCACTGCTACCCAAATCGCGGACCAGCAGTGGCCCCAAATGCTGGGACACTCTCACTTTGATTGAGTTGCAAATCTGGGGGCAGGGTAGGTGGGGCGTGGTCTTGGTGGTCGGAGACTGGGGCAGGGTAGATAGGGCGTGGCAGTGATAGGGTCAAGTACATCACGTTTCATTCAGGTAGGGGCTCAGGAATTTCTGGCATCCAAAGTGAGGTAAGGAGCATAATGCATCAGCACTTTTTCCATGCTTATCAAGAAAGAAATAAAACATTAAGATTTACATTACTATTACTGATGATCTTTTCTAAGAAAAAAGGAACCAGGTGCAGAAGCAGAGCATTAGAGTAGACATGGAAGGTGACCACTGAAGCACAGCAACATAGAGACAGTTAAGCCCCCAGATGTCTGTGGGCCTCCCTGACAGCCGTCAGGCCTTATCACAAGAGCTTGGAGAAGTGGTGTTTTCTCCAAACATCCCCAGGAAGGAGACGTCTCAGCCATTTTGGGCATCTCCTTCCCTAGCTGGCTAAACAGGGCGCTTTCACAGTGCTGGCACTGCCGCACAGCCGAGGCGCCCTCCAGCAGCCCTTATGTGGGCGTGACAGAGGACTTAAAGCATCTTGCCTTAGTGTCATTCATTTCACAATGTCACCCAGGTTCCCACTTCCAACCTGAGAGGCGTTAGTAAAAGAATTAAGATCACCTATGAATAACTAAGATCACAGATGAATAACTAATAACTACTACGGTTGTATTTCTAGTTACTTTCTTCTTCATTATTTATATGGAAATAGGCTGAGGCCTTTTGCTCCTGCCTCCGTGCTTATGGGATCTCCCCCCTACACCTGTCTCCCTAGAAAGAAAGAAAGAAAACAAGACTGGAAAGGAGACAGGTTAGAAACGGGCTAGGCCCTTCAGTATCACCCTGCCCGAGAACAGTCATTCTCTGCTTTTTCTGATCAGAGCTTTCTCCCAGGAGGGGCTTGTAGCCCTTTTATCCAAAGCAATCTCTGGCCCAGTCACCAAAGAAAGGCCCCAGCGGTTTATGCAGCCCGGGCTGCCCCTCGCGCTTGCTGGGTGGGGAATGGGTTGTGGAAGCCTTTCCCTCCTGCCCACTCTTTCCTGCTCCTCCCTGGCGCATCTTTATGGCCGGCATATGGAAACTGTTTCTATTTATCCGGCACCACCAGGACGCTGCTGCACACTGTGCTCCAGCGAATGGAAACCTTGGATTCCCCACAGGGTCATTTCCGATGTGGCATGCAAAGCAGCCAGCTGTTTTGTGGGAGCGTCTGGGCCCTGTGACATCCCTGTGACATCAGTATGGGGGAGGGGGAGTGTTACCATGTGTGCAAACAGGTCATCCCGGTTTGTCCACCTGTCCCCTGCACCAGGACGTCTCTCCGGCTTTGAGTCAGAGTTTGGGTTGTTATTTTGTATTCTCATGCTGTTCAGCTGTTTCTTTCCACTCCTTCCCCTCCTCTGAGCGGTTTTACGTTCTCTCCTCTGGGCTGATTGCCAGAATTCAGGGAGGGAAGTTAAGGGGCTGGTGCCACATAAATCTTCAGTGGCCAAAGTCTGCGGGCCTGAAAGCCTGCGCCTGTCCTTTTGGTCTGGTTTTCCCAAGAGAGCCGTCTGCCCAGGGCACCAGAAGGGCAGAACAAAATGTTGCCCTTCGTGAAACTTTCCCCAGAGGCACAGAACAGAGGCGCAGAATGCGCTCTTCCTGGTTGCCAAGAGCGTTTCTGGTCAGCCTCCTCCGGCCCTTTCTGAAACCTGCTCGTGGAGCTTGCTGGTTGCGGGAGCCAGGGAGACTGCAAATCTCGCCCGCCTGCCACGCTACCGCTCGCCTCCTTCCTTCCCCCGTCTGACCTGCTGCCTCCCAGGAAAGGTGGACATGCAGAAGTGCGGGCTAGCTGCTGGCCTCCTGGAGGAGGCAGTGGAGGGCCGGCTCCCAGACAGCCCCGCCGTGAGGTCGTCCTGTCTCCTTGAGCTGGGCCCCTGCAGTGTGCCCTGGTCCCTGCCTTTCCAGCTGGCCTGGAAGAACCCATTCTGCTCTGGGCGAGAACAGTGCCAAGGTCAGAGGCCACAGGTGTTGCTTCTTCCATGGTCTGTAATGAGCACACAGAGGAGGGGGCTGGGCTGGGGTGATGCGGGTGAGCCTGCCTGGTGGCTTGGTTGGCTAGGACGCTTCCTGTACTTTCTGTGCCTGGTATGCCGAAGATGCGAGTGCTAGTTGTTTACCTGGAGGTTCTGCCCAGGGTCTGTGGGCAGCTGGAGGTCAGGGCAAGGCACCAGGCCACTATAGCAGGTGGGTGAGAACAACTGTTGGCATTCATTGCTGCCCAGGTAGAGGTCCTGGAGCCAACCCAGTAGGCACAGTGGGCTTCAGTGGGGCAGACCAGCCTCTAGCTTCATGGACAGTGCTGGCCTTCAGGGCAGCTGGGGGCCCCTGCACACCCTCTTACTTCCCGCATGGAGGGTTTTCATTCAGAGGAAACGGCCTGCCGGAATTGGTTCCCCAGCAAGCAGGGGCTTGGTGTCCCAGACGCCACTCCATCTGCACTCACAGGCTCACACTCTGATTCACCAGGACTTGGCTGTCGTTCTGGCCCTTTCCCCTTTGACCTGCCCTTTTTGCCCCCAGTCTTCCCTTTTTCCTGGGCCTGAATGTCCTCCTCAGGAACCTGCTGAGCCTTCAAGCATACCTTCTGTGGGAACAATGCAGCATTTGGGTGAAAGCATTTCCATTGCCTCTCTGGCCACTTCTGTAACCTCATAGGAGGGTCAGGCACAGACAATGTGGGGGATTAGCACCCCACAAGGCAGCCCAGCTCCACCCTGCCCCTGCTGTGCCCTGGACTTGGCTGGCACAGCTGCACTGCTATGTGAAGGCCACATACAAAAGGAACAGAACTGAACCATGGCTCCTTGCCTTCCATTTGCTCCCCTTCTATAATCTCTAAACATGCAGCCCAGTCGCTCGTGCCTGGGTGTGAAGGAGGCCCTTTGCCATCACCTGTGGCTTTCTTGAAAAGTCCCTGGGTGGCCGGTGTCACCCCAGGCCTTTCATCCCTCTCCCCGTGTGGAGAAATGAGTGATCGTGCTTTGCCTTTTGGGACCACATGAGCACGCCAAGTCCTGTTTTCTGAGGTTGACTGGTCAGAAGCACAGAACAAAGTCTGCCCTAGGAGGGGGAACATTGGCTATTCTTTCACCTTCGCTCTTGAATCATATTTTCCCCTTTCTCTTTTAAGGTTCTACCCTGAATTTCTCTTACACAAAACAGCCCCTGTTCAGCAGACCCTTAAAAGAAGGATCTTTACAAGTACAAACTTATCGAGTCACACCTCTTCGTAGCACCCTTTGGTGCTGCCCACTGCACCCCAGGTGGAGCCCACCCTCTTGCCTGAGGCCTGCCGAGTCTCAGGGATGGCTCCTTGCTCTCCACCCTCCAGGCCCTGGCCCTCCTTAAGTGCCCCATGGGGGTGTGCGGAATCTTGGGGGCAAGCAGGACCTTTCCTTTCACTTCAGTTCAGACATGTTTGCTGACACTTACACATTCTATCCAGCGCTGTTCTGGGGGCTGGGAACACCACAGTGACCAAAACCAAAGTCCCTGCCCTCATGGAGCTGACATTCCAGGGAGGGACAGGCCCACGAGTAAACAGGTACCTGTCAGGTGGTAACAGCCCCAGGAAGAAGCCTCAGTGGTTTGAGGGAGTGATGTGGTCTCACTTTGTAGGGGAGGCCAGGGGCAGCCTCTGATAAGATGTTTGGGTGGAAAACTGGAGGGTGAGAAAGTGGCCATTCAAAGATCAGGAGGCAGAGGGAGCAGTCCATGCAAAGCCCTCAAGGCAGAGTGTTCCAGGCATGTTTCAGTACAGCAAGGAGGCCAGCGTGGTGGCAACGCGGGGCAGGTGGGACAAGGCGACTTGGAGAGGTTGTAGGTCAGGTTCCACGAGACCTTCTGATCAAGGGAGGCTGGGGCATGTTTAGGGCAGAGGAGTGATACCATTTGGCTTAGCGTTCTTGAGGATTATTGTAATGTTAAACGAAAAAGTTTACTTAAAAACACACACACACACAACAGAAGATTTCTCTGACCGGTGTCAAGAACAGGCCACAGTGGGTAGAACAGAGAGTAGGGAGACAGAGCAGGGATTGTGCTGATCAGGGGAGAGGTGGTTTGGGCCACGGTGTGGCCGAGGAGATGGGAGAGTGAGGTCTTGTGGTCTAGCCGCAGCCCCTATTTGTGGGCCTTTCAGCTAATTTTGGGAGGGGAGGAGCCTCCTGATTTCTGAGGCCCCTCCTGCCCCAAGATTCTCTGTTGGTGCAGCTGTTCCATTCAGCACTGGATGGCCAGGAAAATATGGTCTCAGTCACCCCAAGGCCTTCTGTTGCCCCCCAGTCACTTGTGGCCCGTAAGAGTGCATCCCAAGAGCACTGGCCGATAGAGGGACAGTCTGTGCGAGAACCGGCCACACGTTCTTTGATTTGGGTCATAGATGCTGAGCCTGTCTCACAGCTGCATTGTTCATCAGAAGAGACAGTGGCCAGTGTACCCCATGGCAGACGGTGGGTCAGCAGAGCCACCCCCGACATTTCTCTAGTGAGAGATGAGTGGCAGATGATTGTGTGAAGGAAAGCTCTAGATGGGGAGCCAGGAGGCCTGGGTGCCAGACCTGGCACTGTAACCAGTTGGCCCTATGTCACGGGCACATCACATTCCCTGCCCTCAGTTTCCCCATCTCTAAAAGGTGGGCATTGAATCAGGTGGTCTGTAGGATCTGCTCTTGACCTGCTTCTAAGTCATTGCTTCTAAGACGGCAGCAGAAAGTGCACCAAAATTCACGCAGGAGAGCTGTGCAGCAGGGCTTCCCACTCTGCGGCAGAGGACCTCTCCTTTCATAAACCACAACAAAAACGAAGCACCAGGAAAAGGAAGTGCCACCCAGTGCCGCCCAGTGCCACCTGCGGTGATGGCTTCTACACACCGGCTCTGGTTCCTAGATGCTGCCCATCCCTGACCGTAGCACACCATTCATGGACTGTGCAGACCACGCAAATAACACCAGCCGCGGTTACCAGAGTGGTTCCGAGCACAGACCTCATTCATTCTCTAGCTCCATCACTTTCTAAATGTGGGAGCCCCTGGGCAAGTTGACCAGTCTCTGTGCTTCCATCCCATCACCTGTGAAATGGGGAAACTGATGGTCTCCACCACCTATGGTGGTTGTGAGGATGAAGTTATTTCACCTCCAAAGTGCTGAGAGTAGTGCCTGGCTCACAGAATTTGCTCCGTAAGTGTTTGTGTGTGTTATTGTAACTGAAACTGAGCTGCTGAGATCTGGGCAAGATTTGGGGGCTGCAGTTAATCGGGAGGTGGGAGAGGGACGCATGTGCTAAGAAAGATGCCATTGCCCTCCCTAAGCAGTGAGGCAGTGTTTGGGGAAGACTTTTGGTGCCAGCAGGATCTAGACAGCTGGGCCCTGCTCAGACTGTGGCACTGCCAGCCCTCTGGGCAGCTCCGCAGTTTGGAGCTGCTTCTGAAGCCATCTGCACCCACCTGCCTGGTCCCCTTGAAGTCGCCACATACCTGTAAACGTGTAGATGCCATAAGCTGCAGGGGCAGCTAGTCCGGCTCCTCACTAGCTGGCAAACCTCTTCTCTGTTGAAACGTCCATGACCAATAGCTAAAGAGCCTCTTTTTGAGGCCATGTGGTGATGGGGTGCTCACTGCCTCTGCAGACAGGTGTCCCTGGAGGGCAAGGGCTGCCTACTTCCTACAGTCCCTACCAAGGGCCCAGCACCTAGGAGCTGCCCTTGGGACCATCTCTCACCCAAACCAGGGGCAGGGGCAACCCTGGGAATGTCTGCTAAACAAAGGAGTAGATGAACAGGCCAGTTGTTGGTCTTAGAATATTTTTATTAAGAATTATTTCCCAGTGAGGCATGTTGGCTCACTCCTGAAATCCCAGCACTTTGGAAGGCCAAGGCAGTTGGATCACTTGAGGTCAGGAGTTCAAGACTAGCCTGGCCAACATGGTGAAACCCTGTCTCTTCCAAAAAATACAAAAATTAGCCGGGTGTGGTGGTGCACACCTGTAGTCCCAGCTACTCGGGAGGCTGAAGCACGAGAATCGCTTCAGCCTGGGAAGTGGAGGTTGTAGTGAGCTGAGATTGTGCCACTGCATCCAGCCTGTGAGACTCTGTCTCAAAAAAAAAAAAAATACATAAAAATTTAAAAAATAAAAATAAAAGAATTACTTCTGGCTAGGTGCAGTGGCTCACACCTGTAGTCCCAGAACTTTGGGAGGCAGAGGCAGGTGGATTGCTTGAGCCTAGGAGTTTGAGACTAACCTGGGCAACATGGCAAGACCCCATCTCTACAAAAAATAAAAATTAGCCAGGCGTGATGGCACATGCCTATAGTCCTAGCTACTCGGGAGGCTGAGGTAGGGGGATGGCTTGAGCCCAAGAGGTTGAGGCGGCAGTGAGCCATGATGGTGCCACTGTACTCCAGCCTGGGCTCAAAAAAAAAATTATTTCCAAATGGAGGCCAAAGCGAGAGGATTGCTCACGTCCAGGTATTTGAGTCCAGTTTTGGCAACACAGTGAGACCCTGTCTTTAAAACTAAAAAGTAAAGAGACTTATTTCCATCTCACAGATTATATTTAGATTAAAATAACAAATACTTACGTACCCAGTTCTAAGGAAGCATGGCACTGACTTGCGTATTTCAGTCAAACCTGACAAAGTTAAAGCCCTCTCTGCTGGTCCATCATTTCTAGTTATTAGAAGGCCTTTCCTCATACCTAGCAGAAACACCCTGTGAAGTCAATTCCCGAGTCCTCGTTCCACCATCGGCAGCACTACCACGTACCTGCCCTCACCCACCAGCCACCTGTGGTCTGTGGCCACGGGGCGCACATTCTGTCTCTGTGGTGCTCACTGTCCCGTGGGGGCAGCCAGCTCCCTGCATCCTTGGCCACCTGTTGCCTTTGGCGGCTAGCCCGTGAGGCCCAGGCTGCAGACCCACCTGCCTGGTAGGAGCTTGGTACAGGAATAGGAAAAAGGGAGAGAGCGATAGCAGGAGCCGGTTCTAAAACCCTCTCCTGTTGTTCCAAGGAGTCAGTCTTTTTCTGCAGGCTAGCCATGGAAGGATTTTAAGTAGCGGAGTGACACTGGCAGACTTTGGCCTTACCAGATTCATCCTGCCTCAAGGGGCCCGGGTCAGGTGGTCGGGAAAGGCCTGGACAGTGACCTAGACAGTGAGAGCGAGTCCAGGTTGCTGCAGGCTTTTAAGGTGGGAGACAAGAGGCGTCAAAGACCTCTTGAGTAGAGATGGGAGGGAGGAGACCTTTCCAGACCTGGTGAGTGACAGGCCATGAGGAGTGAAAAAGAAGATGGGATTAGGATTTCTGGCTCTGAAGACTGTCCTCCCAGGGCAGCCAAAAGCCTGCTCCTTCCTGTCTCGGTGGTTCTTGTGGATTTCAGCTGAATGGAACCGGCTTTTGTGGCTTTGAAGGGTTGTATATTGGGGAAGAGGGACTATCTCTTACCCAAACAGGGACACCTAAAGATAGCAAGGGTTACCTGCTCCAGGAGAATCCCCTTGCTGGGAGTGTCAGTGAAGCCTGTTAGCAAGGAATAGCCTGCACCATGGGACGCATCGGGCCACCTGGTGCCAGGGGTGCTGTGGTGTAGGTGGTGAGGGATAGGGGAGCTGTTGAGAGGACCAGACATCTTTTCCCACCAGGAACAGGGAGCCCCTGTGTGAGAAGAAGGGTGGGAAGTCTCTGAAGGGGGTCTTCATGGCAGCGGCTCACATAGACATGCACATCTAGTGTCGAGTGGGAGGGTGGCACTAACCGCTGCTGCCATCTGTGCCAGCTAGCAGCTGCTTACCCCGCTGCATCATTGTTATTTGTGTTACCTAGGACTCTGCTGTATTGCCGGCGCTGGCCCCTCCTGGGGTGTGTGGAGGTCGTGGAGGACAGGGCATGGGCGCGCGAGGATGCAGCTCCATCCAGCTGCTCGCCTGTGGCTTTTTCTGCTCGGGAGCCACGTTTTGGCTCGTGCTTCTCTGATCCACGTGAGCAGATTGAAGAAGGTGGTTTGACCTTCTCCTGTCTCTGCCTAGGGCTTAGTTCTTTCAGAAATGAGCATTGGCATCAGGGTAGGGAATGCTGCTCTGTTGGCATTGGGAAGAGAATGGTCAGAATTACCAAGTTCAAACCGCACCCAGATGTCCCACCTCCTACTTGGAACTCCACTCTAGTGATGAAAATGCTAGTGTATTTTCGGTCCTTTTGGCATTAACTACCCTGTTACCCTTTTCGAGTTTCTGATTCTTGAGAGGCAGGTAGTCTACCGATTGGGAGCTAGGCAGCCTAGTCCCAGCCCTACTTCTCACTAGCAGCACGACCCCAGGTTACTTAGCCTCTGTGCACATTAGTTTCCCCAAATCTGAGGTGGGAATAATATTACCTACTTTGCCGGCTTGTTGTAAGAATGATGTGGGTTAATAGATACAATGTATTTAAATAGGTATGGTTATCTGTTAATAATAATATTACCTTCACAGAGTTGTTGTAAGAACTAAGTAGATTAATAGATAGATACAATGTATTTAGATAGGTATCAGTTATCTGTTGATAATAATATTACCTACTTCACAGGGTTGTTGTAAGAACAAAGCAGGTCAATAGATAGATACAATGTATTTAGATAGGTATTAATTATCTGTTGCTATTTAACAAATCACTCCCCTAACAATAGTGCCTTAAGATAGCGACATTTATTTTGCTGGAGTTTGCAGTTTGAGCAGGGCTTGGTGGAGTTGCCTTTTTGCCGTTTTATGTAGCATTTGTTTGGACAGTTTAACTGGGTCTGGAGGATCTGTTTTTGAGATGGCTCCTTCACCTGGCTGGGAAGTTGGTGCTACCCCTTGGCTGCGTGCTCAGCTGGGCTATGAACTGGGGCCTTGAGTCTTTTCCAGGAACCTCTCCACCAGCTGCTTGGGCTTCCTTACAAAATGGTTGCTTGGTGCCCCAAGAGAATAAGGTGAAAGTATTTTTGTAACCTCAGAAGTCATGAGGTTCTCTGTTCTCTGTTGGTCACAGCAGTCATAAAGGCTCACTTGATTTCCAGAAGAGACACCGCTTCTAGCTATGTATGGAGAAGTGCCAAGGCTCCAGAGGAGCACAGAAGGTGAAAGATAATATGGTGACCATTTTTTGGAAAATAAAATCTGCTGCAGGATAGGTTTTGGCACACAATAAGCCTCAATAAATGTTTGTTACCGGTAGTTTGAAATCATCCTCTGCATTCCTCATCCCAGACTCCTCTTCCTTAGAGGGGATAGTGCAGCATAGCGGTTAAGTGCATCTGCTCTGGAGGCAAGCTGCTAGGGGCCAAAGCCTGGCTCAGCCCTTACAGCTGTGTCATCTTGGACAGATTGCTTAACCTCTTGGCATTTCTTGAAAGATATAAACTACCAAAGCTTTCTCAGTAAGAATCGAAAACCTGAATGGCCATATATCTACTGAAGAAAGTTAATATGTGGTAAAAACTTTCCCAGAAAGAAAACTTCAGGCCCAGATAGCTTTCCTGGTGAACACTATATGTTAAGGAAGAAATAATACCAATTTAACACAAATTCCTTCAGAAATTTGAAAAGGAGGAGATATTTGCTAGCCCATTTTATAAGGCCAGCATTACCGTGACACCCAAACCAGCAAAGACATCACAAGGAAAGAAACTTTAGACCAAATTCTACATGAACATAGATACAAAAAAATTAAACAATTTTGGCAAATGCAATAATATATAAAAAGGATAATACATCATATCTAGAGGGACTTAGCTCAGGAATGCAGGGTTGGTTTAATGTTCAAAAATCAATCATTGTAATTCACTCTATTAACCACAGGAAAAAGAAAAACCATATATAGGTTGAATATCCCTTATTCAAAATGCTTGGGGCCGGAAGTATTTCTGATTTTTAATTTTTTTCCGATTTAGGAATATTTGCATTATACTTAGTGGTTGAGTATTTCTAATCTGAAAATGTGAAATCTAAAATGCTCCAATTAGCATTTTTTCTTTTTTTGAGTGTCATGTTGGTGCTTTAAAAGTTTTGAATTTTGGAGCATTTGGATTTCAAATTTTCGGATTAGGGATACTCAAGCTGAAATCATCTTGAAGTAGACACAGAAAGTGTTTGACAAAATCCAGCACCCATTCATAGTAAAATCTCACAACAAACTAGGCATAGAAAGGAATTTCCTCAGCCTGATAAAGGGTATCTACGAGGAACTTCTAGATTACATCATACTGCATGGTGAAAAACTGAATGCTTTTCCTCTAAGATCAGGAATGAGGCAAAGATATTCCTTCTCATCATTTAAATTCAATAGGTAAGGGAGGTTCTAAACACCATAAAGCAAGAAAAAAGGCACCTGGATGTGAAAGGAAGAAGTAAAACTCCTTGTTCTTAGACAACATGATCTATACAGAGAAGCCCATGAAATTTGCAAGAGCCTACTAGACCTTTTAAATGAGTTTGTCAAGGTTGCAGGATAGAAAGGCAATGTATAAAAATCGGTTGTATTTCTGTATACTAACACCAAACGATTGGAAATTGAGATTAAAAGGCAACTTCATTTACAACAGCCTCAGAAATATGAAAGACTTAGTGATAAATCTAACAAAAGATGTATCAGGTCTGTATACTGAAAGCCACAAAACATTACTAAGAGAAATTAAAGAAGATCAAAATAAACTGAGGGATATACCGTGTTCATTGCTTTTTAAGATGTCTCCCCAATAGATTTGACACAATTTCAATAAAATCCCAGCGGGCTTTTTTTTTTCTAAGTAGAAATTGACTAATTATTATTATTATTCTTTGAGACAGAGTCTCACTCTATGGCCCAAGCTGGAGTGCAGTGGTGGAGTCTCAGCTCACTGCAACCTTTGCCTCCTGGGCTCAAGTGATTCTCATGCCTCAGCCTCCCAAGTAGCTGGGACTACAGCCACGTGCCACCACGCCCAGCTAATTTGTTGTACTTTAGTAGAGACAGGGTTTCACCATGTTGCCCAGGGTGGCCTCAAACTCTTGAGCTCAGGTGATCAGCCTGCCTTAGCCTCCCAAAGTGCTAGGATTAGAGAGGCATGAGCCACTGCGCCTGGCCTATTATGATTATTGAGATGGGATCTTGCTCTGTCACCTAGGCTAGAGTGCATAGCATGATCATAGCTCACTCTAGCCTTGACCTCTCAGGCTCAAGCAATCCTCCCGCCTCAGCCTCCTGAGTAGCTGGGACTACAGGTGCAAGCTACCATGCCCAGCTAAATTTTATATATTTTTGTAGAGATGAGGTCTTACTATGTTACCCAGACTGGTCTTCAACTCCTGACCTCAAGCGATCCATCCACCTCAGCCTCCCAAAGTGCTGGGATTACAGGCACATGCCACCATGCCTAATTTTACTTAAAATTTTTTTTTTTTTTGTAGAGGCAGGGTGTCACTATATTGCCCAGGCTGGTTTTTTTTTTTTTGATTCCTAGATTAGGGGCAAAGAAGTTGACTAATTCTGAAGTTTATATGGGAATTCAAAAGGACCAGGCTAGCCAAAACAACTTTGAAAAAAGATGAACAAAGTTGGAGGATTAACACTACCTGATTTTAAGACTTGTAAATCCACAGTAGTCAGGACGTTGAGGTATTGATGTGAAATCTTTTTTTTTTTTTTCTTTTTTAAAGACAGTGTCTTTCTGTGTTGTCCAGGCTGGCTTAAACTACTGGGCTAAGGTGATCCGCCCACCTCAGCCTCCTGAGCAGCTGGGACTACAGGCTTACACCACTGTGCCTTGATGTGGAATCTTTTTTATTTTATTTTATTTTATTTTGTAGAGATGGGATCTCACTGTGTTGCCCAGGCTAGTCTTAAACTCTTGGGTTCAAGTGATCTTCCCCTCCTTATCCTGATGTGAAATTTTTATGACCAGAGGTCAGGCAAAGATTTCTTAGATACAATATCAAAAGTATTCATCCATAAAAGAATAAATGGATAAATTGGCCTTCATCAAAATTTGTAAAACTTCTGTTTTGGTGACCTTTGAAAGGCACTGTTAAAGAATGAGAAGACAAATCACAAACAGGAAAATATTTGCAAATCATCATGTATCTGATAAAGACTTGTATCCAGAGTGTATAAAAGAGCTCTCAAAATTTAATAATAAGATAACAGAACAAAGAAAAAGGTGAAAGATCTGGCCACTTCAAAGAAGATACACAAATAAACATATGGAACCATGTGCAACATTACTGTTGGGGAAATGCACATTTCAAGCATGAACATGAAAAACAATGATATACCACTACCCACCTCTTAGAATGCTTAAGTTGGGCAGGCACAGTGGCTTGTGCCTGTAATCCCAGCACTTTGGGAAGTCAAGGTGGGTGGATCACCTGAGGTCCAGAGTTTGAGGCCAGCCTTGTCAACATGGTGAAACCCCGTCTCTACTAAAAATAAAAATAAAAAAATTAGCCAGGCATGGTGGCATGCACCTGTAATCCCAGCTACTCGGGAGACTGAGGCAAGAGGATCGCTTGAACCCAGGAGGTAGAAGTTTCAGTTAGCCCAGATGGTGCCACTGCACTCCAGCCTGGGCAACAGAGTGAGACTGTCAAAAAAAAAAAAAAAAAAAAAGAATGCTTAAAAAGAGAGAGCATATTTACAGTTGGTGAAGATGTGGAGGAACTAGAACTCTCATATACTGCTAGTGAGAACGTAAAGTGGTACAATCATTTTGGAAAACAGTTTGGCAGTTTCATAAAAAGTTAACCATGTGATCTAGCTATTTCACCTCTAGTTCTTTACCAAAAGAAATAAAAAGCATATGTCCACGCAAAGCCCGGAATGAATGTTCATAGCAACTTTATTTGAAATTACCCAAAACTAGAAACAATCTTAACTGTTCATCAACAGGTAAATGGATAAACTATTACTCAGCAAAGGAATAGAATGAACTGTTGCTACACAGTGCAACGTGGATGAATTTTTAAATAATTATGCTAAGTGAAAGAAGCCAAGCAAAAATAATGTATACTGTATGATTCCATTTATATAATGCATCATGTAATAATATAATAGGTGCAGATTCATGTAATAGTCACAGAATGCAGATCAGTAATTGCCTGGGCATGGATGGGCAAGGAGGCACGGGAGGGTGATGGATATGTTATCTTGATTGTTGTGATAATTTTGCAGATATGCACGTAGGTCACTCAAACTGTATACTTAAAATATATACAGTTTATTGTGTCACACCTTGGCGAAACTGTTTTTAAAAATTGGTAGGGTTGGCTGGGCGTTGTGGCTCACACCTGTAATCCCAGCACTTTGGGAGGCCGAGGCGAGTAGATCACTTGAGGTTAGGAGTTCAAGACTGGACTGACCGACATGGCAAAATGCCATGTCTACTAAATATACAAAAATTAGCAGTGCATGGTGGCAGGCACCTCTAATCCCAGCTGCTCAGGAGACTGAGGCAGGAGAATCGCTTGAGAGGTTACAGTGAGCTGAGATCACGGCATTGCACTCCAGCCTAGGTGAGAGAGTGAGACTCCATCTCAAAAAAAGAAAGAGAAAGTGTGGAGTGGCTGGGCACAGTGGCTCATACCTGTAATTCCAATACTTCGAGAGGCCAAGGCAGGAGGATTGCTTGAGTCTAGGAGTTCATGACCAGCCTGGGCAACAAAGACTCCATCTCTATAAAAATACAAAAATTAGCCATGTGTGGTGGTGTATGCCTGTAGTCCCAGCTGCTTGGGAGGCTGAAGCAGGAGGATCTCTGAAACTCAAGAGTTTAAGACTGCAGTGAGCCATGATCGTGCCACTGTACTCCATTCTAGGTGACAAAGTGAGACCTTGTGTCTTAAAAAAAAAAAAAAAAGCGGAGAGTTGGGGAAGTAAGTTGCATGTGGCTAGACCTGGTTGCTCTTTACGGGCAGTTCAAGATCGGAAGGACCTTTTGCAACCCAGCAGCCCTTGAGCTGTCCTCTGCATGGTTGTAAGCCTTACACATTTGCTTCCTGCGAACTGTGCAAATCCTAATATTACTTTTTGTTTTGTTTTGTTTTGTTTTTTGGAGACAGAGTCTTGCTCTCTTCCCCAGGCTGGAGTGCAGTGGCAAGATCTTGGCTCATTGCAACTTCTGCCTCCCAGGTTCAAGCTATTATGCCTCAGCCTACTGAGTAGCTGGGATTACAGGCAACTGCCACCACACCTGGCTAATTTTTGTATTTTTAGTAGAGACAGGGTTTCACTGTGTTGGCCAGGCTGGTCTCAAACTCCTGACCTCAGGTGATTCGTGTCACCTGCGTGTGCTGGGATTATAGGTGTGAGCCACCGTGCTTAGCCCAAAACATTAGATTCTTTACATTCCTTCAGGTGGATCATTTACAATGTGGACTTATAGATTTCTCTTTCAGATTCACTTCTTTCCAGTCAATTCACAAACAAAGCGTCATTTCTTGGTGGCATTGTTTACTATATCAGTAGAGTCTCAGGATTATTGACAAACCAAACTCAGACTCAAACGGGATCTCTTTATGAGCTTGAATCTTGGAAATTAAGGAGTAGATTTCAGGCACAGCTGGATTTCAGGAGTGCAGCTGATGTCAGCGTTATCTCTTGGTTGTTGTTTTGTTCTCTGCTGATGTCCTTCTCAGGCAAGTTTCTCCCATGTGGTGGCAGAGGCAGCCGCCAGCAACAACAAGCCGGGGACAGTTTCAAGTTCAGCTGTCACTGGCCGGACTTGGGTCAACAGCTATGCCTGAACCAATCCCTGGGCCCAAGGGAGACGAGGGGCTCATTGCCAGGCCGAGGTCACCTGCCAGGAGCCAGGGGTGGAGTCGGCCAGAGCCAAACAATGTGGACAGAGGGCAAGGGGAGGATGTTCTGCTGAGACAGATGGCCCAGTGTTACTGGGAGAGGAGGGCGTGGCCACCAGCAGGGAAGAGCAACAGATGGCCTTGCACCCCGGGACAAATGCAGTTGTTTTTAATTTTTAACTAAGTAGAATATTAATATGCTTCCAAGAGTCAGAGTATTCAAAAAGGATCCGTCTTCCCTGTTCCTCATAGCCCTTGTAGGGCAACCAATTTCACTGGCATCTGATTTTTCCTTCCTGTGTTTCTTTTGGTAAAGATAAGTCGACATATTTATGTTTTCTTGTGTCCTCCTTTTTGTACACATTAGATAGCACACAATTTGTACTCTTTTGTACTTCTTTCACTTACCAAGAGAAAGGGAAACATTTGTAACCAGCTGTGCTAATTCTTGCCACTATCAGTACACAGCATGGAGGTTGATTTGAAGATGACGGGATGTCCATGTGAGCATAGGAAGGGACTGCCAGGCTGTTCTTCTGCCGAATGGTGTCTTCATACTCTTAAGCCTGGGTGCCAAGTAAATCTCTCTCCTCTTCCACTGCAGATGGCGGCAGCTATGCCATCCATGACTCCCAGGTACCCAGTCTCAGTTCTGGGGGTGAGAGTTCCCCCTCCAGCCCTGCACACAACTGGGAGATGAATTACCAAGAGGCAGCAATCTACCTCCAGGTGAGTATCTCCAGTCAGGCCCTGGCAGTTCTCTGCACCTGGTGGTGGGGCGGGGCAGCCTGGGCTCTGTTAGGTGCCCAGAAATTCAGTTCCAGCATTGGCTCATGCTGCTGCTGCTCGTGTGTGAGCTTCAGGTTCGTAAGATGCGGGGGCTGACCTGACTGTGCTCACAGGGGAAGACTGCTGTGCGCCGGCTTGTCTTCAGACCTCTGTTTGGGGCTGTGCCAACCCCCACAGTTATTCCCAGAGTCTGTCCACTTGGCCTTCCCTGCCACCCTCCCTCTTCCCAGGGCACGCTGAGAGGCCACGTTCTCAGGAGGGAATTCTTCTTTACATACTGAATGATATAGCTTTATTCTTGTTTAACTTGTTACTGCTTTCCTGTTTGCTATTTTAGGATTTTTCTTTCTTTGAAAAAAATATTTTCATGTGAAAGTAATACATGCTCATTATAATAAATTGAGATACAAGAGGAAATAAACATTCACCTAAGGCAGTCACCATCAACATTATTTTCTTTCAGGTTTAAAAAAAATGTATATTAAGAATAATACATCTGTTTTCTAAAATAATTTTTAAAAGTCATACGGTATCTGCAATTTTATAGTCTTTTTTTTTTTTCCATAGCATACAGCATAAGCATTTTTTTTTTGCTTTGTTTGGAGACAGTCGCACTTCATCACCCAGGCCGGAGTTGGAGTGTAGTGGCTCGATCTCGGCTTACTGCAACCTCTGCCTCTCGGGTTCAAGCAGTTCTCCTGCCTCAGCCTCCCGAGTAGCTGGGACCACAGGCACGTACCACCATGCCCAGCTAATTTTTGTATTTTTAGTAGAGATGGGGTTTCACCATGTTGCCAGACTGGTCTTGAACTCCTGACCTCAGGTGATCCGCCCACCTCAGCCTCCCAAAGTTCTGGGATTACAGGCATGAGACACCGAACCTGGCTATTTAAATAGCTTTAAATTATATCAGGTAAATTATCCTAACTGACTTAACCTGGTAATCTTGAATATTTTCCCTTATTGTAAATTCTAATTCAAGGACAATCTACACTTAGCACCCCCACCCCCTTACATCTAGGATTATTTTGCTAGGAAAGTAAAAGAAATGGAAATTCTAAGAAATGGAATTAGTGGGTAGAAGGAATCAACAGTTTGTAGGGCCTTGATGTTCAGCATGGAATCCTCTCCACAGGAAGTATTGCCTCTTTACTGACGGCCCCACTGGTGGTGGCATTTTAATCTTTATCTTGCCAATCTTGTCACTGTAAGATTTCAGTTTCTGGGGTGCAGTGAGTAAGAGTTTAGAAGAGGAAACAGACTTTTTCTTAAATTCATTTGAATAATAATTTTTCCTAATCTTTCTTATCTGAAGCAGCTCTCCACTGCAAGTATTTGTTTTGTCATTTAAAAAAGATTTAGTGAAATTCAAGCCTGGGCAACATGGCAGAAGCCCATCTCTGCAAAAAATACAAAAATTAGCCAGGCGTGGTCTGCGTGCCCTGTAGTCCCAGCTGCTTGCGGGACTGAGGTGAAGGGATCGGCTGAGTCCAAGAAGTTGAGGCTGCAGTAAGCTGTGTTTGCACCACTGCACTTCAGCCTGGGTGACAAAATGAGACCCTGTCTCAAAAAAAGATTTAATGAAATGTAGACATTTATTTGATGGTTGTTCAATCATCCGTTTCTCATATGTTCATGCAGCATCATATACACCTAAACAATCACGTTTTGTTTCAAGTGAAGGCAACAGAAATGTTTTGTTACAAGCTCAGGAATATTGTCACAAGCTCAGGAATACCTGTTAATGACCTAGCAGGGTCACCTATGCACATTGCCTTCTCTGAGGCTGGATAAGAGCGTGGGATAGGTCAGAACACAGACTCAGAATGGTTGAAGCCCTAGGGATCCTGATCATTCCTTCTTTTCCTAAGCAGGTAGGTCATTGGTATTGAAAATATGGGACTTTAAGGGGGCACTTGCTAATCTTGTAACAAGCCTCTGAGGCTGCAATGATCACTTCTCACTTTACAGATGTGGCGACTGAGACTCAGGGGCCAAATGATGCCCAAGGCCACCCAGCTGGGGAGTTGCAGAGCTCCAGGTTTAAACTGTTTAGCCTCCAGATGATGTTCTTTATTCTGTGTGCTGTTGCATCATTTATGAACTGACCTTGTGCATCTCCTTGAAAATGGGCTGTGTATTTGTGGGAAAAAGCGGTTATGGAACAGCTGGTGTCGTATGATCATTTAAAACTGATGTCATATAGCAGCCTATGCATGTGGGTATATATGTGTACAGATACCCATGCATATCTGGGAAGTTGTTTAAAGATTAAAGGTGATTAGCTCTGGCTGATGGAATTTTTACTGCCTTGTAATTATATATTGTTTAAATTATTTTTACCAAAAATCCATCATTTTTAAAAAATTAAAGAAAAACTTGGATTTCTGTGAACAGTCATTGACAGCTATTCCTGGAGGATGAGATGGCCTGTTTTTCTTGAGACAGAATCTCACTCTGTTGCCCAGGCTGGAGTATAGTGATGAAATCTCGCTCACTGCAACCTCCTCCCAGGTTCAGGTGATTCTCCTGCCTCAGCCTCCCTGGTAGCTAGGATCACAGGCACGTGCCACCACATCTGGCTAATTTTTGTATGTTTAGTAGAGATGGGGTTTCACCATGTTGATCAGGCTGGTCTTGAACTCCTGACCTTAAGTGATCTGCCCGCTTGGGTCTCCCAAGGTTTTGGGACTACAGGCGTGAGCCACAGCGCCCGGCCCAAGATGGCCTTTCTCTCTGCGCTCGTAGCTGGGCTGCAGGCCCTGTAGTGAGCCAGGTTGCTGGTATGTGTGGATAATTGACCCTTGCTGCTTTGAGTGTGTCTGGTGCCTGCAGTTTCCCCTCCTCCCACATTTTACCTGTTAACTCACTTACCCTCTGGAGCCACGTGCTTAGCAGTACTGGCGCCTTTGAAACAGTACTCATTTCTGTGTGGACTTGGACCCTAGGGAGCGGAAAGCAAAGGCCTAGAAGTCGCTACAACCAACTTTCCTTATTTTTCCAAATCTAATTTATGATCAGCATCCAGGAAATAGGGCTAGTGTTCTCTGGGGTTTTCATCAGGATCCAGTGCCATGGGTAATATTTCCATCTGTTAGTAGAGACCTCATTCCCCCCGTCTCTTCTGGGACAATTCCTTTTTTTTTTTTTTTGACACAGAGTCTTGCTTTGTCACCTAGGCTGGAGTGCAGTGGTGCAATCTTGGCTCACTGCAGCCTTTGCCTCCCAGGTTCCAGCGATTCTCCTGCTTTAGCCTCCCAAGTAGCTGTGATTACAGATGCCCACCACCACGCCTGGCTAATTTTTGTATTTTTAGTAGAGATAGGGTTTTACCATGTTGGCCAGGCTTGTCTTGAACTCCTGACCTCAGGTGATCCACCTACCTCGACCTCCCAAAGTGTTGGGATTACAGGTGTGAGCCACCGCGCCCGGCTTCTTCTGGGACAATTCCAAGTCCTAGAGTTAAAATCTGAGCTCCCCATGTCAGTGGTTCTTGTAGCGAGACCTTCATTCCTGGCTATTTGTTGGAAGAAATTGCCCAAGAAGTACATTTTTTTTAGTTTGGCCCCCTGCCCACCTGCCACGGCCGTGGACGTGGTAGTGATAACCACAACCTTGTACAGAGCACAGAACCGTGTTCAACTTACCCTCTGTTGACTGCCAAGGTGTTTGCTCCCTTTAACATGACTGCCTGTGCCAGGTTTGCTACCAAGTCTGCGGTTTGTCTTGATATTTTGCTAATGAGGGGAGCAATTTGTCCAGCTTCAAGAAGTGACTCACTCACAGTCACTCTGCAAACTACAGGCAGGGACTTCCCCAGGATAAGTTTGTAAGAATGGGCCAGGCACGGTGGCTTACACCTGTAATCCCATCACTTTGGAAGGCTGAGGTAGTCGGATCACTTGAGCTCAGGAGTTAGATAGAGACCAGCCTGAGCAACAGAGTGAAACACCATCTGAACTAAAAATACAAAAATTAGCTGCGTGTGGTGGCATGCACCTGTAGTTCTAGCTACTCAGGAGGCTGAGGCAAGAGAATTGCTTGAACCCAGGAGGCAGAGGTTGTAGCGAGCCGAGATTGCACCACTGCACTCCAGCCTGGGCAACACAGTGAGACTCTGTCTAAAAAAAAAAAAAATAAATATATATATATATATATATATAAATATATCAAAATATCACATTGTACCCCATATACAATTATTATTTGTCAATTAAAATGAAGTAGGATATGAAGTAAGTAAACGTATAGTAATGTATAGTAGCAATACACCACTGTGCAGATCTCGGCTCACTGCAACCTCCACCTCCCAGGTTCAAGTGATTCTCCTGCGTCAGCCTACAGGTGCCTGCCACCATGCCCGGCTAATTTTTCTATTTTTAGTAGAGACGGGGTTTCATGATGTTGGCCAGGCCGGTCTTGAACTCCTGACCTTAGATGATCCACCCGCCTCAGCCTCTCAAAGTGCTAGGATTACATGAGCCACTGCGCCTCCTGTTCTGGGTAGCTGTTGATGGGTGATAAAGGGTCTGACTGGGCTGCTTTTTTTCTGGTAATATTCACGTGAGTTATGATAATAGTGAATACCTGTAGTGAGCTGACCATGTGGCAGACACCACCCTAAGTCACCTTTTCTCTTCACAATAGCCCCAGGAGGAATCACTAATGTTAGTGCCTTTGTCGTTGAAGAAGCTGAGCTCAAAGGTGAAGAAACCTTCCTGATGTTCCTCAGGGAAGGGGTAGGAAGTCAGGGCTCAGCTCGTCTGGTTCCTCCCAGGCCCCTGAGCTCTTTACGCTCTGCTGGGCACTCCTAGAGGGAGAACTTGGCCTCTGAGGGGATTGCAGGTGCCTGTTTCTCTTTACCTCCTCTCAGGATCTTTTTTCCCTGTCTCTTTTTTTTTAAAGACTGGGTCTTGCTGTGTCGTCTAGGCTGGAGTGCAGTGATGTGATCTTGGCTCACTGCAGCCTTGACCTCCTGGGCTCAAGTGATCCTCCCATCTCAGCATCCCAAGTGGCTAGCACCACAGGCATGTGCCAATATGTGTAGACAGGGTCTCACTATGTTGCCCAGGCTGGTCTCAAACTCGTGGGCTCAAGCAATTCTCCTGCCTCGGCCTCCCAAAGTGCTGAGATTATGTGTGTGAGCCACTGTACCCAGCCCCTCCCCCCCACCTTTTTTTTTTTTTTAAGAGATGGGGTCTTGCTGTGTTGCCCAGGCTAGACTTGAACTCGTGGCTCAAGGGATCTTCCCATGTTGGCCTCTTGAGTAGCCAGGATGTCACCACGCCCGGCTGTCTCCGGACCTTTTTAGTCTTTGTTTCCTCCAAGTGGTTTTTAAGAAGCAGAAAGTCTCTTGAGCCCATCAGCAGGCAGGAGTGAGACTTGACCAGTGTGCAGTTTTGTGAAGACCATTTTGATTTTCCTGCATCTTCTATCTCTGGCCTGAATCTCTCTCTGCCTGTCTGGAACCTACTTTCCTCCCCTGCCCGCCGCTCCTCTTTGGCGCTGGACAGATCTCCAGGCCCACACACCCACACTGCTCTCATCTTTTCAGGAAGGCGAGAACAATGACAAGTTCTTCACCCATCCCAAGGATGCCAAGGCGCTGGCGGCCTACCTCTTTGCACACAATCACCTCTTCTACCTGATGGAGCTGGCCACAGCCCTGCTGCTGCTGCTGCTCTCCCTGTGCGAGGCCCCCGCTGTCCCTGCGCTCCGGCTTGGCATCTACGTGAGTGCACATGCTTCTCACACCGGGGTGGGGGAGGGGAGCGGGAGGCTGGGAGCTACAGCTTTCAGGACAAGCGACAGAACCCCAAAAAGGAACATTCTGGGAGGGCAGACACTGCAAACAGACTTAAAACAGAGAGACACAAGGCGGTCATAGAGGCCTTGGGGGCAGAAATGCCTGGTGTCCCTGCTGGAGTGAATGACCTTAACCCTGTATCTCTGGGATTCTGCCCCCCAGTAAATTCCAGGGAGGGGAAGTGTCCCATTGGCCCTGCTCAGGACCAGTGCCCACACCTTGGCTCCGGGTGGGCAGGGCACCCAATGGACACTCCCACTGCTCTATCTCCAGCCTCAGAGGAGAAAGCAGTTGGGTGTGGTCACTGTGGGAGCGGGAGGATGTTTCCTGGGCAGCTCCACCCCCATAGATATCCCCATGCCCAGGCCCAGCCATCATTCAGTGGGGACCAGAGCAGGTGTGGAGCTGTGCTTGTCCCTTATCAAGGAGTGTGTGGGAGGCACAGAAGCAGGGAAGGAAGCTTGTGCCTGTTGAGTTAGGAAGCACTTATCCAGCTTGGCCACTGAGGCCCTCCATGACTCAATTTCCCTGTTTCTCCCTCTTCATGCCAGAAATTCACAGCTCCAGCCAGTCTGTGTTCCTTCCTCTGCACGCCTCCCCCATGCTGTCCCCTGTGCTGAAATCCCTCCGCCTATCCCTTCACTCTGTCAGTTCCTGCTCTCTGGAGTGTCCACAGGCCCCAGAACTCCCCATCCACAGGAGGAGGAGCTCTCCTGAGTCTGTTTCCCTGGGAGCTCTTGACTTCCCTGCTGGGAAGGTTTTCCAGCTGAGGGTTTTCCATGTCTTCTTGTCCTTTTATCCAGAATGGGGATTAGAGTTTTAGGGGCTGCTCTGTGCTTGACAGTCCTTGTTTCTTTGACTATTGGATTTTATTTCTTAAGCTTTCTTAGTGTCTTTTATAGATCTTTTGTAAATTACATGAAATCCCTCTTAGAGCAAGGCTAGATATTACATTCGATCTTGTTTTTCTTTTCTTTCCTTTTTTTTTTTTTTTTTGAGACTGAGTCTCCCTCTGTCACCCAGTCATCCAGGCTGGAGTGCAGTGGCATGATCTCAGCTCACTGCAACCTCTGCCTCCTGGGCACAAACGATTCTCCTGCTTCAGCCTCCCAAGTAGCTGGAATTACAGGTGTATGCTACCATGCCCAGCTAATTTGTTTTAAACTTAACTGGGCATGGTGGTATGCACTTTTGAACTTCAGGCTCCTTCCTGATTTTTCACTGTTTGCACCAGCATGTCAGTTTCACAGCCTCTGAGTTTTTGTTGAGTTGTTCTGAGGAAAGCCCTGTGACCAAGGCTGTGCCTTTCGGCATGCAGGGCCAGATTTTATAACCCTGATGTGTGTTGGGAGGATGTCCTGGGCACTCCCAGGTCCTGGGAGGGTCGGGCAAAAAGGAGTGGTCATGGGCTGGGCTGGCCATGATGAATCCCCACACCCTTTGGTCTCAGGTCCATGCCACCTTGGAGCTGTTCGCCCTGATGGTAGTAGTGTTTGAACTCTGCATGAAGTTACGCTGGCTGGGCCTCCACACCTTCATCCGGCATAAACGGACCATGGTCAAGGTGATGTATTCGTCCCTCTGTCCCTCTCCTTGCAGCCTTTTCTCCCATGTCACCTTCAAACCTGACTCTTTGGCACAATTCAGAATCCACCATAGACCCAGTCCACGCTCAGAGGTGTGACCTTAGGGTCCCTGTCCTGACCATGCCCTCAGCCTTGCCAGTGTCCTGGATGCCTTGGTGATGCCAGCAATAGCTAATGTGACGGAGTGTTTTGTACATGCCAGGCACTGGTGCAGTCACCTTGGAGAGAGAGGTGCTGCTCTCTCTGTTTTACATTTATCCAGAGATGCGAGGTTCACACCCAGCTCTGTCTGTCCCCTGCCCCTGAGCTCACCTTCCCTAGTATTGTGTGTCTTCTCTCTGTGCCGCAGAGTGGTGTGAGTAGGAGCATGTCGGGGTGGCACTTTGTAGTGTGTGGAGCATGTGTGCTGCTCTGGGAGAGTGTGGCCAATAAGCAGAGATGGAGAGGAGCTGCAGGCCCAGATCCCTGGTGCGAGTGGGGACAGCTGGTGGAGGGGCTGGCAGAGTGGAGGTTTTGCCTCCTCAGTGGGTACCAGCAGTCAAGCTGCTTGGGGCCATCCCCTTCATCTCATTCTCCTGGTACCACACATCTGTGCCAGCAGCTGGAGTTTTCCTCTCCTGGGGCTGCCTGATGTTGGCAGGAAGTGTGAGAGAGGGCTGGAGAGAGGGAAGGCCTCTTGAGGCCAGAGTAGGCGCTGCCTCTCCAGCCCCCCGTTCCAAGTATGCAGGATGGCGGCCAGGCTGACGGTGCTCCATGCCTGCCGCCCGCAGACCTCAGTGCTGGTGGTGCAGTTTGTCGAGGCCATCGTGGTGTTGGTACGGCAGACGTCCCATGTGCGGGTGACCCGGGCACTGCGCTGCATCTTCCTGGTGGACTGTCGGTATTGCGGTGGTGTCCGGCGGTAAGGCCTGGGTGGGAATCTGGGAAGACAGTCACTATCCTGGCGTGGCCTGACCTCTGGGCCTGTGGGGCAGGAGACTGTGAATCAGTTAGTGATGAGGTGGACCCTGCATGCTGATGGAGTATCCACACATTCACCCTCCCTCTGCCATCTCACCCACACGCACGAGAAGGCGGTATTCCTGCCGCAGTGTAGGCTTGCCGCCTCTGGGTCCAGGGCTCTTTCCCATCTTATCCGCAGCCTTCCAGAGCTGCTTCCTCGCTCTAAGCGTGTTATCTACTCAAATGCAGGCAGCTCAGCAGCATCCGTGTGACACAAGCAGGCTCTTCTGCCACCTCCACTGAGGCTGTAGGACTGAACTCAAACTGGACTGAGCCCGACTAAAATTTATTTTGGAAGACTCGGTCTGGAAAATTCCTTGGCTGGGCTACTGTTGCTGACAGTGGGCTTGCAATTCATTCTCTGTGCCCATCCTCAAAGCTAGAAACAGGACTCAGTATCCTTGAAACAGGCCCAGAACTCAAACACGCCCAGTGTCCCAGGACTAACCCTAGGGCCTTGAAGTGTCTTCATGCCTTCAACATCCTGCCCATGGAAACTGACCTTTGTGCCCAAGGCCCTGCCCTTGGCCTTCTGCTGCTCCCTTCCCCCCTGCAGGGCACTCACCTCCTTGCGCTGTCACAAGGTAGAGGTGGCTGTGTGCTACACCTGCCCCGGTTCTTCCCCGTCACCCACTGAGTGGGAGTCTCAAGCCACTTGCCAAAAAAATGAAGCACGATGTCACAGCAGGGTGCGACATGGTTTAGTATTTTGAGTCAGAAGCACTAGGTTCCCATCTCGACAAGGAGTCCCAGACGGCCCGCCCCAGCGGGCGCCTCCCCTGAGCTGGCCTGTCTCTCTCCCCAGCAACCTGCGGCAGATCTTCCAGTCCCTGCCACCCTTCATGGACATCCTCCTGCTGCTGCTGTTCTTCATGATCATCTTCGCCATCCTTGGTGAGTTCCCACTTCCTGGGCCCAGGCACACTTGAAAAGCAAGTTCATGGTGGATGAAAAATTATTTTGGGCTGGGCACGGTGGCTCACACCTGTAATCCCAGCAGTTTGGGAGGCCAAGGTGGGCAGATCACCTAGGTCAGGAGTTTGAGACCAGCCTGGCTAACACAGTGAAATCCAGTCTCTACAAAAATATAAAAATTAGCCGGACATGATAGCATGCACCTGTAATCCCAGCTACTTGGGAGGCTGAGGCAGGAGAATTGCTTGAACCTGGGAGGCAGAGGTTGCAGTGAGCCGAGATCGTGCCATTGCACTCCAGCCTGGGCAACAACAGAGTGAGTGAGACTCTGTCTCAAAAAAAAAAAAAAAAAAAAAATTATGTTGACAGTGTCTTAGTCCTTTTGGGCTGCTGTAACAAAATGCCATAGACTGGGTGGCTTATAAACAACAGAAGTTGATTTCTGCCCGTTCTGGAGGCTGTGAGATCTGGAAGTCCAAGATCAAGGGCCAGCTGTGGGTATCTGGTGAGGGCCTGTTTCCTGGTCCATAGATGGCACCTTCTGGCTACGGCCTCACATGGTGGAAGGTGGAAGGCAGCTCTCTGGGTCCTCTTTGTCCTGGGTTCAAGCTATTCTCCTGCTTCAGCTTCTCGAGTAGCTGGGATTATAAGCACCCGCTACCACGCCAAGCTAATTTTTGTATTTTTAGTAGAGACAGCATTTCACCATATTGGCCAGGCTGCTCTCGAACTCCTGACCTCAAGTGATCTGCCTGCCTCGGCCTCCCAAAGTGCTGGGATTACAGGCATGAGCCACTGCGCCTGGCCTCTGGTGCCTCTTTTATATGGGCACTAATCCCATTCGGGAGGACTTCACACTCATGACCTCTCCACCTCCCACAGGCCTCACCTCCTGACACCGTCACCTTGGGGACTAGGATTTCAGTGTAGGAACTGGGGGCAGGGGACACAAACATTCAGACCGGAGCAGGCAGTTTTAGAAATTCAGAAAGGTTTTAAAAGTAGGCCAGGCACAGTGGCCCATGCTGATTGTCCCAGCACCTTGGGAGGCTGAGGCAGGCAGATTACTTGAGTCCAGGAGTTCAAGACCAGACTGGGCAAGACAGGGAGACCCCATCTCTACAAAAAAAAAAAAAAAAAAATACGGAAATTAGCTGGGCATGGTGGCATGCACCTGTAGTCCCTTCTACTCTGGAGGTGAGGCAGGAGGATCGCCTGAGCATGGAGAGACAGATGTTGCAGGGACTTGTGACAGCGCCACTGCACTCCAGCCTGGGCAACAGAGCAAGGCCCTGTCTCAAAAATAAATAAGTAAATAAATTAATAATAATAACATGAACACCCATGGACCCTCATCCAGCTTAGGAAATGAAGTATTAGAAAAAACATGGAAGGCACATTTGTAATCTTTAGTGATGGTGATTCCCGCTTTCCCCAAAGGCACTCCCTATCCTAAGCTTACTGTTCCCGGGCACATCTTTCTATTTTACTTCATGTCTACATTTCCCCAAGCAACGAAGAAATGATACTGCTTTCTTTGCATACTTAAACAACGTCTCTAAGTGGTTATATAATATGGATGTCCTCTTCTACACATTGCTCTTTTGCTCAGCGCTGTCTTTGAAATGTATTCCTGTTGATACATGTAGATGCCGTTTATTCATTTTCACTGGAGCGGAGCAAGTATGCCACAGCTTGTTCGTCTGCTCTCTGTTGGACGTTTTTCTTATCACAAATCCCACCACAGTGAACACTCCTGTGTGTTTTCCGGTGCTCACACTTGAGAGTTTCTCGAAGGCACTTGCCTGGGCCCTGAGAGACAGCACGCTTCAGCTTCACTGGGTACAGCAGGGTGACAGGCTGCTCACTCAGGAGGGCTTGGTTTTTCAGATGGGGCTGACTGTGACAGCCACACAGAGTCACAGGGCATAGATCAGAGGTTGTGGCACTCGGCTGGGAAAGCCAAGGTCCTTTCACCAAGATTCTGCAGATGGTGAAGACAGTGGAACCAAAGAGTCCTGACTGTGAGGCTAGAGCCGGGGCCAGCCCTTCCTGGCCTCGTGACTGCCCTGTCCTGAGTCACGGCTCTCACTTCCTCCCACCCAGCACCCCATTCTTTGTAGAATTTCATTTGTTTCTGCCTCTCCAGTAGTGGGGGCTGATTTCCCCTGAGGGCAGAGTTTTTCCCCTTTTCCCACTCAGGAGTTCAGGGACTCAGGGAGTGATCCATTCCAGGAGGAAGAAGTGAATGGTATTCCTACCCTGGGACCCTAGTGGCAGGGGAGCAGCGGATCCCTTTGGAATTTCACTCAGCTGTCATGTTCTCAGAACCTAAGATTGCAAAACAGCAGCCTGGATTCCAGATCCAGCCTACAGATGGGTTTTGTTTGGTCTGAAAACTTTGAGCCAGCATTTTAAAATTAGATTTTACACAAAAACACAGACTTTCAGCCTTTTGAAAGAACAGAGCCGATAGTGCCCAGCACATTGCTGTGTGGTGGCAAATGTCTGGTGCCAGCAGCCCCCACTCCCTTCAGATGGAGCACGTGTTCTTGGGGTGCTGCGGTCCCCAGCAGTCCCTGCTCCCTTCGGACGGAGCATGTGTTCTCGGGGTGCTGCGGTCCCCAGCAGTCCCCGCTCCCTTCGGACAGAGCATGTGTTCTCGGGGTGCTGCAGTCCCCAGCAGTCCCTGCTGCTCTTCGTGACCCGCTGCGTTCATGTGCATGTATTTGTCTGGTCCTTTTGACACCCCGGTTTTGGGACCTCTGCTCTAATCCTTTTGTTTATCTGTGTTTCCACCTGCTTCTAGGTTTCTACTTGTTCTCCCCTAACCCTTCAGACCCCGTAAGTAATCAGCACATTTGTCTGTCTCTTCTTTTATGGAGGGCTTTTTGCTCAGACAAGGTGGCCGGTGTGACCCTGTATCCATATGGGGAAGGGGGCCCTGCCTGGTTTCTCATCGTAGCTTGTGTGTGCACTCCACCTGGGAGTTCCCAACACTCAGACTTGACCACTTCCTTCTTTGACAGCTGGGGGTCCCCTTTTCTGTTTTTGAAAGGGGCGCTGTGAGGATCAGGTTTGGACTATTGGAACATTTTGGCAGAGGAGCAGTGGGGGAGAACCAGGCGAATGGCCCAGACATGTGACTCCCTGGGAAAAAAGTCCCCCCAAGCCAGTAGTCTGCTTCTGCCAGAAGCATCAGGTGCAGGAAGGGGGAGGCCTCTGGACTGCGTGTTTACTTTTTCCTCTGCCTCCCTCGGGGATTCCTTGAGAGATGCAAGAGCGGGCACGGCAGGGCGCACGAGGTGGCCTGTCACAGCTTGTTCCTGGGGGCCGTGTGCTCTGTCTGGCCCTGACCTCTCCTCTGCCCCCTTTCCTTGCAGTACTTCAGCACCCTGGAGAACAGCATCGTCAGTCTGTTTGTCCTTCTGACCACAGCCAAGTAAGTGCAGGCTCTGCCTTGCCTTTGGCCCTCTGCTGCCGCCCTGGGGTCTCCTCCTCTTTTCCACAAAGTCTGTTCCACATCCCAGCAAGGGCAGTTGCTGTGGTGCTCTTGGGAGACAGAGTTGGCCTGCTGAGCGTGGAGCCCAGGGATGAGAGTAGGACAACTGGGGTTGGAGGCTGGGAAGGCCTCATGTTCTCTGAGAGGATGGAGATAGGCAGACACGGCCCGCTGGGTCACCCTCTACAAATACAGTTTCCCAGATGTGATGATGCCCTCCTACTCCCGGAACCCCTGGTCCTGCGTCTTCTTCATCGTGTACCTCTCCATTGAGCTATACTTCATCATGAACCTGGTGAGTACTATGCTGGAGCAGCCTGCCCCTGCCCACGCAGCGCTGGGCACCATGGGAGTGGAGAAGTGGGGACTGCCTTCCACCTCCCAGGGCAGAACGTTGGGGCAGGAAGTCCTAGGTTCACAGTCAGGTGCAGTGTTGTGGGGAATGCCCTGTCAGGACTTCAGGAGTTCATCCAGTTGCTGGGGGTGACGTCCTCACTGGGGCAGTGCTGCTGCTGCTGATAGTGCTGGATGTTAAGCCCAGGCGACCCTGGGGACCTTTCCATTCTTTCAGCAAAGACAGTTGACCCTTCGTGTCCATGGGGATTGTTTGCAGGACCCTCTGTAGGTACAAAAATCCACAGATGCTCAAGTCCCTTATATAAAATGGCATAGTATTTGCAGATAATCTGTGCATATTCATCCTCTCGTATATTTTAAATCATTCTACATTACCTATAACACTGAATACAATGTATAACCTATGTAGTTTTATACTGGACTGGGTGCAACGGCTCACACCTGTAATCTCAGCACTTTGGGAGGCCTAGGTGGGTGGATCATGTGAGGTGAGGAGTTCGAGACCAGCCTGACCAACATAGTGAAACCCTGTCTCAACTAAAAATACAAAGATTAGCTGGGCATTCGTGGTGGGCACCTGTAATCCCAGCTACTTGGGAGGCTGAGGCAGAAGAGCATGAACCCGGGAGGTGGAGGTTGCAGTGAGCCGAGATCCTGCCATTGCACTCCAGCCTGGGCGACAGAGCAAGACTCCATATCAAAAACAAACAAACAAACAAACAAAACAGTTGTTATACTATATTGTTTAGGGGATAATGACAAGAAAAAGAAGGCTGTACATGTTCAGTACAGATGCAACCATCCTTTTGTTTTGGGAATGTTTTTGATTCGCAGTTGGTTGAATCCACGGATGCAGAACCCACAGATATGGAAGGCTAACTAACTGTATTATGATAACCATAAAAGCTGGCACTTTGTAAGCCTTAGCTAGGCACTCGGCACTATGCAAAGTGTTTTACATATGAGGATGAAATAATGTAATAAATAAACAGAACCCTGGAGGTAGTGAGTATGGTTCTCAATGTTCAGATGAAGAGACTGAGGGTCAGAGTGACAGTGTGATTTGCCCACAGCTGTGTAGCTTGGAGTGGCTGGGCCAGGCTTGTTACAGAGCCCTGTCCCTAACTACTCTGTTCAGTTGCATTCATGTGCCAGAAATGTCTTGTATATTTCTACCCCATTTATGAGGAACCATCAGAATATCCAGTATAGAGCACATTTTGTGAAGGAGAATGTAAAGCTTCTGTGCTCAAGGAACTTTGGGGGTATTTGTGGAGGCATGGACAGCCACCAGGAATGTCCCTGCCATCACAGATCACATCCGACGCCAGGCTATTAGGCCAGTGCCAAGACCACACATCCATGGCAGGGCTACCGGGGAGAGGCTTCCGATCAACTCTTGTGTTTATTTTTATGCTTCCGCAGAGCATTCTCACACCAGTCACCACAGGCAGGCCCAGTATAGAAATGAAAATCGTCTTCTCCAGGTACACTTGTGAAATATAAAACTTCAAGTCTTTTTTTATTTTCTTGAGACAGAGTCTCACTCTATCATCCAGGCTGGAGTGCAGTGGCACAATCTTGACTCACTACAACCTCCACCTCCCAGGTTCGAGTGATTCTCCTCCCTTAGCCTCCCAAGTAGCTGGGATTGTAGGCACACACCACTATGCCTGGTTAATTTTTGTATTTTTGGTAGAGACAGGGTTTTGCGATGTTGGTCAGGCTGGTCTCGAACTCCTGACCTCAGGTGATCTGCCCAACTCAGCCTCCCAAAGTGCTGGGATTACAGGTGTGAGCCACCATGCTTGGCCAAAATTTAAGTCTTAAAAAGGAGAAAATATTTTCTTTTTTAAATTCCTCAAAACCAAAAAGAAATATGTTGAATACCTCTTTGTATTTGATTTAATTTGTAATATATTTCGAGCTGCGAAAATTTAGGGCAACAATCAACAAAGTATGGCCTGCTAGCCAAATTTGCCCCACGGCCTGGGTTTGTAAATAAAGTTTTACTGGGACACAGTCATGTCCATTTGTTTATGTATCGTCTGTGGCTGATCTCATGATATGACCACAGGTTAGTAGTTGCAGCAGAAATCATTTGGGAGCCTAAAATAGTTGCTGTCGAACCCTTTACGGAAAAAGCGTGCTGACCTTTGATCCACAGGGATAAAATGGGGGTCCGGTTTGAAGGAATGGACCAGAGAGTTTTTCTTAAAACATGTTTAAAAGACAAAGAAAATGTTTCTAAAAAGGATTCTTTCAAGTTCTTCCCCTTCCTTCCATCCCCCTCTGATAAGCTAACTTTGGTCTCAGCCAACTCTAGAATGTGATTTCCTTGCATGCAGGGCCTCTCATCCCCCTTTTTTCTGGGCCACACATGACACAGTGACTCACAAGGAGAAGTAACAAAGTGGCAGGGGAAGGAAGGGTCCTTCTGGCTCGGAGGTCAGGAGGGCAGTGGGCGGGGAGCCTCCCCCTGCCACTGGCGGGAGTCAGACTGGGCTCAGAACCCAGATGCATCCCTCTTGCTACTCTCTCCTCCCCTGGCTTGCCCCTGCCCAGCCTGGGACAAGCATAGCTGGAACTGGGGAAGGGAGTGTGGGAAAGTGGAGGGGACCTGGGAGAGATCAACAGTGCCTTCATGTATCTGAAGAGGGAAATTTACAAGCAGAACAAAGGGCCTTCCTCTGTTGAGACTTGGGAGATCGACCTCCTACATCTTGAGGTGCAGGCGAGAGGGTCTCTCCCGGGCCTCTCTGGAGTGACTGGATGAGAGTTCTGCCTAGATGATGAACACATGCCCCCCTGTACCCCCTGCCACAACCACTCAAGGTCCTGAGCCAGGGCTCTGTGCTTCTCTCCCACAGCTTTTGGCTGTGGTGTTTGACACCTTCAATGACATCGAGAAACGCAAGTTCAAGTCTTTGCTGCTGCACAAGCGAACCGCCATCCAGCATGCCTACCGCCTGCTCGTCAGCCAGAGGGTAGGAGCCATGGGCTGGGGAGGGGTTGGTTCCTGTCCTCCCCTACTTGCCCAGAGCACCCCCAAGCATGGCCGGATGGCCAGGCCAGCGACTTTAAAAACCAGGAGCCCTGCCCTTGGGAGAATAAGCAGAGCTGGAGTGGATCTGGAGTGGGTGCCCCAAGGGAAGGGGAGTGATTTGGGTTCCACACTGCCCTTCCCTCTCCCCCAGAGGCCCGCCGGCATCTCCTACAGGCAGTTTGAAGGTCTCATGCGCTTCTACAAGCCCCGGATGAGTGCCAGGGAGCGCTATCTTACCTTCAAGGCCCTGAATCAGAACAGCACACCCCTGCTCAGGTAAGAGCAGATGCCTGGTGGGGGCAGCATGGCCAGACAAGGCATTCATGTCTAGGGGGAACTGGGGCATGTGAAGGCCCTGGAGGTGGGCAAGCCTATAGGCTTGTCAGAGACTCAGTTTCCTCCACAGAGATGGGTTTATTCATGTAGACTGGCAGACTGGGTTCATCAGGATTCCTTTTGCAAGTGACAAAAATCTAACACAAATCCCATTCAAACTGACTTGAGAAAAAAGGAGTGTATTGGCTCATGAAGTGGACTGGCCCAGCTGCTGGCCCTCGAACCCCCAGTGGGGTAGGATAGTCCCATGTGAGCCAGTGGACAGAGAAGGGTGAATACACTTCCCCCATCCCCCACACACAGCTGGCTGAGCCAAGAGATCTTCAGGGGCAGGATTGGCCTTCCAGGCAGTTGATGGCCAAGCCCTGTCCACAGCAGCGTGCTGTGGGCGGAGAACAAGCTCTGTTTGAGCTGAACTTGCAGCCCTGGGTGTTGCATGAAGGCCCCTGCTAAAAGGTGAAGTGTCTGTCCTCCTAAGAATCGTAGTGCTCCAGCAGCTGCCTCTCCAGGGCACTGACACTGTCTGCAGTTAGTGCAGTCGGTGTAGACTGAGTGGATTATGTATTTGTAGTACCTCAAGGTCAGAGGAGATCCAAACGCCTGCAGGTAAAGGATCCCTGGCACTGCGGTGCTGGGACTCACACGGTGTTCCCTCCCTTCCTCCTACCCTCACCCTGTAAAGGTGTCCATGGCAGGCAGGTGAGAGAACTGAAGCTCAGGGGAACTGCGTTCTGAGGTTTTTGTCCCTTTTTATTTTGCTTATGGCAGCCTAAAGGACTTTTATGACATCTATGAAGTTGCTGCTTTGAAGTGGAAGGTGAGTGCTCCTCTGAGACCATAGAAGGAGTGGACAGACAGGTCCCCAAGTGGAGCAGTGAGCAGGGGCACCCCTAGGTCCAGCTCTCTCCCTACTAGAGCAGCTCAGCCCTCAGCTTGGCATGGTACACTTCAGGGATCACAGGTGGCCCCCAGCCCCCATATCTGCCCTTACATTTGTGATGCAGTGTCATGGTTAACAGCACCAAATCTCACTTAGACCCCATTAGTCCCTGTGTGACATCAGGCAGGTTAATGAGCCTTTCTGAGGCTTGTCTTACCTGGGAAGAGGGGTAATGATAATCCCTACCGACAGAGCTATTTTCAGGGTTATATGAAAATAATGCCTCTGCATGGCACATTGTAAACACTTGGTACACACTGGCTGGCTGTGCTCTCATATAGATCCCTGAAGGCTAATGTTGTTCCCCAGTTTAGCAGGGTGAACAGGAAAGGAAACCAGTATCCTGGCTCCAGGGCTGGGCTCTGGTCCCTGGCCCTGACACCCTCCCTCCTGGTCCTGTTGTCTGCCAGGCCAAGAAAAACAGAGAGCACTGGTTTGATGAGCTTCCCAGAACGGCGCTCCTCATCTTCAAAGGCAAGTGGGCTTGAATATGGCAGGTGCTTGCAGCTGAAGGTTTTCAGAGACCACAGATTAGCCTCTGAGGAGCAGGTTCAGAGGGGGTGTGTGTGTGGTCTGAATGTCTGTGTGAAGAGACAGTGTGATTACCCCAGCAGGGAAATAAGTGTGGTAGGAAGCAGATTAGGAGAGAAATGGGTAACTTAACCCAACCAAGACATTTGGGGAATTTTTCTTTTTTCATACAAAAGCAAAGATATTCATTGAAGAAACTTGGAAGTCAGATAATTAGAAGTAAATGGAAATTTACACCCAGAGATAACCACTGTTAATTCTCTGATGTGTTTCCCTCTGTGCTGTTTTTCTGTGCATTTTTAAAACAATAGGGTGACATTATGTATTCTGTTCTGTAATCTGCCTTTTGATCCAGTATTTTTACCCTCCTCTTATGGAAGGATGTATACTTTTGCATGACCCCTTGAATAATGCTTGTGTAGTGTAAAGTTTGAAAATTTGAAATTGGGGGCTCATATTATGTACCTGACAATTACCCCTTAATTTCATGCCAGTTTCAGCAGTGGTCAGCAGAGCTTTGTCCTGCTCTCAGTTCCAGGTTGCCCAGGCTCTCCCCAGAGCAGCTATAGTCAGTGCAGTCTTGTCCGGGGGTCTGAGCAGAAGTGTGGGTACCACTCTTTGAGCATGACCCTCCTTCCTTCACCTGTGGGCTAAAGACCATGCTTACCTACATGCATGAAGAATGTGGTAGGTGGCTGCACCTGCCCAGAAGGAGATAATGAAGGATTCGGTAGGGGGAACATCTGTGTAAATTTACATTTTAACGTGTCTTTTCTTCAAATAGGCATTAATATCCTTGTGAAGTCCAAGGCCTTCCAGTATTTCATGTGTAAGTATGAAATATCTCTGCTCTAGGCCACTTTCCCCTTGCTGTTCTAGAAGTAGGAGGAGCAAGAGATTGGTCCTAGAGTCCTGTGTTTGACATTTTACTGTGGGGAATTCTCAGCATGTATGAAAGTGGAGAAAACATTGCCCCGTGCATGCCCATGCCTGTCACCCATCTGTATCCTCACTCCAGCTCATCATTCCCTCTCTAGACCTGGATTTTTTGGAAGCAAATTCCAGAACCACAGAGTTGATTGGTTCATATATCTCTTGAGTTCGTGTTAATCTGTAGGTTCTTCTTCCTCCCCTCATGCAATATTTAGGTGAGGAAGCAGGGTTTGTGTTTTGTGTGTTCCTCTGTTGCCTTTTCCTGGAACTTGGTAGTTATATCTAGAGCCATGCTGTGCAGTATGGAAGCTACTGGCCACATGTGGCTATTTACACTTAAGCTAATTAAAATGAAGAATTCAGCTTAACAGTCACATTTCAAGTGCTTAATAGCCACAAATGGCTAATAACTACCAGTTGGATGGTGCAGATAAGAAACTTTTCATTGTCACAGAAAATTTCCTTGGACAGTACTAACCTAGAGGCTTGATCCAATTCGGTCTTTCCAAGGAACTCTGGTTCCTTTTAGTGGGAAATGGTGTTAAAGACACAATTTGAGGTGCTGGGTGCCCATTGCTTGGGTTGGTCATTGTTTCTCTTTTTTAAAGATAAACTGTTGTGAGTTCATGCTGATACTTCACATTCAGGTCTACAGGAATTTAAAGATTGAGAATCTAGATGTGTACGACTGATTTCATCAATCTTACACATCTAGATTCTCTATCTTTTTTTTTTTTTTTTTTTGGAGACAGAGTCTCATTCTGTTCCCAGGCTGGTGCAATCTCAGCTCACTGCAACCTCTGCCTCCCAGGTTCTAAGTGATTCTCCTGTCTCAGCCTCCTGAGTAACTGGGATTACAGGTGCATGCCACCATGCCTGGCTCTTTTTGTATTTTCAGTAGAGATGTGATTTTACCATGTTGGCCCGGCTGGTCTCGAACTCCTGACCTGAGGTGATCCACCTGGCTTGGCCTCCCAAAGTGCTGGGATTACAGGCCTAAGCCACCACACCTGGCCTAGATTCGCAGTCTTAAAATCCAGGTTATCTTTGAAGACAATGAGACACCAACAAATATAAAAAATATCCAGGTTCCCAACTACACTGGCAGATATATTAATTTGCTTTATGTCACAGTCCCAGAATAACAATTGCAATGCAATCCCGATGATATAATTACTAGAAACCTCAGTCCAGGGATGTATATTCAGATTACTGTGGATATATTTTTTTTTTTTGGATGTGGCAAATCTTTATAATTTTTTTTTTTTTTTTTTTGTACTGTGGATTTTTTTTTAGACAAGGACTTAATCTGGCACTGCAATTTGGCACAGCCATGGTTCACTGCAGCCTTGACCTCCTAGGCTCACTCCAACCTCCCATTGCAGCCTTCTGAGTGGCTGAGACCACAGGTGCCCACCACCACACCCAGCTCATTGTTTTATTTTTGTAGAGATGGTGTATCCTCACATTTCCCAGGCTGGTCTCGAACTCCTGGCCTCAAGCCGTTCTCTTACCTTGGCCTCCCAAAATGCTGGGATTATAGGTGTGAGCCACTGTGCCTGGCCTTGTGTTTTAAGGTCACCTGGAATAGTTCCTCTCCATGTGGACATGTCACCGACTGGATACAGATTTGGATTTCTTTATGCCATATTATTTGTTATTTTTGGGGGATTGCTTTTGGCATTTAATTTTGTTTTATGGCCAGTCATGGTGGTTCAGACCTAAAATCCCAGCACTTCAGGAGGCCAAAGCTGGTGGATCACTTGAGCCCAAGAGTTTGAGACCAGCCTTGGGAACATGGTGAGACCCCCATCTCTACAAAAAATACAAAAAGAACCTGAATATGGGGAGGTTGAGGCTATAGTGAGTTGTGATTGCACCACTGCACTACAGCCTGGGCAACAGAGTGAGACCCCATCTCAAGGAAAAAAACCCAAATTTTGTTTCATAATTATGTAAATTAGGGCTGGGCATGGTGGCTTATGCCTGTAATCCCAGCACTTTGGGAGGCTGAGGTCGGCGGATCACCTGAGGTCAGGAGTTTCAGACCAGCCTGAGCAACGTGGTGAAACCCCGTCTCTACCAAAAATAGAAAAAATTAGCCATGCATGCCTGTGGCCCTCACTACTTGGGAGGCTGAGGCGGGAGGATCACTTGATCCTGAGAGGCAGAGGTTGCACTGAGTTGTGATGGTGCCACTGCACTCCAGCCTGGGTAACACAGTGAGACTTCATCTCAAGAAAAAGGGAAAAAATGTATGTAAAATACTTGTACGGGTTCCAAGTCAGATCTACCAAAAAAAGTATATTCAAGGAAGTTTAGTTTATATCCCATCAATTCCTACAGTGGATAACTTTTATTTATGGCTTATCCTTCCATTATTTAAAACCTGTAAGTTGGATACATATCAATATCTCTGTCTTTCACAATAGCATATTTTATGCCCTTTTTTCTGCCACCTGGCTTTTTGCAGTTAACAATATGCCCTGGAGACCAATTCATAGTAATATGTAGAAATGAGAGAGAGATCCAAGATGGCTGATCACTAGCAGCTCAGGCACATAGCTCCCAGTGAAAGCGCAGAGAACGAGAGGACGCCACACTTTCAGACGAATATTTGTAGCTCACGGACCAGGAGATTCCCAGCGGAGGAGCTCCACGGGTCGCCAGAGCGACTCTTGTGGCCGGCGCGGCGGTTTTGCTGGCGCCTTAAAGCGGCAGTTCTTGGTGCAGAGTCCAGAGATTCCTGGGCAGAACGGCACCATCAATCTTAACACCGGTGTCTTGGCCGGCGCAGTGGATTGCTCAGATTTCGGCGCTGGGAATCAAAAAGTTGAACGTCCGCTCAGAGACCTAGTTAGAAAGTCGGTAATTACAAAGACGACAGATGGATAAATATATAATCAAGGGAAGAAAGCAGCCTAAAAAGGCAGAGAATACTCAAAATCAGAATGCCTCTCCCTCTACAGGGGATCGCAATTCCTCATCAGTAACGGAACAAGGCTTAATGGAGAACGAGTGTGTTCCAATAACAGAAGCAGGTTTCAAAATGTGGGTGATGAGAAACTTCTGTGAATTAAAAGAACTTGTTCTAACCCAATGCAAAGAACCTAAGAACCTTAAGAAAAGGTTTGATGAAATGCTAACGAGAATGGACAATTTAGAGAGGAATATAAGTGAATTGATGGAGCTGAAAAGCACAACACAAGAACTTTGCGAAGCATGCACAAGCTTAAACAGTCGAATTGATCAAGCAGAAGAAAGGATATCAGAAGTCGAGGACCAGCTCAGTGAAATGAAACGAGAAGACAAGATTGGAGAAAAAAGGATAAAAAGGAATGAGCAAAGTCTCCAGGAAACATGGGACTATGTGAAAAGACCTAATCTACGTTTGATAGGTGTACCTGAATGTGATGAAGAGAATGAATCCAAGTTGGAAAATACTCTTCAGGATATCATTCAGGAAAACTTTCCCAACCTAGCAAGGCAAGGTAATATTCAACTCCAGGTAATACAGAGAACACCACAAAGATATTCTTCAAGAAGACCAACCCCAAGGCACATAATTGCCAGATTTATTAGGGTTGAAATGAAGGAGAAAATACTAAGGGCAGCCAGAGAGAAAGGTCAGGTTACCCACAAAGGGAGATCTATCAGACTCACAGCAGATCTCTCAGCAGAAACCCTACAAGCCAGAAAAGAGTGGGGACCAATATTTAACATCCTTAAAGAAAAGAACTTTCAACCCAGAATTTCCTATCCAGCCAAACTAAGCTTTATGAGCGAAGGAAAAATTAAATCTTTTGCGAACAAACAAGTACTTAGAGAGTTCACCACCACCAGGCCTGCTTTACAAGAGCTTCTGAAAGAAGCACTATACATATAAAGGAACAACCAATATCAGCCTTTCCAAAAATATATCAAAAAGCAAAGAACTTTAACACAATAAAAAATTTACATCAACTAATGGGCAAAACAGCCAGCTAGCATCAAACGCCGGTATTAAACTTATATATATTTTAATTGGATAAAAAGCCAAAACCCATCGGTATGCTGCATCCGGGCCCATCTTACATGCAACAATACACAAAGACTCAGAGAGAAGGAGGAAGATTTACCAATCAAACAGAGAGTAAAAATAAACAAATAAACAAAAAGCAGGAGATGCAATTCTCGCCTCTGATAAAGTAGACTTTAAAGCAACAAAGATCAAAAGAGGCAAAGAAGGACATTACATAATGGTAAAAGGATCAATGTAACAAGAATAGCTAACGATTCTATAGATCAACGAGATAGAAAATTAACAAGGATATTCAGGACTTGAACTCAGACCCGGAACAAGTAAACTTAATAAACATTTATAGAACTCTCCACTTCAAATACACAAAACATACATTACCACCTCACACCTATTCCAAAAGTGACTATATAATTGGAAGTAAATCACTCCTCAGTAATCGCATAGCATTTCATAGGTTTAAATGAAATATTGGTTGGCTGTTTGTTTGTTATCTTCTTCCCTTATTCCTTCCTGACTACATCATTAAGTATAATTATCAGTATACAAGAGGTTTTCAATACCCATTACTAAATTGCATTCTAGCCTGGGCAAGAAAGCAATACTCCCATTCTCTCTCCCTCTTTCTCTTCCTTTTTCCTCCTCCCCATTCTCTCTCTCTCTTTCTCTTTAAAAAAAAAAAAAAAAAAAAAAAGAAATGAGACTGGGCATGGTGGCTCATGCCTGTAATTCCAGGACTTTGGAAGGCAGAGGCAGGCGGATTGTTTGAGCCCAGGGGTTCAAAACCAGCCTGGGCAATGTAGCAAACCCCATCTCTACAAAAAATCACAAAAATTAGCAGGTGTGATGGTGTGCACCTGTGTTCCTAGCTACTCAGGAGGCCAAGCTGGGAGGATTGCTTGAACCCAGGAGGTGGAGGTTGCAGTGAGCCAAGATCATGCCCCATTGCACTTCAGCCTGGGTTACAGTAAACCCCGTTTCAAAAAAAAAAAAAAAAAAAAGTAATATGTGGAAATGTACCTCATTTCTTTTCTTTTTGCTCTCATAGAGGTCTTGCTCTGTCACCCGAGCTGGAGTGCAGTGGCACAAGCATAGCTCACTGCAACCTTGGCCTCCTGGGCTCAAACAGTCCTCCCACCTCAGCCTCCCAAGTAGCTGGGTCCACAGGTGCGCGCTACCACACCTGGCTAGTTATTTTTTTGTAGAGACATGGTCTCCCTGTGTTGCCCAGGCTGGTTTCAAACCACGGGGCTCAAGCAGTCTGCCTGTATCAGCCTTCCAAAGTGCTGTTATTACAGATGTGAGCCACTGTACCCAGCCTGTTTCTTTTTTATGGTTAAAGTATGCCACTTTATGAACGTATCATAGTCTGTTTAGCCAGTCCGCTATTGATGTGTCATTGAGATTGTTGCCAGTGTTTTGCTATCACAAATAGTGCTGTGGTCTACAGCTTTCAGATACATCTTCTATTTTTGCTAGTGTGTCATTGGAATGGTTTCTGAGAAGTGGGATTGCTAGGCAGACAGCCAAATGCATATGCAGTTTTGCTAAAGAGTTCATGCAATTATTTTAAAATTAGAAGTCTCTAGGGGAGGCCAGGTGCGGTGGCTCACGCCTGTAATCCCAGCACTTTGGGAGGCTGAGGTAGGTGGATCACCTGAGGTCAGGAGTTCAAGACCAGCCTGACCAACATAGTGAAACCCTATCCTACTAAAAATACAAAAAATTCGTCAGGCATGATGGTGCATACCTGTAACCCCAGCTACTCTGGAGGCTGAAGCAGAATAATCACTTGAACCAGGAGGCGGAGGGTGTAGTGAGCCAAGATCGCACCATTGCACTCCAGCCTGGGCGACAAGAGCAGAAAACTCCATCTTAAAAAAAAGTCTCTAGGGGAAAACAAATGGTTTCAATACTTGAATGCCTTGTACACTGTTCATCTTTTACACCAATTTGGAATAATCCCTATATCATAACTGGTCTTTATATAGTGACGGAGTGTTTTTAGAAATTCGTAGCAGTTTCTAGGTGAAAACACTGGTTGATTTAGCTCCCTTGGTAAGAGCACTGAGCAGAAGACGTTCCCTATCAAATGGGTGTGTGGAGCAGCCCTGTTCTCCCCAGCCCTAGAGAGCTCTAGGAAGTTAACCAGGGACCGCAGCTGTGACCTGCACATTTCTAAGCCCACCTGTTATTTCTCTGTCTTTTACGGGCCTGTGTATTTCAGACTTGGTGGTGGCAGTCAATGGGGTCTGGATCCTCGTGGAGACATTCATGCTGAAAGGTGAGCCCTCCCTCAGAAACTGGCCATGTCCTGGCTGGCACAGCCGACTGGCCCGTGAGCCGCTACCTCTCTGTCTTACAGGTGGGAACTTCTTTTCCAAGCACGTGCCCTGGAGTTACCTCGTTTTTCTTACCAGTAAGTTTCTGACGTGGCTTTGCTGGGCTGCTTGCTTTAAACATTGTCTGGGAGAACTTTCATTCAGTATAGAGCCTCATGGTTCTTTAAAACAGGAAGCTGTAAAGAGATGGAGTAATTAGTATGATTCCATCTCGTCCCTTTTTAAAACTCTATCGTGGTTGTCCACTGCCTTCTGGATGGAGTCCAGATCCTAGGCGTGCGTGGCCCTCCACTCGGCTCTGCAGCCCTGCCGCTTGCCAGCGCCGCATCCCTCCCTGCACGCTGTCGCCCTTCTCAGTGGCCTCCGCTCCCTGCTGCTCTCGCCTGCCTCTGGGCTGTGCACGGGGGTTTCCAGTGCCTGGTGGTGTCTCCCTCTGGCCTCTGCCTGACTCTCTTCTGTCAAGTGTTGTCGTTCCCTGTTGGCATCTTTCCTCCCACTGTGCTATGAGTTCTGTGCCCCAGTTGTGCTGGAGTGCAGTGGTTGTCCAGGTTTGCCCTGCACTGGTCACTGTTGCACACCCGGTACCCAGTGCCAGGCCCAAGATGGAAGGGGTGGTCAGGACACACTTGGATGGACAGATGGTTAGCTGGGCCCTGCCTGGAGACGGGGAGGAAGGATTTCTCTCTCATTTTTTTTGGCAGGATCTTTCTCTGTCACCCAGGCTGGAGTGCAGTGGTGTGATCATGGCTCACTGCAGCCTCAACCTCCCAGGCTCAAGGGATCCCGAGTAGCCTCAGCCTCCGGTGGGATTACAGGCACACAGAGCCACCATGCCCTGCTAATTTTTGTATTTTTTGCAGAGATGGGGTCTCACTCTGTTGCCCAGGCTGGTCTCCAACTCCTGGGCTCAAGGGATCCTCCTGTCTTGGCCTCCCAAAGTGCTGGGTTGACAGGCATGAATCACTACACCTGGCCAGTTTCTCTTAAGCAGATTGCACAATTGGTCACCATCTGGGCCCTCTCCTGGAGCACCTGCTCTCACGGTGGGACATGAGTGAGGCCTGGGCTCAGCCTGGAGGGCACGTGGCCAGCAGGGAGGCTACAGACTGCAGAGGAGCCACAAAGAGGAGATGGAGCATGGGGGAGGATGTGGCGGGGCTGCTGCCGATGGCCTCCTTCTGTCTGCAGTCTATGGGGTGGAGCTGTTCCTGAAGGTCGCCGGCCTGGGCCCCGTGGAGTACCTGTCCTCCGGATGGAACCTGTGAGTGGACAGCACGTTTCTGACCCAAAGCTGAGACTCTGAGGACGGCCACAGACCCTTCTCTGCACACCCCAATGTCCAGGCCATTTCTGGAATTGCGGAGGGAAGGTCTGAGGACGGGCCAAGCCCTGTGTCTCCCTCCAGCAGTCCTGCCCGAGGCTCAGAAACTCTCCAGGGTCAGGCCCTTGTCTGAAGCCTCTCACACCCCCCATGCCTGTCCTTCTGGAAATGGCCTCTTGAGGTGCCGCAGGCTGGCCTGCTCTTCCTGAGTCATTAATCTTTTTTGTCTTCCATAAAAACCACAATGCCCACAATGAAGAATGTTCCCCTGCCTCCCCCAATCAGCAGTGATGATGCTCACATGCCCCTCTCCCTGTTCCACAGAGCGGGAGGTCACTTTCCTGCCCTGTTAAAGCTAACTGGCCCGTGAAGTCAGGCTGCACTCATGAGGTCTTGGGCCGTGAGGGTGAGCAGGTTAACACACGCTGGGAGGAGCTGACAGCACATGTGTGGGCCCTGCGTGTCAGAGAGGAGAGAGGGTCCCCTGGCTTGGGCAGGGCGAGTTGTTTGGGGAATCTGCTCTCTTCCCTCAAAAAGTTCCTTGGGGTTGGGCTGGTCCGCGGTGTGTAACCAGATGTCTGTTGAGTGGAAGACGAGGCCTGTCTCCAGGGCTTCAGAGGCCGGGCTTCTTTCCTCCCTGTTGTCAGACCAGCAGGGGTCCCTTTGGAGGGGGTTCCTGGGCATTTCTGGCCCTGGGGTCAGCACCGAGGCCTGACCCTCGAGACGTGTGCTGGGACATTGCCTGGCCACCTTGAAACCCTAGGGATGTCAGGAAGTTCTTCCTGCAGCCGTCCAGGGCCTGTTGGTGTTGCTATGTCTGGGCTCCGTGGGAGGGTAGCTGTGCACAGGGCCAGGGAGGGGAGCAGGTACAGGGAGGCTCAGGGCCATGGGGTGGAGCTCAGCCTATCCCCTCTCACAGGTTCGACTTCTCCGTGACGGTGTTTGCCTTCCTGGGACTGCTGGCGCTGGCCCTCAACATGGAGCCCTTCTATTTCATTGTGGTCCTGCGCCCCCTCCAGCTGCTGAGGTGATGGGGCAGGGCAGGGCTGGAGATGGAGACAGAGAAATAGAGGGAGGATGGGAATGCCATAGGATTGGTCTGGGAAGTGACCCAGAACGGGCCAGAAGGCTCACAAGCCAGAGTCACAGATGTCACCCCCTGCAGAAGCACCATAGGGTCACCATCCCCACCCCTGAGGGTGTGCAGGCTGCCTGTGCCCCTCACCTCACTGCACCAGGTGCCTCTGGGCATAGAAACCCAGCCCATGACTCATGTTCGCCCCACCCGAGGTGGCATTGCACTGGCCACAGGAGCCCATGTGCTCAGTCACAGATCACAGAGCCACAGGTCTGAGGGTTGGAAGGGCCTTTCAGGGACCTGTCACGCTTCTCTGGCTCAGCCTTTTGTGGAGAAAAACCCTTGTGTGAGTCCCACTGACTTCCCAGGGACACCAAAGGAAGTGCCAGGTGAGCCTGCCCCATTGATGGTGTCTTTTCCTTTTTTTTTTTTTTTTTTTTTGAGATGGAGTCTTGCCCTGTCGCCCAGGCTGGAGTGCAATGGCACGATCTCACTGTAACCTCTGCCTCCTGGGTTCAAATGATTCTCCTGCCTCAGCCTCCTGAGTAGCTGGGATTACAGGTGCCCGCCCACACCCAGCTAATTTTTGTATTTTTAGTAGAGATAGGGTTTCACTATGTTGGCCAGGCTGGTCTCGCTCCTGACCTTGTGATCTACCCGCCTCGGCCTCCCAAAGTGCTGGGATTACAGGCGTGAGCCACCCTGCCTGGCTGACGGTGTCTATTCCTAATGAGGGCTCCCGAGGTCCTGTGCACTCAGAGCCTGGGTTTGCTTCTTGACCCTCCAGCCGCAACCCCATCCATGACCATTGCCCTTTCCTCTCCCTAGGATTAGAGGGGACGCGCGAGATAGGCGCTAGGAGGGGTGGTGGCATCTATGGAGGAAAAGCCTCCCCCTTGGCATGTGGGGGTGGCCTGGAGCTGGGCCTGAGTATCCACGTCCCTCCCACCCTCTGCCACCCTTCTTTGCTGGTAGGCTCCCTTGCACCAACTCCCTGGGGAACATGGGCTTGTCCTCCCTCGTTCCCAGGAGCAAGGCCTTGCTCCTGTCTGAGCCTGCAGCTCTACTGCAAGGAGACATGGCCTGGCCCTGCTCCTCTTTGTGGAAGGGCCCCACCTAGCCAGTGTCCTAGGGCTGCCATCGTCCCTTCCCTCATGCATGAGTCATCTGAGCCACGCTCGGGGCTGGTGGAGCCCGGGGAACAGACGCAGGTGGAGGAGAGGTCCTCACCTGTCTTCACCTTGCGTGTGGAGGGCAGGGCCGGCAGGGAATTCTGAGGGTGGGGGCGGAGGCGTGCGCCTGTGTGTGGAGGTGACGGGTGTCCTCTTTGCTCAGGTTGTTTAAGTTGAAAGAGCGCTACCGCAATGTGCTGGACACCATGTTCGAGCTTCTGCCCCGGATGGCCAGGTACTGCCAGCCCCCAACCTGGCCCGCAGGTCCAGGTGCCGTGTGGCAGTGCCCCGTGGGGGCGGGAGCCGAGTAGCAGTTGGGGGAAAGGAGTTCCACAAAGGACCGGAATCGGGGGCCTGATGGGGCTGCAAGGAGCCGGGAACCCTGACCACCACAGGTCTCCTGGGCACCAACATTTTCTCCACTGACCTGTCTAACATATTTAGTAGGGAGGGCAGGGAGCTGTCAACTCGCTTACCGCCTGTGTCTACATTCACAGGTAAGGGGTCACCTGTGAGTCTACCTTCACAGGTAAGGGGCGAATCTCTGGGAAAGGGGCATCTGTTCCTAGAGTCCTGACTTGAGCTGTTTTTCACCCCAGAGCTGCCCCACGAGGCCCCTTCCCCGCAGGCACTTTCCAGCTGGTGAACTGACTGGGGGCGTGGCCCTGCAGTCAGCCCTGGGGTCCGAAGAGGCCGGGGCTGTGGAGGAGCCATTCCCTCCCGCCGACCTCGCGTCACCCTGCCCCTGTCGCCCCACAGCCTGGGCCTCACCCTGCTCATCTTTTACTACTCCTTCGCCATCGTGGGCATGGAGTTCTTCTGCGGGATCCTCTTCCCCAACTGCTGCAAGTGAGTAGGCGGTGACCGGAGGCACCTAACCCCAGGCAGCCTGCATTTCCAGGGCAGAGGGCTGGCCAGGGCCAGAATTGGCGTCCTTATGACCTTGGGGTCCTTGGGGTTGCTCCTCTCTAAGCAGCCACCTTGCTTTGCTTTCAGGGCTTAGTTGAGTGTAGTGAGCTACACGAGGGACCTGGACTTGGGGTCCCTGTTTCCCCATCCCCCCAGGTAGGGTTGGGAGCCATCAGCTCACCCTCTGCCAAGGGCTGGAGGCCACCCCTAAAGTATTCTGCATTCCGAGGTCAATTCCCATGGCTTCCTCCCACTTCTCTCCTGGAGTGGCTGGGGACCTGGGCCAAGACCAGTCTTCTAGGGACATGTGCAGGAAGGTCATCGAGCTCAGGGATGGAGAGCAGAGAGTGAAATCTCCCATGAGCACTCCCTTTCTCCTAAGCTGCCATAGTGAAATCACTGCACCGCCATTCATTCATTCTCAATTCAGAGTTTGCTTACATTTGGTCTTTGCAGCCTCAAGCACCTATAAAGAAACAATTTTACAAAGACACTGGTAGCTTTGAGACCCAGTTTGAGTGTCAAGCTTGGTCTGGAACCAGAAGCCTATAGCTGTGGGTCCAAGACTTTTGAGCATATCGCAGTCACCAGGGAGCTTAGTGCAAGCTCCAGGCTTCACCTGTGCGTCTGATGTGCGCATGTGGGAGGAGGCTCCCTGGTGGCCCAGGCACTGAACTTCTATAAACATTAGCATGGATATTAACAGAACAGCCATAAAGGATTGGAAGGAAAGTGGCAAATACGAGCTCCTCAAAACAGGCTGGAGTGCAGTGACGCGATCTCGCTGCAACCTCCACCTCCTGGGTTCAGACGATTCTCAAACAGGACCAACCTTTTCAAATACTTGCTCAGGCCAAGTATCAGGGAGCCCCAGTAGGGAATTCCTTCCCTGGGACTGTGGCCTGGTGCCCAGACTCAAGAGCAGATCCTAGACAGGGCAGGTGCAGAGGAGTCCCTTGCCTCTCCTCTGTCCCCTGCAGGCAGCAGTGAGAGAGAAGGCTGCGCCTGCAGCAGAGAACTGCTAGGTGACAGGTGACAGAGGTGCCCGGGGCTCCCACCAAGCCCAGCTGGCAGGAGTGACCAAGGGCCTTCCTCTAGCAGGGCCCAGGCGTGAGGTGGAGAGGGTTAGGCAGGAAAGCAGGCTGCGGCCAGCACAGGAGGATCCTGGGCCAGACCTCAGTTTGTTTCAGAGTTCTGTCCTCTCTGGAGGTGACCGATCGCCTTGTGACCCTCCCTCCTTTCTCCCTTGTGCTCCGGCCAGCACAAGTACAGTGGCAGACGCCTACCACTGGCACAACCACACCGTGGGCAACAGGACCGTGGTGGAGGAAGGCTACTACTATCTCAATAATTTTGACAACATCCTCAACAGCTTTGGTGAGTGGGAAAAATCACAGGGGGGACGTTCCCTGGGAACCCCGTCCTTGTCACCACGGGTCCTAGAGGTGATGTAGCGAGTGTCTGGACCTCTCCCTCCAGCACCAAGGGCCACACTTTCTGGCGCCTCCCTGGCCCAGGTGGAGGGCGTGGTCTGCCCAGCCTTGGCAGTACAGCCGAGGCCGGATCCCGGAGCGCACTCGGCCGCCCGCTTCCACTCTTTTCCCTGATACCTTCTCAGTATTGGAGAAGAGAAGAGCTGCAGGCCTTAGCTGGGTGGGGTCCCCTCTTCACAGTGCCACTGACAGGGTGGGACCCAGCCACACCAATGTTGCACTGCCCACCCCTGTGAAGAGGAGAACACAACCAAACAGCCTCTCCAGAAAAAGGGCATGCCCCCATGACACCCCAGAGCTGTACCCAGTAAGATCCGGATGGGTCTGGTGTGCACAGGCTGCCGAGGCAGAAGGTGTGCCCTCTTGGGGCCAGGCCATAATGGCAGAGCTCCCTGCGGAGCCAGCGCCCCACAAGGGCCTTGCCCGGTCCTTCCTGGAGCTCACAGCCCAAGTGGGCATATGGTGACCCCTCGTCTTAGCACATGGCACCCGGGATAGGTGACAAGAGGCCACTCAAATTCAGTTTGAAGTGGGGTCTCATCAGGATGCTGCTTTCTCTCTTCCCTCGGCAGTGACCCTGTTCGAGCTCACAGTGGTCAACAACTGGTACATCATCATGGTAAGAGCCCGGCTGCTTTGGGGGTGTCCTGCCGCCAGCCCTGGGTCTCCCCTCACCCAAGGTGTATCGTTCTTCCTGTATCCTGCAGGGCTGGGGGTCTTGAGTCATGCTGCGCTGGTGTTCTGTGGGGAGGCCACAGTATGGCTGGACCCCGGGAGCCACCCCTCCCAGCATTGGTGGACTCAGCTGTCACTCCCGTCTCCCTGCATGTTCCCAGCAGCCAGGAAATGCCACTTAGACTCTGGATCTCTGTCCCGTATCCCCCACCGTAGAGATGACTTTCCCTCTAGAGACAATACATCAATCATTGCCGCTCTCTATTCCATTCCTTAAACTCTCCCGACTCCCAGCCCTATCGGGATGAAGGCTGCCCTGGTTCTGGATCCAGCTGTCCAGGGGAGCGGCCGGGGCTCCTTCAGCAGTCAGAAATTAGCGTTAGACCCAGAGGGGCGAGTTCCCTTTCCTCCGTCTCTCACAACCAGCCGCAAATCAGGGTGGGGTCTGTGAAGAACTGGGGAGCCTGGCTCCGGGCCGGGGCCATGGGGCAGCCTATGCAGACAGGGACCTGCCCTGCTGGCACGGGTCCCCTCACTGGCTGCTCCGTCGGTCTCCAGGAAGGTGTCACCTCTCAGACCTCCCACTGGAGCCGCCTCTACTTCATGACCTTTTACATCGTGACCATGGTATGTCCCAGGCCCCAGAACGCTCTTTGCCCTTCATCTTCCATGTCACCAGCTGCCCCTACTCCTCAGGCTGCAGCGTCAGGGAGTGGGGCTGGGTCCCATCTGGCCGGGCTCTGTTGGGGGTGGGCCGTGCAGCCACAGCCACCCACCCGCCCTCCCCTGTCTCCGCCCCTCCCTCCCTGTCCCTGGCCAGGTGGTGATGACGATCATTGTCGCCTTCATCCTCGAGGCCTTCGTCTTCCGAATGAACTACAGCCGCAAGAACCAGGACTCAGAAGGTCTGTGCCGGCATGACACCTTGGGCGTTTGTCTGCCGCCCCCCCAGCTCTATCTGTCTGGGTGGCCTTCTAGCCAGCCATCAGGCTGTCCTTTTTCGGCCGTCTGGTTGTCCAGCTTATCTGTCTGGCTTGTCTTTCTAGGTCTCGTATTTGCATTAATTTTCAAATAGTTAATGTCAGAAAACACGGTCGATCTAACTTTAAAATAAAAACAGTGATGTCACAGTGGGAGAAGAATCAAGTAGTAGAGAAAGGCTTACGTGGTGGCAGCAGCCCGTGTCTTGCCTTCCCCCTCCCGTCCTCCAGAGGCGTCTCCCTCTTAGCTGTTTCTTCTTTTAGTCATCTCCACGTTTCTCAATAATAGGTTCACACTATGGTTCTTGATTTAAACGGTGTGAATATTGTTTACGGCACCGGCAAATTGTGTTCCTGCTGCAGCTGGACGGTGCTGGCTTTAGTGACTCTTCCCAGATTGCATAGTTTTCTGTGTACTGATCCTCCCTTCTTCCCAAATTCACCATCAAAACTGTCCACACTTGATCGCTCGAGCTCAGGAGGTCAAGGCTGCAGTGAGCCATGATCACACCACTGCACTTCAGGCTGAGCAGAGTGAGACCCTGTCTCTTCTTTTTTTTTTGAGATGGAGTCTCCCTCTATCTCCCAGGCTGATGAGCAATGGCGTGATCTCAGCTCACTGCAACCTCCGCCTCCCGGGTTCAAGTGATTCTCCTGCCTCAGCCTCCTGAGTAGCTGGGATTACAGGCACCCGCCACCATGCCCGACTAATTTTTGTATTTTTAGTAGAACGGGTTTTTGCCATGTTAACCAGGCTGGTCTCAAACTCCTGACCTCATGATCCGCCCGCCTCGGCCTCCCAAGTGCTGGAAGTAGCCACCGTGCCCAGCCTGAAATCCTGTCTCCTAAACAGAAAACCCCGTGCCCACACCTGTTACTACTCCTCCTCAGATATCTGTGGTATCAGACCATCTGGCCATTTTCTTTGCTTGGAGGCCCCTTCCTGTGGTCCTGTAAGCTGCCGGCTAGACCTGCGCTCCTGACCTCACAGCAGAGGGAGGGGAAGGGAAGAGGGCTGAGGCGAACAGGACACCAGTGCAATGTCGGCTTAGAGAGGGAAACTTAAGACCCCCCGCGGAGGGGCGCAAGGAGGATAGTCGAACGACACCCAGCCAGGTTGGTGGCTTCAGCCCCAGGCCCTTCCCACACCCGCCCTCCCTCCCTGCAGTTGATGGTGGCATCACCCTTGAGAAGGAAATCTCCAAAGAAGAGCTGGTCGCTGTCCTGGAGCTCTACCGGGAGGCACGGAGTGCCTCCTCGGACGTCACCCGACTGCTGGAGACCCTCTCCCAGATGGAGAGATACCAGGTGAGGAGGCCAGGCCCTGGTCTGAAGGAGGGAGGCGGGCTTCAGCGTGGCGTAATCCCTCCCCTCAGATGCTGGTAACATCTTGAGTGACACAGTTGCAAAAGCCAGAGAACTGGGAGAGGCCAACTGTGGCACCAGGGGTGGGTCCTGAGCATCTGCAGCGGAGCCCTGCAGCCTCTGCTCTTCCTTAGCAACATTCCATGGTGTTTCTGGGACGGCGATCAAGGACCAAGAGCGACCTGAGCCTGAAGATGTACCAGGAGGAGATCCAGGTAGGAGCATGGCCGACCGCGCTGTGAGTCTTCCCCCAGCTTCGTCCTGGGAGGGGCAGGGAGCTGCTCTCCAGGCCTCTGAGTAGAGGAGGAAGGCTGGTGGAGAGATGTGGCTCATCCATCGGGACCACTGCTGGGGTTGTGTGGGACCTGGGCGGGGCCGCTCAGCCTTGAACCCTGGACTGGCTCACAGCAGAGGCAGCTCTCCCATCTGCCTGCTGCCATGTCCCTACTCCCTAGGAATTCTCCAGAACCTCCTCTCCATCCCTTACTCTGAGTCCAAGCTGCAAACTCAAACGTGTGTAGCAAGAAACACAGTGAGCATAGAGGAAAGAGCGGAGACGGTTGTGAACTGGCAAGGATGTCCTGTCCAAAGGGGCCAGCCTCTTCCCAGTTCCAGCGAGGGCTGCCCAATAGGAAGAAAGCCCCAGTGCTCAAGCCACTTGGTGGTGGTTTGTTTTGAGATAGAGTCTCACTCTGTCTCCCAGGCTGGAGTGCAGTGGTGTGATCTTAGCTCACTGCAACCTCCACCTCCTGGGTTCAAGTGATTCTTCTGCCTCAGCCTCCCGAGTAGCTGGGATTACAGGTGCACAGAACCATGCCCGGCTAAATTTTGCATTTTTAGTAGAGACAGAATTTCGCTATGTTGGCCAGGCTGGTCTCAAATTCCTGATATCAAGTGATCCGCCTGCCTTGGCCTCGCAAAGTACTGGGATTACAGATGTGAGCCACTGCACCCAGCCTGCCTTTTCTTTTTTTTTTTGAGACGGAGTTTCGCTCTTGTTACCCCGGCTAGAGTGCAATGGCGCGATCTCGGCTCACCTCAACCTCTGCCTCCTGGGTTCAGGCAATTCTCCTGCCTCAGCCTCCTGAGTAGCTGGGATTACAGGCACGCGCCACCATGCCCAGCTAATTTTTTGTATTTTTAGTAGAGACGGGGTTTCACCATGTTGACCAGGATGGTCTCGATCTCTTGACCTCATGATCCACCCGCCTCGGCCTCCCAAAGTGCTAGGATTACAGGCGTGAGCCACCGCGCCTGGCCCTTGCCTTTTCTTAAATTAGAAGCCAGAGGTTATAATCATGGCCTTAGACGGGTACACTGTTTGACATTTCCAGGACGCCTTCACATTCCTGTTGGAGGGCGAAGGTTAGGTGAGGCATTCAGCACGATGCAGTTCTGAGCCTCAGTGTCTTGGGTGTGAAACAGGGACACAGTTCCTGCCAAGCTCAAAAGGGGTCACCCGGGGGACCCTTTCGTGAAGGACAAAAGGTTATGCTCATAAACAAGGGATGAGGGTTGTTCCTGCCTGGGCCTGTTAGAGAGCTGTGATGCGCCAGCCTCCAGACACTAGGGGAAGATTTCATTGTCATTTTTGCTTCTGGGGCCAGATTCAAAATTCTCAGCATTTCTGAGCCTGTGACGGGCGAGTTTCAGTACCAGCTGGGTGAGGCTGGCAGCCCTGCCCCCTCCAGCCTGGATGCTGTTGGCTGTATGACCCTGCAGCTCGAGGACCTTGTGGGGTGGGTGGGGCAGGGGGTGGGGTGCAGGCCTCAGCGCCCCCTCTGCTCTCTGCTCCAGGAGTGGTATGAGGAGCATGCCAGGGAGCAGGAGCAACAGCGACAGCTCAGCAGCAGCGCAGCCTCCGCCACCCAGCAGCCCCCAGGAAACCGCCAGCGCTCCCAGACCGTCACCTAGCCCAGCACCCGAAAGCCGTCTCTTCTATGCAATAACACAATAGTATTACTCTACTTTGACGTCCGGAACTGCGTCGTGTGTACACATACTCACGTATATGCACATATTTATATAGAGGAAGAAAGCAGACAGACGAGAGGGGGCTTGGTTTATAACCACCTTGCCCTGTTTTCCTTAACTCCACAAGCCAGTTTGGTGAGGGGTGGGGTGAGGCCGCTAGGTCTGAGCTCTTCCTGCTGTGGAAGGCTCCAGAATCCCCTCACCAAGGAGACCCCTTACCTGGATCCAGCTGACTCTGCGGGGCTTGCCTCCCGCGTGGGCCAGCCTCCACCGGCCACGTTCAAAGCCGTCAATGCTGCTGCTTCAGGCTCACGTCTCTCCGACCTGATGGCATCCCCGCCCCTGCTGCCTGCGGCCCATGCCACAGGTCCTGTGTCTTACTTTAGGGACAGAACCACTTAGGAAGGAAAGAACCCCCAGTCTCCAGGGTAGTATTTCAATGTATATGATAATGTCCTGGAACGCTTCTTCGGGGACCAGTGCCCAGGACCTAATGGAAAAAGGAACTGGGGTGATTGTGCCCATGTGGCCAAAGCTCAGCTAGCCAGTGCCGGGCGGCAGCAGATTACACTGCGCGATCTCCTCCCTCGGCTCTGCAGGCCTCCCACCCAGCCTTCTCTGGCTTAACCCTTGTTGGCGAAAATCCTTCCACAGTGGCCTCCTGGGGGACACAGACCCCGGAGGAAGGGGCGTGAAGCAGAAGGTGGGGCTGATGCCTGTAAGCCAAACAGCTTCCTGGAATGGGCTCTCTTGACCAAATCCCTTTTGCGATTTACCCGTTCAAGCAAAACGACATTTTGGTGAATTAAAGACTGTGCTAAAGCTGGTAGCAGGTCCTTCACACGTGTGCATTAGAAATGGGAGCGACCAGCAGAGAGACGCTCCCTGTGGGACGCAGCAGCCCCGTGGCCCCGACCCAGCTGCCCTCCCTCCCTGCCTCTGCTCACCCCAGAGATTTCCGTAGCAGGAATGGTTGGTGCAGAAGCAGGTTTGAATGAACTCTGTTAACATCCACCACTCCTCCCCGCCACGGCACCTTTTGGGAGCTCTGTAGGACATCCGAGCATGGTGGAGGTAGGAGGGTTACCAGCTGTGGTGACAAGCGGTGGTGGCCACAGAGGCAGAGTCAGTGCAGAGGCCGCTTTGGTTCTGCTTCCCTGGAGCACAGCACAGGTTCCGCAGCAGGATGGAGGGTGCAGGGGAGGGACACGCGTGCACTGTGGGCCGTTCTGGGCCACAGGTGGATGCAGGCTCCCCCTGGCTTTGTTCTTTTCCCAGTCACAGAACGGGCAGGGTGGGGCCTGACCCCAGGGAGCAGTGCCTGGTCCCCCAACCCCTGCTCCCTACCACCTCCAAGACCAAGCTGGGTCCCATAGCCAACACGGCCTGGTTCTCCCCTTCACGGAGTTAGTCCAGTGGTGGGTGTTTGTTTGTTTTTAAAGCACAGCCTTATGGGAAAACAGCGAATCATTGAGAATCACTGTGATTCCTCCGGGAGTCAGACTGGCTTTGTCCTCTTCCTCTGTGGAGGCCCATGGGCCATCACCGGGAGCTCCACATCCAGTCCCAGGCCAGAACCCCCTCCCTTTCGCAGAGAGGGAACTTTATTGAACAATTGGGTGCCTTTTAGCTTTTGTGTGTTGAAATGGGCATTTTGGAAGCAAGGGTCAGAGGACAGCTTCTAAAGGTGTGAGAGTCTGACCTGAGCATCTGGGCCTCAGACTCGGCCCTTCCTTCCCAGGGGTAGAAACCTGGAGGGGCCAGCAGCACCCTGGGGTCTGCCCAGGGGAGTTGAGAGCCCCAGGTGGGAGGGTCTATTCCAGGAGGAGTAGCATCTCCGCCCTGTTCAGAATGAGTTAGCTCGTCCATTCTCCCAACCCTGTCCTGAGAAAGGACCTGCTTTTGGCCAGGACCCGACAAATAACCAAAGGTAGCAGTGTCAACAGGCCAGAGTCCAGCCAGGGTGGGCGGCCTTGTCATTGAGGCTAGGGACAGCTATCCCCCGGTTACCCCGGCCCCCCACAAGCAGGGAGCGGGGGTCTCCCATAGGCTGTGAGCTCTGAGGGCCCTGGGATGTGATCTAGCTTAGATGCCCTCTCGCCCCTGATGTCACAGTTGAGTGCACCCAAGTGACACTCGCTCTAGGGCCTCAGCCTGGCGGTGGCGGCAATGGCACTGTGCCCTCCCCAGCTCCTTGCTTCCCCTCCCACAGCCCCAGCCTTACTCCACCATGCGGACAATCATTTTGTACGGATCACGGGAGCAATGCTGTACGGTTTTGTACATTGGTGATTTGTTACTTAGAAAACCCACTGTGTCTCTGGATTTCTGGCATATTAATAAAAGAGCCTCTGCTTTGTAAACGTGGCTGCTGCCTCTTGACTTCCGTGGCTTCAGGTATTGTGCAGAGAGTGGCTCCATCCAAGGCCATGGCCATTCCTGATCCTGCCTCAGCCCCGCCCCGAGCCCTGCCCTGGGTCAGCCACTCAGCGCTGGCCCCGGGTGAAGAAGAACTGGTAAAAGTTGGGTGTATCATTTTCTCTATACTTGAAATTTTGAATTATTTTTTTATTTGGAAAAAAGTTTTATTTTTTTCTTTCCCAGCATAAGGCAGTTGCAACCTAAGAGTTGCTTATTTCGGCAACATAAGGCAGGGTCATTGCGTGACAGCAGGAAGGCACGAGGGCTCCCCATCTGTCCTTCCCCAGTTCACAGGCCTTGGAGCCCGCCCAGGGACCCCCCCGAGGGAGGCACAGGCACAGTCCTATGGACTCCTGCTTGGCAGCTGGAGAAGCAAAGGTTCGGGCACAAACAAAGGAGTTGTGGGCGGTCAGGGGCAGAATCCTAGAGGAAGCGTCTGACCACCGTCCCATGTGGCAGCTGTGGGCATAGCAGTGCCTTGGGCTGATGGCGTTTCTGGAGCAAGTGGGTTCAGTGACGTGTATTGCCACAAATGGCACCCGCTGCTTTTGGCTTTATAGACGTGGCAAGGAGAAATTCAAAATGAAGTATGTCTTGAATTTTGTTTCTGGCAGATAGTGCAGCTCTGGAGCTCAGCCCTCAGCGGCCCGATTCCCAGGGGTCTGAGCCACCCTCGTTCTCTGAGGGCTGGGCAGCCACTTGTGCCCTGAGAAGGTGCTAGTAGGCCTGAAGCTCAGGCAAGGGGAATGGGCAGCGCCTGTGTCTCGGGGGCCTCCAGCATGGCCTGGAACACACCCAGCTGATCTTCCCCAAACTCCAGCCCTTCTCAGAGGGGTTCTGGGGGTCATTCAAGGGGGCCTTCTAGCTTCTCTCTGGAACCCTTTGTCCAGAGCAAAGCCTGGTTTCCAAAGTCCCCAGGGCAAGGCTGTTGGGTGCTGGCAGCGAGAGGGACAGAGCAGCTCACAGCAGTGACCTCAGATATCCAGCAGCAAAGACTGCGCACTTGTGCCCACAGGAGCGCTGCAGAAATGCTCTGGTCCTGGGCATCCCCTGGCAGGAGGGCAGGGCTCTTGCCTGCAGTGAGGCCACAGTACTAAGTGGCTTCAGTCACATGCTTTTCAGGTGAATCACTCCAAATTCAGTGAGGAGGGCCACGACAAGGAAGTTCACGTAGAAGAGGAGCAGGCAGAAGCCGTAGACTCGGCTGAGCCTGAAGCACTGCAGTGGGACTGAGACCAGGGAGAAGACGAGGCTGAGCCCCAGGGCACCCGCCAGGACCCACACCAGCAGTCCATCTGGCTCCAGCTGTGGAAGAATGAGGGGAGACAAGCTGGGTCACTGCCTGTTACAGCTCCCACCCCACCTCTGGCCAACACAACAATGCAGCCTCAACAGCAATGCAGCCTCATCAACAATGCAGCCTCAGTATACCCTCAAAAACAGTGCAGCCTCAACAATACAACCTCAACAATGCAGCCTCAATGTACCCTCAACAACAATGCAATCAACAATGCAGCCTCAACAATGCACCTTCAACAACAATGTAATCAACAATGCACCCTCAACAACGAAGCCTCAAGAATGCACCGTCAACAATGCAGCCCCACAACAGTGAAACCTCAACAACAATGCAGCCTCAACAATGCAACCTCAACAATGCAACCTCAATGCACCCTCAACAATGCAGCCTCCACAACAATGAAACCTCAACAACAATGCAGCCTCAACAACAATGCACCCTCAACAATGCAGCCTCAACAGTGCAGCCTCAACAATGCAACCTCATGCACCCTCAACAATGCAGCCTCAGTATACCTTCAACAGTGCAGCCTCAACAATGCAGCCTCAACAACAATGCAGCTTCAACAATGCAACCTCAATGCACATTCAACAATACAGCCCCAACAATGCAGCCTCAACAATGCAGCCTCAGTATACCCTCAACAGTGCAGCCTCAACAATGCAGCCTCAACAACAATGCAGCTTCAACAATGCAGCTTCAACAACAGTGTAATCAACAATGCACCCTCAACAACGAAGCCTCAAGAATGCACCCTCAACAATGCAGCCTCCACAACAAAGAAACCTCAACAACAATGCAGCCTCAACAATGCAACCTCAACAATGAAACCTCAATGCACCCTCAATGATGCAGCTTCAACAACAATGCACCATCAATGATGCAGCTTCAACAACAATGCACCCTCAACAATGCAGCCTCAACAGTACAGCCTCAACAATGCAACCTCATACACCCTCAACAATGCAGCCTCAGTATACCCTCAATAGTGCAGCCTCAACAATGCAGCCTCAACAACAATGCAGCTTCAACAATGCAACCTCAATGCACACTCAACAATGCAGCCCCAACAATGCAGCCTCAGTATACCCTCAACAGTGCATCCTCAACAATGCAGCCTCAACAATGCACCCTCAACAATGCAGCCTCAACAGTGCAGCCTCAACAATGCAGCTTCAACAATGCAATCTCAATGCATCCTCAACAATGCAGCCTCAACAATGCAGACTCAACAACAATGCACCCTCAACAATGCAACCTCAATGCACCCTCAACAATGCAGCCTCAACAACAAAGCAGCCTCAACGATGCAGCTTCAACAACAGTGCCATCTCGGCCAGGCACAGTGACTCATGCCTATAATCCCAGCACTTTGGCAGGCCAAGGCAGATGGATCATTTGAGGTCAAGAGTTTGAGACCAGCCTGGCCAATATGGTGAAACCCGCCTGGCCAATGTGGTGAAACCCTGTATCTACTACAAATATAAAAATGAGCCAGGCATCAGGCATGGTGGTAGGTGCCTGTAATTCCAGCTACTGGGAAGGCTGAGGGAGGAGAATCACTTGAACTCAGGAGGCAGAGGTTGCAGTGAGCTGAGATCGCGCCACTGCACTCCAGCCTGGGTGACAGAGCAAGACTGTCTCAAAAAAAGAAATAAATAAAAACAACAAGGATGCAGCCTCCACAATGTTTGAGGCACCAGCTAGGGGCCAGTTGAGGATGAGTGGCCTGCAGCAGCCCAGCCTGCCCTGTGGGATGGCAGGCCACACCCTGAAGTTACCCAGACATGGCCCCAGAAGTTTCCAGACTCCAAAGCAGCAGGGAAAGGGAATCTTCGCTTCCAACTTCAGCCAGGTCCACCTGCCTGGGTGTCTCTCCCCTGCCTCAAGTCTGATTTGTCATTATAATTGCCTCTGTAACGCTGAACTCTAGTTAATGACATGCACAAGCTGATGTCACCATTTACTGTGAAGTGTATCAAGAAAGAACATGGATGCGTTAGGCTGTGTGCGGTGGCTCATGCCTGTAATCCAGCACTTTGGGAGGCCAAGGTGGGCAGATCACTTGATCACTTGAGGTCAGGAGTTCAAGACCAGCCTGACCAACGTGGTGAAACATTGTCTCTACTAAAAATACAAAAATTGGCTGGGTGTGGCAGTGTGTGCCTATAATCTCAGCTACTTGGGAGGCTGAGGCAGGAGAATCTCTTGAACCTGGGAGGTGGAGGTTGCGTGAGCTATGACTGCACCACTGCACTCCAGCCTGGGTGACAGAGCAAGACTCCCTCTCAAAAGGTGGAGGCATGGACAGACAGATGGACAGCGAGCAAAGACAAAACAAAGGCAGCCAGATGTAAACAGTAGCGTCTGCGTGGTGGGAACCTGTGTGTCTAGCATACAAGTCTTTTAACTGTTCTATGTTTGACTTTTCATAATAAAATGGAAAAAATCTTTATAAGATTTTTATTTTTTGAGACGAAGTAGCTCTCGTCGCCTGAGCTGGAGTGCAGTGGCACAATCTCAGCTCACTGCAACCTCCGCCTCCCGGGTTCAAGTGATTCTCCTGCCTCAGCCTCTTAAGTAGCTGGGATTACAGGCTCCCGCCACCAAACCTGGCTAATTTATTTTTGTATTTTTAGTGGAGATGGGGTTTCACCATGTTGGCCAGGATGGTTTCAAACTTTTGACCTCAAGTGATCCGCCCACCTCAGCCTTTCAAAGTGCTGGGATTACAGGCACGAGCCACCATGTCCAGCCTATATGGTTTTGAAGAAATGGCAGCTATAATAAGTATCTCTTGAGTGCCTGCTCTGTGCCAGGCATTATGCGAAGGGCCTAACAGGCATGGTCATCTTCGATCTAACAATAATCCTATACGGTGGGTACTAGGGTGGACTGCATTTTACAGATGAGGAAACCAAGACTCAGATTTGACTGACTTGTCCAAGGTGCCCAGCAGCACTGGGCCTGCCACCTCCACCTGACTCGGAACTTGGGAGGATGCTGCCTTCTGGGTGAAGGAGGGGATGGATGCATGATAAAGGAGCAGCGGCAGCAGAAATGAATGAATGAGAGCGAAAGTGTCAGGCACAAGACAGGCGCCTCTGCAGGAGAAGGAGAAGCTGACACCAATTCCTGCTTTCTAGAATTGAGGAGGGGTCTGCAGATTTCAGCTGCAGGTTTTTATCTGTGTAGTCAGATAAGTAGTGCCCCCTGCAAATTCATGCCCATCCAGAACCTCAGCATGTGGCCTTACTTGAAATAGGATCTTCGCAAATATAATAAGCTAAAGGTTTCAAGATAAAATAATCTTGGACTTGGGGTGGCCCCTAAATCCAATGACTTATATCTCCGTAAGAAGAAGAGAGAGATGGTCATGGGAACACGGAGGCAGAGAGAGATGGTCATGGGAACATGGAGGCAGAGATTGCAGTGATGGGGCCACCGGGCAAGGCACGCCAGGAGCCACCAGCAACTGGAAGAAGCGAGCAGGGATCCTCCCCTGGAGCTTGAAGGCAGCACTGCCCAGCTGACGCTCTGATTTGAGACTTCTGGCCTCCAGAACTGTGAGAGACTCGATTTCTGCTGTTGTCAGCCCCCTGGTTTGTGGTTATTTATGGCAGTGCTAGTAAACTAACACCATCTATGGTATACATGTCACATGTAGTTGCTGACAAATTTTCAAGCAGTACAGAAGAGTAAAAGGGAGTGAAATGTCCCCTCCCCACTTCTCTTCCTTCCATACTTAGCAGGCTTCCAACACACAGTGAAGACTTCTCCTCTCCAACCCAGAGAAGAAACTGAGTAGTAAGAGACAGAGCCCAAATCGAAGTGCAAGCTCTTGACCAATGCCTATCCGCCCTCTCCACGGGAGGCCATATTATACACACCTGCGGATGCATATACCTACAGACACAGGCATCAATTCTGAAAACAGAAATGGGACCATACAATAGGTAAGTGTTTAAAAGCGACTTGTGTTTTTCAACCAACGGTACACCACGTTCATCCTTCTATGTTGATGTCTCATTTGACTTGACGGTGGGAGCATTTCCTAAACTCAGCACAAAGGCGGTGTACACGTGTGGGAGCATACAAACACACACACACACACACACACACGCATTTCCTAAACTCAGCACAAAGGCGGTGGACAAGTGTGGGAGCATACAAACACACACACACACACACGCATTTCCTAAACTCAGCACAAAGGCGGTGGACACGTGTGGGAGCATACAAACACACACACACACAAACACACACATTTCCTAAACTCAGCACAAAGGCAGTGGATGGACACACACACACACACACACACACACACACACACACACTAGAAAAGCGGAAACAGGTCTCCTGAGGGGCGAACTCTAAAGCCTCATTACCTGGAACTGCCCTAGAATCCATCATGAAAGCGAACCTATTAAACCCATGAAGAATGTCAACAAAGTTTGCAGAAGGTATTTACCTTTCAGAAAAGCAAACTTTTCAAGCCCTGAGTAGCTGTTTGCTTGTGGGGATGGCAGGTGTGAAAGAACCGCCCTGCCTTCAGCTAATGGGCTCTGCCGAGATCCTGTTCAACAACTCGTGCCTCTGGGAGAAAGGGGAGACTGTCCCCACTCATAGCACCATCTTTCAGCCTCACAACACTCCAAGAGCTTTCCCATAGCGAAGTTTAAAACCAGCCCCCAGCCATCTCTCCCACCCCAGCTCAAGTCTTCCTTGCTGGGTCACTGGACTCAGTCCTCCAGAATAGAGATGCAGGGATAGACCGCCAGCTTGCAGCTTGGGGTCCAATATCCCTCACACTTAGGGGCTTTTGTGTGCCCTGTGCAATATTTTCAAATAGAAAAAAAGTGCCTAGGAATCTTGATTTCTTCTCTAGAGGACCTGGAATATCTGGCCACATGCTGCCCACCCAAATCAGCCACACATCTCCGTCACCTGCCCAGCCCTAGGTGTCTGATTTTCCACCCTCTTTAAAACAGTTTCTCGAGTGAAGTCCATGTATTACCTGCATGGGTCCCCTGGAAGCTTGTTCAAAATGCAGATTCCCAGAGCCACCCCCTACCTCCTTTCAACACAGGAGCCGGGAGGTATCCTGTGTCCCCAGGAGCCTCTGCCATTGGCAGTGTGTTGCAGAACCTTCTCCAGTCTGCTGGGCCCCCACTTCTGGGGCTGCCCCTGATAGACAGCAGCTTTATTCTCTGTCGTCCCAGCACTGCCCACAGGGGAGCACTCAGCCCGGCCCTTCCCGCTGTGTGCTTATCCAGGAAGCTCGGCAGGTGTCATCAATCTCATTTTATAGGGGAGGAAATTGAGGCCCAGAGATGTCCTAACTCCTTTTTTCTTTGAGACGAAGTCTCACTCTGTCACTCAGGCAGGAGTGTGGTGGCGTGATCTTGGCTCACTATGACCTCTACCTCCTGGGTTCAAGTGATTCCCCTTCCTCAGCCTCCGGAGTAGCTGAGATTACAGGCATGCGCCACCACACCTGGCTAAGTTTTGTATTTTTAGCAAAGATGAGGTTTCACCATGTTGGCCAAGCTGGTCTCGAACTCCTGACCTCAAGTGATTCACCCACCTCAGCCTCCCAAAGTGCTGGGATTACAGGCATGAGCTGTTGCACCTGGCCTAGATGTCCTAGCTCACTCAAAGTCATACAACCAGGGATTTAAGTGGTGGGACCCAGATCCAAACCCAGGGCCTTCCTGCCCCTTCCCCTTCAAGCTACATCTTGGTTACATACTCTTATGAACTTACCAGGAAAACATTTTTTTCAACCCTATATGCAAAATATTTTAAAAATATTCTACAAACCAGACTTGCCATGAACAGACAAGTCCTCTTTTCCAGAGAGTGGAAACTGCCAGGATGGGAATGGTCTCCCCTGCCAGAGGGCCGAGGAGGATAGGGAGCCAGCACGTGATGAGGCCCCGTCCCACTCACCTTCACATCTGTGTGGCTCCGGGAGATCTGGAGCAGGCAGCCCAGCCCCACGCCCACGAGGATGTCTGCAGCACAGCTCAGGAAGTTTTGCTGGAATGGCCTGCACATAACCCAACCATGCAGCCCCTCCCTGCTACTTCGTTCAGCCCCAGGGCTTGGGATGCCACTGCAAAAATGAGGTGCAGTGGCTCATGCCTATAATCCCAGCACTTTGAGAGGCCAAGGTAGGAGGATCACTAGAGGCCAGGAGTCTGAGACCAGTCTGGGCAACAGAGTGAGACCCGTCTCAAAAAATGATTTGTGGGGGTTGGGGGTGGAGAAGTGCAGTGGTGTGAACTCACTCCTCAGCTTAGTGATTCTCCCACCTCAACCTCCCAAGTAGCTGAGATCACAGGCATACACCACCACGTCTGGCTAATCTTTGGATTTTTTTGTAGAGAATTTTTTATGTTGCCCAGGCTAATCTCAAATTCCTGGGCTAAAGTGATCGTTGTGCCTCAGCCTCCCAAAGTGCTGGGATTATAGGTGTGAACCACTGTGCCCAGACCTACAAAAATTAAAAACCTAATAATTAGGAAAATAAAAAAAAACGAATGAACTTACTTGGCTTTCTTTATGATCAATGCCCAACTCCCACGTCACCCCAAACACCCTATCTGAGGAGACCCTCTCTGTTTAGGCCCTTAAGAAGATGGGTACTGAGTACATGTTCCGCTCAGTCTCTAAGGATCGAATACCCTAGGGTGCCAGGAATGCTTGGCGCATGTAAGCACTCAGCAGGTGCGGAAACTGAGGCCAGGAGAGGTGCAGGGACTGCCCAGTCCTTAGAGGGAACTGGTGATAGCGTGTGCGTCAAGGCCATCTCTAGGAGTCATTCAGGGCTTCCTCCTTCCCAGCCAACCTTGGAGGTCAGGCGAGGCTGTAGCCCGAAAGCCAGGAGGAAGCCTCAGTGGGCACAAAAGGGCCACCAAGGGCCCTGCTCCGGCTGGAAGTTAAAAGGGCAGGTGTCCAGGTCCCCGCAGTTAGCCTGTGTTTTGCCGGCCAGCTGCTGACACCGCAGCCCCTGCTGAGGCTGTCACCGTGGAGCTTGGAGAGAGCTGCCCTTCAGGCGCTTTGCGATCATCTTTCTTTCCTTAGCAGCCAACAGTGTCCACTGCTGGCTGAATGCCTGCCGTGTGCTGGGCACTGTCTGGAACCCCAACCATCTGGTTTCAAAGCTCTTTCTCTTCACAGCCCCAGGCTGCTGTATCTATCTTTTCTATATAGACCAAAAGTTGACAAACATCAGCCCTCTGGCCAAATTTAGGCCACTAACTGCTTTTATAAATAAAGTTTTATTGGAACAGAGCCATGCCTATTCACTTGCAGATTGTCTGTGCCTGTTTCTGCACTACAGCCGCAGAGCTGAGTAGCTACAAAACCACCTGCATGACCCCCAAAGGCTAAGATATTTATTCTCTGGGCTGGGTGCCGTGGCTCACACCTGAATCCAGCACTTTGGGAGGCTGAGGCTAGCGGACCACTTGAGGGCAGGAGTTTGAGAACAGCCAGGCCAACATGGTGAAACCCCATCTCTACTAAAAATACAAAAATCAGCTGGGTGTGGTGGCATGCGCCTGCAGTCCCAGCTACTGGGGAGGCTGAGGCAGGAGAATCACTTAACCCTGGAGGCGGAGGTTGCAGTGAGCCAAGATCATGCCACTGCATCCAGCCTGGTGACAGAGCAAGACTCTGTCTCAAAAAAAAAAAGATTCTCTGGCCCTATTAGAAAAAGTCTGCCAACCCCTAAGATAGACCATGACATGTCCCTAGAAGCAAGAGAGAGAGGGTCTTCCATAAGATACACAGGCCCACCCTGCGGGCACCTGCTTATCACACCACTGTCCTAACAATAATAGTTCCGTCTGCTGAGCTCTTACCAGGGGCCAAGAATTTCATCCACCTCACTGGATCCTAACAACACCCCTAGGAGGTTAGCACTCCCCAAATCCCTACTTTTTTTTTTGAGACAGAGACTTGCTCTGTAGCCCAGGCTGGAGTGTGTGTGATCTCAGCTCACTGCAACCTCCACCTCCCGGGTTCAAGCGATTCTCCTGCCTCAGCCTCCTGAGTAGCTGGGATTACAGGCACCCGCCACCATGCCCAGCTAATTTTTTGTATGTTTAGTACAGACAGGGTTTTACTATGTTAGCCAGGCTGGTCTTGAGCTCCTGACCTTGTGATCCATCCGTCCGCCTCAGCCTTCCAAAGTGCTGGATTACAGGCGTGAGTCACCGCGCCTGACCCAAATCCCTATTTTAAAGCCTTAGAGCCTGAGGCTCGGGCAGCCACGTTACCTGCCCCAGGTGTTAGACCGAGAGCCAATCCCCAGGGTGGGGCACAGACCACCCCCCACCCGTGGCTGTGACACCAGCACTAAGGCCAAGAACAGACCTCAAAGGATACTGAAGATGATGCCGCCAAAGCAGGCGGAGAACGCCATCCGCGGGTAGCCCTGGCGGGCCAGCGTGAAATCCGAGAAGGCATCTGCGTGGGAACAAGAGGGCCCTGCAGTGGTGAGTCGCTTCCCCGGCCCTCCCGGGTCATCCACACCTTCATTCTCACCCACGGTCATTCAGGCAGCAAACATGGATGGATGCCCACGCAGGCATGGGTACTAGCTGGTGGGGTGCTGTATGAGGGGGCACAGCATCTGGGAAGGCACACTTCCCTCTTTAATTCCTTTCCCCACTCTTTCCCACCAGGAATGACTTTGTGGGTATGAAAAACGAGGCTACCAATTTTTCAAAGTCTCGCTTGCTGCTAACATGCACAGCACCTCCACGTGAATTAGAAGAAGGTGCCCAAAAAGGTGAGGGCTAGATTTCAGCTCCTTTATCCTCTTGTCTGGATGCTCTCGAGCAATGCAAAACCTGGCCAACCGTACCTGGCTGCTACAGCTAGGGAAGGGTGTATGTATGAATGTATGTATGTAAGTGTGAATGCCTGCATGTCACACACCACGTGCACATCAAGCATGGTGGGCTGCAGTGTGCTCCAGGTCCGGCCTGAACTCTGGGAGCCACCGAGTATCCCCACATCAGAGGGTGGGGAAGAGGCAGGGGCCCCTACAGAGTTTCTTGGTTCAACTGTAGTCAGTCAACCATTTCACCCTGATGCTGTTCACTCCACAGTGACAGGGACACTGCACAGGTGCAGAAGGCAGACACCCTGGACACCTGCCCAGATGCAACTCTGGCTGGGGGAGGAAAGGGCTAAGATGTGGCTGCGCTCACCCCTACTCAACCCCACCCAGCCCTGAGTCACCTCCAATGCTGTTCCCCCAGGCCAGCAGCGTGAGCCCCAGCACGGTGTTGCTCAGCCGGAAGACCACGCCCAGGGACCGCAGGATGTTCACCACCTCTGTGGCGGCCGCGTTGATCCACAGGGCACTCGTCAGAAAGCCCAGGAAAGCAAAGAGCTGCAGAGGGAATAATTTGCTGATGGGACCAAGGCCAGCCCCAACAGGAACACAGCCTCAGTTCCTCACTTGTGAAATGGGATGATAGCATCTACCTCATGAGTTGGTTATGAGCATAAAACATGTTACTATATGCATTGGTGCCTGCACATAGTAAGTGCTCAATAAAACGTGAGTTCAATATTATTTTCTTTTTTCCTTAATAAACTCCCTTTCAGGCTGGGTGTGGTGGCTCACACCTGTAATCCCAGCACTTTGGGAGGCTGAGGCGGGTGGATCACCTAAGGTCAGGAGTTTGAGACCAGCCTGGGCAATATGGTGAAACCTTGTCTCTACTAAAAATACAAAAATTACTTGGGGTGGTGTCACACGCCTGTAATCCCAGCTACTGGAGAGGCTGAGGCAGGAGAATTGTTTGAATCCAGGAGGTGGACGTTGCAGTGAGCCTAGATCATGCCACTGCACTCCAACCTGGGCGACAGAGTGAGACTCTGCCTCAAAAACAAAACAAAACAAAAACTCCCTTTCATGTATTAAAAAATATTTTGTCTGGAAAGCGTTTCTTATCACTTTCAACAGATTTCTAGTCTCTGAACCAAATACCACCCAATATCCCAAAAAGCATCCCTGTAACTCATTAGCAGACACTCCCCATCCCCACCCCAGCAGCCCAACACGACCACTACTCTGCTCTCTGCCTCATGTTCATTCCACATCAGTGGAATGCCACAGTGTGTGATCCTCCGCTAGTGTCTTCTCTCACTCAGCAGCATGTCTGCAAGGGTCATCCACGTTGTGGCACACATCGGTACTTGAAAAAATAGTGAAAGACAATTTTCCCTACGTAGTAAAAGGCAACTTCCCTAAATGATCCATTTGCTGAAAATTAAACACCCTTCGGTTAGTACATTCACTGAGAGTTTCTAAAAGTAAAAACTAAAATTTTTAAAAATCATTAAGTACTAAAAAATGAAAATTTTAAGTAAATTTTTTTTTTTAGGACGATGTCTCACTCTGTCACCCAGGCTGGAATGCAGTGGTATGATCTCAGCTCACTGTAACCTCTGCCTCCTGGGTTCAGGCGATTCTCCTGCCTCAGCCACTCAAGTAGCTGAGATTACACGTGCGCACCACCACACCTGGCTAATTTTTATTTTTAGTAGAGACAGGGTTTTGACATGTAGGCCAGGCTGGTCTTGAACTCCTGACCTCAGATGATCCACCCACCTTGGTCTCCCAAAGTGCTGGGATTATAGCAATGAGCCACCACACACAGCCAAGATAAAAATATTAAACTTTTTTTTTTTTTTTTTGAGATGGAGTCTCACTCTGTCACCCAGACTGGAGTACCATGGTGCATCTCGGCTCACTGCAACCTCTGCCTCCCTGGGTTCAAGCGATTCTCCTGCCTCAGCCTCCTAAGTAGCTGGAATTACAGGCGCACACCACCACACCCAGCTGATTTAATATTAAGTAAACTTTTAAGGAAAAAAATCTCTCAACAAGCTGCCCAAATATTTTAGAGTGCCTAGACTAGAGAGAACGGAAAAAGACACTCACAAAGGCCATACCATTCTACCCCTAGAAAGTCTTTAGAAACCCAAGGCTGGGTGCAGTGGCTCACACCTGTAATCCTGGCACTTTTGGAGGCCAAGGCGGGAGGATTACTTATGCCAGGAGTTTGAGAGTGGTATGGAAAACATAGTGAGACCTCGTCTTTACAAAAAAACACAAAAATTAGCTGGGCATGGTGGTGGCTCACACCCGTAGTCCCATCTACTTGGGAGGCTAAGGTGGGAGGACAGCTTCAGCCCAGGAGGTCCAGGCTGCAGTGAGCTATGATTGCACCACTGCACTCTAGCCCGGACAACAGAGGGAGACCCCATCTCAAAAACAAGGAAATCACATGTTGTAGAATTCTATTTATATAAAATGTCCATGACAGGCAAACCCATAGAGACAGAGAGTGGAGTCGCAGTTGCCAGGGGCTATGCAGGGGGTGGGGAAATGGGAGTGACTCGTGGGCATGAGATCTCTTTTTGGGGTGATGAAATTCTCTAAAACTGATTGTGGTGTTGATTACACAACTCTGTAACTATAATAAAAACCATTAAATTGTATACTTTAAATGGGTAAATTGTATGGTATGTCAATTACATCTCAACAAAATAAAGCTATTACCAAACAAAACAAAACCCTGCGCAGATACAGAAACTCTCAAGAGCAGCTTTAAAGTTCAGTTACCTGTTATTGTGTGACTCCTGATCAGACTGCTCAAAGTGCCTCCCAGATGAAGACAGGACATCTGCCTGGGTGACCTCAGCATCCCCTCTCCCCACCAGGAGAGCCCGGGCTCCTTACCCAGTGAAGTCTGGGGGGCTGGCTGTTGGATGTGGCGAAAAAGGTCACTGAAGCCAAGGCTGTGCCTGCGATCACCACCACGACCCAGACAGGAACAAGGCCGCCTATCTCATAGACACCATCTACAAAGGGACAGAAAGGGAGCTGGTACCCTCCCAGCTGCCTCAGAATGACAGAGGGGTTCTGGGACTGACACCTGCAGATAACACCCACTTGGAACGGACTATTTGGATGTCAGGTAGGCACTTCCTATGTGCCTGAGACTTAGCTGGGCATGGCGGTGGGCACCTCCCAGCTACTTGGGAGGCTGAGGTGGGAGGATCACTTGAGTCCTGGGAGGTGGAGTTTGCAGTGAACTGAAATCACACCACTGCACTCCAGCCTGGGCAAGAGAGTGAGACCTTATCTCAAAAAAAAAAAAAGAAAAGAAAAAAAGAATTATGTGAGCGGGCTGAACACACAAAATTGTGTACAGAACACATTATGGGTGATTTTCAAAAGGGATTTATTTTATTTTATTTTATTTGAGACAGGGTCTCGCTCTATCACCCAGGCTGGAGTGCAGTGGCACAATTACAGCTCACTACAGCCTCAAACTCCTGGGCTCAAGCCATTCTCCCACCTCAGCTTCCAGAGTAGCTGGGACTGCAGGTCCCAGCTCATGAGATAATTTTGCCAGCATGGGGTTTTACCTATAGTGCTGGCTTTGGATCCAGATGCCTGGGTTGGAAGCCCTTTCCATGTATTTGTCAGTCCTGTGCTAGGGGAACTTTTAGAGGTGGCTGGGGCGTGAAGACACTGAGGATCTGAGCTGAGTGTTAAGCAGAGAGGAGTGTAAGGGCTCTGTGGGAAGAGGGGAGTTGGGTAGGACGGAATCAAGCAGATCTGTGCCAGGAATAGCACAGAAAAGGCTGTGGCCAGGTGTGGTGGCTCACACCTGTAATCCCAGCACTCGGGAGGCTGAGGTGGGCAGATCGCCTGGAGGTCAGGAGTTCCAGACCAGCCTGGCCAACATGGTGAAACCTCATCTCTACTAAAAATAGAAAAATTAGCCAGGCATGGTGGCGCACCCCTGTAATTCGAGCTACTTGGGAGACTGAGGCAAGAGAATCTCAACCTGGGAGGCAGAGGCTACAGGGGGCCGAGATCACGCCACTGCACAATGAAAGCCATGGACTTTTCCCAAGAGGCACTGGGGAGCCATGGAGGTCTTTGAGTGGAGGAGCGACCACAACATATGAAAAGCAGCACTTTACAAAGATGCCTCTCGGGGGACGCCTGGAGAAGTGGGAGGCTGGAGGCTGGAGGCTGCTGCTGGGGAGGCTCACCTTGAGTCACGGCACCCCCTCGGGCTGGGAGCCAGTCCAGGGGTTTTCTCTAGACAGTGCTCAGCCCAGAAGGGGGTCAAGAGTGCTTTAGCCAGAACCAGTCTTTCCCCAGGGTGGACCTGCTACCACTAGATGGTGTTAAGGCCATGTGGTCAAGATACTATCCGCTGCAGAACCATGTCTCGGGAAAGGGATTCCTTCTTCAGTTCCATCGTTGTATCAAGGAAAGTTCCCATTAGGTGCTAACAGGACTTGAACATCTCACACACCTGCTATTCTCCCTAGTACAGGCTTCCAGCTCATGGCTTGACTCAGGAGGACCAAGTACGGTGGTTTATTTTATTTTTTTTCTTTTTTGAGACAGGGTCTCGCTCTGTCACCCAGGCTGGAATGCAGTAGTGCAATCTCAGCTCACTGCAGCCTCTGCCTCCTGGGTTCAAGTGATTCTCCTGTCTCAGCCTTCTGAGTAGCTGGGATTACAGATGCCCACCACCACACCTGGCTAATTTTTGTATTCTTAGTAGAGACGGCATTTCGCCATGTTGGTCAGGCTGGTCTTGAACTCCTGACCTCAAGTGATCTTCCTGCCTCGGCCTCCCAAAGTGCTGGGATTACAGGCGTGAGCCACCATGCCTGGCTGGTGGTTTACTTTTATTGTGTTTATTTTTGCAGTTACCTTGAATTTACTGGAAATGATGCATTTCCACTACAGTTTCTTATTGATGCAGGTGACACAGTTTCCTTTTCAACAAATTTGCCGTAAAAGAAAAATCTGAAGCTGGGCGCAGTAGTATGTGCCTGAAGTCCCAAATACTCAATGGAGCCCAGAAGTTCAGGACCAGCCTGGACAACATAATGAGCTAATTTAAGAAAACTATCAAATGTGGCCGGGTGCAGTGGCTCACTCCTGTAATCCCAGCACTTTGGGAGGCTGAGGCGGGTAAACCTGAGGTCAGGAGTTCGAGACCAGCCTGGCCAACATGGTGAAACCCCATCTCTACTAAAAATACAAAAATTAGCTGGGTGTGGTGGCAGTGGCCTGTAGTCCCAGCTACTCAGGAGGCTGAGGCAGGAGAATTGCTTGAACCCCAGAGGCGGAGGTTGCAGTGAGCCAAGATTGTGCCACTGCACTTCAGCCCGGGCAACACAGTGAGATTCTGTCTTAAGAAAAACAAAGAAAAATATCAAATGTAATAGTATAGAGTAAGAGAAAAATCGAGAAGATGGTCTGTGAATGACTGATGTGTGGGAATCACTCTTTTAAGAAGCCACAACACATATAAAATTTAGCCGGGCATGGTGTCAGGTGCCTGTAATCCCAGCTACTTGGGAGGATAAGGCAGGAGAATCACTTGAGCCCTGGAGGCGGAGGTGGTAGTGAGCTGAGATCGCCCATTGCACTCAGGCCTGGGTGACAGTCAGACTCCATCTCAAAAAATAAATAAGGAAGGAAAGAAAGGAAGGGAGGAAAGGAAGGGAGGGAAGGGAGGAAGGAAGGAGTGAAGGAGGGAGGGAGGGAGGGGAAGAGGGGAAGGGAGGAAGGGAGGAAGGAAGGAAAGAAGGAAGGAAGGGAGGGAGGGAGGGTAGGAAGGCAGGCAGGCAGGCAGGTAGGAAGGCAGAAAGGCACAACACTTAGAAAAGGGAGGGAAGGAGGGAGGGAGGAAGGGAGGGAAGAAGGAAGGAAGGAAGGAAGGAGGGAGGGAGGGAAGGAAGGAAGGAAGGAATCTACAACGCTTAGAAAAGCAGGTCCCTGCATTTGCCCTGGCCTGAAAGGCAAGGCTTTCCAGCTCCATGGAGAATGGATGGAGAATGATTCCCTCCAATGGGCTGTGATGAACCAGACAGCCCTAGGGGGTGGCCCTTTTCAGCTCTGAGTCACTCCATATCAAGCACCCCACTTCCTATTCTCCTTCCCTCCATGCCTTCATCCTCCCATAAACCAGGGGGAAAATTCACAGAAAATGTGGCAGGGCGGCCGTTTCATCCTGACACTGTTACAGCACACAATGCCATGCCCAGCCATGCATCTACACCACAGTCCTACCCCTACCTCCAATCGACGCCCTGGGCTGAGGGGGAGGAGCCCAGATGATGGCCAGGAAACAGGCCGCGTGAGATACTAAAGTTAGACAACGGGAAGAAACCTGGGTAGCAGAAGCTTTCAAGATGTGGGACGAGAAGCCTGAGCATTTCCTCCACCATAGAAGGGCAAGAAAGAAAAGGACATTCTGGGGCAGATGGGGACAATTCAGATGCCAGTGGGGACCAGCCAGTTTGCACAAATGAGGGAAGGAAGCTCAGCCCGGGGCACCCAGCAGGCAGTGGAGGGTACTGTGATGATTTATGTCGCAGACACCCCATAGCGGGTGCCCCTTCTCTGCTCCAGCCAGTTTTGCCTTCAGGAATGTGGCCCAGATCTTGAGAAGCCAAAATCCAGATTTTAATGTAAAATCCCCCAATTTTTAAATGCAGGCAAACAAGCCAGAGAGCTGGACGTGGCCCAGGGGTCACCTGTTTTGCAGCCTCCATCTGGGGCCAGCAGGACGGGACCAACTGACTGTAGGAGGGTGAACTTCCTGGGCAAACTTCCAGGCTGGTGACCCTTATGGCACAAGCACGTAGTAAGCGCCTGCTGTATGTCCAGGATTCCACCTCTAGCCAAAATCTCCCTGGTGTGGTTGAGACGAAAACTCCACTGGCTGAGCGCGGTGGCTCACGCCTATAATCCCAGCACTTTGGGAGGCCAAGGTGGGTGGATCACTTAAGGTCAGGAGTTCAAGACCAGCCTGACCAACATGGTGAAACCCCGTCTCTATGAAAAATACAAAAATTAGGCAGGTGTGGTGGCCACACATGTAATCCCAGCTGCCCGGGAGGCTGAGGTGGGAGGATCACTTGAACCCAAGAGGTGGAGGGAGGTTGCAGTGATCTGAGATTGTGCACTGCACTCCAGCCTGGGCGGAAGAAAACGGCAGAACGTGGGAAGGAGGAGGAAGGTGGGTTGGCCTGGGGTGGGATACTCACAGGTCCCCGACTGCAGGGTCAGGACGATGACCAGGGGGCTGATAACCAGATGCAGACAGTTGAGGGGCCGTTTCCAGTTCCGGTCATCCTTGTCCGGGTCCACGACAGGGACGGTGAGGAGCAGCAGGAACTCCACGGGCAGCTGTCAACGGGGCGAAGGTGGGAGGGTGTCCACAGGGAAGCCTGAGTCCCAGCCAGCCGTAGACGGACTTCAGTGACTCAAGAGCTTGGCTGTTTGTTGCCAAGAGCCGACTGTATGCAGGTCCCAGACTGAGCGCCTGCGTGCCTCTGGCTACTGGCACAAATGACCACAGAGTGACTCTCAACAGCACAAATGTATTCTTGGACAGTTCTGGAGGGCAGAAGTCCTGAGGTCAAGTTGTCAGCAGGGGGTGCTCCTTCTGGAAGCTCTAGGGGAGCATGAGGGTCCTTCCAGCTTGGGGCCACCTGCCTTCCTGACCCCACATCATTCTACCTGTGCTTCTGTGGCCACTTCCCAGTCTCTGACTCTGCCCCTCCTGTCTCCCTCTTTCTCCGTGCCAACCCTTGTGATGACACTGGGCCACTGGATAAGCCAGGCTCATCTCCAGATCTTCCATCACGTCTGCAAAGGCCCTTCTGCCGTGACGGCAGCAGCTTCCCAGGCTCCAGGGGTTGGGATATGGATGTCTTTGGGGGCCGCTGGAGGGCAGAGCCCCAGGTCAAGTCATCAGCCAAGCTCCATGCCTCAGTTTCCCCATGTATTCTGAGAGGGTCTCAGTGGACCTCAGGCCCTCCCTCTCGTACAGCTGGAGAGGGTACAGCAGCCCCTGTCTTGCCGCTGTCACTAGGCTGTGAGCCTGGCTCCAGGCCCCCTCCTACCTTGAACACCTTGAGGGCTTTCCAGTATGCTGACTTCCTCCTCCACTTCATATAATCCAGGGGGTTGAGGGCCCGGGCCAGGATCTGAGCCGTGGTCTCCTGGTAGAACAGCAGCGGCCGGTACTCGTCACCTAAGTGTAGGGGGTGGGGTGGTGAGCTGTGCCTGCGGCTGACCGGACCTCCAGGAAACCCTCCCTGCTCCCACCCCACCAGTCCTCCCAGCCCTAGGGGAGAAGGCAAAGTCCAGTGCCCAGCAGAGGGCAGATGACCCTGGCCCTTGGCTCACCTGAGCTGCAGTGAGATATAGGGCCGATTTGCAGCCTCATTCCTGGATCCCAGGTCTTGGAGGGCTCCATCTTTCCACCCCAGCCTTGCCCTGGTACCCCGACTCTAGCTAAGCACAGGGCGTGAACTCACCATAGTCATAGCTGTTGGTATTAGAAGATACCCGGTCCTCCTCGGAGTCTGAGAGGATCTCTGCAGGAGAGAGGCTCAGCTGCAGAACCCAGACCGTTCTCGAGGGGCACCGCTGGGACTGAGCAGGTGTAAGCTGCAAGTGTCCAGCCATCTTATTTACTTAGTTATGTGGGACAGGAGCTTTCTCTGTCACGCAGGCTGGAGTGCAGTGACATGATCATGGCTCACTGCAGCCTTGACCTCCTGGGCTCACTCAATCCTCCCACCTTAGCCTCCTGAGTAGCTGAGACTATGCCCAGCTAATTTAAAAAAATTTTTTTAGAGATGGGGTCCTGCTGTGTTGGCCAGGCTGGTCTCAAACTTCTGGCCTCAGCAGTCCACCCGCCTCAGCCTCCCAAAGTGCTGACATTCCAGCCTGAGCTGCCGCTCCGGCCATGTCCAGGCGCTCTTTATTTTGGATTTCTAGCAGTCTGCATGCGTGCTCGGGAATTCCTGTGCAGTGAGAAAGTCTAACTCACCAAACACGGCCAAATGGAAGCATGCAGCTATAATGCTAAAGTCAACAGGGGCATCTGAAGACACAACTCAGACATTTACTGACTTCAGTGCTGTCTTTTTCAGAATCCGGAACCCATACTATTTTTCTCTTCTCAGGAGGCCTGTGGATGCTGAGGCCTGAGGCCCGTAAGGAAAACGGCCCTCCTCGAGTGAGGAGTCCGCTCTAGCCCTAACGCTGCCTCTGAGTGTGTTGTGTGTGTGTGTGTTATGTGTGTGCATGTATTTGTGTATATGTACTGCATGCTGTGTATTGGTATATGTGTGTATGTATTTGTGTGTGTTGTATATGTATGTGCATGTATTTGTGTTGTGTGTGTGCATGTATTTGTGTTATGTATGTGTATGCATGAATTTGTGTATGTGTATGTTGTGTATTTATGTTTTTGTGTGTTGTGCATGTGCATGCTTGTATTTCTATGTGTTGCATGTATGCACATGTGTTGCATGCACGTGTTGTGTATGTGTGTGAATATACTTGTGTGTGTTGCATGTGTGCACATATTTGTATAGTGTGTGCATGTCTCTTTATGTGCACTGCATGTATGCATGCATATATTTTTGTGTGTTGTGTGTGCACGTGTTTGTATATGTGTGCTGTGTATCTGTGTATGCATGTGCATGTTTTTGTTTCAGTTGTGTATGCATGTATTTATGTGTGTTGCACATGTGTACATGTATTCATATATATGTATTGTATGTACAAATATTTGTGTATGTGTGTATTATGTATTTGTGTGCTGTGTACATGTGTGCATGTATTTGTGTGCTGCATGTGTGAGCATGTATTTTGGTATATGTGCATGCATGTATCTGTCACATGTGTGTGCATATATTCGTATGTGTTGTGTGTTGTTGTGTACACGTATTTGTGTATGTGTGTGTTGTGTAAGTGTGCATGTATTTATATATATGTTGGGTGCATGTGTGTGTGAGTTGTGTATTTGTGTATGTGTGTGCACATATATGTGTGTAAGCTGTATATTTGTATATCTGCATATGTATATGTTTGTGAGTTGTATATCTGTGTGTGTGTTGTATATGTGTGTGCATGTATTTGTCTATGTTGGATGTATGTGTGTGCATATATGTGTGTGAGTTGTATTTGTATATGTGTGTGCATGTATGTATATGTGTGCATGTATTTGTCTAAGTGTGTGAGTTGTGTATTTGTGTATATGACTATGTTTGAATACTATTGATTTCTTTGCAATTATTTTTTATTTCTCAGTGTCCCTGTCATGGCAGCATTTGTGTTCTACCCTGAGAGTGGCGGGAAACATCAGGGCAGAGAGCAGTGCCGATTCTTAGAGAGATTGCCCTAGCAACCGCACAGAGGAAGAAGGAGCGCACTTGAACCTGCAGGAGATGAGGATGCTCACGGGCACCCGTGAAAACATAGAGGCAGGACCTCAGCAGAATAAGTAGAGAAAGCATAAGGAGGCCAGGCGTGGTGGTGCACGCCTGTAATCCCAGCACTTTCGGAGGCTGAGGTGGGAGGATCATGAAGTCAAGAGATCAAGACTATCCTGGCCAACACGGTGAAGAGGAGATGAGCTTGGTGGGGACAACAGCCTCAAGAGACCCAGGGCAGCAGTGAAGGGCACAGAGGCTCCTAGTCCCCACTGGTCCTCTCTGAGGTCCGATGCAGACTCCTACCTGGAGTAACTGGCATGGAGTAGATCAGGGATCCTCTCCGTTGCCATCGGTAGATCCAGGTGCAGAGAATCACAGTGACCACATAGAACACATACAAGCCCAGGTAACCTGCAGACAGGGTGCAGGCTGTCACCAAGTGGTGTCCTGGTTGCAGGCCCAGAGAACAAGGGCTGGCAGTTCTATCACTGGTGCGTGTTACTGGTGGCAATATCTGTCAGCCCAGCCCGGTACCAGTGGGCCAATGGCCTTTTCCTTGAGCTCCCCACTCCTTCCTCCCACCTCCCAGGACCATCTCCCTTCCTGTCTCCCTTGCACTTGAGAAGGTAACGCCAGGCACAGCAAATGACTTCCAGGCCCCCATTCGAGCACTAATGGTCGGTGTCCCACTCCGTGCCATGGGAGGAGGCAGCCCTGCAGCTCTGGCTACAGCCAGGTTCAGCCAATGGAAGGCCAGACAGGAAATCAGAAGCCTCGGGAGTCTGGAGTGTTTCTTCCTTATTCCTTCCCTGCTGTGTGTCTCTGGCAGGGCCTGTGACCCTCTTCAGTGTATCTCCAGGCCTCCAGCCCTCCAGCTTTCAGTGGGCTCCGCCACCCCATTCCCTGCCCCTTCTGCCACTGGGAATGGGTGTGGTCACAGCTCCCACTGTTGCTGGCCCCTGGGTATCTTGCATCTCAGTGTCCCTTGTGGGTTTTGTGGGTTTCATTATCCTTCTGCACAAATTGTCCCTCCATTCATCCCCCTGGAGCCACCTGCAGGGAGCATGCTTGCTGTCACCACCCGGGTAGCCCCAGTTAGATCCCACCTGTACTGCTTGTTAAAATTGGAAATTATGAAACTTTTTTTTCTTGAGACAGAGTCTTGCTCTGTTGCCCAGGCTGGAGTGCAGTGGTACAATCATGGTTCACTGCAGTCTCAAACTCCTAGGCCCCAGGGATCCTCCCGCCCTTGATTCCAGAGTAGCTGAGGCCACAGGAACACATCACCATGCCTAGCTAATTTTTTTTTCTTTTTTGTAGAGATGGAGTCTCACTATGTTGCCCAGGCTGGTCTCAAACCCCTGAGCCAAAGTGATCCTCCTGCCTCAGTCTCCCAAAGTCCTGGGATGATAGGTGTGAACTGCCAGGCCTGGCCAAAAAATAGTGAAGCTTTTGAATACTCCCTCCCCAGCCCCCAGCTCTGCCAGGCCTCTTTGGTTATGTGACCCACATGTTCCCATTTTTTGCTCAAGCCAGCTTGAGAAGGGTTTCTGTCCCTTGTCATCAAATCAAGACCCCCACTGATCACCCCTCACATCCCTCTGTCCCAGGCACCTCCTAAACCTCCTGCCCATCAGCCCTGGAATCTCCCGCCTGAGCTCCACAGCTGCTCACCCAGAGCCCACGGCAGCGTGACCCTGCCACGGAAGAGCATGATGAAGGTCAGGAACACAGCCACCATGTAGAAAACGATGTCCCTGAAGAAGGGCCTGGAGGCGGCCATGAAGGGGTGCAGGATGGTGATGCCTCCGGCCACTACTGTGGTAACCAGCACACCAGCGCCTGGGGAGACAATGCCAGATCTCAGCTGCCCTGCACCCTCTCCTGCTGCTTCGCCCGCCCCCTCACCGGGGCTGCTCTCACCGAACAGTGCCCCGAGGGCCAGGCCAGCTGTGTGCGGGTCGGAGAAGGCCACCAGGGCACTGAAGATGTCAGGTGCACCATTTCCAAATGCCAGGAAGGTGACACCATGGGGGTGTATGTCAAGGGGGCCAGGGTCGCAGCTGCAGCCCACCCAGGCCTTACCTGGGCCATGCGCCACCACCCTGTCCCCCAGCCTCCCCACAACTGCCCTCCCTCCAGGGCACAGGACACTGGACAAAAGGATACTGCCACGTTGTGGGAGAGCTTGAGCGTGGTGGAAATGGCTGACAAGTTGGGGCAGAAACTATGGAGAAAAAGCAGACAGGAAGCATTTCCATAGTGACCTATCCTTCCCCCAAACCCAGGTGACTGGATGTCAGGCTCCTGGGGACCGTCCTCCCATCGATAAGCCAGACCAGAGTCCAGGCCCAAACTCACAACTTGGCCGCGGTGACTCCCAGAATCAGAAACAGGTAGAGCAGCCAGGAAACCTGGGTGGGGAGCCGGCGGGGAAGGGAGAGTCAAGTCCAGCCGGGGCCACTAGCCCCTCTCACCAGCCCCCCAGGGGAAGGGCCTCACGTAGAGGGTGACAGCCAGAGGGAGGAGGCGGGGAGGGAAGTGGCAGAAGATGCCTTCCAGGTAGTCCAGGTAGCCCCCATCACTGTGGCAGTCAGGGTTGGTCCGGATGAAGTCACAGCGGTCAGAGACATTCAGGCCACACACCTTGCGACACTGCAGGAAGACAAGGAGGGGGACATCAGAGTCAGAGACCTCCCTGAGGACTGGACTAGGCCTATCTAAGCAGTTAAAAATAATGTCCCTCCAGCCTGGTCTCTAAGGCCATCATACCCTCTGGGTGGCAACTAGGCAATTTAAATTGAAAAAATAAACATCTGTTTGAAATTGATACAAGTAATTCAGGAATACATTTTTTAAAAAATAATAAAGATTTCTAAATTCTGCTTTCTTATCCCTGCCCTCCATAATCTCCCCTCTCCAGTGGTTCCACCATAATTAGTTTGAAGCACATCCTTACAGACATTTCTCAGATCAATTACATTTATTCATATACCCTATTACACACTTTGTTTTGTTTAACAGAAATGGGTCCATCCTAAATCTCCTTTCTATAATTTGCTTTTACCATTTTATATATATATATATATACACACACATACACACACACACACACACACACACACATTAATACACAGAATTTGAAACATACTATAGTGATTTCTATATGCCAAGCATAGTGCTAAGAGCTTAAAATGTATCTCAATTGATCTGTATAATAATTCTTTGAGGGTTGGGTACAGTGGTTCATGCCTATAACCCCAGCACTTTGGGAGGTTGAGGTGGGAGGATTGCTTGAGCCCAGGATTTCAAGACCAGCCTGGACAATATAGCAAGACCCCATCTCTGCAAAAAAAAAAAAAAAAAAAAAAAAAATTAGCTAGGCATGGTGGTGTGCATGTGTAGTCCCAGCTACTCAGGAGACTGAGGCGGGAGGATCGCCTGAGCCCGAGAAGTTGAGGCTGCAGTAAGCTGTGACTGCAGCACTGCATTCACCCCGGGCAACAGAGATCCTGTCTCAAAAAAAAAAAAAGTATCTCAATTACTCTCCACAACAATATTCGAGGAAGGAACTACTATCATGCCCATTAAACAGATAAGGAGACTGAGACAATGCCTGTGTGCACTCAATGGGAGAGTCAGGGTTGGAACCCAGGCAGTTCGAGGCACCAGAACCCAGTGTTCTCCCCTGCCTCACGAGAGTCTTTTACCATTGCAGAGTATTTCATACTATGGGTGATACATCACTGAGGTAACCATTTCCCTACTGGGCAATTGGGTATGTCTAATTTTTCAATATAACCAGTGAACTTCTTCACACATGACTCTGAGCACATGAGAGAAAAATGTTGTCAGAGAGGATTTGAGAAGTGAAAGTGCTGAGTCAGGGGGCATCTGGGTCTGGGTTCCTCCAGAAGCTGATTCAGACAAAGACTGAGATAGACATAGTGTGTTTGGGAGAGCGAAGGAACACAAACACAGAGAAAGGGAAGTGAGCTCGGGTGTGGTGTGGCTTATGCCTGTAACGGCAGCATTTTGGGAGGCTGCGGCTGCAGGATCACCTGACCACAAGAGTTCAAGACTAGCCTGGGCAACATGGCAAAACCTGTCTCTACAAAAAACACAAAAAATTAGCAGGGCTCGGTGGCATACGCCTGTAGTCTGAGCTATCACCTGAGCCTGGAAGGTCAAAGTTGCAGAGAGCTATGCTTGTGCCACTGCACTTCAGCCTGGGTGACAGAGTGAGACCCTGTCTCAAAAGAAAAAAAAAAGAAAAAGAAAATAAAAGAAATAGAAGAAAAGAAGTGGTACAGAGAGTGGATAGCTGCCAGTGAAAGCTGGGTTGAGCCAGTTACCATCACCATGAGCTTCATCTGGGGGCAAGGGAGCTGGGGTATTTATACACCAACTCCCATCAGCCACTGGGAGAGGATTGCTGGATGGAGGTTTTAGTTCCCCGGCACCTCTAGCTTACTACACTTATATGTGGTTCTAGAACAATAAACTGGCAACTGGAAGTCAACAAACGCCCAACAAAATAGTACAGTCCAAAATAAATTGTCAAGGTCCTGACGGGGGATGTTCAACATTGCTTGATTTTGCCAGAATGCCTTGCCCAAGCTCTACCTGTATACTCTCTCCCCAGGAATGGAAAATAAGCAATTCTCACAAGTCTACACCAGCACCGGCTATGAGCAGCCTTATGATCAATGTGATAGGAATGTCATGGTTAAACTGCGAGTCTGTCCAGGTGCGGTGGCTCATACCTGTCATCCCAGCACGTTGGGAGGCCGAGGTAGGTGGATCACTTGAGGTCAGGAGTTCAAGACCAGCCTGGTCAACATGGGGAAACCCCATCTCTACTAAAAATACAAAAATTAGCCAGGCATGGTGGTGTGCACCTGTAATCCCAGCTACTCAGGAGGCTGAGGCAGGAGAATCATTTGAACCCAGGAGGCGAAGGTTACAGTGAGTCAAGATCACACCACTGCACTCCAGCCTGGGTGACAAAGACTCCATCTCCAAAAAAACAAAAAAAGTTAAGAAGACAGTAAATTTTAGGTTATGTATATTTCACTATAATTTTTGAAAGCTTTGTCAAACCACAGTTCCACCTCCTCCACAAGCCCTCTCTCAACTCCCACCAACATAAAACTGGAGGCAAGATTTCTTCTCTCTGAGCCTCTGGCCTTCTCACCAATTTTTGCTAAGAGCTCTGCCCACCATACAGTATCCCCTGAGCAGAGGCTGAACCCCCTCAATCTTTCTACAGTGCCCTGCCCTCAGAAAGCATAAGCCAGTGGGAAAGATAAAATCTGTGGTCAGGGACACTGGCTCATGCCTGTAATCCCAACACTTTGGGATGCTGAGGCAGGAGGATCACTTAAGCCCAGGAATTTGAGACTAACTTGGGTAACATAGTAAGACCCAATTACTACAAAAAAATTTAAAAATGAGCCAGGCATGGTGGCACACGCCTGTGATCCCAGCTACTTCGGAGACTGAGGTGAGAGAATTGCTTGAGTCTGGGAGATTGAGGTTGCAGTGAGCTATGATGGCACCACTGCTCTCCAGCCTGGGTGACAGAGCAAGGCCCTATCAAAAAAAAAAAATCAAAAAACAAAACGAAAAAAACAAAACCAAAAAAAAAAAAATACCCAAATACTTTTTTTTTTAGATCAGGACAGCCTGAGCATAATATCCACTCAGCCACTCAATTCGACTCTTTTTTTTTTTTGAGATGGAGTCTCGCTCTGTCACCCAGGCTAGAGTGCAACGGCATAATATCAGCTCACTGCAACCTCTGCCTCCTGGGTTCAACTGATTCTCATACCTCAGCCTCCCAGGTAGCTGGGACTACAGGCACCCGCCAATACACCCAGCTAATTTTTATATTTTAGTAGAAATAGGGTTTCACCACATTGGCCAGGATAGTCTCAAACTTCTGACCTCAAGTAATCCACCCGCCTTGGCCTCCCAGAGTGCTGGGATTACTGGTGTGAGCCACCACGCCCATCCCCTCCATCTCTACAAAAAATAGTTTTTAATAAATTAGCTGGGCGTGGTGATGCATGCCTGCAGTCCCAGCAGGCAGGAGTATCACATGAGCCCAGGAGTTCAAGGTTGAAGTGAGCCATCATCACCCCACTGCACTCCAGCCTGAGTGACAGAGCACCTTGTCTCTAAAATAATAAAATTCAGTAAACAAGGTAATGAACAAAATAAAGATTGTGATAACTGCTATGAAGGCAAAAATTGGGTGCTAATAGTGGGGATGGGGTAATAACTGCTTTACATAGAAAGTCTCTGAGGAGGGCAAATTTGAACATCTGTAATTTCATTTGATTCCTCTATCAATGGGGTTGGTATAATTTATCCCATTTTACAAATAAGACTGAAGCTCAAAGAGAGGAAAGGAATTGCTACAGATACAGCTTTTAGATGGTGGAGCTGGCTGAGCTGGGACTACCGGCATGCATCACTACGCCCAGCTAATTTATTAAAAACTATTTTTTGTAGAGATGGAGGTCTCGAGGGCCAGGTGCGGTGGCTCACGCCTGTAATCCAGGCATTTCGGCAGGCCAAAGGGGGCGGATCACCTGAGGTCAGGAGTTCGAGACCAGCCTGGCCAACATGGTGAAACACCGTCTCTACTAAAAATACAAAAATTAGCCAGCGTGGTGGCATGCACTTGTAATCCCAGCTACTCAGGAGGCTGAGGCAGGAGAGTTGCTTGAACCTGGCAGGCGGAGGTTACAATGAGCTAAGATCTGCCATTGCATTCCAGCCTGGGCGACAAGAGCGAAACTCTGTCTGAAAAAAAAAAAAGAAAAAAGAGAGAGAGTTGGAGGTCTCACTACGTTGCCTGGGCTGGTCTCGAACTCCTGGGCTCAAACCATCCTCCCACCTCAGCCTCCCAATGTACTGGGATTATAGGAGTGAGCCACCAAACCTGGCCTGAATTTTTCCATCTGCATTCCTGTATTTTCCCTGAGCTTGGCCCGTAGCAGGGGCTTAATACATTTGTGTTAATGGCTGCTTGAATGACTACATGATTTTGTGTAGCCTTTCCAACACTCCTGCCCGGCAAATGGAATGATTCCCCTTTAACATATGGGTGAGCCAAGGGTCAGCAAACTTCAGCCCCTGGACCACATCCAGCCACCATGTGACTGTCCAGAGCCTGCAAGCCAAGAATGAGTCTTAGATTTTTAAATGGCTGGGAGACATAAATTGAAAGAAGAATTTTTCATGGCATGTAAAATTATATACAATTCAAACTTCTACATCCATAAATATGTGCTGGGGCCCAGCCACAACCATTCATTTATGTGCTCTCATTTATGGTGCTCGGGCACTGTGAGGGCAGTGAGAGGTTGCAGAAACCATGTGGCCCACAAAGTTGAGAACAGTCACTGTCTAGCTCTTACTGTATCTTTCTTTCCTTTCTTTTCTCTTTCTTTTTTTTGAGATGGAGTCTTGCTCTGTCGCCCAGGCTGGAGTGCAGTGGCATGATCTCGGCTCACTGCAACCTCTACCTCCCAGGTTCAAGTGATTCTCCTGCCTCAGCCAAGGAGCTGGAATCACAGGCGTGTGCCCCATGCCTGACTAATTTTTGTATTTTTAGTAGAGACGGGGTTTCACCATGTTGGCCAGGCTAGTCTCAAACTCCTGGCCTCAAGCGATCCACCCGCCTCAGCCTCCCAAAGTGCTAGGATTACAGGTGTGAGCACCGTGCCCTGCCTTTCTTTCTTTCTCTCTCTCTCTTTTTTTTTTTTTTAGAGACAAGGTCTCGCTCTTGCCCAGGCTGGAGTACAGAAGCATGATTACAGCTCACTGCAGCCTCAAACTCTTGGGCTCAATGAATTCCCCCCACTTTAACCTCCCAAGTAGCTGCAGCTACAGACGTGAGCCACCACATCTGGCCCGACTATCTGGCTTTTTACAGAGAACATCTGTACCCCAGGCTGGAGTGATGGTGTGCACATCCCAACCCAGGCCTGGGAATCTCCAGCAACTATTCCCACCGAAACATGCAGAGGCAAGACTCAGGTTTCTGTCCTGAGATTCCCTCATCCCATCCCCAGCTCCCACCTAAAAGCAACAGGCAGGCTGGGCTCCCTCCACACTGGGAGTGGGAGGGTTTCAATCTTACCCGAAGCCTGGCCCTGTGGCTTTGTTGGGGTCCAGGAATTTCCCTGGGAGATAAAGACACCCAAGGGGTTTCTGACAAAGAGGGCCCCGCCTAGCACAAGGAGGGAGCACCCTAGATGGGGGCCAGGGAAGCAGGCAGGCTGCCATCTGCTCCTCTGGGAGGGGCAACAATGATAGCCACACTGGGAGGCAGCACAGCTCCCTCTACTGAGCCCCTCTCACGAAACTGCCTGATTGAAATCCGAATTTGCATCCTTCTAGGTGAGTGATCTTGGGCAAGTAAATTAACCTCAGTTTCCTCCTCTGTATAATGCGGGCAACAACACCCACGTGCCTAGATAAGAACAGAATAAGGACATGGAGGCCAGGCATGGTGGCTCACACCTGTAATCCCAGTGCTTGAGGCCAGGAGTTCGAGGTCAGTCTGGCCAACATGGTGAAACTCCATCTCCACTAAAAATATAAAAATGAGCCAGGCGTGGTGGTGTGCCCCTGTGTTCTCAGCTACTCAGGAGGCTGAGGCAGAAGAATCACTTGAACCTAGGAGGCGGAGGGTGCAGTGAGCCAAGATCCCACCACTGCCCACTGTACTCCAGACTGGGCAACAGACCAGTCTATTGAGACTGGTCTCAAAAAAGAAAAAGAAAAAAAAATAGGCCGGGCACGGTGCCTTACTCCTGTAATCCCAGCACTTTGGGAGGCGGAGGCAGGCGGATCACCTGAGGTCAGGAGTTCAAGACCAGCCTGACCAACATGGTGAAACCCCGTCTCTACTAAAAATACAAAAAATAAGATCGGCATGGTGGCAGGCGCCTCCAATCGCAGCTACTCAGGAGGCTGAGGCAGGAGAATCCCTTAGACCCGGGAGGCAGAGGTTGCTGTGAGCTGAGATCACGTCACTGTACTCCGGCCTCAGCGACAGAGCGAGACTCCACCTCAAAAAAAAAAAAGGTTGATTATCATCTAAGTTTTAATTTTCTCTCTCTCTCTTTTTTTTTTTCTGTCTCCCAAGCTGAGGTTCTTGCTCTGTCTCCCAGGCTGCTGCAGTGCAATGGCATGTTCACAGCTCACTCCAGCCTCCACCTCCCAGCCTCAAGCAGTCTCCTACCTCAGCCTCCTGAGTAGCTGGCGCCACAGGTGTGCATCACATCAGGCTAATTTTCAAATTTTTTGTTGAGAAGGGGTCTAGCCATTTTGGCCAGGCTAGTCTTGAACTCCTGGGCTCAAGCGATCCTCCTGCCTCGGCCTCCCATGGTGCTAGGATTACAGGGGTGGGCCACCAAGCCTGGCCAAAAATTGTCTCTCTTAAACAATACTTGAATTCATCCCTTCCTTCCATCTCCACCACCACAGAGAACAACTGCAGAGGTTCCCATCTGGCTGCCCACCTCATCTTACCAGAAGGGCTCTTTTTAAAGCATTCCCTCCACCAGCTGCTAAAGACCCCTCCTTTGCCTGCTTTTGGTCCGTTGTATCCAGTTTAGTTCGTCTGGTCAGCTGTCAGGTCCTGGTACGCCCAGACCCTCCTGGCATTGGTCCAGATTTAGCACATGCTGTTCTTTCTGCCTGGGGCACAACTCCTTTTCCTCTAGTTAATCCACATTCACCTTCCAATTCTTAGTTCTCAGGATGCTTCTTGCAGGAAGCCCTCCCTGACTACTCCCAGCCTAGGTGGACCTCCAGTTGCTGTAAGCTCTCATTAACCCAGGTCTTCTCCTTCAAAGCCTCAAGCACTGGGATTACAGGGCTTATGTTTGGAATTACTCGGTTGGAATTATGTTTAGAATCACCTCTTCCTTGTAGAATCCCAGATTTTTTTTTTCTTTTTTGAGATGAAGTCTCACTTCATCACCCAGGCTGGAGGGCAGTGGCACGATCTCAGCTCACTGCAACCTCCGCCTCCCGGGTTCAAGCGATTCTCCCGCCTCAGTCTCCCGAGTAGCTGGGATTACAGGTGCCCACCACCACACCCAGGTAATTTTTGTATTTTAGTAGAGACAGGGTTTTGCCTTGTTGGCCAGGCTAGTCTCGAATTCCTGTCCTCAAGTGATCCTCCCGCCTTGGCCTCCCAAAGTGCTGAGGATTATAGACTTGTTTACCACCTGGCCCTCCCACCATGCCTGGCAGAGCAGGCCCTCCTGTAGCTGTGCCGCACACTATGCCGGGCATCATCTCACACATTTAGACTTCATCAGAGACCCAGGAGGTTGGCACAATTGTTTCCACTTCACAGATGAGAGAGTTGAGGCAGAGAGGCAAAGTGGCTTGTCCAGGAGCACACAGCCCACCACTGAGAAGTGGCTCCAAACTCAGCTCTGCCTGAAAGTGACCAGCTGAAGCTACTGAGGAAACTGCCCAACTGAGCAGGGGCAGCCCCCATTTCCTGCCCTCTCCCCATCTTCCTGCCATCCCCCTCCCTGTCCTCGGGGTCAGCCAGGGAGGATGCTGGAAGACACTCCATCTCCCAGCCAGCAGAGTGACTCAGCAAGGCGGCTCCTCCAAATCTGGTCTCCAAAATCACATCCTTGTGAACTCGGCCTTGCTCCACCCTCCCTGAGCTGCACAGACCTCCCCTAGGCCCCTCAGAACCCCTCCCCAGCTCTCTGCTGGAGAGAGGCAGAGTAAGGAGGATTGCTCTTCGTCTGGGGGAGTGGGGGGTGACTTCACTGTCCTTCCACTCCTTCCCACCCTCTTTCCTGTATCACTAACTCAGTCCCAGGAAACCCAGAGAGGTGCACACAGGGGTCAGGCTGGACAGGAAAGGGTAACAGACTAAATGCCCTGGGATTCTTATGAAAACTTACATCAGATCACATCCTCCTGTGCTCTAAAGCCTCCCATGGCTCCCACCTTCCTCCCACTGACAGCCAAGTCTGCAGTAGCCTCCAGGGCCTGATCAGGCCTCTGTTTTCGCCTGCCTGGTCTCCCTTCCTTCTCTCTGGCTCACTGTTCTAGCCACTCTGCGAAATCTGTCATTGTTCTCTTGCCCCAGGGCCTTTGCATCTACTGATTCCTCTCTTCCCCTGGATCCTCATCAGCCATTCTCAGGTCTCAGTCAAAATGTCACGTCCTCAGAGAGGCCTTCCATGATAGCCTAAGCAAAGCAGCCACCCCCTCCTTACCCTGTGGAATGATTTGTCAACTTGCTTCTTACCCATGACCCCACTAGAGTATAAGCTCCAGGAGGGCAAGGACCAGGTCTCTCTGCTCCCTGCTATCCCCCCAGCACGTGGCACAGGCCCTGGCACATAGTAGGTGCTTAATAAATATTTGTTGCATTAATGACTCCTTGAAAAGGACCTAAGGTAAGGGGTTGGGGGGCCTTTCCCAGCCTGCAGGCTCCCTGGATGGTGGGGACTTCCAAACATTCAGCTACCCCATCTGTCCTGGGAGGCAGTGGACAAGAGGGGAAGGATTTAGCACAAAGCAGCCAAGAGTTCTCATCCTGGCTCTGCCACTCTCTTCCTGGCCATCCTCACCTCCCTGAACCTCAGAGTCTTCATCTATAGCACAGAGATAATCACACCCACCTCACGGGGCTTGGGGAGGTCTTGTGAGCACAGTGCTGACCTGAGTGCGCAATCGCTTGGAGAGATTATCTGGCACAATTATCTGCTATGATCTCCCAGTTTTCCTGCCCCCAAGGAGCACGCTCCAAGAGGCAGCGCTCAATTTTATAAGCACAGTAACCACAAACCACTTTCCCATCTGTAAAATGGACTTAATTGCCTGTTGGCTGCTTCCGAGGGTGAACTTGAAGGCACTTTGCAGCCTCATAAAGTTCCTGTGGGCATTGAATATGCTCTGCCCATCAGTTTGAGTTTGGGATTCCTGCTGAAGAAATGGTGAGAACTCCAGCCCCTGGCAGCTGGAGGGGACTCCGGGAGGTCATCTTGAGCAGTCCCCTGCCTTTGTTCCTCCACCCCAGATCTGCTGTGCCCTCTCCTCCCCTTACAGACATCAGAGTGGAAAGACGCAAGTCCTCTGTGGCCTGTCGCAACGGGCCATGCCCTCCCTGCCCTGGTAGGATGGCCTCTTGCCTCTAACTCCAGCATCATCGGTCCTCCCACAATGCTCCCCATTCAAATCACAGCACCAGCAGATCCTCAGCCGATCAGGCCAGAAACCTGGAGCCATCCACGACTCCTCTTTCTCCCACCACTATGCGCCCTGCAGTCTAATCCATCCATACGTCCCACTCACTGTGCCTCTGACATTGACTCCAAATCCCCCCACTTTCTCCCCATCTCCCATAACCAGCATGGCTCACCGGGGTGGCTGCAGGAGCCTCCCCACGGGTCTCCCTGCTACTACCCACTCCCCCTCAATCCATTCTCCCCAGAGCAGCCAAAGAGATCCCTTGAAGAAATAAATCAGATTTTGACATCGCTCTTTGTAATGCTTAATACTGAGTGTCAAATTGACTGGACTGAAGGATGCAAAGTACTGTTCTTGGGTGTGTCTGTGAGGGTGCTGTCACAGGAGATTCACATTTGCTGGCTGAGTTTGGTGGCTCAGGCCTGTAATCCCAGCACTTTGGGTAGCCAAGGTGGGCCGATCACTTGAGACTGGGGGTTTAAGACCAGTCTGGCCAACATGGAGAAACGCTGTTTCTACTAAAAATTAAAAAAATTTAAAAAATGAGCTGGGCGTGGTGGTGTGTGCCTGTAATCCCAACTATTGGGGAGGCTGAGCATGAGAATCGCTTGAACCCGGGAGGTGGAGATTGCAGTGAGCTGAGATTGTGCCATTGCACTCCAGCCAGGTATAGAGCGAGACTGTTCTCAAAAACAAAAAAACAAACAAAAAAAAAACTGAGTCAGTTACCAGCGCAGCCAGAATAAAAGCAGGCAGAAGAATGTGGAGAGAGCTGACTGGCTTGGTCTTCCAGCCTACATCATCCTCCTGTGCTGGATGCTTCCTGTCCTCAAACATCAGACTCCAAGTTCTCCAGCTTTGGGGCTCTCGGACCTTCAGCCACAGACTGAAGGCTGCGCTGTCGGCTTCACTACTTTTGAGGTTTTGGGACTCACAATGACTTCCTTGGTCTTCAGCTTACAGACGGCCTATTGTGGGACCTCACCTTGTGATCATGTGAGTCAATATTCCTTAATAAACTCCCCTTTATGTATACGTCTCTCCTACTAATCCTGTCCCTCTAAAGAACTCTAACATAGATTTTGGTACCCTCTGCTGAAAACCTTCCACTGGCTCCTCACTAATGCAAAAACAACTCTCACCTCCTAGCCGCAGCCTGTAAGGCCTTTTGTAATCTGCCCACCATTACCTCTCCATCCTTCTCTCTTAACATTCTTCCCCTCACTTGCTCTGTTCCAGCCATTCTAGCCTCCCTGCTGTTCTAGGAACACACTAACCTTGTTCCTGCTCCAGAATCTTTGAACTTGCTGTTCCCTTTGCCCAGAATGCTCTTCCCCGGGTGTCTATGTAGGTGGCTTCCTCTCTCCATTCAGTGGCTTGCCTCAAAGATCACCTCCTCACAGAGGCCATCTGTGACCACCCAATCTGAAATAGTTGAAAATGCTCAGGCCCTCCCCGATACCACTTTAGCTATTGTGTACAGGGCACTTAGCACATCACCACCTGAAATGTATACATTTACTTCTCTTTTTTTTTGAGACAGAGTCTCGCTTTGCCATTCAGACTAGAGTGCAGTGGCATAATCCTGGCTCACTGCAACCTCCACCTCCCAGGTTCAAGCAATTCTTCTGCCTCAGGCACCCCACCACCATGCCCGGCTAATTTTTGTATTTTTAGTAGATACGGGGTTTTGCCACAATGGCCAGGCTGGTCTCCAACTCCTGGCCTCAAGTGATCCGCCTGCCTCAGTCTCCCAAAGTGTATACAATTACTTCTTGATCTGTCTATTCAGGAAACTGTCAGCTCCTTGAGAGTAGTGAGTTTTGTCTATATTGTTCCCTGGTATATCCCAGGGTTCAGTCAGTGCCTGGCACATAGTAGATGCTCAATAAATATTTATCGATTGGAGGAACACAGCCCCACCCAACCCAGCTTCCTACCAGGATACTCACATCTACCACGGGGGTCTGGTTCACACCTGAAGCTGGAAATTGAGGGCTAATGTGAGCCCCTGTAGACGGGCCCCTAGCCCCAGGCACTGTCTCTACCATTAGCAGCACACAAAGCACACTCAGTGCCCAGCGCAGATCCAGCCATCTGCCGGCCATCCGGCCCCACAGGGCCTGGGCCTCACTCTTCACTTCCCTTTCTGCAGCAGCTCAGTTCCAAACAGCTGGTGGCTCCAGTGGCCTGCAAGGTGGGAGTGAGAAGGGGGAGACAGCATCACTGAAAGCCCATAGACCCAGCAAAAGGGGCCTGAAGACTTTCTCAGCTAAGGAACTGACTTCCTGCCTCCCCACAGCAAAGGAAAGCTGATGGAGAAACCCATGTTCTGCACAGAGACCCCAGGCCCCGCCCATTCAGCGTACAGATCAGATCAGATATGCCCTTCTTCCTGAGCCCCCATGGAAACCTACCCTGCCCTGCCTGGCCTCTGCCTGAGACCAGAATGTCAGGGCTGCAAGGGACTAGGAACTTGAGCCAGGATTCAGAGCCTCAGGCTTCTAGGGCCAGCTGGGTGAGATACAGGTGGGAAGCGGACAGTGAGCGGGAGTGCAGAAGCCCTCAAAACAAAACCAAAAATCCCTCCTACTAGGGGTGGACTTGGCCTCCGGGCCACCAGTCTGAGACCTGGAGAGGCTTGCCTGACACATTTTATGGAGGCCACTAGGCAATCCCGTTGTTCTATGTCTTACAAGGAGCCAAGCTTAACACAGATGACTTCATTCTATCCCCACAACCTGCCGAGAAGGGGTGGTGTTACCATTCCACTTTACAGATGAACTAACTGTGGCACGGAGAGGTGAAGGCAGGCTTGTTTCCTCCCTGCACCACACCTCCTTCATCCAGTCCTCAGAACAGTTCTGGAAATGTCACCTCCAACCTGCACAGCAGGGAGAGGGGTTCAGATGGAGCCTCACTCTGTCACCCATGCTGGAGTGCAGTGGCACCATCTCTGCTCACTGCAACCTCCACCTCCCCGGTTGAAGTGATTCTCCTGCCTCAGCCTCCCAAGTAGCTGGGATTACAGGCACGCACCACCATGCCTGGCTAATTTTTTTTGTATTTTCAGTAGAGACAGGGTTTCACCATGTTGGCCAGGCTGGTCTCGAACTCCTGGCCTCAAGAGTTCTGCCCACCTTGGTCTCCTAAAGTGCTGCGAGTCACCACACCTAGCAGAGGAGTTCTGCAACCCGCCCAAGGTCACACAGCAAGAGGGTCACAGAGCCAACAGCCTCTCCGATGGGGAACTTATGGCCAAGAGGGAAGTGGGTTGCTCAGAGACACACAGAGGGTTAGCAGGGGGTCTGGGCTGGTCACGACCATGTACCTCTTCCCTCAAGACCAGGGCCAAAACAGCTTCAATTTATTTCAAAGAAATTAAACTGGAAAAACAAAAGTCCTCAGCAAACTAAATTTCCTCTTTTGGCTTTTTCACGTGTTCTGTGATGAGTGTGTCTTATTTTTGCAATCAGGAAAACCAAAGCCCATAGAAACGTTTTTGTCTTTAAGTATGCACAGGTGTTTCTCAATGTGCTGACAGCCTGAGGGGAGGGAGAGGCAGTAGGGAGGGGAAGAGAGGTCAGAAAGGCGCCTGCCCCAGCCACGGTTCCTCACCTGTCCACGGAAGACACTGCCCTTCTTCTTCCGTGGTTCTCCTGAACCACTCCAAGTGGAGTCCGAGTTACTCTGTTTGGCACCAAGTTGAAACGGGACACTCTTGGCTTCCAATTCGTCTCGGCCACTTATTATCTGTGTGGCCTTGGGGAAGTCACTTCACCTCTCTGAGCCTCTTATTCCTCATCTGTGAAATGGACACAAATGCTGGCAGGTGGGGTATACAATAAGAGCTCAATAAATGCTCGCGTCCCTGGTGTCCCCAACACCTGAAGATCAGCATGCGTCTTGTTTCTCCTGGCCGCCGATTTATTTTCACAAGTGAGCATCTATTGAGCGCCTTCTGTACGCATGGACAGGTGCCCAAGGCTCGGATGGTCACGGATCTGCTAAGGGACAGAGGCGGGAAATCCGGGCTGCGCATTCCAGGGAAGAGACCCCAGGGACATCTCCGTGCTCCGTTTCCCGATCCGGACGGAGACTGAGAAGTCGAACTCGGGGCGCCCGGGTTCTCCGGCCGTGCGGGAAGGCGGCTCTCTCTTACCTCGGACCGCGCGTGGGACTCACAAACTCCGAACCTCGACCTCGCCGGGCCTCACGGCCTTCCAGGTCCCTGACCCCCGGCCCGACCTTCCGCCCGCGAAGCCGCCAGTCCCAGTGCCCTGCCCGCTGCAGCGTCCGGGCTCCAACTCCTCCCATCCGGGCCCGCCCCAGTCCCGGCCACGCCCTTAGAACACGCCCCCTCGGGACACGCCCCAGAAGGAGCGCCTCGCCCCTGCCCTTAAAGGCACAGCTCCCAGGGAGCTTCCTAGGGTCTTCACTCTCTAGACCGTCCTCTCCCTCCTCTTTGAAACTGAGATACAAGCAGATGGGTAAGGACTGCTGGAAACCAGAGAGGGACTGTTAGAGGGTGAAACTAGGAGGTTCATTTCCCCAGGGTGAAGGGACCAGAGGGTGTCAAGCTGCTCTTGGTAATGAATGGTGACAAAGAGGATTTGAGAAAATCCCAGATGGAGAAAGCCCCACCCTACCCACGAATGCTCTGGCTGTTTCACCTGAAATCCTTCTGAGATACTAATTGGGTTCAGCATTCCCCTCTAGTAGCATGGCTTTTTTTTTTTTTTTTTGAGATGGAGTCTTGATCTGTCGCCAGGCGCCAGGCTGGAGTGCAGTGGCGCGATCTCGGCACTGCAACCTCCGCCTCCCGGGTTGAAGAAATTCTCCTGCCTCAGCCTTCCGAGTAGCTGGAATTACAGGCACCCGCCACCACGCCCAGCTAATTTTTGTATTTTTAGTAGAGACGGGGTTTCACCATGTTGGCCAGGATGGTCTCGATCTCTTGACCTCGTGATCCGCCCACCTCAGCCTCCCAAAGTGCTGGGATTACAGGCTTGAGCCACCGCGCCCTGCCTCTTTTTTTTTTTTTAATTTAAATTTTAATTTTTTTAAGACAGGGTCTCGCTACATCTCCCAGGCTGGAGTGCAGTAGCAGCTGTCACGGCTCACTGCAGCCTCGACCTCCCAGGCTCAAGCAATCCTCCCACCTCAGCCTTCCAAGTAGCTAGGACTGCAGGCAAGTGCCACCACGCCCGGCTACTTTACTTCATTTTTTGTAAAGACAGGTTCTCACTATGTTGGCCAGACTGGTCTCAAACTCCTGGACTCATATGATCCTCCTGCCTCAGCCTCCCACGTAGCTGGGACCATAGGTATGTGCCACCAAGCCAGGCTGATTTTTAAAATTTTTTGTAGAGACTGGTCTCTATATGTTGCCCAGGTGGTCTCAAACTCCTGGCCTCAAGTGATCCTGCCACCTCTGCCTTTCAAAGTGTCAGAGGTGTGTAAACCAGAGCAACTCCATTGCAAATGGGATTTGGTAAAATGAGGCTGAGACCTACTGGACTGCATTCCCAGATAGTTAAGGCATTCCAAGTCACACGTTGAGATAAAAGGTCAGCATAAGACACAGGACATAAAGACCTTGCTGATAAAACAGGTTGCAGTAAAGAAGCCGGCCAAAACCCACCAAAACCAAGATGGTGACAAGAGTGACCTCTGGTCATCCCCACTGCTACACTCCCTCCAGCACCACGACAAGTTTGCAAATGTCAGGAAGTTACCCTATATGGTCTAAAAAGGGGAGGCATGAATAATCCATTCCTTGTTTAGCATATCATCAAGAAATAACCATAAAAATGGCCAATCAGCAGCCCTTGGGGCTGCTTGGCCTATAGAGTAGTTATTCTATATTCCTTTACATTCTTAGGAAACTTGCTTTCACTTTATGAAATCACCCTGAATTCGTTCTTGCGTGAGATCCGAGAACCCTCTCTTGGGGTCTGGATCGGGACCCATTTTCTGTAACAAAAATGCTTGAATTACAGGTGTGAGCCACCACATCCAGCCTTTTTTTTTTTTTTTAATATTTAAAATTTGTATTTGTTTCCTTTTTTTTTTTTTTTTTTTTTTTGCTAATTTCTGTATTGTTCCAATTTTAGTATGTGTGCTGCCGAAGGGGGTACATAGCATCACTTTTAAAAGAATGTGGCAAACAAATCAAGACTGAGCAGTTCATGATCTACTGACGGACGTATTAATATCTCCCCCTATTTCCAGTTTCCCAGCTTCCTGGGGAAGCTCTGTTCATCCTGCCTTTTCTTCTGTTGGGGGGATGGGGGAATGGGAGGAGCTGGGCATGGGGGCTGGGCCTGGGGTCCTTCAGGCTGCAGTGTGTCCTCCCAGGCCACGCCTACCTGCAGCACCTCCACCAGTAGCACACATCTAATCCTCCCATCTCTCGCCCTCAGGGTAGAACCTGCTTCCTCATCATGGGCAGGACCCAGGCCCAAAGCGAAGCCTTCAAGTCCCTTCAGCATCCAGCCCTAGCACACCTTTCTGAAGTCGTCTTTCACCCCCACCTCCACCTCCCGCCCAGAAGTGCTCCCTGTTCCCTGAACCTGTTGGCCTCTTGCTCACATCCACTGCCTCTGCTCTTCCGAGCCCCCTGCCCTGATGATACCCTATCTCTTTTCCAACTGACAAACTTATGTTGTCAGGCTCAGCTCCGAGGTCACCGCCATTAGGTGTTCTTCCACCCTTCTCCCCACCCCTCCACATGGCCATGGGGCTCCCCGCCTTCAGAGCACGCCTCTCATTCCCACCTCTGGGCAGGTGACATTGTGATCCCTAGCATGATGTGTTTGGAATCGCAGTACACCAGGTTTCTATACGACCCTCTATAAACACTGAGAGCCTCTCTTTGAGCTTCAGTTTCCCTCTTGGAGAAATGGGGGTGATACTAGTACCAACTTCCTGAGGTCCTTCTAGATGTTTTTTCCTTATCTTTTTTGAGACAAGTTCTCCCTCTGTCACCCAAGCTGGAGTGCAGTGGCATGATCTTGACTCACTGCCTCCTTGACCTTCCAGGCTCAAGCGATCCTTCCACCTCAGCCTCCCAAGTAGCTGGGATTACAGTCATGCTGTACCTACAAAATGAACACCTAGTTTTGTTCATTTTTTGTAGAGACAGGATCTCACTATGTTGCCCAGGCTGGTCCTGAACTTCTGGGCTCATGCAATCACACCTCTTGGCCTCCCAAAGTGCTGGGATTACAGGCGTGAGCCACCGTGCCTGGCTAAAACAGGACACTGGGAAAAGCCCTAAACCCCATGCTGCATGCTGACTAAACACTCCCTCAGTGGAAGGGTTTATTGTCCCTATTAATTATTCCCATCGTTGGCTGGATGTGGTTGCTCATGACTATAATCCCAGCACTTTGGGAGGCCGAGGTGGGCAGATCGCCCGAGGTCAGGAGTTCGAGACCAGCCTGGCCAACGTGGTGAAAACCCATCTCTACTAAAATATATAAAAATTAGCCAGGCATGGTGGCACAAGCCTGCAATCTCAGCTATTTGGAAAGCTGAGGCACGAGAATCACTTGAACCTGGGATGTGGAGGCTGCAGTGAGCTGAGATTGTGCCACTGCACTCCAGCCTGGGCGACAGTGAGACTCCATCTCAGAGAAAAACAAAAAAATAAAAATTATTCTATTGTTACCACAATTCATTAACTTACCTTTCTGGTCTCCCACAGGCTGGGAGCACCTCGAAGCAGCACCAGGCCAGGTTCATCCCATGTCCCGGCCACTAGCACAGGGGTGTTCACAGCTAGTGTCTGTGTGTCACAATCTCTAAGCCTGCTCTGGGGTCAGCTTTTCCCCAGGTCATCTGCTGCTTGGGAAGTTAATCCAGAATTGCTGAGTTTGAAACAAAAGTCCTTCCCTAAAAAGCCTGACCCTGGTAGCTAGGGTGAAGCTTAGATATCACCATTCTAGGTCAGCAGAGCAGGTGGCTTACTACCCCTCTGTCTCCCAGGACTGGGATAGCAGGAGGCAAGGGTGTTGGGGAGAGTATGAGTGTCCGTGGAGAGGCCTCTGGAAAGATCCAGGTGGGGAGAGGAACCCTTGGGGACAGAGAAGGGAGATAGATGGGGCTGGGATAGCCCCTGGTTCACCCCTGCTCTGGTGGACAGTGGTTAGGGTTAGGGCCTATTCTCCAGGCTGAGAAAGGCCATTTTGACATTGTAGAAACAACCTCAGAAGTCATCCAGATCCAAGTTCAAATCCCAGCTCTGCCCTTTACTGGTTATTTGATCTTGGATGAGTTATTTCATCTTTTTGAGTCTCAGTTCCTCACCTAGAAAATGGGGAATAAAACACCACCTATAGTGCACTCATCGGGCTGTAGTGAGGATTAAGATTTTACATGTAGGCTGGCACAGTGGTTCACACCTGTAATTTTCCAGCACTTTGGGAGGCTGAAGTGGGAGGATCACTTGAGGCCAGCAGTTTGAGACCAGCCTGGGCAACACACCAAGACCCTGTCTCTACTATTATAATTTTACAGAACAAGGAGATTATATAATAAAACCCATGGCATAGTGCCTGGCATTTGTTAAAGTTGAATAAATGGAAGCTGCTATTATTATTATTTATTATTATTAATGAGGGTAAAAGGACCTGACACAGTGTCTGGCAGAGGGTAGGTTAAATGTCAGTTTACCACTTGAGCGCAGAAGGTCAAGGCTGCAATGAACTCTCGATTGTGCCACTGCACTCCAGCCTAGGTGATAGCGCAAGACTCCCTCTCAAAAAAAAAAAAAAAAAGTTGAGAAGGATTTTGTGCTGTATCAGTTACCTACTGCTGCATAACAAAACATGCCAAAATGTAGAGGCCTCATACAATAGCATTTCATTATCTGTCATGGTTTCCATGGGTCAAAAATTTGGGAAGTCAGAAGGCTAGGGTGGGAAGATCACTTGACTTCCAAACAACATAGGGTGACTCATGCCTGTAATCCCAGCACTTTCGGAGGCCAAGGAGGGTGTATCACCTGAGATCAGGAGTTCGAGACCAGCCTGGCCAACATGGTGAAACCCCATCTCTACTAAAAATACAAAAATTAACCAGGTGTGGTGGTGGGGGCCTGTAATCCCAGCTACTCAGGAAGCTGAGGCAGGAGAATCGCTTGAACCCAGGAGGCGGAGGTTGGAGTGAGCAGAGACCGCACCACTGCACTCCAGCCTGGGCAACAAGAGTGAAACTCTGTCTCAAAAACAAACTAACAAAAACAACAACAACATAGAGAGATCTTATCTCTTAAATATTTTTTAAAAACCAAAGAAACGAGGGAAGGGCTCAGCTAGGCAGTTCGGGCGCAGGTCTCTTCTTTGGTTGCCTTGCTGTTTCTCGCTCTTCCTGATGTCTCAGGGCTTCTGCATGGGATCATTCCATGCGAGCTGGTTTCTGGGCTTCCTTAGAGCATGGCAGTCCCGGGGCAGATGCACTGCTTACATGGCATCTCAGGGTGCCAGTGCTGGGGTTCCAGGGATCAGCCATTTAACATCTTGTTTCAATGACATTAAAACTACACAAAGTGGCTGGGAGCGGTGGCTCACGCCTGTAATCCCAACACTTTGGGAGGCCAAGGCGAGTGGATCACCTGAGGTCAGGAGTTTGAGATTAGATTGGTAAACATGGTGAAACCTCATCTCTATTAAAAATACAAAAAATTAGCCGGGTGTGGTGGCAGGTGCCTGTAATTCCAGCTACTTGGGAGGCTGAGGCAGGAGAATTGCTTGAACCCAGTGGGCAGAGGTTGTAGTGCAGTGAGATTGCACCACTGCACTCCAGCCTGCGCAACAGAGCAAAACTCTGTCTCACATAAATAAAGAAAGAAATAAAAAAATATTAGCTGGGTGTGGTGGCGCGTGCCTGTAATTCCAGCTACTCAGGAGGCTGAGACAGGAGAATCACTTGAACCTGGGAGGCGGAGGTTGCAGTGAGCCGAGATCACTGGGTGCAGTGGCACAAGCCTATAGTCCCAGCTTACTAGGGAAACTGAAGGAGGAGGATAGTTTGAGCCCAGGAGTTCAAGACCAGTCGGGGCGAAATAATTGAGACCCCTATCTCTTAAAAAAAGACACAAAGTATATATAATAAGTAAAAAAAAATTAACAAAAAAAAAAAACCATTTGAGACTCATTTATACCGTATAATCCCAAGTGTGTGTGTGTGTTTACATATTTTTTTAGTTTTTTGAGAGGAGGCCTCAAGCCTCCCAAGCCATCCTCCTACCTCAGCCTCCCAAGTAGCTGGAATTACAGGCACCCACCAACACGCCTAGCTAATTTTGGTATTTTTAGTAGAGACGGGGTTTCAACACGTTGGCCAGGCTGGTCTCGAACTCCTGTCTTCCAGTGATCTGCCTGCCTTGGCCTCCCAAAGTGCTGGATTACAGACGTGAGCCGCCACACCTGGCCCAAAAATAAATTTCTAAGGGCCCCCGCAACCATCTGAATGAACTTCCTTCTTGACTAGGGCGCTCTTAAAATTTAACCAGAGAGACTAGTTCAGTCCATGATAGGAAGCAGGAGTTGGACGGGCCTCATCGTACGGTCCATGGTGGGGAGTGCGGGTTGGACGGGCCTCATTGTACGGTCCATGGCGGGGAGTGGGGTTGGACGGGCCTCACTGTACGGTCCATGGCGGGGAGTGGGGGTTGGACGGGCCTCATTGTACGGTCCATGGCGGGGAGTGGGGTTGTACGGGCCTCACTGTACGGTCCATGGCGGGGAGTGGGGGTTGGACGGGCCTCATTGTACGGTCCATGGCGGGGAGTGGGGGTTGGACGGGCCTCATTGTACGGTCCGTGGCGGGGAGTGGGGGTTGGACGGGCCTCATTGTACAGTCCATGGCGGGGAGTGGGGTTGGACGGGCCTCATTATACCTCTCCAGCATTAACTTCAACATAGACCTTAAATCTGGTAAGAAGCATTTACAGTCTATTCTCTCTGAAGCCCGCTATCTGGAGGCTTCATTTGCCTGATAAAACTAATCTCCACGACCTCTTATCACAAACCAGACATTTCCTCTCTATTGATCCCAGGTCTTCATATTTTTAAAATTTTATATTTGAGACCAAGTCGCTCTGTCTCCCAGGCTGGAGTGCAGTGGTGCGATCTCAGCTCACTGTCAACTCTGCCCCCCGGTCTCAAGTGATTCTCCTGCCTCAGCCTCCCAAGTAGCTAGGACTACAGGCGAGCGCCTTTTTGTATTTTTAGTAGAGATGGGTTTCACTATGTTGGCCAGTCTGGTCTCTAACTCCTGACCTCAGGTGATCCACCCATCTTGGCCTCCCAAAGCATTGGGATTACAGGTGTGAGCCACTGTGCCAAGTGGCTCACATTATTGCCAAATACAAATAATTTTTGTATTTGTATCAAAAATACAAAAATTAGCCGGGCATGGTGGCGCATGCCTGTAATCCCAGCTACTCAGGAGGATGAGGCAGGAGAATCACTTGAACCTGGGAGGGGGAGGATGCAGTGAGCCGAGATTGTGTGACAGAGACAGACTCCAGCTTGGGTGACAGAGAGAGACTCTGTCTCAAAAAAAAAAAAAAAAAAAGAATTAAGTCTCTGGATGAGCTAAACTCAGGTTCACTACTCACTTCAGTATGACCTTGGGCAAGTCACATGTCCTCTTGTCCATCTTTAAATAGGACTAGGGATTTCTTGGGTCTCTCGGGTTTTTGTAAAGATTAAATGAGGAAGTACACCTGAGGTCCTGGACACATACGTGCTCAACAGCTAGAGGTTAGATATTGTCCTCAGGGGTTCAATCTACAGGAACACAGATTGCTCAGTGGTCAGACACAGCACACCCTGGGTGACTGGTCACATGTGAGGCACAGCAATGACCACAGGGGGTGATATGATCTGAAGGAAGGGAGGGTCAAAGGCCATGCACTGGGGCAATGCTGTCACAGCAGTGGGACCCACTTAGCATCGACTAGGCGGGTGCTGATGAGGGTCTGCTGATGATACGGTTTGGCTGTGCCCCCGCCCAAAATCTCACCTTGGATTGTAATCCCCATGATCCCCGTGTGTCAAAGGAGAGACCAGGTGGAGGTAACTGAATCGTGGGGGTGGCTCCCGCATGCTGTTCTCGTGACAGCGAGTGAGTTCTCAAGACACCTGATGGTTTTATAAGCATTTGGTAGATTCTCCTGCATTCATTTGTCCTTCTTCCCGCCCTGCAAAAAGGTGCCTTCTGCCATGATTTTAAGTTTCCTGAGGCCTCCCCAGCTGTGCAGAACTGTGAATCCATTAAACCTCTTTTCTTTATAAATTACCCAGTCTCTGGCAGTTCTTTATAGCAGTATGAAAACAAACTAATACAGGGTGTTTTCTGCCTGGGGAGCCCTATCTTCTCAGCCATCCTGGTGGCCTTGGATGGTGGGGACCTGAAAAACTGGCTGGAAGTCGGGGGTGGCCCTCTACAGGGGCTGGGGAAAGGAGGTAGACAGGCCAAAATCCTGAGACTTGAAGTCCACCCTTTGTGGCTGCAACCATGCTGAAAGTCTAAGGAGGTGGCACTAGGGAGCAGTGTGAGAGGCTTTCATTTCTTCCAGGCTCAGAGAGGGAAGGTCACTTTCCTAAGGTCACACAACCAGCAAATAACAGAGCTGGATTTAGAACCCAGTCCTGTCTGACTCTACAACTCCATGCTCCTGTTGAAGTCAAAATAAAAATATAGTGGTGATTCTAAATTTAACATTTTATTTGGGAAGCAAGAATTGAAATGTGGGACATACACACAGACTGAGTGGCCTTCAGTGTGTCTGAAGAACAAAGAGAAGGTTGGATGTTTTATAAAAAGGAGAAAGGGGCAGGTCGTGGTGGCTCACGTCTGTAATCTCAGTGCTATGGGAGGCCGAGACGGGAGGATCACTTGAGCCCAGGAGTTTGGGACCAGCCTGATCAACTCAGTGAGACCCCACTCTACCAAAAATGAAAATAAAAATAAATTAGCCAGGCACGGTGGTGCATGCCTGTAGTCTCAGCTATTTGGGAGGCTGAAGGAGGAGGATTGCTTGTGCCCAGGAGGTTGAGGCTACAGTAAGCTATGATCATACCACTGCTGTTCAGCCTGGGCAGTAGAGCAAGACACTGTCTCAAAAAAAAAAAAAAAAAAAAAAAGGGCAATGTATTGTCTTGAAAAAAATTTCATTGGCACTAGCAAAGTGTTGAGGAGCTAGAAGCTGTGATTGGTGAGTTACAGGGGTGGGTAAAGCTATTCTTTTTTTTTTTTTTTGAGATGGAGTTTCACTCTTGTTACCCAGGCTGGAGTGCAGTGGTGAGATCTTGGCTCACTGTAATCTCTACCTCCCAGGTTCAAGTGATTCTCCTGCCTCAGCCTCCAGAGTAGCTGGGACTACAGGTGAATGCCACCACGCCCTGCTAATTTTTGTATTTTTATTTATTTTATTTTTTAATTTTTTGAGATGGAGTTTCGCTCTTGTTACCCAGGCTGGAGTGCAATGGCGCGATCTCGGCTCACCGCAACCTCCGCCTCCTGGGTTCAGGCAATTCTCCTGCCTCAGCCTCCTGAGTAGCTGGGATTACAGGCACGTGCCACCATGCCCAGCTAATTTTTTGTATTTTTAGTAGAGACAGGGTTTCACCATGTTGACCAGGATGGTCTCGATTTCTTGACCTCGTGATCCACTCGCCTCGGACTCCCAAAGTGCTGGGATTACAGGCCTGAGCCACCGTGCCCGGTAGTAAAGCTATTCTTAAAGTTGCAGCAGGGTGTTCCAGTAGCTGTGAGATCAAACTGGTCTTAGAGTAATGACAGGCAGTTATAGCAGCTGGACTTCTGCAAAATTGAATTCTTGGAGCAGGTGTGATGTGCCTTCTCTGCCTGGGTGTGACAAAAATGACTCATTTTGTATATAATCAACTGTCACACTCCTAACCATCACCCCACACTGCTGCCTGAGGAAAATGCTGATTGCCTTTGCTTCTGGCTGGTGATCTTTCACTTGTATTTATTTATTTTTTTTTTTGGTAGAAACACAGTCTCATCATTTTGCCCAGACTGGTCTTGAACTCCTGGGCTCAACCGATTCTCCTGCTTCAGCCTCCCAAAGTGCTGGGATTCCAGGCAGGAAGCCACCATGTCCAGCCTGTTTGGTAATTGTTTTTTCTTTTTTTTTGAGACAAAGACTCTCTCTGTCACCCAGGCTGGAGTACAGTGGCACAATCTCGGCTCACTGCAACCTCCACTTCCCAGGTTCAAGCCATTCTCGTGCCTCAGCCTCCTGAGTAGCTGGGATTACAGGCACCCGCCACCACACCCACCTGATTTTGGAATTTTCAGTAGAGACAGGGTTTCACCATGTTGGCCATGCTGGTCTTGAACTCCTGACCTCAAGTAATCCACCTGCCTTTGCCTCGAAGAGTGCTGGGATTACAGGCGTGAGTCTCTGCACCTGGCCAGAAAATAATTTAAGTCTTGATCATCAGATGTGGGAACAATGCAGCTCTCGGCCACCAGCACGGCTGAGGACCCCTGTGCATCCCTTGTCTGGGGTAATCTGGTTTCCTTTCACCCTCCAGGAGAGGCTGAGGAAGGAGTGATTTCTGGGGAGCTTCCCGCAGTGCAGGGGCCACCGAGCCAGCTGCGTCTGCTGGGATTTGCCTTAGCAGTCCTCAGATCACAGCCTATCCGCTGCCCAGCTGTGAATCCCCAGTGTCCCTGGCCATCTCCAGAGGCCTCCGCTTATTTCTCCAAAGCCGGGCCCCTCTGGCCTTCCCTTGCTCCTTCTGTCCCTGACCTCAGGCCCTCCCCAACCTTGCCCTACACTTGGTCCTGATCTTGTCCCACCCCCAGCTGTCAGTTTTCTCATCAAGCCTCAGAGGAGGGGACAACACCTCCCACTCCAAAAAGCCCAGCCCTCTGCCCTTCCTCAGCTTCCATTCGTGAGTGTGCAGGAGGGGAGGGGAGGGAAGGAATTATGTAAACATCGTGAAAGAAAATGATGCGGCTACAGCTAAGGCTTTCTAAAGTGGAGTCGGGAGACCGTGGGAGGATCGCACTCACATCTGCTAAAGGTCAAATCGCAGAATGTGCCAACTTTGGCTAAGAACTGAAGTCAGAATCCACCGCCTTCTACATCCCTCAGCTGGGCGTACCCTAATGAACTAACCAATCAGAATGGGCTTGCGATCGAGGATTTCCGCCCAGCCAATGAACTGCCTCCGAAAACAACTTTTTGTGGAAATCCTTCACAAAAACGTCTCCTGCCCTTGCGTTACGGATGCTGTTCGCGGCTGCCCTGATTCAGTGTACGCGAGTCGCAGTTCTTTGTTTCCTAAATAAATGCTATTTCTTTTAGCCTCCGTGTCAATCTCCTTTTTATAGTCAGCATAAAAAGGAGATTGACGTGGAGGTCAAAAGAAATAGCATTTTTTTTTTTAGAAAAAAAAAGGTTTTTGTTTTCTCTCTCTCTCTCTCTCTCTCTCTCTCTCTCTCTCTCTCTCTCTCCTTTCCTTTCCTTTCCCTTCTTTCCCTCCCTCCCTGCCTTCCTTCCTTTTTTTTTTTGACAGAGTCTCACTCTTGCCCAGGCTGGAGTGCAGTGACGCTATCTCAGCTCCCTGCAACCTCCACCTCCCAGGTTCAAGCGATTCTCCTGCCTCGGCCTCCTGAGTAGCTACCACGCACTACCACACCCAGCTAATTTTTTGTATTTTTAGCAGAGACGGGGTTTCACCGTATTGGCCGGGCTGGTCTTGAACTCCTGATCTCAGGTGATCTGCTTGCCTCAGGCTCACAAAGTTCTGGGGTTACAGGTGTGAGCCACAGTGCCTGACCCCTAAAGGTTCTTTAAAACCCCAGCTGAGTGTTCAGGGTTCTGGCTGGTGCGTGCCGCGTGTGGAGTAGCACACGTCGTTTCCAATGTACTCAGCCTGCTCTATTTTAACTCAGCACTTGTCCCTATCCGACATTGCATCTCAGTTTGTCTACGCTCTTATTGTCTTTTTCCATCATCAGAATGAAAGCTGTATTTGTTCTACACATATTTAAGGATCACCTACTGTGTACTGGTCCTGGTGTAGACATTGAGGACCCAGCACTGAATATCATAGCCCTAAACCCCTGCCTCATGGAATTTAGACTCAATTTTGGGGAGATAGATAATTAAAAAAAATTAATGAGCAAAATAAGTAATGAGTTAGATGGTGTTAGATGCTATGGAGAGAATAAATTTCGGCAGGGGGTGTGGCAAGGCATGCTACATGGGAATTAGGGGAGAAGATTCCATTTTAAATAGGGTGATCGGGGTCGGGCTTGGTGGCTCATGCCTGTAATCCCAGCACTTTGAGAGTCCATGGTGGGAGGATTGCTTGAGGCTAGGAGTTTGAAACCAGCCTGGGCAACATAGGAAGACCCTGTCTCTGCAAATTATTATTATTATTGAACTTAGCTGGATGTGATGGTGTATGCTTTAGTCCCAGCTACTTGGGAGGCTTTGGTGGGAGGATTGCTTGAGACCAAGAGGTCATGGCTGCAGTGAGCTATGATCGAGCCGCTGTGCCCCAGCCTGGGAGACAGAGTGAGACCATATCTCTGAAATAAATATAATAGTAATAGAGTGGTTAGGAAGGGCGTTCCAAAGAAGATGACAGCAAGTGCAAAGGTCCTGAGGTCGAACCATGCTTGGGATGTTTTCAGAACATCAAGGAGGCCAGGGTGGATGAGACAGAGTAAGTGCTGGGGAGACGATGGCAGATGAGTTGGAGAGAGGGAAGAGGAGGTCGGATCTGTAGGCTCCTGGGTTATGGTTAAGGACTTTAGTTTTTAGAGATACAGGGAACCATGAGAGGATTTAGAGCAGGGAGGTACATTATCCAACTTGAGTCCAACATGATCCCTCTGGCTGTCATGATGAAAATTGATTTGGCATCCATGGTGACTATTGGCTATATCAGTCATTACAATCATTGCAAAATGATTCTTCTTTTCTTTTCTTTTAGAGACAGGATCTCACTCTGTCACCCAGGCTGGAACGCAATGGTGTGATCATAGCTCACTGCAGCCTCAAACTCCTGGGCTCAAGCGATCCTTCCACCTTAGCCCCCTAGTAGCTGAGACTACAGAACACATCACCACACCCAGCTAATTTTTAAATTTTTTGTAGAGACAGAACCTCGAACTCCTGGCCCCAAGCAATCTTCCCGCCTCAGACTCCCAAAGTGCTGGGGTTACAGGTATGAGCCACTGCACCTGGCCACAAAATAATGTTTCTAACTCTTATCATTATTTTATTTTACTTTTTTAAAAAATGAGGTCTCACTATGTTCCTCAGGCTGGTACTCTCATAATGTTGATATTGGTAGTTGGCATTCTCCAGAGAGGAGGAACAGAGCCATCCTGGTTTCACTCTCCCTCCACCCGCTGGCCAATCACTTTCCTTTTACTTTTTTATCCTCAGTTAGCACTCATAGGTTTTTATTTAAGTCAGTGTTTCTAATGCATTAGTGCTGTTATTTTTATCCTCAAACTGTCTCAATTTTAGCCAGTGGGAGCTTCTGCAAGCTGGTTCCTGGCCTTTTTGACGTGTTCCCATCATTCTTTCAGCACCTCCTTGCTCTGGGGCAAAACAAGATGTTCCAGGCCCATTTTGCACTTTCTCTGACCCAGCTCTGGAGTCAACCATTGCTTCTAGGAGCCCTGAATCCCTTTAGTGGAAACGGGGATCCGGGCACTGGATGCGTTCATTGTTTCTTTTTATTTTATCATTTTTTCTTCCTTCTCTCCCCTCTCGTTCTCTCTCTCTTTATTCTATCTTTCTTTCTTTCCTGTCTCTCTCTCTCTCTCCTACCTTCCTTCCCCTCCCACCCTCTTGTCTTTTTATTTCTTTTTCTTTTTCTTTCTTTCTTCCCTTTCCTTTTTCTTTCTGTCCTGCCTTTCTGCCTTTCTTTCTTCTTTTTCTTTTTCTACCTCCCACTCTCCTTCTCTCTTCCCTCCCTCCCCTCCCTCTTTCTCTTCCCCTTCCCCTCCTTCCCTCCTTCCTTCCTTCCCTCCTTCCTTCCTTCCCTCCTTCCTTCCCTCCTTCCTTCCTTCCTTCCCTCCTTCCCTCCCTCCTTCCTTCCCTCCCTCCTTCCTTCCTTCCCTCCTTCCTTCCCTCTTTCCTTCCCTCCTTCCTTCCTTCCCTCCCTCCTTCCCTCCTTCCTTCCCTCCTTCCTTCCTTCCCTCCTTCCTTCCCTCCTTCCTTCCCTCCCTCCTTCCTTCCCTCCCTCCTTCCCTCCCTCCTTCCTTCCCTCCTTCCTTCCTTCCCTCCTTCCTTCCCTCCCTCTTTCCTTCCCTCCCTCCTTCCCTCCCTCCTTCCTTCCCTCCTTCCTTCCCTCCCTCCTTCCTTCCCTCCTTCCTTCCCTCCCTCCTTCCTTCCCTCTCTCCTTCCCTCCCTCCTTCCTTCCCTCCTTCCTTCCCTCCTTCCTTCCCTCCTTCCTTCCCTCCTTCCCTCCTTCCTTCCCTCCTTCCCTCCCTCCCTCCTTCCCTCCCTCCTTCCCTCCTTCCCTCCTTCCTTCCCTCCTTCCTTCCTTCCTTTATCTCTCTTTTTTTCTCTTTCTTCTGAGACTGTCTTGCTCTGCTGCCCAGGGTGGAGTGCAGTGGCACAGCCATGGCTCACTGCAGACTTGACCTCCCAGGCCCAAGTCATCCTCTTACTTCAGCCTTCTGAGAGGCTGAGACTACAGGTTCATGCCATAATACTGGCTGATTTTTTTTTTTTTTTTGGTAGGGACAGGGTCTCACTATGTTGCCCCGTTTGGTCTCAAGTTACTGACCTAAAGTGAGCCTCCTGCCTCTGCCTCCCAAAGTTCTGGGATTGCAGGTGTGAGCCACTGCACCTGGCCTACACTCATTGTTTCTGGAGTGTAATTGCCCTGGTGTCTTTCAGTGGACAGAGCCAGGAATGACACAGATGTTTCCAGATTTTGACATATCAATATGAAAAGTCGTGAGTTCCTACTAATACCTCCGATTCCAGCCTAATATCACGGTATACTTCCTGGGCTTGTGGCTTTCCATGTTTGTATATATATTTCTTTTCCTTGGTGATATACCTGGATCCCAAATCAGCACTATATTCATTAATTTGCTTAATCCTGCAGTACACAGAGAGTAGTTTCAAACTTGGTATACTCATACTACTGTGAAAAAAAGAAACCCTACGACTAAGATTCAGGCTAGGCACGGTGGCTCACACCTGTAATCCCAGAACATTGGGAGGCTGAGGCAGGTGGATCACTTGAGGTCAGGAGTTCGAGCCCAGCCTGGCCAATGTGGTGAAACCTCGTCTCTACTAAAAATACAAAATTAGTGGTGGGCGTCTGTAATCCCGGCTACTCAGTAGGCTGAGGCGGAGAATTGCTTGAGTCCAGGAGGCGGAGGTTGCAGTGAGCCTAGATCACACCACTGCACTGCAGCCTGGGTGATAGAGTGAGACTCCATCTCAAAAAAAAAAGAAAAAATAATTTAAGACTCAGTTGCCCTTCCTCCCTCCCTCTCTCCCTCCTTCGTCCTTCTTTGCCTCCCTCCTACCCTCCCTCCCTCCCTCTACTCCTTCCTCCCTTCCTAGCTTAGATTGAAAGTATGCAGTTGAAGAACTGTGATACAAAGTTACTACAGGAGTGAGGTAGCTCACACCTGTAATCCTAGCACTTTGGGAGGCCAAGGCTGGCAGATTACCTGAGGTCAGGAGTTCGAGACCAGCCTGGCCAAAATGGTGAGACCCCCCCCTCCACCCCCGTCTCTACTAAAAATATACAAATTAGCCAGGCATGGTGGCACACGTCTGTAATCCCAGCTACTCAGGATGTGGAGGCGGGAGAATTGCTTGAACCCCAGAGGGGAGATTGCAGTCAGTGAGATCAGTCTTTAAAAAAAAAAAGGTTACTTGGGTTACTTCTCCCCAGACCCCCAATCCCATTTAGTGTGCTTGTGTTTATTTGAAATACAGTCAGGTTTGTTTGTTTCTCTTTGTATTCATCTTTAAGGGTTTTCTCTATTCTGATGATTTGGATGGATTTTCTGGTGTGTTTTCACAGATAGAGTCTCACTATGTTGCCCAGGCTGGTCTTGAGCTCCTGGCTCAAGTGATCCTCTCACCTCAGACTCCCAAAATGAGCCACCATGCCCAACTTGATTTTTTTTTTTTTTGAGACAGAGTCTCACTGTGTCACCCAGGCTGGAATGCAGTGGCAGTGGCACGATCTGGGCTGACTGCAAACTCTTCCTCTAGGGTTCAAGTAATTCTCCTGCCTCAGCCTCCCAAGTAGCTGAGATTACAGATGCCCACCAGCACACCTGGCTAATTTTTATATTTTTAGTAGAGACGGTGTTTCACCATGTTTGTCAGGCTGGTCTTGAACTCCTGACCTCAGGTGATCCACCCGCCTCGGCCTCCCAAAGTGCTGGGCTTACAGGCGAGAACCACCACACCCAGATTTTTTTTTTTTTTTTTTTTTTTAATTTTATGAGTAGTCAAGTGCAGTAGTGAGAAGGGAGAAAAGAGGAGAACAAGGAGTTTGATCTATAATTGACTGAAGAATTCATTGACATAACTCACTACCTTTGGACCAGCCTCATGTTTTTTAAGTATGTAAAATATCAACACATATCCAGAAGTCAAATCTATACAAAAAGATCTACTCAGGGAAATGTAATTCCCTCCCCTAACCTTTCCACTCATTTCCCACCCACCCCCTTAGGGAGCCAATTTCATTATTTTCTGGTTTATCCTTATTCAAATAAATTACATATCCCCTTCTTTCTTACACAAAAGATAGCATTTTATGTGTGGGTGTATGTGTATACACTGTTTTGTACTTTGCTTTTTTTCAATTTATTAACACTGTGTCTTAGTAGTCGCTCCAATTCAGTTTATAGACAATTTCCTAATTTTTTTTTTTTTTTTTTTTGATACAGAGTCTCACTCTGTCACCCAGGTTGGAGTGCAGTAGTGTGATCTCAGCTCACTGCAACCTCCGCCTCCAGGGTCCAAGTGATTCTTGTGTCCCAGCCTCCTTTGTAGCTGGGATTATAGGTGCCCACCATCACGCTCAGCTAATTTTTGTATTTTTGTAGAGAAGAGGTTTCACCAGGTTGGCCATGCTGGTCTTGAACTCCTGGCCTCAAGTAATCCGCCTGCCTAGGCCTCCCAAAGTGCTGAGATTGCAGGCATGAGCCACTGCACCCAGCCTCCTCATTTTTTTTTTTTTTTTGAGATGGAGTTTTTCTCTTGCTACCCAGGCTAGAGTGCAACGGGGTGATCTCGGCTCACCGCAACCTCTGCCTCCCAGGTTCAAGCAATTCTCCTGCCTCAGCATCCCAAGTAGCTGGAATTACAGGCATGTACCACCACGCCTGGCTAATTTTGTATTTTTAGTAAAGACGGGGTTTCTCCATGTTGGTCAGGCTGGTCTTGAACTCCTGACTTCAGGTGATCCACCCTCCTCAGGCTCCCAAACTGTTGGGATTACAAGTGTGAGCCACCGCACCAGGCCCTCATTCTTTTTTATAGCTGCATAGTATTCCATTTCTCAGCTGTTCTGTGGTTTATTTAATGAAGCTTCTATGTATGGGCTTGAGAGTGTTTCCAATAGTTTTAAAATTACAAACAACGCTGCAATAAATAACCTTATGGATAAATACCGAGAGGTGGGATTGCTGGGTCAGAGGTAGAGGCCCATGGTGTTAGATGTTACTGTTCCTCCCTTTTGCATACCCACTAGCAACGCGCACAGGCCTGTTTCCCCAGGCTCACCCAGAATATGCTGTCAAGTTTCTGAACTGTTTTTCTAATTTCATAGGAAGAAACGACATCTCAGTGTAGTTTATTTAAAGTTTTTGTTTTTGAAAACAAATACAATTCCCATGTATTCTTTACCTAGTTTCTTTCAGTGATAACAATTTATATAAGCAGAGTATAATTATCAAAATCAGGAAATTGACTTGGATATGGTACTTTTTTTTTTTTTACTTTTAAAAATTTTTTGAGACAGGGTCTGACTCTTACCTACGCCGGAGTGCAATGGTGCGATCTCAGCTCACTGCAACCCCTGCCTCTCAGGTTCAAGCAATTGTCATGCCTCAGCCTCCTGAGTGGCTGGGATTACAGGTGTGCACCATCATGCCAAGCTAATTTTTTTTTTTAATTTTTAGTAGATATGGGGTTTCACCATCTTGCTCAGGCTAGTCTTGAACTCCTGAGCTCAGGTAATCTGCCTGCCTTGGCCTCCCAAAGTGCTAGGATTATAGGCATGAACCACCACACCCGACCTAATTTGATACTTTAAATTACAACTTCCAGCACTTTGGGAGGCCGTGGCGGGAGGGTCGCTTGAGCCCAGGAGTTTGAGACCAGCCAAGCAACAAAATAAGACTCCATCTCTTCAAAAAATCAAAAAAATTAGCCAGGTGTGGTGGTGCATGCCTGTAGTCCTAGCTACCCGGGAGACTTACGTGAGAGGACCGCTTGGGTCTGAAAGGTTGAGGCTGCAGTGAGCTGTGAATGCACCACTGCATCCCAGCCCGGATGGCAAAGTGAGACCCTGTCTCCAACCCAAGAAAACAAAAATCAAAAAACTAAATTACAGACCTTATTCAGATGTCACCAGTTTTTTGCACTTTGTTTTCACTGTGTATTTCTTTCTTCTTCTTTTTTTTTGAGACAGAGTCTCGCTTTGTCTCCCAGCCTGGAGTGCAGGGGTGCAATCTTGGCTTACTGCAACCTCCACCTCCCGGAGGGTTCAAGCTAATTTCCTGCCTCAGCCTCCCCAGTACCTGAGACCACAGGCACATGCCACCACCCCCAGCTAGTTTTTTTTTTTGTATTTTTAGTAGAAATGGGGTTTCACCATATTGGCCAGGCTGATCTTGAACCCCTGCTCTCACGTGATCCACCTACCTTCCCAAAGTGCTGGGATTACAGACATTAGCCACAATGCCCGGCCTCTTCTTTTTTTAATAATTAAGTATAGAGTTTGTTTTCACCCGAAGCATGAGGTTAGCCCCTCAGGAGCATAGCTTTATGTTACCCTGAAGGGTACATTCTCTCACCGTGTATTTCTCTGAATGTTTATTTTCAGTGTAGCTTTAATTTGCATTTCTCCTATAGTGAATGAAGCAAGCATTTTTCATAAATGTAATGATCACATCTACATTTTTGTTCATGAATTATTTGCTGATATTTTTTGTCCATGTTTTCTATCTGGTTTTCACATTTTGCTCTCAAATTTTCTTCCTCCTCCTCCTCTTCTTTTTTTTTTTTTTCGAGACAATGTCTTGTTCTGTCACCCAGGCTGGAGTGCAACTCACTGCAGCCTCAACTTCCCAGGCTCAGGCAATCCTCCCTGCTCAGCCTCCTAGTAGCTGGGACTGCAGGCATGCACCACCAAGCTCAGTTAATTTTTTTTTTTTTTTAAGAAAGAAAAAAAAAGGAATAAAGAAAGAGAGAAAGGAAAAAAAAGAATGAAGAAGAGGAAGAAAAAGGAAGAGAAAGAGAGAGAGAGAACGGGAGTATTGCTTTATTGCCCAGCCTAGAATGCAGTCTAAAAATGGGAATTGAAAACCTCTTTTATGCCAATAATTGTGCTTAACAATGGAGACAGGAAGGAATAAGGGAAGAAAATAACAAACAAGCAGCCAACCAATATTTCATTTAAACCTATGAAATGCTATGCAATTACTGAGGAGTGATTTACTTCCAATTATGTAGTCACTTTTGGAATAGGTGTGATATGGTACTGATAAGAATGTATGTTTTGTGTATTTGAAGTGGAGAGTTCTATAAATGTTTATTAAGTTTACTTGTTCCGGGTCTGAGTTCAAGTCCTGGATATCCTTGTTAATTTTCTGTCTCATTGATCAGTCTAATATTGACAATGTGATGTTACAGTCTCCCACTATTATTGTGTGGGAGGTTAAGTCTCTTTATAAGTCATTAAGGACTTGTCTTATGTATCTGGGTGCTCCTGTATTGGGAGTGTATGTATTTAGGATCGTTAGCTCTTCTCGTTGCATTGATCCTTTTACCATTATGTAATGTCCTTCTTTGCCTCTTTTGATCTTTGTTGCTTTAAAGTCTATTTTATCAGAGGTGAGAATTGCAACTCCTGCTTTTTATTTATTTATTTATGTTTGCTCTCCGTTTGGTTGGTAAATCTTCCTCTGTCCCTTTGATTTGAGTCTTTGTGTATCATTGCATGTGAGATGGGTCTGGATACAGCATACTGATGGGTTTTGGCTTTTTATCCAGTTAATAACATACATGAGTTTAATACTGCCATTTGATGCTAGCTGGATATATTTTTGGAAAGGCTGATACTGGTTGCTCCTTTATATGTATAGTGCTTCTTTCAGAAGCTTCTGCAAAGCAGGCCTGGTGATGGTCAAATCTCTAAGTACTTGCTTGTTTGCAAAATATTTTATTTTTCCTTCGCTTTTGAAGCTCAGTTTGGCTGGATATGAAATTCTGGGTTGAAAGTTCTTTTCTTTAAGGATGTTGAATATTGGCCCCCACTCTTTTCTGGCTTGTAGGGTTTCTGCTGAGAGGTCTGCTGTAAGTCTGATAGGCTTCCCTTTGTGGGTAACCTGACCTTTCTCTCTGGCTGCTCTTAGTATTTTCTCCTTCATTTCAACCCTAATGAATCTGACGATTATGTGCCTTGGGGTTGGTCTTCTTGAGGAATATCTTTGTGGTGTTCTCTGTATTACCTGGAGTTGAATATTGTCCTGTCTTACTAGGTTGGGAAAGTTTTCCTGAATAATCTCCTGAAGAGTATTTTCCAACTTGGATTCATTCTCTTCATCACATTCAGGTACATCTATCAAACGTAGATTAGGTCTTTTCACATAGTCCCATATTTCTTGGAGACTTTGCTCATTCTTTTTTATCCTTTTTTCTCTAATCTTGACTTCTCGTTTTATTTCGTTAAGTTGGTCTTCGAACTCTGATATCCTTTCTTCTGCTTGACCAATTTGACTGTTAAAACTTGTGCATACTTCACGAAGTTCTCGTGTTGTGTTTTTCAGCTCCATTAATTCACCTATATGCCTCTCCAAATTGTCTATTCTTGTTAGCATTTCGTCAAACCTTTTTTCAAAGTTCTTAGTTTCTTTACGTTGGGTTAGAACAAGTTCTTTAAATTCACAGAAGTTTCTTATCATCCACCTTCTGAAGCCTACTTCTGTTAATGGAACGCACTGGTTCTCCATCAGGGCTTGTTCCATTGCTGATGAGGAACTATGATCCCCTGTAGAGAGAGAGGCATTCTGATTTTGGGTATTCTCAGCCTTTTTACGCTGGTTTCTTCCCATCATTGTAAATTTATCCACCTGTCGTCTTTGTGATTTCTGACTTTCAAATTAGGTTTCTGAGTGGACGTCCAACTTGTTGATTCCTAGCGCTGAAATCTAGGCAATCCACTGCGCCGGCCAAAACAGCAGCATTAAGATTGTTGGTGCTTTTCTGCCCGGGAATCGGCCGAAAGGGGACCCAGTCCTGCTCACTCTGCACCAAGAACTGCCGCGCTGAGGCTGTGGGGCTCCTCCGCTGGGAATCTCCTGGTCCGTGAGCAACAAAAATTCCTCTGAAAGTGTGGCGTCCTCTCGTTCTCTGCACTTTCACTGGGAGCTACAATCCCGAGCTGCTAATGGTCAGCCATCTTGGACTTTTCTCCCTAATTTTTTATATTTCATATAGACAGAGTCTTGCAAGGTTGCCCAGGCTGGTCTCAAACTCCTGGGCTCAGGCACTCCTCCCACCTTGGCCACCCAAAGTGCTGTGATTACAGGCATGAGTCACTCACCTGGCCTTCCCTTTCAAATGTGAAGCGTTCCTGATATCTTAGGGTTATGATACATGTTGATATATGTTGCAAATACTTTTTCCTAGTCTGTTAGATGTCTTTTGACTTTGCTTATTGAGGTTTTTGACCTGAAAAATTACAAAATTTATGTAGTCAAATTCATTAATCTTTCATTGCATTGAGGTGTTTTTTCTTTTCTTTTCTTTTTGTTTTTTTTGAGACAGGGTCTCATTCTGGTTCCCCAGGCTGGAGTGCAGTGTTGCAATCTTGGTTTACTGGAGCCTCGACCTCCCAGGCTCAGGTGATTTTCCCACCTCAGTCTCCAGATCAGTTGGGACTATAGGCGCACCCCACCATGCCAAGCTGATTTTTTGTATTTTCAGTAGAGATGGGGTTTCAGCATGTTGCCCAGGCTGGTATTGAACTCCTAAACTCAAGCACTCCGCCCGCCTTGGCCTCCCAGAGTTCTGAGATTACAGGCGTGAAGCCACCGTGCCCGGTGGCATCTAGGTTTTGAGTGGTAGACAGCCTTTTCTCACACACAGGTAAAAAAGGGCACTTGGGGGACAATAGGAAAAATTGGAATAAAGACTCTGCATTAGATAACTGTATGAAATAAATGGCAAATAAATATCATTAACTAAATCTGGCAGGGCGCCGTGGCTCATACCTGCAATCCCAGCGCTTTGGGAGGTCGAGGCGGGTGGATCACCTGAGGTCAGGAGTTCGAAACCAGCCTGGTCAACATGTCGAAACCCCGTCTCTACCAAAAATACAAAAATTAGCTGGCCGTGGTGGCACGCACCTGTAATCCCAGCTACTCAGGAGGCTGAGGCAGGAGAATCGGTTGAACACGGATGCGGAAGTTTCAGTGAGCCGAGATTGCGCCACTGCACTCCAGCCTGGGCGACGGATCGAGATTTTGTCTTGTATCAAAAAAAAAAAAAGTCTGGGGGACGTGTGCTAAAGTGGGTTTGCGTAGGTGGAAGGGGCAAGCGGGCCCTTTAAGGTGAGATGGGCCCCGCCCCCTAGGCCTCCCCTCTCCCCAGCCCCTCCCACCCCGGAAAGGCTCTTCTCAAGTCCTGCCCCGCCCTTGGCCCCGCCCCTTCCCCGCCCCCCGGCGGAGCGCAGTCACGTGATCCGGGCTGTCTGCGCGCAGCGGCGCTGTCATGGTGGGCCAGATGTACGGCTCCGCCAGCAGCCGCCTGTCCGGGGCCCTGACGCGGGCGCTGGCGCTGGCCCTGGTGCTGGCCCTGCTGGCCGGGCTGTTCCTGAGCGGCCTGTCGGGGGCGATCCCGGCGCCGGGGGGCCGCTGGGCACGCGATGGGTCGGTCCCCCGCGCCTCCGGCAGCCGCTCAGTGGTCCTGGACGCCGCCGCGGGCCAGCTGCTTCTGGTGGACGGCCGCCACCCTGACGCCGTGGCCTGGGCCAACCTCACCAACGCCATCCACGAGACTGGGTAAGGGTTGGCCCGTCCCCGCGAGGGGTCATCTGGGGAGGGGAGTCGTGGGGCCGGACCTCCCTTGTGCCCGGGACCGGCCTCATGCCGGGTGGGAGCGCCCGTTTTCCTGGGGGTCAGCTACTCACTCCCAAGGCTGCAGCACCACCCTGTGGACCAGCTCCCTGTTTGGGAGGGGGCTATTGCAGCATCCTTCTCCTCATAGGGCTAGTCCCTTGCCTTCAGCCAGTGATGACAGTACTTCTGTCCACAAGAGGCCAGTTCCCCACCACGAGGCCGCAGTGCCTGCATCTGGATCAGGTCCATGGCTGGTGGGTAATACAATAACTTCTATTCCCCTGGGACCAGCCCCCTCCCCCAGACTTTGCCTCCTCTCCCCATGGAGGCCAGTCCCCTGTCCCTAGGCTTGAGGGGTGATGAGAACTCAACAGAAGGCTAATTCTCACCTGCTTGGCTGTGGCTTGCTCATGGGTGCCAGCCCCCTGCCTCCCTTCCAGTGCCAGGACTGAGCATGGGTTCCAGGCCAGTCCAAAAGCAGAGGGTCCCTAAATTCACATAGACCCACTTAGTACCCTGCTGGGGCTCTGCTCCTTCCTTGCCTTCTGTGTCCTGGTCCAAGGGGAAGTCCTTGGCTGGATGCCATGTTTGGCAGCCATGCTCACCATCTTTATTGCTGGGACCCAGGCTGTCATTCTGATGTGTGAGTCTCACCTAACTCCTCCGCCTGTCTGGGCTCCCATTTCCCCATCTGTGGCCCAGATTTTGAGGATGTGCTCTAGTTGGGTGGTCATGTGGAGCAGGTTCTGTACAGGGCTAGTGTCCATTCATTTATTCATTATCCTGATGCTTGGCCTTAGGGACATAGCTGAGCAAGGTGGGGGTCCCTACTCAGCAGGAGAGACAGACAGCGACAGAAGGGAAACTGAGGGCTCAGCTTCAAAGTCTTGTCAGCAGGGCCCAGGCACGGGACCCAGGCTGTACTGGGGGATTTTAGGGAACCCGGGGTGCATTGGACATATCCTAGTTCCCAGATGACACTAGGGAACCCTAGCACTAGGATATGCCCAGGATGTGGTCTGCACTCAAACCACAGTGCCCCCTCCAGCAGAAAGGGCCTCCTCCCACTGCAGCTGCCATCCACTTTGCTGACATGCATTGACTTCTGCAGGTGCTGGGAGACACAGGATGCGGAGGACACCCCCATTCTGGTGGCACTTGGGGGGTATCAAATAGATGTGAGATTTGGGGGAGATATTTGCTACAGACACAGGAGCCAGGTGGGGCCAATCTGGGAAGGCTCCCAGGGAGAGGAGGCCACAGAATGAGCTGGCATCTTTGGAGGGAACTGAAGATTTGTGGCTGGCCGCGGAGGCTGCTGGGACTCTGAGATCTGGTGACCCATTCTTTGCTGAATCACTCATGTTTTTGGCCCTGCATAGCAGAAACAAGAGGGCACGACAGAACTGTGCAGGGGAGGAGGCACAGGGACACCCAGCATGGGGAGGGGGCTTTGGCCTCTGGAGGCCCCTGCTGGGCTGTGTTGCTCTTGACTATGGTAAACACGGAAGTGGAGAGAAGGCCTCCTTGATTGTGCTGGATGGAAAGTTCTTCCAGGCTCAGCCCCTCTGCTGGGTGACCTTGGGCAAATCCCTTCACCTCTCTGAGCCTGTTCTCTTATCTCAAGGTAGGGCCGAAAGGGTCATGGAAATTCACTGGGGTCACGGAAAGCACTGCTGTTTGTTTATTTTTATTTTTTAGACAAAATTTAACTCTGTTGCCAAGGCTAGAGTGCAGTGGTATTATCCTGGCTCACTGCAATCTCTGCCTTCTGGGTTGAAGCGATTCTCATGCCTCAGCTTCCCAAGTAGCTGGGATCACAGGCGTGTGCTACCACGCCAGGCTAATTTTTGTATTATTAGTAAAGGTGAGATTTCACCATGTTGGCCAGGCTGGTCTCGAACTCCTGACCTCAGGTGATCCGCTCATCTCGGCCTTTCTGACTTGTTTTCGGAACTCTCTCTCGTCCTCTCCTCCTATGCTCACATGCCCCTTTCCCTCTGAGTTTGCCAGCACTTGAGGCTCTGATGGAGAGAAAACCATACAGGGACCCCCATTTCACAGGCAGGAAACTGAGGCCCTCAGAGACAGCCACTTGAAGACTCAGGGTCAGATGAAAGAAAGCCATTGGGGGTGTCCTGGCTCCTGATCAGCAGAATCTCTGATCTCTGGGGGACTCTGTCTTGTTTCAGAGAGTGAGGGTCAGGGATTTGATTGATGCCTCTGTTTGCTCAGAATTGGGATCCCTCCTTCTTTCTGGTGAAATCTCCAGATTTTGCCACTGGGGATCCTGGGATTGTCAGGATAAATTCTCCGTACTCCATAATCCTTTGTCTTTTTTTTTTTTTTTTAATTCTTTGTCTTTTTTATTAAAGATTTTTTTTTTTTTGAGACAGTGTCTCACTCTGCTGTTCAGGCTGGTGTGCAGTGGTGTGATCATAGCTCACTGCAGCCTCGAACTCCTGGACTCAAGAAATCCTCCCACTTCGGCCTCCCAAGTAGCTGGGACTATGGATACGCACCTCCATGCCTGGATAATTTTTTATTTTTTTTTTGTAGAAACGGGGTCTTGTCATGTTGCCCAGGCTGGTCTTGAACTCCTGGGCTGAGGTGATCCGCTCACCTTAGCACCCTCAACTGCTAGGATTACAGATTTGAGCCACTGGGCTTGGCCCCTTCTTTCAGTTGTGCTGTATCTGACTTTGGGCCAACACACCCACACAGCCTGGAAACATTTAGGATTTGGTGCTTGGAGATCAGAGATGTCACTGGGAGCAGAGCCTGCCTTAGTCTAGTTCTGGCCTTGGTCCTGGGGAAGCTGTATCCTCCAAACTTACTTTGTCTTCCTTCCCTGATCTGATCCCACTGACCAGCACCTTATCTATGAGGCTGCTTGAAGTAAATCACCATCCCACTGAGAGAGGAAGTGAATCAAAATAAGAGGGAATTACAAATTAGTAAACCAGGAAGCATCCCCAATCCACCGACCAACAAGCAAAAACAGCCCAGTAAAATGGATAAATAAGGTCCGGCTGTTTCTTTGAACAATGACAAGAGATGAATCTCTACCATCAAGAATGAGAAAGGAGGCCAAGCATGACGGCTCACGCCTGTAATCCCAGCATTTTGGGAGGCCAAGGCAGGAGGATGGCTTGAGGCCAGGATTTAGAGACTAGCTTGGGCACATGATGAAACCCCATCTATGCAAAAAATTAAAAAATTAGCCGGCTGTGGTGGCGCATGCCTGTGGTCCCAGCTACTTGTTTGAGCCTAGGAAGTCGAGGCTGCCATGAGCCATGATTGCACCACTGCACTCCAGCCTGGGCAACAGAGTTAGACCCTATCTCAAGGAAAAAAAAAAAGGCTGAGATAGGAGTGATAGCCACAGATATGTAGGCATCTCACATAATGGAGAGCAGCGACAGCCATATTGATCAGCGGAAGTGGGGTGCCGATACTTGTGAGGTATTTGTGGTCCTCTGCTCCTCTCATATCAGTGGTCTGACTTTCAAATGTCCCCTCTTTCAAGAGGCACCTTGATTAGACTCTTGAGTCATCTTAGAGACATTAGCTGCCCCTGGCATGAAATCAGCGTGGCCCATAGACTTGCCAGGAAAAAAAAAAAAGATTGAGGAAACAGACCTACTGCTGCCAACTTTTTATTTTTCTCAAGCAAGTGCATTAAAAGCAAAGCAGAGAAGTATTTGTCAACCCCTGTTAGTATTTATCTCATAAAAGATTTTAGCGCAAACAAGCAGAAAGGACATAATCTCTGAATAAAGAGTAGTCTTCTTTTCATTTATTTATTTTTTTGAGATGGAATCCGCTCTGTCACCCAGGCTGGAATGCAGTGGCATGATCTTGGCTCACTGCAACCTCCGCCTCCCCGGTTCAAGTGATCTTCCTGCCTCAGCCTCCCTAGTAGCTGGGATTACAGGTGTGTGCCACCATACCTGGCTAATTTTTTTTTTTTTTTTTTTGTATTTTTAGTAGAGATGGGGTTTCACCATGTTGGCCAGACTGGTCTTGAAATCCCAACTTCAGGTGACCTGCCCACCTTGGCCTCCCAAAGTCCTGGGATTACAGGCATGAGCTACTGTGCCTGGCCAAAGAGTAGTCTTTAATAAGCACATCTAGTTATAGATACACTCTAAAGTGCTTTTCTGGCCAGGCGCAGTGGCTTGTGCCTGTAATGCCAGCACTTTGGGAGGCCAAGGCAGGAGGATTGCTTGAGCCCAGGAGTTTGAGACCAGCCTGGGTAACATGGTGAGATCCTGTCTCTGCAAAAAATATTAAACAATTAGCTGGGCATGGTGGTGTATGCCTATAGTTCCAGCTACTCGGAGGCTGAGGCAGGAGGATTGCTTCAGCCCTGGTGAGGCTACAGTGAGCTGTGATCACACCACTGCACTCCAGCCTGGGTGACAGTGAGACTCTATCTCAAACAAACAAACAAACAAACAAACAAATTTCTAGCGATTTAGAAAGACAGGATGGGATATAAAAACCTCCCCATATAGTTTTTCCTAGATATAAACACTTTTAGCTCTTTCTTCTAGAATTTTCTATGCATAAAGAGGCCTAAACCTTCTTGCATACATATATATGTAAAGGCATACATGTGCGTGATGCATTTACATGTGGGCTTAGCCCGTGCCTACCATTTGGACTTCTCTACCTTTTTTTGAACTTTGTCTCTGACCTCTTTGCTCATCAGCACATGCAGACCACCGTGGCATGTGTGGTTAGCTTATTGTATCAGGCCCCTAATGATGGGCGTTTCTGGAGGGCCCAGCTTTTCTGACTTCGGAGAAAAGTGCTGCTGTGAAGAAGGGCGCTTACGCCCATCTCTGCAGGACCATATAAGCACCTGGCCAGGGAATGCGTTCCTAACCGTCGCCCGTCTCCAGGGCCTCAGTGCCAACGACTTGGCTGAGCCCACCCTTGCCGGAAGGGGCAGCTCTCACCAAGTGTGCCCTGGAGGAGGCCACTGACCGCTCGCTCAGTTACTACTGGGGCTTGAGGCTGCACAGCTTTTTGGTTTTACGGAGTTTGCCCAAGGTCTCCTTTGATCCACTGCCAGCTTTTATCATGAGGGGATCTGCATATTGGGCCCTGTTATGATCTTTCTCCCATCACCACACTCGTCAGGTCTCCTCAAACTCCCATCTCAGATTATTTTTTAATGAGACAGCGTCTTGCTCTGTTGCCCAACATGCCACTCTGTTGTACAGTGGCATGATGGCAGCTCACTGCAGCCTCGACCTCCTGGGCTCAAGCGATCCTCCCACCTTAGTCCCAGCCCCCTGTGACTATAGGCAAGCACCACCACAGCTGGCTACTTTATTTTGTATTTTTCTGTAGCAAGGGGGATCTCGCTTTGTTGCCCAGGCTGGTCTCTTACTACTGGCCTCAAGCAATCCCCCCACCTCTGCCTCCCAAAGTGCTGGGATTACAGGCATGAGCCACTATGCCATCCCCTCTCAGATTCTTGATGAGATAAATACTTAGTGAGTGCGTAATGTGCATTCTGTCCTGGCACATGCCACAGCAGTCCTCTGAAGGGGGATTCACTCTGCCCATTTTACAGATGAGGAAACTGAGGCCCCAAGAGTTAAAGCAGTTTGCCCAAAGCATACACAACCAATAAGGGATCTACCCAGGGATTCAAACCAAGTCGGAGGGACCCACAAGCCCAAACTCCTGGTCTTTTATTCTCCTTGAAATTTAAAATCATCATTCCTTTCCCTTGTGTTTTTCTGTCCTCATCTGTGATGAGTCATTAGCCTTAAGTTCATGGGTCGCATCTGCATTTGATAAGAACTATACCTCCTTGACCCCAACACTCCCCACAAACCTGAGTTTGAGGCTCAGAGCGTGCACTCAAGAATGTTAGTCTCAGCTCTGCTGCTCACCTGCTATGTGACCTTGGGCAAATCACTGCATCTCACTGTATTATGTGGGAGCCTCAGCTTCCACATCTGTAAAATGGGGAGAATAAAACCCATGTCATAGGGTTGTTGGAAGAATTTTTTTTTTGAGACAGAGTCTCACTCTGTGACCCTGGCTAGAGTATAGTGGCATGATTATGGTGAGCTAACCGTAATCTCCCGGGTTCAAGTGATTCATGTCTCAGCTGCCGGAGTAGCTGGGGCTACAGGCACACGCCACCACACCCAGCTAATTTTTGTATTTTCAGTAGAGATGGGGTTTCACCATGTTGGCCAGGCTGGCCTTGAACTCTTGACCTCAAGTGATCTGCCTGCCTCTGCTTCCCAAAGTGCTGGGATTACAGGCGTGAGCCACTGAGCCCAGCATGTTTTTGGAAGAATTTAGAGATACATAAACATCTGAGTACTCTGGGGCTATTGTAATTCCCCATATCAGGGCCCCACTAAAGATCCCACAGCTCCACCCTGTCATCTCCAGAGTACTTTGCTTTGGAACATTCAGAGCTCAGGCTTCCTCCTTTTACTTTCCCCGTTCTCTTCACCTGGCAAACTCTTTTTTTTTTTTTTTTTTTTAAGACGGAGTTTCGCTCTTGTTACCCAGGCTGGAGTGCAATGGCGCGATCTCGGCTCACCGCAACCTCCGCCTCCTGGGTTCAAGCAATTCTCCTGCCTCAGCCTCCCGAGTAGCTGGGACTACAGGCGCGCGCCACCATACCCAGCTAATTTTTTGTATTTTTAGTAGAGACGGGGTTTCACCTTGTTGAACAGGATGGTCTCGATCTCTTGACCTCGTGATCCACCCACCTCGGCCTCCCAAAGTGCTGGGATTATAGGCGTGAGCCACTGCGCCCGGCTTCACCTGGCAAACTCTTATGTAAACTTCAAAACCCAGAACAGCTGTCACCTATTCTGTGATGCTGTCACAGATTGTACGCAGATAATTGTAGCAGCAGCAGCATACCTCCTCGGGACACCTCCTTGACACTTTATTCCTTTCTCTGTCATAATGGTTACCCTCTTATGTCCTGATCTGTTTTCATGTCATTCCCCTCTGTTGCCACTAGCTTTTTGAAGGCCAGAGGTGGACATCATTCATCCTTAGACACCCTCAATGTCTGGCACCCAGTAGGCACTCAAAAAGACTTGCTTACTGAAGGTGTCAGGTGTGGGTATTTTCGAGTCTTTCCCTGTCCAAGGCTGAGCTATTCCTGTCCTGGAACGTTCGATGGCTTTTAGCTAACTTCCCACCAGACAGCCGTGGCCGAGCCTGCCTCTCCCTCATCTTGTAGCCTCTCCAAGATCTCTTTAGTGTCTTCCAGGTGCCCTCATTTTCTTACTAGAAATTGCCTTTAAAAATGCTCCCCCCTGCCCCTGGCTAGTTATAGAAATGACATGACTGAATATTTTTGTGTCCTTGGAGCAAAAATAATATATAGGACCAGAAAGGAAAAGATTGATCTGGCCACACAAAAATGAAAACGTCTGTATGGCAAGAACAAATGCAAAAGCCAATTAAAATAACAAACATGTTTTCTCTTACTATTATTTAGAGACAGGGTCATCTCTCATCCAGGCTGGAGTGCAGTGGTGTGATCGTAACTTACTGCAGCCTCAGATTCTTGGGCTCAAGTGATCTTCCTATCTCAACCTCCTGAGTAGCTGGGACTACAGGCACACCCCACTGCACCTGTAATTTTTAATTTTTTTCTTATAGACAGGATCTTGCTATGTTTCCCAGGCTAGTCTTGAACTCCTGGCCTCAAGTGATGCTCCTGCCTTGGCCTCCTAACATGCTGGGATTATAGACATCAGCCCCTGCACCTGGCCCCTCCCCTCCCTTCCCCTCCCTTCCTCTGCCTCTCCCTCTTCCCTTCCCCTCCCTCCCCTCTCCTCCCTTCCCCTCCCCACCTCTCCTCCCTTCCCCTCCCTTCTCCTCCCTTCCCCTCCCTCCCCTCCCTCCCCTCGCCTCCCCTCTCATCCCTTCCCCTCCCTTCCCCTCCCTTTCCCTCCCTCCCCTCTCCTCCCTTCCCCTTCCTTCCCCTCCCTCCCCTCCCCTCCCTTTTTCCCCTCCCATCCCCTCCCCTTCTTTTATTCTTTTTTGAGGCAGGAGTCTGGCTCTATCACCCAGGGTGGAGTGCAGTGGTGCCATCTTGGCTCACTGCAACCTCCGCATCCCAGGTTCAAGTGATTCTACCTCAGACTCCTGAGTAACTGGGACTACAGGAGTGTGTCGCCATGCCCAGCTAATTATTCTATTTTTAGTAGAGACAGGGTTTCACCATGTTGGCCAGGCTGGTCTAGAATTCCTCGAATTCTCAGCCTCCCAAAGTTCTGGGATTACAGGCAAGAGCCACTGTGCTCAGCCTCGTATTTTCAATATTAGTGACAAGCAGAGGGCTAATGTATACAGGGAATTTCACCAACCAATAAGAAAAGATTTCAAAAACCCATTAGAGAAAAATGGGTAAAGGACATGAAACAGAGAAATAGAAATGACCAATAAAAATAAGAAAATATATGTAACTTAACTAATTTAAACATCGTAAGCACCTTGGAACTTTTGCAACTAACACCTTGTTTGCTAGTGATGATTTTAATGAGGAGTGGGCAAATGGAAGTTTGCTCACTCTAGAGACTCAGTCTGTGACCTGCTGTGGTTCCAGGACTGGCAGTGCTGGCATTACCTGGAGGCTACATAGGAGTGCAGAGGTGTGGCGCAGTGGCTCACCTGGGTAATCCCATCACTTTGCGAGGATCACCTGAGGTCAGGAGTTCGAGACTGGCCTGGCCAACATGGTGAAACCCTGTCTCTACTAAATATACAAAAATTAGCTGGGTGTGCTGGTGCATGCCTGTAGTTCTGGCTACTCAGAAGGCTTAGGTGGAAGGACAGGTTCAGTCTGGGAGGCTGGAGGCTGGAGTCTGTAGTGAGCCAAGATCATGCCACTGTAATCCAGCCTGAGTGATAGAGCAAGATGCTGTCTCAAAAAAAAAGCCCCAGTGCAGTGGCCATGCTTGTAATCCCAGCACTTTGGGAGGCTGAGGTGGGCAGATCTCTTGAGGCCAGGAGTTCGAGACCAGCCTGGCCAACATAGTGAAACCCTGTCTCTCACTAAAAATACACAAATAAATTAGCTAGGTGTGGTGGCTCACACCTGTAATCCCAGCTACTTGGGAGGCTGAGGTAGGAGAATTGCTTGAACCTGGGAGGTGAAGGTTGCAGTGAGCCAGTATCATGCCAGTGCATTCCAGCCTGGGGAACTGCCAGACTCTGTCTCAGGAAAACAAAAAACTATGGAGACTCAGACCCCATCGCAGACCTGATCAGAACCTGCCGTCTACCCAGGCCTGCAGGTGACCTGCATATATATCAGAGGTGGAGAAGTGCTCCTTCAGAGGCATGGGAGCCAGCCTTCCTGGAAGTGAATCCTGCCCCTGACAACTCTATGACCTTTCAGGTGTATCTGCTAGTATTGGGCAGCAGTGCTGTGTAACAAACCAGCCCCAACCCAGTGGCTTAAACAAACAACATTGATCCTTATGGGGCAGCTCTACTTCATGCTGCAACTCTGCAGACCTGGTGTGCCTGTGTGACTCTCATAGCCCTAGGACAAGTAGGCTGGCCGGTGTGTGTTCTTCCCATAGTGATGGCAGAGGTACAAAAGGGCAAGTGAGGCTTCCTGAAGGCTAATCTTACAACCAGCATGCTGTCAATTCCACTGACATCCTATTGGCCAAAGCAGGTCACATGACACAACCAAACCCAAATGAAGGAGCAGACAAGGACATTTGACTATTGGTGGAGGAATGCAGTCACGTGGCAGAGGGCATGGACATGGGAATGAGGGTGGCATGTGACATAAGTTTGTGTTTTAATTTCCTCCTCTTCTGCAAGAGGACAAGATGGGGATGATAACCCTGCCCACCTTGGAGGATTATAAGATTATCACAGGGACTCAATTAGTTAATAGACATGAAAGTGGCTAGAACATGGCTTGGCACAGAGCCAGAATCTCATCCTCGATGGATGTTAGCTGGTGTTACTGTGGGTGAGGTAATGTAGATGGGTCCAGCATTTTTGGGGGAGGCTGTTTGTCAATATCTACAAAAATTAAAAATACATATGGCCTTTGAGCCAGTAGTTCCTATTGGAGGGATTCAATCCTGCAAGCTTGCAAAGACGGACAGACGGAGATTCACGTGAGCATCTGCTGACCACTGTGTCATTTTCACGGTTCAAGCCTGGAGATGCTGTGTGACTAGCTGGGGGCCTCTGCCACTGACTGAGTGTCCCCTCCTTCCCCTCCAGGTGGGCCTTTCTGGAGCTGGGCACAAGTGGCCGATACAATGACAGCTTGCAGGCCTACGCAGCCGGTGTGGTGGAGGCCGCCGTGTCAGAGGAGGTAAGGGCTGAAGTGTGGACATGGGGCTCCCACCCTGCCCCACCCCAGCAGTGTGTTCTCCAGGGTGCTTTTGAGATATATGCAGAATAGGCCCCCCCACTCCTGCCGCTGCCTTCCATCTATCTGGGGAGAGAAAGTGGACATGCATTCTTTAGAAAATTACACTAGGGGCCGGCCACTGCGCCTGGCTCTCACCCACTTCTGATATTGCTGACTTTTTGAATGGATGATGTTAATTTTTATAAAGCTCAATGATGAGTAAAGCAAAATAATATGTTGTTGAGGGACTCATCACATGCAGTAAAAGCAGCTGAACAAAAGTAAGGCAGTGGGCACAACTCGAGTGCCCAGCTACTGATGAATGGATGCATAAAACGTGATCTCGCATACAGCATAAGTTTATTCGGCTATAAAAGGGAATGAAGGACTGGCATACACCAGAACATGAAAGAACCTTGAAAACATGTTAAGGAAAAAAGCCACTCACAAAAGGGCACATACTGTACGATTCTATTTGTATAAAATGTCCAGAGGCCGGGCGGGCACTCCAGCTTGGGTGACAGAGCGAGACTCTGTCTCAAAAAAAAAAAGTCCAAAATTAGCAAATCTACAGAGACAGAAAGCTGACTAGTGGGTGCCAGGACTTGAGGGGAATGAGGAGTGACTGGTGATGGGTAGGGGGTTTCTTTCTGGGATGATGAAAATGTTCTGGAGTTAGAGAGTGGTGATGGTTGCACCACCTTATGAATACATTAAAAACCATGAATTATACCTTTTTTTTCATTTTTCGAGACAGAGTCTTGCTCTGTTGCCCAGGCTGGAGTGTGGTGGTGCGATCTCGGCTCACTGCAACCTCTGCCTCCCAGGTTCAAGAGATTCTCCTGCCTCAGCCTCCCAGGTAGCTGGGATTAAGGCATGCGCCACCATGCCCAGCTAATTTTTATATTTTTAGTAGAGATGGGTTTTTGCCATGTTGTCCAGGCTGGTCTCGAACTCCTGACCTCAAGTGATCGCCCGCCTAGGCCTCCCAAAGTGCTGGGATTACAGGTGGGAGCCACCATGCCCAGCTGATTTATACATTTTTAAATGGTGAATTTTATGGTATGCAGACTATATCTCAATATAAATGAACGAATGAAAGGGAATGATAGCTACCACATTTAGGGTGGTGGGTACCTCTAGGGGTAGAGGAGGCAGGGGCTTAGGGGATGCTCAATGGTACCAGTAACATTCTAGGTTTTAGTTTGGGTGTTCATTTTATTATCTTGCATCATAACTTAGAATATGTTGTGTATTATTTCTGTGTATCAGATAGTACCTAGTGAAAATTTTTTTTTTTTTGAGACAGTCTTGCTCTGTCACCTAAGCTGCAGTACAGTGGCGCGATCTTCGCTCACTGCAACCTCTACCTCCCTGGGTTCAAACGATTCTCATGCCTCAGCCTCCAGAGTAACTGGAATTTACAGGCGCACACCACCACGCCTGGCTAGTTTTTGCATTTCTCGTAGAGACAGGGTTTTGCCGTGTTGACCAGGCTGATCTCAAACTCCTGAACTCAAGTGATCTGCCCGCCTCGTCCCAAAGTGCTGGGATTTCAGGTGTGAGCCACCTGGCCTAGGCTAGGCAGACATGCTAACAGGCATTGTCATGTGTACTTCACAGTAAACACCTGCCATTTTCCAGGAAGTCCATCAATAACTGACTTTTCCATTGATGGCCTAACCAGCGGCCCAAAGGCAGAGCACCTGCCTGTAATCCCAGGATGTTGGGAGGCCCGGGAGGGAGGATTGCTTGAGCCCAGGAGTTGGAGGCTGCAGTGAGCTAGGATTGTACCACTGTACTCCAGCCTGGTGACAGAGTGAAACTTTGTCTCAAAACACACACACACACACACACACACACACACACACACATACACACACACACGAGGTAGGCGAGGCTGTGGAGTGACAGCCGTCTCCCATGATGTAGATGGCGGTGTGCATTGGGTCACCCAAATTGGAAAACAATTTGATGTCAACTTGTGGAGTTGAACCTGCATGTGCCCTAGGACTCAGCAGCCCTCCTGCTTGGGTGTATACCCTAGGGGGGATGCATACCCAGGGGTGTGGATGAGGTGCTCAAAGCAGCCTCAAAGTGCCTTTAAAATGTCCCGGGCAGGTGAATAGCTAACTAGGTGGAGGTGTGCAGGGCAGCGTTAACAGAGCAGCGGAAATGGGTGAATCTGAGACGCCTGGAGGTGAAGGGGAAAGAGCACTCCTTCCTGTGTTGCCCAGGCTAGCCCCAAAGTCCCGGGCTCAGGCGATCCTTCCACCTCCACTTCTCAGGTAGCTGAGAATACAAGCACACACCACCATGCCCGGCTTAAGCCCCATCTTAATGTGGATTCCAGTCATGGCTCTTTGATTCACCACCTGGGTGACCTTGGGAAAGTTACTTAACCTGTGCCCTGATTTCCTCAGCTGTAAGTGGGAGTAGTGATAATAGCACCCTCCTTACAGAGTTGTGGGGGTTGAATGTGCCAGTTCATAGAAAGGTTGGTCATTACCACTAGCTATGGGTAGTGAGCCCCCTTCTGTAGAGCGGCAGCAGCCACTCCCCTCCTCCTGGGGTGCCAGCTGGGTGGCTTGTGTTACTCTGGGCCAGGCAGCTGATCTTGGCTGGGCTCACTGATGCTTCGTTCACATGTCTGGGGGCTGGCTCTCTGTCAGCTGGGGTGACGGGGACGACCAGGCTGCACGGCCTTTTGTCCCCCAGCAGGCCAGCCCAGACTCATGCAGGTGGCATTTGGGTGGGAAGTGCAGAGGGCCCCCTGAGGTCTGGGTGAAACTGGCGTGGCGTTCTCTCACCTGGTGGAGTCAGCAGGGGTGTTGCTGTTTTGTTCCCTGCTGTGTCCTCAGTGCTTAGGCTGGAACATAATAGGTACTCAAAAAACATTCATTGATTGACTAGCTGAACACATACATTGGGGTCCCCAGTAGCAGAGGTGGTGCCATCAGGTACAGGCTTTGCAGGCTAAAGGCTCTCAGGGTGACTTCCAGGGGCCTGGGGTCCCTACCAGGGGCAGAGCTGGGCAGGAAGAGGAGCCTCCAGGGAGACGATGGTATGAGCAAGGGTTCAGGTGGCCACGCCAGCAGCCTCTGCTTTGGGGCAGCCTGGGTGGGGGCTCTCAGGGAAGAGAGCACCCAGCTGCCCGCCCCCACTTCACCCACCCCCCACCCCGCAGCTCATCTACATGCACTGGATGAACACCGTGGTGAATTACTGCGGCCCCTTCGAGTACGAAGTCGGTTACTGCGAGAGGCTCAAGAGCTTCCTGGAGGCCAACCTGGAGTGGATGCAGGAAAAGATGCAGTCAAACCCAGACTCAGCTTACTGGCACCAGGTGAGCCCAGCTGCCACGCTCGGTGGGAGGGGGCTTCCAGCTGGCCAGCCGTCCTGTCCCCTGCTGTTCTGGCCAGCCTCCTGGCATGTCCAGCTGCTCAGCCACCGTGTGTCCATCATCATCTCCACCCTCCTAGCCGACCTGCCACATGTCCATCTGTCCAGTCTCCATCTGTCCACTTGCTGGAATTCCAGCCATCCACCCTAGCCTACTTACTGTCAAAGAATGACTGAAAACAGAGTCAGTTGTTGGCATGGTGTTTTACTTGCATACAAAGGAGGTTGCTTGGTAGATTGATTACGTTGGATGCAAGTAAATACAGTATGAGAAAGAGAGGAAGGGGAAAGCTGGAAAATCCCAGAGTCTGGGCACAGTGAATTTCGTTTTCCTTTCCTTGAGGGAGCTGCTGATCAGCTGGCAGCTAACGGAGAGGCCAGGCAGGTGCTCTGCCTTTGGGCCACTGACTAGGCCATCACTGGAAAAGTCAGTTATTTAATGTCAGGTGCTTACAGTGAAGTACACATGACACTCTGTGAGGTGGCCGTCAATGCCTGTTAGCATGTCTGCCTAGCATAGGCCAGGTTTGCACCATTTTCCTCTGTAGAACTTCTCAGTGTTCACCCACCCCCCTACTTACACCCTTACTAAGACAGCCTCTTCTACCACCCACCCATCTACTTGTCTGTTCCACACGTCTACCACCCACCCATCCACCCATCATGCATCTCTCTATCCATCCATCCATTTGCCCACCCACCTCTCACTCACCCATCTACCTCCATCTGTTTATTCACTCTTCCATCCAACCATTTACCTGTCTATTCTCCCACCATCCATCCATCCATCATCCATCCATCCACCCACCCACCACTCAGCCATCTACCTCCAGCTATTCATTCACTCTCCCATCCATCCATTTACCCATCTATTCTCCCACCCACCCATCCATCCATCCATCTATCCACCCACCCACCCATCTACCTATCTATCCATTCACTCTCTCATGCATCCATTCATTTACCCACCCATTCATCTATCCACCCACCTGTCCATCATCCATCCATCCACCCACCCATACTTATATATACAAATCCACCTACCCACTCATCCATGCATCCATCTACCTTCCACCTGTCAGACCACCCATCCACCCATACATACGTACATCCACCCATCCATCCACCCAACAGCCCACCCATCCATCTTGCAGATGCTTACTAAGTGCCTGGCCAAGCCCCCATGAGGGATATACCGATGATACTTTATGGTTACAGGATGTTGAGGCAAAACGATGACAATGGGGAGAAGTCAGATGCCTGTGACAGGTGCCCGAGGCAGCAATATAGTCAGTACTGAACTCAGAACAGGAGCAGCTGGCAAGAGGCCCGGCCAGGCTGGGAGGCATCCTAGAAGAGATGGCTTCTGAACTAGGCTCTTAAGTGGGGCTGATTTGGGGTTAACACATCCACCTCGCATCCTTAGGGCAGAGACATAGAGTTAATTCATTGAAAGCAAGAAGTACTCAGCATGGAGGGGTGGATGGTGGTTTGGGGGGTGTCAAAGCTGGCTGGAGTCCGGAGGGTACCCCCAAGCCTCCTGCTCTGAACCCCTAGGCCAGAGCCCCTCCCATTGACGAAGAAGGTGTGAGCCTGGAGGAGAGGCCTCACCCTCCCTCTGCCCCTGCCCCCTCCCCTAGGTGCGGCTGACCCTCCTGCAGCTGAAAGGCCTGGAGGACAGCTACGAAGGCCGTGTGAGCTTCCCAGCTGGGAAGTTCACCATCAAACCCTTGGGGTTCCTGTAAGTGCCACCCCCAGAGTGGACAGGGTGGGAAGAAGGGCCACATGCTCATAGTTGGACAGACCTGGATTCCAGTGTCAACCCTGCCACTGCCTGGCTCTGTGGCCTCAGAACAGTCAGCTGACCTCCCAGAGCCTCAGCTTTCTCCTCTGCAAAATGAGAACATAACAGCACCCACAGCGGCATGGTAACCCTCTGGTGCCCTGGCCCTCCTCAGCCTGCTGCAGCTCTCTGGGGATCTGGAAGACCTGGAGCTGGCCCTGAACAAGACCAAGATCAAATCTTCCCTGGGCTCCGGCTCCTGCTCTGCCCTCATCAAGCTGCTGCCCGGTCAGCGTGACCTCCTGGTTGCCCACAACACCTGGAACAACTACCAGCACATGCTGCGTGTCATCAAGAAGTACTGGCTCCAGTTCCGGGAAGGCCCCCAGGGTAGGTGGCTGTGGGCATGTCTGGGGGATGAGCAAGTGGGTGGGTACCCACATGGGGGTGGTCCTAGGAGGTGTGGGCCTTGGAAACCCTTCCAACACATGCAGTCACTGTAGGCACATTTCAAGAGTTCATCCTGTTTTTGTTTTTTTCTTTTTGAGTCAGGATCTTGCTCTGCTGCCCAGGCTGGAGTGCAGTGGCACAGTCGTGGCTCACTGCAGCCTTGACTTCCCAGGCCCAGGTTATCCTCCCGCCTCAGCCTTCCTAGAATCTGGAACTATAAGTATGTACCACCATACTCAGCTAATTTTTTTATGTTTTATTTTTTTAAGAGACAGAGTCTCATGATATTGCCCAGGCTTGTCTCAAATTCCCGGGCTCAAGCGATCCTTCCAACTTGGCCTCCCAAAGTGCTGCCATTACTTATGTGAGCCACTGCACCTAGCCAGTGCATCTTTTTATGCATGTTTATTGCCTTTTTAATTTTACCTATTGCTGCTTAATCAGCCACCCCAAAATCTAAAATAACAAAAGCTTAAGCAACCACTATTTATCTTTTGTTCCTGCCTCTGTGGGTCAGCTGGGTGGTTTTGGTTTTCTGGGCTGGGCCAGGCTGATCTTGGCTAGGCTCACCGATGCATCTGCAGTCCACTGGCAGGTCAGCTCGGGTGGGCTGGCTGGCCTGGGTTGGCCTCATTCTCCTGTCTGGGGTTGACTGTCAGCCAGGGTGATGGGGAAGCTGGGCCATCATCAGCAGGTGAGCACAGGCCTGTTGCATGTGGCATTGGGGTGGGATGTGGTGAAGACCTCTTGAGGCGTTGGTGAAACTGACACAGCATTCTTTTCTTTTTTTAAATTTTGAGACAGTGTCTTGCTCTGGTGCCCAGGCTGAAGTGTAGTGGTGTGATCTCAGCTCACTGCAACCTCTGCCTCCCGGGTTCAAACAATTCTCCTGCCTCAGCCTCTTGAGTAGCTGGGATGATAGGCATGTATCACCATGCCTAGCTAATTTTTGGGTTTTTAGTAGAGGCAGGGTTTACCCATATTGGCCAGGGTGGTCTTGAACTCCTGACCTCAAGTGATCTGCTCACTTTGGCCTCCCAAAGTACTTGGATTACAGGTGTGAGCCACCACGCCTGGCTTGATACAGTGTTTTTTTTTTTTTTTTAAGACAGAGTCTTGCTCTGTCACCTAGGCTGGAGTACAGTGCTCAGCTTACTGCAACTTGTACCTCCCAGGTTCAAGCAAATCTCCTGCCTCAGCCTCCTGAGTAGCTGGAATTACAGGGGCGTGCCACTGTGTCTGGCTAATTTTAGTAGAGATGGGGTTTGCCATGTTGGCCAGGCTGGTCTTGAACTCCTGACCTCAGGTGATCTGCCTGCCTTGGCCTCCCAAAGTACTGGGATTAAAGGAGTAAGCCACTGCACTGGCTGACATAGCATTCTTTACCCAAATCAAGTCTGGTGGCCAGCCCAGACTCAAGAGGTGGGAGAACAGGCTCCACCATTTGCTGTGAGAAACTGCAGAGTCATATTGCACATGGCTTGGATGCAGGCATGGGAAAAATTAGAGCTATTTTTGCTAACAACCAACTGCAGGGCGTACGTGAATACACTCTTCCTGTCAAATATGAAAACTGACTGGGCACGGTGGCCCATACCTGTAATCCCCATGCTTTGGGAGTTCAAAGCAGGAGGATTGCTTGAGCCCAGAAGGTCGAGGCTGCAGTGAGCCGTGATCACGCCACTGCACCCCAGCCTGGGTGACCATGCAAGACCTTGTCTCTAATAAAGAAAAAAAAAAGGCTGGGTACGTTGACTCATACCTGTAATCTCAGCACTTTGGAAGGCCGCGGTGGGCAGATCACGAGGTGAGGAGATCAAGACCATCCTAGCTAACATGGTGAAATCCTGTCTCTACTAAAAATACTGAAAGTTAGCCAGGTGTGGTGGTGGGTGCCTGTAGTCTCAGCTACTTGGGAGGCTGAGACAGGAGCATTGCTTGAACCCAGGAGGTTGCAGTGAGCTGAGATCGTGCCACTGCACTCCAGCCTGGGCGACAGAGTGAGACTCCATCTCAAAAAAAAAAAAAGAAAACAAAAGTTTACGGTCAAGGCCAAAGTCCTCTGTAGTGCCACGTCCTTCATCGCAGGCCCCAGCATCAACCCCAGGGATACCACTGCCAGATGTTTGCAGTACCTCCTTCTTGGCCAAATGTAAAAACTTGATGGGACCAGGAGGTGGTGAGGAGGTACGGAAGTGTCCAACCTTATTTGTTGCTAATGGGAGTATGTGTTGGCACAGCTACTTTTAAGAGGAATCCAGCTGGCATCTAATAAAATTCAAAATCCGTCACTCCAGTGATCCAGCAATTTTCTGACTCCAGTCTGTCCCTAGAGAGACATTTCAGCTTCTGCATGGGGAGTGTGTATAAGCAAGTCTGCTGCCACAGCGGTTTGGTAACAACCTAATGTCCACTCATTGAAATTCAAGTCAACTCTAAATTGACATTTACACAGGGCATCGTATACACCGTAAGTGTACAGCTTGCATTTCTTGCACATGGAACACACCTATGTACAGCAGCCGGCTGGAGAAACAGAACATTCCCAGCCCCTAGAAGCTTCCCTCATATCCCTGTCCAGGCACACCCCCACCCCAGCATCACCTCTATTCTGCTTTCTCTCTTTCTTTCTGTTTTTTTTTTTTTTTTTTTTTTTTTTTTTTTTTTGTAACAAGACAGAGTCTTGCTCTGTCACACAGACTACAGTGCAGTGGTGCGATCTGAGCTCACTGCAACCTCCACCTCTGGGTTCAAGCAATTCTTTTGCCTCAGCTTCCTGAGTAGTTGGGATTACAGGTGCATACCGCCATGCTCAGCTAATTTTTGTAGTTTTAGTAGAGACGGGTTGCACCATGTTAGCCAGGCTGGTCCTGACCTCAAGTGATCCAACCAAGAAGATACCAAGGTGCCAGACTCCTTTTAGGGGAGAAACCTCTGTTTTTCCTTACAGAGCCCTAAAAGTATAAACAGATGAGTTCCTCTGAGATTTTGTAGTGTGTTACCTGATTTTTTTTTTTTTTTGAGACAGCGTCTCTCTCTGTTGCCCAGACTAGAGTGCAGTGGCATATTCTCGGCTCACTGCAACCTTCGCCTCCTGGGTTCAAGCAATTCTCCTGCCTCAGTCTCCTGAGTAGCTGGGATTACAGGCATGCACCGCCATGCCCGGCTAACTTCTGTATTTTTAACAGAGGTGGGATTTCGTCATGTTGGCCAGGCTGGTCTCTAACTCCTGACCTCAAATGATCCAACCACCTATCCTGATTTCTCACAGCATACGTTAGGTTTGCCTGGTTTTGAATGTCATATGAATGGAATCCTGTAGTATGTGCTCATTTGTTCTGCATGTCTGTGAGATTCATCTGTATTACTGTGTATAGCTGTAGATATATCATTCTCATTGCTATATATGCATTAAAATTTTAATATCTTTTAAAAACTGCGTAAGTTATGCATGTATGTTAAGAAACATTGGAGAATCCTCCAAAACACTCTCACAATGAGAATCACTCAAACACTCCACAACCTGAAAGAGAAAATTTCTGTCAACATTTGGTTATATTTTCTTCTAGACTTTAAAAAATGTACCTTGGCTGGGCACAATGGCTCACGCCTGTAAACCCAGCAGTTTGGGAGTGCGAGGTGGGTGGATCACTTGAGGCTAGGAGTTCAAGACCAGCCTGGCCAACATAGCGAAACCCCATTTCTACTAAAAATACAAAAATTAGCCGGGCATGGTAGTGCACACCTGTAATCCCAGCTACTTGGGAGGCTGAGGCCCTAGAATTGCTTGAACCTCGAAGGGAGAGGTTGCAGTGAGGCAAGATGGTGCCACTATACTCCAGCCTGGGCGACAGAGTGAGCCTCCGTCTCAAAAAAAATTTGCAAGGCTGGGCTTCATGCATGGAATGGGGTGCTGTACCCATCATTATAGTATTATACAGAATAGTTTCATTGCTCTAAAATATTTGCTTTCTGGGTTTTTTAAAAAGCATAATTAAGGTTATACCATATGGATAATTTGCGACTTCCTTCTTTTGCTGGATAGGCTGCCTTGGAGAGTTGCCAGTGCTGCCATGTTTGGTCCGCTATGTGTTTTGTTTTTCCAAATTATTTATTTATTTTGAGACAGGGTCTCACTGTATTGCCCAGGCTGGTCTCAAACTTCTGGCCTCAGGTGATACCCCTGCCTCAGCCTCCCAAAGTGCTGGGATTTCAGGTGTGAGCCACTGCACCGGGTCCCACTTTGCCTTTTTTTTTCTTTTTCTTTCTTTTTTTTTTTTTGTGAGACCAAGTCTCACTCTGTTGCCCAGGCTGGAGTGCAGTGACACGATCTCAGCTTACTTCAGCCTCTGCCTCCCAGGTTCAAGCGCTTCTCCTGCCTCAGCCTCCTGAGTAGCTGGGACTACAGGTGCACACCCCCATGCCTGGCTAATTTTGTATTTTTAGTAGAGATGGAATTTCACTGTGTTGATGAGGCTGGTCTCAAACTCCTGAACCTGGCCTTCCAACGTGCTGTGATTACAGGTGTAAGCCACCACATCCGGCCTACTGATACCTTTCTTTTAAAGTGCAAAAACTTACTGTAGAAGAGATAATTCAGGCCGGACGTGGTGGCTCATGCCTGTAATTCTAGCACTTTGGGAGGGCGAGGCCAATGGATCACTTGAGGTCAGGAGTTCGAGACCAGGCTGGCCAACGTGGTAAAACCCTGTCTCTAGTAAAAATACAAAAATTAGCCAAGTGTGGTGGTGGATGCCTGTAATCACAGCTACTCGGGAGGCTGAAGCAAGAGAATCACTTGAACCCGGGAGGCAGAGGTTGCAGGGAGCCGAGATCACCCCACTGCACTCTAGCCTGGGCAACAGAGCATGACTCCGTCTCAAAAAAAAAAAAAGATAATTCAGAGAGCTACACCCAGAACTCTGCAGCACTGGAGGGAAGAAAGCTGGGTAGAATCCCTGCTCAGCTGTTTAACTGTTTGGCCTCTGCTAAGTTACTTAGCCTTTCTGAGTCTCAGATTTCCTTATCTGCAAAGTGGAGATGATAATTCCCTGCCCCCACATAGGGCAGTTGTAAGGAGTCAGTTTACAAGAGCACAGGGGTAATGAGCTTCCAGCATAAGCGTGAGGTCACAGTAGACCATACGTAAAACCAGACTAGCACTTGTCAAGGCATGGGCTTCAGGTATGAGGAGTTCTAGAGCAGGGATGAGGGTACCTGCAGGGGGTGCACCTGTAATCCCAGCTACTCAGGAGGCTGAAGCACGAGAATCGCTTAAACCTGGGAGGTGGAGGTTGCAGTGACCCGAGATCACCCCAATGCACTCCAGCCTGGGCAACAAGAGCTAAACTGTCTCAAAAAAAAAAAAAAAGAAAGGGACCAGTAAACAAAAACAAAATATCTGTTTGTCTATCTATTTGAGTATATATATGTATGTGTATTTACTACACACACACAGACACACACACACAGAGTTGTCCCTTGGTGTTGTCGGGGGGTTGGCTCCAGGATCCCCTGTGGAAGCTCAGGTCTCGCATGTAACATGGCGACTGTTTACATATAACCTATAGTGTCCTCCCATATACTATAATCATCTCTAGATTACTTATAATATCTAATACAATGTAAATGCCATGTTCATAGTTGTTATACTATATTTTTAAAATTTGTATTATCTTTTACTGTTTTGTTTTTTGTTTTTGTTTTGTTTTTTTTGGTTTTTTTTTTTGAGGTGGAGTCTCACTCTGTTGCCAGGCTGGAGTGCAGTGGTGCGATCTCAGCACACTGCAATCTCCGCCTCCCGGGTTCAAGCGATTCTCCTTTCTTAGTCTCCCGAGTAGCTGGGATTACAGACGCACGCCACCACACCCAGCTAAGTTTTGTATTTTCAGTAGAGATGGGTTTTCACCATGTTGGCAGGATGGTCTCGATCTCCTGGCCTCATGATCTGCCTGCCTCAGTCTCCCAAAGTGCTGGGATTACAGGTGTGAGCCACCGCACCTGGCCTGACTGTTGTTTTTCTTTAATCGTGTTTCTTTCCTAGTATTTTGGTTCTCAGTTGATGGAATCCAAGGATGTGGAACCCACAGATAATGGCGGACCAACTATAAAAGTTTTGCTGCTAGCTTTTATTTTTACTTGCACACATTCGCACTTTTCTATGTCCAATGACCTCATTTGCTAAGTGACAGAAGGGACAGAGTGGGGGCTTCCTCTGAGGCCTGCCTGCACCCCATCTTGAGATCTGAGTCTTGTCAGGTGGGGTACAGGGGCCTCCCCATGGGCCTGTCTGACCAGCATCCCCGGCTTGCTCCGCTCGCACAGGGGGCTACCCGCTGGTTCCCGGCAGCAAGCTGGTCTTCTCCTCCTACCCCGGCACCATCTTCTCCTGCGATGACTTCTACATCCTGGGCAGCGGGCTGGTGAGTCCCCTTCTCGTGTCTCCTCCATTCCAGGTGTTTGTCACATAGCAGCTCTGAGCCGGCAGAATTGATTCCTGCAGCAAGTGGGGACCAGGCTGCAGCCCGGTGCTGGGTACCCTATAGGAGCCAGGGGTGCAGCAGAGGACGAGGGGGACACATCCCCCCACCTGCCAATCAGAGCCTAGGCTCGCCCATCCCCTGCTCTGGGGACTTGGACCACCACAAGAGGGTATCTAAGTGTAGACCCCCAGGCCCCGCACAAGGCCTCCAAAGCCTGCAGCTGGCCTGGGACTCTGCATGTAACCCTGGTTGTCAGGAAAGGCTGGACTTGGGGATGTTTGGGACTATCCCTGACCTCAGTGACCGCGCTTGTTTTTATGTATTCAGGATAACTCCCCGAACCCAACCCGCTTCTCTCTCCTCCTGCCTCCCTCTTGCTTTCCCCAGAGCCCCTCTGACCTGACCAGGTTTGCTGAATAGAGGCTGTTTACAGTGTGTTGTTTTTATCTTTTTTCCTGGCTGGGGTCCAGACTTGTTTAGAAATCTGTCCCTGGCATCCCTCGCTGAGTAAGTGAACTCTTTGATCTCCAGGGCAACGCTGCAGAGGAGAAAAAACCCATCTCTTTAAAAAACACCCTTAGCGCAGAGAACGCCCAGCTCCCTGCGGGGACGGGAGGGGAGGGGACTCTTCTTGTCTGATCCTTTGCTTTTTTCTGAGTTTGGAACGAGGCAGGAGAGGGCCAGGCAGTGGGTGAGGGAACCCCTATGCTGTGGCCCAGGTGCGAAAGGGGACGGAGGCAGCTGGGGAGGGACCAGTGAAATGGTTCCACCTGGTTACCAGGAAAGGATCTGGGTAGGAAGCTTCCCTTCCTTCAGGGTTCCTAACTGTTTTTGTTCCACAGATTCCTTGGACAGTCCAAGAGGCTGGTGACCCTCTTCTCAGAATAGTGTTTTTATTATTATTATCATTTTGTTTTTCATAGTGACAGGGCCTCGCTCTGTCACCCAGGCTGGATGCAGTGGTGTGATCATGGCTCACTGCCACCTCCAACCTCCTGGGTTCAAGCGATTCTCCCACCTCACCCACCTGAATAGCTGGGATTACAGGCCCATGCCACACTCAGCTAATTTTTAAATTTTTTTGTAGAGATGAGGTCTCACTATATTTCCCAGGCTAGTCTTGAACTCCTGGGCTCGAGGGATCCTCCTGCCTTGACTTCCCAAAGTGCTGGGATTATAGGCGTGAGCCACTGAGCCTGGCAGAGTAGTGACTGATGAAGTTTTTAGATGGATAAACCAAAATGTATAGGATTATGAAGGAAACCAGTTACAGTGAAATACAGTTATCAAAATGTAAGTAAACTTTTAAGTAACATACTGAATAATAAGATCCAGCAGCAGGTATGGTAAATATTTTAAGTTAGAAGAAGCAAGGTGCATGAATGATACTTTAAGTTATGTACAGCCTTGTAATCTGATGGAAAAACATCTGTGATTTCCGATAGTGACAGTCTCAGTGACTGCTAATACCATTGTGGTGTGTCACATTAACAGTGGAAGAAAATACCAAATTTCAGGATTTTTTTTTTTTTTTTTTCAGAGATAGAGCCTCACGCTGTCGGGCAGGCTTGAGAGCAGTGGCATGATCACAGCTCACTGCAGCCTCTATCTCCCCAGCCTCATGCAATCCTCCCATCTCAGCCTCCCAAGTGCTGGGTCTATAGTTGCCTGCCACCATGCCTGGCTCATTTTTTAATTTTTTGTAGAGACAGGGTTTTGCCATGTTGCCCAGGCTGGTCTGGACCTCCTGGGCTCAAGCGATCTGCCCCCCTTGGTCTCCCAAAGTGCTGGGATTACAGGCAGGGGCCACTGTGCTCAGCCTGGATGTCCTCTTTAAAGAGAAGAAAAGGGTTCGGTGGCTCACGCCTATAATCCCAGCATGTTTGGAGGCTGAGGCGGGCGGATCACAAGGTCAGGAATTCAAGACCATCCTAGCCAACATGGTGAAACCCTGTCTCTACTAAAAATACAAAAAAAAAAAAAAAAAAAAAAATTAGCTGGGCGTGGTGGCGTGCATCTGTAATCCCAGATACTTGGGAGGCTGAGGCAGGAGAATCACTTGAACTTGGGAGGAGGAGGTTGCAGTGAGCAGAGATCGCACCACTGCACTCCAGCCTGGGTGACAAAGCAAGACTCTGTCTTAAAAATAAATAAATACATAAATAAATATATAGAAAAAAATCACATTTATGGATACGGCCATCTTTTAGCTTTATTCAGCTTCTTTTTTTTTGAGACAGGGTCTCACTCTGTTGCCCAGGTTGGAGGGCAGTGGCGCGATCTCAGCTCACTGCAACATCTGCCTCCTGGGTTCAAGTGATTCTTGTGTCTCAGCCTCTGAATAGCTGGGATTGCATGAGTTTTGTTTTGTTTTGTTTTTAACTCACAAGAACAAGGCTTTACTTTTCAAATATGCTGAAGACAGCCAAGCGTTCCAGGAGATGGAGAAGGGGGAGGAGGCAATTGGAGGCAGCAGTGGGCATCCTGCCTGCTCCAGGACTGGAGGGAGACCGAGGGTCTCTCCTGTTGTAAGCCCTCCTAGGCCTCTGACCGCTGAGTCTGCCGGGCTGACAGCCTCAAGCCATGCAACCTTTCCTGCAGAACTGTGGGAAAGGGGTGGGAATGGGAGGTTGCCCAGCTTGGTGAGGGAGTGGGTTCATGGGAGCAGCTCTTTTGGCTTCTCAGGGGCCGTTCCCCAGGGCAAAGCTAGATGCATGATACCAAATCCCACTCCGTGCTTGTCCAAGAAACGAGTAAGGAACATGTGCCTCAACTGGACATGAGTTTTTATTTTTATTTATTTATTTTTTTGAGATGGAATCTCCCTCCGTTACCCAGGCTGGAGTGCAGTGGCTTGATCTGGGCTCGCTGCAACCTCTGCCTCCTAGGTTCAAGTGATTCTCCTGCCTCAGCCTCCCCAGTAGCTGGGATTACAAGCATGTGCCACCATGCCCAGCTAATTTTTGTATTTTTAGTAGAGATGGGGTTTCACCATGTTGGCCAGAGATAGAGTCTCACGCTGTCATGCAGGCTTGGGTACTCATGGACATGAAAATGGCAACAGTAGAGCCGGGGGCTGCTAGAGGCAGGAGATAAGGAGTCTGGAACTCCTGACCTCAGGTTATCCACCGCTTTGGCCTCCCAAAGTGCTGGGATTACAGACATGAGCCACCACGCCTGGCAGATTAAGTATTTAACGCCTGTAATCTCAGCACTTTGGATGGCCGAGGTGGACGGATCACTTAAGGTCAGGAGCTCGAGACTGGCCTAGCCAACATGGTGAAACCCCGTCTTTACTAAAAATACAAAAATTAGCCAGGCGTGGTGGCACGTGCCTGTAATCCCAGCTACTAGGAAGGCTGAGGCACGAGAATAGCTTGAACCTGGGAGGCGGAGGTTGCAGTGAGCCGAGATTACACCACTTCACTCCAGTTGGGCAACAGAGTGAGACTCTGTCTCAAAACAAAACAAAACAAAACCATTTAATTTATGAGCCGTGACTGATGAAGTACGACTACTTGGTGGCAGCATGCCTAGGCTGTGCAGCACCCCCCTTGACCTTCCCACAGGTAACACTGGAGACCACCATTGGCAACAAGAACCCAGCCCTGTGGAAGTACGTGCAGCCCAGGGGCTGTGTGCTGGAGTGGGTACGCAACATTGTGGCCAACCGCCTGGCCTCGGATGGGGCCACCTGGGCAGACATCTTCAAGAGGTTCAACAGCGGCACGTGAGTGAGCTTCTGGCCCTGTGGCTTCCCCTGCACCAAAAGATAGATCAACCTCCGCTTTAACACTCAGACCCTGGGAGATCAGATGTGGCACTGGGTCACACACCCCACGCCCTCCTCTGCTTTATACATGGGGAAACTGAGGCTAGGGAAGGAAAGGATTTGCCTCTCCCCTGCAGGCTTCTCAGCCCAGGAAGGGGTGCCTTGGTGGCAGTACAGGAAGAGCACTTGGAACCTGAGGACTCTTGAGGGGACAGTGGGGAGGGCTGTTTGAGGAGGTGGACGTGGGTGGGTAGCAGGGCCTGTGAGCCGGAGGCACTGGAACTGGGCAGTGCTGGTCTTACAGCATCCAGCAGAGGAGCTGACCTAGGGAGCCATAGAATATTCTGGAACAGTCAAGCAGCATGATGAGAGAGGAGTTTGTGGACACCTGGTCATGCTGCAGCGTCAGGGTGTCAGTTGAATGGCTGGACACCCCCAGGCCCACTTTCCTTGATTCCTAGCTTTGTGGGACACTTCAGGGTCGGGGAAGCTGGGGAGGTGGCCCCAGCTCTGTTCAGTCCTCCCTCCCTGTGCCTGGCAGGTATAACAACCAGTGGATGATCGTGGACTACAAGGCATTCGTCCCAGGCGCGCCCAGCCCCGGGAGCCGGGTGCTCACCATCCTGGAGCAGATCCCGTGCGTACCCTGGGAGGGAAGAGGTGGGGCTAAGGGCAGAGAGGACTGCCAGGGTGAAGGCCTGGAGCTGTGCTGGCGCCGTGCAGGAAGGGAATGCTCTCAGGAAGGTGTGGCTGGAGGGCACTGAAGTTCAAGACTTAATCCATTCCCCAGGCAATGGGGAGCCATCGGGGTTCCCCAAGCAGGGCAGTGCCCATGGGAGCCCCTTTTCTGATCACCTCCACCCATCTCTCTTCTCGGTCTCAGCGGCATGGTGGTGGTGGCTGACAAGACCTCAGAACTCTACCAGAAGACCTACTGGGCCAGCTACAATATACCGTGCGTGCCTTCTCACCCCGCTCCCTGTCACCCTCCGTGTCCGCTTCATCCCCTGCCCAGCTCCTTCCTAGGTGTTATTTTTAAACCCACAGAACGAAGGAGCCCAGCCTACCCACTTTTCTGGCCAGGGGAGCCCAGACAGCTTGGCAGTGTAGTTGCGTGGATCAGGTCAGCAGCAATGTGAGCTCTGGTTCTGACGCCCAGAGCAGGGTGGTGTGGGGTGGCCAGGCTCAGGGCCTGACCCCTGCCAGGGTCTCTGGCTGGATCTATCTTACTGGGCTGTGCAGCCATCACCTCCTGAGGCTCACTCTCTTTACCTGCATTTTCTCATTTGAGTCTTGCAATGGCCACATGTGGTCACTAGAGTTCCTGCTCCCATCTCACAGATGATGATACTGAGGCCCTGAGAAAGTTCCTCACTTTCCCAACCTTCCCTGTTGGTGAATAGTGAAGGCAGGATTTGTTTTTAGTTTTTTGTTTTGAGACAGTCTCGCCCTGTTATCCAGGCTGGAGTACAGTGGCACAGTCTCAGCTCACTGCAGCCTCTGCTCCTGGGCTCAAGTGATGCTCCTGCCTCAGCTTCCTGAGTAGCTGGGATTACAGGCACCCGCTACCACCTTTGGCTAATTTTCTATTTTCAGTAGAGACAGGGTTTCACCATGTTGGCCAGGCTGGTCTCAAACTCCTAACCTCAAGTGATCTACCTGCCTTGGCCTCTCAAAGTGCTGGGATTACAGGCGTGAGCCACCACACCCAGACTGAAGGCAGGATTTGAAGCCATGACTTTTGGGCCCCAGAGTCCAAGCTTGGCCACCCCACCAAGCCATTCCCAGCACAAATGAAAAACATTATTGTTATCCTGAATGTCGGAGTAATTTTTTTTGTTTGTTTTTTTGAGATGGAGTCTCACTCTGTCACCCTGGCTGGAGTACAGTGGCACGATCTCAGCTCACTGCAACCTTCTCCTCCTAGGTTCAAGCGATTCTTGTGCCTCAGCCTCCCGAGTAGTTGGGATTACAGGCACGCACCACCATGCCCAGCTAATTTTTTTTTTTTTTTTGAGACAGAGTCTCACTCTGTTGCTGAGATTGGAGTGCAGTGGTGTGATCTCAGCTCACCGCAACCTCTACCTTCTGGGTTCAAGTGATTCTCTTGCTTCAGCCTCCCGAGTAGCTGGTATTACAGATGTGCACCACTGCTCCCAGCTGATTTTTGTATGTTTAGTGGAGATGGGGTTTCACCATGTTGGCCAGACTGGTCTTGAACTTCTGACCACAGGTGATCTGCCCGCCTCGGCCTCCCAAAGTGCTAGATTCCAGGCCTGAGCCCCTGTGCCCTTCCCAAATGTCATAGTTGTAAGGGATAATGTCCTGGTGTGACTTCCCCTCCCCTCCCTGGCCACAGCCTTGGCTGAGTGAGGCTAGTGGGGGTCATGGGTGACCATCCTTGTCCCTGGCAGGTCCTTCGAGACTGTGTTCAACGCCAGTGGGCTGCAGGCCCTAGTGGCCCAGTATGGGGACTGGTTTTCTTATGATGGGAGCCCCCGGGCCCAGATCTTCCGGCGGAACCAGTCACTGGTGCATGACATAGAATCCATGGTCCGGCTGATGAGGTGGGTGCCGGTTGGGCAGTGCGCTGGGGAGAGGGAGGCCGTAGGCACACAGAATTTTCTGTGCGTTTTTTGTACCAACTCATTCAAATGTTGCCGCCAGCCCCAGAGGGCCAGCAGCGGGTGGTCAAATGCTGAACGCCAGTGCAGCTGCTCAGGGGCCATGCTCCACTTGGGTCCTGTTACTGTCCTTGTAGTTAACGGGAGGGTGCTGGACATCTGTTGAGTGACCTCTAGTGCTGGGCACTGTGCTTGGTACCAGGAGCAACAGGTAGAAAACCTGTGCCCCACTGTCCCGTCTCCTGGGCGGTGCAGAAATCCATCAAGGGCTTGCACTGATGTCGATGTGTAAAGACGGCACCAAGAGAGGCTGTCTAGGGACAAACGGGTGCCTCACCTGGCTGGGGCGGCGGCATGGAGGCCTTCCCTGAGGATAGGTGCCTGAGCAGAGAGCTGAATAATGAAGGCTGCGTGACTTAGGTGAAAGGCGTCGGGACCTCAGGCAGAGGAACTGGCGGGGGCAACCTGGGGTGGGAGGGGCAGGACAAGTTGAAGGCTGGCGGCTCTTACGGGGCTGCCCGTGAGGGTTTTGGCCTCTATCTTAGCCTCTCCTTCCTGGCATGACTGTTGTTCCCTCCTTCCCCCATCCAGGTACAATGACTTCCTCCATGACCCCCTGTCACTGTGCAAAGCCTGCAACCCCCAGCCCAATGGGGAGAACGCTATCTCGGCCCGCTCTGACCTCAACCCAGCCAATGGCTCCTACCCTTTCCAGGCCCTGCGCCAGCGCTCCCATGGGGGCATAGATGTGAAGGTGCCGCCTCCTCCCTAGGGCCTGGAGGGTGGGGCCTGAGGGCTGTGGGTGGGGGTAGTCACCATCACCAGCCTGGGGGAGGGGACAGGTTGGGGCAAAGCCGATGATGGTCGGGCAGGAATCACAGTCAGAATCGGGCTGTGGTTGGGGTCACAGTAAAGGTGACAGTATGGACCGGGTGCAGTGGCTCACACTTGTAGTCCCAGCACTTTGGGAGGCCCAAGGAGGCAGATCACTTGAGGTCAGGAGTTCGAGACCAGCCTGGCCAACATGGTGAAACCCTACTACTAATAAAAAAAATTAACCAGATGTGGTGGCGGGCACCTGTACTCAGGAGGCTGAGGCATGAGAATTTCTTGAACCGGAGAGGCGGAGGTTGCAGTGAACCGAGATCATGCCACTGCATTCCAGCCTGGGTGACAGAACAGAGTCTCAAAAAAAAAAAAAAGTGACAGTTCAGAATTGAGCTCTGGGGTCAAGGTCAGGGTGGGAGGCCGGGTCCCTGGATTGGGGCAGGCTAGGGCCCCTGCTCAGCTTTGGCTCTTACCTGCCCCCAGGTGACCAGCATGTCACTAGCCAAGATCCTGAGCCTGCTGGCGGCCAGCGGTCCCACGTGGGACCAGGTGCCCCCGTTCCAGTGGAGCACCTCGCCCTTCAGCAGCCTGCTACACATGGGCCAGCCGGACCTCTGGAAGTTTGCGCCCGTTAAGGTCTCATGGGACTGAGGCTCTGTCCCTGCTCTGCTGCTTTTGCCCCTGCTGACCTTCAGCAGGGCCATCCCCAGCCCAAGGCCGCCGGACCTCCAAACCCAGCACCTTCTGGGGGCTTTATTCCCTGATCTGGGGTCTGAGTTATCTCCTCCTAGGGTGGAGCATGAACCTGATGAGGCTCAGAAGTGACCCCTCTCTCCCCCGAGGTGAGTGGGTGCTGCCGCGTCTCCTCTGCCCGCTCCCTGCCATCTCCTGCTCTCTGTTTCTGTCTCCTGCTGCTGCTCTCTTGATCTCATTCCCACCTCTGGGGCCCCTTCCTCCTGCTGCTCCTTCCTGAGGGCTTGGGAAAGTCCTGGGGTCAGGTTCTGGGGCTCCCATGGGGTGGGAAGAGACTGTTCCAGCCCCCGCCTCCCAGCTGCATTCCCACGGGTGGCTCTGGAATTGGTGAGTTTCAGCCCCAGGACCTGGACGTTATCTCCGGCTGGCACTGTTCCTCCCAGCTCCGGCCCCTCTGCTCCCTCAGGAAGCAGTCCCCTCGTTTCCCTTTCTGGGCAGCTTCCTTGAGGACAGAAACTTGAAAACAAACACACACCAAAGTTTCTGGCCATCTGTGGCTGGAGGGTCCTGAATGTCCTCCTCTCTCCAGGGCAGGCAGAGGGTCAGCCCCCACCCTTCTGCCTCAGGCCCCCACCCCACCCCAGGCCTGCCCCTCACCTTGGGGCTGTGTCCATAGTGCCCTGATGGAGGAACCAGACTGCAGTCTGTGCCACCGTTAAACAAGAGTGGCTGTGGACCGTGCTGCGCTTCTTGGGGTGGCACGAAAGGTGGGGTCAGCGCTTTTCGCCTCTCAGGTTTGGATTCTGTGCCATCCCCTACCTAGCCTCCTGTGCAGCCCTCTGTCTGTCCTTCTGTCCCTTCGCTTGTCTGCCAACATACTCACCCATTATCCATCTGCACAGCCTCCCACCCGCCCCTCCATCTTCCATCCATCCATCCACCTACCTATTCATTCATCACCCTTCCACCCACTCATCCACCCATCCATCCAGCCAACCATTCAGCCATCTCCATCTGTCAATTTTCTTTTTCTTTTCTTTTTTCGAGAGGGAGTTTTGCTCTTGTTGCCCAGGCTGTGGTGCAGTGGTGTGAGCGTGGCTTACAGCAACCTCTGCCTCCAGGGTTCAAGCAATTCTCTTGCCTCAGCCTCCTGAGTAGCTGGTATTACAGGCATGCGCCACCACGCCCGGCTAATTTTGTATTTTTAGTAGAGACAGAGTTTCACCATGTTGGTCAGAGTGGTCTCGAACTCCTGATCTCAGGTGATCTGCTGTCTTGGCCTCCCAAAGTGCTGGGATTACAGGTGTGAGCCACCATGCCTGGTCTCATCTGTTCATTTTCCATCCACTTATCTGCCCACCCATTTACTCATCCATCCAGCCATTCACTCATCCATCCACCTATGAGATCAGACAGGGAAGGAGCCTTTTTTGTGTTGGTCTGTACACCACAGTATGGCTTAGGAAGTTGTTAGCTATCCATTTATCACCCATCCACCCACTCATTCATCCACCCTCCCATCCAGCCGCCTATCCATCCATCCACCCACCCACCCATTCATCTACCCACTCACCTACCCACCCGTCCACCTACCCATTTGTCACCCATCTACCCATCCATCCATGCAATCACCCGTCCAACCATCTATCCAACCATTCATTCATCTATCCAACCATTTCCGTGTGATCATTTTCCATCCATCTACCTATCCACCCATTCACTCATCCATCCACCTACCTATCCATTTATCACCCATCTACCCATCCATCCATCTACCCACTCACCCACCTGCCCATCCAACCATTCATCCATCCATCCAACCATTTCCATCTGTTCATTTTCCATGCTTCTACCCATCTACCCATTCACTCATCCATCCACCTACCTATCCATTTATCACCCATCTACCCATCCATCCACCCACTCATCCATCCATCCATCCATCTACCCATTTATCTGCCCACCCACCCATCCATCCACCTATCTATTCATTTATCACCCATCTACCCATCTATCCACACACGTATCCGTGCATTTCATATCCATCCCCCCATTCATCCATATTTATCTACTTGCTATCCATCAGCCGTCCATCCATTCATATCCAGCCATTCATCCGGATGTTTATTGAGCACCTATGTTCTGGTCCTGTTTGGGAGCCGTGTTGACCACCAGGACCTTCCTAAGCCATACTGTGTTATACAGACCAGTACAAAAAAGGCTCGCTCCCTGCCTGATCTCGTGCAGCCTGCCTTGGAGACAAGATTCTCCCAGTGTTATGTGCTTGGAGAGAGGAAAGCACACAGCCCTGGAGTCAGAGGCCTGGCTTTGAATTCCGTCTCCACTTCTTGCTAGCTAGCTATGGACTCACCCTCTCTGAGCTTCGATTACCTCATCTGTGAAATGGGGTAATGGTGTGAGCAACATTTCCCTGGGGGATGTGATGCAGCCCATGCGGGGCCTCATGCACTCAGCACCTCTTCATTAGCAAACACTTATTGAACCCCTAGTACATGCCAGGCACTGTTATGAGGTCCTGGGGATACCTTATAACAAAAGGGACAGAAGCGTCCCTGCTCTTGTGAAGTTTACATTGGGGAGATAGTAAATACAGTAAATGAAATCTGCGGCGTGTCAGTGCTGGTAAATGCGCGGAGAGAATAAAGCAAAGTTGGGGTCTGGGGTTGGGTTCGCTTTTTCTCCTCCCTGTAGCTTCACAACCCCTGTTACCTGGGAATTGACTTGTGGTTTTATCTTATTTTTCCTTTTTGTAGAGACAGAGTCCCACTGTGCCACCTAGGCTGGTCTTGAACTCCTGGGCTCAAGTGATCCTCCTACCTCGGCCTCCCAAAGTGCTGGGATTACAGGCATGAGCCACTGTACCCAGCCCCAAGTGATTCTTAAACTTCAGTTTGAACTTGGGGTCTTCCAAAAAGTGCCCTGAGGGCGGGGTCCCCTTCATGCTCTGGAGCCAGCCCCAGTAATTCCTCTCTGATCTATGATATGGGCTCCAGTGTATGCTTTGGTTGGAAGAGAGGGTTCCATGTTTGAGAAGGGTTTGCATGACATTGACTTCAAGTCCACCCACCCCTTCCCTCTCCCAGAGATGGATGTCCATTGTCAGCTCACACACCCTCAGGAGAGTGGCCCTCACTTCTTTGCTTCCAGTGGGCCTGTGGTGAAATAATTCCGACTTATCAGGAAGGACTTCATATCAGAATGAGGTTGGCCTCCCCAGCTGCTTCTGCCTTCAGCGGAGGCAGCCTTTGTCCCACCCCAAGTCCTTCTTGTTGAGCCACCTGCTCCCTGTGGTACAGGGATGCCCCGGTCCTGGCACACAAGACCAGCTGGAGTCAGGCTCTGGCCTCACTCTGGGGCCCCAGTTGAGAGCTGGGGCTGAGAGCAGACTTGGGGTGGAAGGAAAGGAGGAAGGAAGACAACTGATGATGAGAAAACGTACAGGATCTTTGTTTCATAAATATGTATTTTTCTTTTTCCAATGAAAAAGTTTGTACATTAGAAAAATTGGGAAGGGTCAGGAGTGGGCTTCCTGGGGGGAGGGCTGAGATGATTCCTCAACCCTGGACCGTGGCTCTGTTCACCTTCCCTGGGAACAAGTTCTGGGGCTGGGTCACGGCTTCGAGGAATCCCCCTGCTGTGATTGAGGTCTCCCCCATCCACCCCACTCTGGGGACCTGGTGTGTTACTTGTGGGCATTTGCCACGCCAGCAGGGTGGCTAAGGATGGGCACAGAGCAGTCACACAGATACCAAAAAGGCCCAATTCACAGCCTCACTGACTGCTGACCTTTGGCATCTGCAAAGTGGGCTTCTGATAACAAGAAGTTGACCTGCACCTGGCCACAGGCGCTCAACCGAACATACAACGAGACACTGGATAAAACTCCAGCCCCTCCAGGGGTCTCCTGGGCTAGGAGAGGACAGATGGGTAAGGGGTCCGTCCTCACTTGAGCAACCCATTTGTCATGCCCAGCTGTTCCTTGAGCATCCGCAGCTGGGCCAGGCTGATGTTGCTGCCTCCACAGACGATGACCACGAGGGATGGCAGCGGGACTGGGAGCTTCCCCTCCCGTTGGAGCTTCTGGACCACGTGGCTGTAGACGGCTGCCAGGGCTGCCCCACAGGCGGGCTCCACCAGGATCTTCTCATCATCTACCAGAGAAGGGGTTGGTAGGGGTGTGGCCTGAGTTTCCCAGGGTGCACAGGGAGCTGACAGGCCATTGGCAAGGCTTGGGAATACTGAGCCAATCAGCTCTCAGCCCTGACTGCAGACGCAGGTCCTGGACCAAACATCTCGTCATCACCCTGGATTGGCCCTTCCAACCCTGAGCCAGGGCCTAGGTTTCATCATGAGTGCTAACGCTGATGGAATGAGTGTAGTTGTGTGAGCACTGTGTTAAGAAGGATTCTGAGGCATCATCTGAGCAAGAGTTCCATGGCTGATTAGCCAAGTGTGCAGCAGGTACAGAAGCACAAATGCTACTATGTTTTTTCTCCTTTTTTTTTTTTTTTTGCCATCCGTGTCCTAGACTGAACCCAGAAAGAGTCCAGCCTAGTTACAGACCCACCTGTGAATGAATCCAACTCTGAGCCCCATGTTTTCTGTTTTTACCCAGCAAACAATTCACTTATTGTTTGCTGCTGCTATGGTTATCAGGGTTACTTTGCTATTTACTTTTCTATTATGTGTGGCTTTTGCTTTTCTATTTCTACACTGCATTGTATTATATTCCATTAATGGAAAGTTCTAGGCAGAGATGGAAGACAGAACTGTGAAGAAAATTTGGGGTGAGTGGGATCCCCAATGGCACACCAAGTGGACAGCCACTTAGCTCCTGAGTCAGCAGGTCAGGTCCTGAGAGGGCTTGGTACATACCCACGAACTTCTCAATGGCGGCGACAGCCTCCTGGTCTGAGATAACTTCCGAGAAAATGGGGTGTTCCTGAAACAGCTTCAGGGCTTGAGCCCCCACAGTCTTCACGCCCAGGGCCTTGGCAACACTGGGAGAAGTGGGAACACAGGAGAGGAAGGGGAGGGAACAGGAGAGAGATGGGGGCAGGGAGGGAGAGAAGGAGATGGATGTGAGACAGAGAACGCAGTGCATCTGCGGGCAGAGGGACAGCTGTAAGGCACCGAAAAGCCTCAGGGATCCCGAACCAAGTGGGGTCTTCTAATAAGGTGCAGAGTGTTTGAATTGGCATCATTTAGTGTATTATTTATTATAATTATTTTTAATTTTTTTGAGACTAGGTGTCACTATGTTGCCCAGGCTGGTCTTTCTTTTTTTTTTTTTTTTCTTTTTTTTGAGATGGAGTCTCGCTCTGTTGTCCAGGCTGGAGTGCAGTGGCATGATCTTGGCTCACTGCAATCTCCGCCTCCTGGATTCAAATGATTCTCCTACCTTGGCCTCCCAATTAGCTGGGACAACAGGCGCCCACCACCATGCCTGGCTAATTTTTGTGTTTTTAGTAGAGATGGGGTTTCATCATGTTGGCCAGGCTGGCCTCGAACTCCTGACCTCAGGTGATCCAACCACCTCAGCCTTCCAAAGTGTTGGGATTATAGGCGGGAGCCACCATGCCTGAACCCAGGCTGATCTTGAACTCCGGGGCTCAAGTGATCCTCCTGCCTCAGCTGAGCATCATATTCCATTCAACACTAAGTCAGGAGCAAATGCTTAAGAGGACCCTTGTTCTTCCCTGATAGGATTCCCTGCCTTTGCTTCTGGATGCAACCTCTACCTGGTTAGCCCTCACGAAGCTTAGCACCACTCTGCCCGTCCACATCCTGCTGACCTTTAAGGCTCAGGATTAAGGCCACCTCCTCCAAGGAGTCCTCCTGGGAGAGTACTGAGTCCCACGGCCCTATGTGGAATTCTCAAATGGTTCTCCCTCATAGTAACGAGCACCCTGAGTACTTCTTGAGAAAGCATTAGGTGCCAGGCACTTCACAAGCATTACTGAATTTGCACGAGAACTTTGCTGTTAGTTGGTTTGATTTTGGGAAGGGGAAACTGAGGCAGAGAGTGTACGGTCACTTGCCCAAGGTCACACACCTAGGGAGTGGTGGGGCTGGGGCTGCAAGCAGGGTCTGTGTAACTCCAGGACCTGCGCTGGTAACCAATGTGTTGACGCTGTCCCCAGCCTCCCGGGGCGACCACTGGCTCTATTCCCAGCTCAGCTGCCCCCTCTCCCTTCCCCAGGAGTATCTTGAGGGCCTGGGCCACCTGAGCCCTGAGCAGCACGTGGTTAACAGTAGGCACTCAGCCATGACATCTTCAGTCCCTATAGTGTGGGACACAGCAGCTCCAGATGCCAGGCTCAGGAATCCGGAAGAAGTTCTTACCTAGCTGGACTCAGTCTTCCCTATCTGTAGCGGAGACTGTGGTCTGCTCCGGTGTCTTTTCTAGCTGCACACATGGGCACCTACTGTAAAGACATTTCCCAGCCTCCCTTGCAGCTGGGTGTGGCCATGTGACTCAATTCAGGAAGTGTTGTGTCTGTCTTTGAAGGTTGGAGCATAGCCTTCTGTCCTTGCTTCCCCCTGCCTGCCAGATGGAATGTGGGTGTGATAGCTGGCACTCAGGCAACCATTTTGGACCATAAGGCTACGTGCTAAGGATAATGGGGAAATAAACTCAAGGACCCAGGGCCCTGACTTTTCATGGTAAAGTTCAATATCATGTAAGCCATCGTTATTTGGGTCTTATGTGTAATGGGGCCAAACTTCTTTCTAATTAAATACTATCTATCAGAAAGAAAAGAAAGAAAGAGGAAGGAAGGAGGGAAAGAGAGAAAGAAAGAAGAAAGAAAAAAGAGAAGGAAGGAGAGGAAGAGAGAGCGAACAAAGGAAGAAAAGAAGGAAGGAAATAGAAAAAAGGAAGGAAAGAAGAAAGAAGGAAAGGAGGGAGGGAGGGAAGAAGGAAGGTAGAAGGAAGGAAGGAAGGAAGGCCTCATAGGAATTGTTTACTGAGTCCTCTGTGACAAGGTTTTACATACCTCATTACTTTGTCAACCAACCATCCTCCCAGGAAGCCCACCCCTGAGTCCCTATTGTGTGCAAGACACTGGCTGATCTGAGGAGAGAGTGGTGAGTAAACACAAGTCTTGCTCCTAAAGACTTCGTATCCCAGCCCTGAACGGAAAGGTTTCTCTCTCTTTCCTTCCTCCCTTCCTTTTTTTTTCTTTCTTTTTTTCTGTCTCTAGACAGGGTCTTGCTCTGTCACTCAGGCTGGAGTGCACTGGTGTGATCACGGCTTACTGCAACCTCTGCCTCCTGGGCTTAAGCAGTCCTCCCACCTTAGCCTCCTGAATACCTGGGACTATGGATGTGTGCTACCATGCCCAGTTAATGAAAACAACAACCAACAAAAAAAGACAACTTTTTTTGTAGAGATGGGTATCTCTACGTTGCCCAGACTGGTCTTGAACTCCCGACCGCAAGTGGTCCTCCTGCCTCAGCCACCCAAAGTGCTGGGATTACAGGCACAAGTCACTGTGCCCAGCCTCGTATGAGGCTTTTCATGTGAGGAAGTGTGACGTGATGGAGTCACACAGACCTGCGGTTGAGTCCAAGCCATACCACTCACTGGACGTGACCCTGGGCAAGTGATCAGAGCCTCCATTTCCTCACCTGTAAAACAGGCTGACATCAGGATCTACTCCCCACTGCTTGCTGGACACCCGAGGGGGACACCCGAGGGGGGCACCCCAGCTGCTCACCTGGTGATCTTGGGCAGGGAGACGAGCTTGCCTGCAGTGGTGGCGGCGTGGAAGCTGTGGGCGCCAAAGGTCTCCATGGCGATGACAGGCACGTCCCCCCAGCCCACCTCCTGCAGCCCCTGGACCACTCCACACAGCAGGCCCCCGCCGCCCACCGACAGTGCGATGGCCCCCGGCTTTGCCCTCAGTGCCTCCTTCAGCTCTTTGATGATGGAAGTGTGGCCTTCCCTGGAGGGTGGGGAGACAGGGTGGCAGGTCAGGGCTGGGCTTCCTGGAGACACCAGCTCAGGTTTGCACCAGCCTCACCCCAGTGGATGGCCCTGGGGTTAGTCCCCTCCCCACCCCCCATATTGGCTTCCTCTACCTGAGGACTTTCTCTGGCCATCTGAGCTACCTGCAAACACAGTCAGAGATGGCAGCCCCCGAGAGCAGCCCTCAACCAACGCCTACGGGTTGGCGTACAACCCCCCCGCTCCCTCTTCCAGGGGCAGGTAAACTGCGGTGTACCTTCTACACTGGCTCCCAGGGTCCCCCAAGGGATTAACCTCCAGCCACCCACAGTGACCGCCTGCCCTGGAAAGCCCCCTTCCTGACATTTTGGACTGGATGATAGAAAAAAGAAAAAGCAAGCCCCCTTCCTTCCCTGCTTGACTTCCCCACTCCCCCACAGAATTGCCACCCAAATAAACTTTCCCTGCAACCTTTGTTCCCAGGTCTGCTTCCAGGAGGACCCCACCGCTGACACTTGGGCATCTGTGTGCTTGTGTGTTCAGTCTTGGGTGTGTTGCGTGTGCAGCCAGGAGAATGAGCATTTGGTGCACAGGCGTGTGCACCTGCTGCTGCGCATGGCTGTAACGTGTGTTTCTTCTTTCTTTTTTGTTTTTGAGATGGAGTCTCACTCTCTCACCCAGACTGGAGTGCAATGGCACAATCTCAGCTCACTGCAGCCTCCACCCCTCAGGTTCAAGTGATACTCCTGCCTCAGCCTCCCGAGTAGCTGGGATTACAGGCGTGTGTCACCACGCCCGGCTAACTTTTGTACTTTTAGTAGAGACGGGGTTTCACCACATTGGCCAGACTGGTCTCAAACTCCTAACCTCAGGTGATCCTCCCATCTCGGCCTCCTGAAGTGCTGGGATTACAGACGTGAGCCGCTGCGCCCGGCCTCTGTGTGCTTCTACCTGGTGGAGTGTGCACGCGTGTGCAGCTGCTGTGCATGAGGACGTGATGATGTGCATCACAGCAATGCCTGCCCAGCAATATAGGGCGGTGGCTGCCACCCCCGCCAAGTGACCTCGAACTCCACATACCAGATGAGGGGGTCGTCAAAGGGGGGAATGTAGACCCAGCCGGGGTTGTTCTTCGCCAGGGCCTTGGCCAGCTCAAAGGCTTCATCCAGTAACTGCAAGGCCACAGGGGAGATGGGAGGGGGTGAGGCACAAGGGGACCCTGTCCAGCCACTGGGTGCCCTCTCTCACCCCTGCTCTGGGTCGGCACTCACCTCACCCACCACCTTGACTGTGGCACCTTCATTCTTGAGGCGCTCAATGGTGAGGGCAGGTGTGGTGCTGGGCACGACGATGGTGGCAGGGATGCCCAGTTGCCTGGCCGCATATGCAGCCGCCATGCCTGCGTTGCCGGCTGCCAGGGTCGGGGTGGAGAGCATGTCAGTGCAGGAGCATCTAGGAGCCCAGGCGGGACTGCTCACCCTCTACTGGGGACTCCAGCTGTCCCCCTCACCTCTCCACCCTGTGCGACTGCTGGCCTCCCCCTGGAATTCCAGATTGGCTGCTGCCCGTGTTTCCAATGGCTCATTGCTGGGAAATCCAGTGCTCAGAGAAGCGGAGCGCCTGACCCCAGGACACACAGCAGAGGACAGGACGGGGAAGCAGGTCACTTACCCGAGGAGCAGACAAAATGTGCGCAGCCTTGCTTGGCCCACTGTGGAGACAACAGGAGAGGCGCTCAGGCCCACGTCCCCGTCATTGCCCGTGCTCTTCCTGCCCACCTGGAATAGCTGCCAGGACTCCACGGACACTGACGTTTCCTTCACTCGGAACTCATTCTCCCCTTTTCTGAGACTGCACCTCCCGCCTCCAAAGAGACTGGCTCAGGAAAGGGTGGAGGAGAACAGGCGACTGATGCGTCTGGGGTCAGTCCCCAGGGACCCTCCTGGAGGGGCATCCCGCAACCAGAGGAAGCCCAAATGGTGGACGCTCAGCCCTTGCAGGGAGTCAGCAGGCTTATCCTGCAACACCTTTAATTTCTTTCTTTTTGAGACAGAATCTCACTCTGTCACCCAGGCTGGGGTGCAGTGGCATGATCTTGGCTCACTGCAACCTCTGCCTCCTGGATTCAAGTGATTCTCCTGCCTCAGCCTCCCAGATAGCTGGGACTACAGGCACCTGCCAGCATGCCCAGCTAATTTTTTTGTATTTTTAGTAGAGATGGGGTTTCACCATGTTAGTAGGATGCTCTTGATTTCTTGACCTCATGACCTGCCCACCTCGGCCTCCCAAAGTGCTGGGATTACAGGTGTGAGCCACCGCGCCCGGCCCAACACCTTTAATTTCACATAGCACTGGCCCTGCCCTGTCAAGGAAGGAGGACCTGCCACCCCTGCCCACATGATTCTGAGCCAGTCCCGTACCCTCTTGCAGAAATGCCCGATGCCCCGGATCTTGAAGGAGCCGGAGGGCTGGGCACTGTCCATCTTGAGGTAGACGCTGGTGCCGGCCACTTTGGACAGGGCCATGCTGTCACGGATGGGGGTCTTCACATGCAAGGGCTCCCTGGACATCATTGCTGGGAGAGAGGAAGGAAACCCAGAGGGTCAGGAGAGTTAGCCCTGGTGCCGGCCCTGCCAGAGGGACCCCTTCCCTCACTTCCCAGCAAGCCAGGCAAGGGCTTAGATGAAACAGCATCCTGGAGACCTGGCCTCTAATCACAACTGGGCCACTTGCTCGCCATGTGACATCAGACAGGCAATCACACCTCAGCCTAAGCCCTGCCATCTGTAAAATGGGGACGGGACCTTTGGGAGGTCAAGGCAGGCTGATCGTCCACGGTCAGGAGTTCAGGACCAGCCTGGCCAATGTGGCAAAACCCCATCTCTAATAAAAATACAACAACAACAACAAAATTAGCTGAGCATGGTGGCACACACCTGTAGTCCCAGCTACTCAGGAGGCTGAGGCAGGAGAGTCACTTGAACCCAGGAGGTGGAGGTTGCAGTAAGCTGAGATTGCACCACTGCACCCAGCCTGGGTGACAGAGCTAGACTCTGCCTCAAAAAACAAACAAACAAACAAAACAAAACAAAACAAAAAAACAACAGCCAGGTGTGGTGGCTCACACCTGTAATACCAGCACTTTGGAAGCCCGAGCCTGGCAGATCATAAGATCAGGAGTTTGAGACCAGCCTGGCCGACATGTTGAAATCCCATCTGTACAAAATACAAAAATTAGCCAGGCGTGGTGGCACGTGCCTGTAATCCCAGCTACTGGGGAGGCTGAGGCAGGAGCATCGCTTGAACCGGGGAGATAGAGGTTGCAGTGAGCCGAGATCACACCACGGCACTCCAGCCTGGGCAGCAGAGTGAGATTCTGTCTCAAAAAAAAAAAAAAAAAAAAAAGAGAGAGAGAGAAGAAATAGTCTATGCAAAAAATGCAGGGACACACATACACACACAATCCATACACACACACACACACAATCCATCCACACACATAATCCATCCACACACACAATCCATCCAAACACACACATAATTCATACACACACACACACACACACACAATCCATCCAAACACACACACACAATCCATCCACACACACACACACAATCCATCCACACACACACACATATAGTCTACATGTTTTTCTTATTTTTAAAAAAATTTTAATTTGTATTTCATTTATTTTCTTTTCCTTTCCTTTCTTTTTTTTTTCAGTCTACATGCTTCCATGTATACAGAGCATCTCAGAAAACATGCATGACAGAATGGCCAGGGTGGGGTCTCGGGAGAGCTGCCCTCGGGTTCATAGCACTCTCTTTGGCGCTGTTTGAGTGTTTTACTATGTGCCTATATTACTTACTTAAATACATAAATTTAAAAAAACACTAACTTTTGGGAAGCCCAATATTCAGTTAGGAAAAGCTCTTTCATAATTACTAATTTTGTCGTAATTGTTATAGCATTGACTAATCACTTAGCTTTTAAATTTTATTTATTTATCTATTCTGGCAGAGATGGGGTCTTGCTATGTTGGCCAGGCTTGTCTCCAACTCCTGGCCTCAAGCAATCTGCCCACCTCAGCCTCCCAAAGTGCTGGGATTACAGCCGTGAGCCACAATGCCCGGCTTGCTGTCTTTTGGGGGTTTTTTTTTGAGATGGAATCTCAGTCCATCACTCAGGCTGGAGTGCAGTGGCGAGATCTCAGTTCACCACAACCTCCGCCTCCCGGGTTCAAGTAATTCTGCCTCAGCCAAGGAGCTGGAATCACAGGCATGTGCCACCATGCCTGACTAATTTTTGTATTTTTAGCAGAGACGGGTTTTCACCATGTTGGCCAGGCTGGTCTCAAACTCCTGACCCTGTGATCCACCTGCCTCAGCCTCCCAAAGTGCTGGGATTAGAAACATGAGCCATGACGCCTGGCTTGCTGTTTTTTCACATTTTTGGGTAGTTTGCTACACTGGAACAGGAAGCAAAATACTAACATAATTTGCCCAAAGTCACAGGGTGAGTGAGGCAAGGAGGCAGGATTTGAACTCGGGCAGTTGGCTCCAGGTCCCAGGCTCTGTCTTTGACCCATGTGTGTGGCTCAGTCTTCCGCTTCTGGATGGGCTGTGGGGGATGAAGTGGTTGAGGTGGCCCTGGGTCTAGCCATAGCCACGTCCGCCCACTCAGCCTTTCCGTCTCCCCCTCCCACCCCAAGAGTCTTAGGGTGGATTTGGTTCTCCTCAACTTGGACCAGGCCAGAAGAGATCAGCAGGTGTTGGCTGAGGGGCTCTCTGGTTCCCCCTCCCTCTACCATCCCAGAAGGCCAGGAAAGAGTGGCTAGCCTGCAACCCATCTCCAATGCCACCCTGTCCTGGGCACTCCTAGCTTGGACATCCATCCCCGCTCCCAGAATGAGCCAGACATCCCTCGGTCAGAAGGAGAGTGAGGAGTGGGGATCCCAACTGCCCCACCAGCCTTAGCATTCCCCAAATAGAGCACCCCTTGTCTGTCTGAATTAACTGACATTCAGGGCTTGGGAGGGGGAACTTGAACGGATGCCCTCTCCCCGCTGGATCTCTTGAATAAAAGTCAGAGACTGGGGCACACTTCAAAATAGGATGTCCCTAAATGGGAATAAACTCTCAGCTCCTGGAGGTTAATCCCCAAACAATGGCATCCCTGGATTGATTGATTGTTTGAGAATCTCCCTCTGTTGCCCAGGCTGGAGGGCAGTGGCCCGGTGTGTATGTATGTACGTATGTATTTATAATCTCCTTCTGTCGCTGCAACCTCCGCACTCTGAGTTCAAGCGATTCTCCTGCCTCAGCCTCCCAAGTAGCTGGGATCACAGACGTGCACCACCATGCCTGGCTGATTTTTGCATTTTTAGCGGAGACAGGGTTTCACCATGTTGGCCAGGCTGGTCTCGAACTCCTGACTTCAAGTGATCTGCCCACCTTGGCCTCCCAAAGTTCTGGTATTACAAGCGTGAGCCACCACACTCAGTTCTGACTGACTTGACATTGAAGCCGGTGTTAGTCACCAAGGCCTGCCCTCAGGGACACCCAGGGCGGGGGTGGGAGGAGCCGGTGACGGAGACCCTTTTCAGGCGGGTTTGAGGCGAATCTCCCTCCATCTGTCCCAGGTGGCGCAAATGGGACGCCTTCAGGTAAAAGGCCAGGGCTCCCCCTGCAGGCAGCCCCTTCCCTGCCGTGGCTCTCCGTAAAGTGAGCATCCATTAACCACATCCAGCCTGCCAGTCCCACCCTGCCCCAAGGATCGCAAGACTTCAGAAGAGGTTGTGCCTGGCGAGGAGGAGGGAGGGTGCCCTGAGCTGCTGTCTGCCACTCGACTTAGTCGGAAGCCACCTCCCCTCTCACCTGGTTCACAGTAAGTGCTCAGTCGATATGAACGTTCATGAAATCTGGGCTGGGCACCTTAACTGCAGGTCATCCTTTCACCCTCAGCACCACCTTAGGAGTAAGGCTCTACGCTCATCCCCATTCTACAGAAGTGGAAGCTGAGGCACGGAACTGGACACGAACGCAGGCAGCGTTTATGCCTAACTCTCTCTTTTTTTACAAATTTGAGACAGGGTCTTGCACCCAGGCTGGAATGCAGGAATACAATCATTGCTCGCTGCAGCCTTGACCTCCTGGGCACAAGCAATCCTCCCAACTCAGCCTCCCCAGTACTTGGGACTACAGGGATGCATCACCAAAGTCTATTAATTAAAAAAAAAAATTTTTTTTTTTTAGGTCAGGAGTTCAAGATCAGCCTGGGCATGATGAAACTCTGTCTCTGCTAAAAATACAAAGATTAGCTGGGTGTGGTGACATACACCTGTAGTCACACCTACTAGGGAGACTGAGGCAGGAGAATCACTTGAACCAGGTAGGCAGAGGTTGCAGTGAGTCGAGATTGTGCCACTGCACTCCAGCCTGAGTGACAGAGTGAGACTCCATCTCAAATATATATACATATATATATATATATATTTTAGAGATGAGGGTCTCACTACGTGGCCTCAGCCTGCTCTCAGACTTCCTGCCTCAGCCTTCCAAAGTGCTGGGATTACAGGCATCAGCCACCGTGCCCAGCCTCAATGGACTCTTTCTGTGTCTCCTTCTTCCCCTGGGAAACCACAGGCTAGGCTGGGACACTCCAGTCCTGAGATGAAACAGGATGGGGCCACTTACCTGGCAAAGGCGATGGGTCTGAGCAGCACACAGAGCCAAGACAGCTAGGGAGGGAGGGATGGACTGAGTAGATAGCTTACAGAGAGAGGTCCACAGTCTTCTGAACAGTCCCAGGGGCTGCCCTGGTTTTGGGTTTTATTCCCTCAGCACCTCGGGGCAGCCAATGGGGCCCCGGGGCTGGTTACACCCCCAGCCAGGACCCACCCCCTGGCCCCAGGCCACTGGAGCTCGCAGAAGAGAGGTGGAATCTGGCCAAGCTTCCTTCTCTGGCAGCTTCCTCCTGCTTTTCCCATAACCCCCTCCTCCTCCCTCTTTTCACTTCCCCTTGTCTGTCCTGTTTTGTGAAAGAACAATTTGGGACCCCAGCTCACTACGGTAAAAGAAAAAGAATTAAGCGAAAAGCTGAGTCATGCAAAAAACTGCTTTTCCTTTAGTTCCTAAGCAGATAGCTTCAGAGTTAAATACTGGCTGGGCACTTTGGGAGGCGGAGGTGGGTGAATCACCTGAGGTCAGGCGTTCGAGACCAGCCTGGCCAACGTTGTGAAACCCTATCTCTACTAAAAACACAAAAATCAGTTGGGCATGGCGGCACGTGCCTGTAATCCCAGCTACTCAGGAGACCCAGGCACAAGAATTGCTTGAACCCGGGAGGCAGAGGTTGCGGTGAGACAAGATCTCGCCACTGCACTCCAACCTTGGCAACAGAAAAAAAAAAGGTTAAATATCCCCACAGGTTGCTACTCTATGTTTACCTTATCTTATGTAAAGCACCAATTTATTGAGCTCAAGACAAATGGTAGTTGAGTATTTCCCTACCTGCTCCTCTTCTCTTACAAACTATGGCTTCCGTAATGTGACCATATCCTCCTTCTTTCACCTCCAGCTTGCTTTTCTCCTTTAAGTACTGACACCCTGAAGTCATCTCTGAAGAAAGGCATAGACCTGTCTCCCAGGTGCATTCTTAACCTTGGCAAAATAAACTTCTAAATGGATTGAGACCTGTCTGAATCTTTTGGATTTTTTTTTGAGACAGAGTTTCGTTCTTGTTGCCCAGGTTGGAGTGCAATGGCGTGACCTCTGCTCACTGCAACCTCCGCCTCATGAGTTCAAGTAATTCTCCATCTGGGATTACAGGCGTGTACCACCATGCCGGCTAATTTTGTATTTTTAGTAGAGATGGGGTTTAGTAGAGATGAGGTTTCTTCATGTTGGTCAGGCTGGTCTCAAACTCCTGACTTCAGGTGATCTGCCTGCCTTGGCATCCCAAAGTGCTGGGATTACAGGCGTGAGCCACTGTGCCTGGCCTTCTTTTTGATTTACAGATTGGAGACTCATGAAAGGGACCCTGGGTGGAGGTGGCCCTGACCTTTGACAAATCTCCTATTGGTGCTTGGTACCAGCTTGAGCTATCTTTTTTTTTTCCTTTGAGACAATCTCCCTCTATCACCCAGGCTGGAGTGCAATGGCATGATCTTGGCTCATTGCAACCTCCTTCTCCTGGGTTCAAGCGAGTCTCCTATCTCAGCTTCCCAAGTTACTAGCAGTATAGGCATGTGCCACCACATTGACTAATTTTTTTTTTTTTTTTTTTTTTTTTTTAGTGGAGATGGGGTTTCACCATGTTAGCCAGGGCTGGTCTTGAACTCCTGACCTCAAGTGATCTACCCGCCTCAGCCTCCTAGAGTGCTGGGATTACAGGCATGAGCCACCGCACCCAGCCTTGAGCTATCTTGATTGCTCCCCCAAAACAGGACAATTTGCTGAGGCCTGGGAGCTCCCCACCTCCAGAGAACTCCTGATCTCCCCAAATTGGTTGATATCTAAAGTTGATGTCTCTGTGAAGCTTCTTTTCTGAGTATTACTCGCTTCCAATGAGGATGGTGAGTTTTCCGGCTTCCACGATGATGGCAGGCAGGCAGCTCCTTTCCGGAGTTTCACTCGTGTCTGGCAGAGAAGGCGAGTGTGAGTTTTTCCTTCTTCTAGGGTGGCAGAGAGCAGCCTTCAGCCGGGGCCCCATGACCAGAAGTCAAGATTGACAACCGGCTGACCTGAATTTCTCCTTGCCGTTGGAGCGCTCAGTGGTCTTACACATTGCTGGATCGGTGCTTCCCTTCGCTTAACCGTTTTTGTTTTTGTTGTTTTGGTCTTTTTCCCATTGGATTGGACCAATGCCACTTGACTTGGTCAAATCTGAAGGAAAGTTTAAAATGATGGCGAACAAGGCCTCACGAATTGGCTAAATTCCTACAGCTGGGGGAAAAAAAGGAAAAAGAAAAAACAGCCAGCAAATAGCAAAAGAAAAAAATAGAGGGAGAGAAGGATTTTGACTACCTGAGGGGCACTATTTACATTGTTGTCCCCAAGAGAGTCAAGGAATGTGCCACACTCTGAGACTGAATTATGAGTCCTTTATTAAGCCAGCGACCGAGAGGTAGCTAACGCCCAAAATTCTCTCGGCCCCGAAGAAAAAGTTAGGTGGTCTTTTATACCCCAGTTTTAAAAGGGAGGGGAAACTAGCTGAAGCAAATTTTTCACAAAAGCAGAGTAAGCAAAAAAGTTAAAAGATAAACTGATACACGAGAAATAAAACAGTGCCAGGCGCGAGGGGCAAAGCTGTCATGGAAGACATACAACTTATAGATGATGGGGGCTCTGGGTGTCCGCCTGCACCTGCATTCCCAGGCTCTGCTGGTACCACTTAACTCGGCCTCTTATCAACAAATGCATTCCTGGGTGCCCAGTGTCAGCCTGCCCCAGCTGCATACTATAGTTACATACTTAATGGTGAGAAAATATCTAAAATGAAGAAGCAAAGATGGAGTCTGTCCGGCTCAAGAAGCTAACATAAAGCCTGGACAGCATTTGGTCTGAGAAAGGCAGAGTTAGTTAAAGCTGGCAAAAAGCAGGTTATCACAACATAACAAGGCCATCTTTTGCTAGCCAAGCCAAACGGAAAGAGGTTACTTGGCTGTCACCTCACTCTAGTTCAGTAGCTGAGATTCTGTCCCTTTTTCACCCTTTTTCACAGCCTCCCAAAGTGCTGGGATTACAGGTGAGAGCCACCCCACCCACCAGGATCTTGTTTTTTCTTCTCAGTCAACTGAATTCTGTTTTCTCCAATTTAGTTCTGCCTGTCTTCTTTCTTCTGCCACCCTCTACAGCTCAAGGGACCTAAAATAGTTTCTAACAGCTTGGGATTCCTTAAGGAAAACAGAGAAGGTGCCAGATTCCTTTTTGGGGAGAAACCTCTGTTTTTCCTTATGGACCCCTAAGAGTATAAACAGATAAGTTCCTCTGAGATCTTCAACTGCTGCCTTTTGTAGTGTGTTACCTGATTTTTTTTTTTTTTCAAGATGGAGTGTCCACCTTCCGGATTAGAGCAATTCTCCTGCCTCAGCCTCCTGAGTTGCTGGGATTACTGGTGCATGCCACCACGCCTGGCAAATTTTTGTATTTTTAGTGGAGATGGGGTTTCACTATGTTGGTCATGCTGGTCTCGAACTCCTGACCTCATGATCTGCCTGAGTCGGCCTCTGAAAGTGCTGGGATTACAGGCCTGAGCCACCATGCCCGGCCACCTGATTTATTTTTTGATTAAAATTGTTATTACAACAGGAGCTACTCTTGGATGTTTAAAATAAGAGAGGGTCTGGATGAGGGTCTAGTTACATCAAATTTTTTTTTTTTTTTGAGACAGTCTTGCTCTGTTGCCAGGTGCCAGGCTGGAGTGCAGTGGCACAATCTCGGTTCACTGCAATCTCCACCTCCTGAGTTCAAGCAATTGTCCTGCCTCAGCCTCCCTAGTAGTTGGGACTACAGGTATACGCCACCTTGCCCAGCTAATTTTTGTATTTTTTAGTAGAGATGGGGTTTCACCATGTTGGCCAGGATGGTCTCGATCTCTTGACCTTGTGATCCGCTTGCCTCGGCCTCCCAAAGTGCTGGGATTACAGGCGTGAGCCACCGTGCCCAGCCAAAAAAACTTTTTTTAAAGAAAATAAAGGGTGTGGTTTAGACACTTAGATAAATGTCTTTGCAACAAAGTACACGGTAAACATCACGCAGCCTAGGTTGGTGATAACACTCTTTGGAGACCCAGGATTTGGTGTGGGCTTTGCCCAGAGCTCCGAGATCCAGTCAAAAGATAGAGACTAAATTTAAAACTACCTGTCTAAATAAAATTGGTCTCCTTGTATAATCCCATGGTAGATTTCTATAACTTTTTCTTTGACTTGCTTTCTTCTTTTTTTTTTTTTGAGACAAGGTCTCACTCTGTTGCTCTGGCTGGAGTGCAGTGGTGCAATCATGGCTCACTGCAGCCTCGACTTCCCAGGTTCAAACAATCCTCCCACCTCAGCCTCCCAAGCAGCTGGGACTATAGGTGTTTGCTACCATGCCCAGCTAATTTTTATTTTTATTTTTTGAAGAGCCAAAGTTTCATCATTATTGCCCAGGCTGGTCCTGAACTTCTGAGATGGGAAGAGGTCAAGCCATCCTCCCATCTCAGCCTCCTAAAATGTTGGGATTACAGGTGTCAGCCACCACGTTGGCCGTGGCATCCATTTCAAATCTCTCTAACACACCCAGACTCTCTTTGCTCTCTCTCTGTACTTTGAGCTATACATTTTTGCTATCTGATTTTCATCTAAGAGTTGTTTATTTAGTATGTAAATTTAGGGCTATCTAGCTAACAGTTGCCGAGGCTAAAGAAACAGCTTATCCAGAAATGAGGGGTTGGGCTGGGCGTGGTAACCAGCACTAATTCCAGCACTTTGGGAGGCTGAGGTGGGAGGAGTGCTTGAGTCAAGGAGTGACATCAGCTTGGGCAACATAGTGAGACCCCATCTCTACAAAAAATAAAAAAATCAACTGAGTGTGGTGGCGTATAACAACAGTCCAAGCTACTTGGAAGATTGAGGTGGGAGGATCACTTGAGCCTGAGTCAGGAGTTGAGTGGTTGAGGCTGCAGTGAGCCATGATCACACCATTGCACTCCTACCTGGGCAACAGAGTGAGACCCCGTCTCAAAAAAAAAGAAAAAAGAAAAAAGAAAAAGAAATTAGAAGTCTTGGCTGGGTGAGGTGGCTCACCCCTGTAATCTCAGCACTTTGGGAGGCCAAGGTGGGCAGATCACCTGAGGTCAGGAGTTCGAGTCCAGCCTGGCCAACATGGTGAAACCCCATCTTTAAAAAATAAATAAATAAATAAATAAATAAATGAAATTAGAAGTATTAAATAGGAGGGAGAAAAAAGGAGGTGTTAGGGATCTATAAGATCTACCTCTGTTTGTCCGGCACGGTGGCTCACACCTGTGATCCCAGCACCTTGGGAGGCTGAAGCGGGTAGATCACAAGGTCAGGAGATGGAGACCATCCTGGCTAATATGGTGAAACCCCGTCTCTACTAAAAACATAAAAAAATTAGCCAGGCATTGTGGCACGCGCCTGTAGTCCCAGCTACTCAGGAAGGTGAGGCAGGATAGCTTGAACCTGGGAGGTAGAGGTTGCAGTGAGCCGAGATTGTGCCACTGCACTCCAGCCTGGGCGACAGAGTGAGACTCTGTCTGAAAAAAAAAAAAAAAAGTCTGGGCAGGGTGGCTCATGCCTGTAATCTCAGCACTTTGGGAGGCCGAGGCGGTGGATCACCTGAGGTCAAGAGTTCAAGACCAGCCTGGCCAACATGGTGAACAACCCTATCTCTATTTAAAAAAAGAAAAAATGTAATATATTAAAAAAAAAAGACCTACCTCTCTCTGTGTCTAATACATGTATATATTTGTGTCATGTATCTAATGTTACTCCTAAAAATAGACAAAAGAGCTCTAATGAAGTGACTTAAAGAAAAAAGTGCTTAAATCAGATACTTTATCAGAAAAATAGACTCTAAGCCCAAGTGCTTTTTCAGGTTGACAACACTTGGGACCCCAGTTCACTTTGCCAAAAGGAAAACAAGGGAGCTGGGAGCTGAGTCATGCAAGAAGCTGCCTTTCCTTTCATTCCTGAGCAGAGAGCTGCAGATAAAAGGTTAAACAGTCCTGCAGCTACTCTGTGTTCACCTTACCTTATGCAAAGTGCCAATTTATTGAGCTTGAGACAATCACATACCTGACTATTCCCCTCCCTGCTCCTCTTCTCTTGGGACATGTAGATTCAGTAGTGTGACTGTACCCTCTTTCTTTTTCTCCCAGCTTCCAGCCTGCTATTCCAATTTAAATATTGAAGACCTAAAATCATTTATGGAGAAAGGCATGGACCCGTCTCCTGGTCATGTTCTTAATCTTGGCATTGAGAACTGCCTCAGATACTGCCTTTTTTTTTTTTTGAGACAGTGTCTCAATCTGTTGCCCAGGCTGGAGTGCAGTGGTTCGATCTTGGCTCATTGCAACCTCTGCCTCCTAGGTTCAAATGATTCTCCTCCCTCAGCCTCCTGAGTAGCTGGGATTAAAGGCTCCTGCCACCATGCCCAGCTAATTTTTGTAATTTTGGTGGAGACAGGGTTTCACCATGTTGGCTAGGCTGGTCTTGAGCTCCTGGCCTCCCAAAGTGCTGGATTACAGGTGTGAGCCACTGCACCCGGCCTAATACTTCTTGATTTATAGTTTCTTCACTTGCAAATGGGGACAATATCTACTTCCCAAGGACCATTAGAAAAATAAAATAAGGATTGTGTGAGATAATGCACTTGAAGTTGCTAGCATGTGATTGGCACGCAGTAGGTGCCCAAGAAACAATAACAGTAATAAAGCTAGAATGTCTAACAGCCACTGAGCCTCAGCAAGTACCAAACCACAGAGGAGGTGGGTACTGTTATTATGCCCATATTACAGAAAGGGAAACTGAGGCACATGAGATTGGCACTTGCCCAATGGTAAGAGGGAGGAGCTGGCCGCAGAACCCAGGCAGCATGCTCCCAAACCTGCAATCCAAAACAAGTTGAGTGTGGTGGCTCACACCTGTAACCCCAGCACTTTGGGAGGCTGAGGTGGGTGGATCAGTTGAGGTCAAGAGTTCGAGACCAGCCTGAGGAACATGGTGAAACCCCGTCTCTACTAAAAATAGAAAATTTAGCTGGGTGTGGTGGTGGGTGCCTGTAATCCCAGCTACTCAGGAGGCTGAGGCAGGAGAATCACTTGAACCCAGGAGGTGGAGATTGCAGTGAGCCGAGATCGCACCATTTTACGTCAGCCTGGGTGACAGAGTGAGACTCTGTTTTAAAAAAAAAGGTCCTTACCCAATAAATAAACCCCATAAGTATATACACCTTCTGTGTATCCACCAAAATTTTTTAAAATTAAAAAAAATGAAAAACTTCCAAAACACAGCAGTTCTGTATTGCCTTCCCCCATCAGCCTTTTATGACCTTTGGCATGAAGAGATGGGTGGATATGACCCTAGGGTACCAGGGTTCAAGTCCTGGCTCTATTGTTTCCTAGCTGTGTGGCAATGGGTAAGTTATTCTGCCTCCTGGAGCCTCAATTTGCTCATGTGTGAAATGGGAATGATAATGGTACTTCCCTCTAGGCTTAGGTGACTTGATAATGCATGTGTGGGAGGGGCCTGGAACTGGCTGAGTGTTCAGTAAGTTAGTAGCCATCATCGTCATCATCATCATCACAGAACTGGAAGGTCTTGCATCTGAAAACTCTCCATGCCCCATGCCAAGACTCTTGTTTGCCCCTAGCTGTGTGGAGATCTTCTATCCACAGGGTGGCACACACACACACACACACACACACACTCACACACAGGCCTGGCCGACTCTCTCCCTGGCCTCCTCAACAAAGCTCTCTTGTCGGGCTGGCTGGGACGAGAATATTGATGAGCCAGAGGCCAACCGGGGTACAAACAGCGTGCTCAGCTGTCGTCCTCTGTGGGACAAGCTGTCCCCTCTTGCGGGCCCCCTCTCACCTTCCATGGCACTCCCAGGCTCCCTCCCCAGTGGGGCATCCATGGGCGAGTTTTGGGGATGAGAGGTGGCAAACCTAGGGAGAGGTGGGGTTGGTGAAGCTCACGTGGAGACAGAGCCGCCCTAGTGTGCATCTGAGTGTATACAGCTGGCACTCACTTTGCTGGAGCACCTTCTGGCCCCCGATCCTTTATGTTTCCCAGGTAGGGTCTCCCATAAGCCCCAGACAGCCAGGGGAATGGGTATTTTGAGTCCTATGGTACAGGTAGGAACAGGCTCAGAAGGTGGGTAAAAGTGTCCCTGGGAACACCAGGTGGCGAGTGGCAGTGCAGAAATGTCAGCTCAGGACTTCTGAGTCATTTGAGGACATGGCGCCAGTGGAGAGGGTTGAGTAGGAAGCAGGTGGGCGATCCTGCCCGCCTGGTCACATTCAGAGGCCATGATATCTCCACGCGAGGTTACCCATGAAGTCAGAGCGTTCAGACTGAAGAAAGACAGCGATTCACTATCTTACAACGCCAAATTAATTGGCACGCCAGTGTCATGATTGGCTATGGGGGAGGACATGGATTTGGAGTTGCAAGTGGTAGGGACAAGATGACAGACTCTCCAGACCTCTGTATATTGTTCCATTTGCTTCACCAAGAATGCATCCGGCTGGGCGTGGTGGCTCACACCTATAGTCTCAGCACTTTGGGAGGCCAAGGTGGGAGGAGTTGGTTTGGTTCTTATGTCATTGGTGGGTACACAGTAGATGTATACACTTATGGGGTATATTTTTCAGGAGGAGTTCAGTTGTGCCCAAGAGTTCGAGACCAGCCTGGGCAACATGTGAAACCCTGTCTCTACAAAAACTACAAAAATTAGCCGATGTGGTGCTGTGCACCTGTAGTCCCAGCTACTCGGGAAGCTGAGGTGGGAGGATCACTTGAGCCTGGGAAGTGAAGGCTGGAGTGAGCCAAGATTGCACCACTGTACTCCAGCCTGGGTGACAGAGCGAGACCCTGTCTCAATTAAAAAAAAAAATGTATCAAAGCTGAGTGGTGGTGTGCACTTGTCTACTCAGGAGGCTGAGGTGGGAGGCTCACTTGAGCTCAGGTGTTCAAAATCAACCTGGGCAACATAGCAAGAGTCTGTCTTTAAAAAAAAGAATGTATCTGTGTTGCGATCTGAAAAAATCAAATTAAGAAAACGGGTGATATAAGAACCAAAAAGGGGGAAAAGACAAAATATATATCCCTGTCTTTGATATCCTGTTTTGGATTATGCTTTTTAAAGTAACAACTTGATTGAGATATAATTCATGTACCAATACAATTCACCCATTCAGAGTATTAATTTCAGAACTTTTTCATCACTCCAAAAAGTCTTTCTGTATCCTTCCCTACCCACCCCAGAACCCTGGCAACCAGTCTGTATTCATTCTCTGTGGATCCGCTCTGTTCTTTTTTTTTGAAACCGAGTCTTGCTCTCTCGGTGTGATCTTGGCTCGCTTCAACCTCCATCTCCCGGGTTCAAGCGAGTCTCCTGCCTCAGCCTCCCAGATCGCTGGAATTACAGGTGTGTACCACTATGCCCCGGTAATTTTTGTATTTTTAGTAGAGATGGGGATTTGCCATGTTGGCCAGGCTGGTTTCGAACTCCTGACCTCCAGTGATTCACCCGCCTTGGCCTCCCAAGTGCTGGTATTACAGGTGTGAGCCACTGCACCCGGCTGCCCTGTTCTTTTGTCAGTTGGTATAAATGGAACCACACAGTGTGTGGTCTTTTGTGTCCAGCTGCTTTCACTGGTGTCATGTTCTCACGATTCATTCGTGTTGTGGCATGTACCAGGCCTCCATTTCTTCTTATGGGTAAATATTATTTCATCCTGTGGATAGACCACATTTTGATTATCTGTTCATCAATTCATGGACATTTGCTATCTGAGTACATCTTAATTTTTTCTTTTTGAGACAAGGTCACACTCCGTTGCCCAGGCTAGAGTACAGTGTCATGATCATGGCTCACCACAGCCTCAACCTCCTGGGCTCAAGAGATCCTCTTGCCTCAGCCTCTCAAGTGGCTGGGACTACAGGTGCATGCCACCCCAGGCTGGAGTGCAGTGGTAAAATCTTGGCTCACTGCAGCCTTGACCTCCTGGACTCAAGTGCTCCTCCCACCTCAGCCCCCCAAGTAGCGGGGCTACAGGCACTTGCCACCAAGCCCGGCTAATTTTTTTTGTAATTTTTTTGTAGAGACAGGGTTTCACCATGTTTCCCAGGCTGGTCTTGAATTCCTGGGCTCAACGAATCCGCCTGCCTTGGCCTCCCAAAGTGCTAGGATTACAGGCATGAGCCACTGAGCCTGGCAACATCTTAATTTTTAAATATACACACACAGAAAACCAACCCTACACATGCGGTACATGTGTGTTTCTTTGTCCCGTCATGTGGATGGGCTGACCAAGACCCTAAGAGGACTAGGGGCTTGCTCTAGGTCACGCTGGGGAGAAAGGGGACAGAACCAGGTAGAGTGGCCACGTGATGGGGGCATTCTGACCAGTCCATCAGCTGCTGAGGGGTCTCAAGGAAGGGCTTGAACCTCAGAGGGATTAGTTCATACCCGTGATTGTAGCATCCCAGGCTTGTTCATTTCCAGACAGCAAGCAAGAGGCTGTGTAACCTTGTGGCAGACCTCATAGGCTGTGCAGTCAGACAGGCCCAAGTTCAAATCCAACCGTTGCCATCAACTTGCTGTGTGACTTTCGACAAGTCACTTAACCTTTCTGTGCTTTGGTTTCTTCAACTAGAGGAGTATCCACCTCTTAGATTTGTAATGAGGCTTTAGTAGCTTCATTGAGGTAAAACTGTAAGGACAGTTTCCAGCACATAGTGAGCACTCAAGAGGTGATGGCCAGAGCAGGCGCAGTGGCTCATGCCTGTAATGCCAGCAGTTTGGGAGGTCGAGGTGGGTGGATCACTTGAGCCCAGGAGGTTGAGGCTGCAGTGAGCTAAGATTGTACCACTGCACTCCAGGCTGGGGAACAGAGTGACAGGCTCTGTCTCAAAAAAAGAGAGAGAGAGAGAGAGATGGATATTTTGACTTTTTGGTCTGAAGGCATTCATGTCTGTAGCTCTGGGTGCTGGAGCACAGGGGTGCTCTTCTCTCACCTAGCTTTCCTTTAAAAGGTCTTGAATGACTGGGTACCTGTAATCCCAGCACTTTGGGAGGTTGAGGCGGACGGATCACCTGAGGTTGGAAGTTCAAGACCAGCCTGGCCAACATGGTGAAACCCCCATCTCTACTAAAAATACAACAAAATTAACCAGGCATGGTGGCTCATGCCTGTAGTCCCAGCTACTCAGGAGGCTGAGGCAGGAGAATCACTTGAACCTGGGAGGTGGAGGTTGCGGTGAGCGGAGATCACGCACTGCACTCCAGCCTGGGTGACAGAGTAAGACTCTGTCTCAGAAAAAAAGAAAGAAAAGAAGTCTTAGGAAGCAGAGAGGAAAGTGCAAGTCACCTTCTTCCCATTTCATAGATGGACACACTGAGAACCAGCTCCATCTAAACAAGCCTGAAATCTCAGGAGGCGGATGGTGGCGTCCGGCCAGGGAGCTTTGTCAAGTGCCTCTGTCATCTCCATTTCCTGGTTCGGTTACATCACACCTTCTGGGGAAGTGTCCCGGGGGATTGCCAGATCAGCATGTCCTTGCTTGCAGGAGGTGGGTATTCTGACGGTTGTTTTCACAGCTGAGGAGGACAGGCAGCTCTCACCTCTGTTTGCCCTCCCTGGTCAGTGCAGCCAAGCCCTGAGTCTCATGATTAACTCGGTCTCAGACCTCAGGCTGAAACTGCTGCCCTGCTGTGTGACGTTGGGGTGGTGGTCACCTAACTTCCCTTAGCCTCAGTTTCCTGCCCCGAGAGATGGGAGCAATGATATCTACAGGGTATTGCGAGGCTTAGAGACAATGGCAGCCTAGGGCCAGGCGCCAAGTAAGGACTCAAAGAACAGCAGCTGCTATTTTTTATTTCATTTTATTTATTTATTTTTTTGAGATGGAGTCTCACTCTGTTGCCCAGGTTGGAGGGCAGTGGCGCGATCTTGGCTCACTGCAGCCTCTGCCTCCCAGGTTCAAGCGATTCTCCTGCCTCAGCCTTCCAAGCAGCTGGGATTACAGGTGCGCACCACCACGCCTGGCTAATTTTTGTATTTTAAGTAGAGATGGGGTTTTACCATATTGGCCAGGCAGGTGTGTGGTGGCTAACACCTGTAATCCTAGCACTTCGAGAGGTCAAGGTGAGTGGATCACCTGAGGTCAGGAGTTCAAGACCAGCCTGGCCAACATGGTGAAAACCCTTTTCTACTAAAAATACAAAAATTGCCTGGACGTGGTGGCACATGCCTGTAGTCCCAGCTACTCGGGGGGCTGAGGCAAGAGAATTGCTTGAACCCAGGAGGCGGAGGTTGCAGTGAACCGAGATCTCACCACTGCACTCCAGCCTGGGCAACAGATTGAGACTGCATCTCAAAAAAAAAAAAAAGAAAAGTGCATTCGGGCATATGACCCCTCTCTTCCAGAAGAAGGACCCCCGAGATCCCTCTGTTAGCCCGTCACGCCTGCTCTAAGCCAGTATCTGTTTCCACCGCCTGCCCAGCTTTCATACTACCCAGTTTTCACGCATTCATCCTTCTAAATGCAAAAGCACCCTAAATGTTCTTAAGACTCAGTGCTTGTTCAAGCCCCTGGGATGGCTTCTCCTTCCTGTCCTTCCTTTGTGGGACCTGTGCTTTCTGTGCAGCCTCCAGCCCCTGTGTGAGTCAGGCTCACCCCAAATCCCCTACTCAAGGACAGTGCTTCTCAAAGTGGAACAATTTTGCAACCCAGGGGTGGGCTGGGCAATGTCTGGAGACATTTTGGGGTGTCAAGCCTGGAATGGAGGGTGCTATTAGCATCTGGTGGGTGGAGGCCAGGGTTGCTGCTATGCACAGGACCAGAAGATGTACTGTGATCTCTGCAGTGACACGAATGCCCCTCACTCCCAAGAATGCTCTGGCTCCAAATGTCAGTAGTGCTGAGGTTGGGGAAAATGGGGTGAGTCCACCTCCAGGTGGGGCACTTGTCATCAAATACTGATTGAGTCATGGGTCTGCGGGGTCAGGGGGGTCAGTCAGTTACCAGAATGCGAAAGTCTAAAAAACATCTCAAAAGACCAATCTAAGGTTCTATAATAGTAATGTTTCTATAGAAGTAATTCGGGAAGTCACAAATCTTGTGATCTCTGGTCATATGATTCTCTCTCTGTCTTTTCTTGTTTTGAGACAGGGTCTTACTCTGTTGCCCAGGCTAGGGTGCAGTGGTGCGATCACAGATCACTGCAGCCTCAAACTCCTGAACCCAAGGGGTCCTCCTGCCTCAGCTTCCTGAGTATCTGGAGCTATAGCGGTGCCACCACACCCAGCTAATTTTTTTTGTTTGTAGAGATGGGGTCTCAGTATGGTGCCCAGGCCTCCTTGAACTCCTGGGCTCAAGCAATCCTCCCAACTCAGCCTCCCAAAGTGCTAAAATTATAGTTGTGAGCCACCATGCTCAGCCTTCACATGACTCTTAAACAGTAAGGGGTTACAGAAATTACATTTAGATTTTAGCAGAACTCAAGCCTCTTTCATAATCTTAATTTCATGATATTTTACTAGTTTTACAAAAGTGATTTCAGTCCCTGGGCAAGGAGGGGGTTAGGTTTTTGTTTTTTTTTTTGAGTCAGAGTCCCACTGCACTGGAGTGCAGTGGCGTGATCAGGGCTCACTCTAGCCTCCACCTTGTGGGCTCAAGCGAGCCTCCCACCTCAGCCTCCTTAGGAGTTGGGACTACAGGTGTGTACTATGCCTGGCTAATTTTTTTTTTTTTTTTTTTTTTTTAATAAAGAAAGGTCTCACTATGTTGCCCAGGCTGGTCTCAAACTCCTGGCCCAAGCTATCCTTCCATCTCAGCATCCCAAAGTGCTGGAATTACAGGTGTGAACCACTGCGACTGACCTTGCTTCAAAGTTAAACTATAAATTAAATTCCCATGGTGGGCTAGGCATGGTGGCTCATGCCTATAATCTCAGCATTTTGGGAAGCCAAGGAGAGAGGATTGCTTGAGGCCAGGAGTTTGAGACCAGCCTGGGTAACATAGGGAGACTCTGTCTCTAAAAAATAAAATCAGCTGAGTGTGGTGGCATGCACCTGTAGTCCCAGCTACTCTGGAGGCTGAGGTGGGAGGATTGCTTGAGCCCAGGAGATTGAGGCTGCAGTGATCCATCACTGTGCCTCTGCACTCCAGCCTGTCACAGAGTGAAACCCTGTCTCAAAGAAAAAAAACATCCTCCCATGGTTGGCTTGGCCTACACCTGGGAATGAGGATGGCCAGCCTGTGAGGCTGAAAACAAGCTGGAGTCCTCTAGGCCTGATTTCTCTCTGTCATAATCTTTGCAAAGGAAGTTTCAGCCTCCGTGAATTCTTTCAGCTCAGACACTGTGGCTATGAATTTCTGCCTCTTGGCACAAGAGCATCCAGGTTGGATGTGGGGTCCCTGGAAGATTGGTCCCATGGCCTATTTGCTGGGCGAGCTGGAGCAAGTTACTTAACCTTTCTGTGCCTCAGCTTCTCCCTTGATCACCGATTCCTTTCCTTTTCAAAGGCAAGAAGACAGAGGGAGAGTTCCTCTGTACAAATGTCTCAAATGTAAATACTTACGAGGGGCTAAGCAAAGTGCGGTTAGGCGTTGGGGCTGCAGTAGGGAGAGGGTAGGACAGTGAGACACGTAGAGCCATGTCTCTCTCCAGAGGACAGTGTGCCCCAGCTCCAGCCAGGGGGAATGTGACCTCCCAGTGTGAGACCCTCTCTGGTCTCTAGCGATGTGCCATCTTGGCCAGGGTTGATGAGTCTGAGAACTTAGCTAAGATGCCCTGTTGTATTGGGTGTTGGGAGACCTGCACCCAAATTCCAGCGCAGTTGCTACTCACTAGCTGGGCTGGCCCCCTGGCTGCCTGAGCCTCAGCTCTTTCGCAATTTAGTAGAACTAAGCCTTCGGGGCTTGGGAAGCAGATGACGCTGAGTCCAGTGTTAAACCTGCAAATTGGGAAGGGCTAATCTCAGGCGTCAGAGGCTTGTCCCTCTTCTCCATGCAATTCCCTTGTCCTGGGAACAGGAAGGGCAGCCAGGGGTGAGGATGGTGTAATGAAGCTTAATGAATAACCCAGGGGACTGGTCAGGGTGGGTGTTTGGCGGCTCGAGGTGTCAGGGACAGGGGCTGGCTGACGAACATGGCTGTGGTGGGGACGGGTCAGTGACCTGGCCCACCTCTCCAGCCTCATCTGCTCTCTGATGCACATAGCTTCCCCAGCCCATCCTCTTCCTCACCCAAGCCAGGAGCTCTGGAGCCGGGTCCCTCTGGGTCTGAGCCCTGGGCTCCGCCACTGCTATGTGACCTTGGAAAAGCGATTTGGCGTCTCTGGCCCTATTTCCACAATGTAGGGTTTATTGTCATACTTTCCAGGCAGTTGTTAGCATTTTGTGACATAATGACGCCATGGTACTTCAAACACTCACGTGCCATCTTTGCAACTTTTGACATATTGTCCCGTCACCTCTTTTATGAAAGTAATAAAAAGCAGTAGCAACCAGGCGCGGTGGCTCATGCCTGCAATCCTACCACACTGGGAGGCTGAGGCGGGCAGATCACTTGAGGTCAGGAGTTCGAGAGCAGCCTGGCCAACATGGTGAAACCCCATCTCTACTAAAAATACAAAAATTAGCCGGGCGTGGTGGTGAGCTCCTGTAATCCCAGCTACTCAGGAGGCTGAGGCAGGAGAATCACTTGAACCCATGAGGTGGAGGTTGCAGTGAGCCAAGATCACGCCGCTGCACTCCAGCCTGGGCGACAGAGTGAGTGAGACTCTGTCTCAAAAAAACAAAACAAAATAAAACAGAAGCAACAGCAGCAAACACAGAGCGCTAACTACCGTTCTCACATTTTACCTGCGTTAGCTCATTCGATCCTCACATCGACTGCTAGAGGAGCAGGATTTTATCCCCATCTGATATTTGAGGGAACAAGGCACAGAAGGGTTAAGTGACTTACTCAAGGTCACAGGGTCACACAGTCAGAAAGTGGCAGAGCAAGTATTTGTATCAGATCTATGCTGCAGGGTCTGTGTTTTAACTACTAGGCATGCTGCTTGTTCATGCCAGAAACTACCACTACTATTATTACTACTACTAAAAATATCTATCTATCTATCTATCTATCTATCTATATATATTTAAGACAGAGTTTTGCTCTTGTTACCCAGGCTGGAGTGCAATGGCATGACCTAGGTTCACTGCAAACTCTGCCTCCCCGGTTCAAGTGATTCTCCTGCCTCAGCCTCTTTAGTAGACGGTATTACAGGTGCTCACCATTATGCCCAGCTATTTTTTTTTTATGGCAGCACTTTTATTTTTCCTTACCCGATGATGTGTTGCTGGGACCTAATGTTCTCACATAACAGTAGAAAACCAAAATTTGTTGCCATCTCTTTAAAGAATCGAGAGTTGTGTACAAAAAAACCTTACGTAAATGAAAAGGATGAATACATTTACAGGTGTAAATGCAAACTGCTTCCAACTCAAGGCAAGTAACAGCCCACGGTGCTCTGGCAGGAAAACATCAGCTAAGAAAGGAAACCGGGTCCTATGGCTTGGACTTTCCAACCCTGACAGACTGGCAGCACTTGCCAGCCTCTAGAGCAATCCCAGAACACTCAGCCCTGACACATGAATACCCTGCACAGATAGGAGACTGCTGGCCACGCAGACTCACCAAGCCAGACTTGTCTGCCCACAAGCACGTTCTTACCTCAGCCACAAAGTGACCAAGCCACATGTACTAAGGGTTGAAATAAAAGACACGTACAGGGTATTAAACAAATACCAAGGGGAACAGTTAACTTGGATGCAAGGTCAAAATCAGCAACAAGTTCTGCAATCCAGTGCTGATATCAGATACAAGCTTCAAGGACAATTTCTTTTCTAAGGTTTATTCCAGTTTCATGAGGCTAGCAGGAGGTATATGCATTTGCCAGGGGCAAATTTGTACTTCTGAATTAACCCATGCAGCAAATGCTATGCATCTGCTCGCAGTCCATTTAGAAGCATTTGTGGTGGACGATGGAGGGGCCAGACTCGTTGTTCTCCTGCTTGCTAATCCACATCTGCTGGAAGGTGGACAGTGAGGCCAGGATGGAGCCACCGATCCACACAGAGTACTTAACACTCTGGGGGAACAATGACCTTGATCTTCATGGTGCTGGGTGCCAGGGTGGTGAACTCCTTCTGCATCCTGTCGGCCATGCCTGGGTACATGGTGGTGCTGCCGGACAGCACCATGTTCGTGTACCGGTCTTTGTGGATGTCCATGTCACACTTCATGATGGAGTTGAAGGTGGTCTCGTGGATGCCACGAGATTCCATGCTGAGGAAGGCAGGCTGGAACAGTACCTCCGGACACCGGAACCGCTCATTACCAATGGTGATGACCTGGCCATCAGGCAGCTCATAGCTCTTCTCCAGAGAGGAGGAGGATGCGGCTGTGGCCATCTCCTGCTCGAAGTCCAGGGTGACATAGCATAGCTTCTCCTTGATATCGCGCACGATCTCCCGCTCAGCCGTGGTGGTGAAGCTGTAGCCGCGCTCGGTGAGGATCTTCATGAGGTAGTTGGTCAGGTTCCGGCCAGCCAGGTCTAGACGCAGGATAGCGTGGGGAAGGGCATAGCCCTCGTAGATGGGCGCCGTGTGGGTGACCCCATCTCCAGAGTCCATGACAATGCCAGTGGTGCACCCAGAGGCGTGGAGGGACAGCACAGCCTGGATAGCCACGTACGTGGCCGGGGTGTTGAAGGTCTCAAACATGATCTGAGTCATGTTCTCTCTGTTGGCCTTGGGGTTCAGGGGAGCCTCGGTCAGCAGCACGGGGTGCTCCTCCGGTGCCACACACAGCTCGTTGTAGAAGGTGTGGTGCCAGATTTTCTCCATGTCATCCCAGTTGGTGACAATGCCGTGCTCGATGGGGTACTTCAGGGTCAGGATGCTGTGCTTGCTCTGGGCCTCGTCGCCCACGTAGGAGTCCTTCTGACCCACGCCGACCATCACGCCCTGTGCCGAGGGCGCCCAACAATGGAGGGAAACACGGCTCAGGGGGCGTCGTCCCCAGCAAAGCCAGCTTTGCACATGCCGGAACCATTGTTGATGATGAGCGCAGCAATTTCTTCTTCCACTGCGACCAGCGGAGGAGTGGGGCAGCGGAGCGGCAGGAGAACGTGGTATGAGAGCTGGCAGCAGCGACTGAACGCCCAGCTAATTTTTTGTATTTTTAGTAGAGATGGGGTTTCACCACATTGGCCATGCTGGTCTCGAACTCCTGACCTCAGGTGATCCACCCTCCTTGGCGTCCCAAAGTGCTGGGATTACAGGCTTGAGCCACTGCGCCTAGCCAATTTTTATATATATATATATATATATTCCTTTTCAAATATATATTTAATCTCTCTCTGTCTCTGTGTGTGTGTGTGTGTGTGTGTGTGTGTGTGTATTTAGATGGAATCTTGCCCTGTCACCCAGGCTGGAGTGCAATGGTGTGATCTCAGCTCACTGCAACCTCCGCCTCCTGGGTTCAAGCAGTTCTCTTGCCTCAGCCTCCTGAGTAGCTGAAATTACAGGCCTGCGCCTCCATGCCCGGCAAAATTTTTGTCTCTTTAGTAGAGACAGGGTTTCACCATGTTGGCCAGGCTGGTCTCGAACTCCTGACCTCGTGATCCACCTGCCTTGGTCTCCCAAAGAGCTGGGATGACAGATATGAGCCTGGCCAATTAATGTATCTTTTTAAAGAGGCTCCATTTTTAAACTTTAATACCAACCTTAGCTTCTTCCTAAGCCATCATATCCATGAAACAATGGATCTGATATTTTACATATACATACACATACATATGTGTACACACACACCGCATATATATCTACATACATATACATATCTTTCCTAGTGCACACAGAAATAAATCACCAACTATTAAAAAACCTTTGGGGGCTGGGCACAGTGGCTCTTGCCTATAGTCCCAACACTTTGGGAGGCCAAGGTAGGAGGATTGCTTGAGGCCGGGAGTTCAAGATCAGCTTGGGCAGCACAGTGAGACCTTGTTTCTTTTGTTTTTGATTTTGTTTTTTTTTTTTGAGACGGAGTTTCGCTCTCGTTACCCAGGCTGGAGTGCAATGGCGCGATCTCGGCTCACTGCAACCTCCGCCTCCTGGGTTCAGGCAATTCTCCTGCCTCAGCCTCCTGAGTAGCTGGGATTACAGGCACGCGCCACCATGCCCAGCTAATTTTTTGTATTTTTAGTAGAGATGGGGTTTCACCATGTTGACCAGGATGGTCTCGATCTCTTGACCTCGTGATCCACCCGCCTCGGCCTCCCAAAGTGCTGGGATTACAGGCGTGAGCCACTGCGCCCTGTGAGACCTCGTTTCTAAAACAAACCACAAACAGTGTGGGATATGCTGGACAGCACCATGCGCTGGTATATGGTAGATACACACTAAACGCAGCTAGTCTGCTTCTTGTCAAAGCCTGAGCTTCTACTGAGTACTGAGTACTACTGTACTGAGTACTACTCAGTAGTACTGAGTTTCTACTACTTCAAGAAGCCCTCCCTGGTCTTGCCCCACCCCCAGCTACCCTGTGGGGACACCCTCTGTCATCTTAGGAGGTGTTAGAGTTGCCACCGAACTGGGTGTCTTCCTCTCCGCTCCATGCTGGAGGCCACCTCAAGGCACAAACAGGATTTTACCACCTCTGTGTCCCAGTGCCCAGTCCAGGACAAGGCATCCGACCAGGAGGGGTGTGTGTCTGAGGATGGGTATAAACTTGCCAGAGTCCACATTAAGGATCACAGCCAAGCAGCTCTATCTAACCCCAAGTGGCTGGAAGTTAATCATCAAACCTGGGGAGATCACAAACAGCCCGAGAAGGATGTACATCTGTGCTGCCTGGTCTTCCTGCACCCACTTTCCACATAGGGAAACTGAGGCCCAGAGATGGGCATGATCTGCTTCGGTTCACACGGTGAGATGGTGCAGACACAAGACATGAATTTGACCATGTTATCCCCCCACCTAAAGCCTTCTGTGGCTCCCTAGTGCCCCTGGGTAAGGTCCAAACTCTGGATTGGTACAAGCATCCCTGTAGACTCTGATCTCTGCTGGTGTCTCCAGCCCCAACCCTATTTCCTTTCTCACCCTTGCCTTCTCCCTCCCAGCCCTGATGGATACTTCCCTGACCCTGGAACACACCATGTTTTTCATGTCCAGACCTTTGCCCTCCCTGTGCCTGACTCCTGGCTTCATTCAGACTTCTCCTCCTCCAGGAAGCCTTCCCAGCCCCCTAGGGCCAGGTGGGGTGCCTGCTCAGGTTTACAAAGCCCTGCCCACTCCTCAGCTGCCAACATCTGATAGCACTGATAATAATTGCTCTCTAATGGCCCCTGAGGGCTTTGAGAAGGCAGGGGACATGCTATCTTGTTTGAGGCCAAAAGTCCAGGGATTGGCACATAGTAGGTGTCCAATATTTATTGAATGAATGGTCATTCATTTGAGTAGTAAATAATTGCGTGGGTTCTCATGTTGGGTGTAAAATATCAGAGACGCAGAGGTGCTTCAGACAAAAATATACCTTTCCCACATGATGAGTAATAATTGTTTTATTGGCCGGATGCCAAGATTATGCCAGTAATCCCAGCACTTTGGGAGGCCGACGTGGTGGATCACCTGAGATCAGGAGTTTGAGACCAGCCTGGGCAACATGGTGAAACCCCGTCTCTACTAAAAATACAAAAATTAGCTGGGGATGGTGGCAGGTGCCTGTAGTCCCAGCTACTCAGGAGGCTGAGGTGGGAGAATTGCTTAAATCTGGAGACAGAGGCTGCAGTGAGCCAAGACCGTGCCACTGCAATCCAGCCTGGGCGATGAGTGAAACTCCATCTAAAAAAAAAATTGTTTCTTTGTCCCTGTTTTCCCATCTCAGACGTAAGCTGACCCCAGTAGGGGTTCAGGGGAAGTGGATGGCATCCGGGACAATCACTAGACCTAAAATGAGAGGATATGGAGATACCTGCATCATGAAAGAGACGGCCAGGGCCTGAGGGGAAGGCTGTCTCTGCCCCTTGCTGGCTGGGTAGACTTGACCAGATAAGTTCCCTTCTCTGAGTTTGTTTGCTCATCTGTCAAATGAGACAGGGTGGTCTATGAGTCATACAGGCAGTGCACGAGTGATAGGCAGTTCAGGGGAAGGCAGTGAGGCTTGCTCTCATCCCCTTTCCTCCTCCGTCTTCACCTGGAGCCTTAGGATCTGGAGCTGTGTCTTTAACAAGGGAGGAGGGGCCAAGGTTACAGGAAGCTGACCAAAGCTGGGCAGGGCTGTTTCCCCAGCAGGCTGGAGGGCAGCAGCTGCGGTCACGCTGGTCTGGGACAGTCTGGCAGAGAGGTAAGGGGCCTGGGGCCAGCTGGGGCCTCTGGGGCTCAGCGTGTGTGTAAATGAGAGACTGCTGGAGTTTGGGAGGCTTTGGGCAAAGTCCAAGCTGAGCATATGGAAGTGAGAGGGGCCGAGCATGGTCTAGGCCTTCCCAGGAATGTCGATTGAATTCAGAGTGCCCTGCAGAAGAAGGCATATAGTGCTGGGGACCCTGAGGGGCGAGAGTGGGTTCTGCTGCTAGAGGGGCAGGGCTGGGCATTCTGCCAGCCAAGGGGCTGGCCTGAGGTGTCCCAGCCCTGGCACCAGGGATTGGGCTGTGGAGTGCCACCCAGGTGGCCTCTGGGGAAAGACTTCAGGGACAAGGGAGGTGGACAGCATTGGTGGGCCTTACCTCAACTCAGAGATGTGACATGTAAGGCCCAGTGACAAAAGTGACTTGGCCAAGGTTGGCATGACAGACCTGAGCCTAAGCCCCATGCTTCCTCCTGGGTTATTCCACAGTGGGGAGGACCCAGGTCCCCCATTTCAGCCCCAGTGGCTGCCATACTGGACAAGAGCTGTGTGTCCCTGGGCCAAGACGGCTCAGCCCCAGACTTCCGGTGCCTGATGGGGTCTGGGGTTGATAAGGCTGTTGGCAGCTTGGGGCTTTTTCATTTAACTGATGCCCACTGTCCTCTTGTGAGTCAGTATAACCAAGAGAGCTGGGGAAGCCTGGAAACTGAGCCAGGAGCATTTGGTTCCTAAGGACAATTGGCAATAAATATGAAATGCCTACAGCTTTCATAAGAGTAATGATAACGCTAATATATTGAGAAAGTATAGCATCGTGGTTAATAGCATGGATGCAGAAGACACTGCCTGGCTGTGAATTCTGGCTGTGCTGTTTCTAACTGTGTGACCTTGGATAAGTTACTTAATCTCTCTGGGCCTCAGGTTCACTGTCTACAAAATGGAGTCAATGGTGAGTTAATGGCTCACCTGTTGTGGGCCAACAGGTGGCTCATACTTGTTATCCCAGTGCTTTAGGAGGCAGAGACAAGAAATTGACCTGAGGCCAGAAGTGAAAGACCAGCCTGGACAACTCAGCAAAACTGGGTCTCTATAAAAATTTAAAAATCAGCCAGATGCAGTGGTGCATGTTTATAGTTCCAGCTACTTAGGAGGCTGAGGTGGGAGGATTGCTTGAGCCTGCGAGTTCAAGGTTGCAGTGAGCCACGATCGCACCACTGCACTCCAGCCCAGGCGAGAGAGTGAGACCCTGTCTCTTAAAAAACCGCCAAAAAACAAGAAAGAGCAAGGATTACGGAGAAGGGGAGTTCATTCTGACAATCCCAAGGTCCCCAGGGGCAAAATCTGGGGATTTTACAAGAAAGGAGGAGGGACCCAATCCCAGGTGGACAGATGCATCAGATCCACCCCTGCCCCCCACCCAGCAGGGGTGCCCTTACTAGGCAGGCTCACTGAATCCTCACATGGCACAGTCCTGCCATGCATATGCTCTTCCTGCAGTTTGTTGTGTGTTTGGTGAGACAGAGTCTCACTCTGTCACCCAGGCTGCAGTGCAGCGGCGTGATCTTGGCTCACTGCAGCCTCTGCCTCCTGGGTTCAAGCAATTCCCCTGCCTCAGCCTCCCGAGTCGCTGGGACTACAGGTGCGCGGCACCATGTCCAGCTAATTTTTTGTTTTTTAGTAGAGACAGAGTTTTTCACCATGTTGGCCAGGATGGTCTCGATCTCCTGACCTCGTGATCCACTGGCCTCAGCCTCCCAAAGTGCTGGGATTACAGACATGAGCCACCGTGCCTGGCCGGTTTGTTCTCATTTTTCAGGTCTTAGTTTTAATGGTCACCTCCTCTAAGAGGCCTTTCCTGACCTCCATACCCAAAGTAGGTCCCCTTGTTCTTCTCTTTAGGACTCCCTATATGTGTGTTTCCCTCTTAGCAGTTTTCAACATTTTTGATTATTTTGTTTGTCTATGCAGTTATTTGTTAAGCGTCCATCTCCTCATCAGACTATAAGTCAGCTCCAAGGTAGATGTCTATTTTGTCCACAGCAGAATCCCGTTGCTAGGTCAGGACCTGCATTTTGTAGGTGCCCGGTAAACATGCTAAAGTAAGGGTGAGCAGGTCAGCATGCTCAAAGCATGACACAAGGTACCAGTGAGATAACGTCTTCAGAGGACTCAGCCAACGACTGGCGCGTATTAGGGGCTCAACAAATGATAGATGTTATTCTTTTTTTTTTTTTTTTTTTTTTTTTTGAGACGGAGTTTCGCTCTTGTTACCCAGGCTGGAGTGCAATGGCGCGATCTCGGCTCACCACAATCTCCACCTCCTGGGTTCAGGCAATTCTCCTGCCTCAGCCTCCTGAGTAGCTGGGATTACAGGCACACGCCACCATGCCCAGCTAATTTTTTGTATTTTTAGTAGAGACGGGGTTTCACCATGTTGACCAGGATGGTCTCGATCTCTTGACCTCGTGATCCACCTGCCTCGGCCTCCCAAAGTGCTGGGATTACAGGCGTGAGCCACCGCATCTGGCCTCTTTTTTTTTTTTTTTTTTGAGACGGAGTTTCGCTCTTGTTACCCAGGCTGGAGTGCAATGGCACGATCTCGGCTCACCGCAACCTCCGCCTCCCGGGTTCAGGCAATTCTCCTCCCTCAGCCTCCTGAGTAGCTGGGATTACAGGCATGCACCACCGTGCCCGGCTAATTTTTGTATTTTAAGTAGAGACGGGGTTTCACCATGTTGGCCAGGCTGGTCTCAAATTCCTGACCTCAAAGGATCCACCCGCCTCAGCCTCCCAAAATGCTGGGATTACAGGCGTGAGCCACTGCATGTGGCTGATGTTATTCTTATTAATTTATACCACAATCTATGAGTTGGGGACTGTTTTTATCCCCATTTCACAGAAGGGGAAACAGGCACAGAGAGGTTGTGACACTTACTTGGGTCACACAGCCAGGAAGTCAGAGCTGGTTTTTAACTTTTGTTCTGATCAACCCGAAGCCTGTGCTCTTGGGGTCCAGGTTTGAGCTGAGGCCCAGGCTGGGGTATGCTGCATTTGGGGATCAGTGATGACCCAAGTTGAGAGGTGCCTTGGATGAGACTGGGAAGAGTTGGCTCAGGCTGTGCCCTGCCTGAGGGGACCCTGAGGATTCCCACGGCTTTCTGACAAGGGCGCGGGATCAAACTCAGGGCCAAGAGACCTCGATCTCTCTGATCTTGTAACCCCAGCCATGACTTAAAGGTGGACAAGAAGTTTAGGTTTGTGAGTGGGCAGGGGAGGTTGGAGCGCTCCCCCTAGCGGCCAATAATGGAATGGTGGAACCGGCCCAATGCTTTTCTGCCTGGGAGAAGAGGGACTGGCTGTATTTGTTTCTTTTTCTCTCTGCTGTTTTTACTCCCTCTCATTTCCTCCCTCTCGTCTTTCCGTCCTTACCCACTGGTCCATTCACTCACAACTCCTTGGCTTAAAACCTCCCAATGAGCTGAGCGCAGTGGCTCATGCCTGTAGTCCCAGCACTTTGGAAGGCCAACGTGGGCAGATCACTTGAGCTCAGGAGTTTGAGACCAGCCTGGCCAACATGATGAAACCTCGTCTCTACAGAAAATACAAAAATTAACCAGGCGTGGTGACGTGCGCCTGTGGTCCCAGCTACTTGGAAGACTGAGGTAGGAGAGTCGCTTGAACCCGGGAGGCAGAGGTTGCAGTGAGCCGAGATTGCACCACTGCACTCCAGCCTGGGCGACAGAGCAAGACTCGGTCCCAAACACCACCACCACCACCACCATCACCATCACCACCTCCAACTCCTCCTCCTCCTCCTCCTCCTCCTCCTCCTCCTCCTCCTAATGGCTTTGCATTGCAAGTAGAATTTGAATAACTTCCAAACTTTTCTCTGTGGGTGGGAAACCCCTGGCGGCACCCCTGCCCACCTCTCCGCCCTCACCTCCTCCCCTCCCCGCCTCCCCAAACCCCTTCTCTCTGCATCAGCAGCACTCCAAGCGCATTCCTCCCTGGAGGCGGTCCTGGCTGCTGTTCTCTGCAGGAATGCTTTTCCTCTTGGCGCCCTTCCTGTCATCCATTTCAAAGTTCCCCTTTCCGGAATATACAGATGGAGAGAGAGTTGAAAGACCCCTCAGCCAATCAAAATGCGCGCATCTGATTTGCAACCTGATTCAAACCGTGAAAAACCCCAAACCACAACCAACCACAGAATCAGCCACGGATCATATTTAATGGGATGATTTGAAATGTGAATAATTACCAGATTTTTATGATATGAAAAAATTATATTTTTAGATGTAATCATAGTATTATGATTACATTTTCTTACAAAATTAGCCTCAGTGAGGTATAATTTACATAAAACAAAATTAGCCCACTTTAAATAGAGAATTCAATGTGAATTCCATATTCACATTGAAATGAAACCATATGGTTACATATAAAAAAGGAGTTCTTAAGCCAGATGCAGTGGCTCATGCCTGTAATCCCAGCACTTTGGAAGGCTGGGGCAGGAGAATACCTTGAACCCAGGAGTTTGAGACCACCCCGGGCAATACAGTGAGACCCTAACTCTACAAAAAGGGACAAAAATTAGCTGGACGTGGTGGTGTGCACCTGTGGTCCCAGCTACTCAGGAGGCTGAGTTGGGAGGACGGCTTGAGCCTGAGACACTGAGGCTGCAGAGCGCTGTGATTGCAGTACTGTACTCTAGCCTGAGTGACACAGTGAGACCCTTCCCCAAAACACAAGTTCTTTACCTCTAGAGACACATGCTGAAATATTTACACATGAAATAATATAAAAGCAAAATATAATAGTAATTAAGGGTAAATAATAATACAGGAAGGGGGAGTAGGCACCCATAGGGAAGCGAGTGAGACCATGAGTTGATGATTGCTGAAGATGCAGGTTTTCTGTTTGTTTGTTTTCGAGACAGAGTCTCACTCTGTCACCCAGGCTGGAGCGCAGTGGCACAACCTTAGCTCACTGCAACCTCCGCCTCCCAGGTTCAAGTGATTCTCCTGCCTCAGCCTTCTGAGTAGCTGGAATTACAGGTGCATACTGCCACGCCCAGCTAATTTTTTGTATTTTTAGTAGAGATGGAGTTTCACCACATTGGCCAGGCTGGTCTTGAACTCCTGACCTCAAGTGATCTGCCTGCCTTGGCCTCCCAAAGTGCTGGGATTGTACACGTGAGCCACCGTGCCCAGCCAGCTGAAGGTCTGTATACAGTTCTTAATACTTTTGCTATATTTACATTTTCCATTACAAACGTTTTTACAAAGTTTTCCTCCCGAGAGGTCTTTCCTGACTGCGCTTACTAAAATAACACCTCATACCCTCTGTGAGTCACTCTTATTGGAAATTCTGCAACTTTTCCTAGTGGGAAGTTTATATGACTCATGGGTCCCAAAACCTGGAAATGCCTGGCACATAGTAGGTGCTCAATAACTATTGAATAATGAATGGATTCTCCCACTCCCTCATTCATTCCTCACCATATATTGGCCACATTCTACATCCCCGGCACTGTGGACAGCCACACTTAATAGAATGAAAGGACCCCAGGCCAAATTTCGTTGACCAGATGGGGAAACTGAGGCCCAGAGGGGCAAAGATACTTGACAGGGGTCTCACAGCTTGGCAGCTGGATCGGACCAAGAGCACCTAAGCCAAGGGCTTTCTTCACCTTCCCCTTTCCTGTCCCGGTTAAGGGAGCTCTTGACGGGGACTGCCTGGTGGTGACCTTCATGTTCTCCTGCAGGCTAGCTACCTGGTCTCCAGAATGGACGGGCCCATGGCGGAGTGTGCCAAGCAGCAGCCCTTCCACGTGGTCACGCCTCTGTTGGAGAGCTGGGCACTGTCCCAGGTGGCAGGCGTGCCTGTCTTCCTCAAGTATGAGAACGTGCAGCCCAGTGGCTCCTTCAAGATTCGGGGCATTGGGCATTTTTGCCAGGAGGTGAGGGCGTGTGGGCAGGAGGGGAGAAGTGAACTGTACGGGAGGGAGGGAGGAGTGAGGGGTGTGGGCTGGGGATGGATTCAGGCAGGAGGGAAACATGAACGCATGCAGATGGGAGAATAGAGGTGAGGGCAGGGCTGTGGGCAGGATGAGGGGTAAAGGCGTGTTGGGAGTGGGGTGGGGAGATTCTAACCCCATTCCACATAGGCCTTCATGACACCAGCTTGGGTTAGCCCCTAACCCCATTCCTTCTCTTCCCAGATGGCCAAGAAGGGATGCAGACACCTGGTGTGCTCCTCAGGTGACCCCACCCTTTTTTGTTTCATGGGGGTCCTCAGGGCAGAGGTTGGGGGAGGAGGAGCTAGCTGGAGCAGCAGTAGATGTTCAGGGCTTGGTCTCCTCTTAAAGGTCCCAGCCTTGACGGCCGGGTGCGGTGGCTCACGCCTGTAATCCCAGCACTTTGGGAGGCCGAGGCGGGTGGATCACGAGGTCAAGAGATGGAGACCATCCTGGCCAACATGGTGAAACCCCGTCTCCACTAAAATACAAAAATTAGCTGGGCGTGGTGGTGCATGCCTGTAGTCCCAGCTACTCCAGAGGCTGAGGCAGGAGAATTGCTTGAACCCGGGAGGCAGAGGTTGCAGTGAGTCGAGATCGTGCCACTGCACTCCAGCCTGCAGCCTGGCAACAGAGCAAGACTCTGTCTCAAAAAAAAAAAAAAAAAAAAAAAAAAAAAGGCCCCAGCCTCATCAAGGTCGCTGATGAGATGGTTACTGTGTTTTCCATCCTAGTCCTCTCCCATAGTTCAGGACTCACGGTGGCAGCAAGTGGCAGCAACACAATTCATATAGGTTTAAGCTACAGGCTCTGAGAATGGAAAATTCTTGGGATAAGTGGCTTTCAGGCACAGGGGGATCCAGGAGCTCTCCTCTCTGTCTCTCCTTCTCTGGGCTTTGCTTTCCTGTATATTAGCTTTATTTTTAGGTGGGCCTCATGGTAGCAAGATGGCCACCAGGAATTCCAGCCTTGCATTCTAACACCCTCCCAACCCTAGGGAAAAGGGAGCGCCCCTTCCTAATGCCTCGCCTCAATCCTGGAATTGGTCTTTTTTGGTCCCGCTTGGGTGGCGTCTTCATCCCTGAACCAGCCATGGGTTGGGGGTTAGGTTCTCTGATTGGCTCAACCTAGGTCACGTGCCCCCTCTGGAGTAGAGGAAGGAGTCAGTGGGGCATATGAATGTGCGGGAGGAGTGGCTCTGGAAGGGATAAGGAGGGGAGGGGAAGGCATGTCAAAGGCCAGTACATCTCTGCCCACTGCCCCTTTCCTCCTTTCTGCACAGGGGGTAATGCGGGCATCGCTGCTGCCTACGCCGCTGGGAAGCTGGGCATCCCCGCCACCATCGTGCTCCCCGAGAACACCTCCTTGCAGGTGGTGCAGAGGCTGCAGGGGGAGGGGGCCAAGGTCCAGCTGACTGGAAAGGTAAGGGCCCCGGGAGGGAAGACCATCTGGAGTGGGCCGCTCCCCTTACACCTCACCCTACCCCAAGACGTCCTGTCTCCTTTTCCTTTCCATGAGCTGTGGCTGGGACCCGGTCCTCTCTCAGGATAGCTGAGCTGAGTGGGGAATGAGGTGTGATGGGTGTTGAGGGCTGGGACCTCCCGACATGCCTCTGCCCACCCTGAGAAGTAACCCCATGTGTGAACCAAGACGATGGACAGGAGACTGACATCCTCACCAGCACCTGGTACTGTCCACTTTTAACATTCTTGCTATTAGATAAGACAAGAGATATCAGGATGATGGCAGCATCAGTTCCCGTTCTGAGACCGCCCCAATAGGAATGGTGTCCGCTGAGAACGATACCTCCCGTCCCCGTGTTACCAGAGAAACAGAGACACAAACACAAAGTCTTTCCTTCTGGGAAGAAGGAAAAAAATCATTCAAATAATGGAAAACAGATTTTTAAACCTCTCAAAATTAAAACTAAAAGCCATACTATGGTAGCTCAAAGCTGGTCCCAAATACTTCCTGTATATAGTTTCTTCCCTCCCTCCTTCCCTCCCTCCCTCCCTCCCTCCCTCCTTCCCTCCCTCCTTCCATTCCTTCCTTCCTTCCTTCCTTCCTTCCTTCCTTCCTTCTTCCTTCCTCCTCTCCCCTCCCTTCCCCTTCCGGTCCCTTCCCTCCCCCCTTCCTTCCTTCCCTCCTTCCCTCTTTCCTTCCTTCCCTTCTCCTTCCTTCCTTCCTTCCTCCCTCTCTCCCTCCCTCCCTTCTTCTTTTCCTCCTTTCTTTCTTCCATTTCTTCATCCATCTAATCATCCTTCCTTACATCACCCTTTCTCCCTCCCTCTCTCTCTTCTTCTTTCCATCCATCTATCCATCCATCCATCTATCCACCCACCCATTCATCCAACAGGTATTCATTGAGCACATATTCAGTGCCTGCTATGTTAGACATTCTAGAAACAGAGAGTAAGATGTGGTCTTTACCTCATACATTTCAGAGTATTATGTGGAGACACACAGGTAACCAGATGATGGTAACAAAGTGTGAAAAGTGTTGCCATGGCAGAAGCACAGGGCCCCAAGGAAGTCAGTGAGAGGGCATGTTGTTTAATCAGCTATTGTTGCTTGGTAATGCTGCGTAACAAACATCCCCCAAATAGCAGCAGCTTCTGAGAAACATTGTTTCTCATGCTTTGGGTCTGTGGGTGGGTTAGGGTGGTTCTGCCTCAGAATGCGGGAAGGAGTGAGGTCTGCAGATGTGCCCTTTGTCTTCCCCAGCCAGTGGCCACCTGGGGCACGTTCTTCTCAAGGGAAATGGCAACAGGGATGAGAACAAACACGTGATGACTCTTAAGATCTTGGCCCAGAACTATTACACTGTCAGTTCTGCCATATGCTGTTGGCCAGAGCAAGTTACACAGCTGAGACCAGCATCAATGGGGAGGGGACATGTGCTCCACCCACGCCAGTGAAAAGAACAGCAAAAATAAAATAAATAAAAAATAGGGCTGGGCGTGGTGGCTCACGCTTGTAATCCTAGCACTTTGGGAGGCCGAGGTGGGTGGATCACCTGAGGTCAGGAGTTCAAAACCAGCGTGGCCATCATGATGAAACCCCATCTTTAAAAAAAAAAGTAGAAAAAAATCTGGGTACTGTGGCATGCACCTGTAGTCTCAGCCACTCAGGAGGCTGAGTTGGGAGGATCACTTGAGCCCGGGAGTTTGAGGCCAGCCTGGGCAACATAGTGAGACCATGTCTCTAACAATAATAACAGTTAAACCAATAGAGGGAGGGAGTGGAGAATTGGGCCATGGTCGAACCAATGGGCTGCACCTTAGATTTGGGAAAAGAATCCAGGAAAGGCTCCCGTCACGGGTCCCCAGGGCTGGGTATGAAAGGAGAGATCTGAGTCCCCACCAAGGAGACAAGGGAGGCCTGATCTGGTTGTGAACACAGGAAAGGGTGTGGGTGAAGATGTGGCCGTGGCTGAGCATGTCGCATTCAGGCCGAGGCCAGCATGGAGGGAGGGAGTGAAAGGTGAGGCCGAAGACGGGGAGAGAGGTTCCATCAGGCAGGGCGGCCTGTAGCTGAAGCTAAAGCGTTTCACCTGAGGACACTAGGGAAGCATGAAAGGCGTCTGAGCAGGGGAGGGACCTGGTTGGATTTTCACTCGGCCTGCTCTGGGGTGATTCAGGAGAGGAGCCGGAGAGGAGGCTGCTTGGTGCGCTACGGGTGAGGGATGTCAGGCACTACACAGGTTTGAATCTATTTTTTTCTTTAGTTTTAACTTCAGACTCAAGGATACATGTGCAGGTTTGTTACATGGGTATATTTCATGATGCAGAGTTCTGGGCTTCTAATGATCCTATTGTCCAAGTAGTGAACATAGTACCTGACAGGTAGTTTTTTTTTTTTTTTTGAGACGGAGTTTCGCTCTTGTCACCCAGGCTGGAGTGCAGTGGTGCGATCTCTGCTCACTGCAACCTCCACCTCCTGGGTTCAAGCGATTCTCTTGCCTCAGTCTCCCAAGTAGCTGAGATTATAGGTGCCCACCACCATGCCTGGTTAATTTTTTTTGTATTTTTAGTAGAGACAGGGTTTCACTATGTTGGTCAGGCTGGTCTGGAACTCCTGACCTCAGGTAATCCACCCACCTCGGCCTCTCAAAGTGCCTCATTACAGGCATGAGCCACTGTGCCTGGCTGACAGGTATTTCTTTTCTTTTTCTTTTTTCTTTTTGAGATGGAGTCTTGCTATGTCACCAAGCTGGAGTGCAGTGGTGCGATCTCGGCTCACTGCAACCTCTGCCGCCCAGGTTCAAGCAATTCTCCTGGCTCAGCCTCCTGAGTAGTTGGGACTACAGGTGCGTGCCACCATTCCAGGCCAATTTTTGTATTTTAGTAGAAATGAGGTTTCACCATGTTGGCCGGGCTGGTCTCAATCTCCTGACCTGGTGATCTGCCCGCCTCAGCCTCCCAAAGTGCTGGGATTATAGACGTGAGCCACCGCGCCTGGCTGGCAGGTATCTTTCAACCTCTGCCACTCTCCCTCTCTCCCCACTGTTGGCGTCCTCAGCCTCTCTTGTTCCCATCTTTGTGCCCATGTGTACCCAGTGTTTAACTCCCAGTTGTAAATGAGAACAGGCAGTGTTTGGCTTTCTGTTCTTGAGTTAATGCTCTCAGGATAACAGCCTCCAGCTGCATCCATGTTGCTGCAGAGGACGTGATTTTCTTTTTTATGGCTGCATAGTATTCCATGATGTATACGCACCACATTTTCAGTATCCAATCCACCACTAATGGGCACTTGGGTTGATTATATGTCTTGGCTATTGTGAATACTGCTGTGATGAACATACAAATGCAGATCTTTTTCGTAAAACGGTTTATTTTCCTTTGGGTAGATACTCAGTAATGGGATTGCTGGGTCAAATGGTAATTCTAGTTTTAGTTCTTTGAGAAATCTCCAAACTGCTTCCTACAGGGGCTGAACTAATCTGCATTCCTACCAACAGTGTCTTTTTTGTTTCAACAACTCAGGGGAATGAGGCTCCTCTCTTCAGCCAGATGGGAAATTCCTTGTGGTCAGAGACCATTTATTCGGCTTCTCTGCTGCTGAAGAGTCCCCATGCCTAGAACTGGGCGCAGAGTGGGTACTGCAGAGTCCCTGAGGATGAGTGGGGGCCATTTCTACCCCACTGTGACCCTCTGCCCCTCCCTTGGGAGAGGAGGCTGTTGTCTATCATTTCGTTGCTGTATCTGGTTCCTGCTGAGATCGGCTGGCATGGGGTCCCTCTGAAATGCTGTCTCAGTTTGGGTTCTCCCAAAAGCGGTTCCTGAGACAAGGACTGGGGTGCCTGCAGTTTATTTGGGAGGTGGCTGCAGGAAGCCTTGGTAGGGAGTGTGGAAATGAGTCAGGGAGGGGAAGAAAGCCTGTAAAGGGTGTGGAATGAGCAGGGGGCAGGGATCTCTGCCACAGAGGCCAAGCCAGTGAGAAAAGAAAACCCACCCCTGCTGTGGTTGGCTTGGGTCCATCAGGCTCAGGGCTGGCCCTGTGCACTGTCTCTCTGGCTGCTTGAACTCAGCTAGCAGGTCATCAGCTGGGCTATTGCTGTTTTTCACCAACACATGCTAAGGTGACCACATTGATATCTGGGGTTTGATTTTAGGGGGCTTCTCCCCTACTGGTCAGCTAGAAGCGGGCACCACATGGCTGACCTTGGAGCTGACCCTGCTCCCGGCCTCCCTGGCTGGCCTGACCTGGTTTTCATAGTGGGGCAGCAGGATGAATCTCTTCGGTATTGTGGAAAGCACATGGCATCTGTTTGACCCCTTGGAAGCGCTTGTCCGTGTCTCAGGAGGCCTCTGGGCCCACGCTAGGTCTGGTCTCATCCCCAGGGGTGTCCCCGGACTACTGGATCCTGGGGCCACCAAGGCGAGCCTGGGCCTCTGCTCTGGCCTCTACAGCAGTCCCACTTCTGGCTCTTTTGAGGGTCCTTGGTTTCTCTGTAGGTCTGGGATGAGGCCAATCTGAGGGCACAAGAGTTGGCCAAGACAGACGGCTGGGTGAATGTCCCCCCATTTGACCACCCCCTAATATGGTAAGTCTGATGCCCCTCTCCCCAGGGAGTCCAGAGCTGGGAGACCCTTACCGAGTCGGGGTCCTCCCATTGGACAGAAGGAGAAACTGAGGCCCAGAGGGGAGAATAAGCTTCAAAGCCAGGCAGACATGGGTTCACATTCCACTTCTGCCTCTTGTGAATTGTGGGACTTTGTGCAAAGCACCCAGCATCCTGTGCCTCAGTTTCTTTTATTTATTTATTTTTTGAGATGGAGTCTCGCTCTGTTGCCCAGGCTGGAGTGCAGTGGTGTGATCTCAGCTCACTGCAACTTCTGCCTCTTGGGTTTGAGTGATTCTCCTGCCTCAGCCTCCCGAGTAGCTGGGATTACAGGTGTGCACCACCATGCCAGGCCAATTTTTTGTATTTTTAGTGGAGGTGGGGTTTCGCCATGCTGGCCAGGCTGGTCTCGGCCTCTCAAGGTGCTGGGATTACAGGCATCCTGTTCCTCAGTTTCTGTGTATGTGGAAGTGATAGTACCAAGTCTCCTTTACCGAACACGTGCTTTGGGACCAGTCACCAGGCTCATGGCTCCTCCTGCGCCGTTCCATTTACCCTCCCTGCAGCCCTAGAGGTGGGTGCTATTATCCCCATTTCATAAGTGAGGAAACTGAGGCACAGCGAGGATGAACAACTTGTCCAAGATTACACAGCTAAGAATGCAGCAGAGACAGAGAGCCGCAGGGCCAGGACTTGAGTCAGTTTGGTCCCAAGTGATATACTCTCCCCTCTTAACCGCACATTGCCATTGCCCCTTTGCAAAGTTGGGGAGGGGGCTAAGGGGGTAATATCCAAGAGAGGGCCTGGGAGGTTGGTGGAGATGTAAGGGCGAACATGATAATGAAAATGAACGAGTCCGGGCGCGGTGGCTCCGGCCTCACGCCGGAGTGGAATCCCAGCACTTTGGGAGGCTGAGGCAGGTGGATCACCCGAGGTCAGGAGTTTGAGACCATCCTGGCCAACATGGTGAAACCTCGTCTCTACTAAAAATACAAAAATTAGCTGGGCATGGTGGTGCGTGCCTGTAATCCCAGCTACTCCGGAGACTGAGGCAGGAGAATCACTTGAACTCGGGAAGTGGAGGTTGCAGTGAGCTGAGACTGGGCCACTGCACTGCTCCTGGGTGACAGAGTGAGACTCTGTATCCAAAACAATAAAAATAAAGAGAATGAATGAAGCTGAGTGGAGTAACTGTTGCAGGACTTCCTCTCCCCTTGCTGTGGATGGGATGGGACGGTGGGGAGAGGGTTTATGTATATGTGGGGCAGGGAACCCACCCCTGGTAAATACCCCCACCCCAGGAGCCTTTGGGGCTGGGGTCTTCCCTCACTCTGCTTCTCTCTCTCACTCACCTCCCCAGGGAAGGCCACGCCAGCCTGGTGCGGGAGCTGAAGGCAGTGCTGGGGACCCCGCCAGGCGCCCTGGTGCTGGCAGTTGGGGGCGGAGGCCTCCTGGCTGGGGTGGTGGCTGGCTTGCTGGAGGTGGGCTGGCAGCATGTGCCCATCATTGCCATGGAGACCCATGGGGCACACTGCTTCAATGCAGCCATCAAGGCCGGCAAGGTGGTCACATTGCCAGACATCACCAGGTGGGTAAAGGCTGGGGACATTTGTAGGGGGGCTGGAGGGCGGGGTTGCCACCGCCCTGAGGCCTTCCAGTCCCAGCCAGTAGAGACAGGGGACACCCAAAATGCTGTCCTTGATCCTGGGACTCCAACCACAGTAATGTGGACCTAAGTTAGAAGGCAGTGCTGAAAAAGGAGATGAGGAATATGTTCATTTAAACCTCATCAATTCATAAAACAAGTTTTTATTGACTTATCATTGCAAAAGCCATCTACATATGTTGCAGATAAGTTAGAAAATGTACGCCAGGCGAGGTGGCTTATGCATGTAATCCCAGAACTTTGGGAGGCTGAGGTGGGCGGATTACCTGAGGTCAGGAGTTTGAGACCAGCTTGGCCAACGTATAGTGAAACCCCGTCTCTACTAAAAATACAAAAATTACCTGGGAGTGGTGGTACACACCTGAAGTCCCAGCTACTTGGGACTGCTTGGGATGGGAGGATTGCTTGAGCCCAGGAGTTGGAGGCTGTAGTGTGCTCTGATGGTGACTGTGAACAGCCACTGCACTCCAGCCTGGGAAACCTAGCAAGACCCTGTCCTCCTCCATACCCCAAAAAGCCAATACATTTTCAAAAGAATGTGATCATTGAATTTAGGACCTACGCTCATCCAGTATGACTTCACCTTAATTTAACTAATTACATCTGCAAAGACTCTATTTCCAAGTAAGGTCACATTTTGAGGTTCTGGGTGGATGTATATATATTTTTTTCAAGATGGAGTCTCACTCTGTTTTCCAGGCTGGAGTGCAGTGGTACGACCTCAGCTCACTGCAACCTTTGCCTCTTGGGTTCAAGTGATTCTCCTGCCTCAGCCTCCCAAATAGTTGGGATTACAGGCCTATGCCACCACGCCTGGCTAACTTTGTATTTTCAGTAGAGACGGGGTTTCACTGTGTTGGGCAGACTGGTCTTGAACTCCTGACCTCAAGTGATCCACCTACCTTGGCCTCCCAAAGTGTTGGGATTACAGGCCTTGAGCCACCACACCTGGCCTGGTTGTGCATTTTGGAAGCAGCTGTGATTCAACTCAGTACAGATACAATCTCTGCCTGGATTCTGTTAAACACCCATTGGATACTGGTACCTAGGATGTAATGGGGTATGACAGCAAGGTATGTGAAATCAAGATAGTCTTAAGTCAGCTCCTTAAGCATCTACTGTGTGCAAGGCTCTAGGTGGCCAATGAGAAAATCCTCAAGAAAATGATACCTGGACACAAGTCTCCTCGTCTTTCTGGTACCACCTCAGTCTTTCTTGGGCTGCATCCGCCTTGCAGCCTTGCTGTGCTATCTTAGCCTGGAAATTCTTTTAAAAAAATTTTTTTTTTGGTACAGATGGGGTATTGCTGTGTTGCCCAGGCTGGTCTCGAATTCCTGGGCCTCAGCCTCTCAAAGGGCTGGGATTACAGGCATGAGCCACTGTGCTCTGCCTGCCTGGAAATCATTTGTACTGTCTTACTTCTGAACCATTGCTTGTCCTGCCCCTGCCACCTGGAATGCCAGTCCTGCTCACCCTGAGGAAATCTTCTTAGACTGCTTGGGCAGCTATATCCCAGCTGGGAGACCCTCAGGGCACCGTGCTGTGTCTGCGTCACTCTTTACTGTGTCCTGGTTTGGGTTACTGGCTGGAGTGGAGGAACCAGAGGGTAAGGACTGGCTGATTTAGCTCTGATCCCTGATACCCATCCCAGAGCCTGGCACAGCAGAAGCACTAAGGGAAGCTCATGGATTATGATGTCTGTAGATGACACCAACATCCATCCAGGTGCTCTGACTGGGCACCTGGGCGTCACATGGGCTCCCCCCACCCCATCGAGTTCCATCCATCCTGCCTCTTGAATCCAGCTCCCTTCCAGCCTTCGTTTCCCTGGATGGTGTAACAGCTCTCCCCAGCCCCTGTGCCACCCCTGTTGCCTTTTTTAAAAAATGGATAACATCTCTATTGAGATCTGTTTCATGTGCCATTCGATTTACTTATTTAAAGTGTATGATTCTGGACCGGTGCGGTGGCTCACACCTGTAATCCCAGCACTTTGGGAGGCCGAGGCGGGCGGATCACTTGAGATCAGGAGTTCAGAACAGCCTAACCATCATGGCAAAACCTCATCCTACTAAAAAATACAAAAATTAGCCAGGCATGGTGACATGCACCTGTCATCCCAGCTACTCAGGAGGCTGAGGCAGGAGAATTGCTTGAACTCAGGAGGTGGAGGTTGCAGTGAGTTGAGATTGCACCACTGCACTCCAGCCTTGGAGACAGAGTAAGACCCTGTCTCAAAAATAAATAAATAAATAAAAAGGTGTATTATTCAATGGTTTTAGTAGATTCATAGAGTTATGCAGCCATCATCACAATCAATTTTAGAACATTTTTATCGCCTCCAAGAGAAACTCCACACCTTTTGGCCGTCACCCACCATGTCCCTTATTCCCCCACCCCAGCCCTAGGCAAACACTGCTTTGCTTTACGTCTGCACGGATTTGCCTATTATGGACTTTTCTTTTTCCTTCCTTCCTTCCTTCCTTCCTTCCTTCCTTCCTTCCTTCCTTCCTTCCTTCCCTCCCCTCCCTCCCTTCCCTCCCTCCCTCTCTTCCTTCTCTCCCCCCTCCCTTCCTCCCTTCCTCCCTTCCTCCCTTCCTTCCCTTCCTTCCTTCCGTCTGTCTGTCCATCTGTCCTTCCTTCCTTCCTTCCCTCTTTCTTTCCTTCCTTCCTTCTTCTCTTCTTCCCTTCTTTCTTTCTTTTTTATTTTCTTATCTTTCTTATCTTTCTTTCGAGTCTGGCTCTATTGCCCAGGCTAGAGTGCAGTGGTGTGATCTCAGCTCACTGCAGCCTCCGCCTCCTGGGTTCAAAGGGTTGGGATTACAGGCATGAGGCACTGTGCCCGGCCTGCCTGGAAATCCTTTGTACCATCTTACCTCTGAGCTGTTGCTTGTCCTGCCCCTGCCACCTGGACTGCCAGCCCTGCTCACCCTGAGGAAATCTTCTTAGACTGGCTGAGCATCTCTTTTAGTAGAGACAGGGTTTTGCTATGTTGATCAGGCTGAGTTGAACTCCTGACCGCCTTGGCTTCCCAAAGTGCTGGGATTATAGGCATGAGCCACTACGCCCAGCCCATTCTGGACATTTCACATGAATGGAATCATACACCACGTGGTCTTTTGTGTCTGGCTTCTCTCACTTACCATCGTGTTTTCAAGGTTCAGCCACATCGTAGCGTGTCGGTGCTTCATTCCTTTTTATGGCCAAATACTATTTTACTGTATGAATACATCACACTTTATCCAAACATTTGGATTCTTTCCACTTTTTGGCTATAGTGAATAGTGCTGTTATGAACATTCGCTTACACGTTTTTGTGGCCGTGTGTTTTCATTTCTCTTGGTTCTATGCCTAGGGAGGAAATTGTTGGTACCTTTGTGGCCTTTGAGTCCTTTGCTGTCCCCCCAGCAGGCAGTGTGTCCTTCTGCCATTGCTAATCCACAGAACGTTTTCTTCGTCCACTTAAACCCATCCATGACTCTCCCAGCTCTCAGGCTAAAATGCAGACCACTCCCCCCAGCCACCAGCCTGTTCTCTAGTCCCTTGAATGGGTAATGCTTTTCCTACCTCTGAGCCTTTGCACAGGCTGTTTCCTCTTCATAGTACACTGTTCCCCGCTGCCCCATTCTTCTCCAGCTCCTGGCCTCAAGCGATCCTCCCACCTGGGCCTTCCACAGTGCTGGGATCACAGGCATGAGCCCCCACTCCCGGCCCCCACCCCCAGCCCCCACTCTGCTCTCCTTCGGGCTGGTTTCTCCTTGTCTCTCACATCTCAGGCCCTCCCCACAACACTCCCCTTGGGGAGATGCCCCTTCTGATGTTCTCCTTCATAGCAACTTACCACAGTGTGCATTTATTGACTGGTTCTTGTGTTTGCTTATTCATCGCCATCTCTCCCACAAGTCTGTGCTCTTAATTACAGCAGCAATAATAGTAACTGCAACTGACCCTTCCGTCAAATTCACTAAGCCTCAGCCTTGTTCTAAGCACTTTAAATATTTTAACCCACTTGGCTGGATGCGGTGGCTCATGCCTGTAATCCCAGTGCTTTGAGAGGCTCAGGCAGGTGGATCACCTGAGGTCAGGAGTTTGAGACCAGCCTGGCCAACATGGTGAAACCCTGTCTCTACTAAAAATACAAAATTAGCCAGGTGTGGTAGTGCGCATCTGTAATCCTAGCTACTCGGAAGCCTGAGGCAGGAGAATCACTTGAACCAGGGAGGTGGAGGTTGCAGTGAGCCAAGATGGCACCACTGCACTCCAGCCTCGGGGACAGAGCGAGACTCCATCTCAAAAGAAAAACAAAAAACAAAAAACAACTCGATCCCCATGATAACCTCATTAGCCCCAGTTTTCAGTTGAAGAAACGAAGGTTCAGAGAGGTGAAGTGACTTTCCCATGGTCACACAGCTGGTATGGAGCCAAGTTTCAAAACCAGGCAGCCAGGCTCCAGAAGCTGTGTTCTGGGCCACTCGGGTCTGAGGCTTTCCCAAAGGCTCTCCTGGGCCTGAAACGCATTGCTCAGCTCATAGCAGGTACCAGCATGTAGTGATTCCAAGCACAGAGGCAAAAACCATGAATCCTGGAGCCAAACTGCCTGGACTTAAATCTACCTTCTGCTACTGATGAGCTGTGTGTCCTTCAGCTGGTTACTTAACCTCTCTGGGCTTCTGTTCCCTTTCCTGTAAAATGGAGCTAATATGTTTCTAACTCAAAGGGTGGTTGAGAAGATTAAAACAATATCCATACATCCAGCATATTGTACACATTTAATAGATATTAACTATTGGCCTGGTGTGGTGGCTCATGCCTGTAATCCCGACACTTTGGGAGGTTGAGGTGGGAAGCTAATGTGAGCCCAGGAGCTCAAGTCTGCAGGGAGCTAACAGTATACCACTGCACTTTAGCCTGGGCCACAGAGCAAGACCCTGTCTCAAAACAAAAGTATATATTTAGGTGGGGCGCAGTGGCTCATGCCTGTAATCCCAGCACTTTGAGAGACCAGGCAGAAGGATCGCTTGAGCTCAGGAATTCAAGAGCAGCCTGGGCAATATAGCGAGACACCTTCCACTACTAAAAATGAAATATAAAAGAAAAAAATGTATTTATAGTATAGACATGATATTAATGAATAAAATAAAAAAAATTCCTTTCTGTGCTTGGCTTTCTGGAGTCTGTGCAAGGAATGGCTCAATCAGGATTGCAGAGTCAGAGACACTGATGCACATTGAGTACTTTATTGATTGATTGATTTTTGAGACGGAGTCTTGCTCTGTCACTCAGGCTGCAGTGCAGTGGCTTGATCTCAGCTCATCGCAACTCCTGCCTCCCGCGTTCAAGTGAGTCTCCTGCCTCAGCCTCCTGAGTAGCTGGGATTACAAGTGCGCACCACCATGCCTGGCTAAATTTTGTATTTTTAGCAGAGGTGGGGTTTAACCATGTTGGTCAGGCTGGTCTCGAACTCCTGACCTTGTGATCCGCCCACCTTGGCCTCCCAAAGTGGTGGGATTACAGGCGTGAGCCACTGCACCCGGCCACATTTAGTATTACTCATTCGATGGACATGGGTTTTTGAGTACCTCCTCTGTGCCTTATAAGGCTGAGCTCCAACCAGCCCATTGCAGGATGTGGGGTGTGGCTGGGGCTGGGGAGGGACCTGATTCACCAGCTCTTCCCTGAGCCCCTGGTCTCCCTGCCCCACTCTGCTCTGTCCTGCAGTGTGGCCAAGTGCCTGGGTGCCAAGACAGTGGCCGCGCGGGCCCTGGAGTGCATGCGGGTATGCGAGATCCACTCCGAAGTGGTGGAGGATGCTGAGGCTGTGAGCGCTGTACAGCAGTTCCTGGGTGAGTGAACACCGTCCCCCACCTGGGCTTGGAGATCACAAAGTCCCAGCATCCTCTAGCAGGTGTGTGTTCACTCTTGTCTGTATCCTCAGCGCCAGGTGCTGGCTAGGTGTGCAGTTACTATGTGCTAAGTGCACTTTGAGTAGATGGAAGGGGGTGGGGGTAAAGAAGGAGTGTGTCCTGCTGTCTCTAGGCCCCAGACTTTTATACATGCTCCTCCTCTCTCTGACTGGCCCTGTCTCTATTGGTTTTATGTGACTGAGAGCTACTCAGCCACCATGGCACCTCCTCCAGGAAGCCTCCCCTGATCTCCCACCCCACCGTGCCTAGGTTGGGGACCTCCAATGCACCACTCTCTGTGTTCATAACCTCCTGGTTTTTATCCCTCTATGTCATAGATTGTGAGCTCCATGAGGGCTTGTGTGTTTCAGTCACTGATGTATCCCTAGGGCCTTCCTGGCACAGGGCATGGCAGGTTGTAGGCACTCAATAGATGTTTGTTGATTGAAGGGATGAATGTATGAGTGAGTGGAGAGGTGGATGATGGATAGATGGACAGTGGATGGAAGGACGGATGGATGATGAAGTGATGGATTGATGAATGGCATAGAAATGGATGGATGGACAGGCACATTGATTAATGAACACGCTGGCGGATAGACAGATAGTCAAATGATGGATGGGGAATGGATAGATGGCTATGAATGGGTGGATGGATGGGTATGTTGATGGATGGGTACACTGATGGATGGACAGATAGTCTAATGATGGATAGAGGAATGGATGGATGGATAGAGAGATAAAAGGTGAGTGGGTGGAGGGGTAGGAGGCCAGACTGATGGATGGGGAGAGAGTGAGACAAGTGATGGATTGCCAGGCGAGCAGATGAATGGCTGGCTGGCTGGAGAGATGGCTGCAAGGGTCTGCAGTGCCCAGGGCCTGCTGAGCACTGACTGTTCTTCTTCCCTTTGCCTCCTCTCCCATCCCCCTGGTCCCGGCAGATGACGAGCGTGTGCTGGTGGAGCCTGCCTGTGGGGCAGCCTTAGCAGCCATCTACTCAGGTCTCCTGGGGAGGCTCCAGGCTGAGGGTTGCCTGCCCCCTTCCCTGACTTCAGTTGTGGTCATCGTGTGTGGAGGTAACAACATCAATAGCCAAGAGCTGCAGGCTCTGAAAACCCAACTGGGCCAGGTCTGAGGGCCAGCCTAGCCCCAAGAGCCCGAGAGGTACATGGAGACTCCTGTGGCTGGATGAGCGGGGCTCAGTGCTGGTGGGTGGCAGTGGAAGCTGCTCTGTGCATCTGTGCTGGGTGCCCCCTGAAGGAAGCCCTCCCGGACTGCCCCTTTTGGTTCCCTGACAACTCCAGCCAATAAACACTTTCTGAGTTGAGTTTGTAACTGCTATGGATCCTATCTTTCCAGTTCCATGAGCTCACAGGAGACAACCCACAATCCTGTTGCCACTTCTGTGATAAAGTGACTCCAAGCCCCATCTTAGGCAACAAAGCCAAGACTTGAAAACCTCAGTCTCTAAAGGAATCCAACCATTCTGAGATCTTAAATGAGCTTCCTTTACCTGGAGGACCAGCCCAGGTTGACCAGGTCAGGAAGGAGAGGGAGATGTTCTGTCACTTCTCAGGCTGGGCAGGAGAGGAAAATATCACCTGTCTTCATCCAGTGCTTGTTATGTACCAGAAACTCTGCTAAGAACTTTCTACTCATTGTCTAATGTTCAAAAAGGTACTAGGAAGTAAAAACCACTATTACCATCCCTGTTTTACAGATGCGGAAACTGAGGCTTGGGATGTTTACATAACTTGCCCAAGATCACATAGTTAGGATATGTGATCACTTGTCTCTCCCTCCATCCATCAACCTGATCACCTATCCCTCTACCCATCCATCTTTTATCTCTATCCATCCATCCATCCATCCATCCATCCATTCCTCTATCCATCATTAAACTGTCCATCCATCAGTGTATCCATCCAACCACATATCCATCCATTCATCTATCCATAATCCATTCATCCATAATTCATCCATCCATTCATAAGCCATCCACCCATCCGTCAATTCATCTATCTATCCTTAGACTGTCTATCCATCCATGTATCCATTCATCCACATATCCATCCATTCATCTATAATCTATCCATACATATCCATCCATTCATCTATAATCCATCTATCCATACATATCCATCCACTCATCTATAATCCATCTATCCATACATATCCATCCACTCATCTATAATCCATCTATCCATACATATCCATCCACTCATCTATAATCCATTCATCCATGCATCCATCCACCCATTCCTCTATCCATCATTAGACTGTCTGTCCATCAGTGTATCCATCCATCCACATATCCATGCATTTGTTTATAATCCATCCATCCATCTATCTATAATCCATTCATTCATCAATTCCTCTACCTATCATTGTATCAATCCATCAACATATCCATCCATCCATTCCATCCATTTATAATCCATCCATAATAAATTCATTCATCTACAATCCATTCATTTACCCCTCACCCCTCTATCCATCATTAGACTGTCTGTCCATCAGTGTATCCATCCATCCACATAGCCATCCATTCATCTATATCTATCCACACCCATCCATTCATCTATAATCCATCCATCCATCCATGCATCCATTCACCCATTCCTTTCTCCATCATTAGACTTTCTGTCCGTCTGTCAGTGTATCCATCCATCCATCCATCCATCCATCCATGCAACCATTCATCTATAATCCATTCATTCATCAATTCCTCTATTATTGTATCAATCCATCAACATATTCATCCATCCATCTATAATCCATCCATCCATTCGCACATTAACATCTTCATTCCTCTAGCCATCATTAGACCATCTGTCCATCCATCAGTGTATCCATCAATCGACATATCCATCTATCCAGATTCAAACTGATTTTCAGGGTCACTCGGTATTGCTTCAATCTGAACTCTCTGTGTGGGGGTGGGTGGTGGTGGAATATTGAAGATAGGGTAGGGAAGGGTAGGTTGTCTGGACACACCTGTGGGTCACAGAGAAAGGCAGGTTGTATGCCTGGAATTGGGCACCTCCAGCTTCTGGGAAGTCTCTCAGGAAGCGGGATGGAAAGTTGCACTCCTTTGAGCCACAGGGGGGCAGCAAAGTGTCTCCTATGGGGAAGGCTGGCTCCAGGCAGGAGAGACCCTCTCCTTGGGTCCTCCCGGACGCTACCTCTTGTGGGGCGCTTACCCCAGTTGGGCATGCTGAGGTCCACACGGTCTTGGCATGCAGGAGCCTTTTCCAACCCCTCACAGCCCTGCCAGGAAGCAAAGCTCAGCGAGCGCAGGGTCTGTGCAGCATCACATGCCCCGGCAGAACCGGATCCTGGTCCCCAGCAACATCTTCTCTCCTGACTCCTGTGGGCTGTGTGACCTTGGGCTAGTCTCTTTCCCTCTCTGGGCCTCAGGCTTCACCTCATGCTGTAGGAGACCCACTTGCCACTTCCCACCTCTTTTCCTTTGCTCAGGCTGTTCCCTTCACCAGATGCCTCCTCCTTTTCCTTCTTTGTTTTTTAGGGAAAGGGCCTCGCTCTGTCGCCCAGGCCAAAGTGCAATGGCACAATCATAACTCACTGCAGCCTCGAACTCCTGGGCTCAAGCGATCCTCCTGCCTCAGCCTCCCGAGTAGGTAGGACCACAGGCATGTGCCACCACGCCCAGCTAATTTTTAAATTATTTTTTGTAGAGATGTGGTCTTGCTCTGTTGCCCAGGCTGGTCTTGAACTTCTGGGCTCAAGCCATCCTCCTGCCTTGGCCTCCCAAAGTACTGGGATTACAGGCACCATGCCAACCCCTTCTTTTCTGAAGAGCAGGATTTGAGAGCAACTGTGACCTCCCTCTGTGCCCCTGCTGCCTTGGTCTCATTTTCTCTTTAACCCCAGACATAACTCTCGGTAGCCAGGGACCACCCCCCACCATCCCTGCTGCCCACCAGCTCCAGAAACCCCCATGAGTCAGTCCCATTTGCTTGGAGTCATACTTTGTGAATTCCCCAAATAGAGGAGACATGAAGAGCACCAGAGCTGGATGCAGCCAGACCTGAGCCTGGACTCTTCCTGCTTAGCAGCCTGGCCACCTTGAGCAAAGGACACTCCTTCTCAGTGCCTCAGTGTTCTCCTCTGTAAAATGGGTGGTTGGGGGATTGTTACTGTGGACCTGACATATCTAGTCTTTCAATAAATGTCTATTCTTACTGTCTCCTGAGCATTCTTCCCCAAACAATGAGAGGAACTAGAATTTATTCATGTATTGAGCACCTACAGTATGCTGTGGACTTCAGCAGCTACTTCATTTAATCCCACAATAACCCACATGGTAGATACTATTATTATCCCCATTTTGCAGACGAGAAAACTGGGGCATGGAAGAGTTAAGCCACTTTTCCATTGGAGCCCCAATATGTGGAAATCTGAGGCTCACGAGTCTAACCACTCCGGCTCATACACCTCCTTTCCTTTGCTTAAGCTCTGTCCCCTGCCTGCCATGCCTGCTCTGCTTCTGAATCCTACACATTCTTCATAGCCCAGCATGAGTGCAGCCTCCTCTCTGAAGCCTCCCTGGATTGCTTCAGCCAGTGATGATAGTCCCCCAACCCATGCTACTCCAGGTGAGGTGCAGAGCCCACCTCAGCTCCAGGTGCTCCGTCTCCCAGCCAGGCAGCCCCCCGCCCCGCCCACAGTCTCATGCTGTTGGCTCCCCTCCTGGGAGACTTGTCAGCTGCTGTTTACTTCTCTCTTGGTCTCAATGAGTTGGAGATAAGAAGCCGAGGGGGCTGTTGACCCTGTCCAGATAACACATGTCAATTAACTCAGTTTAGCCCTTCCTGGTTGACACCCAAGGAACGCCGAGACCAGGATGAGGCACAGGGAGAGAGCCAGGAGACGGGGGGGTGTTTGAAACTGAGGCCATGGCTTCTGTGATGCATAGCTCGGAAGGCAGAGGCTGTTCCGATTCTGCCTCTGCCTTCTGGGCATCTCAGCTGGGGAAATGCGGAGCTGGGGCCTCTCTGTGTTTGTCCAGGCTGCATAAAAACATTGCAAACTGGGACACCAGGTGTGTGTCTGCCTGAGATGTGCCAGCCTCCCACCCTAGCTGGGGTCCCTCTCCTGAGGCTGCGGGCCCCTTTGGCCCCCTGTGCAGCTGAGGCTCCCTCTGTCCTCTCACCAGATGACCTGACACCCTCGCCTCCAGGGTTCTCACCTCCATCTAGTCCTCCTTCCTTTCTTACTTCTTCTTTTTCTTCTTTATTGATAGAGTCTTGGTCTGTCGCCAGACTGGAGTACAATGGTGCAATCTTGGCTCGCTGCAATCTCCGCCTCCCGGGTTCAAGCGATTCTCCTGCCTCAGCCTCCTGAGTAGCTGGGATTACAGGCGCTCGCCACCACACCCAGCTAATTTTTGTATTTTTTAGTAGAGACGGGGTTTCACCATTTTAGTCAGGCTGGTCTTGAACTCCTGACCTCAGGTGATCCACCCGCTTCAGCCTCTGAAAGTGCTGGGATCACAGGCGTGAGCCACGTGCCCGGTGGTCCATCTAGTCCTTCTAGTTTTAAAGCCAGGTGACAGGGAGGCTTGGAATCTTGCTTTTCATTGGCAAAGGAGGAGCTCTCACCCCAAAGCTGGCCCCAGGCAGGGCAGGGACATGAGGAGGGGGATCCAGGGTCAGGCCTTCTCCTCCCCAATCCCATCCTCAGCCTTGGCAGGAGCGCAGTCCAGGGCAGAGTAAACGCTCCAGCACCTGCGGAGGATGGTCTCGCTCTCATGCAGGGAAGTGATGGCTCAGACTGACTTTGTGTCTTTGTCCTTTTGGGGTGCTATAACCAAGTGCCATAAATGGGGTGGCTTAGAAACAATGGAAATGTATTGCTCACAGTTCTGGAGGCTGGAAAGTCCAAGACCAAGGTGCCAGCAGATCCGGTGTCTGGTGAGGACCCGCCCCTCATCAACAGTCATCTTCTCACATTGCCCTACCATGGTGGAAGGATATCTCTCAAACCTCTCTTATTTTTTTAAATTTTTTTGGGATGGAGTCTCACTCTGTCGCCCAACCTGTAGTGCAGTGGTCCAATCTCAGCTCACTGCAACCTCTGCCTCCCGGGTTCAAGTGATTCTTGTGCCGCAGCCTCCCATATAGCTGGGATTATAGGCACACGCCACCATGCCTGGCTAATTTTTGGTAGAAATGGAGTTTCACCATATTGGCCAGACTGCTCTCGAACCGCTGACCTCAAGTGATCCGCCTGCCTCAGCCTCCCAAGGTGTTGGGATTACAGGTGTGAGCCACCATGCCTGGCCTCAGACCTCTCTTATAAGGCACTGATCCTTTCATAAAGGTCCTCTCCCCATGACCCAGTCACCTCCCAAAGGCCCCACCTCCTAAAACCATGGGGGTCAAGGTTTCGACCTGTGAATTTTGGAGGGATGCAAACATTTCGACCACAGCACTTTGTACCCTAAGTCGGCTCTGTGGTTGTGTGTGCACCTATGTAATTGTGTACCTGCATGCATGTGTGTTTGTGTCCACGAGTGCATGAATACTTGTGTGTTTATGAGGGCACAGACACAGTAATTGAGGGCTACTTGATTTCCCCCTGAGTGTAGTGCTTCACATTGTTGTATTTGGGACTTGCAACGTAATCACTAGCCAGACATCAAACTTGGATATCTACAGTGAAGCGGCCTGGGGGCAAGATAGACATTAAGGAGTGATGGGGATTGGAGCCAAATGGAGGGTTTATGGTCTGTCTAAAGGACTTAGCCACTACTCAGCTGCAGCCAATTTCAGGCTCAACATAACACATCTCCCAATTTCTTTCTTTCTTTCTTTTTTTTTTTTGAGACCGAGTTTCGCTCTTGTTACCCAGGCTGGAGTGCAATGGCGCGATCTCGGCTCACTGCAACCTCCGCCTCCTGGGTTCAGGCAATTCTGCTGCCTCAGCCTCCTGAGTAGCTGGGATTACAGGCACGCACCACCATGCCCAGCTAATTTTTTGTATTTTTAGTAGAGACGGGGTTTCACCATGTTGACCAGGATGGTCTCGATCTCTTGACCTCGTGATCCACCCGTCTCGGCCTCCCAAAGTGCTGGGATTACAGGCGTGAGCCACCGCGCCCGGCCACATCTCCCAATTTTATAGTGTTCACTCAGAATCAGAGCCATTGGGAAGTACTGTTTGTTCCATTTGCCCACATATTCATATAAAGGCTCTGACAAGAGGAGGCCCTCTCTCCCTCCTTCCCTCCCTTCCTTCCCTCCTTGAGATGAGTCTCACTCTGTTGCCCAGGCTGGAGGGCAGTGGCACTATCTCAGCTCACTGCAACCTCTACCTCCTGTGTTCAAGCAATTCTCCTACCTCAGTCTCCTGAGTAGCTGAGACTACAAAAGCACACCACCACGCCAACTAATTTTTCTATTTTTAGTAGAGATGGGATTTGCCATGTTGGCCAGGGTGGTCTTGAACTCCTGGCCTCAAAGTGATCCACCCAGTTTGGCCTCCCAAAGTGCTGGGAATATTGGCGGGAGCCACTGCACCTGTCAGTTTCCTAATTTTCCATCCACCTTAGGGGCTTGGAAAATGACTCTGAATTGGAGCCTCCTGCCTGAGCTTCCTGGAGGCCCAGCAGAGCAAACATGCTGATGGTGAGGTCCAGAAATGGGCAGCTGCTCACTCCAGGATGCCTGGTATGGGGACCCAAGGGTCTACCCACATGCCTGGTGGGATGCTTTGTTCTCATGGGGACATACAGCGATTGATTGGGGAACCTCCATGTCCAGCTCTTCCAGGGCTTCCTGGGTCAGACTGAGCACTTTGTGTCCCATGGCAGGGGGATTTGGAGATCCATTCTGGACCTGCACACCTAGTCCCATTACTTTGTGTTTCTGGTTCACTTCCAAATGAATGACTGAATGAGTATATCAGTTAAGGTTTGGTTCAGTTTGACAGTTCAAGAAACACAGATAAGAGACTTAAACAAAATAGAAGTTTGTTTCTCTTTCACTTAAAAGTTTGGAATTAAGGCTGGGAGCAGTGGCTCATGCCTTTAATCCCAGCACTTTGGGAGGCTGAACTGGGCAAATCACTTGAGGTTAGGAGTTTGAGACCAGCCTGACCAACATGGTGAAACCCTGTCTCTACTAAAAATACAAAAATTAGCCAGGTGTGGTGGCACGTGTCTATAGTCCCAACTACCCAGGAGGCTGAGGCAGAAGAATTGCTTGAACCTGGAAGGTGGAGGCTGCAGTGAGCCGAGATCATACCACTGCACTCTAGCCTGGGTGACAGAAACTCAAACAAATAAACAAACAAAAAATAAACAAATAAAAATTTGGAATTAAGCACTTCAAGGCTGGTGTTGTGTACCAATGGTGTCAGGGACTCAGACTCCTCTGCTCTGCTTGCATGGCTGTGAATGGCTTCCACCCCCACAGTCATCTCATGGTCCCATGTGGATGCTGGAGAGACAGCCACTGTATGGTAATTGCAGGCAGCAGGAAGGAGGACCAGATGAAGAGATGAAGAAGGGAAACTTCCTTGTCTTTAAGGACACTTAAAATAGTTGCTACACACTATTCTCATAGCTCATTGGTCAGAACTTAGTTAAGTGCCATAACTAACTGCAAAAATGGCTGAAAATAGTCTTCATAAAAGGCAGCCATGCAACTCAGCCAAAATCAGAGGTTCTGCTGTAGAGGAAGACAAATAGAATGGGCCAGGCACAGTGGCCCTTGCCTATAATCACAGCACTTTGTGAGGCTGAGGTAGATGGATTGCTTGATGCCAGGAGTTTGAGACCAGCCTGAGCAACATGGTGAAACCCCATCTCTACTAAAATTACAAAAATTAGCTGACATGGTGGTGTGCTCTACCACACTACTCCAGAGGATGAGGCACAAGAATCACTTGAACCCAGGAGGCAGAAGTTGCGGTAAGCCAAGATCATGCCATTGCCCTCCAGCCTGAGCAACAGAGCAAGACTCTGCCAGGAGGAGGGGGAGGGGGAGGGGGAGGGGGAGGGGAGGGGGAGGGGGAGGGGAGGGGGAGGGGGAGGGGGGGAGGGGGAGGGGGAGGGGGAGGGGGAGGGAAGAAGAAGAAGAAGAAGAAGCAGCGGAGGAGGAGAATGCATATTGAGGATAACAAGAAGTCTTTGCCATATGGAGCAAATGTGTGAGAGTATAGGTTGAGCTGCTATAACAAAAAGATCTAAAACTACAGTGTTATTTCAGGGCAGGGAGGTAGGCAGCTCTGTTCCACAAGGAAACACAGGGAACCAGGTAGGTTCTTTCTATCCTGTTGCTTCACCATCCCTTGAAATATTGTTCTCATGTGCCTGCTCAAAACTGACTCATAATTACCAAGGCTGCAGTAAGGGGAAAGAGAAAGTAGAGGGCGAGATATTTCCTTTTAAGGGTATTACCCGGATGTGGCGCTCTTCCCTTCTGCTCACAGCCCATTGGCCAAGACTTAACCACTCAGCTGCAAGAAAGTATGGGTAATGTAGTCTCTAGCTGGGAGGACACTTACCCAGCTAAAGCTCAGGGTTCAATTTCTAAAAAGAAGACTTGGTACTGGAGGGAAACTAGCAGTCTCCACTACAATGAAGAATGAAGGAGTGGATGAGTTGAGTGGCTGTGGATGAGGAGGTGGGACTCCAGGTGAGCTAAAGTCTCTCTGCACTGGGATAAGTTGTCTGGAGGACCAGCTCCAGACTGATCTCTATTTGATTGGGAGCCCCTGGGAAGGGCCCTGGAGGCTTAGATCAGGTCATGTGGTTTGCATGAAAAGGCAACAAGTTTGGAGAAATTAAGAAGGTGAAGTCAACAGAACTCAGTAATTGTTTGGGAGAGGGGTGGTCCCAGGGTGGCCACCAAATTTCTGGCTTGGGCAACCATCTGTGTAGATGTCTGAGATTGGGGATCCAAAAGGAGGGAGAAAAGGGGGTTTGGAATGAAGAGGCTGGAGATCCATGCAGTCATTTATTTAGCAATTTTTTATTAAGCACCTACTCTGTACCAGGCACTTTTCTAGGCATAGGGATACAGCAAAAGCCCTGACCTCAGGGGGCTTACATTCTAATGGAAAGAGACAGACAACGGCAATACCCAAAATAAAAATACAATGTGTCAGATACCGATAGGTGCTTTGAGGAAAGACGAGACAGGATAAAGGGAGAGAGAATGGCAAGAAAGGGGTGGGGGTGGGGTTATTTATTGTGTTTGGAATCAACAAATCCTAAGCATTATACTGTTTTACTCATCAAGTATATTGGTATGGATCTCTAACAGATAAGGAAAAAAAATTTCTTGCCTGGGCAACATAGAGACACCCCATCTTTATAAAAAAAAGCCAAAACATTTAGCCAGGCATGGTGACTCATGCCTGTAGTCCCAGCTACTTGGGAGGCTGGGGAGGGAGGATCACTTAAGGCCAGGAGTTCAAGGCTGCAATGAGCTGTGATTGTGCTGCTATATTTCCACCTGGGTAACAGAATGAGATCTTGTCTTAAAAATGACAAGGCCGGAGGCCGGGTGTGGTGGCTCACACCTGTAATCCAAGCACTTTGGAGGCCAAGGCGGGCGGATCACCTGAGGTCAGGAGTTCAAGACCAGTCTGACCAACATGGTGAAACCTCGTCTTAAAAAAAAAAAAAAAAGAAAGAAGAAAAAAAATGACAAGGCTGGGCGTGATGGCTCACACCTGTAATCCCAACACTTTGGGAGGCTGAGGCAGGTGGATCACTTGAGGTCAGGAGTTGAGACCAGCCTGACCAACATGGTGAAACCCTGCCTCTACTAAAAATACAAAAATTAGCCAGGTGTGGTGGCACACACCTGTAATCCCAGCTACTTAGGAGGCTGAGGCAGGAGAATCCCTTGGAGAGAGAGAGAGAGAGAGAATTAGTTTGTTGGATCAGGATCTAAATAGTCTTCATATTGCTTTTTGTTTTTAAATAGAAAAGGTCTCCGTATATTGCCCAAACTGGCCTCTAACTCCTGGGCTCAAGTGATCTTGCCTCAGCCTCCCAAAGTGCTGGGATTACAGCCTTGAGTCACTGCGCCCGGCCCATGTTGCGTTTGATTGCTCCATTTCTTATGTCTCTTTATCTATTACAGTTAGCTGAATGTGAGTGGTCAAAGAAAGCCTCTTTGAAAAGGTGAAGTTCAAGCTGAGGCTGGGAGGAAATGAAGGAGGAGGCCATGCTGGACATGCAGGGAAACGCATGTGCAAATGTCCCAAGGTGGGAATGCGCGAGGAGGGCCAGGGTGGCTGTGGGAAGAGCGTGAGGGGAGAACAGTAGAAGGTAATAGAAGACAGACCGAGAGCCTGTGGGTCAATGGAAGAGATGCCAGATCATGAAAGGCCTTGCAGGCTGTGGTCAGGGCTTTGGTTTCTCCTCTGCGCGTGAGGGAGGTCAGGGAAGAGTTCAGCATGAGGCCATATCTCCCCTGCCTGCCCCCTCAGCCGTGTTCTCAGCCTTGGTTTCCGTCTCCTGTGCGGGGCATCCTGTGCCCCTGCAGTGGACGCTACTGGTGCCCTCCATTCCTGGATTCAGATTCTTTAACCAGATAGGTACACTCATCTCCCAGCTGCTGGGACGTGTTGGTTGCTAACAGACTTCAGCTGCACCCTGTCCAGAGAATTGCCCATGGGAGTCCCCTTGTCCAGAGATGCATGGGGTCACAGCTACTTGAGGTTGGCCCACAGCCAGTGACTGGCTAATACAGACATATATTAATCAAAAGCACACCCCCAGGCTGGGCACGGTGGCTCACACCTGTAATCCCAGCACTTTGGGAGGCTGAGACAGGCGGATCACCTGAGGTCAGGAGTTCAAGAACGGCCAACATAGTAAAACCCCATCTCTACTAAAAATACAAAAGATTAGCAGGCCATTGTGGCGGGCGCCTGTAGTCCCAGCTACTTGGGAAACGGAGGCACAAGAATCGCTTGAACTTGAAAGGCAGAGGTTGCAGTGAGCTGAGATTTTGCCGCTGCACTCTAGCCTGGGTGACAGAGCAAGACTCTGTCTCCAAAAAGAAGAAGAAAAAAAAGTGGATCCCCTCATTTCAAAGTGGGGCAACCCCATGGGTACCATTCAGGGTCCAGACTCCCCCTGAAGTTGCGTCTGAGCCTGGCTTCCCCTATGACTCTATTCAGCCCCTCTCACTCCTTCTACTGGGAGCATCCCCTTAGTAAACCACGTGTGCAGAATCTCCAGCTCAGCCTCTGCTTGTAGAAAACCCAGCGTAAATGAACACTCTCCCCCTTACCCCTGTCCCATCGGCCTCTTTCTTCCCCGGTGTTTGTGCTTTTTAAACTCCACCAAAAATGTCACAGGCAGCTTTCTTGCTTTGCTTCCAAACTCCCTGATAAATTCCACTGGCTGGGCAACCCCAGGAGAGGTTTTCTGGAGCAAGAAACCCCATAAATCACCCCGCTGCCACTCCGGCGTGGGCAATATCTTATGTAAAAAGGTGTTTCCTGGGAGCGCCAAAGGCAGGAGAATCCTATTACAAGCCGCCCCATTAATTATAAAGAGTCAAGTCGACCCTTTCCTGTGATTTTTTATCTTAAGTCCGAAAACTGATTACCTTCACCAATCCTTCCCCTTCCAAAAAGATCTAAAAAATAAAATAAATGTTTGAAGAACAAATACCAAAGTTTCTCCTTTTAGGGAGAACCAGAAGAGAGAGAAGTGAGTGAGAAAAGACCCTTTTCCCTTTCTTTCCAGGTAAAAGTGAACGGGGACTTAGCCTGTGTGTAGCATATTTCTTTGACTACCTCAGCCCTTGGAGGTGGGTTCTATAATTTGGCTCGTATTACAGATGAGGAAAACTGAGGCTTCTCTGAAATTACATGGTTGGCCCATTTTTCTGAGATGGTGAGGCGGGCAGAAAATAGGCCAGGCCAGGTATATAAAAATGTGCGTTCAAATCCCACCTCTGCTTCCTACTAGCTAGGACCCTGAGCAGGTGCACTCACTTCTATGAGCCTCAGTTCCCTTTTCTGCAAAATGGGGAAAGGAAGCATCCCTGAAAGCTTCCAGGGAGAAGATGTGCCATTGTGTACACAAAAGACACCAACAGGCTCATCCTTCACCTGAGGGAAACAGCAGCCTCCCCCCAGCCTCCCTGTTGCTAGTCTTGAGGCGGGTACCCCCAATTTAATTGCCACCCAGAAGTCAGGCTAGTCTTTTTTTTTTTTTCATCAGAGCCTTGCTCTGCTGCCCAGGCTGGAGAGTGGTGTGATCATGGTTCATTGCAGCTTTGGACTCTTGGGCTCAAATGATCCTCAGCCTCCAGAGTAGCTGGGACGACAGGTGTAAAACACAGGTGTACAACACTCCTACCCCTAGCTTATTAAAAAATTATATATATGTATAATATATAATATATGTAATATATAATTACATATAACATATGTGAGATATATATATATATATATATATATATTTTTTTTTTGGCCAGGCATGGTGGCTCATGTCTGTAATCCCAACATTTTGGGAGGCTAAACTGAATGGATCACTGGAGCCCAGGAATTTGAGACCAGCCTGGACGACCTAGCAAGACCCTTTCTCTACAAATAATAACAAGATTAGCCAAGTGTGGTGGCACACGCCTGTTGTCCCAGCTATTTCAGAGGCTGAGGTGGGAGGATTGCTTAAGCCTGGGAGGTTGAGGCTGCAGTGAGCTGTGATTGCATCACTGCACTCCAGTCTGGGCAGCAGAGTGAGACCCCGTCTCAAAAATCAAAACCAAAACCAAAGAACGATTTATTTTTATTTCTCAGCTTTTGGTGACCCCTCCTAAATTTTGCATCCAAGATGAGTACCCCACTTGTAGCCTGAGACATCCTTGGCGAGTACCTGTCCCATCACCCAGTTTCTCAGTCTCATCCCATTAACAAATGTTTGCTGAATAATTTAATGAATGAACAAATGAAGAGAAAGTTGAGGAAGTCAGGCATCGCCTTTCTTTTTCTTTTTTCTTTTTTTAGAGAGACAGGGTCTTGCTCTGCAGCCCAGGCTAGACTGCAGTGGAGTGATCATAGCTCACTGCAGCCTCAACCTGAAGCTCAACCTGAAGTCAGAGAAGTCAGAGGTCTGCACAACTTGGCTCCAGGGTCTTCGGTCCACTTTCCACCCATATATTTCAGATAAAGAGACTGAGGCCCAGAGAGGGCGAGTGACCTAGTCACTCACCTAGTCACTAACCTAGCCAGTCCCAAACTGAAAATCCCATGGGGCTGTGCGGTTACTACAGAGACAGTGCTAGTGACCTGGAGTGGGCCAACTGGGGACCAGCTGGCTCTGAGTAGACACATTCCTGAAATATCACCCCCAAATCCATATTGCCACATAGGGTTTTGCCAGATCCATGCATCATCTTTTGTTTTCCTCCTCCTCCCCCCTTCTTCTTTTTTTTCTTCTTCTTCTCCTCTTCCTCCTTCTTCTTCCTCTTCCTCTCCTTCTCCTTCTTCTCCTTCTCCTCCTTGTTATTCTTCTTCCTTCTTCTTCTTCCTCTCCTCCTCCTCCTCCTTCTTTTTCTTCTTCTTTCTAGAGAGGCAGAGTCTGGCTCTGTTACCCAGGCTGGGGTACAGTTAAGTGATCATAGCTCACTGCAGCCTGAACCTCCTGGGCTCCAGAGATCCATTCCACCTCAGCCTCCCAAGTAGCTGGGACCACAGGCATGCACCACTGAGTCTGGCTAATTTTTATATATTTTTTTGTAGAGATTGAGTCTCACTGTGTTGCCCAGGCTGGTCTTGAACTCAACTCCTGGGCTCAAAAGATCCCAGCCTCCCAAAGTGCTGGGATTACAGGCATGCGACATGACACAGCGTCTGGCCTCATGCATCATCTTCACTATTCCCTCATTCCTACTTTTCTTGAAGCTTTCGATGCCTTTAGAAAGAAAATGTTATCACCACTCTAAATGGAGAAACAATATCACTTCCAGAATTAGATACTACGTGTGGAAATAGATACAATGAAAGAAAAAACAGTATCATTACATAGTTACTAGCTTCTGCCCACCAAGTCTCCAAGCCTGAGCCTATGGTTGCCTGGCAAGCAAGTGTGAGAGACTGGACAGGGAAAATGTGGCACATATACACCATGGAATACTATGCAGCCATAAAAAACGATGAGTTCGTGTCCTTTGTAGGGACATGGATGAACCTGGAAACCATCATTCTCAGCAAACTGACACAAGAACAGAAAATCAAACACTGCATGTTCTCACTCATAGGTGGGTGTTGAACAATGAGAACACATGGACACAGGGAGGGGAGCATCACACACTGGGGTCTGTCGGGGGGAAATAGGGGAGGGACAGCGGGGGGTGGGGAGTTGGGCAGAGATAGCTGGGGAGAAATGCCAGATACAGGTGATGGGGAGGAAGGCAGCAAATCACACTGCCACGTGTGTACCTATGCAACAATCTTGCATGTTCTTCACATGTGCCCCAAAACCTAAAATGCAATTAAAAAAAAAAAAGACATGCTAACCCCCAACAGAGACTCTCCTTAAAACAATCAGAAGTGCCGAAGGAGAGCTGGAAAGAGAGTGACTTCCTCACAGAATGTTAGGCATCTCTGAAAATACCTGGCTCTCCAGGGGTACCCATCCCACATGCCAGGAAACCCTGCCTCGGTGGGAGCATCATATAACAAGGCTGATCTTTATTTTAGGGACCACCCTCCAAAAAAAAGGGTGCAAAGCCAACTCTTTACTCAGCGATATCTGCAGTCGGAAGCTAAAGCCAGACAACCTGCAACTGGTGTTATAACACAGACTCTCAAACTCTTCGTTAGGCACGGGGTTTCGTGTTTAGCTGGGCTTGAGTCTTCCTTAAATCCCTGAGGATAACAAAATTGCATTTTGCAGTGACGAGATCTCAGCTGATGCAACCTCCGCCTCCTGGGTTCAAGTGGCTTTTGTGCCTCAGTCTCCCGAGTACCTGGGATTGCAGGTGTGCACCACCACCTTTGGCTAATTTTTGTATTTTTAGTAGAGACTGGGTTTCATCATGTTGGCCAGGCTTGTCTTGAACTCCCAACCTCAAATAATTTGCCTGCCTCAGCCTCCCAAAGTTCTGGGATTACAGGTGTGAGCCCACTGTGCCCAGCCCTTCTTCATATTTTTAATAATGTAAAAATATAACATAAAATTAACCATTTTAAAATAAACAATCCAGAGGCATTTAGTGCATTCACAAGGCTGTGCAGCCACCTCTTCTGTCTAGTTCCAGAATATTTCATCACATGGAACGGAAACCCTGTATCAGTTGAGCAGCCACTCCCTATTTCCCCTCCCCCATCCCCTGGCAACCACCAATCCACTCTCTGCTTCTGTGGTTCTATCTATTCTGTGTATTTCCTATAAATGGAATCCTATAATGTGTAATTTTCTTGTGACTGACTTCTTTTAATTACCATAAAGTTTTCAAAGTTCATTCATGTTGTATGTATATGGATTTCCTTCCTTTTTAAGGCTGGATCATATTCCATTGTATTACTAACCACGTTTTGTTTGTCTTTAATTAATTAATTATTATTATTACTGAGACAGAGTTTCGCACCGTTGCCCAGGCTGGAGTGCAGTGGTGCGATCATAGCTCACTGCAGCCTCAACCTCCCAGGCTCAAGCTATCTTTCTACTTCAGGCTTCTGAGTGGCTGGGACCACAGGCATGAGCCACTACACCCAGTGAATTGTGTGTGTGTGTGTGTGTATGTGTGTGTTTCTTTTTAAATGAAGATGGGTTTTTGCCATGTTGCCCAGGCTGGTCTCGACCTCCTGGACTCAAGCAATCCTCCCACATTGGCATCTTAAAGTGCTGGGATTACGGACATCATGCCCAGACCACATTTTATTTATCTACTCATTTGTTGATGATGCATTTATTTTTATTACTTTTTTTAAGACAGAGTCTCACTCCGTCATGCAGGCTGGAGTGCAGTGGTGCAGCCATGGCTCACTGCAACCTCAACCTCCTGGGCTCCCGTGATCCTCCCACCTCAGCATCCTGAGTAGCTGGGGCTACCACCATACTTGGCTAATTTTTTAATTTTAATTTTTAACATTTTTTTGTAGAGAGGGCATCTTGCTGTATTGCCCAGGCTGGTCTCAACTCCTGGGCTCAAGGGATCCTCCCACCCAAGCCTCCCAAAATGCTGGGATTACAGGCATGAGCCACTGCGCCTGGCCATGTTTCTTTTCTAAAAGATGTCGGCCTGGCACGGTGGTTCACACCTGTAATTCCAGCACTTTGGGAGGCCGAGGTGGGCAGATCACGAGGTCAAGAGATGGAGACCATCCTGGCCAAACTCTGTCTCTACTAAAAATACAAAAATTAGCTGGGCATGGTGGTGTGCACCTGTAGTCCCATCTACTAAGGAGGCTGAAGCATGAAAATCACTTGAACCTGGGAGGTGGAGGTTGCAGTGAGCTGAGATTGTGCCACGGCACGCCAGCCTCTGGCAACAGAGCGAGACTCTGTCTCAAAAAAAAAGTCAAATTATTTACCACTAGGCCTTGACCTCTTACTATGTATCAGACCCAGTTTTTTTTTTTTTTTTTTTTTTTTTTTTTTTTTGAGATGAAGTCTTGCTCTGTCACCCAGGCTGGAGTACAGTGGTGCAATCTCAGCTCACTGCAACCTCCACCTCCTGAGTTCAAGCGATCCTACCACCTCAGCCTCCTGAGTAGCTAGGATTACAGGTGCACATCACCACACCTGGCTAATTTTGTTGTATTTTTAATAGAGATGGGGTTTCACCATGTTGACTAGGCTGGTGTTGAACTTCTGACTTCAAGTGATCCACCTGCCTCGGTCTCCCAAAGTGCTGGGATTGGCAGCATGAGCCACCGCACCCAGTCCTATCTTCACAGGTCCTGTAATTTTCCATTAGGCAGCATCGGTAAGCTTGAAGTATATTCTGAAAAGTAATAAACTGCGTGTTTGTCAATAGGCTGTGAAGTTAGTCTTTGTTTTAAAAAATGTTTTAAGCACCTCCTCAAAGAAGAAAATAGAATAGATAGTAATGCCAGCATCCAATGAATGGCCATTGTTATGATTACTGTATTATTATCATTATTTCATTTTTGTGTTTATTACTCAAAAGCTGGTTCTCTAACAAGCACTGTGTTTAGACTATGACACATATGGCCTTATTTAACCCTTATGATGAAACTTGAAGTTAGATGTTTTTGTGCCTTTTTGTTTTTTTTGAGATGGAGTGTCGTTCTGTCACCAGGTGACATTGCACCAAGTGCAATGGCACGATCTCCACTCACTGCAACTTCCGCCTCCCGGGTTCAAGCTATTCTCCTGCCTCAGCCTCCCGAGTAGCTGAGACTACAGGTGCACACCACCATGCCCAGCTAATTTTTGTATTTTCAGTAGAGACGGGGTTTTACCATGCTGGCCAGGATGGTCTTGATCTCTTGAACTCATGATCCACATGCCGCCTCGGCCTCCCAAAGTGCTGTGATTACAGGTGTGAGCCACCGTGCCCAGTCTTTGCGCCCTTTTTATAGGGCCTTGCAAAGCTGAGGCTCAGAGATGTTGCATACCTAATGTGAGGTCACACAGTCCCGGTCTCTAGTTGCTCAGAGCCGTGGGATGGAGCCACAAACAACGTGGGTTGAGGTGTTACAATGGAGGAAGACATGGATAGAGTTGCTGCGGGTGCCCAGGAGGGCGTCACTAGCTCAGCCAGCTACTTCCTCTACACTCACTCAGCTAGACCATAGAGTTGGGGATCTCAGCTATTTCAACAAAGAAAATTTACACCATAAGGTTTTCCTGCAATGAAAAAGGGGTCATGGAGAATCTGGGTGTGATTTCCAAGCCAATGCTACAAAAATGGAACGTGAGCACAGGTCCCCTAAGGGTTGTGCGACCTGTGATGTACAATTCTGGGGTGGGGCCCGAAATGCTGTGATTCTAACCAGCTCCCAGGTGATGCCACTGCCAGTCTGCAGACCATGGTTTGAGAAGCAAGAGGCTAGTAGATATGAATTCTGATCCCAATTCCTCTGTAAACTCTTCATGGGACTTTAGGCTACTCTAGGCCCTCCTTGAGCGTCAGTTTCATTCCCTGGTCAATTCTCTGAAGAATTAACGAACACCAGCAGTGGTGTCGCTTCCTGTGTGCTTGCCAGAAAGCCATGAGCACCTGCTCATGAGACATTTCCTCCCCAAGCCCCCAGGAACCCATCAGCAGGTGCTGGGGGCAGGGGCAGGTGAGGATGGTTCTGAGCTCTGGCACAAAATTCAGAAAGAGGAGGCCAGAGGTGGTGCTGCTCTGAAGAAGCGGCTGGAGAGGTTTCCGTTCATCACAGAAATGGCCCATTTGCAATGATCGGTTACCCAGGTGTTAATAACGCTAATGGCATAGGAAGGGTAAACTTGGTCACTTGGCTGAACAGAAGAAATATGCAGAGAGGTGCTCGAGTTTCCATAAATCAGCCGTGTGCAGCGCGACGAGGGAGGCAGGACTTAAAATTCCGGTCAGGAGATGGGTATTCTCATAATCCAAGCTGGAGAGGTAATTTATTCTGTTTATATCTTTTTACTGCACGACAAGGCTTGGGAGCAGGCGCCCTCCACAGCCATTCTGCATTTTAAATATTAGTCCTAAGCACAGTGGGTCTGCCCTCGTGCTCTTCGGGGTGTATATTTCGGGGCAGGAGGACAGGGACAGGGACAGGAGGAGAGCATGCATGATGGGACCTGGAGTACGTGTGGCTTAACTGGCTGGTGTTGGCTAGAATTATAGCTGAGGGGCAGCAAGGGTGTGGTCCCCCTTTTTTCCAGTGCTAGAGGGCACTGGCAGGGGAGCCGGGCTTGCCTCTTTACCTGTCTGCCCTGGGATGTTTTTTTCCTCTCAGAAATCTTTTATTTTTAAGAGATAATAAATACAGGCAATGAAGATAGAAGGAGATGAGCAGATACATTAATGGAGGAGGGAAGGGAGGAGGGCGAACATGGAGAAACCAGACGTCCTGCGTCTGCTGACCTTGGCAATGTTCACGATGCCCTCTGCTCTTCTGGCTAGCTTTGTTTAACCTGGGAGGGGGTTTTAACAAAAGCCAGCGAGGTTGCTATCAGTAAGAATTAGTATTCAGTAAGCCCTTTTTAAAAGAATCCCTTTTTACAGCAGATGAATTTCATTCGTTCGTTCATTCATTCATTCATTCATTCATGTAGTTACACTGGTCTCTGTCCTGGGCCCAGGGACAATGTGGGCTCTTACGGCAAAAGTTCTCGATTCAAAACCTGGCTCTGCCACTCCCAGGCTGTGTGACCTTGGTCAGCTCACTTCACCTCTCGGGCCTCAGTCTCCTCATCTGCAAAGTGGGAAGAACAATGCTAATCTTGAAGGGACGTTGTGAGGATTAGATGAGACACTGGTCGGTGGCTTTGGAGACAGGCAGCATCACGTTAAGTGTGGTCTGGTAAGGGAGGTGCCAGAATCTTTTGGGGAGCTAAGTGTGAAGCACCTTGGGCTCCATTCCAGAGGACAATTCCAGCCATAAGTGGTGGGACCTGGGGCTGCGATTTGTAGCAAGCACTCACCTGTGATCATACTTTGAGAAAATGGTTGTGGATGCTGAAGGACAATCGCCCTTTCCCAGCTGCTCCCCTTCCCCACCCAGCCTTTCTCAGGAACTGCCTCCTTAACGCTGGGCACCCAGCATCAATGCTGTCCACCTGCAGGACGCTGCGCGGGTGTGGGGTGGGGTGTAATGTCTCCTTCCAGAGCCCTGGGCCCAGAAAGCACTTGGGGAGTTAAAATGAGCTCATGGGAGTGGCAGTGAACTTGGTGTGAGTCAGGTCCTCTCTCTCTGCTTGCTTGTCACCCTCCATGGAAGCTGGCGTGTGTGTGTGTGTGTGTGTGTGTGTGTGTGTGTGTGTGTGTGAGAGAGAGAGAGAGAGAGAGAGAGAGAGAGAGAGAGAGAGAAATCCTCCATCCTCACCACACCCTGTGGAGGAAATGGTGTTGTGAGTCCATTTCATGGTGAGCAAACTGAGGCCCAGAAAGGGGACATAGTGACTAGAAAGGTGACATAGTGACCAACATCCAGTTCCTCAGCCAGGTAGTGTCCTGGATTACAGAGCCCTGGCTCCTTCCTACCTCTGTCCCATTCCTGGGTGACCTGAGCTCCCAACCCTCTTCACTTTGTGAGCACTCAGAGGAAGGGCCGATGGGGAGTGTGTCCCAAGTACTGATCATGCAGAAATCACGGCACCTCTCCTGGAACCTGGCTTCTGGAGCCACCCTCTGAGATCTTGATGGGGCCACTCCAGGGTTATTTAAGTCTCTTGACATAAAGTGGTGGGGGGGGCACTTTTTTCTCTCCTGGTTCTTCCAGACTGAAGCTGTGAGCATTCGAGGAGCAGGTATATAATCTGTGTACATGTGTGTTAGCATGTGTGCAAGGACATGGTGTATGGGTTCGTGTGTCCACATGGCTTGACATATTATAGGTGTGTGCATTTGTGTGCAAAAGCCCGTGGGTGTCTATGTGTTAATGTGCATGTGTATGCACATGTATGTAGATGTCTGCACCTACCACTGTGCCCTTGTCTGTATTTGTATGTGTCTCTGTGTGCACGCACAGCTGTGTGTCCATGTGGCTGGTGGGGTGTGTGTGTGTGTATCCATGTGGCTGTGAGCATGGATCTGTATATGTTTGTGTACACGTATTTGCATGTGTAAGTGCACACTGTGTGGGCCCATACATGTCTGTCTGGTGTGCGCGTGTGTATGTGTGTGCATGTGTGTGACTGTAGCTGGAGGAAGAGGCAGAGGGCTTGGTTGTACTGTGACTTCTCATCCTGTTGCCTCACTCTGCTGCCTTCACTGATGGACACCTCTGGGTCTAAGTGTCCTATCTGGTAGGGGCTGGGGGTCCCCAGACACCATGGAGCATGAGCAGGAGGTGACTTGTCACAACTATGGGGGGCTCTTCCTTCTATAGCTTTCATCTCCCCTCTCCCTCTTCCTAACTTTTCTCCCTTACCCTCCTCTTCCTCTCTTCCTTATTCCTTTTCTCCTGCCTCCCTCCCCTCCTCTTTCTCTCTTTCACCGCTCTTCCCCTCCCCTCTCTCCCCAACCTCTATGTCCCTGTCACAACCCTGTTTGAGGAGGGGATGAGTCTTCTTCTCCCCCAGCTTCGCTTCACCCATCTCGCTCTGGTGCAAGTTCTAAGTGAGCCCTTCTGCAAAGTTCATACATGCCCAGAAAGCATTCAGGGACCTGCCAGAGATGAGGACCACCTTGCAGATTCTCTCTTGGCCTCTAGAGTCCATTACAATTAGGGCACCATAGGGAAGTAGAAACACAACCCAATACATGGATTTGAATCCCAGCTTTTCCATTTCCCAGCTGTGTGACCTTGGGCCAGTCCCTCAACCTCTCTGAGTACCCTGAGGGGGCCAATCATACCTACCCTGATAAACTTCCAAGGATTCAACTGCAAGGATATTCCAATGTGGCTTAAAGTGGTGAAACCTTGGAAATGAACCCAAACATCCAACAATAGAATTGGTTTAAAATAAAACAAAAACCAAAAAAGCATGGCTCAGCCATTCAAGGGAACTTTAAGCAGTGATTACATGGAATGACAGAGCTGTCTACGAAGATCAGTTTATACATCTGGAAGCTATTGCTGAGTGAACCAGAGCAGATGACCACATATTGTTTACAGGGTACGATCTCTAGTGTCAAAATGAAAAAAGAAAGAAAGAAAAAAGAAGTCTGAAAGAAAATGCATCAACTACATTTCCATAGTGCTTGAGATTCTGGGTGGTGAATTTTCTTCCTTTTGTTTACCTGAGATTTCTAAATTTTCCACGAGCAAGTAGCATTGGTCTGATAAAGACAAATGTGTGATAAAGAAAAGAAAAAGGCAAGCCACCTTGCATGGTTCTTGTGAGGAGCACAAAGAAGGAAGACAGAAGTGTGGGGCTCTGAGCACGCGCCTGTCCCACGGTGGTTCATTCTCCCACCTTCCCCTGCTGCAGCTACAATGGGCCAGCTTCCCCCAGCCCAAGCTTGGGCGAAGAGTCATCCCAATACAGGATACTCTTCCATTTATTTTTACCTCCCTCTCCTCTCCTGCTTTTCTTTTCTTTTTTTTTTTCTTTTTCTTTTGAGACTGAGTCTTGCTCTGTCACTCAAGCTAGAGTGCAGTGATGCAATACTGGCTTACTGCAACCTCTGTCTACCAGGTTCAGGTGATTCTCCTGTCTCAGCCTCCCAAGTAGCTGGGATTACAGGCGCCTGTCACCACGTCTGGCTAATTTTTGTATTTTTAGTAGAGACGGGATTTCACCATGTTGGCCAGGCTGGTCTCAAACTCCTGGCCTCAGGTGACCCACCGCCTTGGCTTCCCAAAGTGCTGGGATTACAGATGATTGAGTTGGAAGGAGATGTAGGAAGCACTCTCTCCGACCCCTGCTTTTGCAAGTAGGGAAACTGAGGCAAAAATGAGAGTGACTCATTTTAGGTGGTGGCCTCAGGCCTCCTAAATCTCACCTCCTAAATCTCACTTGGCACTCTTTCCCTCATGCCTTTACCCAAAGATAAGCATGTACTGCATAAGACTTGCAGAGCACAACAGCCCCACTTTGGGGAGGGGCTCTTCAATCCTAACATAGCCTTGCAGATAACCAGCATCAGCCTACCAGCCTGCTCTTTTTGTTTTTGGCCACCAGGAATTACACGGGGGGAATAGTTAGGAGTGAAGCTGTAATTCTTTTGATGTGCCGGCAACAAACAAATCACACATTCATTCATTCGTCAAACATTCTGAAGATCTACTATGTGCTGGGCAGGCCTGTATTAGAGCAGGGTATTACATAAAGCATGGAGAGATACGGAGCCTGGCACATAGTAGCTGTCAAAAGAGGACAGCCACTTTCATGAACCTGGGAGTCACTAGAAGAGCTCCCCCTTTGGGTGAGCAGAGGTTTTTGCATCCATCAGAGGCTTAATGTCAGAGACAAGAACCAGGGAAGGAAAAGGTTTCATTCGCTCTGAGTCATTATCAAACTAGGGACAATAAAAAGAAAGCCACACAGCGCTGAGGGAAAAAAAAGAATTTTTTTATTAATCTTTCTTTTTTAAAAAAGTTTTTTTTTGTTTTTGTTTCTTTTTTTTTAGGTAAACCTCTCTGCCTCCCCTCCCTCACTCTGCCCTACCTCCTCTTAAAAATATAAAAATGTCCAGCCCCGGATAACTAGAGTACAATAAATAAACAGTAAACACAAAAACATACTTTATTTGTTTCTTCTTTATACAAAATAAGGAAACTAGAAGCGTTCAACTTCCAAAAAAGTATAATATTGTACATCCTGACGGCCCAGCCTCCAGGCCCCTGGCAGGGAGGGTGATCTGTGGGTCTGAGCCCAGCAACCTTGGCGCCTCACCCAGGGGGAGAGCAGGATGTGCGCGTGTTCGAGTCCGGCCTGCACCCTCGGGCTCAGCATAAACGTCAAAGTAAGGAAGAGCAGGAGCTGGCCCCGGCTGGCCACGTCCTGACCCACAGCCCCCTTCCTAGAGAAGCTGACCTTGAACCTCAAGATTGGCCACCAGGGAGCGCCAGCGTGCAGGTGGCTCGGTCTCCCTCCCGGTGGCTCCCGGTTCACGCGAGTTCCTCGCTCGCTCTCCGTCTTCTCCCTCTGGCTGACGCTCTCTCCATCTCTCTCTTCCTCATCCTGCCCCCGCTTCCTCTCTCTCTCTTTCAATCTCTCTCCTTTTCTTATCATCTTTTTATTTTTTTCAAGACGGGGAAAGCACAGCGAGAAATAAGATTACAAAATGTCACTCGGATTGCAGAGAGGGGAAAAAACACCGTCTCCGCCCCTTGGCCTCATCCTCTCTCAGTCCGAAGAGGTGGCGGTGGGTGGGCGCCCGGGGAAAGTCTAGAGCGTGCTTGAAATCTCTTGACCCTCCGGAGTATTGACTTTGGTCCCAAGAAATTGCTCGCGTCGCCAGGAGAGCGGTGGGCTGGGGCTCCTGGAGAGCCCGCGGGGTGGAGATGGGGGTCGGCCCCGCCCTCGGCACCCAGCCGAGGAGCAGCTGCCGGTTGAGTGCGGACCCGAGAGAGAACCCCCAGGGACACCACGTCTCCCACTGCGTCCGCTTCGGGCGTTTTGGTTTCAGGAGGCTGTGTCGGGGCGGGGGCCCCCGGGGGCCGAGCGCCGGGGACGGCCCGGCGGCCTTACCACACGGCGGCCTCGTTGAGCTCGGGGTTGGGATGCGACAGGGGTCCGCTGTAGCCGCTGGTGCCGCTCATGGGGAAGGGCGGGCTGGGCCCGCCGCTGAACACCTCGCCCGGCATGGGGTGCAACGCGCCCGGCAGGCCCGGCTCGGGGCTCGGCGTGTCCGGGTGTGAGATCATGTCGGTGAACCTGGGGTTGTCCGCGGCGTGCGGGCCGGCGAGCGGCGGCTCCAGCGCGCCCAGTGGCGTCGAGCCGGGCCCCGAGGCCGCCAGGAAGCTGGAGTCGGCCGGGGACTGCGCCTGCGAAGGCGGGCCGTGCGCGAAGAAGTCGTAGTTGCTTCCCGGCGCGTAGTAGTCGCCTTGGTAGTCTGCGGGGGGAGCGGGAAGGAGAGAGGGCGCGGTGAGAGAAGGCGAAGGACGCGGGGGACCCGGGATCCGGGGAGGGGACCGGGGAGACCAAGTCCAGAGGCCCGGGCAGGCGAGACAGGGGAGTGCGCGACACCAGCCCGAGGTTAGAGAGACCCGCGGAGGCCGGCGCCCCTCGAGACGGTGGACGTCGCAGGCCCACGGGTAAGGCTGGGGAGAGAGACAATGAGAGATCTCGAAAGGGCAGAGACGGGAGAGACTCCGAGACCGTGGGGGACACACGCGGCGAAAACTCGGAGATTTCAAAGTCACAGGTTCCCTGACACCTAGAGGTGGAGAGACACAGCGGCGGCCAGAGACGCAGAGACAGAGAATGATTCCTGAGAGTCTTAGAGTCGGTGAGAGACACAGAGACGCGGGACAGCGAGAGACCGACGGAGAGATCGGCACAGGGGCGGAGGGAAAGGCGGAAAAGAGACCCAGAGACGCAGTCCGCGGCTGAGACCCGAGAGCCCGAGAGATCGGAGGTCGCAGAGGAGTCGAGGACATGCAGGGAGCGGTGAGACGACCGAGGTTAGAGACACGCGTGGAAACCCCGGGGGCGGACCGCGAGGGAGTGAGGAGTGAGCCTGAAGATGGAGAGAGGTCGATGCGCCCTGAGAACGCAAGACGGTGGATCGGAGATGAGTCCCAGAAACCTCCACAGAAGCTGAGGCTAGGAGGCCCGGGAGAGGAACCCGGGCAGGGACCGAGCAGCGGACAGAGCAGAGCGAGAAATGGTCGAGACCGGGAAGCGACTGGGCCAGGGGAAGCTCGATCCGGGCCGCGGCCGGAGCTCAGAGGGTCTGGTGGGGTGGACCGGGCGGCGCGGTCTCGGCGCCGGTAACTCGGCCCCTGAGCCCCGCCAACCCAGTGCAAGTACTTCGCCTCGCCAAGTAAGGCCCCCGTGTCGATCCGGGTGAGACCATTTGTACTGGCCTCGCTTGGCCTGGGACAAAGCTGAGCTCCAGCGACTTGAGAGAGGGGAGGACAAGAAAATGCTCTGGGTCATGCCGAAGGCTCCGCGGGCGCCTTGGGGTAGAAGCTCAGTCCTCCAGCATCGCCCTGGGCTGGTTTTACCAGGACCTCCAGGTTCTGAAGCATCTGAGGACATTGAGACCTTTTGGGAAGCTGATGATAGCTATGGGCTCTCTCTCGAGGAAAATGCAAAGATGTGAATTTTGCCCACAAATTCAGGAGGTGCAGGAACTCGGGATTACAAACCCATTCTGCCTCAACAAATCTGCATCAACCCTCTGACCTCCTCACATAGCTCCTCTTCCAGAACCTTCGGGATATCTTGCCTCCCCCCACCAGGTGGGGCCCTGAAGGACTAGCGTGGGGGACCTCACGAAAGGACCATTTTGTACCTGGCACCCGCTTTGTACGGCGGGAAAACCAGAGCGTCCAGAAGCCAGAGTCTCTTCTGCAAATCCACTCTCCCTGCTGAGTCCTGGGAGCTCAGTCAAGGGGCGAGTTCCTGATGCCCCCGCCAGCCTCTTCCCTCTCCAAACCCTGAAATCTGTCCAAATTGGGGGGGTGGTGTCCAGAGGCGTGGCTTGGAGGCAGTCTAGGCAATAGCTAAAACGGTTGCCAATTACTTTTTAAAACCGTTAATTTAATTCTCCCCGAAAGTCAAGGGAAAGATGGGGAGCGGCGAATTTGGAGCCCCAAAGGGACTGGGATGGGAGACCGCCGCGGCCCGCAGCGAGCCGGCAAACCAGCGGAGGCCGCGGCCCCGGCGCCGTGCGCGCCGCCTCCGCCCATATGGCGGCCGGGCCGGAGGTAATTGGAACAAACGCCGTCTGAAAAGGGCACAAAAGCCGCAGCTGGGGCTTTGTCCGCGCTCCCACGGGGAGCCGCCGGCCCCGCCGCCCGGCCCCTTTTCTCGCCCGCTGCCGGTAGCCACCGCCGGGATCTCCTAGCGCGGATTAGGCGGGGCTGCCTCGCTGGGGGCTGGGGAGTCCTTCCCACCATTCCGGGGAATGAGAGGCCCCCATGTCCGGCTCCCCACCCCATTTAGCGCGCAGGGAGAGGAGGCGGTGGGATAGGTCGGGGAGGGGGCGAACTGGTCCTCCGGGAAACCTTGGTTAATTACCCAGGCGGGGAAAAATTCCGGGCCGGTACCGCCCCCACCACCTCGCTGCTCCGGGCCCAGATTTTGTAGGGAAAGAGGCAAATTTAGGTGGAGAGAGTCGGTGACTGGTGACCCCGGAGGACACGCCCACCATCCAGACTGTCCAGGGTTGGGGGCTGTCCAGGGTTGGGCGGCTGTAGTGCTCCAGCCTGAGACCTGCCACTGCGTGGGGTCTCTGCCCTGAAAAAAAAGCACAGCCTGGCATTTTGCCCACAATTCCTAGGGGCCGCGGTCGGGTCTCAAGGTCTAATCCCCTATCAGGCTTCCGGATGTGCTGAGGTCAGTGATGGGGTTATCTTCCCTTCCCTTCTGGGTCTACCCGGGTGCCTAGCCCCTGCCTCCCCAACACTGCCACTGAACCCACTTTCTAAGAGAAATTGCCTCTCCCCAACTTGTGCTACTGGCCCTAAATAGGCCCATGGCAAGGGGCGACTCAGAAGTGCAGATGCCTCTCAGACATAGGCAGTCCTGGGGTCTCCCCAAATTCAGAAGCTTCAGAACAGAAGAGGGGAGGTGCTTTCTTGAGTCCTCAGCTCTGGGAAGAACAGGACGGTGAGCTCGGCGAGCTCAATGCGGCTCAGGGCAAGGAGTTGGGATGGTTCACCAATCCAGTGTGAGGGAAGTGAGAGAAGGAAAATCTCGGTGACGAGGGGGCGGCTCACCCCAGGCCCAAGCTTGGTACCACCATCCGAACCCCTTTGTGAACTGGGGCACCTCGATCTCTGCAGCCCCAAAGACGGTGGACATCTGGGCTTGGCCCAAACCTTGTGCCCCTAGTCTGGAGGAAACCCACGGGGTTTGGGGCTGGAGGGTGGGCTAGAGTCCTGCCCAGAGCAACTGCGGGCATTTGAGCTAACACTGCCAGATGCTGTAGGCACACACCCCGCCACAGGGAACAGGAATTGCTGCCTTCGAAGCTAGTGAGCAGGCAGCCTGGAATGAATCCAGACCCCCATCCCCTCCCCTCAAGCTACCCTCCGGCTCTCAGAATCCTCCTCATGCCAAGTACACCAGGTACAGGGGTCAGGGCTGCAGGAAGGCCGTGTGTCTGTCCGTGGGGGTGGCACGCATGTGGATTTGCCAGTGCTGGCCTCAATGTGACTGCTAGAAGTGTGTGCGTCTGTGGATTTGTGTCTCTGTGAGTGTATCTGTGTGTGGAAGGGTGGAATGTACCTGTACGTGATCATGCGATCGTGTCTAGACGTGTGTCCCTGGAGTCTCTGAACGCAAGTGAGTGTGCCTTGTGCCCTGCGAGGGTGAGGGTGAATGTGTTACTGTATCTCGTGTGTGCTTCTGTGTGATCACTGAATGGGTGAGTGAGTCCATGTATCTGATTTTGTGTCCAGAACGTGTGGGTGAGTGTGCGTGTGTCTGTGATTGCCTCCAGCGAGTGGGCGATGTCCCAGAGCGCCGGAAAGCGCGCTGGCTGGGGCCCTGAGCCCTAAGCTCCCAGAACGGGGCAGGTGCGGAGCAGCGCATCCCGGGGCGCCCCTTACCTCCGTAGTAGGTGTACGGGGTGGACCCCAACATCTCAGACTCGTCCAAGCGGCCGCCCAGCGGACGCATGCGCCGCGGACTCCGGAAGAAGGCGTGTCTCCTGGCGCCCAGGGCGCTCAGCTGTTTCATTCGGCGTTCTTTGGACCGTCGGTTCTGAAACCACACCTGGGACAGAGGAGGGGGCTGTGAGCTCCGGGTCCGGAGTGTCCTCCCATCCGCTCTCCTCCATCCCTTGCCTGGGCTGCCCCCTCTGGGTCCTTGAGCCTCTTCCGCACCAAGACTCCCCCGAGGCGGGGCCGGGCTGGATTAGGCCGGGAGGGGTGGAGAGCCAGCCAAGGGTGAAGGATTTCGCGGACCCGTGGGGCGACTCATAAAGACTTGGGCTTCCTGGCCCTCGGCTCGTCCGCGGCCTGACGGCTCTATAAAGGTCTCCCTCCCGGCACGGCTCTCGCCTCGGCCGCTCGGCTCCGGAGCCGGCCTCGGGCCGTTTATCTGCCCGCGCTTCGGCGCAGGGAGGGAGGGGGCATCGCCTCTTTCTCTGCTTAAAAGGTGGGAGGTAAACAGGCATCCCAGACCCCAGAGTGGCTTACAACCTTCCTTGAGCAAGGGGGGGATGGGGGGAGATGGGCAGGGCGGCCGCGAAATTCAGGGAGGTAAAGTGATCCGCCCCAAATCGCACAGCCAGGAGGACAGCTGGGCTAGATGGAATCTTTCGGCTCACAGTCCCCGACCTCTGGCGAGTGCCCCGAGCTCCCCGACCTCGGGCGCACGGTCTGCTCCCAGACAAGAACCCGGCGCGTTCGTAGCCAAGGAAGCTTGGCGGGAGACTCCTCCGAGGTTCCCGGCTCCCGGGCCAGTGGGCCCCGGGCCGCACCTGGATGACGCGCATGTTGAGGCCGGTCTCCTGCGCCAGCTGCTCGCGGATGTGGCGCGTGGGCTTGGGCGTGGCGGCGAAGGCAGCCTTGAGCGTCTCCAGCTGCTTGGCCTTGATGGTGGTGCGGGGGCCGCGCCGCTTGGTGCCCGAGTTCTGCTCCTCGTTCTCGTTGTTGGCCGTTTCCTTGTCCGACGAGGTCGAGTTGTCCGTCTCCTTGGGGTCGTCCTGCAGTGCGTCCTGGAGGTCCGGGGACAAACTGCGGTCCGTACAGGATGACACTGCGGGCGGACGGATCGGGAAGGGGACAGCGGCGTCAGCGACCGCCAGACGCCTCTTCAATCCAGTGGCGGGTTCCCGCCGACCCAGGCTACGGCCGGCCCCGCTGGGTTCCCTCCCAAACCTGCGACAGCCCCTCCCCCAGGGACCCGGCGCCCACCCACTCTCTCCAGGCGGGGCCCGGACTTTGGAAGTAGCGCTTCGTTAGCCCTCTCTGCGCGTCTCAGCTAGTACCTGAGTAAGGGTGGGGGTAGGCATGCCTTCTGGAGAACTCCTGCCTTCAGGGAGAGGGGATGAGGAGGCACAGATTCCCTTGGGGCCTCGGATCTTCCTCTCCCTTCCCTCCTTCCTCCAGACCTCAATTAATGTCCTCCCAGTGCCTCTAGAAATTACCTGGAGCTCAGATGACACATGAGGGTGAATTGTGTGGTGCCAAATTAGGGGAGGAGGGAAACTTGGAAAAGGCTCCTGAATTGGAGGAGGGTGGGGAAGAGCTGGCGGCCCTCAGCTCCCGTGTAAAACCAGCTCCAAAGTCACTTCTCTAGCCTCTCACCCCCTGGCCTTGCCCTGGAACTGCCTGGGGGTGATGAGCTCTAAGCCCAGCACAGACAGCACACCGGGGGCCAAGTAGGGAGTGCCAGCCTGGGCACGGAGGGAGGGTGTTAAGGCCTAAGACTAGTGAGGGGCGGAGGCCTTCCTACCTGAGTTGAGGCTGCCCTCCTTGAGGCTGGATGAGCTCAGGTAGTCATCTTTGCACACGAACTTGTTCTCGTCGATGACGTACAGCTCCTCGCCAGTGGACAGCTGCTTGTTACACACCATGCAGGTGAAACAGTTGAGGTGAAAGACTTTGCTCCGGGCCTTGCGCACCAGGTCGCTGGGCGAGATGCCTTGTGCGCAGCCGGCGCATTTGGTGCCAAAGCGCCTGTGGACACAAGGTGCCCGTCACTGCGGGGTGGGACCCAATCCAGCCATCCCCAGCCCCTGACCTCTTCCCCCACCCCCTGACCTGGCTTCTGTGAAGTCCCCATTTCCATATCTGTTAAACGGAACCCCAATCCTGAGCTCTCTGGCCAGAGCAGAAGTGGGACAAATGTCCTGAGCTGTTTTTGGGGCCTGGGACTCCATGCCTCCATTGGGTTTTTTTCAGACTCTCCTGGACAGGGAAGGGGGGAGCAGTGGGTGCAGCCTTCAGCCAAGCAGAGAGCCCAGAGCATCTCAAGATGTCCCCCCCCAAACCCAACCCCTGCCAGGCCTGCCTCAGCTGCTTCAGGCAAACTCTGAGCCCATGAATGATTTGAAGCCAGGTGGGCAGGGTTTGGGTCACTTGGTGGTTTTGCCTCCTGGATCCTTTCTGGTCTGCTGGTGCCTAGGCAGGGCCAATCTGCCTGCCTGGCTGAGCCTAGCCATGAGGTGGGGTGCCCTTCTCCCAGGCTGGAAGGAGGAAGCAGAAAGGAGGGAATCTTCCACTGATTTCCAGTACCAATGGAGAGGCTCTCCAATCCACCACTCTGGGACCTGCTGGAGCTAATCAGGAGCTGTGGACAGCAGGGCCTCATGGTGGCAGATCCTAGAGAGCAGGGACTGAGTTTCAGCTCCACTAAACCTCTGGCCTGGCAGGCAGCAGGGGAATGTGAATAGAAGACAATTGTAGACCCTGCTCGGCCAGGACAGGAATCTCTCAAATCCCTCCTTCCCGCGTTCCTGATCTCATTCCTTTTCTTTCTTCTTTGAGCGCAGGGAGAAAGCTAGCCTACTCCAAAATGGGAGATGGGTGAGGCTCAGATTGGGGGTGAAGTGGGGGAGGACTCAGGACTCTGGGGACCCCACATCTACTCACACCCATGCCTCTAAACAGGGCGAATTTGGGTGACATTGATGTAGTGAGGGCATTAGAAGCCATAAGTCACTTTTGGCCTTATCCGGCAGCGTAATTGGCCATATGCACCTTATCAAAAATCATTAGGCGCTTTGCAAGAACTGCTACATTAGGGGCACCGGGCCTCCGGGGCCAGGGAGTTTACACGTGTAAAGGAGCGGCTGACATTTTCTCCTATTCAAATTCCCAGTGCAGAGTCGCCAGGGCCGGCAGGCTGCCTTTCTCTACGGCGTGATTCACGCCCCCCTTCCTCAGCGCGGGGAATTCCTGTTCACAAAGCTGGCTCTGGGTGCCCAGGGGAAACAGGCAGGGCTCAGCTGCCCCAAACCCCACCGGCTTCCAGACTGGGGAAACTGAGGCCCAGAGAGGTGATCTGCCCTGGCCAGCCAGTGGGCTCACACGGGTGGGGCGGGGGAGGCGCCACAGCCCAGTCTAGACCCCAGAGGTCCTGATTGTCAGCCTCGATTTCGTTTCTGCTTTTCAACACGGGAGGAAATGTTTAAGGGGTTGGGGGGTGAGTAGGGGGAGGTACTCTCCTCCCATCACCAGGGAAACCTTCCTCACTGGGCCCCCTCTGGAGCTGAGAAGTTTCCATTTGGGATTGCGGCGGGCCGCTGGGCTCACACGTTCTGCCAGGAGCCAAAAGCCTCCAGGCGTCTCTAACTCAGGCAAAAATCCTTCCCCTCAGTCGGGACGGGGCTTGAAGCTTCTGCCTTGGGGTTGCAGTCGCTGGGAAGGGGCAGAGAGGGGTGGAGAGCAAGTTTGTCAGGGCTTCCTCCCTCTGCCCCGCCAGCGCTCTGAGCCGGCCTCCAGAGAACGTGAAGCAGCAAAGCAGCGTCCTTCTTCCTCCGCCTGGGCTCGGGACCTTTCCTGGACCGAGGACAGGAGGAGGGCAAAGTGCTGCCTGCTCCTCATCTAAGCTTGTTTGAGGGGAGGCTGGGATGGGTATGGGGGTCTCCCCTTCCCCGGCGCCCCAGTGGAGTGCGCGCAGGGTGGGCGAGCAGGCAGCAGCGGCGCGGCCTCTTACCTGAAGAAGTCATTTTTGCAGTAGAGCTTGCCCTCGCGCGAGAAGCACTTCTCCGAGAGGTTGGTTTTGCACTCGCAGCACTGAACACATTTAATGTGCCACGCGCGGTCCAGCACGTTCAGCAGAAAGCGGTCGAGGATGGGCCGCTCGCAACCGGCACAGTGCACCATCATAGCCCCGCGTCCCGGCGGCTCCGGCCGCCCTGCCCTCCCTTTGGGCCCCTGGCCCTCAGGCCTGCCGGGCCCTCCGCTGCCCTCCGCCTCTTGTCTCAGCAGCTACAGGGCGAGTCTGGTCCGGACCAAGACTCAGCCGGTCAAGTCCTTGGGCAATCGCTGGCCTGGCACTGGGCGGCCCGGAGTGGGGTGGGGGTGGGGGTGGCGTTCACAACCTCATGCCACCGGCCGCACGCCCCGGCGCCTGTTCCGGGCTTCCCCAGGTATCTCGGGTGGCTGCTGGCCTCAGCGCTGCGGAGCGGCTTTCCCCGGTGGCGGAGGCGCCGGCACTTTCCCCCACTTTCAAGCGGTCCCGATCCTCATCTTTGTCTGGTCGCCGCGTAATTCGCGCATCCTTATTCAGATTTGGTGACGTGGCGCGGCACGTAGGGGGCCCAGCGGCCAATGGGCGCACCGTGGCCATGGCAACCTCTTAAATTTATAGCATATCTAAATTGGCTACAGCGTTGCGGTCCGGACAGAGCAAAAAAAACAAGGCATCAGTATTGTTGAGTATTAGCTTGTACCTGGTTCGGAGGCTAAGTAAGTATTTACCTTCCAGTTTGGGGCTGACGGGGAGGGGGCCGCGCGATGCAAAAACTGCGTCTCTCTTCCTCTCTCTCTTCTCACAAAATATTTGGGGGCCAGGGGTTCCGAGGCCTAATCTGGGAGGTACCCCTGCCCCCTTCGCCATACCCGGAACTTGCAGAAGTTGCCCCACGCCCCACACCTGCCTCCCCTTCTCCAGCCCAGCCAGCCCAGATTGGATTCCCCCACCCCGCGCCCCGTCCGCGCCCTGAAGCTGCGTCAGCGCGGTTCCCTGGGCTCGCGGAGCTGGCCCCGGCTTCTTTTTGTCATACACGGGGCTGGGGCCCAGCCGGACCTTTCTCATGGAGAGAGCTAGCTAGTGGAGGCTGCGCAGCTTGGGTAGTTTTTTCCGTCTGGCCGCCGAGCCCGGGCCCAGTCCCAGGCCCAGACTGGGGAGGTGGGGGAGGAGGAGGGGTGCCATTTGGCCTGGTCTCGAACTCCAGAGTTTCAGGCCTGAGTGCGCTGCTCACCGGGCTCTGAGGGAGATGTGGACAGTGGGAGATTCAGGGTGGACGGGTCTTTCCGCAGACAGCTCGGAGGTGGTACTCACCACGTCTCTCCTTTCCTCGCTGCGCCTTCCAGATTCCAGGTCAGCCTGTCGGGGCACTGTGGTGAGTGGGTCGCACCGCTGAGGCGGGGACACCAGCGACTGTGTGAACACTGTTTGCATTCACGCCGTGCGGGCTGGGTGTGCAAGTTCGTCCCCTCCTTAGGGGCTGGAGAAGCTGCGCACGTGTGTTCCACGCTCGGCAGGGCGCCCAGTGTGAAGAGAGAGAGAGAGAGAGAGAGAGTGTGTGTGTGTGTGTGTGTGTTAAGTGGGGGTGGGGTGGGGGGGCTGCTGGCAGGTGTGTGTGAGGCGGGGGTGTGTGGGTCTGAGGGGGAGAAGGGACCAGGCCTCCTTTCCCTCGGGGCCAGCGTAGCCACCAAGGCTCCAAGTTGGGGAGGCCGGGAATGCGCAACCAGGATTTTCGTTTCGCTTCTGGAAAGGTGGCCGAGGGAGTAGGGCCTGGGCCCAAGGGCTGAAGCCAGAGGGATTTGTGCCGACGCTTGGCTTTGAACGTTTGTTTGGGCGTATTTCCTGAGCTTGTTAGTGTATACTCGCTGTTTGAGAATTCCATTTTTTGCGTCTATTGTGTTAGTATCAGTCCTGTGAGTACATTTCTGCGTGTGCATTTTTGTGTGTGTGGATATGTGTGTTTATAATTGTGTATGGTTCTGCTAATGTTTGTGTTTATCACCGTGTGCACTTCTATTTTCGTTGGTCTGTGCCTATGTCTGTATGCTTATTTGAGGACGCATGAATGTTTTCATGTGTATGCATGCATTCACATAAGAGTATTTGTGTCTATGTTTGCAAGCATTGATGTGAAGGTGTACTTTAAAAAATCTGAATATGTGTGTTTGTAGGCGAGGACGTGCGTGCTTGAGACCCTGTGCGTATGAGACTGACCTGGGTTGGGTGTGTTTGTGAGTGCAGAATTTTGAAGATCTATGTTTGTGTGCCAGTCTGTGTGTGTGCCTGCACACATGTGTATTTGTGTAAAGAGTAGTTTTTTGTTTATGCGACTCCTGTAGGCTTTGTGTATGCGTGGGGGAGGTTATGTTTGTATTTGTGTTTGTGTGTGTACTCCTAGCAGCACTTACCTTTGTGGATTCAGAGCTTGAGGAACAGGATTTGTGGGTACCTGTGTTGGGGCTCAGGGATGCCCACTTGTCCCCATTCCTCTTCAGACCTGTCCCCCACACTGTTCCCCACAGTCTCTAAGGGAGGTGGTGTCACTCGGGACAGGGAATTGATGGGTGCTGGTGACAGTGGAGCATTGACTCACTAGCCAGTCCGCTGGAAAAGGAATCCCTAACCCAGGCAAATTCTGCTTGTTGGTGCTGTTACCTGACCCACTAGCTTTTCAGGGGACAGGGGTCTACAGAGCATTGTAGTAAGGCTGGTTAGACCCCAGCTCAACCAGGAACAGGTAGGATGAATCTCATTTGGCCTCCTAGGCTTGGCCGTGAGAGACTCCAGATGAAACTGCAGTTTCTGGCAGCAGTTGGCCCTGCCTGCCTGGGGCATAAAGGATCCTTGAGCTCTGGCAGGGCAGAGATGGAAAGAAATAAGAACCCGGAGAGGAGAGAGGTGCTCAGGCCCCCGGCAGAGGCGAATCGCGCTGCCTTCTCCATCTTTGTCTCACTGGCTTTTTCTGTCTCTCCCGAGTTCTTGCCACGTCTCTGTTCCCCTTTCTGTCTCCGTTTTTCTGTTATGCTCAGAATCTGTTCTGTTTCTGTTTCATTTTCTCTTGGTTCTCCCTCACTTTCTTTCTCCATTTCTCTCTGTTTCTGTTCTCTTCTCCTGGCCTCTCTGCTGGAGCTTCCAAATCCAGCATCTGACTCAGTGCTGAGATGAATGCTCCTTATTGTCCATTGTGCAGATTTTGGGGTGTGGGGGAAAGACTTGCATCCTCGCCACGTGTTCCATGATCATTAAAAACCTCCATCCGATAGCTTTCTTCTTTACTCCAGACTAGGCACACTGAGCCCATTCTCTCCCAAACCCCACAAAATATCCAAAGTGCCCTGTCTGGTGTGTGTTCCCAGTCCTGGCTTTGCACACCTGATGATGGTGGCTGGGGCCCTGTGTACCCAGCTGTATCAGACTCTTGGACAGACACACTTGTCCTCCTCTCCAAGAGAGCTTCAGTGTACAGCCAGGCCCCAGCCACCATGTGGCTGGCCAGGGAGGTCGAAGGAAGAAAGAACAAGATGAGAGCAGCCCTGAGTAGGGATGAACATGGGTTACCTGGGGCTGAATGTTTGGTTGCAGGAGATGAGGACTCTGCTTCGAGAAGCCCTGGTCTGACCTTCCATTTCTTGTAGGGGAACTTACCTGCTCTTGCTGCAGCCCCGAGAGTTGTCTTGTGGGCCTCACAGCTCAGCCTCAATTCCAGAACTCCCTGGACCTGGGTCCAGCCAAGCTGCCCAGAACCCACCCGGCCTTCTCTAGCCCACCTCCTTCCCGGTGCACAGCATTGGAAAATGCCAGCAGACCAGCTATTAGACGAATCCCGCCCTAAAAGCGCTAACAGATGGCGACCAGGCAGCGAAATCCCCTCCTATATGTAACTAATAAACCGCTTGTGTCTTAACAGGGTAATGCATGGAGACGCAATGTCACTTATACAAGATGTTGATGGAATTTACTATATAAAAATCTTCCTCCTAGAGTAAAGAGTATCAACATTACAACTCGACAGACGGCGGCGGGATAAGTAAAACAGACAAAAGACAAACAAGATAATAATCTGTTTCCAATCACTTAAGCCCTGTAGAGTTAGTAATATGCAGTTTGCATATTCCCCCTTGAGTTCGGTAATTAATTACGGGCGAGGAGGCGCACACTAGCCGGGGTGGGACTTTTGAGGAGCGCTGAGCTGGGGCGTGGAGGGTACCTCCCTCGACTTCTTTATCCCGGGACACTGGGCAGCGGCCGGAATGAGGGCTTTTCCAGACGTTTGGAGCTGACCCTCCCGCGGGTTGAAGAGGTCGTTTCAGTTGCACCTTGCTATTCTTCACCGGAAGTCTCCGGCCTGGGAGATTCTGCAGCCAAGCAGAAAAGGGAGGCTTCTCTGGAGGCCAGTCTCTCTCCTGGCTCCCCTCTCTTCAAACGGCTTTTCTGGGAAGCTCTGGGGACCCGGGTGGCTGGGGGGACGAGAGAGGAGCGCCCTTTGCCCACTTCTCCTGGCATCTTGAGCGACCCAGCCGGTCCTCTCCCGACTTCAATCATTACCGCTTCTATCCCCAACACGCATACTCCCCCCACCCCACCTCCAAGAGCCAGCGCGGCTTTAACATTAAACAAACGCAGCGAGCGCCTCCGAGCTGCGCTCTCGGCCGGGTCTGCGCGGCGGCGGCGGCGGCGGCGTTACAAATTGTAAATTTAAATTGCTCGCCGGATTCATTACCTCCCCTCTTTGATTTCAGCCAGCCGTGAAAAATTATACTGGTGTACCACTGAGAAACTGTTTTGCCGCAAAGAGCCTACGCCTAATCACTGGCTTTCTCCCTCCGACAAAAGTGTAATTATTTTGTTTGGGGTGTAAATATAGGCCGCGCCTCGCACACACACTCAGCGTCCCGCAGCGCCGCAGCGCACCGCCCGCCGCCGGAAGGAATCGGGCCCCCGAGTAGGAGCGGGCGTGAAGGCTGGGCCCCGCCGCCTAGAGGCCCTAGGAGAGCGGCTGGTGTGGCGTTCTGGCGAGACCCAGCGAGGCCAGCCTCTGGCCTCCGCAGTTCGGGTTTGCCCAAGGACCTTGAGACCGCGTGCGCCCATGCGGGCCCCAAAGTGGACGCCGACGGGCTGTGGTGGGTGCTAAGGCCTAGACACCCGGGCAGGGATGCGAGAGGCGTGGCGGGGGTGGGAGCGGAGTGGGTGGGGAGGGGGTGGGTGAATTTTCTGGGAACCCTCAGGGTGGCCGGCTCAGAGGGTCCTGGAGCCCAGGCGGGGAGAGTGTCCTGGCCCGCGTGGAACCCTGAGAGGCGGGGGCGTCGCGGCTGGTGTGCCCCACTGGCGCTGGGCCTTGGACTGTTTGGTTTCCAGAACATCTCTGCGGGGCGCAGGGCCTTCCTGTCAGTTGAATCGTGCTCGGCTTAATTAACGGTCTCGTTAACTGGGCAGGCCCGACCCGGGACGTTTAATCAAAAAGGCAGGGAATTTCTCCTCTCCCTCCCTTCTCTCCTCCCTCCCTTCTCTCCTCCCTCTGTCATTCCCTCCCTCCTTCTCTAAGTCCTCCCTCCTTCCCTTCCTCCCTCCCTCCCTTCCTTTCTTCCTTCCTTCCTCCCTCCCTCCCTTCCTTTCTTCCTTCCTTCCTCCCTCCCTCCCTCCCTCTCTTCCTTCCTTCCTTCCTTCCTTCCTTCCTTCCTCCCTCCCTCCCTCCCTCCCTCCCTCCCTCCCTCCTTCTTTCCTTGGTTTCTTCTTTCCTTGGTTCCTTTCTTCCTTGGTTCCTTCCTTCCTTGCTTTCCCTCCCTCCCTCCCTCCCTTCTTCCTTCCTTTGGAGAGCTGCAGAAAATGGGAATTAAACAATGGCACCCCTTTCCAAGTTTACTCCCTGCCCAATCTTCCTCTGCATCCACCTCCCACTCTCCCAGCATAGGAAAGCAGGGCTCTGAGTCTGAACTCAACCCCAGGCCAATATTCAGGCTGGAACTTTAAGGGGGCTGCCTGTGGGACCTGACAGCCGACTTCTGGAGCTGTAGCATCAGTGGCTCCAGCTAGTGGAAGTCCACTGGGCCTACTACCCCTCGGGGCACTGGCCCTGGATCTTGGGGGTTGGAGCAGGTGAAGAGGGCAGTGGCTGAGATCCAGGCTCCAAGTGAGTGTGTGCGCTGGTGAGTGCGGGCCAGCTCAGAGGTCCCTCTGAAGCTGTAGTGGCCAGGCTTTCTCTCTTTCCTTACTGCAAGCCCCTTGCCTGGAACGCACCCCTCCCTCAGAGGTCCCACACCTAGTGCTATCTGGCAAGCAAAAGCGGGCTACCTTCTCCTGCTGGGTGCTTCTTTCCCAGGCAAAACACACTCAGTTCCTGGGAGGGTGAAACCTGGGGCTGATCCCTGGGGACCAGAAAGGGGCCTGGGAGGGACAGAAGGAGAGGAGGGGAGAGGAGAGGAGAGGAGAGGGGAGGGGAGGGGAGGGGAGAGGAGGGGAGAGGAGGAGAAACACTGTGAGGAAAACCTGTGAGGGAAACACTGACGTTTTTGTTCTGAGAGGGAAAGCCCATACTCAGCACAGAGCAGCCCACCTCCCCAAGGGTGAAGCTTGGATTTCAGGCTGCCAGTGGCCCTGGGTGAGCAGTGGGTCCCAGCTGGGCATTGAGCACTGTCTGGCTTCTCTTCATCTTGCATAGCTGGTTGGGGCTGGAGGCTGGTCCTGGCCCTTTGGGGTCTTATGGCAGGCAGTGCTGCAGTATGGGAGGCCATGGTCTTGGCCCCTCTGGCCCGACTGAGACTATCTGATGGTAGAGGCCATGCACCAGGCCCTGAGAGCTATTTCTAAGAAGACACTTGCAGCCCCACTCCAGCTCCTGTACCCTTAGAGGAAGAGATTTGCAGGGACCCCATCCTCCAAAATAAGGGTCCCCAGACTTTCTAATGATCTCCCTCCAACCAGCACAGCCATGTTTCAGTCTGCATCTGCTTCCTCTTTCTTTTCTCATGGCCATTTTTTCAGTATCAAGAAAACACGCTCTCCCCTTCTCTGTCTCCATTCTCTCCCAGCCCCTCTCCCGCCTCTCCATATCCCACCTCCTTTTTGTTAGCCTAATATGGGTTCCTTTAGAATTGGCCCGACTTTGGCAGCCCTAGCGTTGTGTGTGTGTGTGTGTGTGTGTGTGCGCGCGTGCCTGCGCGTGTATTTCTCGCTTGCTAATGATTGTGTGTTGATAGAGTGATGCAGTGGCCTCATTAGCCTTTGTTTAGAAGGTGTTAAAAGGGAAATCTGCATCGGGAAGCGGCGGTTTACGAAGCAGCCCGGCTGAACACCGCCAGCCGAGGGGCTGGGGGGCGGGGACCATGCCCACCCTGCCAGGCGCCCATCCTCCCCCTAGGCGCCCATCGCTGCAGATTCCGGGAGGGAGGAGGGGTCCGGGGAAAGCGACCCCAGCTCCTTCCTTCCAAGGCGAGTATGTTTACCCTGCTGGGCACCCTTCTGCTCCATGGGGACCACTGCAGGATCGCGCTAAAACTCCTCTGAGCTGCCCCACCGTGCGAAGGGTCCTTTCTCTCCCAGGTTTCTTGGGGAGCGGCAGGGAAGGGCAGAGTGCCGTTTCAAAAAAAATTCCAGGGATGTTTTTGAAGATGGTGCGATGAGGTATCTTATTTTAGAGGCAAATACAAATCGGCCCACAGAAGCTCGGAGTCTTCTGAGTAATTGGTTGAGGGTGAGCTCCTTATACCCCGATGCCCAAGTGGGGGCCCCAGGCTTTAGGGAGCCTGCGAAGAGGCGTCTTTCTTTCCTCCTAAGGCATTTGCAGATCGCAGGAAGAGCCTTCCGTGCATGGGCGGGGGGTTGGGGAGGGTTCATTCTTAAATCTTCTTTCCCAGGAATACCCCTACCCTAGAGCCCCACTTCGGGAACAAATTCAGTGAGAATAAAATCATAGCTAGGCTGGCCTACTTCCCTAAAGCTTGGAGGAAACGAGTAACTATTGAATCTGGGCTAGAGGGTGCGTGCGTGTGCGTGTGTGTATGTGTGTGTGTGGTGTTTGTTTACGTGTGTGAGATTTGGCGAGGGAGCTTCGTGCACAGCATTTTTCACCCTCTGGAGGAAGCGAGATTTCGGGCAGGGTAAAACGTGAGAAAAATCCCTTTTATCCTGGTTCCTGCGAACGGACCCAGAAAAAATAAACATTTTGAGCAGCCTCTGAATGAGGCTTGTTGAACTCAGAGCCAGACGCTTTTCCTGGCGAAAGGGAGAAAAAATGCGGTGGAAACCGTGCTCAGGATTGGGGAATATACGTTCTGATTGTAACGTAATTCAGCAAGTTTTTTATCTTTCCCGGGACGCGGCTGCGACGGAAGAAACGCTTTCTCATCTTTCTAGTTCCCTCGCTTTGAGGTTACGCCTCTTGGAGCGAGACTCAGCTCGTCTGGGGGGTCCTTGCGTATTCACAGCACCGGACATGCACCCGTGAAATGTTTGACTTCGCCGCTTTTTTTGTTGTTTGTTTGTTTTATTTTGTTTGGTCGAAGACGAGGCGTTGTCTGGGGACAGATCGCGGCCCACTGAGGCCTCGGGCAGTAACAGTGAAACGAATTCCAAACCCATTCTGAACTCACCAATGCGCTCGCCCGGCCCCCAACACCCACCCAAGCCCCGTATGGGCAGAAGCCAGGTCCCCGTAAAACCGAGTTAAAATCGGCCTCTGAGAGGCTGTGGGATGGAATTAGAACCGAGTTCGGAGGATGCGGGGAGAGAATAGAAAAATCCCCACCGCTCTGTTCTGCTCTGCTCTCTCTTTCTTTCTCCCCTAAGCAGGTTTGCCGGAGAAGGCAGGACAGAGCCGTGGTCGCTGCCCGGCGGTGCAGCAGCGCCGGAGTTTGGACCAAGACAAAGACAGGAGCTGTCCGCGGTGCTGAATCGGCTGCGTCGCCGCTGGGGCAAAAGGGCTCCAGCAACCAGCCCTCTGCTCATTTACCACCCATCCTTCTAGCTCCCTTCGCTCTGTGACTGTTGCCTTCCCCTGAATTTATTTCCCCTTTCTGGGGCTCACCTTAGAACCTGCGCCCTGTACACAGGTGTATATACGTATATCAAAGAACAAAATGATTGATTGAAAACGGTGTCTTCTTTCTTCCTAACTAAATGATGCTAGAAAGGTCTAATTGTACTCTAAAACAGAGAGAAATGGATATTTCCACTCCCAAAGAAATGGAAATTCGTATTTAAAACAATAGAACTAACCATAACAAATGCTACAAATCTGCCCTTTGATTTATTCCAATAAAGAGGCAAGGGGTTTTAGAAATTTTAGTTTCAGTAATATCGTATCCTTGGCATCTTAACTTCTTGGGTAGAAAATATAAGAGCTAGAGCGGGGGGTGGGAAATTGGTGGTGAACAGACTAAGACACCTGCCTATGTGAAGAAAGATGGCTTGTGAGGGCCAAAGTGATGGAAATGAAGTTGACTTAACCCTTTGAGACAGAGATGAGATCCATAAGGACAGCAGTCTTCAGGATCGACAGTAAGAGGGAAATGATTCCTTTGGAAAGTTTGGGTAGAAAAGGGTTAATCTGGTGCTTAATTTTCTAAATGTTCATGGTGTTACCTAGACACCTGGCATGGTGCATAACCAAGAGTGTTCCTTTGCTCAAATTATTATGCAGTACTTGCCTAAATGTTTGTGCAGGGAAGGAAAAAAAATCACATATTTCCTCCCTCCTGGGGGGGGGGCACCCATTTTAGTGCACAGAGAGCTGTGTACATTTCCTCTGGCATCTCATAGACACACTGCCTCCCAGAGAGCCCAGATGCCTTAGGGCCACATCTTCATTTGGTCTTCTCAGCACCCTCCAGGCCTCCCCACTGCAGGGATGTCAGCTAAGCCCAGTTGTTAGTATTGCCAATACATGTGAAGGGGGGTGGTTCTTGTGAGTTCAATGGAATACAATAACTCTGGCTCCCTACTTGAACAGTGTAGAGCTAATTTGCCCATAAAGGCAGAGGAACCAGAATTCTCAAACCCAAAGAATTCGTGATAAAGGGTTGTATCTTTGGGTTAGGGGAGTGACACTCCAGTTCCTCCAGACCCTGACTGTTATATTTTCACTCAAACACCCTTAGCTATTTAAGTAAGACCAATGTGGTCACTCCTTTGGACCATGCACCTCTATCTCCCTCAGAATGCAGAGGTACATGGTGCTGGGAGAGACGTCCTGACCTTGGGTGGGTGAAGGATACGTTTTGTTAAAAAGCCATTTACTTAATGATCATTCTGTACATCTGCTTCCTTGATCTTTGCAAATCTAAAAAGTGGATATATATCATGGCCCCATTTTATGCATGGGAAAACTGAGGCCCAGAAATAGTTAAGTTGCTTCTAGTTATGCTGTGAAGGCATGTGATTCTAACCCAGATCTCACTGGCTTTGGAGACTGTGCTTACTCTAATAACCCATGATATCTGAGCCACACTGATGGTTGCCTTGTACTTACAATGGTTTTTAAAATTTTTTTTAGCACAATCCCATTGAATTCCCTGGCCATTATGAACTGTGGACTAGACTTGAATTTGGTTTAAGTCCTAAATTTGAAAGGAAGGAGTGAAAATGGTGAGGTCAGAGGCTCTCATTCCATGTGGGTTGGGTGGGCATTTTGCAGAATGGGACCAGCTTAATGTGAAAATCTCTTAGACCCACAGTTAGGAGTCATCCTTGATTTCCCCTTTCTCTCCTGCCTCGCACACAATCCATCAGCAAGTTCAGTTAGCTCTACCTTGGAAATATATTCCAACCCATCTACTTCTCATCTTCTCCTCCATTATCACCCTGGTCCAAGCCACCACCATCTCATCTGTTTTATAGCAGTAGCCTCCTGACCGGGCTCCCTGATTCTTCTATCCTTGCCCTCGTCTGCAATCTGGTCTCCACACTATAACTAAAGTTATATTTTAAAATCATAAATCAGATCTTGTCATCCTGCTTTTAACCCTCCAACAACTCCCCATTGCACTTAGAATAAAATCCATACTCCTCACCTGGTCTGCAGGGCTCTTTGTGATTGGTTTCTGCTCACCTCACGCCCACCCCTGCTGTGGCTCACACAGACCAAGTTTTTCTCACCTCAAGACCTTTGCACTTGGCTTCCCCTCTGCCCTCGGATTCTTACACAGTTGGCTCCCTTTTGTCATTTAGGTCTCAGCTCAAATGTCAACTCTTCAAAGAAACCTCGTCTGACCACCTTGTCTAAAAGCACCCAACCCCAGTCGCTCTCTAGCCCTCCTCTCTGTCTACTTTCTTTGTAGCTTTTATCAATATCTAGAATTATTCTATTTATATATTTAGGTGCATATTATCTGTCTTTCTTAATAAAATATCAGTTCCATGAGGGCAGAGAGACTGTGTTTGTCTTGCTCACTGTTGAATTCCCAATGCCTCGCTCAGTACCTGGAACATAGTTGTTCAATACATATTTGTTGACTGAATGAATAATGAATGAATACATAGAGCTACAGAAGTGAATGGAGATGGATGGGCAGCGCTGAGACAAGACTGAGCTTTATTTGCCCATCTTCTGAGGTCTGCAAATGGAACAGCTGGCTGGGTGGGTTTCCAGTTTGGAAAGAGGATGAAAGAAAAACTTGTCCAAGGACCCCAAGAGAGTGCAGTCATTGGGTGGATTCTGCAGACCAGATACAGAATCACATTGGGGTGGAGAAACAGGTCTGTGGCTTCAGAGAGTGATTTTTATTGTTCTTGTTGGATCTGAAATCTTCACTTGATTACAAAAAAAAAGAATAATAGTGGAAAATACAGGGAATCAACAAGACATCTAAATTATACAATTTTTGGAAAGGTTACCAGTCCCATCTGTCGGGGAGCTGATGGAGTATCGTGTTAACATCCAGACTCCAGTGCTCCTAGGTTGGAATATGGCTCCATCACTCATCAGCTGTGCAATAGAGGGCAAATCACTTAGCCTCTTTGTGCCTCAGTTTCCACATCTAAGGAATGGGGATAAAAGTATATACTTGTTTCTATGGCAACTGTCACATAAAAAAGGTGTATGTCTATCTCACAGAATAGCCACGAGGGATTGTTTTGATCTGTTTTGTCTGTGTTAGAGCCTTGTATAGGAGAAAAAAAAGGAAGCAGAGTAGGAAGAGATAGGGGAAGGCAATGGAGCGAAGAGGCTGAGATGCAAAGGGGAAAAGATGAGACTTACTGGTTAAGAGCTCATCTCCTTCAAGAGTTCTCTCTTACCTGTGGAGGTACAAGATGGCTCTGAAGTTAGAGGAGCTGGCTTAGAGTCCTAGTAGCTCCCATGCTAACCTACTCATGCATGGCAGGTGGGAATGCCCAGCCTCCCTGCCTCTCAGTCTCCTAATCTGTTAAATGGGGCAATAATGGTGCCTGCCTTAGAGACTTACTGAGATCATTTAGCTAGATAACGTTTGGGAAACTGGGGGAGCAACCTGCATAGTAGGGGTGACTTTCTTTATTTTTTGCAAAAAGAGGTTTTTTTTCTGTTTGTTTGCTTTTTTTTTTTTTTTTTGCAGGTGAAAGTAAGTGAATTCGTTTGGTTGGACCTTGAAATAGCTAGAGAAGGAAGGTGAGGGTTATCTTCTTGGAGAGAGGTGTAGAGAGCTATGTGCTTGGAGTTATGAAAGGGCCTTTCAATATCCAGTCCCAGGGCTGGGGTTGGCCTGCCTTCACACAAGAGCTCATTCCCACAGGTTTTATCTGAGCCACTGTGACCCTGCAGGGAAGCTTTCCTGTACATAACAGAAGCGTTCTACAAAGATGTGTGTCCATTCCATATCTCCTACCCTTTACCCCTCGAACAAAACACAATCATACTGAGTCCTACCATGGGGACAGGCCTTGTGCTGGATGTTTATAAAGGTAAGTTAGAAACGTGCAAAGCACTCTCCTTCATTTGCTCATTTGGAAAGCATGTATTTGACACCTACTGTGTGTACCAGGGAATGTACCAGAGGCTGCAGAAGCCACTGTTAATGAACACCTCCCACCCCTCTACCCCCACAAGCTGCTTGTAGCCTAGCAGAGGAGACCTACATGTCAACACAAATTTCTGTACAACATCTACACATTACTGTGGATATCAGAGGAAGAGGGGCTGTTAATTCATTCACTCATTCACCAAAAAGTGTATGAAGCTGGGCGCTTTTGGTTCAGTTATTCACTCTCAGGCTCATTTTCCTTGTTTGCAAACCATGAAAATAATAATGATAAAAGAAACTAATAACCTCATGGAGTTGTTGGGAGGATTAAAGGAGAATACAAATGTAAGGTGCTTAGCACAGTGCATGGCACAAGGTGAATGCCCAACTTATGATGGCTGCAATTAATTATTAGCGATGAAATATTAAGTAATAACAATAACATTACAGACTTGTTGAATAGTTGTTTGGAAAGGATGCATGAAAGTGCCTTGTCTACAAAAAGCAATCAATAAACATTTACAGAGTGAAATTGTGCCCTTATTAAGAAAAATAGGAAGGGGTGTACCTCTGTGTGAAGGAGGAGGATACGAGAGCTTCCTGGATCAAATCTCCAGGGATACGAATGTGATCTGTTCAGGGTTAAAACAAGTCCTTTTCTACCCCTAAAGCAAGCAGGTACCTCTGCCTTCCCTCCCTCTTCTCTTTCACCTTCTGCCTACCACTGTTAACCTGTGTGTCTCTTTCCTCCTCGTGTGCTCTCCTCTTCTGGGAAGCTGCCTTTACATCAGTGGTTCTCACTGGGGAAGTAGGAAGAGGAATTTTTGTCTCCCAAGGGACATTTGGCAATGTCCGGAGACATGTTTGGTTGACGAAATTGAGTGGTGATGCTACTGGCATCTGTATACAGAGGCCACGGATGCTGCTCAACGCCCTACAATATACAGAAGGGTGCCCCGCTCCTCCTGCAGCCCCAGAATCATTCAGCTCAAAGTGTCAATAGCGCAGAGGTGAAGATACCCTGCCTCACATCCCGTGGCTGGGAAGAAGCCCGGTTCCCCTGCCCAGCCCCACTGAATGTCCCATTGGGAAGGGGGTGTGTCACTCCCAGCTAGGCTCTGCTCACTCCTCTTGAGCCAATGGGGATCCCTGGCTGGTCAGAGCTCCAGGGCCCACTGCAGCATGGGCTTTTCCAAGAAGGATCTTTGCTGGTAGGGCAAATGTGAAAACCTCTCAGAACCTCTTTGCCTTTCTCCCTCATGCTTTGGCATTTTTGAGGTCCTGAGGAAACCAGACCTCAAAACCTCAAAAGGTGCTGTTGGGTCCCTCTCTGGAGAGAGCTGATCCTGCTATTTTGCACATAGCTCTCAGCCCGGCCAAGTCACCTGTGGAATCTGCAGGCACGGCATGCACAGAGGTGACCAGGCGGTCTGGGACCAGAGGCTTGTAAGATCTGAGAGGCATTAGAAGTCCTTTTGGTCTAAAACATGTCCTTTTCTGATCTGTGTCTGTGCAAGGCATCTCCACCATTAGCATCACTTCTCGGGGGCTCTTGGGAAGGTAAACAGCTGTGACAACTTGTCTGGGGATTGCATGTGCTGGGCACTGTGCAAAGCACTTCCCATGTGTCATCAGGATAGGTGTTGTTATTCCACCCATTTCACAGATAAGGAAACTGAGGTGCAGAGAGGTTGAGCCACTCTTCCAGGATTTCACAACCAGTCATTAGCAAAGCCAAGACTGAATCCAGAGTCGTGGATGGTTAACTTGCCAGTACCGTCCTCCAACAGGGATGTTTTTTATTAGATCAATATTACGTTGCCTAAATAGGCCACTCCCTTGCTGCGTGAACTTGGGAGAATCGCTCTACCTCTCTGGGCGTGACTCTGTGAAGTGGAGCTCATGTATCAGCAACACTGACCCTACAATGACTTGATTGGGGTATTGATCAGTTTGTTTAAACTGATCATCATTCTCCTTTCCTCTGTCCCCTTTACTGGAAGCGTGGAGTGATTCCTTTAAGGCAGATTTGGATAGCCCAAATCTCAAGCCCTTCTTTTTGTCATTACTCCTACCTTAGAGGCGTCTGAAGCCCAGAGATTGGAATTTGGCTACCTTGGTGTTTTACACATGATGGCAAAGATAGAGGCGATAGAAACTCAGGTATGCAAAGAGCAACTCAGGGCTATGGGCATTATTCAGTCAATGACTTCTTTCTTCCCTCCTTCAGTGATTTCCCCTGTCCACCTCATCACCTGAGGTCAAGAGTTCGAGATCAGCCTGGCCAACATGAAGAAACCCTGTCCCTACTAAAAATACAAAAATTAGCTGGATGTGGTTGTACACACTTGTAGTCCCAGCTACTCAGGAGGCTGAGGCAGGAGAATCGCTTGAACCCAGGAGGTGGAGGTTACAGTGAGCGGAGATTGCACCATTGCACTCACAAGTAGCCTGGGCAACAGAGCCAGACTCCATCTCAAAAAAAAAAGAAAAGACTCAAACTGAATCAGCAGGTATTTATTGAGCCTCAAGACACTTGGTGAGGGGTGGGAAGCAGGAAGATGAATCAGACCCAGTTCTTGCCCCAGGAGTTCATGGGGAAGATTAAATACGAAACCAGGAAGATATGAAATGACCCAAAGAAGGGAATTTGCAGTTCCAACCAGGCTCAGTGGTGCACATAAATAAAGAGACCACTAATTGTACATGTTCCTTGGAGACCTGAGAAGTGGGAGGAGAGGAGGAATTCTGGTTTGAAAAAGCACAGACCCGCTCCTTCCCAGCTGTGAGACTGTGGGCAGTTCACTTGACTTCTCCACTCAGTGTGGCTTTTCTAACCTGCAACCCTCACTGTCCTTGGAGGCAAATTTGGATAGAGTAGGTAGAAAGAACATCAGCCAGTGCTGGGGACAAGCCACATTCAACATTAGAAGACCTGGTTCTACCTTTGGGCTTACTGTGCGGCTTTGGGAAAGTTCCTAAACCTCTCTGTTCCACCCTTCAACCTGTGAATTAGAAGTTGCATGTCCTCAGCCCAACTTACATTGGCCAGAGCCTCCTCGAGAACTATGTTAGAGCCATCCAAAGTATAATGACTGATATTTGGCAGACAGAGTTCTATTTCCTTCTGAGGGCAAACTGATCATGAAGAGAAGCCACTCAGAGACCAGCTCTTTTCCAGGAACAGGGAGCCAAGGTGGGAACCAAAGGGAGGGTTTGGTGGAGTTGGCCCGTGAAAACTGAGGGCTGTTCTATGTCACTGTCCTCACTTGGGGCTTGGAGCAATGAGACATGGAAACCTCACCCATAAATAAATAGATGCCCCCTGAAGCAGGGCTTATGTGTACAGATCTGGAGAGAGAACTCAGTCATGGGTCAACCAACAAACATCTATTAGGAGGAAATTACGTCAGGCCTTGAGTGCAGCTTGCTGTGGATGCGAAGATGTTGGAGATTCTTGTCTTCAAGGATCTCATAGCTTAAGGAGACACCACCCATGACCTGGCTCCTGAATGTCAGCTCTATCTACCTAACTCCACTGAACAGATTCCCGGGGGACCCGCAGAGCCCTCAAACTTGGTGTGATCAATACTGAGTCATCACTTTCCTCTCCCTAAACCTGCTGCCTCTGTGGCCACCATCATGTGCTTGGCTGCCTAAGCCAGAAACCCTGCTGGCTTCTTCTCTCTCACCGAACCTCGGAGTCATCCCAATTCCTGTTGATTCCTTTTTCTTCATGTCTCTCACCTACCCATGGCCATGCCTCAGTTCAGGCCAAAGCCATCTCTTGCCAGGACATTTTGTTCTCATCCTTTCTCTTCCAATGCATTATTTCTGCCCCAGCCCAAGTGACTTTCTTGCAGAAAAAAACTGACTTGGTCACTTGCGTGCTTACAACCTGCTTCCTTGTTGCTGTCGGGATAAAATCCCAACCCCAGGGTTGGTTTCCAAGCCCCTGTCCCCTTCCTTTACATCATCTCTTGCTTCTTTTCTCCCTGTTTTTTTCTTTTCTTTTCTTTTCTTTTGAGATGGAGTCTCTCTCTGTCACCAGGCTGGAGTGCAATGGTGTAATCTCCGCTCACTGCAACCTCTGCCTCCTGGGTTCAAGCAATTCTCTTGCCTCACCCTCCCGAGTAGCTGGAACTACAGGTGTGTGTACCACTGTGCCTGGCTAATTTTTGTATTTTTAGTGAGAGCAGGTTTCACCATGCCGGCCAGAATGGTCTCAAACTGCTAACCTCATGATCTGTCTGCCTCGACCTCCCAAAGTGCTGGGATTACAGGCGTGAGCCACCGTGTCCGGCCTTCTCCCCCAATTTTCTATTCTTTGACTGCATCATCCAGTGTGTTCACTCCCTTCCGAGCCTATTGTTCCTTTGATCTTAACTATTCTTCCTCCCACTTCCACCTGCCTATCTTGCCTCTTGAGTCTCCTCTGGGACAATCCCCTTCAGGAAACCTTTCATACCTCCATAGCTCAGTTGTTTATTTCCCAATGGGGCCCTGAGCTCACGAAGGGCTGGGGCTGTTCTCTACCCAAACGTCTTGCCAGCATCTAGCCCAGTGTCTGGCTCTTAGCAGATGCTCCATAAATAATCAGGGGATGAGTGAATGCAAGGGTCCAACAAGCAGTGACCTAGGCATTTTTAGGAGATGGGGAGATCTGTGAAAATTTTGTGAGGATTTAGGGTTTCTTTGTGGTGGGGGTCCAGCTTATTTGAGGAACATTTAATGTAGAATGAACTGCATGTATTTAAAGTGTACAATTTGGTGAGTTTTGACCTATTTGTATGCCTGAGAAACCATCAAGGTACATACCTGACATCTCCCCAGCGTCACCTCCTGTCCCTTTATAATCCCTTCTTCCTCCTCCTCCCTGCCCCCCACCTCTGGGCAACTACTGATCTGTCCCTTGTCACTATGGATTAGTTTGCATTTTCTAAACTTTTATAGCAATAGAATCATTCTGTATATATTCTTTTGTGCCTGGCTTCTTTTTCTCAGCCTTTGGTCTGAACTAAGACAGGGCCACAGGTAGGTGAGAGATGTGAAAGAGGGAATCAATAGGATTTGGGATGGATCCGGGTGGAGTAGCAGGGAAGGGACCAGCAGGGTTCCTGGCTCAGAGTTGGTTGGTTCTCAAGTGGTGAAGGATGGGGTATGACTTAGACAGGAAGTGGAGGGCATTCTTGTGAGAAGAGACCAATGTGATAAATCCAAAAGTAGAAAACTTGGAGGTAACTAGACCAGGCTGTCATTCATTCACCCAACAAGTATTTGTTGAGCTCCAACTATATGCTAGGCACTCTGCTAGGGACAGGGCTGGAGTGGCGTGCTGGGGGTCTTCTTTCTCCTTCCCTACATCCACTCCTCAATCTTTCTTTGCCTGCCCTGGGAAGCTGACCCATTTGGATAGCATCCATAGGCTCTCTTTTCACTGGCTTCCCATTGGGCTTGGCTAATGGACATTCCTGGTGAGTTGGAAGCTATTCCTCTGGCCACAGCTCCTGTCCAGTGACTCTCTCTACTGCCTGACATCACCCTTCCAGTTGCTTCTCTGAGCATATTGACCAAAGCTGGGGCTCACCTCTTGAAGTCTTGGTAGGAAGCACCAGAAAATCACTTGGGGTAGAGACAGGTTTTCTGGAGTCCTCTCTTCAGCATCCCATAGTGGCAATTGTGTGAGTAGCTGGGAGTCTCCTTGGATGACACGCAGGGACTCATGGCCTCTTTTGTGTAATCTCCAAGCTGGACGCACCCCAAGGCCTTCCCACAGAGGAAATGCACCTTCAGGTTTTCTGGGATTAAGGTCCAAGCCCTGCCTGCAGGAACAATTCCCAAATGGTCAGAAAGAGTTTAGAGTTTGCCTGCCTGCCTGCCTGCCTTCCTTCCTTCCTTCCTTCCTTCCTTCCTTCCTTCCTTCCTTCCTTCCTTCCCTCCCTCCCTCCATTCTTTCTTCCTTTTGTTCTTTCTTCTTTCTTTCTCTTTCTTTTTTCTTTCTTTCTCTTTCTTTCTTTCTTTCCTCTCTCTCTCTTCACTGCAGCCTCATCCAGAGCTCAAGTGATCCTTGCACCTCAGCCTCCTGAGTAACTGGGGCCAGAGGTGTGCACCACCATGCCCAGCTAATTTTTTGTTTGTTTTTTGTAAAGGCAAGGTTTCACCATGTTGCCCAGGCTGGTCTTGAACTCTTGGGTTCATATCAATCCACCCATCTTGGTTTCCCAAAGTGCTGGGATTAGAGGTGTGCACCACTTTGCCCGGCTGATAGAAAAAGATCTCCAAACTTATCCTCAGTCCTCTTTTGATCCATCTACTTCTCCAGCAACACAGCTAGGATTTGGAGCTGAAAACCTTGAATGGAAAGTGACAGCATCTCACTCTGTCTTTTGCAGAGCCATATGCTTGGCTGCTTGGGCTGGTCTGCCGTTTATCCTAAAGATGGTCCCACAGGGCCTGTGATCCTCCAGTTGGACCTAGTGAAGATGGAAGTGAATTTGCTTTTCTTCTTTGCAAACAGACTATAAGCATCATGAAGAAAAGTCCTTTCATTTCCACTCTTTAACTCCTCAGTGCTTAATATCTTTCTGTTTTTATTCTTTTTTTTTCTAGAGACAGGGTCTCACCCTGTCAGCCAGGATCACAGCTCACTGCAGCTCCCACCCTCTAGACTCAAGTGATCCTTCTGCCTCAGCCTCTTGAGTAGCTGGGACCACAAGTGTGCACCACCACACCTGGATAATTTTTTAAAAAAATTATCTGTAGTGATGGGGTCTCACTATGTTGCCCAGACTGGTCTCAAAGTCCTGGGCCCAAGCAATCCTCCTGCCTTGACTTTCCAAAGTGCTGGGATTACAGGCATAAAGCAGCACGCCCAGTCTACTTAATATCTTTCTGGACCATGAATAAACTTGTTTTTATTTTTGGGGAATGGCGTGCCATGGAAGGTGGAAGCTCTCCCATAAGCAGCTCTTGCTTTGAATAGGGTTGCTTCTTAAATACTTTTCTGCCTGAATACAGAAGAAATCTAAGCTCATGGAGGAACATTTTGTAGATGAAGCCAGTTGTCAAAGAATAATAAATGGGAGATGTCTAACCTGGAACAGGCTTCCTTCCATCAAGTCCTGGTCCTTCCTGGGTAGCGGTGAAACTTACAAATGAGAATTGTTGGAGGGCTTGGGGAGGCACAGTCTGAAGACTTGAAGTCTGAGGGGCTGCTGTTGGATGGAGGAATTAGGTCTGTTTGGAGAGGCCTGGAAAGTTCAAAAAGGGCCTTTGGATGGAAGCTCTGGGGAGGCAGATTTAACAATTACAGAAGGTCAATCTTGCCAATGGTTAGGGCTGGTGAAAAGGGTTGAGCCTGTCCATCACTGGGGACATACAAGAAATGGTTGATGGGGTATAGAGGGCATTTCCAAAGGAGATTGGACCAGACCACCAGTTCTCAACTGCTCGCAGACTGGATGCATCTGAATCACTGAGGCTCTTGCTGAAAACCCAGACTCATTCGTTCATTGATACAGCTGATGTCTACTGAGCACCTGCTATGTGTCAGGCAAAGGCTAGGCAGCGAGGCCACCATGCTGCTGAGACAGACAAGACCTTGGCTCTCACATAACTTATGTTCTAGCTGGGGAGACAGAAAATGGACTAGATACAAATAAGGTCACTTTGTATTGTGAGGACCCAACACAGATAATAGGATGGAGGTGACAGGGGCCGGGGACCTCATTTAGTTTTAGGTCCCAGGAGGTGATTTTATGTTTTTTTTTTTTTTTTTTTTTTTTTTGGAGATAGGGTTTGATATGGTTTGGCTGTGTCCCCATTCAAATCTCAACTTGAATCACATCTCCCAGAATTTCCACATGTTGCGGGAGGGACCCGGGGGAGGTAATTGAATCATGGGGTCAGTCTTTCCCATGCTATTCTCATGATAGTGAATAAGTCTCACAAGATCTGATGGGTTTATCAGGGGTTTCCGCTTTTGCTTCTTCATCATTTTTCTCTTGCCACCACCATGTAAGAAGTACCTTTCACCTCCCGGAGGTGATTCAGAGGCCTCCCCAGTCACGTGGAACTGTAAGTCCAACTAAACCTCTTTTTCTTCCCAGTCTCGGGCATGTCTTTATCAGCAGTGTGAAAACAGACTAATACAGGAAATTGGTATCAGTAGAGTGGGGCGTTGCTGAAAAGATACCTGAAAATGTGGAAGTAACTTTGGAACTGGGTAACTGGCAGAGGTTGGAACAGTTTGGAGGGCTCAGAAGAAGACAGGAAAATGTGGGGAAGTTTGGAACCTCCTAGAGACTGGTTGAATGACTTTCACAAAAATGCTGATAGTGATATGAACAATAAGACCCAGGCTGAGGTGGTCTCAGAAGGAAATGAGGAACTTGTTGGAAATTGGAGCAAAGGTGACTTTTTCTATGTTTTAGCAAAGAGATTGGTGGCATTTTGCCCCTGCCCTAGAGATTTGTGGAACTTTGAACTTGAGAGAGATGATGTAGGGTATCTGATGGAAGAAATTTCTAATCAGCAAAGCATTTCAAATATGACTTGGGTGCTGTTAAAAGCATTTTGTTTTAAAAGGGAAATGGAGCATAAAAGTTCAGAAAACTCACATCCTGATGATGTAGTAGAAAAGAAAAACCCCATTTTCTTGGGAGAAATTCAAGCCAGCTGCAGAAATGTGCAAAGATAGCAAGGAGCCTAATGTTAATCCTGAAGACCATGGGGAAAATGTCTCCAGGCCATGTCAGAGACTTTCATGGCAGGTTCTCCCATCACAGGCCTGGAGGCCCAGGAGGAAAAAGTGGTTTTGTGGGCCGGGCCCAGGGTCCCCATGCTGTGTGCAGCCTATAGACATGGTGCCCTGTGTCCCAGCCACTGCAGCTGTGGCTGAAAGAGGCCTACATACAGCTCAGTCTGTGGCTTCAGAGGGTGGGAGCCCTAAGCCTTGGCAGCTTCCATGAGGTGTTGAGCCTGTGGGTGCACAGAAGTCAAGAATTGAGGTTTGGAACCTCTGCCTAGATTTCAGAAGATGTATGGAAAAGCCTGGATGCCCAGGCAAAAGTTTGCTGCAGGTGCAGGGCCCTCATGGAGAACCTCTGATAGGGCAGTGCAGAAGGGAAATGTGGGGTGGGAGCCCCCACACAGAGTCCCGACTGGGGCACTGCCTAGTGGAGCTGTGAGAAGAGGGCCACTGTCCTCCAGATCCCAGAATGGTAGATCCACTGACAGCTTGAACTGTGAGCCTGGAAAAGCCCCAGACACTCAACGCCAGCCTGTGAAAGCAGCCAGGAGGGAGGCTGTACCCTGCAAAGCCACAGGGGCAGAGCTGCCCAAGACCATGGGAACCCACCTCTTGCATCACCATGACCTGGATGTGAGACATGGAGTCAAAGGAGATCATTCTGGAGCTTTAAAATTTGACTGCCCTGCTGGATTTTGGACTTGCATGGGCCCTGTAACCCCTTCGTTTTGGCCAGTTCTCCCACATGGACTGGCTGTATTTGCCCAATACCTGTATACTCACTGTATCTAGGAAGTAACTAGCTTGCTTTCAGTTTTACAGGCTCATAGGTGGAAGGGACTTGCCTTGTCTCAAATGAGACTTTGGACTGTGGACTTTTGGGTTAATGCTGAAATGAGTTAAGATTTTGGGTGACTGTTGGGAAGGCATGATTGGTTTTGAAATGTGAGGACATGAGATTTGGAGGGGCTAAGAGGTGGAATGATATGGTTTGGTTGTGTCCCCATTCAAATCTCAACTTGAATTGTATCTCCCAGAATTCCCATGTTGTTGTGGGAGGGACCCAGGGGGAGGTAATTGAATCACGGGGTCCGATCTTTCCCGTGCTATTCTTATGATAGTGAATAAGTCTCATGAGATCTGATGAATTTATCAGGGGTTTCCGGTTTTGCTTCTTCCTCCTTTATCTCTTGCAGCCGCCATGTAAGAGGTGCCTTTTTCCTTATGCCATGATTCTGAGGCTTCCCCAGCCATGTGGAACTGTAAGTTCAATTAAACCTTTTTTCTTCCTAGTCTCGGCTATCTCTTTATCAGCAGTGAGAAAACAGACTAATACAGTGTTTCACTTCTGTTGCCCAGGCTGGAGTTCAGTGGCATAATCACAGCTCATTGCAGCCTTGACTTCCTGGGTTCAGGTCATCCTCCAGCCTCAGCCTCCCAAGTAGCTGAGACTATGGGCATTCACCATCAGGACTGGATAATTTTTTTTTTTTAATATTTTTAGTAGAGATGGCATTTTGCCATGTTGCCCAGGCTGGGTCTTGAACTCCTAGCCTTAAGTGATCCACCTGCCTCAGTCTCCCAAAGTGCTGGAATTACAGGTGTGAACCAGAATGACATCAACAAGCCAGCCTTGGGAAGATCCAGGGAGAGTGTTTTTGATAGAATAAATTGTTGTGGCTGATACAACACGAATGTGCTGGAGGATCAGGGTGAGATCACTTGGGGTGTTGTGGGGAATCGTGGGGGGCCTGGATTCTATCCGTCTGCAGTAAAGTCATCAGAACCCCCAGGAGATGGTGGGGCCAGAGAATCCACTTTTCAAATCAGTTTTCCTGGAGATTCTGATATGCAACCAGGTTTGAGGCTCTCTAGACAAGAGGACCTTTGGGGCATTCTCTAACGGCAGCTGTCTCTCTCTTGCTCACTAGCCCCTGTCCCCAGGGCAGCCTGCCTTTCTGGCATGAGAAGAGGAGAAAGCTCGAGGTAATCTGGAATATTTTCACTGTTGTCTTCTTGTCTCCTATTCCCTGCCTTTGCTAACTCTTCTAGGGAAGACTTTTAAAATAGGAGAAGGGCATGAAATTAGAGATGAAGAAGGCTGGTACATACCACTCCTTCTGGCTGGAGGTTTGAGAAATACTTTCCTACAAAGCAGTGACAAATAACATGGTTCTCTTTGTGGGTAAGAATCTGGACAAGGAAATGGCAGGACTTGCTGGTGCCAAATGCAAATATGGGGCCCCTTACTTGACTGTGATTAAGAGTTTCAAGGTGGTGGCCGCAGAGCATGAAAACCAGGTACGGGGGCCTTCCGAACTGAGCCTTGTGCGACTGTGCAGGTTGTGCACCTACAAAGCCAGTCCTGGAGGGAGGAGATAGCAGGGGGATGACAGGGGAAGAGAAGAAGAGGTGAGGGAGCTGGGTACGGTGGCTCATGCCTGTAATCCCAGCCCTTTGGGAAGCCAAGGCAGGAGGATCATTTGAGGTTAGGAGTTCAAGACCAGCCTGGACAACATGGTGAAACCCCGTCTCTACTGAAATACAAAAATTAGCCGGGTCTGGTGGTGCTCGCCTGTAATCTTAGCTACTTAGGAGGCTAAGGCACAAGAATCACTGGAACCTGGGAGGTGAGGCGGAGGTTGCAGTGAGCTGAGATTGCGCCAGTGCACTCCAGCCTGGGGATCAGAGTGAGACTTTGTCTCAAAAAACAAACAAACAAAAAACCCACAAAAAAGCAAAGCAAAGAGGACTCACACAGTTGCCTTGGTGAATGATGACTCCTGGAGGGCTTTCTGCTACGAGGTACAGAGACAGCCCTTGACTTACCTTATCCCAATTTATCCTCCCAACAACCCCTGAGGTAGGTGCCATTATGATCTCAACTCAACAGAGGAGGAAAATGAGTCCCAGAGAGCTGAGGTCACAATCCCAAGGTCCCAGAGCTAGGAGTTGGGCAAATCTGCAATTTGAACCCAGATTCCCAGACCCAGAGCCCTCACTCCAAGCTACTATTCTACTCTTCAAGTCCCCAAAGCCAGACTGGCACAGGGGAGGTGTGGAGGCCAACGTCCTGAGCTGGAGCTCTTGTTCTCATGGTGTCAATGAGACACCTTGACTACACTGTACTCTGTTAAGGTCATGAGCTCGGAATAAGGCAGTGGCTTCCTCCCGGCCTCCTGCTGCCATTCTTGTCCCTTCTGGGTCTTGAATGAAGACCTATTCTCTACCCAGAAGTGACTATTACTATTATTATTTTTGAGACAGGGTCTCGCTCTGTCTCCAGGATAGAGTGCAGTGGTGTGATCATGGCTCACTGCAGCCTCAGCCTCCTGGGCTCAAGAGATCCTCCCACCTCAGCCTCCCAAAATGTTGGTGCTACTGGAGTGAGCCACCGTGCCTGGCCAATTATTATTTTTTATTGTGACTGTGGTAAAACATATATAACATAAAATTTGCCATTTTAACCATGTTTTTTAAGTTCAAGAAGAACAGAATATTTTAACTATTTTTAAGAGTGCAGTTTGGGGGGATTAAGTACATTCACAATGTTATGCAACCATTATCATCCAGTTCCCAAACTTTATCATCCCAAACAGAAACTCTGCTTCCCTGAAGCAATAATTTCTCATTTCCCTTGTTCTCCACAACCTCTGATTTACATTCTGCCTCTCTGCATTTTCCTATTCCAGGTATTCATGTACGTGGAATCACATAGTAGTTGTCCTTTAGTGACTGACTTATTTCACACGGCATAATGCTTTTGAGGGTCGTTCATGGTGTCATGTGTGTCAGGACATTGTTCCTTTCTATGGCTGAATCATATTCTAGGGTGTGGACAGGCCACATCTGTTTATTCATTTGATGACAGACATTTAGGCTGTTTCCACCTTTTGGCTGTTATGAGTAATGCTGCCATGAATATCTACAAGCAGTGATCTGTGTGAGTCTCAGTTTGTAATTATATGTATATATATTATATGTATATATTACATATATAATATATATGTGTGTATATATATGTGTGTGTGTATATATATATTTTATATATGGGGGGGAGAGAGAGAGAGAGAGAGAGAGAGAGGTTCGCTCTGTCACCCATGCTGGAGTGCAGTGGTGTGATCTCTGCTCACTGCAACCTCTGTCTCCCAGGTTCAAGTGATTCTCCAATCTCAGCCTCCCGAATACCTGAGAGTGCAGGTAGCTGGGATACAGGCACGTGCCACTGCGCCTGGCTAATTTTTGTATTTTTAGTAGAGACAGGGTTTCACCATGTTGGCCAGGCTGGTCTTGAACTCCTGACCTCAGGCGATCTGCCTGCCTCGGTCTCCCAAAGTGCTGGGATAACAAGCATGAGCCGCTGTGCCTGGCCTTAGGTTTTTAATTCTTTCAGGCATACGATGAGAAAGCAGTGATGTTTGCAATGTTAAGTCAGATCTATCACTTTCTCATGGTGGATCCCGTCACGCGTGAATAAAATGCAAGCTGCCCCCATGCCTGGGCTTCTCCTGCCTGACGACCTTCATTCCCCCGCCCTCTCCTCTTTTTCCTCTGCTCCAGCCACCCGGCCTCCCTGCTGTCCTCACAGCACGTGCCCACCTCTGGGCCTTTGCACTGGCTGTTCCCTCTGCCTGTAAACTGGCTGGCCTCAAGTACCCAAGAGGCTGAGTCTCCGCTTTAACTCAGGCCTCTGTTCAAATGTCTTCTTCCCAGAGAGGTCCTCCCTGACATCTTGTTCAAAACAGTAAGTCTTCCCCCAACAATGCTCCATTGCCTTGCCTTGCCTTGCCTGCCTGCCTGCCTGCCTGCCTTCCTTCCTTCCTTCCTTCCTTCCTTCCTTCCTTCCTTCCTTCCTTCCTCCCTCCCTCCCTCCCTCCCTCTCTCCCTCCCTCCCTCCCTCCCTTCCTTCCTCTCTCTTTTTAGATGGGGTCTCATTCTGTTGCCCTAGCTGGACTGCAGTGGCACAATCACAGCTCACTGCATCTTCCTCCACCTCCTGGGCTCAAACGATCCTTCCACCTCAACCTCCCACTAGTTGGAACTACAGACACACTGAAGCTCTTTTGTTCCTGGCACTCCCTTCCATCTGAAAGTGTCATTCATATATTTGTTTTTCTGTGTGTTTTCTGTCTCGCCCCCTCGAATGTCAGCATCAGGTGAATCCCTTCATCTCCAGGCCTGGCCCAGTGCCTGGCATGAGGGACCCACTCATTAAATATTAGGATGAACCATTTTAACTTGTGGGTATTTGCCTGGTTTTGATCTTTAAAAAATGACAATTTCAAGTGTTTCTACATAATCTTAAACAAATAAACGAATGAATGAGCAAATGCATTTTTCTTCTCTGTGCCTCTGCCCTCTTGCCTATAAGGTGGGGTCAGTGATCGCTGGATGAAAGCCCTGGGGAAACAGGAATGTCAGGCCCAGGGACAGGGACTGGAGGCCAACCTCCCAGCGTGGAGGTGGCTGCCCCTCTGTGCCAGAGAAGGGGGCGTCTGGGCGTCTGGGAGGCCCTGAGGCTGGAGATATGGGCATGATGAATGGATGGTGGAATAGATCCTAGGAGGAGAGGGAATGGATGGGAATGACACTATTTAGCTGAGGAATGACCTCCTGACACTCTTCAAATAAATGCGGGCTTGTTATAGAGACAGGAGGCAGCTGTCGCCGCCGCTGCCCGTGATTCTGATATACAAGAACAAAACGCACTGGCAGTGCATGTTCGTGCGTGCATGTGTGTGTGTCAGGGTGTGTGTATGAATCTGTGTGTGTGTGAGGTTGTGTGTCTGTCTGTGTCAATCTGTGTGTGAATGCATGTATCTATGTGTGTCTCTCTGTGTTTGTCTCCTTTGTATGTCTGTGTATGTGTGTCTGTGTGTTCCTTATGTAGATGTGGGAGAATGTGTGTCCATAAGGCTGTCTCTATGTGTGTGTATCTTTATGTGTGCGTGTGTGTGTCTGATTGTCTGTCTGGCTTCCTGCGTCTGTTTATCTGTGTTTGTTTGTGTGTGTGTCTATATTCACGGGTCTGTCTCTGTGTGTGCCTGTCTGTCTCTGTGTGTGTCTGTCTTTGTGTGTGCATGTTTGTTTCTGTGTGTCTGTCTTTGGAGTGCCTGAACATAAGAGCCACCTGGATTCTTGAAGGAAGCTTCTCTGTACCCCCAGAGCTGTTCACTTTCCATTTAAGTTGCAATCATGAAACCTTCACTGGCTGAGCATCTACTATGCACCAGGCACTGCATTCGGAGAGTAAAACTAAAACCAGGGCACCTGGTGGTAAAGAACTCACCGTGCCCCTTGGATTCTGACCAACAGGTAAAGAGAACAACAGGCAGTAATTCACCACTAACTGGGTGTCTCAAGAACTTCCTGTGGCTATTTGAAAATCTCATTTCCGATTCTGTGAAGTGAGTACTATCATTATTTCCACTTTGCATAGGGGGAAGCTGAGGCACAGAGAAGGGAAGTCACTTGTCCAAGGACACACAGCAAGTTGGTGGTGAGATGAGGAGTTGGTCAAACTCTAGGACTCACGTTCTTTTTTATTTACACTGAAGATCTTTATTGATTGACAGTAAAAGCAATCATTTGGGAGAATTTTTTTTTTCCTTAATTTCGAACATCTCCTGGTTTTGGAGAACAGTTAAAAAATACTCCAACCAGCCAGGCGCAGTGGCTCATGCCTGTAATCCCAGCATTTTGGGAGGCTGAGGTGGGTGGATCATGAGGTGAAGAGATCGAGATCATCCTGGCCAACATGGTCAAACCTCGTCTCTACTGAAAATAAAACAATTAGCTGGGCATGCTGGCACGTGCTTATGGCCCCAGCTACTTGGGAGGCTGAGGCAGGATAATCGCTTGAACTTGGGAGGCAGAGGTTGCAGTGAGCTGAGACTGAGCCACTGCACTCCACTCTGGCGACAGAGAGAGACTCCGTCTTTAAAAAAAAAAAAAAAACTCCAACCTACCCCTGTGTTAGGCCATAAAGTCACACACAACTGTCTCGAGGGCTGCCTGGGTGCCCGCTACTCACAGACAGGAGGGATGAGGTACCAGAGGGCTGGGGGGCAGGGGAAGGGTCCCGGAGTACCACTGCTGTGGCAGCATCTCTACCAGGTGATGCTGGGGAGGGGTGCCAGGTGGAACATGTTAAGAAGGCCCTTTGAGAAGGCCCGACCTGACCAAGTGCTTAGGCCTGGGGGGCTTAATCAAGTACAGGCAGGAGCTCAGGAGGGTGAGCAAAGGGCCTTGTCTCTCACAGGTTTGAGGACAACCTCCCTCAGTGTCGCCTGGGATACAGGTTAAAGATGCAGATTCCTGGGCCTGCTCTAGGCCTGCAGAAGCAGGTTCTACAGAATCAGGTTGTCTGGAGGTAAAGCCCATGAATCTGAATCATTTAAAGGGCTTCAGATAATTGTCTTTTTTTTTTTTGAGACAGTCTAATTCTGTCTCCCAGGCTGGAGTGCAGTAGCTCCATCTCGGCTCACTGCAACCTCTGCCTCCTGGGTTCAAGCAGTTCTCCTTCTTCAGCCTCCTGAGTAGCTGGGATTACAGGCACGTGGCACCACTCCCAGCTAATTTTTTATTTTTAGTAGAGATGGGGTTTCACCATGTTGGCTGGTCTTGAACTCCTGGCCGCAAGCAATCTGCCCGCCTTGGCCTCCCAAAATGCTGGGATTACAGGCTTGAGCCACTACACCCAGCCTTCAGATGATTCTTATACTCACTTGTATTTCAAAACCGCAGACATTTGGGTTGCAAGGCGAACCTGGAGGAGAGTAGGTAGCGCCACATCACAGATGGCCTTGAACATTGTGCTACACTTGAGTTTTGTTCTAACGGCCATAGGGAGCCATCCGAGGTGTTTGAGCAGGGGAGAAGAAACTGGTTTATTTCTCCGGTGGCACAGTGAAGGCTGACTGGAAGGAAATAAGATGACAGGCAGAGAGAACTGATAAAGGACATTGTATGATAACCCACGTAAGACATAGTAAGGCCTGAATTTGGACAGGGAAGTCTGGGGAAGGGGCAGAAAGTCACTAAGCAGCTCATTGTGACATTGGCGAAGTTGTGAAATGTCCTTGCATGGAGGCCAGGGCGGATGAGGGTCAAATGTCTTGACATTCCAATGTAGAGCTCTCTTCTAGGTTTAGATTTATGCACAGAATTTCACCAAACCAGAGAAGGCTTCCTGGAGGAGGTGATGTCATTCCCAGACCTCAGCGAGGGGCACACCCAGGGAGAAAAGAAGAGGGGTTTGGGGAGAAATGGTCCAGTGTTGAAAGCCACTCCATCTTAAGAGGACTCCCACATCCAGGGCATTGCTGACTTCTCCACAGAGAGTTCCAGGGACCCCTCCTGGGTGTGTGTCCTCCATCAAGATGTGGAGAAAGTTGATTAGTGTGGGTGGCAGCCAGGACTGGCGTTTCTAATTAACACACAGGCAGGGAGAATGCCTCTTCTTCCAGAATCTGTATTCAGCTGATTGAATATCAGGGCTGGGGCTAAACTATGAATCGTGTGTCAAAAAATAATGCCTGCGCTCTCTGCTCATTAAAGGAACAGTGCTCCATTTTCAGTCCTCTGCTTCTCCAACAGCCTGCCTGGACAGGGAGGAGGACCCATGTGACAGAGACCCCTGAAGCTGGGTGCTGTGGGAGCCTGGGGGGCTCCAGGAAGGGATGAGAAGGGAGAGGTATTGGGGGATGGAGAGACCAGACTCGATGGAGAAATCCCAGAGGAGGATGGAGGAGAATCCCAGATGGGTTTTGGGAGCTACTAGGTTCAGGAGGAGAAGGAAAAGAAACAGGCCATAAAAAGAAAAAGGCAGCTTGCTATGGCAGGGGAGAGAGAGAGAGGGGCGAGCAAACACAGGTTCATTAATCTGTAGTTCGTCTGCCTTTTCTGTTAGGAGGATGAACTTGATGAGTTAATTAAGTCGCAGTCTGTAAAACCAGTTTATTTGCATAGCAAACTCCTGGGCCAGTGTGCTGTGAGTTGAGTGTGTACCAGCAGACAATTCGGGGGAAATTACAGCCTCATTAATATGCTAATCTGGTTGCAGGCCTGGAACGGAGTTTTGGGTTGGTGGTGCTCGGGGGTGGTGGGTGTTTGGTTGCTTAGCAACCCTTTTCTCCAGGTAACCCTTCTCTGGCTTGCCCTTGATATCCCCAAAGGATTGCAATGTGGAAGACGAGGTAAGCAGGGAAAGCATTCTGTTGTCACAGAACAGTGAGCAAAATAAAAGGCAAACACACACACACATTCACACCCACAGCCACATTATGCTGGTGTCTCTACAAACAGGCTCGGGGAGGGGGCAGGGGAGGCTGTGTGGGTGCAATAGACAGACACCAACATGCAAAAGCACAGTGTGTGGAGTCTGTGGCAATAGACGCAGAGGTGGTCACACCCTTCTACACACACACGCACACACATACTCATGTGCATGCAAACACAATTGGTGCACAGGTTTTGTTTAACAAATAAACCTGCACAATGGGATACTCAGCCTCTGCAATAATGCATAGTGTTTGTACTATCCCCATCACACTCACACACACACACACACTCAGACCCTGTGTGTGAAGTCTTTCCCTATAACACAATAGATACAAATGCACTAAACATAGTCATATGCAGATTATGTAAATTATTAATAACTGTAAAATGCATGGACAAACAGGCATACACACTGCACAGAGCTTGCACAAATAGGTTCTGGAGAAAATGACAGGTGTGTGCATATGTGGACACACAGAAACATACATGCACCATATATGACATTGATGCAAATAGACATTGGGTGTAGTATGCACAGACATAGATACAATGCATGATAAGGTCTAGCAAGTGTCACTGGGTTCGATTCAACACACACACACAGCGGCATGCAGCAGAGAGCACACAGTTTCAGAGTTCTATCCCTTTTCCCTCCCCCTTGTGTCTTCTGGACTAAGCCTACTTTTCATATTGTACATTCCTGCTGCCTCCCCACATTCCCAGGCTCAGTGACTGCCCCATCCATACTTTGCCCAATTCCTTGTCCCTTCATTACCCACCTGGTTGCAGCACTGTCTTCTCGGGCTCATGAGTATTTGACAGGCAGCACCAAAGATAGCCAAGCTTCCCCAGAAAGACCAATGTATGGGACTCAAGTGTTAATGCCTTACCCTGCCATAAAAAAAGAGAACCACGCCCAGACAGTCTTACAGGTGAGTTGTATAAATGTTAAGAAATGGATAGTTCTTGTATTAGATTAATTGTTTCAGAAAAAAAGAAAACAAAAGGAAAGCTGTCCAACTCACAGTTTTGACAATAAGCCTAGATAAGAGAATACAAGAAAAGAATCACCAGCAATTGGAGAAATATTTATGAAAACCGCAATGACTTACTATTGTATTCCTATCTAACTGTTAAAAACCAGAATGTCGGGGAATATAATACCAAGAGCTGGTGAGTACATGGGGAAATAAATGTCCTGATGTGTGCTGTGGGGTATTGCCTGGAGCAGCCAGTCTGAGGAGTGGTTAGCCAGTATTTGATGATGCTAAATATTTGCATGCAGCATGCCCCAGAAATTCAATTCTTGGGTAGGAACCACAGAGAAACTCTCTCAGATATATAAGGAAATGCATGAAACATGCATGTTCATTGCTGCAGTGTTCATACTGCCAAACAGGCAAACTGATGGTCCATCATTAGGTGAATGGGTAAAGAAAACAAGGTAAAGAGAGGTGTGCAGGATCATGCAGCAGCAGAAAGACCAAATGAGAGCTACACATAGCACCGTGGATGACCACCAAAATACGATATGTGAAGAAGTATGGAACAGAATAAGATGTGTAAAATCACATCATTTGTGTAAATTCAGAACAATAATACTGCTTATCAACAGTTGACTGGATGGACAGATTGCATACAGTGGAGTACTACACAGCAATGAAAAGGAACATGGTGTTGATTTGGGTAGCGACACCAGCGAATCTCAAGAGCTTCATGCCAAGTGAAAGAAGCCAGACACGAAAGAATCCCTATGACAGGATTCCACTTATAGGAAGGTTGAGAATAGGCAAAACTGATCTATGGGGACAGGAAACACATCAAAGGCTCCCTGGATTTGGGGGTTGGGGAGTTGACTCCAAAGAGATTGGAGGAAGCATTTTTCTGGGGAGTTAGAAATGTTCTATATCTTGATTGTGGAGGTTACATGAATGTACATACTTATCAAAATATACCAAGCTGTATGCTTAGGACAGGTGCATCATTTGAATATAAATTAGTCTCAATAAAGTTTATTTAAAACAATTATTTTATTGTAAATAATGAGATATAAAATGATACTTCAAAAATCTTAAATGATGATGTCTATCTCTATATCTATCATCTATAAGCTATTCTTTCTAATCTATCAATCATCTATAATATATAATCTATCAATCAATCACCTATAATCTAACATCTATCTATAATGAGACCCCATCTCTATGAAAAATAAAACAATTAGCCAGGCGTGGTGGCACATATAGCCTCAGTTACTTGGGAGGCTGAGGTGGGAGGAGCACTTGAGCCCAGGAGTTTGAGGCTGCATCACTGCACTGCAGCTGGGGTGACAGAGCGAGACCCTGTAAAATAAAATAAAATAAAATAAATTAATCTATCATCTATAATCTATCTTTCTATCACCTGTCTATCATCTATTTATCATCTATAATCTATCACCTGTCTATCCATCATCTATCATCTATAATCTATCTTTCTATCACCTGTCTATCTATCATCTATAATCTATCTATCACCTGTCTATCTATCATCTATAATCTATCTTTCTATCACCTATCTATCATCTATTTATCATCTATAATCTATCTGTCTGGCACACATAAGTGCCAGTAGTGGGAAGGAAAATGAAACTGTGAAAGGGCAATTGTGGTAGATTGGATCATTGGTCATCACTCCCCACACTTCTCTCACTCGTTGTCATGGAATTATACTCCTTCACCTTTGCCAAGTCTTCAGTGTGTATGTGGGGTACTTCCCTGCCCCTTCCTTGACCTTAGACTTGCCCAACTGACTTTTGGCCAATGGAAGTTAAAGGATGTGACATAAGCAGAGGTTTTCAATGTGCTTGTGGGGTTTGCCTTGCTCTGTCACCTTTTATGATCCCCCATGATAACCTCATGCCCCAAGCAGCTGCTTCACCTTTTGTCTGGGCCCCGTGGAGCAGACCTGGACCCTCCAGGAATCCTGGAGCTGAGCTGACCCAGCTGGGACCAGCCTGGATCAGCCAAACCACAGCCAACCCACAGACTCACAGGTGTGAAAAAAACAAAAACAAAACCCAAACATGTTTATTGTTGTAAGCCTCTGGGGTTTTGAGGTTGTTTGTTATGCAGCATTATTGCAGTAAAAGCTGACAAATACAGGAATAAAGGGAAAAATAATATTAAAATAAAAAGCAAAAGAGGAGCCTTGCCTGAATGAATGATGATAGCATGCCTTATGAGTTGAGGAGACGATTATCTTAATTCCAGCCTCTGGGGTAATAGAGGAACCAACCCGCCCACTTGCAAACCCCCTACACATCGGCCTTCAGTTGTTGGCCAAGCAACCAGGCCCAGATTCTGACTTTCCTTATCTGAAACTGGGGAAACCCCACCTTACTTCCTTCATCCTGGAGTGCTCAATTTTAGAATCTCCTGCGGTCAGGGAGGAATTTAATTTATCTGCATTGCTCTGGTCTCCCGACGTGACTCTGCAGTTTCTAAAAGCTGCTCCTTCCCACTCTCAGGGCCTGTGCCAAGGTTGTTCCTCCTGCTCAAAACACCCTTCCCATGACTGAACCCTATTTACCCTTGAAGACTCAGATCAAATGGGCACTCAGAAAATGTTCGTCATGGTACCTTTCTGCACATGCTGGGCTTGTACTCTGCTGAGTGCTTCCCATAAATCATCTCACCTCATCTTCACAGGAACCTCGTAAGATAGGTACTATCACTGTCTCCATTTCACAGATGAGAAACTGAGGCTCAGAGAGGTTAAGCAACTTGCCCTCGGTCATACAGCTATCCAGTGATAAAAATCTACGAGTCTGATGCCAAAACCGTGGTCCAAAATGAAAGAACTTTGCCCCTAGATGTTTTTCAGGAGTTCCCCTCTGTTGGGTGTCTCTGCTCTGCCAGAAAGGCAGCTGGAGTCAGGGAGATTGTTCTGTGATGGAAGCCTTAATGTGCTTGAACCTGAAAACGTCACCTTGGGGAAGGGCTTCGTCCCTTAAGAAATTACACATATTTCATTTTCCCTCTTCTCTCCCACCTTGTCAGCCCCGAGATGGAGTTATCGATGGGGCCTGGGTGATGGACAGATTGGCGGGGTTCTGTATTGATGAGTTAATAGATTGTTGGCTTTTTTTTTTCCATTCTCTGAAAAAAAGAAGTCTTGACAGCTGTTTTCGCTGTTGTGGGGGTGGGTGGAGGCTGCCGTGGAAGGTGATAGAAAGTAAGGTCTGCGCTGGGGGTGGCATCATCAGACAACCCTGTCAGCTTGACCTTGAACATTGATCCTAAATCCAACCACCTCCCACTCTCTCTGCTGCAGCCCCCTAGTCCAAGACCCCCTCATCTCCTGCCTGGTCATGGTAGAAGGGTCTTCACTGGCCTCCCTGCTCCTGTCCTCACCCCTCAACCCATCCTGCATCCAGTAGTCAGAGGCACCATTTCAAAATATAAGCCAGATCCTGCTACTGCTCAGCCCCAGACCCTCACATTGCCCCATCGCATCCGAGGCCCAGAGCCCTTAACTGCGGTGCCAGCACTCTCTGCCCTCATGCCCTCCTCCGTCCTTTCCTCTCTGTTCTGGCCATGGTCTGTGATGTCCTTCCGTGCCTCAAACTCTCCACGTGTGGCCCCATCTTTGGGTGTTTGCACCCGCCGTTCCCTTCACTGGAATGCTCTTCCCACAGATGTCCCCCACACGTCCTCGTTTCACGTCTCTGTCAGAATGGCCCCTGCACGGAAGCCTTCCCTGACCACCCTGCATAAATACCATAAATACCCCATTCCTCTCTAGCTCCTCCTCCAAGTTTTTTTTTTTTTTTTCTCCATGGCACTTACCACCTCCTGACATTACTCACAGTTACTTATTTGTATATTGACCATTTCTCTTCTTAGAACAGGAGCTCTAGGAAACCCATGACGGCAAGGGCTTTGGTTGACTTGTTCATGGTTGTATTCCATTTTTTTTTTTTGAGACTCTTCTGTTTCCCAGGCTGGAGTGCGTGGTGCTATCTCACCTTACTGCAACCTCCATCTCCCAGCTTCAAGTGATTCTCCTGCCTCAGCCTCCCCAGTAGCTGTGATTACAGGCATGTGCCACCATGCCAGGTTAATTTTTTGTATTTTTAGTAGAGATGGGGTTTCAGCATGTTGGCCAGGCTGGTCTTGAACTCCTGATCTCAGGTGATCCACCCTCTTCAGCCTTCCACAGTGCTGGGATTACCGGTGTGAGCCACTGCGCCCAGCCCATGGCTGTATTCTGCATTTGCAGAGCTGAGGAGTTGTGACCGAGACAGCAGGTCTTGCAAAGCTGAAAATATCTACTATCTGGCCCTTTACAGAAAACGTTTACTCACCCTGGCTTAAAACAATGCCTGACAGAAAGCAGGTGTTCAATATTTATTTATGGAATGAATGAATGAATATGAGATCTAGTATGCTTTAAAAAGCAGACTGAGTAGCAGGTTAAATGACCAGGCACTGCAGCCATAGGCAATCCCTGAACACTGAGAAAATGAACCCCCCTATTCTCTTCCAGGAGGACTCCCCAGTCCAGGAGTCATTCCCAGTCCCTGAAATTGTGTGACATTCCTAGCAGGTGCCACGATTGGGGTTGGCTTCCTAGGAGATTTGTCTGGGATCCACAGCTGACCTAGAGCTGCATGGGTCTAAAAGTCATCTCCCGAGTCCCCAGAGAGTGAGCTCTCCTTCAGCTGGGCATCTCCATCACCTCTCTCCCTACCACATTATCTCTTTTAATCCCCTCCCCACTAAGCTATTTTTAAGCCACCCCCCTTTCTACTTCCTACTGATCTTCAACCTGTTACTCCCCAAAAGCACTTTGTGGCAGGGTCCAAAACATTCACCAGGTCTTTTGTCACCATCTCTCCTTTGTCAGCAGCAGGGTTCCAGGCAGGTCAAGGTATAATCTCTGGCTCTTCCAAGCAAAAGCTCACAGTGGTTCCATTTCCCGACAGTGGAATGTTCTCTTATTTCAGTGTGAAGTGCCATCTTTCTATCATTGCAGCTGAAGGCTGGTCCCCAGAAACAGCTACGAAGTCCTGTGTCCTTGTGCTCATGGGATCTGGGGAGGCAATAGCTTCTGTCACCCTAGCCTCAGCAGGGGAGGAAGCTGCCTGCAGGGGCAGCCTGAACGGGATGCTGTTTACACATAAGTGTATTTTATTTATTTCACACTCCTATATATGGCCCTTAGCTTGTACCAGGCATCATGTTTTAGGTGCTGCTCACAGCACTTAATTTTATTCTCTTTATTTTTAAAATTGACAAATAAAAAATGTATATATTTATTGTGTACAACAGGATGTTTTGAAATATGTATACTTTGTGGAATAGCTTAATTGAGCTAATGAATAGCTTACTTAATTTTCATAGCAACCTGGTGGGGTCTGTGTGATTATTTTCTCCATTTTTAATTGGGGAAATAGATGCACAGAAAGGTTAAGTAGCTTGCCCAAGGTCACATAGCTAGTCAAGGTGGAGCTGGGGTTTGAACCCAGGCAGGCTGTGTGAGAGCCACTACCCTGTGTGCCTCTCAATCTGTGGTAACAAGAGTGCTTCCCTGCCTCCCTCCCTCCCTTCTTTCTCTTTCCTTCCTTCCTTCCTTCCTTCCTCCTTCCTTCCTTCCTTTTTTCTTTCTTCCTTTCTTTTTTCTCTTTCTTTCCTTCCCTCCTTCCTTCCTTCCTTTCTCTCTCTCTCTTTTCTTTCTTTTCTTTTCTTTCTTTCTTTCTTTCTCTTCTTTCTTTCTTTCTCTTCTTTCTTTCTTCTTTCTTTCTTTCTCTCACTCTGTCACCCATGCTGCTGGAGTGCAGTGGCACAATCTCGTCTCACTGCAACATCTGCCTCCTGGGTCCAAGTGATTCTCTTGCTTCAGCCTCCTGAGTAGCTGGGACTAACAGGTGTGTGCCACCACACCTGGCTAACTTTTGTGTTTTTAGTAGAGACATAGTTTCGCCATTTTGCCCAGGCTGGTCTTGAACTCCTGACCTCAAGTGACCCACCTGCCTTGGCCTCCCAAAGTGCTGAGATTACAGGCCTGAGCCACTGCGCCCAGCCCATTTCTATTTGTCTTCCTGCCTCATCTTTTTCCTCTCCTATATAGACTCTGCCTCCTCTATCCTGGGCTGGGGCGTGACTATAAGTCCTTAATCTGGAGCCAGCTGCCTGGGACTTGGATGGTGTTTCTCAACCTTGTCCCTAACACAGCCATCGTCATTTTACGACCTGCCATTGATTCCCTGGTCTTTACAATGACTCCTGGAAGGAGGTGCTGTCATCATCATCCTCACTCCCACAGGATAGGCTGAAGAACCTGAGATGAAATCCAGGCTCTGAGAGGAGAGGTTGCTGCTAGCCGAAGGCCACCGAGTTAGGAAGCTGCTGAGATCCCCAGCATTCTGGCTCCGGGGTGGACCTGGGCTGTGGTGTCCCTGTAGTAGGGGACGGTCACATTTCCTGGGGCCACTGTAACAAATGCCACACACTGGGTGTCTTAGAATAACAAACATGCATTGTCTCACAGTTCCAGAGTCTAGAAGTCCAAAGTCAAGGTGTGGGTAGGACCATGCCGGCTGGGAAGACCCTAGGGGAGGGTCCTTCCTTGTGTCCTCCAGTGGGATTCTGGGGCCGCCGGCCATTCTTGGCGCTCCTTGTGGCTTCATCACTTCAAGTCTCCATCTTCACGTGATGTTGCTGCTGTCTCTCCTCACATAATCTTCCCTCTGTGCAAGTCTGCTCCTATATTTGCTGGTATGTCCAAATCTCCCTTTTTAAGGATAAGGAGCTGGGTGAGGTGGCTCATGCCTGTAATCCCAGCACTTTGGGAAACCGAGGTGGGAAGATCTCTTGAGAAGCTAAGAGTTCGAGACCAGCCTGGGCAACATAACAAGACCCCTTCTCTACCAAAAAAAAAAAAAAAAAAAAAGGTGTATAAAGATAAGGACATCAGCATATTGGATCAGAGCCCACGCTAAGAACCTCATTTTAACTTGACTATCTCATAAAAATCCAAATGTGGTCACATTCCGAGGATGCTTTTTTGGGTGACATGCTTCAATTTATAACAGTAATGTCATCACTTGGGGCAGGAAGGAAACCTCCAAGCACCCCTAGAACCCAGGATCTCTCCTTCCCAGGAAAGAGATGGATGGAATTCTAATCACTGGAATTTTGTATTCGTTCAACAGACAGCTTGTCTGTCACTGGGTTCCCCCATGAGACTGTAAGCTCTTTGAGAACAGGGATGAGTCTCCCCAGTGCCCAGCATTCAGCAGGCACTCAGTAAACACTTAAGCGAATGAAAGAATAAGTGAATGAAGCGCCACCTCCCAGTTCTTCTGTCCTCCCAGGGCCAAAAGGCAAACGATTTGTGCAAAGTCTTGAACCTGTGGCTGAGCTGTGAGCATATCAGCATCATAGAAACCCCCCTGCCCAGCTGCCAGCCCAGCAATGGGGAAATTATTAGATCCCATTATGAATTGGATTTTAATCTCCTGTAAATAGCCCTGCCATTATAGTGTCATAAGAAGCAATTAGGACCCCCTCCCTTCTTGCAGCTGCAGAGATGTTCTGATCTCCCCAGCTGAATTAGGGGGGCTGCAGGCAGGGTGGGGACTGATGCTCAAGAAATTTACCAGTTTGGGTAGATCACAACCCCCACTTCCCCCAATCTGGTCACTTAGGGAGGAGCCTCAGGGTGGGATTTGTGAGGGTGGCAGGGGTGAGGGGACAGGTAATGGAATGAGCCCTGGAGTTGCTCCTTGGTAAGAAATGAAGCTTCTAAGTCAGCGTTTCTTAGGGTTGCAACCCACGTCAGGGCTTTGGAAGAATGTGACGATATTCCAGGTGCGTGTGCAGTGTGTAGCTCTTCTGTCCACCGTGCTTGATGACCCTATCATCTACTACCTTCCAGCCAACCTCATCTTCCTCTCCATCCCTCCATTCTCTTTTCCACATGGCAGCCAGAGATAGCTCCTGCCCACAGAACAAAGATTGGCAGAGGAGGAAACTGAGGCAGAGCGTCATTCTGTACCCTTGCACACAGTCCTGAACACTTGGGCAAGTCAGGAAAAGGGGCACCGTCCCCCTCCCCTACTTCTCTTGCATTCAAGCTCCTCTCCGGGGAGCCTCTACCTCTCACTCCCCACCACCCTTCCTGCGCAGATGGGGCCCTGCAGAGCTAGGGGTGGCGTTTGAATAGTGGGGACTCTGCCTGGGAAGGAGGCAAGAGCCTTGAATGCAGGGGGTTTGCTCTCACTTCTCCCTCTGGCTGGTGACCAGGCTTTCCTCTCGCTGGGCCTCAGTTTCTCTATCTGCAAGTAGGGAGGCAGTTTAAATGCCTGTAAGGTGGAGAAGGAGGGAGTTATTGTGACTGAAGCCTCCCTGCAAAAATAATGCAGAGCTACCTTTTATTTCCTGAAGTGTTAGGGGCCGAGGACCGGGACAGGGAGAGCCCCAGCCTCCCAGGGAGATGGCAGGGGCTTTCCCAAACCACGGAAAAGAGGAACGTTCCTCCTCCACTGTGGCCACCTGGATTAGCATCCCAAAGGCCAGCCCTCACTGGATGGGGCCAGGCAGGGGTGAAGGGGTTAATAAACAGACTGACCACCTCTCCCCAAAGGCTCCTACCTCCAGGTGGGGCTGCTCTGACTAACAGAATGAGTTTGGAGGGCTCCATCTGGTCTCCAGTGGGTCTTGCCTGCAGGACTTAGAGTGACTGACAGGTCACAGCAGGCCTGGCTCTGGCTGTGGGGTGGTGGCCAGGGGAAGGCAGCAGGGAGTTCTGAGCAGATCTAGGGCTGGCCAGGATGTCACGTGGAAAGACATTTGGGGTCCAAGCAGGGGACTCTGGAAGTGGACTTTTAGAATCAAATCTTAGACCACACTTCTTGAGGACTTTTGCTCATTCATTCATTCATTCATTCAACAAACATGCATTTAGCACCTACTATGTGTCAGGTGCTGTGTGAGGCACTGGGAATACATCAGGGACAAGAGAGACAAAAACCGGCCACTCTAGTGGTCTTTTCCTGTGTGCTCCGCATAGTGTGGCTTCTTTCCATCATCATTATAATGTGAGATTTGTTCATTTTCACATTTCTAATATTCCACTAAATGAATAAACCATATTTGATGTATCTATTCTGTCACGGATAGCACTAAAAAAAAAAACCTGGGCTGGGTGCTTGGCTCACGCCTGTAATCCCAGAACTTTGGGAGGCCGAGGCAGTGGATCATCTGAGGTCAGGAGTTCAAGACCAGCCTGGTCAACATGGTGAAACCTCATCTCTGCTAAATATACAAAAATTAGCCGGGCATGGTGGCGGGCGCCTGTAAACTCAGCTACTAGGGAGGCTGAGGCAGGAGAATTGCTTAAACCCAGGAGGCAGAGGTTGCAGTGAGTCACACCATTGCACTCCAGCCTGGGCGACAGAGCGAAACTCTGTCTCAAAAAAAAAGAAAAAAGAAAAAAGAAAAACCTTAGACAAATTAAAGTTGACAGAGTTTAAGTGACCGAAGAACGATTTGTGAATCAGGCAGCCCCCCAACCAGAATAGACTGGCAGAGACTCTGGTGCTGCCTCATGGCTGAACAAGATTTAGGGACAGAAAAATGAAAGCTACATACAGAAAATGGAAGTGAGGTACAGAAACAGCCGGACTGGTTATACAACTGGCGTTTGCCTTATTTGAACACGGTTTGAATAGTGGAGGCCTTTAATGGGCCCAAACTTGGTGACCGGCACAAGACTAGGTTACAATCTGCTTATACACCAAGTTAGGTTAGTTCACTACGCACCAAGTAAGAAGGCAGCTTGAACTTAATTTAACGAGGGGTTTTGGGTGGCTCCTATGTGGGAGTCTCTGTCCATCCTTGACTATCCTGTTTTCCTGCCCACATCTCCCCCCTACCCATACCCCTGCTTTCCCTAAAGCTCCTTGAGGACAGAGATTGGCCAATCAATGGTTAGCCACTGACCAGAGCAAAGGAACTGTCAGAGGCGTTTGAATGAGAGCAAACTCCATCTTGAATAGGGGCTGGGCACAATAAGGACGAGACCTGCTGGGCTGCGTTCCCAGGAGGTTAGGCGTTCTAAGTCACAAGATGAGATAGGAGGTCAGCACAAGGCGCAGGTCACAAAGACCTTGTCGATAACACAGCACGTGGTAAAGAAGCCAGCCAAAACCCACCAAAATCAAGATGGCGACGAAAGTGATCTCTGGTCATCCTCATTGCTCATTATACGCTAAATATAATACATTAGCATGCTATAAGACACTCCCACCGGTGCCATAACAGCTTACAAATGCCACGGCAACATCAGAAAGGTATCCTACATGATCCAAAAAGGGGAGGAGCCCTTAGTTCTGGGAATTGCCCACCCCTTTCCCAGAAAACTTATGACTAATCCACCCCTTGTTTAGCATATGATCAAGAAATAACAATAAAAATAGCCAACCAGTAGCCCTCGGGGCCGTTCTGCCTTTGGAGAAGCCATTTTTGTATTTTTTAGTAGAGATGGGTTTTGTCATGTTGGCCAGCTGGTCTCGAACTCCTCATCTCAAGTGATCCACCTGCCTTGGCCTCCCAAAGTACTGGGATTACAGGCGTGAACCACTGCGCCTGGCCCATTCTTTTATTTCTTTACTTTCTTAAAGAACTTGCTTTCACTTTATAGATTTGCCTAGACCTATTTCTTGCGCAAGATCCAAGAACCCTCTCTTGGGGTCTGGGTCGAGACCCCTTTCCAGTAACAGAATGGGGTTCCCTTTAGGCCAGGCTGTACTTTCCACTTGCCACAGTCGCCTCCACTCCCTATCGCCCCACACTCTCCAAAGTCGTTCCTTTGCTTTTCCTGCCTGGCACCTGAGTACTGAGGTCTCTAACCCCTGGTGGGGCAGCCAATGGTGTGGGAGGTTTCCAGGCTGAATATTTCCCCATGCCCCCTGCATCCACCCACTGTGCCTGGCTCAGGGCCCAGCGCACAGAGGGCAGGCTCCCATGTGGTTCCCAGGCCCATCTCTCCCAACGTGGAGCAGGAAGAGAAGGGGGATCTAAACCACAGGAGGGGGGGCATAATTATAGAGGAAGAGGCAGCGATAAAACGATAATGGGCGCGTTTTGACCCGGGTTAACCAGTTCTGGAGCTGTGAAGTAACTCTAAAACGCGTGATGGAGGCCAAGGGGCCGCCGCCCGGGCTGCAGCTGAAACGGCGCTTTCACAAACAAGACGTAAATTGGATGCAAACATCTAATTAACCTTCTCCCTCGGTTCCCTCCGCAGAGGGGGAGGTGGCCCTCCTAGAGCTCCCAGCGCCTGGCTTCCCTCGGGGGATGGATTTGGGGGAAGGGAGGAGGAGGGGAGGCAGGCGCAAAGGGAGGAAGCCAGGCGTTTTCTTTCTTTTTTCTTTTCTTTCTTTCTTTAACTGGCTCCCCTCCGGGTAGGGGCTGAGCTAAACCTCCAGCAGAGTTGGTTTTCTCAGGCTTGATCCGAGATCTGCATTCCTGTTTAATAAGCCCCAACACGCTCGGCAAACTCACATTATTCACCAGGGCCAGGTATGTGGCCCTAGAATCAGGGGGAAATGGAGAGTTGAGGGGGTCGTGGTTGGTTTTTTCCCCTTTAGTGGGGATGCAGTGCTGCAAAGCCGACTTCTTGTGAAAATTCTCCAGGCCTCTGAGTTCTCGGGACACAGAGCATCCCGGGCCATCGGACGCAGCAGGTGTGAGTGCATTCACAGCGCCCGCAGCGGGGGCTGGGGCCAGGCGCCACCCCTGAGAGTTGCCTGACCTGGGGCGCATTAATTAGCTTCTTGGCACTTCATTTATTCACTCAACAAATATTTATTGAGCACCTACTGTGTACTAGGCACCGTTCTTGCCCACTTAGAAGCTAAAAATAGGTGCTGAGAATACAGTAGTGAAGAAAACAGATTTTCCCCCAAACCCAAACAAACAACAGCCTCTCCCCGCAAAAAACAAAGCTCTATCCTCCTGGGTCTTTGGGAACGTGGGCCAGTGGGCACCCACATTTTATTCTTTGTCTCTGTGGGAGACAGAATAAAGGAGAAGATAGCATGGTGTCTGAGAGCTTGAACGCTGAAGTTTGAATCCCGGTTCTTCTACTTAAAAGCTGCATGACCTAGTGCAAGTTCTACATTCTCTATGCTCGGCTTCGCTTCCCCTCCCCTCCCCTTCCCTCCCCTTCCTCTTTCTTTCTTTCTTTCTTTCTTTCTTTCTTTCTTTCTTTCTTTCTTTCTTTCTTTCTTTCTTCTCTCTCCTTCCTTCCTTCTTTTTCTTCCTTTCTGTCTTTCCCTTTCTCTTTCTCCCCTCCCTCCCTCCTTTCCTCCTTCCTTCCCTCCCTCCCTCCTTCCTTCCTGCCTTCTGCTCTTTTTCTTTTCTTTCTCTCTCTCTTTCCCTTCCCTTTCCTTTCTTCTTTTTTTGAGAAGGAGTCTTTCTCTGTCACCCAGGCTGGAGTACAGTGGCACGATCTCAGCTCACTGCAACCTCTGCTGCCCGAGTTCAAGGGATTCTCTTGCCTCAGCCTCCCAAGTAGCTGTGACTGCAGGCATGCACCACTATGCCTAGCTAAGTTTTGTATTTTTAGGAGACATGGGTTTTGCCATGTTGGCCAGGCTGGTCTTGAACTCCTGACCTCAGGTGATCCACCTACCCCTGTCTCCCAAAGTGCTGGGATTACAGGTATGAGCCACCACACCTGACCTCTTTTCTTTTTCTTTCGAGACAGGGTCTCTTGCTCAGTCACCCAGGCTGGAGTGCAGTGATGCAATCATGCTTACTGCAACTTCCACCTCCTGGACTTGTGCAACCCTCCTGCTTCAGCCTCCCAAGTAGCTGAGACCACAGGCACCAGCGACCACACTCAGTTAAGTTTTGTATTTTTTGTAGAGATGAGGTTTCACCATGTTGTCCAGGCTGTTCTCCATCTCATGGGCTCAAGCAATTCTCTGGCCTTGGCCTCCCAAAGTGCTGGGGTTACAGGTGTGAGCCACTGTGCCTGGCCGGGTTTTTCTTCTTTTCTTTAATTTTTAAATATTGATATATGGAAAACCTGAAAAAATAGTACAAAACTCACTTATGACCTTAAATGTTAACATTTGCACAGCTTTCTCTCTCTCTCTCTATGTGTGTGTGTGTGTGTGTGTGTGTGTATGTATGTATGTATATTTCTTACTTTTTTTTTTGAGATGGATCTCACTCTGTCACCCAGGCTGGAGTGTAGTGGCATGATCTTGGCTCACTGAAACCTCTGCCTCCCAGGCTCAAGATATATATATATATACACACACACACACATATATATATACACACATATATATTCAAATATATACACACATATATATACACACACATACACATACACACACGTACACACACATACATATATACATATATATACCTATATATGTATATATATATAGAGAGAGACACACACACACACACACAAATTTTTTATTAAACCTTTGTGAGGGTAACTTGTAGACATGATGCCCCCTTACCCCTAAGAACTTCAGTGTCTGTTTTCTGAAAATGAAGACATTCCCTTATGTACTATATAGTACAATGATCACAACCAGGAGATTAACACTGATACAGTACTATGATCTAATCTACAGACCTTATTCAGATCTCTCCATATGTCCTGATAATGTCCTTCATAGCAAACTAGCTTTCTGGATGGCACGTTGCCTTCAGTTGTCATGTCCCTGTAGACTCCTTTAATCTGGATCCAGTTCCTCAGGCTTCGGGTTTTATGACATTGATGTTTTTGAAGCATCCAGGCCAGTTGTTCTGTAAGATGTCCTTCAATCTGAGTGTGTCTGATATTTTCGTGTGATTTGATTCAGGTGGTACATTTTGGCAGGAATCCCATACGGGCGATGCTGTGTTCTTCTTGGTGTATCGTATCAGGAGCCACATGGTGTCATCTGTCCCAGAGTGATGTGAACCTGGAGCACTTGCTCAAGGTGGTGCCTGCTGGGTTTTCCTACTGCACACTTATAGTTTTTCCTTCTGTAATTTACAAGCACATTGTTGGGGAGGGGCTTTGAGATGATGTAAATATCTGGTACTCCTCGGATGTTGACTCACTCGTTTTAGCATAGTTTGATGATTCTTGCCTGAATCGATGATGGTGATATTTCCTAAATGCAATTTTCTAACTCCATTCTTTTTTCTACATTTATTAGTTGGCTTTCTACTGTAAAGGAGAAAATTCCTTACTTTTATATTTACATATATCAGCATAGGCTCATGAACTCTTATTCAATAGATAATAATCCTTTATTATGACTATTTATTTACTCAACATTTCTTTTTTGAGATAGGGTCTTACTCTGTCTCTCAGGCTGGAGTACAGCAGCATGATCATAGCTCACTGCAACCTCAAACTCCTGGGCTCAAGCAATCCTCTTGCCTTAGCCTCCCAGGTAGCTGGGACTATAGGTGCCAACTATCATGCCTGGCTAATTTTTTAATTAATTTGTAGAGATGGGTCTTGCTGTGTTGCCCAGGTTGGTCTTAAATTCCTGGCTTCAAGAGATCCTCCTGCCTTGGCCTCCCACAGTGCTGGGATTATTTTTTTCTTTTTTCTTTTTTTTCTTTTTTTCTGAGACGGAGTTTCGCTCTTGTTACCCAGGCTGGAGTGTAATGGCGCGAATTCGGCTCACCGCAACCTCCGCCTCCTGGGTTCAGGCAATTCTCCTGCCTCAGCCTCCCGAGTAGCTGGGATTACAGACACGCACCACCGTGCCCAGCTAATTTTTTGTATTTTTAGTAGAGACGAGGTTTCACCGTGTTGACCAGGATGGTCTCAATCTCTTGACCACGTGATCCACCTGCCTCGGCCTCCCAAAGTGCTGGGATTACAGGCGTGAGCCACCGCACCTGGCCAGTGTGGGATTACTGACATGAGACACTGTGCCTGGCAGATGATTCCATTTTGATCCTCCACTTGTCCTAGTTTGGCCAATGGGAACCACTTCAGGTTGGCTCTTGTGCCTTTTTTGATGCGTCCTCACCACTCTGAGCACCTCTTTACTGTCTTGCACAGGCAGGTGTTTCAGGCTCTCCTTGTGCCATCCCTGCTGCAGCCCTGTAATTAGCTATTTCTCTAAGGAGCTCTGGTTCCTTGTAGTCAGGAATGGTATGTAGATGCCATGATCTGGGTTCCAGGTGTGCTCACTGCTAGTGGGGTGTCACTGCATGTGGGCCCTTTTAGCATACCTAGCTGGGTGCCTCAATTTCTTAATCTTTTAAATGGGAAACAATCATCCCTACCTCCTAGATTATTGCATGCAGATTAAATGGGCCATTATCTGAAATGTGCTTAGAGCCCTGCCTGACATGTGGACAACCCTATAAAAGTGTTTGTTAGGCAAATAAGAAATACATATAGTGTATTAGATAGTGGTAAGTACTCCAGAGAAAAATAAACCATGGGGCACTGCAATATTATATAGGATGGCCAAGGAAGGCTTCACTTGGAAGATGATATTTGAGGAGCGATCTGGGGAGGTGAAGGAGTAAGCCATGCCCATGTCTATGGGAAGCAGGCAGAAGGGACAGCCAGTGCAAAGAAGACCCTGAGGCTAGAACATACCCTGCCTAAAAGTAGATGCCAGCTTCCCAGACTCCAGAGAAACCACATTTTTTATTTTTAAAAATTATTTATTATTATTATTTTAGAGACAGAGTCTTGCTCTACCTAGGCTGGAGTGCAGTGGTGCCACCATAGCTCATTGCAGCCTCAAACTCCTGGCCTTAAGCAATCCTCCCATCTGGGCCTCCCAAAGAGCTGGGATTATAGGCATGAGCCACTGAGCCTGGTCTGGAAATCAAATTTTGAATTGGAGGCACCATATTACTTGGTGGGAGGGTGATGTAGGGGGAGGCTGGAAACCAGAAACCAGACTCAAGAAACTTCAGGGGCCACATCGCTATCACGGATGAAGTGCCCACCTCATGGGTGGGAGTGTTCTAAGCATGCCCCTTAGATGATCTCACTTAGTCTTCATGACACCCTCGAGAGGCAGTCACTCTCATTAGCCCCATTTTACAGAGGACACACTGGAGAAGGAGGCTGAGTGATTTCATTTGGCCAGAGTGCAGCTCATAACTGGGGGATGGGGCAGGACTGAACTCCAAAGTCCAGTTCTAAAAGTAGCAAATAGGCGCGTGATTCTCACCTCTTCTCTGTTAAGGCCACACTGAACTGACCATCAACTATGCGGGCCTCAGTTTTCCTATTTGCCAAAATAGCAGTACCTCCTTCTTCCCTGGGTGGTGAAGGCTGGACTCAAGCCAGACTCAGAGGCGAGGTGAGCAGGGCAGGGGCTCCATCCGAGCGGGGGCGGTGGGCTGCCCACATGGCTTCCCTGCTGCCGCCCTTCCCCCACGGCCCTTCCGACAGCGCCCCCCTTCTCTCTTTTCACCCCATCTTCCCCAGGGGCAGCCAGCCAGCAAAAAGAGTCCCTCGGCAGCAATGATGAAGATGGATGTGTGATTGATTCGGCCCCCCTTCCCTCTGCCCTTCTGGTAGAAAATTAAAAGACCATTTGTTAAGGGGCGAAAGTCCTCAGGTGCATCCCGAGGCTGGACAATTTGTCTCTGTGAAAAGGACGCTATTATGAGAGAGGCTGGATGCAGGCGGAGGGCGGGCCAGAGGGGCGGCTTGGGAGGGGGAGGCCCGCAGGAGCGAAGGGGCTCAGGCAGGGTGGGGGGGCGGAGGCCTAGACAATGGGGGGAAAAATAATAAATACATGGGAGCGTGCCAGCCGCGGGGCTCCTGGCTGGAGAGGCACGAGGGGCAGGGGGGCTGCTTGGGGCTGGGCGAGCTCATGTGCTCGGGCCTCGGAAGCCAATTCCTTTTTCATGACCCTTGTCCAGGACCAGAAGGGTGTCGCCGGGGAGCTCTGCCGCCCTCCATTAAGGAGGGTTTGTAAATGACCCTCTTTAAGGAGCGAGTTTCTCTTTATAGACCTCGGTGCAGAACAGGGAAGGAGGAGGGGGGCCCTGAGTGAGCCCCCTCCGCCCTCTTGGGGGTCATTAAGTGATTAGAAAGAAGGGGCCAGTTCTCCAGCCGCCATTCAGATGAGGAGATGCATTTGTCACCGGGTGCTATTATTTATTGTTTTTTTTTTTTTTTAAAGGTTGCATTAGGCCCCTCCTGCCATCTCCTGGCTCCCTTTGTGTGTTCCGACTTCTTTCTGGGGCTGCCTCCTCTCGCATCCCACAGGCAGGGTGTCCTGTTCCTCTCCACCCACCCTGACCCCTCTCCCCATCTTCTCTCGGCCTCTCTGTCCACCCCAACAACACACCCACCCCATCCCCTCTCTCTGCCCCCTTCTGATGGCCTCTCACCCTCCTGGAGGCCGCTGGCTCTGGACACCTGACCTCCGTCAGGATATCACAATAAGGACCCTGCCCCACCAGCGTGGACGCGGACACCCTTTCTGGCCACAGGGTATCTGTCAAGGTCTTCATCTTCTCCACTAGAGGACAGTGGCTGCAGTTTGCGCCTTGCTCATTTCCAATGCCCAGCATGGTGTCTGGTGCAGAGCAGGTGCCCAGTGATGGTGTGTGCAAGCACCCCTTGAAAGGTTTCCTTTGCTGCTTGTGGGAATCAAAAAACATTATCCCCATTGGAGGGATGGAAAAACTGAGGCTCACAGAATGAGGCTGAGTTGCATGGATTGTTGGGGGCAGAGTTGGGATTTGAAGCTGGGTCTTGACCCTCGTGACGGAGAAAAAGACATTCGAAGGAATGAAGGTCCATCCAGCCCTATGATTCTAGAAAGCTCTCTGCTTTGGGAAAGAGAAATCTGACACTAACCAGGGGCCAGAGGAACTAACGTCGCTATGTTCTCATCCAAGAGGATGAAACAAGGTGGCCTTTAAACCCAGCTACTCTGGAGGCCAAGGTGGGAGGATTGCTTGAGCCCAGGAGTTTCAGGCTGCAGTGACTCTGTCTCTAAAAATAAAAATAAAAATAAATAAAAGATACTAACCTGAAAATGTCTCTTCCCTGCCATGGTGCACTGCATGGGCAGCTGGCCCTCCTGACTTCACCTCCTCTAGCTGCCCCACATTTTTTCATTCCTTCCACTGGTAAACTTTTTCCAGCCCCTTACTCAGGCCAGTTCCCTTGCCTGGAAGCTCTTCTCCCTCTCTTTGCTCAGCCCTGTGTTTCCCAACTTTGCTTGCACATTAGAATCACCTGGGCATGTTTTTCAAGATCAGCCTTTAAGCCCCACTCCAGACCAACTGAAGTTGATTCTTTGGGGGTAGGACCTGGGTGTGTGTATTTTTAAGAGCACCCCTGGTGACTTTGAAGCCCTGGGAGGGTTGAGAGGCTGTGGCCCAGCCAATTCCTATTCCTGTTTCAGACTGGATCCCAAAGGCCAATTCCTGACCCTCAGGCTGGGTCAGGTCACCTTGAATTGCCTCAAGGCCTGCTCAGCCTCCACCTCCTCATCTCTTTGTAATCACAAGCATATTTGATTTACACTCCTCTCCGACATTTGCCTGCAAAAGGGCAGGGACCTCTCTGTTCAATTCATAGCTGCATCCTCATTGCCCAGAACGTCATGCAGGAGGTGTTCAGCGTGGTTTTGTTGAATGAAGGAGGAAACCTTGAGAGAAACGAGTGGCATTGAACCAAGGCCTGGGAACAGAATCTAAAAGGGGCTCTCATGTGCTTCACCAGTGTACCCTTTTCTGCTCGGAGGCTGGGGTGTGGGTGTTCTTGATGAGATGCTCAAATACGGCCTGGCCTTCAAAGTCCTTCCCAGGTGCCCCTCAGGACTTCGGCTCCCCTCCGCTCCCCTGCACCTCCCCTCCCTCCCCATCCCTCGGCTTGTCCCTGCCATGGTTCACCCCTCCAGGCCTTTGCCCCAGCTGCTCCTCATCCCCCGAGTGCAAGGTGGGGACTGCCCCCCAGTAAAGAAGCTTCCATGCAGTAGGTGTTCAATGGATTTCTGCTGAATGAATAAACAGGATTTGGAACAGGAATCTTGGAGGCATGTGCGGTTTGAAAACATATGTTCAATATTACAATGTCATTGTATATTTGGAAAGTGAAAGAGACCAACCTAAACAGGAAGTCAAAAAATGAACATCACTGGCCTGGGAATCCAACTGCACAGGTTTCAATCCATGCCCTACCATCCATGTGCTGTCTTACCGTAGACAAGTTACTTAATCTCTCTATGCGGCAGGTTTCTCATCATAAAACCGAGGTACTCACTGTATAGTGTTACTATTATTATATAATACTGTGGGTATGAGATATACTGTTTAAGCATAGTATATGTATGTTACATGTAATACATTGTAATTATCATATTGTCACGATTATATGAACAAAGCTCTTGGAACAATTCCTGCACATATGAGTGCTCAATAAATAGCATCTATAATTTTTATGATTTGTAATATAAACTAGGCTCAGGGACATTGTCTGAGTCTCCAGGGAGGACTCCTGCCTTTTATGACTCAGTGATCCTCCAGCTTGGAGAGGGGTACCTTGGAATGGCAGGAAGGGGGAACCAGATCCTGAGTCCTCCCCAGGGAGAGTTGTAGATTTATCAAAAAGGCTATGGGTGAAAAAAGGGCTTCATCACAGCCCCTCTTTGAGGTTCAGGCCTGGGCTCCATCCCACCCGGGCTCCTCTGACCTGGCGGCTGCTGGGACTGAGCAGGAGAAACAGGGCCTGTTGAGATGACCACTAAAAATGCAAACATTAGCTGGATGTGGTGGTGCATGCCTGTCAGCCCAGCTACTTGGGAGGCTGAGGCATGAGAACCTCTTGAACCTGGGAGGTGAATCTCAGTGAGCTGAGATGGCGCCACCACACTCCAGCCTGAGCAACAGAGCAAGACTATCAACAAACAAACAAACAAACCAAACAGCAAAAAGTTAGCAGGAAAGCAGAAGTTTCCGTCAAAGCTAAATGTATTTAATGCAAACCATCGTCCCTTATTCTGAGATTTTGTCCTTCCTACTGTTTTTTTTTGCTTTTGGTGCTAAAATGTCTACTCTATTTTTAAATTGTAATGATAAGAGCCAGTAGGGCTTTTGTTTGTTTGTTTGTTTGTTTGCTTGTTTTTTTTTAACATTTTCAATCTTGGTGAGATGAAGCATTCGCAAACTTGTAACGGTTCTTTATTTTGGGGTGGGGAAGAATTTGCTAAGCTGTAAAGTCCAAATCACTGAATGATAGCATGATTGATTTATTCAGCTTGGTCCCTATCTCCACAGCAGAGGCGGGGTAATCTTAGAAACGCAGGAATCAGACCTTGTTGCTCTCCTACCTAAAGCCCTTCCATCTTTCTCAAACCAGAACTCAATGTGTGGCCCTAGTCCATGAGACCCTCTATCATCAATGGCCGCTGTTCTGCAAACATCCCTGGTGCACTCCTACCTCAGGGCCTTTGTGCCTGCTGCTCTGTCTGCCTGGCGGGCCCTTCCCCCAGAAAGCTGCAGAACTCCTTCCTTTACTTTGTCCAGGTCTCAGATTCAACATGGCCTCAGAGAGGCTTTGGCCGACTGATCTACAGAAGACAGCCCCTGCCCCATCTTCCTGATTGCTTTCGATCCAGCATCCTGTTTTTCCCCTCCTAGCACTTAGTTATCCGGAACGACTGAATGCATTTGTTTACTTGTTTTCTGTTTGCCCACCACTAAAATGTCAGCTCCCCAAGGGCAGAGATCTCATCTATTTTGTTTGCCACCTTTAAAAATTTTATTTGTTTATATTTATTTATTTATTTTCTAAAATGGAGTCTTGCTCTATCGCCCAGGCTGGAGTGCAGTGGCGTGATCTTGGCTTACTGCAGCCTCTGCCTCCCTGGTTCAAGCAATTCTCTTGTCTCAGCCTCCCAAGTAGCTGGGACTACAGGTACCCACCATCACTCGGGGTTCATTTTTGTATTTTTAGTAGAGACGGGGTTTCGCCATATTGGCTGGGCTTATTTGCCACCTTTTGTTTGACTTCTGAACACAAGCCTGAAGCCCGGGGTTGGGGGGGTAACAGGTGCCCAGGACATTGTTGTCAGAGGACCTCATGGAAAGTCCCGAGGTTGCTTCCAAAAGTCCTCCTTTGAAACTCCTCCTGAATGGAGGAATAAAGGGTCGCGGTGGTGTGTCCAACCCACACATGCCCCCCTCATGCATTGTGAGACTAAGCCAGAGCCCCTCGTCAGTGCCAGCCCGTGGTAGGCACCGGGGGTGTGTGCTACCCTCAGTGAGATAGTCAGGTGTGGTGCACGGGCAGGTGGCCAGTGAAGGCCCTGTCTGCGAGTTCTGGGAGCAGGACGTGGGACGTGGTGAGCAGGTCTGAAGCTCCTTTGCCCTTGGATCCATTTCCTGTCTTCCCCCTGCCCAGGGCTATACCATGGGAGATGGAGGGGAGGGTGAGGCCTGCAGGTCATGCTTCCAGGCTCCTGGGTCACCTTAGTTTGGCCAAGAGGAGGAGCTGTCAGTGGATTGAGGGCAGAGGATGACAGAAGCCAGGGCATTTCTCCCTGTCTCCTCTACCATGGGTGACTTCTCCAGGCACCATTGTGTCTCCTCTGCAGCTCCCTCTCCTGCTGAAAAACTGCCAGCTGTGGTTCTAGTTTCTTCTTCTCCTCTTCCTCCTCCCCCTCCTCCTCCCACTCCTCCTCCTTCTCCTTCTTCCTCTTCTTCTTCTTCTTCCTCTTCTTCTTTTTGAGACAGAGTCTCACTCTGTCATCCAGGCTGGAGTGCAGTGGCACAATCTTAGCTCACTGCAACCTCCACTTCCTGGGGACAAGTGATTCTCCTCTCTCAGCCTCTGGAGTAGCTGGGACTACAGGCGTGCCACCATGCCCGGCTAAGTTTTGTATTTTCAGTAGAGACAGGATTGTACCGTGTTGGCCAGGCTGGTCTCGAACTCCTGACCTCAAGTGATCCGTCCACCTTCGCCCCTCAAAGTTCTGGGATTACAGGTGTGAGCCACAATGCCTGTGCTTGGTTCTAGTATTTTCTGAGGCTCTGATGATGCCACCCCTGTTCCTTAGATTCAGGTAGGTGGAAGCAGCTTCCCACACTTGCCAACCTCTAGGTGTCTCCTCTCCGTCTATTTCCTGCCTTCGTTTCCTCTGAGGAAAATACCTGAAGAGGCTTCAGATGTCTTCACTGGCCCCTGACTGATACCGATGGAGCCGCGGGGGCCCAGCACATCTGACGGAAACCTGGAGAGGCTCCTTGGAGGAACCCGTACCTGCGCCGAGACTGCTGGACCTTTGCGGCAAAACTTCCTGTTTGAATCTTCCCTGAACTTCGCCCCATCACATCCCACAGCAGTCCCTCCCATCGAGGGGTCAACACTATTGATTCTTTGTTGTGGGGGGCTGTCTCATGCAGAGTAGGACATTTGGCAGCATCCCTGGCCGCTAGAGAATGCCAGCAGCACACTCACCTCTAGCTGTGATAACCCAAATATCTCAGCATTGCTAAGTGTCCCCTGTGGGCCAGAGCACCCCATTGAGAACGACTTCCTGATATCTATGTAGAACACGGAGTGGTTCTTGATCCTGGTGACACCCAAGAATTGGGTGGGCAGCTTTTAAACATACCAGTGACAGAGCTTCATCCTGGCTGATTCTGATGGCATCAGAATCTCTGGGGTGGGGAACCCCTGGGCATTGGGGTGTTTTATGCCCAGGCAGAGTTAGTTGAGAGGCACTGGGATAACCCAGTGAGATGTCACTTCTACCCTGTTTCCTGATCCATAGAGAAGGAAACTGAGGCTCAGACAGCCCAAGTGTGACAATCAAAGTCTCTCACCAAGTGATGAAGCCACACAAAGAACCAGGTACTGCCAAAATGTCTTTGTTAAACCAAATAACAAATGTAAAGAAAAAAAAAATCCACTTCGCCCATTCAAACAAACACAAGCATAAACTCACACCAATACAAAAACAGTAACTACTGCTTTGCGAGTTTCACCAGCCGTTCTTTCTACAGAGGACAGGGACCCCAAGGGCTTCTTTCCCTCCCGGGGCTCTGCTTCCATTTTTCCAACCCATTTTGTGCTCCAGAATAGCATCTGTGTCCTGCTTTCTCTCCTGGGATGCTCACAGAGTGCCAATGGTCTGGAGGCATTGCCAGCCTGCACATCTGTGATGCTGATGGCACTGGGATGGTCTTAGATCCCCCACCTCCTTAGGTCCTGTTCTCGGCCAGGCACCTCTAGGCTAGAGCTCCTTTTCAGCCCTTCCTCCCCGTGGATTGAAGTCAGGGCTTCTTCTTGGAGCAGGAAGTTTTCTAGCTTAAGTCAAATGCCCGAGTTAATTGTTTTTTCTCTTTGCAGTGGGCATTTTTATATTCTCAGGGCACAGAAGTTCTGTCCCATTAACCTAAATCAGTTAACAAGGTTATTTTTGCTTCTTTAAATGATTCCTCATCACTCACTTCTTCGGAAAGTCTTCCTGGGTCATTTTAGATCAAGAATTGGCCCCTGGACCAAATGCCTGTTCTTGTAAGTAAAGTTTTAGCATCACATAGCTACGGCTGTTTGCTTACATGTCGTGTGTGGCCGTTTTTGAGGCTCAACGGCAGAATTGCAAAACTGCAGCAGAGACTGTACGGCCTGCAGAGTCTGAAATATTTGCTCTCTGTTCCTTTATAGAAAACCTTTATGGACCCCAGTTGTAAGACAGCAACTTGGGATGCAGAGGTTTTCATCTGGGAATTCTGGGTATCGGTTCCAGTTCTACCAACTCACTGGGAAACTGTGGGGCAAGTCACGCTGCTTCTCTGTTTGCTTGTTTGTGAATGAAGAGGATTCTTCGTGCCGCGGTGCAATCACAGCTTACTGTGGCCTCAAACTCCTGGGCTCAGTTGATCCTCCTGACTTAGCCTCCTGAGTAGCTGGGAGTACAGGAGCACGCTACCACACCCACCTAATTACTTTTTTTTTTTCTGGTAGAGAAAAGGTCTCACTATGTTGCCCAGACTGATCTCAAACTCCTGGCCTCAAGCCATCCTCCGGACTCAGCCTCTCATGGCACCGGTGTTACAGGTGTGAGCCACTGTGCTTGGCAGCATTTGTAACCCAAATGAAACATTTCTCTTTATCCCTACTGCCGCTATTCTGGTCCAAACCACCGTCTTCTCTCACCTGTACTAAGGCATCAGCCTCCTCATTGGGCTCCTGGCCTTCCCCCCGCCCTAGTCCTTCCTACTGCACTGCCAGAGGGATCTTTGTAAATTATCAATCAGATCACATCACTCCCAGCTCTAGCCCCTCACACCTCGTTGTCTTCCCACAGCTTCCAAGGCCAGGCCCTGTCCACTTTCTGCTGCCTTCCAATCTTACCCTCATGCCACTGCACCGATCCCTGTGTGCCAGCCACACTGGTCCTCTGGCTACCCGTCAAACCTGCCAGCCCCTTCTCACTTCAGGGCCTTTGCACATGCTGTTCCCTCTACCAAGAACCACTCACACTTCACACTTTGTCCAGGTCTCTGCTTCAATGTTGATGCCCCCCTTAAGCCCCCTCCTCAATCACCTTCCAAAATAGGTAAATTGTTTAGTTGCTTGTTTATTGCCTGGCTCCTCTGACTAATTATAAACTCCATGAGGGCCAGGGACTGTGTCTGTCTAGAAAGATCACCACCAAATCCTCAAGATGGGGAAGAGTGCCTGAGTCTGCATGTGCTCAGGAAATTCTTATAGGAGGGCTGGGCACAGTGGCTCTTGCCTGTAATCCCAGCACTTTGGGAGGCCGACAGGAAAATTGCTGGAGCCCAGGAGTTTGAGGCCAGCCTGGGTAATATAATAAGACCCAGTTTCCACAAAAATAAACAAGAAAAAAGATTTATCTGGGCATGGTGACATGTGCTGTAGTACCAGCTACTGGGGAGGCTGAGGTGGGAGGATCACTTGAGCCCAGGAGTTTGAGGCTACAAGGAGCTAGGATCACACCACTGCACACCAGCCTGGGAGACAGAGCAAGACTCTGTCTCTAAAAAAAGAAAGAAAGGAATACCTGCAGGAATGAATGAATGAATGCTTATTTTGCAAGGTTGCCAGGAAGATGTAATTAATGCATGCAAATCATTTAGCCCCCTACTTTGTACCATAGGTATTCACTGAAAGGCAATACCTATCAGTTCTCAAGAAGACAGAGAGCTCGTCCAGCACCAAGGCTGTGCCTTCTCAGTTAGCCTCCTTCCCTGCTCTCTCCTTAGGTCTGAAGGGTTCCTAAGGCTACCTCTGTTTTCCTCTCTTTTTGCATCTCTGCTTCCTGGAGGAGTGACCGGTGGGTCTACAGCCCCTGCACCTCTCCCTGTCTCTCTCTCTCTTTTCCCCCTGTCAGGTGTTTTGCCCATCTTGGGTCCTAATTGAGATGGCAAATTCTAGGGACAGGGCTTGTAGCCAACTCTGCCAGCCTCGTCTGCCAGGAGCAGGAGGAAGAAAACAAAACCCCAGCACTGTGGTGTGCGAGCCCCTCTCTCTCCAGCAGAAAAGGCTCCTCAAGCCTGGCCCATTCGGTCCCCTCCATCGTGGGAGCCCAGGCTGGCCAAAGGCACGAGCCCCAGCTCCTCTCTGCTCCCAGCCAAGAAGCACCTGATGTCCCTTTGCCGTCCCCTTGGACACCACACCAAGCTGAGGGGACAGTTTTCTGCTAAATGGAGACCAGGTGGTTTCTAAGGCAATTAGAACCCCTGAGCTGGCGCTGGGCATTGGTGTGGGGGAGTGCCTGCTTCCCAACCCTCTTCGCTGGCTTTATTTGTTTGCTTTGGATTAGAGAGGCTTGTGCAAAACCAAGCCTTGTTTCTGTCCTATTTCCATTCCCCCAAGGCTGGGAAACGGACTCTCGCAGCTCTCCTGTGAACTGGAAGCAGCCTGTGTGCTGAGCAGCTGATTCGTAAAGTGGAAGACCCAGTCCTGCCTTTCACTGTTGCTGTGAATGCGTTTTGTGAAATTACTTTCTGCACAAATGTGTCTGAGTCACTTACACGACAAAGGTCTGGAGATAGAACATTTTGGGTAGAGGGGATAGCAGATGCAAAGATTTTAAAGTGGGAAAGAGCTCAGTGTTTTGAGGTTTGAGGGAGGCAGCCCATGCCCATGTTTACGGAGGAAGCTCTCGAACATGCCTTGGGAAAGGAGCGAAGGTTTAAAGAGAATAAAAACTTTCTTTTCTTTTTTTTTTTTTTTTTTGGATATAGAGTCTCTTTCTGTCGTCCAGCCTGGAGTGCAGCCGAGCAATCTCGGCTCACTGCAAACTCCACCTCCTGGGTTCAAGTAATTCTCCTGCCTTAGCCTCCTGAGTAGCTGGGATTATAGGCGTGCGCCACCATGCCCCGCTTTTTTTTTTTTTCTATTTATAGTAGAGACGGGTTTCACCATCTTGGTCAGGCTGGCCTTGAGATCCTGAACTCATAATCCGCCTGTCTCGGCCTCCCAAAGTGCTGGGATTGCAGGCATGAGCCACCGCACCTGGCCTGGAAACTCAAGATTCAAGAGCAACTTACTTTGTTGGCTCACATAGTAGGGCTGCTGGTCTGGATGCTGGCTCACTTAGCAGGGGTACTGGCCAGGAAATTTAATGCCTACTTCCTGTCTCTGCAGTCCAGCTGGGAGAAGCTAACCAGAAACAGAAAGATTACATTGAACTCGCTACTCCGATACTCAGTCATGCACTTGCAAGAGCAACACTCAGACCTGGATTCCAGCCCTGCCACTTGGTAGCTGTGCAGCCTCAGGCAAGTTGCTTAACCTCTCTGAGCTCACTCTTCTCATCTATAGACTGGGAACTATAGGGTTACTGGGAGCATCAATCACGTGCAGCATTTAGAGTAGCTTAGTGCAGTGCCCCACACGTCATGGGAACTCAGTTTTCTTTGGTGTTATTGTTTCCATAGTAATGATAACATCACCAGCTTCGTGTACCAGCCGTGGCCTGTTATTTTCAGATTGCAAAGCACTTTTCAAGTACACACTCCCATGTAGACCCCAAACTAGTTCATGTTAAATTTCCTGGGATCCTCTAGCCAGAACAAGGAGGGAGCTTGGTGTCCCCTAGTTGAGGTGGCCTTGGACCTGGCCAGAGGGATGGGTAGCATTTGGATTGAGAGAAGGGTAGGAGCCTATTCCAAGTGAGGGGAGATGCCTGAGCAAAGACATAGTGATGGGGAAGTTAGACTGGGCAGGGTAGAGTGGAGAGACAGGTCCAGTGAGGGTGGGGGACTGTTCAGGCCAAGAGAGCCTGAAGAAAGCTGCCCCTAACTCTGTGCTAAATTCTCTCCTCCTCATGGGTCTTGCCGAGACAAGCCCTGAGCTCTCAGCATCTCCTTGAATATATTTGGAACTTCTGGAAGCTGCTTTACTACTCAGGATTTTTGGTTCCCCTTTCCACTGCCCCCCTCCCTCCCTCTCCCTTCTTCCCTCTGACCTTTCCTTCCTCCCACGCTTCCTTCCGTGTATCTATCCCTCTATTCATCCACCCTTCTTTATTCTTTTATTATTAATCAACCATGCATATTTTTATCCATTTTGTTCAACAATTCATCCATCCATTTATCCTCTTCTCTTCCTTTTTCCCTCTCTTTATTACTCCCTTTTTTTGTTGAGGCAGGGTCTCATCCTGTTGCCCGGGCTGGAGTGCAGCGGCGTGATCCTGGCTCACTGCTGCCTCTGCCTCCCGGGTTCAAGCAGTTCTCATGCCTCAGCCTCTCAAGTAGCTGGGACTATAGGTATGCGCCACCACGCCTAGCTAATTTTTGTATTTTTAGTAGAGATGGGGGCTTTGCCATGTTGGCCAGGCTGGTCTCAAACTCCTGACCTCAAGCGATCCACCTGCTTCGGCCTCCCAAAGTGCTGGGATTACAGATGTGAGCCACCAGGCCTGGCTCATTTCTTTGTTCTTTCCTTCCTTTTCCCTCCGTTCATAAATCCTCTAGCAGCCTTTTGTAATCGCCCCTCCTTTTCTTCACTCTATCTGTCATCGTTTCCATTCATCCGTCTATCCCTCATTTATCTGTTTGTCCATCCATCCATTCATCCATCAATCCATCCATCCACTTGTCCATTTGTTTATCCCTCTGTTCATTCATTCATCCACCTAATTAACACATACATTTATTTACATATTCATTTTATTCATGTACTTCTCATTTGGAGGAAATCAAGTGAATCTTGGTGGAAGACAGGGTCAAACCTTCCATGTGGAAGCCAGTGGGGCCAGCCACCCTTCTCTTTACACCTGGTACTCAAGACCCGTATATGTGGCCTGGACTCGGCCAATTGATTTCTTACACTCAGGACTTTGAATCTTGAGAGAGGGAGCCCAAGAAATGGTAATGGGCTAGAGTTTGCTTTCATGGTTGAAGTGTCTGGTGTCTGGTGGCAGTGATGTCCAGTAAGGATGTCACCATAAGGGTCTGGTGGCAATGGTCTAGAGTGTTCCAAGGGAGACGGGCACATCAGCATCCTCACAGCTTCTTTCTGGAATGCCTTTCTAGTTGTTTCCTGGGGCCAGCCTCCCTTGCTTTAGCCCATTTCCTGAGCCTGGTTCTCCTTCCTTCCTGGTGATTTCTGGAAGTTGCTCAATACTTGTCCAATAATTTGCTTTCTGATTAAGCTAGGCATGGTGAGTTTCTGTTGTTTATGACAATGATATACCCACCAGTTATTTATTCTATTCTCCAACTATGTAAATCATCCATCCATCTACCCACCCACTTGCCCATCATCTATCCATCCATCCATTCACCCATCCATCCATCCATCCATCCACCCATCCATCCACCCACCCATCCATCCATCCACTCACCCATCCACCCATCCATCCACCATCCATCCATCCATCCATCCATCCAGTCACCCACCCACCCATCCAACCATCCACTCACCCAATCACTCATCCATCCACATTCATTCATCCATCCATCCAGCCACCCAGCCATCCATCCATCTATCCATCCATCCATCCATCTGATCAATTCACTTCTGTCATTCATTCATTTATATATTTCTTCAACATTCATCCATCTACATGCCAGACACAGAGGCAGAATTCAAAGATGAGTCCCACAAGGCACACAGGAGGTACCCAATAAATGTTTGTCCATCAATTCTCACCTAGGTTTCCTGAGGCCGACTGGTGGCTAACAGCATGGTTTTCCTCTAAGATGGTTTCTTGGAGGAGGAGGGCTGTGTGTATAGGATGAGAGGAGAACATATGAGTCAGGCTAGTTCCTCTCGTCATTCACCCTACTGGTTTATCACTTCCCTTTCTCCCACAAATCCCGGGGCCCTGACAAGCTACCAGCTCTTGTTTCCTCCTTATTATACTCTTGGAGCCTTGACCAGTCAGTGGCCCAAATAGCACCATCTTCTCTCAAGCCATGAGCTTGATCAAGGCAGTGTACAGGGCCCCTGATTTCAGTGGCCACAGGTGATCTGGTTTGATGAGTAGGAAAGGCTGCAAGAAAAACCAGTCTGTGGCTTTTGTATCATTTTTGGGAAACCTAGATGGGATTGGGGGTACCGCCTAACCTAAACCCTAACTAGTTTTTGGTTGAATATTGAAATCCTACCAATCTGCTTGGAAAAACCATTGCTACTTCTCAACCTCGGCAGCAGGCTGAGCTCACTCATCTCAAGACCCAAGGATATGAACAATCCATAAATCAGGGCTGGAACATGCCCAGAATGGTGTAAGCCACGAGGTGGGAGGTGAACCTCCGGCTCCACGAGAGGGTTTTCACTGTTGTATGCAGGATGTTACCTGACCCTGAATCTTATGGTAAGTCATTCCCTTTTCCAACCCTCTAAATTCCATCAAAGGGAAAGTGTTTGATATCCCTTGGTCTTTAACATCATTCAAATACCAGCTACTCTCCCTTTCTTTCTCTCTTTTCCCTCCCTCCCTCCCTCCCTCCCTCCCTCCCTCCCTCCCTTCCTTCCTTCCTTCCTTCCTTCCTTCCTTCCTTCCTTCCCTCATTACCCAGGCTGGTGTACAGTGGTGCAATCATGGCTCACTACAGCCTTGCCCTACTGGGCTCCTCCCACCTCAATCTCCCAAGTAGCTGGGACTACAGGCACACACCACCACACCTAGCTAATTACATTTTTTTTTTTTTTTGGTGGAGATAGAGTCTCACCATGTTGTCCAAGCTGGTCTTGAACTCCTAGGCTTAAGTGATCCTCCTACCTTAGCCTCCCAGTGGTGGAATCATAGGCATGAGTCACTATGTCTGGCCTACTCTCCCTTTCTAATGAGGATATTAGGTCCAGGTGTGGTTCCTTTGGCAGATAATAGGGATTAACTGGATAATAATGTTTTCTTTTTGTAGTATTTATTTTTTCTGGTTAACTTCTTATTATGACATTTAGGCAATTTTGCATTTAAGGTCAGGATGAAAAGTTTTATTCTAAAATAAATTTAAGTAGAAAACAGATTCAATTTGTTTATTTATTTATTTTTGAGATGGAGTTTCACTCTGTCACCCAGGCTGGAGTACAGTGGCACTATCTCAGCTCACTGCCACCTCTGCCTCATGATGATATAGTGTGGCTGTATCCCTACCTAAATCTCATCTTGAGTTCCCACATATTGTGGGAGGAACCTGGTGGGAAGTGTTTGAATCACGGGGGCAGGTTTTTCCTGTGCTATTCTCATGATAGTGAATAAGTGTCATGAGATCTGATGGTTTTGTAAGGGGAAATTTCCCTGCATAAGCTCTCTTTCTTTGCCTGTTGCCATTCATGTAAGATGTGACCTGCTCCTCCTTGCCTTCTGCCATGATTGTGAGGCTTCCCCAGCCACGTGGAACTGTAAGTCCATTAAACCTCTTTCTTTTGTAAATTGCCCAGACTCAGGTATGTCTTTATTAACAGTGTGAAAACAAACTAATGCAGTAAATTGGTACCAGGAATGGGATGCTACTGAAAAGATACCTGAAAATGTGGACATGACTTTGGAACTGGGTAACAGGCAGAGGTTGTTGGAACAGTTTGGAGGCCTCAGAAGAAGAAAAGAAGATGTGGGAAAGTTTGGAGCTCCCTAGAAACCTATTGAATGGCACTGACCAAGATGCTGATAATGATATGGACAATGAAATCCAGGCTGAGGTGGTCTCAGATGGAGATGAGTAACTTGTTAGGAACTGGAGTAAAGGTGACTCTTGCTATGTTTTAGCAAAGAGACTGGCAGCATTTTTCTTCTTTCCTAGAGATTTGTGAAACTTTGAACTTGAGAAAGACGATTTAGGGTATCTGGTGGAAGAAATTTCTAAGCAGCAAAGCATTCAAGAGGTCGCTTGGATGCTGTTAAAGACATTCAGTTTCAAAAGGAAACAAAGCATAAAAGTTTGGAAAATTTGCAGCCTGACAATGTGATAGAAAAGAAAATCTCATTTCCTAAAAAAAAAAAAAAAAAAAAAAGAAGAAAATAAAATCTCATTTTCTGAGGAGAAATTCAAGCTGACTGCAGAAAATTGCATAAGTAATGAAGAGCCAAATGTTAATCCCCAAGACAATGGGGAAAATGTCTCCAGGGCATGTCAGAGGTCTCTAGGGCATGTCAGAGGTCTTCATGGCAACCCCTCCCATCACAGGCCCAGAGGCCTAGGAGGAAAAAGTGGTTTCATGGGTTGGGTCCAGGGTCCCCCTGCTGTGTGCAGCCTATGGACTTGGTGCCCCATATTCCAGCTGCTCCAGCTGTGGCTGAAAGGGGGCAACATAGAGTTTGGGCCGTGGTTTCAGAGGGTGCAAGCCCCAAGCCTTGGCAGCTTCCACATGGTGTTGAGCTTGCCAGTACACAGAAGTCAGGAATTGGGGTTTGGGAATCTCTGCCTAGATTTCACAGGATGTATGGAAACACCTGCATGTCCAGGCAGAGGTTTGCTGCAGGGGTGGGGCCCTCAGGGAGAACCTCTGCTAGGGTGGTGCAGAAGGGAAATGTAGGGTTTGGAGCCCCCACACAGAGTCTCTACTGGGTCACTACCTGGTGGAGCTGTGAGAAGAGGGCCACTGTCCTCCAGACCCCAGAACAGTAGATCCACCAACAGCTTGCACTGTGTGCCTGGAAAAGCTGCAGACACTCAATGTCAGCCCATGAAAGCAGCTGGGAGGGAGGCTCTACCCTGCAAAGCCACAGGAGCAGAGCCGCCCAAGACCATGGGAACCCATTTTTTGTGTCAGTGTGACCTGGACGTGAGACATGGAGTCAAAGGAGGTCATTTTGGAGTTTTAAGATTTGATTGCCCCATTGGATTTTGGACTTGTACGGAGACTGTAGCCCCTTTGTTTTGGCCAATGTCTCCCATTTGGAATGGCTGTATTTACCCAATGCCTGTACCTCCATTCTATCCAGGAAGTAAGTAACTTGCTTTTGATTTTATAGGCTTATAGGCAGATGGGACTTGCCTTGTCTCAGATATGACTTTGGATGGTGGACTTTTTAGTTAATGCTGAAATGAGTTGAGATTTTGGGGGACTGTTGGGAGGGCATGATTGGTTTTAACATGTGAGAACATGAGATTTGGAAGGGGTCAGGGGTGAAAGATGTGGTCCGGCTGTGTCCCTACCCAGATCTCATCTTGAATTTCCACATATTGTGGGAGGAACCTGGTGGGAGATGATTGAATGATGGGGGCAGGTCTTTCCCAAGATGTCCTCACAATAGTGAATTAGTCTCATGAGATTTGATGGTTTTGTAAGGGGAAGTTTCACTGCACAAGGGAATATTTGCCTGCTGCCAAACATATATGACGTGACTTGCTCCTCCTTGCCTTCTTCCGTAATTGTGAGGCCTCCCCAGCCATGTGGAACTGTAGATCCATTAAACCTCTTTTCTTTTTTGTAAATTGCCCAGTCTTGGGTATGTCTTTATCAGCAGTGTGAAAATGGACTAATACACATGGATCAATCAATTCTCCTGCCTCAGCCTCCTGAAAAGCTGGGACTATAGGCACACACCACCACGCCTGGCTATTGTATTTTCAGTAGAGAAGGGGTTTCACTATGTTGGTCTTGAACTCCTGACCTCAAATGATCCACCCACCCCAGCCTCCCAAAGTGCTGAGATCACAGGTGTGAGCCAGTGCCCTGGCCCAGAATCAACTTAAATAAACATATTAAATGAATTGTATTAGGAGTGCTATTTGAATCTGGCAAGAATCATGCTTGGGGCATTTGAAAAGAACACGAGTTTGAGAGATGCTTCTTTTTACCCAACCTCAGGAATGTGAAGTGATTTCTCCCACTTACATAGCATCCACTGTGTGCTGGGCACATTTCTAAGGCTTTCAATACCTAAAGCTGAGGACATCCTAATCTACTATGTGGTAAGTGAAATTATGAGCCCCATTTAACAGATGAGGAAACTGAGGCTCAGAGAGGTTAAACAATTTTCCCCAGATCTCACAGCTAGCAAGTGGCCAGCTCAAGACTTGAATGGAGCTATTCTGGGATTAAGGGAATGCAACTTTAGGGCTGTGCAGTAAGGAACTTGGCTATAGTTCTAGAAGAGGAAGACATGAAACACCGAGATACATTCTGTACATCTCCTGCCCCATGACCACACTTGGGCTATTTTTTAATTGGTTTGATCCAGGATCTTAGTGATTCAGGAAGTAACATAGCCCACTGAGCTGCTAAAACCTGGCTTGTTCTCCAACCACCAAAAATTCTATGCTGTCCCCCAGTGGGATGATGTCATCCACGGATTCTCTGTCCTGCACCTTCCTGTCTGCCTTTGCTGTTCCCTTTTGCTAAATCCTAGGCTGGGGAAGCCCTCCCTAGAACCCCCTAACCCTGTAACCCCATGCTCCCTAGCTGGTGGGTCTGGGAAAATGGGTCAGGCCAGAAATGGTCCCGCTGCCGTCCGCACTCCAGCCCTGCCTCTTTGTCTCTCTACCCTTGGGACCAATGTCTCATTCCCCAGGGTGTCAAGGGGAAAATTAATCACCCGGGGGAGATCAGTCAGCCTGCTGACTTGGCAGGGGAAAGACAAAGAGAAATAGGGTGTTTCGCGGATTGGTTGGGTCCCCCATTAAGGGATGGAAAAATGCTTGCTTTGCGATTACAAATGGCCAACATTCAGGCGGGCAACTCCTGTCCCTGCTCACCTCGGGAAATCGCTGCTAATGCGGTTCTGGAGAAGGTGGCTGTCTCCTTCCCTCCAGGTCAGATCCCAGCTCCTCTGTGAGCCTTCAAGGGTGACGCTTGCTTTCCCTCTCCAGCCAGGCCTCCAGCTCTCTTGGTTTGGCACCTCCTCTCAATCCAGAAGATGGGCTCCAGTCCCTTTGGCATCATACCTTTGGCATCTGCAAAAGTGACACTTAATGCCATGGAGGAGAGGCATCCTGTGTGGTGGTTATGGGCATAGACTCATATGATTTGGGTTAAGAGGAGCTTGTGTGACCCCAGCAGGTCGCTGAATTTTTCTGTGTCACAATGTCCCCCTTTGGGTGATGGGACAGATAATCGTGCCCCTTGTGCCAGTCTTGGGGCTACTGCCTTCAGTTCTACTCCCTGCTCTGCTCAGTGTCACCAGGGGCTGGCCTATGGGCTGCACGGTCCTGGCTCCCCTTGTATCAGCTGTACTCAGCCAGTGGGAAGTCTGTGGGGTGGAGGAAGGGAGAGGCCAGGGTATTTCTCCCTCTGTCCCGACCTGCGGCCACCTCTCCACCTGGAACCCCTTCTTCCATCCCCCGGCTGTGGTTCCACCTTCCGTGGGCCCTGCCACTGGGCTCTGGGAATATCACTCCCACCCCCTGTCCTTCCAGCCTAGGGGAGGAAGTGCTGGCTGGGACCACTTCCTTGCATTCACTTCCCTCTGTTTTCACACTTAGAGTGGTGTGCATTTTCCGGGTTTGATCCTGATGTCCACACTGTCTCACAGGGCTGTTCTGAAGTTGAATGAGCTGTGTACTTAGAATGAATAGAGCACCTTGAAAAGTACCTGGTGCAGAGTAGGTGCCATGTAAGTGCTTGGTAAGTAAAATGATAACGGCTCACGTTCACCAAGCGCTTCGCACCGTGGCGGGCAGCTGCCTGTGTTGCATCGGCTCATTTAATTACTGCAAGGTAGACATTGGGATCATCCCCAATTTACAGGTAAGCAGTCTGTGGCTCAAAGAGGCTCAGGGACCTGCCGGGTTCCACAGCTTGTACGCAGCAGAATCTGAACTTCAATCCAGGTCTGTGCACCTGACGCTGCTTCCCTAAACCCACCTCCAGGTTGTTTTAAAATTTGTGAAGCCTTTCCTGTCCACTTATTCCATATAACAGCATTGTAGAGTAGACATAACGGCAGCCCCAGATGACAGACGAGAAAATTGAGACTGAGAGAGGGGCTTAGGAGTTTGTTCAAGACTGCACAGCCAGTTTATGTGGGAACCAAGATTTGAGTGTGGATTCTCTTGTCTGGGCTTACTCTGTTGAAGAGGACCGCCTACTGCTTCCAAGAGCTCATCGGAGCCTCTTCCTCCAGGAAGCTTTCCCTGGTTCACAGTGGCCAGATGACTGTCTCCTTTCAAAGCCAGCTGACTGTGACATTGCTTTCAGTTTTCCTCATTTCCCAGGAGCTGCATGTCTTTGGTTTTCACATGGGAGTGTGTTAGGGAGGTTGTAAATTCCCCCTGGACAGGGTCAATCCTTCCTTCCATCTTTCTACTGAATCTCTTACCCTCCAACCTCAGTTTCAACATTCACATGGCTGTTTCCACTCAGAGCAAAACCCTAGCAAGTCTCTTCTAAGTCTGACCTGCCTCAAACCTTTCTAATCACCTGTTTTGTTTAAATAATAATAATACTAAAAACCTGTTTTTGAGACCGAGTCTTGCTCCGTCACCCAGGTTGGAGTGCAGTGGCGTGATCTCAACTCATTGCAACCTCCGTCTCCAGGGTTCAAGTGATTCTTGTGCCTCAGCCTCCCAAATAGCTAGGATTACAGGCATCCACCGCCACACCTGGCTAATTTTTGTACAGACGAGGTTTTGCCATTTGGCTAGGCTGGTCTCAAACTCCTGATCTCAAGTGATCTGCCCACCTCAGCCTCCCAAAGTGCTGCAGTTACAGGTGTTTTCTGATCACCCCTTAACATCCTCCCCACAACATCTCATGGTGCATGAGCTTCTGAATCAGAGGGGTTGGCGGCGGGGGTTGGGGGGTCTCCAAGCTCATCACTGACACGCTGTGTGACCATGGGCAAGTAATAAACCTCTCTGTGCCACGGTCACTTCTTTGGGAATAACAGTACTTCCCTCCCAGGGCTGATGAGAGGATTAACACATGTGACACACTCCATCTGCATTAGCTGCTATTATGGGGCTGGTGTGGGACGGTAGATCCCTTTCTGTCCCCAGCCCTGTCTCTGTGCACCCAGAGCCCCCTTCTTGCCCTCTCAGGGTCGTCAGGGTTTGAACTTCCCCATGGCTTCCCCCAGGTCCGAATGCAGAGCTGCGGGTTGGAGGCCTAAACCCTAGATGGCGCGACCTGACTGCGGGCTGTGTGACCTTGGGCAAGCTGAGTCCTGTCCATGGGTCTCAGTAGTCTCAGCTTCAAGTTGAGTTATCTAATTTCTGTCCCGGTGCTGCCTCAGAGGGTTATGGCAATATTGAAGTGAGATAACAAAATCTAGGCACTGTTATGGTTAGCTACAATAATTCACAGCTGTTCTGTGGCGTGTAGGTGGCCCCTACAAACCGTGGACACTGAGTTACAGCTGTAAGTGCAGTTGCCCATTTCACAGACTGGCAAACTGAGGCTCAGAATAGCTAAGCACATTTGCAAGGTTGAGTATCTCACCGTCACTGTGTTCTTGTAGGGTTACGTCATTGCCTTGGTCAATCCTTCCTTTCCCACCTTTCTCTATGCCTTTTTCTCTTTTTCAGGTGTGAAAAGTGAAAAGCGGACAATTATCAGGGCTGTGAGGTTTTTGTTTTCAGCTTCTGTTTTCTGTTTTTTCCTTCACTCTTCAATCCAGTTCCTGAAAACCATCTTTAAGAATAAAAAGGGATGACCTAGCTCAAAATGGCCAAGAGCTGCTCCGGCCTATAGGGTCACATGTGGCTATTTACCTTTAAATGAATTAAAATGAAATAAAATGAAAAGTTCAGACCTTTGGTTGCACTCACCACATTTTGAGTGCTCACTCGAGGCCACATGTGGCTTGTGGCTACTGTGTTGGACAGCGCAGATAGATAACATTTCTACTGTTACAGAGAGTTCAGCGGCAGTGTGGCTGGAGTAGGGTTTCTCAGTTCCAGCAGTATTGGCATTTTGGGCTTGATAATTATCTGTCATGGGAGCAGCATCCCTGATCTCTACCCAGTCAATGCCAGCAGCACCTGCCCCTGGTTGTGACAACCAAAAATATCTCCAGACATTACCGAGTGTCCCTTGGAGGGACAAAATCACTCTTGGTTGAGAATCGATAGTCTAGGTGATGAAAAAAATACAATTTCCTTGCTCAGAACTAAAGGAAATAGGCATATTAAAGTAACAAGAGGGACTGAGGTTTTAACATCAAGAACTTCCTTATTGAGGTTGGGCATGGTGGCTCATGTCAATAATCCCAGCACTTTGGGAGGCTGAGGCAGGAGGATTGCTTGAGGCCAGAAGTTCGAGACCAGCTTGGGCAACAAAGCAAGACCCTATCTCTATTTATGTGTTTATATGTATCTATATCTATCTATCTATCTATCCATCTATCTATCTATCTATCTATCTATCTATCTATCTATCTATAGAGAGAGAGAGAGCGAGTCAGGTGCGGTGATGCATGCTTGTGGTCCTAACTACTCAGGAGGCAGAGGCAGGAGGATCACTTGAGCCTAGAAGTTTGAGGCTGCAGTGAGCTGGGTTATGATTGTGCCACTGCACTCCAGCCTGGGTGACAGAATGAGACCCTGTCTCAGAAAAACAAAAACAAAAAACCAAAACCAAAACCACAAGAACCTGTTGAGATGGTGGTGACAACCTGGATTTGGGAGTCAGCTATACATTTATTCAAAGCCCCACGCTGCCACCTTCTTCCTGGGTTACTTTAGGCAAGTCAGTTGACTTCACTGAGCCTCAGTTTTCTCAGCTATAATATGGAGGTTAATTGTAACAGTTCCTGCTTCCCAAGGATGTAGGGAAGAGGAAACCAGGCAATGCATTGAAACTGTCAGAGTAGGCACCCAGAAAATGTGACTTCCCCTTTTTTGGGGGTGGGGGCAAGGGCTTTGCCTGCAGACAGGAAATCCCATGATGCTGCTCCCAGGAAGCAGCAGGTGGGAGAGATCACCACTTGGGGTCCCCTAAGCCTGGAGCCTGGCAGACTCTGTTCCCAAGCTCCAGGGGGATGCTCTGGGGACCCTGCCCTCAGGTTGGGTCAAGCTGGGGATGGGTGTGGCTGATGAGGCCAAGGCTGCAGGGATGCAGGGAAGTTGGACAGCCAGGGACCCCTCTGTTCAGAAACATCCATCAAAACAGAGGAAGGGGCCAGGCAGCTCAGTCCAGGAGGGGTGGAAGCCAGGAGTGAGAAAAATTGATGCCTGCAGGAGACAAAAGAGAGCTGAGAGAGTGGCCCCCAGGTCCTGCTCCTTCCACAGGTGATAAGATTGATGGGCAGATGAAGGAGGCAGGCTGAATGATAGATAATTTCAAATCGCCAGTAAACACGGCTATGGGGACTTGTAGCTTTTCTAACAAGTGTGACACCGGTATGGAGGGGAGATGAGGTGACTGATTAGACAAGAAGACAGCTGGAGACCCCTCTGAGTGGCAGCTGGGCTTGGCGGAGCTGTCTTGAGTGGGAAGCACGTGGGAATGAAGCTCCAGACGGACGGAAATGTCCACAGCCCTGGCAGCTCCAGCGTCTCAGCCTTTGTTTGTGATTTTCATTCATTTGCTCAACAAATATTTACTGAGCATGTATTATGTGCCATGGGCTGGATGAGATTTGTGGATACAGCCACTGTGAGTGAGACAGACACAGTCCCATCCCCAAGGAGCTTCTATTCTCGTGGGAGAGACACTCAGTGAAGAGCTAAAGGAATTAATGAACATGTTAACATTTAGGTTGTTACGGATTTTGTGTGAGTCCATTTGGTTTGCTATAAGGAAACACCTGAGGCCGGGTAATTTACAAAGAAAAAAGGTTTATTTTGGCTCGTAGTTCAGCAGGCTGTACAGGAAGCATGGTGCTGGCATCTGCTTCTGGTGAGGCCTCAGGAAGCTTCCAATCATGGCAGAAGGCAAAGAGAGAGCCAGTGTGTCACATGGAGAGAGAGAGAGAGAGAGAGAGAGAGAGCGCAAGAGAGTGAGGAGAAGGTCCCAGCCTCCTTTAAACATCCACATCTCATAGGAACGAACTGAGCAAGAACTTACTCATCACCAAGGAGATGGTGCTAAGCCATTCACAAGGAATCCACCCCCATGATTCAACACCTCCACCTCCAACACTGGGGATCACAGTTCAGTATGCCATTTGGAGGAATGTACATCTAAACCATATCAGCTTCTTTGAAGAACATAGGACAAGCAGGAGACAAGAGAGAGTGATGGAGGAGCTACTTCAGTGGGTGGGGGGAGGGACTCAGCCTCCCTGAGTGGGGCTGAGAATTCAGCATTGCAAAGGAGCCAGTCATTCAAAGAGCTGGGGGTGTGGCCCGGCGCAGTGGCTCATGCCTGTAATCACAGCACTTTGATAGGCCAAGGCAGGCGAATCACTTGAGGTCAGGAGTTTGAGACCTGCCTAGCCAACATGACAAAACCCCATCTCTACAAGAAATACAAAATTAGCCTGGTGTGGTGGTGTGTGCCTGTAATCCCAGCCACTTGGAAGGCTGAGGCAGGAGAATCACTTGAACCTTGGAGGCAGAGGTTGCAGTGAGCCGAGATCATGCCATTGCACTCCAGCCTGGGCAACAGAGACTCTATCTCCTAAACAAACAAACAAACAAACAAACAAACAAATACCAAAGGGAGGTGGGGAGAGGAGTGTTCCAGATGGAGGGGCAGCTGGTGAAAAGGCCCTGAAGTGGAAATGAGCGTGGTATGTGTTGAGTTAAATTGTGTCCCTCAAAAACCTGTTGAAATCTTAACTGCTGGTACCTGTGAATGGCACTTGATTTGGAAATAGGGATTTTGCAATGGAATCAAGTTAAAATGAGGTCACTAGGGTGGGCCCTAATCCAATATGATTGCTGTCTTCATAAGAAGAGGAGAGAGACTGAAGAGAGAGATACTAAGGAGGCAGAGGGAGGATGATGTGAGGCTCCCCAAGAGAAGCCATGTGGCGAGGCAGAGATGGGAGTGATGTGTCTACAAGCTAAGGAGCATGCAGGATCACGGGGAGCACCAGAAGCTAAGAGAAAGACCTGGAGCAGATTCTCCTTTAGGGCCTTGAAGGAGAGAGGGCAGCCCTGCTGACACCTTGATTTCAGGCTTCTAGTATCTGGAACTGTAGAAGAAGACTTTTTTTTTTTTTTGAGATGGAGCTTTGCTCTTGTTGCCCAGGCTGGAGTGCAGTGGCACAGTCTCGGCTCACCGCAACCCCTGCCTCCCAGGTTCAAGTCATTCTCCTGCCTCAGTCTCCTGAGTAACTGGGATTACAGGTGCCTGCCAACACACCCGGCTAATTTTGTATTGTTAGTAGAAATGGGATTTTTCCATGTTGAACAGGCTGGTCTCAAACTCCCAACCTCAGGTGATTCATCCATCTCAGCCTCCCAAAGTGCTGGGATTACAGGCGTGAGCCACCATGCCCAGCCAACATTTTTGTTAGCTTTGGTTCTTTTTTACGGCAGCCCTAGAAAACTAGCATAGCATATTTGAGGAGGAAAAAGAAGACCGAGTGGCTGGAGAAGAGGGGAAAATTGGTTTTAAAGCCGAGTGTGGTGGTGTGCATCTGTAGTCCAAGCTACTTGGGAGGCTGAGGTGGGAGGATTGCTTGAGTCCAGGAGTTCAATTCCAGCCTGGACAACATAGTGAGACCCCCTATTTCTTACAAAAAACATTGGTTCCCTATGGGGCAGTGTGAGTGAGAATACTTTCCCCCATTTTTCAAATGAGGCAACTGAAGTCCAGAGAAGAGATGTGATTGCTTGTGGTCTCAGTGGCCCCCAGTGGTATTCATGCCCTTGGGTAGTCTTCTCCCATGCTGAGTCAGGGCTTCCTTGTGTGACTGGGAGAATACAGCGGAAGTGATATGTGACTTTCAAAGTTAGGTCAAAAAAGGCACTGCTGCACTTCAAAAAAGGCACTTCTGCAACCCAAGGCAAAGGCAGCCTTGGGTTGCTCTCCCTGGAGGAAGCTGGCCGCCATGTTGTGAGGACACTCAAGCAGTCTGTGGGGAGGCCCTACCCCAGCCAATAGCCAGCACCAACTTGCCAGCCAGGAAAGTGTGCCGTCTTGGAAGTGGATCCCCAGTCCCAGTGGAGTCTTCAGCTGACTTCAGCCTCAGCTGACATCTGGCTGCAACATCTTGAAAGACCCTGAGCCTAACTTTGTTACTCTCAAATACCCACAGAAACTGAGAGAGAATAAATTGTTATTGTAAGCTGCTAAGTTTTGGGATGATTTGTCATGCAGCAATAGAAAACAAATACAAAGTGCCAAAGCTAATACATGGTAGGGCCAGGAGGAGAATCTGGGTCTTCCAGTGCCAGGGTCTGTGTGCTTTCTCCTACTTTTTTGCTCCAGGCTCAGGATTCCTCTAGCAAAAGCCTCTCATTTCTCTCTTCCTGCTTCTGATAACCCTGGGATCAGGTAAGGGATGAGTAAGGACTAGAAAGCTATGGCACCTGGGCTGGGTTGATGGGGCTTTCTGTGTCCAGGTCCTGTGAGGATACCATCCAGGATGTCAAAGGAAGACACAGGGAATCCCAGAACCAGGGTTCCAAGGCTCCTGTTAGATTGTGGTGACCACAAACATCAGTATTTTGAACTCTGTTCTTTTCTGAAAGCTCTGCTTCAACTCCCACCAACTCTGGTCATTTTCAGAAAGTGTAGAATAGTGACACCAGTAGCTACTCTGCATGGGGCACTGAGGATTGGGAGAGGAATACCTCTCCCTTGTCCTTGAGGAGCTTATGGTCTTTCTGGGGGCAATTTGGTCACTTACAGAAAAAGAAGAAGGAGCTAAAGACTACCCCTGGTATATTGGTTAATTACACATGTATAACAAATTAGCAGCTTAACACAGCAACAAACACTGATTATCTTCTGTGAGCCAGAAATTTGGAAGTAGGCCAGCTGGGTGGTTACAGCTCAGGGTCTCCCATGAGTTCACATTTAAGTTGTCACCTGGGGCTGCAGCCATCTGATGGCTTGACTGGGGCCAGAGGGTCTCACTCACATGGCTGGCATGTGGACCATGTGGACCTTTCCATGTGGACCTCGTCATAGGGCTGCTTGAGTATCCTACAACATGGCAACTGGCTTTCCTGAGTGAGTGAATCAACACAGAAAGAGAGAGCAAGGGGGAAGCCATAATGTCTTTATGACCTAACCTGGAAAATCACACTCTGTCATTTTCACAATATTCTCCTGGTTATACAGGAGGGGACGGTGTGGAAGGGGACTACCTGAGGTCATAAACTCGAGGAGGCAGAGATTACTGGGGGCCATTGTGGAGGCTACAAAGAGATTTCAAAATTCAGCCGGGGATGGATGAGGGAGCGATTGCAGGAGGAGTTACTGAGAGGCCTAAAACTGTGCCATGTAGGAGGCACACAAGCCAAGTGCCGGGGGAGATTTCTTTGGTGTGGAAATATCCGATTCATGCATTTCAGTAAGTTCTTCATCCTCAACACCAGAGTGCCCTTCAAGCTCTGACTCCTGACGAGAGACTTCCAAAAGTTGGTCAAATAATAATCCAGTGGGGTTTTGTGGATCTGATCTGAGCCACACAGATTGGGGTTCAAATTTCAACTCTATCACTGGCTATGTGATCTTGAGATAGTTGCTTAACCTCTGGACCCAGGTTTCAATGCTTTCTCAAAGCATTGGTTTGAAGGGGAAAATAACTCCCCTCCTTGGCAGGATTGTTGAAAGGCTTAAATGAGATTGTGCAGGAGAAATACCTGGCACAGCTAGGTATTGTGTTAAGCTGCTAATTTGCTATGTACCCTCTTTAAATGATGGTGACTGTTAGGTTGTTTGCATCTCTGTGCTCTGTGAGGGGCTAAGGATTCCTTGTGGACAGGCTGCTCTTCTCCCTGGTCCTCTATGCCCCATGGGCCTTTCAGCTGTTGCTTATGCCATTTTCCCTGCCAGGAATGGATTCCCCACTTCTTAAGCCCTGTCCAAGTCTCAGCCATAATTTAAGGCTCAGAGTATAGCCTTATGCCCTGTGAAAGAACTTCCCAAGTCACCCGTAGGGCCCTCTTTGTCCTTTAAGCTCTCCTAGAGCCAGGAGAGCTGGCTGCAAATATAACCACTCTCAAAGAACTGGCCAGGCCACCATTTGATGGACACAGAGATAGTTTCCTCAACAGCAAACTTATAAGGGAACTACTCTTGTTATTTCTGTTTGATGGAAAAACAGAGGTCATGTAACTTACTCAAGGTCACTTACTTGGGGGCGCACCTGAGATTTGAATCCGAGCTTTACTGTTCTCTTAACTGCTACTCGGATATTTCTAAGAGCAAAGCTTACAGTCCATTCCTTGAAGACAGATGCCTCCTTTGACCTTTGTTCGGCTCATTCCTTCATACCTCCCAGAGCTCCTAACATGGAAAGAGGCACCTGGAAGCAGCTATTTGCCATCATCCAAGTTCATTTGATTGTGTTAGACCAGGAGTTCTCAAAGCATGGTTCCTAGCTCAGCAGTAGCATGTGGGGACTTGTAAGAAATGAGAATTCTCATGTCAGACCCCGAACCTGCTGAATCAGAAGTTCTGAGGGAGGAACCCGGCACTCTGTGTTGTAATAAGCCCTTTAGGATCTTCTGATGCAGACCTAAGCTCAGGAGCCCCTGTTCTAGGGAACGACTCTCCTCACGTGCCCCGCACTCTGCCACGGAGGTGATCCGCTGCTTCAATGGAACAGTGTCTGTCTTCAACCCATGCACAGACAGTTTCAGGCACTGGGCAGCATTTCTTCCTCTTTAAGCTTTTCTCCCCCAAGTCCCTCTTTTGCAAACCTTGACACTGGCCCCTGCTTGCCAGCCAGACAGCTCTCACAACCATGAAACAAATGACGGAGTGGCAGCAGCTATTGACAGGGAACCCGGTTGCCCTCTATCATGCTTAGTTGGGTAGTTTGTTGGAGAGGCTGTGGTTTGATTACCTGTGTGCCTGTGGCTGATGTTTTATATTATAGGAATGTAATATCCTCTTGTTTCCTGTTAGAAAAACCACTCCTGGTTTGCATAGTGGGATTAAATGTCATAATGTTGGACGGAGTTCTGAGAAGCCATCGTAACTTCTGCTGTGTGCATTTAAGACTTCTGAATTAGAATCTTTCCCTCCATCCCTCCCTCCTTTCCTCCTTTCCTCCCACCCTCCCTTTCCTCCCACCCTCCCTTTCCTCCTCCCTCCCTCTCTTCCTTCCCTCTCTCCCTTTCTTCCTTCCCTCCCTCCCTCTCTTCCCTCCCTCCCTCCCTCCCTCCCTCCTTCCTTCCTTCCTTCTCACTTGCTTCCCACAATTCCTTATTGAACATGCTTTTGTTTTAGGCAAATTAAATTAAACCCTTACAAAAATGTTACAGGATTTATTTTATACTTCTCATTTTATAGGGAGCAAAACTGAGGTTTAGAAATGTTAAAATGATTTGCTCGAGGACGCACAGGAATGCTGAAGGATTAAAAGCAGGATGTCTGACTCCAGTGCCCAGGGAGCAGAGAAACCAGCTCTCTGAAACCAGGGGATGTGGGGTGGGGTTATCTAAAGGGCTGCAGCTCTAAAGGCTGTCTCTGCTCCCATGGAGAGGGGAAGAACTGACTTTCTATGAATAGGCACCATATGGCAGACACTGCGCCCCACAGTCTATGTTGGTTACAGGGTCATCAAGAAGGCGCCATGGGATCCAGTGGGTCTGATCACTCCCATTTTGCCGATGGAGAAGTTGAGGCTCTTAGAAGTTAAGTCCCTTGCCTGGATCACACAGCAGTAAGGTGGCAGAGCTGGGATTTGAACACAGATTTCTAACTTGACTCAATTCCCTTTCCATGGTGTCATAGATCTTAGCATGAGGTCAGCTTTCCTGAACTGATCTATGAATACGTACAGAGAACAGAGAAGCAGAATCCCTCATTGTCCAGAGAGAAAAGCAAATGCCATCTTAGTCCTTCCCAATGACTCTGATGATGACAATGATAACCATGATCCATTGGTTAGATTGGGTTCCTGCTTAGATCTGGGGGCTTTCCTCTCCATGTGGTCCTCATGGAATCCTGTGAGGTAGATGTCATCATCCCCACTTTACAGATGAGGACAGTGAGGCCCAGAGAGGTTTGGTGATTACCCAAGTTCTTGCAGTGAGTCTGTGGCAGGGCTTCAGTTGGATCCGCTGCTGGCTCCAGAGCCCATGCTCTTTCTAGGGCTACTGTATCAGTCAGCTAATGCTGGGGAACAAACTGCCCCCAGATGCAGAAGCTTAAAACAACAATCCCTTATTACATTTCACTTCCCTGTGGGTTTGGCTCATCCCAGCTAGGCTTGCTCAAGCTTCTGAGGGTTGGCATAGAGGCTCTATGCTACGTTGGGCTTGGTTGGGGCACCTTAGTTGGGCCAGCCATGTCCATATCTCTCTCATCTTCTTCCTTGGACCAGAAGGCATGTCCTTTTCATGGTGATGACAGAAATACAAGAGAATGGGTAGAAACATGCAAAGCCTCTTAAGGCCTGTACTTAGAACTGGGACACTATTATTGCTTCTGCAGCATTTGATTCAATACAACCAGCCATGTGGCTGAACCCAGGTTCAAGGGACAAGGAAACAGACTCCTTCTTAGAAACAAAAACCACAGGTAACAAACAACATGCACATAAGGCAATATAAAGACTTGGGGCTAATGAAACAGTTGGCTATAACCGCTCACTAGCTTACGTCTGCATGGAGAGAGAACACTGGTCTATAGCAAATAAGGGTGCACCAGAGGAGACCCCAAGAGGCGAGCATTCTCCTGTTTGAGTCCAAAAGGTGCAGGCATTTAGAGGAGGTGATCTCAGAGGAATTTTTGGAAGAGAACAGTTCTGAGTGGTTATTGAGGGGTGGCGAGGGAAAAAGGAGGAAGGAAATGCATTCAGTGAGGCAGGAGACTGAACGTAGCTTGCAGGCTCTTGGAGGGCGGAGATCATTTTACTCATCATATAGCTTTTGGATGGTGGGCTGTGCCTGGCACATAATAGGTGCTTAGTAAGGACTCACATAACAGGTGCTTAATAAGGAGGAGTGAAGACATGGGGAGTGTGAAGGGTGAATGAGTTTATGTTGGGGCGTGGGCTTCCGCCCCTGTGGGAATTTTTGGGAACTTAGCAGACTCTCTGGGCTGGTTTGGGGACAATCTGGGCCAGAGAAGGGAAAGGAACATGTGACATGGCAGGGTGTGTGTGTGTGTGTGTCTGTATGTGTGTGCACGTGTGTGTGCGCGTGTGCACGCTCCAGCTCTGTCTTTAACAATGGCACCAACAAAAGTTCCCACTCATATTGTCTATCTTCTTCTACTAGCTTGTAAGCTGCAGAGGGCAGGATTTTGAAATTTGTTTTATTGCTTTCCTTTCGGAACATAGAAAATTGCCTGGTGGATAGTACATGCTCGATAAATATCTGTTGAATGAATGAAGGAGTGGATACAAATCTCAGTCTACAAGGTAGGGATTATTATTGTCCCCATCTTGCAGATGAGGAAACGGAGGCTTAGAGTTTCAGTGACTGAGCTGGCAAAGGCAGGCTGGCTGGCTGTCCAAGTCCAAGGCTTTCTCTCTACTCCAAACTGCCCCTAATTTCACAAGTGTCCTGTTAGCTGGAGCAGCAGACAAAAAGCAAGAAAAAAAAATTCTCTTTCAATCTCATGCCACAATTGCTTTCTGAGATTTCAGAGCAGGACTTATCTATATGCAGATGTATTTTGCAGGCTTATTTTCTTGTTGGTGAGGCCACCAACCCCTTATTCCAGGAAAACAGGAATTTGAGGCTCAGATGTTGGGAGGTGTCCTGGGTGAGACCCCCCAAGTTGTATCTACCCAGGTCCCTCTGTGGAAACATCAGGCAGGCAATAGCTCAAGTTTTTTACACTGAGCCCTTTGTTGGGTGCTGTGGGGCTTGGCTAAAGAGGTGCCCAGGACACCAGAGCAGACAGAGTCCACATGTGACTCATGTAGGCCCCCATCTTGGGGCGCAGCTTTTGCATGTGACTTGGTGCAAGCGGATGTCTGGGGGACAGAATCGTTACATTTCATCCTTTACAATATTCCTTAGCTCATAATAACATTAGCCACCCTGGGTCTCAGTTTCCCTCTCTGTATAATGGGAATAAGTCTCCGCTTCACAAGGTCATGGAGGGATTGCGTGGTTTAGTGCTCAGAGGGCACCCAGAGCACAGCCTGCATGTACAAGAGCCTGGATACATCTGTGCTTCTTACTGTCACTCTGAACTGTGTATTTCTCACTTAACCCACATGGTAGCTTCATGAGCCACGTGCTATCATTTTGCACATGACCGTGTTCAGAAATAGTCACACTCACCTTCATTGGATGCTTACCCTCTGCCACGTGTGCTGTGCTAAGTGCTTTATGTGGACTGACTCATTGAATCCGACAACTTACCATTCCCATTTTTACAAATGAGGAAACTGAGGCACAGAGGGTTTTGATGACTTGTCTACTGTTGTACAGCAGGCCTGTGGCTGGGCCCCGTGCACAGGCCCACCGCTTCTCTTCTCTGCTGTTGTCCTCATTCCTGGGATATAGCCCTCAGGGGGAACTGAGCAGGCCCTTTGCCCACTGCTGGGCCCCAGAAAGGAGAGGGCCTAGCCCGTGTGCTGGCCCAGGTCTCCTTCCCCAGGCCCCAGCCCTTTCTGCCCTTCCAGTGTCCTTGACCCTGTGCGGCGAGGGGTCACTGCCTCATCTGTATGGCTCCCACAGAAAGCCAGCGACGGCTCCCAATGCATCACAGAGTGGCAGTCACGCCAGAGCCGGGGTGTCATTTCCATCCATCTTTCTCCAACCGCTCCCTGTCACGAAGCAAGGGAGGTCGGGGTGGGGGGAGGAAGAGGGGAAGATGGATGGAGTGGGGGCTGAGAGGCAGGGATGGGAGTGGGAAGGGAGGAGGGAGCAGAGGAGGAGGAGAAGAATGGAGGGGAAGGAGAAAAGAGGAAAAGAAGGAAGAAAGGCCCCAAGGGGAGAGATTGCTGAGCACAGGAGATGAGGAAAGCAATGAGAAGGGAGGAGAGGAGGCTGTGAGCCAGAAGGAAGTGGCCGGCAGGAAAACTAGGAGAGGGAGGCAGAGGGAGGAGGGGACAGGAGAGAGGAGCAGGGGAGGCTGGGGAGGGACGCTGGGGAAAGAGGAGTGTGGGAAGAGGATGCAGTAAGAGGAGGCGGGAAGGCAGCAGGAATGGGAGGCAGGGAGGCAGCGAGGAGAGGCGACTTGGACTGCTCCAGACTCTGTATTTGTTTGTTTTCTCAAATCCAGCAGCCTCCTCCCACTCTGCAGCCCTGAGCAAAGTCTAAATCAAAGCAGAGGTGGGAGGGGAGCTTCCAGCAAATGGGCCTGCAGGGAGCCCTGAGCTGTCCCCAGACCCTGGAGAGGGGCCTGACAGATGGAGGGACCTCAGCTAGGGCTGCTCAATGTCACTGCTCCATGAGGTCTCTCATCCTCCAGCAGGCTTGGGGATTCTTTGCATGATGGTCTCAGGATTCCAAAAAGCAGCAAGTTAGGGAAAGCACGTTGTAAACCTCCACTCACGTCACATTTACTAATGTCTCATTGGCCAAAGCAAGCCACGTGGCCAAGTCCAGATTCAAGGGAAAGAGAAATGGGGGAGTGACCTCCTCGACCCCCACTGGTCTTGAGCAAAGCTGGCTTGGGCTGTTATGAGGGCATTGCCCCTTGAGAGGGGGTGCTGATGCTTTCATCTGGATCATCTGCCAGGCTCCTTCTCCCTTTTGAAAACCCTATCCATTCCTCAACCTCTTCTTGTTCAGGAGATCTCCTATGATTCCTTCTGCCCAGGCAGGGGTCCCCTTTGACCTCAGGATTTAGTACTTAACTTGTAGCTGTGGGGCGGTATCTCAAACCGAAATGAACACAAGGTTCAAACTGAAATGAACCAGGCAGGTAACATACATGATGGTGGTTGATCAGGTTCACCTTAGGGCAATAGGGAATGGTGGGGACTGGGGCAAACTGGAGAGTTCACATATCTCCCAACAGAGTCCCAGGAGGAAGCAGATGACATCCTCAAATTAGGATAATCCAAAAGAGTTTATATACAAAGGGACACATTACAAAAGTGTGGGAGCCTTGGAGGCAATATAAAGAAATAGATCCTCCTCTCTTGGGAGTGGTGGAGGAGTAGCCGAGGAGCCATTACCATCTTAGGCCAAAGGGATGAGAAACCAGTGAGAAGGGAGGGAGCCAGGAGACTGAGTAAGGAAACACCCTAACCTCACACTCTTCCCACCCTCCAGTTTCCTGATGATGCCTCCCATTGGCTGAGTCCAACCATAAATCAGAGGGAAGGAATCTCATTGGTGAATCCGTGTTAGTCCATCTCCCGGGACAAGAACAGGGTAGAAAAAAGTGGAGAATGAATCTGGGAGGACAAATCGACTGTACCTGGGATAGTGTGTCCCATCTGAGGACGTTGACATTTATTATACTTTAAATGCTGTCATCTAAGCACACTCTAAAATTCATCCCTTGACCCACTAGTTTGAGATGTTTTTCTATCTCCTGTCCAATGCACAATCCATGAATTAGTCAAGGCTTCCCTGCTGTATTCTATCCTTCTTGAAGACAAGGATTCAGTGTTGCATGCTTTCTCTAATCTCCACAACACCTTACACATAGCAAGGTGCTTAACACAGTGGATTCCCAGAATTAGTGAATTTATCATTAGTAGCTTCAACTGAGTAACGAGTCTTTGCACAATGCAAGCAGTAACTTATTTTGTCAGGGCAGGAATTTAAATCTCACATGCATAGGTAAGCATCATTCAGTTATGGAATAAGCCTAGCAACCACCCAGAAATCACATTTCATTACCTCTGTTTCCTGCTCAGCAAATCTGGTTAATGGATCCAAACTTTCTTTGTGAAAAATCACTTCAAAAATTAAGCTCACCTCAAGTTAGTGATGAGGCAAGTGTATCAGTTAGCTTTTGCTGTGTAACAAGCAGCTCCAAAATGTGGTGGTCTAAACCAACACCAATTTTATTTTGCTCTTGATTCTGTGGGTAGGCTGGAATGGCTAGAATGGCTTTCCTGGTCTGGGCTGGCTCAACTGGGCTGCATAATCTAGGATGGCCTCACTCACACATCTGGCAGGTGGCAGGCCGTTTGATCCAGGGGACCTCAGCTAGGGCTGTTCACTCATCACTGATCCATATGATCTTTTATCCTCCAGCAGGCTTGCCTGGACTTCTTTGCATGATGGTCTCAGGATTCCAAAAGCAGCAAGATAGGGAAAGCCCTAATGTGCAAGCACCTTTTAAACCTCTGCTCATCTCATATTTGCTCATGTCTCATAAGCCACATGGCTGAGTCTAGACTCAAGGGAGAGTGGGGAAAATGGACCCCACTTCTTGGTGGGAAGGGAGCAAAGATTTTGTGGCCATTGCTGCAAATGACCATAAGAAATGAGAACAGGAGAAGGGATCTAAACTTGCTGCTCCAAGCACACTGGCCTCTTGAGTCCTCTGAGCATATTGAGTTCTCTCCTGCCTCAGGGTCTTCACTCTTGTCTTCTGTTGCCTCACAATGCTCTTCCTATAGCTCTAGAAAAACCTGATTTTATCTCATATTTCAGCTGCAATGCCAGCTTCTCAGAGAATCCTTTCTGACCCCTCTCTCTAAATAAGCCCCCTTTAATATTATCAATCAAAGCATCTCATCCTTCTCCACCAGTTGCATGGAGTTAATAAGACGTTTTTGTTTGTTTTTGTTTTTGTTTTTTTGTAGACAGAGTCTTACTCTGTCACCCAGGTTGGAGTGCAATGATGCGATCTCGGCTCACTGCAACCTCTATCTCCTGGGTTCAAGTGATTCTCCTGCCTCAGCCTCCCAAGTAGCTGGGACTACAGGAGCTTGCCACCATGCCTGGCTACTTTCTGTATTTTTAGTAGAGATGGGGTTTCACCACGTTGGCCAGGCGGTTTCAAACTCCCGACCTCAGTGATCTGCCCACCTTGACCTCCCGAAGTGCTGGAGTTACAGGCTTGAGCACTGCCCCCAGTCATTAAAGACTTATCTATTGTTCGTATCTCTATCCTTCCACCTTACCATCAGCTTCATAGGGTTGGGGACTCGTGTAGTGCACTCTCCACAGTGCCTTGCACACAGTAGGTGCTTGATAAATATTAGATGAGTGAAAGGAATGATTCGAAGAAAGAAAAATAACAGTAAGTGATGTTGCTCTTATAGAATCATTAAGGATATAAAAGGGAATGTGGAATTTTTTTGTTACTCTTAACCACATTTTATGGGAGAAACAGGCTATCGTGTGAGCTTGGGAGTTTGTGATCCCTCCTTTTCCACCACAGTGGGATATGATTCTTGGGGGTATGATTTTTGGGTCTTCCCTCCACACTTCTGAGGGTTTGAGAATAGGGGGCCCTGGTTGTTGGGGAGAGGTTAAAGCTTCAAAAGTGTATTGGTTAGCTTGCAATAGGTAACAAGTTTCCCCCAAATTTAAGGTTTTTAAACTACAACCAATTATTATTGCTCATTGTTTTATGGGTCAACCGAGTGTTTTCTTCTGGCAATAGCTGGGCTTCCTCATATGCCTCTGGACAGCTGTGGTCCATTTTTGCTGACCTGGACTGGTTCTTTGACATCTGGGGCCTTGCTGGGGCCATGGTCTATGGCTGGTCTATGTTGCCTCTCATCCTCCAGCAGGTCTGGGCTGCTTCTTATGCTGATGGCAGGACTCTGAGAGGGAGAGACGAAGCTATAAGGCCTCTTGAGACCTCAGCTTGGATCCGGTTGAACATCACTCCCTCCACATTCTGTTAGCTAAAGAAGTCACAAAGCAGCCCAGAGAGGGCCAACAGACTCGTGTTTGATAGGAAGAGCAGTGTCAGATTGAGAAGGGAATGGAGACATGGAGTGGGGACAAATGCAGGCATTTTTGCCAACAGTCTGCAGTAAGGAAGGGTTCGGATGGCCTCTAGGGCAGGGCTGTTCCCTGGTTGAAGAGCTGGTGCTGTCCAAGCCCTCTCTTGGGTGGTACCTGGCTATTAGCTCCCTGCATGAATCTTTCTTAGAGCATGCGTTCCAGTTCACTGTCATTACGCGTTTGTCTATTTCTCACGTGGGCTGAGAGTTCTGCCACACCCAGACTGAGACCCCAGCTTATCATCCTTGCACCATTGTCAATGTCCTTCAATGGCTCCACATTGCACTAGAATTAAATCCAAACTCCTGGCCTCAGCCCACAAGGTCCTCCCTTGGCCTGGCCTCTACCTGCTCCTCCTTCTCCCTTCCACGCCCATCCACTCTCTCACCACTCCTCTCTTTCTAATGCTGTGCTAGCTCAACCTTATTCCCACCTCAGGACCTTTGCACTTGCTGTTCCCTTGGATGGGGCATATCCCCCTGGCTCCTGGCATGGAGAGGTCTATGTCCTCCTTTAGGGCTCAGCTCAAATGTCATCCCTTCAGAGAGGCTCTCCCTGGCCACTCAGATACCCCTTGTTATTATTTTCTTTCCATCACAGCATAATTTACATTTTATTTATCTATGTGTTGATTTGTTTCCTGTCTGCCTCTCCTTTCTAGACTGTCAGCTCCACGAGGCCAAGGACTTCATCTGTCTTAATCCCTGACATTATCCTTGGTGCCAAGAAGAGCTAGGACACAGCAGGTGCTCAGTAAACATGGCTTAAATGATAGACGGACGGATGACTTGTACGTGTTTTCTACATGTCTTCCTAATGCACCAGGTGTTTCGGTGGTTAAAACCTCTATCTCTGGAGTCTAACAGATCAAGGTTTGAATCCTGCCTTTGCCACTTGCTTGCTGTGTGACTTTGGGCAAATTTCTTAACTGCTCTGGGTTCCATTTCTTTCAAATTGTTTTCAAATGAAAAGAAAAATAGCTCCTCCCTCGTAGGGTGGTGGGGAGGAGTCAATGAGATAACCACAGGAGACACTTAGCATAGGACCAAGCACTGCCATATTAGTGATCACACTCTTACTCAGTTCTCACACTCACCACCCTGTGAAGTAGGTTTCACACTATTTCCATTTCACAGATGGGGAGACTGAGGCTTTGGAAGTAAGGGGCCTTGTGGTTACAGGGTCAAGAGGGCAGTTTGGGGATTGACCGTAGCATTTGCCACCGAGTTGGGGTGCACCGAGTATTGTTCTCTTCTTCTCTTCTCTCCCCCCGCCAGTGCCTGGGTGGGTGACGGGGCCAGTAGAAAGCAGGGCAGGAGGGAGCGGAGGAGGAGACTGGGGGAGGCTGGAGACCCCAGAGGCTGGGAGTGCCGAGCTTGGGTCTAGAGCCCTAGTTCTGCTGCTTTGTAGCTGTGTGTCCTTGGGCAGTGACTTAATCTCTCTGAGCCTCATTTCTTCATCCATAAGGAAGATGTAATACAAACCTCCTAAGGCCAGGGTGAGGCTTGGACAGTGCATGTGACACAGGCGGAGGGACCAGCTCAGAACTGTCAGAGGTCCTGTCCCCGCCCTGCTTTTGCAGCCAGGAGATGTAGCATCCGAAGGAGGAGGAAGAGAAGCACCTTCTCCATTGTGGCCTGGGCCTCTGCATCCTGAAGTTAAGGCCTGTGGGGCACCGTGGAGATCAACTTGAGCAATTTGCTGTGTTGTCTCTGCTCAGTGATGTCTTGGAGAGAACGGAGGGAACCAGGGATCCCGGCTTTTCTTCCCTTCTCCACCTTGCCTGGTGCTGGGGACCATTTCTCCAAAAGTGAGTTTCTCAGCCCTCCAAAGGCACGCATGGCCTTGGTCTCCATGCAGCAGTTTCAGGCACCATCCCAGGGATCAAACTCTGGAATGGAAATTAAATGAGTCTCTACCCTCCTCCCAGGTCTCAGGAACCCCAGGGGCCTGGGCTGCAAGTGATAAAGCCTCTTTCTGGAGCAGGGATGTCCCAGAGGGTGATATGGTAGAAAGATCACTGGATTGGGAGATATTTTTTATTTCCCATATAGATTTGGGAATTATAAATAACACTGGATGAACATCTTTGTGCATCTTTGGTCTTTTAACTTCTGAGGTTTTTTTTTTTTTAGAGTTAATTTGCAAGGGAGGGTTTCACGCATGGAATGGGGTGCTGTTATTCTCCCTCTTGACCCATTTATTCTCTCTCCATTTTTTTTTTTTTTTTTGAGACAGGGTTTCACTCCCATCACCCAGATTGAAATGCAGTGGTGCAATCTCACTCACTACAATCTCTGCCTCCTGGGGTCAAGCGATCCTCCTGCCTCAGCCTCCCGACTAGCTGGGACTACAGGCACATGCCACCAACACCCATCTAATTTTTGTATTTTTAGTAGAGATGGGGTTTCACCATGTTGACCATCCTGGTCTTGAACTCCTGACCTCAAATGATCTGCCCTCCTCGGTCTCTCTAAGTGCTGGGATTCAGGTGTGAGCCAGTGTATCCAGCCTCTCCCACTTCTTCTGTCTTGCTCTGTGCTCCGGGAAGCTGACCCCTCTATTTTATGGGCTTCCTTGCTGTCTGGCTTACATTGGGTTTGGCCAGTGGGAGGGCACCATTGGGGGGAAGGAGGAGAGAGGTTGGGGTGTTTCTTCCTGCCTCCCTCCCTGATTCTGCAGCGTGCCTTGGGCCATGGTTGATCCTCCAGACTATAGCTCCTATGGCCCTTCCCCCAGCACATGGCTTTGTCAGGGCCGTTTCATCCCCTGCCCTTCAGCACTGGGGAGCGGGTGGGGAAAACAGCTCCCCAGTGTTGCTAGTCTCTGGGTCCCTCCGCCTTTCTTGTTGGTTCTCTTAACTCTCCTCACATCCCTGTAGATAGTCCTTTCATTAACATCTTTTTATTTGAACCATCTGGGGATGAATTCCATCTCTTCCTAAGACTGTTACTGAGCTGGCATGGTGGCTCATGCCTGTAACCCCAACACCTTGGGAACTGAGGCGGGAAGATTGCTTGAGCACAAGAGTTTGAGACCAACCCAGGCAACATAGTGAGATCCCATCTCTCCAATAAAATAAAATAAAATAAATAGCTGGAGGTGGTGGTGCGTGTCTGTGGTCCCAGATACTCAGGAGGCTGAGGCGAGAGTATTGCTTGCACCCGGAGGTCGAGGCTGCAACAAGCCATGATTGTGTCACTGCACTCCACCCTGGGTGACAGAGTGAGATCCCGTCTCCAAAAATAAAATAAAATAAAGACTCTGACTGACACATGGGTTTGCTGCATTGAAGGACACATCCATGATCATATTTACAAGTGGATTTCCCACAAGTCTGAGCCAACCGACCCTGCTGTTAATGAAGTTTGCTTGCACCATTGATCAGCAACATCCTAAGCATTGGTTGTTACAGATTCTTAAAAACCCCATAAATTTGTACAAATAAAAACAAAATTAAATAAAACTCAGCTTTCACTGATGCGAATGCTTTAACAAATAGTGTAGGAGTAGAAGTGACACCGCCAAGTGTGAATTTGTTCACTGGTGTCCTTTCTGGCCCCAAGGGACAGGTAGCAATGCTTGGAGACATTTTTGGTCATCCTGTGGGTAGAGGCCAGGGATGCTGCTGAACACCCTACAGTTCATGGGACAGCCCCACAACACATAATATCTGGCCCCAAATGTGCAGAGGCTGAGAAACTCCAGGCTACACTTTGCCCGCATCTCGGTACGTAGCAGGACGTATTTTCCCCACGAATAGACACATGCCTGTCATTCGTCTTTCCTTTGCTGAGATCATCTGGTCACATTCTTTGGCCAGGGGTCTGGGGCTTGGCAAATCCAGGCTCCAGGTCCAGCTTGGTCATTCGCTTATTTTGTGATCTGGGCTGATGTTTCACATCTGCTCAGTAAAGCCTTTTCTCCTTGTCCTGTACTCACATTGAGTTTTGGTGAAGACCAAATGGGGTATTGGGCAGGAAACAATTTGGAAAAGTATGAGGTGCCTTACAAATCAAACCAGCCTATACTTTCTGAACACCTACTATGTGCTGGGGGTTCAGATCAGGAAATCACTGTCCTAGAAATGAGGCCACTAGCCATATGGTGGCGTATGGCCAGAGGGCTGCTCTTCCTGAGAAGCATCCTCAGAGTGGGCCGGGAAGGCCTCCCGAAGGAGGGAAGGGCAACTCATACTTGAACTTGAGTTTGTATGGTAAGATTTTAGGAGTCTGTCTTCATGGGGTCAAATCCTATCCCAGGCACCACTGCCCGATGGCTATGCTACTTCAGCCAGGTGACCCAGTCTACTCATCTGTAAAGTAGAAAATAAAATAATAGCTCCTGTTTCAGTGATCTATTGCTACATAAGAAAACACCCCAACCCTTAGTGGCTGAAAACAACAATGATTTATTATTTCTCATAATGCTGTAGATTGATCAGGCTCAGCTGGGAGACTCTTCAATGTGGTGTCTGCTGGTGTCACCTGTGTGGCTGCATTTGTGTGGTAGCTGGACTGCATGGGGAGGACCAAGTGTCCGGTGCCTGCCTCAGTGCCCCTCCTTGTGACCTCTTACTCTTCGTGGTTGGCTTGGGCTTCACAACATGGTGGTCTCAGGGAAGTTAGGTTTCTTACACGGAACCTGGCTTCAAAGAGGAGAAGGCAGACTCTACCAGTCCTCTTCAGACCTGGGCTTGAAAAATCTCAGAACATCTTTTCTGCTGCATTCTATGAGCCAAAGCAAGTCACAAGGCAAGACTAGATTCAAGGGAAACAGGATGCATGTACAGGAAGGGAAGGAATCCGTGCTGGCTACCTCTGGGAATAATCTACCGCGGTATCTGTCTCATAGGATGGTTGTTGAACAAGGTTCTATACGGGGTGTACTTCATTAGCTCTCTGAAAATGTAAGCTAATTTATTGTTGAAGGGTGTTTTGGAGATGTGGTGCAGGTAGTAAGTTGGTCCTCCATTCTCAAGGCTGCTGGTTTGGATGGGACATTCCCTGGTCATTTAGTTTCTTCCCTTGTCTCCACGTGTCATCTGAGTTACCTTAGACTTAAGTTTTCAGAGGTAACAATACTAGTAATGCTAACTCTTATAGAATGCTTTCTATATGCCAGATGTTTTGCCCATATTATTATTATTTTTGAGACAGAGTCTTGCTCTGTTTTCCAGACTAGAGCGCAATGGTGTGATCTTGGCTCACTCCAACCTCTGCCTCCCAGGTTCAAGCAATTCTCATGCCTCAACCTCCCGAGTAGCTGGGATTACAGTTACCCACTACCATGCCTGGCTAATTTTTGTGTATTAGGTAGAGACAGGTTTTCACCATGTTGGCCAGGCTGATCTTGAAGTGATTTGCCCCCCTCGGCCTCCCAAAGTGCTGGGATTACAGGTATGAGCCCCCCTCCGCCCCTTTACCTATATTAGCATATTTAATTCTCACAACAACCCTTTGAAGTAGGTCCTATTATTACCCCATGTTACAGAAAAGGAAATCAAGTCACCAAGACATGAAGTGATTTGTCTAAAGTTACACAGGTAGGAAACAGCAGAGCCCAGGATTTGAACTCAGGCCATGCTTGATCATCGTATTAGTTATCTATTTCTGTATAACAGATAACCACAAACTCAATGGCTGTAAATAATAAACATTTATTACCTCACAGTTTCTGCAGCACAGGAATCAGGAGCAGCTTAGCTGGGGCCTCTGGGTCAGGGATTCTCACAGGCTGCAATCAGGGTGTCAGCCAGGGCAACAATTATTTCAAGGGTCAACTGGGGGAGGCTCTGCTTCCAAGCTTGCTCCTGGGGCTGTTGGCAGGTTTCAGGTTCTTACCAGCTTCTGGCTAGAGACATTGTTCCTTGCCTCAGGGACTTTTTCTAGGGCTGCCCACAATATGTCAGCTTGCTTCTCTCAAAGCCAGGGATCTCAGAGAGGGAGCAAACAAGTCATAACCTTTTTCCAACTTAATCTTAGAGGTGACATCCCGTTTCTTTAGCCATAGTCTCTTCATTAGAAGTGAGTCACTAGGTCTAGCCCACTTTCAAGGGGTGAGAACTACACAAGGGAATGAATACTGGTAGGTGGGGAACCTTGGGGCCATCTTAAGGTGACCATCTTATGGGGGTCATCTTAAGGTGGCCATCTTATGGCGGCCATCTTGGAGGTGGCCATCTTAGAGACTGCTTACCACAACCACTGTATGCAACTCCTGAAGCACCACAGCTGCCCTCAGTAATAATCAACAGTTGTTTAAATGTTCTGGCTGCTTCAAATATTTATTTCAGTAGCCTCAAAGGCCAGGGCAGAGGCTCACAGTTCCCCTGGCCTTGGTCTCTGTCCTCCAGGAAATAATAAGCAAATACAGAGATTGTTGATTCAGGTGCGGATGGATTGGTTGCTAGTGAGAGACTCCCAGGGAGGGGTAGATGTCATTTGAAAAATTAGTAGCATTTGGAAAAAGAGCTGAGCCTATTGTTTTCCTCATTCAAACTACAGAGTAGAAAGATGAACAGAGTCTCCTTGGTTTATGGGGATGTATAGATGGCAGCAGAAATTCTCAACCGTTTATGGGTGGGCATTCTTAGACTCTTGGGGAGGGGAGGGAGGAGGATTTTGTGTTATGAAAAGGCTGAGAAACACACCTCTAACCCTAATTCTTTAAAGCGTTGCCCTGGATTCCTCTTACAAGGTGGAATCAGAACAAGGTGATTTTTCCCAGCTCACAGAGAAGTGACCATTGGTCAATGCAGTTCTGGTCACTTCTTGAGTCCCTGAACACCTGCATCCTCACAGCTGGGGCCTCCTCTGTGGGGTGGGCTGGATAATGGTGGAGGGAAGGACCTGGTTTTCTGGGGAAATATACCAGGATGATTGGAGACAGTCATGCCTGGGAGGTAGGTCTCCAGACAGTGGGGATGCAGGTTCCTGTTTCTGCATTTACCTGTGAAAAGTCTTCCTGTCTCAGTGCCTTCATACACTGCTCTAGTGCAGACAGAGATCCACAGTGGTTTATCTGCGTTGCAGTCTTCCTCCCCACCCCTCAGCAAAACTTCAGGATTTCACCGAAACAGAAGACGAAGACCCTGTGGATCCGTCCCCTGTTGATGTCCTTACCACCTGGTTCACTTCTCTCCAGATCTAGTCTCAGAGCAGCCCAGCAGGCACTGGGGTTGTGAGTGTGAGATCTCTCCCTATAGCCCAGCGGAGCCACCAGGAAACACAAAAATCCTTCATCCTTTCCCCTTTTTCTTCCCATCACTAGCATCTGCACCACTCACCAGTGAGGGCTGTGAGGCAGGTAAGCGGTGGGGGGGTGGAGGATGGAGGAGGGGCAACTTCACCCAGGATGGGGCTGGGAAGGAAGGAGTGAGGTGGTGTAGGGTGCAAGGGGCTTGGACCAAAACTAGGACCGGTGTTTGGAACTTTTCTTACAAATGGGAGAGGGGTCTTGAAATGGTCTTTTTTCCCCTGGCTAGGTTGCAGGAAGGATGTTTGTGGATCAAGTTCCTTAAGCCAGCACTATTGAAAATTTCTCGGCCAGGTGCTGTGGCTCATGCATGTAATCCCAGCACTTTGGGAGGCCGAGGTGGGTGGATCACCTGAGGTCAGGAGTTCGAGACCAGCCTGACCAACATGGAGAAACCCCATCTCTACTAAAAATATAAAATTAGCCAGGCGTGGTGGCTCATGCCTGTAATCCCAGGTACTCGGGAGACTGGGGCAGGAGAATCACTTGAACCCAGGAGGCGGGGGCGGCAGTGAGCCGAGATCAGGCCACTGCACTCTGGCCTGGGCAATAAGAGCAAAACTCCATCTCAAAAAAAAAAAAAAAAAAAAAAAAAAGAAAAGAAAAGAAAATTTCTCTAGTCTTGGGAAAGGTGGGAGTAACAGCAGAGCCTGCAGGTGGTAATAATGATAACAACAACCACAGCGGCTAACTGTCTCGAGCACATGGCTTGTGCAGGGCATACAATCCTCACACCATGCCACAGGGAGTGATCATCCTGCTCAGTGTCCCTAGCGACAGAAAACAGAAATGACTTGCTCAAGGTCACATAACTTCCAAGTGTCAGAGGAAAAAGCCACACGTAGTCCTGTTTGGCGCCAGTGTGAATGCTGCCAACCACTGAGCTATAACTCCTACATCCTGTGTTTTGGTGGGATTGGTAAATTTGTTCACAAAGCTGTGTTCTTTTGCAAAAGTATAAACTCAGCTCTTGCTGTTTCTGCTGAAGGCTGGGCACTCCTGCGTAATTCCCCACTTTCCCCACCACAGCCCTTGGCATGCTCTATTTTAGGTCTCAAGGCAACAGGTTCTCTTCTCGATGTCAGTATCCTCAGCACAGAACGGCCCGGGTAAAAATGCCATGGACGTCCCGCTGTGTTGTGCACAGAGGCACACATAGTTGGTGGAAGAGAAATATTTGTTCAAGGAGTGAACAGAAGGCATCTGCTTCTTTCTTGAGCTGGGGGCATTTTTGTCTCCACTTTTTTTTTTTTTTTTTTTTGACAGGGTCTCAGTCTGTTGCCCAGGCTGGAGCACAGTGGTGCAGTCATAGCTCACTGCAGCCTTAACCTTCTGGGCTCAAGTAATCCTCCTGCCTCAGCCTCCTGAGGTGCACACCACCATGCCTCACTAATTTTAAAATTTTTTGTAGGGATATAATCTTGCTATGTTTCTCAGGCTGGTCTTGAACTTGAACTCCTGGGCTCAAGTGATCCTCCTGCCTCAGCCTCCCAAAGCACTGGGATTACAGGGGTGAGTTAGTATGCCTGGCCTGTCTTTACATTTGAACATAGGGTTGTTTGACATGATGGAGTCATCTTACATGGTGAGGGTGGACATTCCACATTGGTCCCAGTTTTGGTCCAAGCTCCTTGCGTGCTGCACCTCACTCCCTCCTTCCCAGCCCCATCTCGGGTGAGGCTGCCCTTCTTTGCTTTCCTGGCCACTTACCTGGCTCACTGCTCTCAACTGGGCTGTGGGGAGAGATCTCACACTCACATCCCCAGTGCCTGCTGGGCTACTCTGAGAATGGATCTAGAGGGAAGTGAACCAGGTGGTGAGAACATCAACAGAGGTCAGATCCACAGGGTCTGAGTCTTTCATTTTGGTGAAATACTGAAGGTTTGCTGAGAGAGAGAGAGGGAAGCAGATGAACCACTGTGGATCTCTGTCTGCACTAGAGCAGTGTATCAAGGCACTAAAACAACACACACATGCACACACACTTGCATACACATACATGTGTGCGCACACACACACACTCTCATTTTTTACTACTAGATTGTAAACTCCAGATAGTCCATATAGATATCTGATCATATGTCTCTTATAGGGACAGCAACATAAAATACCTGAAATGAAAATGGCCTCAGAGGATGGTGGATGTGTGGTTGTTTTTCAGACCGATCACAAACATATTCTAGAGAAGTTTTCCCCTGTAGGTAATATTTTCTTACGTCCTCCCACCTGTGACTACCACCTCCTGCCTCCCCATCACCACCTGCACAAGGGTGAAGCCGTCAGTGTTCAGCTGGTTTACATGCTCCTTCCCCCACAGAAACACAGGCACACACACACACACGGTATTTACATGCATGCACGCACACATGCACTCATACAAATGGAACATGCACAGACACAGACCATACGCAACTCACCTGGACACATACACCCAAACACTGGTAAACACAGGGTCGAGGTACACAAAGACACAGGCTACCCATACAGGCCTATATATACACAAATGCTACACGCAGTGACCACACTCACACACACACGCACACACACACACACTTGCTACAAGTAATTCTCACGTGACTAATCACTCCTTCGTGTGTGTGTGTGTGCGTGCACATGCACGTGCGTGTGTGTGTCCCAACATCCCCCTGGCAGGCACACACCGGCCGGCCACCACTTGAATTAGCACCAAAGGATTATGGGACCCTGGGCCATTAATCTAGGTGACAAACAGGACTCAGAAGGCATATTTGCACCCCGAAATTGAAAAGATTAGGCCATATTTGTCAAGGATTGGTAGGGCTTTATCGCCTCCACGGCAGATGCTGTTAAATATTCATGAGCTGCATAAGTAGGAGAAACCCTAGCTAGACCTGACGACTTTCAGCTGTAGAGGGAGAGGAGGGGGAGATTTATCTGAACTCGGCAAGGGATGAAAGGTATGGGATAATGTATCCTCAGTCGCTGGGCACAACACACCACTGTTGGGGGAGGGGCTCGGGCAGGGCATCCCGGGCTTCTCTGTGAGGAAGAGGAGGAGGCTCTGGGCTGGGCCAGACTGGGCAGGGGTGCTGGTGGGGGAGGCAGCAGGTTGCTCCTCCCTGGGCTCTTAGCTTGCTGTATTGTGGGTAATTGCTTACTTGCCTGCTGCCCCCAGTAGATGGGGAGCTCCCCAAGGGGTGCACCTGTGACTTCCACAGCTCCCTCCCTCCCCAGTGTCCAGCCTATGCTCCGTGCCTACTTAGCAGGCATTTAATGGTGGAGAAAAATGCCTCTTTATCTTGAACATGCCCCATCAAAGAAGGAGGTGTGGGGGTCTCACCTCTCATCCCAGCGCTGTTTCTGAGATTGTCCTGGAAGCCAGTCTTGGCATATGGGTGCGCTATAGGGATTAAGAAAGGGAATGTAGAGTCAGACACCCCCAGGCACAATCCCTGGATCCATCATCACTTCTTACTTTTCAGAGCTTGCACAAGTCACTTAATGCCCCCATGCCTCCACTTCATCTGGCAAATGGATCTGATAACGATAGCCTGACCTCCTTAGGCTATTGGAGGATTAAATCAAGCTATTAGTGCCTGGCATACAGCAAGTGCTCAATAAATGGCAGCCAATATCGTGGGAACACTGTGATTTACAGAGGGGTCATTGTGTGCCAGTCACCATGCTCAGTTGGTGCAAGCTCAACAGGAAACCTGGGTATCAGGCAAAAATTGGATGGTGCAACTATGCTGTCCAATTAGGTAGATACAAGCATTTAATTTAAAGTTGAATTAATTAAAATAAAAAAGTCAGTTTGTCAGTCATACTAGCCACATTTCAAGTGCTCAAGAGCCATGGTGGCTGCCATATTGGATAACACAGGTTCAGAACACTTCCATCATTGCAGAGAGTTTCATGGACAACATTGTATGTAATCTTCTCCAGCTCAACAGAGTGAAGATTCTAGTGAACTACTTGACCCAATTTTGCTGGACTTGATTTGAACCTTGGAGGATAAGTCTGTCAAATATGTTTGGCAAATTCTGGGTTAAACAAAGAGAAATTGATCCACGGTTCCTGGCTGTTGTGAACACAGTATATAGAATTCCACCGGTCATTGGCCAGAGAGCATTCCCCCAGCTCAGAGCATGTCCTGGGAGGAGAGTTCCCTGAAATGCACTTTGGAAAACATAGTGGTAACCCTAATTTCCTGGAAGGTGTTCTTGGCTGACTATAACTAAAAATAGGCAAAAGTTTCTAGGGGCATTTATACTTGCATATTTCATTATAAGTGTGTGTGTGTGTGTGTGTGTGTGTGTGTCTTCCTTACTGTCATGAGCTCTTCCAGGGCTCTAAGTCATCTCTACATTCTGCCATCCCAGAACAGTGTCAGACACACAGAATATCATTCATTCATTCATTCATTCAATGAACATCTATTGAGCACTTACAGCAGACACTGTCAGGGCCTTCACTTCTACCTGGGGAAAGAGGTTTACTCTTTGCCCAAGGACTTTTTTTTGGTGATGGGAGCAGGCTGGCTGGGCAAACAGCTTCAACCAATGACAGACCAATGTTCAGCCTTTCTCATCCTGTGGACAGGGAATAATTGAGCTGTGTGTTCTCTGATTGCCTCTGTGATCTTTCTGGTGGGGTTAAGCTTCAGATGTCCAAGGTGGAAACGGGTTCCTAATGTTCCTTTTATTGGTGTCTTCTCTTCTTCCATACCTCTCCACTCACATTTCAGTTGAGATAATCTCCCAAATAAACCACTAGCATTTGAACATTCCCAGGAGGGGATGGCACCCAAAATAGGCATGTACCATGAATTTCCATCACCCTAAAACCAAGCCCTGATACATCTATCAGCCCTTTCACATTTCCCTGTTGTCTGTCAGATCAAGTCTGGGCACTGTAGCAAGGGTTTTCAAACACCTGTCTGGTGGCATCTCCCACATACCCATGCTCTGGCTGAAACGAATATTCACTGTCTCTGAAGCATGTTCTCCAGGCTAGCATGCCATCATCCAAATATCCCTGCCTGCCAAGCTGCTGTGCACTGTTAACACAAACCTCCAAGGTGGCTTGCAGTTCCTGCCACATTCTTCCCTGGAGAGTAGATATTGATAAACACCAAAACACATGTGCACATCTGGCCCTCAAAGACAGAAACTCAGGTCTCCATCTTCTGCTAAGCTCAGTTCCCAGCACTCTTGTAGTTCTTTAAGGAATGTTTGTTAACTGTGGGATTTCTTCTGCCAAATGGGGGATCAGAGCTTCAGGAAAGGTGCAGGGCAGGGAATGTGGGGCCTCTGGGGTTTAATGGGGTTAAAATTTTGCCAGAGAGGAGGCTGCTGCAGTTTAATGATGAGTCCATTACATGGTGGATGTGGTGGGGAGTGAAGAGCAAAGCTCTCTGCCGAGAATCCCAGGAAGTAGATCAAGACCAGAGCAGGAGAGGTAGAGGTTAGACCCAGCGAAGCTTTCCCAAAAGCAAAGGTTTTGAATGAGAGAGATGTCCAGCGACCACTTTGCTCAGATACTTTAAATGACAGGATATGCTACATATAACCTTGACATTTTCGGGATCGTCATTCCCATAGGCATGGGGACCCAATGGTAATCCTGAGGACAAATCTGAACATGCCTGTCACAAATAAATGGTCAGAAATGATTGCATCAATGAAACAGGAAAGAGTACAACCTCAGTCAAACCTCCAGGGGTTGGTCAGTGCAATGTCAAACCACTGGATCTCAGGAACATCTGGATTTAAGACGGGGGTTTAGCCAGATCCCTTGTGACTGCACCCCAGCTCTGTGTCTTTCCAGCTCTGTGACCTGTGCAAAGTTACCTCACTTCTCTGGGCCTCTGTTTCCTCATCTATAAAAAGTGGATAATAGGCCAGGCATGGTGGCTCACAGCTATAATCCCAACACTTCGGGAGGCTAAGGCGGGGGATTTCGAGACCAGCCTGACCAACATGGAGAAACCCTCATCTTTTCTACAAATAAAAAATTAGTCCGGTGTGGTGGTGCATGCCTGTAATCCCAGCTACTTGGGAGGCTGAGGCAGGAGAATCCCTTGAACCCGAGAAGTGGAGGTTGTGGTGAGCCGAGATCACACCATTGCACTCCAGCCTGGGCAACAAGCAAGCAAGAATGAAGCTCTATCTCAAAAAAAAAAAAAAAGTGGATAATAGTAGTACCTCCCTCTTGCGGGTATTGTAAAGATTAACTGAATGAATCCACATAAAAACAGAGCAATACTTGGCACATTTCAGTAAGTGTTAATGATTATCATTATTTTCTGGATATTTAATAGACATGATTATGATTATTCTCATTTAATCCTCTAATTTAACTCACTGGGGGATAGGCGAGATTATCCTATTTTACAGATGAAAAGAACTGAGGTTTGTAGAGGTTTAAAAAACTTGGCCAAGGTCACACCGTGTGACATTTGGGGTCCTGGCACTCAAATGTGGTACAAAACCCCTGTTCTTTCCTAGCTTGAGGCTTGGGGGCAGGAGAGAGAGGAGGTGGTGAGAATGCCAGCAGAGGCCAGGTACACATGGTCTCAGCCCAGCCTTTGGTGATATATGGAAGGTTTGCTGAGAGAGATAGAGGCAAACAGATAATCCACTGTCGATCTGTCGTCACTAGAGCAGAGCCAGCGTATGAAAACCCCCAACCCCATTTTATCTCCTCTGCTGGAATGTGAGTTCTGGATAGTCCATGTACATTCAGTCATATGACTCTTATAGGGACAGCAGTAGAGAACGTTGGAAACCAAAATGGCCCCAGATGATGTCAGATGTGTAGTTGCTTTTCAGACAAGTCCAGAGGAATTTCTCCCTGGAGACAACATTTTTTGTCCTTCCCACCTGTGGATACCATTTATTCCCTTTCCATCACCACCTATACAAGGGGGAAAAATCAAATGAAATATTTAACTGGTTTACATCCCTCCCCTGCCTTAGATAAGCCATAGGAAGGAGGGAAATGGGGGTCTAGAAGAAGAGAAAGAGGGGGCAAAGCTGATGACTGTCCCCAACCCTCAAGCCATGGGCCCCCAACTGCTGGCCCCTCGAAGTCCAGTCCTGCCCCCACCCCGAGGTGTGCGGGAGAGGAAAAGGAGCTTGCGGAAAGAAAGGCAATGCAGTGTGGCAGAGATGTGTATTCTTCCCGGTGACACAGTGAGCTCTCTCGCCAGCAAAATGTCCCTTGATCTATTTCCCCTGGTAGTGATTTCAACAACAACAATAACAGAAATCCATCATTTCCTTAGCAGGGAATGGAGGGCGGTGGGGGTTTGTTTTTCTTCTGGTGTGGACAGAAAGCTCTTTATTCTCTCCTTGTTTGGGAAGACTTTCCTGCCAGAGGAGCCCAGCTCCAGCTCCAGGAGGGGAAGCTTTGGGAAAGACTGGGGTGAAGAGATGGGTGGGGAGGAGGGAGCCTGAGCTGGTCCTCTGACCTTGGGCCAGGAAATTCCTCAGTTTGCTCCTCTCCTAGACAGGGAGAACCACCCAGTAAAGAGAGGAGGAGGCAGACAACAGGCATCCTGGGAAGCCGAAGATGATGAGCTACCTGTTACCAGTGATGAAAATAATAATGAACGGAAGCATGTGGCGTGCCCAGTGTTGTGCTTGGGCGTCGTAATGACAGATTTCACGATGTGGGCACTCGCCTTGTGCCGGGTGTTTTTGCATTCATGATCTTTTGGATCTTCCAGTTAATCCTGCAGAGCAGGTTCCTCCCTCCACATCCATTTCCGCATAATGAAATGGAGGTCCAGAGAGGGTAGGTAACTTGTCCAGGATCACCCAGCATGCACGTGGTATTCTCAGGATTTAAATGCAGGGGTCTTTAAGTCTAGGCCTTGTGCCCGTATTCACTCAAAGTGTGGTCCCTGGACCGGCAGTATCGGCATCACCTGGAAACCTATATTCTCAGGTCTCACTCCAGACCTACTGAATTCTACACTCGGGGGCCGGGGCCCAGCACTTGTGTTGCAGCAACCATCCCACTTCAGTTGAGGAGTACGCACCACCAAGCTTGGGAGCTCCTGAACCGAGCTAGCCTGGATGTGGCAAAACATCACGCCTCTCTGTGCCTGTTGCTATTATTTGCACATGCTGATTCCATTTGGCTCCAGAAACTCACAGCTGACAAGTAAAGTGCAACCAGCCATCATTGCTTTCTGTGAGTTCACATTTCTATTCTACCCAGATGAAAAGAAGATGTTCTTGCAGAGACGGGGTGATGTGGCGGGTACAGCCCTGGAGCGGGAGGCAGAAAGGCTCAGGGGCTGGTGCAGGCTTCACTGCTTGCTAGCTAGATATCCTAGGGCAGGTTCCCCCAGAACAGACCCTGAGATAGAGACGTGCATGCAGGTAGTTTCCTGGGGTGTGCTCTTATAACAAACGCCTGCAAGGAGGTAGGACGGCAGGATGGGGCTGAGAAAGAAGCTGGGCTGGGATGCAGGTGTGATGGGGAGCTCTGGAGCTGGGGTGATCTTTCAGACCAGATTGAGGTGCCCCAAATTGAGGTGAAGGGGGCTGTCTTTGCACCCCTACATCAACTGCACCCATGTCTGTCATTGGATATGGGTGACTCTGGGTAAGGTGCCTTCCTTCAGTCCAGGTGGTTCCTGAGGAGGACTGACAGCTTAGAACCATCAGAAGCCACCACTGCAGCATCTGGGGAATGAGGGCCTCAGCCTGGGGCCTGGGTGGCACACCACAGCATCCACTACACCAGGCATGGGCCTTCTCCTCAGTCTCTTCATCTGTAAAATGGGAATGATGGTACATTGCTTCTCAGCCTACCATTTACAGTGTTTTGATCAAATGACATGATGATGACGTGATCGTAGTGACTATTGCTTATTGACAGTGTGCTACATGCCAGGCCGTGCTAAAGATTTCCTAGGCAATCATATCTCGGCTTCATTCCAGCCGCGTGAGATGGGGGCTATGGTGATCCCCGTCTTACCGAGGACAAACGCAGGCTCAGAGAGGGGAAGTAATTTACCTGAGGTCTCTCAGCTGCTAAAGGAGTCCAGCTGGGCTTCAGAGTCCCTCTCCTTAACCACTGCACAATCCTTCCCCACCCCAGTGGAGGTGATTTGCATTCAGACAGTGGGGGTATGCAGGTGTAAGACACAGGATTTCTTACCTCCCTTTGGGATTGAATGAATAATTTGGGAATGACATGTGTACATGTATGTGCACGTCTGCTCACACTTTCTGATGAACCTAGTTCCCACCCTTGAGGATGACTAGAGACCCCTAGAGTTAACAATGGGGAAACTGAGGCACCCTTTTGACGAGCCTTAGCCAGAAAAGAAGCCATACCCTGGATTCCCAGCCCAAGGTCATTTCCAGGGGCCCTGGTATTGCAGGAATCTGCAAAGTGGAGCTGGAAAAGGCCAGCATGGAGCTGAGCGACCTGCAGGTGATAGTCTGAATGAGGATCTAAAGCTAGGACCCACTTGCAGACTCAGGCTGGGGCATGCAGACTGGCCATCACGACTAGCCCTCTCAGTCTAGTCTCTATCCACTGCCCTCCAGTGGCCTGGCCTTCTGTTCAGCCTTTGCCCTTGGCCATCCCTTCGCTGGGGAATATCAAGGGGAAAATTCTCCTTGTTCTCTAAATACAATACCATGTAATTAAGCAAAAGGAAATTGCTGGGGCTGCTGGGTGGAAAAAAAAAAATCTAAGAATTAAGAAACCCTTTGGCAGGGCACGATGGCTCAGGCCGGTAATCCAAGCACTTTGAGAAGCCAATGCAGGAGGATCGCTCGAAGCCAGGAGTTTAAGACCAGCAAGACAGCATAGCAAGACCTAAAAAAATTAGTTGTGCCTGTAGTTCCAGCTACTTGGGAGGCTGAGGCAGGACGATCCCTTGAGCTCAGGAGTTCAAGGCTGCAGTGAGCTGTGACTATGCCACTGTACTCCAGCCTAAGCCACAAAACAAGAGCTTGTCTCTACAAAGAAATCCCTAGACCAGGGGTTAGCAAATTAACCCCTGAGGGCCAAATTCAGCTCATGGCCTGTTTTTACAAATAAAGCCTTATTGGAATACAGTGAAGCCCATTTTTAAAAAAAACATACTGCGTTTCACCTTACAACTGCAGTGTTGAATTGTTGCAATGCAGAGTATGAGGTCTGCAAAACCCAAAACATTTTGCTGTCTGGCCCTTTGCCAGAAAACTTTGCCAGCCCCCAGTTTAGACAGAAAGCGCCACGAGGGTAGGGACTGAGGTTGAGGCTTGAGTTTGGCTGAAGCTGGGGAACAGGGGGCTGGAAAGGGCTGGGGGACCCTGGGCACCCAGGAAGCAAGCCTAGCCCTTGCCAGAAGGCAGGTCTTTGCCCCACTCAGACCATCAGGTTTCATGCCTTCTCCCCACCCTCCTTCCCCAGCGGCTGCCTTGCTCACCACTATGTTCCTAGGGTCTAGAGCAGTGCCTGCCGATGCCATACATCTGAAATAAATGAATGTATGTTTGATTCCCCAACTCACTCTTGGACATCAGCTAAGTCTTGCCCTCCCCGAGCCTCAGTTTTCACATCTATGCAATGAGCAAAATCAAGGTCTCTTTTTCTTTTATTTTTGAGATAGAGTCTTGCTTTGTTGCCCAGGCTGGAGTGCAGTGGTGCAATCTCGGCTCACTGCAATCTCCGCCTCCTGGGATCAAGCAATTCTCCTGCCTCAGCTTCTGGAATAGCCGGGACTACAGGCACGCGCCACCACGCCTGGCTGAGTTTTATATTTTTATTAGAGATGGGGCTTCACCGTGTTGGCTAGGCTGGTCTCAAACTCCTGACCTCAAGTGATCTGCCTGCCTTGGCCTCTCAAAGTGCTGAGATTACAGGCCTGAGCCACTGCACCAAGGTCTCTTTTTCAAATTCCATGTCTATGAATCCTCCAAGGGTTTCTCCTCTTTTAGGGGAGGTGGAGGAGGGTCTTGGGGCTCAGGATCTGATTAGGAGGCATGGTGCCCACTGCCAGGAGAGCCCTGGAAAGGAGAAAGCTGAGAAGGTACTGAGGACATGGAGTCAAGAGGGGCAGCTGGGGGCAACGGAGGGGAGAAGACAAAGGGGGAAATTCCAAGCAGGGAGGCAGATGGGAAGGAGTGGCCCCCGGTGGGACGGAGGAGGCCCGCTGGCCACAATCATGGGCCCAGCAGTCAAGCGTGAGGCCACAAGCTTTCCACAGAGAATGAGGTTGGGGAGCTAATGAGCTCGGGAGGTGCAAAGAATGCCATCCTGCTAATTCCTGCTCCCTGGGAGCAGCCGGAGAAGGCAGAGAGGGCCAGTGCCCAGGCTGGGCAGCTGGGCCCCCACTCAGGGGCTCGGCCAGCTGGTCAGCCGCCGGCTGGGGCTTCACGCCAGGCCCAAGGATGCCCCGGCCAGCCTGCTGGTCCACCTTGTGCCCTGCTGCCTCGGGCCTCGGGCAGGGGAAGGAGGGATCATCCTATGGCTTGGTCCCTAGAGCAAATGTTGTGACAGCCGCGTGCTCACCGACAGCGAATCAGCCCAGTGGCTTCCATGAGCTCAGGTTCAGACAACTGACTGCATTTCCAGGTTTCAGAAATATTCAGCTCTTCAAAATTGCTGACAATGACAAGCACCATCACAATGATAGAACAGCGATGGTGATAACAAGAGCATCCAGTTACCCAGCACTCCTAGAATCTCACGGGAGCCCGGTGAGGTGCACAGGGGTTATTATTATGGTGAAGGTTTTCTGTCCCCAGCACTTTGACATTTTGGGCCATGTAATTCTCTGTCGTAGGGGGCTGTCTGGTACACTGTGGGATGTTTATCAGCGCCCTTGGCTTCTACTCACTAGATTTGAGGAGCACCCAATTGTAACAACAAGATATCTTCAGAGATTGCTAAATGTCACCTCCGGGGTGGGGGCGGGGAATACTGATTATGTCTTCTTTTACGGAGGCTTATTTTACAGCCTCACCTTTCTGAGGCTCAGAAAGGTGAACACTGTATATCTCGTAGGACTGAGTCTCAAACCTCCATCTTCAGCCTTCTCCCCCATCTCCACCAGCAAATAGGTTTGTTACATTTATTCTTCAGATATGGAGTTCTGGATCTTCTTCTTTGCATATATTTACAAAATTAGGATCATACTGAATATGCTTTTTTATAACTTGATTTTCTCCTTTAACAACCTAGCACTTACATGGTTGGGTGAGAAAAGTTGCTTATCAGTACATATAGCACGACACCCTTTGTGTCAACATGCACACATGCCACACACACACAAACATATATTTGTATATTCATAAAGCACACACACATACACACACACATATATTTGTATATGCATAAAACACACACACATACACACACATATTTGTATATGCCTAAAACACACACACACACACCACACACACACATACACCACACACACACAAACATATATTTGTATATTCATAAAGCACACACACATACACACACATGTTTGTATATGCATAAAACACACACACACACCACACACACACATATATTTGTATTTGCATAAAAACTATATGGAAGATACACACAAAATTGTGGTCAGCAATTTCCCTTGAGAAATTGGATTGGGGCAAAGTGGGAGTAGGGAATAGAAAACCTTGTTTCCACTACACATTTCTGAGCTGTTTGACCTTTTACATCAATCAGGTATTTCTTTTTATTTTAAAACTAGTAAAACAGCACAAACATTCCTCTTTAACAGTTCATTGATAACTACAACATAATTCTTTTTCTTCAACTTTTAAGTTCAGGGGTCCACATGCAGAACATGCAGGTTGTTACATAGGTAAACGTGCTGCCCAGATCATCCCATCACCTAGGTATTAAGCCCAGCACACATTAGCTATTCTTCTTGATACTCTCCCTGCCCCCACCTGTTCCCTCTGACAGACTCCGATGTGTGCTTTCCTCTGCCGTGTGTCCCATGTGTTCTCATCATTTACCTTCCACTTATAAATGAGAACATGCAATGTTTGACTTTCTGTTCCTGCACTAGTTTGCTGATGATAATGACTTCTAACTCCATCCATGTCCCTGCAAAACACATGATCTCATTCCTTTTCATGGCTGTGTAATATTTCATGGTGTATATGTGCCACATTTTCTTTATCCTGTTTATCATTGATGAGCATTTAGTTTGATTCCATGTCTTTGCTATTGTGAATAGTGCTGCAATGAACATATGCGTGCATGTATCCTTAAAATAAAATAATTTATACTCCTTTGAGTATATTTCCAGTAATGGGATTGTTGGGTCAAATGGTATTTCTGCCTCTAGGTTCTTTGAGAAATCACCACACTGTCTTCCACAATGGTTGGACTAATTTACACTCCCACCAACAGTGTAAGAGTGTTCCTTTTTCTCTGCAACCTCGCCAGCATCTGTTTTTTGATTTCTTAGTAATAGTCATTCTGACTGGCATGAGATGGTATCTCACCGTGGTTTTGATATTCATTTCTCTAATGATTAGTGATGCTGAGCTTTTTTTCATGTTTGTTGGCTGCATGTATGTCTTCTTTCGAGAAGTGTTTGTTCATGTCCTTTGCCCACATTTTACTGGGGTTATTTGTTTTTTTTCTTATAAATTTGTTTAAATTTCCTGTGAACTCTGGATATTAAACCTTTGTCAGATGGATAGATTGCAAAAATTTTCTCCCATTCTGTAGGTTGTCTGTTTACTCTGATGATAGTTTCTTTGTGCAGAAGCTCTTTAGTTTAATTAGCCCCCTTTTGTCAAATTTTGCTTTTTACAACATAAATCTTTAAATATTGCAAGACACTTCATTGTACGATGTGCTATCATGAATTTAGCCATTGTTATGCTGTTGTTTAATCATAAATTATGCTGCAATGATCATCTTCCTCTTGTGTTTAAGAATGGAAGGTTGAGGGGCAGAGTTCTAGGTTTTTCCTTGGCTCAGCTCCTTCAGATGCATTTTGTAAGATTATCACATTTAATCTTTTCAGCAATACCGTGGTTGGATGTAACTGTGATCCTGTTGTACAAATTAGGAAGGTGGGACTCCAAGAAGCCCAGTAACTTGCCCAAGGTCACAGAAGGAATTAGCCAGCCTGAGAGAGGTGTTAACAAACAACTGATTCCCTATTAAGACTTTCTCTCTCAAGCTATCCAAATGATCAAAAGGAAATGGAGGAGAGAAAAACTCAGCATTTGATTCTCACTTAACATGCACGTGACTCACCTGGAATTGGGGTAAAAAGCAAATTCTTCAGGACTGGGGAGGACGGGAGGTAGAAGGTGAGTGTGGTGTAAGAGGGTAGCATGAGAAGTCCTGTGATGAACTGTCCTGTTTCTTGACAATTGTGGGGGTTGCATGAATCTACACGTGGCAAACTTGCACAGAACCAAATGCACCCACAAATGAGTGCAAACTAAAAGTCAAAAATGTAAAACTGGTAAAATCTGAATAAGGTGGGTGAATTGGGTCAATGTCAGTTGCGTCAATTTTCAAATTGGAATTTATACTAGAGTTTTGCAAGATGTTATCATTGAGGGGAACTGCATGAAGGGTATACCAGCTCTCTGTATTATTTATTACAACGGACTGTGAATCTACAGTGACCTCAGGATAAAAAGTAAGCCCTCAAACCAGATTCTGACTTAGGAGGTCTAGGGGTAGAGTCAGGGACTCTGCATTTCTGTATTGGTCCCTGGAGCCAATGTTGTGACAACCGTGTACTCACTCGGATGGTGAATCAGCTCAGTGACTTCCATGAGCTCAGGCTCAGACAACTGACTGAATATCATGGTTTAAGAAGTACTTGCAAATGATGCTGATGGCCTGTCCCAGCCAGGGTCTGGAACTGCACCCTACAGCATTTGGAGGTTACTAGTCATAAGTGGCTATCAGGCACTTGAAACAGGACCAGTGTGAACTGAGGTGTGCTGTCAGTGCAGAACACATATTGGGTTTTGAAGACTTAGCATGAAAGGAGAATGTAAAATATTTCATCAGTAATTTTAAATATTTACTATATGTTGAAATGATATTTTGGAAACATTAGGTTAAATAAAACAGGTATTTAAATTTCATTTCAGGCTAGGTGCGGTGGCTTGTGCCTGTAACTTTAGCACTTTGTGAGGCCAAGGCGGGAAGATTGCTTGAGCCTAGGAGTTTGAGGCCAGGCTGGGCAACATAGCAAGACCCCGTCTCAAAAATAAAAATTTATTTCACCTGTCTCATTTATTTTTCAAAATGAGGCTATTAGAAAATTTAATGTTGTACTTGTGGCTTATATTACATTTTTATCAGACAGCTCTGGGCTAGAGTGTTGGAAGAAGATACAACCAGGGAAAAAAGGTGGTGATCAGAGGGGCAGGAGGGGATCGGTTTGTTAGTCAGTCAACAAACAGTTCCTGAACATATGCTGTGTGCTCAAGGTGAGCCCCACAGCCGTAGACTCTGATCTTGTGGAGCTTGCAGTGTAGAGTGGGAAAACCCAGTTATCTGGGGACATCTTGAAAACAAGGAGAGGGGTTTTCAGGAGGAAGCAAAGGGCAGTGACAGAGTCAGAGTTTGTGGTGATATTGTCACTGACTTTGAACCTGGCCGCAGGCTGATGTGTTCGAACAGTAAATTTAATCATGTTATCTGGTCAAGGCACTGGGCTAAATGTCGCCTGAATAATGGAATAATCAACTGGACAACCCCACTTGGTAGGTACTGACATTAGCCCCATCTTACAGCTGCAAAAGAGAGGCTCAGGGAGGTCAAGTGACCTGTCCCAGTGCGCACAACTAGAGAGCAGAGCAGCCAAAGAGGTTTTTGAACCCAGCTCTGCCTGACTCCAGATCTGTGTGCTTAACTGCCACGGGATGCCACTTTTCTTTGCTCCTGGCTGGAGAAATGCAGTGTTGCACTGTTGCATGTGTCTTTATTGTTGCAGGGCTCTCTCCCATGCCAGCTCTCCAAAGGGGAGAAGTAGGCTGCCCAATTCCTGCCCTCTCCTCACGACCTTGCTGGCACCCTCTCCAGCTGATGCCATGGGAAAATTTGACTCATTCCCAAATTCAGCCTCTCCAAGTTCAGCAGGCCCCCAGCCCCATGCCTGTGGCTACTGGCCAACTCTTGGGTTGGGGGTGAGGCTGCCGGCACTGGAGCACTTGCCCCTGTGGCCAGAGCAAAGTTGGAATTGAAGTCACCTCCACTTTCTCCCCGCTTCCTCCCTGCCACCCTCCCAGCTGCCTGCCACGGTCCCCAAGCCACCCCCAGCTTCAGTGCAATTTAATGTCTCACCAAGCTGTCCTTATTTGACAAACAGGTGATTTTGCTAACGAGGAATAAATGAGATCCACAGGATGAGAGAGGGTGTGCGGCAGCTGGCGTGAGGGCAACATGCGCCGGGTTTATTAAAATAATATCTGGCCACATGCTCGGAATTGAGGGCCCAGGGTGGGGGAGCACCTCGCTTTTCTCTCCGCCACCTTCTGCTCCGGCCCAGCCGCAGTCTTGTCCCTGTTCCCTTCCAGCTTCTGGAAGGGTCCTGTCACCAGTTTGGGCTGGAAAGTTGGCATGGATGGGGGAAGCCTGGAAGACGGAGGTGGGAGAAAGTGGATGTGGGAGTGTGAGTACGTGTGTGTATGTGACTGTGTGTGTGATCGTGTGGACATGCATGCATACGTATGTGTGTATGCGGAGCTGGTCTGTGTGGAAGAGGCAAGTTTAGCAGAAAAGAGAGCAGGAGAGAGTGGGTGGGGATTTGGGTAGAGTGGGCAGGAGACAGGGAGGAAGGGAGGCAAGCGGGAGGGGCCCAGGGAGAATGGTGGGAGCCTGGGAGCATGGAAGCCCCCAGTGGTGAGGGAGCTCTGGGTCCTGGGATGGCTCTGAGGTTACTGCTGTGTGACCTGGGGTGGGTGTCCTCGCTCTCTAGGCCTCAGTTTCCCCACCTGCACAATGAGGAGTTGAAGCTTTGCCTTGTGCTGGTCCCTTTTGCACTGCTGTTTGATGAGAAAGGAAGACAGCAGAGTTGGGAAGGGGAGAGGAAGAGCCACAGGACAGGGGAGACGTCTCCTAAGGCTGAGGTGCTAAGAGAAGGTGTGAACCCAACTCCCTAGGGGGAGCCTGGCCACACTTGCACCCAACTTGGATGGTGGATCTTCAGGCAGGAATAGGAGTGAGGGCAAGGTCCGGAACGAGGGAAACAGACAGGCAGTGGGAAGGTGGACTTAGGATGGAGCAGGCGGCGGTGGCTGGGAAGGCGGGAGGTGTGTCCTGTCCTTCCCATCTCCGGCTTTCCTTACGCTGTTCTCTTTGTCCCTTTCTGCCTGGACTCATCCTCAGACCCGGCCCACTACACCACCTCTCTGAGGCTGTCCACTGTCTCCCATTCCCCACAGCAGACATTACTCTCTTTTTGAGCCCAGGGAGCAGCAAGAGGACCATAGGAGAAGTTGGCATCCTGCAAGGTCTCCTTGGGGAGGTGAGGCCTGAAAGTGAGTTTTGAAGGAGGCAATGGCTCCTGAACTTCAGGCAGTCCATGCCCCTTGTGGGTCTGTGCCCACCTGCCCATGACTTTTACTTAACATTGCTCTTGAAGTCAGCCAACGCTTTGTGCTTAAGTGGATTTGGAGGGGCACCATGTACATTAGAGTGACGTGGAAATCCAGTGTCACTCAGTGGGCTTGCTAATGTGTTTTCTACCAGGAATGTATTTTCCTATGTGACTCATGGCATTAGGACACGTTGGTCCAGGCACAGGGGGAAAAGTGATAGGAGTCCCTGAGGTCCCAACTGGGGCCCTGAGCCGAGACAGGACAGGGGGCGGGGTGGGGGCAGGGCAAGCAGGTCTGTGGAGCCTGGATGCCAGAGAAGAGTGGTGGGCTCCATTCTAGAGGCGATGGGGAGCCAGAGAAGGTTGTTATGGGCATGTCGAAGCGGCTAACATGTTCCCATCCTGGGGGCCAGGGAGGCTCCTGAAGGTGTGGGGTGGGGTCTCCTAGGGACGGTGTCGCTGCTTCTGGCCTGTCCACTGTGCCCTATGGCTGCTGTGACTGTTCTCCCTTTCTCTGTTCCTGTCACACCCTGAGCCTCTTTCCCTTTGAAGTGCCAGTCTCTCTGTCTGTCTGTCTGTCTGTCTGTCTGTCTGTCTATCTATCTGTCTGTCTGTCTGTCTGTCTGTCTGTCTTCTGTCTGTCATTTTCCCTCTGGGTTTCTGCCATGTGCACACCTTCTCCTCCACCAGGCAGGCTGGGTATCTCCTCCTCCTCCTTCTCACTTCTCTCCCCCTGCTCCCCTGCCAGCCTTTCTTCCCAGTGTCTCTCTTCTGTATCTGCCTTCTCTGTGTCTCTCTGCTTCTCAGTCTCTTCCCATCTTCCTTTCTGCCTCTCTCTTCCTTTGTCTCTTTGCCCATGACCATCTCTCTGGCTCCCAGTCTCTCTGGATCTAACTCCACATCTCTCTGTCTTTACGCCTTTCTCTCTTCCCCATAAAACAAAGCTGTCCCCCTCTAGGAATAGTGATTCTCCAGGACCCCACAACACACTGTCTCTAAATGCACACTCAAACCCCGAATGCCCATGGTGTGCCCTCAGCTCATGGGTCCCCACTGCAGCCATCTCATCCAGGAGCTCACCCTGTCTTCTGTGGGCAGAACGAAGTTCACCCTTGACCATCTTAGGGGCACCCCCTCTGAGCCCGGGGCACAGCGCACAGTAGGTCTTTGGGAGTGGTTTGAGGAGAGTGACTGTGATGGGCATGGCTGTTCAGGCTGGTCCTGCTGCTGTGTGGTTTCATCTCCGAGAAACTCACCCTCCCGGTGTAGAAAAAAGAGAAGCAAACACACACCCCCCCCACCCACCTGGCTCCCCTCACCCTTCCTTGACAGTTTTCCTGTCTCCGGCTGTCTTCCTTCCCATCCATCATTTCCTCTTTTCTGCTCCCTCCCCCAGTCCCACACCCCATCACTCTTACTGACTCCTGGTGCCCTCCCCCAGTCTCCATCTCCACTGGCCCCAATGCAAACAGTCTCTCCTCCTTGCAGGGATCATAAGTGAGCTAGGGTGATGGGGAGGGAGGTGTCTTGAGAATCAAGGGTAGAGATGATTCCGGGACATGCAGAGTGCTCTGTTGGTTAACAGCCCAGAAGCCTCCCTCTCCCCATACCTCCAGTCACAGGGAAGGCGGGGAGCAGAATTTCCATCTGAGATTTCTCAGGGTTTCCCATCTTAAGTGAAGACCCAATACCAGCCATTAGGAATGATAGTCAAAGTTATACCGTGATACCGTAATGTAAGCATTCATCCATGCTTAGATCTTTAAGAAGTGATTTATAAAATGTAAATGCAGAATGATCCAGACCCCAACAAAAGCAAAGCAAAACTCCCAGACACAGAAAACAACCTGGAAAGAAATAAGCTATCATATTAATGTTGGTGTTCTTTGAGTGATGAGACTAAGTAAAACACACATACTGTTAAATCTTTTTCTGTATTTTCCAAATGTTTCTTAGTGAGCCTTTTAAAATTAATTCATTGTTTTCAAGTGGCTATGTTTATCCATGCAGCTGTATATATGTTTAACATTTTGAACACTGGTTTAACAGTGCTATTTTGCAAGTACTTTATTCTCATGTTTATATTTTATTTATTTTTGGAGTAGGTAATACCTTTGCATGGTTTATAACTCAAAAGCTACCAAAAAAGTATAAACTGAAACTGCTACCTCTCTCCCTCCCTGGCCACCTGGCTCTCATTCCTAGAGGGAAATGGTAGCACCTGTTCCTTATGTGTGCTTCCAGCGACAACATCAAGTTAGGAATTCAGAAACATACATACTCCTTTAAGAATAGAGATGACTCAGGATTCTGTAACATCACTGAGTTTTCCCTTCTGCTTCAGGAGACTTAGTTCTGGTCCAAAGGTTGGAATTTCCCCAGCCCAGACAGGTGGTCTCTCTGGCCAATGTCCTGCTCCAGAACTCTTCCTTCCAGCCCTCCTGGCCTCTCACACTGGCCAAGACACAAAGTATCCCTTTTTCTTTTTCAAACCCTCTAGTATTCCTGATTACAAAAGCAATGCTTAAATGAAAACATTTGGAAACAGGCAATATAGAATCTTCGCTGTAATTGTACCCTCAGACATCATCAATAGGAACATCTTTTTGTTAATATTTTGCTGTGGTTTGAATGTGTCTCCCAAAATTCATGTGTTGGAAATTTAATCCTTAATGCAACAGAGTTGAGAGTTGGGACCTTTAAGAGATAATTAGGTCTTGAGGGTTCTGTCCTCATGAACAGATTAACGTTGTTAATGTGAGAGTGGGTTTGTTATCAAAGTGAGTTCAGCCTTCTCTTACTCTCTCTCTCTCTCAGTGTGATACCTTCTGCTATGTTATGATGCAGCAAGAAGGTCCTCACAAGATGCCGGCCCTTGATCTTGGACTTCCCAGCCTCCAGAATCTTGAGCCAGATAAATTTCTGTTCATTATAAATTACCCAGCCTGGGGTACTCTCTTACAGCAGCAGGAAACAGACTAAGACATATTTCCTTAGCGTTTTTTTCTAGGTATATACTTTTAGATAGTGGAGGTGGATGGAGCAGAGTGTGTGGCATTTTCCAATTCTTCACTTAATATATCATCACTTAATTTATCTGTCATATCAGTACAGGGAAATATACTTCATTAATAAGATCCATTTTTGAGACATGGTTTGGGGTAAGAGAAGGGAAACCTTTTGTGCTTTGTCTGATGTTCCTTGTTTCTTGCTTTTTGTCTTCTTTTCTTTTTATTCTCTTTCAGGGACTGGGACTGATGAGGTCTAGATGGGTGATATTAGTAGCCAAGCTAGGGTACTCAAGGTACTTGATGACTCAGTGGAACGAAAGAGACCCAGAGGTGCCCAGAGTGGTGAAGCAATGCTCTCCTGCTAAGTAGGAAACACTTATTTTGCTAGAAATGATGAAGGGCTGCCTTGGTCCAAGCTAGCAACTGTGGTCCAGGCTCATGCTGGCTCAGTATTAGCTGGAGAGGCCTTAAAAAGAATGTGTAGCTCACCTTCCCGAACCTTCCATAGACCTCTGGCTGCCAGAGCTGGCTGGGACCTGGGAAATCTCCACATGAAGATGGCTTTGGATCCAGGAGACCTTATTGAGTTGCAGCTTGATGAGACCCATGACACATCCTGCTCCTCCCTGGGCCCCAGTTTCCCATCTATAAGAAAAAGAGAGTGGAGTGGGTGTTAGCGTTAAATGAGTGCTTAGTAGATGCCAGGTGCTGTGCCAAGTTCTTTACATTTGATGATCTCATTTTATCCCAGCAACTCAGCAAGGTAGGTACTGTTAGAAGACGAGCCATGGTTCAAAGAGATGAGAGAGTTCCCTGAATGCATCCAAACGATAAATACAGGGCCCAGGATTTGAACCTAGAATTGCCTAACCCCAGAGCCCAACCTCTTGACCCAATGGTCTAAGAGTCCATGCCGTAAACTGACTTTCCCATAAAGGCAGCCACCAACGGGATTGGGGAAGTGCATGTGATTTTAGTGGGCTTGGGTTTGACTGTCTCTGCCATTGTGTTCCTTACAATCTTCTGATGCTCTTGACCTCTTGGAGACCAGGGTTTGCATCCTGCTCATTCTAGCATCTCTAATGTCCTGTGCATTGCCCTGTGCACAGAAGCTCTCAAGAAATACTTGTGAAGTCATTTCATTGAGCATCTTTTGAACTTCTCTTATGCATTGGGCACTGTCCTAGGTGCCAGGGATAAACAGTGAAAAATAATAGCGAGTAATAAAAGTATTCTTTGCCTTGTGCTAGGTAGTTTGCTAAATGTACATAGAAATGCACATGCAATGTAAACTTGTTTAGTGCAAACCTCAAAACAACTCCACTATGTCCTCAATCTTTATATGAGAAAAAAGCTCAGAGAGGGCAAGAACTTTGTTAGGGCACACAGCTGATAAATAGTAGTGCTGGGATTTGGAGCTGTGAAGCTCCAAAGTACTCTTTGTCCCTAAATTATATTCTTCCATCTCCCCAATCTCTGGCCTCAGGGTGCTCACAGCTTACTTCAGTAGATAGGATATAGGCACAAATAACTATAATAAGAGGTAAGAGGGAGTAGGTACCTTCAGAGAACTGTAGAGAACAAATGAATGATGCAGGTTGTGTGAGCTTAGAAGATGGAGAACCTACTTGTGGTTGGGAAAACAAGAAACGTTTCAGAAAAACACAGTGGCATTTACACTGGGCACTGGGAAATAGGTAGGTGTTGCAACTGCAGAAATTGCAAGGAATAAAGTTTCAGAGGCAAGAAATTGCAGAACAGGAGCAAGAAATGTAGGATGCAAGTTTTGGTGGAGAGAAAGAAGAGACAGCATAGGAAATGATAATGATTTGGACACAATGTGTCTTATTAACTTAAATAGTCTGTCAGTTGCTTCTTTTGCATTTTGTACGTAGACAATCATATCACATAAACATAATGACAAATTTGCCTCTACCTTTCCAAACATCATAGTTTTGTGCTCTTTTTTTTTTTCTTGTCTTATTGCATTGGTTAATGCCTGAAGTACAATGTTGATAGCAGTGGTGATCTCGGGTAACTTCATCCCTGTCTTGTATTTAAATGGAAATATTTAAAATATTTCACCAATCTGTATGTCACTTGATGAGATTTCATTAGGAACTGGAGTTGAAACCAATTGCATCTGACACATATATGAGCCTCATCAGATTCTCTTGTCTCGACTGCTTCCCAGTCCTTAGCTATTTGCTCAGCCTTAGCCACCAACAGCAGCCAACTCACTCCACATAGTCTCATACAATTCTGTTGTCTAGGGCTGATCAGCTACTAACCCCAAGTCTCTGGCTTTTCTTGTCACTTCTGGACTTAGAAGTAATATCACAACACAGTGTATGGCTTCCCAAGCAGCTGCCAGTAGGGCTGTCTGATGCAACCCAGAAATGCAGGGGAGTTAATCCAGGGGAGAATCTTTGACCAACAGGATCAGAAGATAGGGAGGGAGCTGATCCAATAAACTCTTCTTCCTCCTCTGGTGCTCTATTCAGAGGCATGTCCACTTGGAGGTGCCCTGCAAGGCTGAGTAGCCCAATGGCCAAACAACCGGCTTTGCTTTTCCGAGAAGCAGTGAGCAGCACGGCAATATATCACCTTGCCTTGCTCCCATCTGCTCCTGCCTCAGTTCCCTCTTCCCTCACTCTCACTGCCTTGGGTTTGTACCTTCTAACAAGTTACTGTTTTCTGAAACCTGGACAAGGACATTTTCCATATTCCTATTCAGCATTTATTGAGATAATCATATCATTTTCCTTTAATCTGATAATGTTGTAAATTTCATTGACACTTTGTTCCACAACATGCTTGTATTCCTGGGATAAACCCGACTTGGTGAGCAGATCTTTTTGCAGATGTGGAAGGGTCTGTTTTCCATACTGTTGTATACCTTGTGAGTGTGGCTACGTGGGCACACCTGGGCATACAAAGTAACACAGCCTCTCTCGCTTCCAGCCGTGTTTCTCCTCTGCAGATGGAGTCAGGCAGGCTGGCAGCTGGAGATGTTGGAGGTGGTGGCAGCAGCTCTGAGGACAGTAGGAGGGGGAGAGAGTGCAGAAAGGGTGGTAATTAGGAACCAGGTGGTGTCACAAATCTCCTAGCCTCACTGACACCCGGGGAGAGTGATCACACACTTGGAGTCAGCCCAGACAAGTGTGAAAGCTCTTCACTCCATCTTTAGGCAGTAAGAAGAAGGGGAAGGTGAGGGCTTGGGTATCCACAGCCCCACCCCCTGCACTCAACCCAAGAGAGCCATGAGGTCATCCTTGCACTCCCCCTCCCTCAGCTGTGACCTGGGTCAGGGAGCTGTGACTCAGAGGTGTGGAGGAGCAGCTGAGAACCCTGCAAAGATAAGAAAAAGGTCCTGGGATGATGTGGCCCGGAGAAGGAAAGGTGAAGAAAGACTTCATCGTGGCATCCAATCAAGGGTAGGTAGACTTTAACAAGCAAACTCAAACTGGTCCTCATCAGAAGTGGCAAAGCATGCTTTTCAAGGTTGAAAATTTAGTCCCGGAGGAAATTGGAAATTAGTATTGGTTGAAAGGCTCCTGTGTGTGTGTACCAGGGATGAGAGCTAGGTTGTTTTTTAACAATCCTTCCATTTGCTGAATGAGGAAGTGGCAGCTCAGAGAGGCTGTGTCCTTGGCCCAAGGGCACACAGCTCTGCAGTGGTAGAGGGGAGATCTCCCTACTTTGGAAGCCATTCATCTCCCTTTTCCCTCATGAATAAGTGGAAGCTCTCCCTCTATGGGACGGGTGCTTGGAGGGTCAGGGTGTTTTCAGTGGCGGGGAGGTGGGCAGGTGGCCTTTTGATTCCAAAACGATAAATAAACAGGAATGTAATCCCCCACCCACTGGAGCTAGCTTCTTTTTGGGCCAGTGACTTTGGTTCCAAGGGAATTCTAGAACTAGGGATTCTTCCTCCTTCTCTGGTTGCAGCAATTCCCAACCTGGGAAGGTGGCCCGAGTGAGCAGCCTTCACTGGCCACAGTGTGAGGCTCTGTGGGTGATTCAGGTGTGCCCTTTCCTTCCCTTCTCTGGTCAGCCTCCTCCCCAGAGTGGACATCTGGTAAGGAATAGGAAACTGGAGAGGTGGGGCCAGCCCATGGAAGGCTTCCAAAATCAGCCCAAGAATCCACACTGAGGACCTGGAGCGGGGCGCCCCAGCCTCTCACCGACCTCCTCGCCTGTCACTCGTCTCCTTGCTTACTCTGTTTCCAGAACATTCCAGAATGGCTTCCAGCATGGTGTTACAGGAAAGGAGTCCCAATCCAGACTCCAAGAGAGGGTTCTTGGATCTCGCGCAAGAAATAATTCAGGCCAAGTCTGAGGAGTAAAGTAAAATCAAGTTTATTAGGAAAGTAAAGGAATGAAAGAATGGCTGCTCCATAGACAGAGCAGGCCCAAGGGCTGCTGATTGCTCAATTTTATGATGATTTCTTCATGATATGCTAAACAAGGGTTAGATTATTCGTGCCTTCTCCTTTTTGGCCTTTTGGGTAACTTCCTGACGTTGCCATGGTGTTTGTAAACTGCCATGATGCTGGTGAGAGGGTAGCAGTGGGGATGACCAGAGGTCACTCTCATCACCATCTTGGTTTTGGTGGGTTCTGGCTGGCTTCTTTACTCAACCTGTCTTATCAGCAAGGTCTTTATGACCTGTGTTTTGTGCTGACCTCCTATCTTATCCTGTGTCTTAGGATGCCTAACCATCTGGGAATGCAGACCAGTAGGTCTCAGCCTCATTTTACCCAGCTCCTATTCAAGATGGAGTCACTCTGGTTTAAACGCCTCTGACAATGGGGCCTCTCTACGCCTGCTTTTCCGCTTTTCTTGTAACACTCTCGGTTTGGGTCTTTGCTTGGCTGTTTTCTCCTTGACAGCGAGGTCTCCACTCAAATGTCACCTCTGCAGAGAGGACTTCCCTGACCAGAGTAGCTCCTATTACTCTACCTTCTCTTACCCCATGGCACTTATTGCTGCCTTAGGCAAATTAACAAACAAATAAACACAATACTTTTTGTCGCCTTCCCATCCCATGCCCTGCTTTTAAGTGGTGGATTTTGTAAAGTCTAGGATCTTGGGTATCTCGATCGCTGCCGAGGCTGTGTACATAGTAGGTATTCAATAAAATAGTTGTTGAATAAATGACTAATTGAATTAATGAATGCAAAGCATGTAGGCTCTGGCACTTACTACCTGCATGATCTTGAGCACTTACTTCACTTCTCTGTGCCTCAGTTTTCTTATTTTTTAGAGATGGGGTCTCACTCTGTTGCCCAGGTTGGAGTGGAGTGCCATGATCCTAGCTCACTGCAGCTTCGACCTCCTGGGCTCAAACGATCCTCTCAGCTTACCCTCTCAAATAGCTGGAATGACAGCTGTGTGCCACCGTGCCCTGTTTATTATTATTATTATTATTATTTTTTGTCAAGACAGAGGTCTTGCTATATTGCCCAGGCTGGTCTCAAACTCCTGGTCTCAAGTGATCCTCCTGCGTTGGCCTCCCAAAGCTCTAGGATTACAGGTGTGAGCCACCATGGCTGACCTAGTTTCCCCATTTATAAAATGGGAGTGACAGCAGGAGTCTCTTCTTGTGATTGCTGCTATGAGACAATGCAGACAATACTAGTATATCCCGGTCATCATTGGGTAATTATCTTACAAAGGAGGAAAGTAGGGCACAGAGAAGAGTGGCTGGTCCCAGGTCCCAAAGAGCATCAGCTGCAGGTGGTGATTGCTACTTGGATGTCCTGGCTTTTGGCATTCCTTCCTTGAGTTGCTATGACTCGATTCAGTAGGTCCTAGGATGCCATCTTAGGGGCCTGAGCAAGTACAACTATGACATAATTTTTTAAATGAAAGTAGAGTTTTAGAAGAAAAGCATCCAGGCAGGGCACGGTGGCTCACGCCTGTAATCCCAGCACTTTGGGAGGCTGAGGTGGGCGGATCACAAGGTCAGGAGTTCAAGACCATCTGGCTAACATGGTGAAACCCCATTTCTACTAAAGATACAAAAATCAGCTGGACTTGGTGGTGCGCACCTGTAGTCCCAGCTACTTGGGTGCTGAGGCAGGAGAATCACTTGAATCTGGGAGGCGAAGTTTGCAGTGAGCTGAGATTGCTCCACTGTACTCCAGCCTGGGAGACAAAGCGAGATTCTGTCTCAATAAATAAATAAATAGAAATAAAAAATTAAAAAAAAGGAAAGAAAAGCAAAAAAGCATATAGCAGACAGATGAATGTGTCCCTAGAGAAAACTGGCCCCTGAGTTCCAGGTAGGGATGTTCATAGCAGCTCTGTTTGTAAGAAGCAAAACCAGGAAGTTATCTAAATGCTCCAAAACAGGAGAGTGAAATTAATGGTGGTTTTCCCACTGGGCGGAAGACTCAGCTGTTGTAAATGTGGATGAACTAGGGCTCCAGACGGCAAACGAGATGGATTTCACAAACTTGGCCTTCTCATTTCAAGAAGGGCAACTATAGTGTAGACAGTGGTTGGTGCTTCCCAACCAGGGACAGTTTTGTCCCCTACACTGCTTGGGGACACTGGACAATGCCTGGAGACATTATTGGTTGTCACAATTGGGAGGTTGGGGGTGCTACCGGCATCTGGTGGGCAGAAGCCAGGGATGCTGCTAAACATCCTACCATGCACAGGACGGCTCCTCCACAAAGAACCATCCAGCCCCAAATGCCGATCAAGCTGAAGTTGAGAAACCCTGCGGTAGATCATGCTATTTGGATAAAGCTCAAAAACATTCTAAGCAAACTATGTTTAGGGATACGTATATTCTTAGCAAAACTATAAGAAAATGCATTTTACTAGATTGTTCTATGAGAGCAGGAGTTTTGTTTTGTGGTTGTTCACAGTGTGAGATGCTTCACCATCACCTTTTAAATGAGTGAAGTAATTACTGATAAACACCAAATTTGGGATAGTGATTATTTCAGGGTGGGATGGTGGGATGGAAATGGAAAATGCTTATTTTGTATATCCTTTTTTTTTTTTTTTTTTTTTTTGAGACTGGGTCTTGTTTCGTCACCCAGGCTGGAGTGTGGTGGCACAAACACGGCTCACTGCAGCTTTGACTTAGGCTCAACTGATCCCCCACCTCAATCTGCCATGTAGCTGGGACTACAGGCATGTGCCACGATGCCTGGCTAATTATTTTATTTTTTGTAGAGATGGGATCTCATCATGTTACCCAGGCTGGTCACAAACTCCTGGGCTCAAGCAATCCTCCCACTTTGGCCTCCCAAAATGTTGGGATTACAGGCATGAATCACCATGCCTGGCTTTTTGTATGTCTTAAATATTTTATAACAATAAAAAATTCCCTGGGGGAGGGGCAAAACAGTATATTCTTCCTGCTTTCAAAGATTGACTCACCTCAGATATGGGATCCCCTACTAACTAGCTTTATGAGCTGGGCATGATGATCAGTTTGAGTCTCAGTTTTACTCATCTGTAAACTGGGTTTCTACCTCCTGTATTTGTCATTTAAAAATGTAGTATAGTGCTGATGGGGCTTGATGACTTATGCTTGTAATCCCAACACTTTGAGAGGCTGATCACTTGAGGCCAGGAGTTGGAGACCAGCCTTGCCAACATGGTGAAACCCTGTCTCTACCAAAAATACAAAAATCAGCCTAGCATGGTAGCACACAACTGTAATCCCAGGTGCACAGGAGGCTGAAGCAGGAGAATTGCTTGAACCCAGGAAGCGGAGGTTGTAGTCAGCTGAGATTGCACCACTGCACCACAGCCTGAGTGACAGAGCAGGTCTCCATTTCAAACAAACACACGAAAAAAGTGAGACTGTTTCAAAAAATAAAAAAGATGTAGCACAGTGCCAGTGAGATGCTGGCTGGGAAAATACTTGGAAAGATCTGAGGAGGAGGCAGTATTAATTCCTTTGTCCCTGTGGCTCCCCCCAGCCCCTCCCCTTCACCAGCCCTGAATCCCACGGCTCTATGCCATTGAGGAGGGTCACCACTGAATCTTCAGTGGAGACGCAGTATGTGCACAGATGCTACATACATGTAATAGATTTGCAAAACTAAGGAAGAATTTTTAAAATTTTTGGACAAAAGGCACCAGCAGTGGGGGAGGGGGTTGGAGGCAAGCAGGATTGTGTACATATATGTGAATATGAGGACATGTATATGTATACATTTGACTGTGAATGACTATATGTGTGTGACCCTGTGTCCAGGCACGTGTGTGACTATGCATGTGTATGTGTGTGCTCTATGATCACATATGTATCTATGTGGACATTTGATAAATGTGTGTGTGTGGGAAGTGTATGGTATAGGCATCTTTGTGTATGTGATTGTGTATATGTATGTGGTTCTGTGCATGAAAATGTAAGAGTGGATGAGAGAGGTGCACACAAGCACGTATATAAATAAATCTTCATTCACACATACAAGCTTCTGTGTGTACCAGTGTATATGTATTTGTGATTACGTGCATGCAAGTGTCTATACTCTACTAAAGATACATGTCTGAGTCTCTCTCTCTCTCTCTTCCTCCTTCCCACTCCCCTCACTCCTTTTCCTTCTCCTTTTGCCCAGGTAGGCTGGCCTAAGAATGACCACCTCAGGTGAACCTCCTGCATCTCTGGCTTTGGGCATTCCCAGCAGGTGAGAGGCGGCTCAAGACAGGCTCTTATCAGGTGAAAATCCAGCTCCAGCCCCCGCTGAGCCCCAATGAGAAAGGAATTGCCTGCAGGCTCTTCCCTAATCCCCCAATGGAACCTCCCACACTTACCTCTCTGTGTGGTAACAAAAGACCTTTCTGCTCTGGTGGTCACATTCCTGACAGCTTAGTTCAGAATGGGGGAGGGGACAGCAGGATTTTGGGGAGCAGTTGGGCAATTTCTATTGGCCTGAGTTTCCTCCTCTGAGAAACTGACACAGAGTGGGAAGAAGACATGTAGCAGAAGGGTCAGTAGGCAAAACTGTATTGCTGACGTGGTTAAGTATGACCAACTTCTGCACTTCTCCACTTCAGACTTAGATGCGCTCAGCAAGTGTTTACTGAAAACCCAGTACTAGGGGCCAAAAACCCAGAGATGAACAAAAGGCATTTTTCTATTTTGGGGAGGTGGTGTTGATGGAAAAGGAACCTAGGGACACAGATCCCCAGAGTCCTGGTCAAACATGTTGTACCCTGGGGCAGGTAGAGATTTAAAACCTTTCTGCAGCCCCATTTAACTGACCTAATTACTGTCCATATTCTTTGCTGTAGCATTCAATGTCCTCTATTATGGGGGAAGGGATAAATGGGAACGCTTTCTTGTAGGTGCAGGTATGTAAAAGAGAACTGGACCCCACAGAACAGGTAGAGTTCTGGGAAGGGAAGATGTGAGGGAGGGGCCTTTGGAAGAGAGGTCCTGACTTAAGAAAGGGCTCAGCAGTTGGACCTTGAGTCTGGTTGTTGTCAACCAATGAAATTAGGGTGGTGACAAGGCTGAGCTAGATTCCATGTATTGATGTTGGTGCATGGGTGGAGAGTGTTTCAGTTGGCAAGGTGACTTCATTCCTGTTACTTTACCTTTTCCCCCCAACCCAGTGAGGCTGATGTTCATTTGACATTTGAAGAAATGGAAGAAAAGGAAATAGTAGTGACTCACTCCAAGTCTGCATAGGGCTCAGGCCAGTGCTCTTTTCTCTACAACACAGCTGTCTGCTCTGCCCCTATGTGAAAGGAAAGTACTTGAGATCCCAGGGCTGGGAGATCTCTTGGATGATGGCAGATTCCTGTTTCTTTTGTTTATACCTGCTTATGTCTTGACTTTGCCATCAAATATCTGTTCCTTAATGTCATCACTAGGAACATGCTTCTGTTCCCATAAGTTCCCCCATTTATTCAGCCACCCATCTATCCACTTCTCTATTCATCTACATTTTTAGCACTCCTATACATCCACTCATCCATTTATTCATCTTCTTCTCTACCTACTCATCCATCCATTCATCCATCTATCCACCCATCCTTCCATCCATCCTTTCATCCATCCATCCATCCATCCACTCCCCCAACCCATACATCCTACTTTCTCATTCATCTGCCTACTCACTATTCACCCATTCATTTCCCCATCAGTCCATGTATCCATACACCCAATTATTCATCTTTCATCTATCCATCCATACGTTCATCTACCAATGCCCTCCTATCTATTCACTCACTTATCCACCCACATGCCCACCAATCTATACTCCTATTCTTTCATCCATTCAAATACCCACCCATTTACCCATCTACCCACTATCCATTCTCTTACTTACCCAGTCATCCATTTATATACCCATTTATCCATCCACACATTGACCCATCTACATATCTACTCATCTGTCCAGCCACCCAGCTGCAAATTTAACAAACCCACACTCATCTACTAATCATTTATTCACTAGTCACCTATATTAACCTCTCCTTCATTTACTCACCACATCCATCTACTTACCCATTTACCTACCCCCACTAATCCACACACCCACTCAATTCCCAATCAACCCTAGACTATCCACCTACCCATCTCTTTGACCAACCAATCAACCATCCATCCAAATACTCAACTGACCACCCTCCCACTAATCCATTCATCCAGTCACCTACCCACCCACCGCTCATTCCTGGGCACGGACTCATCATTCCATGTGAGAGTCCAGGTTGGTCTACCCAAGCCAGTGCTGCCTGCTTACAGGGCTGCCATGACTCACCCCGTATGCAGAAGGCTGCAGGAAGGGGAGGTGAAGGGGCGTAATTTACATGCAATCTCCCCTAGGATTTAAAGGTCACCTGAGTGCTCTTTCTTCCAGGCCCAGCCGTAAGAATTCTGGTAAATGAAAGAAAAAGAGAAACAAAGAGACAGAAACCCAGGGAAGGAGTAGAGAAGAGAGAGGAAATGATAAAGACCAGGGAGTGAACTAAAGAAGGGGAGAGAGGCCAGGTGCCGTGGCTCATGCCTGTATTCTCAGAGCACTGGGAGGCTGAGGTAGAAGGATCCTTTAAGTCCAGGAGGTTGAGGCTGCAGTGAGCTATGATACTGCACTGCACTCCAGCCTGGGCGACAGAGCAAGACCCTGTTTCAAAAAAAAGTAGGGGGATGGGGAGAAAAAGAAATGAAAATGTATGCAGAGAGAAATAGGAAGTGGAATATAGGAGTAATGGAGAGAGACAAATAGAAGATTACATATTATGCGGGCGGGGGTGAGGGGTGGGGAGGAAGCGCAGGCTAGAGGGTCCCTAGCGTCACGCCCTGTCGCCCTCCCTTGAGCTCCCGGAAGCCCTTGCGGACGCGGCCAAGCTCCCCGCCTCCTCGGGGAGAGACCGGGAAGCCTCGAGTCGCCGGGTGGGCGCGGCGCTCCTGGGCGCACCGGGGCGCATTGGCACTGGTGGCGGTTGCGCGGGCTCGGCCGGCCTCACCATCAATTAAGCGACCGCGGGGTCCGGCAAGCGGCAGCGACTGTGGAAATTACCTTTTGATTTCTTAATTACATTGTCCTCACCTGCAGCTCAACCTGCCTAAGAGAGGCGCACGCCGAGCTCGATTCTCCGGGTGCCATAAATTAGGACGCCAGTCTCCGGCAAGCGCTGGGGCCTCCAGTACCTCCGAGCGCGGCCCGCGGGCTATTTTTATCTCCCTCGGCAACTCGGAGGAGCGTCTGCTAATTCACCGGCCCCCCACACCGTCTCATCTCCCCCGCAACCAGACCCAAGTCTGTTCCTAGATCGAGGTTCCAAACCCAGCCTCTGCCAGGCTCTGATGTGTGACTCTCGGCGAGTGCCCCCACCTTTCAGAGCCTCAGTTTCTCCATCTATAACATGAGAATAAAACATAGCTCCCATTTGTCAGGAGGGTAAGGCCTTGTGAAGGCTTAGTCCCACTAAGCACTCTCATTCATTCGTTTCGTGAGTACACCTTCAGTGTCTACTGTAGATCTAGTGCTATTCTAGGCTTTGCAGATAAGGAGATGAGCTTTCTAAAACAGTGTCTGCCTTCTTAAAGTGAGCAATGGCTATGATTTATTATTATTATAATACTAATGTTATCAACAGGTTCCAGGCTTTTCGAGACTCTTGGCGGATGCTGCAGATGGGTGCATGGAGACATGAGGGTGGTGTTGCGGAGGGCAGGTGAGGACTTAGGGTGGAGGAATTGTCAGAATGGGGTGGAACTGACCGACAACACAGACTCAAAGGCATTCTGGATATCAAGGCATTTGACAGATGGGGGAGTGACTTATCCACATCCGCTTAGGCACTGGTAGAGATTAGGTCTGACCTTTCCGCTTCTTCTCTCCCCATAGCTTGGTGATGCCCAAAGTGTGGTTCTAGACCAGCCGAGTCAGCTTCATGAGAAATTTGTTAGAAATGCAAATTCTCAGGCCATACCCTGAGACCTCTGAAATTAGAATCTCTAGGAGTGCATCCAAGGAATCTGTGTTTTGACAAGCTCTCAAGGGGATCTTTATGCCCGATACGGTATGATAAGCACAGTATGGCCAGGTGCAGTGGCTCACGCTTGTAATCCTAGCCCTTTGGGAGGCCGAGGTGGGCCGATCACTTGAGGTGGGGAGCTGGAGACCAGCCTGGCCAACATGGTGAAACCCTGTCTCTACTAAAAAAACGCAAAAATTAGCTGGGTGTGGTGGTGCATGCCTGCAATTCCAGCTACTTGGGAGGTTGAGGCAGGAGAATTGCTTGAGCCTGGAGGCAGAGGTTGCAGTGAGCCGAGATCATGCTACTGCCTTCCAGCCTGGATGACAGGAAAAAAAAAGAAAGGAAAGAAAAGCACAGAATTGCCCTAACGAATGCAGTGTTTCCTTTGTTCACTGCCTTGATCTCAGAAAATTGATTATTGTGCTTCCTTATAAGAATTCAAGTTGCACCCACACTGAGGCATCCCACATGCTATAAACATGTACTTCAAGGCCCCCCAGACCTGCTGATGCCCAGGTTAGAGCCTGTGCCATAGCCCAAGCTCACATTGAGATTACCTGGGGAGTTTGAGAAAGTTCAGATACCTAGGCCCCTCCTAAGACCAATTCAATCTGCGTTGCTGGGAGATATCCTGAGTGTCAGCCTTCCAAAGCTGCGGGTGACTCTGATGTTCAGGGAGGGTTGATAGCAACTGCCAATGTAGAAGCTGACCAGAATGGGGAGTCAGGGGTCTCCATTTCCAAGACCAGTCCAGCCACAGACTCGCTATTTGGGGCCAAATGTCATATCCCCTTCGGCAGCCATCTAGGCTACATTCCATCAGTTTATTGTAGGTCCGAAGCGATTGAAGGAACATGCAGAAAAGGCAGCTTCTACATGGGGTTCCCCCTCCTAGAATTTGAGCCCTTTGTAGGTTTGAGGTAGGGCCTGAGAATATGTTTTTTATTTTATTTATTCTTTTTTTTCAGACAAGGTCTTGCTCTGTTGCCCAGGCTGGAGTGCAGTAGCATGATCACAGCTCACTGTAGCCTCAACTTCCCAGTCTCAACGTGAACCTCCTGCCTCAGTCTCCCGTGTAGCTGGAACTACAGGTGCACCATCACACCTGGCTAATTTTTTGTATTTTTTTAGAGACGAGTTTGCTCAAGATAGTCTTGAACTCCTGGACCCAAGTGATACTTCCTGCCTCGGCCTCCTGAATGCTGAAATTATAGGTGTAAGCCACCCTGCATGGTGAGAATATGCATTTTAAAAGAGCTACCAGATAAACTTTGCTACAAATGTCCACTTTTTGAGAGATCCCCTGGGGGCAGCAGAACAGGCAAGTTAAGGACCTGTTTGAACCCTAACTTCATTTTACATTGCAATCCTGGTTGTCACCTTTCTAACCCCTTCGCTCACCTAATTTACTTTCTTCCTCTTTTGAGCATGTTTATTTAAATTCCTTTAAATTCATGTTTTCTTGGCTGGGCATGGTGGCACATGCCTGTAATCCCAGCTACTCGGAGGCTGGGACAGAAGAATTGCTTGAACCCGGGAGGCGGAGTTTTCGGTGAGCCGTGTTATAGTGAGCTCTAAGTTTCTCTTCAAAGAATCAGTATGTCAGTATGTTTAGCTCTCTTATTCTTTAATTCTCTGGTTTAAAGTTTAACTTCCTTGTAATTCCAGTAAACAACCTTCTCCGCCGGTTCTAATCAGTGGTTCACATCTGTTCCACTGGCCCCCAGCTCCAACCTGACTCATCCTGGTCACTTGCTCCAGTCACCTATTCTGGTCGCCTTCTTTGACCTGTCACCCCTGGCTATCTGCTCTGACCTGCCCATAACCGTCCTTCCCACCAAAACACCCACCCTGCCACTCCAGCTTGGACCCCGGCTCTCTTTAAAATAGCCCATCAGGATTAGTCTAGCTTGTGCAGTCTAACCCTAGCCAATAGGGGGTGACACAGCAGTAGGGACAATCCCCATCAGGCATAAGTACCCCTTCCCCCCTTGTCCAAGGATGCAGCCACCATTGCTCCATCCATGACCCACACCCTTCTATAGAAGTAAAGTGCCTTGCTGAGAGGATTTATCTTCGAGTGCTATTTCTTTGGTGACATCAACATTTTATTTGTAATAGCTGAGATCATGCCATTGCACTCCAGCCTGGGCAACAAGAGTGAAACTTCATCTCAATTATGTTTTCTTTCTCTTCCTCTTTTGAGCATGTTTATTTAAACTTCTTTAAATTCATGTTTCTTGATATTTAAAAACTATTAGTTGATAGCTGTGTGCAGTGGTTCATGTATGAAACCCTAGCACTTTGGGAGGCTGAGTCAGGAGGATGGCTTGAGCTCAGGAGTTTGACACAGCCTGGGCAACATGGCAAAACCCTGTCTCTACTAAAAATACAAATGTTAACTAGGTGTGGTGGCATGTGCCTGTAGTCCCAGCTACTTGGGAGGCTGAGACAGGAGGATTGCTTGAACCCACGTGGTCGAGGCTGCAGTGAGCTAAGATGCTGCCACTGCAGTTCAGCCTGGCTGGGTGACAAAGTGAGACCCTGTCTCAAATATATATATATACACATATATATATGTGTGTGTATATATATGTATATGTATATATATACAAATATATACATATACGAGAGAGAGAGAGGGAGACACTTTTTTGGGGGTTAAGGAGAAGAAGGTTTTCCCTCAAGTATATATCTATCAAATATTGATCAAAATTCTCAAAAATGTTTCTACTAAGCTCTTAGTTCTAGAAAAGGTGGCATAACAAAGACCAGATTTATTATCTTGCATTAAACAACTAGAATACCAGACCAAATATTAATTTATTTACTTTTACTTATTGAATTTTAACTTTTATTTCAAGGTCAGGGGTACATATACAGATTTGTCATATAGGTAAACATGTGTCATGGGGGTTTGTTTTACAGATTATGATGTTGTCACCCAGGTACTAAGTTTAGTACTCAATAGTTATTTCTTTCTGATCCTCTCCTTCCTTCCACTGTCCACCCTCAAGTAGGCAGTGGTGTCTGTTGTCCCTTTTTTTGTGTCTATGTGTTCTCATCATCTAGCTCCCACTTATAAGTGAGAACATATGGCATTTGGTTTTCTATTCCTGTGTTAGTTTGCTAAGGATAATGGCCTCCAGTTCCATCCATGTTCCTGCAGAATACATGATCTTGTTCTTTTTTATGGCTGTGTAGTATTCCATGGCATATATGTACCACATCTTCTTTATCCAGTCTATCATTGATGGGCATTTAGGTTGATTCCATATCTTTGCTGTAATGAATAGTGTATGAACATACACATGCATATGTCTTTATGGTAAAATGATTTATATTCCTTTGAGTGTATTCCTAGTAATGGGATTGCTGGGTTGAATGTTAGTTCTGTTTTCAGCTCTTTGAGGAATTGCTACACTGCTTTCCACAATGGTTGAACTAATTTATACTCTCACCAACAGTGTATGAGCATTCCCTTTTCTCTGGCAACCTTGCCAGCTCTGTTATTTTTTGACTTTTTGACAATAGCCATTCTGACTGGTGTGAGATGATATCTCACTGTGGTTTTGATTTGCATTTCTAGTGATTAGTGATATTGAGCTTTTTTCCATGTGCTTCTCAGCTTCATGTATGTTTTCTTTTGAAAAGTGTCTGTTCAGGTCCTTTGACTATTTATTTTTTGAGACAGAATCTTGCTCTGTTGCCCAGGCTGGAGTACAGTGGCACAATCTCAGCTTAACTATTTGCTAGGACTAAACTCAGCACTTTAAGACTACAACAAAACTGAGCAACCAAAAGTGAAACTGTTTTTTGTATAAGGTTAAATGTACATGTATTATATCGGATCCAGCAGTCCCACACTGAGGTAGTTATTCAAGAAAAATGAAAATGATATTCACACAACGACTTATGCTGAATTTTTTACAGTGGTTTTATTCAATGTAGCTCCAAACTGAGAAGAATTCAAATGTCCACCAATTAATAAATGGCCATCAATTAGTGTTACTTCCATATACAAGGGAATGCCACTCAAGAGTAAAAATAAATTTACTACTGATATAAACCTCACCATAGACAAATTTCTTTTTTGTTTTTTAATTTTTACTTTTTTGAGATGGAGTCTCACTCTGTTGTCCAGGCTGGAGTGCAGTGGCACGATCTTGGTTCACTGCAACCTCTGCCTTCCAGGTTCAAGCAGTTCTCTGCCTCAGCCTCCTGAGTACCTGGGATTCCAGGCACATGACACCACATCTGGCTATTTTTTTTTTGTATTTTTAGTAGATATAGGGTTTCACTATCTTGGCCAGGTTGGTCTTGAACTCCTGACCTCGTGATCCACCTGCCTTGGCCTCCCAAAGTGCTGGGATTATAGGCATGTGCCACCATGCCCAGCCATAGGTGAATTTTAAAACCACAATGCTGAGTGAAATTAGTCAAGAATGAAAGGTTACATACTGTATGATCCCATTGATATAAAATTCTAGGTAGGGTGTGGTGGCTCACGCCTGTAATCCGAGCACTTTAGGAGACTGAGCTGGGATCATGAGGTCAAGAGATTGAGACCATCCTGGCCAACATGGTGAAACCCCGTCTCTACTAAAAAATACAGAAGTTAGCTGGGCATGGTGGTGTGCGCCTGTAGTCCCAGCTACTCAGGAGGCTGAGGCAGGAGAATTGCTTGAACCCACGAGGCGGAGATTGCAGTGAGCCGAGATGGCACCACTGTACTCCAGCCTGGCAACTGGCGACAGAGCAAGACTCTCTCTCTCTCTCTCTCTCTCTCTCTCTCTCTCTCTCTCTCACACACACACACACACACACACACACACAAAATCTAAAAAAAGGCAAAACTATAGTGATGGGAAGCAGAACTTGGTTGCAGAGGGGCTGGATGGGAGGTTGGGTGTGGGGTGGGAGAGGGAATGACACCCAAGAAGCACGTTTTCAAATGATGGAAATCTTCTATTTCATGATTACAGCAGTGGTGTATAATTTGCCAAAACTCATCGACTTGCACACTTAGAGTTGGTTAATTTTATTCTATGCAAATTATACTTCAATGAAGCAGATTAATAAAAACACTCATGCCCTCTGGCTGCAGAAATTTACTTCTCAGAAGGTATCCCAAGGAAATATTCAGAATGTGGACAAGGATTTATGAACAAGGATGGCCTTCAAAGAATTGTTTATTATGGTGAAAAATTATGTACAAACAAAATATCCAGTTGTAGAAGTGGGATGAAATAATGATGATATGTGCATAGGATGGGTTGCTGTACAAGTTATTAAAATAATTTAATGACCTGGGAAAAATACACATGATGAAATGCCTGCTGAAAGACAAAATGTGAGCTATGGTCTCTGGAGTGCAGATACCTGTGCTGAATCCAGGCTTTGCCACACACAGCTGCGTGATGTTGGGAAAATGCTTAGCTTCTCTAAGCCTTGATGTTCTCATCCTTACAATGGAGATGCCAACAACACCTACTGTACAGATTGCAGTCAGGATTAAATACAATCACACTAGTAAAATCCTTAGCGCTTGGCATATGACAAACCTGATAAATGCTAGCAGAGCTTATTTGCTGTGACCAAAGTCTATAAATGGCAGGACAGTTTTGTCTAGAATTCTCTGTAAAGGATAACACAGAAATATACAAGCATATTTATCGTGGTCATCTTTGGGCTATGGGAGTGTAGTTTATGTTATTTTTCCTGCTTATACTTGTCTTTGTTTTCCAGTTGTTCTATAATAAGGATGCGTTACTTGTAGAATCAGAATCAAACCAATAAGCATTGTAAAGAGTTTCCTTTGCATTCCTGAAATTCTACAAATGTATATAGGAGCATCATTCCAGACACAGAGGAGTGATTAGGGGTATGAGGTGGAGATGAGAGGAATACAAGGCTGGGGAAAATATGATTCTTGCTTTCAAAGTGTTAGATGGGTGTGATGGATCATGCCTGTAATCCCAGCACCTTGGGAGGTTGAGGTGGGTAGATCACTCGAGGTTAGAAGTTGGAGACTAGCCTGGCCAACATGATGAAACACTGTCTCTACTAAAAATACAAAAATTAGCTGGACATGATGGCGTGCACCTGTAATCCCAGCTACTAGGGAGGCTGAAGCAGGAGAATTGCTTGAACCCAGGAGGCGGAAGTTGCAGTGAGCTGAGATCAAAGCACTGCATTCCAGCCTGGGTGACAGCGAGACTGTCTCAAAACAAACAAACAAACAAACAAACAAAAACAACAACAACAAAAACCCCTAAGTGTTTGCAAAGCATCTGGGTACATACATTTGTAAAACATAGAAACGAAGAATCCTAACGCAAAATGGAATGGACAAGAGGCGAGATTGGCAGAGGTCCAAGTAGTACGACAGAAGTGCTGTGGAAATGCCCTAGAAGGAAATGTTGGTGTTGCCTGGGAGCAGCAGGGTGGCTTCCCAGAGGATGGGTGATCAAGCTTGGCTGGGACGTGAACAGCACTCCTGGTGGAGGGCACTGTGTGAGCAAAGGTGTGGAGCTGAGAATGTGCAGACCATCTTCAGAGGATGATGAGCTCACTGTTGAGGCTCGATGGCAGGTGTGTCTGATGGAGGGGAGTGGGGAAGATACAGCCTGGCAAGTTCATGAAGTTCTTGGTTCTAGTTTTGTGACTGAAGTGCTGAGAACAGTGACCACGTGTCAGCACTATTCTCAGCACTTCACATGTGTTTACACTTTTAAACTTACAGAACTCCGAGTCAGGTATTATTTCAAGCCCCATTTTACAGAGAGCAAACTGAGGCAGAGACACGCAAATAGATTTGGTCACACTCCCTGCAGCTAGCAGGTGATAGAACCAGGACTCAAATCCAGGCGGTGTGGCCCCCGGTCCCTGATGCCTTGACACAGCCCTGCACTGTGGAGATCAGGCTTGGATATTTTCTTTCTGCAACAGGAAGCCACGGATGGTTTCATAAAAAAACTGGAAAGTGCCTTTAGCCAAGACACAATCCTGTTCTCTATGTCTGAGTAATTGCTTTCTCTTTCTTTCCTACACAAAAAGATGTTCTGGAAGAAACCAAAGGTGATCTGCTGGCCAGGGAACAGGAGACTTGGATTTAACCCTTCAACTCTGACCCTCCAGAAGAAGCAAGACATTTCTATTCTATGCTATAGATTTCTTGTCTTAATAAAGATGGAGCTGGAAGGAGGAGGAGAAGAAAAGGGAGTGCTTCTAAGTGGGGATAAAAAAATTCCCACAAAACCTTGAAATTTTATCTCAGCCTCAAGTGGAGATTAACCATGCCAAAATATCTGTGTTATTGATAACAATAATGATGACGATTATTATATTTTATTTTTCAATCCTGGTAATTATTGTACATTAAATCATTAGCATTCATTATTCCTACAATGTATAATTAGGACAATGGTGGATAGATTGCTCTTGACTGTAATGAAGTTTTTATAATTGTAATTTATTGGCATCAAATTACTTTTCTTAAAATGAATCTGAACATCACATTCTTAATTCTGGGGAGGGGGTGGCAATTATTTTTAATTAATGTTTCTTGTTTGTGCCACACAGGGGGAGCTGTCTGACCAAGCCAATTCTCTGTGTCTGCAAGGAAGTTAACCAAGAATAGCAAAGGGATTCTTGAATCATCATCTACCATGAAACATTTTCCTTTTTCCTGTCCCCACCCTAGTTCCATCTCCCTTCCTCCAAGGCAGTGGCCACAGGGAAAAACAACAACCACCACCATTTTCCAATATGATTAGTGGTGGAGACAGGAGATGATAATGCAGGTTGTTTAAGCCAATTTGTTGCTAGGAGAAGAATATTTTTTTCTTCCTTCAGAAATGGCTCAATTGGGCCAGACATAGTGGCTTACACCTGTAATCCCAGAATTCTGGGAGGCTGAGGTGGGTGGATCGCTTGAGCTCAGCAGTTCAAGACCAGCCTAGGCAACATGGCAAAACCCCATCTCTACAAAAAATACAAAAATTATCCAGGTGTGGTGGTGAGCACCTGTAGTGCCAGCTACTAGGGAGGCTGAGGTAGGAGGATGGCTTGAGCCCAGGAGGAGAAGGTTGCAGTGAGCCAAGATCACATCATTGCACTCCAGCCTGGGTGACAGAGCCAGTCCCCATCTCAAAATAAAAAAAAAAAAAGAAATAAAATAAAATAAATAAAGAAATGGCTCAATTGCCAGCCTCTGTCTTGGGGAGTATGTCTGTGTGTGTCCTGGGGTCTTGGAGGGTGGTGGTTAGGGGATGGCTTTTGGTGTAAATTTAATTGTGATGATTCACATAAGGTGACAAGCTCTTCTCTCTCACCACCCCCATCCAACAATTGGCTAAGGTGACCTCTCCAAAGATATGAATCTACTTCTTGTTTTTAGAAAGGTCAAGTGAGAAGTCTTGGAGCATGTGTTTCTACTGTTGTAATATGAAGTTGCCTGTATTTGACTGGATTTGACCTACAAAAAGGGCAATTTAATGGTTCAAACAAATCTATCCACCAGGATCAATGAAATGACTCCTTTCCAAAGATGTTGTTTAGGAGGGACAGAAAGGCCATTCGTTTTTGGCAACTGAGTGAGCAAGAAGAGTGTTTGTCAAGAAGAAGCATAAGGAGAGAGGATGGGGCAGACTGAGGAATACACAGGGAAGTGACCTGGAGAGAGAGACTGACTTACTCATCACCCATCCTGCACCAAGCATAGGTCAGGCCCTTTCTGTGCACATGTTCAAGGTGATGAGTGGCACTACTCTGGGTCTCCCTGACTTCCAGACACCTGCACTGTCTACTGTTCCAGAAATGAATAGCTATCAGTCATTCACGTCTTAGACTAGACACAAGACCAGACTGACCTTTAGCCTCCTAAACTTGATCTTGGTTTCCCCGTAAAGGAGCATTAGACTTTGTTGAGCTGGAAGGGAAGTAGTTCTAGATCCTGAAGACTAAGGTTCTACTCCCCTTATAGTCAGACCAAAGGGGTAGATGTCTACTTCATCTGTGATGGTGATGTCTTCACCCTGGTTTGAACAGAGAGACTTTTGCCTCGTCCAGGAGGGATCTGGTGTCATGTCTGTGCTGAGGTTCCAGGAGAACACACAACCTTTGATAATCAGTATGTGTAATGGGCTTGTGACACTTGCAGTTGGTGAATATTGTTAAGGAGGACTGAATTCAGGGTAGACACTTCTGTGGTTGGTGGCTGGGGTGGAGCTTGGATCTGTGGTCAGGACTCAAGGGATCCTGGCAAGTTACTAAAACCAGCACTTTGGGTCCAAATTAGTTAGTTGACAACACCCATGGATAAAGCCATGGGCTTCTAGGAGATGGTGAGGGCTCCCTGGCTCCATGGAAATGTGGTACTGAGGGTCTGAGAAGGGCGCAATTTTCAGCACCAAGGACAGAGGCCAAATCAAACCAGACGGGGACCTTCTAAGGTGAGCTACACATAATAGTATAGTTTTAAGAGATCTCCTGGTATCCTTTTGTGCAAACCTCTTCAGTTTGATTTGCTCTTTCTTGCCTCTCAGGGCAAGAATCTTGATGCTTGGATTCTGTTATCTTATTCTAGCTCTGTCACTTATGAGCTGGGAAAATTTGTAGAATGGGTTAATAATTGGTTGGTTTGAAGATTAATGAAATCCTGCCTATAAATAGCATAGTATTTGGCAAAGTAAGCAATCAATAGGGGACATTTGTGGCTATTGTTCTGGAGGCGGAATTAGTAGGTATGATTAATAATAATGATCATAGCAACCTCCACTTATTGAGTCCTTACTATATGCTAGGCTCTGTCTTAAATGCTGTAAACATATTGTCTCATTCATTATCTACAACAGTCTTGTTACAGATGAGAAATTGAGGCACAGAAAGGCTAAGGAACTTGGCCAAGGTCACACAACTGGTAAGTGGTAGAAGTGAGATTTGAATGAACCCAGGTGGGTAGAGAGAGTATAACACTTATACTATTATGCCAATGGTCTCAATAGCTCAGCTATAAGCATTCAACAACTGGAACAATAATAATAATTACCATTATTATCATTACCATCACCACCAGTACCAACATCATTTGTCTATTACTATCAATTATTAATTGATTATCTCCCTTCCCCCACTTCTTTCAAGATGTTTGATCAAGGGACATGATGGGCTAAGGAAGAAAGTGCCATGACAGAAGGAGAGATTTCCAAGGAAAAGCATAAGTCATGGTCCCGGGCATCTTGGAGGATGTAAAAACAGGTCCCAAATTTGGGGGACCTCAAAGCCTAACAGAGGGGGATTTTTTTCCCTTTTTTCTTTTCTTTTCTTTTCTTTCTCTCTTTCTTTCTTTCTTTCTTTCTTTTTTTTTTGAGACAGAGTTTTGCTCTTGTTGCCCAGGCTGGAGTGTAATGGCACAATCTCAGCTCATTGTAACCTTCACCTCCTGGGTTCATGCGATTCTCCTGACTCAGCCTCCTGAGTAGCTGGGATTACAGGCACATGCCCCACATCTGTCTAATTTTTCATATTGTTAGTAGAGACAGGGTTTCACCATCTTGGCCAGGCTGGTTGTGAACTCCTGACCTCAGGCAATCAGTGAACCTTGGCCTCCCAACGTGCTGGGATTATAGGCATGAGCCACCATGCCCAGCCTTTTCCCCTTTTTGTGTGGGTCATTTTCTAGTGAAAACTGAAAACCTGCTAGATAAATTCTTTAAAAAAGCTGTAACACTTAGAAGGCAAGGTAGACAGTTGCCCAAATTACCACAGCACCAAGGTATAAACTACCATATGTAAGATACCAAATGCTGTGGAGAATCAGGAAGAGAACTGTTTTCAGATAGTGATTAACTTTATGGAGGTCTTTCTGCGGGAGGAAGACTCTGAACTAAGGATGCAAATATAGGCAAGATTGGGACATCATGTCAATGAAGAGATGTTGGAAACCAAGCAGCCTGGAGTGAGCCACTTTACTTCCTCCTCTTCCTCGTTTTCTTCCTCCTCCTCTCCATCTTGTCTTCCTCTGTCTCTTTCTCCTTTCTGTTCTTATTCTTCTCTTCTTCCTCCTCCTTTCGTTTCCTTTTTTTCTACCTCTGTCCATCTCCCTTGTCTTCCTCTTCTTATTCCTCGTTTCCTTCCTTCTCTTCCTCTTCCTTCCACCTTCCCCTAATTATTTGATAATTATCAATTGACCCACCATATTAGAGAATCAGCCAAAGGCTGAGGATCTGAATGCTGGTAAACCTTTCTTCTAGCTGTTTGCTTCACACTGCAGCCTTGGAGTGGAAATGCAACTCCAAGTGAAAATTGGGGCAAATTCTATTGCAGGTGAGGCAGCATTTTTGTCAAGGAGGACAAAGCTTAATACCCACCCTCAGGAAAGGCAATTAGAAGAATAAATCTGGTCAACTAGACTTTGGCACAGACCCAGCCCTGTCCTATACTCTCTGTGTAACCTTCAGCAAATAGCTTTACATCTGTTTCCACCTCTGTAAGATGAAGGTAAACTGGGATTTTCTCTTCACAGGGTTGTCATGAGGGTTAAATGAAATAATCTATATGAATGTATTTAGCATCGTGCCCAGAACATAGTAGATGCTAAAAAAAAAAAAAAGCTTTTCATCTCCTTTAATTAATGAATCTCTATATTTAAAATGGGGTCTGTGGCTCTGGAGCGGGAGCGAGTCGTGGTGGGGTTGTGACGGCAGAAGAGATGGAAGGCAGGAGAGAAGATCGGATTTCTTATGGGGTGAAGGTGGGCAGTGTAAATCTAATTTCTTGGCAAAAGCTGCAATTTGCCAGCCCTTTTAATTATTATTTTTTATTATGGATACAAATTAAAAATAAACTGTGTGTCTCAATCACAGCAGGGATTAAAATTGTTCCCTAATTGTTATCTTTGAATCAATCTAGCTTCTATTAGCTCTGCTTCTCAAGGTATAATTGAGGTGTGTGTGTATGTGTGTGTGTGTGTGTGTGTGCACGTGCGCATGCCTGTGTGTGTGCGAGCATGCATGTGTGTCTCCTTGGTTTGTGGGGAAGGCACCTTCCCCATTTGATGTACTCTGTTGTATTCCAAATTCTAGTTTTCTTTTTCCTTCCTCTTTGCTAAAGATCTTGAGTGGCAGTAGAGTTGGCAAGGTTTGAACAATAGATTCCTGTCCCCATCTTCTATCCCTAAATTTTTTATTTCAAAAATCAACATACTTTGTTCTATCATGGGGGATACTTTTTGATAGGGTTGGAGGTGGGAGAGGAGTGATCTAAAATGGATATGTTGGTGATTGCTAAACTCAATTTCTTCCTGAATACAGAGCTCTAGACCGCGAATTCTCTAGGCAAGAAACAGGGCTTCTTGTTCATCTTGTTCTTGGCTACATTCCCAGCACCTAGAACAGTGTCTGGTACATGGTGGGTTCTCATTAAATATTAACTGATTAAACTCAGTCAAGCACGTTGTACTGGAAGAAAATATGTGAAATGCATAGTGCACAAATACATGATCCCTGGTACATAGATAATGGTAGTGAGCAATATCACACAGCTCCTGTTCTTTTTATCAGATACCCAAGCTCAGACAGACCATTCTGAGACAATTTTTCTACTTAAATTTTATTTTAATATTTGCAGTCTTACTAGTTGCCATTTGCCAAACCTTTGCTATATATACTTGATGCTTTATATGTATTATTGTGAATTCTCAGGCACTCTTACTATACCCATTTTACAGATAAGGAAACTGAGGCTCAGAGAGATGAAATCACTTGCACAAGCTCACGCAGCTGGTAAGTGATGAGGCTGGGATTCAAACTCCAATCTGTCAGGCTCCTAAACATCTATGATCTCTCTTGTCACAATTCTTCCCTACCTTGTGATCTCTAACTGTTTATATTTTATTTTATTATTTTATATTTTTGGACACAGTATCTCTGTTGCCCAGGCTGGAGTGCAGTGGCACCATCATAATTCACCACAGCCTCAGATTTCCAGGCTCAAGTGATTCTCCTGCCTCAGCCTCCCCAGTAGCTGGGATTACAGGCATGCATCATCATGCCTGGTTAATTTTTGTTAATTTTTAATTTTTTTGTAGAGATGGGAGGTCTTGCTATGTTGCTCAGGCTGGTCTCAAACTTCCAGCCCAAGCAATCACTCCACCTTGGACTCCCAAAGTGTTGAGGTTACAGGTGTGAGCCACTGTGCCCAGCCTCCAATTTATTTATCTCTTCCAAGTAAGCAAGCTAAGTATTGCTGGCCTTATTCTTCACATAAAGAAAATGAGGCCCCAAGAAAATCTTAAGACTTGTCTTGGGGTGGGAGGTGTCACATGCATGGAGACCTCATGCTAGTGGCCAGTGTACTACCGATGCATCCTAACCAGGGCATCGCCCTGCCCTCCTGTGCTGGTCATCTAACCCAATGGAAATTTAAAAATGAGAACTTCAGGCCAGGCACAGTGGCTGACGCCTGTAATCCCAGCACTTTGGGAGGCCAAGGCAGGTGGACTGCTTGAGGTCAAGAGTTTGAGAACAGCCTGGCCAATATGGCAAAACCCCATCTCTACTAAAAATACAAAAGCTAACCAGGTGTGGTGGCGCATGCCTGTGATCCCAGCTACTCAGGAGACTGAGGCAGGAGAATTGCTTGAACCCGGGAGGTAGAGTTTGCAGTGAGTCAAGATCGCGACACTGTACTCGAGCCTGGGCGACACAGAGAGACTCTGTCTCAAAAATAAAATAAAATAAAAATGAGTGCTTATAAAAAACTTTAAATCTAATAAATGAGTTCATATAGAGAGACCAGAGTGGCTGCATTGTGCTTTCAGCAAGAAGCTGAGCTGAGGTTATATCACTAAAAAGGAGGAGCTTTTCTGAGTGCACACTTGGAAAGAATAAGCATTTGTTCATTTATGCTTTGCATGAATACTCTTTGAGTACCTGTGATGTGTCAGGTCTGCAGGAAGATCTAGGAATACAGCAGGAAACAGAAGAGCCAGCCCCTGCCCTCAGAAGTTTATGAGCAAGGGGACGAGACAGATTCAACAAAATATTCCCATAAGCATATAGTTACAATCTGTGATAAAACATAGGAGGAAGAAGTACAGGGAATTACTAGAGATTATATAATAACAAGGGGACACAATGTCCCAGTGGGGGGGGGCGGTGTTCAGGAAGGCTGGGACACGTTTGAGCATCGATTGCGGAGGAAGAGTTAACTAGGTGGCTCCTCTTCTAGGCAGAGGGCACTGCTTGCAAATGAGTCCAGGAAAAGGGACCAAGGCATCTTCTAGGAACAGGAGAGCCACTGTGAATGGGGCTTACAGGATGGGGGACAAGTGTGAGACTAACCCTGGGAAGGTAGACGGGGCCAGATCTGCAGGGCCGTGAGGACAAGGTGTGATGGCAACAGGGATCTACTGAAAATCTTGAGCCCAAGAAATGCTTTAATTGGATTTGTGTTTAAAAGACGAGATCAGTTGAAGCTGGGTGTAGTGGCTCACGGCTGTAATCCTAGCACTTTGGGAGGCTGAGGTGGGCTGATCACATGAGGTCAGGAATTCGAGACCAGCATGGCCAACATGGCAAAACCTCATCTCTACCAAAAATGCAAAAATTAGTCAGGCATGATAGCATGCGCCTGCAATCCCAGCTACTCAGGAGACTAAGGTGGGAGAATCACTTGAACCTAGTGGATGGGGGTTGCAGTGAGCCAAGATTGCACCACTGCACTCCGGCCTGGAGTGAGACTCCATGTCAAAAAAATAATAATAATAATACCTTGAGGCCAGGAGTTCAAGAACAACCTGGGCAACATAAAAAAGACCCTATCTTTATTTAAAAAGAAAAGAAAAGAAAAAGCTGAGCCAGCCATGGTGATATACACCTGTAGTCCCAACTACTCAGGGGGCTGAGGTGGGAGGATCACTGGAGCCCCGGAGTTTGAGGCTGCACTGAGCCATGTTTATGCCCCTGCATGACAGCCAGAGTGACAGCGTGAGACTCAGTCTCAACAGAAAAAAACTCATTAAAAGGATACTCAGAGCAGCTCTTCTGGTGTTTTGATATCTTGAGAATCTGTTTTGAAATGAGAAAGAAGGATCCAAAAAAAAAAAAAAAAAAGGCCAGGTGTGGTGGCTCACACCTGTAATCCTAGCACTTTGGGAGGCCAAGGTGGGTGGATCACCTGAGGTCAGAAGTTCAAGTCCAGCCTGGCCATCATGGTGAAACCTCGTCTTTAATTAAAAAAAAAAAAAAAGAAGGATCCATTTTGGCAGGGGTGCTAAAATAGACTGATGGTGTGTGAGGAGGAGTATTTGCCTAGAATATCTTCTAGAACATGAGGACTGGGGACAGCATTCATGAACATCGTTTTAATTCAGAAAGTTTTCTATGTACCATCATAGTTTTGGGAGTCATCTGTGGTGGTCATTAGGGCTGTTCCCGAATGTTTTGTTCTCTGCCTTCCAGGCATGTGGCAGGAATGTGCTTCTGTGACCAACCAAAAAGATCACACTGTCATATCTAGGCTGAGTTTTTATGAGCACTTACCTTTGCAGTCATGGAAGGCTGGGTCCAGATGATGCCTCCAATCACCTGGATCCTGAAGTGACCCCCCAACAGTCAAAGCCTCCTTGCTAACCCACAGTAAAATGAGACTGGGTGAGAAACAAACTGCTGGGCCTGTTTGTTACTGGAGCATAACCTCGCCTTCCCTGACACATACAAAAGCTCTCCCACACCCTGCTCTGCCTCCTCCTGCATCCCTCCTCACCCCCTCTCTCAGAAGGCTGCAGCCCCACCTGTATGCCACATTCCTTCCGGTCCCAAGGCCTTCATACACGCAGTTGCCTCCAACCTGCTCGACCTGCTTTCTCTTATCCCTTGGCAAATTCCTACACTCCTTCAGGTCTCAGTTTCAGGGTCTCATCTCCTTGTTGGAGGTTTCAGACGACATGAGATCTTCAGAGCACTGACCCAGTTGGTGATCACATCTTTATTTGTTTTTTGAGACAGAGGATTGCTCTGTTGCCCAGGCTGGAGTGCAGTGGTATGATCACAGTTCACTGCAGCCTCAACCTCCTGGGCTCAAAGGCTCCTTCCTCCTTAGCCTCCCAAGTAGCTGGGACTACAGTTGCATGCCACCATGCCCAGCTAATTTTTAAATGTTTTGTAGAGATGGTGGGGGGGTCACTTTGTTGCCTAGGCCTCAAGTGATCCTCCAGTCTCAGCCTCCCAAAGTGCTAGGAATACAGGTGTGAATCACTGTGCCCAGCATCTAATGCTTTTTGAATGAATAAATAGACGAATGAAAGAAACCCATGTGATCTTGAATTGCCCCTCCCAGTATGGAGGAAAGAGGACCCTGGGCTTCCATTCCCCTTATCTTCGGCCAATTCCCCTTTCTGACCTAGGACCACATTACAACATTCATGAGCTCTTTTTTCCATAAAGAAGTTAAAAATTTTATTTTATGACTGTCGAGGTATAAACATGAATATAATCCAGGCTAGATTCATTAATATTTATACACATTATTATTATATCATGTCTTCTTTTGACTTTAAAAGAAATCAACATTAAAACATTTAATTAACATTAAAATATTTTTATGGACCCCTTGAAGTATTGTGAGTCCTAAGCATCATGCTTCCTGTGCCTAATGGAAAAATTGGTCCCTCCTGACCCAGTTTCCTGTTCATTCATTCATTCATTGAGCAAGAATGTATAGAGCATCGTCTCAATGCCAAGATCAGCACCAGTGGGGGTGGGCGGTGCTGGGATCCCAGACCCTGGTATTCCATCGCAGGCAGAAGTAGCCACTGTCTCCTTTTTTTGTGTCTCTGATATTCTAGTGGGGGAGATAAGCATGGAACAAATGCAACAAGAAATAAATGTGTAGGTGATTCACACGTAATGTGTTTACACATTTATTTATAAATGTATTTATACCTTATGAATTATAAATTATGATAGTTCACACATTCACTCTAAATTACCGAGTTCTAGTGTCTTTGGAGAGCCAAGAATGAGGAAGTGTGAGGTGGTCTGTGGGAGAAGGAGGGTCATTGAGGAAGCCTTCCCCAGTTGGAGCTGCAAGTTACCTGTGCCAGGAGGGTGGGGCAGTGCATCTCAGGCAGAGGCTCGGCATGAACACAGGTCCAGAGGCAGAACATAGCAGAGCATCTTTGAACAACTCCTCCACCAGCTTCTTCAGCATCATCAGAAAGCCACAACCATCCCATAGAACTTCCGGATACTCACTTTCTTTCCAGGCCTATCCCAAACAGTTTGCAGCCTGGGTCACAAGCGGGGAGCCCTGGAGGGCTGGTTTGATTAGATCACTGTCAGCCAGGGATGGAGGTTAATTGCTATTCTCTTTGTGATTCTGGCTTGGCCCAGCAGCTCTGCCCAAGGCCGCAAGTGTGTGTGTGTGTGTATGTGTGTCTGTGTGTCTGTGTGTCTGTAGGTCAGTTTGGCCTCGGCCTGGCGGGGAGGCCAAGGGGGCAGGGGGTGGGTTGCCCAAGATTTCTCTGTGAGTTCTGAGCCTTGTCTTGTCTGGTGTGTAGCAAAGAGGAGTGCTTAACAAGCATTAAGGGACACAAATAATTCCCCTTTTCTCCTCTCCGCCTATTCTTCCCTCTCTCTTTTCTTGTAAATCCTGCTTCTTGCATGTGAATAGCGGAATGGCTTCATCTGGGACCTTTAATCAGATCCCTGGTAGGCTCTAGGAGGGCAAAGTGCCGGAGGGATTACCTTTTATTTTAGGTTTTTCTCCCCTAGTTTCGCCATTCCCCTCTTCCCCTCCCCTGGCTGTGTTTTCCTCCCTGGCGTTTGTTCTCAGCAGAAGTAAGTAAGGAAGGCTTAAAGCGCGGGGGAGGGGGGCTTACAAACTTAAGGGGATCGGGCCCTATTCAGCCGGGCTTGTCCACAGACTTTCTGCTTTTGTTCTCGGCCATTCTTCAGCTGATTTCTTCACTCCAGCAAAAGCACTTTAATTCCCTTTTAGATACGGAGAATCCGTCCTCTTCCCCTCGCTGCCCCCTCCCTCTCTCCACCCCACACACCCCATTTCACTTTTTCAGACCCTTTATGCTCCGTCTTCGTCCTCCTCAACAAAGACCCAACATCCTCGCAAAGTATTTCTTTCACCGACGGGGGAAGCGCTGGAGAATCAGGGGGAGGGGAAGGGGAAGAGGGAGAGAAGAGGGGGCTTCTCCGGGATCAGACCTCCAAGCCGGGCCAGGGGAGACCCGTGGCTTCAGACTGCACTCGCTTGGTCTCAGCTTTGCCTTGGCTGGGGAAGAACGACGCTGATGCCAGCACGAGCGTGTGGAAGAAAAAAATGTCTGACGGTGTGTCTGTGTGATGGTGACAGGAGGCAGGAGGCTTCGGAGACCTGGTGTGGGCTTTGTCCGCATTCCTGGAAGGAGCAGGGGTGGTCCCGGAGAAAAGTCGGTGCGAGGAGGGGATACCTGGGCCTTCAGTCTCCGTCAAAATACCCCAGACCTACTGGGCGCATCCCAGTGAAGCATCCCTGGGCGGGGGTGGGGGGTGTGTGGGGGGGGGTGGGCGCATCCCGGTGAAGCATCCCTGGGGGGTGGGGCGCATCCCAGTGAAGCATCCCTAGGGTACCAGAGGCGCTGGGTCTGGGGCCCTCGCTGGGGCTTTTCAGCAACCAGGAAAAGGTTTGAGACCTGGAGGAAAAGGGTTGGCTGCAAAATAGGGAAAGAAAACCCCCAGCTCAAAATTAATTAAGTGCTGGATTGCGAGTCTACACAACATATTTTATGTCAATTGCACTAATTGTTCAATTTGACATTCATAAAAATTTCATTGCATATAAAAACAATTCGTGGGGCAGGTTTTTCTTTCTCATTCCATTCATGACCTGCCTCCCTCTCCCTCCCTCTCTCCTTGCTTCCCTCCTTCCCAATAATCTGATGAATACCTGTGAACCAGCCACCCATCCCTGTAACACCAGAACGTGCTAGTAACTTCCAGTGACTCTGCCCACTCCGATTCTAACGCCCTCCCTCCTTGCAAGAAGTAACCATCTTCCTAAATTTTGTCTTTCTATTTTAAAAATAGTCATTATCACTCATTTATATTTCTAAACAAAGTCCCCCTTTAGTTTGAGTTCAGATTTTCTCATTCTACCAGCATCTGTGGGATGGTTGAGCCATTCGACCAAACCATCGATTCAGTGAGTTCCTTAAAACCAAATTAAAAAAGGAAAATGTGTAAAGTTCTTTCAAACATTCTTTACAGCAAAACCAGCTCTAGGAAATGGGTGTGTTGTGCTTTTAGTGGGTTAGTTAATGATGCAGGGAGGAGCCTTCAAAGTAAGAGTGTCTAAGTGCCTGCTAATCGCTGAAAATGGTGCTGCCTCCAATCCTACTTTCATCAAGGAGGTAAGTCTGTAGTCAATTACCAGCCTTGGCTTCCCCATCTATGAAATGGGAGCAACAAATTAGCTCAGCTTTTTATTGAAAACATAAAAAGTGAGAGCTCATGGGAGAAGCAATCTCACTGCCTCACATTCTAGAAAGATAAAACGAGCTTTCCCATCTTCTCTTCTTTCTGTCTGAGTCTGAGAAAGATGAGTTTCTCTTCTTCGAAATGTCGACAAATCGACGCAGGGCCATTTAAGAGAAAGTGGGCCGGGGCCGTAATAGCCCAATTGGGAGTGTGAACACCAGAAGGGCTGGCTCCCTCTCCATGCCACAGGATGGGCAATTACTGCGAGGCACTTTTCGGGCAAAATAGAAGGCAGAGAAATAGCAAGTAGGAGCCCCAATTATCGGGAGTCATTCTCAGGACGAAAAACGCTGTCTCATTCTCCTGCAGCAAACTGTCGGTCAGACCTGGAGTGGTTAAAGCGGTTAGGAGAAGACGCTGGAGATTCAGCAGGGATAATGTCTGGCTTTTCTTAGTAGGGGAGGAGGAGGACGGATGGATGGATGCTTTGGGAGCCGGTGTGGCTTGCATCTTTCTCCTGGATGCTGTGGGGCACAAGTATGGCATTTTATTCTCTGCACTGTTTCTGTCTCCCCCACCTTGCCCCACCGCAAATAAATCAAGGGTTCCTTCCCTCTCTGTGCTTCTAGCTATGCAAACAAGAAGGACAGTGTGTCTCTAACCACCACCAGGGCTTTAGGCAGTGGTGTGTTGGTAAAATATTTAACAACCGGCTCCAAAATAAATGCCAGATTTGTAGAGTTTGTCAGTTTCTTCGGTGTAAATATTCCCACCTGACATCCCTGGGTAGCGTTTGAAAGAGATAGGCAGTAGCATACCATTATAGAGTAGTTCTACCACCCAGAAACGACAGAAAGAAATAACCCCAGAGATCGAGAGTTCGAGACCAGCCTGACCAACATGGAGAAATCTCCTTTCTACTAAAAGTACAAAATTAGCTAGGTGTGGTGGCACATGCCTGTAATCCCAGCTACTTGGGAGGCTGAGGCAGGAGAATCACTTGAACCCGGGAGGCAGAGGTTTCAGCGAGCCGAGATCATGCCTTTGCACTCCAGCTTGGGCAGCAAGAGCAAGACTCCATCTCAAAAAAAAAAAAAAAGAAAAGAAATAAACTCAGAAGCATAGATAATAATAAAATGTAGACAAATAATCAGGACGTAGTGAATTTGGAGTGTTTATTATCTTTGCTTTAATATGACTGATTTAATTATAAGCTCGTTTAAGTTAATTTTTAGTGGGTGGTTGAACACCCAGCTTGCCAAATTCCTGTACATGTGCTGGTCGGCTCTTGGGAATCAGCTCGAGCTGGCTGCAGCTCACTGCCTGCTTGCAGAATATTTTCTGTTTGCTCAGGGCCCACACACTCCTGTGTGCTTGTCATTGCTACATGATGTCAATCAGCAAATTTATCACTTCGTGATAAAGGAAAATCAATAGGCACTTTCCACTCTTCTCCCTGAAAAACAGCCTTCCAGGGGACCCTGAGAGATTGTGTTTTCAGATCAGGAAAGCAGAGTTTGCTGCATTCCCCTGCCTGGAGCTTCTATTTTAGATTGCAAGATTGTGGCCTTGCTCTATGCCTGTGTGTTCATTCAATAGCAAACCATGAATGCCTACTGTGTGCCAACCTCTGGGAGAGGGAGATGGCAGGCATTCTTCCCTCCACAGAGAACCATCAACTGGGAGCAGATGGCAGGCAAGAAGGCAGCTTTAGCCTCCATGGGTCCTTGCACTTCTCTACTAATTGGGGTTCCCCAGAAAGCCTCCCTTTGAGGACCTGCACTTCCCTCTTGCATCTCCCATCTTTTTTTTGAGATGGAGTCTCGCCGTGTAGACCAGGCTGGAGTGCAGTGGCACTATCTCGGCTCACTGCAACCTCCGCATCCTGGGTCCTGGTTCAAGCAATTCTCCTGCCTCAGCCTCCCAAGTAGCTGGGATTACAGGCACAGCCACCATGCCCAGCTAATTTTTATATTTTTTAGTAGAGATGGGGTTTCACCATGTTGGCCAGTCTGGTCTTGAACTCCTGACCTCGTGATCTACCCACCTTGGCCTCCCAAAGTGCTGGGATTACAGGCATGAGCCACCACGCCAGGCCACATCTCCCATTTTCTAACAAGATTTTTTTCCCTTTGATCCCTAGACTGTTCCTAAGTTAGTTGATAGACTTAAATATAAAAAAGACTCCTATAACTTAATTGCAGAGCTACTATTTGCCACCTATGAGATTGGCACAGATTAGAAAGCTGAGAAATACAAAGTGTTGGTGAGGACATGGGGACGCAGGAACCCAACTGCATAGCACATTCTGGCATGACTTGGTCAGATTAAGTCTACAAATACTCCATGCCCCAGTAGTTCTACTGCTGGGCATAGGGACCAGGTACTTCTCTACACAGGACCCTCCTTCCTGCTTCCTGGGATCACTGAACCAATAAGGGTCTAGGATGGGCAGAGAGCAACATTGATGGCTTTCTTTGCTTTCATCCCACCTCCTGAATTTGTGTTCCCTGCATAAAACCCATTGAATGAGAGAAAATATAAATATTTTAATTTTAATTTTTAATTTTTTTAGAGGTAGTCTCTCTGCTACCCATGTTGGAGTACAGTGGTGTGATCACAGTTCACTGCAGCCTTAACCTCCTGGGCTCAAGCAGCCCTCCCAGCCCAACCTCCCAAGGGACGGAAACTAAAGTTGTGCACCATCACACCTGGCTAATTAATCCCCCCTCACCCTTTTTTTTGGTAGAGATGGGGTCCAACTATGTTGCCCAGGCTGGTCTTCAACTCCTGTCCTCAAGTGATCCTCCCAAAATGCTGAGATTTCAGGTGTGACCACTGTGTCCAGCCCGGAAATAATTGTTTTAGTTCCCTTTTAGCAATCATAATAAAATTTATTGAGTACTCACTATGCTACATGTGTTATCTTACGGAATCTTCACAACCATTCTAAGAAGAGGCACATATAATTCCTCCCAATTGAAAGTCAAGGAAACTGAAGCTCCAAGAGCCATTGTTTCTTGCCCAAGATCACACAGCCAGTAGATGCTATAGCCTGCTGGGGCATCGGGTCTGTCTGAACCTAGAGTCCATGGGACCTTTCCCCTCACTTGTGAAATTGAGTTACAATTCTCTGTTTATGGGTCCTTGAGGGCATGGTCTGGGTACATTCACTGCCTAACCATAGTGTTGGCATGGTGTAGGTGCTCAATAAATGTTTTTTGTTGTTTGTTTTTGAGACAGCGTCCTGCTCAGTCACTCAGGCTGGAGTGCAGTGGTGCAATCATAGCTCACTGCAGCCTCAACCTCCTGGGCTCAAGCAGTCCTCCCACTTCAGCCTTTGGGGTAGCTAAGACTATAGGTGTGTGCCAGCACACCCAGCTCACTTTTGTTTATTTTTTGTAGAGATGAGGACTTACTCTGTTGCTCAGGCTGGTCTTGAACTCCTGACCTCAAGTGATTCACCTGCCTTGGTTTCCCAAAATGCGGGGATTACAGGCGAGAGCCACTGTGCTCAGCCTCGATAAATGTATGTGAAGTTAGCAATGGGTTGAAAGAGAACATTTTTCCTCATCTTGATATTGAGAGGATTAAAGGAGATAATGCAAGCAAAATACTTAACACGTGCTCAACATTTTAAAAAATTATATGTATGATGGTCTTGATCTTCCTGCAGACTTATAAATAACCAGGTTTTTGGGAAAAGTCCCAAGCATAGGAAGTTAGGAGGGAATTTGGAGAGCAGAAGATTTTCAACACTGAATTGTTGAGCTCAGGAGCAAGTGCACAAATCATGGACCCATAGAAAATCAGGCCTGGAAACAAACATGAAAAAATGCTCAACATCACTAACAATCAGGGAAATGCAAATCAAAATCACAATCTTACTCCCACAAGAATTGCCATAATCAAAAAATTAAAAAAAAAAAAGATGTTGTCATAGATGTGGTGAAACAGGAACACTTCTGCACTGCTGGTGGGAATGTAAACTAGTACAACCACTATGGAAAACAGTGTGGAGATTCCTTATAGAACTAAAAGTAGAACTAGCATTTGGTCCAGCAATCCCACTACTGGGTGTCTCCCCAGGGGAGAAGAAGTCATTACATGAAAAAGATACTTGCACACACATTTATAGCCACACAATCAGTAATTGCAAAAATATGGAATCAGCCCAAATGCCCATCAATCAATGAGTGGATAAAGAAACGGTGGTATTTATATGTATCTACGATGGAATACTACTCAACCATAAAAAAGAATTAATTAATGGCATTTGCAGTAACCTGAATGTGATTGAAGACTATTATTCTAAGTGAAGTAACTCAGGAATGGAAAACTGAACATTGGATGTTCTCACTCATAAGTGTGAGCTGAGCTATGGGGATGCAAAGGCATAATAATGACACAGTGGACTTTGGGGACTCGGGAGAAAGCATGGGAGGGGGGTGAGGAATAAAAGGCTACAAATTGGGTTCATTGTATACTGCTCAGTTTATGGGTGCACCAGAATCTCACAAATCACCACTAAAGAATTTACTCATGTCACCAAATTCCCCAATAATGTATAGAAAGAAGAAGAAAAAATGAAAATCAGACCTGGAGTCATCCAGTCTCTGCTTCACAGTGACAGAGGAGAAACTGCTCAGAGAGCAGCACTAATACCTGATGTCTGGCTCCTAGGCCACTTCTTACTGCCACCTGGATGTCCTGGAGTGTTGTTCCTCTCCAGAGTTGGAGAATAACTCTCCTACCCCCCAGGAGATTTTTCTCTGATTTGCTTCTTTCTTTTCCTTTCAAGGGCTGGGGAAGAACCAGACTCCTGAAATTTGATTTGAGCATCCATTGGGGAAGCTGCTTTTCTAGGGAAGAACTGGGTCTAGAGCATACTGAAAACTCGAGGTCTCTGTGTGAAGGTGGAACAGGGGCCATCTCTCTGTGGGGAGTGAGGCTGTCTTCTACACATCACTTAGAGGTCTTAGGGTTTCTTTGACGTCACTTCTGGGCTGGAATCCATCTGCTGCCCTCTGCTCTATGGGCCTTCACTGTGACCAGACCTGAGGAGACAGCAATGGGGCAGGGCCTGGAGAGGGAGGGGCCTGTGGCCAGCCCAGCTCAAAGGTGGTAATGGCAATGACCCCTCTGCTCCAAGTGATAACAGTAATAACATAACAGCACTGATTTAAAAATTCATAATACTGGGTAAGGCATAGTGGCTCACATCCATCATCCCAGCACTTCGGGAGGCTGAGACAGGAGGATCACTTGAGCCCAGGATCATTTTGAGGCCAGCTTGGGCAACATAGTGAGACCCCTTCTCTACAAAAAATTTAAAAATTAGCCAAGTGTGGTGGTGCGCACCTGTTGTCTCAGCTACTCAGGAGACTGGGGTGGGAGGATTGCTGGAGCCCAGGAGGTTGAGGCTATAGTGAACAATGTTTGTGCCACTGCATTCCAGCCTGGGCAACAATAAAAGATCCTGTCTCAAAAAACAGTTGATATTTGCTGAGCACTTACTATGTGCCTGGCACTGCCCTAAAGGCTTTAAAATATTGCTCCTTTATTTCTCACAAAACTTATGCCATGTTCGTTAGATAAAAGAACTGTGGCAATGTCAAAGTTCCTGAATTTGATAATTACATGGTGGGGGCATCGTGATTAGGACTCGCACCCTGAAGAAATTCATGGTGAAGTGGTGCGAGGCTACAACTTCCTTGCAAATGGCTCCACAAAATGAAGTAGTTAGTGTAAGGGTTCTTGCCGAATTTAAAATGAGGAAACTGAGGCCAGCACAAGAAGATCCAATGCAAATTTATTCAGCTCCTGGGCGAGGTTCTGCAGTCCGACAGGAGGGGCCGGAGAAGTCACGGGACTCCTCTCAGACGTGGGGTTTTATAGGGAGTAGACGCATTTCAATTGGTTGTGGGAGAGCAGGACGTGGGCGGGGCAAGCTGCCATTGGCAGGTAAGCGGGATGCACGATGCTATTGGGCAGATTTACGAGGCTTCTTTTGCATTTTGGCGGGGTTCAACGACTGGCTAAGTGCTGAGTGCAAAGCCTAGTGCCGAGTGCAGATTTGCGTGCCAAGTGCAGAAGTGGGCATGGAGGGGAGTTTAATGGTGGGCTAGGTGCTCAGTGCAGAGCCTAGTGCCAAGTGCAGAAGTGGGCGTGGAATGATAACATGGTTTCTAGGCGCGGAGGGGGGTGGGCGTGTCAGAGCTCCCGGCGAGGGAAGGGGGGTGTGTCCGAGCTCCCAGCTAGGCGACCGGCCTTACAGGTAGGTACACAGACAGATGAAGTCATATAGAGAACAAGTGTGTTCAAATGTTAGCAATTGGGGAATACAGATAAGAGTATACAAGTGTTCATGGATCTTGTAACTTTTTGATAGGTTTTTAAAAATTTTCCATGAAAAGGAAAACCAAAAATATAAGAGCAGCACTATTATTGTCCCCATTTTACAGATGGGGAAACTGAGGCACAGAGAAGTTAGCACCTGTCGTAGATGCTCCAGAAATATCAGCTGTTTTTTTATTCACATGTGATGAGACCAAGGCTCAGAGACAGTCCGTAACCTGTCCGCCATCGCACAGCAAGAAAGTGGGTGTTTGCCCTTGAAGGGTCCTATCGCTCTGACCTGCTAAGGTTATGTGGACCTCAGGTTGGCTTGGCTGGAGCAGGGGCGAGTGAGTGGACTCTCCCCATGCCTTCAGATCAGGCCCCCAGTGTCCTCTCTGCTTTGTCGGGCCCCTTAAGACAAGGCGAATCTTTGTACCACCCCCTTTCCTCCCTCCCTCCTTTCCCCTTCAGGAACCTCTCCCAGGAACCCTTGCAGCCCTCCCTGAGCTCCCCCCTCCTCTGTACACCAGCAGCCCCATCGGAGGGGCCTGCAGGGTGGGGATATTTGCCAGCAAATAAGAGCTATGTGTTAAACACTCCGCCAGCAGCTTCTCCACACCCGGCAATGTTTGCTCAGCAAACATCACTAATTTTCTGGTTTCTTGGGCTGTGCTGGAGCCCCCAGAGCAAAGCTTGTTGTTCATCAGCTCCGCTGACAGTTTCCTGTCCACATGGCCACCAACCAGGCCCGGGTGCAGAGTTGGGACCTCTTCCCAACACTAAATCCCAAGAAGATCTGTGGGGAGAGAGAAAGCTTCTCTAGTTTTCTGGGACAGCATCTTTAACCGGAATTCCTCTTGTGCTGGGATTCTGGAATGTAGGGGAGAGGCTTCAATTATTTCTTGGCCTTGAGTGTGTCTGGGGAGTTCTTTTTCTCTCTTCTGGTCTCTGTCCCTTCTATCCTCCAAGATCCAGGAAGCCAGTTTATTCCAGTTCATACCCATCCATCCCTCCATCTGGGTATTTTCTGAGCATCTATTTGTGTCATGGAGGGCTGGGTGCTGGGGAAACAGCAGTGCATATAACCAACCTGACCAGCATGATTTCTTGCCCTCCTGAAACTGACATAATAAAGCAGTTAAAGGCGGGACACAGTGGCTCACACCTATAACCCCAGCACTTTGGGAGGCCGAGGTAGTAGGATCACCTGAGGTCAGGAGTTCGAGACTAGCCTAAGCAACATGACAGAGGGAAACCCTGTCTCTACTAAAAATACAAAAATTAGATTGGCGTGGTGGTGTGCACCTGTAGCCTCAGCTACTTGGGAGGCTGAGGCAGGAGAATCGCTTGAACCCAGGAGGCAAAAGTTGCAGCGAGCCAAGATCGTACCACTGAATTCCAGCCTGGGTGACAGAGTCAGACTCTGTCTCAAAAAAAAAAAAAAAAAAAAGCAGTTAGCAAATAAATCAACAAGGCCATTTGAGAGGTGAGGAAAATAGTAGGCAGGGTGCAGTGGCTCACGCCTGTAATCTTAGCACTTTGGGAGGCCAAGGCAGGCAGATCACTTGAGGTCAGGAGTTCAAAACCAATATGGTGAAACCCCGTCTCTACTAAAAATACAAAAATTAGCCAGGCGTGGTGGCGCGCGCCTGTAATCCCAGCTACTAGGGAGGCTGAGGCAGGAGAATTGCTTGAACCCGGGAGGAGGAGGTTGCAGTGAGCCAAGATAGTGCCACTGCACTCCAGCCTGGGTGACAATAGCAATACTCCATCTCAAAAAAAACAAACAAAAACCAACCAAACAAACAAAAAACAGGTGATGAAGGGGGTGCTGCTGGCAAGAATGGTGAAGAAAGGGCTCCTGGAAGTTGGGTTATGTGAGGTCAGCCAGTACGACTGACTTTTCCCCTCCAGGCTCTGTAGGCTCAGCATGGCACTGTTACATGCCCTGTCCTTACTTAAAATGTTCATATCTTGTTCATCATAGGTTTTTAAAGTGTAAATGCAATTTACATAACATAAAATCCATTCTGACCATTTCAAAGCAAACAATTCAGTGGCATTTAGGGCACTCACAATGTTGTGTGACTGTCACAGCTATCTCACTACAGACCATGTTCATCACCCAAAAAGGAACCCCTCGTCCACTCAGCAGTCACTCCCTAGTCCTCCTTCCCTCTCCCCTGACAACTGCCAACCTGCCTCTGTCTCTACGGATTTTTCTATTCTGCAATCACATAAATGCAGTATGTGGTCTTTTTGTGTCTTGCTTCCAAGTGTAATGTCTTCAAGTTTCATCCATGTTGTAGCACGTGTCTGTGCTGCATTCCTTTTTATGGCTGAGTCATTTTCTTCTGCATGAATAGACCACATTTTGTTTATCTGTTGATGGACACGTGGGTCATCATAATTTTTTTGTATTCTTTTTGATTTTTAAAAATATCACATCAAAATTGCATCGGTCTATGGAAGAGGGTTTCAGAGAGAAGGAAACCTGTGTAACGGCCTTGAGGGGGGATTATGAGCTTGAAATAAGGCATTCTGAGGAGGGAGCTCCAGGCAGAGGGAACACCCAGGGAAAACCCTGAGGTAGGAATATGCACTGGGCAGTGCAAGAACTGCAAGAAGCCCAGATTGGCTGGAGGTGAGTGAGCCGAGGGAGAGAGCGTAAGACTTAGGCAGAGGTGCCTTTGAAGGGTCCTATCTCTCTGAGCTGCCTCAAATAACAAAACAAAACAAAACAAAAAACACCAAAAAACAAGGAGGGATACAGGTGAGGATGACAGGCAGCTGGACCAGGTAAAGGTCTGCAGGGCAGGGCAGGGAGAGTAGATTCCATTCTGAATGTGATGGAAGCCAATGGTTGGTTTTGAGTTGGTGAAATTATACACTCTAGTTTCAGTTTGCAAAGCTCACTGACTGCTCTGCATAGGTGCGGACAGACAGGAGGCAGGCGGGCTCGTTGAGGAGCTGTCCCAGGCATGGAGGTGAGACAACGTGGGTGGGGGCCCTGCACCAGGGTGGTGGTGATGGCAACGCACTTGGAGGGAACTGTCAGCTGCCACCTAGATTTTGAATGCATAGAGAGATGATCCATTCGTCTATTCAGTTGGCAAGCAATTACTGGGCACCGACTATATGCCAGGCAGTGCTAGATCCTAGGAGTATAGGCAGACAAAACCAGACAAGGACCCAGTCTTCATGGAGCTCACGGTCATTAAACAAGTAATTATGGATAAGCTCAGCGGTGAAGGCCAAGGTGCAGGCATTTTGGCCCTATTCATCTGTGGCTGTTTCCAGAAATGGAATCCATCGCTCAGAGGAAGGCCCGCTGTGTCATCGGGAGATGTGCCAAAGAAAATTCTGCTTTTCTCTGGTGATGCTGTCAACCAAGCAGTCATTCCCAGTGTCCTGCAACGTGGCACATCCTTGGGATAAACACTTTGAAGGGGGAAACAACCGCTTTGGATGGTTGAGTTCTGAGCTGTGTCAAGAAAGAACCAGGGGCTGGGCGCTGTGGCACATGCCTGTATTTTTAGCACTTTGGGAGGCCAAAGTGGGTGGATCACTGGAGCTCAGGAGTTTGAGACCAGCCTGGCCAACATGATGAAACCCTGTCTCTACAAAAAATAAAAAATTAGTTGGGTGTGGTGGCATGCACCTGTAGTTCCAGTTACTAAGGAGGCTGAAGTGGGAGGATCACTTGAGCCTGAGAGGTTGAGACTGCAGTGAGCCGTGATTGTGCCACTGCACTTGAGCCTGGGTGACAGAATGAGACTCTGTCTCAAAAAACAAACAAACAAAAAAACCACCAAAAACAAAACACACACACACAAAAACAAAAACAGGGACCCTCAGCCCATCAGCTCCTCTCCCTCTCTGGTCTGTAGAGGAAATCTGGAGGCCTGCGGGGAAGCTGGAAGAGGCCCATTAGTTCCCACCAAGCCCCCTTCCCACAGCTCTCTTAGGCCGCGGCCAGCTCCTCTGCGACTGATGATGAGTCATGGCAGGGGGCTGATTTGGAAGAAACGAGGCCAGGAGACCCCTCAGCTCTCGCACAGGAGACACCCCATTAATCTTTAACAAACATGAAGTTCCAGGAGGCCTGGCCCTCAACTAATGAGGCCTGGTTTCCCAGGGACTCCCCCTGGGGAAGAGGAATTAACCACCAGAGGAACTCGAGAGCAGGGAGTAGATCTTCTGAATGAGGGTGGGTTTTTCCCTAGACTCACTCATCTGGGCCCCCCCCGCCAACAGTTCCCCCATAGACTCAGGCCATACATGCCACGATTCCCCAAATATGCCTCTTTATAGACACTCGCGTTTAAAAACAGCCTTATGGAGGTGTCATTGACACAGAATAAATCATGCTTATTTAATGTGTACAGCTGAGTAAGTTTTGACATATTACACAACCGTGAAACCATCGTCACAATCAAGATAACAAACCTGCATCTTGCCATCACCTGCAAAAGTTTATTCTTTGTAATTCCTCACTCTCATTCCTCTCTTCCATTCCCAGGCAGCCACTGGTCTGCTTTTAGTCACTACAGATGAGTGTGTGCATTTTCTAAGGTTTTATGTAAAAGGAATCATGCTCCTTGTTTTTTTTTTTTTGTCTGTCTTCTTTTACTTAGCGTAATGCTTTGGAGAATCATCAATGTTTATCATTGTTCATCCCATCAATAGTTCATTTCTTTTTATTTCTTTTTAATTTATTTTAAAATTTTATTATTATTGCTCAGAGATGGTCTTACTCTGTTGCCCAAGCTGAAGTACAGTGGTGCAACCGTAGCTCACTGTAGCCTCCAATTCCTGGGCTCAAGCAATCCTCCTGCCTCAGCCTCCTGAATAGCTGGGACTGCCGGGGCATGCCATCATGCCCAGTGTAGAGATGGGACCTCACTATGTTGCCCAGGCTGGTCTCAAACTCCTGGCCTCAAGTGATCCTGCTGCCTCAGCTTTCCAAAGTGCTGGGATTACAGACATGAATCACCACACTTGGCCCATTCCTTTGTAGGGAGGAGTAGTATTCTCTTGTATGGATATACCACCAGTTTGTTTATTGATTTCTCTGTATTCATCTGGACATTTGTACATCCATTCTCTTTTTCTAAAAATAAACTTTTGGGGCCCGGTGCGGTGGCTCACGCCTGTAATCTCAGCACTTTGGGAGGCTGAGGTGGGTGGATCATGAGGTCAGGAGATCGAGACCATCCTGGCCAACACAGTGAAACCCCATCTCTACTAAAATACAAAAAGTTAGCCATGGGCATGGTGGTGCATGCCTGTAATCGCAGCTACTCAGGAGGCTGAGGCAGGGGAGTTGCTTGAACCCAGAGGCGGAGGTGGCAGTGAGCCGAGATCACGCCACTGCACTCCAGACTGGAGACAGAGCAAGACTCCGTCTCAAAAAAAAAAAAAAAAAAAAAAAAATCAACTTTTAATTTTAGAATAGTTTTAGACTTAGAAAGATTGTGAAGACAATGCAGACTTCCTATAAGACCCCACTCAGTTTCCCTTGTTATTAACATCTTAGATGGTTCATTTGTCACAATTAATGAAACAATGTTGAAACATTATCATCATTAACTAAAGTCTGTACTTGCCTGAGATTGCCCCAGTTTTTACCCAATGTTCTTTTTCTGTCCCAGGATCCATCCAGGATCCCACATTACATTTAGTCCTCATGCTTCCTGAGGTACCTCTTGGCTGTGACAGTTTCTCAGACTTTCCTTATTTTTGATGGCCTTGACAGTCTTGAAAACTACTGCCGCAGGGATCTGGTAGAATGTCCCTCAATTAGGCTTTGTCTGGTGTTTTTCTCATGACTAGACCAGGACTATGGGCTTTAAGGAGGAAGACCGCAGAGCTGGCTTGCCATTCTCATTACATCATATCAAGGGTACGTCCACTATCATCAGGACATACCATTGTTGGCACTAACTTTGATCACCTGCCTGAGGCTGTGTTTGTCAGGTTTCTCCACCATAAAGTTACTCTTTCCCTTTTTTTTCCATACAGTATTCTTTGAAAAGAAGTTACTATGCACAGCCTACTCTTAAGAAGCAGGGAGAGGGCTGGGTGTAGTGGCTAGAATCTGTGATCCCAGCACTTTGGGAGGCTGAGGCAGGAGAATCTCTTGAGCTCAGAAGTTTAAGACCAGCCTGGACAATACAGTGAGACCCCGTATCTAAAAATTAAAAATAAAATCAACTTGGCATGGTGGCGTGTGCTTGTAGTCCCAGCTCCTCTGGAGGCTGAGGCAGGAGGATCGCTTGAGCCTGGGAGGCTGAGGCTGCCATGAGCTATGATCATACCACTGCACTCTAGCCTGAGCAATAGAGCAAGACCCTGTGTCAAAAAAAAAAAAAAAAAAAAGAAGCAATGAGTTATACTTCGCTTTCCTGAGAGCTGAGTGTCTACATAGATTATGTGGAATTATTCTGCATAGAGATTTGCCTATTCTCACCCATTAACTTATTATTCAATCAATTATTTGCTTATATTAATATGAACTCATGGATATTTATTTTATATTTTCATTTATAATCCAATTGTACTCTATTAATTTTGTTGCTCAAATTGTGTCAGGTTTGGCCATTGGAAGCTCTTTCAGTTGGGTATAGTGTTCCTTTGACATGTTCTCATTTGTGTGTGTGTGTGTGTGTGTGTGTGTGTGTGTTTGAGCACTTTATTACTTTCTGGCATTACAAGATGCTCCAAGCTCATTTTGTATATTTCCTTCCCCAACTGCAGAACTAGCCATTTCTCCATGGAATCCTGGTTCCTTTTATCGGAATAGTATGAAACCAAGATTTGGGCACTTAAGTGTGCTCATTGCTACTGCTGTCTCCACTTCCCTGGAGATGTGCTAGACTGCACTAGGAGCCAGGAGCTGTGAATTCCAGCCAGATGAAATTGGGAAAGTCTCTCTCATCTCAGAGCCTCTGTTTCAATGTCTACAAAATGAGAAGTAATCTCACTAGTTATGACTCCAAAAGCAATCCCAGCATAGCCCTATTGTCAAGGCCCTGTTGGCTGACAGAGCAAGGAAATGTAGGCATGCATACATCTGTCTCTCTTTTTTTTTTTTGACACAGGGTCTTGCTCTGTTGCCCAGGCTAGAGTGCAGTGGGTCTCACTACAGTGCAATGGGTCTAGACACAGGGTCCTACTCTGTGGCTGAGGCTACAGTGTTGTGGTGTGATCACAGCTCACTGCAACTTCAACCTTCTGGGCTTAAGTGATCCTCCTGCCTCCGACTCCTGAGTAGCTACAGGCATGCACCACCACACCTTGCTAATTTTAAAATTTTTTTAGACATAGGGTCTTACCATATTTCACAGACTGGTCTTGAACTCCTAGGCTCAAGTGATCCTCCCACTTTGGCCTCCCAAAGTGCTGGGATTACAGGTGTGAGCCACTATGCCCAGCCTCTCTATTTTTATATGTATTTATTGGTATCTACATTAAGCTGAACATGAATTCACACTGATGTCACCAATGCTAATGCATAATATTTGGATCATTTAGCCTCCTCCCCTTGCTTATCTGAAACCTGTCACTCCAACAATGAGAACTCTGGCTCCCACCATCTGGCTTTCATTTACTTAATTGTTCAATTCCAGTATATATCTACGGTGTTTTTAGAACTGTTAACCCATATGGTTGTGGGAAGCAAACTTATCAACTAGAGTGCTGTGCTTGCATGCAGTTCCTTGTGCCTTTGTCTTTTTTTTTTTTTTTTCAGATAGGGTCTCACTCTGTCACCCAGGCTTAGGCATGATCATGGCTCACTGTAGCCTTGACCTCCCCAGACTCAAGTGATCCTCCTACCTCAGCCTCCTGAGAACGGCCTCCTAAGAACAGCCTCCTGAGACTACAGGTGAGTGTCACCAGGCCTGGCTAATTTTTCTATTTTTGTAGAGACAGGAGGCATCTCACTATACTGCCCAGGCTGGTCTCGAACTTCTGGACTCAAGTAATCCTCCTATCTCAGCTTCCCAAAGCGCTGGGATTACAGGCCTGAGCCACTGTGCCTGGCCCCATTTTGAGTTAATTTTTTTGAATCATATAAGGTCTGTGTCTTGCTTCTTCTTATTATTATTTATTCATGTATTTATTTTTTAGCATTTGGATGTTCAGTTGTTCTAGAATTATTTGTTGAAACAAATTTCTTCATGGAATTGCCTGTACCATTGTAAAAAAAAAAACAAACCAGTTAACTATGTTTGTGTACAATCCACTTTCTTTAAAATTTGAATTTGAGGGCTGAGACTGGCAGCATCATTGCTGAGGGGAGGTGAGTGTGTGTGTTAGAGAGGTGTTCATGTGCATCTGCTCTCTGGTCCAACAATTCAACTCCTGGGTAGATATCCAAGATAAATAAATGCTTACTTGCTTAAAACATGTACAAAACTATTTATAGTAGCCCAAATTCCAATAACAGGAGAATAAAACAACAAATTTTTGATGGAATGCTATATAGTTATAATATTACAATAAGTATATATTATATATTATGGCATTATTGTATAATATAGTTATTACTGCATAATATATGATATGGTTTGACTGTGTCCCCACCCAAATCTCATCTTGAATTGTAACTCCCTTAATTCCCATGTGTTGTGGGAGGGACCCGATAAGAGGTAATTGAATCATGGGGGCAGTTCCCCCTACTTTTCTTGTGGTAGTGAATAAGTCTCACAAGATCTGATGGTTTTATAAGGGGACACCCCTTTTGCCTGGTTCTCATCCTCTTGTCTGCCACCATGTGAGATGTGACTTTCACCTTCTGCCATGATTGAGAGGGCTCCCCAGCCACGTGAACTCTGAATCGATTAAACCTGTTTCTTTTGTAAATTGTCCAGTCTTGGGTATGTCTTTATCAGCAGTATGAAAACAGACTAATACAATATATGTTAAATGTATATATTATAGTACTATATATTATATTATATAGTATAACTTACAACATGCAATGTAATACCTATTATACTATAGTAAATATATAATGTATAATAGTAACATAGTAATAATACATAGTAATAAAAATGAATAAACTACTGATGCATATTGTATTAGGCTGTTCTTGCATTGATACAAAGAAATACCTGAGACTGGAAACTTTATAAAGAAAAGAGGTTTAATTAGCCCATGGTTCTACAGGCTGTATAGGAAGCAGAGTACTGGCATCTGCTTGGCTTCTGGGGAGGCCTCAGTAAGCTTACAGGCCTGGCAGAAGGTGAGCAGTGAGCAGGCGTGTCACATGGTGAAAAGAGGAGCAAGTGAGGGTGGGTAACTTTGAAATGACCAGATGTCGTGATACCTCACTATCAAGAAGAAAGCACCAAGCCATGAGGAATCCACCCCCATGATCCAAACACATCCCACCAGGCCCCAGCTCCAGCATGGGGGATTGCAATTCATACTGAGATTTGGGAGGGGACAAGTATCCAAACCATATCACATACGAAATGGATTAATCTCAAAAACACTATGCCAAGCTAAAGAAGCCAGAAGCAGGAGTCCACACTGTATAATTCAATTTCAGTGAAGGTTTAGAACTGAAAAACCGAGCCGACATTGATTGCCACCGGGACTGCACCTGGCAAGGCAAAACTGGAGACAGGAATGTGGCAGGCTGCTGGACGGAGGTGGGTTAGAGGGTGATGTAATAATAGCGAGGAGAAACATTTACAGAGGGGGAACTATGTGCCAGCCACCGTTTTTTAAGACTTGGTATGCAGTTAATTCATTTAATCTTCCCATTCACTTCATGAGCAAGGGCTGTTACTATCCCCATTTTACAGTGAAGGAAGCTGAAGCACCACGAGGTCAGGCCATCTCCCAAGGTCACACAGTGAAGTCAAGGGGAAGTAGGATTCACACATGGCTTATCAAGTTCCTGTGTTTTTCCGCTCATTGTGCTGCTTCATGAAGAAGCAAAAGGGAGACTGTTGGGGTTTAGTGGCAGAAGAAGATAGAGTTTTGGAGTCAACAAGCTCAGTGGAGTCCTGACTGGGCCACTTGCTACCTGTGTGATCTTAGGCAAGCCTTTTAACTCAATTCCTCATGTGTACAATGGTGCTACCAGTCACTCCTACCATGCTGGATTTGGGAATGACACCCACCACGCAGCCACAGCCCAGTGAATGGCAGTGAGAAAATAAATCATCTACATTTCTATAACTACTCTGGGATTGCTTTTGGAGTCATAACTAGTGAGATTACTTCTCATTTTGTAGAAGTGGAAACAGAGGCTCTGAGATGAGAGGGACTTTTCCAATTTCAGCTGGCTGGAATTCATAGTTCATGGCTCCTAGTGCAGTCTAGCACATCTCCATGGGAAGTGGAGAAAGCAGAGAGCTAAGAGGGGGCTGCAGAGAATTCTCGCACGTCACTAATGTACCTTCCAAGATTTTCTAATGAGACACTGCATCAGAAAGAGCAGCCATAGAATGAGGTAGGAGAGATGACGTCAGATGAACAGGAGGGGAAATGGAGAGACTTTGTTCACTTGTTTATTCATTCCTATTTAGTGGGTGCCGCTGCATACCAGGCATTGAGCCATAGGCTGAGGAGATAATAATCCCTGCCATCATGGAACCTATGGTTTCAAGAGGGCAGTTTCTCAAGCAATTACGCAAGTACATGTGAAATCCTAGCTGTGGCAAGTGACATAGGGGTGAGAAACATGACGCCATGAGCACCAACAACAGGAGGGTCTGACTTGGTTGAGGAGTCAGGGACAGCTTCTTTGGGAAGGCAATACTTGAGCTAAAATCGGAAGGAAGAGTAAACATGTGGAGTAGTCATCAGGATTGTTCACATATATTTGATTCGTTCTCTTCGTCCAGGGACCTGCATGGTAGGGTTGCACTTTCCTGTCCCGTTGAACCCAAGAGTGGTTATTGCTTCAACCAGTGAAATGTGAATAGAAGCAATGGCTCACTTCCAGGCAGAAGACCTCAGAGACAGTACACATTTTGCAATAGTTTCTTTTTCCTCTATCATAGTTGCTAGCAATATTTCAGATAGTGCTTGCCCAGGGGCCTGGATTCCAGAGTGCAAATGAGAGTAAAAATGCAGGGCAGAATGCCCTGCTAAACCATGACAAACATGTGATGTGAGTGAGAAGTAACCTCTTGTTGTGCTAAACCATGGAGATGTATTTGTTAAAGCAGCATCACTTACCTTGTGCTGACAGATACAGCTTGTGAAGGAGGAAGAAGCAATATTTCAGGTGGCGGGAGTAGCTTGAGCCTAGGCCCAGTGGGGATCAGATGCATGATGGGTTTGATGCAAATATGACAAGAGATGAGAATGAGAGAGAGATGAGGATGGAGAGCTGTGTAGGAACCAGATCACACAAGGTCCTGTAGAAAGGGTTTCATTTTGTCCTAAGAGCATGGTAGTCCATGAGAGTGTTTAAGCAAGATGATAACACAATTAGAGTTGCCATTTTGCCAAGAACCCTTTAGTCACTGTGTGGAGAACAGATAGTTGGAGCAAAAGTAGAAGCTGGGAGACCAGTCAGAAGACATTGCAGTTCTCCAGGGGAGAGATTCTGATATTTTAGTCCAAGGTGTGAGGTCAGTGGAGACATGAAAACGTGGGTGAATTTGAGGAGTTTAAAATCTACAGGATGCAGTGATCAGTTTGCCATTAATTCAGCAAGTATTTGGAATGCCTACTGTGTCCCAGATATCATCTCTAGCAGATTCATCCTAGATGTGGTGACCAAGGCGAGAGTGGTATCTGAGCTAGGCTTTGAACAAGACATAGGATGCTGGAGCTGGGTGAGGCATGTCAGGCAGGATAAATACCATTGGCAAAAGTGTGGGTATATGAAAACTATCAGCTTGTTGGAGAGCCAGCGAGGAGCCCATGTAGCTGAAATGAGGGAGGAGTACAGACTGAAGACAGAAATGCAAATGGGGCAAGGCCTTGAATGCCAAGCTAAAGAAATGGGGGCCTTTCATCTAAGAGTCATAGGAACTCACTGAAAAGGTTTGTGCTGAGGACAGTCATTATAGAAGGTATTCTTGAGGAACTGGCTAGGAAGCAATGCTCTGTGATAGCAAGGGTCAGAGAGTGCATATGGAAGCATTTCAGCTTGGGGAACTGTTTGGAAACTGATTCTTATAAATTGCTGGGGAGGAGAGAAGAGTCCTAGAGGGCTGTGATCATTGACTTAAAATGTTCAAAAAGCTCCAAGTGGGTGGGTGAGTGAGTGAGTGAGTGGGAATCATAAGTCGTCTAAGAGAGCAAAAGTGAGTTCAAAGATAGTGATTGCTGGGAGGCAGATTCGTTCCAGCAAGCAGAACTTCCTAACAATGATAGCAACTACATTCACTTTCTATTGCTGCCCTAACAAATTACCATAAGTGTAGTGGCATAAAATGACACAAACAGATTTTCTCACAGTTCTGTAGGTCATAGTTCAGATGGCCTTGACTCATCTCCTGCTTAGGGTTTCACGAGCCCAGAATCAAGGTATCATCAGGGCTGCATTCCTTCCTGGAGGATCTAGGGAGGAATCCATTAATGTAGTGGGGCAAATTCAGTTCCTTGCCATTGTAGGAGTGAGGTCCTCATTTCCTTGGTGGCTGTCCTCTGAGGGACTGTCTTTGCTCCTAGAGGTTGACCACATTCCTTCCCATGTTTTCCATGTGCTCCCCCAATTCCCTCCACCACAAAAGCAGGTGGCATTTTTCTCATGCTTCACTGTGCTCAGGCAGGTGGAGACAAATTTGACTTTTTTTTTTTTTTTTTGCCACATCTCCCTGACTCTAGCTAGAGAAAATTTTCTGCTTTTAATTTGACATATAATTAGATTATCTACAATCTGCATAATCCAGAATAATCTCCCTTTCTTAAGGGTGAAACTTTAATTGCATCTGCAAAATTCCTTTTGCCGTGTATTTACAGGTTCCAGAGAGTAAGATAGGGGCATTATAGAGTTTACTACAGCAACACAATAGACTGCCTCAAGTTGGTAGTGAGCTCCCATTTCTGGATGGCAATAAGCATTCATTCATTCACCACACATCCACTGGATACCTACTCTTTTTAATGTCATTCTCCTTAAGTTCCATTGTGTATGTTATTAATATGGCTATTCTGGTTTTGTTTTTGTTAGTGTTTGCCTTGTACCTCATTTTTACCCCTTTAGTTGTACACTTGCTGTCATTTTTTAAAACAACATATAGCTAATTTTGTATTTTATCTGACTTAAGAATCTCAGTCTTTTAATGGATAAATTTAGACCATTTACATCTATTGTAAGTTATGTGGTTGTAATTATTTCTGTCATTTTATTTCTTATTTTCTGATTGCTATATTATACTGTGGTGTATGTGTGTTTGTTTCTGATTATTATGCTTTTTCTCTTCATCTTTTCCTTTCTCTGCTTTCTGTTGAATTGACGAGATCACCGATTTCCTTTTATTGTTTTGGAAATTATAAACTGTGTTTTTTCCTTTCAGTGATTTTACATTTAAAAAATTCCTATTTGCTTGGACTTATTGAACATCTATTCAGTGCCACCCTAGTTGTAGTTCTGCCTTAGGTTGGCAATTCCCTTTTGGGATTGCTGGAGAAGTAACTGCTCCCTTTGGAAGAAAGTTAGATAGAATGAGCTCTAGAGTCCTCCTGACTTTAATATTTTTGGGTTTTAAAAGTCTGCAATTCTAAGATTTTAAAATTCAATAATTCTCACACTCTCTACATTTTATTCTAATATTCTACTAGTTTAATATTCTAAAATTCTGCGGTTCCCTGTTCTTAATATAATTCTGAAATTTCAAGGACATGAGGTACCCTGTATCTAGTACTTATAAAATTAATTAGCTTACTATTCTAGAATTTTTTAATTCTAAAGATTTGCTTAGCTTTTAATTAAATTAGTAGTTTAAAATTACTTAGTTAAAACTAAGGTTTTAAAATTTTCTCCTTAAAACTGAAATTTAAAAGGGGTTTCATTTTTAAAGCTTTCTCCAGTTCTAAAATTCTATGGTTCTAAGTTTCCTATAAAGCTAGAATTTTAGAATTTGTTGGTCTAATATTATGGAATTCTATAATTTTAAGATGTTATTGTTGAGTCTTCTAAAATAGTATGGTTCTAAATGTCTCTTGAGCTAGTATTTAAAAACTTTCTTGCTCCAAGAGTCTAAGAAGATTCAATCTTAGGTCTCTTGCAGAATCTGCACTTGGTCTCAGCCTAGGTCTCTTGCAGAATCTCTGAGGAGGCTGAAGCCAATTAGTCTACCTTCCTCACACTTGGTCCCAGTGCAACCAGCTCTGCCCCAGGTTCTCCTGAGACTGACTAGTCCAGTTCTGGATTCAAGCCAGGCTCTGGCACCTGGCCCTTGAATAGCACTTGAAGATCAGCAGCTTCACGTGGCTCCATCACAGGCCAGGTCTCCTTAAATGCAATGAGGCCTGGTACCCCTGGACCCATGAGCCCTCACTAGCATAGAGATACTGAGCAATTTAATGAAGTTACCAACATCTGGTGGATGATAGGACACAGGCCCAATACGCTGTGCTGAAAGTTGCTTAGATGGCAGGCTCTTATACCTGGTGTAGATGGAGATATGACATGTTTCTTCTACAGCCTTTCCACCTTTCCTATTTTGAAATATTGCCTGGAGCCAGTCCTTGCTAAAGGCCAATTTTCTTCTCCATCTACCTACAATTTATGATCCTTCCAGATTGTTATCTTTGCTAGGTAATAGAGATGAGCGAACAAGGTAGGTGATCATCTTGGAGCAAATAGAGAAGTCAAAGCAATTTCTCCTCATCCTACCAGTTTCTTCCCTCACATTCCTTACATATCTTGGAGAAGACATATCAGACAGGAGCTTTTCAGTTGCAAAAACAGAATCCCCACTCTGTCAGTTAGAATTGTGCTTTCCTGAAGTGCAAATACAATAGCTTAAATAAGCAAAGTGTTTATTTTTTGTAGGTATTAAGAAATCCAAAGATAGGTATTGCATTTGTAATTCAGGCAGGAAAAAGGCAAAAGGGTGAATAGCTTTCTTTTAGGATCTTGTCTTTTTATTTGGGAATGACATTTCTCCCAAGGAGTCACTGCCCAGAACTGGGTCACAAGGCCACTTAGAGCTTCAAAGAAGTACAAACAAGTATTTCAAAGAGCTGCATTGCTATCTGAAGTGCTGATAGCATTGGAAAGGGAAAGTAAATGCTGATAGGTGAACAGCAGCATCTGCCATACCAGCTGAAACTTACGTAACTGGAAAAAAAATCTAGCTGTATGCAGGCTTCAGGCATAGCTGGATCCAGGGACTCAATGTTGCTCGATATAGTGGTTACTCTGTGTGGCACCATTCTTGGGGGCAAAATGGCTCACAGGCTGGGTGTGGTAGTCACACCTATAATCTCATCACTTTGGGAGGCCAAGGCTGGAGGATCACTTAAGTGTAGAAGTTCAAGACCAGCCTGGGCAACATAGGGAGACCTCATCTTTATTTTAAAATACAATGCAATACAATACAATACAATACAATACAATACAATACAATACAATACAATACAATACAACACAACACAACACAACACAACAAGTGGCTCCCAAAAGCTGCAAACTGACATTACATTAGTTTAGCAATCCCAGGAATCAAGAACACTCAATTTTTTTTTTTTTTTTTCCTGCTAGTTCCAGCAAAAAGCCTAGACTTGAGTCTCATTGTCCTGGCTTGGATCACATGTCCATCCCTGGATAGTCCATTATGCTTGGGGACAGAGCTTGTGGTAGAAAATATACTCTGATTGGCTAAGGTAGGGCAATGCCTCTTCTTTGGAACTTCAGGGTAGGGTCAGCCCCACTGAAAACATGGACTGAGATCAGGTGAGGACCAGGCACCACAAGGGGGAAGGGATATCGGGCAGGTAAAAGTCACTAGTTCCCACTTGGGGATGTGAGTGTGCTTTCTTCATTACACCAAGTCAGTATCAACAGAGGATCAGCCAAGTTATTGGACCTTGAGTCACAAGTCACAAGGTTTGGATTCTATCCATCTATCCATCCATCCATCCATCCATCCATCCATCCATTCATGCATCAAATAGTCCTTACATTTCCTGTGTGATTCAAGCTGGCCACAGTCCTTTTCAATGGCTTCAGTGTCCCTTCTGACATAGGAGTAGATACTCTCATAAAATCTCATAATTGTTAAGAGGGTGAACCCTGGGCTCAGATAGCTTTGTTTCATTCCAGGTTCTGCCACCTCTGTGACCTTGGCAAGTCATTCCCCCATTTGGATCTGAGTTTCTCCAGTGTCCAAAATCCCACCTGCTCACTGGTTGTTGTGAAGAGGGTGAATGAGATCATGAATAAGAAGCATGTTACCTGTGTCCTGGGCTATAGTTTGCATTTCCTATCTAGTTGCAATCCTCCTCCGCCTCCTCCTCCTCCTCCTCATCGTTACCTATCTCAGGATCCTGGCCAGGGATACTTCCATAGAATTGCAAAGCATCTCAATCAAAAACAAACCGCCAAACACCAAAGCTCAGTACCCGCTGTCTACCACCCCTGCCATTTTCCAGTTTTTCCTGGACCAAGAGGAGTCTCCCTGTCCCAGGAGCTTTGAGGATGGCACGCTGACTCCTTCTTTAAATTCATCTCCCTCAGTGTTTCAGGCCCATCCCTGTTGGAAAAAATGACTCTCACAAAAGATCCCTCAGCAGCAATTATCTAAATGGGAGGCTGCGAGGGGGAGAACCATTTAGAATCCACTTCATTGCGGGATTAGCTAATTAATTAACGGTTTCACTGACAACTCGTTGGAGAAGTGTATGTTAAACAGGAGCACAGTGGGGCGTGATTTATAGACACTGACACCCCTCCCATCCCTGGCCTCTCCACCCAGGCTCCCTCCTTTCCACTCACCCCACAGCCCCCACCTTTCTGCTCATTCCCAGAGCAGGGAAACCTGTGGGGACCCTCTCGCAAGCTCCCTCTGGAGTTCCAGGGCTGGGCTGCTGGCAGAGGGGGACCCTGTGGAGATGACAGAAGGGCTGCTGGGGAGGGGAGAGGGGACAGGGGACAATGAAGAGATAACAAGAGGGCTGAGGCCCCAGGGGTGGCTGCATCTGCCCCTTGCCCCCAGCCCAGAGCCCCTCCATCTGTGCCCGTCCCAGCACACGGGGCCCTGTAGGCACCTGCTGGCCACGGCTGTTCCCTTGCTCCTAGAGTTTAGGGCTTTCCAGAGCCCCACCCACTCTGTGCTTGGAAGAGACAGCACTGTTCAGGGAGCCCAGAGACTTGGCTTTGCCTTTCTTTTGGGAAGGGGGCTTTCAGAGGGCGTAAACTAAACTAGGAACGAAGGACAGGATGTCAAAACAGGGTGAGGAAAGGAAGAAGCCAGAAGTGAGGCTGATGGACAAGAAGCCAGTGGGAACGTCCTGGAAAAGGGTTTCTGAAAACACGCCCCATGGGCCACCTGCATCAACCTCATTGCAGTGGCACGTGAAACACACAAATATCTGATCCAGACAGAGCTCATAGCAACCCAATATCAGACCCTGGTGTGGAGGCTGAGCATCTGACTTTTAACGCCCTGATTCTGAATGCTGCGGATGTTTAGGAGCCTGACTTAGGGCCAGGAGCGGTGGCTCATGCCTATAATCCCAGCACTCTGGGAGGCCGAGGCAGGTGGATCACTTGAGGCCAGGAGTTCGAGACCCGCCTAGCCAACATCGTGAAACCTGTCTCTACCAAAAAGAAAAAAAGACGAAAAAAATTAGCAAGGTGTGGTGATCCATGCCTGTAATCCCAGCTACTTGGGAGGCTGAAGCAGGAGAATCACTTGAACCCGGGAGACAGAGGTTGCAGTGAGCCGAGATCAATCACAACACTATACTTCAGCCTGGGCAACAGAGTGAGACACCATCTCAAAAAAAAAAAAAAAAGAGCCTGACTTAGAAGCTTGCTAAAGGAGAGGGACAAATTTGCTCTATACTGAGCAAAAGCGAGCCTGCATTCCAGTTTCGGATTCTTTCTGCTACCAACGAGGTTCTAATCTGGGCTTCAGGGGTGCTGGGGTGAATGTGGGAGCCCCCCGAGGCTGAAAATAAAATGATCTGAGTGCAGACAATTATTTTTCTGGGGACAGGATCTGGAGCTCCCATAAGATCTTAAAGGGGCACATAACCCCAGAAGAGGTTAAGCATCTTGAAATTAGCTTCTCTGAGCTTCAATTTCTTTGGCTGCGATTCTAGAACAATCACCTCCGTCTTGCATGCCATGGGGGAATGTGACTGAAAACACTAGCAGATATATATATGGTCTCCAATGCAAGGCATGAGGTGCCCCAAAAGGGATCCTCTCGCCCGGTCCTAGGAGGGCCCACTTCTGTTATTAGGGGTTTGCTCAGCAGGATCTGAGAGAGGAGAAAGAGGAGGGAAGCTGGGCTGGGTCGTGTCACCCTGGGGAAATCTTTCTCCAAGGAGGAATGCATCACAGGGGGCTGGATGGGAATCACTTCGCCAGGGACTCCCAGGGATGAGGACGGACAGGAGAAGAGAAAAGGGGCCATACCTGCCAGAGCCCAGCATCGAGCGTCTGGAAGGGAAGAAAAGGAATTCACGGTGCCCTCTATGTCTCCATTTTATAGATGTGCAAACAGAGGCATTACGAGACGAAGTGATAAAGCCAGCAAATAATGCATTTCCATAAATGTTTGATATATTATACACATTCAGTGAATGCTTAATATCATAAAATACGTATCAGAAGATTAGAATAGTGCCCGGCACATAGTAAGAGCTCAGTAAATGTTATTATCATGCATTATGTTTACCTGTATGCACAGACCCCACTGTGCATAGGAGGTTGAACATTTAGTGTTCACAACGGCCTCCTGAGACAGATAGTGTAATGTTCTCCACTGTAGGGGAGGAAACCGAGAGGGCAGGGGACTGACTCTTCTCAGGTCGCACAGCCTAACCTTGGTGGGGCCTGTCTGAGTGTTTCTCTCTATGTGAAAGGACAGGTTGGGGGTCCCAGCCTGGCCTCACTGGGTGCTCCAGAACCCAGAGACGGGCACTGTGCTGCCAGGGCTGACACTGTATGACCTCTAGGCCTGCCTCTCTCTGAGTCACCTGTGAGACCCCTTCCAGTCCTCTGGTTTTGAGCTTTTTTTTTTTCTGAAATGGAGTCTTGCTCTGTTGCCCAGGCTGGGGTGCAATGGCCCCATCTCGGCCCACTGCAACCTCCACCTCCCAGGTTCAAGCGATTCTCTTGCTTCAGTCTCCCGAGTAGCTGGGATTACAGGCATGTGCCACCACGCCTGGCTAAGTTTTGTATTTTTAGTAGAGAGGGGGTTTCACCATGTTGGCCAGGCTGGTCTCAACCTCCTGACCTCAAATGATCCACCCGCCTCGGCCTCCCAAAGTGCTGGGATTAGAGGTGTGAGCCGCCCCACCCGGTGAGCATTTTTTATATATATATATACACACACACACATACATACATGCATATACATATATATTCGTTTTTCTTTTTTAATATATGAGAAGGGGTCTCACTATGTTTCCCAGGCTGGCCTTCAGCTCCTGTGCTAAGTGACCCTGCCACCTCAGCCTCCTGAGTAGGGGCTACAGGGGCTTGCCACCATGCCCAGCTGTTCGGCAGTTGCTCCTCACTTGATCTTAGCCAAAAGGCCGAGAAGTGGTTTTGCTGTTGTTGTTGCTGTAGCGATGGGGTCTCACTATGTTGCCCAGGCTGGTCTCAAACTCCTGGGCTAAAGCCATCCTTCCGCCTTGGCCTCCCATAGTGCTGGGATTACAGGCGTGAGACACAGGCTTGAGCGTCCGGCGCCCGGCCCACCCTCTGGTTGTCAGTTGGGGAGGTGGGGCTCAGAGAAGTCCAGGCACTTGACGCAGGTCACACAGCACGTCCTGGCAAGCGGAGGAGAACCTTGACCTCCTCCTGCCCTCCCACGTCCCCTGCTCCCGCCGCCCCCACCCCTACCCGTTCCCCAGCTCGAGTTCAAGGACGCAGGGAGGACGGGAGGGGGTTAAAGCCCATTCAGACGCGCAGCCCCCCCCCCGCCGCCCCCGGCTCGCCCCCCACTCCCCGCCGACCGCCCGCATCTGGGCGCGCAGAGGAACAGATTTCGCGTTTCACACAGCGCACAATGGCCGCCCTCAAAGGCGCGCCGCCCGCATTGTTCGGCCCGGCGCCCGCGCGTCCTACCTCCGCGCGCGAATTAACCCCGGTCACCCCGCCATTGTCGCCGCGCACTTCGGGGCCGGCCACAAAGGCGCCAGAAAACCCTGCCGTGTTCGGAAGGGAGGGGGCGGGGGAGGGAAGCAACAGGGACTGGAGGGAGGGGGGCACTGAGGGGTGGGGAGGGCTTGGAGGGGAGGGAGGCCACCGGGAGAGGGGCGGACGCAGACTGGATAGGGGGCCTGAGCAGGGCGTGGGGCGCGGGCAGGAGAGGGGCGCTGGGAGCCGGCGCGTGGGCGGGAAGAAGGGGGTGCGCAGGCCGGGAGGGGTGGGGCTATTGCGGGCTAGAAGGGCTGCTGGGGGGCGGAGGGCTGGGGGCTGCCCGTCCTCCCCTCTGCCTTCGGGTCTCTGATTAGCCTCCTTCATCTGTTCTGTCTATGGCTGCCCCGTCTCTTCCGCTGATCGTCTCGCTCCGCTTTCCCTTGCTGTCTATCTCTGTGTCTATTTCTCCTCGCCTCCAGTTCTCCCTCTGTCCATCTCCGCCTCTGATTATTCGTCTCTCTGTCTCTGCCCCTCTCTCCATCTCTGATCTGTTTTTCCTTTCCTTCCTTCTTTTCTTTTCTTTCTTTTTTGAGGCAGGGGCTTGCTCTGTCGCCCCGGCTGGAGTGCAGGAATGGGATACTGGCTCACTGCAGCCTGGACCTCGCTGGCTCAAGTGATCCTCCTGCCTCAGCCTCCTGAGTAACCGGGCCGTCACCCCGCGCTGTTTTTTTTAATTATTATTTTATTATTTTTTGCAGAGACAGAGTCTCACTATTTTGCCCTGGCTGGCCTTGGGCTCAAGCGATCCTCCCACCTCGGCCTCCCGAAGTGCTGGGATTACAGGCGCGAGCTGTGGATTTCTTAGTGTCTCTCCCAGCCTCTCTGATGATCTTTGTCTCCCTCTTTCTCTAGTTCCCTCCCCGACTCGTCAGTTTGCCTCTCTCTCTCTCTCTGCTTCTGACAGTGCCTCCCTCTGTTTCTCTTGGCCTCTTGACTTCTCTGTCTCTGAACATGTGTGTCTGTCTCTCTTTCTCCAGGACAAACAATGCTGCCCTTGGTGGGCACCCACAGCCCCTGCACTTGGACTAACCTTGCTCCCAGCTCCCATTCACAGTTTGGCTGATACCCTGAGGACTGAAGAAGTTCACGGTGGGTCCCCAGTCCCAGTGCGGGTCCCCAGTCCAAGGGGGGGTCCTCATCTCCCGTCATGACCCCTTAGGACTGGGACTGGTATTCTCTCAGGGACTGGGTTTCGATTGTCCCTAATCTGGTCCCATGTTAGAGCACTTGCATGTGCGCATTTGCATGTGCACACACACACAAACACAACACACGCAAACATACAAACACACATGTACACACACACATGCACAAACATACATACACATACACAAACAAATGCACAAACACAAACACGCACACACGCACACACATACAAACAGACAAACACATGCACAAACACACACAAACACGCACACAAACACACACATACACGCACAAACACACACACAAACACAAACACACGCACAAACACACACACATTTCACTTGCTCCTCCATGCTGGCAGAAATTGGGTCCATTGTACAGACGGGGAAGCTGAGGTTCAAAAGATGCTGCCATCCACCAGGGCCACACTGTGATTAGAGGCCCTCTGACTCCCAGGCCTTTGCACTCATCTATAGGAGGATGGCCGGACCTGGTTGGTGAAATTGAAGTCCTCCGCTCCCACTCAAGGCCAGGTCCTCTAAGCGTGGGGGCCTGTCTGAGGAGAGACCTGGTAGCACTCCACGGCCTCCCAGGGGAGACGGTCTGCTCAGGTGACCTTAGCCAGGGTCCCACTTCCAAACCAGTCCACACCCAAGGGACTTTCAGAGGTGCCCCCATCACCTTCCCCAAAGACGAGGCCACAGTTGCATTTGAATCCTCTACCAGTGCCGCAAATTACCTTCTGCATTTAGCCTGAGTTGCTCATACAGCAAAGTGCCCTCAGGCCCCAGATTCTGGGCCTGGCTGGGAAAAACCAAAGTGCCCATGCCAGGATAGTACTTACCATGTGGCCGGCAGCGTTCTAGGGAATCTTTAACTCATTTTCATATCGACTTAAGAGGTTACCGATGTTATCCCCATTTTTCAGGTGGGAAAACTGAGAGTAAGTAACTCGCCAAGTTTACGCAAAGCTGGTGGTGTATACTGATGGCATAAACAAGGTAGATTTGGTTCTAATATGTATGTGTATATATTTATATGGACGGATACGGATATATATGTATATGTGTGTGATATATATGTAAATATCTATATAGATGGATATATAATATCTATATGGATATAGATATAGTATGCATGTGCATACACTTATATGGACGGATATGGATATATATGTAATGTGTGTGATATATATGTGAATATCTAGATGGATATAGATATGCATGTATGTATATATATTTATAGGGATGGATACGGATATATATGTATATGTGTGTGATATATATGTAAATATCTATATAGATGGATATAGATATATATGCATGTGCATACATTTATATGGATGGATATGGATATATATGTAATGTGTGTGATATATTTGTGAATATCTAGATGGATATAGATATGCATGTACGTATATATATTTATAGGGATGGATACGGATATATATGTATATGTGTATGATATGTATGCATGTGCATATATTTATATGGATGGATATGGATATATATGTATATGTGTGTGATATATATGTGTAAATATCTATATAGATGGATATAGATATATATGCATGTGCATATATTTATATGGACGGATATGGATATATATGTATATGTGTGTGATATATATGTGTAAATATCTATATAGATGGATATAGATATATATGCATGTGCATATATTTATCTGGATGGATATGGATATATATGTATATGTGTGTGATATATATGTGTAAATATCTATATAGATGGATATAGATATATATGCATGTGCATATATTTATATGGACGGATATGGATATATATGTATATGTGTGTGATATATATGTGTAAATATCTATATAGATGGATATAGATATATATGCATGTGCATATATTTATATGGACGGATATGGATATATATGTAATGTGTGTGATATATATGTGAATATCTATATAGATGGATATAGATATATATGCATGTGCATATATTTATCTGGATGGATATGGATATATATGTATATGTGTGTGATATATATGTGTAAATATCTATATAGATGGATATAGATATATATGCATGTGCATATATTTATATGGATGGATATGGATATATATGTAATGTGTGTGATATATATGTGTAAATATCTATATAGATGGATATAGATATATATGCATGTGCATATATTTATATGGACGGATATGGATATATATGTATATGTGTGTGATATATATGTGAATATCTATATAGATGGATATAGATATATATGCATGTGCATATATTTATATGGATGGATATGGATATATATGTATATGTGTGTGATATATATGTGTAAATATCTATATAGATGGATATAGATATATATGCATGTGCATATATTTATATGGATGGATATGGATATATATGTATATGTGTGTGATATATATGTGTAAATATCTATATAGATGGATATTGATATATATGCATGTGCATATATTTAAATGGACGGATATGGATATATATGTAATGTGTGTGATATATATGTGAATATCTATATAGATGGATATAGATATATATGCATGTGCATATATTTATATGGATGGATACAGATATATATGTATATGTGTGTGATATATATGTGTAAATATCTATATAGATGGATATAGATATATATCTATGTGTATATATTTATATGGACGGATATGGATATATACGTAATGTGTGTGATATATACGTAAATATCTAGATGGATATAGATATGCATGTATGTGTGTGTGTTAGTATTGCTGTTGTTGTTGCAGTTACAGTTTTTAGACCTAATCTGTTTGAATAACGCACTGATTCTTGAGTGCATTTCTGTTCCTCTAAGGCTCTGTGATCTTTTCCCCTACAGGGGTTTTGGGAATCTGGGGAACGGACCTGTAGGCCCCGTAAGAATTTGTATTTTTCCACCTCTTGATCTGATGAGCAGCTAAATGAAGCCTCTCTTCTCCATTTCCCCAACCATGGAGGCTCCAGTGGCCCCTAAGCCAGGCCCTTGAAGGAAAAATCAAACCCTGAATTTGAAGGTCATTGAAGCTGTCCCTCCATCCCCTGGGAATTCACTAAGAGAGGGTTGGAGGAGAGGTAACCCCTTCACAACAACGTCCAGACACGTGAGAGTGGCCCTTGGTCATGAACCAACATGGTTCTATTATCTCATGTAATCCTTCTCACAAGAGAAGACAGGCACGGTTAGGATTTCAAACCCAGGTCCCCTCCAAGCCCCTGGCTGATTAGGAGCTCTAGGTGGCTCCTCTGTTCTCTGCCCTCTGCTCATGCCGATACCAGTGAAGCACGATGGGAAGTTACCTACTTCTTCCTAATGAGTTGATTTACCAGTCTGTAAAATGGGCCTAATGTTGCTGCTTCTCTCTATGGCCTTGTGAGGATGAAATGCGGGGAGGCAGGTGCTCCCAGAAGGTGTAGTTTGTAGCTTCTCTTCCTCCCATCATCTTCCTCTGTCCTACCCCTCATCTGCTTGTTCCCTCCCAGTATCCCCCATCCCTCCCTTCCTCCAGCTCCCCTCTGCCAGCTCCCCGAGTCAATATTCATAAAAATAACCAGGTTGTCCAAGTGTGACCTGCAGCGTCCTGGGACATTCTTCCTTTCTGGCTGGTGCCTCAGGTTTCCTGGACAGGCAGGTCCCCACTTCCCCCAGCTTCCCCCCTCATTTGGGGGACAGCTTGGTGGTGCCTCAGCTCGCTGCCCCCTGCTCGGCTGTGAATGCCCTTCTGACTGCCCTCACCCCTCGCTGGGCTCTGGTCCCCCAGTGCACCCAGCTGGGATGTTTCCCTGTTGGAGCCTTCTGCTAGGCTGGAGGGGGGTGAAGTGGAGGGGGGACAGCCGGCCAACGTGGCTGCACAGCGTCCTCCCCCTGGAGAGAGAAAGCCCCCAGCCAGGCCTGCTGCGGGTTAGATAAGGAGCGCAAGCCACGCGGCTCGTCCTCTTTTTTGTAATCTCCTCCTCCACCTCCACCCTTCCCCGCCACCGACTCCCCGACTTTTTTTTTTTATATCATCTTTATGGCTTTGGAATTATCTGGGCTGACGCTGCATTCACTTAGCCAAGGGCAGTCGGGGTCGCAGGAGACAACTTACTCCTACGTGTGTATATTCATGGGGCCGATAAGGGAGCAGCCCCACCCCCTCCCCTAGCGGGGAAGAGGGAATAAGGAGACTGGCTGGAGGAGAGGTTGGGGACACGGTGACAACCAGTTCAGGGCAGAAAACAGAATGTGAGTGCCAGAAACCCTGCAGTGGCAGAGGCCAGCTCTCAGGCAGCTGTGGCCAAACCTCTGATGGGGAGAATCATTTAAGGTCGACAGAGGCACTGATCGGCAAAGAAACTGAGTTTTTAAACTTATTTATTTTTCTTTTCTTCTTCTCCCTTTTTTTTCTTGAGAGAGAGAGAGAGAGACTGAGAGAGAGAGAGAGAGAGAGAGATGGAGTCTCTCTGTTGCCCAGGCTGACCTCAGACTCTGGGCTCAAGTGATACTCTTGACTTGGCTTCCAGAGTAGCTCTGTCCAACTCGATGAACTGAATTTTCTCTCTAAATACTCTTTTCTTCCTTCCTCTCTCCTTTCCTTCCTCCTTCCTTTCTTCCTTCCTTCCCTCTCCTTCTTTGCTCTCTCCTTCCTTCCCTCTCCTTCCTTCTTTCCTTCCTTCCTTCCTCCCTTCCCTCCTTCCCTCCCTCCTTCCCTCTTTCCTTCCTTCCTTCTTCCCTGCCTCCCTCCCCTTCTTGCCTCCTTCCTTCCTTCCCTCCTTCACTCCCTCCCTTCTTCCCTTCCCTCCTTCCCTCTTTCCTTCTTCCTTCCTTCCTTCCTCCCTCCCTCCCCTTCCTTCTTCCTTCTTTCTTTACCTTCTTCCTTCCTTCCTCCCTCAAGCAATAGACCTTGAGTTTCAGAACATGGTTTTAGTTGTTACCTGGTTCAAGTCCTGGCTTTTGCAGGTTGTGTGACACTGGGTAAGTGGCTTCACCTCTCTGAGCCTGTTTCCCCATCTATAAAATGGAGACAATACTAGAGCCCACTTCATTCTATATTATGAGAGTTAGATGAAATTAATGAAAGTGCTTGGCACATAGTAAGGGTGGACTCATTTCTGCCTGCTATTTTTCTAAATTATTATTTATTGCATGCATCTCATGTACCAGTGGGGCACAGGGACGAGTCACACAGCCTGTGCCCCCAAAGGTGCTCACTGATAGGACAGCTCTCATAAGCAACCCCAAGTTACGTTTTTAAAATAGTATTTTATGTCTGGGCAGGAATACAGATATGTTCACAGCGCTCAAAAGAAAAGTGATACTGAACTTATGAAGCAGATAAATTAGGGGTGATTATTCTCATCACAAAAGGATACACTACAGGGATTCTTTAAGTGGTAAGTCCTCTAATACTGGAAGCGTGGAAGCCTTAGCTGGAGCTCTCTCTGCCCTGGCTCCCCCACAGAGCAGTTAATGGTGGTGAAATGAGAGAGCCTGGCCTGAGACAGGAACTCCGAATTTGCACCTCCTCACTGGCTGGCCGGGCAGCCTGCGGCAGGCGGTGTCCTCTCTCGGACTCTCAGGTTCCCGGATGACAGGATGACTGGATGGGATCGCATCTCTGCAGTGTCCCCGTCCCCATCCGAGGCCAGACGACAGCTTTCCTGCTGGCCTGTCTGCTCCACTCCTCCCCCGGTCCCTTCTCCATCTCACAGCTGCAGGGATCTTCTAAAAGCCCAAATCAGTTTCCCTTACATGAAGCCTTCCAGTGGCTTCCCCTCGCCCTCAGAACCTTACCCGTACTTCCAGCCCGGCTCATCTCATCTGCTCCCCTCTCCACCGTGCTCCTGCGCCTCCAGCCACTCCCGGGCATTCCTGCCCCAGGCCCTTTGCACCTGCCGGTCCTTCCTGGAACTTTGCCCCAGTTCTGCCCACCGCCCCCTGCCAGGCACTTTTCTTGTTACTAAGTTTCAGTTGAAATGTCACCATCTCAGGATCCCCCATGTAATAGACATCTAGTACTCACGGATCGTCTTTGTTTTATTATCTTAATTGTTCTTGGCACGATATGATCGTGTGTCTTTGCTGGTTTAACGCTTTCCCTCCCCAAGATTATCAGCCAAGACAGAGACTGGGTCTGTCTTCACCTTTGGCTTCTCAGCACCTTGCACAGGGCCTGGCACACAGGAGGGGCTCAGCAGATATGTGCTGAAGTCATCACTGGACTCCGATGTTTCAACATACTCATTTTAGGCGTGTTTAAGTTGTGTGCAAAGGAATGAACTATTGGTTTTCTAACTTTTGGAAAATAAAGATGCTGTGAATCCAGTCATATAGGACAGTCTTCTTGATGTGCCTGTGGGTGGGTTGGTGCTGTTTTAGATCGGAAGCAAAGGAGTGGACTCAGAACCGGCCCCGAGGGGACACATCATCCTTTGGTACAAATAAAGTCAGGATCTGGGGCTGCTCGCCACAAAACCCTGATGGAGAAAATGGTCACCAGTAACTGTCTGGGCCACATGGTTCTTTAATTATTTTTATTTTCATTTATTTATTTTGAGACAGGTTTTCTCTCAGTCACCCAGGCTGGAGTGCAGTGGCTCAATCATAGCTCATTGCAGCCTCGAACTCCTAGCCTCAAGTGATCCTCCCACCTCAGCCTCCCAGGTAGATGGAGCTACAGGTATGTGCCATCACCCCTAGCTAAGTTTTTTATTTTAAAAAATATTATTATCATTGTATTTTTTATAGAGATGGGGTTTCAACATGTTGCCAGGCTGGTCTTGAACTCCTGGGCTCAAGGGATCCATCTGCCTCAGCCTCCCAAAGTGCTGGGATTACAGGCGTGAGCCACCACTCCCAGCCTTTATTTTTGTTTTTTGTAGAGATGATATCTCCTGATGTTGCCCAGGCTGGTTTTGAAGTCCTGGCCTCAAATAATCCTCCCGCCTCAGCCTCCTGAGTTGCTGGGATTACAGGCGTGAGCCAGTGCACCCAGCCTGGCCACGTGGTTCTGTGGGTGACTTTAGTCAACCAAGACAGCAGCAATGCAAAACAAAATGAAGGTGCTCAGAGAGGCACATGGGACATGCCGAGAAGCCCTGGACGAAGGGGAGAATTGTTCTGATGAGCAAGACCTGGAAGATGAGGCTGGAGTGAGATGGAATGGTGGAACAGCAGGCAGGGAATTGGGCTTGCTGGTATCCAGCTTGGGGAGCAGAGGCTGGGTCTTTTGTTTCAGAATCCTCTTGTTTGGAATTTATTCTGATGCTTTTAAAAGATGGTTCATGGCCAGGCATGGTGGCTCATGTCTGCATTCCCAGCACTATGAGAGGCTGAGGCAGGTGGATCATGAGGTCAGGGGTTCGAGACCAGCCTGGCTAATGTGGTGAAACACCACCTCTACTAAAAATACAAAAAATTAGCCAGGCATGGTGGTGCGCATCTGTAATCCCAGCTACTCGGGAGGCTGATACAGGAGAATTGCTTGAATCCAGGAGGCGGAGGTTACAGTGAGCTGAGATCTCACCATTGCACTCCAGCCTGGGTGGCAGAGCAAGCCTCTTTCTCAAGAAAAAAAAAAAAGATGGTTCCCCTGATCCCCTTGAACTGATCATACTGAATTAGGTACCAGAAGGGACCAGTAGTTACCAAGAACCTACCATGTGCTGGACCCATATAAAATATTTGACTTGTGCTGTTTGACCTAATCTTCACATTGGCTAATGCCAGCCAAGTGATGATATCCTCGTTTCAGGGATTCAGAAACAGGCTCAGAGAGGTTGTGACTTTTCTAAGCACACACAGCAAATAAATGCTGAGGCTGGGATTTGAACCCAAGTCTGCCTAGTTTCCGAGCCAGTGTTTTCGGGAAACATCAAGATGTTTCCTGAATTCAGGAAGGGAGGAAGGGTGATGCTGGGTGCTGTGAGAGCAGGGATAAGATTTAGGAGCAGAAGGTACAATGAAGAGGGGGCATCAGTGTAGGTTCAGTGGTGGAAGGGAAGAACATTCGGGCCCCAGAGAAGACTCCTTCCTCCAAGCTCCCAGCCCCACTCCACCCAGCCCTCTCTGCCCCTGGCCCGGAGCAGCCCCGGGTGGGGGTCGCAGGGAGGAGGACTAAACATCCTGTAATTGCCCGGGCTCTTCTGTGAAATTTGTTTCAGGACACATTAGTTCCAGTGAATTTAGCCGAACAGTGGGGAGCCCTGAGAAATGATTTGCAATTAGCCGCAGCCCCACAGCCCCCCGTTGGGATGCGAGGCTTGGGCACTGAGTGGGAAACGGCCAGGGGGGTGGAGCTGCCACCCAGTGCCCCTGGAAACGCCAGCAAGCAGGCAGGAGTGGCTGAACTGGTGCCTTTCAGACCTGACGTCTCTCTGAGCCTGGCAGAAGTGGACAGGACTGAAGTAGAAGCATTTGACCCCCAGACTGTCGAAGGAATGATCAAATCCAAATCTTCTGCTTTGCAGAGGTGTTGCAGACGTGAGCATTGCACATGTTCGCCTCTGCGGGGACGGCTCCTGGAGTGTCCCCTCACAATGACTGGGCCCCTCTATGTCCCCAGCAATGTGCCAGGTACTTCTCTAATCATAAATCCTCCCAGCACTCGGGGAGTCAGGGAGATGATGCCCATTTTGCAGGGAAGGAAATGGATGCCCAGAGAGAGGAAGGGGCTCTTGCCAGGTTAACTGGAATGTGGCAGGAGGAGGACTTGAACCCAGGCCTCTTGGACTCTCCAAGTTGTTACAGATGCTTCCCATGATATGGCCTCTAACGGGAGACAGAATGGTGGTCATCAGGGCCCTGAAGCCAGGTAGACCTGGCACAAGTCCCAGCTCTGCCACTTTCTGGCCCTGTCACCTGACACAGGTCACTTCTGCTCTCCGAGACTCAGTTTCCTTATCTGAAAAATAAGAAGATGCTACCCATGTCATGGTGCATCTTCTTTTTTTCTTTTTCTTTCTTTCTTGTTTTTTTTTTTTTTGTTTTGAGACAGAGTCTGGCTCTGTTGCCCAGGCTGGAGTACAATGATACGATCGCAGCTCACTACAACCTCTGACTTCTGGGTTCAAGTGATTCTCTTGCCTCAGCCTCCCTAGTATCTGAGATTACAGACACCCACCACCATGTCCAGCCAATTTTTGTATTTTTAGTAGAGACGGGGTTTCACCAGATTGGCCAGGCTGGTCTCAAACTCCTGACCTCAGGTGATCCACCCTCCTCGGCCTCCCAAAGTGCTGGGATTAAAGAGCCAGTCACGGTGCATCTTTCAGGATTAAATGAGAATATAAAGTGTTACGGCAGGGGGAAGGGCTCAATCAATGACAGTCATTATAGTGCTATCATTGATGGATGGATGGATTGATTGATTAGAGACAGGGTCTTACCCTGTCATCCAATCTAGAGAGCAGTGGTACAATCAGCTCGTGGCAACCTCAAACTCCTGGCCCCAGAGGATCTTCTTGCCTCAGCCTCCTGAGTAGCCAGGACCACAGATGTGCCCCACCATGTCTGGCTAATCTTTAAAACATTATTTTGTAGAGATGGAGTCTCACTATGTTGCCCAGGCTGGTCTCTCACTCCTGACCTCTAGTGATCCGCCTACTTCTGCCTCCTTAAGCGCTGGGATTGAAGGCGTCAGCCACCATTCCCAGCCATTATTGCTATTGTTATTATTGCATGCTGATCAAACTTAACTGGAGGAGAGAAGGGAGTGGAGAAAGATCCCGTGGTCCCATTGGTGGCTGCTTGTGCACATACATAGCCTTCTCAGCTCAGCCAATCTCCTGTGTCCTCGACCAGTCATTAGGTGGGCATGGAGATGATCAAGACATAGTCCTGGCCCCACACAGATGCTTCTGGAGTGAGCTGAGCAGCTGGAGCTGTGCTCCTGCATGCACGCAGAGGGCTCATAGACTGGGTGGTCGGCGGGGGGGGGGCCACCTGAGTGGAGGTGGCTTTGTCCCAGTATTGTCCCTGTTATTTTGGTGGATCCCCACGGTACAACTCCAGGGGGCACCCTTCACACTGTGTTTGATGTCAGGCAACGCAGTGGTTGGGATTTTGATAAAAATGGCAGACACTTGCTACATGGCAGACACCATTCTAAGCACCTTACACATTTTATTAGCTAATTTACTTCTCACAATAATCTTACCAGGTAGGCCCTATTATAATCCTGCTTTTCAACGAGGAAGAAAATAAAGTCAAGAAGGCTTTCGTGCATTCATTCTCCCTGGTCACATAGCAAAAGGCATCGCTGAGGATCCACCCAGGCTAGCTGGTTCTGGAACCACCCAAACCACTAGGCTACCCTGCCTGCTTCCCCAGGGCCCTTCTCCCTCCTGCTGGGCACTTGCCATACTTTGTCCTCCCCGTGAATAAAGGAGGCAGGACAAGAATGTCAATCTGGGCCAGGCATGGTGGCTCTCGCCTGTAATCCCAACATTTTGGGAGGCCAAGATGAGTGGATCACTTGAGGTCAGGAGTTTGAGACCATTCGACCAATGTGGTGAAACCCCTTCTCTACTAAACATATAAAAATTAGTCAGGCATAGTGGTGGGCCATTGAAATCTGAGCTACTTGGGAGGCTGAGGCAGGAGAATCACTTGAACTCAGGAGGTGGGGGTTGCAGCGAGCCAAGACCGTGCCACTGCACTCCAACCTGGGCGACAGAGCAAGACTCTGTTTCAAAAAAAAAGAGAGTGTGTCAATCTGGCTTCTCAGGTGAGACCCTCAGGGGCTTTGCCCAAGGTCCCACACATGCCCTGAGAATCCCAGGTGACTCAAGAGTGGCAGTGGCCCCGTCCTGGGGTCTGATCTGAAAGCCATCATGCTTCCTGTATGGCATGAGGATGTGACCAGGCATTTAGCTAAGGGATCTAGAGTCCCACAGCTGCTCAGGGATTCTCCAGAGAAGAGGAAGAGGAGGAGGCAGAGGAAGACATGGCTACTGCATGTCAGCAGTCACCCTGCTGGCTGCTGGTACGGTGCCTGGCACATAATAGGTCTTCAGTAAAGTGAACTTGGGAATTCTAGAGAAAAATAATTTCCTCCCTAGCCTGGCATCTCAGAGATTTGTTCAGCCTTAGATGGTAACAGGGATAGGAAACTCCTGATTTCAAAATAGGAGTGAAAGAAGGAAGCTAGTATGTCTGAAACTCAGTTAAGTATGTGTGTCAGGCGTGGCGGCTCACGCCTGTAATTCTAGCTCTTTGGGAGGCCGAGGCAGGTGGATCACTTGAGGCTAGGAGTTCGAGACCAGCCTGACCAACATGGTGAAATCCCATCTCTACTAAAAATACAAAAATTAGCTGGGCATGGTGATGCGCTCCTGTAGTCCCAGCTACTCGGAAGGCTGAGGCAAGAGAATTGCTTGAATCCAGGAGGTGGAGGTTGCAGTGAGCCGAGATTGTGCCACTGCACTTCAGCCTGGGTGACAGAGCAAGACTGTCTCAAAAAAAAAGAGTTTACATTTCACTCAGTTCTAGAAGAAAGAGCCAGGCAGTTGGGCCTTCATAGCATGCAGAGGTCTCTGTGGGCTGGGGTGGTCAGGGATGGTTTCTAGGAGGAGGGAGCCTTGATCTGGAATTGTCCAGGTTATGGTGGGGGCTTCACATTGCCCAACTCCATGGGGCTTTCACCTCCCTCCGTGGAGGCCAGTGAGGTGGGTCTTATCTTTCTCAGGTCTACAGATGAGGAAACTGAGGAACAGTTGCCCAATGTCATGCAGCTAAAATGTAGGGTGACCAGCCCTCCTGACTCACCTGGGGCTGTCTGGGTTTATCAATGAAGTTCCCACATCCTAGGAAACCCTTCAGTCCCTGGCAAACTGGGGTGGTTGTTCACCCTAGTTTTAGGGACAGGGCTGGGATTTGAACCCAAGACTGGCCGGTCCCCACATCCCCTTGTCCCTCTGCACCATCCTGTTCTTTTTGAATTTGCTCATTCTTCCTCTTCTGAATTTATCAGCTCTGGTTCTCTTGGTCCCCGGAGAACTGCCCTGTCCCACGCCTTCTGCGGATCTCCCCAAAGCCCGGGACTGCTGCGCTTTCTCTCCCTCCAGCGCCTTATCTTCCCTTGTCTTCTTGTGGAAGAAGAGATAAAAGTAATTCTTATGGCCGCTTCTCCACTGGCGACGGCCAGCCCCGTCCCCCTCCTGCTGCATTTCCCTGGTCAGGCCAGATAAAGGGTTAGGCCTAAGCACATGTCATTTTCTTTGTGTGAAATCAATATTCAGCAAAGTTTATCTGCCCGACATAGCAGGAAGTGCTAATTTCATCCGCGTCAATTATTTTGATGAATGTTCATAATGCCCGGGGTGTGAGCAGAAGATAAAAGAATTACTGAAATAACGCACACATATGCCTTGCACACACACACACACCCATGCTTGCCCATGAGTTCACACTAGGGCACACACAGGCCTGGTCAGGGGAAGGTGCTGACTGACAGCTGCCCTGCCCTCCCCAGCTGCTGATGGTTCGAAGCATCTCCGAAAGAGGTATCAGAAGAAGGGATTTGTGCGAGAGTGTTATCAGTCCTTGATTTTTAGGATAGAACAGAGGTTCTCAACTAGGGGGCGATTTTGACCCCCAGGGGACTTTTGGCAGTGTTTGGAGCCATTTTTTGTTGGGGAGGGGAGATGCTCCTGGCATCTGGTGAGTAGAGGCAGGGTTGTGCTAAACGTCCTATAATGCCCAGTATAGCCTGAAAACAAAGACTTCTCCAGCTCACACTTCAGTGGTGTTGAGGTTAAGCTATATTAGAATGGAGTTTTAAAATGTTTACTTTTAAAGCATGTCTCTGTAGGAACGTGTTTCTAATTTCTAGCAATACTGGCAAGAAAATATTTGTGGGTTTGCACATATATTTCTAAGATAGAATGAAGAAACAAGAAATCAGATGCTAAAGCAAGTAGAGAAATGTTTTTACTTAGCTAATTCTACCTCCTGGTGATTCCCTATGACATTTAAAAAGACATAGAAGAAGGCAGGGCTCGGTGGCTCACGCCTGTGATCCCAGCACTTTGGGAGGCAGAGGTGGGCAGATGATCTGAGGTCGGGAGTTCAAGACCTGCCTGACCAACATGGAGAAACCTTATCTCTACTAAAAATACAAAAATTAGCCAGGGGTGGTGGCACATGCCTGTAATCCTAGCTACTCAGGAGGCTGAGGCAGGGGAACTGCTTGAACTCAGGAGGCTGAGGTTGCGGTGAGCCAAGACCATGCCATTGCACTCCAGCCTGGGCAACAAGAGTGAGACTCCATCTCAAAAAAGAAAAAGAAAAAGAAAAAGAAAAAAAAAAAAGACATAGTAGAATAAAGACAAATCTGAGTTTTAAAAACTGGCCTGGTAGAAATTCTCACGGGATATAAGCCATGGGTCAAGCCATAGTCAGCAGAGTAGGAATGCTAGGGATGAATTCCAGGGGCCTGAGGATCTCTCCTGGATGTGTGCGTGAGACTGTGCTGGTGAGAGGGCGCTCGGTCTGCTCCTGGGATCCTGCCACGTGTGAGTGGAGTCAAGCATCACCCCACGCATGTTTGTCATTGCAGGACAGGCACACAGACCGGAGGACCCCCGTCTTCTACTTAGAAACAGCTAAATTGGAGCGTTTTATCGGATAGCACGTCTGAAACTAACGTGCTCACAGATCACCTGGAAATCTTACCAAAATGCAAAGTCTGATTCAGCGGGTCTGGGGTAGGGTCCTAGATGCTGTATTTTTGACCAATTTAGTGCAGGAAGCCAAATGCCTTTTCTATGAGTCCGGCCTAAACTACGTGTCATCGGTGAGGTGCTACAGGCTATGTTGTGCTGGGATTTTTCTACCTTCCTTCATAGCAGCCTCCAGAACCTGTAAAAAACTCCTGATCTTCTAACAAAAGTCAGCAGCACATATAAATACATATATGTTTTAAACAAATATATCGGAAGATGCCCCTTCTAGGATGAAATGCTGCGTGTCGATCACATAATATATGATGTTGTGAGCAGATGTCATGATATTATATGATAAAATATTATGAGCAGATGATATGCTATTTATTATGAGCAGGTGATATATGACGCCATATTACGATTATGGATGATGATGTATTGTGTATCCTGGCATATGCAGGAGATTATGTATTCACACGCTGTAGCACAAAGAGTCTGATTTAAGAACTTCCTTCAACTCACCTACCTCTGCCTCTGCCAATCAAAGTCTCTCTGCTGAGTGGGACAGAGGAGCAAAACTCTTCGATCCTTAGGACTAAGCCATGTGTGGATTTGAGATTTCTGGGCATTTTAGGCCCATGGGCCACAAATTGTGAGTATTCTGCAACCTGCTCAGGGCTTTGAGTCTGCAAGAACTGGTTCTCGGATCCATTTGTAGCATGAATAATATTGAGAATAAAATTTCTGCAAGCCAATGGCCAGTCTAAGGCGTGTAAAGAAAAAGCTGGATATGCCCTGATCTTGAAACTAAATTATAACGAGTAAAAATGGAATCAAGAGGGAATATCTGCAAGTAATAACAGGAACCCATCAGAGTTCATTTCATCAAAGCAACCATCAGGTGAATACCAATGCAAATACTCTGTAGATAAACAATCACTCCTTGCCGATTTGGAGGGACGGAGAGAGCAAAGAGGAGTCTGAATGAATAGCAGGTCTGAAAACTAAATATCCTCCAATCAATAAAAATCCATTCCCCGCATATCACATTCTAAGGTCTTGCATTTTTCAATGTGGAGATAAAATTCACTGGTAATTAGCAATTGCAGAGGCAATAAGGGGCAGCGCCTGGGGGTGCACAGTCTAGAGGCAGCCAGCCTAGGTTCAAATCCAGGTTCTACCACTTCCTGGCTGGGTGACCTCAGGCAGGTTGCAGAACGCTCTGTGCCTCTATTTGCATGCCTGTAAAATGGGCATTATGGCAACTCTTGTCTCACAAGGTGCTTATGGGGATTTAAGAGACACAAAGTGCTTGGAGCAGTGCCTGGCATGCAGGAAGCATTCACCAAATGCCCAAATTTTATGTGATTATCAATAAACCTATTTACCCAAAAATTAAAATACTGCACTCCTTAGATAGTTCCTCTTCTGAAGAAGCTGAAATGTGCTCCCTGAAATCTGGCTTCCACATCTAAACTGTGCCCAGCACACTGCTGCTGTGGTGGAGTGGATGGAGGCAGATCTTCCCCCAGTAAAAGCGGCATTATTGTCAGTGGTTGACCGGAGGCTTTGGTGACGTCAGGGTCAATGAAACACTGAAAATTTATGTTGACAATTACTTGACATTAATTACATTCATCATTCATGAAGTCTCCATTAAAATGAAAATAACCCAAGACCTAGATGCATAAGCTTAGGAGAAAGGGCTTTATTACTGATTTTCACTAAAGTGGATATGGCTACCTTTGGCGACTCAAAAGAGTGGTTTCTTTTCTTTTCTTTTCTTTTCTTCTTTCTTTTCTTTCTCATTTTCTTTTCTTTTCTTTTCTTTTTTTTTGAGGTGGAGTTTCACTCTTGTTGCCCATACTGCAGTACAATGGTGCAATCTTGGTTCACTGCAACCTCTGCATCCCAGGTTCAAGAGATTCTCCTGCCTCAGCCTCCTGAGTAGCTAGGATTACAGGCAAGTGCCACCACGCCTAGCTAATTTTTTTTTTTTTTTTTTTTTAGTAGAGATGGGGTTTCTCCATGTTGGTCTGGTTGGTCTTGAACTCCCGACCTCAGGTGATCTGCCCACCTCAGCCTCCCAAAGTGCTGGTATTACAGGCATGAGCCACCGCACCTGGCTAAGAGTGGTCTCTTTTCATTCCCAAGCTCTCTTTGCAGCTGGTTCTGCTCCCCATGAGGCTCTATCCCATAGGTGGCTTGTTTTTTATCTAAAGCAGGATTATTCAACCTTTGCATCGTTGGTGTTTTGGGTCGAGTGATTCTTTGTCATAGAGGTGCTGTCCTATGCACATTAGGATGTTTAGCGGAGTCTCTGAACTCTACCCATCAGATGCCAGGAGTGTCATCTCCTTAGTCACAGCATATTGGAATGACCACAGCCATTCTTCTCAAGTATTCAGTACTAAGATGTCATCACCACAGTATGTATCATGCTGAAATATGTCGGTAAGACCGGCTCCCATCTCTAGGTCAGCAGCGACGGGGTCGATGGACCTCAGCTAGGATGGTTCTCATGGCAGGGTTGGCTGCAACTGTTTGACTGGGGTCACTTGCCTGGGGGCTCAGTTTTTGCTCTTGGCTAAATTTCTTGGTCTTCCTCTATGACATCTCAGGTTCTTTCTCCCCACATAACCCCTCCATGTAATCTTTCTAGCAATGTGGCCAGACTTCTTACAAAACAGCTCTAAGAGGGAACATTGCAAGTGGTAAAGAAGGAAGCTGGAGATCTCTGGAGGCCCAACCTTGGATGACTACACAGCATCACTTCTAGCACATTTTATTGGTCAAAGTGAGTCATGGGGCCAGCTCAGATTCTATGTAGGAGGGAACTGCACAAATGCATGACTACCAGGAGACCTGGCTCACCGGGGACTGTGTAGCAAGAGTTAATATAGCAGGTCTGATTATAGGGCTGGTTCTTGGCTGGCATCTGGGAACTTGTCTGTTGGAATGTTCTCTATGCTATAAAGTTGTTTTGCCAAGCTACAGGCACCAACGCCAGCTTTCTTTCTGAGAATCTGGAATTTTGAGTATTGTGGCTGTCTACATGATGAGCCCCAATAAAAACACGGTTGTGGAGTCTCAGATGGACTTCTCTGGGCAGAAACATTGCATACGTGTTGCCTCATCTTGCTGCTGGGGAGAGGAACACTCTCAATGTCCTTTCTTGGGGAGGGAGGGAATGAGCATCAGAAGCCTGAGTGTGGAGCCCTCCAGATATTACTTGAGGTGTCTTTCTCTCTTGCTGATCCTGCCATTGTAATAAACTACAGATGTGAATATAACAACCTCTGTGAGTTCTAGCAAGTCATGGAATGTGTGGATAATCTCAGAGACCCTTGAAGCAGGGAACTGTCTCTCAGAAACAAGCTACCACAAATGGGTGCTAACAAGGCCCTAATGGGAATCCGGATTCCCTTTGGAGGCCAGATGCCAATACCAGGTACCGCCTTATGTCTCTGACCTGCCCCACCCAGCTTCCTGGAAGATGAGAGTCTAGAACTCCCAACCTCAGGTGAGCCACCTGCCTCGGCCTCCCAAAGTGCTGGGATTACAGGCGTGAGCTACCTTGCCGCACCAAAATGAGAGTCTAAGAGGGTCGATGAAAAGGAAGAATATGAGTACTTCTTGATACTCCCCATGGAGGGCAGCGTCTTTACAAAGGTGGGAGTCACCTCCAACCCCTGCAATCACATGGCAGTATTATTGACATGAACAAAAAATAGAAAACAGCCTAATGTCCAACAGTAGAAGACTGGTTAAGAAAATTGTGGCACATTCATCAGATGCAGTTACCGAAGTGAGGTTTGTGGAGAGTTAATGGCAGGGATGTGCTTATGATACATTATAAGTTAAAAACAAAAAAAGATTAGATAAGTCCTTAAGTGTAATATTATCAACGTGGATCTCTGTTGATGTCATTCTAATTAATTAATTAATTATAATTGCCTCTCTTTCCTGCCAGACTGTGAGCTCTTTCAGGTGGAGATTTTGATTTACATTTGTGTTAATGGCAAACATTTATTGGGCACTCACTATGTGGGTTGCAGGTGCTCTGTTAAGTATTTTACATGGTTTAATCCTCGTAACAGCTGTGGTAGAGTGACTGCATCAATGGCCCCATTCCCTGTGTCCCCCTACTTTGTAATGTGACTTTGTAATTCCTCCCCTCAAGAGTTGGAGTTGATTTCTCCTCCCCCTGAGGCTGAGCTGGCCTTATGACTTGTTTCGACCAATAGAATGCAAGAGAAACGATGACCATGCTAGTTCTGAGCCTAGATCTCACAAGAGACCATCTGCACTCTGCTCTCTCTTGGAGCCCTGTCTCTGAAGTGAGAACAAGCCTGGGCTAGCCTCTTGGAAAATAAGAGGCCATGTGGAGCAGAACAGTCATTCCAGCCGAGTCAGCCTCCAGCTAAGCCACCACCTGATTTTAAGCTGCTCAACTGACCATAGACTTAAGGACCATGATAAATAGTGATTGTTGTAAGCAATTGAGGGTTTTTTTCTGTGGGGTTGGGGGTTGTGGGGAGTTGGGGTTTGTTACACAGCTATAGCTAACTGATGCAATAGCCCTAGGAGGTAGGTTCTACTATCCACATACCAATCTTATGGATGAGGGAAGTGTCAGAGGCATTAACTAATTTGCCTAAGGTCATGAAACTAATTAATGCTGGAGCGAGAATTTAAGCTCATGCAGGCCAACTCCAACGTCCTAGCTCTTACCTTCTACACATACTGCCTCTGTATTTCCATGACAGCATAGGACTTGGCATGTAGTAGGTACTCAGGTATTGCTACTTGAATGAATGATTTACTACTCATTCTAAATTTTAAGCAGATCTTTACCAAAGCATTAACAATGGAGGACACTAAGTGAAGGAATCATGGATTAAAAAAAATTATTCCTTTTAAAGCAAATACATAAACATGTTATGTATTTGGTTTAAAACATGTTATGTATTTGCTTTAAAAGGAAAACCCACAAAAGTATTATTTATAGATTAAAAAAAAAAAAACACCAAAAAAACAATACACAGAGATCAGAAGAGTAGAGGACACAGCTGGTCTTGGGTAGGTCCAGAACTGGTCATTTCTTCTACAATGTTGTCAAAGGCAGGTGGCAAGTCTTAACTTTTTGGAGTCTTCCCAGTGCTCTGGTGGTCTCACTCAAAGGCCAGATTCCCACCCCAGCCTCTCAAATTCTCTGACTGAGGGAGCAGAAACCAGCACTCTATTTCCTCACAGATCCAAGAGCGTCCTGGGAAATCCAAACACTGGGGTGTTTCCCTATTAGTTTTTGTTGCTCTATTGTTTCAAATAAGGGAATAACAAATGTCATATAAATTACACAATTTAGTACAAAATGTAATTTAGCCTCAAACAACAGCTGACAAAAAGAAAAAGAAACTCAGCAGTCTACTGAAGAACAATTTCATTTAGCAGATAATTTAGAATCACTAAGTATTAGTTTTCTTAAAATCAAGAAATGCTAACAGTATTTCAAGGATCTTATTGCTGTTACTAACGGGGAAAGTCTTTGCATAATTAGCAATGTGGCTCTTTGCAAGAACAACATGTCCCTTTTATGTGGAAAGATGGGAATGAATTATCTGTGGGGTCTTGTACATGTTTATGTGGGTTTTATAAGTGTCACCACTGATATGTTCCTGGACTTGTGCCAGACCATGTAATGTTTGGCAGGCATTTGGTGCAGGCAGGAAGGAGGAAGTTTGGTGAATGGCTAGAATTATTTCTGCAATTATTGGTATTGGCAAGAGAAGTCTGAGTCCTTAGTTTCCCAACTAAGACTTGTGCCTGGACAATGCACTGAATCATGATCTGGGTAGGAGTTGAAGTTTTAGGGGCAGAGGAAGGTTAATGGCCTTAGTGGGTCCAGAGCTGATTATTCAGCAGTAGTGTGAGGTGCAGGCATCAATTTAGGTGATAGTCTAAATTATTCTTCTTGTATGCAGCCTTTGGGAAAGAACTTACTGGATTGTATTAGTCAGTAGAGGCTAGGTCACGCTGCGTAACAAACAGTCCAAGAATCTCATGATTTAAAAACAAGAAGGTTAACTTCTTGCTCATCTCACTTGTCCAGTGCAAATCAGTAGGTGCACCACTGCTCATTGAAGTCACTCAGAAACCCAGCTAGAGGAGCAGTCATTATTTTTAGGACACTGCTATCTCAACATATGTTTCCACAATCCATGCAGCAGAGGAAGAGAGTGCTGGAGAGTCAAGTACAAGCAATTAAATGTTTGACCAAGAAGCAACACAATTACTCTTGTTCAAATTTAATTTGGACAAATAGTCACATCACTACATCTAATTTCAAGGGAAAGTGGACTTGTCACCCCCTTGTACCTGGAAGTAGAGACCTAGCTGTTAATGAACATTAATGATGTCTACCACATGGAATAGAGATTTTTGGGGTCTGGGAAATTGGATACCCAGGAGTGGCCACCTCTAGATATGAACGTTATTAGTTATTAACAGCAGCTTCCCACTACTTATTATCTTTGTACCTCTTTATATTCTACAAAGGGTATCCACGAACAGCTCACTTGATCCTTTCAATAATAATAAAAACTGACATATGTTTTTAAACCAGAAACAAGGTAACTACCAGGCATTTTACATAGGTGATCTCACCTAATTCTATGAGCACTGTATTACTAAAAATCCCTGTTTTACAGACAGAGCAACAGAGGCTCAGAGAGGTTGAGTGACTTGCCCAGCATTACACAGCAGTAAGCAGCCATGCTTCCAATTCTAGCTCTGCTTTTCTCTTAAGGAATTCGGAAAAAAAGGGTTGGCAAGTGACCGAGATGGTTGATTATGTGAAACTAGTCACTTAAGTTAGCCAGGAAACCTCTTCTTTGAATGACTAAGTAGACTCAGTGATCATTTTAGGCAAAATCTACAATTTCCAAGTTATCTGTTTCTCCCCTTCCACCAGATGAATCTTGATCTGTCTTGAAGACAGGCATCCATGAACAGAGCAGGGGTGAGTTGGTTTTCAGGGTGCAGCGTGGTGGGGAGGGAAAAAGAGGCTTTGAAATGGTGCTGAGCAGTGCCCATCTTGGGCAACAATCAGCAAGTGTCCAGAGGTGGGAGGGGGCTTCTTAGCAAGTTGAGCGTGATCGGAGGTGATGCCCCATCTGTCTCACTGGAGCCTCAGCCCATCTGTTTTCCTGCTGTTTCCAGGGGCTGCTGACCTGACCCCTTTCACCAGCACTTACAGGATAATGTTTTCAAACATGCTGTGTCAATGAGCCCCCCAAAAGAGTGAATCAGAAGGAAACCTTTCATTTTAGAGCAGCATTGTTCAATGGAACTTTCTGCCACTATGGAAATGCGCTTCTTCACTGTCCCAATATGGAAGCCACCTGGCACGTGTCTTGAAACGTGGTTAGTGGAAATGAAGAGCTGGATTTGTCATGTTATTAAATTTACATTAATTTAAACATAAACAGGTACGTGTGTCTGTGGCTACCCTATTGGAAAATGTAGGCTTAGGAAGCACTTCCTCAAGAGTAAGACATGCCTTTAAGTAATTCACAGACAATAGTTTTGTTTTGTTTTGTTGAGACGGAATCTCACCCTGTCGCCCAGGCTGGAGTGCAGTGGTGCGATTTTGACTCACTGCAACCTCTGCCTCCCGGGTTCAAGCGATTCTCCTGACTCAACCACCTGAGTAGCTGGGATTACAGGCGTGCACCACATGCCCAGCTAGTGTTTTGTATTTTTAATAAAAACGGTTTTTGCCATGTTGGCCAGACTGGTCTCCAACTCCGGACCTCAGGTGATCCATCCGCCTCAGACTCCCAAAGCACTGAGATTACAGGCATGGGCCACTGCACCTGGCCAGACAACAGTTTTAAATAACCTGAAATCACATGGTGAGAAGTTGTCTTTCTCCAGTTTTGGGATTCCAGCCAGGGGGAAGACTTCTTTGTGGCCGATGGGTCTTTAACACTTTTCTAACAATTGCTCACCTCCCTTTCCAACAAACAGGGCAAAAGCAGGCCGGGGCTTCCACAGGTAAACACATTTGGCTTACATTTAATAGCATAGTTTTGTTATTTTTTACTTGTATTTATTTGTATAGTTACCACCAATTTGTGGCAAGAGAAACAGATTTTCCATTTATGATAGTGATACAGAGTTTCATTGTAAAATAAAATTTTTAAAGTAGAAAAAATGAATTCACTTAAATAAAAATATTGAATTGTGGGCCAGCGAACATATGGAATGTAGATATGAAATGGATTATGGTGGCGGTATACTCACGGCCAGATTTCTTCCTAAACCAATGTAATTTTTTTCAAAATAAACTTTATATTTTGGAATAACTTTAGATTTGCAGAAAAGTTGCAAAGCTAGTACAGAGACTTCTCATATATCCTTCGTCCAGATCTCTGCTAAAGTGACCATCTTACATTAGCCTGGCATATTTGTTGAAACTGAGAAATTAACATTGATACAACACCATTAACTCAACTCCAGACTTTATTTGGATTTCACTAGTCTTTCCGCTCATGCTCTTTTTTTTTTTTTTTGAGACAGTCTTGCTCTGTCGCCCAGGCTGGACTGGAGTGTAATGGTGCGATCTCGGCTCACTGCCACTTCCACCTCCTGGGTTCAAATGATTCTCCTGCCTCAGCCTCCCGAGTAGCTGGGATTACAGGTGGTCATCATCATGCCTGGCTAATTTTTGTATTTTTAGTAGAGACAGGGTTTCACCATGTTGGCCAGGCTGGTCTCGACCTCCTGACCTTATGATCCACCCACCTCAGCCTCCCAAAGTGCTGGGATTACAGGCGTGAGCCACTGTGCCTGGTTCATGTCCTTTTTCTATAATGGGGTCCATTCCAGGGTACCGCATTGCATGATCTAAGCCCATCTCTTCCCACCTTTCACCTGCCAGGATGCTAGGCCTGCCTGGGGGAAGATGCTGGAACCAGCCCAGAATCTTCCCAGAAGAGTCCTGCAGCCCCAACCTGATTATTCTCATGAGGATTTCATAACACAACACAGGTTGATGACCCTGAGCCCGGCAAATGAAAACATTTGCCTTTGTTTTTCGCCCCTAGGTTGCAACTTGGCATCTTATCCATCCCATTTTGACTGGGAGTTGTTAGGTTGGTTTACTCTTCTTCTCCCCCTCCCCTTTGGGAGCCATTGGTTTCACAGGTTCCAAGTACAAAACTTTATAATTATCCTTTTTGTATTTCACTTCAGTAGATTCAGAAAGACTTGAAGAAGAGCCCTAGGAGCCTTTTGGTTCCAGTGAGGGGAGAGTTCTGTGGGAAGTGGTGAGGAAGCTTTTCAGGGAGGAATTAGACAAGAGAAGCTAAGAGAGTTTTCCCTGGAAGCGAGGGAGATTCTTATGATGGAAATCTTCATTTTATACAGCATTCCATCCCCACCCGATGGGTATCATAAAATCTCTGCTTGCATGCCACCAGCAACGGGGAGGTCACTCCCTCCCAAGGCAACTCTTCTCATCTTTGAGCAGCTCTGATTTGGATTCACAGATTTTCCCTGTTTCTCTGTGTCATTCGCTTGTTGGTTCTCTTCCAAGTGGCAACCTTTTCTCTCTTTCAAGGCCAATATACATTTTCCAAGAGCCTTTTCATTTCTAAGTAAGGCTGCTCTTCCCAGAACAATCTCAAATTTACAATCCAGAATAAAACAAGATATAAGGCCGGGCACGGTGGCTCACGCCTGTAATTCCAACACTTCAGGAGGCCAAGGTGGGCGGATCACCTAAGGTCGGGAGTTCAAGACCAGCCTGACCAACATGGAGAAACCCTGTCTCTACTGAAAATACAAAATTAGCTGGGCGCGGTGGCGCATGCCGGTAATCCCAACTACCTGGGAGGCTGAGGCAGGAGAATCTCTTGAACCTGGGATGGGGAGGTTGCGGTGCGCCAAGATTGCACCATTGCACTCCAGCCTAGGAAACAAGAGCAAAACTCTGTCTCAAAAAAAAAAAAAAAAAAAAGATATTTTGAGTGTGGGGCTGCCCAGTTCAGGGTAGAGCAGTAGTTTTAAAATCGAGGGAGATTTTGCCCCCAGGCAACATTTGGCAATATCTGGAGACATTTTTGATCATCACTGTGTGTGTGTGTGTGTGTGTGTGTGTGTGTGTGCACGTGCATGTGTGCTGCTGGCATCTGGTAGGTAGAGGCCAGGGATGCTGCTCAACATCCCATAATGCTTAGCTGCCTCCTAAAACAAAGAATCATCATGGCTGAAATGCCCGTGGTGCCAAGGTTGGGAATCCTGGAGTAGAGAATTCCAGTCTCTCTCTTTCTCTCTCTGTCTCTTTTTTGGAGACAGGGTCTTGCTCTGTTGATCAGGCTGGAGTGCAGTGGTGCAAACCACAGCTTATGGCAACCTCTACCTTGTGGTCTCAATGATCCTCCTGTCTCAGCCTCCTGAGTAGCTGGGACTACAGGCAGGCGCCACCACACTTGGCTAATTTTTGTATTTTTTGGTATAGATGGAGTTTCATCATGTTGTCCAGGCTGATCTCGAACTCCTGGGCTCAAGTGATGTGCCTGCCTTGGCCTCTTAAACTGCTGGCATTACAGGTGTGAGCCACTACACCCAGCCTCCGGTCTCTTCTTTTATGCCTCCATTAATGCAGCCAAGGATGGGATTAGCCTTGCAGTCAGGCATATCGCTCCGTTGATTTGGACTAAGTATACTCCAAAAGACTTTTGGCCTTTGTCTGCCATAGGCTGGCACTATGAAACATCTCCACACCAAACCCGAGTAGTCTAAGGGAGAAGAGAGTCTGGCTCAAGGTCCAAAACATTCTCCAAATGTGTCTGTGCACTCTGCTCCATCTCTTCTGTCACCCCCCCCAACTCGAGCCACCATCTCTGCCCTGAGTTACTAGAACGTTGCCCGCACAAATGACTACGTAGCACTTATTAATACAACATGCACCATATGCCCTAGTTATTTACATATATGGACTATTTTAAACTTCAAAATGGCCCTAGGAGGCAGGTATGATTGTCATTATGTCCATCTTTTAGATAAGGAAACTGAGGTCCCGGGGGGCCAGGTAACTTGCCTGAGGTCACACAGTGGGAGTTGGACAAGTGGGATCTTCCATGCCAGGCCATCTGGCCCCCCAGGTCTGTGCTCATGACGCCCTGTTAAGCTCGTGGCAGTGGGGAGCTTTGTCAAACTGGAAGTGCAGAAGTCACCACTGGAGGGTTTTATGCAGGGGAGTGACGTAAACAGGATCCTATTTGCATTTTTACAAGGTCACACAGGTGCTGTGTAGAGAATGAGTTACTTAAGTTAGCTGGAAAACCTCCGATTTGGAAGATCAACAGGCTCAGTGATTGCTTTGGGCACAATCTATGATTTCCAAGTTCTCTCTATTTTCCCACTTGGCTCTGCAACCTGACTCCGGAGGCCTCCCCTTGGCACCCACGCCCTGTCATACTTCTCACACTCACCCAGTACCCCTCCTCCTTCAGGTTTTTGCTCTGGCTGGCCCCTCCTCCTGGAGAGCCTTAGGGTTCCAGCTCAGGGACACCTCCTCAGGGATGCCCGCCCTGATTACTCTTTCCTCACAGGCGGACCCCCCTCCCCAGTCCTCACCCCTTGTTAGCCTCAGCCAGCACACCCTGTTTATGTCCATTATCACGATGTCACAGTCTGCCACCATTTTTACCCTGCTGTGGTTTGTCTCCCTGACTCTGTGAGCTCTGAGAGGAAAGGGAGGGAGCCTACTCACCGCTGCTGCTGTATCTAATCCCGAGCACCCAGCACAACGCTCTGGTGCGTGCAGTGATGATAATAATAATAAATAGCACAGCCATTGTTATTTCTCGTTCCCAGTTTACAGATTAGAAAGTCAGGTGACTCACGCTTGTAATCCCAGCACTTTGGGAGGCCAAGGCAGGCAGATCATGAGGTCAGGAGATGGAGACCATCCTGGCTAACACAGTGAAACCCCATCTCTACTAAAAATACAAAAAAAGAAAACTTGACTGGGCATGGTGGCACATGCCTGTAGTCCCAGCTACTTAGGAGGCTGAGGCAGGAGAATCACTTGAACCCGGGAGGTGGAGGTTGCAGTGAGCCGAGATTGCCATTGCACTCCAGCCTGGGCAACAGAGCGACACTCCATCTCGAAAAAAAAAAAAAAAAAGAAAGAAAGTCAAGAGTTAGAGAGGTTAAGTAACTACCCTCATTAACATATTGTGTGTGTGTGTCTGTGTGTGTGTGTGTGTGTGTGTCTGTGTGTGTGTGTGTCTCGCAGGGGACAAGTTGTCAACCCAGGCAGTGTGAAATGGGCAACCAGACCCCACCTTACACCATCTCGCCTCGCCCCGGGCCTCCTGGCTGCACCTTGTCTCTCTAATGCATCAGAAAAGCCCTGGCTAGGCAGAGACTGGGGGCAGAGCAGAACGAGAGACAGGAACAAGAGAGAGTTAAGGGAGGACCTGAGAAGAAGAGTTGGGAGCATGGAGAGGAGATTGTGGGAGGGGATATGTAGGGGAGAGATTTTTCCCATCAATTAACACAGGCTTCATAGAAAAAGAAAGTATTCCTGGCAGTCTTGCCCTCTTAATACATCATATCTCTAATCCCCGGAGCCCTCTGACCTTACCCATAATCCCTCCTCTTTTGTTCTGCTGCGTAAAACCTCCCTACCCTGAACAGAGTATTACATCCCTGGTGAGGTCTGAGCAGAAGAAAGAAGGTGGCAGGGAGCAGGCCTGGGGGTTGGGGGAAGTGGAAGAATACATCCTCCTAAGTGTTTGACCAACAAAATCGAGCTAAATTCCCCAGCCCGAGCAGTCAACTGTTCCTCTGAAAGGCCCGGGAGCCTCACCCTGTCTCTTTGGAGCCTCCTCGGCCCCTCCCCTTCCCTCCTGGCTCCCCTGCCGTAGCTGAGACACAAAGCTGGGCCCTGGATTATCTTAATTTCCATATGGAGAGCTGTGTAAGCCAGTTCAATGCATGGCCAGTCATTTTGTTCACAACTTTGCAGCAAGCAGGAGCAAAAGCCGCTGGGAAATTAGCCATTCATCCTATCTCACCTTGTGTGTGCATGCATAGATCAGTAAATACAGAGGCACGGGGAAACCGAGTCTCCTTTGTTAATTACCGCATTGGGCCCTGCCGCTTCCCTGAAATTCGCTACAACTCTTCACTCTTGAGGAAAAAGCACACACACGCACACACACACACACGTACATGTGTATATTTTGTATTCACTTTTAAGCAGCACTGGGTCACTGAGGCTTATGTATTTGTGTTTCTTAGAATTGGGCAGCCAGGGTGGTATCGGGACTTTCCATCTCCCTTGCACACACAGATACAGTACACCCCACCCCCATACACACACAGGGCCCACCCCAGCCCCTATACATAAACAGGGTTTACCCCATCCCTATACACTCACGGGGTCCATCCATCCCTACACACAGGGTCCACCCCATCTTACTTTCTTACACACTCATAGAATCTACCCTGTCCTACTACACACACACACACCATCTCCATCCTATTCACACACACACACCATCTCCATCCTATTCACACACACACATCTCCATCCTATCTACACACACATCTCCATCCTCTACACACACACCCCTCCATCCTATACACACACACCCCTATTTCCATCCTATCCACACACACACACACAGATCTCCATCCTATCCACACACACACACCCCATCTCCATCCTATCCACACACACACACACACACCATCTCCATCCTATCCACACACACACACACATCTCTATCCTATCCACACACACACACCATCTCCATCCTATCCACACACACACACATCTCCATCCTATCTACACACACATCTCCATCCTATACACACACACAATCTCCATCCTATACACACTCACACACACCCCATCTCCATCCTATCCACACACACACACACACACCATCTCCATCCTATACACACACACACACCATCTCCATCCTATACACACACACACACACCATCTCCATCCTATACACACACACACCATCTCCACCCTATCCACACACACACACCCCTCATCTCTATCCTATCCACACACACACATACACCATCTCCATCCTATCCACACACACAGATACACACTGCATCTCCATCCTATCCACACACACACACATCTCCATCCTATACACACAGACACACACACACACATCTCCATCCCACACACACACCTCCATCCTTTCCACACACACATGCACACACATCTCCATCCTATCCACACACACACATACACCATCTCCATCCTATCCACACACACACACCATCTCCATCCTATCCACACACACACACACACATCTCTATCCTATCCACACACACACACCATCTCCATCCTATCCACACACACACACACACATCTCCATCCTATCTACACACACATCTCCATCCTATACACACACACAATCTCCATCCTATACACACTCACACACACCCCCCATCTCCATCCTATCCACACACACACCATCTCCATCCTATACACACACACACCCCATCTCCATCCTATACACACACACACACACACCATCTCCATCCTATACACACACACACACACCATCTCCATCCTATACACACACACACCCCATCTCCATCCTATACACACACACACACACCATCTCCATCCTATACACACACACACACCATCTCCATCCTATACACACACACACACACCATCTCCATCCTATACACACACACACACCATCTCCATCCTATACACACACACACCCCATCTCCATCCTATACACACACACACACCATCTCCATCCTATACACACACACACACCATCTCCATCCTATACACACACACACCCCATCTCCATCCTATCTACACATACACACACACCATCTCCACCCTATCCACACACACACACACACCATCTCTATCCTATCCACACACACACATACACCATCTCCATCCTATCCACACACACAGATACACACCGCATCTCCATCCTATCCACACACACAGATACACACTGCATCTCCATCCTATCCACACACACACATACACCATCTCCATCCTATCCACACACACAGATACACACCGCATCTCCATCCTATACACACACACAGATATACACTGCATCTCCATCCTATCCACACACACACACACCATCTCCATCCTATACACACACACAGATACACACAGCATCTCCATCCTATCCACACACACACATACACCATCTCCATCCTATCCACACACACAGATACACACCGCATCTCCATCCTATACACACACACAGATACACACTGCATCTCCATCCTATCCACACACACACACACCATCTCCATCCTATCCACACACACACGTACACCATCTCCATCCTATCCACACACACACATACACCATCTCCATCCTATCCACACACACAGATACACACCTCATCTCCATCCTATCCACACACACAGATATACACTGCATCTCCATCCTATCCACACACACACACACCATCTCCATCCTATCCACACACACACATACACCATCTCCATCCTATCCACACACACACACACACCATCTCCATCCTATCCACACACACAGATACACACCTCATCTCCATCCTATCCACACACACAGATATACACTGCATCTCTATCCTATCCACACACACACATACACCATCTCCATCCTATACACACACACAGATACACACCGCATCTCCATCCTATCCACACACACAGATACACACTGCATCTCCATCCTATCCACACACACACACACACACACATCTCCATCCTATCCACACACAAACACATCTCATCCTATCCACACACACACATGCACACACACACATCTCCATCCCATACACACACACACACACATCTCCATTCTATCCACACACACAGTGCACACCATCCTCCCTCGAACTCACACAGTCTGCCCCTCCCTCCACCCCTTCCCCAGTCTGGGACGGTTGTGTGTGTCCCCAGCCTGCCTTCCCAGGGATCTCTGAGCAGGGTTGTATATCACCCGCTCCCACACCAAACTCAGGACTGGGGAGGAGCGGGTGCCCAGGCAAGGGGAGAGAAGAGAGAGCAACGGGGTCTTTGGGAGCATCAGGAGAGAAAAGGAAACATGGCTAAAGAAATAAATAGCCCAGACGAAACACCCTGCAAAAAGCTTCCAGGAAGTTCAGAAAGGACAGGATGCAGAGGGAGGGAGAAGCTGGAACTAGAGAGGGTGGCAAAGCTCAGGATGGCTTCCTAGGTATTTGGGGTTGGCCCATCACATCACCGTCACCACAGATGAAACTCCTGCATCACTGTCCTCCATCTGTTTCCTCACAGTCGATGCAGTTCAGGGAGCTCTTGGGGAGCACTTGAGGAGCACTTCGGGAGTGTGGATGCAGAGGCTGCAGTGCAGTTCCTAGCTCCGCCTCTTCCCAGGGCAAAACCCTGCATCTGTCTGAGCACCACTTGCCCAATCTGAGAAATGGGCCAAGGCTGGGACCCACCCCAAGGAGTTCCCATCAGGATCTAGGGGTGATGAACCAGGGCAAGTGGCAGGTGGTGCAGTGGGCACACTCCCTGGGCAGGGGAGGCCAGGGTGGTGGTTGCTGCTGTCACCTGGGAGTCTGGGATAGAGTGAGGGTTCAGTGAACAGTAGCAAGCAGAGTCTTTGCCATGACAATACCTCACATCTAGCGGGTGCTTCAGGATCGCTGGCTGCAATTGCTCTTGTGACTGTGAGTGTTATAGCTGCTCTCCTCACACTTCTGCTACTAGTGCCACTTCTGCTATGTTACAAAGCCTGAAATCCAGTAGGTGCTTAATAAAGGGTAGCTGACACCATACTGCGAATCAAGAAACCCAGGGAAATGGCCCGTGCACAGGATGTCCTAATACAGGGAGAAATGACTCCGGATAGGGGGCCAGTTTGGCCGGAAAAGCTTCCTGGGGCAGGCACTTTTCACCTGGGCTCTGGAGACTGAGTAGGAGCTGGTGGGCAAAGCGAGGCAGGGAGCCTTGCTGATGTGTGCAGCTGAAAGGGTGGGACAGGGTGAGGCCACCTGAAGGTCTGGGGAGCTTCCACCTTGTCTGTGGAGGAAAGACTCACCAGGTCCCTGGGAAAGCTCTTAAGGCAGGGAAGACCTCTGTTTCTTGCAATGGCTGAGAGCTTGGGCACTGGAGTCAGATGCTTGGCACATGACTTCACCTCTCTGAGCCTCAGCTTCCTCATCTGTGGAGTGGGGATGATAATAGGGCCTCTCAGAAGGTTGCTGGGAAGAGATTGATAAGAGATGGGGAGCATGAAGGTGTCTGGCCCAGCAAGTGCTCAAAGAATGGTGGGTATCATCACCTTGCTCTCGGCCAAACTGCCCTCCCTAGCCCCCCAGCCCGCAAATATCCCATTTGAGCATTTCTATGCTGCCTTGATCACGAAGAGCTGGAACTTTTCTCTCCAGGCACAAGGCTGTCATCAAGCCAATTTGCAAACCCCAACCGCAGCAGGGACCCCATCGCCTTCCCCTCCGCAGCTTCCTGGAATCCTCAGCTCCAGCCTCTCCCCTCTCCCAGCCTTTGCACTCACTGGCGCCTCTGTCTAGAATGCCATTCCCCCTCTTCTCTCTCTGGGTTGCTGCGTCTCATCCTCAGCTGCCATGCTGAGTCCTTCTGGAAGCTCTTCTCGGCTCTGCAAGCTGGGTTGGGCCCCTCTGAGGGAGCCCCTGCAGTTCTCTGTCCTTTTCCATCAAGTGTGTGTCGTTCTATGTGACGGTGAACAATATAAGGGCAAGGTGTACATAGTAGGGGGTTGGCACACAGTAGGTGTTCAACTGAAAAATGTCCACAAAAAGAAAAACACACACAAGAAAAATGTTCACATGGCCCACTGATCCCTAGGGAGCATTTCAAGATTTCTGAACCACCTCCTACAGAGCCCCTGTTGTGAGCTCAGATTAATGGCCACAATGTCTTGGGTCTCTCTTTCCCAAGTTGCATTCAGCCAAATGAGGTGCTGCAGAGTCCCCTGCCTGGCTTAGACATTGTCTCTGGATGAGTCCCCTCCTTCACCTCCTCCTCCAGGAAGTCTTCCCTGATACTCTTGGCAGCATGGGCTTGAGTTCTTCTCTGATCTGCCAGAGCCCGTTTGGGTGGTCTTTCTATTTGGATGGTGCTAATTCTTCCCCATACTCTACTTAGGGGTCTCCACAGCTCACCTCCCCCTGCTAGATGGCAAATTCAGGGTGAGCAAGAGCATTATCAGGCAAGGCAATTTGTGTCTCTCTGTTTCTGGAGTCAGACTGCCAAGGTACGGTCCTGGAGGCCACATGTGTGAACTCTGTGACTTTCGGTCAATTGCTTAACGTCTTGGTGTCTTGGAGTTCTCATCTGTAAAATGGGAATAACGAAACCAACTTCCAAGAATCACTGGGGGATTATCTTCGGCCATGCATTTAAATGCTTAGCAGAGAGAAGGGCTCCTAAAAAGCCGGTTGCTAGCTGGCTGACGCTGGGCAAGGTTCTGAGCCTTCATTTCTGCCTCTGTAGAATAGAAATAATAATTGTACCTACCTCGCCCGGGTGTGTTGTGGAGGGTAAATGGTATCATGTGAATAATGTAAATAAAACATCATTTACATTTCCCTGTGTAGGACCGGAATGAATAAAACTACCTAATATTTAATTGATGTTTCCCAAATGCCAGGCCCTTGTGTTATGCACTGAATCCTCCTAACCATCCCACAAGGGAGGACCTATTATTGTCACAGATGAGGAAACTGAGGCACAAAGAGGTGAAGCCACTTGGCCAAAGCACACAGCTGGAGTGGCAGAACCATGAGGAAGCTGAGCATTGGCTGCAGAGCGCCTCGCCTTGTCCACTGCGCTCCCTTGTCTATCACGATAAATACTCCTTTCTACCCTCCTCACACCTCCCGTTAGACCACCCACTCTAACAGGTGGAGCAGAGGGGAATGGCTGCTGCACATCTCATAAAATCTCTCCCTGGCCGGGCGCGGTGGCTCACACCTATGATCCCAGCACTTTGGGAGGCCAAGGCAGGCGGATCACCTGAGGTCAGGAGTTCGAGATCAGCCTGACCAACATAGTGAAACCCTGTCTCTACCAAAGATACAAAAATTAGCTGGGCGTGGTGGCATGCGCCTGTACCTGCTACTTGGGAGGTGGAGGCAGGAGAATCGCTTGAATCTGGGAGGCGGAGGTTGCAGTGAGCCGAGATTGCACCACTGCACTCCAGTCTGGGTGACGGAGAGAGATTCCGACTCAAAATGAAATAAAATTTAAAAAGAACACTCCCTGCTCAGTATCTAGAACACAGTTCTGCAAATATTGGACTACCAGCCTGTGTCTGAAACATGTAAAGCACTCCACTCCCCTGCAAACGCAGGTTCTGGGGAACAGCATCGCATAGTGTTTTAAGACCACAGGCTTTAGGGCAGAGAAACCTTTGTTCGAGTCCCAGTTCTGCCTCCACAATGTTGTGTGACCTTGGGCAAGTGACTTCCCCTCTCTGAGCCTCAGTTTTGCAACTGCACAATGGAGTATAGAATAAGCTAGTCTCCCCGACAGGGTTGTGAACCAGGAGACCCTAAGCATACGGGAAGAGCCAGAATGAGCCTGGGCCGCATTCGGGGATTCCCCCGTCCCTGGTCCCTGTCCTGCACATGGAGGGGCACAGTGGAGATTCCGAGAGTGGCCGGGCCGGCTTTCCGGCTGCCGCCCGCGCGGTGTCAGGCGGCGGGTGATGGATCGGCTCGGACACACTCCACAATAGCTCGCAGACACTCTATTACCCGGTGATTGTCTGCCCAGCGGCCCCGCTCGGGCCGCGCTGCTACAGATAATGGCCCAGAACAAAGATGGCAGCTGCTTTGTAGGGGAACAGATTTGTGGCAAGTTGAGATAAAATAAAGAGGAAGGAGAAAGGGGAGAGGAGACGGCAGGGGGGCAGGGAACATAAAAGGAAGTAAGAGGGAGTGAGGGCGAGAGAACGGAGGGACCGGAGCCAAGTTGTTGCCGGAGAGAAGGGTGGTGGGGCTCGGGCTGGGGACATTCGGAGGCTGGCTTTGTCCATAATGACGGTGATAATGATGATGATAATAAGAATGATGGTAATAGGCTGCAAGCTCTTGGTGCTGTCAGTGGAAAACGCCCCAATAGCTTATGCCGGGCTGATACTTTTGATTCTTGCCCGAACTCACGGATAGCAGTGCCTCTGGCCTCCAGCCTGGGGCCTCTGGAAGTGGGTAGGGGTCTGGGCCGGGGATTCCACACCAGTTGAGAGATCCAGCGTCCAACTCCCATCCTCGTTCAAAGCTCAAAGAAGGTGGAAGGGTGGGAAAGGCAGAGTAGGGGAAAGAACCCTCCTTCCACTGGGGTAGTTCCTTTTAAATTTCTCCAAGCCCCTCACTCAGTTACTGACACCTTATTGACCATCCTAGTTGCAAAAAGAGGTGGGAAATGTGTTCTTTCAGCTGAACCCAGTGCTGCCCAGGATAAAATCCAGGTTCTTTGGTAAGGAAGACAGGGGAATGGATATTGGGAAGGCAGTTAGCTGTCTCCACCTCAGGTACTTAATAATGAACATTTATTGAGCATCTATTATGCTCCTTGGCCAGTGGTATTCTACATAACACCTTACCTAGGAAAGAGGCAGTGTGGTCATCTATTTTGCAGATGGGACAACTGAGGCTCAGAGAGGTAGACTGAGTGCTGAAGGTCACACAGCACACGTAGCACTCAAGCCCACCTCTGTGGTCCAGTTTTCTACTAGATTCTCTTCCTTTACCCAAAGAGTCTCTCAGTGAGGTCAGCATCCTGATATTCAGGGGCTGGAGTGTGGCAGGACAAGAAAGTGGATTTGATAATTTCAGGAGGGAGAAGGGTGGGAGCAAGCCTGGAGGACGGGCAGACTGAGGGCAGAGACAGGGTGCCGATAAGGACAGCAGTGACAATATTTGCCAGTCATTTTCACTTTTCACACTACTTCCTGGCTGCCATCTCTGTCCACATCCTGAAGGAGAAAGGACAAGTCAAGCCCAGACCTGCATCTGGGTTTCCCCGTGCATTTTCTCCTCATTCTTCAAGGCCTGTTAGGATGCCGCTTCCTCCAGGAAGTCCTTCTGGTTTCCTCCTGAAAAAGGATTGTGCATGCCTAGATGAAGAGGAGCAGATCTCATTTCCCTCTGTGTCCCCATGCCCAGCACAGCCTGCATAGCACTGGATTTAAGGAGTGGAACAGAGCACCTACTCTGTCATGACTTAGGGACATGTGGCTTTCCTTCCTAACTGCTGCCAGAACCAGACTTCCCAGGCACAAATCCCACTAGCAGAGTAACCTTGGGCAAGTCTCTTCACTTAGTCAAGGCTCACGTTCCTCATCGTCAGCTGGGGACATAACTGTAGCTGCCTCAAGGATGTGGCTGTTGTGAGGACAAGAGAGGACACTTGTGTTGAATGTTGAGTGTGGCACAAAGCTAGCACATAGTAAGTGCTCAATAAACACCACCTCTCCAATCCTTCCTGATCTCCACTGCTACGGGGAAAAAGACTGACTGACCCCACCTCTCAGTGCATTGTGTGGATACACAAGCCCACCTGAGTTAAGTGTTCAGAGCAGAGCCTGGCATGCAGTAGGCACTCTGAGCCCTGGGTGGCACAAGCCTATGGGTCTACACCGAAGATGTCCAGGCCTCACCGTATTGGCATTTTGCTAACCCCTGGGCCAAGCTGGTACTTAAAAGCTGGAACAAAGTCCACTAATTTGCTCCACTCCTAACCCATTGGATTCCATGGCTCTCCAAGCACCAACTGTGTACAAGACCCAGTATCTAAAACCGGGACACTCAGTAGAAATATAAAGGAAGTCACACGTATCATTTAAAATCTGCTCGTATCCATGTGTTTAAAAAGTAAAAATAAAATATGAAATTAATGTTAATAATACACCTGATTTCAGCTAGCATATCTAAAATATTTTCATTCCCATCATCAATGTAGAAATATTAGCTGGGCATGGTAGCTCACGTCTGTAATGCCAGCACTTTGGGAGACCGAGGTGGGGGCATCGCTTGAGCCCAGGAGTTCGAGACCAGCCTGGGCAACATGGCGAGACCCCATCTTTACAAAAAATTAAAAAAATCAGCCAGGCATGGTGGCTCTCGACTGTAGTCCTAGCTACTGGGGAGCCTGAGGTGGGAGAATTGCTTGAGCCCGGGAGGCATAGGTTGCAGTGAGCTGAGATTGAATCACTGCTCTTCAGCGTGGCCAACAGAGTGAGACTCTATCCCCCCCCCAAAAAAAAGGAAAGAAAAAGAGAGAAGAAAAAATAGAAATATCTTTAATGTGATATTTTATGTTGTTTTTTTTTAACTAAGTCTTCCAAGTCGAGTGTTTTTTGCTTTTGTTTTCGTTATTTTGCATCCACAGCACATCTCAATTCAGACCTGCAACAATTCAAGCACTCAGTAGCCACGTGTGAGGAGCTGCCATGTTGCAGTGTAGTCCTAGACGAAAAAGGTCTTTTCACTGGACTATAAACCAAGTCCTTTTTTAAAAAAATTAAAATTAAGGCTGGGTGCAGTGGCTCATGCCTGTAATCCCAGCACTTTGGGAGGCCAAGATGGGAAGATCATGAGGCCAGGAGTTCGAGACCAGCCCAGCCAACATGGTGAAACCCTGTCTCTACTAAAAATACAAAAATTAGCCAGACATGGTGTCACATGCCTGTAATCCCATCTACTCAGGAGGCTGAGGCAGGAGGACTGCTTGAACCTGGGAGGTGGAGGTTGCAGTGAACCAAGATCATGCACTGCACTCTCGCCTGCGTGACAGAGAAAGACTCCATCTTGGAAAAAAAATTAAAATTGTATATATTTTAAGACAGCAAGGGTTACACTCCCTTCTATAGCTAACCTATCTATGTATATATTTTAAGCTGTGGATCCAGCATGTTCTTTGAACTCACCCTGAATGGTTGGGTGATTTTATTTATTTGTTTATTTTTGTCCAGAGGACTGAGCTGCAAGGCCACATTTAAGAGAAACTGGGGCGTCCTTGTCACCCCAGAGCCTGAGTGCAGCGCCCGCCTCCTCTCTGGAGAAAAAGATACATAATGCTGAACGCTGTGAAATTTGCCGCTGTGAGAACAGCTAATTTTTCACACCCAGACGAACTGGCTGGGTTTGTTAAAGCCCAAGATAATCAAATAATCATTATAACTCATCTTCGCCCCTCCTGTCTTTCGCTCTTTGTACCATTAATGTCCCAGTGGGGAGCAGCTCTGGGTTAGTTCAGACCTAGCCTATTTAGATAACCTTCTGGTTGGTCTTCTGAGAGCAAAATCTCCCTCCTGGAGTATCTTACAACAAATGAAGCAATCCTCCCTAATCTTCTTATCATTGTAGCCTCTGCTCCAGGCCTGGTTATCTCTCGGGCTTGCAAAAGAGAGAAAGAAAAAGATTTATACATATATATTTATGGTGCATAGAAATTTATATAAATATATGTATATGCATGAGATAACAAAAAGGGAGATTCCTAGCCAGAGCCTAAGCTCTTTGCTGTCTCCCCGGCGAGGCGGCCGGGCTGCAGCTGGCTGGCCCCTCTGCCTGGTTAGGGAGGCGTGGAGAAGCTCCTCACTGGGGCGGCCCCGCCTCCCTCCACCTGCGGCAGTGGCCGGCTGGGCAGGAGAGAGCGAGAGGCTCTGTGATGAAACCCGGGGTGGGGGCCTCGCCTGAAACCAGTGAGTGGTGGGGAGCAGCACCCAAGTGGCCGGCCCCCCTGGGGACCCACCTCACGTGTCACTGAGGTCGCCTACCTTGAGGTCTCTCCTCTGCCTTCCTTCTTTACTCTTTTCTGTTTTGTAAAAATTTACTTTATTTTATTTTCTTGTTTTTTATAGAGATGGGGGGGGTCTCACTACATTGCCCAGGTGGGGCTCGAACTCCTGGGCTCAAGCAAGCCTCCCTCCTCGGCCTCCCAGAGTGCTGGAATTTACAGGCATGAGCCACTGCACCTGGCCCTCTGTTTCTTTTAACCCTCTCTCATTCTTTCCCTCTCCTTCTCTGTCTTTGTCTCTCTCCTCCTCTATTTCACTGTCTCAGCCCCTCTCTGTCTCTCTGTCTCCGTCTCTCTGTCTCTCCTCTGTGTCTCTGTCTCTCTGTCTCTCCTGCCTCTCCTCTCTGTCTCTGTCTTCCTGTCTCTCCTCTCTGTCTCTCCCTCTGTCTCTGTCTGTCTCTCCTCTCTGTCTCTCCTTTCTGTCTCTGTCTCTCCTATCTGTGTCTCCTCTCTGTCTCTCTGTCTCTCCTCTGTGTCTCTGTGTCTCTGTCTCTCCTCTCTGCATCTCCTCTCTGTCTCTGTCTCTCTGTCTCTTCTCTCTGTCTCTCCTCTTTCCTCTCTGTTTCTGTCTCTCTGTCTCTCCTCTCTCTCTCCTCTCTCTGTCTCTCCTCTCTGTCTCTCCTCTCTGTCTCTCCTCTCTGTGTCTCCTCTCTGTCTCTGTCTCTGTGTCTCTCCTCTCTGTGTCTCCTCTCTGTCTCTGTCTCTCTGTCTCTCCTCTCTGTGTCTCCTCTCTGTCTCTGTCTCTCTGTCTCTCCTCTCTGTGTTTCCTCTCTGTCTCTGTCTCTCTGTCTCTCCTCTCTGTGTCTCCTCTCTGTCTCTGTCTCTCCTTTCTGTCTCTGTCTCTCTGTCTCTCTGTCTCCCTCTCCCCTGGTGTTCTTTTCTGGCCTCTCCTGTCTCTCTTCCTGCATGTCTCTCTTGTTCTCTCTTCTCTCTCCTCGTTTTCTCCCTCTCTCTGCCTCCATCTCAGCCTCTCTCTCTCCTTTTCCTGTCTCTCCTTCCTTCTCTCTGCCTTGATCCTAGTCTCTCTCTTATTCATTCTCTTCTTTCCCTTCATTGCTCTCTTTCCCCTCCCCATTTTCCCTCCTTTTCTTTCCACCCCCTCCAACCAGCTCCCCTGACCGCAGCATTCTCCTCTCTCTCCAGACCCTCCTCTGGTATCCTCTGAGTCCCCCTTTGCCCGGCCCCCCAATTGCCATCGTCCCTTCCAGAGCACCGGCCCCTCCGGCCTCCCTCTGTCACCCCTGCCGCCACTCACACCCACATTCTCTCACTCAACTCCCTCCACTCCCTGTTCTCTCGCTGTTCCCATCACTCTCACCTCCGTTCCTCCATCAGCCTTAATTTCTGAATAATATATTCTTGGCCAAGGAATGAGAGAGAGAGAGAGAGAGAGAGAGAGAAAGAGAGAGAGAGAGAGAACGGCAGTGTTGGGAAATCTTCTAAATAAATCATTTCGTCATGTGAAGAGCTAATCTGCAAATGACGGTCGGTCGCTGTTGATCGAGTTTTTAGCAGCGCATGTTAAATAGCGATACGGAAGCTACATTTAAAAAACCCCATCGGAGTGCTGGGAAGGGATTTTTAACTTCATTGCCCAGAAAGAAAAATGGTAAAGACAAAGATAAGACTGCTTGGAAGCGCTGGCCCTGAACCGTTCGTGGGAGCAATTAGCAGGCTGGGGCGGAGGGCGCGAGGCGGATGCGGGTCTGGCTGGCTCGCGAGGACCCAGGCCCCCCAACCCTCCCCTCCTCCAGCCCCAGACGCAGTCCCCTCAGCTGCCTCCACTGGAATCATCCCTTTCTCTCCACCCAGTTCCGTTTCATAGCCGAGAGATTAAAACACAGGTCTTGAGTAGACCGGTGGCGTTCAAACACAGCCCCCACCACTAAGTGTGTCTCGTTGGGCAAAACACTTTGCCTTCCCCGGCCTCATTTTCCCCATCTGGCTTCCTTGAACAGGAATGCTTGAGATCTGGAGAGGGGGAAAAGACTAGCTCTATTATACAAAAACGAACTTCAGGAATCAAAATGCAGCGTAATGTCCGAAGCAAAATTACAAAATTCCTTCCAAATGATTTTCATAGAAAATTGTCTTTAATGCAGGATATGGGCGCATGTTAGTGTGTTGGATACGTCCAGACGGGGACTTCCAAATATGAGCATGCTTAGAGCCCTGGAGTCCTTAAAACCGCCCCAGTGCTGCTTCTGGTAATAATAATAATAGAATAGTCATGGTAATAACATCTGCTTCTCCTTCTTTGAGTGTGTGTCGATGCTAGGGACGATGGTCCGTACTTTGCATATGCTATTTCGTGTGATTTTAGTTTATTTCCTCATCTTTCTGCCTGTCCCCAGAAAGATTAGGTTGAGTTTTTATTGCCTCAGAGACCAGACCAAGACTGGGGTATAAATTTACAAGGGGAGAGACTGACTGTGGCTCCAAATGGTCCCATCCGTGAGGGGTGGGCCCAGTGCTGGGCTCGGAGGATGCAGAGCTGAGCAGGACCAGACCTGGAGCTTGGAACACTCAACAGAGCTGCCTAGCGGTGGGCTGACAAGCTTTGCAAGGTAGGGAGTCTCCCATCAACTGGGGGCAATCAAGCTCAGATGCCCTAAAAGGAATTCCTGAACAAGAAGATTGAAGATTCTGGAGTCGGACTGACCTGGATTTGAATCCCGACTCTGCTACTTGTGTGGGGAAGAAACTTAAGCCTGTTTACCTCAGTCTTCTTGGCTGTAAAATGGGAGTAGTTAAACCTCACAGGGAGAGTGAGTTCAAGAGAGTTTCTGCAAAAGGCAAATCGTCTGCAACTAGCACTGTTCAATACACGGCAGTGATCCTAATTGCCTGCCTTTTCTTCTCGCCGACCTCCAAAGAGCTAATGGAGGAGAAGGTGACCGAGGCTGGCCCCAGCAAGGCAGCTGACGTGGGTCTCTAACTCAGCTCCAGGCTCCCATTTGTCCAGTGATCATGCACCTGCTGGGCCTCAGTTTCCTTATCTGTAAAATGGGGATGATTGGGTAGCTATAAAGACCGTACTCACACAAAGGGAGAATAATCAGCAGGAATAATATAAACAGCTACCACTAATAGTACAGAGGGCAGGGACTTGCAGATGCACTTAGGTTAAGGGTGCAAGCCCTGGGTTCAAGTTCCGGCACTGCCACTTACTAGCTGTGTGACCTTGGATAAATCACTTCACCTCTCCGTGCCTCCGCATCTCATCTGTGAAATGTACCTGCATCACTGGGTCATACTGAATGTTTCAGTCTGGACTCCTTAGCTAGAGGTTTTGCTTAAGGAGGGCAGGGCTGAGGTCTTGGGCTTCTCTGTATCCCTTGAAGCTCAGGGCTAGAGACACAGGGTTAGTTAACAAAGTGTTCATTGACTGGCTGATTTATAAATATGCAAATGGTAACTGCACCAAGAAGCTGTAACAGATGCTGTTGGTTGCCACACCTATCGCTTGGCATACCCCGGACAGTTCAGATGACAGTTCCCAAAGATGTTGATGGCATCCCACCTCCAAACCTGCCTCTCTGCCCTAGGGCTTCCGACAGCCATGGGCATGCGCTTGGTCCCCACACAGAGTAGATGAGAAGTGCCTGGGAGTTAATTCCCAGGGAGCAACATTCAATCAATGACCATGGGTGTTGGTGGACAAATGTCCCAGCTTCCGTGTCCTCAGAGCTGTGATCTTAGCGGCCTCCCAGGCACCCACCTGGGGACTGAACCCAGCCGCTCACAGCAGTCCCCTGCTCCTAAGTATATCTGCCTTGGTTTCTTCTTCTTTCTTGTCTCACTTTGGGAAGAATGCAGCCTTCCCAGAGTGGCTTACATTTGTATCCCACAGAGCCTCCTAAATTCACCCATTGACAAATATGTGTTCTCACATTTTTTTTATTGCATTTTAGGTTTTGGGGTACATGTGGAGAACATGCAAGATTGTTGCATAGGTGCATATGTGGCAGTGTGATTTGCTGCCTTCCTCCCCTTCACCCATATGTGCCATTTCTCCCCATGCCATCCCTCCCCGACTCCCCACCCCCTGCTGTCCCTCCCCTGTTTCCCCCCAACAGGCCCCAGTTTATAGTGCTCCCCTCCCTGTGTCCATGTGTTCTCATTGTTCAACACCCGTCTATGAGTGTTCTCACATTTTTGCATTGCCAACTCCTATCAGCACTCTGAAGGGATACAAGGTGTGCTGAGATCTTCTGAAAGGGTAGACCTGCCCCAGTCTTAGCGGGGAGGTGGCCTCTGCAAGGAGGTGACATTGAAGGAGGTCTGAAGAGTAAGAGTTTACAAGGGGTGGGGTGAAGGGCATCCCAGGCGGGGGGAGTAGCCTGGGCAAAGACCTTGCAGTGGAAGACCATGCTGACTTTTTGGCAGAGAGTGAGGGTGGCACGTGCTCCCTAACTTACTGTGTGATCCCGGAAGTCACTTCATACCTCTGAGCCTCCATTTCTCCATCTGTCAGATGGCCCGAAGCTACCTACTCCAGGCCATAGCTTCTGCAGAACAGGATGTGGAACTTGGAAGCTGAAAGTGGTGAAAGTGACCTAGGGATGGACCCAGTAGTAACAATTAATGTCTTCTTCCAATGGCCAGTGGTTGAGGACCTGCCATCAACACACCAAGCAAGGCCGTGTTTGATTCATGTTTTTCTCCAAAGTTTTTGTCCCGATAGAGTGACCGTTTAGTGGGGGAGAGTGTCAAAGAAACAAATACGCAAACAGCTGCAAAGTACAATATATATTCTAATGAATTTTGTAAAGAAAAATGAAGCAGAAAAGACAGTGTGGGAGATGAGACGTGTTTTCGATAAAGCCTCCGAGAGCAGACTTGAAGCAAGTGGAGACTACTGAAAAATACCAGGATCAGAGCAAGCCAGGCAGAGCTGAGAGCAGGTGCAAAGGTCCTGAGGCAGGAGTGACTCATTGGAGACATAGCAAGGAGGCCGGTAGGGCTAAGAGATAGTGGGCAAGATGGAGCAGGGGTGGTAGGAGCAGAGGTCAGAGGTTATGGGGATTCAGATCCCACAGGACTTTGTGAGACCAAGGTGGGGTGTTTGGCTTTTAAACTGAGTGAGCAGGGATCTGGGGGAGGAGTCAAAGTTGGCATGAATGACATCGTGTGATTTATATTTAAGGAGCATCCTGGCACTGCATGGAGAATGGCTCAGGAGAGGGCAAGGTTGGAGGCAGGGAGGCAATTGATGAGGGCCCTCCCTAGCCCGCTTCCCAACCCAGTGCATTGGACCTGCTCCCTCCAGAGACATCCCTCCAATGCCCAATCCCTAGGCCATGCCGGCCGGGGAGTGATGGGCTGCAAATGAGTGGGCAGGCAAGTGCCTCTAATTTCCACAAGCACCGTGGGTAAAGGCTGTGGCAATGTGCAATTAAGCTCCGAGCTTTAAAAACATGGTAATAAGGGAATACGGGCCGAGGAGGCAGCCTGGTAATTTAAATGATATCCAGCTCGAATATGGAGTGTCTAAATGTTCTCTTCCAGAGATTTATATCAGCATAGACCTGCCTCATTCATTTATTTAGTTAACTAGCTACTTATTGGCACGTCCTCCCAGCCGCTCTCCAGTGGAAGAGACAGAGGCCTGGGTGGCTGCTGGGGGTGACTCGATAGAGGGCTGGCCAGAGGGGGAATAATGACTGTAGTTATCGTTGGCCTGTGCTGAAGGCCTACTGTGTGCATGCTGAGGAGCTAATGTGAGAATCAGAAGTGATGCTTGCATGAGTTCATATGATCCGCCTCATTATGGACATGAGGAAACTGAGGCACAAGGAGGAGAAATGACTTGTTCAAGTTCACACTGCTAGTGAATGGCATGCCTGGGATTTAACCCAGGTCTTCTATACCAAAGCTGCAGCTTTGCCCATGATCTAACATTGAATATCGGTTCCTGGATTCTTGGTCAGTTTCTTGATACTGGTCCTGGCATGCCTGGCTGTTTCCCATCTAATGGTTGTGCAGCCATCAGAACTTATCCTGACCAGATGTGGTGGCTCACGTCTATAATCCCAGCACTTTGAGATGAGACAGCTGAGGGCTGAGAGGGTATGAGGTTCTGAAGGTTGCACAGAACCTGCGAGGTGGAGCCTGAAACTAGAAGGCAGGTAGCCTCGCCCCGCATCCAGACTGCCCATTGCCCCTGTACCACTCCAGCCAGGGAGCGAGTCCTCCTCTCTCCTCCTGTATCACTGGTTCTCACCCATCCTTCAGGTCCAGCTTATGTCCCTCCTCTGCCAGGAGGTCTGCCTGACCACCTCAACTTATTCTTCCTGTCCAAACCCTAAATCAGTGCTTCCCAAACTTCATTCATTTTGGTATCTCCTTCATGACTTTCACTTTGCCCAAGACTTGGGGTCAGTACTGTAGACAGAATATCCCTTTGCCACAAAGAGAAAGTGATAGATACACTAAATACAGTGAAAACGAGTCAGTCAGTGTTATTACATTCCAACGAGGAACAGTTTGGCAAAAGCTCAAAACCCGAGGCTTGCTCTTTCTTTGTTCAAAAAGGAGCTGAGTAAACATGTATCCAATGACCCAATGACCAGAAATTCCACACTTGGATACACCCAGCCAAAATAAGGTCATCAAAAGACATGCACAAGAATATTTACGGCAGCCTTATTCATAACAGCATCAAAATGGAAACTACCCAGATGTCCAGCAACAGGACAATGGGCAACAAACAGGGATATGGTCATTTGATGGAATATTATGCAGCAATGAAAAAGAATAAACTGTAAGCACACTATAGCATGGATAAATCTCACAGATATAATATTGAGTGAAAAAAGCAGACCCAAAAGGTATGTACACGTCTATCCACTGATGAATGGGTAAATAAAATGTGGCCTATTTATGCAATGGAATACTAGTCAGCCACAAGAAGGAATGAGCTATTGATGCCTGCTGTCCCCTGGACGGACCTTGTAAACATCATGCTACGTGAAAGAAGCCAGATGCAAAAGGTCACATATGTATAATTTTATTTATATGAAACATTTAGAATAGGTAAAGCCATCGAGACGAAAGCAGATTGGCGGACCGCATGGGAGAATGGAGGAGACTGAGGAGTGTTGGCTGAAAGATGCTTTTTGAGGTGATAAAATATTCTAAAATGGACTGTGGTGGTGGCTTTACAATTTTGTGAATATACCAAAAGCCACTGAGTTGTACACTTGAAATGGGTGGATTGTGCAATGTGTAAATTATATCTCAATAAACTGTTTAAGGGAAGGGTCCATACTCTATGATTCCATTTGACTGAAGTTCAAAAATAGGCAAAACTGGCTGGGTGCAGTGACTTACACCTGTAATCCCAGCACTTTGGGTGGCTGAGGTGGCAGGATCGCTTGAGCCCAGCTGAGATTGAACCACTGCACTCCAGCCTGGGCAAATAGTAATAATAATAATAATAATAATAATAATAATAATAATAGGTACAATTAATCTTAGGTGAATAGAAGTCAGACTAGTGGGTATGCCTGGGGAGGGTATTGACTGGGAGGGCATTGAGGGCCCCCTGGGGGCCATGAGATTCTATATCTTGAGCTGAAAGGTCACTTTGGTGGTGGAAATGTAAATTGAGTTATACACGTAAGCTTTGTGTACGCTTTCATGCATTTAAGTTATACCTCATGTTTTTACAATGGAGAAAACTAGAAGGTGTTAAAGATGGGGCAGCACCTAACTGAGCCTTTCTCAGTGATGACATCAGAAGGATCAAGGAGAATGGAAAAGGAGCGACTTTCCCTCTGTGGCTCAACCTTGGCCAATGCCCTGTCTCTGTACCACCTAAAACTACTTTGAGTACCACAGGGGAGAGTTCCTGCCTTCCATCCTTTGAATTAGTCCCGTGGAAATAATCCTGGGCCAAGGGTTCTCCACACCTCCTCTTGTTAGAAACACACACCCCTGATGATCCCCTTTGTACAGATAAAGAAACCGAGACCAGAGAATTTGGAGAACTTGCCCAAGGTCTCCCAGTTACTAAGTGGCGGAGCTGGGATTTGAACTGCCTGGAGCCCTGAGTGCCTTTGTCACTCCTTTTCCTCCTCTGAAGCTTGGACATCTCACGAGAGTCCTTCCTGTTAGGCTGTCACCCCAGCGATTTGAATACCCCCAGGCAAGGAAGCTGACTGCCGTTCCAGGTGATTTGTCTGATAACTTGGCACTGAGCGTCCACCCAGCCCTGTTGAGCCTTGGCTCTGGTGTCTTCTGTGGCCACTCTTGATGATGTGACCAGCCTGGTGGCCCCTGAGGTCACCAGCCATAACAGCTGGGTGGAGGGAAATCCCACCCATCTCCAAACAGACTTCACTGGCCATGCCCATTCATTCCTCCTGTCCCAAAGACTCTGCTGCCTTGAGGGTCTGGGGCCCTTGGCCTAAGCAGGGCCTTATGCTGTGTGGAAAATAACCACCCTGTAGCCTCTTTGATCATGGGGACACACAGACAAGGCAGAGCCTTGTCTTCTACATGAAAACCCTTTCTGGGATTGCTGAGTAACCTGACCTTTCATTATTCGGTATATACCCAAAGGATTATAAATCTTTCTATTATAAAGATGCATTTCTCTAATGGCCAGTGATGATGAGCATTTTTTCATATGCTTGTTGGCCTCATGTATGTCTTCTTTTGTAAAGTATCTGTTCATATCCTTCGCCCACTTTTGAATGGGCTTGTTTGTTTTTTTCTTGTAGATCTTTTTTAGCTCGTTGTAAATTCTGGATATCAGCCCTTTGTCAGATGGGTAGGCTGCAAAAATTTTTTCCCATTCTGTTGGTTGCCGATTCACTCTATTGACTGTTTCTTTTGCTGTGCAGAAGCTGTGGAGTTTGATTAGGTCCCATTTGTCTATTTTGGCTTTTGTTGCCAATGCTTTTGGTGTTTTGGTCATGAAGTCCTTGCCTACGCCTATGTCCTGAATGGTTTTGCCAAGGCTTCCTTCTAGTGATTTTATGGTGTTAGGTCTTATGTTTAAGTCTTTAATCCATCTGGAGTCAATTTTAGTGTAAGGTGTCAGGAAGGGGTCGAGTTTCTGCTTTCTGCATATGGCTAACCAGTTTTCCCAACACCACTTATTGAACAGGGAATCCTTTCCCCATTGCTTGTTTTTATCAGGTTTGTCAAAGATCGGGTGGTTGTAGATCTGTTGTGTTGCCTCCGACGCCTCTGTTCTGTTCCATTGGTCTATATCTCTGTTTTGGTACTAGTACCAAAACTACATTGAGATACCATCTCACACCAGTTAGAATGGCGATCATTAAAAAATCTGGAGACAACAGATGCTGGAGAGGATGTGGAGAAATAGGAACACTTTTACACTGTTGGTGGGAGTGTAAATTAGTTCAACCATTGTGGAAAACAGTGTGGCGATTCCTCAAGGACCTAGAAATAGAAATTCCATTTGACCCAGCAATCCCATTACTGGGTATATATCCAGAGGATTATAAATCGTTCTACTATAAGGACACATGCACACGAATGTTCATAGCAGTGCAGTTTACAATAGCAAAGACCTGGAACCAACCCAAATGCCCATCGATGATAGAATGGACAGGAAAAATGTGGCACATATACACCATGGAATATTATGCAGCCATCAAAAACGAGGAGTTCGCGTCCTTTGTAGGGACATGGATGAACCTGGAAACCATCATTCTCAGCAAACTGACACAAGAACACAAAATCAAACACCGCATGTTCTCACTCATAGGAGAGTGTTGAACAAGGAGAACACATGGACACAGGGAGGGGAGCACTATACACGGGGGTCTGTTGTGGGGGAGTGAGGGGACAGCGGGGGGGTGGGGAGTTGGGGAGTGATAGCATGGGGAGAAATGCCAGATATGGGTGAAGGGGAGGAAGGCAGCAAATCACACTGCCACGTATGCACCTATGCAACTACCTTGCATGTTTTACACATGTACCCCAAAACCTAAAATGCAATAAAAAAAAAAAAAGATGCATGCACATGTATGTTCATTGTGGCACTGTTTACAATAGCAAAGACTTGGAACCAACCCAAATGCCCATCAATGATAGACTGGATAAAGAAACTGTGGCACATATACATCACAGAATACTATGCAGTCATAAAAAAGGATGAGTTAATGTTCTTTGCACGGACATGGATGAAGCTAGAAACCATCATTCTCAGCAAATTGACACAAGAACAGAAAACCAAACACTGCATGTTCTCACTTATAAGTGGGTGTTGAACAACAAGAACACATGGACACAGGGAGGGGAGTATCACACACTGGGGCCTGTTGAGGGGTGGGGAGCTAGGGGAGGGACAGCATTAGGAGAAATACCTAATGTAGATGATGGGGGGATGGAGGCAGCAAACCACCATGGCATGTGCAAACCTATGTAACAAACCTGCATGATCTGCACATGGACCCCAGAACTTAAAGTAAAGGAAAGGAAGGAAGGAAGAAAGAGAGAGAGAGAGAAAGAAAGAAAGAAGGAAAGAAAGAAGGAAAGAAAGAAAGGAAAGAGAAAGAAAGAGAAAGAAAACAAGAAAGAAAGAAGAAGAGAGAGAGAGAAAGAAAAAAGACAGAAAGAAAAAAAGAAAGAAAGAAAGCCCTTTCTGTGTCGGACAAGCCCTTTGCTATGTAGAGAATCACTTCCCCATTCTGAGCCTCAGTTTCTTGAACTGGAAAAATGAGGATTATAGTGAACTTTCTCAGTGGCTGAAGATGAAAGTCAAATGAGATCTTGGTGTGACCATGACTCTGTTTTGGTTGTACCAAGAGAAAGTGAGTGCGATGTTAAGACCCTGAGATTTTGTGTAAGACAGACCTGGCTTGGTACCCAGCACTGTATCTGGTGTGTGGCTGCTGATGGGAGGACTTGCTGGAGAAAGGTGTGAATCAGGCATCTGCCTCTTCTGCCTTCTTGCCATTGTCTCGGGCAAGTTCTGCACCTGGCTGATCCTTGGGTTCTCCTGTCAAGTGGAGATCATGGTACCTTCCCCATCACTTTGTGTGAGACTTCAATGTGAACATGTCTTAAAGTTACACTTCTCAAACTTCAACCTGTGCACAAAACACCTTTTATTAAACGAAATGCTGCTTCTATTCAGTAGATATGGGGTGAGCCCCCGATTCTGCATTTCTAATCAGCTTCCAGGTGATGCTGAGGCTGCAGGTCTGCAGACCACATTTCGAGTAGCGAGTCATTGAAGCGCTTAGGACATTGCAAATGCTCAATAAATGCAAGTGATTTTTCCAGCAAAGACTGGGCCCCTCTACAGCCTTAAATTTCTGTCTCTCCAGAGTCTCCTGTCTTCCAGCTTCCTTCCCCCACCCCCTGGTCCTCAATTCTCTTCCTGTTCCTAGGAGGCAAGGACGTCAGGGCCCCCTCCTCTCCCAAGAGTTCCTCAGCCTCAGGCCTGTCCCCACAGGCTGCAGGGCGCATTGCACCCCTCTAGCCGCAGAGGCAGATTCCTTCTGCCCATGGCTGCCTTGGGTAGGTTTTCAGGAACAGCTGCCAGCAGCTGAGATATAATGACTGCCTGGAGAGTCGTTAGGAGATAATTAATATTTGCAGCACAGAGCTGTGACTGCTAAGCCGCTCCCGCCCACAGAACTGGGGCCTCCAACTCTTCCCGGCTGAGGGCCCCAGACCCTAAGGGTAGCACATCCTAAAGGCAAGAGGGGTACCCTGGAGGCCAGGGCTACGGCATGGCCATTGGGTTCTGTCTCGGGAGGTTCTGTTTCCACCCAGCTGCTAGAGTTGGTGACCTCTGGAGGCTGCCAGGCTGGACACAGCATCAAGATTGGTCAACGAGGGCACCAGGGCCAGGGCTTAAGGTGGCCACAGCCCCTCCTTGCACCTGAGGCCAGCTGGCCTTTGGCGGTTGCCATGGTGATGGTCGTCCCCAGCAGTTGGGCAAGGACATTGTAGCAGCAGCAGCAGCTGTGTGTGAGTGCACAAGAGAAACACGGTCCATCTCAGCTCCCGGCTCCCCTCCGGCTCTCCATCTGTGAGGGGCAAACATCTCAGCCACCCAGAGTCACCCCCGTTAGTGCTTATGTTAGAGACAGGTCCAGTTGGAGAGCTGGGCTTTCGTCTGCCACTGGGCATTTGGTTTCGTGTGGTTCGCACTGTGACTCAGCCAGAGACTGATCACTCTCCCAGGTTACGTGCTTAGCAGCTGCGGAACCCTGCTAGACCATCACACTTTCCAGGCCTCAGTGGTGAGGTCTATAAAATGGGGCTAATCACACCCAGAGGGTTATGGTTAGGGTTGAATGAGACATGGTTTATAAACATGTAGTTCTCTTTGGGAATAGAAGGTTGTTGCTGCCAGATGGTGGATCTCAGAGGTTTAAGAGGGAAGGGACTTCTCCTTCTATGGCGTGGATTCACTTCATTTTATTAAGTGTCTTCTGCATACCAGCCTGTGTTCCGTTTGTGACATATATTCCTTCGTCTGTTGATTCCTTCCAAGACACCAGCTGCCTCATCTCAATTAATTCTCACAGTGTGTAGGAAGGCCCTGTCATGCCCACTCCACAGACAAGGACGCCAAGGCTCAGGAGGTGACAAAAGGCTCAGGAGATCACAGGCCCATGGTTACACAATGAGAACATTGCAGAGCCGGAGTTCTAACTCCCAAGCCCACCCTTTCTCTCCACGTCACAGTTCTAACTTGCCTTCGGTTTCCCAGGAAGACCTGCATCCAAATCCCAGCTCAGCCATGCCCGTGCTGTGTGACCTTGGCCAAATGAACTCTCTGAGATTCAGCTGCTTCTCTGTAGAATGAGGATAATAGCAAAATCAGCTTTATAGGCTACCTCATGGATTAAATCAGATGCGTGTTAGGTGTTTAGTATACAGTAAATGTCCACTAATGGCAACTATGATTTTCATTGTTGTTATCATTATTATTTCTCTCCCTGTGAGGGTTGGACCCCGCGATCTCCAAGTTCCCAGCTTGGGCTCACATCCATGTGTGGGTTGGAGTGCCTCTGATCTTTAATATTTTGGGATTTGGGCTGGCTCCTGTAGCCAGAAGATGAGCCTTTTGGGAAGGACGATGGCAAGAGGGTCTGCCGTTTCCGGATTCCCTCAGCCTGCTTTCTGATCATCTGCCTGTTCCTGGCACGCAGCATTAGGCAGGGTGTATGAGCATAGAGGGGGGCTGGGAGGGAAGGGGGGTGCCTTTCCCTGGGAGGCTGCCTTCTGTCGCTAGACAAACAAGCACGCAGCACCCATGCTCGCTTGGAAATGGAGCGAGGCGTTAAATACAAGCAAACAGCGGAGGCCGAGGCGGAAGGCCAGCTTCCTCGGGCTTCCTTGGACTTAGCTGGCCGCAGCCACCGGCAGCAGCTACTTAAAAAGCAGCTCACGTTCCCTGGTGCCTGGTGCCTGCTGCCTGCAGCCCAGGCTGACCCAGCACAGCTTCGGAGAGCAACTGGAGGTTCGCACAGGCTGCAGTGTTTGCCTGGCATCTGCCACAGTCTAACTGAAGGACAGTGAGGGACCTCTGGAGGTCATCAAAGTATCCCCCACTTCCAAGGGGTGTTTTCAGGCTGAGTAGTAGCTGCGGTCTGCCTCGTGCTCACATGACCCCTCCAGCATGACTACTGCCCGCCACTACTCGGTACACACCATGGTATGGCCTTGGGAGGGACCTTGGCTGGAGAGATAGGCCTGTGCCCACAGCCACTCTGCCACTTGCATGCTGTGTGACCCTGCACAAGTCACATCACTTCTCTGAGCCTCCCAAACGAACCTCCCTCTGTGTAAAATGGCAAGTGTAATAGTAACTCCTTCTTGGCCAGTTATGAGGATTAAAAGACAAACACACATCCAGCCTGGCCAACATGGTGAGGCCCCATGTTGGTGGGTGAGACCCACTAAAAATACAAAAATTAGCCGGACATGGTGGCATGCCTATAATCCCAGCTACTCGGGAGGCTGAGGTAGGAGAATTGCTTGAACCCGGGAGGCAGAGGTTGCAGTGAGTAGAGATTGCAACACTGGACTCCAGCCTGGATGAAAGAGAGATACCCTGTCACACACACACACACACACACACACACGCACACACACACACACACATGTGCATGACAAACACAGCATTCTTGGCACACAGATTGGTTGATCAGTGATGTCAAGATGGCCATGCTTTTTACTATGTGATCTTGCACAAGTGACCCAAACCTCACTTTCCAAATCTGACCAGTGAGGGTAATCACACCCCTGTCTGTCTTGGAGGATGGCGAGAGCAGGAAATGAGCAGCCCACGTTGCTGAATCCATTTCATTTTACTCCTTTCCTCTCCTTGACAAGTAACATGGTAGCAATCATAATAACAATAAGTTCATAATCCGCCTGGGACACACAGTGAGACCCCTATCCCTACAAAAAATACAGAAAATAGCCAGACGGGATGGCGCATGGCTAGTCCCAGCTACTCAGGAGGCTGAGGTGGGAGGATAGCTTGAACCCAGGAGTTTGAGGCTGCAGTGAGCTATGACTGTGGCACTGCACTCCAACCTGGGCAATAGGGTGAGACCCTATCTCTAGTTAAAAAAAAAAATTCAAAAAAATAACAGTAATAGTTAACATTTTGGAATACTTATATTAATTTAAGTCTGTGTTATCCAGTAGGTAGTCATTATATTGTGGCTCTTTAAGTTAAAATGAAAACTGGCTGGGTGTGGTGGCTCACGCCTGTAATCCCAGCACTTTGGGAGGCTGAGGCGGGTGGATCACCTGAGGCCAGGAATTTGAGACCAGCCTGGCCAACACGGTGAAACCTTGTCTCTACTAAAAATACAAAAGTTAGCTGGGCATGGTGATGGGTGCCTGTAGTCCCAGCTACTTGGAGGGCTGAGGCAGGAGAATCATTTGAATCTGGGAGGTGGAGGTTGCTGTGAGCTGAAGTTGCACCATTACACTCCAGCCTGGATGACAGAGTGAGACTCTGTCTCAAAATAAATAAATAAATAAATAATAAATAATTAAAATGAAATAAAATGAAATGTACAATTCCTCCATCACACGAAGCAGATTTCAAGTGCTCAAAAGCCACATGTGGCCAGTGCTGGTGAAACCAGCATGTCTCAAACTTCATGTACATAGGAGTCACCTGGGAATCCGGTTAAATGCAGATTCAGGTTTGGGAGATCTGAAGTGAAGCTCGAGACTCTGAATTCCTGAGGATCTTCCAAGGTCTGCGGACCACACTTTGAGTAGTACCCATCTGGAACTGGGCTGCTCGGGATGGTGGTCAGTATTGAGCACTTGAAATGAAGTGAGTCCAAATTGAAATGTATGGGAAGAATAAAATACACACTGGATTTCAAAGGCTTGGTATTAAAAAAAGTAAAATATCTCATTAATACCTTTCAAAAATTGACTACACATTAAAACAATATTTTTAGACAGAATGGGTTGAAGAAATTTTATTAAAAACGTAATTTTACCTGTTTCTTTATACTTTTTAATGTAGCAGTAGAAAGTTTCAAATTAACTATGTGTGCCTCACATATTTCTATCGGGCAGCATGAATCTCGGCCTAGTCTGCATGCTATTTATATATTCATGTCAGAGTCAGATGTACATAGTCTTTTTTTTTTTAGATGAGTCACTCTTTGTTGCCCAGGCTGGAGGGCGGTGGTGCAATCTCGGCTCACTGCAACCTCCGCCTCCTGGGTTCAAGCCACTCTTGTGCCTCAGTCTCCCGAGTAGCTGAGGTTACAGGCCTGCGCCACCACGCCCAGCTAAAAAAAAATTTTGTATTTGTGTTTTCAGTAGAGACAGGGTTTCACCATGTTGGCCAGGCTGGTCTCGAATTCCTGACTTCAGTTGATCCACCCACTTTGGCCTTCCAAAGTGCTGGGTTTACAGGTGGGAGCCACAGGGCCGGGACGGATGCATACAGCCTTAAGGAATGTATTTTCACCTTTGCCCTTCCTGGTTTTTATTTTTTTTCTCCCTCTGCCTCTGAATTGTTTCTTGGGCATTTTTCACTCCAACCAGAGGGTACATTTTTTGGCAGGAGGGGCTGTGCCAGCCTGCCCCTGTGACTCACCATAGCACAGAATGTCGTCACCTCCACTTATTTCAATTGATGCTCCTGAAGAAACAGCATCCTTTTATTCCCCCTTGGAACTCCCCTTTACCCTATGCTTGGCCCATGTGTCTTGAAGGGGGCTCACCTTCCTGAGCTCTGTGATTGGTTATGTGATCCAGGTCTGGCCAACCAGAGCATTCCATTCAATTCTCAGATTATTGATTGGTTAGGTGACAACCACATGACCTGAGCCTGGCCAATGAGAGGCAGTCCCTGAACTTTGGGGGAAGTAGCAGGAGATTTAGGCTGGACCTGAAAGATATAAAAGATATAAACCAAGGAGGTACTAGGCCACCCTGTGGAGGGAGTCTGAGGAGGAAGCCTACTTCTACTGAGGAGAAGAGGAGAAGTAAGCCTTCCATGCTCGAATTACGGCCACACAGGCACTGAAAATGAAATATTTCAGTAATCGGCCAGGGCCCACACCTGGATGCCAGCTGCCAAGACCAAACTGTCCAGTGGAAACCTTCAAGGAGCAATCAAATCCAGCTTTGGCAACAAAAAGGAAAAGAACAGATGCCTTGGAACAAGGAGGATTGCCCAAGAAACTGATTTTTTAAAAAGAACACTAGACAACGTTTTACTACCGAAAGAAATAGTCAAGGCAAATAATAGAAAAATAGTAAACATTAAGTAAATGCTGTAGAAGTGGTTTTGTAAATATTCTACACATGTAAAATATGTAAAACTATGGGATATTTTTATTAAATGTATTAAAAAAAAAAAAAAAACAGAAGAGAGCTGCCGTGAGGTGGAAAGAGACGTGTGCCTGACAATAGCTGAGCTCTGGATCCAGCCTTCCGGATCACCTGCCATCATCTGGCTTTTTCAGGGTGTGGAAAACAGATCAAGTATAAAGTCTTAAATGAAATCTTTTCATTTAATGGGAAAACATCAGGCAGTGTGGGAAGTGTCTCTGTCTCTGGGTATTTGTGGTCTATGTGGTACACGCCATTTTTCAAAAATGGCAACAGTCGTATTTCCGATCCCACGTGTTCTCCCCGAACCTCGCCGCTTCCCAAGCAAGAGATGGAGTCTATTTCCCCTCCCTTTAAGCCTGTGTAACTTTGTGATGACCTCAATGAATAGAATGAGGCAGAAATGACACTGCACGATTTTCAAGGCTGGGTCATAATAGTTAATAGGGCTTCCACCTGCTCTCTCCCTCTCTGTCTCACTCTTTTTCTCTCTCTCTTTCTCAGGACACTTGCCCTTGGAATGGAGCCGCCTTGTTGTGAGGAAGCCCAGTGTACGTGGAATGGCATATGTAGGTGTGCTGGCTGACAATCCAGTTGAGGTCCCAGGCAACAGCCAGCGTTGGCCACCAGACAGGTGAGTGACATGAATGAGCTGCCCTTCAGGTGACTCTAGCCCAACCTTTGAGTCCCGTAGCTGATGCCAGTGAAACAGAGACAGGCCGTCCTCACCAAACTCTGTCCAAATTGCATATTCATGAGCAAAATAAGTGTTGCCATTGTTTCAAGCCACTTCATTCGACCAATAGATGTTTGCTATGCAGCAATAGATGAACAAAACAGGCATCCCCTATGCTGATTGCAACTAGATTTTTGCTATTTCATTGTGTCTTTTCTGAATGAGGAAAGGTGGAGGCTTCCTGGCATAGCTTTTGTTTTTACCACCTGCTATGCACAGTATTTCTTGTGTTTTAGTTTATTCCATCAGGGTTCTTCACATTGGAACCCCCAATAACCCGGTGAGTTGATGAAGGGTAGGACTGATTGTCTCCATTTCACAGATGAGAAAACAGAGGCTCAGAAAGCTACAGAGCCTTGCCCAGAGTGACTCAGCGGCGAAGGTGACGGGGGATCTGGAAGCCAGGTCACTTCAGCCTTCCATGGGGGCTCTGCCAAGTGAACCTCGCAATTGGGTCTGGAGGGGATGATGGGGGTCAGGGAATTTTTTTTTTTAATTGAGGTGAAATTACCTAACAAAAGTAACAATTTTGAAGTGAACAAATTTGAAGTGAATGACTAGTGGCATCTAGTCATTCTCGGTTCCTCCTTTCCCCCAGGCTCTGGCAGCCATGGATCTGCTTTCTGCCCCCTATGGATTTGCCTATTCTGGATATTTTATAGAAATGGAATCGTATAATATGTGACCTTTGTGTCTGGCTTCTTTCATTTACGATGTTTTCAAGGTTCATCCTCTCGTATCATGTATCAGAACTTCATTCCTTTTCATGGCTAAATAATATTCCATAGTGTGGCTAGACCACATTTTGTTTAATCCATTCATATGTGAATGGACACCTGGGCTGTTTCCATCTTTCGGCCAGTGTGAGCAGTGCTGCTATGAACATGTGCACGCATGTACTTGAGCACCTGTTTTCAATTCTTTTGTGTACATAGCAAGGAGTGGAACTGCTGGGTCATATGGTGACTTTATGTTTAACTTTTTGGGGAGCCGCCAAACTGTTTTCTATAAGGCAGCAGATTCTCCCTTAGCGTCATGACCACAGTGAGTGAGCCAATCTGAGCAATAAATGTATTTGGTCAAAGGGGAAAGAGAAGAAAGAGAGAAAGTGTGAAAACCATATTGCATTCATTCATTCGACAATTACTTGTTGAACTTGATTCAACAGCAGGTGCTAAGGAAGTACAAGAAAGAAAAAATTTCTGCCACCATTGAGATGTGAGGTGATGTTCTAGTTGCAGTTGGAGAGAGGGAGACAATTTCAGAGTCACAGGTGCTATGAGGAGAGTAAAGTGAGATTCCATGATAAATAGGGATCAGAGATGCTATTTTGGGGGTTGTGAGTGAAGAACTGTCTTGGAGGTGACATTTAAACTGGGACTTGAAGGGTGAGACGGAGCCAGCTGTGAAGGCAGAGAGGATGGGACAAGAACAAAGGTCTGAGGCTGAGTGTCCTTAGCTTTCTTTGGTAGGCTCAAGTTCCAGCTCCATTACTAATTCCCCAAGGGAGAGCCTCAGTTTCCTTACCTTGAAAATGGGCAGACGAAATATGGAATCAACCTAAGTGCCCATCAATAGATGAATGGATAAAGAAAATGTGGTGGATATATACACAATAGAATATTAGCCTTGAAAAAGGACAAAATCCTGCCCTTTGCAGCATCATGGATGGAACTGGAAATCACCATGTTTCAGTGAAACAAGCCATGCTCACGAAGACAAATGTTGCATGCTGTCACTCATGTGGGCTAAAAATAGTGGATCTCATGAAGATAGTAGATTGGAGGTTACCAGAGGCTGGGGAGGGTGGGGAGGAAGGAGGATGAAAACAGCTTGATTAATGGGTACAAATACATACTTAGATGGCAGAAATAAGACCCAGTGGTCAATAGAGCTGTAGGGTGGCTATCGTTAAGATTAATTGATTGTATATTTCAAAATAGCTAGAAGAGAAGAATTTGAATACTCCTGGAATAAAGAAAAGAGAAATACTTATGGTGGTGGATACCCCAATGACCCTGATTTGATTATACAAATGTGTCAAATGATCCACATGTACTGTAAAAATACATACAGCTATTATGTATCAATAAAAGTAGAAAATAATTATTACAAAGCGGGCATCGTATCCAAAATCGACCCTACCTTCCTGGGTGGGGTAGAGACGATAATGCAGGGAAGATGACTGAGGCTCACAAAAATGAAGATACTTTCTCAAAATCGCAATTCAGTGAGAGGAGGGGCCAGGATTTGAACCCTGGGCTGTTGGAAATGTTCAGGATTCACCTAGTCTTACCAGTTGAGTGTGTGTTGGGGTAGGGGTCAGGAGCTGGTACAGCTATGAGTTCGGGGAAATGGCCTCCGGGATGCTCCATGCTGTGAAGGAACACCACCTTCCTCCCTCTGAGGACACAGCGTGAGGGCAATTGTCTTCCTGCTTTCCAAGTGGGGGAGATGGGAATTGTGAGGTTTGCCAAACATGAGCCCAAGGTGGAGCCGGGTTCTCTTGGCTTCAGTCATCATGCCAGCTTCCAGCTACCTAGGTCTTAGGGGGTGCTTGGTGCTGTGCTGAGCACTCCGGCATGCTGTGTTACTTCTAACAGTCTCTGGGAGAGGTACTGTGATTATCCCCATCTTCCAGAGGGGATGACTGAGGCCCGGAGAAGTGAAGACACTTTCTCCAAGTCACGACTTAGTGAGGGGAGGGGCCAGGATTTGAACCCAGGCCCGCCTGCCTTTATAGCCTGTGTTCTGAGTCATAGGCTAAGTGCTGTGCTGCCTCGCATGGCCTCAACCGCAGGCTGGGCTCCGGGGATGCCACGGTCATAGGAGGGGCTGCAGTCCCCAGAAAAGAGGGTGGCTCAGGAGCCAGTACGTACCCCAGCATGCGAACCCATGGGCACACACACACTCTGACACATGCATCCTCCAACTCAAATAGGTGGACATGCTTGGGAAAACCATGGAGAAAGTGAGGCCCACAGGGAGGGACCATGAAATCTCTGTCGCCGCCGGGGCCACCAGCGTGATCCAGACAGAATTCTTCTCTCTCCCTGGCGCTGTGTGCCTCATTCTCTGCAAAAGGAGTCTTCACCAAGAGATGCGTTGGAAAAGGAAAGAAATTGTTCAAGTATGTACTCACGGCAGTGGGGCACAGGAGATCCAGGACGGGCAAGTGTGTGAGTGTGTGTTCAAGTGTGGGCATGAGTGTGAATGTTCGAGAAAAGGCGTGGGGGTGTGCAAGCGTTGTGTGTGAATGAGTGTGGGTGGAGAGCGTGTCCTGGTGTATGTATGGTGTGTGCACGTGGGTGTCGGTGGGTGCACAAGTGTGTATGTGAGTGTGTATGCGTTCTAGTATGAATGCCGTGAACATGTATGAGTGGTGTGTGTGTGCTGGACAAGATCGGGGAGACTGAGACCTGGCCTCAGGGGCAGGGGACAGAGGCTCCACAGGCTTCCTCCCCGACACGACTGGGGGACTCTGATTCCCAGGGAGACCTCTATGCTTGCTTTGGATGGGCATGAAGAGGTGAACAAAACTGCAGCCTCTCTTTCCAGAGCCCTCAATCTCATGACCTCTTTCTTCCTGGCCCTTCACTCCCTGCCTGGGTCCTGTCTCTCTGAGAGGAGTTCTTCCAGCCAATCTGATGGACTGAGTGGCCCGCGGAAATAATAACGGTGGTAACAATGGACACTCAGGAACCTAAGTGCCAGGCACTGTTCTAAGTGCTGTATTCTGCTCCCAGCAACCCTAACAGGTAGGCACTAGTATCGTGCCCATTTTACAGACAAGGAAGCTGAGTCTGTTTCAGGGCAGGGTCCTTGGGTTTCTTAACATAGGGGCAGGTGAATTTTTTTCTGAGGGGACGGATAGTAAATGCTTTAGGCTTTGTGGCCATAGCGTGGGTCTTTGTCACAGCCACGGCACTCTTCAGTGGTAACCACAATGCAGCCACGGAGATAAATGAACAGTGCTTGCTGGCGGGTTGTCATGTACTGACCTCCAAGAGTGGTGAATGGTGGGATTTTAGGCACCACAGTAGATATGTTAGTGGGAGCTATTCATTCATTTGATCACTAAGTCATTTATTGCATGCTATGTGTCTGGCTCTGTGCTGTGGACAAGACAGACTCTGTTTCTCCCCAGTACACCCCATCTATTTGTCGGCAAGCCCCAGGGCTGTACTGGGGAGCTATAATCTCAGGGTACAAGCACTTAATCACATGTTATAAGCAGGGAAGTCTTCCTGGGGGAGGTGACATCAAAACTGGTACCCAAAGGATAATTGGTTGAAGAAGACAGTGGGGTCGGGGTGGGGTTACAGCAAGCCTCCCCCACAGTAAGAATAGAGGGAAAGGCAAGAGGTCAGACAGGGCTGGTGGGAAGTGCATCTGACCAGATAGCTGAGATGTGGGTGGGGGCTTGTAGTCTCTGGTGTGGGAATGGGGAGCCATGGAGGGATTAAGTGGGTGAGCAGCCGTTTCCCTGGCTTCTGAGGGGGCCTTCTCTGGCTTCCATCCCTAGGCCCTGTTCTCATCTGGCACATAGAACTTGACCATGTAGCCGCTGGCTGAGAGCAGGGACCCTCCGTGTTTTCCGCCCTGCCACCCCCTGTATCTAACATTTCCTGCCACAAGCTAAGCCTTCCTACACAGCAGCAGCTATTAATAATCTTCACGTTATTTGTGTGCGCATGTGGCATCTGTCCCTCTCCTGCACAAGACTGGCAGCTGCAGGAGGGCAAACGTGCTGTCTGTTTTGTTCATGCCTGTATCTCTAGTGCCTAGCACAGCTCTGGGTAAAGACTGGGTGCTCAGTCAGTATTTATTGAACCCGAGATTTTATGTCCTTGGCTGAGTCCTGGCTGATCATGGAGTGAGAGCCTTTTACCTGGCCCCTTAGGAACCTCACTTTCCCTTCCCCTCCTCTTGTCCCAGACGTTAATTAAGTGCTCTGCCTCTGGAGGGTTAATCCCATTATCAGCTGCACCCCCACCCCCCAACATCAGCTGTGTGCTTACTTGTTTATGGTCTGTCACCTTCCACCCCCAATTAAGCTCTAGGACCTATCGTCTTATGCACTGCCACAGCCGACACATAGTAGGTGCTCAATTAGCTTATGTCGAATGAATGACTTGACATCTCCATTAATACCCACCTTTGCAAGAAAGAGAAGAAAGACTGAGAAAGTGTGGTGGGAAGGGGTGATTTGGCAAGTTCACAAAGCAAGCTGGGGCTGTGGGGTGGTGTGGGAGAATGGAAGCATGCAGTGTCCCTCCTGCAGGGGTCATGGACACAGGCCTGTCGAGAGGCAGGGGCGGGGACACCGTGGCATTCGGCGTTTCTTCTCCAGGTGCAGCAAATCATGTTTGAGAGATGAAACCACGCAGGGAGGCTTGCTTTCTGGCTGAGACCTTCCAAGCCAGCAGCCTCTGAGATCATCCAGGGTGCATGTTTCAGCGTTTCCGACGTCTTTGGTTCAGCCGGGCCATCTTGGTGACAGCTGCCCAGAGCTGGAGGAGAACGGGCCTCAATGTCCCCTATTATTGCTGGAACATTGAGTACCCCTGAAGTGGAGGGCAAGACTGGCCCTGTCTGCCAGTGACAGGGCGCGGTAACGCAGCCACCTGGGACCCCAGCTGCTCAGGCCTGAGGGTGAGGTGCTGACGTCCTCCACCTCCCTTCCTGACAGGCACAGCCGCCTGCGCTGGTTCGCCCAGCTGTCTTTACTGCCCCTCCCCGGCCATCTCAACTTCCTGCTTACCTGATGCCCTCATTATCCCAAAGGGCAGCTTGTATGCCCTCACTGGCAAAGGTCTCTGTGACCCAGGCCCCCTCCAGCCCCCAGACCTCCCAAGTATCCTCCTCTTGGCTGCAATGAGCTTCCTCAGAAGCCAGCCAAGCCCGGCATTTTCTGAGACAGACCTGGGTCAAACCTGTGCCGTGTGACTCTAGGCAAGTGACCTTCCCTCTCATAGGGGCTTGTCTCAGTGCCAAGGTTCTAGGGTCATTTTGCAGATTGTTCTAGGTCGGGCCCTGGAGAAGGAAAGCCTGGGACAGGGATGGGGTGCATAGGATTTATTTGGGGTGTGGGCTTGGAAGGAAAACCTCAAAGGGAGGGGAGACATAGGATAGGACCTGGGGAGGGGCTGAGCGAGGGTATGGTTCCCTTCAAGAAACTGAAGCTCAGAGAGGCAGAGTGACTTACCCCACATCACACAGCTAGTGAACAGAGAAGGATGTGTTAGAAACTGGGTTTCTTTGATGCCAAGTCTGTGCTTGGAGTCACCTCACTGCAACTCGGTGACAGTCATCAATGATCATGTGATTGCCTGGGATTGGGCCAGGAGGAAATGTCAGGTGCAGGGAGGGGCCCACACATTGCTCTGGGGTCTCTTTTGCAGTTCAGTGTGCCTGCCCGTCAGCGGGTGCTGCAACGAAGCCTTGACTCCTGCAGCTTTGCTTGGAAAATTGCCGTTAGATGCTTGGAGCTGCCTTCCTAGAAGTGGCTTGGAGTTGCATCTGCCTCCCCCAAATGCCTTGGAGGTGACCTATAGCCAATGACAGACTCGTGTGGGGGTACAGAAGTTCTGTTCCCTTGCCTTGAAGTGGGACAGACTCTGAAGTGCAATTTAAACTCCAGAGCTTTCTGTGGGGGGATAAGCCTGGGTCAAGACCACACCTGCAACCCATCCTCAAGTAGCTTCTCTGCCTGCCCTGTCCCCATCCCTCGGTCCCTTCTAGGTGTCACCTGAGAGCCTTCTCTCAATAAATCACTTGCATAAGAATTCTCTTCACAGGCTCTGCTTCTAGAGAACCAGCCAAAAGTTTCCAAAGACAGACAAACTCTTGGAAATGAACTGACCATGTAACCATAAATTGGGTCTAATCACCCTGTTTTGATCAAGCATTTCCATGGTCTTCTCAACAGGCCAAGAAAATGTCTTGGAGATTCAGAAACAGCGGTCAGATGTTACTGACAATTGTTAGTAGGTCTAGGACAGGGCCTGGCATGGAGTAAGGTGTTTAATAAATATTTGCTGAGTGAAAAGCCTCAATGAGTAAACATTGCTGGTGCTGGGGAGGTGGGGGTTTCTGGAAAGAGAGAATGTAGAACAGCCTTCCTGGGGTGGATCCCCAGGAAACACGCAGGCTCAGGAACCAGGCTGGGCACATTGAAATGCGGGGTCAGGTGCTCAGATATTCATAGCTCCATCAGAGGCTTAGCCTAAGAGGCTGCAAGCCCCAGAGGAGCGCACAGACCCAGGAGGTAGTCGTGATCACAGCAAAGAATACAAGAGCTTGTTAAACAGAAATCCCTCCTGGCAGATGGTCAGCTGGCTCCCGGGACCCAGACGTGGGAAGGAAAGCCGTTTCCTACTGGGAATTCCAGAAGCCTTGAAACCAGGGGAGGACATTATGCCTTCATGAGTTAACAAAACAACCATCATGATGATGATAAAAATGGCAAAGCAATTATCTGATGGTTACTATAGCCAGGACTCGGTATGTAGGATGGTATTGAAGCCTCCCAATAACCCCTGCAAGATACACACCACTACCATTCCCATTTCACAGATGAAGCAACCAAGGCTCAGTGAATGAAAACGACGTGCCCAAGGTCACACTGCCAACAGGTGGTACTTGAACCCAAGTAGCATGACAGCAAAGCCTCAGCACCGTGGCAAGTGCTGATTTCAGAGGATAGTAGGGAAAGGGCTGGGTACAACTGAGGCATACAAATAATAAAAATGGATGGTTAGTGGGACTGGGAAGGGTGGTGGCGGGCCGGGGGGAGGTGGGGATGGTTACTGGATACGAAGAGAAAAATAGAAAGAATGAATAAGACCTAGTATTTGATATCACAGCAAGATGACTATAGTCAATACTACTTTAACTGTACTTTCGTTTGTGTGTTTGTTTTTGAGATGGAGTCTCTCTCTGTAGCCCAGGCTGGAGTGCAGTGGTGCAATTTTGGCTCACTGCAACCTTCGCCTCCTGAGTTCAAGCAATTCTCCTGCCTCAGCCTCCCAAGTAACTGGGACTACAGGTGTGTACCACCACATCCAAGTAATTCTTTGTATTTTTAGTAGAGATGGGCTTTCACCATGTTGTCCAGGCTGGTCTTGAACTGACCTCAAGTTATCCACCTGCCTCAACTTCTCAAAGTGCTGGGAGTACAGGTGTGAGCCACCATGCCCGACCTAATTGTGCATTTTAAAATAACTAAAAGAGTATAACTGGATTGTTTGTAACACAAAGAACAAACTGCTTGAGGGGACAGATGCCCCATTCTCCATGATGTGATTACTACGCATTGCATGCCTGTATCAAAACATCTCATATACACCATAAATATAGCCACCTACTATGTACCGCAACAATTAAAAATAAGAAAAGTAAACAAAATTACAAAAATGTTGTAAACTCATAGAATATCTCTGGGTGGACACAGAAGAGACTCATAGCGGTAGTTGCCATGAGTTGGATGTGGAGGGAAGATTTTAATTATAAAATTTTCCTATAATATTGAATAGTGAAGGGTTTATATTCCTAGTTGAAGCGTGGTGGGTTAGAGCACAAAACTGGCCCCCATGATGCATCCCTGTCCACATTCACACCCACCCTTTGCTGCCGATTTTGTGGTCCTTACCCATTCTGACTCTGGGCACAGGGATGCAACTGGCTTCGACCAATGGGATGTTAGTAAAAGTAACATGGGCAGAAGCCTGCAAATGGCTTGTGCAATTGGGCTCGCTCTGACACTGCCCTTCCACAGGGCCATGAGGGCACGCTCAGGCTTACCTGCTGGGAGCTGGAGGCTTGTGCAGCACAGCCAAACTGCCCTCGTCATCCTAGTGGAGGCCATCACAGAGCAGCCATCAGCCAGCTGACCCAGACACATAAATGAGCCCAGTCACGATCAGCAGAGCTGCCTGGCCTGCTGTTCTGGTTTGGCTGTGTCCGCACCCAAATCTCATCTTGAATTTTAGCTCCCATAATCCCTACATGTCATGGGAGGGACCTGGTGGGAGGCAATTGAGTCATGGGGGCTGGTTTTCCTTGCTATTCTCATGATAGTGAATAAGTGTCACAAGAACTGATGGTTGTATCAAAGGGGCAGTTCCCCTGCACTCCCTCTCTTGCCTACCACCATGTAAAACGTGCCTTTGCACCTCTCTTGCTTTCCGCCATGATTTTGAGGCCTCCCCAGCCATGTGGAACTGTGAGTCCATGAAACCTCTTTTTCTTTATTAATTACCCAGTCTTGGGTATGTCTTTATTAGCAGCATGAGAACAGACTAATACACCTCTGACCACCACAACAGCAGTTTGGTTTTGTTTTAGAGACAGGGTTTCATCTTGTCACCCAGGCTGGAGTGCAGTGGTGCAATCATAGCTCACTGCAGCCTCGAACTCCTGGGCTCCAGTGATTCTTCCACCTCAGCCTGTCCAGTAGCTGGGGCTACAGGACCATACTACCGTGCACAGATATTTTAGCTTTTTAATATTTTTGTAGACGCAGGGTCTCTGTTGTCAGACTGGTCTCAAATGCCTGGCCCCAAGTGATCCTCCCACCTTGGCCTCCCAAAGTGCTGGGATTATAGGCATGAGTCACTGCACCTGGCAGGTTTTGTGATTGTTTGTTACAGAGCATTACTGAGGCTATAGATAGCTAATATATTAGGGAGGCATTGCACCTTCTAAGATAAAATGCACACACACACACAAATACACACACACACACACACACACACACACACACACACACGAGTTTAAGTTTATAAGACAGTTTCTGCCCTGTAGAAAATCCTGAAATCTGGAGGCTCTCCCACTCCCTGCAAATGTCTTTTCCATTCTGACTTTGGTGCTTTCAGTGAAGCCATTTCTTCAAAATCAAACTCACTCATTCATTTCTCCAGACCCCACCTTCTCCAGCAAGCCCTCCGAACCTCCACAGTCCTCAGCCCAGCTGCCAGGGTGACTTCACTAACGTGCAGCATTATTACAAAGAGCAGCTCCTGTGCAGTCAGTGCTGACCGTGGGCCAGGCACTGTGCAAGCCCCGTCTCACCGAGTCGTCACTACACCCTGTAAGGGAGGCGTGCCTAGCGTTTTCCTCCAGTTGCAAATTGGAGACGGACCCAGAGAGAATAAGTCTGCTGCTCAAGGTCTCACAGCAAGCAAATTCCAGAAGCAGGATTCAACCGTGCAGCTGCCCAGCTGTGCTCCTTGCACCCACCCTCATGGCTTTCTCCCCTCCAGGCTGAAGGGAGCAGTCCTTTGATTAGATCTGAGTCAAGGGCAGGGAGGATAACACTGTCATTGGATCACCCTGGCGCTGAAAAGTACAATTTCCCCTCTAGTTCTCAGAACAGCCCTGTGAGGCAGGGAAATGGGGAAACAAAGACCACCTTTGAGGAATACACTGACTTGCCTAAGGTCACATGATGAGTCAGAGTGGGGACTAGAATTTGGGAGTCTCTTCTCTCCCTCTCTGTCCAACGCTCATCAATCATGTATACACCGCACAGTGTGGAGGTCTTTGTATGTGCTCACCCTTCCTGCCTCTGTGCCTGTGCTCAACATCTCCCCTCTCACAGTGTGTCTTTCACTGCAGAGCAGACAAGCAGAAATGTGAGGGCAAGCGTGCTGGGGACACCAGGCTATACGCTACTTCCTTCCTTTTTTCTGCTTCCTACCCTCACCCTCCCTCCCTTCTTTCCTTCCTTCCTCCTCCATACCTCCTCTCTTCTTTCCTTTTCTTCCTTCTTTATTCCCTCCCTTTCTCCTTCCTTTCTCCATCCCTTCCTTTTGTCCTTTCTCCTTTCCTCCCTTTCTCCCTTTCTCCCTTTCTTCCTCCCTCTCTCCTTCCTTTCCTTCTTTTCCCTCCCTTCCCTTCTCCCTCCCTCCCTCCTTCCTTTCTCCCTCCCTCCCTTTCTTCCTTCCCTTCTCCCTCTCTCTCTCCTATCCCTTCCCTTCTCCCTCCCTCCCTCCTTTCTTTCTTCCTTCCCTCTCTCCTTCCTTCTTTTTCCCTCTCTCCCTCCTTCTTTTCTTCCTTTCAAAATTTATTCTGCAAATATTCACTGTGCACCCACTCTCTGCTAGGCACTCTGCCTGACTCTGGAGACGCTATGGGAATGGAACAGACGTGGACCTTGGCCTTGATCTCGTGAAGCAGCAGGGAAGATGGGACTTAAGCAATCGTATAAATAACTCATTGCAGTCGGAGGACAGGTAGTGAATAGCAAGAACTGTGTCGGGCTTGAGTTGGAATCTAAGCTCTGCCTTTTACCTAGCTGGGTTGCCCCCAGTCAGTTACCTAATCTCTCTGTGTCTTGCTTTCCTCATCCGGGGATTAGTGTCTGTTTTTCGGGGTGGCTGTGAGAGTTAAGGCAAGCTGTGGATCTACAGCATGGAGCACGGAGCCGGCACCGGGGAGGCGCTGTGACAGCAGCTGTCCTCATCGTTGCTGCTGTTGTTTCTGCTGCTGGATCCCGGCTGCCCTTGACCCGGAAGGTCCCACCTGCATGACCATCTTATCTGTGAGAGGAGGTGGCTTCACTCACCCTTCTCTAACTCTCTGAATTATAATCCATCTTTAATGCCTCTAGAGGAAGGAGCTTTGAACAGAAACCAGGTCCAGCCACTCACTGCTGTCCACCCAGCCAATGCTTGCCTTTCAAAGGCGTGACGGGGCCGCCAAATCCGCCCCAGGGACTTAACGCGATTGTCTCGCTTCTGTAATTCTACTGGGAAGCTGGGCTTGGCGTTTCTGGATGGGTTTCCAGAGGCTCTCAGGGCTGGTGGGGAGCCACAAGAGAGGCTTATGGGAGACCATCAGGTGGAGGAACCTAGCCTGGGAGGGACAGAGCCAGGGTGGAGGAGTCCGTGTCCAGCTGAGCACCATGATGTGCTTGGCAAGATTCCCTTTTCTGCTCGTCCCATGAAAAGACCCTTCCCCAGTGTTTATGGGGGTCAGGCAGACATAGTCCCCTGTGATGACAAGAACATGGTGCAGGGAGCCTCAATACCCAAGTTAAATCCTTCACTGAGTAAGTGCCCTTAGGACTAACACAATCTGTGTCTCAGCTTTTCACATCTATAAAATGTGTGTCTCTTTTATGAGGCAGTATAGCTCTTTGGTGTTTAAGAGCTAAAGCTCTGGATCCATCTGTGTGAACTTAGGTCAGTTGCTTACCCTCTCTGTGCCTCAGGCTCTGAGATGATAAAACCTGGAGAGTAATACTATCTGATTCTGTTGCCTAGTAGCTGGATGACCTCAGGCAAGTTGCTCCACCTCTCTGAACCTCAGTTTCCTCCTTGCGAACTGGGAGCAATGAGAATGCTTACTTCACAGGGCTGTTGTGAATGTTGAATGGGATGACCCATGCCAAGTGCTCCAAACCACACTTGGCATGGAATAATCATGTTAGCTATTTTCTTCTCCTTCATTCTTCCTTCTCTCTGTCTTTTCTTGTTTCTCTCTCTCCTGCCTCTTTCCCTCACTCCACAAGTGCGTGCTGGACACCTGCCATGAGTCAGGAACTTTTCTAGGCACTGCCCATCTTCAGGATGACTTTCAGAACCGAATGTGCCTAATGGGGAAGAGCTTTGACAATATCGAGGCTAATCTGTCATGGAAGAGAAGAGGTGATAAATTCACACTGTGGCTTGTGGCGACTTCTTTTTATGCTCACTCTCATCTAGGGTCATTAATTTAGAGCCTTGACTAGGATTTCTATCCTATGCAGCTGCCGTGACATTAATTTGATATTCGCTAACCTCAGTTACTTGTGTGTCACCGTCATAATGATTATTTGCCACAGCCGCACACCACATACCATGCCTTCACATTTTAAGTCACTCTTTTTAAGAAACTCAAACCGAATTTCAACCTAAGCCATACTATCCACAAAGCCAAAAGTCTTGGTGAGCTGGCACACATTAAGCACTAACTATTAAAGAAAATTTTTAAAGTTCATAGATGACCCCGAAGCATCTCCATTTGTGCCATATTATATCAGTAAGTGGCTATACCAGACAATATCCTCTCAGCATTCAGCTAACTAGAAAATCCTCCGATTCATTGCTTCGTATTTCTCAAGTGCCATCTCCTTTTTCCAAGCCTAGGGGTTTCTGTCATTTGCGACTATCATGACATTAATGTGAAAGTCATCACCCCTGGTCACTTAGCTATTGCCGGCAGAACAAATATTTGCATTGTTTTGCCATAGCCACGTGCCAAACACGCCGGTGCTCTTGCTTAACTTTTTGCTTTGGATCTTTTTTTTAGATTTAGCCTCAATCGTATCTATGAAATCATGAGTTGAAGGAGCTGGTTATATATCTCTTTCTATCATGCATTAAAGTAAATACGTAGCTATTACGTAAAACCAAATGTCACCCAAACACCTGTCTATATGCGCCTCTTTCCTACAGTGGGCTGCTGTTCCAAACATAACCCTGTTACCATTCAGCTGGTTAGGAAATTCTTCTATTCATTGCTTCGTAGTCACCAAGTGTTACCCCTTCTGTCCAAGTCTTGAGACTCCAGGAAGGCATAGACAGGTCAAAGCCAAGGCCCTACGTGACAGAGTGAATCCTGGAACCCAGGAGTCCCGCTCCCTGATTCTGTCGCGAAGCCACACAGGATGCCCAGCCCCATCCCAGCCTATCTCCTGGCTTATTAAAGACCTTGGAGTTTGGATGAGCTCTTTCGTTTTTCCAACCTTCTCTTTTTCCTCTCTAGCACTTGAAGACACTAAAAGGGTTAACATCCATCTCCCACTCTTCTTGACACCTCCCACCCAGGGTTGCTGTGGGTAATCGCCAGCTTCCCTTGAGGAATGACCTTGCCCCCCACCATGGGGGCTATCGAGAGACAGATATAAACACCTCAAAGTTCCCAGTTAGCTCTCTTAATTGGCACCTTTCTGTTCTGCTTTAAATTAATCAAAGCCAGTCCGATATTAATACTGTAGGGGGAATTAAAATCATGCAACGCATTAAAGATGTAATTTAAAATTAATAACTCATAATTATTTATCATGGCGTATCAGCGGAGCTATGAATTTTCCCTTCTAACTCCGCGCACAGTCTCCTGCCTTTGCTTTTAATAGCATTTGGACCATTACTGCGCCCAACCTTGGTTCCTGCAGACACCCAACCTAAGAGATGTAATTCACTTAATTTAATTTTGGGGGGCTTAATTGTGGTAAATCACTACTTAAGAAAAGACATCTATTTGAAAGGACAAATTGGGATAATTTAATAAAAGCTAGAGTGAGGAAGCCCAAAGACTTAATGATGTGCCGTGGGTTTTGACCAGAGAAGCCTCTACTCTTCAACTCATTCAGTGAGAGGTGCTGGGCTTGGTACCCAAGTCTTTAAGACCATGGCAGCATTCCAAAGGTTTGACAAACCGTCCATCAATATGGGACTGAGCAAAAAAACTATGATGGATCCACCCAGTGGAATACTATGCAGGCATATAAAAGAATGACAGGTCATATGTGTGGAATCAGCAGGCTATATTAATGTGAAGAATCAGCAGGCTACATTAAATTTAAAAATGCTAGAAGAGTCTACAGCATGCACTTATGACAAAAGGAAAATATATATACACACATATAATTGCATATATAGTATAGAATATCCCTGGAAAGAAACAGGAAAACTCTGGGGATTAGGTAACTGGGGGACAGAGGAGGGAGGGAGAGTTGTCATGCTTTGTACACATTTGTGTCTTTGAAATTTTATACCACATGCAGGTATTAGAAACTCTAAAAGTTTAGACAATTAAAATAGTAATAGTAGGAAAGATTTGCCGACCTGGGTCTTGCCATATCTCGTATACCCTCACTCCTATTTCCACATAGCCCTACTGATCGTAATTATGGCTGCCATGTGTCGAGTGTCCTCTCTGGAATGGTCACTGTGCTGGCTCCATCCCACGAGCTCCTGACATCAGCCTGGTGAGGCAGGACCCCAACATTTCATGATGAGTTTCGAACATAAAGGCGAAAGAGTTTTTCAGTGAATACCCATATATTTGCCACCTAGATTCTACCATTAATGTTTTTCAACACTTTCCTTATCCCAGACTGATTCATTTACCCATCCTTCTATCCATCTATCAGCCCATCTATTTTTTATGCAATTCAAGGAAAGCTATAGACATCTGTACAGTTCTTCCTAACTACTCGAGCACGTCTCTCTTTAATTGAAATGCAATATTTGGTTAGAGTTCCTTTTGTAAGGTAAAATTCACAAACGGCAAAAACCGCAGACCTTAAGTTTACCATTTGACGAGTTTTGACAAACAGCTGCACTTGAGCAATGCACATCCATATGATGATATAGAATTAATTTCCATCTCCCTAGAAAATACGCTAATTCCCTTCCCAATCAATCCCCAACATCCAGAGGCAACACTGTTTCTACTTTTTTTTTTTAACCATCACAGATTAGTTTGATTATTGTAAAACTTCATATAAGTGGAATTGCACAAATGGACCCTTTGTGTAAGGATTTCACTCAGCATAAAACTTGGAGAGTCATCCATGTGTTATGTTTATCACTAGTTTGTTTTAAAGAGAATGACTCAACAGTAAAAAAAAAAAAAAAAAAATCCCATTTAAACCTGGGCAAAGGACACAACTAGACATTTTTGAAAAGCAGACATACAAATGGCTAACAGGTATATGGGAAATACTCAACATCACTAATCAGAGAAACACAAAGCAAAGCCACGATAAGATATTGTCTTACTCCAGTTAGAAAGGCAATTGTTAGAAAGACGAACAACGACAACAGATGCTGGTGAGGAAACAGAGAAAAGCATACAGAAAATGCGCTGTTGGCTAGGGTGTAAATTAGTACAGCTGCTATGAAAAACACTATAGAGATCTCTCAAAAAACTTAAAGTAGAACTATCATACGATCCAGCAATCCCACTACTGGACATTTATCCAAAGTAAAAGAAATCAGTTTATCAACAGGATACTTGCCCTCCCATGTTTACTGCAGCACCATTTGCAATGGTAAAGATGTGGAATCAACCTAAGTGTCTATCAGAGGATGAATGAAGAAAACATGGTATAAATACACAATGGAATATTATTTAGCCATAAACGAGAATGAAATCGGCCAGGCGCAGTGGCTCATGCCTGTAGTCCTAGCACTTTGGGAGGCCAAGGCGGGCAGATCACTTGAGGTCAGGAGTTCAAAAACATCCTGGCCAAGATGGTGAAACCCCATCTTTACTAAAAATACAAAAAAAATTAGCCGGGCATGGTGGTGGGTACCTGTAATCCCAGCTACTTGGGAGGCTGAGGCAGAATTGCTTGAACTCAGGAGGCGGAGGTTGCAGTGAGCCAAGATCATGCCACTATACTCCAGCCTGGGTGACAGAGCAAGACTCCCTTAAAAAAAAAAAAAAAAAAAAAAATGAAATCATGTTGTTTGCAGCAACATGGATGAAACTGGAGGTCATTATGTTAAGTGACATAAGCCAGGCATGGAAAGACAAATATCACATGTTCTTGTTTATAAGTGGAACTAAAACACTTGATCTAATGAAGGGAGAGAGTAGTATGACAGATAACAGAGGCTGGGAAAGGTGTGTGGGTGGAAGATATAGAGAGGTTGGTTAATGGGTACCAATATACGGTTAGACAGAAGGAATAACTTCTAATGTTTGATAGCAGAGTAGGGTGAGTATAGTTAACAACAATGTATTGTATATTTCACAGTAGCCAGAAGAGAGGACTTGAAATATTCTCAGCATGTAGAAATGGTAAGTAGTCAAGGTGATGGACACCCCAAGTGCCCAGACTTGATCATTACACATTCTTTGCAAAATATCATCTGTACCCCATAAATAGGTACAAAGATTTGTATCTGTAAAAATAAATAAATAGATAAATAAATGGAAGAGTGTGTTTCTTTTTATTGTTGGGTAGCGTCTGTTGTATGGACACATCACCATTTGTTTATTTATTGGCCTGTTGGGAGACATTTGGGTTGTTTCAAGTTTGGGGCTATCAAGAATAAAGTTGCTATGAGTATTTTTTTGTTTGAGACACAGTCTTACTCTGTTGCCCAGGGTGGAGTGCAATGGTGTGATCTTGGTTCACTGCAAGCTCCACCTCCGGGGTTCAAGTGATTCTCCTGCCTCAGTCTCCTGAGTAGCTGGGATTACAGGCATGTGCCACCACAACAAACCAAATTTTGTATTTTTCTTAGAAATGGGGTTTTACCATGCTGACCAGGCTGGTCTCAATCTCCTGGCCTCAAGTGATCCGCCCGCCTCAGCCTGCCAAAGTGTTGGGATTACAGGTGTGAGCCACTGTGCCTGGCCTGCTGTATTTTATACAAATCTTTTTGCAGACATGTGTTTTTATTTATCTTGGGTAAATACCTAGGAGTGGAATTGTTGAGTCATAGGGTAAGTGTTGGATTGGTTTTTACTAAAGAAAATTGTCACAGAAATTTCCAAAGTGATCATATCATTTTGCATTCCCACCAGCCTTAACAGGTGACAGAAGAATTAGAAACCAGTGTGTATCAAATGCACTCCTCACTAAATGATGAGTTGTTCAAGTTGCTCCACATCCTTGTCAACATTTGGTGTTGTCAGTCCTTGATTTCAGTGGGCTCATAACAGTCTCTCACTGCAGTTTTAATTTGCATTTCCCCTGATGGCTAACAACACTGAGTAGCTTCCTTGTAAAGGTCAGAGAATAGAGGCTCTGAGAGGTTTAGGAACGTACTCAAGCCTCCACAGACTGAAGAGCCAGTGCTCTGACACAATACTGTGGATTAAATGTTTATATCCCCCCAAAATTCATACCTTCAAACTTAACCACCAACATGATAGTATTAGAAAGTCAGCCCTTTATGGGGTGAGTAGGTCATGGGGATGGAGCCCTCATGAATGTAATTAGTGCCCTAACAAAAAAGTCCCCAGAGAGATCCTTGGCATTTTCCACAGCTAGAAAGGGCCATCAATGAACCAGAAAGTGGGTCCTCACCAGATACCAAATCTGATAGCACCTTGATCTTGGACTCCCGCCTCCAGAACTGTGAGAAATAAATTGCTGTTGTTTATAAGCCATCCAGTGTATAGCAACCCAAACAGTGGACACGCCCACCTCTCTTGACTTTAGAACTGTAGCTTAGAACTACAAAGATGTGCTGTATTAGTCTTTCTATGAATTCCTTCAATCTCTCATTACAGGACACATTTTCTGGGCTCTCCTGAGGCTCTGAGCTGCCTGGCGCCCAGAACATCAATCACCTAAAGAAATGCGTTACTGAGAAAGAGGAAGGAATCCCGCAAGGGGCAGAAATCTTGCGTTTGAGAAACTGCTGCTGATTACTCTCTACGGCATTTTTACAACAAATGTAAAAGTGGGTTTCACTGTTAAAATCCCAGTTTGCTGAAGACAAGTCTACCTGATGTTTCTGAGCCAGATCCCCCCAAGCTGGATCCATATGGCTTGATTTTTGTTTTCCAGCCCTCCTTGGAGGCAGGGGGATGAGTCTCATGACCTCTTGAGCCCCACGTGGCAGGGCAGGTGTGGTTTTTTTGTGAGACATCGCTGGCTTTGCAGCTCGTGGAACGCAGAGTGTCCTCCCCTGCTACGCAACCCCTTGCTGTTGCTTTTATGTTGTTTCCAGTGGGTTCAGACTTGGCAGTGTCCAGATGGCCTTGGGGTTGATGGTTGAGCACAGACTTTGGAAAGCTTTATGTTTATGGTCCAGACTTCGTTTGCAAACAACTATAACTGTGCTGTTCAAATGTACTTGCCCTTGACCAAGTTTTGTGAGCCCCTGGGTTCTGATTCAGGAAAACTAGTAATTGCAAAGCTACACAGGAGTAATTCAGGCTGTCCTGCTGCCCCTCCATTGGTCAGAGGTGGTCTGGGATCAACCACACCTTCTTCCCCTGACACCTTCCCTGGAGGAATCTCCTTCCTCCTTTCTCACCTCCATGACTGGGGCGGGGCTGCCCCTCTGCCCTCAGCTCCACGGACATGAGACCAGCCCCAGGCAATCAGAACACTCCACACCTCTGCCTGTGATGATTGGTTAAGAATGTGCACATGACTCAGCTAGGCCAATGAGATTCCACGCTGGTACTTTTGCTGGTAAAGAAGTGTTTTTGTTTTTGTTTTTGTTTTTGTTTTTCTCTTTCTCTTAGTTTGCTTCTTGCCACCATGCAAAGAGAGCCTTCAAGACTAACAGTGAAGAAAGCAGAGCCACGTGGTGGAGAGAAACAGATTCCAAATGACGGCAGTGGGGTTCCTTGGTCCAGCTGCACCTGAAGCCTGGCCTTTTCGATTTTGTGATCCAGTCAACTTCCCTATGTGCTTAAACCAATCTGATGTGAGTTCTTGTCACTTGCAACTAAAGAAGATTCTGACCTACATCAGAATCTAGGTGGCAGTGGGGGTGGGAGAGTTGGGGGAGGAAGGATAAGAAATTCAGAAAACCTAAGCTCTCTCTTTAAAATCTCAGGATACAGAGGAAGTTTAGGGGTCACCTTAGGCTCCTCTGGTTTCCCCACTTGCCCACTCACAGAATGTCCTCTACTTCATCCCTGACAGGGCATCAGGCTCTGCTTGTATGCCTCCCATGGCAAGAAACTCAGTTTCTCTCCAGGTAGCCCATTTCATCACGGGACAGCACTGCTGTCTACAAATTAAGGCAGAATGTCTGCCAATAAGGGAGTGGGGAGAACAAAAGGTAGCCTTGCCTCTTCCCTTCCCTTCCTTCAGTCTGTTCTCTTCACAGTGGCCAGAATGGTCCCGTTATAACTTGTCAAAGGGTGTTGCTTCCTACTCAGAAACCTCTAATGTCTCCCGTCTCGTTGCACAGGGAAAGCCAATGTCCTCACCAGGGCATAGGAGGCTCTTCAGGATTTTGCCTCTTACCTCTCTGGCTTTGTCACCCACTTTCTCTGCTTTGTCACTGACTCCACCCCAGGAACACTGATCCCCTTGCTTTTTCTAGAACTTTGCAACTGCCGTTTCCTGGTACGGACTGTCTTCTGCCAGATCCCCAATGGCTGACTCCCTCACCTTCGAACAACTTCCGCCCTCTCTCACCTCCCCCAAGTCTTTGTTCAAATGTTACCTCTGCTTCAAATGTTACCCTGACACCCCGCTTAAAACTGCAGCTTTCCTACCTCAATACTCACTACCCCTCCACTCTGTATTATCTTTGTGTTTGTCATCTACCCCCATGTGACCCATTGTTATACACAGTTTTCTAATCTTTCTCCTTGTCTCCCATTTACAAAGGTAGAGAATTTTCATCTGTCGCTCACAGCTGTATCCTACCTAGAACAGTACCTATCACATAGTAGGTGCTCATTAAATATTAGTTGAATGAACCATCCAGTAATTGAACTTGAAAATGGGGCCTGGCAAACACTAGGCACCCATACAATGCCGAAGGCATGAATGACTGACCCACCCAGTCCCCCAGGGAGTGACAGAGGAGGAGGGGATTGGTTTGTTTCTCTCTGGAGCCCCATGGCAGCCAGGCAGCCAGGTCCCTGCAGCCTGATGTGACAGCTGGTGGCTGTCTGAGATGGGGGCTGGGGACTCTTAAGCAAAACTGACACGCTCAGTCTCTCCCAACGCCCACTGTCTACAACTGGAGGTGGAGGTGGAGAAATCAATACAAAGATTGGCTTTGGAGGAAAGGAAAAGAAGAAAAGGCCTCTCTACTTCATTGAGGAGGCAGCTGCAGAAAGGACAGGTGGGGACTGAGCAGCGGCATCACACGGTGCACACTGACCTTCCTCGCCCTGCTTCGTGTTCTGCTCCCTGAGCCATAGGTGTGGAGTCCCACTCCCAGGCCTCATTCATAGAGATACTTTGCTCCTGAAGCCTTGAGAGTTCCTCCCAGACCACACTTTCCCTGCTCAGAGTTTAGGCATTTATCTTAAGTTGGAAGATGCCAAGTGACTTCTTAGACCCACTAGTGTCTGGCTCCAGTGTGCAGGTGCTGGGGACATAGGGGTGAACACGACAAGACAGACAGAAATTTCAGCCTCATGGCACTGATGTTCCAGGGAGAGAGACAGTGAGCAAGATAAATAAGTGAAATGTGCAGTGTGTGTGATGGTTGTAAACACCAAGGAGAGAAACAAATCAGGAAAAAGATGAGAGATGTTGAGCGTGGAATTGTAATATTATATAGTGACACTTGGGGAAGAAGCAAGCCATGTGGTTATCTGGAGGAATGTGCCAGGAAGACAGAGCAGCTAGTGCAAAGGCCCTGAGGTAGGAACATACCTGGAGAATTCGAAGACTAGCAAAAGAGCAAGCATTGTTGGCCTGAATAAACAGCGCCGTTCGTGTCAATGTTAGAGAGGTAATGGGGGTGGAGGAACTCTTATAACCATGGATATTGAGACTGGTGTAGTAGCCTGTTTCCACACTGCTGATAAAGACATACTGGACACTGGGTAATTTATAAAGAAAAAGAGGTTTAATGGACCCCCAGTTCCACGTGGCTGGGGAGGCCTCCTGATCACGGCAGAAGGCGAAAGGAAAATGACAGCCAAGTGAAAAGGGAAACCCTATAAAAAAATAGTCAGATCTCATGAGATATATTCACTACCATGAGAACAGTATGGGGGAAACCACCCTTGTGATTCAATTATCTCCCACTGGGTCCCTCCCATAACACGTGGGAATTATTGGAGCTACAATTTAAGATGAGATTTGGGTAGGGACACAGCCAAGCCATATCAACTGGGAAGTCTTTGGAAGATCTTGAGTAGAGGAATTATAAAAATTCCAGCTTCCATGCTGTTGGGTGAAGAGACCAAGTCTGCTAAGAACAGAAGCTGGGAGGCAAGTTAGGAGGTGGTCACGATACTGGCTTTGACCAGGGAGGTAGCAGAGGATAGGGTGGATGCTCATTAATTCATCCAAAAACCTTTTCATTCAGAAATCACTTATTGGACACCTACAGTTTGCCAGCACCATTTTGGGTATTGAGGATGGTGATATGCAAAATTCACTCTGTTCAGATGGAGCTTACTATCTAGTGGGTGCAGGGTAAGAGCCATTTAATAGGGCGACCAACTGGTCTCGGTTTTTCTGGGACTATCCTGATTTTAGCACTGAAAGTCCCATGTCCCAGGAAACTACTCAGTCCAGGGCAAACCAGAAGAGTTGGCCACCCTAATTGTGGAGATGTGTGTTTTGGAGAGTGAAGGGCTCAGTGAGAGAGAACCAAGCTCCAACACCACAGCTGTCCACCCTTGATGACCTGGCTGACCACCTCCTGTTGTTCACAGATGGAGAAAAGGCTCAGGGAGGAAGGTGTGGGCCCAAGGTGATGTGGCAAATTAGTGGCCAAGCTGGGCATCAAACTCAGGCCTCACATTTTAGAATTGGAAAAAATAAAAGCGTGGGAAAATGAGGCAGCATCACTAGCCACTAATGAGAGGCAAAGGAAGTTTCCAGTGAGAGACTGGGACACAAGAGAGAGTCCAAAAACAGGCATGGTCTTGAAGTTGACAGAGGAGACATTCAAAATCATGGGATGTCTGTTCACCAATTGGACTTCAATTCAACCCAATGGGCTATTCACTGAATGATGTTTCTTTTTTTTTTTCTTTTGGCAAGGAGTGAGGGTAGACATGGGGTCTCCCCGTGCTACTCAGGCTGATCTCAAACTCTTGGGCTCAAGCAATCCTCCCACCTCGGCTTCTTAAAGTGCTGGGATTACAGGTGTGAACAACCACTCCCAGTATGAATTGTTTATATACAGGAAACAAAATGTGAATCCCTACCTCATACTACACACACACACACACACACACACCTACACACACACAACTCCAGAAGGTTAAAGAACTTAAATATAAAAAAGCAAAACTTCCTTACAATTAGACAAATTAATTTTCTGATCTCAGGAGGTAGAGATGGGTTTTCTAAACTATTCACAATAAGCAAAAACGAGAAAGGAAAAGTGATACATTAATAATTAAAATGTTTATGCAACCAAATCACCATAGTCAAAGTGAAAAACAAGCTACTGAGTTAGTATTCAGTGTACAAACAAGTAAGGTAAAAAGCCAAACAACTCGATAGAGAAATAGACAGCAGATAGGAACAGGCAGTTCTGAGAAGAACCCCACACTGTTAATAGCATCAAAAAGAGGCTCAATCACATTGGAAGGCAGATTCAAATAATGAGACACAATTTCTCTCCCATCAGATTGGCAAAAATAGAAATGTCATCAATATCTAGTGTTGGGAGAGGTGGTGCCAGGGAAACATTTATACTCCACAGGTGGGAGTATAAATGGGTAGAACTACTTTGGAGAATAATTTAGGACTATTTAGGAAGACTGAAGATGCATGCACCCCTGTAACCCACCAATTGTTTCTCTAGATTCTGAGAAATGTCACACATACAAAACACTCAAGGTTGTTGATTGCAGCATTGATTATTAAAGTGTAGAAACTAGAAACGCCCTAAATGTGCATCAGTAGAAGAGTGGACTAATGAATTACATCATACACAGGCAATAGAATGATACGCAGCAGTTAGCAAGTAAGCTCTAGGAGTCGGTTTTATCATGAATAAATCTTAAAAAGCATAATGCTGAAGAAAAAAGGAAGTTGCAGAAAAAATACTCTCAATACGATATCACTTCACATAAAATTTAAAAGCACACAAAACCTGGGCATATAGACAAATGTAACAAAATATTAAAAACTGCTCAAATCAGTTTTAAATACCACATTAAAGTGTTCCCTTTCCTATAGGAAACAAAGAGAGAGTAATGCTTTTAACATATCTGTAATGGTTAAAAAAATTAGTGAAATATGGCAAAATGTGAAAGTTCGATAAAGCTGGGTGGAAGTGTGTAATGTGTTTGCTCTTTGATTTTTTTGTTTAAAACATCTTGTAAAAAGAGAAATAATAGACTAGGTGTGGTGGCTCACGCCTGTAATCCCAGCATTTTGGGAGGCCTAGGTGGGAGGATCACTTGAGGTCAGCAGTTCAAGACCCGCCTGGCCAACATGGTGAAACCCGGTCTCTACTAAAAGTACAAAAAAATGAACTGGGCGTGGTGCACACCTGTAATCCCAGCTACTTGGAAGGCTGAGGCAGGAGAATTGCTTGAACCTGGGAAGCAGAGGCTGCAGTGAGCTGAGATCACATCACTGCACTCCAGCCTGGGTGACAGAGCAAGACTCTGTCTCAAAATAATATATGCTTATTTCTGGGAAACTCCAAGAGGTCCAACATTCTTACCGTGGCATTCACACATCCAAGAAACAATCATTGAGTGCTCACGGTGTGCATGCTTCGTCTACTGGGTTAGATGTCATAAGCACAGGAATGATCGTCATCTTATTTATAATATATATACAGCAGCAGGGCCAGGGGCTGTACATGCATTTTCACTTTCCTTTTATGAGACTCCAATGATATAGGTAGTATTATTAGCTTTTTGTCTTACAAATGAAGAAACAGAGGGCGAGTAAGTGATGGTGGCAAGATATCACCCTAGGTCAGTCTGACTGTATTTCGAAGATGCCCACCATCCTTATAATGTGACCTTGACCTTCTCCCATGGAGTGGTAGCATCTATACCCCCTCCCTTTGAACTTGGCATTTTTGGCTGCCTTGACTGATGGAGTATGCTAAACTGAAAATGACATTATGTGACACCAAAAGCTAGGCCCTAGGAAAGTGATCCACTTCTGCTTTGTTTTCTTGGGATGCTCACTCCTGGAATCCAGCCACCATACTGTGAGGAAGCCCAATTTAGCCCATGCAGAGGAACTAGTGAGAGGCCACGTGGAGGTGCTTCAGCTGACAGCCCCAGGTGAGGTCCTAGCAGAGAGCCTGACTCAACCACCAGACACGTGAGTGAGGGAGCCTTTGAGGTGACTCCAGTTCCAGCCTCCATCCGCCTATGGCTACATGAAAGACCATGAACAAAACCACCCAGCTGAGCCCAGTCAACTCTTGGGTCCAAGAGAGATAATAATAAAATGATTGTGGTTTCAGGCACTAGGTTTTGGGATGATTTGTTATGTAGCAAGAGCTAACCAGAGACTGTCTCCAAAAGCTGTTCTCGCAGCCACTATGCTCCATACATCTCCTACCCAAGCGGCTGGCCTGGAGGGAGAGGTGGACAAGTGGCAGGTGGTTCCATCACAGGTGGATGGCTACGGAGTGAGCACAGGCAGCCCATATTTCCAGCCCCACCTGGATCTGTACCAGGAAGATTCTGGAGAGCTCCAAAAGTCTTCCCAGAGGTGGTGACACCTGCTCAGTTTCCTAGGCATTCCTAGGACATCTCAGACACAGGGAACAGCACATAAAAGGGCCTAGGCTTCAGAGAGCTTAGCATCTTTGCAGAGCGGCCCTAAGGCCCGTCCAGGTGAATGGCAGCACCTGCTGGGGAGGAAGGTAGGAAGCAAGTGGTAAGGCTGGTGTGTGCCTGGCTGTGAAGGGCCTAGACCATCCCTCTGGAGAGGCAGAGGGTGTGGCCGAAGGAGCACTAGCTCTATGCTCATGTTCAGGTTCAAATCCCAGCTCAGGTGACCTTGCGCAAGTCACCATATCTCTTCAAGTGCCATGAATGCCAAGCTAGAAACCAATGCTAATACTGTAGTTACCATATCTGTTCCTGTGCTAGGGCACAGGATGTGGGTTCCAGCTCTGGGTTGTCCTCACTGCCCATGGACTCTCCAGCACGTCCCGTCCCCTCTCGGAACTCATGTCCTCCCTGGTCTCAAGGGAGGAAGATTCCGGTTTTCTTCCCCCACGACGCAGTGTGTCTCCGAGATGGGAACGTTTGAGGGGGCTGCACACACTGTGAGAAGGAGGCAGGCTGCAGAGGGGCCTGTGTCTTTATGCACAATTAAGTAGATAATGCCACGGGAGTGGCAAATGTGGATTCAGCGCTGTGGCCAATAGGTGGGGATGGAGGGACTTGACGTTATGGAGAGGAAGGAAGACTCCACTCTGACCCCGAGGTTCACCGTGATTACTTCTCCATCAAATCCCACCAAATTAAAAGGAAGTGTGTATGGGGTGGGGGAGGAGAGAGGGGAGCAGGGAGAGAGAAAGTCAGAGACAGAGAGAGAGAGAGAGAGAGAGAGAGATGGTTGCCCAGGTGGTGCAATCTTGGCTCACTGCAGCCTCAACCTCCCAAGCTCAGGTGATCCTCTGAGCTCAGTCTCCCAAGTCACTGAGACTACAGGCATGCACCACCATGCCCAGCTAATTTTTTTGTGTTTTTTGAAGAGAGAGAGAAAGAGAAAGAGAGAGAGAGAGAGAGAGAGAGAGAGAGAGAGAGAGAGAGAGAGAGAGAGACTGCTTTGCAAGCTGTTGCTGGAGAACCATGACGGTGATTTTCTGCGATGCAGATGGAACTGCTGAGAGAACAAGACAGTGCCGCAGGTTCTGACACTCCTCCGTCCTCCCAGCTTTCCCTCTCCCTCCTCCTCTCCACCAGACCCACCTGCCCTCTTCCCTTTCCTAGGGCTGGGCTGTGGCTCCCTGGGGCTGCTCCTCCCTGGGGAGAAATGCTGACCTCCCTGCACGGAGAACACATCCTCCTCCAGGGCCCAACTCCTGTCCTGAGAGGACTTCTCGGATTCCCCAAATCCGAGGACAGATGTTCCTGCAATGGTCCCTCTGCTACTATTTCCTTGGCTGAGCTGGCCACAGGGGATGGGACATTTGTCCCTCCCAAGACTGTGAGTTCCTAGAAGGTGGACGCAGCACAGCTAGAGCCCAGAGCTCACCTCCAGGGAGCCCCATCTCTCCTGTCCAGGGCAAGAGGACACTGCTGGGGAAGGACTGGGCTTGGGGATATTGGGTCACCCCCAGAGCAGTGAGCTTTCACCTGCCCTGGAGCTGATGTCTGCCTTGCCCATCCCCACGGTAGCCCGCTGCACAGATGAGGAGAGACGCTCCCCGATATTGTGCCAGGCCCGAGCCTCAGCACTTGACCACAACTCTCATTCCACAGAGAGCACAGTGCTTGTCCAGACCCACCCAGCTGGCAGGGGACAGAGGATGAATTTGAGCCCAGGTAATTTGGTTCCAAGCCTGAGCTTTTCAACTCTGTGGGTCCTGAAGCTCAATCCTTTATTCTGGCATACTGGTGGAAAGAGGTTTATTTATTTTTCAACAAATGGCCAGGGACGCACAGGTTAACAGGACGGAGGTCACCTTGTGCAGGCGGGGTTAGGGTCTGGTGGGGGAAAACACAGTGACCCAATCATGGCGCTAAGGATGGAGGATTGAGGGCCTTGTGGTACAGGGGGCTTGAAGGAGTTTCACTGCAAGAGCTGTCCTGGGGGAGGAGGGAGACAGGGGTGGGAAAGTTGTCAGGGAAGATCCTTAAAGAAAGGGCTTGTCACAGCCTGGGAGGAATGTTCTAGCAGCTTGGCAAGAAGTGGTGTCCAGGCAGAGGGAATAGCAGGTACAGGTGCCAGGAGGCTGGCAGGGGCATTTGAGAAACAGCCGGGAGGGAAGAGGCGGGGGAACCCAGGACAGTATGTGCAGAGCCTTGGAAGTTTCTGGAAGGACTTGGAGCATTTAGGACTCCCTAAGCATTTCACATGATTAAATCCTGACACCACCCAAGGAGGTGGCTTTTATTTGATGCCCGTTTTGCAGGTGGTATATCCAAGACTCAGAGAGGTGCACTCACTTGTCTGAGGTCACACAGCAACCAATGCCAGACCCAGGATGTTCATGTGACTCCTGATTCTTTGCTCTTTTTTTTTGAAATAGGGTCTTACTCTGATTGTCAGGTGGTGCAATCTTGGCTCACTGCAGCCTCTACCTCCCAGGCTCAGGTGATCTTCTGAGCTCAGTCTCCTGAGTAGTTGCAACTACAGGTGTGCGCCACTATGCCTGGCTAATTCTTTGTTGTATTTTGTGTAGAGACAGGGTCTCGCTATGGTGCCCAGGCTGGTCTCAAACTCCTGGGCTCAGGCTATCCTCCTGCCTCAGCCTCCCAAAATGCTGGGATTACAGGCATTAGCCACCACACCCGGCCTGATTCGTTGCTCTTAACATCCTCTGTGGCCTCTTCTCTGGCTCTTTCTGTGGGAAGTTAGAACCAGGACAGGAGAGACCCCTGTCCTCCCCTGCAACCTCCTCAGCCCTGGCTCCAGCACCCTTAGAAGGAGGAGGAGGAGAGCTGTGGACACTGAATTCCACAGCCCAAGGAAGGGGAGGAGGCAAGAGAGGAGAGGAATGAGGCTGGGGTGTGGCTGCTGGTTCTGCCTTCTCCGGGTTGGAGTGGATTAAGGGCTTGCTAGAAATGAGTTCCAGGATAACACATGGTTCTCGGAGGACCAAAGTCCAGTGGCCTCTCCCTGCCCGCGGGACGGCGCAGGCACCGCAGTCAGGGGAAATGGCAGGCTTGTTGCGTGGGACAAAGATCGAGTCAGAGTTTGTGGGGGAGGAGGAAGGGGAGGAGGAACAGGAAGGAGAAGAGGAACAGGAAGGAGAAGAGGAGGAAAGGGAGGAGAGGGAGGAAGGAGAGGAGGGGAAGGGCAAGCTTTTCAGTGGCAAATATTTAATTTCCAGAGTTGACCCATCTCCAGCAAGGACAGAAAGATGGTGGGCGTCATGCACAGCTCTCTGCAAGAACAGAGGAGATCGTGTTAACACCAAGCCATGTGCCTCTCAGGTCCCCTCAACCACCTGCAGCCCAGCCATGCTGCGTTAGAAACCACAGATGCAACCCACGACCTCATTCTACCGACTGAGAGCAGAGCCAGGGAAGAGGTAAGGCCCGTAATGGTGTGATGGCAATTCCAGCTACGGTTAATTGAGCACTTACTCTTTGCCAGGCCTCGAGCTCAGCACTTTCTATTCAACAAATAATGCAGTTTCATTAACTGTCTTCTATTTATTTACATATGGCCCTATCCATTTATTTATTGATATGCCTTTGCGTTTCTCATGTAAGTTTCTGAGGGAGGTGAAACTGTCCCTTTGCCTCCTGGGGAAGCTCATCCTGGCATGCTCAGCGCCTGGTGCATATTATCTCACTTAATCCCAATAACAGTATCCTACAGTAATCATGATTTCTTATTTTTTACTTTTAATTTTTTGAGACAGGGTTTTGCTCTGTTGTCTAGGCTGGAGCGCACTGGTGTGATCATAACTCACTGCAGCCTCGAACTCGGCTCAAGCATTCCTCCTGCCTCAGCCTCTGGAATAGCGGGACCACAGGCATGAGCCACTGCCCCCAGCCCCATATTCATAATTATATCTGGTGTCAATTTCAATCTTGCTGCCTGCCCAGCATCGTGCTAGGTGTTTTTCCATGACTTTGTTTAACCCTTACAATAGTTCTGTGATGTGTTAGACAGCTTTGCCATTTCCATTTTGCAAACGAGAAGACTGAGGCTCTAGGGGAACCAATTTGCCAAAGGCCACTCACGAGTGGCAGAGCCGGGGCCCCTGCTTGACTCCGGCGCCCTAAGTGTGATCCTGAACATCAAGTGCGGCCTTGGGTGTGCTTGTCCAGGGGTGTGAGGGCTGTGGAATAGGCCCCCGCCGGGAACAAGGAGACGTGGGTTGCAACCGCAGCATGTGGATTTAGGTGAGCTTCGAGAAGGACTTCCTGGCAATCTCGTGGGCCCAGAGGAGTTTCAGAGGTGTCCCTGGAGCAGGGTCAGACTGTTCTTTCTGGCTCTGCCAAAGGCAGGGAGGTGGTCCCCATGGCCTCTGCAGGCGGCTTCCAGCCCGGGCTGGGCTTTGGTCTCCTGCCTCTCCCTTTCCCCCGACAGGTGCTCTGGGCTCTGCCTGGCTTTCTGTCTGGCGGGTGGCTTTCCTCCCAGCCTCAGGCTCCAGGGGCCTCTCACCGCCCCTTACCCACCACCAAGGTCACCCTTCTCTCTGCGCCCACCAAAGCCAGCAAGGTTGAGTGCCTTTCCTTTGCCCCTCTCTCCTCCCTCTCTCAGGACACTGCCCACCCAGCCCCACCTCTCAGAACATTCCTGATGCCCAGGGTGTGGCCTGGCTCAAAGAAGGTGTTCCTGGCCTCCCCCACCCCACCCCACACACACGCAAAGGCTGGAGTACATGGTGCATCTCAGCTCACTGCAACCTCCGCCTCCCAGGATCAAGCAATTCTCCTGCCTCAGCCTCCTGAGTAGCTGGGACTACAGGAATGCATCACCACACCTGGCTAATTTTTATGTTTTTAGTAGAGACAGGGTTTTGCCATGTTAGCCAGGCTGGTCTCAAACCCATGACCTCAGGTGATCCGCCCAAGGTAGCCTCCCAAAGTACTGGGATTATAGGCATGAGCCACCACACCCGGCCTGCTGATGGAGCCGGGGTGGTGGCTCATGCCTGTGGTCCCAGCTATTTCAGAAGCTGAGGCAGGAGGTTTGCTTAAGTCCGGGAATTTGAGGCTGCAGTGAGCTATGATAACACCAGTGCACTCCAGCACACCTAGTGGCCCAGCTGTTTGTGAAGCTGAGGCAGGAGGATCACTTGAGCTCAGGAGTTTAAGGCTGCAGTGAGCTATGATTGCATCACTGGGCTTCAGCCTGGGTGACAGTGCAAGACCCTAAAAAATAATAATAATACTCAGCATCTACTTGAGGCGTGCGCCACTATGTCAGGCTAATTTTTAAAATGTTTTTGTAGAGATGGGTCTCCCTATGTTGCCCAGTCTGATCTCGAACTCCTGGGCTCAAATGATCCTCCCGCCTTGGGCTCCCAAAGCTTTGGGACTACAGGCATGAGCCACTGCCCCAGCCAGTTTTTTTTTTTTTTTTAATTAAATTAAGGCCAGACACAGTGGCTCATGCTTATAATCCCAGAGCTTTTAGAGGCTGAGGCATGAGGATCACTTGAGTCCAGGAGGTAGAGTCTGCAGTGAGCTATGATTGCACCATTGCACTCCAGCCTGGGTGACAGAGCGAGACCCTGTCTCTAAGAAAAACAAAAGAGAAAACTGAAATCAGCCTAGGAAAGCTCCTTAGATATTCATTTGTTCATGTACTGCCCGAGCATCTCCCGTGGGCCAGCCAGTGTTCTAGGTCCTGGGGACCCTGCAATGAACAAATCGGACGAACACTCTGCCCGCGAAGCTCACCTTCTCATGGGTGAAAGGCCGAGAGCAAACCTACAGTAAGTAGATGCTATAGCATGTCAGAGGGCGGTGGGCGGGGCGTGGTCACAGCAGGGCAGGGGGGCAGGGAGTGCCAGGGGAAGGTTGGGAGCATTTTAGGCAAGGTGGCCAGGGCAACCGCATAGAGAACATGTTTTGGGCAACAACATGTAAAGGGTGAGGGGGGTTGTTTGGGATATAAAAGGGAAAGAATTGCAGGCAGAAGGAAACAGCCAGTGCAAAGGCCCTGTGGTGGGCGGACAGTGGCTGCAGGGAGCGAGGGGTGGGCAGCGGGGCTTGGGGTGGCCAGAGGGGCTGGCAGCAGGTCATGCAGACCTTGACTGACACGGAGAGGACTTGGGCTGTTTCTCTGAGGGAGACGGGAGCCACAGGAGGATGCTGAACACGGGAGGTGATGATGTATTCGTCTAACAGGATTCCTCTGTGGGTTGCGGGGAGGTGGCCTGTAGGGGCCAGGTCAGTGACAGAGGCCAAAGAGAAGCTACTGCAATAGTCCAAGCGGGAGGTGATCGCGGCTTACACCACGTGGTGGCATGGTGTGGGTGGAACTGGATCTGTTCTGAATTTTTCATTCACTCATTCACTCACTCATTCATTCTATTATCCAACCAACCCACACTTTTTTTTTTTTTTTTTTGAGACACGGTCACTCTGCCACCCAGGCTAGAGTGCAGAGACAACATCTCAGCTCACTGCAACCTCTGCCTCCCAGGCTCAAGCCACCCTCCCTGCTCACCCGCCCATGTAGCTGGGACTACAGGCATGCACCACCACACCTGGCTATTTTATTTTTACTTTTATTGTTAGTAGAAATGGGGTTTTGCCACATTGCCCAGGCAGGTCCCAAACTCCTGGGTTCAAGCAATCCACCCACCTCAGCCTCCCAAAGTGTTGGGATTACAGATGTGAGCCACAGCACCTGGCCCAACCCATAACTCTCTATTGGGACCCTCCTATGTGACAGACACCAGGGGTACTACACGGTAAGCAAAATAGACCTAGAGCCTGCCCAGATGGAGCTGAGGTTTAGTGGAGAGACAGATATTCATCCAATAGGCATAAAATAAACATACTGTTACACACTGCAGTGTCAGGAAGGAGAGGATGGGGGCTACCAGAAGACTGTCACAGCCACAGGCCTCAGCCCAGGGACCTTCTGCCACAAGCCCCTCATCATGCCTGGGGAGAAACTGAGGCACACAGAGGGAGCATGACTGGCTCAAGGTCACACAGCACATCCCTGGCAGAGCTAGGAAAAGAACTCAGCCCGTGCCTCCCAGCAGGTGGCTGTCAGCTCCCCCATCACTGCTTCCAGAGCCCAGGCCTCCCCCGCCCCCCGCCGCAGCCACCCATGGTTTATGGCCCCCAGAAGCCCCTCCGAAGTGTCTCGTCAGCGAGGCCCCGGGCCACGGAGATGGGCTCGTCCCGGCTCGGGCCAGGCAGCCGCCGATCGATTGCGCGTGTGCCGCCCTGATACTCCATCTCATTAGGCCTTCGTTTTCATCTCCCGGCTTCCTGGCAGCCTTCAAATTATCCCATAAAATTTATTTACTATTTCATGAATACATAAGCAGCAGGCAGGCACAAGCTTTTTATATATTTACACTGTATATATTTCACGGGAGACTTATAGCTGTCTCTAAGGCAGAGGGGGGAGAGGGAGAGAGACTGAGCAGACGGAGCCGGCAGCTGGTGGCAGAGGGAGGAGGCGGGAGGGAGGCGCGTGGAGGGCAGGCGGGGACGAGGGGCCCACGGCGCCCACGGCAGCACTGGGCCACACTGGGCCGACCTGAGGCTGCTGGGTAAAGAATGGGGGAAGACTCCACTTTGGGACAGGCATCCTGGGGCACTGGGGGCAGGGCTCCTGGACTCTGAGGCGTGGGGCTGAGGTTGATGCTGCAGGTCAGTGGTGCTGGGTGTGAGGCTTCAGGCTTGGAACATTCTGGTATGGGGGTACTGATGGGTCATGGATCCTCATGCTGGTGGAGGGCTGGACCCTCATACTGGCTCCAGAGTAATCCCTGACTCCTGCTCCAGCCTGAGCCTGATATCAGTTACAGACAGTCCTGATCCCAGGCACAGACTGAGCCCCGATCCCAGGCACAGACTGAACCCTGATCACAGGAACAGAATGAGTCCTGATCCCAGTCACAGACTGAACCCTGATCACAGGAACAGAATGAGTCCTGATCCCAGTCACAGACTGAACCCTGAACCCAGGCACAGACCGAACCCTGATCCCAGGCACAGACCAAACCCTGATCCCAGGCACAGACCAAACCTTGATCCCAGGCACAGACCGAACCCTGATCCCAGGCACAGACCAAACCCTGATCACAGGCACAGACTGAGTCCTGATCCCAGTCACAGACTGAACATTGATTCCAGGCACAGACCGAACCCTGATCCCAGGCACAGACTGAACCCTGATACCAGGCACAGACCAAACCCTGATCCCAGGCACAGACCAAACCCTGATCCCAGGCACAGACCGAACCCTGATCCCAGGCACAGACCGAACCCTGATCCCAGTCACAGACTGAACCCTGACCCTTGTTACAGCCTGAGCCTTGAGCACAATCACAGAGTATCCCAGTTGTAAGCCCTACATTATGATGTAAGCCCTAATCTTAGTCCCAGACTGACTCTTGACTCTACTCCAAAACTAAGCCGCAACTCTGGTCAAAGACTGAGTCCTGACCCCAGTCACATACTGTAGCCCGATCCTTATTCCAGACTGAGTCATAACCCTGGTACAGACTGAGACCAGACCCTAATCCCAGACTAAAGCCCAATACTGGTCATAGACCAAGCCCCGATCCTAGTCCTAGGCTGAGCCCTAACCCCATTCCCCTACCCGTGACTTCTCACCCCAGCCCGCCATCTCTCAAGATTCCACTCATGTACACAGCAGCCTCTCCTCCTCCCTGTGGATCTGTATGGGGACTGTGTGTGGTGACCACGTGGTGGCATTGCCTTTCCTACCCCCTCCACATGAGGCATGGCTGTGTGACTTTCTTTGACCAATGGAACAGGAGCAGAGTGAAGCGTGGTCCTGTAGGCTGAAGTCCAAACATGGCAATGTGTGCTTCCACCTCCCCATCCCCTATCCCATCACCTACCAGCCATGTTCCACCATGGGGGGCCCCCATCAGCCTGGCACCTGGTAGGGAAGGACGATGTGGGATATAGTCCTCACCATCCCACGGGGTGAGATGTCAGCCTATGATGAATTGTTTTCAGGGGCTGAGATTCGGGGGCTGCTTGTCATAATCGGACTGATACAGCCAGAAACCCCTTTTCTTCTGAAGTCAGCTGCTCAGGCTTCTGCCCATTCCTAATCCCCAAGGTTTTGCCCTACAGAAGGCTGTGGGCAGGTGCAGAGAAATCACTCAACATGTCAGAAAACCCCTAGCACAAGACCAGGCACACTGTAGGTGCTCAATAAATGCTTGCTGAATGGGAAAACACTACTTCTATCTCAGTCCTTTAGAAAATCTGCTCATCCCAATACAGTGAAATGCCAGTCCACACGCCCTGAAGGACAGTGGCTATGCCCAGAAAGTTGTCCTGGAATGGAATCCTGTCTCCAATATCAGCCGTGTGGCCCTGGGAGAGTCTCTCTCCACTCGTGGTGCCTCTCAGTGCCCCATCTGTGGAATGGAGAGAGAAATCCAAGCCTCTGTGTGTCTCACATCCTGGCTTCCCCAGAGATCTGGCTGGTCAAACCCTCCAAATGTCAAGCCGCTGGTCCCATCTGCTGTCATTCTTGTATTTCTCCACTCAGCTGTTCCATCTTCATTATCTTCACTGTCTTGACTATCGTCACTGCTAATGTTCACTGAGCACTTACTATGTCCCAGACCCAGAGCCTTTACTCACTTTAATCTTCTTAATGGCTCTCAGGGTCAGTTCTCACTCTTTCTTCTATACATTAGTTCATTTATGAACTATGTTCGCCTAATGATCTCTTTTATATCTCCCTCTCTCCTTCCTTTCTTCCCTCCCTCCCTTTTTTCTTTCCTTCTTTCCTTTCTCTTCCCCTCCCTCCCTCCCTCCCTTCCTCCCTTCTCTTCCATCCCTTCCTCCCTCCCTTCCTCCCTTCCTCCTTTCCTTCCTCCTCCCTTCCTTCCTCCCTTTCTTCCTTTCTTCTTCCCTCCCTCCCTCTTTCTGTCTCTCTCTCCTTCCCTCCTTCATTCAAAAGCAGCCTTTTACAAAGTTAGGAACATGGGCTCTGGACTCACAGTGTCTGGGTTCAAATTCTGATGCCATCTTTTACTAACTGTATGACACGGGCAAATTCATTCCTCCCTCTGCTCTGGTTTCTGCACCTGTAAAATGGAAATGGTAACCTTTTTTTTCCTCCAGGAATTGGTGCAAAGATGAATTGAGTTAATAGATGAAAATGCTTCAAATAGTACTTGGCAGAGTTAGCAGCGCATAAATGCTGTTCATGATTATTCACGGGGCCACGGATAAACTCACATGTCCCAAGCCCCTTCTCTGTGCTGCCCGCCAGGGGTTCAGTGAGGAACAAGACACAGGAAAGTAAACATCGTCAGTGAGCACTGGAACACTCACGATGTACAAGGCCCTTCGTGCCCATTGTTTCAGTTGTCACAGAAGCCCCGTGGGATGGGCACTGTTGTTATAACCATTTAGGGAATGAGTGAACGGAGGCCCAGAGAGGCTAAGTGACGTGTCTGAGGACACACGGTTCAGGGGTGATGAAGCCTGGATTGGAGCCCGGGTGGTCTGGTTGCTAAGCTCGTGTCACCGTTAGGCAGTGCAGCCACTGTGCAGTGCATGCATTCAAGGGCAGCAGTGCTCCCCAAAAGCCCTCTGCATCGAGGACTGAGCAGTGGGCTTTTCCCCAGGCCAGGAGGGCAGTGGGGTCCTCTGAGCTGGCCTATCCAAGAGAATCTTCGGGAGTCACCTCATAAACCACCGATACCCTGACCTCCATCCAACTCCAGAAAGACTTGCTCTCCCGTGGTTCCCCTGCCCGCTCCCACTCTCCCAGGGAGGCTGTGAATACACATGCCGCAGAAGCGGGGGCTGTCCGAACCCCGCCTTCCCTCCCCACTCTCCTCCACGAAGAGACCAGCTCCACCGCTGCTCAGGCTCCGAGCGAAAGGCTCCGAGGCAGGTACCCATCGCCGCTTCCTTTGTCCGGACCAGGTAGCATTTATTATTAATGGCAATAATAATTATAATTGCTTATTGATCTCCCCCGATGCACCCAGCACTCCAGCCAGCACTGAATTCGGGTCAGTGCCCTGCAGACACACAAATCTATGCCCCGTGCAATGCATCGCACAGTGTTAGTGGTCAACAGACATCCAATAACGTGACCAGGTCCACACAGACGGTCCTGGCCTGCCGTGTCCCGGCGCACAGCCTTGTGAGGTTCATGGCTAACCAGAGAGCCCAGTGGAATCAGTCTTTGACCCACAGGCATTTATTACTTGCTTTTTTTTTTTTTTTTAACATTTGCATTGAACCAAGAAAATGATGTCCTGGAATATGAGAAATAAAGGAAGATGCTGTCCTCTTCCTCAAAGATGGTCTAGGACAGCGCTTCTCAACTTTCCACGTGCACACACATGCCCTGGGGACCTCATTAAAATGCAGATTCAGATTCAGCAGCTCTGGGAACGGGGACTCTGTATTCCTAACAAGCTCTAGTAGCTGCTGAGGCTGTGGGGTTGTGAGGTTGCAGGCCGGGCCCTGAGCGGCGGGATCCGGTTGAGGATTGACAGTGTTCACCTGCAAATAAGCAGACGTCCAGAGGGGCAATGGGAGAAGGCAGGAAAGAACATATGCTTTAAAGCCCAGTGATTGGGCTATCTATTTAGCTGTGTGACCTTAGGCAAGTGACATCACCTCTCTGGGCCTCAGTTTAGAAAACATGGATGATGTTACCTACTGCATAGACTCCTCATGGTGGTTTTAATGAGATAATAGATATGAAAGTGTCATGCACATGGGAGGTACTGAATGCCCTTCCCTGTCCCTCCCTCCCTTCCTGCCTCCCTTCCTTCCTCCCTCTCTCCCTTCCTTCCTCCCTTCCTCCCTCCCTCTCTCTCTTCCTTCCTCCTTCCCTCCCTTCTTCCCTCCCTTCCTTCCTTCCTCTCTCCCTTCCTTTCCCACCTTCCCTTCCTCCCTCCCTCCCTTCCTTCCTCCCTTCCTCTTCCTTCCCTCCCTCCCTCCCCTCCCTCCCTGCCTCCTTTCCTTCCCTTTTTCCTTCCTCCCTCCCTCCCTCCTCCTTCCTCCCTCCTCCTTCCTCCCTCCTTCCCTTCCTCCCTCCCTTTCTCCCTCCCCAATTCCCTTCCCTTCCCTTCCCTCCCCTCCCTTCCCCTCCCTTTCCCTCTCCTTCCCTTCCCTTACTTCTCTCCCTCCCTCCCTCCAGTTTTTTTCAGCACATGTAACCTAAAGGCATCAAAATGATTTAAATTATTGCCACTTTTTAAGGGGAAGGTGGTGAAGGTGAGGGAGGGTGGGGAAGGCTTGGAGGCTGGGAGGGCTGGGGTTGGCTTTGAAGGACGGTCTGGTTTGGCTTAGTGGGGCTGGCCAGGCACATACAATGAGAGCCACAGAGGCTGGGGATGCCCCACATCCCCTTACTGAGCCAGAGCTCACCTGCAGCTGGTGAGGGCACTCTGTGAGCTGCCAGCTGCCCCCACGCCCTCCATGTACTCGCAGCCCCCTGCTTTTCTGGCCAAGGGCTTTCTCCAAGGTGCACAGGGCAGCCAGGAAATGCTGGGGATCTAATGTCCTCAAAAGCAGTGGGAGTTGGTGGAGAAATACCACAGCTTCCATGTCCTTCCCTCGGTGGGACAGTTCTGAGGCAGGATCTGCATGGCTCCTCCCCATGGACTGACCCCCGTAAGTAACATGCACCTTAACACAATCTGACCCACACCCAAGTCCCAAGAGCTACTTTTGGGGGACCTCAAACTGAGGATGGGCGGGAAATCATCTTTCCAGGGTCCAGGTGCAGAGAGCATCACTGGGTCTCTCTGGCCACAGCTCACTTTCCTTGGCGATTTTTTAACAGGAAAGTGCATGTTCTCTGTCTCTCTCTGTCTCTGTCTCTCTCTGTCTGTCCGTCTCTATCTCTGTCTGTCTGTCTGTCTCTCTCTCTCTCTCTCTGCCCTTTGTACTTTCTATCTCTCATGTCATTTTCTGTAGAGAGTTCCTACTCTGGCCACACTTCAATCTCAAAAGTTTCAATATTTGTCAAATCACCTCAAAGAATAGTGAGCAAGGTGGAGATGGTTATCCCTCCCATTTCACAGATGAGGTAGCTGAGGCCAGTAGAGGTTTTGCTTGTTTAGGTGTTCATTCAACCAACCTATGTCAGGTGCCTGCTATGAAGCAGGGACTGGGACAGGCAACACCTGGGACAGGGGCCCACCTAAGGCTTCTGAGACATCATTGAGCACCAGAGCCCTTCAGGGAGCTTGTTAAAATGCAGATTCCAGGTCTGGCACGGTGGCTCATGCCTGTGATCCCAGCACTTTGGAAGGCCGATGAGGGAGGATTGCTTGAGCTCAAGAGTTTCAGACCAGCCTGAGCAACAAGGTGAAACCTCATCTCTATAAGAGATACAAAAGTTAGCTGGGCATGGTGGCATGTGCCTGTAATCCCAGCTACTCAGGAGGTTTAAAAACAAGAATCGCTTGAACCCTAGAGGCGGAGGTTGTAGTGAGCCAAGATCGCACCACTGCACTCCAGCCTGGGCGACAGAACGAGACTCTGTCTCAAAAAATGCAGGTTCCAGGGCACCACCCCCAGAGATGGCAGTTCAGTGAGTATGATTCAGGAGAAGACCAGAAATCTGCATAGTAAACCCCCGACCTCCGCCAAGAACTGCAGGTGACTCCGGGACAAGGAGTCGTCCCTGGAAAGACTCGGAAACACCAATTCAGAAGAGGGAGATTTGGGCCAGGACAGGAGGAGGCACAGGACCCATGGATGCAGTGGAGCTCCACCCCAGGGTCGGGGGCAGGGGCTCTCCGGCCCATAGTTTCCATGCTGGGGCCCTGCCCTTCCAGCCATCTGGTCTCCTCTGCCAAGATCTCAAGCCTGTGCATCCTCACCACAGAGCTGGACCAACCGAGCACTCACATCTCCCCAAGGGAAGGGTTACCAGGTGATTTGGGCCACACAGGGACCAGAGGCAACAAGTTTTAATTTTGTAATGTCCTTTTCAGTGGATAAAGCACTCTACAGCATATAAAGTGCTCAGCCACATTGTGAAGCATTTCCCAGTGTATAAAGGGCTTTCGTGCTTCTGCCCTCCTTGCCTTTCATCCCCTCAGCTGCTCCTGGTTGGGGGGGACTTCTTATCACCATTTTGCAGCTGGGGAGACTGAGTCTGAAGTAGCCAGCCCGAGGGCCCCAGCAAGCGAGCCAAGACTAGAACCCATAGGCTCTGAATCTGAAGTCTGAGCTCTTTCTGATTCGGGAGGCCACAGAGGACAAGATGTGGCCTGAAGGTATTTCTTTTTCTTTTTTTCTCTTTTCTTTTTTTTTTTTTTTTTGAGATGGAGTTTCACTCTTGTTGCCCAGGTTGGAGTGCAATGGTGTGATCTTGGCTCACTACAACCTCCACCTCCCAGCTTCAAGCGATTCTCCTGCCTCAGCCTCCTGAGTAGCTGGGATTACAGGCATGAGCCACCATGCCCAGATAATTTTGTATTTTTAGTAGAGACAGGGTTTCTCCATGTTGGTCAGGCTGGTTTCAAACTCCTGACCTCAGGTGATTTGCCCACCTCAGCCTCCCAAAGTGCTGGGATTACAGGCATGAGCCATAGTGCCTGGCTCACCTGAAGGTGTTTCTAACCTCAGATGACCAATGCTGCCACCCACTGATGGGGAAAATGCCCAGCCCAGGGACGTCTCGTCATGGCTTCCCTTCTGTCGCCATGTCTTCCCCTCTCCTAGCATCTGCTGGCTCCTGGCACTTGTAGCAACAAGTCCTTGTCACTGGTTGAGGTCAGCTGCCTGTATATCCTCCCCACTAGCTCTGCCATCCACTTTTCAAAAGGCTCCCATTAGAAGAGCAGCCCCACCCCTTTATATCTAATCCTCACACCCCTGCAATATGGGCAGCTTTATTCCAGTTTCACAGAAGAAGAAACAGACGGTCTGAGAGGTCAAGTTGCTTGCCTGAACTCACATCCACTGAGCCAGTGTGGCGGGCCTGAATCCAGGTCTCTCTAAGTCCTATGTATGTGCCTTCCATGGCTGGGTTACATTCTCTACCCTGTCTTTGAAGCCTGGATTCCGGCCACAGTCCTCAGGACCATCCTCAGATGGGCAGGGACACTGGTCGGCCCCTCTATCCACACCTGTCCCCAGAGCGGAGGGAAGGGGGCTGCATCTCATCATTCAGACTGCCCCCTGGTGGAGTCCTCCTTGATGAGAGTTTTGGGATGTTGTTATTGCTGAATACTATGACGGTTAATTGCAGAGAGAGATAAATTGCAGATGATTCTGGGAAGGGGTCCTTCCTGGAAAGACTCAGAGAAACACCAATTCAGAAGGAGAGGTAGATTTGGGGCAGGACAGGAGGAGGCACCAGGCCCATGGATGCTGCTGAGAGAGAGATGGAATTAATTGCAGAGACAGAAACAGAAACAGATGGAGATCGAGACAGAGAGAGAAGAGGATGCGCTGAGAGGATCCTTTGCTGGATTCCTCTGTTGGTTGCATAGACAACTAAGAGCAGCTTTTTGGGCCAGGCATGGTGACTCACGCCTAATCCCAGCACTTTGGGAAGACAAGGGAGGCACGTAACTGGAGGTCAAGATTCAAGACCAACATGGCGAAACCCCATCTCTACTAAAAACACAAAAATTAGTTGGGCGTGGTGGTGCACACCTGTAATCTCAGCTACTCGGGAGACAAAGGCAGGAGAATCACTTGAAGCTAGGAGGCAGAGGTTGCAGTGAGCCAAGATTGTACCACCGCACTCCAGCCTGGCCGACAGATCAAGACTCCATCTCAAACAAACAAACAAACAAACAGAACAAAAAAGCACCAGATTCTCTCTAACTTGGTAAGTGAGTTTCTGTTCAAGAAATGACCAAAGATAAAGCTATAAAGTTTAGGTTGGGACCCATAAGATGTGGCAAGGCCCCCAGTGGCTCAGAGCCTCTGCGACTGAAACACACCAGTCTTGCGGGTCAGAAGAGGCTGCCATGTACAGACAGGCAGGTTGGTCCCTGCAACAAACGTGCTGCGCCAAGGAGATGCCTAGTGAGGGGGAGAGGGCTGTTTACCAAGCCACTGCCCAAGGCCCAGGGTTGTGCCAGCCTGGGAGATGGGGAGCCTTTCTCTAATTTGTACAAAGATGCCATATGGGCAAATAATGGTCCTGGTTCAGAGGGAGTGGGAACCTGGTGACTGTCAGTCTGGAACTATCCCCAAGCTAGCAAGAGTCTGGAAGGAAAAGGTTCCGTTTCAGCCTCATTGAATTGCAGGGGAACCCCAGCCTCCCACAGGAGAGAAACATGGAGCAGAAAAGGAGATGACTCTCATTTTGTTTTGATTTTCAAAATATCTTATTTGCTTGAACATCAGAGATAAGCCATTGTTGCCAGGTAAATGCTACTTTATTTTTTTATCTTCTTTAGGGAGACTTGCCTTGTTTCAGTTTTGATGAGAATGATATTTTAAAGTGGTCTCCTTTGGAAACTTTCCCTTGGAGGTTCAAAGTCTAGAATGTGAAAGAAAACCCTTCCAAAACCCCCAGACTAACATCCATGCATCTATTCATCCACACATTCATTCATCCATCCATCCTTATCCATCCATCAATTTTCCATCCCTGCATCCATCCATCCAGTCATCCTTATCTATCAATTTTCTTTTCTTTTCTTTTTTTTGAGACGGGATCTTGTTCTGTCACCCATGTCGTGGTGCAATCTCAGCTCACTGCAACCTCCACCTCCCAGTTTCAAGTGATTTTCCTGCCTCAGCCTCCCGAGTAATTGGGATTACAGGTGTACACCACCATGCCCAGTTAATTTTTGTATTCTTAGTAGAGACGGGGTTTCGCCATATTGGCCAGGCTGCTGTCGAACTCCTGACTTCAGGTGATCCTCCCATCTCAGCCTTCCAAAGTGCTGGGATTACAGGCGTGAGCCACTGCACCAGGCTTATCAATTTTCCATCCATCCATCCATCCATCCATCCATCCATCCATCCAAAAAACGCACTTATTCATTCATTGACTTACATACTTATTGAGCACTCACTGTGTGCCAGGCCCTCTCTAGGAACTGGGGGTCTAGTGGTGAACTATGTAAGTTGAATCCCTGCCCTTCTTCTTTTCTTTTTTTTTTTAATTTTTGAGATGGAATTTTGCTCTTATCACCCAGGCTGGAGGGCAGTGCTGCGATCTCAGCTCACTGCAAACTCCGCCTCCCAGGTTCAAGCGATTCTCCTGCCTCAGCCTCCTGAGTAGCTGAGATTACAGGTGCCTGCCACCAAGCCTGGCTAATTCTTTTGTATTTTTAGTAGAGATGGGATTTCACTATATTGGCCAGGCTGGTCTCGAACTCCTGACCTCAGGTGATCCACCCGCCTCAGCCTCTCAAAGTGCTAGGATTACAGGCAAGAGCCACCGTGCCTGGCCTGAATCTCTGCCCTTCTGGGGATGACATTCCAGCTAGGGAAGACAGACAAAAAGCAAGTCAAATAAGCAACGTCATGTCAGTTGATGAGAAGTGCCACACCAAGAGTTAAGACACGGTGATGTGCTAGAGAAAGACAAAGACCACGCTGAGACCACATTGTCAGAAAAGGCCTCTCTGAGGGAGTGACACATAGACGAGACCTGCCTGGCAAGCAGGAAGCTCTTCCATGCAGATGATCACCCAATATTTGCTAATTACAATATGGCGCACCAGCATCATCAACGTGAAAGTTCTGCAAAGCTTTTTATAAATCCTAGAAATATTCACAACCGGGCTCATACTGGTTGACAAGGCCAGGCTCTCAAGGTGACTGAGAATACACACCTGGCCCTTGGTAACTATCTTCAGCTGACATCAAAAACCATGTATTGATTATCACTGATGACAATGATGTCCTCATTGGAGGGGTGAAGTGTAGTGCGGTGGAAAGATCAGAGGGATAAATTCCCTCGTCCCTTCCTCTGCTGGCGCCACTCCTAATCCCTCCCTTTGAAGCTTCTGACAGCATAGCCCTTGGAGATCTGGCTCTATCATTTTCAAGCTGTGTGACCTTGGACAAGTAACTTTGCCTCTCTGAGCCCCAATTTCCTCATTTGAAATGGAAACCTCCCGATGTTCATGATTCCAAAACATGCATTTTACCCCATATTTTAATGATGCCAAAAATCAAGATAGGATTTGTAATCCAGTGCCTCTCAGACCTGAGCGGGCACAAAAATGTCCTGGGGCTGTTGTTAAAAATGCAGATTCTGATCAAAATGCAGGTCTGGGGTGGAGACCAAGATTCTGCAATTCTCCCAAGTTCTCAGGTGACATGGATGCTGCTGGTTCATGGACCACCCTTCAAGTAGCCAGGAAGCAGCGGACTTATACATTTAATGTGGTTGTTATTAAATCTAGGGGCAAAGCTACAGTTGATGGAATTTTCGATTTCAGGAAATGTATTAACCCTGTGTTTCATTTTATTCCCCCAGTAACCCCATAAAAATGTTTGTAAAGCACCCAGCACACAGCTCGGTACATCGAAAACATTAATAGATGTTAGCTCACTCCTTTGAAAACCTCAGGAGCTGGTGCGGGATGAGAAGGCAGACGCTGGACTTTGAGGTCCATCTATAATTGGATGCTATCCCCATGAGGCCGAATGCAGGAGGGGGCGGGACGCCGGCAGCCTCGGCAGAGAGAAAATGTTAATTCCTCTCTCCATCCCCACATCTTCCAGCTCAGGGACGTGTTTGATCAGGCCTGCATCAAACGACACATTTGCAACAAGACAAAACCGAGCGCAGGGGACTTGAGCCTGTTTGAATTGGTCCCACTCACCCCCCAGCCGCCCCCCCACCCTGATCTCCTTCAGATAGACACGTGCAAAAGCTTGTTTCAAGCCACAAAAACTGACAAGCACCTGGACCATTCTGCCTGCCATTGGAGGCTCCGAGGGGAGGGGTGGGCAGGAGAAGCAGGAAGGGGAAGCTGGATTTTATTTGGGGACTGGGAACTTGGGAGCAGAGAAACAAAGAGAGGAAGAGGGTTAGCTAGAAAGGAAGTTGAGGAAGCAGGGTACTATTTTATAACCCTCCAACCACTCATAACAGGAATGATGCCATCTCGTAAACAGCATATTCAAGTTTGCACCTTCCGGTCCATTCTTTCACCTGATATCGGCAAAAGCGCTAGGAAGAGGCAGTAAAAGGCTTTATTACCTTGTATTTTTCAGCTGAGGAAACCGAGACCTGGAGACTTATATGCAATTACCCTCGAGTGAGTGGTGAACTGGATTCAGTCGACGCAGCTGTCTGGGGTGGGACCCTGAGATGCTGCGTTGCTCACAAGCTCCCAGGTGATGGGAATGGACCTGGTCCATGGGCTGCACGTGAAGCAGCAGAGATGCATCGACGTGTCCATTGAAGAGACACAGACCAGGAAATCGATCTGCTGCCACCCCAGAACTGTGTCATTTATTTATTCAGGCCATATGTATTGGGTGTTTCTCCTGTGTCAGGCATTGTATTGAGATACCGCAGAAGGCTAGAAGATGAGACAGGTGTGCTCCCTGACCTGGTGGACTTTAGACCTAAGGCAAATGAACTAAACTCTTACAAGTGTAATAAGAGGGGCTTTGCTTACAGCACACAGAAGTACATTATATTGAGGGGATGGATGTGATGTGCAGAACGCCACTGGGAAGGGACACCAGTCGGTGCAGCAGTGGCAGGATATTTGCAGAGGGGCTTGAGTACCGGACCCTCACCTCTCTTGAGAGTCTCCGAGAGTGGTATACCTTGGCCTGCCCAGACCTCTCTCCATCCCCACATCCTCCAGCTCAGGGATGTGTTTGATCAGGCCTGCATGATCAAAATCACCCCCAACCACAGTATGGACGCTGATGCCTAGTCCTCTGTTTACTGTGAGAGTTACTCTTTGGATTGTTTTGAATTGCAAAGGATGTCATTGACCCTAATGCTACCCCATCTTCACTGGTGCTCAGAATTTTCTGGGCATATGGCTGCCAGAGTTGGCAAATAAAAACATAAGATGGCCAGTTAAATTAGAATTTCAGATGGACTAGGAATAAACTAGGGGACATATAGCTATATCCCATGCAAAATTTGGGAGATACTTATGCTAAAATTTTTTTTATCTATTGTTTATTTGAAATTCAAATGTAACCGGGTGTCCTGTATTTCATCTCGCAACCCTACCTGGGAGGCTTTTAAAAATACCAGTGCCTTGGCCACAACCCCAGAGATTTGGGGTCAACAGGTATTAGCAGTGCTTTGAAACTCCCAGGTGATTTTAATCAGCGGCTAAGCGATGAGATCCACTGATTTGAAGGTGGCAAATCTAAGTTGGTGGAAAGAGCCGGTTCCATGTGGCAGTCATCACCTGGCCTTATTGCTATGACCCTGAAGAGGCTGGGGATCTCCTACATTCAATTTTAAAAGCAGTCTTGGGGTTAAACATACAACAGATGATTTTCAGCCACTTGCCAGTGCTAAATAATAACTATTTTGATGGGCCAGGTGTGGTGGCTCACACCTGTAATCCCAGCACTTTGGGAGGCTGAGGTGAGCAGATCACTTGAGCTCATGAGTTTAAGACTATCCGACTATCCTGAGCAACATAGTGAAACGCTGTCTCTACAAAAAATGCAGCAACAAAACATTAGCCAGGCATGGTGGTATATACCTGTAGTCCCAGCTACTTGGGAGGCTGAGGTGTGAGGTTGGTTTAAGCCCAGGAGACGGAGGTTGCAGTGAGCTGAGAGCATGTCACTGCACTCCAGCCTGGGCAACAGAGACAGACCTTGCCTAAGAAAGAAAAATAAAAGAACTGTTTTGCGGGATTTGCAGTTGTGAATGAAGGCAGCAGCAATGAGTGAAATAGTAACCAACTCCTTAGTCTAATATCCAACATTTGTATTACTATTTTTATTGGGCCCTTACTGTGTACCAGGTACTGTGTTTAGCACTTTCACAACATGCTGTTAGTTTGTTAACTAACCCTCACAGCAACGCTAGAAGATAGGCACTATTATAATGCCCATTTCAGAAATGTAGAAATTGAGGCCCAGAGAGGTTAACTATCTTTCCCAAGGTCATACAGCCCTCTGATGAATCCTGAGTCACCAGTCAGCCTGATGTGACTCTCCTGGTGGAAATCTAAAGGTAAAGGGGCTGGAAGAGTGGGGAATGTACTCCCTGACCTTATCAGCCCTTTACGGGGCCAGCTCTGTAGAGGATGACAGCTCCTCCAAGACTTTCCTTGGCAGAAAAAGTTAAAGCTGACATCACCTGGATATATAGTTCCAGACTTAGTAGATCCAGAAGACCTGTTGCAAAATCTTTTTTCTCAAAAATTCTAGAAGAGAACCCTGGACAAAAAGGAAGCAAACTTCTTGGCTACTGAGAAGGACAGTGTGTTTGCTGGTTCCAAGGACAGGAAGGAGAGCTGGCTCTTGAGTCCCCTGTAGCAGGGAATGGGAGGTTGTCAGGACCCCATGCACTGAGCTTCTCTTCTGTATTCCCTGGTCTTCCCTATCCCCCGAACTCCTTGCCTATCTCTCTCTTTCCCACTCCAGGCTTCTCCATACCAGCTAAAACTACTTAGATCTACACATATGGTTTAATGTGGTCACCTTGCACCTGCCGAGTTTACATATCCTCAGTCAGCAACAGATAATTTAATGTGATCAGAACATGGACAATGGAAGGTTTATGAGTTTGGGAGTCTGAAAGGTGTATTAGTTTCCTGTTGCTCCTGCCATTTGGGCACTTGGCTTAGCCCTGAGTCAGTTTCCTTTTTTTTTTTAATAGAGATGGGATCTTGCCATGTTGCCCAGGCTGGTCTAACTCCTGGGCTCAGGCAGTTCTCCTGCCTTGGCCTCCCAAAGTGTTGGGATTACAGGCATGGGTCAATGCACCCAGCCATTTTCTTTTCTTTTTTTTTTTCTTTTTAAAAATAATAGCATGTTTTCAGCTGAGTCCTATCATCAACCCATTTCCTGCCTGTAGAATTTTGAGAGACTTTTTCAGTTTGTCCTCTCTCTGTTCCTCTTAGTCCAAGGGCATAGTGTTTCTGCTGATATAACAGTCTCAGAAACCTTGTGGGTTTCCTATGTATGTTACAGGGATTCACTTCATTAGACAAGAGGCTCCTCCACAAATCTTTCCTGGATCATCTCATCTCTATTCCTGGCTTCTGCTGAGGTGGCTGAGGGAATCAGCAAGTCACAAGTTGAATCCCTTCAAAAAGCCCTCTATGTGACTCAATACTTTGTGTCCTTTTGGTCTTTCTGAGGCACTAGTAAGGTGTTTTCCAGCCATATCCTTAGCTTTCTCTCCAGAGCATGCTTTGCTGACAGTGAATCTACTAATTTTAGCATCATTTGCAATCCAAATAGGCTGAGAATGTCTCAAATCTTCAAGTCCTGGTTCCTTTTTGTTTAATAGTTCTTCTCTGAATCTCTTTCTTTCCTCTTACATTTTACTTTAATCAGCAAAAAGAAGCCAGGCTACACTTTCAACACTTCTTGGAAGTCTTCTCACTAAAATATAGAAATTCATCATTTGCAAGTCCTGCTTTCCACGTAATTGCAGGACAGCATTCAGCTAGGCTTTCTTACACTATATAACAAGTATACTCTTTCCTCTACTTCCCAAAAACGTGTTTTTATTTCCTTGTGAGTCTTCATTGGCAGAATCTTTAATATTCATATTTCTATCATCAGAGGGTTTTTGATGATTTAGATACTCTCTAAGAGGATACAGGCTTTCTCCATCATGCTCCACTATTCCTTCTGGGCCTTCATCAGCAACAGCTCTAACACCCACATTTCTTTTCTTTTCTTTTCTTTTTGAGACAGAGTCTCACTCTGTCACCCAGGCTGGAGTGCAGTGGCACAATCTTGGCTCATTGCAACCTCTGCCTCCCAGGCTTAAGTGATCCTCCCACCTCAGTCTCCCAAGTAGCTGGGAACCACAGACATGTGCCACCACATCCGGCTAATTTTTGTATTTTTTGTGGAGATGGGGTTTTGTCATGTTGCCCAGGCTGGCTTCCAACTCCTGTGCTCAAGTGATCCACTTATTTCAGCCTCCCAGAGTGCTGAACATCTACATTTGTATCAATAGTCTGTTTAAGGCAATCCAGGCCTTTTCTATCATGTGCCTCAAAATTCTTACAGAATCTACCTATCACCCAATTCCAAAGTCAGTTGCACATGTGTAGTTATTTGTTACAGTAGCACCCCACTCTTGGTACTAAAATTTGGTAATGGTTTTCTATTGTTGCTATGAAAAATTACCATGTACTTAGTGGCCAAAGACAACACAAATGTTTTCTCTTACAGCTCTGGTAGTCAGAAATCTAAAATCAGCCTTACAGGGCTAAAAGCAAGATGTTGATAGAACTGACTCCTTCTGGAGGCTCCAGGGAAGAATCCATTCTTTGCTCTTTCCAGGTTCTAGAGGCTGCTTTGGCATTCACTGGCTCATACCTGCATCACTGCATTTTTTCCATCTGTCTTCACATTGTCTCCTACCCTAACTTGGTCTCCTCCCGCATCCCTTTTATAAGGTCATTTATGGTTACATTGGGACCACTCAGATAAGCCAGATAATCTCCCCATCTCAAGGCCCTTAAACTGATCATATTTGCAAGTCATTGTATACCATAAAAGGTAACACTCATGGGTTCCACATGGATATCTTTTGGAGACCGTCATTCAGCTTACCACAAAAAATATATATATCAGGTTATGAACTGGTTACTAGGGTTAAGTATGGGATGGGGAGGGGGTAAGGAAGTGGCAGGTAAGGAAGAAGAGAAAGTGAGGAAAGAGAGTATGAGAGAGGAATAAAGAAAGAAACCCTTTAGTGTAAGAAAAAAAATGACCATATTTAATCCAGCACATGTGACATGAGCCCATTCATTTAAAATTCCATTTATATAAAATTAGATACATATGTGTGAGTTAATACACAAAGAAATGAATGAAAGAATTGTCACCAAATATAAATGGCTAATAGGATGATGGGGTAATTTTTATTGACTTCCTTCTATTTTTATGTAAAAGCTTGAATTTTTTTTTTTTACAATAAGCATGTATTATTTACATAATTTTAAAATAATAAAACTATTTTATGTGACAGTTTAAAAAAAATAAAAAGAAAAAAGATTAGATTCTCAATTCCAGACTTTGATGAGAGAGGATCTGATTAGCCCATCTTAGATCAGGTGATCACCCTTGATCCAATTAGCCTGGGAGGCAGGGTCACATAACACCAACATGGCTCCCAAGGGCTTTCTCCGTTAGGGGTTGAGGGAACGTGAGGTTCTCAGTGAAGAAGAATGTTGACCTGGCACAAGCCTAAAAAATACTCACTACTCCACCTTGGGGATTTTGTGGCAGAAGAACTATATGTGAGCCATCATCAAAGTGTTGTAACCTTGAATTTGCTATTTTAATTTCTGATGCACTCTGAGTCAAGAGCAGCCATCTTGATGGAAAGCTCAGCTGTAATTCTCAGCCTTTCCTGGGCATGGGTGTGATTTCAGGCATTCTTCCTTGGTGAAAGGCTGTAGCTAAGATGACCAATGGTTTCTGCTGAGACAGTGATGGAGCTGACGCCTGAGCCAGGTTCCTAGGGAGGGGTGACTTACAGACCAGAGTTCTGGCCCTGATTGGGCTTCCCAGGGCTTCCCAGTCTCCCTTCTGTGGCAGATCAGTGAGGTGAAGTTCCAGAAGACCTTGTTTCCAGCCTGCTTCATGTTTTACCAACTGTGTGACCTTGACCAACTCATTTAACCTCTCTCAGCCTCAGTTTCCTCATCCATAGAGTGGGGATAATAATGCCTATTTCTTGGAGGCACCCAGGGGACTGCTGGAGATGATATACATAAAGCACTTAGTACAGAGAAAATGCCTGATGATTTTTTATCTTCATGATTATCATAATAATCATCATCACTATTAACAACCACAATGTGCTCAGATTCCAGAAAAGTCACACATGAGCATCCTGGGTCCAGATGCAAACAAGGCCCTCAGAAAGAGATGCCGGGAGCCAGGAGCAATATCTGCCCCACTGGCTGTGTGAGGATTGAGGAATGGGTGTATACACATACATGTGAAGAGCTCAGAATAGATTCTGGAACAAAGCACACACCCAATAAATGCTAGCTGTAGTGCACACCTGTAAAGAGAGAGGAGAGCAAGGGAAGGAGGGAGGAGGAGGGGAGACCAAGTCAGAAGGTCACATCCACACCCAGAGAAAACGACAGAGAGGAAGAGAGAGAGGGAGGGAAGGACAGACAGAAAGAAAGGGAGAGAGAAGGGGAAGGGAAAAGAGGACAAGAAGGAGGAATGAAGGGAAGAGAAGGAAAGGGACAAAAGAGAAAAGCGAAAACCAAACAGAGAGACAAGGAGACATTGGCAGAGACAGGGAAAGAGAGAACGTGAAAGTGACAGTATGTATCCAGGGGTCCTTGTCCTCGCCCAGATCACCACCCAAGCTGGTCCCACTGACACCCTTTTATCCACCTTCCCCAGCCTTGCTCTGAAAATCCACACCTTCCGCCCATCCATGCCAGGTTGCGCATTGCTGCCCATCCTGTTCCTGACCCACAGGCCTGCTGATGGGGCTGTGGTGGGGGCCAGCTGTCTCTGCAGTCGTCTGTCTTGGACTCATCTAGATCCTATCGGCCGCAAGTACCACCGACCGCACTGACCTATCTCCTGCCCCCGCTGGTCTCCAACCCTGCTTCCCTATTGGTCCATCAGAACAATAAATGTCCTGCTGTCACCTTCTATCTGCCCACCACCCCTCCTGCTTGGGTCCAGGAGAGGCAGGGCCACAAAAGAAGATTTATACAATAAGACCCTATCGCTATGCAACAGTCATCCCCCACCCATCTGCAGAGGGGGCAACTAGGGGCAGGGGGTGGGGGGCACCTGCCAGGGGCCTCACTGTGGTCCCCATTCCAGGGCAGCAGCCGCAGCACTGATGGACGAGGAGGCCAGCTCCCCTCGCACTGTCTGCCTGCACTCTGCTCAATACTTCTCGGAGTGGCTCTATTTGTATTGGGTAATATATAGGTCTATCTGGGCACCATTGGAGTCGATCCTGCTGCCACCTCCCCCTCCTCATCCCAGCCCCTCCATCAAAAGGAAGACAGTGAATTCAGCCAAAATGCTTCAGTGGCCTTCTGCCTTCTGGTGCCCAGGGCGGTGAGCATGGCTGTGGCAGTCATGAGAGGAGGATGCCTTCCAGGGCTCTGGCTTCTCCCAGCCTCTGGGCCATGTCACATGCAAGAGGCCCAGTTGTAGAAGATGGGTCAGTTCAAGAAACATGTGCACCTACTATGTGCCAGGAACTGTGTGATAGATGCTGGGTCCAAGGATCCGTTAGACATGTTCCACGCCTTTGGGGAGTCTGGAGAGTTAGGCAGGGAATGTGCCCAAAACCGAATAAGGATGAAGGAGGCGCCACAGTGAGTGTCCCTTTGTGTGCCACTATCACTTGCTTATCCTTCAAATATTCAGAATGAAACGGTGACAGCAATGTCTGTGCTTGGTCACTGAGAGGCTGGGAGGATGAAACATGGAGAATGCTCAGCACGGTGCCTGGCACCCGACAGGCCTTCAGTAAATGAGAGGCGGCTGGGATGAGGCTCCCTGAGTGCAAATTCCAGCTCAACCTTGAGCAAGCCCTTACTGTCTTTTTACTTCTGTTTCCTCGCCTGTGAAATGGGGAGACTCAGTAACTTCCTCATCAGGTTACTGTGGAGTGAAATGAATTAACGTGCACACAAAGCTCTTAGACTATCTGGCACTCCGAATCTTGCAGAAGTGGAAGCTGTTTTTATTGTTAGAGCAGTCCTCCTGACCTGAGGAGGATACATTTCAAAACTTTCAGTGGATGTCTAAAACCATGGATAGTAACACACACATGGTCCCCAACATATGATGGTTAGACTTACAATTTTCTGACTTTACAGTGGTGTGAGAGTGACATGCATTCAGCAGAAACCATACTTGCAGTGCCCATACAACCATTCAATTTTTACTTTAAGTACAGTATTCAATATGTAATAAGCTGGGCACAGTGGTTCATGCCTGTAATCCCAGCACTTTGGGAGGCCAAGGTGCAAGGATCACTTGAGGCCAGGAGTTCAAGACCAGCCTGGGAAACATAGTAAGACCTCATCTCTACGAAAATAAAAATTAAAAAATTAGCCAGGTATGGTGGCATGCACTTGTAGTCCTAGCTACTCAGGAGGCTGAGGTGGGAAGATAGCCTGAGCCCAGGGTTCAAGGCTGCAGTGAGCTGTGATCACGCCATTGCACTCCAGCCTCAATAACAGAGAAGCCTGTCTCAAAAAAAAAAAAAAAAAAAAAGAAAAAGAAAGAAATAAATAAGATATTCAATGCTTTGTTATAAAATAGGTTTTGTGTTAGATGATTTTTTTTTTCCAACTGTAGGCTAGTATAAGTGTTTTGAGGATGATCAAGGTATGCTAGGCTAAGCTACGACATTTGGTAGGTTAGAGGTTTTAAATGCATTTTCAACTTAAAGATATTTTCAACTTAATGAGGGTTTATCAGGACATAACCCCACTGTAAGTTGAGGAACATCTGTACTGTTTTTTCCCTATATACACACACCTATGGTAAGGCTTACTTTATAAATTAGGCACAGTAAGAGACTAATAACAATAACGAATAAAATAGAACAATTGTAACAACATACTGCAATAAAAGACATGTGAATGCGATCTCTCTCTTTGTCAAAATATCTTAGTGTACCATGCGGCACCATGGGTAAAGGGGACTAGTGAACATGGCGGCTATTGGTTTTACTTTCCTCAATGCAGCAGTTCTTCGGGAACTTGAGGTTTTACCTGCTAAATGGGGATAATAGCAGTATCTACCTAATAGGTGACGATGAAAAAAGATAATGTAGGGAGATAATGTATATTCAGGGCAACTTGAATCTATGTTCCTGGGTAAAAACATTATTTTAAAAAAGAGATATAACGTATGTAAAATGCTGTCTTAGTCCACTTTCTGCTGATATAACAGAATACCACAGACTGAGTAATTCACAAGGAAAAGACATGCATTTCTCACAGTTCCTGAGGCCGGGAAGTCCAATATCAAGGTGCCAGCATCTGGTGAGGGGCTTCTTGCTGTGTCATCCCAGGGTTAAAGGCAGAAGCGCAAGCTAACAGGAGAAACAGACAGCAAGAGAAACGGGGGGCCCACTACCGCCGCCACAGTATTAATCCATTCACAAGGGCAGAGTTCTCATGACCTGATCATCTCTTGAAGTTCTTACCTTGCAACACTGTTGCAATGGCAATTAAATTTTAACAGGAGCTTTGGAGGGGACATTCAGACAACAGCAAATGCTTATCTCAGGCGTGGTGCTTAGTGGGTACACAGTATACTCTTAGTGATGATTATCTGTTCACCCAAGCTTGCATTGGAATAATTAAGGTATTTGACTTCTCTGTCCTCCAGAGGAGGTTCCTAGTGACATGTGTGGTAGCCAATATGTATCATAGGTACTGTAACCACATAAAACAAAGACACATGGGTCTGGGCAGCTAGGATGGACAATTCTAGCCTCATCTACATCTACTCTTCAGGCAGAGGAGGCATCCTGCCACCTGCATGCCTTTCTGCTGGCAGGCTTTTCCTCCCTGTATTCCTAGGGCCGCCATAAGGAAATGTTACACACTAGGTGGCTTAAAATAACAGACATTTATCATTTCACAGTTCTGAAGGCCACAAGTCCAAAATCAAGGTGTTGGCAGAGTTGATTCCTTCTGGAGGCTTCAGTAGAGAATCATTCTCTGCTGCCTCTCTTCAATCTCTTTTCTCATTTCTTTTTTCATTTCTCTTGTTTCTATATGCATTAAGACTCAATCTGGCTTATGGCAAAGGGTATTTATGAACTCAAGGAACTGCAAAGTCCAGAGGATAGTGGGGATCTCAGGTGCAGCTGGACCCAGGGTCTCAAATGATATTTTCAGGCATCTGCTCTCCCATCATCTCTTGGCTCTGCTCTTCTCTTATTCGCTTCATTATCAGGCAGGCTCTCCTATCATGGATGCACATATTATCCATAGCCCAGCAGAAAGAGAGTGGTCCTTTCAGAATAGTTCCAGGCAAAGCCCTGCATGTCACTCTTGGTCTGGCTTGAGTCACAGGTCCAGAGTTGAACCAATCATCATGCAGCTGATTGTCAGGCTTGGGACCTGCACTCAGTCATGACTGGGGGAAGGAGGTAGTGCCTTCAAAGGGAAATTGGGTTGAAGTTTCTAGACAAAGGGGGAAAGTATGATGAGCTTGCCAAAATACTGACTATTCCTTCCACTCTCCTTCCTTTCCTCTGATTCCACCAGACATGCTGAGCTGGAATGATGTGTACAGAGAGCCTGAGTCCTGGGTGTTCTCCAAGAGCACATGCTAAGTGGTGAGTCAGGTGAGAAAAGTGTTTGAAAGGTGAGATGCCAGGGCAGGAAAAGACCACTCAGCACCAAGAGTTTCTTCTCAGTGAACAAAAATGTTGAGACTTGAGGCCATCAGGTCTACTGCCTTAGTGGTATAAATGGAGAAACTGAGACCAAGGAGGTGAAGGGACTTGCTTAGAGTACCCTGTGAGTCAGTGGCAGAGCAAGAAGCAAAACATTCATCTCACGTTTCTGGGCTGGTTTTCATTCTCCCACACACTTGCGTGGTCAGATGGGTGGTGGTTCTGTGGGATGTAGCTACCTGCTTGAAGGAGACTCTGGAGATGGTGCCCAAGAAGAGGTGTCATTTTGGATGGGCACTGAAGGATGAATAAGCGTTTGCCAGGGAAGGAGGAATATAACCCATACATCCAAATCCATACATCCTCCCATTCTCCCTCCTTCTCTTCCTTCCTTTCTCTCCTTCTCTCTTTCATTTCATCCTCCCTCCGGCCCTCCCTTTGAAATAACTTGGGAGGGAGTGATCCTGGCTAGCACCTGGGAAGAGAGGGAAGAAGTTGTTGCCACATCCAGGATTGGACCCATGAGAGCCTGAAGAGGAGTGGTAACGGTAAGACCAGAAGTCATAGCGTGCGAAAGCTTCCCAAGAAATGCAGGTGTCCAGTCATGGAGTGTGCTGCTTCCCAGGAACAAAAACAAAGCAAAACAACATCAAAACCAGGAACTGCACCTCCCTTACCCAGGGTGGCCACTAAAATAATTTATCTGATTGTGGTAAACGTCTTGCAGTGTATTCATATATCAAATCATCACATTGGACATCTTGAATTTATGCCATTTTAACTTTTCAATTATACCTCAATGAAGCTGGGAAAATAAGTAAATAAAATAATGGAAGAAAAAATTCCAATTCACCATTGAGTTCAGGCACAGTTCCCTGGGGATAGCAAAGCTTGTGGGTTACAAAAGCAAGAGGAACAAAAAGGGAGACCCTGGAGCTGGGGAAAACCATTTAAAGCTACATGGCAGCCTCTACTTTCCCTCTGTCCAACCCCATATAATTTATAATCCCAGTCTCCCTGGCAATTAGCCCAGATCTCCCTCCATGGGGAGGGGTAGTTAGAGCAGGTCATGTGACCATGGGGTCACATGACCCAGAGCTGGGTTGAAGCTGTCCAGGTCCTCAAAGTGCTCCATGTGCTTTGCTCTGTGGGGCTGATTTGTCGCCCCTTCTGTCCCAGCTTGGTCTGCTTGGAGGGTGGGGTCTGCCTCTGCACTTCCCAGCTGGGTCGTCTTCTCCTGTGCTAGAGGGGAATGGCTGGGAGAAGAAGCTGGAGTGTAGGCTTTGTGGCCTTGGACAAGTCCTTTATCCTAAAAACGGAGGCTCCTAAGTGAGCCTCAGTGAATTATCTCCTAAGTAAGCCTTAGTCATTTCCTAAGCGAGCTTCACCATGGCTTTCGTCTGCTGCAAACTCCAGGAGCTGCCCCTCTCAGGGACAGTATCAGCTGAAGTCCTCATGGAAGCGGGGAACCTCTCCACCCTCATGCCCTCACCTCCTGCACCTCTGGGGAGTTCCTTCCCCATGCCAAGCTCGTTCCCTGCCCACTTTAGGTTTCTGCATTTGCCGTTTCCTCTGCCTGGCACACCGTTCCCCCAGCTCCTCCAGTGGCTAATTTCTTCTCATCCTTGAAGTCTCATTTTAAATGTCGCTGTGTTTTGTCACCCTATTACTGCCTACCTTCACCCCAGTTCCCATCACTGCCTCATCACCCCGTTTCTCCGTCTTCATCACACTCGCCCTCATCACCCCGTTTCTCCGTCTTCATCGCACTCGCCCTCATCACCCCGTTTCTCCGTCTTCATCGCACTCGCCCTCATCACCCTGTTTCTTCGTCTTCATCGCACTTGCCCTATCTGAAACTATTTGTCCATCTATCTGCCTATTGCCCTTCTCCCTTCTAGAGTGTAAACTCCGTGACGTGTGTCCCATCTTACTTGTCTTATTCACAGCTGAATCTCCATTCTGGATAACCGTGTTCAACGCAGTAAGTACTCAGTAAAGTCCATGAATCACCGACTGCCTCATTTTGTCGATGAGACAGCTGAGGTTCAGGGAGAGCAAGTGATCAGCTTAAAGTCCACCACAAACCATCTGCAGACTCTGAAGTCCTTATTCCTTCCTTTAGGTTACACTTTTCCCCTCATCTGTAATATGGGGACAATTATGACTCCTGACTCTTTCTAATGAGAAAGTTACAGAACCTAGAGTTATCCCTTCCTCTACATGGGAACTCAAATCAGAACAACACAAGCCCAGGTTCCTTCTCCCTCTTCAGGTGGGAAGCCTTTCAAACTCACCGCTGGCAGTATCCAGAGAAGGAAACCATAAAATCCGTGACAGAATGGTTTATTGCACCCATGCAAACATGGCTCCAGGCTAAATCAAGTTTCTCCCAAATCATAAAACCGTAGAATGTCGGCACTGGCAGAGAACTGGGAGATTGTTTAGCCTGGAGGCTCCCAGACCTCAATGAGCAAGGGCCTTACTTGGGGAAGAATTTGGAAACTCAGATTTCTAGGCGCTACCCTGAGCATCTGTGTTCGTTGGAAGTGCAAAGGGCTTGCTGGGCTCTAACACCTGGGAAAAACAAAGAAGAGAGGAAGCAGGATGGGGCATGGGGTGGGGTCAGAACACAAATGTGCAGATATGACAAGTTTCTGCCAGCCCAGTGGGGAGCTGCAGATCAAAGGTGGTTAGAGGAGTCCTGAGTTGGACGGAAGTGACCATGGCCCTGGTGCCACCATCATGGTCACTGGCCAGGTGCCACCCTAAGGAGAATGTGCCCTCAACTCCCAGGACCTTGCTCAGCCACTGGCCAGGGGCAGCCCAGAAAAAGCATGACCTTGAAGGAAGCAAATGCAGATGAGCTGGAAGTTAGCCACGACCACAGTCCTGCAGCTGGGCAAGGAGGCTTTTCTTGAAGGGAAGGCAGCTCATCTCCATGCTATTGCACTGCTCAAATCCATACCCCTGGAGGGACCTGAGATTTGGTATTTTAGTAAGTTCTCTGAGTGCCTGAAGCTCCTACGTGACTCCTTTTCCAGTGCTGTTTCCTCTGCCCAGGCTGGCACAGTCAAGCTGACCATCCCTCCCATTTCTTGTAGCCACCTTTCAGGAGAGATAGAACGAAGCAGGTGGCCAGCCTGCAGGATCTGAGAGAGAGGGTTTAGGGTCTTGTTCTCAACCAAGGATAATTGTGTCCCCAGGAGACATTTGGCAATGTCTGGAGACAGTCTGGTCATCACAACTGGGGCAGGAGGTGCTAGTGGCCTTTAGTGGGGAGAGGCCAAAGATGCTGCTACCATCCTGCAATGCACAGGACAGTCCCCACCCCAAACAATGATCTGGACCAAAATGTCAATAGAGCTGTGGTTGGTAAACCCTGGTCCACGACCCTCCTGAAATCAGGGGTGGTATCTGGTGAGTACAAGGTGGATTTTTCTGATTTTGGCTTTCCCAGTTTGGGCTGTGACCCAGACTAGGTTAGGACCTTCTGTCCTCTGGGCTCTGGCTTGCCGGAGCCATCTGTGCCCAAACCTGCCATCCTCCTGTTCCCTGCAGGCCTTTGCACTTGCTGTTTCCCCTGCCAGAACAATCTCTCCTACCCACCCCCAGCCTTCTTCATCACCTGATGCCTTTATTCATCACTTACTCTGTGCCAGGGACTGTGCTCAGTACTTGCCTGGTTTTTCTCATTTGTCCTCACAAGACAAGTGCCACCCTCTGAAGGTGGTGTGATTGTTGCCTCCCATTTAGAGAGAGGGAACAGAGACACAAAAGGGTTAAGTGGCTTGCCCAAGGCCACACAGTCAGGGAATGATAAAGCTGGAAGACTGTTTAGCCTGGAGGCTCCAAACTCAGATTTCTAGGCTCTACCCTGAGAATCTATGTTAGTTGGAAGTGCAAAGGGCTTGCTGGCTTCTAACACCTGGGAAAAACAAAGGGGAGGGAGCAGGATGGGGCATGGAGTGCCCCATCACGCAGATCACACAGCATCACTTCTTCCATATTCTTGGTTATAAATGAGTCACAAGCCCACCCAATGGAGGCAGGCTGCAGAGCCCAGAATCCTAACCACTGCACCATCCTGCCTCTTCAGCAGCTGCCTTCCCACCCTGTCATTGTCTGTGCACTTGTCCTCAGCCTCCTGCAGGCTCTGGGCTTGGTGTGGGCAGGGACTTTGTGCCCAGCATGGTTCCTTTTACAGAAGCAGCCCTCTGGAAATATTTGGCGAGTTGATGAACTCACAGCATTCTGGTCTCCATTCTTGAAGCTCCGTGGCTACACTCATGTCAGCATCTGAAGGCAAAGAGCCTGTGATCCACCGTTGAGTTAGAATTGAGCATTGGAGTTCCTGGTTCTCACTGGAGGGTGATGGAAGAAGTGCCACTTGAGGAAGGTCTCTAGATTTGGTGGAAGCCATAGACACTTGTGTTCATGACTGTGACTCCATGTCATGAATGGTCACAGGATAGAGCTTACTTTCAAGGATGCTGTGCCTAGGGAAACACAGAGCACCTTCCTCACCTTGGTGTTTTTAGTGCTGGGTGTGGTGCCTGCTGAACAGTGGTGCATTCACTTCTGAGGGCAGCTGTAATAAATTACCACAAACCATGTGGCTTAAAACAGCAGAATTTTATTCTCCCATGGTTCTGGAGGCCAGAAGTCCCAAATCAAGGTGTCAGCAGGGCCGTGCTCCCTCTGAAGTCTCCGGGGGAGGATGTTTCCTTGCCTCTTTCAGCTCCTGGTGGCTCCAGCCATTCCTTGGCTTGTTGCTCCTTCGCTCCAGTCTCTGCCTTCATCTTTATATGGGTCTGCACCTGGTTTTCTTCCTGGTGTTGAGTGTCTTCTCCTTTTCTGTATCTTATAAGGACATGGGTCATTGGATGTAAGACCCACCCTAAATCTAGGATGAGCTCATCTTGGGATCTTTAATTACATCTGCAAAGACTCTGTTTCCAAATAAAGTCACATTCACAGGCATCGGGTGTTAGGAACTGGACATATCTTTTTGATGCCACTATTCAACCCATGATAGTGATGTAGTTACAAAAACAATAGTTTCTCCCCTCCCACATGGTGGGAGCCCCCTCTGGGATTTCCCCTCTGGAATCCCCTTCACACTCTTCATGGAAGCTTTTCTCTTCTCCCTTCCTTCTCTTTCTCTACCTGAATAAAATCACCTTTCTGCAAAAACAAAAACAAAAAAAACAATAGTTTCAGTATCAATGATGCTGATATCCACGGTTAATTCTTCAATTCCAATCCTGAGTCCTTTCCATGTGCCTTGGTCTTATTAGAGACTTTACCTGAAGCGTTTCCTTTGATACTGACACCAACCCTCACTCCTTCCCAATTCACAGACAAAGAAGCTGAGACTCAGAGAGGTGATGTGACTCTTTCAAGGTCTTCAATTTCCAAAGCTGGCTGTGCATCTGAATCACCTGGGGTGGGAGGGCTTGTCTTTGCTTTTTGACAGAATCTCCCTCTGTTGCCAGACTGGAGTGCAGTGGCACAATCTCAGCTCACTGCAACTTCTGCCTCCGGGGTTCAAGTGCTTCTCCTACTTCAGCCTCCCAAGTAGCTGGGACCACAGGTGTGTGCCATGAGGCCCAGCTATTTTTTGTACTTTTAGTAGAGACAGGGTTTAATCATATTGGCCAGGATGGTCTCGATCTCATGACCTCTTGATCCACCCGCCTCGGACTCCTAAAGTGCTGGGACTATAGGTATGAGCCACCGCTCCCAGCCATCTTTTTTTTTTTTTTTTTTTAAGGTATAAGAATGCAGATTCTTATACCTTATCCACAGAAGAATCTGACTTATGAAGGTTTCAGATTCTAGGATGAATTTTAAAATCCTCATTTTTATCAAGTTCTTAGAGGAAATTTCCTCCTAGTTAGGTTTGGGAATGTGTCCTGGTAACTATTGATGTGTAACAAATTACCCTGGTCCTTAATGGCTTAAAACACTTGTTTTATTTTGTTCTGGGTTTTGCGGGCCAGGAACTTGGGAAAGGCTCAGCTGGGCGGTTCTCACCTGAGGCTTTCTCATGAGGTTTCAGTCACACGTTGGTTGGGGCTACAGTCAGTTGAAGGCTCAGCTGGACGGGATGTCTGAGATGGCTTATTTCTGATTGGCTCACTTCTGGTGACTGGCAGGTGATGCTGGTTCTCTGTCAACAGGGGCTTCTCTACGTGGCTTCTTCAGCATGGTGGGCTTAAGGGTGGTGGGCTTCTCAGAGAGAGGCCCACAGGTTCCAGGCATGAGGAGATCACACAGCATCACTTCTTCCATGTTCTTGGTTATAAATGAGTCACAAGCCCACCCAAATTCAAATGGGGAGAGGAGAAGGACACAGACCTCACTTTTCAGTAAAAGGCTGAATCTATGTTCATTAAAAAAAAAAAAAAGACTACGATAGAGTGGTACACACTACTTAGCAATACCTTCCTCTTTTCTTTTGGCTGAATGTTCATTGAAGTAGGTTATTTTAAGATGAACATTATCCTGGGAAACGGAGGTCAAGACAGGCTGGAAGACCTCACTCCTACCCTGCTCCATCCACCAGATTCACACCCCAACCAGATTGGAGAAATGTTGTTTAGTCACCAAGTAGGGAAATAAAAAAGAAAATGGGAACTTCTATGCCAGCGCTGAGACTGTCTCTCCCTCAATCCCATCCATGCCATCTACTGCGGTCTAATGTTTGTGTCCCCTGAAATTCCTAGTCCTTAATGTGATGGTATTAGGAGGTGGGGCCTTTGGGAGGTGGTTAGGTCATGAGGGTGGAGCCCTCATGAATGAGATTAGTGCCCTTATAAAAGAGACCCCAGGAAAATCCTTTACCCCTCCCACTATGTGAGGATACAGCTAGAAGGTACCATTTATGAACCAGACACCTGATCTGCTGCCATCTTGATCTTGGACTTCCCATCCTCCAGAACTAAGAGCAATAAATTTCTCTTGTTTATAAGCTACCCAGCCTATGATATTTTTGCTACAGCAGCCCACATGGACTAAGACACAATCCCTCGCACGGGAGAGGGGAGAAATGAAGATCTCTGTGTTTCAGTATGAACTAGTTCTAAAGGCAGCCACAGACTTCTGGTTCCCCGAAACAAAAGTGGTTCAGGGGTCGTCTATCCTTTGCCCTCCCTTGACAAACGCTTCTCCCTCTATCTTTCTGGGTGATTGGCTCCCCTTCTCTTTGCCTCAGTTTCCCCTCTATACACTGAAGAAGTTGGGCTGGAACACAGGTTGCAAACTTGCTAAGAGGCAGATTTCATGTATCCCTTTTAGTGCTTTTAATCTGAATGTGCTATCATTTTCAAAAATCAGAAAATTTCACCTTTAAGCAAAATCTGGTTTAAGCAAAATCAGCACATTTGGCCTTTCTGAGCCCCTCATCCTGCATGGCAAAGACTGAATAGTGGCCACCCCCATACAGGGGCCGGGGCTCATCTGCAGCCCATCCCTCAACCCCTTACATGTGCCTTCCACTTGACCCGCCCCTGCAGGCGTTGGAAGCTGCAAGCCATTGTGTACATTGTACCTTGTGAGTTAGATAGCATGATACCCATTTTGCAGATGAAGAAACTGAGGCATAGAGAGTTTAAGCAACTTCCCTGAGGCCAAATGCACAGGCGATTGCAGGGCCCAGATTCAGGATTCCCTCTGTCTTTTCTCCACAGGGACTGCCACCTCTGAGTGGTCAGCACTGCCCCGCAGAGAGAGGCCGACCTGGTTTATTTCCCAGAGAAGCACTGGAGCGACACTACTCCCTGCTTGTCTCTTCAAGGGACTGAGCTATTTCAGGGCCAACCTCCTCATCATCTTCACCTGCAGGGCATTACTTCTACATGCTGGGAGAAGCCTCTTTTAGAGAAGATTCAAGAGACAGAGCAGATCCTGCTTATTGAGCAGTGGGCAGCAATGGAAGAATGAATGTGCAGAGGACGTGGGGGAGGGGACACTGAAAGGAGAGCCAGTGAGGGCACCCAGTGACTCCATGGAGCTGGCTGCCCTCTCACCTGTTGGTGCCTCAACCCACAGGAAATCCAGGTAAGAGCTATCTGCACGAAGAGGGCCCTCCTGGCTCTCAGCCCCTATCAGGCTCCTCCTGTGCCCAGTGTCCCCAGAGATCAAGGGGTCCAGGGTTACTGCCATTCATTCACTCATTTGCTCATTCATTTGTCAGCACAGAGTGTATTCACTGAGCAACTACTGTGTGCCAATGCCAGACACTGCCTTAGCATTAGGAACATAGCCGAGAATAGGTAGAAAGAGAATTCCTGCCCTGGTGGAGGTTATAGTCTGTTGGAGGTGGCAGACGGTAAATAAATACATTGACACACAGCATCATATCTAGGAGCATGCACTATGGAGGAAGAGCAAAACAGAATAAAAGACCAGACAAGAATGATAAGGGTCACTATTTTAGATCTTAAAAAAAAAGAAAAAAGGAGAGGAGAGGAGAGGGGATGGGAGGAAAGGGGAGGAAAGGAAAGGAAAAAACCCACCTCCCTGCAAAGGGACATCTGTAGAGACAGCGGTCTTGCTATGTTGCCCAGGCTGGTCTTGAACTCCTGGCCTCAAGGTGATCCTTCCACCTCAGCCTCCCAAAGTGCTGGGACTAAAGGCATGAGCTGTCATGCCTGGCTGGGGCAAAGGGACATTTGAGAAGCCACCAGTATGAACTAAAGGAGTGAGCCATATGGCTATCCAGAGGTGGAATGTTCCAGGCCAGGGACAGCCAGGTTGGAGTCCCTTAGTGGGTGGGTACCTGAGGCACCCAGGCTGGGGCGGTAGGGATCAGGGGAGATCAGAGAAGCCACAGGCAGGATCTTGTAGGTGCTTGGTTTTAGCCTGAGTGAGATGGGAGCCATGGAAGGAGTGATAGGATCTGACTTAGGTTGTCAAAGGCTCACCCTGGTCACCAAGTGGGAAATGTGGGAGGCAATAAGGCCAGAATGGAAGCAGGGAGACCAGGAAGGAGGCTCTGGTGTCATCCAGGGAAGCAGTGGGGGCTTGGACTCATGTGGGGGTGGAGGTGGTAGGGTAAAGAGGTCAGGCTCACAGGGAAAGTGACAGGATTGGGCACCTCCACCCCAGCCAGTTGTCCTTCCTCCCTTTTCCCAGATTCCTGGATGGGTGAGGGAAGGGCCCAGATTCCTAGATGGGTGAGGCAAGGGTGACGGAGGAAATGGATGAGGCCCATTTCCCAGATTCCTGGATGGGTGAGGGAAGGGCTCCCAGCTCCTCAAAATAGATGCCCTGCTGGGAATCCACTCAGCCTCCCTGGAGATGGGGCCTGGGAAGTCAAGTTGGGGTTAGCAGCAGAGCTGATGAGTTCAGTGCTTGGGTAATGCTATCAAGTGAGACCCATGCTTCCCCCCAGCCACCCTTTCTAATGCTGGCCATCCATCTCGAAATGTATGCCTTTTGCCAGAAGGGTCTATTGTGGCTCATGACATGAGGGCCAAGTCCCCACTCTGCCACTTACTAGCTGTTCAACCTTGGGCAAATGGCTGCACCTCTCTGAGCTTTAGTGTTTTCATCTATAAGTTGGAGACCCAAATAGTGATAATCATCTCAAAGGGTTATTATGAGGATGGAAGGAGATAGTGTCACAAAAGCACTTAGCACAGTCCCCGGCACCGGGCCTGTGGTAGATTGCAGAAATGGCCATAAAATGTAGGAGCTTTTCCTATCAGAAGGTAGAGTCTGTTTCCCCAGCCCTTGAACCTGACCTGGTCCTGTGTCTTGCTTTGTCTCTTAGAACTCAGGCAAAGTAATGTTGTGCCCATTTCAAGCCTCAGCCTTAAGTGGCCTTGTGGCTTCTGCTCTTGGAACCCGATGCCTACAAGTGAGGAAGCCTGAGCCAGCCTGTTGGATGATGAGAGACCCCTAGACCTGCAGCCAGCCAGCCAGCCAGCCAGCCACCAGACGTGGGAGTGAGGCCTAGATCATTCAGCCAGTGTTCATCCTGCCAGGTGCCTGCAGACTCATGAACAAGACCAGCCAGGACCAGCAGAGCCAGCCCACACCAAAAGTCTCACCCAGCCAACTCACAGAGTCACAGACAAAATCAATCGTTCTTCTGAGTCCTAAATTTGGGAGTGGGTTGCTGTGTCATAAACACCAACTGTCCCAAAGCCCACTCAGCTTATGTGCCTTCTTGTTGTCTGGGTTTAGCATAAGTGCCACACTAAACAATGCCTCCCACAAATGTCCACATCCTAATCCCCAGAACCTGTGACTATGTGACCTTCCATGGCAAAAGTGATTTTGTGGGTGTGATTCAGTTAAAAGTCTTGAGCTGGAGAGATGATCCTGGATTATCTGGGTGAGTCTGATGGTGCCACAAGGATCTTCATAAGAGGGAGGCAGAGTCAGAGAAGAAGACGTGATGATGGACACAGAGAGAGAGGCTGAAAGATGCTACACAGCTGACCTTAGAGATGGAAGAAGGAGCTACAGGCCAAGGAATGCAGGTGGCCTCTACAAGCTGGAAAAGGCAAAGAAACAGATGCTCTTTAGAGACTCCAGAAGGAACGTAGCCCTGCCAATGCCTTGATTTTAAGACTTTTTTTTTTTTTAAGATATAGAGTCTTTTAAAAAACAAACCCTAACAAAACTCAGAACAATGACTTTGTCTGTGACTCTGTGAGTTGGCTGGGTGAGTCTTTTGTTGTGGGTCTGATCCTTGGCTATATTGCCAAGGCTGGCCTTGATCTCTTGGACTCAAGTGATCCTCCTGCCTCAGCCTCCCAAGCAGCTGGGACTGCAGGCCTGCACTGCTGTGCCCAGTCTCAGAACTGTAAGAGAATAAGTGTTTGTTATTGTAAGCCACCAGGTTCGTGGTAACTTGTGACAGCAGTAACAAGAGACGAACACAGCATACTAGGTCTCTGTGCCTGCTGCACTTCCCACCCTCTAATAAAAGCAAGCTGGGAACCCATTTTCCTTGAGACAGATGACCCTGAAGATTGACAGGTATAAGGAATCAGAGTAAAAACAGCAATCCTAATAATAGTGACTATGAATTCTTGAACCCTTATCAGATGCCAGGCACGTTAGGCTAATGGTTTTGTATCTGTTGTTTCATTTAATCTTCACCTAAGGCATATGAGGAAGTGCTATTACCATACCCATTTCACAGATGGGAAAACCGAGGCTCAGAGAATTTCTAAAACATATCCAAGGCCACACCACTAGAAAGTGGCAGGAGAGAGTCACATCCAGGTCTGTGTGATCCCTGATGACCAGTGACACTCAAAGCTTCCCTGGGCTCAGCTCTTGCAAGAGGGACCCTCTTCTCCCTCCCATCTCCGTTTCACCTCTTCCCTGGGTTGGGGAGGGGGGCTTCCCATAATTTCCCTTGTTCTCAGCCTCTTTTTCTTTCTCCCCAAGCCTCAACAAAAGGCTCTTTCACTCATCACATGCCATTTTTTCCGGCACAGACAGCCTGGCATTTTTGAGAGGAACTTTATTTTCTTTTGGCTTTCTCTCTGCATTGTAGCAAAGAAAATAGAAATTGCAAAATTACAGACAAGTTCTCAGACTGTAGATTTCTGATCCCAGGAATTCCCTGCAGCCGGGACCGGTTGGCACTGAGGACTGGCACAACGCCTGGCTTCCCTTCCTCCCAGCTCCAGGTCTCCACCTGCTGGGCAGCATCTTGTCTCCCATCCTTGTGAGAGATTTACCTAAAATTCACAGTACACGATGATCTCCCTTGTAGAGGACCTGTGCTTTGTACTTGACTCCTGGTTATGTGAGAAGCACTCCAGCTTTTCAAGGGAACCGCAGCTTGCTCGCTCTCAGGCCAGGTGGACTTGATGTAGCTGACTCCACTCCCAGCTCGTGGGAGAGACAGGTGACCCAAGGCCAGCAACAATGCCGCATCCGCTTTCCCTTGGCTACATTGCTGAGGCTGGCCTCAAACTCCTGCACTCAAGCGATCCTCCTGCCTCAGCCTCCCAAGTGGCTGGTACTACAGGTATACACCACTGTGCCCAGTCTCAGGACTTCTAACCTTCAGAACTGTAAAAGAATAAATATCTGTTTTTGTAAGCCACCAAGTTCATAGTAATTTGTGACAGCAGTAATGAGAGATGAACACAGCATATTGGTCCAGGCACGGACACATGCCCCAAGATGAGCCAATCAGAGCTGAGGAACAAGGATGCCTGTCTGTGCCTTTCCTGGCACTATCAGGTAAAAGTCACTCTCATTTTTGCTGTGCTCAGTGGCTGAGCAGCTGGCAAACATCGTTGCCAATGTGTGGAAAGAGGGTGCCTGAGGCTGAAGCCAACGCAGAGGAAAGAACAAGTGAGGTTTCAAAAGAGACAAACTCTTGAGGCCATTGTTTGAGGACCTGGATCCAGCTGTGCCTGAAGTCCTAGATATAACCATGAACTCTTCAGTTAATGAGAAAATAGTTTCTTGCTTAAGCCACTTTGTGCCAGGTGTCTATCACACCCAGCTTGAGCAATGTAACAGCCAACATTTACAGAGAACTGTTTATTTTATGTTTTTGAGACAGTCTTACTCCATCACCCAGACTGGAGTGCAGTGGTGCAATCTTGACTCACTGCAACCTCCACCTCCCAGGTTCAAGCGATTCTCCTGCCTCAGTCTCCTGAGCTGAGATTACAGGTGCCCACCACCATGCCCAGCTAATTTTTGTATTTTTAGTAGAGATGAGGTTTTGCCATATTGGCCAGGCTGGTCTTGAACTCCTGAACACAAGTGATCCGCCCGCCTTGGCCTCCCACAGTGTTGGGATTACAGGCATGAGCCGCTGCTCCTGGTCAGAACTGCTTGGTTTGGGTTCCCCTGAAAGCAGAGCTTGAGAGAAGGACTTGGGCACAGATGACTTATTTAACCAGTGATCTCTGGAAGCAGGAGTGAGGGAGGAGGGAGAGTAAGTCAGGGAAGGAGGAACATCAATATAAAAGTACACGACTGAGGTCACCACTGCAGACAACAGAGACTCAATTTCTCTGGAACGTGCTGAGGGGTGTAGAGAATGCTTTCCAGAATTGTCTACTGAAGACCAGAAGACTGCAATAGCATCCATGGTCCTTCACTGTCACGAGGGGTTGACCCCAGAGGCGATGTGGTAGGCGGAATGATGACCCCTAAAGCTATCCATTTCCTAATCCTCAGAGCCTGTGAAATGTTCAGTTACATGGCAAAGGGAATGAAGGTTGCAGATGGAATGAAGGTTGCTAACCAGCTGACCTTAAAACAGAAAGACCATCCTGGGCTATCTGATGGGCCCTGTGTAACCGCCGGAGCTCTGCTAAGTGGAAGGGAGGGGATGAGAGAGGGACAAACAGAGATGGCAGTGGGAGAAGGACTCAGCCCAAAACATTGCTGGCTTTGAAGATGGAGGAAGGGGCCATGAGCCAAGGATTAAGGAAAGCTTCTAGAAGCTGGAAAAGGCAAGGAAACGATTCTCCCCTAAGCCTCTAAGAGAAGTGCAACTTTTGAGTTTTAGCACAAGGAGTCCCATGCCAGGCTTTTGACCTCCAGAACTGTAAGATATTAAAGGGGTATTGCTTGAAGCCACCCAGTGTGTGGAAATTTGATACGGTCGCTATAGGAAAGTAATACAAGTCACAGCCTTCCACATCCAGGCCGCATGGTGTACGGTTGAGTGGACTCCCATAGCATCCAACAGGGCCTAAGACTGAAAGAGGAAAGACACGCAGCTCATGCCGGAGGCTGTGTGCTGTCACCACGGTGAATCGCAGTTTGTTTGCATAGAATGGCCCACTGCAGCTGCAACTTAATTAGAGTTGGGCCAAGGGGACACCACGTCACAGGTAACCAGAGGCAGCTGCTACAAGCAGTTCCCGTATGCCAAGCACCGTGCAGCTGAGTAAATGCATCCCTGCCCATGGCAGACATCACTAATCAATTACGGCATTCTTGCTCCATAAGTCCAGACATGGCTGTAACATCATTCCCCACACAGTGCTCCAGGCAGTACCAATGTGATTGGAGTGGGAAGGGCCAAGAGGTTCCATGGCCATTATCGGTTACTTCTCACATATGAATCCACCATCAAACTCCTAAAACTGAGGAGGGAAAATACTCTTGGGAACATAGCTTTGCCTAAGAGAAATATTGCTAAAGTGACTCCAAATTCTTCCCTGTCTCCACATCACCCCAGGACTTGCCTCGTCCCTCGGGTCTTCTTATTACTTATATGACTACCACACGCTAGTGGATTTCTAGTGTCTACAACCACGAAAATTGCTTCTGCTTGCTGAGCACCTATTCCATGCCAGACACTCTCATAGACCTGTGCCTAAATTTTGGAACATTCTCAGAATGAAGGTATTAGCCCTACTTTGAAGGTGAGGAAATTGAAGTTCAGAGACATTAAGTGCCTCTTACTAACCTAGGGTCACATCATTGCCACCCCTAGTAAGGAAAGTGTGCCCTTAAATGAACAAAACATAAAAGCAGACTGCTTGCTTTAAATAATATAGCATGAGGGGCCGGGTGTGGTGGCTCACATCTGTAATCCCAGCACTTTGGGAGGTGGAGGCGGGAGAATTCCTTGAGCTCAGGAGTTTGAGACCGGCCTGGGCAACGTGGTGAGACCCCACCTCTACACAAAATAAAAATAAAAAATTAGCCAGGCATGGTGGTGCACATCTGTAGTCCCAACTACTCGGGAGGTTGAGGTGGGAGGATTGTTTGAGCCTGGGAGGTCGAGGCCGCAGAAGCCGTGATCATGCCACTTCATTGCAGCCTGGGCAACAGAGTCAGTCCTAGTCTTAATAATAATAAAGTATGAGGACCGGGCTCATATAGCTTTAAAATACTCCAAGCAAAAATGGGAGAAGTAAGAAGTATGTGAGAAAAGGGGAGTCATTCCCTCATTTATTCATCCAGAGTTTCCTAAGCAGCTACTATGTGCTGGTTGCTGGGGCTACAGCACTGATTGTGCCAGATATAGTTTCTATCCTCATGGAGTTCACAGTCTCCTCGGGGAGGAGAGGCCACACACACAGGCCAATAAACAAACAACAAACTTCCAGATTGTGACAAGTGCCCTCCTGGGCATGAGGAAGGTGCCAAGATAGGCAACTTCAAGATGGTCTCTTTGAGAGCAGTCTTTCCCTCCTTACAAATTCCCTCCCATCTGCTTCCTGGGATTCTCCTAAGCAGGTCACTTTTATTCTCAGTGCCCAATGGTGCAAGTTGATTTGCTCAAAAAGCTACCCCATTTGCCATCATGGTTCTCATTTCAGTCTCCCTAATCATTTTGGCTCATTTTCCTGTAGTAATTAAACATTTATTGAGCACCGACTGTGTGTATGAGGACGGCCATATAGTTCATTCTGACTCTGTGATTACCCGCATGAACTCTATTATCCTGGGTGCCCAAAACCATGGTGACTGAGGTATGAGGTCTACAATCCATCTGTTAATAGATTGCTAGAGCCACAAGGACCCTGGAGTTTATTCGCAGGTTCACCAGCACTTTGGAGGCTGAGACGGGAGGATTGCTTAAGCCCAGCAGTTGGAGACTGGCTTGGGCAATATGATGAAACCCCATCTCTGCAAAAAATACAAAAATTAGTCGGGGATCATCATGCCCGTTCCAGCTACTCAGGAGGCTAAGGTGGGAGGATCACTTGAGTCCAGGAGGAAGGTTGAGGCTGCAGTGAGCTGTGATCATACCACCGTACTCCAGCTTGTGTGACAAAGTGAGACACTATCTCCAAAAAACAAACAAAAAATCACAAATCCCTATAGTGGGAAGGCAGGATCCATGAAGGTGTGAAAAGTAGCTGGGTATGAGACAATATGGAATGGTGGAAACTGTGGTAAACTGGAGACCTCATACTCTGCTTAAAAGTGGGGACGACTGCTCATTTCCAGCACATGGCTGTCATGCAGAAATACAGGCCCAGCACACATAGATTTTCCTATTTTTTTTTAAGAACCCAGAAATTAAACATTTTTTGCTAACTCTCTCAACTTTTAAATGCTGGCAACTAATGCAACTAAAAATAAAAACTGAATGAGGAACAGGGGCTCACTGCCCATAGGCTGATCTGATTCTCCATCTACAACACAAGGAGTGTTATAGATGGGGAAACTGAGGCTCAAGCAGTCAAATGGTTTGTCTAAGATTTTACAGGGCAGTTCAGTAAAATTGCCCCTTTTTGCTTAGGGCCAGAAACCCATGGCACTTCTTTTCCAGGGCCACTAACCCCTGGCCAGGAACTCCAGGGCTAGGATTCTTCCCATGGATGGGGACCGGAGTGGGAGGTGGAGGCAGAGCTTTTTCCACGTGTAGGACTCAACATGGGCACCCACATTCCTGACACATTTTTCAGAGGCTGGAAAATGATTCCGGGCGCGTGGACACAAGAGCCCTCGTTGTCACTCCAGGCCTCTGCCTCTGTCTCTCCGTCTCCGTCTGTGTCTGTCTACCTGTCTCTCAGTCCATTTCCTGGTCTCTCTTCTTTCTGTCTCTCTCATGGTTTTTGCCCATCTGTGTCTGTCTCTCTTCCTCTCCTTTCCCTCTCTTCCTGCTTCCCTCTCCCACTTCTGTCTCTCTGCTCTGTCCGTTCCTCTCTGTCTCTCCGCATCTCTCCCTTCATCTCTGCTGCTCTCCCTTACTCCCCTCCCACGCCCCCGGCCCCCCCAGGCCTCTCCTCTCCTGCCCTCTGAGTCTCTCCGGCCTCCGTGGAAAGGTTACTGTAAACGGGAATGAAGCTGAGGGCAAAAGTAATCAACCCCCTGGCTGACCTCCGATCCCGCTCCCCATGCCCAGGCTGGCTCCGGTGGCGCCCCCTCCCCCGCCACAACCCCGGCCCCCCCCCCCTTCCCACCCCCAGGTCCCCTTGCTGACAAAAGGCCTATCTTCTCTCTGCCTAAATGATTTAAATTCTAATCAAACATCATTTATAGTACATCTCGGAGCCGTCTCCTGGGAGCTGCTCCCACATGAGACGTTACCATGGCAACCGGGGGGTCTTGTTTCAGAAATGTCAGATTGTATTATTGTCTTCACACTTCTCTGATAACCTGGTGTCTCTCCCTCTCTCTCCCGCTCCCTCACTCACACCACCATCCCCAGGATTTTATTCCTTCTCTTTCTCTTGCCCCCCTCGCTGCCTCTCTAACCTCCATTCAACCCCCCCAGACTCTACCCAGGACCCCCCAGCCTTCCTCCAGCCCCAGGACAAAATGGCCTGATCGATTTCATCCTCCAGCCTCTCACCAGGCCCAAGGCCCCCTCCCGTGCCTCTGGCCCTGGGGCCTCCTCCCTTTGGGAAAGGTGTCTTCCCCGCCACCACCCCTCATCTTCGGCAGACACGCTCCCCCCTCAGGGCTTTGCTGGAGTGCTCTGCTGTCACTTTATTTTGCTAGATATGAAAATGAGACATAGATTTTTTCCAGCGATGCGTGTGTGAAGTTCTAATCTGGCTTTTCAGATTATTTTTTTCTTTTTGGGGAGGAGGTAGTGGTAGGAGAAATCAGGCACCAGGCTCTTAACAGGATCCAAATGGATAGGCAGAGCATGGGGCAGAAGATGTGATGGGTGTATGTCCTTGTGTACTTGTGCATGTGTGTGTATTCATGTCCGTGTGTGTGTGCATGTGTCTGAGTATACACATGCAAGAGCATGTGTGTATATGTGCTCATGTGACTGTGCACTCATGCCCATGTATGCCGGCATGTCCATGCTTGTGTGTGCAAGTGTGTATATGCATATGTGCATGTGTGTGCGCACAGGCCAGTGCTCATGCGAGTATTCATATGCATGTGTTCGTGTGTCATGTGCATGCATGCATGTGTGTGCATGCATGTGTTTGCGTGTGCCCATGTGTGCGTGTGTGTACATGCATGTGTGTTCATGTGTGCACATGCATGTGTTTGTGTGTCCTGTGCATGTGTGCACGAGTATATGCATGTGTGTTCGCGTATATGCATGTGTGTTCGCGTGTCCTGTGCATGTATGCATGTGTGTTCGCATGTGTGTACATGCATGTGTTCACGTTTATCCTGTGCATGTGCGCATGTGTGTACATGCATGTGTTCATGTGTGCATGTGTGTGCGTGCATTGTGCTGGCGTGTGTCCATGTGCACATGTGCATACATGCATGTGTCCGCGTGTCTGCATGTGCACATGTGCGTTCAAGTGTGCATGTATATACATGTGTGTGTTCATGTGTTCATGCCTGTGTGTTCGCATGTGTCCTGTGCATATGTGTGTGTACATGCATGTGTGTTCACGTGTGTGCATGTGCTCACGTGTGCAAGTGTGCACATGCCTGTGTTCACGTGTCCTGTGCATGTGTACATGCATGTGTGTTCGTGTGTGTGCATGTGTGTACATTGCATGTGTTCATGCCATGTGCATGCATGCATGTGTGTGCATGCATGTGTTCACATGCGCACATGTGCATGTGTGTATGCATGTGTGCATGTGTGTATGCATGTGTGTCCATGTGTGTATGCATGTACATGTATGTTCATCTGTGCGTATGTACATGTGTATGTGCTCATGTGTGTACACGTGCGCATTTGTGTACGTGCATGTTTGTGTGTGTCCATGTGCACATGTGTGTACCTGCATGTGTGTGCATGTGCACACGTGTACATGCATGTGTGTGTTCATGTGTGCATGCATCTATGCCCGTTGCGTGCATGCATGTGTGTGACACAGGAGATGTCTTCCCAGCCTGGCTGTCGGCACCTGACAGCTCTCAGGAGCTGGGTGCTTGCTCTGGTTGTCACACAGTCCTTCCTGTGCAGAAATGGGCACATTTCGATGAGATGTTCGCATTTAGATTAAATTCTTCACCCTGTCTGCTGCTGAGATGCATTAGCTCTGCAATAGCCCAGAGAGAGTTTCTAAACCCAATATTCCCTTCATTCCACAGAAGGGTAAGCTGAGCCCCAAGCTCAGGGGCAGTGGCGTGTTCCAGGTCCAAGGTCACAGGAGGGCCAGAAGTGGCACTGGAGCAGAAGTCTCCCTCTGCCAGGCCACTCAGGAGACTGGCAGGGTCTCAGGGCTGGAATTGATGGACCCCACTGCCCCTCAGAGATGGTACGTTGGAGGCACAGGCTTGCAGCATTTGCGCAGCCCCTGCAGTCTCTTATAGGGTTGGCAATGCTGCTCACTGCGTGCCAGGCACTGCTAAGCCATTACAAGCATTATTACATTGAATCCTCAGAACAACTAGGAGGAGGGTCTATCATTATCCCCATTTTGGAACTGGAGAAACTGAGGCTCTGAAAGGTGAGGTGAGGCAGCCTACATTTTCAGAATGCGTCGATGGCAGAGGTGGGATTGTCTGTGGCTCTAAAGTGCACCTTTGCCATTCACCACACTGCTCCCTGTGGTGAGGGGCAGAGAAAGCCCTGCTCCCTTGAGCACTCCAAAGATGGGGAAGTGCATTCAGCTTTGTCCCTGACACCCTGAGTGTCATATCAGTGAGTTCAGGGACCACTTGCAGTGGCCAGGAGCAGCAGGGTGGGGTAGAGGGCCTGGGATGGAGCAATCACAAAACGCGATTCAAAATGTCCCCAATCTTCCTCCCCTATTCCACAGATGAGGAAACTGGGGCTCAGGGAGGGTCAGGAACTTGTAAAGGACAAGGATGGTCCCCAGCTGGGTCTGAGCAACTCTGGTAATTTCCACTGTGTGATGAGTAGCAGACAGCCTGGGTCTGCCCCTCCCTGGTTGAATGACCCTAGGATCACTCCCTACCTACCCAGAACCTCAGTTTTCTCATCTGTAAAATGGTGATCAAAATGGCACAACCGGCTGGGTGTGGTGGCTCACACCTGTAATCCCAGCACTTTGGGAGGCCGAGGCAGGGGAATCATAAGGTCAGGAGTTCAAGACCAGTCTGGCCAACATAGTGAAACCCCGTCTCTACTAAAAATACAAAAAATTAGCCAGGTATGGAGGTGTGCACCAGTAATCCCAGCTACTTGGGATGCTGAGGCAGGAGAATTGTGTGAACCCAGGAAGCAGAGGTTGCAGTGAGCCAAGATCATGCCATTGCACTCCAACACGATCGTGCCATTGCACTCAAAAAAAAAGGTATGACCTACATAGGATGGAAGTGAGGATGACGTGAGTTAACACTGGCCAGCACCTCGAAGGCCTGGTGCAGGGAAGCCCTGGATGAAGTCTTGCATGTGAAGCGTGTTTTGCAGCTGTGAGCGCCTCCGCTTGGATCTAGGCCTCTTCCACGGCTGTTTTCTTTCTGCCCCCGCCCCGCAGCTGTGTGGGGTCAAATCCTCAGCAGATGCCAGATTCCCCCCTTTCTCTCTCTCTTTTTATTTGCCCATCTCCCCAGAGCATGGGACCTGGAGGAGCAGCGAGTGGGCTCTTACGGGCCTTCCAGCCCCCAACCCCTATGCCTGGCACCTCTGCAGCCCCAGCCCCTGCACGCATAGTAAGAAAGAGAGGCTGCCAGGGACCAGGGCGTGCCACCTGCGTAGCCACACACAGGAAATTCTTATTAATTTTTGAACATTTTCATTTCTCACTGGATCTCATTGGACCCGGTTCTGACCTATACACAGCCAGACAGGGAGAAACACAACCCCTGTCTCTCCGGGTCTCTCACTGTCTCTCTGGTTTCTCACTGTCTCTGTATCTCCCTGGGAATGTCTCTATATCTCTCTGTGTCTCTCACTGTCTCTGTGCCTCTCTCTGGGTGTCTCCTTGTCTCTGTCTCTCTGGGTCTCTCACTGTCTCTCTGTGTCTCTCACTGTCTCTCTGGGTCTCTCAGTCTCTGTCTCTCTGTGTCTCTCACTGTCTCTGGGCCTCTCTCTGGGTGTCTCCCTGTCTCTGTCTCTCTGTGTATCTCACTGTCTCTGGGTCTCTCTCTGGGTGTCTCCCTGTCTCTGTCTCTCTGGATCTCTCACCACCTCTCCTCACCTCTCTATGTCTCTCACTGTCTCTGTGTGTCTCTCTGTATGTCTCTATGTCTCTGTGTCTCTCACTGTGTGTCTCTGTGTGTCTCTCACTGTCTCTGTGTCACTCTCTGGGTGTCTCCCTGTCTCTGTCTCTCTGTGTCTCTTACTGTCTTTCTGTATCTCTTGGTGTCTGTCTCTCATTGTCTCTCATTGTCTTTGGGTCTCTTTCTGGGCCTCTCACTATCTCTCTGTATCTCCCTCTGGGCCTCTCCCAGGATCTCATTGTCTCTCTGGATCTCACTGTCTGTCTGTATCTCTCTCTGGGTCTCATTGTCTCTCTGGATCTCACTGTCTCTCTGTATCTCTCTCTGGGTCTCAGTGTCTCTCTCTGGATCTCACTGTCCTTCTGTATCTCTCTCTGGGTCTCACTGTCTCTCTGGATCTCTCTCTCTCTGGTTCTCACTGTCTGTCTCTCTCTGTGTCTCTCACTGTCTCTCTGGGTCTCTCAGTCTCTGTCTCTCTGTGTCTCTTACTGTCTCTGTCTCTCTGTGTCTCTCACTGTCTGTGTCTCTCTCTGTGTCTCTCACTGTCTCTGGGTCTCTCTCTGGGTGTCTCCCTGTCTCTGTCTCTCTGGATCTCTCACCACCTCTCCTCACCTCTCTATGTCTCTCACTGTCTCTGTGTGTCTCTCTGTATGTCTTTATGTCTCTGTGCCTCTCACTGTGTGTCTCTGTGTGTCTCTCACTGTCTCTGTGTCACTCTCTGGGTGTCTCCCTGTCTCTGTCTCTCTGTGTCTCTCACTGTCTTTCTGTATCTCTTGGTGTCTGTCTCTCATTGTCTCTCATTGTCTTTGGGTCTCTTTCTGGGCCTCTCACTATCTCTCTGTATCTCCCTCTGGGCCTCTCCCAGGATCTCATTGTCTCTCTGGATCTCACTGTCTCTCTGTATCTCTCTCTGGGTCTCACTGTCTCTCTGGATCTCTCTCTCTCTGGGTCTCACTCTCTGTCTCTTTCTGGGTCTCTCACTGTCTCTCTGTCTCAGACTCTGGGCATACCACTGAGCCCCAGGAACAGCAAGCCAAAGCGAGAGAGACGGGGAGAGAGGAAGGAGTCCCCGAGTCGCCAGGTCTGGCCGGAGATCGAGGAGGTGTCCTCGGGCCCGCCGCCCCCACCCGGCCCCGCCGCCCCGCGCGTGTTTGTCCAGGGCAGGCTGCATTGATCCGCCGTGGCCACGCCACCGTCTGATAAATCCCGGCCGCGGTAATGAACCTCCCTGCACACCGCTCACAAAGCACACACTAGCCCTGGCCCCAGCGGTTAATATTTAACTGAATAAGGGCCATAAATATGGAAAATGGGACTTTTAATTAAATAAGCAGCTTTTAAAAGGGCCCTTGGGCGGGAGAGGCTTTTGTTTAAATATGATTGATTTGACATGTCCTTTCGCTCTCACACTCTCCCGAGCTCCCTTCCGACGTTAACTCTTGGCCCCGGGCCCCCGGCAGCAAGTTGGCGAGGCCAGACCCTGTCCTGCTGGAGGGAGGGGGCTCCCTGCTGGAGGAAGCGGGGTATGGTGGGGGGTGGGAAGGAGGTGCCCTGGGGACTGCAATGGAAAATCCAGCTGCCCTGGCCTCTCGCATTTGGCTTCACCCCCATTGCAAGCTGCCTCCATCTCGCAGGATGTGTATTTCCTCCTAAAAGAAGGGGCCAGTGGGATAAGATGCCTCCAGATCCAGGGGCATAGTTTCTCTTTTAAAAGCCACGTCACCAGCTACCTGTCCTTTGGTGGCTCAGCTGGTGGTCGGTCTCTCTGTGCCTCAGTTTCCCCATCTGTAATAGGAGGATAACATAGCACCTACTCCACAGGGCTGTGTTCAGATTCAGCGTGTCCCAGATCATGGGAGGTCCCACAGCGTTTCCCAGGATTCCAGCCCAAGGCTCTGTGATTGCTGCCAGGCCGAGGCAGCTTGATGGGCACATTCCGGTACTTAGTGCTGACCCCTCATCTGCATTTTGCACTGAGCCCTGCAAAGGAAGTAGCCGGTTCTACCCATCCTCACCCAGAGACTCACAGTCTTGGCGGCTTATGACTCATTCGAGGAGCTTGGAATGCTCCAATTTCAGGTAGGGAAGAATTCAGCAGTCAGGGTGGTCTGTCTTCTGCCCTCAAGCTAATGGCCTTTACCTTTCAAAACTTTTCAAAAAAAAAAAAAAAAAAAAAAAGAAAGAAAGAAAAAGAAACCATGTCCTATTATAAATTTAATTAATATTTATGAAGCACCTTCCGTATGCCAGCTTCTGTGCCTGCCTCACCTCAGAGCCCGTCATCTGCCCTACTTCCTGGGTGAGGAGGGATCTAATGCCCAGAGAAGCCAAGTAACCAGTCTAGAGTTGCCCAGCGAAGCAGCAGCTGGCATTTGAATCCAGGCTGTTTTGCCTCCAGTGCCTTAAGCCCGCTGTGGGCCTAGCCTGGTGCAGGTCCATGCCCTGGGACTCATGTCTGATCTGGTCCTGGCTTCTCTGAGCTGACGTAGAAGTCACTTCCCTGGATAATTCTGACACCCTCCCTACCTAAGAAGGGGGATGATGGTGGTCACACAGCCTCCTAATTTATCAAGACTCTGCCTCCTATGCCCAACCAGTGAGCCGAGATAGCACCATTGCACTCTCCCCAAGTCAGATAAGTTAGTTTTTGCTTATTCCCACTCACAGGCTGCCTCTTCCAGGAAGTTCTCCCAGATGCACCTTGCTTGTTACGGTGGATCCCTTTTCTAATTCTCCCAGTATTTGTGAGCATAGTGAGTATCTGACTATGTTCTATTGTACTGTAATTTCCAGTAACCAATCATTCACATAGTCAATTACCATTTATTAATGACCTATTATTTTATTTCTCCAGTTTGAAGATGTACTCTTTTTTTTCTTTTTAACATTTTGAAACTGGGATCTAGTACATATATAACACCCATTTTTATTTGCTGCGGCACTTTGGAAGGCTGAGGCAGGCGGATCACTTGAGGTCACGAGTTTGAGACCAGCCTGACCAACATGGTGAAACCCTGTCTCTACTAATAATACAAAAATTACCCAGGCATGGTGGTGTGTGCCTATAATCCCACCTGCTCAGGAGGCTGAGGCATGAGAATCGCTTGAACTCGGGAGGTGGAGGTTGCAGTGAGCCGAGATCACACCACTGCACTCCAGCCTAGGTGACAGAGGGAGACTCCTTCTTAAAAAAGAAAAAGAAAGAGAAATACTCTAATTAAATGGATGGTCCCTTTTATAATGGATGGCATTTCCAGACTGTGGATATAAAAGCTTGTGCCTAGCCCTGTGCCGGGTGTTGGAAGGACGGGGGGGAATCAGACAGACTTTTACTTTTCTTTCTGCTCCCTGAAAACTTACTGTCTAGTGCAGAGTGTATTAAGAAAGCACCCTTCTTTCATGAGTGCCGTGACTCATGCCGGTAATCCCAGCATTTTGGGAGGCCAATGTGAGTGGATCATGAGGTCAGGAGATCAAGACCAGCCTGGCCAAGATGGTGAAACTCTGTCTCTACTAAAAATACAGAAATTAGCCGGGAGTGGTGGCATGTGCCTGTAATCCCAGCTACTCGGGAGGCTGAGGCACGGATTTGTTTAAACCCAGGAGGAAGAGGTTGCAGTGAGCCGAGATAGCACCATTGCACTCCAGCCTGGGAGACAGAGCAAGACTCTGTCCAAACCAAAAAAAAGAAAGAAAGAAAGCACTCTTCTTTCTAATTCCCAAAACTCTCAATTCTCACTTGTTCACTCTTTTACACTTTCACTTGATCCTCTGAATTCTCGTAGCTCTGTAACCAAAAATGTGTTCCTCTCTTCCCAGGAATGCGGTGAATTTTGTGAGGGGAAGAGGTTATGGACAGTAAGTGTTTATGTTCCGCCAGGCCCTGTCCTAAGATTTATTATGTATTATCTCATTTAATCCTCACCATGACCTAATAAGGTGAGTGCTGCTGTAATCACTTCCAGTTTGCAGATGATGAAAGGAGGCTCAGAAAATTTAAGTAACTGGCCCAAGGCTACACAGCCAGAGTGACAGAACCGGAGTCAAATCCAGGCAGGTCTGGCTCCAGAGGCCTCCCCCTTAACCTCAGTTCTTTCAACCCTTCCTTCATTCTCCCCGACTGCACCTATGAGCCCCAGGCCCATCGCAAAGGAGGTTCAGCCAGGTGTGAATCCAGGGTTCAGAAGCTCATCTTCCATCAGCAGCACAGGAGGGAGAGAGCCCCGAGGAGAAAATGGAAGCAGACGGTCTCCCAGAGGGGCTGTAATAAAAAGCATCATACAGAGAAAGCTGGAAGAGCTGGAGAGCTCCATCAGGAGGTTGGCCTGGTGCTTGTGTCTAGTGACTAGTCTTAGGAGACCTCTCCTTTGGCAGGATGTCCAGGGCCAAGTCTCCAGGGCCAGCTGCAAGGACAGTTTATGGTTCATGTACCCCACTATAGGGGCAGCTAGCGGGCTGGGGATGGTCAGCAAAACTCCCCATCTCTCTCTGTGCCATCACATCTGTTGCCATGGTAACTCCTCTCAGGCATCACCCGATTCTGGGTCTGTTTCCTGGGTTCAGTGTTAGGGTAGGTAGGACTGAGGCTGGTTTTGGCGTCGAGGCACAGGGCTGGTGCTGGTGTTGGGGAAGAGGCACAAGGCCATCGCTCGTGCAGACCACCCATAGCGGTGCCAGGGGGTCGGGGAGCACTGAGTGAGGCATCTGTATTCCTTCCTTGTAAGCCCAGAGCAACGGGACAAAATCCTGTGTTGAGTACATTTGAGAGGAGACCTCCTCCCTAGAGAATCTCCTCCCTACACCCCTCAGGCTAAATGGTTGGGACCCTGTACTTTCCACCTCCCCAGTGACTCTCCTGCCGGCTCCATTTCTCACCAGCACTCAGGTGCAGTCACTATCATCTCCTCGTGGACTGTTGCCCTCCTAACGGGTCCCTGTCTGGCAATCTGTCCCCACAGATCCATCCTCTCCAGGTGAGCTTGATTTATCTATTTATACAGAAACAAGGCCTCACTTTGTCGCCCAGGCTGGAGTGAAGTGGCGCCATCATAGTTCATTGTAACCTTGAATTCCTGAACTCCATGATCCTCCCGCCTCAGCCTCCCGAGTAGCTAGGACTACAGGCTTGTGCCATCACACTTGGCTAATTATTTTTGTAGAAATGGGGGATCTTGCTTGTTGCTCAGGCTGGTCTCAAACTCCTGGCCTCAAGCCATCCACCTCTCACTTTTGAGTAGCTGGGACTATAGGCATGCACTGCCATGACAAGCTAATTATTATTATTTTTTTTTTTGAGAGACAGGATTTTGCTACATTGTCCTGGTTAATCTTGGCCTCAAGCGAACCTCCCACCACGGGCTCCCAAAGTGGTGGGATTAAGGGCATGAACCACCGCACCCGGCCACAGGTGTGTTTTCTTGAGTCACAGGCCTCCACTTGCCCAGTCCCTCCCTACTCCTTCCCCAAGCACTGGCCCATCCAGGCCTCCCTCCACTCACTCCAGGCCACATCCATGCCATGGGCAACGTGACATCCATCAGGTCCAGGAAACACCGGAAATCAGTGAAGCAGGGAGCAAAGGTCAGGGTGAAGCCAACTCTTTTTGGTGTCAAAGGAGATTACGGGTCCGGCTCTCAGAGTTGAGGGCTGGGCCAAAATCAGCCTGTGATCCCAAGTGGGATGAGTTCAGAGGTCGCCAGCTGGCTTCTTTGTGTGTCAATATTAACATGAGAGTCACCTAATTGGGGTGGGTCAGCCAGTGGCCAGAGCCAGGACACACATCAGAAGAGAAAGGGCCCAATCATGCCCCCGGCAGTGTTGGGTGCTTGACATAAGCCAGCTTATTCATTATATTAATATTACTGCTAATAATACTAATATAGGAGCAGCAGGAGGATAGCGGTAGCCACATACATTGCGTGTCTCTTAAACTCCGGCTTGGTGGCTGGCGCTTCATTCATTAAATGGCCTAATCATTCCAACCTCTCTAAGAATTAGATTCTGTTGCTACCTTATTTAGTGCTGAGGCACTAAATGGTAAACTAGTGGGCCGTGTTCACACAGGTGAATGGAGGAGCAGAGACTTGGACCCAGCCAGTGTCTCGCAACACAGGAATGACATCTCCGTTTTATCGATGAGGAAACCGAGATGGATCAAGGCTGTCTAAAGCCGCGCAGCTAGTCAGTGACAGGACTCAGTTACAAACCCAGGTAGGTCTTCTCCAGAGCCCACAATATCCTTATTTTATTTTATTCTTTTCCTGCCTCAATAAAAGAATGAAAGGCTGGAGTGCCTTTCATATCTCAAATGCTCAGTAGCCTCATCTATAAAATGGGGATATTAACATCCCCCTCACTGTGCAGATGCAACAGGAAAATATGTGTGAAACTTTTGTACATGCTGTTCCTTCTGCACAGAATGCTCTTCCTTGTTAAACTTGGCATCTTCTTTGTTAACCTAGCATCTAACCTGCACTGTAGGCTGGAGTACAGTGGCATGATCATGGCTCACTGCAGCCTCGAACTCCTGGGCTCGAGTGATCCTTCCGCCTCAGTCTCCTGAGTAGCTGAGACTACAGGTGTGTGCCACCAGTCCTGGCTAATTTTTAAATTTTTTTGTAGAGACAGGAGTCTCACTATGTTGCCCAGGTTGGTTTTAAACTCCTGGCCTCAAATGATCCTCCTGTCTAGGCCTCCTGAGTCATTGAGATTACAAGTATGAGCCACCACACCCAGCCTTCATCTCATTCCTTTTAAGCTCATCCCTTCTATGGGTTCTCTGAGGGCCACTTGTCCTTTTGGGTGCCACTGTTCCTGCCTTCCTGGACCTAAGGGAACAGTGACTGTCCATTGGCTGATGGATGAAGACCTGCCATCTGCATGGCTCAGGCTAGCCATATAGAGACCAACACTCATTTCCGTTGGTTTTGGGTCGAATGAACCCATGTGGACACTTGCTGGAATCATAGCATCCCAGTAACTTCAGACACTCACTTCTATGTAGGCTGAGTCTAAAGAAACACTACTTACCAAATTTTTTTTTTTTTTAATTTTTAACTCTTATCTTTACAGATGAGATCTTGCTCTGTCGCCCAGGCTGGAGTGCAGTGGCAGGATCCTAGCTCACTGCAGCCTCTAACTCCTGGGCTCTAGCCATCCTCCTACCTCAGCCTCTCAAGTAGCTAGGACTACAGGGATGCACCACCACACCCAGCTAATTTTTAAATTTTTTTTGTAGAGATGGGTGTCTCACTATGTTGCCCAGGTTGGTCTCACCCTCCTGGGCTCAAGGAATCCTGCCATGGCCTCCCAAATCACTGGGATTATAGGCCTGAGCACCCAACCTCCTAAAACTTTTGATTAGAGTCTCGTGCAGTAGCAGTTAACGCATTGACCATTTCTCAAAGGCCTGCTCTGTGCAGGGTACTGAAGACCTAGTGGTGAGCAGAAACTGACACTTCCCTGTCCCCATGAAACTCACATTCCAGTGGGGGAGGTGCAGATTAATCATGCCTAGAATGACACATTGATTCTGTGATGAAAGCTCCCAAGGATGGGACGATTTAATGGAGCAAGCGGACTTGGCCAACGAGGTTAGGGAGAGAGCCCTGACAAAATGACTCTGAAGATGAATAGATGCTAAGTCAGCAAAGAAGAGAAGGAAGAGCATTCTGTGCAGAAGGAACAGTGTATGCAAAGGTTTAACACACATTTTTCTGTTTCATCTGCACTGAGAGGGGCGATATTAATATTCCCATTTTATAGATGAGGCTACTGAGACTTTGAGAGATGAACGGCCTTGCCCAAGGGAGAAACTAGCAGAAATTTGATCCAAATCTGCCTGCCTCGGCCTCAGCAGTCTGATGCCACATTTGACACTCTTCCACACTGGTGCTTAGCAATAGCATCAAATGGCCGGGTGCAGTGGCTCACACCTGTAATCCCAGCACTTTGGGAGGCCGAGGCAGGTGCATCACTTGAACGCAGGAGTTCAAGACCAGCCTGGCCAAGACGGTGAAACCCCATCTCTACCAAAAATACAAAAATTAGCAGGGTGTAATGGTGCATGCCTGTAATCCAAGCTACTCAGGAGGCTGAGATATGAGAATCGCCTGAACCCGGGAGGCAGAGGTTGTGGTGAGCCCAGATTGTGCCACTGCACTCCAGCCTGGGCGACAGAGCAAGCCCATGCCACACACACACAAAACAAAAACAAAACAAAACCATGGCATCACATGATGATGGGAGGAAAGCTTCCTTTGGGGAATAAAAAAATTAATGCAAATAGGCCAGACATTTGTGTCAGACAGAGCTTTTTAAGTTGCTGTGGTAGAAACCCAACTCACACTGACTTAAGCGAAAAAAGGAAATTTATTGTCCCATGTAACAAGAATCCAGGAATGCAAGACTTTAGCCTCAGCTGGATCACAAGGCTCAAACAAGATCCTCAGGGCTTTGTGTGTGTGTCTCTCTTCCCTGGATCCTGCTTCCTTGGGTGTTGGCTTCCTTATCAGGCCCCACATCATGGCCCCTGGAAGTCTCTTGCTCACTCCTTCCTGGCTGTTAGCAGTTGCAGAATATTGAGAGACTCCTCTTTTCCAGCCACTCCAGGGGAATGTCCCTGGGTTGGCTCCCACTGGACCAACCTGGTCATATGCCCATCCCAAAACCAATCAGTGTAGTTAGAGTGCTGAAATGTTCTAATTGGCCAAACCTCAGTCACATGCCTATCCTGGAACCAATCAATGAGGCCAGGGCCTGGACTCCTTCGGTGGGTGCCTGGTCATGTGTATCTAAAGATGATTCAGCCTCACCTAAGCTCTTGGACTGAGAATGTAGGAAAATAGGAACAAGGAATAGGGAATGCTGGAAAGATAAAATAAAAAACAAAACGAACGGCAACAAAAACCCATGGCTGGACCCCCAAAAATCTCAAAATAGGAAAGTCAGTCAGGCAGCTGACTGGCTCAGGCCTGCAATCCCAGCACTTTGGGAGGCCAAGGCAGGTTAATCACTTGAGATCAGGAGTTTAAGACCAGCCTGGCCAACGAGGTGAAACCCCATCTCTACAAAAAAGAAATACAAAAATTAGCTAGGCATGGTAGCATATGCCTGTAATCCTAGCTACTCGGGAGGCCGAGGCATGAGAATTGCTTGAACCAGGGAGGCAGAGTTTGCAGTTGCATCGAGCCAAGATGGCACCACTGCACTCCAGCTTGGATGACAGGATAAAACTGTTAAAAAAAAAAAAAACGGAAAAGAAAAGAGCCGGGTATGGTGGTTCATGCTTATAATCCCAGCACTTTGGGAGGCTGAGGCAGGCAGATCACAAGGTCAGGAGATGGAGACCATCCTGGCTAACATGGTGAAACCCCGTCTCTACTAAAAATACAAAAAAAATTAGCCAGGTGTGGTGGCGGGTGCCTGTAATCCCAGCTACTTGGGAGGCTAAGACAGGAGAATCGCTTGAAACTGGGATGTGGAGGTTGTAGTGAGCCAAGATCGTGCCACTGCACTCCAGCATGGGCAACAGAGCAAGACTGTCTCAAAAAAAAGAAAGAAAGCATGGGTTTTACTGAACACAGGGATGCCCATGAAGACAATGTAACTTGCCCCTTATGAGGGCTCTGTCCAGCGACACCCCAGGTAGTCAGAGCATCATTTAATTTCCCAAACTTTTATAGCTGAATCTTCCATTTTTATCTCATACCCCGGGTTTATCCCAGTTTCTGCTGGAAATGAAGATGCTCCCTACTTCTGAAACTGTCAATTCTCCCTCTGGACGGTTTCTTTACCTCATCTGGAAACTGGAGATCATTCTAATACCAACCTTACCGACTTCAGCAGTCGTGTAAATAAATAAATTTCACCCAATACATAGGCACTTAGCATTATGTCAGTGTTAGTGTTAAGAGCTTTATCACGCCCATTTTTGCAGACGCACAACCTGAGGTTGAGAAGGCACAGCTTGCTTTAGGCCACCTAATGGGTGGTGGAATCAGACACACCAGATGTGGGTCTTCAAAGCCTCAGCTTTGTCATCTCACATCTGGAAGAGCAAATCCATGCTGTTTGTTGCGGTTTTACCATCAGCTGCTTGGGCCAATTTGTAGAATGGATGAATGTATGCACACCTCATTTTAATCAAAATTCTGATGAGAAGATCCCTTAGACATGGATTCATCCACAAATGGGTAAGCCGAGGGAATGTATCCATCACTAGAAATTAATCATGTGTTCTACTGTGCCCTACATGAGAATCAGAATCATCAGGTCTAGCAGGTAACTGGGATGGGAGGACAAGGCAGAGATGCGAAGGAGACATCCCATGTAAGGCACTTTCAGAAAATTGCTCTAAGTGCTTCTAAAGGCTATTACAGTGGCTACTCTTTCTTGAGTACCTACTAGGTACAAAGTACATTCACACAATCTCATCAAATCTTCCGACAGCCATCGGAGGGAAGTATTATCACGCACATTTTAGAGATGAGGAAACAGGTTGAGAGAAGTGAGGTGACTTGTGCAAAGTTGCAGTTACGTGGTAGAGCCAAGATCGGAACTCAGGTCTGTCCCCAACTGATTCAGGAATCAATGTCATCACCATGACCTTCCATCTTCTCTTAGGATGTCCTGTGGTTGACATAGCTGGTTCTCGATTGATCGATGCTTAACTGGTTTCTGGTTTTTCAGCAGGGCTGGGCATTTGCCCGACTCCAAGAATGGACCTTTCCTTAAAGTTTGGGCCTTCGGCACCTCACTTACCTCACCTGGTCCCGGTCCCGTTCTTCGTTTTTGGAATGACAGGCAATATATTGATTCAACAAGTATTTACTGAACACCTGCGATCTTAAATTAGACTTCCTTTCTAGGAAGAGTCTTAGAGTCTCAGGATTCACAAGAAGTCTTTCATGGAGGCTTTGTTTGCAGGAGAAACCCATGAGAGGTTAGGGAAGCAGGGCAGAGCAGAAGAATCTGGGCAGACATGATCGTAACTAGGGTCCAACCACAGTCAGATCCCATGGGTACCTGTTGGGTGTTACTGGTCTCACAGAGTTGCTCCCAACCCTGAGGCCAAGGGCTGGCCTTTTGTACCACAGCATTGGCTGTGGGCCACCTTAGGAGCTGCACATGGCAAAACTTCCTATTCAATGGCAGCTTCCATTAGCAGAACTCTGGTTCCTTCTCTGGACACGGAAGATGCTGACAGCCTAGAGGAACAGCGGGGGACAGGTCCATGAGTAAAGAGATCTGAGCGGGATGCCAGCAGCATCTACTCTATCTACTATGTCTTGGGCACTGTTTGCCCTTGTGGTATTACCTACATCATCTAGAGGGACTATCATTTGCCTAACATTTTAGATACATAGCCAAACTGAATTCGCCCTACAACCTTATGAGGCAGATACAACCCATTTATCAGATGAGAAAGGTGAGGCTCAAGGAGATGTTGGTACCAGAGCTGAGAAAAACACAAAGCCCATCTTCTGTCCCTGAGTCTGGTCCGAGGACCTGGGCAGCTCCCTGCTGTGCCGTCCTCCGCCTTTGAGAAGGTCAGCAGGGAGGCGGAGGCCCAGCCAGCAGCCGGCAAGAGCTGCAGCTGAGGACAGCTTTTTAATAGCCCTAGCATTGGCTGACATTTGGGTTTTACTCTCTGTGAAGTGCACTAATTACTCCTGTTCACTCAGAAGTCCGACTTAACTACTGCTTGGGTTTTATGGAGTGCTTTGGGGTTGCCATTTCTCCAGACCATGATGGTGGCGGGGAGACTTGTCTCTTCCCGAGTCTTCAGTGACAGCTCGCATGTGGACCATTTACAAGCCAGATGCTGCGGGAGCCTCTTTGATCTGTTCTCTCTGTGCCAGGCACATCACACACAGCTCGATCACCCTCCCAACCATCCTAGGAGGTAGGTTCAACAAATCAACCCCACTTGGCAGATGAGAAAACTGAGGTCCAGAGAGGGTAAATGGTTGTTCCAGCTCCCTGAGCTAGTGGGTCTGACATCAGAGCCTGGGTGGTCTAGGGCGCTTGGCGTCATTGCCTCTCTGACAGCCCTCAGCTCCTGCAGATAGAACTCCTCTCAATACCCTTGCTAGGTCTGCAAGGAAGGTACTGAGAGCCCCATTTAGTAGGTAGGGAAACTGAGTCAAGAAGGCTTAGAGCGAAGAGGTTAAAAGCACAAACGCCATGGAGTTGGACTCTCCGGTTGGTAACCTAGCCTCCCCACACACCAGCTGCGTAATGTTGTGCGCTTCCCTGGACCTCTGTTGTTCATCTTTCGGGGAATGAACCGTAAGGACAATAAATGGATAAAGGAAAGCTCTTGGCATGTGCTGGCAATTATAGGGTAATGAGTCCGAGGTGAGTTTGGGGCACTATTTTATGTCCCCACCTCTCTCGTTCTACTCCCTATCCAGCCACCACCTTAGTTCCTGAGTCTTTGCCCCAAAAAGCAACTGCTTTTAAGAAACGCTCCCACTTCATCAAGTGTCCTGAGTCCCTGTGACTGGGGACTGCCACGATTTCTGCCTTTGGGGAAAAATTTCAGGCAGGGAACAGATAAAGAAGTAGCTTCCAGAGAAAAGGGGGAGGGGCTTCCCAGTCTCGTGTTAGAGACATGTTAGTTTCTCATTACATGTTAGACAAGAAGGAATTGTCATCCAATGGTTCCCTCTCCATGCCCCATTGTATAGGCAGAGAAACTGAAATGGCATCAACAAATATTCACCGATGAATGAATGAATGAATGAATGAATGAATGAATCACATGTGAAAACAGAAGGCAACACCTGCCAAGCCCTGGGCCAGAGGCTGGGATCTGCAGTGAGCAGAGCTGCCTGGTAAGTCACTCAGCCTGTGTTCTTCAGACCTTTGGGAATGCTGGTCACTGGTTACGAGGTGGCAGGTGCCCTCAGAGTGGCCCTATGTCTCGGACGCAGTCTTTGCTCCCAAGGAGTCCATGAATGGCTAGTGGAGACAAAAGACAACCAGTCCACGTGATAAATGGAATACAGTTGGCTCTCCATATATCTATGGTTTCACATCTGTGGATTCACCCAAACTTGGACAGAGAATACTTGAAAAAAAAACCAAATACCAATATACAATGTAAAAATGCAAAAAATACGGTAGAACAACTATTTACAGAGTGTTTACATTGCATCAGGTATTACATGTAATCTAGAGATGATTTACAAAATACAGAGGATGTGTGCAAGTTACATGAAAATACTATTCCATACAGTATATGCCTTCTATCAAGGACTTGAGCATTCATGGATTTTGGTATGTGTATTTGTGTGTGGGGGGCAGGGAGAACTGGGTGTCCTGGAATGAATTCCCCATGGATACTGAGGGACAATTACAATAACAGTAGGAGGAAGCACCCACTACATGCAGGGCACCACTCTAGGTATTAGGCTCCATCTTCTCAGTAACTCTCCAAGATGGTGTTACCACTCCCATTGTTTAGATGAGGAAACGAAGGCTCAGAGAGGTTAGGTAACATGCCTGAAGTCACACAGGACGCAGTTGATATGGAATCCAAACCCAATCTCTTTAGGTCTGAAACTGCATGCCTGGGACTGGGGATTGCCCACCTCTTCCCTCTGCCCTTGAGGGGAAGTGAGTCTCTGAAGAGGCAGGAATGTGAGCCAGCTGAGGTTTCCCCTCTGGAATGTGGTACCCGGATGGGCAGAAGTCAAAGCAAAGCCCATCCAAGCCAGAAGCTTCTTAGCAAACTTCCTCCTCCTCCCCATCTCCTCCTGAGATGGGATTCAGACTGAGCTTAGCCCCTTTGTGTTCTGTCTGGAAAGCGGACATCCTGCCCCAATGGGGGCTCCGGCTTCCATCCCACCCCCTACCTTTCCCCAGATTCCAGTGGCTTTCAGTGCCCCACCAGGCCTTCTAGACAACTGACATTTTACACCGCCCCACGATTTCCCCTGTGGTCAGCGCTGGGCAGCGGTAACAGGATTAACCCCATGGAGGCAGATCACTTAATTAAACTTTGGGAGGAAGAAGGCTGTCTCTTCATCACAGCTCTGGGGGAAAGGGAGGGGGCTTTTAATGGGCCAAGTTGAGGGGCTGTGCCCCCCTGCAGTTAATGCTCACTCAACCAGTGGCTGAGAACATCCACTCATCATCTTCCACCTGTACATGTGTCCAACAGTCACTGAGAGCCTCATCTGTGCCCGGCATGTGTTATCTCTAGAGATAGATCAGCGGTGGACCCAACTGGCTTCCCTCTATCCACTCTTCCCACCCTTTGCCACCCTGTAGTTCATCCCTCACACAGCAGCCAGAGAGAGCTGTATAAAGCGTAGTGGGATGACATCTCTGCCCTGCTTAAAACCTTCCATGGCTTCTGTGGCTCCAGCTCTTCCCCATCCCCCTGTTCTCCCCTTGACATGTGACTTAGACTCCACTTCTTGATGGGAGGTGCTTTAATTTCCCCACCCCTTGAACCTGGGGTGGACTTGGTTTGGCCAATAGAATGTTGCAGAAGTGACACTGCGACAATCCCAAGACCTCGTGGCTTCTGTGCTTTCTTACTAGTAGCCCTGCTTCCACTTTGAGAATAAGCCTGGGCTGGAGGATGAGTGACCTCATGGGGAAGAGCCAAGTCCTCCCAGCAGGGGCCATTCTAGACCCACTGCCAGCCAGCTCACTGTTAAACAAGTGGGAAAGGCCAGCCTAGATCAGCAGAGCTGTCTATGTGACCCCTAGCTGACCACAGAAGCATGACAGGGCCCAGACGAAGCCAGAAGGACCATGACACCTAGACTCAAGAACCAATACTTAATGCTTATTGTTTTAAGCCACTGGATATTGGGGTGATTTGTTTTGCAGCAATATTGCAGCACTCACTGACCGAGACAGTCTGCTTTTGCTTTTTGTATGAAGCCACCCTCCCCCTCCATCTCAGCTCTTCCCAATTCCTCCCCTCTCTCACTCTCACCCTCTCACTCACTTTGCCCAGTCACAGTTTTCATGTATTTATTTTCTTACAAGAATCTCCCTCTTTCCTGCTTCCTGGTCTCCCTGACCAATCTGGCACATGGTAGGTCCTCAATAAATACTTGTTGAGTAAATGAATGAATTAATCAGATGATGAATGAACAGACACCATTACTCCTTGTTCTCATGGGGTTTACCATGCAGTGGAGATGATGTTACCAGATCACAGACTTAACCTGACATGAAGGAGAGTAACTAAGGAGGGAACAGTCAGGCTATCAAGAAAGGCTTCCCCAGGGAAGAGACGTCAGAGCTGGGATCTGAAGGATGAGTAAACATCAATTAGGTATAACGGGTAGGGAAGGGTGTTTCAGGCAAAGAGAACAGCAGGTGCCAAGGCCTTAAGACAGGAGGGAGTGTAGCACACTCAAAGAAATGAAGAGAAGCTGGAGTAGGGGATTTTGATTTTTTTAAGCAACGAGAGCCTTTAAAGCCCCATAGAATGGTCACCGCTTCCTTCTCCTGCATGTGCACCCCTACCTTGGGAAGTTTGAGGCTGTTTCATTAGTATTTTCCCACTCTTCCTCTTAAGACAAATAGGAGACCCGAATTTCTAGAAAGCAGAAGATCCTAGGGTTTAGCTAACTACTCTCAAAGCTTCTCCCAGGATTTGCCAGACCCAATTTCTTCCATCTGGGCTCAAATCTTCCAGACAAGGCCATCAGAAGCCCAAGTTGGAGCCAGTAACCCCAGAGGCTCTCATTTATGGGGCTCTTAGCAACTGCCTGGTATTGTGCTAAGGATTTTACAAACACTTTTATCTCAGACTTCAGGACTTTCCTGGCCATAAATGAAACTAGCACTAAAGCAGCTATTCTCTTTCTTCTTATGGGGCCCAAATGGCAATTAGCTTTTATCACAAAAGCAACTCTGTTTGATTTAATGGCTGCCTAAGGCAGGAAAGATTGTCTTGATTGATTAGTAATGTCTGCCTTGGTACAGGAAGGGAACTTGCATAACGTGTGCTCTGCATTTGCCATTTTGCTTTAAGTGGTGCTCTAGTAGTTCTTAAAAAATCTTAGCTTGGTATTTGAGCCAACTCTTGAAGGTCAACTGTACACTGACCAGCCAGGGAAAGCGTAAAGGCATTCCCACCAGGGAAAACTTCACGGAACAAGTTTTTGGAGGGCCACAGGGCAGGAAGATGGGGCAGCAGGGAGTGACAGGAGGCATGCACTTGGAAGGGCAAGTCCAGGACAGGTCAGGGAGGAAGGACATCCAGGGCTGGCTTAAGGAAATGGTTGGGAAACTGATTCAGGTTTTGGAATTGTCTGTGCTTTCCTGCAATCCTGATGCTCAAACACACAACATGGGTGATTTCAGCTTGACAGAGTGCTGATCTCAGTGGGTTTCTCATGCTATGGTTTTGTTCCATTACACCAGGGGTCAACAAACTGTGACCCATGGGCCAAATCTGGCCTGTGGCTTGTTTTGTAAATATGTGCTATTGGAACACAGTCACACCATTTGTTTACATACTGTTTATGGCTGCTTTACTCAACTCTGCTATGGTGGCAGAGTTAAGTCATTGCAGCAAAGACCATCTGGTCTGCAAAACTGAAAATATTCACTATCTAGCCCTTTATGGAAAATGTTTGAAGAACCTATAGTCATCACTATACTAGGCAGGTCACACACAGTATTGCACATCCTCCCAGCAACCCTGTGAGGTATTGCAACCTGTTCTTTGCAGATGGGGAAACTGAGGCCCAAGGAAGTAAAGTGACTTGCTAAAGGTCACACCATGGGTGATAGATCTAGGACTCAAATCAGATTTGTTTGATGATAAATTCCGCTTTTTTTCCCCCTACAACCTCTCACTTTAAAAGCTCATGAGAGCTTTTTATACACATGAGAAATGGTAACTCCAATGCATTACCCACTGTCAATTTGGGGTGGTGAGAATATGGGTGGCTGTTGGTAGTTTCTTTGTCATTTTCCATTATTTCTCTTATTACTACTATTGAGTGACCACAAGGTGCCAGGCACTTTATCTATCATTCTCAGTTTGTCCTCACAATAGCCCTACGAGATAGGGTGCATTATTATCCCCAGTTTACAAATGGGGAAACTGAGGCCCAGATAGGGGTTGCAGTTTTCCCAGGTCCTCCTAGGGATGCCACTGGGATTTGAATTGGCTTGTTCTGGTCCCTGCCTGCAGGCTTCCTCTGTCTTTGGAGAACATTGATCCTACTCCTCCCATACCTTTGTTTTCATGGTCCAGATTCTCCGAAGTGTTCCCATCTGTTATGTGTGTGTGTGTGTGTGTGTGTGTGTGTGTGTTGTGCAGGAAGGAGTGCAAGTGGTGAGTGCAAGAGGGTGTTATTATCCCTGTTTTCCAAATGGGGAAACTGAGGCCTGGGGGGAGTGGGCCTGAGTAGCTGGGACAGGAGGGCAGGGCTTCACGTGTGGCTCGGTCCTTCCTCCCACCCTTCAATCAGAGTTAAGCGCCATCCTCTCCCCCGCAGCCCCCCTCCTGCAGACTCATCCCCCACCAGGGAGAGCCGAGGAGGACAGTGATGGATTTGGGCCAGCCTTCATTTTCATTCTCGATCCCTGCATCTCGCTCATGCTCTCCCTCCCTCTCCACTTCTCCTCCTGCAGACGGATGACAAGTGAGAATGTCTGTGACCCAGAGAAATTATCTTCCCTTCTCTTTCACCGCATAATTTTCTGCCCTCTCGTCTGGACAAGCCTGGGTGATTTTTAGCTACAAAAAAGAGGGAAAATTATCATTGAAGGAAAAAAAAAATAGAAGGAGGCTCCTAGCCATACGACAGACAGGCTATCTTCTGGGTGAAAATGAGAATCTCCCGTCTTGTGAACTCGGGGGGGACTTTGCAGGGGGTGTTCACACCGTACGATGACTGTGAGCACCCCGGAGGGCCAGGCCCATGCCCCAGCAGATTCTAGAGGCTTGAGGCACCTGCAGACTTTTCTGGGTGTACCCCAATATCCAGTACATGTGGGTACACACCTGGAGGACTTCAAGGGGGAGGCAACACAGTCATGAAGCCCCTGTGATTCCCTTGCATCACCTCACTCTCCAGCCCTGTGCCTAGGACCTGGCAACTTTTCCCTAGACTGTGGCTTTCTGGAAGTTTCTTTCCCCTTCCCCACCCGTCACATACACCTGCATGCCCAAACACTAGGCCGTATGCTCAGGGTCTGCTCCACAGGTCGACATGCACAGTCTTCTTATTTCTTAAAAAAAAAACAAAAAAAAACCGTTTATTTTATTTTTCTTATTTAAAATGTCAAGCATTACAAGAAAAAGTTTGGCAAGTAAATGTCCATCTTTTTTTCTCAACCCTTGTCGTGTAACCACTGCTAATGGGTTCGTATCTGTTTTGCCAGACTTTTCCATGCAAGCATCATGATTATAAAAAGGTACACACACAAGCGTATGTGCACACACACACACACACAAACACATGCATGCACACGCACACACACACACATGCACACAGGATTCACTGAGCTCACCCAGCACTGTCCTTTACTGTGTGGCCTTATGCAGGTTGCTTAACCTCTCTGAATCTGCTTCCTCATCTGTAAAACAGACACAGTTATAGATTGTAGGTTGTAGGGAAAACTGAATAAATTAACACGTGTAATGTGCTTAGAACAGTGCTGAGTACATAGAAAATACAGAGGAAGAAGGTTGGAATACACTCTCCCCAGCCCCAGGACTTTAATCAGACTAGCCTCTCTTTTGTTTTACATATTATGAATTGTTTAGGAAAATAGGTTCTCTTGCTTAAAAAGCGCGTGCACACACACACACCAGTTGTAAGCTGCTAGCACTGGGGGCTGAGCAAGGCTGTGGTTAGCAGACTAAGCTGGTGTACTCCTACTGTGTGACCTTGGATGAGTGACTTTGCCTCTCTGGGTCCCAGTTTCATCATCTATAAAATGGGAATAACAATAGCATGGAGGGCTTTTGCGAGGAGAAACTCAGGTAAAGTGTGTGAAATAGACAGCAGTGCCTGACAGATCACGCAGGTTGCCCCTAAATAGTCGCTGTTGTTATTACTAATTTGCTATGAACATGACTTTGCATTGAATGGATTACAGGGGTGTGCGTCCTTATTCAGGGCCTGGAAGCAACCAGGGCCTTCCTCTTTCCCAACCCCTGCTGTCACTTTGGGATCAGAGATGGCCTCATAGGGTTGGTGAAACCCCTGAAATTATACGCAGGCACCTCCCTTTTGCATCCACTAAAAATGGTTTTCTTCCCAGGCAAAGATCTTTCTCTTTCATCAGATACTCAAAGTGGTCGTTAACCCAAGAGAGTGAAGAACCCCTGAGGCTTACCATAGGCTCTCTGCTTTCTGCAAAGATCGGCTTTTCCACTAAGAAGAAGCCAGAGTTTGAACTCTCTAAGCAGTGTTCTGAGGACTCTTGATGGTCCCAGAAACCCTTCCAGGGGACCTGGGGGAGCTTCTCCCTTTCCCACCTCCTATTTTTGTGCAACTAGATTTTCTTCATGTGTCTCAAGCAAAACAACAGATCGCAGAAGTGGGTTTGAGAATCCAGGTGTTGCCTGTAACCCCAACACTTTGGGAGGCCAAGATAGGTGGATTGCTTGAGCTCAGGAGTTCAAGACCAGCCTAGGTGACACGGTGAGACCCTGTCTCTACTAAAATACAAAAAAATTAGCCAGGTGTGGTGGCATGAGCCTGTGGTCCCAGCTACTGAGGAGGCTGTAGTGGGAGGATTGCTTGAGCCTCAGGGTGGAAGTTGCAGTGAGTGAGCTGAGATCGTGCCACGGCACTTCAGCCTGGGTGACAGAGTGAGATCCTGTCTCAAAAAAAAAAAAAAAAAAAAAAAAATCCAGGTGTTTTCTATTAAGCCAGAGATTTGCAAAAATATACAACAATGCCACTCTGCAACCTCCACCTCCTGGGTTCAAGTGATTCTCCTGCCTCAGCCTTCCGAGTAGCTGCGACTATAGGTGCCTTTTCACCACATCCAGCTAATCTTTTGTATTTTTAGTAGAGACGGGGTTTCACCATGTTGGTCAGGCTGGTCTCAAACTCCTAACCTCAGGTAACTGCCCGCCTCAGCCTCCCAAAGTGCTGGGATTACAGGCGTAAGTCACCATGCCCAGCCCTTCTCATTAAATTTTTATTTTTAGAAAATGATTAGCTTTCTATAAAATACCTTATGTTAATATGTAATGATTTTGTAATTATTATTTTTAAATAATTAAGCTTTTTAAGTATTTCAGTTTTAATTTCTAAAACTATGTGTATGGATACACATAGCTTACATAAATAAAAACTCTTTGAGCTCCTCAATATTTTAAGAGTGTAAAGGTGTCCTGAAACCCCAAAAGTCTGAGAACTGCTATTCTCTGGAAACCTACCTGGTTGTGATAGAAGGAGCTCTAACCCAGGGCTTTGGCTATGGGGCATCCTGGGAGATGTGGTAGGCAAGGCAGGCTAGAGACAGGAAAAAGGGGTGGATTTAGGATCAGGCCAGCTGAACAGGTAGCCAGAAACAGCCACCCTTAAGGGTCATAAAATCAGCAATGGATGTGTAATAATATGGAGAAAATAGTGTTTTGTCAAATTCCTCTCAGGAGAGTCTTATATGAGGCTGGTTACAGGGATAAGTAGTGAGACCTTCAAGAGGCTTTCTCAAGTAACAGTGATGATTGCTAAATTGCCTTGTAAGGACTGTGTACCTACTAACGAACTGCAAGGCCATTCTTTGCTGAAGAGGCTATGCAAGTTTGGGGCCAGAACGGAATTGCTGCAGTTCCTGGAGGAGAGGCTGAACTTTGCCACCAGAGGGCACTCTTTCTTGCCATCTCTCCTAGAAGCTCCCTGCTGCCCCTTAAAACAGTGCAGAGAAAATACCTCTACTGGTTTTTACTTGAAGGGGCAGTTAGTTATTGGTTATACTGGGCAGAAAATTTGGGCTGACTGTAAAGAGAGAGCAAATGGAGAAGCAGGTGAAATCAGCCAAGAGGCAAATCAGGACTCCTGGGCAGAAAGGGCTCCCTTGTTCATCAAGAGTGAGTTTGTGGCTCACTCTGTAAGACTCAAGACCCAAGGTGAAAACATGAACTCTCCTGTTAGGAAATGATGCTTGCTGAGAAACATTCTCAGGGGCCACAAGGAAGGTGAGAATCCCAAATCTGCCTGGGAAGGAGGCTGGTAATAGGAAAGGAGGTTTCTTGGCCAGCCAGCATGGATGATTTAATATGGAATGCTTTATCTTTAAGAAATAGATTCAAAGAATTCAAACCCAAGGCTGATTCACATGGAAACTGGCTGTCTTTGCAGGTTGGAGGTTGATAATCAGGACATCTGTCTGCCTTGTTAAAGAGGCTAAAATTATTCTTCTTACCCTCTGTCCCTAGTTTTCTCTGAGCAAGCAGTGCATTTTCTTTCCACCTGAGGAAATTCTGAATGCTCTTGAAAAGGTTCTGGAATGCAGTTGTGAAGCCTGTGGTATTTCTTTCACAGATAATCTCCAGGGCAGTTAGCCACAAGAGAGGCAAGCCATGCCAGCCTCTGCCAGTGGGTAGGGCAGAGGTTTTAGGATTGGGGGAGCTGTGGATGGCTCCCAATTCTCAAATCTTACTTTTAGAACATCCCAGAACATTCCTGCGGTATGGTCTTGGTTCTGTCACTGAATCTCCATCAGTTAGGGTGCTGGCAGGAATGAAATGGTAATTGAGGGGGGTTTAAAGGAACAAATGTGTGGGTGAGGTAAAGAGACATCAGAAAGGAGAGTGAAGCTCCTTGGGACTGGCGGCAGTGAGGAGCCATTACACCTTGTTCCTATAAGGCAGGGTGAGGCAGAAGCTACTGGTGGTACACAGGGAGGTCATGCTTTCTTAATGGCGTCAATTTCACCCCCAAAAGGGGCAAAAATTGGTTCTTGGGAGGTGAAACAAATCTTACTGTTTGTATGTGGGAAGCACAAATATACATACAGCACATAAACAGGAACACAGTGTATCTGCTGTATTGTAATTTCATGGGGAGAAGGAGTGATTAGAAAAAAGTCTAGAAAGTCTTCTTAGGGGGATGATCATTTTTAAAAAGGTTGGCTGAGCGCGGTGGCTCACACTTGTAATCCCAGCACTTTGGGAGGCTAAGGCAGGCAGATTGCTTGAGCCCAAGAGTTCAAGACCAGCCTTGGAAACACAGGGAAAACTCCATCTCTGCAAAAAATAGAAAAATTAGCTGGGTGTGATGTCACACGCCTGTGGTCCCAGGTACTCAGGAGGCTGAGGTGGGAGGATCATCTGAGCCAAGTAGGTCAAGGCTGCAGTAAGCTGTGGTCGCACCACTATACTCCAGTTTGGACAAGAGAGTGAGACCCTGTCAAGAAAAAGAAAAAGAAAGAAGGAAGGAAGGAAGGAAGAAAGGGAAGGAAAGAAGGAGGGAGAGAGGGAGGGAGGAAGGAGGAGGGAGAGAAGGAGGAAGGGAGGGAGGGAAAAAGGAAGGAAGGAAGGAAGGAAAGAATGGAGGCAGAGAAAGAAAAAGAAAGAAAGAAAAGGAAGCCAAGAAACATTGCTGCCGCTGCTGGAGAGATCTGCTGGTCAGGAGCAATGCCTCTCATTGTGCTCCACAGCAGGGCATCAGGGGCATTAATACCCCAACCTCTTTCTCCCCCTGCCTTCCCTTCTTCTGCCAGGGCCTATTGGCCAAACACAACCAGAAGCCTGAAAGAGGGTCTCTGGATGCAGCCCACATAGGTTGGCCTCCCAGGCACAGAGCAAGGTGGAGAATAGTGCAGCGTGAACCAAAGGCAGCAAACAGATGATGTCCAGATCTGAGTCAGTTAATTTCCACCACTTACAAGCTGAGCAACTTTGGGCAAGATCTATTAGGTTCCATGGTGAGCCCCACTTCCCAGCTCTCCGTCAGAAACTCTCTCTATCCGAGAACTTGTGTTAGAGTTGGGTAGTATGAACGTAACGATGACAGTCTCAGTATTTGGGAAGCTTAGGGTTTAACAGGGAGACAGACTCGCAGAAAGGACAACTCCCCTGCAGAGGAGTAGATCAAGGGATGTACAAAGGTCAGGTGAGGTGAGGAGGAGGCAGAGAAGAGGAAGGGGATCCCAGCTGGGCGGGGCCCTGAGAGATGGGTGGTGCCCTTCATACCACTGAGGCTGAGCTGCCTCTGTGCCTCTGTTCATGCCATTCCATTCTAGAATGCTTATCCTTGCTCTCTCTACTTGCTTAGGTTTGATCCATCAGAGCCTTTTCTTCCCTGCTATGAGGTCTATGCCACCTTCTTTCTAGTGATTTCTTGGAGCCACAGACAATCCCACTGCCAAGTAATTTCTGCTGTTTGCTTCCTTTAACAGATAGCAAACACCTAGAGGGAGAGAGGGCAGGGCTGCTTGCGATAGAAGTCCTGGGGCTGGGGCTAGTATAGAAGTCCTGGGTCTGGGGCCAGTTTAGAAGTCCTGAGGCTGGGGCCAGTTTAGAAGTCCTGGGGCTGGGGCTAGTTTAGAAGTCCTGGGGCTGGGCTAGTATAGAAGTCCTGGGGCTGGGGCTAGTATAGAAGCCCTGGGGCTGGGGCTAGTATAGAAGTCCTGGGACTGGGGCTAGTATAGAAGCCCTGGGGCTGGGGCTAGTATAGAAGTCCTGGGGCTGGGGCTAGTTTAGAAGTCCTGGGGCTGGGGGAAGTCCTGGGGCTGGGGCTAGTATAGAAGTCCTGGGGCTGGGGCTAGTTTAGAAGTCCTGGGGCTGGGGCTAGTTTAGAAGTCCTGGGGCTGGGGCTAGTATAGAAGTCCTGGGGCTGGGGCTAGTTTAGAAGTCCTGGGGCTGGGGCTAGTTTAGAAGCTCAGGGCTCTGTAAGTAGTTGTGGATCGGCTCGTTACAGCAGCAGTTCTCAGTCTTGGTTCCCCTTCAGAATTACCTGAGAAACTAAAACATTGCCAATGTCCCAGATAAATTATTCCAAAATCTCTAGGGGTAGAGTCAAGGCCTGGATGGTTTTTGTTTGTTTGTTTTTAAGACAGGGTCTCACTCTGTTGCCCAGGCTGGAGTGCGGTGGCATAATCATGGCTCACTACAGCCTTGACCTCCTGGGCTCAAGCGATCCTCCCATCTCAGCCTCCTGAGTAGCTGGGACTACAGGAACAAGCCACCCATGCCCAGCTGATTTTTGAATTTTTTGTGGAGACGGGGTTTTGCCACGTTGCCCAGGCTGGTCTTGAACTCCTGGCCTCAAGCAATCTGCCCGCCTCAGCCTCCCAAAGTGCTGGGATTACAGGTGTGAGCCACCTCACCCAGCAAGGTACGGATGTTTTTCAAAAACTCTCTGGGTGATCTTGATATGCAGCTAGGTCTGACCTGAATCATATGATATGCTTTATAACTATTACCTACATGTGCACATCCCTATCCTTCCCATGGTTTTTAAACTGAAGTATAAGTTACATAATGTGCACATGTTGGTGGATGTTGACCCATGTATGCACTGTGCACCTATCACCCAGATCAAAAGAGAAAACGTTTCTTTTCCCCAAAGGCCATTGCTATCCTGTTACCACCTTCAGTTTTGCATGTTCTTGAACTTCAGGCCAGTGTTGCTGTGGATGTCCGTGGTTCCTTTTCACTGCTGAGCAGTATTCTGTCGTGTGAATACACCACCCTTTATTTATCCATCCTCTGTTGACAGACATTTGGGTTGTTTCCAGCCTTTCGCTATTGCAAATGCTGCTATGGACATCTGTATACGGATCCTTTGTTCTCTACGTTCTCATTTTAATGACATTTTATTCCTTTCTCCTTTTGCATTATACTCCAAGTCCAATTTTCTTTTTTTTTTTCACATCTACAACAGATTTATTTTTCAAAGGAATGGATTTTGAGAGAAAATAACATAGGGCAGAAATATGGAATAGAAAATAAATACAAAGCCGGGTGTGGTGCTCACACCTGTAATCCCAGCACTCTGGGAAGCCAAGGTAGGCAGATCACTTGAGGCCAGGAGTTCAAGACCAGCTTGGGCAACATGGAGAAGCTGTGTCTTCACTAAAAATACAAAAATTAGCTGGGTGTGGTGGCGGGTGCCTGTAATCCCAGCTACTAGGGAGGCTGAGATGAGAGAGTCACTCGAACCCAGGAAGTAGAGATTGCAGTGAGCCAAGATAGTGCCACTGCACACTGCAGCCTGGGTGACAGAGCAGGACCCTGTCAAAAAAAAAAAAAAAAAAAAAAGGAAAGAAAAGAAATACACATGTAGGTGGTTTTGCTAATTGTTTTATAACCATAAGAAACTAGTTCAGGGACTACCCTGTATAAACCACAATGAAGGTTCCAAAATCAGGGCTGAAAATTTCAGTCTCTGGTTTTCAGGATTTAGGCTGCAGTCCTTGATTCTGGATAGGTCACTGGGTGTGTGGCACAGCCCCTGCTTTTAACCAGATTTGAACAGAAGAGTGGCCACTTGGCCCAGGTGGAAGTAGACGAAGTGTTTGCTTTCATGCGTCACATAACTCCCAAAGTTCCTCCCCATGATGCAAGCTGCATGGGACTGGACCTCTTGTCAAATTCCTTCTTGATACGAGCTGCCGTGTCCTTCTCTCTATTCTATTTCTCTAGCCCCTGAGCAGTGCACTCCACCAAGTCCTACTGCATTTCTTCCAGCATGTCAGCATTTTTTATCATCATCTTTAGTCGTTTTGCACATGGCTACCTAGGGGGCAAGCAACCCTCCCGCCTTGGCTTCCCAAAGTGCTGTGATTACCGACATAAGCCACCATGTTCAGCCGCCTCTGGAGTTTTCTAGGTGCAGAACGACTATGTCTTGGTTGAAATGCAGCTGGAAGCACATTCCCTCGAGGCAAACATGGCCACATCGCATCGTGGGGAGGAACTTCAGGAGTTATGTGACACATGAAACAAAATGCTTCATCTACTGCCACCTGGACAAAGTGGCCACTCTTCTGTTCAAATTCAGTTAAAAGCAGCGGCTGTGCCACACACCCAGTGATCTATCCAAAATCAAGGACTGCAGCCTAAATCCTAACATTCTAGATTATTTCTGAGACAGCTACCTTGACATCCATCTTTTATGATAATAATCCCTTGGTCTTAGATGATTCCAGCACACGGGGCAGTATGTGCACAGTAGGTAGGTATCTCTTCAACAAATGTTTGTTGGTGTATTAGTTCACTCTCACACTGCTAATAAAGGCATAGCTAAGACTAGTAATTTATAAAGGAAACAGGTTTCATTGACTCAGTTTAGTATGGCTGGGGAGGCCTCAGGAAACTTACCATCATGGCGGAAGGGGAAGCAACGTTGTCCTTCACATGGCAGCAGGGAGAAGAATGAGTGCCTAGCGAAGGGGAGAGCCCCTTATAAAACCATCAGATCTTGTGAGAACTAACTCAGTCAGTATCGTGAGAACAGATGGGGGAAACGGCCCCTATGATTTAATTATCTCTACCTGGTCCCTCCCACAACACGTGGGGATTAGGGAACCTAAAATTCAAGATGAGATTTGGGTGGGGACGAAGCCAAACCGTATCGGTTGGTTACGTGTCAATATGCCACACACACAGGTAGAGGGCTGCGTATTTAGCATTTACACTACAGGGTTGATGCCGTCTCTTTGGGCATGATGGTTTCTCTTGGCCCAGTTGGACCTTAACACTTGCTGGCATTAGATTAAGTGGGCAGGATGGGCACTGCCCGGATGCCAGGTTCTTGGAGCCAGGGCTCACAGTTTCAGCCTATCCCACGTCATTTGTGCTCTCAGTCTTCCATGATGTTGAGACCTTAACTCTGTGATGTCTAGAGTTTGTGGCCACCTGTATGATTTATATTTCAATGCATACTTTTACTTAACGAGAATTTACACGGACCTTTTGAGAGAACACAGAAACTAAATAATGTTCTTTTTTCTTTGTTTTCTAACGTTGTATAATGAATTTGCACATCCCATAACTTTTATTTCCTATTCCACCAAACGTTTATTGTCACAATATACCTGAAATCCTGGAAGCCCAGGGGATAGCAGAGCTCATGGGGAAAGATGTTCTACTTTTCACTGATTTTCACTTTCCGTCATCTTCAGCCCTTTCCCATCCAGGCTCAATGGATACGCAAATTAAACCCCAGAAAACAGTCTTTCTCCAGTGGTGCTGTCTGGTCCACCAAGCTTGCTTTTGGGTGAAATAAGGATCACATATAAAATAAGGATTCATGCCTTTCTTGATTCATTTCATCTTAGCTCTTCCCCAAAATATGGAACCTGAAGTAGAGATATTTAAGTAAGTGATAGATTGATTTTACCATCAGAGATGGCTCTTCCAAGCCTGGTGTCCATCTTAGAATCTTAAGGCTGCTGTTTTTGATTTCAGACTCACCCATATTGTTATCCCCCCATCCACAGCCCCAAACCCTTACTCCACGGATCAGCTCAAGAATGCATTTCAGAGCAAGTAACAGAAAAGCCAACTATGTCTTAAACAGATGGGAGCCATTCTTCTTATGTAGTGAAGAGTCTGGAGGGAGGTGACTGGTGCGGATTAAATAGCTTGTTTGTCTTTATGATTCTTTTTTTTTTAGAGATTCTCACTTTGTCACCCAGGCTGGAGTGCAGGGGCGCGATCTTGGCTCACTGCAACCTCCGCCTCCCAGGTTCAAGCAATTCTCCTGCCTCAGCCTCCCGAGTAGCTGGGATTACAGGCATTCACCACCATGCCTGGCTAATTTTTATATTTTTAGTAGAGATGAGGTTTCACCATGGTGGACAGGCTGGTCTTAATCTCCTGACCTCAAGTGATCCATCTGCCTCGGCCTCCCAAAGTGCTGGGATTACAGGCGTGAGCCACCGCACCCAGCCAGATTTCTGTGTATGTCGGATTGGCTAGAACTCTGGCTTGGACAGCCCCCGGCTGCCATCAGGGCTGAGAAATCAAGTGGACGGCAGCACTGGTGAAGGGGATTGGAGATAATCGGTGATCCCACAGTGTCTGCCTCGTCCTGTTTTCACCCCATCTCCTGCTCCTCGCTGTGGTGTCATTTAACCTTCCAGTTTCGATGCGTGCCAAGCTCTCCACAGTCGCTTCTACCAGGCTAAATGTCTCTCCAGTTGATTCCGTACATGCATCGTGTTCCAGAAACCCAGGCCAACTCTACATCCTCAAACACAAAGTCTCCCTGCTTCTGGGGAATTTTCTTGTCCCCTCATCCCAGGTACTGCCGGCCCCAGCTCCATTCTCAGCAAACATGGGTGGTATCTTCTTATCCTTCAAGTCTTGGCTGAAATGTCACCTCCTCAGGGTGACCTTCCTGGGCCAATGCAATCTAAAATCAGGCCTTCCTCTGCCCCTCATCCCTATCTGAAATAATACATGTTTTTATTCCTGGCTTATTATCTGTTTTCCATGAGGCCTCAGAAAAACTTTCTGTCCGACTATAGAATGCCCACATACAAAACACAGTGTAAAAGTGTTGATGAATATTTGTTAAATGAATGCATGAATACGTGAATGGGAGGAGGGAAAAATTCCAATAGCCTCCAAATTGTTGGTAAATATTGTCAAGCGGGGACCATGGCTCAAATAAGTTCAGAACTTTAAATGGTTACCACGACACTCTTTAGGAGTAAAATGCATGTACATGCAAACACACACAGGCACACATGCACACACACACGCACACACATGCACACAATCGCGTGCATGCACACACCAAAATGAAACAATAAAACAAGAAGGAAAAAGCAGAGGAGGCCAGGCGGTGGCTCACGCCTGTAATCCCAGCACTTTGGAGGCCGAGGCGGGTGGATCACGAGGTCAGGAGTTCAAGATCAGCCTGGCCAAGATGGTGAAACTCCATCTCTACTAAAATACAAAAAAATTAACTGGGTGTGGTGGCGGATGCCTGTAAACCCAGCTACTCGAGAGGCTGAGGCAGAGAATTGCTTGAACGTGAGAGGCAGAGGTTGCAGTGAGCCAAGGTTGCGCCACTGCACTCCAGCCTGGGAGAAGAAACAAGACTCCGTCTCAGAAAAAATAAAAAAGAAAGAAAGAAAAAAGCAAAAAGCAGAGGAGTACTGAGGTGTGGGAAAGAAGTAGAGGCAAGTTTCATTGCCAGCCTTTTTGCTTCATTATTCAATCTTATGGAGTACCAGACTGAAGGCAGGCAGCCTCACCGAACAGATAACAAGTACCAGACCGAAGGCAGGCAGCCTCACCGAACAGATAACAGAATTTGTCATTTGCAGTGGCCGCATGATTTTTAGGTCTAAATGCCTTTCTTTCAACATGGACTCTGTGTTGCTAGCTGCTAGCTCATGCAAATTGGGCCTCCATATGGAGGGACTGGGCCCTATTTTGCATGTAATGCACACATGCACCTTTGTTTGAAATAGGTTAGCTTGAAAACTGCCCAGCTCCACCCAGCTACAGGGGTCTCAGTGCACTTGTGAAGTTGGTCCTAACCTCCCACCTGTATGCCCCCTTTCTAAGAGATCATTCCCAGGACACTTCAGCCCTCCAAGACCAGGGAGGTCTTTTGCCTCCTTTGTACCCAGCACCCAGAACTTATCTTGCTTATTAAATGCAATGAGCATTTAATAAGCAAGACAAGTTCAATATCTGAACCCCACCTTGTTCTGATCTTTCAGAAGCCTCTGCCCCTCTTGCATGGAGTTCATTTAATTCGTTCTCGTCTTCTGAACCCCATGCCCCATCTTAACCTCTTTCACGCACAGGATCCGCATCTCTGCCCCTCAGCACCAAGCCCTGGGCCTGGTCAGTCGCAGCACTCTGCAAACGGCGATTCCAGAGCTGATGCCCAGCTTTCAAAATGCCAAGTGCAAATTCCCTGCTTCTGTGAACTCTCAACAAAGAGAAGTGTTGCTTTTTGGTAAAGGAGGTTGGCAAGAAGCTTGGGGAAAGAAGTCTCCCTCTGGCCCCCAACTTCCCTGAACCTTCCTCTGCCCCATCTTTGCTTCTGGAATATTCTGGACTTGGAGAATATCGGTTACATATGAAGGGAGACATAAGAGAACCAAGTGGGTGGACAGGCAAGCAGAAATCTGTCTCTGCAAAGGCAAGGTCTAGAGTCTCCCCAAACCCTCGGGGCAAACCCCGCAGACCTTCCTGTATCTCCATCCTCCCTGGACAATCTCAGCAGCTGGGACCTCCTCCTCTCCAAGCACACTGCCCAGCCCCTCCTCCTCCCATTGCTGGACTCCCTTTGCTGCTGTGGAAATTTCCCCCACCCAAATTCTACTCTGGCCTCAACTATCCTGGCCACAAAGAAAGAGTGAGCTCCGTGTGGAACCAACTGAGCCTGCTTCACAGAAGACAGACCTTGCCTACTTAGCAGGAGACAGAACTTGCCTACTTAGCAGGAGGGCAGAAGCGACCTCCTCGCAGGCCCGAGTGGCCTCAGGTGCTCGTTGTGAGGGAGCAAACGGTCAGGACCTCAGTGGCATCCTCCTTCTCTCTCAAGGACAGGAGGGTGACCATCTGGGCTTTGGCCAGAGTTCCACGGAGGAAGCCCCAGCCTTTTCTCTCCAGCAAAGATGCTGTTATCAAAACCAGGAGAGGGAATTTGAATAAAAAGGAGGGGAGAGAGAGTCGCCCCCCTACTGCGGTTTCCAGGCGACACGTCGTCTGTTGCGGTCGCTGTCATACAAACCCTTTCCCCGTAAGACGGCAGGTCCCACCGGGAGAAGGGGTGAAGAGGAATATTTTATCAGCCGTGTACATATGTAACCAGAAACGGGGCTGAAAAGCAAAACCTCGTTTCCCTGAATAGGGGGAAGGAGGGAGGGGGTGGGGACGCTAGCGGAGGTGGCAGAAGGGACTTATCTCTAGGAGGTCAACAGCGGGAACATGCGGTGACTGATTCCTACCCTCTGTCTTGTCAACGCGGGGAGCATCCGCACAGAGGGCTGTTTGGTGCCCAAAGTTTAAAAGGCATCTTGTTTTTGTATTTAGCTATAAGAACCCAATATACATATCACAGGTGAAAGAAAGAATAATAAATATTCTAAAACCACGCCAGAATGGGGTGGTTGAGTCTTTAGAGAATGGGATGTGCATTTCTCATTCATGGGCTACTTCTCTGCTCCTTTGGGGAAGAAACCCGAAGCACGGGGAGGCCTGCCTTCCTCTGTGTTGAAGTCTCAAGTGCGTTCTACAACATGGGGCAGTGCGGCACTGGCTGGAGAAAGCCCTGCTTCCCCGTCCAGGTCCAAGAAGCCTGGAGGCCCGGTCAGCATTGAATGTCCAAGCATGCAGGGCAGAAGAGATGATTTCATCTCTACTCTGCAAAAGGCAGCCGTCTCGCCCCTTCCCCACTGAGCACTGTCCTTGGAGGACCTCAGCAATGAATTCAAAGAAAAAAATGGTGATGAAACACTAGCTCTGCCCAAGAGTTTAGTGTGAATGCCACCAACCCTGCAGAGAGTCACCAGCCCGCTTGCCTGGGGACAGTGACCACTCACAAGGTACGAAGTGAAGGGGGCTGCATTATTTTTAATTTTTCTTGAGATGGAGTCTCGCTCTGTTGCCAGGCTGGAGTGCAAGGGCTCATTGTAACCTCTGCCTCCCTGATTCAAGCAATTCTCCTGCCTCAGCCTCCGGAGTAGCTGGGACTACAGGTAAGCGCCAACATGCCCAGCTAACTTTTGTATTTTTAGTAAAGACAGGGTTTCACTATGTTGGCCAGGATGGTCTTGATCTCTTGACCTCATGATCCGCCTGCCTCACCCTCCCAAAGTGCTGGGATTATAGGTGTGAGCCACGGCGCCCGGCCAGGAGACTGGTTTATTTACCCCATTTGTTTACTGTGCTGGTTGGGGAAGTCTAGCGGGAGAAGGTGAACCCACGTGTTCTCTGGGAGGCATTTTTCTGGTGATGGGTCTGTAAGCCCATTTACCAAGAACACAGCATGAAAATAATCAGATGCGAAGACAGGCAGCCATCCTTCAACCGCTCCACCCATATGCTTGGGTGGGGCTCCTCTAACTACCGGCTCATTCAGAAGTCTGGGAGGTAAGGAAATAAAAAAGTTAAGCAAAGAGGAATGGAGACAGCACAAGAGGGAGAGAAGAGGAGAAAGAGAGAGAGAGGTGAGAAATGCAAGAACCCATCTGGACCATGCATCACATTGAAATTGCCCTGCATTAAAAATTCACCAGCCAGTGAATTTTCAAGGGATTTGTAGTAATTAGATGACAAAATGCTGGCAAATCTCAGGCTTGCCAAAGATGTTACTCAGGGGTCAAAGACTCGACACTTTCGGCTGGGTAATTTGTAAGTGTCAATCACTCACAGCCATCAGAGAGGAGGCAGCGATCTAACGGCTGCATTCTAACTAAGTCAGGCGAGCCACTGCCAGCCGGCTGCCAGCAAGCCCCCAGACCCCGAGGCCTGCCGCTCTCTGCCCTGCTTCCGGCTCAGGCACAGACAGCGGCTGCAGCCTCTCCAGGGACTCAGAGCCAGGTGGGCAACCCAGGTTTCCAACTTCTAGTTTGATTTGATCCCCCTTTAATCTTTTTCGAAAGCTGCGGAGGCTTGTCAGGAGTCAAACGGCCCACCTTCATGGAGGACAAAGCTCCCTGTCGTGCTGGTGCCATTGAAGGGTGACATGGGGCTTTCCGCATTTGTGCAGAGTGGCCATCAGCGTCAAGGAGACTCAGTTCTCCCACTTTGAGCTGCATGATACTTAGCTCCTGGGACCTCAGTCTTCTGATCTGTGAAGTGGGGATAAGATGACTTACCTTGAAGGGTGGTGATGACTAGGAGAGAGCCCGCAGCTCTCTGCCTATAAACTCCTTCACTCCATATCCATGTGCCTTTGTCCTGGTGCTGTTCTGGGCACTGGGGACTCAACAAAGACCAAGATAACACGCCCCTTCTCATGGAACATTCTAGTTGGGGGAGGGCAGAGAAGCTGGTAATAAATAAATATAAAGTATGTCTGAGGATGGGCCAGGCATGGTGGCTCATGCCTGTTATCTCAGCACTTTGGGAGGTCAAGGTGGGCGGATCCCTAGGTCAGGAGTTCGAGACCAGCCAGGCCAATGTGGTGAAACCCCATCTCTACTAAAAATACAAAAATTAGCCAGGCGTGGTGGCGTTCACCTGTAGTCCCAGCTACTAGGGAGGCTGAGGCTGGAGAATTGCTTGAACCCGGCAGGTGGAGGTTGCAATGAGCTGAGATTGCACCACTGCACTCCAGCCTGGGTGACAGAGCGAGACTCCATCTCAAAAACAAAACAAAACAAACAAAGGCATGTCAGAGGAGAATAAGTGCTAGGAAGAAAATCAAACGATCTGGGGACAGAGCATGTCGGGGGCGCTACTTTACACAGGATGGAAGGGAAGGCCTCTCCGATGGGGCCATATCTAAGCAGAGACCTGGAGAAAAGAAGGGGACAGCAGAGAGCATAAGGGACTGCAGTGTGGCCCTAGTGGCTCCAGAGGAGCAGATGATTCTAATCACAATGAGAATCATTACCCAGAGGCTGGAGACCCCCGGACAGAGGCAGCAGGGACACGGCGGCAGCTTGGCTGCAGAAGCCTTTGACACTGTGAGGCTCCAAGAAGCTGGACTCGTGTTGCCCAGCCTGATGGCCACTGGTAACCCTGATTCCAGAGCCCCATGAGGGCAGAGAAACACCCGAGATGCCCACGTGTGGTGTTTGACCCTGCCTGTGGGCCAGGGCTGACACCGGCGGGAGGGTCTCAATCCAGCTGATTGAAAGAGAGCTGCAAAGGGAGCGGGTGAGCCTGAAGGTAAATTGATGCTGTCACTGCTGCAGCCGGCCGGGACTGCCCGGATCCCAGACCGGAAGCTGTTTGCAAGATGATGGCCCGTTTTCTCCCTCGCTGCCCTGGCCCATCAGGGTATGTTCTGGAAAGAGCACTGACTTCAGAGTGGGGAATGAGGGTGGATGGGCCTGAAGCCTGAGGCCCGAGTCGGTTGTTTCTGTGCTGTGTGACCCTGGGCAAGTCACCACACCTCTCTGAGCCTCAGCTGCTGCACCTGAAAAATAGACATACGAGCCTCTCTCACGTGGTTATGGACTGGCATTGTTAACGGGCAGCTGGGGCAGGGCAGATGCTCAAGAGTAGCACTTCCAAACCCCCATAACGTAAAATGATCCCACGCCCCCGACAATTGCCATCAAAGCAAGAACTCTACAGCCGAAGCACACCTTAGGGAAGTGAACCGGGGACAAACTGCTGCTCTAAAAGACAAAGAGCGGCAACAGGAGGCCTTTGTGCAGTTTGCTGTTCAGTTTGCAAAATACATGTCCCAAAGTGGCATCTCTGCGTGGTGTCTTACTTTGTATTTGGGGAACTTGTCTTGGGGCCAGGGCCAGTGTTTGTAAATCACATTCTCCTCTGAGCTTTTCCTGGCCATTTCATATTTTGTGTGTGTGTGGTGGGGGCAGGGCACAGTGTGGGGTATATTTGCTTCCCCTCACCCACCTCCTTCTCGGGCCTGGGTCTCCATCCCAGCCAGCCTTTGCTGCAGGTTTAACTGGGCTGTGAAACTACTCAAGGGGAAAATGAGAAACTACCCAGTGTTTCATGGGAGGCAGCGGGCTGGGCCTTCCGAACTCCGACGGCAAACCCTCTCCAGCCGCCAGCCATGGATGCAGAGAGCTCCTGGATGCCCTCCGAACAGGGGCAAGTGTCCCCTGCCCCCACTGAATCCTCGTGGTGCTTCCCCACATCAGGAAGGCGACAAGACCCACTTGAGATGCAAATAAAAATTAGCAGCGGTGGCAAGCTGGCCTATCTATTCCCCATGGCCCCTCATGAATATCGCTCGTCTTTGCAGTTTAGATGGGGAAATTTCTAGCTGACCCGGCATCTGCTTAAGAATCGATGGGACCGGGAATAGGAATGCAAATAAGAAGAACAGGCACCACTCCAGTGGCGGCCGTTTATTGAGCACTTACTACTATGTGCAGGCCGTGTGTTGAGAGGCCCTGGACAAGCTTCCTCCCGGTCATCCTCAAGGCGTCGGTAGCATGACTGTCACCTCATTGGCGAGGCCGTGCCTGGGCCCCGAGTGAAGGCGCTCCCCGGCTGCTGTGGTGCCCCCCCTTGCTCTGATGACATTGCAACACCTTCTGCCTGACGTTACGCTCTAACTTGCTGAATGTCTGTCTCCGGGAGTGAGATGTGAGTTTCAGTGGGGTGGGGCTTTGTGTCTGTTCTCTTCACCGTGGTATCCCTAGTTCCTAGATCAGGGCTTGGCACTTACGTGGCTTTCAATACACATTTAGCCAAATAAGTGGATGCCCACTTTACAGAGACAGAACGGGGCCACAAGAATCCCAGGGGCAGGTGGGCAGGTGGGCAGGGCTGGATCTCGGCCACAGTGCAGGGGCCCTGGGCCACACCCTGGTTCTTGGCCTTCTGCCCACCTATTCCTCAACATGTCCTTTAGCATTTAATCAGGAGAGGGGACGCTAACCCAACGCCCTGTTTCCTCACAGTTCAAACCTTTCCCCTCTGGCTAACTCACACCTTCCAGCAAAGGGCCCGGTGACTCCACGAGCTGGGAGATGATGCTCAGAGTGTGCCTCTGAAGCTCATCTCTTGATGGGCTTTGATTTCCACAGGCTGAGTGGTGCAGATGCAGGCCCGCTGCCAGGAGCACATGCAGGCGTGGGAGGGACCAGCCCAAAGCCACCGTGTGCTGTGGTCAAGGGTGTGGACCCTGGAGCCAGATTCCCTGACTTCTAAGCCTGGTCCTGCCACTGAGAGCTGTGTGGTCTTGAGCACTCCACCACACCTCTCTGTGTGCCGTTTCCTTATCTGGAAAAGGGGAGAACACTGGTATCTGTTTCAAAGCTGAATGAGTTCATTCACCCGGAGGACTTAGAACAGGGTCAGTGCTCATGGAATTCATGATCCAGAAGGACTGACTCTCACACATGCTAGAGTGAAACGGAACACGGTGCACTCGGGGTGTTTTTTTTCTAGTGGGAGAAATGCTGCTTGTGTATTAGGGCAGGGAAACTGAGGCTGATCAGACCTGAGCTGTCCCCAGCCTGACTGTGTGCCCCAAACACTGCTCCATCCAATTCCCAACGCCACTGTCTCATTTTCCTGGGGCCACTCCAGGGGTAACACCCAGCCCTCTGTCAGCAGTGGCCTCGGGGAAGCCCCAATGCCTCCTCCCCCTCGGGCCCCTCTGCACAAGACTTGACGTCATGTTCAAGACATCCTGGCTGGAGGCATCGAAACTGACACAGCTTGTCTGTGATGAAGGTGGACAACCTGCTCACCTGCCTCCATGGTTACAAAGTCTGCTGGGTTTTGCCTGGCACAGTGGCTCATGCCTGTATTCCCAGCACTTTGGGAGGCCGAGGCAGGTGATCACTTGAGGACAGGGTTTCAAGACCAGCCTGGCCAATGTGGTAAGACCCCGTCTCTAATAAAAATACAACAACAAAAAAATTAGCCAGGCATGATGGTGCATTCCCAGCTACTCCGGAGGCTGAGGCACAATGATTGCTTGAACCCGGGAGGCAGAGGTTGCAGTGAGCTGAGCTAGAAACACTGCACTCTAGCCAGGGCAACAGAACAAGACTCCATCTCAAAAACAAAAAACAAAAAAACAAACCCCCGCAATCTGCTGTTTTTAAAACTACATTTTATGTCATCTCACATTGGATAAACAGGCAGTTGGGGGTGGCCCTGTAGGGCCCTGAATCCATATCCTGGCTACTGTTTGGATGAGTAAAGGCAGTGCCTGGTGCTTTCTGAAGGCCAAGGCTAAGCTCGGGATGGCGGCAGAACCGTGTGTCCGTGACTTGCTGACCCTTCCACGTGCGGGTGCACATACGAACACACACATCCAACAGGCCCTCGGCATCCTCAGTCCTCCATAATCACCAGAACTGTCTGCTCCCCCACCAGCCTGGGGCTCCCTCCATGGCCAGGGACTGTGTCCACCCTCCTCCCCGTGGACGCTAAGGCCAGGCCCAGCAGGAAAGGTGCTAGTCAATGTCTGTTCTGACGCATGCACAATGCACTGGGCTCTCTGTCGCCGCCTTCAGCTGGGGGTCCAGTGTTGGGGCTGGAAGTCAGAGACAGCCAGCAGGAATGCCACGTCAGCTTATTCCAAGCCGTGTGGCACTGAGAAGCCCCTGGAGCAGCCCTGAACCTCAGCTTCCTCAACTGTAAAATGGGGAGACAGCAGTACCCATGGGGCTGTGGGGAGGATTCGATCATGGGGCGATGGATTCAGTTTATCATTGAATCCGCAGGGTCTTGAATTTAGCTCTCCAAGAAGGCTGGCTACCGTCTTTAAGAAGCAATCCCCACCCCGAGAACCTGTCAAATATGTGACTGGATGGACGCAGCATCTCCTAATTTGAGCCCCACATTTCTCCTGTCCCTACTCTGGGCTGACCACATCCCCGACAGAAGGGAATCTTTGGAAGGCAGAGAAGCTGTCCTCTCCTGGAAGTAGGCTGTGGCAGGCAAGATAAGTGGGAGCGTGCAGCTGCTTCTGGGAACCGATCGTGTCCTAACGGCTAGGGACAGTGGCACCAGGACAGCGCTGCATCAGGAAAATAAAGGATTCCGTATGATTGATTCTCTGCAAATCCCCCCATTAGCTCTTGCTAAAACCCCAACCCTGCTTCTGGCGCCTGAGGGAAGGGGGAAGTTCTCTTGGCCACCAGCAGCCTGCAGCTGCGGGCTGGAGGGAGATGAGCAGTTTCCAGAGCCTTCCATTACTTTCTCTAATGGGCAGGAGGGCATGCCTGTATGTGAGACATTAGGTGCAGACTGACCTAGCCGGCTTAGGGGTACAGCGCCGGGTGGAGAGCATAGACCCCAGAGTGGGGCAGCCTGGTTCTAAGCCTGGCTCAACCAGGAGCTGTGTGGTCTTGAGCAAGTGACGGGCCCTTTCTGGGCTCCTGCTTTCTCACAGGAGGTAAGGATGGCAATAGCAGTACCCATCTTGTGGGATGGCGTGAGGGTTGAGTTAACCCATGGCTAGGGTGATGATGATAATCACTCCTCAGGGTAGTGGATGCACCAAGACTCCAGTCGGGGAGATTGAGGGAAGGAGAAAAGTGACCCTCGTCCAATGCCCACGGTGCAGGGGACTTTCTACATCTCATTTCAGTCTCCTGACCTCACCCTACAGATGGGGACGTAGCTCAGGGAGGCACAGTCCCTGCCTGAGTCACACAGCTGGGAGGTGACACACCCAGGCATGCTCAGCTAATCCTTGGTGGTGAGTGTTCCTCTCATCCCCGTTTTACAGAGGAGGAAACTGAGGCACAGAACAGCCAGGTAACCATCCTGAGGTCACAGAGCTTGTAAGCAGCAGAGCCGGATTTTCATCCAGCACGCTGGCTGGTTCCCATGAAACTGTCCACAATTCAGACTTCCAGCTGATTTTGGTAAGACTGAGCCTGTTGCTCACAGAAAGTGCTCAGAACAAGGCTGGGTGCCACCCTTGACTCTCAGGGCCCCGAGCTCTCAGGGTGCTCTCTCTCCTGGAGCATGCCTTGGGGGTCTCACCCCTCCTGGAGCACTCTGTCCAGGCAACTCATCTCTCCTGGGATCCCAGTCGGATCCCACAACTGCAGAGAGAAGCACTGGCTGTCGGCCAGGACGGAGAAGAGACCCACAGGACTCATGTTCCTGACACCAGCCAGACACTAGAGTGGGCATCAGACACCACCAAAAAGGTTGCAGCCCTTTCTCAGCCCTGCCTGGGGCTGACAGCTTCTACCCTGAGGAAGCCCACCAATCCCTGGCCCCTAGTCACACTGCAGGGTTTTTTGAAGCATTCCCGTGGGCTGCACATGCTCTGTGCTGGGGCTCAGTGCCTGCTGCCTGTGAGGGGACCCCTGCTGCCCAGGCTGTTTGGCGGCCCCTCCAGCAGTGAGCAGGCGACCACAGCCACCTTGTTGCCTGTGGCTCTGCTGCCGGGTTTTCCAATTCTGGTCACATCATGCCCACACCTGCCCGCTGCCTGCTGCCCGCCGCTGCCGCTCTCCTTCCCCAGACCCAGTTTGGGGTGAAAGCCTTGCTTATTAGTCAATCTGGATCTCACTTACTGTGAATTACCAGGCCTCATTGATATTCATGAGTGGACACATCTGAAACCTCAGTCAGCTGCCACGTGACTCCCTGCCTCGAGGAGGAGGCTGGTCTGAGGACAGGGGCACCTGCACAGCCCTGACCCAAGGCGTTGGTCCCCAGATGGGGACAGCTCTGTGTCCTGGGAGCAGCCCCTGGCTGATGGCGCTCCATCCTGGAACTGGAGGTGCCAGCAGGGCTTTCTAACCAGGTCAGGTGACGGAGAAGAGGGGCTGGGGGCTGGGGTTGGAGGGGAGCCGGCAGCCAGGCACTCAGGTCCTGCCACTGCACCTTTGCCCAGGCCGCTCCTCCCTCCGGAACCTCCTCTTCCCTTTGCTCAGCTGCCTCCTACTCTCCCTTGGCTGGAAAGTGACTTCCTAGAGAAACCTGCTCTCGCTGATCTGAAGGAGGCGCCCCAGCAACCTTCTCTCCTGGCACATGGCGCCATCCCAGCACACACACTACACAGGTGTCACCAGTTGTCATTTTGGGTCTGGGTGTGTGGGGATGACTCCCACGGGGGCCTGGATGTGGATTCTCGGCTTACCAACCAGGGCCTGGCACCAGGCAGTGTTTAGCAAAACTCAGTGGAATGAATGGTTTCAGTGTTTCCTGCAAACCAGGCACTGTGCGGTGGCTCGTCACTCATCTCCCGGGTCTTCCTAACACCACTGGGGAGGAACGGCCACATTATCCCTGTTTCCAGATGAGAAAGCAGATGCAGAGAGGCGGAATTGGGAAGGAGAATCCTGGCCAGGGCGATTGTCCAGCCTATGCGTCGATTAGAGGGAGGAGCTTGACCTCTCACTCCTAAGGGACTGGGTTGGGTTTCTTTTGCTTTTCTTTTTTTCTTTTTTTTTTTGAGACAGAGTCCCACTGTGTCACCCAGGCTGGAGTGCAGTGGTGCAATCTCAGCTCACTGCAACCTCTCCACCTCCTAGGTTCAAGTGATTCTCTGCCTCAACCTCCCGAGTAGTTGGGATTATGGGAACCCACCACCACATCCAGCTAATTTTTCTATTTTTAGTAGAGATGGAGTTTTCCCATTTTGGCCAGGCTGGTCTTGAACTCCCGACCTCAGGTCATCTGCCGACCTCAGCCTCTCAAAGTGCTAGGGTTACGGGCATGAGCCGTCATGACTGGCCAGGGCCTGGGTTTCTTGGAAGCAGGGGAATCGCATCTTCAGGGGCCAAGGGCTTCTGCTCCAGAAGCCAGGACTCTCATGCAAGATGCAATAAAAGTAAAAAGAGAGCAGTCAACTCAGAAAACAAAAATGCTGGCTGCACCCGTCCCATCCACCAACCCGCCTCATTTTGAAAACTGCTTTACTGAGTCCGTTGGGTGGAGGGCAAGAGGGTAGGTATGAATACACAATTCTTCTAAGTAGATCACCTACTTAACTGGAGAGAAGAGAGACTGAAGAATCAGGACTGCTTTTAAGACACCAGGAGGGTAAAAGTTTGGGTTTCTGTGGGTAGGAACAAGGACGAGTTGGCTTTTCATCTCCCCCAAGAAATGAGGTTGTCTCAGCTGGGTGGTGAGGCAGGGTGGTGCAGCTCACCCCTGATTCAGGGCTCCACAGCCAGGGCAGGGAGGCCTTGGGAATTGGAGAGGAACCCGAGTGCACAGAAATGAGGCTAAATCCCAAACTCAGATTTCTAAATTCAAAGGTTTCCCAGGGAAAATGGGGTTTGAAATGACTGAGTCTTGGGAATAAACTGGATCCAGCTGTTGAAAAGCCCTGGGGCACTTTTTAAACCGGGGATGGGCACCATTTCCAATTCACACCATGGCCAATCTGAGCAGGCCGGGAGGGCAAACGAAGGTGTGGGTGCGTGCAGGGTTTCCTACGGAGGAGGTGGGTGGGGGGCAGGAGGGGTGGTTCTCCGTCTGCCCTGGCAGGGAGGGAGGGATTGGTCTGAGCTTGCTGGGTGGGCTTCCCTTCCTTAAAGATGATTGGGACTGGACGCTGCCCGGCCAGAGGGAACCTGCCAGTGACCTCTGGGTGGTTCTGGGACCCACGTGGCTGTGATGATCAAGCCAAGCAGACCACAGTGAGGGAGAAAGACAAAAAGCACAGACCCTTTTTGACAAGAGGGAATTAACTGGCCGGCCCACTAATACTCAGGGCTTGGGGAGTGCCATCTGGGTCCCTTGGCAGCATGAATGCTCCTGAAGTCAGAAGACAACCGTGGGTGAGGCTGAGCTCACCTGCTGGCCAGAACTTTCCCGGTTTTGGCAATGACAAGTGTCTGAATGCCCCATTTCTCAAGGGGACAGACCAGGGGATACCTGCATGCTAGCAAACACTTAGTGGGTGCCTCTCACTTGTGGACGCTGCTGTAAGACATGGTTTCTGTCCAGATTGCTGGCAGCAGAGCGACAGAACACACAGACTTTACAGTGCAGTGAGGGAAGTACCCTACAGCAGTGGTAAGCCCTAGAGAGGACCAGAGGGAGAACACCTGTCTTGGGTGGTCAGGGGACTGCTCAGAGGAAGTGATGCTTAGATCTCAGGGATGAGCAGGTGGTAACTGGGGGAGTGGAGTCAGGGAAAGGGGAGAGGGAGATTTTCCCACTAATCTAGGGGGCTGGCACTGAGATGGTGACCAAGAAAGATGATGGATGCAAGATATATTTAAGAGTCATGTGGGAGACTGACTGCATTCACGGTCCCAATTTTTTGCCCCTTTCCACCCCATATCCATGCCTTCTGATAGACCCCTCCCTTGCTGACTTGCAGCTCCACCATGTGACTTGCTTTGACCAATGGGGCAGTAGCAAATTTGGCACAAGAGGCTTTGAATAAACTCTTCCTCTCTGGCTCCTCTGACTTACCCATGAAAAGATGCCTAGGCTGGCCAGTTGGAGGATGAGAGAGCACTGAGTCAGTTCAGCCTGAGGCCAGGCCAGACAAGGAGACAGCTCTGAGAGATGGAAGAGCCCAGCCGAGATCTGCAAAGCTACCTAATTAAACTGCAGCTGAAGGCAGAGGCATGAATGACCAAGCCGGACAAAGACTGTTCACCTCACCTACAGACTCCTGAGCTAAATAAGCATGTCATGTTCTAAGCTACTGAGTCTTGTGATTGTTCATTAGGCAGCAATAGATAACTAATACAAGACAGAATTGGCAGAGCTTAGTGTGTATGTAGTAGATATTTAAGACTATGACTTTTCCTCTAGGCATAGCTTTAGCTGTCATCAGAACCATGAATGTTTTGATTACTGCTGTTTTTAGAAGATATTATGCAATTTCAGTGTTTATTTTTTGACTCAAATTCTTTGAGAGTTTTAATTTATAAGAGCTTTTCTTTCTCCTGTTTTGATACAAATTTCTACTTTCATTGCATGTAGTCAAAGGATGTAATCCATATTATTTCCTCTTTCCAGAATATATTAAGGTTTTCTTTGGTAGCCTTATATATGGTACTCTTTTATACATGCTCCCATGATTGTTTGAAAGAAGGTACATTACATTCTATATTTACAGCAAAGAATCTGATACCTGAAGGCAGCAAATATACATGTACACTTCACAACAGTGGATCCCAAACTGGGATACAGACAAATTGTAGAGGTGGGGTGTATTTGCATTCTCGTACTGATACAAAGAAATACCTGAGACTGGGTAATTCATAGAGGAAAGAGGTTTTAATTGGCTCATGGTTCCATGGGCTATACAAGAAGCATAGCAGCTTCTGCTGCAGGGGAGGCCTCAAGGAACTTACAATCATGGCAGAAGGTGAAGTGGAGGCAGGCACATCTTACGTGGCCAGAGCAGGAGGAAGGGGTAGGGGGAAGGTGCTACACACTTTTAAACAACCAGATCTCACGAGAACTCACTCACTATCACAAGAACAGCACCCAGGGGGATAGTGTTAAAGCATTCATAAGAAACCGCCCCCATGATTCAATCACCTCCCACCAGGCCCCACCTCCAACACTAGACTATTTGACATGAGATTTGTGGGACACAAATCCAAACCGTATCATGTAGGTAGGGGAGAAGGTGCCTGGTTCAATACAGAGTCTTAAGACTCAACCCCACTAGCAATCATTCATTTGGTACAAGGAGGGCCTGGTAATTGGGATTTTACCCCACTCCATCCCAACCACAGCCAGGTTCCTAGGTACAAGGTCACTGACTGTTCTTTGAATAACATTATTCTTTATCTTTGATTGTTTATTGCTTTCTTGTAGACAGAGAAAGGGCCCTAAAAGTCTCTTGACTCCTCCCACTAACAGCCTTGTGAATTTGGGCAAGGCTTGCCACCTCTCCGCATCTGTTTCACTTGTCAGATGGGGACAACAACCCCATCAATTCTGGCTGTTGTGAAGACTCCCTGGCTTATAGTGCCTGGTCCAGAGTAAGGCTCAGTAACGGTGACCACTGCTGCTCTGATGGCCTTGGATTCCCATGTCGTTCCCTAGGTTCCGAGGCTGGAACTGGTTTTCAGGCCTCTCTGCTTGCAAGACAACGACCTTCTGTCTCTTGCAATGAGTCAGCATTTACAGTTGAAATGAGGCTCAGCACCCACCCACGTAGTCTTCAGCAAACCAGACATGTTTCTAGATTTTATACACAGATGATGTAAGCTCACTCGTTAAGCAAGTACTCTTCTTTTTGGACGGAGTCTCACACTGTCACCCAGGCTGGAGTGCAGTGGTGCGATCTCGGCTCACTGAAACTTCTGCTGCCTGAGTTCAAGCGATTCTCCTGCCTCAGCCTCCCGAGTAGCTGGGATTACAGGCACATGCCACTGTGCCTGACTAATTTTTGTATCTATAGTTGAGACGGGGTTTCACCATCTTGGCCAGGCGGGTCTTGAACTCCTGACCTCGTCATCTACCAGCCTCGGCCTCCCAAAGTGCTGGGATTACAGGAGTGAGCCACCGCGCCTGTCCAGCAAATACTCTTTAGCTCAGACTAAGTGTTCTGTGCTGTGCGGCTGCAAGGCATGATCCCGCATGAAGGCAGCCTCGCCCTCAGCTGAACCTGTCCCCGAGTTGCCTTCTCTACCTATTCCCATTCCCCACAACTCACTCCTGGCCCCCTGAAGTGGTGCCCACCCCACTCTCAGGAACGTGCTGTGAAGTTATGCTTTCACAGTTCCAGAGTCCACAAGTCTGAAATTCAGGAGTGAGCAGGGCCGTGCTCCCCCGGAGGCTCTAGGACAGGATCCTTCCTCACCCCTGGCTCCTGGCGTTCCTGGCCTTGGCTGCACTGCTCCAGCCTCTGCCTTCTCTACCTATCATCGGAACCTACCACTCTGCTGCAACCATGGCTTCCAAGTCAGCCAGGGAGAGAACAGATTGGGCTTCGTGGGGTGAGTGAGGATGTTGTTTCTGCAGAGGTGGCGAAGGGCCACATGGTTATCTACAAAAGGAACCAGAAGGACCACTACAGGAATGCCTTCCCTGGGAGTGTGGGCTGCGGGGTGTGTCACTGAGTGTCGGGGTGTGGAGGGAGAGAAGGTGGCGACCTCACAGGCAGCTGGACTTTGCCGCTCTCCGGCTCTCGGACCTTCAGGGGCTCTCCGCTGCCCTCAGGGTAAGTCTACCCCTCAGAGTAGCCACTACTCACCTCCTGGGACACCGTTTAGAAGCCACCTCTTTTGGGATGCTCTCCCCATCCTTCCTTTGGACACGTGCCCCACTTCTCCCTTGGCATCATGACCACCTGTTACTTGGCCATCTCCCCAGCAGACTGTGAACTTTCACGGCAGCAGTGAGCCTACTGTGTTGTGTTTGTTTGTTCTTGAGACAGACTCTCACTCTGTCACCCAGGCTAGAGTGCGGTGGTGCCATCTCAGCTCATTGCAACCTCCATCTCCCGAGTTCAAGAGATTCTCGTGCCCCAGCCTCCCAAGTAGTTGGGACTACAGGCACCTGCCTCCACGCCCAGCTAATTTCTTGTATTTTTAGTAGAGACGTGGTTTTGCCCTGTTGACCAGGCTGGTCTTGAACTCTTGACCTCAAGTGATCTGCCCGCCTCGACCTCCCAAAGTGTTGGGATTATAGGAATGAGCCACTGCACCCAGCTAATTTTTGTATTTTTAGTAAAGATGGGGTTTCACCACGTTGGCCAGACTGGTCTCAAACTCCTGACCTCAAGTGATCTGCTTGCCTCCGCCTCCCAAAGTTCTGGGATTACAGGTATGAGCCACCAGGCCTGGCCAACTCTGCTGTGTTGATTGACAGATCCCTGGCCACCAGTTCAGGGCTGGCCAATAGGAGGTGCTCATTCAATGCTTGTAGAGCAAGGAAAGGGGACTCAGACGGTCTGCAGAGGGTTGAATGGTGACCTCTCCCCAGAATATATGTCCACCTGGAACCTGTAAATATGACCTTATTTGGGAAAAAAGAGTCTTTGTACATATAACTAAGGATCTTGAGATTATGGGTGGGCCGTAAATTCAATGCCAAGTGTCCTTAGGAGAAACACCATTTCCCAGCGTCTCTTGCAGCTAGGCTCAACGAGGTGACCATATTTTGGCCAAAGTGACACAAGAATGCCCAGGCTGTGTCCCTGAAGGGCAGGGCAAGCCCTCTATTTCCTCCCCACTCCCGGTGGCTGGATGGTGGCAGCACAGTGGGGTGCTGTCTGGGCCGTGGAGGCATGGCAGAGTGACAGTTCCGAGGGGCTGGGCCCCTGCTGCTCGCCGACAGACCAGGCCTGTTCACCTTCCGACTGTCAGGTGACACAGAAATCCACCTCCATCTCATTTAAACCCACTGATGTCTGGGTCTGTCACAGCCACGAACACATTCCCTGACCTATGAACACAGCTGGCTGTCCCCTAGCACTGGGGCAGCTACTGTTCTTCGGTTGAGCACTGGGTGAAGTTGTTGACTTGTGTGCAGGGTCCACAAAATACCTCGCAGCTCATAAGGATTGCAGCGAGATGCTGACACTATGAGGGTTGGGCAACTGAGCCCAAGAATATAAAATCCTGGGAGGTGGAGGAGTTCAGGGCTCTGGACTCCACTCCTTCAGCCCACATCTCAGCACCTCTGGGGAATGCAGTCTGAGAACCGTTCATGGGATGCAGGGTTTCCTGCTATGCCTCTCACAGAGTGCCACGTAGCCAGCTTCCTCTCCTCTTCCGCAAAGCCGAAAGGGAAGGGAGGAGGGGCTTTGACTGTGGAGCTACAGCCTGGGCCTTCTCTCTGGAACACTGGCCACGGGCTGCTCCCCTCCTTTCCTGGAGCCTCAGTTTTCTCATCTGTGTGACGGCAGCGACAGGCCCTGCCTAGTGACCCAGCTCCCACCTGTGAACGTGCTTTGTAAACTGCAGGTGTACAAGGTGGCAGCGATGTTATCACCTGGAATCTTTTTCGGGACCAGGAGAAGGGAGAGGCTCCTGACAGTTCCAGGAAAGGCAGGAGCAGCTGCTATCTGGAAATCTGCACAAGAAAATGTCTGCTGTTGGCCTAAGCCCAAGGATGGGACACGGTAGCCCCAGTGGACGGCTTCCGTGAAATCTGCAATTATGGGGAAGTGGGGTTTATTAAGGAAGCTGGAGGAGAATAAGGCCCTGGCTTCTGGCAGTGCTATAATTAGATTGCAGGGCCCCTCCCGGGGCTCGTGCTGAAGTACCCCAGTCTCCTGGGTGGCGGGTGATAGGCCAAGCCTGTCGGGGTCAGGAGGACACTGCCTTCATGTTGGGGGGATGGGGTAACAACAGCTGAGGCTTGTGTAGCGCTCATGTGTGGCCGGGACCATTCTCAGCCCTCACCTCATCCTTGCATCCGCAGGAGTCTGTCTGTCTGTCCTGTTGTCAGTTCACAGGTGAGAATACCCAGGCACAGAGAGGCCAGGAGCTTGCTCAAGGTCACACTGTGGGTAAGTCAGTGGCAAAGCAGTAGAGAAGGGACAGGAACGATCAAAATTCAAAATCAGGGGTTGGCAACCCACAGCCCATTTTATTTTAAGTTTTGCTGCTACTGTTGGCTGGTGTTGGGAATAAAGTTTTACTCAGCACATGTGCCGGAGGCAACAAGGCAGAGGTGAAAGCCGGGACGGGGAATTCGGCCACAGTGTGATCTCGTAGAAACCACTCTTGGGCTTTCTAATCTGTACAATTGCGGGGGTTTGGTTTAGATCAGGGGTTACCACACTTGATGCGAAGGGCCAGATGGTAAATATTTTTGGCTTTGCATGTCATAAGGTCTCTGTTGCTACTCAACTCTGCTACACGCAGCAACTATTGACAATATACAAACCAACAGGCATGGCTGTATTCCAATAAAACTTTATTTACAAAACCAGGCAATAGCAGCAAACAAACAAACAAAATGGGTCATGGTTGCCAACCCCTGATTTAGATCATTCATATTCCTTCTTTACTACTTTGCCTTATGAAATTCATATTTTTAACATTTTTCTTTATATCAACTCACTAGTATTCCTTAGAACTTAGCAAAACCATAGGTTTGATGACCTAAACAAATATAGGTTTGAATTTGTGGCATACATGTGAAAATAAACTTGTGAGTTAAAAATTAAAAAGAAAAGCGTGTGGGCCACCTAAACCATCTCCTGAAGCACACAGGTCCATGCTCTGTGATTTGAGAACATTTTTTAATTGAGTGTTTTTCAGACTGCTGAGGTGTGGCCGGGGAGGAGGAGCCTGGCGGGGGGAGGTCAGGCCCTGTACCCTGACTTGGAACAAAGCAGCTCTCACTTAATCTGTTTAAGACGTTTGTTTGGGAAATGGGTTCTGGGGCCAAAAGAGTTTGGAACCATCTAGAAGTGGCTTCAAAATCAAGTTGAGGCCAGTGTAGTGGCTCACGCCTGTAATCTCAGCACTTTGGGAGGCCAGGGTGGGAGGATCACCTGAGGTCAGGAGTTCAAGACCAGTCTGGCCAACATGGCGAAACCTCATCTCTACTAAAAACACAGTACTTAGCTAGGCGTCGTGGTGCGTGCCTGTAATCTCAGCTACTTGGGATGCTTGAAGTGAGAGAGGTGAGAGCTACAATGAGCCAAGATCGCGCCACTGCACTCCAGCCTAGGCAACAGAGCAAGACTCCATCTCAAAAAAAAAAAAAAAAAAAAGGCAAACAAAAACCGCCCCCCAAAAAATTAACTTGAAATTTTGGAGCTATGAGCTAGGATTTCCCACATCTATCTACACGGGGCTGTTAGTTCTCATCTGACTCTTAGATTTCTATTTTTTCCTTTTTTTTGGAGACAGCATCTCACTCCATCACCCAGGCTGGAGTGCAGTGCTGTGATCATGGCTCACTGTGGCCTCGACCTCCTGAGCTCAAGTGATCCTCCCACCTCAGCCTCCTGAGTATCTGGGACCACTGGCCCACACCACCATAGCCGGCTAATTTTAAAAATTATTTGTAGAGATGGAGGTCTCCCTATGTTGCCCAGGCTGGTCTCGAACTCCTGACCTCAAAGCAATCCTCCTGCCTCAGCCTCACAAAGTGCTGGGATTACAGGAGTAAAGCACTGAGGCAAAGGAGGAGAATTTCCTGTTATACCTCGTCCAACCCTCTCCTCAACCTGAGGCACACATCCTCTGGTGTGATCTTTACTTCTTAGCAACAGCTAACCGAGTTTAAAGTCAGTTCCTGCCTTCCTCCGAGCCAGCTCCTCCTACAATGGTCTCAGCGCACACCAGCTTTCTTCTTCTTCCCACTGCCTAGCCTGCAGCCAGAGCACGAGCCTTGGTTGTGCACACCCCACAGACAAACCTTCAGGCCACTGGCTGCATCTTCAATCTGTCTACCGGCTCGGGCCACCTCAGCCCTCCACAGACACCTCCCTGCTCTGAGTCAACCCCATCTCTCCTGCTTACTGCAATGGCTTCTGAACACCTGTCCCTGTTTCGGTCCTTGTCCTGCTGTTGATTGTCAACATGGTGGCAGCCTGGGGCAGCTCTGCTCCCCTCCACAGACCCAGACTTGATACCCAAGCCTGAGCTGGGTTGGCAGCCCCCTGTCCATTCTCCCTGGCTTTGTCTGTGGTCTGGGCTGGCCCCCTTACCCTCTCTTGAGCACACAGATCTGTCCCTGTCCTCCCGGCTCTGCTCACATGCCACCTCCTCAGGAGCCCTTCCTTGAGCCTGCCAGACATCCCCAGAGAGAACAGAGCCTCAGCAGTGCCAAGAAAGCAATCCTCTGCCCACTTGTGGCTGAGTCTCCCCACATTTGGCCACCAGCTGCTCGAGGCCAGGGAGTCTTATCTGCTGTGTCCACTCCTGTACCTCCAGCATCACGGCCGTGCCTGGTACACAGGAGCTCAATACACATCTGCTGGGTGTTTTAGGTCTGAACCTCTCCCCTGGGCTCTGGGAGTGTGTGAGTCCCAGAGGATGAAGCTGAGGGATCAGTACTTGGAAGCTAACGGTCCTGAAGGTGGTCTCAGGGCTGCCCCCATCGCCCCACTCGTTACCCTGGAACCCTATGATGCCTGAGCAATGCCTGGCACTGTCAGTCCACAGCTGTAATGAGCTGCAATGCATGCCCACTGGCCCGGCACTGATGGCATTTGATGATATTCAAAAACAAACCAAAAAGCACACTGGGGGTGCCATGGCAGGAAGGAGCTGAACAGGAGCACCTCATCGGGGGTGAGGAGGGAGAGGCCTCCATCCATGCTGCCTTGAGGACAGGGCTCGAGATGGCACACAGTGGGCCTGCCACCGCTGTAAAGTGAGACAGCGTCCCAGGCCCTGGTGCAGGAGTGAGAGTGCAGGGTGAGCCTCTAAAGCCCAGCGTAGGGCCCGGCCCCCTGGCTGTGGGAACTGCCCTCACTGCTCTGGGGAAGAAGGGCTTGGGCTTGTGCCAGAGTGAGCTGAGCATGAGGCTGGTGGCAGCCCTCTGCGCAGCGCAGTCTTGGGAACGTCACCCACCTCTCTGTTTCCACATCTCCCATAAACTTACCTCTCACAGTTGCTAAAAGGACAAAGTTGGGGCCACTGATGCCTTCATCAAGTATTTACTAAGCATCTACTACATGATGCATAAAACAGGGGCCAACCTTGCTCTCTTGGGGTCTACGGTCCAGAGAGAGAAAGGTCAGACATGAAATAAACACACAGACACGGTTCACAGCTGTAAGGAGCTAGGGAGACAACCGCTGTGACGAGTGCATCTGACGCGGGGCCTGGGCTTGTCTGGGACGGGGCTTGGGAAAGTCATGTAGGCAAGGTGCCTACTTCAACAGCCCAGGCGGCATGGGTGAATAAATTATTATTATGCAAGTATTCTATTAATCTTTTATTATTGGGACAGCTGGAAAAAAACGATGACATATTATTAGTGAAGCTCAGCGGAAGAGCAGTGGGTGGAAAGCTCTAAGCTGAGAGGCCGCCTTCCCAGGATGGGAAGAGGTGCTACATTTCCGCAAGGTGTACCAAAGGGTTAAAGTCATTTTCATTAAAATTTAAATTTCAGCAGGCGCTCACTCTCCCTTCCCCGTCCTTTGAACGTTTGACTGGCAACCATTTCATATTTCAATCTCGGCAGAACAAATTGAATTAGATGTTGAAACCAAGCTCGGCTCTGTTCACCAAAGCCTGCATGCTCTGCTCACACTAATCCTTTCCTAGACGCTGCGGAGCACAGACGGGCGCTGCGAGAGGCGGCCCTGCACAAAAGACAAAAACGACCACGGCGGCAGGGAACGGAGAGGAGGAGAAACAAGCCGGCAGAGGCCGCTGGAAATTGTCTTCCACCTGATGCATGGGGCTTAAAGCCTAGGAGACCGAGCCTGCATCCACCCAGCAGGGAAGGCCCGCGCAGAGGCACACGGGTGACCCGGGTTTCTGTCCTTGTGTCTGGAGTACCCAGCACAGAGCCTCGCACATAGCAGATGTCCAGCAGGTGTCTGATGGATGAATGAATGAAAAAATGAATGAACAAATGAATGAATGAATGAGGGAGAGGACTCACTCTACCAGCCCGTGCTTCTAGCCTGTGCCCATTCCTCCCCTTTGCAGAGTGGCCCCAGCTAGTCTCCTCACCCCAACAACTTCCCAAGAAGTGACAGCATGCTGAGCTCAGTGGCCTCATGGCCCTCCAGCCCCTGTGCCCAGTGCAAACCAGTGGAGGATGGCAGCACCAGTTTCTGGGGAGAAAGGCAGACCTCCGCACCTGCTCTGTGATCCACTGGCACCCCAGGATCACCCCATGTTCGCTGGCTCTTTCTTTAAACTGTGTAAGTCTGTGGACTGGCCTAGAGGCGCTGACCCAGGGGTCCTGGAGTCTGGTTTTCAGAAGAGACAGTTCTGCCACTGTGGCCGTGGAGTCCTCACCCACGTGGGACTGACCCCCAGTTGAAAGGGTTAGGTGAGTGCGGTGGCTCACGCCTGTAATCCCAGAACTTTGGGAGGCTGAGGTGGGTGGAACACTTGAGGTCGGGAGTTCAAGACCAACCTGGCCCACATGGTGAAACCCCTTCTGTACTAAAAATACAAAAAATTAGCTGGGCGTGGTCGTATGCATCTGTAATCCCAGCTACTTGGGAGGCTGAGGCAGGAGAATTGCTTGAAGTGGGGAGGTAAGCCCAGATCATGCCACTGCACTCCAGCCTGGGCAATAGAGCTGAGACTTTGTCGAAAAAAAAAAAAAAGAAAGAAAGGGTTAGGAACGGACACACAGACAGAACAACAGACCGGCAGCTGCTCCTGGGGGTGCTCACCTGTTTCCCAACAGCCATTGGCTCATCTGGGCTTAAACTTTGGTTCCGTGCAGGAATAGCCAGGAATACAATGTGCTGGTCTGCCCACTGCAGCCAGAAGGCAGGGGGGCACCTCCTCCAGGCTCCTTCCTGGATCACAGGCTCCTCCTCAACATGGCGCAGTGCCCTGTGAGTCTCCATCCCACCCCAGCCTCTGGATGTGGGCTCAGCTGGCCTGACATCTGCTGGGTGCAGTCCCATAAGCTTGCTTTGTTTTGAAGTTATGTTCACAATAATGATGGCAACTACCATTGCTAAGCACTCACTAGGCATGACACAGTCTGCTAACTACTTCCCATTCATGAACTTCTATTTCTGCCTTAACCCATCCAATGTGGCAGGAATTCCTGGACCCATTTGAAAGACCTGGAACACAAGGCGCACCGAGAGCCTAAAGATTCCAACGTGGGCCTTGGGAGTCGGGGCCTGTGCCTTCTGCTCTCTTCCTCTCGTCTCCACTGCCCCTCACTTCTGTCCCTCCTACAGTCCCTACTGTCCCTCACTCCTGTCCCTCCTCCAGGCCTTCTCGGACCACCCATCTCCCTCCTGCAGTCTGTGTGCATCCTACAGTAGAGAACCCAGGGCCCTCCTCATCCATCCAGGGGTGACCTTTGGTGGAGACGCCACCGGGGACAGAGAGGGAGGATGCCTGGAGTTTCTCTTCTGCCAGCCTCCCAGGCGCATGCTGGTGCCCACCGCTGACCAAGCTGAATACAAGCCTCTTGACAAAGGAGCTTCAGAGACGCAGCCCAAGGCCCCTGTGGTCCACAGTGGGTGGGGGATGGACGTGAGGACAGCAGATTCGGTTCCAGCCATCCCCCAACTCTGGAAACAGCCTGTCCTGGTTCCTCCCGGCTAACCGAGCCGCACTCTGAACACCAGGCCGCTGGCCTCATCCAGATGTGCACCTCTGGCTTTTCTGAGGCATTTGTCCTGCTGACCTCCCACCTCCCTGTGTCCCTCCGGCCCCTCCGGCCTCTTAGTGTCCCCTTCTTCTCCCAGGTGTGTGCTCTGGTCCAACCTCTGTCATGGTTCTCTTCCTGGCTCTCTTGCGGCAGTTGTCACAGCCCCTCTAAGATGTGGCTAAGCCTGTTTCCTGCCCCCTGCACCATCCTGACGCTGGTCAGGAGGCTTACCACCCTGCTCCTTCCTCAGCACCACCTCTGTGGTCTATTTCTGTAATTTCTCTCCCAGATCTTCTGGGTGTCTGGGTCTACCAACGTCCCATCATTGCTTCAAATGCAACTGAAGCTGCCTTTCAGAAAGCTCCGGGTCCCCCTTCCAGTGACAGCGCTGACTATCGGTCCCTTGCTGCCTTGGCTCGAAGGCTTAGAGTCTCCCAGTTCAACCCCCACATGCTAGATGGAGGAATTTCCCACAAAACGTTTTCACCAGTCCCTCTTCTCCAAAGGAGGAAGAGACGAAAGCTCCTCCTCTGGGCCAGGCCTTTCCCAAGCTCTCCTTTATGACTACCTGGCTGTACTTTACTGCATTCTAGAACAATGATGATGATTGTAATAAAAATCAAAATCGCTTTCCTAGTTCTTGTTATTTTTGAGGGGTAAAAGGCTCAGGGTCACTGAGATCTTGCTCAAACTCCAGGTTGTCCCTGTACTGAGTGCTGTGACTGAGGGAAGGGGGGGCTGGGTGTGGAGAGGAGCTGGGTGTGGGGAGGAGCTGGATGTGGAGGAGCTGGGTGTGGGGAGGAGCTGGGTGTGGAGGAGCTGGGTGTGGGGAGGAGCTGGGTGTGGAGGAGCTGGGTGTGGGGAGGAGCTGGGTGTGGAGGAGCTGGGTGTGGGGAGGAGCTGGGTGTGGAGGAGCTGGGTGTGGGGAGGAGCTGGATGTGGAGGAGCTGGGTGTGGGGAGGAGCTGGGTGTGGAGGAGCTGGGTGTGGGGAGGAGCTGGGTGTGGAGGAGCTGGGTGTGGGGAGGAGCTGGGTGTGGGGAGGAGCTGGGTGTGGGGAGGAGCTGGATGTGGAGGAGCTGGGTGTGGGGAGGAGCTGGGTGTGGAGGAGCTGGGTGTGGGGAGGAGCTGGGTGTGGAGGAGCTGGGTGTGGGGAGGAGCTGGGTGTGGGGAGGAGCTGGGTGTGGAGGAGCTGGGTGTGGGGAGGAGCTGGGTGTGGAGAGGAGCTGGGTGTGGGGAGGAGCTGGATGTGGAGGAGCTGGGTGTGGGGAGGAGCTGGGTGTGGAGGAGCTGGGTGTGGAGAGGAGCTGGGTGTGGGGAGGAGCTGGGTGTGGGGAGGAGCTGGGTGTGGAGGAGCTGGGTGTGGGGAGGAGCTGGGTGTGGGGAGGAGCTGTGTGTGGGGAGGAGCTGGGTGTGGGGAGGAGCTGGGTGTGGGGAGGAGCTGGGTGTGGAGAAGCTGGGTGTGGGGAGGAGCTGGGTGTGGCTACTGCAGTGAACTGATTAGGGGGCTGCCTCCCTCCGAGAGGAAGCAGAAGTTAAGCCAGGGGTGGCCAAACTTTTGGCTTCCCTGGGCCACATTAGGAGAATTGTCTTGGGCCACACATAAAATACATTAACACTAGTGATAGCTGATGAACTTAAAAAAAGAAAAAAAAAATAGCAAAAAAAAAAAAAAATCTCATGTTTTAAGAAGTTTACAAATCTGTATTGGGCCGCATTCAAAGCTCAAGCTTGGGTTGGACAAGCTTGATTTAAACTAAGATCTCAAAGGAAAATAAAAAGGAGCCACACAGGAAGACTAGGGGAAGGGCATCCGGGCAGAGGGAAGAGCCAGGGCCAGGGCCCTGGGGTGGGAGGCTGCCGGGAGGAAGGCCGGGGACAGCGGGTGCAGGGTCAGGTGAGTTGGGCCGCAGTGTGGGGGTGAGCAGCTGGGCTTGACTTGGCCACGTGTCAGGGAGGCCTCAAGGGTTTGAAGCTGCAGATTGACACGATCCAGCTCACGGATCAGTCAGGCCACACTGGCTGAGCCAAAAGAGGGCAGATGAGGGTGCAGTCTGGTGGGCGTGGCATGAAGGGGCACCCAGAGACCTCTGTGGGAGTGGACTCCACTACTCCCGTGTGCTTACAAACTTGCCCCTTCCAGACAGGGCGCCGGGGCCAGGCTCAGTACATGGTCTCCTGGGTGCCTGACTCCCCCTCGCCGATTCTGGGCCAGGCCTGGCGAGAAGCTGGAAGCTCTCCCTCCTCTTGTCATCTTTCATTCTCCTGCAGTTCCCGAACCTCCCCTGCTTGCCGGCTTTTTCTTTTGGCCACAGGGAAGGCAGCTACGAAGGAAGGGCCGGACAGCCCTGATTCCCATCACTCCACCGTGTGAGCTCGGGAGAGTGGTGAACCGTTACAGAGCCCAGGCAGGCCCAAATACAGAGCCCACGCTTGTTCATCCCATACCAAGCCCTGGATGGGGCTGAATACTGCTCTGGGGGAGGTTCAACTGATCCTGGCCAGCTAAGTTGGTGCCAAAAGATGCCTGCTTCTGCAACAGGCCCGTGCGTCTATACCTTATTTCTGGTGACCAGCTGGCCATCCCTGCTGGCTCCGGTGGTGTGGAAACATGAGTACAAATTGTAGAGACCAGAAGGTTCAGCCAGAAGGAGCCACGTGCCGCCGAACAGGACGAGCAGTGGGAAGGCACGAGGTCGGTCTCCAGCCCTTTCATTCTACAAGACCCACGGCAACTTGGGAGCCTGGTCACCTGAGGGTTGGCCTGAGTGTGGTTTAACAGAGACCTCACTGCTCAGCCGCCAGATCCAGAAGGCTGTGGTCAATATGACTCTGTGAGCCACCCCACTCTAAAAGCTGGAGAATGTGGCTGGGCATGATGGCTCACACCTGTAATCCCAGCGCTTTGGGAGGCCAACATGGGAGGATCACTTGAGGCTGCAGTGAGCTATAATTGTGCCACTGCATCCTGTCCCTAAAAAACTTAAAAAACAAAGGATTGGGGAACAAGCCATTCTGTGTTTTTTGTTTCCATGAATTCTCAGGGATGAGCTCGGATGGCTAAGGGGGTGCCTGCCCAAGAGGACACGAGGTGCAGCTTGGTCTTGCAGGCTGCCAGCTCCATGTAGCCTTGCCTGGGGTCTGGGCCACTCCGAAAACTGGATGAAGACCGGAACCTCATCCCCACCAACATGCACAGACCACGTTTTATGCGCAAAGTCTGACGATTCCAGAACTCTCACTTAGAGCCCCACCCAGTGATTCTAAATGAAGCAAACAAAAGCACTGACGAGAATCTTCTCTGGGCTTTACTTGGCTTGATTCACTTAATTCTGGCACCATCTATCTGAGGTAGGCACAATTATCATCCCCATTTCCTAGAGAGAAAAACGGAGGCTCAGACAGCCTATCATTAGCCTGAGGTTACACCTCAGGCAATGGTGACGCCTGGATTCAGACCAAGGTGATGCCCCGCAGTTCTTGCTCTGCCCTCTCCATCTTGCCCGCTGGCTGATGCTGGCACAGGCCCTTCCAGGCAGGAGGCTGCATCTCAGGCTGGAGGAAATGTGCCCACAGGCGCCTGAGAGAAGCCTGGGGATGCTGTTGGCCAGTGAAGAGGATCTCAATGCATTTCACAGGGCTCCAGGCCCATGAGCAGAACGCGGCCGCCAGGAGTGACATCATTCAGCTCAGCAGGGGAGCTTGGCATCTGGGCTTGGAGCTTGATGCTTTGTGAGCCGCTGGGAGGCTTCCCTGGGTGACAGAACCAGGGCTTATGGTCCCAAGTGACAAGGATGGGCAGGACAGAGGCCAGGTCTCAAGCGGTGAACAGTCCCTCAGAAAGATGTAGGTGGGAATTCTAGCTCAGCAGCCCTGGAGGGGGAGGAGGAGCAGGGCTCAGCACCATGCCTGGCACTCTTCGTGCATTATTGCGTTGATTTCTCTCTCAAACTGTATGAGGTAAGAACTAGCTAGCAATGGGAAGGCTGGCCCCAGGAGGTAGGAAACTGGGCCGGGGTCTCCCAGCTTGAGCTTGGACATGGAGTTTCATGTCCAGGCAGCCTGATGCCAGATAGCTGGCCCTCGTCCCCTTACTCTCCTGGGGTGGGATGGGGGAGCAAGAGTCCTCGCTCCCTGTGTAGCTGTGCAGCTCCCTGTGTAGCTGTCCCCAAGTGTCTCATCCTAACATGGCTGCACCCTGCCCTGCTCCCTTGCACTCTTCTGTGCCCGCTACAGAGCAGGTGCGCAGTCAGTGTCTGCTAGAACGTGTCACCAGTGAAGCCTGGGAGCCCTGGGCCGCCGGGCAGTGGCCTAGGCCTTCCTCATTCCCTGTCCCCTCCGACCTTGGACCAGTGCAGGGTGGGGCCGCCTGCTGCTCCCCGCCCCGCCCCGCTCCCCCTACATGGTGGGGAGTGCAGAAGCAGGAGCGCCTGTCCCCAGGGCCCCGGAGCCACACACCCTCTCGGCGCCAGCTCACAGCTGAAGGGTCTGCTCCTCGCTGTCGCTGTCACTGTCACTGCCTTCCAGCTGCTCCAGGATCTCGTCCAACACCACAGACCGCTTTTTCTTCGGGGGCTCTGTGGGAGCCCAGATGGCAAGAGAGGAGAAAAGAACAGCCGAGAGGGTTGTGAGGCAGGAAGAGAGAAATGACAGAGGAAGGAGGGAGAGGGGAGATATGAGCCGAACACCGGGGCGGGGAGACAGAAGAGAAGCCAGAGGATGCGAGAGAGGGCAGTGGGGAGAGTGGAGGGAGAGAAGATACAGAGGTGGGGGAGAGAGGACGGGAGAATAAGGAAAGACGAGTAGGGCAGAGAATCAAAGGGGGAGATGAGGAGGAGAAACACCAGGGTTAGCCTCAGCATCACCAAGGTGGGGCTGCCTCCCTCGCACCCCCAGAAACTCTCCTGCTTCCCTGGCCATACCCTCCCCATCTTCCACCCGCAGGGAAAGGATTCCCTCGAGAAAAAGAGGGAGGGGGTTTCCTGTGCTGCTTCCTCCCAGCATGTCAGAACTCGGCTTGGAGGAAGCCGAAACCCTTCAGAGACGCTGAGCCAAGCTGTGGGCTGGGGGAACAAGTGGAAGCTCCTTCTGTTTTCTTGGAGGTCAGGCCAATGGTGTAGTGTGTGGCTGGCATACAGCAGGTGCTCAATAAATGGTGGGTGAACAGAACAAATGCAGAGCTCAAGGATTCCAGAGGAGGCACGGAAGGAATGACAATTAGAGGTGGCTTTGAAGTGGAGGACTATTTGACTCAGGCTCTGAAGAATGCAGACATTTTCTGTGAGGAGATGGGACTCAGGATCCTGAAGAAAGCATGGAAACGGCACAGTGGGCTCAGCCCCACAAGCAACTCTCAATTAGGCACCATCACGAGCGCGGCTCCACTCCTGTCAGTATCCCCACAGGCAGGTGGTAAACTACCTTTTGCTGGCGAGAGAACTGAGGCACAGACAGGAAGGTCTGTGGTCACCCAGCTAGGAAGTGGTGGAGCCAGGATTCGAACCCCAGTCACGCCGAAGCCCAGTCTTTCTGCTTTTCATGAAAGTCTCTGGCACTGGCCAGAGAACTCCAAGGAGATCAATGGTGGCAGGAGAGGACATGTGGGGCCCCTTGGCCCTCTGGGAAAGAAGCGAGGCTGGGGAGGCTGGGATCCAGGCTGGCTTCCTCTGTCAGTCCCTCAGCTAGTCTAACCACCCATCAGTGGGCAGCCTAACTCGCAGTAAGGCTTGATTTATACAGAGGCAGTGTAAAGAGGCTGTCCAAATCTCTCACTTTCCATGGCTCAAACACCTCTGCCAACAAATCACCCTGAGGTCCTTTACCTCCATCTCTCCGCAGGCTGGGAGCTCCCTGGAACTCACAGCAGCGGCCTAGCCTTTTCTACTGAGACCTCCCAGGGCCAGCACAGTAACTGGCCCAGAGCTGAAGCCTTGGTTCCCCTCTGCGTGGTCCTGGGCAAGTGACTCCATCTCTCTGAGCCTGTTTCTTCAATCTCATCCCTCGCAAATCAATTCAAACACTGCCCCCGTCTCTCATCATCTCCACGGCTTCATTCCTGATCCAAACACCTCTCACCCCTCACTAGAGACCCTTCCCCCACCAAGGATCCCTCTAAAACATGTGCATCAGATCCAGCACTCTCCAAGAAAGTCTCAAGTCCTCCGGAGGCGTCACTGCAGTGGGCCCACCTGCCCCTGCTCGAGACCTTTGCACCAGCAGCACCCAGATCTCCCTCCACACCTGAGCTCCAATGCCACCCCACCCCCTGGCACTTTTTAGTACCCACGCTGCTGCAGGCCTTTCTTTGTGTGGGATGTTGTCCCGTTCACTGTGTCCCTGGCCTTAGCACACTGCCTGGCACCTAGCAAGTGCTTGTGAAACATCCCAGAAAGCGGAGTGAGCAACTGGAGCAAGGGTGAGAGAGAGATGGCAGAGCCTGCCCCACGGCGAGGGTGTGGGAAGTGTGGGAGGCCCCCGCCTGGCTACCACCTGGGAGCCTCAGGCCTGGCAGCTGTACCCATCATTGCTAATCATGAAAAGGGAGGGGGGACAGGGTGGGCTAGGGTGGCGGCCTAGGGCTCAGACACGGCTTCCTCTCCTTCCTCACGCCCTCCTAGATGCTGTCGGTTTCCTTATAATCGCCAGCCCTGGAGGTGCACAATGGCCACTGGAAATTGAATTTGTGGGCAGGTAATAGGAGCTGGAAAATAGAAATGCTACAAAACAGGGCCTGCGGGCGATTGCTGGTGCCCCTCCCATCTGCTCACACGGGTTGAGGGTGGCAGCTCACTCCCGGGGCAGGGGTCCCTGCCTTCCTGGGCCAGGCCTGGCCCGGGGTCTAAGGGTGGCCAGCGGTGGCGCCAGCTGCCTCCTTCCTGGGACTTTTTGTTCTCTCCCACATCCTGACAACTCGGAGGAGCTGGCTCGGGGGCAAGTTCTGGCCCCATCAATTGTGTCGGCTCAAGCTTCAAGGCTGACCCGGACTCGGTGCTTCTTCCCCGAGCTCCTGCATCCCTGGGCCCCGCCACCATCGCCTCTGGCTTCCTCTGCCTCCCTCCCAGGAGCCTAGTCTCCAACAGCAGCCAGGGGGAGCTTGTTAAATCCTCCATCACAGCATGCTGCCCCTATGCTCAAGCCTCCATGGGCACCATCTCACCTGGGGAAAGCTAAAGCTGTCAGCTGCCAGGGCCACCGAGCAGGCCCCGCCACCTCTCTGCTTCGCTCCCACTCTGCTTCAGGCACACGAGCCCCTTCCTGGCTTCTGGCTTCCAGCACGCCCACCTCAGCCTCGCATCTTTTGTTCCCTTGGTCTGGAATGCTCTTCCCACGGAGCCATTCAGGGGCCTTAGCTTTCCAGCGAAGCATCCCTCCTTATTTAAAATCCCAAGTCCCCCAGAGTGCCCTGATGTACACATCCTAACCCCTTTCCTGTCCATTTCTCCCACAGCGCATCTCCCCATCTCACCATGTCACTTGTCTTCCTGGCTGGAATGTCAGCTCTAGGAGGGCAGGGGTTTCTGTCTGTTTTGTCCACTGTTCCATTCCCAATGCCCCAAACTGTGCCTGGCACATAGCAGATGCTCAATAAATGTGTGCTGAGAGACTGAGGGAGTGAATGACAGGGGAAACTGAGGGTCAAGGAGTGTTGGCTGCTGAAGGACAAACAGCAGCAGAGACGAGACCAGGAGCAGTTGTCCAGGGCCTTCATTCACGCTCTCACCCCCTCACACGCCAGAGACTCCTGCGGCACCTGCTCTGGGCCAGGCATGCTGGGGAACAAGTCTGGCTCCATCCCAGCTATGGCCTTCTGGTCTGGCGGGGGAGATGGAGAAAGAACCAGATAGTTGTGTCTAAATTTCTAACCTGTAAAGTGGGTATACTAGGGGTTGTGGTGAGGCTGAAATGAGTAAAAAGGGAAACGTCCGGCCCCTGGTTAGGGCTCAGTCGATGGTGCTGAGACCAACGCCTGCGTTACTGTTACTGATAGGAAAGGTGTGAATTTCATGTCTCTTTTGGCCACTGGGGCAGTGAGCGTTCACAGGGCGGGGTCTCTTACAGGGAGGCTGGCTTATGATACATGATCAGTACATAGTTGGCAGGTCCAGGAATGAGATGATGTGGTTCATCAAGGCCAAGGGAAGTGCGAGTCCCGCCTCCTCGGTTTGCACACTGGCTATGGGGCAAGGCACGTAGACGGTACACTGGTGCCCACTGACTCCATGGCTACGGAAGTCACATGATCCGAGGTTCTAGCTCAGCCACTGACCAGCCAAGTGACCGTGGGAAAGTCACTTCAGCTCTCTGGGCCTCGGTTTTCGGTCTACACAGTGGGGATAGAAATAGGGGCCATCTCACCGGGTGGCTATGAAGATGATCAAGTTCACAGATAGGGCCTGGAGTGCCCAGGGGCCCACTCTACTCAGGAGCCACGACTGTTCTCCTGGGCCTGGCATATCTGTCAGGGTTCAGGCTGGGCCCCCAACTGCCCCCCTGGAGGACGTGTCAGGCCCCCAGTTCCCAGCAAATGACACCCCGCACCCCCTGCCGGCCCTGCTTCCTTGAGGAGCACCCTGTTTGCAGGGAACAGCTGCTGAAATCCCACTTCCCCGACATCAAAAGCCTCAGTGGGTTTTCACCAAACAAACATAATGCAGAACCGGAGAAAGGTGTAAAATAAATAAACGAAACAAGCTGTGCATTTTCTTTCAGTATTACAGCTGCACCCGAAGATAAACAACAAGTGAATGTCACCAAACATCAATACCCGAGAAATTAACTTGACAAAAAGCTCAGCCGTCCCCCGACAACCCCCCAGTCCTGCCCCCCTCCCCCCAACCTCCAACCACCATTTTTGCATTTCTGGAGTTCCCACCTAATGATTTTATTTTTCAATTAATTCCTTGACAGAATGCCAGCCTGTGTCTCTCCCTTCCCCGGCTGGCGCTGTCGGCCCTGCGTGGAAGGCACAGGCAGGCAGGGAGAAAGGCATGGGCGGGGGTGGGGGACTGTCGGGAGGACAAGAGAAAGCGCTTCGTGGGGTTTTGTTCCGGAGGCAGACGGGCGAGGCAAGGCAAGCCGGGGGGAGAAGAGCGTGGCTGATAAAGGGAGAAGGGAGTTCTGAAAGAAACCCTGGGAAGAGGCAGGTGTGAACAGCTCAGGGACGGGAAAAGTGCTGGGCTAGGAAGTGCAGGGCTGGATTCTGAGCGGAGAGGCCTGAGGTGCAGGGTGAAGGGTGCTGGATGCCTGGTGCTGGGTGGGTGAGCTGTCAGGATCTGCTGCTCCTGGCTGGGAAACCTCAGGTAAGTTGCTTCACCTCTCTGGACTCCTCTCAGTTTCTGCAGTTACTGAATGGTGATGAAATTTACATGCCTAAGGTGTGTAAGGCTATTAAAAGAGTGAATATAAGTATATAAGGCCTTCACAACGGTGCGTAGCACACAGCCAGCTGTCAATACATGTTGGTCATTCTTACTGCTGTGGATGGAATCTGTTAGTGAGAGCACGAGGGCGGGCCGCTCCCCTCCTCTATAACATGAGGACAAATGCAGCAGCCATGGTCAGTGCCCCATCTCCAGTGCCAAGGTGTTCTCTGGCCATAGGGGGATACATGGCCCCAGCGTGTAGCAGGATGGAAATGACAGGCATTAAAGCCCCCTGGAGCAACCCACCAGCAGTGAGAGGGGTGAATGGGAGCTATGGATACACGTCTCATGTTCGTTGTGTCCTGGGGGACAGTCCTGAGGTGTGTGCCACATGGCTCTCAGGAAGCCACAGTGGGCTTGGGTGTCAGCTGGCCGCAGCGGGATCTGCTCATTCCGGCCCCCTGGACTGGCTCCCTTCCCTTCCCCCCATGTTCCTGGATCACCGCCCAGGTACCTGCTGGTTGTTCAAATCCACATCTCGGGGCTGCTTCCTGGGGAACCAAGACCCCAGCATCAAGAGGTGACCAATGGGGGCCTGGCATGTTGGCTCATGCCTGTAATCCCAGCACTTTGAAAGCCCAAGATGGGTAGATCACCTGAGTAAGGGGTTCAAGACTGGCCTGGCCAACATGATGAAACCCTGTCTCTATTAAAAATACAAAAATTAGTCAGGTGTGGTGGTGGGCGACTGTAATCCCAGCTACTCAGGAGGCTGAAGCAAAAACTGTTTGAACCTGGAAGGCGGAGGAGTGAGCCTAGATCATGCCATTGCACTCCAGTCTGGGCAACAGGATGAGGCGGTCTCAAAAAAAAAAAAAAAAAAAAAAGTGACCAATGGGATGGAGCAGGGCCTCCCACTATGGACCCACGGAAGAGTGTCTGGATTTGCTGACATGATTTGCCATGAATACAAAAAATCAGTGACTAATGTTTAACAACAGGGAGATGCTACATGAGAATCTGCATGAAACTGGAATGGCTAACTCGTGAATGTGGCAGACCTGTCCCCTCCCTGCCTACAGGTAACTGATGAGGCCGTGCACTAGCTGTCCCTGGAGACAGGAGGCCTCACTTACGGGGACTTTTCTACCTGTTCCTGGAGGCTCCTGAGTTGCTACTTCCTGAGATAGAGGATAGGCAAGGCTTCCACAAACTCTGCTAAGCTGGAGCCAGAACTGAGTCCAAGAGGCCGGGGTGAAGGGCAGGGGGCAGGGGCACAGGAGGGCGAGGGGAGGAAGGAGGTTGGGGCAGAGCGTGGAGGGTGGGATTCCAGGTCAGAATGAGGCACTACAATCTGCAGACTCAGGATGTGCAGTCCTGGACCACTGGGGGACACCGGCCACCTGTAGCTCCCACCCTTGAGGAGTACGAGGGTGCCATGGTGTGGGTACTGCGGGGGGGCTGGGTACCCGCGGGCTGGCCTGGCTTGGGAGGCTGCCTGCTCTGGAAGGCTGGCCAAGCCAGACCCCCATCCTCAGCTGCTGGTGCCTCTGCCTGCCGTCCCTGGCTTCAGATCTCGCAGCCCTCACGGGCAGAGCCCTCAGATACCCCAGTGGGTTTGCATCTTAGCACTCTGTGTACAGCAGGCACACATTAGGTACACACAGAATAAAGGGTACTCTTCAGGAGATTGGACTGGCTCCTAAGACCAAGCCAATGGCCCTTTACTGATACAGGAGGCTGTTTTAAGGTTGTGCCTTTTTTTTTTTTTTTTTTTTTAATAGAATCACACCCTGTCACCCAGGCTGGAGTGCACTGGAGTGATCTTGGCTCACTGCAACCTCTGCTTTCTGGGTTCAAGCGATTCTCATGCCTCAGCCTCCCAAGTAGCTGGGATTACAGGTGTGCACCACCATGCCCAACTGTATTTTTAGTAGAGATGAGGTTTTACCGTGTTGGCCAGGCTGGTCTTGAACTCATGAGCTCAAGCAATCCACTGGGCTTGGCTTCCTAAAAGTGCTGGGATTACAGGCGTGAGGCACCATGCCCAGCCGGTTGTGCCTTTTTAAAACATAGCCAGTCCTTCTAAGAACTAGGTGTGATCTGAGAGAGTCCTTGCTCAGAGCTGGTGGGCAGAAGCCTGGGCGGCAGACCGGCCTTTGACACTATGGGACTCCCCGAAGCCGCTAAGCTCCATACCTCAGTGCTCTCACCTGTTAAATGGGGATGGTGCTTGCTCTGCTGATCTTATGGGGACCCTACGATCTCCTGCCTTCAGTCACTCATAGCAAGCACCACCAAGCACACTCTGTGTGCCAGGAATAATGTCGGGGATACGGTGGTGAACAAAACTCCACAGGATAAACTAACCCACCAGTCACAGGGGCCACACTGGGGCTCAGGGTGGTCAGGACGAGGTGGGACCTGAGTACTGTCCCTTGGTGGTCTCAGCCTTCTCTGAGGTACCAAACTTGCTCTTCTGTAGACAGGACACAGTAACAGCACCCACCACAGGGGATCTGATGAGATAAAGCATGAGCGCACTTAGCCCAGGGCCTGGCACAGTGAGGCGCCAGGCAAACATGAAAGCTAACAATCAAAGGGTCCTGCGAGGCCACCCCAGAGGACAGGCAGTGCCCAGCAAAGAGGGAATCCAGCTGCCCAAGATAAGGCTGAGGGGCGAGCGGCAGGGACCACTCCTCAGGCACCTGCTGGCTTTGGACTTTTGGAAATTCCGCTAGCTGGGTGACATCACTGTTCCACTTTTCAGAGGAGGAAGCAGCCATACTAGGGCTCTCAAGAGTCAAGTGGCCGCACTCTCCAAGCAGGACCTTCAGCTGCAACAGGGCTGGCTCCAGCCCTGCTGGCACAGCACAGCACAGCCTGGCCTGCAGTGGGGGGCACCAGCTCAGCCTCCCTAGGAAGTGGGGGTCTCAACAGGAAAAGGGTGAACAGATCCGGGCCGGGTAGCAGTGATTTCCTTTTCAAAGGCCATTGGTTCTCAACCTAGCTGTCTGATAGCATCAGCTAGGAAACTACTGATGCCTGGATCTTCCCTGCAGAGGTTCTGATGCAAATGGCCTGGGGTGAGCACAGGATGCTATAACAACTGCTGTTATTAATCTTGGTGCTGAGGACTCCGGTTCCCTGAGTGGCTGGAGACTGGGGGCGGTGGGTAGAGCGACCATGCTTTGTGCGTGGGTGTCCTGTGTGTGTGCAGAATTCCATGACAGGCCACGCGCAGCCCCACACACAGCGGCTGGCGAAGGCACTGCAGCCCGGATTCCTGTGGATTTATCCTGAGCTAGGGCTGTGGGAGTGGGCTATGCCTGGGGGCTTCTGGCCTTGGTCCCACGTGTTTGTGTTAGTTACAGATGCTGGGAGACCTGTGCGGGCTGGGAAGCAAGGGGAGCATCCTGGTGAAGGTGGCTCACTGCAGAGGGAAAAGGGAAAAAGAACCAGGAAAGGTGGGAAGGTGTCCCCAACTCCTCTGCCTCAGGCCTGGAGGACTTCCAGGTGCTAAGGCTTGGTCCACATTAGCTTCTGATCTCTCTTCCCTCGGCATAGGCCCTAGGTTGGAAAGCAGAGGCTGAAAGGGAGCAGCTGGTAACGTCTCACAGGGTCAAGGTGTAGTGATGTCTGCACCAGGACGTGTAGGTGCAAAGGCCCGAGGGTCCAGGTAGGAATACGATGGCATCTCACAGACCAGGGGGTGTGGGAGACTGCAGGGAGGGCTATGCATGGTGGCTGCTGGGAAGCCCAGCCTTCGTATAAACCTGCAGCCATTCCTGCTATGCATGGAGGCCGCTGGGAAGCCCAGCCTTTGTATAAACCTGCAGCCATTCCTGCTATGCATGGAGGCCGCTGGGAAGCCCAGCCTTCGTATAAACCTGCAGCCATTCCTGCTATGCATGGAGGCCGCTGGGAAGCCCAGCCTTTGTATAAACCTGCAGCCATTCCTTGGGCCTGGCGCCCTGTGGGAATGTGGAACCAGGCTGGCCAAACCTGATTTTCCAAAAGAGGTCAGCATCTTGATTTTCAGGTCAAACCTTTCAATAGCAAAATAGTGATGATTCATTCAAAACCGCTGTTTTCATATGTGGCAGGCAAAATAAAGATCTGATTTCAGCTGACAGCTTGCCAGTGTGGTCTCTGCTCTTTTCTCTCTCTCTTCTCTGTCTACCAAACACTAGTTTCACTGGTGGTCATGCAGCTGTATTAAAAACCTTGTCTGTGTGTTTTCCTTGGGTTTCCCCCGGCTGGGCCAGCCTACAGTACAGAAATAAAACTGGCCACCCCCTACCACCAGCTACAACCCTGGAGGGAAACCCACCTTCCTCCTGCCCCCATTTCTAGCACTCTGGTCCCCAAGTCCCCAAACCGTCGTCCAATCCCAGACCAGCCCCTGCCCCTCCCAAGTCGCTCTGAAATTCTCCTTCTGTCAGTTTAATTCCGTGATCGATGAGGAAGAGCACGAGAAATGGCCCGGCACAGCTGGCTTCCCCGTTAGCCCTAGCAGGGATTCCTGGCCTCGCTGGCGACGGCTGAGTGAAATGTTTGCAGAACGCAGAGAACACAAGTCAATAACAATTTAGCTGGATTGGGAGCAAGTACCTTCCCTGCACGGACAGCCGCTCCCGGGGGAAGGGGAAGAGAGTGTGCGGGATATTGCCGAAGCACTTGGAATTATTTCCAAAACACCGCCCAGCAAGGCTTGGGTGTGGGGAGTGGGAGGAGAGAGGAGGGGGTGACCCGGCGATACCTGCTCCAGCTGGCCTCCAGGACCCCCAGCTCTCTGATCGGAGCTCCCTGCACGGCCAGTCATGTGCACCACTTGGGTGCACACTTGAGAACTGCCTTGACCAAAACAATTCCCTCTCCTTGATTTTCCTCCTCTAGATTTGGCCTCCAGCAGCTGCGGTAGCCAGGGGTGCGAGAAAGAGTGAGTCTCTTGGCCAATCTCAACCTCTCCTGGAACTACTTGCCAACGTGACCAGGAGCCAGAGATAGATCAAAACTCACCACCCTGAACACAAAAAGCAATCATTTCTTTTCTTATTTTTGAGACAGAGTCTCTCTCAGTCGCCCAGATTGGAGTACAGTGGCGTGATCTCGGCTCACTGCAACTTTCTGTCTCCTGGGTTCAAGTGATTCTCCTGCCTCAGCCTCCTGAGTAGCTGGGATTACAGGCGTGCACGACCACGCCTGGCTAATTTTTGTATTTTTAGTAGAGGCAGGGTTTCACCATGTTGGCCAGGCTGGTCTCAAACTCCTGGGCTCAAGTGATCCACCCACCTCAGCTTCCCAAAGTGCTGGGATTACAGGTGTGAGCCACCTCGCCCGGCCAAAAAGTGATTTCAATGAGGTCAGGGATAAAACACCTGCACATCCCCGGGCCCCACCCAGTCTCGGCCTTTCCTGTCAGGACCCGCTGTGGCAGTCGGGACAGTCTCCCTCTTTGCCTGCCTCCTACTTAGGCCTTCAATACCTCCGGAGGAAGGGCTGCCACAGGCAAGCCTTCAGGAGAAAACAAGAAGGACCCAGGCGAAGGAATGAAAATGGGAAGCTTTCAGAAAACCTCTGTCTCCAGGTGGATGGAAGGAACCACGACCAAGGGATATTTTGAATAATAAATTCTGTGACTTCACATCCTCACTTGAACTTTGCAGACTGCGAGTTTTAAAGCCCGATGATTACGTTTTCATGGGTAAGATCAAGGAGGCCTATTTGCAAGGGTTGATGTGGGGATAACGGGCTCTCTCGGTCTCCAGTCTTTTGAAAATGTGTGGTCCTGTGAGTGATTAAGTTATGGAAGTGGGGAGGGGGTGAACTCTTGCAGGCTTTAAATATCATCTGTCTGCTGATGACTTCCAAATTTATATCTCAGCCCAGACTTCGCCCCTGAGCTCCCAACTCATATATCTATCTGCCTGACATCGAGGGGAGTCCTAATAGTGTCTCAAATCCAAGCCGCTCCGAACACCCCCGCCCAGCCACCTGTTCTTTCCCGCTTCCTGGGCCTCCACTCACCATGCAGCACCACCATCCTGTGAGTGGTTTAGAGCAAAAACCTATGTACCAGTTTTGATTTTTCTCCTCCCTTCCAGAAGCACGTCTGGCTGGCTCTATCTTCACCAAAAATGCCCAAGCCACCTGCTTCCCCACCCCCACAGCCTCTGCTCCCTGGCCCTTGCTGGCCTGGCTGGGACCCCTGACCTCCATCCTTGCCCCTCGACAGTGCAGGGGATGAGGTCTGACAGTGTGAATCGGGTCTTGAGACTCTTCTCAAATCTTCCTGGAGCTTCCCACTGCACCTTGAACACAAGCTGGGCTTCCTGCCAGGCCAGACAAGGCCCCAGGAGGAAGCCCTGCTGGCCCCTCTGCCTGCTCTGAACACACGCTGCCCTGGGACCTGAGTACCTGTGGCTTCTGCTACCTGGGATGTTTCCCCCAGACCTTTGGCTGGTTGGTCCCTTTGAATCACACAGAAACACTGACTCAGCAGAAAGACTTCCCAACCACCACATCTGGAATCTCTCCTTTCCTTCTCCGGCCCTGAAGAACTGATTATACCATCCTTTCTTTTCTTTTCCTTTCTTCCTTTTTTTAAGGAGACAGAGTCTTGCTCTGTTGCCCAAGCTGGAGTGCAGTGGCGCAATCACGGCTCGCCGCAGCCTTGACTGCCTGGGCTCAAGCGATAATCCCACCTCAGCCTCCCGAGCAGCTGGGACTACAGGTGTGCGCCACCACGCCTGGTGAATTTTTAAATTTTTTTTGTAGAGACGGGTCTTGCCATGTAGCTCAGGCTGGTTTCAAACTCCTGGGCTCAACTGATCCTTCTGCCTCGGCCTCTCAAAGCACTGGGATTACAGGTGTGAGCCACTGCATCCAGCCTTATGTTACCCTTTCTAATTTCCACCAGGACTTGGTATCATCAGAACTTTGTTGCTATTTAGTTTTTTTGGTGGGGTGGGGGAGGTGGGCAATCATATGTCTCTCTCACTCAAATTATCAGCTCCGAGGGAGGACTTTCTCTTTTGTACACTGCTTTACCCTCAGTGCCTAGAGCACAGCTTGATAATTAGGTAATCAGTGAAGAACTGTTGAGTGAATGAATGAATGAACAAATGGAGCCTCCTATCGGGGAAGCTGGAGATCTAAGCAGAGGACTCTAGTTGCCTTGGGGGTGCAGTTTTGATGCCTCTAGGGTTATATGCTCTGAGAAAGGGAGGGGTCACTGTGGGAGTAATTAGCCACCCCTGGCTTTTGGATAAAATAAGGGCAGTCATTTCACAAGGCCCAGGGGCTGCAAGTCGTTTCTGTGATGAGCCAGAAAGGAAAGACTTTAGGCTGGGGGCATAGGGTCTCTGTCACAACCACTCAACTTTGTCCTTGCAGTGGAAGAAAGTAGCCCTGGATAATATATGAACAAATGGGCATGCCTGTGTCCCAATAAAACTTTATTTATAAAAATAGACTGTAGACTGCGGTTTCCAACTGCTGCTGTACCTGGATTGGGGCCCGGATCCAATAAACAGAGGGCAATCTGGGATTGAGGGTGCTGGGATACAGGGTGTGATGGAACAGCCAGGAACTGTTAGCCACAGCTGTGCAGTGTGAAGACCCGTGTGCCTTCAGGCCCGGCACTACACTGTCTGGGTCTTGGTTGTGCCTCAGTAAAATGGGAGCAACACTGTTCTTAGTGAGGCTGAAGTGAGACTGAGTTATGTAAAACCACTTGGCATGACTCTCTGCATACGGTCAGTCTGTGACAACACGCTCGTGCCCTCTTTCTTTCCTTTTCACCTGACTTGATCTTTATAAGAACTTACATGATTGCTTTTTTAGACCAGCGGTGCGTCGAGGCACATGGTCAGGAATATCTGGCTTCGGACCACACAGGGCTCCATTGCCGACTGCACACCTGGGTAAGCGTGGGGTCTGTGCACATCAGCCAGCTTTTCTGAGCCCCGGCTTCCTTCTTTGTGGGGTGACTGTGAAGATGAACCGAGTTAACGCTCGCACAGTGCCCAGTACCTATTAGATGCTCAATTAAATTCTAATCACCATCCTGATGATTAGGTTCTTATTTGTGTTCATTTTTTCACCCCACAAATGGTCACTGAGCGCCTCTTCTCTGTGCTAGATGCAGGGCCCAGGCAAAGGGCCTTGTAGCCCCCCAAAGGATAAAGTGTCACACGGAGAAGGATCTTAATTGCACATGTGAGCACCTGATGGCAGGCTGTGGCATTCGAGGAGGACGAGGGGAGGGGCATGACGAGGGAATCACGAGAAGAAGGGGTGTAGGGGAAAGCTGCATCTCTGACACTCTGGCTGGGAGGCAGTGGGGGCCGGGGTCAGTGGAGGCTGCTGAGACCAGGGCTCTAGCAAGCAGGCTCCTTCCCTGCCCCCCGTGAGGCTTGGAGGGTGACTGTGTGCTAGAGGCCAGCGATCGACGGGGACAGCCACCCGCCTGTGCTGGAAGAGTGCTTTTCTGGGCGCTCTGCTCATAGATCCCCCGCCCCAGCCCAGCCTGGCTTGGGCAGGCGGGGGAAGGTGCCGCTGTCAGCCACTCACCATGCTGGTCATGTCTGCGCTTCCAGCTCCAGAGGTGAAAGGGAGAGACGCTAACCACAGCCCATCAGTCCTCCCCAGCTGGAATAAGACAACACGGGGAAGCAGAGCCACGCTCCCGGCCAAATAAAAGCCTGTTTGCCCGGCCTCCCTGCCTGTGAGTGCTGTAAAACAGAGGGTTCTGCGCACAGATTTCTTCCATACCATTATATTCTCTCGGCTGCGCTCGCAGGTACCGTGGCCTGCCGTGGCCCTGAAAGCTTCTCGATGCCGTGACCCTGCTGGTTTGTAACACGCTCGGGAAGAAAAGGACACAGCCAGCGGTGGACTTTCCTCTTTCTTCCCTCCTTGCTCTCTCTTTTCAAACTCCCACATGCAAGGCAGTGAAGAATAGCACTTCACCTACCACAGGGCTGCTGCGCTGGAGATGAGAAATCTGATTCTTGGCCGGCAAGGAAGGGAGGGAGGCGCGGGGTGGCGGGCAGGGGCAGGAAGAGGACAGGGGAGATGGGGAGGGCGGTTTGGTGGAAAACGTCTGTCTTGCTATTCCCTTTTGAAAGCATCTCTGTCTGGTGTCAAGGTCTTTACCTACTCAGGCCAACTTTTACAATGACTTTCAAAGCCCTGTCCTTCGCTGTTCAATTTGACAGGTGTTTTGCAAGCATCAACTTGCAAGGAAAAATATAATGCCCTGCCATTATACAGGGACAATGGATAAAATGAAGGCTTCTGTTTGGTGGGGAGGCGCTGGGGGGTTGACAACAAGCTTCTTTTGGCTGCCAGTAAGGAACCTGGATAAGCAGAGAGCTCGAGACTGGGTGCGGAGCACAGTGAGTTCTCGTAACTGCCTTGGAAGGCAGGACATTACGGTTGCTGCTCCAGCATCAACGAGTCCTCCTCCCCCTCCTCATGGCACCTGGGCACTAGTAAGCTCCTACTAGGTGCCAGGATCTGTGCTATGTCCTAGAGACAAGGGAGAACAGGTGGCATCTGCGGCTAGATGGAAACATCCTATCCCGAGCAATGCTTATGTGCCAGGCACACTGTCCTCCTACTTACTACACACACACACACACACACACACACACACGTCCCAAGCAATGCTTATGTGTCAGGCACACTGTCCTCTTACTACACACACACACACACACACACACACACACCCCAAGCAATGCTTATGTGTCAGGCACACTGTCCTCTTACTACACACACACACACACACACACACACACACACACACACGTCCCAAGCAATGCTTATGTGTCAGGCACACTGTCCTCTTACTACACACACACACACACACACACGTCCCAAGCAATGCTTATGTGTCAGGCACACTGTCCTCTTACTACACACACACACACACACACACACACACACACGTCCCAAGCAATGCTTATGTGTCAGGCACACTGTCCTCTTACTACACACACACACACACACACACACACACACACACACAAACACACACATCCCAAGCAATGCTTATGTGTCAGACATACCCATCCCTCTACTTACTACAAACACACACACAGACACACACAGACACACATACACACAGAGACACATCCTAAGCAATGCTTATGTGTCAGACATACCCAGCCTCCTACGTACTACACACACACACACGCGCGCACACGCACACACATCCCAAGCAATGCTTATGTGTCACGCACACCGTCCTACTACACACACACACACACACACACACACGTCCCAAGCAATGCTTATGTGTCAGGCACACCGTCCTCTTACACACACAAACACACACATCCCAAGCAATGCTTATGTATCAGACATACACATCCCCCTACTCACTAAACACACACACACACCCCAAGCAATGCTTATATGTCAGACATACCCATCCCCCTACTTACCACACACACACAAACACACACACCCAAGCAACGCTTATGTGTCAGACATACCCGTCCTCCTACTACACACACAAACACACACATACGTCCCAAGCAATGCTTATGTGTCCAGCACACCCAACCTATTACACATACACACACACACACACACGTCCCAAGCAATGTTTATGTCAGGCATTCCCATCCTCCTACTTACCCCCCCCACACAAACACAAACACAAACACAAACACACACACAAACACACACTACTGCCCAGGCTTATAAGCCCCAGGGCTTGTCTCTGTGTCTCAGTCCTTTGCCCAGAGAGCATCCTCCCTTAGCCTGGCCTGAATGGCTGGAGCGTAAGGAAAGTGGGAGTGTTCTTGGCAACTAATGAAAGGAAGAGTGAGTGACCCCAAGGACAGTAAGATGCCCTGACAATTGTATTTGTGGACTGCAAGTGACGTGCTAGTTGTGTGTCATCTCCTTTATAGGCATCCCCCCCTTTGAGCCCTACAATTTCCCTAATGAGGTGGGCACCGTGGCCCCATCATACCAATGACAGAGCTGAGGCAGAGCGACTTGCCTGAGGTCACAGAATGGGTATGAAGACGCACTTGGGTAAAACGCAAGGGGCAGCCACTCAGATCAGCTGGATGGTGGAAAACACAGGTTTGAAACCTGACTCTGTGGTCACCAGCTGGGTGCCCTTACTTGCCCTCTCTGTGCCTGTTTTCTCATCTCTAAAACAGAGGACTGCGACAGTACAGTAAATTGACAGGTTCGGAGGTTCTTGGAAATCGTAACTCAAGTAAAAAGATGTATAGCTAAATCAATGTCACCACAGGCTAATGGATGTAAACAAGAGCTACACTCCTAGGTGTATTTCCAGCCACAAAAACATCACCAAACTTCTGAATAAAGACACCAAAACCTCTAAATATTAAACACTGAAATAAATGGGAGCTAAGCATACATTTAAGACAGATTAGTAAAAATAAGGAAGATGACGATTTACTCAACGATTCCAGTTCTGGGCTGCAGGTGGCCATATGGCAGCTCAGGACACTGGGAGGGAACCTGCCCAGGGCAGGGCACCCATCACACACACAACTGCACTCCCCCACTCTGGGGCCACTGAGACATGCCAATTCACCTAGTGTGCATGGCTTCGGGATGTGGGAGGAAACCAGAGGACCTGGAGAAAACCTACATGGGGAGAACACGCAAACTCCACGGGGAGAACACACAAACTCCACGGGGGGAACACGCAAACTCCATGGGGGGAACACACAAACTCCACGGGGGGAACACGCAAGCTCCACGGGGGGGAACACGCAAGCTCCATGGGGGGAACACGCAAGCTCCATGGGGGGAACACGCAAGCTCCACGGGGGGAGCACGCAAACTCCACGGGGAGAGCGCGCAAGCTCCATGGGGGGAACACGCAAGCTCCAAGGGGAGAACACACTAACTCCACCGGCGGAACACACAAACTGCACATACACAGTGGCCCTGGATGGGAAGGCGTTTTTTTTTTCTTATCAATTATGACAAATCGACGTTATCTAAGGACCTGTATTTACCTCCCAGGATTTTGCAGGATTCATACCCAGGAAAGCCTGCAGCTAGCACCTGCCCTGAGTAAGGTTTGACACATGAAGACTGCTAGTTACAGTAATAATAATTGGTATTATTTAGCTTGAACTGCAAACTGAACGTTCTGCTTTGACCTAGGTGCCTCAGGGACCCAGGGGAGAAGAGGCCAGTGCTGGGAGCTGGGAAGAAGGTGAGCCCAGGGGCAGGGGCACTCCTGGGTAATTCACACTGGTGCCACCGACCACATCAAGGGCTTCAGCTGGCGCCAAAGCTCCACTCTATCTGCTCTGGCCACCTCCCGCTGTCCCTGAGTGTGGCTCACAGGCCACGGTGTCACTGGCATGCTTCCTGCCAGGCCCTGAGGAATGGTTAAGATGCCTGCCTTTCATTCAGCGGCCCACATTCTGCAGGGCCTTTGTTGCAGCCTCAGAGCTCAGCAGCCTCCACCTGAGATCTGAGTGCCCTCCTGGCAGAGTTCAGGGCTGAGGCCAGAGCCGGGGGAGGGAACTGGGCACGGACACCACTTGCCCTTGGGGTCTGCCAGAGCCCTGGGAGCTCTGAACAATGCAGATTTTAACACAAATGAGCTGGTAATTTTTCTCCATGAGAAAAAGGCACAGAGTGGGGAGAAGGGTCTGGCCAGGAGGTCAGGAGGCCAGCGGGCCTATTCTGAACATTTGGGGCTGCTGCGGGCACCTCCTGTGTCTCAGAGACATCAATCGGGCAATGGGTGTCTCAGTAAGTGAGAGAGACTGACGCCTCCAGCACGCCTGCTCTGTGCTGGACACGATCCAGGTATCACCCCATTTCCCCAAGCCAGTGTCGCACTGCCAGGGGAGGACGGATAGATAGAGAGGTAAACCTGAGTACTGTCCAAGTTCACCATTCGCTACCCGTCTGACCTCGGGCAAAGTGCGTCATCTCTGCATGCCTCAGTTCCCTCATCTGTAGAATGGGGAGATGAACGGCGTCTCACTCATAGAGGCGGTATGTGAATGACATGAGACCCCGCATTGCAAGGGATATAGAAGAGTTCCTGGTCCCCAGTAAGGAAAGCTGTTACTACGGCTTTTGCTACTTTCCTGATCACTGTCAAATGAATTCCAGAAGCGGGTACCCTTGTTAATGGCATCTTTCACATGAGAAAACAGAAGCCCACAGGGCGCAGCCACTCACCCTGGGACACACAGCCAGATGCAGAACCCAGGTCTTGCTGACACTCTTTTCCCTAAGCTGGTGCTTCCTAAACCTTTTGGGGGCCATGACCTCCTAGAAAATCCGTTGGAAACAAAAGATCCTCTTGCCAGACACACACATAGACACAAACTGTATAATGCAATTTCCAGGCGTTCCCAGCCCCTCTGAGGCCACTCATACTGGGACCCAGGAAGACAAAGTTCCACGGATTCTGAGCTAAAAAAAACCATCCCCATCTTACATCTTGCTGCATTCTACAGTGTGTTCTTTTGTTCTTTGGAAAACAGTGCTGAAAAATGCAATGAGTAATTCAGACTCTTTGGCTCCAAACTCGCAGGCCACCTTCTTGCCTTCTCTTCCTGGTCCAGACAGGTGAGGCCAGCAGGGAGATCTAACACTCTGCTGTGCTAGGCCCTGACCCCTGTGGATGGTCCAGGCACTGTTCCTCAGGGCTGCTCCTGCCCCCAGGAAAACACCACCTCTACTGCTGGCAACATGCCCTGATGTGTACGTAGGTCACTATACATGCTGGACATTCTCTGGTCCTGCCACATCCGTCTGCGGTCCTGCTCTGTCCCGGGAAGGGTGAACCCTATTGAATGCGTCACAGGGACAACCTGGGCCTGTGGCTGACAAGTGGGATGGCCTGATGGGCGGGAGAAGAGCTGCAGCTGTCTGATCCCAGCCCCTTCCTGCTGTGCTGCTGTCCTCTGGCAGGGGCTGTCCCTCCATGCTGCAGTGCCCACTGGTAGCTGCTCCTAGGCTCCTGCCCTCACTGGACCCCAGGGATATCACGTCCTCCCACTGCCCTTTCAGCCCCTGGGGAGGTAAGAGCTCTGGTGCTGCTCCCCTCTGGGCGCCCCAGCATCCCGTGCTCTGCTGGCACTTCCTACACCCCTGTCAGCTGCCACTGCATGAAAGGCTCTTTCTATGAGGTGAATTCTGTTCCCTCCTGGGGCCTCAGCCCATCTCCTGTGGCACTGGGGAAGGGTCCCTTAGTTCTCATCTTTGACACACTTGGGGACTCCAGAGCTGATGTCCCCATCTAGAACCTGGGAGGGCAGGGCTCTTACAGAAGGACTCAGAGGGGTGGAAACTCGTGGCTTGGCTCTGACACTCAAGCCTGCCCTCAGGGGCCTTATCTCACCTCTGCATGTCAGCTTCTGCATCTGTACTATGCAGACAATGACATATGCACGTGATAGGGCCTTTTACGAGCACATGCTGTGTCAATTCTGACGGGCCAGCAGTGTTTGTCATTATGATTTGTTACTCATTCTCTCAATTTCTGGAAGGAACCTCACAGATCTTGGGTTCATGGTCTGGATGAGTCAGAAGGGCCAAAGCCATGTAGTCAGTAAACACTCACACGCCCCAGATTTAATAAAGGCCTGGACTTGCTTTTTCTTTCTTTCTTTTTTTATTTTTTTGAGATGGAGTCTCACTCTGTCACCCAGGCTGGAGTGCAATGGTGAGATCTTGGTTCACTGCAATCTCTGTCTCCTGGGTTCAAGTGATTCTCCTGCCTTAGCCTCCTAAGTAGCTGGGACTACAGGCATGTGCCACCATGCTCAGCTATTTTTTTTTTTTTTTTGCATTTTTAGTAGAGACGGGGTTTCACCATGTTGGCCAGGCTGGTCTCAAATTCCTGACCTCAGTGATCCACCCACCTTGGCCTCCAAAAGTACTGGGATTACAGGCCTGAGGCATCATGCCCAGCTAGGACTCTTTCTTGAGTGACATTTGCAAGTATAACATGGTTAAAACAGGTTGGGGGTGGTGGGAGGCTCTAGAGACGGTCTGGAGTTCAAGTCTGAGCTCTGCCACTTCCTCGCTGCACAGACACAGCACTGCATACAGCTGCTACAGTTGCTGTGGAGACCGAGACAATGTCTGTCTGAGGATGGCCCCCTGGCGCACAGTAAGTGCTTAATAAACACTAGTTGTCATAAATCACTGCAGTGCTTAGCAGGCCTCAGTTCTCCCATCTGTGAAACGGGGCTAATCATGCCCATCTCATAGGGCTGCTGGGGAGTGAATGGGAAGATGCAGGCGAATGAACAACTGTCTTTGTTACTGTTATCATTCTATCTGCCCCTGTCCGGGGCTTGGCCTGGCTGGTAAGCGGCTGTGGAGAGAGGCAATCCCACAGAAATGATGCCAGCCAAGTCTTTCCACTGTGGCAAGGCAATAGTGCTGTCTTTGGAATTCAATTTATTGAAGGGGGCTTCTCTCTAAGGCTGGGCAGAACCGCTGAGCCTGCACTCCTCGGTTGGCCCCGGGGGTGGGGGATGGGGGTGACGAGGGAGATGGTCACCCCACCTCCGCTCTGCTCTGCTCTGCTCTGGGGAGAGTTCCTTACACAAACATTTGTAGACCGGCGCATTTGGGCCTGTCAATGGTTGTCGATAAGGACAGGCTTTCTTTCTGCACATCAGGATTTGGGGCCTTATTGAGTTGTGAGCTTGCAACTGTGTATTTAGCCTTCATTTCTCTGGTTCCATATTTGTCTCAGCTCAAATATTCCCCACCCTGAGACTGGGCACCTGGCATGTGCCAGATGCTGTCCTGGGCACGGGACCCAGGGAAGAACTGATCACTAACAGAGATGAGAACGACACAGCCCCCACATGGAGGAGGCACGGGTCCAGAGAGGATAACAAACCACAAAGAAGTAAGTTACAACAGGGCAAGAAAGCACAGCGACAGAGGAGGAGCGTAGAGTATGGAGAAATTACTGATACCTGTGGAGGGAGAGGGAACCAGGAAGGCTTCCTGGAGGAGGTGTCATTCTATCTGGATTTCGACAGCATTTGCCAGGTTAAAAAAAAAAAAGTGAGGGGCAAGGCATTCTAAGCAGAGGGAACAGCATGTGCAAAGGCATAGAGTCCTGCCTGGAGTTTGGGGAACAATGAACTCTGTGGGAGGTGTGGTGGGAGGAAGGAGGAGTCTGGGAAGAACATGGGTGTGCGCAGGAGGCTGTGTTCTGAAGGGTGTGGCAGGCTGGGCTAGAGTCAGGGGGCTTCCCTGCTGTCTTTGGAGATCCCACTGTGGGGGATGCAGTCCTGCTGCATCGCTGAGACGCTGCCTTGCAGAGTTGTTTCGCCCTAAGCAAGACCAGCGGCCCCACTGGAAAACTCCCATCTCCATAAGAGAAACTGTTCCCAAGGTGCTGCCTGGTTCAGCAACAGAGCCGTATGGTCAGGATAGAGGACAATCACTCCTGGCTCCAGGTTCTATGTCTACACAGAGGAGTGGGGTTGGGGGATGCTGGCTGCTAACACCCCCCTTTTGTGCCCAGGTGACACCCTTGGCCCTGAGCTGCCTCTTCCACCTGAGCCTAGGGCCCTGCTTGGTCACTGCCACGAGGGTGCATGAGGGCACAGCAGGCACTCAGTATTTTCTGGCCACCACCTGAACTGTCACTGAGGCCACATGATGCCACCAAGCTGGGTAAGAGGTGAGTGAGACCTGCGGGTATCAGGGCCCCGGCAGGAAGTGGACGGCCCTCCAACGCGGTCACCGAAGAAAGTGAGCAGCAAGAGTGTGGCCCCCAGGAACGCCGTGAGCATCCCTGCCCTTCGGGCGCTGGAATCTGGACACAGACCACCATGAGGACAGGGCCAGCAGTCGTGAGCTGTGGCCTGGCAACCTGGCAGGCAGGGAGCGGATGAACACTCTGACCTCCGTCTTTTGCTGCCAAGGCCCCCAGTGACCCAACCCGACTGCACCCTGAGAGCACACAGAACGTGGATGCTTCCACACAGACCAGGCTCCCGGCAGGGACTGCCCCAGGCTGGTGGAGGCAGGTCTGTGGGGCTGAGGGGGGATGCCCAGCAGGAGGTGCTTGGCAGCCCTTGTGCCACAGCCTGCTGGGTGGACAGCAGTTCTCTCAGAAGCCCCACCCGCCTCTTGTGTTCCCCAGGGGCCCATGAATCAGCCACAAGACCTTCCGGCTCCTACCGTGAAAGTGTGCAGCTGTCTTCCGCCGCAGGGCCTGCAGGGTCACCTCAGAGTCGGCCCACTCCAGCACCAGCCTCCGGCCATACAAGTGGGTGCTGTGACACAGGGCGTTGAAAGCTCTCTGCAGAGGAACAGGAAACGAAACTGCACATCAGCTGGATCAGCGCGGCAGACACTCTAGTCTGCCCGCCAGCTGCCTGCCCGCGGCACAGATGCCCAAGCCCAGGTTCTGGCCCCGTGACATCTGATCTCCATCGAGGGTTTGGGGAGCGGTTGGGCACATCTATTTAATTAGTGGGTTGCGTTCCCGGGGAGAAAGCTGTAAGTGACTGAGCAGTCAATATATCCACTGTCTGGGCCATAATTGGCGCCTGGGCCAAGGCAGTCGTCTATTTGCAGCGTGTCATCCGATCTGTGGAGGGCGACCCCATTAGTGGGCTCACCTCCCACCTGGCTGTCTGTATGGCGGCCACTTGAGAAAGCCATGCCCTGGCCAGCCGCTGATGACAAGCGTACAGGCCCCTGGGTGTCACTTGGTGCCACTCTCCTTCACTGTCCTGGTGACTCTGTCCCCCACATTGCTTTTGAAGGGGCCCCTTCTGTCTCTGCTGCCAGTGCCCTTTGCCTCCTCGCTGGTCCCCCCGGCCCTGCGCTTCCAGCTCCCCCGTTGGCTCAGCAGCCTGGGTCCTGGCGCAGGCTGTTCCCACTCACTCTTTGCTGTTCCCGAGCCCCGCATGCTGCCTGGTTCCCTCTTTCTACTTTTTAACAGCTATTCTGAGATAGAATCCATATACTATATACACCGCTTGTCTGAAGAGGACAATTCAATGGGTTCTGGTATTATCACGGAGCTGTGCAAAATGTCACCGTATCAATTTTACAAGGTTTTCATCAGCCCCAAAGGAAACCCCATACCCCTTAGCTAGCAGTCCCCCAGCCCCTGGCAACTACCTGTCTGCTTTCTGTCTCTGGATTTGCCTATTCTGGACATTTCCTATGAATGGAATCATATGGAAGTGATCAGTACCCTCTTAAACACTGCTAGGTCTTAAGTTCAACGGCACTGCCCAGGGACACCCTCTCTGACTTGATGGGCTCATCCAAAACAACCCCATGGCACAGAGAGGCTGTGAGCTTAGTAGCCAAAAGCCTGGAGTCTGAGGTCACCCTGCCCAGGAAGGTCAGACCCTGGGCAAGCTAAAGAAATTGTCCTGGACTCTGCTTCCTTATCTATACAACGGGTACGTGCACATAGGCCAATCTCAGGGGTTTCAGGGACAAAAACGAGTTCACACAGTGTCTAGAACAGTGCGGGGTCACCGCGATTGCTCAATACACGTTGCTTCTCGCTGCTGTTGTGTTACTGTAGACATGACATTTGCAGTTGCTTTCTCTCGGCAGAGAGCTTTTGGGCAGGCATGGTTTAAAGAGCACTAGGCCCCAGGTGCTCGAGCGCTGGCTGTGGAGCGCGACAGTGGCTAAGGAGGCGCTGTGCTCTGCCTCCGGATTGCAGAGAGCACCAGTGGGTGTACGCAGAGGAAGGGCCTGCTGCTCTTGTTTCTCTGATGCTGTGAGGCATCATGTAACCGGAAGCGTCTGGATGGGAATCCATCCAACTGTGCTCCTGATCTACAACGTGGCTCTTACGGTTGGACCACGTCTCGTAAGAGGAGACAGGCTGAGTCCTAACCCCCTGAACTTCAGAACGTGACCTTATTTGGAAATGGTAGTTGCAGAGGTAATCAGTCAAGATGAGGTCACACGGGAAAATGGCTGGCCCTGAGCCAATGACGGGTGTCACTGGATGGCCATGTGAAGACAGAGACATAGGGTGAATGCCGGGGGCGGGCAGTGCAGGGTGGAGGCAGAGACTAGGGGATGAGTCTACAAACCAAGGCTGCCAGCTATCCCTAGCAGCCAGGGGAGGGCACCACGCAGCTTCCCCTCGGAAGGAACCAATCTGGCCAGCACCTTGATTTTGGACTTCCGGCCTCCAGAACCGTGAGACACATTTCTGGATTCTTAAAATGTTCTCTGAGGCAAGGTCTCGCTCTGTCACCCAGGCTGGAGTGCAGTGGTGTGATCATGGCTCACTTCATCCTCGGACTTCTGGGATCAAGAGATCCTCCCACCTTGGCCTACCGAGTAGCTGGGACCACAGACGCATGCTACCATGCCTCACTAGGTTTTTAATTTTTGTAGGGATGGGGTCTCCCTACATTGCCCAGGCTGGTCTTGAACTCCTGAACGCTAGTGATCCTCCCGCCTCAGCTTCCCAAGTGCTGGGATTACAGGCCTGAGCCACTGCACCCGGCCCATTTCTGTGGTTTGAAGCCATCAGTTTGTGGCATTTTGTTACAGTTGCCCTAGGGAACTGATGCAGTTGGGTAATCAACTGCCACATCTTCAGCCTCAGTTTCCCCATCCGTGTTGGGACTGGCTGTGGGATATAACACAAAACGAGCATGGAAGGCAGCACATAGTATACAGTCAATAAACAAATGAATCCGAAAAGACGGGAGGGAGGTGACTAGAACATGCATCTTTTCAAAACTAGACATGTGGCCAAATTAAAGAAATGCTTTGTTCTCCTCTGTGCTGTTCTGAGAAGGGCCAGGTGCAGAAAACTTTTTCTTTCCTTTTTTTTTTTAACTTTAATTTAAAAAACTCTTTCTGACTGCCAGCAGAGCCTCTGCATTTTTTTCCATGTGGATATAAAAATGCATCTGGACTCTGAGCTGAAATGGCCCATTCAGAGCTTTAAAACACACGCTTTCTCAGCTGGCGAGGCAGAGAAACGGCTTGACTGGGGGAGCTGGGGTTTTAAGATGGGGGAGAGGAACTGGTGGGGAGTCTAGGGTGGTGGATGTTCCATCCTCGTGCCAGGGTACCCGAGGAGTTGTGGTCCCGGGGACACGATGGGGTGGGGGTGGCCAAGGGGATGCATCTGGTGAATGCTAGGCTGGAACTCCGAAGAATGAAGTAAGATCCCAGGAGGTAGGTCTGGGTGAGAGGCCCCAACCCCAGCCTCTCTGATTCCTGCTGTCAGATTTCCATGTTTCTTTCTCTCCCTTGGAAACCACTTCTCCATTCCTGTGCCACAGAAAGCCCGGGAAGGTCTCCATTCATTGCAGGAGTCACTAAAAATGCCCTCTCCTGGCTTCTTTGTATATCATCTCTCCCAAATGTTCATCTCTTCCCTCTGCACTCCTCTGACACATTCTTGGCTTCTCTCTGGAAGAGCTCTTCATTCTAAGAGGGTTGGTGGCATGGCAGTTTAGAGGGTGGACTCTGCTGCTGGCCTGCCTTGGTTCAAATCCCTGCTCCAGTGCTTACGAGCTGTGTGATCTTGGGTAAGCTGCTGAGCCTCTCTGAGCCCAAGCTTCCTCATATGTAAAAGAAGGGCAGCAGCAAAGAGTAGTGAGAACTCAGAGAACTGTGAAGTCTGACACTTAGAACGCTGCCTGGCACATAACAAGAGTCACTTAAGATTGGCTGTTATGATAATGATGTATGCCTCCATTTTTCATTATCCCGCTAAAGAGCGGGGACAAGGGAAGGTAAGACACAAAAGCTTTTTGTATTTGAGGTTAGAGCACAATACGTGGTTCTCCAAAAATAGCAGAATTACCCTGCCGCGTTCTAGTCCCTGAAGGTTAATATGAAATCAGGTTGTGTTCCCGAGTGCCCACTGCCTGGGTGGCTGGAATGCGGTGGCCTCAAACTGTCGCAGGCGGTGTGAGGACAGTGATTTGAGGCTAAAATTGGCCTTGGATAATCCAGAGTAATTGTGTTTCATTAAAAGAGTGTAAGGAGAGCTTGTTATATTTGACACATTCTAGGAGGCAAGGCGGGTGGGGGGAGGAGGAGGAAGATGCAGGCCCGGGCCTCAAGGGGCTTTCGTGGCACAGGGAAGACTGTGAGGAGCTTGGAAGGTTCCAGGCACCACAGAGGGAAAAGTGCAAGCCAGAGAGGTCCACCAGCAGCTCCCTCCTTGGTCTCTGCCTCCACTTGACCCCACTGAAACTTAACCTCCACCTTCCCCCAAGCGTTTTTCTAAATCTCAGCTGCAGGCATGTGCTCTTGTGCCAAAACAGCCCCCGGGCTTGTCTGTCTCAGGAGACTGAGGCGTTACTGGAACTCTGCTCCTCTCCAAGTTTGGCTCCTGCTGTCTGATTTTCCTTTTGTGGCATCAAAGGCCTTCTTAGCATGGATGATCCTATCTCCTAGCTCCACAGAACTCCAAGCACATGACCTCAGTCTACTCCTGAGAACAGACATTATTCTCCCATTTCAAAGAATGGGAAACTGAGGCACTGGTCAAGGTGTGTATGCAGGTCAACTTCCTTCTCTCTCTTTCTTTTGGCCTCTACACATTGTCTCTGGGCCCCTTGGACAGACGGCCCAGGGAAGGTTCTGCCTCCCTGCACGGGCAACAGCCAGGCACCCTCCCTGTGCCCGGAACACCCGTCTCCACTTCCAGAACCTGCTCCTGCCCCATAATGCCTTCTGTGTGCCAGTCTCCCTGACTCGACCTTGAACCCTGGAGGGAAGGTGCTCTATGCTTAAGATCCTTAGCCTGGTGCTGGGCAAAGCCCATTCAGTCCATGTTCGCAAAGCACACTATGGCATCTCTTTCACTAGGGGTCTTGAGAACACGTCTCCAGACTGGGGTAGAGGGTTAGGCTGGTCCTCGCTGGGGACAGAGGGATGGCTTACATGTCCTGCCACAGTTCCCTTCAAGCCTTTGCACTTTATAGACCACAAACACGGTGGGGACAGGAGTATGTCCCGTTCTGAGAGAGCAGGCAGTCCCCGACCATCCAGATGAGTGGGACATTTGGCCTTTTGAAATGATACACAAATAATCTTGGGTCTGACTCTGCTCACAACATGCCTGGCTTGGCGCCTTGCAAGATGGGAATAGTAACCTGCAACCCTAGGGCTCGAGAGACTGCATGTCAGACCCCCAGCTGGCTTACCGGAGAGGCCTGAAGATCCAGCACAGAACCCCGAGGATGCAGGGGTCCAGCAAAACGAATGCTACAGAACAGAAGCCACTCCCGCCCTTGGGAGCACTTCCTGCCATCAAAGATGGCCCGCGCTGGTTATTCCTGGTCCCCTCTCCCCGATCCTCTACGCTTTAGGAGCCGACTCTGTACAGTGTGACCAGGGCTCCCTTGGCCTCTGGTTTCCACCGAGGTGAAGCAAATGGGTGGCACTGTGGGAGACTGGAGGGGGAGGGGAAGGGGAAGAGGGAGGAGAGGGAGGAGAGGTTGGTGCTGCTTCCCTCTCCCTCCCTGCAGGCTGCAGCTCCTGCTAAGGCCTCTTCTTGGTAGCCTCAGCCCTGGCTTTCCTTCCAACCCTCCTCTTGGCCTAAGGGAGGCGACGGTGGCTTCACCATCCCTGGTGAGGCCCTTAGCCCTAGCAAGCCTCCGTAAATACCTCCTCATTCACCCCACCTGGGGGTGGGGGTAGGTCCTGCTTCCTGCCAGATCCCTGACCCAGACCGAGATGGCTGCCTGGAGTCCCTCTGCCTTAACCGGGGACAGGTAAATTTCCTACCTCAGATGGTATGTCTTGCATGCCTTGGCCCTATTCAGAATTTGAGGCCCACCCAGGAAAGCTCTGAGCAGGCTGAGCCAGACTCCGGGACTGCCCTCATGATCCATTTCTCTGGCTCTGCTGTCCTGAAATCACAGCTCTTTGAGCTCCTCTGACTCAAGCCATGGACTCCAGGTATCAAGAGGCCTGGCCTCCTGCCGCCTTTTCTAGATTCCCTAAGAAGCCAATCTGCTAAGGTGCTGTGGGGTTGACAGCCGCAGGCTAGACTATGGTTGGGCCTGGCGGCCTCTTTCAAGAACTGGGAAGGCACTGGAAGGCTGCCAGTGAGGCGCTGGGCCTGACCTTTCTGCAGCTTCCCTGGAGACAGACCTCCTTTCACAGCAACAAAAGCCTGTGCACGCCCTTGGCAGGACTCCAGTCCCGAGGGGCTGCGAAGAACTGCCCCGGGCCATGGCTTCCGCGCAGAGCTGAGGACAGGATTTCTGTCTTGAGAAGTCCAAGGCATTCTCCTGGCTCCTTCTGCTCCCCAGGGAGCTGTCTCTGGCAAAACCAGAGGGCTGTATCTCTCAGCAGACACTAAATCTGTCCAAACAGGGACAATGCCAACCCCTCCCAAACCCGCTGTGCCCCCAACACCTAGAATAAGTGGCTGGCACTACTGGGGACTCTCTGCAGACTTGGACAAAAAATAGAGGCCAAGGACTTCTGGGAGGAGGGTCTGCCTCCCTGGGGTGTTTTAACGCCGTCACCCTGAGACAGAGAGAGAGAGAGAGAGAGAGAGATCCTTTTCTTCTGGTCCCAAGGCTCCCACTGTCCTATGAGAAAGCTCTCAGCAAACCTCACCAGCTGCTTCTGTCCTCACAGGGGTAGCTGCCTGCTAGGCAGGAGTTGGCCCGGCGTAAGTTAAGCTCTCTGAACAATCCTGGGTGCTCTTATCCGGGTCCCTTCCCAGAAATGACACCGTGGAGCTGAGGGTGAGCTCGTAGGAGAGACATCTAGAGTCCCGTTTCCAGATTGAGCTGTCTGAACTCTTCAGACATAGAGACACTCCTCCCTCTCATTCATTCATTCATTCACTCCCTCGCTTGCTCAGCTCAGTGCGATTCCACTCAGTCTCTGGAGCGGTGATGGTGAGGCAAACAGGAGAAGGAGACAAAGGTGGGACACACTTCTGACCTTTGCAAGTTTACAGTACCCCTGGGAGAGTAAAGAGCCACTAGGGAGAGAGGGGAGGGCCAACGCCAGGGGCCCAAGGTCACCAAGCCACAAGGCCACAGGCAGCATGGGCTGCTGAGGCTCTGGGCTTCCCTCAGGCACGGGTCTGGCCCTGCTGCTTTTAAGAAACTTCTCTGAGTTTTCACTTTTTCAACTGCAAAACGATGGTGCTTCGGTCTCTCGGAGCTGCTGGGAAGCACAAACAAGTCAGCATCTCTTCCTTTAGCCCACGCCCGGCATCACGGGAAGGGCCTGATCTGGGACCTGTTGCCATTGGTGGTCAACTTTTTTTCTTTTTTAATTTAAATTATTTTAGGCCAGGTGTGGTGGAGGGTCACGCCTGTAATCCCAGCACTTTGGGAAGCTGAGGCAGGGGGAATCACTTGAGGCCAGGAGTTCGAGACTAGCCTGGCCAACGTGGAGAAAACACATCTCTACTAAAAATACAAAAATTAGCTGGGCGTGGTGGTGCGTGCCTGTGATCCTAGCTACTGGGGAGGCTGAGGCAGGAGAATCGCTTGAACCTGGTAGGTGGAGGTTGCAATGAGCGGAGATCATGCCACTGCACTCCAGCCTGGGCGACAGAGTGAGACTGTCTGAAAAAAATTTTATTCTAATGCTATTAAAAGGGAGGAAGGTTGTCAACTTAGCTGGGGTTTTTACTTTTCCTTGATGATTAGTACTGCCTGCCTGCCTGATAAATCTGAAATGAGGACATCTGAACCTGAGTCCCTCTCACTCTGATCTCAGTAGGACTGTGCAGGCCTCAATCCACACCGAGGCTCCAGGGATACAATTAGCAGAGGGGGCCATCCTGGCACTGTGTCTTGGCCACAGGGGCTGCTCACCTGCCAGTCTGAGGAGGGCGGCCTATCCTGATCCCAGGACTCAGCCCATACATAAGTGTGCTGGCCGAGGTTGCCTTGAAATGCAAGCTCAGGAGTCAAACACATTTTCAAATTCTCCTGGGCTCTGCTGAAGGAAACTTGGCAAAAGCCCACAATTACAACACAGTCATGAGCGCACACATGTCACATGCGCAACTGAACAGAAAAGTGGGGACAAAACTCCGATTCCTGAATTTGCTTCCAGTTAACATTTTGGGACACACAGGACAATGGATGCCTAGGTTTCAGGCTGCAGCACCTCTGATCCCCGGGGGCCCAGAGGCACACTCAGCCACCCTCGCTTCTGTGGTGTCACGTGCCACAGCCTGTGTTAAATGCTTTCTACGCAACATTCTGCTTCATCTTCACAAACGCCTCGAGGGCAGCCTTATTATTGCCTGTGTGGGAACGAGTCACTTGGGCTAGAGGGATCAGAAGTCCCTTGTCCGCGTCTGCACAGCTGCAAAGAGGCCGCCTGATATCACAGCCCACCCTAACCACTGTGCAGCACGCTCCTCCTTCTCTGCACTCAATGTAAGCAAGCATGTGTTGAACGCACGTCACTGACAATCTAATAGCGATCGTTTACTATGCACACACCACGGCCCAGCACTGTGCTGGGCGCCCGGCGAAGAGGAAGGCTGGCCCTGCCTTAAGGAGCTCTGTCCGGCTCGCTCACCATCGGTCCCTCCCACTACAGGTCTGGTTTTGCTGGGATCTGCAAGGTGAAGACAGTAGGTTCACAGAACATTCCTTGAGAAGCCCAACGCGAGCCCCTGCCAAAACACTGGCACCCCCCAGGCGGGGGAGGGCCTGGGCCACATGTCCACATCCCTTCCTCTGCCCCCAACCTTGGCAGAGGGAAAAGTGAGACACGAGGAAGGAGACATTAACTGGTGCGACCCTCCGATGAGAGCTGTGGCTGTTTACCACAGTGAGAACAGCCCTGCCTGCCAACGCCAACCACCATCGTGCCTCCCTACTGCCAGCTCCCCCCAAGTGTTTATTTAAGCCAACACATTGCTCTGCTAATTGGATAACATTCCATGTGAAAATAGACCTTTTAAAACAACAGCAGCGGCGGCAAATAAAAACAGCTGCAACTGCAAAAGTACAAAGGCGCGGCGGGCCTGGGGAAGGGGGAAATTAAAGGCGCATTGCATGGGAAAAAATTAATATTCTGGCTTCTGGGCTGCAAGTGTGTTCTTTGTGGTCTTCCTCTTCCGTGTTCCCCTTCCTTTCTTCCTCCAGGACCAGCCTGGCCTGGGTAACGAGGAGGTGGCGGCTTCTAACTGGAGTCCCAGTGGCTATGGGTGGCCACTCAGCCAATGGGGACGAGTGCACCTGGTAGGGAGCCCCCCTACACCTGCCCAGGTGGAAGGCTTCTGCCTCCTCGGTGAGGGGCTACGCCTGGGGCTCGGCAGGGCTGGAAGGCAGCACTGTAGTGTGTGCTAGTGGGGGCAGCTCACTGAATGCCCACTCCTCCTCTGGGGGCTGGGAGGAGTTGACTTCATCCTGGACTTGTTCCCGAGACGTTTTAAGGGACAACCTCTTGGCCTTCCTCCAAAGTGTCCCTCTAATTGGAGAGTCCTTCTCCTTGGTGACATGTCAGGGCTGGGTGAGAGGTGGTGGGCATGACAGGGAGAAGGGGCTCTACCCAGAGCCTGGCGTGGAGATACACAGAATTTAAGTGAACCAGTGAATGAAGGAAGAAGGAATCCCTGAATACAAGCTTTGGAATCAGATTTTTCCCAGCTCTGCCAAGTACCACAATACGACCTTGAGCGAGCAACTTTGTCCCTTTGAGCCTTGGTTTCCCTCGCTGTCAAATGGCCTCTTACCACCTATCTCCTAGAGTCCCATGAGGATTAAAACTCATATATGCAAACGTTCTACACCACCCCTGCCAAAGATGGGCTTCCAAGTTGATAGTTTTTACCAACTCAAAGATATTGCCCTTTTAGAAACATCCTGGTTGTGGGGTCCCCCAGCCGCATGTCACTGATGACACAACAGACAGTCAGGTACACAGTGTAGACCCAGGTCACCTAGGAGACCACTGCATTCAGGATGCAGTCCTGCTCGAGTCTTTCACTTCCTGCACCGCCCCATTCTCCTTCCCTCATCAACCTCTGTCCCCTGCTTCCCTCCACACGTTGGGGAAGGCTCTTTGAGAAATGCCGGATCATCACACCTGGAGGTTTAGATAACACCAGCACTTTCGGAGGTACTGACATTTATTGCCCGGGACATCAGGGGCTGTTAGAACGTCCTAGGTTGGGAGAATATGCCAGCTCATCGATCCTGCTTCCTCTGAGCAGGGCTCTGGTCACCAGGGCCCGTGACGAGGGCAGATGGTCAGGACCCACCCTCGGTTCGCCCGAGCAGCTCAGTAACAGACCCGGATCTGGGCTTCCTATCAATTCACAGGGTTCCCCGGTGCCTTCAGCGCTGGAGCTTAGCAAATGCTTGGTGAGACTGGGGAGGGAGACGGGATGCAAATCTCCCGCTCGATGCTGGGGCTGCCGCAGGTTGGGGTGGGGCGGTGCGAGTGTGGTGAATGTCACATACAAAGCTGGCGCGCTCGAGGGAGCCTCTTGCTATTATCATCAGTTGCCTGGTTACTCTGAGCTCTGCCACAACAGCCTTTGAGGAACCTCTTGCTAGGATTCTCTTTCCAGTTTGGGAGTGTGTGTGCTTGATCCAAAAGGGGCCTGATGGATATAACAGAGCCTGGAGGATATGCATGGTGGGACGTGGGTCTCATGGAGAAAAGTCAGACAACTTAGAACACCTCAGATCAGGGATGGTGGAGACGGCACGTGCTTAGGGCCACAGCAGAGACTGTGGTATCAAGGGGATGTCTTAACTCTTCTATGCTCTGCCAGCAGACGAATGGGCTGGTGGATGACCGGGAAAGAGCACTGTTCTGGGAGTCCAGATACCGGGGTTCAAGCCGCAGTACCGGCGCCTCCCAGAAACCATTCATTTCTCTATTCCTTTCTAGCCTCAGCTTCTACAATGAGCTCAGCTGCTCCCTCCTTTTAGCCTATCCCTCCCTTCTTTCCTCCCATCTGAGGACTGCTTGGGGCAGACCTCCTGGCTCAAGAGGTGGCCGATGCCAACACAGGGGGTGACTATTATCTTCACTGAGGGTGCCATGGCAGGAAATGGGATGAATGCCCTTGGTGGGGGATCTGAGTGGGTCAGGGTTGAACTGAGCCCCGGGAAGGGTTTCTAAAGGAGGTCTCCTTCCCTAAGAGCTTCCACAGCGGGGTGGGGTGGATGCATGGGAGCCGGCCCCGAGAGGCCGGGATCATGGAGGCTCCTCTATCAGCCCTGGGTTCTCACTAATTCCTTCTGCTGAGATAAAAAAGAGGGCTTTTGACTTCATGTCTCTGGCAGTATTGCTCTCCCTCTTCAAACTCACACCTACCCTCGAGCTAACTAGATATTTACAACATTCAGAATTCTATTCAGTAATATGCAGTGTGCACTATTCTTCGGGTCAGTGGAGAGTGCTAAATGTTCCACTCAGAAGATAATAAAGTTCTCCAGACAGACCTGGAGCCAGGGAGGGAGAGAGCAATGGCAGCTTCCCCAGGAAGCAAAAAGAGCAAAGGGATCCTTACAGGAGAGATATGCTTGTGGTGGGCTCCTCCTTCCTGGAAGATCAGCGTGTCCTGTGGCGGGCACCGAGGGCACGAGTCCCAGTGTAGGAGAGGGAAGAGTCGCTGCAGGGACGTTGGGACCAGAAATAGTCTCCTGACAGGGAGAAGGGCCAATCCTGGAGGGGCTGTGACTTGAGCCTGTACTGTCCTCAGCTGCCCTTTCTCCTCCCAGAGCCTGAAGTGAAGGCAGGGAGGGGATGGAGGGGGAGGAGCTGCCACCTCCATAAATCACCAGAGGGCTGTTCTGGGCTTCAGAATGAGCAACCGTGGCTGGGCCTGGAGGTGCCAAGCTCAGGCCACCTGGGCACTGGGTGTTGAACTTCCTCAATGACACGCACTGCCCTGATTACCTGGGAGTCCACCTTCTATCCTAATAAAGGTGAAGAGCAAAACTGAGCCCACAGTGAAGTGTCAAAGGGCTCGCGGCCGGGGCCCAGCCCTGGTCGGACCCTCTATGTCCCAAGGGCTGAGTGAACTCGGCATCAACCTCTCGGTGCTGAAGAGAGGCTGTTGTGTGGAAACAGGGCTTCCAGGGAAGGGGCTCCAATGCCTTTGCTCTCTGCTCTCTGCTCTCGTTGAATGGGTAGGATCCCTTCCACCTCTGACAGCTATTCCTGAGCAGCAGTGAGCGTTTCCTGGAGTCGCACCCACTGGGCTTTAGCAGGCTCGCATCACGAGAGGCCCAATGTGTGGGTCAGGTAAGAGGCCCGGTGGCTGGTCAAATAAAAAGGGGAATACCCCCTTATTTCAGATCATCACCATCGTCACCACCAATGCCTTCCACCTCCTCATCACAGCCAATAGCCAGGACGCAGGGGTCAGGCCCTGTTCTAAGATTCTCACCCCATCCAAACCTCACAATGACTCTATGAAAAGCCCTATGACTATTTTACGAGGGGGGACACTGAGGCACACAGAAAGGATGTCACTTGCCCAAGGTCACATGGGAGATTCAGGGCAGCCCTGGGGTTCAAACTCAGGCTGTTTGGGTTTGAAGTTTGTGCTATAACAACCTCTCACGCTGGTCTTTGTAAGAGACATTTCTTAGGAGCAGGGAGTGAATCCCTCATTTCTCCCCTAAGCACAGCTTCCTATAGGAACTTTGCTATAAGACGGATGACAACACATTTACACCATCACCACCCAGTCCCCTTGGACACCCAGAGCTCAGTGGAATGCAGTGGAAAAGACGCTGCCCTGCACTCCCTTCTGTCCACAGAGCATCAAATGCGTGCACGAATCCACGGACCAAGGGTGGCTCTGAAGGGACCTGGGCTGGTGGCAACGAGAAGGAAACAGTGTTCTGGTATTGAGTGCTCACCACATGCCAGGACCCAGTCAGTGTCTCCGATGCATCACCTGCCCTAACCCTGGGGGGCGAGGCATGGCCATCATTCCCGTTTCGCAGATGAGAAAGCTGTGGCACAGGGAAGGCCGGCGGGGGTGAGCTGCCATGCGTGGTATTCTGAAAGGCAGCCCTCTAGTGCGGCCCTGAGCCAACACAGGGCCCCACGTGCCTGCCCCGCTGTGAGGGTGAGGGCCATGACCTGCTGCACGCAAGGTGTGTCCCCTGCTGTCCCTGACGAGAGGCAAGGGAAAGGCTGCCAGCCAGGAGGAGAGAGGAGCAGATGTCCGGACAAACACAGCCATGTGTCAACAAAACAGGCACTTGAGCTCAAGACTCAGAGACAAAGGTGGCTGGCGAGGCTCTCCGAGGGTCCCTGTGCGCCTTCTCTGCCTGTGCATGTTCCCAGGGCCCACAAAGGCTGCAGCTGTGTCCCAAAGCTGCCACCTTTGGCTCTGCGTAGCTGACCCACCCCTGGGCCTCTTGTGATGCCAGCCTGCTAAAGCCCATGGCTGTGACTCCAGGAAATGCTCACTGTTCTTCCAAGGAACAGCTCATCAGAGGTAGGGGGGATCCCAGCCAAGAATGAGACCTCCCTGTCACTTTATTTTACCCTTGAGGAACAGTGAGGCTGAGAGAGGGGACAGGCCACCTGCGGGCAGAGCTCACAGAGGGCAGCCCACTGTGACAGCTCTGCCGCCACGTTCCTTCCGGATTCTGACCTGGAGCTTGGTGCTTCGAAGGCAGTGGCTTTGGGTACAGCCGGGGCCTTGTTCACAGAGCCTCTGCCCCACATATGCGGCTGGGCCCAGCACCCACTGCGGGAGCAAAGCCTGGCTGTGCTGCACTGAGCCAATTTGGAGATGTTGCCTTGCTTCAAAAATAAAAGGTTCTCTAGGAGCCTGGAGGGATCCTGGTACACGCCTGCACGCAGCTGCCCCTGCCTGGGCTGCCCACACAGATAACCGGCACAAAACAGAACCCTTGGCCACGAGCGGAAAAAAGGAAGGGAAAGACGCATTCCGAGGCTGCTTCTCAGGTGCCTCTCGCTCTCCATTCCCAGCACTCCGTCCTCTCCGCACTGTTCTGCGCACCATTTCCCATGCTGCCTACCCACGGGGCCACCTGAACTGAGGAATTTTCTTGATGACTTGGAGAAGCCTGGGACACCCATTTGCTTCCCATCCCCAGTTTATGTCCCAGGCTCCTGCATATGTGAAATGGGGAGCAGGAAGGGGACATAGAAACTGCCCCTTCCTCCAGATACAAGACCCCTAGGATCTTCTCCAAGGATGATGTACACATTAAGCAAAATCAAAGGCAAAATTAGAACCCCTGCATGGGGAGGGGACTCCGTGTGTGTCAGAGGCCTGGCTGCCTCTCCTACAAAGGGTCCCAGACAGGTGGGGAAGGGAGCCACAGTCTCACCTTCGCATCCTGCTTGGTGAGGAAGTCCACAAAGCCGAAGCCTCTGTGTGTGCCTGTCCCGGTCATCTTCTTCGGCAGGCGGACCGTCTTCAACTCCCCAAAGGTGCTAGAAACAAAAGGCAAGACATGGGGGTTTAAGAATAGAGGCCTGCAAGGGAGGTGGGGGAGGCAGGACTGATTCTCACACGTGAATCCCTTTGAGTTATAAAAGACAAGTGCTGGCAGGCACATACAGACACACATACGTGTCAGCTCCAGGGCATGAGCGGCCTTCTCCTCCCATGCCCAGGCCATCAGGCAAGGCAGGGAGGGAACAATCGGGCTGGAGATGCAATTGGAGAATTTTCATGTTGGAGAATGTTCCTCTGCAACAGCTAGAGAGACTCTGCCCCCCAGTAAGCCCCACTTCCCTGTGGGGTAACTTAGCACTGGGGAGGACCGTGCTTAGTACACAAGCAGGCGGGCTGGCGGGGGCGGGGGCCTGGACAGGGCAATGGGTCTGCCCATGTGTGCGAGCTGGGGCTCTGGACATGGGATCAGCAGGGTCTCCGGATCTTTCCAAACCGCCTTTATGTCTGAGCTGAGCACATGGTGACCCTGGGTTGAGTGAATGGGATGGGGACCCTTCTCTCGGACCTGAAACCTAGGACATTTGTTTCTTCAGTGCTCAAATGACACGCAGCTACTCCGTCTAAACCCTGCTTCCCCTCCCTCTGAGCTTTCATTTTGATATCTTCTAAGCCAAAGTCAGGCAAAGCTCTGGAGAAGAAAATGGCTTGGCTCCTCCTGACAGGGATCAAACAGGTAACCATGGACTTGGACCACTCCCCGCTAACCCCCAGCCCCGGCTCCCTCCTTTCCTCTCCTCCAGGGTAAACCTTTGAGAAATTCTAGGACAAAGGGATAGGGCTTTCTCTAGGCCTCCCTTGCCTCCCTGTCTCGCTTCCCACCCCCCAATCCCTTCCTAATGTCCATTTATCAAATATATACGCACAAATTGCTGCCGATAAATATTTAATGTGCACGGCATCTGAAGAGAAGTATTATTTTATTTGAAAATCTACACACATTTGCGGCTGACTGGGCACACACACATATACACGACGGTCTAGGATGCTTCGGGGCCAAAGACCGATTGGGTAAAAAACACAGTAAAGGCCGTAAGCTCTTGTGAAATGATATAAGCTAAATCCGAGGCGTTAACCCACAGCCCTGCCAGCATGACCAGGCATCTGCCAGCCCAATTTCTGAAAGCAGGACGGTGTGTAAATGCAGCATTATGAATCCTCAAAATGAATCTGCACGTCTCCTCGGAGCTCTCCCCAGCAGCACCGCTCCCCCCTCCTGGTGCCTCCTCTGCACGGGCAACCAGAAACGGCAGAGAGGCACTGGTGACAAGGCCAGCCTCCCGGGGAGGGGAAGGAGCCAGGAACGTGGGGATTGGAGCCCGGTCAGGCTTCCCTGCTGGAGGGGGGCCTGGCTGGGGACCAGCGGCTGGGCACCAGCGGCTGGGCAGGTGGGGACAAGGTGAGGCTGGAGAGCTGAGAGGACTCAAGCCCGCAAACCCTGCTTCATTCTGCCACCTAAAGGCAGCTGCATCCCATGACAGACACTGCTGCTCTTCCCTCCACCAAAGCCCTTATGCCCTGCTGGCTTTGAACAGGGAGGGCAGGGCATGGACAAATTTTCTTTTAAGCTCCTTCAGAGAAATGGTTCTTTAGGTACAAGTCTTCAGAGGGCACTGAGACCGCAGGGATGGCACATCCGGTGGCTATGGGGCTGCAGCCTGAGAGCATTCAGAGTTGGTATGAGGCAACTGATGGGCACAGGGAGGACCGGGCTGGGTGCTTTCTCAACATGGGCACAGACAGCCACTGGGTGTGCTGGTCCCTCTGTCCCTGCCCTGGCCTCCCCTAACTGCACTAGCCCTGAGATGTCTTTCCCACCCCCACGAGGCTGGGTGACTGCCCCCATCCACAGTGTCACTGCTCACTGTGCTCCCCAACCAGGGCCGTGTGGGGTACATGCCTGTTTACTTCTCTGCCTTCCATGGCCGGGGCTAGGGCTCTGCTCTGCAAGAGTCCAGGCCCCATCTATCTTGCTCATCACTGGACCTGTGGCAGTGAGCCTACCGTCTGGCTCAGGGCAGAAACCTGAAGGTGTTTTTGGAACAAATGAAGAAGCAAATGGTAGCCCTGGAAGGCAGACGTTACCTTGGGTAAATTACACCTACCCTCAGAGGGCGGTGATGAGGGTGAAATGAAATCCACAGCACAAACGTGAACTATCTTAGCTTATCATCCCCATGTTACAGATGAAGAGACTGAGGCTCTGGGAGCCAGTGGTCCTTGCTCACAGGCAGCCGGGTTAGAATGCAGATCCCGGCATGCCTGCTGTTACGCCTGAGCTCTCTTTCTGCTGCATAATGACTCAACCCCCTTGCATCAGCTGGAAGGGGACTGGCCACTGGCAAGAGCTGGGGCCTCTTTCTTCCCGAGTCTTGGCCAGGTCTGGGATAAAGCAGGAAGGCCCCCGTGGGGTGGCTGGGAATGCCATGTGTGGACTCCTGGGGGTCTGGTGACTTCTCTAAGACCACCAGGCAAGGGGAGGTAGATTTAGTCCCACAGTTCCGTCTGCTCACACTGTGTGCAAGCCCTCTACTTCTGCCCACCAGGGCTATAATTTCCTATCCCTTGATGGTCTTCAAGGACCTCTGCCCAGATTTCTTAGCTCTGTCTAATTTCTGGTAAGCCAGACTCGTGTGTGTGTGTGTGTGTGTGTGTGTGTGTGTGTGTATAGGAGAGAAAGGGTTTTCTGATAAGCCAGATTCTGTGTGTGTGTGTGTGTGTGTGTGTGTGCGTGTGTGTGTGTGTAGGAGAGAAGGGGTAGGGGAGAGACAGGGAGAGACACTGTGGAGGTTAATTCCTCCCTCTCTGCAGCACATCGCAAGCTCGCAAGCTGTGGATGCTCTGTGCATGGTAAGCAGCTAAGGGTCTGGAGAAAGGCGAGAAAAATAATTAAAAGGTAGAGAAAAATGCCGTTGAGGAGAGGCTGCAGGAGCCATGCTTTCGTGGCCTGCAGAAGTGGCATTTGAGAGCATAGTGGGGAAAGCTGGGACAGAAGGGCACCCTGGATCTACCAGGGATCATGGGCAGGGATCAGGGAGCTGGGGATCCCGTCCCAGGTGGCTGAAGGGCCTTGGGGGGTCACAGCTATGGTCGGGGGTTTCCAGGCAGACATCAGCACGACAAATGAAATGCCGCCTATGAAGACTCTAGAAGCTTCAGAAATCCTGTTGTTCTTCAGGGAGTCAGAGAAATGGCTATGGTGAGCAGGTTTCTTCCTTCCTTCTAAGAACAGGACAAGAGAGAACTGGGCCTTAAAGAGAAACTGGAAGATTAGGGTTAGATCTTAGAAGGAACTTCCTGATGTCTGTGGACACTTCCTGAAACTCACGGCTGAGGTATCAAGACATCATCATTGCTGCCAGCACCTCTGCTACCAATGAGTGCCTGGAATGTGCGAAGTCTTTTAAATACATCATCTCCGTGCCTCTGTTTTACTGATGGGAAAACCAAGAGCTAGAGAAGAAAGGTGACTTGCCCATGTCCCATGGCCCCAAGAACTCAAACTCCAGGCGAGATCTTTCTCACCCGGGCTGCCTCTCCCAGCCTAAGAACAAAGTTGGACAGTGAGTGTCTTGGTCACTTGTATAACGGTGTGGGATCATATAAGGCCAATACTAATGATCTCAGAGAGCTATCGAAAGAGAATTAAGAAGAAAAAAAAAGGTTGGGGGAGAAGAAATCGATGAAGTACCTTTAGCTCCTTGGAGATAAGCGATATATAAATACCAGCCATTATTAAGGTTCTTATCTGACAGCGAGGTCTACGGAGCCGTTTCTAAGAGCAGCTTTTGAAGGAAGTTGAGCATGAACCTTTGTCTTCTGGGAGCTTAGGCCACTGTGGGGGTGAAGCTAGGCAGGGCCACCAGGGATGGGGAAGGAAGAAGAACATGGGGCACCCAGGAACTCCTCCCTGAGCCCAGCTCTGCCGCTGGGGAAGGAGACGCACACCACGCTCCCCACTGTGCAGATAATAGAAACCACAAAGTAGCAATTACTGTATCAGAAGCTGTGAATAAAGAGGACATACCGGGCTTTTAAACACAGCCCTCCTCCCCTCCCCCACCACGCTCACACTTCGGTAACAAACTCACACCTCACTTTTCCAATTATTTCATTCACCCTGGGTTCACCAATTACTCCCCCAGCTTGCAGCCCCACCCCCTCTGCCGTGCCAGGAGCATGACTGGTGGTGGGTTTGCGGGTTTTCCATAACTGGAGTTTGTTGGCACTTTTCTAATTTCTTTAGAGGTGTGTGGGGGTGTGGGGGGAGGAGGTGGGATGGGGCGCCGAGGTGTTGCGTGAGGCAAGCCAATTATGCCCAGCCCTCATAAACAAGTCAGGGGATGTAAATCGTGTTTGCACACAGGCCTGAAGGCAGACACAACACGCGCGCGTGCGTGTGTGTGTGTGTCTGTGTGTGTGGTCAGTGTGTGGGTGGGTGGGGATTTCCTCCCTCCGTGCAAACTGCGTGCCCCTGACTGGTCTTGCCCCAGCCTGGCCAGCAGCTGCTATGGAAAAGGGAAGAATCATCTTGGGTCTCTCTCTCCCTCCCTGATGGAAGCGATAGGCTCAGGGGGGAAGAAAGAGGAAGGAGGAAGCAGAGGAAGCGAGAACTCTCCAGAGACGTGGAGCTGGACAGTTTTGCAGCTGTGCTGGTACCTGGAGCCTGGGGAGGCTGGGAGGCCGGCTTAACCCCACAGCCCGCATGCTGGCTGCCACTCTGCTCCCAGGACATAAGTCCTCCTCACTATCTGGATCTGCTAGAAGCACCAGAATTCCAGCAGAAATGCTGAGTCATGTGGGGGAGTTTGTTGGCATAACTTCTCCCTACTTGTGCGCAAGGCATTGTTGAGGAAAAAAAGCCTGCCGCCACCCAAGAGATCCAGAGTCAGAACAATGGTGTGATCTGAACAAGATGAAGGGGCGGTTTCATGATAAGAAAAAACTGTACGCTTCTTCTGCTCCTTCTAGAGGTAAGAAAAAGTGGCTAAATCTCTTGGCATTAAGCCTGTCGAATATGCCACCCCCACCAATTTTCTAACACATGACACACGTACACGCACATCTGTCCATTCACTGGGTACGTCTTCTGCACTTATGTGCCCTGCAGCATGTTAGCCCCTGATGGACATGAACTCACAAGGCCCCTGTGAGCTGAGCAATGGCATTTCCATTTCCTAGATGGAGAAAACTGAGGCTCAAAGAAGTAACATGATCTCTCCAAGGTCTTGGTGAGTCCTTACCTACTACCGGGGGTGAAGGGACTTGTTCAAGCTTCCATTGGCAGCATCAGGCTGAGCTGGGCTCAAAGTGCATGGTGTTTCCCACAGGTCTACACTTTGCTAAGAGCTCACACGACTGGTTCATCTGTCCACAAGTAGCGAAAGATGATACAGAGTGCAGGGAGGGAGTCACCAGAAGGTCAGGCATTCACCTTGTTCTCAGGGGGCCCTCACCTGACTGGGGGCAGCTGCATGGGAAGTCTCTTAGCTGGGAGGCAGCCAGTGAGATCCCCTCTTCCTCAGATGCACAAGAAGACTCTGGGATAAAGCCACTTATCTCCACTGATAAAGGTCTAGAGCTGAGGATGCCTTATCTTTGCTAACTTCTACCCCTGGCCCCATCCTTAAGAAGGCTCCCACCAGTGAACTTATGGATCCATGGAACAGCTCCCACTGGGCAACAAATATGGTAAGTTGGCAGCTGCCTTGCACTGTGTCCTGTCTCACATTCCCCTTTCCTTAAGGAGTTCCCATGTGGCCAAATCCCCAGTTGTGGCAAGGTGGAGAAATACACCAACTGCACAGCTAGGGACAAATCTATCCCTTCATCTATAATGGGCAATTTCTGTAGTGGAGGGAGGCTTAGGAACAGTAACCATCATCTAGAATTCTCACTTTTTCTGAGATATAGACAAACTAAAGCCTTTGGTGATGGGTGGTCTCAAGCCTGCCCCATTCAACTCTCTAAAGAGGCCAATCCAATCAATCTGGTAGATTTCAATGGGTACTAGTGCCCCGAGTTTCACAAGTATGTGCCAGTCATCACCACTCCCACAGTGGGTTTCAATGGCTACTACTGTCCCAAATTTGATGAATATGTGTTAGTCATCACCATTCTTACTGTAGGTTTAAATGGCTACTACTGCCTTGAGTTTTATGTGTATGTGCCAGTCATCACCTCTTCCAAATTGTTCAACTCTCTAGTGGTTTTTGGATCCTTAGAATAATTTCTGAGCTCCTAACTTGGGACCCAAGGCTGTGCCTGATCAGATTTACTTTTCTTGCTCTCCAGTCTTACCTCATGCCCTGAACCCCCTCATTTACTATGAAGAATCTGCACTGGCTTTCCCCATTCCCTGAACCCACCAAATGTATGCTCACCTCAGGGCCTTCGCACTTGCTTTCTGCATCACCTGGAACCCTGCTTACCTAGATGTTTTCACAATTGATTCTTTCTTGCCATTCAATTCTCAGCTTAAATGCCACCTCCTCAAAGAGGTCTTCTATGACCATTCTATCTAACGTTGCCTCCTTTGCACACCAGCCCCCGCCTGTCACATCTGAGCACTGTCTGAAATGGCTTCTGTACTTATCTTTCCCCTCCTTTTGCTAGAGACTGAAAGTGCACTCCAAGATGTCAGGGCTCCTATACTCTGCTGTGTCTACAGAACCTGAGACTGTGTCTAGCACTCATTCCATCCATTCATTTAATCAGGGATTCATCAGTTGTCCTCTCCCTGAGTGTCAGGTCCCTATACTTCACATGCATTGCTCATGTAATTGATATGCTCTTGTGGAAGCACAGTCACATTTGGGGGCAACACATTCAGTCTTTCTGTCCCACAGGAGGATGTTCTTTTATGTAGCACAACCATATGCTATTACAAGGAGCGTTTGGTCCTCAGGAATCAACACTCTTTCCAAAGTATCCATGTTTACTCCTTCCAGGCAATGAATAATCACAAGAAAAAAAAAAGGGGGGGACAACTAGATCATTTATCAAGGGAATACTGTCTGGACGATGATGTTCAAATTGTGTGCTGCTTGGTGGGAAAGAGAAGACACTGGCCCCGCAACGGGCAACCCTGGCCAAGGTGCAGACACAAACAACGAGTCTCAGCAGGGTTTGCCCTGCATTGAGATGCTTTCTCCCCTGCAGAAGGTTACGCTGATGAGTGTGTAAAAAGTGCAGGGTGAAGCCTCCTCTGACAAGGGGCAATGGCTTTGGAAGCCATTTAACAGAGGCATATTTAGGGGTGGCGTTTCTTCCTCTTCTGTTCTTGCTCTCTCTTTTAGAGAGTGCCTTTTAGACTGAACTTCTCCAGTTACTCACTGCTCATCATGGTGAGAGCCAGGTGTAGAAAGGTTACCTTATCACCATCAACATGATATTTCCTTTTATTTCTGCCTCCTGGAGGCTGAAAAATGGCCTAGTTTCCAAGAAAGTGAAAAGAGAGGTGTGGAGGATGGCGTTTAGCTTTTCTCAATAGCCTTTCACTGGGGTCCTTTCCAGGCAAGCGTGACCCTCTCGTTTTCTAGATGAGAAGTCCCAGAGATGAGCACTTAAATGGTTATTTCTGAATCAGAGTCGGGGCCTGCGTTTCAGATGGAACCCATGGACTCTCCTGAGAGGCTCTGGATGAGGGGGGGTTTGACACTGGAAGAAGTAGGCTCATGGCCTGGCTCTGCCCCTCCCAGCTGGGTGAACCTGGTAAAATCATTTCCAGCCTGGACTGATCCCTGGACTGGTAGCATCAGTATCACCTGGGAGCTTGTCAGAAATGCAAAGTCTGCCCCGCTCTTGTCTTTCTGGATCAGAAGCTCTGGGGCTGTACCAAGCCCTCTGGGTGAGTGTGGGCCTGCTCAGGGTTGAGACCCACTGCCCCATGGGAAGGGGCAGGGGCCACTCAGCCCCAATCTAGACGGCCAGGTGGACATCTGGGTCCAGGACTAGCAGATCTTCCCCTTCTTCCAAAGAAGCCAGTGATCCAGATTCTTTTAAGAAGTGAGATTTTTAAATATCGGTAACAAGGTCAAGACACCGTGTTGCCAAAAACAACAGAGGCAGTCTGTGGGCCGCCTCCATTTGAGCTCCATTCTGATCTTTTTATTTCAAGACATCAGAAGGGCTGGTCTACTTCCCCAAATGAGGAATCCTCTTACCTCCTTATGACCTGGGGTCAGGTCTTAGGACAAATAGCAGGGCCTTTCTAACCTCTCCTTTGGCCCTTGCAGCCTACCAGCCCTTTCAGTTGTGTTCACGTCCTGTAGCCTCTGCAGGATTCTTGGGGACAGAGAGGGTCTTGCCACCGCAATTTGCTGCACAGCATCTACCTCAGATGTGAACACATTTGTGGCTGCACTTGCAATGAATGAATCACCCCTCACCAATCTCCAGCACTCAAACCAAAGTTTGCAGGTTGGCAGGAATTTTCATGGGACTCATCATTCAGATACTATGGATCCTGCAATCACCAGGCAAGTATCTCCCAAGCATATCCTGTGTGCAGGCACCAGGCTCTGGGCTGGGAAAGAATAGTGGACCTGATGTGCTCTGGCCTCCATGGGGCAATGATTTTAAGCCGGTGGTTTTCAATCCCCTCCAACCCAGGGTTGGTGCACACTCTCAGCAAATAGTTTTCAGCATGCATCCCCATCACATGTACACTTTAAAACTGATAAATGATATGTGCATGTGCTGCTACTTCATTGTCTATGCAGATCTTTAAATATTTAAAAATTGGGAAATTTAAGGCCTAGTACAGGGGCTCATGCCTGTAATCCCAACACTTTGGGAGGCCAAGGTGGATATTACTTGGGGTTAGAAGTACTAGACTACCCTGACCAATGTGGTGAAGCCCCGTTTCTACTAAAAATACAAAACAAAAATTAGTCAGGCATGGTGGCGCGCACCTGTAATCCCAGCTACTGGGGAGGCTGAGGCAGAATTGCTTGAACCTGGGAGATGAAGGTTGCAGTGAGCTGAGATTGCACCACTGCCCTCCAGCCTGGTAGACAGAGTGAGACTACATCTCAGAAAAACTAAATAAATAAATATTAGGAAAATTAGAAGGACGAAATAAAACTTATGTAGAAATGGACATTGTAATATTTTCCCTCCTGCTCTATCAGAGGCACTTTCTGTAGTCACCCCCTCTATTTGAGAGCATGCAACAGGCCCAGTAATGTGCTAAGAATAGTCCATGTATTGCTCTTATGAGTCCTCAGTGATCCTGTGAGGCAGCTGTCTGCCCATTTTACATACAGGAAAAATGAGGCTCATGCTGCTTAATGGATTTACCAAAATGTACAAAGCTATTAAATGGTGAGCCAGTTCTCACACTGAGGCCTGATGAAACCCCAAAGCTTAGGCTCGCCTCACCGGTTGCCTCACAGTAGACAGGGCAGATCTGTGCATGGAGTTTAGAAGCAATCGAAGGGGGAACACTGTCTGCCGAACCTGAACAGAGTCCTCGGGCAGAGAATTTCATAAAAACAGAGTTTTAAAAATCAGAGATAACGTTTAAAAACAGTGTTTCTTGAACTTGTCCTGAAAGATGCTAATAGGCATTCTGTGTGTAAAGGCTTCTGGGATTTGTTAAGTTTGGGAGACATCTTTTTAAACAGAGTTCAGCAAGTTTCTCTACTGCAGACCTTGTCAGTGCCTTTAAGATATTAGGTGCATGGAGGATTTATCTGGGAAAGGGAGGGAAAAGACATAGTATTTCTCAAACTCCCAAACAAGAAAAGCTATTAGCATCTCTCAGGACACTGATATTCCATTGAACACAGCTGGAAGGTACAATGTGGGAGAGGAGAAGGCAGTTATTTCAGAAGGGCTGAGCATATACATCAAGGCACATGGCCTTTGTCTTTAGCATTCTGGTGACACTTCTAATTCACCAGGGACTGTATACAGCAGGGAGCTTCTGCAGAAGCAGCCTACCTCTGACAGTGAGGGGCTGAGTCGCAGCATCACCAAAATTGGACCTAAGTGTGAAGCCAGACTTTGCTTCAGATCTCAGCCCCGCACTGCCACCACCTTTCTGAGGCTCAGTTTTGCCACCTATAGGATGGGAATAACCAACCCCCACCGCCTAACACAATGTTGTTGAATCCATGGTTCCTGGTTCCTGGCTTATATCAGGAACTGAATGAATGGAAGCTGTTGTGAGTAATACCTTTGTCGCCTTTGTCCATGAGAAGGATCTGTATTGGTGCCAAGCAGGTAACTCCTCCCTAAGCCCTTATGGTGTTTTGGGTCAAAGCGAGAAGGAGCTTGCGAAGCAAGTCGGACCCCTCCTAGTGAACGTCAGGAGTTCCCAGCAAAGAGCTGAGATGGCAAAGGGGCCAGATGTAATTTTGTGACTCGTGGATCTCTGAAAAAGCAGCAGATTCTCCTCTTATCCACGTCTTACTAGCTTTACAACATACTTGGAAGAAATTGTCCCCAAGGAGGCATCCCTCAGCCAGACCCAGGCACCCCTGCCATCCCTTGGGTGGAGCGAGCCCTTGGGACAGCTGTGCGTGCTCCTCCTCTCAGGAGAGGATGGAGGCACAATTTCCGGCCTGTGGTACCATGTTCTGGTCAGTTCCACCCCTCTGCCTGAGTGGGTTAGTGAAACACACAGCGGACGCTCTCCCACACCTTCTCCCCCTCTGGACTTCAGCTGCCTCAAGTACAGCTAATCCCATTACAAGAAAATAAAGTGGATAATTCAGGCTAATGAAATCGTTACTAGAATGTGGCCAGCCAGAGGTGGACATTCAGAACCAATTTAACAACCTTTGGTGTTGTTATCCTCAGTACAAGAAATGTTTGAAAAGAGGAAGGACAAAAATTAAAAAGAGAGAGAAAAAAAAAAAAACCCAGCCGCTTGTTTGTTAGCTTAAAAATGGTTCAAGAACTAATCAGCCACATATCTTGCCTTTTGCTATTATCTCCATTGGGCCTGATATCTCCACGGTAACTCCAGAAACTCCCAGAGGAGACAGAGAGAATCCAGGAAGTCACCAGCTGTGGTGAACAGTGTGCATAACTTGGCACCCTGTGCTTTGCCCATTTCTGCTGCTCTAAGAAAGGCCACTAAGGGGTGAACTCCTGGGCCCCAGGGCTGCTCCACGTCAACACCAAATCCAGAAACCTCTGGCACTGGACTTAACCAACCTGGGGTTGCTACGAAGACGCAGTTCCAGGATCCCGGAAGGCTGAGGGTGGAAACCAAGTTAGTGACGAGGCAGGAGGAGAAGATGGGGTGAGCTCCCTTGTAAAACAGAGCAGAGAGCTGGACCTACAGTTTCAGAGAGAGCAGGCAGTGGCGAGCAGGGAGACATACGTGTTACCCGCTCACACCCACTTCTGCTACTTGCCGCCTGCTCATGGCCACGCTTCCTGAATAGGCTGGATTCAGGGTGGCTGCTCAACTTCGCAGCACCTGCTATCTCCTCTCTGTGCCCACTCCTTCCCCTGTCCCGTCTCCTACACACACCGAAAGGGCCCTATCATTTGGTTTGGATCCATTTCAATGCTCAGAACCCTAATGTGGTCTGCAGAGCATGAGTCCAGATGGCCTCGGGCTGCCTTGCACCAGCCCTGCAGTGTGCTGCACTCCTGGCCTGTTTTAACTCCTCGAGCTAAGGCCGGAATCTTCCAATGACCTGGATCCTCCTACCTAGAGAATGAGGAGGGCAGGTGATGAGAATAAGGGGGCAATCAATGGAAAAGTAGAGCAACGAGATCTTACAAATACAGGGAGGACCTCGTAGGGTTGTACAGGGATCAAGGGGCACAGGTGGGTAGGTAGAACCAGTCCCTGTGAAATTAGAGGACTCTCCATTTATCGTCTCCACACTAACAGTGCCAAGCAGCAGGCCATAGTCACCAACATCAGCTTCTGCTTACTGCCCAAGAGGAAAACATCCCAGGGAGATTTGAGATTCACGACATAGGAGTTTGTGACTATTGGGGTGCTGACCTCTCTGAGAAACACAAGGTAACACACCTCAGCATCCAGACACATCTACATGGTTTCCCGAGGGCATCTCTATGACAGGGGCCCTCCAGTGGCAGGGGGAGCCCCCTGCATATGGTTCAGGGAACCAGATTCCTCTTGTGGGGCACAAATGGAAGATGAGCCAATGACACCACTTAGGGGACAGCACAGAGACTCAGGGACTAAGGAGCTTAGAGCAAAGCAAGTCACATCCTGTTAAGGCCACCTGACTACTACAGCCTGCACAAGGAGATGTTGTCACCCACTGATCAAGACTCCAGAGAAGCCAAAATAAAGAAAAGAGTCCCGGCAACCAAAATGACGCCTGAAACCCACATACTAAGCTTCTGCCCGTCACCTATGGGAAAGCCCTCGGCCCTGCCCTGTGGCCCACTGAAAGCCTATTTACTTTTACTTTACAAACAAACTTGTTTATTTAATCTTTCATCCCAGAGGAGTTGAAAAGGGCACTGGGATTAATAGTGGCAGGTTCCTAAAAGGCTTCAAGAAGTGACAATGGGCAACCACGGATTAGACTAGGGATAACACGCTTTTTCTATAAAGGGTCAGACAGTCAATAATTTTAGCTTTGCAACTCCTCCACTCTGTCCCTGTAGCGTGAAAGCAGCCCCTGATGATATGTAAATAAGTGGGTGTGGCTAGGTACCAATGAAACTTTATTTATAAAAACAGATGGGGGGGGATGTGAGCTTTAGCTTCTTGACCCCTTGATTACACAAAAAGTATCAAAACATGGTATTAAAACCACTGGAAAAGCACAGCAGCCTGGGCTATTTAGGACGGGGCAAACAGCGGACACACCTCAGCAGTCTGGCCGTGTCCCCCGACTGGCCTGGGCTCAGGATTCCTTGCACTGGTTAGAAATGGTCAACATTTTCAGAGGGCTGATACTTAAAGGCATAAGGTGGCAAAGCCACTTACTGGGAAACCCCTCATTCTTCAGTGATGGGAGAAATGACACGCTTTGTGCAGATGACGAGCTCAGTTGCGTGTGTCTGCACCGAGTGGGGAGTGCTGGGCCCCGGAGAGCCAAGAGCCAGGCATCTCACCATCACCCCGGAGACCTGCTTAGCACAGAGACAAACAGAGGAACCTATAAGCCCAGTCATCGCCCTGCTAAATGGCGACAGAGAACAGCATCATGGTGGAGGATGCCACCTTGAAGGCATTCTGACCCAGCCCGCCTGTCTGCACAAGACTAGCATTTGCTGTCTCCCTGCTTCATTTGTCTATGTTAAGGGACTTTACCTTCTACTGTGCATTTTTCCCCCTCTATTTGTTTACAGTTGGTCTTCCTTGCTGGACTACTGAATGGCCGGCACCCAGAACAGTTCCAGCGGTGCTGGCATGCAGTAGGTGCCCAATAAAAGTGTCTGTGGAGTCCTAATAGATGGAGTTATTAACGGATGCTTGTCTTTTCCTGGCTCTTCTGATTTCTGGTACCTCTCATGATCAGGCTTTTAATGCCTGAAACAGGAAACGGGGAGTGGGAGGAAGTGGTGCTTGCTGGGCACCTGCAGTGCCAAGCTGAATGCTCTTACCCGCACTGCTTCCCTTCAGGCCCAAAGTGGATCCACTGGGCAGCAGCCCTCCCGGGACACATGTGAGACCTTGAGGGGAGGTCTTATCTGAGGTCATGGGACTTGCACCTGTGTCTGTCTGACTGTGGATTTTGCTTTGTCACACTGGCCCCACTCTTGGCACAGTAACTGATTTCAGCCCTTCAACTCAGTCCTTCTGTTCTAGCTGGAGTCTGCCAGTCACTGAGAAATGATGGCAGAACTGGGAAAAAGAGGCTGAGAAGATGATGATGGATAGGAAGGGTAGCTTCTGAAGAGCTTGCACTCTAGAGGTTTCTGACAGCTGCCACGAGGAACACTCCAGAACCCCCATGACATCAGGAAGCCCAGTTCAGATGCTCCCCACCCTCTTGGCAAAAGGCCCAAGCATCCAAATGGCCCTACTCACAGTTGGGAAGAGGGAGAGGGCATGGTCACCGAGTCTTCCTGGGAGGTCTGAGACCAAGAGGTCACAGCCATGAGGGGACCACTTTTCCAGACCAGTGGGGTACAGATTGGGGTGTGTTTCAGGTAACTGAGTAGCTTCAACATCTGAGCTTCTCAAGAAAGCCAGGCCTACTGTCAACCAGGAGACAATAGCCAAGACGCCTCTGCAGAAGACGCAAGCAGCAAGCCACGGTGCGGGCCGTTACAGAAAGCGCTGGAGGCCTCCCAGGGACACGTCAGGGGACAGGAGCACGGGAGCCAGTGACTGATGCCGCAGAGCCTGCCAGCACTCATGGGGAGGAGAGCAACTCGCCCTGCTGGGACAAATATTATTTTTAAAAGTCTGGAAAAGAAAACAACAATATAACAACTGGAGCTCAGGATGACTGGTGAGTTTTCAGACGCAGGGAAGGGCTGAAATGAATCTGCGAGGTGGACCATTTGTTAAACCAACAAAGAACTCGATTCAATTACAAAAGTTTAGAATTGGATGGTCAGTCAGAAGCTGAGAGCATAAGAGGCCTAATCAGGTCCATGCGTCGCCTGGAGTCCAGGACCCAGAGGAAGGGACTCTGGAGGGCTGGGTCCTGGTGGTGACAGGAAAAGGCAGACCATGTGAGTCAGAGCACGCAGATGCGACAGCCCGAGTGGGGACTGCCCTGGGACCTCTTGGTGTACGTAAGTGGGAGACGCTTTGCTTGATAAGCAACCAGATTAGGACCAGATAGGATTTAGGGTGTAGCAAAACCCAGGGGCCTGAGGCAGAAGTGAAGAGAAAGCAGAGAAAAATCACCGGTCAGGAGGTCCCTTGCAACAGCCCCTGTTTATCTCACAAGCACATTAAAGACCACCATTTGCAAAGTTCTGTGCGGAGGCAAAAATCAATGACTGTGTCTCTGGCAACGCACAAAGCCCAGGATGTGCTCCATCTCCGGCTCCCTCTGCGCAGGCACAGGAGATGGGCCATTTGTGTGAATCTCGGCCGCACCTCCCCCATCCTCACCTCCTCCTCCTCCTCCGTTCCATTTGGAAGATGGGGAAGTGTGGCCACAGCTTTTCCTGAGGCACAGTGACGATTCCAGCAGGCCTGTGGTGACGTGTGCCTTGGGGTGGGCATGGGGTGGGGAATTATAGTTAGAGGAAAAATAATCAAAGGTTTTCACGCCCTCAGGGCAAGGTGGGAGATGATTAAAACCAGACTAGGATTCTCTGGATGGATTCAAGCCCCCACTAAACAGAAATTCTGTCTGGATCAGATGCTGTGTTTCCTATACCTGGGTGTGGGTACAGGAACTTCTGCTCCTGCAGCTCCTGCAACTGCAGGGCAGAGTCTGCAACCCATGCTGGGAGCAGCCCGCACCCACACAGGGGAGAAGGGAGGTCTAGAGGCATAGCTGGGAGGTGGGGGTCACGAGTGTGAGCCTGGGAGTCCAGCTGCCTCCAATGCTTATGAGCCTCTCTCCTCCACTCGGCCTCAGCTTGCCCATCTGGTAAATGCAGACAATGGTCTCCACACTCAACAGAGTTGTGTTAGGCTTAAAAGAGATAATAATAAATCCATGGCAAGGAACACAGAGCTGGGCCCAAATTGAGTATTCAAGAAGAAAAACGGGGCTGGGCGCAGGGGCTCACGCTTGTAATCCCAGCACTTTGGCAGGATGAGGTGGGCAGATCATTTGAGCTCAGGAGTTCGAGAGCGGCCTGGGCAACATGGTGAAACCCCGTCTGTACCAAAAATACAAAAATCAGTAATTTTTTTTAACCACCCATTGGGCGTGGTGGTGTGTGCCTGTGTTCCCAGATACTTGGGGGGCTGAGATGGGAGGAATGCTTGAGTCCAGGTCAAAGCTACAGTGAGATGAGATCATGCCACTGCACTACTGCCTAGGTGACAGTGAGACCCTGTCTCCAATAATAATAATGATAAAATTTTGTTTAAAAGATGGATAAATAAATGAACGAAGGACAAGGATGAACTTTGGGATTACATGTGGGGCAGTTTAAGAATAACCCTTCCTCCAAAGTGCTCTGACACCTGTGTCCTCTCCTGGTCCTTGGAGCTAGTGAAGGGCCAGGACTGGAATCCCACTTTACAGATGAGGAAAGGAAAGCTGCTTGCCCCTGCCTATGTGCAAAATGTAAAGCCCCAGAGATGGCACTTGGAGCCCAGAGACCAAAGCCCCATGACCCTAGCGGGCTGCCCCTGCAGCCGCAAGGATGCTGGGCCTGTCTCACTCTCCCCAACTCAAGACAGGGAAGCTTCCCTAGAGTCTGGAGGTAATTTTACTTGAAACAAGGTGTCCATCAGGGAGGGGCCCTTCTCTGATGTACCAGTGACATTTGGTGACCATGAACCACAAAGACCCACAGGTCAGAACTGTCCTGTCCCAGGAACTTTTATTGACAGTATATTGAGGGTGGGGCCAGTTACTGTAGAAGAACCATTACTTGCTTCCCAAGTATCTATGGCAGCCCCCACCCTTCCCAGTCTCTGCAGGGAGGTGGAGTTAGGGGGAGCCCTGTGGCCAGATCCCGCCTGTGAGGTGTGAGCAGAGGCCTGAGTGTGGTGCTGCAGCTCTCTCCTCTCCGGTCGTGGTGAAACCTGGGGGCCTGAGTGACGATGTGGAGCAGAGCCTCCTGAACGTGTCCATACGCTGTAGCTAAAGTAAACTACTAAGGTTTGAGGCTAAGTTGTTACTGCAACACATCTAGTCCATCCCAACTAAAACAGGCCTCAGAAAGGAAGCGCTGAAGGGAGGATCAGGACTGCTATGAGCAGGCAGCAACAAAGGCAGGAGAAATGCAAAGGGACAGAAGCTCTGAGAACTGCAGCCCCAGAATGAGAGCTCGTGTGGGCTGGTCTTCAGAATCCATGGTGGGCTTGGTTCTTCACTCAGCTCCAAATCACCTGCTATGTTCAGAACGCATGGGTGAGTAAGGCCCAGCTCCTGCTCTCCAATGTCCCTCAGCACTGGGACAGCAATTCCCATTTAAAATGATACCGAGGAAAAAGAAGGAAAAAAATGACTGGTTCTTTTAAACCAGGGCTCAATAAACCATGGCCTACTGACCAAATCTGGCCTACTAAATATTTTGGGTAAATACAATTTTATTAGAACACAGCTACGCTTAATCTCTTATGTCTCGTCTACGGCAGAGGTGAGGATCTGAGACAGAAACGGCACGGCCCATGAAACTAGGATATTTACTCTCTAGCCCTTTATAGAAACGTCAATGACCCTTGTTCTCAACATATCTCCTCCCCATCCAAACCCCACTCCATCCCAAGGCATCACACCACCACTGTATTCCCAGCTCAGGGCCCCGCTCTGCCACTATGTCCTCATCACGTCACCCTGAACACCAGGTGTCTTGACCTCCTTACTCCCTGAGTTATTTGTTTTCCTTAATCAGGCACTTACAGGGGGCACTTATTAGGAGCCGTGAGAAGATCAAGTCAATTGGTAATTAGGGAGGTTAGCACAAAGCCTCATTAGACCTCTCCACCTCTGCCTCCAATGTGTCGTTTACCTGAGGGGGGCCTTAATAACAGATAAGTTTCCAAAAAGACTGCAACTGCAGACAGCCGAACCTGGCATCGGCCATCATAGCCCCCAAGCCAGCTCTTTTCTGCAAGTGAGTGGGAGAAGGGATGAGCTACATTACCACCCTGCCCTGGGAGTGGTGAGACAGGGGCCAGAAGGAAGAGGGTGCACCTCTTCTCCCCGCCCCCCCCCCCCACACACACTCTCTCTCTCTCTCTCTCTCTCACTCAGCAAACTTCCCAATAGCATGGGGACGGAAGGAGAGCAGCCCAAGGTCACCTATGCGGAGGGACATTAGAAAACTGCTCCCTAAACAGGACCATAGCCAAGACATGCCACTGAGTGAAAAGAGGAAAAAGCCAAGTGCCAAAAAATGGGGGGAAAAAAAGGGTGAGGTTGGGGAAGGAGACGTACATATGTGTCTATGTGTGTGTGTGTCTGTTGCGTGTGCACACACGTGAGTGAGTGGCACACAGAGAATTAGTTCTGGAGTGACTGCAGGGGCTGCCCGTGGGAGGCAGGACTCAGAACTAGAATGCGTGTCCCATCCCCACCGTCTTGCAGTGTGGCTGCAGCTGCAGTGGATGGTTCTGTGAGCATCTGGCTTCCCCATCCCTGCCAGTGTTCTGCCCCTCCTGGCTACCTGTCCTGCCCTGGGAGTTTGCTCAATCCATGGGGAAGGAGAGTGAAAGCCTGGGGCAGTCCTCTGCGGGGTCCACAAGGGCACAGGACACCGGTGGGCAATTCTGGACCACATCTGTACATTTCTTGCATGTTACATTCATTGCAGTGGCTGCCATGACACACCTATGTATGGAGCTGTCCCTTCCCTGTCCTTCTTTCCCAGCATCCTGGGGTCATCTGTATCTAAGTCTTCTGGTTTGGAGAGAACAAATTAAGATAGACATTTAGCATTTTTCCATACTCTCTTCTGTAAAAGTGATCATACATACATTTTATATATATGGAGTTTTCTTTTTTTTAAAAAAAGAAAAACACTGGCCCCTTCCACCATGGCTGGATGACGGCTCGCCCATTCCTTCCTCCTGAGAGTTTAGTACATAGGAAACACTGTTCTGCCTTGATCCCCTTATCCATGATGCCCAGGAGAATCACTTGCTTCCCTTACTCCCTAGGCTGCCAGGGAGCTCTGGCTACATCCAGCATTCCATTGCAGGAACCTTCCTTAGCCTAAGCCTCCTGGCACAAATACCGCCCTCCTCCACCCAAGCTTGTACACAGCTCCATTTGCCCTTTGCCCAGATGCCCGATGGAGGGCAGGACTGTGAGTCCTGGTAGACAGGCGGGAGGGTGAGCAGAGACGGGCTGCGGCATTTCTTCCTGGTGCCCCCTGCTTAGAAGCCCTTCTCTGGCAGCAGCTCTGCCCTCCACAATGACAGCTCCCCAGGCAGCCCATCTCCTGTGCTCGGTGGTGGTTCTGACTCATTGTCTCCCCCAAGCCTGTCACTCTGGTCCCAGGGGTGGTGATGAGGGCCACCAGATAAAATGAAGAAGACCCACTTAAGTATAAATTCCAGAAAAAGAACAAAAAGGTATTGCATGTATGTCCGAATACTGTAAGGGACATACTTATACTCCCCTCCCCCCAAAAAGAAAACCAAAAAACAAAACCCACTTAATTAGAAAATTTTAGCCAAACTTCAAATTAAACGGGGAGTCCTGTCTTTTTACTTGCTATATCTGATAGCCCCTGAGGTGACAGATTCTGTTTGCCGTGGTTGGTCTCTGGGTATGCTGGGTGCATCCCCTACCCCTCACTGGTTCCTCATGGGTTCCATGATCCTACCCACATCTGTAAAGAGCCGTCCAGTAAGTACTGAACACAGCGACATGAATTCTGTTTCTCGCTGAGATCCTGACAGGTACGACAGCTCTTGTTCTGTGAGCCTTGTTGTAAACATTTTTCTGCATGAGGGTCATCTTTCAAGTGGCTTCAGAGTCTCAGGGGAAGCAGGGTGATGTCACAGCTGCTAACGGTGAGACTCCGGGCTAAAGCTCTACTTACTCAGGGCTGGGGCACCTGACACTCCCCCTGCCTTGGTCTCTGCAAGCTTCAGGTCAAAGACACCTTTCCAGGGAACCCTTCCCTGCCTAATGAACTACACTCCCAGGATCCCTCAACCCCATCCTCCCATAACAACCCTGCGCCGTGGGACCACTTCTGATGCCCCCTGATTTACTGTCCCATTTCCCCACCTGTACATCAGCTCGGTGACTGCAGGTCCTTACTGGTATTGGCCAATAACATATTCCCCGTGGCCCTATCATGTGCTCAATAATTCAAGAAATGAGTAAGTGAGGGCAAACATCAGGCAGGTAGAGAGAAAGAGGCACTCTCTGCCTTGCGTGCTTCCTGAAAACGCTGCTGTCATCAAATGTCCCTTAGTCTGCAAACGCCGGTGAGCTTCGGGCTGTGAACATCGGTACCCACATCGCATCCTGAACACCATCATCTCCTCAATTCGCTTCCTTACACGTGCAACGCTTGCCTCAACTGGGGCGCTGCTCTAACGGGGTCCGAGGAGGCAGGAGGGAGATCTGGAACGCGCGCTGTCTTGGATTCCCCACCCAGCCCCAATAATGACTTTTCTCAAGCAAGTTTCTCGGTAGCTGCAGCTGCAGAACCAGACAGGTACAGTTGCCATGATACGGCCATTGTGGTAATTTACCCTCAGAGCTCTGGCTCCCCTGGAATAATTTAACGATCTGTCATGGGAAGGGAGGAAGGAGGACAAGTGTCATGTGGCTTGGCGTCTCTACCTCCAAAAAATAATATAAGTTCCTGTAGTCAGAGGAGGCCCATGCCTGGGGAGTTGGAAGAGTGAGAACAGTTTCTACCAGGACCCAGGTGGGAATGGCTGACTTCTCTACTTTTGGGGGAGGAAACAAGTGAATTAGAAAAACGGCAGGGACATCAACACCAAACGGTGTCTTCCTCTGGCCACCGGTTACCTCCCTTTTGCATCCAGAGCCTGGCGTGTCTTTCTTTAAAGTGACAGCTTATGTTAATAAAAACCCTGGTCTGGCAGCCTCCCCTCCTTCTCTCAGGGGCCCACTGCATGGAAGATGAAACTATGGCCAGGACAGGAAGGCAAAACGCTGCCTTCTCTATCAGTCTGGAGGGTGAGTATGAACAACTGTCTGGCTCCCTTACTTCAGAGGAGGTCTCTTCCACAGGCTGGACAAAATCCTTCCTTCTAAAAACCACACGTGGCTTCCTTGCAACACCAATTCTTGGAAAGAACTGAGGCCTAGTACTGTCTCTTCTGGAGGCCCAGTTCTTCTGTGGGGTGGAAGCAAAGCCTTCCTGCAGAGACAACCCACATGCTCCCCACCCGCTGGGATGCACACACACCCTGAATGTCACTGACGGCCACTGACTGCTGCTGCTGGCCCCTCAGTGCAGCTGGGCCCTCTTATAACGGAGCTTCTGTCCCCAAATCCTCTAGGCCCCCACGGCCAGTCACAGAGTCCTGGTGGCCCCTGTTCTCTGCGAGCTCTGTCTCGGATCTGTCAGCTCGTGTGCTCTCCCCTCTAAGGGGAGCTGGGACAAGGAGACAGTGAAGGGCAGGTGTGCAGGGAAGACACGTGCTGGGGCCTCATGGCTTGGGGTGAAAAGAAAGAGAACCCCATTCCTCTTGCCCAGAACAAACACCAGGCGTCTTAAGGAGGGCATGGTTCTCTCTGTCTCAACCGGCCATTGGGAGTTGTCCCAAACCTGGCCTGTGGGGTCCAGTGGCCTTGAGCAAGTCACTGACACCCTGTGTGAAGTGGATGGAATGGCCTGGCCACCTCCGTGGGAGTTCAAGGCTCTGTAAACCTTAAGAGCATGATCCTAAATCACCAGAATTCTGTGTTCTAGCCAACTCTTCCTCCTCCAAGGTAAAGAACCAGCATATTTTATTTGAAAGGAGCTCTAGGCTAATAGTAAAAGGAATCTCAAGGCGAAGGACCGGCACAGCCTGCTCAGTATTGAAAAGAACCGGAGAAGGCCCTGGAGTGAGAGCTGGAGGCACATGGGGAGGGAGAAGACTGAGTTATGAGAAGCGGGGACCGTGCTGAGCCCAGGGATGGCTCCAAGGAGTGGCCTGGGGCACCTTACCCCTCTGGACTCCCGTTAGCCCCTCCCCAGCCACCCAAAATCCACATAAAAGCATGTGCTTCCTGGGCAAATGGAGCTCCCTGGCAGGTACCCCCAGATGCCCCACACCGTTGGAGGAATTCTGGAGCCACTAAGAGTCCAGAGATACAAGAGTTCAAGACCCAGCTCTGACGCTGAGTCTGTGAGCCCTGGGGGGCCACGTGTCAATACGAAAGCAGTCCTCTTTTTCCCAGCAGAGGCAGTTGGTGGCAACGTGAAGCCCTTGGGATGCCTTGAAAAAATGGCCAAGCCTAAACATTTTTGGCAAAAGGCAAAAGGAGAGAAAGAAAGAGAGACAGAGAGAGAAAGGTAAGGGGGAGGGGAAGGAGGGAGAAGAAACAGATAATTTTGAGGAATAGGGTATGCAAAAGGCAGGTCATCCCTCTAAAGAAAACTCCTGCCTAAAAATTTCAAGAAGTCACCTGTGGCTACCAGAGAGACAGTGACAGTGGGAAATGATGAACAGACTGATTGCAGGTGGTGGTCTGGACAACACAGGCCTGGGCTGGGGTAGCCAGTTCTGGCAGGAGAGCAAGCGAGGCTGCTGCCTAGTGCAGACAGAACCCCCTTGATGCCGCATGTGGGTCAGGGTGTCTGCTGGGATTAACTGGCTGAGCTATCAGTCAAGGAAGAGGGAAAATAAGGGGCTTATCAAATTTGAGAAAGAAACTATCCCTCTTGTAGTCCATCTTCTCTTTTCTTCTGGAAAATTCCAGCAGAACACTGCACACTAACAGGGCAGAGTAATGGACTCCAATTCTCAATCACAAAGACACCTATTATCTTTCCATAACCAGTGATTCCACAATAGTGCCTACAGATAATTTTCCCATTTTACAGATGAGGAAATCAGGCAGGTTAGGTAACCTGGCCAAGGCCATGAGACTGATCAGCATTGAGCTGGGATTTGGACCCAGGTCTGTCTGGTTTCTGAGTCTCTGCTCTTCCCCATGATGCCATCCTGCTGTATGGGGCTGTCGTGGGAACTCAATCGCCTATCTGCCAGCCCTGGATAACAGGAGGAGGTTTCTCACTGCCTGAGAAGAAGCTATAAATATGAAAAGGGGGAAGGAGAGAATGAATGCTGTAATATAACCCTGGCAGGAACTGGAAGTATCAGTGTGAACAGAAATAGTGATAGAGGTATATGCATCTGTGTGTATATTTTAAAATATATATGTTGGGCACAGTGGCTTATGCCTGTAATCTCTGTACTTTGGGAGGCTGAAGTGAGAGGACAGCTTGAACCCAGGAGTTCAAGACCAGCCTGGGCAACATAGGGATACTCCATCTCTTAAAAAAAAAAAAAAACCTAGCCGAGCATGGTGGTGCAAGCTTGTGGTCCCACCCAGGAGGCTGAGTGGGAGGACTGACTACTTGAGCCCAGGAGTTCGTGGCTGCAGTAATCCATTACAGCACCACTGCACTCCAGCCTAGGTGACAGAGCAAGATATTGGTCTAAAAAAAAAAGTACATACACACACACACAAACACACACACACGTATGTACTGTCTGCTAAGAGGGCCTGGTTCTCAATCGGGCAATTTTTCCCCTGTCCCCACCTCTAACCCTGCAGGACATCTGGCAATGTCTGGAGGCATTTTTAGTTGTCATATCTGGGTAAGGGGTGCTCCTGGCCTCTAGTGGGTAGAGGTCAGGGATGCTGCTGAACATCCCATAATGTACAGAACGGCCTCCCACCACAAAGAATTATTCAGCCTAAGATGTGGTGAGGTTGGGAAACTCTGTCCTAGAGGCATTGAGACCCTGTAGCAATGAGCACACCTGGCACCCAGGTCTTGGCTTCTAAATACCATCACCCACTACAGAGAACTAGGGCTCCCTGGAGAAATGACTGATTCTAGACTGGCACTGAGAAAGTACAAGATGAATCTGAAGTATCTTCTTGGGAAAAGCTTAAGAAAGAATAACTTAAGGGCACTAAAAAAAATAATGAGGGCACATCAAAAGGACACAATTTATCTTGAAGGGGCTCCCACTGGTCAAATTGGGGACAATTTCCGTAACAAAATAAATAATGATAATAATGGTTTGTAACTCATTAAATAAAATAACCACTGACATCACTCTGATAAAAAAAAAATAAGAAAATAAATAGATATGAAGAGATGGAATGTGGAGAAAAGCTCTTCCCTGGGGCAGAGTAGCCACTAATGTCATGTTGGAGGAATGATGGAATTACACAATCATCAGTTGGCCACCAGCACAGTAATGAATAATTCAGGCAAGGATCTTCAGTGGAAGCTAAAAGTAGTAAAATGAGTCCAGACACAGGATATTTTCAGAGTCTTGAAGTATCTTCCAACATACTTCTTAATTACGAAGGGACAAATCATAGCGTAGTGGAGAAAACTGGCTGAAACTACTTTAACCAAACGATCAAAGATAACATCATCACCAGCAACGGGACAAATCTTTGGTATTCTACAAAATAATCCTAACCCATCCAATCAGGACAAATCATCCCACAAACCCAACTGGGGAACATCTACAAAGCAACTGGCCAGTACTTTTTTTTATTCTTTTTTTTTTTGCGTTGGAGTCTCACTCTGTCACCCAGCTTGGAGTGCAGCGGCATAAGATCACTGCAACCTCTGCTTCCTGGGTTCAAGCAATTCTCCTGCCACAGCCTCCTGAGTAGCTGGGATTACAGGCACATGCCACCATGCCCGGCTAACTTTTGTATTTTTAGTAGAGACAGGGTTTCACCATGTTGGTCAGGCTGGTCTCGAACACCTGACCTTCTGATCCACCTGCCTAGGCCTCCAAAATGCTGGGATTACAGGCGTGAGCCACCACGCCTGGCCTGGCCAGTACTTTTCAAAACTGTCAGGGTCGTGAAAAAGAAAGCAATACTGGGTAACATTTCCAAACTTAAAGAAAACTAAAGAGACATGAAAAGGAAAAATAATGTGTGGTTCTGGATGGGGGTTCTGAATCAGCTGTTTCCGGTTCTACGAAGGACGTTATTAAAACAAATGGCAGCATTTGGAATAAGGTCTATAGATAAGGTAACATTGTCTCTAGGTTAATTTCCTGGTTTGGTAATTGTACTATAAGCTATAAAAAGAATCTTGTTTTTAAAAGAAATATACTCTTAAACCACATTAAACTTCATGTGGAACCAAAAAAGAGCCTGCATAGCCAAGGTAATCCTAAGGAAAAAAAAAAAAAAGGTGGAGGCATCATGCCACCTGACTTCAAACTATACTATGAGGCAACAGTAATTAAAACAGCATGGTACTGGTACCAAAACAGAGATATAGACCAATGGAATAGAACAGAGGCCTCAGAAATAATGCCACACATCTACAACCATCTGATCTTTGACAAATCTGACAAAAACAGGCAATGGGGAAAGGATTCCCTACTTAATAAATGGTGTTGGGAAAATTGGCTAGCCATATGCAGAAAGCTGAAACTGGATCCCTTCCTTATATAAAAAGTTAACTCCAGATGAAGTAAAGATTTAAACATAAGACCTAACACCATAAAATCCCTAGAAGAAAACCTAGGCAATATCATTCAGGACATAGGCATAGGCAAGGATCTCGTGACTAAAATATCAAAAGCAATGGCAACAAAAGCCAAAATAGACAAATGGGATCTAATTAAACTTAAGAGCTTCTGCACAACAAAAGAAACTATCATTAGAGTGAACCGGCAACCAACAGAATGGGAAAAAAATTTTGCAATCTACCCATCTGACAATATCCAGAATCTACAAAGAACTTAAACAAATTTACAAAAAACAAACAAACAAACAAACAAAAAAACCCAACCCCATCAAAAAGTGGGTGAAGGATATGAACAGACACTTTTCAAAAGAAGATATTTGTGCAGCCAACAAACATATGACAAAAAGCTCCTCATCACTGGTCATCAGAGAAATGCAAATCAAAACCGCATTGAGATACCATCTCATGCCAGTTAGAAGGGTGATCATTAAAAAAATCAAGAGACAAGAGATGCTGGAGAGGATGTGGAAAAACCGGAACATTTTTATACTGTTGGTGAGAGTATAAATTAATTCAACCATTGTGGAAGACAGTGTGGCGATTCCTCAAGGATCTAGAAATAGAAATACCATTTGACCCAGCAATCCCATTACTAGGTATACACCCAAAGGATTATAAATCATTCTATTATAAAGACACATGCACATGAATGTTTATTGTGGCACTGTTTACAATATTAAAGACTTGAAACCAACCCAAATGCCCACATATACATCATGGAATACTATGCAGCCATAAAAAAGGATGAGTTCATGTCCTTTGTAGGAACCTGGATGAAGCTGGAAACTATCATTCTCAGCAAACTGAGACAAGCACAGGAAACCAAACACTGCATGTTCTCACTCATAAGTGGGTGTTGAACAATGAGAACACATGGACACAGGGAGGGGAACATCACACACTGAAGCCTGTCGGTGGGTGGGGGACTAGGGGAGGGATAGCAGGGGGTGGGGGGATTGGGGAGGGATAGCGTTAGGAGAAATACCTAATGTAGATGACGGGGTTGGGGAGGGAATGGATGTAGCAAACTACCATGGCACGTGTATACCTAATGTTAACAAATCTGCACGTTCTGCACATGTACCCCAGAACTTAAAGTATAATAATAAAAAAGTAGGTGTAAAAAAACAAAACAAATGAATACTCCTAGATATTTACGGGAGTAGCATCACCTACGTAACTTACTTTCAGATGGTTCAGAAAAACCAGTATGGGAATATAAAGAGAATGATAAAACAGAGAAAACAAATATTAACTTTGGGGAACATGTGTGAAAGGTATATGGAACTCTTTATAATATTCTTGCAACTTTTCTATATGTTTGAATTAAAAGTTGAACATCATGTGCTTTTATATTGCCTCTCTCAGTTCTGCCTTTTTTTTTTTTTTCAGACAGGGTCTCATTCTGTTGCCCAGGCTAGGAGGCAGTGGCGTAACCACAGCTCACTGCAACCTTTGCCTCGTAGGCGTAAGTGATCCTCCCACCTCAGCCACCAGAGTAGTTGGGACTACAGGCATACACCACAGTGCCCAGCTAATTTTTAAATTTTTTATAGAGATGGGGTTTCACTATGTCGTCCATACTAGTCTCAAATTCCTGGGCTCAAAGGATCCACCTGTCTCTGCCTCCCAAAGGGCTGAGATTAGAGGTGTGAGTCACCGTGCCTGGCCAGCTGTACCATTTCAACCAGTGACGGACCCAGGCCCGTTAAGACAGATGCAGTCTCCTCCAACGCTTTTTTGAAAAGTAATCAAATAAAGTAACACATGAAGAGGTGCACTTGAGCCTTACTCCTGTGCTGGACATGGACTCACAGCTCTGCACAGTCCACCACGGACCCTGCAACTGTGCTGTGGCCTTTCTCAGTAGTTTGGACCTAACAGGTGCTTTTCACAATGTGGTTGTTTTTGTTGCTTCCCACACCCAGTGCCTTCCCGTCCCTGTCCCCATCCCCGCCCCTGCCCCCGCCCCCGCTCCCTGCCAAAGATTTGCTCATTGTTTTGGGATGGGGAGAATCCTATGGGGTCCACCTCTAAGAGAATCTGTTAGTTACAACTTCAACAAGAGCTTCTCAAACGGTAAACATCCCGCAGGCCACGCAGCCCAAGGACAGAGGGGTCTGGGTGTGAAAGTGTACAGGACTTCAGAGAAGAATGGCTGTTTCTCGGAGGAACGCAGAAAGCCTGCACTGAGAGAATTCAGTGTTCCTCTAGACCAGGGGTTGGCAAACTGCACCACCCGTTTTGTCTAGTCATTGAAGCAAGGGTGGCTTTACATTTTAAAAATATTTTTTGGAAAAAAAAATCACAAGAATAACATTTAGTGACGCAAGAAAATCATATGAAATCCCAATGTCATCGTCCATAATACGGATTTACTGGAAGGGCCACACGCACTTGTTGACTTCTTGTCTTTGCTTTTGGAGCTGTAGGCAGAGCTGGGTAATCCTGACGGAGAGCTGGAGGCCAGCAAAGCTAAAACTGACTGTCTGGCCCTTTATGGATAAAGTTTGACAATCTGTGATCTAGATGAGCCTTTCTCACCTATGGCTGCTATCTGAATCACCTGACAGAGAGGGTTTTAAAAAATGCCAACATCTAGTGGATCTGATTTCACTGAGCTTGGGTGGGCCCCAGGCATCCTGACTTTTTTGTGTGTGACAGGGTCTTGCTCTGTCACCCAGGCTGCAGTGCAGTGGTGCAATCTTAGCTCCCTGCAACCTCCACCTCCTGGGTTCAAGTGATCCTCCTGCCTCAGCCTCCTGAGTGCGCCGCCATGCTCAGCTCATTTTTAAAATTTTTTTGCAGAGATGAGGTCTCACTATATTGCCCAGGCTAGTATTGAACTCGTGGGCTCAACTGATCCTGCTGGCTTGGCCTCCCAGAGTGTTGGGATTATAGGTGTGAGCCACTGTGCACAGTTTGCCCCAACTTTTTAGAAATTTCTGAGGTCACCTGAATGGTTAGCCAGACCTGTGGTGAGCTCCCTGGACTTGCTCCCTACCACCTGGCCAACCATCAGAGAGTTGGGGTGGTGGGTGGAGAGAGAAAGAAAGAAAGAGGGAGAGAATAGAATGCTGCTCTATTAAGATTCTGAGTCAAGGGCCTCTGCCAGCATGTGCACTGCTTTTAGTGAAAAAAACAAAAAACAACGCTTTATAAACATTCCCTTTGAAATGACATTATATAACCAATCTGTTTAATGACATAACAAATAACAGAATCCTGCAGAAGCCGACATCACATCAGTCAAAGACTATTTGATTCTGCTTTGCAACCACTTTGTAGATTTCAGCCCAAGCCTCATTTGGCTTTAAACCTTCACCTTTTAAGTCCATAGTCCAGGGGCCACTGTCTCAGCTGTCAGTGTGCGGCCCATGAAGAACGCTCTTCACTGTCCACATGATTTTGGGTTCTTTCCAGGAACAGTGTGGCATTTCCTTACATTGTATACTATTTTTTTAAAGTCCCTTCACGTATATTCTCTCTTAAGATTCTTAAGAGAAACATGTGAGAGGACAGGCATCAGTTACCCTGTTCAACAGATGAGGAAACTGAGGTTCCCAGAGGAGCAGGGCTCAGCAGAGCAGTTACAAGCAGAGACTGGCTTCTGCCAGGGCTGGGCTTTCAACCTGTCTTCCCTGCATTTTAGCTGCAGCAGGGACATTAGCTCTGTAAACTCTACTTCCCGTCTTCATCTCTAACATGAAGGTAAAAACTTCAACCTCGTGGGACTATTGTGAGGACCAAAGGGATCTCAGAGAACTTAGCTTGGCATTTGGCATATGGTCAGCACTGGAAAAATAAAATACAGATAGAAATAAAGGCAGGGGTTCTTAACAGGTGGTACTGTCCCCTTGAAAGCCTTTTGGGGGTTTTTCTGGATGTCACAATGACTGTGATCATGGCTGGGATTTAGTGGGTGGTGGCCATCCATGTGAAATGCCCACAGGCAGAAGACAGCCCTCGCATGCCAACAGAAACACTGGGTTGCTCCTGGCTCCTCTGTGGTTTCCTCCACACATTTCCCTCTGGTCCTTTTCCTACAGAACACAGACTCTCAGCCCCATCTGTCCTGTGCACTGTAGGATGTTGAGAAGTACCCCTGGCTTCCACCCACTAGATGCCAGCAGAACTCTCCCAGTTGCAACAACCAAGTGACTCTAGACATTGCCAAATGTCCCCTGGCAGGCAGTGTCCTGGTGGATCAGCATTGCTGTGGGGAAAGGCACCTCCAGAGCTGCAGCTCCCTTCCGCTCTTAGGTACCCACAGGCAAGTAGAACCCACGGGAATGCGGGGCTGAACTCTGTAACACCCAACTCAGCTCAGCCCCAAAACTGGGTGCAGCAGCTGGAGCCTGAGTCAATCTGGGGAAATTTTGGGGGTAGCAAACAAAATGATGCATAGTGTCCCTTGTCTGGAACACACAGATGACATTCTCCTGTAGTCACTCTGCCTTTAAGACCAGCCCCACGGGTCCTCAGTTGAAAGCAGAAGTGTGCCTACTTCCCGATCACCCAACATCTGCTTTCTAGTGTCGCTGACATTTTTTTATACTTAAAAAAAAAAACAACAAAACAAAACCCAAAACCCAAACAAACAACGACTTTTAAACTGCTTAGGTAAAAGGCAGAGAATATAAAGCGTTATTTATTCCTTTGCCTGGATGCACGGCTCTTGGAAAGAAACACATGTGGAATGATTTATATTATGGCTAGAGGAGTCTTCAAGGAAGAAGGGAAAATACACGCATTCCACTGCATTTCAATCAAGCCGAGGGAGGAAAAAAAAAGCAAAGAAAAGGCATAATTGATCAGAGAGCGTCGGTGCTCAGATCCGCACCCCATTCTCCAGCTCCCCAGTTCCCTGTTCCGAGGCTGCAGCTACCTCTGGCTCTCCGCGCTGGAGCCCAGGCAGCTGGGAGCCCAGGAATGGTAACCTCGATAATTCAGTAAATGAACTCTGACAAGCCTAAATGGTTGTTTGGATGGATCCTCTCTCATTCCTCCCTCCCTCGCTGCCCAAAACCTCAAATAAAATAAATTAAATAAAACACGAGACACAATCTGAGTCTTTTACTCCCGCCTTCTCTAGTGGGAGTCAGAAAAATGCTAATGATTCTGGGGCTGCCGGAGCTGAGCCAGGCTGGCTCTGGGCCGTGAGTGGCCAGGGTGTTTTCCTTTTCGCTCTCTGCTGTTTTCTTTTCCTCCCCTGGCACCCCTTTTCCTCTCTGCCTTGGGACAGGGGTGGGCTGGAATATTATTCAGCATCCTGCCATAGGTGTCTGCAGCCAATCGGAGGCGATGGCAGCCGCTTGCACCTTGCTGACAGTTGCTGTCAAAATAGTCTCACAACCGGCGGCTCGATAATAACTTGAAAATGAGATACAAATGAGTGACTCTTCCTGAGTGGAACACGCTGCCGATCTCTCCCACCCCAGTGGCTTCCGAGCATGTCGGGGAACGCTTGGGGATGGCAGAGAGCAGCTCTGGCCACGGTGGAGAGACTGGTTGAAAAACAAAAACCAACCAGCTAGAAGGGCTGGCTTCTCCCCATTCCACGTCCCTAAGGTGGGACAGGGGGTGTCCCACGGTACTCTCAGAACAGGTCCGAGATCCTTCCCCCAAGGGATGCTGTGTGCTCCCAGATGCAAACGGATGTGCCTGTGGAATACATACAATTTTTGAGACAGGGTGTTGAGGTGTTGCCCAGGCTGGAGAGCAGTGGCGTGATCACAGCTCACCACAGCCTCGAACTCCCAGGCTTGAGCCATGCTCCCACCTCAGCCTTCCAAGTAGTTGGGACTTTTTTTTTTTTTTTTTTTGGTAGAGACAGGGTCTTGCTATGTTGGCCAGGCTGGTCTTAAACGCCTGGCCTTAAGTGATCCTCCTGCCTCAGCCTACCAAGGTGTTGGGATTACAGGCATGAGCCACTACACCTGGCCTCAATGGAATATTTAAGTGGAAACAACCCATGGGGGTATTTCCTAGTCACCAATCTAGGAAGGCTGCATCAGGATCCCCAGCAAGAGAAAAGAACCTTCTCCCCAGGAAACATCCTGCCATCTCCTGCCCCTTCCTGTTGTCCACCGCTGAGATGCTGGGCTGCTTTTATTTGTCCAGCCAACTCTCTCCTGCTCAAACTTGGGCTGTTCCTCCCATAGGGAAGTCAACATTAGCACAACTTGTTTAGAAAAGCACCAATAAGCCCCAGGGAGTAGAGAGTGTGTGGTCAGCACTTCTCCACATTTCTCCAGCAGGGAGGGGGCTGAGAGCAGGAGAGGGCAGAGACTCAGGCAGATCTTCAACTTCTTTCCCATTTGCCAGGGTTGGTTTGGACCTGACATCACTCTCTGCTTCTCAAGGCAGGGCTGGAATCACCCAGGTGGAGAAGGAGGGAGGGGCTGTCATGTTCACTTACTTGAGGATATAGTAAGCCTCTGAAAATTGCAGAGTGCACACCACATCCATCTAGGAGGTTTAGAGGCCCTTAAAAAAAATTCACTGACTTTTTCTTTTTTATAATAGAGCATTCTGGGTTGCAGATGCTGCTCTGCTGTATTAACAGAAGGCGAGGTGATGGTTTAGGCTGGGATGGAAAAAAAAAAAACTTTTGTGAACACACCTCTGTTAAAGGGACTTGATTGAAATTTAAGGCAGGCTGAGTATAACTGCCCCACAAAGTGTAATCACACTGCCTGGATTCAAACCTCTCCCACGTGATTCCCTCTGTCTTCCCGCTCATTTCCCTGCAGAAAGCCTTTATTCCTCCGTCGTGTGTCGGGTAAACATTGAGATCATTCTGCTTGTGTGTGACAACGCACATCCTGAATAACCCCGTCTGTGTCACCCGTGTCTACTTTAAATAGTAAACTCCTGTAAAGAAAGGATCAGCCCGGTGTAACTTACTCTGTGAGCTGAGCCATTATAGAAGGCTTTTAAGCGCTGCACTTGGAAGGATAAGAGGCTCTCAGCATCCCATGAATAGGTGAGATGCCTATTTGGGGGTTACATCAAGCCTCACCTACAAAGCCAGGCAAAAAACACAGACTAGAACTCAGGCTCGGGCCTCGGTTCTGCCACTTAACCAGCCACGAGACCTCAGGTAAGTCACTTAACCTCTCTGACCTGCTATCTCCTCATCTCTGCGGTGGTGGTGGTAATACCAGCCCTTCCTCCAGAGGCATATGAAAAAATGATGAGGGAAGGCAGATGGAAACAGGATTGCTATTGTTGTCCAGTGAAGACAGGGGTGGTTTTCTTTTGTATTTGCTCAATTTCCCAAACTCTTGGGAATGAGATTCGTTTTACAATCAGGAGAAAGAATTTTGAAAGAGTAAAACTTTGACTTGCTAATAGGGTAAGATTCAAAAGAGTTTTGTGTATGAAAGAGTTTTGAAATGATAAAGTGCTGGGCAAAAAGACAGCAGAGCAGTATTGTCCTGGCTTCGTTTAATGCAATTAGGTTTTTAAAAGGGTCAGCTCTGGAGTTAAAGAGGAATGCTGAACAGAGATAGGGAAGAGAGAATGCAGACAGCCACTCAAAAGGTTTATTAAAAGTGAAATGGGTCTTGAGTTTGAGCCTGAATATCTCCTGAAACACCCTCCTTGCCCTTGTCTGACAACTCTGATAGAGCAATGAACAGCTATCTTATTTTGAAGAACTATTTTTCTTCCGATTCTAAAGTGGTATCTGTGTTCGGTGTAGGTAATTTGCCAAACGCACAGTAAGACAGGGAAGGAAATAAAAATTGTCTAAAAACTCACCAATAACGGTCCTTGTTTTGGCTGCATTTCCTTCCAGTCTTGTTTCCTATGCATATATGTTCATGTGGGTCTACTCAATGGTCACGCTGTATCTACTGATTCTGATTCTTTTTTTTTCTCTATAAGAGAGATGGGGTCTTGCTCTGTCGCACAGGCTGGAGTGCAGTGGTGCGATCTCGGCTCACAGCGGCCTCCCTCTCCTAGGCTCAAGCCATCCTCCAACCTCGGTCTCCTGAGTAACTGGGACCACAGGCACATGCCACCATACCTGTCTAATTTTTAATTTTTTGTAGAGACACGCTGGTCTTAAACTTCTGGGTCTAAGCAATCCACCTGCCTCAGCTTCCCAAAGTGCTGGGATTATAGGCATGAGGCACTGCACCTGGCCACCTGTCTAATTTTTAACTTTACAAGAGACATGCTGGTCTTGAACTTCTGGGCTCAAGCAATCCACCTGCCTTGGCCTCCCAAAGTGCTGGGATTATGGTGTGAGCCACCGCGGCTGGCCTACCATTTTGATTCTTGCTTTCTTCCCTTGATTGTTGGATGGAAAAGCATTTCCCTTCTCAGTGACATTCTTTATAAACACTGCGGATGTCTTTTCCTTCCCTCATTTATCCCACCCCCCCTCACTGTTGAGCATTTGTAGTGTTTCTAATTTTTTGCTATCATAAGCAACCCCCCATTGAAGATCCTTGCATTTAAAAACTTTGTCCAAATTTTCAATTATTTCTTTAGGATAGAGCTCTAGGAGAAGAATCACTAGATCAAAAGGTATCAACATTTTAAAGAGTCTAGATCTATGCTGTCCAGTATGGCAGCCTCTGCCAGATGTGACTAAAATGAGAAAGAAATAGGTTTTTGGCTCTTTAAATTTACATTGAATAAAGAGAAAATTCAATTCCTCAGTCACACTCGCCAGATTGCAAGTGCTCAAGCGCCACACAGGGCCAGCAGGCACTGTACTGGACAGCGTAGATGAAGAATAACTTCTGCAGCAGAAAGTTCTATCGGATGGTGGTGTCTCGGCACACACAACAGACTCGGAGAGCACAGGCGAGCAAGGTGAGATGAGCTTGGCACCGAAGATCAGCGCTGAGCACTCCACCTCTTGCTGGTCTATACCACCTTCTCTCTTTCATAGCCCCCTTTTCTACCTCTTTCTTTCTCTCCATTTATGAGTTAGGTCAAGATGTGATCTTGTGCTTATTTGAACCCTGCATGCCAACTTTCCATCCTGTTCCACAACAGGGCAGTATGTGTGCAGTAACATACAAAAAATAAGGTTGTGCTGTATTACTGAGTAAAACTCATGCTTCAGGAGGCCAAGCTTTGTTAATCTTGAAGTTTTAGGCACCGAAATACAGACAGAACATACCTTCTCCAGCCTGAGAAATACAGGCTTAATCTAGCTTGCCAGATCTCCTGGCACCTCTGAGGGAGGGGCATCTCTTTAGAGGGCTGGGTGGCAGAGTAAGAGTTAGCAGGCACAGGGCCTCTTCCCTTTCTTGCTTTGGTTGCTAGGGAGCTCAGACTTAAGTTTTGTGCCCGCTGATAAACATATTCCTTAGGCTGAGAACTGCAATGTAATTTTCTTTCAACTGACATTTTTTCTCAAATTCTGTAGGGATGAGTTAAGGTCTTAATTATTCTGGAAGTAGATGAGGAATCTACCTGCTTCCAGAACTGCATTTTCCTGAAAAGAGAATAATAAGCTACAAACCTACTTCTCCAAATGAAGGTCTGGGCTAGGACTCAAAGCCTGTGCTATCTGAGAGCAGAGTCCAAGTGCTGGCTAAAGTGCTTTGCAGATGGTCAGGTGGGACACACCCTCGTGAGATGACACTATGGCCACAACTGGGACAGTCACATGCCTGAGCATTTTGATATTGGACAAGGGCTGCCCTTCACCTGAGCAAAACCCTGCCCCAAGCCCGCTCTTCTGGCCAGAGGACAAGGCCCATGACGGGGGACATGGCACACATGAGAACCACTTAGGCCAGCAGCCAGGGAACCTCATTCATCAAGGCTTCTGTGCAGCATGCACAGTGATAGCTGACATTCGCAAGGATGAACTAGGGCCCAGCAGGTCCTGACTTGCCTTCTGGATCATCAAAGATTTCAATTACACTCCATCGAGTTCCCATGTTAAGTATATTTTATTATAGTCTAATTCCCTGGAAAGTGACCATCTATGGTATTGATGGTAACTCTCCATTAACCTGCAAGGTACCTGCCAGGAAGCCCAGTGCCTCACTTTGGTTGGGCTGGAGGGAGTGTGTCAGTCCATGAGGGATGAAGGGGCAGGAGGGTGAGCTGCTGGGAGGGAAACACCGTCAAGACCAGCTCTCAATCACACAACGTGCCTGGCTCCAAAACCCTCTCCTCATCTGTGAAATGGGCTGCCTGGCCTCCTCAGAGTGAAGGATAGGTAGGGCATTACAAAAGATGAGGAGAGTTACATGGGTGAAATCGTCAAGATTGCCAGACGTGTGTCAGAGAGGGGAAGATGCCTAATGATACGGAAAACACGACATCATTTTCTCTAAATGTACAAAACGCTATCACATCCGTCACCTACGGGTTCACGTATGTACGAAATGCAACGACAAAGTTCTAGAAGGAGATTTGCAAATGAGTGGCATGAATTTCTCTGGGGAGGAGGGTGGCACGAGACTTGCGTGGCAGTGGATGAAAGGATATCTTGGCCTTAAATTCTTCTTTCAGCAACAAAAACATATTCATGTTTTAATTGTGCAACTGTTATTTTTTAAAAAGAAAAAATCCTACATATAGAATTATATATAGGAGATACACTATATCTATATCTATAGGATTATATATAGAATATATACTTTATCTATATAGGATTACATATAAAATGCATTTATACAGTGTGTGTGTGTATATATATATATACAAATCCAAGATATACATTTTTTTCTCTCTCTTATATACATGGACCTATCTACATATCTCTCTATACACATAACTATAGATATATATGCAGAGAGAAGAAAGGGAGAGACACTCGTGTGCTGGGTGCATGGGAGGGGTTCAATAAAGGATGGACGATTATAATTAGGCCAATTTTGCTTGCCAAAGATGACCACATATTAGCATTTTTCTGTCATTTAATCTGTCAAGGGTCAGCTAAACGGTATCCCAATCCGTGAGGTCGCTGAAGGTAGCTAGAATGAGGGCAGAAACGAAAATAAAGTAAACCAAACAGAAATACCCTGGGCCCTGGGTCCACCTATGTTCCTGGTAATGTGCTTTGTTCGCTTGCCCCAGTGCAGGGAAAACCAGGCGAATCCTCTGGAATGCAGCGGCCCCATCACGTGCCGCGCTTAGAGCTCCCGGGAATTTCTGGGCTCGGGGGCGTGTCCGACTTATGGCTCGGGCCAAGACTGTCCCCACAAGCTCCGCCCCCCCATGGGAGGAGCCACACCCCGGCTCCCACCTGGAGGACCAGCCCTTGCCAGGAACACTGGGAGGCACGGACGTTACAGTGAAGAGAATTAATTTTCTTCTGAGACTTTTATGTTTTGGATGCTCTTGTGACACCCCTTTGAGATGTCTGCAGGCAGCCTGGGGTTTTTTCCAAAATCTGGGCTGAGAAATCAATGCTCTGAAATGCATTTTACAAGAGAACAGAACAGAGGTGAGGAGAAGGGAGGCGGGAGGAACAGTGAATAAGCCTGGATACCAATCCCAGCGCCCCCAAGACGATGGTGAAATGTATGAAGAGTCGAAACAAAATGGAATCCTGAGGCCCACACAGCCTTTCTGGCTCTACTATGACAAAAGAATCTCTCCTATTTATTGAGTGCTGATTTTGCACCAAACACCAGGCTGCAGGATTTTTTCATGGCACTCCTAGGCCAAAAGAATTACCTACTGGTTTGTTTATTAAGTAGTTAGGGCTAAACAATTTGACAGTAGCAGTTTACACCATCTCTGACAGATGTGGCTGTTTTTCTCAGAAATCTGAAATAGCCCACAGGGAAGCTGTCAGTTCACTGTGGCACCCTGAGGTGCCTTGGCACACAGTTTGGGAACCATGGCTCTGGGCCAATGGCTTTACTTCAGTTACTTTACTGAGTCCTCCCAAAAGACCTGGCAAGTACTTATTATGACCTCCATTTTGCAGATGCAGATACTGACAGTCAGTGTTTCTTTTTTGTTGTTGTTGTTTTTAATGTTTTTGAGACAGTCTTGCTCTGTCGCCAGGCCAATGGCTTTACTTCAGTTACTTTACTGAGCCCTCCCAATAGACCTGGCAAGTACTTATTATGACGACCTCCATTTTGCAGATGCAGATACTGACAGTCAGTTGTTTTTTTTTTTGTTGTTGTTGTTGTTTTAAATGTTTTTGAGACAGTCTTGCTCTGTCGTCCAGGGTGGACTGCACTGGTGCGATCTCAGCTCACTACAACCTTTGCTTCCTGGGTTCAAGCGATTTTCCTGCCTCAGCCTCCCAAGTAGCTGGGATTACAGGCGTCCACCCCCAAACTCAGCTAAGTTTTGTATTTTTAGTAGAGATGGGTTTTCATCCTGTTGGCCAGGCTGGTCTCGAACTTATGACCTCAAGTAATCTACCTGCCTCGGCCTCCCAAAGCACTGGGATTACAGGCATGAGTCACGGTGCCTGGCCCAGAGTGTTTAAATAACTTGTCCAAGTGTGACAGCTGAAGGAGGTAAGATTCAAACACCAATCAGCTACTCAGGAGGCTGAGGTGGGAGAATCACTTGAGGCCAGGAGTTCAAGACTGGCCTGGGCAACACAGTCAAGACTCTGTCTCTTAAAAACAAACAGAAACACCAATCTGATGGACTCTCAGGGCGGCCACGTTTGGTCGTGCAGGTTGAATACTGCACAATCCTAGAGGCCACCACTCCTGCAGATTACAGTATTGATCATCTGAATCGCTCTGCTAGCAGTTGTGGCTTGAATGAGCACAAAGCCTCCAGCTGCAGTAGCCCTTTTCTCTTCACTGAGCAAACCTCTTGCTTTGACTTCTATGATTACCTGATCGGAGCATCTGGCCACATCCCATTCCCAGGTAAACGGACTCACAGGACATGCCAAGGAGCACCAGAAGTTTCATTTACCCGTGGTGGCCAAGTAGCAAAATGACCAACTCCAATAGGTAAATTGCATCAAAACCAGCAGCATTTCAGCCACACATGGGCTTGGCTGGGAAAAAGATCTACAGGTCTAAGTGAACCTGAGAGGTATCCTGGACCTGAAATCTGGACTAAAGTACGAGTCCATGTAATGGAACAGTTTCCCTAATTAGGGCCTGCTGCCTCTCAGATACATCTGGGCATATATACCTGTGCATGTGTGTTCAGGGCGGGGTGGGGGTGGAGAGGATTTGCTCTTTGTGTAGGATAAGATTTAGATTTTTCTGTTTTTATGTAGACAGTCTGATTTTTAACATGTGTACATACATGTGTATCATGGTAGAACCGTGAAGAGACGTCAGAGCCTGTACTGGACCTCAGTGACAAGCAAGTGACATCCTCCAGACATGCTGCCTTTGGACGCTGGAGTGTTCAGATCCTGTCTCTGTACCTAACCAACTGGCAACAAGAGGTCAATTCACTGGGATAAGCAATGAAACGTTTTTCTGTTCCCAATTCCAAGAGGAATCGGTTATCCATTAATTCAAATTTCTATAACACTACAATGCTAACTTTTATTTTTAAGTGATCAAGATAGAACCAATAGGCAACGCTGCATGAAAAGGGGTGTTTGATGACCGGCAAGACTCAAATAAGCAAGAGGTCTAATCGTGCTGAACCAGCAAATGAAGCCTTCAATTCGGTATTCTCATCTTGCACGAGTACTTACTTATGCAAACAGGCATTCTCTGCGTTAGTATTACTGACGTAAAAGAACCGAAACAGATTATGGATCTGGACCTGAGGCTACATCTTTCTAATATTAAAACCCACGTTCTGAATTTAGTTTCTGCAAAACGACATCATCCATCATGCTAAAATAATGTTGTTAATTTGAATTTTATTGATTTTAAATTTTGTTTGTATTTAACGTGAAATTGTGTTATGGTTTTATAGTCCTAAAAGAACCATAAGCATGAGTTGTCAGTTTATTCTGAGTTTTGTATTTGTACCTAGTTAAATAACATAATAATAAAAATATTTACATTATCACGATGGGGAAGGACCGTGAGATTTTTGTTTTAATCTAAAAGGGCTCTCTATACATTGCTCAAGTTTGAGAAACACTGTGATGGCCTAAGATTCCATGCAGTGTTCCTATAGAAATGAAACTCAGGGACCATTACATCGCTGGGAGTTCCCTTACTTCAGTTTCCTTGGGGAGGATCAGAAAGGTTAGGTGATTTTCCTAAGATCACACAGCTAGTTAATAGCAGGGCTGGGAGTCACAGCCTCATCCCAAGGCTCCTTATACAGCCCTAGTATATTACAGAAGTGCAAGGCAGGAGCTGCAATAGAGATGACAGCAACCTTAAGCTGGGAGTGATACCAAGTGCTTTACCAACCTCACTGACCTTGTATTTTACAGCACACCAGACACAGCTGTTACTCCTGCCATTTTACAGAGACAGACACTGAGTCCCAGAGAACTCATCAGACCAAGTTACTAAGGCAAGACAAAACAGCATGCACAACCCGGCCTCTACCCTGAGGGTTTTAATGGGGTGAGCCTTGTATCCACCTCCCGCTAAACCAAGACAGTTCCTTCCCGTTCTGGAGTTCATGGTCGTTTCTGTAACCTAGCACCTGGTGCAGTCCCTGCCTCATTAGAGATGCTTAGTAAATATTTGCTAAACCGACAAGTTATTTCTTAACTAAAAAGCAGTATTTGAGACCTCCCATTTCCATGGAAAGCTCTGTGACACGTGAGGGGAGAGAAGCTGTTCCTAACGAGAAGTACCCCAAGCTGTCTGGGGCTCCCTGCTGCCTTTCAGCACCCAGAATGCTGGGAGACACGGTGCACAATTATCAGCTCCAACAATGAGCCGATGGCGGCCCTCTGAGCAAGCCTAGACAAAGCACAGAGACCTTGCAGCTGAAAAGGCTCTGAATGCAGACAGGGGAGGTGTGAAAGCAAGGTTAGAGTGAGCTGCTGTGGCTGCTGGGGACAGGAGGGGAGGAATGAGGGCGCACAATGCCACCCTTGCCTCGGGGACATGCACGCTCTCCCTGGGGCACCCCGTTTCACTGTCTGAGCTTTTGTCGCCCACTCTGGAACCAGTCTAGGCGTGCAGTGAGGGAAATTGCCAGCTGCAGAAGACCGAGTCTGCAAAATCTCAAAGGAAGGATGAAAACAACAGCAAAAAAACCCTTCTCAGTGCTCAGGGTTAATTATTTATTTATTTTTTTAAAGGAGGCAAACTAAGGAGGCTTCCACATGGCCGTGGCTTGGGACTGCTTGACCAGTTAGTCTGGCAGATGGAAATGGTCTCATGGCAGATAAATGGCATATTCTTAGGCAAGTACGTGCAGCTGTTGACTTATCGAAGACGCTGCCCCCACGTCTGTGGCAGACATCACTAATCAATTTTGATGCCATTTTCCGTGGAGCCCAAACAGTTTCAATCCTCCCTCACAGGGTTCCAGGCAGCCATGACCAATGGGTTTGTGTTGGCTTGGAAATGGCAGGCCTATACCCTTCATGGAATCATTCAACAAATGAGACCCCAAGAGGTCATGTTATCACAGGAGGTCATGCAGCAGGGCCCAGGCCAGAATTCAGGTCTCCTGACTCCCTGGCTGGTGTTTTTTTTTTCACTTGGAAAATCGCATGGGCTCCTCTCCAAGCTGACAGCCAGCTCCTGATGAAAGGGGAAGAAGGACAGCATGAAGACAAGAACTCAGCTAACCCGAGTATGTCCTCTGAGCAACTGGCACTTCTCCTGGCTTGAGCAGCAGTAACTTTTACAGCCTCTGATCATCCCCTGGTGGACATATTTGTAGGACGATTAAAAAGGAGAAGGGTGGGCAAAGCCAGCTTCTCCAATGAAGAGGGTATCACTCAGTACATATCCCTCCCAAAGTCCTTGGGGCTGCATTCCCAGAGCTCTTAAATGGGGAAGGGCATGTTCTCAGAAACAGGGCTTTGTGCCCATCCTGAAATATGGAGAATCTGGAGAGACACAGATAGACAGGAGCCTAAGCAAGTTCTGCACTAGTTTCTTTGCTTTCTGAAAAGGTCTGGAAAGATCCCCAAACTGTTTCCTCACACTGCAAACTAAAGCTTAATATTTTCTACATTTGTTATAATACACAGTTCATGTATGAACCTACTAAATACAGACTCAAATAAAATGTACCTACTAGGTCAGCCTTTTGACTCCTTAGGTACAGTTAGCCTAAGTAATAAAGTGTATACATTGTCTCTATGGAGTATAAAAGCTGGGATAATTTCTCTTCCCCTACCTTTCCCCCATGTCTATTGACTCTGTGGCAGCTGAATGTTAGGTTCCTTCTAATGAAGGAACCAACACCCACAGCTGACCCCAAAGCCTAGAGGATTGTACCTTCTTTGACCCCATACAAGAGTAAGTTTCACATAGAGAGTAAGCCTGGCCTCTCACTCCATCAGGAATTCTTTATTTATGATGGAATCTTTCTCTGTCGCCCAGGATGGAGTGCAGTGGTGTGATCTCGGCTTATTGCAACCTCCACCTCCTAGCTTCTAGTGCTTCTGCCTCAGCCTCCCAAGTAGCTGGGACTACAGGCGCTGGCCACCACACCCAGCTATTTTTTTTGTATTTTTGGCAGAGACGGGGTTTCACCATGTTGAATAGGCTGGTCTTGAACTCCTGACCTCAGGTGATCTGCCCACCTCAGCCTCCCAAAGTGCTGAGATTACAGGCCTCAGCTACCATGCCTGGCCCCAGGAATTCCTTCTTAAGTATCCTTAACAGACAGTTGCCCTTGGCATCACTTGCTTACTCCGGATGATGGGCAACTCATTACTGCAGGAAATGGCCTTTTTCTAATGCTTTATGGTTTGGGATATTCATTTTTAAAAAACCTTTTAATTTTGAGATCATTATACATCTGTATATAGCTGTAAGACAGAATGAGAGAGATCTTATTCTGATCCCTTACCCAGTTTCTCTCAGTGGTGACATCTGGCAAAACTAAGTACAACGCTGTCATCAGAAAATCAACATTAATAAAACAACTCACCTTCTTCAGATTTCACTAGTTTTACATGCGGTCATCTGCATGTATGTACTGAGTTCCATGAAATCTGATGAGTAGTTACGAGTGTTCGCCTCAGTGAAAACACAGAATGGTTCTATCAAAAGGACCCCGTGAGTTACCTTCTGATAGACACAGCCACCTGCCTCCCTCCCGCCTCCCACTCATCTCTTGAATTTTGTCATTTCAAGAACATTATATAGCTGGGCATCATGGCTCACACCTGTAATACCAGCGCTTTGGGAGGCAGACAGTGGAGGATTGCTTGAGCTCAGGAATTCAAGACCAGCCTGGGTAATACCCCTATCTCTACAAAAAAATTGAAAAATTAGACGGGTGTAGTAGCCTGTAATCTCAGCTACCTCAGGAGGCTGGGGCAGGAGGATCCCTTGAGCCCAGGAGTTTGAGGCTGCAGTGAGCAATGATTATACTATTGCACTCTAGCCTGGGCAACAGAATGAGACCCTGTCTCAAAAAAAAAAAAAAAGATGTTATATAAGTGGAATCACACAGTATGTCATCTTTTCGGGATTAGCTTTTTCTATTCAGTAAAAATCTCTGGAGATTTGGCCGCATTGTTCCGTGAATCAAAGTCTGTCCCTTTTCACTCCTGAGTAGCATCCCATGCCTTGAACATACCAGTTTGTTCAGTCATTTTCCTACTGAAAGACAAGGGTTGTTTCCATGTTTTGGATATTTATGAATAAAAGTATTATGAACATGTACAGATTTCTTTTTTTGGAGGGGGTAGCAGTTTATTGAGATATAATTCACATCTCATACAATTCACCTATTTGAGGTGCACAACTCAATGGTTTTTGCTATCTGTACAGAGCTGTGCAGCCCTTGCCACAGTCAATTCTAGAACATTTTCATTACCTCAAATAGAAGTCCTATACCCTTTATCCAGTGCCTCTAACCTACCTTCCCCTTCCCTAAGCAACTGTGAATCAACCTTCAGTCTCTACGGATGTGCCTACAGTCATCCCTTGGAATCCACAAGGGATCGGTTCCAGGACCCTCATGGGTACCAAAATCCAGGGATGCCCAAGTCCCATCTGCATATTTTTGATCTGTGGGTGGTGGAATTTGTGGGTGGGACATGTGGATGTGGAACCCACAGATAAAGACTGTATTCCGGACCTTTCACATAAACGCAATCATAGGATATATGGCCTTTTGCGTCTGGCTTCTTTCACTCAGCAGTATGTTTTCAAGGTTCATCCATGTTATCCGTAGTTCATTCCTATTTATGGCCAAATAACATTCCATTGTATGAATACACCCCATTTTGTTATCAACTCATCAGTTGATGGACATGTGAATCTGTGAATGTGAGTTTTCATTTCTCTGGTATTGATGCCCAAGAGTGCAATCATTGGGTCATGGGGAAAGAGCACATTCTACTTGACTGTCCACACAATCCAGTTTCTCTGCATCATTCTCAGCATTTTGTGTCACCACTATTTTTTATTTTAGCCATCCTGACAGTTTCATATATATTCGTTTAATTTTGCCCTGAGCAGAAATCTGATTTTCAGTGATGTTTGCTGCAAGTCAGAGCCCTGAATACTTCTCTTGGGCATTCCTTCTGTAGGCTGGCCAACCCTAGATCTTCTATCTTGATATAATTTGGGTAGTTCCTGTCTCCCTGCTAAAACAAGAGGATATACTTACTTACTTTACCTACTAAAAGATGGATTTAAGATGTGGTCATGCCATAGAGGAGTTAAGACCTGTGGGATCTGGACCATGGGATTCTGTTGAGCTACGTCCCACAGCTGGTTAATGTGAACCCTGGAGTCCAGTAAGAACTCAAGATCTTTTTCTTGAAATAAGAAGGTATCAGGCAAGGACACCTACATTCTGTCTTTGGGCCATTCCCTTAGTGGAACTGATTCCTTGGCATTTTGTAGTCACTACCTGGCACCTGTGCTCATATCTTCCAGGTGGGCCATCATTTCCTTGGACTGTGGTTATCCTGAGGGCAGGAGGGGGCTCTTTGAAACTGGCAGAGTGCTGTACTGCAAATGAGCATGTGGTATTTGTGGACTGCCCTGGATAAGCATTGCGGATGGCAAAACCTCAGGGGTGATGCTTGCTAAAGATAGACATGTTGTAAGGGCTCAACAGATACGGGCTGAGTGGGCACATGAAAGAGTTAAAAAAAACTCTTTCCCCTGAATTCATAATAGGAAAGACAGCACAGGAAGAGCATCTGCGAGTGCGAATACGACGCTGCCACTTGTGCAGGGTTAGAGCTGGGAAGCCATCTAACTGGTGCGCTTTAGTTCCCTAGGCTTCTTGGGGGAGGAACGAATGAAATCCTGAGCACAAAAGCACTTCAGGCCCCGGCAGGGCCCTTGGGTAAGGTGCTATGCAGACATCGGGAGGTAACGTGAACGGTGCCTCGCTCATGTAGGCAGAGAACGCAGCAGTGAGGACCATCAATACTGCAAATGCTGGCGCTGTAGCTGACATGCATGGATCCCGACAGGAATGCTCACAGGAGCCCCCAAACACACACAGACACACAGCCAGATAAGCTGGGGCACACACAGCCTTGGCAATACAACTGTGGCCAGTGGTTATTTGTGCTGTATGATGGGTGAGGAGAGGGTGTGTGTGTGCGGAGTGGGGCTGCAAGGGGCGCACATTCCACCAAGATGGCACCTCTCTCAGACGTTCCCATCCCCAAAGGTGGCCAATCACCCAACTAACTGCTTAGGACCTAAATATAGGCATCATCTGTGATCCCTCTCTCTGCCATAGCCCTCATCAAAGCCACCAGCAAACATATTCCCAAACTGACCTGGCCACTTCCACCGCCAACGCCTAGTCCAAGCCACAGTCAGCTCTGGCCCAGGTGAGGCAAAAACCCCCTCTTGGGTCTCCTCCCATTTGCTCATCCCCCTGAGAGACTTTTCTCCTTACAATATCTGTTACAAATGTAAGTCAAGAAGCACTAGCGGCCAACCCCAGCCAGGCAATCATGAGAAAGAACAAAGCCACTGGATATCAAGTCTATTACAAAGCCTTAGTAATTAACACAGGGTGGTATTGGCACGGGGGCAGACAAATAGACCTGGGAGCAGATTAGAGTCAGAAGCAGACCCTCACACACAGTCACCTGATTTATGACAAAATCAATGCTGCAGAGGGAGGGGAAAGAATGGTCTTTGCAATAAATGATATTGGGCCAACTGAATATCCACATGGAAAAAAAATGCTCCTTGGTCTCTACCTCACGCCATATACAAAAATCAATGCCAGATGGATTGCATCCCTTGATGTGAAGGGTCAAAGAGAAGCCTTTCCTTTTAGAGAATATAGGTGGCCACCTTCATGAGCTCAGAGGAGGCAAGGATCTTCTAACAGACATAAAAAGTTCTAAACAGGAAGGAGAAAAACAGCAGTGACAGTATCTAAATGAAGAGCCTCTGTTCATCAAAGGACAGCACTGAAAGGATGAAGGCAATCCACAGAATGAGGGACACTGCAATCACACAGTCCAGAATACAGAAAGTTAAATAAAAATTAATTAGAAAATTGAAAAGAAAAATAAATTTAAAAGTCAGACAACCCAGTTTTAAAAAATGGGCAAAAGACTTGAACAGACATCCAACAAGAGATGATAGATATCCAAATGGCTCATAAACATACAAAAAAACATTTGATTTCCTGAACTATCAGGGAAGCACAAATTAGAACAATACGCGGTAATACCACTGCAGCCACTATGCACCTACCAGGACGGCTAAGGGAAGGACAACACCAAGGGTGGACGAGGACGAGGGTCACCAGAACACCATAAACTGACCGTGGAAGGAAGCACAAACTCATACAACCACTTTGGAAACTTGCCTGGAAATAAACGTCTACTAAAGCTAAAATATGCACACCCTGTCCCCCTGCAATTCCATACCTACACAGACACCCAACAGAGACCCATGCATGTGGTCGCCAAAAAAAATGCTCAGAGGAGCAGTATTTGAAATAGCCCGAACTCTGCCAACTACCCAAATGCTCAATGGTAAGATGAGTAAGTATAACGCAACATATTCACACAATGGAATTCTACATGGTGGTCACAGGAACGAACGGATTACAACTGCAACGTGATAACACGTGCGAATCTCAGAAACAGAATGATGAGCAAAGAAGCCAGAGAATATATGTTCCAGTTCCATTTACAGAAAGTACAAAAACAGGCAACACGAATACATGTTTTTAGAAGTTAAGACAGTGCTCTTGGTGGGGGCAGGTAGTGACTGGAAGAGGGCGCTGGGCAGGGGCCGGTGGGAAATGTCCTGCCTCTTGAGCCGGGTGCTGGTTACACAGTTGTGCTGAATTTGTGACCACTTGCCACACTGTCTACTTAGGACCTGTGCACTTTTCTGCATACAGGCTAGCTGCAATCACACGGGCAAGGCTGGTCTTGCCTCGTAAGGGCTCAGTATTTACTGCCTCCACTCTGCACATGCTCACTCCTTCACACCTCCAGGTCTCCATGCCAATGTCCCCTGCTTGGAGAAGCCTTAACTGACTGCCTAATCTAAGATTCCCTGCACTGGGTGAAGAGTGTCTCCCAAATGATGTCCACTTGAAACCTGTAATGTGACCTTCTTTGGAAATAGGACCTTTGGAGATGTGATTAAGGTCAGATGGGGTCATATGGATTAGCGTGGGTCCTGGTGTCCTTGTCAGCAGAAGGCACAGAAAGAAGAACACCAGAGATGACAGAGGCAGAGACGGGACTGACACAGCCCCATGTCAAGCAATAGCAGGATTGGCAGCAGCCCCCAGGAGTGGGAGGAGGTGAGGAAGGATCCCCCCTGCAGCCTTCAGAGGCAGCATAGCCCCGCCCACACCTTGAATTGGGACTTGTGGCTTCTGGAACTGAGAATACCTGTCTGCTGTTTTAAGGCCCCTGTCTGTGGCACGTTGTCATGGCAGCCACAGACACCTGTACCGGTCTCATTCTCATCCCTCCTAGCTCTTGCTTTAGCCGTCTTCAGAGCGCTCATGCCACCATGTCACAGGATTTATTTGTTCATTTGTTTACTCTCCCCACCCCCAACCACCACTAGAACACAAGAGTCATGAGGGCAGGAACTCTGCCATCTTCACAGCCACCTTCCCAGTGCCGAGCAACGCACCTGGTACAGAGAGAGGTTCCACCGACGCCAGAGAAACAGCAGGGGAATAAATCTGCGTCTCCCTCAGTGCAGAGGAGACAGAAGCGCCTGGTGTACACTGAATGAATGAAAGCACGCATCTGTTCCGTGCTTTCAAACCTCAGCAAAGCAGGAAAAGTGAGAATACACTGGTAAGAAAACAGGGCAGAGTGGGGAAATGACCCGGTCCTCACAGCCAGTCCTCCAAGGGGGTCAACAGGACTTAGCTTTATTTGTAACCCCTGTATGTTTTATAAGGGGGAGAAAGAAAAACACTTTATTTGTGTAACTGAAACTAGAGAACCACAAACCCCGATCTCTGATTTCAGGTTCCCAGTGCTCTGTGAAGACATGCCACATCCCCACTTAGGCCTTGTGTTTAACCGAGCCCCCAGGTTGGCAAACTTTTCCCAGCAAGGGCCAGAGAGTCAATATTTGGAAATAGCACATTTGCAGATGTAATCAAGGTAGGATGAGGTCATATGGACGAGGTTGCAAGCTCTTCACTGCTGCAGTAACCCCACAGCACCAGGCAATAATGAGTGAGCGTAGCTGGAGGTGGCCAACGGCTGTGATGCCCCCTGACCTAGGGCCTCTCTGTGGAGGTGGATTTGGGAAGAGATGACCTGTGCAGAGGAGAGACACCTGGGGACAGCCCCATCTTCCTCACCCATGCCTTTGAGAACTTGGCTTTAGGGTTTTCTCCTGCCCCACACACTCCACTCAACCCATCCTGCCTGGCTGGCTCTCAGGAGCTGCCTGAGCCTGATTTTTGTAGAGCTTCTTCTGGGAAATCCTGGAGAATGGGCAATCCTTCCCCATCCTGCTCTGAGTCTCCGCCCCGGCAGATGAAGGGCTCAAAGCTTTTGGAAAAGTGCTTCTGGCAACCGGGAGTCCATCAGGCAGTGATCCCATGCCTGCACGGGGAGACAAGGAGGTGTGCGGGGAACGTGGTCCATGCCTGCACGGGGCAGACAAGGAGGTGTGCGGGGAACGTGGGCCACGCCCGCACGGGGAGACAAGGAGGTGTGCGGGAAACGTGGACCAGCAAGCTGTTCTCGGCCCTCCCGCCACTGTCATGGCCACTGCAAGAGGAAATGAGAAGGCCAGGAGGCCAGGGACGGACAGACACTGCCCACAAAGCAGGCACAACAGGTGCAGGGATGGGGGTGGGGACAGGAGACAGAAGCCCTGTAATTAACAGATGCCCTTCAGACACCTGTTGTGAACTCTCGCCCATTCACACCCTAACAGGTGGTTCACACCTCGAGGAAGAAAATAGCAAAAATAAAAAAAAAAGAAAAGATGCTGAGATAAAAGGAGAAAAGTAGCTTTCCATCTGCAACCCAAGTGCTGCTATCACCAGACCTCCCTGACCCTGGGGGCAGTTCCAGGGGGATGAGTGAAGCTCTGGAGGGAGAGCTGGTTGTGCTGCTGCAGAGCTGTGTGACCTTGGGCAGACTACTGAACCTCTCTGTGCTTTACCTCGCATTTTTACTAGGATTGTATTGAGAAGGGCTTCACACAGTGGGTATGCACTCCACAAACATCATCACAGCACCAGGTATGTAGCAGGCACCTGTAGACATGGCAGTGAGCCTGTCAGAGTGTCCCAGCTTATATTCGGCGGTTGGGGGTCAGTACACTGAGCAGCTCCAAGGGGAACTGAGGCAGCTGAGGTGCCCCTGGTGAGGGGTCGGGAGTTAGCCAGTGGAGGAGTGTGCTGAAGGCCTCATTTTAGTTTTTTAGACAGGGTCTCACTCTGTTGCACAGGCTGGAGTGCAGTGGCACGATTATACCTCACTGCAAACTCAGACTACCAGCCTCAATTTTCCTGCCTCAGCCTCGGAGTGGCTGGGACTACAAGAGCGCCACACAGCTCAGCTAATTTTGGTATTTTTGGTAGATATGGGGTCTTGCTATGTTGTCCAGGCTGGTCTCGAATTCCGAGCCTCAAAGGATCCTCCTGCTTTGGCCTCCCAAAGTGCAGAAACAGACTTTTAGCACATGCTACCTTGGTGACGGCCATGTGGGCAGTTTTCTCTCAGGGTCCACACTCGAGGGAAAAGCTGAAACCCCACCCAAGGTTACTCTCTCACAGATGTCCACCTGACTCAAATGGCTGGAAGGCAACGTGAAACACCTGTCGGTAAAAAGGAAGGGAGGGAGCGGTGAAGGAAGAAAGAAATCTGGTCTTGACTGTGAACCTGTGGACGCCAGTCTCCCATGGAGAAGACAGCGGAAACTTACAGGTGGAAAGTGAGCTGGGGGACTCTGCAGTACTGTGTGGGGACATAAGTGTCAGCCACCCAAGCTTTCCTTCTCACCTCCAGACCCTCTTGACTCCGTGTTCATAAACCTAACACCAAACGGTGTTCCTGATGTGGCAGGTCCCTGGAAGGAAACCCGGTAATAACAGCTATGCTGGCTGGGAGCTTTTCATCAGCCTGGCACTATGCTAGGTGTCTCACATATCTGACTCATCTTTGATCAGCCAGCTGTAAGGCAGGTTCTTTTCATCACCATTTTACAGATGAGGAAAACTGAGGCCCTGAGAGCTAAAGTGACATAGGATAGGAAGGGAGAAGTGCACTGAGCCCACAGATTTATCGCCAGAACTGACTCTTCACCATGACTTGACCTGGCCTGGACTGCAGAGCTGCCTGGACATTCCCACGCTGTCCTCAGAGAGGCAGGTCTGAAACACGTTCCTTAGCAGTAATCCACAGAAGGCCTTAGTGACGATCATGACAGTGACAGACATGCTCCCGTAAACGCCTCCCTCCTCTGGTCAGCCTGTCCACCCATCCTCTCCCTGGGCCTTTCACCACCTGGGCAGGGAGGCAGGGGAGGCAGACGCACTCTTCATTCCCATCCTGCAGATGAGGAAACTAACCTGGCCAATGGCCACACCACACCCTGGCTCTAAACTTCCCGATCCTTCCACTGGTTCGCAGGCAAAACTGGCTACATAATTTGCAGGGCCTGGTGCAAAATAAAAATCTAGGACCCCTTGTTCAGACATTACTAAGAATTTCAAGATGGTGACAGCAGTGCCTCTAACTGAGGGTGAAGCCGGCCCTGTTTGCAGAACCTCCTTCCTGGAAGACAGAGGACACTGCCTGCCAGAACCCAGTGGCTCAGACCAGGCTGCCCCATGGACTACGACAGAAACAGGCGAGCTGAGGGTCCTCCTGGGAATAGCACCCTTACTGTCTGTACCTCAGTCTCCTCATCTAGAAGGCAGGTTGAACAACAGGCCTACCATGTTGGGCTGCTGTGTAGACAAACTGATACAAAGACTGCGTGGACATGGTTCGCCCCGTGTCCCATGCCTCCTGAGTGCCCGTATTAGCCAATTCTGTTTTTAACACCACTTCCAGCTTTTGAAATGGGGGCGGAAACAAGACCCTCTCCACCAAACGCTTGAGTTCTGCACACGTGTACTGTGTATCAGCAGGAGAGCCCCAAGTACAAGCTTCATTTGCATGTAGAGAGGTAGGCCCGATCCAGGCCTGAAACTGCCTCTCTGCCCTGGGCTCTCCCCTGTGGAGATGGGGAAAGATGAAAATAAACAACACGGCAAAACACACGTATGCAACACACCTACTGCAAACCCAGACAGGGTAGGCGGGGAAGCCCAGCCTCCACCTCCTTCCTTCCTTCTTTCAGACCCATACTGACCTAAGACTCTGGGCACCTGCCGGGTGAGCTGAGCGCCGGCCATTTCTGTCCTTGCTCGAGTGCTGGGGTGAGAAGTTCGCATGCATACGCATACTTGCACAGTCTGGGGCGCTCATTTGTGTGTCTTCCACATTTCCTTTTGGGGGGTAGATGGGGACTGGCTCAGCCTGTCCCTCAGGGTCCTTCCCGACTCTCTGCCCCAGAACCCAGATGAATGGGATAGAGAGGATGACAGGATTACAGCCTTTCTTTACAGGAAGGCTGAGAAGGAGTAAAGGCAAAGAAAAAAACCAGGAAAACACTGCCCAAGACCTTCAAGGCTTCAGCACTGCTACTGAAGACCTGGGTTCTGTCTATAAAGTCAGATTCAAACCCTGGGTTCAAATCCTGACCCACTGGTTTGGTGCTGTTGAACACCACAGTGAACACTTATTAACTACCTGCTACCCTGCCAGGGGCTGTATTAGGTGCCTCATCTCCCCAGTCTCACTTCATCTTTACAGTCCTTGAGGCTGCTGAGTGGGGTGGCGGCCTGAGGCATCTGATGACCCAGTGGATGGAATTTGGGCTCCAGAGCTGATTTCTTCACTGAGACACAGACATGAAACTTCTCTACAGGGCCATGGTGATGAATGGGCCCCTAGAAACATGGGGCACTGCAGCCCAAGGGGCCAGGGACATGAGAGATAAATCAGCACTCACATATTACCACGGCATCATCACGAAGGGCGGCATATGGAATCACTAGTGTTACTATCGCTAGCTTATGCCGGGGAAACTGAGGTCCCAAAGGAGAGTCACAGAGAGGATGAGAATCTCCCTCCGAAAATCCACCGTTGCGCCTCTGAGTTTTCAAAAGCGTAATGCTCGAATCGCCCCAGACAGCGATCCCACAGAAACACGGAAATGCAGTGCCTCCTGATGCCTGTCTGCTTAACCCAGGCCTGGTTAGTTAAGGGCTAGAGTGAGGTGCACAGAGGCCCGGGGGGAAGGCTGGTAGCCTCCGGGAAGGGCCCCGGCGCTGCTGCCTCAGGCTAGGAGGCCACCCCTCCCCTCCAGCAGGCGGGTGGCTTTAGGCCCTGCCTGGAGAATGCTCTCTGGAGCCCTGCACTCTCACCTGCACATTTGTCCCACTGGCCGTCACTATCAGTTTCCTCTCTGGTTCTCCACAGAGAGAAACCTGGTTCTCTCCTGAAATGGCTACATGCCCTGTGCCCAGCACATTGCATGGTACATATGACAGGCTCGCTGTGGGACATGGTCCCGCTGGAATGATCTGGAAGAAGATAGCTCCTTTTAGACCCAGAAGAACAGGCGGCAGAGAGGAGTGGCTCTGAGCTGGGGCTCTGGGTTAGACTGACTTAGATCCAAATCCCAGTTCAGCCGTGTGATCCCAGGCATGACACTTCCTTTCCCCAGTTTCCATCTCCAGTTTCTGTCTGGGTGCAAAAGGGATGACAGCATCCATCCCTTTTGGGCTGCTGTGCGGCTTAACAGAGGTGACTCTGCACAGGAAGGCGTTCGACCTCAGAGCTCAGCACACAGCAAGCGTGTCATAAAAGGGAATTGTGATTTTTATTACACCTGGTAGGACAAACCCACAGAGCCTGCCTGGCCAAATGGACCACACTAGTTCCCCAAAACCCTGAAACCTCCCCCTGGCTAATGACCTTTACCAGCCAGTGGCTTTGTCTGAAATCCTGTCTGGGGCTTCCCTGGACAAGCTCTGAGAAGTCCCTGAGAAGGCTCACAGTGACCCCTGCTGTCTGCGATGAGGAACTGCCTCACGTCCCCAGCCGGAGTACACAACAAAAGCAGGTAGGACCCTCCACGCAGAGCTTATGTTTCCAGGGGTTTAAGAAAACTCTCCTCACAACAATGACAGGGAGAAGAGTCACCACATGTAATTATGTTCAGTGGACACTAATTCCCTGTCTTCTAAAAATAAATATAATACGTGAGATCAAACGAAGTGCTCTCTCTTTCCTTGTGGTCTTTTGTTTCCCAGGATAAGTGTCATCCTAAATATACTGCAGAACCAAGTGAAACTGTCATTTCGGCGGGATATTATTTCCCCATCAACATGCGCTCTCCTTAGCAAGCCCGTTTTAATCTGGCAGTTCTTAAATTGGACTCCTTTTAAAAAGCAGAGTATGTTAAAACAAGCAGACACACTGAGAGGCTACGGATATGTGCCCTCCTGGAGCGACGACCTGATGTATGCCTCCACTGATCAACCGAGGTTTGGAGAAATGGGAAACCTCCCCCCAGGTCATGACCCCATCTCTCCGGGCTGTTCCTGCTGTGTAGGGTACCCAGGGATCAGAGCCAAGATCCTGCTTCCCAGATATAGGCAGGAAGGTTCTCTGCCTCAGCTCCCAGCTCACCACACACCACGTCTGTTCATGAACTGCATACCAGTATATGATTTACAGCAAACAGAGGGGAAAAGAGGACCAGGATTTTTGAAGTTCCCCAAATGGTTTCTTATTCTTTACACTACAGAGTGACAGCAAAGAGGGTAGATGTCATACAAAGATAATTCTTTCTCGTCTCCAAAACACAAGACTTATTTTGTATCCACAGTTTACCTTGCAAGATGCTAACTGGCAACTCTAACAGAGGCTTCACTCTTGGATCCTCATGCAAGCATAGAACGAAGGAACGAGACCTGGTATGTAGAATCCTAGATATTCACCCACGCGCAGGCCACGGTGCTGCAGGTCCCCCAAGGTGTCCTGGATCCACCCGAGCCTCAACAATGTGTTTGGGTGATGCTGACGTCATCTGCCATTATATTCTGAGGGCTAGATGGTCTCTCTACTACCCCGACCATGGCTGGGGAGGACCTTGGCTTCAAGCATTTCCTTTTCATGCCCTGATATAAGGACCCTTCTTTCATTGGGGGCTTGGTGCTGGGTGATGCCTGCCTAATCTGAAAAGCCAAATACTGTAACATGCCAGTGTAGGGTTCACCAACTAGGGGCCCTGGGGCAGGCCAGACTGTCGTTTTTAAAAAGTGAATTAGTTGCTGATGAATTCCCGTTAAGAATTAAGAATTCACATGGCTAGTTTCTCTTTCAAAACATGGGAATTGGTCTTATGAAGCCCGAGTCCTGTGTGGCATCCCAGCTGGATGAGCAGAGAGAGGCCCTCCCGCTGCTCAGTGCCCACCTAGCCTGCTGCCAAGGCAGCTGTGTTTTCCACCCCTGTGCAAGAAGGTGCTGGGGGGCTGCTTTATGTGTACAGGTAATCATCTTCATTTCCATAGAGCCATTTAGGCCAGTGGTCCCCAACCCTGGCTTGATGGACGTTAGGATGCCCTGGGGAGCTTTTAGCAAAACACCGATGTCTGGACCCCACTGTTGAAAAATGGAATCCAACTCTCTGGGGGTGCGGCCTGAACAAAGGTGTGTTTTAGCAGTCGCCAGGTGGCTGGAATGTGTGGCTAAGGTGGAAAACTAGCATCTTAAACCAAAAAGGTGGCCTGGATGGAGGGAATTTCAAGCAGATCCTGGGTAGGGCTGGGTTTTAGCCACTGGGGTCCCTGCCCCTCTTGCACCTTGTGGATGGGGACAAGGAAGTCTGCCTGCCCTTTCTCTGTCTGCCCCAGAGAGGAGGAAGCTTGGCTGTTTTGACTTTTTTCCTGTACAATGCTCTGGGGAGCCACATCTGAGATTAAGGGAGATAAATCAAAGGCAGCCAAAAGATGACCTTTGAAAGATCACTGCGTGGGGCTGCAGCGGAACCATCCAGGACCCAAAGGTCACTTTCCGAGACTCGGGCAGGCTCCCTGCCCACACGCCAGTCCCCTGGCCTGAACAAGTGCTTCTCACCTGAAGAGCTCTCGGATCTCCCGGCTGTGGGCCTGGAAGGGGATGTTCCGCACCAGGATCTTGGAGGTGGTCTGCTTTCTGGGAACTTGTTTCTTCCGAGCTGATGTCACGGCTGGCCTGGAGGGTGGAGGGGAAAGGGTTCCAGTTATTTGGGGCTTCAGCAGCTCCTGCTCCACACTGGCTCCACTGTGCCTCCATCAGAATATTCAGGTGATGGATTCAAGGAGTGTGCGTGGGGTTGGCAGGGCCAACATGAAAGGACAGGAAGGCCATCTCCCACTGGTGATAGGACGCAAAACAGCTGCAGACGTCAGGGAACACATCCATGCTTAGGTGGCTGCTGCCCTTCATTTGAGAGACTCTGGGGCCACCAGGGACTTAAGGAGCCCCCTAAGGGTGGGGCTGGTTTCTCACCAAACCCAATCTCTATTGTGCCTTTCTCTCCAGATGCAAAGACCCTGGTTGGTTTCCAAAGGTCTTGTTTGTGACACTTTGTCAAAAACCCAAGGAAGAGCATGTGGGGGCCTAACCATGGAGATGGATCAGGTGTCTTGTTGTTCTGGGGCTGTGCTCATATGGTAGCCATCAGCCACATGTGGTGGGTTAAATCTAAATTAAATGAAGCAAAACTAGGCTGGGTGCGGTGGCTCAAACCTGTAATTCCAGCACTTTGGGAGTCCTAGGCAGGCGGATCACCTGAGGTTAGGAGTTCAAGATCAGCATGGCCAACACAGTGAAACCCTGTTTCTACTAAAAATACAACAATTAGCCAGGCATGGTGACAGGCACCTGTAATCCCAGCTACTCGGGAGGCTGAGGCATGAGAAGCACTTGAACCCAGGACGTGGAGGTTGCAGTGAGCCAAGATCATGCCATTGTACTCCAGCCTGCCTGGGTGACAGGGTGAGACTCAATCTCAAAAAAATAGAAGCAGCAAAATTACAAATTCACTTTGTCAGTTGCTGGGGTATCAGCCTCCAAGATGGTGCCCAGTGATCCCTGGCTCTTGGTGTTCATGTCCCCTGTAATCCCCTCCCACGCTGTATTGGGGCAGGTATGGGTGACTGGCAGGATACAGCAGAGGGATGGTGTGTGAATTCTAAGACTAGGTCACAGAAGACATTGTGGCGTTGTCCTTCCCCATTCTTGGATCACTCACTCTGGAGAGACAGCTGCCATGCCATGAGGACACTCCAGCAGTCCCAGAAAGAGATTCCTGAGGTGAGGAACTGAGGTCTACTGCCAGCAGCTATGTGAGTGTGTCAATCTTAATGACAGATCCACCTGCCCCAACTGAGCCTTCAGATGACTGCAGCCCTGGCCGATATCCTGACTGTAATTTCATGTGAGACCCTGAGCCAGAATTCCCAGCTAAGCTGCTCCTGAATTCCTGACCCATGAAACTGTGAGAGGATGTTTTGTTTTCAGTTGTTAAGTTCTGGGATACTTTGTGATGCAGCAACAGAGAGCTAAAACAGTTGTGCTTGCCACATCTCAAGGGCTAAATGGCCACATGTGGCAATCGGCTACCATCTTGGACAGAAGAGATGTAGAACATTTCCACTGATGCAGAAGCTTCTGTGAAACAGCACTGCCCTAGGGCATCAACTCCCAATGAAAAGCCATCCCCAGTGCCTAGGAGGAGTATGTGGTAGGCAGTGGGTTTGCTGTAATTCTTTCTTGTGTAAAACAATGTTTCCATGAACACTGGCTAGGAAGTGAGACCCTGCAAGGCTGAATTCAGGCTGGATCTCTGGAGAGAGTACTGGAAAGAGATGGCTGGCTCAGTGCTCATGGGCACTGAAGGTGCTGGGTGCTTAACACACAACCTCTAGTTAGCACGTTTCACTTCAGAGGCAAAGTCACCCACTCAAGGTCACAGAGCTCCTGGATTAGAATCTACAGGTGTGGGGCTCAAAGGTGTGGGCTCCTTCTGTTATACTGGCAGCTCAGGAACCCCCACCAGACTGCTGAGGGCCCCTGTACCAACGATGCTTAACATAGCACAGACCACAATGGGTAAAAAACACCAGAGCTGGCCCAAGCTGGATTTGCAAGAAGCATTAACAAAGGAGAGAAGGAAAAAGAAAGGTCAATTCGCTGGCAGCTAATTTGCTGGATGACCACAACAAATGACCAACTTGTTGAAAACAGCCGAATAAATATCCGAAACCAGCTCTAGGACTGTTAGAGGCAGTCATTTTATCACCCGAGGCAAGTAGATGATAATGACAATAACGGCTTACGCTGGGCACCTGTTATGTACCGGACACTTGCAAGCACCTCGGGTGTAATAGCTCATTTAGATGTACGAGCAGGTGGAAATGGAGGGGCAAAACTAAATCTCCAAACAATCCCCCTACTTCAGCATACTGGTCATTGGGCAAATTGGTCTGCCTCCATCTCTAACACCTACTGAATCTCTTTCACATTAGCTGGAGGCCGGATTAGGCACTGTCATTCAGCCCTAAGAAAGCACGTCCAGTAAAGCTGCTTCTGGTTTGCCCACAGCACTAGCAACCTCAAGCTCTTTGCCTGTTTCTCCTGCACTTGTTCCTTTTCTTATTTAAAAAAAAAAAAAAAGTGCGGCCGGGTGTGATGGCTGATGCCTGTAATCCCAGCACTTTGGGAGGCTGAGATGAGCCGATCATGAGGTCAGGAGATCAAGACCATCCTGGCTAACACAGTGAAACCCTGTCTCTACTAAAAAATACAAAAAGTAGCTGGTGTGGTGGCATGTGCCTGTAGTCCCAGCTACTTGGGAGGATGAGGAAGGAGAACTGCTTGAACCCGGGAGGTGGAGGTTGCACTGAGCTGAGATCACGCCACTGCACTCTAGCCTGGGCAGTAGAGAGAGAATCCATTTCAAAAAAGAAAAAAAAAGTGCATTAAACATTCACCCAAAGGACTAACATGATTGTAGTTCATCGGGAAAACTGGGGTTGGAGTTGGCAAATGCCAACTTAATTAGGCGTCTTAATTAGGCAGAGTCCTAAATGGTAAAGGGGTAGGTGGAAAGGACAGGGAAGGGTTGTGAGACAGCCTCCAGGGTGGCCGGCACCGAGAACAGCAAGCACCAGCTTGTAGGGAAGGAAACCGAGGACACTGAAGACTCACTTAGTGGCTCGTTCAGAGATCCTCACTTCCAGCTTGTGGCCATCCATGATGTGTCCCTACGAGAGAAGACAACACGGCTCGTCTCTGTCCTGAGAAATACTCACCCAAATCCTTGCCCTTCACCAGAGCAGAGCCCTGGATCGCATATGGGAGACTGACTGTTCCCCAGAGAGCGGGGCTAGCTGGCCTCGAGTACAGAGGATGGCTTTTCCCCGAAATGGCTCACACCGAGCCCAGGCAGCAGCTGGTGGTCACTCAGCCCTTGGATGCTCCCTTAAGCCACGGGTAGGCCTTGACCTTGATGCCACTCAAGGGACACGGAATTTTCCATTGTTTAAAAGCATGTTCAGGCAAAGTAAGGCCCTTAGGTCTGGCTTGCAGAAAGAGTTGGGTTTAGTTTGTATGCTCCTGAAAAGTATTCTAAATCATAGCAGAGTTGTATCTAAAGCTAGGCTCTAACACTGGTCCCTCAAGGCGAAACTGGTGTATTAGCAAAATTACCCTTGAAAATCCCTTAAATCTCCCATAAAATATAGCACGCATAGCTTTGTAGGAACAATTCTTGGAGGCAATATTCACATATGCACTCATACAACGATATCCAGAACATAATACAGTACAAGTGCAAAGTGAAATTTCATAGCATCTTACATCACATGAAAGAGAAATATGGACCACTGAATTTGCAGAGCTGATTTTAAGTTAAATGAAGGTACAGCCCCTGATCAGGAAGGGCCTAGGATGTGGGGCATTATGAAGGGAGCAGAGGACACCTTCTCAAGCTGCAAACACCTACTGAATCTCCTTCACATTAGCTGAAGGCCATCCTAGGCACAACCATGCAGCTCTCAGAAAGTACATCCCATAAAGCAGCCCATGCGAGGTCACAGAGCTCCAAGATTAGAACTTACAGGTGGTCCAAAATTTGCCCTTTGGGATGGTGCAAATCCCAGGCTGCTTTGCTCTCCACGGCCCCAGCTCCCCTCCCGCTAGAGGGTCCTGATCTGTCCTTGTACTTAGGATCTAGCAGGAAGGCATGTCTCCCTTTTCTGTCTGAATGGGATGTTGAGTCTCTGTCCAAACAGCTTTTGATTCAGCCTTGTTCTCCCCACCTTCTCCCACCCTGGCCAAGCCTGGATAACTCAAGGTTCTCCTACCTGCCCCACTCATCGTCGCCTCTCCATGCCAGCAGCTGGAGAGGCTGGCGCAGAAGCCAGTGTGCCCACAGCCCTCTAATGGTCTCCCACTGCCTTTAGGCTGAGCATTAAAATAGCCTAGAGGAGCCTGCCCTGCAAACCTCTCTCCTCATCCTGCACCCTGAACTGCCACCCACGCCACCCCGCCACAGTGGCCTCTTTGCTTTTCAAACGTACTAAGTTCATTCCCGCCTTATAGCCGCTCTGCACAGTGTTCCCTCCTCCCCAACTACTTCCCTCCTAAATCATGGTGCAGCTGACTTCTGGCCCAGCAGGCGTGGGCTCAACTGTCACCTCCTTAGAGGTGACCACACAACCTACATACCCCACCTCCACCCACAACTCACAGCTTTGTCTTCATGACCTGGTCCTGCATGTTTATTCAGAAGCCCATGGCCTGTCTACCCCAGCAGAAAGAGGGATCCATGTGAACAACCTCTCCCAGGCCCAGCACCATGCCTGGCACACATCAGGCCCTTGATAACAGTGCTATGGATGCAGTGAATGAATATGGTGACCATGGAGTGTTGGGAAAGGTTCTTCATTTGCCCCTAGACACCTGGCAAAAGCAACGAGCCCAGTCAAGTGTAGACTTCACACACATTCCCACTCAATTTCAGAGGGCTGGCGGGACCTCTCACTACCTGCCAAGCACTTCCGTGGCCCTCAGATGAGAATCCTCACTTTACCTGGAGCTGCTTGAGAGCTTTCTGGGCTTGCTCCGGCTTCCTGTATTCCACAAATCCAAACCCCATGGAAAGCAGTGCTCCTGAGAGAGAGAGAGAGGTGGAAATCACACCAGTGGGTGGGGGAAGTGGAAGCACAAGGCCAAGTGCAAAGGCTGACCTGCGCCATATTTTCTCTCTTCTTTTCATACCCCTCTTCATTCCCCCGAAATTTCAGCTCCTGGCTTGCTGTTTATTACTAGCCATCTTGACGAATCAGCCAACAAGGTTATATGGCTGCCACCTGAGGCCCATCTGACTATTAATTAACAGACAACTGGCATAATTAACTTCATAATAGAATTATGCTTTGGGAGGAAGACTGAACTAAGAGACATGACCATCGTGAAGGCAAGTGGCAGAGCCTCTACCTGGGCAGTCCTCTGCCGCCGCACAGAAGGCCTGAAATGAAGACGTGCAGAGTCAAATGCACCAAAGGCTTGCTCTTCACAAGTATCTCTCACCAGCCAGTTACATTCAGTTCCTGGGTTTCAGATATAAAATCTGGATCATGTGGGCAATCGCATTATTCAAACTTCTCTGGTTCCTTACTTCTAGGTTGCAAGTAGCACGAGTTCAGATAGCAAGAATACTGCAACGACTTCATCAGAAACTTCTGCTTCCTCGCTAAGCATAACTGGGGAGGGAGGAGTGTTTTTATAGGGCACTAAAAAACATACGATCCCTAGTAACATCCTGCCCTCTTGACATAAGATTTGCTATCTCCTACCCTTCACCCCCATCGCAGCATCTCACACATATTTGTTAGGTTTACTCTTTATTGTTTTTTCAGAGTTGAATTCAAAGAAGATTGACTTCACTCTGATGGGTCCAGATGAGGCTTGAGGCTGTCTCCCTCTGTCTCACTTTGCAGTTCCTATCTTTACCTGTACTGTGCTGTTTGTGAGACCCATGCTCCTGCCTTTCGATTGACAGCAGGTGTTATAAAATCGGAGCCAAGTGCACTAAGGAATTCCACTAATTGCCCATACATGGCTCAGACAGAACTGACAGCCAGTGCCACCCCATGGTGACTTTAAATGTTTGTTCTTCAAGCAGATTCTGCTCGAAAGATCTCTTTTGAAGGCTAGAGGCTGTAGGTGGTGGGCTGGTGTGTCTGTGCACCTATGGGATTTTAAAAGCCCAGTGACTGTGTAAAAGGCAATCGTGAGAAGGTCAAGTTCATCTCTGAGTTACTGACACTATGCAGATCCATCTCTGCCACTGTCCTCTGTGGGAAGCTGACCCCTATAGACAGCTCTACCTGGGCTCCCCAGCTTCCTGGCTTCCTGTTGGGATGAGCCAGCAGGAGGCTATGATCTGGGATTGGGGGTGGGCAGGTATCAGGGTGGAGGAGGGAGAGGCTGGAGTACTGGATCCTTCCACACGTCCCCACCTGCCTCCTTGCTTTGGGTGGCTTTGCAGTGGCCATGTCCAATCCATGGCCACTGCTCCTGCAGGTTATCTTGTGGCTCCAACTCTCAGCTAAGCTCTGGTCACACGCTTTCCTCTAATGTCCCTCTAGGCTCAGCAGGGGGAAAGGCATTCTTCCTGTAGAACCCACTCCCTGGATATCCCTGTGGGCTCCCTCAGTCCAGCCACACCTCAGCTCCTTCCTTACAGACATCTCTGCTCCAACCCCAGCTCAGAGTACTGTTTCCTGCTGCAAGCTGACTGATATACTTTGTCTAGATTTTCCCCAAGCTCTCAAATACAGGCCCTTGAAAATGAGAGTGTATGCTTTAAGAGCTGCTTCTGACATGGAAAGATCAGAAAACCACTTCTAAAATATGCTGAAGAGTGCTCCCCAGGAGTAGAAGGCCGGTCCCACAGAGTATTTGACTGGGCGCAGTGAGAGGCAGAGACAGCCACCTTCACCTGCCGGCCTGGGAGTATCTCTGTCTAGTCTGATCCCCATCCTGGACTTCAGCAACAACCTTTTTTTTCCCTGAAATCCCCACAACCGGTCCTTCTCATCATTAACTTGGTACTTAGCTGCCTTTTCTTGCATTCCAAACTATATCTGAAGTCCCCGGAGAACAGGGGTATTAAAGGGTGAACTGTCTCTTCCTAGACTCACATGTAGAAATCCTGACCCCCAGGATCTCAGATGTGACCTTATCTGAGACAGGCTCTTTACAGAGGTAACCAAGTTAAAATGAGGTCATAGGTCAGGCGCAGTAGCTCACACTTGCAATCCCAGCACTTTGGGAGGCCAATGCAGGCAGGTCACTTGAGGTCAGGAGTTCGAAACCAGCTTGGCCAACACGGTGAAACTCCAACTCTACCACAAATACAAAAATCATCCAGGCATGGTGGCGGATGCCTATAATCCCAGCTACTGGGGGTGCTGAGGCAGGAGAATCATTTGAACTTGGGAGACAGAGGTTGCAGTGAGCCGAGATCACATCACTGCACTCTAGCCTGGGTGATAGAGTGAGACTCTGTCTTGAAAAATAAAAATAAATAAAATGCAGTCATTAGGGTGGGATGACTGCTGTCCTTTTAAAAAAGGTGTGAGTGGATTTGATCACAGGATGGGCATATACAAGGAGGATGCCCTGTGAACATGGAGGCGGCCATCTATAAGGCCAGGAGACAGGCCTGGAACAGATTTTCCCTCACAGCCCCCAGAAGGAACCAACTCTACTGGCACCTTGATCTCAGACTTCTAGACTCTGTGAGACAACACATTTCTGTCATTTAAGCCACCCAGTCTGTGGAACTTTCTTATGGCGGCCCGGCAAACGAATACAATGGATGCTCTGACTTCTGTTCCATATGTCTGCTTAGAACCCTCCATGGCTCCCAGCACTTCCGGAGAAAAGTCAAAACTCTTCTGTGTGTGCATAAAAGCCACTTCATGGTTTGGATCTCGTCTACCGAAATTCCAGGTGTATCTCCTGCCTCTTCCCCAACAAATTCCCCAGGCTCAACCACTGCAGTGTGAGTGTCCTCTGCATGCCTTGTTCCTACCGCCTGGCTGCTCTGCCCCCAACCCTCCCAGCCTCGGGCTGCTGTCCCCTGTGCTGGACTCCTGTCCCGGCCCCCCAGTCCCTTGCTGCACTGTGCTGTATCCACCAGCATGTCTTTCCAGCTAGACTGTGTACATGCTGCAGGCAGGGCTGTGTCTCCCTCAGATTCATATAACACCATGCCCACTGCCTGGCAGGGCCTGGGAACTGTTTGAGGAATAAGTCAATAGCAGACATCTGGCCACCCAGTTCTTTGCATGCAGCAGGTGCTCAGGACACAGTTTTGGGCTGACACATGTGGTATTCCTACAAATCCTGCCAAACCAAAGGGACTCAGGATAGGGCTGGTATGGCCATGAGAAAGCAAGGTTGTATCCCCTGCAGGAAGCCAGGGCTGGAGAACAGCCCAGCAGAGGCCAGGAGACTCAGGACAGCACTCAGGGCCAAAAGGAGAGATGAGGGTGCTCCCTGCCTGCCCATATACCCACTGGCCTTGGTGACGCATGGTTAACCACTCAGGAAAATCGGTAAGGTTAATGACTTGGTAGAATGTTCCAGAAGTTCTAGAACTGGGTTATCGCCCTCAGAAGGGACGAGGGAAATCACAAGACTGGTTGTTTCTTGCTATTTCCTAGGAAACTTCCAGAACACAGAAGTGCTGGGAGGAGACAGAGGCTCCTGATACCAACCAAGGTCCTCGCTATCTGCCCACAAATGGCACCGCTCTGAAACCACCCCTGATGGTTTGAGGTGCTGGAGGCTCTAGGTTCAGAAGGACCTGACCCGAGGGGCTGCTTCGACTGGAAAGCAGGAGACTCTGGGGAACAGAAAGAGGGGCTACTTTCAAAGAGCCTGACACTGACCATGGTTCAGAAAACAGAGAACCTTCAGAATATGCAAGGCAGAACTCCCCCAACCCCTTGGCTGAAGCTGGAGCGTCTTTGGGAATCCACTCTTTCCAGCTGAGATTTCATGCGGAATACCTGCTTTGTTCTTCTTCTTGGAGATGGAGCAGCTCTTCACTGTCCCCACTTTGGAAAACACCTGGAAAAGAAAGTAACAAGAATCATCAGCATCTCCAGGCCGGTCCTGCGGCCCGTGCAGGCAGATCTTGAAGGACAGAGGCCACATACCCATGCAAGGCAAGAATGAAGTAGAAGGGACATCTGGCCGGTACTCACTGTGGCCAGGCCCTGTCCTGAGCCCTTCACATGTACTACTAATTCATTCAACAACCCTGGAGTAGGAATCATTGCTCCCCACTTTTCAGATCAAAAAAGTGAAGCTCAGAGTGGTTAGAGATGGCAGCAGGGTCGCAGAGCTGGGAAGTGCTAGAGCTGGTTAGGACCCAGGGATTCAGGCCCCAGAACCCAGGCTCTAAACCATGAGGCAGGAAAGGGCCGCTGTCAAACACTACACCCCCAAATTTACCATATGGACAACGTGGGGTCCCAAAAACACTTCGAGGTGATGAGTGATGCCCTGCTTTAAGTAGCCTGTACAGTCCCTTAGGGTTCCCCGTAAGAGCAGCTGGGCTTGTTTCTTGTTCCAGTTTTAGAAGGAAGTAGGACACAGAACAGTGAGGGACTGACTGCAGATCATGTGATTGGGAAGTGGGTGTAAGTTCCAAAGCATGGGCTCTACCGACCCCAGTCCAGACCTTTCTCACTGCCCCCTGCACCAGATGCCAAAATGATTTTTACAAAACTTTTAAGTCATAGTGTATTCTATTTTTCTCTTTACTTTTTCTGTCTCCTTTGCTAGAATTTGAAACCCAGACAGGGAAAAAAATCCATGTTTACCTGGTTCCTGGCTGTGTGTTCAGCACCACACACACACAGGACTCAGGGAAAGGCAGGCACCTAATAAACGTTCAGCACATGAGCACTGGGGAAGCCAAGGGGCAGCGGAGGATCTTGGGAAACAAACACCATGAGCAGCAGCTGCTTGCTGCTTCTTGTGTTTAAAGTGTCAGATGCTTTTACTTGGAATATCTCCTTTATCTTAATCAAATCATCAAAACTGCCATGAGAAGGATCTATTAATATACCCATGTTACAGATGAAGAAAATGAGGCACAGAAAGGCTGAAGGACTCACTCAGGGTCACATTTGCAAGGAGAAAAGCTGGGATCCAAGCCCAGGCGGGAGGATGGCTAATCATGGCTCTCCACTCAGGGCGCTGAGACAGGAGCCCTGGGAGCTAGGGGCTCTTCCCCCAGGGCCTCAAGTGGGCTGTGTGACCTAAGGACAGTGAACCGGCTTCTCTGAATCTCAGTCTCCAACCATGCTACATGAAGAGATTGAACTAGGTCATCTTGGCTGTGACTTGCACCTCTAGAATTCTTGAATTCAGAGGCTGCTCTTGGGCTGATGTCTGAGTGCCTCTCCCAGGAAACAATGATTCTGGACAGTGATGTTCCCATACCAGAATGACACCAGAAAGAAAAAGAAAACTAATGTTCCAATCTACGTGACATGTTCAAATCTATCTACCTTTTGGATGCTACTAGCACATGCTGCTGTTTAAAAGCAAAGCAAAACAAAAATGGAACCAGGAAGTAGCCAAAGACAAACCTGTGAGTTTCCAATTGCTTAATAAGGTGAATCTTGGCTCCTAAACGCTGCTGCTCTAGCCAGGGTATCTCTGCTGCGGGGCTGTTCTTCTAACAGGCAAGGGGATAGTCACATCACAGAGGCTGAGCCAGATGGTGTCAGAGGGGTTCTGACCCTCTGCCTCTCTCCCATACCACAATGTTGGCCTCCATATCATCGGCCCACAATGTTCCCACCCCTGGGGCTCAGTGGACACTGACTCCTCTCTTGACCCCATGATAGAATTTTAGGGTTGAGAGGGAGTTTTAGAAATCAATCAGGTCAATGCTTATGGCCAGCTTCCTTCCCAGAAAGGGTCGTGATGGCTATCAGCCTGCCGTTATTCATTAAAACAAAACAAAAAACTAAAAACCCATTGAGTGTTTATTCTGTGCCAAGCCCAGTCTCTAAAAATAAAGGGTCTCCTGAGGGAGGCGCAGCACAGCAGCGGAGCCTGCAGAGCCCACTCCTTTGGAACTGGAGGCCCCGTTTCCCGATGGCTGGTCCAATTCCCTCTAGAAGCCCCCGGCCCTGACTCAGCGCAGCCCTCATTTGGCTTTTACCAACTTTCTATTTGGAGCTCCCTGTCCTTTCATGCCTTGCCCTCTTCCCATAAATGCAAAAATCTCACCCCATCCCGGAATTCCGGGTCAGGCCCAGACCCTCACTCACTGATGTGGCTTCTCCATTATTCCTGGCGAGCCGAGAAGATTGTGCTGACATTTACTTTTGGGTAGTTTCTATCAGCGAAACAATTTTGGGGGGTTTTCTAAATATATAATCCAAACACTGACTATCGCCTTTATATCCCACAGTCTCCCTAGAGACTCTGGCATGCTTGCAAAGCATATGTGGTAGCCCCTCTCAGGCCCCCTGGCCGCCCTTGCTACCGCTCTAGTCTTCAGTTGAGCCAGGAGACAGGGTCAAGTAGGTGGTGCTGGTTGTTGCCAAAGTGCATACGAACATGCTTCACGTTTAAAGGCAGAATAAATGCAGTGGCCACATTAGTAGACTGGGGTTTCCCATCCCATGCCTCTCCCTCCTGGGCTGAGAAACCACTCACTTCCTTCAGCTTCTCCTCTGTTGTGTCAAAATTGAGATTCTTAATAAACAGAGTACACCCTGGGAGGCTCTCCTCTTCTTCCTCCTCCTCCTCCTCCTCCATCTTTGCTGAAGAATTGTCCGCTTCCTCCTCCACTGGATTTTCATCTTCTGGGGTTTCACCATTGGACACTAGAACCCCCATCAAAACAAAAACATCAAATCCATGAAATAACGTGTAGCCCACCAAAGCCCCAGGGCCAAGTGCAAGGAGCCTACGACGTAAAGGGGCTCTGCCTCTGCAGGCAGTGTCAGGAAGGGGCACTGTGATCCCCAACTTGTGCTGCGTTTCAGCAACTCCTGAGACAGAGACAATGTCCTGCCCCCTGCTTGTGTTGTAAAGAGAAAGAAATAGGAAACACAGCTCCTAAATGGGGCCTTAAACAGGACCAACTCGCACTCATTTGAACTTCAAAATAAATTACCACGTGAACTGTTTTGTTGAACCATGAGCCTAAGCAAAATGTTATGTTTCCTCAAAAAAAACCCACAGCATTTAGTGAACATTCAAACTGAAATGCAACTTAAAACTGTTCAAAAATTACAGAATGGGGGCTAAACTTAGGAAGAGTCTAAATACCCCTTGAAACTAAAGAATGTTACATGCAATCGAAATCTCATGTGCATTACTTCAGGATGCACTAAAGGTGTGGTTTTGTCTAAACATATTAAATGCAGAGTTATGCATCACAGGGAAAAACTGAAAATACTCTGTGTTCGCAAACAAGAGACCAGGTAAGGTAGAGTACCACCAAAGGCTGGAATAATATGTAGTCATGAAAAATGATGTTTCTGAAGAATGTTGAATGACATACAACAAAGCTCATCATATAAAAATTAGAGAAAAATTAAGATATTAAAAATAAGTGTATACTGTAATTTTAGAGAATGTTCAGTGTAATGCAAATCACGATCTAAGCTAGGTGTGGTGGCTCACGCCTGTAATCCAGCACTTTGGGAGGCTGAGGTGGGTGGATTACTTGAGATCAGAAGTTCAAGGCTAGCCTGGCCAATATGGTGAAACCCTGTCTCTACTAAAAATATAAAAATTAGCCAGGCATGGCGGTGGGCACCTATAATCCCAGTTACTTGGGAGGCTGAGGCATGAGAATTACTTGAACCTGGGAGGCAGAGGTTACAGTGAACCGAGATAATGCCACTGCACTCCAGCCTGGGTGACAGAGCAATACTCCATCTCAAATCAAACAACAAGAACAACAACACAAGACTTGTACAGTATTTATGAGAAAACATACATGTATGGACACACACACACCCACACACTCCCACACGAAGGAGATGCATAAAGTGCTCCTGGTTTATTTCTGGAGAGTGGCATGAGGGATGGTTGTCATTTCAACCTGTCACTGCTAGCACTTTGTACTGCTCCTACTCTGAAGTAACAGCATTTTAGGGAGAGGGAAGAGCAAATGTGATGTGAAGTTGTGAGTTAGCAAGGGGGTGTGTGTGTGTGTGTGTGTGTGCGCGCGCGTGCGCGCGTGTGTGTCTGCAGCTTAGGGAGTTGGGAGCAGGGAGACTAGACCTGCTACCCTGCAGTGGCACTGAGCATGTGGATTTCACTCTCAGCTGATGGAAGCTTCAGGAAGTCGGAATAGGGCAGTGTCATGATCTTTTGCGAAATCCTAGGAGGAAATATGTTCAATTTGTTTCAAGCTCCCCAATTTCCCCAAGTCACATGATCAGGATCTGGAGACAATTCCGCCTCCAAAGACAAGGCTTCGAAGCTATTCTCATATCCTCCAGGAAGTCAAACTGTCTCAGCAATTCTTCGAAGCAGTTCTCAGGCTGTGCCTTCACACCCCTCACCTTCAATGTTTCCAAGCAGATGACCAGTGACTTCCCTGAAGATTTAAACCCTGCGCCCCAGCCTGGCTGAAGCACCTGGAGGTCCCATGGGCAGGCAGGCTGGAACTGATGGAGACAGCCCATTTCTACTCACACCTTCACCTGGATAGTTCAAACTTCTGCATGGTGTAAGGGGGCTTCTTGGGGTTCAGCTCCATCCCACACACTCTTACCACCAAGCGCCAAAGATGCCTCTGTCTGTCCTGCCCTTCCTGATGCAAGCCTAATGCTTTCAAGTCTTAATTATTAAGCTTCAACCATTTTATCACAAAACACCTCTTTCAAGCCCTTACAGAAACAGCTACCATGATAATGCTGTCTCTTTAACATTGGTTGAACCTGGTGCCTTTGTCCCTAGAGTAAGCCCAGAACCGAGACTCGGGCCCCAGGACAAAAAGAAGTCTAGACAAAGGCTCCTCCCCTAATCAAGAAACGAACACAATTTACCCAGCAAGAGAGACTCCATGGCGTGGCCCTTTGTACTCAAAACCCAACTTTCAAACAAAGCTGGAGGAAAAAGTATCGCTAATGATGAGAACGAAAGCTATACAAAGCAGCTAAGACTTCAGGTCTGGACCAGAACGTCAATGGAGATGAAAACCACAAGCTTCAGCAGGGAGTGGTATTTCTACCCCGCTGGCCCTCCCTGGCATTTGATATCTTGGAGAATAAAGGAGGAAGGAAAGAGCACTGATGAGATCCCCTACCAAACGACAGGCATGTGGCTGGATGCCCTAAGTCCAGTCTCACTTATGACCACGGCAGCCATATCACAGAAAACGGGGGGCCCCAGGAGAGTTCTGGAGGCTGCCACATCTGAACCCTAAATCTCAGGGACCTTCAGGTTGGTGAGACAGGTTCATGGAAGACTAGAAAAAAAATTATAGAGAAAAGCGCAGTGGGGATGATGGTGACCATGAGGGCTCATGGCCACTTTAAAGAAGCAGCCCCTTCCTGCCACTGGCCAATTGACAGGGAGGTCAACCTAGCATGGCCAGAATCCAGGTCTATTAAGACAAGCAGGAAACCCAGCTTTACAGAGGAAATCCCATGGTTCTTAAATCTTGGCAACTTAATGGCAAGTGGCTTTTGAATTAGGTAGTAGTCACCAAGTGCACGAGCTCATCGAAGCCTCGGTGCTCTGCTCCCTGCATCCGGTCTGCCCCAGACCACCAGCAAAGATGCCCTACTCTCTTTCTCCCCCAAGGCTCCAGAACCCAGCCAGTGCCCGGCATGGCATTCCAGGAGTTCCAAGTCTCACAAGGGTAACAAGCCGGGGAGCCCAGTACCCCTCGGTGTGGCTGGAGTTGACTCTACCCTCCTACCCTGGTACATAATTGGTGGCTGGTGTGCTGCAAAGGGCATTTTTAATTGCCCAGGCACCTGCCCAGGGAGGTGTGATGTTTGGGTTTAGTAACAGAGCTGAGACCAGGAATGGACAGATCCCGTCCCTGGCAGGTCAGCTGCCCTTAGTCCCAGCCCAGGAAGAACAAGAGGGAACTCTGAGGATGGTGAAGACCTATTGTCTGGGTGTGCAGTTGGCCTAGCAGGGGGCTCACCTGGCATCTTCAACCTCCCATAAGTCAGCCAGCACGTCTTAACCCTCCACATTGGGAGGAACACCCAGCTTGAAATGAAAGATGTGCTCAAAGGGGTCTGCCTTTCATCTGATAGCATAGGCTCTGGCTGACCCCAGAGATGTCCATTCTTTCCCCGAACCTTGCCTTCATAGCAACAACCACCCTCCACCTGAAACTTCACCCTGGATCCTAGAGGAACTAACAATTCAAGAGCATCGCAGTCTTCAGAAATCTGCTGGAAAAGGAAGTCTGGAAAAGACGAGGAAGGGAGGCCCAGTCCCGGCCCTGCTGTACCCTACCTGCGTGGCCGTGGCGAGTGACTTCACTGGTGTCTTGGCACCCTTACCTATAAAACTAAGCTTACTAAAACCACCTCTCCCCTCATACCAAAAATACACACCCACAAAAACCCCAGAGTCATGCTCATTTGTAGGAAAACTGGTAAACAGAACAGTGACTAAACTCGATTACCTATTTTTAAAAATATGATAATGTAATAATTATGAACAAGAATGCAAAATCCACATTTAACATTATTTAAATAAATGAATTTCAAATTAATGTGAGAATATTATATAGGATGTATTGTATAGGTTGTTTCAAAACCCAGTAAAGCGCAGGTGTATACAGACTGCTGGCAAAGATAATGACCCTTCCTCCTCTCTCCCTGAAAGCCCCGGAGCCCAGCCAGTGCCCCGCATGGCATTCCAGGAGTTCCCAGGTCTTACATGGGCAACAACCTGGAGCGCCCAGCAGCCCTCAGTATGGCCTCCCTGGCCCACGAGCAGTGACTGGTGTGCTTTACAGGGGAAGAGCTGTTGTCTTTGCCAGCAGTCCGCATACAACACCTGCATTTTGCTGGGCTCTTTGGAAACACAAGTGTCCACTACTTCCTCCATCTGCCAGGCCATGGCTCCATCACCTCTCACTTCACCTGGATGACTGAATAGCCTCCTTGCTGCTGTGCCCTCTGCCCCTGTCCCTGGCTCACCACCTTCCCTGACCTCCTCCCTGGCCCTTTTCCCTTCTCTCTTGTCACCTCCATTCCAAACGCACTGGCCTCTTTTCTGATGGCCGAGCCTGCCAAGCCCCTCCCTACCACAGGGCCTTTGCACCTGCCGGCTCTGCCCGTCCTGCTGGTCTGTTGCTTTCCCAGGCCTGGCTCCCTATCCTCGGCCTCCCCGCAGGGAGTTCGTCCTGTCCACTCTAGTTCAAGCAGGCTCCAGCCGGGGCCCAGCCACCCGATGTTCCGTTCTCCTGCTTTCCTCTTTTCAGAGCCCTTTCCTGTTCTGGTATCACCGTACTGAGCGGTTTGTTCCTCTATCTGTGTTCCCCAGCTCCACAGGGAGCTCGGGGACAGGACTCAGGCTGACTCCGTTGGCACTGCATCTCCAGCACTGGGCTCAGAACAGATCTACTTGTGGGCGATGAATACATTGGGCACGCAGCATGCGCCTGCAACAGCGATCATGAGATAGAGAAGAGCTGTGGGGGTCTTAGGTAAGAGCACAGGCCTCGGAGTTGAAGGCTTCGGGTCATATCCCAGCTCTCTCTACATGTGTGACCTTGTGCAAGGCAAGCAAACTCTCTGTGCTTCCTTCTTCCCATCTAAAAAGGAGCTGGCCATTGTGGTGCCTACTTGCAGGCCAATGATAAGAATGAATGCAGAGCAGCCTGTGAGACCTGAGCCTGGGCCTGCAGTGAACGCTGGGAAATAAGTTTCCTTCTTCTTAACATCACCCCTGCTACCCACACTGCCCAGCAGGTCTTGATGACAGAGAAATCCAGGGGACAACGGTGGAGAGATGAGACAGCCCAGCGCAGGGAGACCCCAGCCCTACCTCCCCTTCTCCCTGCAGGGTAAGCTGCTGGCTGCAGGCTCCCAGGAAGGCCAGTCAGTGCCAGGCCTCCGAGTCCACAGCCTGGCGCCCCTGCCAGCCAGCTTCTGCTCCCCGAGTCATGAGGCCAGGCTGTGTCCAGAGAGGCGTGGAGACTCCAGGAGCCAAGGCCACGAAGCCAAAGGTCATTTTCAAAAGCACTTCTGCTGCTGGCCCCAAGTGGAGAGACAAAAGAAAGACGGAAAAGAAAGAAGTAAGGCATTGTGAAACTCCAACGGATGTCTGCCAGCAAAATCACCAGGAACCAGAAAAACAGGGAAGAAGTGAGAAAGGAATCAGGGCTGGGCCCGGGGGCGGGGGAGTCAGAGGGAAGGATCTGAAAGCAAGGTGGGCTGGAGGGGGCTGGGAGAGGCAGGGGGAAATGTGCTTCCATCTGTAGTTAGCACAATCAAATCCAGTCACGCATCGCCACATGGGGCTTTATTATAATCAGGCCGCAGAATTTACTGCAGCCTCCTCCCCTTTCCCGGCTCTCTCGGCGCTGGAGCTGACAGCAAAGACTGTTATCAGTTGCAAGCAGCTTTTCAGGACCTCCCCCCACTCTGAACCCTTTATCTGGAGGTGAGGGTCTTGGTTGTGGGGAGATAAAACATGCCGTCCCCCTCCCTGGAGACTGGTACAGAGAACAGCAGTGCTTTACAGAAACGAAGAGGGTAAAATTAAAAAAAGGAAAGCTACGTCCACTCCCCTCCTGCTCTTCTTCCTTGGGAGCCTGAGAAAATCCAGGGCTTCGCGGGCTGGCTGAGCTCCCCCAGCCCTGGCTGTCCTCATACAACAGGGGAGTCAGGGATCTGGTGACGCTTCGGGAATAATGCAAAGAGGGCGGGGGTAGGGGAGGAGCAGGTGAAAAGAACAGCACGGGCCAGGAGGGGCTGCGCAAGTGCTGCGTGTAGTGAGAGGGCAGGAGGAGGCCCTGGAGATCAGCTCTGCGGGAATTCAACGATGACGCGGGACGCAGCAGGGCTTAGAATTAGCACAGACACACACAACTTCCCGGGCCAAGGGCAGCTGGGCTCTAAGGCCTCCTTGTGTGTCACGGTCAGGCCCTGGAAAGCAGCGCCTCTGGGAGGTAGGGGCCGTTGGGGACACGCTCAACCCCACAGTATAGACCCAGGAAGCTGGGGGACCTGCGGGCAGGGGATGGGAAAACACTCTGACTGTAGACCACAGCATGCTACCTCCGTGACGTGCCCTGTGCTGTGCTGCAGACATTTCTGTGCCCAGGGTCCATTTCTATTACTACTTGTGACACCTCACCTGTCCCCAACAGCTCTACTGTCCTCCACAGCTCAGGAGCTCCCGGGTAAGGGAGTCTGTGCATCTGTGCAGTATCCATCTTCATCACCCAGCTCAGCTGCTGGCCAGAGCTGGTGCCCATGGTGAGTTAACGTGCCCGGGACGTATTTTTCTAAATTTTAATTTATTTTTGAGACACGGCTTCACTCTGTCACCCAGGCTGGAGTGTAGTGGTGTAATCTCGGTTCACTGCAGCCTCGATCTCCCGGGCTCAAGGGATCCTCTCACCTCAGCCTCCTGAGTAGCTATGACTACAAGGTGTGTAGCAATACGCCCAGCTAATTTTTGTACTTTTTGTAGAAATGGGGTTTTGCCATGTTGTCCAGGCTAGTCTTGAACTTTTGGACTTAAGTGATCCTCCTGCCTTGGCCTCTCAAAGTGTACTGTGACTTATATTGCTCAGTTACCAACAGCAGCAGCAGAACTGATGATGTGCATGCGACATCCCACTATACCCTCAGGGGACCAGGTGGATATCACACCCATTTTACAGATATGGAAACTGAGCCTGGGAGAGGCAGGTGGCTTGCCCAGTCACAGAAGGAGGTGAGAACTAGAGTGGCTGCTTACTAGAAGTCTCAGGGCCATTTCCCCTGGGGCTCTAGGCCTCACATGATGAGGACGCCAAGGGCTTAGAATCATGCCTGGCATGGTGTAACTGCTGCTTCTGCCCTTGGGTTGGCTCACATGCACTTCCTGATCACTGCCAGCCACTGGGGCACGTTCCTGGGTGCGGGCATACTGCTGTGAGTAAGGTGAATGGGCTCTTGGGGTGTGGAGTGGTCATTACAGGGGCAGCCAGAGAAAGCAACACCAGGGAAAGGAACCGATTCATGACACAATTTCCAGGAAGTGATGAGCATTTGAAATATACAAAGGGCCATTTATGGGATGGGGACAAATGAGAGCCGCCACTATGATTCTGATTGATGGTACTACTGTCACCACTGTGTTCTGAGGCTGCGCTAACCACCAAAACCAAATGTTTAACCCTAACTAAGCTTCTACTATGTGCCAGAGGCTAGGGACACAAAGACAAGTATGACCCGGCCCCACCTTTCCAAGGGACAGAAAGGCCGATTCTGGTGCGCTCCGTCACTCCCTTGAAGCCTGTGGACCGAGCTTCCCTACGCCTGGGCCTTCGGGCGTGCCAGGTACCCGGCAGTGAAGGAGATAGCCCCACTCCCTGCCTTCACAACTCAAAGTCTGGCTGAGATAGATAGCGAACAAATACAAGTAACAAATAAACAGAATAAATAGAAATTGTTACGAGTGTTAACAAAAAGACAGCAGAGAGGGAGAATCCCCAGGACACAAGGAAATGAAGAGCCTGGTGGGAGCGGTCACCTTGGGAAACACCACGTGTCCCCAGCCTGCCTCCTGCTGCCACCCAAGGTGGCAGGAAGAGGCCTCCGCCAGATTTGTTTTCAGAGCTGCTCAGTCCTGGCTGATCTCTAAGTTTCAAAGGAGGATGTGCTTTGGGCCAAAAAACATTACTTAGGTTCAAGGGTAGTAACTGAACGAAAAACCAAGGCAGTTGTGATTTGGGGGAGACAGTTAACCTTTTGCAAGGTTTACACCAATCATCATGTCATTAACCATGACAGGGGATGCTTCTGGGTCCTCAAATCACAAAGGGACTGAAGGATTTTGCTTCCTGACTGAAACAGGCCTCCAGACCGGCACTTCCTGAATGCCTGGTGCTGGCTGGGCCAGTCCTGAAGATCCACAATGAAACAAGGAAATGAGAAATTTGGACAAGGCAGAGGGGTTAGGTACAGCAAAGTCTACTTCATTAAAATCTCAGCCTGGGTGCAGTGGCTCATGCCTGTAATCCCAGCACTTTGGGAGGTTGAGATGGGCAGATCACTTGAGGCCAGGAATTCGAGACCAGCCTGGCCAATATGGTGAAACCCTGTCTCTACTGAAAATACAAAAAAAAATTAGCCAGGTGTGGTGGCAGGTGCCTATAATCACAGCTATTCAGGAAGCTAAGGCAGGAGAATCGTTTGAACCCGGGGGGCGGAGGTTGCAGTGAGCCTAGATCATGCATTCCAGCCTGGGCAACAGAGACGCTGTCTCAATGTTGCTCCCCAACTATTTTTTTTTAACTGTAAATGTTCTTTAAAAATATATATTTATGAGAACAAAGGAGAGAGTAGCTGAGGACTTACTACCTGTTTTTTTTTTTGAAACATTCTTATTTTAATAAACAGCTGGTTGCTGTGTTGTGGGTGTGTATGGGTTATAACTTACAAGGAAAATCTTGACATCTGAATAGAATGACTTCCATGATCCTGTTCAAAACGAGTCTAAAGGTCTTGGCTTCTAAAATGTGGTCATGGTCCTCAGACTATGAGGTCATTGATGGGGGGGTGGCTACACCGCCCACTGTGGCCATCTAGGAATGCGTGGGGTGTTCCAGGTTGCCACAAGGACTGGGGGCACCCATGACACTCAGAGGCACAGGTCAGAGATGTATTTATGTCTTGTGATTTGCAAAGCATTCCTGACAAGAAAGTATTGCCCAGTCCCAAAGGCCAATGATACCCATTTCCCCAGCTAGGAAGCATTAGCTAAGGGGTGGGGGCGCCTTCTCTGGCCCCCAGGGGCCACAGCGTCCCCTTCCTTTCCTGCCTTTGCAGTCACAAACATCAGAGGGTACTGCCACTCCAAAGACATGAGAACAGGAATCTCCCATACCAGCCACCCTCCCCCATGAGCCAATCTGGTCCCTCTTTGAAACAGGAAGGTTGTTTACACTTGCTCTGCTTTGAATCCCTGTTAATAGATTATAGTTTTTTTTTTCCCAGATAAGCTTTATTTGACAAACTAAAAGCATGCTGTATCCATAATTTTGACACTGTTTTTTCAAGGAGATGCTCACCAAATTTGAGAGTCTGAGCCCCACTGGTCTCCAGCATGAACAAAGAACTTTAAACCAGAGGCTCGAAAAGAAACTTTCCACTCCCCCTCGCCCTCCTCGTTTCCCTTGCCTGTTATCCCAAGGCATCCTGGTCTCAGACTCAGCTCTTACCTGTTTCTGGCTCTGCTTGGTCCTTTTCCGTGGGTTCCGGAGGTGCGTCTTGGGGTTCTTTCTTCTGTGGGGCTGCGCTGGAGAAGACGCCGACCGGAGCCCACTCCAGATACAGAGGGACATGGTGGAACTGCAGAGACAAGAGTGATGGCCCTGTGAGTCCTCATTACAACACACTGCTAGGGAGGGACTCAGTCCCACGCAGATCATAGCCCAAGGGTCACAGGGGATGGGCAACTCACCCAAGAATGGAGCCAGAAGGAGGCCAGCCCCAAGACCTACTGCTGTCTACTCCGAGGACAATACTTGGCCCCCATGCTGCATCTCAGGGTGCAGGAGAGAGGCTTGTCTCTGTTGCCACCAGATGTATGGCAGTTCCAAGGCCACTTTTGTGTTTTTCACAATCAGAGTAGGAAACAGGGAGTGGGGTGAGGAGAGACTATATCATTGGTAAAGTGTAGCTCTCCAGGAGGAAGTGTAAAATGCCCATTAAGAGGACATACTTTCTCTCTATGTGTGTATATCCACGGGCAATGCATGTATACGTGTGTGTGTGCATGGAGATGGTATTTTTTTTAAAGGCTAGCCGGGCATGGTGGTGACACACACCTGAAGTCCTAGCTACTTGGGAGCTGAGGTGGGAGGATCCCTTGAGCCCAGGAGTTTAAGGCTCCAGTGAGCTAGGAGTCTGCCACTGCACTCCAGGGAAACCCTTTTTTTCATGTGTCCTCTTAAAAAAAGAAAAGTGAGGTGGGGGGTGATTAACAAGACACTGACACCTGCCTCATCAGGCGGCCACTAGGGGGCTGCAGGACAGGGGTGGGAGCGAGACTTGTCAATAAATGCCCTTTTTGAATCTTTTCAAATTTCATACTACGTGAAAGCCTTGCAAATTAGTTATGTTTCAGAAAAAAAAAATACATGCTTGAGAGGGAAACAGACTGGAGTGCCAACAGTGTGCCGCATTACTACTTAGCTGTGTGTCCTTGGGTCAGGGCGCCTCTCTGGGCATCAGTTTCCATTTGTGCAAAATGAAGATGGCAGTCTTCTTGTTGGTGAAATAGACACTGCCGCAAACAGGAGGCCTCACCGAGCCACTGCTCTCGAACTGTGGCTCACACAAAGAGACTCTGGTGATGGGCACATCCTCCCACAGCATAAGGGAAAAAGGATGGTGTCACATTCCCAAGGACGCCCACAGCTCATTCATGGGGCCCCCCCTAGATAACTTTTCTTATGGGTCAGGCACCGACTGACTTCCTGAGAGCTTAGTGGCCAGAATCCCAAGCTAAGGACTATTATGGGGTTGGAGTGGCAGAGAATGAGAAATCATTTCCTCACCAGCAAAATGGGGACATGAATACCTATCTCTAAGAACTGCTGGGGAGACCAAGGTCTGCAAAGTGCTAAAGTGCCTTATGAACAGAAATATTTATAGTGGCCCTGCAAAGGTATGTCTGTCTTGAATCCCTAGAACCCTTGGTGAATGCGACCTTATTTGGAAAAAGGATCTTTGCAAATTTCATTAAGTGAAAGATTTTGAGATGAGATCATCTTGCATTATCCAGGCACGCCCTAAATCCAACGGCAAGTGTCCTTAAAAGAGAAATAGAAAGGAAAAGTGAGAGAAGAGGGAAAGCCACGTGAGGATGAAGGGAGAAACTGGAGTGACGCAGCCATGAGTCAAGGGATGCCTGGAGCAGCAGCTGGAAGAGACACAGATCAGACTCCAGAGGAAGCATAGCCCTGGTGACACTTGATTTCACACTGTCACCTCCAGAACTGTGGGACGACATATTTCTGTTGTTTCAAGCCAACTAGCTTGTGAAAATTTGTTATGACAGCCGCAACCAGCAAACTAATACACGACTGTTGGATTTTTTTTCAAAACCAAGAACCAGGAGACAGCCCCACCTACAGAATTGACTTTCATTCACCTCACTGTAGCTTTAAGATAGTTAAAGCATTCAAGAATGCTCATTCTTGGGCAACAAAGGGAGACCTCGGTCTCTACAAAAAATCAAAAAATTAGCCTGGCGTGGTGGTGCACGCCTGTAGTCTCAGCTACACAGGAGGCTGAGGTGGGAGGATTGCTTGAGCCCCGGAGTTTGAGGCTGCAGTGAACCAAGATGGCGCCACTGCACTGTAGTCTGGGTGACAGAGAGAAACTCTGTCTTATAAATAAATAAAATACATTTAAAAATAAAGAATTAAAAAGAATTAAAATTAAAATCTTAATCCAAATTAGCATGAGTAAAGAAAGCCAAAGAAAAGCTAGAGTCAGGCAAGGAACCAAGGCATGCTTTCTGGAGGATGGTTTAGAACTTCCCTCTCCCATTCTGCCCATCCGGATGGGTTTTCAGGTGGTAGGGATGACATTCACCCATGATAGAGATGGGGGGTTTAGGGTGAGCTCCCGCGTGCCACATCTGTGAATCCGTAGCCCACTGCACCCTCTCCCTTAAAGCAGCCCTCTTTGGGCCTTCTCCAGATCAACTCCAGGTCTCCAGCAGCCCTACCTTGGAATAGGCCAGATGCCTGAAGGCCTTGCGGGCCTCCAGGGGCTCCAGGAACTCTACGATGGCGGTGATTCCACCCTCTGGCAGCAGCACGCGGCCCAGGCTGCCAAAACGGCCGAAGGTCTCCTGCAGCTCAGCCGCCAGGGTGCCTGCCGGGAGGTTCTTCACCAGAATCACGGTCTTGCTTCGTTCTGCTGCAGCCTGCAGAGAGGAAATACACACACATGAGACCACGGGACGGAGGGTCCTCAGCTGACACCAGTAGTGATCGTGGGGGGCTCCAGACGAGGCTCTCCATTTGGAACCTCAGCAACCAGACACTTAGGAGGCGGACCCAGGAGGAACCACCCTCTCTGGCATGACGCTTGCTGCAAGGCTGAGAGACAGCTCTGCAGAGTGGGTAAGGCCTGGGGCTCTGAAGCTGGATCTCCTGGATCAAATCCCGCCCCTCCACTTCTGAGCCGGGCTACACCTTCCTAGGCTTCCAATGGCTGAGGTCTGCATCTCAGTACCAAGGCTTCTTTCCCAGTAACTATAGGCTGCCCACCTGCTACCACGTGCAGCCAGCAGGACGTGCCCAGAGTTAATGGCTCTGGGAGCAGCCCGTGGCTCTCAGGAGTTGCTGCACCCCTTGTCCTTGGGTGGGCTGAGACGGAGGTGTGAGCTCTGCAGGTTCCCCCCAGGCAGAGCTCCAGGCACCCACAGGGCGGCGCACTACAGCAGCACACTCTGCACCCCAGTCTCCTTCCCTTCCCCGCATCCCATTCTCACCAAGGTTTTCTGCACTGTCCCCCAAAATTGTTTGCCCTTGAATCCTTGTCTCAGACTCTACTTCTGGGAGAATCCAAACTAAGAGACTAGCTATCCAGCCTCAGGAAATGCACTTAACTGTGCCTCAGCTCCCACAGTGACAGCAAGGACGTAGCATCAGTTTCACAGGATAGCTCCAGGAAAAGGTTTCATTAAATGGGTTAGTAAAAGTACATGTAATATGAGCACTCTGAAAACGCTAGCAATAATTTTATTAAAAAATAATGTTGGAGGCAGATAAAAGAGCCAAGAAAATATAATGGAAAAGTCTACGCATATGGCCTATCTGGGAATAAGTCTTAGCTCAGCTGCTAATTTAACCTGAGGCCTTGGGTCAATTACTTTGTTTCTGTAGGCTTGTTTCCTCATCTGCAGAACGGGCTAACAGTGACACCATCTTATAGAGGCCATACGGGGTTGCTATGAGGACTGCCTGAGGTGAGGGGAGTGAAACCATCTGAGGTGGGAAAAAGCTGGGCACCAGTGGGCTTCTTAGGTGCAACTCAGGCCGCAGTGTTACAGACAGAGACAGACTCTGGGGCCAGAAGGCCCGTGTCCAAATTCAGCTCCACCACGACGAGGTGTGAAGTGACTTCACCCCTCTGTGACTGTGGCTCCTTCTGCAGCGTGGAAGCACAGTAGAGCTGCTTTCACAGGGTTGTCATGTGAATAAAGTGAGCTACTTAAACATGCCAACTTAGAAGAGTGTTTTGGTAAGTCTTAATAAAGACTATTAGTATAGTTAGCTATTAGTATATTTATTTTATCCATCCATCCATCCATCTATCCACACACCCACCCACCCACCATCAATATTCATCCACCATCTATCCATCCACCCATCCTCCTCATCCATCTTCAGGTAGAAACTTAAGTCCTGGGAAGGCTGTTGAAAGAGCTGTTTTGGGAGTAAAATCCCCGAGTTTTTGTGCAGGCTCCTCCCACGTATAGACTGTTTGACCTTGTAAGTTACCTCCCCGCTCTCTGAGTATCGGTATACCAGACTGTAAAATGAAGGAGTGGATGTCATGTGGGCTCATGGTGTGAGGGGCCCTCTAAGCTTCCGTCATCCATAAACCTAAGACCTGCTACTTGGTGGAGAACAGGTACCCGGAGGTGCTGGACTCTTCTCTGCTAGGTTCAAGAAGGGTCAAAGTCCCCCAACAACAGACCACAGATGCTCTGGGAAGACACTGGGTATGGCAGTGAGATGTTGGGGGTCCTGACCTGTGCAGAGGAACTGTGGGGTTAGAGGCAGACCTCCTGTACATGGCTCTGGAGAGACAGAATCAGGGTCAGATAGGCCACTTGTCTGAGCCCATGTAACATTTCTTCCTTTCTTTATAGACAATTTAGAAATTAGTAATAGTCCTTAGAAGGCCAGATCCTTGAATCCACCTGCATCTCCCTGGAAAGGCCATTTCTGGCTCTCTAGTGGCCTCTGGCTGGCGCCGGGGAGAGCACCTACCTGGCTGAAGGAATCCAGGCTGACACCGTTGTCTATGAGGAAGCGCCGCACTTCCTGGACAAGCTGAGTCTCCCCCAAAGCCACGCGTACGGCCACGCTGCCCTTGGTCTCCTGTGGGAGAGGAAAGGAAGAGCTCCAGTTGGCTGTCTGGCAGGTGACATGTTGGCCCTCCCCTTTCCCAACAGCCTGAGGAGGCGGCAGGGTTAGAAATGGATCCAAGGATGCCGCTCACCTTCCTACATCGATCAGATGCCCCAACGGCTCTGTGCTTTTTTTTTTTTTTTTTTTTTAAAGACAGAGTCTCACTCTGTCGCATATGTCCTCCAGGCTGGAGTGCAATGGTGTGATCACGGATCACTGTAGCCTCAATCTCCCAGACTCGAGCAATCTTCACACTTCAGCATCCTGAGTAGCTGGGACCACAGGATGTGCCACCACACTCAGCTCATTTTTATATTTTTTGTAGAGATGGGGTTTCACCATATTGCCCAGGCTGGTCTTGAACTCCTGGGCTTAAGCAATCCACCTGCCTCAGCTTCCCAAAGTGCCAAGATTACAGGTGTGAGTCACTGCGTCTAGCCCCCCAATGGCTCTGGCTTCCCAGATCTCTCAGAGTAGATCTGGGACCCCAGGGTTTCCTTTCCTGCACTCCCCCTCCCCTCATCATATGGGTCTTTGCTGGCACTCCCACGCCGAGCTCATCCCGCCCCAGGGCTCCGGCAGTTGCTGACTTTGGCCTCCACGGTTCTTACCCCACACTCCCTTGCTCTATTCAGTTTCGGCTTAAACATCACTTGCTGACCAGCACACCCTCACAGTGACAGCCTATCCCTCCCTTGGCTTTTCGGTTCTCTGCCATCACCAGGCCTGCCGCACTGTACCTCTGCTAATGTGTCAGTGTCTGTTCCCTCACCAGAAGGCACCACAAGACCCTCACCGCTCGTTTGGGGGATTGCTGTGTTCCCAGAACTCAGAGCACTCGTGGGATCTGAAGCGGGTACAGTCCCCCAGCTGGCCTGGGTCTAGAGCTGTGCTGTCCAACACAGTGTCACAAGTCCCTCAGAGCCATTCAGTATTTGAAATGCAACGCGACACATCTAAAGCACTCTCGGTGTAAAACACACACGAAATTCTGTGAGGAAAAAAAAGACTAAAATAGCTTGTAACTTTTTTTAAACATTATATATATGGTGAAATAATATTTCAGATATACCAAGTTAAATGAAATATATTATTAATATTAATTTTGCCTGTTTCATTTAGCCTTTTAAACATGTGGCCACTAGACCATTTCCAGCTACACATGTGGCTCGTATTCCCTAATGGACAGCACTGACCTTTAGTGCCTGGGGAGAAGGGGTGGGCAGCAATGGGCAAGGAGCTTATGAGCCAAATCCACCAATGTCCTTTGTTAATTTGATGAAAACCACTCCCAGGTTTGCCTGGGAAGAACTCAGCTGCCTCTAACTCCAGGTGCATGTTTTTTCTTTTTTTTAGACAGAGTCTCACTGGAATGTGGTGGTGTGATCTAGGTTCATGGGAACCTCCGCCTCCTGGGTTCAAGCAATTTTCCTGCCTCAGCCTCCTGAGTAGCTGGGATTACAGGCATGTGCTACCACACCAGGCTAATTTTTGTATTTTTAGTAGAGATGGGGTTTCTCCATGTTGGCCAAGGTGGTCTCGAACTCCTGACCTCAAGTGTTCTGCCTGCCTCAGCCTTCCAAAGTGCTGGGATTACAGGTGTGAGCCATGGCACCTGGCCCAGATGCATCCATTTTAAAAGAGGGTATGAAGATACAAAATATACAAAGAACAGGGTATTTTCAGGCTTTATGCAAAGTACCTTAGACAAAGTATCCTTTGTATTTTATATATATAAAATATGCTTTATATGAATCCTGCCTATAATCCCAACACTTTGGGAGGCTAAAGTGAGATGATCACTTGAGCCTAGAAGTGAGACCCCCATCCCTGCAAAAATAAAAATAAATTAGGCATGACGGCATACATCTGTGGTCCTAGCCACTTAGGAGGGTGAGGTAGGAGGACTGCTTGAGCCAAGAATTTGGGAGGCTGTAGTAAGCTATGGTCATGTCACTGTACTCCAGCCTGGGTGACAGAGCAACTCTGTCTCCAAAAACAACAATAACAACAAATATATATGTATGTATATCTATATATCTACTTGAATATACCTTTTAAAAAGTATCCTTTTATCCTTTTGTAGAAGGTACAAAGCACATACAGGATACGGAGTAAAAGGAATACAGAAGAGCAGATACATCAGCCGCGTAAGTCTAGAGATCTAATAGCAGTGTACAACATTAGCACCAGAGGTAACATTGGAGATTTCTGCTTTTAGCAAAATCTTCTGTAGTGGATTTTAGGTGTTTCTGCCACACACACAGAAGGGCAAGTGTGAGATGATGGAAATGGTGATTTTCTGGCCTGTGGTAAGCATATCACAATCTATATGTCTATTGAAACATCACACGGATTTTTAAAGCTATGTGATGTGGAGGAGCTGGATGGCTGGAGAAGTCTGAAGGAATAAGCTAGACTTGAGAGAGGAGGAGGAACGGAACCCATGACCCTTGCCCGGGCTTCAGAGACCTGGGTGGTGAAAATCGTGAGACGTGGCTCAGAGCCAAGGCACCAGAGTTGGCCAGACCTGGTGTCCTCCCACCTCCACCTCTTTGCAAGTCTGTGACCTTGGACAGGTTACCGTGTCCCTGGCCTCGGTTTATTCATCTGGACAATGGGGATATAAGAACAAGAACCCCTACTTCACAGGGCCACTGTGAGGAGTATCACACACTAATGCTTGTGGCACAGTGGGGGGCTCAGGAATGTCACTCATTGACACCACTGTCAATCACATTCTCTGGGGTGGCTCCATACAACAGTATGAGAAGCCAGAGCTGGAGCCCGGCTGGGGGTGTTTCCAAAGGCAGGGCTGGAGAGCACCTTCCATTCCAGAGGTCTCTGGGAAGGCCCAAGAGGAGAGCCCCAGGGACCCCTGCCTCACAGCCGACAGCAACATGACGTGCCTCCTGCTCTTTCTCCCCTGCAGTGGCCCGGATCCCAGAGAGGATTGGTCAGCCTTTACTCACGTGGTCAAAAACTTGACTCTTGGTGGCACTGTACTTCTGTGCGATGGCATCGGCCACGGCATTTGGCCCCATGAATAACGTGTTCCAGTTGTGAGAGCTAAGAGGCAGAGGCAGAACGAGGAGATCAGACCACAGCTAAATGAGGGGAATGCGCTCTCAAACACAAAACCTGTTAAGAAATGGGCTCCTAGGCCTGTCTATGTCCCCCCGATTTCCCTACCATGGGCTACGTATACAGGGCCTGAAGAAGAGAGGGATGATGGCAGGGACCACCCCTAACATTAGTCCAGCGCTTCATCTGTGTCAGGAACTAAGCACTTCACATACATTCACTCACTTAAACCTTACAGCACCACAAAAGTAAGGCACTACTGTTATTCTCCCATTTTACAGATGAGAACACTGAAGATCGGTAAGGTATGACCAAACCCATCAGGAGTCAGAAGACCCAGGAGGCTTAGAAAGGGCAAGGTGAAGGTGGCAGAGGATTGAGTTGGGGCTCGGTGGCTTCAGGGGCACTGAGGACCTGGTGCTGTTGGCTTTGTCCTGGGCCTCCTTCTTCTTCTTGTAGGACGAAGATCCCAGAGCGCTGGCATCTTCACTGGTTTCCTTCTTGATGGTAGACGGTAACACATGGAGCATTCTGCCCTGGATGGGGATGACAGGAAGGGAGTAAACAGCAGCCCTGCTTCCTGCCAGAGGATGTTGGCGTCTGCCATGAGTAAGCTGGTCAGCACTAAAACCCTGACCAGAGGGTGGGAGGTCAGGTAGAACGAGGCAACTCTCTTCCCACCCGACAGGCACCCCACATTGTGAGGGGGCCATCTGACACAGCTACACACATGAATCTTTGATCAGTTTATAACCTGCACCTGCAGCCCTATCCCTGCCCCGCAAGCCTGCATCGCCTCCTGTCCCTGCACAGGTGAGTGAGAATGTGAGCTCCATGATGACACGGCCAGGTCTGGCCTGATGACCACAGGAAGGTCAAGAAATCATGAATGAATGGATGAATGAATGAGAAAAGGAAAAGGGTGATGGTGAGGTAGTCTGAGGCTTAGGGATGGATGCTAAGTATATTACTTGGTAACACTGAGAAAAGAGAAGTTTCTTATATTCCACTGCGGCCATTTTAATATGCCCCTATCAAAAAATTCCTTTCTTCTTACTCCTCTTCCAAGGTGGTATCTATAGAGATGAAGAGCAAATTCATCCATTCAAGGAATATTTTTTCAGTGCCTGCTCTGTGCCAGACACAGGTGTAGGTGCCACAAATCAGTGACAAGAACAGATCAGACCCCACCCTCATGTGACTTCTGACCTTCTAGTGGCTTGTGTGAGGCGGTGACTTAGCATGCCACTGCACGTCTTCTTAGGCTCACAAAGGGGACGCTAGTGTCTACATACACAGACACACACACACACACACACACACACACACACACACACACACAGCCTTTCCCTACCACGTGAGCCCTGCAGCCTCCCGGCCAGCCCAGGAGGGGCCTCACCTGGAATACCTGCCCGTCCACCTCTGAGTAGGCCTTCACAGCGTGCTCAGGGAACATGAAGGTGACAAATGCAAAACCCTTGGGTTTCTTGGTCAGGCTGTCGATGGGGTAGTGGAGCTCAGACAGGGGACCTGAGGACAGAAATATTGGTCTCTGGTGGGCTGGGGACACGGCCCCAGGGAAGAATGTGGTGAGCACCAGCTGTGCGCCAACCTCACAGGTCACAGGTGTCATTTCCAGTCCCCTCCGTGTGTCTATCCTAAGAGCAACAATACCTGGGCTGGAGCTCAGCACCACCACCTACCACATGTGCAGCCTGCCTTGGGCAAATGAGCCTCCCCATGCCTCAGTCTTTTCATCTGTAAAACGGCACAACAGTACCTAGCTTATGGGCAGCTACACGGGTTAAATGTGTTAATGCATGCATAGTGCACGAAATGGTGCCTGCTACAGTTAGTGCCAAAGAAGTGTCTTCCGTGATGACATTAACATCATGCTCCGATTAAAGCACACGCTTTCCGCATTGGTTTCCACTCTGCGTTCAGAAGGTCTTAGCAAAAGACACATCCCCCCTCTGGGTCTTTTCTTCCCAAATGGACATTTGCAGTGTTATCGATGAATGCTTCTCCCACTCAGCCCAGCCATGCGGTGTAAGCCAGGACACCAGCTTGTGTGGAAGGATTTGGTGAGCAGAATGGTGAATGGAACAGACGGTTCCACTGGGGACAGGCCCCAGGCTAGGAGGTCAGCTCCTCTTCCTGATGGCGGGCCTCACTCAGGGCATCCTTGCCCTGACAACAGGGTCCACATCAGGTGTTCAACCTACATCTCTGATCCCGCAACCTACAGCTGGCCTCTGCATAGACACAGGGAGACGCTACGGGGATCTCAAAGATGTCAAGACCTCCCCTCATCCTGAGCCCTCCCTTTCTGCCCTTCAACAATGCTAACTCTACAAACACACACAGCCTGTCGTGGCCAAGCTGGACTACGGGCCTTCAATCCCATGGCCTGACAAATAACAGCAACACCACCACTAACCACGACACTATCAAATCTATCTGGTGCTCAGCTTGGATAAGACTTTACATAATTAAGGGTTGAGCTATGGAGGGGCACCATGTAGGTATATTCGTCAGGCATAACCCGTACAGTTTCTCAATTCCAATACTGAGTGGCAAGAGTTTGGACAGCAAGGCACTATCTCAAAAGAGCCATCCAAATTGCTTCAATTCTGAATTTGGAGAAGTTACAGAGTTCAGACAGCAAAAGATGCCAGTGATGCTATTAATACCTTTTAGTTCCTGCCCTGCAAATGCCTGCATTCATCATGTCATTGAACTCTCACAGAAGGTCAGGGGTAGTTGGTCCCATTTTACAGATGAGAAAACTGAGGCAAGAGATGTGGTGTTGTGTGCACACTGAGACCCAAACCCAGGAGGTCAGAGTCTGAGCCCAGCTCTCATAGCCATTGGGTACCCACAGTTCCGAGGCCACGCCCCTACCATATTTGGAGAAGAGCTTCTCCAGGTCCTCCTCGGTACTGGTGTAGGGCAGGTTCCGTACAAAGAGCCTTCCGGACTCGGCCAGGTCCTCCTCCTCTTCGTTCTCCCCGAGCATCCGACCTTGCCAGGATTTGGCGCTATTCTTTGGCGGACCCTTGGTGGTGGGGACGTTCTTTTCCCTGAACACCTCAATGTAGCGCCCACCTGCAATGAGGAGGAGTCAGGGCTCCAGGTGAGACTCCTTGCCGGTGACTCCAAACTCTTCTCTGCTGCCTTCCAGACAACACGATCAAGGTGGCAGACGACAGCGCCCAACACCTGCCCTATCACCTGGGCATAAGCCAACACCAGGCCTGAACCCACATCTCACTCATCCTGCCAGTTCCGCTTCAGCCCTGGAGGGAGCCTGCCTCGGTTATCCCAAACCACAGCAATGCATTCTCTAAACTCTGGAGTGTATGCTCTGGCACTGCTTGCTGTTCTGCCTTGGGAAGGGTCTTAGGTGGCAGCCCAGCCCTGGGTACCTACCTGCTGATGATTTGTTTGCACACACAGCCCCTGTGCCTGATTAGGGCGCTATTGTCACTGTATCCTGCACAGGCACTATTAGCTGCTCAATAAACACCCACCTCTTGACTTGCTAACAAGATTCCCAAGGCTCCCCATCTTCTGTAACACAACGCATGCCTTCACTGGGGGTGATAGCTGGATTCAAATCACTTGTCTTGGCCAGGGATTGGTCAAAGATTGTATCCCTGGGTATTGTTCAGAAGACCTCCCAAATCTAGGGAATTTGCGCGTGCTGTTCCCTCTACTGAACGTCCTGCCCGTAGAGCCAGAGCCTGCTTCCTCAGCTGCAGAGTTGTGTTCCAATGTCGCCCCTCAGTGAGGCCGAAGTAGACAGCCAAGCCTCCCCCAATCCCCGCCTTCCCCAGGACCTGTGCCTGCTCGGTGTTTTCCTGTAGTATAAATCACACATTTAATCACCTGTCTCTCCCTGCTAAGTCAGTTTACTCTGTCAGCTCCAGAGGGGCAGGGATCTGGGTATATTTGCTCCCTGCCGTGTCCCCAGTGTCTAGAACAGTGCCTGCTGAGAGTCAGTACTCAAGAAGAACATGGAAAGGAAAGGAAGGAATGAAGATGGACCCTGTAACACAGAGCTGGCACGTGGCCAGGGCTTCCTTACCCATGTACTCCCGGTTGCATTTCAGAGCTTTCTTCACTTCCTCTTCGTTGCTGAAATCCACAAAGATGTACCCTGACAGAGGACAATGACAGAGCTAAAATCTGAAGGTCTCACAGACACTTGCGGGGGTCCCCATAGGAACACGATACTGTGCTAGGAGCAGAAAGTGAAGGAGAAACCTCTATCTTGGCCAAATCTCCAAAATATGAAGGATCTCCCTCTCTCTCTCCCACTCACAGTCAAATTTCCCTTTGCAGGGAGCATCCAGACCCCAGCCCGGTGTTGTGGATGAAGACGCTGAACGCCAGGAGTCGGAGAACAGGGGGCCTTTCTGTCTCCCTCCAAGCCTCACCCCACCCGACTGGCACCTGTTCCATGCCATTCTCTGGAGAAGGGCCCATGGCTGCAGCATGAGGCCCCGTCTAGGCACTGGAAGCACCATCTCCACGCCCACTCTGCTCCTGGGTGCCTGAGGCCTTGACTTGCACAAAAATAAGTGAATGGGGAGTCTTTCCTCTAGCACGAGAGGCTCCGCTTCCTGACCTCATTGGGTCTCAACGCTGTGAGGCAACAAGGTGAGGACCGTTCCCCTGCTTTTCTGGAGCAGTAAAGAAATACTCCCAGGGGCACACAGCTACTAGTTGGCAATGTCTAGTACTTGGTCCAAAGCCCTGGGATTTTCCGCCTTTCATCACAAGGCTGTTTAGACTCTTTCTGTGACTCCTCTGTGCCCTCCTTTCCTATATTCAGGCACCTCATCCATCCCCATAAATATCTTTCATCCTTCTACCTCCTCCTCTCCATGGCCACACCCTGGGCCCTCTAACCAATGATCCTCCCTTAAAGGATGGCAAATGCCCAGCTTCAGGACCCATTCTTCACCAGCCAGGGACCATCCTAAATCTGATTACTGCTCCCCCACCCATCCCGCTCTAAGCTCCTGGGGGCCCCTGCAACCAGACTGAAGCCCACAGTCTTTTTTTCTTTTTGAGATTGGGTCTTGCTATGTTGTCCAGGCTGGACTTGAACTCCTAGGCTCAAGTAATCCTCCCACTTTAGCCTCTTGAGTAGCTGAGACTCACACAATCTTTAATGAGGCTCCTAAGCTTAAGGGGCCTGGCCTGCCTCCTCCCCAGCTCTCCTGCAGGGGACATTCTACTGCTTTTCAACATTTCATGCTTGGATGCCAGCTCTCTCCAACTCCGGGGCCTCCAATATGGTTTTCTCTCGGCTCTGACAACTCAGATATGCTTCTTGTTCCCTCTGGTCCCTGAAGTGTCATAAAAGCAAGGGTAATACCACCACCGCCACCAGCAGCATGAATATTAATAGCAGCTTTCATTGAAGTGCGCAACAGGGGCTTAGCACTGCTCTAAATGCTGTACACGTGGCCATTCATGCAACTTGGCAAGACAGATTTACGTAACTGCAGAGAAAAAGAAACTGAGGCTAAGTCCCTTGTCCAAGGTCATAGGGCTCCTACCTGAGATACCTGGACAGGGCCCTTTACCCTGACCTCACCCTGCCCTGTAATCAGTCTGCAAGGAGAGAGATGGTCGGCTGAATGGATCGGCCAGGTAAGTGAAGCTTTTGTGGTAAGAGAGAGTTGGGGAAGAAATGCAGAAACAGGACAGTGATGAGACCACCCCTCAAGCACACCTGCTTCCCCAGATCTCAGCCGAGGTAGCTCTCAACTGCTCTGCCCAGGCCAGTGTCTTCTTGCCAAAGGCAGAGTACACAGCCAACGGCTTCCGGCCTCCCCGCAGCCAGGGGGCCTCAGTGTGCTTCTCTGAGAAGCAGCACATCTGCTGCTGCATCTCCTGCAGTCTCGGAGCTCGCCAGCAAGCAGGAGTAGGCATGGGTAGGTGCCCACCTTCCCGAGCTTGTGCCCACTTTGCCAAGCTCAGACACTTTGCCTACTGGCCACGCTGCTCACCTCGGGGAAGTCAAAACCCAGGGCTCTGAAGCCAAGGGAGGTGCCTGGTTGCCTGGAGTGCAAACCTGCAGGGAGGGTGGCACAGGGCACCACCACACATACTCAGCAGATCAGAGCCCTGCCCACCAGCAGAGCTGCCTGTGGACTTTGCCCAGCAAACCCCAGGACCTGCTGGCCTTTGTTTCAGTGCAGTAAGTGAGCCCACTGGGATAGGTGAAGGCTAAGATGAGGAGGGGAAAGATGAGAAACACGGGTGAAACCTCCGCCCCTATACACCAGGCTGCGGCAAGAGATGCAGCCTTGACCTGACCACATCCACGGAACTGAGGACCACAAATAGGAAGGGAAACAGGTGCCCTTCAAACTTCTCCCTTATTCAAGTACCCCAACCTTCCAGCTTCACTGTCTGCCCCCTTTACCGCCTGGAAACATCCCAGTTCGTACCTGTTTTATTCCCATGAGCGTTTCTCACAATTCGAACGGCCACTGGTTTCAGGGGTGCCAGGAATTCCATAACATTTTTCTGTAACAAGAAGAAAAGGTTTTTTCCTTTTACCAACCAAATAATAAAAGTACAACCCAATGAAAAGACATGGGGCAAATTTCTGAATCAAGATCACAAAGTGTTTCATTCTTTAGTTTTTCTCTTTCCTTAGACATGTCTCTTCTCCATCATTAAAACTACCTTGGAAAAAAATTTGAAAAAAAACTGAAGAAATGAAAGTAATATAAATATAAAATAGCAATGTCTCTATCAGCAGCAAAATAGCAATGTCACTATCAGCATTTTAAGACACGGTTTCCCCTCTAGATAATTTTATATACTTGGGATTACATCTGGCCTTTTTCACTTCTCATGAAGCTTGGGTATTTGGTTTTTGTGTATTAGTTTTGCAAGTAGCCACCTAGTGGTTTTTGTCTTATTAATTAAAATGTGATTTTCTGAATGGTTGATACTGAAAAAATTCTGACAAAATTACAAGACAACTCAGTGAGTTTAATAAAACCTAAAAGCTTGCTACTTTGAAGTTTGATAAGTTATATTTCAGAAATTTATAAACATATAGAGTAACAGAACAGATAAAGACTTCAAGAGAAAAAAGAGCAAAAGACATGATTGGGCACTTTTTTTGGGGGGGTAGGGGGAAAGAAGTCTTGCTCTGTCGCTCAGGCTGGAGTGCAGTGGCACGATCTCAGCTCACTGCAACCTCCGCCTCCCGGGTTCAAGCAATTCTCCTGCCTCAGCCTCCTGAGTAGCTGAGACTACAGGCATGTGCCACCATGCCCCGCTACTTTTTCTGTATTTTTAGTAGAGATAGGGTTTCGCCATGTTAGCCAGGATGGTCTCAATCTCCTGACCTTGCGATCTGCCCGTCTTGGCCTCCCAAAGTGCTGAGATGACAGGCGCGAGCCACCTAAAAGACAAGATATGCTGGCCAGGCGTGGTGGCTCATGCCTGTAATCCCAGCACTATGGGAAGCCGAGGCGGGTAGATCGCCTGAGGTCAGGAGTTCGAGAGTAGCCTGGCCAACATAAGAGCGAAACTCTGTCTCAAAAGAAAAAAAAAAGATATATGTGATCTACAAATGTGAGAGGATGATCCGTCTTACAAGTAATTTAAAATATAAACTAACATGAGATGCCAACTTGACCTATCACATTGATAAAACATTAATAAGACCCAGGGTTCAGGGAAATGGGCACTTGTAGACTCTGCTAGAGGGAGTATAAATTAGTGATGCTCCCAGAGGACACTGATGTTCTGTGCTAATGCCTTAGAATTATACATGCATGTGCCCACACAGAATATCTACTGGAGCAAAGATCAGCAAACTATGGCCCACAGGTCAGATACCACCATGGTCTGCTTTTGTATGGCTTGCAAGCTAAAAATGGTTTTTATTTAAAAGGTTATTTATGAAAACACAAAACAAAACAAAAAAAACCCAACGAATGTGTGACAGAGATTATATGGCTTATAAAGCCTAAAATATTTACCATCTGGCCTTTACAGACGAAGTCTGCTCACCCCTAATTGCAAGGAACTGCATTATTATAACAGCAAAAAACTGGATGTAACTCCCATGTCCAAATTTAGGGGAGTGAGTAGGCCTAGGGAAGTTTACCCTGAGTAAGGAAGAGCATGAGCATAAAAAATGCTGCTGTAGCAGAGTATATTCAACATTCAAAGAGGTCTACGACATATCATGATGAGGGGGAAAAGAGTTTCCAAAGAGCTACCAGTAAAGAACTGCTTCTTAGACATACAAAGACAAAAACGTCTAAGAAGACGCTGCAGTGAGCTATGAGGGCACTACTGTACTACAGCCTGGGCAACAGAGCGAGACCCCGTCTCACAAAAAAATTGAAAACAAAAACCAAAGAAAAACAAAACAAAAACCGTCTAAGAAGATACACCTAAAATGTATCAGCGGATGTCGCTGGGTGGCATACAGGTGCACTGGCCAGGGCAGCCCGTTTGCCTGGGATGGGTGGTGACTGTATGTGTAGTCCTTAGACCTGCGGTAATTCCACCCACAGCCTGGCACCCCACTGGGGTGGCACCCCTCTCACTCTCAATTCAGTGTAGATGATAATTTAGTAGTCATCCTACTTTTGGGCAGTTTTTTAAATATTCTTTTCATTTAGCTACATGGTTTTGAATTTTCTATATAGAACTTCTATTACTTTCATGAGGAGCAAAAATTAAAACTGTGTTCACCGCTGTTATAGACCCAGAGACAGCAAACTATATAGTCCACAGACCAAATCTGGCTCACTGCCTGTTTTCGTAAATAAAGTTTTATTTATTTGTACCTACTTTCTGAGACTGCTTCCTTGCTATAAGAACAGGGCGAGTGGTCACAAGAGAGACTGTGTTGATCACAAAACCTTAAATATTTACTGGCTGACCCCCCTACCCTTTTCTTTAACAGAGTGTGTGCCCACCCTGGCGCGCGTGAAACCAGAACTCTGTCTTGGTGTAGCCATTTCTGTTTCCTGACCCTGACAATGCCAGAGATCTTATTTCTCAGCCTTGTTGGCCCCTAATTCCTCCTAGCTCATGTTCTCAATGACTCTGACACCCCCATGCACCAAAGGCTCCTGGCCTCCCCACCCTCGTTCTCAGCACATACCTCTGTGACGTTGAACGGGGCTCCCCGCAGCTTCACGGTGTGGCAGGTGGTGGGTTCCTTCTGGTTTGCTGGTTTTTCTGTCTGAGTGATCAGAAAAACAAACAGAAGTGGCCACAATGACCCTTCATACAGCTGCACATATTGAATATAACTCCCATGTCCAAAGTTAGGGGACTGAGTAGGCCTACGGAAGTGAATAATTTAGTAGTCGTCCTACTTTTGGGCAATTCAATATTATTTAATATTCACTGGGACATTTCAGTGCCAGAGAAGGTACCTGCTGCCAGGGGGAGCTGGAGGCTGGGAACAACCAATGCCTACTGTGGATAGAGTCTGGCCAGAGGTGTGGCCTATGTGATGCCAAGTCTCCGTGTGCCCCTGAGATGAGCGCTGGAACCACAGCCTGGCAAGCTATGGGCACTCAGACAGGGGCCCTGGGGCCACAAGGGGGCTAGGAATGGGAAGGAGCCCTGAAGAACAGGGATGTCAGTGTCACTATTTAGGGCTATCAGTGCCAGACGCTGAGCTAAGTACTTTACAGATGCCACTGACCTACTAAATCTTTACAACAATCCCATGAAGACTATGGGTTCAGGATCTTTTTTTCCCACAATTCCAGAATCCAAACAGCTCTGAAAAACCTACGTTTCTGGTAACTTTCATGGCAACAAAACCTGCCCTGACTTGAATGCACTTCCTAGCAAAGCCTGCCCTGAGTGGATGTGAGCCCATTTATAGCTTATGCTGATCCATGCAGCGCAAGCGGTCTTTTCTGGCTGCACTGCAGAAATGTGACTGCGCTTGATGATGGGGTGCTGCCTTTCATCCTCCGTATTTAGTAAGAAGGTAGGTAGAGGGGGGTGAGCCTGCTGGGGGTATTGCATTCCAAAGGGTTTGCTTCCTGAAATCTGAAGATTCCAGAATTCCAGCATATACTTAGGCACAGGGTCAGAAACTGGAGGCGGGGAGCAGTGCCACCGTGAGCGTCTTTTTATAGACAAAACTTAGAGGCTGAAGGAAGTAAAGTATCTCAGCCAAGGTCCAACAGCTACTAAATTTTGTAACTAGGATTTGAGCTCATAATTCTGACTTCTCCACACTCTACCACCTCTCTGAAATATACATTTTTTGGGGGGGCGGGGAAAGGACAGGGTGCATAACTAGAAGAGACAGAAAATAAAAGGAGGGAGGAAGAAGAAAAGGAAAAGAGGAAAGAAAAGAGGAGGATAAAGCCTGCTTTCACCTCATTTGAAAACTCAGGGCTGGGGCCAGGTGCAGTAGCTTACACCTGTAATTCCCACAATCGAGGAGGCTGGGGCAGGTGGATCACTTGAAGCCAGGAGCTCGAGATCAGTCTGGCCAACATGGCAAAATCCCACCTCGACTAAAAATACAGAAAAATTAGCTGGGCATGGTGGCACATGACTATAATCCCAGTTACTCAGGAGGCTGAGGCAGACAATCACTTGAACCTGGGAGGCAAAGGTTGCAGTGAGCTGAGATCGCACCACGCACTCCAGCATGGAGCATGGGTGACAGAGCGAGACTCTGTGACAAAAACAAACAAACAGAAAAGAAATGAAGAAAGGACACATGGGAAGCAAACAGCAGGGCCGAGATCAGAAGGCGCCTTCGGACTGCAGAGCTGCGTCTTTCCTCCACATTCCACTCTCCTAACAGAGGAGCTGCGGGGACCACGGGCAAGCAGAGAGCGGACCTCCTCCCTCAGCACCCGCGGGATACACACGCACCTCGGCTCTGGCCTCTGGTGGCCTCTTTTTCCCAGCTGGCATTCCTTGCTCTTGGCCTACGCCCTTGCCGTCTCTTTCCTGCAGGGCTGGGGTGGTGGAGGAACCCTCTTCCTCGACCTCGCTCCCTTCATCACAGTGCACGGCTTCATCTTCACTTTCCTCTTCCTCTGAGGAAGAGGATGACCCGGCCTTCACCATCTTGGACTTCAGGTAGTCCATGTCCGACAGCTCCTTCTGCACAGCTGCCTTCCATTCGAGGTTTGCCTCTTCTGGAAAAACAGGGAGGCTAGGATCAGTGATAGCTATGAGTAAACCAGAGTTTGGAGGCAGCAAATGGCAGATGGTCCTCCTAGTGGGAGGCCTGAGGCACCACACCCACCCTGTCCCTGGCCCCTGTGGCCAGCATCCCCCATACGTGCTCTGATTAGCAATGCCAAATGGGGTGAAGCTACCGCAGCTTTGATATTCTCTGTGCCACACATTGTGAAACCCAAGCTCCTCATCAGGGCTGGCTGTGCGGGCTTCTTCCACTGTCGCCTCCTGCTCCAGACAACCCCACCCACCTCGAGCCCCTCAAGCCCACATACTTCCCTTTCCTCTGTGTCTTCGCGGTGCTGTTCCCTTGCCTGGAAGCCCTTTTCTCTCCCCTCCCCTACTGTGTCCCACTAAGTCTCCTGAGTTCCTCAGATGTGAACTTAGCGCAGCAGAAACGTTACCAGGTGTAACTGCACTAAATGCGCATCCTCTCACCTTTACACCCAAAACAACTCCCAACCTTCCACCTGTATCCTCCTGTGTTGCAATTGCTTCCTTGCCCACCAGGCCTCCCCCTACACCATAAACCCCTTCGGAGGATAAAGGCTCAGTCCCTCACCTTCCCTGCTGACTCTCCTGTGCCCCTTTCCCGCATTGTCTCTGTAGCACTCATCATCCTATCATACGCCCAACAGTGGACTTATTTTTTATTGTTTCTCTCCCCAGCTGTAATCGCAGCTCCATGGGGGCAGGGACTCTTCCGTCTTTTGCTTATCAACATAATCCCAATGCCTGAAGCATGGCTGGCAGATAGCAGGTGCTCAAGAAGTATTTCCTGAGTGACTGACTGACTGAATACATAGCTAGGATCAGTGAAGGCAGATGCACCTGCAGAGGGATCATCACCCCACTGGAGAGCTCGAGGGCTCACCTGACTCCTAGCATCTGGCACAGAGGGGCCCCTGGTGCCCGCTAGCCCAGTGGCAAGCACAGGCCCGTGCACATGGAGCACACCATCCACAGGCCCTCACCTTCCAGGTCCTCCCCGGCTCCCTCCTCCTCACTCTCCTGCCCGGAATCGGAGTCGAAGTTCAGGTAGTCGCTGGCAGGCTTGCTCTTCCCTCTCGAGGGCTCAGCATCCAGGCCATCGTTCGCCCAAGTGGCTGCCTGCACCCGCTTCTGATGAACTGACAGAAACTCCTGGAATTCTGTATCCTCCTTCAGCTGGTGGCACCAGAACCCAGGCAGCAGGGACACAGGAAAAAGGGAGAAGAGGCAGAGAAGGCTCAGGTGGGGCTTGACTTTTCTGACTCTTAAAGAGGGCAAGAAGATTCCTCACTTCCCCCATTCTCTAGAGGACCCTGAGGTTCAGCACCGTCAGTTCTGAGGAAGGCAGAGCTGACTCCTCACCAGACAAAACTAAGAGGCCATGGAGACAAGGCCAGGGGAGAGATCAGAGGCACAGCTCTCTGCCCGCCAGGGCTGGCCTCCACCCTCTCTAGCGTCTACCCCCTCCAACCTCTTCCCTCTCCCAGCCTCCACCTACTCTAGCCTCTTCCCTCTCCCAGCCTCCACCTCCTCTAGCCTCTTCCCTCTCCAGCCTCTACCCTTCCAGCCTCTTCCCTTTCCCAGTCTCTATCCTCTCCATCCTCTTCCCTTTCCCAGTCTCTACCCTCTGCAGCCTTCTCCCTCTCCCAGACTCCATCCTCTCTAGCCTTTACCCTCTCCAGCCTCCACCATCTCCCAGCCCCTACCCTCTCCAGCCTCTACCCTCTCCAGCCTCTTCCCTTTCCCAGCCCCACCGTCTTCCACCTGCTGCCCTCCCTCCTTCCTGGGCAAGAGGACAGACTCTTACCTTCTCCAATTGACCCGCCACCTTTTTCTTTTTCTCGTCCTGAAAACAGAAGGCATAAAGGGTGAGGGTCACACAGATGAAGGGAGCTAGGAAACAGAACTGCATTGCCCGTGGAAGGCCCATCTTTGGGAACCAAAAGGGAGTGACTACCCTGCTGGAACTGGGGACAGAGGCTAGAGTGATCCTTTACATACTTTCTTAATTTCTGGAGTAGCAGAGTCTTTTGGAGGCTGCTTGGGCTGGCTTGGCTTCTTGGCATGTTTGCTCCAGGCTCTGGGTTTTGTCGGGTCCCCGAACGACTTGCAGAACTCCACCTGTGTGGGAAAGAGTGATTTTAGCACCTGCCACGGCACCCAGGTTGGGTGCTGTCCTTCAGCACCTGGGAGCTTGGGCATTTGAGACAACTGGCACTTCCTAGCTGAGTTTGCTGAAGTAGATTACACCTCACCCCTCAGCCTGGGCTTTCTTCTCCTCCAAGTATAGAACGTAACACTCTACCGGTCTATCACTATGAGTCTGTAATACCGTAAAGATAATAACTGCCACTTACTGAGGAATTCCACATGCCAGGTGCTGTCTAAAGTGCTGTGCAAGTACTGACACACTGAGGCCTCTCACATCAGTGACAGCTAGGACTTTCTACAATTCAGATCAACAATTTGAAGCACCAGGAAGTCAACTGCCCTGGGTTACCCAGGTAGTAAGTGACAGAGTGAAGACTGGAACTCGGGGAGTCTCTGGGCTCTGCAACCTGAGTTCCTAACCATCCACTCTACAGGGAGGCATGAAGATGGCATGAGATAATTTGGGCCAAGCACTCAACCAGGGTCTGGGCAGGGCAATGTGCGGCAGCAGCTACCAGGGTTACCCCACACTGCCCTGGGATAATTATAATAAGGTGAGCTCATCGGGCTCCAGAGAACAATTCGAGAGTGATAGGGACAATGGGGTGACCAGTGGAGGCATGGAAGAGGACTGGAGACCCGGCCTAAGCCGATGATAACCGTTCCAGCCCGAAAACCTCCAATACGTTTCTGTGAAAGGGCTTTGAGAGCGCTGGTTATTGGGGCATCCACCACCACAAGCCACGCCCAGCCACAGTTAACCACTGCCCCCAGGGGAAGGAGCTGCCAGCTGGTTGCAATCTCATTTGTTTTTAAGACACACAATCTCATTGCATTATGCAGGCTGGACTGCAGCGGCATGATCATAGCTGACTGCAGCCTCAAACTCTTGGGCTCAAGTGATCCTCTTGTCTCAGCCTTCTGAAGAGCTAGGATTCTAGGCACAAGTCATCATGACCAGCTAATTTTTTTATTTTTGTAAAGACATGGTCTCACTCTGTTGCACAGGTTGGTCTTGAATTCCTGGCCTCAAGTGATCCTCCCACCTCAGCCTCCCAAAGTGCTGGTGTCACAGGCATGAAGAACCCACCTGGCCAGTTACAATCTCTTGTGCACGCTTTCAAAATAGGTTTGTTATTTCTATAAGAATGACATGTGCTCGTGGTACAAAATTTGAATATTATACAAAAGTACTATCAAAGTTAAAAAAAACTTTACTCCAATGCCTATTATAAAAAGGAATGATTTGGTACAAATCCTATCTTATGGCCTTTTATGCATTTATCATACATGTATGGATGAATACGATTGTGTCTACATGGGATCACACCAGACATACATGGATTTATCTATCATGTTTTTTCCTTCTCAATAAAGCATTAGAGATGTTTTTACAAAGTCACTAAATACACCTGAGTGACCTGAGTGGAGCCCCCTCCTCCAGGAAGCTTTCCTGACTCCTCCCTGGCCAGGCTAGAGAGCTTTGTTCTCCCACGGTCCCTGGGGCTAACGCTATCATAGCATAGATGACACTCAGCCAAAGCGGCATGCTGACCTGTCAGCCCCCTGCCTGCCCAGAGGTAGCTGGCTCCAGGAGGACAGGGGCTGAGGCATCACCTTTTTCTCTAAATTCCCTGCAGCATTAAGTGCTTGCTAAATGCAGGAGTGAACGGATGAGGTAGAGCTGTGGCTCTCAAGGTGTGGGCCGCAGACCAGCAGCATGGGCATCATCTGAGAACCTGTTGGATGTGTGAATTCTTAGGTTCTGCCTCCACGCACTGAATCAGATTCTCTGGGGACGGCCCCAGGAAACTGTTATAACAAGCTCTCCGGTGGTTCTCTTGCACACGAAAGTGTGTGAATTAGTGAGGAAGAAGACCAAAGACATCACGAAGTGAAGGGGGACAGTCTTTGAACTCGAGTGTTGAGTGAAAGATCAAGCAACGTCCCATTTCACAGGCAGGTAAGGGTGAGACTCCCGCCCACTCACTGTGATCCGGGATGTGTCAATAAAGCTCTTGTTAAAGTGCTTCAGTGCCTTTTGGGCCTCTTCCTCTGTCTTGAAGCCAATAAAGCCAAACTTGCGGAACTTGCCATCTTTGGTGAACTTCAGGCTGCAGTCCGTCAGTGTGCCGAAGGCAGCGAACAGCTGCCTGAAACGCTCCTCTTTCATCTAGGACAGAGAGGAATGAGAGATGAACTGGAAAGTCCCCAGAGCAAGGGGACAAAATGGGCTGGAAACCTGAGGCCACGAGATTCTCTAAGGGTGGCCTTAGATGAAGAGCGGCAGAGTGTGCTTTTCTAGTTAGAAATAGGTTCCATCTCTGACCCTAGCATGGGCTGTGTGGCCTTGAGAAAGTCCCTTAAACACTCACTGATGTGGAAATCAAAACTCATATGGCTGCAAATGACATCTTCCTACTCTATGAGGCTCCTATAAGACCAATTATAGAAGCAGTATTATGTCTTCTACACAGTAGATACCTAATAGATACCTGTTGGAATAGGTGAATGAATGAATAGACATGGTAAGCTATATAAACCTTTGCTAAAGAAGCCCCCCAAAAGGTGCCCACATCTGAATCCCTTGGAACCTGTGGACATGTTACCTTACATGGCAAAAGAGACTTGGCAGATGTGACTGATGTGGAGACAGAGAGATGATCTGGGTTATACAGCCAGGTCTAATGTTTAACCTAAAGGGTCCTTATGAGAGGGAGGCAGGAAGGTCAGAGAAGAGGGAGGCAGGAAGGTCAGAGGAGATGGAAACACAGAGAGATTGGAAGATGCTGTGCTATTGGCTCCAAAAATGGAGTACACAGCTATCAGCCAAAGGAAGGCAGGTGTCTCTAGAAGGTGAAAAAAGGCAAAGGGACAGATACTCCCACAGAGCCTCCAGAAGGACTGCAGACCTCCCAAAGGCTTGATTTTAGGATTTCTGACCTGCAAAACTGTAAGGTAATACATTTGGATTGTTTAAGCCACCAAGTTTGTGCTAATTTGCTATAGCTGCACTAAAAAACTAACATGCTAATATTACTATAATTAGGTCAAGAAGCCCCATACTGTGGAAAACAGGCTCCTGGCTCCTTGCCATCTTCACTGCAGCCAGGCTACCCACACACCTCAGTTTTCTAAGCAGATACTGGGTGATTTGTGTGTGTAGTCGTGGAGTTGCCCCACAAACAGCCAAAACAAGTTTGAAAATGAAAGAAGCTAGAGGCCTTGGCAGGCCAGCCAGAAGACATTTTCTGAGGTAGCTTCTTACTAACTGATCTCATCAAAACTCTGCAAGTTAGGAATTTTTATCCACATTTTATAGAGAAGAAAATGAAACTCATAAGGGATGAATGATCTGCCCAGGGCCTACAGAATCCAGGTTTGTGACTCAATGTAGAAATATAAAAGACAGTGAATTTAAATCCTCAGTGCCTGGGAGAGACCTGACTCAAGTCTGAATCCATCATTCCTTTGCCAAAAACCTTTTGGTGACTTTCTAGGACCCGAGTCTCAAGGACAAGCACCTAAAGGAAAACATGCGACTCTTCAAGATCTGCCCCTCACCAACCTCTTCAGCACCACATCTTGGCAAAGTCCTCACAGCCTTCTTACCTCGGAGGTTTTGGTTGTCCCCTGTGGGTGACATTTCCCAAAACAGGCCCTGGCCAACTCCTCATTCTCCATTCAACCATCTCCTACTCCAAGAGGCCTTTCCTAGATGCCTTAGATGAGCAAGGTAAGCAACCTCGCTGTGCTCCCGCAGCACCCAGTTCAAACCCTGCACCATGCGCCATAATGATCTGGTGCCTGTCTTTTCCACTAGCCTTCAAGTCCCATCAAAAATAAGGACCAAGATTTATCCACCTCTATCTACAGTGCTGGCAATATGACAAGTACTCACTACTAAATATTTGTTGAAAAAATAATTAAGACCAGTGCAGGCAATCATGCTAAGAGAGAGTCAGGTGTAGCAGTGAGGCATGCAAATTCTAGAAAAAGACTGCTCAATTCAATACCTGCTCTATAAATTGCACCAGTGTGACCTCAGGCAAATCCCTGTACCTCACTGTATTTTGGTTTACCTTTAAAATGGGTGTAAAAATAAAACTTACCTCACAGGGATATGAAGATTGAATGAGTTGCTTTACCTAAAGCACCTGACACATAGTGAACTCTCAAAGCGTCAGCTGCAACTGCCCTTGTTTTGTAATTCTTTCATTCATGAGATAAGACAAACAGTGATAAGAGAGGCAACTACACCATGAAGCACAACAAAGCTGAATTTGGGAGGGAAAGGAAGTGCAGCCATGCTAAAAATCCTCAGCCCAGAAATCAAGGCATCAAGACACACTGCCTAACCCGATGGACGGAGCAGTAATAGGTATTTTTAAGTATACTACTCAGAGATAATGACAGGAGAATTAAAAACAAGAACATTACAGACACTGGAGGGAGGAACAGATGATCTAAATTCCTCATTTTTCATAGTCAAGGCCTAGCAAATAGTCACTGGGGCAGGCAGGTGAAAAGGAGGAGAGCACACTCCTTGAAGATACAGAGATACATGTCGGGGAGTCCTAAAAACAAATCAATGAAGATGGTTTCTCCTGGATAGAGAGGAAGGTAGGACAGAGCAGACGTTGCTACTCATGTTACACACTACTATAGTGTTTGAATTTTGAAAACTGTGTGTCACAAGTCTTTCCCACCTGGCAAAGAAGAAAAGAAAAAAAAGGAAAGGAAAAAACCCCACAACATTAAAACTGAAATAGGGGCCGGGGCGGTGGCTCACACCTGTAATCCCAGCACTTTGGGAAGCCAAGGCAGGCTGATCACCTGAGATCAGGAGTTTCAGACCAGCCTGGCCAACATGTGAAACCACATGTCTCTAATAAAAATACAAAAATTAGTCGGGCGTGGTGGTGCGTGCCTGTAGTCCCAGCTACTCAGGAGGTTGAGACAGGAGAATTGCTTGAACCTGGGAGGTGGAGGTTGCAATGAGCCGGGATTGCCGAGACCGCTACTGCACTCCAGCCTGGGCGACAGAGTAAGACTATGTCTTAAAAAGAAAAAGAAAAAGAAAAAGAAAAAAAAAAAACCTTCGCGCGCGCGCGAAAAAAAGATGATCCATTCGAGTCCACTGAATCTAATCATCTAATATCACGTGCATTCACCTATTTTGCCTACCACGCGCCGGGTTCTGTGCTTGGCTCTAGGGAAACAAAAAAGTACAGCTGGGTCACCACTCCCCACTTACTGGATAAATGCTGTAAAGCCCCTTTACCCACTCAGTATTCCCACCTGCCCTAAGGATGGAAGTGGGAATTGGAAAGAAGGTACGCAGATTAATACTCCTCATGTCTTCCCCAACAGTCTCCTGACTAGAAGAGGAATATAAATACAATGTCGGACCATGTCCCGAGTCAACAACTAAAAAACAGTGATCGAATGAAGGAGGTTGTGGGAGCAGGGCATTCGCCACAAGGTGGGAGTTGTCACCTCCCTGGGAAGAGTTGGGTTAGGAGTCAGGTACCAAACAACCGGCTTTGAAACCGTAAGCAGTCACTATTCCTCTTTCTCAGGGATCAAATGCGGATAATCCTGCCCACTTTGAGTTCAGAACTCGCCCGGAGTCCTGCCCCAAAATTCTTCGATTCTCTCCAGGCATCTCTTCCCTCCCACACAGTTCCCAGATGGTCTCATTTCAGAGTCCCAAGTCCTGCCTCTGCACTCACCCCATTTGGGAGGTTCTTCACAATCAGTCGCGACATGGCGCAGGGTCCCCACTGTTTTAATTCCAACACGACTGGACAGTGCTTCCACCAACAACCTTCACGCTACCGCCCTGGGCGCCGCCATCATTGCCGAGCCGGAACACAGTCATGTGGCTGAGACCTCGGCCAGCCCCCATCCGGAAGTAGGCGTGGTTAAGCCAGAGCTACTAAGGGAAGTCACACGCCACAAGGGGCGGGCCTGGCGCTTGCATTCTGCGCAGTCGCAGGGTCTAGGACGGATCCTGGAGACGCCCGTGCAGCGGCGAAGGCGGCAGGGGGCGTGGGTTCCCAATATCCGCGTGGGATGGTGCCGAGTCCGCTTGGTGTTGAGGGTCACGCAAACGGGGCAATCGCGTTCTCGCCTTTTTCCTATTTTATTTTCATTATGGAGCCCTAGGACTGCCTTGAGAAAGCTGGCAAGATTAGGGACCCTTGCCTCCCTCGTAGAAATGGGGCAAGTGGGCCTGGCGCGGTGGCTCACACCTGTAATCTCAGCACTTTGGGAGGCCGAGGCGGGCAGATCACAAGGTCAAGAGATTGAGACCATCCTGACCAACATGGTGGACTCCCCCCAACCCCGTCTCTACTAAAAAATACAAAAACTAGCTGGGTGTGGTGGCACGTGCCTGTAGTCCCAGCTATTCGGGAGGCTGGGGCAGGAGAATTGCTTGAACCTGGGAGGCGGAGGTTGCGGTGAGCCGAGATGGATCGCGCCACTGCACTCCAGCCTGGCACCTGGTGACAGAGTGAGACTCTGTCTAAAAAAAGAAAAAAAAAAAAAGCTAATTGTAAATTAAGGTCTGTCCATTCAAGAGAATTCTATGCAGTTGTTAAAAAGAGGTAGGTATGTAGCTGTAAATGTTTCTGAAGGAAATGCATCAGTCAGCAGGACACAGATGTATACTCAAAAGGATTTAACTAAAGAATATCTAGACAAGAAGCTATTTACAAAAGTGTGGGCAGTGTAATGGAATGAACGATTCCCCTCTCCCAACACACACACTGGGGACATCCTGACCCCTGGAAGCTGTGAATGTGACTTTATTTGCAAAAAGGGTTGTATTAGTTTGTTCTCATGCTGCTAAATAAAGACATACCCAAGACTGGGTAATTTATAAAGGAAAGAGATTTAATGCACTCACAGTGTCACATGACTAGGGAGGCCTCACAATCATGGAGGAAGAGCAAGGGATGTCTCACGTGGCAGCAGGCAAAGACAGAATGGGAACCAAGCGAAAGGGGTTTCTTCTTAGAACACCATCACATCTCATGAGACTTATTCACAACCACCAAAACAGTATGGGGGAAACCACTCCCAGGATTCAATTATCTCCCACTGGGTCCCTCCCACAACACGTGGGGGTTATGGGAGCTACAATTCAAGATGAGGTTTGGGTGGGGACTCAGCCGAACCATATCAAGGGTCTTTGCAAATGTACTTAAGGATCTCAAAATGAGATCATCCTGAATTATCCTGGTAGACCCTAAATCCAATGACAAACGTCCTTTGAAAGGATACAGAGAACACCATCTGTAGGCAGATGTAGAACCTGGAGTGATGCAGTCGTAAGTCAAGGAAGACCTGGAGCCACCAGAAGCTGGAAGAAGTAAGAAAGGCTTCTCCCCTAGAGGTTTTGGAGGAAGCAAGGCCCTGCTGGTAGTTGGGGGCTTCCGACCTCCAGAACTGTGAGAGAATAACTTTGCATTGTGATGCCATCTAATTTGTGGTCATCTGAGACAGCAGCTGTAGAAAATGTATACAGGAAGGGTTAAGGAACCAACAAAGGATGGCCAAACCCCAGGACCCGGCAACAGTGGGGAGCTATCACCACCCCTGGGGCTGAAGGGCAGAGCTTGGCATGTCATCCCTGGATCTCAGTGAGGCCAGGAGCTGTGGGAGAGGGACGTACTTTAAGGACTAGAGCTATAGAGAGATACAGTGTGAAACCACAAGTGTATGTGTGTCGGGGATAAATACCCTGTCCCCTCTTTCTCTTCCCAACTGCAGTTTCCTGCTGGAGCCTCCCCTTGGCCGAACCAACGGGAAGCTGGGGGCGTGATCGCAGGTGTTGCAGTGCACACAGATTGCATCTAGGGCACAGAGCAGCATGGAGGAGCAGGCTCAGGGAACGGGAGACGGACGACTGGAGAAGAATCAGCACATGGGACAATTTCCAAGACATAGTTAAGTGAAAACCAGCGATATACTAAGTAATGTATTACCTATGCTGTCACTTAGGTTAAAAAAAAAAAAGGAGGGGGTGGATGAGTATACATAGATGCTTGTCATGTTTGTTGGCCAGGGTATCTGTAAATTTCAAAATGAATTGTCTTGCAGCTCTGGTCTAGCACTTTGGGACGAAGGTGTTGGCAACGCCAGTTCCTTCTGAGAGCCATGAGGGTGAGTCTGTTTCTCCCTCTCTGACTTCTCGTGGTGTGCTGGCCGTCTCTGACACTCCTTGGCCTGTAGACACGTCGCCCCATCTCAGCCTTCATCTCCACGTGACAGTCTCCCTGTTTGCGTGAGTTTGTGTCCAAACTTCCCCATTTTATAAGGACACCGGTCACATTGGATTAGAGCTCATCCTAATGACCTCATCTTAACATAGTTGCCTCTGTAAAGACTCTATTTGCAAATAACGTCACTTTGTGAGGTATGACAGGTAAGACTCCACCACGGGAATTTGGAAGGGACACTATATGTGTGAGTTATGTAAGCAAAGGTGATTTGAAAGATACATGAGGAAGTGGTAACAGCAGTTGCTTGGGGAGGGGACCCGGGAAGTGGGTATTCAGGTGGATGGATATGTCCTTTACCTTGAGGAACCTTTTGTAATTTTGATATTTCATTATGAAAAAATTACCTATTATTTTTAATACATTGAAATATTAATCATGTATCAGCTACATCTGCATATATTTATACTTAACCATAGGGTAAAGTCAACAAGCATGAAGGATGACTTTGGAGGGGTGAAGTGCTAGGGAGACTAATAAATCTTTATGTATCTGTTTTGGGATTTTTTTGTTTTGTTTTGAGACGGTAACTGGGATTACAGGCATGCACCACCAGGCCTGGCTATTTTTTTGTATTTTTAGTAGAGACAGGGTTTCTCCATGTTGGCCAGACTGGTTTCAAACTCCAGACCTCAAATGATCTACCTGCCTCGGCCTCCCAAAGTGCTGGGATTACAGACATGAGAGACTGTGCCCGGCCTGCTTTGTTTGTTTGGAGACGAGGTCGTGCTCTGTGCCCAGGCTGGAGTGCAGTGGTGTGATCATGGCTTACTGCTGCCTCAACCTCCTGGGCACAAGTGATCCTCCTTCCTCAGCCTCCCAAGTAGCTGGGATTACACACATCTGTCACCACACCTAGCTAATTTTTAATTTTTTTGTAGAGACAGAGTCTGGCTTTGTTGCCCAGACTGGTCTCAAGTTTCTGGGCTCAAGTAATCCTCTTGCCTCGGCCTCCCAAAGTGCTGGGATTACAGGTGCACGCCACCATGCCCGGTCTGTATATGTTTTAAATCAGAGATTGGCAAACTTTTTCTCAAAAAGCCAGAGAGCAAATATTTCAGGCTTTGTGGGCTATGTGGTCTCTAATGCAACTGCTCCACCCTGCTGCCATATTTTGAACACATCCAGAACTGACACGTGTGGCCGTGTTCCAATAAAGCTTTATTTACAAAACCAGGAAGCCACCCCATGAGCTGTAGTTTTAAGTTACAGGATTACGGGGTATATTGGCTTTCTAGGGCTTCTGTATCAAATTACCAGAAACTGAATGGCTTCAGACAACAGAAATGTATTCTCTTGCAGTTCTGGAAGCCAGGAATTTAAAATCAAGCTGTCAGCAGGACCATGGCCTCTCCCAAGGCTCGAGGGAGGAGGATCCTTTTTTGTCTCCTCCAGCTTCTGGTGGCGGTAGGGATTCTTTGGCCTGTGGCTGCATAGCTCCCATCTCTGCCTGTTTTCACGTGACCTTCTCCACTATTGGTGTCTGAGTCAAAAGCACCTCCCTAGGCTTCCTCTTAGTAGGACACCTGCCATTGGGCTTAGGACCCACTCTAAATCCAGGTCAGTCTCATCTCAGGATCTTTAGCTAAGGACACCTGCATAGACCCCTTTTCCATAAAGAGTCACATTCACAGGTTTTGGGGATTAGGAGGTAGGCATATCTTTTTGGGGGCTGCTATTTGGCCCATGAGATCTGCTTGCTTTGTAGTAGTTTACTCTGAAGATCAGGTTTCGCCCTCTCTCTGTCTTGTGTAGACTGTCCATTCAATTAAAACGCACATGGATGTAAAAATGTACCCTCAAGCCTGGAGTCAATGACTTATGGGTCACTGTGTTTCAAAGTCAGCAGATATTTATTGTTATGTCTTTAATTAAATAATAACTGGAGGGTTGTTTCCTGCACACTGTGATATTTAACAGATATTTATTGATATATGATATGAATTAAATGACCACTGGGGGGTTGTTTGCTGCACACCGTGACCCTGGTTAGGGCGGGCTGGGGCAGGCTTTATGAGGCAGCTCTGAGATATTAGCCTTTTACAAGAAGGCCAGTGTTGCCCAGCCAGTCCTAGTTTCATGTACTTTTACTATTTTCATGGACTGCCTTTATTAAAATGTACAACTCAATGTAGCCTGCCCTAAAAAAATTCACAAATCAGAAGGTCTTTCAAAGGTATTAAAAGAAAATGGAATGCCCGTTACGAATCCCCACATCCTGATTCTGGGTCCAGAAAATATGGTCGCCACATGTGGGGAGGAGGGACCATTCTCAGGCCATATATTCCCGTGCATTTAATAAGCAACCACGTTATAACATTATTATTAGTCTTGCTGAACTCCAGCCTTCCTGTTTTGTCTCCTGCCTCCTTTTTTCTCCCAGCAGAACTAATTCAGGGGCACCGAGATGCCACCAGGCTGGGCTCTCCAATTATACCTAGAGGTTTAGAAAATTTAGTCTCGTCTAAGCCAGCTCCACCCCTGGGCTTCATCAGTGTACTTCTTTGGGAGGTCAAGGTAAGAGGATCCCTTGAGCCCAGGAGTTCAAGACCAGCCCTGGCAACATAGCAAGATCCCGTCTCTCCAAAAAAGTACAAAGATTAGTGAGGTGTGATGGTGCACGACTGTAGATCCAGCTACTTGGGAGGCTGAGGTGGGAGGATCACCTGAGTCCAGGAAGTCAAGGCTGCAGTGACCTATAATTGTGCCACCACACTCCAGCCTGGGCAACAGAAGGGGAGACCCTATCTCAAAAACAAAACAACCCCCCCCAAAATAAAAAGCATAATTTTATGTACTTGAGGGTGTGAGAGAAGTAGTGTCTGGTCCCTGAGGGAATTAACTTCCCAGCTGGAGAAAGGCCAGTAATTGGGGAGGGATTCTAGAAGGTTCTAGAAGACAATGGAGAGAGGAGAGGAAAGCAAACTTGATTTTCTTCCTATGTCAGTTGGTCCCAATGAGCGGGACCAATGGGCACCCAGGTGCTCTGGCTAGACAGCTAGGGGTCGTCCTGAGCCCACCCCTCACTCCTCAGCCTGTGTCTAACCCATCAGCAAGTTCTACCAACTCCATTTCCCAAAAGATTTGCCAAACACATCATCTTTTCCCTGTCTCCACTGCTATCAAGCTAGTCCACGCTCTTATTGTATTCATTTCCTGTGGCTGCTGTAACAAATGGCCCCAAACTTAGTGGTTTAAACCACATGCATTGACGATCTGCAGTCTGGACGGCAGAAACACCAAAGCCAAGGTGAGGGCAGAGCTGCTTCCCATGAAGGCTCCAGGGGAGACTCTGTTTCCCGTAGCTCCCAGCTCCTCCCTCCATCCTCAGAGTTCTCTCTTTGACCCTCTCATCTGGGGTCACATCTCTTTGCTCCGCCCCACCTGCTGCATCTCTGTCTCACACTGAGCTCACCTGGGTAATCCACGGTCATCTCCTCATCTCAAGATCCTTAATTTATCACTTAGAAGTCCCTTTGCTGTAGAAACCAATGTACTTACAGGTTCCAGGGATGAGGACATGGACACCGTTGGAGGACGTTATTCAGCCCGCCAAAGCCATCATCTCGCCCATGTTATTCCAGCAGCACCCTCATTGATCCCCTTGTTCTGTCCTTTCCTTCTACAGTCTAGTTAAAACAAAAGCTAGACTGACCAGTGCCTCCTCTGCCTAAGCCTTCCAGTGCCCCCAGGAGCAGAAGAAGAAGGTCTCACCTCAGTCTCTGACTTTGCTTCATCTCTTCCAGCCTCCCTACTGGTCCCCATCCGCTTCCTGCAGGCTTCTGCCCTGAGACCTTTGCAATCTGCCATGTTCTCTGCCTGGACCACCTTTCCCCCTCCATGGCTCCCCTCCCTCACTTCCCTCAGGTCTCCCATCGAAATTCATCTTCCCAGAAAGGCCTCCCCTGGCCACCCTCTCTGAAAGGGCACCACTGACTCCATCCTACCCCATCCCTCTCATCCCCCTGTAGTCCATTTTTTTCATAGTCTTGTTATGACCTGGCATTTCCTACTTTTTCCGTGCCTGATGTTGGTTTCCCGAAGTAGCAGCATTCTCCATGAAAGCAGAGATTGCATCTGATTTATGGACTGTCCTTGGCACCCAACCCTGTGCCCAGCCAGACCCTCTGAGGCAAGACCTTTGGTTTGAGTTGTTTTCTGGCCCTTTATTGACCAAACCTTGAGGAATTGACTCAATGGGTAACCACAGCTGCAATGCAAGAGAGATTTGGGTAAGGGCTGGGGATTGGGAGAGAAAAGAGAAGGAAACTTTCCCTGCTTGGCATGAGAAGGGGAGGGCGAGGACGGCAGCTTCAAGAGTGAGAATGTGCAGAGGAGCTGAGAACTCAGCTTTGTTCAGGGTGAGGGGTCATAGGGAGAAAGTTGTTGCCCTCTGGCTCCCATCCTTCGGTCCCTCCTGGGCATGGTCCAGAGGCACTGGGGAGGACTTCTAGAAATGTATCATATAGCTACGCTGACACATTAATATTTACTGTAGCATTGTTTGCAATCACCAAGGATGGGCAACAGCTGAAACGCCCATCAGTAGAGAACTGGTGAAACAATGGATAAGATATCATGTAGATGTTAAGAAAAGAATGAAGCAGTGCCCAGGTCTTGATTTCAAATCTATTCGTTAATGAAAGGGACCAGGGCTCTTTGGAGTAATGGCTATTTCTAGGGCTGGGGCAGGGAATACACAAGGTGAACCTGGAGTATCTTGTAATGCCAAAGAGTAAGACAGAGCTCAAAACAATTTTTTTCCCTAATGGGATACAAGAGCCAACTGAAAGGGTCCCCAGTGTCCAAGGCTGGAACATTTTGATTAACAAAATAATTAATGTAGCCGGGCATGGTGGCTCACACCTGTAATCCCAGCACTTTGGGAGGCTGAGGCTAGCAGATCACCTGAGGTCGGGAGTTTGAGACCAGCCTGGCCAACATGGTGAAACTCCATCTCTACTAAAATACAAAAATTAGCTGGGCATGGTGGCAGATGCTTGTAATCTCAGCTCCTTGGGAGGCTGAGGCAGGAGAATTGCTTGAACTCAGGAGGTGGAGGTTGCAGTGAGCAGAGATTGCGCCTTGCACTCCAGCCTGGGTGACAGAGCGAAACTCCATCTTAAAATAAAATAAAATAAAATGTAGTATTGGATTATAACCCAAAGTATAGAATAAACATTTGTAAGCCCAGTGATGTAAATAAGTAATAGATAAGAAAATACATGTGGAGGATAAATAAATTGAGAATTTCAAATCATTTATGATTATACTTGTTCCTCAAGGCTGGGCATGGTGGCTCACAGCCTGTAATCCTAGTTCTTTGGGAGGCCAAGGAGGGCGGATTGCTTGGCCCCAGGAGACCAGCCTGGGCAACATGGCAAGATCCCACCTCTATAAAAAATGGAAAATTAGCCAAGCATGGTGGTGTGCACCTGTAGTCCCAGCCTCTTCAGGGGCTGAGGTGGGAGGATTGCTTGAGCCCAGGAAGTTGAGGCTACAGTGAGCCATGGTCGCACCACTACACTCCAGCCTGGGCAGCAGAGCGAGTACCTGTCTCAAAAAAAAAAAAAAAAAAAAAGAAGGAACATCGCATCACTTTCCAGCCTTACGTGTGGACTGTGCATCATGACTTCCAGAAACTACACTATGGAAAAGGAGGGAGAAGAGTAACTTTACAGTGGAGAAACCTGGGAAACGTGACTTGAATCAGGTGGTCAAGGTTAAGATCAACAGTGATAAGTCATGTTGATGTATGTACCCTTGATATGAAATGACCAGTCACCTCTGTGGCCATCCCCCCAGAGATCATAACCAAAGTCTAATTATGAGAAAACATCAGACCAACCTCTGTTGAAGGACATTCTTTAAAATCCCTGCACAGTGCCCCCTCAAAACTGTGAAGGCCATCGAAAACAGGAGAAGTCTCAGAAACTGCCACAGCCAAAAGGAGCCTAAAGAATAACCGAATATGGGATGCTGGAACAGAAAAAGGACATTAGATACAAACAAAAAATATATCCGACTAGAGCATGGACTTTAGGGATGCATCAGGCATCAGTATTGATTCATTAATTGGGACAGGTGTTCCAGAGTGATGCTGACAATAAGGAAATCTGGGTGCAGGGAGTTCGGGAACTCTCTGTAAGGTTTTCACAACTCTTCTGTAAGTCTAAAACTATTCAAAAATAATTATATATATAATATATATACAATATATATAATACGTAATATATATATTTTATATATATATATATAATATATATAATATATATTACAGGCGTTCAAGACCAAGCTGGGCAACATAATGAACCGCCACCTCTACTAAAAATACAAAAATTAGCTGCTCGTGGTGGCGTGTGCCTGTAATCCCAGCTACTCGGGAAGCTGAGGCAGTAGAATCACTTGAACCCGGGAGGTGGAGGCTGCAGTGAGCCGAGATCACACCACTGCACTCCAGCCTGGGCGACAAAATGTGTATATATAATATATATTATATATTTTTATAAATATATATAGTATATATTACATATATATGTAATACATATTATATATGTGTATATATACATATATACACATTATATATGAATATATATATAATATACATGTATATATATAATATATATATACACATTATGTATACACAAAATTATATATACATTATATATATACAAAATATATATATTATATATATTATATATTTTATATATACACACACACACACACACACACACACACACACACATTTTGTCGCCCAGGCTGGAGTGCAGTGGTGTGATCTCGGCTCACTGCAGCCTCCACCTCCCGGGTTCAAGTGATTCTACTGCCTCAGCTTCCCGAGTAGCTGGGATTACAGGCACACGCCACCACGAGCAGCTAATTTTTGTATTTTTAGCAGAGGTGGCGGTTCATCATGTTGGCCAGGTTGGTCTTGAATGCCTGACCTCAAGTGATTCACCCACCTTGGTCTCCCAAATGCTGGGATTATGAGTGTAAGCCCCTGCACCTGGTCTATTAAATATCTCTTAAAAGACATTTTGAAAATGAAAAAGGAAGGGTACAGTAATTCTGTATTTATAGATGTATACTAATAGCCAAGGTATATTCCAAGTCACCAAGATAGCACACATCTGGATCTTGCTTTTTGTTTTTTTAAGTGGTTTATTATTTATTATACTTTAAGTTCTGGACTACATGTGCAGATCATGCAGGTTTGTTACATAGGTATACATGTGCCATGGTGGTGGTTTGCTGCCTCCATCGCCCCGTCATGTACATTAGTTATTTCTCCTAATGCTATCTCTCCCCAGTCCCCCCACCCCCTGCTATTCCTCCCCTAGCCCCCCACCCTCCAGGCCCCAGTGTGTGATGTTCCCCTCCCTGTGTCCGTGTGTTCTCATGGTTCAACACCCACTCATGAGTGAGAACATGTGGTGTTTGGTTTTCTGTTCTTGTGTCAGTTTGCTGAGAATGATGGTCTCCAGTTTCATCCATGTCCCTGAAGAGGACGTGAACTCATTCTTTTTTATGGCCGCATAGTATTCCATGGTGTATATGTGCCATATCTTCTTTATCCAGTCTATCATTGATGGGCATTTGGGTTGGCTCCAAGTCTTTGCTAATGTGGACAGTGCCTCAATAAACATACATGTACATGTGTCTTTAGAATGATTTATAATCCTTTGGGTATATACCCAGTAATGGCATTGTTGGGTCAAATGGTATTTCTATTTCTGGATCCTTGAGCAATTGCCACACTGTCTTCAACAATGGTTGAACTAATTTATACTCCCACCAACAGTGTAAAAGCATTCCTATTTCTCCACATCCTCTCCAGCATCTGTTGTCTCCAGATTTTTTTAATGATAGACATTCTAACTGGTGTGAGGTGATATCTCAATGTGGTTTTCATTTGCATTTCTTTAATGACCAGTGATGATGAGCTCTTTTACATATGTTTGTTGGCTGCATAAATGTCCTCTTTTGAAAACTGTCTGTTCATATCCTTTGCCCACTTTTTGATGTTTTTTTTTCTTCTTGTAAATTTGTTTAAGTTCTCTGTAGACTCTGAATAGTAGCCCTTTGTCAGATGGCTAGACTGCAAAAATTTTTTCCCATTTCGTTGGTTGCCAGTTCACTCTATTGATAAGAGCTTCTGCACAGCAAAAGAAACTAAGTTTAATTAGATCCTATTTGTCTATTTTGACTTTTGTTGCCATTGCTTTTGGTGTTTTAGTCATGAAGTCCTTGCCCATGCCTATGTCCTGAATGGTATTACCTAGGTTTTCTTCTAGAGTTTTAATGGTGTTAGGCCTCATGTTTAAATCTTTAATCCATCTAGAGTTAATTTTTGTATAAGGTATAAGAAGGGATCCAGTTTCAACTTTCTGCACATGGCTAGCCAGTTTTCCCAACATCATTTATTAAGTAGGTAATCCTTTCCCCATTGCTTGTTTTTGTCAGGTTTGTCAAAGATCAGATGGTTGTAGTTGTATGGCATTCTTTCTGAGGTCTCTGTTCTGTTCCATTGGTCTATATCTCTGTTTTGGTACCAGCACCATGCTGTTTTGATTACTGTAGCCTTGTAATATAGTTTGAATTCAGGTAGCATGATGCCTCCAGCTTTTTTTTTTTTTTTTTTTTTTTTTTCTTAAGATTGTCTTGGCTATGTGGGCTCTTTTTTGGTTACATATGAAGTTGAAGGTGTGTTTTTCCAGTTCTGTGAAGAAAGTCATTGGTAGCTTGATGGGGATAGCATTGAATGTATAGATCTTGCTTTTTTGGCAACAATTCTGCAGGCTCCTGTGGCACCGTATTCTTTACAGTGCACCAGATCAGGAGGCACGTGACATCAATTTGCCTCAAAACTGATGATGGTAACTTTGATTGCTTAGCTAAAAGGGGATGCCTGCCAGGTTCCTCTTTTGTAAAAATTTTTTTTTGTCATTAACAGGTAATCATCTACTGGTTTTTGGAAATGTTGTTAATATGTAGAAAGGCTCAAAGATAGTTCATTTTAGTTGTTTTAATTATTTTTTTAGGTGTACATACGTCCTGGGACAACCTTCTTCTCATCTGCTGACATACAGGGAAACTGAGGCCTGGAAAGGAGGAAACACTTGCCCAAGATCACATTGTAGAGCCCAAGGCCAGATTCGAGTTTGGTTCCCTTTGCTCCTCTCTACCTATGACCACTCCTAGGGGTCAGGAAGTGGAGGCCGTGGAGGGGGGTGCTGGAGATGGTTGCCCTGAGGTGTCACCATCTGCTATGTTGAGTGTCACCAACATAGCCCAGCATTTCACTGCCCACCCCAAAAGTCCCTCTCAGGCAGCCCCCTATTCCCAGGCAACGGCAGAGGAGCCTCAAGGGAAAATTCAAGTGGCCAGGGTTTGACTCGAGACAAAAGACCAGGTGTGCGCTGGCTTCAGCCACACCTGAATGGAGACCAGGCAGTTCACCTGTGGCAGGTGGCAGCTGAGCCTTGGCCCCAGTGGGCCCTGCTGGGGGCCCCTCCTGCTTTTGGCAGCGAACCATAAATATTCACCCGGGGGGAGCAGAAATCAAACATCATTCATCGAACAGACTATGGATGGGAAAAGCTAAATTCACTCTGAGAAGACAAGCCAACAAGGGTCTTATTCCAGGCTCTGGAGGCAGCAAATTCCAGCGCCGCTTTAATTGGGGCTGGGTGTAATGCTCAGTGGGGACTCAGGCAGGGTGATCCGGGGATGGGTTGGAATTAAAACCAGAATCATTGTCTTTCCTTTTTAAATTTTCCAGTGGTGCTGTGGGCTGATACCACCTTCACACGTACAGAGAATTATCAAGGTCTGGTTTAAAAGAGAGTTATGATGGAGGAATGGTTTGCCGGAAAAAAACAGAAGAGAGTTTTTTTTCTTTTTTCTTTTTTGAGGCAGTGTCTGTGTTGCCGAGGCTGGAGTGCAGTGGCACAATCACAACTCACTGCAGCCTCGACTACTTCCTGGGCTCAGGTGGTTCTCCAACCTCAACCTGCCAAGTAGCAGGAACCACAGGTTCACTCCACCACACTCAACTAATTTTTAAAATTTTTTTTGTAGAGATGGTGTTTCTGCATGTTTCCCTGGCTGGTCTCAAACTCCAGAGCTCAAGTGATTCACCCAACTCAGCCTCCAATAGTTCTGGGATTACAGATGTCAGCCATGACACCCAGCCCCATCACTAAATGTGACTGTGGTTCAACTAGACAGGGAGCTCTGCTGCAGGGAAGCAAACATGATCCTTCATTCACTCATTTGTTATTTAGATAGTTAATGAGCACCTACTCTGTGCCAGACCCTGTTCCAGGAACTGAGAACATAGCAGTGGTCAGAACAGACATGTTCCTTGTCCTTAGGATACTTATATAGTCTAGTGAGAAAGACTGACATTAAAAGGCATACTCTGGCTGGGCATGGTGACTCATGCCTGTAATCCCAGCACTTTGGGAGGCCGAGGCAGGCAGATCATCTGAGGCCAAGAGTTCGAGACCAGCCTGGTCAACATGGCAAAACCCCGTCTCTACTAAAAATACAAAAATTAGCCAGATGTGTTGGCACATGCCTGTAGATACTTGGGAGGCTGAAGCATAAGAATGGCTTGAACCCAGGAGGCAGAGGTTGAAGTGAGTCGAGATCACATCACTGTACTCCAGCCTGGGGGATAGAGCAAGACTTTAGGTTTTTTTTTTTTTGAAATCGGGCATACTCCTATAATTCTTCATCGTCATTGTTGCCATCAATATGAATGATATATTTAGGGGACAAGTTCTTCACCTTCATAGGCACTGTCTTGGAGGGGAAGTGGCTGTGCTTCTCCAAGGTCATGTCTAGTCTAGTTTCTGCTTTGACAGTAGTGGAAAGTCCTCCTGTTCAACCATGGGCTGCGCCTGCCTATCCGTCCTGGCTTTTCTTCTGAAGTAGGTGGTGCCATCATCTCTCCAGTTGTCCTCCTCCATTCCACTGCTGAGGGAAGCCTGGAAAGTCACAGCCATGAAGTAGCTCATCCTTGATGAGCTAATGGAACCCCGGAGAGAGCAGAAACATAGGAGGTAGAGAGACCCCGGTCCAAATCCCATCTCTGACACTTCATGCTGTGTGACCTTGGGTAAGTCAGTCACCCTCTCTGAACCTTATCCCTCATTTGCAAAGCAGGACCAGTAATGCCCACTTCCAGGGTCACGGTGAGGATTAGAGGGAATATATTCACACTGCCTAGCACAATGCCAACAGCAGTAATAACAAAATCATATTTCGATGTGCCAGGTACTGGTTAAGACAGACTAGCTCGTTTAAACCTCACAGTAATCCAGCGATGTAGGTAGAATTGTTACAGGTGAAGAAATTCAAGCACAGAGAGGTGAAGTGACTTAGGTGGGCTCACTCAGCCAGGAAGCAGTAAACAGAGGTTCAGAATCTACGCTGTATCCACTATGCCATGCGTCGAATAGCCGGGGTCGATGCCTTTTTGCTGGCGTTACATCTTTGCCTCCTAGTATTCTTGCTAACTGCCAGCCCACACTTCTCATCTCCTTTTCTTATTAGGCGAAGGGCATCTGGACTCAGCTGATCTTTGTGAGGGTGTTCGAAAAACTGCCTACAATTCTAAATAGATACCAGCAGGGGGCACCAGAGGATCGTGGATAAACCCGTGCAGCCCCTTAGAAGTCAGGCGGAAAAATCCTTAGGAGGGTGAATTAGGAGAGCTGGGAGTTTCACAACAGAGAGAGACATGCGTCCAAGCTGGCCTGGTGCACAATGGATGGCGCTTATTCCTGATTTTGTCCCTGTGGGGGGACAGAATCCTGCCTTCTCGCTGGAAGGACCCTGCTCCACAGAGTGCCCAGTAGTAGTTGGTCAATACATGTTTCTGCATAAATAAATACATAGCTTTGAACCGGGAGGAAGTTAAGGAAGGCTGAGAGGCCTTCAATGCAGACAGCAAGAGGGAGCTATCTGGCTGGGCAGGGAAACGGAACTCATCAGGGTCCCATGCAAGGAAGAGGCCACTGAGGTGTTGCAGCTACATCTATGAAGGTGGGGCCAGGATAAGGAAATGCCAAGAGGTCCTAGGGCACCAGGGACCTGCAAGAGTGGGAGTCATGGTAGGCTAAGAAATCGCCCCTTGCAAAATATGCACTCCCTCAAAAAAAGCAGGGAGAGCTTTGCAGATGTGATGAAGGCAAGGCTCTTGAGTTGGGAGATGGTCCCTAAATGCCATTACATGTACCCTTACAGGGGGAGGCAGAGGGAGATTTGACACACGGTGGAGATGGAGCCAGATGTGATGGCTCATGCCTGTAATCCCAGCACTTTGGGAGGCCCAGGCGGGTGGATTGCTTGAGGTCAGGAGTTCGAGACTAGCCTGGCCAACATGGTAAAACTCTGTCTCTAAAAAAAACACAAAAAATAGCCAGGTGTGGTGATACATGCCTGTTGTCCCAGCTACTTGAGAGGCTGAGGTGGGAGAATTACTAGAACCTGGGAGGTGGAGGTTGCAGTGAGCTGAAATTGTACCACTGCACTCCATCCAAACTGGGTGACAAAGTGAGACCCTGTCTCAAAAGAAAAAAAGGCACTGTGGAGATGGAACCAAGAGAAACTTAAATGTGTCACCCTTGAAGACTGGCATTATGCAGCCACAAGCCAAGGAAAGTTGGCATCCCCCTGAAATTGGAGGGGAAAATGGGGTGTGTTCTCCCCGGAGCCTTCAGAGGGGCCCTGCTGATGACCTCAATTTTAATTCAGCCATTCTGATTTCAGGCTTCTGGCCTCCAGGGCTGTGAGAAAATAAATTTGCATTGTTTTCAAAGTGCTGGTCATTTGCTACAGCAGCCACAGGAAAGGAACGCAGACACAGGGAGAGGGAGCGAGGTTACTGGGCTACTTAGAGAGGGCCTGCAGACAGAGAGACACAGCCATCGGCAGAGCCCTGGCTGGGCCTGGGGGGATGCTAGCTGCCTCTTCTTCCCCCTCCTGCTGCAGTCGTCTGTCGATGCCTCCCATGGTCTGACCCCAGCCAGAAGGTGACAGGCAGGCAAGGGAGCCATGGGTGATGCGGTCCATCGGGCCAGCCTTCTGGGCACAGAGCTGGGCGGTTGAGGGGGACACATGGCTCATAACCAGCACACCCACTCTGTACCCAGCATGCACCTGTGTACCCAGCCAGGACCTCCGTTCCCCAGGACAGCTCCAGATTTGGGTGGATTTTCCTCTCTTCAACAACGGGAACTTATGTTCATTGCAATGCACCTTACCTTTGGTGCTTTGGAAACATTCTTGAAAACACCTGGACTGATCAGGAAAAAAAAAGTTATCCATTTGATTGCAAATATCTTAATTTTGAGCTCGGGAAAACAGGGTGACTGAATAAATGTGAGTCAGGAGTCCTACCCTCAAAGAACCTCAAACCTAACTGTATTTCACACATTCTCAAGGAGGGGACACCCAACAGTAGAGGCAGTACTTGGTGAGTAACTGGTGGGATTCAGGCCGAGTGGATATAACCCAAAACAGCACCCAAGTCCCAGGAGGTGTGTTTGTGGAGTGGATGAAAGCATGCACTTTGGAGTCATCTGCCTGGGTTTGTAATCCCAGCTCTTCCTCTTAAGAGCTGTGTCACCTGGGGCAAGACACTTAACCTCTCTGTGCCTCATTTTTCTTACCTGCAAACTGGGTATAAGTGACGATCGTGGTTCCCGCATAGGTGCGTTCTGATGAATAAATGAGTTGATAAGCAGATAGCGCATCACACAGTGGCCGGCTTTAGTCGGTACTCCTAAGTGCTTGTTTATCCTTCACTAAAATCAGTTAGCAACTTTGGGAGGCTAAGGTCGTGGGGATCGCCTGGGCCCAGAGGTTTGAGATCATCCTGGGCACCATGGCAAAACCCTGTCTCTACTAAAAATACCAAAAATTAGCCAGCGTTGTGGCATGCACCTGTGGCCAGAGCTACCTAAGAGGCAAGAGGACCCTTGAGCCCAGGAGGTTGGGGCTGTAGTAAGCTGTGATCACCACTGCCCTCCAGCCTGGGTCGTGAGAGTGAGACTCTTTCTCAAAAAGAAAAAAAGAAAATCAGCAACAGTTACTAATTGCTTAGGGCCTGCTGTGCATCAGGAATTATCCTAATGAAATCCTTGCACCAGCCTCCATGGTGGGTTCTACTGTTTCCCCCATTTTACATGCTGAGGAGGCTGAGGTCAGGGACTTGTCCTCGTTCACACAGGGAGAGGCAGAGCTGGACTCAAGTCTGTCTGGCTGCAAAATTTGTCTTCTTAACTACGATTGCTCGTTGCCTTTAACATGGTGCAGAGATATTTCAGGAAACAGAGGCTTAAGCAGGAGTGTCACAGAGACTTCCCAGCACTGGGCTGTGCCTGAGGTCTCGTGGCTTCCCTGTCTAGAAAGACCTCTTCTTGGAAGTCCTAGTACACTTTGAACTCAGTGGCACAAAGTGGCTTGGGACACTGGAGGAACTGAGTGACCTGAATCCATCCTGATTCGTGAACCGCTAGAGGAACCAGTGAAGAGCGAACTGCCTGGCCAGGCCCAGCAGATCTTGAAATAAATAGCACATCCTGAGTGGATAAGACGGGGATGATTAGTACAGTGCCCTGATGGAATCTGAAGAATTAAAAGGCAATCGTAGTCAGAAAACAGTTTGCGAGTGCAATGCCCCTTGTATCAGCCTGGCTCTGGCCTCAATCCAAATTGAGGAAATTGAGGAGAGTTTGATAAAGGGGAAAGTTTACCAACGTGTGCAAGGGTGCTGGAGAGCACTGTGCTCAGGGCTACACACAGCCAGGAGCAGGACGTGTCTAGCACTGAAGAGGAGGGGAGGGCGAGGCCTCTGGACCCATCAAAAGGGATGCGGGCTGAGTCTGATGGGAGCTAGGGCCTGTCAGGCATGCGACCAGCCCAAGGCAACCCTGCAGGGAGGAGCTGGTAGAATAAATGTCCCAGCCCAACATGCTTTCCTCCCTCCAATCTCTTGTTGGGGATCCCCTTTGGCCAAACCAAACTGGAGGCCAGAGGGCACAGTGGCACCTGCAGGATCCATTCCAGGCCATCTCCCACTGCACTGAGCAGCGTGGGGAAGGTGGGCGTGGAGACGGGCAGACAGCAAACAAGTCTGCTGTGAGTTTCTCATCACCTCCCTTCTCCCCAGGGGATGTGTAGGTGGGACTCGGCATCTCTGGGCTCCCTCTTGAGGGTTAAGCCCCTGACCCTTGGGACAAAGAGGAGAAAACCATCAACCTGTTGCAATGTGGTTAAGCCTGAGGATTAAGTCTCTGAGCACCTTGGAGAGAGGATTTAGTGATGTGAGGTTGGGGAAGTTGCTTGACTTCTCAGCAACGTCACAATCCAGGGACCTTGCATACGTGTCTCCTGGAATCCTGCAGAAAAGCCTGCTTTCTTCACTCCCTTAGGGAACTTGCCCTTCTGACCCAGCAGAATCAGTGAGGCTTAGGAGAGGAGCGTTTCGCTTTGTCACTTAATATCTGTGTTCAAAATTCAACAGCTGAACTTGGAAACTGTGTGGCCTTAGGATTAATTACTTAACCTCTCTGAGCTGGTGCCATGAAGACAGACCTCTAGACTAAAACCTGGGTTCCAAGCTCATCTCAGCCATTAGAAGTAGAGGTAGAGTAACTTCCCCAGCTGTGTGACCTTGAGGAAGTCACTCTACCTCTCTGAGCCTTGGTTTTCTCATCTGCGGAATGGAGTACCGATCTTGACGATTTAATTATGTTCCTCCGAAACTGATGTTAAGTTATGAATTCCCAGGTGTGTGACTATGACCTTATTTGGAAATACGGTTTTTACAGATGTAATAAAGTGAAGACGAGGTTTACTGCAGCAGGTGGGTCCTACTCCAATGTAACCAATGTCCTCAGAAGAAGAGAATAGACACAGACACACAGGGGAGGACGCCAAGTGACAATGGAGGCCCAGCCTGGAGTGACACGTCTATAAGACAGAGAATGCCAAGGCTTGCCAACAACAGCGGACACTAAGGAGAAGACATGGGCTCCCCTGGAGCCTTGGGAGGAAGCAGAGCCCTCCTGACGCCTTGACTCTGAACTTCTGGCCTCCAGAACTGTGATGAATGAATTCTGTTGTTTTAAGGCAAGCAGATTGTGACAATTTGTTACTCCAGCTCTAGAAAGCAAACACTGTTTTTCTAGGTACTAAGGTTGCATAACAAATTATCCCAAACCTGATGGTGTAGCATATCCATTCATTATGCTTATGGATTCACATAGGTTAGAATTAGATGAGAAACAGGTGGGCTGGCTTGTCTGGGGCTTCAGAGGCCTCTTCATGTAAGTTTTTAAGCTTCCTCACAGCATAGAGGCTCATCTCCAAGGTGGCTTTCCCTGGGAGCAAGAGAGACAAGCAGAAACTGTATATTTTAAACCTATTGTCGAAAGTCATGGAGCATCAATTCTGCTATACCCTGTTGGACTGAGCAGTCATGGCCCCAAATGCATTTAAATGTGGGGACACAGACCTGGCCTCTCGGTGGGGTGGGATTCGGGGAGTGTCAGCCACATTGTAAGTAAAGGCACATGGGATAGGAGCTGCATATGGGATCCTGCGTTCCAGGTGTGAGTGTGAGAATTAGACAAACTCCTGTTCAGCAAAGCAGTTTTGATGCTGAGAAACTCTAGACTGTCCTGCTTGTCAATGGAAATTGTGTTTATCTAGTAGATACAGTGGAGATGAGGTGAATTCTAGGTTGTGGGATGGATGGTCATCTCAAAGACGATGCACAGCTCAGTGAGATTTTCCTGTGGGCTTGAAGCCCTAATTCTCAGTGAGATTTTCCTGTGGGCTTGAAGCCCTAATTCTCAGTGAGATTTTCCTGTGGGCTTGATAATTTTAAAAAGTGACACTTTTCTTTGGGGGAAAGGTGCATATTCATGACCATTTTCCCCACTTGGTTAGGCTGAAGGGTTTATTTTGTGCTTCTATGAACTTGAAGGCAAAATCAGTTCAACCCAAATGGGAGAGGGTCCAGGCCTGGTGGCTCATGCCTGTAATCCCAGCACTTTGGTAGGCTGAGGCGGTAGGATCACTTGGGTCCAGAAGTTCAAACCAGGCTGGACAACATAGCAAGACCCCCTTTCTACAAAAAATACAAAAATTAGCCGGGCATAGTTGTGTGTGCCTGTAGTCCCAGCTACTCGGGAGGCTGAGGTGGGAGTTTGAAACTGCAGTAAGCCACGATAGCATCACTGCACTGCTGGGTAACAGAGTGAGAACTTGTCCCACAAAACAAAACAAAATAAATGGAAGGGGAACTCAAACACCCCCCAAAAAGGGAACCACAGGTTTGTATGGACTGAACTGTTCCTCCCACCCCAGTTCATAGGTTGAAATCCTAACCTCCTATGCAACTATATTTGAGATAGGGCCTTTAAGGAGGTAATTAAGGTTAAATGAGGTCATAAGGTGACAAAATTAGACCTTGAGGCAACCCCTAAAGGGGATTTTGAATGATGTCTTGGGATCAGAGGGCAAGGCTGGGCCAAGGTGCTGAGATTAAAGTAAGGATGGGGTGAGGGCTGGGTGGGAGCTCCGAGACCTGTCTTCCTCAAAGGGGATGTGGCCACCTCTTTGGTAATTATGGCGTAAAACTCTCTTCACCAATACCCCACCTCCAGTTCGGGGCACGTGCCTCCTAAGCTAAGAACTGCATTTCCTGGGTTCCCTTTCTGCTCCATGTGGCCACATGACTTACAATGATGAAGAGAGTAGTACTGAGTTTGGACAATGTGCTGACTGCTGCCGTAAGCACTTACAAGTAACTGCCTTAATTTTCATTCTAACCTCCCCATTAGGGAGATGCTATTATGATTTCCATTTTATAAATGAGACCAAGGCTCAGAAAGCGGAAGTAACATACCCAAGGTCATACAGCCGGACAGCAGGGGTGTAATCTGTCACATTTGATTTCCAGTGTTACATTGTATTTGTACAAGTCACATTGTAACTTTATGATTACAATGTTACACTGCCTTTCTCACAAGCAGAGCCAAAGGATGTGTTCATTCAAATGTTTAAGTTTCTACCTTATCCCAAGGCATTTTATTAATACATGCATGATTCCATCTACTCCTATGCAAACTACTGGCTTCAAGAATGATCATTATTGTTGTTTCGAGACAGGGGCATACTCTGTTGCCCAGACGGGCATGATCTCAACTCACTGCAGCCTCGGCCTCCCAGGCTTAGGTGATCCTCCCACCTGAGCCCCCTGAGGAGCCAGGACTACAGGCACATACCACCATGCCTGGCTAATGTGTGTGTGTATGAGCGTGCACACATGCAGACACACACACACACACACACAGTCTCACTACGTTGCCCAGGCTGGTCTCGAACTCCTGGGCTCGAGGGATCCTCCCGCCTCAGTCCCCCAAAGTGCTGGGATTACAGGCATGAGTCTCCACACCTGGCCAAGAACTATTATGATGCCTGTTTTATAGATGAAGAACTATGATACCAGGGAGGTTGAGTGACTTGCCCAAGGTCACACAGCTGGAAAGTGGCAGAGCCAGGATTAGAATCCAGGACTCTCTGACTTGGCTTTTCTCTCCATTCTGACATCAAGTGCAGCCTGCTTGGGAGGGGGCTGGGGAATGAAGTGCCAAGCCTAGGGGGCATGAGAGCCACAAGTCCAGCCCTCCTCCTTTCCAGGCTCTCTCTGCCCCTGGGACTCTGCTTCACTCACACGTACACAGCTGCCAGGGATCAAAGTCCTCTCCAAGATGTATTTGCTGTGAGCTCTAAACAAATGAGTGTTACCATGTAGCTAAAAGAAACACTGGGAGGACACAGTGTATGAAAGCCGACTGGCCTTTAAAGTCCTGTTGATTGATCAGCCTCCTCTTTGGTCTCATGCTCTTAGGGGGCCAGGGTGGAAGGGTGGGGAGACTCCAGCTCTGAGAGCATTGAGGCAGAGCTGTTCAGTAGCTAGGTGGCACCTCCAAACCGCCTAATTCATCTCTGCTTCCATCCTGGGGAAAACTTCCTTTTCAGTCTATAAATCCATAAAACGAACACACACAAAATAATAATAAACAACTACTATCTATTGAATGAGCATGTTAATTACACTAAGCACTTTGGATACATTATCCTTTTTCAGGAAAACCACAAGGTAGGTGTCTTTATTGGCCCATTTTACAGGCAAGGCTAAGAGCACAGAGTTAGTAAGTGGTGAGACTGGATTCCAGTTGGCACTGAGAAAGTATTGATTGATCTGGTCAGGCAAGGTGGCTCACACCTGTAATCCCAGCATTTTGGGAGGCCGAGGTGGGCAGATCACTGGAGGTCAGGAGTTCAAGACCAGCCTGGCCAACATGGCGAAACCCCATCTCTATTAAAGATATAAAAATTAGCCAGGCATGGTGGCAGACACCTGTAATTCCAGCTTCTTGGGAGGCTGAGGCAGAAGAATCGCTTGAACCCATGAGGCACAGTTTGTAGTGAGCCGAGATCGCACCACTACCCTCCAGCCTGGGCAACAGAGCAAGACTTTCTCAAAGAAAAAAAAAAGGAAATATTGATTGATCAAGAGAGAACAGGACACAGATCCTGTTCTTCAGTTGTTCACATGCTTCAGAGGGAGACAGGTAGGGAAATAGACTTTTGTGGTTCAGTGTGATGAGGGCTAAGGCTAAGTGGAGTTGATAGCTGCTGCACAGCAAGGTGGGTTAGACCAGTGCTTTGGTTTTTTTGTTTACTGCCAGTGTTCCTTCTGATTGGGTTAGAGTTGATGGTGATGGGTTATTACTCCAGATTACCAGGTGTTAGATATTTTGATTGCCACTTTTGGCAGTTTATATGAGAGCCTGAAGGTCACAGAGGAGGCCCTCACCTGCCCATGTTGGTCGGCGAAGATAAACCAAGACGGAGTGAAAGCAGGAGGATCCGACTTGAGGCTGGAAGGAGAATGAGACCGGCAATAAAGGAAGAGAAAAGGTTCCAGGGAGGAAGAATGAGCTGTGAGCACAGGGCAGGGATGAGGGAGAACTTGGCATTGGAGCGCCTGGAATGTCTGCATGGTGGGGTCACGCAGGGCAAGGGAGGAACCACGAGAAACCGAACTGGAGACATCACGTGGCCCTAACCCTCGCAGATCTTGGCCTTGCTAAGGAGTTTGGACATTCACCAAAGAGCTTTGGGTTGGCACGCCAAGATTTTGGGCAGGAGAATGAAATGGTAGATCTAACTTCAACCCCATTGACTGTACACAGTTCCCAGGATTGCGAGACGCCACTGCTCACACTGGAGTGCGGCGTTTGAGTCCCAAACTCTACACCAGAGACTTTTCCACTGCTGCGCTTCTGTCTTGGGAAACTGAATACCTGGGGACTGAAGACAGATGCTGCATCTAGTGAGAGGAGACCAATGAGGGCATCTGTTTGTTCTGGGCTTTCTGAGTCTCCGGGTGTGCACCTGTTAAAACCAAGATGTAATGCCACTTGATAATGTCACGGCTGTTGTGCAGGTCTGAAATAATGTACTCAAAGTGCCTGCACAGATCACTTTCTCAAAAAAGGCAGCTGGCATCATCTCAGGTTAGCTTAGAGTTGTGGCTTTGGAGGTTCTGAGGGTGGGAATTCAAGCCCATCAAGCACATCAGAAATTTTTATTTTGCCTACGGGAAATGGAAATGGGGGCGAGAGAGGGTAGATGGGGTTTGCTACCTGCCAATCAGGTTGCAGGTGCTGGGGGCTCCTTGTATATTCCAGCATTTTTTTTCAGCCTTGTATCGTGCCTGTCTATCTGTCCATCTATCTACCTACCCACCCATCATCTGTGTATGTGTGTATCTGTAAATCAATCTACCATCTATCAGTCTATCTCATCATGCCTTTCAAAAAATTGTTATTGAAGCATATACACCATTTTATATTTTGCTTAAATTTTATACTTCTTTTTTACAAAAATAACATGCAAAATAGAGATGAGTCTGTTTCTGGAACCCAGTAAACATTTAACATGTATTAGGTGTTATTATTTGTGAACATGCTCATAAATTTTGTTGAATTGATGAAGAAAAAAAATGCAAAGGGAAATGCTTTCTCCCTACCCAGACGTGGCCGGCCACTGAATATTCTGGTGTTTGCACTTCCAGTTTTTTTTTTTTTTTTTTCTCGGTTCTTATAACTGTATTTTAAAAAGTAAAAGGCCACAAAGCTATCTCCTACATGCTATTTCATGTTTTAAAAACTTTAATCATAAACAGAAAATTCAGCTTTAGAGAAGCGTGGGAGAAAAGATGGCTGGAGCCAGTGCTTTGAATCAGGTAACTGATGGGTATCATTGTCCTGGGTAGAGTTCCTGGCAATCTCCTCCTCCATCTCTGAGATTTTGTTTGTTTTGAGGCTAGGGCCCTGAATCCAGCTCCAGTATTTTCAAAGTTAAGTATCAGCTTCTCTGGGCTGCGTTGGTGGACCCTGGTCCTTCTGAGACCTTGCAGTGACAGGAGCAGGACCCCAAGCCCGTCTGGCTCCCCCTTGACCCTCCGTTGTCACGTGGCTGTTCCTCCACTCTCCCGCCCTCCCACCCACCTCTCTCCTATGTGCATCCATAATCATATGCTTTGGGGAGGGACTGGGTAACAGCTGCCTTTGATCAGCCCAACATCTGGGCTGACGGGTGATCAAAGATGGGAACACTGTGACAGCCGAGACTTGGCTGGGACCAAGCCTGGCTAGCTACATGGGTGGGGGAAGGGAAGGGAAGGATAGGCTTGGGGATGGGAGTAGGGAGGAAGAGGGTTGGGGGCGGGGAGGTGCAGAAGCAACTCACCAAATCCCAGGGACCTGGTGGAAGGGCAGTGGGTAGAAGCATGAGCTTTGCCCCTGTGACCTTGACTCTCTGAGCCTCAGTTTTCTTTCCTGTAAAATGGGACAATAATGTGAGGACAAAATGAAGTAAGGAGTAGAACAGTGCCTGGTTCCAGGAGTGAGGGCTCATATACACCACCTGTTGTTGCTGTGCTGGGATTATTGCTGTTCTTATTCCTGGGACCAGTCACGAGGGGAATGAGAGAGTCTGGTCTTTCCAACAGCTTTAGTGCATGCGAGTTTGTAATGAACCATTTTGAGCCTCGATTTCCCCATGTGTAAAATGGAGAGCCATGACAAGACCCTGGAATAAGACAGGGACAATTTCTTTCCATTTTACTTATGGAGAAACTGAGGTCTTAAGGCCAGAAGTCATGCAATGAGGAACCAGCCCAGTATATTCCCACCTGGGAGTTGCCCCAAATTGGCTGGTTGGGCTCCTGCTCAGGAGTGCTACCAATAAAAAGGAGCCCAAGGCAATGCCACTGGGCATTTTACATAAGCCAAAAATGCATCCACTTTCTCCTACAGCTTGGAGTTTAATAACACCACCACCACTGCCAGCAGCAGATTATTTTTTGCTTTAGACTTCTTGTTAAAATATATGATGTATACAGAAGAGCACACTTATTCACACGTTTGATTTATCAATAACTGTACCCCCACCCCCCCCACTGGAACCAGCCACCAAGTAGAGAAGCAGAGCATTCTCAGCCCCACTGGAAACGCCTCTTGGACACCCTTCTAGTCACCATCCCCTCCACTAAGCACCAGGTGAGACAGGCACTGACCTCCCTAAACTTTGCCACCACACTGTGAGGCTAGTGCTATTATGATGCCCATTTTACAAGTGGGAAAATGGAGGCACAAAGAGTCTAAGTAACTTGTCCAAGGTCACACATTGGTGGGAAGGACTTCAAAGCTCCAAGTCCTGGCTGTAGGGCTGTAAGCACTTGCTGCTTTGGGGATACTGCTTTTCCGGGGATGGTCGCTTACAGGGATGATACACTTCTAGGGACGGCACTCTTGGGAGTGGATCAGCAGAGAGGGTGTATTAGGAAAGCAAGCTTACAAATAATAGCTGTGTAATGCCTCAGGGCTTCTTTTCGTATATGCAAAGCAAAATTCAATTTGTTGGTATAGGGGGTTTAATTAGCGGAAATTACAGGCAGAAGCATGGTCTTGGGTGTTGACAAGATGTGGTCTTAGATCTCTGCACTGTTACTCCCTAGACCCAGGGCTTACGTACCACAGGGAAAGGTGTACATGCTCCAGCAAGACATCTAAAGGCCACACTCCAGAATAGGCAAGAATGCTGTGTGTGTCACACCTGCCATACACGTGATAACATCAAGGTTGACGTGTTCTTACGCTAGGGACATACAGCAGAAACTGGAGGGTACACATAGGACTGGGCTGATCAGAAGTCAGCAGGGAGGACTAGCACCCAACCCAGTCTCACTTCTGTGGCAGCACAAGTGGCCAGCAGCTTACTCTTGGGAAAGGGAAAGATGCAGCCGCCCCTGCCTCTGCCCCTGCCCATCTCTGTCTCCTCTCACCTCCTCAGTTCTCTTCTCCAAAAGCTTTGTCCATATGGTGGATGCACTGCTGGCACCAGAGAGAAGCCTACTTCTCCCTCCTCTGTGGCCTGGCATGCAGGATGTCTCAGCCAGGGCCTGAATGCAGAGCTCAAGGCAAAGGTTCATGTGCAGGAAGTTTTCTTGGGAAGTGATCTAATATGATTTGGCTGTGTCCCCACCCACATCTCACCTGGAGTTGTAATAATCCCCATGTGCCAAGGGCAGGGACACATGGGATAACTGAATCATGGGGATTTTCCCCCCTATACTGTTCTCATGGTAATGAATAAGTCCCACGAGATCTGATGGTTTTATAAAGGGGAGTTCCCCTGCACACAGTCCCTTGCCTGCCACCATGTAAGACGTGACTTTGCTCCTTCTTCACTTCCCATCATGATTGTGAGGCCTCCCCAGCTGTGTGGAACTGTGAGTCTATTAAACCTCTTTCCTTTATAAATTACCCAGTCTCAGGTATGTCTTTATTTCTGAGTCAGAGTCTTACTCTGTCACCCAGGCTGGAGTGCAGTGGTGCAATCTCAGCTCACAGCAACCTCTGCTTCCTGGATTCAAGCAATTCTCATGCCTCAGCCTCCCAAGTAGTTGGGATTACCACCATGCCCAGCTAATTTTTGTATTTTTTCTAGTAGAGACAGGTTTTCACCATGTTGGCCAGGCTAGTCTCGAATTGATCCACCTGCCTCAAAATCCCAAAGCGCTGGAATTACAGGCATGAGCTACCCCACCCAGCCTCTAGTATGTCTTTATTAGCAGCATTAGAATGGACTAATACATGATCCCAGGGAGAAGGAAAAAGGGACAGCGTAGGAAGGAGAGGACTTGGCCACCTCTACAGGCATCTGGTGCGTATTTTGCAGGATCTGTAAAGCCTTGTGAGAGGCATCTCATCTCAGAAGCGCCTTCCCAGGGCAGGAGGGAGGGAAGCAGTCATCCATGGTCTCCCTTCCCCCATTGCTCAAGGCAGTCCTGTGGCTTTTAACTCACCCAGCTGTTAGGTTGTGCGATGGTGTGAGCCTTGCTTTACTGAGGGTATCCACAAGCTGCTGCACTAAGCTGGTGGCAGCTGACCTGCAGCTGTTTGCCCCATCAGCGGTAGGGGTAAGGGATGGGCCTGAGTAAATAGGAAGCGGTGCACGAAAGGAGCTGGAGACACTGGATGCCACTAGGGAGGCTTCTCGGAGCCCATGGGCTGAGGCTGCCTTGTTTTCCCCATAGTCAACCAGTCCCCTCCACTCTCAGGGGTCCTTCCTCCCTCCCACCCTCTACCCGGGTGAACGCTCTTCTTCCATTCTTTGCCCCAGCACCATCCCTGACAGCTCAGGATATCAGCCCATCCCACTTTAAGATGCTCTGTTATGGGCTGAATTGTGTTTCCCAAATATTCACACGTTGATGTCCTGACCCCCAGTATCTCAGAATGCCACCTTATTTAGAAATAGGTGGGTTGAGTGCAGTGGCTCATGCCTGTAATCCCAGCCCTTTGGGAGGCTGAGATGGATTACTTGAGGAGTTCGAGACCAGCCTGGGCAACATAGCAAGACCCCCATCTCTACAGAAAAAAAAAGTTACCCAAGCCTGGTGGCATAGTGGTACACGCCTATGGTCCCAGCTACTCAGGAGCCTGGTGTAGGAGGCTCCTGTGAGCCCAGGAGGTTGATGCTACAGTGAGCTGTGATCATACCACTGCATTCCAGCCTGGGTAGCAGAAGAAAAAAAAAACACTGTCTCAAAAAAAAATTTTTTTAAAGGTAGTCACAGAGATGTAATTTGTTGAGATGAGGTCACACTGGATAGGGTGGCCCTAAATCTTATAGAATTTATGTCTTTATAAAGAGGGGATCTATGGACACAGACACACACACACACACACACACACACACACACACACACACGGAGAACACAATGTCAAGATGAAGGCAGAGATCCAGGTGAAACATCTACAAGCTAAGGAATGGCAAAGATGCCAGCAAGTATCAGAAGCCAGAGAGAGGCACAGGCCAGGTTCACCCACAGAGCCCTCAGAAGGGACCGATCATGCCAACCTGGGTCTGGGACTTCTGTTCTTCCTGAACTGTGAGATAGGAAATTTATTGTTTATCTTGTATAAGCCACCCAATCTGTGGTTTTTGTGTGTTTCTTCATTTTGTTTGAGATAGGTTCTCGCTCTTTTGCTCAGGCTGGAGTGCAGTGGCATAATCATTGTTCACTGGAGCTTCGAACTCCTGGGCTCGAGTGATCCTTCCACCTCTGCCTTCCAAGTAGGTGGGACTACAGTGCACACCTCTTGCCTGGCTAATTATTAAGATTTTGTTTGTTTGTTTGTTTTCATAGAGATGGGGTGTTGCTATGTTGCTCAGGCTGGTCTTGAACTCCTGAGCTCAAGTGATCCTCCCACCTTTGCCTCCCAAAGTGCTGGGATTACAGGCTTGAGCCACCATACTTAGCTCTTCAATATGTGTTTCCTTTTTTTCTTTTTTTTAGACAGAGTCTCGTTCTGTCCCCAAGGCTGGAGTGCAGTGGCACAATCTTGGCTCACTGCAACCTCCACCTCCCAGGTTCCAGTGATTCTCATGCCTCAGCCTCGTATGTAGTTGAGATTCCTGGTGCCCGCTACCATGCCTAATTTTTGTATTTTTAGTAGAGATGGGGTTTGTCTTGTTGGCCAAGCTGGTTTCAAACTCCTAAGCTCAAGTGATCTGCCCACCTTGGCCTCCCAAAGTGCTGGAATTGTAGGTGTGAGCCATCATGCCCAGCCTATAGTATTTTGTGTAAACAGCCCTAGGAACTAATAAACATCATAGTGTAGAAAATTCAATTGTACCAAAGAGAGAAACTTTTATCTTGGATTTATTTTGGGTCATGAGCCACCTGGATAACCAAATGAAACAGTGGATCCTCTCTACAAAGAACCTATACCCACAAAGAATTTTGTAGACAACTTTCGGAAGCTCTCCAATACCCTCAAGCCCATTGCTGGCTTTATGGGGGAGTGAAGAAACATCTCTGGGCTGACCAAGTCAAGTAGGCTTAACGTACAGATGCTTGTTTGTTATGAGCAACCTTTGTAGAAGCATAACGCATGAGCAGGGAGAGAAGTCTGTCACTTTTATAATAAGAGGAGCACGGTGGCAGAAACCGTTGGCAGGTATTTGGTATAAATGCCCAGCGAGGTCATATCACAGATGACGACTCACAATAGGGATGGCTCCTGGGAAGGAGGGACATACCCAGGAACAGGAGCCACTACTTTGCACACCTGCAGAAGTCCCACAAGGTTAATTCATTTTAATTCCATCACCCAGGTGTCTAGCAGATTTGCACTGTTGATGTTCCACCCAGATTTTCTTTCCTTGACTGCTTCTGTGCAAATTTTCTGTGGCTTCTAGTAGCTCTGGCTTCTTGTGGTCACATCTGTGGCTCTCTCTGGAGGCCTGTTTTTAGGCTACCGGCTGCTTTGCCTGCAAGCCCAGAGAGCTGATGGCAATGGGAGAGAGTGCAGCTCTGGGGTGACCCCTAGCTGAAGACTGACGGGTGCAGGAGCATGAAAGCCCAAACATCTGCATTGAGTGAGTGAGTGGGGACAGGCTCTGAGCCTTAATGTATGCTGAGAGCTCCCCAGCAGGCCCAGCTAGTGCTGAGGCTTTGCTGAATTCTCACCCTGGCTTGGCTTCTTCCCTTCCCCGCTGTCCCTGCCCCCATCACCTATTGGTTTCTCCTGGAGCGCTTCCTTAATAAATCACCTGTGCAAGACTCCTCGGGTCAGTTCCTGCCTCTGCAAACCTGACATAAGGCAGGGAGGTTTAGACCCTTCTAAGCCCCTCACCTCCCAAACATCTTCTCAAATATGTTGCACTGTCTCCTGTGGCCCAGGTCTAAATTGTGCGTAAGTGGTACAAGGAGAGACTTGAGTACCATGAGAGAGAATAACAGTGGGAACCTCCATTAGTGAATGGGGTGATCAGGGAAGGGGATCTCATATTAAATCATGGTTTCTCCGTCTTGCTACTATTGACGTTTTGAGCTGAATAATTCTTTGTTGGGAAGGGCTGTCCCGGTCATATCACAGATGCCGACTCACAATAGGGAGCTTTCTGTGGGCTCCTGGGAAGGAGGGACATACCCAAGAACAGGAGCTCCTACTTTTAGGATGTTGAGCAGAATCTCTGGCTTCTATCTATGAGAGGCCAGGATTCCTCCAGCTGTGAAGATCAAAAATGTCTCCAAGCCAGGTGTGGTGGCTCATGCCTGTAATCTCAGCACTTTGGGAGATTGAGGAGGAAGGATTGCTTGAGTCCAGGAGTTCCAGACCAGCCTGGGCAACATAGCAAGACCCTGTCTTGGAAAAAAAAAAAAACAACAACAACAGTTAAAACAACTTGGATGTGGTGTCATGTGCCTGTGTTCTCAGCTTCTCAGGAGGCTGAGGCAGGAGGATTGATTGAGCCCGGAAAGTCAAGGCTTCAGTGAGCTATGATCATGACATTGCACCCCAGTCTAGGTGACAGAGCGAGACCCTGTCACTTTCTTTTTTTAAAAAAAGTCTCCAGACATTTCCAACCATCCCCTGGTTGAGAACTACTACAGTAAAGCAAGGCCTGGGAGAGAAGTAAGGCTGAGCCAAGAGAAGTCAGCATTCCAGGTAGCAGGAACAGCATGTGCAAAAGCCCAGCGGGAGGAAGAACTTAGATCACTGGGGGACGACAAAGAAGGACAGTGCAGCTGAGTACACAGAGAAAGGGGAGAAGTGGTGGGAGACGAAACTGGAAGGGTGGGCCGAGGCCAGATCATAGAGGATCATGCAGGCCACTGCAAAGACCTTAGATCTTAAGGGAAATGGAAAGCCACAGATGGGATTTTTCCCCATTCAATTTATTTATCAAATGTCTGCTCTGTTCCAGATAGTGTGTGAATGAGGGGAGAGAAGGGGTTTCAGAGGAAGGATCGTAATGAGTGATAAGGTCCCTTCTGTGAATATAGTCATAGTTACGAGGGCCAATTTCGTGCATTTCCTCTCAGTTCCACATTCAGCGACATCCTATCAGTAGCTTGACCTCGCACGCAGTGGGCGTATTTACACTTCTGAAGTCAGCAAGTGCTACAAATCAGGAAGGACCTCCCCCTCCACATGCCTCACAAGATCACAGTATCCACAAATAGATTTGTACTCCATCCCTCCTCTCTAATCGGATTGCTTTTTCTATTTCTTGCCTAATTCCCTGGCTCAACTCTTCAGCAAAATGGTGACTAAAAGTGGCAAGAATGGCCATCCTTATCGTGTTCCTGATCTGAGGGGAAAAGCTTTCAGTCTTTTATCATTAAGTATGATATTTGCTTAACGTTTGATGTTTGAAGTATGGTGGCATAATCATAGCTCACTGCAGCCTCCACCTCCTGGGCTTAGGCAACCCTCCTGCCTCTGCCATCCGAGTAGCTGGGACTACAGGCATGCACCACCATGCCTGGCTAATTTTTGTATTTTTTGTAGAGGTGGGGTCTCACCGTGCTGCCCATGCTGGTCTTGAACTCCTGGACTCAAGCGATCTGCCCACCTTGGCCTCCCTGAGTGCTGGGATTATAGGTGTGAGCCGCCATGGCTGGCCCTGGTTTCTTATAGATGCCCTTTATCAGGTTGAGGAAGTTCCCTTTGATTCCTAAGTTGTTGAGTATTTTTATTTCTTCATAAAAGGGTGTTAGATTTGCAGAAGGATTTGCAGAGGAGTATGCTCTGGTTTGAATGTTCGTGTCCTATGAAATCCTAACCCCTAAGGCGCTGGTCTTAGCAAGTGGGGCCTTTGGTAGGTGATTAAGTCATGGGGACAGAGCCATCAGGAAAGGGATTAGTGCCTTATAAAAGAGGACACAGAGAGCTCACTAGTCCCTTTCACCATGTGAAGATGTGGCAAGAAGGCACGGTCTCTAAGCCAGAAGATGGACTCTCACTGGACACCTTGATCTTGACCTTCCCAGCCTCTGGAACAGTGAGACGTCTCTGTTGTTTCTAAGCTACCTAGCATGTGATGTTTTGTTATAGCAGCCTGAATGGACAAAGACAATTGTCTTGAGCTGAGTTTTACTTTTAAAAGCTCCCTCTGGTCATTTTGAAGAAAATGGGGAGGACTGAAGGGAGGAGTGGAGGCAGGGAGACAGGGTGGAGGCTGTGTGGTCACCCATGAGAGACAATGGTGGCTTCAACTCTGGTAGTGGCAATACAAAGAAGGGCTATTGCCTCAGGAGGTACCACGGAGGGGAAGACAACAGCACGTATTGCCCTAGGTTGGGATTCGTAGAAGCAGAGTCCAGAAGTTGGGAGGGGCTGAGCCAGAATGTGGTCTCAGGTGCAGTCTGGCCTTGGCCCGACCCTCAGGGGGATACTACACATAAATTACATTACAGAACCGTCCCTATATCAGTCAATGATTGGCTGCCCCCAGTGAGGAGTGGTACGGCCTCCAGGGTCTGCATCTCTGGGTGAAGTGGCTTGACTCAGCCAGGGTTAATTCTCCAGGCAAGGTTGTCGGTGGTTGTAAGCTGCCTGTAGCACTTGCAGCATTTAAAGAATGGTACATTAGGGTCAAAGGGGATGAGGGGAGTGAGGGGGATGTTAGCCACATCTACAGCATTTATGGACCACTTACATGGGATTCTGCATTGTGCCTGGAGGATCAAGAGGAGTGTGGGACCAATGTTTGCACTTGAATCAGCAATATCCTTGAAAAGATCGGGATTGGCTAGGGGTGTGTGTGTGTGTGTAGTTAGTGAGACTAACGAACCATATGGCTTTTCCCAGGACAGAGGGGTTTCCCAGGATGCAAGACTTTTCTGTTAAAATCAGGAGAGTCCCAGGCAAACCAGGATGGTAAATCATCCTATTGGTGAAAGGTGGGCTGAACCACCTAATCCATAGGATTCTCCTATATCATCTTTACCTGCAGACCAGAGGTGACATACGTCTACTAGTAGTCTATTGCTAATAATATGTCACAATAACCTGATAAGCTAAAGCATCTTCCAGACGTTCCCTTATTTTCCTCCTAGTGGTAGCCAAAGATGGTAGTTTGGTGGCTGTTGACTTGGGCCCTAGTTTTGAAGATGGGGAGATTTTGACTCAAGATTAGTTCTTCTGTGCTGATGGGTCTTGTGGCTGAGTCAGAGGATCCACCCTCCTGTTTCTGCTTCCCAACTGCTACCAGAGAGTAGGACTCTCATTTCTGGCCTTCCCACATTTGCATCTTTCTATTCTAGAATCTCTCTCTCTAAAAAGAGAGAGTGACTGACTTAGATCACTGCATTAGTCTGTTTTCATGCTGCTGATAAAGACATACCGAAACTGAACAATTTACAAAAGAAAGAGGTTTAATTGGACTCACAGTTCCCCATGGCTGGGGAGGCCTCACAATCATGGCAGAAGGCATGGAGGAGCAAGTCACATCTTACGTGGATGGCAGCAGGCAAAGAGAGAGCTTGTGCAGGGCAACGCTCGTTTTTAAAACCATCCGATCTCATGAGACCCACTCACCATCATCGGAACAACACAGGAAAACCCACCCCCATAATTCAATCATCTCCCACAAGGTGGCTCTGACACCACATGGGAGTTATATCACAAAGGCTTCTTTATATTTCCAGTCCACCAAAGGCTCCAGCTGCCTCAGAGCCCACCCTTTCTTCTCCACAAGGATGGGAGATGCAAATACCCTTCTTATAAAATGACTATCTCCTGGACACTCCTCCCAGGCTCTGCCAAGATACACACAGTCTCTGCCTTTTCTCCTGAGTCCCGTGCCCAGCTGTCTTGGAGAGAATGAGCCACTTGTGAGCCCTGCAGGGCCACCCTGTCCAGGGTGGTCCACTGGCATACCTTTGAGCCTGACCTCCCCTGCCCTGGGCTCTGCTGGCCCTGTCTAGGGAACTGGCTGGACTCCCCAGGGCTCCTGGGCAGCTCATGACCAGGGAAGAGAAAACCACCTCCCATGCTGGTCAGAATTTTGAGTTTTCTTGGAAGTGTTTGATGACTTTTCAAAACCTTATTCTATTTCTTTTCCAAAAGCAGCTTGTAAAACAATCTTGCAGCCAAAGGAAATGCATCCTGTTTGGGCATGGGCAAGCTGATGAAGACAGATTTCTTTTTACTCCTTTCTGCCTAGGGCTTTAAGAATGTGATAACTTGGTCTTATGTTCTCAACATTTAGGGAAGGGTGTGTGTGTGTGTGTGTGTGTTTCAAATGTGTCACTTAGTGATTCCAGGTTTCTAGATTCTGAGAATATCCTAGTTTAGCCATTCTGCCTCCTGCCCCCATAAGACTCTCTACAGGCTAGTAGTCACCCTCTTTTAAATGGAATTTGAAAAGGAATCTGTTGCATAAATTGTAGCATGTTGAGGATGGAGAGATGAGGGGCTGTTCAGGCTGACAGCCTGCATGGAGCTCTGACCTGGACCCCCTGTGATATCTAGAACTACAGGCACTTTGCCTATTTGAGGTGGGACAGGAGGAAGAGAGGCTGCCGCGTGCTCCAGAGGAAGGTTGCAATGCTGGGCAGCTCAGGAAGCATCCTGGGAAGCCCTCTTCTCCTAATATTAGCTGCCTTGGTGGATTCAAGCCCAGTCAAGCATATCAGACACATGAAAACAACCTCAGCCTGCATCAGCAGAGGGGTCAAAGACTGAAACCTTTAGTTTGGGAGGTATCTTAGGTTGGACTCCCCTTGAAGCCAACCCAGAGACAATGAACTCAGTGAAAGTAGTTTGTTTGGGAGACCAGTCCAGGAAGCACTCGGAAAGGGGCAGGGAAGTCAGACAGGGAAGACACTGAACCAAGCCTGTGGCTCCAGAACTCTCTTATTCTCCAATCATAACAGAAAAAGCTTTGACTTGGTGGCTGGTAGTCCTGCGTTAAAAACAACTAAGTTGTCTAAAATGCAGCACTTTAAAAACCTGTGTATAGTATTGTATGAGTCTGCACCAGCTTCTATAGCAAAGTGCTACAGACTGGTTAGCTTACATAGAAATGTCTTCTCTCACCATTTTGGGGGCTGGAAGTCCAAGATCAAGGTGTGGACAGGGTTGGTTGCTTCTGGGGCCTCTCTCTTAGCTTGTTGATGGCCTCCTCCCTGTGTCTTCACATGGTCATCCTTCTGTGTGTGTGTCTGTGTCGTAATCTCTTTAGGACACCAATCATATTGGATTAGGGCCCACCCTAACAACCTCCTTTAGCTGAATTACCTCTTTAAAGACCCTATCTCTGGCCAGTCGTGGTGGTTCCTGCCTGTGATCCCAGCACTTTGGGAGGCCGAGGCAGGTGGATCACTTGAGGTCAGGAGTTCAAGACCAGCTTGGCCAACATGGTGAAAGTCTCTCTCTACTAAAAATACAAAAATTAGCTGGGCATGGTGGCGGGTACTTAATATCCCAGCTACTTGGGAGGCTGAGGCAGAAGAATCGCTTGAACCTAAGTCGAGTGACTGACTTAGATCACTGCACAGATCACAGGAGGTTGAGGTTGCAGTGAGCTGAGACTGTGCCATTGCACTCCAGCCTGAGTGACAAGAGCAAAACTCTGTCTAGAAAACAAACAAACAAACAAACAAAACCTATCTCCAAATACAATTCCATTCTGAGGTACTGGGGTTAGGAATTTAATTAATCAATTTTGAAAGACAGGGTGTCATTGTGTTGCCCAGGCTGGAGCGCTGTGGTGCAGCCATAGCTTGCTGCAGCCTCAAACTCCCAGGCTCAACAGTTCTCCCACCCCAGCTTCCCTGGTTGCTGGGACTGCAGGCATGCACCACCACGCTCGGCTTAGGAATTTAACATGAATTTTGCAGGGTGCAATTTAGCCGATAACAGATAGTGACACTGGAAGTTGTATTGCAAGCCGCAGGAACATTTTTGCCTACTATTTGGATGGTTGAGTTTTTAGTTTGTCCCGGAGGTATCTTTATTCTCTACAATGCAGTTCCTTAATATATTCCATTAAGCGATCATCTTTAAGAGGCTTCTTGACTGTGGCATCCAGCACACACTATCGTGAACTCACCCCACTACGAATAATTTCTAATACCTTGTCTGAATTAGGGATTTAGGCTAACAAGGAGTTTCAAGAGATGTGTAATATGAAAACTTTATAGAAATTCAAAGATAATGCAAATTCTTAAGGAGTGTATATTATATATATTATATCTGTATTATAGTATATAATTACAACATATGGTTATATATATATATTTATGTATGTTTTTATATATATATGTTTATATATATTTATATATTTTTTTTTTTTCAAGAAAATCTCACTCTGTCACCCAGCTTGGAGTCCAATGGCATGATCTTGGCTCACTGCAACCTCTGCTTCCTGGGTTCAAGCAATTGTTTTGCCTTAGGCTCTGGAGTAGCTGGGATTACAGGTGGCTTCTATGAGCATTGCACACTCACAGCGATTGAGATTGTTCTGGGTGGGGTTTCTCAGGCTTAACTTCATCAGGGAGTGCTGAAAACTCCTTATGCCAGGCCCCGCTCAGACCAATTACAGTCAGGTTTTCCGGGGATAGGGCCTGGCATCAGGGCTTTTAAAACATCCCCAGTGACTCCACTGTGCAGCCAGAGCGTAGAAAACACCTTGTTAGGCTAATGTATCTTCCCCAAGTAATACTTTGTTGTTCAAAGTAAAATAATGGAGAAGGCTCATGTAATATGCAAACTTTGTAAGAATTCAAAGATAATGCAAATTCTTCCTAAGGAGTGTATATGTATAATATGTTATGTATTGTAGCATATAATTACAATGTATGGTTGATTTATATATATGGTTGTTTTTTTTTTTTTTTTTCCAAGAAAGTCTCACTCTGCCACCCAGGCTGGAGTCCAGTGGCATGATCTTGGCTCACTGTAACCTCTGCCTCCTGGGTTCAAGCAATTGTTTTGCCTTAGGCTCCTAAGTAGCTAGGATTACAGGTATGTGCCACCACACACAGCTAATTTTTTTGTATTTTTGGTAGAGGCGTGGTTTCACCATGTTGGCCAGGCTGGTCTCAAACTCCTGACTCAGGTGATCCACCCACCTTGGCCTCTGGAAGTGCTGGAATTACAGGCATGAGCCGCCACACCCAGCTGATATGTTATATATTAATATGTGTTATAGAATATATGTTTTGGACGAGGAGGGATTCTCCATCTTCTGTTCAGGCATGGGAAGTAATTTGGTTTCTGTCTGCTTCTGTATAGGATCTTTTATAGGCTCTCTTCTATTTCCCCTCCCCTCTCCTCCCCCATTCTCTGCCCCTCTAGATCTTCTCTCCACCCTGTTCTGTGTCCTGCTGACCTGTATGCACCATCCATGTACCCTCTTGTCCTTGACTTCTGGTTGGTCTGGCCAACTGAAGCAGGAGCCTAGACAAAGGAGAGTTAGGTCAGGTTGTTGGTTTGTGTGGCTCCCTCCCTAGAAGATGGTCTTGGGCTCACCACGAAGATCCCTGCTTCTCTCAACTTGTCCTGCTCTGCACATCTCCCTTTGCTTACAGGTTCTGGTAGCTCCTCTCCCGGTCCCTTCTGGCCTAAGAGTGGCAACAATTTTACTTCTGCTGCGCAGGATCCTGTGTCCTCCCTCCTGGTCCCCTTCCACCCTGCCATGCTCCTGCAGTGAGTGCTTTTGTAGATCATCCTAACTGCATCATGTCATCCTGTTGGAACCCTGACTAGTAGATGGTAAATGGAAAATCAGCACGATTTGCTGTAACTTGCAGGGAACCATCATCATCAATGTAATAAAAATGATATTTATTTTTGACCAGATCCTCTCCTACTAAAGTCTTTAGAGTTGTTTGTCTATTTACACGGACGTGTTAAAATCATAACAGCACCAAGCTGAGACTTTCTTCTCCAGGTAACCTAAAGGGTTGAATAGGAACAAACAATGAATGAGTTAACGAGTTTGGAATTGGCTTTCTCAAGGTCATTAAATGCTATGTGCACACATTCTATCCTGTTCTGAACCACCAATGCAACATGGTTCACCCTAGTGCTCTAAAATGCACCCAGGATTTAATCATGGATGGTAAGATACACAGACATGGAAATCACTGCTATGAAGGAAGAAGGTTCCTCACGTGTCCCTAGAAACGGGAGACATATCACCTACCGAGGGCCGCACGGGGCAGCACCAGAGTTGGCCAGGAGGTCGTGGGGGAGGGAGGCAAAACGTAGGCAGGAACCTTTACTGTGGCTTTTGCAGGAAGACAAGACAAGGAAGGGTAAGTAGGCTTAGGATTGGCACATTGGGATAATTCCAGCAGATTCTGGCACATAGGTGCCTAAGGGCTGTCCCTACTTGTCTGCTCCCCAGCCCTGGGGTGACTAAGGCAGGGGAACAGTGGCATGAATGTGAGCACCCAGGAGAAAAGGTTGCTGGGGTGTGGGCTTCAGGTTGGTTGGTTTACAGATGACAGGTGCAGTTGCAGGTGAATTCCTTCCTATCTCTAGAAATTAGCTAGACCTGGGAAGAACATTCTCTCCAGGATCAGTGAAGCCCCAGATGTCAACACATCAGAAAATACAGAAAGAAGACACCATTCATGCACCTACCTTGTGTCAACCAAAGAGGAAGGCGAAGGAGAAGGGAGGATGACCTTCCCTAGGCCACACGAGAGGTCTGTTAAATTTCACTCATCATAAAAGTGGTGATGAGGTTGCTAATGTCCCTGCTGGTCCCCTGGTGACACTTGTTACCCAGAGTTCAGAACCAGCCAAGGGGTAGGGAAAAGGTAAGAAAGGAAATCAAGAGGGAGGAGACACAGAGCCAGCTGCAGGGCAGTGGTGGGCAGAGCCTTGAAGAGCACTGTGCCCAATGGGACAGGGAGGTGGTCAAGTCTAAGTAGCCAGGTGACAATCACTGGACAAGCAAACTCTGCCAGGACATGGTAGCCCTGAGGCTCCCGATGCACAGGATTACCTAGGATCACATGAGCACCCAGCGAAGGAAAGGTGGACAGAGGTCAAGAAAGAGAGAATCCTGGGCTGTTCTGCAGTCTACAGTCTGTCTGCTCGGCTGGGAACACAAGGACCCAGCAAAGAGTGGGGAGTCATCCAAGGTCTCACAACGAGGGTGGGGCAGAGTAGGGTCTGGAATTCAGGTCTTGTTTTTTTTTTTTTTTTTGAGACAGGGTCTCACTCTGTCACCCAGGCTGGAGTGCAATGATGTGGTCTCAGCTCACTGCAACCTCCACCTCCCAGGTTCAAGCAATTCTCCCACCCCAGCCTCCTGAGTAGCTGGGACTACAGGCATGTGCCACCACACCTGGCTAATTTTTGTAGTTTTAGTAGAAACAGGGTTTGACTATGTTGGCCAGGCTGGTCTCAAACGCCTGACCTTGTGATCCATCTGCCTCGGCCTCCCAAAGTCTGGGATTACAAGTGTGAACCACCGCACCTGGCTTTTTGTTGTTGTTAAGATGGAGTCTCATTCTGTCGCCCAGGCTGGAGTGTAGTGGCACGATCTCAGCTCACTGCAACATCCGCTTCCCAGATTCAAGCAATTCTCCTGCCTCAGCCTCCCAAGTACCTGAGATTCCAGGCATGCACTACCACACCCAACTAATTTTTTCTATTTTTAGTAGAGACAGAGTTTCACCATGTTGGCCAGGTTGGTTTCAAACTAACCTCAGGTGATTCACCCACCTGGGCCTCCCAAAGTGCTGGGATTACAGGCATCAGCCATGGCACCTGGCCCTTGGAATTCAGGTCTTCTAATGACAGAGGCACCACAATGGGTCCCCCACATCTCTTTTGACACAGCTGGACCCCTATGGTAGGTCCCTCTTGGGTTTCTAGCTTCCCCTAGAGATGTGAGATGGGACAACACTCTGGGCTCCATGCTGGCTTCCCTGGGACATATCCCCATCACCTCAGAGTCCAGCATGGAGCCTTTTCTGACCCCAGCTCATTCTGAGCTGACACACACAACTCAGGCCCAGTGTGTTTACTCTCTGAAGCTGCTTCCTAGTGCAACTAACACAAAGGGTGAGTTATAGCAGTGCCAAGCCTAGGCACCTCTATGCTAGATGCTCCTTGAGCACTTGAGTGCTTTGTCTCACTTATTCCTCACTCTAACCCCTCAGGCAGGTTTTATCATTTTTCCGCCTTACAGATAAGGTCACTAAGGTCCATTTTCCAGCATTTCCAAAAGGGACAGCAAGTGGGGCAGTGGGGCCTGATAGTCATATTTGCACTCTTCCCATATTATGAACTTCCTTGAATGAAACTCTTACTGCTAAGCCCTTTTTAATTTTTCAGTGAGCTCTGTTGCCCAGGCTGGGGCAGTGGTGTGATCATAGCTCATCGTAGCCCTGAATACCTGGCCTCTAGCAATCTTCCTGTCTCAGCCTCCTGAGTGGCTGGGACTATGGGTGCTTGCCACCATGTCTGGCTACATTTTTGTGTTTGTTTTGGAGATACGGTGTCGCGCTCTGTTGCTCAGGCTGGTCTCAAACTCCGGGGTGCAAGCAGTCCCTCACACCTCGGCTTCTCAAAGTGTGGGATAAAAGGAATGAGCCACCGTGCCCAGCCTGCTAAGCACTTTATATATGTGATTTCATCTCTTCCTTGCAATCACCTTATGAAATTGGTGCCATCAATATCCCCATTGATGAGGAGGTTGACGCAGAAAGAGGTGATATGACTTCAGGTGACACGACTAGCCAATGGTGAAGCTGGGATTTGAATGGAGGCATCACATAGAGTAGGTTAATCACTAACTCTCCGTGCCTCTGTCCCTTGTCTTGGGTGGAGATATTTGGGGCAGGTGCTGTGTGATTTCCCCCAGGGTGCCCGGGTGGAACCCAGCTGAATAATGCACCTGAGAATCCGCTTTCTCTCCTTCCTTATTTCACCACACCCCAGCTCCCTGCTCCCACTCCCGGGGACCACTTCCCTAAATAACCCTTGTGTTGGGCTCTGATTTGGGGAAAACCCAAGGTTGGGTAGTTAGTGTTAATACTACGTCTCTGTTCAAGACAACTTTTCTCAGCATCTCATAATTAAGCATCTTTGTTTCCTAGGAACTGAGAGCGATTTCCATACATTTCCTCCTTTAATATTCTCTACAACCCTAGAAGTACGCAGTTTTTATTTTCCTCTGGGTACAGATGAGGAAATGGAGTCTCAGACTAAGTCATTCGGCACCATTCGGTCATTTGATATAATTCACTTTACCTCCAGACTCCTCGCAATTCCTTTAAATTTTTTTTTTTTTTTTTTTTTTTTGAGACAGGGTTTCACTCTGTAGTTCAGGTTGGAGTGCAGTGGTGTGATCTTGGCTGACTGCAGCCTCAACCTACTAGACTCAACTGGCCCTCCCCAGCCTCCCGAGTAGCTGGGACTATGGGTGCATGACACCCTGCCTGGGTTTTTTGTTTTTTGATAGAGATGCGGGTTTCACTGTGTTGCTCAGCCTGGTCTTGAATGCTGGTCTCAAGTGATTCTCCTGCCTCAGCCTCCCAAAATGCTAGGATTGTAGATGTGAGCCACCCAGCCCAGCCACAATTCTTATTAATTCACTAGAAAGCACAATGATTGGAAGCAAGGCCTTACAATGCTTAGAAATTCTCTAAATCAGTGGTTCTCCAAGTAAGGTGGATTTTGCCCTCTTCCCAGGGGACATTTGACAATGTCTGGAAATATGTCTGGTCATGACTTGGGATGGGAGTGCAGGTGCTACTGATATGGTTAGCAAGATAAGGCCCCTTAAGGATGCCCATGTCCTAATCCCTGGAAACCTATGCATGCATTATGTAAGAAGGTAAAGGGAATTAAATCTGCACATGAATTAAGGCTGCCACTTGTTTTACCTTAAAATGGATAGATTATCCTGGATTATATGTGTGGGCAAATGTAATCACAAGGGCCCTTAATTGGGGAAGAGAGAGGCAGAGGACGGGGTGCTGGGAGCTTCTAATGGAACAATCCCAGTGACTTCTCTCAGCACCAGCCCCCTCTGTGACAGGATTCCAGCAGCCAGGTCAAGCAGACCCCATATGTGCGCCAATCAATTAAGAAACAAAAAGCCAACCTTTTCCTCCAAAACTCTCTGGTGGGTCGCACATCAGGGAGTGTTTGTTCAACTGTGAACAAGAGCAACAAGGACTCCATCCTTTAGGTAGGTAGAGTTTAGCTGAATGAATTAGTGTCCAAAGAATAGATTCTGAATTAGACACACTTCCTGGCATGAAGGAACACACCGCCTGGATCCGGGTACTGAGTGTCACACTGCATGTGTGACATCACAGTGCATGACCAGGATCTGCATGTGAAAGGAAATTGATGTAATATGGAGGCTCGGAGCGATTCCCAGATGTTTGGAAAGGGGAACTGGGAAGGCTTCATGGAGGTGGTGATGTTGAAGATGAATCGTGGAGGACAAATTCAAAATACTCATGGAACAAAAAGAAACAATGTAGGGAAAGGGAATGGCGCATCCAGAATCATGATTTTTTTTTTCTTTTTCTGAGACAGTCTCACTCTGTCTTCCAGGCTGGAGTGCAGTGGTGCTATCTTGACTCACTGCAACTTCCGCCTCCCAGGTTCAAGTGATTTTTCTGCCTCAGCCTCCCAAGTAGCTGAGACTACAGGCACACGCCACCATGCCTGGCTAATTTTTGTATTTTTAGTAAAGACAAGGTTTCACCATATTGGCCAGGCTAGTCTTGAACTCCTGACCTCATGATCCACCCACCTCAGCCTCCCAAAGTGCTGGGATTACAGGTGTGAGTCACTGTGCCCCGCCAGAATCATGATTTTCAAATCCCCCAGATAGCAGGATGGAGAGGTTGAGAGTCTGTGGAAAATGGGCACAATGATATTACTTCCCTCATAGATTTATCAACGAGAAGTATAAGGGAACCGAAGCAAAGAGTCTAGCATGCACGAAGGGGTCAGAAAACATTATTGCAGTAGAATAGTATTAGATTTACCTCTCTAATAGATTTTGCAGCATGGCATGCTTAAGTTTTACAGTTGCATGTCTGTGTTGGCGGGGAGTACTCCAAGCAAAGAAGTGAATTTGGAAAACGTCTTAGTCTATGAGACTATAGACTAGAGTCTATATAAACAAAATAGCATGAACTAGATAGCTTATAAAAAATAGAAATGTAGGTCTTACAGTCCTGGAGGCCGGCAAGTTCAAGATCAAAGTGCCAACAGATTCAGGCATCTGAGGAGGTTCTGTTCCCTGGTTCACAGATGGCACCTTTTGATTCTGTCCTCACATGGTGGAATGGACAAGAGATTTCTCTGGGGTCTCTTTTATAAGGCCACTGATACCATTCGTGAGGGCTCCACCTCCATGAACTATTCACCTTCCAAAAGGCTCCACCTCCTAATGCTATCATCTTTGAGTTTAGTATTTCAACACAAGAATTTTGCAGGGACACAAACATTCAGACCGTGGCAGGGATCTCTCTCTCTTTACTAACTTTTGGTAAGCTTTCAGCTCTTGGTTCTTACCAGTACATCTATGCTGCCCTGAACCTGATCCCACTAAAGAAACACAGACAATACTTTCATAGTAAAGTGTTAATGACTGAAATGGGGTCCCCCCTTCAAATCTCATCTTGAATTGTAGTTCCCATAATCCCCATGTGTTGTGGGAGGGACCTGGTGGGAGGTAACTGAATCATGGGGGTGGGGTTTTTCCTGTGCTGTTCTTGTGATAGTCTCATGAAGTCTAGTGGTTTTATAAAGGGCAGTTCCCCTGCACATGCTCTCTTGCCTGCCGCCACGTAAGACATGACTTTGCTCTTCCTTTGCCTTCCGCCATGATGTTGAGGCCTCCCCAGCCATGTGGAACTGGTTCCATTAAACCTCTTTTTCTTTATAAATTACCCAGTCTTGAGTATTTCTTCCTAGCTATATGAAAATGGACCAATACAGTAAATTGTGATGGTTGATACTGTCAACTTGAAGGATGAACGTATTATTCTTGGGTGTGTCTATGAGGATGTTGCCAAAGGAAATTAACATTTGAGCCAGTGGACTGGGAGAGGCAGACCTACCCTTGATCTGGGTGGGCACCATCTAATCAGCTGCTAGTGTAGCTAGGATAAAAGCAGGCAGAGGAACGTGGGAAGACTAGACTGGCGGAGTCTTCTGACCTCCACCTTTCTCCCTTGCTGGATTCTTCCTGCCCTCAAACATCGGACCCTAAGTTCTTCAGCTCTTAGACTCTTGGACATACACCAGTGGTTTGCCAGGGGCTCTCGGGCCTTTGGCCGCAGACTGAAGGCTGCACTGTCAGCTTCCCTACTTTTGAGGTTTTGGGACTCTGACTGGCTTCCCACCTCCTCAGCTTGCAGACAGTCTATTGTGGGACTTCACCTTGTGATCACGTGAGTCAGTGCTCCTTAATAAACTCCCTTTCATGTATCCTATTCGTCTTGTCCCTCTAGGGAACTCAAATACAATTGATGTAATATTAAGGATCTTCCTCCTCTTTTATTTTTACATGAAATTTTATTTCTTTGTATTAAGGGGTTGTCCACTCTGTTTGGTGCTAGAAATTCCCCATGAATTGCAGAGGGCCAAGAGGTGTTTCTTAGAATCCCCGAAGCCACTTTGGGTTGATGGTTTGGGAGTTAGGAAGCTCTGGCTCTCATTCCAACTCTACCAATCAACATGGCCTGTGACCTCGACACGCCACTGCCTCTCTTGGGCATCTTAATAAAAAACTCTCATTTAGTAGATGAAAATATCTAGTTTTTCTCAAAATGTGGTATGCTTAGCATTGGAGGTATCATGAAGCATGAAAAAACAACAAAGGAAAAGGGCTTTATTAAAAAGGTTCCCTTTTGTTTGTGTCTAATAATATTGGTTTTCACTTTCATGGTGTGTTAGTTTGCTAGGGCTCCCGTCACGAAGTCTTGCAGGTAGGGTGGCTTAAATAACGTTAATTTTCTCATGATTCTGGAGGCTAGGAGTCGGAGATCAAGGTTTTGGCAAGGGTGATTCTTTGAGATCCCTTCTCCTTGACTTGGAGATGGCTGTCCTCAAGTTCATATGACACTCCCTTTATGAATGTCTGTGTCCTAGTCTCCTCTTCTTATAAGGAAACCAGTCCTATTGGATTAAGAACCAGCTTAATAATCCCATTTAACTTAATCACCTCTTTAAACAAATAGTCATATTCTGAAATACTGAGGGCTAGAACTTCAAAATATGCATTTTGAGGGGTCTCAAATTAGCTCATAAGACATGGTGTTTATATATAAAAATTTGTTCAAAAATATGAATTTAAAGAAACTTGAATACATTCATATAGCAAAATTATGAGAGTGGTAAAAAATGGCAATTTCTCTTATCTATTGATGGGTAACAAGTGGTCTCAATATTTGGTGGCTTAAAACAGCCACTTTATTTTGTTCGTGGTTTTGTGGGACAGGAATTCAGGAAGGGCTCAGTGGGTAATTTATCTCTGATTCGCTTAGGGTCCACTGGGGCAACAGGATCCACTTCCAAGATGGCGTCTTCACTTACATAGCTGGAGCTTTGGTGCTCCTTGTTCTTCTTCACTCTCTCTTGGTGCCTTATTTTCCAGGCCCCCTCTCTCAGGTAGCCTGAGCTTTCTCACAGCATGGTGGCATCAAGGTTGTAGGATTTCTTGTACAAAGTTTTCAGGAGCTCTGGATGAGGAGATTCAAGGGCTCTTATGACCAACCATTGGCTGTCCCAGTAAGTCACTTCTGCCACGTTCTAACAGTCAGAGTAGTCACTAAGGCCAGTTCAGGTTTGGTGGAGGAAAAGTATATCCCACGTCTCTATGGGAGGATGAGCCCTGCTAAGCCACTGCACTGGTTTAGAGCTCTCTGTAGTCCCTCCTAGAGGTCGTGTGTTTGATTCCACATCTCCATGCTCTGTGAATCCTGCATCATTTAAATTCAGCCTTACACATTGATACCTTTGGTGTCGTCCCAATATTTAGGTAGCAAACTCATGGTAGGTAGAGATTCAGACATAAGGTTCCAGCCTGGCTCTGAGAAGAACTGCCTGGGGCTCCCTAGCCTCTCCCCCATGGACAGGAATCTTCCCAGCCTTGGGCAAACACAGCGGGGAGCTGGCACCGTCTCCTGCTAGACACCTCCTCCTTTTCCTCTTGCCCTTACCATGACTCTTGAGTTATTCTCAGAAGTAAAAGCTTTCCATGCCTGCTCTTCTCTCCTGCAGCCAGGAGTGCAAATTTAGATATTGGAGCCACTCAGGCAGAAAAATGGCCTTGGAATCAGGAAATCAGGGAAGCAGAAACCTGCAGCTGCCATGAAAGGACCACAGAGATGAGGACCGGGTGGCTTGCGTGTGCTGAGGGCCGGGGTGAGGGGAACTGTGGTCACCTCCTCGAGGGGGCTTCAGAGACCTCTGGGAAGCCCTTTCCACCCCCTTCCCAGGTCCCACCTACTTGCAGCCCACCCCTGTGCCTGACTGTCTTCCATTGGGAGCACGGTCATAAAGAAAAGATAGAATTCAGTGGGAAGAGTGGAGGAGTTGGGGGTTAAAAGATCTGGGGGGTTCATGCCCTGGCTCTGGCCTAACCCAACAGCATTATTATTGGAGGCATGTTAGGTAGATGCTTGTCAGAGTCCTGCATTCTAGGTGCTTTACGGGTGTTCACTTACTTAATCTTCATAACACCTATAAGGCAGGGAGTGTCATCTCCATTTCACAGCTGAAGAAGCTGAAGCTAAGTGTCATATTTGTGTGTGGAGTGAGAGGGAGGCCAAGAGAGGTAGAGTGACAGAGAGACACAGAGAGAGACACAGAGGGGGTGGGGCAGTGGAGAGGGAGAGGAAGGAGGGAGAGGAAAGAGAGAAGGAAAAAGGAAAATTGGGGGAATGGTGGGGGGAAGGGGGAAGAGAAGGGGAGGAAGGGGAGGGGAAGGGAGGGAAGGAAGGGGGTATGGGGGGATGGAGAAGGGGGAGGGGAGAAGGGGAAGGGGTCAAACTTGAATGGTGCACCTAGTGATGGAACACGATTGAATCATTCAGGTGGTGAAACTGAGGCCCCCAACTGGGGGCTTTCTTCCACAATATTTTGATATTTTAAAATATTTTCTAGAACAAAAGTTTTCTCTGGAGGAAAAAAATGCGTTTAGGTTTGTAAATTTGGACAGTACAGATAAGAACAAAGGTGGTCAAAAATTACCTTTATTGATCTCACCATTCGAGTACAACCATAGGACATTACTTCAATGTATGACAAGGAGGATGGAAAATGCAGACTTATTTTTTTGAGATGGAGTCTTGCTCTGTTGCCTAGGAGTGCAGTGGTGTGATCCTGGCTCATTGCAACTTCCACCTCCTGGGTTCAAGTGATTCTCCTGCCTCAGCCTCCTGAGTAGCTGGGACTACAGGCGTGTGCCACCATGCCTGGGTAATTTTTGTATTTTAGTAGAGATGGGGTTTCACCATGTTGGCCGGACTGGTCTTGATCACCTCAGGTGATCCACCTACCTTGGCCTCCCAAAGTGCTGGGATTATAGGCATAAGTCATCATGCCCAGCCAAATGCAGATGTTTTAAATAAAAAGATGGACCATGTCTTACATGATTGTTTCCCTGTCTGCCTTTTAATAAACCTTTGAACATTTCCTTTCCAAATCAACGTTCTGTGACACTGGTTTAAATGGCTTCTTATATATATGTATGTAATATATATATTCATTATATAAATGAATCAATTTAATCAATCTTTTGTTGGACATTTGTGTTGTTTTAAATTTATCTTACCGATGTTGAGATAAAATAAGTTGGTCGCTTCCTTCCGATCTTCCCTCCCCTGCCCCACGGAGACCAGTCTGCTTTTGGTATTGAATTGTTTCCAGGTGAGACATTTTGCCACAAGGGGTCCTCCGCACTCTTTAAGCGGAAGCAACTGTGTGCCCGAGTAGAAAGGGATTTGGAGCAAGAGAAACTCTGGTTTGCATCCCGGCGCCTGCACTGGCTTTCCCGGAGACTTCAGACGAGTGATGGGGCCTCTCTGCACCTCAGCTTTCCCTGGGGAGAGCTGTCATTTACTCACCTTATCTCATTTTCACAACAATCTTGCAAGAAAAGGGTACAGCACAGTGCCTGGTGGGTGCTCAGTAAGTGATGGTTCTTCATCTTATCAGTTCTGCTCCAGCTCTCTTCTTGAAAAATGAGGTTTGCAATAGCTCATGGGGTGGTGGGAGGATTAAATGAGATCGCGCACACAACATACCTAGCCAGTAGTTTTAGTTGATTGGACTTGAGACATGGTCTCTCTGTTGCCCAGGCTGGAGTGCAGTGGCGCGATCACAGTCCATTACAGCCTCCACCTCCTCAGCCTCTCCGGTAGCTCACCTGTAGTCCCACCACGCTCCACTAATTTTTTTTCTTGGTAAAGATGGGTTTTCTCCATGTTACCCAGACTGGGCCTTTTAACCTTAAAAATTACATATTTGTTTTTATTCTTACAAAATGATCTAATTTATCTACTAAGAGGTAAGTTAGGCTAAACCTTTGACAGGAGGTCGGAAGGAACGGTGACTTCTCTTTGGATCTAGAAGTTGATCCTTCCATTCCCACCCCAACCTCAGCACACTTCCCAATGTCATCAGCAGAGAAAGTCCTGAGTTGGGGCTGCCAGAGATGCCCACCTCCAAGAGCAGCTATTCACAGAGCCCTAAGAAGGCAGTAGAAATGGCACCCCTCAGCAGACATGTGGCAAAAAATGACCCAGCTCCTCATCCATTCTCTGCCCCTGCAGCACAGAAACCTCTTCCCACACTTATAGCCCATGCGGTCTTGTCTTGGGGAAATTCATCCAAGTGGCCCCAAATTCTGCAGACACTTCCCACCTGACACCAACTCTGCAAGGGGTAGCAACAGAGTGACACTTTCCCAGCCTCCCTGTCAATCATGGTAGCTGCCTTGGGAGACTTAGTTATCTGGGGGAAGGATTTAAAACCAGGTCCAGTCTGGGTTCAGCACCAGACCTCTTGTCTACTATTCGAAAGACACGTTACTGATGAGAGTACATGCTTAATATTGGCCCAGTTCATATGTATGAGAATATGTACAGAAAATAGTACATATAAATAACATAGGTAACATGTTTCCTTATTTTTCCTTCCTGTATGAGTATATTGTACATATTTATAGGGTACAGTGATATTGCAATACAGTTATATGATATGTAATGATCAAATCAGGGTAATTGACATACTTGATAGCAATAATCATTTGTGTTGGGAACATTCAAAATCTGCCGTTCTGGTTATTTGAAAATATACAACAAATTGCTATTAATTACAGTCACCTATAAAACACTAGAGCATCTTCTTCTCCTAGCTAGCTGTAACTTCGTGTCCATTAACCAACCTTCGGCTATCTCCACCTGCACCCCTAACCCTTCCCAGCCACTAGTAACCACTATTCTACTCTCTACTTCTATGAGATCGACTTTTAGTTCCCACATATGACAACATATAACATGAAATGTCTTTTTATGCATGACCTTTTAGTTATACTCAGAGGTAGTTATGCCAACTTCACAGAAGAGCAAACTAAGGCCTGGAGATGACAGGTGACTTATTTCAGAGTCCATGGTCTTAGCTGTAAGCTCTACCGTGTAAGTGCTCAGCACACAGTGGCTGTTATCACGGAGGCTCTGAAGGAACTCTAAATAGGTAGCCATGGGGGTCCTCCACTTGGATGCCTTTTAACTGATCTTCTGCAGTGTGGAGGCACAGAGCTGGGTTATCTCACCATGGCCTTTCAACCTCTCGGAGAGCCGGGGTCAGGGCCGGGGCAACAGGCCTGCTGAGAGCTGGTGGGCTGAGCAGCGTGGGCTGTGTCAGCGTGAGATGTCCCAGGAGGACCAGGGGTGAGGGCGATGCCCTGCAATCCACATGCCTGCCCAGGAGAATGAGAGGGAAGAGGGAAGCTGGGGGCTAGGGCTGAGGCTGCCTCCACTTTCCCACATCAACCAGCAGCTCCCCAACATTTCAAAGTTTACCTTTACAACTTTATCAAAATTACAAAGCTGTATCTTTAAGGAAAAATAACACAGAGGGCTATACCATCCCATCGCCCAGGGCTAACCAGTCACCTTTTGATGTATTACTTCCCCCACTCTTCTCCATACTTATATAAACATGCACACATGTAGGATTTCCCCCCTTTGGCAAAAATGAGATTGCCAGCCAGGCATGGTGGCTCACGTCTATAATCTCCGCAATTTGGGATGCTGAGGTGGGAGTATTGCTTGAGCTCGGGAGTTGAGGCTGCAGTGAGCTATGACCACACCACTGCACTATAGCCTGGGTGACAGAGACCCTGACTCCAAAAAAAAAAAAAAAAAAAAAAAAGGATTTGCACTGCATTGTTATTCTGCAATTTGTTTTTTGATAATACATCCTGGACACGTTTTCAACGTAAAATTTATGGGTCTCTTTAACAGTTGCGTAATATTCCACATCTGGGGTGTCCAATCTTTTGGCTTCCCTGGGCCACATTGGAAGAATGCCCTTGGGCCACACATAAAACACACTAACCAACCATAGCTGATGAGCTAAAAAATAAAAATAAAAAAATCACAAAAGTCTACAAATTTGAATGTTGCCACATTCAAAACTATCCTGGGGTGATTGCAGGCCACAGGTTGGGATAAGCTTGTTCCACCTGTTGGGATAAGCAGATGAACATGCAGGTCATACTCAGTTTTTTGGATAAGATGTGCTACATGTAATGTGCATATGGAGTACTTACTATTAAGTACTCACTGTGCATGTTGAGTACTTACTAATGCTAGGCTAGAGTTCTGCAAGTGGGTCAAAGGCCATGCAATTTTGGAATTTTTGAGTTCACTAGATTGCTTTCCAAAAGAGCTCTAGCAACTCACACTTCCTGTTAGCTCATTGAGAAACTCATTCTACATAGCCTGAGTGTTGTGTGAGGGGAAAGAGGGAGGATCAATGAATGGAGTAGACAGAGCCTTAAGTATAAAGAGTCAGCAGTTTTTATATAACATCTGTCAGAAGAAAGTCCTTCTAACTGGAATATTTCATTCTCCCTTTAAAACATTGCAAACTACCACTTCATTTCACAAAAGAGGAGACAGGATTTGTAAGGGCACCTCCACCTGGTCCTGGGACTAGGATAGTAATGATCAGAGGAGGGACAGCTGTCTGGAGGGCTACAGCACATGTTGTAATAGGTTTATGGTCACAAGGGACTGATGAAAGCAGTGAAACTTCCCAAGGGGTACTGGAGTTGCTTTGGCCTCACCCACAGAGACAGAAGTGACTGGGGCTTTATGTTCTCAGGCAGCCCCCCAGGCAGTGACTGACCGGTGGGGACTATAGAAGCCCAGGTCCCTTGCTGGGAGTCCAGACATATTGAGAGGCTACACTGTGCCCCCACAGCAGGATCAGGTTTACACTGGGATTTGCTTGAAATCACACCCTTGCTGGAACTTTTCCCCTTTCCTATCCTGCTTCCCCTTCTCCCTTCCCAGGTCCTCCTGGGGACAACCCGTTGATAATTCCCTTGCACACAACTCCTTGTCTCAAGGTCTGCTTCTGGGAGAACTGGAGGGATGATAACAGTGCTTATTCAATGGAAGAGTCAAGGGAACCTCAAACTCTCCCCTACAGCTGCAGGGGAATCAGCTTCCCAAAGGGGTTTTCCACTGGAGAACAGGAACCTTAGATGTAAGGGGATGAGAATGCGGAGTATACAGGCTCTAGGAATCAGCCTGAAGAGATAGTTACCACCCACTTACCATTTACTAGCTCAATAACCATGCAAAGCCTTATTCTCTACAACCTGCAATTTCCTGACTGATAAAATAGAATAAGTAGCACCTGTCATGAAGTATTAAGAATGCGCTTGTCTCTATGGTGTGTGCTTTGGCAGAAGATGTGGGATCAGATCATTCCATCATTAACTGCCCACATGACCTTCAACTCTACAAGTCGGGACAACTTTGCCCCCTCAGGACTGTCATGAGGATTACGCAGAGAATCAGGCTCACAGCCTTGCAGAGAGTAGGTACCCATGTTCAGAATCACAACTGTAGAAGTACACTAGATGTTGGACCAGGAGAGAAATAGAAAATTTGTCAAAGAAAATTCAGTAAGAGCATTTTCATCATGCAAATAATTACATAATTGAAATATATTGTATAAAGGGCTAAAAAAGCCAGAGTCTCTCGACTCTCACCAAAGATGATCACCAAACAGTTAATTCTCGTTTTTTCAATGCATTTTTTTTTTAAAGACAGTCTCACTGTCACCAGGCTGGAGTGCAGTGGTACAATTTCAGCTCACTACAACCTCCGCCTCCTGGGTTCAAGTTATTCTCGTGCCTCAGCCTCCTGAGTAGCTGGGATTCTATGCGTGCAGACATGTTACCACCACACCCAGCTAATTTTTTTTTTTTTTTTGTAATTCTACTAGAGACAGGATTTCACCATGTTGGCCAGGATGGTCTTGATCTTCTGACCTCGCGATCCCGCCTTGGCCTCCCAAAGTGCTGGGATTATAGGCGTGTGCCACCATGCCCAGCCTCAATGCATTGTTATATTTCAAACATATACACCTAGACAGCCTCAGAGGCATGATTTTTGAAAGAGGATCATTTCCAAATATTTAGAATTACTGGTATTTTTAGTGTCATGCATCCCAGAATGGGGTGAACATTTTCAGCTTCAGTATATCTGGCTTAGTAAGCATGCCAATCTTGTGGGATACACCATTCAGCAGTCATTTAACCACTCACTCCTTGATGGACACGTAGGTGGCTGCCAACTCTCCCTATTAGTCATCCTGCACATACACATCTTCGTGCTGTTGTGTGCATGTGTAGCAGCGTTTCTGTGTGATGCACCTGCCAACTTCTCAAAGAGACTGCTGGAAAACCTCATTAAAGTTCAGACTCACTGCAGTCAAGGACAATCCCAGCTAGTTTGAGGTGTCTCAAAATGGGGAACAGGGCAGGGTATTTGTGAGGTTTGAAGCTTGGGCTAATTTTTAGGGTGGGTCTTGATTAGGACTGGGCAAGCCTTCCGACATGGCTCTGGCCCAGTAAGGAGGGGGGTTGAGGGGAATCTTGATGAACAAGTTGTTAGTCTTGATAAGGCATCTAGCTTCATCTTCTAGGGGCAGATAAATACTGAAGTCGAGCAAAAACAATTGAGCTGCTTGTTTCAAGATATAACAGGGACAGACAGTGATGCTCATTTCAATTACCAATGCCTAAAAGTTGAGTTTTCAGGTTAAAAGTTATGACTTTAGAATTGCCAGAATATAGCAATAAAAAGCAGATCAACATTTAATTCATTTTTGTTGTTTTAAGATCCTTCACAGAAAGTACATTCTCATCGACTGTACCTGGGGCAGGCAAGTCCGCTGCATCTTCCCATCAGATGCCATGGATTAGCACAGAATTATTTTGGAGAAGAGTTGTCAGGAAACAGTAAAATATAAAAACAATGTCAGTGAGACAATATTTCCTGTCATTTTAGATAGTCTCGTAAGGTCCCCTTTGATACAGTATGGCTTCCCAGTGTTATACTAATCAAAGGCTAATTATTCAAAGTTTTAGAAAGTTTTAGATTTATATAAGCATCCCAAAGAGTTTCCATATACCTCACATTTTAAATCAAACATCTTCCAAATACCACAGGACATTCATCAAAACTAAGAAACCAACCTGAGTACCTTACTGTTAATCCTGGACCTTACTCAGATTTCACAACTTTATAGCAGTGTCTTTCTGTTGCAAGATCTTCTCTGGGATTCTACACTGTTATTTTCTTCCAGTCTTCTCAGGTCAAAGCTTCCTTCCATCTCTCCCTGTGTCATGACCTTAGCTTCTGAGGAGTACCAGTCAAGTTTTCTGCAGGATGTCTACCTGTTGTCAGTCTGATGCTTTTCACATGAGGATCCTGAGGTGATGGTTCCCAGGAAGACCTGAGGTGAAGCATCTTTCTCGTCGCTCCAGACTCCTGCCTCCCAGATGGTGTTGACCTTGATCACTTGGCTAAGGTGGCAGCTGCCAGATCTCTCCATCATAGAGCTACTATTCTCCTCCTCCTCTTACATAGGGAGGAGAGAAAAGAGATATTAAGCTCCACCTCCTGGACGGGGTTTGTATTGACTTACATTATTTGGATTTCTCTGTAAGGAGAATTTATCTCATTCCTCCCTTAATTCCTTTTGTAAAAAGAATTTCTCAACATCTACTCAATAGCTTTATCCAGGATGGATGAAGACATGCTCCATGAGTTGGCACTTGCCTCGAAGTCTCATTTTGTTCAAGTTAAACTGAAATCACCTCAAATTCAAGCAAGATCCCAATATCAGCCAAGTTCCTTCTCCTCCCCCAGGGTCAGGCAGAGGGGCAGCAACTGGGTCATGTCTCAGATGTCTCTTTTCAAGCTGTGTCCAGATTGGCAGCATCAGCATCACCTGGGAGGTTAGAAATGCAGCAACTCAGGCCCCATGCAGACCTTTGGAATCATACTCTGCAGTTTAACAAGATCCCCCACTCCCCGCCCTGTGACTTGTGTGCATGTCTATAGTTTGACAAGTGCTGTCTTAGAACCCTAGAGCTCCTGGGAACAGAGACAAGAAGGCGATCTGCTCCAAGCAGGGTGATCTCTTTGTTGCCAGGGCACCTGCCTTGATTCTCCCCTCATGCATTTGTACAGGTGGAAGATGATTAGGAAGGGCAGAGGAGAGGCAGGAGGAGCAGATGGCTCTGAGATGAGCCTGGGGCTGGAGGGTTGAGGTGGGCATGAAGGAGAGAGTGCTGGCATAGCTGATAGATGAATGTGGTGCTTGAGATGGTCCTAGGGAGTTGGATGAGAGCAGGAACAGAGTGACTGATGGGCTGGGGTGGAGAGGCTGCTGGACAGCTCCAAGGAAAAAAGGGCTCTGGCTTCGGGAATCTATGGGTGACAGCAAAGCCCAAGAGCCATAAGAGAGAAAATCCTCTCTTTGCGGCAGTGCTCACAAAGCAGAGTCTCGCTCTGTCGCCCAGGCTGGAGTGCAGTGGCACAGATCTCAGCTCACTGCAACCTCCACCTCCTGGGTTCAAGTGATACTCCTGCCCTAGACTCCCTAGTAGCTGAGATCACAGGCACCTGCCACCACATCCAGCTAATTTTTGTATTTTTAGTAGAGATAGGGTTTCACCATGTTGGCCAGGCTGGTCTCAAACTCTTGACCTCAAACGATCCACCTGCCTCAGTCTCCCAAAGTGCTGGGATTATAGGTAAGAGCCACTGTGCCCAGTCTCCATTCTCTTTTGAAGGTATTCTTTTAAGTGTACAGGTTAATAGCCTCAAGTACATTCACATGCTCATACAACCACCATCCAACTCCAGAGCCATTTTCATCTTGCAAAACTGAAATTCCATACCCATTAAACACTAACTCCCCATTCTCCCTCCCCCTTCATCCTTGGAAACCACCATTATTTCCCTGAATTTGGCTTCTCTGGGTACCTCATGAGTGGAATCATACAGTCTCTAGCCTTCCATGAGCTTTTCAGCTTCATAACTGCCTTCCTGAAATAGATGAAGCAGGAAATGTTAATGCCTTAGGGAGATGAGAGAGGTGGCTATGGGGGAAGTGACTTGCCCTGGGTCTCAAACCGAGTATATAGAATTCCCCATAGATTCAGAAAGCCCAGAGACCTTCCTGGGTCTGCTGTTGTATTGGGTCATTCTTGCATTGCTATATGAAAGTCTGAGACTGGGCAATCTATAAGAAAAGAGATTTGGTTGGCTCACAGTTCTGCAGGCTGTACAGAAAGGACAGCTTCTGCTTCTGTAGAGGCCTCAGGAAGGTTCCAATCATGGCAGAAGGCAAAGGGGTGGCAGGCATCTTTCATGGTAGGAGCAGGAGCAAGGGAGGTGCTACATACTTCTAAGCAACCAGATCTTAAGAACTCACTACACAAGAACAGCACACCATGGGGAAATCCACCCCCATAATTCAGTAACCTCCCATCAGGCCCCACCTCCAACATGGGATTACAACTGAACATGAGATTTGGGAGGGTCACAGATAGAAACCATATCAGCTGTGGAATGTTCTGCCCCTCCTACCCTCAACCCTCTTTTCCTCAGTGTTGTGTTGAAAAGAGGGCTTGGGCTAGAAAAGAAAGGAATAGGATTGAAGGGCACACAGGTGGAGGGGACCATCTCTGAGATTAAGATCCAGATAGGGGAATGAATGATTAAAACTTTGAAATATCCCTAGCACCTGCGTTGATACCTATAAAAAGACATGGACATTTGAGTGAATAAACTGGACTATTTTCTTCCCAATTTCACTACTGATAAGCATGAGTTTGCTAAGTCAAGAAGGGGAACCTATTACCATAAGTTTTGTAATAAAAATTTGGTGGCTGACATGGTTGGCATTTGTGTCTTTGCCCAAATCTATGTTGAATTGGAGGAGGGGTCTTGTGGGAGGTGACTGGATCATGGGGGGGAATTTCCTTCTTGCTCGTCTCATGATAGTGAGTTCTCATGGGACGTGATGGTTTAAAGTGTGTGGCACTTCTCAATTCACACATTCTTTCTCCTGCTCTGCCATAGTAAGACATGCGGGCTTCACCTTCCGCCATGACTAAGTTTCCTGAGGCCTCCCAGTCATGCCTATTAAACCTGCAGAACTGTGAGTCAATTAAACCACTTTTCTTCATAAATTATCTAGTCTCAGGTAGTTTTTTATAGCAGTGTGAGAACAGACTAATACAGTGGCTTTAGTAGAGAGATTCACTGCAAGTTTAGAAGGCAGTCTTGTCCCTGAGCACCCAGGAGTGTATAAGTGCATGCAAAAAATAGGTGTTTGAGTTGAATATGCTTTGTGACTATTTCATATTTAGCTTTTAAATTAGAACCTCTGAAATGTACCTAAGAAGCGGTGTCACTTGGGGGCTTTCATACTGTACTCTGGTAATAATTAATGTCCAGGGTCTTGATCAATCACATGCTTGTCTTTAAAGATGGGAATATTTAATTTCTTCCTACCCCTTTCCTCTAAAAGGCTTATTTTACTAATCATAATGCTTCTCTACCAGACCAGAGATTGGCAAATTTTCTGCAAAGGGTTTGATGTTAAATATGCTAGGCTTTGAGGGCCATATAATCCTTACTGTAAGTACTCACTTCTGCTATTATGAAAGCAGCCACAGACAATATGCAAATGGACAAGCATGGCTGGTTTCTAATGCAGCTTTTTAGAGGCCGGGTGTGGCGACTCATGCCTGTAATCCCAGCACGTTGGCAAGTTGAGGCAGGCTCATCACTTGAGCTCAGGAGTTCAACATGGTGAAACATGGCAACGTGGTGAAACCCCGTCTCCACACAAAAAAACTAGCTGGTCATGGTGTCACGTGCCTGTAGTCCCAGCTACTTGTGGGGGCTGAGGTGGGAAGATTGCTTGAGTCAAGGAGATCAAGGCTGCAGTGAGCCAAGGTAGTGCCCCTGCACTCTAGCCTGGGTGACAAAGTGAGACCCTGTCTCAAACAAACAAAAAGCCAAGAAACCCCAACAATCCAACTTTATAGAAATAGGTGGCAGGCCAGATCTGGCCCATGAGCTATAGTTGCCGACTCTTGCTCCAGATCATAAACTCTTACAGTGGTCCGCAGACTCCCAAGCTTTAAAATCAAGTAGATTGAAATCATGAAACATTCTTGTTTACTAGTTGCCTTGAAAACTGCTTGATATGAATGACAAGAGCTGCTGTTTGTCCCCAGATCTGTCCTTTACTTCTTTGGAGAAGCTGGGACTGAAGTAGGGACTGATGCAATGGCCTCCCCTCCTTTTCTGACTTCCAGGCGAGCTCTGCTACCGGAAGACCCAGCAGGATGTCAGAGGTAGGAGAGAGGTCACGGTCTTTAGCTCTGACTTTCTCTTGCTGGCCGCTCCTCCACTGTCAGGCAGCCCTTTCCTTCATGTTCAGGGAACTGCACTCCACCCTTTTCCCCTTTAGAAGTAGGGATGCAAACAGTTTGCCAGCCCCAGGGCAGTTCTCTGCTTCTTTTTGGTGTCCCTGTCCCTGCTTACTCCCTTTCCGCACCTTTGAGAAGAGTTTAATGAAGGGATTTCATTTGAATGTTCCATCCATTTTCTGCTGAGACACTGAATGCTAGGAATTAAACAGAAAACCCAGGCCCTGCTTTAAAGACTTTATACACCTGGATCATAGGTGGGAATGAAGTTGCTCATACATCTCAGGCTCTAAGTTCTCCCCGGTGGTCTTTGTTTCCTGGTGCTTGAGGTCCTTGTCAACCTTCTTTCTCCCCCTTGAGTACAAGTAGAACCTGTGACTTGCTCCTAGCCAAAAGTGGCAAAAGGGATAGGATGTCACTCCTATGGTTCTAACATCTGTCTTGCTGGCAAACTCCTCCCCGCTTGCTGTCTTTGATGAAGCAAGCTGCCATGTTGAGGTTGCCCACATGGCAAAGAACTGAGGGCAGCCTTCAGCCAGCAGCAAGAAGCTGAGGTCCTCAATCCTACAATCTACAAAAAACAGACTTGCCAGTGACCACAGGGACTTGGAAGTGAGTCCTTCCAGGGAACTTCTGCCCGACATCTTGATTGCAGCCTCATGAGACCCTGGTTCAAGAGGATTCAGCCGAGTGATATACTGACCTGATCTGCAGAAACAGAAAATAAATGTGTTTTCAACTGAGTTTGTGGCCATCCATTAAGCAGTAATAGGCAACTATATGGCATAGTAATTGCCTCTTTCACAGATGAGGAAAATAGGGTTTGGAGAAGTGGGCTAAGTTGCCCAAAAGATGCAGCTAGGAACCCGCAGAGCACAAGCCCAGGGGAACTGTCAGGCCCTGGAGCTCACTGCCTCTCCTGTGTTTGCAGATTTCTACCAAGCAGATGCCCTCTTGGGTCTCACTGTCCTTGGTGAATGACTTGCCTCTGAGCTTCTTCCCGTTCTACCCACAGTACCTCCTGGGGAGCAGCAGGAGCCAGGGTTTGTAAGACAGCACTCAGCTGTCAGCACTGGCATTTGTCAAAGGAAGTGGCTGCTCTTGGGCCCTGCCACCCTTCCTAAAGTGGACACTGCTTTTGAAAAGTGCTGATGTACAAGCTTGTCAGGCCTAGCCTTGGGGGAAGGGAGGGCTGCAGCAGGGCTCTGGTGCTGGGGGACGGATAAGAGGTGGCAGCACTGCTGCAGGACGCTGGGCATCTTTCCCTTACTCACTTCTCCAAAGTACTCATGGGCTGGGAGGTTGGTGGGAGCTGGGTTAGGGAGAACAGAAACTGCTTCAGATCTTTCTATTCTTAAGACTCAGAGCCAAACCAGTGAGGTTCTGGGTGGGAGAAGAGTGAGGACAGAGACAGCTCTCTCTATAGTGGAGACCAGTGTTAAGGGAATGAAAGTGCAGAATTCATCTCCTAGATGATTGCTTTATGTTACAGGGTAGGGGAAGTATGGGGCTACAGTTCATCTACAAGAATTAGGACCAGAATTTATTGAGAAGCATGTCCCCTTGAAAGTAGGCACATAAAGCAGTTGGCTGCCTGGTTAAGTGTCAGGACGTTCCCAGGTCTTGTTTTATATTACTGTTCCTCTCCATTTATTACACAGAGAGGCAATTCCAGATTAAAAACATACTTTAGTCTCTAATCAACAAGAGGGCAGTGGTTCTGCTGCCTAGAAACTGGAGGTACAATGGTGAACAAAACACCATGCCTGCTTGAGTGAATAAATGGCTTCAACCATCTAATACTTAAACTACCACCAAGTCGCTGGCACTCTGCTGGGCTTAGGGATACAGTGAAAAGACAGTATTTGCATTATTGAAATTACATCCTAGTGAGGGGAAAAAAAAATCAAATGATTACTGTGTAACATAGTACCCCAAAAGTTGGTAACTCGAGACAACAATGTTTGCTCGTTTCTCATATTGCAGGTCAGGTATCTGGGCAGGGCTCAGCTGTGTGGTTATTCTGCCCTATGTCACCTGGAGTTGTTGATGCTCCATTTAGCTGGTGATTCAGATGGAGCACCAAGATGGCCTCTCACACCCCAGGGTCTCTTCGCATGTGGACTCTCATCATTGAGTGGTTCAGCCTGGACTTCCTTACAGCATGGCATCTGGGCTGTAAGAAGATTTGCAGCTGAATCTTTCTCTTAAGGACTCAAGTCCCAAGACATCACCTCCACTATAATCTGTTGGCTAAAGCAAATTCCAGGGCCAGTCCACACTCAAGAGTAGGAGAAAATAGTAATAACACCTCTTGCTATGAAGAGTGGCAAGTGCATAAAGGGAGGAGAGGAATTGCTGACAGCCATTTTTGGAGACCGTTAACATAATTGCAGATAGCGATACACTCAGCAATGAATACTAAGTCTAGTGAAAGGAAAGTCTAGAAGGTGAGTGAGCAATGCTGTTTATAGTTGAGGTATAAGTATGCTTTGAAGTTCTGGTAGAAATTGATATTTGAAATGGACATGTTATGATTAAGTATTAAATAATGAAAGTGTTATCCCCATTTGACACATAAGGAAATTGAGAGGGAGGCAAATGACTTAAGATGACACAGCTAAGTGGGGCTGGGGTTTGGAAGCAGGACATGACTTCACAGCTTTCCTGGAATAGTATCTTAGATGCAAGTCTGACTCCTGAGGTCTTCCTTTCTTCACCAATTCACTGAAGTAGCTAAAAGGGACAGACTTGTCACTACCTTTATGTGATCCCTGAACTTCTGATTTATAGGCAAAAGTTTTATTCTGATCAGATGACAGAATGACTGAATATCTAGATTCAAAACATCCTTTAGGTCCTAGAGAGGAGGTCCACAAGGGACAGATAAGTGAAGTCTCACATGTCCCTCTCCATGGGTGAAAATTATCTGATGTTGGTCCTATGTGCAGTAGCAAGCAAATGATTGGTATAGTTTAAAAATAGCCACTATACCTTGAACACATTGTCAAGATGACATGAGTGTCCTGGGTCAGAGACAAAGGATTGTTTTTACAAAAAGGACAGCAAGCAGAATGAACATCGTGAGCGTGAGGGTTCCCCTTGCATCCAAGTTTGCCCATTCACATGGGCAGAGCAATCCAAGTGAATGCCATGTATGTGGCAGGTTCACACCCCAGCCGAGATACCTTGAGCTTAGGGAACCCCACAAAGAACTGCAAATAGATTGGTCTGGCCTTCGCCAGAGCAGCAACATTGTCTTTATTACACAGGACAACAAATGAAACTTCCCTCTGCTCTGGGGTGTAGGGGAGACACTATCTACCAAGGCGGCCGATTACATAAGCACCCTTGAAGAGGTAGTCCAGAACAAAAGGTGAGTGCTTCTGCTCAGAAGGCATGCGGGAACGTAAGTCACCTATAAAGAACAGTTTCCCAGCACTATGTCCCAGACACTATTCTATGGACTTTAAGTATTTAATTTAACCTTCACAGCAGTCTGATGAGTTAGGTAGTTATTCCACTTTCTAGTTGAGCAAACTGACCTTAAGAGGGTCCCTTAACCTCTCTTCTCCCTAGTTGGCAAGTGGCAGGCCATGTTGATACCCTCCTACAATGTTCTTCACCACTATATCACGTGGCAGATAATACAGCACCTGCTATTGATAGCCTACTAAGTATGTCATATCAGGATTAGAAGACAAACCTTTGAGGTGGCCATCAGCCTCCTATTACAGAATTTTTGGATTACTGAGCAACTCATGCAATGTCACAATAGCCATGAACGCAGCGCTGACTCACGCCTTTTAACTACCAAATGATGTTCTATTCTCCTTGTCCCTATGAATCTACTGTAATAGAACTGGCAATGATAGAGTATCATTTGTCTTTTCTATTAATACAAAAATAAGGTGATGTCACCAGGGAATATGAACCACTTTTATAATATTGGGTCTCCAGCTAGACTGTATATTTCCTGATAGCAAAGTCACATCTTACATGTTGGCCACGTAGAGTACTATCACTGAACCACCAACCACTAAAATATACAGAACTCGGTGGCATCCCATTTGATTAAGGCAACTCATGTGCATGTAGAGATTTCTGAACATATGGGAAAAGGCAAGTAAGTCAACTCCAGTTTGGCTATTTCCATTATTTCCATTTTCTAAGGGCCCTCAGGAGGATATATCCTCTGGGCTGGAGCCTGTCTAGGAAAGGCTTATGGATCCTTCTTACAAAAGAGGCACTGACACTTCTGATTAAGGTGGGGTGAGCTGTCACTGGCAGTTAAAATTTTTTACCAGTTTCTAATCCATTAAAGGAGAATATTTTGCTTTCTTTTCCTCCAAGATCTTGGGGATGGGCTGGGGACATGAGAACCAAGTTCATTGCATAGAATGGACTTTGGGTAAGTTGCTAAGCTATACGTTACATGGCTCAAAAGTGTGGCAGAGCCAGGATCCAACACCTGTTTTGCCACATATCAAATGGGGACACTAGAAGCAACTGATACTGAGGGCTGAAATGAGGCATGTCTGCTGCCTGGTGGTTGTCAGTCACAGGAAGTTTTAAAGGCACTGTAGCCAAGAGTTTGTCTTCCTACTCCCAGCTATCTTGGGGTGGCCCTATCCTCCCTCTTGATTCCTTGACACAACAGGCTCTAGACCCTTTATTCAGCCATACACAGGAGCCAAGCTGCTGGAAAACATACCCTCAGCCCCAACTGCTTTGTCCAATTTTGGGGGAGGGGGAGCTGGGGAATGTACACACCTAAAAGTGATGAAGGTATTCTTTTGCAGATTCCTATGGAAAGCAACATCTCAGTGAAGTCAAAACCCCAGAACCATCCTCTTCATCTGTGTTGCTGCTGAGAGATCAGAAGTCTACCTCTGGAGAGGGAATCCTTGTCTGCTGCTGGGCTGGAGGGAAGTGCTAGCATTCCACTAGAAAGTGGATTCTTCCAGGGAAGGACAGAATTTCATACTTGCTGCTTACACCCAGTAGGTGCTCACAAGGCATTTGCGAACAGCCAGCTCTGCAGAACAAGTCTCCATCATCTCATTGCAGTCTGCTTACCTGGGAGTGGTGTCCTGGGGGCCTTCCTTTCTGGCCACCCCAAGCCTTAGTTTTAGTCGCTCCTGAGGCTCCCTTCTTCCTGCCAGCTGGCCCTGCAGTCTGTCACCAGTGGGACGGCCTACCTCAGAGCCGGGTGACCTTTCAAAGACACCAGGATTTGTTTAATTTTTAGAATTCACCTCTCTCCATCCTTCTTATCAGAGGCAGCTAGGCCCCAGCTGGGGAGGCCGTTTGGCATTTTTCCCTGAATTTCGAAACAGATAGGCTGGGGCCTTCTCAAGTGGACTCTTTTCTTCTCAACTGAGAGAACTAGAAAGACAGACAATGATAGAACGGGGTGGTGGTGAAGAGGAGTTACCAAGAGAACCAAATGTAGTTATTTTAACACCCGACTCATTTTCATGTAAACCTTATTCATTACTGCACCTTCTGTCTCAAAAAGGTTTTCTACACACATAATTGCAGCCTGCGTTTACAAAGTCCTTACCACATACCAAGCACTTCATGTGTCTCATTTCATGTAACCTTCACAGCAGCACCCTGAGGTCCTATTATGTTTTACAGGTAAGTAAAGTGAGTCATTGCCCCAAGCCACACAGTGTTGAGGAACCAGAGTTTAAACACAGCTCTGTAGACTCAGTCTGTGCAAACCTCCCTTCATCTCACAATAACCTTGGAAAAGAAGTGCATCCTCCCATCTGATAGAGTCAGAGTATCTCACTTCAACTTTCAAGTCACCCAGCCTGCAAATGTTGAACACAGGAGGAAAAACCATTATAGCAGCTGAGACTAAGCAGTGCCTGGAACATGGAGTAAACCCATTTAACTTATGGGGATCTACTTAATCCCATCAGCTCCATGAAATAGGTACTATGGAGGAAAAAAAAGATAAGGCTTGGGATACCAAGTACATCCATGATCAAGTGCTGGTGAGTGGTGGAAACAGGTTTAAGTGACAGCTGTCACCTAGCTGATTTCAGTTTTCTAACTTTTTATAATTGCTCCATTTGTTTTCTCTTCATTTCATACCATGCTTATCTTAGGTTGTGCCTTATGTAGGTTAAGTTTTATCCTACTCTTTTGTGACATTTAGTTTCAGAGCCCTCACTGAATAAAATTGAAGGTGAGAAAAGGAAAAACAGTGAAATACCATGTGCTAGGCACTATACTAGGTACTGGGGATACAACCCTGGAGAAGGTAAACACCATTCATACTTTTTGCATCTCCCATTTGCCTTGGGAAGGTTGTCAAGTACATGTCAATTACCACTGTAAGCAGCTCTAGCAAGGGAGTGTGGGGTTTTCCAAGAGCACATATCTAGGGGTCTCAACCTAGTCAAGGGAGTTGTTTTAACACTAATTCTGTTATTTTAACCTTTTCTAGTTTTATCCATCCCTTTAATTAGGTTTATTTTATCCTTTGTTTGGAATATTGTCCATTTGGAATTTTATTGTTGCTCAATGGACTGGAAGGCAGGAAATGTGGATGTGAGGGTGGCTGCCACAAGGATATTCCTCATTCTAATTATGTATTCCTTCCAACAAACTTCAGCAACTCCCCACAACACATACACTCCCTTCAATACGCTGGCTGTGGATCGAGTTAGAATAAAATTCCCTCAAAAGATATACCTTAACTGCTGGGACTAGATTTCCCAAACATATCCTATTTTTTAGGGAGGGGTGATGTCTTGGGAGGGCAATGTGGTGGTGGGGACAACCTGGTGGTGGGATGCTACATATTCCAGGTGTCCTAATAAAAGCATCTGACTTTTGAGTGCTTACCACATGCCATGATCTGATCTTCACCATGACTCCAGCAGTAAGGTACTATTATTCCTATTTTCAGGAGGAAGAAAGTGAGGTCCAGCAAAGTTGAAAAACTTACCCAAGATTAAAAATCTAGCTATTAATGGAAGTGGCGCTTGACTCATTCAGCCTAATTTTAAAGCACAAGCTATTATTTTCAGCCCCTGTATTGCCTCCCTAGATCCCTACACATGAGACCAGCTTTGTAATGGTCTACAATTATAGAAACCACAGAGCCATACCACCAAACATTGAGAATTGAGTCAACTCCTATAGGAAGAGTTACTCTTCACCTGAGCAAGATGTCCTTGTGCTATACACTCCAGGGGATGCTGCTGAGGGAACTGAACGCTGAAGGAAACAACTTACTGAGTACAAGGTGGAAATAAGATCTGAATCTGCCCTCTCCCAGTGTGACTTGGGTGAGCCTCAGCTTGTTTGTCCATTAAATGGGGGTACAGATCCCCCTCAGAGGAACAGTTTGAGGATCAAATGAACAGAAAAAGGAAGGTACAGGGGTGTGTGACTGAGAAATAACAAGCATAAGATTATGCCAGAATGTGGTAACTAGTTACTTTCGGGTAGATAAGTATTATCAGAGGTGTTGGCCAGTAGACATTCTTATGTACTGCTGGAGTGTCTAGCCTGCTTTGGAAATCAGATTGACATCATTCACAAAAATTCAATGTAAAAACCTCTGTGCTGTATGGCAGTATTTCCACCCCAAGCCCCAGGAGACAAGTCCAAGGACACCCATAGCAGCATTGCTCATGATAGCCCCCAAACACATCAAATTCCCAAACCAGAAGAGATACATTGTGGCTTATTCGTATAGTACTGTGAAGACCTACTTAGAAGAATCAAACCATATAGTGTGGTAGATTCTGGAGTCAGGAAGGGCTATAATGCAGCCACACTTTAAAGGTTAGATTAACAAGAGCATGCTGACCAAGATAGAAAGGGAGTCCTTGGTCTCTGGTTTCATACCAGGGAGGTAATAGACCAGACCTTTTGCACAGAATTAAGGTGTTAAGCATTGAGGGGTCACATTCATAGAAAAATCAATACCAGAGGTCTGACATCGACAATGTTCCTAATAAGCAGAACCTGAGTCCAGTATCTCTCCCTGGATACCACCAATTAAATACTTTTTACTCCATATAGGCTACCCGGGTAGCCTATATGAAATTGAATAAGAAAAAAATAACACGAAAGTGTTCATGGAACTAAAAAAAAGGTGTTTAAGACACAGTTGCAGCGCACAATAAAAACATGCTTGTATTTTAATGGATCTGGGCAAAGTAAATTGAAAACCTTCTAGAAAGAATTCATACTCTAGATGCCATTAAAAACATTTGTGATTCATGAGAAGAGGTCAAAATATCAACATTGTTAAGAGTTTGGAAGAAGATGATTCCATTCCAAATGGATGACTTCAAGAGGTTCAAGATTTTAGTGGAGGAAGAAACTGCAGACGTGGTAAAAATAGCAAGAGAACTAGAATTAGAAGTGGAGCCTGAAGATGTGACTGAGTTGTTACAATCTCATGATAAAACTTTCACAAATGATAAATTGTTACGGATGAACACAGAAATTGCTTTAAGATGGAATATAATTCTGGTGAAGATGCTATAAACATTGAAATGACAACAAAGGATTTAGATGATCAAAAACTTAGTTGATAAAGCAGTGGTGAGGTTTAAGGTGACTGACTCCAATTTTGTTCTTAAATGTCTTTAAAAAATTTTATCATAGTTGTACATATTTGGAAGCATTTGTGGTATTTTGATACTATGTAATATGTAATGATCAAATCAAGGTTATTGGCATATCCACTACCTGAAACATCTTTTGTTTTGGGAACATAATTCTAGTTATTTTGAAATATAAAATTGTTAACTTTAAAAAAAGAAATTGAGTAAGAAAAAACTTAGATGTTGTACCAGCTCTGATGGCAGAGACCTCCCACCCACGGTCACTTAGTTCTGCTCCTTGGAGACACATGGGAAGCTTGAAGGAGTTTCCAATATGGCGGTCTTCATCTATGACGAGCTTTTACCACCTTTTCTCCCCCTTGCTTTATCCTCAAATGTGAAAGCAGCATAGGCTGATGGTTACAGCCCTTCATCTGGAGTCAAGTGGCTCAAGTTCGCATATAATCTATGTTAGCTGTCGTTTGGGGCAAGTTATTTAGCCTTGTGAAGCAGTTACTCCTGTCTCCCCTTATAGATGAGAAACCTTCAGAGAAGTTGAAATGAAGATTAAAGGTAGGGTATAATCATCTATTTGGCACAACACCTGGCATGCAGCTAGGATTAAGAGTTTTTACTACAATGGCTCAAGTTATGCTACACACTAGAATTACCTGAGCAGCTTTAAAAAGCCACCCAGATGCCCTGGTCACATCTCATACAAAATCAACGTCCGGGACTAGAAGCAAAGCATCAATACTTTAAAAAATCCTGGTGTGTAGCAACGCTTGGAAGACACTGATAATTTTCCCAAATCAGGTTTTAGGTGCCTTGAGTCTTCCTGATTTGGGGCACTCAGCCACCTTCCTGCAGACTCCTATTCGTTTAGTAGTTCTGGTTTCAAATCTTTCCTGGTGTGGGTGTGAAAGGACTTAGCTGCTCTGAGACTGAACTCAGCTGTTCAGTCTCCTTTGCTGCTTGGCAAATCAAAAAACAAAAACACTGCCAGCCTTTCCTTCTGCAGTCAATGGTACAACCAAATACTTAAACTTAGGAGGCTACCTTAACTTTTCCATTCACTATATTCAGTCAAGTTCCTTCTATAATCCTTCATTACTCTCTGTCAAGGAGGGTGAGAAGCAACCATACTCATCCAAAGCCACAACGATCACCCCTCGTCTCCCATCTAGGCAACTTCAGTAATCTACTTGCCTTCCTGGCCTTTGTTTTCAGGTACGAGCCAGACACATGGGACGTTTAAACACATAGTTCATCACTCCTCTGCCTTAGGTCCTCAAGGGCCCCCCATAGCCATCTGGATAGAGATCAAATTCCCAATCCTGCCCTATTAGACTATGGGGCCAGCTTCTGTAGACTCATTCATATCCCTTGAATTTCCAGCCTCTAAAGGGAGTTGCTTTTAATTCCTTGAATGCTTCAGCCTCAGGACCTTTGCACATGTTGTTCTGCCCACTGTTACCCCTACACAGCCCTCTTTGACGGCTTCAGCTGTCACTCCATAGCTGACAAGTGCTTTCAGCGTTAACTCATTTAATGCTCTGAGGCAAACTTTATTAGCCTAATTTTATAGGTGAGGAAACTGGACACAGACAAGTTGAGCTGCTTTCTTAAATAAAGGGCACAGCACCAGGGAACTGAAGAACTAGAATCTGACCTTGAGTAGTCTGGTCCCAGGGCCTGAGGTCTCACCATAACCTTGCCCTGATGGATACAGAAGTCACGAGTTTGTTGCCTCTAAGTCACAACTGGCTTTATCCCTAGATTCCTAGAGCCTTGCATGCAGTAGACACTTCATGGTTTCTGAATCATCTCCTAATGAGGAAGGACAGAAAACCACCTCTCCCCATTCCTACATTGGCTCAGAAACAATAGAGTGGAAGCAGAGGTAGCCCAAGCTCTCAGTCAGGGGTCCCCAGCCCCTGGGCCATAGCCCAGTACCAGTCTGTGGCCTGTTAGGAACTGGGCCACACAGCAGGAGGTGAGCAGTGAATAGGCAAGCAAAGCTTCATCTGTATTTATAGCTGCTCCTCTTGGCTGGCATTACTGTCTGTGCTCCACCCACCTCCTGTCAGATCAGCAGTAGCATTAGATTCTCATAGGACCGTAACCCTATTGTGAACTGCGCACCTGAGGGATCTAGAGTGCGTGCTCCTAATGAGAATCTAATGCCTGATGATCTGTCACTGTCTCTCATCACCCACAGATGGGACCGTCTAGTTGCAGAAAAACAAGCTCAGAGCTCCCGATTCTAGGTTATGGTAAGTTGCGTAATTATTTCATTATATATTACAATGTAATAGAAGTGAAGTGTACCGTAAGTGTAATGCACTTGAATCATCCCAAAACCATCCCCCAAGTGTGGAAAATCAGTCGTCTACAAAATCCATCCCTGGTATCAAAATGTTTGGGGACTGCTGCTCTAGGTGACACTGGGGTGCGCCAATAGGAACATACCCCCACACGTGCTCACACGTGTCCCTACAGCATCCCCCTCACTGAGGCCAGGTCTTCCCTGTTTGGAAGGAACCATCCCGCCCTCCCCCACCACTCCCCATCCCCTTTCCAGCCGCCCGCCTGCTCAGGTCTCTGAGCAGAACAACAATTCATCAGGGGACGTCAGCCTCTCAGAGCTGTTTGGGGGAATAAATCAAATGGCAAGGAGAAAAGTTTTTTTTTTTTTTTTTTTTAAAGGCAGAGGAGAGAAAAATCAGGGAAGGTGGTGGGGAGAAAAAGCAATGGAAGGAGAGAGGGGGGAAATGAGATCAAAGGCAAAAATTCAGAGATAACGGCATTATTTATTTTTCCTGCTCGCAGACACTGGGTCTTTGAGGCCTCCACACTGATGTATTTGGACGTCTTGGGGCCGTCTGTTACCAGAGGCCACCCTAGCCCCTCTGCGCGGGCCCAGCCCCCCTAAAGGCATGGTTCCATCAGCAGCGGCTGCTCCCAGAGTCTTTTGAAGTGGGCCCTGGTGGTGTTTATTCGCCTTCGCGTAAGAAACGTGTGCACAGTGCTGGCGGCTGCAGCTGCCCCGGGTGAAGGTGGGAGAGAAGGGGGTCCCCCCTCATCACTCATGAGCCTGTTTATTTGGGAACCAGAGCAGCCCTTTCTCCAGTTATTTTTCAACGTCCTCTACAGCTACACCCACCATCCCCCATTCCAGAAGGTGGGGCAGGAACAAACGTGCCTCCACCTCTGCCAGAGGCTCCCGTCTTGCCTGGCCCTGTGGTGTACTTGGCTTTCAGAGAAGAGATGGAGATGAAGGACCCACAAGGATAGTCAGCTGATGGTCAGCAAGAGGACTCGGAACAAGAATGTTGGAGCCATGGATCCAGCAGCCAGAACACCAGGGCTCGATAGTTCTGCCCCTAGTTACCGTGACTCATGGGCAAGTGAACTTCCTGAATCATCGAATCAACTGCTCTTTCCCAGATGGGGGAAACTGAGGCTAAAAGTATTTAACACAGCAAATCCAAATGTCAGTGATTCAAAACTTGGCAAACTGCTGAAGATTTACATTGTTTATTGTCAGGTATCAGCTCTCTCCTCTAAGGTTTTACTCAACTCGTTGAAAGCTTAAGGCATTCTCTGTTCTAAAAAAACTAGCTAAGTTTTGTGCTTAAGTCTAAATGGAGAGTATTAAGGTTAATGAATAGTGTTGGTACAGAATGCAAGATTGTCATATTCAAAGGGGAACACCGTTTTGCCTCAAGTCACCATCAAATCCATTAGCCATGTTAAACTGGGTATATGAGCAAGACTCAAGTCAGATGGCAGAGGCTGACAACTGAGGCTGGCATTTGCTAGCTGTGTGACCTGTGAAGCACAGAGACCAGCTCTTTTCTTATCAAGAAGACAGTTCCTTCATGAGGCGTCTGCAGGGGTTCGGTGGGACTTACACACTTGTATAAACACGATGTGCCAAGCAGCGTTCTCAGTGCCTGCTAAAACGTCTGCTGGAGTCTCAACAGTCCTACTAAATGGATATTATTTCCATTTTACAAATGAAAAAACTGAGGCTCACAGAGGTAAACAAGGTTAAACAGCATAACACTTCTAGGGATATACACTAGGTCAGAGGTTGACTGCTTTAAGTTTTAGCTCACGTTCATAAGCCTTGACAGTTCGTAATTGCAACGTGGGCTGCTTTGTGCTGTAATCCCTGGGGCAGGGTATTTGGAATGCAAACAAGCAAGTGGAAGAGATGACTCTCGGAAGGGATATAGGAGAGAAACAGGGACATGCTCTCAGGCAAAGACATTTCCCAAGTCTCAGTGAGAGGTGGTAGCCCAGCCCACTCACTTGTCTCTCCTGCAGAGTCAAGACTCAGTCCGGCAAGAGGGGTTGTGGGCCAGTCAGGTCCTGGTGGTTGGACTCTGGGCACCAATGGGAGTGAGGAGCCAGTGAGCTTTCCTGGGCATGCAGAGCCAAGGGCAGGCTGCTCCTGGGGACAGAGTGATGGTCATGCTAGCCTCTGGTTTGAGGCTACAGACGAAGTCATCCAGCAGACCAGAGATGCTGAAGGCCCCTCTGGGGTTAGGGTAAGAAGGCTCCCGGAGTCAGCGGGGTTGCTGGAATTTGTAGTTTGAGCAAATACAGCAGGAACCCTACTTCACACCATCCTGAGTGCTCCTCGGAGGCCCGCTGCCAGACAGCAGCACAACAGGACCATGCCAGTTATTCAGCAATAATTAAGCCACCTGGATTCACATTTAGCCAATTTAGAAAAACTGAAGTGTATCTTCATTCTCCTCTGCCTTTGAGCTGTTCTAGAAATCATGGCGGCAAATGCTTCTCAAACTTCTCTACTCCCCCCACCTCCCCCTCCACCCCGCTTAATCTAATCCGAGACTTGGAATAATTCTGCAGAAAGTGGCGTGGCAAGAGATTAGACAGTATCCCATTCTTGAAATAGGGCCAGACCAGTGGTCTTCAGTTTGCCTTCCCCTCTCTGGTCTCAAAGGGCCTGGTTGGCCTGTGCTGAGAAGAAAGCTGGAGAGGAGCAGTTTTCTGGGGGAGCTGCTTTTAGACAGTGTAGATTGAGACCCCAAGACTCCTGACACAAGCTCACAGACGGGGGGAAGGCTCTTGCTGGTGAGGTGCTCATCGGGTGAGGGGAGCGGTCTGGTTTTGATTTAGGAGTCATTTACTCGCATCAGGAACAAGGCTCAGGAAGGCAGTGGTCACGTGACCCTCAGCCGGCTTGGGAGCCCAGAAGACCCAGAAAACCACAATGTAGTCATCACATCAGACTTTGCACAATGCTCCTGACACAGTGGAATTCCTCACTAAATTTGTGTGATGTTCCAACGGAAACAGACATACATTTTTATTACAGGACCTTATTACTCAGGAAGATACTGATCTTCGGACCAGCTGGACCACTCGGAACACTTATGAGCCTTCTGTCAGTGACAAAAACTGGGACCTAAAGGCAGAGATTCTAGACTTCCCTCAGGTTTGGGTTTGCTATTGCGGCATTATCTTGAGATTCCAGTTAGATGCTAAGTCGGTAAGAGTTACACCAAAGTAGGAAAATAATCCTTGAACCACATATTCTTAGAAGTTCCCTGGCTGAGATAGGAAATGAGGAGGGAAAGTTTTAACAGGATGAACACCAGCAAATAATCTTAACTGATGCTTTCATTTCAAGGTCACTTAAATCTTACCCAATCCAGTGAGAATCATATTTTACAGATGAGAAAACAGAGGTCCAGACCAGCTCATGCAGCAGGCTCTCCCCAGATCTGTACAGCTCGGAAGTGCACAGGATCCAGGTTGGCTGGGCTCTAGAATGCAAGATCTGAGTGTCTCTGCAAGCCTGCGACTCCACGAGGGTGAGGACCTCACCTCTCTTCCACACTATAGAACAGTATCTGGCATGTTAGCACAGCAGTCACATTTAAGCTAGGTTTGAAAGAAAGTCTTGGGCTCAGACTGTGATCTTGAGGCTCAAGTGAAGGGAGTTCCCAGTTTCTTCATTGTTAAGACAGAAGTGGTGAAACATCTTTACTCTTTGGCCACAAGGAGGCACTGTAAAGAACATGGTAGAGGATGGAATATAGGGTCTTTAAGAAGTAGAGACGGGGTCTTGTTCAGTCACCCAGATCAGAATGCAGTGGCACAATCATAGCTCACTGCATGCAGCCTTGAACTCTTGGGCTTAAGAGCTTCTCCCACCTCAGTCTTCCTGGTAGTTGGGACTATAGGCACACACCACCATGACCACCTGGAATGTTGGTTCTTTTGTCCAGGTTTTTCATAATTCTAAGTACATTCGGAATGACCTTGAAGAGGCACCAGCTTCTGTGGCACCCTCTCATGGAAGTAGCACCGTTGGAACAGATGTGTCTCAGGTTCTTGCCTTGTGCTGAGGGCAGTCCCCAGGTGGCTGCCAGGTCTCTGCAGGCATTTGAAGGCTTTAGGGTCATACTAGACACCAGGCAGCAGCACAGTGGGAAGAGTGGTGTCTGCTTCAGAGCGGCTGCCCAGATGTCTCCACCTTGAAGTTCTCAAACATGCTGAGCCCAGAGCCAGCAAGCACTAAAGTTGGTGTTCTTGTCTTTAATCAGAAACGTTTCAAGTGTCTGATTTAAGATTTAAGAAAAAACCCAGCACTACACTTGTAGTCCTGGAATACACTTTTTGGAATAAATGTACAGAAAAGTCACCAAGTACAGAGTTCTGTATACCCTTCACTCAGCTTCCCCTCATGTTGACATTATACATTACCATGGTATGTTTGTCAAAATTAGAGTGACTATTGGTACATTGCTACTGACTCCAGACTTCATTCAGACTTCAGCAGTGTTTATTGCCTTTTTGTTCCAAGATTCAACCCAAGGTACCACAGTGCATTTAGAAGAGTATTAATTTAACAGAATACAGGGAATATACTTCTTAAAGCCAAGTCACACCCACAAAAAGGTCCTCTGACTCCTGGCCTCCTGCATTAGCATTCCATCTCTAGCCTTCTCAACTGCAGATTCTAGTTTTCTGTCCAATATGGTACCAATTGCCCAATGGGGCAATTTTAAGTTACATCAAAATTAACATTCAGTTCCTCAGTCACACTGGCTACACTAAGTGCTCCGTAGTGCACATTGCGAGTGGCTTTGGCGCTGCGCAGGACAGGTATAGAACACTTCTATACAAAGATGAACAGCACTGTTCTAGACTTTCTCCTATGTGTCTTCCTACAAGTGTATACTTAAATACATAGTTCTTAAACGTGGATTTTATACAGTACAGACTGCATATAAAATAGGAGTTTTGCCTAATGTGTTTGAGATCATCCCACACTGGTTCATACTGACCTGCCTCATTCATTTCAGCTGCTACAGAGTGTGGGCATCTCAAAATGAGTCTTGCACTCTTGATGAGCACTTAGGTTGTTTTCACTTTCTAATAAAGGCTACAAGGAACATCGTTGTTCATTCTGGGAGCCCTACATTGATTAGATTCAGGGTAAAGGGGCTTAGGTCAGGAAGAGAAATACTGCCTCTAAAAGCTCTTTCTGTATCACAAGACCTGTGTTCAGGCTGATGACCAGGCCCACTGGGACCAGACGTGGGAGAGAAATCAGCAAAGCTGCCACATGGGCAGGAGGCCAGAGGCCACCCAGGCATGTTTTGGGCCACTTTGGAGAGAAGTGGTCTAGAGACGCTCTTTGAGTACCCACAGATAGAACAGCATGATAATCGGAGTGGAAAGTTGCATCTAACTAGTCCATGGGGCCAAACTGTATGGTTTGATTGGCAAATACTAACTGTATCATAGAAATATCAGTAGCTGGATCTAAAGCAGTTATGTGACAGCTTTGTACAAACCCTGGGTAATACCATTTAATCCTTAACTCCACTGGGTAGAGTTCTATTATCACCATTTTACAGATGGGGAGACTGGTGAAAGGTTAGGGAACTTCTGTTTCCTCAAAAGATTCTAGATGCAAGTGGCAGAGCTGGGCATGAGTTTGATAGAGCCCATGATCCTAACATGCCACATGTCACATCCTTGTGCATGGGACAGCATGCTAAGAGATGGAGAATTCCCACATACCCCTCATCCAGTCTTCCCCAGTGTCCCATGGTAACATAAGATGTGCATATGTGTCAAAAGAAATTAACCTTTGTGCATTACTATAAACTACACTCTGGACTTTGGATTTCAATTTTTCCACTCAAGTCCTGTCCTCACTGCCCACGACAGAAGGAAGACTCATTTCTGCAGCTATCGCCTCCTGTTTGTTGGGGATGGGGCCGGCACTGAGGGAGCTGTGTTCTCCAACTCAGGCCTGTCTAAAATCAGACCATGCACCGTCCTTGCCGAGTGATCTCGGGCAGGTTGTACTTGAAGATTTATGTTCTCATTTGCAATGTGATGAAGTGCTCAGAGCTGTAGAAACCAGGCAAGTCTTGGTAGAGTTGAACTGGGCCTTAAGGAATGGGTAGAACTTGGGGGTGGGGTGGAATAGAAATCACCACTGGCTCTGAGCACAAACCTCATTTTATGTGCCAATGTTTCAGCCCTCCCCCTGAGGCAGCAGTTTCATGCACAGAGAAACCTAGTATTTAATCACTGACGAATCACAGGCCCAGAGGCTTTGGATACCCCAAGTCTTCAGTATTTCTGATCAAATTCAGCCGATGATTCAGCCATGCGACTTTAGTGTGGGGTCTGCAATCCCTGCTGAGGCAGGTTTGCTGCTGGTTGAGTACAGCATGTGGCAGGGGGAGCGGGGGCAAGTGCAACATACTGTGCCTCAACCTGGACAGATCTGACAGCCTAAGGCCGTGGGCCCACCTGTAAGACTTCTAGCCCATCCTCAGTGTTTTGTCATAGCAGGGGAGAACTTTACTGTGCTTCAATTCTACCCTTTATCACAGGGGGCCTCCAACAATGGGCTCTTGAAGGAATGTCACTTCCACCACTTCCCCTGGAACGTTAAGTATCTAGAGACCTGGGCTCCACTTCCAAAGTCACAGTCCCTGGAGATAGGGCTCAGGTTTCAGTATGTATTTATTTTAGTGATTGGATCAAAGCCAGATTAAGCAGTTACAGTCCTGAATGTTTTCCAAGATTGTTTTACAGGCATCACTTCAAGGAGTTGTTTGTGAAGAAGGTACCACTTACGATAGCTTGGGTGTGATGTGCAAATCCAGCCTTTGCTCACATTGTCGTCCTTGTACCATCCTATTTAGGTCCCTCAACTTTTCTCCCACTGAGTGGGTCCATAAGGGAGGCAATGCATGCCACCTTCCTTACTGTATTGTGGAAACTGCATCCCAGTTGTTGGAGAAACAATGAGGGTTACACAGCACTTTGTAATAAGTATAATACATGAGAGAGATTATCCTTTGCCAGAGCTTCCACCCACCCAGATTAAGCTTCTTTCAAGTACATGGTAATAAGCAGAGAAACATATTCAACTATTTTGTCTTGTGTTCAGAATGCACTTGTACCTTGAACAAACCACCAGGAATCCATGAACATGTTCCCAGCAAAGACCCTTTGCATAGTAATCGCTCCATTGGTAAACTTTAAGTACATTTTCTGAATTTTAAATACTTGTTTATAAAGGCCATATTTGGTTAAATCAGAGCACCTAATAATCTTCATCTCACATAAAGGGGCCCACCTCCAAAGCAATGCAAGTTAACTTAAAAACCAGATAGTAAAGTCTCCTATTCATCCTTACTCCTTGAATTTTCCTACCCGGGATTCACTATTGCTGTTTTATGTCTGTGTCTTTGTGGACTAGTGGCTCTCAACTGGGAGTGATTTTTGCCCCAGGGACAGCGGCTGGCAATGCTTAGAGACATTTTTGGTTGTCACACCTGGATGGTCCGACTGGCATGAGTGGCTAGAAACCAGGGTTCCTGCTAATACATAGAACAGCCCCCAGAGAATTATCCAGTAGTGTTGAGGTTGAGAAACCCTGTTCTAGAGTCTGTATGTACAGATATATACATGGACATGATGCATATTATAACAGCTGTTCTGAGTCTCACTCTTTTGTACTTAGTATTGTGGACATCTGTACTGTTCTGTTGTATGAATGTACCCTAGAGCATTGAAGGAAAAAATGGGAAACCTAATGTTGGTTACTAAAATGCCTCTCAGCTACATCTTTGCACATTTACCTGATGACCTCAAGTCTTACGCTATTGCAGATGTGTTTTTTGTATCTAAGTGAAATGACTCTCGGGCACCAATAACAGACTGTCAGCTTGCGTTTGCAGAACTGCACTATCCTGGTTGTGTTAGTGCCTGCATGTGTACACACAGTCCTGTGAATCATTTAGCCACTGGGGCCTTGGAGGGATCTTCTCCTTAAAGCCAGACCCGCACTGAGAGCTCAGGCTCTTGTAGACAGTTGCTCTCTGGGTTGTAAGCCTGGAAGCACACATGAGTCATGGCTTTGAAATCCACCTCAGATGCCAGCTGAAAACAGAGGCTTTGCATAATCAAGTTGACAGATGAAGCTGGGCTTGCCCTGCTAGGGACAGACTCATTCATATCCTGGTTTAAAAGAAATATTGCATTTTTAAAGAGGAAAGAAACATATTTAAGAGATAAAGGGAGGGGGGGAAAAGAAAAGTTTTCTGGTCATTAATTATAATAAAACACAGGGGGAAAAATTCACTTTAAAGGCATGCTAAAGCCCTGTAATCTTCAAAGAGACAGAGGCGGCTCAGCTGCCTGAGAAGAGAAACTTCACCAGGAGACCACCATTTCCAGTCGATTGCAAACAGCCAAGGCGAAGGGCTGCAGTTGTGGGTGGAACACACTGTGTTAGGAACAAGTTATTTTCCTACTTAACCAAGATCAAGCTTACCCTTCAGGTACTGCTTAAACTAAGTACAGTGGAAAAGGTGCTGTTTTCCAAGCCTACCCGAAGACCCTAATGCCAAAATGCCCACCCTTGCTCTTTTGGGGGAGTCTTAAACTTTGCTCCCTGTTGGGACACTGTATAAGGTCACAGTTCCATTTAACTCCATCAGATCATTGCCATGTGAGAATGTGGGTCCATGGTTGCCAGACTTTCCTTGGTCACAAGCAACCCAGCACTGGATTTTATGTCAAATGTCCTCGACTGAAGAAACCAAAGAGCATGCTTACAACTGAAGTGGGCTCTGTAGTCAGTTTGCCACTTATTGAAGGTATTGAAAGCCTTAAACTATCTTGAAAGGTGACAATTAACACCACTATATTGATGGTGGAACATGACTTTGTTTATCGAACAAATTCCTGGTGTGACAACCCATGGTGTCGACTACCTTTATGGGGTATGGGTTTGGATTAGGGAAATACTTTGCTTTCCATGATATAAGCCCCACCAGAAAGCCAATTCTTGGATAACCTAATTCCCATTTGCAAGAACACTTCTCAGAGTATAAGAACGTAAGTACTTTTGGGAAGAAAACCTGAAAAGGAGGCTTCGAAAGTTTTTCAGTGTTAAAGATAATATTTTCTGCTTATCCTCCCCTTCCCTCAACTAAGTAACCTTGGATCACCCTGGAGGAGCAGGAGAACTCCTGCCTCTGAACCCTTCCCCTCCTTCTCACATTCATTTAGCTGCTGCTTGTTCTGCCAAGCAGGACCTACTCTTAACACATGCATTTCAAGCTGCAGGTTGCAACCTGTTATGGGCCTTAAAATTTGGTGGCTTGAGAAAGGCTTTGAACGGTTAAAGTCAACAGAAAAATCAGTTTACTAGCAAGGGAGATTAGTAAAGCTAACACTTTTGTTTCAGTTACATATACACATGGAGACACACTGGTTTGGGGTCACCAGTGTCCTTAAGCCAATCCCTACTGTGAAGGGGTATTTTGCACATCTCTTCCTAATTCTACATTGTGACTTAAGTAGTGATTTGAAATAGGTGTATTCGTATTACAGAAATCAGAATACAAAGTCTTCTCCCAGAGAGCTTGTTTCTATGCAAATAGTGGTATACTGGTAAATGTTAATGTGTCAAACTTCAGCTCATAAGAAAATCATGTAGGTTGAGTTCCCTGGGACCTGTGTGCAGGTGGCTTACTGAGGAGAACACTCATGAACAGTATCTGTGGGGTACTGGGGAAGGAAGATTTCGTTTCCTCTGGGAGAAACTGTAGTTCAGCTGCCAGAGACCTCAGCTGACCCCACGGAGAGCTTTGAAACAGATTGCCTTTCAGAGCTATCTCAAGTTGGAGTGAGATGGGCTTTATACCCTTCATAGTCATGGAATGGAGTTTGCCCCAGGAAGGGAGCATGATAGCAGGGGATGTCTTCAGCAGAGGCTAATTCCTGAAGAGCATCTGATCCGTGAGCCACCAGCGGCCCAAACTCACAGCACCCAGGGGAATTACATCTCAGCTTTGAAAGATGAGACCTGCGTAGCACACTGTGGTGTCCCCTATTTTAGAATCTAGCTGCAGGAAAGAGTGGAGAAAGCATGATATCACATGTGAATAAATCCAAGGTGACCTGCTAGATAACAGACCACACAGCCCAGCTGTCCTAGCCAAGACCATCTCAGATCCTTTCACGGCCAGCTGATTCCCAAAGATGTGACAAAGCCAAGCCAGGGTCAGCAGAGCTTTCTCTCCCGCAGACCAGAGGAGTACTAGTGAGCCCAGCCGAGACCAGAAGAGCCACCATGCCGACTCCTGGACTCTAGCAATAATACATGCTCATCCTTTTAAGCCACTGTTATTTGGAAAATTGTGGTAAGAACGAATGCTCGAGATTTACTTTAAGTGTGCAATATTGTTAGTTATAGGCACAATGTCTTATAGCAGACCTAGAACTTATTTTGCATAAGCCTTACGCCAGTGAAACAGTATCTCCTTCCCGTATTTTCCTTGACCCTAAGCCCCCAATAATCTCCATTGTATTGTTTTTGAATTTGACATGAGATGAATCATGCAGGATTTGTCCTTCTGTGATTGGCTTATTAGCATGATGTCCTCCAGGTTCATCCACGTTGTTGAATATGGCAGGACTTCCTCACCGATCCAGGAAATGCAAATCAAAACCATAATGAAGTCTCATTTTACCAGTTTGGATGGCTATTAAAAAGAATGCTGGGGCCGGGCGCGGTGGCTCAAGCCTGTAATCCCAGCACTTTGGGAGGCCGAGACGGGTGGATCACGAGGTCAAGAGATCGAGACCATCCTGGTCAACGTGGTGAAACCCCGTCTCTACTAAAAATACAAAAAATTAGCTGGGCATGGTGGCGCGTGCCTGTAATCCCAGCTACTCAGGAGGCTGAGGCAGGAGAATTGCCTGAACCCAGGAGGCGGAGGTTGCGGTGAGCCGAGATCGCGCCATTGCACTCCAGCCTGGGTAACGAGAGTGAAACTCAGTCTCAAAAAAAAAAAAAAAAAAAAAGAATGCTGGCGAGGAGAATTTGGAACCCTTGGGAATGTACATTTCACCACATGACATGGGGATGCAGAGATGGGGAAAGCCACGTGTCTTGCAGGCAGACCTAGTGAGTGTGTTTGCCTTATGTGTTTTCCTTGGAGGAGAGATATTTCCATCCCAAACATGCAGTGGGTGGGGGGCAGTCAGAGGTGAACTTCTCAGATCAAGAATGATCTTATGTGGATTTTAACAGTTGAATTCAGTCGAGTGGAATAAGGACTACACCAGGGGTGAGGGGGTAGTGTCTGGAATGATGGTTAAAGGATACAGTTTGCTAGGAAACAAACGTGAGACATTATGGAGTTTCCTAAAGAAGAACTACCATATACTCTAGCAGTCTCCTCACCACTTGCGGGAATATACAAATAGTTAGGATCTTGAGTTATCTGCATTCCTGTGTTCATTAGAACATTATTCACCATAGACAAAATGTAGAAACAACCTCAATGGCCAATGATAAATAAATGGATACAGTATGTCATATACATATGATGGAATATTCAAACCTTACATGAATTTAAGCCACCAAGTTTTGGAACAAGTTTACATAGTAATAGCTAGCTGATACAATGTCAATTTTCCTGGGTAGAGCCACACAAGTAAAAGGACGTGTTTAGTTGAAACTCTAACCTGTATTTGAGGCCTTTAAGATAAAAGTAAACTTGATTCTAAAGGCAATAGTGAGCTATGGAAGGTTATTGAGCAGAAGTATCCCCCCCAAGTACTATCTTTCTGGAATTATGCTATTTTGAATTTTAGATTCGAAAGCATATGTGCAGGTTTGTTACATGAATATATTGTGTAAGGGTGAGGTTCGGGCTTCCAGCAGACCCATCACCCAAATAGTAAACACTGTATCCAGTAACCCTCATCCCCTCCCACCCTCCTTAGAGTCCCCAATGTATTATTTCCATCTTTAAGTTCATGTTTACCCGTAGTTTAGCTCCCATTTGTAAGTGACAGTTTGGTATTTGAGCCCATTTGAGTTGTTTCACTGAGGATAATGGCCTCCAGCTCCATCCATGTTGCTGTAAAGCACATGATTTCATTCTTTTTATGGCTGAATAGTATTCCATGGTGTCTGTGTCCCACGTTTTCCTTATCTAATCAACTGGTGATGAACACTATGTTAGTTTCATGACTTTGCTGGAATCAGACTGGTCTAAGACTTTTAGCTACTAGAAACAGATCCCTTCAAGTGAGCTTATCAGAGTTACCTTAAGCACCAGTTTTAGGGATGAAGATCTCAAAGTCTATGGATAGGAAATAAGGGATCTGGGCCTGCTAGGAGCCAGAAGGCTCTCAGTAATAGAGGTTACTTTCCATCTCCCTGTTCCCACATGGTCTCTTTTCTACATCTGTGCAACTCTATTCTGTTTGAATGACAGAAGATGCTGCTAGTCTTTAAGTATTTGGATACCTGTGTACAGGGTCAGGACTGCTCTGCTAGTGATTTCTCTGCTTGCATTTACATCTGTTTATTCCTCACCCTTCCTTGCTGTGCATATGAAAAGCCCTGCAGGATGTGTTTCCTAGGTTCCCTTGCTGGCAGTATTTGTTTTTGAGTTCAACCAATAGGATCACAAGGAAAGGAGAAACCAGAGTATTTCTCCTCGGATGTTGTCTCATCCGGTTTTAGCTCCTCTTGCCAGTCACTTCCTCCCTGGTCACCAACTACTGCTGGAAAAGCCGGAAGCCTTTCCACCTTTACCACAGTGACCCCAGCTCTGGGCTTTGGTGATGCTACTTCTTATTTCTCCAACTTCAGTGTAGTAGTGGCTTCCAGTTGTTGCTAATTTCTGGGTGATCTCACATACCCTGTTGGCTCTAGGGATGGCTTAAAGGCTTTGAAACTGGCTGTGTTAGATTCCCTTCGAATTTCCTGGCATTTTTCCCATGGCTGGGGTCCTCATCATGGAGAACCATCCTCATTTTCCCCCATGGCTGGGGACCCCATACCTGGGGCCATATAGGTATATGCTATACAAATCCAGGGTGCCTTTCAGAGTACTCCCTTTGAGACCTTTCATAGAAGCATTGCATTGGGTAATTCATTCAGTTGCTGGGGATACAGCAGTGAACACAATGAAATCTCAGCTTTCATGGAGCTATGAATTCCAACTTGGGAAAGACAGGTAAGCTCAACAAATTTTCAGTTGGTAGCAAGTGCTATGGAGAAAAACAAGACAGGAAGGTGGCTAGAGTTATGATATTAAATATAGTAGAAAAAGTCTCATGAAGGTGACATGAATAAAGACCTGAAGGTAGATGGTGGGGGGAAAGCATCATTACAGATGAGAACAGGTACAAAGTGTCTGCTGGAGTTAATAAGTATATTGATCCATCTCCTACATTCTCATCTCTTGCCTCTCCCTCCACTGACTGAACTCAAGATGCCAGAAAGCAAAAGTTGGGAACAGCTGGCATGAGCAGGAAGTAAAATAGTTCTGGTCCAGTTAGGACAGAGGAGGCACAAATGGGAATAGCCACATGTCTTGCAGAAAGACCTAGTGTTTGCCTTACGCGTTTTCCTTGGAGAAGAGATTTTTCCCTCCCAAACATGCAGTGGGTGGGGGGCAGTCAGGTGTACTTCAGATCTCAGGAATGATGTTATGTGGATTTTAACAGTTGAATTCAAGTAGAGTGGAATGACAATAACCAGGGGTGATGGGGTAGTGTTTGGAATGATGTTGGTCATAGGATACTAAAACTGCTAGGACGTTCAAGACACTTACTGCAGAACACGGTGACTACAATTAACGTTCTCTAAAAAAGCAAACACACTAAGTAGATTTGTGTTCTTATAAAAAATAAGCATGTGAATGCCTGTTAATCTGCTGGATTTAGTCATTCTACAGTGTATACTTACTACAAAATGTGTATGCTTATGATGTACAACATGTTTTGTGAGTTAAAGTTGATTCTTAAATAATGATCTTTCCATTCAGCTGCAGGATGTGGTTAGCTGACAGACTTAGGACCAGTCTCAGCTCTGAAGCTGAGGTTGTGTTCTATCCTGGGCAGCTGCTCGCCAAGACACTCAGCACAGAGGGGTACTGAGGCCTGGCCTTCGCTGCCTGGTGCAGGACGCTTCTCAGAAACAGTTGTCATCAGCTCCCTGTTAACCAATACCGTGTCAGGTTTGCTCCTAGGGCTGAGGCTCTCCCTGTCCAATTTTACTTCCATCTTTCAGGCATTAGAGGTGTGCTTGTAAAGTGTTTAACAACTGGTTCTGATTTGTAGCGTTTGCCCATTTCTGAGGTGCAAATACTCCCATTATGACCAGTTGAGCTCCCGACGTGACATCACTGAGAACAGTAGAGAAGTGATACCAGTTCCAGCTTAGGGGAAGTACCTTCAATAGGCCACTTCCCCTTCCTTGTCTATGAGGAACATCTGAGTGCCCAGTCTATCTCATAGCACATAGGCCATACAGGGGAATCAAGGCCCCAAGTTTTGGGTTGAATGAAGATTGCCAGGTAGACGCCGTTATGGTGAAGGTGCTAAGTGAAAGTGCTGTATAAGCTGCATGCTTTTTGCCAGGGAGAAAAAACTCTTTGCATTTGTTTTCTGGAAGACTCAACAGATCTGATCATCCTAGTTTGAGCTCTCCCTCTTCTCACAATCCCATCCCCTCAGCATGTCATGTAGGCTCCATCTCAGATCCTAGATCTGCCCACATCCTTTCCATTGGTTTAGGGAGAATGGAGGCAAGGAGGTCAGTTTACTTCATGATACTCTAAAACCTTAACACTTCTAGCTTCCCATTGGCCTAATAAAAGCTAAGCTGCTAAAGAGATTTACATCATCCAGCCCCGCTTTGTCCTTTCCAAAGGTGTCTGCTACCACTCTCTGCCAGCCACACCAGCTTTCCTGCAGGTTGACACCGAGCTCAGTCACATCTCACCACTTTTACTGTTCCTTCAACCTAGATGTTTGTCACATCTGTTGGCATAGCTGGCTTCCTGTTCAGAGCTCAGTTCAGTCAGATGCGAGGCCAGAGCACTTACGGGCCTCAAATAGGGCACTGCAATGGAAAATGTATGATAAATGTACCTGATAGCAGTAACTTAAGCATGCCCTGAGAAAGGCACTGTATGGCAGATGCATCTGAACGTGTGTTCCAAGGTAGGGAATCCAGAAGTAGCCAACTAGGCGATTGGTTTTCTTATCTATGAGGAACGTGAGTCCCCAGTCTATCCCATGGCACATAGGCCATACAGGGGAATTGAGGCCACAAGTTTTGCATTGAAGATTGCCAGGTAGAGGCAAGGTGCTAAGTGGAAGGACTGCATAAGCTGCATGCTTTTTGCAAGCGGTTGTTCTTCTGCCCAGCCTGCCACCACTAGACCGTAGGGCAGTTCTCCTGCCTGGGCTGCTGCCACTGGACTCCACCTTGTACGTAAGCTCCAGATAAAACCCCAACTCTAGCCTGTCAGCTCTGGGTCTCTTCTTTGACCTCTTGAACCTGGTGTCATCCCCATTGGAGTCAATAGGGCGTTCAGCACCACGGTGCTGTTGGATCAGGAGAGTTAGGGCATCTCATACCTTCGTGACATGCCATCTCTATTCAGTTCTGTATCCCCGATAGCTGCAGTGCTGGCACCTGGTATTTGTTGGCTGCATTGGCGAAGGCTCCTGAACCGACCCAAGTACAAGCTGGAACCAGATACAAGCCAGCAATTCGAGTCTCCCACATCAGCTTGGCCCACCTGGAGGTTCACCTGACACTTCAGTGGACAGTTGTCACATGACCTTCAGGCCAATGGCCTCCCACCTTGGAAGCACCCTAGTCTGAGGGTTTTTCTCTGGCCATAAGCATCTAGAACCACACACAGCAATCCAGAAGTGCTTACAGGTTAATACCCTGAGGGATGACCCCACCCCCATGAAAGATGGGGCCAGTGGTTAGATCCCTCCCCCGACAGCTTCTGCACTCCTCGGAGAGCAATCCTGAGATTTGTTCTGAGCAGGCTCTCAAGCGGTTCCCTTCTTAGTCCACTGGGGTCTGCTGTAATGAAATGCATAGATTGGGGGGCTTCTAACATTTGTCACGGTACCCCGAAGCCCAAGATCAAGAGAGTGACAGCTTCAGTGCCTGGTGAAGTCCCATTTCCTGGTGCACAGGTGGCCACTTCTTGCTGTGTCTTTGCAGGGTAGAAGGGGCAAGGTAGCTCTGAAGCCTCTTAAGAGGGCTCTAATCCCATTCACAAGGGCAGAGCCCTCATGATCTAATCACCCTCCAAAGGTCCCACCCACACGATCACATTGCAGGGGCTAGGTTTTTAACTCAATCAAGTTTAGCCTAAAGCTGCCTCCTTAAGTTCGGCCTAAGGTTTTTCTGTACACTGAACTATAACGTGGGAGGTGCACACTGGCCGCAGCCACACCTGTGCTAATCACCACGTTTTAGGTGAAATGTAGCCCACTCTATGAACTGTGTTCAAATAAGGCAAATGCCAACCTGTAACCAATCCAGCTGTTTGTGACTTACTTCTGATTTCTGTACATCATTTCCCTTTTTTGTCTCTAATTCTACCATGTAGTTGCTTTGGAGTCTGTCTGAATATACTGTGATTCTGTGAGCTGCCTGAATTGGGAATCGTTCCTCAATTAAACTCCTTTAAATTTAATTCCGCTGGTTTTCTTCAACACAACATAGGAATTGGCTGGGGGTGGGGGGTGGGCATGGGGGCATACAAGTATTTAGACCACAGCGGTCCCCAACAGGATAAAGCCCAATCACTCCCTCAGTAATGGGGAAATAAGAAAATGAGGTGGGAAGCTTAAGTGATACCTAAATTCTCATCTCAGTTTGAAATCTTTCAACAGCAAAAACTCAGCCAAAGTGAACTGAGCTGGTCGCAGAACAAGCAGGAGTGTGTGGAACTCAATAGTCTCAGCGTCAGCCTCCATTGTTACTTAGTCCCAGGAATTTGTCGCTGGACAGCTGTCGGCTGTGTGGACCTGCTGTTTAGTACACAGCAGCAGGTGTTTCCAGGGCTTTCAAAGGTAGAGGGCCACCTTGATCCATTTAGCCAGGGCATTCCAGGCTGGAGACCGCAGGACCTACGCCCCACACGTGGAAGCCTTCAGAGGAAAGTCTGGTCCCGCAGATTTAGAGGTTGCAATCTCCTGCCTTGATCTGCCTTCCCAGACCCTCCCGTTCTGCATTCTCTACCTGCTCTGAAGTTACTGGGGCCTGGTGTGAATTTACCAACAATAAAACCATCAAAGGGCTTAGTTCTGAGAACAATCGATTGGGAAGCCTGCAATAAAGAGACATTCTGCTCAGGAAGGTGTGACTTCAAGGCAAACCCATGAGACCTGGAAGGGGCCTCCTCCAGGAAGTCAGGCAGGGTCCACACCTGGGAAAGATTAAGGTGCCATCTGTCCCAGACACAACTGGATATGCCTCCTTAGCTGCAACACAGATCCATCTTCTAGGGTATTGGGAATGAGGTCACCATCCTCCCCTAGACACCCACTCCAGTTGTCAATGCCTCTGGTCCTCCCTAGAAATTCAGATGCCCTTTTGCCACCACATACTGACAGGGTCAAAGTCTCCATCCCTGGGGCCTAGGAAGCCAACATCCAAGCAAGCTCCTTCATTCCACCCCTTTCTGGCCATCATAGCACAACAATGTCATCTCACCTTTTTACCACCTGGCCTTTCTTGCCAAGTCTCTGAATGCATTGAGATGTCTGTCCTGCAGAGCTGTGAGAGGGTTGGGGTGTTGGATAACAGGAAGCAGGTGTGCTCCAAGTCTCTGCCCTCATGAAGCTTTCTCATGGGAGAGCACTATCTACCTTCTGTCTGTGACCTGAGGAGAGCTGGGAGGCAAAGCAGGGTGAGAAAGTGTGTGTAGCAGGGGCTGCTGTATTAGAAAGTGGCATCAGCTCAGTGCTTCCTTCCCAGGAAGTCTCACAAGGCCTGCATGAGAGGGGGTCAGATCTGTGAAGATTAGTGATGTGGGTGCATAAAGTGTGCTCCAAGGGCAAGAGCTGGAGACAGGAACGTGCTTAGGTCAAAGGACAGCAGCGAGTCCAGTGTCTGCTATTTTCTGCTTTCCCCTTACCTACGATGTTTCCTGTGTCTCCATATTCCTTCTTCCCACTATCTATCATGTAGCCAAGTCCTATTCACATGACCTTTGGAACTCAGCTCAGATGCCACCTCCTCCAGGAAGCCCTCCCATGCCCCATCCCTGCATACCATGTTTCCTTGTGCTATATGCCCAGACCCCCTTCAGCTGCTGGCTCAGGCTGTCAGCCCCTCATTGCCTGAGTTGCAGAGAATGACTGAGTCTAGGATCCTGAATATCTGTGTAGCTCACAGCCAATAACACCCATACAGAGGTATGAAGGCTTGGCCAGACCACCTCAGGATGCCTCTGAGGGGCCATCCCAGCTCCCAACTTCTCCATGAAGTTGGCCAAGGCTGCTGGTTGAGCCCACACCGCAGCTCACCTCCCTCTTTCCCCTCCTTTCCACAGGGGGAGAACCCAAGGTCGCCCCTAAAACACATCTCTTCAGGGTCTCTCAAGAAGACTCAACCTGTGATTTTTCCCAGTGGCATTTAGAATCTAACAAAGTAGAAACTACAAGTGAGGCAGTCACAGTCTCCTTGATACAATCTATCCAGAGCATGTGACATGCTAGGCACTGAGGACTCGTTGGATCTCATGAGAACCTACGTGATCACACCATTGAATAACATTCCCATTTCATAGACTGGGAAAAGGGCTCTGAGGTGACAAACAGCTCAACCAAGGTTTCGCAGCAGGTAAGAGGCACAGCTAGGACCCGACACCAAGCCTATGCTCTTAGGCATTAGTCTCTGCCAGCCCGACTTCCCGGCTTGTCTATTTCCACTTCACTGTCAATCTCAGGTTGAGCCCTTGATCCTACCTTCCATTTACACTTACACGATCCCATTCATATCAGCATCTCAAAAGGCACCCGAGTGCCTAGAATGGACAGTCAGTCCCTTGGCAGCTATTACCGAGTCCTCTTATGGACTCTCATTTCCTTTGAACTCTCCCATCTGTGGTCACGGTTTCTTTCTGTGCTTCTTAGTGCAGAGTCCACAGACCACCATCTACTGTTCCAACTGAAGGGCCTGCCCCTTAATTAGCCAGCACACACTTTTTAAAACAGGAGACCACATGATTCTAGAGATGGAGGGGCTGACTTGTTCACAACCACACAGTACTGGAATGGGTTTATTTCTATCTCCAAGATAGTAAAGTGTGTGTGCTTGCAGGAACTTCGTGGTATGAGCAGAGACCTGCTCTGGGGTCTGAGCTGGCACAAGGGTCCTCATGCTTTGCTTGTAATCATTGTAGCTGAGAAAACTTGGGAACCAGCACAGAGGTAAGCTGCATGTCATCAGCAGGTCCCTGCCACTTGGTATTGAAGACAATTCATAGCTGGATGAGTAATGGATTAGGGATCAGGATTAGAATCCAGAGGACTTTCAGGATACAGAGACTTGTGCCAGATTATCCTCATTTTACAGCTGGGAAATCTAAGCTCAGAAGCTAAGCACCCCCTTCCATCTCTTAGCCATCATTAGGAACAAGTGCCTCTGATTTACAGCTTTTATGACATTTACATCCTTTTCTCAGCAACCCTGTATCTGCAACTCTTTAGGGCTGAACAGCTGTGAAAGGTGACACTTCCCTTATAGCAATGTGGGATCTGCAGATAGGGTATTTCATCTGATAGGTACTATGCCTCTCTGGCATGGATTCCTAAATATTTTTTTTGTGCCAAGCACAGAATTAACTGACCTGTGTTTTGGGGAGCATCATCCTGACGACAGTCACGTTAGTAGCATGGAAAAAGGTTTAGGGTCAGATCTGTGTTTGAAGATCAGTTTTCTTACTAGTTTTGTGATCCTGAGAACATGACTCTACCTCTCTAATCTTTAAATGAAAGATGGGTTCTCTTCCCATACCCCATCGTTGGGATTTCAGAGCTGAAATATTCTTCGTATTATGTGTCTATTGCCTAGACTGTGCCCAAAGTCAACAGTGGTCACTGCTTTTGCCCATGAATCTGCATGAGCAGGGTTGGGGGGATGGGACAGACAGCTGGACCCGTCAGTGGGGGCAATCTGAGCATTACTGGAAGTGGATTCTTCAGCCCTGGTCACATGGCTGGTGAGTCGATACAGGTTATTCGTTTCTTTTCAGATGCCTCTTCGAGGGGAAGCTTGGGCTTCCTCACAGCATGGCAGCAGTGTTCTCAGAACAGGTTTCCCAAAAGATGAGTGCCAGGTGGAAGCTGTACCACCTTTTATGATCAATCTTGGAAGACAATGCCATTTCTGCCATATTCTATCAGAGGCAGTCAAAAAGCCTGGTGCAGTTTAGAGGGATAAAAATGTAGATCCTACCTCTTGGTGTCTGGCAAAATAGATGAAACATGCAACGACCTTTTTTTTGGAAGACATGACTGACCATTCTACCAACATCCTGGCCTTATATTCATTGTGCCTTCCGAGTTGAGTCCCACTACCCACAGCTCAAGCTTGAGTCTCCGCTGCCCTGCCTGTGTGGGCTGAGCCAGAGTGCAGCACCAGCCTGGAAGCCCTGGGAATCTGATACTTCCAAAGGCCATCTTGGCCATCAGGGAATCCTTGGTTTTTGTCCTCTTTTACTTACTTCCTAGGATCACCTCCCAAATGAACCATTTGTACACAAATCTTTGGGTCTTCACCAAAAATCAGATACTTGAAGAGGTCCAAAACTGAATTTGGAAAACTTATTTTGGCTTCTAGAAGAAGCCAAAAGAGGAATGCAGCTGTTCCCCTAGTAGGCGATTCAGGTGCCTTTCATGTTATGACTGCTATGAGGATCACAGAATTGTAGGAGGGCTACCACTGTGTGACACTATCCAGGCTGGAAGCGGGCATGTTATCTGGAGGCACTGTCCAGATTCTCCAGTGAACTTAATTGGATTTGGACCTGAAGGAAGACTACAAGCATTTAGCTTCCTCCAGCATTTAGAGGAGGAAGGGTGGGTTAAAAAGCTCCATGTGACAGCCCTGAAGATGTGCTGCTTGAATTGCTTTTCAATGCAAGCCTTGGCATTCAGCTGTAGGAACTGCAGTGCCTTTGGGATCCATCACAGCACTCATCTCGTCGCTGTGGTCTCCCCAGGCAACTCCGGCTGATGACTGAGCACAGTCGGGATAGTAGTGCTTGGCCATTTCTGGCTAATGCAGCACAGCTTTGAGCAGTCTTCTGAGCACCACACTGGGGCTTGAGACCTTGTATCTGCATTACAATCTAAGGCTCTCCTTGCCTGCTTTCTCCCCTTTAATCCTATGTAGGTTTCACCCAACATCCAGGAGAAAGTGTCTGCTCTGACAGCTGGTCCTCCAGTAAGCAGTTGCTAGCACAAATCAATGTACTCCCAGGGAAAAAGCAGGGTGGTGGGGTGCAGTAGACAAGGGATCTGAGAGTGCACAAGTGCGTGTAAAAGGTTTCATATGCAACACCAGTTGTAGCCTTATGGCCAGCCTCCCTACATCCCATTGATTTCATTTCCCCCTCACCTCCCATATCAGGCAGGACAAGCCTGCTCAGGTAGCCACACCTTCCCAGGGAGCTCCACCCCAGCCCATCCTGAAGAATCTTTGAAAGGTAGTTGCTGTCCCAGAATGTGCTGGTGCCGAATATATCAAGAAGCTAAATGCTAGTATTCTTCCTTCAGCTCCAGAGCCAAAACTAACACAAACACCCCATTCCCTCAGGTATTACTCTAATTCCATCAACAGGCTGACCAGGCCTGACTCCCTCAGGGGGCCCCCCTCGGATTTATGGCCTTACCAACAGAGGCAGTGGCTGAGACCTGAGCCAGATACCTGGTACCTGGGAGGAGAGTGGTTCCAGAGAGGATCAGCCACCCCAGACCTGCAGCTGGAAGTGCCATGGTCATCAGGGAAGAGCCTTAAGCTGAGGGATTTTTGGGGTGGAAGGAAGAGAACAGAGCCAAGCTGTTTAGGGTGACACATTACTTCTTGCATCACCCCTTTTCTCAAGTTACTGACTTGGGAAGAGGAAAAAGCAATTCCAAATTGTTAGCATGAAATGGAGGTAGTATGTGAAGTCTTATCCCCCTATACCACTCAGCTGATAAGCTCTGCATTTTATTTTAGCAGTATCATGAGAGGATTGAGCAGAGTTCCCACTAGGAAAAATTATATGATCTTTAGCTTTACAGTAAGTCATATGCATACAGAATAGTATAGAACATGATGAATTTCAAAGTGAACATTCAAGTACAGCCATACTTATGCAGGTCATCCTATCTTGATTAGGGTAAGTTCTGCTTTCCAGAAGCCTGTTCCATAAGCTTTCCTCCTACATGCAGAGGAATCTCATCTAGTACATCTATAAGTTTTTTTAACTACCTGATAGGGGATGATCCCAGCACAAGGAGCCAGAGCTGGCTGCAACCCAGGGTACTTTGGATGAGATGACGATTGCTAACTAGAATGAAGGGTAATCCTCTCCTCACTTCCATGTTTCATTCTCACATGTGCTATTTGATGATGGAGTTTGCTTTTAACTATGAATCTGGATAAATCCAGGCTAAAATCCCATCTCTACCTCTATTTTAAAATAAGTGCTAGGCCCATCTTATACTGAGCTTAATAGCTACATGTATTCTCTCTTTGAGGTAGACTGGTTGCAGTGCTGGATACCAAGCAAAGACCACATGGGTACCCTGGGTGTGCCCATCTTAGGGTCTACTCTGGGATCTAGATGCAAGTTGCCAGATGGTCTCAGGATCCACTAGTGGGGATCTTTCTACTCAAGGGAGTGGAACTGGTGAGGGAAGGAAGTATACAAGGATATAAACATCACACAAAGTCCCACAGAGGGTAACTAGCTCAATTCTTCAGCAAAGCCCTGGAGACAGCATACATCTCTTCCGCTGGCCTTGTGGGTGTCAAGTAGCTGGACTATTCAGACCCCTGCATACTGCAGTTGTTGGTCAGAAAACACCTGATTTTCTCCATGTGTGCAGCCAAGACAGCCCGAGGCCCATCCTTCAACGACAGGGCACTGGCTGTGAAGATGGAAAGTGTCTTGGGAGCCAGTGGCGTGAAAATGGCAAAGAACCCAACGGATGTAGACAGAACCCACGGCATCTTCCGCACCCACAAAGAACAGACCCTAGGGATAGGAGATACTTCAAAGATGCTAATTTCTGTTAATGAAGCAGCCATCCCACAGTTGAGTTTAGCTCCCTGCAGCTTCAGCCTTTTAAGCCATATAAGTTTTGGCTTCTTGCATGCAGCTTTCATTGTACAGAGAACCACAGTCAGAGAACTATGTTCCAGTTGGAACAGAAAAACCAGGAATATTCTCACTGCACTGAGAATATCACGCCTAATTTTTAATCTCTCGTCAGCAAGGGGCTTTAATGTAGCAGTAAGGACAGGAGGTATAGAGTCGAGGATAGTCACAGCAGCAGAACAGCAAAGAAGTTAAGCAGGAAGAGGCTCCAGCAGGAATATCAATGATGGAAGCAACCGTCATGAGATCAGATAGGACAACTGTATCAGGCACAGTGTGGAGAGAATCTTCTGAAGTCAGGCAGGAAGACCACAGCAGAAGTAGACTCTATGCGGGGGCCACCCTAGTGCAGGGGGTTCCAGTGGTAGACAGGATCATATACATTGCTGATACCATAAAGGGTCAATCTTCCTCCTTATAGTTGAACATAGGCCAAAATAGGCTCGCAGCAGGATCTCTGAGTGAGTGTGCTGATTATTTGGTTTGCCTCTAGAGATCGAGTTTATCATTCCTAACTCTGTCCTGTGCTCAGAGGATCACCTGTTTGTCTTCACCTGGAAGTCAGGGCAAGAGAGTGAGTAGATGCAGTCAATGAGAGGCACCAGGTGATGGAAAGTGGAGGAGGCTGGGTAGTCTGTCGCCTTCTCCCCAGCCAGGGACCACTTCTCTTTATGACTTCAGCTTCCATGAGATAACATCTCGGTCCAAGGAGCACTGGTTACTTCTCCCATCCTCTCAGCTCTGCGAGGGGTGGGGTGGTTATGAAGCCCTGAGACAGCAGAGGGACATGCCAACTTCTCTTGCTGTCCCTCAACTCTGCCCATGCCTATGGGTTATAAGGGATGGATTCTATCTCCAGTTAGGATCCTGATCATGGTATTTGTATGGGGGATTCCATGCAAATGGTGTGTAGACAGAAGGTGAGTTGACTATGAGAAGGTCAGCTTGCAGGCCAGTAGACTTCCTGATGAAGGACAGAACAGTATTGCATGAAGTAATTGGGACTCAAAGCTTCCTTCTTTCCACTCGACCAGGATATAAGCTTTGGTACGCAAGGACAGTGTTTAGGAATCAGATCCAAGGAGAGAGATCACTTCATGTATCAGATTGAAGTGAAGATGTCCTCATAAGAAACATTTTCAGAGGGTCAGCCCTTCCCTGAGAACTTCTTCATGTCCTGTGCTCAGAGAGGATCACCTGTTTGTCTTCACCTGGAAGACAGGGCAAGAGTGAGTAATGCAGTCAGTGAGGTACCAGCAGGGGATGGAAAGACAAGTGAAGGGAGGTTAGGTAGTCCATCACCTTCTCCCCCCAGCTAGGGGCCACTTCCCTTTATGACCTCGGTTTCCATAACAGCTCACAGTCAGGCCCAGGAGCACTGGTTACTTCCCCCATCCTCTCAGCTCTGGGAGGGGTGGGGTGGTCATGAAGTCCTGAGACAGCAGAGGGACACACCAACTTCTCTTGCTGGTTTCCTCAACCTTGCCCAGGCCTATGGGTAATCAGATGGATTCTATCTCCATCTGATCCAGATAGGATCCTGATAGAGATATTTGTATGGGGTATTCCAGGCAGCTGGTGTGTAGACAGAAGATAGACACAAAGTGAGTTGACCATTATGAGAAGGTCAGCTCACAGGCCAGTAGACTTCCCGATGAAGAATAGAATAGCACTGCTTGAAGTAAGTGGAACTCAAAGCTTCCTTCTTCCCACTCAACTAGGATATAAGCTTTAGTACAGGCATCAGATCAAACTGGAGATGTCCTTATAAGAAAGGACATTGATAGTAGTTCTCAAGGAAGGGCTGACCCTCCAGTGAGGGTTCACATTCATGCCCCTTTGGGAAAACCAAGTTGACCACACCAATCCCAGTAATCCATCCTGGAAAGGCCCTTGGGCAGAACTAGAGCATTTTGCTTAGAATCTACATTCAGACCCACCGAGGGCCATTCCAGAGCCCCACAGGACAGGGATAGAAGACAGCCCAGGTTTCCATAGAGGGGGTGGAGCTAACTTCTCAGGTGAAAAAAATCCCACTACTAGGAACTTAGTTGTATAGTCTCAAGAGTATCTCAGAGCTCATTCCACTGCATTCATGTAGGGATGACCAGAACTTGAAGTCCCTATACCTAAGGTTTTTATTTCTGTTCCATCTATTAGGACACAGGAACCAATAATTATTTAAGCAATGTCTAGCTCCCTATTTCCAGAGAATTATGACCCCCGCAGAAACTTCTAGGACTGCAGAATTTTAAATAGTGACTATTTAACATTTATAGTCAACTAAACCCACTTTCATTAGCAAGAGCCAAGAAATTGCCATTGAAGAATACATTCAGTTTGATACTTATCACTAGAAAAAGAGGCTAGATAATGCCAAACCCTTAAAATCCTTGAACTGCAATCATAACTTGTTTGAATGCTTCTCTTGTCATGATTACTCACTTGCAAGAGCACACAAAGTCTCAAGCCACATAATTGCAAACAGAATATAACATACCCTACGACTCCTGTTCTATGACTTCAGATGGTAGACCACATTCATCCACTTCGGGCCACAGGACCACCATTCCTCGACTTCAGAGGTGGTCGACTCTTGGCTAACTTTCTCATTTGTTCTCTAGTGAACTCTCATTCCCCTTCAACCTGAAGAGCAAAGTGACTAAACATTCCATTGATGAAGCCCATAGTTTCACTTTGAAGTATGCTAGCATTTGCGTTCACACCATCACTATTTGTAGTATTTATTGTGATGTAGAAGCAAGTCATAATTCATGCTGTACTGTCTATAATACCATTGTGTACTGTACAGATACCTAATTAGTTCATTAAATGTTATTTAGAAAAACAATGGTCATTTTTTTTTTTTGAGTTCTTTAGATTGTTAGGGGTTTTAAGAGGGTTTTTTACATGGGGGAAATTGATTGGGGTTTTAGGGTGGCTGAGATTGCATTATTTTCCCCATCTAAAACTATGGATAGCAGGAGTCCATATCCCACTTTCAGGGATAATTTAGAATCAGAAGAGATACATGTACATTTAAACACATTTGACATTTGTACAAGCCATGACGGAATGCTTAACTTCATCTTCATCTTCCCCTTAGGTATAGGTAAGAGGATTATTCCAGCCCAAGAAAACTTTGGTCTGAGGGTATACTCACAGGACTGTTGGAGAGCTATGCTCTTCCTGGTGAGGGAAGACCCTTCTGTTGCTCGCTCTTTAGGTGTTCAGTAACCAAAAGAACTCTTGGTTCTCTTGGCACAGGCTCTTTAGGATTCATGCTGCTGCCTGAGGGTGAAGGATGTTGCCAATTACTGTCGGCACTAGCTTCTCCACAAAAAGGATACCAAGCTGGTAAATGAAAACTTGGTTCTCTTGGCATCTTGAGTCAAGTCTCTTCATAAGAACTTGGCGAAATGGACCTCGGCTACAGTCCTGCATCATGCTTTTCCTCTGGGGATTCAATGGGCTTTTTTGGCTGTTTCATGAATAAGACAGGTGAGGAAAGAGTCCGGGTCCACCCTGGAAATCTTAAGATGGATAGGCCCATATTAAGGGGACACAGGTAACAGCAAAGCTGGCAGATTGAGACATTGACAGAGCCAGGTTTAGAGAGCATAAATTTGTTCTTTGAGAGCTAGAACTTAGAACTGGCTTCAGTTCTGAACATGCCTAGAGGTACGAGTTCCTATGAGTGAATAAGGAAGTGACAAGTACGGCAGCACATCTGTCCTTACAGGGGTCCACATAGCCAAGGATTCTGGATTTGAACAAGTCAGTCTCCAGCTATGTTTTAGAGGCTGAGGACTGTGCCCATCATTCCTTAGAGCTTCTTTCTGGGCCACTGGCTCAAAGGGCACATCTCAGGGGAAAAAGGACAGTGTGATTCTCTTATTTTGTTGTGGAAAGGCCTCAGTAGGCAAAGGTGTTTGCCCAAGTTATTGGTCTGAACGGGATCTTCTCTAGGACAGCTAGGTGCATAGAACAACATTGAGTTACTCTGCATGCTTATAGTACCTGCTTATGAACAGAAACAGAGGCAATATTCATATAGAAGCTCAAACGTGGATCTCTACCATAGCCATGTCTTCATAAGCTGATAGTCCTCTCAATTCTGAGATTTGTTATTCAGCCTTCTCCCAATAGGATACACACAGTACTTCTTGACCATGCATGGAACCACCATGTCAAATTCCTCATAACCAATTCCAACCTAGGATCACATTCATGGACTAAGCTCCAGCAATTCTTACAATTCATTTAGGCTCTGCTACAAGCATAGGGCTTTGCTAGAACTAGATTTCTGCTAGGAAATTTCATGCTACTGAGAGGTTGTGTGGCAGAGCCACATTGCCCATTCTTCTAGCATGACTTGATAGCTAAGTTGAACACTATCCCAAGGAGGTACCTCCTTGACAACTTACACTACAAAGTGAAGTACTAATCATAAGTCTGATCCTAGAGACTACTAAAATGGGCTCCTGTGGGGATTTCTATTTGTAGAACCCGGAATTCACAAGGGAACAGCAACAACACATCCAAAAGACAGGTTTTCAGTGAACAGATTCTCAGCAAAAGGACTCTAAGGATGCAGAGAAAGGGAAGTGGCCCAATCTGGGAAGGCAGGTGCATTGAAGAGTGACCATAGCAGGATGCTCACTTGAACTTGGGTTTTTTTTTGCAAGTTCCCATCACTCCCTGGTGAGAATGATTCATTGTGCGTAAGTCACTCGTGCAATCAATATGGCATATGATGAACACCTTTTCTTGGACTTTAGGATTTGAATATGTACTAAAGCAGTGGATGCCTATTGTGGCTAGACCTCAATTAAAACCTTAGCCACTGAGTTTCTAACAGGCTTCCCTGGCAGAAGACACATCATGAGTTGTACTCATAGCTGGGGGAGTTCAGCCCATGCTGGGTGACTGCACTGGGAGAGGGCACTCAAGCTTGTGTTTTCTTCCAGAACTTGCCCCAGTGCCTTTTCTCTTAGCAGATTGTGCTTTGGATCTTTCATCGTGTAAACAATAGCCATGAGCACAGCCATGGCTGTACTGTGAGTCCTAATTGTCAATCATTGACACTAGGTATTGTTTGGAGATCCCAACACAGTGGATACCTAATTTTGGCCTGGAAACAGCATAATCTCAATTTCTAAAAGACTACATGAGTTTGGGTAAGTATAGACAATGTGTAACCAGGAAGGACTAAAGACTCTGGTATCTAAATATTTACTATCCCTGTTTAAGGAAATCATTTCTTCATGTTTGTTTGTGTAAGATGCCCCTCCCCATTCTTGCCAACCTGGATTTTTTAAGTCAGTGTGACAAATGTATCCAAGGTTTTGTATGAGAACATGCATTTCCTTGTGTTTGCTGTCTATTTGTGTTGTCTCAAATTTTTCCTATTTGTACATTTTTCTATCTTTTTCCCTTAATGCCACTAATAAGCCAAGTGTTCACTTTGGTCTTTTCTTCATGTTTAAAAGGCAAAGTGCTTAACCAAAGACTAGCTTATTCCATTTAACATAGCATTTTTGTTAGATGAGCTAGTTCTGTTAGCTGCTCTAACCTCAGCTCTGACACATTGGAAAAAATTCTGCAGCTACAGCTGGTTTGTAAGCAGTAACGAAAGGAAATTGAGTGTATCAACTCCAAATTTGAGTGTTAGATATCTAGTCTAATACTGTCATCACAGAGTGGCTTCATGCCTGGTAACACTCCGTACTCCAAGATGTTTTGATATTGATATAGCCACTCCAGCTTTCTTCTGACTTCTGTTAGCATGGAATATCTTCCCATCATTAACCATTTGTGTCTTTGGATAAAGACTCAACTATAGGCTGTCTACAAGAAACATTCTTATGAACTTTGATAATCCATACACTTTAGTAGTGTTATTTGAGACATTTATTTTGTGTTTGGATTTAAATGTCATTTTTTGTAATTTGTTTTCATTTTTCTGCCTGCTTTCATTATTCTATCTCCTTTGTCTACTTTTTAGTGTAACTTTTGGTTGCTCTAGGGATTACAGTATGCTTAAACTCCCAGTCTACCTATTTTATGCCATTTCACATACAAGAAGCTGTATTTCTCTCTTCTCCCAGCCATTGTGCTATAGTCATTTTATTTCTACATGTTATAGACCCTGTGATACATTGTTTTAAACTGAGTTATCTTTAAAATAAATTGATGAAGTATTGACCTACACATTTACTATTTGGTGATTTACTTGGCATTTTCCTACCTGAATTTCTTTAGCATTTCTTATACCATAATACAAGTCTGCTGATGATTAGAGATGGAAAAAACAGAAGCTGTAAGAATTGTTTGGTTTTTGCATAAGATTCACTAGGAGTAAGTAGGTTGCCAGATTTTCTCAATACCTCATGGTATACCTTAGCTAAGGGAATTTTAAAGTATAATGTGAAGAATGAGAAACATTTCTTTAGAAGCAATTCAAGCCAGAAGACCTTGGGCATCATTTTAAATAAGACTGCTTAAAAGCAAGCAACAATTCGTCATGTTTCTTGAAGTTCAATGAGCTCCTGGGATCTATGGGTTTGTGATTTTTATGAAGTTTGGAACACTGTGGCCATGTTTTTGTCCCCCACCTTTGGGGACTCCAGTTACTGTCATAGCACAGTGCTCCACTCAGTGGACCATGTATGCAACGATGTTCCCGTAAGATTAGTGGAGCTGGAAATTCCCGTTGCCTAGTGATGTCATAGCTGTCATAACGTGGTACAATGCATTACTGATGTTTGAAGCAATGCTGGTGTGAACAAACCTAACATAAAGTATAGCATACAGTTTTGTGCAATACATGATACTTAAGTGACTGCTTATTGGTTTGTCTACTCCAAGTATTTCCTTCTACATATAAAGTTAACTGTAAGACAGCCACAGGCAGGTCCTTCGGGAGGCATTCTAGAATGACGCATGGTGATCACAGGAGATGACAGCCCCATCCATGTTATTGCCTCTGAAGATCTTCCAGCGGGACAAGGTATAGCAGTAGGGAACAGTGCCATTGGCGATCCTGACCCTGTGTAGGTCAAGGCTACTTTGCTAAACTAAGACACAAGCACATAAAGGTATAGTAGAAACAAGCTTATAGAATAAGGATAAAGACATTCTTGTAACATTATGGACAGTGTTTTAAGCTAAATATTACCAAAATTTCAGTTACAGTTGAGTTTTAGTTACAGTAAGGTAACTCACTACTAAAGTTTTATGACGTTAGTGTAGCTTAAGTGTATGACGTTTATGACGTCTACAGTAGTGTACAGTATCATCCTGGGTCTTTACAGTCAGTCACTCACAGCAGCTTCTAGTCCTGCAGGCACCATTCATGGGAAATGCCCCATGCAGGTATACTTTATCCTTTCCACCCTGTTTTTACTATGCTTTAAGATGCAAATACTGTTGTGTTAACAGTTGCCTATGGTGTTCAGTAATATGCCACACAGGTTTGTAGCCTAGGAGCAGTAGACCACACCATTTAACCTAGGTATGAGTAAGCTATACCATGTACCTTCTCGGAAGTCACTAATCTTGTCTTTCAAATCTTTCACGCCTCCATTTAACATGTTCAGTCTTCTACTTTCTCAAACATACGGGATATAGGTATCTGTTTTCGTGTTCCTGTTCTAGTTATGATTTCTAGATCTGTTTTTATTGATCTTATGAGATGTACTTTTGTAATTTAGAAATGGGGTCTCATTCTGTCACCCAGGCTGGAGTGTAGTGGTGCAATCCATAGCTTGCTGTATTCTCTAAGTTCTCAGGCTCAAGAAATCCTCCTGCCTCAGACTGAGTAGCTGGGCTATAGGCACATACCACCAAGCCCAGCTAAGTTGTAAAGATGTGGAGAGATGAGGTCTCACTATGTTGGCTCAGGCTTGTCTCAAACTCTCAGCCTCAAGCAATCCACTTGCTTCAGCCTCCAAAATGTTGGGATTACAGGCATGAGCCAACACATCCAGTCACGAGTTATATGTGTTCTCTGTATGCCTGCACATTTGATTGGATGCCCGACATTGTGACTTTGGATATTTTTCTATTTCTAGAATTATTCTTGTACCTTATTCTAGGATAGTTACTTGGTCAGCTAGATCCTTTTGAGCCTTGCTATTAGGCTTTGTCAAGATTAAGATAGCTCTAGTCCAGGACTTATTCCATTACTGAGACAAAACCTTTGAGTACTTTGGCCTATGTCCCATGAGTTAGGTTTCTATTCTGGCTAAGAATAGAATTATTCCAAGTGCTATGTGAGTTCCAAGGATCATTTCCTTTAAGTCCCTTTGGGTGGTTCTTCCCTGGCCTCTGGTAGTTTCTTCACATGCATTTGGAGCTCAGCATTCACCTGAAGATTCAGTGGGGACCTTCTGTGGGTCTCTGGGGGGTTCTATGTGTGACCATCCCCTCCAGCATTCTGCCCTAATTGTAGCTACCTGGGCTGGGCAGAATTCAACTTGGGGAGATTGCAAGGCTGTGTTGCCTCTGCCTGGGCTGCATTCTGGACATTCTCCAGCCAATAAGCTGGGCAAGTTACAGGGTCACCTTTTTTATTTCCCCTCTTAGGCATCAGTCTTGTGTTCTTGATAGAGAACAGCTTTCAGACTCTTGATATGTTGTATTTGTTTCTAGTTGTTTCAGGCCGGAAGTCTAGTCCTGTAATTCTATCTTGGCCAGGAGAAGCCTACGCTTGTCTCAAGTATTTTGAAAAATCATTCACGGGGGTAGCTGTTGGTCATTAAGACTTTCTAGTCTGACCAGTGGTCACTATCACTGCAGTAGTACAGTTATGTACTTGCTTCAAGAATGGTGGTATGAAGATGGGCAGGTTTTTGGTAGGTATTTATCAAGTAGCTCTTAGACTCAGGTGTGAAGGATAAACTTAACACCTTGATTAGATCTCAGCTGTTAGATACATTTCCAGTCTACAGGCGCATAGCCTTTGGATCAATCTGATGGTCCCTGGTCTTTTAGTGCAAGCAGCAGACTGCCAGGCAGTGATAGGCCCACAAATCCGAGACCTGTGCAGCCCAGCAGACTCTTGTTATCAGTGTTCCTCCAAATTGTTATCAAATACCTGTCTCTCCAGGTTCTTAGAGAATGAACCCAGACCTATAAGGTCCTAGTGATGCCCAGCTCAAAACCCTAGACTCCCAAATCCCCTGGCTTAGAAGGGTTTACTGCCTGAGAAATTCTTATCTGTGGCTCAAAACTCCATATGAAAGTGAAACCAAGTGATTTAAAAGCAGAGTGGTTAGCAAAAGGACAGTTGTCATTTTCTCCTTAAATTATGAAGTGTTTTTCTTTTAGGCTTTAATTCTGGAATAAGGTCAATGGCATAGAATACTCAAACAGGGTCTAAAATCACATTTTAGTAACTTTAACATTGTCCAGGGTGAAGTTCCTGGTTACAAGAGGTTAATCTGATCTTTAGAGACAATACCTAAAGCCATTTCAATAGAAGCAAGCATCTAAAATTTTTTCTGGCTGATCATAAGCTCTGATAAAAGCAATACCTTTCCTTCAAGGAAAACAGCCATTACTTCCAGGGAAGCTGCTATATGTCAACAGTATCATACCAGAGACTGAAAGATGCAATCTCACCAGCAACAGCCATGGAAGTTTCTGCTTTCAGGATACTTTAGATCAACCTAGGATTTCAGAAACTAACAGAAGCCATGGAAAGGAGGGGAATGAAAACAAATGGCGAACTGGAGGCTAGAGAGCTGCTATAATCAGTCTCAGAGTCTGGGGAAGGCTCTGAAGTCATCTGAGGAAATAGTGATCTGAATCCAAGGTAAGAGCCTTAGTGGTTCACCTGCAGATAAGAAAAACCACCCTCTATCTGGGCTTGTCACTAAAACTGCTGTCATTTAACTCATTCAACAAGTCTTATTAGTGACAGTGACAAAAAATGACAATCTGAATTTCTAAGAGAGTGGACACTCACCGTGAGATTCAGGCAGTTCAACTGGGGTGGTCTACCCCGGCAAAAGCAAGCCCAAGAGCTTGTCTCAGCATCTGCAGCTACATTGGGCACTAGGAAGTGACAATGCCAGCTTCATATGGCCATGTTCTAAAATTGTTAAAGCAAAGAATTCTTGGGAAAAGGCCATCCTGTGCAGAAGTAGAGTTGGAGTCCCACCATCTGTAGGCTGGTCCTGTTCACACAAATGCCCTGTCTCAGGATCCCATACACTTAGTGCTGGGAAGTCAAAGGCATCTTCAGTACCAGCTGTGGGCTACAGAGACTGGAAGCACAAGATTTTCCAATCCCAGCTAAGCCACAAGACCGTACCATTATGAATTATACTTGTCACAAGCATGAGAATAAGGCTATAGAGGAAGCCAATCCTTTTAGTCAACATTGAACCAGGGGCTGAATGCTAACACGCTTACATGACTAGCAGAGCCTTGAAAAGTCTCCAGGCTGCTCACAAAGGCCACCATATTGACCCACATGGTGGTTAATTGATTCAGAATGAGCTGGAGACATTCATAAGGTAATGTGGCTTCCATCACTTTGAATATTTTAACTTTTATAAAAGGAAGAAACTATACAGACTCATTTTGGTAAGGTTAGCATGAGATGTTCCTTGTCAGAAGATGGCATCAGTATTGCAAAGATAATTTTATAGCACATGCCAATAATCCTTTTCATAGGAACTCAGACAATACCTATAGCTTCCTTCTGCCCCTTTACCATACTGCTTTCTCCACCTTAAGTAGGGTGATTGGTAAGTCAAAGGCTACTGGAAAGCCACAATTTAAGCAGTTAAAGGTTAAAGCTCTATGGTAACTGGAAGTCTCAGAACTGTATTAGGATAAATCCCAGTGGCTACAGACAGCATCTATTGTGAGCCAACATGACTTTCATCAACAGCAATTCAAAGGAAGGTCTAAGTTTCTGTAAAGTCATTTTTAATCCCAAAATTATTTTCTAGACCTGAGGCTAACAAAAACTACATTTGGCTGAGTCCATACACATGTTGGTTAAATACGCATCTGAAAATTGAGCCTCAACAAGTTGAAGGACCTATAACTGCATTTGAAAGCAAACCCCATAAAGAATATCTTGTTGGATGCCAGCTACAAGGTGTTTGTGGGGGAAATTAAACCCTTTCTCAGGGGAATTGAGTCCACAAAGATACCATGGAGAAGTTTAGCACATTAAGATTGGAACTTGGGTTCCTCAAGGTATACATCTCTCTCTCATGGGACTAAGATGACTGACCCATGCACAGGCCAGAGACTGGGGCAGGCAGGCAGCATCCATGCTTGTGTAAGCACCACGTGAGACTAGCATAGGTCCCTCAGACTGCACAGTACTTAGGTGGACACACTTCAAGAGTCACAGGGCTGCTGGAGACTAGAAGCACAGGCACATCCTCAAGGCTGTATGCCACAGGTGTGGGCCTGCACGCCAAGACAGCACCTCACCCAGCATGGGGGCTTTTCAGCCCACCTAGGTAGCCAGTCTGTCCCGCAGCTCTGAAGGCTGCAGAGCACTGGGTGGCCTCTTGGCTAATATGGCCACCAGGCACAGTTAGCTACAGATTCTTTGATGCATGTTTGCCAACTTGTGGGGCGGTTTGGAGTGCAGTAGGCTATAGGGGCGCAGCTCTTATCTCCAGCTCTGGGCATACCGTTTAGTGCTAATGCCTTTCAGAAGGGATCATACACCAAGGGAAAAACTTGGCCCCTTCTTGCAGTAAGGCCCTGCTAATGAAGCCCTGCTTCACAATATTTTTTCCTAAGAATGAGCCCAGCTGGGCCTTCAAAGTTGCTCCCTTGCAGTGAAAAAGCAGAAACAAAACGTTTAAACTATTTTCTTGGAGTCATTCTAACTTTAGAAAGTTAGAATGACCAAGTGCCCAACTTGTCTTCTGAGCTCAGAGGGTCTTTTTTTCAGATGGTCATAGTATTTCTGGATGTATTCATTTGAATATATAAAGATGGTTCCAGTTTTAAACAGACAAGTTTTGCTTTTTGGTGGTCATCTTCAATTCGGTAGGTTACAACTTGGCCTTCAGAGATACTAACACCTTAACAAGAGCCTGAGAGGCTAAGTCTTACTGTAAAAACTGATCATTCTTTTTCTATCTACCTCAACAAATTGGAGTTCTGGAAAATTCTAGAGGCCATGGACTCATGTGATACAGGTTGTTGGGCAAGCTAGCCAATACAGCCAGACCAGGAGCTCTATATCCAACTAAATAGCAGGCTCAGACACATTGAGAACAGATGCCCAAAGCCCCCATAATAAAGACTTAACCAACACGAAGTTTGAGTGCGCAGGAATTTGACCCTAGGTCCCATCCATTGAGCTCATCCCTAACGCCTATCCCAGAGTAACTAGATTTGACACCACTTGGCTCCTCATGAAGAGTCGTAACACTTTTGGAGGGATGCCACTTTGACCAAATTGGGAAATCAAGTAGAGGTTATTTGAAGGTGTTTCTAACCCATGTTCAGTCCTAGGGTCATCCTATATACTCGAGTAGCCCAGGTTTTGGTGTCATTACAAACATCTCAGGGCAGACCAGAACCATCAGATGATCACCTCCCCCTGCCTATACCCCTTTTACATTTGTCACAGTTCTTTGATTAGGTGAGGCAGCAGGCCAGGTCGTTTTCAAATACTTCTTGAAGCTGGAAAAGACAAAAACCAGATGCAGACTTCTCATGAGGCTGGCCCTCAATGTCAGAAAATCAGGCTGGTCACATCATGGGCTCTCAGTGTTAAGAGACTTAAGCCCTAACAACTAGAAAATATGATTCAAGGAAGCAGTCACTTTTCCTGCAATAGCACATTACACTCTTCTCAGCAGCTTGCTGTTTAATAGAAAGCCATGTTTCTATTGTGTCAAGTTTCCAACTAGAGTCTATAGCTCTATTTCTCCTATTCCTTTGTGATGTTGTCTAGGGGTCTAGGAACCATAGGTATGAGTTGGGCTGGCTCATTACTTTCTCTTCCAGGGACCCACTAGCAGAATTGGTGCTTCCCATCCCTGCATGCTTAGGTTAAGTGAAAGGTCCTGGCTCTGGAACAAGGTAGGAGAGATTTCCAATATACACTAAGGGCATTTGAGGTCAGATTCAAAGTGACCAAGCACATATAGGCTGGGCAACCTAAAAAGCTGCATAATCCACAACTGAGTGCTGACATGATACAAGTTGAAAATTTTACATCTGACCCCATGTGTCAGGTCGAAATACAGGCACACCATTTGTGTTCCAAGAGGGAAAAAAGACCCTCCCAGCCCCTTTAGCTGTTGTGATACATCTTTTCTGCACATGCAGATTCCCCCATACAAGCATGCCACAAAGGGTAATAAGATGGCACGTGTGCAGGCTGGGCATACCAATGGCAGGTTTCCCATGATGCCCTATGCTATGTATAGAGCTATGTATATCACAAATTATTCTAAGCTCTGGTATAGAGATACTGTTGGAAGAGTCAAGTCCTATAGACAGCCTCGTGGATAACAGTGATAAAAAGGCAGGATTTATATTTATCTGTAACACAGAAAGTCAAGCTATTGGAAAACCTGAACAGCAGAGTGGGAAGCATCTTAAAGAGTATAGCATTGACCACCATATGGAATTATCACCATGTGACCTGAAGAAAAAAAGCTAATGAAGTTCATGCTGAAAGTAGTGAATAGTAGAAAAACATTAAATAAAGCTGTAAGTGAAGGTAATCGTGGCCAAGAGTAGATTGTCAGCATGGCAGTGAACACATGTGACAATTATGAAACAAGCAAAGATCACAAAGCCCAAAGTGGGCTGGGATTGAAAATTAGAGGAAACTGAATATTCAACAGGCTGGTTGCAGAAGTTTTTGAAACAATAAATGTTCAAAAGTTTATTCATAGAAATTTCAGCAGTATGAAAATTAGCATTCCTCAAATTCTCTAGAACAAAATCATGAGTTACAGGTTGGATAGATGGAGGGATAGAGGGGGCTTGGGGAGGGATAGCATTAGGAGAAATACGTAACAGATGGGGTAACGGATGCAGCAAACCCACCATGGCACATGCATAACAAACCTACACATTCTGCAGAAGTTTTAAAGACATGGCAGTAAGTTTTCAAAAATTTGTGGCTATAAAGACATCTGATCACGAAGCAGTGAAGAATTTCATTAGTCATTCTGCCAAGGTCAGTTCTTGTGAAAGTCTGATGCCAGGACAGCTCAATGATGCTGACAAAATACTGTTTCAGCATTATTGCCACTGAATGACTACAGCCGACGGAAAAGCCTACAGAAATTAAGGTTGCCAAGAACAGTAACTATGCTGGGATGTGCTAATGAAGACACAGTGTAAACTTGTCATGGTAGCCAAGAGCTTGTGTCCTCACTGTTTAAGACATTTCCTACAAGTCCAATTATTGTGCTAACAAAAGGGCATAGGGATCTCTTCCCCAGTTTATTATTTTGTACCAGTAACTTGTACTTACTACAGGGAAGCTAGACTGGATGACAACAGCCAGATTGTTATTCCTTGATAACTGTTCTGTTAATCTTCAAGCTGAAGTTGTTAAAATAGTGTTTATGCCATGTGCTTTCACAACGCAATTGCATTAATTCAGCCACATGACTAGGATAGCCTTAGACCAATAGAGTAAAACATTTTGAACAGCATGCTAGCAGCTGTTAACAGAGGCAGGGTGTAGGTTTTCAAAAGGAACCCAGCATAGCAGATGCTCACATGCTGTTTTTTCTTGCCTAATTGCTCTGGCTAGAACTTCCAATACTATATTGAATAGGAGTGGTGACAGAGGGCATCCTTTTCTAGTGCAGGATTTCAAAGGGAATGCTTCCAGTTTTTGCCCATTCAGTATGATACCGGCTGTAAGTTTGTTGTAAATAGCTTTTATTTTGAGATATGTTTCTTTGATACCTAGTTTATTGAGAGTTTTTAGCATAAAGGGCTGTTGAATTTTGTCAAAGGCCTTCTCTGCAATCTATTAAGATAATCATGTGGTTTTTGTCTTTGGTTCTGTTTATGTGGTGGATTACATTTATAGACTTGTGTATGTTGAACCAGCCCTGCATCCCTGGGATGAAGCCTACTTGATCGTGATGGATGAATTTTGATGTGCTGTTGTAATCTGTTTGCCAGTATTTTATTCAAGATTTTTGCATCTACATTCATCATGGATATTGGCCTGAAGTTCTTTTTTGCTGAGTCTCTGCTGGGTTTTAGTATCAGGATGATGTTGGTCTCATAAAATGATTTGGGAAGGATTCCCTCTTTCTGTATTGTTTGGAATAGTTTCAGAAGGAATGGTACCAGCTCCTCTTTGTACATCTGGTAGAATTCAGCTGTGAACCCATCTGGACCTGGACTTTTGGTTGGTAGGCTAATTGCTGCCTCAACTTCAGCCCTTGTTATTGGTCTGTTCAAAGTTTCAACTTCTTCCTAGTTTAGGCTTGGGAGGGTGCAAGTGTCCAGGAATTTATCCATTTCTTCCAGGTTTACTGGTTTATGTGCATGGAGTTGTAGTAATCTGATGGTAGTTTGTATTTCTGTGGAGTCAGTGGTGATATCCCCTTTATCTTTTTTTATTGCATCTATTTGATTCTTCTCCCTTTTCTTTTTACTAATCTAGCTAGTGGTCTATTTTGTTGATCTTTTCAAAAACCAGCTCCTGGATTTATTGATTTTTTTGAAGGGTTTTTTGTGTCTCTATCTCCTTCACTCCTGCTCTGATCTTAGTTATTTCTTGGCTTCTGCTACCTTTTGAGTTTTTTTTGATCTTGCTCCTCTAGCTCTTTCAATTTTGACGATAGGGTGTCAATTTTAGGTATTTCCTTACTTCTCTGGTGGGCATTTGTTGCTATAAATTTCCCTCTAGATACTGCTCTTAAGTTGTATCAGTCTCCTTATTTTATCAATAAAAATGACTGTTTAAATGAGGTAGATGACTCTCGAGGAAGCATTAAAAAGCCATTCAGCAGAATGTCTCATCCCTAAAGGGCCCATTTTCCTGGTCCTTCAACTGCCTAAAGTTTTCTTATGTAAAAAAAATGTAGTGTAACCTTTTAATCAAAAACAGCATCGTAGGTAGACCAAAAGCCCACTTGTGTTAACAGCTGATGCAGGTATTCTGGTGATGCTACTGGGCCTAGTTACCCCAAGCACTTTTCATTATATCAGTTGTATGTCTTTTCACTGTTAAATGCCATATGAATAGGAAAGTAATCACGCTTATCAGTGGCATACAAACTCAAAGTCAAGAATGATACTAAACTATAGATTGTCCACATGGGTGGTTGAGATAGTGACACCTTTACTTCCTGATGGTTTTGTATCAACTTTGTTTCAAGCACAAATATCATATAAAGTAACCTTTAGGTGAAAGTATACATGAAGTTGTTTAGATTGTCCCATCCAAGATTTCTCATGTGAATGCAAATACTCAAATTCAAAAAAAAAAAAAAAACCCTAAAGATACTTCTGTTCCCAAACATTTTGAATAAGGGATATTCAGCCTGTAGCAGTGACCAGGTTCCTGCCAGTAGATTGGCAGGCAGAAGGGGTTATACCTACAGGGGCAGCCGAATCTGGTTATGAGGCATGAGCTACTGTTGTATCATGAGGGCATCTGGAAAAGGGTGTCTGGAGCTTGAGGAAGTCATTGGGGGCACCACTTGGTACTTTCACACCCAGGGAGAACATTGAATCTTAGCCCTTGATTTCCTCATGTTTGCCAGGCAATGGTTGGAGTTGCTCAAGGATGAGGGTCTGGGTTACTCTACCATGTACATCTTGTGGAGGGGTAAGGGAGATTCCCAGTATAGAACTTTAGAGGTGTGGCTATAGATACACTTCAGATAAACCATAGCACTGGGGTAATACTGCATATAAAGATATTTAAGCTTTTTTACCACTGACCCAGTTCAAGACAACGCTGCCTCCCAAGGACAAAATGATCTAAAGGCATATGGAGATAACCCAAGTAGAAGTCCTTTCTGAAAGCAGAATTGTTTCTTAATTGCACCACTTCTATATGGACCTGGGAAGTGCACCTTCAGCTCTGTCCTCCCTTCTGGGTTCCTGTGAAGGCTGGGCTATTCTGCATATGGAGACTCCACAGGGTAACAAATTTCAGCCAGGATTCTGCTCCTTCAAAGCCTCTCATTCTAGGAAAGGGAAATGTGGGCCCCCTTCCTGCTAGCTGGTGAGGCCTAGACATTGCTCCCAGTCCTGCTCACCTGCCTGCTCTTGGAGAGGCTCAGCTGGGCCTTGGGTTTTAATGAGAGGGGTGCTTTGCCACAAGAATATACCATCACCTTTTAGTGTCTACACTTTTTTTTTTTTTTTTTTTAAAACAGTCTCCCTCTGTTGCCCAGGCTGGAGTGCAGTGGCACAATCTCGGATCACTGGAAACTGCCTCCCGGGTTCAAGTGATTCTCCTGCCTCAGCCTCATGAGCAGCTGAGATCACAGACTTGTGCCACCAAGCCCAGCTAATTTTTGTACTTTTAGTAGAGATGGGTTTTGCCATGTTGGCCAGGCTGGTCTCAAACTCCCGATCCCAAAGAGACCCATCTGGCTTGGCCTCCCAAAGTGGTGGGATTATGTGCATGAGCCACTGCACCTGGCCTATGCTGATATTTTTGAACATGTGTTTGTGTTTTAGAGATGGGGTCTCACTACATTGCCCAGGCTGGTCTCAAATTCCTGGTCCTGAGTGATCCTCTCACCTCAACCTCTTAAAGCACCGATCACAGGCATGAGCCACCATATCCAGCCTATTTGTTTCTAAGAAACACTAAGGCATACCTTGGGCAATTTCAAGGTGTGGTTTTTAGGTGGGGGAAGTCATTTTAATATTTTCTTGTCCACAGTAGTCTCATTACTTTGGTACTCATGAAGGCATTAGAGTGTCCATCCAAATCTATTTTAGGCAACCAGAGCATAACATGCCACATGGCTCCAACCTAAGTCCCAGAGACATTGACCACTCCTGAGATTCTGTAGGATAGCACAGAACAAAAACCTCTACTTGAGGACTCAACTGTTGAGATTTCTTATTCATGGTTGAAAAGGTTACAGCATCTAGCTCTGAGTTCTTTATGAAAACTCATGACTGCCCTTCCTTGAATGCCGCTGATAGCGCTGATAGAGTCCAGGTGCAAAAGAACAGCTAGGTCTTGTCTATGTCTTCTACATGAACACTCAGAAGGCCCCATTCAAGAAGGGCTGGTGTCATCTTGGGTCAAAACATTCTTTCCAAGCCTCTCATCTACAGGCCAACTCCGATTCATGCTCAACTCCTAAGAACTTATCTAGAACAAGAATTCACTGACCAGGACTGCTGTCTCTGAAATTCAAAACAGATGAGCTGAATGAAGTTCTACACTGTATTCTCTATAAGACATCTTAGGGTGGGGAGATGCACCCATTTAGCCCATGGCTGTTCCTTCTGCAGCTCTACAACATGGCCCAACCCATAAGTGAGGGGTCAGGTCCAGCCTTGGAGTGGCAGGAAGAAAATTGCATTTCTCAGGGAACTGGTAAAAAGCCTTCTGCAGCTTGTCCCAATGATCCTAGAGGTACCAAAGTGAAAGTGAGAAGATTACAAATTTGAAGAGTAATTGAGTCTAGATACTCGCAGCATAAGAACGAAAAAGGCTCCTGCACCTGATGTTAAAGACCATCTGAAGTTAGCCAGGCATAGGTATGTGCACGCCTGCAGTCTCAGCTACTCAAGAGGCTGAGGTGAGAATCACTTGAGCCTGGGAGGTTGAGGCTGCAGCAAACATACCACTGCATTCCAGCCTGGGCAACAGAGACACTGCCTAAAAAGAAACACACCACACTAAAGTACCATGGAGTGGGAAGGTATCTGAAGGTGAGAGGAAATCCAACCTGCTCCAGGAAAGCAGAGCAGATGGCAGTGGGTTCAGAAAGGATGACCTGCAGTCTAGGACACAACCCAGCCCCACTCCACCGACCTGGCTCTGCCATTCATGGCAAATGTGGTAAGACCAGTTAGAAAGGAATATCAAAACCAAGTCCACGTCATTGTTGCCCCTCAGAGCCCAAGTTTTTCCAAAGTAATAGAAGTAGAGTCCCAAATGTTACTTTTGACTCTGCTAACTGTAAAGATGGAGAACAGTCTTGCTTAGTTCAAAGGCAGAGCAGCAGAAGCTACAGGGGGAAAAAAAAAAGGCTGAAGCACAGGCTTCAGCCAGAGGTAGTGGGAGCTGGCAGACATCCTCAGCCACCAAATCTAGATGCTCAGCCCTTTGAGGCAGTAACTGAACCCTTTAAAGATCAATACAAGATGTTCACCATGGCCCTGGACACCAGGCATGAACTGCCTGGGAGATTGAGCCACCTGGAGGAAGATGGGCAGCAGTTCTTAGGTATCTTCCCAAAGCAGGTTCAGCTGCCCTCGAATTTGTTTCTAAGAGCTCTCACAGGTCATCTAAGTCTTGCTCGAGACTATTGCACTAGATCATCACTCCCTGAAATCATAGGTAAGACAACCCCCGCCCTGCAGAGCTCGCCACTGGATTCGTCTGAAGCAGAATGCAACACAGTCCTCCCAGATCCCAAAGGGTGTTGCTGGATCGACAGCTTAAGTGACTTTTGAAATTTTCCAATAAAGATTTTATATATACAGTTATCAAAAAGGAGTGACTACACATTCTCAGTAGGCAAGGTCAGGATGTTTGTGAGAAGATGATCTGGACAAGGTTAGATGGGTCTAAGAACGACACCAAGAACTGCGGGCTTACGGAGACACAGGAACTTTAAGCAGTTTGGTGCCAAAATACAGCCACAGTTCCAGCTGTTGTGATAGCTTTTGGTTTTGTCAGTTGTATACTTCTGTCGTTTGTGTTGAAGTGACTTAAAACTAAAGATTGAAGGTAAGTGATAATGGAAAGCTTTGAATGAGACTGTTTTTGACTCAATCACCGATTTCTGTTCAACTCCCAAATGAAGGCTCAATCTTGCCGAGTTACTAAGATTCTCACCCATTGAGTCTTGCCTATCAAATTGTGCTCCCCGAGTGTTAAGTTCTCAGCAGCAGTTTGAACTCAAGGCTGGGTCTACCATTGCTTAGAGTGACCATGAGGACATTCATCCCTAGATCAGTTATCGAAGCAGGGTATTTCCCTGACCTGTTTGTGGGACTCACGACAGGGGTGTGCCTTGTTTACTCAGCCTGCCCCTCTCAAGTCCTCGATGGAGGGAGCACGCAAGTGAACAAGGTGGGAACTGGAGTGCAGGAGCACTGGAATTGACGGGCCACTTCAGTGCCAGCAGGATCAAGCTCCACTTACTCAGACCCACTGCATTCCACCCCTCATGGGAGGGAGAGTGCAGGTGAGTGGGTGCAAGAGCCAGAGCAAGCACTTTTGAGTACTGGCAGGAGCTAACTTTGTGCAGGCTCCGCGGCAGCATCCAGGTAGGGTGCCTGTGACTTTAAAGCCAGGGGGCTTGTTATAGTGCTCTTAGCGCTGCCATCTGTGGAAAGTCTTAACAGCTCAGTGGGCCCCTCCACTCTTTCACATGAGGCAGTTGCCCTCTGCCAGAGAAGGCAAAGGGATGACAGCCTTTTGTATCCACACTCATGGCTCCTGAGCTCATCTGACATCCAGGAAAAAAGAGATTGCATGAAGGAAGGATGGTAAATGCAGGGGATTTTTATTGCCAATGAAAGTGGCTCTCGGCCAAAAGGGGAGCTGAAAAAGGGATGGGGCGGGTTGGTAATCTTCCCCTGGAGTCTGGCCGTCTCTGGCTGGATTCTTCTCTGAAGCTATACCATCAAGCTATCCCTCTGAAGCCAAGCCACTTCTGATGTCCAGCCATAGTCTCTGATGTCCAGCTACTTCTCTCTGCCAGCCAAGTCTGGGATCTTTACAGGCACAGGATTGGGGGCAGGGCAGGCCATGGGTAGTTTGGGAAAAGGCAACATTCAAGCTGGAAAACGGGGATAGAAGTTCTCACTTCTGGCCGTAGTTTCAGGCCTTTCAGCTTGAGGGTGGGGTTTGTTGGGGACCCACTCCTTTTCCACCTATAATTTCTCTGCCCCCTCTTCCCCTATCATTAGGAGGGATACCACAAACAAAATCCCAGAATCCTTCCCCTATCATTAGGAGGGATACCACAAACAAAATCCCAGAATCACAATTTTCTGCAGCTGCTGAAAATACGTGGGCGTAGGCCTACAGTCGCTAGGACGTAATTTCAGTACGAAAACTTCTTGCTGGTTTCAACATTCCTATTAGTCAAGGGAAGCTGAGTCAAGAGTAGAAGACAGGTCTTGGCAGCTGACCTCAGGTGCAAATCCTAGTTCTTCCACATGTATCATGTGACACTAGATTCTAAGCCCTAAAAGCTTAAGTTTCTAGATGTAGGAAGTGGGATTTTCATACCAGCCACTTTATAGCTTAAGAGCATGAGAAGCATCTAGAACAGATCTATAGTAAGCATTTATTTTTTGAGTAATAGTTCTTCCATGATTCTACTGGATTTGCAGTGAGAATATGGACAGGTCTTGATTTGGATACAGTGATGGCCTTAACAGTTCTAGTCTTTCAGAACAGCTTTAATATTGTGAAGACCAGGTAGATACTCAGTCTAAGTTGACATCTACTGAAAATTTGATCTTTTCCCCTTCTTGGGAAGCAGCAGTCCCAGCATGGAGCCCAGATTAAGTTGGGCTGAGACGTGGCCTTGTCCAGTCCCTGCCCCAGTTGGGAACAGCACATGGGGGCCAGTTGGCTTTGCCTGTTAATACCCTGCTGCGGATTTCCTGGCTTCAAGTGCCAGAAAGTCATTCATTAGGTAAAAAGAGGATGCCTTGAAAATTTACCTGCTATTTCAAGGAAGTCTGGATTCGAGTCCAGTTCTCCAAGAAACCCTCTTCTGAAACCAGCCTGAGGATCCCAACCTCTTGCTGGGTCTCAGCTACGAGTGACTATTAAGGGCAAAAATCCTCTAGCATATGGTGTTTACGTCTGACTGTTCTTAGAGCTGAGCTGTTAAACGTGAGTTCCCACAAGTCTGAGACTTCCAATACCAGACAAGTTCCTGGTTTCCAGCGGCTTCCAAAGGGTTCTCAGACAACATCCCAACTTTCTCAAAAGCTCCATATGGTCAGACTCCCTGTCTATATGGTCAATAACTCTTCTTTTAAGTACTGTCTTCCTCAATTCAGAAACCATTTTAGAGACTAGTTTTTTCTTGTTTTGCAAGACTCATCCTTTGCTTTTATGATCCAGACAAAAACAGAAAGCAAAATTCTAAGGACAGTGACACAATAAGTTGAATTGTTCCAGAATGGAGCCAACACCAACTTTAATCAAAAGTTATTGGCAACTTTCTCTCAAGAGGTCACACTGAAGGCCTCTGAGGAGTTTCTGGAATCGAAGTTCCCAGGTTTTACAATCTGTTCCCAATGAAAAGGACAAATGCCTAGGCAGATACAGGGCATGTGTTTCCCACTGGCAATGTAAGAGACAATCCGTTCTCAGAGGCACCTTCCTCACGTAACCCTGTTGTCTATAGACCTGCCAAGAAGCTTACAGGCTCACCAAGAGACTGACCACTGCTTTGGGTTTCAGTCTTGGATTTTGGTAGAATTCGAGATTCCTGTTAGCCAAGAGACTGTCAGTCAAGAGTAGAAGACGGGCCCTGGAAGCTGAACTCAGGTGCAAACCCTGGTTCTTCCACATGTATCATGTGGCACTTACCAGATTCTAAGCCCTAAAAGCTTAAGTTTCTAGATGTAGGAGGTGGGATTTTCATACCAGCCAGTTTATAGCTTAAGAGCAGGGGAAGCATCTAGAACAGATCTACAGTAAGCATTTATTTAGGACTGCTCTCCTTAGCCCAGTTCAGGGATTTCCCTTGAGGTCCGATTGGGGAAGCTGATGCCCAGTGGCCAATACTGAAGCAACAGATGCAGTGAGCTACATACATTTTGAACGAACTAGTTTTTGATTCTGTGGTTAACTCTGACCGAGTCAAGATAATCTAGTTTCTAGACCTAAGTTCAAGCAAAACCACATGTGAACAAGAACAGAAAGGTAGGAAAAAGTGGGCAAATGTAAGACTTTAGATGGATTGACCCTCCCCCAAAGGAGACACTGGATCCTGAGCAAATGAAGGAACCTACAGTTGTATTCTGGAAGAGAGAAGTGATAATGTTATGTGCTTTATTTAGCCTATCCCTGCAGGGAAAAAGAAACTTAGGAAAGTGCTTCTGACCATACTGGGCAGTGAATTTGAGGCATCACAGAATTATAAAGCATTCTGACTCATTCTCAGCCCGATCCTTTCAACAGGAATGGTTCTCAGGATAAACTATGAAGTTTGAGTAACAGACCTAGTTCTAGACCTAGGCTATAGAGACCATGACATAAGAAGGTTTAGCTGGGAATGAACAATTGCTCTGTGTTCATAATCCAGATTTGTAATAGCCAGAGTTATTATGGCTTGCTCTTTTGCCTTATTACTTTATCACTTTAGGTGACATTTCAGGCTGGAATTGGAACCCAAAACACTGCAGGGTGGAGTCCTCTGCTCAGGATTACTCAGCTTAAATGAATGCTTGGAAAATTCCTGGACCATTCCAGGAGGCTACAGAAGGAATACCTGACCATATTCCTGGAATTTGTCCCCTTGTCATGATAACCACAAGGTTATCTTGGAGCTGGCATCTTCTCCAGGTCCTAAGACTTCTCTCAGTACAATGACAGCCAGATTCTTTTCCATCAGCCAACAATATTTGTTATACTTGGAACTGAAGATTAAAGGGATTGGAAAGACTTGAGGCAGGTTTCCCTCACCATAGCTAAGAACTAGCATTTCGTGTACTTACGGTTTTCTGCTATTGACAGGCGCATTTTGAACAAAGAGTTATAACTTTCTATGATATTTAGCACTAAGATCCTCATTTCCAAGTTATTCTCTTCTAAAAAGGAACCAGGACAGCTTAAAAAATGGTAAAGGTGAATAAAATTACGAGAAAAGTGCGTGAAGATAAACACTGAGAGCATAGCTGGCTTCAAAGTGTTCCTCCTAACCACATTCGGCATAACTTGTAACAATCTGATGCATTGCTTCTAGAGAGGCCCTCTGGTAGGAGTACTACAGAGGTGTTCGATAAGCTCAAAACAAGGAGACAATTTCGTATGTCAAGCTGAAATGACTTTGGATTCTTCAAAAACTTAAGTCTTAGAAAAACCATGTGGAGGGAGTATTTCATCAGTCTCCTTTAAGATCCTACTTTCCAATCCATACATGTGGCTCTAAGCCTTAGAAGGGACCAAGGTGGAGACCCCCACCTGCAAGCAGATGCCACGCTCGCTCTAACACCTCCTCACGAACCTCATACAACCTGGAGGGTGACTTTCCCCCATGAGTCTATTGTGTCTCTTAATGAACATGACACTCAATATGGGAGCTCCAAGAAACAGCTGGGACACATTCAACCAAGGTTCTTTCCTCTACAGTCTCAGAGCTGGTGGCCAAGTAGTAACAAGACCAGACCATTCCTACCAATCAGGGAAGAGCAGGTACTGCCCTAGTCTTTACCTATCTGCTCTAGACACAGGAATGAGCCTAAATGAACCCTGCTTTTGAGAAAGGCACTTAGATGAGACATGGAAGTGTTGCTTCATTAGGTAGTATCCCTTCAAGAGCTGAGGATGGGAGGGAAGTGGAGTACTGAGGAGCATACCAGGCTGCTTCTCCTCACTGTTGCCATCTAGAACTCCTTCCACCACAGTCACTTCAAGTTCCCACTTGAACAGAGGGGTCAAATAACATGTTCCTGCTTCAGGGTCGGTGCTGTGGTTTATGCCCCCTTTAAGATTTGGGTATTGAAACTTACAGACAAGTCTGAGACAGTACCACGAGCTGAAGCCTTTAAGAGGCAATTTAGCCATGAGGGCTCAGGCCCTGAGTGGGGCTTTATATGAGATTTGACTCTTTTGCTCTGCCCACCGAGGACACAACAAGGCACCATCTTGGAATCAGATCAGCTCTCATACAATTTAATCCGGTTCCTTGGTATTGGATTTCCTAGCCTCCAGAACTGTATAAAAAGCTGTCCTGAGTCATCCGGTCTAAAACACCCTGTTACAGCAAGACAAAAAGGACTAAGTGGGAAAGACCAAGGCATGTATGTTTGGATTAGATGGTATCAGAAGAGAATCATGCTGTAAGGTCCACACCCAGAACAGTAGGCCCAAGTGTGTAGAGTGAGTGGAGTTGATGGCTCTAGTGCTTTTCAATCTGAAGCCTCTGACAGTTACAGCTCAGCGATGCTACTGTTTTGGGACACTTCAAGGACCTCAGCCAGCTGCTGTTCTGTGAAGTCTGTAAATATATCCCCAAAAATATAAAGATCAGTTTAAGGCACACCTGTATATAGATAAAAACATGGTGAACAACCAGCATCCCTGATTTGTAATGGATCAGGAATGTATTTTTCAAAGCAGATAGGCATCCCTTCAAGTTGCCTTCCAACGACTTCCCCGGGCCCCAAGGTCCATCTTGCTGTGATGCAGAAATAGACGCATGCAGCAGGAATATGGAGGCTCACTATCAAGTCTATTTATATATGGACATCAGGGCAAGGATGCATGCCAAGGTCATGAAAGCCCAGCGGGAACTAGATAGAGAAACGTGGAACAATTGACATAGTGAGATCCTCTCAGGGTAATCCATTTCATCTTGCATTGTGTGAAGACTTTGGAGCACTAGATTAGGATGAAAGGTGCTTATTCTTGGTAACTAGAATGGTGCAGGTATCATCCCAACTTCAGTACCAAGGGCATGCAAGAGAAGGTTGAAGTACATGGAGGCAGCCATTGAAAGACTATGCCACTGGTATCAGTGCCAGATTCAGGTTTATGATCCCAAGGTGGTCCTGGACGATGCCAAATACCAGATTCACAAAACCTCCATTAACTTCCCTGCTGGCATGGTCACCCATGGGGCCACTTCCCTATTCTCTGGGCCATTGACCTGGAGTTTGAAGACCATCTGTAGGTCACATTTGTGAGCTCTTCAGTGACTGAAGCCCTCATTTACACATGACAGTGAAGCCAGCATTGAGCCCTTCCAATTCTGAAGGCTAAGTGGACTATCTGTCAAAGTCTTCCTACTTCATCTTACTCTCAACTCTCCCAATTGTCCTAGTTGCTGTTAGGTGAAAGGTAGAACATCAAGGTCTATTTTTCACACCCAGTTGTTAACTCCTGCTTTAGCTGGCCAGGATGGAGGGAACATGTTTTAATCTCACGTTCACCTGTTCCCTGTAATCACGGAAGCTTTCTAATTCATTAGTGACAGAGGTGAGAAAAATGATCCCTGCTTCCATGGAATCAGGTATGTTTGCCCAACAGATGTAGCTATCCAGACAACTATATCTGGAGGATATTTCTTTGATGTTGATGAAAGGGGAGGATCTGATTTACTCAGTTTAGGATTTATCTTAAAAGTTCTATTTCTTAAGGGTTCATACTTTCTGTTCAGTAGAAAGTTGTTGAGGGGAAAAGGAGAGCTAGAGGTTGAGGAAAACAAGGGATCTCTTGCTGTGTTTCCCATGCTTGAGTCTAAGTGCCTCTGTTGGGGAAAACACTTCCATTCAATACTTATCTCAAGACGACGTCTGTAACCAAGTGTGTAGGTGTTTCTCCAACAAGTAGCCCTGCAGTGGATATCAGCAGAGTATCCTCCAGTTTAAATTCTGACACCATCTACCTGGAGATAGCATCACATCCAGATTGAAAGCCCAGTCCCACTACTGCCCCCCTCTTCCTGCCAGGCACAAGTCTGGGCCCTCAGAACTCCTGACTAGCCTTCAACTGGGATCCCCATGAATTGGGTTCAGTGAAGTTGCTAGGGCAGCTTGGAGAACTGAAACTTACGTTTTATGAAGAATATTACAAGGGAAACAGACACACATAGGATTACATAGGATAAGTATGAGAGAAGAGGTATGGAGCTGCCATGTCCTCCCTGGGCCACCTTCCAGGGAACTCCACATGTTCAGCTGTCCAGAAGCTCCCCAAACCTGGTCCTCTTGGGCCTTTTACGGCAACATCATGAGATGGGTGTGACTGACAACCACGTAGCAATGTGATTGGATAAAGATTACCTGAGTAGGGAAACTCAGAAAGTCTGAATTCTTCCAATTCTTCCCTGCCTCTGTAGTATTCCTTCCTCCAAAGTGTGGGGCAGGACGCCCTCTCAGACAGGACCTTGTGATCTGCAAATCAGACAATATAGGTCTGAGGATTTCTTTTATGGCTAGCTCCAAGACAGGAAGGCAGGGGAAGATTACCACCTTGGGAGAGACAGGCAATGAAAAGGCAGGGGAACAAGATTGTTTTGAGGCCTGCTTCTATCTAAGGTCTAAAATGCCTTAACATTGGCGTGAAGGCTATGGGAGTTATGAGCCAGAAACATGGATAAAGTCCTATCATAATGTCCTTGCCTGAAGGCAAAGTTCAGAGTATAAGCTGATTGATCCCTGTTCTTGAGAATCTTATTGCCTGGTTTTTCCATTAAGAGTTGTGTTTAAGTATAAAAACAAGTCATTAACATGTGGCTATATGTTTTTCTAGAGAAAACCTTCCTGCTTATGAAAAGCCAGGATTGAGGTGAGTAATCTGGTTAGAAATAAGGATCTCCTTTATGAGTGGGGATCAGAAAGGTGGGCCTTAAGGTTGGCTATTTGGGTCTGCTATTCCTTCATTACCATGTTAGGGTTTCCTGTGCCCTGCTTATTCTGGATAGACACTTGTCATATCTATTGCAGTCACCTGAGCCCCATGGCTGTAGTGTAAAAGACACCTGTACTTGTATACACAAAGGTTTAGAAATAGTTGGTCAACTTGAACGTGTTACTGACAAGTATTAGTTATTTTCTGGTGGTGCTGGTTATTAAAGCGGACCTGAAATAAAGCAAGGGATAGTAGCCCTTCTATCGGCACAGTACTTTCTAGGATGCTACTTAGGTTTCTTAAAGTGTGCTTTTAATTTTATTGCAAGATTTCTAACCACATCAGGGAATATATTCTACTTTATCCAGTATGTGAACTGCATTCTCATGCTAGAAAGTATAGCCCCAAAGGCATCCTGTAAGCAGACTGGAGCTCAAAGTATTTCAAAGGACAGAAGAAATCAAAATGTGGCTAATGGGAAGTAAGTCACTCCTCAGAAAATGCAAAAGAACGTAAATCATAACCAGTCTCTCAGACCACAGTGCAATCAAGTTAGAACTCAGGATTAAGAAACTCACTCAAAACTACAAAACTACATGGAAACTCAACCTGCTACTGAATGACTACTGGATAAATAATGAAATGAAGGCAGAAATAAAGGTGTTCTTCAAAACCAATGACAATGAAGACACAATGTACCAGAATCTCTGGGACACATTTAAAGCAGTGTCTAGAGGGACATTTATAGCACTAAATGCCCACATGAGATGTGAGGAAAGATCTAAAATTGACACCCTATCTTCACAATTAAACTACAGAAGCAAGATCAAACAAATCAAAAGCTAGAAGACAAGAAATAACTAAGATCAGAGCAGAACTGAAAGACAATGACAAAAAACCTTTAAAAAAAAATCCAGAAGCCGTTTTGAAAATAGACCTCCATTTTCAAATAATCAAAAAAATTGATTTTCAAATGATCAATAAAATAGACCTCTATCCAGAATAATCTAACAGATGCAATAAAAAATGATAAAGGGGATATCACTGATTCCAAATACAAACTACCATCAGAATACTATAAACACCTCTAGGCACATAAACCAGTAAATCTTAAATGAATAAATTTCTGAATACTTACACCCTCCCAAGACTAAGCTACGAAGACGTTAAATCCCTGAATAGACCAATAAAAAGGTCTAAAGTTGAGGCAGCAATTAACAGCCCACTAACCAAAAAAAGTCCAGGTCCAGACGGGTTCACAGCTGAATTCTACCAGATGTACAAAGAGGAGCCAATACCATTCCTTCTGAAATGATTCCAAACAATACAAAAAGAAGGAAATCCTCCCTAACTCATTTTATGAGACCAACATTATCCTGATAACAAAATCAGGCAGAGACAACTAAAAAAGAAAATTACAGGCTAATATTCATGAACATCAATGCAAAAATCTTTAACAAAATACTGGCAAAGCAAGTGCAGTAGCACATGCAAAAGCTTATCCATCATGATCAAGTAGGCTTCATCCCAGGGATGCAAGGCTGGTTCAACATATGCAAATCTATAAATGTAATCCATCACATAAACAGAACCAAAGACAAAAACCAAATGATTATCTCAATAGATGCAAGAAGGCCTTCAACAAAATTCGACAGCCCTTTATGCTAACTCTCAATAAATTAGGTAGCCCTTTATGCTAAAAACTCTCAAACTAGGTATGGATGGAATGTATCTCAAAATAACAAAAGCTATTTATGACAAACCCACAGCCAATATCATACTGAATAGGCAAAATCTGGAAGCATTCCCTTTGAAAACAGGCACTAGACAAGGGTGCCCTCTCACCATTCCTGTTCAACATAGTATTGGAAGTTCTAGCCAGAACAATCAGGCAAGAAAAAGAAAGGGCATTCAATTAGGAAAAGAAGTCAGATTGTCTCTATTTGAAGACTACATGATTGTATATTTAGAAGAACCCATTGTCTCAGCCCCAAATCCCCTTAAGCAACTTCAGCAAAGTCTCAGGATACAAAAATCAATGTGCAAAAGTCACATGCATTCCTATACACCAGTAACAGACAAAGACTCAAATCAAGAGTGAACTCCCATTCACAATTGCTACAAAGAGAACACCTAGGAATACAACAAAGGATGTGAAGGACCTCTTCGAGGGGATCTACAAACCACTGGTCAAGGACACAGATGGAAAAACATTCCATGCCCATGGTTAGGAAGAATCAATATGGTGAAAATGGCCATACTGACCAAAGTAATTTATAGATCCAACACTATTCCCCATCAAGCTACCATTGATCTTCACAGAACTGGAAAAAAACACCTTAAAATTCATATGGAACCAAAAAACAGCCCACATAGCCAAGACAATCCTAAGCAAAAAGAACAAAGCTGGAGGCCTCACCCTACCTGACTTCAAACTATGGTATAAGGCTACAGTAACCAAAACAGCATGGTACTGGTACCAACAGATATAGACCAATGGAACAGAAAAGAGGCCTTGGAAGTAATGCCACACATCTACAACCATCTGATCTTTGACAAACCTGACAAAAACAAGCAATGGGGAAAGGATTCCCTGTTTAATAAATCGTGTTGGGAAAACTGGCTAGCCATGTGCAGAAAGCAGAAACTGGACCCCTTCCTTGCATCTTACACTAAAATTAACTCCAGATGGATTAAGGACTTAAAGACCTAATACCATAAAAAACCTAGAAGAAAACTTAGGCAATACCATTCAGGACATAGGCATAGGAAAGGACTTCATGACCAAAACACCAAAAGCAATGGCAACAACAGCCACAATAGACAGACGGAATCTAATTAAACTTAAGAGCTTTTGCACAGCTAAAGAAACAATTAGAGTGATCTGGTAACCAACAGAATAGGCAGAAATTTTTGCCTTCTGACAAAGGGCTAATATCCAGAATCTACAAAGAATTTACAAGAAAAAAACCCCATCAAAAAGTGGCTGAAGAATATGAAGACTTTTCAAAAGACATTTATTCAGCCAAACATGAAAAAATGCTCATTGTCACTGGTCATTAGAGAAATGCAAATCAAAACTACACTGGGATACCACCTGCCAGTTAGAATGGCAATCTTTAAAAAATCTGGAGATAACAGATGCTGGAGAGGATGTGGAGAAATAGGAACACCTTTACACTTGGTGGGAGTGTAAATTAGTTCAACCATTGTGGAAGACAGTGTGGCAATTCCTCACAGATCTAGAAATAGAAATACCATTTGACCCAGCAATCCCATTACTTGATATACACCCAAAGGATTATAAATTATTCTATTATGAAGACACATGCACATGTATGTTGATTGTGGCACTGTTTATGATAGCAAACACCTGGATCCAACCCTAATGCCCATCAATGCTAGATAAAGAAATGTGGCCTATATATACCATGGACTACTGTGCAGTCATCATGGATGAGTTCATGTCCTTTGTAGGGACATGGTTGAATCTGGAAGCCATCCTTCTCAGCAAACTGACACAACAGAAAACCAAACACCACATGTTCTCACTCATAGGTGGGTGTTGGGAAGGGAACATCACACAATGGAGTCTGTTGGGGGCTGGGGGTCTAGGGGAGGGATGGGAGTGGTGGAGAGATTGGGGAGGGATAACATTGGGAGAAATACCTAATGTAGGGGATGAGGGGATGGAGGCAGCAAACCATCATGGCATGTGTATACCTATGTAACACTTCTGCAAGATTTGTGCATGTATCCCAGAAATTAAAGTATAATAAAAAATAAGATGTGGCCCACACAGTTTTAGACTTTTGCCATCCTCCATCACTGGGCCAAGTGGACATTCCAAAATTTCCTTGTATCCTTCTATAGGATCAACCCTAATTTGTGTTTAGGAATTTACACCAAGACCTTCAGGGAAATTGGACCTTTAAGATATTTAAGCTAAAAGAATAGTTCTGTCTCCTTTCATGTAGCTCTAGGACCATAAGACAGGATGCTCCAGGTGTTAGGTTTCCAGTTCCATAATCTCCATAGCCAACCAGTCTGCCTCCCCATGAGTCAACAAGGTGTTTTAAGAGATGGTGTCAGCTGCATCGAGATCAACAGACAGGCAGATGTAGATATTGCCACCATATTTCCTTGAAGTAATCCACCATGTTAGAGATGGACATGAAAGTCATTCAGGAAGCAACTTAAGAGCGAGTCATTCAGCAATGCCTCTAGAAATGCTTAACACACAGCAAGGGCTCTTGGTTTAACTCAAGTTTCTCATGAACCCTTCAGTCCAAAGGTCTGCAGACATTGCCTTCAAGAAAAGGCAAAAGTACTGAAGTCCTATAGTAGTGGTTAAGTCAGTATTTGACTTAACTTAGAGGTTAAGTCAGTATTTGACTCAAGATGGCCTGTGTTACATGATACAGGTCTCACAGAGATAGTTATTGGCTTACCCAAAACCTATCAACCAGACCAATCCAGCATCAAGGGAGAGATATTTCTGTAGAAGATACCCACATGCAGTCCCTCACTCCCTAAACTAAGGACAGTGTTTGTGCTGTTGAAGTTCAGAAATAAGATTTAGTGATAAGACTCCATAGAGAAGGAACCTCATATAAGTAGCCACAAGGGCACTCTGGTGAGGCTACAACCAGATTCAGTTGCCACTGCAGCATCTTCAAGGTCAAATCTGTTCAGAGTTGGCCCCAGTGATTGATGGGCCCTGATGCTAAGCCTAGTGCTCACTGCCACAGACACAGAATAACCAACTTTACCTTCTCTGTGTTCTGACTTGATATCCCCATAGTAGCTCTGGCTCCAGAACCCAGGACAAAGACACTCAGAAGGAAAGTTAAGGAGAAAGATACGCTTATTCTGCAAGTGTAGATCAGAAGTTTTTAAGTAGAAGAAATTTAAATGATAGCATGGGCATGCAATCAAAGATATACAAAATGGGACAAGTCTGAGACGACCAGCTATCTTTTTCAGAAGTATGTGATGGGAAGAAAAAACCTGAAGTTTAAGACATAGCAACTTACTAGATAAGGCAGCATGAGGAAGAAAGACAGCAACCAACTATGTTTTAAGGTTGTTGAATCAGGATTCAAATCAAGTCAAGACATGTATGACACTTAGAATTTGAAGTTTGGAAACTGATGAGTTAAATCTAGTGTCAAAGAAGCTGGTTATGCTCGTTTTTAGGTATTGAGGTATTACATGATGGTTAAAAATCCTTTAGAGATATTGAGTAGGTTGAGGGCTAACATTGGCTTCAGATGACTCAGGCAAAGTAGGTGGGAGCACAGATGAAACAAGACTAGCCATGAATGGTAATTGCTGGATGTGAGCATTTGAAAGTTAGAGCTACTGTCTAGTTTGACATGTCTGAGGACTTAAGTTTAAACACGACTTCCAGGTTCCCTGAAAGGCCAGGGCAGTTCTGGTCTACATAGGTTCAGAGACTACAGGAAAGGTAAACACTCTAGGGGACTGTAGACAGCAGTGTCATTCCTTGGTTCGAGGAGAAATTTCTAGGGAGTTGCAGAACTTATTCTACCTAAAATCTCACCTTGAGCAAATCTGAATGCTTTTGTTTTCATTTTGGCTAAGAGTTTATCCATAGGCCAATTGGAGGCTCTTGTGCTCAACACTGAGTATCAGGCAAGTTGACACCAATAAAGTTGGTCACTTTGACATTTACTGTTAGATTTCTGGCACAAGTGGTCCCATGGCAGTGACAAGCATACCCCTACTCAACAGGAGGGGAAAGCTACAACTCAGGACAGTGTTGATACCATCAAGGGGCCTGTCCAATGAAGCCTGAAACTCATTCTGCACATGCAGGTAGATTCTAATGTGAGGGATGACTTAACCAAGGAACAATAGCACCCAAAGGATGCCCAAGGAAATGTCAACTGGAACCCCATCCTCCCCAAGACAGATATCCATGTTCATGTGCCCCCGCCCCAACCTTCCCGCCAGTGTCAAGTCACCTCTCATCTGAGAACCAGTTTAGAATTGCTCAAGCATCAGGCTAAGATTGCTCAGCAATTGAATATCTCTAAAGACTAAGCTGAAATTGCACCCCCACCAGGTACACCAGGACAAGGCACAGTACATCAAGCATGAGCACAACACATGATGGAGGTATGAAAGACCCCGCAATTCTGGCAATAGGAACTTGGTATGCAGGCTAGTCAAACGCAGAAGCTATTTAAAGCAACTTTGAGGATGAAAAGCTGATTCTGGCCAAAGAGGCCAAGCAGTAAGTTGAGTGCGCTCCTGCATGGTACAGCTATTTAGCCTGGAGCTGCCTCCTTATGTTTTAAGTTCAACCTAGAAGTTTCTCTGTGCATTATGGGCTGTAACTTAAGTGGACATGTAAATAGGCTGTAACTTACTCTTGGTATCAATCACAGACTTGGTCAGAGGTAGCCAACTGTTCAAACAGTTGGAATAAGGTAAACGCCAAGTTGTAACAGTCTGTTTTGTGCCTCACTCCCATCATCTTCAGTCTTTGACCACACAGCAGCACCAGTTGCTCTGAACCTTCTCTGGTTGAGGAGGCTGCCCAGTTTGCACATCATTCCTTGTTCAGTTAAACTCATGTGTCTCAAGTTCCTCTTAACAGGAGATAAAGTAACTCATGGGCATCCAGGATCTACATATGGACAAGCAAGATGAGGCGATTTCAACTAAAAACTGCTGAACTGGATCCAGTGATATGGAAGCTGGATGAGATGCTTAGATGAGGAATGAACTGCTAACTCTTATGTGACTGAGGTCCAGCAGAAGCCCCTTGGGGAAAACAAGGGGAGGAACAAGAATAAGGATTTATTCTTGTCTTCCTTAGTGTCAAGTTTCTGTCCAGAGGACAGAAAACAATGACCAAGAAAGTTACCAGGGAAGATAAAATGGAAAGAAAAGCTGTCATCCCAGCACCTCTGAAGAGGCATCACTTTGAACGATCCCAGTCTGCTGGGGATGAACAAAAGATAGAACTCTGAGGCTGCAAGTGCGGGAGCAGCAGCACATAAACTGGTTATGGGGAGAGTGGCTGTTGTGCTCCTAAAGAGCTTTCTCAGGAAAGCCTGAAGCTGCCCAAGTCGTACGTTGAGTTTTGAGGCTTGATAGAGAATCTATGTCCAATGAAGCTATCAGTGTCTAATGTACCTTTTCCCATAGCCTCCACAGTGCTTGTGAGTGTCCTTTAGGCCTGAACTTCACCCCACTGCATATGAAGTCAGTTCTTTCAAGGAAGGATTTGGAGTTCTGCCCTATAGACAGTCTATGACTAATACAGGACCCTAGTTGCTTGGAGGACGTGGCAACCAAAGATTGGCCTCATTCTGCTAAACATGGAGCCCCAGGTCATGTAAACCTATGCCCTGCCTTAGGAGTAGGGGGACACTGGATGCCAAAAGCAGCCTGGTGTTCCAAACAGGTTATAGAACTAGCTTGCTTCCTCAGAACAAGTCAAGACTTGCTAGGAAAGACAGACTTGTGAAATAGAACCAGCTGAAGAACAAAATGCAAGGACCAGAAGCTGTTGTGCTTGCTCTTTAAATTCTAGCACTAAATTCTACCTGCTGTAAACTCATTCTTTTATTAGTGAAATAGAGCTGTCATTACCACAAAAAGACATGAAATCTAATGATCCACTTGAAGTTCTTTTAAAGTATCTGGAGCAACCAGATATAATTGGAGTTTAAATTGCTATCGGTTGAATTACTTTGACAGTTAAACTGAGAATGACTGGGTTTCAAGATGACTCAAACTGAACCATTCTGAAAAGCATCCTAAGTGCTAACTGCCAGTTTCCAAACACGGGACAAAGTTTTATGTACCTTCTGTTCGTTAATTTCCCTTGATGTTCCCCAGCAAGGGGAATCTTTCCCGAAGCCATGTTTGGCTAGGATTAAGGACTTCTACCCTTTTTGAAGATTATAATATCTAAGTCCAGTTAAGTCAATGTCACTGAAAAGTAACTTCAGTATTATAGAGAATAGGTAAAATACTAGGTAAGCCATAGGATCAAGATTCCTCCCAGACATAATCACAGGAAAAGGCCAGCTTTCCAATGGATAGAGGTTCAACTATGTTATCAACCTCCGCCTCATCAATACCGGGGCTTCTGATGTGTGCCTCTAGATGATGTCTTAAACACCCACTACCCCCATGAGGAGTGTTGCCAAGAAGTCTTGAACTTGCACAAGAACCACCAGTAACTGAGAAGTCCAGGCTAGTCGTCTTGAATTATTGCACATTCTGGATTAGTCATAAGAATGTGACAAGCATGGAAGGGGCTAGCATAGATATTAAGGTCCTACCTTCAACACCTTAGAAGTGCTTGGATATGACACCACTCAAGAGGAAATGCTATCTGTACTACATCCTCCACATGGGACTGATTGCCAGAACATATGGAGAAAGGTAAGTTCACAGGCGATATTCACCTTTAGTGATGAGGGCCTTTTGATGTGGGAGATCTACAGAGGAGCCCAAGCTGTCATGCAGATGGAGTTAGTGACCATGAAGTGAGAAACTGGACCCTTCCCATCAACTGCTGAAAACCTGGCACTAGCCACAAGCTTCAGACTTTGTTCTGGGCTCAGAAACAAGTCCAGGTACACTTAATTTAATAAACGAGAAGGGTACCCAATTGAAATAGAAAGTAGCTTTCTTAATAGACCACTATTACCATCTTACATTCCAAGTTGCTACTTCAATTATTTCTTGAGAGACAATGAAAGAAGCCTGTTGAGTGCTTCTAATTTTACTGTAATGCTCCTATCATCAGATCATGAAGCTAGTCCATTTCATGCTAAATCAGCTCTAAGTTGATTTTTCTGTGGCCTGGTAACCACAAAGGCATTAGATAGCAACTGCACTACCATAAATTTGGAAGGACTAGAAGAAATCAGGGCTTGTGCTAGCTGTTCTTACAGGTCCCACAGGAGAAGTTTATCTTCAGAGAAGGGAACATTCCATCATTTCCCTGCTTCTTTCATTCCAGAGTAATCCCCTTACTGATCTCCAGGAATCTAAGTTGGTACATCAGAATAATCGACTAAGATATGTAAACTAACAGGATAGCATCCTTGATCTCCTTTTCTAGGAGGTTCTAAGACCATCAGAAAACAAAGCTGTTCTTCCTTAGTGTCAAGTTTCTCTAATCCCAAAGCTTCCATGGCCAACCAGTCCACTTCATCATGAAACGCAGGCATTTAGGTTTATACCAGCTCTTATTTGAGCAGCAACAGAAATAGATTTAGTGGGGACTGTGAAGACAAATGTGTTTCCAAAGTTTACCCTTTGTACCTTTGTAAGAGATGAGTAAGATACATCCAGGAAAGCTGGAATGGTAAACAGTTTAGCAATGCCTCTGGAAATCTTACAATAAGAACTTATGGTCTCTACCTACTGGCTTCTAGGGGTTGAGCCAAAACCTTTACTCCAAAGGCTTGATAAGCATAGGTTTAAGCAAGGGAACAAGACCAGAAATCCTACAGCAGCAGCCTCAGCTATTCTATCCCTTCTGAGTTCTTAATCTGAATCAAGATGGTCTGTTGTGTAGTAGATATCCCTTGGAGATGTAACTGGTTGGGTTTATTCAAAACTTAACCAAGTACCTAACCCACCTTGCTTCAAGTGAGACTGATCCGTTTTCTAGTTACCTATGTTTGAAGTGAGTTCATACCCCAAGAAGGCCTCCACTAGCTGCCTTCTGGTTTTTCTCAGAGCTAGCCGTCTAGGTTAGCCTGCATCTCCAATGAAGCTATTAGTGTCTAATGCACCTTTTCCCGTAGCCTCCAGTGCTTGGGAGTGCTCTTTGGCCTGAACTTCACACCACTGCATATGAAGTCAGTTCTTTCGAGCAAAGATTTGGAGTTCTGTCCTATTCCTCTCCACACTAAAAAGAAATGTGAGCCATGACTGTTGCTAGGGATAACAAAGCTTAGACACCCCTATTTTTAGGAGAGCTTGGTGAAAGGGGAAGAGCAACCCCAGGTTTCCTCAGCTTTCCTCTCAGCATGAAACCCCTGCCTTGTGAGTCCTAGTATTCTCCACACCTAGCTCAAGACAGAGCCTCTATTCCATAAATGGGAGCTGGATAGAAGACAAGAGCTCTATCTTCCAGCCACACACATGGGATTAGCCTCAAACAGGTAGGCTAGAAGCAGGACAAGAAGTCCTTATGTTCTGCCCCTCCCTGAGAAATAGCCCTCCAAATGGGAGCTGGGTGGGTACGAAGGAGTCCCTTGCTTTTGGCTGTCTCATGCTGGAGTTTATTTTCTCACACTGAGTCGAGCTGTAAAGCATGTGTAGGTCTTGAGTTTGTGGTATTTGAACCAAGTTCTTAAGTTTTAGATTAATTCTTACTGTATGACCTTAGGGCCATTTCAGAGACTTAAGTGGATTTAAGAAATTTTTGCCAGTTTCATGGGATAAGGTTCCCCATGAGCTTTTCACTGCCACGAGAAAGCAGAACTCAGTGTGGCTGTTCAGGAGCATGCATACAAGTTGTTTATTTCAGAATGATGTATGATGGGGAATTTCCTTGAATAAGCTAGTGAAAGATTGAGACTTTTGGGAGCATACTTGGGGCAGGGGGCTTATACAGCACCATGTGGAATATGCCTGGGTACATCTTCATACTTCCAGATGGCATTGGGTACTTTTGTATGGTATTTGATAGGGTTTGGCCGCATCCCCACCCAAATCTCACCTTGAATTATAACACCATGCTTCAAAAGTGGAACCAAGTAGAGATATTTGAATCCTAGCATTAATTTCCCATATACTGTTCAAGACAGTGAGTTCTCATAAGATCTTCTGGTTTTATAAGGGGCTTTCCCCCCTTCATTTGGCTCTCAATCTCTTGCCTTTCATGTAAGACATGCCTTTGCTTCTCCTTTGCCTTCCACCATGATTGTAAGGCTTCCTCAGCCATGTGGAACTGAGTCCATTAAGCCTCTTTATAGATTACTCAATCTCGGATACATCTTTATCAGCAATGTGAAAACAGACTAATATAATATCCTGTCTAGAGGGACATGCCATGTGGTATGGTCATTGTCACAACTGAATTTTCCTTTCCATATGAAAAGGTTATATTGATCAAAATTCTGAATGCCTTATGTGTTTTAATAGAAAGTTTCCATTAGAGCAACACATTACTTCAAAAGGAAGTTTCCATTAGAGCACCTGCTAATCATGGGGCAGGGAGGGTCTGTATATACATGGGGTAGTTGAGATAAACCAAGGATGGTGACTTCAGTAACATTCACTATTGGGTCATTTTCTGATTGGTGTAACCCAGTGGGAATGACAGTGTTCCCCTTTCCAGAGGAGAACTCACAACAGACTTTCTCCCCTCTTATTAGAATTCTCATTCCACATTGGATTCCTACAGGTCACATGGACCTTCTATCCCATCACTCACCTGAAGTGCCTTGATTGGTTGGGTGCACACAGGACTTTGGCTCACAAGCCAAGTCCTCCAAGGATGGAGGTCAAGGACAGTGAAGAAAGAGGTTGTTGAAGCCCAGTGAGAACAGATCTGTACCAGCCATAGAGATGAAGCCCTGGAAGTGTTGAGGGCAAGTTATCACCATATTTGAGAGTGCCCAAGTGACCCAAGATACCAGCAGGCCCAGCAAAAGTCATCATTCTAGACTGTCTGGCAGACAGACATGTCTGTAACATACCCCTAGAAATACAGATGAAAGTCATTTCTGGCCTTTACGTCAGCTTACCCAGATGAGTAAGACCAGAAAGTGAAGAAAATTGGAATGTTTAAATGATGTCAATTGGATCTTAGCCAGGCAAGAAACCCCAGCCTTATACCAGGTGACCTTCTACATGAGAACCATAACAAACTTGGGAATTCCCCATAGTATAGACTACGTTGAAGTCACCAAGATGTGTTTGCTGGTGTAGAACCCGGTCACGTACATGACTTCCAGGTTATAGAATCACCCAGATACACATTGGAGACAGAAGGCTATGGCCCTTTCATACCTAGTCTCATGGAGGTGATCAGCCCACCTGGATTTTGAAGGTCTGCCTTTCAGTGACCATTCTCAGGATGGAGGCTGAGATTTTGATGTGGTCACCACCTCACCTCCTAATGGTCATAGGACAGCAATAGATCCTAGAACAGAAAGATCAAACAATGCCAACAGACTCTGAAGCTGGTTTAGCTTTGGAAATCAAGGTTAAATCCCCAGCTGATCCATACAAAAAAAACTATGAAGAAAACAGGTTTTAGTAGATGCATTCATCTTACTATGATCTCCTTGAACACATTTAATAGCTGCTGTCCTTTGGCCAAAAATTCATTCTACAGCACGAAGTCAGAGGAAGTCAGATTCTTTCTCCTTGGCCATAAGGCCCTGAGTCTATGCCCAGAATTGGAAAGGAGCTTGAGAGTTTCAGTAAAAGTATAGACTGAATTATATAATTAGAAAGTCATAACAATCATGTTAAGCACTCGGTAAGGTTGATGCCATTATGTATCTCAAATGTTTATGCCATGGAGTAACCAAAGCAGGAAGAACCACCATGACAAAGGTAAGTTGTTCAAGTTGCAATCTTAGCCTCCCCAGCTGTGGGACCCTGGCATGTACCTCTACACAGGATATGAAGGCAACCTATTACCTTCATGGGATTCTTACCAAGGCATTTCACCAAAGTCAACTCAGAAGGAACCGGAAACAGTGAGAAGGTTGTGGGTCTTATTTATAGGTTATCCTGCATTTTAGATTAGAATATTATGAAAATGATACATGTGTTGGCTAAGGCTGGTATAGACTTTCTCCAAGAGTCTTTCTGGCAGGAATGGCTGGAGGTGACCAAGGTGAAGAACCCTACCTGAAATCCGACAATGTGTCCTGTTTGCACCACCTTCACGTGGTCAGTACAACATGAACATATGGAATGAGAAGCTATTGACCAAGAGCACTTTGGGTATGGAGGCTCCAGACAACTGTGATACACCTGCCAATGCTCTAATCTAGACTCAGATGACAAAGTAGTGACAAAACCAGACTCTTCTGGCAAATATGCAAACCTTGGGACCACCACAGGCCTCTTCTGACTGTTCTTTACTCAAAGCCCAGGCAGACCTTGCTTTTCATGAGAAAGGCCCTTCTTTGAGGAGACAGGGACCTCTTGCTATCACCGTTTTGACCTCTAGTGTTCTTGTCTCACTGTTATAGAAGTAACAAAAAAGAAAAACCCTGCCTAGTACTTTTTCCACTGCAAGACTTCCGACCCCATCAAGTCTAGGTTATCCTTAATGTGTCAGTTATGTTCTCAGCTTGCCTTGACAGGATAAACACAATGTCTTTAGTTACAGATAATTCTAATTTTCCCTTGAATGAGAAGAGTATCTAATCCAGTATCAGTTCAAGATGTTTATCATCCTGCATGGTTGGGAGGAGTGGATATTCTAGCATTTCTTTACCTGTCTCATCTGTAGGAAAATCCCAAGTGGTCTTCAGGGATCTATACTTGGGACACGACAGGATTCTAAGATTCAAGTTGGCAGAAGTTGTCTTTCATTACCTGACAAGCTGTGAATGACAGTCATGGCAGATGCAGAAATAAGATGCTCAACCCTGCATCGAATATTCTAATCCCAAAATACCCATTGCTAACCAGGTCTCACAAGCCACATGGGGATTTTTCTGGAGATCCTCTTAGGACTGTAACTTTATCACTCACGGAGATTTGGTAGCAGTTGTGTAAATACTAGTTCAAAAAGCAGTAACATTCCTAGAGATAGGAAGTACTCATGCAGGGCGATTCCTAGTGGTAGGCAATCTAGCACTGCTCTGAAAAGGCTTAAGACAGCCAAGTCTAATGGCTACCAACCTGACCCCAGGGTTAAGAAACCCTTATTCTGAAGGCCAGATACAGCCTTCCAGCATAGTCAGAAGTCCTCTTCAATGACCTCTTCAAATGCTTGCACCACCTCCCCTTTGTGTTTTGACTTAAATATTTGGATGAAGATAGCATGAAATATGTTAAGTATCTCCCAGGAGTCACAACTGGAAGAAGGGCTCATCTGTAAGTTATCAGGTACCCAACCAGGTCAGTGTCAAGGAAGGCTAAACCTTCCTCTTCTATACCATTTCCTTACCCTAAAGCTAAGGCCAGTATGTTGTGATCTCAGTGTTGGAAGATTAAAGAGGTGGACTCCTGTATTCAGAGAGGATCAAAGGGAGAAAAATGAGAAATAGCCAAGAGGGCACTCCAAGGTTACAGCCAAGTCCACAGCCACAATTAAAGAGCTTGCAGCTAACTAAACAGAGTCTTCCAAAGGTAGTTCCCAGTGACTGATGCCCTCCTTTCTTAACCCCAGTTCTCAGCACCACAAACATGCAGGAAGCTCTCTGGGTTCTAGACTTAGGAGTCCCTACACCATCCAAGTTATTAGAAGAGAAGAAGAATCTCAAAGGGAAAAGCGAAAACCCAAACAGAAGAACAAAGCAACTGTGTATTCCAGGAAATAGTGAAGACAAATCTCTAGAGGGACATGGGAACAGAACACAGGGTTCCCATGGGATTTAGGATATCTGTCGGGGTACTGGCCATCTTGTGTAAGATGTATAGCTGAGGGAAGAGATGAAAAATCCCTACAGTTTAAAGGATCCTTGTGATGCCAGCCAGAAGATGTGGGGGGCAACATTTGGATCCTGATTTAAGTAGTCTAAGATTGCTTACAGGTCGATACCAAAAGTTGACTGAGTTCTTGTGTTGTAAGTATGATTATGATCAGGAAGATACTTGTACATACCACAGTATTTACTTATGAAGTTGAGGTTTGCTGTGCCAAACTGATGCAAAGAGGAGTTGGGGAAGGCATACAATAAGCAAGCTTCACCAGGAGTTGCAACCAGACACGGGTCAGCCTTGCTTGAGGAGTGAAGCAACTGCTCTGAACAGTTCTGGGTGCTTCTGAAGTTTTAGAGCAGTTTTAAGAGGTTATAACACCGGTGCTTTTCCAGGATACCCAGTGCATGCTGAATGTAACTCAGTATTTCGAGATCCCTCAGAAGTTCACATTTCCCAAGATCCTGACTTATTCTTTGTGCTACTTAGAGTGAACCTCAAGGTGTTATACGAATAACATTGACGTTCCGTTAGAATGTTGCCTTGGAATTCTGCTTTAGGCTTGTTTTACTGCAAGACTGTCCAGACGGTCAGCCGGAGACTCCCACTGACAACAGTGATCTTCATTTATGCCAGAAGAGGAAAACAGTGGTCACTTCATGAGCATTCACCATCACATCCATCTCATATATGTGACCCAGTCACAAGGACAAGGCATCCTTCACAAAGGGAAGAGAACCCGCTACCCAAGACAATTTAATACTTAGTTTATTAAACTAAGTGTATCTGGACTTGAGACCAGAACAAAGTCTGAAGCTTGTGGCCAGTGCCAGGTTTCCAGCAATTGATGGGAAGGGTTCAGTTTCTCACTTCATGATCAGCAACTGCATCTGTAGGACAGCTTGGGTAGCAGTCTGCCCAGCTGGGCAACTCGATCTGCAACTTCAGGTAGATTCTAGACTCCAGGCAAAGGACAACTCACTAAGTAGCAATGCCACCCACAGGGACACCAAGGAGAGGTACCCTCTAGTCCTGCATTCCTTCAAAGACAGTCTCATTTCTACACTCAGTTACTGAGTTACTTCTTACCTGAGAAAACTTCAGGATTCCTTGGAACTAAGGGGATCCCTAGAAGACCAGGCAGGTGAGCCTGTAGTGGCTCTTCCTTCCTCTGTATTTGAATCCCAGATCCCACTCTTCTGAGCCTTAGCCTGCCTGTGCCCAGATACCAAGATCAGTTTCTCAGAATCTACATTAAGGACACAGCTGCATTTCTCTCAAATTATGGTTAAGATTTAATAAGCAGAAATAAGTACAGAGGATTGACATGAGAGCAGTGTGTTTCTTTACTTACACTTCAAGTAACTGGTCACAAATCATGACCCTTTGCAACCTGGTACAGCTTTGATTGGCCTGAGAAAGCTCCTTGTTGGTCTCTCCCATGAGGCTCCCAGACTTCCCTAGCAGTGCTGGGAGGCCAAGAATGAGCAAGAACCCAGAAAAGTGTTCCATGGCAGCTTAAACAGCCATTCTGAGTCAAAGCTGAGAACATAGATGCACTTCCATCTTAATTCTCATGGCTGAAGTCCTCACCTCAACTGTTGAGTTTCTCAGAGCCCTCTCCCCAGGGACATAAGAGAATGCCCACCTGAATTGGCCCAAGGGTGGTAGCTGAGCTTTGTCTTGCTGTGAGTCAATATGCATTGTACTTCAGATATTATCATTCAAAGACAAAGGAGTTTTTAAAAAAAATGAACAAAGTCTCCAAGACGTTTGGGATTATGTTAAATGGCCAAACCTAAGAATTGGTGTTTCTGAAGAAATAATCTAAAGGTTTGGAAGACATTTGAGGAAATAATTGAGCAAAACTTCTATGGCCTTACAAGAGATATAGCCATCCAAATACAAGTTCAAACACCTGAAAAATTCATCACAAAAATAACGTTGGCACATAGTCATCAGGTTATCTAAAGTGAAGATGAAAAAAAATCTTAAGTACTACCAGACAAAAGCATCTGATAATCTGATACATTTCCCTTTATAGGTTGACAGATTTAATCAGAAACCTCACAAGCCAGAAGGAATTGGGTCCCCATCTTTAACCTCCTGAAACAATTGTCAGCCAAGGATTTTGTATTCAGCAAAACCAAGCTTCATAAATGAGAGAAAATCTTTCAGACAAATGCTGAGAGAATTCACCACTACCAAACCAGCACTACAAAAAAATAAATAAAAAAATAAATAAATAAAATTCCCACCCTCTACACCTAGGAAAGGCCACAAAGTTGCTTCTGATCTTGGAGATGCCACAAGAAAATTCAAGCAAGAAAAGGGAATCAGTTCTGCCAGTAAGGTAGTAACCCTCAACCTTTGGGCATAGACGTTCCCAGGCTCTTACCAGCAAAAGGATTTCATGTGGAAGGATACTTCTCATGGTCTTTGGACTTCTTGTTCAATGGCTTGTCTGCAATGTTCTTTTGGGCCTTTGTGAGCACATACAACTTGAGCCCACAAGAAGCTAAGCCTCCAAAGGATGAGTATTAAAAAACCATGAAAGGCTGGTTAAGCCCAGTGAACTATTATCTACAGAGAGTCAAAGCCCCAGAGGTGTCCTCAGCTCCATCCCATGCTCTCCTGAGATACAACTGTTCACAATCACGAGGAGGAGGAGATGGTGGCCCTGGACACCAGACAGTAGTTGTGCTCTATTGTCTAATAGAGAAGTATAGGTCTATATCTGACATCTCTACAGCCATGTTAAAGGTCAAATTTCTGGCCCCGAAACTGACACCCAGTTAAGGTTCCAAGACCAGAGGTGGAGATGAATGATATGATAGAGTTATATGAACAATTGATCCTGAGCTAGACAAGGGATGCCCAGACTTAACTCATGGGTGTTGTACTTGAGAACCATAACTTAGGGAGAAATTCCATGATGATACTAAGAGTTAGAGTCCAGGTCACCAATGTACACCTACACAAGCAGACTTGGAATTGGCAGACACTGTCAAGTTTTTCTCTGCCAGTATAGTCTAAGAAAAGGTCATGTCCCTTTCAGATCCACACCTATGGAGTCAATACCCAGAGATCTCAGCTAGAATTTGAAAGTCAGTCCCTTAGTAACCATACTTTCAGGACAGATGTTCAGTCTCCTGCTTGGTCACCAACTCACCTGAGGATACAGAGCAACACTTGTGCTTAGAACCAAAGACCAAACAATGCTGATGGAGCCTACTTAAAGCCTGGCCCAACTTTGGGAAGCCCAGTTCCAGGGTTATCCATGGAATTGGAAGGGAGATAAACTGAGCATTTTACTAGACACCTTTTAACTGTTTGACCTTTGGGGAGAAACTCATTGGGGATCAATCACTGCTAACTCCACAATATAAGATCATGGAACACAGATTCTTCCTCCTTGCAAGAAAGGGGAAGAATGGCCCACCTTGGGCCATTTAGAGGTGGGCATTTTCTTATTTTTCTTCCTTTGCCAGTCTCCAGTCTTCCCTGGGAAGCAACAGAACTGCTGATCTGTAGGGACCTAGTAAGATAATTATTCAGAGTGAGCCTTCAATCTTGGGTGATGATCTATTTTAGAAAGCCACAGATTATGTAATTCCATGTAGTTTTATGAAAAGTTCACTGCCATAAGCAGTGAATTCACCTGGCACCTAGATGTTCAAATACTCCCTGCTAAACGTACAAAGTTTTAGCTAAAACTAAATGACCAGGTTGGGGGGAAAAAAATAGAACATGGGTGTTTTGCCCTACGGCAATGGAATTCATGGTTTTGGGACATATTAAAGTCAGTTGAAGTTTGAAGGGGGCATCTATCATCCAGATGTAAGATGGATTAGACTAATCAAGAGGATCATACACTGAGGAAATTTGCAAGTCCATAGTGCTTTTCAGAAGTGGAAGGAATATTTCAGTCAAGTTGAGACACTTCCTCTAATATTCACAAGTTTGCAAGATGACAGGTTTCAAACCCTACACCATTTAAAGGATTGTAAACCATTTAAAGGATTGTAAACAGTTATCCTACTCAGTGGCCACAAACCAGGGAGGGGAACCATGACAAAGGCAAGATGTTCAGTGTCACCAATTAGTCTTAGCATCCCCAGCAGTGGGGCACCCTCATATGTGCCTCTAGAGACAACAACTAAGATACCCATCAACTTCATTAGCTTCTTGGTGAAAAGCATTCTACTGGAGGCTTTAAAAAGCCAGTGAGGTGTCCTGATTCTGGATCTTATAGGTTATCCTGTATCCTGGGTTATGACAAGGAAGACATGCATGGTAGGTAGGGCTAGTGTAGATCTAAGATCCCCACCCTCCTGTCAGGTAGGGAGGGGACTTGGAAGTCAGAATGAAGACTACCTGAAGTCAGATGCTTTTACTCATACCATTTTTATATGTACAGAATAGTTGGAACGTATGAAAAAGACAACTTTTATCAACCAGAAGTGTCTCTCAAATACACGGAGACCCATGGGGCAGTTGTGAGACATCTCCCCAGGATTCCTCCATATGACTCAGGTGCCCACGAAGTGACAAAAACCCAACCCCACCGGTCAATACATGAAGTCTGACCCTATCCCAGGCTTCACCTTGTTGCCTGCTCTGGATGAAAAACAAGCCCCATTGGACCTTGAAGAGTGAGGCTCTCTTGAGCCAAGACCGTTAGGACAGTGGTCTCTCCACTTTTCATCCGGCTTCCCATTGTAGGATTCTTAGCATTTTTCTCTGCATTTGATGGACAAGAGAAACCTAACCAAGGGCCTAGAACAGAACATCAACACTAGAACCCAATCAAGACTGGCTCACCTTTTGGAAATCACGGCTGGCCAAATCTCCAGTTCATCCATACAAGCTATGGGGAGGATACTTAACTAGATACCTTTATCTCTCTCTCATCTCCTTAAAACACTGTTTTGGCCAGAGATTCACTGTCCAGTGTAGAGTCATGGAGGAAGAGATTCCTTTCTGGCCACCAGTACCTGAGCCACTTTGAGTCTATAATGCTTGTAGTGGGGAAAAAAACTTGGAAGTTTTTCATTAAGTATAGACTGAATTATGGAATTAGATTGCCAGGTTATAAGCCCCTTCAGTATGTTAAGAGAATTCAGTGAAATAAAAAAGACTGTTTAAGTATCCTTAAACATTTAAACCACGTGGTAGCCACAAAGAAAGGAACTATGACTAAGCAGAGTCTCAGCCTCACCATAGCAATCTCAGCCATCTTCAGTGATGGGACACACTGGCATGTGCCTCTGATCAGAAACCTAACAGCTACCCTCAACATTCAGGCTTCTTGACAAGGATTCTTATACCAGAGCCTTCTCAGAGGGGAGCCAGTGAGGAGTCTAGATTGTTTTATGGGTTATCCTAGATTCTGGATTAGCTGGTCAAAAATTCACTCATGGTGGGTAGGGTTAGTGTAGCTCTTTTCTAGCAGGTGGGCAGAAGTGATTAGAGGTTATCAAGATGAATACTTGAAGTTGGACCTTGTCTATTCATACCACCTTCACATGGACAGAACAGTATGAACATGTGGAAAATGACCAACTCTTTACTGACCAGAAATGTTTTGGGTACGGCCCATGCAGCAGGTGCAATTCATCTCCTAAGGCTCTGGAGTCTTGCACTGACTTTCAGCATGTCACCAGGAAGTGGCAAAACCAGACCCCTCTGGTCTCGCCTGCCTGTTTGTCTCAAGCCCAGGTAGATTTCACCTTGAGGAATGAGGCCCTCTGAGCCAAGAGGGCATCAACAGCAGTCTTTCTGCCATCACCTGGCTTCACCTTCTAGACTCCTTTGAAAACGCAGAAGATACAGAGGCCTAGAGAAACCAAGAGATTTTACTGCAAGCTTTCCAACACCTTAGCAGTTCCTTCAGTTGATCCTTCACATGTCAGCTACTTCTCTTGCTCTGCCTTGGCAGAATCACCAAAAAGGTATTAGACAGTGACTGAGGTCACATGTTTTTACAGGAATTGGGGATGGTTGGGGGTGGGTTGGGTAGTCTGAGGCAGTGTCTGTTCTTCCATTTTCTACAGAACATGAGGGGTGTGTGAACAGAGGAACTGAAAGCTTCTACAGAGCTCCACCCATCTGTAAGATGTCTGTCAATCATAGATGAATGACTAGAGTAAAAGCTGAACAACTCTATGATTGAGGAACACTTGTGATCAACTGGCCACATGTATAGGGCCACCATTTGTATTGATTTACATCTAAGAAAATTGATGCTTTTGAGAATTCGAAGTTTGTGCACAACTCCTTTACCACTGCACTGAGAGGTACAATCAGTGTCATCTCTCTAATAACTATTAGATACCACTATGAAGTTTGAGTTTGGATGTATGTGGCAACATGCTGCAGAAATAGAAGTCATAAGAGTTGTATTGAATTAGTTGATGGGTCATACTTGAATGCTGAAACTACTATTCTGTGTGGCTCCTTTTAGGTTTTCTGTAACAGGCTGTGAAGCAGCTAAAAACAGACGCCTTCCAAGTCACTAGAAGATCAGTGCATGGTGCATGAAACTGCACAGGGTACAAGTCCCCAGATGTTTTTACTTCTCCCAGGGGGCTGACTTATCCATGTCACTTAGTTCAAAATAAAGGAGAATCTCAGGTTTCACAGGAATTCCATGCTGACCTTCTACATGGAAGTGTTGCCTTAGTATTCTGAAAGCTCTTTGCTTACTTTTTGCTAATCAGGAAGTGTTTGAAGGGTCTGCTGTTGACTTAAATCTACATTTATACTGAGACAAGGGCCAGCCCTTCATGACTACTTGCCAGGTCCCTTCCTGAAAGGGGATGCACCCTACCCAATATGGTGGGGAATCTAAGTGCCAATACAAGTAAGGGTCTTGCCTACCAAGTCTGCACACTGAGGTAGCCTCCAGAATCCAGGTGAGGAAGAACCAGGGAGCAGTGGCATCCACAGGGACACCCTAGTAAGTATACACTGGAGCCCTGCACTCCCGTGGGGACAGATTTCCATCATACCCTCAGTTGTCAAAGTACTTCATCTGAGAAACATGTTGAGATTCTCACAAAACTAAGGGGCAGGGGACAAATGAGCCTGTGGACTATTCTTTCTCTCCACACTTGGAATCCTGAGGTTCAGTTTACCATATGAGTCTAAGGTAGATGCTACTCCCTGTCCTGAGCCTCAGCCTTCCTATGCCCAGATGCCAAGGGCAGTTTCTTGCCAGGTTTGGCATTGACACAGATGCATTTCCTTGAAGACATGGTGAGAATTTTAGTCAGCAGAGCAATTAGATGCTGGGAATTTATGTAAATGCAGTAAGTGTTCACTGCTTACCCTTCTAGTAGTATGCCAAGAATTGTAAGTCATGAATCCCTCCAACCTGGATCCGCATGGTTCCTCCTGAGCAAGCTCATTTTTGGCCTTTCCCAGGCTTCTGACCTAGCTAAGAGGACCAAAAATGAGCAAGAACCCGGAGAAATGTGTAAGAAAAGCTTAAAGAGCTGTTCCAAGTTAAAGCCTAGAATATAATAGGTATATACTTCCTTCTGCCCAAGATGAACACTTGTGGTCCAACTCCTTCTCAATCCCCAGTATTGGGTCTCCCAGAGCCCCCTTCCCAGTTACATGAGAAAGGAAATCTCAGTGGCCAAGGTTGGTAGCTGAGCTTGATCTGTCTGGCAATAGATCAGAACCTGTATGTACCTTAGACATCATTCAGGAGCTTTCACTCCAAGTCAGGAAAGGCCACTAGATAACTTATACTTTGGAAAGGTCACAAGGTGATTCAAGAAAGGGAGGCTGAGTTCTGTCAGTAGGGTAGGAACCCTCAACCTGTGAGCATCCACATTCTTAGGTTCTCTTCCCAACCTAAGAATAGGGATTCCATGTGGAAGGATACTTCCAGTGGTCTTAGACCTGTTCCATTCCCTGTCTGGAGTAACTGATTCCTTGGTCGCATACAGGGCTTGAACCCCCAGGGATGTGCATCAAGGAAAGTGAAGAAAGGGCCAGTCAAGCCCAGCAAGCACACGTGTGAGCAGCTGGCGAATCAAAGCCTTGGAGGTGTCTTCTATTCCATTCCATGCTCCCTGCAAGCAGGTTCTCCCAACATTCAGGGGCTGGCCCCAGATACCAGACACAGAAGATGTCATACTCACTTGAGTAATCCACAAGCATGGGTCTATACCTGGGTCCATTGCCAGGGGCATATTAAGCATCTTGTTTCCAGCTCTGAAGTTATCATGAGCTCACTCAGATGAGGCTAAGTCCAGAAGGTGAATAGACATAAGTGGTGCAATAGTATGAACAGTTGGTTCATGAACCCAAGTCAGGTAAGGAACTCCCAAGCTTTCCCCCTACATATAGGCTTATACTTGAGAACTGTAACACTTTCAGGGATAAATACTATGAGTTTTACCTAGAGTTAAGAGTTAAGGTCACTGACATGCCTACAGGAGCAGATCGCACTTGGGAAGATATCAGCGCCAGGTTTTAGAGTCATCTCAGTCTGAGAAGGCCATGTCCTTTTCAAATCTAGACTTAGAGTCCATTGCTAGAGATTTGGGCGGGAATGTGAATGTCCATCTGAGAGACCACACTCAGGATGGATGCCCTCTGGTGTGGTCACCTCACCTGAGATTATAGGTCAACACTAGAACCTGAAGCTAAGGGCCAAGCATTGGTGCTAGAGCCTCAATTAAGGCTGATAGTTTAGGAAACCCTGGCTGGCCAATTCCCAGGCTCATCCATGGAAGTGATAAGAATGATTGTTTCACTAGATGCCCTCATCTCATGAACCCATTCGGCATCTGTCCTTAAGTATAGCAACTGCCAATGCCACAATTTGAAGTAAGTCAGGACAGTAATGGATTCTTCCCTCTTGGCTTTCAGTCCTTGAGCTTCTTGGGAAGTGACAAAACCACTGGTTCTTCACCAACATGGCAAATGTTGCTCAAAACTTTTACTCTTGGGTAAGAATATTTACTTCTTATGAAAACAAAGTTTTAATACAAAGAATTACAATAAAAGGGCAAACTTACTGCCTGGAACAGTGAACTCAGCTAGAATACATTGCATCTGTATTCTTTGAATGCTCCAGTAAGTATAACAAAATGTCTTTTAGGTAAGGGTCTAGTTGTTCCTCCAGGGAAGGAAAGATGCTAGATAAGCATGGATGTTTCACCCTAAAGCAATGAAATGCATGGAGTTTTGGATCAAGTTAACCAAGTTCCAGTTCAGGAAACATCTATCAAGTGTAGGCAAATTTAGATTAGTCAAAAATCACAATACATTTAGAACAATTTACAACTCTATACGGTTTTCCAGGAATAGAAGAAACTTAAAAGTTAACTTCATAAGTGGAGATTAAGTTTTCCTAACATCTATGGATGGGGTTTGTAGGTGGATGTTTCTAGATTCCATGTCAGTGAAGCAAATAAACCATTCAAGGGTCTCATACATTTATCCCCCTCAGACACAAAACAGGGAGAAGAATCACGATAGAGGAAAGATGCTCATCACCAGGCAGCAGCCCCAGCAGTGCAACACCCTCACGTGCACCTCTAGAGGACACCCAAGAAGCTCTTCACTGACTTCTTGCCAAGGAGCATTCTACCAGGGCCTGCACTCAAGGAACCAGTGAGGAGTCCAGGGTCAGAGTCCTGCAGGTTATCCACCATTCTGGGTTAACTGGTCATAAAAATGTAAAGACATGGTTTGAGAAGGCTGGTATAGACCACCTCTAAGATCCTACCTTCCTGGTGGCAGAAATGCTTACAGGTCCTGAAGGTGAAGACTCCACTTGAAATCAGTGCCCTCCGTTCACAACAGCTTAGTGTGCAGAATGAAAACAGACCCTTTATTGACCAATAAAGTCAAACAGAGGGCCCCATGAGGCAGTTGGCATATGGTTCCATTAACCACTGACTCAGACCACAAAGTGACAAAAACCAGACTCCTCTGGCCAATACACAAACCTTGGCACTGCCATAGCCCTCCCCCTGCCTGCCTACTCTGGGCTCAAAAGCCAGCCTAGATGGACCATGAACAGTGAGGCTCTCCTCTGAGCTGAACCCACATCAGGACAGCAGGCTTTAGTCTTCATGCTGTCACCTGGCTTTACCTTCTAGAATTCTCGGAAAAGTTAAGGACAGACTAGAGAAGTCTATTGAGAACTTTCATTTCACTGCAAGGCTTCCGTTCTGTTAATCTATTTCATCTTTTTACACATCAGCTACTTCTCAATTTGCATTGGTGGAATAGCCACAGAGGCATTGAGTGGTAACTGAGATCACATACTTCTCAGGAGGTTGGAGGAAAGAGTGTATGAAGCAGTATTTATCCTCCATTGTTCACGGCTGGGAGACAGAACTTTTGGGAGGACATGTGAACAGGAGCAGGAAGCCTCTGAGCTGTGGGCATATGTACGATGTCACCCATCCTATATAGGAAGAATAAGACTGGGATTAAAAAAACTGATTTAAAGGACACTTGTGATACTGACTAGCCACAAATGTTGTGACACTTGGATCCTCATTTGTGTAGTCAAGAGTTCTGATGCTTGAGAATTGGAAGTTTGAGGACTCATAAGTTTAGTGATAATGGGGCTCAGTTTGATCGAAGCGCTGTCTTTTAGTAACTCAAAACATCACATGTACATATGATGCATTCCTAAATTTGAGGTCAGGTGTTTGCAAAAATGCCACAGGAATAGGAGTGGGTAGAAGCATGTAACACTTGCCATGAGTTACTTGTAGAATACATGAAGACTAAAGCTCCTGTCCTGTTTTTTTCTGTAAAAGAGCTAGAGACACTTTCCAAGTCACTCAAAAGACCAGTGTGCCCTGTAGTCCACGTAGTTTTATGCAAGTCTTACTGTTTTATGGTACTGACTAGTCCATGTCACTTAGTTCAAGGAAAGGGAAATCTTGGATGTAGCAAGAATGTCACATTGACTTTCTACATGAATATATTGCTTTATTCTGAAGGTTTTGCTAATTGGTGCCCAAAGGGCCAGCTAAAGGCTCCCACTCATTACAAGTCTGCATTTACATTGGGAGCAGCAGTGTCAAACTCAGGAGTACTTCACTGACATTCAGCAGCAGGTCCACTGACACAGGCAACAGTGGTTGTGAAGAAGTATCCTCGTATCCAATAGGGTGGGGAATCTAATCCAGGACGACAGTGCTAAGCCAGCAAGCTCCTTGCCCGACAAAACTAGGAAGTGTCCATGAAGTCCACATACCCAGTGAGACTCCAGAGTCCAGGTGAAGAATAAAGCAATGGCACCCACAAGGACATCCTAGGAAGTGGGTGTCCAGAAGGACTCTGGAGCCCTGCACTCCAGTGACAGATTTCCACATTCACTCCTAGTTGCTAACTCTCTTACCTATGGAAGGAGTTCAAATTTTCTCCGAAGGAACTGCAGAGGGATCCTCCTGAACCAGTCAGATGAGTCTGTGGCATTATTTTGGACTCCAGGGCCTGAGATTGTTTCCCCTGCTGGGGTCTGAGGCAGACACTACCCTCTGCTTGTACTCAGATGCCAAGGGCAGTTCCTCACTAGCCTCTACTAAGCACACAGCTCTGTTTTTGACAAGATCGTCTAAGCACAGAGAAGAATGCAAGATGCTTCATTCCCTACACTTTAGGCTGACAGTCATGCGCCACAACTCCCACTCGTGACTCAGTTTTGATTGGCTTAAAAGTTCCCTGTTGGCCTCCTATCAGGCTCCCAAGGCTTCACCCTCCAGGAGCCAGGAGGAATCGAGAGAAGCCTGGGATGTAGAATAGCAGCTTAAGTCAAAACCTAGATCATAATACAGGCAGTTCTGTTCCCCTGAAGCAAGTTCTTTTTCCAAGTCCCTCAACTTTGTCTCCCAGATCTCTGTTCTTTAGAGAAAACCCTTGGCTTCCTCAGTGGCCATGGTGGCAGGAGAGAATTCACTGGCCTGCAGGGAATGGAAGATCTGTGTCTGCTCTGTCATTACCTTTTGTTCAGAAGCTCCACCTCTGAACATGGGTAAAGCTGCAGGACTGCTTGTGACCTTGCAGGTCTGACTATAGAGACACAGAAGGCAGAGCATCTTTCAATGTAAGAGGAAACTCTACCCTTAGGCAGAGGTTCCCAGGCTCCCTGCATTGGGAATTCAATGTGGAAAGATGACCTGTGGCCCATGGACCTCTTATCCCATTACATGTCCGGACCGAGTCTCTTGGCCATTTAGGTTTCAAGTTGGTGCAAAAGCAGTTGTGGCTTTTGCCATTGAAAGTAATGGGACAAAACTCCTGACTATTTTGTGCCAACCTAATGCATAGCGCTTCTTCAGCAGCCGACACCAAGGATGAACATGGAGGTAGCTGAGCCTTGCGAGTTCACATCTCTACCAGCCACATGGAGCCCCAGGTGTCTTCACAGCTATCCCGATTCTCTCCTTGAGCAAGTTGTTCCTGTGTTCAAAAAAAGAGCCCAAGCGACCCAAGAAGCCAGTGGACCTGGACCATGCCATGCTGTCTATAGCAAACAGGCACTTGTCTAATATAATCCCTTGAGACAGAAGATGGTATTTCTGGCTCATACATCCTAGTTCACCCAGATCAAGGTTTTGAATAGCAGTTGGGAAATGACAGTGTCTGATGTCACCAGCTGGTTGAGCCCGAGTCGGGCAAGGGACACCCAGCCTCACCCTATATGGCCTCATATTCGAGGGAAGCTTATTCCTACAGAGAAATTCGCTGATGTTACTGAGGAATAATGCTGAGGTCATTGAGACTTGTTCTTGCTAGTGCAAAGCAAGGTTTCCTGCATATGAACGCCAGGCCATAAAATCGTAGCCCAGGTACAGGTGGGTGAGAAAGCCGTGGCCTTTTCAGATCTAGGCCTGTAGGGTCAACAGAAGTTTGACTAGGTTTTTAAGAGTCAGTTTCTCAGTCATCGGTCTCAGGATGGATGCTTAGTGCAACTCTGATGTGGCTGCCACCATACCGGATGCTGTAGGGCAAAGAGAGCCTAGATAGCAGATCAGACAATGCCAAAGCCCGATTAAGGCTGGCCGAACACCCAGCTCATCTATATGAGCTATGAAAGTAGCAGTTCGCTAGATGCTTTCATCTCACTCCGATCTTGAACACATTTAATAGCTGCTGTTCTACCAGGGCCTGCACTCAAGGAACCAGTGGAGTCCAGGGTCAGAGTCCTTTCGCTAGGAACTCACTCTCCTGTGCCAAGTCAGATTCTATTCAACCATCAGAACCCAATCCTGTTTTTATAGGTGGCAGAAGTGCTTGGAAGTTAGAGGTGAAGACCCTACCTGGCTGAAGTCAGTATGCCTTGTTTATACCACCTCCATACAGATAAAAGACCTTTTATTGGCCAAGCATTTTGAATAATGGGGCTCTGTGGGGCAGCTGTGGTATTTCAAGGCCCCATCATCCGATTCTCAGAGCACATAATCATGATGAGCCAAGACCAGACTCTGGCAGTGCCAGGGTTGGCTTATTGGCCCAAGGCCCCAACCTCGCATCCTGCTCCAAGCTCAAACAAGCCCAAGTGCACCTTGCTATTCTTCAGAAAGATTCTCCACTGTGAACTGAGGCTGCAATGAGACAGGCCCTTCTATCATGGTTTGGCCTTTCAAGGCTTCCTTATGTCATTGTTAGAGAAGCAAGCAATAAAGCCTGTGAGTGCTTATTTCACCACAAGATCCTCAGCCCTCATGTTGAGATCAAAGTCATCTGATGTGTCACTTTTGTTTGCCTTGCCTTGACAGGCTAACAAGAATTTTAAGTAGCACCTGAGCTAATGTATTCCCCCACCAACAGGGAGGAGAGGCAGTGTCTGATGTAGCATCCATTCTTTGGGATTTTCATCCTGCATGGTTGGGAGGGGTGGACATTCCAGCACTTTGTCTTCCATAGAGTGATCTCCCCAAATGGTCTCCAGGGATCTGCAGTTGGGATAGAGGTTTAGTTTTTGAATCTTGACTGTTGTGAACAGAAGAGTTCATCTCCAGGAAGCTTCAAAGAACAGGGCCATGGCAGATACAGGAAATAAGAGGATACTTGATGCAAGGTTGAATTGCAAGATACCCCTTTCTAGCCAGTTCTGATGAGCTAACACGGGGATCTTTATGGAGGTGCTCAGACTTGTGACTACCCCCCATGCTGGAAAGACTCGGTTGTAATTACATTTAAGTATTCATATTTGAAAGCAATACCCCATATATCTAGAGATGGCCATTCAGGGACAGCCCTAGGGGTGAGTAATTAAAAACTGGCTCTGAAAAGCTCACGATGGCTAAGAAGTCTAACGGCTGCCTACCTGACCCCCAGGTTGAAAGGACCTCATTCTGAGGGCCACTCAGACATCACCTTCAAGAAGGAGAACAAATTAGAAACCCTACAGTGGCATCCTCAGCTGTTATTTGTCTTGATTCCAGAAATATTTGGCTCAGGATAGTATGTGATACTACACGTGTCTCCTAGAGGTCACAGGTGGATGAGGGGCTCACCTGAGGGGTATCAGGTACATGATCAGGTCAGTGTCAAGGGAGACTGAGCTTTCCTGTTTCCACATACACTTTCCTCACCCTTACCTAAGGCCAGTAAGTTGTGCTCAATATTAAGAGTCAGATTTAAGGGGAAGCCTCCTGTATTGAGAGGGTCTAGGAAAGGAAAAGACAGTCAGAAGGGCACTGAGGTTGCAGCCAAGTTCACAGCTACAATTGAAGCACCTGCAGCTAACTCATTGTTTTGCAAAGATGGTACCTGGTGACTCATCCTATTTTCATCCCAGTACTCAGTGCCACAAGTCCATAGGAAGTATTGTCTGGGTTCTAGATGGAGTCCCTGTGTTACTCCAAGTTTGACATAGGGTCTTGCTGTTGCCCAGGCTGGAGTGTAACAGCATGATCATAGCTTAGGGCAGCCTCAACCCCGGGCTCAAGTGATCTTTTTAGTTCAGCCTTCCAAGTAACTGGGACTACAGGTACATGTCATCACAACCAGCTAGGTGTTTGGTGGAGACAGGTTTCAACTACTTTGTCCAGACTGATCATGATCTCTTAGGCTCAAGCAATTCTCCCGACTTGGCCTCCCAAAGCAGCAGATTCCAGGGATGAGCCACTGTATCCAGCCTCCGAGTTTTGGGTGGTGAAGATATTCTCAAATGAAAAAAAGCTGAAACAGAGCAAGACACCTGCCTATTCCAGGAAATAGTGAAGATACATCTTTAGAGGGACATATGGAGCAGAGGAACATGGGCCACTGCAGGGATGAGAGATCTATCTGCAGAGTATCAGCCATTTTTTTTTAGGAAGTAGCATAGCCAGGAAACAAGATGAAAACTGATTTAAAAGGGACATTTGTCATAGGAACCAGCCACAGATATGGGCAATTCAGATCCTGATTAAAGTAGTCCAGGAGAATTACACTTGTAACAATTTGACTATTTACAGGATATTTCATACCGAAAAGGTTAGCGAAATTCTTTCATGTGCCAAAAGGTACTATGATTATGATCAGCTTACAATAGATTAAAAAAATGAGTCAACCACTGGCTATGAGTCGGGCTCACTTGAGGCGTAGAGCTTCTGTTCTATGTGGTTGATGTCTTCTACAAGAGTATGTCAAGTCATCCCAGGACCCTTTTCAGGTCACCCAGTGGCCCAGTGCATCATGTAACCCCACCTAGTTTTGTACAAGCCCCCCAGAACATTGCCTTTCTTGAGGTTATGACTTATCTATTTTGCTATTAACCTTAAGGAAATGGCCACCTCCCCAGTGTTGCACGAGTTCAATATTGACATTCTGTATTAAAATGCAGCCTTAGACAGTACTGTTTGCTGTTATTAACAGTGTCCAGAGCATCAGATAGGGACTCCTATTCATGGGTGTTCATTTCTGCTGGCAAAGCAAAAGCAAACCAGAAGAGTTGTCCATGAACATTCATCATCCAGCCCATCCGACACAGTGGTAAGGACAAGGTGTCCTACCTCATGTAGGAGAAATCCAGCCTGAACAGTGCTGCCATAAGTGATAGACCTGCCCGACAGGTAGCTTCTGCCAATTCTGTACCCACAGGTGGATTCCACAAAGTGGGAGAGAGAACGCAAAGAGCAGTGGTACCCAGTGACAGAGGCACAGTACACAGGAGCCCTGTAGTTCCTGTGGGTCAATGTTCATGCCCTTAGTAGCCAAATTACTTAAGTTTAAGATTTCTAAGAAACAAGGGGACCCGGAGAGACTGGTCAGGTGAGACTATAACAGCCCTTTTTCTGCACTATGAGTCCTGAGGTTCACGTTGGGGTCTCAGGCAGATGCTACCCCTTCTGAGCCTCAGCCTGTGCCTAGATGCCGAGAGCAATTCCTTAGTCTCTATGTTAAGGACACAACTACGTTTCAGGATTTAACAAGCACAGAAGATAGATGTAGAATATTGAAGATATAAGAGTAAAAAGTTTCATTGCTTACCCTTCTAGACTGAGTGTAACAAGATGTGACCCCATCCAACCTGATGCAGCTTAGTTCAATGCCAAGGCGACCAGGAGGAAGCCAGAGAAGAAAGTAAGTGCAGCTTCAGCTTTAAGTCAAAAGCTAGAATGCAGTTTCTCCCACTTGAGAAACTCATACCAAAAGGAGGGGGCTCCAGGAGATAGTATTTGGAGAATCTTAACTGAAGAAGTGCCACAATGGTCAAGGGTGACATAGCTAAGCTTTTGTCTCATGAATCAAGACCATATACATCTGAATTGTCATTCCCTGTCATTTGGGAGCTCCCAAACTTAGGAAAGGGCTTCACATGACCTTGAAGAGGCCAAAAAAAAAGGAGGCAGAGTTCTGTCAATGGGGTGGGAGCCATCAACCTGTGGGCATGGATGTTGCAAGTTGGGGGTTCCACGTGGAAGGATGGTTCTAACGGTGCTGTGACCCTCTTGTTTGATGGCTTGTCTGGCATGTTCTTTTGATTCTTTTGTTATTCACAGGGCCTAAGCCCACAAGAATCTCAGCAGTGAGGACAGTGGAAGGGCCAGTTAAGCCCTCAGAGCAGAGGTTAGCTAGAGAATCAAAGCCCCGGAGGTATCCTCAGCTTCATCCCATGTTCTCCTGAGCAGGTTTCAGTCTTCTGAAGATACCCATGGCCCAGACACCAGCAGACACAGTCGTCATGCTCATTTGTTTAATGAACAGGCATGAGTCTATGTCTGAATCCATCTCTGGGAATATACATTAAAAGGTCAGGATTTGGATCTGAAGTTGCCTTGAGATTACTAAATGATGTTTTATAGAACAGAAGGTGGGGAATGATCCATGCGACAGTTATACGAACAACTGGTTCTGAGCTTGAGCCAGGCAAAGGAACTGTTCAGTTTCCCATACTCAAGTCTCGGGCAGATGCTACCCCTCTACCCTTCTGAGCCCCAGCGTCCTCGCACTCAGATGCCAGCTGCAATTGGGCTCTCCATTAAGAACAGTTGTTTAAGAAATAAACAGCTACATTTCTAAAAATGAAGGAATAAGAACAGCTACATTCCTCTAACATGGTCATGAGTTGTGAAAAAGCAACGAAAGGAATTAGGTAAGACCAAGGAGTTTTTTATTCTTGAAATACTCCAACCATGAACCCCTCTAACACGCTCAGCACGAATCAGCCTGAAGCAGCTCATACTGGCCTTTCCCATGATCTCCCAGGCTTCTCTATGGAGCCAGGATGTCCAGAGAAAGGGGCTGGACAAAATGTGCAGTAGCTTAAACAGCTTTTTCTAGTAAAACCTGAAGCAGATGCAGTTTCTCCCACCCAAAGTGAACTCTTGCACCGAGAGTCCTTACTGTATTGTCTGAGCCCTCTCACCAGGTAAAGGCGTCATCTGAATAATCAAGGGTGGTAGCCAAGTTTATGTTGCAAGGAATTGAAACCCATGTATCTCAAGTGTCATTACTTGTTCATGAAGTTAAAATCCATTCTTGCAACTTTGAAGATGCCAAAAGATTGAGAAAAATGGAGAAGTTTCCACTCAGGATACTTGGTATTTGAGGAGATATTCTTATTTTCCCTTGGAGTTGTCTATCATGGAATTAACTGTCCCATGGACTTCTTGTTCAAGTGCCTTTCCAGATGTCCAATTTTTTGGGTGCATACAAGGCTTGAGCTCACAAGCTGCCAACATTTCCAGGGATAGAGGACAGTTCAAAAACCCAGTGAAGACAAAGCCCTGGTGGTATTCTTAGCCCTATCCCAAGTCTTCCCTTAAGACGTTTCTCCCAATGTTCAGAGTGTCCAATAGTGGTCCAGGTGACTAGGAGACCCAGAGGACAGTGTCATATCTAATAGACAGGTATTTGTTACTTCTCCAAATCTAGGGTCATATTTGAGGAAAGGTTTATGGAATGTTTGCGAGCTGTCCCTAGGGTTTATGAGCTCATGTGGACCAAAGCTTTAAGATCAGAACATGCAGGATGAGGGAAGCCTGACTAGAGTAATTAAGCATCTACATAGTCCTAAGTTTGTCAAGGGATTTACCATTTTGTTGTTGCAAGTGGCAAGGCCATACTACCTAGCTTCAGTCACCAAGGAGAGTGTCATGATACTTTGGGGATGTTTTAAGTTTCAAACAAGCAGAAACACTTTTACAGCTATGTTTCTTTCTCAATCATACTCACATAAGCACCTGATCTCAGAATGACACCATGATTTCAGATTTAAAAGCTATTTTACACTGTAGCTAGAGCTATAGTGAAGACAGTTTACCTGAGATTTGACAATTGCTTAGCATGTACTTTCAGGATAGACATACTGCAACTTTTCACCTTGGTTCTCAGCTCACCTAATCATACAAGTTAGACACTAGAATCTAGGATTAGTGATCAAACAGTGCCAGAGACCTTGACTAAGTGGCTCAAGTTTGGGAGATCTCACCGATCGCATCCCTGGCTTATGCAATGAGGGGGCTGGAATAACCGACGCTTAGACATCTTCCATCTTGGTCTCCGTATGACTAGTAGATGCTGTCTGTTGACTAAGTTACCATGGCAACAAGTGACCTTCACTGACCAATAACTAAGCTTCCCTAGGAAGGGCAGAATGTTTCTGGGTTAAGTTCCTGCTCATTAAGAATTATTTGATTTAAACCAGGTTAGTGTTAACTTATCACCAGTAGTTCCATTAAATTATAGGTCCTGGGGCACTAAACCCACTTAGTACCCCTGTGATTGCCAAGTACATTTCCTACTATAAGCCAAAACCATTTAGGTAAGAGGCCAATTATGGATATGGAACAGCAAGAGTCCCAGGTGAGCATGGACAACATTATGTCACAAGACCAGGCAGTACACAAAGGATGTTGGTTAGCATAGGACACAGCCAGCTCCCATTGGGCAGACGCTTAGAACAAGACTATCAAGTCATTAAGATAATCTGAACCTACTGTGACATTTAGAAGGAAAGAAGAAACTCTAGATTGTCATTTAGTAAGTGTACATTGAATGATGGAAGTGTTACCATTCAATCCATTCAGGAGGAGTTTAAGGCCTTGGTTAAGACACATTAAGGTCACCCATCTGAGGTTGTGAAATGTTCAGACCACAGATTAGTCAGATACCTTCCCAGTGGATGGATGTTTATCTCAACTAGGAGATCAACTTCTGCCTCCCCAATAGTGAGCCCCACTCCCAGTATGTTCCTCTAAGTATCATACCATAGGAAGTCCTCACCAGCTACACGGGATTAGGAGGAATCAGACTGTCAGTCCAGGTTGATTTTCTTGCAGAAAATTTTGTACTCTGGAGTTACTCACAAAACTTTAGAGAAAGCACAGGGATGGGATGGCCCTTTAAGGTCCTTCCTAGCTTGTGCCTGAGAGGCATATTTCATGGTCTTCATCTTGATCGCCTTCACTAGCAGTCAGACATTGCCTTTTTCTACACCTTCTGAACATCCGATCCACATGAGAGGTGGTATGAAAGGCCAATCTCACAGGTGCATAGACCCTTTAACAATGAAGACACTAGAACAATGTTGGATGCAGGGCTTCTGTGAGGCAACTAGGGGGTGTATTTATTATCGAATTGCCCCCTCAGATGAGCTGGGGAGGGGGAAGAGTGTTTCTTTCTGCCAGGGGGAGATGATTAGGGCAGACTATACTCCAATTGCTCTGTGCACAGAAATAAGCCCAGTTATGACCTGGGTTAAGAACACTCCCCCTCTTGAGAAAAGGGAAGCATGAAGTAGGATATGGGCTGCTCGAAGTCATGTTCTTTTCTCAAAGCAACTACTTTGACTTTGTGACTAATATACATGGTCATGAGATGTCCATATACCATATTAGAGGCCATTTTTAGCTCCCTGCTCAATTTCTGAAGTTTTCTATGATTGACCTTAGAGGTTTTTTCCCCTTCCTCCTGGACATCTTGGTATGTTTCCCATGAATGTAAAATGCAGTGATCCCTGTCTGGAACAGATTAAAATGATAAAAACCAAGGCATCTTGGCATGTGCCCCCTAGTACCCCTCCAGGGCTGACCAATTTGCCAATTGCAAGGGCAGAAGCATATGCAGTAACAACCACAGTCCCCACAGCCAACAGGTCTTCTAGTGCCAAGGCCTATGACGTACATAGCATAGCTCCCCAGAGCATTCCTGTGAATGGTTATGATGAAGGCCACAGAGGGGAACAGCATGAAGCAAGCATCTTGTCCAAGACAGGACAGAGAAGTACAATGAGGATTCCGAAGATGGTTCTAAATGAGGAGCCACCATAGTGCTAAGGACCCCCATGGTAGAGGGGCTTCATCTCTAGATGACACGAACATTTTCACCTGTTTATTGGCTACATGCACTAGATTGACATAATGGGGATCCAAAGTGACCGTCCCGAATGGGGGATAGCCTACCCAAGGTAGTATTTGAGCATATGGGTTCAAGAGTCAGTAAAACCCTGAAAACGTGGCCAGCTCAGGCCAGATAGCATCCCAAGGAAGGGAATAGCAAATGTGGTGAAGACAGATGGGAAGTTACTTCATCTCCATCCTGGTGCTCCGAAAGGATCTGGATAAAGGCTTTGGGATACTAGACTGAGACAGACTCTTCTATACTAAGTGGAAGTTCAGTGCCAAGTTATGAAGTGGAGGAAAAAAGGTGGACGTAGTCAAGGTAATTCCCTCAGCCAACCTGGGCACCAGTTAGGCAGCTACCAACCCTTTTGGAGTGTGGCAAGTGTAGATGCAGAGCTCCACGTATACTGGAGACTGCTTCAAGGGCACGGGCATGGACGTTCAGTCATGGCCACTTCAGTACTATGACCACAGCCACTCACGTACCCATTATGGCCCACCTCCCTCCATGAGGGCCCAGGGTAGTTGCTTTTTCCAGACGTTATCCAGCACCTCCTGCAGAACTAGCAGGACCAGAGCAATTACTGTTCAAAATTTAGACTAGATGGCCCATAGCTCTTCCCACCTACCCAATGGACCGATTATTGGCCTTTCTGTTCTCCTGCCCTTCCTCCACCATTATCTCCTAACTTCCAAGCTCTAACCTCAACCCATGGGGTGTATATTAAGAGAATAACAAGTCATTTAACTGGAAATGTCCCTCTGAACCATGTTAGGAAGCAGTGTTGTGGTTTCTATGATTTGCTATTCATATTCTGGCTTTACTCACATGCCTCTGGCTCAGACGAGCCTCAAGTTTAGAATATGGGAGGATGAAGACCACTTTGGTTCCAGACCCAAGCTAGAAAGACTAACCATCCCTGGATCTGGGAATGGATAGTGTGCATACCTTCATAATTCATATGCACCCTAATCTTATCTGGCTTGGTTCAACAGCCTCACCTAAGTTCAGGCAAGTAGAGGTGTAAGTGGAGCTAAATACAGATACTAGATAAGGCTGGGTTACTTTTCAGAAAGCCAGCCTGGTCTGATCATCACTAAGTTCTATGGAACACCACTTAGATCACTTTTCTTGCTTTAGCACCATACAGAGGTACTCAAGTCTAACTCATAAAAAAAGGTATTATATGATAGCTGTAGGAGCGGTAATGCTCATCTTGGCAGGGTGTCCTTGAGATACCATAGGTGCCATTTGACCAGGAAGAAGGTATTAAGCAGAAGTACTTCCTAGAAGTGATAGAATTGGTTCATGCTTTAAGAACGGTCAGGTTAAGACTGGTGCCTACCTCAAATGTGTATCAATAAGATTCAGTGTAAAGGTAAAACAATGATACCGTAACTTGCTGCAAGCTTCACTTCTGCTTGCTAAAGGAGATGGGAAGTAGAAGAGGATTTGATCCAATCACCCATAACACAGGAATGTGGCCTTCAAGCAACTTCAACAAGGAAGACATCCCAACTTGGGGAAAACTCCATGCTTGCCAACTGCAACAGATGCAGTGACTCAGAACCCCCTACCCCCTTCATTCTGATGTCTTCACTTGCAGACAGCCCTCAGTCGTCAGCCCCTGGGGCTGTTATCTGAAAAGAGTTACCTCCTAGGTTACACCTATTTCCCGACATTGCTCCAGCCAGAGACTAATCGGCAGGACAGAGGTTCGGTGTTCTTACCTCTACTCACGACAGCTCAGGTCATTCTATCTTTAGGACATGGCCAAGCCTTCCATCAAGTCTATATGAACAACTCACCCATATACCCAACCCTGCTTCCTAATCCCTGTTTCCAGAGGTATCAAGCCCTAGGACTCTCTGGACAGCAAGACAGCAGACAAGAGGGTGGACAGCATCAGGGCTTCCATTTGAGAGGGTTTCTGAGAGACCAAGTGGAATCTAGCACCTGGAGTACCAGAGCCAAGGGTCCTTTCACTACTCTGGGAGAGACTTCAATCCCAGGAAGCACCCATCAACTACCTTGGGATGTCTTAGAAAGTCCCAACTACGGTATATCCAGGGGGTGTGTCTGGATCATTCAGACCAGATCAGGATGTACACACAAGCTGTAACAGAGGGGCAACCCCAGCAGCTTCTAAGTTTGAAACAGCCCCATGGATCTACCTAAGTTCTTTTCCTACTTCAGTTAGGATGCCAGCTTCTGGAAGCAGACTAGCCATCTCAAAGACAGCTACTTAAACTGCTCAGCAGCCTGCTGTGATACTGGAGATAACCGTATTCCACAGGTGTGCCAACAGTGCCATCATCTACCTGTCCAGGGCATTAAGCTGCACCCCTAAAGGAATCAGGGAGGAATGTCAGTAACTTTGCCAAAGGCTCCTGAGACCATAGATGCCTGTGTACTGGTATCTCAAATAGCGCTGTTAAGTCTGAGCCTACAGATTGAGGGATGTCCCCCTCACTGTCCTCTCCTGGCTCCCACCTCAGCCTCCTTGGTTTTCTGAGGTCATTTCCACATTGGGCAAACACATAACCACCAGTGGAGCCGATAGAAACTAGAATCATGTGAAATGCCCCTTTGGACATGCAGGTGGATACAGGTTAATTTCAAGTAGAATGTATCCATGGGAGCGCCAAGCTGCAAGTGGTGCTATACCAAGAAACAGCTCAGCCGTAGAGACCCCTACCCAAGTAGCGAAGGAATTCAGAAGCAGACACCCAGATAGAACAGCAAAGTGGGTCTATCCAGGGGCCAACAGCCTTCCGAGCCGAGTGTCTCAGGGGCTGAGAGCCTTCCGAGCTGAGGGCCTCAGAATCTGACCCACGCATTTATTCTCTGAACAGGTGATTAACAGATGTTCAGTGTTTTCTCATAACACTGAAAGTATACCAACTAGGCATCTGGTGCCCACTTACCACTGACCACAAACTAAAAAGTATTCTCCATGGGGGAGCCACAGGGGCAGGGTCAGATGTCCCACACTTAAATTGTTTTAATTGGTCTATGATATTTATATGTTGTCCTGTCACTTTAGAATGCCCCAAGTCGTTTTCTACTTGGGGGCAGGGGAGCAGCCAGGTTTTCCTTGCCATTATTCTTCCTAACATATTCTATCACACACTCAGCATTTCTCAACAGTGCTAGTATTACAGCAGGTAGATGTGCAGTTGAATACATCTGACTCTACCCTTCCTTATGAAGGTGTAATAGCTTTGAGGAAAACAGTTAGCAATAGCATCTAGACCCTTGGAGTTGTTTGTTCAGCTGGAAATTAAGATGGAAATGGCCAGCAGCAGTGGCTCATACCAGTGATCTCTGTATGTTACGAGGTGAAAGCAGGCAGAACACTTGAGGTCAGGAGTTCAAGACCAGCCTGACCATCTCATCTTTTTCAAAGCTTTGGATCTAAAGATGACATCTAGTTTTATTTCCATATATTTCTAGTTCACCACAACCTCCCTCAGCATGGTCTCTTTTTTACCCAAGTTATGTAGTCCATTCAGAAGGGTTACTTCCCTATGAGTTTCCTTCTCAATATATACCCCCTACATGGTATCAGCCTAATGGACCAAAAAAAAGGCATCCATGAACATAGCACCATCAGGTTTGGCTTGGCTCAGGACATGCTGGAAGAACTAGAAGTCACAGCAGCCCTTCAGTGCGAGTTATCAGATCATTCATTTGGAAGTCAGACAGCAGTGTCTTACCATATTACACAGCACAAAGTTGTAAGGTAACACCCAATCACTATGTGAACCAAAGCGGTCTTGGAAGTATTATCCATTCCTGACTGGTGGTTATGAGCTGCCAGATCTAACTGCTTTTCTCGAAGAACCAATCCTACTTTCTAGATGGTTTCTGGAGCAGAAGACCCTGGAGGTTGAGCTTGAAGCCATGAGAAATATTTAGTTTTATCTGAAGATAGTCCTAGCTATGCAGATGTTTAAGATACAAGTAGATCCTATCCCTTAGGATAACCAGCCATGAGGACAGGCGGCTGACGATGCTTCAAAACTCCTGAGGTCTTCATGAGTAACTTTCAGAAAGGGAGTTGACTCCCTATGGAGAGAGAGTCTCCCCTCCTAAGATCCCATTCCCTGAGAATAAGTTGAAAGAGCTCAGCCATCTAGAGGCCATTGCGGGAGAGGCAAGTGGTCTGAGTTTTGGCATATGTCAAACTTGAGCCTTTCTTAGAAGGGAACTCCCTCCCAGGAACACATAACCCAGAGAAAAGTCAACAGACCAGGTATGGAGTTTAGCTGCAAGGAGAGCTCAAGAGAAGCTTGTGAGGTCAACTTTTGGAAGGGCAGAATGGAAAAGCAGAAGCAGCAGCCCCTTCAAACCAGAAAATGCGCTGGAAAGGCCTCTGGACTGTCCACTGATCACGTGCTGTTTGCAAGTGCACCCTTCTTTGGGGTCTTTGGGGTGTACATGTCCTGCTCCTGCCACCTCACCTCAGCGACAGTGACGATCCCATTCGTTCCACTCCCCTCAGTACCATGGTTGGTCAAGGGCCTGCCATTGCTACTGTATTCCACTACGGAGGGGCTCGGACAGACACCCCAATTCTTCAGAGAAGGAAATAGGTTCTGTGAGCAACAGGAGGTGAGATCCAGTCATTTGGAGGCTCTTTTGCCAAGTGGTGCTTTCTGCTTCCAAGTTGCCCCTTTAAAAAAAAACCTGTTCAAATGAAGACCCTTTAGTATTTTTCTGTATCAATGAGATTGTTCTGCAGAACATAATATTCTCTTCATTGCTTTCAGTCTACCAAAACCCAGGAGGGTTCTTTTGTTTTAGTTTGCAGTCGAGACCAGTGAAGACCTTAGCTTCCTGGTGTATGAAACTGACTTCACATTTATGGCATAGGTTTTTGGGAAGAACAGGACTCAGAAAAAAATTACTGCTGGCTTCAGACAAGTCAGCCCAAGTTTATTTTAAAAAAAAAGTAGGAGTGGGGGACTTTGCCCAAATACTTGTTAGCATAGGTAATTCCCCTTAATCTACTTGGATTTATACCAGCAAGGCTCGAGTCCATTCAAACCTCAGAGTGTCTCTGGAGTTGAGCTTACCCCAGGAAGAGAGGCCATAGCTATTAGCACCTGGCTAATGCCCTGGCCATAAGAGGGGGGCCATCTAACATAAACTATAGGCCTCCATGTAAGGTGACAGACGGGGGAAAAGACATCCCATTAGTAAACAAGGCAGCCTATGAATTACTGAGCAAGGAAATCACTCCTGGTAACTCACAGAACAGGGTAAAGAATGAAGAGTCAATCTGGCAGGAGGCACAAGTGGAAAATATCAGCACCTTCCCCACACTTGAATTCTTTGACCACACAGATACAAGATCTTTGGCCTCAAACACCTAGCCCTGGAGTGAGGCGAGAAAGCAGTTTCCATCTTTTTGAGGTGGAGTCTGTCACCCAGCTGGAGCACAGTGGTGCTGTCACGGCTTACTGCAGCCTCCACCTCCCAGGTTCAAGTGATTCTCCGCCTCAGCCTCCAGAGTAGCTGGGACTACAGGCATGCACCACCACACCAGGCTAATTTTTGTGTTTAGCAGAGGTAGGGTTTACCATGGTGGCCAGGCTGGTCTCGAACTCTTGACCTCAGGTGTTCTGCCTGCCTCAGCCTCCTAAAGCAGTGAGATTACAGGTATGAACCACCACAGGTGTTTGTCTTCAGTATTTCTAGCCGAGGAAAGAACAGGACCCCAAGGGTCTAGCATAAAGGAGTTTCAAGATGGAAGGAACGTGTTTCTGAATGAAGTTAAGACGCGTTAACCTGCAGTTCTAGGCATCTGTTGGTCAGCAAGATTAGGACAGAGGTACAGAAGAGCTAATGACATTCTTCAACAAATGCATGGAACTGCATGTGAAGAAATAAGACGGAGATAAAGAGCTTGAGATTTAAATATAGATCTGGGAGAGAAGTCAGTTCTTAGATGAAGCTTGGGTTCAGCTCCTGAAATAGGCATCTAGAGATAAGTCACAAGGTAAGCAGCCAGGTAGAAGATGAAGACTTCCCGGATATGAGAAATAGACTATCTCAGAGAAATAGCTCAAGTCTCTCCTCATAGTCAAAGCAGATGTTGGGAGAATGCAGGAAGAAGAGACACCTGGGAGAATAGGTGCTGCTCCCTCAGAGGCCAGGCATCCCAATAGCCCTGGGTACCCACGCCAGGGAAGAACGTTCAACACCAAGGGGCTGGGAGAGGCTTCCCTATCTGACTCCTGTCAGCATCCATTCCTCAGGTATTCAGCAGTCAGGTTTGGAATCAGACAAATTGTCCTTTCAGATCAGCCTTGGGGGAAGTCACTACCCTGATCTTTGTACCTCCCGTGTCCGACTGCTTTGGCATTTGAGTTTAATCCTTCCTTTTTAAGTGAATGCAAAACAAACACCATGCTCTCTTTCTTCTTTAGGGATAGGGATCCCATTGGTGCCTCCCATCCCTAGCAGCAGGGAAACAGACTTTTGTTCTCTCAGGTCAGGGAGGAGACACTCTGGAGGTGGCCTGCTCCCAAGCCCCTGCCTGCCCCTCCGAGTCCCGAAGCCAAAGGCTGGAGCCACTGTCAGGACTCATTAGAGAGGCCAAGTGTCTTTGCTTCCATTCTTAAGATGTCAGGCTCTGGATAATCACCTCTACAGGGAGCTGAGGTGGGGGCAGGCACCCAGGACCAAGTATTCAGGCTCATTAAGGCCAGATCCTTAATGATATTAAGGACGGATATTACTTGTCCCCCTTGCACTGAGCAGTCGTGACTAGCTTTGTTCTGGCCCTTTATGGCCTGGGAACTAATTGATCCAGGGCACAGAGGCTCCATCTCGGTGAAGGCAGGCACCATAGGAGAAGAGTCAAACAGGAAACAGTCTCGGTGTTTGCCAGAGTTCTTTAAGACTCACTGACGCTTTATTCCATTAGGAGGCAGTCAAGCCTGGTCAGTCTTGTTACAGCAAGTTTGGAAAAGTTTGAGTGTCTGGTTAGCTTATTTGGGTTATAAAGAGCCCATTCTAGGCAAGAAGCATTGAATATGGTTAGAGAATAAGCTGGAGCTTGAAGGGCATGGTTTCCAGCTGTACCCATTGCAGACATCTTGTGTTCCTAGCATCAGTGGACCAGGGTGGCACAGCAGCCAAGGCAGACCACCTGTGAAAGGAAGCAGCCAAGAAACCCTTTCCTAAGGGCAGAAGACTCCAGAGAGGAGATTCAGGAACCAGATTTACCACCAGCCCCAGAAAGCTGGGCAGCTATAGGCAAGTCAGCAAGTCTTAGGCTTTTGTTACCTAAAGCAGCACCAGTGCCTCTCATTTGTCTCCAGGTTATGAAAGACATTGAGGGGAGGAGAGGCACACAAGTTCCATGAGGCATCCCAGTGGGATCACACGGCTTCTAAAATGGAGGTCTGTGAACCTCGACAAAGATTTACCCGCTCCAGGGATTTAGCCACAAGGGAGTCTAAGAAAACACTTAAAGTCAGCTCTGGTCAAGATGGCAAAGTATCCTCCACCCGAGATGGCCAAGCTCAAGGGGTTCCCAACTCCCAGTTGCCAGTGGAGTTGTCACAATCACTCTAGTCCTGGAGGCCAGGTCAGCAGAAAAGCTGCAAGGAGGACTGCAGGGAAGACTCCTGGTTCCTATTTTAAGTTCAAGGGATAAATCCAAGAATGTTACATAAGTCCCCTGAACACATTTCAGATCCACCTAGTGAATGCGAAGCATTTGAACGTTTTCCTAAACGTGTTTCTCACAATGCAGGTGAAACGCTGAGTTTCACATTATTCCAGTCTTGTAAGAGCATGATAGACTATGCTTGTGTAGTCACCGTTTGTGTTATCTGCACAGGTAGTTTTCAGAGCACTCATCTCAACAACCCTAGGGGGCCAAGTAGGGTACCTGCTTCAGAGCACCTGTGCGCCTTGAAGAGCAGAAATTCAGTACTCAGCTCACTACATGCTAGGCAGTTTTAAGCTGATTTAATAGCATTGAGAATCAAGTCAGTTGCGTGTCTCAGCTGAGGAAGCTAGATGAGTTGACATGCCCGTGCCACCCAAGTGTCCCAACTGAGTGGTCAGGCAGGAGTCTCACTCGAGCTGTTGGGTCCCAGTCCATATTCAGTACGAGGTCATACTGCAAAAAACATGGGCATTGTCCCAGTAATCCCAAGTTCAACCTTGAGGCAATCCAGTATCTCACCCGAGTGCCTAGTCAGACTTAAGCAGCACTTTCTATTACTGGGGTCACAACAAATAGAACAGATACCCAAGTAATGGGCTCCTTCCATGAAACGGATGGATGTTTGTGAAACTCTGAAGTATACCTTCCTGCCCAGAAAAGGAAGTGGATCGGGTGGTTTTATGGATTCTCCTTGTCCTAGTGTTTTGAGATACTGATCTTTGTATCGGTTCTTTGGGGATAAGGGAGGGAGACTGCTTTCAAGTTCATTGGACAGCAATGATGCAGTTCTGCCCAGTTGTATATACCAAGTTTCTACAGAAAACAGAACAGCCTGTCTTATTTTACTCAAAAACCATGTCTGAAGACAGGCAAAACAGCCTCCCAAGACTCTTGTTCTCTGGAATCATCATTTGCACCTTGGAACCCCAGCAGCACCCTTCAGTCTGTACACAAAATGAACTTAAGTCTGGCAAGGAACGGCCCATAATCAGCAGTATCTACTGTACAGAGTTGAGAATGGATCCTGCAGATGTGGGACAGCTGTTTGTACTTAGCAGTTAAGTGTCCTTGCAATGCAGGCGGCCTCTGACAAAGGCATTGTTCTTTGCAAAGCATCCATCTCTCAAAGACTTTCTAAATCAGGCCCAGATGTTTACATACAACTCGCATTTCTCCAAAGATTCTTCTTTCTAAAGTCAGTTTTTACTAAGGTATATGCAGAATGTACAATCCAGCATGCGCAAACCCAGAAGGCAGGATTCAAATAGGTGCTAGAAACGGGCAAGACACCCTCCAGAGTCAAAGCCAACCCTCAGAGCCTATGAGGTTGGCAGTATGCCCATTTTACAGATATGAAAATAGCTAATGTGCCAAAGACATGCAGCAAAAGCTGCAGTACCAGTTTTTTGGACACTAAAGCCATGCATCAAAGACTGCGAGTCAGCCCTAAATGTCAGTCCTCGCCTCTTCCCAGTAATAGAGCATCCCTTTTTAGCTGGGTAAACCAGATTGCCCAGAATAGGCAGTTTTTCTGGTAGCTACATATAGTCATCTCACGAGATAAACAGGACATAAGTCAAACCTGTGAGTTCACGTCCCAGGCAGTATTCTTAGAGCAGAGGTGCCTCATTTATCCCCTTTTATCTTCCATTGGTTAGAATCCAGACAGTGGCTGAAGCTCTAGCAGAAACCTTGGAATATAATGCAAGCTTGGGAATGAATGCCTTGCACAGAGTGACAAGCCTGGAGACTTTTGGAAGCCCTCTTCCAAGAAAAGCAAAGTTCGGGAAAAGGTAATGAGAATGTCATGTTTCTTGGCTGCAAGACTAGACTTAGGGAGACTCAGGGTAGAGTACTGCTTTTCAGGGGACAGGGTCAAGTTAGGAGTTGAGCTACTGAGGTTTTTGGTTTCAAGTCTCTAGTCTGAACCCTAGGGCAGACCAAAGTGTTTGTGATAGCTCAGGTCACAGGTGTATTGAACACCACACCGAGGGCTGTGTCAAGAGATCAACAATACTCGAGTCACCAAGACCCTCTACCACCCACCAGCACTCGTCCAACTTCTCACTCCTTAGCCATTAACACTCAGCCTGACTCCCCCTAAACAAGCACACACACCTTGGTCTGTGTCAGACTTTTGAGCAACCAGCTGTCATGAACTATCCTCCCCATCATCTCAAGGGGTTCTCAGAAAGGGGCAGTATGAGCCCTAAGTAACTGAGGCATAGACAGTTACAGATCAGGCGACATACACTGGGCCTGGTTCACATCCTGCGTATGCGTTCTTAGTCTTCGCAATATTCATTTTACAGGAGAATAAAGTTTGTAGTTATACCACGTTCAGAGTTGCAACATTAAACCCAGGTTTAAGTCTGTTTTATAAAAGAGGTCAGCTTTAGGAGGGCGTTAGTAAGGCTTTGGTATCCCTGAAAATAGAGATAAGGTAGTGCTGGCTCAGGGGATGGAATCGATTGTGGCCACTGGAAAGAGTCCCAGCTCCCACTGTGCTTGCCCTTCAGCTCAAGTGCCTACTTAGATTAGTCCCCGACAGATCTCAGGGGGAAATTACAAGCAAGTGTTCAATTTCTCCTTCCGCAGCAGCTTGAGGCTGGGAAATTGTTTCTCCCCTGCAACCTTTCTACACTCACAGCTGCGACTCTCCGCACTGTCAGTGCCTTGCCAACAGGTTGGAAATGAATGTGTTTCCTGTGGATGGCTGTCAGGGAGGACATGTGTGCATTCACCTCCCTGCGTTCAGGCACCAAGGTCTACTGGGTGCCGGCAAACCTGGGAGAACAGTCCCCGGGCTGATGTACTAGGCATTGCCTGTCATCTGCTCATCTAGGGTTTCTGATGAAGGGGGAAGTCTTGTGGACCCCTGCTGGAGCCCCTCATAAACCATGGCAGGAAGTGCTGACACCTCACATGCCTGCATTGGGGAAGGGGAGAGGAATGCCCGATTTGTGGCATTCCTTCTACCCTGAGGGTGGGTAGAGAGCTAGGATAGTGGTACACCTTCTAGTTATGACTTCCTATATTGCCTGTTCAAGTCTGCTGTTTGCTATACAACTCCTCCTGCATGGGTAGGGTATGGGAGGGAGAGTTTGCCTCAAATTCATCTTTTTGTTTAATGGTATGTCCAATGGCATATGTGACAACGGAGTCACTTGGAGCAAAGTGACCCAGTCAGCTTCCAGTGAGCCGAGACAGTATTTTCCAAATCCTCTTTGCAGATCTTGCTTAGATACCAGTTATTCTAAGCATCTTTTGCTGGGTTTCCATCAAGATACAGGGACCAGAAAGCTCTTCTAGGAGTTCCCATAGCATTCATCTTGACCCAAGGCCATTTATCAGGCCGTAATACACTGATCTCCCAGTAGGCTAGACTATGGGAGCAAGAACATAGGGGTGTTTAGTCGTTTAGTCACATGAGGTACTGGTGCACCCCAAAGTGTATTAAGGCCCCCTCATCTGATCCTTGCAGTTTTGAGAAGTTATTCCCATTTTACAGATGAAACTAGCTCAGAAATATTCACCCAGAGCATATAAATACTATAAGGCAGAATGGAAATAGAGGTAGTCCAAGGTCAATCATTGATCATTAAGAGTCATACACTAGCATTTAGTGAACTCCGCTCCATGAAGTCATGTAATTGCGAAGAACCCAACACCTAGAAGACGGTCCCAAGGCAGCTTCCCTTCAGTGATGTTGAAAATGCTACAATAATTTTCTATGTGAGAGCCAACATCAAGGCTTACTTCCATCTATCGTAGTTTCTGCAGTGGAAATATGACCCCAAGTCATCCTGACGAGATTGTGAGCACTGACAAGACTTAAAGTACAGCCTATGTTCTTACCTTCGGGAACATACTGAGGGCTGAATTAATGCCCATTACAAGCATCCATGTCGGTAGTGTCTACCCACCTGTCTAGTCTCGTTGGGTGCTCTAGGGGCCCAGCCTCTGTCAGGCAGCCCTTGTCCTGTGGCTTTTACTGGAATCGACACCCAGGTGTGGCAGCTCCCACTGTTGCTAACCTGAGTGCTGTGCCATTGTTTGCTCCCTTAGCTCTGCTCACATCCCCATGAAGCCTATTTCTTGTCTCCAGCTAAATCCCTTTGAAGGTACCAGCTACTCCTCACCAGGGCCCTGGCTCAGCAATAGATAATTTACTGGACCTGGTACAAAGAATGTGGATAACCTTGTTTATAAGGTTACACCTGCAGCATTAAGGTGTTAACAAGCACGGGGCTCCTCTAAGCACAAAGCCCTTTGTGATTGTCAATTGTATAACCATGAGGCTGGCCCTGCATCCACCTTAAGTTTTTTTCCCTTCATCCAGGCCAAGACCAATCACACAAGGCTATAGGTAAGGGATAGTGGCTTTTTGTTAAGACTATCCACTGGACATGCAGTTGTGATTCCTTAAGAGGAGATAAAGTCTGCCATTTGTCCAGGTATGAAAACAAACTATGGAGACTAGTCCATTTACCTTGGTCCAGAAAGTTTGAGAATGGGGGTAGGGGAGAGGTCCAGCTATGTACTTCTATAGCAGGAAGATTTCGGATTCACCGATGGTAAAGACGCTAAGAGCTAACAATAGTTCAAGATATGAGCTTTTGCGTGGCTGAGCATTTTACATGCCTTCCAAGTTCATCTTAGTCTTTCTCCGGACAGGCAGGCATGGGGCAGGAAAGCAATATTCCTAAGTGCACATAGGCAATATAAGTGACATGCGATTTGAGAGCCTCCCCAGAAAAAAAACACTTATCTGTGCTTATCTGACCTAAGCATCTTATGCTATTTATCAAGTCCTCACATCTCAGGTGACTTATGGTAGCCATGGAACCACATATAATCTGAACACATAACTGACCAATGATACCAGCTGCTGAGGTCTGCAGACGACCTGCAAAGGCCAGTCTCTCCATGAGTGGCTCCCAGTTGATGACTCCAGTGGCCTTACCAAGCTTTCTTGGACTGCCTAGTACAGTATGCTTCCATTCACCCTCTCTTCAGAGGGCCAGACTTGTATCAAGATCTAAAGCTCTTGGCATCCTCCACTCCCCCTGCCTATTTTCCCTGACAGTTCTTGCATGTCTAATCCTGCTTTAGCTTTTGAGGACCTAGATTAATGCAGGAGTACAGCATCCAGCTTGAATACCAAGGCTCAGAGGTTAAGCATTTGCCTAATGCCACATAGCAATAGTTAAACCAAAATTCAGAGTCTGGAGCCCCATTTTAATTGCTCTAAGCAAAGCAATTCTGACTTGGCTCCAAACCATGAGTGCAGGCAGAATTTTCTGTAACTGATTGGAGTGCTCAGTCTGAGGGTATTGAGAAGCTAGAGAGTGAACTTGTTTTGCAGAGTGATGACCTGAAGGAGTCTCCTACACCTACAGGAGGTGCTTCTCTACTCGATTCTCAGGTGTGTGGATAAGTGGACCTGCCTGTGAGGCATATGCTTTGGTCTTAGGACTCTTTAGTAGCCCTCAGTATACATCCACCCTCACTGTTATTAGTGCAAGATGCCGCCTACCTCAGCCTCCTGCCTCCACCTAACTTTTTCATGGCCATAGATGCAACTTTGGATCTGTTAACTAGTTTAACTCTGAAACTTGGACGCTCTATACCAAGTCTTTCTAGTTTAAACTTAGCCTCCCAATACCCACCCACCCGCAACCTTCCAGTGTTCCAGGAAGACATGCAAAGAATGTAATTTGTCTATTAAAAGTAGTCACAGCCTAGGTGTCCATTTAACCCATTTAAGGGGGTGGGGGTGGGGGCAGGGGTTCAAACAAGATTCAGCTAAGAAAATCAAGGTACATCTGCAGGAACCAGTGTGGAATGATTGCCACAGAATGCTTAATCAGATAAAGAGATGGCAGGAATTTGTGATTTGATCTTATGTGTGAAATGTGCTTCTAATCTTAGTCTAAGTTTAGCATGATGCTTTGAGTTATCATTTGTGTATGTTGTCTTATGGCAAATTTAAGGGATTAAGCTTTTCTAGTAGATACTAGGAAGTAGTCACAGGCTGAACTACCTAAATCCTAGTACATAATTGCTGAGTGTCTAATACTGGCCAGAGTTTACTGTCACCCATTGTCTCCCTGGCCCCAGGAGAGTCCTTCATTCTTGTGCTTCTTGGAAGCACATGTAGGCCAAATGGGGGCTTCGAATTGGCTATCAGCTCCATGCCGGCTCTGAGCATTGTGTTCATTTGGCATTTTACCATTGCAGGCATTTCCAGGGGATTACAATCCTCACCTCTGGACCTGCTCACATCCTGCTAGGTGTGTTCTAATCACTGTGGCAGGCCCTGGCTGTCATACCTTATTAAATATATTGTCACGGCCTGGCCTCAGCCAGTACGGAGGGATTAAAGCAATAAAACTAAATGGACAAGTGGCCAGTATTAGAGTTGTTCTTACCCAGAACTGCTGTACGTAATGGTATACAGCTGTAAGCACCCTGCCCCCACTGTGCTTCCTCCTTGTACAAGCACCCCTCACTTCCCCCTACCCTGGAGGCAGCTGCTTCTGTTCTCTATCAGTAAGGCCGCTTGGGATTGGTCCAGCTCTAGCCATCAGCCAACTAAGCTCCTGAGGATGGAGACCTGTTGCCTAGCAACAGACAAAGCTGACTGAGTCCCAGAGGTCCTAGAGGGAGAGGGTTCATGCACTTTGGCTAGGATAGCTACCACTGACACAGGTAGTAGTTCTGGCTTCTTTACTTCCATACCCATTTATTCCCGACAGATTAATACACCCCTCCCAAAGCTAAGTGGGCAGGGCATTAAGATGGGGGCAAGATGTAGATGGTGAATGAAGGTAAAGGCTACACTACAACTAGTGAATATTGAGTCTTAAGTGCATCAAGAGTTAAATGATCTGGGTGTCATTATATAGTAGAATCCTATTTCGCTGTATGGTAATAGGCACACTGAATAGAAAGCCATTATACGTCTTCGGATTAACGATGGTCATCAAGAGTGACTAACCTCCCGTGTAATGACTGCTGAATTGTGTGGAATTTGCAGGTTGAATAGGATGGATTATTTTGAAAGAGAAAGCACATGCCTAACCCTGCTCTTTAAAAGGTACGGGCCACAAACTCAGGGCTCAGACCTGAGATCACATCCTCAGAGGTTCTGCGTTGCCTTGAGGGCCTGTGCACAGGCGACTAAGGACTGCCCGAAGGGTAAGGTTTCATCTACTTAGATGCTGGACTTTGCTAATTTAGACTTGTGAGGTACATACTTGGAGACTGTTCCTGGGAGGACAATCATCCCAGAAACTCTTGGTCTTGGCTTGTACTGGTAAAACTGTTTGCCATCACTTATGAGACCAACTCAACACCTAACAGGCAGCGCTAGGTAAGAGCCTGGGTTTAGAGTCTAGACCTAGAATTGAGTGTTAACTCTGCTTCCACGCTGCAAGCTCACAGGAACACAGGCTTGAGCTGGTTCTTGCTACTGTAAAATGAGAGAATCTCTCATGTCTCATGGATTAAGACATCAGAACACTGACTTGATGCCTGGCATATAGTTATTAGTGTATCCTATGGATTTCAACTCTTGGCATCTTGTTGCTTGAAAAATGATCTTGTTGCATCTGAGCAGGCTTGAATTTAGAGGGTTAGTCACCACGGACTATGTTTCAAGCCAACAGTAACCTTAGAGTCAAGTTTGTATCCCTTCCTGAAGGCCTCTATGGGTTTGTTTGTGTGCAATACACTTACTCTGGCTTTTCTACTCTAAACATTTTAGATTCTGCCTTCTGAGGGTCACAAGCACTTGAGGTCAATGCAAATAGTGTGATTACCTGTACTTCTCCATTTCTAGACTCCTGAAGGTTTGGCCAAGAGTATCAGCTCAATGTCTCCTCTCACAGCTCCAAGGCATAAAGAATGTGTCTGAGGCTGGCTCGAAGACATTATGTGTTTGGAAGCCTCAAGGCTTAGAGGGTGTTCTAGAGCCACTTGTCATTAGAAAGCTTTGTCCAAGCTGAAGTTGACACTGCCAGGTTGGTTAAGTTTAGGGACATATGCAGATGACAGAGCCAACTGGAAGTTCAGAGACCCGAGGCACAATTCTGACATGGCTCTGATGAGTTGTTTCACTTCCAAGCATGCTTCCCATCTGTAAGAGCAGTAGCTTATACTTCACCCCATCTAAGGTTATCACGAATCTCAGGAGAACACTTTAGAAGCCAGGACTGTCTAATCTGTACCAAGAGCTAGACAAGACTCCTGATTTTGTCCAGGTTCCCAGCTGAGAGCACAAGTGGAGAAAGGTTGGGAAACACTGATCTACTGAACTGACCAGAAGCTGACCATGAGAAAGCTTAAACTGGAGACAGCTGACAGGTGTTAGACTGTAAGACGTCATCTGAGGGAGAAGCCACACCATTGGAATTGTTTTACAACAAGCTGCACAAGGGATGAAGGTTTTACACTGAACTCTGGACCCACGCAACCCAGTCAGCTTCTTCCAACTCCTATTCTGCTCTAAAGCTCACAGTAGGACCTAGATTTAAGTTAGGTTGTGTTCAGACTATTAGCCTGATTGGCTGAGCTGGGATCACATGAAGAGACTTTCTTCACACCTTTCATTGGAGTTCCTAGCTATTCCCCAGGGAAATTAGAGCTGGAGCAAACCCCCTACAGCCAGATTGGGTTGGAGCTTGGGGTGGAGTGGTCAGTGCCTAGGTTCCCAGCCTAAGATATCTGGCTGCTCAAGTATCCCATTAAGCCGCCTACTTGAACTGCCTGTTTGAGACCTTTGGGCCAGGTCTGCTAACTCACCCCCCCCAGGTGTTATCAGCTGCCTGTGGTCTACCGCCACCATCACTGCCTGACCTTGTGATGTTGATCCACCTAGTTTCTACACTTTAGCTGTGTGAACCTCTGTCCAGTCGCCCATAGTCCAGAATGCTCTTTACGCCTAGGCAGGGAGGCTTTACCCATCCTTCTGTGTCTAGAAAGGTATACATCACCAGAGGTCTCCGAATTTCCCAGAAGATTAAATCTGCTCATCAACCCCTTGGTATTACATTTCTATCCTTTATAGGGCTTAATTATGGTTTGGGACTTGTCCGAGACAGATGTGTTTCTAATACGAATGGGTCAAGACAACAGGTATCTGTAAGGCCGGTTGCCTCGCTGGGAGCCAAATGGACACACCCTTCTCTCCCCGCACCTGAAAACTACGTCATCATTCTGAGCACATTACTCAGCATTTGCCCTCTCCACGCAGGCACCCATTTCCGCATTCCAATCTCAGTCCTGCACCCGCCGAAATTTTGAAAAAGCCCACCAAAGACCTGCCCTATGGCAACTTGCCCCGCACGTCCTCGACCAGCCCCTTGCCAGTGCACAGTCCTTTCATAGCCAATGAGATTACCTCCACTTTATTCACCTCGTCCATGCCCAGTCCCCTCATAGCCAATGGAACTGCCTACTCTTTGTTTCCCCGCAGCCAATCAGCTACCTCCACTCCATATAAAACCCCACGCCCCAAGAAGAGAAGTGCGATTTCTCTGGCCCCTCCTGTCGGACCGTAGAACCTCGCCCAGGAGCTGATTAAATTTCTTTATTCCAGTAACTGGCCTCAGTTGCCTCATTCGAACCTCAGTTGCTTCATTCAACCCTTACAGTATCTATGACCCATGGAGTCTAGGGATGTGATTTAAACACATGACCATCAACAAGGAGACAGGCTCTCAAACCAACTCATTTAAAAGTATACTAGGTCCGGCCAAACTAAGTTTCATAAGCGAAGGAAAAATAAAGATTTCTGTGAACAAGCAAATACTCAGATTTCGTCACCACCAGGCCTGCTTTACAAGAGCTTCTGAAAGAAGCACTACACATAGAAAGGAACAACCAGTATCAGCCATTCCAAACACATTAAAAGGTAAAGAGCATCACCACAATGAAAAATCTACATCAACTAATGGGCAAAACAGCCAGCTAGCATTAAACGGCAGCATTAAACTCACATATACCAATATTAATCCTAAATTTAAACAGACTAAATGCCCCAAAAGACACAGACTGGCAAATTGGATAAAAAGCCAAAACCCATCAGTATGCTGCATCCAGACCCATCTCACATGCAAGGATACACAAAGACTCAAAGGGATGGAGGAAGATTTACCAACCAAATGGAGAGAAAAAGAGTTGCAATTCTTGTCTGATAAAATAGACTTTAAAGCAACAAAGACCAAAAGAGACAAAGAAGGACATTACATAATGGTAAAAGGATCAATGCAACAAGAAGAGCTAACAGTCCTAAATGTATATGCACTCCATACAGGAGCACCCAGATACGTAAGGCAAGTTCTTAATGACTTACAAAGAGACTTAGACTCCCACACAGTAGTGGAAGACTAACACCACATTGTCAATATTAGATCAACCAGATAGAAAATTAACAAGGATATCCAGGACTTGAACTCAGACCTGGAACAAGTAAACTTAACATTTACAGAACTCTCCACCCCAAATCCACAAAACATACATTCTTCACAGTATCACATCACACCTATTCTAAAAGTGACCACGTAATTGGAAGTAAATCACTCCTCAGCAATTGCATAGCATTTCACAGGTTTAAATGAAATATTGGTTGGCTGCTTGTTATTTTCCTCCCTTATTCCTTCCTGTCTCCATTGTTAAGCACAATTATTGGCATAAAAAGTTTTTAATACCCATTTTTAGACTGCATTCTAGTCTGGGCAATAGAGCAAGATTCCTGTTCTCTCCCTCTTTCATTATTTTTTCCAAAAATAAAAGTATATTAGGAAAATTCCTGCAGGGTGATAGACTTGAGGGCCTTTACTTACATAACCGTGAGGGGTTCCAAGCATGTTGACCTCCCCTTTTCCTATCCCCAAGTCTAAAGTGAAGTCAGTATGCCAACCACATGGCATCAGATCAGGGACTTGAAGGTAACTAAGTACCGTTATCTGCCTCACCTTCTCCCAGAAGGGCCCTAAGAAAGTTAGGTGCCCAAAACAGGTGCTGCAAGGCAAAAGTACAAGGTGGGCCATTAGTCAGAGGCTTTAGTATACCAAATCCAAATGAGTTAAGCACCAACTGGCATTTTTCTGAAGCCAGCTTCAGACCATGGCAGCTGCTGATCTTAGATCCAGGGATCTTGTCCCCATTTTGAAAACCTTACTAATGTGGATTTCTTGCATTGGAAAAGACAAGATATTTTCAGGGAGATTGATATTCCACAAAGCTCCATCTACCAGGGAGGCCCAAGATCTTGGAAGGTGACCATCTGCAGAGGAACCTGCGAGTTGAGAACAAGCCTGCCCTCAAGAACAACCTTTCAAAAAAAGGTAGAGCTTTAAGTACAGTAGGATGAAGACCAAGGGATGATGTAGCAAAAACAGGAGTTATATCCTGGGAAGCAAGACGACTTCAAGAAGCAGTTTATCTGAACTGGGGTAGCACCTGGATCCTGTTTTTTCCAGCTGTAGGATTCAGGATCTGAAATTGCTTAGGGTATCCTAGCTTGGGATTCATAAAAAAATGGTTATACATACCCTCAAAACTTTTCCTGATACAGGAAAGCATGTATGTTCCAGCGTGAGTGTGTCTCATTTGTTCTCAGAACAAGCTATGATCACGATGCTTCTTATCTGAGACAGCTGCCTCACACAGCACCCTATCCCACCCTGAGCTCATTTCAATTCTGTCACAGCCATCTTCCATGGTCCCTATACTTGAGACAAGAGCCTGTTTTAAGTTCTTTAACACATAAAAACACTACACTTAACTGTTGAGCCTTGTAGCTACCGATGAGAACATTTGCATTTTACATTGTTAACTAGGCTAACAAGAACATACACAGGCATCACATTAGCATTGTTATGACTGGACCATCATCCCCAGCCCACATGCCATCCTTGTCATTACCTCCAAGTCATCCTCTGTTCTGGTTCACATGCCCTCTGGATCCCTTCTCCTGCTTCCGAGTCTGCCTTTGGAATTAGTTTAGTTTCTGTCCTTAAGGCAAAAAGACTTGGCACGCATTCTGGGGAGATACTTTGCAACCAAGCAGATACTGCTTCTGCTTAACTTTTTGTTCAATAACTAAATCTAAAGGTCAGTAACCAAGTGAACACTGGTCAGCTGCCAAAGTAGAAAGGTCAAGATAAGGCTATAATTCAAGCCACCAGGTGTTCACTAACACACCCTTGCAATATAATCTTCAGGTGTTTCCCTTCTAGATTCGAGGCTAGAAAGTGAAATGCATCTCAAGGCAAGTTATCAAGATGCTTTGCAGTGTCCTGAAGATTCTAGAATAAACCCTGATGCAGAGTACCTTAAGCAACCCTGTTAGCTCCTGGAAACAGGATACAAGGAGTGTTTGTTATCCAACTATGCAACCCTTCAATCAACATAGGTTAATGGAGTCATGTCTTTAGAGCACACACTAGAACCAACTCACCCGTTCAATATTTGGCCAGTGATTGAGTCAAGGAAGTTCTGGTCAATAGCATTGTTAGAGCTAGGATTAGTCACACTGGTAGTCGTGGGCTTCTTCCAATCTGTTAGTCTTGTTTCTAAGACTTACAAATCAGTCAAAACTTAGATCTGCCAAGAAAATGAGGCTTTTTCCCTCCAAGTTTTGATCAAGTCAATTAAGAGTTATTAATTTGTAAGGATAAACCGAAGTTAAAAGAATCAGAAATTTCCAGACAAGGAGGTGGCATGTGCCTGAAAGGAGCTCAGAAAGCTAGAACTATTTCTGCAGGAAGGACACAAAAGTAGATGGACCCACCCAACGAACCTGCAGCCTCGGTTCCTGGGAAGGTGCGAGAGGCAGGATGGCTGAGCATCTGACAGCAGTTTCATATTCAGCCCTTGAAAGTTTGCTTCTCCCTCCCCACTGCTCAGACCCTTAATCCCACTAGTCTTCTCTAGACATTTGGCCAGATGCTAGATTTCAAGACAGTGGGAGGTAGATATAGACATTAAGCTGTGTGAAACCACGGGACCCTCACCATCTCCCTGCTACAAGAGCCCACCAGCCAAATTCATGCTGTAGTCTGAACAAACTTCCTACAATCCCTGCAGTTACCAACAGCTGTGTTTTGATGGCATAGATGCTGCTTATGAGAGTTTGAAGTAGGTTGCACATAGGAGCAGTTTCACAAAAAGTTTGAATCTCTTCCTCCCAAGGCAACCTTATGAACTGCTTAAAGAACAAGAATTCTACCTCAGTCAAGGCAGATTAGCTGATGGCATAGTTATTTGTAAGTCCTCCAGCAGTAGAGGGCCAGACCTCACTTCAGAAAGTACGTAAGTGAATGGGGTGAGGACTGCTGACTACAGTTGTCTAAAGTGCTCCTTCACCCTCCTGTGTTCAGGACCTCTGGTCACCAGCTAAGGACAGAAGTCATGCATAGATCCTAGACATCTGAAAATGAACACATCGTAGAACTCTAAGGCACCAAGGTCCACCATATTCAGTTTGCTTAGGTACCAAGGCTACCTTTGGTTACTGGGGTGCCCACCACTGTTGCATTGGAATCCAAACATAAGGCCAGCAGGTCTGCCTGGGATTAACCCAGTCAGATAGTTGCATGTTGCCTGCTTTAGCACAAGGCTCCCTTAATAAAGTATCTGTATTGGGCTGATATAGTGCTACCGAGTAATGTGATATAGATGGTATGTTTTCTAGCGAAAGCAGTTTGAACATCAAGAAAGGACTAGGAGACTCACAAGCCCTTTCAAGGTACCTGTCTTTAGGTTTCTTGCTTTAATCCCTTTATCCCATTCTCCCCAAAGGCATCTGATAGAGCTCAGATAAGTTCATGTCAGTCATAATTGTGGCAGGGACAAAGTTGATCTTCAAGCTTTCATACCTCATTGCATTGTAGGTACAGTTGATGCTAAGACATCCCCGCTTTAGAGTATAAAATGGGTGATATGGTTTGGGTATATCCACACCCAAATCTCATCTTGAATTGTAGCTCCCATGATTCTCACATGTTGTAGGAGGGACCTGGTGGGAGGTAGTTGAATCACAGGGGCAGTTTCCCCCGTGTTGTTTCCACAGTAGTGAATAAGACTCAAGATCTGATGGTTTTATAAGGGAAACCCCCTTTTGCTTGCCTCTCATTCTCTTGCTGCCACCACATAAGTGCCTTTTTGCCTTCCACCATGATTGTGCTGCCTTTCCAGCCATGTGGAACCGATTCTATTAAACCTCTTTATAAGTTACTCAGTCTCAGGTGGGTCTTTGAGTAGCATGAGAACAGACTAATACAAGTGGCCAAAAACATTAAGGTCACACAAAGGCAGAAATTAACTGGGGTTGACTGTCCACATTTTTGACCAGGCTGAGAACAGCATCTGATCACCATAGAGATGACAGTCTAGTACATAGTAGATGCTTTAGTGTTGAATAGACCAATAGCACTAGATGCCAAGCCAACTGTGCAGCACTAGAAGCATGTCATTTCAGGAATTATCAGACCAAGCTGCTACCCCCATGGTAGGGACCCTATGGGAGGTCTCTCAGATTAGATTGACATCTTGTTTTCTGGTCTTCACTAGCTTTCCAAGGCTGTCCATCCCCCACATCCCCTCCTGTTCTGTTATCAGCCTCAGGTTGGAGGCTGATATCAGAAGGGCTCCGATAACACTCCTTAAGTGGCAGCAAGCTGTAAACATTCCCACTGATGCCATTTGATTAGCTGGCTGGGAAAATGCCTGAAGAAGGTCCTGGCTTGTCACTGAGAGACAGGCAAAGGTGTCACATGGAGCTGCTGAAAAGCAAGCTGGTTGGGGCCACCACTGTGGAGTTATATAAAGCACTTGGCTCCAAGACAGACCTCTACAGCATCGCATGTGTGATCTGCCAGGGTGGCTGTGGGTTTATGGTTTTGGTACACATGCAACAGGAACGTATTCATAGCCCAGATAAGTTAATGACCTATTAGTGGCAAGTGGGGATAGAGATAAAGCTGTTGTGTAGAAGCCTACCCCACATTCCAAAGCCACAAGCAATTTTAACACCCTGGTTATATCCTATTCAAACAGCCACCCTGTTTAGAAGGTTGCAGTTTCTAAATATGTATTCCATTGGAGGAAAGACAGGAGGGCTAGGGAACAAGGCTAAACTATTTTCTGGGCATGATCTTAGGATGTTAAACCCCTGGAGGTGGAAGATCAAATGATGGCTGAATTCTTATTCCTTGAACTACGAGTTCAGTTCAATTCAGTTCAGATAGCTAGAGACAAATGTAAAGGTAAGTGTATAAATGTTACATTTAGGTTTTTCTACCTTCTAGAAGAAAACAGTGCTCATTTAGACATTCTGCAAGAAACGATGGTTGGAGGTAGACTTGACATTTGTGTTTTAGAAATTTAGTTCATGATGTATCAATAGGCAGAAGGGATTGTGTAGGGACGAGTTTAAAATGCCTGCCAACAAGCCAAGATTGGGGTTTGTTTCCTATCTTGTCAAAATTCCACTTCTCTGGGCAATTCCCCGCAGCATTCTGCCCCTTAGTGCTAATGAGGGGGGAACCATTTGCTGTGAGGGTACATTTTGGAAAGCAATTTAACAGCTAGTAAGAACTGTACCTGGTACCCTTAAAATAATCAGCACCCCACTCCCGCAAGCCTACCCCATAGTAATAAAGGTACCAGAGTTCAAGGATTTGTCAAGTTGTTTATTCGATGTTTAGGGACCAAAACCCCTAAGGAAGTTTAGGTCAGGGGATGGGCGAGTTACTTGAAACCATGACACACCACTGGAGTGACTGAGCTTAAGTTCACTGACTTGATTTGCCCTCCCCATGCACCCAGACATTAGAAAATTCACCCAAGTAGGTCATCTACAAGGAATCTACTTTAAAGTCCGATAAGTCCAAGAATGGGAGGACTCCTGACACTGATCAGGAGAGAGCTAGAGTAGCTGTGTTAGTGTCGGACAATGCTGACTGCAGAGAATGGTGGATGTTACATAAGGAAACTATCACTCCAAATCCACGTTTGTCAGATTCCTGCTGAAGACCCAAAAGATCAGTGGGATCAGTATCTCGAGTCGATAAGCTTTTCTTACAGCCATCAGTGCTCATGAGGGCGACCAGCCTAATTCCTGAAATGGACAGTTTCACCCATAGGTCCAGCTTTCTCACAAATGCTTTTTGTGAAAACTGTTGGTACATGGGGCATCTTCTCAGAGCAAAAAACCAAGCTAAGAAGAACTAAGGGCACAAGATCCCTACCCATCCTTTGATAACATGAGTATTAGAATCTAAACTGGGTACAGCTATTCCCTGCAGTTTCCTAGGCAGGAAGAGCCAGGGAGAACCTAGTGTTGCTCCAAAGTGAGCCAACATTAAGTTCTCTTCCATAACTTTAGATAAGTCTTCGTGCAGCAGGATGTATAGGCCAAGAATCCACCCACCAGATCATTGCCTTCTGCCTGTACTGGTCACAAAGCACCAGGTAGACAGGTTACCTTTAAGGTCCTTAGAGTAGCTCCTACAAGTGAGCTCTCAGGAGAGTCCCAGCTGTCAGCCCTAGCCACACTGGGCAGTTCTTAAACACAAGGGAAGTAGCACACTGAGACAGAAGTCATAATCCTGGCAGGAGTGTAGAGAGAACACTGAAACCTAGTATTTCATACCTACTTTAAACATTTAGGATTTTTCTTAGAGGTCTTAAGTCAGGGTGAAGTATGGTGTGTGTACAAGGATGTCCATGTTTCTCAGCACAGGCTCTTATGGCTGGACAGGGCTCTGCCTGGTCCTCTGGCCAGCACTAAGAGCCAAGCAGTTATGTCGTGTACCTGTGGCACACATCCAGCCTGCCGGAGTAATGTCTGGGTTAGCCACATAAGGACCGTCAGAGACCTGAATAAGGATGCCAATCTAAAAGAGGAGTTTAAGAATCCAGATTGTATTCCCCACTAATAGAAGCTAGGGGATTCTGGCTACAGTCTTTGTGGCCTCAGAGCTAGAATAGACTAGGACTAGTGCTACTGAATAAGACATGTTGCTCCCAAGCCAAGCCCCACCTGGCATTCCTTAACCCGTCTCGGATTTGGTTCTCTGAAGAGTTTAACACAGCTTAGTGTTTATGGCATAGCATAGGTCCCAGAAGTCGGGTATCGGATTATGTAACTGAGCAATGAATCCCCTTCATTTAAAGCAACTCTAGCTTTAAAGGTAAGATTCTGGAAAAGTGACTGGCAGGTATAGCATGGTTGGCTTAGTGCGATATCATTTGAGATTTAACACTCAGACATGATGGAACTTTTTCCTCCAATAGGATGAGTCTCATCTAGACTTAACAGTATATGGGAAAAGTTCTATGCCTCCCTGTAATATTGGGTACATATCTGAAATCTTTTAGAAAGTCTTCGCTTAGTCTTTGGTCGACCCTTCTTTGAAAGGTAATTTTGTAACTAGAGCAATTGTTTTTTCTAGCAGATATCTGTTCATCAAGATGGCTAATTTCAGCATACGATATTGTGGTTGAAGTTGTGTTGAGCCATCGTATGCTTCTGCAACCACCTCTGGCACTTGCTTATAGAAGAGGTGAACCTAACCCAGGCAACCTATTCCTGGATTAGGACCTGACATTTATAATCAGTTGACTTCAGGAAAGGATTCCCAGTTAACACTTTTCAAATATGGCAGCTGAGATCTGCCAGTTTAAAGCTCAGGAGACATTCTGTCTGGTGGAAAGGACTTGGGAAGAAGTTCCTGATGCTCAGTTCATATAGTCTAATACTGCTGTGCTAGACATCAGCCCACTTGGTGAAACAGCCAAAGTACACACTCACTACAGAACTCAGTATAGTCATGCAGTTTGTATACATAAGATCGTTACTAGCAGAGATAGTCTTGTTTCAGTCTTCAGAAAAGGGAGGCAAAGGTCAGACGAACAGTCGCTTTAGTGTGAACCTAGTGCTAAACTCAGTCTTCTAGCTGGACTGTTTCGAGATTCAGGGAAAGTAGGGTTTAGCAGCACTGAAGACATGTTAGATAAGTCTTTGTACAGCAGGATGTATAGGCCAAGAAATCCACCTGCCAAATCCATTGCCTTCTGCCCATACTGGTCACAAGGCTACAGCCCCAGGTAGACAGGTTACCTTTGAAGGTCCTTAGAGCAGCTCCCAGAAGTGAGCTCTCAGGAGAGTCCCAGCTGTTTAGCCCTAGCCACGCTGGGCAATTCTTTCTTAAACACAAGGGAAGTAGCACACTGAGGAACTTGCCACCACTGGAGACAGGAGCTATATCCTGGCTGGAGTATAGACAGAACACTGAAACCTAGTGGTTAATCTCTACTTTAGGATTTCATATCTTGTGGAACAAAAAGCTTATTAGAAAGCTAGGTGCCAAGTGGAGTTCACAGTATTGAAAGTGGATCTTTATCACCACCCCCCACTGCTTCTCAGTTTCCCTTTCATTGGATGTCAGTGCTCGTTTGTTCTCCATTACTCCCATGAAATAGCCTGTGCTAAGGGTGCTACTGCAGCTCAGATCACCTGCAGGTTAGAGCCCACAAGCCACTCGAGAGAAGTCAAACCTTATCCCAACATGGGTGTGTTCTACATGAGGCCTCCAGCTTGGCATGGACAGCAGCCCACCCAGCTCTGGAGTCCTTTGAATCCTGTCTCCAAGGTGGGTGGAGACATGAACACAGGCAAAACACACGACGTGGGCCTAGTTATCCTCAGCCCTTCAGGGATGTGTAAATAGGAACCTTTGAAATATACCTGCTCCTGGTTACTACACTGGAGAACCACTGGCAAAGAGTTACAAATATGTAGCCCAGATATGAGGACTATCCTTTACACACAAGTCTATTCCTTTTTCAGGTGAGGCATCTACATACCTTTGCAGTGGAACACAGGTTGTCCTTTCTGGAAGGACATTCAGCAGCAGCTAGGACTTGATTATACCCACTCAATGTCAGAAATCTCAGTCCTACAGATCTATCCCCTGGTCATAAGTGCTGGTTTGCAGGAACACAGGTAGCAGTATTTCAGTTTAGAAGCTAACCACTGCCATTCCCCCACCCAAAAATAGCAACTCTTGCTTTGGCAGAGGTAAATTTAAGGACCATAACATTGAAATGACTGAGGTGTATACCATTGACTTACGTTTTGGTCAGTTTGATCTAGTTACGTCAGTTTTACCTAACATTTTATCACTTGAGTCCTATCAAGTGACATAGCTAGATCAGCAGTAAGCCCACCTTTATGAGAAACCTGCTTTAAAGTTATGAGTAGAGAGCACAATAGCACGTTGACGCTAATATACCTACTCCAGCTTGCTTTTGATTGGTGTCAGGCAAAGAACTATAGGTCAGATTAGGAATAACAGGCATGATAAAGGGGACAGTTCACTAGAGTTCATCCTGATGCATGTACTTAAGACCTGGGATGAAGACAGCATTGAGAAATAGACAAAAGTCATCCAACTCCGCACCCCTTAATTGTGGACAGAGCTAGCAGGCATCAAGCGATAGCTAGGTCAGTAACCAGTCTAACATCAGTCCAGTGAAAGTTGTGAGACCACTGTTTTAGGAACCCTATGAAGGGATCTAACAATTCAGTCAGCGAATTGTCTGATGCTGGCAATGTCAGACCATGAGGATGCTGGAAGAAAGATCGCCATTTCCCAAAAAAGACAAGATGCCACCTTGTTGCTTGGGAGTCTGGTTCCAACCCTGTCCTTCACCATACAAGAGAGAGACTCAATTTCTGAAGCTACCTCAGGAGATAACCCTTAAGATATTATGCATGAAGAGACAGGAGTGATGTTGGCAGTGAATTGGCTGAAGCAGATCTCGAAGACCTTAAACAGATTTGATGCAGTACATAATGCCAAGGACAAGCAACATTGAAAGACTGAAGGTGTTTGGAAGATTGGAGTCTTTGAACTAGTGTATTAATTTATGCATTTGAGAGCCATCAAGGGGTTCCTCTTGCTAGGAATTTTTATCCTGCATCTTTGACAGTGGTATCAGATCCTCCAGTTAGCCTTACACTAGCCCCACAAGCAGATGATATTGCCACTGGAACCTCTAATTCCTGGAACAGCTGGTGATAACAGAACCACCACTGCACTGAGACAGCCACAAGCTACACCAGAGCCGACAGCCCTCAAGTTCCCCATGAAATTCCACTCTGAAGACCATGGACCCCTCTACCCTCACCCCCAAACCAGCTCACACTAAACTACATTGAAAACACTTCGTATTCTACAACAGAGTATTCTAGAGCTCACATTGACCATTCAACCTATACCATGTTTGGGGGTTATAGAAGAGCCATGCCCAGAGAAGTTAGATTCATTGATCTTGTTATACAGCCAGTATACATGCACATTAGAATTTGTTCCTACCTTCCCCCACCTAGAATACACTCAAGTAACTTAAGACTTTGTGCCCAAAGCATCTATTAAGTGCTCTAGTTCTGGGTTCACTATGAAGACCTAAATCGGGGGGGCCTGGGTGATAAGTGGATTCATATAAGCCCAGCAATAGCCTAACAGCTCCAGCTACAAGAGTAGAGCTTTGATTCCAAGCGACTTATTCCTTAGATGAGACCATAGCTTAACTTCCCAGACTATACAACTTCCTTTTACAGATGCACTGATCATCCTAAGCACAGGCCCTGGGAACTGAAACTGCCCAAACTCCTAGCTCATGACCAGGCAGCCATGCTTTATCACATCACCAATGTCCAGGGCTCAGGTGATTGGACTGAGGTGACCACCTGACCCTGGAACATCTCACCAGGCTGAGTTGGAGGACCCGGCTGAGGACCTGGCATGGACGAAGGGGCTGTCAAGTGGGAGGTGTATGTAAAGACATACCACATAGCCATCAGGAAGAAGAGAAAAACTTGTCTTGATACAGACCAAAAGGTCAGAAGAGACCTGACCAGAACCTGGAAGATGCCAAGGCGGCCTTCAAGTTGTTTAATTCAATCCCACCAGGACCCTTTCAAAAACAATCCCTTTACTTGGGGCCCTTGAGAGCCCATGTTTGTCAGATTCCTGCTGAAGACTAGAGCAGGCTTCTGTAGTCCTCTGCTTACCTCCTACTCATTTATTTCAGCAGTTACACAGCAAGCTCCCAGGAAGCCCCAAGAATGGATGTCGAGTCAAGCATGATACACTGTCGAGAGAACAGGAGACTCATGGGTAAACAAACTGGACTTCCATGACTGGGGAACTCGTGCTGCCAAGAGCAAAACACCTTCCCAAAACTAAGTGAGGAGGGTCTCCATGACAGCATTGCCACAAACTGATGGACACTGAGCGTAGCTTGGTTCGAGTCAGTCTTGATTCACCTTTCAAGTGGTGACGTAGTATAGACCCAAGGGTCATAGTGTAGTGAGATCAAGATGACCGAGTTATCTAAAGAGCTGAAGGTGTTTAAGTGTTTCAAATTCAAACTTCTGTAGAACCTTGGCCATTTGGAAGACGCTACTTCTCTATGTTCAGTTCTCCTTCAGGCTCCTTATGACTAAGCAGGATCTCAATATCCCTAACCACCACCAGTGCTCAGATGTAGTAACTCGGGTATATGCAAACAGGTACCTGCCTGACAACATTGTAGTCTAGTTTCCTGAATGCAGCCACTCCTCGCAGTTTCCTATTGAGCAAGGAAACGTGGGGAGATAGTCTTGCTCCAAAGCAAGCTGAAGATATGTCAACTCGTAGCTTCCAGTATGATTTGGCCAAACAAGCCACCTGCCACCAAATCCACTGCTGACTGCCCATGCCAGCCATGAGACCACAGACCCAGGTAGTCAGGGGTAATTGGGGAAGAGGCTTGTGTTCTGTTTAGACAATGTCTGGTACCTGCTGTGCTGGCCCAGGTAGGATGGGGTGATCAAGAAGTCTCCACCCCTTGCAGAACTCAGTCTAGAGTTAGAGACAGTCACATTTATAAAATTGTTAGGAGACTGGGATATGCGATGCTCTTATCCGATTTAAAGGTGAATCAGCTTGAGCTTAGTACTAGGCTCAGTCTTCACTTCTGGCTACAAGATACCTTTTGAGATTGAGAATTTTAGCAGTGCATAGTATGTTAGTGCCTTTAAACTACAAAAGTCAAGATGCCAAGTGGGGCCCAGGAGGAGACCTTGATTAGCATCTCTCCCCTATCCCTTTTGTCAAGGCAGAATTTATGTGTTCACCAAACATTCCTATTAAGGTTTTTAAAAACCAAGAACAGCATTGATACACCAGTCATTTTAAGGTCAAAGTCCACACCCCAAGCAATTAAGTCAGCCTCAAGTTGAGAATGTTTTCTATGAGGCCACTAGCTTTGCATGGAAGATGCCCTGCCCAACTCCAGCTCAGGAGTCCTTCGATTCCCATCTCCAAGCCTAAGATTCAAAAATGCCTGCACCACACAAAGCCTGTTTCCTGGTCTCCATTTCTCCTACAGTAACGGGAGAGAGAGAAGTACTTCCATTCGTAACAGAGGCCCTGGGTAAGACTCCTTGTTCCAGGGATAGACAAACATGAAATGCCTGCTCTACAATGCTACGTTAAACAACCAGAGGAAGAGAATTATAGGATCTTGCAGGTAAGAACTATCACATGTAAGGCAACTTGCTGTGCCTTGTTCATGTGAAGAGTTTATGCATTCACAGTGGGGGACGATTATCCTTTTCGGAAATCAGTTTGGCCAAGGTCTAGTAAGACTTAGTTATATTTAACACTTGAAATCAGCAGCCCCAGCCCTGGGAACCTATGCCATAGTAATGGGAACACTGGCTTGAAGACCTACAGGCAACAGTGCTTATTCAGTAGCTGGTTTAGGGGCCCAAAACCAAGGAGTAAACAGCTTTTGGTTTTGGGGATAGGTGCGTTACAGACCATTACAAGCCACTGAAATGACTAGTCTGCTGACTTGTTTCAGACTCTTAGAACCAGACTGAGAAATCCACTGAAATATGAAGTCCGGTTAGGAGGGAGAAAGATGCAACATGTTCAATCGAAAAACCTGAAGCTATGGCAGAGAGTTGTCACGAGTGACAGTGAGCATTACATGCAATGACAGTCCAAGTCGTCTTTGTACCCAGTAAGAGCATCAAGATGCTATGTGAACTAGTAAGACAAATCCACTCCTGTAGCCGAGGACTTCAGTAATGGGCAGACCCGGCAGGCATGGGCATAACCCGTCAGTCAACTGGGCTTTGTGACCACTTACAGGATAGTTTCTTCCAAGTGAAATCAAGATGCTCACTCCATTGAATAGTCACCAAGACTGACCACGTTTTGGACATAGGAAAGCCAAGCCCAGAGAATGCAAATCCCAGTCAATTACTTTTTTTTTTTTTTTTTTTAGGGAGATTAGAACAGGGGAGGTGAGCCAAGGTGAGAAGGTGTTAGGGTGATGAATGCATGGAAAAGGGTGAGCTGGACTCTAGGAGGGGGTGGTTGGAGGGCACTTGGATTTGGGATTGAAGAGGGGCATGGTTACTAGGAATGAGCAGGTATAGGGCATGACCATGGAAGTGGGATACTGAGGTGGGTTGGATGACAGGGTCTTCGGAGGAGAGGCCTGAAATTTGAGAGGTATGAAGGTATGGAGGGTCCCAAGCTGAGGGTATATGAATGTTGAACCAGGAGTTATGATCAAAGTAGCACACACAAGGTCCTTAGGCTAGTGACAGCTGGCTGGAGCCAGATGTTAAGATCCAGATGGTGGCTAAGCTTAGCTCGGTGCCATGTATCCTTTCTGCAGGTACAGATCTTCTGACACGCTGTTTATGTAAGGGGCTCCTGTACTGTGGTTTTCTTTTTTGTGTCTTCCTTACCAAGCTTTAAGTTTCTGGAGGGCAAGGACCATATTATTTATCTGTATGTATATCCTTAGTGCCTAAAACAGCAGCTGGTACTTAGTAGTGTGTGTCAAATTGAGCTTTCCCTAGATCTGTATGTGGATTTTAAAACCATTGAAATAGGTCCTTTGAATTTTCAGACTGAGATCTCCTGAAGGCAAGGAGCCGTTTTTTTTTTTTTTTTTTGAGGAGGAAGAAAAAAGAAAGAGTGGGGAGGAGGAAAAAGGAAAAGAAAGAGGGAGAGAAAATGGGAGTACTGCTTTCTTGCCCAGGCTAGAATGCAATTTAGTAATGGGTATTGAAAACCTCTTTTATACTGATAATTATACTTAATGATGTAGTCAGAAAGGAATAAGGGAAGAAGATAACAAACAGCCAACCAATATTTCATTTAAACCTATGAAATGCTATGCGATTACTGAGGAGTGATTTACTTCCAATTATATAGTCACCTTTGGAATAGGTGTGAGGTGGTAATGTATGTTTTGTGTATTTGAAGTGGAGAGTTCTATAAATGTTTATTAAGTTTACTTGTTCCGGGTCTGAGTTCAAGTCCTGAATATCCTTGTTAATTTTCTATCTCGTTGATCTATAGAATCGTTAGCTCTTCTTGTGACATTGATCCTTTTACCATTATGTAATGTCCTTCTTTGCCTCTTTTGATCTTTGTTGCTTTAAAGTCTACTTTATCAGAGGCGAGAATCGCATCTCCTGCTTTTTGTTTATTAGTTCATTTTTACTCTGTTTGGTTAGTAAATCTTCCTCCTTCTGAGTCTTTGTGTATTGTTGCATGTAAGATGGGTCTGGATGCAGCATACCGATGGCTTTTGGCTTTTTATCCAATTAGAATATATATAAGTTTAATACCGGCGTTTGATGCTAGCTGGCTGTTTTACCCATTAGTTGATGTAAATTTTTCCGTTGTGTTAAAGTTCTTTGTTTTTTGATATATTTTTGGAAAGGCTGATATTGGTTTTCCTTTATATGTATAGTGCTTCTTTCAGAAGTTCTTGTAAAGCAGGCCTGGTGGTGGTGAACTCTCTAAGTACTTGTTTGTTCGCAAAAGATTTAATTTTTCCTTCGCTCATAAAGCTTAGTTTGGCTGGATAGGAAATTCTGGGTTGAAAGTTCTTTTCTTTAAGGATGTTAAATATTGGTCCCCACTCTTTTCTGGCTTGTAGTGTTTCTGCTGAGAGATCTGCTCTAAGTCTGATAGGTTTCCCTTTATGGGTAACCTGACCTTTCTCTCTGGCTGCCCTTAGTATTTTCTCCTTCATTTCAACCCTAATAAATCTGGCGATTATGTGCCTTGGGGTTGGTCTTCTTGAAGAATATCTTTGTGGTGTTCTCTGTATTACCTGGAGTTGAATATTACCCTGCCTTGCCAGGTTGGGAAAGTTTTCCTGAATGATATCCTGAAGAGTATTTTCCAACTTGGATTCATTCTCTTCATCACATTCAGGTACACCTATCAAACGTAGATTAGGTCTTTTCACATAGGCCTATATTTCCTGGAGACTTTGCTCATTCCTTTTCCTTTTTTCTCCATTCTTGTCTTCTCGTTTCATTTCACTGAGCTGGTCCTCGACTTCTGATATCCTTTCTGCTTGATCAATTCGACTGTTTAAACTTGTGCATGCTTCACGAAGTTCTCGTGTTGTGTTTTTCAGCTCCATCAATTCACTTATATTCTTCTCTAACTTGTCCATTCTCGTTAACATTTCATCAAACCTTTTTTCAAGGTTTAGTTTCTTTGCATTGGGTTAGAACAAGTTCTTTTAATTCACAGAAGTTTATCACCCACGTTTTAAAACCTGCTTCTGTTATTGGAACACACGTGTAATCTAATCTATTAAGCCTTGTTCCGTTACTGATGAGGAATTACAATCCCCTGTAGAGGGAGAGGCATTCTGATTTTGAGTATTCTCTACCTTTTTACGCCGATTTCTTCCCTTCATTATGTATTTATCCGTCTGTCATCTTTGTAATTACCGACTTTCTAACTAAGTCTCTGACGTCCAACTTGTTGATTCCCAGCGCCAAAATCTGAGCAATCCACTGAGCCGGCCAAAACAGCGGTGTTAAGATTGATGGTGCTTTTCTGCCTGGGAATCTCCGGACTCTGCACCAAGAACTGGCGTGCTAAGGTGCCAGCAAAACTGCCACGCCGGCCACAAGAGTCGCCCTGGCGACCCGTGGGGCTCCTCCACTGGGAATCTCCTGGTCCGTGATCAACAAATATTCATCTGAAAGTGTGGCGTCCTCTCGTTCTTTGTACTTTCACTGGGAGGTACGTGCCCGAGCTGCTAGTCATCAGCCATCTTGGATCTCTCTCCATCAATTACATTTTTAAATGAACTATGAACATGAGATTTTGTCCACCTTCCCTATGTATACCTCTGAAAAGGGTAGCCCAAGACTGTTCATGTAAAGCACCTCGAGTGTCCATTTTGGGTTCACCATGTGTGAAGACCTATGTCCTAGGTGAGAGATGCGAGGATCCGTGCATTCATCTGGGGACACCCATGACCCGAGACGGGGTGGGCAGGCATTTCTAGCTACGAGACTGAAGCCTTGCTCCTGAGTCATACTTAGGATGAGTCTCCAGCATCTAGAGATTGTCTCTTCCTGGACTGCATTACTATGCTCTTTAAAATACTAGGATAAGCATCTCCCTTCCTACCCCTCATCCCTGAGCACAAACTGCCCAGTCCCCTGTTCAGCCATGTTTTGCCTTGTAATCACTATTCACTGTGGAGTAAATAGCTGCCTTCCATCCTGGCCAACAGGGTGATGAGGCCAGCCTGACTCACTGGAGGACAAGCAAATGAAGCACGAAACTGGGCTGTCAAGGTTTTGCAGCAACAGTCTGTGTGGCCATTCAGGAGATGCCATTTTTGTGTTCAGTTCCCTTTCTGGCTGTGGCTTATATAAGAGCATCCTGTCTTTGTATCACCCCACCCACCTTAGTGCCCAGATATAACTCTAGCATATAGCAATGTGTATCTGCCTCTATGGGCCATTGACATCTTCATCCCACTTCAGGAAAGATGTAATAACCTGTATGACAACCCCCATCACACAGGTTTACCTGTGTAACAAGCCTGCACAGGTACCCCTGGATTTGAGTGAAAAAGCTGTCTCAAGAGAGCTACATAAAGACATCAGCGGGCACAGAATCAAGTCAAATTCAGTGGGTAAAGCAGCAGTGACTTCAGACCCACATTCAGCCAAGATCAGTGTGGATCTTAAGGGTCAATTTGTCTGGGTTTTAATCATTGTCCTTCCAAGTTCATCCTACAGGAGATAGATGTTTATGTACAACTCTGTAGGTCCCAGCATTCCCCATTTCACAGGTGGGGAAATTAAAGCCAGGAGTCACGGGGCCATGACGGGAACACAAGTCTCAAAGCCTGGACTCACCCCTGATGGGACCAAGAGCCACAACACTTCAGTGGAGAGCCTACAGAGGCTGCTAAGAAGTATTTCCAGCTTCAGCCTTTCTGTGGCAGGACTGTGTTCTGAGAAAACCCAAGGCATGGGTGCAGAAGTGATCAAACTCTTGTCTGAGATCAGCCCAGGCACTCCCATGAGAGGGTATGAATCTCGAGGGTCCCACCTCTGTAATACTTCCTCAAGTATGATGGTTCTAATCTGTTTATAGAAATGATCTTTGTCAGAAGACTCCCAAGGACCCCAGGTAGTCTGTTTTGGGACCTTACAGGGTATGCTTGCTTTGTAGTTCAATGCCTCGAGTGAGGAAATCTGCTAACTCCAGGTTAAGTTCAATGTCACCCATGAGACCAGCTTTGTCCCTATATGTCTTATGTATGGCGTTTTCCTAAGTAGCATCTCAGAGCAAGGACTGAGGCTGAAAAGGCATAAGATCACTACTCATCCTTTGAGAAGGTGAAGGCATTGGAGTCCAAATATCAGAGCAACTCTGCAAGTTCCTGGTAAGGGTAAGATAAAAGTGGAGTGGGGAGATGGCAGGTCCTCCAAAGCAGGCAGGCAGATTGTGTTTAACTTCTGTAACTTGAAGAGTTGGTCTTTACACACTCGGACGTGTAGGTCAGAAGCCACCAGCTAACAAATCCACTACCTTCCACGAGACCACAGCAGGGTGACTGGGCCCTTAGAGTAACTCTTAGGTGTCAGCTACCAGGAAGCCCTACACACCTCTTGCCTGTCACTTCACAATTTTATGACTGACAAGCTTAAGGACAACAGCAAGCTCATCCTTAAGTTTCAAGAATGTTGTATTGAAGATAGTTGCAGGCTGTGGTACAAGCAGGATAGACAAACTCATACCCGTTTCGCAGTATTGAATCTACCTGTTGCAGATAGGGCGTTATCCCTTAGGTACAGTGCAAAGGGATACACGGATTCTTCAGAACAGGCTCTCATGGCTGAGTAGGGCTAGGAGCCAAGGAGTGTGTCTGGTCTGCAATTTGCATGCCTGGCACACACCCAGCCTGTAGGATCAGTGTCTGGTTTGGTCTACTAAAGCTTTCAGAAAGAGCTCACTTTATAAGGAGTAGTGTCTACAAAGTTTTTTAAAAAGAAGTCTGGCCATATTGGGTCTGCATTCTTCTGTGGCCTCCGAGTGCTTAGGTAGACTATATAGACAAATCTTAATGTTCATAGCAGGTTTGAGAGCCTCGTAGTCGAGGGGTATCAGTAACAACTTAGCAGTAGAGCTCCCACTTTTAAAGCTAGGCTTGCTTTAATGAGCAAGAGGCTAGAAGAATCACTCACTGGCAGCAGGATGTTCAGTCAGTGCCATTTGAGATTCCTCAAAGGAGACAGAGCCCTTTCTCAGTAAGGGGAAGTCTGATCAAGATATATATGGAAATCAAACTGCACGCTTGCCTGTAGTATTACACTGAAGTCTTAAGTGATGAGATCTAAGTGTATTAGGTAACTTGTCTGTACACTTCTACCTTGAGAGTAGAGCCACTTGGGGTTTTTCAGGTATCTTTACTTCCATTTAGACAGCTTGGGTATGCAATGCTGTAAGCCAGAAATGTTATCAAGCCACAATCACGCTTTGTAGCAGTGGCCTCCAGCACCAGCAGTGAGACCACGCCCTAGGAAGAGATGTGTGCATAAACTTTGCTTCTTTTGAACAGTTGATTTCAGGGGGATAACCCCAAAGCAGTACTTCAGAATGAAGTGGCTAAAATGATCTCATGCCACACTAAGGCCCAAGTATAAGGAGACTCCCCTTTGGAGGGGTAATCAGGAATGCTGCTTACATTCAGTCCATGCAGCATCTAACAGCTGCTCTGTGCTAGACACTGGCCCACTTGGGATTGAGTGATGAACAATTAAACCGAGCTTAAGGAGTGGGGGCTCCAAGAGGTAATTACCTATGCAAGTAAGATTACTGGGAGAAGTGACACTGTTCTATTCTACATCCTCAGCAGGGAAGTATGGAGTTTAAGTGACCAGTCCAGAGTTGCTCAAACAGCGTATGACCTTGGTGCTTTGACTTCACTTCTGGCTTCAGACTGCCTTCCTTTCACAAGGCTCAGGGAGAGGAGTTTTAGTGGCACATGTTGTATTAGTGCGTTTGTGCTTGTGGAAGTTTAGGGGCAATTAGAGTTCAGAGTATTACAGAAACTTGACACTCCCTGCCAAGGTGTCTCCCCACCAGTCCTGCCACCCAATGGGTGTGTTAACTTGCTGTTCACACATTCCCATGAAGTGGCTTTAAACAGGGTGCTATTAAAAGCACGAGTCCTCCCCCCAAAGGCCACACCACTTAAAGTCAACCTTATCCCAAAATAGAGGGAATGTCATACTGTATGAGGCCTCTAACTTTGCATGGACAATACCGCATGCACAAAAGGGATTCCGGCTCAGGAGTCCTTTGAATCCCATCTCCTAGGGTGAAGACTTGAACACAGGCACGAACACAGCTGGGGCCTGTTTGCTAGCCTCTTCCCACAGGATGGAAGAGGTAGAGAAGCAATTCCATACCGAACACCAAGGCCTTGGCTAGAAGACTCCTTTCAGAGGAAACTTTGGAAGCGATGCCTGTTCCACATCAGAGAATCAGAGGCTGAAGTTAGAGTCTTCCAAGTATGAAGACTGCACTACATGTATAAGTCTACTGTTCCTTGTTCCGGTGACAAACACTTGTGAGCATGCTCTATTCAGGTGCTCCAGGGAACTATCTTGAGGCTGAGTTACTGCCATTTACCTTTTTCTCCCAAAGCAGGCACGGTTGGTAGTTTTCTCCCAAAGCAGATGGCTGTTGGTAGTCAGTTCTGGAGTGCCCACCTTATGTCCTTTAGGATAATTCAGAGCCAAACAAACGAGATGGTCAATAAGCAAGCTTTCAGGAGCTACCTACTTGGACCTGTTAAGCATTATACTGGTTTTGGGAGTGAAGACCCAGGGCTCCATGACACTTGCAGTCTGCCAGATCCCTTCATTTGAGCTTGCTATCTTCACTCCATTCTGGGACTAAGACTCTGGTCACCTTCCTGTTCAGTTTGGAAACGATTCATTTCTCCAGCTGGTCTCAGATGGGGGTTAGAGGGGGTCCGGGAAGAGGCACAAGGAGCTCAAGTTAGTCTAGAGCCCAAAATGAGTCTAACGGGTCAGGGAAGTCCCCTGTTCTCCCATCCACTGTGCTGACCATCTGTCCTCAGTAGCTTGTGCAGGCTTGCTATTTTGATCTTTTCCCATGTGTATGCACGATATAGGACATTCCACTTTGTTTTCGTGGTCTATGTTGTCGTATGCCTATTCTTTGCTTCTGAGTTATGATCCAGTACCCATACGGTAGTACTTGCTCTTGCTCCCACTAACAAGCTATTGAGTGCCGCAAAGGGCTGAGTCAAACATGAGCCCAACAAACATTGAAGCCAGATTAAGTCGTTGCCCTGACGTTTGTGGGCCTGTCTAGAAACAGGTTCAGAAAATCCAAGGCCAACCATGTACGTCCTACAGACTAGATACCCAGCAGGCTCGACTCCTTCAACCGAAGGCTAGAAGTCCTCCAGGAGAAATAGGCTTCATGTTCTTCCCACTGTGATCGTGCCCCACCCTTCAGGGAGTTTCCAGATACTAGAGATACTCCATTTTTCGAGTCCAGAACTCACTACCCTCGGTTCTCAGTTTTAAGGTAAAGGTTTCGTCTACCCTCTGAAGAACATCTAGTAAGCATCCCTAGGGTGGAAGCACACACCCCCCTGGAATTGACAGTGGATTTTGCATCAAGATGTGGGTGGGATGGGCATGGTCAAGTTCTACTGAAAATCATAGCTTCAGGCAGGTCAGATATTAAGTTCAAGACATTCTTATGTCCAAGACATTCTTGTATGCCCACTTTGTTCCTTTATAAAGACGATCACTACCTGACATCGTATGTTCATCCAGAACATTCCATGCAAGCAGGGACGCTCCCACACTTCATCCTTAGGGCAAGGAAGCTCTGTAGCATAGCATTCAGGGATCTGTTCAAAGGATTACTCCACTACATTCCCAGGCTAAGAAATTTGTTTTCTGCCATTTGATGCTAGCTGGCTGTTTCGCCCATAGTTGACGTAAGTTATTCATTATGTTAATGCTCTTTGATATATTTTTGGGAAGGCTGATACTGGTTGTTCCTTTATATGTATAGTGCTTCTTTCAGAAGCTCTTGTAAAGCAGGCCTGGTGGTGGTGAAATCTCTAAATACTTGCTTGTTTGCAAAAGATTTTATTTTTCCTTCGCTTGTGAAGCTTAGTTTGGCTGGATATAAACTCATACATATTAACTGGAAAAAAAGTCAAAACCCATTGGTATGCTGTATCCAGACCCATCTCACATGCAACGATACACAAAGACTGAAAACAAAGGGATGGAGAAAGATTTACCAGCCAAATGGAGAGCAAAAACAAAGCAGGAGTTGCAATTCTCGCCTTTGATAAAATAGACTTCAAAAGCAACAAAGATCAAAAGAGCCAAAGAAGGGCATTACATAATGGTAAAAGGATCAATGCAACAAGAGCTAGTGATCCTATATATACACTCACCCAATACAGAAGCACCCAGATACATAAGACAAGTTCTTAATGACTTATAAAGAGACAGGCTCTCACACAATAGGGGGAGAGTAACATCATTGTCAATATTAGACTGATCAACGAGACAGAAAAATTAACAAGGATATCCAGGACTTGAACTCAGACCCAGTACAGGTAAGCTTAATTAACATTTATAGAACTCTCCACTTCAAGTACACAAAACATACATCAGTACCATGTCACACCTATTCCAAAAGTGACTACATAATTGGAAGTAAATCACTCAATTGCATAGCATTTCATAGGTTTAAATGAAATATTGGTTGGCTGCTTGTTTTCTTCCCTTATTCCTTCCTGTCTCCATTGTTAAGCACAATTGGCATAAAAGAGGTTTTCAATTCCCGTTTTTAGACTGCATTCTAGCCTGGGCAATAAAGCAATACTCCTGTTCTTTTTCCCCTGAAAAAAAAATTTCTAATTTCTTAGTGTACTTGATGACTTGCTGTACTTTGAGACAAAGATCTGAAGAAATTAGAAAAATCTATAGAGAATATGCATAGTATTTCCTATTAGTGTGCTCTGAATTGAAATAGTTTCAATGTCAGTGATTTGACCTCAGAGGGCAGTCCTTGCTTACATTCACACACACACAAAAAATTGTTTTCATATCTTGTTTTAAGCCGTCTTATCTAGGATAGCAGCCTCACATCTTGAGGGCTTAAAAGTTGGGGTTCAGTAGATTTGAAGCCATCCCCCCGAATTTCATAGTTCCCCATCTCAGGCCCTGTAGTCCCAGGTGGAGATGTGAGCTCGGGTTGAAGCAGCGTGTGGAAGGAGGCCATCAAGCAAGCAGTACGCACAGGGCTGAGCTTAGTCATTGTTGCCTTTGGCAGAAGCTTGTCATTGCCAAGTCACTGGAGGGCCAGCATGAGCCTGTGATGGGCTTTGATGCTCTGGTTTCAGGAGCATCTGTGCAGTCACATGTCACCACCCAACAGGACCTGTTAACCAGAGGAGTTCCATATCCCTGAAGGGCTGAAAGATGACCCTATAAGCTGGGAGAGTTACAAGGATGAAGATGGAGACCTCATGGGAAGAGTCAAGGTTATTCAGCCTTAGGGGAAGATTGGCCCATTCGAGACCCCGACAGTCGCCAACGGTCACAGTACACCATCCCCGAAAGCCTGAAGGTAAGCAGGTATTCATTGCTTTTGAGTCCCGAGAAGATGAGATGCAGGCTAAGACAGCTGTTGGCAACAAAACCCAGACTAAAACACCCCTGAAGGTGAGACCAGGTTTCCTCCCAAACCCTTATGTTGAAGGACTAGGAAGAGACTCTGGCCTCACATTTAGAAGTTGTGCAGCTTCGCTCCCAGACAGATCCATGAGCCCAAGACAATCTCATCTTGGAGGTGTCTTTGACTTTGCAGTCTTCAACCTCATATCCACATTGAGCTTGGGTAAGGATAGGGACTTCCAGAGCCTGGCCCCAAGGGAGGTTCGGGGAAAGAAGTCACCAGGCTAATCCAGCTATTGTTTCAGCACATACCACTACTGTTCCAGCAGTGTGGAGAGTTGAGGACTGAGGCTTGGTATAAGCCATGCTTGACTCCTTAGGGTCTATATTGCAGTCAACTGCTAGTAGCTGCCAGAAACACCAAGAACTCCAGATATAGCCCACTAAAAGTCAAGTTCCAGGATGGATTAGCAATGTCTATCACGGGTACAGGGAGGAATGGTGGCAGGCTTGCCTATTTTACACAGGAAAGGCAGGCTCAGAACTGTCAGGATTGGTTTCCTTGCCCTTGATGTGTCACTGCCCTGGTCCCTACAAGAACGTAAGGAAAAGTAGGTAGTCCTAACATACATTTGGGGACAGCAACAGCCCAGGAGCTACTTCCCTCCCGAGAGAGGAAGGTAGTGAAGTCTCAGTACACCACTTTACTGGACACTCCAGTTCTTGGGTGGAGAGTACAAAGCCAGCACAAGGATGACTCCCTCTGACCTAGAGGGGGCAGCACTCACCCAGCATAGGGATTTTTCCATGAGAAGATCTCCAGAGGAATCCTTTTGTGCCTCCTTGCAAGGGGCATTCGAGAGTTACTCTCCCACCAGTCAGCAAACTCCAGCTAAGTTTGCTAGGGACTGGATTTGGACTGAAGTTTGACTCCTACAGATGCATGCGAGCTTAGGAGTCCATGCTGTACCAAGAACATCCTTTCACGGTGGTGTCGCTGAGGCATACTCATTTCACCTAGAGGATCACCCTGAATTTCTCCCCTCTTTTCTAGAATATACTCCAGGATGTTGTGCTTGGCCACCTTGCTTTCATTAGTGGCCTGTCAGCACAGTAGGAACCCAGGGGGCCCACCCTTCCATATTCAGCCCACATGGGGAGACAGAATCACACCACACAATCTTAAGGCTTATTCCATGGTGGTCAGTGAAGGCTTGCTTCTCCCAAAACCCAGGTGTACATGCTTTTCTATCTTCCCTACTGGACAGTCACTTCAATTTCTAGAAGACACTTCATTGTGTGGACAGCCACCTCATTCTTGTTCTCGATCAATGCCATGCCAGGACCCGGCCTTGAGAGCATGCATTATTTATCTCCAATGGGATTATTCACAGCATCAACGAATCAATTAATGTAGATGTTTCATCAGGGCTGAGTAGCAGGGAAAGGGAGGACCTGAAGATTCAGGACAATCATTGCTAATTTGAGTCAGGATCTAGGGCTGACAACCCTGGTGCAAAACAAATTCACCCCAGACAGGCCTCAGTTTCCCCCATTTGTACAAAGGAGGGTATGGCTAAATGACTCAAGGACCCCCAGCACTCATCTTTTTAACTATTAAAAGGGACCTGAAGAGGAAGTCAGACTTCCCAGGATGAGGTGGCCAAAGCAGTTGAAACTGCTTCAGCTCAGACACCTCCAGGAGTTTGGGGAAAGCCTTTTTTGCTATGTAAGTGACTCACACCCAGAGGCAGTTACGTTTGCTTGCCATGATCATCAGTGCAGCTGCTTAGCCCTCCCCTCCTAGGGTAAGCGTCGATTCTCACTTTCGGTATAAGTAACCCATACTCATGGCTCAAGTCAAATAGGAGAAACGCAAAGCCTGCAAAAGCTTGACTACTTGCAAGTTGCTTGGTTTTGTATCTTAGAGTCATTTGGTCGGGTCTATGGCTTGTTTTACTGAGCTGAAACATAGCTCGACTCTACACCCACCAGTGGTCATTTGGATAAGCCTTGACTGGGAGCTTTATCTAGGGGGTGTTACTGGCTTTGCTTTCCAACTCCTGTGAATACCCGTATCTCTAAAGACCACTATGCTATTGAAACCTCATGCGATCTATAGGACCTTGTGTTAGCTCCTGCAGGAGGCAAGAGTCTCACTCGAGACCTGACCTGTGTCAGAAAGTTACATGACTAGTCAACAGCTCAGTCCTAGCAGCATCAGGTGTCCCACAGCTTGTTCAGGTCTCTTACATGTTCTCCCACCCTAGGCTTGTTTCAGTTGATGCTGGGCACTATCTGCTCAGCCCACACAGTATTTGGCATTGTCTTGTCCCCTCATCCAATGTCTAGTCCTTCAAATCCTGTTACCTCTTCAAGGGAGAAGTCTTAACTCACCATTACTGATCAAGGTCCCCTCTCACCTGGAGAATAGCTTCCTAACCAATACCCCATCTTACTCTCTGCAGTCCATTCAGAGCTACCGTGATTGAGGGAAAACATGCCACCTTTGGGATAAAGCTTTTGTCCTTAGTGAGGGACTATGGAGCTTAGCCCCTCTGCACCCTCAGCCTCTAAGCACACTGCCCTCATACACTAAGCTGTAGTCATTTGTCCCAAGCTCGTTTCTGCCTTGGGACTGTCACACGAGCTGTTCTACTTTGTATGCTTTCCCGAGAAACCTCCTGTGGTCTATGGGACTCTGCGTGTCAGCTCTTGCAGGAGGCAAGGGAATCCTTTAGAGTTCAGGCATCCGTTTAGACGTAACTTCAGAGGTCGTCTGGGGCTCTCAAGTCTGAAGCAACAGTAAACCCTATGCGGTGTTCGAGCTCAAGGGCAGGAGGTTAGTTGGGATGAAGTTTTGCTACAAAACCAAGGAGTGTGTTCATTTTGTAAACTAGAACCACATAGTGTTAGAAAGCCTCAGGCATGCGACAGGAAGAGGTCCTCTGGGGTACCTTCCAGATTAAGGATATCACCTAGACAGATCACATTTTAGGATGGCTAGGATAAATCCTAAGAGCATTCGAGGACTTTTGCTGAAGATGCATGAGTCAAGACTGGTCTCCCCCAAAGTACTTCAAAAATCAGATACAAATGGCTTGGACTAGAGGTGGTCTTGAGCTCGAGTCCAGGTTTAGAGTTTGTCTGTTCCTTACATTTGTTCCTGGGTTAGTGTCTAGTACATAGCAACACTGAGTAACCTACACCCTTATTTAGTCCCAGAAACGACTTACGGTGACTAGAATGAGACTGGCTTCAGAGATGACAATCTGACTTGGCTCAGCATAGAACTTGAGGTTAGAGAGATCAGCCCCCGGAAGAGGCCCCGCCATCCTCCAGCACGATGTTGGCTCTAGTAGAAACAGAGACATTAGTCCTATATTCACCATGTTACCATTGGAAGTTTTGCACTAAACTCCTTTCTCAAGTGAGATTTCCCTCATGTGACTTGATGCTTCTCCCCCGCTAGAGTTCAACTGTCACTCAGGGAAGTAACACGAAAGCCTTCAAGGCTGTGACAGCATCACACTGATCAGCCCGATCCATTGATTTATAAACAAGGCCGTGGAAGGCAAACAGCCTTTCACTACTGGGAACCCAATGATGTGAAGTAGCGTCTGACACTTTGTAAGTGGAACAAGGCCAGAGCCATGAAGCCTAGTAAAGCAAGACTGAAGTCAGGCCACCCAGGGGAGGAAGGGGAAGGAGCATCAGTTGGAGAGAAGACGTAACTAGCAGGTTAAGATGTAAAGCTGCAGCCAAGTCCCCTTGCCAGAATCTAAGGGCACTGGGGGCAGCTAATAAGCCTGTTTCACGCATGAAGATGGTAGAGGCATGAAGACCCAACTGGCAGTTATAGTTGCCACCCCGCCTAGGTCAGCAAGCTCAGAATTTGGAAATATGCCACTGAGGTGGCTCAGCAAGTCAGGTGCGAATTCACTTGACCAGGGCAGGTGGCCCCATTTGAACGTTGTTTTCCCCTCAAATGTTAGAGATCTATTGATAATGCAAGCCCAAATAGGGAAGATCCAGGTTTTCTGGGGCCTGCACTAGTTTTAAGCCATGAAAATGAACTGAGTTCCGAGTACAGAGCTGAGTCTAAGCTTTAACTTGATGTGTTCAAGGCACTGATCTGTACGAGTCTCATGGGATCATACTGTCAGCAGCGTTTCAGGAAAGGAAGTCATCGTAGAGCCATGAAGTTAACTTGCAGCATCACTGATGAGCACAGTATTGGGCCGACACCTGGGGCAGTTCTAGGAATCATCCACCCTCCCTTACATCCTTCCACATGGAAAGGAGATGACAGGTGACAAAGGCGAGGCCAGGCCAACCCATCTGCCTTCCCATTTCTGCTTTATGCCCATCCCAAAACCTGCCTCTGTTTTAAGCTTAACTCCTTTAGGGAAAGCAGAATTTCTCTACATCTAGAATTGGGCCAGAGACCAATGCAGCGCTAGGGGCCACATACCCACAGGTACTCCACTGCCTGCCTGCATGGTAGCAATAGCTTAAGCATACCCTGAACATAACCCTGTATGGCAGTCACCTAACAGCAATCTTTAAGTACTCCCTGAGAATGGCCTTATGTCTGAGAATGTTTAGAGTACCCAGCTAAGGAATCCAGGAGTGGCCAGCCTGGAGATCCACACCTTGTCCGAGGAACACCTGAACCCCTGGCCCACCCTACGGGACAAAGGCCATACAGGGGGATTGGAGGCACTGAGTTTGGTGTTAAATGAAGGCTGCCAGGTGGAGGCTAGGGGAAGGTGGTGAGGAAGCTGTATAAACTGCATTTTTCAGGAGGAATCTCACACTGCCGCCCGAGCTGGAGTGCCATGGCGCAATCTCAGCTCACTGCAACCTCTGCCTCCTGGGTTCAAGCGATTCTCCTGCCTCAGCCTCCCGAGTAGCTGAGATTACAGGTGCCCATCACACCTGGTTTTAGTGGACGGTTTCACTATATTGGCTAGGCTGGTTCTTGAACCCTCAAACCTTGTGATCCACCAGCCTGGGCTTCCCAAAGTGCTGGGATTACAGGCGGGAAGCCACCATGTCCAGCCAACTGCACACCTTAAGAGATCAGATGCAGTTGTCAGGCCAGCCACTGCCACTTGACCACTCCACAGGTTCCCTGCGTAAACATTGTCTTGTTCACTAGAGCTTCGAGTCTCTCCAGCCTCTTGAAGACAGTGCCATCCCTGAAGTCAATAGGGGTCCAGCATGACACTGCCTACAGGCATGAGTATTTCCTCCGCAATAAACAGGAGGCTCTCCTGTAACTACAGCCCCATCACCCACCACAGCTTCAGCAGCAGTTATCCACGAGATCTTTCCACTCTCAAACTGTTCCCAGCTTAAAGTGAGAATCATTTAGACAGTTACGTGTCAAGTGTAACAGGAAGTGAGGCACACACATGAAGCCACGTCATCTTAGCAGGATCCCCATGAAAGCCACAAGTCTCCTCAGTCTAATCAGCTGTGGCAGGATCACGTGCTACGACCATTCAGCCTGCTCCATTGGTAAGTTCTGTCCAGTACCACCACCAGGCCCAACAGGGTGCAACTAGACGAGTTGGAGTTCTAGAAAGCACCAAGTGTCTTAAGGAATCAGACCACTGAGATCATAGGCTTCCTGAGGTGAGTGTAGGAATGACAAGTTTGGGTCTGCTTAGCAGCCCATTCCCAGTAGTGATAAGACAACTGGGCACCCAAGTTCTTGGTCTTGCCCTTTCTCTATTTATGGGCGGCCACTATTCTCGGGCCCAAAGCTTAACATCCTTAGGGCCGCCACTTACAAAGTGGTGATCAGCCAAGTTTCAGACACTATATGCCCTTTGCCCTAACTGATCGGGCAGTCTGTGTTTTTAAACCCGTCTAGTGAAGAAAAGGGAAGGATTGTTAGGAACTAAGACCAAGTCACCATACATAGACACACAGCAGAGGCTCATCTTTCATTCTTCCATTTCAGATGTTGATAGAACAGGCAGGGGAGGGATGGTATCTTCACTCAAGCATAGCCTTGCTTTGTGCCCAAACGTGCATCTCAAACACATGTAACTTTTTAAGTGCAGATGTGTTTAGCCCTGGATTCAATCCAGCCAGTGGAAGATGCAAGCCAGTGAATTGAGGCGGGAGAATGGGAATTAGGGTAACTGAGGGTTAAGGCACGAGACAGGCAGGTGCAGCCAGTTCTAGGCAAGGGTAGGCAGCATACAGGCCGTGTCCTCACTCCCGAGAATATCACTTCAGCCTTGGATGGCCATGGGCCAACCCTTCATAGCATGTAACCAGTTGGAGGCCTCTAAAGGTCACCTAGGGATGTTAAGGTTTTTAGTTTACACACCCTGAATAACACGGGCTCCTGAGCTGCTTGCTAGAGCCCTCTCCTACTCTAGAGTGTACACATTCATTTCAGCAGATCCACAGTTTTCATTGCTGTTCTCTTGCATTGTTCATATGTTTTGTTCAGTCCTTGGATATGCCAAGAACCTAGACAACTCTAAAGACTTTCCATCCAGTAACACTCTGGTGAGCCAAGCCAGGAGGTAACCTCAGTTGGAGTTTTAATTTTTGTCAAAGCTGCCACTTGCAGGCATGGGTCAGGTAGTTAAAAGCCACCATGGCACCCAAGGTCTCCCGTGACAGCTCACTCATGGACCAGGACATCTAGGGCCTGCCAGGCACAGGACATCTATTCAACAGTCAGGTTTATGTATGTGTGGCAGTGTCTGAGATGATTTGATCCGATTTCTATCCCTGCCTCATTGATACTTTATAAGGACCAGGGACCGAAATTATTGCACGAGTCCCATTACCATCTACATGCCCCTTGTTTATACATGGGAAGTGCAGAGAACAACAAACTAAAGACCTCACATCTTGGTTCTTAGTTTTTTCTGTTTAGACCCCAAAGTTACCAATCACAGGGATTCATACCTTCTCTGGCCTCGCTGACTATGAGCAGTACTAACCTTAATATTAAGGTTTTGGCCTAGAATGCAGGAAGATACAGCCCATCTAAATTGGTGCGATACTAAGCCTGGGATTACACCCAGGAACAAAAGGGAAGCTCATAGGCTACCTATGGAGGAAAACAAAGTGGCCCCAGTGCCCACCTAAGGTCAGAGATGTTGGACATCAAGACTGGACCCTGAAGGGAAACACCCCTGGGGATTCAATGCCAACTCCAGGACTTCCCCAGCAGGACCCCCTTTCACCCAGGTAGAAACTTTGGATCAACAAATAAGCCCTCCTTAGGATTGCTTTTTCCAAACCACTATGAAGAACACAGTTCTATCCAATTCCTCAACTCAGCTGCATCCTCAGCTATTGGAATCAATTTCACCCTGACAACCAGAGGAACCGCTCATTTATTGTAAAGGTTTTCGCCACAATACCAGCTAGACAGGAGCAGTGGCCAGAAAAATGGAAGTCTTAATTTACAAGGTAGACTGTCAAGTACTGTGTTCAAGCCTTTAAGGTTTTGTATCAGAATCCTTCAGTCTGCACAAGTCCCAAGACGGGATCTCAAAAAGAAAGTCCTAAGATTGAGCCAGCATCGATGACCCCCCTTCCAAGGGCTACTTGTCTCAGGGGGAACCACAGCTGGCCCATGTAACTGCTTGCCGTGTGCGCCAGCCATACAAGGGCAGAGTAACCAGTTACACTAAGCACAACACACTGAGTGGAACACCCTCCTCAGCAGCACCCCGGCACTAAGACGTTGTAGAAGTTCTGGTGACCCTGGCAAGTCTGGATGGGTTCCAATCCTCGGCCCTAGCTTGTTGTATCATGATGTCCAGTTTTGGCAACCTGGTGCACCCCCTATGGGAAAGGAAAGAACGAGGCTGCCTGCTGCGAGGGAGATGGCATGCCTGCCTGAAATCCCCAGGGATATCATCGGGGCCGGACGGTGCCCACCGCTGACCCCGAGATATATCCCTGTCAAAGTGAACAGGAGCAGTTTGAGGCACTCTTGGAATACAGAGGAATAAACAAGGCTGCAAAGTACAAGGTCAGGGAAGTTACACAAGGGAAGAAAGGAAACCCGACCATGTCTTATGGCAGGTTAGACGAGGCCATCAGAAAACATGTAATTCTAGACCCCTTCCTCTTAAGGGTATAATGCTAATGGTACAGCATTTTATCAGCCAGTCTGCTGACATCAGGTGCAAACTCAAAACTCCAAGTGGGATCACCAACTAATCAAAATCCGCTTTCTCGACGCCACCTTTATGGTGTAACAAGCGTGACCAGGAGGAAAGATAAACCAAAAAAATCACAGCAGCCATCAATGCCTACGAAGCATGCAGGGAAACCCGTAAGGATGCCAAAGACTCTTGCTTAAAATGCAAGAAGTGGACACTGGGTGAAGGACTGTACTAAGCTCCCGCCATCAGGGTGAAGGCACCAGTCATGACCCCGGGACTGAAGAAACCGCCCCCCTCAAACACTCCCACTGAGTGATTTGAGACTGGCAGTTCAAAGGGAAGAGCTAGATTAAGAGTGAAGGGGTCTAGGGCCTTCCTTACAGCCCCCCCGAGTCCAGGATCATCATAAAGATTAAAGTTACCCGGAGTACTGGGTAACTCTGGACGTGACATTTTCAGTACGGCAAGTTACCGTCCTTACTGCTTATGCAGGAAAGCCCTCCACTAGGACCACGACTGTTACAGGAATGGCAGGGAAGAAAGGCATTTCACTTCTCCTTTAGCCTGACAATTTCAAAGACAAATTTTCCAGAAGTTTGATAGGACCAAGCTACTCGGTCCCCTGTTGGGAAGGGATGTTATGGTTAACAGGGGTGCTGCTACAATTTAAGCACCACCCAGCAAGATTGCTAGTGGTCAGCGATGCAGGCAGTGCTCTGGACCATATCGATAGGTCAGTCAACTAGCATGGTATATTGGGAGGCCTGGAAGGTTAGAAAGGCAGTACCAGTCAATACAGCTTCAAGACCGCATTTTCCCCAAATACCCAGTTAAACTGGAAGCAAAAAATGGCTTGGCATCCATATTTAAGGAGTCACTTGCCTGTGAACTAAAGCCCTCCAGCTCTCCCCCACAATATTCCCATTTTACAGGTTTTAAGGGAATACCATATGGTACAAGATCTCAGGGCAATTAGCGAGGCCGTGGTCTTCACCCATTAGTGGGGGATCACGCTCATGCCGTTTGGAAGGAGATGACTACTAACCGGTAAGCATTCCCTGCTAAAGCACAAGTCTGAAATTCAACTATTGGAAGCAACTCGTCAGATGCTGTAGCCATAATCCACTGTAGAAGGCATCAAAAGGACTTAACCCCTATAGCACAGGGAACAGAGCCCAAAGCAGCCCTCAGGGTGCGGTCCCAGATCTTAGCACTGCTTCCCTTTTGACTCCAATAGAACCCGAATATGTACCTCAGGAAGAGTTACAGCATTGAGGATGAAAACAACCCTGGTTGTATATGGGATCAAAAAACTATCTCCCTCAGCCTAATGTAGGCTAAAAACCTTGCATGACTTTCCATATGGGAAGATGCCCCCCTGGCATAGTACACAGGCTCTCCACTGGGCCCCTAACTTGCTTCAGTGGGTCCATCTTCCTATTAGTGCACGTTCAGCCACCCAGAAAACTGCCTCCTCTAACAGAGCCAGTCCAGAGGAGAGCTTACCCAGAAGATGACTTGTGATCAGGCTTTACCCACATGCCAGCTTGTAGGATACAAGTTTTTGCTAGTACTAAGACAGGTTTACTGGGTGGGTTGAGCTCACCCTACCAGAAGAGAAAGCTAAGTGAGGTTATGTGTTCTCGTAAAGGAGATAATCCCCTAGTTTGGGTTACCCCAAAGCCTCTAAAGTGATAAGCCTGTCTTCTCTCCCAGGTAACTTCAAGGGGTTGCTGAGGCTTTCAGTATCAAATGCTGTTTACATTCAGCTCGGAGGCGTCAGTCCTCCAGAAAGGGGCTAAAGACAGGTGTTAGCTGTCAGGAAACATCAAACTTGGGCTAGCTTACTGAATATAGCCCCTTAGTTCACAACTGAGCAGAAGTATCAGCCCATATGAAGTGCTTGCTCTACGGGAGGCCATTTTTAGCTAAAGATCTTGTTACTGATCCAGAAACAGCTGGGTTAGATACCTAGTTCACCTGGGACAATTTCAGCAGGTATTATGAAATTTCAACTCCATTTTTCTGGCCACTGCTCCTGTCTAGTGGGTATTGTTCCTCCCCCAACACCAGGAACTAAACAGCAAGTCAAGGTCAGGCCAGGAAATAAGATACTTAAGAGGGGTCACCCACTCAACTACAACCCAAATGGAAGGGACCTTTTTCCAGTGATGTTGACCATGCCTTCTGTGGTGGAAGTACTGGTATTAGTTGGATGTATCTTTCCAGGGTCAAAAGCCTGCAATACCTGAAGCCCCAGAAGACCTGGAACCCGAGGCCTCCAGCTGCTAGACCTGTGAACCTGTGGAAGACCTGAAGTGTGTTCAAAAGACAGTCCTAAGTACCTAATTTTCCCTGGTATCTGTTATATGGTTACTGTAAGCTGCAAAGTCCAGCTTTGAAGTGTTAACTGGTTTTTTGCTCTCAAGTCTTAAGAGTTTCAACTAGTTTTGGAACAAAATCAGGCCAAAAAAAGACACTGAATCAAGCCAACTGCACCTTTTACAACCAAGTAGAGGACTCACTGCAACCCACGGCTACCCACCCTAAATATCTATGGTGAGACCCCCATGATCCAATAGGCAGGAACACCTGTGGACCAGCAGGAAGCTACAGAAAACTGCTCTTCAGCCCTTCCAGCTCCCATGAAGATTTACGGGGATCACACCTCAGGGAAGTGAGGCAGAGTAGGGAATTAAGGCAGCCAAAAGGTTAAACCATACAGACAGCAGGTGCAGCCAGTTCTAGGCAAGATCGAGTAGCATACAGGCGCCTTTTGCTTCTGTGACAAGTTTTTACTTCAGCCTCTAATTGGCCATGGGCCAATCATTCATATGGTGTAACCAACTGGAGGCTAAAGGCCACCTAAGGGTGTGCCCAAGTTCTTTAAGCTTAGCGAAAAGCCTGGAAAACATTGTAATCAGAACTCTTGAGCCATTTCCTTGAGCCGGCTCCCAGGCCTGGAGAGTCATTTCAGCAGATCTGTACTTTCATTGCTTCGTGCGTTCTGTTTTGGTCGAGGCACCAAGAACCTGAACGTTCAAGACTTGCCATCCAGTAGCAGATCGAGTGGCTCCACCTCATGTACCTTGGGTGGACAGTTCTACAGTGCATCTGTGTACTTCCTGGGTGACCCCAGTGGAGAAAAAGCTGTTTACAGAGATAGCCTTAGGAGTACACCCTTACTTCCTGTTCTAGCCACTTAAGCCAAGATCACCTGCTTGATAAGCTCCTGCCTCCCCACCCTGGACCCTTACATCGGGTTGTAATTTCAAGTGAGCCCAAGTTAGGACAGATCAGTGGGGTTTATGCAGATGTAATAGGCCTTATAGAAGCCAGAATCCCAGCCCAAGTGGAGTACGACTTTGCATTGCGGGAACACTGCTTGTAACTTGGGAGAGCACAGGTGACCTTATTTTGAGATGTATTTTACTATCTAAGAATATCGTGATGAACAACGTGATAATACTGTCAACTGGATTGAGGGATACAAAGTATTAATCCTGGGTGTGCCTGTATGGGTGTTGCCAGAGATTAGCATTTGAGTCAGTGGGCTGGGGAAGGCAGATCCACCCTTACTCTGGTGGGCACAATCTAAGCAGCTGCCAGCAGATATGAAAGCAGGCAACGTGAAAACATGAAAACTGAAAACGAGACTGGCCTAGCCTCCCAGCCAGCCTACATCCCTCTCCCATGCTGGATGCTTCCTGGTGTCAAGCATCAGACTCCTAGTTCTTCAGTTTTGAGACTTGGACTAGCTCTTACTCGAGCTTGCAATCTGTTGTGGGACCTTGTGATTGTGTAGTACTTCATAGATTCCATATGTACACATCTATTAGTTCCGTTTCTCTAGAGAACCCCAATACGAACAGCACATTTGAGATTTAACAAGTTGTATTGTCCCAGAAACAATTGAGCTGGTAGGGCATTAAAATGGGGAGAAAAGTTCAGGATTGGGGCAATTGAAAAATCACGCTTGCTGTGCCAGACAGTTCTGTGGGTACGTTAGTGAAAATGAGACTCAGTCCTTAATACACGTGGACGGAGGAAGTTCAACACTGGGGACCAACTAAGGACAGCGGCTTGAGAGTTGAGTTTTACCTACCAGGCATTTGGGTGATGTGTACAAGTTCAATCATGTGGATTTCCATGTAATAAACCCACCTATGCCCATTGAGTCTAAAGAGACTCAGCCCATAGAAATGTTTTTCTCTAGTCATAGAAAAACAGGATTTTCTAGGCGATCAGGTAGTTGTAGGGCCTGCAATATCACGTGGAATAAGCCCACTTATAGTAAGAGCAAGTGTTAGGACAGTAGTTACCTGCTTTTGCCTCAGCTTTTGCAAGGGCCATGGTTTCCTTTAGAAGTCTCGTTCATTTTTGCAGAGGAAAAAGTTGTCAGTAGCAGCTCATGCCTCATATCTACCATGCACATAGGACGTCCTAGCCACCTGACCTCCCTGCAGCCCTGGTGGGGGTGGTATGCCTTATTCTTAACCCAAACCCACCTGGACTCCCAGGGTCAGCCCAGCCTCATCTGCCTGGGAGTTTGCTCTAGGGGCTTGGCCACACCCTTCCTTGCATCCCATGTTTTATTTCAGATTAATAAACTAAGCCTTCGAGAGCCGCAGTTGGAAGAGATTATCACTGGAAAGTGACCAGGTGAGGTGTGACAGGTGCTCCCTAGGAACACCCTGCAGGGGAGAGCAATAAGCTAAATAGTGCGCAGAAAGCATACTCGGCAGAGAGGATGCGTCCCGTAGGTAGGTTGGGGTATAACATCTGTGATGACATCCACGTGCTCATGACAAGTCTTTAAAGACTCAATTTAGAATATAATCATTATCATTTTGGTGAGACATGCAGAGAAAAGGAGCCCAGCAGATATTGACTATGGTTAACACCACCTGAAGATCTTAAGCCAGCTCATCAGTACCTATTTCACCTGAACGTCCCCAGCACAAACGAGACTCCTCGACAGCAGGTGCTACCTTTTGAGCATAAGTTGAGCCTAACACTTTACATCGAGAAAGCCACTGGGTTAAAAGCAAGTCTACTGCCAGGTGCTCGGACTGTCACAGCACGAGGGCTCAAAGCTTCTTGGAGGGCTACCACGTGGAATATACCAGTCCCACTGTGTGTCCTCAAATGAGCCCTCTTTAGGAGGAATGAGGCTCCCACTTGGCACAAGCTGTCATGGGCTTCACGTGGTTTTCAGAAGATCTTAAGTTTTAGCTCTTTGAAGGCTGAGATACTAAGCACCCCAACCCCCAACCCCCAACCCTCCATCCCATAAGAAGCGGAGTTCAGGAGAAAGCAACCATAGGGATGCTTGGGACCCAGCCGAGGCGCCCTGCTAGCAGCTGGCAGCACTGTTAGAGAAGCTAGCTCTACTTGTATAGGCCTGGAGGTTGCAATAATCGCCTTCAGTGTTCGGTTCAGCCTTCAGCCTTTCAGAAAAGGATTCTCCCACCACTGCCCACCGCAGGTTACCCCGTTGTGGGAGCTTTCTTTAAATTCATGCCTAATGCAAAGCTTTAGCCAGCTGAAGAGATACTTTTAGTGAGAACTCCATAAACACAACGTCTATCAGCAGAAAGGTAGGAGAACAAGTTAAATGTGCCGAAGGTCCACAGGAAGTGGCAGGCCTGAGATTACAGCTCAGACAGCCTGGCCCCTTAGCGCCACGTTCCAACTCAATTCAGTGGGGGTTTCAGCTATGCCTGAGGCCCCCCCTCTTTTGGCTGCTTCTTGGTCAGCACCAACTTGCTGTAGGCTCTAGAGTAACTTGGAAGAAACAAAAATATCTACAGAACCAGAGCGGTGGGCGGGGGGGATGTTGTAGCAGCCATTAAAACCCCTTTCCTCAAGACGCTCAGACAGCTTTAAACCCATTCCAGACTTACTCATAGCTGCAACTAGAGTTCTTGCCTATCTCCTCCCACGCTTCAGCCGGCAGACTTTCAGAGCCCCGTGTCCTTGCAAGGTAACTCTGCAGCCAGCAGAGTTTTACACGGCTGGAGGGAGGTAAGCCCCGTTCCATGGAGGGAGGGGAGCTAGAATGGAGAATTCTATAGGACTACAGTATATCCCTTTTTGTTTAGCTAGCAGGCCTCATTCCTATTCGAGTTTCCTGTACATGAAACCTACGGCAGATAAGAGCCCAAAGCCCCACCACGGGTCAGGACCTATCTGGAGAAAGTTTCAAGAGGTAGAAAAGCAACTCCTTGCTTTTTGAGCTTTAAGGAAGAAGTCCCTAGGCGGAGGACTAGGCTTTTTCCCTTTCTTCCCCTTTGGTTTTCAGCTAACAGGAGTGCCAGAGCCTAATGAAGCCTTTGTACAGAAAGACAGGTCTTCCTCGCGATTCTAAGCCTTCCGAGTTTGTATTCAAGCTACCCTCCTATCTCTAACGCAAAGCAGGTTTTATCCCTTCTCCAAGTTAGAAAAGGTGGAGACTACTTCTGCGTTTATCTAAATGTTAGAGAAATCGAGAGAAAGCAGAACAAGCCCCCCCCAACAAAAGATACTCTTAATTTAGAAGAGAGTGAGAAAATACATCTTCATCTTCCAGGCTTCAGAGTAAGGATGGTAGCAGGGTCCGGAGACGCTCTTTTGAACCCTCCCGTTGGTGCTGTGGGCACTGCTCATTGGCTGGCTGGATGTACCCTCCCTAATACCTTTCACCTGGGCACAAGACGCAGCTTCTGGGAGTATTTAAATCCAGGTGCTGTTTATAAGACGCCTGAGTGGCCAGGTGCTGTGGCTCATGCTTGTAATTCCAGCACTTTGGGAGGTCGAGGCGGGTGGATCACCCGAGAACAGGAGTTTGAGATCAGCCTGACCAATATGGTGAAACCGTCTCTACTAAAAATACAAAAATTAGCCGGGCGTGGGGGCATGCACCTGTAGTCCCAGCGACTTGGGAGGCTAAGACAGAAGAATCATTTGAACCTGGGGGGTGGAGGTGGCAGTGAGCTGAGATGGCACCACTGCACTCCAGCCTGGGCAACAGAGCAAGATTCCATCTCAGAAAAAAAAAAAGCATGAGCATAAGCTCCCAGTTTATACCTGCTACTGTAGTATTATTAAGGATGCTGTCTTCCACTCTCAAATGTGTCCCATTTTGACAACAAGTGGCCCTATTTACAAAAAAAAAAAAAGATGTGTGTCCTTCTATATCCATCCTGAGGCTTGCAGAAAATCTCCCCCACCAGATCAGCATCGAGGACAAAGCCCCGTGCAGACAGGAGAAGGCGATGTTAGGAGAGCACCGCTGAGATTTCGATGGCAGCTATAAATAAGCCACAGCTGTGGACCTGGTTTCCCAAAGCCAAGCCAGAACCCTCTCGAACGAAATCAGCCCCCATCTTACCCTCTGGTCTCTTTTTTCCTACTTCCTCCCCAACAAGCACCCTCCAGCCGCCTCAGTGCTGTTCTGTTCCTTTAACTTAGGATATTCTCTTGATAGCTAGATATGGGGTTTTCATTTTGTAGTTTCATTTAGATCCTTATTAAACTCTTTGACCTTTAATGTGGACTACCCTGAGTCAAATCCCAGCTCTGCCCTTGACGAGCTGTAAACTCTAGATCAGTTAGGTTCCTTTTCTTTACCTCTGTATCTCCATCTGAATACAGGGTAATCCTCATAAACTGGGGACATGATGAGGATGAAACCAGTTGATATTTGTAAATCTTTAGAACAGTGCATGGAATGTAAGTGCTGTAAAAGTGTCTATTTATTCCAAGTAAGGGGATGGAAAAGAGAAACAGAATTGATACTTAAGTTCCTTCTGTCAGCTGGCTGATTATGTCATGATGAACTTTAATTCACTTCAGGTATACTAAGTGGAGGAATTATTGTTACCCACATTCTCATTTTACGGAAAATAAAAACTGACGCGCAGTTGCTCAACCTTCATGCCAGCACTTTGGGAGGTCGAGGCGGGTAGATCACTTGAGGTCAGGCATTTGAGACCAGCTTGGCCAACATGGTGAAACCCCGTCCCTACTAAAAACAAGAAAATTAGCTGGTGGTGGGCGCCTGTAATCTCAGCTGCTCAGAAGGCTGAGGCAGAAGAATTGCTTGAACCTGGGAGACAGGTGGCAGTGAGCCAAGATTGTGCCACTGTACTCTAGCCTGGGCAATAGAGCAAGACAATGTCTTAAAAAAAACTTAGAAGTTAGGGTGTATGCACAAGATCACCCAACCAGAAAGTGGCAGATGTGGCTTCAAACTTGGGCTGTCTGGTTCCAAATCTCAAATATATTGAGTTTGTATTATATTTATCCTAAACTTAAGATTCTCAAATTGCAAGAGCACCTCCTAGTTCTGGCACTTGGGAATTAGCTGAAGCCCAAGGTTCCACTATTTATAACCGTCCCGGCTGTGTGCACTTTGATCACAATGCCTCTTTGGACATCCTGTTTCTAGACTGAAGAGGTGGTGTGATATGCTTGATGAGCCTCCGGTGTATGCACCCTTCTTGAGGGTTGCTCCGGATCCTTAGAAACATGCAGGGCAGAAAACCATCAAGAGTGAGCTGCTGATTGCTCTGATTGTTAATAATAATGAAATGTAACCAGTCTTAAGGAAATCTGAAATCTAGCTGGATGCACAATGATAATAACAAGGAAGCCGCTGCAACAACAGCTTTCTGGAGGCAGGGATTTGGGGATTTTCATCTGTTTCTTTCACAACTGTGTCTTTAGTGCCCAGAACAGTGCCTGGCACATAGCGGGTGCTCAATAAATATGTTGTCTTGGTAAGTGTAAATGAATGCATGACTCAACAAACGAGCAGAATGAAGGAAATAGTTTAACAGAATGGATTACAAGATAGGCTTTGACACAAGAGAGATGTGGATTTAAACTGGGGCTTCATTTCACTTTGTTTAGGACCATCCCAAATTTAGCTCTGGAAGGCTTGCATCCCAGAAAAACCTTCAGTCAGGGTAAAATCAAACAGTTGATCACCATTAGTCACTAGATGCACAATCTTGTACAAGTCCCTCAACTTCCGTGAGCCTGAGTTCGGTCAGCTGTACATGGGGATAACAATATTATCTACCTCATAGGGTTATTGTGAGGATTAAATAAGGTAATACTCACTGAGTACTAACCACGACGGTTAGCACATAGTAAGTATCATTGGTGGCAGTTATTGCTGTTACCGTTACTTTTATTGACTCCTGGGTCTTGAAAATGCATCCCACGTCCTAATATATGCTGCTGCCCTTGCTTAAATTAAGATCCTTGGTTTCATGGCAGAGGTGGGGGAAGGTAAGCCACACAAGAGCCAAAAACATCAGGAATGGTGTGTCTTGGACATTTTCCCCTGCTGAGAAGCGGTCTCACCCCTCCTCTCCCCAGGCGGCTTTTTTAGCAATCATATCTGGTTGTTCCGTGCTGATTTCCAACAGATGTTCCTCTAATGAACTACACTGTAATCTCAGGGCCTTAATATAGTGCCGGGGTGTGATAAGTTCGAAATGGCTGTCATCATTGCCCGCAGGGATGGTCTGGTCATTGTTTGGGACTGTCTTCCTCTGATTGTTATGTGAAGGAGAATTTATTTTCTTCCATCACCTCTTCGCCCCATACACCCGCTTCACCACCCTGGGCCCCAGTTCCTGCTCAAATTAAACGTCTGCGTCAGAACCTCCTAGAAAGTGCTCGGTGCACTGTGATGAGGGGGATGACAGAGGGAGGAGACTGGGAGAGAGTGGTGGTTCAATCTCGGCCTGAAATCAATATTTCCAGGCAAATAACATGCAGATTCTGACTCTCTGGCAAGAAACGAGCTCCTGGGGGACAAGAGGCAGATGTTCCCTGAGCAGGAGGTATTGGCATCAAGGACAGGAGGGAACGGGTGTAATGCAGCAAGGCTCAGCAGAGAGCATTCATTTACAAATACTCTGGAGGCCCGGGACCTTCTGGATGAGCAGGAGGAAGCCAGGGATGGGAAGATGCTTCTAGCCTCTGTCTGGTCATGTCTTGTTCATCTGAATGATCTCAGAGCCCCAACTGGGGCTCAGGATGAGTAGAAGCTCTCACCAGTCTGATCAGACCAATAAGCCTTACTGAAGCTTTTCTCTGTGCCTGGCACTGGACACAGCAGGTTAAATAAAACAGAGCCCACAATGAGGACAAAGCCACAAACAGCTCATTGAGAGAGGGCCAGCACCCTCTGGTTGCTATCTGGGGCTACATCACCCAACAGCAGGAGGCTGGACAGTATTTCTCAGAATATCTGATATTTGCCTTGAATGATGATAATTATAATATCAACAAATAGCAGCACACATTTCTGAGTTCTTACCAAGACTCAGGCACTGGGCTGTGTTCCATGTACATTTCCCCATTTAATTGTCACAGTAACTTCAGGAGGTGGATGTTTTCATACCCACTTAATAGGTAACTAAGGCCCAGACAAGTTAACGTCACTTGACTAAGGTCACAAGCCAGCAAGAGGCCGAGGCAGGATTTGAACTTGGAGCCATCTGACTCCAAAACCTAATTTTAATCACCCTACTAAAATATAAATCCAAATTCTAGCAATTTAAAAATTCCAGTTAGGATGATAGAAAAAGAATTTATTTCTTTATAATACACTTAAAGAAAATCTGTTTAGTTTCATGTTTAATAAGAGAATGGGGCTGGGTTTTTCATCATGTAATAATCAGAACAATATAAAAAATTCAAAGAATCTGTTGCCTAGAGATTTCTCATTTTATCGGAATTAACCTGTGATGCTCTTTCTCCCTACAATAAGCTCTTCAATCCTCTGATATTCACTTGGGGGAAACGTAATCCATATAGAATTCACGCTGCACAGCAACCACCCCTGTAGAAAAGACCTTGAAATTATCCCTGTATGGAAATATCATTGCTATCCATGATGTTTGAAAATAATGGAAGAAAAGTAAAAAACCAAATGCAGCAATAAGCAGAGAGAGCATAAATAACCCTCTTCCTGCATCCTCAGTGAATTAGATTAGGGGCCAGCGATCTTTTTCTGCAAAGGGCCAGGTAGTAAATATTTCAGGCTTGGCAACCTATATATAGTCTTTCTTGCAACTTTTCAACTCTGCAGCCATGTGAATGCAGCTGTATACGTTATGTAAACAAATTCCCCGGCTGTGTTCCAATTAAACTTTATTTGCAAAAAACAGGCAGTGGGCCTTGAATTAGTAGGTAACATATAGCTAGGAAGACTTAAACTCAGTGACCTTACCCTGTAATGTGTTCGTAAGATTTTTCCAAACTGAAGTATAAGGTCAAAATAAATAATCCTGATAAGTAGCATTAATTGAAAGCTTTTAAAGGTCAGGTTCCTTCTCTGAGTTATCTCATTTAACATGCTCCCACTGTTTATGATATAGCTGCCATCACTGTCATCTCCAGCTCCAGAACAGGGCACCCACATAAGAAGGGTTCACTTACTCCTAGTTGAATGAATATGTTTCCATTTTAGGGATGGGAAAACAGATGCTCAGAACGTTAAGTCATTTGCCCCCAGTTATTCAGCACATAATAAGTGCTCAATAAATGTTAGTCCCAAGACTGAGTTGGAATTTGAAGCCACACAGTCTGACTCCAGAACCTACCCATCCACCCATCCCTTTAATGTGGAGAGCTGGAACCTGTGATTCCAGATGTTGGTTCACCAGTCCTAATTCCGGAAGGCTCCCTCTTTTTCCTCAGTGCAAACCCTCAGCACTTAACTTTCCCAAGCTTTCCTGATATCCTCTTCCTCCATGCGTCTCAGCATTACCTAAAGTATCAGTCACTCCTGGCCATTCAGAACCCCCTCCTTTTGTGGTCTAGGAATGTTTCCAAGGGAAAGGAGAAAGAAGAGGAACTTGTGGGGCTGAAGAGGCCAGAGGACAGGGCTGGGGGTCAGATGAGGGAAGTGTCAGGTAGGAGCCAAGCTCTCTAACTCTGGGGTCAAATCCCAGCTCTGTCACCTTCTAGCTGTGGTTAGGCATGTTGTTTAAGTCCTTCTGGGCCTTGATCTGCTTATAAAATGGGACAATAATGGTGCCTCCCACCCAGATAGAATGTAATTAGAAAAATCAAATACAGAGATGAGTATAGTGATGGCACATCGCATGGGCTCAATAAATGTCTTGGGTGACTTGATTATGAAGCCATATGATGTTTTGCAGGAAGGCAAGTAGACCTCTGTGGTTCAGATGTGGGGTCTGTGTTGAGGATAGTGGGGCAGTAAGTTCAGAAGGGTTAAGGTGGGGCTAAACTATAGACAGTCATAAAGCAGTGGTCCTGAGACATTAGTGTCATCAGCATCACCCAGGTATTACAATGCAGATTCCCAGGCCCTCCCACATATTCTATTTGGTAGGTTTGAACTGGGGCCCCAGAATCTGCATTTTTCAACAGGTATCCTAGTGATTTCAATGCACAGATAAGTCTTCTATGTCCACAGAATGCAACATGGACATGAAGCTAGGGCATCTGGATTTGCCCGTGTTAAGGGGGTGGGTCACTGAAGGGCTGCCGTCAGAGAATAATCCAGGATACACACCATTTTAGGTTGATGAGTCTGGCAGAGGTGTGAAGATGGATTACAGAAGAGAGAGGATAATTAAGAGGCTCTTATAATAGTCCAGGAGTGAATCACTAGCTTTAATATCTCCCTGTTATATGTTTTAGCTGTTGAGAGAAAGTCTCTGGCCACCAGTGTGGGGACCTGATGCCACTAGGGCAGACAGGGGACCATGAGTCTCTTCTTTCACAATGCCTCTTCCCCATTCTTGAGCATTTTTTATTGACATTAATAGTGACCAGTGGCTCACACCTGTAATCCCAGCACTTTGGGAGGCTGAGATGGGCAGATCACCTGAAGTAGGGAGTTTGAGACCAGGCTGACCAACATGGAGAAACACCATCTCTACTAAAAATACAAAATTAGCTGGGTGTGGTGGAGCATGACTGTAATCCCAGCTACTCAGGAGGCTGACGCAGGAGAATCACTTGAACCCAGGAGGCGGATGTTGCAGTGAGCCAAGATTGCGCCATTGCACTCCAACCTGGGCAACAAGATTGAAACTTCATCTCAAAAAAAAAAAAAAAAAAGTTAACAACAGTTACCATTCACTAAACATTATTTCTGTATTTGGTCTCAAACACATTATATATATCATCTTGTTTAAAGCTCTGAGCAGCCCTTGTAAGATTACCATTCTAAGAAGCTCAGAAAGGTGAAGTCACTTGCCCAAGATCACACAAATGGGAAGACTTCTAGTGGTTTCTGAACTCAGAGATTGTAAGCCTTGCTTCCCAAAAATGTCTACCAATTCAGATCCTACTCATCATCTAAGGCAAACTGCCTGATGACTCTGGGTTTTTCATTGATCTCTCCTCTTACTCACGTAATCATCTTAAGGTGTGAGTTCCTAGGTGGCCATGAGTACTCCTCCACATAGTGATTCAGGGACCCAGACCCTTTCTGTTTTGTTGCTTTGCCTTCCTTTTATTTATTTAATTTTGGGGGAGGGAGTATTTTTTTCTTTTTCTTGGACCTTGCAGGGATGAAAATTTTAAGTCTCTTTATTTAATTGAAAGACCCGGCAGAAGAGGACTAAAGCTGGTGAAAGACTATACTTTCTTCTTAAAAGCCTTGTCCAGTGATTTGCACTCACATTCCATTGGCTACAAATTGGTCTCCAGGTGAGACCATCTCCATTTCTCACTGGAGGATTGAAACAGCCTCTCAACCAGTCTCTCTGCTCCCCTATAGTCTAGCACATCGGATCAAGTGTTATCCTTTTAATACAAGTCAGATCCCATCTCTCCCTGGATGGAAACTTTCCAGTGCCTTCCCATTGCACTCACAATAAATCTAAGTCCTTGCCATGACCTAAGCCCTACATGACCGAGTCATTGCTCTCCCCCTTACAGAGCTCTGGTCACATCACCCTTCATTCTGTTCCCACCTCAGGGCCTTTGCATTTGCCAATTTCTCTGCTATAATGCTCTAACTGTCCTTGGATCCTTGCATGGCTGACGTTTTTATTGTTCAGGTCTCTATTTAAATGTCACCTTCTCAGTGACACTTTTACTGACTACCTAACATGGGTCCCTCCTTTCCATTTTCTGCCTATAATATATCCTTGTTTTATTTCCCATATAGCAGTTATCACTCTTGAAATTATCTTGTTAATAGATTCATTGTCCATCTTCTCTTCCACCAATATGGAAGCTCTCTGGGACAATAGAGACCTGTCTGTCTGATTTTCTGCTGTGTTTCTGTTCTCTAGCACAGAGTAAGCACTCAATATTTATTCTATGATTCGTAATGAAACTTAGTGTGGTTAAGCCACTTATCTGAGGTCACACAGCCATGTGAAAGGCTAGGATTGGAACCTAGGTCTATCTTCTTCCAAAGCCCATGTTCTTTCTGGTATTCCAAGTTGCCTGGGTGAACTGATGGCAGTTTCACAGGAAGATGCAACATTGTGACCCTGACTCTGCTGTCAAGCAGGGAGGTCACATCTCTTGGATTGCCCCAAACTCAGGTTGGGATGCTTGTCTACTCAGAGACCATGTGGCTTTTTCTCGTTATAGACACCTCCCTCTTGCCAGGGATAAATGAGGGCCAGAAATCCTCAGCTTTAAATGGCCTTGGCTTCTGGCCCATAGCAGTGAGGGAGGAAGTAAAGGATCATGCTTTGAAACGAGAATGGCTGGAGTTTGGACTATAGGATGTGGAGAGAGGGAGAGAGGGAGGTGGGGTTGCAAACTGCAGAAAGCTCTAAAGAGTGATGTTCAGTTTTGCTAGACCTGAGTCCCAACTGGCCGAGGAAATGGAGGTATTAAATTCCCAAGAGGCACTGGAGAATCGGTTGTCCTGAGGGGATGGGATATTCCAGTGGGCTTTATTCTTGTGCAAGGGGATTCCAAGGAGCCCTGGCATCTTGGGTGAGCTGGATATTCTCTCTGTCCCTCCGAGGCATTCTCCACCCACATCCATACTTCTTTGTGCCCAGGAGCTGTACCTATAGAGGACTACATCTATATCCACTGGGGCTTTCTTGGCTTCTGGCTTCCAGACTATCTCTAGCAATGGACGGCACCCAGAAGATCAGAGGGTGGGAGAAGAGAGAGGATGGGTTATTTCTCCCTCCTCACGGTCCCCTTTGACTTCTGTGGCTGTGGCTACTTTGCCTTATGACGACAGCTCCTGTTGCGCAATTTTCTTCCTTAGCAACGCCTCCCACTAGGTTCTGGTTGCCACACGGAGCCTGGGAAAATAAGCATGTTTCACTTCACACATTGCCAGCACTGCTGCCCTTTAAAAAATTGGAGCTCTGTTGGTAAGGAAAAAAATGGGGAAAATGGGATGTCATAAACTAGAAATGTCAGCTGCAGTGAGTACCTAGGTCACAAGTACTCAAAGAAGGACTGATGATTCAGGCACCAGAAAAAGTGTTGCATGATGTGATATTCTAAATTCCTTTCTGATTCTGTGATTCTATAACTATATAGGACTTTTTTCCTCCAACAAAACTATTGAGCACCTTCTGGGTGCCAGGAATACAGAGTGCACAAAGCAGACAAGTTTCTGCTGTCACAGAGCAGGAGACAGACGATTAAGTAAGCCAATGAACAAACAAGGGATTACACATTCCTGCCAGGAAGTGCCTTCCCAGGGGTGCGGTGGAGGCAATTAGAGCTGTATGGTAGTAGACAACTCCCAACTCGTCTCTAAAATGAAGGTGGGGTTCATGATTTCTTTTGAGATGGAATTTCACTCTCGTTGCCCAGGCTGGAATGCAGTGGGATGATATTGGTTCACCACAAACTCTGCCTCCCAAGTTCAAGCAATTCTCCTGCCTCAGCCTCCTGAGTAGCTGAGATTATAGGCATCCACCACCATGCCCAGCTAATTTTTTGTATTTTTGATAGAGACAGGGTTTCACCGTGTTGGCTAGGCTGGTCTCAAACTCCTGACCTCAGGTGACCAACCCGCCTCAGCCTCCCAAAGAGCTGGGATTACAGGCGTGAGCCACTGTGCCCAGCCAGGTTCATGATTTCTAAGAACCTTCCCAGCTCTGGTTACTGTGATTCCACTTCAGACAGTTTTCCTGCAGGATAGAAACAAGTGGTGGAAGAATCAACTTTTATTTCTTGCTGACACAGCACCACGCAGTTAAGTTGGCCATCTATTTAAATACATATATATTCACTGAACTGGCCACTTTTTGGGATAAGATTGCATTGGGGAGTTTAAATGTTTGGACCTACTGCCAGAACCATTTAGTGAGAAACACATCATTTCAACCAAATATATCGCTGCTTTCCATCCGTTTTACTAAGTGTCTCTTGCCTTGGGTTGCTTGGGGCCCTTGGAGGGATATGAGATCCATCCCCATAAAGCCTGAAGTGTCCATGTAAGGACAAGGCTATCATGTGCAATAATTAGAAAATCATGTAGTACAATGGGTACGAGTGTGTCCTAGTAAGTGTGAGCAAGTGAGATGGTTGAGAGGAGGTTGCCTGAAGGGGTGGGACTGAGCCTAGGAGCTGCCTTGACCATGTGTATCTATGCCCAAGTGGACAGGGCCCCCCGTTCCCCACTTACCACTATGCCCCCACCCCCAACAGCTCCTACCACTTGCAGCTGATTTTGCCCTTACATGGGTTCCCCATGCACAGGTGTTTTGGGGGAACACCTAAACTGGCGGTGCCAGCCTACCTCCTGCCTTCAACCATTTCGAGCTGTCTCCAATCGTAGCATGGATTCCTGGGTGGAATCCCCAACCTCATAAATGAAGCCTGTTCAGGGTAGGGGAGGGGAGATAGGCCAAGGGGTCCCAGGGCTACTTGCAGGCAAAGAGTGGACATGTACTGAGCATTCACAGGGTTCCAGGCCCTTAACTTTCTCACTGCAAGCCATCTAACCACCCTACGAGGTGAGTGCTATCCAACCCATTCTAGGGAGGTGGAAACATTGCTTCTCGGCCTTTCGGCTAAGATCAAGTGTAGGGAGGTGGAAACTGAGAGTAGCAGTCTTGCAAAAGACAGATGGTTCATTCTTGGAGGTTAATAAAGGGCAAGTTTAATAAAAGGACAACTTACAAAATCACAGGCAGGGTTTGGTGCAATATCCCAGAGGAAATAACAGATAGGCTAGAACATCTACTGCAGAATAATGCCTCACCCCCCACTAATGCCCATGTCCTAATCCCCAGAGCTGTGCATATGTCACCGTCCATGACCAAACAGACTTTGCACATAGGATGAAGTTAAGGATTTTGAGATGGGAGGATTGTCCAGCAGGACCAGTATAACTGCAAAAGCCCTTATAAGGGGCAGGAAGGCCAAAGTCGGAGAGAAAATGTGTGTGGAAGCAGAGGTGAAGCACTTTGAAGATGGAGGAAGGGGCCACGAGGCAAGGGATGCTGGTGGCCTCTAGAAGCCGGAAAGAGCAAGGAATTGGATTCTTCCTCAGGATTTCCGAAGTGAAAGCAGCCTGGTTGGCATGTTGACTTTAAACCAGTGAACTGATTTAGGACTTCTGATCTTCAGAACTGTAAGAGAATGAATGACCACCCTGTTTGTAATCATTTGTTTCAGCAGCAACAGTTGGTGAATACACACCTCTTGGCTGAAAGGGGGAAGGGAAGGAGAGCATTGCAGGAGAGGCTGCCCCAAGAGCTGAGCCCTTTGCTCACAGTGTGCAGCCAGCCAGGGCAGGAAGGAGCCGGCCATCAACACCCTGATCTCCCTTTCTTCCCTCCTTCCACCCTCCTCCCAGGCTCCCCACTGGCTAACTGCAGCCATAGAACAAGGAAGGATGGAGAGTTGCTGAGACGAGGGGATGAGCTGATAGATATGCAGCCCAGAGGCAGGCAAGACTCTCAGCATTTGTCTCAGAAAATAAATCACTTGCCTAAGGTAATTCAGTAAATATCAGGTTCAGAATGATGTTTTCACCACTGTTTTTCAAGTTCTTTGTGCCAGCACTGAGCAAAGCACCTCACATACAAATAATCAGAAGGTAGTACAGTGTGGTGAATCTGGACATCACACTTCATAGGGTTTAAATCTCAGCCTCACTACCTATCTGCTGTGTGACTCGACATGTTACCTGACCTCTCTGAGCCTCATTTTTCTCATGTACAAAATGGGGTCAATAAGTGTGCTTATCTTGGAGTATCTCCAGTTTTAAATGGAATAAGCCAGGGAAAGCATTTTTCATGATGGCTCAGCACACAGAAACTACCACAAGTGCTAACCATTTTACAATTAGCATCTATTAGGGATTGGGATTTGGACCCAGGTCTGCCTGACAGTGAGGCTGGGAAAATGTTCTGCTTGGTGACAGCTCAAAAGCTTTCCATGTCAGGCACCCCTGATATGATGTGATGATAAGGGCATGTCACCTCTGTGTTCTTCTCAAAAACCCACCACCCCAGCATCATGAGAAAGCCATCAGACAAACCCCTGTGAAAGGACTTTCTGCAGAACACCTGACCAGTGCTCTTTAAAACTCTTAAGGTAGCTGGGTGTGGTGGCTCATGCCTGTAATCCCAGCACTTTGGGAGGCCAAAGTGGGAGGATCATGAAGTCAAGAGATCGAGACAATCCTGGCCAACATGGTGAAACCCTGCCTCTACTAAAAATACAAACATTAGCTGGGCATGGTAGCACACACCTGTTGTCCCAGCTAACAGGGGGCTGAGGCAGGAAAATCGCTAGAACCCAGGAGGCAGAGGTTGCAGTGAGCTGAGATCGCGCCACTGCACTCCAGCCTGGTGACAGAGCCAGACTCCGTCTCAAAATAAATAAATAAATAAACACTCTTAAAGTCAAGAAACTATGAGGAAAGATGCAGAAATTGTCACAGAATGACTAAGTACAATGTGGAAACAGGGACTGGAACCTGGAACAGAAAACAAGGGCATTAGTGAGGAAGAAACAAAACCAGTAAGTGCTGAATCAAGTCTGGAGTTAACAGTAATGTACGAACGGGGGATTCTTAGATCTGACAGATGTAAGGTGTAAGATTATCATCTTACAAAAGGTGAGAACATTAGGGCGAGGGGTCTATGGAAACCCCTCTTTGCATATTTTTGCAACTTTTATATTTGCAACTTTTTTATAAGTCTAAAGTTACCTCCAAATTAAAAAGGTGATTTAAAAAAACTGTTTCTGAAGAGATTCTGCTGGTATCCTCAGAAGCATCGAGAGTTTATTGCAGTCATAAATTTATGTAAGCAACAGTGAGAGAGGATAAGGCGATAAGGTTGTGTCTCTCTTGAACGCAGAAACTATAATTTAATATGTTCTTGATTCTAAGGTCCAGTTAAAAGGTGCCAGGAAAACATCAGCCTCCCCTGCAGGGAGAGTCATTCATTTCCTCACATTCGAGGGAGCAGAGAAACAAGTGTCCACCCACGTTCGGGACTCGTGTTTTCTCCTGACTTGAGCCAAAGCCAGTCACCTGTTTGCTGTCAGCTGGGTCATGCTGAGGCTTTGGCTCTCAATGCAATGGGATACCCATACCTGGGACCTGTAGCCCCATGTCCTCAAGGCTCAAGACAGAAAGAAAGGCATTGCTGACTCTATTTTTTTTCTGCTGAGATTCTGTGCAGCAAGAGGTCACTCTTTCTGCAAGAGCGATTTTGCTCTGGCTTGGAGAGCTGTGAGCAGTATGCCTTTCTTGAATCACAGCTATCCCATTGCAACTCAAATTGTGTCTTTATTGTGGGGGGCAGGAAAGATGCTGAGTGGTAAACATGTGTGTCTCAAAAGGTGTATCTTTGGATACTTCCAATTCACCACCTTTTCTTCACTTACTGCTTTGTTATCTCATTGTATCACATGTGGAACCCTAGACGCCACAGACTCATACATCCTTCCACAGTGCTTGAACCATTGTATACATCTCCTGGCCGTTTGGAAATACTTATCAAAATTGGAAATGCATATACTCTTGGTCCCAGAAATTGCACCATCAGAAATTTAGCCTGTGGATTTACTTGCATACATATGACATGGTAAGTGTCAGAGATTAGAAATAACCCATATGCCCATCAGTGGGTGACTGGTACACCTATACATGGAATATTATATAAATAGCACGAGAGAGAACTCAAACCTTGACTGCAAATGGAATATTACATAAAAGGTGAGAGAGAACTCAAACCCTGATTCTCATTAGTAAGGTAATCTTTGGCACATTGAGTATTTTTTTATTTAGCAAAAACTGCAAGATAATAGACTTGCAAGAACATGTATGCCTTCTAAAATATTTTTGGAACAGAGTGAGTGTAGAGAGAAAGAAGAGGAGAGATGCAGAGTGTGAGAAGAGAGAAAATCTTATGAATGATTTTCAATGAAATTAGAATCATAAAGCCACAGGAATCCAAATTTGGTTTTATTTTTAATTGGAAGAAAATACCAATTCTGATTAATGTACCAAATCACAGTAGCAGTTGCTGTTTTAAGGACGTGGACTGGACTTTCTAATTCTGCCTCCCTTTCAGGTTTGCTATGTAATTTTGGGAAAACAGTTTATACCTCTGGTTAACAAAATTCTCCCCATCCATGAGATTGGAAGAAAATTTTTTCCCCAAACTATGTCTTATTCTAGGCAAAAATGTTTGCAGTGCTCTGGGGATAATTCCAGTCATTTCACACTAGAACATCAACACTCACCCAACTTATTTCTTTGAAGCACAGTAGGTTCTTTAGAGGTACAGAAAAGCATAAAGTCAAATCAAATATAGTCAACTCTACAATGCAGACAAATTTTAACTGTGTGGTGTATAGAATTCCATAATCTTTCTATGGGACTTTTTTACAAAAAATTATTCAATTCTGTTTTTAAAACTAGCTTTTGTAATTTAAAATGTCATTACAATGTGTTGGTCATTAATTATTCTTCTATATTGTTAAGTGACAGTTTTATCTTCATCTTGTGAAGTTTCCATGCCTTCTTAGCCAGTCCCTTGCATTAGACATTAGTTGTTTTGGGTTTGTAATTTCATAAAGCTGTCATGTATATCTTTCACACGCAAACTGTGCAAATTTCAGAGTCGAATATATGACAATTTTATGGCTCTTGTTATATAATAGGGTCAATCAAATATCCAGGAAGTTTGTACCAATTTAAGTGATTCACTGCAGCCTTTTCAAGGGAATCATTAAGGACCCTTGTACTGTTTGGTTCACCAGTGAGCAGAGATTTCATTTTCTCTAATTGGAAAAGATTTGGCCAGAAGCATAACCTAACTGATGGTCACTAATAAACCCTTTGATCTGCCCCAGGAAATGTCAAAACAAGTTTGCCCTTTTGCCTCTGAAGGCACTTGGAATCCAATTGTCCAAAGAGCTACTCTCTCTGTCCAGCCATCGCTGACCTTATGAACATTAAAGACTGTCCTGGGATGCATTTGGAGCCTGGTAGCTTAAAATCCTGAATTATATATGCTGGTAGTGGTATTTAAACTGCACCTGCCTACACAGTCCACAGGTGCCAGTGGTCCAATGCACCTGAAATGATAATGCATTCAAAGTAGCCTTATTGAACGAGGAATACCATATTTATTAACCGTATCAACATTCTAAATAATGGCACATGTAGTGTGTCTTCCATTGGGTTTCCTAGAGGTGGAGTCTGAGACAGAAGTCTCAGGATAACTTCAGAGGGTTACTGAGGGAGAGCTCTCTAGAGAAAATACCATAAGAAAGAGGGAAGCAGGTCAGGGCAAATTCCAAGGCCAAGGAAAGCTGAGGTTCAGCTGAAGTCTAGCCTTAGCCTGATGATATGGGCTGGATTTGTGTCCCCACCCAAATCTCCTGTCAAATTATGATCGCCAGTGTTGGAGAAGGAGCCTGGTGGGAGGTGATTGGATCTTGAAGGCAGATTTCCTGCTTGCTATTCTCGTGACAGTGAGTTCTCACAAGATCTTGTTGTTTAAAAGTGTGTAGCACCTCCCCCTGCTCTCTCTTCCTCCCACTCCAGCCATGGAAGACGTGACTCCTTCCTCTCCATCTTCCACCATGATTGTAAGTTTCCTGAGGCCTTCCCAGCCATGCTTCTGTATAGCTTGCAGAACTGTGAGTCAATTGAACCTTTTCTTTATAAACTGCCCAGTCTCAAGTAGTTTTTTATAGCAATGCAAGAACAAACTAATACATCTGATCTTGTGGGGAACTCAAGAACACTGTCCCCCTAACCGTTGAGGCCTTTTATGTCTGGCATTAGTCAGTCATTGGAAACTGCCTCCCCACAGCATTAAGAACACAATATTTTAAGGGAAAGAACAGTTGTGAGCTGTTAGTAAACAATAATCCCAGCAGTTGGGAAATGGGTGCACCAGTAAAGGATTCTACAGCAGACACTGAGAGTGTCTACTACATTACGCATAAATAAATTATCATCATGATATATTATCCTCATGTCAACATGCCACGCAAGCCCAAAGTCCCCACTGGCTATTTTATGTCCTTGCCTTGGGAGTCTCACAGCATTACTTCTGCTGCAGTCATAAGCCTACCTGGACTCAAGGACTGGGGACGTAAACCCCCAATTCTTGATGAGAAGAATCAGAGTCACATTGTAAAATAGCACATAGACTAAGATACACTGTCAAAGTTATATTTGGAAAATAGAATCTCCCATGAAATGTAATTGGATAATCGTTGTTTTATTATATGGAGAGTATAATTTGATATGTCAATTGATATGCTATTTTAGCCTTTATGTTTGATATGACTACTATTTGGATTTACTGCCAACATTTCTACATTGAGTTTTTTTGTTTAAACTGAATTGTTTCTTTGCTTCTTTTGTTTGTTTGTTTGTTTCTCTTTTGCCACTTAGTAAATCAACCGTATTTTGTTTATTCAAACTCCACCACTGTTTGGAAGTTAAAAATTATCTCATCATCTTGTAGTTAACTTTTAAATTTTTAACACCCACATCTGATTGACAGTCTAAAGGTATCCGTATTTCTACCTTGCTTCCAAACCATAAGAGAAACTGAAAACCCTCCAATCCTGTTGTTTTCTCCATTCCCATCCTCTATGCAATTGTCTTATATTTTAGTTGTGTTTATTTTAACCCCCATCAGCCAGTCTTATTTCTGTTTTGAAAATCAAATAATTATTTTGATTTACCCATATATTTATCAGTCTTGTTCACTATTGTTTCTTATATATCACTCCTTCCTTTCCTTTAACGAATATGCTTTAGTAATACCTTAAGGTGATCTGTTTGAGTGATAAGCTTCATCAATTTTTATTTGAAAATATATTTATCTAACTTCACAATTGATGGACTCAACTGGGCTTATAACTTTTAAAAGGCAATTATTTTTCCCATTACGCTTTAATAAATATTTATATTACATTCTGGTTCTTATTGTTGCTGTTGAGAAACCTGCTACCAGTAGAATTTTTGTTGTTTAATTTGCAACTTATTTTGTATTAACACCTCAAGGCTTGGAAAGAGAGGGAATACTCATTGTAAGTAATCTGTCTTTTCTCACTGAATGCTTTAAAATATCCTCTCTGTGCAGTTTTTATTATGTGCTTAAGCACGTGATTACTATTATAATGAAAGATAATAGTAATGATCTAATTAGCAAATGAAGATTCCTCACATTGTTCAGTTCTAGAAAACTTTAACACTCATGTATTTATTTTTTCTTTCAAATTCTTTTTGTCTTTTGGAAAATTCTATCATCTGTTGAGTTTTCCCATTCTATTCTTCAATACTCTTAACCTCTTGGTCATATTTTCCAATGTGCTTCTCTCTGTGTGCTGTATTCTGGGTTAATTTCTTGGTTCTATTTTTCCAGTTTATGAATTTTCTCTTTAGCTGTGTGTAATCTGCACTGTTACCCATTCACTGATTTTTTTTAAATTAGTATATTTTATACAGCTCTGTTTTATGTTATTCTTTATCCAACCTACTTTTTTTGTTATTTTATTGTGTTTTCTATTCCTTTTATTCTTTAATAAATTAAATATAATTTTTAATGTTTTCATGTTGTATGAGATCAAGTTATTGGTGTGTTAGTCTTTCTATTTGTTTCATCTGCTCACTTAATTTTATAGTAGCTCATTTCTTGTGTGGATTGCAGTTGTATATGCATGTGTACTCATCTTCAGTTGTATTTTTTTTCCTTCTCTGTCCACTTGCCTAGGCTTCCAGAAAGTGTACATGATATAAGTATGAAAATTTGAATTTGGATTCTATTCCTACGTGTGGTATAATTTTAAGGTTTTGATGTCTCCCAGGATTTCTTTTTTACTGCATATAGAATCCCAGGCAGATTACAAGCTTTCTTGCTGCTTTCCTGGTAGGCCTACTTGTCAAGAAAAAGAGCTCCCTTGAAGATCTCAGCTTCCAGCAAGTCATCTCACTTCTAGCTCTTTACCTTATAATGTTCCAATGCACATACACAGTGTGCACATCTCTTCTGCTCACGCACATGCCCTGTGATCCCTTTAGACTTCACTTTAAAAAGACAAGTTCAGAGATAAAATTATTCAGACTATCAAGAGAGTAATGGGAGAGCATGAAACCAAACATAGGTGTCTTCTGTCCTTGTGTTGCCATTAGAACCCCAGATTCAGGGCATTCTGGCCTATATCAGAGCCCAGCATCTCCCCTGGGCCACTGTGGCATCAGCTATCATGACTACTGCTGTGGCTTTGAGCTCTGTCATCATTTCTGATGCCTGGGAAGGGCTGGCTTCATGAGATGACCCCTATGTTTGGTTTCATGCTCTCTTATCACTCTCTTGATATTCTGAATAATTTTATCTTTGAACTTGTCTTTTTAAAGTGAAGTCTAAGGGGATCACGGGGTACGTGCATGAGCAGAGAATAGATGGACTGTGCATGCCTTCCCTTCCTTATGCTACATTTGCATATTGTGTTTGTGATGCCCCATGAGTACAGAGTTCTGTGGACTCATGAAGGATGGGAGTTCAACAAGACTCAAGTGCAAGGTAAGTATAGTATGTCTATGACTGGGTAAAGAGAGGCACCGGCAGCCCCAAAAGGTCATACATTCCATGGGAATCAGAAGTTGCAAACATGCAGGAAGAAGGCAGTGACAAGGCTGAGTACAATGGCTCATGCCTTTAATCCCAGCACTTTAGGAGGCCAAAGCAGGAGGAGCATTTGAGGCCAGGAGTTTGGGACCAGCCTGGGCATCATAGCTAAACCCCATCTGTACAAATTTTTTTTAAGTTAGCCAGGCATGGTGGTGCATGCCTGTAATACCAGGTACTTGGGTCTGAAGCTGGAGGCTCGCTTGAGCCTAGGAGTTCTAGGCTACAGTGAACTGTGATGGTACCACTGCACTCCAGCCTGCTGACAGTGAGATGTAGTCTCTAAAAATAAAAGAAAGCAACGACATTCCAAAAAACACAGACAACCAAGGGACTCTAATATCCTTTGCTATTCGTGCTATTTCTGCTTAATAGACAACCACTTATGCTGAAAAGGATACAGAAGGAAACGGAAATACAGAGGAACCCGTAGTTCCTTTTTCTCTCTGCCCTTTTCTCATCAGTAAGCTGACAGTGGAGAGGGTTGATAGAATGTGTGTATATCAAGAAGTAAAAGAGAAGCAGTTGAGTTAGTTTATGCAGCATTTCTGCTCTTGTAATTTCTGACAAGATATGTACACATACGTGAGCATGTATATACAAATACAAATCATGCAAGTTTGGTGATTCCATGAGTTAAATGCTCTTATATTTGCATTTTAAATTGGCATCATACAATTCATAAAGAAGAATGGTGAAATTCATGCTCATGGCTTAAATTTGTTTTAATTTTTTACTTAGAACCATATTAAATAGCATATAAGAAACACCATGGAGAGACAAAAAAAGAAACAATGGAAGAAAGGAAAAATGTTGTCACATAGCTCCTTTAACAGCACTTTTTTCCCCTGCTTTTTGAATGAGAGTCTTACATTTTTGGCTTTCACTGGGGCCAGCAAATTATGTAGCTGTTTCTGAACCTGGGGTTTCCCTGGCTTTCAAATTTAGCTGTGTATTTTTATTGAAGTGTTGATTTTTTTTTTTTTTTTTTACAAAGAATTCTAAGTGTTTTCTCTGTATCCCATCAGCATCTGACTTGATCTTCCACTGTGCTTCTGTTTCCTACACTCCCTAAATTCCCCTTTCTTATCCAAGTCATCTTCAGCTTGAGGTCTGAAATAGACCCCAGATGGAAACTGAGCAGTTGCTCAATCTTCTCATGTCCCCAGGAAATACAAGGCGGGGGCCTGGCTGGGGGCTTTATATTTCAATTTAAGAAAGAATGGCCTCCTCCTCCTTTCTGCCTTCCTCACTAGGCCAGCCCCTTTGTGGTACCAGTCATGCACCCACAAATCCAAGGGATACTGTAGGCAGATGTAGGAGTGGGATCAGGAGTTAGGGAATCCCGGGACAGCAGCTGTGATAGGAGTTTGCTTGCAACTCAGTAGTAATTGGGTGTCCCAAATGGTGAGGCAATGAGCTTTCCAAATAAGGACATGGAAAGCTCTGGAAGGATTAAAGGGGGAAAGAATGAGGTAAAAGTCACCCAGAAAGGATGAGGGGCAGAGTTAGACTTTTGTTCAGTCTCTGTTCCTTAGTCTGGGGCTCCTTTAACAAGATCCCAGATGGTCTCCGGATATACAAGAGCAATTCCAGAGAACCGGATCGTGCTGGAGCTCTGGGGGCGCAATCACTTCTGCACCTGAAAAACTCATATGCTGCCCAAAATTAATATATTTAATGAAGGAAGGAAGGGGAGGAAGAAGCTATTGGCCAGTGTCCTCTTTCTCTGCCTCATCTCTTGGTTTTGCATGGTCCAGCTCCACCCACGCTTTATACCTGGATCCTGTCTCTGGATTCCTGATTCTGGAACATCCTAGGACTTATCTAGGTACTTGTCCCTTGGGCATGGAAGACAGGGCATTAGGAAGCCTGCTGAGAACAAAGGACCCACCTGAGGAGAAGCATCTGGCCACCCAGACCTGAGTTCTCAGATTTCATTCCTTATGTCTTTAATTAAAACCGTATATTAGACCATAACTGTCAGAGACCTCATATCAGCACCCAATACCTCCCAGACCTCCCAGGCCCCTACCTCAGTCTCTAGTCTGTTACTTTCTAGGCTGGGTTGGGTTTAGGGGTGGAAGGGCCAATGGAGTTTGGAGTTGGGCAAAGAACAAATATGAGTTTTGGAATCAGACCAACCTGAATCTGCATCCTCCCAAATCTACCCTCTTGCTAGTTAACTGTTTAGGGTCAGGTGATGTCATCTCTCTGATCCTGTTTTCTGATCTGTAAAATGGGTTAACAACCAGACCTACCTCAAGGGGTTGTAGGGAAGACTGAGAAGCGTTAGAGTGTGGACAAGCTTTCTGACCAATGCCAGGCATGATGAGGTCAGCATTTCACAAGCATGGGTTGAATGAATGAATGAGCTAATAAGTGTTGTGTGAAACTCATCCCCAAAGCATTTCTTTCACCTTCCATCTCCTTTGCAACCCTCCTAATCCTAGCTAGAGAGACGGCATAGCACAGAGCTCGAGGTTCAGGATCTGGGGCTAGGTGTTTCTTGACCCTGAGGCTTCCTAAGTGACTTTGAGACTCAACTTTCTTTTCTTGAAAGGGATAGAAATAAGAACACCTACCTTGTAATTTTGTTTGTGAGAATGACGACTTATTCTCGATAAATCTCTTAGCACAGTGCTTTGAATAAATATTCTTGATACTGGCTGGTTATCTTTATCATCTCTTATCTGAGATGATAGCATCTGAGCAGGTCTCTCTAAAATCTTCTACTATTGCCACCCATGCCCATCCATTTTTTATAATAAAGCATTGATCTCAAAGTGTGGATCTGAACATCTCCGCTCCCTATCCAGACCCTCCATAGCTCCCCATGGCTCTTGGTGCCTAACATAACCTACAAGTTTTGGCCTCTGCAGCCCTCTCCAGCTACCTCCACAATTAGAGCACTCTCATTTTTTCTTTCCAGCCTGTGTCCTCCTCCCTCCTCATTTGGCTTCTGCTCAGTTCCTCTAATGTGCAGTGCTCCCTCCTGCCACAGAGCCTTTGCACACGCTGTGTCTCTGCCTCCTCCGGTTGGCTTGCTAACTCCAGCTCAGGTGCTACTTCCTCAGGGCAGCCTTCTGTGGCGACACAGAGTAACTGAGGTTCTCTTGTGACATAGTTTGGATGGATGTTCATCCCCTCCAAATCTCACGGTGAAATGTGGTTCCCCATTTCACCAGGCTGGAGGTGGTGCCTGGTGGGAGCTGTTTGGATCATGGGCACAATGAATGGGACAACCAGATCTCATGTGAACTCACTGAACAAGAACTCACTTAAAACCCCTCACGTGAGATCTGGTTGTTTAGGAGTGTGGGACCTCCTTCTTGCTTCCCCTCACCATGTGATGTGCTTGTTCCTGCTTCACTTTCCACCATGAGTAAAAGCTCCCTGAAGCCTCACCAGCAACTGAACACATGTGGGCACCCTGACTCCTGTACAGCCTGCAGAACCATAAGCCAACTACACCTATTTTCTTTATAAATTACTCAGCCTCAGGTAATTTTTATAGGGATACAAAAATGGACTAATAGCTTGCTGCTTACACACACGATACCATACGCTTGCTCTTCATAGCACTTGTCATTTATATGGCTTTTGCTTAATGGAATGATTGATGTCTCTCCCTCCCCACACGTGAGGAGCTTCATGAGAAAAGGAATTATATTCCCTGCCACTCCCGGTCAGGCTGGCCCTACTTCCTACAACCAGATCCTGAATTTTTTGAGGGGGGTGGGGGGCACATTTTAAGGTTTAGGTTTAGGTATCTTAGGGTTCACTCTGTGCTGTGGTTTCAATGTCCCCTCCAAAACCCATGTTGACATTTAATTGCCATTGTGATGTTGTCATTCAGAGGTAGGATCATTAAGAGACCATTTGAAAGTTCCACCTTTGTGGGTGGATTAATGTTGTTATCATGAGTGTGGGTTCATTATCAGAAGATTGGGTTGTTACAAACGTGATTCTGGTTCTCTCTCTCTCTCTCTCTCTCTCTCTCTCTCTCTCTCTCTCTCTCATTTTCAACCTTATTTGCTGCTTCATGTTTCACCATAGGATGATGTAGCATGAAGGCCTTCATCAGATGCCAGTACCTTGATGTTAGACTTCCCATTCTCCAGAACCATGAGCCAAATAAATTTATTTTCTGTATAAATTACTCAGCTTTTGATATTCTCTTCTAAGCAACACAAAATGGACCAAGACACTCTGGTACCAAAGTGCTTGCCCACAGGGAAGGTTAGAAGTGTAGGGTATGCAGTCTTATACTCTCACCCAGTGAATGGTGAGAATTGGTATATGAATACCCAGTTCCCTCACCTTTTAGGTACGAAAGCCCTGGCATATGTGCTCTACACTGGTTCCCAGAATTTCCCCAGTGGGGTTAAGATCTATTTGTTCATGGTGGTAGCTGGCCTGATTACACATCCTTGATTATGTACCTTTTCTTCCTGGTTTCACTTCCCCATTTCCTGATGCATGTTTCTGTCATTTCCCATATAAACAACTTACATTCAGATGAGATCGGGTGTGTTCAGGGTAGTATGGTCATAAACAACTTATATTCAAACCATTTTCTCAGGGTCTACTTCTGGAGAAATTCAAACTAAGCCATCATCATTTCCCCAGTACCTAGTATAATACCCAGTGTGCAGTCAGTACTCTAAAAAGATGTCATGAATGAATGAATAAATACATTTATATAAAGAAAACTTCCAATGGTAGTAGCTCCTTGGTGTTTGGTTGGGTCCGTAGAAGTTATTCAGGGTAACTTACTACCATTGTCGGGGCCTCAGTGTCTCCATCTATAAAATCACTAATGGAGGAGCTGGGAATTTAGAAAGAAGTGATCTAGGAGGCCTCTAATCAGGTGGTTTTCACCAGGGGGTAAATTTTGCTCCCAAGGGGACATTTATCAATTTGGAGAGAGGTTTTTGGTTGTTACAACTCAGGGAGGGAGCTGTACTGCTGGCATCTAGTGGGGAGAGGCCAGAGATGCTGCTAAGCATCCTACAGTCCACAAGATAGCTCCCACCACAAGAATTATCTGGTCTAAAATACCTACAGAGCTGAGGTTGAGAGAGCCTGCTTTAACTTCCTACAGCTCTAAAAGCCTACAATTCAATTATATCCTCACCCAATGGATGGTGGAAACTGTACCCAAAGGGGTACAATTTCCTGATCTAGTTTCCAGGGAGCCCAATTACTTTAGTTGGTTTATACATGCCCCGTTTTTATATCCTTTTATTTCTAAAATCAGGAGGTGTCTTACGATGACTGTTGCATGATAGCTTAATTGACCAAGGTCTTATTTCTTGTTTGCTTAGGGATGTGGCATTTTATTTCCCCTCCTGGATTTGTACTTCACTGGAAATGAGAGAGTGCTGTGCTGCTCCAGGGTCACTTAAGACTGTATCTAAGCCCTGCAAATAAGAATCCACACTTTACCAGCCCGCTTTTCTACCGAAAGTGTTCTAATCACAATGTAAAATTATCAGCTTTTTTTTTTTCGCTTGCTCTGGCCTGAATTCTTATTTTTGTCTCCTTCTCCCTACAGGCAAAGCTGTTCTTTATTAACGTCTTCAACCTACTCACTCAGTCTTGAGACACCATCTAGCAGGTGCCCTCAAACCTTGAACTCTCAGAGAGCCATGGTCCATCCCAACTTAAATAAAACTCAGACACTTTAGAGGAACTCCCATGAATCCAGATGGTCCACATGGCACTGAAGCACTGCTCCTCTAAACTGGATTGTCTATTGCTCCCCAATAGGGAAGACCCCATGAGACATCCTAATGGTGACTTGACATCAGATAGACCAAATGTTCATGTTAATTTTCCCACCAATCTCCACAATGCTCTTAAAGTTAGTAGTCACTTGGGAGACCATTAAGTCATCCTCCTGGTTCCAGGAAAGGGGTCTTTTTGTTATTATACTTCATTATTCAGCTCAAGTCCCAACTAAGTTGAATTAACTGTTCCCCTCTGTGTTCCCATGGCCCATGGATTTCCCTACACCACAACACTCATCACAATAAATCAGTGTCTTTCAGTTTGCCTCTCTTCCACTAGGTCAATGTTCTCAAACTGAAGCCTGAGTCACAGCCCTATGGGGGACTTATTAAACACAGGGCTGGTCTCCACCCCACAGATCTCTGATTGAATAGCTCTGGAATGGGAACAAGACTTTACATTTCCAACAAGATCCCAGGTGCTGTTAAGGTCTTTGTTCAGGGACCACACTTTGGAAGACATTGACCTGGATCATGAGTTCCTTAAGGTCAGAGATTTTGCCTTGTTAAAATTTCTAGATTACTAGCACATAGCAGGTAAACTTTTAAAATAAATTTAATCATATATTACTGAAATGTGCCTTCTGTGCTAAACATAGCATTAAGCTTTATAAAAAGTGGCATAAAATGAGTGGAGGTTGACGCTGTGTCTTGCAGGAGGTACTCACCCAATCATTTATCTAATACTAAGGACATCTTTTACCTTTTGTTCCCCAGAGCCTGTACTTGGCACTTTATACCTATTGGCCCTTTTAATCCATCCCCCTCAAACCCAGTAACATATGCTCCATTATCCCTATTTTTCAGAGGGGTTAGCAGAGACAGAGTAAGTCTCTGATATTCAATGTGAATTTTCTTACCCCTGGAGTCCTTGAGTTATGACAGGAGACATTTAATTAAACCCTTGTGTTAAATAGAATAAATTTTCCTAGAGGTTCAATTTTACTGAAGGGTTTGGGAAAGGGGGATGTTTTGACACATGCATATAAGTACATTAATTGGCAGGATTCTGTTTTTTTTTTTTTTTCATATTGACGATATCAAAATAACTTTACCACAAAATGCAATACTTCACAGGCATTTTGTCATAATATTCTCGGAACTTCCTGGTAGTAAAGTTTAGTCTCAATTTCAAGCCTCTGTTTTTAGCCAGGTTTTTTTTTTTTCCTTAGAAAAAGACAAGGCTGATATGGGGAAGGTTGACTTTTTTTTTTTTTTTTTAAACAAATGCCTTAGGAGTCTGGTATAAAGGAGATGAAAATAGAACCCTTTCAAAACTCTTGGAAATGCATCTATAGCAATTATTGCTTTGCCTGTTGAATATCTATTGCTCCATCAGCCTTGTTATTAGAATGACAATTTTGTTTGGGGGCAACAGTAATCCTGGTCCCAAGGGACAAATCATCTTCATTCTAGGCAAATCATTGTTAGCCTATTGTGGTGTGCCAGAGACTGTCTTTCATAGCCTCCCTTGCAATTGGGGATGACCATGTTACCCCCTTTTGGGAAGGATAAGAAGGCAGAGCTTTTCAAGGAATCTTTGTGCTCCATCTTCAAGTTTCCTGTTTGAAAAATGCTGGTGTGATGTCTGGAGTTGTAATAGCCATCTCAAGACTGTAACAGGAAAAACATGAGAAATGAGAGTCAACAGGACAAGAACTGAGACTAGGATTTTAATGCTATTGCTAAGCTGGTGAACCAGCCTTGGACTGTTCATTGCTGATCTTATTTTAGTTATCAATAAATACCCTTTTGGTTTAAGCTACTACTTGTAGCCATAAGCATTTCTACTTAAGAGATAATCCCCTTTGTTCTCCTGTATAGAGAATGCTTGGGAAGGGCTTATCCTAATCCAACCAGTTAACCTATTTATTTTCCTTTATAGCTGAAACTTTGTCTATTTTAAAATCTAAATTTCAAACGATGAATTTTCTACGTTCCTTCCTTCAGTAATTATCTGTTGAGTACCTTTTACATGCCTGACAATCCTATAGACATTGGAATGTGGCAAGGAAAAAAAGAGATAAAGTCTTTGTTCTCATACGGCTTCCATTCTAGTTCTGGGAGACAGAAAACAGAACAAAACACAGAAATATATCGAGTGCTATGGTGTTACGGAAAGAAGGAGAGGAGGGCACAGCAGCAGGCTCGAGAATAATGGGGGTAGAATTGCATGGCTATTTTACGTATGGTGGTCAGTGCAGGTCTCTGATAAAATCATATTTGAGAAGAATCCAGAAGAAGGGAGGAAGAGAGAGGGAGAGAAACACTGGACAGACTATCTGAGGGAAGGGAATTCCAGCAGACAGAAGAAACTGCAAATTCAAAGGCACGGAGGTGGGAGCTTGCTTCTGTCTTAGCTATGGAAAGGAGGCATCGGGCTGTAAGTGATGGGGAGAGTGATGAGAGCTGAATGAATGATGTAGTGAGGGGCTTGCAAGCCACGGTAAGAATTTCTCTGCAGACTCGGAAGCCACATTCTTGCAGACACCTCTGATTCCTAATTCCTTCTCTCATGTGCATCTCATACCTGCCCACGTCTGTTTCCCCTAGGGCACTCCCTGCCAACCCTAGCACAGCACCTAACACATAGTTGATGGTCAAAAACTCATCGAATGTGTGAATAAACACCCTCGATGTAAACGAGACCAAGCAATGAAAAGGAAAATCCACTCACTGCCCTGTGACGTCAGGCAAGTGGCCCAATCCCTCTATTCCTCAGTAAAATGGGGATCATCGTGAAAGGATCCCTTAGTGTTTTTTAAGAATGTGAAAAGTAATAAATGATAGGTAACGTTCTAAATACCCAGAATGCTGCAAGTGAGTCATTATCCCCAGATAATGACTCTGAGGTTTATTTACAGATAATGAAACTGAGGTTCCAAGTGCTTTAGTCATAAGCCCAAGGTCCCACAGCTACTCAGTGGTAGAGTCAGAATTTTAACTGCCAAGCTCTGGGATGGCCCCAACAACCATTCCGACAGAGATGATGCCTGTGAATAGAGCAAAACCTTAGCAAACACTCAACAAATACTAGCAGTGACTGTTTTCGTGGTGGTTGTTTGGTGGTATTATTATTACTGTTACGAGTATTGTGCCCAGCTGCCCAGGTAACCAGTGCCTCTCTAAAAGGATGGGTGAAATGGATACCGTATTGGAGCACGGAACAAAGAAAGCAGAGGAAATTCTGCCTGGCTTGTGAGATAGCTGTGTACATGTCCCAAGGGCCCAGCTGGGCTGGGTGTGGAGAGATGTGGAGGAGAAAAGTACCCTCAACCATTCACCCCAAATCTCATAAGCCAGGCAAACCACACGCCCCCAGCTGAGGAATCAGATAACCATGGCAGCTGTCCAGGGCAGAAGAGGCCCGCACCTGTTTGCAATGTAATTTAGCTCTTATCAGCTTTCGCATTCAGCTGAAATTCAAAGACTGAAGAAGGGGGACGATGGGAGTGAGGATGCATGAGGGGGGTTAGGAAGTTGGAAAAGTAAGATGATCAAATGTCCTAAATTGCCTCCACTTTAATGCCTTATATAAAAATTTCCTGTAATGCATGTTACCATAAATAAGGGATTGCTGAACAAGCTCTGAGCGAGATGGTTTGCTAGCTGAACTCTCCCATAGGGAAGGTTTGGAGCCCGTCTGGTGATGTCCCACTTCTCAAATTATCTTGTTGTAAATGTCTGCCTCCCAAAGCCTAGATTTTCTGGGCTGAGCACAGCTATATCAGGTTCTCCGCTGGGCAGCATTTAGGACTCACTGCTCACAGGAGGACCAATTCCCTTCTGGCCCCATCTCTGCTTATGGAGATGTTGGGGAGGGGGAATCTCATTACCTGCAGAATTCTGTCTAGCCCACCTACATCCCAAAATCAACCTGTCAGGACTGGCGAGGACCGACAGCCTAATCCCCAATCCTGGCTGTGAGGAACCTGGCCAGATATTGGGGTCACTGGGGCACATGTCGACAGTTCATATGGAAAACTATGCAGGATACACCTGGACAATTAGTCCCAGTTTTTCTTGAGGGAAAGATGGAAGAGGCCATTTCTTTGTTGATAAGATTCAGAGTCCACTGGTAGTTTATCCTGTGCCTGCTGAATATCCAAGAATTGCCCTAGGCTTTCACAGCGGTGGTGATGGTGGTGATGATAGAGGAAGAAAAGAGGGAAGAGCCAGCACTTACCGAACATTTGCTACATGCTCTTCATGTGCCTTGCATTATCTGATTCTCATAACAACCCTACGAGCCAGACCCTGTTATCACTTCATAGCACAGATGAGAATAACAACTGAAAATTTAACTCACTTGCCCATTTCTCATGACTTCGATTTAATTTTCATGCCAACCCTGGTAGGTCGATATCATAATCGCCATTTTTTGGCAAATAAACAGAAGTGAAGAGCTATTGAAGAGTTCATTGCTTTCACAGTCACTGGGTGCCTCCTATATGCCCAGCCCTGTTCTGAAACGTGGTTATGCCAGCAAACTCAATGGACAAGGTCTCTTGCCTTGTGGAGCGTGAATTTTCACAACATTTGCTCATAGAAAGGATGGAAATTCAGAGCAGGTCTCCAGAAGCATTGTCACAATACTAATCTGGAAATAGGGCAATCATTGGGGTTACAGAAAAGGCTGTTGGTGTCTTTGCTGGGGTTCCTCACCAAATCAGATCCTGAGACAAGGATGTATTATGGAGGTGACCCTGTTATAGCTGACTGATGCTCAACCGATAGGGACTTTCCATGAACCCATATGACGCTTGCTGGAATTGTCCCTTCAAGAGGTAAAAGGGAGAAGCATGTAATCATCAGTTTCTATCATCCATTGGTTAAGGGTTGCCCCATGGGGCTTAACTTCCCCCACACTTTCAGTTGGTTGCATGTGTGAGTGACAGGTAGTTTCTTTAATAATCCCATGCCATGCATTTGACCAACCCAGGGCAGGAAATGAGTGACATATAACACAGGCTTGCAGTTTGCTGTAGCCATGATAAGAGTTACAGGTGGAGCCAGGAGGACATGAGTTCTTGCCCAACAAGTATCTCATCATCTTGCATCAATCAGGATAGGCTTGGTTTTGCTGAAGTAACGAACATTCACAAATCCTCAGTGGAATCAGCCAACGTGTGGTAAACTATCTGATACCTAGCACTTGAAATACATTATATAACTTAATCTTCAAAAGTATTCTGGAAAGCAAGATATTATTATCTACTTAACCTATGAGATGACTCAGGTTTGGAGGGACAAAATCATTACCCAAAGCTGCTCACCTAATTGGTGGTAGAACCAAGATTTAGACCCAGGAATGGATGGCTTTTACAATCTGTGCTTTCAATGTTGTGCTTGTCAGAACCTAGGACATCAAAGGAGGGGCTTCAGGAGTCATATAACTATTGCCTTGGATTTCATTTTAAAATAATTTTTCCTGTTTCTGAAACTATAGTTTAAAAAAAAAGCACTTTTAAGGAATTGTATGTCATTTTAACAAATAAGAGACATCCAAATTATGTCAGGTTGCCTCATTTTCTTTGGATCAGGGCACAAAACATCTCCTGCCATGATTGTCTAAATAAAGAGAGTGATAGTCATTTGCATCATTTGTGAACTAATTCCACATTCCACCTTCAAGGGTTGTTGGGATTACACTTGATCCCCTTCTGGGTGATTAGGGCCCTGTGACTAGTTCTGGCCAATGAGTTATGATTTCCAGGCCAGAGCATTTGATTGCTAATGAGATCCACCCGCAATGCTTTCTGAGATTTGACGTTGTTCATTTCCACAGCAAAGCTTAGCCTACCTTGATCGATTAGAGATTGGCCCAAGATTGCAAGGTATTGTAGATTGAGTTATCTGAAATAGGATGCTGAGACAGAATTCAGAGTTCAAGACATTTATTAGGTAATAACCACTTGTGAAAGGGAGAGAAGCAGGATTGGAGAGAGGAAGGAATTGAACTATGTTCCTCGCCAAACAAAGCTTTGGCCAACACAGAGAAATCTCTAGAGTGAGTATTGTCTATGACAGTGCCTGATGCTGGAGCAAAATGATGGGAACTTCATGCTTTCCCCTTGCTCAGCCACTGCATACAGGATGGTGTAACCTTGGGTAGAGCAGCTGTTCACCACTAAGGCAGGCCCTTATCGAGGTGGCAGACAGTGGCCATCTGCTGACCACACTTTGCATGGCTGGGCAGAACATCCTCCCTTAAGGGGGAAGTGAACAGAATCTCTTTGTCTATTCCACCAGACATTTTTTTATAAAGTTTTTGTTACATGCAACCCTTATCTGTGCGAACCAGAATCCCAACTCTATCAAGCAAAGCTTTTGGTCACCAGCCCCAAAGTTAATCTCGGATGATTAAAGCAGAACAGGAGTTTATTCAGTGAGTGTTAGAATTGTTGGCAAGGCCAGAGAGTTGGGTGAATGCATAAGCAAGTCAGAGGGAGGCCAAAACTCATGCCATGACCTTCCTGCTGAGGATGGTGCTGCCATCACACAGCATTGAGTTAGTGACACGACTGCTGTTTTTGACTTAGGCACTCGATCCTGCGCCAACTGCCACAGGGAAGAGAAACAGAGGAGAGGGGGAGGAGAATACCATGGCCCCTTCAACTTCTTACATCTTCTATTCCCGTTCGAAGTTTAGCCTGGGTACACTGGGAGTGCCCTGGTCACCTGTCAGCACCCTGCTTATAAGAGATGCTTGGAACACAAGAACCTGCCATTCAGTTTCTGTAGAGCAAGCGTGGTCTCTGTGTCCTCCAAGAGTCATAAAGTAGGAACTCCCCAAACAGGAAGGATATTCAGAGTCTGAGCAGCCAACAAATAAATGATGCGTCCACTCTATGCTTGGGCAAACCAAGTTCAAAACGAACTGGATGCTGGGAATACTAAGAAGTGGCTCTGGTCATCCCGTCCCTGGATGCCTTCTTCTCCCTAAGCTAAGTTTCTCTCCTGAAGTCAGCGTTCCTTTTGGCTATAGGGAGGATAAAATCCAGGCTTAATGACAGCAGACATGACTCACCAAGGACAACATGATGGACAAACAGAATTTCTTCTGCAGTCCAAGTTATGAGCAGGGGAACCCAGGAAGATTGATAGGAGGAGGGCGCACCCCAGTGTATAGCTGGGAATTCCTGGAGGCAGATTTAGTGTATGTCTCTATCTACCCTATTCATTTATTCCTCAGATACTTACTGAGCCTCTGCCATGTGTCAGGCTCTTTACAGTGCTCCTGATCCAGGGTTTTTCAGTGGCTGCTCTTTGTCACATCTTTTTTTTTTTTCTGGCAGCATGGAGAAATGGTTATATGTCTGGTCTTTGCCATCAAAGCGGCTGAGTTCAAAACCCCAGCTCTGCTCGTATCTAGTTAGGGAACTACAGCCAAATCACTTCACCTCTCTTGGCCCCGGCTTCCTCATATATAAAATGAGATTAATGATACTGCCTACCTCCTAGAGTTACTATTAGGATTCACAGAGATAAAACAAAGCTCAGGGCCTGGCATGAATTTTGTTCAATAAATATTAGTTATTGTTATCATCAACTGGGAAAAGGAGGGTTAGGGTGGGTGTTGCCCATTCTTGGCTTCCTGATTCTCACTCTATACTTCTCATTTCCCACATCCTGCCCAGGACAGGCCTCATTACTATCATCTAGGGGCAGTGAGGCTGAGAGATATATTACAAAAACAATAGCAATAACAACAGTAATCATAGCAACTGTAATTATTGAGCGCCTGCTATGTATCATGCTGTATGCTATGCTTTGCTTAACATGTTTTTTTTTTTTCCTGTCTGTCTTCTGGGCTGGATACAGTGGCGTGATCTCGGCTCACTACAAACTCTATCTCCTGGGTTCAAGCGATTCTCTGCCTCAGCCTCCAGAGTAGCTGGGATGACTTGTGCACACCATCATGCCTGGTGAATTTTTGTATTTTTAATAGAGACGAGGTTTCACTATGTTGGCCAGGCTGGTCTTGAACTCCTAACCTCAGGTGATCCACCCGCCTTGGCCTCACAAAGTGTTGGGATTACAGGAGTGAGCCACTGAGCCCGGCCTTTGCTTAAAACCTTGCTACTCAAAATATGGTCCCCAGACCAGCAGCGTCAGCATCCCCTGGGAGCTACTTAGAAATGCAGAATCTCAGGCACCACTCCAGACCGATCTCTTATACTTCCTTGGGGAATGGAAGTTTCCGGGCACTTCTGTTTTCTGGAGATTCAGGAAAAGTGGATTCTGGAAGATGAGGGCAGCCTGCATACAAGGAGACCCAGGGCTTGCTAGGAGAGGAAACGCACAAAGCAGGAGTTATATAGACTACACATGGCAGTAATACAGAGATCAGGGGAGAATGGGTGGAGAAACAACGACATGAAAGGGCCAGGTCCTGTCACATGGAAGAAAGGTGGAGGGCGAGAGTAGACTGAATAGCTAATTGCAACATCAAGGACTGAATTCTTTTGCCATAGTTCAGTCAACTATGTAAGAGTCGACTCAGCCCATGATGCTGCAATTAGCTATCTGTGTCTTCAAGTCACCTGCATTTTTGTAAATAGTACTATAAAGAATAAATTGCAGACTTACAGTTATATAATGCTTCCTCCTGCCAGACTCTCTATAATAAAGATCTTTCCCATAGCTCTAAGTGTGTCTTGGCACTGCAAACCAAACATAAAACATAACACTCAACTCTTAGATGCGCGAAGACAGGCATCGCGGGCTCGCTGGTTCACAGCTGCATCCCCAGTGCTTAGAATGGTTCCTGGTGCATAGTAGGTGCTCAATAAATATTTGTTTGAGGGAATGAATAAGTGGTTGATCCAAATTGACAAGTCCCGAGCTAAACGTCACTGAGAAGCGCTATTGAGCATGGAAGCCAGACTCAAATCAGCAAGTTGCTGGACAATCAAAATAATTTACAGCAGCTGTTCGCAACTGCTGCTTGTGAACAAAAAAAGGTCAGGCTCTCTCAACACACACACACACACACACACACACACACAGAGCTGTGTTGAGAAGCTGTATACACATAAGGTTTTTTCTTTATCTGTGGTGCTAATTGTTATGACTACATTATTAGAGTAACAGCAGAAATTGTGTTTTCTGTCCATCTCTAGCAATTTATTGATGAATTTATGTTATAAACATGCAGACTGGAAAAGACGTTTTAGAGAAACTGGTTAATGGTGAGCCCGGAACCACCTCTTTTTCCCACGTGGAACAGTCGACCTGAAGCAGGACAATCATGCCAAAGCCCAATTGGCTTCATTTGTCTTTAGAGATCAGAGAAACTCGTCATTTGAGAAAAGCCAGGCTGGGTGGAACGAGCGGGGCTCTGCAGGGCCTCAACCTGAAGCCCCATCCCAAGAGAGATGGGCTGGCCTTTTAACCAGCCCGTTACCTTTGGTGCCCTAAGTACAGGCAGTTGACATCTTTTCCACCATCTGCTTTCTCGGTTGGCTCAAAGAGAGAACATCCCCACAGATCTAGGCTGTAGCCCCCGTGAACCTTCTGGCTTCCCATTCTGTTTATCCACATTCTTTTATTTATCACTGTAGATGGCACCAAGGGAAGGGAAGAAAAGAGAGAGGAAAGGAAAGAGGGACGGGGAGAGACATTGGGAGCGAGGAAAATGGGGAAGGGAGGGAGGATGAAGGAAGGAAGGAAAAAGAAAGGAGGGAGGAATGAAAGAGAGACAGGGAGGAAGGGAGGATGAAAAGAAAGGAAGAAAAGGAAGGAATGTAGAAAAAAGAAGGATGGAAGGAACCGGATGAGGAATGGAAAGGAGGGACAAAGGAAGGATCTCGGATATATTCCTGCCCTCTCTGTAGTCTGGTCTGTATCTCAGAGAATTACATTTCCTAGGCTCCTTTGCCCTCTGGGGAGGTTTGGACACAGAGAAGGCTTTGTGGGAAACTGGAGGGTGGAAGAAGAGGCAAATCCAGAGTCAGTAAGTCTCTCCTCTCTCTCTCTCTCCTCCTCCTCCCCACTTTCTCTCTCCTTTTTTATGACATCTCCAGCAGTGACTGGGTCTCCTCTGTGGCTCCAGCTCCTACCAGAGAAGCCCCACTCCATGGCTACAACTCCTACCAAGTAGCCATCACTATGGTTCTACCTCCTTCTGGATGGTTCTGGGTTCCAGTGCTACCACCACCTCCTCCTGTTCCTCCCGTCCTAGGGGCAGAAGCAGCTGCTGGATGCTGCTCACCTCTGGAAAGCATCATCATTTCTTGATTGGTTTCTCAGCTCCTCTATCAACTGTGTAACCAGTTCCCCGTAATCAATACCCTCTGCTTGAAAATCGTAGAGTGTTTTGTTTTGTTTCATTCTGTTTTCTTGACTAGATTCTGACTGGTATTGATGGTGTCCCTAAATCAATTTTTAAAATTATGGGCCAGGTGTGGTGGTTCCCATTTGTAATGTCAGCACTTTGGGAGTCTGAGGTGAGAAAAATCATTTGAGACCAGGAGTTCAAGACCAGCATGGCTAACATAGCTAAACCCCATTTCTACCAAGAAAAAAAAAAGCTGGACGTGGTGACCCAGGAGTTTGAGGCTGCAGTGAGCTATGATCAAGCCACTGTGCTTCAGGCTGAGTGACATAGCAAGACCCCGTGTCTAAAAATAATTAATGAATGGGGTGAAGCTTAGTTGAGAACAAGTTGTACTTGAGGAGAAAAGTGGAAGAAGTTCAGAATTTAGGCAGTGTGGAGATAAAATGAGGGCCTTGGAGAGTAGGAGAAATGGGAGATGATGGTCAAAAAGAAGATAGGATGATGCTAAAAACATAAAAACAGATCTTACCTACATAATAATAATATTATTATTAGTGATAGGTCACCCACACTGGAGTGCAGTGGTATGATCATAGCTCACTGCAGCCTCAACTTCCTGGGCTCAAGCAATTCTCCCGCTTCAGCCTCCCGAGTAGCTGGGACCAGAAGCATGCAGATTCTAACCAAGGTGTAAGCCACAAATGATTTTCCTCTTTTCCCCTTCTAGGAATCTTTGCGTTTGAACCAAAATCCAGCTCAAATCCACAGATGCAGTGAAGTGCTCATGCCAACAGGACAGAGTATGTAAGCAGCATCTTTTTTAGGTACCTTGCGATCAAACGTCAAGGGCAGAACTTACTGCAGCTATGTGCAAAATGATGTCAGACTGCACTCCGGGGAGAGTGAGAGCTGGCAGAGTGGTGAAAACAGTGGTTCAAAAACTTGAGCATGCGGCAGAATCGCCTGGGTGATAGATGGTTGACTCACAGATTGCTGGGCTCTACCCTCACAGTTTCTGACTCAGTAGGTCCAAGGAGAGGCCTGAGCATGTGAATCTCTAGCACATTTTCAGGCAATGCTGATGCTACTGATCCAGGGCCCACAATTTTGAGAACCACTGTGTTAAAAGAATCATATGTAGTTTTTGAGAATTTATTCTACACCAAGAGCTATCTTGAACTCTTCAAATATGACATCATTTAATCCCCACAACACCTAAACGAGGACCCTGAGGAATTGAGAGGCTAAAAAGTGTCTTCAAGTCATGCACCTTGTCCCTGGCAGAATCAGGATTGGAGTCCAGAGCATCTGGCTCCAGAGCCTGCACTTCCCACATGGGATGCATGCTACGTTGTGTCCCAAGGTCCAGGCTGTAGGGGATGCAGACACATGGGTTCCAGCTCTGCTTTCAGCTGTGGGATCCTGGGCAAGTCACTTGGCTTCTCTGTGCCTCGATTTCCTCATCTGCAGAATGTTGGGGGGGGGGTTTCTGACAGCCAACACTTCATAGTGTTATCACAATGATTTCATGATCAAATGAGGCAGAGGCAGATTCCCCGAACGGGGGACAGTTCCTGGGCTTGCTGGCAGTGTCTCTCCTCGTCTCTGTCTAAGGGCTCTGCCCCACGTCACACAGCCTGCACTGCCTTCCTGACTCTCTTTGGGATGGTTCAAGGGTGCATTCTGCACAGCTCCTAAGTGGAAATCCAGGGGGACGGAGCTGGGTAATTGAGTGCGCGCTATTTTCCTTCCTTGCTCTGGTCCCTCTCTTCCTCTCCTGACTCTGCTTCTCAGCATCATGATCACTTCCCAAATAAACCACTTACATCCATGTCCCTGTTTCAAGCTTTGCTTTGAGGCTTTGTTTTGGACAGCCCACACAAAGAAAATGACATGTATAAACTATTTAGTCCACTGCCTGGTAGGACGAATAAGAAGAATAAAAATAAGAACACTAGCAGAAGGGTGGTGCAGTGGCTCATACCTGTGATCCCAGCACTTTAGAGGCTGAGGTGGGAGGATCACTTGAGCTCAGGAGTTCAAGACCAGCCTGAGCAACATAGCTCAAAATACAAAAATTTGCCAGGCATGGTGACACACTCCTGTAATCCCAGCTACTTGGGAGTCTGAGGTGGGAGCACCTCCTGAGTCCTGGAGGTCAATGCTCTCCAGCCTGGGTGACACAGGAAAAAAGAAAAGAAAAGAATAGTAGCAGCTCTTCTTAAACACCAGGCACTTTACATAAAGTTATTTAATATGCATCCAATAAATATAGCTGCTATTGCTTTATCATCCTTATTATTTACCTCTAATTGATACAGCAAAAACAAGTAATTTTTTCCTCGAGTCATTTTTCTGCCCTTTGTTATATTTTAGTATCACCCTTTCTTCATTCCCTTCGTAGCACGAATGGATCTGAATGTATCACATCCATTGATTTGCTGCCATGTTCATGGCTTCTCTCCCTGGCTCAGGGACATATCAGATTTTTCAGGGTCTTATGCACTTTTGCCCTTACTGGGCTCCTCCCACCGTAATTATGGCAACATTAAAAACAGTTTTTGGGCCAGGTTCCATGACTCATGCCTGCAATCCCAGCACTTTGGGAGACGGAGGTGGGTGGATCACGAGGTCAAGAGATTGAGGCCATCCTGGCCAATATGGTGAAACCCCGTCTCTACTAAAAATACAAAAATTAGCTGGGCGTGGTGGTGTGCATCTGTAGTACCAGCTACTCGGGAGGCTGAGGCAGGAGAATCATTTGAACCCAGAAGGCTGAGATTGCAGTGTGCCGAGATCGCAGTGTGCCGAGATCGCGCCATTGCACTCCAGCCTGGAGTCAGAGCAAGACTCCGTCTCAAAATAAAGTAGAAAAATAAAATAAAAATGGTTTTTGAAGTTTCTTTTTTCTGATATGAGAAAAAATGAAACATTCCAATAACCCTAAAATTTTTTTTCTTTCTGATTGTAAAAAATTTAAGACTGTGGTGAGCCCCTAAAAGTAGTGGGTAAATTGGCCCCACCCTCCATGGAATATAAGCCTCATGAGGGCAGGAATCCTATCTGCCTACTCTCTCTCCTTGGAATTCCATCTTCCTACTCTTTCTCCTTGGAATCCCATCTTCCTACTCTTTCTCCTTGGAATCCCATCCTGGGATTCCAGCTGGACAGGACTGCTGCAAAGCTTCATGGTAGGAGCACTATGCAAATATGCCTCAAGGCCACGCCCCCACCTGATGCTTTATGGAGGACAAAGCTCTGGAGTAATTGTTACCTTGATCCCTCAGCCCTGACCTGGTTAATGGGGAGGAAGGGTCGCTGGCACACGTGCCCTGGGGCTGCCCTGGCAGGGACAGAGCTGCCGGACTGACCCTCGCCCTCCTTCCTGGCTGACTCCCTGGCAGACCTGTTGAATGGGGCTTTCATTTCACTGACCCTGGGGTCATCTGTTTTCAGAAGGTGAAATATGGCCACCTGGTCGAGGACAGAAGCCAGGGAGATAAGCGCCAGGGAGGAGCCTCCCGTCCAACAAGCCGTGACTAATGATGATTGGGGTGTGTTTGGTGGGGCAGAATTTATTCAGCTCCTGGTTCACCAGGGATTAACTCTTTGTGGACTCTTGAGCTACTGGCCCTGAGGTGCCCAGTTTTCATGCATGGTGGGTTTTCGATTCTGTTCATCCAAACACAAAGTTTAGGGGTGTATGGTGGGCATTCAATAGATGTTTGTTATAGTTAAGAGGGGAAGAAGGAAGGGAGAAAAGGAGAACAGAAAAGATGGAAGGAAGGGAGTGAGGAGGAGAGGGAAGGGAGAAAGAGATAACATATTTCGTGTCCTTTAAACCTACATCATAATAAAATTAGCTAGCATTTATCATGTGCTTACCATGTGTCAGGCACTGACACTAAACAATTTACATGCATCGTCTCATTTAACCTTCAAATCCATGAGGCACATAGTATCACACAAACCTATTCAACATATTAGGAAACTGGGACTCATGTATTATTCTGTATGCCCTTTTAATGGATGAGGAAATAGAGCTCAGAGAAATTAAGTTACTCACTAGGAAGTGGCAGGGCTGGAAGTTGGAGGAAGACTTTATCTTTTTGGCTTCTGATCTTGAGTTCTTAGCTGCTGTGCCAAACTGTCTTCTGATGTAAACACTGAGGTACCTACACATATTTTTAAATGGTTTTTAAAAATGTTTTTCTCTATGTAACAGACAGCCTCAAAATCCCAGAAGCATACAATAAACATTTATTTTCATGCTCCGGGGTCTGCGGTTTGGCTGGGGTTTGGCTGATGTAGGCTGGGCTGGGCTCCAGGCTTCCTGTTGGGCTCAGGTCTTCCTGTTCTATACAAGTTCATTCTAGGGATGCAAGCTTCAGGAGGAGCAGCGACTTGGGGTGCACACGTCTTCTCACAGTGAAGCCAAAGAAAACAAGCCCAACCAAGTAAACTCATCAGAAACCTTTGCTCTGCTCACAGCCTCTAGCATCCCATTGGTCAAAGCCAGTCACATGGTCAAAGTCAAGATGAGGACATTCACCCAATAGCCATGAAGCCAGGGGAAGGATAGAAAAGTATAATTCTGTAACATCCAAGAAGTGAAGAATGGGGAAGAATAACCAACCCACATGCACATGAAGTAGAAAAATGTAAGGAATATTATTTGAGGTGGAGGTACAAAAATACAGAACACATAGTATTAGCTCTGCCTGCCTAACTTCCCAATCTCTGTATCTATGCAGAAATCTTCTCCACAACTCACACTGAGCAGAAATACACACACACTAGCCAGTAATTGTCCTTCCTCTGAATGTTTTGTCACTTTAAAGTCATTGACCTCAGTCGTTCCCAACCAACACTCTTTTGCCCCCTAGGGGATATTTGACAGTGTGTCAAGACATTCTCCATTGTCACTACTTGGAGGTGGTGTCATGCTATTGGTATCTAGTGGGTAGAGGTTAGGGATGACCTTAAGTGGGCTACAATATGCAGGGTAGCCCCCCACAACAAAAAACTATCTGGCCCCAATGTCAGTAGAGCCGAGGTTTACAAATTCTGACCTTGACCAGTGTAACCCAATCTGGTGGCTAAGAAACTTTTAAAAAATACAGATTCTTGGCATTCCAATGCAGAGGTTTTTGTTCTGAAGGGTTGAGATTTAGCCTTGGAATCTGTATTTGCAACTAGCCATTTAAGAGACTTTGATTTACTAATCAGAACTTGGAAACTGTTGCTTTTGGTCCTTGTTACACCCAGACAGGAACCCCAAATCAAAGATTATTTCAGGATTTAAACAGAACTATCCTCCCTTAAGTAGCCCTCCTAACATTGCCCTCTCCAGAAATCCAGCAAATTTGCTTCCCAGCCTCAGGGTTCACAAGGTTTGCCTACGAGTTGAATCTCTAAATAGTCCAGGCAATCTACAATTTCTCTTCCTTCTCTTCCTTTCACTTTTAAACCCGGGAGGAATTCGAGCAAAATGTAATCCATATGTTTCAGAATCATTTACACTTAAACCATCAAAGTACTGCCGTGGTTTTTAAGAGCTATTTGATGTTCAAAACACCTTACGAGGATCTTAAAAATAAGTGTTTTAAAGTCTCTTTTTACTTTCTGTTGGATTTTTCTCTGGGTAAGTGAATTCAAACACGGTGAAGCTGGGGGCGGGGGCGTTGTGCCGGAAAACCCAAGCCATGAATCTGAAGGAAATTCTACACTCCCCAAATCAGTTCTTCGGCTCTCACCTACAGCATCCCTTGAGATGCATCCATTTCATGCAATAAAATCGATCTTATTTTCCCAATGATTATGGATTCAAGCAGTCACTCAGTTGAGTCTTTAGACATCTCCCTTCTCATTTTGCTTTTCAATGTTCCTCAGGTTTCATATTTAAACCATTTTTGACTCACTCTAAGTGGGGATACAATTCCTTCTTCCAATAGGTTTGTTATTTCTAAATAGCAACTCAGATCTCTTGCCAACATCACATTTTACTCTTCTTTCTGTATCCCAGGGAGTCCCAGGTGGGAGTCTAAATTCTAGAATTGACCGTATATATTCTTGCAGCACAGGGCGGCCTGCCTGTTTGGAAAAGTGATTTGGCACAAAACCTCATCTAAAATGTGCTCATCCACAATGGTTCTACTTCTGATAATCTAACCCAAGGAAATAATTCCAAGTGTGGAGTAATGCAGCTCTTCACACTGATATATTCAACACCATTTATAATAGAGAAACAGTGGAAGCAACAGAGAATAATAATAGCAAAATGGTGCATTAAATAATGGTATAGCTTTCAGTGCCAACATTAACACTGGTGGGTACTATGCTGCTTTACGTAGGAAAGGGGAAGAGAATGATGTTTTGTAATGTGAAAGCAAATGGATTATGCATGCATCCCAGGAAAAGGAGATGCTTCAGGAAATTCTTAAGATGTTAGAATTTCCCTGATGATCAGTAATGTAGAGTATTTTTTCATATACTTGTTAGTCATTTGTATGTCTTCTTTTGAGAAATGTCTATTAAGGTCTTTTGTGCATTTTTAAATTGGGTTTTTGTTGTTGAGTCACTTAAGTTCTTTATATATTCTGGATATAATTAACCAGATAAAGGGAAGAGGGAAAGGCATTTCAGCCAGGTGAGACAATGTGAGCAAAAGCAGAGAGGTGAGTAGAAAACTGGTATGCATTCGGTGCTGCTAGAGCTCAGAGTTCCAGGCAGGGAGGAGGAAACACTGAGATTGGAGCAGAGAGCAGAGGGTGAAGATCTTCAATGGCCTGGGCTTTAGCCTGGAGGCAATGAGGAGCCATGGAAGGTGTTATGGAAGGAGCACTCACATTTTCACTTTCACAAGGTAACTATGTCCATGACATGGAGGATAGATTGAAAAGCAAGAAAGGCAGCTGAGAAACTTCTTCTTCTTCACTGAAACCTATCTAAGTGGCACCCAGATGAGATGCCGAAAGCCTTGATTGTTCAGGTCCAAATTTATTCATTTAGCAAGTATTCATTTTGTTATCAATGGAGGTGAGGTTTGCATGAGGCATGTCTAGAAGGAGCTGAGAAAGAACCTGTTGATTAATTGGATACTGGGGAGCATGGAGGAGACGATGAACAATGGATGACCCCAGGTGTGTAGTTCAAACAGCTGGGTAGATGCTGCTGTTATTTACTAAGCTAGAGGTAAAAAGATGAGACCAGGAGTGGGAGAGAGACAGTGAGTCCAATTTAGGGGAAGGTGGGCCAAGATGGAGATGCCTACCTGGCAGGTGGCTGTGTGACCCTGAGACAGGTGTGGGCTGGAGATACTGGTGTGAGAGCTGACATCACACTGGTGGTATTTGAAGCCATGTGAGTGAACAAGATCCATCAGGTAGGGTCTGTTGAGTGAGGAGAAACAGGGCAAGAGACCACACCCTAGGGAAAGTTTTAACCATCACTTCACTGTAAAAAGTCTGCAAATGCATTTACAATGGGAAGGTTGCTTTTCAAGGAGAAATTGCTACTAGTCTACTAGCTAGATAGACATGTTCAGGGAAATATAGGCAGAGCACGCCATGGGGAGAATAGAAAAGCAAAGATGAGAAAGGGAAGGATTTAGGTAAAGATGTGATTTAAAGGGAATATGTGGGCATGGATGGGCAGTGTCCATGTAGGAAAGAAGGTACAGTACAGAGCACTGTGGCAGAAAGGGAGACCCAGAGAGGTGAGAGGAGAGAGGGGGGGAAATAGGGTTTTATGAATAAAGGGACAAGACAAAGAAAGGGAAAGGGGAGAGTCATAGGGAAAAGGAAGAGTCATAGAGAAAGGGGAGAGTCACGGGGAAAGGGGAGAGTTGCGGGGAAAGGGGAGAGTCGCGGGGAAAGGGGAGACCCAGGACTTGGAGAGCTTCTTTCTATGAGCCTCTCTTGCTAGAGAGGGTGGTGAGTGGGCACACAGTCAGCCTAGCACTGATCTGGGCACAGGGGTCCCTGAACCTGATAAGAGAGAGCTGGGTAAGCAGCAACCACAGGCTGACAAGGAGTCCCTTCATCCTTGCCCCTCCTCAGAACCCAGCATGGGCCCCAGAAAGAACTTTCTCCACCTGCCTCTCTGCGTCAGCATGAAAAGCTCAAGAAGGTCAGTTGCCTCAAATCTCCAGAAGGGCTGACATGGGAGATGCTGTGGACAGACTCTGGGTGGCCCCGTTCCCAGGGTGGACATGAAAGGGGCATGACTGGGTTCTAAAAAAAGAAATTTATAGACTCCTCGTTGCACCGTGACAAAGACTTTTTTCATAGGTAATGGGTGGCTTATGCCTGGAGGAATTTAAGCTAACAATGGATGAAGACTGAGCAAGGGATGCTGTGGAGTAGATTCCTGTATCAGATGAGAGCCTGACCACATAATCTACCCATTCTTTTCCTCTGGCAGCATTGTGCTTGGTACATAGCTAGCCCTCAAAAAATGTTAGCTATTATTATTATCATTTATATTAAAGTGTCCAACCCAAAATGCCCCGTGGGGCCAGCAGATATCATAGTGAGTGGTGAGGATTTTTTTAATCCAAGCAATGCATGACGACTCCTGCTCATTCCCACTAGCACTCTTGTAATGCCAAAAGCATTCTGGTTTTCTAAGAGAAGCTAGAAATTCGTATTATAGGTGAACTTTTAAAATGTTGGCTCAAAGAACATGCTAACATTAGGCAGGTCAAATAAAACACAATGAAGGCCACCTCTGCCCCATTTGTGATCCCTGAGCTAAGTTCTGTCCAGTCTACACTTAAGAATCTGGGCTTGAATTTCCATCCTAACTCTTCTACCTACAGGCTGTGTGACCTTGAACAAGTTACTTAACCTCTCTTTGTCTCAATTTCCTTAGCTGGCTAACACTTGTTCCATGGGGTTGTGGTGTGGAATAAATTAGACAATGCAGCCAAGCTCCTGAGTGATATCCTGTGCATGGTAAGACTTAGTAGGTGATCATTATTGCTCCTGCTGATTGTATGTTTTATGTTCCGGGCGGAGGGATTTTATGGCAAATGCTTCACCTGCACCCAATGGTGAAGTCTGGTCTCTTCCCAGTGTGTTGCCCTGGTATCTTGGCTGGCAGCCTCTTCTTACTACAGGCAAGCTGAGTGATTGCTGGCTGCATATGTACCTGGTGACAACTTTAACCTGGCTGCTGGGATTTAGGGAGGGGAGACAGGGTCAGCTGGAAGGAGGCTGTTTGGAAAAAGCCAAGTGCTGAAACCTTAGTCCCAAGAAGGTGGAAACAGGCTCAGTTGCAGCCAGGCCTCTGCACTCACACAGTTTTGCTTATTAACACAATCTGTGGGGTTGGAAAATAATGTCAAATATTTTTCTGGCTCTCAAGGAACTCAAATTTGAATGTGGTATAAGCCACCTGGGGACTGTGTTAAAATGTAGTTGCTAATAGAGATAATTTGAATTCCTCTTTTCCTGATTCAATACCCTTTATGTTTTTTTCTTGCCTAATTGCTCTGGCTAGAACTTCCAATACTATATTGAATAGGAGTGGTGAGAGAGGGCATCCTTGTCTAGTGCCGGATTTCAAAGGGAATGCTTCCAGTTTTTGCCCATTCAGTATGATATTGGCTATAGGTTTGTCATAAATAGCTTTTATTGCTTTGAGATATGTTCCTTCAATACCTAGTTTATTGAGAGTTGTTAGCATAAAGAGCTGTGGAATTTTGTTGAAGGCCTTCTCTGCATCTATTGAGATAATCATATGGTTTTTGTCTTTGGTTCTGTTTATGTGGTGAATTATGTTTAGAGACTTGTGTACATTAAACAGCCTTGCATCCCTGGGATGAAGCCTACTTGATTGTGATGGATAAGCTTTTTGATGTGCTGTTTCAATCTGTTTGGTATTTTATTGAAGACTTTTACATCTATGTTCATCATGGATATTGGCCTGAAGTTTTATTTTTTTGTTAAGTCTCTGCCTGGTTTTGGTATCAGGATGATGTTGGTCTCATAAAATGATTTGGGAAGGATTCCCTCTTTTTGTATTGTTTGGAATAGTTTCAGAAGGAATGGTACCAGCTCCTCTTTATACGTCTGGTAGAATTCAGCTGTGAACCCATCTGGACCTGGACTTTTTTTGCTTGGTAGTCTATTAATTGCTGCCTCAACTTCAGCCCTTGTTATTGGTCTACTCAAGGTTTCAACTTCTTCCTAGTTTAGGCTTGGGAGGGTGCAAGTATCCAGGAATTTATCTATTTCTTCCAGACATGACTGTATATTTAGAAGACCCTATCATCTCAACCCAAAATCTTCTTAAATCGATAAGCAACTTCAACAAGTCTCAGGATACAAAATCAATGTGCAGAAATCACAAGCATTTCTATACACCAATAACAGACTAACAGAGAGCCAAATCATGAGCAAACTCCCATTCACAATTGCTACAAAGAGAATAAAACACCTAGGAATACAACTAACAAAGGATGTAAAGGACCTCTTCAAGGAGAACAAACCACTGCTCAAGGAAATAAAAGAAGACACAAACAGATGGAGAAACATTCCATGCTCATAGTTAGGAAGAATCGATATCGTGAAACTGCCAATACTGCCCAAAGTAATTTATAGATTCAATACTATCCCCATCAAGCTACCAATGACCTTCTTCACAGAACTGGAAAAAAACCACCTTAAATTTCATATGGAACCAAAAGACATCCCACATGGCCAAGACAATCCTAAGCAAAAAGAACAAAGCCAGAGGCATCATGCTACCTGATTTCAAACTATATACAAGGCTACAGTAATCAAAACAGCATGGTACCGGTACCAAAATAGAGATATAGACCAATGGAACAGAACAGAGGCCCTGGAGGCAACACCACACACTACAACCATCTGATCTTTGACAAACCTAACAAAAACAAGCAATGGGGAAAGGATTCCCTGTTTAATAAATGTTTTTGGGAAAACTGGCTAGCAGCATGCAGAAAGCAGAAACTGGACCCCTTTAGTGTAATTGTACCTTACACTAAAATTAACTCCAGATGGATTAAAGACTTAAACATAAGACCTAACACCATAGAAACCCTAGAAGAAAACCTAGACAAAGCCATTCAGGACATAGGCATAGGCAAGGACTTCATGACTAAAGCACCAAAAGCATTGGCAACAAAAGCCAAAATAGGCAAATGGGACCTAATTAAACTTCAGAGCTTCTGTACAGCAAAAGAAACAATCATTAGAGTGAACTGGCAACTAATAGAATGGGCAAAATTGTTTTGCGATCTACCCATCTGACAAAGGGCTAATAACCAGAATCTACAAAAGAACTAAAACAGATTTATAAGAAAAAAACAAACAAACCCATCCAAAAGTGGGCAAAGGATATGAACTTTTCAAAAGAACACATATATGAGGCCAACAAACATAAGAAAAAACGCTCATCATCACTGATTATTAGAGAAATGCAAATCAAAACCACATCGAGATACCATCTTACCCCAGTTAGAATGGCAATCATTAAAAAATCTGAAGACAACAGATGCTGGAGAGGATGTGGAGAAACAGGAACACTTTTACACTGTTGGTGGGAGTGTAAACTAATTCAACCGTTGTGAAAGACAGTGTGGTGCTTCCTCAAGGACCTAGAAATAGAAATTCCATTTGACCCAGCAATCCCTTTGCTAGGTATATACCCAAAAGATTACAAATCACTCTGCTATAAAGACACATGTACATGTATGTTCATAGTGACACTGTTTACAATAGCAAAGACTTGGAACCAACCCAAAGGCCCATCGATGATAGACTGGACAAGGAAAATGTGGCACATATACACCATGGAATAGTATGCAGCCATAAAAAATGAGTTTGCATCCTTTGTAGGGACATGGATGAATCTGGAAACCATCATTCTCAGCAAACTGACACAAGAAGAGAAAATCAAACACTGCATGTTCTCACTCATAGGTGGGTGTTGAACAATGAGAACACAGGGACACAGGGAGGGGAGCATCACACACTGGGGTCTGTTGTGGGGGGCCAAGGGAGGGACAGTGGGGGGGGTGGGGAAGTTGGGGAGGGATAACATGGGGAGAAATGCCAGATGTAGGTGATGGGGGGATGGAGGCAGCAAACCACATTGCCATGTGTGTACCTATGCAACAATCCTGCATGATCTGCACATGTACCCCAGAACCTAAAGTACAATAAAAAAAATGTAGATGCTAATTCTAGAGGGCAGGGTGGGGTGAGACCTCATTTCTGATGAGTTCCCAGTGGGTGCTGATGCTGCTGGCCTAGGGATCACACTTTGAGTAGCAAGATACTAACCATAGCCCAGCCTCTGGTCTAAGCCTCAGGTAGCTTCAGGAAAAGACAGGGGCTCCAAGTGGAAATGTCCTATAAACAGAAGAATCTCCAAAGACAAAGAGCATCTTCTAGGATGGGACCCAAAAGTAATTTGGCCCAAATCACATCATGACCTCATTTTCAAAATGAACAGGCTGAGAAAGTTCAAATCACTTATCTAAGGTCACACAACTGGAAAGGAGTGAAGCTGAGATTTAAATCCTGTCTTTAAGGCTGGGCACAGCGGCTCACTCCTCTAATCCCAGCACTTTGGGAGGCTGAGGTGGATGGATCACTTGAGCCCAGGAGTTCAAGACCAGCCTGGTCAACATGGTGAAACCCTGTCTCTACTAAAAATATAAAAATTAGCTGGGCATGGTGGTGCACACCTGTAGTCCCAGCTACTTAAGAGGCTGAGGCAGAAGACTCACTTGAACCCAGGGGGCAGAGGTTGCAGTGAGCTGAGATCATGCCACTGCACTGCAGCTTGGGCGACGGAGTGAGACTCTGTCTCAAAAAAAACCAAAAACCAAAAACCAACAACACAAAAACACAAATTCTGTCTTTAAGATTCTGGAACCCACATTCTAATCAAAGGGCTGCTTGTTTCTACTTGGATTAAACAGTTTTTCCTTATGATCCTCTGCCACTTCTTTTTCTTTCTTTCTTTCTTTCTTTTTTTTTTTTTTGAGACAGAATCTTGGCTCACTGCAACCCCTGTCTTCTGGGTTCAAGCAATTCTCCTGCCTCAGCCACCCAAGTAGCTGGAACTACAGGCACATGCCACTATGCCCAGCTAATTTTTATGTTTTTAGTAGAAATGGGGTTTCACCATGTTGGCCAGGATGGTCTCGATCGTTTGATCTCATGATCTGCCCGCCTCAGCCTCCCAAAATGCTGGGATTACAGGTGTGAGCCACTGCACCTGGTACTGCCTCTTCTTTTTTTCCCTTGCTCCTAATTCTCTTCCTCCTCCTCCTCCTTCACCTCCTATAAGAAGGGTATATATACATCCTGTATTTTAGTGGCACCCACAAACACCCTTAATTTAGATGCAAAATTTTGTAAATATGTCTGTATTTTTCCCAAGGAGCTGGGCCATGACTTTTTTCAGATTCTCAAAGAAATTCAAATCCAAAAAATTGAAAACCTCTGCTATGGACTGACACTCTCTCTCTGTCTCACACACACACACATGCACACACACATTCACACCCACACACACACTCCTGAAACAAGGCTGCCTTCGCCCAGACATGACATGAAGATGCTGGGAGACGGACCTTGGGGAGGAGTGCCCTCTCCTTGGAGAGTGACCCCAGATGGGAACTGCAGCTGCTGGGGTGAGGGTGAAGGATGGGGAGGAGGTGTCTTTTAGATGCTGTCTTGGCCCGCAGTCTGCCTGGACACGTAGATGGCAACACAAATGCTGTGGGAAGAACATCCTCCCCTGCTCCCTCTCCTCCCATCCTGCGCTTGGGCAAGGAGAAGCCTAATCGCAGTCTAAGTGAACCCCAAACATGAAGAGTCAGGGATGCAAAAGGCTTTGGAGCTAGCTGTTTTTTCACTTCTTGGCTTTGTAGTTGGGGAAACTGAGGGCTGGGGCTGGAGAGGGGCATATTCAATGCCTCCGATCAGTGGTGGCAGAGCTAGGACAGACCCACACCTCCTAAGGGCTTGCCCGGAGCCCTTTCCACCCTTCTTCAGCCAGTCTCTCCCAGTCTTGTCCCAGCTGCAGTTCTGTTAACCAGGAATGGAGGCAACCCTGCCATTCTGCTGACGAGCCCAGCTAGAACCCAGGAGATTTTAATGTCCTGAGCTGCTTTTGATGTAGTCCTTTAAAAATCAAAAGGCCCCAAAGCTCTTTCTCCAGTGTCACCCACTGGACGGTTGGCGGGCTTTATCTGCCAGCACTTAAAAAAGAAAAGAAAAAAACAGAAAGATATTGCCACTAAAGAAGGATCCGAGGCCTCCGGAATCTTAACAAGGCAGCTCTGTTTCTTATCATCTTCAAAAAGCCTTTATTAAGCCTCTCTGGGCTCATGTGGCCAAGTGAAGCACTTTACAGAATCAGATCAATCAGTGGTCCGTCAACAAATGTGTACCTTGAACCTACTGTGTGAAGCCGGCGATGTGGGGGGTACGAGGGCATGAGGCGTGACCCTTGACCTCATGTTAGAGATGCCAAGGGTCCATCTGCCCAAAACACTGCCTTATACAAGTTAGCGTGGGACAGGTGGTGAGCATTGATGGGGATAGAAGGGGAAGGAAGGAAGAGGACAGATTCTGGGTACCAGGCAATTAGAACTTCCAGCACCCTGGGTATCCTGTGATTCAGGTTCTCAGGCCACTGTTTTCATTATCTTTGGCTCTTTGGGGGTATAAGCTGTTCTCAATACTTAGCAGAATCCTGGTATTCAGAAATGTTTCCAAAGCAGAATCACAGACCTTAAGTTACCAAAAAGAGCATCATCACAAGTTAGGCATGGGAGACATTGAACACACAAGCTTAATGCAGGATGTGAGCGTCAACTTGAGCTCAAATCCTGGTACCTCCTCCCTGTGAAACTGCACAAGTGACTGCACCTCTCCAAGCCTCCCCTTCTATAAAATGAATCCTATATAGAAGGTACTTCACGGGTATGTTGTGAGTTTAAACAAGACGTGTGTGAAGTGCTGAGTGCAGTGCCTACCACACAGTACGTGCAAAATACGTAGTTGCTATTACTGCTTTTATTAGTATTGGCATTTAAATTATTGCTCTTGATAGCTTGCACTGTCCACTATAATTTTATCATGTAAAGCAGAAAGTTTTGGATATTTTATTCATTTAGTCATCTTGACAAATTATTTTTTGAGCACCTACTATGTACTGGGACTCTCTGTGCTGGCCATACAGCCGAAAACAAGACAAGATCTTTCCTCTTCAAGGACTCAGATCCCAGGACATATGTCTCATTTTCAAACCAGGTAAAACCACCCAGCATCTGCAGATGCAGTGTTTGGGGTACACTCCCCGTGGGGGTCTCTATCCTGCTTGGGACGGCACATCTGCTTTGGTTCTGCCCAGGTGAAGGGCCTGATGTCAGAGGTAATGAGTGAGTGGGTGTAACATTACCCTCTTCCCATTGTGGTCCTAGTCCCTTCCCCAGTTATAGGTGTCTCTTGTCCTCTTAGTTTGTTCCTACAGAGGCAGCTCTGTGTGGTAAGGAGGCCCTGAGTAGGGAAGGGGTGAAATCAGGGCACTGGGTTTGTGTCCCTGTCTGTCACCTTCTAACTCTCTTATTTTAGGCAGATTCCTGGCTCTCTTTCCACCTTAGGGTCCCCATCTCTAAAACAAGGACACGTGCTGGTGAATGACTCTTGCCTTTTCTGACAGCAAAGCTCACTGGTGATCACAGCCTTTTCCAGGTATGGGCATAATGATGTCAAGTTGGAGAATTGTTTTTGACTTTCAAAGCAATTGTAGCTGAACTCAGTGATGATGGGACTTGGGCTGAGGAAATACTTCTATCTCCATTGGATCCTGGTTTAAAGAAAATACAGATTTGAAAAGGGTTGCAGAAAACAGTTTGAAAAAAAAAATCTAGTTTTTTAAGATGAGGGATAAAGGACTTTTGAAGACTTGGGGTGCAAAACTTATCTTTGCTACTTTTCTGGCTGTGTGACTTTTGGCAAGTTACTTAACCTCTCTGTGCGTCAGTTTACTCATCTACAAAACAAGGATTAAAATAACTTTTTCCTGGAATTATTGTAATGTTTAGAGATAATATTTGCAAATGGTCTAGTATAGTACCTGGTACATGCAAACAGTACATGGAAGCAATTATTATTACTCAGTAAGTGGAAGCAATGCCTAATTTTGTCTGTGTTCACTGTTGGAGGGTCCATGTAAAAATTTGGAATAGGTTAGAAATCCCCAAATAAGTGACCTAAACAAAATACATGTGTATTTCTCTCTCTCGTAAATAAGCCCAGAGATGATCAGCACAGAGCTGCTCTGAATGCTCTACTCCTGACATTCTAAATAACCTAGGATCTTCTCAGCTCAGTGTTCCACTATCCCTAGAGTGTGCACTGATCCTCATGGCCAAAGATGACTGCTGAAGTTCCAGCCATCACACTTCAAATACCTGGATAGAGAAGGAGGACAGAAGGAGCTACTTTCTCCCGTAATAGGGTTGCCAGATTTAGCACATACAATTACAGATTACCCAATTGCTTTTAAATTTTTGATAAATAACAAATAACTCTAGCATAGACATTTAGGACATACATTTTTTAAAGTTTGTTTTTAAATTTGAAATTCATATATAACTTGGTGTCCTGTATTTTATCTGCCAACCCTATCCCTTAAGGATATTTCTCTAAGTATCTCACAACATTTCTACCTATATTTATTGCCCAAAACCCAGTCACACGACCAACCTCTCTGCACGTGAGGGTGAAAAACATTGTATGTACTCTGAATGGCCCTGTGCCTTGCCAAAAATTAGAGTTTTTATTAGAAAGGAAGAGGAAGAAGAAAACAGACATTGGGAGAAGGAAATATACAATCTCTCCTATGTTTTATTTGTAAACCAGGGGTGATAATACTAATATGCTTCAGTATAGTGTGCAATGTCAGAGAAAAATAATCAATTCCATTAGAATATTATAACGCACCTCTACTCAGTGATATAGATTTTCAAAGCACACTCACCATGACCACATAGGCAGATTTTGTTGACCTGATTTTTCATCTGAGAAAACTGAGGCTCAAAGAAGTCACCTGACTTGCTCAAAGTCACATAGAAAGAAAATCCAGGTCCCTTGTCAACACAACCTTCAATGGCTTCAATTTACTATGTGCCTGTTAAGGTACCAGACTGCAAACCTTTTCAGAACATAAGATAGAGACTACCTTGTGTATTGTTTTATCTGCAGCATCTTTTACAGCCCAGGACACATAGTTGGCACCAGTTTTAAATTTCTATTGCGGTTTAACAAATTACCACAAACTTAGAATCTTAAAACTGTACAAATTTGTTATTTCATGGTTTCCTTGGCTCAGAAGTCTGAACACAGCTTAGCTGAGTCTCCTACTTCGGGTCTCACAAGACCACAGTCAAGGTGGCAGCTGGGCTGTGTTCTCATCTGGAGACTTGACTGGGAAGGAATCTGCTTCCAAGCTCATTTAGGTGGTTGAAAGAATTCATTTCCTTGTGCTGACTGTAACTCATAGCAGCTCATTTCTTTGGGGTCAATAAGAGAGAGAGCCTCTGACCTCTGGGAAGGATGATGTTTTTAAAGCTTTTGCCTGGTTAAGTCAGAAGCACCCAGGATAATCTCCCCCCTTTTTTTTTTGTAACACAAAAATCAACTAATTTAGCAGCTTAATCTGCAAAATGCCTTCATCTTTGCCATATTCTCTTGGTTAGAAGGAAGTCATAGGTTATGCCTATACTCGGAGGAGGGAATTATGCATGGCATAAATGCCAGGGCTTGAGGATCATCAGGGTACTCAGGTCTACCTGCTGCAGTGCCAACATATATTTCAATAAATAACTGAATGGATGAATGATCAACTTTATCAAGCTTGTCCAACCCACAGGCCACATGTAGCCCAGGATGGCTTTGACTGTGGCCCAACACAAATTTATAAACTTTCTTAAAACATTATGAGATTGTTTTGTGATTTTTCTTTTAGCTCCCTAGCTGTTGTTAGTGTCTTTAACATGTGGCCCAGGACAATTTTTCTCCTTCCAATGTGGCCCAGGGAACCCAAAAGACTGGACACCCCTGGATTATAAGAATGCATGAATATATAAATGACTTAATGCTGAAGACACAAATGTGAACTAGATGATCATCTAGCTGTAAATACTGTGTTCTTTCTCTACATCACACCAGTATCCCCATCCCTGAAGGCGCCTTCTGGCTTTGAGATTCCTGGTCCTGTGATCTAATGTCTAGGGCCTCAGGCCTAAGCCTCTAGGTACCTACAGGCAGGAAACAAAGAACCCCAAACAAAGAAGCCACAAAGAGGCAGGAAGCCCGTACATCATGCAGCAGCCTCAGTGTTGGAAGCCCTGTTGAAGTGCCGACAGAGTTTTTATGTTTGGAGAATCGTAGTAATGGGGAACACATTTTTATTAAATATATGCAGCATCAGGGTGTCTGCTAGTAGCTATTTTCTTAAACTCTCACAGTAGGTATTGATTACCGACCCAAAGCCATGTCTCCTAGGAACTGTAAGTTATGTCCTTCCTGGCTTTCTGAAAACCATCTTAAGCTGTTGTGTGGTTGTCAGTTCCTTCAATGAGAAGCTAAAAGATTTTTTAATGTATTTTTGGCGGGGGTGGGGCGGATGGAATGTTGGCCCAAAGTGAAGCCTGTGTAGTCAAGCCTGCTGATCCACATACATCTAATAGATTGATTCAATTTATTATTTTTTTGAAACAGAGTCCCGCTCTGTTGCCCAGGCTGGAGTGCAGTAGTGCCACCTAGGCCCATTGCAACCTCCACCTCCCAGGTTCAAGCTGTAAAATGAGAATAAATAAATTCAACCACACAGGGTTTTTATGAGAATCAGACAGCAGAGCACTTAAAGGTATGAGGATTAGGCCTGGAATGTGGCAATATGAAGCCTCTTCTTTCTTCTTCTCTTCCTTCCTTCCTTCTCTTTTTCTTTCTTCTTTTCTTTTTTCCTTTTTTCTTTCTCTTTTCCTTCCTTTCTTCCCTTTTTCTTTTTTCTTCCTTTTTTCCTTCCTTCCATCTAACCTCTTGCATCCATCCATGCAACCATCTGCTCATCCATCTGACTATCCACACATTCATTGTCTGTCCATCCATCCATTCATCTATCCACACACCCATTCACCTAATCCACTCTTTTCTCCTATCCTCTGTTCCTGTGTCTATGGCCCTGATCTCCTTAATTTCCTATTTGGGACTCCAAGGTTACCCTATGAGCTAGAAGATGTTTCTGGTCTAGGTTCCCATGGCCCTTCAGCTATAACTGTTCTGGCTGTCCTGAATCTCAACACTCTTAATCACTGCACAGTCCCAGTCTCCTGTACCCACGCTTTTATTCCATGTTCTTTGTTTTGTTTGTTTGCTGGGCCCCCCAATGCCCTCACCCTCTTCTGAATTTTTCTGGATTTTTCTGCAAGCCTCTGGCCATTCCTTCTCCAGCTTCTATGGGTTGTTTCACTCATTGGCCACGGAAGTTTCTCAGGCTCCTTCCTTGGTCCCTCTCTCCTCATTGTGCATATTAAGTCTGAGTGATTCCCATCGTTCTCCTTACCATTGTGCTGGAGAGTTTCCATTTGCTCCTCCAGATCCACTCCCTATCCTGCTTCCCCTGCTCTGTGCCCAAAAAGTTGGGTTGCATAGACACATCAACAGACCTCCTTGCCCTCTGATTTCAGATTGGGAGACACCAGCGAGAGACTGGAGGGTGGGAGGATAGGAAGGCCTGAGTATTTGTTTCCTGCTCCCTCCCTGCTAGGCCCCTCTTCCAAAGGCTTCTATAGGCAGCTCCTCTTCCTGAGAGCAGCTATGGCTCTTTCCAGACCCTGGTAACCACCCCTTCCTCTTCCCCCTTCAGAACTCAGGATGGCGTGATGGTCCTTTTCTTGTGTCAACTTGGCCAGCCTATAGTCCCTGTTATTTAATCACACACTAAGCTCTGTGTTGCTGTGAGGGTATTTTGTACATATGGTTAACATCTACAATCAGCTGACTTGAAGTAAAGGAGATTTTCTTTGATCATTTGTGTGGGCTTCATCTAATCAGTTCAAAGGCCTTAAGAGCAAAAACTGAGATTTCCCTGTGAAAGAAAGAATTCTGTCTCAAGATTGCAGCATCAGCTCCTGCACACAAGTTTCCAGCCTGTCCACCTGCCCTATAGATTTCAGACTGGCCAGCCCCCACAATTGCATAAAACAGTTTCTTGAAATAACTCTCTTGATAAATGGATAGATAGATGGATAAATTGATATATAAAGGATAGATGGAATGATAGAAAGATAGATGGAAAAAAGGGTAGATGAATGGATAGAAGGATAGATAGACAGGAGGATAGATGCATGGATAAAAAGATAGGTAGAGAATAGACAGATAAATGGTAGGTAGATAAGATTGGTAGATAAATAGATGGATGAATAGATTGATGGATGGATGGATAGATGGATACATAAAAAGATGAATGGATAGGTAGAAGGATAAATGGGTTGATGGATGGATAGATGATAGCATAGATAGAAGGGAAGATGAATTGATAGATAGATGAATAGAAGGATAGAAGAACAAATAGGTAGAGGATAGATAGATGATGAGTAGACAGGACAGATAAATGAATGGATGAATAAATGGATGGGTGGATGGAGGGATAGATGGCTGGCTGGCTGGCTGGCGAGCTGGATGGATACATAGAAAGATATATGGATGAATAGGAAGATAGAAAGATAGATGGGTAGATGGGTGGATAGGTGATAGACAGGATAGTTGGATAGATGGATGAATAGAAAGATGGATAGATAGGTGGATAGTCTACACTGATTCTGTATCTCTGGAGAACTCTGACTGATACAGGAGGCATAGGCACTCCACTGTTGCTAGCCCCAAGGTTCTTTTTCACTCCTTTGTGGGTTTCCTTCCTCTGCTCATATTTTTATAAGCCATCTCTTCATTAAACTTTTCTCAGTTACCGAGTTTAAATAAACATCTGCCTCCTTCCTAGGCCCTGGGTGAGACTCCATCACTTTGTAGACAAGGCCCACGTCTGTACCTCCAGCTCAGATCTTGCAACTTCAGCCTGGAACCTGGTGAGAGCTATAATGGTTAATTTTATTTGTTAGCTTGAGTGGGCACCCTGACGAATACAATATTTTCACTTGAACATTCCACCAATATCAAAAACTTCAAAACATCCCAAATGGAGCCTGTCGTTCTCCTCCTCGGGCACAGCAAGACATCCTCTCTACCAGTCCCTTACACCTCATCCAATCAACCACCACTCCATCTGTGAGCCCTGCCTGCCATATAGTGAATGTAACTGTTCATCAGATACATATTTCCTGAATGTCGACTGTGTGTGCAGCCCATTCCTGTGCTGGGCATCTGTGCTGAACAACACAACCAAAACCCCAGACTTTCTGCTCAGGGAAATAGGACATAAATAAACATGTCAGGTAGTGACAAGGTCTATAAATAAATGAATAAAACAGAGCCAGAGTTTAGAAAGGTGGGAGGTGTGGAGGGGCTACTTTAGGAAAGAAGGGTGGTCAAGGAAACCCCTCTGAGGAGGTGACATTTGACCAAAGTCCTGAAGGAGGTAAGGGATAGAGAGAGCCATGGTTACATGTAGAAGATCAGTTCTGGGTGGTGGGAACAGAAGATGTGAAGGCCCTGAGGCAGGAGCGAGGTTTATGTGCTGGAGGCTGCGTGAGAAGGTGCATGTGGTGGAGGGAAGTAAGAGAGGGCTCAAAGAGCCCAGCCACCTTTCCTCTCCTCACTGAAGCTCCTGAGCTCAAGCCCTTGTGTCTCTTTCCTGGATTTCTGCAGCAATCGCCTAATTGTCCTCTTTCTCCACTGCTTCAATCCTTCCTCTGCAACCAGAGTGACTGGTTCAGTCACAACACTGCCCACTTTTGAAATGTCCAGAGCCCTCGGAATCAAGTCCACAGTCTACAGAGAAACATACGAAGGCCACCTTGATCCAGCCCCCTGTTGATTCTCCTGGGCTCAGTCACCCCTTGACACTCCCCACTTACCACTTCTCCCCAGCCACCAGGAACATCTCTCGCTTACCTCTGGGTCTTTGTGTTGTTTCCTCTATTAGTATTCCATTGGCTACCCTACGCTTCACCCAGACATCAACTTTGATGTCACCTCCTCCAGGAAGCCCTCTAGGTCAGAGGTCCCCCCTCTGAGTTTCCACGGCCCCTAGTAGTGAGCCATCAGAGCTCACTTTAGCTGTATGCAATGTGTCATCTCTTTGAGCACAGTGGTGATGCCAATTATGTCTGAATCCCCGGTGCTTGACGCCTATGAGATGCCCAGAAAATACTGATAAAATAAAGGGGTAAGGAAGATAGAGCAATGGACTCTCAGGGATGCAGAAAAGATGTAAGGCTCTTTCTTTGCCTGGACAATCTAAAACACACCTTGGCGGGGGGTGGGGAATAAGATTCACACACACATAAAACCACAGGATGCTTAAAGCTAAGCTGCAGGGGTCAAGAGACATTCAGTGCAAGGGAAGGGAGGGCTGGAATATTGGGGGTTTATTTCTAGGAAGAGAAATAGGAACAGACAGGATGAGGAAGAGGGAGAGGAACTCAAGTGGCACCTCCAAGAAGAAATAGGATCTGCATAGGTGCAGAGGAGGACCAGTAGGGAAACAGTACCATCAAAGACAGGGGTGAGGCTAAGCTGAGTTCCCATCCAAATGGTAGCTGTTGAAGAACCAGGGGGAAATGCCAGCTGGGTAGCAAAAGGCAAGATGATGCAGTCTCTAAGAAGTCATGGGTAAGAGCAGGGCTTCTGGAGTCAGATCTGCGTTTATTTTATTTATTTATTTATTTATTTTGAGACGGAGTTTCGCTCTTGTTACCCAGGCTGGAGTGCAATGGCGCGATCTCAGCTCACCGCAACCTCCGCCTCCTGGGTTCAGGCAATCCTCCTGCCTCAGCCTCCTGAGTAGCTGGGATTACAGACACGTGCCACCATGCCCAGCTAATTTTTTGTATTTTTAGTAGAGACAGGGTTTCACCATGTTGACCAGGATGGTCTCAATCTCTTGACCTCATGATCCACCCACCTCGGCCTCCCAAAGTGCTGGGATTTCAGGCGTGAGCCACTGTGCCCGGCTCAGACCTGCATTTAAATCTTGCCTCCACCACTGGAAACTATTTGACCTGAACAAGTCACATTCCCCTTTTGGGCCGCAGTTTCCACCTCTGTAAAATAAAGATCATGAAAATTCAGCTTCAGGGCCCTTTACCCTCACAGGCTCCTCCAAGACTCTAGAAGGGGTTCTAGAGATGCTTCCACAGGGTCACATGGTTTTGGAAAAAAATGGTAATTTTGCCCATCAATGATAGACTGGATAAAGGAAATGCGGTACATATTCAGGCAGGAGGAATGTGCACTCTCATCTGTTCCAGGGTCACCTAGGAGACAGGGCAGGGGGGCAAGGCAGTCCTGAGTATCTGGAAGGGCTGTCCTGGGAAGGCTGAGGCCTCAGGCATTCAGGACCAGAGAACTGCAAGCAAGCATCTGTGTCACCGGCAGCAGGGGGACCCAGTCAGGGGACACTGTGGAATACTATGTAGCCATAAAAAGGAAGAGATTGTGTTCTTTGCAGGGACACAGATGGAGCTGGAAGTCATTATCCTCAGCAAACTAACACAGGAACAGAAAACCAAACACGACATGCTCTCCCTTAAAAGTGGGAGCTGAACAATGAGAGCACATGGACACGGGGAAGGGAACAACGCACACGGGGTTCTGTCGGGGGCGTAGGGTTGGGGAGGGAGAGCATTGGGAAAAATAGCTAATGCATGCTGGGCTTCATACTTAGGTGATGGGTTGATGGGCACAGCAAACCACCGTGGCACACAATTACCCATATAACAAAACTGCACATCCTGCACATGTACCCTGGAACTTAAAATAAAAATTAATTTAGGTATTTCATGTTTTTTTAAATGTTAATTTCATGGTTTTTTTTTTTTTTTCTTATTCCAATTGAATAAACTTCAAGTCCCACAAAACTTGGTTCTTCACCTCCCACCCTCACCTCCAGCCCTCTTCCGGGGAATTAAATAAAATCATGTGTATAAAGTCCTGAGCACACAGTGCTTGGCATTTAGTAGATCCTTAATAAATGTTAGCCATCATTATAACTATCACCTCTATCAACATCTTTGTATTCATCAGGATAATGGAAAGCAAAGAAGAGAAACTGAATCTATCTAACTTGACAAGAAAAAGAATTACTGGCAGCACTCTGGACTGGCAGGAAAGCTGGTGAAGTAGGCCCAGGGGATGGCAGGGATGAGAGCATCGGGGCAATAAGAGGGCCCCTCCCTCCCATCCCTCCAGGCAGAGTTCAACAACATCGCTCCCTTTTATGAGTTTACTTCCCCCCCACTTTGAAGAGGAGTGTTCCTGTCTTTGCAGATAAGGCAAATAGGTCTGCCTTAAATATTTCTATTACTTTAAAGTTCATAAATCCATTGGTTTAAAACTGTCAGCACGATGGGAAAATTCTGAGATGGAGCCACGCTTATCGTTAGGCGAGGAATTTGCCCAAAGCGGGGGCAGGATGCTGAGTGAGGGATGGTGGTGGTGCCCAGAAATGGGCTACCTGCTTGCCCCACTCATGACTCTTGCCCTCTCAAGAAACATTTTAAAATCTGGCCCTCACAGTCAGATGTCTTATGAGGCAGGGGTCACTGCAAACTTCCCTTACAATATTCCCAGGTCCCTGTCTGGCATGAGATGATGTCAGGGCAAGATGCCCACCCACCCTCCAAACCAGAGTGGCTCAGCGTTTGGAAAGTAGGAAGTATTTTCAGAGTGATAGGAAAAGCTCCAGATGAGAAGTAAAGAGGCTCGGGTTCTAGGCAATGATGTAAAATGTTTAACAACTACCTCTCTTGGAGGAGAAAAGTGGTCTGATTTGTAGTATTTGCCAATTTCAGTGGAGTAAATACTCCCGGCATGGCTGACGTCATGGGACACAGATAGGAATAGATGGTATATAGCATCTCATTATATAGGACCTCCACCACAGAGATACAGCCAGGGTAAATGACCACCAAAACGAGGGATATGTTTGGAGTGATATGTTTGGACTATTTATTTCCTTTGTCTTTAGCATAATTTATTTAACTGTAAACTTAATATAATTTCATTTTTAATAATGTCTGTATATAACAAATGGTTCACAGAAGTCCTGAAAATTTAACAGTTGGCTCTTGCAAACTGGCCAGCTCCAGCACAACCCTGGTTTAAGGCCTCACTTCAGGATGCAGGTTTGCACAATCAGAGCTGCTAATTTCTGTCTATGTGACTTTGGGCAACTTACTTAGTTTGACATGAGAACTGTCTCTGAGCTAACACTCACACAGAGCTTACTATAAGGTCAGACACTCTTCAAAGCTCTTTATTTGATCTTTGTAAGATCCTCATGAGGTAAACACTTATTTTACAGTGTTGTTTTGTTTTCAGATGGGTTTAGGGAGCTGAGACACAGAAACACCATGTGACTTGTGAAAGAACCCACCCCTGTGAAGTGGCAGGGCTGGGATTCGAACCCAGGCCATCTGGGTTTACTAGCTGTGCTCCTAACCACTGCTCCATGCTCCCTCTCTATTCTGCTGAGCCAAGCTTCTGTCTCTGCCTATAAAATGTAGCTGTTATTATGTATCTCCTGGGGCAGTCATGAGGATATAAAGATTAAGTGAGTTGATGTAAAGGACCACTGGCATGCCCCTTGGCACATGGAAATGCCACATAAATGGGAGCCACTGTAAGCATGCTTGGTACAGGGCTGTGGAAATTCCTTCTGGGCAGGAATCCCCGTGGGTGAGGGTGGCTGTTCTGTTTGAGCAAAGGGGAAAGGCTGGCCAACGTATTATCAGCTGGCTCTGAAGAGCACTGATGAATCATCAGCTGTCATTCTATTATTATCCAGGCTTCAGGCACCCAACCTCTTATCTATACTTGCTCTGCAAAAATATGTTCTCCGCACACAGAGAAACTTTGGTGCACAGAGCTGGTGGATTTATAAAATAAAGCCAAAGTTTGGAACTTACAAAAGTTTCAAAATCCTGCCGTCCAATGCACTGAGTGGTGTGTAACTGAAGGCTTATTCCTCCACTGAGTAACTGTCGCTTGCTGAATGGAAGACCACAGCTTGCTTACAGAAAGCCTAAAGATGCCTCCTAACCATCCCTTTGAACCTTGGGCTGGAAATTCTGTTTATCCCTTTTATTTCTTCATCCTGTCCGTCCTGTCTGTGTACTGGGAGGCTGGGCCAAAATAGGTGTTCTGTTGTCTTTCTATCTTCCTGTTGGGTTTTGCTTATGGGAAACTAGGAGAACACGGTGGGAGGAAAAAGAGAGATCAGGGTATTTATTCCCTGGCTCCCTCTATGACTGCCCTATGTGGGCTTAGCAGTGATTGCTTTTCTCTATGAAGGGCTGCAGCTTCTTCCAGGGAGTGCTCTCTTAAGCTCTCATCCTCACTAGGTTTTGGACACTCTATCTCACCCTGTCCCTTCATGTCTCAAAGTGGTAATTTTCCCCCTTGCTGGCCTCGGGGTTCTCTGCCATCCCTGTCAATTCCCTAAACCCAGCCCCACACCTTGGTAATGACCCCTTCATTCCACCGTCTTTCACCCATTTTGAGTGTGCATCTATTTCCTGCTGGGACATAAAAGCCTTCTCTGAACCTCAGTTTACCCATCCATGAAATGAGTCCTTCTCCTTCCCAGTCCACCGTGCAGAGGTTGCCTAGAGGGCAAAGCAAAATCTGAATGGGAAAACAGAAGTTCAAAGTGCCACCCAGGAGCCAGGCATTCGTGTTATTAATAAAAGCCAGATAGGACTCTTCCAACTGCCTGTGCCTCCCTCCTCGGAATCCCCCTCCCCTCCACGCCCCCTGACCTCTTCTCCATGTCTCCGCCTTGACAGCCTCCTCCCCTGGCTGGTGTTCCCACTAAAGCCATCTTCCCTTCCCCCGCTCATCCTGCACCTCCGTGTCTGTGGAGGGATGAAGTGCCCGGCTAATATAAGCGTGTTTACATTAAAATATAAGGACAATTACACCAGCCGATCTAATAGTCGGCTCTGTATATGTTACCAAGTACTTAGGGCTCTCTTTTGGAAAGCCATTATGCCCATGTGATTCCCCTCAAAGCCTTTCTTGAGGATTTTGTTTTGACAGGAGGGCATTAAGGGGTTGAAACTGATAGCATAAGCACACCACTTACACACTTTGATCAAATCGGTCCATAATTCTCCTGCAGAAAGTCTTGTATATATTAGGAAGGAAATTAATTTTATTGCTGTGGCTTTGCTGGTTAATGGCCCAGCAAGTCAGCCGGCCCCAGAAGGCGAGCTGTGGGAGGTGGGCTCACCGCTTTCCTCCCAGGCTCATGGTCCATGGCCACAAGGCAAGGACGAAAGGACGATTCAGAGGGCACAAGGCAGGAGAGCCCCAGATGCTGCGGGCTTTGGGGTGCAGGTAGCTGCAATCTCCTCCCTCTGACCTTACCTCTCACCAGGGTTGTCATGGCTGAAATGCATATGGGGTACTCACTGCATAACGTGGCTTTGGTCCAAGCACACAGCACATGTCACAAGCTATCAGCATTGGAGGGGAATTCAAACATATACCATAATTTGGAAGACTCTGAGGGTGAAATGGTATCCTCCATTTATATTTGTACTGTTAGGGAACAGAGCTAGGAAAAGTAGAGAATTTAAATAGCAAGGGTGTTGACCTGTCCATCATTTCATTTAATGAGCACGTACCCCAAAGTGGGTATGAGATGTTAGAGGGGAACAGGATCTCCTAGGCTCTCCATGGTCTCTGTGTGCTGAGATTGAGTCTATAGGTTAAGATGATAGTGTTTTGTACAGTATGTCCCCAAATGTCAGGCAGCCTTTTCATCTGGCCCCTTCAAATGAATGAATACCAAACCGTTCCTATATTCAAGGGATGATGGTGCTTAAAGGAGTATTTTGTGCATGTATGGTTTTTGCCTTTCTCACTGATTGTAGAACTTAACTTCTTCCACAAAAGGTATCTTCTTGGACTTCAAAATAAAAAAATTCAAGCAGAATTTTAAAACTACACAAATCTATGAAAACCGTCAACATCATCATTGGGTGAGAAGTGAGGAGTAGGTGGAGGAATAGATATGACAACACAGTTGCTGGTAATTGTTGAAGCTGGCAGAAGATACAGGGAGAGTGATGCACTATACTATTCTGTTTACTTTATTTATGTTTGAATTTTTTGTAATAAAAATTAAATATCTTAAAGCTAATGACCTCATTTCTATTATCTTGAATTCTAGAATGCTTACTGGAGTGGGAGAAAGAAGGGTCGAATAGAGGTCTCAAAAGAGGAATTGAGTCTAACCCTGTAGGACAGGTTGTATGTGAGAATGTCATTCATCATACGTGTTTTGTTTTTCTTGTGTGTGTATTTTTTTCTGGTATAAAAAAGAGATGGAGGACTTTGGGACATAGATGGGCAAAGGCATGAATTTTGCAGTCAGGTGACCATGTTCTGATCTCAGTTCTGTCACCGTGGGACCTTAAGCAAGACACTCTTTGAGTGTCAATTTCTTCATCTGCAAGATAGAGATAATACTTGACAGGATTACATGATAACAGCACACGTAAAGTGCCTGGCACAATCTAGCCCTCAGTAAATAGTGGCTGGGGTCTGCATGTGTAAATACTTGCTTCTCAGCAGGAACTCTCTCTTTTTTCTAATGATATCATTCTGATTTTCTGGGAAATTGCCCGTCCCTCTACTTCCAGTCCAACCCCCAGCTACAATGGTCATGTGATTCAGGATGGCCAATCACACCTCCTTCCTGTTTTAGGGTGTGGTTTAGGTGCTGTGACTCCACCCCCAGCTACAATGGGCATGTGACTTAGGGTGGCCAATCACAGCTCCTTTCTGCCTTAGGGTGTGGTTTAGGTGCTGGGACTCCACCCCCAGCTACTATGGGCATGTGACTCAGGGTGACCAATCACAGTTTCTTCCTGCCTTAGGTTGGTTTAGGTGCTGTGACTTCACCCACTGCTACTATGGGCATGTGACTCACGGTGGCCAATCACAGCTTATTCCTGCCTTAGATTGGTTTAAGTGCTATGGACGCCACCCACATCTACAATGGACATGTGACTGAGGATGGCCAGTCACACCTCCTTTGATTTAGGGTGGTTTAGATGCTGTGACTTCACCCCCAGCTACAATGGGCATATGACTCAGGATGGCCATTCACAGCTCCTTCCTACCTTAGAGCTTCGCAGATGTCATGTGGCTACATTAGAACCAATGGGACAGATGCGTCATAGACTTTCACTGGCTTTTTTGATGGAAAAACATTACTCTCTTATTGGAGGTGAGAATGTAAGCCTGGATTTTCTAGCAGCCACTACTTTGGGAAAAGCAGGACTGAGGTAGACTAAATGTAGGCAGAAACAAAATAACACCCAGTCTTGAAAGAAAGTGAAAAAAAGACCCAATCCCTGGATCAAGCCATTCCTAAATCTATTGTGTTTAGCCAGTCATATATCTTTGGGGCTTAGGCTACTTTTAGGTTTACTGTCACTTGGGATAGAAAATTCTAACTAATACAATTATTATTGCCATTATTATTGCTATCACTTATCAGTTACAGTAGCCAATTTTTTTCCTTTATATGAAACTTCTTTCTGAGATGGTGCCTTTTGGGATCTATTATTCTAAGATTACATTATCCACCCAGCTTTGTAGTTTGTAACATTTGTGGCATTTCTTGTCTTCAATATCGTTCCTACACCATAAACATGCCTAAGGAATCTGGTCTAACATGGCTAAGAAGAGAGGAGAAAGAGAAATTTTCCTGCCAGGAAGATTCCCAAAATGCCCAGGACCCCTAGAATATGACCAGTGGGGTGGCAAGCTCTGGTATCCCCAAAATACTTTGGGATAGGCATAGGGGCTATTTATGTTCCTGCAACTGAACAAGGCAACAACAGGAATAAGAGGTCTTAGACAAGTTTGTGCTGTAAAGGTCCTGAACCTTATCACCTCACAGCTCACCTTCTAGTTATCTGCTGCCATGTAACAAATGGTCCCAAAAATTAATGGTGTAAAACAACAATTATTTTATTAAGCTCACAGATTCCATGGGTCAGGAAGTCAGACAAGGCATGGTGGGTAATGAATTGTCTCTAGTCTATGGAATCTGGGGCTTCAGCTTGGAAGACACATGGCTAGCAATGACTTGAATAGTAGGGGCTGGGAGCATCAGAAGGCTTTTTTTTTTTTTTCTTTTGAGATGGAGTCTCGCTCTGTTGCCCAGGCTGGAGTGCAATGGCACGATCTAGGCTCACTGCATCCTCTGCCTCCATCTCCCAGATTCAAGCGATTCTCCTGCCTCAGCCCCTCAAGTACCTGGGATTACAGGCACCCACCACCATGCCCAGGTAATTTTTGTATTTTTAGTAGACATGGGGTTTCACCATGTTGGTCAGGCTGGTCTCAAACTGCTGACCTCAGGTAATCCTCCCGCCTCTTAACCATATGTTTGGTGCCTGGGCTGGGATAGATGGAATGCTAGGCTCAGCTGAAACTTACATGTGGACTCTTCTTGTAGCTTGGGCTTCTCACAGCATGGCAGCTGGGTTCCAAAAGAGGATATCCCAAGAGGGACCATCTAGAGAAGGTGCATTCCAAGAGAATGGGAAGGAAGCTGCAGCAGCTTTTCTGACTCAGCCTCAGAAATTATGCTATGTCACTTCTGCTGCATTTCATTGGTTATACATGGGTTGCTAAGACTAGCCCAGATTCAAGGGAAAGCAATTAGACTCCATCTCTTTGTGAGGAAGTGGCAAGGTAACGTTGCAGAAGAGAATGATGAATGAGAAATATTATTGCAGGCACCTTTGGAAAACGCCATTAACCATGGTACCCAGGCACTGCCATCATACCTAGGGTAGAGACAATATGCAATGTTTACTGAGAATTTACTAAGCAGCAAGCACAGAGCTAACCAGTTTATATGCATGATCTCATTTCATTCTCACAACTCTATGAGGTAGCTATCATCTTTATACTCCTATAACAAGGAAGAATAAGAAAATTAAGAAGGTAAGTGACTTGCCCAAGGTCCCCCAGCTAGCAAATGAAGGAGCCGAGATTCAACCCCAGGCCTGCATGAGCCTAGATACATTTAATAATGTGCTGTTTTGCCTACAACTTCCCTTTTCCTCTTCCACCCTATCCCCTCTCTGCCTGTCCTTGAGAAATTCTTCTGTCTTTCAAGAAAGATCCAGCTCTTTATTTTCACCTGATTTCACCAAGAAGCATGGAATTGAAGAGCATTGTTTCTACTCTCATAGGTAAAGCAGAGAATACAATCCCAATCTGACAGATGGGAAAACCAAGGGCCATAGAAGGAAAGTAACTTGCTAAGGTCACACTCAAGGTCATTGGCTCAAATTACTAATCGGTTTATGGGTTGCATATCACCCTTGAATAGTACCTTGACTGGACTCCCCTGTGATATATGAGGGGAGGGTCCCTGCTGCCCTTTATGCCTCTCCATGACCGGCTTTTCTCTTCTACCCCTGGTCCCGTTCGAGGATTCCCTCTGTCTCCAGTCGGGCTGCTCCCATGGCTGTCAGACACATAAATGATGGGTTCCTTGGCCTCTGTTTCTTCCCATCTCTCCCAATCTCCTTTTCCTTTACCCCAATCCAGCTTTGGCCTCCAGAGCTATCTCATCTCCTTCCCAGTGGGGGATTGTGGCATGTCCAGAGAGTGTCCAGCCCTGAGAACTGTTTACACTAGAGATTAGCATTTATCTCTATCCTTTCAACCTCTCTCCCCATGCTCAGCACTGCTGTCTACATTGAGGATGGAGGAGCAGCCCCCAGAGATGAGAGCCAGCCAGGCTGGGGCTACCTCCCTGGCCTCTGTATCCCCTGAACCCTCTTTCCCACCATCTTTGGGATCAGTCCTCCTGTTCTTGTTCAATCTCTGAAAATCTTGGTGTTTCTGGATAAGTGCCAGTGACCCCCTAAAAATGTAAGCCTGAACCTTCTTTTTGAAGAGGAGTTTTGCTTGTGGGTATTTGAGCCATGTAAGCCCTTTATTCCAGAGACTATACTAGGATCCTATTCTACAGAAACTCTCACATGTCTGTGCAAAGGTACAAGCATATTCAACAGTTTTAGTTGAAAGAATAAAAAATTAGGAAAAAATACATCTTCGTCAATGGAAAATAGCCTGAATAAACTCTGCTACATCCATACTCTGGACTAGTAGGCAGCCATTAAAGAAATGAGGTCATCTTGCATGTTCCAATCTGAGAAGATGTTCAGATTATATAGTGTTTTCTCTAGGGCCTCAGGAGGAAACTGGTGGCACATTTAAGCTGAGTCATTTAAAAAGAGTTAAACAAAGGGTCTGTTTGTAAAGGTGTGAGTGGGGTTTAAAGAAACCAACAAGGGGCAGTGCAGCAACACGAGGGAGCTGTTACCACTGTGGGGCTGAGGCGGAAGAGGAGCTGGGGTACCTCATTACCCAAACCTAGCCAGAAACTAGAGAGCGAGGGAGTGTGATGCTGCAGTCCCCGCAGGGTGCAGAGCAGGGTAGAGAAAGGTAGAGATAGATATACATGGGCGGAAAGAATTCATCCAGCACACAAAGCTAAATGAAGAAAAAAAATAAAACTGTATCTGTGAGATATGTCTTTTACATAAAAACGTAAAAAAAGAAAAACCAATCCTCTAAACTGTATATCTACATGGATATATGGTGCAAAGGGCCAAGTGTATATATTTTAATATTCTTTATTGAAAGAATGAAAAATTAGGAAAAAATATATTTGTCAATAGAAAATAGCCTAAACCAACCCCCCAAACTATATACCCATAGATATATCCATAGATATATCTATATGAATATGTATCTATATGGATATATCTAGGATATCTATCCATAGAGTTACATTTATAGAAAATAGAAAATAGCCTGAAGCACTCCTCCAAACTACCTATCCATGGACATATCTGTGGATATATATCCATCTATCCAAATAGATACATCTATGGATGTGTAGTTTGAGGGGTGGTTCGGGCTATTTTCTATTGACAAAGATATATTTTGTCCTAATTTTTCATTCTTTCAACAAAGAACATTAAAATGAATATGCCTGTACCTTTTACAGACATGTGAGAGTTTCTGTAGAATAGGTTCCTAGTATAGTTTCTGGGTTAAAGATCTGACACAGCTCAAATACCCACAAACTATTTATATATAGTTTGGTGGGGGGGTCGCTCATTTTATATAAAGATGTAGAGAAAAGGGACTGGGTGGATAAAGAACAAATTGTTATTGGTGGTTACTTTGGGAAAATAAAAGGACATGTAGAAAAAATTTCCTACTTCTGTATTATCTTTTTTTATATTATGGATAAAGTGCATCCTCCTTTATCTTCTGTTTCCTTCCTCCCTTCTGCTCTCAACTTGTGCCTGAACTCCCATGTGTTCTCTTCAGATGGGCACTCACTCCATACCACAGGTGGCTAAAAATATCAAGTAGGGTGTGGGGGGTGGGTCCTTCAAGGGACTTTGGGTGAGGCTTGAAGGAAAGCCCAGCAGCTGGGAGGGAGGCATAATACCCTGGACTTCTAAAAAGTCCACTTCAATTCCATGCTCTACAGTCAACTGGGTAGCTTGCCTTGGGCAACTGGCTTCAGTCTTCTGGTCAAAGGCAGTAATAACAATATATGCATCTAGATGTTTACAAAGACACTACTTGAAAATGCAGTTGGCACAGTGGCTGGCCCCTGGATGGTGTTCATGATGTGTCATGATGTTCATTTCTAATCTCCAGGAAATTAGCGGTTTCTAGAAGATGTTCACATCCATCCTTTTGGCTTTAATGGAGGAAAAGATGTCCAAATCAGGCTGCTGACAACACAGCACTCTCCCTTCCCTTTGTCTTTAAGTCTCCCATGTCCCAAGCTCTCCTGATCTCCTGCAGATTCAAAGGCCAGCGGGCGGAGGCTCACAGTGCAGCAGGCCCTAATTGGCCCCCTAGCTCCCACCCATCTGATAGGACACAGCTGTCCATGGGGGCAGAAGGCACATTAGATAAGACAGTCAAACAAAGCCTACACTTTGTATATTTGATTTGTCTGACCTAATTCCCAGGCCCCACAGGAACAGGTTCAGGGCTGGGGATGGGGTGAAGAAGAGGGCATGGTTTCCATCTCTCTCCTGAGACTGTCCTGATCTTTCCTGGAATCTTGGCTGTTTCACTGGGGATGCCCATCCAAGAGCTCTGAATCTTCAGGCCAATGCCATGAGTTCAGATGCTGATTGTGCCTCCATGTGACATTGCACAAGTTGAGTCACCTCTTCAAGACTCAATTTTCTCAGTAGGTAAAATGGGCCCAGTAATGCCCATCTTAGAACATAGGAGATTGTGTGAGCAAGATGTGTTTAGCAACAAGTCTGATGGGATCTTTGTCATCCTGCATCCTTTTTTTTGCCTTCTAGGGAGGAAAGTTAGGATATTTGGCTCTCTGGGGCCTGAATCCCTTTCAGTAGCCCTATGAGCCCAACTAAGTCAGGCTGACAGATCACTGATATTTTCCTGCAGCCCCGTCATTGGATTGCCCAGGAAAGTCAGGTTTGGCCTGATGCAGGTGGAAGTGAGGGCCATTGTCCAGGTCCAGGGGGATTCCTCCCTGAAAATCATCTTCTTCTGCCCCAAACTGATAGAGCCATAAGCAATGAAACATCATGGGCATGAGAAGGATCGATCATGCAAGAAAAAATAAGCACCAGTCTCAGACCTGAAGCTAGATGAAAGGAACTCAGAAAACACAAAAAATACATATACTCTGTATTTTTAGAAATGCATTTTGTGGGGTAGAACATACTTTTTTTCTTACAAACTTAAAATGGCTTTTAAATGAGTCCTACTTTAACATTTAAAAAATGCCAGAAGGCTCATAAACACACAAATAATACAGGAGATACCTGCCAGCACAGGTAGTTTATCACCTGTATCAAAGGAAGTTAATAAACAAAACACTGATCTTAGAAAGGAATAGAAACCTATGTACGTTCGCACCCCCAAATCAGATTCCCATGTGCTTAAAAGTCCTGCAAACATATGATTGTATCACAATGAGTTATATCTTTTTAAAGAAAGCTCATTTATCATATTTATGAAATTTGTTTAGCCTCCATCGACTATAGAATGCCAAGTGCCTGAGGGCAGATTCCTGGTTCATTTCCTTCACCTCTAAATCACCAGCACCTTGGACAGTGCCCGACACAATGTAGTTACTCAATAAATATTTCTTGTATGAAAAATAAATCATCTGCTTATGGGTCTGCCGTTTTCTTTAGCAATTATTTTGTCCTTCTGTATTTACACTATCCAAGAGACTAAAGGAGGAGTGACTCAGCTTTGAGCCTCCAGAATCAGGGATCTGCCACACATCAGTGGTGTGACTTAAAGCAAGCAGCTTCACCTCTCTGAGCTTCAGGATTCGGTTTGAGTCTTATTTTGAAATAGAGCATCCATTCTAAAGAGTATAGCAAGTATAAACGAGCATTTTAAGGAGCAACGATAAAATGGACGCCAATGCAACAGCATCTGAAGTATCTCAAATGTCCCTCAGGGCCCCTCCTCCTTTGCATTCTTCTCCCTCCCCACCCACATTGAGAAGGAACCGCTCTCCTGAATTTTTTTGTAACAATCATCCTCCTTTCTTTCTTGTTTTACTACATATCTCTGTCTCCTAACAATATGTGGCCTTTCTTTTGCTTTTCTGCAGTTCATATATATGGAAACAGGCTTATGCATCTCTCTGTGAGTTATGTTTTGTCTCTACATTGTGTCTTCAGAATTCCCCCCTGTTGAAGCGTGCAGCTGTAATTCATTCATTTTTCACTGTTGATTGGTGTTCCAGTATGTGGATATGCCATGCATTAATTGTCCATTTGACTGATGATAGACCTTTGGATTGATTCCCAGTCACTGCTTTACAAACGATGCTACTATGAGCATTGCCCTGTGTGTCTCCCAGAACACACACACAGAAGTGTCTCTCAGGCACATGCCTAGGCCTTGGATTGCTGGCTCATAGGGTGTGTGCACCATCAGCCTCAGCAGGCGAGGCCATCCTGTTCCCCAAGTGGATTGTATCCATTTACCACCCACCAGCACTGGTTGAGCCTCTTGTTCTTTCACAGTCTCATCAATGCTTGTAGTTAGAGCTACAGGTTCTTTATCCATAAATTAGGTGTATTATCTCCTGCCTCAAATCCTGCCAGTGACAGTTTCATGAGAAAACACATGTCAAGGGTGTGGTCCATAGTATGCCTATGTTGAGCCCAAAATATTTCTCCAGGGGCTGCAGGAGTAGACTTTCCTGTACAAAAATTGTTGGCCTAAGCTGCATAAATGTTGGGTACCTGTCACCAGAGGCAATGAGGAACAATGCACACAGCAGAGACGCAAATATTAATTTAATTAATGAGGGAGGAGGATGGAATGAACAGAGATCTCAATGGGGGAACCAGTGATTAATAAGAAGTACTGATCACCTTTTTTGGCCCTTAAATTGCTCTAAGATTGATAAGAATTGTCTTATTGATCCTCTGGACAGCCCTATGAGGTAGGTACCACCATAATATCCATGTGGCAGACAAAGAAATCAAGGCAGAGAGAAATTACATAACTCATCCAGAGCCACAAAATAAATTGGCTCAAGAAACTTCGCTCTAAAACACATTATACCTTGTCTGTCCTGAAGGAGAAACTTGACTCTTAGACCAAGATAAACACTGAGATTTATGAATGTCAGAATTACATGTTGGCTATCACTGAGGAAGGAATGATGTGGCCTGCCTAGATCTCTTGCTTATGTAGGGGCTAAGGGAAAGCTTCCCCTTGGCTCTCTGAAGGTTCACTGAAAAATCAACTGATAAAAAGAAGATTAATTGGAGAAAGGGATACAAATTTATTAGCATGCACATTGAGGAGAACTGCAGAGTAATTACCCACAACCCCCAATAGCATAGAGAAGCTTATATCCCATCTTAAGGTTACAGAAAGAATGGGGACTTGGATTATGGCAAAACAAATTATAGGAGGGGAAAAAGAGGAGGCCTGGCTATCATAGGTGGTCTTGCTATTTAGATAAAACCTCACAGGTAGCAGGCCTCAGAGAGACTAGATGGCAGATGATCCTTTCAGACCTTTAAAAAGTGTCAGACTCTGATATGGTTTGGCTGTGTCCCCACCCAAATCTCATCCTGAATTGTAGTTCCTGTAATCTCCACATGTTGTGGGAGGGACCCAGTGGGAGGTAATTCAATCATGGGGGCAGTTACCGTCATGCTGTTTTTGTGATAGTGAGTGAGTTCTCATGAGATCTGATATTTTATAAGGAGCTTTTTTCCCTTTCTCTTGGCACTTCTTGCCGCTGCCATGTAAAGAAGGACATGTTTGCTTCCCCTTCTGCCATGATTGTAAGTTTCCCGAGGCCTCCCCAGTCATGCAGAAGTGTGAGTCAATTAAACCTCTTTCTGTTACAAATTATCTTGACTTGCGTATATCTTTATTAGCAGTGTAAGAACGGACTAATACAGACTCTCAGTTCATCTTTCCTAGATTCAGAGAAGGGAAGACCTCAGAAAAGACCTGGCTGCATCAACGCAGATTTTCTAAACCAGTTTAATGTCCCCACACAGAAGACAGGTTCTCAGGGCCACTTCTGTTTGCAGACCCTCTGACCAGCTATCTCAAAATATCTTTTTAAAAAAGATTATATTTTGGGGTGAAATATTCCTTCTTTCAGTGACATAATTCCTTTGTGATATGTGTGAAGGTGGTCATGATGGCTTTGCCATGGGTAGAGAAGAGTAGCCAGGCAGCCACTGTCACTTTCAGGAAGGTGGAAAATGAAAGAGTTAAGTGGAATCAGATCAGATCTGCATTACAGTTAGAAGAATTCACCTGTGTGTGGTTAGAGAAAGAGAAAAAAGCAGATTCAATAGTACGGTTGGTTCCTCCTACCTCTCTATTTACTGAGTGTCCACCCAGAGTGAAGGTAAGAGGGGAGATGTATCGATTAGGGTCCTTGCAGGAAATCAATAACAAACCTAGGGGTTGTTCGAAGGGCATTAAAATGAGGAAGGGCTTGCAGAAGAGTGAGCAGGATTAAGGAAAACAACAGAGGGAGATAATGCACCAGGGAGCAGTTACTAGGCTCAGTCTGAAGAGGCAGGAAGGGAACAGTGAGACCAGGACCCAGAGAGCCAGAGCTGTGGCTGTAGCTATTGGAAGGCAGCCACTGCCAAACCACAGCCCACCAGGCAGGGAAGAGAGGGAACAAACATCCCTCTTCCTCTTTCCTCTCACCTTCCAAGACAGAAATTATTTAATGCATCTGGTCTACTGCTGGTGGCCCCTTTTGGTCAAATTTAATCAGAAGCCAGAGGGCAAGGGAGTCCAGCTTTCTCAGCCCATAGTGGTTAATGTCTGAGAGCAGAGTGGGCAAGAGTGAGGAATGGACCTGATGAGCTTTCTGTTTGCATGGGAGTCTCCTCCTGTTAGCCTCACTTGGTTTGAGTATGACTCATGAGTTAAAGATATTTATTGTAATACAACATGGCCCCAAAGTTTGTCAAGCCTATTGCTTCACTGATGCTCACACACAAAGCAACCTAGTCCAACTTTAGGGAAGAAAAATAACCTGTTAGGCCTGATTGGGAGAATATATGTTGGTGACCAAACTGGCACTTTCTAAGAAATTTCCATGAGTCATGTTGATTTTTAGGTGCCCATTGCCTGAGAAGAGACCGCTAAATGGGTTCAAACGAAGGGGAAGAGACGCTCGATAACAAGATATGGATTTGGAAAAATGTTCTGGGATACTCCAAGACAATATATTTGGTATAATCCCAAGAATGACTCAGTGCATTCAGCAGCACCCCAGAGTCTCATATACCAGCCCAGGAATGGGAAGAAACCATCAATGGTTGCCAAGTTGGAAATGGATTTTGCAGATGAGGTTGCCCCATGAAGTAATAGGCAGAATCTGACTGCAGCTGACACATGTGAGACTTCGTGTGACTGTGTGGCATCTTCTTCTAAAGGAAGTGCTGCACTGTGCTTAGCACTGTTCCTGTGAAGTGGGGACCCTGACTCCATCACTTGCAATGGTGGATGCTGTGATGATTAGATGCTGGGAGCAAAGGCTGCAGAGAGCCTTCAGCTGCCAGCCCCTTTGGGATCCCATCAGCTTCAGAGAGCCTATGGTCACACTCTTCTGAGAGTGACCAGCATCTAATAATCAATGACAGAAGGGGTACAAAGTCTTGGCTGTGTGGGCCCAACTTGAGACAACTTTAAAGGGCCATTTTACTCCAGAGACTTCATTCAGTCAAGTCAGGCTTTGAGCCTTAGGCACAGCTTAACTTCCACCTACTCTTGCATCCTCTGCCTCCTCCCTCCCACAGACATTAAGAACATCCTCTCCTAAAAACTTCTGCATGACAAACTCTGTCTTAGAATTGGCTTTTCAGGCAGCCCAACCAGCAACACTTGCTAACTGTGTTGACTTTGGACAATTTACCTAATCTCTCTATGCCTGGTTTCATTTTCTGTAAGACGAGGGTGAGAAGAGGGCTTACCTCATCAGCTTATTGTGAATATTAACTGAGATAATATATGAAAAGTGTCTAGCACAGTGCTTAACATGCAGCAAACACTTAATAATTGTTACCTATTATTGTTTGGATTGGCTTTCTACCCCTGAACACATCATGGTAGGAGGGGTTCTGCTGAATGGTAGTCATTTCAAGAAGTTCTAATAATATCTGAGCATTGCTCATATCTCCTTGGGACAGATATTTTCCACGTGCCCTCTGGGTCTCCTCCCTACCCTTCTCCATCTGGCTCTGTGCCTGAGAGGTGAACTTGTGTAGATAGCACCAATGGGCTCCCATGCACACCAGCTTCTGGTTGGGTTCAGCCAATAGGAAGCTCCAGTGGGAAGTAGGAAAATAGGAATAAAGTTAGATTGGGATATTTACTTTGGGGAGTTTGCCTTGGGCTGAATGATGACCTCAACCAAGGGTCATCATTCCTCTCAAGTAGCCACCTTCACATGAATTTTTCCATGAGTTCCAATAACTGCTATTTCCTCTCATCTCTTTAAACATAGGACACCCTTCCCCCTACAAATTTGCTATTATTATTCACAAAACATTCCCTAACACTTATAGCATGTCTGCATCCTACTCACACTTTGATAAATAGTCTCCTTATTAAATTCTTCTCAAATTACCCAATTTGTGGCACCACTTTTTTTCTTTTGGGGAATAATCCTGACTGGACTATTATATTTCATTCAACAAAATTTACTTAGTCCATGTTGCAGGCTAAATAATATGCTGAACATCTTCATGGGCTTAAATCAAATCAATCTTTAAATGCCATAGGATGATGGCCTTCAAATCCCTGAGGCTTGAGCAAGAAGAGCAAATTTACCTACCTGGGAAAACTGGGTCTGTTAGTTCAATTCACACTGAGACGCTAATGAGCTACCCACATTCTGCTTCTTTCAAAGGCATTTCCATTCCCAAACTCTGCTGGGGAACAGAAGTGATCCTGTTCTTGGCTTTCTCCACTGAGTACTGTGCAGAATTTGGAAATTGAAATCCAGTCAACATAAATTGTAGCTCCAATTATTTTTATAGGGCCAGTTGTTCTTTCCCCATAAATGAAGACTGGGGAGGAAGAGAGTAACGCTTAAGCAAAGTTATTCATTTCTTGCTGGTAGAATGTTAGGCAGTGTAACCCCTGGGTTGGAAAAAACAGCTTGTGGTAGAGTACAGTCTTCCTGCACAACCCCACTTTTTGCCACACTTCTCTGATACCAGTGGGGAAGGAGGGCCCCGGAACAGCCAAGTAGAAGCAGAGTCCATGAGGCAAATCCCAACCTTATGTGTCTGGAGGCATGACACTTATTAATCTCAGCTGAGAAGGAGCCAACCTAATCCACTCCAAGGAGGGTCCAAAAATGGGCCGTTCCCTTCCCCTTGAGGAAAACCTGTCTTTTGTCCAAGTTCCAACTTCCTTCCTGTAAAGCGTGAAGTTGCGATGGAAACAGTCAACCCTGTTTATTTTGCCTGTAATACAGCCCTGGCCAGGGGAATGAGCACTGGACAAAATGGTGCGTTCCAGCGGCAGCTGCCCTGAGATCTGGATCTGAGATCAGAGAATGCAGTTGCGGTTACTTGGTGAAAGTGGATGGCACTGGGAGAGTTTGGGGTGTTCATGTCCTTGCCTTGCAAGTAACATCTGAAGACTTACTAGCCCACAGGACCATTGGACCAGTCTCTCCTGGAGCCTGCCTCAGAAAAACAAAACAAAACAAACAAAATTGATGGGTATAATTGTTCAAGATAGAGTTTCAGCTGTTATTACAAAGACCAAAATAAATAGGGCTTAAATAAGAAATGAATTTATTTCTCTCCCCTGTTACAGTCTGAATATAGTGATCCAGTGTTGGGGTTGCTCTTCAGAGTGAGAGATCCAGGCTCTTTGCCTTGAGTTTCTCTGCCAAACTCAATATATGGCTTCCCCCACCGTGGTCTAGGAAGGCTGCTGTTCACTTAGGGGAGGGGGAAAGAGGAAGTGGAGGTTAGCCTTTGGTGATACAACCAGGAAGTTGTACATGTTATTCCTTCTCACGTCCTGTTGGCCAGAATTTAGTCACATGGCCATAGATACCTGCAAGGGATAATGGGAAATATAGTTTTTATCTGGGTGGTCGTGTCACCACCTGCAACTAGGATGCAACTAGATTAGGATTTTATAACCAAGTCTCTGCCAGTGCAGTAGTCTAATAAGGTGGTTTAAAGTGTAGATTTTGGAAGTTCTGACTCCAGTCCTCAACTTTCTTCCTATGATCAATGGATACTGAGACAGGAATATCCACAGTGACCCCTGGGGTCAGGAGAGGGAATATGTAGGAAGGTAAGGGGAGGATATTGGTGAGATGGGATGTCACCTGATCAGAGAAGAGTGCAAATGCCTGGCTAAAGTCCTGTGGGCACTGGGGAGCCATCAAAAGTTGTTGAGCAGCAGAGGAGGAACACAAGGGTTGAATGGAAAAGAGTGGTTTTAGTGGGACATTTCCTGGCTTGGTGTGGTCCATGAGAGAGCCTCATGACTCTTCATGACAGCTATATGGGCAAGACACTAACCAAACCTCTTAGGGGCTTGACGTGTCATTAGCCTTCTTGGAGGAGTCCATGGTATAGAGCAGGGGTCAGCTTTCTTCGTAAAGGGCCAAATAGTGAATATTTTAAGCTTTGCATGCCAGATGGTTTTGTTTGCAACTATTCATCTCTGCCATTGTAATGTGACAGCAGTTATAGACAACATGCAAACAAGTGAGTATGGCCATGTTTCAATAAAACTTTATTTACAAAAATAAGCAGGAGGCCACATTTGACCTACAGACTGTAGTTTATCAATTCCTGTCATAGAGAATTTTTAAAGTATCAGTCCATTCTACTGTAAAATAAAAACTCTAGTAAATACAACTCTTGAGAATGTGTGTCACTGTCCTCTCTTCATGTGCCACTGTGCCCTCCCCATAGCCAAGGTCATATTCTGGGTTGGAGGGGCCTAAAATTTATACTATTCAGAGAGCTATTTAAGGAAAAGAAAACAAAATTATGGATGTAAAATTAAGTATAAAAGTAACTATTTATTTAGCATGAGAAAAGAGATTACAACAAATTTTTGAAATCTTACAAATCTCATAAATGGCACAAAATCCATTAAAATAACACAACATTCTTATTAATGAACTGCCTGACACACTGTTTAATATTTTTCCTACATTTTTGGAGGGTTGCATACTCTGCCTCTTCCTATAACAATTATTACTTTTGTAATATCATCCATGCAAGAGAATTTAATCTTTCCTCTAACAAGCTTTTTTCCTCCCCATATATTTCTGGGATGAGGTGACATAGACCACAACCTGGGCACTAGGCATATTCCTAGAAGCCACTAAGACAGCTTGGCAATAACTTAACTATACACAGAATAACTGCAAACCACAGAAAAATATACCACTAAACCAAAACTAAACATATTACCAATTCAACTTCCCTTTAGGTGGAACTCCAAAATGCCTGAGGCCACAACTGACAGGAGGGAAAGTATAATGAAGAGGAAGAGGAAATTGGCGTGGGAAGAGAAAAGGGTCTTAACCCTTCTCTTTGCAAATTTTATGAAACATACGGCCATGCGCACACACTGCTGGGCCCTCCCCAGCAGGGAAAGAGACTTATGGGTGTCAGGAGCTCTGAAGTCTGTGCAACCCTGTAAATCTACCTGTGTTCCACAATGTTGAGCCCCTTATATGTGTGCACTGAGGAACGGCTGCATTGGCACAGGAGTCCTAGACTCCCAGACTTTGTGCTCCACCCTGAAATAGCTTCCAGTTTCATGGCAGGCTCTGTTTTTTTCCAAGGAAGTTAAATATAAGCAGCCCACACTTTGCAATAAAATCAAGGTTATGCAAAAAAGTAATCCAGCTCTGGCTTCCAGGAATCCCCATGGAAAATGTATATGTGTCTATTTATAAAGAAAAAAATTAATACAGCAAACAATCTCATTGAAAGAAACTTCTAAATGTGTTCCAACAAAACCTGCCCCGGAGTCAGCAACTCCTCCCGCCTCCCACTTCAGAGGCACAGAGACTTCAAGTTCTGGTTTAAATTTAGATGCTGTCTTTTCTGATGGGAATTTGAAAGTTGGGGGGAAAAATATGAACCAAGTATATATTAGGATTAGAAAACATCCGTAGAATCTATTTCCTGAATTTCATAAACAGAGGAAATAAATTATCACTGAGAAGGTAGCAAACCAAAAACCAGCATGTTTGCTTCAAAGAGGGGATCACAGATAACTGGAAGGGAAGATCTCTCTTAACTCTGTTTCAACAATCCCAGGAGAAACCAAACCTCAAAAAAATTCATCTGTGTCAGAAGCTTAGCTAAAAGTGGAGGAGGGGATGATCAGGTCCTGGGAGTACCTTTTCCAAAACTGAGGCCTTTCCAGCTGTTGTTGAGACTATGATCAAAAAGAGATTGGAAAATGCATTGTGAAGTATTTGATAGTAGCATCAATGATTCAACTATGAAACTATAGGGAAAGCAGATAGGTAAGATATAGACTAAGGCACTTTAACAAAGAGACCCTTCATATAGTGGCTGGAGCATGATAAAAGCTTATTCTTCATGAAAGTAGAAATCTGGCTACATGGTCTATGGCTTTCTTCCATCTGTGGCTCTGTCATCTCTAATATGTGGCATCTATCTTGTGACCCAATATGGCTGCCCTGGCTCCAGCCATCAAGACTGCATTCCCGCCAGGGAGAAGGGCAAAGTAGGAAGGGGAGGACACATTTCATTATTTCATGGGCATTATCTTGAAGTGGCAGGCATCATTTCTGCTTGAATCTAATCACATTGTTACATCTAGCTGCAAAGGTGGCTAGAGAATGTGATCTTTATTCTAATTATCCAAGTGTCACTAAATCTGGAGGGTCTACTTCTTAGGCATCCTGATTATTTTATTTAGTATATTTTTTTAGTTTTGAACAGGTCCCAGATGCCATTCTTGCAACAAAGTCCCTGTTTCATTGCATGTACATCCTATTGGGTGAACTATAAACAAACAGGCTGGGTGTGGTGACTCCCACCTGTGATCTTGGCACTTTTGGAGGTCGAGATGGAGGATCATTGAGCCCAGGATTTCAATAACAGCCTGGGCAACATGGTGAAACCCTGTATCTACAAAAAACATACAAAAATTAGTCTGGTGTGCTGGAGCACACATTTAGTTCCAGCTACTCAAGAGGCTGAGGTGGGAGGATTGCTTGAGTCCAGGAAGTGGAGGCTGCAGTGAGCCAAGATTGTGCCACTACATTCCAGCCTGAGTGACGGAGTGAGACCCTCTCTCAAAAACAAACAAAAAAAATCAAACAAATGAATATGGTTTTTAAAGAAGAATTATGAGAGCTGCTAAAATAACATAACAAAATGATATAGTAGTGAAAGTCATGGGATGATTTTGGACAGAGTGTTCCTGAAAGGGCTCTCTGGGGGAGGAGCGTGACATTTAAGTAGAGATCTCCAGTGTATAAAAGAGTCAGTCATGGGAAATATGGGGACAGAGGAAAAAGCCGGTGCAATAGACCAGAGGTGGGAATGAACACAGCTTGATCAAGGAACAGAAAGAGCCCATGGTGGCTGGAGGGTAGGAAGCAAGGGAAATGAAGCTGAAGAGGTAGCCAGGGGTTAAATCACATGGAGCCTTGAAGGGCATAGAGAGGAGCCTGCTATGACTTTTCTTCCTGGGGCAGGGCCAAATAAACTGTCGGTTCCTGGCTAAGCTGACCTTGTAGAAGTCGCTAACTTTGAAGAGGAAAGAGCTAAGGGTGTGTTGGATTACCAATTCTTAATTGAGTTTCACCGATATGTGTCCACTTTGGAGAGTGTTCTATTCTCCAGGAAAACATTTCCACTCTTCTTGTCATTCCTTTCCCATCAGAACTCTCAGAGGAAATAAAGGCAGGTGGAAGTATTCCCATTTGACAAAGAAGCATAACCTTAGAGAGATTAAGTGGCTATTCCAAGATCACAAAGCAAACAAGTGATAGTAGAAAGATTGAAACTTGCCTTTCGTCTCAAAACAATCTATCTCATGTCCACTCTTAAAAGAAATTAGACATAAAGAGAAACAAACAAAAAAATAATCACTGCACTTAAGCAAGATGCACACATTTTTCTTATGTGTGTGTGCATCTTGTTTAAGTGCAATGTTTTCCATTTGAAACATACACTTCGGTAACAAATCTATCCATATTACCTATCTGAATGTATGGATATACATGCATATGTATGTGTGTGTGTGTGTGTACATACATATACATATGTTTCAAATGGAAAACACAGAAAAGTACAAAGAAAAAAATACAGTTGGTCCATAATCATTTCACTCTATAATGGCAACTGTAAAATATCCTTCCAAGATATTTTTTATGGCTATACAAGCAATATTTTTTTTTTACAAAAATGAGATCAAATTGCACATAATGTTTTACAGCTGGTCTTTTCACTTTTTCATATATTGTCAACATTTTCTCTATTAAATATTTTTCTATCACATGATTTCGAATGACTGCCCTGAATTTACTCACTTGATTCTAGAAGAATTTACTCAAATATCCTTTATTCTTGGACATGTAAGTGACTCTAAACTCCTTAGCTTGGTCTGCAAGGACTCGAATTACTTGGCTTCTGCCTACACACCAACATCCGATAGCCACTTCTCCCCACTGCACCTCCCATGCACTTTGTACCTCAACTTCTTGTCTTCTGTGAATTCCCCAAATATTCTAAGCTTTCTTCTTACCTCAGGACCTTTGTATATGCTGTTCTCCCATTCTTCCAACAAGTGGCTCCTGATTGAATTAATGAATGAATGAGCCTGTCTGACTCCAAAATTCTGTGTTACTACCCACAAACACCGTCATAGCTTTGCAGCAAAACCACCAGTACATTTGTATTGGCAGTGGATAGCAGCTAGGCAGTAGGGATGGGGGTTTGGGAGAGATTGAATAGACTCAGTTTCTTTTGTCATGGTGATTTTGGGATTTTTCCCATTTCAGTTGATCATACCATTATAGACTGCTGCAAAGGCCTGCTTGCCATAGAGGCGTAAATATGTGCTGATACTTAAGAAGTGTCTATACATGTATATCATGTACTGAACATTTCCTATTTGCCCCTGAAGGTCCCCTCTCCACCGCCTCCATCCTGCCATATGTCCCAGGGGCTGACTCTATGGACTGCATCAACGTGCTCCCTTGCCCTCTGATTTCCTGTTGAGTTCTTCCAATGCATAATACCAGCAGAATTTCAGAGGGCAGGAGGAAAATAAAATCAAGATATTAATTCTCCTAGTCTTGTAGCTTCCTCGCTGCAGTGCGGCTATTGGTTAGTGGGATCGCTCCACCTACAGTTGACAGGTGACACCTGGCAGGTGTGTCGCTCTTCACATAATCCACCTTTCCAGGTCCTAGTCGACTGCTTCAGAATCGGGGATGGTAATGGCTTCCCATTAGTGCTGGGTTGTTCTTTGTCAACTTGATTGTGGTAGGAATTATATTTCCCAGAATTCTATTCCCATTTTGTTCCAGATGAGAACTTGGATAAGATATGGAAGGTGAAAGTAAGGTGGCAGTCATTACTCTTTGGATGTCATTGTTGGTTAGAGGCTGAAGGAAACAGACACAGAGGTGTCCATGAGTTCCAATGTATACTCCCTCTTTTCTGTTCTGTGTCTAGCTCTCCTTCTCAATGGATCTGCTGACCAAAAACCACCTCAAGCCCACAGTCAAATGTTTTGCCGTAGACTCATAGAAATCGTAGACATGGAGAACAACAACCTTCCACAGTGATCACCTTCTACAGTGACCTCCTGTGCAGTTCTACTCTAGCAATTGGAATGACCTAGCTTAGGATTTCCCTGCAAGCTTCAACTCATTCACTCAGGACACTGTTCTTTTAACTCTCCTTTCAGGCCTTACTCTCCCCAGAAACTGCCACAATGGTGTAAAGTCTAATTGCTGTAATGAATTTTTTATTCTATAATACTCATAGTGTTTCTACTTTCCTGAGTGAACATAAACTGATATATCATCTATGATTATCTGTGTGAAAGTAAATACATTGGACACACACACACAGAGGTATATATGGCACTGACAATTACTTGAATTAGTAATATAGTAGTCCCCCCTTATCCACAGGGGATACATTTCTGAGACCCTCATTGGATGCCTGAAACTGTGGATAGCAGTCAATTATTTATATGTGTATATACATACACACACACACACACACACACCCTATATATATGTATAATATAGAGAGATATATAAACACACATACATATATATGTATATGTACTTTATTGTAGCTTTATTGTAGTACTGTATGTACATATATGTACTTTATTGTAGCTATGTATAAGAAAAAAACCATTATATATATATATATATGTATGTGTATATAGATACATATATATACACATACATACATATATATATAATGGTTTTTTTCTTATACTTATATATATATATATAAAAAAACCATTATATATATATATATATATATGTATGTGTATATAGATACATATATATACACATACATACATATATATATAATGGTTTTTTTCTTATACATAGCTACAATAAAGTTTAATGTATAGATTAGGCACAGTAAGATATTAACAACACTAGCTAGTAATAAAATAGAACAATTATAACAATATGCCAGCCTCACCATTTTTGTGCTTCAGGGTCACTATAAAGTAAAATAAGGTTCACTTTTCAATACAAGCAGTTCAATGCCGTGATAGTGGGTCTGATAACCAAGATGGCTGCTAAGTGACTAAGGGAGGGGTAGCAAATGCAGAGTAGATGATTCACGTCTAGGATGGTGCACAATGGTGTGAGGTTTGATCATGCTACTCAGAACAGTGCACAGTTTAAAACATATTAATTATTTCTTGAATGTTTCATTTAATATTCTCAGATTGCAGTTGGCCATGGGAAACTGAAACCAAGGAAAATAAAACTGCAGAATAAGGGGTGACTACTCGTTGAAATGTGACAGAAACTGTTATTTGTCTCTCACTATCCATTCTCCTCCTCTCCATTAGTAAAGAATCCCTCAAATTTTAGCTAAGAATGTGGTCATCTACCTAAAGACATGTTTCCCAGCCTCCTTTGCAGTTGGTTGGGTCATGTGACTAAATGCAGGTCAATCAGATATAAGAAGATAGAACAAGACTGAGTGCATGACACCACAGAGCTGCCATTTCAGCCTAGGATGGCTTAGACATGGACTAATACAGGACAGAGAAACAAACCATCTTGTTTAAGATACTATCCGTTTGGGTCTTTGTATCAGCAGTTGAAACTGTATCCTGATTAATTCAGATGTCAAACTAAGTCATGGTTGTTTTGCTTGGAAATAGGAAGGAAAGTTCTCAAGGCATCTCTGTGTGGACAGTGGTGAGGATGGTAAGCAGGAACATCCATTTCCATGTCTGTTTCTTCCGTCTTAAAATCCTTTGGCTCAGATTCCTCTCCCTCTTGCACTCCACTTTGTCCCTTTGTACAATGCAGTTATCTTCCTGCTGTAAGGGTGGGCTTGGCAGAATAGTCATCAACATCACACAGGGGCAGGTATTGTAGCCCCAGGATGGGCTATAACATGTACCAGCAAGACATAACTTGAGCTCTGAAGTCAGACAACTTGTGTTCGAATCCTGGCTCAGTCATGTACTAGCTTTTCAAAGAGATTAGTCGGATCTGTTTGATCACAATTGAAACAATGATTTGAGAGCCAGAGAAGAAAGTGCTTTCAAATTCTGAAAGCTGGCTAAATGACACAGATCTCTCATGGGAGGAGATGATGGGGTGTGTGAAGAGTCCTTGGAATGGTGGTCAGAGCCATCAACACCTTCCTCACCATTCTATTTATTGACTTCCACTAGATCAAGTGAGTAAGGAGGGATGAAATTACTCCAAGACTTGAATCAGTTCTCAAGTCAAGTTCTGCCTTTTGTTAAAGGGGAATCCCTGCTCCCTGGATTGGCAATGATTCAAAGCAGATATGTCTGGGGAGAAGGGGAATAAAAAAGGGGGAGGTGGCCTCAGCTAGGGTTCTGGAGAGAGTAAACACAGAGGAGTTTCTGCCCCATGAGAAAGAACTTTTTGTGAGTCATGACACTTGTTTGCTTGCCAACATTACAGGGAAGGGTTAAATAAAAGGAAGCAGTTGAGTCAGGTCCATTGTGGAGCTCAGGGACCAGGGGAAGAGTATTGATTTCCTCTGAGTCACTTTGGACTGACCTATTAATTCAGGCTGGCTGAGAAGGTGGAAAACATGCAAGTTGCACTTGGCTGCATTTTTAATGCTCCCTTACTGGGACAATCCAATGTCTTCCAAATGAATGCATGGGGGAGGGGTTCGGAGTAGAGGATATAAAGTGAGAAGTGGTCAGGGTACAGCGAGCTTCTGACAGTTCCATCTGTGACATCACTCTCCCATCCCTGGTGACATTGTGGATGTTCACTAAGTGTTGATCAACTCAAACTGAATGCTGCTCAAAAAGAAAGAAGCTAACAAGTCTTAGACACATTATAGCTCTGGGCTTCAGGCTCTATAACTCAACTTTGAATTTCTCATCTCTTACCCACAAAATGAATCTGCATTCACCATCTTTTAATCTGGCCTGAAATAGGTTTGTTTGTTACCAAGCTTGCTGAAAGCCATGACTTGGAATTCCATTTCTATCACTTGCCAGCAGTGCATTTGTGAGCAAATTACTCAAACATTTCTATACTGTTTTATGCCTAAGATGAAGGTAATTATAGCATCACCTTATGATTTTGGTTTTGTTGGTTTTTAAGATTAAATGATATTGCACGTAAGTGCTTAGCACAGAGCCTGAATCCATAAATGTTGAGTATATTTTAACAACTTTATGATTGTGTTATATATTTTTTTCATTGCAGAACAAGCAGATTTCAGAGAACTGAGGATAAAGGAGGGGGACACAATGGAGCTATATTGGAGCAAGCTTTTAATATTTTACCAGAATTGAATTATTATTAATCTGAAGTAGATTATAACAAATTAAGATCATATTATAATCCCAAAAAAATCACTAAAAAAATAATTTTTTAACTATCATAAAAATAACAACAGAGGAATTCAAAGGTACACTAAAAATATTTATATATCACAAAAGAAGGTGGTAACAGAAGAACCAACTTATTCTTGTTGGCCTGTCCATACAGGTATCTTGTCAAGCAGCGGACTATTGTCCTTTAAATTATCAGTGTGACTGACAGATCACAAGGCCCAACCAGCTGTGTCATAATCAAATCAGCTGGTCCAATCAGCTATGACTGAGGAATCACATGATCAAATCAGCTGCTCCATTAGAGAGATACCACATGGTTCCCTGACGACTTAGCCTAGATATGGCTATGGATTCTTCCAGGAGCTATGAGTTCAGCATCTGAATACATCTGAAGGGGTGGACAGAGCCAGCAGGGAGTCTTTCCCCCACCCCAGAAAAGTGAAAAATGAAGCCATTACAAAGATCTTGCTTCAATAAGGGATGGTGACAAGTGCTGGAGGTGGAGATGCAGAACAGAAAATTGGACTCTGTAACTTTCAGTGAGAACAAGAAAACTATAGCCCCATATGAATGTTGGGGACTCTCGATTATTCTAATAATAAGATGGATCTATCTGGTGGAAGGGCTTCCAACCAGGAAGACTCATGCTCATGAGGTCTGAGATCTAAGACTGCAGTTATGACGTAACCTCTGGGTCCAACTTGGAATGGGTCTTGGAAAGTTGGTTGAACTAAATGTTGCATTATCATTGCCCACCTCTGCCCACTCTGGTCACAAGCAATAGCCTTGCCCATAACACCCATTACCTGAGCAACCACATTTTGTGCCATGGAATGGCACCAAACCTCATGACCTCTGTTGGTGAGACCTGGTGGGGGCCCACGCACATGTCTGAGAGCCTGTTATGTCCCAGGTGAGGCCACCCAAGTTTGTAGCCTGGGATAAGTCGTCTAAAACTCTCTTCTCGCCTCTGCCTTAGAGATCTTCTCCTACTTCTCAACATTTCTCCTACCATTCCCTTTGTATAGAACACATTTCCTCCCCTTTGTATGGGCGACCTTCCCACAACACACACATACACATACATATCCTTCAGTTCTCAAATGAAATGGGGTAGCAATGACTGTAGCACCAGAAAAAACTGAGAACCAATCCCAGTCCAGCCTCTTCCTCTGAGACTTAGGCAAATTATGTAACCACTGAGACTCAGTTTATTCATCTATAAAATGTATATAACATCTTTGATGGGTTATTTGGAGAACTGCATTTTAGAAATGTGTAGAATTTGGCATGCTGTGTGGAACAAAGAAAGACCTCAGTGAATTATAACTTTTGAGGACCACGATGGTGATGATGAAGACAGACAGGATGATGATGATGATGACATGCCACCTCTTACGGGAAGCCTTCTCTGATTTTGACAAAGATGTGTTCTCTGTGCTCTTCTGATCCCCTGAACATCCCCCACCATAACATCACACTGCATTGCCATCACTTACTGACTCATTTCTCTCCATTAATAGTAAATTCTTTGTAGTCAGCAACTGTGTCTTATTCATCATTGCGCAGCCTGGGCTTTGACATACACTGGGCATTAGATTATCTACCCAAAGACTTGGCCTCCTGAAGCTTTGTTTTCTCTCCCATGGGCTGTTAGGAAGATGACCAATGGAATTACTTAGACCTGTGTTTGCATCTAGGATATGCCAGATATAGGTTATGTGACCTGCGTCAAGTTACTTAACCTCTCTGAGTTTCATTTCTCCCACCTATAAAATGAAAGTTAAGAACGAATCCTACCCTATGGGATTGTCGTGAACATTAAGCGATAGACTGAATGTAAAGAGGCTAGCCCATCCATTCATCAAATATTTATTGAGTACCAACTATGTGAAAGGTGATATTCTGGAAGCTGGGGGAACAACACAAGGAAAATTGCTGCCCTCATGGGGCAAGCCTGACCACAAAGAAAGAAAAATCCAAATGAATGCATACTAGGTTATAAGGAAACAATATATGGTAAGAGGATAGAGTGGGGGGAATGCTAATTTTATAGCACTCAATAAATGTTTATCATTCTCACTAATATTCTACCCTGACACACCCACCAGGGAAAGCAGAGAAGCAACCAAACCTTGGAACTCACGAGAGTTTAGGTCTAGGGCTCTGTCTCCAGCAGTCGGCTGAGGCTGGTTCTGGCTCCTACACGCCTGGAGCTGGCTCTGCTGCCAAAGTCTGCCCCCTCCTAACTGGGAAAGAGTAAAAGCCCACTTTTCATGACACCTGTAGTATTCCTTGGTGGAATGTATCTGAAAAGATGCAGGAGAAATTCTTAAAATATATTTCCCTCCGACCACAATATATTCCATATGCTTGGAAACCGTTGGGAGGGAGCCTGGTGTGTTGAGTTACCCCTGGTAAATGTTTCTCTCCCACACTGGGGAAATCCTTATCAGGGGGCTCTCCTACCTGACAGCTGGAAGGAATTTAGAAGAAAATGCGAAGTGCTGTTGCAAAAGAGGAATCAAAACCGCAAGAGGACTTGAGAGCTTCTCTCAAAGTGAAAGGGTTTAAGGCTTTGGGGGCTGTTTAGCTTGAGGAAAATGCAACTGCTGGGATGGGGTATTAAGAGACCCTCCCCCACAAGAACTTGCTGTGCAACCTTGGGAAGTCCACTGATCCCCTCTGAGCCTCTGTTTCCCAATTTGTAAAATGATGGTGAGCTTTATGGTTAGAGTTCTATTAACTGCAGAAGATCTATTTACAAATGTGTGGCTTTTTCTATGAGTTCTTCCCATGGAAGGAAATACCCTCTAAGGTAGTGGTGGGTACAGCACTGAGCAGAAATGAAAGGAAGTAAAAGCCAGTCTCTGGCTGAGAAGGAAACTGTTTACATTTGTGACTTTCAACTTTAGTTGCACATTGGAAGGGTTTAGGTTCCCTGTCCAGAGATGGTGATGCCTGGGCATGAGGAAGTTTAAAAAGCTCCCCAGGGGATTCTGATGCTTAAACAAGGTGAGTGGTTTCCAAGACCAATCTCATGATCTTTCTAAATCAAATTATCTCCCCTTCCCTTGTGTTATGGGGCTGGCAATTAGATCTCCCTAAGAGGGGTAGGTATATGACGTGCTTTAGAACAGAGAGATCTAAGTTCTTGCAGAGTAGCACATGACAAGTTAATGTATCTATGCATCAGTCTCCTTATCTGTAAAATGGGGATGAACATCATAGCACCCACTTCATAGATTCTGTGGTGATTCATTGAGACATGCATGTAAAACCTCAGCAAGCGTTTTGCATATGGTCAGTGCACAGTGATGCTGACAATAGCTAATGATGATTGACAATGACCCTCTTGGAAATGAGCTGCAGGCAACCTAGAACAGTGATTTTCACACTTGAGCATGCATTGGAATCACCAGAAGGGCTCTTTAAAACACAGACAGAGAGACCCCAGCCCAGAGGTCCTAATTCACAGGCTCTGGGGTGGAGACTGATAACGTGCATTTCTGATAAGTTTCTACGGGATGCCAATGCTGCTGGACCAGGGAACCACACACTTTGGAGCAAAACAGAAACTGGATTTTATGACTGGGCAAAGTCTTAGAGATCTATTCTTCTGTTTTATGTTGCACTTGGAAAAATTAAAGCTCAGAGAGGGGAAGGCATTTGCTCAAGGTCTCACACCAAGTCAGTAGCAAATCTAGCACAAGAACCAGTTCTGGTCTCCACCTGTTATGAAACCTGTTGTGGGAGAGAAGCTTGAGCCCTCCAGGGTTGGTTCATCATGGGCGGTGATCACAGGAGCTGAGGTCTCAGCTCCGTGGTCAGCCACTGCCAAACCTGATCCTAGGGAACCTACCAGCCTGAAAAGGTGACCTGTGGCCACTTGTTAAATGGCACAGCCTACTGCAAACCTTGTGGCTGAAAATTAAAACAGTGAGTCTGACCAAGAGGAAAAGTGGTGATAACAGCCAGCATGGTACAAATGTGGGGATCCTGCATCCTCATACACTACTGGAGGGAATGTCAACTGCTAGAAATTTCCTGGGCGCAAATTGACAACATGTATCTCAAAAGGGTATCACTCTTTCTGCCTCAGGCTCTAATGTGGCTTGGTATGGCACTGTTAATGATCTTGTCTTTATTAAAAATTTTGATATTTTGTTTGCTATGGATTTTCATATGAGTTCTGACTTTTTAAAAAAGAGCTCATTAAAATATTTGTCATCTTATTAATCACCTTGATTGTTGACATTTTTGGTACCCCTGCAGATTTCGTGCCCTGGGCAAGTGCCTTCCTCCCTGAAACCTCATCCTAACCCTGTAAAACATGACCTTAGTCATCTCACATCATGGAACATTTCAGGAGACTGTGGTTATATTGAGCACACATTGTGAAGTCTGTATTATCATTATATGTGCTTAAAGTAAGCAAAGTGCCATGAGTTGGTTTTGTATTTTAAGTATCAGAACAGAGAGAGGAAATGAATAAACTCCTATTCAACTTGGAGTTTTGAAGCAATATTTGTGACTATATGACATTTCAGATGGAGCCCTAAGAATATATTAGATTAAAACACATCCTTGGAGATATATTAAAATATATTAAAATAAATCTATTAAGATATAGATATCAGATCCTTCTCAGTTATTTGATGCTGACACAATGCTATGTGATCAAGAACCACCAAGCCTTAGAGGCCTATTGAATGACCATTGCTCATGTGTCTGGAGTGGGCAGCCTGGTGACTCTGTTAATCTTGGTTGGGATTGATCACATAACGGGGTGGCTGGCTGTTGGCTGGACAACTGGGATGCCTCGGTTCTGCTCCACCTGTCTCTCATCCTCCAGCAGGCTAGCCTGGCATGTCCTCACAGCGATGGCAGAAAGGGAGAGAGAGGGAGAGAAGGAGAAGAAATACACAAGGCCTCTTGATGTGGAGGCTCAGTACTGACATGCTGTCACTACAGGCTGAAGCAGATCATGTGGCCAGCCCAGCTTCAAGGCTGAGGAAGTAGACTCTGCCTTGTTGGTGAGAGCATCTGCAAAGTCACTTGGCAAAGGGAACAAAAACCTGGCAGCATGAAGAGGGGAAGCTGTTAGTGTGCATTATCACAGATAGCAAGGTGGTTTTCACATAGATTGTGCCACAAAAATCCCAAAGAAGCTGTCCAAGAATTAACTATTAGTTATTAAATATTAATGGTTAATATTAACTAATCATTAACTAACATAATTAACTAATAATATAATAGATGACTCTTAATACCCCTCACCTCCTCAAGGATATGTAAGGGTCAGAAAAGAAGAACTAAGGAGAATATATTGATTTTTAGAGATTTATCCTAAAAGTTTTACCTCCTTTAAGGAGTAGGGTGGAGATAATATTTTTTACTCCAAGACAAGAAAATGGAACTTTAAGAAAACTACCCCAAGAATTTCATATAAGACCCCACAGTATGGGATAAATTGTGAACTTGTATCTGGCTCCCATGTGAGAAATAGGAGATTAAAAAAATATATAGATAAGTTATCTGCTCAGCCGAAACAGAAGCGGTTGCCTTAGGAAAGATCTTCACTTGCAGACTTCATTGGAGCCAAGGATTGTGAGTGTGTCCTGTGAACCCACTGTGGACGACGTATGAGAGAGAGCTGTTGGTTGATGTGGGTCACCTGTAGTCAACAGGGATACGTGGAAGGGTGCACAGGTCCCAGCAGAGAGCAGTCAATGTATTGCTTAATTCCTGGAGGCTCCTGAAGTCTTAAGCAATGAGCTAGGGTGGTGCTCCTTGAGCAGAATCAAAAGAGGGAGGTGAGGGGTCCCCAGTGATGGAACAACTCCAAAGAACTTACATAAGTGCTCATGAGAGGACAAGTCAGTCCAGAGAGCTTCAAGCCACCTTAAGACAGTACCAGTCAAGCAAGAACTTCCATACTCCTCTCATTTCTCCTCCCTGCCTGGCCCCCACCTGCCCAAACCAAGAAGCCAAAGTTAGCTAGTTAGGGCCGAAGCATGGAGAAAAAAGAGAGAGGCCAATTGACAGATCCTACCTGGGAGGAAAAAAAAAAAACATTATTTAATTTTAAAGCCAGTTTGAAAGAGGAGGATAATAATGTAGATGATGGAGGGATGGATGTAGCAAACCACCAAGGCACGTGTATACCTGCGTAAGAAACCTGCACGTTCTGCACGTGTACTCAAGAACTTAAAGTATAATAAAAATAAATAAGAAAACTCCAACATATATGATAATGGGAAGAGGATGAGGGCTGAAAAATTACATATTGGGTACAATGTTCACTATTGAAGTGATAAATTTGCTAAAAGCCTAGATTTCACTGGTATGCAATACTTCCATGGAAGAAAACTGCACTTGTACCTCTTAAATCTAATTAAAATTTTTAAAAATACAGTTTGAAGTTTGATAATTAGATAGGACTGTGCATCCTAAATTCTGTAATGGGACGGTGTCTGGTGACTTAAAGTGACCAGAGGATCTTTTATTATTAAGGAAGAGGTGGGAAGAGCATGAAACTGCATGGACTTTCACCTAGGGACAGTGGGAGAACTCCTCCCCCACTGAGCCACACACACATACACACTCTGAATAAATTTTACAGGGTAATGGGAAACAAAGATAAAATTGTTTTATGACCAATGGCAATGGAGATCCACACCTTATTTGATATCCCAGTTACACTCAAAGTGAAGCAAACTTTTTACCACTTCCTTGCCACATATGTGGCAGTGAAGAAGCTGAGACTTCTCTGATCTTGCTTCTTCACGTGATCAGTTCTGAAACATTCCTTGAATAACACTTTCTGCTCCCTCCAGTGACTTCAGAAAGAACCTATTGTGAGGAGGAGATGGGATGAAAAGGAGATAAAGAATTGTCACTAAAAGATGCGTACAGGTAAAATCAACCTTCCTGGGGCTCAGGGTGGTCCATGGATAATTCAATCAAGGAGAGGCAAATGGTTGAGGGGAAAAAAACACACACATGCAGGCTTTATAGCCTGAGCTGTGTTTTCCCATGTGTATGGGAAATAATAGTATCTTCGTAATAGAATATCTCCTTAATACATTAGTTAGGATTAAAGAGGTATGTGTATATTAAGCTTTTGTGTGTAGTAGGTGCTTAATTAATATTTCTTTTTACATATTCTGATTTCAATCCTAAATATCTTGAGGCCAGAGTCTGAGCGCGGGAGAGTCAGATCTTTTAGGATTCATGTGGGGGTAAAAAAAAATGCTCTTTTCCAAGCAAGAATGCCACTTCATGTGTCTTTCTCTCCCATTTACAGGGATTCCCCTAGCTTTCGAAATAATAGAAGAAACACATGGAGCTTATATGGAGTTTGTATTTCCCCTTAGGAAAAAAAAACAGTGGCTTTGGTTTTACAGTGTCTCATTATTTCATTAGCATTTGAAACTGAAATACGAATAAATCAAAATTCACAAAGATGTTTGACCCCCCTTCTTGGATGTTAAACAGAGAATGGCCCGGGCTGTGAAATCTACAGCTGTGCACACAGTTTTCTACATGCATGTACTTAAGTGCCATACGGTTCTTAAAAGATAATTAATCATCGCTACCCATCATCAACCCCACAGCAAGCAACTGGTTTCTTGCATGTGCCACATTCTCTCCCAGCATTGGACCTTCATGTAGGCTGTTCACTGTGCCTAAGGCACCTGTCCATCCCAAACTCCATTCTCATCCTCTCAACTTTCAAGTATGTCAGCTCAATTGTCACCACTTCTCAGAAAGTTTCCCAGGACCCCTCAGATTAGGTTAAAACCATTATATGATCCCAAAACACCCAGGACATCCTCCAAAACACTTTGTATCTGTGACATCATTAAATTGTTCATTCTGTATTCACTTCTAATCTCCATAACAACAGGAACTCTGTCTGTTTGTGCATTTATGTATCCCAGTGTGTGACAAAGTGTTTGTCACAAATTGTTGCTTAAGTCGCATATATTTCCAGTCCCATCTGTATGAACTTACTCTAGTAAAAAATAAACCCCAAGGGTAGATCCTTGGTGGCTCCAAGCCTGTAAGAAAAAGTTTCTAAAAATGACCAGAGGGGGAATATATTTTTTACAAAGAATGTTTGACAGGCACCCTCTTAAGTTTGCATTTTCAAAAATGTTCGTTGTTCCTTTGCCTGAATAAACTTTCACTGATTCCCTGATTCCCACTATAATACCCAAACCAGGGAAAGATCATAATTCACAGGAGTAATATTTGCAGATTAAAATAAAAACAGCCACATTCTGCAAGTAACATTGATATTTGGCAAAATGTCTCCGCCAGAAAAATATGTGAATGTCGGATGCTTTGCAGGACACGGCCAAATTCCTTTTATTCTCCCAGAAATATAACAGCGTAGTGCACATTCTGGTTTGGATGTATTCCCACTTTCTGGAGTGGGGGAAAATACAATAAAAACCTGGACGATGATCTCATGGAATCCTCAATTTGTCAGGATGCATCTCTTCTAAGTGGCTTTTTTTTCGAAGCTTGAGATGCTTCCAAAATATTTATAAAAAGCAGCAGCGCTCTTAAAAGTTAGAAGACAATCACAGACCTCCAAGAAAAAGAAGCAAGCATGGCCTCTTTGCAACCTCCAGCAAGGAAGGGATGAGGGAGGGAAAGCAGGTATGAGCCATGGAGGAAAACTGGGAAGCTCAGCACACACTTATGCCTGGCACAGCACACTTTTCCATTGGAATCACATTCTACGGGAGCGAACATTTGCTTTCGAACCTTATTAACTTAGCTGGTAATTAAGTCTGAAGTGTGAGCATTGGCAGATGATATTTGACATTTAGGCAGCTCATAAACCATTTTCTTGTCTAAGCCTTTTTCTTTTTTATCCTCTTTATTACATATGTTCAAGAAAATACATTTTTCACTATGGAGAAAATTTTAAAATATTGTCTATTATCTTATGACCCCAAAACTTCTAATATTTTAAAAGTTATCTTCTCTCTAGCCTTTGAATGTGTGTCTATACACACACACACACACACACACACACAGAGAGTTATACTTATTTTTACAAAAACTAGATATTGCTTCATGCACTGTTTTGCCAACTGCTTTGTTTTATTCTTTAAAAAAGCAACCAATAGACAGGTATGTTCTGAATCTGCCTTTTACTCCCTGTGTAAATTTGAAGGCATCACTTAAATAATCTGAGCTTCAGTTTTCTCATCTGTAAGATAAAAGTAACAGTAGTACCTGCCTCATAAGGTTATTTGAGGACAAACGTCATTCCAGGAAATGCTTAGCACATAGCGAGCCCTGTGTGTGTCAGCATGTGTGCGTCTGTATAATTAAGTAGTCTTCTTCCACATCATTAAAAAAAATCCACACAAAATTCCATTATATATACAGTTAAATTAACCATCTTCTTGGTCAGGCATGGGTTCATTTAAAACATTTTCAAAGTTCATTGACATATTCATCCTCATTTTATTCTTATATCTCTATGGAATTGGTATTAGTCATGAATAAGAATAGCTACTATTCTACTCTAAGAATTGACAAATCCTTTCTGTAAAGGACCAGATGGTAGATATTTTTGGCTTTTTTGGGCCATAGTGGCTCTGTCCCAACTATTCATCTCTGCCAAGGTCATGTGAAGTCAGCCATAGGCAAAAAACATAAACAAATGTGTATGACCGTGTTCCAGTAAGGCTTTATTTACAAAAACAGGTGGCAGGCACATTTGGCCCATGAGCCATCAAGTTTGCTAATCTCTGTATACTGATTGTCAGGCAATGTTCTAAAGGAGTCACCTGGTGTATTAATCCATTTTGTGTTACTATATGTCGATACCTGAGACTAGGTAATTTACAAAAAACAGTAAGTTTGCTTGGCTCACAGTTCTGCAGAGTGTACAGGAAGCATCTGCTTCTGGTGGGGGCCTCGGGAAGCTTCCAATCATGGCAGAAGGCAAAAGAGGAGCCAACATGGTGAGAGATGGAGCAACAGGAGCTGAGGAGGGGCCCCAGACTCTTTTTAACAATCAGATCCCAAACACCTTCCACCCGGTTCACCTCCAACACTGGAGGTCACATTTCAGCATGAGATTTGGAGGGGACACACAGCCAAACCGCATCACTTGGGTAATCTTATTTATTCTCACAGCAATTCTAAAGTGGAGTAGGTCTGCTTATTCACATTTTGCGGGTGGAAATGAGAAGTAAGATGCCACCTATATTCCGGAACAGCAAAGCAAATAAACAGCTGGGTTAGAGCTCACACTCAAGTGCCAACCCCCAACTCCTGCCTTTTCCTTTTTTTACGACTCTTCCTTTTTTACTCACCTCCCTGCCTCTCAAAACCTTTCTCCAAATGAAATCCAAGCATCAGTTCTTCAGCAGCCTCAAACAACCTGCTCACATTCTTGGTTTATACGGACAGCAGCCACAACAGGCAAGCCCTTTGACACTCCCATTCCAGGGTGATTTTGCACATGGTTTAGCAGTGTCTCTGGGAGGGGTGGCTGGGGCCATCGGAAGCCCTGTTTCTACATTTTTAGTCTCGTCATTATCCATTCCAGCAATAAATTCCAAGTATGATCCTGCCCTAGACTCAACTATGTTGACATATTTTGCTTTTCTGTGAAGCTCTGGTCTTAGAGATCAAAGTTAGAGGCACAGTCCCTGGGGATCCAGCAGAGAACTTCCAGAAAGACTCATTCACTTCTAGTAGGAACGTGCAGTGACCCCAACTCACACACACGCCTTTATGCTCTCACTGACAGCCACTGAGCACTTCTCTGCAGCGGAGCAGGAGAAAGCCCCCATGCCTTTTTAATTTATTGCCTAAAGAGGCAGGGTTAGAATGTTGGGGAGGATTTCTTGTGCGTAGCTGATCTGAGATTTTCAAAGTTCCCAGAAGGGGTCAAGCGGCAGCTACAGGACATTTTCCAAAATGCAACAACCCATGTATTTCTGTCCTGGAAGCAAAAGAGGCACTATCAGATGACTGCTTCTCTCTCATCAGTTTGTCTGACTGATGACTAGAAGAGACTCCAAAGTATAGATGTCACAATTAAATCCTGTCCAAATAAGAAAAGTAGCCAGGGAACAGTAGGTCTAACTCTTAGTCTTAAAACTACTCAATTCCCTGGCCTTTTACAAGTCGGGTTTAAATCTTTGGGCTAAGCATCTATGTAGGACTTCCACTTTTTCCTCTGTCTCTTAGATTTATATATTGGTGAACATCTTCAATTTTGTTATGTGTTAATATCAAAATACCTATGTGAATGCACAATGTATTCATCTGTTAAGTAATTGGAATGTTAACAGTCTGAACCAAAGATATTCCCAAACTCATGTAATGTTTTGCAAAAAAGAAGAAAAGAAGCAAGAACGAAGATGCAAAGAATGTTTCGTGGTCAAATGAGTTGAAGAAATTCTGCACCGTCTAACCTTTTTCTTTCCTGGAAACTCACAAACCATATTAGCATATTAAAGGCTCTGAGAAGTCCTGCAGAAAAAGATCCTGTTACCCTTTGTTTACCCAGCATTTTCCATGAAATATGTACATTGCAAATATCAACATCCCAAAAAAAAGCAGTTCAGCAGAACACACTTTAGGAAACCCCATTGTAGAGTAATGTTCTCTTTGATTTGTAAAAAGAATCAGCCTTCAGCAAGTCTATCATCAGAATGGACTTGCTCATCTCAGAGGTGGAGAGAAATTACCTCATGGGTCCAATTTCCATCCTTGGTTGGCACTATCCATTCTTGGGGGCTCACGTTTGTGGGAAGCCTGGCAAGAACCTGGAGGCCCACCATGGTCAAGACCAACTGAGTCAGAGGAGAAAAGAGTTTTTTCAGTTCTAGTTTGAGCCAAAACCTCATTTATCTGGGATTGTGTTCGGATCATTTTTTTTCCTGCAAGCTCAAGTATCTAGAACCAAGCCAAAAACACAGAAGTTAGTCAGTCAGTCATATTGATAAGCAGGTTGCAATCTCTTCCCAGAATCTAGAGGAGGAGGAAACTCAGAGACCTTTTCTCGCATTGCTTACTGTTGAATTTCGGTGCCTGTCACAAAAAATACACTGGACAAATATTTATTGAAGGAAAAGATGTTCTCCCAGTGTCAGCATACCTGTCTTGAAAGAAGAGACTTCGTCATGCAGAGAAGACAGACGTCAAACCTTAAGAAAAGGCACTGAAGGGCCGGGCGCGGTGGCTCACGCCTGTAATCCCAGCACTTTGGGAGGCCGAGGCGGGTGGATCACGAGGTCAAGAGATTGAGACCATCCTGGTCAACATGGTGAAACCCTGTCTCTACTAAAAATACAAAAAATTAGCTGGGCATGGTGGCACCTGCCTGTAATCCCAGCTACTTGGGAGGCTGAGGCAGGAGAATTCCCTGAACCCAGGAGGCGGAGTTGCGGTGAGCCGAGATTTTGCCATTGCACTCCAGCCTGGGTAACGAGAGCAAAACTCCATCTCAAAAAAAAAAAAAAGAAAGAAAGAAAAAAGAAAAGGCACTGAAATTCAATACACTACAGTCTGGGGCCAGTCAACATTGGCACAGGTTCTTCTCTACCTCCAGCCACTGGGGTCCCCAAAGGATGGAATTCAGGGTAACAACTGGTATTTGCAACGAGGCATCAAGAACACTGCAACTGTTTACAAAGGCAGGGAATATGCAACACAGTTTAGAAAGTTTGCCTTTAAAAAGTTTGTCATCTAAGCCAAGAATGACTTTCTCAGAATTTCCAGCTCTGAGGGAGATGAAGTAACATTGGCTGAGCACTTTCTATGCATCAGACAAATTGCCTCTAGCACACATCATATCATTCAAAACTCTCAGTGAGACTCTGATGAGGAATTGTTTTGCCAGAGGAAGAGTTAAGGAGCTGACACTGAGGGAAATTCACCTGCCCAAGCCACCCCACTGAGAAAGCATAGAGCCAGAATTTAAGTTTTCATCTGTCTGACTCCTGTTAAAGCAAATTAAATATGGCCTGAGAAGGACGCTGTACTTCTATATTTGAGTCCTTGTGGACAAACCATAACCTAACTTAAGTAGACCAGATTGAAAACCTAACTTAGGAGTCTGCACCTGAAACAAGAGAGAGTCTTGGCCAGTCCCAGCAGCCATACTTCAAGCACTCATACACTGCTGTGTTCAAACTGTGTTCAAATAAGGCAAACACTGAGCTGTAACCAATCCAGTTATTTCTGTACCTCACTTCTGATTTCTCTACATTGCTTCCCTTGTTTTTGTCTATAAATCTTCTTCTAACACATGGCTGTGCTGGAGTCTTTCTGAATCTGCTGTGATTCTAAGGGCTGCCCGATTCACAAATAGTTCACTGTTCAATTGTACTCCTTTAAATTTAATTCAGCTGAAGCTATTTTTTACTCCAAACTTGACTTTTTATTACCCATGTTGCCCTTGGCCTAAAAATTTCAAATTATAAAAAGACATCTTGATGTCAAGGAAAGGCTTACAGAGTATTAGTTATCCATTGCCCCAAATAATCCCACAATTTAAAACACAAACATCTATTATGTCACAGTTTCTGTGGGTCAGGAATCTGAATACAGTTTGGTTCTGTCTCAGGGTCCAGGGCTGTAGTCTTCTCAAGGCTCAGATAGGGGAGGATCTGCTCCCAAGGTCACTTACATGGCTGTTGGTGGGTGTCAGTCCTCTCTGGCAGTTAGCTAGAGACATCACTTTTTTGCTATATGGGCCTTATCATTGAGCAGCCCACAACATGGCAGCTGGCTTCTCCCAGAGTCAACAAGGAAGAGTGCAGGAGGAAGAATGTACAAGACAGAAAGCGGCCTTTGTGTAACCTAATCTCAAACGTGACAGTATCACATCTGCCATTTGGATTCACTAGGAAAGGTCGCTAAATCGGACACATACGTCAAGAAGACCAGGAAGTGGGAATTATTGGGGAGGCGGAGTCATCTTAAATATTGGCTATCACATAAAGGAAACTAATATGAAGTTAAAATCAATCCAAAGGGTTAGGATTGGAAATAAACTGAATATCCAATCAAAGAAATGGGAAAAATTGTTCAAGCGTATCCACAGGCTAACTCTGCAGCCACTGAAGCCGTGTCTTCTAACATTTTTGAGTGACCAGGAGAAGGCCTCAGGATAGACTGAAAAATAAAACTCTTGGAGGTGGGGATATGAGGGGAGAAGGGAGACTCTAGGAGATGAAGCATTAAAATATTAATTAATGGCAATTTTTATTTTCTTTGTAACTTTCTTGATGTTTCCAGATTATTACAATGACTGTGCACTACATGAATAATAATTTTTAAAAAACCCTCCAATTAATTTTTTTAAACAACTAAGGTGAAAACACCTGATCTTTCTTGAGTTCCACATATAATGAAATACAGAGATAAATAGTAACTTAACTTAAAAGTAATTTGAATTCAATTCTCCCACCAATGCCAGCTCAAGAAGCATATTTTTTTTCTATAGGAGGAAAAGACACAGGATGAAGTCTTCTAGCCTGTGGATGAACTTGAACTGTTTTCATATTTCTTGTGATTGGATATTTAGCTTATTTCTAATCCTATCCACAGGATAAATACAGAGGACAATTAATAGCCTCTGCTCTGTGGTGGCTCACACCTGTAATCTCAGCACTTTGGGAGACCAAGGCTGGAGCATCACTTGAACCCAGGAGTTTGAAACCAGCCTGGGCAACATATGGAGGCCCCATCTCTACAAAAAATTTTAAAATTAGCCAGGTATGGTCCTTTGTGCCTGTAGTCCTAGCTACTCAGGAGGCTGAGGGAGGAGGATTACTTGAGCCAGAGAGGTTGAGGCTGCATTGAGCCATGATCTTGACACTGCACTCCAGCCTGGGTGACAGAATGAGACCCTGTCTCGAAAGAAAAAAAAGAAAGAAAGAAAGAGAAAGAAGGAAAGAAAGAAAGAAAGAAAAAAGACAGAAAGAAAGAAAGAAAAGAAAGAAAGAGAGAAAGAAAGGAAAAAAGAAAAAGTGTCTCCGCTCTGGGACCAACAAATTGTATCTGGTCTCACCCTCTGAGTATCAAGCACTCTTAAACTCCAGCAGGATTTTCAGATCTTGCATTCACAAAGCTTCTCTGATCTCCATCCACATCTGTCTCACCCATGCCCTCTGATGAGCTGGGACGATGGATGATATGGACAGAAAGGTGTATCTTTTGTTGCACAGAGAAGAGCATCATTAAGTCTGAGATCCCTTGATTTTCATAATCTAGCAATTAAAGGCATTTTAATTGCTCTTTTCATATGTTACTATATACCTCCAGGAGGCCATAAAAATGGATCCTCTTAAAATGGACAGTGAGTGTGAGTCGCAGTGGCTGATATCATGATAGCACCTTCAGCAGCGGTGACCTCGAATTGAGATCTCTTTCTGGAGACATCTTTGGAAGGAGTCAACTAGTAACTGATTAGTAATGACTAAAGTGCCTACTGTGTGCCTAGCACTGAGGGGGAGTTTTGAGAGAAAGGTAAGCAGTGGCAAATGTGTCCCAACTCACAAGGAGCTCACACTTGGCCAGAGGACATAAGTTGGCTGGATGTTAACGAGGCATGATGGGCAAGCAGACAGACAGAAGAAGACATGCAACAAGCATACATCATTCATTTAGACATGCACACTATAGGCTGGACACGGTAGCTCTTGCCTGTAACCCCAGCACTTTGGGAGGCCGAGGCAGGTGGATCCCTTGAGCTCAGGAGTTCGAGACCAGTCTGGCCAACATGGCAAAACCCCATCTCTACAAAAAATGCAAAAGTTAGCTGGGCATGGTGGTGCATGCCTGTGGTCCCAGCTACTCGAGAGACTGAGGTGGGAGGATCGCTTGAACCCGGGGAGGTTGAGGCTGCAGTGAGCCAAGATTGCGCCACTGCACTCCAGCCTGGGCAACAGAGAGAGATCCTGTCTCAAAAATTAATTAATTAATTAAAATCCCCAAATTGAAACAACTATAAAATTTGCAATAACTCTTTTTAAAGATAGTATCAAAGAACTTGCGACATTGTGGAGATTATGTCACAATTTGTCTTCTGTTAGTCAGAGTTTATAATGATACAACCTTTCTGGAAAGTGACTTGGCAATGAGGTTCAGTAGTTTCACAGCTATTCATTTTAGACTTCCATAGGGAAGAATAGCAGCAGCGAACACTGCCAAGTGTTCACAGTGACTGTCTACTGGTAGGAGAATTACAAACGGAATTTTGGTTTCAACTTTACTTTTTTATATTTACCAAATTTAATCCACAGAAAATGATCTGCTTTTACAATCTGGGTGGGGAGGGGAAATTATAAATGTTTGGTTAGACAGAGAAATAGCTATGCTTATAGCCATTTACTTCTGGACTCATTCTAAGGAAATAATCTGGAGTATAAAGACAATTTTATGCACAAAAATGTTTACTGCTGAGCCATTTATAGTATCAGAAAACTTAAACCTTGTATGTATCATTGCAATGGAATACCATGCATTCATTCAAAAAGACAATGTCAGACACTTTTTAATGACATGGAAAACACCTATGGCATAAGGCTAAGTAAATGAAGGTACAGAATTATACGGAATTAGGTGGGAAAAATGTGTCTGTGTAGAAAACAAAAGAAAGGCAATACTGAATAGTATTCATCGAAGTTATCTTTAGATAGTCCATTTATAATTTTCTTTTTGTTTTTCTTTGTGTTTTTAGATTTTCGCAGTGAGTGTAAACTTGCGGGGGGGATCTTTAATTTTGCAATATATAAGTTACACTTTTATCTAACAGAGAGGAGACAATTTATTTATGTGCCAGATAAAATTAATTATGTTATAGTATTATTGTGCCACCAAACATCAAATTGTGATTAGCACAAGAAGAGGAGGCAGGCCAGGGATTCTTTGAAGGTTGCCTCATAGTCTTTCTGGATTAACAGAGGGTAGCACTGACATGTTTAGCAAATAAAAATATTGAACCTTTGGCCAGGCATGGTGGCTCATGCCTGTAATCTCTGCACTTTGAGAGGCCTAGGTGGGCAGATTGCTTAAGCCCTGGAGTTTTAGACCAGCCTGGACAACATGGTGAAACCTCGTCTCTATAAAAAACAGAAGAATTAGCTGGGTATGGTGGTGCAGGCCCGTAGTCCTAGCTACTCAGGAAGCTTAAGTGGGAGGATCACCTGACCCCAGGAAGTAGAGGTTTCAGCGAGCTGTGATCTGGCTACCACACTCCAGCCTGGGTGATAGAGTGAGACTCCCCTGCTTCTCTCTGTGTGTGTGTGTGTGTGTGTGTGTATATATACACACACAAATTTATCCTCCAGTTCAATTTAAATTTGAATTTCAGAGAAACAGTGAGTAAATTTTTAACATAAATATGCTAAACGTTGAATAAGTTTTTGGCATAAATATGTTTCAGGCAATGGTTGGGGTATGCTTATACTAAAAAGAAGTTTGTGGTTTATTTAAAATTCAAGTTTGTCCAGGTGCAGTGGCACACATCTGTAGTCCCAGCGGCTTGGGAGACTGAGGCAGGAGGATCTCTTGAGCCCTGAAGTTCAAAGCCAGCCTGGGCAGTATAGTGAGACCCTGTTATTAACAACAACAAAAATTTAAATTTGATTGTTTATTCTGTATCTTGTTACCTGGTGACTCTAAGAGTGTGGGCACATGCCACCCATTCTGGGTAAACGAGATCCCAGGTGGGCCCTCAGAGTGTCTCCTTAAGACTGGTTTTTATTCCTTCCTGGTTTTTATGTAACAAATGTGAATATAGGCTGGGTTTACTTAGTCACATATGTAGCTTTACCTGGGGAAGTAGGGCACAGTGATGGGGGCTGAGGTGGGAGCGTGAATGTGACAAATAGGACAGGCAGTGTGTTTGGGTGACCTTGACCACTTCAGGGTCTAGTCGACCTTTCAGTACATATTTGGGCTCCCCATCGTGTCAGGGGGACCCCACTGCTCCATTCTTCTAATGCAGTCAGAAAAGAGAGAAGGAGAGAAAGTACCAGGGGATGCCCTTCTGACCACACATGCACGTGCAGGTGCACATGTGCGCGCACACACACACACACACAGAGCCCGCTTCCATTTCCACCATCATGCCTAAACCTTTGCCGTGCCTTCCACCCTGAATGTCCTGCCATCTCTTCAACCTAGGAGAATCCTTGCTCATCAAGGTGATATTGCTCTGAACTCCCAAGTCACATACATCCAAGCACGTTAAATATTACTAGTAATATCAGATGCCATTTGTTGAGCATCATCTCTGCCAGGCACTCTATTAGATGCTTATAGAATTATGTCAAATCTTCAAAAGAACCCCGCCATTGAATCCCATTCTACAGGTGAGAGAATTGAACCACAGGGATGTAAATAGAATCACTGGGTTATGAGGATTAGTTGAGATAGTATATGGAAAGCCTCAAATAATGCTAAGCATATAGTAACCACTCAGCAAATTGGGTAATAACTTTTTAAAGAAGCAGACACCTAGAGATGAAGATATAGCACAAATAGAGCAAATAAGAATAGTAATAACAACGGTTAAATTTATTAGGATGAGGTATAAGGCGCTGTGATTAGCATTTTACAGACGTCATTCCATGTAGTGGTTTACCACTATGAGTAAGTAGTGTTAGTTTTCCCATTTTACAGAGAAGAAGACCAAGACCCATAGCTATTAAGGGCTGGAGCTGTGATTTGTTAGGGCAGGTGTAAAAGCAAGGATCAGGTTCTCAGACTCGGGCTTAGGAGGAAGGTTAGATGGGAGATGGAGGACACATGGCAAATGTCATTCACATCACAACTTTGCCTTGGTGTGTCCTGCACTCAGAAGTGGGTGCTCTCTCCCTAAGAAGCCAGACATCAGGTCCTCTGTGGTCACTTGGTCTGAGGCCAGGGGTACTAAATGCTAAATAATACTTCCAGGCTGACCAGAGAAGGAGGGAGGAGAGGGGATGTCTTAGCATGGCCGTCCTGGAGCTCCTAGGGAAGGACAAGCTCCCAGCTAGCCCATGGCCCATCTACAAAGTGAAATGGATTAGCAGCTCACTTTCAATCAGGCTGAGTTACGAGCTCAGCGATTTGTGGGACGTTTACATGAACCAGAAGATGTGTTATCTGATGAAAATTGCTTAATTTAATATCCTGGCTTGACAGGCAAAGAACTGTACCTCTCTGGGAGAATCTGCCAGGGTGGATACTTTTTAAAAAGTCCCCGGACATGTTCAAGGAAAGCAACTGCTATCCTTTCCTTATCCATCAAGGAACAGACACAGTATTTGGATCCAGCAGGCAATCTGCTATCAGATTGTGGGCCCAGGGAGGCCTCAGAATATCTGCTTTCGTTGGATGACACCAAGACAGTCACACCAACCTATATCCTGGGATTTGAGTGGTCTGGTTTTAAGCTGTCAGAGAGTAAAGCACTCAGACACAGCTCTTTGGGGCTGGAAGCCTGGCTGTCGATGAATTACGATACAGCACATAGTCAACATTTCTTAAAGATATAAAAATAGAGACTACCATGAGCGTACTATGTTTCCCTAAGCTTTTCATTCATTAGTTCAACACAAAGCTACTGAGGATTTAACACGTTTCTCAAACTTGAGCACACATCAGAATCACCGGAAGGACTTGTGAAATTGCAGCTTGCCGGGCCCTCCAAGCAATCTGACAAGGTAGGTTTTGGGTAGGGACCAAGAATGTACATTTCTAACAAGAGCCCCAAGGATGCTGCTGCTGCTGGTGGTGTGAGAGCCACTGTGCCAATTCTGGTGCCAGGCACATGACAAACAGCATCACATGGGACCCCCTTGCCCTATACGTTCTTTACGTTCTTTTTTTTTTTGAGATGGAGTCTCACTCTGTTGCCAGAACTGGAGTGCAATGATGTGATGTCGGCTTGCTGCAACCACCGCCTCCTAGGTTCAAGAGGTTCTCCTGCCTCAGCCCCCCAGATAGATGGGACTACAGGGATGTGCCACCATGCCTGGCTAATTTTTGTGTTTTTAGTAGAGACAGGTTTTCACCATGTTGGCCAGGCTGGTCTCAAACTCCTGACCTCAGAAATGCTGGGATTACAGGCATGAGCCACCATGTCCAGCCCCTCCTTGTCTGGTAAGTTCTACATGAGACTGGCTCGTAGTCCCTATTCTGTGCCTTATAGACACCCAAAGCCCTACCCAAGGTGTCTGCAACGTCAAGATTGTCATTTGTCACCTTGAATGTCAGTGTTTGTTGACATTATTCTGTTTGCAGATCACTGAGATGCTTTTCCTACCGTCTACCCATCTATGCATTGGGCCTTCTTATTTCAAATTGAAAAAAAAAAAAAACTAAAACTAAAGTGGTCTCATAAGATTCCTGGTTATGTCAAAGATTTTTACTTAAGACTAAAGGATATTAACAGGGGTTTTATTGCAGAAATACGTTAAAATTTCAAATGAATAATAGACATCTCTGTCGTCAGAAATCTGATCACCCCAGCAGGCAGATCTATTCATAGGCCCCTCATAGCATGTGACAGCCTCATGGCCTTTCCCACCTCCTCATCTCTCTATTTCCCCCACCATGTCACTTCTCACTTCTACCCCAATCCACCTCTACTGGCCACCTTGTAAAACTCCAAATTCTCCACACTCCATTTTACAGAACAATGCCATTCTCTAGCTCTGCTCTCAAATTCAGCTTCAAGGTCCATTTTTGCTAATGCAAGCCTGTGGCAATGCTGAGCAAGGTAAAGGACCTTGTTTCTAGCAGGAAGTCTGTTAGAGCTGCATCCAGCTCACCCCATTCCCCTCCTGCATGTGTATAGAGGTGAATACAGCAGACCAATGCCAGGTTGGCTCTGTTAGCCTAACAGGAGAGACAACACATATCACACAATTACACTATTCGTGTGTATGTTCAAGTACTATAACCTAAATAAATATTAAGGATTCTGGGAGAAAGGCCAGAAGACAGACGCAACAGGTCTAGCTACAGAAACCATGGACAGGTCCCAGAGGAAGCAATGTTTAACCTGAGTTTTAAAGGATAACTGAAATTCACCACTTATATGAAGGGGAAAGAGTCATCCTGGAAGAGGGAATAGCATGAAGAGAAAGACGCATGTTCTGACTACTCTCTTTGAGGAAATCCTCACAATTTAGTTTTTCCTTCATATTTGGCATTTTGTGTAATAAGAGCAAGTTTTAGGTCCCCTCTTGCTAATAGTCCTGACAAGGGGGTCCAGACCCTTTGTTTAGAATGTGTGAGCCCTCAACAGCCATGATTAGCCTCAGCTTTGAAATTTGACTCAAATTCCAGGATAGCAAAAGTCTTATTTACAATTCCATGGCACTGACAAGCAATGATGGAGCACCTGCTGTTAAGAATTTGTGTATGCTGAGCACATGAGAAGAGACTTGGGAGACCCCACAACCATACTGGAGGGGTCTGAAACATAATGAAAGGGAAAGGTGTCTGCGGTCTTTGTAGCCAGTGGGCGCTGTATGAAGCTGTGTGGTCTCAAACACAATGCTGCTTTATGTTGTCCATGTCAGGGAGAGAGATTGCATTTTGGAGATTGCATTTGGAGAGATTGCATTTGCATCAAAGAAGAGCAATGATAAAATGCGTATTTACCAGGACTCTTTCGGCCTAAAACAGAACCCCCACTCCCAAAGTATTGTCTCATGTACTTACCCAAGAGGAGATCAAGCATTGATGAATTAAGGTGATCAAAACCAGCAAAAATTTTAACTTAATTCTCTTTATCTCTAGCCTGTATTTGCCTCTGTTTTAGTTTCTTTCTCAAGGATGTTTATTGCTTGGATTACTCCAAAAATGTCAATGTTGATTTTTTTTTTTTTGGCAATCTCAGCAGAGAAGAGCCTTTCCCAATAATTCCATCGAAAGTCCCTGGTCTGACACTTTATGGTGAGAATTGGTCCAGTTTGAGCTATGTAGTCACTCCAAAGCCAACCTCATAGCCAGGGGAATGCTGGGTCTCATTAGCCAAGTCTAGGACACACACCTGCCCATCCCAGGGAGATGGGAGTCAAGTTCATTGGAAACACCAAGACTGAAGGCAGGGGGCTGGAGAAGGCCACAGAGGAAAGGACGTCAGACAGGCAAAAACAACCATTATACACCTGAGTATGTAAAATGTAAAGTTTTAAAAGAAGTGTGACACTTTGAAACCTGAATCACTAATTCCACAATGACTTGTAATCGGATCACTCCCTTCAGAGTCCTTCTCTGCAAGGCACTTTGGGGATAGTGGTTAGAAACATAGACACTGGTCAGGTGCAATGGCTCACGCCTGGATTCCCAGCACTTTAAGAGGCTGAGGTGAGTGGATCACAAGGTCAGGAGTTTGAGACCAGTCTGGCCAACATAGTCAAACCCTGTTTCTACTAAAACTACAAAAATTAGCCAGGTGTGGTGGCACGGGCCTGTAATCCCAGCTACTCAAGAGGCTGAGGCAGGAGAATTGCTTGAACCTGGGAGGCGGAGATTGCAGTGAGCTGAGATCGCACCACTGCACTCCAGTCTGGGCGACAGAGTGAGACTCTGTCTTGAAAAAAAAAAAGAAGAGAGAAAGAAAGAGAGAGAAAGAAAAAGAAGAAAGAAAGAGAGAGAGAAAGAAAGAGGAAGGAAGGAAGGGAGGGAGAGAGGGAGGGAAGAAAGAGAGAAAGAAAGAAAGAGAAAGAAAGAGAGAGAGAAAGAAGGAAAGAAAGAAAGAAACAAAGACACTGCTGTCTTCCCAGTGCCTGGAACTATGCCTGGCACATAGTAGGTGCCCATCAAATGTTTCCTAGATAAACACAAGGCTTATAAATGAAAGAAAGACAGACAGACACTGGCCTAAAAGTTCTGGATTCATCTTCCAGATTCCCCACTTAGTACCTAAGCAATCTTGGGTAAATAGGGATAATAGTGGTGTTTATATCATGAAATTTTAATAAGGATTAAATTAGTGAACTTAAGAACTTAAAAGAGTACTTGTGCTGTTTTAAATTCTACTCATTGTTATTATTAGAATTTTATATACAATTTTATGTATCTGTGAATGTGCATTTTTTTCCTGATCAAAGAACTTACAGCTTTTACCAGATTTTCCAAGGGATTTGTGATGGAAAGAAAATCCCTTCTTTTTCAAGACAATGTTCCCCTGATTTAAACCCACCCTGATCACGTGGATGAAGAATTGTTTGCATGCTGTCGGTGGCAAGCAGGCCTCATCTATCTTACGGTTCTTGTGGGCTGGTAAAATCTCAGGGTTTATTTGCAAGGCAGCCTTATAACACATATGCAAGCTTTAACACAAGCCTGTAGGTGTTTCTCAGGGTTGCCTGGCACACATTTCACTTCAGTCTTCTTAGGTTTGTTAGTGCAAGATTGGTGTGTTGGAAAGATCTTCCATTTCAAGGCTTAAACAAGAGACCGGCTCCAGACCTCTGAAGAAATAGCTTTGCTGGGCATCAATCACTTTGTCAGATTCCTGGGAACTGGAAGCACCAGCGCATATTTTGTGGTAGCCCACATTTGAGATCAGACTGTGTAGGCGCACAGCTAAGCAGGTCTTCAATTTCAATTAGACGTGCCATGCAGATAACTTGGGGAGAGGGAGAGAGGAGGGTACTAGTAGGTGGGCATGTGGAGGGGGTGGCTGATAGAACCACTTGGTCTCTGAAATCTCTACTGCTCTGCCCTTTGCCTTTCCATCTCTGCCTCCCCCATCTCTTCTGACTTCCTCCCACTGCCATCAGAGACACCCCACCAGCACCACACAGTGAAGGAGAGGCTGAGGGAGGGAAGGCCCTGGATTAGAGGGGCCAAGGCAGGAAAAGTCAGGGAAGAGCAACCTGAGAGATTGTTCTATGTTATCTGCTTTCAACACAGGACCTTTTCCAAAATTATCAAAAACACTTTGGCCCCTTTGGCCCGCATGGTGCAATAGATCATTGGGTCCAATTTTTCACCTCCACCCAGGATTAGAATCCTACCGCTATGTCCTGTACCATGTGATTTGGGGGATCTCTGCTATCTTCCCAGTGCCTGGAACTATGCCTGGCACATAGCAGGTGCCCATTAAATGTTTTCTAGATGAATGCAAATCTTATAAATGAGAAACTAGACACTCTAAATGTAGCATTACTTATTTAGACACACAGCTAGTTCACAGAGGCGAATCCAGGTTTGTCTTATTTCAAAGCCCACGGTCTTCCCAATATGCCACATGGTCTCTTATTGAAGTAGATAAGTTATCAGAATCTTTTTTCCCAAGCCAGGAGTGAATACAGCATGGGACGGGGGGAATGATCTACTGGGATACAGAAAGAAAATATGAAAACTTCTAGATTACCTCATTTTTTAATATATCTATGTATTTCTATATGTGCTTTACAGTGTAGAAAATATATTACTACAGTGGTGCATATACTATGTATGCATAAATATATACATAGTACATGCTCAAAGATTTTGTTATAATAGGGTGCATGATCCACAAAGTGTAAATATCTATCAATAATAGAATAGGTGGGGTGCTGTGGTTCATGCCTGTGATCCCACCACTTTGGAAGCCTGAGGCTGGCAAATCAGTTGAGCCCAGGAGTTGGAGACCCACCTGGGCAACATGATGAAACCCTGTCTCTACAAAAAATTAGCCAGGCATGGTGGTGTGTACCTGTAGTCCTAGCTACCCAGGAAGCTGAGGTGGGAGGATGACTTGAACTGGGAAGGCAGAGGTTGCAGTGAGCCAAGACTGTGCTACTGCCCTGCAGCCTGGGCAACAGTGAGACCCTGTCTAATAATAATAATAATAATAATGTATAAATTATAATCTATTCACAGAATGCAAAACTATAGAAATGAAAAAATACTTTCACACCCAGTAACACGGATGAATCTCAAACACAATTAATATGAAGCAAAAAGGGCCAGACATGAAATAGTGTGTGTTCCATGATTCCAGTCATATAAAATACAAAACCAGGCCAAATGAAGTTCTAGTGTTAGAAGTTGGGATATTAGTTTCCTTTGGGTAGGACAGTGGGTGTTGATGGGAAAAGGGGACCCTGGAGGACATCTGGGGAGCTGGTAAGGTTTTATTTCTTCATCTTGGTGGTAAATATGTGTGCATGTTCACTCTGGCTTTGCCTCTGTGTATCAGTTTGGGTCCCCTGAGAAGCAGACGGTGAGACTGAGTTAGGAGTGCAAGAGGTTTATTGGGCATAGCAAAGCACTCCTGAGAGATCAAGGAAAGGGAAACAGAAATGAACAGGAACAGCCTTATACCACAGTGCAGATTGGACAAAGTCTTGGGCAACTCGGTATGAAACTGTGGAGCCATTTGCTCATTGGAGGAGTCCTTCATTGGGCAGAAATGGCCAGGCCCCAGTACTCCACCAGGCTCAGTCATTGGCTGGAATGCTGCAGTAGCTCCTAAAGATATGGTTGTTGGAGGTTGCAGTGGGAGGCATTGCACTCTGCAGAAGGGTAAATTCTTTCTTGCAGGGAGCTCCAAGTGGCACACCCCCATGGCTTAGGGCCTTGGTTGACCTTCTGGGACTTCCAAGGCTCACTCCTAACAAAACTACATCACAGCCTCTGCCAGGGCCTCTTGAAATGCAGATACTTAGAAACCTAAATCATGCAAGAGGTCTAATTACCCTGAGGCTGCCATGCCATGAGGAAGCCAAGCTAGCCATCAGGAGGAGCACGATGAGGAAGAGAGAGAGACCCATGAGCAGCCCCACCTGCTCTAGACATCCTAGCCTAGACACACATCTGAAGAAGACATTTGGATTTTCCAGCCTCAATAGACACTCTGTAGAAAAGAAACAAGGAACCTAGCTGACAGCCAGAACTACGGCCCCAGACATGTGGTTCCAGTCAATCTGTTCCAGCCATTTCAGCTATTTCAACCCCCTCTGCTGAGCCCCCAGTCATTGCAGAGCAGAGACAAACCACCTTCTCTGCCATGGCCAAATTTCTGACCTACAAAAACGGCCATGAGAAAGAAAATGGTTGTTTTACTTGACTAAGCTTGAGGGATAGTTCTGTTAATGCAGCAATAAATAACAGAAACAGTTTAAAAGTTTGGAGACCATGCTACTCTAAGCCACATGGGTATGTAATTGGAGGAAGGGATAGTGATCACATTAGCAAATCAGAACCTCTAGTGCATTTGATTTAGAAAGAGCGCACACAATTATGAATAATAGCATGGCACATTAGTTCTGCTGTTTACCAGCTATGCGGCCTTAAGCATGTGGCTTCACTTCTCTGGGTTTTGGTGAACTCATTAGTAAAATGGAAAAAATGAATGGGCTTGAATGAAACAAAGCATCTGAAGCACTTAGCATATTGCCTGGCACATAGGAAACGTTCAACAAAATTTAGTTATTATCAGCACTATCATGACCTCAGTTTTTCCATCTGATGGAAGGAAATAATCATGCCTGTCCACCCACCTACCAGAGTAGAAAGAACCTTTGGGGTTCAGAGAAGTTCAGAAAACAGTCAACCAGCCACAGAGCCTGCACTTTCAACTCTGAATGACAAACTCTTTCTATCCATTCCCCATTTCTGAAGGTACTGCCCCAGGTCCTGTTCAAGAGGAGAGGTTCACACGGAGCCCCAGGCCAAGAGAGCAAAGCACAAATTGAAGAAGATCTGGAATTTTGAGCAGGATGTTCAGAAATGGCACATTTTTCCAAGCTGAGCTAGATTCTTGGCTGATAGAAACCTGCCTTTCAGTCTCCCCAACCCAAGCACCCTTCAGGACCCAGTAGCACAGCCTAATCCAGAGCTGGTGTGCATGATTCCAAGCTGGGGGTGTTGATCAGAACCATATCCTTATACTACAGAGCCACAGAGCTGGGCTGGAAGGCCTCCAGGCACAAGGTTCTCTGGCGCAGATCACCCTTTCGTTAATCCTGAGCAAACCCTCCAATGTGGCTTGTGGTACTTTAAGACCCTGGAGCTCTGGCCGTTGAGATCTATGTAGGAGCTCTGGCGGTTGGGATCTATGTAGGGAAAGCAAAATAAACAAAAACAAAAAGCAAAATAGCAAAACAAAAACCAACAACAACAACAACAAAAATAAAAATAAAAACATAAAAAGCAAGCTGGCTAAAGAAGTAGTTGTAGACACTGTACTTCATATTTCCAAACTGTTTTCTAATCCTTCTTGTGGGTCTCCTCTCTTTGAGAAACCACAAGGTTAAATGCTATGTTTAGTTATTTATTTTGTCTGGCTTTTCTGGCTTTGAGAAGATAAGTGACTCAGTTTATCCTCCCAGCAGGAGGAAATGAGATTCAAAATATCCAGAGCTCATCACGTAGATTGCAAGGTGGGAATGCATCACTCTCACTCCTTGCTTCTATAATTTGTAGAGTGGGGATGGAAAAAGTAGTTCCCATTGTCAGTGGTGGGGGAATAATAATATTATTATTAATTAAATACTCATGGAGCCAGGGACCAGATACTGTCCTGGGTGTTTCATGCCTGTCATCTCTCTTAATCCTCACAACAGTCTGGTGATGAAGAAACTTGTAATTCCAATGTCAGATGAGGAAACTGAAGTTCAGAAAGAAGTGACTTACCCACAGCCATCGAGCAAATAAGGGGTAGAGTTTGGTTTTGAATCCAAGACTCTGGCCTCAAAGTGGCAAGTTAAACATTGCTGAATGCTCTACCTTTCTAGCTACACTTTGGGCCACATAGGCAGAAAAGACTTGTTTTGATACAGGGTACAAGAGACTCATGGATAAAGTTGAATGCCAACAGGTTGATCTTTCTAGAACATGTCAATGTTAGCCTATGGTGACAGTGGAGCAGAATATTTAAAACTGGAACCAACCCTGAATGTAGGTTGTGTAGTACCCGCAGATTCTTTGCAAACAAAGATGAATTTATCCCCCTCCCTGTACGCAGGCTCCAACGGAACGTGACTTTTCATCTCCTCCCATGAAAAGGCAGAGCCTATTTTCCAGCCCTTGAATTAGAGCTGGCCCGTTGCTTGCTTTAACCAATAGAATATAGTGGAAGTGATGTAATGCCTGTTTTGAGCCAAGGCCTTAAGATGCCTACAGCTTAATCTCTACCTATTAGAAACCTGCCCAGCCACTATGAGAACTAGCTGGCTGGAGGCAGACTACCACAGAGCACAGAAGCCAGCTGGGGCTCTCTTAGACAAGCCAGCCCCCAGCCAATACCTGCAGCTAACAGCAAATGCATGTGAGCCCAACTGCAACTAGAAAACCACCTGGCTGAGCCCAGCACAAATTGCTGACCTGCAGAATCATGAGCTCAGTTTTTGGCTGTTTAAAACCTCCAAGTTAAGGTACAGTGACTGTACCTTTCAGCCATTATTTATGACATTTGTACAGACCCTCTGTCCTGCATTCAGCAGTCAGAGGATACCATTATTCTTATCACCATGGCAGGGTTCAAATGGCTGGGAGCTTTAGGACCAGATACATCTAAACAAAATAACAAGACTGGCATTTATGCAAGACCTGTTGTGTGCCAGGTGCCATTTTGAGAGTGCTACATGTGTTAACTCATTTAATCCTTCTACCGCTTCTCTATGGTATGCACTTATTACTAACCCTATCTTATAAATGAGAAACTGAGGAACAGAGAGGCTAAGAAACTGTTCACAGTCACATAGCTAACAGGTGGTACAGCTGGAGGTCAAACCCAGGCAATCTTGTTCCAGGGTTTGTGCTCTTAAAAGCCAAGTCACACTATGTTATTCTGAGTAAGCCTGCTACTTGCTCCAACTGACCCAACAGCTTAATAGTTACATGGGAACTTTGCAAATGAGTTAATCTCTCTGAAGCTAAATTTCCCCATCTGTACAATGGAAACAATAATAGGATCTCTCTTAATGGAGTTATTCAGAGATGAAATGAAATAATGCAAGCAAAGCACCAGTCATGTTGAACAAATATCAGCCATAATAATAATTAGTTGCTATCCATTTGTACTACTGTTTGATTATAGAAATATCTTATTGCAAAGATAAATGATGAATTACATTATGCACAGGTGCACTATAATTATTATTCATACTGTTGAGTCATCAAATTCCAATTCATGTGGCAATTGTCCCCACAGTTTTGTTGATTCTGTTTTGACTTTGCCTCTGTCATTGATTTCTCTTGTGATTTCCAATCCTGAGTTGTTCTTGAGATGCTCCAGAAATCCACTGAGCCTATGAAGTATACTCACATTCTTCAACAGCCTAAGGAAGCCAAAAAAACAGAACTTAGCAGGACCTCAGCCTGACTTCTCCATTGGCCCACAGCCTGAGTTCCTTTAGGTCTCTCTGACTTTCCTGAAGTCCTTGGGTTCAACGGTTCCTCCTCTTTAGTAGCTCAGAAACAGTTTGCCTTTGCAAGACGTATTTGGCCAATAATTTGCCTCTTTGTGCTCTCAAAAGTTGGGGACTGAAGTGTGAATGATCTCAGAAGCTTCCAATGCAAGTCTTTAGTCACAAGGAGGCTGGTAGACAACTTCTGGAATTCCCAGCTGAGCTCTGTGATGACTATCTCATCAACATGAGAGTTTCTGCAAAGATGACAGCTAGTATCACCAGCCATATGGGGAGGTGTTGCTGGGCATTCTTGATGGACGGGCAGGACTTGAACAATGAGTCACGATGTATCCAGCCTCAGGTAGGAGGATCAGAAGGAGTGGCAGAAAGTGTGCTAAAATGTGGTTTGTCAATTCAGCTCCCAAACCTCATTGTTCTTCTCCTGCTTTTCATCATCCCATCAGCCTAGTGGGCTTGGTAGACATGAAGATGCACCTGTAGATTCCTCTTCAAAGGAAGACTTGCTGTCCAGTGGCAGGAAAGATGGACAGCAGACCCTTCAGGGCCTTTCTCAGCTGCAGAGAGTCACCTCATGCCCTTCTTGGGTCAGCCTACAGAAGAGACAGAACATGATAGAGAAATAAACACCCCCTCCCTTTCATAGATATGGTCCCCAGTAAACACCTTGCACCCCAAACTCTGGTTCATTGTCTACTTCTGGAAAACTCAGTGGATAATACAGGTACGATTGCTTCCAATCTCCAACCTATCCCAGCTTCCACCTATACTACCTTTTGCCAAATAAGGAACCAGTATTTCTTTTTTCCATTAGCATATACCCCCACCTGTTTACCTGGGAGATGAATTCCATCTTTCATGTACAATGAAGATTGCCTTTGTCATGTCTGTTTATCACTTCCTTTGGTTAAGAATAGAAATACTAGCTAGTCCCTATTAACCGAGTACCTTGCACACTCTGTGTCATTTCCTCTCCTTAGCAATCTTGAGCAAGATAAGACTATCTCCATCTTACTGAGGAAGAAACTGAAGCTCAGAGAGGTGAAGTGGCTTACCCACAATGATTCAAAGGCTAGTTCTCTACTTCCAAAGCCTAAACTGAGTAGGTTGGCTACCCAAGTACATTTCTTCCAGAAGACATGCTAAATGGGTATGTATCACGGTAGAACCTTGGGGAAATGTGGCCAGAGAAAAGCAGCGTGCCTCAGTGGCTAACACCTCAGCATTGGTACTAGATGGCCTGAGTTTAAGTCCTGGCTTCATTACAAATAAACTCTATGCTATTTGGCCTGTGATGTAACCTTTCTGTGCCTCAATCTTCTCATCTATAAAATGGGGATGGTAGTAGTTCCTATCTCAAAGAGTTGTTGTAAAGATTAGGAACTTAGTATGTGCAAAGTGCTCAAAACAATATCTGGCACATAGAAAGCTGTCAGTAAATGTTGGATGCAAATATTAGGGAATGATTCTTAGAGACCAATAATTCCTTCAGTTCTCAGCTAGATGAAGATGTTATGAAAGATGTTGTGACCATGAGTGCTGCCTGCCTGTGGCCATCAGAATTTTTGATTGTCAGTTATATATTTCTTTCTCTATAAAGCTAGTTGTCCTTAGCAACATTAATGGGGGAAGATAAATCAGTTTTTAAGGAAGACTAATTGCTAGAGAAATCATTTCAAACATGACATAAACATGACAGAAGTAAACTAAAATAAATTGATCTTGATGGTGAGAAATGTTAGAACCTTGGATCTCATCTAGCCCATTACTCTACAGATGGGGAAACTGAGACCTAGAGTAGAGCTGAATTGCCAGGAGTCACCCATCGTTATATGACCAGATCTATGCTTGTAGGATGCTTGAGACTTGCTGACACACACAGGTAATCGATGGACTAAACCAGTAACCCACAGCCCAGGACCGAATTTACAACCCTGATTCTAATGGATCTCAGAGAGGCAAAGGGTGCTAGAAACCACTTTCCCCTCATCTCCCTGGGCTAATGGCTTTATAGAGGTCATAAACTACTGAGTATTTTATGATGAGAGTGACCTCTCTTGGCCCAAATGACTCACCACATCTTGATTGACATGTAGGTCTCAATTCCTTAGAGAAGCAGAAACCAGCCTCCTTCTGGGCCTGTGGTCTGAACTACAAGATCCCACCTCCCCTGGGAATTTCCCAGATATCTTTGGGAGTTGTTAGCCTTTGTTCACCCATCTTGACTCAAGGAAGGAATATTTCAGACTGGCAGCTTCTACAGTGAATCCATAGCTTAGCCCAAACTCAGTTCTCAGATAATTATACCATCTCTACACAGAACAGCTTGTAAGGCTTAGTGAGTGTCATTAACCTCTTCTGGTTCTGAGGCTGTTATTAATTCACTCAATCGTTTATTCAGCTCATTTTAATAAATGTGGTGGCCAGCCTTCAAAGCAACCCCCAATCATTTCTGCCACCTGAAATTAGCTGTGTAAGACTCTACCACACTGAATAGGGCTGACCTATGTAACTAGTAAAATATTGTTGAAATAACAGAGCACGACTTTTGAGGCTGGGTCATAAAACAGACTGCAGCTTCCACATTGCCCTCTCTTTTGGATCACTTCTCTGGGGGAAGCCAGCTGCCATGAAGACACTCAAGCAGCGCTGTGAAGAAATCCATGTGACAAAGAACTGAGGCCTCCTGCCAACAGTCATGTGATTGCACCATCTTGGAAGATCCTCCAGCCACCATCAAGCCTCCAGATGAGATCACAGGCCCAACTGATATATTGGCTGCAACCTCAAGTCTCTGCAACTGAGAGACCCTGAAGTAGAACCACAGAGCAAAGCCATTCCCAGATTTCAGAACCCCCCTCCCAAAAACTATGTGAGATAATCAATATTTATTGTTTTAATCTGCTAACTTTGGGGCTAATTTATTATACAGCAATTGATAACTAATATAACAAGCACCCACTGCACACCAGGCCCTCAACTTGGAAGTAGCAAGCAAAAATGAAAGAAGCAAATGAAAAAGCAAAACAAAACAAAGCTTCCCAGAGCTTACAGTCCAGGAGCAAATCTTGTGAAGAGGGTGAAGTTAGTCTAGAAAGATCATTTAGAAGTTGGGACCTGATATCAGTACAGTAAAAATACAATCTTCTCTGGGAAGGAAAATTAAAAACAATACTGTTTACTTTGTATTTCTATATTGTCTTTTTTAAAGTAATTTTTATCAAGCCGTCTTCTCATGAAATTTTAATTGATACACCTTTTCAGAAAGACATCTTGGCAATATATATTGAAAAAGTAATAAAAGGGCCAGGCACTGTGGCTCACACCTGTAATCCTAGCACTTTGAGACACTAGGGTGGGCAGATCACTTGAGGTCAGGAGTTTGATACTGGCCTGGCCAACATGGCAAAACTGCATCTCTACTAAAAATTAGCCAGGTGTGGTGGTGCATGCCTGTAGTCCCAGCTGCTTGGGAGGCTGAGGCATTAGAATGGCTTGAACCCAGGAGGCGGAAGTAGCAGTGAGCCAAGTCTGCACCACTGCACCCCAGCCTGGGTGACAGAGCAAGAATTTGTCTCAGAAAAAGAAAAAAAGCCATAAAAGTGTACACACCCTTTGACCCAGAAATTTAATCTATTATAAAGAAATACGCAGAAATGTATGAAAAGAGGAAAATCAATGGGTGCTCACTACACTGTTATTTATGAGTGCCTGAAATTGGAAAGGGCCTAATTATTAACAATAATAAGCTTGGTTAAATTACTATTTAATCCTGGGCCTTCCATACATCAGACTCTTAATGTAACAATTAAAATGATGATGTAGATCTACATTTATTTTCAAGGAAATACGTCCTGACATATTGCTAAGTGAGAGGTTATATAACAGTATATACTTTATAGCTCTATTTTAATAAAAACATATATTTATGCATAAAATTTTTGGAAAGCTAAACCACAACATGTTAATGATGTTATGTCTAGGCAGAGGGATTAGAAATACATATACGTTTTATTTCTTTTGGCTTGCCTGTGTTTTTTAATTTTTATTTTAAAGTTATAGATTATTTTGGAAATATATAGAGTTCTAAATACATTTTAGGTAAAGCTCCCTATGTGCTTATTAATTAGGCTCGTCTTTGCTGTTCTTAGGTTGCTTGTTTTTCCCTAACCCTCCAGAACAGACCAGCTCCCATGTTCTCACCTGCCTCTCCTTCCTCCCCTTCTTGACCAGCTAGTGGGGACTGGAGATACTCCTGGGTCCTCGAATCAAAAAGAGAATACAAAGTGCCCTCAGATAACCCTCCCACTTTCGGCAGGGAAGATCTACCTCCCCAGAGGGCCCTGGCAAACAGCTCCTATCATTGGCTTTGAAGGCAGAGTGAACAGATGAGGTCAACTCAGTGCCCGTCAAGGACTCACGCAGAAAGCAAGCTGATGGCGGTCCCCACTTGGGATGATCCTTGAAGGACTTGTGGCTTCTGCAGAGAAACTTTTAAGAGGCCATAAACCAAGTTGAGTGATCAGGAATTTTATCTGATTAAAATGAAATTAGGAGGAAGAAGGCCAGACTTTTAAACTTAGTCAAGGTCCACTTCAGAGCAGCGAGAACGTAATGGGCAGATCAGTGTCCTTATTGCTTACCTCAAGCAGCAGATGACCACCTGGACCATTTCTGTCTCTTGAGCTCAATGACAAGGCCCCTTGTCCCAGCTGACATGGTCTCTGCTTCCATGACCGGTCTGATTCCAACTAACATTGTAGTAGTTAGTCCCAATCCTCCACTTGGTCCCTTACACCCACATGAATTCATTCATTCATTTGCCAATAAGAAGTTTGCAATGACACATCGAGAGGTTTGGACGTTCTTTTGAAGACAAGGAAGAGCTCATTTATTCCTTCAAGGCAATTCAGTGCCTCCTGCTGGATGGGGATGGGACAGGCCCTGCGCCAAGCACTGGGCACAGAACTGTGAACAAGACCACATGATCTTACAGCTGTGGAGTTCACCTGCTAGGCAGGAGAGAGACGCTAAACAAGTAAATAAATACAGAAGATTAATTCTGATGGTGACGTGCGGAAGGAAATAGACCTGTGGCTAAGTTGGAGAATAACTAAGACTTTGGTCCAAAGTCAGAGAAGACCTCCTGGGAGAATAGCATTTGAGCCAATGCCTGGATAAAGCTAGATTTTCATCAACCAGCAGCTGAGTCTTTTACAACTACCCCAGTTCCATGGAAAACTTGGGCTGGTCTAAGTACTGTCCAGGTCCAGTACACAGGGGACTTTTGGTCCTCTGAACCACCAGCCTCTTCAGTATGTTCAGAACCCTACCCTCCATCTCTAGGGTGAGTGTCCTGCAATGATGAAAGGGGAGGTTGTTCTGATGGGAAGGTCACACTGGGAGCTGGCAAATCTCAGGGCCTCTGTGGGGTGAATGTGCAATAAGTAGCATGCTGATTGTGATGGACAAGAGACCCTGGCCAGATGCCACCAGGAAAGATAGCCAATGTGATCTCCAACTTTCTGGAGCAGAAGCTGGGAAATCTAATGCTGCTCAGATCCTACCTGCTTCCTGAAAAATGCACCTTCAGGTGGAGGTTGATCCAGCCTCTTGTCTGGCCACCTCTTTAGGTCAGATCCTTTCCCCTTGTTCCTTTATCTATTTTCCCTCTGAAATTTTCCCTATCCTTACCCCTCCCTTCCAGCCTGGATATCCTTTTTCTGGTTCAAGGGCTGAAGCCTATGCTTATTCATAATAAATACCAAATTTATTTTCTGTGACCTGAGATCCTCATTAAAGGGCATAGGATTTTGAATTTCAAAAGCTGGAGGGAGATTCTATTATCCTTTGTTTTCTGCTATCTCAACTTTTCCCTGAAACAAGGAGTGAAAAAAAAAAATTTGGAGTGGAGGTCGGGAGTGACAAAATAGTCTGGGGGCTGGGGGTGACTGGCACAATGCAAAGAATAACAGTAGCCAGGCTTGGTGGCACACACCTGTGGTCCCAGCTCTTCTGGAGGCTGAGACAGGCAGATTGCTAGAAGCCAGATGTTCAGGGCTGCACTGAGCTATGATCGCACCACTGCTCCAGCCTGGGCAACAGAGTGAGACCCTATCTAAAAAAAATAAAAAATGCATAGCGGTAAGTGTTTAACTAAAGGAAGTCCATAATATGGGAGGATCCCTTAAGCCCCAGATTTGCAGGTTGCTGTGAGCTGTGATCGCAATGCTGCACTCCAGCCTAGGTGACAAAGTGAAACCCTATCTCAAAAAAGCAAACAAACAAAACCCAGTAAACATCAAAATATTTTAAAAATCACTTAATGTTTTAAAAATATTACCTCACTACAAACATCGAGCGAGTGTCTACTGGTACAGAGTTAGGGATTGGGAGGACCACAGGCCCCCGCCCTCAGGACGTTAGTGAAAAGGAAAGTGGGGAAGCAAGATGAGCGGGGAGAGCCTCCAACCGCCACGGAGATGAACAGCAGCACCGCAGTCCTTCAGTCCACACAGCACGGAGCTCTGGAGCAGAGATCGCCAGGCAATACTGTCCAGGCCCATGCCTTAGACAACAGACAGTTATCAGCCAGGAAAGGCCCTGGCTTTAGCCAGAGGCCAAGGTGACTCACGAAGTTGCCACAGCTAGATCTGTGGGCTCCTGAGCTGCTCACAGCTGGGCAGAGAGTTCTTTCTTGAAAGGAGATCTGGAACGGGGCAGGGCTGTGACTCTTTCACACCCTAATGAGGGCAATTAAATTGGCTAAAGAGATGAGCAGAGGATGCAGTACCTGGCTCTTAGAGCTGCCTAGGAGAGCGTCCATGACCAGGAAAATCCACGGAGAGACCTGAAGGTGCAGGAGGAGTCAGAGGAGGGTCCAGCATAATGGTAGGTGTGTGAAAGTTGACGCCAGGCCGCTCTGGAATGTGGGTTCAAGCCCACGCTCTGCCACCCACCACCTGAGGGGTGAGGATGGGTCATACCATCTCTTTATGCTTTAGCTTCCTCTTTAATAGAAGTAGGATGATGATGAAAATACTAATCCTACAGCTTTATTGGAAGGATTACAGAAATAGCACTAACTCCACCACTTACTGGAAGGATTACAGAAGTTAATGTTCTAGAAAGCACTTAGAAAGAGCCTGGCCAAGAAACAGCATTAATAAGTGTTAGATTCCCAGGTTAAAAAAAAAAGAAGAAGAAAAATAGTATTTCCAGGCAGAGAGCACAGCCTAAGTACTACCCCGGAGGACGGGAACAGAACAGGACAGAAGGAAGCCCCAGTACAAATCCAGCCAAATGCCCAGGTAATCTAATTCAACTCAAGTAGTATTTAATTTATTTTTCGGGTACCCATTTTAAGGGAAGTAACATTCTTTGGTCTTGTCTAACAGCCCACCAAGATGTACTCTGTGATCTTCTTAAAAATCCATTCCGATCTTGCCCAGATTGACTCAAAGCTGAAAAACAATGAATGTCGGTGCCCTTCCCACAGTCCCACATCCCTTTCTGGTTAAAGCTGCTATTTAGTTCAAAACGACAGATGTTGGCACAAATTCTTGCTGCCACCCACAAGAAAAATTGGGTGAACTCCTGCAAGCCCCTCCTTCTTGTCTCAGACTCAGATCCCCTTGCTCTCTCTCTCCTCTCTCTCTCTCTCTCTCCATTCCCTCCTGATCCCTTCAAGGTGGAGACTGGTCGGCCTGTCTTGGACCAGCCAGTCATCCATCAGCCTGGAGCTGCCCTGCCCTGCCCTGCACGTTGCAGACTCTACCGGCTCCTTCCTGCCCCTCTCGCCGGCCCATATGGAATGAGTTGCTCCGTTTTTACTCCTTATCAGAAATGGAAATATTTCCTCTGCATCTTTGTGAAGTTTTTCTGCATCTGTGCGCTGGATGGATACTTAACCCTTTTCATTCCAAGGTGCTGCTGGGCCTTGGAATCCCAAGGTGGAATCCCTGGATATGGAATCCTCAGGTCACAGAAGGGGAGAGTGCAGCCGTTGAGAGGAATCCAGTTATACCACACCATGACTTTAGAAACAGGTCCTTGAAGTAGCTACTTCTCCATTTTATTAATCGTGAACTTGCACGTCTAGAATAGAAATGGCAGCAACCAGCACATTTTGGGTGCTTGCTACAGGCACATTTAATTCTTCCAGCAACCACGGAGATAGATGTTGGTATTATCATCCCCATTTTACAGATGAAGTTCAGAGAGGTAAAGTAACTTGCCCAAGGTCACACAGCCAGTAAGTGGCAAAACTGAGGTGTCTAAGCCACAGATAGAGTTCTTTTCCATTCACTGTAAGCCTGCAGAGGAACATAAATGACTGTGTGCTGTGATCTAGGCCAGTCTTTCCATCCTAACCCACCAAATGTTACAGATACTATGAGATGGGAGGAAGCAGTGAGCCAGGAACTTTCCCAAGGGTATGCAGCTAGAAGTGAGAAAGCCAATGTGGAAGCAGACCCAGGAGCTCCGCAGCACCCCCATTTATTCCCTTTTTCTTCTTTAAGAAATGCAAGGTAGGTTGGGCATGGTGACTCAGGCCTGTAATCCCAGCACTTTGGGAGGCTGAGGTGGATAGATCGCTTGAGCCCAGGACTTTGAGACTAGCTTGGGCAACATGGTGAAAAAAATTTAAATAATAGCTGGGTGTAGTGGTGTGGATGTGTAGTCTCAGGTATTCAGGAGGCTGAGACAGGAGGATCACCTGAGCCCGGGAAGTAGAGGCATGATGGGTCATGCCTGTAATCCCAGAATTTTGGGAGGCCAAAGCAGGTGGATTTCTTGAGCTCAGGAGTTGGAAACCAGCCTGGCCAACATGGTGAAGCCCAATCTCTACTAAAGATACTAAAATTAGCCAAGCATGATGATGGGTACCTGTAATCCCAACTACTTGGGAGGCTGAGGCAGGAGAATCACTTGAACCCAGGAAACAGAGGTTGCGGAAAGCTGAGATTGTGCCACTGCACTCCAGCCTGGGTGACAGAGCAAGACCCTGTTTCAAAATAATAATAATAATAATAATAAACGTGGATTGATTTATGTCTAAAGGCAGCCAGCAAATATTTGTGGAGCAACCACTGGGTTCAATGCCTCAGGCCACAAGCTTTCAGGGATGCAAAGAAGAGTTGGCTGTCAAGGAACTTTATGTAGAAAAGAAGAGATGGGCAGGTGGCAAGGTCATGGGCGATTCAGTTAGAAGGGGGATCTGTGTGAAGCTTTCTCATCTCGGGCAGCGTATTGTATTATACTTATTTGTTTATGTACGTATGGAGTTGGGTCCCCATCCTCAAGCAGCTCATAGTCCAGATGGGAACCCAACTCCATGCATCTTCACAGTGCTGTCAGTTCTTCCTCCACAATATCAACATTGTGCATCCACTTACCTGCATTTCTATTATCAGAACTACCCTGTCTCCTGCCTGGGTGATGACAATGGGCTCCTAAGTGGTTTCCCTGATACTCCTCAGGTCCCCCTATAACCCAGAGTGATGTTCAATGTACAAATCACATAATTTCACTCCTCCGTTACAAGGAGCCCTTGTAACCAGATAAGGAGTTTAGATGTTTTTTTCCTCAGGCTCCTGCTAACCTTTCCAATACTATGTCTTAGCTCTAAGCCCTGATCACTCTGCCCCAAGCTACTGTCTTTCTTGCCATTACTCAAAACCCACCAAGTTTGTCCCTACCCCAGGGCCTTTGCACTTGCTCTCTCCTCTGCCTGAGACATGCATCTGCTCACATCTTCCCATGAATAATTCTTCTTATCATCAATGTCTCAGCTGAAACGTCAGCTCCTTAGAGATGCCTCTCCTCACCATCATTTGTAGACTTGAATCTCCTCTTCACATTGTATCATATTCCTCTATCACATCACATGCAGTTACCTCACATTTTTATTTTCTAATGTGATCTGTCCCTACCCTAACCAGAGCCTAAGTTCCATAAGGGCAAAGATCCTCTCTGTTCTGTTCATTGTTGAATCCCCTACTAACCTACTGCCTGGCACATAGTAGAACCAGAAATATATTTGTTGAATGAAATAATAGATGAAGAGTTGACAGCTCCCTGGAAACAGAGGTTGTATATTCTTCTTCTTAGTATACAAAGAACCTGGAACACTGCAGGTACCCAGTAGGTGCCAAATTGATGCGTGTTGAATAAATGAGTGAGTGAAGATTACCATTCAAGATGCTTCACAGGCAACCCATAATCCTAAACTCCTTGAAAGGAGAACCTCTTTACTTTTTATCTCTAACCAAAACCCTGCTTACTAGAGTAGATGCCCAATTAATGTGTCTTGAACTGAACCAAACTGTAAGTACAGATTCCAGAAGCTTGGAATTCGTAGAAAGTGAACTCATTGGATGTGGAGTGCTCTGGGAAGGCTCCAGTACAAAGAGGTATTGATTGCTGAAAGACAGTTGTGGGCAGGGAGGGGAGCAAGGAGAGAAAAGAGAGCAAATGATCCAGGTGAGGATAACAGTAAATACAGAGGCTGAGTAGGCAAAATGCAAAGTATCATCCAGGCACAGTTAATAGATAATCAAGGCTAATAGATTATTCAAGGCTGCGCTGGAGGTGTATATAGGGGGTAACAACATAGTAGTTAGAATAAAGGTTGACTGCTTTTACAGATAGTAAAACTAACAGTGGTTCAGACAAAATAGAAGTTCATTTCTCCCACACATATAGATCCCATTAAGTAGCCCAGGGTCAATACAGTGGCTCTACAATCACCAAAAGTTTTCTCCAGGTTTCACTCTGCCATCTCCACCACACAGCTACCACCTCATGATCTAAGACAGCTGCTCAGGATCCTGCCCTTATGTCTGAGTTCCAGCCTGAGAGAGGGAAGAAAAGGACAAGGGTAGGGCACATCCCTTCCCTTTAAGGGAGCAAATCGAAAATTATACAAATCATTTCTGCTCATACCCCATTAGCTAGGATTTAGTCCCATGACCACATTTAGCTACAAGGGAGTCTCAAGACTCCGCCACAAATAGCAATAATTTTAAAAATAAATAATAATAAAAATAGCTAACATTTGTGGAGTGCTTAGTCTTGTGCCAGACACAGTTCTTTTAATCCACAACAATGTTATGTGATTGATATCATTATCCCCATTCTACAGTGAAGGAAACTGAGGCTCAGAGAAGCACATGTAATGTACCCGTGGTAAGTAGTAAAATCAGGAGTAGATTGAGTTGGCAAAGAAGAAAAGCCCAGCTGTTTGTAACCCAAAGAGATGAAACATTATTCCCCTCAGGGCACCGGGGAGCCATTGAAGGTTTAGAGCAGAGTAAGAAAACTCCTAATAACAGTTCCTGGGCTCAGGGCTTCGTGTGCATGGTCTTATTTCAACTTCAGTACTATTAATATCCCTATTTTGGTGATGTCTGTTTGGTTCACAGCTGTATTCCTTGTTCCTAGAATGTTGACTAGTCTATAGTAGATGCTCAATAAATGTTTGCAGAGTTGTTGAAAAATCATATTTGCAATTAAATTACTCTATGTGTCATTATGGTTTAAAGTCTGTCTTCCCTAATAGACTGCAGATTCTACTTAGGAATTCCACTTAGAACAAAGTATGAGGCATATCTGTGCTGTATATTACTTCTTATTTCCACAGTTCTAGCTCAGTTTCTGCAACATAGTAAGTACTTGATAAATGCCTGTGGAATGAGTGATCATCGTTGTCACAGGGAATGGAGAGGTTGAGAGGAACCTCTTTAAAATACTATCCAGGGACCTACCCTTTTCTCAAATTGGAAAAAAAATTAAAACTAAAGAATACAACTGCCAACCGCTGATGAGGCTCCCAGCTGCTGGGCTCCAAACTCATTTTGGATCCTGTTCAGAACTGACAGAACACCACCAGCTGGGGCAGGGGTAACCGCAAGGATCGTGAGGTTTCTTGGGTGTCAAAGAGTATTGTGAGGACTTTGAACCCAAACAAATCTGTTTTGATGAGTTGGGTGTGAATAAATCAGAGTCACGTGAATTAAAATCCTCCACAATGTGAAATGATTTTGAAATAAGAACTCAGCTGGAATATCCCCCATGTCCCCCAAACAAATTGTGTTTTAAACTACTTTTAGGCATGTTCCCGAGCTTACCAGAGCCTGTGGTCTGCTTGACAGCAGGTGCTTTTCAGTGAGTAGTTGGGATTGGATTTTTGGCAACTTGGAATAGTGCAGAGTACAGCTCCTTTTCATCTGAAAAAACTCTGCTATTTGACATCCCAGGGCAGGGACAATTAGGCAAACAGTTTAGACTACCAAAGCCTTAGGGGCAAAACACTTCGCAACTAGACAGATCAAACCATTGAACCAGGAAGGCAAAACTCTGTGCTTGGCAAGATAAAATTTTAAAGTTTGTCAGGCTGGGAAAATACTACTTCTTGATGAGAATCCTGAAATCAGTAGAGTGACCATTATCACTGATAGTCACCTGCCCACACTCGCATTATTCTAGACACAGAAAATAATTACTTGCGATAAAGTAATCCAAAAGTTCCATGCTCCTGCCTGTGTCTCCTTCTCTACTTTTCTGCCACCTACATGGAAAAGTAAAGAACAGCTGGAGAATCTTCATCTCGTGCCTCTCCTCTCTCATGCTGCCCAGGACATGCTTGCCTTTTTGCATTTCCTTGAATCCAGGAAGCTCTTTCTTGGCTTGGATTTTAGCAGCCATTGTTCCCTCTGCCACCAAGCTTCCTCCCTCCAACTTTACACAAAATCCTGAGACTACTTCTGCTCTCAACCCAAATGTCACCTCCCCAAGGAGCACTTCCCTCCACCCCTCCCCCATCCACCCAAATGTTTTCCATCCTATCATTCACCAATATTTGTAACAAGATATGTCATTTTTATTTGTCAAACATCTCATTCTCTCATTTATCTGTAATTTCCTTGGGGAGGGGGCTTGGGTGTTTTACTCTACCCCACCCACATATCTTCCATCTAAAGAACAGACTCTGCCAGTCAGAGGGGCTGAAATTCAGAGCCTTAGAGGAAGACATAGGCTCAGCCAGTGCTAACAGAACAAGAGCCATCTATCACTTCCCCATCTGTGACAGCTTAGATGGATTAATAACCCTGTTTGGCCTGGAAATAACTGGTAGACCCATCTGGCTTATGCTTTCCCTTGGCTTATGAATTCCTGCAATGGCACGGACTGGAATTTGCCCACCTCATCCTTCAAGCCCTGCTCAAACCCCATCTCTTTTATCATGCTTTTCCTGTTCTTCCTAGGAAGAAGTGTTTGCTCCCACCTTGAATTTCCCAGAGTAAATCCTGTCTGTTCCCTGCTATTGGCAACAAATCCTTCACGGGCCTGTAGCAACCCTTTCAGTCTTGCCTTGAGCTCTTTTTGTTTAACTTTCAATATTCATTTATCCTTTTACCTTATAACATCCACTCATTCTCGGGCCTATATGTAAAGTGTAGACCGTATAAAAGAATAACAATCTTGCCTTGCTAGAGCTAATCTAGCAAGCAGTCAGTGATCTGATCTAAAACATATCCGATTCCCTCTCTCTTCTACCCAAACCCTCCAATGGCTCTTAGCTGACTTGAAATAAAAATCCAGGGTCCTGGATTTTTATTTGATTGGGATGCCTCTATCTTCTTCTGATACCATGATCTTCAAGCCTCTACAGGAACTGCTTCATGCCAATCTCTTGACATTGGCTCCTACTATTCTCACATTTCTTCATCCCACTCCAGGAATCCCTGCTGTTTCTCCAGCATACAAAGTATGTGCTACCTCAGGACCTTTGCACTTGCTTTTATGATAGACTCCTACTCAGCCACATGCACTTTCTTCACTAGGCAGGAATATTTCACACCTCTGCTTATAATCTTCATTCTAACCTTGCCTATTTGGTGGGATCATGCCTTTCTCTGCCTCAGACATCTGCCTGGCTCAGTCACTTAATTCATTTAGGTCTTTGCTCAAATTTCACCTTCTTAGAGAGACCATCCTTCGCCTTCATCATACTTGTCTTACTTTATTTTTTACCCTGTTCTTCTTTTCTCTCTAGCCCCTATAACTGCCAATTTCATATAGACTTATTTATTTCCTTACTGTCTCCCCTACCATTAGAATATTCATGCTTGCTTACAGCAAGGACCATGTCTGTTTTGATCACCACTGTATCACTGGCAATAAAAACAGGGCTTGACGCTTAGTGGGTGCCCAATTTACATATATGTGGAATGAATTTAAAGAGTTCTTTCAAAGGATTATTATTGAGCGCCTCTGTATTAGTGCTGGGTGTTCAGAGATGATTAAAACACTACTTGAGGCACTGCAAAGCTTGGGGCTGGGAAGAGAAAAACAGATATGGAAACAATTAAGTGCCTACCAATGATTCAAGTATGAGAGAAGATATATATGAGGCACTCTGGAGCCCTGGGGGTTAATTCTACCTTTTCTAGAGAGTTCTTAGAGGAAGGGATACTCATAGGGTTTCAAAGGAGGAGTTGGAGTCACAATGCCAAAATGCCACAGAGCAGATGGCTTAAACAACAGACATTTATTTCTCACAGTTCTGGAGGCTGGAATTCTGAGAGGAGGGTGCCAGCCAGGTCAGGTTCTTCGTAGAGCCCTCATCCTGGTTCACAGATGGCCATCTTCTTATTGTATCCTCACATGGTAGAGGGCAGACTGAGAGGGCCAAGCTCTCACGTGTCTCTTTTAATAAAGCTGCCAATCCCATTCGTGAGAGGTCCTTCTTCCTGATGTAATCAACCCCCAAAGTCCCCACCTTCTATGACTATCAGATTTGGGATTGGGATTTCAACACATGAATTTGTGTGAGACACAAACATTCAGTCTACAGCAGTTCTCTTCAGTAATTCAAGAATGAGAGTGTCCTATGTGAAACTGCAAATCCAGAGTGCCTCAAACATAGGTGCTTTTTTAGTGGTCTGTGTTGATTGGGATGCCTACATTTTCTTCTGATACCAGCATCTCAATTTTCCTTTGAATAACATTTGTAGTTAAATTGCTGGTTTTCCTCCAGTATCTGTTATTTTCTTCCATGGTAACAGAGCTTGATCAGAGCCCATGGCCACCTAGCTAATGTGTCTTGCAGCTTCCCATGCAACCAGGAATGGTCATGTAGACTAGATTTTGGCCAATGGGATGTGAGAACAAGTTCCAGATGCTATTTTTGAAAGAAGAGGACCCTCCCCCTTCATTGTCTTCCTTCCTGCCGGCTCGTGTGCAATGACGCCTGGAGCAGCAGGCATCCTTGGACTGAGAGATAGAAGTTACAAGTTGAGAAGAGCAGTGCACCTACCCCAAACAGCTCTAGGACAATAGAAATGAACTGCCATCTTGTTTAAGTTACATATTGTGAGACCCTTTCTTATAGCAATTTACGCTGTTCTCTAATACAAGCTCCTCTCCAGTTGTTTGCAGTTTTGGTGGGACTGTCAGTCAAGACACCTTGTGGTTATGTGGTCAACTAGTTGTTGTGTGACCCAAAATAAGCAAATGAGACCTCTCTTATAAGAAAAGAATAATGAATATCCTGAAACACTCATGGAAAGCAGTGAAAGCTGATTCATCATCTCAAGCATAATTTAGGGATACTAGCTCTTGCTACCTAGATATTGGAAGGCTCCAGAAGCTTACTGTTTGTTTTGCTGTCCAGCTTTTCTTTCAAATCACTGGCATAACTTGTGTCCTTGAAACAAACTGTTTTAGTTAGCCTGAACTGCCAACTGATAGAATGCTTTATGGCTGCTTACTCATTTGATGTGATTCAAATTGCTTCTGTAAAGTCTAAATGTTTATTGGTCAGTGTCTAGTTTGGAAGACAGAGCCAGCCAACCAGGTGGCTCGAGAGAAAGGATTTAACATAGGTCACTAGTTACAAAGGTGTTGAAAGAGCTGAAAAGACAAATAGGATATGGGAAACACCTCAGAGATTTGCAAGAGCTGAAATCTGCTACAACCCTGGGACAGGAGGAATTGAGGGAGGAGGTGGTATTACTAGAGCTCAGAAATAGGCATTACCCAGTGGGAGCTGGGGCCATGGAGGAACACAGAGGAAGCTGGAACCACGTAGGAAATACAGCCACTGCTGGAGTCTCCACCATGCCAAAAGATGGCATGTGAAGTATGGGAGAATGAAATCTCCCACCATCCCATCCTCTAATCTGCCAGTCCTCCATGGCAGCCTTCCATTGGCTGAACCCAACCAGAAGCAAGGGACACTGGGAGTTGTAATTTGTGGCAGTCAGTCATCCACTGGAAAGGAGCGAGCCAAGGAAGAGCAGGAAATGGATTTGAGAAAAACAGGCACAAAAGGGGCGAGAAGAGTCCCTCTCCATAATTTGTTTTCTTTACACTCTTGTTGGCTTTCAACATGGCAGCCCAATGTGGGGAAACTAGGGTGGAGAAGAAGAAGAAAGTCACATTGCATCATTGTATTGCCTGGTGCAATCCTACCATCCACCAGCAAGTCTGTATGTAGCCTCTTTATGGACTCCAGTCTGGACTAATGGCCTGGACACCCGCCTCCTGAATCCATAAAGTCCACCACGCCTGCTGGTAACCAGAGTCCTGTTTTTCGCTGGATCCCAAATAACTGGAGGTGACTCAACTCCATCCTGAGCTCTGGGCAGGGCCAGGGCAGCAGAAACCGAGCCCTTTTCCTGTCTAGGATTTGAAGAGTTCTCTACCAGTTGCTTCTACCCTCAGAATTAAAAAATAATGTTTGTGCAGCCCAGCCCATTAGCGTGCTTCCCTGATGACACAGCCTCCTCCACCTCTTCGCTGCAGGCCTGCCTTTCCGAGTTCCAGCCAGAGCGCTTGTTAACATGCTGTCTGAAAGTCATTTTTGGACCAGAAATAAGGAAGTGGGGCCAAAGCTCACTTTGTGGAAAGATTTTATTTCCATCTGAGTCCACTTCAAGAAACAGCCAGGGATTAGTTTTGCTAGCTTTTTTTAATCTACCTCCTACCCCCAAAAAAATTGCCAGGACTTTCTGAAGCAGATTTATGGTATTGCTTTGCAATTATGTTTCAAACTATGGAGACCAGAAGCCCCTTCTTTGGAGATGTCTCCAAATTGGCTGGCACCACTAAATATAGGCCAAATGAAAACCATTCATCAAGCTTGGCATGGGCAGTCTATTTCAAGCCAGGTTTTACAGAACTTGGTGCAATACTGGAGGGGTCCAGCTAATTTCCTATACACTAGTTGAAATTATGAACTCATCCAACTTCAAGTAGTAAGGAGAAGGAATAAGACAGATAAAGAAACTTAAAAATGAGGGGTTATCCCCAGTCATGTTCCCGAAACCAGTGGTTCCCAGACTTTAATGTTTCACCCAGTCACCTGGGGATTCTAATTTGGTTGGTCCAGGGTGGGGCCTGGGATTCAGCATCTCTAACCAACTGCCAGGTGATGCTAATGCTGCTGGTTCAGGACCACACTTTGAATAGCTAGGACCTGGACAGTGGTGTACAAAGCAGGGTGGATAAAATGATCCTTTAGGGGTTGAGGGAAAATACCAGAATTCTATTTATTTTGTAGCTCATCCCTTTCATTTCTTCTTTTTGCATATAGTTATAATGGGTTTTTAAAAGTTTATGTTTATTTTATTTTAAGTTCTGGGGTACATGTGCAGGATGTGCAGGTTTCTTACATAAACCAACGTGTGCCATGGTGGTTTACTGCATCTATCAACTCATCACCTAGGTATTAAGACCAGCATGCATTAACTATTTTTCCTGATGTTCTCCCCCACTGGCCCTCCCTGACAAGCCCCAGTGTGTGATGTTTCCCTCCCTGTGTCCATGTGTTCTCATTGTTCAGCTCCCACTTATAAGTGAGAACATACAGTGTTAAGTTTTCTGTTCCAGCATATAGTTATAATGTTTACAATATATAAACCTAATGGACATGAACATATATAGGTATGTGTGCATATATATATATATAAAATCCATCCTTGATTTTGTTTTGTTTTCTAGATGGGGTCTTGCTATATCACCCAGGCTAGTCTCGAGCTCCTGGACTCAAGAGATTCTCCTGTCTCAGCTTCCCAAGTAGCTGGGACTATAGGCACACGTGCCACCACACCCAGCTCTCAATTTTTTTATCCAGGTCAAAGTGAAAAATGTTTAAAGTTCGTAGACCTCTGACCAAGTTCACAAAGAAAGTACTTCCTCAGACACTTGGAGGAAATCTATATAACATAGAAACACCTTCTCCAAATTGCTTATTAGCTTTTTCTACAACTGAGAGCTAAATAGGAACTTATCACTGAGCACCTATTACATACCTAACACTGTGTGAGGGGTTTTACCTCTTTACCTTGTGACATAAATAGTATAACACCCATTTTACAGAAAAAACTGAGGCACAGATCAGAAAAAATAACTTACCTAAGTTCCTTTTATATAACCACCACTAGAGTGTCAGGCTCAAATTTGATTCAGAGAAAATACAAACAGAGGCAAAATGTTCCAGTCCCCAAGTCAGCCACTATTAAGATGGGGTGACAAGAAGTCCCGAATTGTGGTGTCTGAACATTTCCCTGTTTACCTGTATTGGTCAAATGAAATAGCTGCTGTGACTATACTTTACACACTTCCAGCAGCTTTGCAGAGGCAAATTTACAAAATTCGAAAAGCAGCTGTGTGTTGAAATTAGCAGACTTTGTTGTTGGTATCTCAAGTCCTGGGAGAGATTAAAGCAACCTGTCATCTGTGATCAGGACTCTGGGTTCTCCTCCTTGTCTGTTTTCTTTTAGAAATAAGCTCCTCCTTTTTTCCTAGGAAATTACTAAGTGTCAGATACTAGCATCAGCATTTCATGTGCATCGTCTCCATTAACCCTCACAGAAATCACCAAAAGCTGCTATTACTGTCCCCATTTACTGGTCAGGAAACTGAAGCGTGAACAGAATAAAGGCATCCTAGGAACGGGACACACTAACATTAGTGCCAGAGCTGGCTCGAGGTGGATCTGGTTCCAAAGCTCAGTTCTGAAGCCATGTGCTCTCAGTCTTTCCTGCTTGATTCTTCATCCTTCCTTAGCCCCATACGGGAGTGCTGATGTTCACTGGTTCATTACTCTGACACCCATCAGGCTTGAGAGAAGAGAGAGAAGAGAAATAACCTGTCACACCTCAACCCTGCTTACCTGGGACCCAGGCATGGAGGGACACAGGTGCCAGCCAAGGCCTCAGACACAACAGTTCCAGTGAAACACACAGGTGACGTCTCCATCGCTCTGCAGTTGACAAAGCAGGTGTTCTGGCTCCCTGGGCCTCGGTGAAGTTTTCTTTGGAATCAGTCAGGGTGTGAAGTTTGGGGAAACTGTCAGAGCCAGGGTGCCTAGAGCCAGAGGGGTTATTTTTAAGTTATAAGTCAAAAAGAGCCTTGAGCAGAAATGTTCCCACCTGCCGCAGAATCAGGCATCCTCTGCCAAGGAGGGCTGGGAGATGTGGGGACCTCTCAGACATGGAGAGGTGCCCGTGTGTATGCATGTGAGTGTGCATGTGCATGCAAGTGTGTGTGCATGCAAGTGTGTGTGTGTGCATGTGTATGTGAGTGTGAGAAACTGTGTGAGTGTGTGAGAATGTATACATGCTTGAGTGTATATGTATATGGGAATGTGTACATATATATGTATGAGTGTGTATATGTGGAAGTGTGTGTATGGGAGATAACTCTGTGTATGTATGTGAACCTGTGTGCACATGTGAGTGTGTGAACATGTGTGCATGTATGTGTGGACATGATTGGGTGTGTGTGTATGTAAGTGCGCGTGTGTGAGTAGGTTTGAGTGTGTGCATGTGACAGTGTGTGAATGTGAACATATTTGAGTTCGTATAGATGTGTGTGTGTGTGTGTGTATATGAAAGTGCATGTGGGCTAGGCATGGTGGCTCACACCTGTAATCCCAGCACTTTGGGAGGCTGAGGTGGGCAGATCATGAGGTCAGGAGTTCAAGACCAGCCTGGCCAACATGGTGAAACCCCATCTCTACTAAAAACACAAAAATTAGCTGGGCATGGTGGCCCACGTCTGTAATCCCAGCTACTCAGGAGGCTGAGGAAGGAGAATTGCTTGAACCCAGGAGATGGATGTTGCAGTGAGCCGAGATAGTGCCACTACACTCCAGCCTGGGTGATAGAGCGAGACTCCATCTCAGAAAAAAAAAAGAGGAAAGAAAAGAAAAGAAAGTGCATGTGAGAAAACTGTGTAAGTATGAGTATGTGAACATGTTTGTATGTGCATGTTTGAGAGTATGTTACTGTGTGTGTGTATGCATATTTGAATGTACATGTGTTGGGGGTTAGTATAAACAATTTATGGCAAAAGAGATGTGAATCGCCTCTGCTATTGCTCTTCAATTCACCACTTGATGCCTGCCTCTGGGAGTGTCCTAATGTATTCAGAGCTAACATGACAATTAGGGTCATGGTTATATTCATATTCAAATCAGAGACAAGACAGCATCTTGCCTAGTAACACCACATTGGAATTGGAGAACCCGGGGTTCCAATCCCAGCCCTACCACTCTGTTAGCTCTGTGACCTTGGGTAAGTCACTTGGTCTGGGAAGCTTCCTTTCCTCATCTGTAGAAGAGGTTTAAGACCCACCTCACTGTCTTCTTGTGGGAATTAAACAAGAAAATGTACATGAAATGCCCTATCTGGTGCTTGGTATATAGTAAATATACCCTCTGCATGGTAGTTTTTACAACAATAATGAATCTGGACAGTGTTTAGGAGTAGAAAAGTCTTTCACGGTAGTAGGAGAAAGAAGACTAGAGACTCAAGGAAGTCTATTGAATACAGAAGCTGGGTTAGAGAATGGAAAGAGAAATCCCAGCCAGCATGAACCGGGAAAGGGAAACTATCAGTGGGGATTCTGATAACATTTGTTGGCAGGAAACAAGGGGCCCAGTCAAATGGGGTAACTGAGAGAATTTAAAGATGCTATTTATAAAGGTGTGGGCAGGACTAAAGAAATCAGCAAGAGATGGAGAGGCACGTCAGAGACACTGAGGAACTGGTAGTGTCACTAACCCTAAAGGAGCAAAGAAAGAGAATGGCATTGAAACTCAGAGAGAAAGAGAGAGGAGAGGTCTCCTAACAAAAGCTGAGACTTTTGGTCAAGATACTGCCAACACTAGGCAACCTGGCAGTGAAGGAACCAGGGAACCAAAGGCCCTAACTTCACTGTCCCCTACCCCTCACATCACTTCTGGTACCTCCCATTGTCTGAATCCAGTTGGGAGCCAGAGACAAGAATTCAACTGATAGAATCTTTACAGGGCAGCCAGATGGGTGGAGAGAAATGGAGAATGGATGGGAAGGGACAAATGGAAGAAGATTCCTGGCATGTGAATCTAGTGTGTCTGTCAGGATTGCATTACTCTACTAGTCAGAGACCTAGGACTAGCAAGATATGGATTTGTCTTATATAAAAAAGAAAAGAACAGAGGTAGGCAGGGCCACCATATTGCCTAACTCCAGGGAGCTCTGTTCACAGCATAAATTGTGAATGCTGCTCCCCGAAGTTAAGAAACAAAGGCTCGCAAGCAACTCCACGACGTAGTCAGTGTCACAGGTTGCCTATGTTTTTCTGCCCTGCCATCCTTAGAACTGGATTTCATCCTCAAGATTGCCCCATGATCATAGGTGGCTGCTAGAGCTCCAGCCATCACATTAAAAAGAGGAAGGAAAGGAGCAAAGGGCAAAACTCTCTGGAAGCTCCACCTAATAACTTCTGCTTCTATCTATCTCATCTGCCATCCCTACTGCAATGATGCTGCAAGCTATAATTCCTCTTTAACTTGACATCCTACTTCCCCCAAAAAACATATATGAGACTTTAATTGAAGAAGAAAGAGAATGATTATTGACTCTCCCTCAGATAAGTACTGAATTGGGAGTCAGAAGGCTTAGGTTCTGGTCTCTACTTTTATCCTGATTGACTGGATGATCTCGGGCAAGATGCTAGTTATTCACTCATTGGCCTGTGATTAGCTAGTATGCCTCAGCTTCAGGATGAGGGATTGAATTCAGTTCTTATCTATGTATCCAACACTTTGAAACCTAAGTTAAAGCTTCACCAACTACCCAATGCATGCACTTCTCATAGTTCAGGGCAGGGGTACAGAGAAACAAACCAATACTATCTAAGCACATTTAAAGTTCCTACTCAGGTGGGATATACAGTACATCTGTTCACATCTATTAGGCCAAGGAAGCCACAGGACCAAGACTGAAGTCAGTGGGGGAAGGAAGTATATTCCTGATTCAGTAAACCATGACAAGAAAGAATTATAAACAAATAATACAATCCATGACTACTCTCTTGAGGTATTGAGCAGTACCTCAATTAATTCTCATGATAATTCTTTATGATAGGAACTTTTACCCGTTGACAGGTTTTTTTAAAAAAGACAAAACCTGAAGCTCTAGGGGTTAAGCAACTTGTTGAAGGCGACAAAAGTGTCACACCTGCAACTCAAACTGTCTGAATCCTGAACCCAGCTCTTAACTTGCAGGCTAGCTGTAGCAATCTAGCCTGATTTTCATGTTCCTTAACTTCACATTTCCTGTAGTTCTTCTGCCACATTGGCACGTATTTATTTTCTATGCAATGAAATGTTTTATGATGCTTCAGCCCAGCAGCTCACCTGTAAGCCTGCAGCATTTATGTAAATACTGCTATTATTAATATTATATGAGCCTTATGTCTAATTTATTACAAAATCCAAGGCTGTCATCTTGGGAGCTGTGTCTCCTATAAGTAACTGCACTCAGAGATAAAACAAAATAAATGTGAGTTTATGGGTATAGTATAAACCATCGGGAGTTCACCCATAAGCTCCCAGCACTCATCATGCCCGTGCATGCTGATGGCTTCTAGTGCAGGCATCCGCAACTCTCCCTCTGAGGGCTTCTCCTGGAATCTCGCTCCCGAGGTAGACCAGCAGTTCTGGGGAGCTGACACCCCCAGGAACAGCCCTCGGACAATGACAGACTGGGGTTGGAAGATACGTACTCTATCTTTTTATCCCTTGGGGGGACAACTCCAAGGCATGTTCTGCACTGTGTCTCAGAGTTCCCCAGCAGGAGTGAGCTTCAGTGTCCTCTGTCAGTAACCTACTCATGAACACACGCTGTATGAACTTCTTTCCTTTCAAATTTCTCAACCTCCTTACTGGCGCTTACCGGAATCACCTCCAAAAGCAAAACAAAATGAAACAAAACTTTATGAGCACTCAGATACTTGTCTTGGGGTTTACTTCTGGGGAAACACTACTGAGACAAGAGGTGACTCATTACTATTTTATTATTAGTGAAAAGTAGTTGGTGTTATATACCTAGGTGGTAACTACCAGCATTCCTTTCATTGTTTATTTCCAACAAGGTTTACCTTTTTCAAGGAGGGACCCCACAGGCTCCAATGAAGGCTTTGAATACTCTCAGAAGAAAAATGCACGTTTGCATAAAATGCACCTCCCCAGACTCTGTCAGGCCTAGATTGATTGATTCAATACAGAAAGAGAGAGAGAGAGCTACAGGCAAGCACTAACTGAGGCAGGAGATCCCAGAGCTCTAACTCTGGAGAAAGCTCACAGACTACTGCTGAGCTAATAGCCTCTTCCATTTCTGGCTTAGCCAAGTTCAGGAACATCATCCTTCATAGCTCTAAAAACTAGACTAAGCAAAAGCCAGGCAAAAACTCGTTGTCGGAAATTCTTCATTACGTGCCTGGGAGTGCACTCCTGGTTGTTTAGGTTGCTTATCTGCTGGCCCTGTGTTCACCTCTTCAGTTCTCCGAAGCCTTCACCCTCCAAGGCGTCACCACGGACTTCAAAGGCTTCTCCACCCTTGGAAGTGACTCGTGGATGTGTAGGTGGCAGGAGGAGGGAGCCGCAAGCAGGACTCCAGCCTCTTGCCTTTTGGCAAGGAAGCGAGGGCTGCTGTGGAGGCCAGAATTAATTCCTCCTGCTAGCCAGGAGGCCAACGCACTGCGATGAGCCAAGCACGCACCCCACACCCCCACAGAGCCAGGCTTCCCTTCCCTTAGGGTAGATTTTTCCAGTCCGCTTTCATTAGTCTGGCTTAACAATCTGATAGTGGGTGGAAGAAATGGGCTTTGAAAGCAGCCAGCCAAGCTTGAATTGGAATCCAGGGCTCCGTGGAGAATGACTTAACTTTTCTAGGCCTTACTTTCCTCATCTGCAAAAGAGGAAATCAGTATCTCCTTTGCCAAGTTGTTTTAAGAATCAAGGAGAAAACTAAAATCATGTGTCGATGAGAACAGAGCACACAGTAGGTGCTTCATAATTGACAACTTTGATTACCATCATCATTATTACTACTACTTCCAAAGGCCCTTGGCTGGTTTCCCTTGCTAACCCTAATTCCATTTTCTGCTTTCCTCTCCTTTCTTTGCACGCTAGAGGACGTAATTCATCTTGCTCCCCTCCCAAATCCTGCCTCGCTTGAAATATTCTCCTGGGTTTCTTCAGAGCCATGGTACCACCTGGAATTATCCCAGTGGCCTCTCTCTGACGCAATAAGATCTTTCTTTATGAAAAAGCCACAGCAAATACCAGTTGAAGCATTTTAGATGTGGTCTGACCACCGCCCCATTCAGTTCACCCAGAACAATGTCCCCTCTATTGAGGCTGCGTCGTAAATATCTTACTTGCTTATCCTAGGCTAGGAAGTGGTCTCCGGGGCCAAGAGATTGCTTTCTTCTCATTTATTTATGGGGAAGACTTTTAAAATCTGACTCTTTCATCTGTAAAGTCCATTACTGACACAGACAAAGGCAAGGTTTGACTAAAGCAAGATATCTATTGCTCAGTGCCTCAGTTTCCTCATCTGGAAATGTGGCATGACCTCCTGTTACTAATTATGGTATCTGATAAGACTATTACTAACATAAATAACAGTATTAAGAGAAACAGCAGCTCTCAGTTGCTGAGGGTTTACAGTGTTGCAGATACTGTGCAAAGTGCTGTGTTTCATTCATACCTCCATGAGTACAGGTCATCATCATTACCGTCCTCATTTCCCAGATGAGAAAACTGAGCGTCAGACAGGTTACATACACATAGTCAAGACTATATGATAATAAGAGGCAGAGCCAAGATTTGAATCTGGGTCAATGGGATCCCAAAGCCCAAAGCCCAGCCACCCCCAACAATCTACCACTTGGTAACCATGCTACCATAGTTAACATAGCAATTGAGAACCCAGTAAGAAAAACTCACAGAGCGTGACCAGCACCACTATGCGAGACGGGGTTTATCCTTCCTTCTATTATTTTTATTATAAGACCAGAACACCCTAGTAACTACCAGCCCCCACAGCCTAAACAGGCGGTAACCAGGGCTTGCTGCATGTTATTATGGTCAGCCTCACCCTAGAACTAATAACGCAGCATCTGCGCCCTTCCATGACCCTCCTTCCCTGGGAGCTATGAGCAAACTCATTCCCCTATAAAAACAGAGAAGCCAAATTGGTTCTAAAGCAGCTGTCTTTATTATCTGGAGGCAAGGAAAAGCTTACGAAAGCTTTCTTGGGATCTGAGCCTGGTTTCGCTGTCCCTTTGTAGAAGACCCCAAGGGGAGCGCCTGTTGAGTTAATTCTCTTAGCCCCAGTGTAGAGTGGGCACAGGCTGCCTCCTGGCCTTGAACTCAGAGCTGACATGCCCCCATGGTCCTCTGGGAAGCTCTAGGCTGGCTTCTGGAAGAATGGACAGAACCTTGAATGCCCGGCAGGAAGGGCCCTAACTGCCCCAACTCGAAGACTTTCCACTCTTCAGAAGCTGCTGATGTGGGAAGACACAGTTCTCTTTGTTCTTGGGTTGGTTAACAAAATCTCTACATTTAGTCTTCTCAGCTTGAGGCTGGGAGTTTAGTTTCTTCCTCTCCTACGATGAAGACATTGCAGGTGGGCAGTCCCACATCCAGAAGCTTCCACTAGATCTCCCCGTGGGTACCTTCTTCTTAACCATCAAATCCTTAACCCTGTTGTCACCTCCTCCAAGAAGCCTTCCCTGACTACTCAACCTAGAGCATCACATCTCCGTTTGTTTTCTTTTCAGTATGAGAAACGACCTTGTTTGTTTAGATATTTGATGGTTTATTGGCAGTGCTGCCCATCCTCCCCTCCCTGGAATGTAGGTCACAGGAGGGCAGAGTCCTTATCTGTCTCATTCACTTCCATGTTTCTAAAATCTAGAACAACGCTTGCTCATAAACTAGATTTGTTAAATGAATGAATTCAACAAACAACGGATTGAACAGAAGATGGAAGATGAGTACTCATTTCTATTTGGTACTTAAGGAGAGGGAGGACTGATTAAAGCGAAGCAAAATGGACAAGCCAGCAGTCCTGTGAGCTCCATGAACAGCCACCGCACTTCCTCATACCCCATCCCCGGCCCTTTTCTGTGTCCCTGCTGAGTGGTTGGTTCTCCACCAGACTGAGCTCCTGGTAACATGAGGAATTTTTTTTTTTTTTTTTTTTTTTGAGACGGAGTTTCGCTCTTGATACCCAGGCTGGAGCGCAATGGCGCGATCTCGGCTCACCGCAATCTCCGCCTCCTGGGTTCAGGCAATTCTCCTGCCTCAGCCTCCTGAGTAGCTGGGATTACAGGCACGCGCCACCGTGCCCAGCTAATTTTTTTGTATTAGTAGAGACGGGGTTTCACCATGTTGACCAGGATGGTCTCGATCTCTTGACCTCGTGATCCACCCGCCTCGGCCTCCCAAAGTGCTGGGATTACAGGCTTGAGCCACCGCGCCCGGCCACATGAGGAATTTTTTCATCTAGTTTCTTATCCCTAAAACCAGCACAGAGCTGGGTGTGGGCAGAGCAGGGCACCAGACTTTCTGGATTCAAACTCCACTGACTTATGTGTGATTTTTGACAAGTGACTTGTGCTCTCTAAAGCCCAGCTTCTTCATCAGTACACAGGGATGATAGAACTGCCCTCCTAGAATCAATGCAAGGATTAAATGCGACAGTTGTGTATAGTCTAGGCCAAACTCAATAATTATAATAATAGCACAATCATCACTAAATATGTTAAGGTCTTAAATGTATTACTATAGTACAAAGTGTTTTAATATCTGTGAATGTTATATGCATATTTAAAATGTATTATTCTCATGTCTTAAATATTATAAAATGTTTTCCTGTTTAAAATGTATTTTTAAATGTTTTAATGTTTTACATGTGGCATTTTTTAATGTTTGCTGAATAAAGAAATTTTTTAAATGAATGATTTTATTTCTTCCTCTTTCCCACCCCCTGCCCCTTCTCCTCTGCAAATTGAGGGCTTAGGCTCTAAAACTTGGACTATGACAGCTCCATTTCCATTTCTATCCTTGAGCCCACATTTCTTTCCATGCAGAAAGGTCTAAGGTGAGCGTACTTATGTAGAATAGCCCAAACAAGAGCTTTGAAATCTAACAGACTGGGATGTGAAGCCTGACTCTATTATGTATCCCTTTAAGTTTCTCTTTCATCATTTCAAAAAGAGACTCAAAAAATCTACCTACTTCACAGGGTCATTTTGAGGGATAAAGGTGAGAGTGTGTAAGAGAGGGCTCAGTCCAGGTCACATGTATTTATTGAGCACATACTCCATGCCAGCTCCACTACTAGGTACTGGGGATAGCTCAGTACACAAGAACAGAGATCCGGCTCTTATGGAGCCCCTAGTGCAGCAAGCTGGTATTTTTCCCTTTCTGAGTAGTGGACTCCATATTCTCAAGTTCCTGTCTAATCATGTGGGCTGTCTGCCTCCTCTAGCATTCTTTCTCCTCCATCCAACTCACCTTCCTCTCACGTTCTTTATCTAACTCACAGTGGCAGACATTTAAAGAATATGCAGAGCTGAGCATGCAAGGCACATAAAACTAGAAAGATGCTCCCTTACATGGTGAGCAACTGAGAGCAGGGTCAGTGCTGCAGTGGGCACCACACTGCACCACCCAGATCCCACCTTAGACAGAAGTGTTATTCCCTCACCTGCTGAGAATGTTGCCAGCTGATGACTCTTAGCTGGTAGCTTCCCCGGAATTGCCCTTGGCTAAATTGCCCTTTCTCTCAAGGTTACATTCCCTACTTGGGGCAGCTGACATCCAATGACTCGTCCGTGCTGGTCTCCTTCTTCCAACTCAGGACAACTCAGAAGGGCAGTCCCAGTTCCAGCAGTGCCTGTGGGTCTAGTCAAGGTCTTGTAACTGCACCATTGCTCAGTCTCCCCTGCTGTCTAATCTTGCTTCCTTCTCTCTTATCTTGCACACTAATCTCTATCTCAGAGTCAGTCTCCCAGGTGAATTGAACCTGAAACAAAGTGCTGTCCTCAGTGTCGGGCATATAGTCAGCATCAATCAATATTAGTAGACTAAATGGCATATTGTTTAGGATTACTGTGATGGCAAGCAACGGAAACCCAATCCAAACATAGGAGATGAGTCACTCAAGTATCTGAAGAGCCAGAGCATGTCAATGTCATCAGGACTCTCTCTCTCTTCTCTGCTCAGCTCTGTTCTCCCCCCATTAGCTTTATTGCCAGTCCAACCTTCTTCACATGGTGGCTCCTTAAACTTCAGGTTTGCATTTACCCAGGTTTCCCCTCTTTAACTGTTTATTATTTTAATTGACAAATAAAAAGTGTACAGGCCAGGCATGGTGGATCACGCCTGTAATCTGAGCACTTTAGGAGGTCGAGGAGGGAAGATCGCTTGAGCTCATGAGTTTGAGGGCAGTCTGAGCAACATAGTGAGTTCTATCAAAAAAATTTAAAAAGTAGCCAGGCATGGTGACATACGCCTGTGGTCCCAGCTACTCTGGAAGCTGCGGTGGGAGGATCGCTTCAGCCTGGGAGGTTGAGCCTGCAGTGAGCCCTGATCATGCTTCTGCACTCCAGCCTGGGCCACAGAGTCTCCAATAATAATAATAATGGTACATATTTATGATGTACAACATGATGTTTTGAAAGGTGTATACACTGTGGAATGATTAAATCCAGTTCATTAACATACACATTATCTCCCATACCTTTTTTGGCAGTGAAAAATCTTAAAGTCTACTCTCTTAGCAATTTTCAAGAATGCAATACATTGTTATTAACTATACTCACCATGTTGTACAATAGATTTCTCCACTCAGCTTTAAGACCTTCAGAAAGAAACAAGACTTCTCTTTCCTAACAGTACCCAAAAAACTCCCAAGGCTGAATCGCATTGGCCTGGTCACATGACCATCCCTAAGCCAATCATTATGACTGAGGAATTGACTTTCCTGATTGGCCAGGCTTGAGATGCATGGATATCCTGGGAGCTGGAGAGCTCCACCTAAACCACAAATGATAGCCCAGAATCAGTGGTTCTCCTAAGGAAAAACTAAAAAATTCTGCTATAAAAGGGGAGAATAAATATAGGGCAGTGAAAACTCCAGGAGAGCCACTGCAAAGAATTTATACAAAAATCCACCGTACAACTTCAATACTTCCTTTTTTACATTATTCACACTTCCAGCACGTAGGTATTTTGGGAGAACTTTCAGTCTTCCCTGAAGATACAAATGACACTATCAGCCAAGAAAATGTATAGGCATTCTATGTATCAACTGACAGAACAATCAGGAATCTTAAAAACTACCTGCAAAATTCCTAGTATCTTTGCACGCCCAGCTCTAATGTCATGGAGGTCTTTCCGAAATTATTCCAGAAATAACCCTCTGACACTCTCTTCAGGGTTGCTCTGTCCCCATTGTACTGACTCCATAAGGTGCCATTAACTATTTTAATGTCTCTTCCACTGACCTATGAAGCTATACATAATTGAGCTTCTCAGATAAATATTCTCCATACAGTGGAAGCTAAATATAGGCTTCTTCATGGCCTGTTCCCCAACTGGTCAATAGGAGTTTGGCCAGGATGTGTAAAAGCTGCTAAAGAAATCCTTACAAAAGTTTGTGGAGATTCTAGAACTTGTCTCTTTCACAGAGGTTGCCATGATCCCTGGGTGTGTAGCCAATGGTAACAATTGCTTATGTTCATAAACACTTTCTTGTGCATGCCTTTTTTCTGTTCTTATTATCAGCAGCAGTCATTATTTTATGTCTCATTTGTTGAGTTCATGATGTGTACCAGCCCCTGAGGTAAGCACCTTATATGTATTATCATATTTATTCCATATGGCCTCAAGGAGGTATGACTTATTTTATAGATGAATAAGCTGAGACTGTCTCAGAGAAGTCAAATGATTTGCTCAAGGCTACACAGCTAGGAGGGAGTGGAGCCAGAGCCTAAACCCAATGTCTGTGTGGCTCTAAGACCCTTGATGTTAAGCAATGAACTAGTATTATACTCATCCTTGCAAAGTCCTGGGAGGCAAGCCAAAAAAATCTGCTTATCCCCATTTTACAGATGGGAACCTGAAGTATAGATTATTAAAGGGAAATTTACAGAAAGTCACAAATATATCCTAAAGGGCATAAGGATCAGCTATGCTTCTGCAAGAGATGATTGTTATTAATTCAGAAAAGGGAAGCGAAGTGCAGAGAGCAGCAAGCCTGAGGAGCACTTACTCTCCCAGAGATGTCTGGTTTCAGACATGTGCGTGAATCAAGCACTTGGCACAAAATAGACTCTGGATAGACGTGAGCTGAGGCCGAAGCCACGGACACCAGCAACCACAGAGGACTCCTGACAGATGTGCTATTTCATGCGGGACCATTCATTCACATGATGGATGTGAGGCAGCGAGGCTGAGTTCAGGGTCCCATAGAAACCAGCATCCATGGGGAAGTGCTTCACATGCCACAGCCCCCTCCCCACTTAGACTTGGAGCCAGCTCCCAATACTGTCTGCGGGCTCCTCCCCTCGTTCTTCAGCAACGAGCTCCACTGCGGAACTTTATCGTGTTTCCTGACCCTGCAGTACGTACCTAACCTTGCCTGTACTCTCCCTTTTCCGCCACCCCCGCCCCCGCCACAGCCTGTACCTTGGCTGCAATATCTCCTCCTCATAAATCACGCGGCCATATTAACTGTCTCTCAATCAATCTCTTCCAGGTGTTGGCTCAGACAGTCTCTCAAGGAGAGTGTCTCTCCCCTTGAGGCTTAGGCGCTAAGAGCCTCCTCGTCTGGGAACAGTTAAAACCCAGATAGCTTCTTTTCTTTCTCAGGATTTCTTGGTTCAGAAGTGAGACCCCCAGGATCCACAGACTGCAGAGAGCTTCAAAAAAATTCAGGAGAGGGTCAAACAGGCTCTAAGGGGCATTTATCAACAGCCAAAGGCTTGGTAAATATCGCCAATGTTTGGTATTTCCACCAGCACATATTCTGCAAAGGAAATCTAAACCTCAGAGCTGGGGCTTGAAGCTAAAAGTGTTGGGTCTTCCAAATTCAACTGTAAATACGAGTTTGTTTTAGAGAGTTGGCGTCTCACAGTGTCTGCTCCCTTTATTGGACACTTTGGTGAGTGTGACAGAGATAATGCTATGTCTTTTATTTCTCACAATCTTTAGTTAGTTTGAGGACATGTGACTAGGTCCTGGCCAATGGTAAACAAGCATATCCTGCCACTTCCAGGTTTGGGTATGAGATTCCCTGGGCAATCATCCAAAATCTCCTTCCCTTTCCTCAATTACCTAGGAGGTTGTGTACTCAAAATGGAAGGAGACTAGATTTCTGAATCACCGTCTGGAGGAGAACTGCCAAAGATGGCTGCCCAGTCCATGTGATGAAAGTGAGAATGTCAAGCCACTGAGTTTTAGGGGGTTATTACTGCAGCATTACCTAGCCTACCGTAATACAATTAGATTCAAAAAAGCCTATCAGTTTGCAAGATATGACTGCAAACTACTTACGTACCACCTTTCATAACCTATCTTCACTTGTAAATGCTGTAGCAGCTGTGATTAATGGTATGTCCACTGTCAAGGAACATCAACTGTTGAGTTGATACTCAATTTGCTGTAAATCAGGCTTTCAGTTTGCCCACTAATTAGACTTTAAATTCTATCAAGAAATCATAAAACAGTCATTAAATATTTGGGGTCTAGAATGAAGCAGACTTGGGTTTGAATATAACTTAGTCATACACACTAATGTGTGAACTTAGGCAAGGTTTAACTTTCAACTTCCTCATCTGTAGAGAATGGTATTTGTAGTAGATACTGTTGGCTGCATTCTATCACAGTTGCTGGTTTCCTAGATCCCTTCTTTAGGATTGAAGGATTGACTCTCCACCAGAAAGATTGTCAGCTGACAGCCTTCAGATATCAGAAACAGCCTCATCAGCAGAAAGCTACCTCTTCCAAGGTCACAATCCTTTCCTGGGATCGCCCACGTCCAATGATGGATTGATGGGAGGTATAAAAGCCTGATCTCCTTTCTTCCTGTTCCCAGCTTGGGACAACTCAAAAAGGCCATCCCAGATTCAGAGCTTGTGGTGCAGAGTCCCTAAGACGGTCCCAGTTATCTCTGCTTCTTGATTCTCACGTCTTTGTATCATCTCCTCCTCATGAGCATGAACAGGATCTGCGACTTGCTTCACTGTGACAGAACACATTGAAGGTAAGGATGTCGCTGTGATTATGTCACATAAGACTGTAAGGTCCAACTTGCCAGAAGGCTCTTTCCTTTGTTGACTTTGATGAAGCAAGTGACTATGTTGGGAAGACCCATGTGGCAAAAAACCTAAATGTGGCCTCCTGCCAACAGCCACCAAGAAACTGGTGCAGGCAGTTTCTTCCAGATTGTATGGAAGATTGTATGTATGCGCAGATTGTATGTATGCGCAGATTTCTTCCAGATTGTATGTATGCGCATGCATACAATCTGGAAGAAACAGAATTCTTCCAACAGCCACAGGAGCTTGGAATAAGATCCCTCCCCAGCCAAACCTCCAGTTCTGTCTGACATCCTGATTGCAGCCTTGTGAGAGACCCCGAATCGAAGGACAAGGAAAGTTACGCGTGGACTCCTGACCCACCAGAACAGTGAGATACTAAATGTGTGCTAACTTTGGAATTTGTTACATAGAAATAGACAACTAATATAAAGATCTCTGTGGGATTGTCTAAAGCCTTCATTGAGACTACAGTACATGGGAAGCTGAGGCGGCAGATCACTTGAGGTCGGAAGTTCAAGACCAGCCTGGCCAACATGGTGAAACCCCGTCTCTACTAAAAATACAAAAATTAGCTGGGCATGGTGGTGTGTTCCTGTAGTCCCAGCTACATGGGAGGCTGAAGCAGAAGAATCACTCGAACCCAGGAGGTGAAGTTTGCAGTGAGCTGAGATTGTCCCACTGCACTGCAGCCTGGGTGATAAAGCAAAACTCTGTCTCAAAAACAAACAAAAACTGCATCATAGCCCCACTCTTTCCCTCTGTTTACTCTTACTTCCTTTCCTTATCTTTTACGATTGTTGATCCCAAGAGAACTCCTGTCTTAGCTCACTTTCTGCTGCTATAACAGAATACCACAGACTGGGTAATTTAAAAACAATAGAAATTTATTTGGCTCAATTGGCTCACAGTTCTAGAGGCTGGGAATTTTAAGAGCATGGCACTAGTGGCTAGTGAGAATGTGAGACAGAGACGTGAGACAGGAGGGAAATGGGAACACACGTATCCTTTTATCAAGAGCCCACTCCCATGATAATATCCACAAGGGCAAAGTCTTCATGACCTAATCACCTCTTAAAGTCCTCACCTCTTAATACTATTACAATGGAAATTACATTTCAGCATGAGTTTTGGCCAGGGCATTCAAACCATAGCAATCCTGTAATAATAAATCTCTTGCACTCTAAACTCTTAGGGTCTACCTCTCAGAGAACCCATCCTGTGACACCTATTTAATATCTACTTGCTCCCTTTTCTGTTTTGCTGATAAAACTCTGATTTTTATATTTGATTCTCCTTGAAATGACCCTATGCTTCCAGGGAGTCATGTCCCTGCCCATGGATCAGGGGTTGGACAGATGGATGAATGAATTAATAGATGGTTGAGTGGAGGGAGAGAGTGAGAAATAAATGGATGGATGGATGATGGATAGATGGATGGCTAGATGGGTAGATAGATGAATTAATGGATGGTAACACTTTCTCTTCCTTTCTTTTCTTTTTTTTTAAATTGTACTTTAGGTTCTGGGGTACATGTGCAGAGCATTAAGGATTGTTGCATAGGTACACACATGGCAATATGGTTTGCTGCCTCCATCCCCCCGTCACCTACATCTGGCATTTCTCTCTGTGTTATCCCTCCCCGACTTCCCCAACCCCCCACTGTCCCTCCATTGGCCCCCTCCCAACAGACCCCAGTATGTGATGCTCCCCTCCCTGTGTCCATGTTTTCTCATTGTTCAACACCCACCTATGAGTGAGAACATGCGGTGTTTGATTTTCTGTTCTTGTGTCAGTTTGCTGAGAATTACGGTTTCCAGATTCATCCATGTCCTAACAAAGAACACCAACTCATCACTTTTTGTGGCTGCGTAGTGTTCCATGGTGTATATGTGCCACATTTTCCTTGTGCAGTCTGTCATCAATGGGCATTTGGGTTGGTTCCAGGTCTTTGCTATTGTAAACAGTGCTGCAATGAACATACGTGTGCATGTGTCTTTATAATAGAATGATTTATAATCCTTTGGGTATATACCCAATAATGGGATTGCTCGGTCAAATGGAATTTCTATTTCTAGGTCCTTGAGGAAGTGCCACACTGTCTTCCGCAATGGTTCAACTAGTTTACACTCCCACCGACAGTGTAGAAGTGTTCCTATTTCTCCACATCCTCTCCATTATCTGTTGTCTCCAGATTTTTTAATGATTGCCATTCTAACTGGGGTGAGGTGGTATCTTAATGTGGTTTTGATTTGCATTTCTCTAATAATCAGTGATGATGAGCATTTTTTCATATGTTTGTTGGCCTCACAGATGTCTTCTTTTGAAAAGTGTCTGTTCATATCCTTCTCCCACTTTTGGATGGGGTTGTTTGTTTTTTTTCTTGTAAATCTGTTTTAGCTCTTTGTAGATTCTGGATATCAGCCCTTTGTCAGATGAGTTGCAAAAATTTTTTCCCATTCTGTTGGTTGCCGGTTCACTCTAATGATTGTTTCTTTTGCTGTACAGAAACTCTGGAGTTTAATTAGGTCCCATTTGTCTATTTCGGCTTTTGTGGATGGCAACACTTTCTTCCTTGCTGCCTGATGTCCTTACACACCGAGGTCTGATATTTCTCAAACCCTTGCCTATAGGCCTAAGCTAATGTGTGTGGTCATTTTAAGGACTTTTAATTTCCTCTCTGCCAATGGCAACACAAAACATGAAACTTCTCTTCCTTAATGTGCCTTATGTCTCTGTAAATGGAAAGTGGAGTGGGAATGCACATTTTCTTCAATGTTCTTGTTATCCATTATCACCTTCCCAGGGATGCATAAACCAGAGTATCAGCCTGGGACATCCTAGGTTCCCACTGAGACCAAGGAGGCAGAAGTTCTCTCTACCAGTGACTTACTCTGTGACCTGTGCCAGCCCCTTCCCCTCTCTGAGCCTTAGTTTCCTCCTCTGTCCAATATGAGCATTGAATGAAACATTGTCTGAGCTCCCCTTTCTCCCTGTCACGCCCTATCATGTAGGATGTGTTCAGCTGAAATCGATATAACAATAGTAAAACATGCATTAAAATATCATTAACAAGATTAAAATTTCCAGAGCTGTTGCAGCTGCTCAACAATTTTGTCAAAGATACAGACTTTTTTTTCTCTTTTTAATTTTAATTTTAGATTCAGAGGGTGCATGTGAAGGTTTGTTACAAGGGGTATATTGCATGATACTGACGTTTGGGCTTCTATTGATCCCATTACCCAGACAGTGAACCTAGTACCCAGCAGAAAGTTTTTTCAGCCCGTATTCCCCTCCCTCACTCTCTCCAGTGTCTATTGTTCCAAACTTTATGTCTGTTTGTACCCAAGGTTTAGCTCCAACTTATAAGTGAGAAGGTATTTAGTTTTCTGTTCTGTGTTGATTCATGTAGGATGATGGCCTCCAGCTCCACCCATGCTCCTGCAAAGGACATGATTTCATCCTTTTTTGTGGCTGTGTAGTATTCCATGGTGTGTATGTACCATATTTTCTTTATCCAGTTCACCATTGATGAACATTTAGTTTGATTCCATGTCTTTGCTATTGAGACTAATACATGTGCAGGCTTTCCAATCCTTTGTCTTCCCCATATTTAACGTGTTGGTTCCCAGTCTCATCCTTGTCATCTCAGAGTCATACTATAGCTGCTAGAGCACCAAATATCACACTTCACTCTAGTGTCCAAATCAGGAAGGAAAGGGCCAAGAACAAAAAAAATGCTTTCTTTTAACAAGCAGGAAAACTCTCATTAGAAGCCCCCCAACAGGATCCCTCTACGGTATTTTTTTTTTTTTTTTTTTTTGGCCAGAACTGAATCATGAGGCCACATTTGCTGTAAGGAAAGCTGGGAAAGCAAGTACTTGACAACAACAACAGCAAAACGGGATTTGCATGGGTGTTTTGCTGTGTTGATCAGTGCAAGGAAACAAGATCTGTTTGAGGGAAGGAACTGACAGTGTCTGCTAGGGAGGCTTCAAATGCGTCATCCATGCTCCACTCTATGCAGAGAGACTGAGCAGACGTAGATGAAATAATTTGAAGCCACAGTGGACTCACATGAGAAAACAGGGCAGAAACAGAACTCTTGAGTACTGAGTGGCTGTGTTTGAGGAAATGGAGGCAGGGAGGAATTGGAAATGTTGATTGAATGGGAATGAACAAGAAAAGACAGGAAATCCTGACCTCTAGCTCCTCCTGCCTGGGTTCAGGGCCCTTCCTTTTGCCCCCACATTTTTACTTGCTGTACTGAAATCTTCCATGTTCTCACCTGATGGAGGCCAGCAGGAACTTGCCACACTGCTCCCTTGCTGAAACCCCTGACGTCGTTTTCCATGTTCTGAAGAGTAGAGAGGAAATTCCTTCAGCCAGTTTCCAAGGCCTTCTGTGATCATGTCTCTGCGAACCCTACTGGCCCTCACTGCCTCTGCTCTCCCGGCTCCCTGTGCTCCAGCCACACTGACCTCTTCCTGTTCCTAGAATTGATTTAGCTCAGTCCCACCTCAGGGCCTTTGCACATGCTGTCCCCTCTATGTGGAGGACCACTGGCCCTTATTTTTGCTAGTTAATTCCTACTTATCTTCCTAATTGCAGCTTAAAGAGTACTTCCTCAGAGCAGCCTTCACAACTTCCCTACACCATGACATAAATCAGTCATATTGATAGGTGTTTACCTGAGTCTATCCCTACTTCCCCCACTTCCCATACACTTGCCTTTCAGCTCCAAGAAGGCAGGAATGATGTTCATGTATCTTGCCAAAAGCATAACAGAGTGATTAAAAACAGAGGCTTTAGAGCCAAGCTGCATGGGTTTCAGTCTCAGCCATGCCACACACTAGCGGAGTGACCTTGAGCAAGTTTCTTAACCTCTCTGTGCTTTACTTTCCCCATCTGTATAAAGGTAAGAACAAAATCTACTCATAAGGTATTAAAAGCTTCGCATAGCACCTCACATTCTATGTGTTATACATGTATTTGAAATAATAATAATAATTAGTATTATTATTATTGTTACTTCCACATTCCCAGTACCTAACAAATGTTGGCACATAGTAGGTGCACACACAAAAGAAACTTGTTGAATAGATAAGTGATTGTTTATTTCTCTCACTCAAGGCAAAGATAATTATACCTTTCCATTTATTTATTCCCATGATAGGAACAGGACTTGGCACATAGTAGGTCTGCAATAAATGGAGAATAACTCAATGTCTGAAAGTAGGAATGATTCCTCCCCACCCAAGCCATGTGGACTCCCAATATTGCTATCTGCTTTGAGCTTTTCCCCTTCCTTCTAGAATCCAGGTGGGGATCTTCAGCTGCCTGGCCATGGGACAACCTCCCCTGCCCCCCTTTGCACTCCCCCACCCCAGCCAGAGATGCAGAGCAGCTTTGATCACTGACAGCAGCCTTCTTGCAAGAAAAAGAGAGAGAGAGAAAAATCTGGCCATTCAAGCTCCCTGAACATGACACTTATTAATAAAAGGAGCGGCTGTCAGCTCTGCTCCAATTAGTTATCCATTGTGCAGGGCAGATGTGGAGGCTTGAGGGCGGCCCCAAAGCTGGAAGGTGGAGGTGGGGGACAAGTGAGAAGTCACTGCTTTCAGATATTAAACATATGAGCAAGCCTGGGCTTGTGCTACTCAGCTGAGAAAGGCCTGGTACCCTTAGGATTCTCCAATCTCATTGGATTTTGACAGCCGTAGGTACTACTCCCCAACCTCCTCCTGTTTTCCTATTGTCGTTAAGTTTTTTGTTTGTTTGTTTTTGTTTCTTTGCGACAGGGTCTCGCTCTATTGTCTGGACTTCAGTGCAGTGGTGTGATCATTCATGGCTCGCTGCAGCATAGACCTCCTGGGCTCAATTGATCCTCCTGCCTGTCTCTCAAGTAGCTGGGACTACAGACACATGCCACCATGTCTGGCTAATTTTTGTATTTTTTTTTTTGTAGAGGTGTGGTTTTGCTGTGTTGTCCAGGCTGGTCTTGAACTCCTGGGCTCAAGCCATCCATCCATTTCAGCCTCCCGAAGTGCTGGGATTACAGGTGTGAGCCACTGTGCCCGACCTGTCATTAAGTTTAATTATACAATTAATACATGAATATGTTCTCCTTGCTTGACCCTACAGATGAGGCCACATGGGCCCCACCCCCACCTTAGTCTCCTCATTGTCTCCAAAGAAGTAACCATTGATAGCATTTTAGAATATATGTCTCTTCCCAAAACTTATTTTATGCCTAATACTCTGTATCTCATTCAATAGATGGGTTTATTTTGCATGTGTATATATTAATATGTAAACGTTTCAGTTGGAGTGTATTGATTTGTTTTTCTTTCTTTCTTTTTTAATAGCACTGTCTTGAACATATGGTGCTACACCTGGGTTCTTTTGTTCGACGATGCCACATAGATCCATACAGAACGACGTCATTCTTTTTTACTAAGGCATAGCATTCCTGAAGGTAGAGAAATCCTGGTTTATTCAACCCTGGCTGCATATTAATTACCAAGGGGTGTACGTTTATGTCCGGGAGGAAGGAGTCCTTTATAACATATGGATGCCAAGGCCCCTCTCTAGCAGAGTTGAATCAGAATTCTGAGGCTCAGGCTTGGGCATCAGTGTGCCACAATCCCACAGTGATTTTAATGTGCAGCCAGGGTCAAAACTTACGCATTTAGCCAGTCCCCTATTAATGTATATTCAAACTGTTTGCAAGTCTTTGCTATTGAACAACGACAAATGCTTTCTGGGCATCACTTTGTTCCTTCTTCCCTGTACGCCTGTGCTGATATTTCTCTAGGAAAGGTTTTTGAACCTCAACACTGACATTTGGGGCCAGATCATTCTTTGTGGTGGGCGGCTGTCTTGTGCATTGTAGGATTTTGAGCAGCATCCCTGGCCTCTCCCCACCCAATGCCAGATGTACACATGCCCACACATCACGACCATCAAAAATGTCTCCAGACATATCCGGGGGCCGTGGGGTGCGAAGTCACCCCTGGTTGAGAATGACTGCTCTGGGGAGGAACCCAGAAGGGAAGTTGCTGGATTATATGGGACATGCACTTTTTTTTTTTTTTTTTTTTTTTTTTGAGACAGTGTCTTGCTCTGTTTCCCAGGCTGGAGTGGTGCAGTGGCGCAATCTCTACTCATTGCAACCTCTGCCTTCTGGGTTCAAGCAATTATCCTGCCTCAGCCCCCCAAGTAGCTGAGATTACATGCGCCTGCCACCCTGCCCTGCTTATTTTTGTGTTTTTAGTAGAAACAAGGTTTTGCCATGTTGGCCAAGCGGGTCTCGAACTCCTGACCTCAAGTGATCTGCCTGCCTCGGTCCCTGCAAAGTGCTGGGATTACAGGCATGAGCCACTGCACCTGACCAATGTGCACTTTTTTTTTTAGTAGACAATACTTCAAAGTGCCTATGCTCTTTCACAATCCCTAGTTTTCTAAGAATATAATCTTTCCATTTCTTTATCCCTGTAAGTTTGGATTTAGAATTTGGGCTAAAACCCTAAGCATGTACCTCCACTTCCCCACTACCTCCTGCAGCCCCCAAACCCAAGAATGCCTTCATGCTTTGGGATAGAATTCTAGAATCCAGAATATGAGCCTTGAGGTTTGGGGTGGTAGAAGAGACTATCAAATAAGAATGAGAACAAATTTTCCTTCCTTTCTTTTTCCCCTCCCTCAATTCCTTTCTTCCTCCCTTCCTTCCTGCTCTCCCTCCCTCCCTCCCTCACTCTTTTCTTTCTTTCTTTCTTTCTTTCTTTCTTTCTTTCTTTCTTTCTTTCTTTCTTTCTTTCTTTCTTTCTTTCTCTTTCTTTCTTTCTTTCTTTCTTTCTTTCTTTCTTTCTTTCTTTCTTTCTTTCTTTCTTTCAGGTAATTCTGGCTGAAGGGGAGGGGTAGATATTTCCCTCTTCCTGCCCCCACCTCGAATTTCCAGAATCTACTCTCGGTCTCATTAAGGTTAAGTCTCTGTCCTGGTTGTTCTCTGAGTTTTATATGTAATGAGAAGAGTGGACAAGAGGAAGACAAAGTCAGCTGTATTGAGAGACAGAAAGAGGCTTCCCAGGAACTCTGTGTGTGTTTGTGTGCACGTGTGTGCATGTGTCGAAAAGAAAATCAAATTCACAGGCTGGGGAAGGAAGAGGAGGGGGAGAAGCAACAGGATCCAGCCAGTCATGTCTCTTTAAGCAAGATAAGCCCCCGGCCCATCCATCTCTCCTGACACTATCGGCCTGTTGTCTAGAGTACTTACAGTTCTCCCCTGTGAGGAGGAGGCCTGACCTGGGGATGCTGGGGGAGGGGAGGAAGTGGGGCCTCCCGGACAGGGCACCCTGGCTGGCCCACTTCCCCAAAGAGCAGGGATGCCTTGCAGACCGAGGAGGTCACCTTTCCCCTCCTCCACCCTAGGTATGCCCTGTTTTTAGCTCAGCCCTGAGTGCTGGAAAGATGGGCTGGTGCTGGCTCCCTACCTGGGGCCCCATTCCCAGGGGGCATGGAACCACTTGAAACTGCAACTTGTCTTTCTCAAGTGGCAGAGAGAGTGTGAGCCCCGAGAGAGAGAGTGAACAGAAGGGAAAAGCCTAACCAACCTCAGCTCTCCTGTCTTTAAAGGGTCCTTTAAAAATTCACTGTGGTTCTTGCATCCATCCACCAGTCGTCTACATTGGGTATTTCCAACCACCATGGCATGTTTTTACCTATGTAACAATCCTGCACGATCTGCACATGTACCCCAGAACTTAAAGTATAATAATAAAAAACAAAATCACTGTGGTTCTTACAATACTGTGAAGTATTTAAAAATCTTTTATCCGATGAAATAGGTATGAGTACTCTCTCCCTTTCTCGGAGATAAGGACACTGAGACTCAGAGAAGTTAAATATCTTGACGGGGGTCACAGAGCTAATCAGAGGCATTGAGTAGGATTAGGTCTTGGACTTCCCTAAATTCCAAAACTCGTGGGGCGAGGTGGCTCACGCCTGTAATCCCAGCACTTTGGGAGGCTGAGACAGGCTGATCACCTGAGGTCAGGAGTTCGAGACCAGCCTGACCAACATGGAGAAACCCATCTCTACTAAAAATACAAAATTAGCTAGGCATGGTGGTGCATGCCTGTAATCCCAGCTACTCAGGAAGCTGAGACAGGAGAATGGTTTGAACCCAGGAAGGAGAGGTTATGGTGAACCGAGATCATGCTGTAGCACTCCAGACTGGGAAACAAAAGTGAAACTCCATCTCAATAATAATAATAATAATAATAATAATAATAATAATAATAAACCCACCTCTACTAAAAATAGAAAAAAATAGCTGGGCATGGTGGCAGGCCCCTACAATCCCAGCTACTTGGGAGGCTGAGGTAGGAGAATTGCTTGAACCTGGAAGACAGAGGTTTCAGTGAGTTGAGAGCACACCACTGTACCACTCTAGCCTGGGCAACAGAGCAATCTCTGCTCCAGAAAATAATAAGGAGAAAAATAAAATACATTCCAAAGCTGACATCTGGACTCTAACCAAGATATTTCTTGCAAATCCTCTGTGATGAGAAATCATGTCGTGAATGATTGTCTGAATTGATGTTTGTAAAGGTTTTTGGCTTAACCAAACTTTAGTCAGTCCTCTGAATCTTTTCCTAGGTCCATCTGTGTACTTCCTTGTAAACTCCATCTTTAGCAAGAGCCCTGCTAAGTCAAGTTAGCCAGAATCTCCATTGTCCCTAACTGATCTCTCTCCATATCTGATCCCGCTCCATGTGTGACCAGGTTCTTCACCCTCCCCTGCTCTCCAGGTGATGTCTGACCACCCTGGCCTGTCTTCAGCAAGACTCCTGTTAGGTCCATTTAGCCCTGAGCCCTAATGCTTCCTTTCAGTAATTTCCCATCCACTGACCCCCAACCCTGCTCCTTGACTGTAAATTCCCACTTGCTCATGCTGTATTCAGAGTTGAGCCCAATCTCTCTCCCCTACTGCAAAATTCCATCACACTGGCCCCTGCACCTGCTGTGATAGTTCCCACACCTTGAACAGGCTGCCTTGCCATCTTGAACAATCATCATGAACGACTTTTTTTTTAAATTTCAACTTCTATTTTAGATATTTGGTACATATTCAAGTTTGTTACATGAGAATATTGCATGATGTTGATGGTACAATTACCATCACCCAGGTAGTGAGCATAGCACCCAGTAGGTAGTTTTTCAACCCATACTTCCCTCCCTCCCCTCTCCAGTGGTTCACTGTGTCTGTTTTTCCCATATTTACATCCATGTGTGCTCAATGTTTAGCGCCTCCTTAAAAGTTAGAACATATAGTATTTGGTTTTCCATCTCTGTGTTAATGCATTTAGGATTATGGCCTCTAACTGCATTAATGTTGCTGCAAAGGACATGATTTTATTCTTCTTATGGCTACATAGTATTTCATGGTATATATGCATCACATTTTCTTGATCCTGTCTACCACTGATGGACACCTGGGTTGATTCCATGTCTTTGTTATTGTGAATAGTGCTGTGATGAACATACAGGTGCAGGTGTCTTTTTGGTAAAATGACTTATTTTCCTTTAGGTATTTACCCAGTAATGGCATTGCTGGGTCAAATGGTAGCTCTATTTTAAGTTCTTTCAGAAATCTCCAGACAGCTTTTCAGACAGTGGCTGAACTAATCTACATTCCCACCAGCGATGTATAAGCATTCTCTTTTCTCCAAGCCTCACTAGCATCTGTTCTTTTTTTTGACTTTTTAATAGTAGCCATTCTGACTAGTGTGAGATGGTATTTCACTGTGGTTTTGACTTGCGTTCCTCTGATGATGAGCAATGGTGAGCATGTTTATTTTTATTTTTTTTCCTTTTTTTTAATTGCATTTTAGGTTTTGGGGTACATGTGAAGAACATGCAAGATTGCACAGGTACACATGGGGCAGTGTGATTTGCTGCCTTCCTCCCCTTCACCTATATGTTTGTTGGCTGTGTGTCTGTCTTCTTTTGAGAAGTGTCTGTTCATGTCCTTTGCCCATTTTTTAAAGGGGTTGTTTTTTGCTTGTTGATTTAAGTTCTTTGAAGATTCTGGATATTAGGGCTTTGTCAGATGCATAGTTTGCAAATATTTTCTCCCATTCTGTAGGTTATCTGTGTTCTCTATTGATAATTTCTTTTGCTGTGCAGTTGCTCTTTAGTTTAATGATGTCCTATTTGTCAATTTTTGTTTTTGCTGAAATTGCTTTTGAATAACATGGCCAAAAGTTCTTGCCCAAGGTCAGTGTCAAGAAGAGCATTTCCTATGTTGTCTCCTAGGATTTTTTTTTTTTTTTTTTTTTTTTTTTTTTGAGACGGAGTTTAGCTCTTGTTACCCAGGCTGGAGTGCAATGGCGCGATCTTGGCTCACTGCAACCTCCGCCTCCTGGGTTCAGGCAATTCTCATGCCTCAGCCTCCTGAGTAGCTGGGATTACAGGCATGCACCACCATGCCCAGCTAATTTTTTGTATTTTTAGTAGAGACGGGGTTTCATCATGTTGACCAGGACGGTCTTGATCTCTTGACCTCATGATCCACCCGCCTCGGCCTCCCAAAGTGCTGGGATTACAGGCGTGAGCCACCGCGCCCAACCTCTTCTAGGATTTTTATAGTTTGAGGTCTTAACTTTAAATCTTTGATCCATCTTGAGTTAATTTTTGTATATGGTTCAGCTTCAATCTTCCGTATGTGAATAGCCAGTTATCCCAGCACCATTTATTGAATAGGGAATCCTTTTCCCATTGCTTTTTATTTTTTGTTTGTTTGTTTTGTTTTTTTGAGACAGGGTCTTGCTCTGTCACCCAGGCTGGAGGGCAGTGGCAGGATCTCAGCTCACTGCAACCTCCACCTCCCAGGTTCAAGCAATTCTCCTGCCTCAGCCTCCTGAGTAGCTGAGATTACAGGTGCCCACCACCATGCCTGGCTAATTCTTGTATTTTTAGTAGAGATGGGGTTTCGCCATGTTGGCCAGGATAGTCTTGAACTCCTGACCACAGATGATCTGCCCACTTTGGCTTCTCAGTGTGATGAGATTACAGGTGTGAGCCACTGCGCCCAGCCCCATTCCTTGTTTTTGCTGACCTTGTCAAAGATCAGATGGCTGTAGGTGTGCCACTTTACTTCTGGGTTTCCTCTTCTGTTCCATTGATGGGTGATTTTTTTTCTTTAATGATGGCTAGCCATTCATTCTTTATTCATTCAACAAACATTGTTTGCAAGCCACCTTTATGACAGGCTCTTCTCTGGGTATAGGTGATAAAGGCCTGGCCTCAATTGTTGATCAATTTCTATTAATGTCTGCCTAGATTAAAAGACCTGCATAAGGAGCAGAAAACCAAACACCACATGCTCTCCCTTGTAAGTAGGAGCTAAAAGATGAGAACTCATAGACACAAAGAGGAGAACAACAGACACTGGGGCAGTGGAGGGCGGGAGGAGCAGGAGAGAAGAAGAAAAATAACTATTGGGCACTAAGAGCCTAGTACCTGGGGTGACAAAATAATCTGTACAACAAACCCCCGTGATATGAGTTTACCTGTATAACAAATTTGTACATGAACCCCTAAACCTAAAAGTTAAAAATTAATTTTAAAAATGTTTTCAACAACAAAAATAATTTAAGCCTTAAAAAAAAGACCTTCAGAGACCTTGTATAGTAGTAGGGGTTCTCTAGAGGAACAGGATGAATAGGGTGTATGTATATATAAAAAAGAGTTCATTAAAGAGTATTGACTTACATGATCACAAGGTGAAGTCCCACAATAGGCTGTCTGCAAGCTGAGGAACAAGAAAGCCAGTCTGAGTCACAAAACCTCAAAAGTAGGGAAGCCAGCAGTGCAGCCTTCTGTCTGTGGTCGAAGGTCGGAAAGCCCCGGGCAAACCACTGTTGTGAGTCCAAGAGTCCACAAGCTGAAGAACTTGGAGTCTGATGTTTGAGGGCAGGAAGCATCCAGCACGGGAGAAAGATGAAGACCAGAAGACTTAGCCATTCTAGTCTCTCCATGTTCTGCTCCCTCCTTTTATCCTAGCCACACAGGCAGCTCATTACATGGTGCCCACCCAGACTGAGGGTGGGTCTGCCTCTCCCGGTGCACTGTCTCAAATGTTAGTCTCCTTTGGCAACACCCCACAGACACACCCAGGAACAATACTTTGCATCCTTCAAGAGAATCAAGTTGACACTCAGTATTAACCATCACACCTTGGTAACCAGCCCTTATCATTTTGGACTCCAAAATACTATATTTCGCCAAATTGTGACTTGGGATTTTGTAGCACATCTAGGGAGCCCAGGAGAAACAGCACATAATATTTGCTGTTGGGTTTACTGTGATTGTATCATGAGGAACATCATCAAAAAATTCTGCAGCACTGTAACATCTTTCCAAGAACCCAAGGGAGAACTTGCTTCTGGTTTTTTGCAAACATCTCGATTTGTTTGTCTTTTACAAACTCACAAGCTCTTGTAGCTGACTATAATTCTCAACTTGTTTTGGCAGCTAGGAAGCTCAGAGCCAAATGTATTTCTGTTAACTACAAAGAATGTTCCAGTTCCGAAGCCTAAGAATCAAAATACCCTAAAACTTTGTGGTGTAAAACAACCATGAATAATGCTTTTGGATTCTGGGGTTGGGGACTTAGATAGGGCATAACACGGGCAACTTGTCCCTGGACCGTGATGTTGAGAGTTGAGGATGGAATAAACTGAAGGCTTTTCACTAACATAATGGTGGATGCTGGGTTTAGGCTGCGGGTTTTAACTCCTTGCCACGGAGGCCTCTCCTGTGATCTCCCACTGTGGGCTAGTTTGGGCTTCCTCACAGCATGGTGTCTGGGTTTCCAAGAGCGAGTGTTCCAATGGGGGAAATTAGGTGGAAGTTGTACCACCTTTTTATGACCTAGCTTCAGAAGGGTTGCAGACTGAGGAGGTAACCCCCATTTCTCCAACCTTGTGCCTGGCCTGTTTTTAGCTCAGCTCTGAGTGGTGGGGAGCATTAACCCCCTACCACATCCTATTTGTCAGAAGTAAGCTGCTGGATCCAGCCCACAATGAAATGAAGAATCACATTCCACCTCTTGATAGACTCATCGTGGTTCTGAAGGAGGAGGAGTGCAAAAATATTGCTGCAGCCCTTTTGAAAAATAAGGCCACACATGACCAAATGGAACCCATTGATACGTGCCCACTGATCTTGGCTTTATCACTATTTTGTGCATCGTTGTCTTTGTGGGTGGCACGCATTTTTGCAAGCAGCCTCAAATTCTTTATGGCAATAGGCAGAATGTAGACAACAGCTGTGACCAATGCCGTTTTCTGAGCGTTTGTAATGTGCCTGGCACTGTGAAAATAGTTCCTTCCTGGTGCCTTCACTCATTGAATTCACAAACAGCCTCTTATCACTACTTTGCAAGCGAAGAAACTAGAGCACAGGAAATTGAAGTTCATCAGATCTGACATCACTGAATAGTGGCAGAGGTGGGATTCAATTCCAGGTCGTCTGATTAGCTCTAGTAGTCACCTCATACACCTTCGTTCTTACCCTTTGAGCCTTACTTCACATCAAGGGTTTAACTTGGTGTTGTAACATGAAGGCTACACAAGATTTACCCCTCTCCTCTGCAAAATATCTCCCCTGACCACCAAGTGTTCTTAATCGCCACTTTTGCCTGGAAATTAAGAGAGTATTCAGTGACCTCTGCATATTCATGAAAAGTAACATTCTCTCCAACTTAGATCCGCCAGCCTGAGAGAAATGTGGCAGAACTTTTCTAAGCGCCCACTTCCAGCCTGACACGGAGCTCTTAGGAATCCAAGCACAAGGCAGTCCGTGTCACACGGGACTGAGATCTCCTTGAGGACAGGGATTGTGGTTTTTTGACTTTGTAGTTTGGCACATTACAAAATGTACCTAGCATGGTGAATGAAGAAAGTGAAAGTGTTTGTCGATCCCAGGAAAGAGACCTTAGGTAAGTGACAACCCTCTAAGCTTCCATTTCCTCATCCATAAAACAGGGATAAGAATATTTTCCTGCACACCTCACAGGGCTATATTGGGAATCCTTTAACTGAGTAGGTCTCCCTTCTGGCTCTGACTTCCAAAAAGCTCAAAGGCAGTTTTGAGACCTATGCATGATAATCATATAAAACACTTAGCACGTAATCAGCCCACAATAAACAGGGCTTTGGGAGCACTCTGGGTCTTCTGTTATAGTTGATGGCAAAGGGGAAGAAAAGATTAAATGAAGTCATCGGTCTTCTCCCTTCCCCACCTCTGAAAGGGGCTGTATCAATGCAATGGGATGGAAACTGGGGCTTTGGTGTTTCAAGAACTAATGGAAATCTCCTAAAAAAAAACCTCTTTTTGTAAACCTTTGATCCTTCAAGCCAAGATCTTTGGGCCAAATGTCTGAGTTAGTGGATCTAACCAAATGCAGTCAGTGATGCTCAGGGGTCGCAGCCTCTCTGGGGTGTGCCTAGTGGTGGGGTGTGGAGTGAGCAGGTGGGAATAGCAGCCTGTTTGCAGAATGCGAGAAGCTAGCTCCAATGGCCAGGTGTTGCTTTGTCTCTCTTCGCCCAATTCGCACCGACTGCTATTTTTATTTTTGGTGTAGGATGTGGCTGGTGAGTCAGGAAGAAAAGAGTGCCTCATTATTTGTTCTTTGCTTGCTCTTGGAAATATCAAGAATACTTGGCCCTCAACACAAACCCCAGCTCTGGGCCTAAAAGCTAAGTCCAGATATGTTATATATTTATTCAAGGCAGCAATTGGCCAGGAAACGACTATAAAACACACATTTTGAATAAAAGAGGGAGATTTATGGAACATTGGCGAATCTGAGTCATATCTCTCTGCCTCCCCCAGGCCAGGATCCCTTAATCACTAACATACCCCCAGCTTGTACACTCAGTGGGCACAGAATTGCTTCCTTCTGGTCCCGTCCCTGCTAAAGATGTGATGTGGATTGTGCTACTTTATCTGACAGTCGGTAAATGAATTGCCAATTCATTCTGAGCTTAGATGGGGGCTGGGTTTTTCCTTCTGAAGAAAAAAAGTGGGGTTCTTTCATATGTATCTTTGATCAGTCGGGACTTGACAAATTATTTTCCTAGGAATTTCTCTATCTGTAATGCCACTGGGAAAAAATGGATTTACTCTAAAAGAATCGCTTTTATGTTTCAGAAATTAGAGCAATGTAAAAGCTTTTATTGAGTTCCTCTCTCTCTCTCTTTCTCTCTTTCTCTCTCTCTCTCTCTCTCTCTCTCTCTCTCTGTTCCTTCAATTGTATTTTTCTCTAGAGCAAGGAGGCAGGTAGCAAAAAGAGCTAGAAAAGTCCACTGATAATAGCTAGGCTTCTGGCTGCTTATTTCAGGTGCATGAAGGTAGCAAAAAAGTAAGTCTCAACTCCCTTATACAACTGGTATTGAGAAAGCAAAGTCAAATCTTCTGCCCCAGTTTTCCCTTGCAATAGCTGAATTTTTCTCATTTGAACTCTTGTTTAGGGACAAACTTTAACCTGAAGAATACCTGAATTGTATTTCAGCAAGATGCAATCACACTGCAACTATCTCATGCCCATGGCTTAGACATTAACTTACAAATGGCAGAGGGTTGGGACAGAAGATCTTGAAGTTATTTTCATATCAAAGTTTTTATCAGCTATAGTACAACCTGAAAGAAAGGAATGTGTTGAAAATATAATGGCACAGAACCACATGAACAGTTGGGTGGGTTGTGCACTGCACAACTCCAAGAGGCACCACTCAGATGGACTATCAATGTGAATGACTTACCCTTAGGGTTGTGCTGTGCACAAGCTGTAAAACTGAATGGAAGCTTTGAAAGGTAACTCAAAGATCATCCTAATAAAGGACAATCTTGGGGATCTGGATCAAAGGAACTAAAGAAGGGTTTCGTTAGGGACTAAATGAGCACAGTAGTTTTGGTCTGTTTATTTCTGCACTCAAGATTCTCTCTCTGGGAAAGAAAGTCAATAAGCCTCCATGAGTCAACTACTCCCAGCCCCTTGTCTAAGGAGGAGAAAGTTCTTTGGTTAACAGCTTTACTTTCTTAGTTTGGATTTTCTCCAAAGCATATCCTGAGATGAAGATTTAGATTTGCGTAAGGCGGGTGGGAAACGCGAAAGGAAGGGAAGGAAGCCAGTGTGTTAAGATATTAATGTGCTAATGAGTAGGTTGCCTCTGTGGGCAACTGGGGCTTGCTTGCAACTGATCCCTGCTGGAGACCCTCTGAAAGACTGTGGAACGTGCTCAAAATTGTCCCTCCAATGAGACAGAAGGCTTGGATATTTACAGACCAACTCCCATCTCTTATGGCTTAGGGGACACTCTAGGAGGGAGGCTTTAATCCCCTGGCACGCACTTACAGCCTGACTCACACAGAGGCCAATTACACATCTGTGGCCAGAGAAAGACCTCAGGCAGAGAGACATAGATGCTGGAGGTAGGGAGTCATTGGTCTACATGGGAGCTACCCACCAAAGCTGCAGGTGACCTGGAGGATGGGCCTGGGAGATAGGACCAGGCACTGACGATGTCTGCTGATCCATCATGAAAGAGAAAGATAAATGCCCCCTACCAAAAAAAACCTGGGATGGCATCTCCAAAAGAAGAAAGAAATGGATTCAGGGAGGTTACAAGGCACCCAATGGCAGTCACTCTCACTCAAGGATTCCAGAATAAGTACAATTTTGCCCTGGTTTTTGCCCCATCTCTGCCACAACCAGCCCTATGACCTTGAGCAAATCACTGACTCCACTCTGGAGATACTCAGGCCTTAGCTTCCCCTTCTCAAAAGTCTGTAGAAGGTGATTAATATCTGACATTTTTCAGGGACCTCAGACCTTAGGGATAAAAATGGGGGCTCCTCTCCCAGTGGTTTCAGAGTTGTAGCGTAAAGCAAAGGCTAAGTGAATTGCTCTTCAGCATGAGACGTCCACTAAGTGTCTGCCCCACTTCATCAGATGGGGATTGAGAGTTCACATCACAGCTGAGCTCAGAATTCGCCTGTGACAAGAATGACCTTAGATGTGAAAGCTCGTGTGGTGTCTTAAAAAGCAGAGCTGAGGCCAGGCACAGTGGCTCACACCTGTAATCCCAGCACTTTGGGAGGCCTGAGGCGGGTGGATCACAAGGTCAGGAGTTTGAGACCAGCCTTACTAACATAGTGAAACTACATCTCTACTAAAAATACAAAAAGTAGCTGGGTGTGGTGGCACATGCCTGTAATCCCAGCTACTCAGGAGGCTAAGGCAGGAGAATCACTTGAACTCAGGAGGCGGAGGTTGTAGTGAGCCGAGATCATGCCACTGCACTCCAGCCTGGGCTACAGAGTGAGACTTTGTCTCAAAAAAAAAAAAAAAAAAGCAGAGCTGAGGCTTCCCGAAAGAGAAAGAAGAAATTCCGCTGTGGACAGCAGCTTCAGCCAAACCTGAGAGTCACAGCCTACCAGTTATGGACTGAATTTTGCCCAGGCCCCGCTGCCAAAAATTCATATGTTGAAGCCCCAACCCTCAATGTGACTGTAATAGGAAGTGGGGCCTTAAGGAGGTAATGAAGGTCAAGTGAGGGCATAAGAGGGGGTCCCTAATCTTGTAGAAAGAGGGAGAGACACCAGTTATCTCTTTCATTCTCTCTCTCTCTCTGTCTCCTTCCCACCTTCATGTGCACACAGAGGAGAGACCATGTGAGGCACAGCCAAAAGCTATGTTTATTTAGTGGAATAGTACTCAGTGATTTAAAAAAAAATGAACGAACTATTGATACACCCAATGCCTTGGATGAATCGAAAGGGAATTATGCTGAATGAAGACAAGCCAGGCCCCCAATGCTTATATACTGTATAGTTCTATTTATATCACATTCTTGTCATTTATATAACATTCTCTATAGTTCTATCTATATAACATTCTTGGATAAAATTATAGAAATGAAGAACAGATTAATAAGTAGTTGTCTGGGGTTAGAAAAAGAGTTTCAGGGATTGTATGTGGTTATAAAAGAGTAACACGAGAGATCCTTGTGATGAAAACGTTCTGTATTTTGACTGTGGTAGAAGATACAACATGTGTGACAAAATTGCATGGCACTAAATGCACATTCCCACAAGTGAGTACAAATAAACTGGAGAAATCTGCATAATATTGGTGGTCATACCAATATCAATATCCTCATTGTGCTATTGTGCTAAGGTTTTGCAAGGTATTAGGATATATGAGTAAAGGGTATATGGGATTTCTCTGTGTTTTCTTACAACTGCATGTGAATATACACTTATCTCAAAATAAAAAGTTTAAGAGAGACTGGGCACAGCAGCTCACACCTGTAATCTCACCACTTTGGGAGGTAGAGGCAGGCAGATCACTTGAGGCTAGGAGTTTGAGACCAGCCTGGGCAACATGGTGAAACCCCATCTCTACTAAAAATACAAAAAAAAAAAAAAAAAAAAAATTAGCCAGGCGGATGGCGCTTGCCTGTAATACCAGCTGCTTGGGAGACTGAGGCATGAGAATCGCTTGAACCTGGGAGGCAGAGATTGCAGTGAGCCAAGATCACACCACTACTGCACTCCTGGCTGGGTGACAGAGTGAGACTAAGAAAGAAAAAAGAAAGAAAGAGAAAGAGAGAGAGAGAAAGAAAGAAAAAGAAAGAAAGAGAGAGAGAAAGAAAGAGAGGGAGAAAGAAGAAAAAAAGAAAGAAGAAAGAAAGAAAAAGAATGAAAGAAATAAAGTTTCAGAGAAAGGGAGAGAATCCAGTGAGGCTGGAGAAGGAAGGCCTAGTTAGAGCTGGTAAGCCCCTGACTCAGTTTGGGCTCCCTCCGAGGGAAGGATTTGGGAGGATTTGGAAGGTGATCTTAGGGAGGAAGAAGGATGAAAGGAGAAAAAGCCAAGTGATTGAGTTATTGAGCTGATTACTGCTGTGGGCAACCAGAGTGCAGGCCTCTGAAGACCCTCTGAGGAATTGTGTAGAACATACCTCTAAACTGTCCCTCCAAAGGACAGGAGGCTGGAGCCTCTTTCCACTAGCTCCCCATCCCCTCTACAGAGTGTTCCCAGAGTCATTATTTTGTGACTGTGCCTGCATTCAGGCCAAGGGAGCCTCTCAGCTTTAGGGAGAGCTCTGCTGCAGGAAGGCAGGTTTGTGGTGGAGCTCAAGGTGGGATGCTGTCAGCATGCACTGAGTCTTCAGCCCTAACTACGTCTGAAATTAGAGGTGGGCAAAGAGGATGTAAGACATGGCACAGGAACCCTCTGCTACAGCAACCTCGACATGTGGAATCCCGTCCTCCAATGAGCACATATGGTGAGTCATTCTTTTTTTTTTTTATTGCATTTTAGGTTTTGGGGTACATGTGGAAAACATGCAAGGTTGTTGCATATGTGCATACGTGGCAGTGTGATTTGCTGCCTTCCTCCCCTTCACCTATATCTGGCATTTCTCCCCATGCTATCCCTCCCCAACTCCCCACCCCCCCCCACTGTCCCCCCCACTCCCTCCAACAGACCCCAGTGTATAGTGTTCCCCTCCCTGTGTCCATGTGTTCTCATTGTTCAACACCCTCCTATGAGTGAGAACATGCGGTGTTTGATTTTGTGTTCTTGTGTCAGTTTGCTGAGAATGATGGTTTCCAGGTTCATCCATGTCCCTATAAAGGACGCAAACTCATCATTTTTGATGGCTGCATAATATTCCATGGTGTATATGTGCCACATTTTTCCTGTCCAGTCTATCATCGATGGGCATTTGGGTTGGTTCCAGGTCTTTGCTATTGTAAACTGTGCTGCAATGAACATTCGTGTGCATGTGTCCTTATAGTAGAACGATTTATAATCCTTTGGATATATGCCCAGTAATGGGATTGCTTGGTGAGTCATTCTTAATCCATTTATTCAGGTCATAGTCAACACCTTTCAGGGTGAAAATACAAGCAATGAAGACTGGAGCATTCCTGCCTCCATGAAGCTCTTTTGGTCCCAGGAAAAAAATTTACAGTTCAAGAAATGAGAAGATCCCAGTACTTTGAGAGGCTGAGGTGGGAGGATTACTTGAGCTCAGGAGTTCAAGACCAGACTGGGCAACATAATGATACCCCATCTCTACCAAAAAAAAAAAAAAAAAAAAAATAGAAAAGAAAGAAAAGAATGAAGGAGGAAGGAGGGAAGGAAGGAAGAAAGACAGGCAGAAGGAAGGGAAGGAGGGAGGGAGGGAGGGAAGGAAGGAAGGAGGGAAGGAAGGAAGATCGACTGTGATTAATGTTTAAAAAAAAAAAGAGAAGATTCTCCTAACTCATTATATCATGAGGATGGCATAAAAGTCCTCCTGAGGGAGGTTATGGTTTTTAAGCCTCTGTTATTAAATGTGTAGAGAGGGCCAGATGCCCTGCTGAATGCTTTATATAAATTCTCTTCTTTCATCACTACATCAGGCCTGGAAGGCAGATCTTATCACTTCCACTTTGCAGAGATGAAAACTGAGGCTTGGGGGAAGTGGATAATTGGCTCACACACCAGAGGACTAGCTGGGCTTCCAACACCAGGAAACCAGCGTTTAGCCACAAGATTACAAATCCTCCTTTACTCTTCCTGCGATCGACATCTCCAAGGACATGCCACCCAAAGCACTGTTCTGTCACACTGCAGCCACCATCTCCTTCTGTCTCTCCCTCTCTTCTTTTAGGCTCATGGGAAAGGACAGAGATGACATGAATCATTCAATCCCCTAAAGGAGTGGGGGCAGCATGGAATGGAAGACAAGCCACCACGAGCTGGGTAGCACTGGACCATCACCATGTTGTTTGGTATACTGACCAGCACGTGGCGAACAAATGAAAGCTATTACTGCTATTGCCACTACCCTTATCAACACTGGAGGGACATCAGTCAAACGTCAAAACTCTGCCAGGAATAACCTTCAACTTGCACACCAGGCTGTTTCCTCCACCCCAACACTCACAGTTCTGGGAACTGGAACCAAGTATGCGTAAACCAACATATTCACTGGGATTAACATGCATGACTTCTTTTTAAGTGTAATAAAAATGAATTCTGGCCAGGGGAGTGGGCTTCCACTTATAATCCTAGTGACTCAGGAGGCTGAGGCAGGAAGATTGCTTGAGGCCAGGAGTTCAAGACCAGCCTAGGCAACATAGTGAGAACTCATCTCTTAAAAAAAAAGAAAAACAAAATTAGCCAGTATGGTAGTGTGTACCTACAGTCTCAGGTACTCAAGAGGCTGAGAGATCACTTGGGCCCAGGAGATGGAGGCTGCAGTGAGTTGGCACTGTACTCCAGCATGGGCAACAAAGCAAGATCCCATCTCTTTAAAAAAAAAAAAAAAAAAAAAAAAAAAGGCTTCTGAAATTAGAAAAGAAAAGGTGAGATGCTGATAATCAGCTTTTAGAGATGTAAAAATTACTCTCTTTCTTCTTTGTTGCCATGAAGGTCCAAAGTTGACAGTCACCTACAAAACCAGCTATTTATTTTTATTTTATTTTATTTTGTTATTTTTAGAGAGAAGGTCTTCCTCTGTCCCTTAGGCAGAAGTGCAGTGGCTTGATCATAGTTCGCTGCAACTTCCAACTCTTGGACTCAAGCAATCCTCCTTCCTCAGCCTTCCAAATAGCTGAGACTGCAGGTAATCATGTATATCACCATGCCAGGCTAATTTTTAAAATGTTTATAGAGACGGAGTTTCACTATGTTGCCCAGGCTGGTCTTGAACTCCTGGCCTCAGGCTATTCTCTTACCTCAGTCTCCCAAAGTGCTGAGATTATAGGTGTGAGCCCTTAGCCACTGCACCCAGCCCAAAGTCAGCTATTTAAATATGATTTAAGATGATGCCTGTGGGAAAGCTGTGTTTTAATTATGGTTGAAAGTGATGATAATGATGATGGTGGTGGTGGTCACAGTGGTGGTGAGGATGATAATGGTGGTGTTTTCCTAGCCTCTACTGAGCTTAGGTCTATTATTAAAATAGTAGATCATAGGGGCAAACCTCCCAACAAAAGAAAGAGGATAAAGACAACCAAGCTCAGTGGCTCACGCTTGTAATCCCAGCACTTTGGGAGGCCAAGGCGGGCAGATCACATGAGGTGAGGAGTTCGAGACCAGCCTGACCAACATGGAGAAACCCTGTCTCTACTAAAAATACAAAATTAGCTGGGTGTGGTGGCACATGCCTCTAATCCCAGCTACTTGGGAGGCTGAGGCAGGAGAATCGCTTGAACCCAGGAGGTAGAGGTTGTGGTGAGCCGAGATGGTGTCATTGCACTCCAGCCTGGGCAACAAGAGCAAAACTCCATTAAAAAAAAAAATTATAAATCCTAGTTAATTCTTCAATGAGCTAACAGCTATTGAGCATTTTCTTTATACCAAGTGATACAGTTTGGCTGTGTCTCCACCCAAATCTCATTTTGAATTGTAGCTCCCATTATCCCCACATGTCCTGGGAGGGATCCCATGAGAGATAATTGAATCATAGGGGGGTGGGTCTTTCCTGTGCGGTCTCATTATAGCAAATAAGTCTCACATGGTCTGATGGTTTTATAAAGTGCAGTTCCCTACACAAGCTCTCTTGCCTGCTGCCAGGTAAGACGTGCCTTTGCTCTCCTTCACCTTCCACCAGGATTGTGAGGCCTCCTCAGCCATGTGGAACTGTGAGTCCATTAAACTTCTTTTTGTTTATAAATTACCCAGTCTCAAGTACGTCTTTATTAGCAGCATGAGAACAGACTAATACACCAGGCTCTGTGCTAAGCACTTTATGCTCATTGTCTCATTGAATCCTCAGACAAACGAGGACTCTCTGGGATACTCACAGTAACCCAATTTCACATCTGATCAAATGGAAGGTCAAAGAGGTTGAGTGACTCGCCCAAGGTCACAAAGACAGTAAATGACAGAGTGAATTTTGTAACCTAGTTCAGTGAGAGAACAAAGGTGAGGTGAGTGTCTGATTCAACACCTGTGAGTTGTGTTTATTAAAAGGGAATAATAGCTCATCCCACGACCACAGCCTAAACTGCCAAGATGACCAAGAAAGCACACAAGTAGCACCCTCAGAAAGTGGAAACAAAGAAGTGTCCAGGCATCACCTTGTTTTTAAGTTGAATATGGAACATTGCATGGTGAGCAGTCTGCTGATCCGTACTGGGACCCAGCTCTGTCACTAAGGGGGCAACGTCTCTCATTACGGGAGCTTTATCCCTTCCTCCTCGAGGTAGACAGGAGCGTCCCATCTTCCTCACAGACTCATTTCAATGAACACACAACAAGCTAGATTTTATTTACTAATTCTACTTCAAGTTACAAAGATAATTCATCTTCATCACAAGAAAAACTGTGACATCCCCAAAAGAACAAAGAAAATGTAAACGCCCCCAACCGTGTCACTGTCACCGTTACGTGCCCCGGAGTGCTTTCGTTTCCTTTCAAGGGTGAATGTTGCTGATGCGTTTAATAGAATTGAGGAGCTGCCGTGCAAACTACGTGAAGCTTGCTTCTTTTGCTTGCAGTGAATCTTAAACATCTTTAAATCTTCTCCACAAATGTATGGGTTTTTGTTTTTGTTTTTGAGACAGAGTCTCGCTCTGTCACTCCAGCCAGAGTATAGCGGCACGGTCTTGGCTTGCTGCAACCTCTGCCTTCAGGGTTCAAGCAATTCTCCTGCATCAGCCTCCCGAGTAGCTGGGATTACAGGCACCTGCCACCACGCCCAGCAAATTATGGTGTTTTTAGTAGTGATGGGGTTTTACCATGTTGGCCAGGCTGGTCTTGAACTCCTGACCGCAGGTGATCCGTTTGTCTCGGCCTCCCAAAGTGCTGGGATTACATGGGATTACAGGCGTTAGCCTCTGCACCTGGCCCACAGATGTGTTTCTTAATGGCCATGTGGTATTTCATAATGCAATAATTTATTTAACCAACTCCATATTATAGGATATTAAGGCTGTATCCTATTTTGCATGATATTAAAAAATCATGATAGACTTTTTAGAAAATAAATGTTTATATACATCTCTGATTATTTCCTTTGGACCAATTCTCAAAGTAGAATTATCAGATTAAATGATTTGCACATTAAGATTTTGATACATTTTGCAAACTTTATTCCCAAAAGGTTTATCTAACTTTTATTCCCAGCCATTAGTGTATGGGATTTCCTTTCTCATTAGCAATAGATCACGTTTTTATTAAATACACATTTGCCAAGTCAATGATTTTAAAAAATTATATTTAACTTGCATTTCATTGATTAGCCTTTCAAGCATTTGTTGAACATCTACTGTGTTAAAAACTTTACTGGAAACTTTCACAGATATGATCTCACTTAAACGCACAACAGTTCTTTGAAGCATATAGAATATCTTTTTTATGTATGTATGTAATAGAGACAGGGGTCTTGCTATATTGCCCAGGCTTACTCCTGGGCTCAAACAATGCTTCATCCTTGGCCTCCCAAAGTATTGGAATTACAGGTGTAAGCCACCACACCCGGCCAATTATCTCCTTTTAATAGAAAAGGAAACTTAGGCTTGGGCTAACAGGTTTCATGGTACCCCCTGCCACACACCAGCTGTGTAATCTGGGGGAATGTTCAACCTCTCTGAGCTCAAGAATACTAATGAGCTGACCCTCTTGAAAGTTCTTGTGTTTCTTCTGCCCTATAACCTTGAGTCCTAAACCACAGAGGACCAGGAAGCCAGGGGGATGCTATAATACTCCTCTCCTGAGTACAAAAAAAAAAAAAACCTACCATCTCACACATCCAGAGTCTGTCCTCTGCAACTTTGGAAATTACCTGGAAAAGAACCTATCACAATTAGTATGAGTAAGGATATTGACTGCACATAGTAGGACATTCATACATGTTTGCTGAATAAATAAAGGAATGTGAACGAGGTGATGACTACCCACTTACGAACCCACACCTCATTCCTCCATCACAGTCTCTGCCCCGGGATCTTTGCACACATTGTTCCCTCTGTCTGCAATTCTTTTCCTCCCCACATTATACCTGATTAATTCCTACTCATCATTAGGGCTGTGCTCAAGAGTCACCTCCCCCAGATGGGGTTAGGACCCCTTGCCTTATCCCTCTATGGCACTGTGCACTCTGCCTTTCTAGTAATTTCTCCCACTGCAATTCATTGAGGATGCACATAATTTCCTAAGGGCTGTCTCTCACAGAACTAAATCTAAGTTTCAAAGGGCACAGCCCCTATCTCTTTGCTCATCGCTGTCTCCCTGGTACTTACCACATGTCCAGTCAAAAGCGAGCATCCACTAAATATATTATAGGAAGATAACAATGTTCATCATGCCTCAGTATGGTTTTATTAACGCCATGATAAAACTACATTAACTCTTGAACACTGCATCCCAATCCTACTGATTCAGTGGAAAGATCCATGATAATCGTTTAGAACCCAAAGAGGTTAACCTGTATTGGTTATGAAACTAGTGTCCCTTGTCTGATGTCTGAAAGCTGCTGTGAACATGTTTTGAATGATTTTCCAATGGTGGCAACTGTTTGAGTGGTGGGGTGGGGGTGCTGATCCCTAATTTGGATGATGTTCTTCTGAAAGGATAAGACTGTCTGTTGTATACAGCTGATAAAAGTAGTTTCAAAGGCAATTTCTTCAAAGCCAACTCTTTTTTTATTAATTCAACCCATCAGAACAAATATGTATTTGGAGCACAGTCAGAATTTGTTCAGTGAAACTTTACTAATGCAGTCCTTTGGGGGAACAGGAAAGCCATTGACCTAGTTTCTCCACTGCACTTGAAAGAAGCTGAATTGCCATTTCTTTATAATTAATTCACACTTCTCAGGGGTTCTTTGCCTGGGAAAGATCCTAGGGGACATGATTAAATGAATAATTTGTAATCAACAAACCAATTGTTTCTTTTTCAAGGGGATGTGGCATATTTGATAGCTCTTGATAATCTGAGGGGTGTGGGCATCAAAATTACAAAAACAGAACAAATCTGCAGCACTAATGTACTCGCCAGTTGGCTGCTCTTTCTGTCTCATACACGCTCTAGAGGTCAAGTTCACAAATCCTAAATCCATGGATTTTAAATAAATATCTGATTCGCTGATGGTTCATAAAGTCCTTTGCAATGGAACCTCCAAAACGCCAGGTTCCAACAATTAATTCAGAGAAAGAGATTCTTGAAAAATCCAAACATTAGGTGTTACCTATAGTATGACTGATACCATTTTTAGATACTTGGAATTCCTAAAGACTTTTCTTCTCTAATGCCTACACAAATTCCATTAAAACAAAAAACCTCATTCCAGGGATATAAACTAGTGGATACGCATAGTCGGCTTTACCACACTCAAGGACAATGGATCTCAAATTCCCCTGTGATGGGCACGAGAAAGCACGTGGGGTGAGAAATTCACATGCAGGACAACCCCTTCCTGGTTCCTTCACTTCCTATCCCCTCTATTCAGTCAGTAAAAAGAACAGAAAAAAATGGGTGTTCAAGTTCCTTGTACTTGTTTAAGCACATGGTATTTATTAGGCATTAATGGCACACAAATATAAGGCACGAGTACTTAATTCTCACCCTCCCCCCTTAGCAACATACAGAGACATAATTGCGTAGGGACACTCACTTACAAACATACTCACGCTCTCACGTACTTAAACACGCTCAGCCTCACATCTTACCCTGTTCTCTTTATTAGGGTCTGTTTTTAAAAAAAAAAAAAGAAAGAAAAAAAAACTTCTTTTTAATCAAAAAAAGCAAAGCACATTCGAAAGAGGAAAAAAAAAACACACAAACTTGGTTTTGAGTATCAATAAAATTAAAAGCTCTTGGCCAGCTCGTATGCTGGGTTTCATTTCATGTTATTACTTAATTAGAATTCCTATTTATAAATAAATAGTACCAGTAAAATATTACATCTGAAGAACCCTACCATAACACTTTACTTACACACTTTTTGTTTTTAATACTGTTTTCTGTTTTCAGTAAACACAGTTTTGTGTTGGCACTGGTGTGGGCGTGATTTCTTTGGAGAGACATCATTGGTGACCGCGTCTTGCCTCTTCTGTAGAAACTGTGGATTCTGCTTGACATCCAGTTTGGGTTGTTGGTGATGGAGGTTTGGAAGGTTGGGGCTGGCCTTGTTTTTTTCATTTGTTTTTTTTTTAAATCAGGAAGAATATTTATTTTGGCTTTTTGTCCACAACTCTTGTCAGCACAGAGTTTGAGCTGTTATCACAGTCCTGCCTGTGTGTAAACCGGGGCTTTTTAAGTTTTTCAAAGCAAGCTTTCCTGAGGGGAAGCTATAGGCCATGTTTTAGTGACAGCTGGAAAGACAGAGCTGGCAAGACAGTAGGGCTGAATAAGATAGGATGCCAGGGGGCGTCAGTGTTATCCTGACTCCCTGGGTAAGTAGAGGCAAAACTGAGCACCATGATATTGGAGAAGGCAGGACAAAACCAAAGCAAATGGAGACATAGGGAGGCTTTTCAGAAACATCACATGGCAGAGGTAGGTGCTTTTCTTAGTCAAGGGGAAACGTGGTGAATTTAGGTTTCAGGGATGGTTTATTTGAAGGGAATCCCACAAGTACATATCTTGAAATATACTTGCCTCAGACCTCCCCCCAAATAAGGGACTGGGTCCCATTAAGAAAATTGAAAGAAAAAAAATATATTATTATTTATTATATAACAATGTCAACATTAACACCAAGACAGGGAAAGACTCCGACTATGCACTAGGGAAAAACACTCAATGAGGCAAGACTTTCGAGAGCCCAAAAGAAGGAATGGGGGAAGAGATCTGGGGAGTGGCATGAACGTGGCTGGTTGAAGAGTGTGGTGGTAGTGGGGGTGGGACTCATCTTTTTCTGTGTTTTTTTTTTTTAAGTTTTGAGACAAAACAAAAAAGTCACATTTTTAAAATTGTGGTTTCAAGCTACTGATTAGATCAGCATCCAGCGACCTTGAGTGCAGATGTGAACATTGGGTGAAATGAAAAATCTTGTCCGTGGGGTTCTCTTGGCTACTGTCTTTCTCCTTCCCTTTCTCCTCTCTCTCTCTCTCTCTCTCCTCTCTCTAGGAAATGTCTGTTGTGAAGCAGGCCTCACTTTAGCTATTGTCGCTCCACTCTGGCACCATGCCAACTCCGTGCACAGAATGGTACTGATGTGGGGACAGAGTCCTTGGCACACCATGAGAGTAGAGGAACTCGGGGGGCTGAAGGGTGCCGGCGGACTGCAGGCCAGTCTGAGGCCCACACTGCCTGACCACAGGCTGGTGGGCAACGGAGGTCTGGTGCTGGAACATTCCCTCTCCCAGCTGCGGGGAGCCATGGTTGGCCATGCCAGCCAGCCGGGGGACCAGCGGCCCCGAGGTGAAGTGAGCAGAGAAGTGCTGGTAGGGTAGCCTGTCCATGGGCTGCACAGTGGTGACGGTGCAGCTGCTGTAGGAAGGCATGCTTGGCCACGTGTTGCAGCTGATGTCCTCCAGGCTGGGCACGGGCTCGCTGGGGGGCGCAGAGCTGGCGTACATGCAGGCCTGCCGCTGTGCCGACTCTGTCCTGTAGGAGCCACCCAGGCCCTGCTGCTGCGGGTAGCTGGAGCGGTAGAAGGAATCTTCATCACTGGGTGACGTCTCCATGTAGGGCTTCTTATACGGATGGTCTGTGGTGGAACATTCTTCCTCTGTGAAGACAGGAGAGACAGCAGTGAGGCCAGGAGCGAGCACCAGGCAGCTAAAAGTGGAGACAGTTATTTGGCCAAAGTACTGAAGAACAAAGCCTGAGAGATTGTTAGCCCTAACCGCCATTCTGAAAACAAAATGGAAGTGGGGTGGACTGTAATGGTGAAGACCTTGGACTATGGAGTTCCATGCAAACAGTTTGACCTTTCTGGATTCAGTTTCTTCATCTGTAAGATGGAAAGGATAATAATAGCCCTTCCTACAGAGGGCAGTGTTGAGGAATTAAATGGGAAAATATATGAAGCACTTAGTCCAGAGCACAGAAACATTCAATAAATAGCAACTAGCCAGGTGCAGTGATACACACCTATAGTTTCAGCTGCTTGGGAGGCCGAGGCCAGGGGGTCGCTTGAGCCCAGGAGTTTGAGACCAGTCGGGGAACATAGTGAGACCCACACACCCGATCCCAAAAATAAATAAATAAATAAATAGCCATTATTATTATCTTTCCTCCTCTCCAGCATGTAAATTTCATAAAGGCGGGACATTGTCTGCCATCTCCATCACTATATTCCCAGAACCTAGTAAACACCTACTCATAATAATAACAGTAGCATCAACAATAAGTCAAAACAAACACATATAGTGGGTACTCTGTGTAGCACGATTCTAAGCACTCTCCATAAAGTAACACATTTAATCCTCACAACAACCCTACCAGGTGGGTTTTACTGTTACCCTCGTCTTACAGATGAGAGAAAAAGGACTCACAGAGGTTAAGAAACTTGCCCAAAGTTTTACGTGGCTGATAAGCAGTAGAGCAGGATCAGAATCCAAGTAGTCTGACTACAAAGTCCTTGCTTTTCACTTCCTTGCTACATAGAGAAGACATGCAATCAATATTTGTAAGATGGATGGATGATGGATGGATGGATGGAGGATGGATAAGTGGGAGGGAGCTTGAATGAATGCTCAATCCTTTCCTGATGCCTCATGTAAGCAGGTGCCTAGTTAATATTTGTTAAGTTGGTACAAGCTAATGTGTTGCTGTTTCCTGCTGAGCAAGTCACTTCCTCCCCTGTGCACTAGTTATTTTCTAGTGTAGGGCAGTGGAGATAGTTCTGTCTCTGAAAGGGGGTCTCCTTTCACCACTTTGGGGTCCCTGGCCCCTTTGGAAACAAGCAAAAGTGCTGGACTCTTTCCTAGAAAACTACGTTGAAACACAATGTGTTGAAAACTGCACTTGCATACAAGGTTTTGCAAACAATTTCCGGGGATTCAAAGACTCCCTAAAACCCAGATCCCAGGTTAAGAAGCCTAGACATGTCTGGATTTGTATCAGGCTCCTTTATTTAATGTCTGTGTGATACCAGTAGATACCAGCATCTACGCTCAGAGACTCATCATCATGTCTGAATCAAAGTGAGTAATACTTACTTCAATGGGTAGCTAAGAATTAAGTAAGATTGAGCATATGAATCTCCTGATGCCCATCAACATGAGCAGCTCTTTTTTGCAGGGGTAACACTACCAGTCAATCTCATGGTAGATATAATTCACAATAATACCTTCAAGTTATTCCCTTCAGGGGAAGCAATATTTGGGGATATCTACCAAGGTGAAAAGCTCAACCCAGACTCATTTCTTAGCTGAAATTTTACCTTCCAGACTGAAAATTATCTTTCTTCACCTTCCTATCTCTTTCTAGTCAGTAAATGTTAAGAAATTATGTCTGTCTTTAGAGGAGGTGAAGAAAAATGAAACACTGGGGCATCTGTGCAACTCACCGTGATGGCTGATGGCCATGAAAACAGAATGCTGAACTAAATAATGAGAGGAAATGATCAGAGATACTATTTATTGAGCACCTACTACGTGACCTTACTCTTTATCTCACAGTAATTTTCCTCAAGGTGTCTGCTGTCATGCCTGTCTCACAAAGGCAGAAACTAAAGCTCAGAGAAGTGACTTGCCCAAAGTCACATGGCTGAGAGGGAACAGTGGCTGGAATCCAAGCCAGATTGGATTGACTTTGCCTACACACCTTGGTTCCCATTCTCTAGATTTCTAATATCCAGTGCCACTCATGCAATCATATAACAGATCATTACTGAGCTGCTCCCAAGTGCTAGGTATTGTGCCAGGTGCTGGAGATAGGGTGGTGAACAGGGTAGACGTGAGCCTGTTTTGGGTACATGTCCTCGATCCCAGTCCATCCTACCGTGAGCAGTAAGTGAGGGAGGCTGACACTCTGTGACAGAGGGTGTCCTCAGATATAAAGCCTCAAGTAAGCTATTCTCTCAAGAGTAAATCCGGGCCAGTCACAGTGGCTCACCCCTGTAATCCCAGCACTTTGGGAGGCCAAGGCAGGTGGATTGCCTGAGGTCAGGAGTTTGAGACCCACCTGGCCAACATGGTGAAACCCTATCTCTCCTAAAAATACAAAAAAGAGTTAGCCAGGCATGGTGGTATGTGCTTGTAATCCCAGCTACTCAGGAGGCTGAGGTAGGGCAATTACTTGAACCAGGGAGGTGGAGGTTGCAGTGAACCGAGATCATGCCAGCCTGGGTGACAGAGCGAGACTCTGCTTCGAAAACAAAAAGAGTACTCTTTTTTTTTTTTTGAAGCAGAGTCTCTTTCTGGGCCACATCTGGGACCCATAGGATGCCCAAAAAAAATTGTACCAAAGAAAAAAAGTGAAAAACACACTCTTCCAGGTGTTCTGTCTACATCATGCCAACCATCCAGATGTTTGAAAACATCCAGATGAGTGTTGAAGACATTGATATACTCAGCTTGGTTCTGTCCTCACCACCTCTTCCCTTGATTCCTTCCCTTCCATTCTTCCTTCCACTCCCTAGATTCATAAACCTGAGTGTTTCCATTGTTGCTGGAATCATAACTTTTGGGTTTTCCATTTAACCAGTGTGTTCCCCTTTTCAATAATAGAAAGCACAGCTGCAGGGTACCCTTGGCAAGAGAAAAAAAACAAGGCAAACTAACCATTCTCAAGTTTCTGATCCCCTTCCAGATTTGTTACAAGTAAGAAAGGAAGAATAATAAGAAAACGGCCGGAACACATTTTGGAAAATCGTAAAATTATACATTCCAGTCTTTAATACCCCAAAGATCTAATGCAGAGCACTAAGAAAAACTCTATTTTGGCTTATTGATGAAAGCAGGTCTTGAACATTCTCAAATTCCTCTCAGGCCCCATCACATTATAAAGAAATTCCAACTCAAGGATCCAAATTTCAGGTCAGTCGTGATAAATGCTTTGGATATAATCTCTGTGTTTATTTTGGTTATGGCTCGGCTTCTCTCTCTCTCTCTTTTTGTTTTCTTTGAGAGCCCAATAACTGTTCAACAGTAAATAACTGTCTCCAGCCAAGTCATGATTAGCTTTCAGGGTTGGGGCTGTAGTTAGGTATCAAGTCTTCTGATGAGGTGAGTCCACAACTCAGCTTCAGAAAGCTGCTTATTAAGATTGGTCAATTATATTGCAACTATCCTAAATCCAAATGAGTCTCTTAGGTAACAGGAAAGTTCTTCCTGATTCTGACCACTCATTATGGCATGGCACTGTAGAAAACTCTAGTCCTTTGGATTTTTCTAGATGTTTTTGATTCTGGATAAAGTGATTTTAGTAATGCATCCAGGGCACAGATACTAAGGCACAGGGTTATGGCTCCAATGCTCACTGGCCATGTGACTGTGGGTGAATCGCCAGGTCATTATAGCCTCAGTTCTTGACTGTAAATGGAGATAATACCTGAGCTTTTCATGAGATTTAATTGCGGTAATACTAAGTGCAGGTGAGTTTCTATCTTCCTTGCACACAAAGTGTTCAGATCTTGTCTGTCCAAATGAACTGTGTCTACCCTCTTTTCCCTCTTTCTCTTTTGGAAGACTGGACAGATAGCTTTCTGAAAGGTGTCCCATACTTAAAAGTATATGGGTAGCTTACAGAGCTGGAAAACTCACAGAGTTCTTTAAATACTAATCCTAGTGAGCAAATATTGTCACAATTCCCACATGGGTCATTTATCTTGCCAATTCAGTTCATTCAGCTGAAGAACCATTGTCGTCTTCCCAGATAGAGACCCTAAAACTCGGAGTAGTAATCTCTCTAGCTGAGTGACTTTCAGCAAGTTAGAAAAGTGGCTATAATTCAGGCCTTCTGACTCACAAAACAGTGCTCATTCTGACAGATGTGACAGATGGCCCTAGGCTTTCCATTTCATGCAACCCTACATGCTCAGCAAACATGAAAAGGTAATAACTCTTGACTCTTAAGGATGAGTGGCTGGATGAGTAGATGGATGAATGGGTGGGTAGATGTATGGGTGGGTGAATGGGTAGATAGATGAATGAGTGGGTAGATGGACGGGTGGTTGGATGGATAAATTAGTGGGTAGATGGGTGGGCGGATAGATGGGCAGATGGATGGGTAGGTGGATGGATGCGTGCCTGGGTGGGTGGCTGGATGGGTTGATGAATGGGTGGGTAGATGGATGAGTGGGTGAAGGGATGGGAGGATGGATGGGTTGATGGATGGGTGGGTAGATGGATAAGTGGGTGGAGGGGTGGGTGGATGGATGGGTTGATGGATGGGTGGGGGGCGGGATGAGTGAGTGAATGGGTGAGGGGATTGGTGGGGGGATGAGGGTGTGGAAGAGTGAGTGGATGAATGAATGAATGGATAGATGAGTGGATGGATGATGAATAGATGAATGGGTGGGTGGGTGGACGGGTAGGTGGATGAGTGAATAGTGGGTGGATAGGTGGGTGGATGAGTGGATGAATGGTAAGCAGGTTGATGGCTGGATGTTTTTTTTTTTTGGTGTTTTGTTTTTACTTTTGTTTTTGTTTTGGTGTCCCCATGCTCTTAGCTGTTAGTATAAAGTAGGAAGGGTTGGAATGGTGTTGTGGGAAGAGTCTTAACTAGAAATCAAAAGACTCAGTTTCCTATATCACCTAGTTACTACCTGAAACCATTAAATTTACATACTGGCTTATTATTATTATTATTTTTTTGAGATGGAGTTTCGCTCTTGTTACCCAGGCTGGAGTGCAATGGCGCAATCTCGGCTCCCCACAACCTCCGCCTCCTGGGTTCAGGCAATTCTCCTGCCTCAGCCTCCTGAGTAGCTGGGATTACAGGCACGCGCCACCATGCCCAGCTAATTTTTTGTATTAGTAGAGACGGGGTTTCACCATGTTGACCAGGATGGTCTCGATCTCTTGACCTCGTGATCCACCCGCCTCGGCCTCCCAAAGTGCTGGGATTACAGCATACTGGCTTATTATATCTCTCATCCAGTAAGAATGCAAGTTTCTTGTACGCAGGAGCCTTTCTACCATGTTCTCCACTTATCCCAAGCACCCAGCACAATGTCCATTATACATTAAGCGCTCAACAAATGAAGACTAATCGGATGCATCCATCCCAGATCTGCCATTCACTAGCCACATAAGCTTAGAATCTAGCCCTGTCTCTTGGTCCTTCATTAGACCCCTGCAAAGCAGGGGTGGGTGGCATCTCCCCTAGTTCAAAGACTGCTGCAGGAAACTGAGAAATCAGCAAAGGAATGGATATAAAATTGCTTTTTAAAATACACAGCCCTGAGAAAATGCACCCTTTTCCATATCTAATTCCCCTTCCCCTCTCAATCTCTAACTTCCCTTTGAATATCTGATTCAGTCCATGGCTTTGCTGAAATCTTTATTTGGGTTGCTTTGGGTTTCTAATGGGAGTGACAGTCAAGGGTGGGAGGGAGAAAGACAGACAAGTGCTCTCCCAGGCCCTGGGGTCCTGGATTTGATTGAGTGGCATTGATAAAAGACCTTCCCGGCTTTTTTGGCTCAATCCATTGGAAGAGATAGTTTGGAGACAGCCGATTCCAAACACAAGGAGCCCTCTGGCCTGCCTGGCCCTTTGACGTTTCACTGGGCCTGACTCCTGGGATCACTGGAAAGGAGACAGACAATGAGGGGAAGTCAGATAGTGGGGCAGGCAGGGGCCAGGGGGAAAACCACCCATGGAGTTATCACTTAACGAGAATCCCAACTGGAAGGAAACCTCCGCTGATTCCTTATCACTTTACAGTGTGGAGGCTGATGATGAATTACTATTTGTTGTCTCCCAGGCAGGACAGAGAGCCCTTGGCTGGAATGCTCCCTGTCACTGGGAGCTCTCTTTTGGGGGTGGAGGGAGGTGACAAGGGCAGAGGTTTCTGGAAAGGTGAAAGGATTTCTCCAGGGTGCACACACCCCATTCACCCGGAGCCCACAGACCTCAGTGTGCATCTCCAGCCAGGCCACTCAGGAGCTGGGTGACTTTGGGGAAGTTTCCCAGTGGAAGTTTCCAAATCCACAAAGAAGCGGTAATTCTTCACCTTGTTATCGCCAACCAGCCACTGAGTCCTGATTCCACCCACATCTCCAGCTTCCCCTCACACCCTGACCGGAGCCACCATCTCCCGTTTCAGACCCTATGACGGCCTCTAATGGGTCTCTGGTGCCAACTCTAGTCTTGTGCTATTATAGCAATGTGACGGCTTCCAAATAAAGAACTGAGAACTTAATCACAAGTTTAAATCCCACCAATGGACGTGCACTGGTGGGAGGATAAAATCTGATGTCCTTCATTAAAATGGCTTACATCTTGCTGATCCCTGCCTTTCTCTCTAGCCCTCATCCCCCACCCGACTTTGCCCTTGCCCTGAGTGCATCTCAGCCTTCTGTTCACTTCCCAGGGGCAGGCTCTTCCTCAGCCAAGGGGCTTCACGCATGCTTTCCTCTATGCATGGACACCCTCACACCTCCCCTTCCCTATCCAACACTCACTCTCCTCAGATCTCAGCCTCAGTGCTTCCCTGATCTTCCACCCTAGACTGATACTCTAGTTTGATATTCCTTAACACTTTGCATATCTCCTCATAGCATTCAATCAATTATTTTCTTTTCTTTTTTCTTTTTCACCCAGGCTGGAGTGCAGTGATGCAATCACAGCTCACTGCAGCCTTGAACTCCTGGGCTGAAGCAATCCTCTCACCTCAGCCTCCTGGGTTAGCTAAGACCACAGGTGTGTGCCAACATGCCAAGTCGGTTCTTTTATTTTTTTATAAAGATGGAGTCTCACTATGTTGCCCAGGCTAGCCTCAACTCCTGGGCTCAAGCAATCCTCCAGCCTCAGCCTTCCAAAATGCTGAGATTACAGATGTGAGCCATGTGCCAGGCTTTACAATTTTCATTAAGCAATTATATAATTACTTGTGTAATATGTGACCTGCTTGCAACAGTATGAGCTTACTAAGGGCAGGCTTGTGGCAAGCACACGTTCATTGAACACTCGTAGGTGCCAGGCACTGTTCTAGGTGCTTCCTGTGGATGATCTAATTTCCTCTCATCCCAACTATATCAAGCAGATGGTACTGCTATCCTCATTTTGCACGAAAGATAGTTGAGGCCCAGAAAGGTGAAACAATTCACCCATGGGCACACAGCTGCAAAGTGTCAGCAACTGGGAGTATTTCTACAATGGATCAGCCCCCAACTCCAGCTCCCCCTGTGGCCACTCCGAGTTGATCTTAAGTTCATCCAAGGATCCTGCAAACACTCCATGAAAGTCAAGTCATAACCTAAGAGGTTTGTGAACCTTGCATTCAAAGCCTCCCCGCCGCATCCTTCAGGAATGCATTTATAAGGATGCTGCTGTAAATATTGAACCTAAAAAGCACCATGATTCTTTTTGACTTCTTCCTGCCCATCTTTTGGTCTGGCATTAATTTAATCGATTAGAGCTCCCTAATTCAAACCTGGTGAGCTCTTAATCAACATGTTTGACCCGGTCTCAAAGACTGATTGTCAGTGGAAAATGAAATTTTGAGATTGTGCTGGATGAGCAAAGGTAACCAAGACAGTATAGAGTGGTGGTGAAATGCACAGGTGTAGAATTTGCAGACCAGGCTGGAGTTCAAGAACCACTGGCACTTTTCATTTGGAACCTTTCTGAGCCTCAGTTTCCCCAACAGTGTTGTCAAAAAAGCTGGTGGTCTGGGACTTAGGAAGGGCTCTCTTCTGTTTTATATGATATTTAAGGGACCTGTGTCCCATGGGACATTCTTAACCTCCTGCTCATGCCTAAAGAGGCAGACATATTTGCAGGCATCTGGTCTCCAGTCCATCCGGCAGCAGACTGCTGGGAATCGGGCCAGGGGGCCTGTTGGAATGATATTGTTCAGGCCTTTGAGATCCAAGGCATTTGGATTGACTTCAGGTAAGTCTGGAAATCAGGCCTCACCCAGGTCAGTTCCCAGCCCCATGTAAATACAAATGACAGTCCTTCCCTCCTTTAAAACGCAAGATTGGTAAATGTCAAAGAGTCAAACTGTGTTACTTTACTCATGTAACCCCAGCTCCGGAAAAAGCTACCAAAGCATCCATTCCCATTCGTTGTTAGCGAGTTGTTTTTTTCCTAAAGGTTTAGGCACTGGGTGCTGGATTCACAATGGCTTGGGTTGACTACTGAGTCTGTGAGGTTCAACAGGTCACTTTGTAGATTAAAATTGGTGTGTTTTGGAGCAAAACAGCTACTATTTTCTGAGACAATCCTGAGATAACACATGACGTGTATGATTTTTTAACATCTTTGCACCAAGCCTATGAAACAAGTCATACCCCGAGCCCAAATTTACAGACTTTTTTGAAAAGAGGCTTGGAAAGTTTAAGTAACTTATCACTATTTATAAACATTTTTAAATTGCAAAGGTGAACTTCATCCTGATTGATTCTGCAGACCTCAGATGTAAGCTTTAGGCTACACCATCCCCTCTGTATCTGGCTTCTCAAGCTCTCACCTAAAGAGGCGGTCTTCTCTGTGCTTCCTCCTGGGCCTCACCTTCTGGAGTGATATCTGCCACATACCCAATCATAGCTATCACCTACTGGGTACTTGCCAACTATCAGATGCTTTAGGAAATATCATCATCTACAGAGCGAGAAACCAAGGCTAGGAGAGGCTAGAACACCTGGGTGAGGTCACACAAGAAGCAGGGAGCAGAGATGAGATTTGAACCCACATCTCTCCATCCCCAAAGCCTTCAGTCTCCCTGCCATACCACTGCCCACTCCAAGTAATGATTCTAGCAAGCTGAATTCAATACACTACCTGTGACAACCACTTCTACTCTGGTTCACAAGAAGGCCCACAAGAAAATTATTTCTTTATATAGCTCCTTTAGACTTGGATGACTTACAAAAAAGCCTTTCATTTCTCATGTGGCAAAGAAAACCATGGAATGCCTCAGCTTAGTAGATTTACCGGTGGGGTTAAAGGGGGAAAATCACTTGTGATTTGTGTCTGTGTGTTGGTTTTGATCAGAACAAAAAAAAAAAAAAAAAGAGGAGTTCAAAATCCACCTGGAAGAAACACTGGCACATATACTAGAGAGGGATTCACAGTCACAAGGGGTTTTCCTACATCACAGCTTGTAATACAAGCAGGGACCACTGGAAGCAATCTCCCTGCCTATCAGAGGGGGTGGCCAAATAAACTCCATTTTATCCTTTCCAGTCAATTCTTCCTCCTTATTAAAAATAAAATGAGGCTGTCTAGGTTTATAAAAAGATATCCAAAATACATTCTAAAGTTTAAAAGAAAAAAAAGCAAGTTGGAAAATACATACAGTGTTATTTTATCTATATTAAAAGTTTCGTTAAAAAATGTTGGGTGCCATGGCTCATGCTTGTAATCCCAGCACTGTGGGAAGCCAAGACAGGTGGATCACTTGAACCCAGGAGGTTGAGACTAGTCTAGGCAACATGGTGAGACCCTGTCTCTACAACAACAACAAAAATTTAGTAGGTTGTGTTGAGGCATGCCTGTAGGCTCACCAACTAGGGAGGCTGATGTGAAAGGATCACTTAAGCCCATATGGTTGAGGTTGCAGTGAGCCATGATTACACCACTGCACTCCAGCCAGAGTGAGACACTGTCTCAAAAAAAAAAAAAAAAGTAAAAATCTAGTTCTTTCTCTGCACTCTGTGTGTGTGTGTGTGTGTGTGTGTGTGTGTGTGCGTGTGCGCATAAATGAATACAATAGGTCTGAACATTTCAAATAAGCTTTCTTCAAAGAAGGGGCTAGAACTGGGGATGGGAATATATGAAAGGAACCTTTAGTAGTTTTGGCTGTATAATTTGAATTTCTTATCCCCATGTATTTTTGTGTTGTTTACATTTTTAAATAAATGGACACTCCTAACCACCCCCAACCCAAGGAAAGGAAAAGATAAGAAATAATGTGAATTGACCGGGGTGATCACACTTACCTTTCCTCTTGGTGCAATGGTAAATCTGGCTATGCTCCTGGGGCAGTGGGTATGGGTTGGGTGGGGGCAGGAGGTCCTGGGAGGGGCCGGAGACACCATTCTCACACTGGTACTGGGACCCCAGGTTGGATGAAGTGGAGAGAGCTCGAGACTCACTGCTGAAAGGACTGTGGTTGGAGGCCACTTTTTGCCTCACGGTGCTCCTGGGGACCACGGGATATTCTTTACTGAAAGAGAAAAGATGGGAGATAACACTTATCAGTGCCCTGATACAGATTTCCTGAGTGGCTGAGCCAGGCATGAGAGAATCCACCAGAAAAGTCACAGAATAAGGAAAAAAGAGGTCTTTGATGAAATGATCCAGTTATATTCATGTCCATCATATTTCACAAATGTATATTTGGGTACTAATTTTTCATGCCTTATACATTAGGCAAGTAGATTTACCAACAGTTCTATATCTAAGCAGAAAAGTAAATAAACACCCCCAGTTAAGAACCCCTTCTAACAATCAATAAACACACAGGGTGTTTTGAAATATGTCAATTTAGTCTACCTATGTCTTTGAATTCCCTAATTCGAAAGCTAGTTAATCTAAGTATTTATTTAGACTTAACCTGTGGGTGTCCATCTTTAAAGTGGGGCTCAGGTCATTGCCCAAAGTTAGTAAAAACTGGTAGCTGACCACCTATGAGGGTCAGGTATAATCCTAGGTTACTCTAATCTGGATAGACTGCTGCTTGTGTCTTAGAATTTCCTTCTGAGCTTCTGTCCTTGTGGCCACTGATGTACTTAACTTCTCCATATCTTGGCTTTCCCATCTGTAAAGTAGGGATAATCAATGTCCCCAGTTCAAAGGGCTGTTGATAAAAGAAATGGGTTAATAAGTTAACTGTGAAAAGACTTAGAAAGGTACATGGCACACAGTAAATGCTCAACAAATGGCAACCATCATCATCACTGTTATTGTTTTGGGCAGAGAGAATAAAGAGAGGGAAAAAGGAGAGGGAAAGAAAAAAAGAAAGGAGGAAAAGGAACACAGATGATTTAAAAAAATAGCATGGGATCTAAGATTACGTACCTCCAAATTCAGGCCCTATCCTCCCTATCCCTTGCAGGCTGTGTGTTCATCTGACACACAACCCTCCCCTGAGCTTCAGGGCTCATGCAGGCAAAGTGAGCATAACAAAAATCCCATGACATCATAGGTATAGCATCCTTCAATGTGCTCAAAATCTGGTCCCTCACACTCTCACGATGTGTTCTCCACATTCCCTTACCTTCAGATTTCATACCACGTATTCCCATTTTTTTTCCGTAGAAGGACTCAGTAGAAACCTCTCCTGGAAGAAGGAAAGTCATGCTATGCAGCACCACAAGGCTCAAAGGAAATGAGATAGGTGGGGGATGGATCAGACGTGGGAGGTTGCAGAGGAGTAAAGAGAAGGGGAGCAGCTTAAAGATAAAAGGGACAAAGAGAGAAATGTCCAAGGATGGGGGAGAAGAAGAGCTTGACCCCTAATATCCCACATCCAGCATTTAGGATGGGGACAGGGAATTTTGGGTATGGCATTTACAAACTGCATATATTGCTATATAGCCATTTAAAAAATAGTTTCATGACTATATTTTAAATATAATTGGCTTCCTTTGTAACCTGTGTATTCTATTTCATGCATTTAATCATATTATTCTTAGAGGTGATTCATAGGCTTCAACATACTGCCAGAGAGGCCCATGGCATAGGTTAAGAACCCCTATCCTAGAAGGAGCATGTGTCAGTAAATCCCAAACTTCAGTCAGACATAATTTTCACCATGACCTAGTACCATGTATTCTTTAACTTATGACATTTTAAAAAGTCATCATCTAGCCAAATAAGTTAAGCTTCACTATAAGTAATCATATCTGTGAAATTACAGGCTTGTGATACTAATTACATTTCTTTTAATGCAATTAAAACAAATGCTCATATGCCTGTAGTCATTGCAACTAAGGAGGCTGAGGCAAGAGGATTGCTTGAGCCCAGGAGTTTGAGGCTGCAGTAAGCTATGATTGCACCACTGCACTCCAGCCTGGGTGACAGAGTAAAACCCTGTCTCAATCAATCAATCAATGCTTAACTATTAAAATTAAAGAGTATACCTGAAATAATTTCACATGCAATGAGCTACACATAACGCATTTTGAAGGATCTTGAATTCGTCCATTTCATTTTTTCTGTGACTCTATGTGGTAGGTTTTATTTTTGTTCACATTTTACAGATTAGGAAATTGAGGCCCAGGGATATGAACCAACTTGTCTAAGATAACAGAGTTAGAAAGAGACACAATTAGAATTCTAACCCAACATGTCCTTACAACTTTTGTATTGTCTCCTAATGACTTCTTTCAATTTTTATAACATAATGTGCTTTTAGGAGAGCAGGGTTTGGGGACACAAGACTCTTTCCACTTCTACGCTCTCAAGCGTGTGACCATCTCCACCCTGTGTCCCTGCCTTTGTTTGTCATGTGAAAGCACATCAGAGTGGCCAGGCAGGGACATGGAGCATCTGCCAAGTTTCCATGAGGCCACAGACACCCTCAGGACACCCAGGGGTCTCCTAGCTCAGCTTCCCTGTGGCATGTGCCATCTCAGAACCAAAGCTGGAGCCATCTGAGTGGCCGCAGCCATCAGAATCTCCCCCTGGGGCCAGGAGGCTGAAGGGAATGGAATTAACTTTATAGCTCTCGCTTTGTGGTTCAAGATACGTAATGGAAAAAAAAAAAGAAGAACAAAAAGTATAATAACAATAGAACACTATAAAAGTTGTCAAAACTCGCTGGCAATTCTATTTAGATCTATTCCAATATTTAGCTGTCAGGGCTCCAGGAGGAAGGGGAAAATCTCTTTTGGTTTTACATTTTTTAATAGGAACTTGTTTTTTTAATTAAAGAAAATAACCCCCAAAAAATGTTGGCTGAGAGAATTTACAAGAGAATGTATCAATGGACTCCATGGAATTCTCCGTTCCATTACTGCCAAATTGCAAAATTGCTCTCTGGAAAGGCCAAGTCCTGCTTTTGATTACTAACACAGAAGTGGGGAAAGCAATATCATCCCAATAACCACTTGCCCCTCACAGCTCATTTCCCTCTAAGGAGCCTGAAACATCTTCCCCATCACCGATCAAGAACATCTCTGTTAATGCCCAAAATACAATGTCTCCAAGCCCCTCTGAGAGGTGTCAAAATATGGCCGTGGAATGAGGAAGCGACTTCTCAGTCATTACAGAAGGACACAGGCAAAGGAAAGACAATGTCAGAATCAAACAACAGCAGGGCAGTTTTCACAGAGCTCATCCATGGATCAAAGGAGCTGATTAATCAAAGAAACGTGGTTAGTATCAATATGGCGGAAATCTCTAAAGTCCTCAAGATGAAAAGATAAAACTATTTTCTTCTACAGTTTAAGAACATCCATAAGAAGCAAGGACACGAGAGAATTAAAGTGAAAGTTGAAAAGCCCTGTGTCTCTGGAAATACGGGCAGCAAAAGGAGCCTGCTCTGTTTTTAATCTTCATCATCATCATCATTCTCATCTACATTGTTCTTCAAGTGCCTCCTAATGTTCCAGCCACAGTACTGGTTGACTTACATGCTTATCCTGATTTGATCCTGGCAAGAACCTCATTTCACAGGTACAGTTAGATTTACATTAGAGATACGAAAACGCAGACGGGCCAGGCACAGTAGCTCATGCCTATAATCCCAGCACTTTGGGAGGCTGAAGCAGGCAGATCACTTGAGGTCAGTAGTTCAAGACCAGCTTGGTCAATATGGCGAAATCCCGTCTCTACTAAAAATATAACAATTAGCTGGGTGTGGCGGTGGGCACCTGTAATCCCAGATACTTGGGAGGCTGAAGCAGGAGAATCGCTTGAACCCAGCAGGTGGAGGTTGTAGTGAGCTGAGATTGTGCCATTACACTCCAGCCCGGGCAACAAGAGTGAAACTCTGTCTCAAAAAAAGAAAAGAAAGAAAAGAAAAGAAAAGAGAAAATGCAGGCACAGAGAGGTCAAATGGCTTATCCCAGACCACACAGCTAAGAGGCAAAGCTGAGTCTGACCTAGGGTCAGTCCTATTCCAAAGCTCATGTTACCTAATACTTTTTAAAAACACACACAGAGAAATGTATTTTCTCATAGTTCTGGAGATGTGGGTGCTAGCATAGTCAGTGTCTGGTGATGCCATGTCCTCACATGCCAGGCAGGGAGGGTTAGAGAGGGTTAGAGTGGGGGAAGATCGATCTCTGTCTCTCTGTCTCCCTCTGTGTCTCTCTTCCTCTTCTTTGTAAGGCCACGGTCCTGTGAGATTAAAGCTCCGCACTATGACCTCACTTAACCTTTTTTTTTCCTATCAGTTATCATGTTTATTATTTTCACATAACATTTTTAAAGAATTTGTTTTGGGGGGAACAGGTAGTGTTGGGTTACATGGGTTAGTTATTTAGTGGTAATTTCTGAGATTTTGATGCACCCATCACCCGAACAGTGTACACTGTACCCAATGTGTAGTCTTTTAAACCTCATCCCCCTCCCACCCTTCCCTCCAAGTCCCTATATCAAAGGGAATGAAGGGAAGGGGGTGAGTGATAAAAGTCCCCACAAGTCCATTATATCAGCCACCTAACTAATACTTAATAATAAGCAATTGTTACCTCCATACCAACTACTAGGCAAATACAATCATCCCACTTTATAAAGCATGCCGGTAATGAGAGATATCTGGACATTGGATTTTGGCTCCACCTAGGCCATGTCAAGGTCTACTGATCAATCCTTCTGTTTGCAGAAACTTGAGTTTGCAACAGTCAAATCTCACTGCTTTCTGCTGTATCAAGCAGCTACACCTGCATCCCATGGACAAGCTCTGACCAGAGTCTGCCCCACTTCCCTCCAGACACAAGCTGGGTGTCCTGAGTACCTCGGCTGGCCTTAGGTGTCAGCGCCGCAGACCAGCTTCTCCGCAGCTCTGCCCTTCTCTCACGTTCTGTTCCACGTGAGCGAGTGCAATGAATGACGCCATTGTCGCCGGGTCTGGGTTGTAAAACGTTACAAGGGAATACTGAAATCCACCGCCAAACTGCATCCTCAGCCTCCCTCCAGCTAATGAACACCCCGGAGAACGTTTTCCACCACAGCCGACTGAATTGGCCTTTTCACGGGAGCAGGTGGCAGGGGCGCTGGCATGTTGGGGTTTTTGTGTTTGTTTGTTTTCCCCTTGTGATCCTTACCCAATTTCTGGCAGCCTTTTGCAAACAACGAAAGCAGTGCACTGGGGCAAGGCGAGGGACTGTAAAATCCCTCTTCTCTTGGAGCAAATTCCTCTCCTCACGATAGTATTTTAATCTGTGATTAAAATTTAAAAGGGGTCACATAACCCCTTGAAAGCTTCCTTGATTTATTAACATTCTGATATACTTAGGGAAGTTTATTCTGATCTAAATGAGTGGACACAGCAGTGACTGTAGGATTTAGGCTCCTGCAAATAGTAAATAATCACTGACTTCTTCAAGTCTGCAAAGAGCTTGCTCAGTTTACACTACACCAGCAAGCTGGAGAAGGGCGCTGGATACCATGTTGCTGATGAGAATAAGGGGACACGATGTTCTTACTTATAAGTGGAGCTAAAGAATGTGCACAATGTGGGCATAGAGTGTGGAATAACAGACACTGGAGATTCGGAAGGGTGGGAGGGTGGGAGGCAGGTGAGGGATGAGAAATTACTTAGTGGATGCAATGTACATTTAAAGTGATAGTTACACTAAAAGCCCAGCTTTCACCACTATGCAATAGCTCCATGTATCAAAACCACACTTGTACTCTCTAAATTTATACAAATTAAAAAAAAGAATGGGGATGAGGGCACAAAGAGGTTATAAAACTTGCCCATTGTTAGGTTTTGTTTTGTTTTTGTTTGTTTGTTTGTTTGTTTTAAAAAAACAAACTCTCACTCTGTTGCCCAGGCTGGACTGCAGTGGCATGAACATAGCTCACTGTGCCTTCAAGCTCCTTGGCGCAGGGGATCGATCCTCTTGCTTCGGCCTCCCAAGTAGCTGGAACTATAGGCATATGCCACTATGCCCAGCCAATAGCTGTATTTTTTTTTTTTTTTTTTTGAGATGGGGACTTGCTATATTGCCCAGGTTAGTTTTGATCTGGCTTCAAGTGATCCTCCCATCTGCCTCCCAAAGCGCTGAGATCATAGGCATGAGTCACCTCACTGGGCCTAAATTTTCCATTGTTGACTCAATCAGGGATATATGATTTGAGGGGTGCCAAGAAACTCGAAGGCACCCCTATCTCTTCCCTTAAGCACTTGCCACTTGTAAAAATTTTGGCTTCAGGCCTTGGGTCCCCCTTGTTAAATCTGTAGATGATACAGTATCAGAGTGGTAGCATCAAGCCCAGGCTCTGAAGTCAAGCCAGGTGAATGTGCCTTCCTTCAACATCCAGCCATGAACTTGACCACTACTTTGCTGGCTAGGTTCTGTCCTTTTCCTAAGCCCCAGTCTTCTATCTGTAAAATGGGCATAATAAAACAGCCACCTCTTCGGGTTTATCAAATGAAATGATGCATAGAAAGGCATAGCAAATATATATATTGGCGATGCAATGCTTCAAATGGGTATGAATACCCAAAAATATCAAATATTTAAAGCTGGTCACTTTTTCTAGGAAGAGGTACACATTTGCATTGGCTACTCAAAAAGGGTCTGTGATTCAAAAAATGGTTTTGACCAAAACTATAGAGATGGTTCAGAAATCATGAGGGAAAACCCTAGACAGTTTATGAAATCACCCTTTGTCTCAGTTTCCCTGTTTGCATAATGGAGAATAAAAGGCCCATCTCACAGGATAGGTGTGAATCCTGTGGGCAAAAGCTAGATATAAAACAGACATAAAAGGACAATTCAAGCTAAACTTTTAATGAATTTATGGTAATAATTCATCAAACAGTTTTGCCAGGTATTTAGTACTGAATTGAATAGCTCAATATTTTAGTTCAGTCTCATAACACTAACCATTTAAGCCAGTTTAACTATGACTTAGGTTTAGTTTTTTTTTTTTTTAATGAGACGAAGTCTTGCTCTGTCGCCAGGCTGGAGTACAGTGGCGTGATCTCAGCTCACTGCAACCTCCACCTCCCGTGTCCAAGCGATTCCCCTGCCTCAGCCTCCTGAGTAGCTGGGATTACAGGTACAAGCCTAGCTAATTATTATATTATTATTATTATTTTGTATTTTACTGTAGACAGGTTTTGCCATGTTGGCCAGGATGGTCTTGATCTCCTGACCTCGTGATCTGCCCACCTTGTCCTCCCAAAATGCTGGGATTATAGGTGTGAGGCACCATGCCTGGCCACCCCCAGGGCATTTGATATTGTTCTGGCAAACAGCATGGGCATTGGGAGTTTTTAAAAGATTCCCAGGAGAAAGAAGTCTTCCACAAAAGAGTACACACCGGATGATACTATTTATATGAAATTCTATAACAGACAAAATTAACCTATGGTGAAAAAAAGTCAGGACATTGATTGCCTCTGGTGAAGAGAAGGAGGCAGAGAGTGACTAAGGAGACTGGAAATGAGATACTTTTCTGGGATGATGGGAATGTTCTATAGTTTGATAGGGGCTTGGGTTTCACAGGTATGGGCATGTACCAAAAAGTGAGAAGTGTACTTAAGATTTGTGCATTTCACCCTATATAGATTTAACCTAAAATAAAGGAGTGTGAACAAAAATTAAGTCCTAGTTAATGATGTGCATACTGAAGTGTTTAGGGGTAAAATGTACTCATAGCTGCAATTTAGCTTGAAATGCATCAATGAAAAGAAGGATAGAAGGAGGGAAGAATGGATGGCTAGAGAGATGAATGGATGGATAGATGAATGGCTGGAGGGATATGTGGTGGAGCAAATATATAGCAAAATTTTAATTGCACACTTTAAGCAGTGAGCATATGGGCACTCATCATATAATTCTGCCATGTTACCCACACGCCTTTGATTTTTCATAATAGAACACTGAGGGGAGCACTACGGGTAATTCTAATGTTCAGTTTAAGTTGAGCACTAAGTAGAGAAAGGGGTTGTCTTTTCTGTAAAACAGCCCATACGTGGGCTCTGTTTGCAGAAATACAATCACGTGGGCATCTGCATTCTCCAGTGCTCACTCATTCTCTAGAACCAAGGGATTACCCAAGTGTGGCCAGGGGACACTACCACCAGAGCCACTGGAGAAGCCTGTTAAAAAAACTGCTCCATCCCCAGAGCCGCTGACTCAAACCTCTGAGGGTGAGACCTAGAAATCTTTTTTAACAAGCTCCCCAAGTAATTGTGATGTCCACCAAAAGTTTAAGAAACACTGCTCAATTGTGGATGAATGAAACATACAACTCAATAGCGGGGGGAAAAAAATCCCATTAAAAAATGGGCAACTTCATTACTATTGAGGAAATGCAAATCAAAGCCACATGAGATATATCACCTTATACCTGTTAGGATGGCTATGATCAAAAAGACAAAAGATAACAAATGTTGGCAAGCGTGTGGAGAAAAAGGAATCCTTGCACACTCCTGGTGGGAACGTAAATTGGTGCAGCCACTATGGAACACGGCATAGACGTTCCCCAAAGATTAAAAACAGAACTATCAGCTAGGCATAGTGGTCCACGTCTGTCATCCCAGCATTTTGGGAGGCCAAGGCAGAAGGATCACTTGAGCTCAGGAGTTCAAGACCAGCCTGGGCAACATAGCAAGGTCTTGTCTCTACTAAAATTCAAAAACATTAGCAAGACATGGTGGCACATGCCTGTAGTCCCAGCTACTAGGAGGGCTGAGGTGGGAGAGTTGCTTGAGCCCAGGAAGTGGAAGTTTCAGTGAGCTCTGATCATGCCACTGTACTCCAGCTTAAGCAACAGAGTAAGACCTTGGTCAAAACAAAACAATAAATAACCAAAAAACAGAACTATCATATGACCCAGAAATTCCTTTTCTAGATATACACCCAAAGGAAATGAAATTAGTATCTCAAAGAGATATCTGCAATCCCATAATCATCACAGCATAATTCAAAAGAGCCAAGATATGGAATCAGCCTGAGTATCCATCAGTGGATGAATGCATAAAGAAAATGTGATGTGTGTGTGTATATATATACACACACATACTAGAATACTATTCAGCCTTAAAAATAAAGAAGGAAATCCTCTCAATTGAAGCAAAATGAATGACCCTGGAGGACATTATGTTAAGCGAAACAAGCCAGACACAGGAAGATCAACACTACCTGACTCACTTACATGTATAATCTAAAATAGTCAAACCCATAGCAGTGGAGAGTAGAATGGTGGTTGCCAGGAGCTGGGGAGATGGGAAACGGGGAGATGTTGGTCAAAGGGTACAAAGTTTGAGTTATGCAAGAGGCATAATTCCTGGAGAGCTAATGTACCGCAATGTGAATACAGTTAACAGCACAGTATTGTATACTTAAAATTTACTAAGAGGGTACATCTTAAATGTTCTCATGTATATATATATACACACACACACACACACACACACACACACACACGGCAAATGTCCTCTCATATTTATATACACAGACACACACACACAAGAAAATAAACACACAAGAAAATAAAATGGTAACTATGTGAGGTGCTATATATGTTAATTAGCTTGATCATGGTAATTGTTTAACATTTATGTATATTAAAACATTAAGTTGTATACCCTAAATATATACACTTTTTGTCATTTATGCCTCATTAAAGATGAGGGAAAACATGGATGAGTGAGTGGGTTGCTCCCAGCACTGTTCCTGAGTAGCAGATATGCTGGGGATGGGTTGAACAGGGGTGGGGTACCTGAGTGGGAAGTGGCAGTGGGAGGGTTCTGAGCATCCATGCCCTTGACAGATAACCATGATCCAAAATGAGATCTTTCCAGAAAAATCTCAGTTTTACAACTTCACTTAGGCTAACTCAGCTCCGCAGACACAACCCCTCTCTTGTTTTACATAAATGCATGCTTCCCTGGAGGAAGCCAGGTGGTTAGGCTAACTACAGTCCTAAGAGAGGAGTTAATGCCATCTCCAGAATGTTGTCTAAAGTTTTCTCAAAAACCACTTCTCACTAACTGGGCATTCAGATTACCTTTAACCACAAGCATGAGAACACAAGAGTGCTAAGCCTTCAGTTTGAAAAATGATCATTTGAGGTTAAGAGCTGAAAATTAATTTAAAATCAGGAAGGAAGGAATAGAAGAGGGAAGGTTCAAATAGAAGAATTTTAACCTTTTAGGAGACCCAGGCCCCATAAGTCCCTTGAGATTGTTTGAATTTGTTTTTTAATTGAGACAGCATCTTGCTCTGCTGCTCAGGCTGGAATGCAGTGGCATAATCCGAGCTCACTGCAGCTTCAAACTCCTGGGCTCAAGCAATCCTCCTGTCTCAGCCTCCAGAGTAATTGGAACTACAGACACATGCTATCACGTCCAGTTAATCTTTTTTTTTTTTTTTTAATAGACAGGATCTTGCTGTGTTGCTCAGGCTGGTCTCAAACTCCTGATCTCAAGCAATCCTCTTTCTGTCAGCCTCCCAAAGTGCTGAGATTACACACATGAGCCACCACACCTAGCCTGAATGTTTTCCTCTATTCATATATTGTAAATTTTTCAGAGAGTCTCTTGCTTTAACTGGATTTTCAAAAGGGGTCTTGCACCCAGATTCAGAAGCCCTACCCTAGATAAACAAGGTATAGAGGGTGAAAATAAGCACCCACTGAGACGGGAGAGGTTGGTCAGTTCCCTGTGTAGAGTTCTTTCAGTAATCAAAATGGAGCTGAGTAATGGATGGACTTCAGTCTGGCTGACACATCCTGAACTCCAAACTTTGCCATCCACTCTCTGGTTGGGTGGCTCAGAATCTCAGTCACGCTAAGCAGAGCCTCAAGGTGTCCCTTAGGGCCAGAAGCCACCTCCCCTGATGCATCAGCAACACACTAAGAGAGAAAGAAAGTAAAGGGAGCTTTATTTCTTCCATGAGGAACTCTGAGGCCAACCAAGTCCCCCAATCCATCATCTACTAACCCCTTGATAACGCTCCATAAATACTTCTTATGGGGAAAAAAATAGTCATTGCTCATGATCATTCTGCGTGAGGTGAGGTAAGAAATACCGAGATGAAGGACTTTGCTGTTGCTTGTTCATAGTCCGGGGTTTATGGTTACAAGAAGAAGAGCTGCAGCCAGTTTAGTGGGAAGGGGGTTCTCTCCACCCTGAAGAAACCAAGCTGATAACCAGGAAGACCCCTGCATCCAAACTAACTGTGTGACCTTGGGCAAGTCAACCTGGCATCTGGCTTCACCAGAACATGTACTGTGTCTTAACACCTACCAGTGATCGAGTGTCCCTCTGGGCCAGACACCATTCTATGTGCTTCCATGCCTGCTGAGGCAGGTTGGTTTGTTTGCTTGCTTGCTTGTCTGAGATGGAGTTTTGCTCTGTTGCCCAGGCTGGAGTACAGAGGCACAATCTCTGCTCACTGCAACCTCCACCTCCCGGGCTCAAGTGATTCTCCTGCCTCAGCCTCTTGAGTAGCTGAGACTACAAGCATGCACCACCATGCCTGGCTAATTTTTGTATTTTTAGTCAGAGATGGGATTTCACTATGTTGGCCAGGATGATCTCGAACTCTTGACCTTGTGATCCACCCACCTCAGCCTCCCAACATGCTGGGATTACAGGCATGAACCACCGCGCCCAACCAACTGGGGCAATTTTAAAACGTGTCAACACATTCCTTGACACTCCTTCTAGGCAGAGGAGAGATCTTATCCTCCGTCCTTGAATCTGGTTTTTTGTTTGTTTGGTTGGTTGATTTGGTTTGGTTTTCGAGACAGAGTTTCACTCTTGTTGCCCAGGCTGGAGTGCAATGGCACGATCTGGGCTCACTGCAACCTCCACCTCCTGGGTTCAATAGATCCTCCCACCTCAGCCTTCTGAGAAGCTGGGATTGCTGGTATGCGCCACCATGCCCAGCTAATTTTTTGTATTTTTAGTAGAGACAGGGTTTCACCATGTTGGCCAGGCTGGTCTCAAATTCCTTGAATCTGAACCCACCTGAGTGAGTCACATTCAACCAACAGAATGCAACAGAAGTGACACTACCTGACCTCCAAGGTGTGGTCAACAAGGACCAGGTGGCTTCCACTTCCATGAAAAAGTCTGAACACCCTGAGTCTACCATGCTACAGAGGCTGCATGCCGATTTCTCAGTGGGCAGCAGCTGAGATCCCAACTAAAAGCAGCATCAACTGTGGGTGGCAGGAGCATGCCAAGCTGGACATCCTGCCTGACCTGCCTTCCAATACCTGCAGCCCAGCCATCACCTGATGACCCAAGAACTACATAGCTGAGTCCTTCCAAATAGCCTGACCCACAAATCTCAGACAAAATACAAGTGCCTCCCTGGTGCGTCCTACTTCCCCATGCACACAGTGGCGACCAGCAAAGCCTGGACTTTTCATCATAAGCGGCATTTATGGAACATTAATGGGGGCTACAGATTGCAACTGGAGGAAACTTGGGGACCCTGATGCTCTGGGAGCTCTTTGTGGAAGGACTGTGGTTGCCCATAGTTCCTTCCTCAGTTAGAAGACTCCCAGTGCATTGTGGGGGAAACTTGTCTCTGTGAGCCACTCTTGCTGGCCTCAATGTAGCATCACACACAGAGAACAGACGGGATACTGTGGAAGCCAGAGCTTCCCAGCCAGCCCAACTTAAGCTTGGGAGTCATTTGTTATGCAGCAATAACAATCAGTACACACGCATTACCTCATGTCATCCTTGCAACGACCCTGGAGGTAGGCTCCCATAATGATTTCCTTTTTACAGATGAGGAAAAAGACACTTGGTGGAGTAGGAAAGCCCTGAGCTGTCAGGGCAGCAGCCTCAACCCAGCTCCTAAGCCTGCTTCCATCTGTGGCCCCTGGTCCTCTGTGTGCCTAGTGCTTGGCATACAGCAAACACTTAACAAATGTTTTAGTCGCATAAACAAATCAACAGATCAAAAACTGAGTAAGCAAATGAGTCTCTGGGCCTCAGTTTCCCATTCTGTAAAAGAGGGCAGGTGGATCAGATGCTGTCTCCTAGAGTCCCTTTTATCTCTACAATCCGTAGCTTCTTCTAGGAGCGGCTCTCCCCATACCTGTCATAGCGCCACTCCAGCTGGCTTTCAGAGATCTTAGGAATCTGACCCCTACTCCAGCCTCCTAGACCTCTAGACCCCTGCCCACTTCTTCCTTGCTCCAACCCAGAAAACCCTTCTTCCCAACAGATTCAGGTCCCATTCTCTCTACGAGGTCTACTTCCATCCTCTCCATAAAGCCTACTCTGCCCCAGTCCCAGCTCCAGCCCCTTTGGCTCCTAGGAAGTTCAGAATTTGTTTGAATACATCTTGAAGACTGAAGTAAAGCCAAAGAAAGAATTGTTCTATGAAAAATCAGGGTCTAGAAGGTTTCAAACAGCAATGGCACTCCCAAGCTTTTCTTGGAAATTTCTGTGGCTCGCATATTATCTTGACAATGTTCCCCAAACCTTGATACCAGCCATTCTGCTATTGGGTTAATATTTCCTCTTTAATCAGCCTTAACTCCCCTCCCTTCCCTGCTTCCTTCTTTCCTTGTTTTCCTACAACTCAGTCTCATTCTGAGCAATAACATCTATGAAATCACAGACCTGGTATGTCCATGCATCTGTGCACCACATAAAACCTGTAATTCCTGTGCTTTAGAAGGCCAAGACATGAGGATTGCTTGAAACCAGGAGTTTGAAACCAGCCTGGGCAACATAGTGAGACTCCATCGCTACAAAAAATTAACCGGGCATGGTGGTATGCATCTGTAGTCCAGCTACTTCAGAGGCTAAGGCAGGAGGATTAGTGGAGATCAGGAGTTCAAGGCTGCAGTGAGCTGATTGTGCCACTGCATACCAGCCTGGGTGACAGGGAAAGACCCTGTCCTAAATAAATAAATAGTTTGTTTTTTTTTTTTAATCTCCTTTGTCACCAATCTAAGGTTACTGTAATTTGGGGATATATTAGTTTTTAGGATTAGATTTTTTTAAGCCACAGATTAACCTTTCTAAATAACTTTGGCACACCTTTTAATTAGTCTGCTAGAGACAGGATGTTTAAATGACTTTATGCTTTGTGCTTTCCCATAGCTCCCAAATTTTTGTAATAAGCAGTGATTGCTCCTGTAACTAGAAACCATAAATAAATGTTGGAAAATAACAAAGGCATCATCTGCATTTTCCAAACACAGGGAGCTGGGCCAAGAGCTAGAGGGGAGAGCAGCCAGACATTTGCCAAGTGAATCCAAAAGTTATTTCTGTGGAATAACTGCAAGGTAATGCTTAACTCTCTGTAACCCTACCTCACTCCCTTCTTCCAACTGTTGGAATTAGAGGAAATTTCATCCCTTCTGCTTTTCTCCCACAGCCAGCTGTCACTGGGTGTGTGGGGGACAGGAAACAGAATTACAAGATTAGCAGTAAGCCTGCCGTTCCTGCCTGGCTGTTATCAAGGCTGACTCTAGAGAGCCATAGTCCCCACTTGTCACTACTGACTACAATCTGGGGGTGGGGAGAGTGGCCCAAAATAAACTCTGAATAAGGTCAAAATTGGGAGTAGTGGTACCCAAATCAGTTAAATTCTACTGAATACATAGACTAGGAATCAAGCACTCTGCAGGCATTTGCTCATATAATTTTTATAGGAAGCCTAGAAAGTAGAGACTATAGTTATCTATGCCCCTTCTGCAGATGAGAATACTGAGCTTCCATGAAGTTAAATCACTTACCCCAGGGCACCTACTGATAAATGCAGAGCAAGAATTGACCCCAGGTTTGTCTGACTCCAAAGCCTTCTGTTGGAACCACCCTTCTTCACTCTTTCTCCTTCCCCAAGGACATGTCCAGAGACCTTGGCCGATGACCCCGTCTACTCCCCCAACCTCATTGGTAGCTAGTTCAGCCCTCTGGTTTCCAGGGCAACTCCTAACGTGGCCACAAAGACACACATGACTCTCAGGCTGAGAGATTTGATTCAACATGTCAATTACTGGCTGTCTACCGATGATTAGCCACACCTTTCCTCTGTTCCATCTGCAAAGTTCCTACCCATTAAGGATACCTAGTCCAGACCTCAAGCAATCTGCAATACTTTGAGGGATGGTTAGGACAGCCAATTTAGACCAAAGAAGAGTCATCTGCCTAAATACCTAAACACCTGTGTGACCAGCCTAGGAAACCTGGGGAGATCCCAACTCTACAAAGAATACAAAAATTAGATGGATGTAGTGGCATGTGCCTGGAGACCTAGCTCCTTGGGAGGCTGAAACCAGAGAATCACTTGAGCTTGGGAGGTTGAGGCTGCAGTGAGCAGTGATCGCACCACTGCCCTCCAGCCTGGGTGACAGCAAGGCCCTGTCTCAATAAACAAACAAACAAATGAACACGTGTTTAGAACGTTAGGAGAGTTGGCCAGGTGCCGTGGCTAATGTCTGTAATCCCAACACTTTGGGAGGCTGAGGCAGGAAGATCACTTGAGTGCAGGGGTTCTAGACCAGTCTGGGCAACATGGTGAAACTCTGTCTCTACAAAAAAATACAAATTTAGGATGAGCGTGGTGGCTCATGCCTGTAATCCCAGCACTTTGGGAGGCTGAGGCAGGTGGATCATGAGGTCAGGAGTTCGAGACCAGCCTGGCCAACATGGTGAGAACCTGCATCTACTAAAATGTAAAAATTAGACAGGCAGGGTGGTGGGTGCCTATAATCCCAGCTCTTTGGGAGGCTGAGGCAGGAGAATCACTTGAACCTGGGAGGTAGAGGTTGCAGTGAGCTGAGATTGCGCCACTACACTCCAGCCTGGGTGACAGAGCAAGACTCCATCTCAAAAAAATAATAATAGTAAAATAAAAATAAAAATATACAAATTTAGCCAGGTGTGGCAGCACATGCCTGCAGTCCCAGGTACTTTGGAGTTGAGGTGGGAGGATCACCTGAGCCTGTGGAGGTTGGGGCTGCACTGAGCTGAGATTGCGCTACTGCACTCCAGCCTGAGGGACAGAGTGAGACCCTGTCTCAAAAAAAATAAAGAAAGAACTCTAGGCAAGACTCCCTTGATACTTGCATGCCATCTGAGGTCTCACACACCTGCACGTGCCTACCTATCTCTCCTTTCATGGCTGTCGTCTGTCCAATCAGCTTCCAAAGTGCAGGGCCTGGGTCTGACACAGAAAAGCCTGGAGGGTAACTGGGAAAGTTTTAGGGGCTGGTTCCCAGGCTGGGAAGAGACATGCGCGGACCACATAGTCTGTGGCCAGGGAAAGCTTCTCGGAGGAAGAAAAAACTACAAGGAGACCCAGTGATGGTTGGGTGATGGTCTGGTGAGAAGGAGGGGATAGAGTTTGACACAGACCAAATGCGTGTTCAAAGGGCCAAAAATAGAGGAAAGAACACAGGTTTGAAGTCTCTCCTTTAGCATGATTGACACATGTTAGAACAAATTGAGGAGGGTGGCCAGGCCGGCTGGGAAGGGCGTGGCCAACCAGGCAAAAGAGTCCGAATCCTATCGAGGGCAACAGGGAACTCCGATATGTTTGTTCTCCACTGCAAACAGACCTTGTCCGATTTGTGTTCTACAAAGATCTCTTTAGTGACTACCTAAAGAAAGTCCCTGGAGGAGTCCAGAACTGAATTCAAGGTCTCAATAAGTTAGGATGATTGGTGGCGGCTAGAATTCTGGTGGCAGCTAGAATTAGCAGCCTAGCGGAAGGGGGCTGAATTCTGAGTTATGTTAGAAGGTAAAATCAGTAGGATACGGTAACTGGTAAAGTTTGAGGGGATGACTCAAGACACCCTAAATCTATTATTCACTCCCTGCTCTTGACCTTGTAAAAAGGAAGGAAGAGGTGAGAGATGATGAAACCCTGCAGTTGCAGGCTGGAATGGACGATTTCCCTTCAGCTCCCACCTGCACAGCAGGCACTTTGCTGGTAGGACTGACAGGTGACTTTGTTTGGCAATGACTAAGCCACCTTAATGGCAAATCAGCATCAGAATGGGATAGGAACAGAAAGTTGGTGCTCTGAGCCTAGGGCCATAAATAATTGAACCTCAGCTCAAACATGATACTTGCTGTCATCTTTCCTACGGACTCTATGACCTAATCAGACTCCAATTTCAAAATGTAGATGCTTAAAAATAAAAATAAAAAAAATTTAAATAATAAATTGAGAACTTGCCTATTTTAGCCACAAAAAGTACCTTGTGAGTCCACAATCTTGAAGGAAACCAATTTATGAAAACAGAAACGTGTGTACACATGTACCACATTCCTCGTTTTTTAATGTTTGGAGACAGGGTCATTGTTCTACTTTTTAATATTTGGAGACAGAGTCTTGCTATGCTGTCCTGGCTGCAGTACAGTAGTGTGATCGTAGCTCACTGCAGCCTCAAACTCCTGGGCTCGAGAGATCCTCCTGCCTCAGCCTTCTGAGTAGCTGGGGCAATAAGCACATGCCACCTGGGCCAGCATTATTTTTTAAAAAGCATGCACAATTAGACCTGATAAGCCCACTATCTAAAAACAATTTTTCTGCTGCATGTATTTCTAAACGTAATATTAAAACCACAGATCTAAGGCCTTTCTCCCTTTCTGTTCTTAGGTCTCTTATCTTTCTCTGAATGAATTTGTCTGTCTGCCTGACTCTCCCTTTTCATGTCTTCCAGAAAGGATAAGAAAACATCCGAAATGATCTCATTTTATTTTGAAACACTAAACCCACCAAACAGAAACACACAAACAGAAACACACACACACACACACACAAACCTTCTTGGTCAGAGGGATCAAGATGTATTTCTAATTTGCTTGCCATATGGTAAGTTATTTTGGAAGCACATCAAGAGGTAGAGAGAATGTTCCACAAAATTGGCAATGCTTGTACAATCCTTTCAAATCAGACCAAATTCCCACTATGTACATTTGCTACAGCCCGTTCGATTCATCATATCAGCAACTATGACCACAGGATATGTAAAAATACTGAGCAATTTTTAGCACCAGTTTCCAATCCTCCAGTGCCCTGGACACCACATGGTGTCAAATTTGTCTGTATTTCACCCTCAGGAAATCAAGTCATTAACTTCTCTTTCATTTACCAAGAGCTGTTGCCAAAAAGAAAAGCATTCATCGGCTGTGACTTATGGGAAGAAAAAGAGAAAGGGTTTCCCTACAGGGAGACAGACAACAGAGAAAGAAGGGAAAGCTGTGCCTTCTGTTCCCTGGGCGAATGGAGAACGCCAAACTTTTTGTACCTTCTCTCCGCTAGCAAATTTATTCTCCAGGTTGCCCAATGGTGTCAACCCCACATGAGGGTTATCAAAAAATGGGACAGAGGGGCTCATTCTCCCCATTTCTCTGTACCTGGCATTCTATGGGCAGGAAGGTTGGTGGAGGGAGGTGCTGGGTTGCTGCTGGCTTACCTGGATTATTAGAGGAGTATTTGTGGAGGAGAAAGTTGAAGAATTCACTTTCCTACCTTTGCATTCTTGACATTCTGTGCAGCTCCATGTCATCACTGCCCCGAAATCCTTTGGCAAAGGGATTATTCTCAATCTTTAATTGCGTGATCTGAAGGAAAGAAGGAAAGAGAGCAAGCTGGTTGATTGCTACAAGACCACCTCGAGACATGAGCTAATAATAAATGTCATGGAAACGCAGCCTCTGGCAACCAAAAGAAGCAAATTAAGCCAGTCACGTCAACGGGACCCACAACTTCATTCAAGTGGAGGCTTTGAAACACGTCCTCCATCGGACAGCTTTTAAAAGGGGAAAAACACCTGGATTTGGTTTGCTCATTAATTGGATTCATACTCTGCATCATTCCAGCTGGGTTCTTTTGTATTTTTTTTTTTCCAATCTTGCATTTTGTGTTTGAAACACCATCTAGGCCTCCACACTCAGTACCCCCTCCCCTTCGGAAAGCTGTGCATGTTGACATGCTTGTTCCACATCCGGCAGCGGGGTGAGCTCCATTTGGAAGGGTTGGCCCCCGTCTTGTGTTTCTGCAGAAAACATGTCTTGATTATTGCCTTCAAAAATTCTATTATGCCTCATTTCATGTTCATTTCATAGTTTCGCAGATAGCGTTTGCTAGTTCTGGTGGAAAATTGTGCCTAATGAAACAAACATAATGATAACCTGTATGATAGCTATTGAACAGCACCAAACCTCTTTAACGTCCTAAGCAAAGAAGAGAGAGTTCTTTCTTAGAAATCTGTGTTGCAACATACAAAGCATAGTTACAGAAGAGGGTCTTCTTGCACATTTTGGTTCCAGGCCCAGAACTTTAATTTAATCCATCAACACATTATATTAGTGTGAATGTACAGTAGCAGGCCCAGGTGACAGAATGCATCCATATGGAGTTTGCTAGAAGTATTTCCTAAAACTTGCGTGTGAACTGAATTTTCATAGAGAATCATGTTATAATCAGAGAGCGGCATGACTCAGATATCAGTCATTCAAAGTTTTCTCTCACTATCAATGCCATATCTATACAGCACCTGTACACTGGCTTAATATTTTTATTTAAATCAAATCACTTTTTATTTACATTTGTTTCACACAAATATGATATCACTTCTTTGTATGAAAAACTAGAATCACTTGCTATTCAATAAGAAGAAAAGAAATATATGAAATTGGTCATATCCAAAGCTTGCCTTCTTTTTGTTGCAAGTGGGAATTAGACACTTTTAGAGAAGGAGTTAACTCAAACGAGTACTGAACTAAGACTCCCTCTCTAATAGAAGACGAGAAAGATAATTTTAAAAAGAACAACTTTCAGCCAAGCATGGTGGCTCATGCCTGTAATCCCAGCACTTCGGGAAAGCAAAGTGGGCGGATAACTTGAGGTCAGAAGTTTAAGACCAGCCTGGCCAACGTGGTGAAATCCCATCTCTACAAAAAATATAACAACAACAAAAAATTTTGCCAGGCGTGGTAGCAGGCTCCTGTAATCCCAGCTACTCCAGAGGCTGAGGCAGGTGAATCACTTGAACCCAGGAGGAGGTTAGAGTGAGCCGAGATCACACCACTGTACTCTAGCCTGGGCAACAGAGCAAAACTCCATCTCAAAAACAAAAAGAAAAGAAAAAAACAACTTTCTTTGTGATTTCATCATATTCGAATATTCCTAAAAATCATTTCATATATCCCAGTAGTATAGTTACAGATTTGAGAAACTACCTGATAAATGAATGCACCCTCTAATTTTTTTCATTTGAAGCGAGGAATTCTTGTCTGTTCTGCTTTCTGGAAGAGATGACCTATAAGGTTTACCTCTAACTCCAAGACTCTATGTTGAAAATAAAATTATTATTTGTATGTGTACCTATGTGTATTTACCATAAAAATGTGCGTATAATTAACATTTTAAGATATGTGATTCCAACCATACAACATTCTAGAAAAGGCAAAACTATGGAGTCAGTTACAAGGTCAGTGGTTGGCCAAGTGTAGTGGCTCACCCCTGTAATCCCAGCACTTTGGGAGGCTGAGGCTGGTGGATCACCTGAGGTCAGGAGTTCAAGACCATCCTGGCCAACATGGCGAAACCCTGTCTCTACTAAAAATACAAAAAATTAGCCGGGTGTGGTGGTGGGCGCCTGTAATCCCAGCTACTCAGGAAGCTGAGGCAGGAGAATTGCTTGGACCCTGGAGGCAGAGGTTGCAGTGAGCCGAGATTGTGCCACTGTACTCCAGCCTGGGAGTAAAGAAGCAAAACTCCCATCGCAAAAAAAAAAAAAAAAAAAATAGTCAGTGGTTGCCAGAGGTTAGGAAGAGGGAGAGATAAACAGGCAGAGCCCAGAGGATTTTTAGGATTGTGAAACTCTCCCTATGATACTATAAAGGGGGATACACATCATTATGCATTTGTCCAAACCCATGGAATGTACACCACCAAGAGTGAGCCCTAATGTGAACTACGGACTCTGGGTGATGATGATGTGTCAATGCAGGCTCATCAACTGTAACAAATGTTCCATTCTGTGGCAGGATGTCCACGGTGGGGGAGGCTGTGCATGTGGTGGGGAGAAGGTATAGGGGAAATCTTGGTATGTTCTGCTCAGCTTTGCTATGAACCTAAAACTGCTCTAAAAATTGAAGTCTTTTTTTGTTTTGTTTGGATATGGAGTCTCCATCTATCACCTAGGCTGGAGTGAAGTAGTTCGAATGTAGCTCACTGCAGCTTCAAACTCCTGGGCTCACACGATCCTCCTGCCTCAGCATCCCGAGCAGCTGGGACCACAGGCATGCGCCATCACACTGGGCTAATTTTTTTAGTTTTAGTTTTAGTTAAGATGAGGTTTCGCCATGTTGTCAAGGCTGGTCTGGAACTCCTGAGTTCAAGCAGTCCTCCTGCCTTGGCCTCTCAAAGTACAAGGATGACCGGCTGAGCCACTGTGCCCAGTCAAGTTGTTTTTTTGTTGTTGTCGTTGCTGTTTTGTTTTTTTGAAATAGAGTCTCACCCTGTCAGCCAGACTGGAGTGCAGTGGCACAATCTCGGCTCACTGCAACCTCTGCCTCCTGGGTCCAAGCAAGTCTCTTGTCTCAGCCTCCTGAGTAGTTGGGATTACAGGTGCCTGCCACCACGCCCACTAATTTTTGTATTTTTAGCAGAGATGAGGTTTCACCATCTTGACCAGGCTGGTCTCAAACTCCTGATCTCAGTAGACCCACCTGCCTCAGCCTTCCAAACTGTTGGGATTACAGGTGTGAGCCACCGTGCCCAGTTGAACCAAGTACTTTTTAAAATTTTTAATTTTTTAATTTTTTTAAGACAAGGTCTCACTGTGTTGCCCAGGCTAGAGTGCACTGGAGTGATCATAGCTCACCACAGCATTGACCTCCTGAGCTCAAGGGATCCACCCACCTTGACCTTCCAAAGTGCTGAGATTATAGGTATGAGCCACTATGCCTACCCTAAAGTCTATTTTGTCTATTTTTAAATATTTTCTAAATATCTGTGTGTGGGTGTGTCTACACATTCTCCCTCACCCCACCTTTTTTTTTTTTCTTTTTTTAGGTTTTTGGAGAGACAGTCTCACTATGTTGCCCAGGCTGTTCTTGAACTCCTGGGCTCAAGCAATCTGCCTGCCTCAGCCTCCTACAGTGTTAGCATTACAGGTGTGAGTCACCACAACCAGCCCATTTTTGTTTAACTGTGTCGATTCCCATAGCTTTTAGATTTTTTTTTTCATTTTTTTCATTTTTATTTTTTGAGACAGAGTCTCACTCTGTTGCCCAGGCTGGAGTGCAGCAGTGCAATCTCGGCTCACTGCAGCCTCCTCCTCCTGGCTTCAAGCAATTCTCCTGCCTCACTTAGCCTCCCGAGTAACTGAGATTACTGGTGCCCACCACCACAACCAGCTAATTTTTTGTACTTTTAGTAGAGATGAGATTTCACCATGTTGGCCAGGCTGGTCTCAAACTCTTGGCCTCAAATGATCCACCCACCCTGGCCTCCCAAAGTGCTGAGATTACAGGCATGAGCCACCATGCCCAGCCTCAGACTTTTTCTTGACTCTTCTGAATGAATAGAAAAATCTATAAATTCCTTTTGGAAAGTCATCTTAAGATGTGTACTTCTGTATTCACTTGTATTTTAAGAGTCTAAAAACCCAACACCTAATAGGGTTTTTCTTTCTCATTCAGGTTTTGCCACAATAAAATTTCACCCAGTTGACCATAAATCGTTTTTTAATGGACTCAGAAAAAGTTAAGGAAAAATAGACCATTTAAAAGCAGATGAAACACATCTTTTCCTCTCACCCCCCCCACTCCACCCCACCCCAGTCTCAGAAGCAAATGTTGAAGACGGTGAGGCTGTGACACCAGAATTTAGTGAGGATCTGAGTATCAGAATTAGTTCTCAGTCCATGATGTCACTGCTCCACCAAGAACTCAGGACAAAAAATTGCTCCAAGGAAAGAAGAAAAGGGTGAATTTTATGTTATCAGCAAAAACTTTTGCTCAAATCCATTCCTTGCACCTCAAACAGATTGGTTACTATCTAATCTTTTGCTTACCATCATAGCTTGCAAAAATACGATTGCACAAGATAAGCACAATTTCTTACATGTACACTTAGGTATGTTGATCTTTACATGTAACTTCTTTTGGAAACTGATTATAGATACCTATATAACATAAGAATTACCCTTGAGAAATGTCAACATACTAGCTTATCTGAAGGTTAAAATATCTGTCCCCTCACATACTATATCAGTGTTTATAAAAGTCCCTTCCTAATATGCTGTGTGTTAGATCATGGGCACACAAACTGATACACCTGGATTTCTCAGTTCCACCAAAGGCTTCACTGAAACTGACTTCTATTCACCATGCAAATGTACTCCATTCGAAATCAACATAAAACCGGATATCCGGGGGAGAGTTGGGAGTAGGGGAAAAACAAATATAAATACCAGCTCCAACTGAGACAGAGGTTGTAAAAATTAATGAGAATAATTGTTGTGAATTCTTGCTTTTGAAAAAAATTTTTAAAAACCCTCGCGAGGGCCAAAAATCTTAATTATGTCTCTCTATTAAGGGTTCATTTCCTGGTCCCAACCAGAAAGCTCATACCTCATAAATATAGACTCCTTACACAATGATTTAAGCAGGAGGAAAATGCCTTTTAATGGCGAAGTTAGCTTAATATCTGGGGATAGACATTGCTTGCATACACAGCCATTGTTGCAAGAACAGGGAAATGAAATGCCCACATGACCTTTTTTTAACACCTAAATATTTCTAGGGATTGCTCTGGGAGCTGCTGACAACTGCAGTGAAAACTTTACAAAAACGTGTTTCACAGAATGAACGTCGCTGGGGAAGATTTGAGTTTTTAAATATCTTTTTCAAGCTGTCAACCATCTGGGGAAATAAGTCCCAAATCCAGCCTGAGATCACAACTGGGCTGAGGAAATGTGTCTCGTCATTAGAGGCCCTGTGGTATATGGGTATGTGATTGCAGCCTAAGAAATCAGCCCTGCTGCATACCTACCTCCACCTGGTACCTACATCCAAGCACAGAAAGATCATTCTGAAGGCACTGAGCTCTTTGACCATAAAAATGGTGGCCCTTATTTTTCCAAATTGTCTTGGCAAGTTAATCACATGCATTGCTTTTCTTTCTCTGCTCATTTATCCAAGGCAAAATGCTAGACAAATAGTCGTTGAATTGATGACATGATCAGGGAATGAGCCAACTAAACCACAAAGACTAACATTTGCAGTTGTTTTTCAACCACAGGAATAAGAACTTACTTAAAATCCCAGTCTTCAGATTCTAAACTAGCCAGGAAGTTAGAATGAGTAAGCAAAGAGTTTTCAGAAGTCTCTGTTTTGGATGCAGTGGCCCTGTTAATGAACTGATCAGTTAAGTAGTCAATCAATGGTCTTATCAATCATTACTAATGCTCCGTGCTAGCTCTCTGCCAGGTCTCTCATGACACGCTTGCCGGGAATTATCTCACTGAATTCTCACAACAACCCTATGAGGTGAGTTCTCTTATTATCCCCATTTTACAGATGGGGGAATGGAGTTAAGTCATTTGCCCAAAGTCAAATAGATTTGAACCCAAGCAATCTGCCTCCACCGTCCTCCACCTTCACCCTATGCGATGGTAAGCTCAGCTGGCTTCCACCCATGAAGTCAGAAGTCTCAACACCCGGTCCAGGTGAGACAATAAAGTAGCAAGACTGAGTCCACAAATCACATGCAACCCTGGCCCGCTTATTTAAATCACACATCATATATCCATGAGGGGAATGTTTGCAGGGGCCCTGCACTTGACTGGGAAAGAGCAGTTTTGGATTTGCTCCTGAAAAGAAAATAGGTGCCTTTGGTGCTCTACAGTAAGAAGTGGGGGAGGGTAACAGAAAGTTGTCCCCCCTGAAATTCCAATCCCAGATGTCAAGGGATCTGTCAGGCTGGCTAAACAGAACTTTATGCACAGGTGACTCAACCAATAAAGAAAAAAAAAAGCAATTCTTGTGTGTGAACCCTTAGTATGGCCATCAAATACATGTCCAAATGCATATTTGGAGACACACATTCTTAGACCTGTGAGCATTCAGACACACAATTCCTTAGATTGTGCTAAAAAAAAAAATCACACATACACACCCCGTTGGGTAGGCAGTCATTCATGCCCATCAATCACTAAATATGTGCATTAGGGAAGAAATTTTTTAAATAGAAATGTAAAGGGTGTTGGGCATATTCACAAATGGTTTCAGTGACTGTTTCACAGGGGTGTGTGTGTGTCTGTGTGTATGTACAGGTGAAACTTACCAAATTGTCTATTTCAAATGTGACTGTTTATTGGATGACAATTATTCTTCAATAAGGCTATCAACAGAGAGAAGGAGAGAGAGAGAGAGTTTTCCCACATCTATCCACACCCGATGAATCTGAAGACCATAACTACACAGAATTTAGGATATTTCTTTCAAAGGACCTGAGCATTCAGATGGTTTTTTAAGCAAGAAAAACACTTTTATATGTCCACCCTTCCTGTCCTCCTACATGAACCTGGGCTTTCTTGGGGTAGAGGAGGGAAATATCTGATATATTTTTGGACTCCTGTCAGGTCTGGGAGCCTGTAAGTATATACATATATAGGAAAATTGAGCTTCTATACTGCTATTTTTTTCTTTTTTTTTTCTTCCTGTGACCGTCACCACAAAGCTAAACACAGGTTTACAGCAACCATTGAGGGAAACAAGTTTCTAGGAGTCAGACTCAAATTGGCCTGAAATAGTTTTGTACCTTTCAGGGCATTCAACCCTCAGTTTTGCTCTCGTTAGTTCAACAAATTGGGGATACTCAGAAAAATCCTCCTTCCCCTTTAAAAAGGAATGGTGTTTTGAGGGGAATGAGTTTTCTTTCTGAGGGCAGGAAGCTCTCTTGACCTGGGTTCCCAGACAGACCTTGTGGCCTGGAAGGAACCATCTATCACAGCTTGACCTGTTCACAGACAATCTGGATTTAGAGATTACCCACAGCATTTTGGAACAGTCCCGGCCTCAGCTGGGGCATTCTCTGCCAAGCCAGCCTGCACTGGAATGACCTTCGAGGGGTGACGGGAGGATCTGGGGTGCTAAGCCTGCCTCTCACCCTTCTCTGCCCGCCCCCCTGACCCCCCCCTACAGTCCCCCTTCCACCCCAGCCTTGCTGGTGGGGACAAGAGCTACGAAGGGGGGAGGGGTGCACCATCCCCACATCCATCTAGGGGATCTACCCTCACAGATCCCATATGGATCCCCTCCCACCTTGCCCTCCCACAGCCTTCTAAGCCCAAATCACTGCTTAATAATCCTAACAGTCTACAACCCCAGGAGGGCAGGGGCCCCTCCCCCAGCACCTATTTCTTGCCTCTCCAGATTCCAGATCTTTTCATAACAAGGCTTAGGAAACATCAAATCCCTCCTGCCCCCCGCAATAAAATGAATCCACATGCACTCAGGTATCTAAGGAACAGAGGTAAATCCTGACAAGTCAAAACAACCTTTCTCTTGAGGAAAAAGAGAAGATACTCCCCCCACCCTCCAGCCTGCTGTTATAGGCAGCCTGCTCCAAAGTCATTGTCAAGCTTTGAAATGCCAAAACCGGCACCTGGATTTTGAACCTCATGGGTTCTGACTTTCACACAATCCACCCGGCAGCATCCCGCCCCTACACCAAACTGCAGCCACCTTCTCCCGACCAATGCATGGGCTGAAGGCATAGCGTGCCTCCCCTGACCAAGCTGTGGTTCTGCAGGCTCTTGTCTAAGTCCTGGGAGTGTTATTCCAAGCTGCTAGCGGCACAGGTTGTTCTGTTGTCATTTTAACAAGGTAAACCTTGCTCAAGAATGTGGTCTGGAGTCAGTGATTGCGGAATCAATTAGGGAAGCATCAGGAAAGTGCAGTCCTAAGGATCCTGGCAACTTTGCTACCTGCCCTGTTGCCAGTTGAGATGCATCTAAAAGGCAGAGTGAGTGCAGTGGCTCATGCCTGTAATCTCAACACTTTGGGAGACCAAATCTAGGAGGATTGCTGGAGGCCAGGAGTTCAAGACCAGTCCTGGCAACATAGCAAGACCCTGTCTCTACAAAAAACAAAAGTTAAAAATTAGCCAGGCATAATGATGGTGTGTGCCCATAGTCGCAGCTACTCCAGAGGCTGAGGCAGGAGGATCATTTGAGCCTGGGAGGTCAGGGCTGCAGTGAGCCATGACTGTGCCTCTGCACTCCAGCCTAGGTGACAGAATGAGACCCTTTCTCGGAGGGAAAAAAAAAAAAACATTAAAAAGGCAGAGAGGAGAAAACTGATCCCAGCAGAAAAGGTGGCCCCAGAAATGAAACGGCCGCACCAGAGCCGTGCAATAAGCAACCTTTCTTCCAACTAGGCATTTCATAAAGTTAATGGGATGCCTTCTTGTGGCATTTGAGTGTATGGCCCATATGGTTTGAAAGGTTTGTTTCTAACTGGTGTGGGTGCATATGTGTGGTTGTGACCGTTATGCCAAGCCCACGGACATAGTACAAACAGCCGAAACTTCTTAGGCTACAGCTTTGTCCCCACCCCAGCACCCTGGTGTCAAAGTTGGTGACGGCTGCTATTCAGAGGAGCAAAGTTCCAGCAGGAAACCCTTGCAGATTACTGCAGAAGAAAGAGCAGACGGCCCCAGGCACTGGTTCCTGGGCTTCGGGCTTACCTTGTGGTTCTGGTAGGAAGTCACTGCTATAAACGCCGTCTCAGGAAAGACATGGGTGCAGAATGCTGTATTTTTTGAGCCAAATCCATTATTTTCATCCGCTTTCACGATGTGTAATCTGGGCTGGTATTTGTGCATGGAATTTAGAATAATCTAAAAATAATAAAGAAAATGAGATTGTAAGAAAATCAAAACTCCCTTTGTCTCCAGATAAAAACCCTGCTCCCCGCCCTCTAAATTCGCCTTGTTATACCAGCTCTCGAAAAATAGATATTTTTCCGCTGTTTTGAAAAGGGGCCAGGGATTTCATTAAAAAGAAACATTTCAAAAATAACAATTTCCAACCTAAAAGGCCAGGGTAATATTCCAGGAATCTACCCAAGGCACACAGAGCAGTAAATCAGAATTCGTAATAAAGTTTGCTTAATAAATTAACTCCCTGCATAGGGCACTTCCCACACCTAAAGGGAGCTGAGCAAGTCTGGATCGAGGAATCCGAGTCTGTTGGGAAGCCTGAACGGCACTTTTAGATTGACAGGTGGTGTGGGGTCAAGGGGACAAACAAATAAACAATCATACAAATAACTCCCACCCCCAAATCTCTGAGGGATGCAAGAGAAGAGACCAAGTGTTTGAAAAACTGGAATTTAACAGCAAAAAAAGTCACCAGTTCGCTGCACAGCCTTTTTCTGAGGCTTAGGGTGGGTGATTAGACCTCAAATCTGGGGCCTTTGTTTGGTGAACAAGCAAAGTAAAGTTAGTGAAAAGAGAAGATATTTGGGGGGCGCAGGTGATCTGGCTTCCAAGGAAGTCGGGTCATAAGGTGTGGGGAGGAGGCACCCCTTACGCCCCTCAAAGAAGGGGCTGGTTGCCTAGGAAACTCCCTTTCTCCGACCTGACCATATTTCAGGATCCACAACCAGACTTATCTGCATACTTGGCCTCAGACAGAACGGCTACATCTGCTTTGTCGGGAATATTCTCTTTTTACTTCCTTCCTATCTTCCCCATGTTTAGGGGTGCTCTCAGGGACAAGAGGGGTCTTAACTGCTGTAGTCATGCTGTTATTTTTACAACCCCCATTATCATTAGGAAGAGGAGGAGGAGGACTTCCAGGCTGCGCGTTCTTGCTGGAGCCAGGGCTGGTCAAAGCTGAGCATCCTTACCAATAAAACTGGGTTTGTTGTTGTGATGACGCCTGGGTTTTGATGCTCCCAGGAGGCTGTTAACGCTAATATTTACCAAAACGTTCTCATACATCGCCACCGAACGCACTGATCACCGCGTTTAACAGCCTGAAAATCTGGCCTGCTTTTTCCCCGGGAGCTGCGGAGGTTGTCTCAGTGACTTTGATTATTTGCATTGATGACCCTGGGGCAGGATTCTTGGACCAACCCCGGAGCCCGGCAGGAGCGGGAGGAGGTAGTTGGGGGAGGGGAGCTGCGGCCCGGGCGGGGGAGGGACGAGGAGCTCGCGGGCCCTGCGGCTGCCCGACCCCGGGCCGCGCAGCTCTAATCTCCGGCCGCCGTGGCCCGGCCGCCTCCCCGGCCGATAGCGACGCCGACCGGGGCGGCGTGGCGACAGAGAGACGCAGCGGGGCCCCGCTGGCCGCCACAGTCCCAGGCCGTCGCGGCCATCGGCCCGGCTTAGCCAAATTGCTTTGACGGCTGGGGACAGTGTGGAGACATCAGCGCGAGGGCGATCTAATGGCTCCTAATTTCATTAGGGCGGCTCTGAACGAAAGTCCGGAGTTCGGGGTGGAAACGCCTGGCTTCTGGGCAGTTCTGAGCAGTGCCGAGCCCCTCTCCCCAACTGGGAAGGTCCTGAAGCTGGCAGGGATGCCAGGAATTTGGTGGTGGGGTTTGTGCACCTTCCACAGGCATCCGCCCCAGAGAGACTCCAGTGTACTCCAGAGGAGCAGAGAGAAAGCTAGGAGCTGAAACGGGAACCGTCTCACTTTCCAGCGTCAAGGACCATGCAGGACCCCACCCAAGGGTCCCACTCTCCAGAAGGAGCCAGCCCAGAGATGCACGTGGGACCTTTAGAAACAGCCCCGGTTTTCCTTGGTGCTGGTAAAGTACTTGCTGGGTACTGGCAGATACATAGCCAGGACGGGTCAGCCAACACCCACGCAAGCTGAACGCACAGAGCACCTCCTGGGAAGCCCAGCAAGAAGGACTCGTGGGCCAAACACCCGGGTTTAACAGAGAGGCTCTGCATTTGCCTGGGAATGCCCGGCCCTCCTAGCAGGCAACACAGAAAGGGGACAGTTCTTTCTCCTCTCCAGCAAGCCACTCAATCTCCTCCCCACCCACGTGCTGAGAGCTGCATTCATCCATCAGTGGGGGTCCCTGAGATCCTCTTCCCACCCTAGATCCTGGGGCCTTCAGAACTTCAGCCCCAAGGCCTCGAAGGAGCAGATTTCTCATTTGGACCTTCATAAACCATCCTCCCCACCTCGGCCAAATTCATTCCCGCCCAGCCCCCTCCTTTCCCTGAAATTGGCAACCGTGGGCCTGTCTGTTGCTCCTCTTTGAAGCTACAATCTTCCAGGACAGAGAACCCCTTTTACAAATAGAGAAACCTAGCCTCAAATCTCTGCTCCCAAGTACAAGCTGCAGGACCTTGTCAAGTCATCCCCAGTCCCCTGGACTCTCCCGTGCAAAAGCTATGCCTCTCTGTCCTCCCTCTAGGCTGCCATGAGGATCAAATGCCCTAAGATGAATGAACCCACTTGTATTGCAGAATCATCCAGCTAAGGGTTCTAAAGGTGAATTCAGAATCTGTGTTCTGTTCTAGTGATTATCTCCTACGATGAGATTTGGGGACATTTTTTCAACAGTGTTTTGTGTTTTGTTTTTCTTTGGGGAAGAGAAGTGATGCCTATACTAAGAATCCACTAAAGCCTACACATTCTTTTGGGTGGTGGGCAGGCTGCACATTCAATACCCTGTGTTCAGTTTCAGGAAATTCACCAGGCCTTTCTCTTGGGTCCAATCCAGACTCCAAGTTTAGGATGGTGGTTTAGGTTCGCCTGCTCTGGGCACACTGTGGAAAGGGAGAAAGCTGGATGTTGAAAAGAAAAAAAGATCTCCCCAGGAGTATCAAGCTAAAAAGCGGCACTGGCACCATAGTTTGCCTCTTATGAGTTCATTTTTCCATCTGTAAAAGAGGGGGCAGGTGAGCTGGGCTCTCTCTCTACCCCTGGAACATCCCAATAATAGGGCAGGATTGGGAAGTGGGGAGGGAAAAGATATGGCTTTCACTGTGGTCCAGCCTTTGTGCAGTCTATACTGGGTACCCACTGGGCTAGAGGGTCCACATTTTCTGCAAGACTGAAACACAGCCCTCCACTCCTAACCACAGGTCGAATTCACAGACTCTCCAGGCCTGGAATGAGCTGCTTCAGTTATTCCTCCATCCCTAGGCAAAGGCAGAGGGTCGGGGTGCTAGCAGCAAGGATGCAGCCCCAGCCCAGGTGAACCGGCAGGCCATATCTCCAGCCACCAAGGAACGACAGACACAGAGCTGGGGAGCGTGGATCACAGGGAGGACTGCAAAGGGGCAGATATCTGCATAGGAGAGAAGTGGAGACAGAGAATGAAGTCGTAGGAAGAAAAAGAAAGCAAAGGGAAAGCCAAATGAGGTGAAAGAAATAAGAGAAAGGAATGAGAGAAGAAATGAGATGGAGGGGAATAAAAGGAAGCAAAAGGAAGTCCAGATCAAGGAGGCAGAGGTAGAATGCCCAAAGTGGGGGAAAATGAAGCAAAGAAAAGGAGAAGTGTGAGCATGCAGAGCCAAGAGAGTGCAACCCAGTGAGAAGGGAGAGAGGACAAGAGGGAGAGAAGGCGTGGAATACAGGGCACAGTACTCACGTGCCCAAATGGGTCCAGGTGGTTGTTAGTGAGCTTGAGTTTCTGGAAGGAGACGAGCTGCCTCATCCAATGAGCCCCAGTGGCAGGTGAGTCCGGGTGCACGTAGAGGCGGCCAGGCATGGCGGGCTCAGCTTTGCCTGTCACAGACCTAGACCAAGGAGAGGTATGACCAGAGGCCTGGCTCAGAGTCTGGAGGTAACGAACTTCGCTGGAGCATGCTTCAGTTCACGCACCAGGTGAGGGTTGCTGAGTAGTAGCTAGACATAAGCTGAAGGCTCTCCCATCTCCCTTAGGCATCTGCAATTCCAGATGCCCCAGCGTACTTGGTGCCTGGGTCCAGGCAGGCCCCTGGTCCAGCTCTTTCTTCTTATAGCCTCTTGCATCCCATAAACAAGTGGCAGGTTCTGGAGGTCTGGACGTGCAAAAAGCCTAGAAAACTCCTTGAGGGCTTTCAACCAGGACTTCATTGTCAGCCCTCTGCACTGCTGGCAGCCATGGGCCTCTCTTCTCTTAACTGTTTAACTCCAATACCACGAGCCGATTTTGCAATTTCATAAAAATGCATGTTCAAAGTAGGTAACTCATAAAAAATAACTGTAAATGGTTTTATGCCCCCAGAAATACCTCCAGCGCTTGGTAACAATACCCTTTGTAAAACCCCACAACCTTGTGGGTACAGCGATAGACACAGGCACCTCATTTCCTCTTAGCTTCCGTTTTCTCATCTGGAAAACGGGAGCTAATGGTTGCACTTTCTTTGTCTGAGAATGATTATTGAAAAGCAAATGGACAGGCACACAGGAGCCTTTAGCGCACAGTAGGAACTAAAAAAAAATAATGTTCACCGATTCAAATTCTCAGGAAAGGTTCCACTTTCCTCCCTCCCCACTCCACCTGCCACCCCAGTGCCTACCATTTATTATCCGCGAACTTGTATCTGTGATCGTCGGCAGGTACAATGTCCATGAGAAGAATGTACTTCGTTTTGGGATTAAGGCCGGTCACCTTCACTTTGTAACTGGGAAACATCCGCCTAAGAGAGAGGGACGGGGGTGGGGGCGGGAATTAATGCCAATATTTTGAAGACAGCCTCCATCCATTTTAAGGGAAGAAGCGATTCCTGGAGAAACGTGGAAGCGGAAACTGGCCCTGTTCCGCTCTCCTCAGAATCCAGCCCGGGTTTCCCTTGAAGTTGTAAGGAGGAGAAAGGAGCAGGGAGGAGAAAACAGCAGGCGGGCAACAGTAGGTGTCTTTACCGGAAAACAGAATCCCGGACGCGGGCGCTTCTAGAGAACTGGTTTTGAAGATGCTTCAAAGGGACCTCCATTTCAACTCTTGCTAACTGCCCTTTTTAGAACCAGACCCCTACTATGAATATTTGTGGGGAGAGGAGGCTTATTGGTACAAAGGTAGGCGCCCATCCTAGAGGATCAGTCTAGCCAGGTGCTTTCGCCGATCCTCACGGCACTAAGGAGTCACGTGTACGCCAAGGTGTGTGCGCCCCAGAGCCGCACACGCGTAGGTACACACAGCCTTCCCGACCTGGCTTCGGTCCTCTGCCCCGGGAGGACGGGGGAGGCCGCGGTTCCCAGTATAACTCGGTGGGTGACCTCTGACACTGGTCTCTAGCAAGAGTTTATTCCTGAGTGCCGCACAACTTCTCCAAGGCGCCTGGCACTCTTCCTTGGAGAGTCGAAATTCCTTGGCCCTCAGTGAAGAAATTCCAAACTCTCCCAGATTTGGTTTCAGAAAGAGCTGAGGCCTGAACTAGGATGGGGTCGTTAGCGAGCGGATGGCCCGGAACTGTGCGGTCTCTGCTACCTCTCTGCGCCCTAGCGCACTCCGAATTCCCCTCCACCTTCTGAGGAGCACCCCCCAGAAAGCAAAGATTCTCAAGCCTGGTGTCTAGGGGAAAAGACAAGTTGGCCTATCTCGGCTCACTCTGAGAAGGCGGGAAGGGTCGAATGGAGGCCTCTCCCTCCGAGCCCAGGAGCCGAAGCCTCGCAGTGTTTATCAGCCTGAGCAAGTGCGCCGGGAGCCGGAGGCGCAGAAGACTTCGCAGGCCTTTTATAGTTAAATCCTCTAGGCTGATGCTGGGGGGGAAAGTGGGACTCGGCCGTGTCTTTCCTTCCTGGGGGAATAGGAAGAGGGCTGCAGTTCGTTGATATAAACAGAACGCGCCTCCTAGTTCACTCAGGCCTTGGGCCGAGCGGGGAGCAGACTTTGTTTAATTTTAAATAATAATAAATGTCACTGTTGTCAGTTTATTGAGGGAGGCTTCGGCTGGAGAACGGGGGCGTCTGGAGAGGCGGCTCCACCCTCCCCCTTCACACACTCGGTGGCTTGGGCCTACCGGCCGCCTGCTCCACACGCCTGCTCCGGGCATCCTCTAGCTTTTTGCCTTGCAGGACGCAGAAGACCAGTCCAGCACGGGTAGGGATGTGGCCAGGACGTCCCCAGGCCTGGGCGCGCGCAGGCATACAGACACACACACACTCACAAACCCTCACACACTCACGCTGACATACAGAGCTGCACCACCCTCCCTCCTCCTCCCCCAGAAGGCTAGCGTTTCTAGCTAAAACTTTGCGAGCTTTCAAGGGGAACTCCGGGGCGAGTGTCTTGGCGAAGCTGCCGTGTTTATCCGTGTCTGTATATAGAGCCCGGCCGAGCCCCGGTTCAGTTTCAAAGCCTTCGCCTGCTTTCTGTAAACAATGAAAGAGGTAGCGAATACATTCAGCAATTCAGAGTTTGGCAATCGGGTGGGACCCTGGAGCCACTCCAAGGTCAGGGAGGGTGGGGATGAGGGTGGGAGGAAAGAATAAAGTCCAAGACCCCTGAAACCCAAAGACCTTCTAGACTCTGTCTTCTCTGGGTCTCTGTTTTCTGTTTTTGCCTTTCCCTCTTCCTCCTCTTTCCCTCATTATGAATCCATAGAGCACGGCCTCCCAAGCTCTTTATTCTTTTCATAAGTGAGGTGGGAGAAATGCCGGGTTTCCGGACTCGAACGTTTGGAGTATTTCCTCCATCCTAGGAGAGATCAATGAAGGAATCGCCCTGTGCCCCTTTAACCAGAACCTTCCTCTTTCTCTCTCTCTCCTCTACTCTATTTTCTTCTTTAAAGTGTCTACTCTCCTTCCCCCACCCCTTTAGTCTCTCTTCTCTTCCAAGCCACCTTTTCTTCCTCACCTCTCCCACAATTTCTTTTCTTCCCTCTACACAACTAGCCAGCTCACCTTCCAGCCTTGGTTATGATCATTTCCGTGCCCACTTCGTGGAATTTCAGCCACAGTTCTCTTTCATGGAGAAACACTTTGATTCCCTCCATGCCCTGCAGGAAGGAGAAAAAACGTCATGCTGACAAGCCCTGGCAGTAGTGGGCATTCCTTCCTCAAACTCCCCCAAAACACAGAGACTGCTCCTCCTTTCCACTGGAGCCTGTGGTCTCACAGGGTAAAAAGTGGCTTCAGCCCACTGCAGAATTATCTGGAGCACCCAACAGCCTCTGCTCAGGGATCCCTCTATAGGCTCAGTCCCAGATGTTTGCAACAACCTCTTGAAGCCACAGTGCTGTGCTGTCTCTTTCTAATGCCACCAGCACAAGGGTATGGAAGTATCACCCACCATCAGGGTGCTCCAGAATGTCACTGAGGAGGACCAGAATAAGCAGAAAACAAACAAAAACAAAACACAGCTATTTCAATCCACTTCAGCTGAGACACAAGGTTTAAAAAAAAAAAACACTAATCTAGAAAAACTAGAACCAAATCTAGAAACCCACTCAGAATGTTCTTATGTGGACACACAGATGCCCACACACCAAAGATACAGATGTGCATGTGCTTGCTTATTCTCGGCCATGGCGGGTGCCAATATGAACACATGAATTTTTAAACTAAAAACTGTTTGTATTATCATATGTTCTCACAGTCCAGAATGAAAATTAATCCTTAATGTCTATATTAACAAACTTTCCAGGCTCTCCCTACAAGTAGCTCCATTCATGTCCAGCTATTTTGATTATAGGTCATGCCTGATGCCATTTAACATTTTGGCTTTCAGCTAAAACAAAATTTACAGAACTGATGCAAATATAAATATGTATACACATATATGCACACACAGGCACACACAATCTCTTCTTTTTGCAATAATTTGCAACGGGCTAAAAAGTGGGCTTTTCCTTCAAAGAAAAAAAAATCTGTAAATTTCCTAAACTGTGTTCACGCTCTCATTCACGCTCTCTGCTTCTTTAGAAATATACACACGTTTTCCTGAAACTTGAAGGCCAAAGAGAGACTCCAGGAAAAGCCAGGAAGTTCATCGAAATCTCAAGTGCAAGTGTCTTTTCTGGTCAAGTCACCCACCCCACCCTACTTAAAAATAATCGGGATCTACGGAGGAGCCGACTTGAGCACACAGTGGGTCCCTGGTTTAGGGCGAAGAGCTCAAGGTAAGGCTCCTCCCTCTGCCCCCGGCCCAGGCTGTAACCTGGCGAACCCGAGGCTCCTGGTGCCCGCCCGGCAAAGCCCTGCGCGCTCCCGGCTGCGGGTGAGTGCGCGCCAGCCCGCCGGGCCGCGACCTCAGGACGAATGGTGCGGTGCGCGGGTCTAGGCGGCGGCGCGGAGGAGGCAGGAGGAGGCGAAGGCTACAGAAGATCTGAAGAGGGGTCAAGCCATTGCTCATGCGGGCCTGAAGCGGCTGCTGACCCGGCTCTAATTAAGATGCTGAGGACAGATTCTACACGTAGTGCAGCGAGAAAGGAATTATCTAGGCCATCGTGAGCTGACCCCAAACAGCCGGGTAATTGAGGTTTCTCGAACAATTTAAATAGATTTTAAAAATCCTTTGGCCATAAAGGTAAGTGTCACAATAAAGTGGGTGGCAATATGTGAGCATCTGGGGAGACCGGGGAAGAGAAAGGCGGAATGGAGTGGGAATAAAGAGGAAAAGGGATGATGATGGCCCGTGGGTTCGTTTTGTTTCTTGATGTTTTTTGTTTGTTTTTGTTCTGCCCCCTCTAGAGGCGCTGAGCAGGGAAGCCAGACTCTGACTTTGGTCCCTGGGAAGGGACCCGAAGGGCGAGGTCTCCTTACCTGCTGGGTGAAGGCGGCCTGCGGGGACGACGGGGACTTGCTGGGGGCCCCGAGCGCGCTCTCGGGTTTCGAATCGCAGGGCAGGTCTTTTGCATCAGGCTCCAGAGGCGTGTGCGCCAGGCCAAAGCCCTCGTCTGCCTCGGCCATGGTGCGCCCGGGGCCCTGTGCCCACGCGAGGTTCTGCTCTGAGGAAGAGAAGCAGGAGGAGATGGGGGTGGGGAGGAGAGAGAGAAAGAGAAAGGTTGGCGAGCACAGTTCTAGCGATAGGAGGGAGCAGTTTGGCCCCCAGTTTCCAGCTACCAGCACCTCCGTTCCCAGCTGACGAAGACTGCAGAGGGCCCTAGAATTTTTACTGTTACTAGTATTCCTAGCGTTATTACTATTACTTTATGACCAGGCACAACCTCTTGCAAAAGACCCGCGTCAGACCCGGAGGAGGCGAGGCCTGCATCTCCCCTGCGCAGGCTCCCCGTGATAAGCAAGCTGCCCGTCAAATTTGTCTGGACTTCTGGAAGAGCCAATAAAGATAAGGCGTGGGTATTTTTGGAAGCCATTGGGTAGGAACCAAAAACAGAACAAAACAAAACCCAGTGTCCTTCAGAGAATTTCCTTCTTCATCAAACTGCAAGATGCCCTCGGAATTAAACCTCACAGGAGGAACTGTTTTCTGCAGCAGGCAAAACTGTCTGAAATAACCCGCCTCTTGCAAAAACAAAAATACAGGAGGGGAAAGTTGTGCAGATTGAGACTAGGTTCAAAAGAGAATTCATATACATCTTTTATCAGTCACAGGCCTTAACAGTAAAAGTCCTTTAAAATTAAAAGTCCTTTTCTTTACCCCAACCTTAAGTAAGATTCGTTAAAAGATTAAAAAGTAGCCAAACAGAAGACTGGGTGAAGAAGGCCACCGTACAGCAGTTCCGAGGGAGGCGCGTCACTGCGTGCCCGCCACCAGCGCTCTACTGCGGGGCCGGGGATGGCGGGCATTTTGTGGAGTGACCAGGCTGAAGGGGGGGTTCTCTGAACTTCAGCCAGGCCTGGCTTGCTAAAACTGCAAGCCTAGGCTCAGGACTGGCAAGGACAAAATCATTCTCGGATAAGTCCTAGGCCGGAGACGTTGAATCGGCGGCCCGGGTCTCCACAATGCATAGAACAGCCTGGGTTTGCAGGCGTATGAGGTTAGAACATACAAAATCACAGCCGCAGAGCTGTTCAAGCCTGATGAGCCTGTCTCCTGCTCTCTGATCTCCTTCCAGTCTCCTCTATATTCAAATAGGAATCACCCCCCCTCCCCAAAACGGGAAGACTTTGGGAAGCGGGCACAAGCGATTGCTCCCCAAAACCTTAGCAGCTGCTTCGGGAAGGGGTCCGATCCCACCCTGATCTGCAGTGGTTAGCGATCTAGAAACAGGGCCGAGGAGAAGGACAGCTTCGGAGGCCCGACTCGCAAGCAGTTTTCTTCACCTCGTCCTCGGGGCTTCAGGGAGGCGGTGACGGGAGCCCCGCAGCCTACTCACAACAAAAGAAAGCAGGGCTGGCGCCCCCACACGCGCTCCCATTCACGGCGGTCAGCCGCATGGAGAATCCTACTCGGAGCCCTCGCCAGGGTCGGGGGAGCTCCAGGCTGGCGGAGGCGAACAACGTGCGGTATGACAGAACCAGGCTGTGCTTTCTGAAAACCTCAAAGCCGCTCCGCAAGCTGCGGCAGCCTCCCGGACTCCATTCGCTGGGGAGCTCCGAGCTGCGCAAAATCTCTGCGAGCCGCGCTGTGTGAATGCACAGCCAGACTGGAATCCGCCATTCCCGCCGCCCCAGCCGACTCGGCCGACGAGCTCCCTCCTGAGCCTCCCGGGCCATCTGCTTGGTGGGTTACCTCGCTCGGTGAAGCTGGTGCATTCACCACATCCTCTGCTGCTCCTAGCAGGGAAGCCCGCGGCGAGGCGGGGGTGCAGGCATGGTGGTTCCGGGCTTCATGCGGGGTTTACTGCTTGCCCAGAATAGCGGCTGCTACTGCCTACTAGGCGCACCCACGCTGGAGCCTCCGCGGCGACTGCCCACCTCCAGCACACACCTCCTCCGCTGTGCGCTGGCTCTCCCTAAATACTTCCAAGTTGGCAGGCGCCAAAGAACACAAAATAGCCTCCAAGAGCACCCGCAACCAGGTAATCTCAGTGCCCTGCTCCTCCCTTACGCCCCCAGGGAGGGTTAGTTGGGAGCCCGGTGAATGGTCGAAGTCCTTTCTGAGCGCAGCTTTCAAGATTAAAGTTCCCGAATTCAAGGTAAGAGTCTCTCTCTCTCTCTCTCTTTCTCTCTCTCTCTCTCTCTCTCTCTCTCCCTCCCTCCCTCTCTCTCTCTCTCTCTGAAATACAAGCCAACTCAGCTGAGGGCAGTGACGTTGGATTGCCTCGATGCTCACAAATACTGAAATCGCGTATCCAACTAGCTCCCAATGCACTCTGCCTCCCTCCCTCTTCTCTCTCCCTCCCACCCTTCTGTCCTCCCTTCCCCCCCAAACTTTTCCACTAGATTTCCCGAACACTCAAATCACAATACGACTCTCAAACCCAGACCTGCAATAACTCCCTCCTCTCTACCCCTTTCCCAACCTCCATCCATCTCTGCTTCTCTGAGCAAGCGGTGGCTGCAAAAACTCCTGCACAAATCATTTCAAATGCGGTTGGCTTCTAACCGGGAAGTAATCTCCGTGACGCTGGCGGTGCAGAGAACCGAGTCTGGACGTGCGCGCGCGCGTACACACACACACACACACACACACACACACACACACACACACCCCTGCAGGCCTCCGCAGCCTTGCATACATTCTCTTCAACGCTGACCTCGAGAAGGAGCGCTGCCTGACCCCGCCTGGCCGGCGCTCGCCTTCCTGACATCTCCCCTCCACCCCCTACTCATCACCCCTACTCTCAGCGACTCTGTGGTGAAGGCAGGGTGAAGGTGCATTGGGATGGGGGCTGAGATCAAAGATGCCAAGGAATCGCTGTGGGCTCCCACCCCCCACCAGTGGGGCCACCAGACCTCCCCTGCTCCAGGTGTACACAAGGCAGTGCCCAGTTTTATTAAAATAATCAAACAGTGATTGGGGACTGGTTGGGGTTTTCATCTCCACTGGTCTCCTCTCCTTGCCCCTTCCCCTCTCTGAAATGTACTTTTTTGAAGGTGAGTTGAAGAGGTCAATAAAAGCATAAACACAGTCAGTAGGTCTCAGTCTGAGCAGACCCAGATTGGGACACCAAATATTGGTACTTGTAGAAGATGTCAGGAGTCCTGTTCTGTTTCCCATCCTTACTGTATCCCCATCATCCTGATTTTTCTAGGGTTCTGAAAAGAGACTTGGCTGTGCAAGCCAAGGTCTGTAGAAAGGGATGGAGGGAGGAGAATTGCCCTGAGATCAGCAGCCGTGTAACCCTCTGTGGCTGCTCTGCTAAACTCCCAGGCCAGGCCATCGCTGCAAAATGCCAAAGCGGAATGTCCAACCCTAAATGTGGGGCAACCAGGGAGAACACCAACTCTCCTTTGCCACAGTGCTCACTCCACCTTCCAGGTTTGTTTGCAAACAGATCTTTGCCAAGGCGATTTATTTATTTGTGAAAACACCCTCACCGTCCAGGTCAGCCAGGAGGCCTTTGGGCTTGCTAACAAGGCGACCCTAGGTCGAACACAAAAAAACCAAACATGGCATTGGGATGAGGCTGAACTGCTACGTCTCTGGTAGAGGGTGAGGGAAATCCAGAAAGACCTCCCCAATCCCTTTAAGTTCTCAGAGATTTGGGGATAAAATTAATTCCCATAAATAATCTTCAGACCCCTCCAGAGAGGAAAAATCTGGACTCTCCCAGGTAATAGCCCAGCCAGATTTTCTTAGTTCATTGAGCACAGATGGTCTGGGCTACCAAGCAAAATCGGGATTTTTAAACTATTAAAGAGAATCCACTCTTGCCAGGTGACACACGAAGCCATTCTTATTTTGGTCATGAAAAGTAGCCGCACAGTGAGGGAAGATTCAGTAAGACCAAGACGGGGTGAAAAGCCAAGGAGTGGGGACAGGCCAAGTGCAAAGAGAAACCTTTTTTCCCCCTTAGTCCTCCAGGGCAAAACTCACCTCCAAATATCCCACCTCTTCTTTCTAGCGCAAAAGCCGGGAGTGCGCCTCACTGGAGAGGAAGGTTCAGATGAAGACTTTGAAAAGGACCCCCCAAAGAGACCTCTTTAGGCCAGATCTTCTTCCAACGTCTGTCAAGAAGAGCACCTACCTCCCAGCTCGAAGTTGGTTTGTGGTCTTGGACAAATTAAATATTACTGTTTATTACCAGGCATACCCCAATAAAATAAAGAGGCAACCAGGCGATAGCGACTATCTCACCAGCCGCTGCACCTATAGGGCTTGGAGACGTCACGAGTCACGCAACCGAGCCGCGCGCTGTCACGCTTGGCTGGGGGGCAGCGGCGGGAGGTTAATTTCTCTCCGTCTTTGCCTATCAGTGCCGGGTCTGCGCAGCCACAAGTCCCGGACCTCTCCGCTTCGGGAATAAACAAAGACATAAACTAACCCAGCTTTCTCCGGAGAAATGAGGGTGGTGAACATAAGACACAAATAGAGCCAAGATCAACTTTCTTAGCAAGGGGGAGAGGAGGGCACTCTTCACAAAGCAAGGTGGGAGTCCACCTCAGACCTCTATTAGAAGGAAATCGAGTTGTTCGGGGGGACTGAAGATCCTTGTTATTAAAAAAAAAAAAATTCCCCCACGGAGGAGCTCTTGGCAAACGAATATTGAGGCGCCGCTCTAGCTGGTTAGCTTTGGGACGTGATAACTCAGTGCCCTCTTGCCGATTTGCATAGAAATAATTACTGGGTTATCGTGGAGGGGAAATGGGACAGAGTTCTCCGTAATGTGCCTTGCTGAGAGAAAGGTCCAAGAATGCAATTCGTCCCATAATGGCCCGGCAGGGGCGGGGTGCGAGTGGGTGGTGGAGTAGGGGTGGGAGTGGAGAGGGGTGATTTCTGCAGAGAATAATTATAGCACCGGGGCCCGCCGAGGCACTCTATTTTGTTCTGTAATAACGACGACTATTATTTTAGTCTGATCAATAGGCCTAATTTCTAAGCAGCCCGGTGGATACGCGCAAGCTTCTGCGCACCGCTGGAAACCCACTAGCTTCAGTTGCAAACGTACCGCGTAGACGCCCCTGGCGGCGCGGAGAGAAGAGCTAGGCCTGCCTAGCACGGAACCGGCGAGCGTCGGGCCTTCCAGAAGGGTAAGTTCCCCGCCAAGGGGTCCCAAGGGAGCTGGACGTCTGAATCTGGACTTGCCCCCAGCTTCGGAGTTCGACCCTGGGTTTTGTGCGTCCCCAGCCCCCAGGGCTTTCCGAAGCATGGCCTGGCTCCAGGCCCGGTCCGCTCCGGACTGGAACGGCAGCAAAATGTGCAGGGAGGCAGCCGGCCGGCAGAGCTGGTGCGGGAGCCAAGGTCAGGCCCGCGGGGAGAGCGGGCAGCTTCCAGCGCCGGCCACGAGCTTCCAGGCCAGCTGGACCGCAGACCCCTTCGCTTCCAGAGAGCACCACCCGCGTCCTTCCTCTCCGCCAGGCTGGAGTGGCTGCCCCGAGCTTCGCTTTCGTTTCCCAAGCTGTTAATAACGATCTTTCCCCAAAGCCGAGGCTCGTTCGGTGCAGCGTTTGCTCCCAGATGCCAAGCACGCAACCCGAAATCCTTCTCCCAAACCCTCGTGGGATGAGATGAGTTCCTAGTTGACCTCTGAACCGAGGTGGGCCGGAAACCGAGGCCTAGGCCCCGCCGGGGCTGGAAGGGAAAGGCGAAACTCGGAGCGCAGCGAGTTCTTTTCCGTGTGGTTCCTTTCTCTGGCATCCCGGACCGCGGGCCCTGCAGCCACCTGGACCGGAATTCAAAGGATTCTACAAGTCCAGCTTCACGGACTGGCTTTCCCAGACGCTCCGGAGCCCGCACCACGAACAGAGTAAAGGAGAGACGAGCGACCGCAACTAGATTTGAGAATCCTGGTTCTTTTCCCTAATCGTCTGGTCAATGAGCTCCGGAGCCGGCTACAGCGCGCATCCTCTCTTCCTCCCTTCGAAGAAATGTCGCTTTCCGGAACGTGCTCCCCAGCTGGGTTTTCTCCCGGAGTGTATTTTTCTCATTTTGCTAAATTCCTGCCCTAATTTTAATACCGCAACAGGATAGCAGAGGTTCCTGTTTAAAAAGTCAAAACCAAAACCAAAGGGGACGATGGCTGTTGATAATTTTTTCTTCACTTTCTCCTTCCGTTTTTAAGAAAGACACATCCAGAACTACCCATCGTTTTCCTCTCTAAAGAGAACTCGCTTTAAAATACATCCCCTTCTATTTCTCTCCCGATAAGTCCCCAACAGACTCGGTGGCGACTTGGGGTCGTGGGGGTGATGAAAAATAGAAGCCTGGATGGGGCTGGGAAAATGAATACGAATTAAAACAATAGAAATGATGACAAACTAAATTTGACCAACTCAATTTGCAAAATAAAGGGTCGGTCTGAGGGTGGGACGTTCCCTGGTTTCTCAAGAGGGTCACTTCCCCTCTCACCCAGTTAGATCTGGCTCCGTTATATTTTTTCCAGGACCACAGTATGTCTCTTCTCAATGTTCTATTCGGTTTGTAGTTTCCCTCCTTTTGACCGGAAGTATGTGGGAAGAATACTGGCTGCCATTATTATTATTGAGTATCCAATATTCTCCTCCAATATTTCCACCAAAAATGATTATTGCTGCTCTGCTCATTCATGCTAGTGTTGCTTCGTGTGCTTAGATGATGCTCAGCCTCTTTACTTTCCAAGTTTGGAGGGTGAGGTTTTTTGGTGGTGGTGGTGGGGGGTTGTTTTTGTTTTTGTTTTTTGTTTTCCTGTTCAGGGTAATGAAATGAGAACTGGAAGAGGGGACATCATTTCAAGGCCCAGCTGAGAAGGATCCCAATGCTAGAAATTTACACACTTCAAAGAGCAGAAAGGTGGAAGCGAGTAGTGCTCGGACACGAGGATGCCGCTGTTGTCATCTCCTCCCATCTGGGAAGTGTCCAGCCTAGAAAGGTGAGGGTCGCAGCTGGGAGAACTTGGAGCCACCCAGGGGTCACACTGAGCCTGAAAACTCCAACCATCTCCGTAGGTCAAACCCACTGATAGGCCTCCCAAAATGTTTGGGGTAGGGGAAAGAAACCTACGACATTCCAAGTCTGTAACCCTGTAAGAGAGAGACTCGGACTAATATCTCTAGGTCTGGGGTGAAGGTGGGGGGCCTGTCTGGATACCTCTTCCCTCAATTGAAGGGTTCATTGGAAACCTGGGATCCCGTTGCTCTCTGGGACTCTGGAAAGACAAATTTTCTTTGGCAAACGGAACGGTGTCGCGCTGTCGACAGAGCAGACTATTTTTCTTGTTCTCTCACAAGGTGGGGGTGGGGGGAAAGAAAAGGAAGCAAGAAAGAAAGGGAAATTAAATCCACACGTGTTAAGCTCGCTCAAAGGGCCAGAGTCAAAACCAGAGATGCAACTTCAACTCCAGTTCTGGCTGCCTGAGGGCCTCTTTCCAGCCAGCCAGGCCTCAGAGAGCAAGGCGTCCCCACTGGAGAGAATTCGATCTGATGTTTCATAAAGTGCTTTATTTAAGGAGAAGGGGTGTGGGTCTGTCTCCAAGTCTATGCTGCAGAGATTCAGAATTTGTAGCGGCAAAGAAAACAAAGGAGACAGCAATTGCGATGATAATTAAACTCTTTATGAAAACTCATCTTGATGTCTTCCAAATCAACCCAGTAATTCAGGCAATGGCCAGAATCTTCCAGGCCATTGATTTACGAAATCTCTAAGGTCTGATCAGGGTTTCGGACTTGGGCCTAGCTGGGTCAAGAGAAGCTGAAATGCTGTTGTGTTGACTCTGAAATAGCCGGTTTAATCAGCACAGCTGATCTCTATATCCTCCCTGGCTTTCCTTTGGGGAGAGACTTTCTTGAGAGAGGACACTACGGGTCCCAGTTGCAGAGCTCTGGCATACATGGGAGGGAGTAGAGGCGGCCACCCTGCCTGGAACTGTGAGTGAAAACTCTAGTAATGACCTTGAGGAGGTGAAGGGAGGTGGGTGGGGGTGGGGGTGATGAGGGCGGCCAAACCCCAATCTGGAAGGATCTGTCACCGAAACAATTGCTTGGTCGAGACCTCTAATTTTTCTTCCTCTCCAGCCAGTCTCCTGTGGCTCCCTGGTGCTGAGTTTCTGGCCTTTGGCGACATCCTAACAGTAGGGTACAGAAGCAGGGACCCCAGACACCTTGCTCCCTCACCCAAATCACACCCCAAACAGACTGGGGTGACACAACTGACAGAGGCTCTCCGTGGCGAGCGACTGGCCAAAGTTCCTGGTGGAAAAGTTCCTGACGATTGTTTCTGCAAGGACCCTGAATTTCCTGGTCACCTTGGCAATCTGGAAGGCCCACCGAATGCCCTCAACAAGGGGGTGCCCCGAGGACATTTGCGTAATTTGCTTCGCGGTCTGAGGCCTGAAAAGCATTTCTGCCTGTCGTTCTTGACTTTCTGGAGCCTCCTTAGTGGGTTCAAGACAGCATGGATTTTAAAACTGCCCCCTTTTTTAAACAGGGGAGAAAATGGAGGTTTAGTACCAGCTGGGTTCGGGTCTTGAGCAAAAGCCCTGTCTTTGAATTCAGAATTCTGACCCCAGAGCCGAGCATGTAGAGCCTATGGTGTATCTGAATCGAAACCCACAGCCCAAACATCTCAGCCAGAAACCTGGGACTTTAGGTGTCGATTAATCTCTTCACATCTGTTAACCACCCTTATCTGCATAGGAGTCTCCCTGCAGCAGTCCAGGCAATGCTTTTCTTTACCCGGGGTCATTTCTCCTAAACAGAAGGAGAAACGTCTGAGCATTCAAAATTGTGGCATTAATGTCTGCAAGGGCTAATGGAGTGAAAAGAATAATTTATTCTCCTTTTCTTTCTAGAAAAACAATTGCAATTGCGGATGTATTGAAATAACATTAAAACAATATTTCTGGTTGCACTGCTTTCTTCTTGAATCTGTATCGAGGGGAGGGGAGAGTGGATCTGTTTTATTTTGGGGTGGACAGTGGACGATACAGGCTGGTTTTCTTCGGAGGCACTGAGCCTGTAGGGTCTGGCAGCAATGCAGGCAGTGAGGAGAGAAAGGGTGACGGAGAGAAAGGGTCCAGACCCCGGGTGCCAACAGAGGTCTTTGGTGGTGGGATGGGAGCAGCTCCTCCTCTGGGTCCCCTCTCGGCTTTGTTCCATTCTGCTGCCAACCCCATCTTCCTCCCAACTTCTCAGGAAAGACAAAATTGAACTTCTCTCCTCTATTTCCAGTGGGACAGCCAATGTCCCTCAAAGCCACTGGCTGGCTCTGTAGTGCCTCCAACCCATTGCCTTCCCTTCTGAGAGCCCAGGCAGCCTACAGGGGTTCCTGTTCCTAACCCAAGGCCTCCTGTTTCCTTCCCTCCCCAGCATTTCACATTAATATTTTCAGTAGAGTCCTACTTGTGTCTACACAGTCGCCAAGAGAGCAATGTGGGTATTTTAGGCTTACAAATCTGTTAGCATTTGAGGTGCAATAATAGCTAACCTTTATGGCAGGCCAGGAAAGAGCCATTGTAACCTGGTTTTGATCACACATTTAGCTCTGAATTGCTCTGAGAAGGCAGCTCGATTCTCCTCAACCTTACAGAAGTTTCTGGAGCTCTGGCCACCGCCCCACTCTGGTGGGTTCAAATCTGCTTTTGAACCCACTGCCCCACTCTGGTGGGTTCACTCTGGTGGGTTCAAATCTGGTGGATTTGAACCCACCAGAGTGGGTCATCTGACGCCGGAGTCCAGGCTTTTATGAGACGGAGTTTCTCTAACAAGGCAGGAAGGAGAACCAGACAGGACTGGTGGAGTGCAAAGGGCACTTTTTCAGCATCGAAAAGCACGTTTAGTTGGAGACCGGGGGCAACTGCTCCTTGTGTTGGGGAGTGAAGGCTCAGATCATTTCTGATGTCTCAATCTTTTCTCCCCACTCCCACCAGGAAGCAGAGGCCCCAGAAGAGAGCCTGGGGGCAAACAGCCCAGATTCACTGGCATTAAGCAGGATGGGAGGGAGGACAGAAAGATGCTGACGTTCTCCTTTCCAAATCTCACTATTCTGTTTCCAAATCCTGGCCCACATTCGTCATAGCCTCAAAGCCAGTACACACTGTCCCCTGGCTTTGAGAGAGGAAGATGGGTCGGTGGGATGGGGCCAGGGAGAGAAGATGTGCCCTGCTCTATTTTTTTGAAACAGATAATTAGGCTCTGAGAGGGTGAGGACTTGCCCGAGGTCATACAGCCTCTTCGGGAAATGCACTCAGCTCCTTCCCTTTCCCTACTCTCCCTCGCCTTCAGGTGGAGCGTTTAAAGGATTCCCAGCCGTTCCCGAGTGCACGTGGAGGCTGCGCCCCGGCTTGCTCCAGCGGCTGCGGCCTCAGCCTGCGGAGGGCGCCCCAGTGCAGCGTGGAGTTCGCAGTCCGACACGGCCGCCCGGCCCCCCGGTTCCAGGTCTTCCCCTCCCAGGCACTGCGTTCTCGGGCCGGGACAGCGTGCGCCAGGCGCGGCCCTTCACCTATCTTTGCTCTGCGGCGCTCCCAGGGGCCGGTGGAGTCCCGCCGCCTCAAGGCCCCAGTGGTGACAGGAAAGTCCCAGACCTCATAGGGGCTCCAGACTTGGGACCCGGAGGGACCTGCCGCTGGCGCCGCTCCTGCAGCCTCCCCAGGGGCTCCCTTTGCTTCCTGCTGTTTCAGGCTCTTCCCACCACACGTGCAAGTTAGGAAGAAAATCACTTCTTTAAAAGGTGAGGGGCTCTGAGATCCAAAGCCTTTGAGTAGTGCCTCAAAGGGAGGTGCAAGGGATCCCCACTCTGTCACTTCCTTCCCTTCGATTCCCTCCACTCTCTTCCACCGGTGTCGTCCCTGCTCCGGGAGTCATTCTTCTAGTGCCCGAGTCTTTCCACCTCCACGCAGAATGCATCCCCTCTGAGGCACCCTCAGGTGGTCCTGCCGCATCTCCAGGATCCTCGGCTACCCTCAAACCCAGGCCACCCTCATGCTAGCAGACACCAGGCTCAGGGTTTGCGGTTCCTCCCAGATTTCTCAGCCTGCCCTGCTCGCTAGCAACAACTCCCATAAGAGCCCGACGTCCTGGTTCCTGGTCCCCATGGGTGGGTATTGGTGAGTGCCCAGGACCCAGGAGACCGAATCTTATAGACAAGGGCCAGTCCTATGGCATTCCTGCCCTGCACCCAACCTCCATCTGCTAACAGAACCAGAGGTTGCAGGCTGCCCAGCTGCAGAGGTGGGCTGTGTGTCTGCTTTCTGTGTGGCTGAATATGGCATTGTCCTAGAGTCTTTCTAAAGGATGGTGTCATTTGAGGGGCAGCTCTGTGTGTCTCTCTGCTGTTGTGTTAGTTGTGTGTGCCTGTGCCCTTACATGTGCTTCCTTGAGAGGGGGCATTTCAAAAATAGTTACCTATGCACTTTTTCTGTGGACCTCCTTATGTGAAAACACCTGTGAGCCCGTGGTACATGGGGTCTTGTGCATGTGTGTGGTGTGAGCTTGTGTGAGTCTGTGTGTCATTGTGGAAGTGTGTGTGTGTGTGTGTGTGTGTGTCTGTGTGGAGGGTGGGAAAACCACCATCCAAATATCGCTTCGGGTCAGATGGTTTTCTGGGCTCATAACCTAATGCTCAGTGCCCCCCTGCTTTTTATTGGCTATTTTTATGATTATTATTTTTACCAGCAGCTACAAGCAGAGGCCTGTGGGCCTGGGCCTCCTGGAAGAAAGTCACTGTTCTGCCATTCTGCCTGGGAGGCCAAAGGATCTGTCGGCAGCAGCCTGGGCCACCCAGAGTCTATATTTGGAAGCAAATTCCACAGTCACTTCCTGGGAACTGGGAAAAAGGTGCCTGGGAATTGGAGAGGACAGTGTTGTCAGTGAAACTTCATCCCTGTCCCCAAGCGCTCAGGGGAAGCCCCTACACCCTTGGCAGGTTGGAAATATCAGGTGCAAGATGCATGCTGGGGCATGAACGCAGGCAGAAACGCACCCCTTTGCAGTACTGGAGGCACAGTTACTTCCTCTATAGGTGAAGGGCGTGAGTAGGTGATATACAAGCACAACCCACCTACTGGCCCTCAGAGCACCCGTATCCCAGTTGTGCACATGCTCCCCCTGCACACACCTCCTGCCCCCCCACCCCGCCCAGTTCAGAGGGACAGGGGAGTTGACTCTAAATCCTAATCATGTGTACTTATTGGAAGTTGATTACAGGAGATCAGATGAACCAGTCTGGCTGCCCACAAGTCCCTTGTCCAAGGCAGTCTTTGACTTTGTCCCCCAGGGTTTGCAGATCTGGTGGACTCCAGGGAGGGTTTGCTTCTGCTGCTCTATAGATACCAGGGTGACAGCTCCAGGGCTGGCACGATTAGAGACAGCTGCTTACAGCAAATCTTTCCTGGGCTAGGTAAAGACATGGACTGCTGAGCCCATCCTTCTGCCAGCCACTAGCCACGTGCTGAAAGCAGCAGCAATGATCTGGCCTCAGCCACCTATGACGCTAGGGGGCTGGGAAGAAGCTGATTCACCTGTTCAGGTGGCCCAGCCCCTTACTGACACCACTGCCTCAGCCCTCTGTCCCCAAGAGGTCAAGCAGTGAGATGCCCCAGACCCAGCCACTTGGGAGTCAGAGTACACACAGCCATGCACAGTCACCCACTTCATACACAGGTGCAGCATTTCTGTCTCACAGACACACAAGCACATCAGGCAGCCACCCACCATGTGTCTAGGTTCAGCAATTTTGTCACACATAGCTGCCACCATATTCATCACACATTCATATAAATGTATATACTATACATACATATACAAATACATGTATATATTAATATATGAATTCATACATGCATAGACACAGTCCCGTGCACATTCCAGTATTCAAAGCCATACACAGTCACACATGTATACACCCACATACACACATAGCCTGATCACAAACCCATTGCCGCTCTCATGGGCATGTTCAACAACACATCACAGAAACACACTGCATCTTTCACATGCATGAACACACATGTATACTCTCACACTCGGCCTCACACAATAGGCAAACCCACAAACATACAACTCTTTGGTCACATACACATACTCTCACATACATCCTCATGCAAAGGCACACACCCACAGACTCACACCAATTCAGACACACAATCCTGCTCACCTACAACCATCCACAGGCTCACAGCTGTGCATACATGCACATCAGTTCAGTTACACACACACTCACAAGCAGTCACATTTACACTCCCAGTTGTCCACCCTCACACACAACCACACACTTCCCCCCACCCCCAATATATCTCCCCCTTCAGTGTCAGGCACACATATCACAACCAAGGCCAGGCAGACACATACATTAAATTGTTCATACATGCAATAGCTCACCTGCTCATCGCTGTGTGCACAGCTGTGCATGTGCAGTCACACACTTCGGCATACTCAGTCCCAAACCAGCCACATTCACAATTACAAGTCTTCCCCCTGAGTCACAGACATTAGTTCATGCCTACATTTGGATGCACGCACACCCTGACGGTTGCATTCAGATCCATTCATTCAGGATTCACATGGTCACTGCGTCATCCCAGGGTCCCACATACATCAACCTCAGACCCTCGTGTATCCTTTAATGTGGCCACACACATGGGTACACTTGGAGGAGGGCTGCCCCTGCCCAGCCTGGCAGAAGGAATTGTGTGGTCATGATTCGAGATTGTTCCCCACTGGCATGGTGAGGTTAGCCTGGAGAGAACTCCTTGATTCCACAGGTCCCACTCTGACTAGAAAACACCAATTCAGGAGGAAAGAAGACATGTGGGTTTGGAGCAGACAAAGGAAAAGCCCATCTCTAGCCTCATCCTCAATCCTCAGCCCCCACCCCACTTCACGTCTCATGGCTTCGACACAGCCCCATCCCCTGAGGGTGAGACCTGAATAGTCCTTTAGCAATAACTAGCCCAACTCTGTAATTTTATATATGGGGAAACTGAGGTTGAGAGGTGCAGAGAGTGAAGGGAATTGCTAAAGTTCTTCAGGAGTTCAAAGCAAGCTGAGAGTGGGACCCTTGTCTTCTGCTGCAAACCACACTACAGCGACTCTAAGAGATTCCTGGACCCCATTAACCCCCTCTCCCCACAGCACCACCACTGCCATCACCATCCTTCCACCTAGTGGTCCCATCTAGCCCCCAAGGATGCCTCAGCTAACTGCCACTGAGCAAAAATGAAGCCCCTGCTCATGTCCTGATCCTGCTTACCACCCTCCAAAGGTCAGGCACCATGGCTCATGCCTGGAATCTCAATGCTTTGGGAGACTGAGGTGGAAAGATTACTTGAGGCCAGGAGCTCAAAACTGCAAGGAGCTGGGGTTGCACCACTGCACTCAAGCCCGGGTGACAGATGAGACTGTCTCAAAACAAACAGAAAGTCTTAGAATAAAACTCCAGCTCTTTCCCATATCATGAAAGCCTTGTAGGAGCTGGCCCCTGCCTGCCCTCCTACCTCATCCTCCCCCTCTTTCTGCCTCTCCATTCCACCCAGCTGCTTCTCTGGTCCTCAATGGCACCAGCCTTTGCACCTACCCCAGGGCCTTGGCACGTGCCATTCCCTCTACGTCCAGCTCCCCTCCCAACTGCCTCCTCTGTGGCCAAACCCTCCATGAGGCCAGCCCTGAACCACTGACCATGGAAATTCCCTCTCTCCATCCCATCACTCTGTTTTATTTCTTTCATAGCACTGACCACTATCAGAAGTTATTTTACCATTATCCTCAGCAAACCAATGCAGGAACAAAAAACCAAACACCACGTGTTCTCACTTACAAGTGGGAGCTGAACAATGAGAACACATGGACACAGCAAGGGGAATAATACACACGGGCCTGTCTGGGGAGGGTGGTGGTGGGGAATAGCATTAGAGAAAAGAGCTAATGCATGCTGGGCTTAATACCTAGCTAGGTGTTGGGTTGATAGGTGCAGCAAACCACCATGGCTCACATGCACCTTATGTAACAAGCCTGCACATTGTGCACATGTACCCCGGAACTTAAAAAATAATAATAATTTTTTAAAACATTGTTTTTCTCACGTATTAGTTTCTTATCTGTAAAATGGGGCTAACAGTGGTACTCCCCTCTGTTAGGGTTTTTGTGAAGCGTAAGTGAATTTCTAGAGGTGAAGCATTTAGAAAACACTTGGCGTCTAATAAGTACACTGTATTAGCTGTCATTTTTTGTTATGTGCTTAGTTATTATGTTTCCACCTCAGAGTCTAAGCTGCTAAAAACAGAGGTCATGGCTGTCTCATTCAACACCACATCCCAAGTATACAGGATTATGCCTTTCACGTAATTGACACTAGTTAAACGTGTTAAAATATATAATGGTGTCATAACAGATGGACTTGAACCCAGGGACACATATGCAAAACATATACAGATGCTCCTCAACTTATGCTTGAGTCATGTTCCGATACGTTCATCATATGATGAAAATGTTGTTAAGTCAAAAATGCACTTAATACCCGGATAAACATTTTTGAAGTTGAAAACTTGTAAATCGAACCATTGTAAGTCAGGGACCATCGGCATAAGGAATCAATAAAGTGCACAGGACCAGCAAGCTCTCCTCCCTCTGGGCAATAAAAATAAGAAGATAATTCTGAATGGCAATAAGTTTGCAGGGGAAAATACCAGCCCCGCTTCCTGCAGCATGATTTTTGGCTTTCTGAGCCTTGCTTCCCTGAGAAACTTTCGCTTCTTCTGCCCCAAGTGGCCCCATCACCGATTATCCCTCCCCTGTCCCCTGAGCCCTTCTTTTGCCTACCTTTCCATCTCTTCCCAGGAGCCTGGAGAAGGAGCCAGCAGATAAGTGAAAGCGGTATTTTTTATAGGTTGATAAAGCCCATGCTTATCTAGACAGCTCTGTCCCATCCTGTGTGCCTAATTGATCATTTGCCCAATGCCCTCTCCACCAGGGCTGCAGGTACTCAGGGAAATGTGACTCAGCCCACCCTCCTTGGCCTTCTTGCCTCTCTGTTTAATTTCCCTACCCTTTGCCTTTGGGAGAGAGGGGCTGCCCCCTAGGCAATGTTTGCCAGGAGAATTTGAAGAATCAGGAGGGAGGTGAGAGGAGATGGGGAGAGGGATAGTGGGGTCCGGACTTCCCCAAGTGGATTTGCTGTGCCACTATTTAATGATGCTAACTATATTAAATTCTATACTCTAGCAGCCTCTTAAATCCGTTTATGGCCCATGCTAGACCCTGAGCTGTAATAATAATAAAAATAAAATAAAGGATTTATGCATCCAGGGTGTGGACCCGTCACTGGCAGAAAAGAAAGAGCTGTTTCTAGCTGATTTTGCTGGCCTCTTGCCCATACTCTGACCTCCTGTTTTCCCTGGGTGGAGGTTCCCAGGAGCAGGGAGAAGGACTGGGTTCCTGGCAGGATTTAGATATTTAGGGAAGTGAGAAAAAGCCAACTTAAAGGGAGCATTGGCTGGGCTCTTCTCAAACCAGTTTGTCTAAACTCCAGTCTCTCCACTTTCCTCTCTTGGGTTCATGCAGAGGAATTTGTTTGTATTGTAGCTTGAGCAGACCTAAACCCAAATTATGACTAGGATCTGAAGGGAGAGCAGACAACCGGAGTGGACATTGCTTAGAGAGGAAGCTGGGTATCGTGGTTAAGCCTTAGGCATTGCCACGTGTCCAAATCCTAGCCCTGTCACTTTCTAATTGTATGAACTTATGAACTAGGGAACATAAGTCTCTTCACCTTTCTCACCCTCAGTGTCTCAATCTGTATAATGGATTTCACAAGAATATCAGCTTCAGGTGTCTATTGAGAGGAAAAGTAATATAACATAGTACAGTCGTATGCCACATAAAGACATTTAGGTCAATGATGGACCACATATACGACAGTGGTCTCATAAGATTATGATACTGTATTTTTACTGTACTTTTTCTATTAGATGCACAAATACCACTGTGTTACAGTTGTTTATAGCATTTGACATAGAAACATGCTGATCAGGTTTGTAGCCTAGTAGCAACATGCTATAGCATAACAGCCTAGGTGAGTAGCAGGCTAGACCATGTAGGAATTCACGCTACAACCAAATTGCCTAGCAATGCCTTTCTTACAATGTTTCCCTGTTGTCAAGGGATATATGACTGTATATGCAAAACATCTGGCACAGGTTTAGAGTGGGTCTTGAGTGCACTGTGCTAAAGAAGGCCAGTCTTCTTGAGATAAGCAGAGGCAAGCTTCACCTCCGCTTATCACCGTGAGTCCCAGCCCACAGTGAGGAGAGGAGGCAGAAGGATTCAGCAGCCATATGTGTAATTGATCTCTTGGAAAACATGAATACCAACTGATCAGTATCTGGAAGAAGCTGAGCCTCCTCTGAGCAAGGTTTCTAAGAAACAGGAGGCAGGGTGAGGACAGAAGGAGGAGGGAAGAAATGCTCATAGCTTCGTCCGATGGGCCTGGAGATCCCTGGCCCCCATCACGGGAAGGGGGAGGAAGCGTGGCTGTTTTGTAAATTCATATTCATGGAGAAATGGCCCTCTCTGGGCTTCTGTGGCCCTGCACCCCTATCTCTGCACCCAGCACTTAAGAACCTAATTTGTGACCATTGTCTTCCAGGCCTGTCTCCCCCTAGGGCACAGCTCTTTGGGGGCAGGAACGCTGTGATTGCTGTCTTCCAGCTCCCAGATCATCAAGAAGCGCTCATTCAATGAATGGTCAAACATGAGGATGGGGGCCTCTGGTTTTGTATTCCTTGCATTTGGTGTTGATGAGGCCAGAGTTGGGGACTAGGAGTGAATGTGTTCAGTTTTCCTGCCATTTGTGGCATAATTCTCACTATCTGATTGCCTCCTATTAGGAAGCTAAAAGAAAACATTTGGATACCCAAAGGAAGGGAAAACAGCATATAAAAGGGACATCTGCACTCCCATGTTTGTTACAGCACTGTTTACAATAGCTAAGATTTGGAAGCAACCTAAGTGTCCATCAACAGATGAATGGATAAAGAAAATGTGGTACATATACATAATGGAGTACTATTCAGCCATGAAAAAGAATGAGACCCTTTCATTTGCAACAACATGGATGGAACTGGAAGTCATTATGTTAAGTGAAATAAGCCAGGCACAGAAAGACAAACTTCACATGCTCTCCCTTCTTTGTGGGAGCTAAAAATTAAAACAATCGAACTTACGGAGATAGAGAATAGAATGATGGTTACCATAGGCTGGGAAGGGTCATGGTGGTGGTGTGTGTGTTGGCCGGTGGTGGGGAGATGGGCATGGTTCATGGGCACAAAAAATAGAAGGAGCCGGGCGCGGTGGCTCACGTCTGTAATCCCAGCACTTTGGGAGGCTGAGGCGGGTGGATCACAAGGTCAGGAGTTTGAGACCAGCCTGACCAACATGGTGAAACCTGGTCTCTACTTAAAAATACAAAAATTAGCCAGGCATTATGGCATGCATCTGTAATCCCAGCCTTGGGAGGCTGAGGCAGGAGAATTGCTTGAACCTGGGAGGTAGAGGTTGCCGTGAGCCGAGAGCATGCCATTGCACTCCAGCCTGGGCGACAGAGCAAGACTTCATCTCAAAAAAAAAAAAAAAAAAAAAAAAAAAAAATAGAAGGAATAAGATTTAGCATTTGACAGCACAACTGGGTGACTACAGTCAAGAATAATTTAATTGTACATTTTAAGGTAAGTAAAAGAGCATAACTGGATTATTTATAACACAAAGAATAGATGCTTGTGGCAATGGATATCCCATTTGCCCTGATGTGTTTATTGGGCATTGCATGGTTGTATCAAAATATCTCATGTACCTCATAAATATATACACCTACTATGTACCCACAAAACTTAACAATTTTAAAAAAGAATACATTTGGAACCTATGGAAGATTGATGGCATCTAGTGACCCAATTTTCCATGCTACCTTCTACTCACGCTGACTCTAGACTTGGCCTCACTTTAGCCAATGGGATAGTAGCAGACTCAACCCCTTGTCTCTCATCTCTCTGATTTCTTTGTGTGAACGATTCTGGGCCATCCTCCTGGAGGATGAGACACATGGCTGAGTCTGCTCAGTTGTCTCAGCCAAGGCCCTAAATAAGTAAGAAAGTCCAGCTAAGTAAGATCGACAAAGCCACCTTGTCAACTGCAGGTGACCACAAATACCTAAGAAAGCTTCATTTGGCAGACCTGTCCAGCTAACTCATAGACTTATAAGCAAAAATACATGTTTATTGTTGTCAGCCACTGGTGGTGGTAGTAATTTGTTATGTGGCATTATTGCAGCAATATGGCTAACCAATAGAGCCTTGAGCTATATCTAGCCCTGACTGGCTCCACATTCAAGTTTTTGACAAGGAAAGAAATTTTGAGGTTCCAGTTGCAAACATCCAGCTTGAATTTAATTTCAAGGGTTGGCTATTGAAAGTATCAAAAATAGAGTGGTGCTTCTGACTTCAAAACTATGGAAACTGGAGCTGACAAGAATTCCAACAAGGCTAGGTTTACACTGAAGCAATTTCCTGGTTCATCTAAATCACACAGACCTAGGTTTAGTGAGGCCAAGTGAGTGGAAGCCCCTTTTGAAATCTATGGTGGGTTTTTCTGTAGGACAAGTCATGTAATAGTGGACAGCATCCATTTCCTCCTCTGGTGACAGCATTCTGAGTTTCCCTTCCTAGCTTTCATTACCTAATAGATGGCCAATTAGCATATCCTCCAGCTGCAATGATTGGTTCAACCATAGGCATGTGTTCAAATTCTATCCAATCAGAGGACATCTACCAGAAATACCATGAAGAGAAGGCCTCTCTACTGGCCTTAGAATGTTAAAGATGGAAAGCTTAGTGACACTGGTCACCATCTTGTAACCAGAAAGGGAGAGCTTGCCCAGACAGGCAAGAGCTATGATATCCCTAAACTTCAATATTTTTCATCTGTAAAAAGAGGATAATAACTATGTCCCCTCAGCATTGTTGTGAGCATTTGAATGAGATAATAAATAAAAAGTACCAGGCAAGTGATCCATAAATGTGAGCTATTGTAATTAATTTGGTACAACTACTGACCTAGATCGGTATCTGATATTTAACTTGTAACTAAAAATGAGCATGTGTGTGTGTATGTGTATATGTGTCTGATGTTTTCCATGTTTACCCGGACGTTAATAAACATATCTATATCATCCATTAATCTGGGCTCAAGTCCCAACATCGACAATTACACATCGTGTAGTTTTCATAGGTCAACAAGCTTTCTGAGCCCCAGTTTCTCTATGGCTGAAATCAGGAAAATTATAGGACTCACATCATCTGTTAGAAAAATAGATAAATGACAACAATATGTGTCAGGTACAGTGCCTGGCACAGAGTGAGTGCTCAATAAATGTTTGTAATTTTCCCCACATTATTTCCCTTGATACTTGCTTAAACCTCAATTTTAAAGAATAGGTCAGCACGTATACACTACAGTGTACAACCTCATACCTGAGACCTGTTGAACAAGACACATCACCCCAAATTTCTGCTGTGGATAACCCAAGTCTCTGGGGAAAGGTGGGACATGGTTTTTGGAAAGAGGAAACTTCCAAATGAGACATCAGCTCATAGTGCATTCCCAAGGAATCATCTACAAAGTGTCAGTGAAGGAAGCTGAGATTGTAAAATGTCTTCAGTAGGTGAAAGCCCAAAAGCAAGGATATGGGTTTAAACACCTGGAGGTAGCTCAGGCACCGTTTTATGGCAATGCAGCTGCAGGCCGTCCTAGTCTAGTTTTACCTCCACCCCCACAGCTCATAAAGTAGCCATGCCTTGATACATGCAAAGAAACAATGAATGAATGTACTTTGACCCATCTGCTATGAGAGCTCAGTAATTTACCAGGAACAACTTACATTTCAAACAAAGAAGATGTTGGTGCAGCCCACATGGATCCTTGGGACAGCAGCCTCTTCTCCCAGGAATATCAGGTCTCCATTTATTTATGTCAAAGCCTGATTTCCCCTTCTATACCCCTAGAAAGGAAATTCAACAGTACAGGGATACAATATACCAAGAGACCCCTGGAGGGTTATTAAGCAATAATGAAAGACAGTCTTGCTCAGAGCTGACCTATAGTTTCTCTCCTGCTGGATTATGAAAGGAGTTCAAAGGATGGCCCTAAAGCCAATGTGATTGGCTAAAGCGTTGGGATGTTGAAAAAGGGCCTTTCATCTTGGTATCTGCATTCTGGTTGAAAGTCATTATCCTCTGCTTGGAGCTGAGTGGTCGCAGGGTGGAGCTGGTGGTCACTCATCCCAGTTACAGTTCAGTTTCCACATCTCAGTAGCCCTGCGCAGAGTTGCCTGGAAGGATTCATTCACATGGCTGCTCAAGCATTCCGTGAATATTTGTTTAGAATCCAATATTGCAACACTTCCTGGCCCATGCACTGTCTAATGTCTCATTTCATCAATACGGAGAAAAAGGAATGGTGAAGCTTTTAGCAAGCTCTAGTGTGATATAAAAACAACCTAATTCTTCTTGGTCTTTTGGGACTTTGGGGGAGTGTAGGGGATAGGGAAGGGATCTCCAGTGCAAAAGCACATATTGAATCAAGCCTTGTAGATAGAGTCTCCTGTGCAGGGTATTTTTGTGTCGTGGTTCCAGGCATAGACAGGCACATATGGGTGATCACAAGTAAGTTATTAAAACTCTCTGACTCTCAGTTTCCTCTTCTGTAAAATGGCCACAATAGTACCATTTTAGAATTGTTGAGAGGGTTAAATAAGGTTCTTACATAAAACACGTAATATACCCCCAAACAGAAGGTTACCAAATCTAATAGAATTGCTATTCTCTTTTTATGTGCTCAATGTGTAGAGCTAAGAAAATTTAACCCCCCAAAGAAAGTCTTTCAGCCTTTAAAGAGGGGAAAAGATAATCCTGAGTTGGTTGTTTCTCAGCCTTCCCGACTGTATCTGAAAAGATGAAGTTGGGAACACCCACCACGTAAGGATATTACAAAGATATTGGGGGTTACATTTGCAAAAAGTCTGACTGAGTGGAGAAACACAATAACTTGATGTCAGGTCAGGTATAACTACCATCATAAGTGACAGGCAGATCAAGGAGCCCATAGGACTGAATTTGCCAAGGTTTAGTTCACTGCTATTCCCTTAACACTCACTTTTCAGCTCAAATTTGAGTACTTAGTTAACGTACCACTGGTCTGCCACCGAGAGCATCTTTTCCACCCTGTTTCTCTAGACCAGCTGAAATAAATTTATCAGATGTAGATTTGAGCTATACTTGGAATTAGCTGAATGCTCCAACCTTATCTAATTTAAAAATCAACCTCCAGGGCTACCAAGTAGGGGTTTGTAATTTAAATAAATATTCACTGTCTACTACATGCTTCAAAACTACTCCTGGTGCCAAAGTTACAACAGTGACCAAAACGGACAAATATTTCTGCCCTCAAGAAACTCATATTCTGATGTCATACCAATCACCAATGCATAAGGGGCCTATAACTGGATATCAGCTGCATCATGCTTTTTCTCCAATGCCATTCTAGAAAGAACCATGCATAGAGATCTTTACAATGGAAAGGGTGGAATTTACCCATATTGAAAAACAGAGATATATATAGGTCTATATAAATACATAGCTTAAGATCTAGAACATGACTTGAGTATTGGCCCTGTATCAGTCATTGTACTAAATGCTTGACTTAATTTTAATTCAAATTTAGTCTTCACAACAAGCTATGAAATAGGCACTCTTCCTATATCCTGTTTATAGATGAGAATACTTGAGGCTCAGTGAATAAAAGTAATTTGATTTAATAGAGAATTGCTCCAGAACTCCAACCACAATTGGTGGAAATAAGTGCAGCTTGTGAGTAAAAGCTTGGTTACTGGAATGGATTAGAGGGCATGAAATAAATTCAGACCAGTTAGAATATGGGGCAGTGGAAATGGTTTGCATGTGCATGGTTAGATGAAGGAAAACAGGGGCATTTATGTTTTTGCAGAAAGGCTGCCTTCCTGAACAAATCTTGAAAAAGTGACCCCAAGAAAGAAGACTCATGGAGACACATCTTGCTGAAAGATGACTTAAAGTGGACTGTGGTTTGAAGGTAGGTCTGAAGAGTCACATGGGCTTGAAAACCCGTAAAGTCTTGGCCAATGAACCTCATGAAACTATGAGCCAGTTGACACAGGAAGCTGGATAGGCTTTTTCCAAAGACTACCTCCATGGAGTTCATAGAAAGCACAGGCTTAGAGCCATCTTATATGCAGTGTCTAGTGAAAAAGCTGTCACTTTCCAAAGGATTAAATGTTATACCTGTAAAAATGCATGCAAAAACATTAGACAAACTCAAATAGAGGGATGCTCTCCAAGACAACTGGTCTGTATGCTTCAAACATGTCAAGATCAAGAAAGACAAAGAAAAACAGAGAAACGCTTCCAAATTATAGAACAACCTATCAAGTAAATATAATCCATGATTCTGGGTTGGTGGGAGTGGCATAGCCACAAAAGCCATTATTGGAACAACTGATGGAAATGAAACATAAACTGTGGATTTGATAATAGCATTGAATTTTCTGATTTCAGTTATTATGCTGTGATTATATAAGAGAACATCCTTGTTTTTAACAAATGCTCTTTGTTGTATTTAAAGAGGGACAATGTCTCTAACTGGATCCCATGGTTTGTTAATAAATATTCATATAAGGAGAGAGAGGAAGAGAGACTACTATCTGGAATGATTCTGTCTGGGGAGAAATCCAACAGAGAAAAAAGCAGAACTAAAAGATGAAGAGGCATTGTTGGGGTCCTTTAATCTAAATATACCTGAAGCTGACATGCCACAAGCTTCCAAATTTCACAAGCCAATAATTTCACCCCTTTCAAATTTTATTTTTGCATAAGCCAGTGTGAGTTGTGTTTCTATGAGTTGAGTGAAGTCAGCTGAGAATCCCTGAGTCCTGCTGATTATTGAGATATAATATATGACCACCACATTGCAGGCACGGTGCTGGACAACAGGTGTAAAAAGATGAATAAGACCTACTTGTCATCCTGGGCATGATAGCTCATGCCTGTAATCCCAGCACTTTGGGAGTCTGAGGCAGGTGGATCATGAGGTCAAGAGATTGAGACCATCCTGGCCAACATGGTGAAATCCCATCTTTACTAAAAAATACAAAAATTAGCTGGGTGTGGTGATGCGCACCTGTAGCCCCAGCTACTCAGGAGGCTGAGGCAGGAGAATTGCTTGAACCCGGGAGGCGGAGGTTGCAGTGAGGTGAGAGGGCAGCATTGCACTCCAGCCTAATGGTCTCACAATGCTCCAATAAGGAGATGAATGTACAAGCAAATTATTAAAATACAGATAATGTCTCTAATCTGATAATCTAAATTCCACAACGCTCCAAAATCCAAAATTTTTCAGTGCCAACATGATGCCACAAGTGGAAAATTCCACACCTGACCTCATGTGATGAGTCACAGTCAACACAGTCAAAACTTTGTTTCATGCACAAAATTATTTTAAAATATTGTACAAAATTACCTTCAGGCTATGTGTATAAGGTATATATGAAACAAGTGCATTTCATGTTCAGACTTGGGTTTGTTTCCTAAGATACCCCGTTAGGTATTTGCATGTATTCCAAAATTTGAAAAAATCTGAAATCTGAAACACTGCTGGCCCCACATATTTCTGATAAGAGATACTCAACCAGCACAAGACCATCTGATTTTGCTCAATGTCTCCTCCTTGCTTAGTCTCTCTTCTTTTTTCTTTTTTCTTTTTCTTTTTTTTTTTTTTGAGACAGAGTCTCACTATGTTGCCTAGGCTAGAGTGCAGGGGTGCAATCTCAGCTCACTGAAACCTCCACCTCCCAGGTTCAAGTGATTCTCCTGCCTCAGCCTCCCAAGTTGCTGGGATTACAGGCATGCACCACCATGCCTGGCTAATTATTGGATTTTTAGGAGAGAGGGGTTTCATGTTGGCCAGGCTGGTCTTGAACTCATGACCTCAAGTGATTCACTTTCCTCAATTTCCCAAAGTCCTAGGATTACAGGCATGAGCCACCACACCTGGTCCTCTTTCTTCTACCTCTGCAAATTATCATCCTTTAGAAGGCAGCCCAAGTTAACCCTCCTTCATAAGCCTATGAACCACTGTTTTCATAGTGATTAAACCATCAGATAGCATTACTGTATGTGAAAAATGGTAAATAACACCATATGCCCTACCATGACAACTGCATTCAGAGCTCATTGGAAATAAAGTCTATAGAGATAGGAGTGTAACAATAATTATAAATTTTTTTGAAATTCAGCAAACCTTACAAATAATCTAGTTGGTATTTAGATGAAAGTTATGAAGGGATATGAGGTAGTGAGGTGGGAAGGTTAATGACAATTTCCAAGAGAGAAAAGCTGAAAACAGATTCTGAGGTGAATGTTTTCTCAGGCCTGGTAAGCCATTTGAGACTTCAGATAACATTAACCACACCTTGAAGCATGAACCTGGGTCAGGAGCTCTGTAGAATTAATTCATTGCTCAGTACCCAGGTGACAGAACCATTCATACCCCAAACCTTAGCGTCATGCAATACACCCAGGTAGCAAGCTTGCCTATGTACCCCCGAATCTAAAATAAAAGTTGAATTAAGTACATGTAGACACAAAGAGGCGAACAGTAGACACCAGGGCTTACTTGAGAGTGGAGGGCCGGAGGGTGAGGATTGAAAAGCTGCCTATCGGGTACTGTGTTCACTAGCTGGGTGAGGAAATCATTTGTACACCAAACCCCAGCAGCATGCAATTTACCCATATGGTAAATGTGCCCAGATACCTCCTAAATCTAAAATAAAACTTGCGGAAAAATTTTTTAAAAATAAAGAAGTATAAAAATAAAGTAAGTCCAAGTGCGGTGGCTCATGCCTGTAACCCCAGCACTTTGGGATGCTGAGGTGGGTGGATCTCCTGAGGTCAGGAGTTTGAGACCACCCTGGCCAACATGGTGAAACACCGTCTCTACCAAAAATACAAAAATTAGCTGGCTGTGATAGCACGCTCCTGTAATCCCAGATACTCAGGAGGCTTATCAGCAGAAGAATTGCTTGAATTTGGGAGGTGGAGGTTTCAAGTGAGCCAAGATGGTGGCACTGTACTCCAGCCTGGGCTACAGAGTGTGACTCCATCTCAAATACAAAACAAAACAGAACAACAAACAAACAAAGACTGAAAACAAAAAAATAAAGAATAAAACAAATGTCCTGAAGCACTTGTTCTTACGATGTGCCAAAATCTGAAAAAGTTTGATGTTAAAATCAAAATTGCCTTTGAGTTGTAAAATCATGTAAATATACAACTTTATTTTCAAGAATTCTATTTTCTTTCCACCTAAAATGAAATTGCAGGTTTAAATTTTATTTGGTAAAATATGAAACTTCTGGATCAGAAGTTTTATTTTTTCTTTTTCTTTTTAAAAAGACTGCATTTCACAAAATCTTAGAATCCTCACCTAAAAATGACACTGGGTCAGAATTACTGGGATTAGTCACCCTTCCCAGGTGATAATTACATTTCTTAGATGACAACATTCATGTGAATTTGCCAAGAAGGCCACAAGGAGGCCCTGCTGAAGCACTGAAATGCAGGTTCCACACAATTTTTGTGGTTTGTGCCATCATCTGAAACTTGGATCTAAGCAGAGTCTGAGCCCATGTCTGCACATGACTAACCACCAAGGGCATAAACAAGAGCCTTTCTGGATATACGCTCTATATGCATAGTACTAGTTTGCTAGGACTGCCATAACTAACACAGACTGGGCGGGTTAAACAGTAGAAACATATTTTCTCATGATTCTGGAGGCTGGAAGTCAAAGAGCAAGGTGTTAGTGGGGTTGATTCAGTACTGAGGTCTCTCTTTTTTTTTTTTTTAAGATGGAGTTTCACTATATTGGTCAGACTGGTCTCAAACTCCTAACCTCAGGTGATCCACCCGCCTCAGCCTCCCAAAGTGCTGGGATTACAGGCGTGAGCCACCGCGCCTGGCTCTGAGGTCTCCTTTCTTGGCGTGCAGATGGCTACCTTTTCCCTGTCTTTACAGTGTCTTTCCTCTGTCTGCATTTTCGTGTCCTCATCGCCTCTTATTAAAAGGATACCAGTCATGTGGATGAGGGTCCACTCTAATGATTTCATTTTATTTTCATTATCTCTTTAAAGGCATTGCTTCTAATTACAGCCACATTCTGAGGTACTAGAGATTAGAACTTCAGAACATGAATTTTGGAAGTACACAATGCAGCCAATAACATAGACACAGACACTTTCTATGCCTGATCTTATTTAATGCTCACAGCAACCCCATGAAGATGGCACTATCATCCCCATTTCACTGGTGGGTAAACTGAGGCTCAGAGGGGTTAAGTAACTTGACTGTAGTTATACGGCTGCTAAATATTAGTGCTGAAACTTGTCAAGTCTGACTGACACCAAACCCTACGTTCTTAACCATCACCTTAAAGTGTCCCATGCCCTTGGCCATTCACAAGATGATTTTAAATGTGTGACCAGATGAACTTTAGAAGAAATATTAATATGTATCTCTTTATTTTAATGTATACTATTTAAAAAGATGAACTCAACAAACCCATAGTGACTTCAGATGAAGCCAAAGTAGGCATTTAGCTTTAGAAAAGTAAATAAAAGAGAAAATAGAATAGATGGTGCTTGAATATAGCAAAAGTCATTAAGTGAATTTAACAGTCACTAAATTCAGAAAACAGTGATTTGTGTAATATACAAATTCATACAACCACATTGCAAAGTCACCAGTTTGCCCTTTGTCAGCTTAACACCCAGACTCATCTCTTTAAACCATATTTAATCTCTAACTAAAAATGATCACGAAGTCGTACATCTGCCTAACATGATACAACTACCCACATATAACTGAAACTGTGCTGACCCTTTCCCCACAAGAGAAAATAAACTGCCTTTGTCTTCGAGTAGTACCCACTCTTCTCCTAGCTGATTTAAACAATTGTAAAACATCTATTTTATCATGCACCTTGCCTTCTCTCTCTCTCTCTCCCACCCTCAGTGTGTGTGTGTGTGTGTGTGTGTGTGTGTGTGTGTGTGTGTGCTTTTGTCTTTCTCTCTCTCCAGCCCTTTTATTCCCATACCCCTAGCCTTTGGAAAAATAAGCCAGCCATTATACCATTAAGACTTGGCTGAAAGAACAGGTTTGAACCACTGGTTATGTTTTTCTTCTAATTTCTTCCCTTCCCCCTGGATATGCTGCATTCTCTCCCTGCCACCAACAGCAGCCAGCATATATCATCAGTTATTCACCATGGATGCTGGGCCTTTATTAGCAAATGAAAATGGCCCGACTCCAGCTGACATCAATGGAGTCTCAGCTAGGAGCAGGACCAGAGCATTTCCTGTGGTCCCAGTCTCAGACAAACCAGTTTGAAGAGGAGCCAATTGGCTTTACCCAAGCTACCAGTGAGCTATTTTTGACATAAAAAGATGCTGAATTTAGCTGATAACTGATTAAAGAAATTGTAAACACAGCTAGTTTGGGTTTTAATATCTTGGCAGTGGCAGAGGACAGACAAAGGAAAAATACCAAATTTGTTCAGGCAAGTTATTTTTGAAGACAATTAATCGAATCCCATCAAGTAACCAATTTCTTGCAAAACAACTGTTTGATTGTACATTTTCCTCTCTCTCCAATCTTTCTACTACTTAAATCAGTTTACGTAGGAAAACAAAGCCTTAATTTTTCATGAACCTGAAGTTGGCACAGCAATGAGAAAAATTCCATGAACACACCAATATGGTATGTTCCTTTCCTGTTCTAAGGCAAACTCATTTCAAAAGTTAAGATAAAATTTTCTGAAATGTTTTGATTATGTATGGAATAGTAAAATCGTTTCTGGTCTCCAGCCAGAAAATAATGTCTTTAAATCTACTTCAGATCTTTCATTTTCCATAATTCAAAAAAAAAAAAAAAAGGATTCACCCAGTTCATCCATCTGTTTCTTCATAACAGCCTTATCTTGCAAGGCAAGAAAGTATCAGTGTTCTTCCTTAAGACCTGGAGAATAAGACAACCCAGAAAGTCTGAAGGACCTGCCCAGGCTCCATAGTCATCAGTTAGTCCAGAATGGTTCAGATCTGTAGTTTAAGTCTTGGCTTCATTTTCCCTCCTTTGGTTTGGTTGTTTGGTATGGTTTGATATAACATTTTATCAGAAATTCCTTTTGCTTATTTTCAAGCCTATAAAACAAGACACCACCTAAGAAGAACTGTCCAATTCAGTCCTAAAGCATAAAGATTGAAATACTTATCCTTAATTAAAGTCTGGTCAGCATCGTCACAGTATAATGCAACAGTAATATTCTTATGAGGACATATAATAGCTACTCATTATTGCAGGTTTACCACATACAACTTTTTAAATCTCTACCTCAACCTTTATGAGCCAGCCCTCATGTTCCCATTTTACAAAGAAAGAAACTGAGGCTCAGTTAAGTTAAGGCTGCTCCCAACCACACATACAAATGCTAACATTGAAAATATTTAGCAAAGTTAGCAGTGTGCATATGCTAAGTCCCAGCAATTCTACTCAAAAGAAACTCTTTCACAGATAAAAATAAATGGCGTATATGAAGAAGCAGATACAAAGACATTCACTGTATCATTGTCTGTAGTGGTTAAAAAAATGTAAAAATCCACTAGCTGAGAAAGTGGCCTTGGGCTACTTACTTAACTGTGTGTTTCAGTTTTCTTATCTGGAAAATGAGGATAGCAATAGCAACTATTTCATAGGTGTGAGGATGAGGTGAGTTCATTACATAAAATGGTTAGAACAGTTCTTGGCACATAGGAAATGTTATGCAAGTATTAGCTACAATTATTATTCAATCATAGGTTACTATATTGCAATTAAAATGAATGAAATATATTTATGTAATATATTAATATTTATGACTATATATTATCTACCAATATGTATTATGCTCGGAAATATAATGCTGAATAAAAAAGCCAATTGTAGACCTGTATATTTAAGATTTATTCAAATTAAAAAGCACAAACCAAAATTTTGTATTGCTAATGGAAAAGTGTATATTTTATAAAAGTATAAGAAATTGGACTGCAAATAATTTATCAAAATCATGATAGTGGTTTTCTCTAAGAAGAGGAAAAGAAAGGGGGATGAGGTTATAAAAGGGGAAAGCATTTGAACTTTATAGTATTTTGTTTCTGTTATTAAAAAAAAAAAGATTTGAAGTGAATATGACCATTTGTTAATATGTGCTTTTTCTAGGTGTAAGTACATAGATAATTGACATATTAATCTACGTACTTTTCTGTATTTAAACAACTTTTTAAGCATAAAGAAAAATCCCACAAAGTTTATGTTTATGTTGCTATGAGAAGCTCACACTCAACAGGTTTGAGATCTTGCTGTCCTTCTGTTTTTTTGGCTTCATTTCTGGCAGAGCGAAGGGGTAGATCGTACTTGCGAATGACCAAAAAAGAAAAGCATCATTTACTATCCAACTGCTCAATGATCTTTGCGAAGAACTATGAAGTCATTTTCAAAACCCATCTACAGAGAAGAGCCCAGCATTTGTCATTGCACCTATAAAGTGCAGAGACCCTCACCCACACCCTGAGCATCAGAGACCACTCTGTCACCAAAGAGACCGCAAAAAAATATCATCTTCTAGGGGCCACCCAATACTTTACACAAAGTGAGGATTCAACTTAGAAAACAATACTGAACATACTTCTAAAAGGGAATAAAGTTTTATACAGACAAATTCATTTTAAAAGTTGGTATAGTTTGTACATAACCTTAAATTTGTAAATGCCACCATATTACTTTTTAATATGACCACAAACATTTTCAAGTTTAGTGCAAATTACCTTCCTTATTGAGGTCTATTCATATCAATGTGGTGAGGTTCTGGGTTCAGGCGTTTGCCTCAACTGCTTATGTGACACACACACACAGGTGCATGTGTGTGCACGCACACACACACACACACACCCTAGAGTAGTAACAGAAATACGAGTTCTATTTTGTACAGAACCACCAAATACAGCATTTTTCTATTTGAAAGAAGCCGGTATTGGAAAATTTTAACACCTTTCATTTTTTTAGACGTTGGAAGTTATACGATATACATATGGATGGTAGAATCTTAATTCCTCACTAATTTTTCTAGTTATGGTCTAAGATACTGTTACCTACACTGCATCAGGAAGAAACTTGGTGGGGGAGAATGCACAGTCACACACACAGAATAGAACACAACAACGTATTAATATAATAAAGTACTAATTATCTTAGCTCCTCTCATATAAATAAAATAAAGGAGTGTTTTCTTTGTGCCAGGCACAACTCTTAGATGCTTTCATTGCTTTGTCACATTTAATCCACATAGAAAACCTTTCAGGCAGGTATTGGTATCATCCCCTTTTTCAGATGAGAAAACCAAGGCAGAGCATTTGAGGAACCAGGCCAAGTACATAGACCTAAAAAGTCATGGACCAGTGTGTGAATCCAGGCGTTCGAGGTCTTACACAGTAGGCCATGGCTATATGTTGGGTCTAAAAGGTAATGATTCAAATAAGAAAAAAAAAATCAATCCTGCATAGATTATATCAAGAAAATACACAAGAAGGAGGTCACAGTTGGAATGGCCTCAGAAAAGCAAACTAGAAGACTTGGGAAAGAAGCTGAAATAGAAATGTATTTTCATGTATAACTTCTAAAAAATAGAATTCAAATTTGTTTTTATAATAATTTGAATTTAATTTTTATAATATGCAAATACATATGAAACTGACACACATTTCAGTATCTTGGTTGTGCAGTGCCTTGGACATCCTAAGTGTTCAAGAGCTATTTGCTGACTTGACCACGAGTTAGTTCCATGTGCCAAAAAATATGATATTCCTGGTATCTTTCTGGAGCCTTGCTGTGGTAGCAGAGGAATGCATTTGAAGTTTGGAGGCCTAACCTGCAGAAGCCCAATCCTCAGATAAGAGGAAATTTGGTTAACAGCCCCAGCTCCTATGTTTAAGGGCTCCCCGCAGGAATCTTGGCCCCACATCCGGATCTTAACCGAGAATTTTTCCAAAGCCAAATTCTCACACCCCATTACCTTTCAGGGCTTAGCGCTGGCTCCAAGAATGAAGACCTGCTAGGATTTATGGGAACTGCTGGAGAAAGAAATAGGACTTGCAAGTCCATGGGTGGGTTTCCTATGAACAGTCCAGGGACTGACTGACTTCTGTCTCCATCAAGTCTACCTTGCCATGCAATCTGCCACCTTGTATTTCAGCAAATCATCTTTGAATTTGCGTTGGAACCACATATAGAAATACATAAATATATTTTTTTCATTTTAATCGCAAATATAATATTAATATTTACAACTATATATTAGTTACAGCTGTGTATTAGTTGGCCTGCTTTGGTCTGGAATTAGCTATTCTCCTTCCAGCATTTTATTTTCATTTATTCAATTGTGAGTGGTGGGAGATGGGGTGGAAATTAAGGGATGGGGGAGGTACTGAAAGATGTGGGAGAATAAATGAAGAAAAGGAGGAGGATATGGAAGTAGGGGTCAGTTAGATTGTAATTATTTGCTTTCAGAAACAGACCACCTCGGTTGGAAAGTATCTTAATGGGTATGTGAGCTTGGGCAGGAAACTTTCCTTAAAAGCCTCAGCTTATACACCTGTAAAATAGGACTAAGAATGTGTCTCTTGCAGAGCGGATGTGAGAATGAAGTGAGGTATTTTCAAGGCAGTTGCCACAACTTCTGCATGGAGTGAGTGTTCATCAGATGGTACTATTATTCTGCAAGGGAGGAGAGAAAGAGAGAAGGCAATATGGGGGCTGCACAGAAAAGGAAAAGGCCATGAGGACAGCAACCATTTCTATTCTTTTTTTCAATTCATTTAAAAATTATCTATAGCATAAGTAGGACATGTGAAAGGCAAAAAGAAAATAAAACCCAAAAAAATAAGAGTAACAGTGAAAAGCAAATTTTCCTCCTTCAACAATTCAATCGGCTCTTCCTGGAGGTAATCATGTGACAGGGTGACAGTGTCTTTTATGCCCCCTGGGGAGTCACTACACACACACACACAAGATTGCATGCTATAGAAACCATTCTGCCTGTTGCTTTTAGTTTCATTATCCTTTGCTTATATCCTAGAGATGCTTTCATATTTGTACGTACAGAAAGCCCTCAATCTATTCTATAGCTGCATAATGCGTCACTGCTCCTTTTATTACAATCAGTTTAAACAGCTCCCTATTCATGCCCACCAAGTTGTTTTCAAACTTTTGCTACTACAGCAGTGCTGCATTGAACATCCTCATACATATGTGATTTTGCAAATGTATGACCACATCTGTAGGATGAACACCTAGGACAAAAATTGCTGTGTCAAAAGGTTGTGCTGCCATCATTTTGAGGACACACCAAATTGCCCCCCATAGGGGTTGTAAGTGCCCATGTGTGAGTGCTTATTACCCACACCCTCAACAACACAATATGTTAACTGAATATTTTTCAACTGCACCAACCTTACTGGATTCTCCGCTTTAAAAGAGCCAGGCAATCAATGGCTAGAAGAAGGGCTCTGCAGCTTGCTGCCTGGGTCATTCCAGAAAGCCAGATTTAAAGGGCATGCGCTTATGAAAATGAACTGTGATGGAGCCAGTATTTCTTTCCTGAAGTCACTCCCTTGATTGCCACAAAGGAGTGCCTATTTCTCTGGTCGCTAGAAGCACAGGTCCCCAGCATGGGTCCCTATGAAGCCTCTTCCCTGCATGAGAATAGGATCACCCTGGTATTGCCACTGACTCAGGTATGTCAACATTTTCTCCCTGTCTGGTCTGAATTGCAGGCTGAGCTTAAGGCCTGAAAGGAAGTGACCTCTTATTAATAAGGAAGCTTTGGAAGGGTGGATAGGGTTGGAGGCTACTCCTGAGGGCAGAGTGGTCAGCTGTTAATATTCTCATCACTCGGGAAAAGGGGCAGGAGTGTAGAATTCCTACACTCTTTGTCAAACGGAAAAAGTGAAATGGTTGGAAGATGAATGTTGTTGGCTCTGAACAGCATATTATGGAACATGAAGCTTTTCATTCGGGTGTATTTATGGGTTTATATTTACCCAATAAATATAACAATGGATGAACAGCTGTTGAGAAGGGGAGACCTGGGCTCACAGGGAGGAAAAATAGAAATCTGTCATCCAGGAAGGGAGCTAGGTGGTCTCAAAAGGATTTTAATCTTGGGTGGTTTATTAGTCTTCTTGAAATTCTTGCTAACTCTTAGCAAGACTTTCTCAGGAGCTCTGAGAACAAAGATGGAAATCAAATGGGCAGCTGATATGCACAGACCCTGGTATGCTCATGTGCGTGATAACACATGGGCGTACTGCTGATAACTGGATAGTTCACCCCTTCCAAATGGACAGTCTCACTGGCCATGGAAAGTCTGAGTTCTTACTAATCTTTTGGCCCCCTCACCTCTCCAATGTATCCAGCCCTGGAGAGGTTAGTGCTAACTGAATGCAGGACTTCTTGAGGCTGCACTCAAAGTGTTCTCCCCGCCTTTCTAATTCTCTCCAGGCCAGTGTGACCTGTTTTTAGTTAAATTTGCCATAATCAAGGAAGTTTAAGTTCAATTGTGCCACATTCTGGGCCAAGACATGAAGAATTAATTGTAGAATGGGAAAAGAAAGGGGGAGGGAAGAAAAGAAGAGGAATTAGATGGGGGATTGCAAAATAGAGTGAACAAAATGGAAAAGAAGACACCAGAAAGGAGGGACTTGGAAGTGTTGCAAATGTGGGGAGAAAAACAAGAACATTGGGCATGAAGTGAGGGAAGATAAGGCAAGGAGGGAAGGGGAAAAAAGACAGAAAAAAGAAAAGAAATTAGGAAGAAAGTTGTGAGGGAGGGATGGAGGGAGGAAGAAAAGGTGGAGAAGGGAAGGGGGGAAGGAAATCGAGGAAAGAAAACCATGGCAAAGGGAAAAGAAGTAACAAGAAAGACATGGAGGGAAAAGAAAACAAATGAGACCCCGAATAAGCTAAATAATGAAACATGAAGTCAAGAGAGCTTTCTGAACTGTAAGGCTTCTGAAATTCTTTCCAAGGAACCTCTGCGACCCACTTTTTGTGGCAGCACATACGTCCTAGCCTCTTAAACTAGCTTTAGCTCTTGGCTAGGCTTATAAAGGCATTTTCGATTAAGTCTAATTAGCGAGCCCGAGCTACAAGGCCGCCACAACGGCCGGACCCCGGGAGAAAAAGCAGCGTTCCCAATTCCCATGCTCTCAAGCTCCAGGTTGTTGGTCTTTTGGCAGCCCCCCACCCCCATCCCAAGCCAGGATGCTCAGCCTGGCCCCCTTTCTTTCCTGCTGGTGAGGCCACCAGCTTTGGGACAGAACTCTGGGCCTGCGTCTCAGCCCTCCCTCTTAGCGCCCCGGGGCATCCTGGCTTCCCAAGCCTGGGGAAGGAGCCCGCAGACGCCCACTGCGCATTGGAGCGCGCTGGACTGAGAGTCAGCTTGGAAACCCACAACTCGCCTTTCTTGAGCGGCCAGGCTTAGGATTCTTTACGACACTAACCTATAATTTACACATTAAATTATATTATATATTTTATATATAATTATATTATTATATGTTATACTGGAATTTACACATTTTGATTCCGCCTGTAATTTGCCCTTGGAGCTCCAGTGCCATAAAATCCATGGAGTCTGGCAGAGGGACCCCCACCGCACCCCGTAAGGCCCCAGCTCTCCCTGAACTTCCCTAAGCTGCTACAAATAATCGCATGGAAGGCGGCCAAGAATAACGAGAAAATAAACACAGCTCTCTGGGTCCTCTGAGCGCAGGCCGCGGGTCCCTCGCGGCCCCACCTGGCTCTTCTCCGGCCTGGGGAAGGCGAGAAGGCCGCGCCACGATCTCTGTACTCATTGTTCCCACGGCGCAGCCCTTTACTGCTCCAGGACCTAGATTCCAAGCAGGGTGACCCGCTGGCCTTTGTCCCTGCTGTCCTTTCTAGCAGAAAAATTGTCGGGCATTCAACCTCTGTCAAAAAGAAAAACAAGAACAAGCACCCAAACCCCAACAACCAAGAGCGAACGTGGACTCCAGAAAGTTTTCTCCTTTCAACTCCTGAACTTTTCCCGAAACATAAGAGACCCAGTGTTCATCTTTACACCCTTAGGTCTGCGCCTGCGAGTGGGGCCACGGGCTGTGCAGGAGCGCATAGCTGCGGTGTGCCCTTAATTTTCATGTATATAATGAAGTGTGTGCGCGCTAATGCGCCTGCAAATAATGTGTGTGCGCAAAGACGTTTCTGTCTACAGATAATTACGCGTAAATCATCCGTGGCTCTGAAAGTGCAAACAACATATGCAAACTATCATCTGTGTGCAGATAATTCCGTTCCCACGAGCCGACGGTTTGCAATTCTCAATTACTTCTATGTGCATACAATTCGACGGGCAAATTGTTCCGTGTGCAAGTGATTTGGTGTGCGCGTCAATGATTCTACCGCTGAAAATTCTGTAGATGTGTGGATGCCTTTAGAAGGCTGAAGAAAGGGCTCTAAGGAACGTGTCTACGTGGTTGGTCAGCGCGCGCATCTGCTGCACTGGCTAAATCCCGGGAAGCAGCGTGGAAAAACAAAATATGCTTTGCTTCCAACCGTGCTTTCTCCTTGCGGAAACTGCCTGCTCCCTGCGCTGCACGGAAAGCAGAAGGCGGAAGGATGGGTAGGTGTTCTGGGTTCTCCATCTTGTCTCCTCCAAGCTTCAAGCTCGTTGAGGTCCTGCGCGTTCAGGTTGCATCCATTTGCACAGCACTGCGCGGCGCTCAGTTGGGAATTGCCCCAGACGCCGATTTCCTCGGTGCCCTGCGGGCTCCTAGCTGCCGCCACAAAGCGGCCGGACCCTACCAGGGTTTCCTAGAGCCCGGGTACCTGCAAGAATCTTCCCAGGGCGGGCGCAGTGGGCCCTGAGAGCGCCGCCGGGAGAAAGTTGTTGCGTTTTGCCAAGCGCTCACTCGCGCTTCTAAACCCCAGTCGGTAAGACCTTGCATCCCCCACGGGCACTAAAATGGCAAAGCACGTCCTGGCTAACACAGTCTGTCTCTCTTAGAACGCTCACGTGTGCCCAGAATTATAATACAATATAACACATCGTAATATCGGATATTATACCACGTTTACCTTCCAGTAGGATGTGTATATTATGTTAGGCTGTGCTTATGTGTTTGTTACGACGTGCTGTGATACCGTATCTCTCAATTCCACTACCACGTGCCAGGCACCTACTTGTTTATTTCATTCGCACAATGACCCTGCAGACAGAAGTCATTTCCAGCACTGCCTATTCCAGGCACAGAGAGGGGAAGACACTTACACAGTTGCCCAGCAAGAAAAGGGAAGGGCTTGGACTGGAACCCACAGCCTGAGGACTGGCCTGGAGTGAAAAGCAGACATCCACCCACATTGCTCGGCAGGAAGCTTTCCTACACCACATATATTGCTGTTTCTGGAATAGCCCAACAATATATATTTATTTTATTACATTCTCACCATCTGGCTGAGAGGAGCTGCTGTCAGCCTGCATGCTGCAACCCGCTGGCTGAGGACCTAATGTGGACAGGTCTCCAGTTCTACTAGAGACCAGACACATTTTGATCTAGCCATTCCCTCCCCCTGCCTCCTTCACTGGCTTCTCCTAACAACCCTAGGAGGGAAGTACAGTTATCATGGTTCACAGATGAGAGCCAGGTTCAGAAAGGTTAAATTGCTTTCCCAACATCACTCAGCAAGTGAGAGAAGAGGTTCAGCTTTGGCATTCAGACTCCAGAGTCTTTGATTCTGAAAGCTGCATTTCCAAACCCAGACCCACTCTGAAGTGTCCCCAGTTTAATTCGAGTCGGAAAGTTGACGGGAGACTGCCAGTGGGGAACAGGTTTAAATGAGGATATTTTTAATGTTTGGGAGTTGGGAACATCCTTGGGATGCAATAGAATCTCTGGATCTTCCTTCCCATGGGGAGGTGTTCCTGAACTCCAATTAAAGTCTTTAGAACCAGGATCAGGTCCAGGACCTCACTGTAAATTAGCTGGAGATCTGCAGGCTGCCTCCCTGATGACAGGGCTGAGGATTGATCCTTCGCATATTCCAACCTTTCCTCCTCTTTGTGTGCTGCTGGACGGGCAAGAGGGTGTGCCCACGCTTGGACATGTGTTTAATCCCTTCTTCAGCTGCAAAAGTCAGGGGTCTCTGTGACTTCAAATATATCCCCAACAACTGGAGCACCATCACCAACCACAGCCCTTAAGGAGCTCCCAGAGCACGGACTTCTGGATCTTCTCTTAGACTTCCCTGTCACTAGGCAGAGATCTACACTGGTGAAATTAAGGGAAAAGAAAGGAATCAATATCCAGTCCAGTTGGATTATCTGGACTCCTGCCCCAGGAAGCCACATGTTTTCCCCCCTACCCCCATACCAAAGTTGTTGGGGAGACTTTGTGGACAGATTCACTGGACTTTGTTAGTGTAGAACCAGCCTCTATCCTTGAGCTCTGTCATAGGTTACAAGATGCAGGGGCCTGAGGAAACAAAAGTGTTCGAAATTGGTGCTTCCTGGGGAAAATGGGATTCACTGGGCTTGAGATTCTACAGACATTTCCTAAATAGAAAACGTCGACACAGTTGTCCCAAACCCTAGCCCTCTTCCTCTGCTGCCCAGTGACCTCAGCTCGACAAACACAAACACACAGCCTCAAATGCAGGAAGAGCGTTTCAAACAAATATGGGAGATTGTTTGGTCTGCTTTTCTTCTTTATTTCTTTTCTTTTCTTTTCTCTCTCTCTTTCTTTCTTTCTTTCTTTCTTTCTTTCTTTCTTTCTTTCTCTCTCTCTCTCTCTCTCTCTCCTTTCTAGGTAAAAGGAGTGTATTTACACTTCTGATGACATATGGAGATGAAAGAAAATTAGAAAATTATCTGGAAATTTTGGCCTTTTTCCTCTCCCATATACACTTATCTGGAAATATGGGAAAAGTTGAGAGATCTAGTGTCCAGATGACCAGAGAGATTGCTTTAACTCTCTAATTTGGGAAACCCGTGGGGCAGACTCTGAAGCTCTTCATGAATATACTTGGAAGTCCATAAAACTCAGAGAAGATGCCAAGGTAACCACCACTCACCCATTACCACACCCATATCTCCCTCCCTTCTCCGTCACAGCCTTGGGAGAGTCATGGAATTTGACAGGGGAAAATAAATCCAAAAGTACTGTATCAGAAAAATTCAGGAGAGTGAAGAGCCATCCAGCCACAGCTGGAGAACAGAACATTGTGCTAATACAATCTGGATGGTTGTCCCCATATGAGCAGATGTTGACTACCTGACAAATCTAGAAAATTCTGGGTAAATCTTTTTTTCTTGAGACGGAGTTTCGCTCTTGTTACCCAGGCTGGAGTGCAATGGCGCGATCTCGGCTCACCGCAACCTCCGCCTCCTGGGTTCAGGCAATTCTCCTGCCTCAGCCTCCCGAGTAACTGGGATTACAGGCAAGCGCCACCACGCCCAGCTAATTTTTTGTATTTTTAGTAAAGACGGGGTTTCACCATGTTGACCAGGATGGTCTCGATCTCTTGACCTCGTGATCCACCCGCCTCGGCCTCCCAAAGTGCTGGGATTACAGGCGTGAGCCACCGCGCCCGGCCCAATTCTGGGTAATTCAATATAACATTTGGATAATTGACAGTTTTGCCTAGGTAATTCAAGAGACTTACATAGAGGAATCTGTAAGTAGGCAGTGAATTCAAATCACTCTAAAAGAGTTCAGGTTAGTTGTGTTTTGTTTTAATTCAGAATGCGCAGTTTTCGCTGGAATTTCCGCCTGGGCCACACTCACAGAGGCAGAGAACAGCCCATCCCGGTGGCCACTTTTCTCCACCAAGCCCCCAGAGCAAATCCCTGGGGGGCCTGCGGGGCTGGAGTGGAGGCCACTGGGAGGGGAGGGTCACCGGGCGCGCGCACGGAGCAAATTTGCCCGCGCGCCCCCAGAAACGATGACATAAGTGGCGCTGATGAGCGCTGCGAGGCTGAAACGCAACTACATAAAGGGTCCGCCGGCAGCGTGGGCCGGAGGGATTGCTTCACACTCCGGAATTGGGCCCAGACACATTTAGAAATGTTTTGCTGGACGTGTGCCCCGCAAGGGCGACAGCAGCAGCCGGCAGCCTGGGCGAAGCTGCGCCGCTGGTCACAGGCTGGTGCGGCGGCGGCGACCACAGAGGCGTCCTAGGTGGAGGAAAATGCCTCCGCCTTTGCTTGTTCTCCCCCAACCCCCCCGTTTGTGTGCCTCCTGGGGGCAAGGTTTGTCTGCCGCCTGCAGCGCCCCCGCTGTGACCAGAGAAGCAATAAGGAGGGCGCGGGCAAGAATTTGGCATCAAAGGAAGTACTGTAGGTTTCAGCATGGGTCTCTCCCGCTGATCGTCGGGCTCCGCGGGGCAGAGGACCATCCTGGCCACAGCTGGGCCTCCAGAGCTCAACACCGAGTCTGAAACTAATGGGATATTTATCAAATCAATGAACGCATCCAAAAACCAGGCTTTCAGTCCTAATATTCTCCTCATTCACTATGGGACACGGAATGCCCTCTCTGGCCCTGTTTCCTATGTAGAATAACAGGGCAGTCTTTGGGTTCTGCTGCGCTCTTACAACTCAGTCACAAGAAGTGATAACCACAAAAACATCTGACACTAATTGACCACCTACACTTTTCTACGAGCTTTGCAGTCTCTTAATCTCCCAACAACCATCAGGGGTAGATAGCGTTATATCCCCATTTTACAGAGGAGCAAACGGGAGATCAAGCAGGCTGACCCAGGTTGCCTCGTTCCTGCGGGGATTTGACGACTGTGGGAATCCCGTGCTCAGAAGGCAGGCGTTGCTAGAGGGCATGTTCAGCGTTGAGTCCGTGACCCAATTTCGCCAGATTTAACGACAATTCCTACACAAGTCCCCCTAACAACGATGAGGGCCAGCCTTCGCTCCCGCTTCTCTGTTAGCTGTATATCTGGAGCCAAGGAGTTTAAGCCAGTTCACCAGCTCTAAGTGTACAGACCAGGGCTGGGACCCGGAGCCGCCTGGGCATGTGTTCCTGCGTGCTTACTCCTGAGGCAAGGGAAGAAGGTTTACCTGTGATCCTGACCCAGACTATGCATTAAAAGACTGTTTAGAATTCCTAAAGCCTCTAGGAATCTAACGTCCTAAAAAAGGCCACCCCAGGAGTACATGTGATGGACCTAAGCCCTGGCATTCGAGCTCCGCGCCCCACCAGAGTCTTTACGCACAAGCGCAATTGCGCTGGGCACGTGGGCGCAAACCCGGATCCTGCACGCTGGCTTCTGGTACCTCCTGGCTTCGGCTTCGGCCACTGCACACTCGTCAAAGTAATGAATGGAGAGAGAAAGAAGGGGCGGGGAGGGAGGGGGCATTGTGAAGGGGGTGGGATATTTTGGAAATAATACTCTGGGAGAAGGAAATATGGACAACAGTTTATCAGCACCCCCGCCCCCATTGTCCGCATGTTTAAAACCCCTAAGTAATTTTAGATTGTGTCTTCAGTTAATATATCTCTCTTTCCCGCGGGCTGACAGAGAAGCGCCGTTGCTGCAAGATGTCTGCAGAAATGGGTCTTTAAGAGTTTCCACATTGTTTAGCTACACAAACGTGTTTGCGGTTCCCGAGGCCCTCCCCCTCCCCCACCCGCCTCCGAATCTCATTTCACTTTATGACTCCAATTGTTTGAGGATGCCCGCGCCACATAAATCCTGCTTCGAGATTAATCTTCCTGCTTGCTTGCGCTGGGCGCAGTGATTTTTTTTTTTTTTTTTTTTTTTTTTTTTTTGAGTTCTTTAAAAGAGGGCGCCGAGCGGAGATTTATTAACAAGGAAAAATAGTTTATTTTTATAGCCGATCTCGGAAAGGTGGGGGTGGGAGTGGGCTGGGAAGGAGAGCCCTTCGTATGGATAAACAGTGAGGCTGAGAAGGCCGGGGGTGTTAAAGACCACTTCAGCTGGCGACTTGAACTTTTCTCACTACCTCAGCTCGGCTGTGGATGCTTAGCCAGGGGTTTGCGCCGGACCAAGCCAATACTGGCAGGTGTGCCATTGTGGATCTGCTGTTGGGTTGTGTGTGTGTATGTGTGTGTACATGTGTGAGCAAGGATCCCATATACCCCCTGGGACAAGCCTCTTCAGAGGTAAGGAGCCAAAGTGGGATTCCCCAAACAGGCTTCTTCTCCTCCAGGGCTGTGAGCTTTGGGTCTGTTGAAGTGGAGGTTCTTAACATGACTCCATGGATGGCAGTCACAGGTCTTCAGAGCCCTGATGCTATTCTCAAAATTGTATTTTGGGCATATTTTCTGGAGAAAGCCCATAGTTTTCATCAGTGTCTCCCTGGGCACTTTGCCATCCAAAAGGTTAAACATCTACTGATTAAGGATAGAGCTAAGCTGAAAGGTTCATCTTTCCAAGCCACTGGTAGCCTGCAAACTCAAGTTGTGTTCTTCATCTCTAGTTTAGCATGTGCCCTTAAAGAGTAACCAGAGACAGGAGCCTTAATCAAATGCATTGTGGAAGCCAGTTTCTGGCTGAATTGTGGACTGGTGATTAGCTGGTTTAGAGCTAACCATCGATTAGATCTGATTCTTAGCATCAGATCAAGAACCAACAGGCCTGTGTGTTACTTTAGCCTCTAACTCGCTGTCTGACTTTGAACCACTGGCAACTCCTGTCTGGGCCTCAGTTTCCCTTTTAGAAGAGACATTTTTGAAGTGTGTATGTGTGCTCTCTTTCACAGCCAAGCGCCTTGGGGGGTCGTGAAAGGAAAGAACACACAATCGTTTTTTTTTGTTTGTGTGATTTTGCTTTTGAGACAGGGTCTCACTCTGTTGCCCAGGTTGGAGTACAGTGTCACATTCACAGCTCACTGCAGCCTCAACCTCCTGGGCGCTAGTGCCCTCCTCAGCCTTCCCAGTAGCTAGCACTCCAGGCACGTACCACCAAACCTCGCTAATTATTCTAAATTTTTTAAATTTTTTGTTGAGATGGGAGTCTCATGTTGCCCAGGCTGGTCTCGAACTCCAGGCCTCAAGTGATCCTCCCGCCTGAGCCTCCCATAGTGCTGAAAATGAAAGGCGGTGTAAACCACTGCCTGGGGCTTCTAATCTTATAATGTTCCATCCTGCACCCACAACTCCCTGAGCTCTTGGTGGAGAAGGATATTTCTTAACATTAGAGGGAATGTGGATTCCACCGAGAAGCTGATTTTTAAAAGATGAACCAAAAAAGAAAAAGAGGAAGGAAAAAAAAGCACTTACTGAAATAGGAGATTCTGTATGCCGTGTTGCCGGGCCCCTGAACAGGTCTTCTAAGGCCCCCTGTTTAAAGTAAAGAGAAGCTGCCCCAGCGAGCCTCTGGGCTTCGGGCCACGTGAGCCGGTTGGCCAGAGCCGGGCGGGCTCCGTGCTCCGCTAGCCAGCGGAGCGGGGTGAGAGGGTGAGAGAAGAACGCTTCTTCTTTGATTCGCAGACCCGGGCGCAGCCGGAGACCGCCCGGCACCGCGGCGTCTGTCTGTCTGAGCGCCTACTCGCCGGTCCTCTGCTGCCCCGAGTGAACTCCAGGCGCAGCTGGACCTGGGTGAGGGCGCGCGGTGAGCCCAGGCCAAGCGCTGGAAGAAACGGACTAGAGGCCGACCTCTGGCCGCGATCTGCCAGGGACCAATCCTGAGCGGCTTATTTGGGATCCTGGGATTAAGATCTCGGAGGAGCACACGGCCGACCACAGCAACCCTCGGAGAGTCGCTGATGCCCGCTGCTTTTCCTCCCAAATGTCTTTCCCTGAGGCTGGGGACACCTGTTCTGAGCAGAAGAAGGCCATGGTTCAACCTGTTTGACCCCTCCCGGGTCCCCTTCTGAGGGAACATACACCCCAGTCAGCTGTGCTGACGGCTGACTTTCCCTCGACAGTGCCAAATTTTCTAATAATAACAATAGACCACCAAAAATAAGGCTTCTTTTACTTTATAAAGATCTTCCAACTCTACATCTTACTAAACTCCAACAACCCAGTTAATTCATATTAGACTTTCTCTCTGCAAGATGAGGAAGCTGGGCCCAGAGAGGTTAAGCAAGCGGCCCACGAATGCACAGCAGTGGAAAGCCTAGACCTAAACGCAAGGTTTCAGACTCTACATTTCTGTCATTTTCGAGTACACCACAAGCAGCTTCTTACAACAGGTTCTCCACCCCAAAACCAGACACCCCAATATGCATGCTGGCATTGCAGTGGAATGGAGCCTACACCAAGCCTGAGTCCAGGAGTCTCAGGTCCAGCTGTGGGAAAGAGAAAACGGGGACCGGAGGACAGGTTCACCGTTACTGACAACTTGGGGTACACAACCGCAGTCCCGGCGTCTCCTCCCCTCGCCCCGCGCATTTATCCCGACTCTGAGGCCCTGGGGCACTGACGAGGCGCTGACCTCCCAGACCCCTGCATCGCTCGCACTTTCACCTCCTTCCCTGCTCCGCAGTGTCCGTAAAATACCAGCCGAAGGGAGGGTGGAGGCGCGTCAGCCGCTCCCCACCCACCTGATGACTTACCTGGTTGCGGGTGGATGGATGAAGGCCTTCACTCGGAGCCTAAGCCCTGGAGCGCGCGCACCACGGCGCGAACCGCTCCATCAGGCATCCACTGGCCTCCAGCCGCGTTTCCGGTTGTAGCACTGGGCGCCCCCCGAGTGGACCCGATAAGCTATCGGCCCGGCCCAGGAGGGGCGGTCAGCGGCGAGTCAGGGCACCTCGGACCGGCTCCCGGCTCCCGGCCCGGCTGCCTGCCAGCGGCCGCTCAGGACAGAAGCGAGATGCCTGCCTAGGCGTTTCTGGTTACAATCACCTCACACACCGGCCTGCATTCCGCCCCCCCAGCCCCCATCCTTACCATGAAGTCTGAAGTCACACCTTCTCCCTGGCTGGGAAGCTTTGCCAGGGTGGGGGCGATGAGTGCCGGCCGAGCTTGTTAATCTAAGGAGCTCCAGCAGGTCCGTAAAAAGGAATATTTTCGGTGGCCAGAAAAATCAACATTGAGTTAGGTGTGTCACCCGCCCCCATCCACCGGGAGTTCATTTTCTACTCATTTAGCCGGGACTGCCGTGTGTTCCTGATTATTTTCTGGAAGGGCTGAAACATGCAGTTTAATGGACACTAATTTGTTTTCTTTTTATGAAGATGAAGGTCTTACCGGGTAAGAGAAAGCAAATCTTGATTCATAGGTAGACTGAAACATAATAATCGTCATCATATACGTAGCTACCATTTGATGAACTCTTAGGTGTATTGTATTAATCCTTCCAAAAAGTCAATGCGCCAGAACTATTATTTTACCCACTTTGCGGATGAATAACCAGAGACTTGAAAAGGTGAAGTGACATCCCAGAGTGACATGGCTGTAGGCACATCACCCAGGTGCACAGTAGGTCCGTGCTAAATGTTTGTGGAAAGTCTGAACCCTGTTGATGGAGAGAAAGGAATCACCGCACCCCCCTGCACCCACCACTAGCTGGTCTTGGGGAGCAGTGTGACACCCGAGGGGGAAGCAGTCAAAACCGAAAAGGCCCTGCACCCTTCCTTCCTTGTCCTGTGAAATGATTCATGCCGAGGAAAAGTCCAAACAGAATGACTTAATTTGTTCGGGGACTGGGACTCCACGGGACTCATTCTGGATAAGATGAGGTCTAGGGCTTTCCCTAACTTCCATAAGAATCACAACCAATCCATTTGGGTTTCTCTGCAAGCCGGGAGTCCCCAGGATGAAAGCTCAGGCCCCAGTGACCCCTTTCCTCTTTCCTCTATTTCTGTGTTTGGTAAGGCCTAGGAGCCAGGGCCTTAGCCATGCCTCTGGGGTCACGCCAGGCTTTGTTGAACCTCCCCCCATCTGTAGAACAGGGCCGCCCAGCATCCATAGGGCAATTAACCTCATCCACCCTCTCCCTACCAGTTTCCTTAAAATAAATGTGACAAACATGAGCCTAATGATCTGCTGGGGGAAGATCTATATGCCTCAGGACTGTAACACATGGCTCCCTCCTTCCCCGGGGGGAGCAGGCAGCCCTACTTCAAAGAATGGCCTGGGTTTCCTGGGTTTCCTGGCTTTCAGGAAATAAACAAACAATCAACCAAGTTCTTTGGGTCAGAATGACAGCCACAGATAGTAACACTAACGATGATGATGATGATGATGATGATGATGATGACGACCACAGGTCAATAAATATTTATTGACCACAGGTTCTGTGCTAAGTGCCTCACGTGGGCTGACTCATCTGTTCTTGGCAACAGCCCTAGAAGGCAGACAATACAATTGCCCCGTTTTACAACCAAGGACTGCTGAAGTCACGAAGTCAGGTACCCACACTCCTGGAGCTAGTAGATGGTAGAGCAATATTTGAACCAAATCCACCAGTCTTTAAATAATAATAAAATTTTTTTTAAAAATCCTAAAACGTTATCACGTGCACTTATACACACGATAAAAAATATCAAAGAGTATGCAGTGACCCCTGCCCTCTACTCCCTTCGTTTCCCCTCCCCCAGTCACTAATATCGAAGGTTGTGTTTTATGCATCTGTTTATATTCTTCATATCTGTGTATAAAGGCATAGGTTTATATGAAAGTCTTTTAAATAGCAAATGGAGTTCACAATACACACCGCTCTGCACTTTGAATTTTTATTATTTGGTTAACTTGATGATGCATTTTCAAAGTGTGACCTTTTCATCTATAATCTTCGTACATAAAAGGAGATTTTGCCAAACAGAAAGAAGTGGTGTTGCTGGGGCTCCTTTCCTGGGGTTGGTGCAGTCAGGGTTTTTTTTTTTTTTTTTGGCTCAGGATCATTGTAGCCGCTTGGGGACAGAAATGGGGGGTGGGGCAACAAGGGGAGGGAGGGACAGAGAGAGAGAGGGAGGGGAGAGAGAAAGAGAGAGAGAGAGGGAGGGAGAGAGAGAGGGAGGGAGGAGAGAGGGGATATCGGGAAGTTCAGACATCTCTTACATTCCAATCAGAGATAGCAGATGTCCCAGGAACAAAACATGCTCATCCGCTCTTGGCACGGGAGTGTCACTCAACTTGCAGGAGATTTCAAAGCCTTAAATGGTCTCTCAGAGACAGGGAGGGCCATGTTCATTTTCCATTCTGTGCAGAGGGGCAGGCACGCTTTTCGGTAGAGGGTTGAGCAACGCCAGACTCGCTGGACAAAAGGAACTGGGAGATGCGCCTGGCCTATTTTGGCTTTCCATGGGGTCTTCCCTGCCAGGGCGGAGGAAAGTTTATGGAATTATTTTGTGTATTTCACTCCTCACTCCCACTCCCATCCCCAACACAGTCACCACTTAACATTTTTAAATTTTCCCTTTTATTTATTTTGGTTCAAATTAAGTCAAACCAAGATATTCTTTCCCAAATGGCATTGGTGTTGTCCTTCATATGGTTTTTAAAGAGTTTCTTTCTGACAAACCCATGAAGTTCCAAAGTGAAGGCTTCCAGGCAGCCACCCAAGTGACAGGTGGGAGAGGCCAGTATGGCTGTCCCCAGGGCCTTGGAACCCGACCGGAGACGTTGGAGTAGCCAGGACACGAGGCAAAGGGTGGCAGCCTGTGGAAGATCCACGCTGCCATGCCTCTTGTTCAGAAGAATAATGACCAAGGATTGAGTCTGCCTCCTTCTGCCTCCTGTTCTCCCAGTTTCCTGTTCTCTAGACAAAGATAATGACACCTCTGTCGCCTTTTTGTTTGCTCTCAATCTCTCTAACTCCTATTGTCTCTTCCTCTGCCCTTATGTGAGACTTTCTTCCTTCCTTCCTTTTTTCTCGCCTTTCTTCTTTCCCTCTCTCCCTCCCTCCTTCCTTCCTTCCTTCCCTCCCTCCCTTCTTCCTTCCTTCCTTCCCTCCCTCCCTCCCTTCTTCCTTCCTTCATTTCTCCCTTCTTTCCTCCCTCCCTCCATCTCTCCCTCCCTTCCTTACCTTTTTCCTCTCTCCTTTCCTTCTTTCCTTCCTTGTCTCCCTCCCTCCCTTTTTCCTTCCTTCCTCCCTCCCTCCATTTTTCCCTCCCTCCCTTCTTTCCTTCCTTTCTCTCACCCTAGCTTCCTTCCTACCCTCTTTTATTTCTCCTTCCCTCCCTCTCTCCTCCCTTCCTCCCTCCCTCCCTTCATTTTTCCACCTCTTCTCTCTTCCCACTATAGCCATCATTCCCCTTTCTTATTCCTTCATTTTTTTCTCTCCTCAGAGCTCTCTTACTTGGGAAGGGACCATTATAATGAGAAATGCTGGGGAAAGTCTCTGGGGCCCTCGCATCAAGGGTTTAGGGAACATAATGGTAACTGAAAGAGCAGTCCCTTTTATAATATTGGAGGGAATGTAAATGGTAACAACCTTCCTGGAGGCACTTTGGCAGTTTGCAGTTTATTTTACAGGTTCATTTATGGCTGTTTCACTTCTAAAAAAGTTTTCTACAGAAATAACACATAAAGAAATGTGGGCAAATATTTACCTGTAAGAATTTTCATAGCAGGAACATAAAGAACAAAAAAGTTAAAAACTTAGATGTCCAAAACTGGGAGGTTGGTAAAATTATGTTTTTATCTAGAGATTAAATATTATGCAGTCATTAAAAATCTTTTCTTTTATATATATTATTACATTTTAAGTTTGGGGGTACATGTGAAGAACGTGCATGATTGTTGCATAGGTACATACATGGTTAGAATGGCGATCATTAAAAAATCTGGAGACAACAGATGCTGGAGAGGATGTGGAGAAATCTTTTCTTTTTTAAAGACTGATTCACTCTGTCACTCAGGCTGGAGTGCAGTGGCGTGATCTCAGCTCACTGCAACTTCTACCTTCTCCTAGGTTCAAGTGATTCTCCTGCCTCAGACTCCCTAGTAACTGGGATTACAGGTGACTGCCACCACACCCGTCTAATGTATGTATGTGTGTGTTTTAGTAGAGAGCGGGTTTTGCCATGTTGCCCAGGTTGGTTTCAAACTCTTGAGCTCAAGCAATCTGCCCACCTCAGCCTCCCAAAGTGCTCGGATTACAGGCGTGAACCACCACGCCTCGCCAAAAATCCCATTTTAAGTGAGAAAAGTAAATTAAAGGTAGTCGTGTGTGTGTGTGTGTGTTTGTGTGTGTATATTTGAGATAGAGTCTCACTCATTACCCAGGCTGGAGTGCAATGGCACAATCTTGGCTCACTGCAACCTCTGCCTCTTGGGTTCAAGTGATTCTCCTGACTCAGCCTCCTGAGTAGCTGGGATTACAGGCACGCACCACCACACTCGGCTAATTTTTGTATTTTTAGCAGAGACAGCATTTTGCCATGTTGGCCAGGCTGGTCTCAAACTCTTGAGCTCAAGTGATCCACCCACCTTGGCCTCCCAAAGTGCTGGGATTACAGGCATGAGCCACTGTGCCCAGCCTGTTTGTATTTTTATGATTCCATTTTTGTAAGTGTGTATCTGCCTGTGTGTATTCATACACATTAAAAGATGGTATATATATATACACACACACATATATATATACACACATATACACATATACCCATGTATATACCTATATATGTATATACCCATGTATATACCTATATATGTATATATGCATGTATATACATATGTGTGTATATGTATTTATGTACATATATATATATACACATAGTGTGTATATACATGCATATATGTGCATATATACGTGTATATATGCATACCACCACACCTGGCTAATCTTTAAATTTTTTGCAGAGATGGATTCTTTTACATTTTTAAAAAGAAGGATAGATATAGGTTCTCACTGTGTTGCCCAGGCTGTTCTGGAACTCCTGGCCTCAAGCAGCCCTCCTGCCTCAGCCTCCAAAAGTGCAGGCATAAGCCACCACACATAGCATCCCTTTCCTCATATTTCTACATTTGAAGCTGGGTGATGAAATTATGGTGGTGCATTATAGTGTTCTTTCTCCTTCTGTATATGTTTGAAACTTTTCCGTAATATGACATTTACAACGTTTATAATTATGCACAGTTCTCCATTGAAAACAACATCATTCAAGTGCATTTCCCCTTTAAGGCTCTTGTTTAAGAGCTTTCCCCAAAGTTTTCTTTGTCCTTGCAGCCAGGATTCTAGATTCTAGGGATTCCTAAGCCCAGATGACACCCTGCTGACCTGAGCAGAACCACAGTGGGAGGAGAGGGACGCTGCCCACTCAAACTTCCATGTCTGAGGATGAGCTGTCCAGTAAGACCAACGAAGACTACAAAGGGGGCAAAGTCTGGTGAAGTCAATTGGGTGGGTGTGCAATAAGAGGTTATTGAGAGGCCAGAAGTCAACATGGAAATTATTGTTACCAAAGGGAACTAGAAGGACCTTTAAGACCCAGGGGGACATTTGGTTGCTATTATGAATGAACAAACCCAGCGAAGCTGAAACAGGAAAATGGCAATATTGGGTATCTCAGTGGGCTGGAGAGAGGCCCAATGCCCCTGGGGCTAAGTAATCCCAAATGCTTTGAAACCTTCTGACAGTGTGGCCACTGAAAGCCACAGGGCAATGAGAGGGTGAGGGCAGAAGGTCCCCTGACAAAGGGACTGAGGTTCTAGGCAATGAGCCATTTTGGAGAAAGTTAATTATTGCCCTCTCTTGCTGAAACCCTTAAAGGGATCACCAGTAGATGTTCTAGCCTACTGGCCTGCAGAAAACCTGAATGCTGGCTTTGGAGAGAAGGGAGATGAGGCGGGAATTTTTCATACCTAGAAATGGAGACTGTTGGCTTAGCCAATAGCACAGCAGCCTGTAAGGTTCTGAGGAAGGGCCTGCCTCTGGTCCTATGTAGTCAGCTGCTCTGCAGTGCCTGCAACACAGTAGATATCCATGACTCCTTGGTGTCTATGAAGTAGGAAATTAATTAGTATTTGTTGGCTTCGTGCAAAATGGCCCCACCTTTATTGCAGCATTTCCCAGAGAGTGGTCTACAACTACCTGCTTCCCGATCAGCTGACCTATTTGTTACAAACACCGATTCCTGGGCCTGGCTCTACCCTCACTGAATCAGAATCTCAGATCTGCAGCATCTACAATGTGAGTAGTCAGCACAGGTCATTCTTACGCCCTGCCCCCCACAATTACAGTATTGCTACAGACATCTTTGCCACTCATTTATTTTATTTATTTATTTTTTTTGAGACAGAGTCTTGCTCTGTCACCCAGGCTGAAGTGCAGTGGCGTGACCTTGGCTCACTGCAGTCTCAATCTCCCTGGCTCAAGTGATCCTCCCACCCCAGCCCCCCAAGTAGCTGGGATACAGGCACGTACCATCACGCCTGGCTAATATTTTATTTTTTGTAGAGACGAGGTTTTGCCATGTTGCCCAGGCTGGTCTCGAACACCTGGACTCAAGTGATTTGCACTCATCGGCCTCCCAAAATGCTGGGATTACAGGTGGGAGCCACCACACCTGGACTCGACATTTAGTTTTAAAAGATACTGAGACACAGAGGAGACTAGTTGTGCAAAGTGATGTAACAATAAATATTATTTTCACTGCTCATTTTGTGTTATCCCAGGTAAACATTATACCTACTATTTATTTCAGGTTTATTATGTGTCAGACACTGTGTTAAGAATTGTGGATATACTGTCTCATTGCATCCTCAAAACAACTCCTTCGTGGAGACAGTATACCCATTTTGGAGGAGGGGAACTGTTGCATAGATAGGTGAAGTGACTTATGCAAAGCCACGTACTTTCAATGAAAACAACAGCAATGGCAATGATGGCAGCAACAATAGCAACAACAGATACTATTTCTTTTTTTTTTTTTTTTTTTTTTGAGATGGAGTTTCGCTCTTGTTATCCGGGCTGGAGTGCAATGGCGCGATCTCGGCTCACCACAACTTCCGCCTCCTGGGTTCAAGCAATTCTCCGGCCTCAACCTCCCAAGTAGCTGGGACTACGGGTGTGCGCCACCATGCCCAGCTAATTTTTGTATTTTTAGTAGAGACAGGGTTTCACCATGTTGACCAGGATGGTCTCGATCTCTTGACCTCGTGATCCACCCACCTTGGCCTCCCAAAGTGCTAGGATTATAGGCATGAGCCACCGCACCCAGCCCAGCATGGATTTTTTAAAACTGACAATTCGTCCATGTAATTTACCTTTACATGCATTTTCTTTTCTCTTTTTTTTTGACAGAGTCTCACTTTGTCACCCAGGCTGGAGTGTAATGGTGAAATATTGGCTCACTGCAACCTCCACCTGCCAGGTTCAAGCAATTCTCATGCCTCAGTCTCCCAAGTAACTGGGACTACAGGTGTGCACCACTGTGCCAGGCTAATTTTTGTATTTTTAGTAGAGACAGGATTTTGTCATATTGGCCAGGCTGGTCTCAAACTCTGGGCTCAAGCAATTTGTTTGCCTTGGTCTCCCAAAATACTGGAATTACAGACATGAGCCACTGCACCCAGCCTCTTTACATGGATTTTAAAATTTCTTTCTCACAACTATTTTTAATAAAATGTATCAATATTGCTTTATGAATTATGAACAAATTATGACAAATGTGCCATCTGTGTTAATATGAGGTATTAATAAAGGACACTGGTTGCGTCATTCTCACAACTTTATAAGGTCAGTATCATGATTATTCCCGTTTTATAAATGAAGAAACAGGAGCCTAGGAGATTCAGTTTCCACATCTACAAAGTTCAGAGGCAGGGATGCAGGATTTGACCCCAAATCTTCTGAATACCCCAGGAAATATAGGGGCTGAGGCTGTTTTCTGGCTATAGCTGAGAACCCTGTAGTCTTTCTCTGATGCAGCCTTTTTTTTTTTTTTTAAACAGAGTCTCACTCTATCTCCTAGGCTAGAGTGCAGTGGTGCAATTTTGGCTCACTGCAACCTCTGCCTCCTGTGTTCAAGCCGTTCTCGTGCCTCAGCCTCTCGAGTAGCTGGGACTACAGGTGTGCGCCACCACACCTGTGAAGCCAGTTATTTTTAAACATGACTTTTATTCTAGGAGAGTATGGAAATGGATCCAAGATTTCTGAGGAGCAGAGACGATGTAGAACAAAAATTAAGACGTTCTGGATATTGGACTTGAATTTGTGTGGGGCTATTCCTTACTCAGTTTATCCACCTGTTAAATGAGGAGAAGGGCTCTGAGAGTGGTCCAGCAAGAGTTAAACAGGAGGCAATTTATGGAACCATTAAGAAAAAGAGCAAGGGACCAAGAGTCAAGAAACCTCAGTCACAATCTCAGAGCCGTCTCCAGGTCATCCTGCATCTTGGCCATTTGGTCCTTCTCTCTTGGCCTCAGTTTCCACAACTGCAGGATGATTTTGAGTTCATCAATATGTTCCTGAATCCTATTTTCACCACCTTCCAGGTTAGACTATGAGCCCTTTCCATTGGCTCAGAAGCTCAGATCTTACAGGAAAAAAAAAAAATGAAGATGTTGGATTAAAATGCTCCTAAGTACAAGTGAACTTGGAGAGTTTTCCCAGGTCATTAAAAAGGGAAAATCAGCCTCCCTAAGAAAACAAATTCTCCTCTCACTGTAAGAGTGGGTTATCAATCGGAATTCTGATGACTTTGGGGCTGACAATTTTAACAACCACTTAAGTCTCACCCTGCACCTTTTATCTGAGTGCTACACAAACATTGTTAAACACGCAAGCCAAGGCCAGGGAAAATGGTATCATCTAACAGGGGAGAAGACCCAGGGGACTGAAGCGTCCACAGTCCCCCTCCTCCCAGTCTTTGCTCCACAGAGCTAATCAATGCCCAGGCTAGGCTTAGCATTAATAAGTCTGGAGTCTTGCACTTTTGACCTAGCTGTTAGATAACAATTCCTTTAGCTAGGCTGTAGGTTATTAAGCGCAACGAGCCAATTTGATAAATAGATGACGTTTTATTTATCTAAATTTCTGGGGGAATGGTGTTTATTTTAAAAGAGAGGAATGTAATTTATAAATAATTTATTTGCACGGGATGAGTTGAAACATTGAATCCTCATTTGGGAAAAAGAATCACTTAAAAGGTCCCTTATACTTTACTCATTACCAAAAAAAAAAAAAAAAAAAAAAAAAACCACTGACTCTTGATACCTGGATTTTTCTCATTCTTTTCAGGCTCTTTAATGCCCAATTGAGCAGGATTTTGACTCACTGTTCTAATATTTCACATTCAATCTCATGGTTGAAAATACCTTTCTCATTTTCTACAGAGCAGTTGCAATTCTGCAATGATTTACAATTTTGCAAAAGTGGGGTCTATTTCCTAATTTAGGATGGGTTAAAGAAAGGTATTATGCATGTACAAAATGGAATACATTCTGACATCTCTGACCTCTCTCTCTCTTCCCCTCCCTCTCTTTGTCTCCATTAAGTAAAAGCAAACAAACAACAACAACAACAACAACAACAACAAACAGGTTACAAACTAGTTGGAATGCATTATCTTACAATGTCTGAATGTTTTATTAAAATAACAAATGTGCAGTCTTCTGGCTCAGCAATTTCATTTCCAGAGATACTCACAAAATTGCACAATGATATTTCTACAGGGGTAGTCGTTAAACGGCATCTTTTGGGATAACATAAGGTTGGAAACATTTTAAATGGCCAACAGTAGGAGCCTGGTTAAAGACATCTCAAACTCCCAGAAGTGGGGATTCTCACCTGTAATCCCAGCACTTTGGGATGCCAAGATGGGAGGATCACTTAATCCCAGGAGTTCAAGACTCCCCTGGGTAACATAGTGAGACCCTGTTTCTTAAAAAAAAAAAAAAAGCATGTTGCACGTTGTATTAGTGAATGCCTGTGGTCCCAGCTACTCAGGAGGCTGAAGTGGGAGGATGGCTTGAGCCCAGGAGGTGGAGGCTGCAGTGAGCCATGATCACACCACTGCACTCCAGCCTGGGTGACAGAACAAGACCCAAATTCCAAAAACCTAAAAAGAAGTCATGAATTAATGCCTACAGTGGAGTGCTATACAGCCATTAAAAGAAGGAAGAGAGGAACCATCTCTGAGATAAATTCTTAAGAAACAAGCCATGTTTTCACAGTGGGTCTAGTGTGAGCCAGTGCATATATAAAAGGAGACAGATTCCTGAGGAATGAGGACAATGGTGGCTCTGGGCTGGGGAACTGCACTGCTGGGGACAAAGATGGGAGGCAGATTTCTCATTCTTCATGCTCTTCTAGCCTTTGAAATATGAGCCACGTGAAGGTTTCTTATTAAAAATAAATGAAATTAGCTGGGCACATACCTATTAATTCCAGCACTTTGTGAGGCTGAGGCAGGTGGATCACTTGAGAGATCAGGAGTTCAAGACCAACTTGGCCAACAGGGTGAAACCCTTTCTCTACTAAAAATACAAAAATTAGCTGGACGTAGTGGTGTATGCCTGTAATCCCAGCTACTAGGGAGGCTGAGGCAGGAGAATGACTTGAACCTGGGAGGTGGAGGTTGCAGTGAGCCAAGATCACAACCACTGCACTCCAGCCTGGTGATAGAGCAAGACTCCATCACAAAAAAATTAAATAAAACAAATGTGAAATTATAAGTAGTCAAAGAATATGAACTTTATGCGTAGAAGAATATCTTAAAAGACATACATAGAGTTGATGATCTCTGGGTGGCTTGGTCTGTGGATGCTATTACACTTTTTCATTTGTCTACATTTTCTGCTATTTCTGAAATGGACATGAAAAGAGTTCTTTGGTAGATTTTAAAAAAATAAATGGAAGGAGGAAGAAAATGACTTTCCCTTCTTTGCCCTCAGTGGTGTGGATTCCTTTATATGTGTATTTAATATCTCTGAAGTAGTCATTGTAAAATGACTGGGGGTGGTGGGAGGTCAGGAAAAGACTAATAAAAAAGAGGTTTATGGGCATTTGAGCGAGATGAGAAGGACTTCCAGATGCACAAAAGCCAAGCTTTGAGGAAAGGGAGAGAAGCCCTGCACCAGGATGAAGTGAGACATGCTTTTGAGGTTCACAGTCACCTTCTCCTGGGCCTCCCTGCTGAAGGACCCCAAATGCCCTGCACTCATGATGACTGCCCAGTGGGAAAACGGTGGGGAGATAGAAGCAATTGGGATTCCCTTTCAAGGATGAACAGACTCAGACATTGAATGAGGCCCCTCAAAGGTCATTGAGGACCAGAAAGAGGAGATTCCAAGTCTCTCTGCTTAGAGAATGCCCTTCCTTTGCACCAATAATGATAAGAATATCTAATTGCAACCAAGCACCTGATCCATGCCAGGCACTGGGTAAACATTCCGTATGCATTATCTTGTTTAACCTCACAGGTTGTTATGGAGATTAAACAAGGAGAACGGCCCCTGGACAGTGGACAACCCTTGCAGCTGACAGTAACTACACTCTGCCTGCTGTCTTGTCAGTAGGTTAGATCTAAGAGGTAACTGTGGCCCCCTATTATAGAAAGTACAGTTAGTGCCTGCCTGTATCTGTTCACGTTTTCTTTTTTCAGCATGCTAGCCTAATTTCTAAGTGCCAGCACCTGAAATTTTTTGCCTGAGGAGTGGCACTGTAGTGGGCAAACTCTCTCTGTTTATGGGAAAACTGGAATTACTGTTTCACCTTCACCCCCAGGGCAGCCCTCAAGTGATGAACAGTGGAACATGGCATGTAAACACTGCAGGCTTTTGGGTGGTTAACTCTGGAGTGTGTGGTCTACACCGACTTCCACAATTCGCCAGTAGGATTAAGCTCTCATATCCTCCAGAGCTCACTTGCTGGACAACTCACCCTGTATTGACTCCCTCCCATCCTGCCTCACTTCCCCACACCCCTACAGTACTTCCTGGCATCTCTTTCCAAATAAACTACTTAGAACTGTCTTGGCTGGGTGTGTGTGGCTCATGCCTATAATCCTAGCACTTTGAAAGGCTGAGGTGGGAGGAACACTTGAGGCCAGGAGTTCAAGACCAGCCCAAGCAACATAGTGAGACCTCCCCCATCTCTACAGGAGAAAAATATTAGATGAGTGTGCTGGTGTGCACCTGTAATTCAGCTACTAGGGAGGCAGAGGTGGGAGGATTGCTTGAGCCCAGGGAGTTGAGACTACAGTGAGCCATGTTCATGCCACTGCACTCCAGCCTGGGTGATATAACAAGACTCTGAGGAAAGAAAGAGAGAAAGAGAGAAAGAAAGAAAGAAAGAAAGAGAGAAAAAGAAAGAGAGAGAGAGGGAGGGGGATGTGAGGGCGATCAGGCTGCGACATCTGTCACCCCATTGATCACCAGGGTTGATTCGGCTGATCTGGCTGGCTAGGCGGGTGTCCCCTTCCTCCCTCACCACTCCATGTGCGTCCCTCCCGAAGCTGTGCGCTCAGTCGAAGAGGACGACCATGCCCGATCGAGGAGGACCGGTCTTCTGTCAAGGGTATATGAGTAGCTGCACTCCCCTGCTAGAACCTCCAAACAAGCTCTCAAGAGAGGGTGGGAGGGAGGAAGGAAGGAAGGAAGGGAAAGAAAGAAAGAGAAAGAAATAAAGGAAAGAAAGAAAGAAAAGAAAGAAAGGGAGGAAGGAAGGAAAAAGATGAAATAAAAAGTCGTGATTCCGCTTCCTCTTCCATAACTTTCATTAATAGAGCACTTAATGAGTTTCAAATCGCATTCACATCTCTTATCACAATTCGCCTTCCCCTAATCCTGTGGGGATATGCAGGCATTACCACCCTCTCCTCCTTTTACAGACAAGGAAACTGAGGTTCAGAGAGGTGATGTCATTTCCCCCAAGAACACAGCCAGCCAGGAAAGGGCAGAACCCAAATCCAAGGCCTCGCAATCCCCTCCTCCCCTCTGTCCATTCTACTATTCTGCCTTCCTCTTCTTTCATAAGAATATCTGGTTTCTATATACCATTTTATATCTTTTTTGCATAATATCTCATACAAACTTCACAAAAACTCTGTGATGATATTATTACTATTATTATCATTTACAAGAGAAGAATCCAAGAGTCTTTGAGGTCAAAGTCATTTAGTCTGAGACCACCTGGCTAAAGAGAGGTCTTTTGACTTCTTGTCCAGTTCTCATTCTGTAACCTCAGGCTCTCTCTCTTCCCCCAACTTGCCTGTATTATGGGTCATACAGAAACACCTATGGACACAGGAGAACTTCCGAGGAGTCCAGAACCTAAACAAATTATTGGTGGTGTTCCAATATCATGAGACAACACCCTCTAAGTGGAACACAGTCCATGCCGTGTAGAGGACAGTTTGAACTTTAAAAAAAAGTCTAAGAGAACTTTGCTGCAAACTTGGTATATTTTATGGCAGGGGATTAGTTATAAGGCTAAGGCCTTAGCTCTTGCTTCTCTGGTATGTCTTGGGGGAGATAAGGTGATCTTTGGACCTTGGGGAAAGAGATCATTATAAGGACCAACCATGATAAATTCACAGCAGTGTGAGGGAAGCAAAGTAGATCTTCCCTGGATTACTTCTCTCAGTACCATGATGTTGACCCCAAGAGTGGTGCCTTCCCTGATGTGATGGTGAATCATACTGACTCCATTTCCCTTGCCAGCCATTGATTTAAGAAAGGGCCTATAATCCAATTTCGGTCAACGACATATAGGAGTTTTCTGGGAGGAAGAGGGCTATGGTAACCAGTTTCCAAAGACCTCTGTCACCAATGAATTGGGCCTCCCAGTACTCATGACCTTGTGTTGACTCCTCGTCTCCAATCTGGGCTAACCCTGTGCTTACTTTTGGCTCACAAAATATGATGACGATGATGTTGTGAAACTTCCAAGCCTAGGTCATAAGAAGGCTTGTAGCTCCCAGCTAGATCTCTTGGCATGTGTACTCTAGGGGAAGCCAGCTATCATGTGAGAGGTCTGATTGCCCTGAGGCTGCCATATTGTGAGGAAGCCCAAGTTAGCCACATGGTGATATTGCATGGACAGAGAGAGATGCCTGGCCATCCCCAAGCTGGTCCATACATCCCAGTTGAGGCACTAGACAAGAAGCCATCCTGTACACCAAGCTCAGCTGCCATTCAAATGACTGCAGTGCCAGCTGTCATTTGACTACAGTCTCATGAGAGACTCCAAATGAGAGCTGCCCTGCTGAACCCACTCAACCCAAAGAATCATGAAAAAGAAACTCCTAGGGAAAGTTTCTTTGTTTCTTTTTTTAAAATCTTTTTTTATATTATTATTATACTTTAAGTTCTAGGGTACATGTGCAGAACATGCAGGTTTGTTACATAGGTATACACGTGCCATGGTGGTTTGCTGCATCCCGATCACCCTGTCATCTGCATTAGGTATTTCACCTAATGCTATCCCTCCGCTAGCCCTACACACCCTTGCTGTCCCTCCCCTAGCCCCCACCCTCTGACAGGCCCTGGTGTGTGATGTTCCCTCCCTGTGTCCATGAGTTCTCATTATTTGACACCCACTTAGTAGTGAGAAGATGTGGTGTTTGGTTTTCTGTTCTTGTGTCAATTTGCTGAGAATGATGGTTTCCACCTTCATCCATGTCCCTGCAAAGGACATGAACTCATCCTTTTTTATGGCTGCATGGCATTCCATGGTATATATACACCACATTTTCTTTATCCAATCTATCATTGATGGGCATTTGGAAAAGATATGGGGAAAGATGACACCACCCACCCTCCACTTTATTCCTCTGGGTGTGTCAGGTCTAGATGCAGCCAGTGTGAGAACACAGGAAATCCAGTGGAAGCCAAGGTCCACATGTTGAGGGTAGCAAAGCAAAAGAAATGGAAAAAAAACGGAGTTCTTGGTGACAACGTGGCACTGCTGAATCAACCAGCCCTGGAACCTACCCTACCTTAGACTTCTTGTTGAGTGAAATCATGTCTTCACTGTTAGCACCAGGTTGAATCTGGGCTTTGTGTTACTTGGGCCAAAACCTTTCTAACTACAGGCATACCTCAGAGATTGCAGGTTCGGTTCCAGACCACTGCAGTAAATTGAGTCACACAATATTTTTTTGGTTTCTCAGTGCATATAAAAGTTATGTTTATACTATAATATAGTCTAGTAAGTGTGCAATAGCATTATGTCTACAAAAACCAATGTGCATGCCTTAATTAAAAATATTTTATTGCTAAAATATGCTAACGATCCCCTGAGCCTTCAGTGGGTTGTAATCTTTTTGCTAGTGGAGGGTCCTGCCTTGATGCTGATGGCTGCTGACTGATCAGAGTGGTGGTGCTGAAGGTTGGGGTGACGATTTTAAAAAATAAGACAATAATAAAGATTACTTCATTGGTTGGCTCTCTTTTTTCACAAAAGATTCTTCTGTAGTATGGTGTTGCAAGCATTTTACCCATAGTAGAACTTTCAACATTGGAATCAATTCACTGAAGTTGCGTTGCTAATTTATCAACTACGTTTATGTGATATTCTCAATCCTCTGTTGTCATTTCAGCAATGCTCACAGCATCTTCTCCAGGAGTAAATTCCATCTCAAGAAACCACTTTCTTTGCTCATTCATAAGAAGCAACTCCTCATCCATCCATTCATGTTTTATGAGATTGCAGCGACTCATCCTCATCCTCAGACTCCACTTCTAACTCTGTTTCTCTTGCTGTCTCCATCACATGTGCAGTGACTGCCTCCTCTGAAATCTTGAATTCCTCAAAGTCATCCAAACGGCTGAAATCCATTTCTTCCAAACTCCTATTAATGTGGACATTTTAACTTTCTTCTAGAAATCATGAATGTTCTTAATGGTATCTAGAACACTGAATTCTTTCCACAAAATTTTCAATGTACTTGGCCCAAATCCATCAGAGAAATCACTATCTGTGCAAGCTGTAGACACAACCAAGACACAATATTGAAATGAGGCCGATTACTAACCCTATAATGGCCTCTAAGTGTACAAATGAAAAGGAGAATCACATGTCTCTCACTTTAAATCAAAGGGTAGAAATGATTAAGTTTAGTGAGGAGGGCATGTGAAAAGCTGAGATGGGCAGAAAGCTAGACCTTTTGCACCAAAGTTAGCCACATTGTGAATGCAAAGGAAAACTGAAGGAAATTAAAAGTGCTACTCCAGTGAACAAATGAATGATAAGAAAGTGAAACAGGCTCATTCCTGACATGGAGAAAGTTTGAGTGGTCTGGCTAGAAGACCAAACCAGCTACAACATTCCCTTAAGCCAAAGCCTAATTCAGAGCAAAGCCTTAACTATAATTCTGTGAAGGCTGAGAAAGGTGAGAAAGCTGCAGAAGAAAGGCTGGCAGCTAGCAGATGTTGATTCATGAGGTTTAAGAAAAGAAGCCGTCTCCATAACATAAAAATGCAAAGTGAGGCCGGCACAATGGCTCACGCCTGTAATCCCAGCACTTTGCGGGGCTGAGGTGGGCGGATCACTTGAGATCAGGAGTTGGAGACCAGCCTGGCCAACATGGTGAAACCCCGTCTCTACTAAAAATACAAAAATTAGCCAGGTGTGGTGGCGGGCACCTATAATCCCAGCTACTCAGGAAGCTGAGGCAGGAGAATCACTTGAACCCAGGAGGCAGAGCTTACGGTGAGCTGAGATCGCGCCATTGCACTCCAGATTGGGCAACAAGAGCAAAACTCGGTCTCAAAAAAAAAAAAATGCAAGATGAAGCAGCATGTGCTGATGGAAAAGCTGCAGCAAGTTATCCAGAAGATCTAGCTAAGATCATTGATAAATGTGGTTACACTAAACAACAGATTTTCAATGTGGGCTGCTCCAGAGATTACTAGATACAGGGTCTCAGAGAAGCACAATATATTACCATCATCATCCTGGGGCTCCCCAGAAATCTAGCGTCCTCCACGGCACATCAGGACCCCAGGTGCCTCCCCTCCACACACCTGGCTCTTCATCAGCTTGGAGGCAACGTTCTCTTTGAAGTTGCTCTGTCTCACCACCTGCTCCCAACTGGTTTGAAATTGAAGTCTTAAACCCTAACAAAGTCTCCTCTTCTCTGTTGTATTTAAGCTTTCTCATAAACAGAAGCTCAAGTACCTTCAGCTCACAGAGAATTGAGTGGAGCAGAGACTTGGTCGAGCTCCTCAGGCTTTGTTTGATCAGAATGAACGCCAGCTTTCCTGTGTGTACAGCGTCCGAGGCTGATCTAATAAAGTGAATGTGGCATCTGTACAGAGTGGAAATGATATGGGGAGAACTCACCAATCTCTGCTTGCCTTAGCAGGGGAGTGGAAAAACTAATAATCATTTGAAAATGTTCCAGGTGCTTCACATATGTAAGCAGGTACCTCAGATGCAATTTGAGGATTCAAAAGTACCAAATAGAAGAGGGGAAAACCAGGACTGAGTATTAAACTGCCATCCACTAATTCTATTGTGTTTGTTATTATAGCCAGAATCTTTTTGAATTCGTTAATTTCCTGCTGTCTCTGTTGTTAAGTATTTTGAAAATAGCCCATATGGCCAGGTGCGGTGGCTCATGGCTGTAATCCCAGCACTTTGGGAGGCCAAAGCGGGTGGATCACTTGAGGTCAGGAGTTCGAGACCAGTCAGGACAATATGGTGAAACCCCATCTCTACTAAAAATACAAAAATTAGCCAGATGTGGTGGTGGACACCTGTAATCCCAGCTAATAGAAGGCTGAGGCAGGAGAACTGCTTGAACCTGGGAGGCAAAGGTTGCAGTGAGCCGAGATCGTGCCACTGCACTCCAGTCTGGGCAACAGAACTAGGGAAATGTTTGGACACAGGCACGATCATTTCTTAAGAATAGAATTTTAGAAGCAGAATGGTAAATGGAAGAATATGGAGTGTTTAAACATTACAAATACGTATATCTATTCACATTATGTTTAAATGTTTGTATTTTTCTTGTAGATTTATTTATTGCTTTATAAATAAAAGCTGTTAATTTGTGTTTCTATTTCCCTAACTGTGCTATCTCAATTGCATTTTTATTTTGGTAATTTTGGAGTAAAACTATTGAAAAAATAAATTTTTTCTAAGAATAATACTTTTTAAAAAGCCCATGAGAGAAACTCTTAAAAATCATAAGCCATATTCTATTTTTAGAAACAGAAGCTTGGGGACCTGTGTGGAAGATGTTGGTCAAAGGATACAAAATATCAGCTAGATAGGAGGAAAATCTTCAAGATCTAATGTATAACATGATGGTTACAGTTAATAACAATGTATTGTCTTCTTGGAAATTGCTAAGAGAGTAGATTTTCAGTGTTTTCACCACAAACAAATGGTAAGTGTATGATGTAATGCATGTGTTAATCAGCTTGACTTAGCTCTTCCACAATGTATACGTATTTTGGTTTTGTTGCTGTTTGAGACGAGGTCTCAGTCTGCTGCCCACCTCTGGAGTGCAGTGGTGCAACCACTGCTCACTGCAGCCTTGACCTCCCAGCCTCAAGTGATCCTCCCACCTCAGCCTCCAGAGTAGCAGGGACTACAAGCACACACCACCTGGGTGATGGAGTGAGACTTTGTCTCAAAATAAAAATAAAATAAAATTTAAAAGACATTTAGAATTTTCCTAATGAAATGACTAGTTCCTGCCCAATCACATATTGGTGAAACCCATTTATCTCTAAACCCACACCAGGCTAATTAAAAAAAAAAAAAAGTTTTTTTTCTTATTGTTGTTAGAGATGGGTGTCTCACTACGTTGCCGAGGCTTGTCTTGAACACCGGGGCTCAAGTGATCCTCTCTCCCCTGTCTCTCAAAGTGCTGGGATTATAGGTGTAAGCCACCATGCCTGGCATGATATATACATATTTCAAAACATGTTGTATATGATAAATATATACAATTTGTCAATTAAAATAAGAAAATCTTTTTTTTCCCTTGTGAACTCTGCAGAGAAGTAACAAATACATTTTTTAAATAGGAAACAAAAATAAAGATTTTAATTCAACTTTGGGCTCTGGGGAGATCACAAAAAAAGTGTGAGAAATTATATACTGATGAGTGTAATTGAGCTGAAGCCATTTTTTGGGGGTTGCTAACCTCTGTGCTAACAGAAGTGTGTTTGTTTTACAAGGAAAGTTGGTTCATGCTGGAGCTGTCTCACTATCCTCTTAGTTTGAGATCTCTCTGAAACACTCAGGTGTTTTTGCTTTTTATTTTTTTGAGACAGAGTCTTGCTGTTACCCAGACTGGAATACATTGGCAGGAACCTGGCTCACTACAGCCTCCACCCCTTGGACCTAAGTGATCCTCCCACCTCACTCCCACCTCAGCCTCCCAAGTAGCTGGGACTACAGGTGGGTGCCACCATGCCCAGCTTTTGTTTGTTTTGTTTTGTTTTGATAGAAGCAGGGTCTCACTTGAAGCAGTCTTAAGATGAGAATCCAAGTACATGTCATCTATTTCAGAGGTATTTTCAAAAAGCGTTGATAGGGAAGTGAGGAAGTGAGGCAGTGAAGGAAAAGCAGTCAGCAGAGGGTGAGTTGTCAGGCAACTTAGCACTGTGGGTGATTAGAGCTTAAGCCATCCTGGGCATTCTGGCAGCCAGCGTAAACTTATGCCACTCAGCACCATCCCACCCAAGGGAAGGGGCAGCTGGAGCATTTGGTTAGAAATTCCTATGAGTCATTGATTAAGGGCTTTTCCTGATAAGGGAGGGTTGAATCCCTAGCACTCTGGCCAGTGGTAGACAAGGAAGCCTTCAGGCAAGGAAATGCAAGCATGGCTGGTTGACAGTGGGCTGGTGTGTGCTAGTGTGGTAAAGTCAAGAGGACCCAGACAATGTCCACCACGAGTTTCTAGAGCTCACTGCTATTTACTAGAAATACAAGGGTTTGGGAGATCCATTAAATGACACCACTGGGACCTTACATAATGATTAAGAGGTTAATTCTCAAAGAAGACATAATAGTCCTTAACGTGCACACATCTAACAACAGAAGTCAAAATATGCCAGACAAAAACTGGTACAGCATAAGGAGACACTGAAAAAGCCACTATTACAGTTGAGAGTCTTCAACAGTCCTCTCTCAGTCACGAACAGATGCAGCAGGCAGAAAATTAGTATGGTCATGTTGAACTTAACAACACCAGCAATCAACTGCATGTAATTGATATCTATAAACCACTTCACCCAACAATAACAGAATACACATTTCTTCTCAAGGTCACATGGAACATTCACCAAGCTAGATCACATTTTGGGCAATAAACACATCTGCATGCATTTAAAAGAATAGAAACCATAGACTATATGCTCTCAGATCACAAGATAATTAAACTACAAGTCTATAACAGAAAGATAACTGGAAAATTTCAAAATACTTAGAGATTAAACAACATGCTTCTAAATCATACATGGATCAAAGAAGAAAGCTTAATAGGAGAGAAAGCTTAAGAGAAACTTAAAAATATTTCAACTAAATGAAAATAAAAATACAACTTATTAAAATTTGTGGGATGCAGCAAAAGCTGTGCTTAGGGGGAGATTTGTAGCACTGAGTGCAGATATGAAAGAAGAAAGATCTAAAATGAATGATCTAAGGTGGAAGCTTAAGAAACTAGAAAAAGAAGAGAAAACACATTCAGATTAAGCAGCAGAAGAAAAATAACGAAAAGTGAAGGACTGGCTGGTTGGCTGGTGGCTTATGCCTATAATCCCGAACATTAGGAGGCTGAGACAGAAGGATTGGTTGAGGCCAGGAGTTCAAGTCCAGTCTGAACAACATAGCAAGATGCTGTCTCTATTGAAAAAAATAGTAGAGAAGTCAATGAAACTGAAAACAGGAAATCAATAGAGGAAATTAATAAAACAATATCATCATAAGAAGCAAACAGACACATTCAGAACACACAGCATCATCTGTGACTTGTTTCTGCAATAAGGCAGTGGTGCAAAGAAAAGGAAGGATACTCTGGATGAAAGATAACTAAGGAGTATCTCAACCAAATGTAACTGTGTGCACTTCAGACCCCAGTTAGAACAAAGCAATCATGAAAGGCTCTCTTAGATAACCAGGAGAATTTGATTCTAAACTCAACATTTGATGACAGTAAGTTAAGGTTGTTCATGCAATATTACATTGAGGTTATGTAAAAGGCTGCCCATTTTAGAGATGCCCACTAAATTATTGTAGGGGTGAAATAACGCAGTGACTGGAATTTCTTTTAAAATTGTTTAGGAACAATTTTAAATAAAACCAGGATCCGATCCTGCCTTACTTCATCTCATTTACCCTACCTTAATCCCAGACCTATAAGATCTTATTTTCATTTAACATTTAAAATCTAAATGATGCTTAAAATCACAGATTATTGTGCATTAATTTTGTATTTTTAAAAATGTTGGGCCAGGTGCAATGGTTCACACCTGTAATCCCAGCACTTTGGGAGGTCTAGGTGGACAGATCACTTGAACTCAGGAGTTTGAGATCAGCCTAGGCAACATGGTGAAACCCTGTCTCTACTAAAAACACAAAAATTAGCCAGGCATGGTGGCTCATGCCCCTAGTACCAGCTACCCAGGAAGCTGAAGTGGGAGAATTGCTTGAGCCTGAGTGGTAGAAGTTGCAGTGACCCATGATCATGTCACTGCACTCCAGCCTGGGTGACAGAGCAAGACCCTGTCTCCAAAAAAAAAAAAAAAAAAAAAAAAAGATTCCATTAAAATACTATTTATCTTGATTACTGAGGTTTTTGGTGCTCCCTTAAATTTTGTGTTAGAAGCAGAGTGCCTCATTCTCCTTACCCTAGTCCTGGCGCTATTTCGAATCTAAGTCTCCTTACTCCTTTCACCCTGACCTTGGGCAACCAAAGCCGGCCACTGTTTTCCAGGTAATAACCCACTGTAGGCTTCTCCACCATCTACTCTCACCACATTGACATATTTAACACCCTCTTCCACCCTCCAATGAGCTGTAATGGAAGACACATCTCAGATGTAGGATGTGGTGGCTTGTGGTTAATTAGGAGTCTCGCCAAAGGGGAACACACTATTTACAATCCCTGCCTTGATTGACGGGTCCACACTCCCAGCCTGCCTTCAGATTTGTTAGTGTTTTTAAAGCAGCTTTGAAACCACCATGACCATTCCAAACGCTTGTCTCCACCATGTACTCTTCAAGTTCTCACTTTCACCTCCTTCTAACTTGATGAAAGTCACCTTCTCCCACCCCCACCCCCAGAAGGGAGCCTCATGGATTATCTGGGAGTATTTCTCTGCCTTGTTTCCAGCAGTGAACAGAGACAAGAGGTGAGTCTTTTTCTCACTGTGCACATACCCGATGTCCCCTAGCTATTAGGTGGAAGAATTCTTGTTAGATGCATGAGGTTCTATTTCACATGTCCCTAAAACTGCCTTGGAAAATAATAAAATGGCACACTTGGAAGGGTGGTAATGAATAAATAAATCCTTGTTTCTTAACTTTTTTTAATGAGGTGGATAATTAAAGCTCTGTTAAAAGCTAGATGCAACTATGTTCAAATTCCGGCTCTGTTGCTGTGGGTCTTTAGACAAATGTCTTAACCTCTCTGAGTCTCTCTGTCTTTTATCTGTAAAATAAGGTTAAAAATATTATTGACCTGATAGGGTTATTAGAATAGTAAGTGAGATGATGCATGTGGAATGTTTAGCATAATTCTTGAAACTAAGTGCTTAATACATGTTAGTTGCAATGATTATTTTTGGATTCCCCTGTACCTCTTTGAGAACCTATAGGAAACTATGGAAAGACATCTCAGAAAAATATACCTTAAATGTTTACACTCTTTTGCATAAAAATCCAATTAACCTGGGCACAGTGGCTCACACCTGTAGTCCAAACTTCTTGGGAAGGTGAGTTGGGAGGATCTCTTGAGCCTAGGAGTTTGAGCTGCAGTGAGCTATGATTCTGTCAGTATATCCCAGCCTGGGTGACAGAGCAAGACCCTGCCTCAATCAATCAATCAATCAATCAATGTGTTTTTAAAATTAGTCCAGAGGCTGGGCCAGGCATGGTGGCTCATGTCTGTAATTCCAACACTTTGAGAGGCTGAGGCAGGCAGATCACGTGAGGTCAAGAAGTAGAGACCAGCCTGGCCAACATGGTGAAACCTATCTCTACTAAAAATACAAAAATTAGCTGGGTGTGGTGGTGCATGCATGTAATCCCAGCTACTCAGGAGGTTGAGGCACAAGAATCGCTTGAACCTGGGAGGTAGAGGTTGCAGTGAGCTGAGACTGTGCCACTGTGCTCCAGCCTAGGTGACAGAGAGAGACTCTGTCTCAAAAATAAATAAATAAAATTAATCCAGAGGCAGTTTGTATTATTATTGTAGACATATTTTAATTTATGAAAAATAATAAAAAATATATTAGTATACAGTAAGTCAATTTAATAATAGACAAGGTATAAAAAAAAAAGAAAGCATTCATTTCCTACCTTGTAAGAAAGTGAGGGCTCCCGACTTCCAGGTTTCCTTCATCAAGGTGGACATGCTGACATTACGGTTATTTACGTTCTTGGAGAACCAAGAGTAGCCACAGAATATGCACCTATTTATCGTGTTTCCCTTGCCACAATTATTTCCCACATTACTACATAAGCTGTCTACATATTTTTAATATCATTGTTTTGTTCTGATCATGAAATTGTTACATGCTCGAGGTATGAATAAAGCAAAAAATAAAGTCTCCCAAGTCTTACCCTAGAGATAAGCATTGATAGATTGGCTTATAGTCTTTCAGAATTTGCTCAGGGCGGATAGTATTGTGTACCTGTCTACCAGGCTTGGAGTAGGTTCTGTTTATACAGAGGTGGTTTGGTAGGTGGCTGGAGGTAGACTCTTCCATGGACTACACACCTCAGCTTGCATGGGAGTGTGAGATGGGAGCCACGTGGATTACCTGGGAGCATTTCTCTGCCTTGTTTCCAGCGTGAACAGAGACCAGAGGTGAGTCTTTTTCTCACTGCCTCCCATAGTCCTTGAATGACCTTGGACAGTCCTTTTAACTTCTCCAAGCCTCATTACTTCATCTGTAAAATGCGGCAACTACTAATACCTAGTTTGAGAAATTGTTGCAAATATTAAATGAGTTGATTCATGCAATGCCTTAGCACTGAGTTTCTCCTTGTTGGCACATGGACATTTGGGGCCAGATACTCTGTGATGTGGGGACTGTCCTGTGCATTGCAGCATCCTTGACCTTTATTGACTGGATACCAGCAGCACCCCCCTAGCTGTGACAGCCTAAAATGTCTCCAGACATTGTGAAATGTTCCCTGAGGGAGGGGAGTAGGGACACATCACCACCTTCCCTACTGAGAACCACTGTCTTAGCACAATGGAGCATAGTAAACACTCAACAAACTCTCCTTAATATTAATATCATCATTATAACAGGGGGGCACATTTACTGAACATAAAACAGTCAATGGCTCAATTAATATAAATCTCCTGGCATTTTAACTGTCCATGTAGGAGTCCAATTTCTTTTCCTACTCACAGGCCCTTCAGATCAAATACTCAGTTCAACCTCAGATGCAAACTTCTCCACATAAGAGCTTTTCATTTCTATAATATTAATATACTGGTGAAATACCACATAATGATATGATTCAGCTACTTTTATTTCCTTTATACCTCCCTAGTCCCCCCGCTTCGCCCACAGGTTACAGACAAGACTAAGCCTGCAATTAAAAAGCTGCTTTTCCTACTATATATACCTAATTTCTCATCCCTCATTTCGCATTAAAGTGTTTTTCCACAGAGCCTGAGGAAGATGGGATTATGTGTGTGCATGTGTTCATTCAGGGCTCTTTAGGATCTAAATCCCCGGGGATAAACTTGGAAAATGACTGAATTAATCACTTACGATCTGCGTTCGGTGCACATTATCATAATATTGATATAATGCACACACTGTTTTTTGCTTATTTCTATATTGAGTGAGGCCCTGCAGCAATTCTGAGGAAATCTGAGACTCACGCACCTGGCTAAATGCTCTCTCTCTCTCTCTCTCTAAATAATCCAAGGTCTCCCGGTTTGCAAGGATCAGACTAAAATGAGTTACAGTTGCCAGAACATTTTTAAGTAGGGAAATAAATTAGAGTGGTAATAATCATAACAATTATATAATAAATGTTAAGAATTGTAAGTTCCCCAGCGGTCTTAATAACTTAATTTTGTTGTTGGGGGGAGGTTGTGGAAATTCCATCATCTGCATCTGGTGACATCATCAGGCTGAAATGAGAGGACAGGTTTCTTAGTTCTGAATGTCACTAAGGTGCTGAATGAGGTGGTACTTTGGCTTTCCCGGCCATTTGCTGGGTTTGAATTATTAAAGTCATCATTTGCAAAATAAATTTAGGGCTTTGTGAATATTGCTGGATTGACAATCTCCCTCTACCACCTTCTCTTTGTCTTTCTTTCCTCCTTTCTCGCTCTGTCTCTTAGAGAACTCAAAGCAGCCACAGCTGGACAAATCATCTAGATGCCCCCTCCCAATAATTCCTCCATATCCAGCTGCAAACTGAAGAAAAATAGGACTGAAAATAGAAATGACAGAATGTCCCCAAACAAGAGACCCTTCCAGGAACCACGACGACTAGAAAGCCTGTGAACATTCCCAATCCTGTGTGCTGGGAGGTAGGGTTTGGTCTGGAATCCTTCCATTCAAGACACATGAAAGAAAAAGATTCAACTATGTACAAATCAGACACAATTCATAATAACGCTAGCCAGTGTTTACATGCCAGGTGTTGAATGAAACACTTTGCTTATATTATCTCTTTTCTCCTGCAGTAGGGATTATTTTAAAAGGTTTAAAAAATTGATACATAATAGATGACGTACATGTTTTCAGGATACATGTGATAATTTAATGCATTCATATAACTTGTAAAGCTCAAATCAGTGTAATCAGGCTATCCATCACCTTAAACATCCATCTTTTCTTTATGCTATGAACATTCAAATTGTTCTCTTCTAGCTATTTTGAAATATACGGTAAATTATTGTGACCTATTGTCATCCTACTGATCTATCAAACACTAGATCTTCTTTCTCCTGTCAAACTGTATATTTTTACCGTTAATCAACCTCTCTTTATCTCTTCTCCCCATCACCCTTCCCAGCCTCTGGTAACCACAAATCTACTTTCTATCTTCATGAGATTCACTTTTTTAGCTCCCACATGTGAGTGAGAACATGTGACACATGTGTTTTTCCATGCTTGGCTTATTTCCCTTAACATATTGACCTCCAGTCCATCCACGTTGCTGCAAATGACAGAATTTCGTCTTTTTTATGTCTGAATGATATTCCATTATATATATATTCCAATGTGAGGCACATATCTATATCTCACATTTTCTTTATCTATTTATTCACTGATGGGCACTTGGGTTGATTCCATATTTTGGCTATTGCGAATAGTGCTACAATAAATATGGGAGTATAGATACCTCTTCAATATATTGATTTACTTTCTTTTGGATAGATACATAGAAGTAGAATTGCTGGATCATATGGAAATTCTATATTTAGAGTTTTGTTTATTTGTTTGTGTTTGTTTGTTTGTTTGTTTGTTTTGAGACAGAGTCTCACTCTGTCTCCCAGGCTGGAGGGCAGCCTCTGCTCACTGCAGCCTCTGCCTCTCAGGTTCAAGTGATCCTCCTGTCTCAGCCTCCTAAGTAGCTGGGATTACAGGTGACTGTCACCACATCCGGCTAATTTTTTTTTCTTTTTCTTTCTTTCTTTCTTTTTTTTTTTTTTTTTTTTTTGGAGACAGAGTTTCACTCTTGTTGCTCAGGCTGGAGTGCAATGGTGTGATCTCAGCTCACCACAACCTCCACCTCCCGGGTTGAAGCAATTCTCCTGCCACAGCCTCCCAAGTAGCTGGAATTACAAGCATGTGGCACCACGCCCGGCTAATTTGTATTTTTAGTAGAGACAAGGTTTCTTCATGTTGGTCAGGCTGATCTCAAACTCCCGATCTCAGGTGATCTGCCTACCTTGGCCTCTCAAAATGCTGGGATTACAGGCATAAGCCACCGCATCTGGCCTATTTTTAGTTTTCTGAATAGCTTCTATACCACTTTCCATAGTGGCTGTACCAATTTGCATTCCCACCAACAGTGCATAAGGGTTCACTTTTCTCCTTATCATCTGCTCTTCCTTGTCTTTTTGATGAAAGCCATTTTAACTGGGGTGAGATGATATCTCATTGTGGTTTTGATTGGCATTTCTCTGATGATTAGTGTTATTGAATAATTTTTAATAAATCTCTTTTTTCTTTTCTCCTTCCTCCCTCCCTCCCTTCCTTCCTTCCTTTCCCTTTTTCTATTGAATTGTTAAAACTTCTATGTGTTCTGGTTATTTTTATTTTAAATCCAGCTCCTGCAGGATACTCTGGTTATTAACTCCTTGTCAGATGTAGGTTGCGAATATTTTCTCCCATTCTGTGGGGTGTCTCTTCAGTTTACTGATGGCTTACCTTGCTGTACAGATGCCTTTCAGCTTGGTGTAATCCCATTTGTCTATTTTGGCCTTGGTTTCCTGTGCTTTTGAGATCTTACACAATATATTTTCCCAGACCTGGAGCATTTCCCCAAGGTTTGCTCCTAATAGTTTAAAAATCTCAGGTCTTATGTTTAACTCTGTAATCCATTTTGATTTGATGTTTGTCTATGGTGAGAGATAGGGCTCTAGTTTTTTTTTTCTACATATGTTTACCCAGGTTTTCCAGCACCATTTATTGAAGAGACTACCCTTGCCCCATTGTGTTATTGGTAGCTTTGTTGACAATGAGTTGACTATAAATGTGTGGATTTGTATCCGGGTTTTCTATTCTGTTCCGTTAGTCTATGTGTCTGCTTTTATGTCACTACCATGTTGTCTTGGTTATTATAGCTTCATAGCATTTTTTTTTTTTTTTTTTGAGACGGAGTTTCGCTCTTGTTACCCAGGCTGGAGTGCAATGGCTCAATCTCAGCTCACCATAACCTCCGCCTCCTGGGTTCAGGCAGTTCTCCTGCCTCAGTCTCCTGAGTAGCTGGGATTACAGGCACGTGCCACCATGCCCAGCTAATTTTTTGTATTAGTAGAGACAAGGTTTCACCATGTTGACCCGGATGGTCTTGATCTCTTGACCTCGTGATCCACCCGCCTCGGCCTCCCAAAGTGCTGGGATTACAGGCGTGAGCCACCGCGCCCGGCCTCATAGCATATTTTAAAGCCAAGTAGCATGATGCCTCCAGTTTTGCTCCTTTTACTTAGAATTGCTTTGGCTATTCAAGGTCTTTGTGGTTCCATATAAATTTCAGGCTTGTGATGGGGACTATTATTGTACCGATTTTACAGATGCAGAGACCAATGCTCAGAGGGTATGAATCACTTGTTACAACAGCTTTAAACAGCAGAGGTTAAGGTCAAACCCAGATCTGGGTGATTCCAAATTGTTTCGCAGCCTCCTAGGAGCCCCAGTATAGTGGGTGGAAGCCCAGACTATGGACTTGTTTGAGGGCTGACTTACCTTCTAACCAGTTCTGTGAACCTCAGTCAGGCACTCCAGTCTTCTCAATCTCAGTGAGCCCAGCTGTGAACGCAGGAAATGATCATAACCAGGGTCTTTACCCATACAGTGTCTTTATGTAATTAGAAAAAGCCACCCTTCCCTCAAGCCACCTTATTTCCACATTGGAATTCTATCATAATATACTATCGTTAAAACAAGACACCTTACTGCCATCTTCTGGTAAATGGTTGTAATAAATACAGTCAGCCCTCCATGTCTTCAGGTTCTGAATCCATGGATTCAACCAACTGCAGATGGAAAATACTCAAAACAACAATGAAAGTGTCTGTACTGAACACATACAGGCTTTTCTTCATGTCATTATTTCCTAAACGATATGATAGATCAACTATTTGCACAGCATTTACATTGTATTAGGTATTAAAAGTATTCTAGAGGTGATTCAAAGCATACAAAAGGATGTGTAGGTTATATGAAAATACAATGCCATTTTATATCAGGGACTTGAGAATCCTCAGATTTTGGTATCTGCAAGGAGTCCTGGAACTAGTATCCCATGGATACTGAGGGGTACCTGTATATATATAAATGTACAAAGGCAAGGATACAGGGATGTGAATGACATCCCTTTTGTGCAGTGCATGACCTGCACAACTGTGCATGGTTGTCCAGACAATTCTCCACTCGATTATTAGAAAGAGAAATGATGTAGACTTTGGTTAAAAAAAAATGGTGCACAGATTCTCAGCAAATGTTGACTACTCTGTTAAGTTCTGGCTCAAACAGATTGGATGATACCATCTCTTTGGGCCAAGTGACAGTCACTGGGAAATCTCACTTAGGGACTGTGTCTCTCAGTCAATTGCAGTCTATTTCTCAGCACGTATCTCCCTAGCCCATGTTTTTGAACACTCTGGCTATCCTGGACAGCAATTCTCTGCTCCTTTCTTGCCTCCTGGCCAGAAGAAAGAATTGAGATAACTTTTGGGGGCTGCCTTCAGAAATCACATCTGGCATTCCTTAGACTCTTTGAATCTCTGACACTCCCTGGACAGCCTTGCAAATTGTTGAATATGTTCCATGAGCTTTGCCCCTGGCCGTGGAATGGGATAGGGACATGAGTCTAGGGTTCCACAAAAACTTAATTTGAACCCTATTTTTTCCGTTACTGCTGTGTGACTTTGGGTGAGCAACTTAACCTTGCTGGGCTTTTGTTTCTTTACAGGTGAAAAGGAATGACTTGTTAATATATCTATCTATCATAAAGCTATGACCTGAAGACGAAAGGAGAAATGTGTTTATTAAAGCATTTATGTGTAAGCACTCTCCGAATTAAAGTTATTATTATCATTAACAACAGGGAAAGACAATTCAGATTTTGTAATAGGTCATCTATTTCCAGCTGCCAATCTGATCTCTGATGACCTTTTTGTTTGAACCCCAAATCTGAAAGACCTTTAAAAATGTATTTGTAGTCAGGCACAGTGGCTCATGCCTGTAATCACAGCACTTCGGAAGGCCAAGGCAGGTGGATCACCTGAGGTCAGGAGTTTGAGACCACCTTAGCCAACATGGTGAAATTCCATCTCTACTAAAAAAAAATATAAAAATTAGCAGGGCATGGAGGTGTGTGCCTGTAATCCCAGCTACTCAGAAGGCTGAGACAGGAGAATCACTTGATCCCAGGAGGCAAAAGTTGTAGTGAGTTGAGATCACACCACTGCACTCCAGCCTGGGTGACAGAGTGAGACTCTGTCTCAAAATATATATATATATATATATTTCATAAATGCATATATATTTATGAAAAACTAAAAGTCTTTACTTCTGCATTGAAGGCATCATACAAAACCAGATGCATCCCAGCTTCTGTGGGACAAGTTGCTTCACTCAGGAAGTGTTTTACCCTCACAGATGTTTCTTCTCCAAAAACAAATACCCTAGAGATACCAAAGGCTGTGAATCAGGGACCAACCAGCATTGTTTCCTCTCTACGGTTCTCATGCTGCTGCACCCATTCCTCTAACCACCGAATGCCTTTTTTCCTGGAATTTTAGGCAGCATCAGGACATGCCCTGTTTCCTAGTTTCTCATCTTATGTTTTCTGTCTGCCTGATCCCCTGTGCCTGGCTCTGAACCTCCAGTGGCTTCTCTGTCAGCCTGAGAATCTATGGCTTATTGAAAATGCTCTGGTACACGGAGTACATGCCTAGGTTGTTACTGGCTAAAAAACAGCTGTTTTTGGATGGTGGTGTAGTTCATTCTGGGGGATATGAACGGGGCAAGGAAGAAGCTGCTTTGAAGGGCAATTTGAATGCAGACAGTACAGAAATGCAGATCTTGAGGTGGCTTCTTCTAGAGCAGGTGGCCTTCTCTCTCCAAACCCATTCACATTTCCGTTGTCCTCAAATGTTCTTAAATGCAAATGCTGAAAATTTTTCACTGACATGTGGTGTGTAAGAACGGGATCTTTAGAGGAAACTTGCCTGATCTCTGAAGTCCGCCATTCAGCCGCTGTACACAAATTACTTCCCCTCTCTTGGCTTCAGTTTCTTCATTTGTAAAATAGGAATGAAAGATAATTTCTACCTCCTGGGTCTGTTGTGAAGATTAAAAGAGATAATAATGCTTTAAAAACGACTGGCAAAGCGTCTGACTTGGGGCGAACACTCAGTAAAGCTTATCCATTATTACAAGCCTTTTAATCAAATAGAGGCTTTGTAGGGGGAACCTACTCTCAAATTGAGAAGAATTTTGGAAAACTGATTTATTTAACATATTCTGGATGTCTCTGGCTGGTCTCTTCCATTAAAAAACAAAATCCCCCAAGGAGGCTACAGTCTCAGCACAGCACAGCTTGTCCCAGGCCACACAGTAAGTTTGATTTGGGCTCCCAGGAACAAAATCCAGGCCCCTGACCTCACGTCAGATGGCCGAGCCTCCCTGCTCTCAATCACAGCCAGAAATGTCACAGTGAACGGAGTCACGTCTTAGGGGAGGAAAATGAGATTTCTCTCTTGCCTTGATCTGACCGGGGATTCCAATCAGGAAAGAAGCTCAGCGCCCTTAAAATTTCCTCTGTCTCCTCTTCATTTCCTAAATGCCTGTTCCTCTCAGTGATACCCAAACACCCAAATGCTTCCCGGCCAAGACTTGGACTTGGAGGGCCCCTTTCAGCTGCCCTGGCTAAGAGGGCAGCGACCAGAATGAGGCTTCGCATGGGGCAATAAGGTGGTGAAACTATCTCGGTAATCAAGACAGATAATATTTTAAGACAGTGTATTTAAAAAGCCAAAATGAATGCAATAAGAATCCCACGATGAACAAAATGTAAGAATTTTAAATCGAGAAAAAAATCATTAACCAGGATAGCGCCCTCTTACCTGCAGCCCACAAGATTACCAAATAAAATGAGATTTAATCCTGCCCCCTTAGCCTTATTTCTTTTGAATTTCCTGTAAGGGCCACATTCACAAATTTCCACCTTCCCTCCCTGGGCGTCCCCTTCCCCACAGAGGTGAGCTGGGGTGAGCGGCGCAGAGGCTGTTTGGAAGGCGAAGGCCAGCGGAAGAGGACTTGGGTGGGACCTTTCAACTTTCCATCTTGTTTCTAACTCCATCTAGCCTGCCCTCCTTAATCAATAAAACAGGAATTAGGTCTCAGATCCAAGAGTCGGTTTCTGTCTTCCAGTTTATGACTTTGGCCACCTCGCAGTCTTTTTAAAGTTGCCGGACCGGCTTCCTGAAATACCTGAGGTCTCAGATTCAGGTAGTAAACAGATGTGGGGGCTTCCCGCTGCTGGGTGGGCGGGGCAAGTTCAACGTCCCGCTTCCCCGACCCCAACCGCGCGGGCCGCCTGGTGCTCGCTAGCCGAAAACCTTAAACCTTTTACTTTGATCCCGCTCTCTTTTGGGGGGAAAAAGTCTGGGGAAGAGGGAAGTAGGGGGAAAATGAGGTGCCTGCCCGAACAAAGTTTTGATGACCGCCTGCCTCTGGCTCCAGCCCCGCCCTCGCCGAAGGGAGAGGACTTTGAATTCCAGAACCGGAATCCTTGTTTTTTTTTTTTTGTTTTTTTTTCTGAAATTGATCGATTTTATCCGGGAGCTTCAAATCGAAACCAGGAGAGGCTTTGAAATGTCAAAGAAAAGTTGCAAAAGAAAAAAAGGGGTGGGGTGAGGAGGAGGAGGAAGGGGAGGGAGATGAAAAAAAAAAAAAAACAGGGCGGGTAGGCAGGCAGAGGTTTTCTTTCGAACTGAAATCGCGGCGCTGCGTACCTTTGTAAGGGTCCTTAACCTTTTCACCCTTTTGGTGGTGGTTGTGGTGGGCTCCTCGTAGCTCTTTGAAAATCTAGTAAGAGCTATGGACCGTCTGCCTGGAAAAATGCCCTTTAGGGACGTGCAAAAGCTTGCAGTCAATTTCAGGAGACTTGGCGGGAGCCGGGAGTGGAACCGTTTTTTTGCGCAACTTGGAAAAGTTTTTGCAATATTCTCTGCTCGGCCATTTGAGTTGGAATGGAACCGTTCCCAATTTTAATTTTTGAAGAGATGGTTTGGCCTGGCGTAATCTCACCCCATTTGGTCGGGGAGGGGAGGGGAATTTAAAAATTCATGCCTTCTCCACCTTCTGGAGAAGGCAAGATCCCGCAGGCGCGGCTGATTAGCTGGGGGACTCCGATGCGACCCTGCACTCGGAGCAGGAAAATCTGGGTGCCCCTGAAGCTCCGCCTGCGCCGGGTTCCAGCGAGACCACCTCCTCACACTCAGGGCTCTGTCCCCCAGTCCTTTCCTTCTGTACTCCAGGACCTACACTCCTGCAGCGGGGAGCTGGGGAAGGGGGATGAGTTCAAAACGATCTCCCTCTCCTTCCCTTTGAGATAAGGCATCAACATGGGAAGCTGGTGCAGGGAAGACTGGTCCCGGGAGCTGCCTTTCAGGAAGCCCGGGAAATACTGATTCGATTGATTGCAGGGAGCTTCCAGTCTTCTTCCTGCCCTGGGGCTAAAAGGATCGAAATACGTTTTTTAAGAATTCATGAAAAACCCAGTTTTAAGAGGCTTAGAGGCTGTTTTGAAGTCCTCCCCTCCCCCTTACGGCAAGGAGCCCTGGGGTTTGGAGCGAGAAAGTGGGTGCGGGTCTTTTCAAAAAGAGCTGAGCTTCTTCTGCAGCTCCCTCTCCAGCAGTGGTCCAGGGCTGGCGCTGCAGAGGGAGGAAGGCAAAGTGGGCCCAAAAGGGCTCTGGTGTCACTGCCGGCAGCTGTCCCCAATGGCCAATTATGGAGGAACAGGAAGACACTAAAAGGCTTTTTGGCTAAGGAAAGATGGAAGGAACATCATAGAGAGATGTACAGAGATAAACACAGAGAGAGGAGCATCAAGGAAAGAGACAGCCTGTGGAAGAGATGCATACAGGAAAACAAAGCACAGTGAGATACTGAAACAGACACAGAAGCAGCCGGAGAGCAATAGACAAGAGGTACACGCAGAGAGACATAGGTGGGAGCTGCAGCATCCTGGGACTAGAGGGTACATCACCCACGGCCTGGTGATCCCGGGTAGCCAAGCTGTCGTATGGTGACAGGAATCTCAGTTTCTGGGTGCCCTGAACATGGGGGTACCAATGATGGGGCAAAGTGGCTCCTGCCAACTCCTTGCCTTTAAGAGAGGGGCACAGTCAGAAGACAGGGCAGAAGACTTTAGAGCATAGGGACTCTGTTGACCAGAACTAAAAGTGGCACTGCCCAGCATGGCTGGACCCATGTGCATGCCCCCCAGAGCACCTCACTGTCTGCAAATTTTGCTGTGGGTGCTTTCCAACACACATAGTGTATCCACTCTCTGAGGCCTCAGCCATGCTCAGCTCCTGCCATTGAGGTTTCCTCTGGGAGCAAATTCTGCAAGAAACTCAATCTGCTGTGTGCGGAATTATGGGTTATTCTTGGCTCCAGCCTTGCCCTCACCCTTGGTGCAAACACAGACATCCACACAGAGCAGAGCAGGCTTTGCAGGAGTGCTATGGGGTTTGGAGTTATGCTGGGGAAACTGACCTCTTGTTTCTCCCTCTCTGGGGCTGGAAACCTCCCAGCACCAAGGAGGAAAAACAAAAGCATTCAGAAGCAGATTTGGAGGGAAACTCACCTTATTGTTCTCTGGTTTCCCCCTACGATACAGCTTGCCAGGACCCCTGAAAAGGTCTCTCTGATTCTCTTCCCAGACCAGAGGACAGCTGGGGTTCTTGAGGTGGTCCCTGCATAAACTTGAGGCTCATTGCAACCCCCCTAAAATGATATGCAATATTGTATATGTCTACACCTTTGCCTCTCTATGTCTGTGAATGTCTGTCTCTGTCTCTTTGTCTCTGTCTCTCTGTCTCTGTCTGTGTGTATGTGTCTGTATATTTTGGATGTGGGGCTCAGCCTCCAACAGGTTATCCAAGATGTCCATGACTCCAAAGGGGTTCTGAGCTTCTGGGCCGGGAGATTAAAGATGTTGGAGGAGAAGGGGTGCCCACATTCACCAAGATGTCTAGAAGAACCTTAATGGCAACACTGTTGCTAATAGCCCTACAAGTGAAACTATCTAAGTAGCCATCATCCAGTGAAACAGATAAATACATTGTGGCAAATTCACTGAGAAGAGTACTGTACTACAGTGAAAAATGAATGAACTACAACCTCTTGCAAACATGTAGGTGAATCTCACAAACATAACACTGAGTGAAAGAAGTCAGATACAAAAGGATAGCTTCCTACTGCTTCTTGAGGAATCTGGCTTAACTTGAACTGTGGTGTGTCTCATCTTTTCAAGTTCCTGATGGCTAAACTCTAAACTGTTCTGTTAGCAGAGGTCTTGGCATAATCCCTGAGAGTTTATAATGAAGGACCTGCCCCCTTTATAATGCTGAAGAAGGCAGGGGCAAAAAAAAAGAATTAAATGGGGCAATGTGCCCTGGGTGGGAAGTTAACTTGGCCAGGGACGGTACAGATGGAGGGGTAAAGCAGCTCTGGAGCTTGGAAAATAATTATTTTCCAGCCTGTATTATTGTCCCTGGGAGCACATTAAGGTTTGAAACCCAATTCCAACCATTCTAAGAAGGATATTTAAAAGTTGGCTGTACCGTCACTTTACTCTTCCTTTTAAAGCTAATTTAAAAAAACAAAACAAAGTCTTACAGTCCCCCACCACCTCCAGATTCTTTAAAAAGCCCACAGTATGATGATCTGGGCAGCATTACTGATCACAACTTGCCCAGAGAGGTTACTCTAATAATCTTTTGAAGTAAAGCTTTACTTTCCATCTTTATACCAAATAGCTATGTATACATTTCCCTCTGTTTTCTCCCTTGTTAAATTCCTCAGATGCAGGAGCCAAAGGAAGCCTCATGCAGAACCAAATTATCTGTGTTCCACATGTTTAGTTTTTAATAATGAAATAATAAAACAAAACCAAACCCAAAGGGTGCAGACCTTCAGACCCTACTTTTGTGACCTGCTTGGACAGAACCCGCCACAGCCATGCATGGAGGAAGAGAACCATGGGGGAGGGAGATTTCTTTTCTGACCTGAGCTGTCCAGGGGTCCACGACAAGTCGAAGCTCTCCTCTTGTCCCCTAATCCTAGGCCACTCGGGAATCCTCCTCATCCACATTTGCCCCTTCTGAAAAGGCTGGAGGTTCTTCTGGCAGAGAGTGGGCTCTGGCTGAGAAGTTGCCTAGTTCAAAAGTAACTCAGTTTGGAATTTTTTAAAAAACATTGTTTTTAACAGCTTGGGTCACTGCATGTGTTTGCCTAAGCCACTTTGTTTTCCATTAGCTCAATATTTATTTTGAACATCTCTTATCTGCCACTTGGTGAACTAGAACTAGAGATAGAGAAGTAAGCATGATGAATATAGTTCCCTCCTCAGGAGTCAGCCATTCTAGAGGAGAAACAGACAATAAGCAAGTTAAAATATATATAATATGTAAATATATTATATGTCTTATTTATTTATGTAAAATATATTACATATTTCTCATTTATTTATATATTACACATGTCATATTATTTATATGAAAATACATATATTTCTTATAATAAATATATATTATATATTTCTTATTTATATAAAATATGTAAAGTTCTTATTTTTATATATATTATATATGTCTTATTTATATAAAAATACATAAAATATTTCTTATTTATTGTAATACGTATATTACATATTTCATATTTAATATAAATATATAATATATTTTATTTATGTAAATATCTATATTATTTACTTATATAAATTATATTTCATATTAATTTATATAAAAATACAGTATAAAATATGTGTATTAATATATAATTTTAGAAATCATTAAGTGCTATGCAAAAAAATAAAGTCATGTGAGGAAAAAATTATATGGGTGAGGATATCCTTTAAATAAAACAAGGTCAGAGAAGTCTTTGGCCTCCCTAAAGAAGTGATTTTTCATAAGAAAGATTTACTGGGATAATTTACATACATTAAAATTCTCCCTTGACAATGTTATAGTTCAAGGAGTTCTGATGAATGTGTCCCCAAATCAATAATGATAGGAATGCATCATAGTAGGAAGAGGCAGGGAAGACTGTTCCAGGCAGAGGGAACACTGTTCCAGGTAGAGGAAACAGCAATGGTGAAGGTCCTGAAGTGGAGCCAGGTAGGGATGATAGAGAAGCAGAAAGTCCAGTAAAGGTACATCCTGGTGAGGGCGGATGATAGGGGAGAAGTTGGTAGGCAGAGCCAGGGCAGGGTTGCATATCAAACAAAGGAGAAAACAGAGCCCTTTAGGTGATATTGTTGCATAAGAATCTACCCCAATACTTTAGAGTTTCCAATAACAAATCTGTGAGCGCTCGTTCTAAGAGTCAGAAATTTAGACTGGCACCATAAAGGTGGATTACTGCTGCTCTACAATGTCTGAGATGTGAGCTGGAAAGATTCAAATGCCTGGAGGTGACTTGGTGGCTAGGGCTGGAATATTCTGAAAGTTTCCTTACTCACGTATCTATTGCTGGATTGGAACCACTTGGAGGCTGGGCTCAACTGGGACTGTCTACAGAACACCTACATTCGACCTTCCCATGCAGCTTGACTTTTTCACACAATGGTGGCCCCAGGGGTGCCAGACTTTTTCCATGGAGGCTTAAGGATGCAAGCAGAGGTGCTCTAGGGAACAAAGCTGATGCTGCATCAACTTTTATAGCCCAACCTTGGAAATCATAAAGCATCATTTGTGCCCCATTCCATCGGTGGTAGAAACAGTCACAAACCTGCCCATATTCAAGCAGAGGGAAGCTAGACTCTCCACATGGTGCAGCAGGGTCATGCTGAAAAAGAAGATGTAGAATGGAAGATATCGCCGTGGCAGTCCTTGGAAAATAGAATCTGCCACAGAGTAAAACCTGAAAGTGATACAGCTTGTTCTGCTCAACAAATGCTTCTGAGGGGTGATGAATAAGCATGTGGATGAATAAGACCCAGTCCTTGAACTTGAGGAATTCCCAAGGCAAATGGGGGAGACGGATATGTAAATAAAAACCATACTGTACATACTTCTACAGCACGTATCATATTAGGCTATAAAGTCCCCAGGAAGCAATCCATATTGCCTGGGAGGTAGATGAGGGGCTTGGGCTGGGGAATGTGCAAGGATTTACCACTGGGCAAAGGCAGATGCAGGGGAAAGAGCATGATCAAATAGTAATTGTTCAGGCAGAAGAGGAGGTTGCAGATGAGGCTGAAAGGCAGGCTGAGCCTATTTAGAAGGGCTTCTAAATAGAGGCTGGCAAGTTGGACTAAATCACATAGGCAATGGCAAACTGTTGAGAGATTAAGCGCTGTGATCAGATGCATGCTGTGAAGAACACTTGGGGAGCTAGAATGGTGGACAGGTTGACCATTGATGAGGGATACACTGAAAGTCCAGAAGCCAAGAGAGTGGTTTATTCAGCAGTCCGATGGAGAAGTGACAAGCATGCAACTGACACCAAGGTTGGAGAGAAAGAGGGAAGAGTTAAAAGTGTCTCTGCAGTGAGTTCAACAGGGTTCTTCAAGAGTGAGGAGGAGTTCAGGGGAAGGAGAATGCTCCTCCCCTGGGCAGATGTGTACCTTGTTGGTCTCAGCTGTGGCTGTGAATTCAAATCATCTGGAAATGCTTGAGCCTGATCCCAAGGCAGCTACACCAAAATCTTTCGGCTGGACACCAGGCATGGGTACTTTTTAAAAGCTCTCCTGCAGATTCTCATGTGCAACTGAGGTTGGAGACGGCTGGGATAAACGATGCATTTCAAAAGACTCTATAGAGAACTTAGAGAATACTGGTTTGGGCAGAAAAAAAAAAAAAGGTAAGTGATTTTGATTTTGGACATATTGGGTTCATGATAACAAGGATTTGAACCTTTCTCTGGGAAACAACATAGTTTAACAAAAGTTAGTTAATCCATAAAAAGAGATGAAATCACGTCTTCCATAGCAGTGTTACAAAGAGGATGCATTGTGCTTGAAAGCCACAGAAAAGATTTATTTAGTCTTCACCATCCAGACACAGCACCTCAGGCATTCTATCAATCCCCACAACAACCCTAGAAGACAGGCATAGTTATTGTGCTGTCCATTTTGCAGAGGTGGAAACTGAGGCTCAGAAAGACCAAGTAACTCACCCAAGTTTACATAGGGAAGGAATACAGTGGCAGAGGCCAGAGTCAAACCCAGGCAGTCTGATCTCAGAAGTGGATCAAGGAGTCTCTGTGGTATAACTCATCTTAGCACCCCATTCATGTTTGCATAACATGAATTGATATCACGATGACTGCTGTGGTATTAGCACTGTTAAAATGACTGCCCACATTAAACCCAGTTTTGCTATTTCCACTGCTTACGTTACAAAGAGTGACCACACTCATTCTGTGTCATTATGGCTCTCCCCACAAGCCCTCATAAACCATCACCATTGCCTTTTCATTTACATGGTCCTCTGGGCCCAAAGGCCTCTGAGAATTTAACAGAGCCTCCACGGCATATCATAAAACAAAACCAAATGCTCTCTTCTCCCCCCCACACCCCCTTTCTCTGAGTATCTGTCAAAGCCAGTGGAGAAATAGAAACCAGAATCTCCAAACAATACACTTCCCCACAGATAATAAATAAAATTTCCAAATAAGGGGGTGGGGGAAGAGCGAGGAGTCCCACAAAGGCGGGGGGTTGGGGGTGGGGATGGCTTGGGTGCACCGTTGCACATTGTGAAATAAGCCAAGCAGGCACCAGCAGACCCAGGGTAAGGAACCAATTGAGATAAAAAATGGACGTCCACATTACATATGCTGTGTGCACGTAAGAGCGTGGATGCCAATAAGGAATGCAGTCCACATCAACCCCCTTTGCTGTTTTGCACACAAATAAATACACATGCTGCCTCGTGTGGAGCAGATGCTCAATGAATTCTTATGCAATGCATCAAAGTACCAATATTCATTTGTGAATTTTCCAAGTACACGTGTTTATGAGCAATCATTTCTCTCCTCTCACAAATATGGGTCCAACAAGCATTTTTAAGAAAGCTTTGGTATTAGGCCAGGCACAGTACCTCATGCCTGTAATCCCAGCAGTTTAGGAGGCCAAGGTGGGAGGATTGCTTGAGGCTAGGACTTCAAGACCAGCCTGACCAGCATAGAAAGACCCTCATCTCTACAAAACAGGAAAACTTAGCCAGGCCTGGTGGTGTGCATCTGTAGTCCCAGCTACTCAGGAGGCTGCAGCTGGAGGATTGCTTTAGCCCAGGATTTGGAGGCTTCAGTGACGTATGACTGTGCCACTGGTGTCCAGCCTCGGCAACAGAGCAAGACTCTGTCTTTAAAAAAAAGTTTTTAATAAAATGTTTTTTGAAAATAAAGATAAACCATTTGTGTTGATTGTATGTACATATTGAAGCTTTCTTATATATTGCATCTAGAGAAAGTGCCAGGAATGATACAAATTGATGACTATGGACCCTTCTGGGGACTGACAGGAGAAGGAAGAGAGATTCGAGTTTTAGTTTATATTTCTTTGATTTTTACACTGATAACACTTTTCTAGAGGGCAGGTTTTGACTTTTTTTATTCAAAGAAATTTAGTGTTTCTCCAAACTCTGTACAACCTACGTGATGCCTTTTAGCTGATGGAGGCTTATTACATATCCAGATGTGTAGTTTTAGTCCTAGTCTTGGGCCAGAAGAGCCTTCCCCGAATACCAGTCTTCAGGAGTCCCACTCTATCTCACTTCCAGCCACGTCCTTCCTATTGATCAAGGAGACCCTTGGGCCAATGGACCAGCCTTCCCAGAGACCACTCTCCTCCTCTGGGCCATGTAGCCGGCACCCACTCAATAGTATGTAGATGCATACCCTGGGCTGTTCATGGTGAAACATGTGTGGGATATATCTCAGGTGTGTTATGAGCTCTTGGAAATGAAAATCTCCCCGAAACATCACTACCCCTTCTTCTGGGTCTCCTTCTCCAGTTGGAGGAGAAGGTGCTGGATTTTATCTTCTGCTGAAGAGGGCATTATAGTTGGTCATTTTCTAAACTGGATTATTTCCTTTGAGTGACAAACCTCTGGGACTTGGCTCAGAGATGTTTGTGTGCATATGTAAGCTTCTAGAAGTGAGTTTGTGTGGTCACTGCAAAAATTGGGAGTCAGGATCCCAGGAATTATGACTGTTCCATGACTTGAGCCCCAAGACTCCAGACTTGTATTGCCAGATACACTCTTGATATCTCCATATGGCCCATACTCAGCTATCTCAAACTCAACATGTTCCAAATGGAATTATCTTCTTCCCTCCAGACCTGGATTTCTCCTGGCTCTGGATCTAAGCAGATGGACACTCTACTCACTGACTCTTCTAGACCAGGAGGTGGACATTGTTCAAATTTCTTCCTTCTTCATCACACCAATAACAACAGTAATAAGAAAACTGTCATTAGCCGAGCTTCTGCTTCATTCCCAGAATGGTGACAAATGCTTCACATACAGTGTATAACTTACTTCCCATATAACTGTGAGGTTGGTGCATACACCAACCCTACTGTACATACAGGAAAACTGAGACTTAGAAAGATGAAGATTTCCAGGAGCTGTTCTGACAAAACCCAGTTTCCAGCCTAGTTGATTGGGCCTTTCTCTTCTATCCCCTGTGACTCTCTTTCCTCAGCCAAGTTCTTTCAAATGCACCCAGTAGGTGTTCAGAGACACGTGTTGGATTGAACTGGACTAACCTTCTAGAGGGTGTTACGAACTGCGTCTCCAACCGGCCCAGTTGGAAACTGTTGCCAACACGAGGTCCTCCTTGGAGAGGAAGGGGAGTGGGCTAAGAGTGAGGAGAGAATGGATGGGAGACTTCAAAGGGAAGGAAAACGATTACTGGGAAGTCTGTTTATAGAGCCAGTGAGTGATGGTGAGGGGGAAAGGCTGAAAAACAAATGGAGGGAGGAGAAGTGCCTGGTTCATGAATCTATCACCAATTCTTTTCATCTGCTGGCCAAATTATGGGCCCTTGTATCTTTGAAAGTCCTCTCATTCCCTAAGCTGGAAGCCCACACTTGACCACCACCCAGCTCCAAGCAATGCCTGATGGTAGCATGGCTGGAAGGTCACCTGTGTGTAGTGTTCAGGCATAATTAGAAACAATAACAAGGAATATTTTTGTAGCATTTGCTGTGTGCCAGGCACTTTTCTAAGTGCTTCCGAATGTTTTTAATCCTCATGACACAACTTCATGAGGCAGTTACTATAATTAGCCCCATTTTACAGGTAAAGAAACTGAGATACAGAGATAAGCTTGCCTGCTTAGTTAAGCTCATACAGGTAGAAAGAGGTAGAGCTGGGTGTTTATCCTAGGAATGTGGTAGAGGTAACCCTTTTAACTCCTACACCCTATGCCTCCTGAGCAAAGAGGCTGTGAGTCATGAGTTCAAATCCTATTGCCCCAGCTTGCCATAAATGTATGAGTTGGGCAAGCTGCTCCCTCTCTGAGCCTCAGTGGCTTCATCTGTGAAACAGGGACAATCATCACAACTGCCTCATAGTGCTCTTGTGATGATTCTTAAATAATTCACACAATGAGTTTAAAAACCCCAGTCAGGAAAATAACATCCCCTGCTTTTCTATTTCACAAGGTTCCATGAGAAGCAAAGGACATAATATATATACGTAGCAGCATTTTAAAATTTGCATCTTGAAATATTGTAAGCACATAAAAGTATAGAGCACAATAAATAATAAATAGATAATAAATAATATATAATAAACTCTCATATATTCAATACCAAGCTTAGAAAACAAAGACTTTTAAACGCAAGTGGAACCGCCTACATACCTCTCCCTAATCTCCTATCTTCTCCTCCCTCTCCAAGGGAAACCACCACCCTGATTTTGAGGTTTATCATTCATATGCATATCTTCACATTCTTACCCTGGATGTATGTATTTATCCTTAAATCATATATATTATGTAATATATGATATTGTTTCACACATTTAAAAAGTCTGTCCATATTCTCGTGCAAATTTTGCTTAACACTGTAATTTTGAGACTGACCTATGTTGACACATGCGTTTCTAGTTGGTTATTCATAACCGCTATGGTGCATTCTACTGAACATACGCACCTCAATTTATCCATTCATTTTCCTGTGGATGACCATGTTGGTAGTTTCCAGGATTTTAGCATCACAAACAACATTGCAATGGATATTCTTGTATATAGCTATCTGTGCATATATATGAGAGTTTCTCTGGGAGTCACAGCAGGTGTTAAACTGCTTGGTTGAAATGTATGTGCATCTTACAGAAGTCATTGGCTATTGTTCATTTGCTCTCCAACACAGCTGCACCATTTTATCCTGCCATTTTCTAAACAGTGGCCTGGAAGTCTCATTCATTCAGATCCTTGCCAACACAGTTTTTTCTTTTTAATGGCAGCAATTTTTAGAAATGGGAGGCGTTATTATTAGGTATGCCATGTGATCTCTTTGGTGGGCAAGGAGTTCTGTGTGTTGACGACTGAGCCAGACAGCTAATAGAAGTCTCTTCTAAAAACAAGTCTACAAGAAGCCCCCATCTTCTCTTTTTTAAAAAGACTTTCATGACACACCTCCCCCATGTGATTCAGGACTCCCTTTTCTGTGCTCCTGCGTAGTGCAATTTCCCCATTCATGAAAAAATTGAAATGGAAATTGCCTGATAATGTTTTTCTCCAGTCTCCACTGAACATCATGAGACTGGGAACTACTAATCACATTTTAGCACTGGAATCGAACACAGAACCTGATGTGCAGTAGGCACTCGGGAAATGTTTATTGTGTGACTAACTGATACCAATGTGACCTAGAGGTTGATGAACGGTCAGAGGTCCCCGCATTTTGTTGGATGGATGGGCAAAACACCAAGTAAAATGGTAAGTGGAAGAAGCCCAGATGCTGAGGGAGAAACTTCTATTCATTTGTTCATTCATTTACTCATGAATTCACTCTTTAAATAAACATTTGTTGCATACTGATTGTGTGCAGTGTGAATGGACCCCACTTTTGAGCATCCCCATCCTGTGTTATTTTGAGGTGTGATAGATTCTATGTCAGAAGTGAGCACAGAAAACTAACTTACCTGGGAATTGAGGCAGCAAAGTCCTCCCAGAGGAGCTGGTACTCCCCAAGGTCCCTCTGTTCTGTCCTCTCCCCATCATGTCCCCTGTCATCTCCTGGGGACACCCCTTTTCCTCAAACTGCTTAAGATATCAAATTCAGTTGCTGGATTCATGTCTCTTTTACCTTCAATTTTACCCAAATCACAAGTCAAAAGGTCAACATAGCAGAGGTGTCAGCTGAAGTGCTTTTGAATTTGGTTCAGGGAGGTCGATGAGGAGGTTTGCTTCTTTCTTTGGCTATCACCCAAGAAAGAAAAGACGGGAGAAAAGGGAGTGGGCTTTGCTGACACTGAGGACAGGGCTGGAAGTAAGGGGGAGGGAAGCATCTTGAAAGAGACAAAAGCAGGCTCCATGATATCCTGGTTTTTGGATCCAAGGCCCAGCATCTTAGAATCTCACACCTAAGAATCTGCCAAGCAGTCCTGCAAACACACTTCCCAGCACAGGCACAACCATAAACCACTCAGCCAGCACTCGCTGGCTTCACCGTGATGGGCCCATGATGTATTTACCCAAAGAGAAGAAGTGAAAGGTAGCCGTAGGCATGAAGCCATAAATACATCCTGGTGTTCAGGTGACATCATCCCAAACTCCCCGCACAGTGCTCCATGGTTTATGAAATCACAACACCAGGCGGCGTCTCCTGGGCGGATGGGGTGGGCAGCTCTAAATTTATTTGACCTAATTCATTTGGTTTTTTTCCCTTTCACTTTCGAGGAGGGGGGTTGTCAGGACTTCTCCTTTTCACTTGAGGAGAGTTTACCTACCTCCTTGACTTTCTTCTGGGGTGTCTGGGAGGAGAACAACGGAATCTTGAAAACAACAGGAAAGTGGATCTACTCAGAGAGTAAAGTGACTGCTCCATGATTTTGGAGAAATGAGTCCCTGAGAGTATATGTCAGGCTCAAAAAGTAGCCAATCTTTTAATGTTGGCTTTTTCTTTGGACCTTAAATATCCAAGGCAAAAATTTCTTTTTGTTCTGTTCACCACCATATCACCAGTGCCTGACACATAGTATACACTCTAAAAATATTTATTGAATATTTATTGCATAAATGAACCATTGCTGGAGCTTAGGCTGAAAGGTTTTGATGAACTTCACTGATAACTGAAAATATGGATTAAGTCTGAAATTCCTTGATTTCATTAAGCCTCAGTACCCATTCTTAAACACCAAGGAGAGGAGTACACATCAATAGACCTTTCTGGGGGTAAAATTTATAACATATTTTTAAAAAGCCTTGATGCCCAGTAATTCTACTGCTAGGAATTTATTCTAAAGAAATAATCAGAACTCTGTGCCAATATTTAGGTATAAGATGTTCATTGCAGTGTTATTTATAATAGAAGGAAACCAGAAAAAATGTAGGTATGCAGCAATTGGAAACTGGTCGATTAGATTATGTCACTATGTTTAATATTTTAGAAAACTATTACAAAAAGTAAATACGTATAGTTTCTTTGTAAGTGGAGACCGGGTGGGTCATAAAACAGTCCACATTGTATGATCTCATTTTGTTAGGAAAAGAGTATGCATATAGAAGACTGTGTGCTTATAAGCTTACAGAAGCGATCTCTGGGTGGTGGAATTAGGTTCTTTAATTTTTTTATTGTTTTATTTTATCTCCCAGTTTTCTACAGAAAGCATAACTCAACTGAATAATAAATATCATGAAGAAATCATAGGGTGAGGGGCCATACTATTTTGAGGGAAGGGTGCATTTACCTGCAAGCTCTGTAGAGAACTTGAGGAGGTCCTAAAGTGGGGTGGTTTGTTTTAAAGGTACAATCTCCCGCTCCACTACTCTCAGTCAGACCTCCTAATAAAAAGTGGATGTTGGTGACCTACTCACATGCATTTCCATCTGCTGTACTGAGCTATCACTTTTTGCACCTGAATTTCCTTACATGGGGATCATGACGTTTTAGTAGATCTCAAGATTTTCCAAATCCATCACTAAGTGGGTTCCATGGTTTATTAGCCAGCTGGTGCTGCAAGAATGCTTTCTGCATTCAACAAATCTCTCCCTCACTACCAAATTCAATGGTTTAAAGCAACAAGCATTTATTTCTGGCTCAAGAATTCAGGAGCTGACCTTAGTTCAGCTGCTCGTGGCTGGGCTCAACTGGGAGGGCTCCATTTCAAGAGTGAAATAAGGTCTGATTTATCATCTCTCTCATTCCTTCTTGGACCAGTGGCCACTCAGGACATGTTCTTAACATGATGAATGGAAGCGTAAGAACCAAACATTTATAGCCTCTCTTTGCATCACATCCCCTAACATTTCATTGGCCAAAGCAGGTCACATGCCAAGACTAATGAAAGTGGGGCAAGGAACTATAGTCCACTCGTTCTTGTGGGAAATCTTGCAAAATCGCATGTCAAAGAGTGTGAATACATATATCCAATATAGGGAACTTATATTGCCAGTAACAACTCCATCTATCACATGTGGGAAACCCAGTATCTGTCCACTGCTAACTTTCACTTTTCCTTACCTTTGTCAAAGATCACAACACTTCAGAGACATCAGAGGTTCCTCCATTCAGATTACAGGACCTTAGTCATATGTATTTGGTTGTGTACTGAATATCCATGAGGTCTCTTAATGGTTCATGTGTCTGTGTCTTGTCTCTACTGCAAAATTTCAGACAAAAGGCACAATAGTACTTTTGCTTGTTTTAGGGATGCAGAGTCCCACGCTGTCACCTTGGCTGGAGTGCAGTGGTGCCATCATAGCTCACTATAGCCTTGAACTCCTGGGCTCAGGTGATCTTCCCACTTCAGCCTCCTGAGTACCTGGGATTACAGGTGCCAACCACCATGCCTCGTTAATTTTTAAATTTTTGTAGAGACAGAGTCTCACTGTTGTCCAGGCTGGTCTTGAACTCCTGGGCACAAGCGCTCTTCCTGCCTTGGACTCCCAAAGTGCTGGGATTACAGGCATGAGCCCCTGTACCCAACCACAAACAGTACTTTATGTCTTCTTAATAGGCTCAGCATCACATAGTAGGGCTCTGAGTGGATATTACAGAGTCGACAAATTTATTTCTGGACTATGGGTAGTTTGTAGAGTGTCAACTTGGTTAAGCTGGAATTATGTTTCCAAGAGTTCCTTTGGTCTTCAGGTCCAAATAAGACTTAGCCAAACACTGGATTTCTCTGAGAGTGGAAGGGTAGATGAAGCAGCAGCCAGTAGCGTTAGAGAGCCACCCTGGTTAGATGAGGTGACAAATGCAGAGAGGTCAGCAGGTCCCAGCATGCCCTCACTTTTCTCTGTTCTCTGCAGCTCTGTTGCTCCTGTTGACCAACAGCAGATCCAGTCTTTCCACCACATACTTGGAACTGGGCCCACGGAGGGTATAGTTACACAGAGGCAGGGTTTCCCATGGACCCCTCTCCCTCCCACCATCTTCCCTCTCAATCTTCCCCTCAATAGTCCCATTGTTGCTGCTGGACACGTGTGGATTCTCAGGTTAGGTGGCTTTGTCACTATTTTTTAACGAGGAAACTGAAAAACCGCAATGTTAAGTAACTTGCCCAATGTCAGATTACTTGTCTCTTTGGGGATTCTATGGCTATAGGTACAAATCTTGGCCACCAAGCTACATAAAATAGCTGGGAAGAGGGAGGGATGATGTGAGCACTGTGTCAGGCAAGGTCTGAAACTAGTGATTACAAGACAAGGATACCATTTCATGTCTGTACCTCTTTTCTAAATGTGGTAGGTTAAATGGCTGGTCCCAATGATCCACTCCTCTGAGGTCGTGTCACATGTCCACACCTTTGCTGTGGTTGAAAGTACATTTCCCCGCAACTTGACTCTGGGCTTGGTCACGTAACTTGTCTTGACCAAAGGGAAGCTAGTAGATATGATGTAAGCAGAAGCTTAGAATTTGCTTGTGCAGTTGATTTTGATCTCTTGTACTCTGATTACCTACCATAAAAGAAAAATAAGTCCTAGGTAGTTACTGCCCTTTCAGCCTGGACTCCAGAATGAGACACATGGACCAGATCGCATAACCTGGATGGTAACTGGAAGCCAGACCTGAACTCAGCCTGGAGGCTGAAGTCCTGCACAGCTGAGCTGAGTTGCAGCTGACCCACAGACCTGTGAGCATGAGAATGAATAACAGTTTTAAGCCACTGAGCTTTGGGGTAATTTTGTTATGCAGCATTGTTGTGGCAAGAGCTGACTAATACAGTAAAACATCCCTTTTCCATGGTAGGGAAAAGATGCTAAAGAATGTGCATAGTAAGTTCTTATTTAAATATATATATATTGCATTTGAGTACATTTGTATGGAAGCCCATAGGTCAAATGTTAATTGGGTTTTCCTAAATGGATGGGATTTCCAGGAAACTTTCACTATATAAATCAGATATAGTTGTAACATTTGATTGTTTAAAAAAGAAATATAATGACTTTGTAATCACACAATATAGATTGGTTTTATTTATAAAACTTAATAAATTCTGGTCATGAATAGATCTGTCAACAGGAAGTGACTTTGTCCCAAATAAAAATGCAAATATTTCCTTAAGAGGATTTTTCCTCAGCCAATCAGATTTGACTAACCTTATGATGTAACCAAAGTCCTTGAGAGCACCAAGATGAGGGGTGGGAAAAAAACAAACAAGAGATGATTTCTCTGTAACAGTGGATCTCAACTGGGAGTGATCTGTCTCTCCAAGAGCACTAGCCAATAGCTGGTGACGTGTTTGATTATCACCACTGGGGGCTGGGGAAGGCAGTGGATGCTACTAGTACCTAGTGGGTAGAAGCCAAGGATGCTGCTAAACATCCTACAATGCACAGACGCCCACACCTCCCCCAGCAAAGAATCATCCAGCCCCAAATGTCACTAGTGCTGGGGCTGAGAAACACTCCTTCAGAGGCTGTCTATAAAACCTTCTCTGGTCCCGAATCTGGGACAGGCTGGAGAGTCACAGATGAGCACACTTCACAGGAACGCAGCTTGGGGCACTGAACATTAATCCAGAGTTTGTCCAATGCGAATAACTTGCAGAGCATCGTCACTAGAGCTTCGGGACAGAAGATTGAGCAAGTACAGGGTTAGAGAGATAGGACAGACTCTGAGACGTTACACAGTAGAGCCCTTGGCTCTGGAAAGAACTGGTAGCCAAGACAGAGCACGTGGTCGGTTCACAGCATGGGAGCATCTGTGCTATCCCAAGATTACTCATAGGATAAAATTAGACCTCCAGAACCAGACAAACACTAATCTGCTTTCTGTCTCCATGAATTTGCCTTTTCTGAGCACTGCATATAAGTGGTTTCATACAATATGAAGTCATTTGCTATTAGCTTCTTTCACTCAGCATAAGGTTTTAGAGTACGCATTGATTCTTTGTTCTTTTTTTTTTTTTTGGTTGAGCAGTATTGCACGATATGGATATACTAAACCAACCACACTTTATGAATCCATTTACCAGACGATGGACATTTGGATTGTTTTCAAAAATATATTTATAATTACAGAATTTTAATTATACTTGAAAAATGCCAGTATTTTTATATATGCATCTGCAACCCAGAATATAATGATTTCTTCAAATATCTAAATGCTGCAAAACAGATTTTCTATCTGTGTATCCATCTATCTGACATTCCCACATTTTCAGGAAAATCTAAATGGTTTAGAATTCTTTGACTTGGAAGCCATATGGTTACTTAGTAAAGAGGATTTAAAAAACAGAATAAACTAAATACATGTGTGCTTAATTGTAGTTAATATTTATTAAAAGTTTAACTTATGCTTGGAAACTATTACAGTGCTTGACATGTATCAATTCATTTTATTGCCTTGACCACTCTAAGAGGAAGGTATGGTTATCATCCTTATTTTACAGATGAGGAAATTGTGGAGCAAAAAGATTAATGATGTGCTCAAGGGCACGTGGTTAGGAAGTAGCAGGATTTTAAGCCAGGGAGTCTGGCTCACACTCCCAGCCTCCTATACATGTACTGATTTTTTTCAATCAATATAAATTACTTTGCTTATTACAATCCGGTTATTCTTTGGCTTTAAAACATCCATGCCAATGTAAGCTAGTCATTGCATTTCTCTCCTCATGCTAGAATTCTAGTCTCAACTTTCTGTGACGTATCCCGTGTTGAGCCTTAGACTACAGGCTTTGAGGTACTGCCACTTGGTAGCATCGTGCAACCCCAGACAGGTACTTCCACCTCTCCCAGCCTCAGTTCTCTCCTTTGAAAAATGGGAATTATAAACCTCATAGGGTTGCTCTAGCATTAAATGAGATGAACATCAGATGCCCTGCACATAAAAAGCATTGATGAGTATAAACCTGGGTAACTTTTGTCACGTATGTGTCATGCTATTACTCACCACTCATGCTCACATCGGCTGTTAATATTCACACCCAGTATGCATTACTACTTTTATACACATCCACATCTATATGTATATTATACATCTAGAGGCACCCGCCTGGAATTATGAAATCGATCTCAGGACAGCAGGGGCAGGCTCCAATCTGAACAACCTTTCAGAAGGGAGCAGGGAAAATCTTTGCTCAGGACGCACATAGATCCCTAGATGTATGAGCAGCCCTCTCCATCCCCCAACCCCCATCGTCCACCCCATCCCCCTCTCCTCCAGCATTCCAAACTGCAGAGGCTGACCCTGTCTCTCTTGATGATTTAAGTTTTGGAGAAGGACCGGAGAAGGATTTGTTTTGACATTTAAAGGCAATCCAGGTAATGAATGGCAGGGGCGGCGTCCACCTCCCTGTCCATATATCTGCGCAACAGTATCTATTTTTGACGTAGCTGACACGCCATTTCCTTTAGCAGCACAAGGGGGGCTCGTCTTTAAATTAAACTCGTCTCTGGCCCCTCCGATCTGCAGCTCGATCGGGGGGCAGACACTGGTGAGGGAAGCCAGAGAGACGGGGCAGGCCTGCTGGCGGTCAGTGATGCATGATGGAAGGAACCGGGACCGCGCGCTGGAAGCAGCACTCCCTCCAAAGCACTCACTAATGACCGAGGACAGCCCCGAGTCTTCTAATCACCTTTAATGTGCACTTTAGAAGCTGACTTTAAAGCAGGAGAGATAAGCAGGTCAGACAAACAGACAAAGAAAACAAAATAAAATCATATAATTGTCTCTAGGAGGCTGATTTGGGATGAGGAGGAGGCGATGCACTTGATTAAGAATTAACAAGGGCAGAGAGACTTTCAGGCTTCTGTGAGTGCCTTTGTTTCCATAACTAGCAGAACCCCCAACCCCCAACCCACTGCCCAGGGAGTCCCAGAATTCTGCGCTTAAGACTTTACTTGGTAGAGCAGAGAGAAAATGTTAGCATGGGAGTCTGCAAAGCCCAGCTCGGCCATCTTACTAGCTGGGAGGTAAGTCTCTTTCTTGGCCCAAGGCTCAGTTTTCTTGCTGGTAATAAGTCCTTTGAAGGGTTATTGTGAGGATCTAAATGCAGAGGAAGAGATAGAGAAACAGAAAGACAAAAGAGATAGGAAGAAGAAGGAAAAGGTGGAGGAGGGAGAGCAGGGGAAGGAGAAAGGAGAGTAGAAAGAGGAGGAGGAGGAGGAAGAGGAGAAAGAATGTATATGCAAGCGATTTATAAACTGCTACAAAGCACTTTCCAAATGTTGCAATGATTACATGACTAGAGGAGACATTTGGGGTCTACTTGAGGAAAAACAGTAACAATAAAAGAAGGTATTAAGCCTGCCTGTCTTTTAAGCCACACGAACATTTCTACCCATGCTTTGCAGTTATTTTTCCCTCCAACCCTTTCTCCCTGAGGTCCTGAATCTTTGATCTTTCTCTTATAAAAAAAATGTTTTAAACACAATAAGGGGGTCTTAGAGTTTGCGTGATCCCTTCTGATTTAAACTTGAAATAAAACAAAGACCTCCTGGAGAATACCATCGCCAAATTGGCCTCTCTGATATCTGGGTAAATTTTCTTCCTGTCAGAGCAAAGAATAGTGGGGTGGGTGAATGTGTTACAGGGGAAGCAGAAGATTCCAGTCTCATATACATGCTTACCCATCTTTCATCTGCTAGCTAAGAAATCCTGTGACATGGAATTTGGGTGGGAAACAACTGCAGCTTCTCACTGAGCCAAAGTCACCTTAGTCCTTGGCACTGATTGCTACGGGATGATGGAGGATGTGCCCCAAGAACCAGGAAGAGAAACAATGAGGAACTTCTTTCCAGAAAGCTACTGTCTGCTCAAGACCTTTACTCCAGTGGCAGAGGGAGATTGGTGATCAGTCTTCAAACCTGGTCTAGTGCAAGCGACCCACTGGGTCCCTCTGCCCCCATCTCCCAGGACCCACAGGATCCCATTGCCTCAGAAACGTGGCATTTCTTTAGTCTCTGGATAGAAACAGACTAAGAGACTGAAGTGGTCCATGCCCTCTGGGTGATGGCTTCCTTTTTCATGACATCTATTTCTATCTCGTGGAAATAGACACTTAGAGAACTTACTTTGGGAAAACACTGTTTCAGTGTCAAACTTGGCCTTGAAGACACCTCTGTCCTTCTTATCACCAATAATGACCCTGAAGGCAGGCCTGTTTAGAGATGATAAAAAGAACATCTCAGATTTGCTTGATTTAAAAGAATCTAAAATTTGGAATATTGCTAGGTAACATGTTGAGTAATGAATTTAAACTCATGTTTAAATATTAAATATTATTAGGCCGTAAAAAGAAGGAAGTACCTGTATGTGCCACACTTGAATGAACCTTGACAATATGATGTTGAGTGAAAGAAGTTGGTATGTTTTGGCTGTGTCCCCATCCAAATCTCATCTCAAGTTGTAATCCCCTCGTTTTGAGGGAGGGAACTGGTAGGAGGTGACTGTATCATGGGGGCAGATTTCCCCCTTGCTGTTCTTGTGAGAGTGAGTGAATTATCTTAGGAGATCTGGTTGTTTGATAAGCATCTGGCTTTTTCCCCTTCTGGCTCACTCTCTCTCCTGCCGCCATGTAAGACGTGCCTTGCTTCCCCTTCAGCCTTCTGCCATGATTGTAAGTTTCTTGAGGCCGCCCAAGCCATGTGAAACTGTGAGTAACTTAAACCTCCTTTCTTTATAAATTACCTAGTCTCTGGTAGTATCTTTATAGCAGAGTGAGAATGAACTAATATAGAAACTAGTTATAAAAGACCACATATTGCACGATTCATTAATATAAAACGTCTAGAACAGGAAAATCTATAGAGACAGAAAGTGGATGGCAAGTTGCCAGGGGCTGGGAGGGACAGAGGTTAGGGGAATCATAGCTAAAGGGCACAGTGTCTCTTTTTGAATGCTCAAAAATGAACCATGGTGATAGTTGTCTGTATCTGTAAAAATATTGAAAACCATTGAGTTGTATACTTTCAATGAGTGAATTGTATGATGTGTGTGATTTATATCTCAATAAATTTGTTTAAAGAAATAACTCAGAGTTGTCCAGTTATGATAGCTCATGGCTGTAATTCCAGCACTTTGGGAGGCTGAGACGTGTGGATCACTTGAGGTCAGGAGTTCGAGACCAGCCTGACCAACATGGTGAAATCCCATCTGTACTAAATGAAAATATAAAAATTAGCCACGCAGGGTGGTGTGCACCTGTTATCCCAGCTATTCAGGAGGCTGAGGCAGGAGAATCACTTGAATCCAGGAGGCAGAGGTTGCTGTGAGCCGAGATCGTGCCTCTGCACTCCAGCCTGGGTGACAGAGCAAGACTCCATCTCAATAAATAAATAAATAAATTAAGATAAAATAATAACTCAGGGGCATGTTGGGCTGCAGTCACAGAATAGCATCTGAACCACGGGTTTTTTTTGGGAACAGCCCGAGGATGCAGGTCTGGGGTTCCAGTGTTTGTGAAGGACAAGAAATACCAAGAGGAAGGGATCCCAGAAGCTGAGACAGATGAAGCGGTCTGTGACTGCCAGTCCTGAGGACAGAAACTGCTGCCCACAAATATGTAGAGAATTGTGCTGTTAAAAAGAAAATAGCCTCCTTCTGAATAATTGATGAAGTTTACTTGGGAAGTCAATTTCAGCTCAATGTGTGGTTGAGATTTTAAAAGGTAGAGGTCTTCACGTGTGTGTGTGCGCATGCATGTGTGTGTCTTTGTTAGAGAGCAAGATCTGTCTGTCAAGGCAGCATTCATGAACAAAGTGAAGACCATCTACCTAGAATCTTAAGAAAGCATTTCTGCAGCAAGGATAGAGTTTGGAATAGAAGGCTGCCAAGAACATGTCCAGTTCTTAAAAGACTGTGATTCCAGGAAGACTAGACCCCAGGTTCACAAGAATCTTGCTAAAGCAACATTTGCTTTGGAACAAAACTCAGGATGAGGTGTCTGAGAAGCTCGAATTATAAAAATTATCAGAAGACCACATTATAAGGCTTCTGGACGGCTTGTCTGGAGGTTCTAGGAGGGTGGAGCAGCTACTCCTAAACCCTGGGCTGAAGAACAGCCCTCTTCTCTCAGTAAAAGTCATCTTCTTTGACTGAGCAGGCAGCTTTGGGAGGAACGCACATGGAGTGGTGAGGGAGGAAGGGGACACCTGCCTAGCCAGTAGAGATCAGCCAAATCAACCCTGGTGATCAATGGGGTGACAGATGTTGCCGCCAGATCGCCGTCACATCCCTGAGTTGTCATCCTTGGGGACACTGTTTCTGTGATGACCCAAAGGGCCACCCTCAGGAGACAGTGACATATACTGGATATGAGCATCACTTTGGAGCGGGGGAGACCTGGTATTTAATTCTGGCCCTGCCATTTATTCTTGGTGAGACACTGGGGCAAGTTAGACTCTCAGTTTTCTCAATTATGATATCAGAGTAATTATATAGACACTATTGTCTCAGGGAAGCATTGCAATAGGGGCTCTTATTGACACTCTAAATTCTTTCTTTTTCCAGATTATAAAAACAAAACCAATATGTGGTTTAAAAATGTCCTTCAAAACATACATATTGAAAACCAGAAGCAAACATGCCCTGAAATTGTACCTCTCAGATATACCTATTTATCCTATAGCTTTTCTATATTTTTCATATATACTTCAATGAGTATTTATTATTTTTATCATGAAAAAATGCAATAAATGACATATTAAACATTAAAACCTGACACCACCCTTACGACCTTCTGTGTACTCTCTACAAGTCTACTTTTACCTCCAACATTCTTTGATAAAACATAGCAGGTTAAAGGTCTAAAAGAATTAGGCACTAGGAACCTTCAGATTCGGAAATCTAGTCTTTATCATCACCTCCACCTCCATCATCATCACCACCAGTACCACCATAACTACTGTCACCCCCAGAGCATCCTCATATTGACCACCACCACCACCACACAATTACCATCACTATCACTACTTCCATCATCCCTCCCACCACCATAACCCCCCACCACCTCACCAACACAATCATCACCATCACCACCATCAGCACCATCATCAGCGCTAATACCGGTTATCACCACTATCATTATTACTGTCATCAGCACCACTCCCACCATCAACACCTTCATTACCACCATAATCACCACCGCCACCACCATCACCATCACCACTATCATCCCCACCATCACCATCCCCGCCATCATCACTATCAGTTATAAAGTGCGCCTGGGCAAGCCACCTGATCTCTCTAGATCCTACGTGTGCATCTCAGGCCTCTGTTTACCCATCTTTAATTCAGTGTTAAACATCTATCTGACTCTACACAAAGTTTTAAAAGCCCTTCCCTTTATCATTCTTATCCGGGTCCCAGGAGACTTATTGGTATTCAGTTTTAAGTGTCCACACTAGGTGAAAATGCACTACATTTTAAATTTATGTTAAAATTCTCTGCAGCCCGTATGTTGGGAACTTTTCTGTTCCAAAGTAAGTTTTTACTGTCAAGCTCTGGATCTTTAAGACCAGTTATCTTAGAAGATTTAAACACATACATGCATCCCAGAAAAAGCAGGAGAAGAGCCAGCAATACAGAGAGGACTTCCTCAGCCTGATGGTTGTGAAGCTCCGTCTTGAGAGTAAACTTCCCCCAAACAATCTGGGCAGTCTTTTAGTTTTCTGGCCTCCATCATTGACCTGTTGCCTCATGGTAGAGTGCATTTCTGAGACACGATCAAGACATTCCACTGAGTTATACTACATCCAAATATCAGACGCTTCCTTTGAACCCTTCTGACAAACCACAAACTTAGGAACCAACATTGACACAACACTCATCGGATTCAAAACACTGACTGGGGAAAAGGGGAGGGTGTGGGAAAGGGCTCTTTGATTAAATGTGTTTCTTTCTCTTTGTGCTCTAATGGGGTCTAAGGTACCGCCTGGCAGCTTAGAAGTTCACGTGCTAGTTTTCTGAAGAAAGTCTCTGTCACATCCTCTCTCAGAAGTTTTCAGCCAAGAGCAATATTAGAGATTTGTTATTGGTTTAAATAACCAACCATTTCCATGGATAAACATTCAAGCAAGAAAAGGAAAGCATAGAGAAGAAATTTCTCTTAAAAAAAGAAAAAGGATGTGAAGAAAGTCAAGGTATTAGTGGTCAAAGTGCCTCATTTTCCAAAGAATTAAGCTTATCTTTTCACAGACCTTCGTCTGCTGGAATGACTGTCTAACCTCCTTGCCACGTTTTTAATTCCTGCAAACTGGCTGTAGTTTTTGCCAAGATGGATGTCAGATCTGCATGAAAACCAGAGTCATTTATCTTTGCCAAGGCATTTTCTTCTTCTTTCGTGGCAGAAAGTTATGGAGTTAGATATTTTCTCATCGGAATGTGCCCCTTCCAAAATTATCAGGCTCCTGTGGTTTGGTGATAACCAGAAAGACTCAAGCTCAGAGGTGCAGAAACTCATTGAGGATAAATGAAGAGAACACTAAAAAGAAGACATATGGCTTTGTAGCCAAGGAGGCAACCAAGAAGATATTTTCTGAATGTGGGGCAGCTTCATTTGCTAAAGTGGGGGCTCATGAATGGTTTTGCACCTCCATTTTCAAAAGTGGACTCAAATTCCTTTACTTGCACCTCCTCTTTGTTCCTAACGTTGGGGGAAACATCAGAATTCCAGGCACCTTTTCAATTAAGAATAAAAGCTACAGGGCAATTTAAAGTCAATGACTGATTTCTTCCTCTCCCCTCTGCTCACAGAGGAGCCGAATTCTCTTTGAAGCCGGGATCGGAATCTGAAGCCTGGTCAATAAGAAAACTTAGACTGCTCAGAGAGAGCCTACTTTGGTTTGAGGTATAGGATAAACGTCTAAGGGTATTTCTGTCCTCCTCAGTGAAGCCAGGTGTGTATTTTGTTGAGAGATGCAGCAAACAGACACAGATGCTAACGTCGTATGTGTACAGCGTTAGCAACTCCAACACTGTGGGGCTTAGAAAGCATTCAGTTCTTCCAATTCACTACCATGTATTGCCCATCTCTCAGCTCAAAGAGCCTGGAGATTTGGACTTGCTTTTAGGGATGCCAAGAATAAGCACATCACCCACTAGGGTACCCATTTCATATGAATTATTCATCCTTACAAAACACTCCAGTTATAGGCTCTATGATATTTGGCTACACGTTAAACCATCAATCTTATTATATTTCCTTTAACATGCAGGAAATAAAAGCCAAGAGCACCTCCTTGGAAGCCAAATGGTGCAGAGAGAGGAAATTGATGAGGGCTATGTCACTCAGTAGTGAACCTGATTCGTCAGAAGTGAAAAAGGCATCAAAAACTTTGTTTAAAAAGCCACAGATCATTTTGAGCAAAGTCTGTTTCCCTCCATATGCTGATAGATTTCCTCTCATGGTTAAAGCCACAAGTTTTTTTCACAGAATATTAAAGTTATCAGATTTTGGAAGATAGAAGACCCATGCCAGCAAAGGTTCTGGTCTATTTGCCAGAAGATTTCCACTGGTTTGGGGCAGCTCTCAGGGCCATTGTCCTTTTGTGTTTCTGGCTGATAGGATGGAAAGGGACAGAAAACCCACCTCGATTCCTGTGGTGTGGGTACTGGCTGGAAATATGTATTGTTAGTGCCCTCTAGTGGCCAGGTCTTGGCTGGACGTTAAAAGAGATTTTCCACCATGAGCTGGGTGTTGAGTGCTTTTAAAAAGCAATTTTGCAAGTTGGCTGTTGCCTTTGTGCTCGGCTTGTAATGGCTTTTGACTTCATGATGCTGGTGCTTTCATCTAAAACCGTTTCAAAGCCTCTTGTGGAAGCAGGAGAGTTTGAACTAAACTACAATTTCTGAAAATGGCAAGTTGAAATCTTTTTGCCTCTAAAGCAGACTGTTCTTTGCCTGCATGCTTTCCTCTTGATTGTCTAGTCTCAAAATCAACGTCTTCATTCAGTGAATACATGTTTTCTATTACTCGAGTTCATATGACAAAATAAACTCGGGTCATAGAAAATATTTTTCTTCTTCATGCTAATTATGTGCCTTGAGAAGGCTCTAAAGTCATTCCCTTTTGACCTGGAAATTCCTCTTCTAGGAGTTTTTCCTAAGGAATCACTATGAATACGAGCAGGATTGAGGAACAAGCTATTTCTTAAAAGTTTATTCCTAATAAAGAAGAAAACACAAACAACCTAAAGGTCCAACAACACAGACATTGATAAATTATAGTTCCCCTAACTCATGGAGTAGGAGGTAGTGATTAAAAATAACATATTAGGCTGGGCGCGGTGGTTCACGCCTGTAATCCCAGCACTTTGGGAGGCCGAGGCGGGTGGATCACGAGGTCAAGAGATCGAGACCATCCTGGTCAACATGGTGAAACCCCGTCTCTACTAAAAAAATACAAAAATTAGCTGGGCATGGTGGCGCATGCCTGTAATCCCAGCTACTAAGGAGGCTGAGGCAGGAGAATTGCCTGAGCAATGTTCATTGCAGCACTATTCACAATAGCAAAGACGTGGAAGCAACCCAAATGCCCATCAATGATAGACTGGAGAAAGAAATGTGGTACATACACACCATGGAATACTATACAGCTGTAAAAAGGAATAAGATCATGTCCTTTGCAGGGACATGGATGGAGCTGGAAGCTGTTATCCTCAGTAAACTAATGCAGGAACAGAAAATCAAACACCACGTTCTCATTTATAAGTGGGAGCTAAAGAAAGAAAACACATGGACACAGGGAGAGGAACAATACACACTGGGGCCTGTCAGGTGTGAGAGCATTAGGAAAAAGGGCTAATGCATGCTGCGCTTCATACCTAAGTGATGGATTGATAGGTGCAGCAAACCGCCATGGTACATGTTTACCTATATAACAAACCCACACATGCTGAACATGTACCCTGGAACTTTAAAAATAAAATTAATTACACATATTATGGTTGAGAAGATCCTTTTCCAACAGCTGGGGACACTGGTCACTCTAGTGACTTTCCCAGTGTCTCACACAAAACCTCAGTGGTGGTTACGTGGATGTTCATTTTGCAGTATTTCATTGAGCTACACATTTTCTGAATATATGTATCTGTAATTTTAAAAGACTATTTTTTGTAGTATAAAAGGAGATTTAAAAAAAAAAAATCAAAGAAACCAGGTATTCTAACCTTTAATTTAGCACCATCTTTCCCACACTGTCTACTGCTTAGAAGAAAGAAGGTACTAAAGAGAAAACATGGAATTAGGGTCTCTGGTAACTAGATTTGCAAATTGCATTTAGAAGATCCCGTTGGTGGGACTGGCTTTGTTTGCAAATGGCTTTGTCAGTGGTGAATTGGAAGAGAATGTGGAGCCCCGCTTAACTCAAGTTCACAACTTGTCAGCGGATCTGGAAAAACAATACAGTTAAAATTCTTGACTCTCTGGAGATGGGAGATTATTAATGCATTTCACGAATGCATATTTTCTTATTGCCATAACAGTTGTGAGGAATGGCCACATCTTTTGCTGTTATTTTTAAACCCCGTAGAATATTTGTAGAAAAACGATTTGTCTAAATGTACAAGGTAGTTTATAACTTCTCTACATTTCCATGTCAGAAGCAAAGAGATAGTCAATTCTGAGTTACATTTAATAAGTATTCATTTGTATCTCTCCACCACAGACAAGAGAGAAGAGCAGCTTAGTCCCAGACTTCAAGGTACCCTCAGTATGGCTGGGAGGAAGTCTGACATCCTTCAAAAAAAAAAAAGAGAGCAATGTAAGGCGAGTGAATGCAGTGTACAGTATAAGCATTATAATGCTCTCAGGAATAAAATCAAGGGCCAAGATGCATAGTTTATCATAAGGAAATTTTGTGTCAGACTAATTTGGATATAAATCTGTATGGACATGTGATCTTAAATCTCTAAAGTTCAGTTCCTCTATCTGCAAAATGAGAATAATATTGGTACTTACTATTGTAAAGATTGAATGCACATTGCTAGCATATGCATAAGAAAATACTCATTGTACTCCCACGTTTATTGCAGCACTATTTACAACTGTCAAAAGTTGAATCTATTTAAGCATCCATCTACAGATGAATGGATAAAGAAAATGTGGTACATATACATGATGGAGTACTATTCAGCCATAAAAAAGGATGAATCCTGTCATTTGCACCAACATGGATGGAACTGGAGGTTACTATATTAAGTAAAATGAGCCAGGCACAGAAAGACAAGCTTTGTGTGTTCTCACTTATTAATATGAGTTTAAGATGAAAACAACTATATTCATGAAGATAGAGTAGAATGATGGTTACCAGAGGGTGGGAAAGGCAGTGGGGGAGTGGATGGAATGTGGGGGTGGTTACTGGACATGAACATAGAGCTAGAATGAATAAGATCTAGTATTTGACAGCACAACAGGGTGACCACAGTCAGCAATAATTTATTGTTCATTTCAAAATAACTAAAAGATGGGGCCGGGGGAGGAAAAGCATTAAGAGAAATAGCTGATGGATGCTGTGCTTAATACCAAGGTGATGGGTTGATCTGTACGGTAAACCACCATGGCACACATTTACCTATGTAATGAACCTGCACATCCTGCACATGTACCCCGGAACTTAAAATAAAAGTTGAATAATTGGGAGGCCGAGGCGGGTGGATCACGAGATCAAGAGATCAAGACCATCCGGGTCAACATGGTGAAACCCCGTCTCTACTAAAAATTCAAAAAATTAGCTGGGCATGGTGGCATGGTCCCCAACTCCCCAACTCTCCTGTACTCCCAGCTACTGAGGAGGCTGAGGCAGGAGAATTGCCTGAACCCAGGAGGCGGAGGTTGCGGTGAGCCGAGATCGCGCCATTGCACTCCAGCCTGGGTAACAAGAGCGAAACTCCATCTCAAAAAAAAAAAGTTGAATAAAAAATAAAGAACCCTAGCCCAGGCCCAGATGGTTTCACAGCCGAATTCTACCAGACATACAAAGAGGAACTGGTACCATTCCTACTGAAACTATTCCAAATAATCCAAAAAGAGGGAATCCTTCCCAAATCATTTTATGAGACCAACATCATCCTAATACCAAAACCCGGCAGAGACTAAACAAGAAAAGAAAACTACAGGCCAATATCCATGATGAACATAGATGCAAAAATCTTCAATAAAATACTGGCAAGCCGATTACAACAACACATCAAAAAGCTTATCCACCATGATCAAGTAGGATTCATCCCAGGGATGCAAGGCTGGTTCAATATATGCAAGTCTATAAATGTAATTCACCACATAAACAGAACCAAAAACAAAAACCACATGATTATCTCAATTGATGCAGAGAAGGCCTTCGACAAAATTCAACAGCCCTTTATGCTAAAAACTCTCAATAAACTAGGTATCGACGGAACGTATCTCAAAATAATAAAAGCTATTTATGACAAACTGACAGCCAATTTCATACTGAATGGGCAAAAACTGGAAGCATTCCCTTTGAAATCTGGCACTAGACAAGGATGCCCTCTCTCACCACTCCTATTCAATATAGTACTGGAAGTTCTAGCCAGAGCAATCAGGCAAGAAAAAGAAATAAAGGGTATTCAATTAGAAAAGGAGGAAGTCAAATTGTCTCTATTTGCAGACGACATGATTGTGTATCTAGAAGACCCTATCACCTCAGCCCAAAATCTCCTGAAACTGATAAGCAACTTCAGCAAAGTCTCAGGATACAAAATCAATGTGCAAAAATCACAAGCATTCCTATACACCAATAAGAGACTTAAAGAGAGCCAAATCAAGAACGAACTGCCATTCACAATTGCTACAAAGAGAATAAAATACCTAGGAATACAACTAACAAGGAACGTAAAGGACCTCTTCAAGGAGAACTACAAATCACTGCTCAACGAAATAAAAGAGGATACAAACAGATGGAGAAACATTCCATGTTCATGGTTAGGAAGAATTAATATCGTGAAAATGGCCATACTGCCCAAAGTAATTTACAGATTCAACGCTATCCCCATCAAGCTACCAATGACCTTCCTCACAGAACTGGAAAAAACCACCTTAAACTTCATATGGAACCAAAAGAGAGCCCGCATAGCCAAGTCAATTCTAAGCAAAAAGAACAAAGTGGGAGGCGTCACACTACCGGACATCAAACTCTACTACAAGGCTACAGTAATCAAAACAGCATGGTACTGGTACCAAAACAGAGATATAGACCAATGGAACAGAACAGAGGCATCGGAGGCGACACAACATATCTACAACCACCTGATCTTTGACAAACCTGAAAAAAACAAGCAATGGGGAAAGGATTCCCTGTTCAATAAGTGGTGTTGGGAAAACTGGCTAGCCATATGCAGAAAGCAGAAACTCGACCCCTTCCTGACACCTTACACTAAAATTGACTCCAGATGGATTAAAGACTTAAACATAAGACGTAACACCATAAAAACACTAGAAGGAAACCTAGGGAAAACCATTCAGGACATAGGTGTAGGCAAGGACTTTATGACCAAAACACCAAAAGCATTGGCAACAAAAGCCAAAATAGAGAAATGGGACCTAATCAAACTCCACAGCTTTTGCACGGCAAAAGAAACAGTCAATAGAGTGAATCGGCAACCAACAGAATGGGAAAAAATGTTTGCAGCCTACCCGTCTGACAAAGGGCTGATATCCAGAATTTACAATGAACTAAAAAAGATTTACAAGAAAAAAACAAACAAGCCCATTCAAAAATGGGCGAAGGATATGAACAGATACTTTACAAAAGAAGACATACATGAGGCCAACAAACATATGAAAAAATGCTCATCATCACTGGTCATTAGAGAAATGCAAATCAAAACTACATTGAGATACCATCTCACGCCAGTTAGAATGGTGATCATTAAAAAATCTGGAGAAAACAGATGCTGGAGAGGATGTGGAGAAACAGGAACACATTTACACTGTTGGTGGGAGTGTAAATTAGTTCAACCACTGTGGAAAACAGTGTGGCAATTCCTCAAGGACCTAGAAATAGAAATTCCATTTGACCCAGCAATCCCATTACTGGGCATATATCCGAAGGATTATAAATCGTTCTACTATAAGGACACATGCACACGAATGTTCATTGCAGCACAGTTTACAATAGCAAAGACCTGGAACCAGCCCAAATGCCCATCGATGATAGACTGGACGGGAAAAATGTGGCACATATACACCATGGAATATTATGCAGCCATTAAAAACGAGGAGTTCACATCCTTCGTAGGGACATGGATGAACCTGGAAAACATCATTCTCAGCAAACTGACACAAGAACACAAAATCAAACACCACATGTTCTCACTCATAGGCGGGTGTTGAACAAGGAGAACATGTGGACGCAGGGAGGGGAGCACTATACACGGGGGTCTGTTGGAGGGGAGGGGGGGATAGCGGGGGGGTGGGGAGTTGGGGAGGGATAGCATGGGGAGAAATGCCAGATATAGGTGAAGGGGAGGGAGGCAGCAAATCATACTGCCACGTATGCACCTATGCAACAACCTTGCATGTTTTTCACATGTACCCCAAAACCTAAAATGCAATAAAAAAATAAAATAAAGAACCCATTTAAACCATCTGACTGACCACCACCACCAACAACTAAAAGAGTATAATTGGATTGTTTGTAACACAAGGAAGGGGTAAATGCTTGAGATGATTCATACCCCATTTATCCTGTTGTAATTATGTTCTGTATGCCTGTATTAAAATATCTCATGTACCCCATAAATGTATACACCTACTATGTACCCACAAAACCTTTTTTAAAATAACGAAACACTTTAAATTTAAAAAAAGAAAGAAAATGCACATTGCCAGAAGATGCATAAGAAAATGCACATTGCAGGCCGTGCATGGTGGCTCACGCCTGTAATCATAGCACTTTGGGAGGCTGAGACGGGCGGATTGCCTGAGCTCAGGAGTTCAAGACCAGCCAGGGCAATGTGACCAAACCCTGTCTCTGTGAAAAATACAAAAAATTAACTGGACATAGTGGTGCATGCCTGTAATCCCAGCTACTTGGAAGGCTGAAGCACGAGAATCACTTGAACCCAGGAGGTGAAGGTTGCAGTGAGCTGAGATCATGCCACTGCACTCCAGCCTGGGTGACAGTGAGACTCTGTCTCAAAAAAATAAAAATAAAAAAATAAAAAAATTTGGCCACTCCCAAACTAAAGATCTTCATTTCCAAGCATTGTCACCAGGAAGAGTGTTGATTAATAAATGTATTCTTGAGTTAATAAACGGGAGGCAGAAAGCCTTGATGCAGTGTCAAAGGAGAGCCGGGTCATTTGGGGGTTTGTCTGGCAACTGAGCCAGGGGCCACCTTCTCTACTTCCCACTGCAGGGTCGTGAGACTTCGAGGAAGAGACACAGATCCTGGTGCCTGGACACCTGGCTTTGAGTCCTGGCTCTGACTCTAGCTTGCTGTGTGACCTCACACTTTCCCTTGTCCACCACAATGCCTTTTCCCCCCTTCATAAAAGGGAGACAACACCAGTGGGGCTCAAGCCTTCTGATAAAAGCTAATATTTCTAGGCTTGGCATGGTGACTCATACATGTAATCTCAGCACTTTGGGAGGCTGAGGTGGGTGGATCGCTTGAGCTCAGGACTTTGAGACCAGCCTGGGAGACATGGTGAAACCGCATCTTTATCAAAAATGTGAAAAATGAGCTGGGTGTGGTGGCACGCACCTGTGGTCCCAGCTACTTGGGAGGCTGAGGAGGGAGGATTGCTTGAGCCTGGGAGTTTGAGACCAGCCTGGACAACATAGTGAGACTTCATTGCTACAAATTAATGGAAAATTAGCTAAGTGTGGTGGTATATACCTGTAGTCCTAGCTACTTTGGAGGCTGAGGCAGGAGGATCACTTGAGCCCAGAAGTTTGAGGTTACAGTGAGCTATGGTCATGCCACTGCACTCCAGCCTGTATGATGGAGCAAGACTCCATGCCTCTCTCTCTCTATCTCTCTCTATATATATATCTTATAATGTATACTTAATATTTGTACATATAATATATAATATGTAAAATATATACAAAATGCATAAATGTATGTGTGTGTATTTAACAGCTGTCAATTCTTTGACACCTCTCCCTTCAAGTGATGAGTTTTATGTCACCTCTACTTGAATCTGGGCTGACTTTAGTGACCTTCTTAAAATCAATGGGCCATAGGAAATAATGCTGTGTGTTTTTTTGAGGCTGAGTCCTAAAAGATGAAGCAGCTCCCAACTTATTTGCTGGAACATTCTTGCTTGTACCCTGAGCCACCATATAAGAAGCCCAACTCCCCAACTCCCCAACTCTCCAGCTCCTCAACTCCCCTGAGACTGCCCTATAGTCAGGTCATGTGTGGATGCTGTTGTCGACCACCCAGCTGAGCAGCTGACAGCCAGTGTCACCTGGCAACTACAAGTAAGCCACTTTAGATCCCCAGACCAATTGCACCATCACATGCCTTTGGCATCTGTCAACATTTGACTGCACTGTATGAGAGACCTTGGGCAAGAGCTCCCCAACTAAGCCTTTCCAGAATTCCTGACACAAAATCATGAGCAAAATAAAATGTTTCAAGCCACCAAGTGCTGGGCTAATTTGTTACTCACCAGTGGTAACTAGAACACATTCAAAGATGGAAAGCGATTGGCCCAAGACATCCAGGGAAAGTGGCAAAACCAAGGCTTAGAATACACCTTACCTAACCCTCAGCCAGAGTTCTTTAAGTCTGCTTCAATGTGAGGTTGAATCTGTTTCTCAAGCTCTGGGGAGATGCTCCCCAGTGGATATTCTAACCAGGGTGGGAAGCGTCAATAACAGTTCTCTGTGCATGACACCAGGGAACACAGAAGAAAGGTCACATTCCTTCCAGGAAGAAGAGACAAATCTCCTATACAGAAGAATCCCAAGTAATTGATGTAGATTCTCTACAGTCATGGCAGTGGAGCCTAACTCCAACTCCTTTGGGGTGATTTGAGTGTAGTGACTTCCTGCCAAACACTGTGGTATAGAAAGGGAGGCCAAAGAATAACTTTACAGTGGAGAACCCTGGCAAACAGTACCTCCACCTGGTGATTAAGCTGTAGGGGAGAAAATATTTTGTTTTCTCACCGATCACTAAGTTCATGGCTAAGGCACCTATAATAAAGGACAGGTGAACAAGAGAAAAGCACACACAATTTTATTTTATTTTATTTTATTTTATTTCCAAGATGGAGTGTCACTCTGTTGCCCAGGCTGGAGTGCAGTGTCACAATCTCTGCTCACTGCAACCCCCACCTCCCAGGTTCAACCAATTCTCCTGCCTCAGCCTCCCAAGTAGCTGGCACTACAGGCACACACTACCACCATGCCTGTCTAATTTTTGTATTTTTAGTAGAGAGATGGTTTCACCATGTTGGCCAGGCTGGTCTTGAACTCCTGACCTCGTGATCCACCTGCCTCCACCTCCCTAAGTGCTGGGATTACAGGCGTGAGCCACCTTGCCTGGCCCACACAATTATTTAATACAAATTTTACAGGACATGAAAGCCTTCAGAAATGAAGACCCAGAGAAACAGGAAAATTTGTCTGCTTAGGTTTGATGACGAGTGAAGGATTGTAGGAAAGTGTGATTGAAGGACAGAGGATATAATCTAATAGTCATAAACTGGAAGAACTTAACAAGGCCTATTTGATCAGATTCTTGGCATCCCTGTGGCTTCAGGGTTACGGATGTTCTTTTATCTAAGGAGGCTAGCTTAAAAATGACCTGCTTCAGGGGAGAAGAGCAGGTGAATGGATGGTTGGAGAGTGACCTGTTTAAGTTTTATAATCTTCTGCTGCTGTTTTCTGTACTGCCAAGGTGCCATATTTTGGGTTAGCGTGTCCTGAACCCCATCAAAGGAAATTATCCATGATGATGTCATGCATGTACCCTTGATAAAATATGAGGAAAGTGACACTTTATCTCTGCAGGCTTCCTCCCCCAAATCCCATAACCCCAGTCTAGTCATGAGAAAAATATCAGAAATATTCCAACTGCGGCCCATTCTGCAACATAACTGACCAGGACATCTCAAAGCTGTCAAGGTCATCGAAGCCAAGGAGAGTCTGAGAAACTCACAGCCAATAGAATCCTAAGAAGAACTGAGGACTAAATGTAATGTGGGATCTTGGATGGGCTCCTGGGACAGAAAAAGGACATTAGGCAAAAGTTAAGGGAATCTGGAAAAAGTAGGGACATTATTTAATGATGATATCTCAGTATTGCTTCTATAGCTAAGACAAATGCACCAGAGTAGTGTAAGATGTTAACAGCAGGGAAGATAGGGTGTGAGTTATATAGGAACTCTCTGTATTATCTTTACAACTTTTATGTAAGTCTAAAAATATTCTAAAATCTAAAAAGGAAAGATGAAACGTGTTGTCAAGGATGTGGAGAAAAGGGAACCTTTGTACAGTGCTGGTGGGAATGCAAATTAGTGCAGCCATTATGGAAAACAGAATGGAGGTTCCTCAAAACACTGAAAATAGAACCATTCGATCGAGCAATTCCACTCCTGATATGTATCCAAAGAAAGTGAAATCAGTATGTCAGAGAAACATTGGCACTCCCATATTCATTGCAATATAATTCACAATAGCCAAGATACGGATGGAATCAACCTAAGTATTCATGACAGATGAGTGGATAAAGAAAATGTGGCATATATACACAATGGAGTATTATTCTGCCCTTAAACAAAAGGAAATTCTGTCATTTTTGACAACATGGATGAACCTGGAGAACATTGTGCTAAGTGAAATAAGCCAGACACAGGAAGACAAATACTATATGATCTCACTTATATGTGGAATCTACAGAGGTTGAACTCAGAAGTAGAGATTAGATTAGTAGGTACCAGATTCTGGGGGTGGGGGAGAGAATGGGGAAATGTGGGTCCAAGAGTACAAAGCTCTGGTTCGAGTTGGTGTTTGAAATATAAATGAAAAATGAATCGGGGCACAGTGGCTCATGCCTGTAATCCCAGCACTTTGGGAGGCCAAGGAGGGCAGATCACCTGAGGTTGAGAGTTCAAGACCAACCTGACCAACATGGAGAAACCTAGTCTCTACTAAAAATACAAAATTAGTTGGATGTGGTGGCACATGCCTGTAATCTCAGCTACTCAGGAGGCTGAGGCAGGAGAATCACTTGAACCTGGGAGGCAGAGGTTGCGGTGAGCCGAGATGGTGCCATTACACTCCAGCCTGGGCAACAAGAGCAAAACTCCACCTCAAAAAAAAAAAAGCATAAAATATATATTTAAAATTATAAAATATAAAAATTGGAAAGGGCACAAAGTGTCAGATCGGAGGAAAAAATTTTTGAGATCTATTGCACAGCATGGTAACAATAGTTAATAATACTGTATTGTATATTTCAGAATTGCTAAGAAAGCAAAATTCAAATGTTCTCAAAATACAAAAATGGTAAGTATTTGAGATGATGGATATGTTATCTTGAGTAATCATTTCATCATGTATACATATATCAAAATAATCATATCATACCTCATAAATATATGTAATTATTGCCAATTTAAAATTTAAAAAAAAGAAAAGAAAAAGAAGCCACATACCAAGCCTGCTCCCAGCTGTGTGAAGGAAACCAATTTTATAAGCTATATGGCTTCTCTTTTTCCTTCCAAAACCTTTCACCCTAGGGTGTTACCCTTCCTCCACTAGAGAATGGAAGGAACACAAGGTTCAGAGTCAAACAGGTGGAGACCACCCCAGCCCTGCGGCTGACTGGTTTCAGGAGCTTGGCTAAGTCACTCAGCCTCTCCGGGTGTGTAAAATGCAGAAACTTCTATCCCACACTGAATTTATAGGATTCAATGAACCAACGTGTTAAAGCACTTCTAAAGGTATAAAAGTTTTTATAATCTTCTTTAGACCCACAGACATGAATGATCGTTTTAAAACATGTTTTAAATATGCAGTTTTCTAAAGTGTACACTTACCATTTACGCAATTTTATATGACCCGTGGCGTGGTCATCTACATGCTTGGCATGTGTGTGCAGTCTTTTGTTTTCTTTTCCTTTTTTACATTTCTTCCTCCTTTTCTCCTTCCTGCCTTTTATCTAGAATATATACCTCTGTATTTTTCTCCATATTTTAGAGCCCTATACATATATTTGCATATCTGTATAGTTATACATGTACACATATACATACATAACAGCCATGGGCAAGGTTGCACTATTTACAAAAAAAGTTGGATCATAACATGTATGCTTTTTTTTTTTTATTTTTGCATCTTTTCTTCCTTAAAACACAAGTTAATTTTTTTTTTTTTTTTTTTTTGAGACGGATTCTCCTTCTGTCGCCCAGGCTGGAGTGCAGTGGCACAATCCTGGCTCACTGCAACTTCCTCCTCCCAGGTTCAAGTGATTCTCCTACCTCAGCCTCCTGAGTAGCTGGGATCACGGGCATGCGCCACCATACCTGGCTAAATTTTTTTTTTATTTTTAGTGGATACAGGGTTTCATCATGTTGGTCAGGCTGATCTTGAACTCCCGACCCCATGATCTGCCCGCCTCAGCCTCCCAAAGTGCTGGGATTACAAGCGTGAGCCACCATGCCCAGACAATGTTTTAAGTTATTTGATAATGTTCTATTTCATCTTTTTAGCATTTTTGTACATATTCTGATGTTTTTATTTCTTTGGATTAGATTTCCAGTGTAAGATTTCTGGGTGGATAAAAGCAAAGTATATTTTCTGTCTTTTTAATTTTAGCAGATGTTGCCAGGGCTGTATGTGAATCACTTAACTTGTAATGCCACTGCACTTGTCACTGTGGCAAGGAGAAAGCCTTCACCTGAGCATCAGGCGGAAGTCAGCTCTGCCAGGGATGGGCTGTGTCACTTTGGACAAGTTGGTTTCCCTCTCTGGGCTTTGATTTTGTAGTGGGTAAAATCGGTGGTTGGTCTAAGACAGTGTTTTTTAAATTAATACTGGAGCTGATGTTCTCAAAAATAAAATATTTTTGGACACCCAATTTATGAAACAGAGATAGAGGATACTCTGGGGAAGCAGAGAGTCCCTGCCCACTTGATCTTTCCTAAATGCCCTTGGAGGGCCCTCCAGCATCTCTCAGAAGAGAAGACTACGCTAAGCATAGTTAGAACTCACGGGCATTTCCGGAAGGTCTATAGTCCAAGTGCACACCAGCGATGCCTCCCGAAGAACAAGATCAAGGGCTTGTTTATCCATGTGCCTCTTGGACCACCCTCCCCACTTAATCCTAACCCTATTTCCAGGTATTTGTACAAAATTTTCTTTCCATCCTCTCCCCAGAAAGAATACATAGGCTGGGCCAAAAGAGAGTTAAAGCAAGGAGTATTTCTGGATACCCTCATGTAGACCCTCACCTCCATGGGCTTCACTCCATCAGGAGAAATTAAAATACTTTCTATGAAAAAAATATGAAACCAAATGTTTGCAAAGATGTGGAGAAACAGGCACTCTCATACCATTCTCCCAATTCATCTTTTCCTAGAATTCCTGGGGGGATGAATTGATACATCTTTTCTGGAGAGCAATTTGAATTTAACGTCTCATAAAAATGCATGTGGGTTGATTCAGGAATTTCCTTCTAGAAGTTGATCTTAGGGAAGTTATCAGTCAAGTACTCCAAGATTTATACACAAACCTGTTCATTTCAACCTTATTTTAAAAAATAATTTCTAATAACACACCCAGGGATTTCCTTTCCAGCAAATGATTTAGAGCAGAGTTATGTGGAAATACACTTTTTTCTTTTTGGAGACAGAGTCTCACTCTGTCACCCTGGCTCAAGTGCAGTGGCGTGATTTCGGCTTACTGCAACCTCCACCTCCCAGGTTGAAGTGATTCTCATTCTCCTGCCTTAGCCTTCCAAGTAGCTGGGACTACAAGCAGGTGCCACCATGCCTGGCTAATTTTGTATTTTTAGTAGAGACGAGGTTTCACCATGTTAGCCAGGCTGATCTCGAATTCCTGACTTCAAGTGATCCACACACCTCAGCCTCCAAAGTGCTGGGATTACAGGTGTGAGCCACTGCATCCAGCCAAGAAATACAAATGTTTTTACCAGATATTCTTGAGTGAGGAAATTTCTCATGTGATTCATTTTAATTATAGAAAGCATAAATATATAATATTTAAATGTGCATTAGGATATTTCACAAAATGTTAACATGACCCTGGGTGAGGAAAAATCATGGGTAATGTATTTAACATTACACTCTGTATTTTGTGTATTTTTCCCAAAACTGGACATGGAAATTAACTGTATAAAATATAAAAATACACGAATAAATATCTTTACATGGATTACATTGATCAGATGAGTGACTCATGCATTTGTTTCCTTTTAGAAATGACATCTTTTTAATTTTAAAAGCACAAATATGTTTGTTGCAAAAAATAAGGAACTCTGGAAAACAATTTGACAACATATGTGCACATCTGTTATTTCTGATGGTTGTTGCCAAGTGTTTTACTGTCACACAAAAAGCTTTGACGCAATAACATGAATGAATCTCAAGAGTATTTTGCTTAATAAATGAAGCCAGACTCAGAGGCTACATACTCTATGGGTCCATTTGTATGACATTCTATAGGGATGGAAACAGATCAGTAGTTGAAGAGTCTGATGGTCAGCGAAGGGTTCACAATAAAGATGCAGCGCTAGAGAAATTTGGAAGATGGTAGAGCTGCTCGGTATCTTGAGTTTAGTAACCATTTGTCAAACCACATAGACCTATACACCAAAACAATTGAATTTTACTCAGTGTAAATTTAAAATAAATAATAATTTTAAGAGATGATTGAGAAAGTAGGAGTCTTACACACTTATCCTGCAGTATCTTTGGGAAAATCTCTACAACTCTAATTGCTTGAAGCTGCACACCTGAGACTGGGTAATTTATAAGAGAAAGAGGTGTAACTGACTCACGGTTCCACAGGGCTGGGGAGGCCTCAGGAAATTTACAGTCATAGTGGAAGGGGAGGCATAAACATTCTTCTTTCCGCGGCGGCAACAAGGAGAAGTGTGGAGTGAAGTTGGGGAAAAGCCCTTTATAAAACCATCAGATCTCGTCAGAACTCACTATCACAAGAACGGCATGGAGATAACCGCCTCCATGATTCAATTACCTCCCACCGGGTTCCTCCCGTGACGTGTGGGGATTATGGGAACTGGAATTCAAGATGAGATTTGGGTGGAGACACAGCCAAACCATACCACCACCTCATAGGAGAGGGATTGGAACCTCTCAGCTTCACTCCCACCCCAATATTATGCAGTGGAAGAAACGTCCAACCCTTAAGTTTGAAAGCAAAACAATAAAACCACCGCAGATCCAGCTTCTGCCAGGGTTGTTCCTTTGGTTGTATGGGTACTGTGAATAACCTCCAATAAATGAGGAGAAAATAAATCACTGAGCCCAGAATGGTACAGAAAACAATGACTGAATCAATTCAAATCACATAAGCTCTACTTTCAAGTATCCTGAATGTCTTTATTTTCGTCCATCTTTGCTACGCTGCCACAGTGCCCATCACACCACCATCACCCCTAGCCTGGAGGAAGACAGTAGGCGCCTAACTGACCTCCTCCACACTTTGTAACTGCACACTCCACACAGCAGCCAGGGTGTTACTTTTCAGAAATTTTTATTTTAATCAAAAAAGGCATGTGTATAATTTTTTAAAACTCAAAGAGTACTAAAAACTTTATATGTAAAATTGATCAATTCTCTTCCTCTCCATCCTAACTTCAATCCCACTACCCACAGGCAACTACTTTCTTCTAGGGTTTATCTGCATAAAACTAAATAATATACACATATTGTCACTTTTATGTGTCAATTTTAGTCTGTTAACTATCTGCTGTGGTAGATAAGGATTGAACTCCCTTGTAACTACCTCTCCTCCTTATTTTCTCCCTGTCCTGCAATTTTTGGTTAAGGAAATATTCAGTGTGTACATTATTATGACTACTGATTTTCTTAAATGCTGAGCTAAATAATACTTTCTAATCATGCTACTGTCTTGGTTAACTTTCCATTTTTTCCTGGAGTTGACAATTGCCTTTTTCTTCTATTTGTTTAAGTATCTTTGTACTTTTTAAATTACTCCACCACACTTGTCCAATGTCTACCAGTATTATTTTGTAATTGCTGAATGAACTTTTAAAAATATAGACCTTGTTACATCCCTTTTTAAAACTCCTCCATTACCTCCCACAGCACTCAGAATCAAACCCCAACTCTCTTCCTTGGTCAGCAGGGTTCTGCATGACCTAGCCTCTGCCCACTTTCCAAGGCTTCTCAAGCCAACCTCCCTTTCTTTGTAGACTTTTTACATTTCCTAGAATAGTCAAGCCCTTTTTCTTTTTCTTGTCACTTTGCCTGGCTGGTTCATTCCTGACCTTCAGATCTTTTTTGAAATGTCTCCTCACAGAGGCTTTCTGCATCCAATGTTTATAAATTAATGCCTTCCTTGTTATTTGACTTCTTTCCTCTCTTACAGGTTTCAAGGTTTTTTCATTGCCTTTTCTGTATTCCCCAATGTTTCTCTCTCCTCCTTACTCAGCTTAATTTTCATGATCAGTTGTTATAATGACAACTTCCTTCCCTCATTCACATCATAGAAGTCACTTGGCAAAAGCAAAATCTTGTTTATTCAACTCTACATTTTCTTGCCTCATACGCATGCAGTTGAATGTAGTTGAGGGGAAAAGCACGTAACTGGAATAATCATAACTACAAATCCTAAGCTACGAACCCCTCAAAGCTGCCAAGCTATCATTTTCTATTCTCCTATGACACTGATGTTCTCAGCCCTAAAAGACTTGTGCATTTCATCTTCACACCTGAAACCCCTGATGCCTCCTCCTCCCTCACTCCCAGTTGACAACCTCGCATTCTACTGTTTGGGAAAATAGAAGCAGTCAGAGGAGAATCTCTCTGGACTCCCACATAGGTTCTATCAACTTACTCTTTGCTGTTTCCTGATTTTGCAGAGAAACATCTCAGTTTCTACTTCTAAGCGCCTGCTCACTTGGGCACTAGACATCATTCCTTCTCAACTACCGAAGAACACCAGTGCAGCAGTTCTGCCTTCTTCCTCCCATAGCATCATTTCCCCTCCCACTTGGGTCATTTCCATGAGCAAACTTCCCACTACTTCTTCAATTTTAGAAAAAATAAAAATAAGCCTTCCTTTGACCTCACATCCTTCACCATCTACATTCGTATTTCTTAATTTTGAAATGAAACACCTTGAAATATCATCTGTGCCCACTTTATCCAATCTTCTCCTTCCATTCTTTCTTAGACCCTCCTTTTGCCCTGACTACTTGACCAAACTTCTCTTGTCAAGGTTACCATTTTCTCCCACATTGCTAAGTCCAATGTTCTATTAGCTGTTCTGCTGCTTAACCAGCAGCAGCAGTTACGACACATTATCACTTCCTCTTCTATGGAAAATTCTTATCACTTGGGTTAGCAGACACCAAATGCACTTTGCGGTTCTCTTTCTACCTCGCTGTGTGCTCCTTCTCAGCCTCCTTCACTGATTTCTTCTCCAGTCACCTCCCTCTTCAGATTGGATCCCCCACTCTGCCCTGGGTCATCTTCTCTGTCTACACTCACTCCCTTGGTGTTGCCATTCAGTCTTATGGCTTCAAATGCCATCTATCTGCAGACAACATCCTCATTAACATCCACTGGTAAGATTTTCCCCAGGTTCATCCTAAGATCCATCCATTACGTTTGTTTTTCATGGGGATATCTTCTGTTCATGCATTCAATTCCTTTCCTTACTCTTTGGACATTTTAAACATTTTTTAAAGTCATTTCCAGATGCAAATCCCTGTGGAGCTCTAATTCTCTGGGTGTGAATTCTTCTCAATCTTCACACACCTGTTTTGTTGTTGCTGTTGTTGCTGGCTTCTTGGTTGAGCGTTTCCACATGAGCAGGTTGTACAGGTTCCGACATGACACACGTGGCAAAGTCTTGAGATTCTAATTTTTCACAGTGAATTCTGTTTCATACCACAGCTTAAGAGAAACAGCCTGGTATGGTTTGTGTTCTCTGGCTAGTGAGTTTAGTCTTTTTGATGTACAGTCGGACAGCATAACCCCTTCCTGACTCCTCACTTTATTTAGAGAGCTCACTTCCAGCTTCCTATTGTTAGTGTCCGTGACCTTGACCTTCACTCTTATTCCTTCTTGGGCATTAAGCCCAGTCCCTACATGCCAATTGATTATTTTTTTCCCCTCCTCCTCTTCTCTTCTCTTTTCTCTTCCCTTCTCTCTTCTCTCCTCTCCTCTTCCTTCTCTCCTTTCCTCTCCCTTCCACCCTCCCTCCCTTCCTTCCTTTTTTGCTTATATCTCCACTAAATTTTCTTTATTTTTAAAATGAAAAATACGTAAATGTAAGGTGTCCAACATGATGTTTTGATATACATAGTGAAATGATTAGTACAGTCAAGCAAATTAACATTTCCATCTTCTCATATACTCACCTTTGTATGTGTGTGGTGAGAACCCCTAAGATCTACTCTTAGCAAATTTTAATTTTATTAACTATAGTCACCATGCTGTACATTCGGTCTCCAAAATTATTCATCTTGTAACTGCAAGTTTGGGCCCTTTGATCAGTATCTCCCCCATTTTTTCCCAGCCCTCGACTCGTGATAACCACTGTTCCATTCTCTGTTTCTATGTATTCGACTTATTTAGATTCCACATATAAATGAGATCATGCAGTATTTTGTCCTCTGTGTCAGACTCATTTCACTTAGCATAATGTCCTACACATTCATCCATATTGTTGCAAATGGCAGAGTCACCTTCTTTAAGGCTGCATAATATTCCATGGTGTGTGTGTGTGTGTGTGTGTGTGTGTGTGTGTGTGTAACATTTTCTTTATTCATCCACTTAGATTGTCTTCATGTCTTGGTTATGGTGGATAATGCTACAGTGAATATGGGACTGCAGGTATCTGTTTAGGGTACTAATTTCATTTCCTTTGGGTATACACCCAGAAGAGAGATTGCTCAGTCATATTGCAGTTCAATTTTTTATCTTTTGAGGAACCTCTATCCTGTTTTCTGTAAAGTCTGTACCAATGTCCCTTCCCACCAACAGGGTACAAGAGTTCCCGATGTGCCCCGAGATTTTAACTCCCATTTCCTGTTACCACTTACAAATCTTTTTATATTTCTGCCACCTAAAGAGTTCCTCTTCTTCCATTTGAGCCTTTTTATATTTCTACCTTTTTATATTTCTGCCACCTAAAGAGTTCCCCTTCTTACATTTGAGCTTCACTGTATGTTAAACATTTTTTGGTTATGTGATTTTCCAGAATTTCTCCATTTGGAATAGGAGCCTCTGCCTCCTTCCTTCTCTGTTATGTAACACCTTTATTATCTTTAATGCACCATTTATTTTACTTTGTTTGCTTATTATCTGTGTCCTAGGAAAATGTAAACCTATGAGGGTAAGGACCTTGTCTGTCTTATCCCCATCCAACTTCTCTGTGGCAGACAGTGTGTGGGCCCCACCGAGATTCCCTGAGCATTTACTATCTCCAAACATGCCAATGGCTTCTTACTGTAAGAACCATGACCATGCCCTGGGGGATTTCTTTGCTTGCAGGAGTGCTAGGTCCACATACTGGACAGGCTGGGAGGGCAGAGTCATCTGCTGGGAGTACTCCTTAATCCATAAGAGATGGAAGCTGGTGAATAAATATTTCGGCTTTTCTTGCCTTTCAGCTGGGCTGACTCTGGGACATTTTTCTGAGAAATGTTTTATGCGATCTTTCTGAGGTCTGCAGTGGGTTCAAATGCCAGCCACCCACACTAGTAACATGCTCTCAAACATCCTGTATTGGTTGTTATCTTGCCCTGTCTCATTTTTGTCATCCGCCTTCCAAATTACTTTCACTCACAACATTTTATTGGGTCTGCTTCTGCAAAAAAAATCCAAGCTGAGACACCCTATGGCTCAGAAAGGTTCCTAGAGATAAAGCAGGATCCACTCTGAATGAATGAATAAATGAATGAATGCATATGAAGAAATTTCATCCAGGTCAAGCATGATTGTTCATGCCTGTAATCCCAGTACTTTGGGAGGTGACGGTAGGAGGAGCTTGAGCCAGAGAGTTGGAGACCAGCCTGGGCAACAGAGTGACACTCCTTCTTAACAAAAAATTTATAAAGATTATCCAGCCATGGTGATGTGCATCTGTAATCCCAGCTACTTGGGGGGCTGATCTGGGAGGACTGATTGAGCAATCAGGATGTTGAGGCTGCAATGAACCCATGACTGTGCCACTGCACTCCAGCCTGGGTGACACAGCAAGACCCTGTCTCAAAAATAAATTTTAAAAAATTAAACTATTTGGCCGGGTGCGGTGGCTCACGCCTATAATCCCAGCACTTTGAGAGGCCAAGGCGGGTGGATCACGAGGTCAAGAGATCGAGACCATCCTGGTCAACATGATGAAACCCTGTCTCTACTAAAAATACAAAAAATTATCTGGGCATGTTGGTGTGTGCCTGTAGTCCCAGCCACTCAGGAGGCTGAGGCAGGAGAATTGCTTGAACCCAGGAGGCGGAGGTTATGGTGCGCCGAGATCGCGCCATTGCACTCCAGCCTGGGTAACAAGAGCGAAACTCCATCTCAAAAAAAAAAAAAAAAAAAAAATTAAACAATTTTTTAAAAAAGAAATTGCATTCAAATCCCTTAAAAGTGAAACAAGCTACAGTTGTTTGAAGAATTGGCATACTACCTCTACCCTTAAGACAGTGAAAATATCTAGAGGGTGTAATAGAGGGGAGAGAAGGGGCGATGCGTGTCATTTGTCCATGGTCATGACTTTAAATAGAGTTGAATGGGGTGTCATTCTTTCTCCTACCCGTGGGACAATAGTGACATCTGTTCAGCTTCTCTTATACCTTGTGTTACATAAATAATGCTGTAGTGAACATTCTAATAATTGCATCTTTGCACATTTGTGAAAACTGCTGTGAGAGAAATTCCCGGAAATTGCCACGAGTCTCATAAACTATGAGTTTTTTTGCATTTATCAGCTCTGCCAAATGCTCTCCAGTTTTACATTCCCCACATCCTTAACAACAGTAAGTGTAACTCACATGCTTCCTCTTCGACAATTTGGTATATGAATCGCAGACTTTTTGTGGCTAGAATTTGCATGTCCACAAATGTGAGTGAGGCTGATTTTCTTCTTCTGTGTTTATTACTTCTCCAAATTCTGAACCAGGAGAAAACGAAACAGGCAGAGGGAGGTGCACAAGTGGACAAGGAGTATCAGAACCATTCAAAATCCCAACCTTTTGAATAGTTTCCCAGTGAGTGGGAAAATGAGAGGTTTTTGTTTTAACATGATTTCAGATGATGGCAATGAGAAAGAAAAAATTAGCTGATCATTATCAAAATTCTAAGGACTGAAGAAAGTTAAAGATGTTTACCCAATGAAGGAAGTCAGTGCAAGAGGCAACTTGAACAAACAGGCCCCAGGGTGGATGAGATGGTTCATGAGATGGCAAGATTAGCACACCATTGGTTGGGTGATTAAACTAAGGTCTTTTAGTTTGCCCATGATTTTATTTTCTGTCATGGTGAAAGAGTTGCCATGTTTCCTTTTATAAACACACACAAGGGTGGTATGAGGTAGCCAGTCTTTCAAAAGGCTCCCAGTGATCCCTTCCTGCTGGTATTCACACCTTTGTGTAACCCCCCACCTCTCAAATATGGGCTGCACTTATTACCTGTTTCAAAACGATAGAAGGTGGCACAGGCTATGGGGTGTCCCTTCAATAACTAGGTTATAAGGGACTGTGACTTCTGTCTTGCTAGCAGAATCTCTCTATTGCCTTCTGAGCTTGCATGATTTGATGAAGCAAGAATCTGTGTTGGAGAAGACTGTATGACCAAAAAAAAAAAAAAATGAAGGTGGAGGCCAGGTGCAGTGGCTCACAACTGTAATCTCAGCACTTTGGGAGGCTGAGGTGGGAGAATTGCTTGAGCTCAGGAGTTCAAGACCAGCCTGGTCAAGATAGGGAGATCCCGTCTCTACAAAAAAAAAAAAAAAAAAAAAAAAAAACGTTAGCTGGGCATGGTGGTGCATGCCTATAATCCCAGCTTCTTGGGAGCCTGAGGCAGGAGGATTGCTTAAGCCTAGGACTTCAAGGCTGCAGTCGAGCCATGTTTGTGTCACTGCACTCCAGACTGGTCAAACTGTCTCAAAAATTTTTTTTTTAAAAAGGAAGAAAGAAAACGAGGGTGACCTCTAGCCGATCGTCAGCAAGAATCCAAATCCCGCCTGCCAACAGCCACGGAGTGAGTTGGGAAGTGGGTCCTTTCCCAGCTGATCCTGCAAATGAAACTCAGGCCCTGGCCAGCACCCTGATTACCTCTAGGAAAAGATCCCAATGAAAAGGACCCAGTGAAGCCGTGTCCAAACGCCAGACCCACAGAAATGGTGTGGTAATACAAATGTTTCTTGTTTTGAGGTAATGCTTTATGCAGCAATCAATGGCTAATACAGATGGCATGTTTTATGGTAAACATCACTGATTTTATAGGATTTTGATAGCACTTTCATACTCCAGAGAGATTGAAAAGCTCCCCTCGCCTCTTGGGGAAAGTGGAGAGAAACTAAGTCCACACCCTGGTTGCATTTATATTATTTTTCTGCACAAATAAAAGTACTCTTATCCTATTATTTTTTAATACTTAAAAAAAAGAGAGATGGGAATCTCACTATGTTGCTCAGGCTGGTCTCAAACTCCTGACCTTAAGCAATCCTCCCACCTTGGCCTCCCAAAGTGCTGGGATTATAGGTGTGAGCTACTGCACTCAACCTCTTATCCTATTCTTCTACACCTTTATGCCTATACATTTGTATATGCACATTGGTTGTTTCTTCCAATGGTCCCCTAGACATAAACTCAGGTTCATTAATTTCCCCATTTTTTTTTTTTATTTTTTGAGATGGAATCTCACTCTGTCACCCAGGCTGAAGTGTAGTGGCGTGATGTCCGATCACTGCAACCTCTGCTTCCCGGGTTCAATCAATTCTCCTGCCTCAGCCTCTTGAGTAGCTGAAACTACAGGTGTGCACCACCATGTCTGGCTAATTTCATTATCTTCATTCACCCTTGCATTATCAGATATTGACCAAATCCCAGATCTTCCCCTCCAAGTGGCCCCTTGATGAACGAGGGCCCAAACATCACGGCAGAGTGTCTTGTATCCTGTAATATGATAGATGGAAATGATGCATAAAGAAGGACTCGGGGCCCTTTCAGTCATGGTTGCAGGAAAAGCCCTGGAATGTGAACAGATGCAGGCCACTCCAATGGTCCTCACTCATGTCCCTGAAACTCGAACGTGGTTTGCCTTAGTCAATGGTGCCACTCAAGTGGCTCCTCCAAATACACAGGCTTAGGTGCCACCCTAGATTCTACTGGGTTTTAAATTTTGTCTTTTGAGGCCTGGTGCAGTGGCTCACGCCTGTAATCCCAGCACTTTGGGAGGCTGAAGTGGAAGGATGGCTTGAGCCCAGGAGTTTAAGACCAGCCTGAGCAACAAGGCAAAACCCTATGTCTACAAAAAAAAAATACAAATATTAACCAGGCGTAGTGGTGGATGCCTGTAGTCCCAGCTACTCAGGGAGTTGAGGTGGCAGGATTACTTATGCCCAGGAGGTCGAGGGTGAGCCATGTAGTGAGCCATGTAGTGCTGCTGTACTCCAGCCTGGGTGACAGAATGAGACTCTGTCTCAAAAAAACCTTTTTTTAAAACAAAAAAAAAATTTTAAGTCACTTTGTTTTTTTTTTTTTTGAGGAACAGCATTTAAGGAATTGAGGGAAGATACCACCAGGAAATGGAATGAAAAGAAAAGGAAAAGCAAAGAGAAGTTATCCTAACAGAGATAAGATTTTTTTCTCTTAAGTTTAAAAGAACTGGGAACTCTTAAATTCTCCCCCAGTAATAAATTATCTCTCTGTCAATCCTGTTCTCTCTTGTTTCTGTTCAAGTTTAGATATAATTATGCCTATGAGGCTCAGGGGAATTTTTTCACTGTTAAATGGAAACAGCTATATAAACTTTAATATGGAGATTGTATTTATCTATGTCATAACCAGGGTTTTAGAATTTGGCAATTAATTGTTATATTCCATGGTTCTCAAATTATTCTTTTGGAGCAGAGGAAGCCTTTGTTTAAAGGAAATCTCTCAAGCAGGATCAGTATGTGTAGCAATTAAAATAAGAGCTGCTGGAATACTCAGCAATAAAAAGAAAAAACAAAGCACTGATGTACAAAACAATTTGCATTAATTTCAAAGGAACTTAACTGAGTGGAAGAAACAACCTCAAAAGGTCATGTACTGCATGATCCCATTGATACAATCTTGAAATGACTAAATTATAGAGATGGAGAACAGAATAGGGATTGTCAGGGATTAGGAAGGCAAGGACACTGGGAAATAGGTGTGGCTTTACTAGGGTAGCACAAAGGTATACTTGTAATGACTGTTCTGTATCTTTACTGTAATGACTCTTCTGTATCTTTACTGTGATGGTCCCATGTATCTACATGTGATAAAATTGCATAGAACTGAACACACACATGCATACAAATGAGTACATGGAAAACTGGTGAAATCTGAAAAAGGTCAGTGGATTGCATCCATGTCAATTTCTTGGTCGTGATGTCATACAAGATATGCAAAACTGGGTGAGGTGCTGAGGAACGTTAAGTTTACCCTGCCCCCATGGTTCCCTTATGGAGGATACTTTTAGTTTGTAATTACTAGTAGGTGAGTAACAGCTGCCTACCTGATGTATTTTTTAAGTTATGATATAGAATACCTGTGTATTAATGAGAAGCACCTGTCTAATGAGAATCACCTGTCAATATTTCCACACACTGACACATTTAAATGCAACATTTAAACAAATATGTGGATGAAAGCCTGCTCAAGGAGGCCTTCAGCCAGGAGAGCTGTCAGCCCCGCAGGCTCTCAGGCTGTTGATCCCCGGGATAGATTCACTCTGCTGTGCTCTCCGGGTGTCTGCCTCTCAAATACCTTCAGCACTGCCTGGGTTCTCAGTAAGTGGTGCCCAAGTGTGGGGACTCGAACCTGGGAGGAAGAGTTGCCTGAGCAATGGAGAAAGGACAGGATAAGCTGAAGGTATCCTGAGTACTATTGGAAAAAATCCCCGGGGTAAGGTGGGGAGCTCAGAAGTAGCCCGGAAACGTTTGAGAAAAAAATCCCCCAGGTGAGTTACGAGGGAGCCTGGAAGTAGGCAGAGAATGTTTGAAAAAATCTCCCAGGGTGGGCTGGGGGAGCTCAAAATTAGCCCAAGAACTTTTGAAAAAATCTCCCAGGGTGAGCTGGGGGAGCTCAGACTTAGCCCAAGAACATTTGAAAAAATCTCCCAGGGTGAGCTGGGGGAGCTCGGTCATAGTCGGGTAACATGGGACGAGGGTTGAGCAAGAGAGAGGCTTGTTCTGGTTTACTTCGACAGCTGCTTAGGAGAGGAGGAATTAAAGTTGGCACTGACAGTTTAACACAGTTTTTTGATGTGATTGAGGAATTTTGTCCCTGGTTCCCTGAGCAGGGAGCATTGACCGTGGAAGAACAGGAAAAAGTGGGTGGGTACTACTTTAAAGAAGGTGCAGGGCCAGGCGCGGTGGCTCACGCCTGTAATCCCAGCACTTTGGGAGGCCGAGGCGGGTGGATCACGAGGTCAAGAGATCGAGACCATCCTGGTCAACATGGTGAAACCCCATCTCTACTAAAAATACAAAAAATTAGCGGGGCATGGTGGAGCGTGCCTGTAATCCCAGCTACTCAGGAGGCTGAGGCAGGAGAATTGCCTGAACCCAGGAGGCGGAGGTTGCGGTGAGCCGAGATCGCGCCATTGCACTCCAACCTGGGTAACGAGTGAAACTCTGTCTCAAAAAAAAAAAAAAAAAAGAAGGTGCAAAGAGAAGGAGTAAAGGACATTTCTAGTCCGTTGTGGTCTGTTCGGGCTTTGGTGTGTTTTGCCTTGTTTCGGACAGATGGTGAGGAAAAGGATTCAGGAGAGAATAAGGAGTGTGATGAAGTTTATAGAGCAAAAGATGAGAAGTCAAATGAGGAAAAGGTGTGCTTGCAGAGGACTCCCCCTCCCCCTGCCGCCACCAGTCACGGAGATGGCAAGACTAACCTGAAGGTGGAGTACTGTTCCCACAAAGTGAGAAACTTCCACAAATAGCGGAGGAAAACCTGAAGAAAGCATCATGATGATAGTTATCACAATTAAAGTGAGCGTTTCTGGAGCTGAGGTAGAAGAAAGTTTCACATATTGGACATATATTCTTTCCTTCCTTAATGATCTCTGGCCTTAGTATTTTCTGTAATAACTTAGGAAATAAAGCAACAATGTTTTGGCCATCAAAACTGGAACACAAAAGAATAGTCCCCTATGTTAAGAACATTAATCTGGAAAGATTGTGTTGTGATAGAGGCTGAGGTGCTGCACAACAAGTCCTATTGAATATTGGTCCCCTAAGGGGATACTCAGCATTGACTGCACTGGTCAGTCCTCTTGTAGTAACATGGAATTCAGATGGTGGATAAAGAACTACAATTATTTAGAATTTATATATACTGAGATTAACAACTCTCTTGTCTAGAGAGATGGGGGATTAATAGAACCATGACCAAAAATAGTATGGCCAATGATAAGAGCTGAATAAAAAGAACTTTGAAAAATAGCTATGGCCCTAAAACTGATAAAAGTCTGGGAAGGAAAATACAATAGAGAATCAGGCCCTAATTCTTATTCATTAGACGTTTACAAGAAATAAAAGCCTTTAGATTCAGAGCTATGTTAAACCCCCCATATCTTTTGGTGGTGGGAGAGTTACAGGTTAACTTCAGTAACTCTAAAGTATAATGAGACTGAGCATAATCAGGAGAGAATAAAACAGCACCTGGAAAGGCCTTTAGGCAGCAAGCAAGGAGGAGGGACCCAGTGGGCCCTCGATGCCCCTCTTAAGCAGGAAGCAGTTACAGAAGAATGACCTCCACCCTATTTCCCAAAAGATTTCTGGGTCCCAACTCCTTAAGGGAAAAACGTAAGTGCAGGCAGTTAATCAGGCTCCGAGGTGCTTGAGGATGCTGCTAATGATTGGCAGCCCTAAAATTTGGATGAAAACACTTGGAGGATCTGTGATTGCAGTTATGATTATGTTATTGACCTGTTTTGTTTCTCTTTGTGTAGTTTGCAAGTACAGTTCCAGAAGCCTCCAAGAAATAGTTCACCAAGATAGAGCTGTAATTGCTTACCTAGCTTTGTGAAACGAGGGAAAGATGCTGAGGAGCGTGAAGTTTACCCTGCCCCCATGGCTACCTTATGGAGGATACTTTCAGTTTGTAATTAGTGGTAGGTGGGTAACAGCTGCCTACCTGATGTATTTTTAAGTTATAAGTAATTATAGAACACCTGTGTATTAATGAGAATCACCTAAGAGCAAATAACTACGTGGATGAAAGCCTGCTCGAGGCCCTCAGCCTGGAACGCTGTCAGCTTCTCAGCTCTCAGGCTGTTGGTCCCCCGGATAGATGCACTCTGCTGTTCTATCTGGGGGTCTGTCTCTCAGTACCTTCAGCACCACCTGGGTGAGGGTCTTCTGGCCCAGCTGGTTCTTGGCAGTGAGGAGTATATATGGGATCTCTGTATTGTTTCATAAAACTGTATGTGAATCAATGCTGATCTCAAAGTTGAAAGTTTGTTTTTTTTTAATCAGAGTTGCTTTAGAAGCTGGGTGGGACTCTCCTCCTCCTGGCTTTCTTCTTCCTGAAGTACCTTAGAGCACCATGAGAAAACCTCAGGTCAACTCCAAGACCTGCATTTGGCAATGATGAGCTCCCGTCCAGAGATGGAAGGTGACTGGCTCACCACCCAGTGAGGGAGTAACAGGGATGGAGACTCAGCCTCATCTTAACACCTCCAGATTTTCAGCTTAAGACTCTTTCTCCTAAATCTTAATGATTGTTTTTGAGACAGGTTCTCACTCTGTCACCCAGGCTAGAGTGCAGTGATGTGATCTCAGATCACTGCAACCTCTGCCTCCCAGCCTCAACCAACCCTCTCACCTCAGTCTCCTGAATAGCTGGGATGACAGGCAGGTGCTACTACACCCAGCTAATTTTGTAGTTTTTGTAGAGACAGGGTCTCACTGTGTTGTTCAGGCTGATCTCAAACTCCTGGACTCAAGTGATCCACTTGCCTCCCCCTCCCAAAGTGCTGAGATGACAGGTGTGAGACACCACGCCCAGCAAATCCCTATTGTTGGGTTCTTGCTGAATATTTGCTGTAAAAAACAAATTAACTAAATATAAAGCAACTTAAAATAGTTAATACTGGAAGCTGATGAGGTCTTGTAAAACCCTGTGAAGACAGTAATAATCTTAACCCTGTTTTACAAATGAGGAAATTGGAGCACGAGGTTTAAGTAATTGGCCCAGGGGTAAACCCTAGCAGGTGGCTCTGCTGGGATTAGCACCCACATGCTCTGGCCCATGAGGGTTCCCTAGTGCTGGGCTGAGCAATCACACAAGATGACGTGTGTGTGTATGTGCCTATGCACAGGTGTGTGTCTTTCACAAGTCAAGTCTGCATGTCTGCTAAGGTCATCATAGAAGTGAGATTTGGGTTTAAAACTCAGCAACTTTCCTAACGCTGTGTGTTTCTCAAACCCTCCTCTACTGGAGAAATTTAATTTGCTCAGGAATCTCCCATTTTGCCACCAGGGAACCACAAAGTGACAGAACTTTGGCAGCTCCAACTGAAGACTCTAGTGCCTGTGGCCCAGCTTAGCTTGACACTGCAAAGGGAGGGGAAGTCCCTCTCAAATGTCAGGTAGCACAGACATCCCGAGCTGGCCTCATGCCAAAGCCCTACGACAATGCCCAGGCCTTGTCATTCACTCCTGTTTCTGCTTACGCCATCCAAAGATGCTTCATTAGTTCCGCATTCCATCTTTATTTAGCTATCCATCAGTGTCTCTGTTACTTTTATTGCCTCTTGTTGATTTTAAAATTATTACTTAGCTGGCTATTCTGAATTTGCCCATGCCTTTCCCATCAGAATCAATTATTTCATAATTACATAATTCATTTGTATCAAAGGAATTCCTATAGTTGTTGTTTTGTTTTGTTTTTTTGAAACAAAGTTGCAATCTTGTTGCCCAAGCTGGAGTGTGATGGCACAATCTCGGCTCACTGCAAACCTCCGCCTCCTGGGTTCGAGCAATTCTCCTTCCTCAGGTGCCCGCCACCACAACCCAGCTAATTTTTTATATTTTTAGTAGAGGCAGAGATTCAGCATGTTGGCCTATAGTTTTTAATGTGGTCACTCCTTCGGGACTATCAGAAGACCTTGAATTTTCTATTGTCTCATGAAGGGCTTCCTTGGGTTTGGATGATAAGGATCAGAGATGGGGAGAACACAGCAAGCAACATGCTGCTCACATAAGCAACTTTTATTTTTTTTAATTGTACTTTAAGTTCTGGGGTACACGTGCAGAACATGCAGGTTTGTTACATAGGTATACACGTGCCATGTTTGTTGGCTGCATCCATCACCCCATCATCTACAGTAGGTATTTCTCCTAATGCTATTCCTCACTAGGCAGCCCCCGACCCAGTCCCCAGTGTGTGATGTTCCCCTCCCTGTGTTCATGTGTTCTCATTGTTCAACTCCCACTTATGAGTGAGAACATGCAGTGTTTGGTTTTCTGTTCTTGTGTTAGTTTGCTGAGAATTATGGTTTCCAGCTTCATCTATATCCCTGCAAAGGACATAAACTCATCCTTTTTATGGCTACATAGTATTCTATGGTGTATATATGCTACATTTTCTTTATCCAGTCTATTATTGATGGGCATTTGGGTTGGTTCAAAGTCTTTGCTATTGTGAACAGTGCTTCAATAAACATATGTGTACATGTGTCTTTATAATAGATCTATTTATAATTCTCTGGGTATATACCCAGTAATGGGATTGCTGGGTCAAATGGTATTTCTAATTCTAAATTCTTGAAGAATCGCCACACTGTCATCCACAATGATTGAGCTAATTTACACTCCCACCAACAGTGTAAAAGCATTCCTATTTCTCCACATCCTCTTCAGCATCTGTTGTCTCCTGACTTTTTAATTATCTCCCTTCTAACTGGTGTTAGATGGTATTTCAATGTGGTTTTAATTTGCCTTTCTCTAATGACCAGTGATGATAAGCCTTTTTTCCTATGTTTGTTGGTTGCATAAATGTCTCCTTTTGTGAAGTGTCCATTCACATCCTTCACCCACTTTTTGATGGGATTGTTTTTTTCCTGTAAATTTGTTTAAGATCTCTGTAGATTCTGGGTATTAGCCCTTTGTCAGATAAGTAAACTGCAAAAATTTTCTCCCATTCTGTGGGTTGCCTGTTCACTCTGATGATAGTTTCTTTTTCTGTGCAGAAGCTCTTTAGTTTAATTAGATCCCATTTGTCAATTTTGGCTTTTTTTGCCATTGCTTTTGGTGTTTTAGTCATGAAGTCTTTGCCCATGCCTATGTCCTGAATGGCATTGCCTCGGTTTTCTTCTAGGGTTTTTATGGTTTTAGGTCTTATGTTTAAATCTTTAATCTATCTGGAGTTAATTTTTGTATGAGGTGTAAGGAAGGGATTCAGTTTTAGCTTTCTGCATATGGCTAGCCAGTTTTCCCAACACCATTTATTATATAGCGAATCCTTTCCCCATTGCTTGTTTTTGTCAGGTTTGTCTAAGATCAGATGGTTGTAGGTGTATGGTGTTATTTCTGAGGCCTCTTTTCTGTTCCATTGGTCTGTATATCTGTTTTGGTATCAGTACCATGCTGTTTTGGTTACTGTAGCCTTGTAGCATAGTTTGAAGTCAGGTAGCATGATACTTCCAGCTTTGTTTTTTTGTTTGTTTTTGCTTAGAATTGTCTTGGCTATGTGGGCTCTTTTTTGGTTCCATATGAAATTTAAGGTGGTTTTTTCCAATTTTGTGAAAAAAGTCAATGGTAGCTTGATGGGAATAGCATTGAATCTATAAACTACTTTGGGCAGTATGGCCATTTTCACAACATTGATTCTTCCTAACCATGAGCATGGAATGCTTTTCCATCTGTTTGCATCCTCTCTTACTTCCTTGAGCAGTGGTTTATAGTTCTCTTTGAAGAGGTTCTTCACATCCCTTATAAATTGTATTCCTAGGTATTTAATTCTCTTTGTAGCAATTGTGAATGGGAGTTCACTCATTATTTGGCTCTTTGTTTGTCTGTTATTGGTGTATAAGAATCCTTGTGATTTTTGCACACTGATTTTGTATCCTGAGACTTTGCTGAAGTTGCTCATCAGCTTAAGGAGATTTTGGGCTGAGATGATAGGGTCTTCTAAATATATAATCATGTCATCTGCAAATAGAGACAATGTGACTTCCTCTTTACCTATTTCAATATTCCTTATTTTTTTCTCTTGCCTGATTGCCCTGGCAAGAACTTCCAATACTATTTTGTGGTCATTTCTTATGGAAGCCCTCAAAAAATAATATAGCTACTTGGTACTGCACTGCATGGGTCTATTAAACATATTTAACCAATTCCCTAACAAATAGTGGTTTGTTGGTTGGTTGGTTTGTTTGTTTTGGAGACAGAGTCTCACTCTGTTTCCCAGGCTGGAGAGCAGTGGTGCGATCTTGGCTCACTGCTATGTCTGTTTCCGAGGTTCAAGCAATTCTTGTACTTCGGCCTCCTAGTAGCTTGGATTAAGATGTGTGCCACCATGCCAACTTTTGTATTTTTAGTAGAAACAGAGTGTTATGTTGCCCAGGCTGGTCTCGATCTCCTGAACTCAGGCAATCCTCCTGTCTCGGACTCTCAAAGTGGTGGGATTATAGGCATGAGCCACTGTGCCTATTAAAAAATGTTTCTATAAAGAACATTTTTTGAACTGTGATTGTTCGTTTCTGTACTCTTATTCCATTTTCTAATAACTTGTCTCCAAGTAGCCAAGGGCATAGTACTGAGCATAGCTGCTTTTCTAGTAATTTATTTTCAAAAGTAAATTTATCTTTCTTCCTCTTTTGCCATGTGATCTCCCCACATTTCAGCTCCCCTTCACCTTCCACCATAAGTGGAAGCCTCCTGAGGCCCTCATCAGAGCAGGTGTTGATGCCATGCCTCCCACACAGCCTGCAGAACTGTGAGCCAAATAAACTTGTTTCCCTTATAAATTACCCAGCCTCAGATGTTCCTTGACAGCAACACAAATGGACCGAGACACTTGGCGTGTAGCTGTATCGCTCCAACTTCTGCCTCTGTCTCCACAGGTCTTCTTTCTTCTATGTCTCTGCATCCAAAGTTTCTTCTTATAGGAACACCAGTCACTGGATTTAGGGTCCACTCTAATCCAGGGAGACCCCTTCTTATCATAATTACATCTGCAAAGGCTCCATTTGAAAATAAGGACACAGTCACAGGTTCTGCATGGACATAAATTTGGAGGAGGCGCCATTTAACCCAAGGCAGTAACCATCAAAGTGATGTTGGAAAAAGCCCACAATTTATTAAGTGGAAAAAAAAAGCGTACTACAACATGATATAATTTTATTTTTGTAAAAAGAATAAAAGTTTCTTTGTAGATTCATAAAGCAAGTCCTTACAGACCTACAGAGATTTAGACTCCCACACAATAATAGTGGGAGACTTTAACACCCCACTGTCAATATTAGACAAATCAACGAAACAGAAAATTTGCAAGGATATGCAGGACTTGAACTCAGCTCTGGATGAAGAGGACCTAATAGATATCTACAGAACCCTCCACCCCAAATCAACAGAATAGACATTCTTCTCAGCACCACATCACACCTATTTTAAAATTGACCACATAATTGGAAGTACAACACTCCTCAGCAAATGCAAAAGAACAAAAATTATAACAAACAGTCTCTCAGACCACAGTGCAATCAAATTAGAACTCAGAATTAAGAAACTCACTCAAAACCGCACAATCACATGGAAACTGAACAGCCTGCTCCTAAATGATTGGATAAATAATGAAATGGAGGCAGAAATAAAGATATTCTTTGAAACCAATGAGAATGAATGATGTTTTAGAACTCTGCAGAGCCTCTGGGTGCTTGCCATTGGCCATGTGTCAAATTCCTAAAGATGCAAAGCATTATGGAATTACAAAACACAGGCATCAACCCTTTACAGCAGAGATGCAAGGTTGCCTGGATGCGAATAGGCAAATTTATAGAAATAGAAGATTAGTAGTGGCCAGTGCCTGGGAGGAGAAAGGCATGGGAAGTGGCTGTTAATAAATGTGAAATTTTGGGGGGAGAGGATCTAAATTAGACAGTGGTAATTACTGTACAACTTTTAAATACATTAGAAATTATTGAATTATATACATTCAGGTTTAGTAAATGAAAGCAAAGAGCATCATATTTTAGGAAAATCTTCAGCCCATGGGGTCAAAAAGGATTTCTGTTTAAACTCAGTTTTGCTGTACATGTTCACTTTTTGTGCATTTTTTTCTGGTATTTCTTGCTAAAGGAAACAGCTCTGTCAATACACTTGCTGCCTAATGAACTTCATCAGTTCACTGAAATGCTGGGTTTTCTCATTTATGATGACACTTCATCTGTCTTTTGTTATCGGGAAGTAAGGGCTTCCTTAGAAGTACATTTTCCAGATAACCAAAATTAGCTCTTTCAGAGGCTACTCCTAAATTTCCATTATATTTTCTTATAAACATCATTCGAAAATTCATACATATGCTGGCTGTGTGGGCAGAATTCTAAGTTGATTCCCGAAAACACTCCTGCCCAGGTGTACATGCCCTATTTAGTCATCAGACCTTTAAATATGATAGATCTTACTCCCATTATTAGGTGATGTCAAATGGCACAGTTGCCTTTAACAAAGAGATATTAGCCAGTGGGCCTGTCATAAGTCCTTTAAATCTGGGTCCAGAGGTCAGAGACAGAGACATCAGGGATTAGGAGTTTAAGAAAGATTCAGACCAGGCACAGTGGCATGTATCTGTAGCCCCGGCACTTTGGGAGGTGGAGGCAGGCAGATTGCTTGAGGCCGGGTGTTTGAGACCAGTCTGGACAATATGGTGAAACCCCATCTCTACAAAAAATACAAGAATAGGTGTATGTGGTGGCATCCAACAGTGGTCCCAGCTACTGAGGAGGCTGAGGTGGAAGGATTGCTTGAGCTTGGGAGGTTGAGGCTGCAGTGAGCTGTGTAGCACCACTGCACTGCAGCCAGGGTGGCAGAGTGAGACGCTATCTCACAAAAGAAAAAGAAGATTTCAGTGCACCATGTTGGATTGAGTGTGGAGGGGGCATCTGGCAAGGAATGGGGACATCCTCTAGGAGCTGCTGGCAGCCCCAGCTGATAACCAGCAAGGAAACAAAGACCTCAGATCTATAGCCACAAGAAGCTGAATTCCACCACCAATAGCAATGAATGTGGAAGAAGACTTTCCCCCTAGATCCTCTAGGAAAGAACATAGCCCAACTGACATCTTGATTTCAGCCTTGTGATAGCCTAAGTACAGAATCCAGTCATTTTGTACCAGATTTCTAACCCACAAAACTCTGAGTTTATAAATGGACAGCATATGAAGGTACCAAGTGTGGTACTTTGCTATACAGAAACAGCAACAAGAACTAATACAAACACTTATCTTTTAAATAACTGCGTTTTAGTATAAAACAACTTTTTAAAAAACCTTGATGCCTTGACTAGCCCAGAGAAGAAGGTAAGAAAAGAGGTCTTGGTGCAAGGGTGGAAGTATGGGTTGCCACTTCAAGTCATGTCATTAGGTGGGTAGTTAGCAGAGGCAAATCAAGACGGTCATGATTGCCTTGCAAATGTTTGAACTGATTCAGACAAATGTTAAAATCTGCCACATCTTTACCAGTAAAGGTAGTAGAAAACAAAAAACCTGTCACAGCATCCAAGAAGCATGGGAAAAGATGCTCAATATCATTACCCATCAGGGAAATGCAAATGAAAACCACAGTGAGATACTGCTTCACACCCAGTGGGATGACTGTAGTCCGAAAGTCAGACAATAACGAGTGTTGACGAAAATGTGGAGAAATGGAAACCCTCATGCGGTTGTCCCTCCCTCTCCTTGGGGGATTGGTTTCAGGACCCCCTGAGGATACCTGAATCTGCAGATGCTCAAGTCTCCTATAGAAAATGTCATAGCATTTGCACATAACTTACATCCTCCTGTGTGCTTCAAATCATCTCTAGATGTAAATTACATCAATGTAAATGCTATGCAAATAACTGTTATACTTTCCTTTGTTATCATTTTATTACTGTATTGGTATTTTTATAGGTTTTACTGGTTTATGTTTCAATCTGCAGTTGGCTGATCCTCGGATGCAGAACCCAGTGATACCGAGGGCCAGTTGTACATTGTTGGTGGAATGTAAAATGATGCAGCTGCTTTGAAAGAGACTGAACATCTCTCCAATGGTTAAAAATAGAGTAACCATATGACTCAGAAATTCCACGCCTAGGTATATACCTAAGTGACATGAAACACAAGTCCACACTGAAACTTGGGCTAGAATGTTCATAGCAGCATTATTCATAATGGCCAAAAAATAGCAACAACCCAAATGCCTATCAACTGACTAATGGATATATAACATGTGCTATATCCATTCAATGGAATATTATTTGGCAATAAAAAGAGATGAAGTACTGATATATACTACAATATTAATGAACCTTGAAAACATTGTGCTAAGTGAAGGAAGCCAGGACCATCCAGTGTAAGATTTAATTTATAAGAAATGTCCAGACTAGGCAAAAGCTATTGAAACAGAAGATTAGTGGTGCCTGGGGCTGGGGGAAGCAGTGGAGTTTTAGGAATGAGGGCTATGAGGAGTAGGATTTCTTTTGTGGGTTTTGAAAAAGTTCTGAAATTGATTTTATTGACGGATGCACAATACTGTGAATATACCAAAAGCAATTGGATTGTATACTTTAAATGGATGAATTGTACAGCATATGAATTATATCTCAACATAACTTTAAAAAAAAAAAGATTCACAGTATTTCCAGGACCACTCAAAAACCACCTGGTGTCTACAGGGTGTGGCGGGGGGCATGAGCTGGCCAAGCCCCTCGGCATCTTCCCAGGGGAACTTGGCACTGTCTGCATACATGATGTAAAAGGTGATCAGGGAGCAGCAAAGCCAAGAGATGAGGAGTAGAATTCTTGCAGCTGCGGCTGCTCAAAAATCCCCATTCAGGGCTTTACTGGCAAGGTTCACCTTGGTTAAAATCTCATCATGCCATTTCTATAGTCAAAGTAATGTTAAGGCTGATGAATGGTTTTACTAAAAACATAACAATGGTGAGAAAATGAGAAAAGAGAAGGTGAAGTATAAAGGGAGGTAAATCCCCATCTATCCCAATCAGAAATCAATAAATAACAGTTGATGTTGATAAATTGTGCACTAGGAGTGGAAACATCTCATTTAGACATGTGCAAGTAGCTGCCTGATGGATCAGCTAAAGGTATTAAATGTGGCTGCCTCTGGGAAGGGGGCCATATGGGGACAGATAGGGGAGGGGAGTGCTAGATTTTACTTTGAGATTTTTAGGTACTTTATATTTTTTAAATTATAAATTGGACTATTTGAAATTGCCATTTTTATAGGTACAAAATGGTTGAAGACAGGCAATTTTATATGATTCAGATTTGTATCTGAATGCATTTACTTTGGTTACATATTTGGAAAAATAATAAAGTCTATTAGATAAAAGATATCTGTATTATTCTGTTCTCACGCTGCTAATAAAGACATACCCAAGACTGTGTACTTTATAAAGGAAGGAGTTTTAATTGACTCACAGTTCAGCATGACTGGGGAGGCCTCAGGAAACTTACAATTATGGCAGAAGTGGAAGCCAACACATCCTTCTTGACATGACAGCAGTGAGAATTGAGCAAAGGGGGAGACCCCTTATAAAGCCATCAGATCTTGTGAGAACTTCTGTCTTAAGAACAGCATGGAGGTAACAACCCCCATCATTCAATTACCTCTCACCCAGTCCATCCCACGACATGTGGGGATTTTGGGAACTACAAGATGATATTTGGGCAGAGACACATCCAAACCGTATCAATATCCAAATATACCTTGGTCATCTACCAAAACATTTAGCCCTTTGAAGGTGAAGAAGGAAAAGGAGCAGGGGAAGAAGAATCACTTTTGGAGCCCTCACTAGCAAAGCATTTACTTTGCACATCTAATTCTCATAGCAACCCCACAGGTAAGTACAAGTGTCATTTTGAGTCTAAAGATAACAAACATAAGACCCAAAGTTGGGGCGTGGTGGCTCATGCTTGTAATCCCAATGCTTTGGTAGGCCCAGGCAGGTGGATTGCTTGAGCTCAGGAGTTAAAGACAAGCCTACTCAACATAATGAGACCCCATCTCTAAAAAAATAAAAAGTAAATTAACCAGGCATGGTGATCCATGCCTGTAGTCCCTGCTGCGTGGAAGGGTGAGGTGGGAGGATCACTTGAGCCCAGGAAGTAGAAGCTGAAATGAGCTGATCATGCCACTGCACTCTAGGCTGGGTGACAGAGCGAAACCCTGTCTGGAAAATAAATAAATAAGAGCTGGGCACGATGACTCATACCTATAATCCCAGCAATTTGAGAGACCAAGGAAGGTGGATCACCTGAGGTCAGAAGTTTGACACCAGCCTGGCCAACATGGTGAAACTCCGTCTCTACTAAAAATAGAAAAATTAGCCAGATGTGGTGGCACATGACTGTAATCCCAGCTACTCAGGAGGCTGAGGCAAGAGAATTGCTTGAACTGGGAGATGGAGGTTGCAGTGAGCTGTGCCAGCCTGGGGAACAGACGGAGACTCTGTCTCAAATAAATAAATAAAAATAAATTAAAAATAAATAAGGAAGTACACATTTAAGATCTGACATGAAAAATATCTTTGACAAATTGTTAAGATGGGGGGTTCTATCTAACACAAATCCATTTTGGTCATTTATATTTTTCTGGAAAATAATTATTTTCATGTTTTCAAATTCACTGGTTTAATCTGTGCATAGTAATCTCACAGTTTAAAAAATGTTAAGGCTGAAAGAATGTTAAGAAGGAAGACATTTTATCATACTAACCAGATCTGACTCCCACATCTGAGCTCTGAATTTCGACGCCACCCAATGTTACAGTGGATGTATTGTTTTATACATAGAAGACGGTCTGGAGATCTCAGGGTGGAGGTAAAGATTTGAGAGACACTTTCCACGTGGTAGACTTTGATCTAATTTATATCTTATTGTACAACAAGAATCATCAACTTTGTAATAATAAACAACATAAAGTGATTTTGGAAAACACAGAAAGGTTCCAAGCTTGGAAATCTGCGTGCTGTCAGGTGTAACGGGGATGGAAGAGAAGGCACCTGAGTCCTTTGTTATGGATAGGAGCCCTGTGCGTGCCTGGGGACAAAGCCTGGTGGAAGGTGAGCAGGTGAGGCTGTTCCTGTGCACTTTCTACTCCATTTCCTCTACGAAGTGCTTTGAGCAAGGTTGGTGTTGTGTCTCTCTTCATTTTTGTTTTTCTTTTTTTAGACAAAGTCTTACTGTTTAGCCCAGGCTGGAGTGCAGTGGCACAGTCATATCTCACTGTAGCCTCCAACTCCTGGACTCAAATGATCCTCCTGCCTCAGCCTCCCAAGTAGCTAGGACTATAGGCACACACTATCACCCCTAGCTAATTTTGTAAAAAACAATAAAATTTAGAGATGGGGTCTTGCTATGATGCCCAGGAAGGTCTTGAACTCCCGGCCTCAAACAATCCTCCCACCTCAGCCTTCTGAGTATCTGTAATCACAGACTCGAGCCACTGCGCCAGCAACCCGAAATTCATATACTGAGTCCTAAACCCCAGTTCCTCAGAATGTTACTGTATTTGGAGACAGGTGTTTAAAGTGGTGAAGAAGGTAAAATGAGGTCACTGGGGCGGGCCTTACTCCAGCATGGCTGGTGTCCTTACAAGAAGAGGCAATCTGGGTGCAGATGTGTACAGAGGGCAGACGATGTGAAGATGCAGGCGATGAGAGCCATCTACAAGCCAAGGAGGGAGGCCTCAGAAGGAGCCAACCCCGCCGGCACCTTGACCTTGCACTTGCAGCCTCCAGCATGGGGAGAAAATAGATTCCTGTTTCTAAGCCCCTCCATCTGTGGCACCTCGTGGGCACCCCTAGCAGACTAGAAGAGTTGGTTAGGATAAGAAATGCAATGAAAATGGAGCAGCCACCACGGCTTGCCTGCTACCCTCTTGCCTCATTCCAGCTCCTGGCTGTTCGAGCATCACTCTTCAGCTTGGAAACCTTAACCAGAAAACCTGGAGCCAGACGGACCTGGATTTAAAGCACAGCTTTACTGTGCGAGCACCAGCAAGTGTCTTTACCTCTCTGAGCTCCTCATCTCTAAAAATGGAGGATGATCAAAGCGGTTTCTCTGGGTGCATGAGAATTACATGACACGCTGGGAATCGGGCCCACAACACGTTGGCGGGCACACAGTAGGTGCTCGACTTGTCAGCTCCATTTCAGTTTCTGCCCACTTCCACCAAACTACATGGCTCATTACTATAGATTGAATTGTGTGTCCCCAAAATTCATATATTGAAGCCCCAGTACCTCAGAGTATATATCTGGAGACAGAGTTTTAAAGAGATGATTAAGTCAAAACAAGGCTGTTAGGATGGGCCCTAATCCAGTGTGACTGGTGTCGTTGAAGGAGGAGGTTTGGACACAAAGGAGAGACACCAGGGGCATCTATATGCAGAGGAAAGACGGTGTGAGGAGACCATGGGAAGAGGGCTGTCTGCAGGCCCCAGAGAGAGCCCTCAGAAGTAACCACCTAGGAGAAGTCACCAGTGTTACCACCTAGGAGAAGCTGGATTTGTATTTCAAGCAGAAAAACTGAGCTCCCAGTGAGTATTTCAGTTTTGGCAACTATATTATTATTTTTTGAGATGGGGGTCTCACTCTGTCACCCAGGCAAGACTGCAATGGTGTAATCTTGGCTCACTGAAACTCTGCCTCCCAGGTTCAAGCAATTCTTCTGCCTCAGCCTCCTGAGTAGCTGGGATTATAGGCACATGCCACCACACCCAACCAATTTTTGTATTTTTGATAGAGATGGGGTTTCATCATGTTGGCCAGGCTGGTCTTGAACGCCTGGTCTCAAGAGATCTGCCCACCTTGGCTTCCCAAAGCATTGGGATTACAGGCATGAGCCATGGTGCCCAGCCTGGAAACTATATTATTATTTTTATTTTTATTTTTTTGAGATGGGAGTCTCGCTCTATTGCTCTGTTGCCCAGGCTAGAGTGCAGTGATGCAATATCAGCTCACTGCAACCCGAATTTCAAGTGATTCTCCTGCCTCAGCCTCCCAAGTAGCTGAGATTGCAGGTGCCCACCACAACACCCAGCTAATTTTTGTATTTTTAGTGGAGATGAGGTTTCACCATACTGGCCAGACTGGTCTCAAACTTCTGACCTCAAATGATTTGACTGCCTTGGCCCCCCAAAGTGCTAGGATTACAGGCGTGAGCCACCACGCCCAGCCAAAGTTACATTACTTGAGATAGGCTAGCTTGTTTTTGAATTTTAAACGTTTAAAAAGAAAATACTTTGCATTTTAAGTTGCCAGTAAAATAGACTTTCAAATTAAAAGATTGGTGCAAATATAATTGCAGTTTTTGCCATTGAGAGTAATGGCAACAGGGTTTGGTGGCTCATGCCTGTAATCCCAGCATTTCAGGAGGCCGAGGCAAGTGGATTGCCTGATGTCAGGAGTTCAAGACCAGCTTGTCCAACATGGCGAAACCCCGTCTCTACTAAAAAAATACAAAAATTAGCCTAGTGGTAGCACATGGCTGTAATCCCAGCTACCCAGGAGGCTGAGGCAGGAGAATTGCTTGAAGCCAGGAGGCGCCTGGGAGCCGAGATCGTGCCATTGCACTCCATCCTAAGCAACAAGAGTGAAACTTGGTCTCGAAAAAAAAAGAAAGAAAATAAAAGAAAACAGAAAGCGGTGGCCAAAACTGCAATTACGTTTGCACCAACCTAATATTTTAATGCTATTTTTCCCTAACAGGAACTTGCAATTCGAGCAGTAATTTAAAGGCTTTCAGAGAGACACCAAGTCTTCTCAGGTTCACAGAACCCGCCACCTTTTTATAGGTTTTCTACTCAGCTAGAGAGACTCCCTAAGAGGATTCATAAACCTAAGTGGTGAAGCATAACCACCCCCTCCCCACCGAAAATGCACTTGCCATAATAGTTGGCACAAACGCAGGGTGAATGAGGGTGTGTGGGAAAACTACCCTGACTGTGAACTGGTGTTCAAGGTTCCTGAGTCCTAACAGAACTATGCCAAAAATTCACACTCTTGCGGTGGTAGACACTTCTTATTTCATTTGTTCTCTAGATAGTTACACACATGAAAGCGCCATTCAATAGGAAACTTGAATAATTTATAATTTTGGTTTAGTTTCTTAAAAGATTCCAGAGAAAGAATGGCATTTCCTGTTTCGGGTGTTGTGTGATCTGAGAGTTCAAAGTCGTGCCTGCGTTGGTACGGAAACGAGCAGTGTGCCAGTGGCACGCATTAGAACAGTGGTAGGAACCACAGGCTCGTATAACTAAAGGCATTAAAGTTCAGACACACTCCTTTCTACCTTTTGGCTTAAAGCTATGGATGATCCATGCTTTTTTATTTTAATGTTAAATGTATAACTAGGTATTATTGAAAGGTTTCCACATTTTTAATAGTAGTTCAGATACCACTGTTAGGTCAGACAGCCAACAGAATTCTTCCACTCTAAGGACATGTCAGTTGTAGAGAAAACAGCAAAAAGAGACATACGCTCTTTACAGACACTCATGTCAAGAGTTAAACATCTTCAAGTTCAACCTATGATAAAAGACCAGTGCTACCCAATACCTGCATGGAGTTCACTATTTACCATATTTTTTGGGAGTATCACAGGAAGACTACAGTTACACCACTTTAGACTGTGTGCGTAGCAGGTCACAGCTTACCCTTGTGTGTTTAGATGTGTGTGGAATACCTGTATATGTTAGTGAAAGCTGTTTACCATAATGGAGGGGAAAATCAGATTCCTTGCATCTGTGTCCTCTACTGATCATTAAAGGGGTTCCTGTCACCTGCTCTCCCTGCTGCATACATCTGCCCACTTGGCTAACTTTTAATGTGTGTGTGTGTGTGTGTGTGTGTAGATCGAGTATATATGTGTGTGTGTGTGAGTATATGCTCTATCTATCTATCTCTATGTATACACTCTCTATATATTATATATGGAGTCTCACTCTGTCACCCAGGCAGGAGTACAGTGGTGTGATCTCAGATCACTAAAACCTCCGCTTCTGGGTTCAAGTGATTCTCATGCCTCAGCCGCCTGAGTAGCTAGGACTACAAACATGTGCCACCAAGCCCAACTAATTTTTGGATTTTTAGTAGAGATGGGCTTTCACCATGTTGGCCAGGCTGGTCTTGAACTTCTGACCTCAGACGAACTGCCCACCTCGACCTCCCAAAGTGCTGGGATTACAGGCATGAGCCACTGCACCTGGCCAATATGTATATTTTTACATTATGTAAGTTTTGTTGTTGTATAATGCTTTTTTTAATTTAAATTTTTATTTTAAGTTCCAGGGTACATGTGCGGGATGTGCAGGTTTGTTACATAAGTAAACATGTGCTATGGTGGTTTGCTGCACCTATCAACCCATCACCTAGGTATTAAGCCCAGCATGCATTAGCTATTTTTCCTAATGCTCTCTCTCCCATTATGTAAATTCTTAACTGGCCCGTCAAGCTTGTATACATCATTATAGCTGACATTACTGTAACTACTGTGTGAGAAGTAAGATTCCTCTAAGAAATACTGCTTTAAAAAAAATAACATTCTGAGGGGTGACCTATATCCGATGTTCATGGTGCGGTCACTTTATAGGCTCTTTAAAACAAATATTATACATTTTTAATGAACTAAGTTGAATAAGGCACAATTAAAAACATATATATATATATATATATGTATGTATGTATTTTTTGCAGGCTCTAGAGTAAGTTTACCCACTTTCAAACTTCACATCTGTCCCTTTTCTGGCTCTGTGATCTTGAGAAATTTACTTACTCCTCCCTTACCCCCAGGCTTTCACATCTGTAAAATGGGGATAATAGATGTAACTCTCTGAAAAGGCTCGTTGTGATACTTAAATGAAATAATGTGTGTGCATATAGGAAAAACAAACTGTTTCTCCTCTTCTATACTCTCAAAATACTTCTCGGTCACTAAAATATGTGAGTTTTCCCCATATCAAGCAATTCTCCAAAGCCAGGTGGATGTCCTATAATTCAATTCACTTCTGACATTAACTGGAGTTAGTGCAGACCCCATTGGTCAAGGGCTTAGTTCCCCACTTTATTTATTTTTATTTATTTCTATTTTATTTTTTGAGATGGAGTCTCACTCTGTCACCCAGGCTGAGTGCAGTGGTATGATCATAGCTCACTGCAGACTCGAACTCTTGGTCTCAAGTGATCCTACTGCCCTGACCTCCCACAATGCGGGGATTACAGGCCTGAGCCACTGCACCTGGCTTCTAGTCCCATACCTTAGATGCCAACTGCAAGTTCCAGGAGGTTATCATCTGTGCTTTTGATTGAATGGCTATAAATCAGGGTTTCCACAACCTTCTCCTCAGGTTCAATAATTTTCAAGGATGACTCACAGAACTTGGGATAACATTTACTTACGTTTACTGGTTTATTTTATAATAAAGGATATGAAAAAGGATACAGAAAATCAGTTGGATAAAAAGATACACAGGGTGAGGTCTGGAAAGGTCCCAAGTGGAAGAGCTTCTATTCCCAGGGAGTTGGGGCATACCATCCTCTCAGCACACAGATTTGTTTACCAACCAGGGAGCTCTCCGCACCCCACCATATAGGGACTTTTATGGAGACTTCATTACGTAGGCATGACGGATTATTAACTCAATCTCCAGTCCCTTTCCTTTCCCAAAGGATGTGAGGTAGGACTGAAAATCCCAAGCTTCTAATCATGGCTTGGTCTTTCTGGTGACCAGCCCCCATCCAGGAAAGTCACCTCATTAGAATAAAAGATGCTCCCATCACCCAGGAAATTCCAAGGGATTTAGGAGCTCTGTGTCAGGAACTGGGATCAAAGACCAAATACTAGGAAAAAAAAAAAAAAGATGTGCTTATCACCCAGGAAATTCCAAGGGATTAGGAGCTCTATGTCAGGAACTGGGGTCAAAGGCCAAATACTAGAATAAAAGATATGCGTATCACCCAGAAATTTCCAAGAAATTAGGAACACTGTGTCAAGAACTGGAGTCAAAGACCAAATACTAGAAGAAATGATGCACCTAGCACCTCCACCACTCAGGACATTACAAGGGTTTTAGACGCTCTGTGCCAGGAACTAGGGGCAGTGACTCTCTCTCTCTCTCTCTCTCTCTCTCTCTCTCTCTATATATATATATATATATATATATATATATACACACACACACACACATATATATATGTGTGTGTGTGTTTGTGTGTGTGTGTTTTATTATTGCCAAACTACGAAAAGGGATTAACATGGTGTGCAGCTATGGCTCCTATCCTTCAAGTGATGGGTGAAATACCATTTCTCTGACTTCTCTGCTCACCCCAATCCCAATTCTATTCCACACCAATATTCTGCTTCTGTAGTTACTGATTTCACACCTCCTTTTCTTCTCGTTTATTTGAGACAGAGTTTCTCTTTGCTGCCCAGGCTAGAGTGCAGTGGCATGACCTTGGCTCACTGCATCCTCAACCTCCTGGGCTCAAGCGATTCTCCCACCTCAGCCTCCCAAATAGCAGAGGTGTATGCCACCTTACCTGGCTAATTTTTAAAATTTCTCATAGAGATCGGTTCTCACTTTGTTTCCAGGCTTCTCTCAAACTCTTGGGTCAAGAGATCCATTTACGTTGGCCTCCCAAAGTGCTAGGATTATGGGCGTGAGCCACTGCACCCAGTCTGCTTTTCCATTAGACGGAAGACCCTACAGTGAAAAGGAAGGATCAGGTCTGTTTATGTCTTGCTGTATCCCCAGTGCCCAGGAAATGTATATCATTTTCAAGACTGAAAACTGAAGCTCAGATAGGTGAAACTTGTTCAAAAGTGAAAGAGACCAGAATTCAAAATTGGGGTATCCAGTTCTCCCTGTTGCCTCATTTCAAACCTAGGTATGATTTGCAACTTCCGGGATCAGAACCCGGCACCTTGCTGTAGTCTAGATATGTTGGTATCTGGAAAGGTAAAGGCATTTTTTACTTTGGCTTAGCCAGGGAGCTAGAGGTCACACAGGGGACACGTTAAACAAACAGAAGTTTACTAGAAAAAAAGACAAGAATTTCCTAAGAGTGGCCCTGGCTGGTTCTGCAACTCTCAGCCAGGTAAAAAGGTATAAGGGTGAGTGAACCTAAGTGTGGGAAGGGCTTTGCTGTTCTTGGAGCCAAGTTCCTCAGGAAAGCTAAGTTGGTCGGGTACCACCTCATGTCCTGATGGTTATTTATCACGTCTCTGCAGAGATTATGATCCTTGATGAACACAGAAAGGACCAGGTGGCAGCTTATATTGGAAGTCTGCTGTTTTGGGGCAGAGGTAAAAAATTCAAACCCTACAGAATATCTAAAAGAGAAAGGCAGACAAACATATAAACAAAAACCCTAGCAGCAGAGAGTTATCTCAAAGGAAAAACCTCAGCTGGATATGGGGATGCATGCCTGTTGTCCCAGCTACTAGGGAGATCTGTGTCGGGAGGATCACTTGAGGCCATGAGTTCAAGGCTGCAATGAGCTATGATTGTGCCACTGCACTCCAGCCTGAGTGACACAGTGAGATCCTGTCTCTAAAAAGAAAAAGAAAAAGAAATAAAGGAAGAGAGAGAGAAAAAGAAGACAAGGGGAGGGGAGGGAAGGGGAGGGAAGGGGAGGGAAGGGGAGGGAAGGGGAGGGAAGGGGAGGGGAGGGGAGGGGAAGGAAAGGGAGGGGAGGGGAGGGGAGGGAAATAAACCTCCATTGACATGAATATTCTTCCAGAATTTTGTCCTCCCTTCCCATCCCCTTACTCCCCCTCTCCTATACATCCAAATTTTAATGATTGTGTAGTATTTTATCAGAAAGAAGGTAGGTCATTACCAATGTAATTACATTGATCCTATCTGTTGAATTTTACATTGTTTCTCGTATTTCCCTATTACCAGACAAAAACAATGATGATCATTCTTGCACGTAACTTTTTCCTTAACTTGTGAAATTATCTCCTTGGGATAATATACTAGAGGATAAATTGCTGGGTTGCCCAATCACCCTCTAAGAAAGATTTGTCCCAATTTGCATACCCACCATTCATCTTTGAAGGTGTTTATTTATTTAGATATTTAATATCAATGGGTAGTAAAATGTATCTTAACCTTTGCCATTCTAAGAGACATGCATTAAGTCTCTTTATTGTTTCTTACTTGGAACACAAGCTTCTGACTCATGAGTTGCCTAAAGGCATTATAGGTGGCCAAGTAGCATATAAACGCTCTGTTCATCTTAGATGGTCTCTTGGTGTATCTTAAATTCAGGAGAATCAGATTTTGTGCATGTTTGTTTTCTGTTATCTCATTTAGGTCGTTCCACATTTAGGGTCTTAATTTACTCATCTCTAAAATGAGAGATTTAGACTAGATTATCACAAAAGTCCTGTTCATCTGTAGGTAGTGAGTCTGTTCCCTCTTGAAGTTCATAGCTGGCAATTGCCTGGAAGTTGGTTGGGACTGACCTGGGAAGATGTCTATGTACTTGGCACGTGGGCAGAGAATATTAGTCAGGACTTAACTGAAGTTGGTTAGACACAAGAGAAGATGCATGAGATTGTACAGCTGATCAGTAAAAATGGCAGGAAGCAGGTAAATTTCAGGAGCAATCACAATTTAAAAAGTCAATAGGTAGCATTTTTCTCTGCCCATTGGTTTCCTGTGCTCAGATCAGATTTCAGCATGCAGCTGGAAACTTGTCTACCAGTTGCTTCTATGCTCACAGCTCACAGCTTCACCATCAGAGAGAGATCAAGAGTCCTCTCTCTGGTTCCTTGTTGAAAATATTCAAGAGCATGGTTTTAATAATTAGCCAAGCTTGGTGGACGTGCCCAGTTCTAGAGAGCTAAAAACATGATGGTATTGTGAATAGTTCAGCTTGCAACAGGCAATGTATTTATTGATCAGCTATTGATACCACCACGCTTTGTAAGAACTACCACAAAACTCAATGCCATGTGTTCATTCCACCAGTATACAAGAATGTCTGTTTCCTCACACACTTGTGAATCTGGGTATTATAATTCTTTTTATCCTTGCTAATAGCGGTGGAAAAAAATTCCCTGCTATCCTAATGAAAATGTATTAATATTTATCATGCTAATGTTCAGTGTGTCCTTAGTGGCTACAGGTATTTTTATGTCAGCGAATTGTATGTTTGTGTAGTGAAGATGCCTCAGTGACATAAAACGATGATCATTTCTTCTCATAGATCTATCATTCAGATGAAGCTCAGGTTTGGTGGTTGAAGCGCATTCTCCCTGGAGGGCCGTGCACCGGGTGAGATGGCTCTCCTCCTTGTTTTTTTCACCCTTGGACCAGCAGACTAACCAGAGCATGATTTTCTCATGGTATAGCTTTTTTAAGATTCATTTACATTGTATGTATCATAATTCCTTCCTTTTAAAAAAAAATTCTTTTTGAGACAGTTTCACTCTATTGCCCAGGCTAGAGTGCAGTGTTGCAATCTCAGCTCACTGCAACCTCTGCCTCCCAGGTTCAAGTGATCCTTGTGCCTCAGCCTCCTGAGTAGCTGGGATTATAGGCACGCACCACCATGCCTGGCTAATTTTTTTATTAGTAGAGATGGGGTTTCACCATGTTGGCCAGACTGGTCTCAAACTCCTGACCTCAAGCGATTCACCTTTCTCAGCCTCCCAAAGTGCTGGGATTTACAGGCATGAGCCACCACACCAGGCCAGTTCCTTCCTTTTTATTGCTGAGTAGTATTCCTTTATATGATTATGACACACTTTGTTTATCCACTGACCAGTTAGTTGATGAACATTTGGGTTGTTCCCAGTTTGGGGCTATGATGAATCAAACCACTATAAATATTTAAGTTAAATCTTGGTGTAAATGAGTTTTTATTTCTCTTGGATTGAAGCGAGGAATGGGAGTGTTGGGATGTATGATAAGTGTATACTTAACCTAATAAGAAACTGCCTGTTTCCCAAAGTGAACATAGAATTTGCATTGTCTCCAGCAACAGATGAGAATTCCGGTTGCTCAACATTCGCCTCATTCTAGTGGTGTACGCTGTGCATTGTAGTTTTAATTTGCATTGTCATAATGACATTTGATGTTGTATATGTTTTCGTGAACTATTTCCCGTCCATATATCTTCTTTTTTAGATTTTATTATACTTTAAGTTCCTCGGTACATGTGCAGAACGTGCAGGTCTGTTGCACAGGTATACACGTGCCATGGTGGTTTGCTGCCCCCACCAACCCATCATCTACATTAGGTATTTCTCCTAATTCTATCCCTCCCCAAGCCCCCCCACCTCCTGACAGGCCCCGGTGTGTGATGTTCCCCTCCCTGTGTCCATGTGTTCTCATTGTTCAGCTCCCATTTATGAGTGAGAACATGCGGTGTTTGGTTTTCTGTTCCTGTGTTAGTTTGCTGAGAATGATGATGTCCAGCTTCATCTATGTCCCTGCAAAGGACATGAACTCATCTTTTTTGATGACTGCATAGTATTCCATAGTATATATGTGCCACATTTTCTTTATCCAGTCTATCATTGATGGGCATTTGGGTTGGTTCCGAGTCTTTGCTATTGAGAACAGTGCTGCAATAAACAAATGTGTGCATGTGTCTTTATAGTAGAATGACTTATAGTCCTTTGGGTATATACCCAGTAATGGGATTGCTAGATCAAATGGTACTTCTGATTCTAGATCCTTGAGGAATCACCACACTGTCTTCCACAATGGTTGAACTAATTTACACTCCATCAACATGTAAAAGTATTCCTATTTCTTCACATCCTCTTCAGTATTTGTTGTTTCCTGACTTTTTAATGATCACCATTCTAACTGATGTGAGGTGGTATCTCATTGTGGTTTTGAATGGCACACCTCTAATGACCAGTGATGATAAACTTTTTTTCATATGTTTGTTGGTTGCATAAATGTCTTCTTTTGAGAAGTGTCTGTTCATGTCCTTTACCTACTTTTTGATGGGGTTGGTTTTTTCTCGTAAATTTGTTTAAGTTCCTCATAGGTTCTGGATAGTAGCCCTTTGTCAGATGGATAGATTGCAAAACTTTTCACCCATTCTGTAGGTTGCCTGTTCACTCTGATGATAGTTTCTTTTGCTGTCCAGAAGCTCTTTAGTTTAATTAGATACCATTTGTCAATCTTGGCTTTTGTTGCCATTGTTTTTGATGTTTTAGTCATGAAGTCTTTGCCCATGCCTATGTCCTGAATGGCATTGCCTAGGTTTTCTTCTAGGGTTTTTATGGTTTTACATTTTACATTTAAGACTTTAATCCATCTTGAGTGTGAGGAAGGGATCCAGTTTCAGTTTTCTGCATACGGCTAGCCAGTTTTCCCAACACCATTTATTAAATAGGGGATCCTTTCTCCATTGCTTGTTTCTGTCAGGTTTGTCAAAGATCAGCTGGTTGTAGATGTGTGGTGTTATTCTGAGGCCTCTGTTCTGTTCCATTGGTCTATATATCTGTACCAGTACCATGCTGTTTCGGTTTCTGCAGCCTTGTAGTATAGTTTGAAGTCAGGTAGCATGATGCCTCCAGCTTTGTGCTTTTTGCTTAGGACTATCTTGGTTATATGGGCTCTTTTTTGGTTCCATATGAAATTTTAAGTAGTTTTGCTAATTCTGTGAGGAAAGTCAATTGTAGCTTGATAGGGATAGCATTGAATCTATAAATTACTTTGGGCAGTATGGCCATTTTCACAATATTGATTCTTCCTATCCATGAGCATGGAATGTTTTCCCATTTGTGTGTGTCCTCTCTTATTTCCTTGAGCAGTGGTTTGTAGTTCTCCTTGAAGAGGTCCTTCATATCCCTTGTAAGTTGTATTCCTACATATTTTATTTTCTTTGTAGCAATTGCAAATGGGAGTTCACTCATGATTTGGCTCTCTGTCTATTATTGGTGTATAGGAATGCTTGTGATTTTTGCACATTGGTTTTGTATCCTGAGACTTTGCTGAAAGTTGCTTACCAGCTTAAGGAGATTTTGGGTGAGATGATGGGGTTTTCTAAATATACAAACATGTCATGTTCAAACAGAGACAATTTGACTTCTTCTCTTCCTATTTGAATACCCTTTATTTATTTCTCTTGCCTGACTGCCCTGGCCAGAACTTCCAATACTATATATCTTCTTTAAAAAAAAATTTTTTTTTGACAGAGTCTTCTCTATCACCCAGGCTGGAATGCAACTGGGGTTTTACCACGCTGCCAGGCTGGTATCAAACTCTTGGACATAAGCAATTTACCCACCTCAGCCTCCCAAAGTGCTGAGGCTATATGCATGAGCCAGTGCACCCTGTAGTATATTTTCCTTAGTAAAGTGTCTATTCAAGTTTTTTACTCACTTTAGATCAGGTTGTTTATCTTCTTATTAGTGAGTTTTAATTTTTTTAATCTCTTCTCAATATCTCTTATTTTTTACATATCTGTTTTGCAAGTATTTCTTAAAGTTTGTGCTTCGAGTTTTGATTTTCTTAACAGTGTCTTATATTTTATATGGCAAATGTTTAATTTTGTTGAAATCCAATTTGTTATTTTTTCTTTTATGATTCATATTTCCTGTGACTGATGTAAGACATCTTTGCATTGCTGAGGACACAGTGATTTTCTTCTATATTTTCTTCCTGAAATTTTGTTTTCTTCCTGAATTTAGTTTTCACTTTTACATTTAGATCTACAATTCATCTCAAGATAGTTGTGTGTATGATATGAGGTATGGGCTGATGTTTCTCTTTTTTGTATATGGTTGTCAAACTGATCCAGCACCATTTATTGAAAAGATTATTCTTTCCCTATTGAATTTTCCAGATACCTTTTCAAAAAGCAATGGAATATTTATGATGTAGTTCAATTTCTGCTCTCTGTTCTGTTCCATTGATCTATTTGCCCATTCTTATGACAATACCACACTGTCTTGATTACCATATCTTTATAGTAAGGCTTCAAATTGGTGAGTGTATGTCATCCACCTTTGTTCTTTCTCCAGGTCGATTTGCCTAGTCCAAGTCCTTTACCTTTCAATACAAATTTTAGAAGGGGCTTATCAATTTCTACAAAAAGATGACTGCTAGAGTGCTTTCAGGATTCTGTTGAATCTATAGATGAGTTTAAAGAGAATTGGCACCTTAAAATACTGAGTTTCCCAATGCATGAACTATTTCTGCTTTAGGTATCTTGAAGCATATTAATTGACATTTAGGGCTACGATGTCTTCTTGATGAAAAGAGATTCCTTTTGTTATTATAAAACATCCCATTTTATCACTGGTAGCATTACTGGTTATAAAGTTTACTTTATTTCATATTAATATTGCCAATCAAGCTTTAATTAGGATGTGTTTGTATTTTCTTTTCCTGTGCTACTGCCTGGAATCTCCCCCTAGGCAGTAAACCAGGACAATCATAGACCTTACCTTCTTTTAGTTCCTTCTCCCAGGGATCAAATTCCTGCCCTTCTTGTTGCCCAATGTCCAGAAAACATAACTCAATATATTGTTCAGTGTTCTCCTTTTTTTAAGGTGGAGGGAAATAATAAGACCCTTTTTACTTATCTTGGCTAGAGGTGGAAGTTGCAGAAGTATGTGAAGGCAAATCCTGAATTCACATCATTTTGCTTCCACATACCATGTCTAAAAATGGGACGTTTTATTACAAACCCGCAATGCCATTCTCACACCTCACAATACCCAGATCATATTCATTTATTCTATGAATGCCTAAAAAAATTAAAAGTGTTTTGAGAGTTGGTTTGTTCACATGAGGATCTAGACAAGGTCCACACTTTGAATTTAATTGTTTGTTCCTGAAGTCTTTTTTATCCTAGAGTAGTGCTTTTTTTCAGACATACAGTTTTTCGGATGAAAACATCTTCAAGTCAAAGTAGGACTTTTATATATTGATTAAAGGAAAAATAGGTCAAGATGTTGTAAAGATTACTAACTATATATTCACAACCTTATAATATATTAAATGAAAACTGACAGAAGTCTGAAGAGTTAGTGATCACTGATAATTACCTAGTTAGATATTTTAACATACTCTTTTCAGAATTTGCAACCACAGAAATACAGAAAATAAACAAAAATATGTAAATATTGAATACATTATAATGGATATCTAGAAAGCTGAATACTAAACAAATAGAAAGTAGATATTATTTTTAAGCAGATATGGAGCAGTAAAGAAAAGTCATCTGTTTCCTAGATACCCAGAAAGCTACAATAAAAATCTAAGAATCTATACCATATAGAATATGTTCCTTAAACACAAGTTAGTGCTGTCACATATCAACAACAAAAGAAGAACCACAGATTTATATGTTAGACAATAGAAGAAGAAAATAACTCATATTATAAAGGAAATTATGAAATACTTGGAACTGAATAATGATAACATTATTACCCATTAAATTTTATGGGACCACAGTTCAAGTAGCACTTGGGAATGTTTTCTATCTTTAAAATTTGCACTGAAGTGTAACATACATAGAGCAAGGCGCTTAAATCAAGTATACAGGTTGGTGAATTTCCTGGCTATGCATATATCCATGTAACTAACACCCAGATCAAGTTATAAAATATTGCCAGTACCTGGAGGGTTCCTACATACCATTAAAGATTGGGAAAATTTGAGGTCTCTCTCTCTCATTGTTGCTGTTTGGCACCAGTAAAGAAGGAAAGAAAATAAATCTGTGTGTCTAAAATAAAACATGTGTGACTGGGTGTAGCAGTTTGTACCTGTAATCCCAGCACTTTGGGAAGCTGAGGTGGGAGGATCACTTGAGACCAGGAGTTCAAGACCAGCTTAGGCAACATAGTGAGACCCCATCTCTATGTTAAGACTTTTTTTAGTCTAAAAGAGAAATTTGAAGTAAAACAATAAAAAACAAAACCCCGTATGTTCATCTTCATAGAAAACCCAAGAGAATCAAAAGACAAACCTTTAGAACTAATAGGGATTTGGCAAGGCTTCTAGATACACAGTCAACCATGTACTTTTATATATTACATATACTTTATCACATACAAAATTATGTTTTCTATAAATAGATATGTGTGTGTATATATATATTAAGAATTCATAGGTATCTATGAACTGATATGTAGCTTTTTGGAGTAGAGGCCATTGTAGAGAAATGGGGGTAAGAAATAAAAGATAAAAGGGGAAATTAATCATAAAAAATAAAAATGCTAAAGGAATTTAATGAACTATTGATAATAGTGTGTGGCAACTTGAAGAATTTGATTAATTCAACTTCACACAGCTGAGGTCCCAAAATACTGAAATAAAACAGGGCCTTAAATCGGAAACATTCCTTGATGATTCATCTACAAATTCAAAAAGCATCTCATATAACCATGACCTTGGATGACCTTCAACCTTGGTGGACCCCGTTTGCTCTCCTGGTAAAATGAGAATTGTAACCTCTCTAAGGTACACGATGGGAATATAATTACCTACGAGCTACTGAAACATGGAAGCAAGCGGCCTTAGGAAACAAAGCGGGCCTCTCCTTCCCTGCTTTTCTCTAATCATGAAGCTGAGCCCGCAGTGAAGATAAGAGAAGAATAAAACACCCTCCTTAGGAGACTGCCGCAGAAGGTGGCTTAGGATTTTGAAATCTGAGGCTATAACTCATTACAGAAATGCAAAAGCTTGCTTATTCTAAGATGAGCCATTAGGCCCGATTAGATGGATCTGGTTATTTCTTATGCATAGAAGGACGCGTTTCCTGAGCTTGAGGACAGTTTCATACGGGCCATCTAGCCAGCTGGAACTAGGTTTCCTACAATTCCCATCCCTGTAGGGCTGGGGGTGGGCAGAAGGGAAATTTGTGGGAGGTTTGGGAAGCAGAAGGGAGGTGGCAGCCACCGTGCTGTGAAGGTCAGTGCAGGGGAGCAGGTGCTGTTGCGGCTCATGCATATTCGTCACAGGCCTCCTGGCTTTCCTGGGGGCATGCAACAGGCAGGCCTGCAGCTCCTCTGCCCCCTACCACTTCTCCTTCCCCAGCTTCTCAAAGTCCTGGGCCAGGTGTCCATGCAAGGAGAGTGTCAGGTCCTTCTGCAGGTCACCCCTGCTGTGGGGGTGGGAGGCCATGAGAGGTAGGCATGGGTCTTACATTGTACGTGGGTCCCAATTTGTTCTCACAGACTTCGGTTTGCTCTTGCTTGCCCCATTTCACATCTTGACCACCGGCCCTGCCGACCTATAGCAACATAATCCACCCACCTCTAGATGCAGAGGTACCAGCCTTCCACAGATGCCTCCACCAGCTCCTACGTTGCACAGGGTCTAATCCCTATTGAAGATGCCTTCATACCACTCTCAGTGCTTATGTTTCCTTGATCAAACTCTACCTGATGCCAGCGCACCACCACAGAGGATATATTAATCTGCTCAGGCCGGCATCACAAAACACCACAAACTGTGTGGCTTAAACAACAGAGATTTATTTTCTCACGGTTCTGGAGGCAGAAAGTCTGAGATCAAGGTGTTGGTAAGGTTACTTCTGAGGGCTCTCTCTGGGGCCTGCAGACAGCCCTCTTCCCATGGTCTCCTCACACCGTCTTTCCTCTGCATATAGATGCCCCTGGTGTCTCTCCTTTGTGTCCAGACCTCCTCCTTCAAGGACACCAGTCACACTGGATTAGGGCCCATCCTAACAGCCTTGTTTTAACTTAATCATCTCTTTAAAACTCTGTCTCCAGATATATACTCTGAGGTACTGGGGCTTCAATATATGAATTTTGGGGGCACACAATTCAATCTATAGTAATGAGCCATGTAGTTTGGTGGAAGTGGGCAGAAACTGAAATGGAGCTGACAAGTTGAGCACCTACTGTGTGCCCGCCAACGTGTTGTGGGCCTGATTCCCAGCGTGTCATGTAATTCTCATGCACCCAGAGAAGCCGCTTTGATCATCCTCCATTTTTAGAGATGAGGAGCTCAGAGAGGTAAAGACACTTGCCGGTGCTCGCACAGTAAAGCTGGGCTTTAAATCCAGGTCCGTCTGGCTCCAGGTTTTCTGGTTAAGGTTTCCAAGCTGAAGAGTGATGCTCGAACAGCCAGGAGCTGGAATGAGGCAAGAGGGTAGCAGGCAAGCCGTGGTGGCTGCTCCATTTTCATTGCATTTCTTATCCTAACCAACTCTTCTAGTCTGCTGGGGGTGCCCACGAGGTGCCACAGATGGAGGGGCTTAGAAACAGGAATCTATTTTCTCCCCATGCTGGAGACTGCAAGTGCAAGGTCAAGGTGCCGGCGGGGTTGGCTCCTTCTGAGGCCTCCCTCCTTGGCTTGTAGATGGCTCTTATCACCTGCATCTTCACATCGTCTTCCCTCTGTACACATCTGCACCCAGATTGCCTCTTCTTGTAAGGACACCAGCCATACTGGAGTAAGGCCCGCCCCAGTGACCTCATTTTACCTTCGTCACCACTTTAAACACCTGTCTCCAAATACAGTAACATTCTGAGGAACTGGGGTTTAGGACTTCAGTATATGAATTTCGGGTTGCTGGCGCAGTGGCTCGAGTCTGTGATTACAGACATTCAGGAGGCTGAGGTGGGAGGATTGTTTGAGGCCAGGAGTTCAAGTCCTTCCTGGGCAACATAGCAAGACCCCATCTCTAATTTAAAAAAAAAATTAGCCAGGCATGACAGTGCATGCCTGTAGTCCTAGCTACTTGGGAGACTGAGGCAGGAGGATCACTTGTGCCCAGAAGTTTGAGTCTGCAGCGAGATATGATTGTGCCACTGTACTTCAGCCTGGGTGACACAGTGAGACTTTGTCTAAAAAAAAAAAAAAATTGAGGAGGGACACAACACCAACCTTGCTCAAAGTACTTAGTAGTAGAAATGGAGTAGAAAGTGCACAGGAACAGCCTCACCTGCTCACCTTCCACCAGTCTTGGTCCCCAGGCACGCACAGGGCTCCTATCAATAACAAAGGACTCAGGTACCTTCTCCTCTGTCCCCATTACACCTGACAGCACCTGTAGCCCACAACAGGCAGATTTCCAAGCTTGGAAACTTTCTGTTTTTTTCCAAAATCACTTTATATCATGTTATTATTACAAAGTTAATGATTCTTGTTGTACAATAAGATGTAAATTAGATCAAAATCTGCCACGTGAAAAGTGTCTCTCAAATCTTCACCTCCACCCTGAGATAGGCCACCATGAGAATCTGGTGGATGTGTCACCACACTGTCTTCTATGCATAAAACAATACATCCACTGTAACATAGGGTGGTGTAAAAGCTCAGAGCTCGGACATGGGAGTCACATCTCCTGGCTGGCCCTGAACGGAGTCTGCTACTCGTGGTCCCATCTTAGGCAAGATAATTAGCTCATTGCTTTCACCGTGCCTGTGTTTCCTATCCTACCTTGCAGAATCATCTTCAAAATGAATGAGTGGGGAGATGGACAGTGCTTAGAGCAGGTAATTACCTAACAAATACGGGCAACTGTGGAGACGCTCAGATGAACCTTCGAGAAGGAGCTAGCCACAGAGCTGCGTGGAGTTCACAGCCTCCACCTGCAGCACCTCGGTACTGTTTACTTCCCCTTCCGCCATGATTGCAGGTTTCCTGAGGCCTCCCCAATCATGATGAACTGTGAGTCAATTAAATCTCCTTCCTTTATAAATTACCCAGTCTCAGGTATGTCTTTATTAGCAGTGTGAGAACAGAATAATACATATATCTTTTATCCAATAGACTTTATTATTTTTCCAAATATGTAACCAAAATATATTCATTCAGATACAAGTTTGAATCACATGAAATTGCCTATCCTCAACCATTTTGCATGGTTGCTATGAAAATGACAATTTCATATGGTTCAATTTAATAGTTTAAAAAATTATATAGCAGGCTGGGCATGGTGGCTCATGCTTGTAATCCCAGCACTTTGGGAGGCCAAGGCGGGTGGATCACAAGGTCTAGAGATCGAGACCATCCTGGTCAACATGGTGAAACCCCGTCTCTACTAATACAAAAAATTAGCTGGGCATGGTGGCGTATGCCTGTAATCCCAGCTACTCAGGAGGCTGAGGCAGGAGAATTGCCTGAACCCAGGAGGCGGAGGTTGCAGTGAGCCGAGACCGCGCCATTGCACTCCAGCCTGAGTAACAAGAGCGAAACTCCGTCTCAAAAAAAAAAAAAAAAAAAAAAAAAAAAAGCACCTAAAAAATATTAAAGTAAAATCTAGCACTCCCCTCCCCTATCTGTCCCCATATGGCCCCCTTCCCAGAGGCAGCCACATTTAATACCTTTAGCTGATCCATCAGGCAGCTACTTGCACATGTCTAAATGAGATGTTTCCACTCCTATTGCACAATTTACTAACATCAACAGTTATTTATTGATTTCCGGTTGGGATAGATGGGGATTTAGCTCCCTTTTATACTCCACCTTCTCTTTTCTCATTTTCTCACCATTGCTATAGTTTTAGTCAAACCATTAATCAGTTTTAACATTATTCTGACCATACAAATGATTTGAGGAGATTTTAACCAAGGCGAACCTTGCCAATGAAGCCCTGAATGGGGATTTTTGAGCAGCTGCAGCTCCTCATCTTTTGGCTTTGCTGCTCCCTAATCACCTTTTACGTCATGTATGCAGACAGTGCCAAGTTCCCCTGGGAAGATGCTGAGGGGCCTGGCCAGCTCATGAGACCCTCCCTGTAGACGCCAGGTAGTTTGTGAGTGGCCCCGGAAATACTATGCATCTTTTTAAGTTATGTTGAGATATAATTCATATGCTGTACAATTCATCCATCTAAAGTATACAATCCAATTGCTTTTGGTATATTCACAGTATTGTGCATCCATCAACATGATCAATTTAAATTGATCAATTTAAATTGACCAAAATAAATCCTGACCCTCATAGCTGTCATTCCTAAATCTTTCTGTTTTCCTGCAGCCCCAAGCACCACTAATCTTTCTGTTTTCATAGCTTTGCCTATTCTGGACATTTCTTATAAATGAAATCTTACACTGGGTGGTCCTGCCTTCCTTCACTTAGCATAATGTTTTCAAGGTTCATCAATACTATAGCATATATCACTACTTAATCTCTATTTATTGCTGAATAATATTCCATCATATGGATATAGCACATATTATATATCCATTAGTCAGTTGATAGGCATTTGGGTTGTTGCTACTTTTTGGTCATTATGAATAATACTGCTATGAACATTCTAGTCCAAGTTTCAGTGTGGACTTGCATTCCATGTCACTTAGGTATATACTTAGGAGTAGAATTTCTGGGTTATGTGGTTACTCTATTTTTAACCATCAGAGGGACTTTCAGTCTCTTCCAAAGCGACTGCACCATTTTACATTCCACCAACAGCTTACAGTTAGCCTCCATATCATTGGGCCCTGCATCCCAGGATTCAGCCAACTGCAGATTGAAACATAAACCAATAAAAATAACAATCCAGTAATAAAATGATAAAAAGAAAACCATAACAATTATTTGCATCGCATTTACACTGTATTACATATTATAAGTAATCTATAAATGATTTAAAGTATAGAGGAGGATGTGTGTAATTTATATACGAATACTGTGACATTTTCTATAGGAGACTTGAGCATCTGCAGATTCAGGTATCCTCAGGGGGTCCTGAAACCAATCCCCCAAGGAGAGGGAGGGGCAACCATATGAGGGTTTCCATTTCTCCACATTTTCGTCAACACTCGTTATTGTCTGACTTTCAGACTACAGTCATCCCAGTGGGTGTGAAGCAGTATCTCACTGTGGTTTTCATTCACATTTCCCTGATGGGTAATGATGTTGAGCATCTTTTCGCATGCTTATTAGATTTGTGACAGGTTTTTTGTTTTTCTACCATTTTTACTGGAATAGATGTGGCAGATTTTAACATTTGTCTGAATCAGTTCAGACATTTGCAAGGCAATCATGACTGTCTTGATTTGCCTCTGCTAACTACCCACCTAATGACATGACTTGAAGTGGCAATCCATACTTCCACCCTTGCACCAAGACCTCTTTTCTTGCATTCTTCTCTGGGCTAGTCAAGGCATCAAAAAATAGAGACTTTTTTTTTTAAAAAAAGAGGGATTTTTAAAAAGTTGTTTTATAGTAAAATAAACACAGTTGTGTAGAAGACAAGTGTTTATGTTAGTTTCCTGTTGTTGCTATTTCTGTATAGCAAATTGCCACACACTTAGTGAGTGGCTTCAAATGCCATCCATTTATGAACTCAGAGTTTTGTGGATTCGAAGTCAAAAAGACTGGGTTCTGTACTTAGGAAATCATAAGGCTGAAATCAAGGTGTCGATTGGGCTATGTTCTTTCCTAGGGGATCTGGGGGGAAACTCTTCTTCCATATTCATTGCTGTTGGTGGTGGAATTCAACTTTTTGTGGCTATAGATCTGAGGTCTTTGTTTCCTTGCTGGCTATCAGCTGGGCCTGCCATCAACTCCTAGAGGATGTCCCCATTCCTTTCCAGATTCCCCCTCCATGCTCAGCCCAACGTGGTGCACTGAAACCTTCTTTTTGTTTTGTGAGATAGTGTCTCACTCTGTCGCTCAGATTGCAGTGCAGTGGTGCTATCACAGGTCACTGCAGCCTCAACCTCTTAACCTCAAGTGATCCTTCCTCCTCAAACTCCTCAGTAGCTGGGACCATGACACGTGGCATCATATCCAGCTAAGTTTTGTATTTTTTGTAGAGATGGGGTTTCACCATATTGTCAAGGCTGGTCTCAAACACCTGGGCTCAAGCAGTCTGCCTGTCTCCACCTCCCAAAGTGCCGGGGCAACAGGTAAGTGTTACTGGGCCTGGTCTGAATCTTTCTTAAGATCCTAATCCCTGATATCTCTCTCTCTGACCTCTGGACCCAGATTCAAAGAACTTAGGGCAAGCCCATTGGATAATCTCTCTTTGTTAAAGGCAATTGTACCATGTGACATGAACTAATCATAGGAGTGAGACCTACCATATTCAAAGGCCTGATGACAAAATAGGGCATGTACACCTGAGCAGAGGTGTCTTTAGGGACCATCTTAGAATTCTGCCCACACAGCCAGCATGTGTATGCATCTAGAATGATGTTCATAAGAAAATATAATTGTAATTTAGGAGTGGCCTCTGAAAGAGCTAATTTTAGTTATCTGGAAAATGTGCTTCTAAGGAAGCCCTCACTTCCTGATAACGTAAGACAGATGAAGTGCCATCATAAATGAGAAGAACCAACGTTTCAGAGAATTGATAAAGTTCATTAGGCAGCGAGTGTGTTGACAGAGCTGTTTCCTTTAGCAAGAAATACCAGAAAAAAAATGCACAAAAAGTGAACATGTACAGCAAAACTGAGGGTTTAATTAAACAGAAATCTTTTTTGACTCCATGGATTGAAGATTTTCCTAAAATATGATGCACTTTTCTGCTTTCATTTACCAATCCTGAATGATGTTTTGGAATTCTGCAGAGCCTCTGGGTGTTTGCCATTTAGGCATCTTTCAATTCCTAAAGATGCAAAGCATTAGGGATTTACAAAACACAGGCATAAACCGTGTCCAGCAGAGCTGCAAGGTTGCCTGGATGTGAACAGGCAAATTTATGGAGCTAGAAAGATTAGTAGTGGCCAGTGCCTAGGAGGAGAAAGGCCTGGGGAGTGGCTATTAATAAATATGGAATTTTTGGAAGAGAGGATCTAAATTAGACAGTGGTAATGGCTACACAACTCTTACATTAGAAATGGTTGAATTATATAGTTTGTTTGTTTGTTTGTTTATTTTTCAGACAGGGTCTCACTATGTCACCAAGGCTGGAGTACAGTGGCACGATTTTGGCTCACTGAAACCTCTGCTTCCTGGTTTCCAGCAATTCTCATGCCTGCTTCCCGAGTAGCTCAGATTGCAGATGTGTGCCCCCATGCCTGCCTGATTTTTGTCTTTTTTTAGTACAGAGAGGTTTTGCCATGTTGGCCTGCCTTGTCTTGAACTCATGACCTCAAGCGATCCACCTGCCTCGGCCTCCCAAAGTGCTGGGATACAAGTGTGAGCCACCACACCTGGCCTCAATTAGAAACTTTAAAACGGTGCATATTATAGTAGGTAAATTACATTTAAGTAAAGTTGCTATTTAAAAAGAAAAATTAGCTGGATATAGAAAAAGAATAATCCCAAGAACAACTTTCTAAAAATAAATTCCCAATCCAATGTATATTCCACAAAGGCAAGGCAATTTTTAAAAAATGCTCTATATTTACCTGTCTAGCCTGTTATCTATCTACCTAGTACCTAGTCCATTGCTGAGTACACAGGAACTTACTTGATTACAAGTATTTATCAGTGATATGGACCAAAATGATACCTAATAAGTTAACCCTTATGTCCAAATTGCATATGAAACAATTAGTTTGGGGGAAGGAAGACTATCACTGCTATAATTTTAGTGGGTATCCATTTATTTAGTCACTTAGCAAATATTTATTGAGTACCTACTATGTATCAGGCTCTGGGTATACCATGGTTGATAAGACAGTGTGGTATCTGCCTAAGAGGAAGTCACAGGGTAGGTGGCAAAAAATAAGGATATTCTAGAAGCAAGTATTTCATAATTAATGATGCCATCTCATGATGGAGGATAGAGTAACTGGTCCTCTGCTGAATTGCAGGTGGATGGGCAAATGAATTTTGTGATATAAATAAAAATCCTTAAAAGAGTGCATCCTTTTTCTTTAACAAATTTACTTTTGGAAATCAATGACTAGAAAGGCACCTATGCTCAGCAGTATACCACTGACCACTTGGAGACAACGTATTAGAAAATGGCATAAGGGTACAGAAATGAACAATCAGAGTCCAAAAAATGTTCTTTACAGAAACAAACCAGAGTTGGCCAGGCGCGGTGCCTCATGCCTATAATCCCAGCACTTCGGGAGGCCGTGGTGGGCAGACTGCCTGAGTGCAGGAGTTCAAGACCAGCCTGGGTAACATGGCGAAACCCCAACTCTACGAAAAATACAAAAATTATCCAGGTGTGATACTGCGTGCCTGTAATCCCTGCCACTCAGGAGGCTGAGGCATGAGAAACTGCTTCAAACCAGGAGGCAGAGAATTGAAGTCAGCTGAGATCGCACCACTGCACTCTAGCCTGGGTGACAAAGTGAGACTCTGTCTCGAAGAGAAACCAGTGTTGGTTATGGAATTGGTTAAATACGTTTAATAGATCCATGCAATGCAGTACTAAGTAGCTATATTATTCTCTGAGGGCTTCCATAACAAATGACCACCAACTGGTCTCTTTAAAACAATGGAGATTTCTTCTCTCCCAGTTCTGGAGGCCAGCGTCTGAAATGCAGATGTTGGCATAGCCAAGTTCCTTCTGAAAGCCTGGAGGTGGGACCTGTTTCATGCCTCTCGCCTGGCTTCAGGTGGCCACTGGCAACCCTCGGCATTCCTTCCTGCTAGAGTTTGGTTTGCGTGTCTCCTCCGAATTTTATGTGAAAATTCCAACCCCAGTGTTGGAGGTAGGGCCTAAGGGGAGGCTTCTAAAACAACCCTGATTTCTAAACACCCACGACCATAGGTCATGGGGAGGGATCCCCTCATGAATGCCTTGGTGCTGTCCTTGTAGTAATGAGTGGGTTCTTGCTCAATCAGTTCCTAAAAGAACTAGTTGTTTCAAAGAGCCTGGCACCTCCCTCCTCTGTCTCTTTCTTCCTCTCTTGCCACGTGATCTCCACACACTTCAGCTCCCCTTCACCTTCCGCCATGAGTGGAAGCCTCCCGAGGCCCTCATCAGAGCAGGTGTTGGTGCCATGCCTCCCACACAGCCTGCAGAACTGTGAGCCAAATAAACTTGTTGCCCTTATAAATTACCCAGCCTCAGACGTTCCTTGACAGCAACACGAATGGACCGAGACACTTGGCTTGTAGCTGTATCGCTCCAACTTCTGCCTCTGTCTCCACAGGTCTTCTTTCTTCTGTGTCTCTGCGTGCAGAGTTTCTTCGTATAGGAACACCAGTCACTGGATGTAGCGTCCACTCTAATCAAGGGAGGCCCCGCTTAGCATTATTACATCTGCAAAGGCTCCATTTGCAAATAAGGACATAGTCACAAGTTTCTGCGTGGACATAAATTTGGAGGAGACATTATTTAACCCAGGACAGTAGCCATCAAAGTGATGTTGAAAAAAGTCCAGAACTTATTAAGTGAAAATAAAAGCATACTACAACATGATATAAATTTATTTTTGTAAAAAGAAAAAAAGTTGCTTGTGTGAGCGACCTTTTATTTGCTGTGCTCTCCCAATCCCTGATCCTTATCATCCAAACTCAAGGAAGCCCTTCATGAGAAAATTCGGGGTCTTCTGATAGTCCCGAAAAAGTGACCACATTAAAAACTATAAGCCAACATGCTGAATCCCCGTCTCTACAGAAAACACAAAAAATTAGCTGGGTGTGGTGGTAGGTGCCTGAAATTGCCACTTCTTGAGGCTGAGGCAGGAGAATCGCCTGAACCCCGGAGGCGGAGGTTTTCAGTGAGCTGAGTTAGTGCCATTGCACTCCAGCTTGGGCTACGAGAGTGCAATTCTGTTAAAAAAAAAAGAAAAAGAAAAAACCCAAAAAACACTATAAAAGGTCCTTTGATACAAATGAATTATGTGTTATGAAATGATTGATTCTGATGGGGAAGGCATGGGTATATTTAGAATAGGCAGCTAAGTAAAAATTTTAAAATCAAGAAGAAGTAATAAAAGTGACAGAGACAGGTCATGTGTGGTGGCTCACGGCTGTAATCCCAGCACTTTGGGAGGCTGAGGTGGGCGAATCACCTAAGGTCAGGAGTTCAAGACAAGCCTGGCCAGCATGATGAAACCCCGTTCCTACTGAAAATACAAAAATTAGCTGGACATCGTGACACATGCTTGTACTCCCAGCTAATTGGGAGGCTGAGGCCTGAGAATTGCTTGAACCCAGGATGCAGAGGTTACAGTGAGCTGAGATCTTGCCATTGCACTCCAGCCTGGGCAACAGAGCGAGACTCCATCTCAAAAATAAATTAGTTAATAAATACAAAATAAAAGTGACAGAGACATTGATGGATAGCTAAATAAAGATGGAATGCGGAACGAATGGAGCATCTTTGGATGGCGTAAGCAGAAACAGGAGTGAATGACAAGGCCTGGGCATTGTTGTAGGGCTTTGGCATGAGGCCAGCTTGGGATGTCTGTGCTACCTGACATTTGGGAGGGACTTCCCCTCCCTTTGCAGTGTCAAGCTGAGCTGGGCCACAGGCTCTAGAGTCTTCAGTTGGAGCTGCCAAAGTTCTGTCACTTTGTGGTTCCCTGGTGGCAAAATGGGAGATTCCTGAGCAAATTAAATTTCTCTAGTAGAGGAGGGTTTGAGAAACACACAGCATTAGGAAAGTTGCTGAATTTTAAACCCAAATCTCACTTCTATGATGGCCTTAGCAGACATGCAGACTTGACTTGTGAAAGACACACACTTGTGCATAGGCACATACACACACGTCATCTTGTATGATTGCTCAGCCTAGCACTAGGAAACCTTCATGGGTCAGACCATGTGGGTGCTAATCCCAGCAGAGCCACCTGCTAGGGTTTACCCCTGGGCCAATTACTTAACCTCTCTGTGTTCTAACTTCCTCACTTGTAAAACAAGGTTAAGAATATTACCATCTCCACAGGATTTTACAAGGCATCATTAGCTTCCAGTATTAATTATTTTAAGTTGCTTCATATATTCAGTTAATTTGGTCTTTACCACCAATGTTCAGCAAGGACCAAACAATTGAGATTTGCTGGGAGTGGTGACTCACACCTGTCACCTCAGCACTTTGGGAGGCGGAGGCAAGTGAATCACCTGAGTCCAGGAGTTTGAGATCAGCCTGAGCAATATAGTGAGACCGTGTCTCTACAAAAACTACAAAAGTAGCCGGGTGTGGTGGCACCTGCCTGTAGTCCCAGCTACTTGGAAGGCTGACGTGGGAGGATCTCTTGAGGCTGGGAGGCAGAGGCTGCAGTGATCTGAGATGACATCACTGCAATCTAGCCTGGGTGACAAAGTGAGAGCCTGTTTCAAAACCAACAATAATTAAGACTTAGAAGAAAAAGCCTTAGGCTGAAAATCTGGAGGTGTTGAGACGAGGCTCAGTCTCCAAGCCTGTTACCCTCTCACTGGGTAGTAAGCAGGTCACCCTCCATCTCTGGTTGCCAAATGCAGGTCTTGGTGTTGACCTGAGGTTTTTTTCATGGTGCTCTAAGGTACTCACTTCAGGGAGAAGAAAACGAGGAGGAAATGAGTCCCAACCAACATCCAAGGCAATTCGGATTTTTTAAAAAAACTTTCAACTTTGAGATCAGCGTTGATTCACATGCAGTTTTATAATACAAAGAGATCCCATATATACCCCTCACCCAGTTTTGCATATCTTGTACAACATCACAACCAAGAAATTGACATGGATGCAATTCACTGACCTTCAGATTTCACCAGTTTTCCATGTACTCATTTGTATGCATGTGTGTGTTCAGTTCTATGCAATTTTATCACATGTAGATACATGGGACCATCACAGTAAAGATACAGAACAGTCATTACAAGTATATCTTTGTGCTACCCTAGTAAAGCCACACCTATTTTCCAGTGTCCTTGCCTCCCTAATCCCTGGCAATCCCTATTCTGTTCTCCATCTCTATAATTTTGTCATTTCAAGATTATATCAATGGGATCATGCAGTACATGACCTTTTGAGATTTTTTTTTACTCAGTTAAGTTCCCTTGAAATTCACACAAATTGTCTTTTATATCAATGCTTTATTTTTCATTTTTCCTTTTTATTGCTGAGTAGTATTTTAGTAGCTCTTATTTTAACTGCTACACATACTGGTCTTGCTTGAGAGATTTCATTTAAACAAAGGCTTCCTCAGCTCCAAAGAACAGATTGAGAACTATTGAACATAACAATTAGATTGCCAAATTCTAAGACCCTGGTTATGACATAGATGAATATAATCTCTATGTTAAAATTTATATAGCTGTTTCCATTTAACAGCGAAATAAATCCCCTGACCATCATGGGCATAATTTTATTGAACCTTGGACAGAAATAAGAGAGAGAACAAGATTGAGAGAGAGAGAATTTATTCCTGGGGGAAAATTTAAGAGATCTTAGTCTTTTAAACCAAGGAGATAAAAAATCTATAGTTATTTCTGTTAGGATAACTTCTCTTTGGTTTTCCTTCTCTTTTCATTCCATTGCATGTTTGTATTTTCCCTCAATTCCCCAAATGCTGTTCAAAAAAAAAAAGGCACTTAAAAATTTTTTTTATTCCTTTTTTTTTTTTTTTGAGACAGAGTCTTACTCTGTCACCCAGGATGAAGTGCAGTGGCTCAATCATGGCTCACTACACCCTCCACCCACCGGGCACAAGCAATCCTCTCATCTCAGCTTCTCGAGTAGCTGGGACTATAGGAACGCACCACCACGCCTGCTTAATTTTTGTACTTTTTTTTGTAGAGATAGGGTTTTGCCATGTTGCTCAAGCAGGTCTCAAACTCCTGGGCTCAAGCCATCCTTCCACTTCAGCCTCCCAAAGTGCTGAGATTACAGGCATGAGCCACTGCACCCAGCCTCAAAATGGTGAATTTTAAAAGCCGGGGATACATTTCATTTCTTGCTTTCCCAGCAAGAGAAAAGCCTGCTATTTATTTTGGATGGAGAAATGCAAAGACATATTCTTTTCATGGAAATGAAGCCAGAGGTTCTTGTTAATCACGTGAGATGACTGCAGAGCAAATTATAAGCAATAAAAAGAAAACCTATTAAGTGTTTATGTGCCTTGGTTCTTCTCAAGTTCCTCTCCCAAGCATTTAAACTCTCCAACGTCTCTGTGGATGAGGATTCAGCATTTGATTGTGCAAACCAGGACTTCAGATGCTCAGACAGTAAAAGGAATGGTGTCCCAGAGGTCAACGCAATTAATATGCACTTCATAACACCTCATGCCTACACATTTCTTGCAGCCATTATGACTGCCTGTTGTAACATGAATTATGGTTTAGGCCAAGTGTTGGGAGGAAGACAGATCATTTTTCCCCAAGGTAAGATTTCTGCTCTAATTTCTCTCCTTTGGTGCTTCTGAGCTACTACCCTCTTCCTCTTTACGTACCAGCCCTGTCTGGACTTTCCTCTTTGTCCTTCACCTCCCTGTTTTTCCTTTCTCCTAATGCCCTGGAAGGCAGGCTTGAAAGCAGTTAACAAGTAGTCAAGATCTCAGAGATGCCTGCCTCCCTTTTATTTTTATTTTTATTTTTTTTTGAGAGGAAGTCTCACTCTATTGCCCAGGCTGGAGTACAGTGGTGTGATCTCAGCTCACTGCAACCATTACGAGTTTGAAATTTGCCTAAATTTGGATGGGTTTCACCACAGGCTCCTGAGGACAGGAACTGCTGTGTGTGTGTGTGTGTGTGTGTGTGTGTGTGTTATATATGGGCAGAAAAAAGTATATATGTATATATTTTTTGAGATGGAGTTTTGCTTTTGTTGCCCAGGCTGGAGTGCAATGGTGCGATCTCAGCTTGTTGTAACCTCCACCTCCCGGGTTCAAGCGCTTCTCCTACCTCAGCCTCTCGAACAGCTGGGATTACAGGCGCCCGCCACCACGCCCAGCTAATTTTTGTATTTTTAGTAGAGACACAGTTTCACCGTGTTGGCCAGGCTGGTCTAGAACTCCTGACCTCAGGTGATCCACTGCTTCGGCCTCCCAAAGTGCTGAGATTACAGGCGTAAGCCTCCGTGCCCGGCCTGTTGTCTTTATGTTTATTGCTGTATTTTCAGTGCTTATATGCTTGTCACATTGTAGGCACTAAATATTTATTACATAAATTTGTCGAATAAATTTACCAAAAACATGCAGTTTTGAAAGAATGCATTTGACATGAAAGAGACACTTTCTTACAAAAATATCAAATCATTTCTCAACCATTTACATTTGAGCACATATTCTATGCCAGGAATTTTAAATGATAAAGCAATAAATAAACTCAGTCTGGTACAATTAAGAGCATATATTTTGGCACTCTATTTCACATCTATTTCACGTTATCCTTGATGCAGGGCAGGCCAGCCCCAGAATGGAGCTCAGTCCTGGCAGGTTCTTTGCTTCGTCCAGGAAAGAATTCAAGGGCGAGCAAGTGGCAGAAGAACAGAGCTTTATTGAAGCAGCAGTGGTACAGCCCTGGGTGGGTGACAGCTCTGTGACTGCTGCTGCAGAGCAGGGCCACCCCATAGGCAGCGTGCTGAGACTAGCAGCTCAGTGCAGTTCTACATCATATGTAAACCTACTTTTAATTACGTGCAGATTAAGGGTTGGGTTATGCAGAAATGTCTAGGAAAAGGGTAATAACGTCTGGGGTGTTGAGTCATTGGCATGGAAAGAATGGTAACTCCTGGATGTTGCCATGGCAATGGTAAATTGACATGGCACCCTGGAAGCTTCTTCTGCTCCATCCCTGCGTTAGCTAGTTTTCAATTTGATTTGGTGTCTGAGCCCTGCCTCCAGAGTCGAGTCCCACCTCTTTTTTTTTTTTTGATGGAGTCTTGCTCTGTCACCAGGCTGAAGTGCAGTGGCCAGATCTCGGCTAACTGCAACCTCTGCCTTCCAAGTTCAAGTGATTCCCCTGCCTCAGCCTGCTAAGTACCTGGGACTACAGTCATATGCCACCACGCCCAGCTAATTTTTTGTATTTTAGTAGAGACAGGGTTTCACCATGTTGGCCAGGATGGTCCTGATCTTCTGACCTCGTGATCCACCCACCTCGGCTTCCCAAAATGCTGGGATTACAGGTGTTTGCCCCTGCGCCTGGCCAAGTCCCACCTCTTACGTCATCCTCATTTAACTTAATATGAGTTATTCTAATCTGCTCCTTCCAAGTCATTCCTCAAGGTGGGAATGAACTTCCCCTTGCCCTTTTTCTTTCAGATGAAGAAACTGTGACTCTGAGAGACTGTCCCCTGCAAGTAAGTGGCAAAGGCCTCCACCCAGGAATTTAGAGCCCAGGCAAGTGACAGGGACTAATTTAGAGCTTTGCTTAAATATTGGAGCAGCATATACAGCTGGTTCCTTCCCATATTTGAACTCATGCCCATTGTGATGGTAAATTGCATGTATCTACAGGACTGGGTGAAGGGGTGCCCAGAAACCTGCTCAGACATTATGTCTGGATGTGTGTGGTGAGGGTGTTTTTGAAAAAGATTGGCATTTGAATTGTTGAACTGAGTAAAAACCATTCACCCACCAGTCATGCATCATCCAATCTGTTGAGGGTGTGAATAGAACAGAAAGGTAGAGGAAGGGTGAATTTGCTGTCTCTGCTTGAGCTGGGACGTCCATCTTCTCCTGCCCTCGGACATTGGAACTCTTGGCTCTTGGGCCTTCAGCCTCTGGTACTTACACCAGCAAACCCCTCTGTCCTCCACCTCTTTCTCAGGCCTTCATCCCTAGAGTGCGGTTCATGCCATCAGCTCCCCAGTCTTGGGACTTGAACTGAATTTCACCACCAGCTCTCCTGGCTCTCCAGCTTGCAGACAGCATGTTGTGTGACTTTTCAGCCTCCATAATCACATAGTAAAGCCCTTGTTATATATCTTTCTATATCCTATTAGTTCTGTTTCTCTGGAGAGCTCTGTATACCCTCAATACAACCTCATGGAATCATCACACAGATACACATTGAACATCCATTAAAGTGTTAGGTGCTTCATGGAAATTCATAGATAAATAAGACATGACTGTGCTCCCAAAAAGCTTACAGATGAGTAGTGAACCTGAGAGATTCAAAGTCAAATTTGCTACACAGACAAGATCAACACGGAAGGGAAAGTGAATGTAGCTTGGTGTTTACAAACAGTATCTTTAGGGTCAGAGAGCTCTGTGACTTTAGGTAAGAAACTCAACCTCTCTGAACCTCAGAAAAGTGGACTTATTAATAATGCATAACCCCTATGGATCACTGAACTGATTATGGCACCCACTATACAAGCTGATGCAAGTGGCACACTTAGCACAGCACTGGACAGACTTATAAGCTCCCGATAACTGGTATTAGAAGTAGTTTGGGCAACGAAGCCCTCTCTCCTTTTTTCTATCAGCAAACCTGGTGTGTATTAGATTGAACTATATATAAACTTGATGCTTTTGTAGCTTAAAAGAATTCCAATGTCAATAATTTTGTATGGTTCAACCTAATCAGATTATTTATTGGGAAGAATTGATAGACAAGTCTATAAACAGGGAGCGAAGTATCTTAAAACTCAGGGAAACCCAGGTGCCTGATTTGCTGTGACCCTTTGGCTCAGTGTCCCCCGGACTGGTCACTACCCTGCCTCCCTCTCTGAAACCTCCCTCTCTGCTCAGTTGGTGAGTTCCCAGCTGCAAAACTTCAGGAAAGGAAATACCAGTAGCTGTAAGAGTGTCACACTTGGTTTTATGTGGCAGTAACCAACCCTTAGCCAATTGTGGCATTTGGCTGGCAGTATACTCCACACCTTGTTAAAAAAAAATCATATAGAAACTTCTGTGTGAGTTCATTGTACAGCACTTGCTACTTAGGAGGACCACTTGCTGATAGAGCAGGGAAGTGGGGCTTTTAAAAGCAAGTTTCAGTAAGAGGTTGGTTTCTAATTGACCAGCAAGTATCCCTATTGAGGTCAAAGAACAGATGTCGGGCAAGGAAGGTACCTGGCGTGGAGAACGGGAAAGGAAGTGGTGCACTGTTTGCTGAAACTTTAAGATGCGTAAAGGTCTGTTTTCTCATCCTGGCTTTCCCTGGCTCACTGTGTGACTGGAAAAAGTTGTTTGACCTCCTTGAGCCTTTATTTTTTCTTTTTCATAATGGAGCTAAAAAGTTAATAGCTACCACAAAGGGCTGTTGGAAGAATTAATTAAGATAATGTGTGTAAATTACATGGTGCATTCATGGTTAATATTTTTCCAGTGTCTGATCTGTGCCAAGAACCATGCCAGGAACTTTACATACACCTTTTCAATTAGTTCTTCCAGCAACTCTATGAGGTGAACATACTTATATCCACTCTATGAGAAGAAACTGCATTCAGGCTGTGTGCAGTAGCTTATAGCTATAACCCCAGCACTTTGGGAGGTCAAGGCGGGAGTATTGCTTGAACCCAAGCATTTGAGACCAGCCTTGGCAACAAAGTGAGACCCCCATCTTTACAAAAAAAAATTAAAAATTAGCTGGGTATGGTGGTGCACACCTGTAGCCCCAGCTACTTGGGAGGCTGAGGTGGCAAGATCACTTGAGCCCAGGAGGTTGAGGCTGCAGTGTGCCATGGTCATACCACTGCATTCCAGCCTAGGTGATAGAGCAAGACCCTGTCTCTCAAAAAGTAAAAAAAAAAAAAAAGTGCATTCAGAAAGTTTAAGCCACCTATTGGGAGTCATACAGGAAAAAAAAAAAGAGCAACAACTAACAACTAGAATTGGAATCATAAAGGAGAGTTTGGATTTGGATAACTTGGAAGGTTAACAGAAATGGCCATTTGTTTAGCTGTCTCTTTAAATCCCAGTGCCGATTCAGCAACACTTGGCAAATATTTATCATGTCCAGACTCATTGCCAGGTGCTCTACTAGGTGAATGCAACATGATCTCACACTCACCTGTTGGAATTTTCAGTGACTAAAATTTTTAAAAAATAAAAGACAGCACCTGAATGAAAATAAGTATGACGGATGTCCCGACATAAATCCATAGCTGCATGAGAGAGCTTCTGGAACATTCTAGGAAGAGAGTGTCTAGTGGCCTCTGTCACCCACCTGCTCCCTATGGACAGATAAGAACAACTTTCTGGGCTGGTGGAGAGACGTATGAGTCTCAATTAGCTCACTTTTATGGAGCATATTTTCAGAGGCATAGTTTTCAACACAAGTGGGGTTGCCCCCCATGTGCAGACCCTGGGCTTTGGGCAGTCGTTAAGGGAGGAGCAGCATTGCCCAATGCAGGCACTAAAACAGGCAGAGACACACAGGCTAATTCTCCTTTCCTCACCCCTACTTTTCACACCTGGAAAATTATAACCCAGAAACAACTTGCTCTTTAGTTGGGGGGAACCACCCACAGGCTGAAACAGCTTCCTATGCCCAAGGCTGGCCAGTCACCTGCTCTTTCCCCAGCCCTCACCCCCATGCAAGGAAACAGACTGACTCTGAACTTTCTTTTAGCTGTCGGACGCTAAGACACACCTTTCTAGCATTAGGAAGAAAGACCATTTCCCTCATCACCTATATTAGTCTGTTTTCACACTGCTGTAAAGAACTGCCCGAGGGTGAGCCCAGTGGCTCATACCTGTAATCCCAGTACTTTGGGAGGCTGAGGTGGGCAGATCACTTGAGGCCAGGAGTTCCAGAACAGCCTGCTCAACATGGCAACCCTGCGAATACTAAAAATAAAAAATTAGCCAGGCGTGGTGGCTATAATCTCAGTTACTCAAGAGGCTGAGGCACCAGCTCTGTCCCAAAAAAGAAAAAGGAAAAAAAAAGGAAGTGCCTGAAGCTGGGTAATGTATAAACAAAAGAGGTTTAATCAACTCACAGTTCAGCATGGCTGGGGAGGCCCCAGGAAACTTACAGTCATAGCGGAAGGTGAAAGGGAAGCAGGTACCTTCTTCACAATGTGGCAGGAAGGAGAAAGTGAACCAGCAAAGGGGAAAGAGCCCCTTATAAAACCATCGGATTTCTTGAGAACTTACTCACTATCAGGAAAACAGCATGGGAAAAACCACCCCTATGATCCAAACACCTCCCACCAGGTCCCACCCTTGAAACGTGGGGATTATGGGGATTACAACTCAAGATGAGATTTGGGTGGGGACACAGCCAAACCGTATCACCACCCAAAGATATCAACCATTGGAATGCTGCCAATTCTAGATTCCTATGTTTTTTTTTTTTAATTTTGTAATGCATAGTTTCATAAGTCATTGTCTTTTTTTTCTTTCAAGATTGGATGTTTTTTCACAAAGATAGTGTCTCTGTTTCTGATTATTAAACATTACACTCATCCCCACTAGTGAGGATGAAACATCCATTAAAATGAGGTGATACTGCTTGGAGCCCTACAGTTTTAATAGCAAATACTTATATCCTTTATATTACTATGTTGAGTATTGTTCTCAGCACTCTACACTGAACAAAAGGATTTACTTAATCCACACGGCAACTCTGTGATGTAACTTTTACTCTTATACCTGACTTACTGGTGAGAAAACTGAGGCCAAGGTGACACATCCAATACATGACAGAGCTGGGATTTGAACCCAGGGGATCTGCCTCCAGACACCATGCTGTTAACTAGGATTAGACTACCTCTCAGATTGGCAAATTTAAACTAGTGATATAACCAGGGTTGGTGGGGGTATGGCGAGACAGGCCTTCATGAATGCAGATGAGAGGACAAAGTGATAGAAATTTGTGCAGGGCAGGACAGGTGCAGTAGCTCATGCCTGTAATACCAGCACTTTGGGAGGCTGACGGGGGTGTTGATCATTTGAGCTTAGAAGTTCAAGACCAGCTTGGGCAATATGGTGAAGCCCCAACTCTACAAACAATAACAACAAAAAAAAAAATTAGCTGGGTACAGTGGTGTGTTCCTGTAGTCTCCACTATTCCAGAGGCTGAGGAAGGAGGATTACTTGAGCCTGGGAGGTCGAGGCTGCAGTGAACTGAGAGCCTGTAACTGCCCTCCAGCCTGGGCAACAGAGTGAGACCCTGTCTCAAAATAACAACAATAATAATAATAAAATAAAAATAAATTTTTAAAGGGCAATTTGGGAGAATTTATTAAAAATGTATACATTTGTTTCACCTAGCAACTTTGCATTTAAGACTCAACATCTAGATCATAGATATCCACCAAAAAGTATACACACTCCCTCAAGGTTTATTGCAGCATAGTTTGTAATGGTGAATCAGTAGGGAAAACTTTGAATAATTAAATTAGTGAATATATGCCATGAAAAATTGATGGCTAAATCTTGAAAAACAAACATATAAAAAAACAAAGAACTCAGGTATAAAGGAAAGGGCTGATGGTGAGTGCTGTGCCCACTTAAATTCAAAATGAAGATTAAAGAACTGTGCTAAGAGTAGGTTTTAAGTGTTCTCACCACATATAAATGGTAAGCACGTGTGGTAACACATATGTTAATAATTAACCTGATTTGGCCATTCCACAACATATATATATTTAAAATGTCAAATTGCACGTCATAAACAGTTGTAATTTGTATTATCAATAAAAAAATTTAAAACTTTAAAAAGAACTATGAAAATAATGATTAGAAAAATAGAATATTCATGTTAAGAACATTAACAAAATAGAACAATATAACTAAGAAGTCAGGATGGAGAGAGGGAAGTGAGAAGTAGTAAAGAATACTCACGTCTTAATCTTTTCAAGGATTCGAACTGTCAAATATTGCAATTCATTCTATTTATTTACTTATTTATTTATAGTTTAGAGACAGGGTCTCGATCTGTTGCCCAGGCTGGAGTGCAGTGGTGCAAACACGGTTCACTGCAGCCTCAACCCCCTGGCTCAAGCCATCCCTTGACCCCATCCCCCTGAGTAGCTAGGACTTTAGGCATGTGCCACAACCACTAGCTAATTTTTTTTTTTTAATTTTTATAGAGATGGGCATCACTCTATGTTGCCTAGGCTGGTTTCAAACCCCTGGCCTCATGTAATCCTCCCACCTTGGTCTCCCATAGTGCTGGGGTTACAGGTGTGGCTACTACACCCAGCCTAAAGTTTGTTTTAAACATGACTCTAAGAACTCAATATTTTTCATGACCTTATTGTCCTTATGTAGATTTTTTAAAGAAAAGACTATCTTTTGTGGTAAAGAAAGTTGTACTAAATTTCTTCCCTTTTCTTTCTTTTTCTCCTGCCCAAGGAATTATTTTTCTTTAATTAATTAAATAAAGCATATTTGATGTTTTGTATTGGAAAACTGCCCATTATGCTCAGATGGTGGTCTCCAAATACTAATTTACACTGAAAGGAACTGGGTTTCTTGGCTAAATGACCGATTACAGGTTGGGGGAAGGAAATGGATGGGCAGGGGGCATATTTTTATACCAGGAGGCTGGAAAGCTGTTATAAAACTCCTGAGGCCTGGACAAAGGACTCAGAAGCTGATAGGACAGGCTCTCACTGGATAAAAATGAGAGAATTTGAGCATAAATAAGGATAACACATTGAAACACATCAAATATGTTTGAACTCAGGAGTTGATAATGATACTCAAGAATTCACTAGTTACTTTTAGGAGATGCTAGGAAACCAACTCATTATTTTGAAAATTGGAAAATAAAGGAAAAGAACATTTACCCTACTTTTCATGTAAGAATGATACCACAGGGTGATAAAAGAGTGTATGTTCATGACAAACCTGAGCGACACAGTGAGAACACCATCTCTACAAAAAATACAAAAATTAGCTAGGTGTGGTGGCACATGCCTGCAGTCCCAGCTACTTGGGAGGCTGGATTGGGAGGATTGCTTGAGCCCAGGAATTCGAGGCTGCAGTAAGCCATAATTGCACCACTGCAATCCAGTCTGGGAGACCAAGTGAGACTCTCTCTCCTAAAAAACAAACAAACAAACAAAAAGTATATGAAGGGAAGTTTCTCTCCACAGAAGTATTCTACACGATTAATGAAGATGCCATAGTACCATTAGAATGTCACCATTTTGCACTCTATGAACTAATGACTTTTGGTACTGATGGTCAATGTCCACTAACATCACAAAAGAGACACAGGCAGATGTCACGTACCTTCTAATGGAAGAATGGACATCACCTGTGAAGTCATTTTGCAAACAAAAACAAAAATTGAACTTGAAACTGATCGAGCCCCTAGACTCAATTATCAATTTATAAGACACTTGGGGGCAAAATGACAGCCCAGAGATTCAGTCAGGAAAGTCCAGACTGGGAAAAACTTTATAGGACAAAAAGAAAATAACAGAATAAATACAAATAAATGCAATCATATCTCTGTTTAGGTCTATATCTCTGTGTCTAGATGTAGGTCTAGCTATAGATAGATAAAATAGATAGACATAAAGTCTACAGATCAAAAGGGTCATGAGAGACATATTAACCAAAAACAACACCTGGCTTTTATTTGTATCTTGATTCAAACAGGTTGTTAAAAAATAAAAAAGCATTTAGGAATTATTTTTTCTTGAGACAGGGTGTTGCTCTGCTGCCCAGGCTGGAGTGCAGTGGCACAGTCATAGCTCACTGCAGCCTTGCATCCTGGGCTCAAGAAATCCTCCTGCCTCAGCCTCCCAAAGCGCTGGGATTACAGGTGTGAGCCACTGTGCCTGGCTGCATTTAGGAAAATTTAAGGATTGGTTAGATACTTGATGTTGTTAAGGAATTATTATGATAATGATACTGCAGTTTTGTTTTAAAAGTAAGAGTTCTATCAAAGCTTTGAGTTAATTGAAGAAAAAACAAAAATAAATGAATGGATGGATGAATGAATGAATGAATGAATGAATGAATGAATGTCAGAGTTCTATAGCAGTGGTCCCCAACATTTTTGGCACCAGGAACTGGTTTCATAGAAGACAGTTTTTCCATGAACAGGATGGGTTGGTGGGGGTGGTGGATATGGTTTGGTTTCAGGATGATTCAAGTGCATTACATTTATTGTGCTCTTTAGTTCAATTATTATTACATTATAATATATATATAGCATCAGTGGGAGCCCTGAGCTTGTTTTCCAGCAACTAGATGGTCCCATCTGGGGGTGATGGGAGACAGTGACAGATCATCAGGCATTAGATTCTCATAAGAAGCATGTAGGCTAGATCCCTTGTACACACAGTTCACAATATGGTTCATGCTCCTATGAGAATCTAATGCAAGCTGGGTGCAGTGGCCTGTAATCCCAACACTTTGGGACACCGAGGCAGGTGGATCACCTAAGGTCAGGAGTTCGAGACCAGCCTGGCCAACATGGTGAGAAACCCTCTCGCCACCAAACATACAAAAAATTAGCTGGGTGTGGTGGTGCATGCCTGTAATCCCAGCTACTCAGGAGACTGAGGCAGGAGAACTGCTTGAATCTGGGAGGCAGAGGTGGCAGTGAGCCGAGATTGCACCACTGCAGTCCAGCCTGTGTGACAGAGCAAGACTCTGTCTCAAATAAATAAATAAATAAATAGAAAAAATAATTTTAAAAAATCTAATTCAGCCACTGACCTGACAAGAGGCAGTCAGGCAGTAACGCGAGCAATGGCAAGCGGATGAAAATACAGACAAAGCTTCACTTGCTTACCCTCTGCTCACCTTCTGCTGTGTGGCTCATTTTCTAACAGGCCACAGACAGGAACCACTTCATGGCCCAGGGATTGAGGATCCCTGTTCTAGACGATTTTTAAGGCAGCGAAACTTCTGGTTATGATATTATAAGGTGAATACATGTTGTTACACATTTGTCCAAACCCCATAGAATGTACAAAACCAAGAGTGATCTTAAAGTCTTTATTTTAAAAATGAATTCTTATCTTTTAGAGATATATACTAAGATATTAAATATAAAATAATAAGACTTAGGATTTACTTCAAAATAATTGAAGGAGGAGAGGCTGGAAGTATCAGTGGAACAAGATGGCCATTAGTTGGTAAGGTGGATGATGAATAAATGGGGATTTATTTAGCTATTTTCTTTATCTTTGCTTATGCTTGAAATATTTTATAGTAACAAGTTTTAAAATTATACAGAGAATGAGGCCAGGTGTGGTGGCTCATGCCTATAATCCCAACCCTTTGGGAGGCCGAGGTGGGCAGATTACTTGAGGTCAGGAGGTTGAGACCAGGCTGGCCAACTTGGTGAAACCCTCTCTCTATTAAAAATGCAAAAACTTAGCCAGGAATGGTGGTGTGTGCCTGTAAGCCCAGCTAGTTAGGAGACTGATGCAGGAAAATCACTTGAATCCAGGAGGCAGAGGATGCAGTGAGTTGACATCATGCCACTGTACTTCAATCTGGGCCACAGAGTGAGACTCTGTCTCAAAAAACAAATTAATTAATAAAAATAAATTTTAAAAACATATGTACATACAGAAAAGTATTTCATTTATATAAAATTAGTCTATTTATGAGCTAGGCATGGCAGCTCACACCTATAATCCCAGCCCTTTAGGAGGCTGAGGAAGGAGGATTGCTTGAGCCCAAAAGTTGGAGACCAGCCTGGGCAACATAGTGAGATCCCATCTCTACTAAAAATAAAAATAATAAAAAAAATTAGCCAAGCACGGTGGCAAAAAAATTAGTTTATCTATCTATACACCCATACACATACACACACGCACAAATGGTCTGTAATTGTAGACATGTACATATACATGTATTGCGGTCTTTCCATTCCTGAGCCTCATCACTCATTCCTGACACCCCATTCCATCTCAAAATGCCATGCTTCTGTAGGAACACTCAGGCATAGGTCTAAAGAGGTAGGCAAGAACCAGATTACAAATACAGCTCTCCTGTTTGCCTTGCTAAAGAGTTTGAACTTTATCCAGATGTCCATGAAGTTCCAATGAAGAACTAGCAGCCTTCATGGCTGACATTGAGAACACTGGTGGTATGTTGGGGGCAGCTGAGGAAGAGAAGACTCTGTGATCTGAGAACAAGTTACGGCAAAAAGTGTTCTTGGGTAGTCCCACAAGAGGGTCTCAAAGTCCATTTAGAACTGGCCTTAACAGAAACCCCAGAATAAAGGCCAGTTCATTCTTGCTTCTTTTCTCCGTGGCAAACTCCAGCTGGTGATCTCAGAGGGAAGAGGCTTGTAAGAATTAAAAATGAAGGGTGTTGAATCCAGCAGTTCCAATTTGGGTATATGCCCAAAAGAACTGAAAGCAGGGCTTGAATAGGTATTTATATATTCATATTCATAGCAGCATTATTCACAATAGCCAAAAGGTGGAAGGAAGCCAAGTGTTTCCCAGTGGGTAAGTGGATAAACGAGATGTGGTATATCCATACAATGAAATATTATTGAGAGCCAAGGGTAGGCACCAGCCCTTGAAGGCGCACGACTGTAAACCAGACAAAAAGAAACCTTGACGTGCTTGAAGTACCAGGTAGCAGGCAAGTGGTGGGCTTTTCAGTGTGGTCTTTAGGATTTGCAGCTCAAGGAAGTGAGATGTTGAAGTTGCCACCCAAACTGGTCAAACCAGGGCAAGATAAAGTCTTCAGAGCCCTCTATACATTGGAACCCAGAACTCCAGATGAACTATGCTTTGAGGAAGGTGGTATCATCTATGTTACTGACATGAATGATGCCAGTCGGTGGAAAGGTACCTCCAAAGGCAGGACTGGACTGATTCCAAGCAACTATGTGGCTGAGCAGGCAGAATCCATTGACAATCCATTGCGTGAAGGAGCCAAAAGAGGCAACTTGAGTTAGTTGCCAGAGTTTTTGGACAACGGAGTGGGTGTTAATGGCTGAGACAAAGCCGGAAGCATCGCCTTAGACTAGGCTTGTCATGGGGATCTCAGAAATACAGTGGCAATGCTATTTACTCAACCAAGTATTGAACTGAGCCAATAGAACAAGTTGGGAGACACAGCTGTGCATGCTGCTGCCTGGAAGGGTTACGCAGATATCGTCCAGTTGCTTCTGGCAAAAGGTGCCAGAACAAACTGAAGAAACAGTGAGAGGATGCTGGCTTTGGGCATGGCTTTGGGCAATGCTGCCAGTGCATCTCTCCAGAGAAAGAAAACGGGGACAGATGCAGTTCAAACATTAAGCAATGCTCTGTTATTCCAAAACTTTGTCTGCCAGAAGAGGACTGGTAATAATTTTTTATAAGGATATATGAACATGGCAGTGTGGCACTGTTTTTGAGTAGAACAGGTAATGAATGGTTCTCACCTTTGGTTTGGCAATAAGTGACTGAATTATTTACTGTATAAAATACATTTATGTCCACCAGAGTAGAACAAGAAGAAATGATCTGTATTTTTCAAGCTAAAGGAATTGTATAGTATTCTTTCTTTGAAAAAATCAGGGTCTGGCGCGTGGTGTCTTCTTTTGAGACAGCGTCTCGCTCTGTCACCCAGGCTGGAGTGCAGTGGCATGATCTCTGCTCACTGCAACCTCCGCCTCCTGGGTTCAAGCGACTTTCCTGCCTCAGCCTCCTAAGTAGCTATGTTTGAGTGCCAATATTAGAAGTGGTAATATTTCCAGTTTGTGTGTGTCTTGTTTGCTACACTGAAAAAAAAAAGAAACATTTCATATTTTAAATTTGTGATTTGTCTCAGGCAGAGTTCCTCTTGAGTTGGGGATAAAGATTTGAGGGCATTTTGTCTACTTGGGAGGTGATCCCTGGAAGCACCACCAGTAGGGCTGGAGAGTGAGACAGAGAAGGAAAGAAGCCAACACAAGTTCCGTTAATTCATAAGCAGGTGGTGACCACCGTGGGCAGCTGAGACTCAATCCTCCTGGAGACTTCTGGGAAACTCTGTAAGTTGATGTCCTGCTGAGAAATGAGGAACTGGGGAATTTATCCTTAAACTCCTGCTTGTTACTAATTGAGGGCTCCCCCTGGTATACCATCTTCCAACCATTTCTAACCAGCTCCTGACACTGTCCAAGTACACACTGGTAACAGTTGAATTCCCAGGCAGAGACAAAGCACTTGTGGGTAAGAACCTATTACAGATTGTGGTACTGCTGAGTATCTGAATATCTGGATCACAACTCACTTGGTAAAGCTTAGAACTAATGATTATCTAAATTTAAAATTGCATGATTATAATTCACTGTGCAGCCAATGACCTCCATGTATTGATGAATGTGCTTTTTATCCATAATAGGTCATTGACTATGAAGGAGTTTATCAATGACCTCACAGGCTGTGTAAGAACCTCTGGAGCTCCTTTGCAAACAGAGCCTGCCCTAGAATGAAACCAACTCCAATTCTCAACAGCCAGGAATTGTGAGAGAGATAGAATCCTGATTACATCACTGGAACTCAATACAACATAGAGCAAAATCTGAATCTACCCTTGGGAGCTCCTGGTTACAAACAAAAATTCTCTGGCTTAAGCTAGTTTAAGTTGAGTAAATGAAGCCATTTGTAGATGAAAGATCGTACTGACATCCTGTATTATGGCTTGGGGAAAGGAAAAGGCATCTGTGTCAAGGTCTCTCGGCTGGTCCAGAGATGAGACTCAGACAAGCCAGGGTAGAGAGGGACACAATTTGTTCCACAGTGAGCCTTGGCTGACAATGTCGCCTAAACTGTCAGGAAATGCCTAGAGGACTTCCAATAAGTTCAGCCATACTATCTGATTTGAATGGGCCCTGTGGAAAAGATTTTAAACTTTCTTCAAACATAAAAAATCATGAATTTATGATAATACCGAAAATCATCTCTTTGGTTTTCTTTTGAATTTGCTATGGCAGCAACTCATTCTACTAGACACTAGTAAATAACAGGAAAGAATTGATGAGGCATTTATCATGCCTTCTCTGTCCAAATGGCATATTTGTTGTTGTTTATGAGACAGGGTCTCGCTGTCTCACCCAGGCTGGAGTACAGTGGTGAAACCATAGCCCACTGCAGACTCGAGTTCCTGGGGTCAAGGAATCCTCCCACCTTAGCCTCTGGAGGAGCTGCTACTACAGGTGCATGCCACCGCCCCCCGTTCTGTCCAAACTATATTTCATGGTAAATAAATAGGTGAGGAGGGATAGTTCTTCTTTATAAAATAGTGCCATTTTATGGATGCAGAAGATATACATAAAAAAATCATTTTGGATCTCCTAATGGAATAACAGAACTAAGCAATAGTCAGCAATGATTGTTAAAATAATTCAATGAAAATTTGATTGTAAACTACATAATAGATGAGTCAGACTTTTATGAACCAGACAGCAGGCACTTCTGAAGTAATCAACCAGTAGTATATAATAATACCTATGAAGTACTCTTGTTAAAATATAAATTAAGCTTGAGCCTAGGCAAGTTTCATATTCAGAATTTGGATTCTGAGAAATAGGGAGGACAGAAGAAACAAGAATGCAATCAACCTAGTGCAGAATGTGGAAAATTTAGGACAAATGACTTGGACTCTTTAATGTCATGCATTGATAAGGATTTGTAAGGACAAATCCTTATCAATGCATGACATTAAAGAGGGGAAAAGGAAGGAAAATTATTACTGATTAAAAGAGACTTAATTAACATATTAACTAAATACCACATGTGGTTATTTTGTAGATTCTGATTCAAATAACTAAACCATAGAAAGGCATTCTGGATTTAAAAACATATTTGAGTATTAACTGAGAGCAAAATGGAGGGGAATTATTCTCACACATGGCTAGTGAAAATGCAAAATGCAAAAGTGTGGCAATTCCTCGAGAATATAGAACCAGAAATACCATTTGACCCAGCAATCCCATTACTGGGTATATACCCAAAGGATTATAAATCATTCTATTATAAAGACATGTGCACATGTATGTTTATTTAGGCACTGTTCACAATAGCAAAGACTTGGAACCCACCCAAATACCCATCAATGATAGACTGGATAAAGAAAATGTGGTACATATATACCATGGAATACTATGCAGCCATAAAAAAGAATGAGTTCATGTCCTTTGCAGGGACATGGATGAAGATGGAAACCATCATTCTCAGCAAACTAACACAGGAACAGAAAACCAAACACCACATGTTCTCACTCATAATTGGGAGTTAAACAATGAGAACACATGGACACAGGGAGGGGAACATCACACACCAGGGCCTGTTGGGTATTGGGAGGAAAGGGGAGGGAGAGCACTAGGATAAATACCTAATGCATGAGGGCCTTAAAACCTAGATGATGGGTTGATGGGTGTAGCAGACCACCATGGCACATGTATACCTACATAACAAACCTACACGTTCTGCACGTTTCCCAGAACTTAAAGTAAAATTTAAAAAAAAAAAAAAGCAAAATGCAAAATGGTTTAGCCACTTTGGAAAACAGTTTGGCAGTTTTCTATAAAGCTAAACATATACCCACTGTAAAAACCAGCAATCCCTCTCCTGGATATTTACCCAAAAGAAATGAAAATCAGTGTTTACTCAAAAATCTATGTGTGTATGTTTATACTGGCTTGATTAATAATTGCCTAAATTGAAACTATTCAAGTGTCCCTCAACAGATAAATGGATAAATGATCTGTAGTACAGCCATACAGTAAAATACTACCTAGCAATACAAAGTAACAAACTACCAATAGACTCAATAACATGGATGAATTAAAAAAGCAGTATGCTAAGTGAAAAAAGTCACATTCAAAAGCCTATATGTGGGCCTGGCACAGTGGCACATGCCTGTAATCCCAGCACTTTGGGAGGTCGAGGTGGGTAGATCACTTGAGGTCAGGAGTTCAAGACCAGCCTGGCCAACATGGTGAAACCCTATCTCAGCTAAAAATACAAAAATTGGTTTGGCGTGATGGCACATGCCTGTAATCCTAGCTACTTGGGAGACTGAGGCACAAAAATTAGCCGAGCATGGTGGCATGCACCTGTGGTCCCAGCTACTCAGGAAGCTGAAGCACAAGAATCTCTTGAACCCAGGAGGCAGAGGTTGCAGTGAGCTGAGATTGTGACACTGCACTCTAGCCTGGGTGACAGAGCGAGACTCCATCACACACATTAAAAAAAAAAAGTGCCAAAGAAAAAAGAGGGAGAGGTGATAAAATACTCATGGCAAAATGTTGATTATAGTTAAAGCTAGGTGATTGTTAGCTGGGGTTTGTGATGTTATTCTTTCTACTTTTGTGTATGCTTGAAAATAATCATAATAAAAGATAAAAAGAAAGAGTAAAGAAAGAGAAAGTGTGAAGGACTCTGTAGTCACCCCGCCTGGCTTCACCCCTTACCACCTATATTGAACTTGTACACAGCTCAGTTTTGTTTCTCATCACTAAGACGCTAGCAATATTTAGACTCATAGGATTTTATGATGACCAACTGAGTTAGTATAAGTGAAGTGTTTAGGTAATGGAGAAACTGTAAACTCTCAATAAATAGAAGTTATGATTATTAGAAATTGAATTGGCCAGGCGCGGTGGCTCACGCCTGTAATGTCAGTACTTTGGGAGGCCGAGGCTGGTGGATCACATGAGACAGGAGTTCAAGACCAGCCTAGCCAACATGGTAAAACTCCATCTCTGCAAAAAATGCAAAAATTAGCCAGGTGTGGTGATGGGCGCCTGTAGTCCCAGCTACTCAGGAGGCTGAGGCACGAGAATCGCTTGAATCCAGGAGGCGGAGGTTGCAATGAGCTGAGATCACACCACTGCACTCCAGCCTGGATGACAGAGAGAGACTCTGTCTCAAAAAAAAAATAGAAATTGGATTGAGGTATGTACAGGCATGTCTGATAAACTTGGGGCAGGGGAGGCAGGCGAAAGAAATCAGATTTTCAAGGGGACAAAAAAAGTTCCTTTGCATGAGAGAGAAGACCAATATGTTTACCACAAGGCCTGCACTTTGGGAAGGCAGCAGTGGTCAGTCCTGAGTATGACATGCAAAGGGTCTCATACGCCCCCAGTCCAGACTCTCTCACCTCTAATGCCAGTGTGTCCTTGGCCAACTTGGTGAAATCTCATCCCTACTAAAAATACCCAAACTTAGTTGGGCGTGGTGACGCACACCTGTAATTCCAGCTACCCAGAAGGCTGAGGAAGGAGAATCACTTGAACCTGGGAGATGGAAGTTGCAGTGAGCCCAGATCACACCACTGCACTCCAGCCTGGGGAACAGAATGAGACTCCATCTCAAAAAAAGAAGGAAAGAAAGAAAAGCCTAGACAAGTGAATAATGAGCCCACTGTTTAATGTATAAAAAGCACATCACAGATACATGTTGATAAGTGAATGAATTATCAAATAAATGAATAAGTTAAAGTTCCCTCCATTTTAGCTTTGCAAGGAACAAAACCCTGTTTGTTTCAGAACATTTTAATACCATTTAATACCAACAATCCACAAGAGGTGCCAAGTAAAGTTATATCGATTCCTTAACATAAAAGCACTTCCTGGAATTTCATTTTTCTCCCCTGCAAAATAGGGATAAGCACCAATAACAATGATAATATCACCACCTTCCTCAAGAGGACTTGAGGGGCTAAAATGCAACGACACTTTGCATAAGAGAAAGAACTCTTCTAATAGGCATTTTTGTTGTTGGTGGTGATGATTATAACAGAGCTATGTCACTATGATGGTATAAACAACATAATTGCAATTTTCCAAATGTACTTTAATAATGAGACTGTGTCTGCCTAGTACCTACCATATGATAGAGACTCAGTTAATGATGAATGAATAAATGGGTCAAATCTACAGGTGATTCTTACTTCATTCATGTCTCATTAACTCCTTCTCACGAAATCGCCAAACAAGACCAGTCATGGTGGCTCATGGAAGGATTGCTTGAGGCCAGGTGTTTGAGAAAAGCCTAGGCGACATAGAGAGACCCGATCCCTACAAAATATTTTTTTAAAAACTTAGCTGAGTGTGGTGGTGCACACCTGCAGTCCCAGCTACTCAGGAGGCGGAGGCATGAGGATTGCCTGAGCCCAGGAGTTGAAGGCTATAGTGAGCCGTGGTTGCACCACTGCACTCCAGCCAAAAAGAAGAAGACGAAGATGATGAAGGAGGAGGAGGAAGAGGAGGAGGAGGAGAGGGAGGAGGAATAAACAAATCACCAAATAGATTGTCTAATTGCCCATGCTATTAGAAATGTTGACGCCCATCTACCTTTCTCTTAGATTTCCCCTTTCAAGTCTGCAATGTGGCTTGACTTCAGAATTCATGAGAATGGATCCCTGCTTTCATACAAATCTATTCTGATGTACTCCACCTGCATGCCTTTTCTCTCTTGCTCGCTTATTTGTTTTTTTCCTTTGATGGGTTCCTAGGAGATGGTGATTGTTGAATAGCGGTCACTGAGGGTCATGGAGAAAAATACCAGTTTGCAGGCTTTTGGCAGAAGCTTCTGGGCACAGCAATGGGTGAGCCTCATTCCTGGGCAGTGAATGCAGGCAAGTGGATGGCGTAAATGTTTATTTTAAGGGGGCAGTCATTTATTTTTCAGGCAGAAAGTTTATACAGCTTGAGAGAATTATTTGAAAGGAAATGAGAGGCATGGCCTATGAGGCTTATGGGCCTCGTCCGCCTTCCTTCTCTCTGCCCAGCTATGAACGTGAGGTTTACCCCTTTCCTGCAGCCCCCACAGCCACGGCACACCTCCAGGTCCCACCAGGCAGCCCTCTGCACAAGGACAGTTGTCGGAGAGAGCTCCACGTTGCAGTCTCAGATGTCCCCGCTGAAGGATAAACCCAAAAAAGTTTTGCGGATGTAATGAAGCTGGCCCTCGAGGCCAGGGAATTTGGCGATGTGGCTGAGAATGCAAGACTTGGCTTCTAAGGCAGAAAACCGAGCCTGGACTTTGTCACTCATCCGTGATGTGACCCTGGCCTCCCTTTCCCCGCTTATTTGTAAGTTGGTAGACTAGATGCCCCTGCAAGGTCCCTTCCGACTCTAACGTGGTATTTCAGGAAAGCTGTGCTGCAGGTTTTTACTCACGGCTCTGCGGCAGACGCTCCTTGGTGCTTCCAGGGCTCCTCCCCAGGCCGTGTTACCTCTCCAACTCCTTTCCTCGGCTCGTATTCCTTTATTGATTCAATTGATTCATTCAAACTGTTCATATTGTAATAATGGCTGGAACAAGAAAACAAAAGAAACACAATTTTCATTTTAGCTTAATTTAGTTGAAAAATTACCCATTACAGGAAAAGGGTACGTATAATTTGTTCTGTTCTGTTTTGTTTTTGAGGCAGAGTTTCTCTCTTGTTGCCCAGGCTGGAGTGCAATGGCATGATCTCGGCTCACTGCAACCTCCACCTCCCAGTTTCGGCGATTCTCCTGCCTCAGCTTCCTGAGTAACTGGGATTACAGGCGTGCGCCACCACACCTGGCTAATTTTTTTTGTATTTTTAGTAGAGACGGTGTTTCTCCGTGTTGGTCAGGCTGGTCTTGAACTTCTGACCTCAGGTGATCCACCCGCCTCAGCCTCCCAAAGTGCTGGGATTACAGGCGTGAGTCACCGCACTCGGCCTGATGACTGTATTTTTTAACTGTTGATGACTTTTTTTAAATAGACTGGTTTCCTTCCTATGCATTTTATATCATGAAAAACATTATCCTCACATGAGGTCGGAGCTTTGCCCACTGCTAACGGGGTCCATAGCAGCCACTGCACATGGCTTGGGTTTGATCAGCTCAGTACTATAGTATTTGGGAACTTTTTCATCTGTTTGATATTTCCCCAGCCTTAAAAATCCTTCATTCAAATTGGCAAAAAGAAAATGTGTTGATTTTTCTGAATGCTTAGTATTAATATTTATGCAATAAAACTAAGCAAACACAAAGAACAGAGAATGTAACAGACATAGATAGAAAGAAGAGATTGTGTTGAAATTATCTGGTATAATATTGTGCCACTTGTTTTCTATCAACACTTTTGGTGAAAACGAGTTAAAAGGCTTTTCTTTTTAAAGAAGTATAAAATAGGGGTGGGTGGCTCACACCTGTTGCCCCAGCTACTCAGGAGACTAAGGCAAGAGGATCACTTGAGCCCAGGATTTTGAGGTTCAATGAGCCATGATTGTGCCTCTGTACTCCAGGCTGGGTGACAAAGTGAGACTATGTCTCAAATAAATGAATAAATATAAAAATAGGAAAGAGAAATGTTCTCATTACATAGAGAATATAGTACAAGGATTAGCTAATCTTAGAATGATAGGTTATTATTAGTACAACAGATGATTTAAATGGTCTGACTCCATTAGAGAAAATAATGTATTTTGTTGTTGTTGTGGCTGTTGTTGAGATAGTGTCTCTATCTGTCACCCAGGCTGGAGTGCAGTGGTGCAATCTCAACTCACTGCAACCTCTGCCTCCTGGGTTCAAGCAATTCTCCTGCCTCAGCCTCCCAAGTGGCTGGGATTACAGATGCCTGCCACCACACCTGGCTGATTTATGTATTTTTAGAAGAGATGAGGTTTCACCATGTTGGCCAGGCTGGTCTCGAACTCCTGACCTTACGTGATCCTCCCATCTCAGCCTCCCAAAATGCTGGTATTACAGGTGTGAGCAACCATGTCCGGCCAAACATTTATTCTTAACATGATGTTTTTCTGATAGTCTCTATCTCTGCCTGCTTCTCCCAGATCTGATTTTTTTTTTAAATTTTAATCTTTTTGGCCTTGTTCACACAAAATCTAAAACATACACCTCATTGACCCATTGCTTAATTTCCCCTCACCTCACTTTTTCAAATCGTCATAAGACACATACAATGTAAAATTTACAATCTCAACCATTTTTAGGTATACATACATTTTAACAGCATTAAATATATTCACACTGCTGTATCAACACCATCACCGTCCACGCTCAGAACTACTTTCATCTTATAAAACTCAAACTTTGCACCTATGAAACGGTAGCCTTTCATCCACTCTCTATCCCATCTCCTGGCAACCAGCATTCTACTTTCTATCCCTATAAGTTTGACAGCTCTAGGTACCACCTATAAGTGGAATCACACAGTATTTGTCTCTTTATGTCTGGCTTATCTCACTCAGCATATGTCCTCAAGATTCACTCATGTGGTAGCAAGTGTCAGAATTTCCTTGTTTTCTAAGGCTGAATGGATACATTGCATTTCATTTATCCACTCATCTGTTAATAGACATTTAGCTTGCTTGTACCCATTGGCTACTGTGATATGTGCTGCTATAAACATGGGTGTGCAAATATCTTTTCAAGTCCCTGCTTTCAATTCTTTTGAGTGGACACCCAGCAGTAGAATGGCTGGATCATATGGTCAGTCTATGTGATGTGACCTAATTAATGGTCAGTTATTTTGACTGCCAACCTGATTGGATTGAAGGATGCAATGTGTTGATCCTGGGTGTGTCTGTGACAGCGTTGCCAAAGGAGATTAATGTTTGAGTTAATGGACTGGAGAGGTAACTCAACCTCAGTCCAGGCGGGCACCATCTAGTCAGCTGCCAGTGAGGCCAGAATAAAAGCAGGCAGAAGAACATGGAGAGATTAGACCGGCTTAGCCCCTGAGCCTACATCTTTCTCCCGTGCTGGATGCTTCCTGCCTTTGAACATCTGAACATCGGACTCCAAGTTCCTCAGCTCTGGGACTCGAACTGGCTTCCTTCTCCTCAGCTTGCAGAAGGCCTATTGTGACCTTGTGATCGTGTGAGTTAATACATCTTAATAAACTCCCCTTTATATATACACCTACGCTATTAGTTCTGCCCCTCTAGAGAACCCTGACTGATACAATCTATGTCTAGCTTTTTGAGGAACCACCGTACTGTTTTAGCAGCTGCACCGTTTTAGTCTCACCAGTAATGCACAAAGATTCCAATTCCTCCACGTTTTTGCTGACACTTATGTTTTCTCTCAAGACAGGATCTCACTCTGTCATGCAGGCTGGAGTGCAGTGGTGCAACCGCAGCTCACTGCAGCCTCAGCCTCTCAGGCTCAGGCAATCCTCCTGCCTCAGCCTCCTGAGTGGCTGGCACCACAGGCACCTGCTACCATACCCAACTAATTTGTTGTTGTTGTTGTTATTTACAGAGATGGGAGCTCCCTGTGTTGCCCAGACTGGCCTCGAACTCCTGGCTTCAAACAATCCTCCAGACTCAACCTCTCAAAGTGCTGGGATCACAGACATAAGCCACGGCGCCCAGCCAACACTTGTGTTTTCTGTTTTGTTTTGTTTTGAATAGTAGCCATCCTAATTGATGTAAAGTTGTACGTCTTTGTGGTTTTGATTTACATTTGCTAGATTATTATTGATGTTGAGCAGATTTTTAAGTGCCACGATTTTCTTTTTTCCCAGTAGATAGGAGTTCCCTTTATCGGATTCAGTTTGGGAACAAGGACACCTGAGTTCAACTCTATTACTTACCAGGTAGCACATCACTGGGCAGATAATTGCTCCTTCTTTAATCCTGACACTTTTTTTTTTTTTTTTTTGAGACAGTGTTTCACTCTTATTGCCCAGGCTGGAGTGCAATGGCAAGGTCTCGGCTCACCGCAACCTCCGCCTCTGGATTCAAGCAATTCTCCTGCCTCAGCCTCCCGAGTAACTGGGATTACAGGTGCGTGCCACCACACCCAGCTAATTTTGTATTTTTAATAGAGATGGGATTTCTCCACGTTGATCAAGCTGGTCTCAAACTCCCAACTTCAGGTGATCCGCCCACCTTGGCCTCCCAAAATGCTGGGATTACAGGCATGAGCCACGGTGCTCGGCCCAATCCTGACACCTTTTTTTGTTTGTTTGAGATGGAGACTCACTCTGCTGCCCCAGGCTGGAGAGCAGTTGCATGATCTCCATTCCTTGCAACCTTCTTCACCTCCAGGATCAAGCGATTCTCTTGCCTCAGCCTCGCAAGTAGCTGGGATTACAGGCACCCATCACCCTGCCTGACTAATTTTTTGTATTTTTAGTAGAGACAGTGTTTCACCATGTTGGCCAGGCTGATCTCAAACTCCTGACCTCCAGTGATCTGCCTGCCTTGGCCTCCCAAAGTGCTGGGATTACAGGTGCAAGCCACCACGCCCAGCCCAATCCTGACACATTTTTAAAGGGACAAATCTAGTTCTATTTTTCTGTCCATTTTATATTTACTTTTGTTATTTTAATTACACAAGAAATTCAACTTTGTTGCAGGAGAAATAGAAAATCAAATATGCAGTTAGGGAAAAAAAAGGACTCTTACACTCCCAAACCCAGAGATACACACTATTAACATTTATAATAATATTCAATATACTATCTTCTAACCAACCTTTTTACTGAAAATATTACAGCTGTCTTCCTAGGTCAATCATGCAGGTAAACCAATTGTTTTTACTGTCAGTATAATGTTCCTTACAAATATGCTATAAGATTTCAACTTGGCTCATGTCTGTAATCCCAGCACTTTGGGAGGCTGAGGCAGGCAGATCACCTGAGGTCAGGGGTTCGAGACCAGCCTGGCCAACATGGTGAAACCCTGTCTCTATTAAAAATATGAAAATTAGCTGGGCATGGTGGCACACGCCTGTAATCCCAGCTGCCCAGGAGGCTGAAGCAGGAGAATCACTGGAACCCGGGAGGCGGAGGTTGCAGTAAGCCCAGATCGCACCACTGCACTCTAGCATGGGCGACAGAGTGAGACTCCATCTCAAAAAAACAAACAAACAGAAAAAAAGTTTTCAAATCATCCCTGTCTGCTGGGCATTTCCTTTTGTTTTGTTTTGTGATGGACTCTCACTCTGTTGCCCAGTCTGGAGTGGCACAATCTCAGCTCACTGCAACCTCTACCTCCTGGGTTCAAGTGATTCTCCTGTCTCAGCCTCTCGAGTAGCTGAGACTACAGGTGTACAGGTGGTGTCACCATGTTGGCCAGGCTGATCTCGAACTTGTGACCTCAAGTGATCCACCCACCTCGACCTCCCAAAGTGCTGGGATTACAGGCAGGAGCCACTGAGCCTGGTCTATTTAGGTTGTTTCCATCCTGCACATTTTACATCATTTATGAATGGAGTAACTCCTTTACTCAGTGCTTTCTTTGTGCTGTGCCTGAGTGATTCCTGAAGCTAGAACAGAGTGGCAGGGACACTGTGTGGATATGAATATCGGGTGAATGAAGACTCTGGGCTCTGGCCCCGCACAGAGCTCCTCACTGTCAGCCTGGGATTTTTTTTCCTCACTCTGAGCTCATTCCCATTGTAAAAATGAGAAGTCATCAAGAGGTCACAAGATGACATGAGATGATAATACCTGTAGGGGAATGTTGACTTCTAAAGAGAAGAGAAGAGATTATTATTTACCAATAACCTACCATTTCCTGGCATTTCCCGGCACAGTGTAGCACAACCCCAGTTCAGTGCCCCCTGATATTTAATATAATAAAGAGTCTCGTGGCCCCCTGAGGTTACATCACACAGGAAGAAGACAAACGAGCATAAACGAGAAGATTTTATTTTTCTCACTGAATCTCTCTCCCAATTTCCCTCTTGTCTGCCAGGTACCACCTCCCACCTCCTTTATCCCAGTAAAAGGGTAAAGCATTCAGTGGCCCCTGGTAGCTTTTTTTCAGATTCTCACAGATCTTGAACAGCCTATCCTTTCCCTTCCACCAGAGCACTTGACACCCCACTCAAAACACACTCTGACCCACTTCCCACATGGCAGGCAGAATGGGAAATTCAGTGTCAACTCACGTCGGAATCATGATGAGTTCGGCTGACACTCACCACGTGTTTTAAGTACACCAGGCCCTGGACGTGCACGTACACAGGCCCTGCACATAACATCCTGTTCGACATGCACAAAAATCCCAGGAGGATGGTATTTCTACTCCCACTTCACACAAAAAAAGGAAGGAGGCTCAGAGAGTCCCAACACCCCACAGCTCATAAGCAGGGAGCAAGTTTTTAACCCCAGGTCTGTGAGATCCTGTTGCTTCCAACTAGTATATTTCAGCGCCTCTTTGAACCATAATATTGGCCATGAAGATGGTGGTAGCGTCTCATCACACGTGTTCTAGACAGGCCACTGGAACATCTTCTAGACTTCTAAAGAGAGTTAGCCTCTTCTTCTAATCAACACATAAGAGACATGTGTCACATTAAAAAAGCTAATCATGTAACTGCAGATATAGTATACATACAAACATGTATATATAAATGTATTCATGCATTTACATATATACCTATGCACAGTAGATGCATACATATATGTGTATATTCATATATATATGAATTTACATATGCGATTGCACATAGGCAAACACTATATACATGCATATATAAAAAGTATAAAGTCAGAAAATAAATACAGTATACATGTATGTATATATGTGTAAGTGTGTATATATATGCAATCATGTATATAAATTCACATTTATATGTACATATGAATCAGGACAGGAATTAAATACATTTATTTTTCTTCTTCATGTGTCCCTTCCTCAGTGATATATCCCCACCCTTCTGTGAGAATGGTTGGAAATTCTGACCACTTCACACCTTAAATTCTCTGGTTTGTTGCAAATTTTTTTTCTCAAAATAATGCTACTCAAATTTTAAAAATATATTTATTTTTAAAAGAATTGGGCATATCTGATCTAGCTTAGGCTAAGCTAAGTGTTCATGGTTTCTATCCAGTGAAATGTGAGTGAACCAGAGTTTGGGGAGGCTTGAGGATGGATTCATACACAGCCATTAAAATACTTCTGGAATACCTACCTACTAGAAGCAGAACTTGTAACATATTATGATCATGCTTGTGGAGATTTGTGCTGGCTAGTGTTTGGGGGACATTGCCTGGATCAAGGCTAAGGTCACTCTTGTCTCTAGCACACATGCAGACATGCTTCTCATCACAGTAGATACCTTAATTCAGAACGATCCTACAGAAGTCAACATCCCTGCCAGATTGCTATTGCTGTGAATGCAACTCAGCAGAGGACTGGACCACAAGACAGCTGGATTTTATACAGGTTACAACAGGAATTTCTGTCCAGTGAAGAAGCCTGGCCTTTATGACATACACCTCAGAGGAAAGAGTTAACCAACAGGTAGGAGCTACTGAGAGGCTGATTTGAAATATGTTGCCTTTTTCCCATCTTCAGCCTTTAAGTTAGTGTAAATCTTTCCATTTTGTTCCTACCTCCAGCTTTTAGTCCTTTCCATTGATTGCCAAATTCTGAAGCCCAAAGGTGGGAAGAGGAAGAAAGCTCGACCCGAAAGTGTCCTTGGATGTTGTGATTATGATGCGTTCATAATTTGTCTTTGTCACACTGTATCACACAGTAGTTCTAGCTTTTATGTCTCATGATTCTCCATCAGAATGTATATAAAATTTAAAAAGACTGTCAGTACTACAACTGGTAAGGCTGTAGAGCAATAGGACGCAATGCTTTGGGGAATAGAAATTGGTAATATCACTTCAGAAAACTGCTTGGCAGTATCTAATAACATTGAACATACGTATGTTCCCATGACCGAGAAATTTCACTCTTAAATGCATACTCCCCCCAGAATGAGTGCTTGTGTGCAGCAGAAGACATGCATAAGAGTATTTTAAACAGATTTATTTGCTATAACTCGAAGCTGGGAAACAAAAGAAAACAAATGTCCACTGAGAACAGAATGGATAAATAAATATGGTATGGTCACAAAGTGGAATACTATACAGTCATGAAAAAGACCAAACTAGAGCCATATGCAGTAAGATAGATGAATTCACAGACATGACTGAAAGAAACCAGATGTAAAAGAGAACACAGTGTGTGGTCCTATTTGTATGAAGTTGAAAAACAGGCAAAATGATCTTAGGCGATAGAAGTCAGAATAGAAGTTAGAATTCTCTCTCTTTGTAGGGAGAGAATTTACTGGCAGGGTGAGGCATGATGGCTCACGCCTGTAATTCCAGCACTTTAGGAGGCTGAGGAGGGAGGATTACTTGAGTCCAGGAATTCCACAGCAGCCCTGGCAATATAGCAAGACCCCATCTCTATAATTAAAAAAAAAAAAAAAAAAAATTAGTGGGGCATAGTGGTGCACACCTGTAGTCCCAGTTACTTTGGAAGGTGAGGTGGGAGGATTGCTTTAGTCCAAGAGGTCCAGGCTGCAGTGAGTATGATCACACCACTGCACTCTGGCCTGGGCGACAGAGCACAAAACCCTATCTCAAAATATTAAAATAAAAATAAAGAAATATATATGTGTTTATTAAGTGACAGGAACTGCTTGTAAATAAAGGACTTTCTAAGAGACGATTAGAAAGGGGACACTTTCCAGCCTGACTCAGCATCTCCAAAATGCGAATGAAGATATTATTCTCCCTCATGAAGTTCAGAGATACCCTCTCTGCTCTCATTCTGGGGATACCAGTGGGAAAAATTGACCCTTCCTTGGCCCCAGTGTCCTCTGCCCACCACCTCCTCCCTGAGAGCAGATATCCCAGGCACTTCCGCTGGAACCCGACGAGCTGTCTCCCTCTGCCACAGGACACTCAGCCAGAGAGTCATTGGTCACTCTGTGGAAGGTTAATTGCTGGTCCCACGACAATAATTACACCCACGACTGGAACATGGAGCCAAGCAACAAATTTCAACATCGCAGGGTGGAGAGGGCAGGGGGAATCACAAAGCTGTTGAAACTGAAGTTCTCAGGGCTTGCGATTTATGGCTGAGCAGCTATCTCAGTCTGTAGCGTCAAAGCCTTAGGTGAGAGCGGAGGTGACGGGGACACCCAGTGCCTCGCTGGCTAGTTCCTGCTCAACTTGAGGTCACAGGTCACATGAGATCTGTCTGCTGACTTGGAAACTCTTCAAGTCTGTGCACGATTCCCTGTGCCCGCGGATAACTCCAGTATTCTCACACGCTTTTGGGCATCTCAAGTGGTGATTGAGAATGGCTCTTGCTTCTCTCCTCTGCCAGCCGCTAGGGGGAAAGTCTCCACTCTGAGTAGTAGGAATTGTGTTTAATATGTGCGAGATTTGCTTCAAAATACCCTGGATAGTGGTTACTCTTGATAGAGTTATAGATAACCCCAAGATTAGCCATTTGAAGTTATAGATAACTTCGAAATCAGTAATTTATGAGTAGTGGGTACCTGGGGTCCATAAAACCATTCACTCCAGTTTTGTATCTGTCTGAATTTTTTCATATTAATTTTTTCTTATTACATTTTCCTATTAATGCGAAAACAAAACATGCCTTTTGACTGAGCACAGTGGCTCACATCTGTAACCCCAGCACTTTGGGAGGCTAAGGTGGGAGGATCGCTTGAGCCCAGGAGATTAAGACTAGCCTGGGCAACATAGCTAGTCCCTGTCTCTACAAAAAATTAAAAAAAAAAAAAAATTAGCCACACAGGCATCTGTGGTCTCAGCAACTCCAGGGGCTAATGTGGGAGGGGATTACTTGAGCCCAGGACGTCAAGGCTGCAATGAGTTGTGATCGTGTCACCACTGCCCTCCAGCCTGGTGACAGCAAGAAGCTGTCTCAAAAAAAGAAGGAAAAACAAGACAATTTGTTAAACGAAATAAAATCAAAAGTAGGAATTCAATGAAGGCCTTCAAAAAAACATTCCAGGCTGGGTGCGGTGGCTCACGCCTATAATCCCAGCACTTTGCAAGGCCGAGTCAGGCGGATCACCTGAGGTCAGGAGTTTGAGACCAGCCTGGCCAACATGGTGAAACCCCGTCTCTACCAAAAATACAAAAATTATCTGGGCATGCTGGAGGGTGCCTGTAATCCCAGCTATTTGGGAGGCTGAGGCAGGAGAATCACTTGAAACCAGAAAGCGGAAGTTGCAGAAAGCTGAGATCACTGCAAAGAGTTCATTTGGCTTACTTTTTAAATGTCTTTATTTGTACAAACAAGGTCTTATTATGTCGCCTAAGCTAGTCTCAATCTCCTGGGCTCAAATGATCCTCCCTACTCAGCCTTCCAAAGTGCTGGGATTACAGATGTGAGCCACCACACCCAGCCCTTATGTTTAATTTTAAACAAAAGTGCCGCTTTAGGTGATCTCATCTTAACCTCCAATAAGACAGGGCATTATGTAAGGGTTCTCCCCCATACACTGAGGCTCAGAAGAAATGAGTGGCGTGCCTGAGATCCATGAGCTGATGGTAAAAGAGCAAGAACGGGAATCTAGGCCTACCAATATAGTCTCATATTCTCCCTCTGTGATCACGTCCTGGAGGCCTCAACGCCCATTCTTGCTACTTGATAGGTCACTTCCAGCACTGACAATGGGGAGAAACCAAGAAGGAGCACAGGGTTTGGGATTAGGAGGTGCAGCCATGTCGCGTGTGTATTCGTGGGAAGCGACTGTCCAGGAGGAGCGTTGCCTTGGGCTGGGTTTTCCCAGAAGCAGACTCCGGGACAAAGATGTGAGGGCAAGTGGTTTATTTGGGAGGTGACCCCAGGTAGCACTGGCAGGAGAGTAGGGAAGAGAGAGACCCTAAACTGATGTGTTAAGGAGCAGGTGGTTTGGGTTTATTTTTGTTGTTGTTGTTGTTGTTCTTGGTTTTTCTTTCTTTCTTTTTTTTTTTTTGACAGGGTCTCACTGTCACTCAGGCTGGAGTGCAGTGTTGCAATCACAGCTCACTGCCACCTTGACCTCCCAAGCTCAAGCCATCTTTCCACCTCAGCCTCCCAAATTGCTGAGAGAGATTACAGGCGTGAGCTACCATGCCTGGCCTATGTCCTTTATTTCTAATAATCCATCCTTCCCTACCAGAAAGATACCTGCACTCACATGTTCATCACAGTACATTCACAGCAGAAAAGACATGAACTCAACCTAGGATTGGATAAAGAAAATGTGGTACACATACACCATGAAATACTATGCAGCCATTAAAAAGAAAATGGAATCATGTCCTCTGCAGCAACATGCATGCAGCTGGAGGCCATTATCTTAAGCAAATTAACACGGAAATCAAACCCCAAAATGCCCCATGTTCTCACTTATAAGTGGGAGCTAATCATTGTGTGCGCATGGACATAAAGACGGGAACAAGAGGCACTGGAAACTCCAAAAGTGGGAGGAGAGGAGGAAGGCAAGGATTGAAAAACTACCTAGCGAGTACTGGGCTCACTGGGTGACAAGTTCAGTGGAAGCCCCAGCCTCAGCATCACACAGTATACTCATGTAACAAATCTGCACATGCACCCCCAAGTCTAAAACTTACAACAACTTTGGAAACCAATCTATCCTGCAGGCATACAACAATGTAATTGTTGCAGCACTGGTTACAACCAACAAACAAATGAAAACAACCTCAGTGTCTGTGAACTGGGATTACTGAAATAAACCGGGGCAGAGCTGTATTATGGAGCACTCAGCAGCGGTTTAAATGTACTGGTATGGTGAGAGAGATCCAAGATGGCTGATCACTAGCAGCTCGGGCTCATAGCTCCCAGTGAAAGTGCAGAGAACGAAAGGACACCACGCTTTCAGACGAATATTTGTTGCTCATGGACCAAGAGATTCCCAGCGGAGGAGCCCCACGGGTCGCCAGGGCGACTCTTGGGGCTGGCGCGGCAGTTTTGCTGGCGCCTTAGCGCGGCAGTTCTTGGTGCAGAGTCCAGAGATTCCCAGGCAGAAAAGCACCATCAATCTTAACACCGCTGTTTTGGCCGGCGCAGTGGATTGCTCAGATTTCGGCGCTGGGAATCAACAAGTGACGTCCGCTCAGAGACCTAGTTAGAAAGTCAGTAATTACAAAGAAGACAGAGGGATAAATATATAATGAAGGGAAGAAACCAGCCTAAAAAGGCAGAGAATATTCAAAATCAGAATGCCTCTCCCTCCACAGGGGATCGCAATTCCTCATCAGTAACGGAACAAGGCTTAATAGATTACGAGTGTGTTCCAATAACAGAAGTAGGTTTCAAAAGGTGGGTGATAAGAAACTTCTGTGAATTAAAAGAACTTGTTCTAACCCAATGCAAAGAAACTAAGAACCTTGAAAAAGGGTTTGACAAAATGTTAACGAGAATGGACAATTTAGAGAGGAATATAAGTGAATTGATGGAGCTGAAAAACACAACACAAGAACTTCGTGAAGTATGCACAAGTTTAAACAGTCGAATTGATCAAGCAGAAGAAAAGATATCAGAAGTCGAGGACCAGCTCAGTGAAATGAAATGAGAAGACAAGATTGGAGAAAAAAGGATAAAAAGGAATGAGCAAAGTCTCCAGGAAATATGGGACTATGTGAAAAGACCTAATTTACGTTTGATAGGTGTACCTGAATGTGATGAAGAGAATGAATCCAAGTTGGAAAATACTCTTCAGGATATCATTCAGGAAAACTTTCCCAACCTAGCAAGGCAGGGTAATATTCAACTCCAGGTAGTACAGAGAACACCACAAAGATATTCTTCAAGAAGACCAACCCCAAGACACATAACCGCCAGATTTATTAGGGTTGAAATGAAGGAGAAAATACTAAGGGCAGCCAGAGAGAAAGGTCAGGTTACCCATAAGGGGAAACCTATCAGACTTAGAGCAGATCTCTCAGCAGAAACCCTACAAGCCAGAAAAGAGTGGGGACCAATATTTAACATCCTTAAAGAAAAGAACTTTCAACCCAGAATTTCATATCCAGCCAAACTAAGCTTTATAAGCGAAGGAAAAATTAAATCATTTGTGAACAAACAAGTACTTAGAGACTTCACCACCACCAGGCCTGCTTTACAAGAGCTTCTGAAAGAAGCACTATACATATAAAGGAACAACCAATATCAGCCTTTCCAAAAATATATCAAAAAGCAAAGAGCATTAACACAATGAAAAATTTACACTAACTAATGGGCAAAACAGCCAGCTAGCATCAAATGCCAGTATTAAACTTATATATATTCTAATTGGATAAAAAGCCAAAACCCATCGGTATGCTGCATCCAGACCCATCTCACATGCAACGATACACAAAGACTCAAAACAAAGAGGAGGAAGATTTACCAACCAAACAGAGAGTAAAAATAAACAAATAAACAAAAAGCAGGAGATGCAATTCTCACCTCTGATAAAGTAGACTTTAAAGCAACAAAGATCAAAAGAGGCAAAGAAGGACATTACATAATGGCAAAAGGATCAATGTAACAAGAAGAGCTAACGATTCTATAGATCAATGAGACAGAAAATTAACAAGGACATTCAGGACTTGAACTCAGACTCGGAACAAGTAAACTTAATAAACTTTTATAGAACTCTCCACTTCAAATACACAAAACATACATCACCACCTCACACCTATTCCAAAAGTGACTACATAATTGGAAGTAAATCACTCCTCAGTAATCGCATAGCATTTCATAGGTTTAAATGAAATATTGGTTGGCTGCTTGTTTGTTATTTTCTTCCCTTATTCCTTCCTGTCTACATCATTAAGTATAATTAATGGTATAAAAGAGGTTTTCAATACCCATTACTAAACTGCATTCTAGCCTGGGCAAGAAAGCAATACTCCCATTCTCTCTCTCTCTTTCTCTTCCTTTTTCTTCCTCTTCTTTGTTCTTTTTTTTCTTTCTTTCTTTCTTAAAATAAATAAATAAATAAATAAATAAATAAATAAATAAATAAATAAATGTACTGGTATGCTAAGAGGTCCCTGATATACTGTTAAATGAAAAAAAAAAAAAAACCAAGTTGCAAGAAAATATGTTTTTCATTATCTAATGTTTTCTATTTTTAAAAAAAACAAAGGGCTGGGTGTGGTGGCTCATGCCTGTAATCCCAGCACTCGGTGAGGTCAAGGTAGGCAGATTGCTTGAGTCCAAGAGTTTGAGACCAGCCTGGGCAACATAGCAAAACCCCATTTCTAATAAAAACACAAAACATTAGCCAGGCGTGGGGGCGTGCACCTATAATTTCAGCTACTCAGGAGGCTGCGGTGGGAGAATCACCTGATCCCAGGAGGTCAAGGCTGCAGTGAGCCACGATTACACCACTGCACTCCAGCCTGAGCAATCAGAGTGAGACTCTGTCTCAAAAAAAAAAAAAAGAATGAGGAAGGCTATTCATTAAACTACAGATGGTGACTTCCTCTGGGGAGTGACACTGTAGGACAGGGGATAACAGAAAACTTTTTTCTTTTTCTTTTTTCAAGACAGGATCTCACTCTGTGACCCAGGCTGGAGTACAGTGGTGCCACCTTGGCTCACTGCAGCCTCAGCCTCCTGGGCTCAAGCGGTCCTCCCCACTCAGCCTCCTGAGAAGCTGGGACTACAGCCATGTGCCACCACACCTGGCTAAAATGTTTCATTTTTTCTGTATATACTTTTGCCTTTTCATTTTTACAATGAATCCATATTACTTTCACCATAGAACCAAGGCAAAATTATACACATAATAAAAACTCAACTTCTTGGCAGGGCAAAGTGGTAGCTGAGCAGATACTGGAAAGAGACTGCCTCAGGGGCTAGCTGGATTCAACCAAGAGGTGACCCCAGGAATCCTCATGTCTACCTGCTTGGGGCATCATTTGTAGGCTCTCTTGATCATGGCTGTGTAAGGCACAAACCAACCTCAGTCTTCACCTCACTGGCACCAGATTCCCATCAAGTCTCAGCCTTTAATTGCCTTTTCTACCTTACCTCTTGTCTCTTGGCTTATGGTTTTATTAATTTCCACCGGGTTGCAGGAAGTATGGCGTTGTGATGGAAAGCATTCATGCTCTAGCTGCACTGCCTCAGTTTGAATCCTGGGAGTCCTAATAACTAGCTGTGTGACCTTAAGCAAGTTGCTTGACTTCTCTGAGCCACAACCTCCTTATCTGTAAAATAGTAATAATAACATAACGTATATTATAGGGTTCTCGTGAGTATTAAATGAAACAAAACACAATGAAGTGTTCAGAAAGTAGTGCCTGGTGCCTGGCAATGGCTCAATAAATATGAGTTACTATTTATTTTTTATTTTACTTTAAGTTCTGGGATACATGTGCAGAATGTGCAGGCTTATTACATAGGTATACATGTGCCATGGTGGTTTGCTGTACCTATCAACCCGTCATCTAGGTTTTAAGTCCCTCAAGCATGAGATATTTGTCCTAATGCTCTCCCTCCCTTTGACCCACCCGACAGACCCAGGTATGTGATATTCCCTTCCCTGTATCTATGTGTTTAAATATGAGTTACTGTTTTATTTGTTTGTTTGTTTATTTATTTACTGAGACAGGGTCTCACTCTGTTGTCCAGGCTGGAGTGCAGTGGCATGATCATAGCTCACTGCATCCTAGACCTCCTGGGTTCAAATGATTCTCCTACCTCAGCCTTCCAAGTAGTTGGGACTATAGGCATGCACCACCATGCCAGGCTAATTTTTGTGTTTTTTGTAGAGACAAGATCTCACTATGTTGCCCAGACTGGCCTTGAACTCTTGGCTTCAAGTGAGCCTCCTGCCTCTGCCTACCAAAGTGCTGGGATTACAGGTGTGAGCCACCGCACCTGGCCATGAGTTACTAGTTTAATCACCCTTTATTGAGCACCTACTATCTATCGGGACTTTTCTTATGCTAGAAGGTATTTTTCCAACTTCTCCACAAAGTAGGTATTACATATTCCTGTCTTACGGGTAAGAGAATATACGTATATCTTGGAGATATATATATAGGCAGGTACCTATAATCTCAGCACTTTGGGAGGTCAACGTGAGCAGATGGTCTGAGCATAGAAGTTCGAGACCAGCCTGGACAACAGAGTGAGACCTTGTTGCTACAGATAATTTAAAAATTAGTCAGGCATGGCGGTGTGTCTGTGGTCCCAGCTGTTCATGAGGCAGAAGTGGGAGGATCTCTTGAGCCTGGGAGGTCAAGGCTGTAGTGAGCCATGATTATGCCACTGTATTCCAGCCTGGGCAACAGAGCAAGACCCTTTCTCAACAAACAAACAAAAACAACAAAAAGCAAACAAAAAAGAAAATATATTTGTAATGCTCAGAGAGTGAGTGATCTTAAGACTTCCTCTTCCTTTAGCACTCATTAAAAGAGGCAATTTAGGCTAGGCATGATGGCTCACACCTGTGATCCTAGCACTTTGGGAGGCCCAGGTAAGCAGACTGCCTGAGTTCAGGAGTTTGAGACCAGCCTGGGCAACATGATGAAACCCAATCTCTACTAAAATACAAAAAATTAGCTGAGTGTGGCACCATGTGCCTGTAATCCCAGCTACTCGTGAGGCGGAGGCAGGAGAATTGCTTGAACCTGGAGGTAGAGGTTGCAGTGAGCCAAGATCATGCCACTGCACTCTAGCCTGGGCAACAGAACAAGATCCTGTCTCAAAAAAAAAGGAAATTTGTATTTTTCAAAAGTGACTAAAGCAATATTTCTGGTGCCATATTCTCTTCCAGAAAGTTGGCACCCTCCCATCAAGAGATAGAGCTACTTCCCCTCCTCTTGAACCTAAGCAGGCCTTTGCGACTGACTTGATGAATGGAATGTTGCAGAAGGAATGCTGTGTGACTTCGGAGTCTAGGTCGTAAACAATGATATGGCTTCCATCTGAGCCTTTTCTCGCTTGGGACATTCACCCTTGAAATCCAGCTACCATGTTGTAAGGCAGCCCAAGCTACATAGGGAGGCCACATGCAGATGTTCTGGCCAACGGCCTCAGCTGAGCTACCAACCAGCAGCCCGCGCAACCACCAGACACATGAATGAGTGAGTTCTCTGATGATCTCTGCCCACAACCTTTGAGCCATCCCAGCTGTTGCTGAGGGGAGCAGAGAGAAACAGTCTTCACCAAGCCCTGCCCAGACCGCACATCTATGAGCAAAATGCATATTGTTGCTATTTGAAGCCACTAAGTTTTAAGGTGGCTTGCCACAAAGCTAGGGGATACCTGGAACACTATGTGTCAAGCATTCTCTGTCACTGGGCAGAGACATCATCTAATTTAATCTTTAAAACAGCTGCTTTGGAAGGTATCCCTGCTTTATACATGCAGAAGTAGGACTTGAAGGACCAAAATCACATTTCAAGTAACTAGAGAAACCAGAATTCCTACCCATGTCTCTCTGGCTGCAGAACCCTCACGCTTTTGATAAAGAACCCTCACCCCAGGTAAAGCTGGGAAGAATCAAAGTTATGTATCTGCTATCAGAACCATGACACCCAAAGGTCAGTCCCCAAAATGGATTACTCGGACAGAGACATTTCACTTTATTGAGAATTATTTTCCTAAATAAGGGTCCTGCATGGGCATCTTGCAAAGTGTCTCTTTACGATGGGACTCATTCATGTCCTGCCTGTATTCCTTGGAGAGACCCAAGATTGTGGGAATGGGACGCGCTGACTGTGGGAAGATGTTTGTTTGGAAGCCTAAGGTTTTATGGGAATTCCTTTATCTCTGGGGATAAATGGTAGCTTACGCTAAATCCCTGATATACACGCTGATTAACCTAGACTGAAATTTGTGATGGGAAAATTCAGAAGCATTTCCTCCAATCCAACCCCCATCCCACTCTCTATTGAACTTTAACCACAACCCCAAGCACCACCAAGAAACAGCCTTCCATAATAAAATAATATTAAAGAATTCACTAGCAATTACAAGTAACTTCCAGAATTTAAGCAAATCACATCAATCTTGTGTATCATGTACTGTTAGAATACCCATTTTATGGATGAGAAAACAGGCTCAGAGAGGGAAGTGATTTGACCCAGGTCAAAAAGCTAGGAAGTAGAAGAGGTGGAATTTGAACCAAGTTCTGTTTGATTCAGAAGCTGGTCCTCTTTATAATTGCAAAACTGATTCCCTACAGATGAGGAGAAGAGAACAATTCAAGTGGAAGAAACAGAATGAGCAAAGTCAGGAAGACATAAAAGCAAGGTGCATCTGACTTTACAATTGAACAGAATAAAAACACAACTACAATGAAAATGATGTAAAATGTGTTCATTATATAGTGACTACCATTACCCGGAAGAAGTCCCTCAAGGAAGGGTTCAGAGAGGAGTAATGTTTGAGTCTTGAAGACTATGTCGAATGCCAACCAGGTAGAAGGACATAATTATTAATATGATTACGTTGGTGGCCACAACTATTAGCATTATTTGTGTCCCCACCCAAATCTCATCTCCAATTGTAATCCCCATGTCGACAGAGGGACCTGTAATCTTCAGGTGTGGAGAGAGGGAAGTGATTGAATCATGGGGGTGGTTTCCCCGTGCTGTTCCTCTGATAGTGAGGGAGTTCTCAGGAGAGCTGATGGTTTTAAAGTCTGGCACTTCCTCATTCTCGCACTCACTCTCTCCTACCGCTTTGTGAAGAAGATGCCTGCTTCCCCTTCACCTTCCACCACGATTGTAAGATTCCTGAGGCCTCCCAAGCTAGGGAACTGTGAGTCAATTAAGCCTCTTTCCTTTATAAATTACCCAGTCTTGGGTTGTTTTTTTATAGCAGTGCAAAAGTGGACTATATGTGCATTGGTGAGAGCCAATGGTTGTAAATGACAGAATCCCAACTCAAACTAGCTTTAAGAGAAATATGACATCCACTGGTTTACGTATGTGGAAAGGAAAAAGTGGATACAGAGATTCTAACAATATTGGCTGGTGTCAACTCAGCCCTCTTTAACTCTCTTCTGCCTTGCCTCTCAATGCGTTGGTCTCATTCTAAAGCTATTTAGCTGGGTTTTCCTGGCTACAGCATGGCTCCAGGCAGCTTCAGGCTAACATCACTCACCTCAGCGCCCCAAAGCTAAAAGAGAAGCTTTTTGCCTCCAGATTCAGGTGCACAATGCCTAGAAATTATCCGAAATGATTGATGAGGTTGGGGTTTTGTGGTTCTCCTAAGCTAATCACTGAGGTCAGGATATAGGCATCTGTGATTGGCCAACTCTGGATCACATGGCCCACCATCACCCATAACAGCCGGCCAGTAAAATTACTTCCCTCATAAAACTGATGTGAGCATTAAATGAGTTAATATTTGTGAATGCTCAGAAAAGTGCTTGGCAAATATTAAATATTAAATCTTCAACAAATGTTAGTCATCAGTTTACCTCTTTTCATTCCCTCAAGACATCCAAGCTCCTTGACTGCATGTACCCCTTTTATTAACAAAACAGCCCCTTGAGTGGCACCATCATATTTACTGCCTCAAAAGAAGACTGTGAATATGGCTGGGCGCAGTGGCTCACGCCTGTAATCCCAGCACTCTGGGAGATTGAGGCGGATGGATCACTTGAGGCCAGGAGTTCAAGACCAGCCTGACCAACATGGTGAAATCCTGTCTTTACTAAAAATACAAAAAAATTAACTGGGCGGGATGGTATGCACCTGTATTTCCAACTACTTAGAAGGCTGAGGTGGGAGGATTGCTTGAACCTAGGAGGCATAGGTTGCAGTGAGCCAAGATCACGCCACTACACTCCAGCCTGGGTGACAGAGTGAGACTCTGTCTCAAAAAAAAAAAAAAATGCTGTGAATAGTATATTTTTTGTTCTCATTTTAGAAATGAAAAAGTTGTGAGGCTCAGCATCTGTTTCTGGTCCAAGACCAGGGTTCACCTCAATAAGTGGCTTTAGAAAGAATGCCTTTGACAGAGGGGAGACAGAGTCCCTGAGAGCAAAGGGACTTCTTTACATTGTGTCAATATCAGAGCCCAGTTTGAACTCAACTCTCCTAAGCTCTCTCCGCCTCTCCTGTAAGTACACTGGCCTCATTCTCGTGCTATTTCTCGGTCCTAGCCTCCTGCTATTCTGGCTGAGCCCTTTCCTTGCATTACTTATCTCATCCCTGTTTTCACATGGCCCTCTGAGAGATCAGGTGACTTCCTCAAGGTCATAAAGCAAGAAAGTGGCAGGGGTAGGATTAAGATTAGGACTATCAGACCCTGGAATCCATACTTGAAACCTCTGTAGCAAACTGTCTTTGGCTCAGATTAAGTTTACTGAAGAATTTCTGGGATGTTGCTTTGTGCCAGATCAGGCAGATGTATGGGGCAGTAAAAAGGGTGGACACCTAAGGACCAGTGAGAACTGGAATTGAACTGTAGCTTTGCAACTAGTAAGCCACTTGACCTTGGAGGGGGTTAACTTCTCTGAGCCCTGGTTTCTTCTTTCTCACATGGGGATAACTGTCGTGTTGCAAGGCTTGGATTGATTATGTAACTCTCGGTGAAGAGTCTCAGAAAATATTTAGATAATGATTACATTGCTAGTGTTAGCGTTACCTAAGGAGTGTGAATTTAACTACAATTGGCAGCTGCCAAGGGAGTAACCATTTAAGCAGTGAAAGAGCATTGTCACCAGGGGGCAGCAGAGCTCTAGCAGAATCTGCAGGCCTCACCACGCCCACCTCAATTCTGGTCATGACCTTTTGGGGACCTCAAAAGTCTAATCAGCGTGGCTTTTGTGTGGTTTGATCAGAGAAGGAAATTGCAGGCGCCTCTTGCTTTAAGCAAAGCCAATGGTTTAAGTGCCCCAGACTTCTGGAATTAGATAAAGCTGGTTGCGTGACTTTAAAAAAGTCATTAACCTTTCTAAGCCTTTGTCTCCTCATCTTTAAAATATGGATAATATCAGTACCTACACGGAGGTGATATTATAAAAACTAAACGAGATCATGTGAAGTAAAGCACTGTGGACAAAGAGTAAGGATCAAAACACAATAAATGGTCATTAAAAATGAAAAGTCTGGGGTGGCTCAAGCCTGTAATCCCAGCACTTTGGGAGGCTGAGGTGGTTGGATCATTTGAGGTCAGGAGTTTGAGATCAGCCTGGCTAACATGGTGAAATCCCGTCTTTACTAAAAATGCAATAATTAGCTGGGCATGGTGATGCATGCCTATAATCCCAGCTACTCAGGAGACTGAGGCAGGAGAACTGCTTGAACCTGGAGGGTAGAGGTTGCGGTGAGCTGAGATCACGTCACTGCACTCCAGCCTGGTGACAGAGCAAGACCCCATCTCAAAAAAATTTTAAAAAGTTTAAGCATACAATGAAATTTTTCATTAAAAGTTTTAAAACTTTTTTTTTTTAAAGTCCTTGTTTATACCAAAAAACTTACTGGGACATGCAAACAAAGATCTGTGTCCAAGGATGTTCACTGCAGTGTTGTTTATAATAGAACAATCGGAAAAACTGGAAGTTCAACAACAGGGCAGAAACAACCAAACAGAACTGGTTGACGAAGCTAAAGGGTTCTTGTGTTAACGAATGTTGAGCAACCTTGACCTAATATGGATAAACCTTGACATGAAGAGACAGTAACAATATATTCTTGAATAAAAACCAAGTGCCCAAGCCAGCAAGTGTTGTACAATCCCATGTATGCAAAATTACCTCACTCTACCGTAAAGACACATGCACAGGAATGTTCACTGCAGCACTGTTCACAATAGCAAAGACATGGAATCAACCTAAATGCCCAGCAATGACAGGCTGGATAAAGAAAATGTGGTACATATATACCATGGAATATTATGCAGTCATAAAAATGAAACAAGATGATGTCTTTTGCCCGAACACGGATAGAACTAGAGACCATCATCCTTAGCAAACTAGCACAAGAACAGAAAACCAAATACTGCGTGTTCTTACCCATATGTGGGAGCTAAATAATAACACATGAACACAAAGAAGGAAAGAACGGACACTGGTGTCTAGTTGAGGGGGAGGGTCAGAGGAGGGAGAGGAGCAGAAAAGATAAAGATTGGGTACTGAGCTTAATACCTGGATGATGTAATAAGATGTACAACAAATCCCTGTGACATGCGTTTATCTATGTAACAAACCTTTACGTATAACCCCAGACCTAAACTTAAAATTAAAAGAATAAAAACAAAATTGCCCCTGTGTGTATGTCTGTGTGTGTGCACCACACATGCATGCACATTCTCAGAGTTATATGGGAGATCCATCGGATATAACGGTGGTTGCCTTTGAGCAGTTGGAATGGAGGTCACTTTTAGCTTTATATTTAAAAAAAAAGAGAGAGAGAGAGGAGCTGCAGGTATAATACGATGAGCTTCTATACTCCCTTCAGTCAGATTCAGCATTGCCAACATTGTGCCACATCTGCTTTATCTGTACTTACGCCTATACCCATATCTCTCTATATGCCTGCACCTATACCTCTTTATACACCTACCCATACACCTATATCTCTCTATATACCCACACCTATACCCATGTCTACCTATCTACCTCTATCTACCACTACGCCTGTGCCTATATCTACCTACATACCTATGCCATACCTATATCTACCTATATACCTATGCCTGTGCCTATATCTACCTACATACCTATGCCATACCTATATCTACCTATATACCTATGCCTGTGCCTATATCTACCTACATACCTATGCCACTTCCTATATCTACCTATATACATATGCCGTAACTATATCTACCTAAATACCTATACCTATATCTATATACCTATGCCTATACCTATAACTGTATGCCTATGCCTATATCTAAATCTACATACCTATGCCTATACCTATATCTACCTGTATACCTACACCTATACCTATATCTACCTGTATACCTATACCTATACTTACATCTACCTATATACCTATAGCTATATCTATATGCCTATACCTATATCTACCTACATACCTATGCCTATACCTATATCCACCTGTATACCTATACCTCTATGTCTATCTACCTATGTACCTACACTTATACCTGTATCTATGATCTGTACTTATACCTATCTATATACCGATGCCTATACCTGCACCGATATTTAATCTCTATATCTATGCCTATACCTATATCTATCTAATACCTGTACCTATATCTACACACCTATGCCTATACCATATCTATTTCTATACCTGTATCTACCTGTATACCTATACCTATATCGAGCTATATATTGTACCTATATCTATATACCTATGCCTATACTCATATCTATTTATACACCCACGCCTATGCCCGTATCCACCTATCTACCTATACCTATATACATGTTATGATTGTTATTTTTGTGGAACCATTTTGAAAGCAAGCTGAAAACATGAAGGCGTTTTACCGCTTAGTTCTGCAGTGTGCATCTCCTAAGAGTAAGAACATTCTGCTTTTACATAATCACAGCACAGCTATTTCTATTATCTAATATGCATACAAATTTCACCAATTATTTATATATATATACACACACATCATCATCATCATCATCATCTTCACAATTGTAAAGGACTATACAAGCATTCCATTTGAGGAAAAGAACAAAATACAGCTCAGATACTCGATGACTTCTCTATTGTTGAAAAAATGTGAGTCAAAAGTCTACCATCAGGTTCTGTCCCCAAAACTGCCCAGGAGAGCGGCTTCCCTCAGCTGGGAAGATTCTTCCTGGTTGAGTCACTGGAGAAGCCCAAATGTGACCCCCACCCCCTCCAAACTCAGATAAGCATCAAAGACAGGAGTGCTTCATTCCTGCTTCCATCCCTGCAACCACTTGCCTCTGCAGGTCAATGAAAAAGCCCTCAGGCAACTCGAGACTGTGGACTAGAAATTTTTCTCTTCCTCCTTTTTTAATGTATAATGTGCCTTTTTGGGGAGATTGAGATAGGCTGTAGAACAGAACTTCCAGTGCCTCCAATTCTTACCCAGGAGACAAGAGTAAAGGTACTGTGACCACAACGGATGATGGTGTCTCGTTATGCAGCAAAGTTGAACATACGCAGACTCTAGGACCCAGCACCTTCACTCCCAGATTTACTCTCTAGAGAAACTCGGGTGCATGTGTTCCAACAGATCGCGACGGAGCCAAGAATGTTGCTCACACATCGTTTGCATGATAGCTCCAAACTAGAAACAGCCTTAGCCCCCATCAGCAGTAGAATGGAGGATCAGAGGCATCTCCATACAACGAAATACACTCAAAATCAAAATGGATGACGCAGTTACCCGGAACAACACAGAGAAATCTCACCAGTGGGATGTTGAGGGGAAGAAGCTGGACCCCCAAAACACATCAAGCATGGTTGCATTTATATAAAGTTCAAAAGCAAAAGAGGCCAAATTAAACTCTATTGCTTAGGGATCCTTATGTAGGGGGTAAAATTATAAAGAAAAGCAAGTAAAGGCCGGGCGCACTGGCTCACGCCTGTAATCCCAGCACTTTAGGAGACCAAAGTGGGTGGATCATGAAGTCAGGAATTTGAAACCAGCCTGGCCAATATGGTGACACTCCTTCCCTACTAAAAATACAAAAATTAGCTGGGCATTGGAGCGCATGCCTGTAGTCCCAGCTGCTCAGGAGGCTGAGGCAGGAGAATCCCTTGAACCTGAGAGGCTGAAGTTGCAGTGAGCTGAAATCGCACCACTGCACTCCAGCCTGGGTGTCAGAGGGAGACTGTCACAAAAAAGAAACAAAAGAAAAGGAAAGAAAGAGAGAGAGAGAAAGAAAGAAAGCAAAGAAAGAAAGCAAAGAAAGAAAGAGAAAGAAAGAAAGAAAGAAAGAAAGAAAGAAAGAAAGAAAGAAAGAAAGAAAGAAAGAAAGAAAGAAAGAAAGGAAGGAAGGAAGGAAGGAAGGAAAGAAAGAAAGAAAGGGAGAGAGAAAAGAAAAGCAAGGAAATGATTGTCCCCAAATTCAGAGTAGTAATTACCTGTGGGGAAGAGGAAGGGATGCCTGGGGATACCTGGGGAGTTTTGGGGGCTGCCATTTTGCATGCTGTGAACACTGATGCTCACTTTACAAATATTGGTTAAACCATGTATATCCTAGACAGCTCTATATCACAAAGACAAAAATTATGTTATAAAAGGGCTAAAGTATCTGAAGAGTGTGATGCCTCTTGCAGCACCATGAGAAAGGTGTTTAACATCGGGGCTTTCACTCCAAGTGCACAGCCATGAGAGACAGAACTTCAGAGTCGTTCAAGTTAATTCATGATAATATACTTGAAAGAAAAAAAAACAGCATGGCAGAGAATAGAGAATCCACAAATTTTCAAAACTCTCAAATGAATTTCTCGTTTCTTATCTTTGGCTTTGATTTGATGATATTTACTTTTTTAAATTATTCGACTCAGGCTGACAAGGAATCTGCTGTTTTCCTTGGTGTACCCAGAAGCAGCCAGAGAGTGGACACTGAGGGCCATTACTGAGACTGCACCAGGCCAGGCGTAGTGGATCATGCCTATAATCCCAACACTTTGGGAGGCTGAGGCAGGTGGATCACCTGAGGTCAGGAGTTCGAGACCAGTCTGGCTAACATGGTGAAACCCTGTTTCTACCAAAAATACAAAAAATTAGCCAGGTGTGGCTAGGCGCATGCCTGTAGTCCCAGCTGCTCAGGAGGCTGAGGCAGGAAAATCACTTGAACCTGAGAGGTGGAGGTTGCAGTGAGCTGAGATCGAGCCATTGCACTCCAGCTTGGGCAACAAGAGCGAAACTCCGTCTCCAAAAAAAAAAAAAAAGAAGTGCCCCAATGAGAATAGGGGGACAAGTAAAATCAATCCAGGGATAGAGAAAAAATGAAGTATCTTCCAGCTGATGAGGATGGACAAAGTTCCAGAGGTGGGTTTGCATGCCAGGAAGGGCATTGGGTGAGGCTGAACCATGCAGCATGGTCTGCAGTGAAAGAGTGAGTGAGCTAAAGGCTGCGAAGACAGGCTCTAGAATGGGAAGTGCTATGTTGGGAAGTTAATGCAAAGTCAATAGGGAGCCATTGAAAGATGTAGAGTAAGGGAATGCCAGATTGGTTGAGAAGGAACAAGAGGGAGCCGTTTAAGGCTGTTGGGGTGATTCAGATGAGAGCTGGCAGTGGCCTGGTCTAAGGCCATGAAGGTAGATGTGGAGACAGAGGACACAGAAAAGAGCAAACAAAGCCAGGCTTGAATATAATTCTGATTCAGTCGCTAGAACAGCATTGAGATGCTACATATCTATGGACTCGGGCTCTGCTGCTGGTCCACAGACCATATTTTGAGTAGCAGCAAGTTTCTAAATGATACCAGGCCAGACTAGATCTAGTTACCCTGAAGGTGTCTGAATATAGGTAAATTAAGATCACATTCAGCCTCAACTTTCTCACCTGTAAAATGGGTGAACTAGTACAAATTTCTGTGGAGTTGCTGTGATGGTTAAACAAGGCCATTAGCGCTTGAATAATGGGAGCTCTGATATTTGTCTCCACAGCTGTCCGTGTCCACCCGCTGGCTGCTTCTGGGGACCCCAAGGTGAACAAGATTCCTCATCTACCTTGGCTGAATAATTCAGAAAACAAAATATCAAGTCAACCTCAAAGACAAAAAATGAAGCATTGATTGGAGATTTTTGACAGTTTGGGGCCTCTCTGCAGTGCCGTTTTCTTCTGGGAGTGCAGGTACGTTTTCAGGAAGCCTCCGTGTTGATTTGAGTCGGCTTTGAGCTCAGAGCTTCACGGGCTCCTTGAAATTGGCCACTGGGCTTCTCAGGACCCTCCCCAGGGCACTCCGTGACCCAGCTATCCTTGCTATGCATGACTGTGCACGGGGCTAAGGGGGAGGGGGTATTCTGATAACCCTCTCACCCAGAGTTTTAAAAAAAATAACATTCACTAGCTTTGATCTTATTTTTGTGTTAAAAAGAAAAAGAATACCTGTTTGATAAAAACAGTATGTTAATTATTGGCATTAATCAGACCCCTCTTAAGCACTTTGCTTTGCATTCCTTATCTCTTTTAATCATTCCAAATCCTTCAGAGGAAGTCCCTGCTTTTATCCTCTCATTTTACAGATGAACAAATCGAAGCTTAGATGACCTTGCTAGGCCAGGCGTATTAGCTCACTCCTGTAATTCCAGCACTTTGGGAGGCCTAGGCAGGTCAATCACTTGAGGTCAGGAGTTCGAGACCAGCCAGGACAACATGGCGAGACCCTCGTCTCTACAAAACATACAGAAATTAGCCAGGCCTGGTGGCACATGCCTGTGGTTTCAGCTACTTGGGGGGCTGAGGCAGGAGGACTGCTTAAGCCTGGGAGTTCGAAGCTGCAGTGAGCCATGTTTGTGCCATTGTGCTCCAGCCTGAGTGACAAAATGAGACCCCATCCAAGGTCACAAAGCTAGTGAGCAGTGGAGTCAGGGTATGATGCTGGGTTTCCCCCATTCCAGAGCAGGCACAGGCACCACTGATGTATTGCCTGGGAACTCTTGAGGGGCATAAAAGAAAAATCACCCCTACCCAGGGACAATCCCTGTTGACACTTCACTGTATGCCTTTGCATAGATATATTTTTTAAATTCATTTGGAAGCATAGTGTGAATTCAGCTTATTGACTATTATGTACTTTGTATGACATAAAAGTAGCTTATTCTTCCTTTTTTTTTTTTTTTTAATTTCCAATTCAAAGAATACAGAAATACATGCAGGTGAAAGAGAAAACTTACTTCTAATCCCTCTGCCTAAATGTCTTCCCTGACTACTCACCTATGCCTTTCTCACCATTTGCCAAACAGGTATTTACACCTCTTCTGTGCCAGATCCTGGGCTTGGCTTTGCGATCAAAGATGGATAAAAAAGATGACAAAGACAAAGACTCTTTTTTGAGATGGAGTCTCGCTCTGTCACCCAGGCTGGAGTGCAATGGTACAATGTCAGCTCACAGCAACCTCCGCCTCCCAGGTTCAAGTGATTCTTGTGCCTAGTACCTGGGAATTACAGGCATGCATCACCATGCCTGGCTAATTTTTGTATTTTTTTTTTTTTAATTTTTAGTAGAGATAGGTTTTCGCCGTGTTGGCCAGGCTGGTGTTGAACTCCTGACATCAAGTGATCTGCCCACCTCGACCTCCCAGAGTGCTGGGGTTACTGACGTCAACTGCACTGGTTGACCCTCAAAGACAAAGACCTTACCTTCAGGGCCTTCCACCAGTCTAGCCAAGGCAAGGAGAGTTTAGCTAAGGTCACACAATGACCCGAAACCCAGAAGATGGAAAGTAAAACTAACGTGCTTTGCCATTTTATAGGGAGGAGGGAATGTATTAGTAGATACAAGTTTCTGACAAAGGTGAAACGTGAATACAGTTTTTGCAGGAATGAAAGAGAAACACATAAACCAACTCAAGAATCAATAAACTGGCTCCCACCTGTAATCCCAGCACTTTGGGAGACCAAGGTGGAAGGATCACCAGAGGTCAGGAGTTCAAGACCATACTGGCCAACATGGTGAAACCCTGTATCTATTAAAAATATAAAACTTAGCTGGGAGTTGTGGCACACCTGTAGTCCCAGCTACTTGGGAGGCTGAGGCATGAGAATCACTTGAACCCGGGAGGTGGAGTTTGCAGTGTACTCAGATCCTGCTGCTGTACTCCAGCCTGGGTGACAGAACAAGAGTCCGTCTCAAAAAAAAAAAAAAAAAAAAAAAAAAATCAATCGACTATTACTACATTCTGGTAAAGTACATTTGGGTTCTACTCTGCATCTTAGGAATGAGAAATTAGCAAAAAACAGTGATTCTCATGTTTTTAGGAGAAGGATTTTGCCCCCAGCAGACACTTGGCATTGTCTGGAGATATTTTTTGTTGTCACAAATGAGGGTGATGCTACTGCTGGCATCTACCTACTGGTAGAAACCAAAGAGGCTGCTAAACATTCTACAACGCACAGAACAGCCCCCCTACTGTGCAGAATTATCTGGTACAAAATGCCAATAGTGGTCACACTGAGAAACCTTGGCCTAGATGGGTAAGTGAGGAGGTGATGAGACACCCCTGAAGTCACATTCCTGGGATAAGATTCAGATCAACTAAAGCATCTTGGAAAAATCTCTCCACCTCTCTAAGTCTCAGTTTCTTTCCCTGTATAATAGGGAGATATAATTATATTACCTACCTCATCTGTTTGGGAGAAGGATAAATTAAATGAAGAAGCACTTACATAGTGCCTGGCACAGACTAGGCTCTGGATCAATGTAAGGAAGTTAAAAAAAAAAAAAAAAAAAAAAGGCTGGGTGCGGTGGCTTACGCCTATAATCCCAGCACTTTCGGAGGCCGAGGCGGGTGGATCACGAGGTCAAGAGATCGAGACCATCTTGGTCAACATGGTGAAACCCCGTCTCTACTAAAAATACAAAAATTAGCTGGGCATGGTAGCGCGTGCCTATAGTCCCAGCTACTCGGGAGGCTGAGGCAGGAGAATTGCTTGAACCCAGGAGGCGGAGGTTGCGGTGAGCCGAGATCGCACCATTGCACTCCAGCCTGGGTAGCAAGAGTGAAACTCCGTCTCAAAAAAAAAAAAAAAGAAAAAAAAAGTGGAAGTAAGGCCAGGTGCAGTGGCTCGTGCCTGTAATCCCAGCATTTTGTGAGGCCAAGGCACATGGATGGCTTGAGTTCAAAAGTTCAAGAGGAACCTGGGCAACATGGCAAAACTCCATCCCTACAAAAGTACAAAAATTAGCTGGTGCAATGGGTCGTGCCTGTCGTCCCAGCTACCAGGGGGCTGAGGCAGGAGGATGGATTGAGCCTGGGAAGTCGAGGCTGCCTTGAGCAGTGATAGAGCCACTGCACTTCAGCCTGGGAAACAGAGCGAGATCCTCTCTCAAAAAACTTTTAAAAAGTGGAAATGATGAGAATGCAGAGATAGAGACAATGTCATCGAATGCATCAGAGAAAGGTCTAGACTTCCATTCTCTTTGCACAGTGAGGTCCTGGAGGTGTTTGAACATTTGCAAAATGTGATATTCAAGTAGTTCACTTGATTTTTTAAAAAATGTCTTTAAACACACACACAACTGTTAATCCTAGGGAACTGGAGTATAGGAATTAAGGTGGTACAAGGAGGACATTTTCCTTAAAATAAAATCTATATAACTTTTACCATTTAAGTATATAATTTGAAAAGTATCCAATTATAGAGAAAATCTTTGCATGGCAAAACAAAACAAAAATAAAATACATTACAAATAAAATATAAAGCAACCGGACATGGTGGCTCACATCTGCAATGCCAGCATTTTGGGAGGCCAAGGTGGAAGGATTACTTGAGGTCGGGAGTTCAAGACCAGCCTGGCCAACATGGTGAAACCCCATCTCTACTAAAAATGCAAAAATTAGCCGGGTGTGGTGGCACGTGCCTGTAATCCCAGCTACATGGGAGGCTGAGGCGGGAAAATGGCTTGAACCTGGGAGGCAGAGGTTGCTGTGAGCTGACATCATGCCACGGCACTTCAGCCTGAACGACAGAGTGAGACTCCATCTCAAAAAATATATGTGTATATATGTGTGTGTGTGTGTGTATAATCTTTAGAGATTACTTTATTATATATTTAAATATACATATATTCAAAAATAATCTCTAAAGAGCCTTACTTAAAAAAAAAAAAAATCTTTTAGCCACAGCTAAAGAAGTCAATTCTGGAATAACTCAGTCTCTCTCACCTCTTTTCTCTTTTCTTTCTTTTCTTTTCTTTCTTTCTTTCTCTTTTTCTCTCTCTGTCATACACACACACACACACACACACACACACACACACACGCACACAGAGAGAAACGTTTATGGCTGCTCCAAATTTATTTCCAAGAAAAATATGGAGTTATGTCTCTGTGGATTTTCTTCCCTGGGCACAGAATTCATGGCTTATCCACTCAAGTTGTGGTCATGGTAAAATTGACTGCATTGCCCTTTAAGAAAAAAATTGAGACGTTCCTGCTGGGTGTGCACATGGCCGTGTGCAGAGGCACCGAAGTGGACATCCGCATTTCCACTTCTAGATGTTTCTGAACTTGTATTCATCCAATGCAGGCCAACCATCAATGCACATGAACCACCAAGGACCTCATCCTTCCAGCCTCCCCAATCTCTCCAGAATCTCTGAGGACATGTCAATGCCCCAGAGGCCTGGCGAAAACCCTGCAGTCCCTGAATTCACTGCCATCCGAGAACAGCTTGAGAACTGTTTACTTCAGAACCAGCAAGAGGTGAACAGGTCTTTCCTGAAAGTCCTGGTTTCTAGCAGAAGATTTTAAATATAGGACAGTTGAGGAGGGGTCACACAGAGGACTGGGGACCAGGAGTTGGAACTCATCAGCATGTGAAAAGTTCTATAGTTTGTGAGCTTGGTGGCCTTGGGCCTATTCCATAACCTTTCTGAACCTCGGCATCTTCCTCTATTCAAAAGTGCCCATTCCCAGGCTCAGTGGCTCATGCCTGTAATCCCAGCACTGTGGGAGGCCAAGGTGGGAGGATCGCTTGACCCCAAGAGTTCTAGACCAGCCTGGGCAACATAGTGAGACTCTGGCTCTACAAAAAAAAAAAAAAAAAAATTAAAGGGTCCATTGCCAGGCACAGTGGCTCACATCTGTAATCCTAGCACTTAGGGAGGCAGATGCAGGAAGAAAGCTTTAGCCCACGAGTTCAAGACCTGCTTCAGCAACTCAGTAAGATCTCATTCTCCATTAAAAAAAAAAAAAAGACAAAAGGGCCCATTGCCCGTCAGCCCTCGCAGGCTGCTATGAAAGCCAAGAGAGCCGGGCGCGGTGACTCACGCCTGTAATCCCAGCACTTTGGGAGGCCGAGGTGGGTGGATCACGAGGTCAAGAGATCGAGACCATCCTGGTCAACATGGTGAGACCCCGTCTCTACTAAAAATACAAAAAATTAGCTGGGCACCGTGGCACATGCCTATAATCCCAGCTACTCAGGAGGCTGAGGCAGGAGAATTGCCTGAACCCGGGAGGCGGAGGTTGCGGTGAGCCGAGATCGCGCCATTGCACTCCAGCCTGGGTAACAAGAGTGAAACTCCGTCTCAAAAAAAAAAAAAAAAGAAAGCCAAGGGAGACAGAGGCAGAAAGACAGTTCTGGAAAATGCTCAGCGCTGTGTATGAGGCAATCACTGTTGCACCCTGAGTGTGCCCAGACTGTCTTAAAACTTTCACCCACTCTACCCTCTGGATAGGCGGTTCAGGCTTCTCAGAGATGACTCCTTATCAGCTGGAATGCAGGAAACACCCAAAATCGAGATGGCTGAGGCGTGTCTTCACTAGCTCAGCTCAACCGGCTTTGGAGGTTTGCAATGCAAGATGCGTCCTAGGTTCTATCTTGATCGTGCCTTTGAGAGGGTTGGTCAGAGGTAAGATTAGCTATCTGGCATCCTCTCTTCGAATGCACACACTGGAAACCCAGAGGGCTTTCAAGCCAGATAGAGGGTGGCAGCACCCACAAAAATGTGTGTCCAGAAAGAAATCAAGCGGGATCAGAAGAAAAGGTAGACTAGGGTCATTTTCCACGGGGCTCACGGTCCTGAGGGCTGGAGCTGTAAGAGTCCAGGGGGTCTGCAATCCCAAACAGGACGCCGGTTCTCAGGGAAGGAACGGTTCTGAGGAATCCACGCTGGGGGTTAATCCAAGCCAAGCCGCCAGGGAGAGGCATCTCATGGCTACTCAAGTATTTGACTTTTCAATTATCTTCCCTTTTTATTTCTTTGAAGAGAAAGCTCTTCCCAATCCTAGATGAAACTAGATGTAATCATTGTTGGGTGGGTCAGAAGTGTTTTAGAAATCGGCAAAGGGAGGCTGGGCTTGGTGGTTCACTCCTGTAATCCCAGCACTTTGGGAGGCTGAGGGGGGTGGATTACTTGAGGTCAGGAGTTCGAGGCCAGCCTGACCAACATGGTTAAACCCTGTCTCTACTAAAACTACAAAAAAGTTAGCTGGGCATGGTGGCGGGCGCCTGTAATCCCAGCTATTCAGGGGGCTGAGGCAGGAGAATCCTTTTAACCAGGGAGGTGGAGATTGTGATGAGCCAAAATCCATTGCACTCCAGCCTTGGCGAAAGAGTGAGACTCCATTTCAAAAAAAAAAAAATTGGCAATGGGGAGAGAGAGCTGTCAGACTATAAATCTTACCAGGCTGATAACGCTAGCTCTAACTAGTTGGACGTGTCACTTACTCTCTAACAACGACAAAGTGTGTAGAGACTATGTGTAGAAACTCTGTATGACTTGGCAAGGTGCAAGTGGCTCATGCCTGTAATCCCAGCACTTTGGAAGGCTGAGGCAGGTAAATCACCTGAGGTCATGAGTTCAAGACCAGCCTAGCCAACATGGTGAAACTTCATCTCCACTAAAAGCACAAAAATGAGCTGGGTGTGGTGGTGCACACCTGTAATCCCAGCTACTATGGAGGCTGAGGCAGGAGAATTGCTTGAACTTGGGAGGCGGTGGTCTCAGTGAGCCAAGACCACGCTACTGCACTCCAGCCTGGGCTACAGAGCAAGACTTCATCTCAAAAAACACACACAAACAAACAACAACGAAAATCCATGTGCGACACACTGAGCTTTAAATATATTTTATCACTTCATCCTCACCGAAACTTCTGACTCTAATCTCATTTTAGAGGTGAAAAAAGTGGATTCCCAGCTGGAGATTATGGGTGGCCATTATAGGTTACTAAGTAGAGGAGAGGGAGAAAGAGAAAGGAAGTCAGAATGGAGTTTCAAGGAGGTGAATTTGGACTTGAAAGGAAGAGGAGACATCCAGGGTTGGGTACCTCTCATCCAGTTAGTGTCCCTGCAACCCCTCTGGGAATAGAGTAGCATCTTAGAGATAAAGAAACTTCCATTCAAGCTGAAAGGTTAAGTGAACTGCCTGAGGTCATAAAATCAGAGTGAGCAGGAGAGTCTTGTATATGGGGAGCAAGAATCAAACAATACAATTTAAATAGCAAATCTATCTAATCTCAAGAGGCCTGATAGGGGCTTTTGGAGTCCGAAACTGCATAAATCAATCCAGGTGTCCTCCTATGATCTCCATACAAACAAATGGGATTAGCACATCGAAGGCTGGGTTCTTTGTATTGTAAGTATCATTGCCCTAAGGTGGGCTGTGGGCCGGCTGGAAGATGCAGGAATTCAGAAATTGTTCATTCATCAATTTCTTGGGCTTTCCTCCTTAACTAGCTGTGTGACCTAGGACAGCCTAACTAACCTTGCTGCACCTTTGTTTTCTCATCTATAAAATGGGTGTAATTACAATGCCAACCTCATAAACTGGTTTGGAGATAAAATTGAAATAATGTCAACATTTATGACTCTTACTATGTGTCCAACAGCATTCCAGCTTCATTTGTTACATTAACTGAAATCTCACCACCACCACATATTAAATGGGTTCTTATATAAGGGAGTGAACTATTATTTAATGATTAAAATGATGAATGTAAAATCTATCAAGCAACATGGGGAATGCATTATATTGAGTAATAACAATAAATAATAAGTGAGAGTAGGCGCGGTGGCTCATACCTGTATTCCCAGCACTTTGGGAGGCCGAAGTGGGTGGATCACTTGAGGTCAGGAGTTCGAGACCAGCCTGGCCAACAGGGCGAAACCTGTCTCTATAAAAAACACAAAAAATAACTGGTATGGTAGTGCACACCTGTAATCCCAGATACTTGGGAGGCTGAGGCAGGAGAATCACTGGAACCCAGGAAGTGGGGGTTGCAGTGAGCTGAGATCATCCCACTGCACTCTAGCCTGGGTGGCTGAGTGAGACGCTGTCTCAAAAATAATAATAATAATATTAATAATAAGCGAACTTCAAAATACTATCTACGTTAGGTCAATGGCTCTATTTAAATTCCTGAATACAAGGACAGGAAGAGAAAGTGAAAAGGGGAACCCCAAATATTGGTGGAATCATGCCTGGTCTACATGTCGTTAGTTGCTGTTATGAAATTGTTTTGGCAAGAAATAAAATATATTTATATATAAACGTATAAGAGCAGCTTATTGGGTCTGATTGATAGGAAGACCTGTTATTCTCCTCCCAGGAAAATGCACACACCCAATAGGCAGGTGGCCTCCCATTCTCTGGAATTCTTAGATCTACTCCCCTCCTGAATCCCATCCATTGATTCCTGGGGCCCGCAGGATGGAAACCCACGCTTTCATTTAAGAATGCATCTCTCCATCCTGGTCAACATGGTGAAACCCCGTCTCTACTAAAAATACAAAAAATTAGCTGGGCATGGTGGCGCGTGCCTGTAATCCCAGCTACTCAGGAGGCTGAGGCAGGAGAATTGCCTGAACCCAGGAGGCGGAGGTTGCGGTGAGCCGAGATCATGCCATTGCACTCCAGCCTGGGTAACAAGAGCGAAACTCCGTCGCAAAAAAAAAAAAAAAGAACACATCTCTCTCTTCTTTCTTTCTTTCTGTTTCTTTCCTTCTTTCTTTTTCTTTCGCTCTCTTTCTTTTCTTCTTTTTCTCCCTCCCTTTTTTCCTTCCTTCCTCTCTTACTTTCTTTTTTGTGTGTGTGACGGAGTCACACTCTGTAGCCCAGGCTGGAATGCAGTAGCGTTATACCAGCTGCAATCTCCACCCCACAGGTTCAAACAATTCTCCTGCCTCAGCCTCCTGAGTAGCTGAGACTACAGGCACATGCCACCACGTCTGGCTAATTGTTGCATTTTTAGTAGAGATGGGGTTTTGCCATGTCAGCCAGGCTGGTCTCAAACTCCTGAGTTCAGGTCATCTGTCTGCCTCAGCCCCTCAAAGTGCTGGGATTACAGGCATGAGCCACCATGCCTGGCCTTCTTTCTATTTTCTTTTCTCTCTTTTTTATCCTTCCCTCCATCCCTCTATTCCTCCCTTCCTCCTCTCTCTCTCTCTCTCTCTCTCTGACATCTAATATGTGTGAGACATACAGTGGGCCAAGTAGTGAGAACACAGTAGTGAGATGTTACAATGTCACCTGCTGACACTCCCATGTTATCTGCTCCTTGGTTTCCTCCCCCTTCTAATCCATTTGTGGCCTTACTTTGGGAAAATAGTAATAAAGAAAAATAACTAACATCCAGGGGAGTTGTTTCTGATTATGAGGGATTTTCTCACACATAACCTGATGGTAAGCCTTTGGCCACTGTGTAAGTAGATATTGCCATTATCTCGGTTTAACAAAAGAGAGCACAAACACTCAGAGAAGGTGGAATAAATGACGGGTTTATCTGTAAGCGATGGAGACAAAATTCTGAACCCCAGCGTTTTTGACTGCAGAGATCACAGGAGAACTTATCATCTGGTGGATAAGACAAGAGTTTGAACTCAAACTCTGGCAGGTGCTGTGTGATCTTAAGGGAGCTACCTTAACTCTCTGAGCCCGTATTTCCCTCCGAAAAATGAGCAGTAGGAATAACATTGGCTTGATAATGAAAACAGGAGAACCAACAGGGTAAGGAATATTCACCTCGAGGATGGCTGAGTGTGTTTTCAGTGCCAGCACAGCACTGTGCAATCTACAGGGGTGTCCTTTCATCTTCACAACAGCGCTATGATGTGGTACAACTGTCATTCCTCTTTATCACATGTGGAGGGCAAGGACTTTGGCACAACCTGAGGAACAGAGGAAGTGCTCAAGATGGGACAGCAAAATTAAAGGAGAGAAAAAAAACCTCACTTCTTTGATTTTTTTTTTTTTTTCATTAGTAGGGAAAGTTTGTATTGAATCTTTGACAATTCCTCCTTCAGGCTCCTGGACCTAAAGCCCCATTATCTTAAAAGGCTTTCCACTCCTGAATCACACCCTTTGTCTTCATCAAGATGTCATTTTGCATATCTATAACAAGGGCCAGTCTAATCGCTGGGTGCAAGAGATCCCTTCTTTCAGATGACCCAAGGGAGGGAGGGTTGCCACATTAAAAGTAATGCTTACAGGTGGACAAAATGTAACTTTATGTCGGCCCAGTGCAGTTGCTCATGCTTGTAATCCCAGCACTTTGGGAGGCCGAGGCAAGAGGGTCACTTGAGCTCAGTTCAAGACCGGCCTGGGCAATGTAGCGAGACCCCTGTCTCTACAAAAAAATAAAGAATAAAACAATTAGGCCAGGAGCAGTGGCTCACGCCTGTAATCCCAGCACTTTGGGAGGCCAAGGAGGGTGGATCACCTGAGGTCAGGAGTTCGAGATCAGCCTGACCAACATGGAGAAACCCCATCTCCACTAAAAATACCAAATTAGCCAGGTGTGGTGGCGCATGCCTGTAATCCCAGCTACTCAGGAGGCTAAGGCAGGGAAATTGTTTGAACCCAGGAGATGGAGGTTGCAGTGAGCCGAGATTACACCACTGCACTCCAGCCTGGCGACAGGGCAGGAGTCCATCTCAAATAATAATAATAACAATTGTTGAAACTGCATGGCGTTTATTGTATTTGGATGCTTTTCAAATTTTTCAGAACATATGTATTCAAAGGCCATTATCCCCTCAAATTCCATTTCTTCACCACCTCATCCCTCTAAAGAACCTTTCGCTTAGGCAGAGTTTGCAGAATTCCACCAAGTTCATTCCTCAGATCACCAGATCTTGAGGTAGTTTGAGATCTCTGGAGACAAGAAGAATGAATAAACAAATGTTTGTTTTCTCCTCTTTTAAAATTCCTGAAGGGAAGAGGCATGAATAATTTTGGTGGACCTGACCCCAGAAACAGCTGCTGGCTCCAGCGGCCTCCTACCTTTGTTTTTCTAAGACTCAGGCTATTGTCCCCAGTCGGTGGAAAAACCATCCTACCCATTTTCAAAAAGAGGTGGTTGCATTTCAATGTCTATGAGAGAGTCTCCCTCCTCAAGCTGAGATTCCCCGACCCAGTGGCGTCTAGCTGTCCTTACAAAGACAAGAAATAATTAGCCCTAATTAAGTCCTCCCTAGCAGGCTGCCTGGGATCCAGTAGGCAAGTCTTCATTCCTTCCCTCTTTACTGGGAAAAAGGGAAGAAAGGAGACAGGTCTCTTTCGGTGTTATCCTTCAGAGTCGGTGCCAGTATGAATGAGTGAAGATCAGTTTAGTGAAATGCATCATAAACCTCAACATGTCTCCTGCTCCTTTCTCTCTTGGAATGTAATTAAATAGCAAATGAAATCTCTATTTGTATAGACAATAGAAATATCTATTTGTAGAACGGCGATAGAACCATAACGTGCCATATTTTGCCAAATTTTGCAAGTATTAAAATGGTGAAGGGGTAAGGCAGGTGGCTCACGCCTGTAATCCCAGCACTTTGGGAGACCAAGGCAAGAGGATCACTTGAGCCCAGAAGTTCAAGACAAGCCTGGGCAACACAGTGAGATCCCATTGCTACAAAAAATTAAAAAATTAGTTGGGTGTATAGCACACCCCTGTAGTCCCAGCTACTTGGGAAACTGAGAGGGAAGATCACTTAAGCCAGGGAGGTGGAGCCTGAAGTGAGTTGTGATCACACCACTGCACTCCAGCGCGGGTGACAGAGTGGGACCCTGTCTCGAAAATAAAATGGTGAAGACATGAAATGAAAATGTTCCGAATAATGTAAAGAAATAATTCAATTACAAAACAATGTTTTTATTTTTATTTATTTATTTATTTATTTGAGGCAGAGTCTCACTCTGTCACCCAGGCTGGAGTACAGTGGCATGATCTTGGCTCACTGCAAACTCCACCTCCCGGGTACAAAATATTCTCCTGCCTCAGCCTCCCAAGTATCTGTGATTACAGGCATGCACCACCATACCCAGCTAATTTCTTTGTATTTTCAGTACAGACAGGGTTTCACCATGTTGGCCAAGCTGGTCTCACACTCCTCACCTCAAATGATCCACCCACCTCGGCCTCCCAAAGTGTTGGAATTACAGGCGTGAGCCATGCGCCCAGCCAAAATAACATTTTTATTAAAAATAAAATATGTGCCGGGTGCGGTGGCTCATGCTTGCAATCCCAGCACTTTGGGAGGCCTAGGCCGGGTGGATCACAAGGTCAGGAGTTTGAGACCAGCTTGGCCAGCATGGTGAAACCCCATCTCTACTAAAAATACAAAAAAAAAGTAGCCAGGCATGGTGGCATGTGCCTGTAACCACAACTACTCCAGAGGCTGAGGCAGGAGAATTGCTCGAACTGGGAGGTGGAGATTGCAGTGAGCTGAGACCACACTACTGCACTCCAGCCTGGGCGACAAAGTGAGACTGTGCCTTAATAAATAAACAAATAAATAAATAAAATATGCTATGCCCATGCTAGGCACTCTCTTGTGTATCATTTTATTAAAAATTCCTTTATTTTCAATTGTAAAGAATGAGTCCTAATGGCATTTTAACGATAATAACAGCAAAGCTATTGGGAAGGGGGTCTGACTTGGACTTTCCCACTGCTTGTCTATTTCTTTCAGATTTCCCCTCCACTGTGATCTCTTAGGTTTCCTTCCTAGACCTGTCTATCTAAACTGGACCCTCCCTGGCACTGTCTTTCAGCCTGTTTATTTTTTTTTTACGTTCTGCATAGTACTTACCATAATCTGTATTTATCACGTGAATTTTTGAGTTGAATTTACCGTTCCTGTCCCAGTCCCTTAGAATTCGAGTAGGGACCCTCACTGCCTTTGTTCATGGCTGCAAGTACCAGGCAACTCTGTGAAATGTGTCCTATGATGAACAGCAGTTTATTACATATTATAGAATAAATCAATATGTGAATGACTAAATTAATGAATGAGAGGAGTGAATGACTTAGTTCATGAATGAATGAACGAGTGAGTGAAATCTGGCTTTAGAGAGCGAGATTTTTCTTCGTCCATTACTCAGGATACTCAGTGACAGCCAGAACACAAACAAATGGGTCTCCTAAGAGCCTGGAGGCCAGACCCAGCCCCTCCACTCTTACATCTGACCCCGCTCAAGCCTCCAGCAATGTGGACAGAAGTGAGTCTTCATTCCCAGGGACGGGACCTTTCATATGTTAATTTTCGCATGAGTGTTTGTCCCACATGATTTTCTTTTGCTTGGACAACACTTTGGAACTGGTATTATTATCCCTGTTTTAGTTGATGAGGACACTGAGACCCAGAAAGGTGAAATGTTTTGGCCCAGTTGACAGAACTAACGAATGCACTCCAGGCCTGCTGGCCAGAGGAAGGGAGAAGCAGCATGTTCACAACATTTATCGCATCCGATTCTCGCAATAGGACTTTCACTCTCCAGCCATATTTTAAAGTTGTGGGGGAAAGAAGAGCGGCAATGAGAAGCCAAGAGGGAAAACCTCAGAGGAGCCACCAGGAGAGACCTCCGCAATCACAGTCTAGTAAATTCTCAGTACAGACTTGCTTGAATACAAAAATGAATGGGCTGGGTGCGGTGGCTCACGCCTGCAATCTCAGCACTTTGGGAGGCCGTGGCAGCCTGATTGCTTGAGGCCAGGAGTTCAAGACCAGCCTGGGTGACATGGTAAAACTCCATTTCTACAAAATATACAAAAATTAGCCAGGCGATGGGGTGTGTGCCTGTAGTCCCAGCTACTCAGAGGCTGCGAGGTGGGAGAATTGCTTGAGTCTAGAAGGGTTAGGCTGCAGTGGGCTGTGATTGCACCATTACACTTCAGCCTGGGTGATAGAGCAAGACCTTGTCTTAAAAGAAATGAATGAATGGATGGGACATAGTGAAGTGATTAGAAGCACACACTCAGGTGTTGGGCCTAGATTCAAACTCCATCTTTCCCGTTTCTGTGTTGTGTGAGACTAGTCAAATGAATTTAATTTGTCTGAGTCTCAGTTTCTTCATCTGCAGAATGAGAATAAAAGAGTTGCTGTGATAATTAATTGCTATAATGCCCAGTAGCACTTAGTATGCTATCTGGCATAAGGTAATATCTATAATACAGTAGTTCCCTACAGTCAAAGTCAATTATTTTCATTATTTTATTTAAATTGCAGGCTGGGCCAGGTGTGGTGGCTCATGCCTATAATCAAGTAATTTGGGAGGCCAAGGTAGGAGGATAGCTTAAGGCCAGGAGTTCGAGACCAGCCTGGACAACATAGTTAGACCCCTATCACTGCCAAAAAAAAAACCATTAGAAAAAAATTAGCTGGGTGTGGTGATGTGCACCTGTAGTCCCAGGTACTTGGGAGGCTGAGGCAGGAAGTTTGCTTATGCCCAGGCTCAAATGAGGCTTCATTGAGCTACAAGCATGCCACTGCACTCCAGCCTGGTCAACAGAGCAAGACCCTGTCTCTGAAATAAATAAATAAACAAACAAATAAATAAATTGGAGGCTGTCAAAGACTAAATTATGTAGAGAGCTTTGGAATCAGGGGGATCTAGGTTCCAATCTCATTTGCCATGCCGAGCTGTGGGGACATAGAGATGTCACATAACTTCTCCAAACACACATTCCCATCTGCAAAATAGGGATTAAGCCCGACAAACCTAGTGATATTGACAGGATGACATTGCCAAAGGACTCAGAACATAGTGGGTCAAGTTAAAACGGCAGGTTCTGGTAGACCCTCACTACGGCTAAAAGCATGGGACCGTGGCATGATTTCTGAGGATGATGATGGTGACAGTAGTAAATTGATTGAAAACAGACAGAACTGTGTGTTCTCAGGTGCTCCCCTGCACCTCATTTTTGATAGGCACAAAGGAAATGTAATGGGTTCGAATGGGAGCCTGTGGCCCTCAAGGGCAGGCTCTGTTCTCCCGATTTCTGAGTCTCTGGCACTCAGCACACCTAATCATAAAACCTGAATTAACCAGTTGTAGACCAACTGTGTTAAGTCTGGAGAATTAAGCTCCTGGGGCAACAACATAGGATTCCAGTTTAGTGAATCTTGCACACAAATCCTGGAAGACATACAGTGAGAAAGCTGATTCTGTGTGTGTATTCCTGATAATAAAAATAACTAAGTGATGGAATGCTTACTAGATACATGTCACGTATGAAAAAAGGAGTTAAGTAACTAACCTGAGGACACGCAGCTAGAAAGCCAAAACCTGGGTTTCGAGCGCACCGAATTTATACACTCTCAGACAGCAGCTCTCAATCTTTTCATTATTGCACTTCCTAAGGATCCTTTCTACATGTTCCTAATGGCCCAACTCCATGAATTTGTAATATGACAGACACACCGCATATGTCTCTGTGCTTCATGTATATTTGTGCTTTATACATAAAGAGTTAAATTTTTGGCCAGGCACGGTGGCTTATGCCTGTAATCCTAGCACTTTGGGAGGCTGAGGCGGGCGGATCACCTGAGGTTGGGAGTTCAACAGCAGCCTGACCAACATGGAGAAACCCTGTCTCTACTACAAATACAAAATTAGCTGGGTATGGTGGCACATGCCTGTAATCCCAGCTACTCGGGAGGCTGAGACGGGAGAATCGCTTGAACCCAGGAGGCAGAGGTTGCGGTGAGTCGAGATCGTGCCATTGCACTCCAGCCTGGGCAACAAGAACAAAACTTCATCTTAAAAAAAAAAAGTGTTATATTTTTTGCTGGGTGTGGTGGCTCATGCCTGTAATCTCAGCACTTTGGGAGGCCGAGGCGGGCAGATCACTTGAGGTCAAGAGTTTTAGACCAGCCTGGCAAACATGGCAAAACCCTGTCTCTACTAAAAATATAAAAATTAGCCAGGTATGATGGTGGGCGCCTGTAACCCAGCTACTCAGGAAGCTGAGGCAGGAAGTCACTGGAACCTGAGAGATGGAGTTTGCAGTGAGCCAAAATCATGCCACTGCACTCCAGCCTGGGCAACAGAGACTCTCTCAAAAAAAAAAAAAAGAGTTGGACCACCCTTTCCAAGAGTCAATTTTCATCCCCATTGAGAAGATATGCTCTCTGTTATCTCCATTCCTGATGGCTTGGGTTGGGGGACTATTTGTGGCTGCCGTGTCCCCCTAAAAAACACAGACCAGGGCTATGCAAAGGTGCCATCTTGAATAGCACACGGTTTCTGTTCAGAAAATTGAATTTGTTGGCCAGGTACAGTGGCTCACATCTGCAATCCCAGCATTTTGGGAGGCCAAAGCAGGAGGATCACTTGTAGCCAGGAGTTCAAGACTAGCCTGGGCAACATAGTGAGATCCTCTCTCTATGAAAAATTTAAAAATTAGCTGGCCATGATGGCATGCACCTATAGTCCCAGCTACTCAAGAAACCGAGGCAAGAAGGATGGCTTGGGCCTGGGAGACCGAGGCTGCAGTGAACTGTGATCTTGCCACTGCACTCCAGCCTGGGTGAAGGAGACTCTGTCTCAGAGAAAAAGAAAAAGAAATACAGGAAGTTGAATTTGTCCCTAACACCAGCCTTCTATCAGCTCTGAGCCTGTCCCTGGGCTGCAATACCTCATGTCTCAGGATTATCAAGGCGGGGTGGCGGGGCGCCTTCAAAAACAAAGATGATGTTTTTGATGCTTTTTTTTTTTAAGTAAACAGTGTGGATTCTTTTTGGTTTTCTGTCAAAGCCTTCAGCCCTCACCCCTCAGGAGCCCGGAGCTGGAGTGTGCTAGCCCCCTCTTCCCACTTGCCCTTAATTAATCCCTGAAGACTCAGAGGTCCGTCTGAAGTGGTCTTCAAGAGCCTACTCTGAGGCCTGACAGGGGGCCCACTTGAGCCTCCGAGGCGGCAGGGACAATGGCCCTGCATTCTTCCCCCGTTTCCGCCTGGCCAGGGCTCCCTTCTGACCCTCGGAAAAGGGAAGGACAACAAGGCCCTTATTGGAGGGCCCTGACAGTGCAAGGCCTGCCTTTGTCGTCTCCCGGCTGTCAGCAGGATCTGCCTCCCAGCCCCCACTCTCGGGCACTTCCTCCCCACTCCCATGGACCGATGTCAGTTCCAGAAAGAGTGGATTGTTCTCCCTGGCCACCCGGCGGCAGAGCGCAGGGTCCAAGCCTGGCAGAAAGAGGGTGCGGAGTCATCCAGCACCCTGGAGACAGAAAACTCATTAAACCTCCTGCCAAGGATGCCCCCCCCGGACATCTGTGGGCGCCGATCCTGCCATTCAACAAGAAAGTGGGTCCTGGCATTTCCGACAGGGGTGGAGGACATGCGTCGTCCCTTCTGAGCTCATAAAATGAATCCTGCCGCAGAAAGGAAATGCAGCTTGGGCGTGTTTTGAAGTCCAGAGGAAAGGCAGATGATGGTTATGGGGTCCCATGGCTATAAATGTAGACCTTCCACTTTTTTTTCTCAACGATCTCATGGCTTTCAGCCAACTAAACACTCATTCAAGGGTTTGGTGCCAAACATGAGGAATCTTCTAGAAAAGGAAACTAACTGAAGGGGGCATGATGGTCTTGAATTTTACAGTGACATCGATGCCAAGAGCCTTGGGAATTTCACTAGTCCAACGCACTCATTTCACAAGGGTAAAAAAAGAGAGGACCCAAGGAAAGAAAATAACCTACCTGAAGCTCCTACAGCCCAACATGTAGAAGGTTCTGGGGTTTTTTTGTTTTTGATTTTTTTTTTTAGGTGAAGTCTCACTCTGTTGTCCAGGCTGGAGTGTGGTGGCACAATCTCGGCTCACTGCCTCTGGGTTCAAGCAATTCTCCCACCTCAGCCTCCTGAGTAGCTAGCTGAGACTACAGGCGCCTACCACCATCCCTGGCTAATTTTTGTATTTTTTAGTGGTGATGGGGTTTTGCCATGTTGGCCAGGCTGGTCTCAAACTCCTGACTTCAAGTGATTCACCTGCCTTGGCCTCTCAAAGTGCTGGGATTACAGGTGTGAGCCACTGCACCCGGCCACTTTCTGGCTTTTAAGGGACAATGTTTGCTTCCACAACAACTCTTTCCTACCCAAAGCTTCTCATTACCTTTCACATTTTCTATGAAGAACAAATAGAGGATTAATAGAATAATGGTTCTGTAACGTTCCTTTCCTTTTTTTCTTTTTCTTTCTTTCTTTTTTTTTTTTTTTTTCCCCAGCCAGGGTCTCACTCTGTCACTTAGGCTGGAGTGCAGTGGTATGGTCATACCTCACTGAAACCTTTGCCTCCTGGGCTCAAGCAATCCTCCCACCTCAGTCTCCCCAGTAGCTGGGACCATAGGCACACATCACCATGCACATCTAATCAAAAAAAAAATTTTTTTTGTAGAGAAAGGGTCTCGCTATGTTTCTCAGGTTCATCTCAAACTCCTGGGCTCAAGTGATCCACCCACCTCTGCCTCCAAAAGTGCTTGGATTACAGGCGTAAACTACCATTCTTGGCCTGGTTCTGGAATTTTAATCCACCTATTAACCATGTGAGTTTGGACAATCAATCTAGCTCTTCAAATTTTCTGTCTTCACACCATGGAAAGAGGATCATCTACTTCGTAGGTCATTGAGAAGATTAAGAATGATATTGAGGTTGGGGTAGTGGCTCATGCTTGTAATCTCTGCACTTTTGGAGGCTGAGGCAGGAGGACTACTTGAAGCCAGGAGGTCAAGATCAGCCTGAGCAACATGGTGAGATCTCCATCTCTGTAAAGAAATTAAAAATCAGCCGGGTGCAATAGTGCGTGCCTGTAGTCCCACACTGAGAGAGACTGAGGCTGGAGGATCTCTTCAGCCCAGGAGTTTGGAGCTGCAGTGAGCTATGATTGTGCCACTGCGCTCCAGCCTGGGTGACAGAACAAGATCTTGTCTCTAAAAGAAAAACAGAGATAGAAAGAAATCTAATTTATCAAGGAACCTTATAACCGCCAAGGCAGTTTCTTGAGTCTGCTGACCAAGGTGTAGTCTTTAGAAAACCCTAATGAGGAGGTAGAATGTATTTGGCAAGTTAAATGAATTAAGTTGACGTTGTCCAATAACCACACCCTCAGAGCAGAGAGTTGGATAGATGATTTTTTTAAAGTGCCACACAGCCTGGGCAACATGGTGAAACCCATCTCTACAAAAACTACAAAAATTCACCGGGCATGGTAGCACATGCCTGTAGTCCTAGCTACTTAGAGGCTGAGGTGTGAGGAACACTTGAGCCCAGGAAGTGGAGGCTGCAGTAAACCATGATTGTGCTACTGTACTCCAGCCCAGGTGACAAAATGAGACCTCTCCAAAAAAGAAAAAAAAAAAAAAGTCACAGCTTCTGGATGTAATAGCTGTAGTCATCATCTTCGCCTTGAAGATACCGCCTAAGTCCAAGCAAAGGAGTTTTTGAGAAGTGTATTTCAGTATAATAGGTCTTCCTTGAAATCTTATGCATTTTATTTTATTCAACTTAAAACATTAATCTGTTCTGTTGATTTTTTTTGCATTAAGAACATATTTTCCTTACAATGCTATAATTTCTTTAATAATTTTCTGTGCATTTTTTATTTATTTTCTTATTGTTTTTTCCAGGGCCTATAATGTACATCTTATCATAATCTTCTCGACATTTTTACTAACTTACTTTCAATGAGCTCTGGAAATGTAACCTTTATATGGCTCTTTTCCCCTTTTATGAACTAAACTTTATCTCCCTCAAAATTATTATGGTGAAACCTGACTGCCAATGTGATTCTACCTGAAGATAGTTTTCAGAAGGGAATTAAGATTAAATAAGTTCAAAAGGAAAAAAAAGCAAAAAACACTAATCTGAGAAAGAGTCCGTAGGTTCTGTGAATCTATAAGCGGGCTGATGGCAAAAAAAGAAAGGTAAAGGACTTCCAAAGTGTTAAACTAACATTCCGACCCTTAAACTGAAACTGAACAGGCAATGAGCTGCCTGGGTGTAGGGTCTGATCCTCACTGTACCCATCGGCAACAGTGCAAGGCATACGATAGATGCTCAGTTAATACTTATTAAATAAATACATGAACTTCATCACACCGTGCTCTAGCTGTGGTCATGTCACATACTTGGCTATAGCCAAACTCCCCTCTCCGTCTTGTGCCATGGGAACGGTTATTTTCTCAGGTTTATCCTTTCATGGATCTGCTTTCCTCTGGCAGGTGAAGCTGCTGCTTTCTTTTCCTTTTCTTTTTTTTTTTTGAGATAGAGTCTTGCTCTGTCACCCAGGCTCGAGTGCAGTGGTGCGATATTGGCTCACTGCAACCTCTGTCTCCCTGGTTCAAGTTATTCTCCTGCCTCACCCACCCAAGTAGCTGGGATTACAGGCACGCACCATCATACCCAGCTAATTTTTGTATTTTTAGTAGAGATGGGATTTCACCATGTTGGCTGGGCTGGGCTGGAACTCCTGACCTCAAGCAATTAGCCTGCCTTGGCCTTGGCCTCCCAAAGTGGTGGGACTACAGGTGTGAGCCATCATGTCAGGCCCACTGCTTTATTTCTCCCGGGAGTCTGCTGACTACCCTATGCTTTATCCCTTAAACACCCCTCTACTCGCCACCTGGTAAACCCCAATTTGTCGTTCATGTCTCAGCACTAATGATGTTTTCTTCGAGAAAACCATCCAAGACCATCCTAAAAATGTCCAGGTTATTCTTGGATTTCTTTTTTTTTTTTTTTTTTGAGATGGAGTTTCGCTCTTGTTACCCAGGCTGGAGTGCAATGGTGCAATCTCGGCTCACCGCAACCTCCGCTTCCTGGGTTCAGGCAATTCTCCTGCCTCAGCCTCCTGAGTAGCTGGGACTACAGGCACGCGCCACCATGCCCAGATAATTTTTTGTATTTTTAGTAGAGACGGGGTTTCACCATGTTGACCAGGATGGTCTCGATCTCTTGACCTTGTGATCCACCCGCCTCGGCCTCCCAAAGTGCTGGTATTACAGACTTGAGCCACCGTGCCCGGCTATTCTTGGATTTCTTATGAATACATCTGACTCCAGTGGGATGGTGAATCAGTTCAAGTTATTTTTTACCTGGAATCCCATTCTCCCCTTTAAGAAATATTCTCACATTATGTGTATTTACATTCATTTGTGTGTTTTCTTGCTTAAGGACTGTCTCCTTCTATAGACCGTAAACTCCACGAGGACAGGGAATATTTGTTTGGGGCATCTCTGTGTTCTTAACACTTAGCATGATGCTTGACACAGAGGAGGGTTTCAGTAGATAGTTGTTGATAGATGGATGGATGGATAGGTGGGTGGATGGATGGATGGATGGAGAGGTGGATGGATGGATGGATGGATGGATGGATGGAAATCAATGATACAGGAATGGCTGATGGGGCATGGGGGAGAAACAGGATAATTGATTCAAGTTGAATATACTGCCTTTGAGTTATAATTGAAATGTCTAGGTAGAGACACTTAGTTCTTTCTCTTGCTCCTGGAAGTCTAGAGAAAGATCTGTCCAGATAGGGACTGATTTTGAAGCCAACACTTTATTAGGGAACCATGGAAGAAGGAGACCAAAAAGGGACAGGGACTGAAGATGTAAGTCCAGAATTAAAGCATGATTAAAGAATGGGCAAAAAGAAAGAACCTGTTGGCCTCGTGCGGTGGCTCACGCCTATAATCCCAGCACTTTGGGAGGCCAAGACAGGAGGATCATTTGAGGTCAGGAGTTCAAGGCTCGCCTGGCCAACATGGAGAAATCCCATCTCTATTAAAAATACAAAAATTAGACTGGGTGTGGTGGCTCACGCCTGTAATCCTAGCACTTTGGGAGGCTGAGACGGGCAGATCACGAGGTCAGGAGTTTGATAGCAGCCTGACCAACATGGTGAAACCCCGTCTCTACTAAAAATACAAAAGTTAGCCAGGCATGGTGGCATACACTTGTAATCCCAGCTACTTGGGAGGCTAAGGCAGGAGAATTGTTTGAACCTGAGAGGTGGAGGTTGCAGTGAGCCAAGATCATTCCATTGCATGCCAGCCTGGGCGACAAAGCAAGACTCCATCTCAAAATATATATACACACAAAAATAGCTGGGCATGGTGATGTGCACCTGTAATCACAGCTACTCAGGAGGCTGAGGCACAAAGATCGCTGGAACCCAAGAGGTGGAGGTTGCAGTGAGCCAAGATCATGTCACTGCACTCCAGCCTGGGTGACAGAGCAAGGCTCCAGGAAAAGGAAGGGAAGGGAGAAGGGAGAAAGGGGAAGGGAACCTGTTAAGTGTGCACTGGGCAGGGCGATGACCAGAGATGTAGGGGAGAATTAGAGGGCCATGGGGTCATGAGAACTGAGGAAAGAAAGAAGTTTCAGGGACACATGGCCCACAGAGTTGATGAAAGCCAAGAGAATCATGGAAGATAAGGCTACGTGAACAGTTTCATCAGAGCATGGGATATAACAGCAATGGATGGAGTGCAGGAGGTTTATCTCTAGCCCTCCACAATCTCATTCCTGGAATATACTTGATTTAATCTTGAAGCAGTGACATTTTAACTTTTCAAGGGAGGGGCATAGTTATCCATGTACTTTGAAAGTTTGAAGAAAACTATTAATCATCTACCCAGAAAAATGCACATCTACACAGCGTCAGAAAACTAACATTTCAGAGGACTATAGACCCACTGAAGCTGGCGCCCACATAAGAAACAACCAACCCAAATTTTAGGGCTGGGGGTTCAATTTCTTGTTTCTTTCTTTTTTTTTTTTTTCTTTTTTCTTTTTTTTAAGATAGGATCTGACTTTGTCACCCAGGCTGGAGTGCCATGGCACGATCTTGGCTCACTGCAACCTCTGCCTCCTGAACTCAGGCAATCCTCTTGCCTCAGCCTCCTGAGTAGCTGGGACTACAGTTGCACGCCACTACCCCGGCTAGTTTTTGTAGAGATGGAGTTTCGCCATGTTGGTCAGGCTGGTCTTGAACTCCTGAGCTCAAGCGATTCACCTGCCTCAGCCTCCCAAAGTGCTGGGATTACAGGCACGAGCCATCACACCCGGCTTTTCTCACTCTTTTCAAAGCCTCTTTTAACCCCCAAAGTGGAGATTTGTTTTCTTTTTTTACCCCTAAGAACAACTAATTTAATTGTGAGTCACTCATAGGAACTACCAACATCTCCAAATGGTTTAGATGTTCTTTGGAACCCACTTGGGAAGCTTTTGAGAAATCTGGACCAGGCACTGTGGCTTACACCTGTAATCTCAGCATCCTGGAAGAGTGAGGTGGGCAGATCACTTGGGCCCAGAAGTTCAACACCAGTCTGGGCCAATATGGTGAAACCTCGTCTCTACACAGAAAGAAAAAAAAATTAGCTAACCATGGTGGTGCATCCCTGTAGTCCCAGCTACTTGAAAGGCTGAGGGTGGGGGATTTTTTGAGCCCAGGAGGTTGAGGTTGCAGTGAGCTATGATTGCACCATTCTACTCCAGCCTGGGCCATACAGCGAGACCTTGTCTCAAAAACAAAAAAGGAAAAGAAAAGAAAAGCCAGCAAGGGCCTATCCCCCCAACTTTGATTCCACTAGTCTGGTGTGGAGCTCGGGCACTGGGAACCTTTAAGTCTCCCCAGGTGAATTTAACGTGCAATTGGGTTGGAAATGGCTGCTCCCAATGGGAGTTTGCCATAGACACGCAATGAATGGCGAGAGCACACACCTGTTTGACTTTTAGCGTCACTACATATGTTTTGATTGACACTCAACATTTTTGTACTCCTTTTGGCTTGCTGGGTTGGCCTTGTGTTTATGGAACGTGGAGTTCTCTGGCCTTGAAATGGCTTTGAGTCCTGACATCAGGACTTAACCCTTCTACGCCTCCGCTTCCTTATCTGGGCCCAAGAGTAAGCCTGCCAACCCCCTGCCGCCCTGACTGGCGTGAGCAACAGCAATAAATAAATAAGAACAGAGACAAGAAGCTTATGTACTTTGGAGCTCCTGGTTCTATTTGATGTCATTGGACACCAGTTTGCTTTTCTTTAAAGCCTGTTTCTTTTGAACTGGGCTGCTGCAGTCTATAAAATTTTAATGCATGGATTTCCCATTGTTCGGGTGTCCGTGGGGCACCAGCCTTCCTGTTTTACCGTGGTGCGCCGACCAGGAAAGAAGCCGGCCGGCTGGGAGGTCTGGGGGTAGTTGCCTTGTTTCTGGATAGCCATGTGACTGTGTTCACTTTAGCAGATGAGATCTCAGACCCCACAAATAACCATAACAGCAGGCGTGCATCAAACTCACCGTTGGAGTCCCTGGGGGGCTCTGTGCGGGGTCTGCGTTATCTCCCAGCGACCCCATAAAGCAAGGATTATTATCAGCCCTGTTTTAAGAGGAGGGAAGTGAAGTCTCCAAGAAGCTTCAGCCCTTTCCAAGGTCACACGGTTCCTAAGCAAATGGGAGGCATGAGAGGGGATGGGGACAGACATAACTGATTCTAAAATTCACTCTTTTTCTAAGAAAGTATAGAAGACTTGTTTTTAGTTGCTTTTCAAAACGTCCGCCGTATTTGCTCGATTTTTGAGCGCGCACACACGCACACCGTGGCTGCTTTGATATTCCGTATGTTGGGAGTGTTTTCACAGAGCAGAATTGCTAGGGGTTGAGTGTGCCTCCTGGATGGGGTTTTTGTGGAAGCACAAAGGTGACTGACCTCAAACACAAATTGGCTGGGCCCTCCAGAGTTCACCCAGTCCGCCTCTCTCGCCCTGGGGTTTTGTTCCTGCCCTCTCTCCTTAGCTACCAGGCCCTGTTCAGCACAAAACAAACAGGAGCTGTCTGGGGAGAATTGGCCTCTTCAACAACACAATGGGGAGCAGGAGGGGAAACAATTACTCGATAATTCAGATGTGGATGTTAAAACACTCGCCACACAACCCCCACGTTTACCTAAATTATCTGGGTAATTGCCTCCATTTTCAGCTTGGATTTGGCTTCTGTAAGTCCTGGGGCTTCAAGATGATTAATAAAGAGATTCTCATTTTGGCAGAAGCTGAGAGGACCAGGGAACTGGGGCGTCGTGATGGAAGGGGACACACAGGGGGAGGCCCCGCGTTCTGCGATGAAGTCATGCTTTGGAAGGGGAACGGTGGGTACGCCACTGATAGTCTCTGAGCCTCAGTTTCCTCAACTAACCCTACAGTGAAAGCTGGATTTTTTGTGTTTGTCTGTTTTTGAGGCAAGATCTTGCTGTCACCCAGGTGGAGTGTAATGGTGCCAGCATAGCTCACTGCAGCCTCGACCTCCCCAGCTCAAGCGATGTTCGTGCTTCAGTCTCCTGAGTAGCTGGGGCTACAGGCACGTGCCACCACACGGGACTAATATTTTTTTTTTTACAGACAGGGTCTTGCTATGTTGCCCAGGCTGGTCTTGATCTCCCATACTCTAGCAATCCACCTGCCCCAGCTTCCCAAAGTGCTGAGATTACAGGCAGAAGCCACCGCACCCATCCTTTCTTAATTTATTATTTTATTTTATTTAAAAAAAAAAAGACTAGTAAAATACAGTAGTGAGAAGAGGGGAAGGAAAAGAATAAGGAGTTCAGCTGGGCGCGGTGACTCACACCTGTAATCCCAGCACTTTGGGAGCCCGAGGCAGGTGGATCACCTGAGGTCAGGAGTTCGAGACCAGCCTGACCAACATGGAGAAACCCTGCCTCTACTAAAAATAGAAAATTAGCCAGGTGTGGTGGTGGGCACCTGTAATCCCAGCTACTCTGGAGGCTGAGGCAGAAGAATTGCTTGAACCCAAGAGGCGGAGATTGCAGTGAGCCAAGATCGTGCCATTGTGCTCCAGCCTGGGCAACAAGAGCAAAACTCCATCTCAAAAAAAAAAAAAAGAATAAGGACTTCGATCTGTAACTGACTGTGAACAATCAATTGAGATAACTCACTACCTTCTGATCAGCCAAAGCTGTTATCTGCACTAGGAAAGGATGGAAGAAGAGAGAAAGGAAAGAGAAAAGAAAATTATCGCAGTCTCCTTTGTGTGACTGAATTGCTACAAGCATTAGAAAGGAGTAAACATGACCTTATGTCTCCCCATTCAGCCTAAAGGAAAGCAAATCACAAAAACCTCCATTCAGGGAAGCCTCGGCTTTTGTCTTTCAGCTTTAGGCATTCTGGTTTTAGCTCACTGGAAGTGGAATCTAAAACAAAGCTGATTTCACCTTGAGTCTGCAGGAGCCACCACCATTCAGCTTCCTTTGATTCCTACAATCTGTTATTTTTAACCTTTGACTGACTCATTTTAAGATGAGACATCCTGCAACCAGCATGTTCGCTCCAAGACCATGCCCTGGGCAGGGGAAATTTTGTGAATGAACAGGCTATTTTATTGAGGACCTACTAAATGCTGGATGTCTTCATGGGCTATCGCTCATTTTCATTTCAAAACAACTTTTAAGTTCATTAGCACCTTGGGAACCTAGTCTTCAAGAGACCTGCCCCTGGTCTACATGGTTTTGTTTATCTTTTTGGTTTTTTTTTTTTGGTTCTCTTTTGTTGCAACAGTAAACCGGCCCAGGACTTTTTGCGTGTGTGTAGTTTGTAACACAGTTTTCTAGTTTGAAAAATGGACGTAGTAGCCACCCCTTCCTTTGACCGGGAGTTGGCAAGCTTTTTCTACAAGAGAAAATAATAAATACGTCCACTTTGGGGGCTCATACAGTCCCTGCTGAAAGAAGACAATATGTAAATGAATGGGCCTGGCTGCATTCCAATAAAACTTTATTTATGATCACTGAAATTTGCATATCATGTAATTTCCACATGTCATTGAGTGGTGTTCTTTTTTTTTCTTTTACCATCTAAAAAAGTATGACCGGGTGCAGTGGCTCGTATCTACAATCCCAACAGTCTGGGAGGCAGAAGCAGCAGGATTGCTTGAGGCCAGGAGCTGGAGACCAGCCTGGACAACAAAGTGAGACCCCGTCTCCATGTAAGAGGTAATCCAATAAATACATCACTATTAAAAAGTAAAAATCATTCTTATCTCACAGGCCTCCGGAAAACAGGTGGCAGGCTGAGCTTGGCCTGCAGGCTGTAGCTTATTGATGTTGTTGAAAGGACAGCCAGCTAGAGTGACAAATGGAAAAGTCCCATATGACCCAAATATTTCAAGTAGAGGAAACGCAGCTAAACAGACTTTGAAGTAAGCCTTGCTCAGTAGCGCGTGATCACGTAAGAAGCCTTCACTAATTGCCCATTATTTGCATGGTCTCCTGATAGCAGTTCAGTGAATAACACCCATCAGGTCCTTGCCTGTTGGGTTGTTTATGCTCCCCTAGGGGGTACCTATGCTAAATATCTCATTACAGAATTTGTTATTTAACTATAGTTATTATCTGCTCAGTAGAAGAGGTGTTAGAGGCCCTGAAAACCTGTAACAGGGAGACATAAAGCAGTGTGGGAGGTCAGGAAAGACTTTCTGGATGAAGTGATGTACGTGCTAAAATGAACCCGAAGAGAAGATGGGGGCCAGGCTGGGTGGCTCACGCCTGTAATCCCAGTACTCTGGGAGGCTGAGGCTGGCTGATCATTTGAGACCAGGAACTCGAGACCAGCCTGGGCAACACAGTGAGACCTGGTCTCTATGAAAATAAAACATTATCCGGGTGTGGTGGTGTGTGCCTGTGGTGCCAGCTGCTTGGGAGGTTGAGGTAAGATCACTTGAGCCCAGGAGGTCAAGGCTGCAGTGAGCCGTGATGGTGTCACTGCACTCCAATGCCTGAATGGCAGAGTAAGACCCTGTCTCAAAAGAAAAAGGAAAAAAAAAAAAAAGGTGGGGAAGGAATTCAGGCTAAAGCCGTGATTCTCAACCAGGGGTGATTTGCCCCTCCTCCCCACCCGGGACACTTGGGAAGGCCTGGAGACATTTTTTTACTGTTGCAACTAGAGGAGAGGATGCTACTAGCATCTGGTGGGCAGAGACCAGGGCTGCTGCTAAACATCCTGCAGTGTACAGGACAGCCCCACAACAGACAACCATCCAGTTCCAAATGTCAACAGTGCCAGGGCCAAAAAACCTTGGGCTGAGGGACCAGCACGTGCAAAGGCCCTGGGTAGGAGAAAAGAAGCATGGTGACTTGGGCAACATAGTTTGATTTTAAAGAGGAAGGCTGGGTGCGGTGGCTCACGCCTGTAATCTCAGCACTGTGGGAGGCCGAGGCAGGTGGATCACTTGAGACCAGGAGTTCGAAACCAGCCTAGCCAACACGGTGAAGCCCCCATCTCTACTAAAAATACAAAAAAATTAGCCTGTTGTGTTGGCGGGCGCCTGTAATCCCAGCTGCTTGGGAGGCTGTGACATGAGAATTGCTGGAACCCAGGAGGCGGAGGTTGCTGTGAGCCGAGATTGCACCATTGCACTCCAGCCTGGGCAACAGAGCAAGACTCAGTCTTGGAAAATAAATAAATAATTAAATATCAGTTGAATTAAACAGGTGGAGATGATCGAAACTGCCATAGGCGATGAAGCAGTCAAGAGGGGAAAAATGCTAAGTAAGGCTGGACATAGTGGCTCATGCCTATAATCCCAGCACTTTGGGACGCTGGGTGGATCATCTGAGCTCAGGAGTTTAACACCAGCCTGGGCAACATGGCAAAACCCTGTCTCTATCAGAAATACAAAAAGTTAGCCAAGCGAGGTGGTACAAGCCTGTAGTCCCAGCTACTTGGGAGGCTGAAGTGGGAGGATTGCTTGAGCCCAGGAGGTAGAGGTTACAATGAGCTGAGATTGTGCCTCTGCACTCTAGCCTGGGTGACAGAGTAAGACCCTGTCTCAAAAAAATAAAAATAGAAATAAAAGCTACCTAAATAAATTCTGCCTTTGTTGGAATTCCCAAAAGGGAAGGAAGTAGGAACTATTGATAGAGTAGGTGCTTTGCAAGGATATTTGTCCCTTGCCTTTTTTTTTTTTTTTTTGAGATGAAGTCTCACTCTGTTGCCCAGGCTGGAGTGCAGGGGCATGGTCTTGGCTCACTGCAACCTCCCCCTCCCAGGTTTAAGCGATTCTCCTGCCTCAGCCTCCTGAGAAGCTGAAATTACAGCCACCTGTCACCACACCTGGCTAATTTTTTTGTATTTTGAGTAGAGACGGGGTTTTGCCATGTTGGCCAGGCTGGTCTTGAACTCCTGACCTTGTGATCCATCCGCCTCCGCCTCCCTAAGTGCTGGGATTATAGGCGTGAGCCACCGTGCCCAACCGTCCCTTGCTCTTTACATCACATCTGCCTGTAGGAATGTGGGTATACTTATTCCACTTTTATGAGGATTTAAGACCCAGAAAAGTTAAGCCACCTGGCCAAAGGACAATCAGAAAGTAGGTGGCAAAGCTAAGGCTCCAGTCCCATTTATCTGCCTCCAAATTCTAGTTATTTCCCTTGCCACCATTCTCTGTAACTCTTAGTTTCCAGGGAATAGCTATGAGCCTTGCTTCGCTGGAATGGAGATTCCATGAGAACAGAGACTATGTCCCAGTGTTGATTAATTGCTGAATAAATGAATGAGAGATAAATGAGTATGTGACTCAGCCTCCCAGAAATATTGGAAAAACCCCATGCACTTTCCTATGTCACCAGCAGATGGCGGCAAAAGAACAGCTTAGCAAAGGCAAGGGTCCACACTTGGCGTTTCTTTTATTTATGTATCCTGTCTTCCTTGAGCTTTGCAAAACAGGTAGCTTGCATTTCCCCCATCCTCCACCTCCATCCCCGCCCCATTCCGGGAGGAACCAAGAGATAGTGCTCACAGACTGCAGTCCCCTCTTTCTGTTTTGACCTCTCTGCCCCACCTCAGAGACGAGGATGTTTCAACAAATAACACCGGAAGAACTTTAATGGCAATGAAAACCAATGCAGAAATGATCTATTTATTGACAAAAAGAGAAAAGACAACGTGTCCCCAGCTCCTGACGAGGCAGACACAGGCTGTCACCTAACACTGCCAACACTGGCCTCATCATCCATACTTTTGTGGTTTGCCTTGAAGGGAAGTTTGGAGTAGAATAGAGGTTGGTGGGGGAATTTCTTGTTGTCGGGAACTGAAATGGAAGTGTTGGGTGGGGGGACAGTGGCAGTGGAGAGGACTGGGTAGCCTTGGTTTACATCATTTTATTTGAAATCAGTCTTGATTTCCTTGACGCCAGGAAGAAATCTATCCCTAAGTGGCCAAGCACCGCCAAGAGGCATTTATTTAGTCAGGGCACAAGAGTGACAAGAGACTTCCCTGCGATGCTATTTTATCTGCGGGGAAGAAAGAGGAATAAGTCTCTTTTCCCTTAAAGATTCTGCAGTATCTAGACTATTCCCTCATGTCTGTGAATTTTCATGTGTGGTTGGTATGTTTGCCCGAATAAAAAGTGAAAGACACAAGAAGGGGACAATGACAGAGAGAAAATCCATCCACTGCAACCACTATCACCTCTGCCTTCCAAGTTAGTGGAATCCCTGGGCACATCATAGATGTTTTGGGTAGGTGCCTACTTTGTTCTAGGCTTTGCTGAGCAATGAAGAGAAAGGGAATTATCTGCATTGAAAGAGGTCCAAGCCTCCCTCTTGTTCATTTTTGCCCCAGGTAAAAGACCCAGGTGATTCTCAGGCCCCAAACTACCCCTCTCCAAACTATCCACTCTGATCTTCCAGAATTCAAGCCCCTCTCCAAGTAATCACAAAAATAAGGATAAAACATCAAAACAACAACAAAAGAAAACAAAATCAAGCCCCCATTCCACTAGGTGTGGAAAGAAGCCTTTCTGATGATCCGAACAAGGGTGAAACCTGCCCGTAGCACACGTCACCCTGACGTCTGTGGAGGTGGAAGTTGAGGCGGGTGCGGGGACCAGGAAACCCTAACCTGGACCCCAATAGTCTCTCTATGAAGCAGACCCCCTGAGGCTCATTTACCCTTGATCTTGAGGTGGAAGGCACCTACTGAAAAGCAATGTTGTTTTATGAAAAGTGGTTTCCTTTTATTACCTGTGATGGCCCAGTGGGGGTGGCCCTAGCAACAGGAAATTAACATAGAATTCATTGGAGGGCGATAATGACTGTTCATAACCGTTGGGTTGATAAGTTAATATCATTAATTACGCAACAAATTATACAGTGCGGGAGGCCTTGGGGTCTGGACACTATTTAAGATAAGCAAGGAAATAGCGTCCTTCCCTGGGAGACACAGAGAGAAATCTTCTAACGTTAAATTCTACTTAGCCAAGACTAGAATCATTAAGGATCATCTTAAATGCTTCCCAATCCTCCCATTTCATATTGTTCCCAGAGCAGTGACCGGGGTCTTAATTTGTTTGGGCTCACACGCTTCCGAGGATCTGAGATAAATTGTAAAATCCCTTGGAGATATGTGCACCTCTGCAGACTAACAAACTGGCATATGATTTCAGGGGAGTCACGGAAGTCCCGAGCCCTCTCTTTCTGTTAGAAGTCCTAGCCCTGGGACCAATCCCCAGTGAGCTCAAGGGAGGAGTGGACGCCCTGGGGGAAGCCGGGTGTCGGTTGGGGTGGTGGGTGCGCCATTTGGCGGATAAATATTCAGCGCTGGTGCTTCTAACAGGCTCCCATCGCGGCTGTGTGCCTGAGCTGGGAGGGTTGGAGATTGAGAGTGACTAAGGCAACGAACCGGAGACAGCGGGCGCTTCTGCCCGAGCGAAGGGCTCCAGGTCCCGGCATAAAAAGAAAAAGAGTTATAAGATGCTTGCAGTGGGGACTGGGGTGGACAATGCGTAAAAGTGTTAGGAAAAAAGTTCCCGCCCGACTGCCAGTTCCGTGCCTGCGGTGTCCTTGACGCTTTGGGGACCTTGGAGAGGCAAAGGGCGCGCCTTCCTGGGCCCGCCGCGCGGGCGCGAAGAGCACCTAGGCGAGAGTTGGCTGTGCGGGCCTGGGGAAGCGAGCCTGTCCTCCGGGTGCAATTTCCCAACCCGAAACCAGAGCCCGGGTCATTAGTGGGAAACCGAAGTGGCGCGGAGATCGCATTTCAAAAGCTCAAAGAGACAGGCTGACTGGGAGCGCTGGAATAAGGGGGGACGATGGGATGGGAGGGTGGTGAGGGGAAGAGCCGGACCGCCCGGACAGGATCCGTTCAGATTCAGACTGATTGGGTCTCCCCCCACGAAACCCTCTTCTCTTTTGCTCCCCATTCCAGTGACTGCGTCTGAGTCTCGTTCACTGCTTTGGGTCTCCCCCCACGAAACCCTCTTCTCTTTTGCCCCCCATTCCAGTGACTGCGTCTGAGTCTCGTTCACTGCTTTGGGGAGACCAGGGACCCAAAAGCCGTCAGATTTCATCCCAGTCGCGGGACAGGAGCGCCTTGAGTTTTGGGGACAGCGGCTATTCCCTACACAAGTCCCTTATTTCCACCCCTACCCGGTCTGCAGCCAGACCCAGGCCTTGGCGCTCTAGGGGCATGGGGCCTGCAGTTGTTCAGGCTGCGGGAACCTGGGCCGCACCGCCTCGTAACCAGGCAGCGCTTCGCAGGGCTGCGCCCTCGCACCCCCTCGCCGGCTTCTCGGTAGAAACCTTCTTTCCATCAGCTGAATCCCTGGGCTTCTGGCTGGGGCAAAAAGTTGGAAGTGAGAGGGCAGAAGAAAACAACAACAATTAAAATTTCGTAGGTGACTGGAAGCTGGGCAGGACTGAACCCAGAAAGAGCGAAGGTCTCTGTGCCCGCAGCGTCTCCACCTGCAGCCCCCGGACTCCAGCCTTCGCGCCTGGGTAGACAGAACACAGCAAATGCTAGGCACGCGAGGGAGGATCTGAGGCCAGTAGAGAAAGCCCGAGACACCCAAAGCTCAAGTCTTGCTTCCAGACCCCGCGGGAGAGGGAAACCCCGGCGTCAGCGTGGTGGTCGCCCTGCGGCCCCGGCGCACGCCAGCGCTATTGTCATTTCCTCTCCCCCGCGGTTTCCCTCGCGGTTCAGATCGGGACCTGAACGCGCTCAGCTTCAGTGCCCCGCCGCAGGCATTTTAAAATAGAGCATTGCATCCCTCTTTCAGCCTCTCTCTTCCTCTACCTGGGAACAAAGGCCCCCAACTTCCCATGGTCTTAGCCCGGATGATGGTCTCGGGACACAGAAGAGAGTTGGCGGGGAGGAGGACTCTGAAATAAAAGCTGTCCTTTCACATTGCACGGCAGATGCACGAAGAAGAAATTTAAAAGTTCTTGTATTTTTTTTTTTTAAAAGCCTGTGGCACACTCCAAAATCCAGAGCATCCCTCAGATTTCTGTAAATCCGGGACATGGGCACCGCAGGTACTTACACCTCCATCTGAATTAGGGAGGAGGATTACAGTGGATCCTGGAGCCCTCTTCGGTTTGAATCCTGGCTCCATAATTTCCCCAGTGGATCTGGGGTAAGTGATTTAACCGTCTGTGCCTCAGTTTCCTCACTTGTAAAACAGAGATAAAGATCATATATACTTTATAGGGTTAATTGCGAAGGCTCACGGAGGTCACTTTTATGGGATGCTTCACCGAATGCCTGGCTTGTGCACGTGCCCCTTGTATGCCAAGTATTTATATGATTCTTGTTTCGTGTACTTTGAACGCCGACATCTGCAACACATACTTCTTGATTATACGCATCTTGATTATAAAACAACCAAATGCATCTACATCCGGAACTGTCTTGCGCATGAACTTCTAAACCCAAATTGGAAGAGACAGCTACAGATGGAGCACGCACAACTACGCGCAAACACACACATAGCCTCCTAACACCTGCAGTTCCTAGCCCCAGAACCCAGACACCCAAGAGCTACCCACAGATAGGACCCCGAACCAGGCTACCTACAGAAGAGCCCAGGTCGCCGCCGACAGCCTCGCAGCTGCACCCCGACAGCCACTCTCTTGGCTGGTTGCCGTGAGGTCACATTGGAAACCAGCGAGGCAGAAAGCGCGCTGTCGTGAAGCGTTGCAAGCCTCTCGTAGCAGCCTGAAGGCGGCTGCCTGTCTGCTGGCTTAGGGGAAAGGTCAGAACCTGGGTTTTCCTTCTTGGATGGAAATTGTTTTTTAGGGCCTACACGTCGAGAACTGTCCCCACAAAGAAAGGGTGGGTCCCAAAACAGCGCACATCTAGAGAGAGGCCCTAGCCTCGCGTGCGGGCACACACACACACGCACACACACCCTCTTGCACACACCCGGCTCCTTCGGGTTGCCGGGACCTCGGGAGGAGGGAGTCGCAAGGTCGTGACCCCTGCCTCTGCCCGAGCGCGCCCTTCGGCCCCTGCAATTAGCGCCGGGAGGTCAGCAGGAACCCGGACGCCTTCAACTGCGGCTCAAAGCACAGCAAAAGGCGACCCCATCCCCTCCCCTCCTCCGGTCTCAGACGCCAGGGCGCAGCCAGGACTGGAGCCGACCTTCCCGACAGGCGGGGGCTGGAGGCCTCTGGTCGGCACCCGCGTTTGTCACCTTAAATCTACAAATCACGAAGGCGCTGGGCCCTGCAGGCTGCGGTAGCTGATCCCCGTAGGGACTGCTGCTCCTGCGAGTCGTGGCCTTTGTCCTTGTAGATGTGGCTAGGTTAAAAAACGAAAACTTCCAAAGTTGTAGAGTAAGAAAGAGAGCGTCCCTGTACAGGGAAGTTGTCCCCAGGGGAGAATTTGAGGTGTGTATGTTGAGAAAGGAGGTATCCTTTCTCTCTCCACCCATGGCGAATTCAGGTTATCCCCTGCCGGGCGGGGTCCAGAACCAGGGTCTAGAGAAGATTTCTACAAGAAACAGCAAGGAACTTGTCTAGAGAATTATGAGCCAGGGTTCCCGCACTGAATTTTTTAACATTCTTTGGAAACCCAGAGGAAGGCAGGGATGTTTTTCTCATCTGAGGCACAAACAGGAGTGAAAGTGATATCCAGGAAAGAGGGGAAGGCGGCTTCTTCCGAGGCTGAGAATGGGGCTGGGGACGGAGGAGGAGGGGAGTGGGGCTGAGGGTGGTGGGGATGAGAAGAGGCAAAGGCGAAGCGCCCAGGTTCCGGAACCCGGGAGGCGCTGGGGTGCCGAGCCAGCTGCGGCGACCTGGACGCATTCGTAGACCAGACAGATAGGTGGCACTCGAAGCCCAGAAAAAGGCGAAGGCGCCGGCCCCGAGTGGCCTCTGGGACGGCCGCAGCCACCATAAAGCCTGCGGCGAGATTGCGACCGGCGCCAGGTGAGTAATAGGCAGCAAAATCCAGAGAGACTGCGAGCCGTTCATCCCACCCCCACCCCCCGTCCATCAGCGCCACAGGAGTTACTCATTAACATCACCATATACAAATGAGATATACAGGAGATTAAAAAAAAAAAAAAAAAGGAACGCCGGTAGAAGAGGCTGGACACACATCTGAGCAGTGTTCCCATATTGGCGGGGGCGAGGGGAGGAGGTAAGCAAATTTGGACTGAGACAGAAGAAAGAGAGAAAAAAACCATTTCTTCCTTCTTTGAGGCTGAGTTCTTTTTTCCCCAATTCGGGAGAGTGCTCTTGGGCGCAATCAGTCAACTACCACCTTCCCAGATCCGCAGGCACCGCGCGTTGTCTTGTGCCCAGAGCTGACTCCTTTAGGCTGCAGCCGCTGCACGGAAGGCGCGCGCCCCGGAAATCTCCCGGTCCTCGGAGGAGCCCCCACCTCTAAAGGACCCCAAGCCCTGTTTCAGCTCAGGCCCTGACACTCCTGCAGCACCTCCCACCCACACCCCGCACCAACACAAACTCTGGTTATCTTCCCTCCCACCCCCGGAGACCACGCAGAGGAGGCTACAGGGGTCCCCACGTGCCTGGCCAGAGATGGAAGGGGCTTTGCCCCGCTCTCCAAAAGGTCTCGACCTCGATCCCCTCCAAGTACAGGATGAGGAAAGGGAGGGGGCGTCCTCTTGGCTGGTCATTCAAGAGGCCCGAAGGTGACAGGGACGTGGGGCCGGGCTGGCGGGCTCCAGGGGGTGGAGGGTGGGGAGGGAGGCAGCCGCCAGGCAGGCTCCAGCTGGGTCTTCACGTCAGGGCCCCCAGGGCAAGAAAAGGGCTAGGAACTAACCCTCGAACCTTCCCTTGCCGCCTCCGCCCCCCAACAGACACACACCTCGGAGGCGAGGCTGGGGGTCGGGAGACCAAACACTGACAGTGCCTCATCATTTTTTATTGAATGTTTCAAAGATAAAGCGAACTTCAAAAGGCAACTCCCCGAACGGCCTGGAGACTGGCTTGAAGGGGAGACTAGGGGAAGATGTCAGCCTCCCGGGTGACATTTCCCTTGGAGGGAGTGAAACGTGCACCCTGGAATTACCTTTCCCCTCCCAGGGATAAATTCCCTCCTCCCTCGCGTGACACAGCTAAGTTTTCGCGGAGCTGGCCGCGCTTCGCACGCACTACTCGGGAAGGACGGGGCCTCGCAGGGGCGCCTTGGGCGAGCGGGGTTCAATTTGAGGCACCAGGGACTGCCGGGTGTGGGGGGATGCGGAATGGAAAGGCGTTGCGTCTTGTCCACTTCTATAACCTGGAGCGTTGTTGCCTAGCCAAGACCGCTCGGACTGCTGGGGGATTCTGCTGGCCTTCTCCCCCAAGCCAAACACGCGGGTGCAAGGAGGTATTTTTGACTTGGATTCGCCAGCTTGATGTCAAAAGGGAGGGCGAACTTAAAACGAAAAACATTCGTAGTGCTCGAGGTTATTTGTGGTCAGATTCGTGTGGGAAAACCTGACTTAGGGAGCACGTCAGTCTTTTCCCATTAAAACTTAAAAGTATCTGAAATTACTCTTCTTTCTGAATTCTCACCAGGCCCCTTTCCGTCTCCCCGCTTTGCTCCCTAATTTAAAGGAAAAGTAATTTCAGATTGAAGTGGCTCCCTTCGCTCAAGTAAAGGACTTTTGTTTTTAGCTTTGTAACTTGAGTGACATCTCATTTTGGTTCGCTGGGGGCGGTCTTAATTATTTAAAGGCGAAGGGAAGGGGGTAGACGGAGAACCAGAAGAGACCGAAGCCTCCCCCGACTGTCTGCCCTCAGGAAAGGTTCCCAAAGGAAAGCATTTAACACAAGGCCCAAAGATATTTCAATAAAAATTTATTGAAATTTCAGTGATGTTTTAAAGAGAGGGGAAATAAAATACAGAAAACCAAAGAACTCAACAACTATAACACAAAATATACCTTCATGAATTTGTTTTTAAACCATCTCTCAGCACCTGACTTTTGAACTGTGAATATCCCTCTATAGGCACCAATTCAAAACATCATCGATATTGACAACAGTAGTAAATTCCACTTCGTTTTCAGGGAATCAGAGACTAGTAAATACAAACAACGAGAGAAGAATTAGAAAGTCAAACCACAGCCTCTGCCCTCCTCCCTCCCCACAGCAATCTCAGTTATATTTTAAGGAGTTTGAAGTGGAGCTGGAAAGTGGCACGCCTTTCCCAGTTTTTGGCTGAAATAGGAAATAGTACTTTCCCCCACTTTTGGACATTAAAAAGGAAAATAAAAATGTGGCAGACAACTCTTTTGAAAGGGCATTGGTGTTGGTGCAGGAAGTGTGTTTTCTAGTGTTAACAGCAATTCTGTGACCTGGAAATAAAACCAACTAAAGGAAACCGAGAACACAAAACCTGTTGCCATTCTATTTACACAGAGCTATGTACAATGTCAATAAATTAAAGTTTAATTTTCCAAGCATTCATATTCCACCTATTTACAAGAGTTATCAAATAATTACATAAATACTTTGTCTAATAGTCTCACTTCTTTATTTTTTTTTAAAACCTTGTTATTGCATATACAGGAAACAGAAAGAACTGTCAAAGAACGACATGAATCCTGCTACAGAGCTTAGATAAAATAAATTCATGTTATGTGTTTTGCCCACTCCTTTCCTTTAAATCGCCCCCCGCCCTTGGGTCACTGATTTGAGGGCAAAGGATGGGGGAAAGGGCATGGGGGTAGTTGTTTTCTCTCTAAAAGCAAGCGTTCAAAATAAAAACCACAAATACATTACTGTGAAACATGCAAGAAGAGACCTATAGCGGCTCTGAAAACATCACAAGAATATTAAAAGGACACAGATTTCCTTAATACAGACTAAACAAATGGTAGGGACTTCCCTCTCCAAACAAAGCTGCTCAGTAATTTATTGAGAACCGATAATACAAGTCCCTATAAAGTTTTTAATCTGCACAAACAGAATCATGTTAATGTATTCACTTGTCCCGATTTTTTTTGAAAGATTTTATTTGTTTTTGTTTCCACTTGACACAGTGAAGAAAAAAATATATAAATCCGCACTGAGGGAGAAGTCTTTGAACATCTCCCCGCCTGGTGGGCAGAGACCCAGACCAGCCTTGCTGGAAGTTGCTCTGGACATAAATGTTGGAACTCCCACCCCCCAACAGCCCAATGCAACCGACGTTTCTGAGACCCCGGAATCTGATCCAGATCCAGGATGCATAAACCACGCCAAGAAGACAGGGGCTGTCTCTAGCACATTCTCTCGAGGGAGTCCGGGGACATTTCCCAGAGGCAACTGCAAAAGGAAGGGCTAACGCCATGACGGGCCCGTGGTTTATTTTACATCCGACAAAGTGCACGGCAGCCTGGACTGGACTGGAATGAAGAGACGTGTCTGGGAGGGGGTCTACGGGGACGCGCTGCGGGACCTGTCTGGCTTGGCTTCCAAGCCACTGACCAACCGCTGGATGCTCTGCAGTTCGCTGGTGGCCGCCTCCTTCTCTGCGCAGAGTTTGGGCGACAAGGACACGGAGCTGGAGGAGAGCGTGGAGGAGCGGCTGTTGAGTTCAGAGCCCGAGTCCACGGCCACCGAGGCCGGGCTGGCGGCCAGGGCGGTGACTTTGCCGTCCAGGGGCCCCGGTGCCGCTGCCATGGAGGGGAGGGCGGTGGTGAGCAGGCTGCTGCCGTCGGGGACCGGCACCGGGATAGAGTAGGGGCTGTAGCGCAGCCGCGGGCGCATGGTGTTCAGATTGAGGAAGGGGTGGCGGTGCACAGAGCTGGAAGCTGCCGCAGAGGAGGCGGCCGCCGCCGCAGCCATGTACGTGTAAGGGTAAGGGAACAGGCTTCCGAAAGGGGACATGGCCAGGCCCTGGGGTGAGAGGAGACACACAGCGAGTCAGCCGGGTGGGAGGAGCCTACCTCATCCATCTCCTCTCTTCCCCTCCAACACGGGAAAGCCACAAATCCCTGGTGATTTTTTGTGGGGAGGGGGGATGTGGGCGGGGGCAGGAGAGAAGCCAACACTCAGATATCTCTAGGTTCAAATCTTAGCTGTGTCACCCTAGGCCAAGGGACTTTGATTAACTTCCTGTGCCTTAGCTCCCTTATAGGAAGAAAAAACAGAGAAATCATAAGCAATTCACATACTTATTGAGGACTTTGTAGACATTAAGTGAGTGAAAGTGAAATCTCCCCTTAAGGGTTTCTCCTTGTACCTGTTAAATGGGAGTACAGATTCAGTTTACCCCACAAAGGTGACCAAGGGGAAGCCAGGGGACATAAATTTTAAGAATAATTTTTGAAATCGTCTTATTCCCCAGCCCCTATCCTTCCACTCCAATCCTAGAAGTTTCTCAAAAAAAAAAAAAAAAGTGAAGCTCTTAAGCAAAAGAAAACTGGGGGAGGGAAATAAAAGGGCATTTGTTATAACCAGAGACAAAGAAATCGTCCAGCACGATTCACTGGTGTTCCAGGTGAGAAGCCAAGGCAGGTCGCAGGAGTTCAGGAGTGCTCTAAGCTGGGAATTGGCAGAAGCAGCATTTAAAATGCAGGGACCCTGTCCTGGGCCAGTTCTCTGCACCATGCCTTGAGGTGCCCTGAAGGTTCTGTCTGTCCAGGCAGCCCCTGGCGTACCAACCACCTGCCCACCTAGGACAGGATCTCCAGGAGAAGCCAGCAGAGATGGGTGGAATTGAGAAACGCCAGAAGCCAAGCCTTTCCTTAGCTCCCTCCTCCCTGGATAGGGAGGCCAATCTGGCTTCTTGGCGCAGGGAAGGGAGACGAATGTGCTCAGACAAAACAAAAGGCAACAGCATGCAAAGCCTCACGGAACCTTTTCATCAGGTTCAGGGTGTTTCCAGCCACGGAGACTTCCCCCCAGCACAGCTGTCTGAGCCACACACAGGCCTCCAGGCCTGCCCCAGTGCCCGCTTGTCCCTGTCCTCTGACATTTCCCACGTGTGCACAAACTATTAACTCTTTGAGGAATAGGATGGCCTGCTTTGGGTTGGGGATAGGGAGAAGAGCTTCGAGCTGGGAGGAAAGGCTGGAGGAATCAAGACTGAACTCCCACTCAGGAAACAGTCACTTCCCCTCCCCAGGCCTAGAGTCCTGTTTCTGGGGCAGGGTTGGCTATGAGAACACTTAAGAGACATTTCAGCCCTGAAACTAAAATCAAAAGCCCTCAAAGAGGCCCTGGAGTCAGATAGCCTGGGGTTGAATCTCAGCTCCATACCATATACCTGCTGTGTGACATTGGACAAGTGACTCAACATCTCTGGGCGTCTTCCCTTTCATCTGTAAAGTGGAGGTGATAATCGTACCCCTGAAGGGTTGGATCAAATGAGTCAATACAGAGCAAGCACTTAGAAGAATGCCTGGAAGCAAGGGCTGAATCTAGCTGTTACCTTTATACCTATCTACTCCGCAGAAAACAGCCTTTAACTTAGGAAAACTTTTAAATTTTTGGGGGGGTGGCTGGGGAGAATGAAGTCATGATAACTCAGTGAGCTAAGCCTTGAACCTGGGAATAGCTCAGTAAAAATTATTGTTACAGCTACCAGGCCGAAGGGATCGGGTGCGGGTCTGCTGTCGAAGGACAGGGAAACTGGAGGGAAGGTGGAAAGACTGGAGGAGGCAGAAGAAGGATCCTTACCTGAGAAGCCAGGACGTGCTGCTGGAGGTGAAAGGGCAGGGTGGCCGCGGACGCCCCAGACAGTCCCTGCGCTGCGGCGGCAGAGGCCATGGCCGTGGAATCCAGGCCCGAGACGCCGGTGGTGGCCCCGGACACGGTGGCCAGGAGGGGCCCCATGCCGGCGGCCGCCATGCTGGAAAAGGCGCCCCCCATGGCAAACTGGCCGGGGTGCAGGAAGAGCGGATGCCCGTTGAAGAACTGCTGGCCCGCCAGGCCCGGGGCGAAGCCGAGGCCGGGCAGGGGTCCCTGGGCCAAATGCGCGGCGGCCGCGTCCGTCTGCACCGTGAGCGGCGCGAAGGCCTCCTTGCCCGGGAGCGCGCGCGCCTCCTCCACCTTGGCCGGCGCTGCGCCCTCGCGGCCCGGGCTCCTGCGCTCCTCCGCGCCCAGGCTGCGGGTGCTGGATGAGATGGTGGCGGGGCTGTGGCGCGAGTCGGGCGACGCCTTGTCCAGCCGCCTGCTGTCCCGGGGCCGCTCGGCGGCGAAAAGGTGCGCCTTGACTGCGGGGCTGCTCTTGTCACGGCAGGGCTCCTCCGACGTGGTGGTGGAGATCTTGGCTGCGTCGCAGGCCTCGGGGCCGTGCTCCTCTTTGCTCTCAGCCTCAGCGTCGCTCTCACCCTCGCTGGGACATAAATCTACCATATAGGACAAGAAAAAAACCAAGGCAGACGGGCGTTAGCTCCAGTCTGAACCAAGGCCAACTCCAGTTCCCAAGCTGGAACCCCAGCTCGTGGCTTACTGGCTGTGTCATCCCGGGGAAAGCCCCTTAGCCTCTCTGCACCTCAGTGTTCTCATCTGCAAAATGGGGATAATCGTGCCCAACAACTATGCTGGAAAATGCGCTACGCTATTAATGAATGTAAAGTATTTAAACAGAGTTTAACTTCCCCTTAGATGGTCAATCCCCAACTCAGTAACTCTTATTACAATGAATTTTACTTTTTTTTAAAATGGCTTCAGGTTCTCAGGCATTTCCCCATTCGATTGCAAATTAGCTTTTTAAAAGTAAAAGCTAACATTAAAACTCACAGCTGGAACATATTCTAATTACTATCAGTTTTTGTTCAGTGAATGACACAGAGCAGCACCTTCCACAGGTGAATTACTCTGGAAGGATTTGTTTAGTGAGAACCCTGACATCTGAATTGATAATGGCGGAAGCAGACACCTGTCCCTCAACGGGAACACTCGGTTGAAACTTCTGCATTTGCCCCAGTCCCTGCAGACAGAGATGAGTGTCAGGCAGCCCACTCACCACCCAGGGACAATCAGATTCTTTTTTGCTTTCACCACACCCTCTGTGGGTGTTCCACCAGAAGAAAAGAAAAAGGGATCTATTTTATGTTTAAAGCTTAAATGGATTGAAGACATAAAGGACTTGCATTTTATTTCACTAAAAAACAGGTTTCTTCCCGTTGAGAGTGTGTGTGTGTGTCTTTGCAAATAAATAGTGCTTGCTCTTTAAACACAGGAAATCGAGAGGGGATTTGAGCCATCTTGTCCACTCCCCCCTTCCCCAGCTCTACCCCCACCACAGATCCCCAGTGCTCCACCTCCTCTCCCAGGTCAATTGTTGCTCTATAGCTGGATGTTTTCTAGGCCACCTTCCCGGTTCCAGGTGGCAGAGAATCCCTTGCCTTTCCCCCACCCAGTCCAACACATTGTAACCCAGAGTTCAAAGACAGTGAAAAGTCAGCAGTTGGAGCCTCTCTTGGTTGGATAGAATGGGAGGAGAAAGAAACAGAGACAGAGAGAAAAGAGAGAAGTGCTCCAAGCAGGTTTTCAGAGCTGCTCCCTGCCAAGAGGTACTATGCAAACAGACACCCACCTCCCCTCCCCACCTGCCAAATAAGGATCTGGGGAAAAGGCCTTCCTGCTCTCCTTCTTCTGCCTTAGGGGGAAAGAGGGGAGACAAACCTGAGAGCCCTTTTTGAACTCTGGCTCCTGTTTAAGGACTTTTAGAAGGGTTCCAGCTTTTAAAGAGCAAGTGCCTGGCTGGTGCCCCATCCCCCTTCAACTCTTCCAGGCCACGAGGACCTGGAGGCCAGTGATCACAGAGGTGACCAGGCTTACCTTTGAGGTTCGATGTCCCTACAGTGGAGACGGCTGGAGAAGAAGCCTGAGCAAAGCAGTTGAAAGCTGCCTGTTCGCTGGAGGACTCGTCAGAGGTCCCGTTCTCCTTTTTGTGTCTTTCATCAAACACCCTCATGGACTGCAGGGTGAGCTGTTTTCTGTGGCAGAAGCCCACACCCAGGTTACAGAATGTAACATACATTTCCCCTCTTTGTTTTGCCTTACCCTTTCCAGAGCGGCACACACATACCTCACACCCTGCCTGCTGCCCTGGGACAACACTGATTGAAATCTGCTGGCCCCAGGGCAGATAATAGACCCAAGCATCCTTCTTGACCCTCTAACTGGGCTAAAGAGTCTGGCACTGGGTTAGGGAGAATGGAGGGAGGCTTCAGTTGCATTTATTCAAGATGGGTTTCATTAGGAAAAGGCATTTGCTTGGGCTGGAAGAGAAGCTGGATCTAGTCAGAGACAGCTGGACTGCCGGCCTTACAGAGGCAGAACTGGGTGTCCAATCCTGCAAACACAATGCCGTCTGTCCCCAGCACACCCAAACTCCTGGATGGTTGCTAAGATTGGGAGGAAGTGGTTATTTCATGGTGCACTTTACTGTAATCGTTTTACCAATCAATTAATTGGAATAAAAGTCTATTTAGCTGTTAGCAATTGTTTTTTAATGCCCACCCCAAGGGGATAGGACAAAAATTTGGGGGTGATTTTCTGGATTTTAGAACTTCTTAGAAAAGGGGTGGGGAAGGAGAGACCCTCTTTCAAATACTCTGCAGCTGTCTGATTAATGGAAAATGATACATGTCCCCAGGAAGGAGGGAGGGAGCCATGCATCTTTCCAAAGGCCCCAGCTCTGTCTGATGGTGTTTGGAAGACAGGATTGCAAAAACTCCCAAGCATTTTGTCAATGGCATGGTCCTTTCTGGAACCTTAGGTTGAACTTAAATTAATTAGGAATTAATAGTCATCCCTGTGTAATCTATTACCCCTGATGCTTCTCTTCAGAGATAAGGTTGGTGTAGCCTTGTTAATTTCCTTAAAGATAGGGAGGTAGGAAAATGCGTTGTCCTGGGTATACCTACATCAGCAAGTGTGTACCAGTGGGGAAAGTGAATGATCTCTATCCGCTCTTCTCTTCTCAGGAAAAGTGCCTGCACCTCACTTCTAACACTTCAGAGCTGGATCCTAAAACAGCGATTTTTCTAAGCTATCTGAGAAATCAATAATTGTTTCAACTCACCTTTTTTCTCTTCGGCCATTTCCAGTGTCCCGGAAACCTTTTGCAAAAGGGTTGTTGTCTATTTTTAACTGAGTTATCTATTGGAAGAGACAGAAGCAAGACAGAGACATTGGCCTCATTTTGTAGAATGTTTTGAGGGTGCTTTTCCCAACTCAACAAGTCTCCTAGAGATGTGACTGCCAACAGAAGTCATGTAGATATGCCAGGGAAAGGAGATAATGGCAGAAGTCTGAAGAGAACTAACAGAAAAATCAAAGGAAACTATAGCAGGGCTTGTATCTCCTATCTGAGGCCAAACCAGGGATTTGGGGATGAAATTATTCAAAGAAATTCTTTTCTTTGGGCAGTCGACAGCTTGGGTTTAGACATGGAAGTGTTACCAAAGTCATCAAGAGGGAAACCTGTAGATCTTGAAATTATGCTTTCATTTTGATTTTTATACAGTGCAATTAATCATAAAATATTATAGCATACTCTTCACACACACACACACACACACACACACACACACACACACCTTTTCCATGAATCCAATAAATGATTTATGGGGTTTTACTACCCTTGCTTGGGAGTGAGTTTGATTTTTTTTGTTTGGGGGATGGTTTGAGGAAATTACAATATTGACAATTACAGTACTGAATGACCACTGGAAACATTTGTTTTCATTTATGTGCTCTGCCATGGCCATTAGGTGGAGAAGGCCGGTGGCCTTTTTGTCTGATCAAAAATGCTACATTTTATTATTACATTAACAACTTCATTTCGCAAGATTCTGGGTCTAGAGGGAGCATGCATTTTGCACTCTGAGAAAAATGCCATAGTATGTAATCTTTCAAATCCCCTCCCCTTGGTTGGGGGGACGAAGTTATATACACAGAGTTCCTCAGAGGTAGAAAAGTCTCCTAGGGGCCCCTTGGTTGGATTCATGTTCTTGGAATAAATTGCTTTATCTAAGACTTCGGGTTTCACAGGAAAAGGAGATCATGATGTTTCAGTACTCAGACTGAAGAAATTTGGCTGGAACGTCCCCATCATTAGTCCACAGAAGACCCAAGGACAGTGACAATGACAGTGAGTTCAAAATGAAGTGTGTTGTCAGGTAAAATGGACTCTCCTTGAAGTCCAGGATTGCAGAGCAGGGGTCTTCAGTCCCTCCTCCCATCCCCAGAACTGTCTGCTAACAGCCAATCGGGGAACTGGTGAATCAACAGCAAGGGTCACTTCTTCTGTGCCCATGTCCCTCAGGCCACCATAACTCTAGATATCAGGTGCTTTCCCGCTTGGGGATCCTTCTGATCTCCAGCTTCAGGCCCAAGGGGGGAAACAAAATTCAAATGAAGTGGTGACTGGCCACCTCAACTCAAAAGCCTCAGACAACTGGATTAGTATGACCCTGTGATCAGGGTAGGTTTTTCCAACCACGTGCATGCATGCACACACATGCACACACATACACACACACACATCATAAAAAACACAGCAGCATAAAAGGTAATAAAAACCAGACCAGCTACTCAGGATTTCTGGCCAAGGGAGAAAAGCTGGTCTCTACTAGGATTCTCCTCCCAGGATCCCCAATGGCTTTTGCCTTAAATTTTTAGCTGGTTCCTTTTGAATGTGACTTCTTGATCCTTCTTTCTTAAGGGGAAGAAGATGAACCTTAAAACAGACAGGACGAAGCCGGAGGGGTGGAGGAGTGAGTAGCATCAATGTCAGCGGATACAAGGTGCTTCTCTGTGGCAAAATTAGTTTGGCATTTTTTTGCTCAGCATTGCTCCTACCTAGTCAAGGTGTTTTTCTGTCTCTTTAAGGTGCCAGCGTCCTTTCCTCCAAATGCTCGACAAATCACAAAAGAAAACTCAAGACTCTCATCTCGACTGGCTGGTAACTTTCTCATCCTGACTCAAAGCAGCTTTTAAAGCAAAGGCAAAATATCACCATTGAAAAAGAAAGCCCCCTGGGTTTACCTTATCATTCTGGTATGCGGTCACAGCAATGAATTCAGTTTCGGGGAACAAGTATGTCCGAAATGTACTATAAGGGAGTTTCAAGATGTCATTGGCTCTTACAATGTGGAACCGGGGCTGGTATTTGTGCATGGAGTTCAGTATAGTCTGCAGGGGCAGGGAAGAGGAGACACAAGTAAAACAAGGATTTAGCAGGACAAACGGGATCTTAGGACCCCTGCCAGGCTGAAATCTTCCCCACCCGCAGGGTACCACGCTTGTACCGAGCCCACCTCCTTGGAGTACCTCCTGGGTACATTTCGCTCCACAGATGTTATCTTCTGGAGAATCCAAATTGCTCCTCAGTTGCCAAAGGGTCCCCCCCCACCCTCACCATCTAAGGATCATTCGTACCTTGAACCCTAGCCTACCTGAGTACCAAAACTATAATTCCCCTGCCACGTAGCGTGATCACTTGGGAAGGCCAAAGTCTTAAAAGATAGAGAAAAACATGCATTTTAATTTACAAAATGATTCAGTACTTTAAGCGCCCACTAATTGACGAGCCCAATCCACTTAAAGCCCTGAAAGGCTGAACTCTAGAGAGGAATATTTATGCCTTAATCAAATCAAGGGCTTCAAATGCAATTCCTGTCCGCTGAAGACATTTCCGCGCCATTCGCTTCTTCCTGGGCCTAATCTTTCTGCTTACTCCTTGCTTATCACTGTTTATTTTATTGAAATGTTGGGGAGGGGTAGGAAAAGGGGCAAAAGGTCCTTTGCCTGACTTCTAGAAGCAATCCAAGTTTTCTAAGTTTCTAAGCACTCTCTCACTGAACCCATGCACACACTCCCAACACAAAAACCATTTTTTACTGAAGATCTAAGCCTCATTTCAGGTAAGCCTGACTCCTACCTAAGCCCAATTCTTTTTTTTTAGTAAAAGAAAATGAGGTTTTTAAAAAACATATTCACACCATTTAACCAACAGAGGCAAGGCTCCGAAACTTAAACTCTCCCAAGAAATAATGTCGCTGGTTTCAAAACAGAAGTATGATATTTGAAAACAAAACAAATCCTTTATGAATACATAGCCTTGAAATGGATTTTAGCTCTTACAAAATGGTTTTTAACTTCACTCTCAGGTCAGGCATTTGCCGAAGAGCTGGAACTGCTATAGAACAGGAGCCGGTAAGTTTTCCTGCCCCATTTCTTTTAGAACGCCAGGCCTTCCATTATCCGGAGAGAAACACCCTGAATCCTTTTTCCCAACGAGGACAAGACTGCTATGCTTAGGGAGAAGGAAAAGAGAAGTCTGGGCTGAAACCAAAGAGGGGAAGCACTGCTCTTGAACGAGTGAAGGAGAACATTTCACCGAAGGGAGCAATGAAACTTACAAATCCATGTTTGTCCGAAATGTTGTTGGTGAGTTTCAGTTTGTGGAAAGTGACGACTTTGGACATCCACTGTTCCCCGGTAGCTGGGCTATCTGGGTGAATGTACATCCTCTTTGGCATTTCAGGGTCGGCCTTACCAGCCACCATCCACCGAGAATTGTGAAATTTATAACGACAGTCATCAGCAGCTATAATATCCATCAATAAAATATATTTGGCTTTTTTATCTAGCCCAGAACATCTCACTTTAAATGGAGGAAACATTCGCCTATAAAAGGAAAGAATAGAAAAGAAAAAAGGAAGCTAAACCACTCATAATCTTGGGTTTGATTTTCTATGTATAGTACAATACTGAAACCAATTTTAAGACTTTCCACTGACTGATGAGCTTGTATGTTTCAGAGTGAGGCCACTGGCTGCAAAATCATTTTCTTCCACAACTCATGTATTAAAATAGTCTCAATTTCTCCATATTGAGATGCCCCAAGGTTCAAAACAAATGCATTGTAACATTGCCTTTCGCTACATTGTCTAATAATTTCTTCAATTTTTTTTTCTTTGTGTGACTTTACAGATTGCCCTCCTGATAGCAAATTCTTGCCCATGTCTTTTTCTGTGGGTATCTAGTTCTAAACAGGTTGGGGTAAGATTTTAGTAAAGCGCGGTCAGTCAAGGCTAGAATTTTCTTCCACCCATTCATGAGAAAATGTTAAACTTATCAAGGAAATGAACGTGAATTTGCGCCCCTCCCCGCTGCAGAATAGCAATCCCGCTGTGGGCGAAGTGAAACTGGACTTCAGTGAGTTCGCAGAATGAATTTTGCAGATTTCGGTGCACTCCCTGGCCTGATAACCTATCTGCCCATGGAGCTGCTAACACATTCCCCCACTCCTTAGGCCAGTCCAAAACTGCAAGAATGTGCCGCCACATTGCTGTTAATTTCACAGAAGTGCTGGCATTCTGTAGTCTTGACTTAAAAGGAAGCACCTCGCTGGAAAACCAACTAAATGTCTTGTGGATTTGAGGTGGATTTTATGCCAAACTTTGGCCTCATTTAGCTTGGAAGCAGACAGAAAGCTGAAGATATCATGAAGGGGATTTTATTTTTATCCTTCCAACCTTATGCCTTTACAGGCTTCAATGCTATTTAAAAAAATCAGTGCTGTTAAATGATGGTTGCAGGATCTTCTCTTCCAGGCAGGTTTTGGTCAGGCAAGGACCTTTAAACATGATATAAAATATAGTTGATAATCTTCACACATTAAAAAATCAAGTGTGTCTCCTCACTGGCTCCTTAAGTCTGCAAACATAATCTTAAATTATGCAAAATTGCCTGCTGAACTCGCCCTTGGGTTACAGACACGTGAAGTGGTGTGGGCAAACAAACCAAAATGCCCTTCGATTTCTCTCTGATCCAGGGCAGCAGCAGGCCCCTTTAGACCCAGAGGCTAGACTGGAGGGCAGAAAGGGCCAGGGACTGGTGTCAGGCCTCCTGCTACCCACACAAAAGGAAAGGGCTTTAAGCTTTTCTCTCTGAGAACAAAATAAAACAGACAACACAACATCAACAAAGAAATAAGGATGTTCCAGGAGGGTTTAAAGAGTGAATTTCTTGCAGTAGAGTGTTTTTTCTTTTTCTTTTCTTTTTTTTTTTTTTTTTTTTTAACTCCCTGCAGGATGTCTGGGCTCCACTGAAAAATTCTTTGTCTGTTCCGGAGGGAACCCAGGATGCAGACCAAATGTAGGACCCACGCAGATGCCCAGGTAAGTTGAAATTTCCTGCCACTGGGGCATTGCCTGGAAGTCTGTGCACACATTGCTAGGGGAACTAACTTTTCGTCCAAGCCGTAATAACCAACCTACCGACTGTTCTGGGAGCAGAGAGATAAAGGGAGGAAAAAACTCTCCAACAACTTGGGGAAGGAGGCCCCCACGGCTTGCTTACCTTCCCGACTTGGTAATGACCATCTCGGTGCCCCGTTTATGAAACTGATCCCAAAGTTCTTTAGCCTCCAGGTGCACCTTGGGGTCGTCCTCCACCTCCTCTTCGGGTTCCATGGTCTTCAAAGGCCTCAGATGCGCCTGGGGCCCCAGGGAGGAGAACGGGATGCCGGTCTCGGCCGCCCCCACCAATTGATCCATGATCGGCTTGGCCAGGGCGCCCGGCAGCGAGAGCGCCGCCGCGCCGTTGGGAGGCAGCGTCAGCGCGGGGAAGAACGGCGGCTGGTGACCCAGCACCGCGCTCATGGCGAAGTCCGGCGCCCGGTGAGGTAGGAACGGATGGTAGGCCATGCTTGTCCCAGGAATGACCGGATCTCTCATGGAGAGGCTCATCCACTCCAGGCGGGGCGCTGGGCTCCAGCCGGGGACAAGTCCGCAGCTGCTGTGTTTTGTTTTGTTTTTCTTTTTCTTTTTTTTTTTTTGTTTAACAGCAGCACATAGTTCAAAAGGGGGGAAAAAGAAGAAAAAAGAAAGGAAAAATAAAAGGAGGCAGAAATCACAACTAACGCACTTCAAAGGGGGTAGGGCAAGTGTCTTTCGGGGAAGGGGACGACGATTTTAAAGACGGCAAGGCGAAAAAACAGGAAACATATTCGCACGGGTGACCGTCCTTGTGCCTCGCGTTTTTAAAAAGCCGCTCCTGAAAGTCGGTTTCAGAAGCGAGAGGAGCGAGCAGGGTCTCAACTCGCGCCCGAGCCCAGCCGCTGAGTTCGAAATAGACACTCCAGCCCTGAGTCCCAGGAGTCTCTCTCCAGCCCCTAGGTCCTTTGTTGCAAATGTGAAAGGTTCTCCTACAAGACTTTTTACCTTTTCTTTTTCTTCTTCCCCCGCCCCCTAGCTCTCTTCCTCTCCCTCTTTCTCGCTGGTGGCGTCTGCAGCAGTGCTAGACCCGGCTTTAGCAGGGAGCGAGAGAGCGGAAAAAGTCTCTCTCCTCGGAAAAAAAAAAAAAAAAATCTGATTCAAACCCCCTTCTACCAGCGCTATCAAAACTTGAACTGCAAACTGGCTTCCGTCCGCCCTCCTCCTCCTTCCTCTGCTCCGAGCCTCCGGAGGGTGTCTCAGTTTCAATCCAAATCTTGCTGTGTTCTTCTCCCGTGCCTCTCTCTCTTCCTTGTCCTAAAACGTGAGCGAATTCGCTTCCTAAATCTGTGTCCAGGCGCGCAGGGCAGGGAGGATTTAGAGGGGGAAAAAATGGAACGGAGGGAGAGAGAGAGAGAGGGAGAGAGGGAGAGGGAGAGAGAGACGGAGTCGGAGAGGGAGGGAGGGAGCGAGGGAGGGAGCGAGAGAGAGCGAGAGCTCCTCGCCACCCTCCTCCGCCTCTAGAATTCGCCGGGCGTCTGCTCGGCGGCTCTAGAAGGTCGGGCTGTGCTGTGGGCTGCGGGGAGCCGGAGGCCTCTTGATTGGCTCTTTGACGCTTTCGGACCAATTGTGTTGCTGCATAGGCGTGGTTTTCACAGGTCGAGTGCTGGGGGATAGAGCTGAGTTATAAAAAGAAGGTGTCGGAAACTGTAACGTCGCCCCGCCGCATCGGTACTACTGCCTGTCCTGTGAATGTCAACATGATCAGAGGGAGGGCGGGAGCCACTGGGGAGCGCGCGCGCAGAGTCGCCTCTAGGTGGCTTATCGAGAGATCGCAGCAGCCCCTGAGCTCGCTCGCTCTGGTTCAGCCCACGTCTGAAATGCCTCAGTCATCCAGCCGGGGATCGAGGGAGGAGGCAGGACCGAGGAGGAAGGGGGAGGGAGAGAGGGAAGGAGCCAGCCAGAGAGCTAGCCGGGCGGGGAAGGCGGAGAGCGCGCCCGGGCGCCGGGCAGGGGCGCTCGCCTCTCGTGCACTCCGCTCGCTTCTCCGACCGCCGCGGCCGGTTCTCTCTCCAGCTCTCCCTCTTCCCTTGGCTCCGGGCGAGCCGGGCGGGCGGCCGAGCCTCCCCGCCGGTTGCCATTAGGCCACTCGGCGCAACAAAAGCCGGCGGCAGCGAAGAGGCGAGAGCCGAGACGCCAGGCTTGCGCGCTCTCCAGCCCCACGTGGAGCCAAGCTCCGCCCGGCCGCCGTTACAAGGGCTCCCGAGCTCGGGTGTCTCGGTGCTGGTCTCCCCTGCATCTGGGCTTGCGGACACAGGAGCACACGGAGGCGGGCACATCTCAGCCCACACGCTTGTGTGGGCTTCCTCTCCACCGTGCCCCACCCGCAGCCATGTGCGGAGACCCAAACACCCCCGGTGCATCTGTACTCAAATACGCGCCAACACACTGGGACTGAGGCACACACCGAAAAACACCTACACACCAACACGTACACAGTCTGCGCGGCTAGCCCTGCCTGAGCTCCGTGGGGGTGATGGACTTGGGATTTTTATGAAATGTGTTTACCAGCCCTTTTGGATCTAGTCTTTCATTTGCATGCGGGCCGCGGTATTCTACCTGGATGTGGGTGTGGGTGTAGAGAAGAGAATGGAGGATCTGCACAAAGAGAGCACAGCGAGGGACTGGGTTCTGAGCCTGTCCCCTCCAAGCCGCCGCCCTCTCCCCGAGGTCCGGCTGGGTGCACAGCAGAGGGTAAGGGGTGGGCTAGTGGGTTGGGGGAGGCGCGCCAGCCTGGTATCTTATCTAGGCATCGCACTTATCTCTGGGTGCCTCAGTTCTTTCTCCACCCGAGGGACTTATCTCTCTAGAAGTCGGGGAGGGAGGGCGAATTTGTAAAGCAAACCGTGAAACGCCCCCACCTCAAAGGTGAGATGACTGCTTTCAGTACGGGTAGGGTGGGGTCCTCCTTTGGGCGAATGGGAAGGAAACGACCGGATCTTACCGATCGCCGAATTACTAACTCTGCTACGGCAGCGCCCAGTCCGGGTCAGAGGATTCGCCCAAGCCCACAGTTCTTGATTCTCGGGGCCAATGACTTGGACCATCCTTGCTTAGATGGAGGAAAATCTTGAAAACAAAGTTCTTTTATCTTTCCTGAGATGAAAGCTTCTTCATTGGAAAGGCAACGGAGAAAGGGCTGAGCTGGGCGCTTAGGGGTTTAAGAGACCCAGGGTTTTGGATGTGTGTGTCTCTGTAGGCCAGCGCAGGCCTCTAACATTTTGCCTTTCCACCCCTGCAACCCCCAGCAACTCTGAAACCCCAACGTGGCAGCAAGGGAAGGGTGAAAATGCAGTGCCCTTGTGGGCCAACTAAGCTGAGATAGGGGAGGACCTTTTGAGGTGACAAGCTTCTCCAACCTCGCATTTTTGACGCACATGGTTAAGAGATCTTGGCGCCAGCGTTGAGAATTCCCTGAAGTCACTAGAGAGAATAGAGTGGTTCTGCGAACTCTGTCTGGCTCGCCATGTCGCCCCTTTCTTTCCCTTTCGGTCTTTCTCTGGCGTCCTCTCTGTCTCTCTCTGCCAGTGGTTAAAAAAGAGAAAGGAGAGCGAGGGAAAAAAAAAAATGAGGTGGTGGTGTCCCAGAGTGTTGGCTCAAACACCGCATCCCCTCCGCCCCATCCTGAAGGGTGCGAGAGGCCGGGCCATCCCCCGCCTTACACAGAACACAGAGGTCACAGCAGGGTTTCATGAGTCTCTGAAGGCAAAAAGAAAAAGAAAAAAAAGAAAAGAAAAGAGAAAAAAGAAAAAAAGAGCGCTCCTCCTCCCCCACACTGCTCGCCTCCGGGACCTGGGGCCGCTTAGCTGAGCTTTCAAGAGCGGCCCCAAATCCCAGCGATCTGGTTTTGCCTGCCTGCCCTCGCAGGCCAATCTCTGCCCCACCACTTGCAGTGGAAGCAAAGTAGTTCTACAATCACACTGTGACCGACCCTCTCCTCACCCACTCGGTGCCCCCTAAGCGTCCCACGCACAGCAGAGAGGCATTTCTACCCGCTCCTCAGCATTCTGGCCAGCTGTCTGCTTTGGAAATGGGAGGGGAGCTTGCGGATTTCACTTGTAATTGTCTCGACTTGTGTTTGGCTCTGCGGGTGGACGGAGAGGGTTCTGCCCCTCACACTGTCCTCCTCCCTCAATTGCCTATTTTTTTTGCCCATAGCTCTAACTTAACCCTGAGATCACCCCACATCGCTACTTCTGACCCTCACCACCACCTCCCCGACCCCCATCTCCAGCGCAAGAAGGAGAGAACGAGAGGAAAGTTTGCGGGGTTCTGAATCGAGAATGTCGACATCTTGCTAATGGTCTGCAAACTTCCGCCAATTATGACTGACCTCCCAGACTCGGCCCCAGGAGGCTCGTATTAGGCAGGGAGGCCGCCGTAATTCTGGGATCAAAAGCGGGAAGGTGCGAACTCCTCTTTGTCTCTGCGTGCCCGCCGCGCCCCCCTCCCGGTGGGTGATAAACCCACTCTGGCGCCGGCCGTGCGCTGGGTGATTAATTTGCGAACAAACAAAAGCGGCCTGGTGGCCACAGCATTCGGGTTAAACATTGGCCAGCGTGTTCCGAAGGCTTGTGCCGGGCCTGGCCTCCGGGAGGACGCACGAGGCCAGGGCGCCCTGGGCCCCGGCGTTCGGCGCCAGCTGCTGGCTCTCCGCGGTCTTTTCCTCTCTGCAGACCCCTCGATCCTCTTTCCTTCAGTCTCATACTCAACAAAAGACAGACCAGAGACGTTGAAAGAGCCTGCCCTTCAACAGAATCCGAGAATAAGGTGCCTTCAGGGCAGAAGAAGGGAGAAAGGGCAGATTCCGGGTCAGAAAAGACCCAGAGAATTTCTGGTGTCTCTGAAATATTTCTGCACCTTTTCGCAAAAAGAGTTTTCACTTAATTGTGGCCCTGGAATTAAACAAGTATATTAACTGAGAAACCTTTCTATCTGCAATGCCTGCAGTATTTAAAGTAGCGAGAGTGCATAAAGGCAAGTGTTAAAGGTGGGTGGGGGGAGGGCCCTGAAAATAAGGTTCCTAGGTGGAGGTGAGGGGTCGGGATGGGGGTAGGGGGAAGAAAACCAAATTAACTGTCCTTAGCCCAGGCCACAGTGCCAGCAACAAAGCTGGCCCTGCCCGAGACGGAAACCTAGCCCAGGCCACTTTTCGCTGCCGCACTGCCTGACTCAAACTATAAAGGGGACAAACCGACCCTTTTGTGATCAAATGGTGTTTATCTGGAGTTTACAAAAAAGGCGGGGAGGAGGGGAAAATGATGGTGGGTAGGCGGGGTCGTTTACTTTGGCCAGTTTGCTGTAACTATTCCCTTCAGCATGTGTGAGGTCTGGCAAGGGACTATTATATGCTTATTCCCTCTTAAACTTTCACCCCCGTTTGCTGCAAGAGCTCTTTTCAGTCCGAGGTGTCACTAAATTGGGAATTCTGTTGACAGAAGGGCATCCAAGATTCTCCTGGGGTATGAGACCTAACTAAGAAGTTTCCTACAGGGGTGGGTCAGTCCACATATGAACTTTTACTGGGGGAGGGACTTTCTGGTCACCCTGGCAGTGTGGCCATGGCTCCTCATTTCTGCCCAGTGCCCCAGCCCATTTGATCTCAGTGTCTCTGCCTCTTTTGATATTGACAAGCTTTGAAACTGACCAGGTACCTGCCTCCAAGGGCTCCCATTCCCTGTAGGGCTCAATTCTCCCACCTGAGGAAGTGATTTTCCTATCACAGATCCCAGGGAAGTAGCTTTCTGGGGAGTACCTAGTTCACTGTTTGTGGTTCCTCCTGCAAATCGCCCTAGCACCCCTTACCCCTCCAGTGTACACACACTAGCACTGCTATGCTACCCTGAACCCTGACTCTCCCCTAGGCAGTGCTGAACCCAGTGGAGGCTTGCTCTTCCTCCAGGAGTCTCACGGTGGACCCCCACTCCCTCCTTCTTCCCAAGGCTTGCTTTGAGAACTGAGTTCCTCTCTGGTTGGGAGGCTGCCTGTCAGTCCCTTGGAGAGAGGCTGGGCTCCTCCACCTTTCCTCTCTCCAGGGCAGACACTAGCTTCTTGGTTTTGAACAGACAGACAGGTCAGGGCAGCCTCCACCTTTTGTTTCTTTTTCTGTTTCTTTCTTTCTCTCCCCCACCGGCCCACTCTTTTTTTGGTCTCCCTGTCTTTCTGCTTATCCCCATTTAAGATTATTTGAATGTAGGTCTGGAAACTTCCTTACTCTTTCCTCCTTCTTTCTCTTCTCCTCTTTGTGTCAATCTTATTATTGGTTTCTATTTCTCTTTCTTGTCTTGTATCTATTTCCCAGCCTTTAACTCCTTATGTTGTTCTTTCTGGTGTTTTTTTTTTTTTCCTTTCTTTCTCTTTATTTTCTCTGGCTGTCTTGGTCCTGTCTGAATTATCTCCTGTCTTTCTGACTTGGTGCCTCCGTACTCTGCCCCCTGTCTCTCCCTCATCTTTCCAGCAACCATGACAGCCTGGAGATCCCTCTTCCTGGGGCTGAAGCAAACACCTTCCACTTACTTCCTTGACTAGGAAGACAAAGTGTCCTGAGAGATAGAAAAACGTTGTGTGCATTTGTCTAGGTTGGCAGTTTCACCTTCTCCTCTTGGCATTTCCAAAGCCACCCCTTTCTCCAGAGTTGAACCTCATCCTTGCTCCCTAAGCTCTAAAGCCACCTCCCCATCTTTTTCAGGGCAGGAACCTAGGGTGAGGAGCTGAGAGTTGAGCTCTATAGTCCCAGCTCCCTACTTGCCCCAGCAGCACGGAGCTTTCCTGTAACCCACATTTCCGTGTCCTCTGACATCCCTCTAAATTATTGATCAGGGCAATTCAGTGCAAGCATCTGTAGCATGTGCGTGAGAGAGAAGATTGTGAAAGTTGTCTCGCTTGGACAAGCAGTATTTTTAGTACAGAGGCTCAGTTTGGCGCCAGTTGGTTTATGCCATTTCTAGAGCATCATTCGCTATACACTTAATCAATGCTCATCATACCTCCTTAATGTAAATATGTCATAGGCAGAGGTGAAATGAAAATATTTCACCCTTCATATTATTCTTATTAGCACCTACTTTTCCTCAAAGCTAATCACCCTGCAAAATGGCAAATTTGTACACAGCCAGCGATTTAGATAAGTTGGAAGGGAAATGAGAGAGGTAAGATTGAAGGATGTGTGTGTGCGTGTGTCTGGGGAAAGTGCTTTTTCTACATCTGTGAAGGTTTTTTCCTCTCTCTCTCTCAGGAAAGGGAGCTAATTGCGGTTTCCTAATTTCAAGTCAATCTATAGCTTCAATGTTCTCTGTGTGTGTGTGTGTGTGTGTGTGTGTGTGTGTGTGTGTGTGCGCGCTTTACCCAATTACTTAAAAAAAAAAAAGAAAAGATCATGCAATGGACATTACTTAGTCCAGCAGAAATGAATTCACAAAGAAGGGACCGGGAATTTTTTCTCTCATTTTATCTGACCCAGAACAACCAAGACACCACCGGCCCGAGCTGACTTTTGCCCCAGACACTTTTGACCACCCAGCACCTTTCTTTCTTCAACATCCTCTTTCCAGATTTTCACTCAAGACAGGTAAGGGTATGACTGGCCTCTCAGAGGTTTGTGCCAAAAATTTTACTTGTGGGGTAGAAAGACTAAGTGGCAGAATATTTTAAGAGGGTGGAGGAGAAATTGAACAATCCTCCCGTGCAGACCAAGGGTGAGAGTCAAATGGGAGAACTTACTTCTGTGGTTTGCTGCTGTTTCGTTCTTTCCATTGTCATTGGTGGTGTTGTTAGGTGACAGGGTTGTGGGGTGGAGTGGGGTTCCGCCCTGTGGGAGCGTATGTGGCAGAGGGCACAGGAAGAGCTGTAAGCGAGAGGGCATAGCAAATTAAATGACGGCTACTGTCAGAAAGGTTGACAGGCCAAAGAAAGATCGACTCCTCCAAATATGCTGAACTAACTCTCCCCTCATAGCCCCAGACACGTTTTCTCAATTTGAGCACAATATCCATTACTATTTCCCGTACTGGGTTTCAATTAAAGAGGACGAGAGTAGAAAGTTCACTGGTGGTTGGGGGTTCATTTATTTCCAAGCAGGATGCAAATGAAAGGGGGCCCTGGGCACAGAGTCATTGTGTGTGTTTTCCTCCCTCTCTGTCCATTTCCTTCTTGCAGCCTCCCCTCCACTTCTTGGCAAGCCACTCAGCACATCCTTGTTCGAAAAGCAAATGTTTTCATGTCTTCAAAATCCAGTTAGGGTGAGGAGAGAAGGAAGGTGCTAACATCATACTTACTGATGCCCCCTAGAGATGTAGCTGTCCTCGGGGCACTTAAGGCTTTAGGGAAGGATTTACTTTCTCAAGGTGGGCATGGGAATTAGTGGAATGTGGGCACTTGAAGGGTTCCAGGTTTTACTGTTGCACTGAAAATGGATGAAATCCCTCCTGCTGTAACACACGCCTATGGAAAAAATCCAACCTTCCGTGCGGTTATCCTATTTTGGTTCTAGAACACAGGGTGGTGATCTTGCTTCACTGGGGGTGCCGGGAGATAGAAGATGTGAAAATCTGCTGCCAAGGTCAGGATGTAGGTCCTGGATTCAGGATCGTGACTCCAGGCCTGCCCTGCCACTGGGCAGTAGTCTGGCAACCAGGAAAACTCTCTGGCCAAACTCTTCACACAAACTTGGAACTGAGCACCAGCCCCCTACCCCCTCCACCTTCTACGATCACTGACTGTACCATGGCCACCCAGGTCACTGGGCAGAAGAGTAGCTGCAGGGTGTCAGTCTTAATTTCATGACACCCTGCATAGTCTCCTCACCCTCCCGTGTCAGCCAAAGAAACGAGAGGGCTCAACAATGTGACCGTATTTTGAGTTGGGATGTGTCCTTCCCAAACCAATCATCCCTGACTCCAAATAACACATAACAAATCCTGCATATTTGAAAATGTCCCAAGTCTTGTAAGGTATTCAGGGACTGATCAATGCGGACTGGAGAGACTATTCTCTCTCCCGATCCGGATAAAGGCTTACATGAAGGTGTGGCTGGAGACATCCCAGAGGCCCTTAAAAATCTTTAGCTTGGGGTTTGAATAATGAGAGGTAGAGAAGTTTCTTTTTTCTTCCTTTCAAAAAAATTTTTATTTATTTTTAGAGAAAGGGGAATGAGGAAAGTGCGCACACGCGCACACACACACACACAGAAAGAGAATGTTTGGAACTGTGAAAGTGCCTTTCCTAATAGTTGCTTTTACCGGCGCCCAGGCCTCAATTCATTTCATCTCTGAGCCAGATACCAAGAATCCTCCCGGCAAGTGGAGAGGACCGGCCTTCCCGGATCGGGAAACTGCCCTCTGTCTTCCCTCGCAGCGCCCTTTCCTCCTTTCGCTTGGGAAACGAAGACTTCGAGCCCCAGGAAGGAGCTAGGAGTGAGCGACAGCTCAAAGATCCTTTTGGCCTTGTTTCCGCCCGGGGAGGGGGCTTCACCTAGATCCCCCACCCCACCCCTTACCCCTGTTGCAAATGCGGAAGCTGGACGCGCCTCGGTGCGGATCCAGGCCTCGCTGAGCACGGAACCGGAGAAGCAGCTCACGGCCTCGGGTTACACTCGCACCCGAGGGTGGAAGGGGGTGGCAGGGCTCGGATCTTGCCCCAAACGCCGCACTGGCCCGCAGGAGAGCAAAGAGGTCTCGGACAAGCTGTCCTTCCCCAGCTCTCCGTCGCGACTAGGTCCCACAAGCTCGGGAAGCGGCGAACCGCCTGCAGGTAACCCTGCTCTGGGTACCTGCCTTCCCTCTCCAGCTACCGGGGCGGGGCGCGGCGGGCTCCCCGGTTTGGGGGGTGAAGAAAGCGCGGCGGAGCCGGGGCAGCGAAGCGCAGGAGTTTTCCTTTTGAGAACTACGATCAACATTGCAGGGATTCAGTTAGAAGCCGCTCACCTACCTCCACCTCCCGCCCCACTCCGTCCGATTTGTCTCTTTCTGCCGCGTGGATTGCAACCTTCCCCCCTCCCTCCGCTGGCAAAGGGCAAATCGGGAGGGGCCTGTAAAGACCTTGCGGGGGGCCGTGGGGGGCGGGGGGTTAACAAAAAATGAGAGAGAGATGTAGGACTCTCTGTCTCCCAAAGTGGTGGGAAAGCAATTGCAAGGAGACAGCTCTCGGGAGAATTAACAGAGGCTCACAGAGAACGAAGCCGAGCGGGAGAATCTTCGTGTGGGGAGCCGGGAGGGTTGGGGGGAGGGAGCGTTCTCTCCCACCGCTGGGGTGTGTTTTTACATGTTTTCTTAGCAGCAAGTTTTATAAACAGGTCAACCCTACCCTTACCAGCCGGGGGAGTTGGAGCCCGTCTCTGGCTTCTAGTGCAGACACCCCTGTTTTCCATTCGCCCCTGTCTAGCCAAAGGCGCAGAGTTGGGAGGGAGGGGACGCTTCTTCCACTTGTGACTTAGGGGGAGGATTTCTTTTTGAAAAGGGTCCTCTTGTCTTCAGACGGTAAAATACGAGTTCTCCACATGTCTGGTACCTCAAGCATGGATGGATGGGGAAGTGGGGGGCGCTGCTTTAATTACCTCTACGCTGGATGGGGGTGGAGCGGGGGATTCTCTCTTTCCAGCCTAGCCCTGCTGGGGTGCCGAGGTGCATTATTAAACCCAGACGCTCAGGCCAGGAGTTGGGGCCATGCGGAAAAGATTTACAATTAAGCCAATTGGGGCCGAACACAGTCATCCAAAGTTTGCAGGTGTAAATAGTGCCTCGGTTTTTTTTTCCTTCTCTTCCAAGTAACTTCATTGCCCGAACCCCCCCAAGACCCCTTCCCCACTTTCTAGGACTCCAATTCTTTTGAGAAGAGGGAGAGGAGGAAGGACGCTGTGAGATAATTGAGATTTTTCTATTAGACAAGTTAAAATATGATATTGCATTCACTTTTATGTGCGCATATTAATGCAGGGAATAACCAGGACAGGCTCCTCCATTTCATGTCTTCATCTCGAATTTGAGAATTGTTGGAGCCAGTGAAAGACCTTTTGACTTCGGCATATGATTCTTTTTTTTAAGGGAGTGGAACAGACTTCTGTATAACAGAAATATTGCAGTTGAATTATGAAGTTTTTGAGTTGGGGAGATTGGACGAGGCAGGAGCAAAATACAAAGGAAATTCCCTCTGGTAGGGCTGTAAGAAGATTGCCACAGATGGGATCTGAAGGGGAGGTGAGGCTGGCTTCCCCGGGAGAACAGAGTCACGGACCTTTCTGGAGCTTCAGTTTCGATCTTCCTAATATTTGGAGAGCTTACTGAGTGGTGTATAGGTCCAACCCTAAGTCCATCTCCCATTGCATTATTTAAATGTCAAAGAATATGTATGTGTGTTTCTAAACTGTTCTTGGTGAGTACAAGTGTGTATATGGACGTTACAAGTAGCCCAGAATATAACACTAAACCACAGATTTTAAAACTGCATTACAGTCACACCCCGTGGGCAGACTCCTATTTGATCAATATAGACAGAACTAAATTTGTTTTGCAGCTACACAGCTACTCCTTTTCTCTCAGAGCAATAAAGTGTGTCTGTTACAAATTACCAGAGAATTGGAGAATATACCCCCCCACACACACCACAACTGTTGTTGGTGTTTTTAGTCTCCCACTAACCCACTCAATAATAGATATAATATGTGTGTACACAGGCACTTTTCCAAAAAATTAGTGATAACATTCTGGGCTCATGAGGAGGGCATTTTTCTCCCTTTGCATTTAGGATTTGGTGCACACTAAGTTGCTACTCTGGAGACCCATTACCAGGGGGACTGACACCCATGGGGCCTCAGGGAGGAAGTTTACCAGCCTGCATTGCTTGCAAAGGCACGGAGTCAAGGCGCCTGAATCTAGTCAGAATAAGGGCATAGGTGTAGAATTAGTAAGACAGGCCTTAACATGTCCACAGAGCTGCAAGCGTCACCCAGCCCAGGATGAACCCCTCAGCTGCCACAGGAAAGTTTCCAGGCAGTGGTAGTGAAAACACTTTTTTTCTCTTTTAAAAACTTCCCAGTCCAGTGCACATGTTGTGCATAAATACAAGGGGGTACTTGAACGTTAGGTGAACCTGAATCCGTCTTAAGCAGAGCAGGAAGTACGGGACCCAGGCTGGACATAGAAGTGCCTCACTTTACAGAGGTAGAAAAGGAGGGGACCGCTTCCCACTTGGAAACCTCTGCTCTTCACTTCTGGAGAGGCTCACCAGGAACCCCTGTGGAAAGTGCCTTTGCAGTCTCCGCTGGATGGCACTTGGGGGAGACTTGGCTGGTGGATAGTGTCCTCTGTGTGCCCCAGAGGGCCTGGTCAACTGGTTGGGTTGGGGTGAGGCCTTGGTTTTGAGCCTCTGTGGTGGCAGATCCAGATACACCAGGAGACTTGAAGCTGCTCCTGGAGGCTGGGGTAAGAGAGGGCCATCTGGGCATCTGCCAAGTGTGGGAGCTGGGGCAAGAGAAGTTAGATGTAAGCCAGGAAGTGGGGATGAGGCTTCCCAGTGCAATTAGCTCCTGGGAACTAATTAGCTCCTGTTTCCCGGGAAAGGTGTTGAGTGTGAATATGTGTGTGTGTTGGGGGAGAGTGGTCTGGAAAGGACCACAGCCAGACAAGTGTGGAGATGTGCAAAGGGCACCTGGTTTTAGGAACATCAGGGTCCCACATCCTTTTGTGCAAAGGCCAATCTGGTGCCTGCCCAGCCCCGGTCCACTCATTAGGAATTGGAGTGGCGGACCTTACTCAGGAACCAACCTGAATTGTATCTGGAATTGGGACCCACTGTAGTGGGTTCTAATCTAATCTCACGGATGTAGGACTCCTTGGGGGACTGCTCAGTCCGTGGTGTGACTGGCTTCAGTAGTCATTTGAAAGGGTCTCTGTCAAGGTGATTAAGACCCCAGCCAAGAGTGGAGCTGTTGGCTACAATATTAGGAAGAATAAATTCATCCAATGTTTATTGAATTCCTATTGTGTTCCAAGCAATGCCCTCACCTTTATAATCTTGTCAAAAGTTAAAGAGCTAGGCAGCAAAGAAAAAAGACTGTCTACTCTGGCCAAATAAAATTAATAGGCTACACAGTCTGGGTAGGAGTGTCTAAAAGTAGGTCTCCTATTTTGTAAGAGATGGGGTTCCTCATCTCTCCAGCTCTCATCACAGCACTCATCGCTATTGGGTGCTCAATAAATAATCAGTCAATACAGGAATGAAAGTCAAGAAAGAAAGGGAGAGAATGAGACTAAAAGGGGCATTCTCTTTGCATTTGTAAAACAAATAACCACTTCCAAGTGCACCTTTAAAGAACCAGTATTCAATTTACTAGCTGCTCCCCCAAACGGATTCTGATACATGAAATAAGACAGTGAAAAGCAGACTTATTCTAAGATGGTGGTGGGAAGAGAGGTTTGGTATAATGGACAGATAATTCCAATCCGTCATTGAACAGATATTTATTGAGACGCTTCTAGGTGCCAGATAGTCTTCCAAGTGCTGGAGACGGGGGGTAAATAAAAGACGGGTCCCGTCCAGCTTCATGCTTATGGTCCTGAGTTTTGTTCACTCCAGTAAAAATATGTTATTGTTATTATTCCCATTTCGAAGATGAGAACATCGAGGTCCAGGAAGAGTAGGACGGGAGAGAGCTTAATTTCAACATCTCTGAGCAGAAAGGCCAAACTTGATCGGCCCCAGCTCTTCCACGCGCTGTGGAGAGGTGCGGCTGGTGATTTTCTTGCACCTGGGAACCTTGGAAACCCAGACTGCGCCACTGACTTGGACCTCAGAGGTCACCCCGGGAGCTAGGCGTGGGCGGAAGCCGGAGCTGACACCTAGCCGCTGTTCCGCAAAAGACTCCAGATCTGCTCACCCCAGCTCCCAGCTTCTCAGAGTCCCTGAGTTCTAGACTCTCCTGTCCGTTTCTTGCACTCCGAGCACACGCCTTGCCTTCGAGTGGGTAGTACTGCCGCTCTGCACAAACAAAACTTCGGGATAGACGACTAGGGAGTCTCGACGCCCTCACCTTGTTAAAAACTGACAGTAAAGAGGTTTCCATAACCCCTCCCTCTCCGTCAGAGTTTTATGCTTCAGTACAGACCCCTCCCCCGTTAGTACCCCAATGCTCAGCGCAGTCTCTGGCACAGGCAGTGTGTTCATCACATGCTTGTTGATTGACAAAATAAACTATTTTTTTTGTTTATTTTTTGTTTTAAAAACAGAATCGAACTAAAAAATGAATTAGTGATCGAATAAGAGGCAGTGGGGTGAGAAGCTCGTTTGTCCCGACGCCCTGGGAGGGGGTGGAACCGGCTTGGGTTACCCATTCGTTTTCCAGCAGCCGCTGAGTTACTTCCCACCAGGTTTGCAAAGATGCCTGCGACTTCCTTTGTCTACATTTCTGTCCTAGACTTCGTTCGGTTGATCGATGAAGGAGACAGGCCGGCCCACGGGGGGTCAATACAATCGATGCGGACCTCGACGAAACGGAAAAATCTCGCCGGTTCCGGCACGCTGGGTTCCACTCAAAATGTTTCTGGATTTAGGGTTTCTCCCTCGTCGCAGTCATTACTGAACTGGACGGAGGATGGCGGTGGGCTGGCGGGAAGAAGCCTCAAGTCCCACCCAGGTGAGCCTAGGGGTGCACCGGCCCGGGAGCGCCCCCCACTTCCACCCAGCTGGTGTAGCCCATATCACTGAGTGGTGAATTCTTCGGAGCTCCCTAGTAGATTTCCTTCTTGAACTTCTTGGTCTTGGAATCAGACGCTCGGGTCATTGCTCAGCGGGACACTCTTCTTAGCTCCCGGTGCCTTACTTGTGAAATGGGTTTCTTACAAAATACGATTTATTGGCGAGTACATTTGTGACATACTCAGGAAGATGATAATGTTCTAAGAGTTCTCCCACACATCAGCTCGTCAACTACAGCAATCTAGTGAGGCAGGCGCCTTCTCAAGTGATCCTCACTTTCCAGACGAGGAAACAGAGACACGCAGAGAAAGAGACAGAGGCTTGCCCGAAGTCGCACAGCCAGTGTTTTGGGGAGCTGGAATTCACCCTGGGGCTTGTCTAACTCGAGTCTGACTTTTAACAACAAAGTGGTAGAAGTCGGACTCACGAACACAGTAGGTACACAGGAGCGATCTGTTTTCTTTATACCTTTGCCATTTAGGAAGAGAAATTCCATTTAACCCTTTCCTGCGCGGATTAGAAAACTGCCTGTATTCTTTGGTGCCTTCCTTCTGGAAGCAAATGCACTTGGTGGGTGGGGAGTGCGAGTCTGAGAAAACCTTCTTAAACTCTGGAAATCCAGATCTTTACCGCCCCCTCTGTTTTCAGTAAGAAGGAACGAGGGGGAAGAGTGTGTGTGTGTGTGTGTGTGTGTACGCGTGCGCGCGCGCGTGTGTCTAGAATCAATACGGTCCAGACAGCCCTTCACAAAGGGGCTCCAGGCGGGCGCCTCCGCAGCACAGCTCCCACCCCACTGCCCGCGGCGAATTAATTGGGCCCTGAAAGAAGGGGCGACGCAGCTTCCAGTTAATTAGTCAAGAAATGAATCAAGCCCCTGCGGCCTGAGAAAGGCTCCTGGGGCGCGGGTTTTGTGCAAACCAAAATGGTCCGTGGGGCTGTCCCCTTGGGCCGGGTGGGGCGCGGCGGGGAACACAGCTTGCACGCCTCCTCCGTCCTTCGCCCGGCGATCTGCGCTGCAGAGCCGACCCACGCGCTCTCTCGGGCTCTAGATCAGTCCTGTTTCCTTTCTCCTCTCCTCTCCTCCTCTCCACTTCTCCCCTGTCCTCTCCTCCTTTCCCTCCTTCTTCTTTTCCCTCCTCTCTCTCTCTCCCCCTTTCTCTCTTCCCCTCCCTTTCCCCCTCCCTTTCTCTCTTTCCCTTCCTTTCTCCCTCTCCCTCCACCTCTCCCTCCCTTTCTCTTGCTCTCCTTTTCTCTCTCCTCTTTCCCTCTGACCTCTCTCCTTCTCCCTTTCTCCCTCTCTCTCTCCTAACTTGTCTCTTTTTTTCTCCTAGTCTTCACCATCACCATCCCGCTACCCCTTCCCTGGTTCTCTGCTGAACTTCGTCCAGTTTCCCACCTGCAGGCGCTCCTCCCCTCACCCCTGCAATAGCTCGCTCCAAACTCTTCTCCCTGAGGTCACTCTCCCTAAAGCCCCAACTTCAGCCTGGTGGCATCTGGTGCTGGGTGGTTTCGGGTTGTCAGGAATCCTTGACTTAGGGGGATAGGATGGAAATGAGCGCTGGCTTCAGAGCCCAGAAGCCTGAGGTGTGTTGCTGGATAGAATCTTCATCCTTGGGTCACCTTGGATTCACCCTCCCCAAGGCAGTTAGAACCCTCTGAGATCACTCGGGGCTTTGAAAGGGCTTGGTAATGGGCAACCTGTGTCCTCAAAGCCACAGAGACTTAGAATTAAGGCAGACCTGCCACACAGGAGCAATTATTGAGTGCCTACTGTGTTCTCATCTTACATTTCTCCTCAAGCACCTCACCTCAACTAAGATCCAGGTGATCGGGTGTTTTCATCAGAAGCAGCTCTGTTGGGGAAGGGATGGGAGGCACAAGTCTTAAACCCAATTATTTCAAGGCCTTTTTTTTTTTTTTAAAGACCGAGTCTCACTCTGTTGCCCAGGCTGGAGTGCAGTCACACCATCTCTGCTCACTGCAACCTCTGCTTCCCAGTTTCAAGCAATTATCCTGCCTCAGCCTCCCGAGTAGCTGGGACTACAGGCACACACCACCACGCCTGACTAATGTTTTGTATTTTTAGTACAGACAGGGTTTCACCATGTTGGCCAGGTTGGTCTCGAACTCTGGACCTCAGGTGATCTGCTGGCATCAGCTTCCCAAATTGCTGAGATTGCAGGTGTGAGCCACCGCACCTGGCCATATTTCAAGGCCTTTTTGCTCCACGTGCTGGCTGCCCTTCCCGGAAAATGCTCAGAGAAGTAGAGACACTTTCCTGGAGTCACACAGCAAAGGGGAGGCAAGGCCGAGGGTTCCACCCTCTAGGTGGACATTGGGTTCCCGGTGCCCGGATCTTGACACCGAGAGGGCCTTAGGAAATCACATGTCCGCCTGGCCTGGCCTGGCCCCAAATGTTTGCAGACAGGGCGAGGGTCGCTGGAATCGCCTCACCCCTTTCAGCTTGGCGCCAAGGCCCGAATCTCGGTCCTCCTAGTATTTCTCTCGCGTCTGTCTCTCTGTCTCAGTCTCTGCTTTTGTCTCTTTCTCCCTCCCTCTGCCCCGTCTTTCCATCTCTTTTTCCTAGAATGCACGTGGAATTCAGATTTGAAAGTTGAGATCAGAATCTCCCCTCTTTCTTCCAGTTATCCGCGCCACTGCCCCACGCCTCGTGGCTTGGATCTGCGTAGACATCTGCCGGGAACAGGATCCGAGCTGCAGAAACAAACCCGATCTGACTCCGCACCCTCCCTGCCCTGTAGACTCACTTTCGCTCCCCATGCCGCATCCTTGAGGTCCAAGTAGGGACTCCAGCGACCCAAGCTGCGCTTTAATTTTCTTTTTCCTTTGGCCGCTTGACCAACTTTGGTTTCGTTCAGGGCCCGGAGGTGCCTGCGCCGCGCTTGGCTTCTCTTCCCGCCGCTCGCAGGAGGCCTGGGACTGTGGTTTCCGCTCGACACATCCCGTGCTCTTGCGCGCACGCAAGAGCCTGGCGAGCTTCCCGCAAGCGCTTACAGCCATCTAATTTGGGCCTCAGTTTCCCTGCTCCTTTTAGATCAGAGAAGGGACGGGCGAAATGGCTTCGAGGGAGGTCGGCGAATGGGTTGGTTGGTGACAGGACTGCAGTTCGTGTACTATCAGGAGGGGGGGTGGGGGTGGGGTCAAGACTGGAAGAACTCCCGCCTGACGCCAAGAGCCACCGGCTTTCCAGCTCATCCCACTCCGCGGACGTTTACTCACGTTCATGCGCAGAGGAGGAGACGAAACACTGGGAATGTCTTATTTCCACACTGGGAATGGAGCCCACCCACTTCCATGGGTATCCCCTAAGTGGGACCTACAGCTTGGGGGGACTCTGCCACTCAGGCGTGCCAGGCTGCGTGTGTAGGCGAGGACAAGCCAGGTTCCAACCAGCAGGTGCACACTCAGGTGTGTGCAGAGCTGGTCCCTTGTGGGTGTGCTTGGTCCACTGTGATAGCTGTTGGCATTTGTAGACCGGGTCAGTGGCTTCCAAGGAAGTGTTGGCCGACCTCCTTCTGAGCATTTGGAATTTAGGAGATGGCAGAGTGGCGTCCTGGAACTTTGTATCCCTCCATTTACCTCTGTAAGCCTCCCTCTCGGCCTCGGAAAAAAAACCGAGACTCTCAAGTTCTCCCATAGAGAAGCATTGCAGGGAAATCATGAATATGCATTGCTGAAATCATGAATATGCATCGCTCAGCCCAGCTCCTGGCACACAATGAGTGGTCATGAATCATTAGCTGTTTGGACTTGCTAAACACTGTGCTGCAGTGTGTGTATGTGTGTGTGTGTGTGTGTGTGTGTGTGTGTCTGTAAATATATAAATATATATATCTATATACACACACATACCATGGTAAATATATATAATGGTAAATATGCAAATATATATTTATTGAAGCACAGATTTTATACATATATATATATATATATATAAAATATATATGTATATACATACACTACACTCTTAGAAGACTACCTGGCATATATTATGCCTTCTCTCTGTGATTATTATTCTTACTCTCTCTTGCCCAGTGCTGTTCCCATCTCAGCCTGAAACCCCATTACTTGTCTTCGCCCCAAGTTGATACTAAAGTGAGATCCTCCATTAAGCGTCCCACTGAAGGGTTAGCTCCTGTGGGCCCCTTTCCCGAATCCCAGGATCTCAAAACTGTGACGGATCCCAGAGACAAAGTGCTCCCTTCCTCTCCTTGCACTGGAGTTAGAGTCCCCTGGGCTCAGAGACCCTGGTGTCCTAACTTTGGATCGAATCCCCTGCCTTATCCACCATCCTCTCTCTGCCTTAGGTCTTCTTCATCTCCTGAGGTGGAGGATAAAAAGTTCTCAGACCTAATGAGAAATAAGAACTTGTAGAGAATAAAAGAACATGAGTGGGTGTTTAGAGCCTTCCTGGGTGGAGTCCCTGCAGCAATGATCTCTGAAAAGGAGCAGGGGCTGCATGTGAACAGGACCAGAGAGAATTTCTGACTCCCGGAGACCTTCTGGCTCTCACAGCAGCTATGTGGGGCTGAGGTCCACACTCCCAGGGCCGGGTGACAATTGCAAAACTCCAGGCCAGCAGCAGAAGCCAACTGTCCCCCTTCCCAGTTCTCTGGGGCATTGCAGATCCACTGAGTCAAGAGCTGAGGCTGTTCCCAGTCCCCCAACCTGAGCGCCTGGCGGGAGGGTGAGATGACCAGAAGGAGATGAGAAAGATGGACGTGGGTGAAGACAGAGGAGTTGGGGAGGGAGGGTGAGAGAAAGTGAGAGCAGGTATTTGGGGAGGAGGGAAGAAGGAAAAACAAGGGAAGAAGACAGACAGGCATGGAAGATGAAAAGACTCTTATACAGCCAGAGAGAACGGGAGGGGCTCGGAGAGGAGAAGAGACGAAGGGGAGAGACGGAGAGACAATGACAGAGACGGATCAGGCAGGGTGGGGGTAGGGGTGGGGTGAAAGGACAAAGATTAAGAAACGCAGAGAGCTAGAAGCAGGTGCAGGGGCGATGTGCAGGCGCGGGGCGGGGAGGAGGAGAGAGGGAGATGAGAGGTGAGACAAAGAAAAGGAGAAGCACCTGGAGGCAAAGAAAGTGGGGAAAGTGGGGACTAAGGAAAGCACCCGGGAAAGGAGTGGCTGCAAGGAAACATAAGAAAGATGGTGGGGAAATGGACAGCCAGTGAGCCGGGCTGCCCTCAGGATGTATGACTTCTCATACGTATGAGATTATCTAGCGCGGTAGAAATGGCTCCATTAAATCACGATTGAGCTTCTCAAACCAACCGATTCCCGAGTAGCCTGCAGCCCTGGGGGAATATGGTTTTCAAAACCGTCTAAAGCTTCAGTTACTAGCAACCTAAGAGAGAAGTTCTCATTCATTAGGGATTTCCAGGGGCCCCTAGCAGGGCCTTTGTGGTAGAGGATGGGAGACAGTGGGTGGCTGGGAGCTTGGGGAAAAAGACGTTGCATTTCTCTTTGTCATTGGCTTCGCAGAGAAGCCTCTTTCCCCACTCCAACGGCGCCCGCCACTCAAACCCAGTAGAAAGTTCTAGTTGGTAGAGACTACTTGGCCAAGAAGAGGAAATGGGGTTCCCCCAGAGTCCTCCCCATTCCCAGAGTAGATTTGGCCTGATAAAGAGAGGCTGCAGAATTTCCTAGACATTCCCGCTGGCAAGGGAGAGGGAGGAGATGGTGGAGGGCAGCCTCCTTCCCAGCCTCTTGGGAAAACGGAACTTTGTTGAACCACAGGAGGCTGGTGGATGACGAGGAGGAAGATTTGAGCGTAGCCTGGTGAAGGTGAAGTCCGTGTCTGCACCCCCACCCCTGCCCCCTGCAGGATCCCAACTCGTCACTCCAAGTGACGCAGCTCATCTTCCCTCCCTCCACCTCCTCCCTTACTTGCCTCCCAGTCTGCCAAGAAAGGCATTTTAAAAGGTAGCAAATAAAAGGATTTCTGTTCCTTTTTTTTTGGTTGGGAAGTCTTGTTTGCTTTGCTTTAACAAACAGCTGATAGAATTTGCTTTAAAGGAGCTCTAAAAAAGGGGGGGCCCATAGGGCACATGCCTGCATTTCCGCGTGTGTGTGTGTGTGTGTGTGTGTGTGTGTGTGTGTGTGTGTAGACCTCCTGAGTTGGCGTGCAGTGATAAATGGAACCTGCTTCAGGTACAGAAAGCTGGGAGGGGTAGAGGGGAGGAATGCGCGGGCTGATTTACACCTGTCCCTACAGCTGCTATCGGACAACACTTACAGCCTCCAGAAATGACCCTTGGTGCCGACTTGTCTGGAAGTCATCAGGGTTAGTTTTGAAGCAGGAATCTTCAAGTGGACTAGAGGGTGAGCTTTGCCCAGCCCCGCCTTCCCTGCCGTGGTCTTCAAGCGCTGCCCAGTGGAGTAGGCTGCTGCTTCTCCCCGCTCTGCCCACCCGCTCCTCCCTGTCTGTTTCCTCTCTCGGACAAATATCATCATTGACTTTCAGATGCCTTTGGTGCTGCCGCCCAAGGAGGGCTGGGCAGGGTGCGGGGTTTGCAGCCAGCTCGTCACCACCCCCTCCCCCCAGGAGCTGGGTCTGGCCCCAGGAATCTGTGTGGGATTCCTCACTCTACCCTCCAGCCAGTCTCTGCCCCCTGCCACTGGCCTCACCCCACCCCGCTGGCCAGACAGTTGAGTTACTGATAACTTCCAGATGCCTCTGGAATCTTGCTCCCAGTCCTACCAGCACTCTGTCTGGTCTGCAAAAGTGGGGGCAGCGGGCAGCAGGCACCCTGCCCTGAAACTTGTTGCCACCTCTCAGAGGCTGATGAAAGCCCCACTCAGCTGGGCCCTTCAGCACAGGGGACCCTGGAGCCAGAGCACTCAGAAGGGATGTTTGACACCCACGCTGGGAACTTGGAGTCCCTGACTTTCTAGCCCAGGCCCCACAGAGGTTTAGAAGAACTGAGAGGGGGCAGATTGCAGGCCACCAGCTACCAGAGAAGCCACAAGGAAAGCCTGGCACTTTCCCTGGGAATTAATAGGCACTGGGCAAGTATCCGGGTCCCCACTGTCTTACTGGTAGAAGAGGGCAAGGGGTAGGGGCAGGAACTGTAATATATACTACATTGACATTTTATTTTATTATTATTATTATTTTTGAGATAGAGCCTCGCTCTGTTGCCCAGGCTAGAATGCAGTGGTGTGATCTCAGCTCACTGCAACCTCCACCTCCTGGGTTCAAGCAATTCTTCCTGCCTCAGCCTCCCAAGTAGCTGGGATTAAAGGTGCACACCACCACACCTGGCTAATTTTTGTATTATTACTAGAGACGGGGCTTCACCATATTGGCCAGGTTGGTCTTGAACTCCCAACTTCAGTCTGTCCACTTCAGCCTTCCAAAGTGCTGTGATTTCAGGCATGAGCCACCTCGCCTGGCCTTAGTATTATTTTTTTGAGATGGGGTTCTCACTATGTTGCCCAGGGTGATCTCAAGCTCCTGAGCTCAAGCAATTCTCCTGCCTTGGCCCTCCAAAGTGCTGGAATTACAGGTGTGAGCCATGGCACTCTGCCCTAATATTGTACTTTTGAAGTTAAGATCAGCAGAACAACATTTTAGGATCTCAGTCACACCTATAATGTAATATACAAACACCTGAGATTCCTTTTTTTTTTTTTGAGATGAAGTCACACTCTGTTGCTCAGGCTGGTGTGCAGTGGCGTGATCTCAGTTCACTGTAACCTCTGTCCCCCGGGGTTCAGGCAATTCTCCTGCCTCAGCCTCCCAAGTAGCTAGGATTACAAGCATAGGCCATCACGACCAGCTAATTTTTGTATTTTTTGTAGAGGCGGAATTTTGCCATGTTGGCCAAGCTGGTCTCTAACTCCTGACCTCAATTGATCTGCCCGCCTTGGCCTCCAAAATACTGGGATTACAGGCATGAGCCACCGCCTCCAGCCTAACACCTGAGTAACCAAGTCACAGCCACTGCTACTCCCCCACTGTGGTTTGTTGTCTACATTTATAATAGAAGGAAATACTAATTGTACTGCAAGTTTAGTGATAATGAAAATGTGATTTTTTTTTTCTGTTCAGGTTCACAGATCCATTAATTCTGTCCATGGGCTCCCACATCCCCTTAAATGTCTATTGGAAAATACCAGGTATGAACCCCTGAATTGTTAAGGTACTAATTGGTCTCTTGGTCCCTATAGGGACAGAGGAGGATTCTCATGAGAAATAGGCACAGTTTTGAAAGCTGGGGCAATGTGCTTGCACTGAGAGCCAAGGCAAAGAGACAGGTTTTGTAGAATAGAAAAGCCATTCTCACTGGACACAGTGGCTCACACCTGTAATCCCAGCACTTTGGGAGGCTGAGGTGGGCGGATCACAAGGTCAGGAGTTCAAGACCAGCCTGGCCAACATGGTGAAACCCTGTCTCTAGTAAAAATACAAAAATTAGCCAGGCATGGTGGTGAGCGCCTGTGATCCCAGCTACTCGGGAGGCTGAAGCAGGAAAATTGCTTCAACCCGGGAGGCAGAGGTTGCAGTGAGCCAAGGTCGCACCACTACACTCCAGCCTGGGCAACAGAGCAAGACTGTCTCTTAAAAAAAAAAAAAAAAAAAGGAAAAGAAAAGCAAAGCCATTTTCTAAACAACTTTTCAAGGAATATTTCCCAGGGGGCCAGGAAAAAGTGAAGTCTGGCTTAGGCTGACTTTGGCTGAGAGATAGAGCTTGGGGAGGGCAGTTTCTCCTAAAAGTGTCTATCAATACTTCTAATACACCCACCCTCTACCTCTGGGGTGAAGTTCTGGGCTGCTCTGGCCCCTCTGAAGCCTCAGTTTTTCACCTAGAAAAAGAATCCCTTCCTCCCCCTTTCCCCCAGCATCACCCTGTAAACACCTTTCCAGCTTTTTTGCCCCAAAGGATCTGTAGACAAGTCCTACCTTAGCACCAAGTAATCCCCTCACAAAGATACGTCAGGAATTGAAGCATTCTTCGCCTTTAAGCTGAATGAAACACCTCTACTCATGGAAGGGAAGTTGCAAATGGCCCCAGGACAGCAGCATTCACTTTCCTTGGTGAAATACAGCTTCAAGAACTCTGAGCCACTGGGACAGACATTTGAAGGCTGATTTAAGTGATAGAAATAAGAAAGCAGGAAACTCAGAACACTCATAAGTAAATCAAACGTGGCTTAGAGTTGAACAGGATGATCTCAGTGGATTTTGGGGCCCCAGCAAAATGAGAACAAAAGCATTTGTGGATCAGCTGCACTATGCAAGACCCATGCCAAGCTCTTTGCTTGGTTTATCTATAGGTACCAATACTAGGTTTGATACTCATTCATTCATTCATTAACTCATTCGTCCATTCCACAAATGTTTATCAAGGGTCTAGTATGTGTCTGGGGCTCAGGATGCAGCAATGAATTAGGCACATTAAAAACTATCAGGCTGGGCGGGCATGATGACTCAGCCGGTAATCCCAGCACTTTGGGAGGCTGAGATGGGAGGATCACTTGGAGCTCAAGAGTTTGAGACCAACCTGGGCAAGATGGCAAAACCTTGTCTCTACCAAAAAGACAAAAAATTAGCCGAGCACGGCGGTACGCGCCTGTGGTCCCAGCTACTCTGGAGGCTGTGGTGGAAAGATTGCTTGAGCCTGGGAGGTGGAGGTTGTGGTAATCCGAGATCACACTACTGCACTCCAACCTGGGTGACAGTGTGAGACCCTAACTCAAAAAAACAAAAACCAAAACCAAGAATACAAAAACAAAAACAAAAAAACTGTTGTGCCCTAGGACATTCTAGTTGGGGAGACAATGATCATAAACAAAAACAGGTAAAATACATGTTTGATTATGGGAAGTAACACTGAAAAAAATAAGGCAGGGAAGGCAGTTCAGGCATGGGGGCTGGCAGGCCTTAATTAAAGGGTGGTCACAGACAGTCTTACTGAGAAGGTGAAGAAGCCAAGAGCTGAGGGAGGTGAGGAACGCTGGGGGTGGTAGGGGGAGCATGAGAGGGGATAGGTACAAGAGACCCACCTTTACTTGAACACTTCCTCTATACTAGACTCTGAATTAGGCTCTTTCTATCCACTGTCTTTTTTTTTTTTTTTTTTTTTTTTTTGAGACAGAGTCTTCTCTGTCACCCAGGCTGGAGTGCAGTGGTGCGATCTCAGTTCGCTGCAACCTCTGCCACCCGGGTTCAAGTGATTCTCATGCCTCAGCCTCCCGAGTAGCTGGGATTACAGGTGCTTGCCACCACCAACAACAAATTTTTTGTATTTTTGTAGAGATGGGTTTTCACCATGTTGCTCAGTCTGGTCTCAAACTTCTGGGCTCAAGCGATCTACCTGCCTGGGCCTCCCGAAGTGCTGGGATTACAGACTGAGCCATCTCCCCAGGACTAGTCATTATTTTCTTTCCCATTCTACTGTTGGGGAAGGTGAGGCTCAGCGAGGTTAGGTGACTTGCCTGAAGTCACTCAAGTAGCACAAGGCAGAGCTAGAATTAGAACTTGGGACTCAACTTCTCTTTCTTCTGCACCAATCTGCCTCTGACACATTCCTGGGAAAATAAAAAAAATAAAAAAAATAAAAAAAAAGAAAGGTGATGGAGAGTAGAAGAAGAGCTAAGAGGAAGTAGGCCTTTTAGCTAAGTCTTACACTTAGAGAAACTGACACTCAGACAGGAAAAGTAATTGTCTAAGGTCACAAAGAAAAAACAAATCATAACGGCTAAGTGTCTCAGCTCAAAGCTTGCCCCGCTCTGCCTTTCTTGTCTTGGTAATGTATGGCAAGTCACTTTGGCCTTCCAGATCTCAGTTTGCTTATCTATAAAATGGGGCTAGCCACAGGAGTTTAAGACCAGCCTGGGCAATGCAGTGGGAACTCATCTCTGAAAAACAAAAGAAAACAAAACACCGTTAGCTGGGTGTGGCGGTGTGCACCTGTAGTCACAGCTGGGAAACTGAGGCAGGAGGGTCACTTGAGCGCAGGTGTTTCAGGCTGCAGTGAGCTATGATGCTGCTGCTGTAGTCCAGCCTGGGAAACGGAATGAGACCCTGTCTCCAAAAAAGAAAAAAAAGATAAAATAAAATGGGATTAATCAAATCAACCTTTCACAATTGCTGAAAATGAAAGAAGAAATCATTAATGAGAAAGAACTTGTTCCAGTGATCAGCACAGAGCTAGTGCCTGATAAATACTAGATTTTTTTGTTCCTCCTCAATGCGCTCCTCAGAATAGGGGTGGAATGTCTGCTGATTGTCAGAGTCTGTGCTGGTGGGCTCCTCACTGTTTTTTCAATGCAACATTTTCAACAATAAAAAGTAGAGAGACTGATGGAATAAATTCCCATATACCCACCATCCAGCTTCGGTAATTATCAACTTCTGGCCAATTTTATTTCGTGTATACCCCCAGTGGATTGTTTTAATGCAAATCCAGACACCCTATTTCATCTGTAAATACTTCAGTGTGGTTTTCCCTTCTTTCTTTCTTTATTTCTTTTTTTTGAGATAGGGCCTCACTCTGTCGCCCAGGCTGGTGTGCAGTGGCACAATCTCGGCTCACTGCAACCTCCCGACTCCCTAGTTCAAGCGATTCTCCTGCCTCAGCCTCTGGAGTAACTGGGATTACAGGCATGCATCACCACGCCCAGCTAATTTTTGTATTTTTAGCAGAGACAGGGTTTCACCATGTTGTTGATCTTCTGACCTCGTGATCCCCCGCCTCGGCTTCCCAAAGTACTAGGATTACTGGCGGGAGCAACCGAGCCCGGCGATTTTTTTTTTTTTAAACAAAACTACTACAATAGTCTTATTGAACACACCTCAAAAGACAATGATTACATCATCTTATGAACTCTCTGTGTAATATTCAACAATCCCTGATCGTCTCCATTATTTTCCTTCTTTTTATAAAATCAGCCAGGTGCAGTGGCTCACACCTGTAATCCCAGCACTTTGGGAGCAGATCACTTGAGCCCAAGAGTTCAAGAGCAGCCTGGGCAACATGGCGAAATTCCATCTCTACTAAAAATACAAAAAAAAAAACTAGCCAGGGGTGGTAGTACATGCCTGTAATCCCTACTTGGGAGGCTGAGGCACGAGAATCGCTTGAACCAGGAAGGTGGAGTTTGCAATGAGCCATGATCATGCCACTGCACTCCAGCCTGGGTGACATATCGAGACTCAACCCGACCCCCAATTTGCCCAGGCTGGAGTGCAATGATCTCGGCTCACCACAACCTCTGCCTCCTAGGTTCAAGTGATGCTCCTGCCTCAGCCTTCCCAGTAGCTGGGATTACAGGCATGTGCCACCATGCCCAGCTAATTTTGTATCTTTTTTTTTTTTAGTAGAGATGGGGTTTCTCCATGTTGGTCAGGCCAGTCTCGAACTCCTGACCTCAGGTAATCCTCCCACCTTGGCCTCTCAAAGTGCTGGGATTACAGGCGTGAGCCACCACACTCAGCTGACCCCAAAAGGACATCACATAATTCATAACTAAGGTTTGAGCAGATATTATCCAATATCTGTATATATCTGCATTTCTAAGTTATGTATGTCTTCTGTGGAGATGACATATGAATTAAACTTCACTGAGATGGAAATTCCAAAGGATAATACTTAAAAATGCATGTGCATAGGAGCTGTTCTTGCACCCAGTAGTCTATTCATGAGCAATCTGGGGGTGGGGGGAACAACTTCATCAAGCGTTTTCTAAATCTCCAGACCGGTCGGAACTCTACTTGCAAAACAAAGGAAAAGGGAGCCTATGAAACTCCGTGGAAAGTGTTCATCTCTCTGATCTCCCGACTGTTCACCAATTCCGGGAGAAGGAAAGGAAGGCTCTCCTGCCAAAGCCTCCGTCAATGTAGGGGGATCCTGGGCAATGATATTTACAAACCGGAAACTGCTTCAGGGAAGGGGTGATGTTTTCATTTTTCATTTTAAAGTGCTCGCTCCCTCAGAGCACACGGGAGGCAGGTCAGTGGCTCAGCCAAGAGACTTTAAACAAACCACATTGCCCGCAGGCCGGCTTGGTGAAGGAGGGGATTTACTTTTCTCCCCTCCGCCTGAGGGGTGTTAACAGCAGAATTAAGTCTGGGGAATCTGGCAGGGGCTTTCTTGCTGCGGGGGAGGTGTGTCTGTGCCTCTTTGCAAAGCATTAATCACTGGTTTATAGAGGGGAAAGAGAAGAAACCCATACACGCCGCGCCACGCAGGAAGCCGGTGCGGCTGCTCAATTTTGGGTTCCCTTTGAGGCAAATCTCCCCGCTCCCCAATTCCACTGGGATCAGCTCAGCTTGCCTTTGACCAGGCCTCCAGGGGAACGTGGCGTGGGGACAAACCCTAAGGAGGTGGGGAACAACCAGAGGAAATGCACCACTTTCTTGTATTTTTTTAAATATGTATTTTTTGGTCAAGTGCAGTGGCTCGGGCCTGTAATCCCAGCACTCTGGGAGGCGGAGGGGAGAGGATCACTTGAGCCCAGGAGTTAAAGACTAAGCTGGGCAACATAGCAAGACCCTGTCTTTACAAAAAAAAAAAAAAAATTAAAAAATAAATAAGAAATATGTATATATATTTTATGCCAGATAACATATTCTTTTTTAAAAAAGATTCCTTTTGTTATTCTGAATGTATTTACTTGGGATATATTTTAATATTAATAGTTCACATTTAATTCTACACTTAAAGAATCACCCTTATTTAAAAAAAAAAAAAAAGAAAGCCGGTGTGATGGCTCACATCTGCATTCCCAGCACTTTGGGAGGCCGAGTTGAGAAGCTTGCTTAAGTCTAAGAGTTCGAGACCAGCCTGGGCAACATGGCAAGGCCCCGTCTAAACAAAAAAATTAAAAAATTAGCCAGGCATGGTGGTGTGCGCCTGTAGTCCCAGCTACTTGGGAGGCTGAGTCAGGAGGATTGCTTGAGCCCAGGAGGTCCTGCCTGCAATGAGCCATGAACGCTCCACTGTACTCCAGCCTGGGTGACAGAGTGAGACCCTGTAAAAAAGAAAAAGAGACTGAGACAAAACGAGCATTCCAAGGGACAGGGGCGTACATAGCAGCTCTAGGTACATCACAACTATCTGCTAGATAAATGGTAGCATCATCCAGGTGTTACCCGGACACAAGCCATTTTTCCCCTCCACCTTTATTAATAATACATGCAATACCTCATCAACTGGACCTCAAGACTTTTGCCTACGCTGCAGGTAGATCTTGCTAAATGGACTGAAAGTGCCAGGCTGAGCAAGTGATACTGAAAAACATTTACATCCTGAAACCCTCAGCAATTTGGCCATGTGTTTAACAGCGTTGGCCTCCGAAGATTCCAACTGAATCCTTCTTCCTCTTCTCTGGCAAAGAGTGCCACTTTATTGCACCCATGATGTTGGATGGGTCTTAAAATGAGCCTTCTGGGGTCCCTCCGTGGTCAGTTCAGCCCACTACTCTGCTGTCTCAAATCCATTTGCAATGGCTATAAAAGGCTGTCAGCTGATGTTAGCAGTAAATCTTTCATTCAAAAAGGCTGACAAGAGAGAAGCAGCTTGAGTTTCCACTCCAATCTTGCAAACTTGCAGTCCTGCTCTGCCACCTTTTTTTTTTTTTTTTTTTTTGAGATGGAGGTTTGCTCTTGTTGCCCAGGTTGAGTGCAATGGCAAGATCTCGGCTCACTGCAATCTCCGCCTCCCAGGTTCAAGCGAGGAGGATGGCAACTGTCTCAGCCTCCAGAGTAGCTGGAATTACAGGCATGTACCACCATGCCTGGCTAGTTTTGTATTTTTAGTAGAGACAGGGTTTCTCCGTGTTGGTCAGGCTGTTCTCGAACTCCCAACCTCAGGTGATCCGCCCGCCTCCCAAAGTGCTGGGATTACAGGCGTGAACCACCGCGTCCGGCCGCCACCTTGTTTTTCAATACACAGTCCCCACCCTCCCTCCACAATGTTTCTATCCCGTGATGGTCACGTGCAAAACTAGAGCCTGAGGTGTGGTTTCATGGTAGTAGAAGAAAGGTCAGATTGTATTCCTTGCTTCTTAGGCTGGTAACTGTTCAAATCACACAGCCTCTGTCCTTCTGTGTCTTTGTGGAAAATGGTGCACTTTTGCTGGCAAACAGGTTTTTCTGGCTGGTTACTCTTAAGATGGATGTTTCCCTTGACTGAGGGAAGCCAGGGACTGTCAGGAATGTTTGCAAGTGAAGGAGGTTTGGTGGTGTTCTCAGAGCCTGAGACCGAGAAATGAGGGACTTCGTTGTAGACTCGTATCTGAACCTATCTCTTAGGGTCATCACGGCTCCCACTGGTCAAAGGGTTCTAGAAAAACAGCATCAGCTGGGTTTATTGATTGGCATTTCACGATCAAGTCAGACAAGCAAGCTGGCAGAAAAGCGACTTACGGGTTTTGAGTGAAAATATCTGGCTTCAGACTCCTGTAGCCCAGATATGGTGAGCAAAGCCAACCAGACAACCTCTCCAACCTATGCTATCTATCAAATGGGGCTGGAGCTTCCTGCTCTATTTCCTGGGGCCTTTGGATAAAATCCTTGGCAAATTTTACAGCACGGAATTTTGGAGATAGTTGTTGCTATTATGGTAATTATGACAATAAGGGAAACACTTTTTGGGACTGAAATTAATTGCCATTTATAAAACGAATGGGAAATTTCCTGCACCCTGTGCTGGGAAGGTGTGCATTGTGGGGAGTTTGCAAGATTAAGCAATAGGATTGTTATTGTTTCAGGTGATGTACAGATTAGCTGCTCTTCAGATGTGTGAAAAGATAAATCCCAGGATGCTACACTCTCCGAGGAAGATCTGGGTGCTTTCCTGTGGAAGCATAAATAAATACTCACACATATTCAAACACATGTAGAGTTGGAAGTTATAGAAATATTGAATTTTTGTTATTTTTGTCTTTCTCTAATCTGTTCCCTATAGCAGCAGCCAGAGAATCATTTTATTTTATTTTTATATTTTTAGCAGAGTCTTGCTCTGTCTCCCAGGCTGGAGTGCAGTGGTGCAATCTCAGCTCACTGCAATTCTCCTGCCTCAGCCTTTCAAGTAGCTGGGACTACAAGGCACATGCCACCACACCCGGCTAATTTCTGTGTGTGTCTGTGTATTTTTACTAGAGACGGCATTTCTCCATGTTGGCCAGTTTGAGCGCCTGGTCTCAAACTCCTGTCCTCAAGGGATCCACCCACCTCGGCCTCCCAAAGTGCTGGGATTACAGGCCTTGGGTCACCATGCATGGCCCAGAGGATCACTTTAGAATGCAAATCGGATCATTCTTTATCACCACATTATATATCTTTAGTAGTTTCCCTTTGCTCTTAAGGGAAGGACCAACAATTAATAGGTCTGGAAGGCCTTGCAAGGTCTAACTCCTGCTCTCTCTTCTCTGGCTCCTTTAGTCTCATGTTCTCAGTCATTTTTTCTGCCCTCACCTTGTGGTAAATTGATTTATTGACACTAAAACTTCATCCCAGACTGGTGTGCTGGCTCATGCCTATAATTCCAGTATTTTGGGAGGCCAAGGCGGGAAGATTGAGACCAGGAATTTGAGACCAGTCTAGGTAACATAGCGAGACCTCATCTCCACCAAAAAAAAAAGAAGGAAAAAGAATCAAGACAACACTTCACATCCTCGTATTCATGCCTTATGCCTGAGACCCGGCAGTTTCACTCTGATCTTTGACTTTAACCTTGGTCATGTGACCTGCTTTGGCCAATCAAGAGTGAGCAGAAATGACTGTGGGCCAGTTCTGTCTCCAGGCTTGTGGAGGGATTGCATGTTTCTACTTGTCCTCTCATGCCTCTGCTATTGCTGTGAGAAGGGCTGGTGTTCCTTTGGCCTGGGGCCCACCCAGAATGGACACAGCTGGGACAGACTGGAGCCCACCTTGCATCTGGTGCTAAGCTGTCAGAACTGCAGCTTGAAGCAGGGCAGCCTGGCTGAGGCCCACCAAGATCAGCCAGCCTGCAAACACTGGAGAAACCAGTGCTTCCTGTGGTATGTCACTGAGGTTTTGTGGTTGGTTGTTTCATGGCAGTATCTGACTGATGCAAGATCCCCTGGTTTTCTTTTCTTTTGAGACAGAATTTTGATCTGTTGCCCAGGCTGGAGTGTAGTGGCATGAGCACAGCTCACTGCAGCCTTGATCTTCTGGGCTCAAGTGATCCTCCCACCTCAGCCTAATGAGTAGCTGGGACAACATGTCACACCATCATGTCTGGCTAATTCTTTTTTTTTTTTTTTTTTTTAAAGAGATGGGGTCTTTCTATGTTGCCCAGACTAATCTCAAAACCCTGACCTCAAGTGATTCTCCCACCTTGGCCTCTTGATGTGCTGAGATTATAGGCATGAGCCACCATGCCAGGCCCTGATGATTTTCTTTTCATCTCCCATCCTTGCCATGATTTCTCTGCCTGCCACAGGATCCAGGATGCTGCCTTCTTGTCACTGACAGACTTCTATTCATCCTTCAGGTCTCAGCTCAAAGTTCATTGCTCTTAAGAAGCCTTTCCTAACTAACCCCTCAGGTAAGGGGTAAACCATTTATTACACACCCTCTCTAGTCCCATACCTCTCCTTCATGGCTCTTATCAGAATTGTACTTTTATGTGATCCTTCAGTTGCTGTCCATCTTCCTCTCTAATGCTTTATGAGGTTAGAAACCATCACTCTGGGTCACATTTGCACCCCTAGAACACAGCACAGCACCTTCCCAGGCATGTAGTAGGGGCTCAGTACACTTTGCTGAAATGAATCAATGAACGAAGGAGTTGAGCATCATTTCTCCAGGTTAAAATATTGTAAATTGAAAATGAGACCAGGCACAGTGGCTCATGCCTGTAATCCCAGCACTTTGGGAGGCCTAGGTGGGTGAATCACTTGAGGTCAGGAGTTTGAGACCAGCCTGGGCAACATGGCAAAACCCGTCTCTACTAAAAATACAAATTTTAGCCAGGTGTGGTGAAGCACGCCTGTAATCCCAGCTACTCGGAGGGCTGAGGCATGAGAGTTGCTTGGACTGCCTGCCTGGGAGGTGGAGGTTATAGGGAGCCTAAATTGTGCCACTGCACTCCAGCCTGGGTGACAGAGTGAGACTCTGACTCAAAAAAAAAAAGAACAATTTATATGACCTAAAGGACCAGAATAGAAAAAAAAATAAGGCCATGCTCCATGGCTCATGCTCGTAATCCTAACACTTTGGGAGGCCAAGGAGGATCACCTGAGCCCAAGAGTTCAAGACCAGCCCAGGCAAAATGGTGAAACCCTTCTCTACAAAAAATCCAAAAGCTAGCTGGGCATGGTGGTGCTTGCCTATTATCCCACCTACTTGAGAGGTTGAAATGGGAAGTTTGCTTGAGCCCAAGAGGTTGAGGCTGCAGTGAGCTGTGATTGTGCCACTGCACTCCAGCTTAGGTGACAGAGTGAGACCCAGTCTCAAAAAAAAAGAGAACGAGAGAGAGAATAAAGATATGAAACAAAGAAATACAGCAGCTGTTGATATACAGCGGCAAATCAACAACGATGAATGTGCCCAGATTGAGGAAGATGTAAGACAGAGAGGAAAATAAAGTTGGATTGGTTGCATCTATCATTCATTCATTCATCCATTTGTTCACTCATCAAGAGCATTCCAGGGGCTGGATGTGGTGGCTCAGGACTGTAATCCCAGCACTTTGGGAGGCCAAGGCAAGAGTAGTTCGAGACCAGCCTGGCCAATGTGGTGAAACTCTGTTTCTACCAAAAAACAAAAATTAGCCGGACATTGTGGTGCTTGGCTGTAATCCCAGTTACTTGAGAGGCTGAGGTAGAAGAATTGCTTGAACCTGGGAGGTGGAGATTGCAGTGAGCCAAGATCACATCATTATACTCCAGCCTGGGTGACAGAGCGAGACTCTGCTAAAATTAAATAAATAAATAAAATAAAATGATCTGTCTCCAAAAAACACAATCAAAAAAGAACATGCCAGGCCTTTGGAGTCTGCTGCATGATGCTGGGAAAGACTTCTAAGGTGGACGATCCTTGAGTTGAGCCTTGGAGATTCTCAAGTCAGGATGTGACAAAGGCAAGAGCTGGCTACAGCTGTAGCTGTTGCTTCTCAGTGCTATGGAGACTTAGAGGGAGGCATCAAGGAAGGCTTCCTGGACGAGGGGGCTTTGGGGATGCACCGTACACATGAGCCAAGTTCACCAGGTGGTGTTGGAGGAGAAGAGATGTTCAAGACAGAGGAAGCAGCATGCAGAGATGAATAGCGGTAGAAAGTGTTCTGAGGATGGCACATCATTTGGTGGAGTGATGTATAAGAGCACCTGGCTGGTGATTGGGTTGGCATGTAATAAGGGTTAATATTTACCCTGTGCCAGCACTGTGTGAAACACTTAACACCGGTTGAGTCTCGTCCTAGCCTTACCCAGCTCCACCACCGAGGAAGCTGGTACTGTTGTCAGCTCTTTTCACAGATCAGGAAACTAAAACACAGAGAAGTCATAGACGAAAGTGACAGGGTCGGGATTTGAATTCAGCCAACCTGGATCCAGATCATGGGTCTCAGCCATTAGACAATACTGCTAGGGCCTTGGGGCGTGCTGGGCTCCACAGATGGGTCATTGCTGCTCTTCATTGCTTTTTTTCTTTTAAAGACAGGGCCTCACTCTGTTATCCAGGCTGGAGTGCATTGGCACAATCACGGCCCACTATAGCCTCCCTCCCGGGCTCAGGTGATCCTCCCAGCTTAGCTTCCCAGGTAGCTGGGACCACAGGTGCTCACCACCACACCCAGCTAACTTTTTGTGTTTTTAGGGTAGAGATAGGGGTCTCACTATGTTGCCCAGGCATAGTGAGACCTCCTTGAACTCCTGGGCTCAAGTGATCCTCCCAACTCAGCCTCCCAAAGTGCTGTGATGACAAGCATGAGCCACCGTGTGCAGCCAGCACATAGTTCTTGAGCTATGGCAAATCATGGAAAGTTTTTGAACAGATAACTGATGTGGCCAGCTGTGGAATTTGTGGGAGCCAGATTTGGGACAGTAGTTCAAGGCATGCATGGGCTAAATTTAAACAAAAAAAGAGGAGGCTCTAGGGGTCATGAGTCGACTGAGTTGGAGGTCAATTTAACAAGCAGCCAACAGGTCTATTGAGAAGTTCTCAGTAGCAGGAGAGGAGATTAGCAGCTTATGGGAGAAAACAAGGGAAGCCGGGAGATGCTGGGGAACAGATAAGGAAGATCTACATAAATATTTCAGTGGGGTGGGGGAGCCCGATGATTGTTTCTGCCCAGACCTCAGTGCAGGAGCTAATGGGAAAAAACCTAACCCGGGGTTATGATATTTGGGGTGGGGAGGAGTCAGATGGAAAAGATAGAGGTATCAGAAGGAAAGGCTAATGGAACGACAAGGGAGGCATTAAAAGGCAATAAATCTAGCAGCCTGGATGGTATTTACCCAGGAATCCTGCAGAGGACGGTTAACTCTTAGAACATTTCTCACCTGGGGCTGAGGCTGGCAAAACCGCGTCTCTACTGAAAATACAAAAATTAGACTGGTGGGCATCCTACTCAGGCTCCCAACAAGGGGTTTGAGCCCGTTGTCAGAAGAATCAGCCCGTAGAAGCGATGTCTTTCTAGGCTGGGAGCCCAGGGAGTCTTTGGAGACAGATGGGAGCCCCAAGTTGCGGAAGGATGGGCTGATAAAAGGGTTCCATCACCTCAATCACTGGGGAACATTCTCTAGAAGAGTTAATCAGCCCATGGGGAAGAGAGAACCACATGATATAATTTATTTACCTACTCTGATAAAATCCTTCCCAGAAGGCTGTGGATGGTAATTCTCTCTAATTATATCTCAAGCAAGGTTCTTTAGACTCGTAGACATGTTAACTCATTAGTGATCACAGCACACCTGGGAAAAAGGTCAGGTGGGTGATGGCCAGCTTCAACAGCCCGATAGGGGAAACTGAGGCACTTTTCTGGCTACACCAGCCAGCTGGGGGAAATTGATTAGAAGGACAGAGAACTATAATTTCCCGAGCATTAAGCGTTTACAGGGAGGCGAGAAAGAGATTAGGCGCCGGCACTTGGGTTCAATTTCCCTTCTACCTGTGCTTTCTGTGTCATCTGAGAAAAGTCACCCAACGGCTCTGGGCTTCAGTTTGATCTCCAAACGAAAAGAGCTGGGTGCAATGGACTGTATTGTTCCTGATACATGAGCCTGTTTGTTTGGGAATTTAACCTCCCTTTGAGGTAAGGAGAAATGCCAAGTTTGTTGTGTGACAATGAGGGTGGGTTTAGGTTAGACTGTAGGATGAACTTGGTCACACTGTATGGGACATTGTGATAAATTCCTCATGACCTTCAGTGGCAGATAAGTCAAGGGTTAGACTCTCCAGATATCTAAAGGTATAAATGAAGAATAGCAAAGTTAGGATACCGGCTTTATGCCATACAGCAAATTACTTGTCGGGGACCAGGGAGATGAACTGGGAGATTTCAAGGATGGCTGCAAAAATTCCTTCTGTGTTCATAGGACTTTGGTCCTCCTCCTAAGAGGGGGAGTCTGGGCCCTATGCAGGATGAAGTTAGAGGGGGGAGCGGGGAGGGAAGCGCTAACACCTGTAATCCCCCCCGCACTTTGGGAGGCCGAGGCAGATGGATCACCTGAGATCAGAAGTTCAAGACCAGCCTGGTCAACATGGTGAAACCCTGTCTTTACTAAAAATACAAACCTTAGCCATGCATGGTGGCACATGCCTGGTAATCCTGGCTACTCAGAAGTCTGAGGCAGGAGAATCACTTGAACCAGGGAATCGGAGGTTGCAGTGAGCGGATATTGTGCCATTGCAATCCAATCTGGGTGACAGAGCAGGACTCAGTCTCCAAAAAAAAAAAAAGAGAACAGGAGATGGGGATAATGATGCTTTGTGACATCTGAAGCTGGCCCTTGAGGGACCTTCATTTCTGTTTCCGCCTTGCTGGGCTCCTGGTATCATGGAATGGAAGCTTAAACTAGATCCCTGAGTGATGAGAGCTCACGTCAAGACCCAGGTTCCAGCATTTAACCTACAAAGCCCTGACATATAGGGAAGCTATCTTAAGGGTCTTCACTCCAAAAACTGTCCAGCACAAGCCCTCCCATAAGAAATGATACATCATGGTTGCCTGACACCATTACATTTGAGGTGGTTTGTTTCATAGCAAGTAAACACTGACGGATAATTAAGGTTTGAATAAATTCTGATTTTTCTCACTTTTTGTTCTGAAGGCTGATGTCTTCTACTCCTGATCTGGTTGGCTGGAGATACTTGGAAGCTATGGCCTTTCACCTGTAAGAGTTTCACTTTGCTTCAAGGAATGAAATAACAGCTGTGAAATATTTTTGTGAACCATGAAGCAATCCTGATGTATTGATGTTATGTTTTTATTTCTCATCTCTTTCCTTATTGGGTTAGGGACAGGAACTGAAGTAAAGGAAGGGAGACGTTAGAGATGGGAAGGGGAAGATAGATGAGAAGGAGAACAATTTGCTAAACACCTACTATGCGGCTAGGTGCTGAGTGATTCGCTTTCCATTCACTGCAGCCTCCACTCAGCAATCCTATAAAATGTGCATTCTTCCCATTGTTCAGACGAGCAAACTGAGGCTCGGGAAATGTAGGTGGCATGTCCAAAACTTCATAGCCTTGGCAGAATCAGGATTTGAACCGAGGTCTGTCTGGATATAGTCACCAGACTTAGTTCATTCTTCACACTGGTCTGAACTTGTATGGAGAGAACTGAACAGAGCTGATATCTGAGGACATTTAAGATCAAAAAATAAATAAATAATTTTGGCCAGGCGAGGTGGCTCATGGTTGTAATCCCAGCACTTTGGGAGGTCGAGGTGGGTGGATCACTTGAGGTCAGGAATTTGAGACCAGCCTGACCAACATGGCAAAACCCCATCTCTACTAAAAATACAAAAATTAGCTAGGCGTGGTAGTACACGCCAGTAGTCCCAGCTACTCGAGAGGCTGAGGCAGGAGAATCACTTGAACCCGGGAGGTGGAAGTGCACTGAGCCGAGATCGTGCCACTGCACTCCAGCCTGGGCAACAGAGTGAGACTCTGTCTCAAAAATAATAATAATAAAATAAAATAAATTTCAACTTTCATTTTAGATTGAGAAGGTCATCTAAGGTCTTCAGACTTCAGCTTTACCTTTGCCTGAAGCTGGGGTTTTGGAGACAATTAGAAACTAGGATCTTTTTTTCCAATTTCACTCTGAGTTTATTTTAATCAGAGTCCTGGGAAAAACAGAATTCCTTCAATTCTGTTCAATCAGGAAGTGTTTAATGCAGGACTATTTATAGAAAGGAGGACACGGCTGAAGAAACCAACAAGGGATGCTAAAGCACGCTGGGGCCAGCAACAGAAGGAGCAGGGGCTGGGAGCGGGTGTATGGAGCCCAGCAAGGGCTGGAACTGTAGGGGTGGGGCTGTTCCTCATGAGCTGTGGTCATGGAGGCTCACAGACACTTCCAGGGAGAGGACAGGGAAGAGACACCTCAACCGGACCTTCCTCCTATCTCCTGCCAGCGCCTCCCATAAACTGAACCCAATCAGAAGCTGAGGCCATGGGACTAGGACATCTTGCTCTGATGCATCTGCAGGGGTGCAGGGTGGCGCCCCAGCCCTGGTGGAGCACGGATCCCTGTGTGGGGGTGGGGTGGGGAATAAGCATCTCAGACTTTGTCTGTTAGTTGGCCCTGTCCCCTCCGTCCTCTTTGACCCTCTGACTAGGAACACACTCAGTGACCTTGGGGGTGTTTTACTCAAAGAAAGAGGACTCTTGGATGTGTTTCAGTAGGTGTGCGGGGGTTTCCTGGAACCGTGGCGTGGTCCCCAAGCCCTGCACAAACACCCTCTCCACCTGTCAGCACTCCATAGGCTCAAGTGAGTCCCTGTCGCACTTGGAGAAGAATTTGGAGCGTGTGTCTCCCAGCCGCTGTCCAGACCTTTTATAATGGGAGTCTTATTTAAAGGATGTGTTTATTAACTTGATCGGTTGCTTTCATTACCGGCTGTGTGACCTTGAGGATGTAACGTAACCTCTCTAGGTCTCGGTTTTCTCGTCTGTAAAATGGAAGATTATGATGAGAATTAACAATGGCAAAGTATTTGATGTCAGGCACTAAGTCAAAAAAAAAAAAAAAAAGGAATGTCTGTGTATCTAGCACTCAGACACTGCCAGACACCGATTAAGTGCACAGTGTGTGGTAGTTCCTTTTTTTCCTCCTTTATCTCGTCTTCTTTTTCTTCCTTCTTCTCCTTCTGTCATGGAGTATGGATCCTGTGTATCAGAGAAAGCACAAGAAAAAATAATAGAATTCATAATCTTTTGCAATTTTTCTTTCTTTTTTGAGATGGGGTCTTGCTCTGTCACCCAGGCCAGAGTGCAGTGGTGTGGACTTGGCTCATTGCAACCTCTACCTCCTGGGTTCAAACAATTCTCCTGCCTCAGCCTCCTGAGTAGCTGGGAATACAGGCACATAACACCATACTCAGCTAATTTTGTATTTTTAGTAGAGATGGGTTTCACCATGTTGGCCAGGCTGGTCTCAAACTCCTGGCCTCAAATGATCCACCCACCTTGGCCTCCCAAAGTGCTGGGATTACAGATGTGAGCCACTGCATCTGGTGTAATTTTTTGCATACTTTCTATGATAGGCTTGGTGTATTTGGTTGCTATTACTTGCAGTAGCGCTGGGAATTAGGTATTTTCTTTCCTTTTTTATTTTTTTGTTTGAGACAGGGTCTCACTCTGATGCCCAGGCTGGAATGTAGTGGTGCAATCTCTCTCACTGCAAACTCTGCCTCCTGAGTTCAAGTGATTCTCCTACCTCAGCCTCCCAAATAGCTGGGACTAGAGGCATGTACTACCATACCTGGCTAATGTTTTATATTTTTAGTAGAGATGGAGTTTCACCATGTTGGCCAGGCTGGTCTCGAACTCCTGACTTCAAGTGATTCTCCTGCCTCAGCATCCCAAAGTGCTGGGATTTCAGGCAAGAGCCACCGCAAGGGGCCCAGGCTCAGAGATTTTAACTTGCCCAAGGCCACCCACCTAGGAAATGGAAGGGCCAAGATACAAGGAATAAAAAGACAAGAGAGATTCATTGGGACTCTGCTCTTTATTTTTATTTTTATACTATGGAGTCTTGCTGTCACCCAGGCTACAGTGCAGTGATGCGATCACAGCTCGCTGCAGCCTTGAACTCTTGGGTTCAAACAATCCTCCCACCTCAGCCTCCCGAGTATCTGGGAATATAGGTATGCACACCATGCCTGGCTAATTTTTTATTTTTTTTGTAGAGATGGGGTCTTGCTATGTTTCCCAGGCTGGTCTTGAACTCCTGGCCTCAAGCAGTTCTCCCTTCTTGGCCTCCCAAAGCCCCGGGGTTATAGGCATGAGCCATTGCACCTGGCCGACTCTGCTCTTTAGATATCACTGCTTTGAGTGGTGGAGAAACCAGAGGGCAAGAACAACCACAAGGAACTGGATCAGTGCAGAGTGGGTACCTGAGTGAGCCCGCCTGGGAGTGTGGTGGAGAAGATGCGGTCCTTGGAATTTCTCTTTGGACCTGTAGTCTTCATTTTTTTTTTTTGTTTTGAGATGGAGTCTCATTCTGTCACCCAGGCTGGAGTACAGTGGTGTGATCTTGGCTTACTGCAACCTCCACCTCCCAGGTTCAAGCAATTTTCCTGCCTCAGCCTCCCAAGTAGCTGGGACTACAGGCACATGCCACCATGCCTGGCTAATTTTTTGTGTTTTTGGTAGAGATGGGGTTTCACTGTGTTAGCCAGGATGGTCTTGATCTCCTGACCTCATGTTCCGCCCACCTCAGCCTCCCAAAGTGCTGGGATTACAGGCGTCAGCCACCGTGGGCCTGGACCTATAATCTTCTTTTGGAATTGTTTGTTTTTATTTTGTTGCCCAGGCTGGTCTCTAACCCCTAGCCTCAAGCAATTCTCCTGCCTTGGCCTCCCAAAGTGCTGAGATTATAGGTGTGAGCCATCACACCTGGCCTACAATAATTTACCTTAAAAACAAAACAAGCCAGGTATGGTGGCCCATGCCTGTAATCCCAGCATTTTAGGAGGCTGAGGTGGGAGGATCCTTTGAGACTAGGAGTTCAAGACTAGCCTAGGCAACATAGTGAGACCTTCTTTCTATAAAACATCAAAAACATAGCCAGGCATATAGTCCCAGCTACTTGGGAGGCTGAGGCAGGAGGATCACCTGAGCCTGGGAGGTCAAGGCCACAGTGAGCCGTGATCACACCACTGCACTCCAGCCTGGGTGACAGAGCCAGACCATCTCAAAAATAAATAAATAAAAATTTAAAAGAAAATGACAACACATAACACACAAACACAAAAACAACAACAGAGCATTGTATCAATCAGCTAGGGCTGCCATAACAATATACCACAGATGGGGTGGCTTAAACAACAGGAATATATTCTCTCACAGTTCTCGAGGCTGGAAGTCCAAGATCAAGGTGCCTGCAGAGTTGTTTTCTGGTGTGGGCTCTCTCTTGCTGCTTCTCCACATGGTCATTCCTCTGTCCATATGTGCCACAGGTGTCTCTCCATGCGCCATTTTTTTTTTTTTTTTTTTTTTTTGGGAACAGTCTCGCTCTGTCACCCAGGCTGGAGTACAGTGGCACAATCTCGCAACCTCCACTTCCTGGGTTCAAGCATTTCTCCTGCCGCAGCCTTCCAAGTAGCTAGGAATACAGGCATATGCCACCATGCGATTATCTATTTACTTACTTATTTTATTATTTATTATATATTATATTAATTATATATATATTAATTATAATAATAATTATATATTATATTAATTATTATATATTATTATTATAGAAGAAGAGATTATCTATTTACTTACTTATTTTATTATTTATTTTTTAGTAGAGGTAGGGTTTCACCATGTTGGCCAGGCTGGTCTCGAACTCCTGGTCTTAAGTGATCCACCTGCCTGGGCCTCCCAAACTGCTGGGATTACAGATGTGAGCCACTGTGCCCAGCCCTAATCTCTTCTTCTAGAGACACTGGTTATGTTGGAATAAGGTCTACCCTACAGACCTGATTTACTTAATTATCTCTTTCAATGTTCTATGAGTACCAGGAGTTAGGGCTTCAAATTATGAATTTTGTGGGGACATAATTTAGCCCATAACAAATGCCTTTGGAATTATTTTTATTATCATTAGTTTTCTTTTTTGAGATGGAGTATCTCTGTCACCCTGATTGGAGTGCAGTGGTGCGATCTCAGCTCACTGCAACCTCTGTCTCCCAGGTTCAAGCAATCCTCCTGCCTTAGCCTCCTGAGTAGCTGGGATTACAGGCATGTGCCACCACACCCAGCTAATTTTTGTATTTTTAGTAGAGACGAGGCTTTGCCATGTTGACCAGGCTGGTCTCTTGACCTCAGGCGATCCACTTGCCTTGGCCTCCCAGAGTGCTGGGATTACAGGCATGAGCCACCGCACCCTGCCTGGAATTATTATTTTAGAGACACGGTCTCTCTGTCACCTATGCTGGAGTGCAGTGATGCATCATGGTTCACTGCAGCCTTGAACTCCCAGGCTGAAGCAATCCTCCCACCTCAGCCTCCTGAGTAGTTGGGACTACAGGCATGTGCCAACTACCACCTGGCCAATTTTTTTATAGAGACAAGGTCTCACTTTCTTCGCCAGGCTGGTCTCAAACTCCTGGGCTCAAGCGATCCTCCCTTCTCAGCCTCCCAAAGTGATCTGATTACTAAAGGCATGAGCCACCATGCCTGGCCTTGGAATTATTATTATATTTTCAGTTCCAAAATGATATGAGATTGAACCTTATACAATTGCCTATAGTCAATTGTTTTCAACAAATACTTTCATTACAAAAATGGCAATTTCATTTGCAGCTCATCCTGAGTTTCCTGAGGAGGATAAATGCACAATTTACATTCTGGTTGCCGCAGTATCACAATTACATGCGAGCTGTTTTATCCACGTGAACACCAGAGACAAGGATGCAAGACAAATGGCAAGCATGGACGAAGGAAAACCAGCCAGGCTCTCTCCTGGGTCTAGGACAGGGTCTCTCTTGTGACCACACGTGCGATCTTCCCAGCCTGCGCATCCTTCTTCTCGTCCTTCATTCTCTCACTCACAGGCTCCGAACACCGTGAGCTTCTGCACGGAAATTCACTCTCTTATTCTTTTCTTCCTGCTCCTCTACCTCCAGATAATCCTTTTATTTTTTATTTTTTTAAAAAAGTCTGCTTTCCGGCTGGGCGCAGTGGCTCATGCCTGTGATCCCAGCACTTTGGGAGGCCGAGGCAGGTGGATCATGAGTTCAGGAGATCGAGACCATCCTGACTAACACGGTGAAGCCATGTCTCTACTAAAAATACAAAAAATTAGCCAGGCTTGGTGGCATACGCCTATAGTCCCAGCTACTTGGGAGGGTGAGGCAGGAGAATCTCTTGAACCTGGGAGGCGGAGGTTGCAGTGAGCTGAGATTGAGCCACTGCACTCCAGCCTTGCGACAGAGTGAGACTCCCTCCCCCACACCCCAGCCCCCCCAAAAAAAAGTCTGTTTTCCATAGAGGATCTCAGCCTGGGAAAGGCCAGGCAAGCTTATTTGCAAAGCATCATCTAAAACCCTAGAAAGGAGGTACCATTATTATTCCCCTTTAAAATTTTGTTGTATGTATTTATCTATTTACTACACTTGATCTTAGCCAAAAGGCCAAGAAGCGATTATCTATTTACTTACTTATTTACTTATTTTATTTTTCCTTTCCAGACAGGGTCTCTCTGTCGTCCAGACTGGAGTGCAGTGGAACAAACATGGCTTACTGCAGCCCTGACCTCCTGAACCCAAGTGATTCTCCTACCTTAGCTTCTTGAATAGCTGGGACGACAGGTGTGCACCACCATGCTTGGCTAAATTTTATAATTTTTGTAGAGAGGGGGTTTGGCCATGTTGCCCAGGCTGGTCTCGAACTCCTGAGCTCAAGTGATCCTCCTTCTTTGGCCTCCCAAAGTGCTGGGATTAATTACAGGCATGAGTTACTGCACCTGGCCTATTTTTATTTTTTTTACAGGGACCGCTGCACTGGGGTCTCAGTGCATTGGTCCCTGTAAAAAAAAATAAAAATAGCAAAGAGGAAGAGAGAGGGTGGACTCAACTCCTCATTATCTCCATTTTACAGATGAAGAAAATGAGGCATTCAGAGATTACATAACTTCCCTTGAGTCATATTTGCTTATAAGTGGTAAGGCTGGATTTTGAACCCAGGACAAAGGGGTATGTCTGTCTGTCTGTCTGTATTCATTTTTAATTTATTTTTTAAAGACAAGATCCCAGTCTGCTGTCACTCAGGCTCAAATGCAATGGCATGATCATAGCTCAGTGCAGCCTCAACTTCCTTGGCTCAAGTGATCCTCCCGCCTCAGCCTCCTGAGTAACTGGGACTATAGGCACATGCCGCTGTACCTGGCTAGAGCTTAAAAGCTAGGAGCTTTTAACCTCAATGCTATACCACCTTTTTCAACACCACTGAGTCCAGATACTGACATCAGACTGATGACCCAATGGCACTCCAGCTCAGACCGGTCTTTGGGGCCAGTGATAGGATTCTCTCTTTCCAGTGTCCACTCAAGGGCCAGAATTCTGTACCTTAGGCCAGAATTTCCTCCAGTTCTTTCCATCTCTTAGGCAACCTGCATATCTGTGGCCTCTTCTAGGGGACTGGAAGTGACAGCTGAGACTTGCTTAGTGATGTGACATCATGGGAATTTGAGAGCACAGGCTTTGAGGCTGGCATGGTGATAGTAATAATTGACCTCATAGCGTGAGGGGGAGGATGGCTGAGATAAACGCATAGAAAGAGGCTGGCAGGGTGCTGGGCACTTAGAAGGCACCCAGTGTTGTAGGGATGGTTGGCCTTGTGGATTGTCCTATAGTAATTCCTAGGACTAGAATCCTAATTCTATGGTTGGGGGTTACTTGATGGAACTTGTTTTTGCAGGATAAAAAGGATAATGCTCTGCAAATCTTAATTTGCCTTGGCCTCTCAAAGTGCTGGGATTACAGGCGTGAGCTACCACGCCTGGCCACACCTTGCCTTTTAACAAGCCATGGAATTCCCTTATTTATGATGCTTATGGTTGATTGTATTTCTCTTCATAGTAAAATGTAAGCCCCATAGATGTTTAAAAAGTATTTATTTTTATTTCAACATTTTTAATCGATACATAATATTTGTATATATTTATACAAATGTGTACAAATATTTATGGGGTACATGGGATATTTTGATACATGCATACAACGTGTAATGGTCAAGTCAGGGTATTTAGGCATGGGTGTTTTGTAGGTTTTCAAAATAGTCATATGGCTGGGCATGGTGGCTCATACTTGTGATCCCAACACTTTTTGGAGACTGAGGTGGGAGGATTGCTTGAGCCCAGGAGTTTGAGACTAGCCTGGGCAACATAGTGAGACCTCAACTCTACCTAAAATTTAAAAATTAGCTGGGCATCGTGGTGCGCATCTGTAGTCCCAGGTCCCTGGGAGGCTGAGGTGGGAGGATCGCTGGAGCCCAGGAGGTCGAGGCTGTGGTGAGCTGTAATCACACCACTGCCCCTCCGGCTTGGGTGACAGCAAGACCCTGTCCCAGTTAAAAAAACAGAACAAAACCAAAACCCAACCCACAGCCAAACAAAAGACAAAACAGTCGTGGGTTAAATGAACATATCAGCTTCTTCCCACTCCAAATTGAGTGCTCCTTTCATCACACCTGAAAGTTTTTCTGGACCAGACGCGGTGGCTCACATCTGTAATCCCAGCATTTTGGGAGGCCAAGTTGGGCGGATGACTTGAGGTCAGGAGTTCGAGACCAGCCTGGCCAACATGGGAAAACACACCTGTACTAAAAATACAAAATTAGCCTGGCATGGTGGTGCGTGCCTGTAATCCCAGCTACTTGGGAGGCTGAGGCAGGAGAATCACTTGAACCCAGGAGGTAGAGGTTGCAGTGCGCCGAGATCGTGCCACTGCACTCTGGCCTGGGAGACAGAGTGAGACTCTGTCTCAAATAAAATTAAAAAATGTTTTTCTGAACACCACTTCCTGTGTCTGTGGACTAGGGATGGATTACATTATCTCAGTGAACATCTCAGGCTTTCTCAGAAGGTCAAGCACAGTAACGGATGTAATAGCATCATGTCTAATAACGCGTTAGGCCAGCGAACATGAGGGTGCTGGCTGTTCTTCCTTTCCCTGATCCCAAGTCTGGACACCTCCCTGCTTTGCCTTCTGTTTGTCTAATCAGTGTGTTCTCCTGGCTGGTTTTCATCTCCTTTTCCAAAGCTTTCCCCTTCCCACGCCAGGGATGCCACGTGGCTGCTCCATCCTTTATAGTGACGGCCAAATAATTGAATTGTTATTGGTTTGGAGCCGGGTGAGGGAGGGGGAGAGATTTTTGCTAAATTGTTTCACTTTAGATAATGTTCATCTCCGGCTCTGTTGTGATTTATTTCTGCTGTTGGCAGTCTTGCTTTCTGGAAATTAATTCTCTGATTGGAATGGAAAGGAAAGTTGGTGGTGGCGGGGTGTGGGGTGTGGAGATTCCTTTTGGATGTAAGATCTGGATGAAGTGTTGGTCTGAGTTTTTCTGGGAGTGGCTGGAGGGAGTAGGGAATTTGGGTGTTGAGAATCTCAGGGTGCCCAGTCTGCACTCCTCACTTTATTTGAGTGGCACATTGTATTATAATCTCTTGAATCCAATGGGCCTTAAGCCCTGGTCGTCTGCTGTTTATATGAACACACTCACTTCCAGGATTTTCTAGAAAGCCCTCATATCCACATTTTGCAGATGAGAAAATTGAGGCTCAGACTGATGCATATCATTGTACCAGGTATCTACTGCTCTGTAACAAACCACCCCAAACGTAGTGGCCTAGTAACTAGTGTTTTATCATGCTCACAAATTCTGTGGGTCAGGCGTTTAGGAATGAAACAGGAGGAATAGCTTGTTTCTGCTCTGTGATGTCTGGGCCACAGGTGGGAAGACTTGAATGACTGGGGGTGTTTTGAATAGCTGAGAACCCAAACCCTCTGAAGGCTCTTTTACTCATATGTCTGGAACTGGGGCTGGATGACTCAAAGGCGGGCTCAGCTGGGACCGTTGAGTGGAGGACCTCCAGACCTCCACACGACCTCTTCTTGCATCTTGGGATGCTTCATGTCATGGTGACCAAATTCTAAGTAAGAAGTTCTTGAGACTGAGCACCAGAGAAGACGAGTTCTGTGAGAACCAAGTGGAAGCTGAATGGTCTTGTTTGACCTGACCTTAGAGGCAGCACTTGCTGGAGTGGATTGCAGGCCTACAATCTGATCAGAGGACCCAGTGGAGACACAGAGAAGGGCACATCTGGAGAAAGGTGCCCCACTCCCCCACCCTGCCAGAGGATGCTTACTGAAGAGGCCACACCCTGGGTGCCCCAATCGAGGTCACTCAGTAAAAAAGGTATATCAGTTATAATTTTTTTTTTCTGCAAGGAAAATCTTGACTCTGGCCTTAAATAATAAAGAATTTTTTTTTCTTTTGTAATCCCAGCACTTTGGGAGACTGAGGCAGGTAGATCAGTTGAAGTCAGGAGTTTGAGATCAGCCTGGCCCACATAACGAAACCCTGTCTCTATTAAAAATACAAAAATTAGGCCAAGCACGGTGGCTCATACCTGTAATCACAGTACTTTGGGAGGCTGAGGTGGCCAGACTGCTTGAGGCCAGGAGTTCGAGACCAGCCTGGCCAGGATAGCAAAACTCCATTTCTACTAAAAATATAAATATTAGCCAGGTGTGGTGGCACGTGCCTGTAGTCCCGGCTACTCAGGAGGCTGAGGCAGGAGAATCTCTTGAACCTGGGAGACAGAGGTTGCAGTGAGCTGAGATTGAACCTGGGAGACAGAGGTTGCAGTTAGCTGAGGTGGGTGGATCACTTGAGTTCAGGAGTTCAAGACCAGCTTGGGCAGCACGGTGGAACCTGTCTCTACCTATATATATATATAATACATAAAATATGTAATTTATATATAAAATATATAATTTATATATATATATATTATATAATATATATATAAATTAACCAAGCTAATGTGGCAGTGCATACCTGTAGTCCTAGCCACTTAGGGGGCTGAGGCAGGAGGATCCCTTGAATTGGTGAAGTCGAGGCTTGGCTAGCGAGTACTCCAGCCTGGGCAACAGAGTGAGATCCAATTTAGCCGGGTGTGGTTGCATGCTCCTGTAATCCCAGCAATATGAGAAGCTGAGGTGGGAGAATCACTTGAACCTGGGAGGCAGAGGTTGCAGAGAGCCAAGATTGTGCTACTGCACCCCAGCCTGGACAACAGGGTGGGACACCATCAAAAAAAAAAAAAGATTGCTTTTTTCCTTCACATAACTAGAACTTTAGAAGTAAGGAAAGCTAGTTAATTTGATAGTTCAAAAAGTCATCAAGAGCTGGGCACTGTGGCTTAGGCCTGTAATCCCTGCACTTTGGGAGGCTGAGGTGGGTGGATCACCTGAAGTCAGGAGTTTGAGACTGGCCTGGGCAACATGGTGAAACCCTGTCTCTACTAAAAATGCAAAAATTAGTCTGGCGTGGTGGCGCATACCCAGAGTCCCAGGTACTTGGGCGGCTGAAGCAGGAGAATCGCCTGAACCCTGAGGGGGTGGAGGTTGCAGTGAGCAGAGATTGCGCCGCTGTACTCCAGCCTGGGTGACAGAGTGAAATTCTGTCTCAAAATAATAACAGTAATTTTTTTTTAAATGAAGAGGAAGAAGAGAGAAGTTAAGTAACCCATCCAAAGTGGCGTGGCTAGTGAGTGGCAGAATCAAATTTGAACCGAGGCAGTCTGTCTGCAGTGCCCTTGCTTGAAAGCACTGTGCTACACTTCTTTCATTTGGGATGGGTATAGGAAAAATAGAGAAGCCAAACACACACCCCTTTGAGTAGAGAGAAAGGGAATCTGATGTGGCTGAGCATAGGGCTGGCCCCGACAGTCACCTCTCACAGATGGATGTATCGACTAAATTCAGAGAGCGTAGGTGGTAAGTCCAAGGTCCCAGGAGGGCTAAGGGGCAGAACCAGGATTTCTACCCAAGTTCAGATCACTGGGCTTTTCCCAACATTTTTATCCTGCTTACCTTAGCTCCCATAATTACCTCAACTTTTAAAATTTGTTTAATTTTAAACTGAAATGAACGGGGGGAGAGACATACAGAATGAATGGGATTGGATGCTGAATTGCTGCTGGGAACCCGGGGATGAAGAAGGCAGGATGCAGGATCTGGTGTTTACTGGATTCTTCTAGCCTGATGACACCAACTTCATTCCAGGCCTAAGTGCATCTAGTCACGTGCTCCTAGGTGGTTGGACCAGAGAGGGGCAGAGCCAGAGGCCTCATGGATGGGGGCTGACTGAGTCCTAGGGAGGAGTGCAGGTTAAGACAGGATCAGCCTCTTCTGCAGCATACAGATCTGGCCCCTGGGAGAGGAGGGTGGGGGGATGATGATTTCTTCCCTCTCCTGTTTCCCCACAGATTGCCCAAAGCAGAGCAACAGGCCCATGGATGGTGTCCTGACATGGGCAGTCCCAGGGCTGGTGGGGGATCCCTCCCTGGTCCTGGTTGGTGAGAGGGCCACACGCAGACACGGACAGACAGAGGCCTCTCTGAAATGGACAGTTAATTGCCTCCAGGCCAGGGAGACCTGCAGAATTAGGGCCTTCCGGGACTGGACCAGCAGACCTGGGAGGCAGAGACCCTGTCCCTACCCCCAGCCACTCTCATTTCCTTGCCAGTGCTCCAGAAATCCAGGTCGCTTTCAAAGCCTGGGGCTGCTGTCTACCCGAGCATGGGGTCGCTTCCGGGGTCACTGGCTGGACAAGCAGGTCAATTTTAGCAGGAAACCAACATTTAAGTAGTGCTAGCTAACTCAGGGTTCTGAAATGTGGCTCTGATCTTTGCAAAAGCCTGGTCTTTTCACCTCATTTTACACCTGGAAAGCCTGAGCACTCCAGAAACTAACATTTATGAAACATACACACACACGGACACACACAATAAATGCTTAAATATATATACACACACATACACACAATGCTTGATGTATAAGTACACACACACACACACACACACACTCCAGGCATGGTAGGAGGTGCTTCCCAATTGCTATCACTTGCAATCTTCACAACCCTGACAGAGGAGGCTTTTTTATTTTATTTTTACAAATTCCCATTGCATAGATGAGAATACTGAGTCTCAGAGGTTAAGAGGCTTGCATAGGATCCCTCAGCCAGGAACCGTCAAGTAGGACTTGAACTCTCCTTTAGTCTCCATGCTTAGTCTTCTTTTCACTTTAACCTGGAACCTCTGAACTCCAGAACCTGGTTGGAGGAGGATCCCTGGAGGAGCAAATAGAAGAAACCCAAAAGGGACCTGAAAGCGGGTCCCCTCCCTCACCTGGATTCCCAGTTGGAAGAGGAGGAAGCACCCACCCTCCTTCCCTCCTTTCGACCCACCCAGCCACCCACCCAAGGTGCCATTAAAGTTAATTGTTTTTACTGCCAGTTTAACATAGTCTTGTAAATCTTTTTACGATGTGGCCAGGGAACACCGAGCTGCAGGCAGGACTCGATGGAGGTGGAACACAGGAGTGTGGCCCCAGAGCTATCTGGAGATTGTAAAACAGGAGCGCCGGGTCTCTCCAGAGGCAGCTTCTTCCCTCTTCCTGGAGCGCCAGGCCCAAGTCCCTCACCTGAGTGCCAGTTCTAGTGGCAGTTCTCCCAGGTGCAGCTAGGATTGTGCCTGGAATGCTAAGATCCTCCAGGCCACCCCCACTGTTTGGATAGGCCATCCCTCTTGACTCTTAAGTTGTGGAATCCTCCAGAATCCGAGACCTCCAAGCCCTGGAGAGAGGTTCTGGATCCTTCAGAAAGGCTGAGGGGCAATTCCCATGTAGAAAGCTTGGCACTGGATCTCTGTGTTTGCCCGCCAAGGACCAGCAGGGAAAAACACTGCAAGGTGGACATTTAGGGGTGTGAGAGGCACACATTCCACAGTGCAGGGACTCTGGAGGTGCAGGTCTTCTATGAAGGTGATTCTGCCCCTTCGCAGCCATTACCAGCAAAGAGAGCTGAGTCTTCCTGAACAGCGCCTTTAAGCTGGTTCCTCCCGGGTTGGTGGAGCAGGACTCAGCGGTTTCTGACCCGTGGGCAGACCTTGACTTCCATGCGTCTGGGTACAGGCCCAGTTTTCCCAAGTCTCCTCTCTAGGTTCCGGGTATCCCCAGTCTAAGCCATCCATGTTAAAATAAGTGTCTCAACTCCCACCGTTGTTACCAGCGTTAAACAGATACTCCTAATGTGCCCAGAAAAATGCCAGGCACACGCTAAACATCTGTAAACCATGGTGACAGCTCTAAGTGTTCATGATTAAGTCCAAATATTTATTAGGCGCTGGTCTGCAAGCCTCGGGTAAGCACTGGGACACACAGAGAACAATGTTCTTTCCTTTAAAGGAGGCTTTTTGTTATGAACCGAAGAACCTAGAGGGCATCAACGCAACACAGAGCGGTCCTTCCCAAAATGTATCCCAAGTCCCCCAGCAGTACCCGGGAAATTGTTAGAAATGCGCATTCTCAGGCCCAGCTCAGATCAATTGAATGAGGTGTCCGGGGGCGGGGCCCAGAATTCCGGTTTTAACAAAGCCCCCAGGTGATTGTGAGCTCCTTAAGGTTCCAGAACCCTGATGAAGTGAATGCAGGCGCAGGCTTTGGAGGGAGAAAATGTGGGTTTCCATCCCTTTGCATCTATGTTACGGGATTTTGACCAAGAAATGGTAGCAAGCTCAGCTGGGGAAAAGGGGGAAAGGGAGTGGAGTGGGGGCGGTGAGGATGAGGACGAGGGAATAGCCAGCCCTTCCCCAACGGGGCTTCCTCCATCAGAGGCCGAATTTCCGAGCAGGATGGACCAAGGGGCTCGCACTAACTCTCAGAAAGGCCTCTCAAAACGCGCCGCGATGTGAAACCTGCAAACACGGGGTTCAGGCCAGCTCCGTTCTTCTAAGCAGCCTGCCTTTCGAGGCACCCAGCCTTTCCCAAGCCTCGATTTTCCCGATCTCGTGGGATCCTTGCGGCACGAATAGGGTTCGAAGCACCTTGGAAGCTACAGAGCCCCGGGTCAGGACAATTTCCGGCACTGCCCCAGTTCAGTGGTTTATAGAAATTGTCTCTCTGGCACACCCTGGCGAGGTGCTGTCGGGATTCGGGAGCTGGGGCGGGTGATCTTTTTCGAGAATCCTCCACTTGTGGTGACGTCGGGCAGTGCGCACGGGCTTTTCTCTAAAGCGTCCGCGAATGAGCCAGCGAATAAAACGGGTGTCTGCAACGTTAATGAATTGTACAAGGAGGCTGAGGGTGGGGGCTTTGACCCAGGGAGCCAGAGGCGGTTCCGGGTGGCGCTTCTCCGTGCGCCTAGCGCTGCGCTGGGCTTTCCCAGCCGAGGCGTGCGGAGCGCCCCGCGTGAGCTTCAGTGGAGCTCATCTTTCTCCTACATGGAGGAGGTGGAGATGCTGGGAGAGTTGTGGGGGGTGGGGAGAGGGTTGGAGGGGGACTATCTAGATTCTATTCTGGAGGATCCAATCACGTCGTGTTATTCCCCTGCCTAGACCTTCAGAGTTTTCCAACTGTTTGAATAAAACCCAAAGAATGCCCGACGTCCAATGAACGAATGATCTAGCCTCGGCCTACTTTTCAGGACCTAGCTTTGCCCCTGCCCGCGACGTCCCGTTGGGAACGTCCTACTCGCCACCATCGGCTCTGCTTAGGTTCAAACTCCAGGCCACTCTCCGCACTCCCTCTGTGGTTTCCAGCAGGAGAAGCGCAACGGAGGAGGGGGCGAGAGGCACTCGACCTCTCGGGTTAGAGGAAATGCAAGTTGGGCCAATTTCCCCCTTCCAGACTCCCAGGCGGAATGGCCCAGGGGGCAGCGGCCTTGCCCGGTGGCCACTGCCCGCCTCCTCCCCCGCGCTCCCCTGGCCAGGCTTTGAAGAGCGCGTTTTACGAACTTTTCCATTTTGCTTCTGGAGGCGTGTTTGTTCTTCTCAGTCACCTCGCTTTTTTTTTTTTTTATGAGCTTCAGCGCTGATCTGCACGTTCTTCCCTCCGTGTAATTTCAATTTGAACTCTCCCCGGAGCGGCCTTTTCTCTCTTGTTGCCTGCCAAGTCGTTTGAAGGCTGCGCAAACATTCTTCCTCTCTCCCGTCCGCGCGAGTCTCGGTCTACACCCGCGAGGGGAGGCGGAGGCGGATACTCCGAGAGTTCCAGTGGATTGGAGCCTTTCAGCAGCCGCCTTCAGACTCTTTGGGAGGAGAGGTGAAATATTGGAATAAATGCCCCTGCGACCACTCTTCTCAAGGGTTATGGTGGACGTGTATGTGTGTGTGTGTGTGTGTGTGTGTGTGTGTTTAAACATTCCCTAACCCACATTAGAAGTCTTGGGAAGGGGGCTGGGTGCGGTGGCTCACACCTGTAATCCCAGCACTTTGGCAGGCAGAGGCGGGAGGATCACTTGAGGTCAGGAGTTCGGGACCAGCGTGGTCAACACAGTAAAACCACCACTCTACTAAAAGTACAAAAATTAGCCAGGTGTGGTGGTGTGTGCCTGTAATCTCAGCTACTCGGGAGGCTGAGGCAGGAAATCACTTGAACCCAGGAGGCGGAGGTTTCAATGAGCTGAGATTGCACCACTGCACTCCAGCCTGGTCAACAGACCAGACTCCATCTCAAAAAAAAAAAGAAAAAAAAACAGTCTTGGGAAGGAAGACGGCGGAGACACACACAAGGAGTGATTGGACTGAAGTAAGCTTCAGCACTCAGTAAGTGTCCAGCTTTGTTCTTTCCACAGATTGCCTTCTTCAATTTGCAGTTTTGCGGCTAGGTGTTAACCCCATTTTACAGATGGGAGAAGTTGAGGCTGACTGATGAGGTTAGTTTCTCAGCCACCCTACTAAGATCTAAATCCACTTTTGAGCAAGTGCTCTGAATAACAATTATCTTACAGCTTAATATAAGACTATTAAATACCACTCCCCTTTTCCTTTACCATTGGGCTTATGTCTTCATTGGTCATTCAAGGAGGGAAAAGGAAATATCCTTTTAAAACTCGGAGGCCAGGTGCAGTGACTCTTGCCTGTAATCCCAGAACTTTAGGAGGCACAGGTGGGTGGATCACTTGAGACCAGGAGTTAGAGGCTGGCCAGGGCAACACAGTAAGATCCCGTCTCTATAATAATTTTTTCTTTGAGATGAGTTCTTGTCTGTTGCTGAGGTTGGAGTGCAGTAGCACCATCTCAGCTCACTGCAACCTCTGCCTCCTAGGTTCAAGCGATTCTCCTGCCTCAGCCTCCCAAGTAGCTGGGATTACAGGTGTCTGCCACCACACCAGCTAATTTTTTGTAGTTTTAGTGGAGATGGGGTTTCACTGTGTTGGTCAGGTTGGTCTCGAACTCCTGACCTCAAGTGATCTGCACACCTTGACCTCCCAAAGTGCTGGGAATACAGGCATGAGCCACTGCACCTGGCCCTTTATAAAAAATTTTAAAAATTAGCCAAGCATGGTGGTTTGTGCCTATAGTTCCAGCTACTCAGGAGGCTGAGGCAGGAAGATCACTTGAACTCAGGAGGTCAAAGCTTCAGTGAGCTGTGATTGTGTCACTGTACTCCAGCCTGGGCAACAGAGAGAGACCCTGTCTTAAAATAAAACAAAAAACCAGAGAAGCTGAGTGCTTGTCATGTATCCTGTCAGAGAAACATATTGACAAGAAACATCAAAACAAAATATTAAATACCTATAACAACTGCCCTTTTAAATAGATATTTATAGTGTTTATTTTATTTTTTTATTTTTAATTTTTTATTTATTTATTTTTTTTGAGATGGAGTTTTGCTCTCGTTACCCAGGCTGGAGTGCAATGGCGTAATCTCAGCTCACTGCAACCTCCGCCTCCTGGGTTCAGGCAATTCTGCTGCCTCAGCCTCCTGAGTAGCTGGGATTACAGGCACACGCCACCGTGCTCAGCGAATTTTTTGTATTTTTAGTAAAGACAGGGTTTCACCATGTTGACCAGGATGGTCTCAATCTCTTGATCTTGTGATCCACCTGCCTCGGCCTCCCAAAGTGCTGGGATTAATTTTATTTTTATAAAAAAATAGAGATGAGGTCTTGCTATATTGGAGAAGCTAGTGTTGAACTCCTGGCCTCAAGTGATCCTCCCAACTCAGCCTCCCAAAGTGCTGGGATTACAGGCGTGAGTCACCACGCCCAGCCACAACTGCCCTTTGTTAACCATGTACTTATGTGCCAGGAACTGTATTAAACTGTCCACTTATTTCTCACAAATATTTCTAACAGTGTCTATGCATTAGATACTTTTCACATGACAGATAGGAAAACTGAAGCACAGAGAAGTTGAGTAACCTGCCCAAGATCACACAGCTACGAAGAGCTGGTTGCAGGACTTAAACCGGGGCAGAGGCACTCCTAACCATCAATATGTATCCTTCTGCTCTTCCCAGCTCTCTCCTGAGTGACATGAAAGAAACTCCAGGCTTACTGGTCCTGGGCTGCAGTTTTCCTCCCCAAGGTCACTCTGGGGACAAACAGGAAGATGGGAGGGGGCATGGGACAGTTACATAAGGCGGTCACTTCAAAGGTGGCCTCTCTGGGGTGGATAGCCTTGGCTTTGGGCAGTTATCCAGGGGTACCAGTCGGCAAGCTGAGGGCTGTCCACCCTCTATCTCCTACCCCATCTTAGTTCAAGGGCAGAACAGGCAGTGGAGGAGATGAAGGCTGGATTAGGTGGCGAGGGGGCAGGTCTTGTAATCAAAGTTGGGCAGTGGCAGAAATCAGGTGACTCAATAAGAATAAAAACAACACCAGGTGCAGTGGCTCACGCCTGTAATCCTAGCACTTGGGGAGGCCAAGGCGGGCAGATTGCTGGAGGCCAGGAGTTCAAGACCAGCCTAGCCAACATGGCGAAACCCCTTCTCCACTAAAATTACAAAAATTAGCTGGGGAATGGTGGCATATGCCTGTAATCCCAGGTAGTCCAGAGGCTGAGGCACGAGAATTGCTTGAACTCAGGAGGCAGAGGTTGTAGTGAGCCAAGATTGTGCCCCTGCACTGCAGCCTGGGCAGCAGAGTGAGACTCTGTCTTAAAAACAAAAAATAGCAGCATTTATTGCGCACTTACTGTACACTAAGCATGATGCTAAGCTCTTATGTTGACAGCTCTATTGGTAAGAACTTTCAATCATTTCCTTTAAGGGGCTCAGAGAGGTGAAGCCAGGTGTTCAGTCATACGGCTGGGCTGCCTGTCCCAGGAGGAAAGAGGCACGAACTTCGTGTCAGTTCGGCACGTTCTGGTGGAAGTAGGTTCCGACTTTCTGTGATGCAAACTACAAAACAGAATGAGAGGATCTGAGAATGGTAGGTCCAGCTGCCCTCTAGATGAGGAAACTAAGGCCTGGTGAGGGGTGGAGTATGACCTAAGGTCTTCCATGAAGTCAAGAGGGAATCCATTGTAATCCCAGCACTTTGGGAGGCCAAGGCTGGCCAGTGACCTGAGGTCAGGAGTTTGCGATCAGCTTGGCCGACAAGGTGAAACCCCATCTCTACTAAACACACAGAAATTAGCCGGGCGAGGTGGCGGTGCCTGTAGTCCCACCTTCTCAGGAGGATGAAGCAGGAGAATCACTTGAACCTGGGAGGCGGAGGTTGCAGTGAGCTGAGATCATAGTACTGCCCTCCAGCCCGGGCAACAGAGCGAGACTCTGTCTCCAAAAAAAAAGAGGAATCCAAATGGTCTGAGAATAACCACCCAAGCCCCCACCCCCCACCAGGGTACTTCCCTCAGCTCTAAGAAGAAAGCGTGTGGCCGGAGAGAGCCTGAGACAGAACTGTGTTTCCCTTCTGCCCTCAACTTACTATGACTTTATGCAAGTCATTCAATCTCCCTAGGCCTCAGTTTCTGCAAAATGATGGCGGTACAGGGAACATGCAAATCATGCAAAATCACGGCGGTACAGATTATTGAATTGCTCAGGCACTTGGTGGTGATAATGTTCCCAGAAGCTCATGAGGCCACAGCCAGGAAACAGAGCCAAGCACAACCAGTTCCCCCAATCCTGAAGTTCTTTGAAATCGAGGCTCCCAGACTTCTGGAGGGTGATGGCAGCTGGAGGTTCACTGTGTCTTTGAAGAAGCACTCTTTCCTTTGTCAGGCACCCAAAAGGCCTCTTGATCCCAGTCCAGGGATAGGCTACATGTGCTTCCACCAGAGAAGTGGACTGTCTCCCTATCACTGGGATTTGTGTGGGGCCTCCTTTGTCTTGGGGCTGTGGAACTCAAGGTGGGGGTTGGCTGAGGGTCTCCAAGCCCAAAAGCGTTGCATGCGACTGCCTGCATATATACCCAACCACAGCAGCTTACGTGCATAGAAACTGATTTTAGGTCCACACAGACACGGTCCATGGCAGACCCACACCCAGCCCGCCTTCCTCCACCTCATTATTATTACTGCTGTTGTTTAAGAACTGTACTCTGGGCCGGGCGCGGTGGCTCACGCCTGTAATCCCAGCACTTTGGGAGGCCGAGACGGGTGGATCACGAGGTCAAGAGATCGAGACCATCCTGGTCAACATGGTGAAACCCCATCTCTACTAAAAATACAAAAATTAGCTGGGCATGGTGGCGCACACCTGTAGTCCCAGCTACTCGGGAGGCTGAGGCAGGAGAATTGCTTGAACCCAGGAGACGGAGGTTGCGGTGAGCCGAGATCACGCCATTGCACTCCAGCCTGGGTAACAAGAGTGAAACTCCATCTCAAAAAAAAGAGAACTGTACTTTGTCTAGCCCCTAATGTGAGCCAGGTGTGTTATAATTAACAGTATAACATCTGAGATTCAGAGAGGTGCAGACACTTGCCCAAGATGCACAGCTAGTAAGTATCCCTAAGAGAAAGACTTGTACAAATAATCAGAGCTAGGTGGAGGGAAAAGGAAGGGGACACGCAGAGGCAATGTGACAGAGAGAAGAAAATTCCTGGCTGGGTGGGGTGTAATCCCAGCACTTTGGGAGGCTGAGGTGGGTGGATCATTGGAGGTCAGGAGTTCTAGACCAGCCTGGCCAACATGGTAAAACCCCATCTCTACTTAAAAAATACGAAAAGAAACAAAAAAATAGCTGGGTGTAATGGTCTACACCTGTAATCCCAGCTACTCGGGAGGCTGAGGTAGGAGAATCTCTTGAACCCAGAGGCAGAGGTTGCAGTGAGCTGAGATCGCCCTACTGCACTTCAGCCTGGGCTACAGAGCAAGACTCTATGTCAAAAAAAAAAAAAAACCAAAACCCAAAAACTCTCATCTGACTTTTCTCCCTGTCCTGTATTGGGCATTAAGCTGGACTGTCCTTAACATGAAGCCAGACACCCAAAGCCAGAATCCCAGGAAGTCCATGGTTCCTGCAACTATTGGTATCATTTAAGCTGAGAGCAATATCTACAGAAATGTGCCGATGGATGCTTTGGGGTTGATTTATCCTGAGATTCCCATTCCCTGTGACTCTGTAGGGGAGCTGACCTTTTCACTACAGAAATTTTAGGCTGTCTGCATCTGCTCCAGGAAATAGGAGGAGTGAAAAGTTTATGCCACCAGGCACTGGGAGGCATGGGGTGCATGGCGGTATCCCTCTGCTTAGAGTTAGGTGGAGCCTTGGGCATGAGGTTACAGACTCGGAGAGGGGCACTGACTTGGCCAAGGCCACCCAGAGTCAGGGAAGACATTTGGCCTCCAACCTCAACTCGAACTTGCCCTTGCCAGGTGCTGTGGGCTGCCCAGGGGTGCTTTGAGCTGCAGACGGGAGGGATTGTGGGGCAGAGGGAATGGTGATGGGGTGTCTCCTTAATGGCCCCAGGGATCACATGGCGGGTGGCCAAGCTCTGACCCTCGTCCTCCACCTCTCTGTGCCTGAGTGCTGTCCTGGGTAGGGCGGGCATGTATTTTTTCACATTATGGCCTGGATAGGCGGCCACTTGGGAAGAAGCAAAGGAAAGCAGGGTCTGGAGGGCGATGTGGGGGTGGGGTAGTACTTGTGGGGGTAGGCTGCAAACAAAGGGGCCCACATTGGATCAGGCTGGGCCGCTGAGTGATGATTCACAGGCCAGCAGGGAAGGGCGGGCTGCTGGATGCATGCAGCGGGGCCTGGAGGAGAGCAGGGACGCTCAGAGTCAGACTCATGCAGGAAAGAGAGCTGATCCAGAGAAACACAGAAAAGAGAGATGGAGGCAGGGTCGGAGGCAGAAAGATAAAGACAGGGTATGCGCGCACATACACACACACACACACAAACACATACAAACACACACAAACACACACGTACAGAGAACAGAGATAGAGTGAAATGGGATTCGTGGCCAACAGTGGACAGAAAACCAAATCAATGTAAATTCATTTCATTTTGTTTTGTTTTAGAGGGAGGGCCTTGCTCTGTCACCCAGGCTGTAGTGCAGAGGTGTGATTGTGGTTCACTGCAGTCTCCAACTTCTGAGCTCAAATGAGCCTCCTGCCTCAGCCTCTTGTATAGTGAGGACCACTACTTTTTTCATTTTTATAAATAAAATAATTTATTTGTATTTATTGTATATATAGGGTCTTACTATGTTGTCCAGTCTGGCCTTGAGCTCCCTGAACTCCCACTGAGGCTTCACAGCATGCTGAGTTTACAGATTTGAGGTGGCTGGAGCCACTGCACCCAGCCTTAGTGATTTTTTTTTAAAAATAGAGAAGGGGTTTCACCATGCTGGTCAGGCTGGTCTTGAACTCCCAACCTCAGGTGATCCGCCCGCCTTGGCCTCCAAAATGCTTGGATTACAGGCATGAGCCACCACGCCCAGCCTTAGTGGTTTTTAATGACCCCACTTGCACCCCAGCACACCCTATCTGCAATTTAAAAATTTCATCTTGCCAGGTCTGGAGTGGGCGTCTGAGCATGGGCTTCCCATGACTGTTTGTGGCCAGGCAGGACTCATTGGCCACACAGAGAGTCCATGTCCAGCGGTAGGGACATGAGTGTATGCATACATGTGTATCACAGGATCACAAGACCTCCCCAAGATACAAGTGTCCTCACCAAATATGTGTGCACATACTCATGAAGGTCCAGCACACACACACACACACACACACACACACACAAACTTTCATCACTGCAGCATGCTCCTGTGAACACACACATGCTCCACTTTTGTTGAGCACCTAGCATATTCCAAGTTCTAGGCTGAGCATTAAAGACAGAGAAAAACACAGAAAAGGGAAAGCTACCTTTCGGTCTCCCAGAGGGAGGCTGCTGGGGTGCTGGGCACAAGGACTGTCCCTCAGGATCCAGGACACGAGGACTGCCCCCTTGTCATTGGGAATGCCCAAAGGCAGGGTTTGTGGTAGGGCAGAAGTCTGTCCTCCCACCATAGTCAGGGACAAGAACATCTACCCCAGAGCAGCTGAGCTTGGGACACGTTCAGGGTCTCCCAGAGTATAGATTCTGTCCTTTCTTCGCCTCAACTTCCTCCATTGACATGAGAAATCAAGAAGCTGGGGAGGGGATTCCTGTCTGTCCATCAACCCTCAGAACTGGCTGGGCGTGGTGGCTCATGCCTGTAATCTCAGCTACCTGGGAGGCAGAGGTGGGTGGATTGCTTAAGCCTAGGAATTCGAGACCAGCCTGGGAAACATAGTGAGATCCCATCTCTGCAAAAAATAAACAAAAATCTCAGAACTCCCCTCCAATATCTGTTTCTTTTGGGAGTCAGGCATGGGAACCTACCTGTCTCCTACTTCCAAGTAGAGGACTGGCCCCCACCCCAAAGGGGATCCTGTGGAAAAACGGGAAAGGTGTGCTGTTCTCTTTTGTTCTTGCCCCAGTATCCTGGGAGGATGTGAATTTCCTTCACTCTGGTGTGAGGATACTGGCAACACCCAGTTGCTGCTTTCAGTGGAGGTGGTCTTTCTTGAATTCATTTCAAACATCCTAATGTGACCAGGCACGGTGGCTCCCGCTTATAATCCAGCACTCTGGGAGGCGGGTAGATCACAAGATAAGGAGTTTGAGACCGGCCTGGCCAACACAGTGAAAACCCGTCTCTACTAAAAATACAAAAAGTAGCTGGGTGTGGTGGTGGGCACCTGTAATCTCAGCTACTTGGGAGACTGAGGCAGGAGAATCGCTTGAACCCAGGAGGCGGAGGTTTCAGTGAGCCGAGATCATGCCACTGCACTCCAGCCTGGGCGACAGAGCTAGACTCCAGCTCAAAAACAAACAAACAAAAACAAAAAAACAAAATCAAACATCCTAATGTTTGTAATAACAGCCAACATGTGTTGAATGCACACCACGTAGAGGGCGCTACTCATAGCACTTCGTAAATACTGCCTCATAAAAGGCTCAGAACAGCTCCGTAACATGGGAGTAATTATCGTGAAGCCCATTTTACAGATGAAGAAACTGAGACCTAGGGAGGGAAGAGCATTTGCCCAAGCTCATATGGCAGCAATTCACAGGCAGACAGGCTCACTTCAGAAGTCAAGCTTTTAACTAACATCCACCCTTGTAGCCAATAGTTCTGATCTAGCTTTGTAAGCTCCAGAAATAGACAAGATGTGTTGGGGTGTGTGTGTGTTTATTTGTGTGTGTGCATGTTCATGGGTGTTGTAGGTGGTATAGATTCCAGGGGTCAGCCAGAGGCTACACTGGGATGGAAACAGCAGAGGCCCAAACCGGGGAGAACTTTCAAGGAGAGCCGCCGTTTCCTCTGACTGCAAAGGGGGCCTCGTCCAAGCCCACCAGCTCATTTATGCTTCGCTGTTGGTTCTGCAGCAGAGTTGCAGAGCGGCCCGGCTCTGCGCCCAGCCTGCCTGCCGTGTAACAAGATAGTTTATATTATACCGCCAAGCAGAAATAAAACTACTGAGTCAAACATTGCAAACAGATGCCGGGGCCAGAGCTCAGGGTCCGTGGCCAGATGCTCCTGTGAGCACCCGGGGAGGGGAGAAGCTGTGAGTCTGGTCTCTGCAGACCCTGCAGGTTTGGGGGTGCGGGTGCGGGTGCGGCTGGAATTGAAGCGTTGGGGGCCGCGAGGGGCTTTCAGAAATGGAGAGAGGAAGAAATAAAAGTAGAGAAGGAGCATAACTTTCCTTTCTCTCTTTCACTTACTCCTTCCCCACACAGAGTCAACTTTGTGATTTGCCAATTTCTCCATTTTAATAGCACTTCCTTCCATGAAGAGGTGAAGCCGAGGAAGGGATAGTTTTAGCCTCCCCGAAGTCCTCATTGGTTCTCCTAAAACACCCCAAGTACACTATGAGAAGTCTCCTAAACCCTCCTTTAATAAGATTCTGGCTCTGAGCTCACAAAAAGTTCTAGAACTTCTATCCTTATTCCTCATGTGGTCTCCTAACTTCTCTCCCACCCACCCCTGGTCCTCTACTGCACCTCCTAGACTGTAGCCAGCATGCCCTTCTTTAAGCACGTACTGAAAGAGTCATGCTCTTTTTTTCAAATTGTTTTTATTTTTAGTAGAGACGGGGTTTCACTATGTTGGCCAGTCTGGTTGCGAACTTCTGACCTTGTGATCTGCCCGCCTCAGCCTCCCAAAGTGCTGGGATTACAGGCGTGAGCCACTGCGCCCAGCCTGAGTCATGCTCTTACTCTCAAACCTTTAGTGGCTCTCTATTGTCCCCAGTAGAGTTCCTCATTTATCTGAGGAGTACATGCATCAGAGTCCCCTGGGATGCTTGTAAAAATGAAGATTCCAGGGCCACACTCCCGACCTGTAGAATCCAATTTCTTCTGGCCTAGGAATCTACACTGCAAATAGTCTTAAAATCTTTCTGGGGGCCGGGTGCAGTGGCTCACGCCTGTAATCCCAGCACTTTGGGAGGCCGAGGCAGGTGGATCACGAGGTCAAGAGATCGAGACCATCCTGGTCAACATGGTGAAACCCCATCTCTACTAAAAATACAAAAAATTAGCTGGGCACCGTGGCGCGTGCCTGTAATCCCAGCTACTCAGGAGGCTGAGGCAGGAGAATTGCCTGAACCCAGGAGGCGGAGGTTGCAGTGAGCCAAGATCGCGCCATTGCACTCCAGCCTGGGTAACAAGAGCGAAACTCCGTCTCAAAAAAAAAAAAAAAATCTTTCTGGAAGGAGACAAGGTGCATTTATTATTGTTGTTTAATTAGCACATTTATAAACTCAATAGGATGAGGCCAGGTGTGGTAGCTCATGCCTATAATCCCAGCATTTTGGGAGGCTGAGGCAGGTGGATCACTTGAGGTCAGGAGTTTGAGGCCAGCCTGGCCAACATGATGAAAACCCGTCTCTACTAAAAATACAAAACTTAGCCGGGTTTGGTGGCAGGCGCCTGTAATCTCAGCTACTAGGGAGGCTGAGGCATGAGAATCACTTGAGCCTAGGAGGTGGAGGTTGCAGTGAGCTGAGATCATGCCACGGCACTTCAGCCTGGGTGACAGAGTGAGACTCCGTCTCAGGAAAAAAAAGAAAAACAAAAGTCAATAGGGTGATGTCAAGCTGAAATTTGTATAGCACTCTTCATTCGGTTATTCAACAGATACTTATAGCACATACTATTTGCCAGGCACTGTGCTGGGGCTGGGTGCTGGGGACACAGAACTGATAACATAAATAAGGCTCTGGAAGTCTTGGCGTGATTTCCAGTGGCTTCAGAGGAGGGAGAGCTTGATGATAGCTGGATGGTCCAGGATGACGTTATGGGGAAGCATCTGGGGCTAGCCCTGATGGAAAAGCCCATTATCTCCAAGGATGAGGGGTTGATGGTCCAGGTGGAGGCGGGGCTAGCAAAGGCTTTGAGGTGGGGAAACTGCGAAACGGGATTTTAGACATTTAGACTTCAGCAGCATCACAGCCTTGGGCAGTAGGTGAGAAAAATGAGGAAATGGGAATCTGTACTATCTTAGTCTGCTTATCTTTCCCAGAACCTTATCTTCCTTTCCCAGGAAGTCTTCTAGAAATGTTGATTGAATGAATGAAAGAAGGATGGTAGGAGAGGAGGGGGAGATAAAAGATACAAAAGAGAGGAAGGAAAAAAGAGAATGAATCAGGAGATTTTAAAAAAAGAAGAGAAGGCCCCATCGTGTAGTTATGAACTTGAGATGCTATTTGGAGTAGGCATAAAAACATTTGTATGTGCGTGTGTCTGTGTGTGTGTGTGTGTGTGTGTGTGAATAACAGGCAGAGACTTTCAAAGCAATCAAAATAGCTCTGATTAACGCTCATCCACCCTCTCTCTCTCAAACCCATTTCCTCCCAGCCAAGGCCCAGGGCAGACACGACTGACTGTAACCCAAAGAGGGAGGAAAAGCTTGAGCAATTATTTTTATACCAAAAAAAGAAAAAAACAAAAACAAAAACAAAAAAAATTCTGAAAGACGCAGGCGTGCTCAGGGCCCCGCTGAGCACTTTGAGCTTTGAGCTTTGAGCCTGTCATAATGCCCTCACCAACACCACCCCATCTCCAAGCCTTCCTTCTCTCCCAGCCCCCACATGCTCTGGCCTCTATCTCCTGCCCGCCTGTGACAGACGGGCCAGGCCAGGCCCCCCGAGAGACCAGCCTCCTCCCCATCAAGGGGGCCTGTCCCCTCTGAAACTGATCCCATACCTTTGGATCTAATTTGTTTCTCTGTCTGCTGGGTTTGGGGGGGTCTTGGCTGGAGACGTGGTGGTCACAGGTGACATTAATCACGTCTGCATCTTCCGAGGGCTGAGGATAGGATATCAGAGAGGTGACCAAGCATTGGCCACATGATTCAAATCATCCCAGCATTGATTAATTGGGTTCATCCTGAGTTTCTGAATCATAACAACTGTTTTTCTCCTTCACCTAACGTCAACAGGCCCTTAAAGGGGAAGGGTCCGTTTACCCTTCGCATGTGGTGCATGAAGTTGATCAGCGCCTATTAAATGTTAAATGCTGGATGCATTTTAGACAAACTCGATTTGCTCAAGATACTTTTCAAAGGTTCCGTGATGATAATTAGACATCTCTCTCCCTGCCTCGCCCCTTCCTTCAGCTTTCCTGGGACATGTTTTGGCTCCGGCCTCTGACAGATGGGATGCAGGAACATGTGGGCTGATAGAGAGGGTCCTTTGGAGGGGGAATTGGCTGGGGGGAGAGCCCTCACAGGCTGTTTAAAAGAGATACAGTTTCTGAAAAGTTTAATAAGGCAGAAAACAATCCCCCATGCCAAATTTGCCTTCCAAAAGCTAACTATTCGGCATGTCTCCCGCTCCTACATGAAGGAACAGCATTTCTCGAGCCAAAAAAGCTGTTTTCTAGAGAGGAGAAATTCTGTTTCTGCACGGGGATGGGTGCAGGAAACTTAGTGACAAAAATGCAGAAACCAAACCCAGTTCTAATGCAAATCAGTGAGAGGAGAATCAGCAGGAAAGAATCATCAAAGCACAGGCTCATTTCTTTTTTCACTTTTGTTTTGTTTTGTTTTGAGACAGAGTCTCGCTCTGTCGCCCAGGCTGGAGTGCCATGGCGTAATCTCAGTCACTGCAACCTCTGCTTCCTTGGTTCAAGTGATTCTCCTGCCTCAGCCTCCCAAGTAGCTGGGACTACAGGTGCGCACCACCACGCCCAGCTAATTTTTGTATTTTTTAGTAGAGACAGGGTTTCACCATGTTGGCCAGACTGTTCTTGAACTCGTGACCTCAGATGATTCACCTGCCTCAGCCTCTCAAAGTGCTAAGATTATAGGCATGAGCCACTGTGCCTGGCTTTTTTCTTTTTAGACAAGTTCTTGCTCTGTCACCCAGGCTGGCGTGCAGTGGTGCAATCACAGCTCACTGCAGCCTCAACCTCCTGGGCTCAAGTGATCCTCTCATCTCAGCCTCCTGAGTAGCTGGGACTACAGGTGTGTACCACCATGCCCAGCTAGTTTTTTATTTTTTGTAGAGGTGGGGTTTTACTGTGTTGCCCAGGCTGGCCTCCAACTCCTCGGATCAAATGATCCCCCCAGGCCAGGCCTCCCAAAGTGCTGAGACTACAGTTGTGCACCACTGCATCTGGCCCAGGCTCATCTTTTACTCTGTCTCTCTTACCTGTGAAAGAGAGCAGTTCAGCACGGTTGCTGTCACGCTGGGTGAGTGACCTTGGAAAAGTCTCTGTGTTTAACCTGAATCTCAGCCTTCGGGTTCACAATAAGAAAATTAATGCTCTTCACTTCTCTTGAGAAGTTGAAACTAAAAGCAGGAATTTTAATCCCAGCACTTTGAGAGGCCGAGGTGGGAGGATCACTTGTACCCAGGAGTTAGAGACCAGCCTGGGCAACATACGGAGACCCTGTCTCTCTACGAATAATATTTTAAAAGAAGGACTTTTAGTCAAATGGCTCAGCAAATGCTGGATTCTTGGCAGGCACTTGCCTAATAAATGTGTGTCTGTTGGGGCAAGGGGTGGCGCTGTGCCAAGGAGAACCTGGCCCTTCATATGTGTAGATTGGTTTGGTTCACACTGTTTCAAAATGTAGATGAGCTCCGAGGTTTAGCCAAAGGGACGTTTTGGGCTGGAAACCATGAAAATGTAGAGCCAGCCCCCTCGTGTGGGCCTGGAAGCCCCCAGCAATGTTGGACTAAATAGTACATTGGAAACTGATGAGCACGTTTGGAAGGTTCTCGGGGATGATGGAGGCTGCTGACCCCCCACATAGCAAACCTCCCAGGAATCCTTGTCAGCAGGGTTTTGTCTCCTAACAACAGGTTCACTTATTTGAAGTGACCTTGGTCCTCTGTGAACACAGACTCGTTTTCAGTGACGGAGAGAAGGTGAGTAAGGTGTTGGACAGGTTTGTCCAAACCCTGTGTGCCCTGGGTGGGCTTTGGACTGGGGTGAATTTCATCACTATGAGCCATGTTTCCCTGGTGGCTGCTGCTAATTGTTCTGTGGAATGACTAGGCTTTCTTGGTGCCCTGGGAGTCAGAGGATGGACAGGCAGGCCACATACGGGGAAAGAGGCAGAGATGGAGTAGAGGCGGTGTAAGGAGAGACAGAGACAGAGAAGTAGAGATAAAAAGAAAGCATCAGGAAGAGAGAGAGAAAGAGACAGAAGAGAGGGAAGAGATAGAGGTGAAAAGTCTGAATGTCTGAGTGAAAGAAGCAGCAGAAGAAAAGAAAGAGGGAGCGAGACAGAATTACTCACGTGTAGAAATACAGAAGAACAGAGCCAAAAAGAGTCAGAGATACAGACAACATCTGCAACACAGAAACATAAAAACTCAACTACAGAAGGAGAAATAGAGGCTGGGCGCCGTGGCTCATGCCTGTAATCCCAGCATTTGGGAGGCCGAGGTAGGTGGATCACTTGAGCCCAGGAGCTCGGGAACGGCCTGGTCAGCATAGTGAGATCCCATTTCTACAAAAACTTAACCGGGCATGATGGCATGTGCCTGTAGTTCTAGCTACTGGGAAGTTGAGCTGGGAGGATCGCTTGAGCCCCTGGGGTATCAAGGCTGCAGTGAGCCATGATTGCACCACTGCACTTCAGCCTGGGTGACAGAGTGAGATCCTGTTTCAAAAAGAAAAAGAAAAAAATAAATAAAAATAGGGAACAAGTGAATGAGCAGGGAGGAGACTTGCAAGGTAATATCCTCTACATGGAGGCACTCTATCCTTAGGATGCTGGCTGTCATTTCTCTCCCAGAACATGGAGTCCCTCTCAGTGTCACCAGGCTTCAAAGTCCCCTGCTAGCCTGGCGCCCTTAGGGACACTACTGGGATATCACAAGTTAGACATCAGAGCTACAAGGTGAGATTCCATCAGGGGAGGGATGAACTGTGGAGAGGATCAAAGGGAGCTGGGGTCTTGGATTCACTGGCAGGACTCCCAGTGGGGCCCACAGGCCTGAATTCCTGGCAGAACCCCCAGGAAACATTCTGATGTACAGATAGAGACGCGCCAACTACAAGCAGGCTACCTCCTCGCTCCCTCCCTCCTCCTCCTCCTCCTCCCATCGTCCATGTTCCTTGAAATCACAGTTGAGGGTTGGTGAATGTGTAATTGAACTCAGGTCCCTTCCTCTTGTGTTTGTTTCCTTGTGTATACTGTGACCATTGGAGTAAGCTGGAGTCCGCCTTACCAAGTTGTCCAAAGACCCGATGGCACGGCGTTCGCGCACTGGTGGCAGAAGAACGTGCTCGTTTGGAGCGAGACATTCTTGGGAGGAGATCAGGCTGCATCATTCCCTGAACCTTAGTCTCCTCCTGCGTGAAACGGGGGTGATAGTATACAAAGGCATCTTTCCGGCTGCATTCCTGGGAGCCGTAAATGCGATCACTCACGCTGAAAGTAGAACCCAGCGCCTGGCACATAGTAAGCGCTCAGCACTTGGCGGCTCTGGAGTGCTTAGAAGACAGAAGCCAGATCGCTATCCTGGACAGGGGGTAATATATGGCATGAGCTCCGACTGAGAATTGAATTCAACCTCAGTCGGAGAATTAGAACATTGTGATTAGAAACAAAAAGAGAGAAGGGACAAAACAACCTGTCTTCAAGTGCATGATGACAGAGCACAGACTTTCCTGGCAGCCAGAGGGGCTGGGGAAGGACAGGGCAGATCATATTAATAACAATAAATTATATCTGCACTGTGATTTATGGGTCCTGATGTGTCCCTCATTATGCTATCTTACAGTACCGTAGGAAGGGCTTATTATCCTCATTATGGTGTGTTGCAGTGGTTTTAGTGTAATTGTTGCTGTTAGTGACAATAGTGTTATCCTTGCTTTTATTGATGTTATTTCTCCTTGTTTCCAAGTTGGGGAAACCGAGGCTTGGAGAGAGCTAGCGACTTAACCAAGGGAAAGGTTGGTGCTAAGATTCAAATCTAGGTTTTCTCAGCCCTGGATTTTTTCTTTCTTTCTTTCTTTTTTGTTTTTCTGAGACGGAGTCTCACTCTGTCACCCAGGCCGAAGGGCAATGGCATGATCTCAGGTCACTGCCACCTCTGCACCCCACTGGGTTCAAGTAATTCTCCTGCCTCAGCCTCCTGAGTTGCTGGGATTACAAGCATGTGCCACCACGTGCAGCTAATTTTGTATTTTTAGTAGAGAAGAGGGTTCGCCATATTGACCAGACTAGTCTTGAACTCCTGACCTTGTGATCCGCCCACCTCAGCCTCCCAAGGTGTTGGGATTATGGTCGTGAGCCACCGCACCCGGTCCAGTCCTGGATTTTTATTCCAGCTGCATTCTAGTCTCTTACAATCCCCTTTCCACCCTGCCATTTTGTAACCTCTTTGGTCTGGGGAGTCTTGGTGTCTCTTTCCTATGATGGACAGTTTTCTTGTTAGCCAGGGGTGATGGGGATCCAGGGTCCCTTCTGTCTGACCATGAGGGCCTCCCTCTGCCTAACCAACCAGCACTCCATCCCCAGGCCTATTCCCACTCATGGGAACTCCAAGTTCAGTAAGAATCCCCACAGGCAGCTACCCACTGCAGGGAAGGCAGGGGTGACACAGATTTGAACTTGAACTTTCAAGTCTTACCCTTGGCTGGCCTCACTTTTGTCTTTGAACCCAGCGGCAGCCTGGCCGGTGGTTTACCCCACTCATTTTCCTTCACTGCTTTCTCCTCTCCTTCTCTTCTCCCAAAGCCCGCTCAGGACTGAGTTGGTTAGGGACCAGGTTCATTTAGCATTTGCAGGGCGAGCTATTTCAAGAATGTGCAGATTCAGTCTTGGAAATGGCAGAGGAGAAGCCTGGCTTGGCTTCTGAGCAGGAGAACAAATGAACCCCTGACCCCCTTCCCCATCCTGCGATTTCCTTTGTCTCAATCCAAAATTCCCCTTTACACGATCCTGGAGGCTTCCTAATAAAATAGAACCGTAACTTTATCTAAGACGAGTGCAGCACATGTAGAATGGATAAGGTGTAATTAATAACAGAAAATAATGCTTCCCTCTCCTGACCCTTCACCCTCATATAAGTGTCTTAAGTTTTATGACAGCTAAGCACAAAATTAGTGTGTGCGTGCATGCGTGCATGTGTGTGTGTGCGTGTACCTCAGTGTGTGTGTTTGAGCTGAACCTATGTGGGGCCAATACGTCTGTCTAGTGAGTATTCACCTAACTCTGGCTGGAACTGGTTTACGTTTCTGGGTAGACTGGCCTCTCGTTGAACCCGGGAATTGCCTGAAACTGATCTGATTTCTTGAAGTGAGGATTCTGTCTAGATCTCAAAATAGCTCGTGTCTATTTACATGCAAGCGTTTGGACAATGCAGAAACTAGATATAAAAAAAAAATTAAAAGGATGGCATGTGAGCAGGCACACGCGCACACACACTACCCTTTGGGTTGTGTATGGTATTTTAGAAGCCCAATGGACGCTGGGGAAAAGGTATTGATACTTCTTTGTGTACCTAACAATGGGCAGAAAAGCAAGATGAGCATTTCATTGGTTTTGATGCCGGAAATTCTTTGGACATACGAATTTCTCATGATGGAAAATGTTCTCTTCAGCAACTGCAATGCTCCTAATCCCCAGCATGGCATCTTCTTTGCTATTTTTCTAGGGGCCAGCAAAAGATGTGTGCTGGACATGGCAAGACAGGGGCGAGACAGACCATGGTGAGGAGAATGGCACCTACAAGACCTCCCAGACTGCTGTGCACAGTTGAAATCGAAGTGAGTTCGAACCAATACTGTTTATCTTAATGCTTCCACGACTATGTTGGTTTTAAGTAATATTATCTTGCTTTAAAAGGTCACTGGACTGGCCCAAGCTATTTGGTTTCTCGTGATTCATTACGTTTGATGTTCAACTTTTCTCAAAGTCCATAATATCAACCTCTGGGTTAATGGAAGCCACACCAGCCATGAAGCCAGTAGCTTTGAATCCTCCCTGGATGGGGAGGCCTGGGCCTGGCGGAGTGAGCTGCTTGCTTTTGATCAGCAGTGCTGATGTGAACCAGAGGTCACGCATGTTTGGGGCCTGTGTGTTAGCTCTACCAGACAGCAGCAACTGGGCCTCGACACTCCCTCCCACCCCAAGCCCCTCGAGTTTCGTTTTCCATGGTTGTTCTTCTCTGGGCTGACTTTTTCAAGACCCCTAGGGCACCAGAAAGACTTTTGCTGGGGGGAGATCCAGAGCCCTAAATCATCGGAGAAGTCCCCTTTGTCCACTCCAACGGTCTTCCTCTTTCCGTCCTGGCTGTTTCAGATGCAGATTCACCAACGCCTGCTTCCTCAGGGGATTTCTGCTCACCGGTGACAGGTGGATTTGCAGGGAGATCTCTTTCTCCCAGTAGAGTCTTTGGGTTGTTGAGTTCTTTTATGGGTGTGCTTGAACTCTGGAGTGCCCCCAAACTGACAGCCACCTCTGTCTGCTAAATCGATCGTAAATTTTCCTGTCATTATGTCATCCTGTCATCCTTTTACAGATGCTTTTGCCTGGCATATTTTTATGGCTCTTTTTCCAAGAGGGGCTGCATGGAGGGTGGGTCAGCATTATTTGTCTGGAAGAAGGGCAGAATAATTTCTTATCGCTGGTATCAGAAAGCGGGATTTCCCACTTATCACCCCCTCTTTGGCTTTGGGGTTTAAAGGCAACACCACCTGGCTGGATGGGATAGTTTAGGGAGTTCACTAGGCTGCCATCTTTATAAAGTTGACAATGACCAGAAAATGGGGGCCTCCCACCCTCCCCTAATTTCATATCCTCCGAGATACTTCAACTCACAGTAGACCAGCCCTGGAGTTTGTTTCCAGGATGAGAAGATCTTGATTGGATTAACGTATTTCCCAGTGGAGGCTCTGAGGTTTGGCAAACATAATAAGAGGAGTAGCTCTTAAACAACAACACTTGAAAAATTAAACAAGTAATATATATTCATTAGAGGAAAATTAGAAAAGGCAGATAAGGAAAAAGAAGAAAATGAAAATCACCTGTAATCCCATTACATAGGCTAACCATTCAGAGTTTACCATATATCTTTCTAGCCTTCTGTGTGTGGTAGATGCATTTTAAATGAAAACATGATTATATCGCATATACTATTTTTTGTATTTATTTACTTATTTATTTATTATAGAAACAAGATCTCACTGTGTTGCTCAAGCTGGTCTCGAACTCCTGGGCTTAAGCAATCCACCCACTTTGGCCTCCCAAAGTGTTGGGATTACAGGTGTGAGCCACCAAGTCCAGCCTGCTTTTTAGTTCTTTTAGATGGGCTCTCACTCTGTAACCCAGGCTGGGGTGCAGTAGTGTGATCATACTTCACTCTTACCTTAAGCTCCTGGGCTCAAGTGATCTTCCCACCTTGGCCTCCTGAACCATGCCTGGCTAATTAAATTTAATTTTTCTTTCTTCTTTTTTTATTTTTTTAGAGATGGGATCTTGCTATGTTGCCCAGGCTGGACTTGAACTCCTGGGCTCAAGAGATCCTCCTACCTCAACCTCCCAAAGTGCTGGGATTACAGGTGTGAGCCACTGTATCAGGTATATATCACATATACTGTCAATGGTTATATTTATCAGGTAAATCATATACATATACATATATAATATTGTAGTATATTATAATATATTCTATAGATAATACATTTATTTATCTATTTACATATATTTTTTGAGATGGAGTCTTGCTCTGTTGTCCAGGCTGGAGTGCAGTGGTGTGATCTCAGCTCACTGCAACCTCTGCCTCCCAGGTTCAAGCGATTCTCCTGCCTCAGCATCCTGAGTAGCTGGGACTACAGGCATGTGCCACCATATCCCACTAATTTTTGTATTTTTGGTAGAGACTGGGTTTCACCATGTTGGCCACGGTGGTCTCGAACTCCTGACCTAAAGTGACCCACCTGCCTCAGCCTCCTAAAGTGCTAGGATTACAGGTATAGGCAGCCACACCTGGCCTATATGTATATTTAAATAATACGGAAATAACAAGAACAATAAAAAACCAAATTGTACCCACTGTTTACCTTTCAGTGAATACCTTTCTAGATCTCTCTTTTCAGATTGTTTGCTAACCTGCTTTTACAAACCTTAGCAATATAGAATGGGCTTCTCCATGCCAATATATCTGTCTCTACACCAGGAGCTCAGTTGTGTTCCACTGTCAGGATTCATCATGGGCCAGGCTCAGCAGCCCATGCCTATAGGCCCAGCAATTTGGGAGACCAAAGTGGGTAGATCACTTGAGCCCAGGAGTTCAAGACCAGCCTGGGCCACATGGTCAAACCTCGTCTCTATAAAGAATACAAAAATCGGCTGGGTATGGTAGTGTGCTCCCGTAGTTCCAGCTACTTGGGAGGCTGAGGCAGGAGGATCCCTTGAGCCTGGGAGGTCGAGGCTGCAGTGAGCTGCGATCATGCCACTGCACTCCAGTCTAGGCACAAAGTGAGACCCTGTCTCAAAAAAATAAAATTAAAGGCCAGGTGTGGTAGCTCATGCCTGTAATCCCAGCACTTTGGGAGGCCGAATCGGGTGGATTACCTGAGAGTGGGAGTTCGAGACCAGTCTGACCAACATGGAGAAACCTCGTCTGTATTAAAAATGCAGAATTAGCCGGGTGTGGTGGCGCATGCCTATAATCCCAGCTACTCGGGAGGCTGAGGCAGGAGAATTGCTTGAAACCAGGGGGCAGAGGTTGCGTTGAGCCGAGATCGCGCCTTTGCACTCCAGCCTGGGCAACAAGACCGAAACTCTGTCACAAAAAAAAAAAAAGCTAAAAAAAAATTGAATTGAATTAATATTTTAAAAACAATGTACCAGGCTTTGGCTAATAGGCTAATACCTCTTCTGCAGTTGTATAGGTAGCTGATTTCCAGTTGTTTGCAAATACCTCTTCCCCTGGCTTAGTTGCCAGGACTTTATCAGATGGAATTTGCTTCCCACTCACAGCCCATCTAACAAAGGCACTCTACCCTACCCACACTTTGTTTAGCAAGATGGAAATTCAAATATGCTCAGAAGGTTTTTTTTTTTTAATCTTTTTTATCTTTTTTTTTTTTTTTTTGAGACCGAATCTCGCTCTGTCACCCAGGCAGGAGTGCGGTGGCGTAATCTCTGCTTGTTGCAACCTCCGCTTCCTGAGTTCAAGCAATTGTCATGCCTCAGCCTCCTAAGTAGCTGAGATTACAGGTGTGAGCCACCACATCCGGCTAATTTTTATATTTTTAGTAGAGATGGGGTTTCACCATGTTGGCCAGGCTGGTCTCAAACTCCTGACCTCAGGTGATCTACCTGCCTCGGCCTCCCAGAGTGCTGGGATTATAGGTGTGAGTCACCGCCCACGACCCCTAACTTTTCTTATTGTGTGGTCTGGCCTCTTGGTTTAGGAGATACATTTGGACTCCTTCATTCTAGGCTTGGCTTCTTGTTCAACTCATGCCTCTGTCTGGCAGATGCTTCCTAGTTTATAAAGTGCTGGAAAATTGGAAAGACTTGTTCGTTTGCAAATGGAGTCAGGGCTGAGCTCCACAACGCAGGGGCTAGGAATTCCTTCTCTGAAATCCAGCCTCCAGCAGAGAGGATCTCACAATTTGTGTCCATTTAACCTAAATAAAGAGAGGGCAGTGGGGCATCTTTGTAAACCCTTGTTATTGCACAGGTCGTTATAATAGATGGAGGACTGGCAAATGACGGCTCCACTCAGATTCTTCCAGGGTGCATTTCTTGGGTGGTCAGTGGTTAAATCTTGATTCTGGAAATATTTCCCAAGAAGAAACTTTCTGTAGCATTAGAACTTGTACCCTTGAGAACTCTGTTTTGTAACTAGAATCATGGATGCTTTTAAGTTGAACCATGGTCCAGTTTTTTTTTTCTTTTCTTTAACAATCTAATTTTTTTTTTTTTTTTTTTTTTTGATGGAATCTTGCTCTGTTGCCCAGGCTGGAGTACAGTGGTGCCATCTAGGCCCACTGCAACCTCCACCTCCCAGGTTCAAGCAATTCTCCTGCTTCAGCCTCCTGAGTAGCTGGGATTACAGGCCCACACCACCACACCCGGCTAATTTTTAGTAGAGATGGGGTTTCACCACGTTGGTCAGGCTAGTCTCAAACTCCTGATCTCAGGTGATCCACCCACCTCGGCCTTCCCAAGTGTTGAGATTACAGGCATGAGCCACTGGCCTTTTTTTTTTTTTTAGACGGAATTTCGCTCTTGTTGCCGTTGCCCAGGCTGGAGTGCAATGGCACGATCTTGGCTCACTGCAACCTCCGCTGCCCAGATTCAAGTGATTATCCGCCTCAGCCTCACGAATGGGTGGTATTACAGGCATGTGCCATCACAGCCGGCTATTTTTGTGTGCATGTATGTGTTTTTCTTTAGTAGAGATGGGGTTTCACCATGTTGTTCAGGCTGGTCTCGAACTCCTGATCTTGGGTGATCCACCCGCCTCGGCCTCCCAAAGTGCTGGGATTACAGGCGTGAGCCACTGTGCCTGGCCCATGCTCCAGTTTTGTTTTAAGAGAGTTTCCTCTGCCTCGCTTCCTCAAAGTCCGTGCTCTAGGGTGAGGTCTAAAGCTGTGTGGAGAGTCTGTGGTCGGGTGTGCTGTGAACCTGCAGCTTAGAGCCAGATTTAGATTCATGATGATTATTTCATGCTTTACCAAAATGAGTCCATGGTCTCATTGGACAGGATGGAAACAGATGAACCTATTCTCCCAGTGTTTGGCAAATAAAATGGAAAAAAAGTAACATTGGTCATTCAGAAAAAAAAACAAAAAGGTGAAGAATAAGAATGAACTTTTTGGCCAGGCATGGTGGCCCACATCTGTAATCCTAGCACTTCGAGAGGCCAAGGCAGGAGGATTGCATAAGCTCAGGAGCTTGAGACCAGCCTGGGCAACATAGGGAGAGCCCATCGCTACAAAAATTAAAAAAATGTAACGGGGTGTGTTGGCTCATGCCTGTGGTCCCCACTACTTGGGAGGCTTAGGCGGGAGGCTCGCTTGAGCCCAGGAGGTTGGGGCTGCAGTGAGTCGTGTTTGTGCTACTGTACTCCTGCCTGGGCAACAAAGTGAGATCCTAGATTTCTCAAGAACAAACGAACAAACAAAGTGGCTGCCAGAAGCTGGGGGTGGGGAAAATTGAGAGTTGTTGTTTAATGGATATAAAATTTTAGTCATCCAAGGCAAGTAAGTTCCAGAGCTCTGCTGCACAGCACCGCGCCGTAGTTAATACAATCATGCGCACTTCAAAATGTGATAAGAGGGTAGATCTCATGTTGAATGTTCTTATCACAGTACAAATACACAAAAAACAATAACAAGAACAAAAGCACACAGGACACTTAGGAAAGTGTTGGACGTGTCTATTACTTTGACTGTGGCAGCAGTAGCACAGGTGTCCACACACATTGGAACTCATCAAACTTACATACATTAAGTATATCTAGTTCTGGCCGGGCGCAGTGGCTTACGCCTATAATCCCAGCACTTTAGGAGGCCAAGATGGGAGGATAACTTGAGCTCAGGAGTTCAAGACCAGCCTGGGTAACATAGTGAGATCTCATCTGTTTTTAAAAAAAATAAAATAAAATAAATAAATATACCCTGTTCTTTGTATAGCTGTGTCTCAATAAAGCTGTTAGAAAATACTCCATGTGGCCTGGTGCTGGGGCTCCCAGCTGTAATCCCAGCACTTTGGGAGGCTAAGGTGGGTGGATCACTTGTGGTCAGGGGTTTGAGACTAGCCTGGCCAATATGATAAAATCCTGTCTCTACAAAAAATACAAAAATTAGCTGGGTGTGGTGGCACTTGCCCGAAGTCCCACTACTTGGAAGGCTGAGGCAGGAGAATTACTGGAACCCTCGAGGTAGAGGCTGCAGTGAGCCGAGATCACAACACTGTACTCCAGTCTGGGTGACAGAGTAAGACTCTGTCTCAACAAAAAAGAAAAAGAAAAAGAAAGTAAAATAAAACCTACTTTATAGGGTTATTTTTAGGATTCATTGAGTGAATATAAAGTGCACAGAAGACTGCCTGACAAGAAATGCTTGAATGGGCTGTTGTAGTCTTTCTCTCACTATTTGAAAGCTAGAAACAGGAATGTTATCTCTGCAACCTTAGTGCCTGATATGCTCTGACATTTGGAGGATGTTTGCTGAATGACTCTATAACCTTTAGCTGCTGGAGATGATGGTGGAAGGCTGACTTACCTCCCACATGCAGACAGTAGACACCTAAGCCTACAGCTAAGTCTACCGGAAGTCCCACTTCCCAGCCTGTTTCCAGACTCATATGTCCTCGGGGGCGGGGGTTAAAACGTAAAGAAAGCTCCAGATCCGGTTTGGCTAATGTGTGGAAAATTCCACAGATGCACTGTCTGGTCCCAATCGCCCATCTCACCCCCACCAACTGCAGCATCGTAGACACACCAGAGAAAAGAGAAGGGAAAGTGAAAACGTTTCTGAGTGCAGCAGCAAATTCAGCTGTTGTGTGGGGAGCACGATGTTCCAAACACAATTAAAACCCAATCAGTGTCCGGAAAAGTGCATTAATGTCCCTCAATCAAATGACAGAGCACATGTGGCGTAGGCATCCCTCTGGGGGCTGCTGCTTCAAGGGCTGTTAGTGATGGCAGAGATGGCCCCCACCCAGGCAGAATCCAGCATAGGCCTTAGCCTCAGAGGCTGGGATTCCAGGTAGAGAAAGAAGCCCAGGACCTATCTCCATTTCTTCCTTTTTTTTTTTTTTTTTTTTTTCCTGAGGCGGAGTCTGGCTCTGTTGCCCAGGCTGGAGTGCAATGGCACGATCTTGGCTCACTGCAACCTCCTCCTCCTGGGTTAAAGCGATTCTCTTGCCTCAACCTCCCGAGTAGCTGGGACTACAGGCGTGCGCCACCATGCCCAGCTGTTTTTTTTTTTTGTATTTTTAGTAGAGATTGGGTTTCACCATGTTGGTCAGGCTGGTCTCTAACTCCTGACCTTGTGATTAGCCTGCCTCGGCCTCCCAAAGTGCTGGGATTACAGGTGTGAGCCACCACACCTGGACTTTTTTTTTTTGAGATGGAGTTTTGCTCTTGTCACCCAGGCTGGAATGCAATGGCATGATCTCGGCTCACTGTAACCTCCACCTCCTGGGTTCAAGCAATTCTCCTACCTCCACCTCCTGAGTAGCTAGGACTATAGGCATGTGTCACTACGCCCAGCTATTTTTTCTGTATTTTTAGTAGAGACGAGATTTCACCATTTTGACCAGTGTGGTCTCGAACTCCTGACCTCAGGTGATCCACCGGCCTTGGCCTCTCAAAGTGCTAGGATTACAGGCTTGAGCCTCTGCGCCCGAATTGTTTTGTTTTTAATTCTTGATATATGAAGATACTGAAAAGGAGAGATTACTGACTCTTCTTGGGAGTCATTTCTTTTCATTTTTTCCTTTTGAGACGGAGTATGACTCTGTCACCCAGGCTGGAGTACAGTGGTGTGATCCTGGCTCACTGCAACCTCCACCTCCTGAGTTCAAACAATTCTCCTGCCTCAGCCTCCTGAGTAGCTGGGATTATAGGTGCCCACCCCCATGCACAGCTAATTTTTGTATTTTAATAGAGACAGAGTTTCACCATCTTGGCCAGGCTGTTCTCAAACTCGTGATCTCATGTGATCTACCTGCTTCAGCCTCCCGAAGTGCTCCCAAGGGGATGAGCTACCGCACCTTGCCCCCATTTATTTTCAAGAAGGAATGAGAGTAGCTCATTGATTGAATCAACAAATATTTCATTTGGGGCTGGGATTACCAATAGTGGCTCACATTTGTAATCCCAGCACTTTGGGAGGCCAAGCGGGGAGGATTGCTTGGGCCCAGAAGTTCAAGATCAGCCTAGGCAACATAGTGAAAATTCTATGTTGCCTAGATTCTACAAAGATTTAAAAAAATTAGCCAGGCATGGTGGCACAGGCTTGTGGTCCTAGCAACCAGGGAGGCTGAGGTGGGAAGATTGCTTGAGAGTGGGAAGTCAAGGCTGCAGTGACCCATGATTGTGCCACTTACATTTCAGCCTGGGTAACAGAGCAAGCCTCTGTCTTAAAATAAAAAAAAAAAAAGGGCCAGACAAGGTGGCTCACACCTATAATCACAACACCTTGGGAGGTCGAGGCAGGCGGATCACGAGGTCAGGAGTTCGAGACCAGCCTGACCAACATTGTGCAACCCTGTCTCTACTAAAAATATAGAAATTAGCCAGGCCTGGTGGTGTGTGCCTATAATTTCAGCTACCCAGGAGGCTGAGGCAGGAGAGTCACTTAAACCAGGGAGGTGGCACTTGCAGTGAGCCGAGGTTGTGCCACTGCACTCCAGCCTGAGCAACAGAGCAAGACTCTGGCTTAAAAAAAAAATTCATTTGGAGGCTGCTTCTATAAGCCCACCACTGGGCTAGGTCAGTAGTTCTCAACTAGGGGTGATGTCCCCAGGGGTACATTTTGCAATACCTAGAGACAATTATGATCGGTGTAACTTGGGTTGTGTCTGGTTTGTAGAGGCCAAAGATGCTGTTATATATTTGCAATGCACAGGTCAGCTCCTATAACAAAGTATTACCCAGTTGGAAATGTCAAGAGTGCGGAGGTGGAGAAACCCTGGGTTTAGACCCAAGTGTTATACGGTGGTGAACGTTTCCTTGAACTTGGCCATCTTACTATTTCTTTAAATAGCTGGGTGTGGAGAGTGGCCCCTTTAAGGACAATGCTGGTCTTTTCTTTTCTCCTCTCGTGTGTGTCTCTGGGGCCTGCTGCTGTGGCCGAGTGTTGGCTGGTGAGTCTGTATGTGCGTGCGTGTGTATGTGTGTGTTCAGAGCCGTGGGGGGTGTATGTTTGGACTTGTGTGGTTGTCTGTTTATGTCTGTGTACATCGGTGTGGCTCTGTAAGAACTTTTCTGTCATTTCCTTCCCCTGCTTGCCAAAGAGGCAGATGTGGCTTGCAAAGTCCTTCTAAGGTCAAATTCATCACCTGACAAGATGAAGAAATCATTAGGGAAAGACCCTCCTTTGCTCCCTTCCATCTTCCCGCCCAATCCATTCCCCTTCCACCCTCCCCGCCCCCACCTCTGGGATAAAACCAGAGGTCAATAAACTTGCCTCTGAGCTGAAGCTTTGAACTTGAAGTTTAGGCTAACTCCACTGTGCGTGCTTAGGCATCCAGGAAGTGTAAAAAATCGTGTTTCAGAGGAATCAAAGCACAACCAGGACAATGATTGATCCAGGCTACAATTTCTGATCTCTGCATTATTAAAATTTGGGGCTGTGTAATTTGTGTGTGGCGGGGGTGGCAGGGAGGGAGGCTGTTCTGTGCCTTGTAAGATGTTGTGCAGCAATTTTGGTTTGCATCCACTAGATGCAGCCCCAGTTGTGACAACCAAGATGTCTCCAGACACTGCCTAACATCCCCTGGGGCACACAATGAACCCCAGTTGAAAAGTCATTGATCTACAGATACATAGAACAACGGGGCTGAATCTCACACATTTAATTTTTTTTTTTCAGTATTGATGAGACACTTTTAGTAATAATGAGATACTATTGAATCAGCCCATTTTTGACTTTTTTTTTTTTTTTTGAGACAGTCTAGCTCTGTCTCCCAGGCTGGAGTGCAATGGCATGATCTCAGCTCACAGCAACCTCCACCTCTCGAGTTCAAGCAATTCTTCTGCCTCAGCCTCCCGAGTAGTGGAGATTATAGGCGCCCACCACCACACCTGGCTAATTTTTATATTTTCAATTGAGATGGGGTTTCACTATGTTGGCCAGACTGGTCTTGAACTGCTGACTTCAGGTGATCTGCCCACCTCAGCCTCCCACAGTACTGGGATTACAGGCCTGAGCCCCTGTGCCCGACCTCATATACTTAATTTTGAAGGAAAGAAGCCAGCAACTCAAGTGTGATGTGTGGTTCCATTGATGAAAAGTACAAAATCAGGCAGAGCTGATCTATTCTGTTAGATGTCCAGAGAGTGGCTGCTTTATCCTAGTGCATATGGATTGGAAGGAGACACTGTGGGACTTCTGGGGATGTCTGTTTTTTATCTGAATGCGGGGCATGCATATGTTATGTGTGCAGTTTTCTGTGAATGTTGCACCTGAATTGGAAGTGTACGTGTGCTGAGGCTGACGCGCTGGCTCACGCCTGTAATCCAAGCACTTTGGGAGGCTGAGGTGGGCTGATCTCTTGAGGCCGAGAGTTCGAGACCAGCCTGGCCAACATGGCAAATCCCTCTCTCTACTAAAAATACAAAAAAATTAGCCAGGTGTGGTGGTGCCCACCTGTATTCCCAACTACTTGGGAGGCTGAATTGTTTGAACTCGGGAGGTAGGGGTTGCAGTGAGCCGAGATGACACCACTGCACTCCAGCGTCAGTGACAGAGCAAGACTCTGTCTAAAAAAAAATGGATTATATGTGCTGAGAGGAGCACACATATTAAAGGAATACATTTAGCAAATCAGAGAAGACTGTCAAAAAACAAACGCAAACGGTACAGGTTTATCTTCCTAAAGCCTGGAGTGGACAGTTTATGAGCAGTTTTATTCAAATGATTCTTACAGGATCGCCCCCAGCTGTTTCTAAAGCTGCAGGAACAGTAAGACCATGAAGCAATGATCTGATTGAAGAGAACATGTTGTCAGCCCCCATACAAACACACACTCACTCACACACACACCCCTCAAACAGAGATGTCACAGGGCCCATGTGGAATCCGATTTCCTGCCTTTGTGTTCCCCAAGCAGCCCTACAGAGCGGGGAAAACTGCAAACTGACACATGAAATGGACCACTACGCTGGGTTGAGACTTCTGCAAACAAATGGCCCTTTTCATCTTCTGGAGGGGAAAAATAATCGATGTGGGCGACAGTCAGAGCTTGCCGCTTTTCAGCCACTTAAAGGGAAAATGGGACTGGGCGCGGTGGCTCATGCCTGTAATCCTAGCACTTTGGGAGGCTGAGGTGGGAGAATCACTTGAGCTCAGGAGTTCGAGACCAGCTTGGGCAACATAGTGAGATGAGACACTGTCTCTCTATTAAAAAAAATAAAGGGAAAGTGGGCCAGCCTAGTAGCACATGTGTGTGTAATCCCAGCACTTTGGGAGTCCCAGGCGGGCAGATCACAAAGGCAGGAGACCAGCCTGACCAATATGCTGAAACCCCGTCTCTACTAAAAATACAAAATTAGCCGGGTATGGTGGTTCATGCCTGTAATCCCATCTACTCAGGAGGCTGTGGCAAAATTGCTTGAACCTGGGAGGCAGAGGTTGCAGTGAGTGGAGGTCGCATGATTGCACTCCAGCCTGGATGACAGTGAGACTCTGTCTCAAAATAAAATAAAATAAAAAATAAAACATAAGTAAATAAAAGGAAAATGTGGCTTGGGCAACAGAATGAGATCCTGTCTTTAAAAATAAATAAATAAATAAATGGAAAGTGTGGCCTCACAGCTCTGTCTTGAACCTTATCACCCATGCTGGTCCCATCTCAGTTCAGAGGACCCCAGAAGATTATACTTCTGGCATCTTAGGTCATAATGGACACTAATGCAGCCACATGGCTGCCAAAGGCACAGACTACAGACATTTCATATTTTCTTTACTGTTCTCTCTCAGGGAAACCTGAGGAAGCTTCTGGAAGCAAGAGGGTCCTAAGATGTGGCTGAAAGACCCCTGTCTTCATCCCAGAGGCCTCCTTAGACATCAGCATTTGGGGAAAAAGCTGTGGACAGTTGCTGCAGCCTCCCCAGCTGGTCAGCATTATTAAAGTGGGGCACATCTGTTCTTGACTGTTAGCACAGAGAAGAGGAGGGGGTCAAGTGAGAGGAGAAAACCCCAAATGCTAGGACTGATCCCACCTAGTGCCAAGAGCAAATTGCCTCTAAGTTGGTGTCATGGACAAGTGCTTCATTAAGGGGCAGAGATTCCTCGTCCAAATATGCCTTCTTAGCCACTTCCCTCCTGCTGCCCTTCCCCTCCCCTCTCTCTTTTTAAAACTTCCCAGGTTCTAGCCAGTCTTGAGATTTATGACCTGTTTTGTTTTGTGAACACCCTAAGATCATATTTGGGTGATGAGGAGCTGAGAGGTCTGCAGATAGCCTATTGGTTGGATAAGAGAGTACAAAGTATAATGAATGCAGTCTATTTCCCAGTTGCTCTTTCATGCACATACATAAAGTTACACATGCCCCCGAGCGTGTGGCAAGCACATAGGGGCCTTTAAGAACACACAGCAATATGCTCAGAGACAGCACCGCCCAGACCCATGCACAGCGAGGCATCACATGGTTGCAAACACATGCAAAAGACCCACAGGCGTATGGGAGCATGTTCATGCATAAGCAGGCCCAACCAACATACAAAACTGGAAACAGATGCAAGCCTACTTCCGACATCAGACCCAAATGGGGCTATGCACCCCAGTATGCACCCCCCTACTGCTGCGGCCCCTCCAAAAAGTCGAAATGCACGGTGCTGGAAGGACCCCTTTAACTCCCTCTTCAGTTTTCCTTGCAATACGAATGTCTTTCAAATTGCAGCCCTGAAACCCACAAACCACACCCCATTCTGCTTTTTTTTTTTTTAAATTGACATGGAGTCTCGCTCAGTCACCAGGCTAGAGTGCACGATCTTGGCTCACTGCAACCTCCTACTCCTGGGTTGAAGTGATTCTCCTGCCTCAGCCTCCCAAGTAGCTGGGATTACAGGCACACGCAACCACGCCCGGCTAATTTTTGTATTTTTAGTAGAGACAGGGTTTCATCATCTTGGCCAGGATGGTCTCTATCTCCTGACCTCATGATCCAACCTCCTCGGCCTCCCAAAGTGCTGGGATTAAAAGGAATGAGCCACCGTGCCCAGCTTCTGCTTTCTTTATAAGAAGACCTCCAGGCCCATAACAAAGCAGAAACCTTCAGAAACAAATCTACCAAGTTGGAAGCACGGGCCTGGCCTGAGACACTTGGGACGCTGTCCTCTCTGTCTTCACAGTGGCTTGCAGTAAACTTCCTGGAGGAGAATTGGTATCGCAAGGGTGTTACTGGAGACCTTAGCACGAAAGTGAACGCAAAGATAGATGACCCAGGGACACGTGATGGATAAGGCTCTTGACAGCCAGGACATGGAATTAGAGGGGGTCTCCGAGAGAGACAAAATAAAAAAAAACTAGCCCAGTAATCTTCCTTCCACCCTTTTCTCCAAGATCTAATTACAGATGTCTTGACATTCCTTCTGCATAGAGTTTCCTTAAAAGATCTGCCAAGAAGAAACATTTGGAAACTGTGTTTTAGGTATAATCCGTCTGGGAGTCACTCCTGCTCACTTTGTCGTTAGATGACAAAACGTTTAATTACAGCGAGCGCAATGTATACCACATTTGGAAAACTGGATTCTTGACCCAAATAACGTACCCCATACTGACAACGGCCTTTTGGCAAAACTTGTGTCTCTGATCTCACATTAATTACTACACAAATATACTTATTGTGGGTACCGGGTTTATGGGATGGAGTCCTCTTGACACATGTTCACAATAAAAACACATTTTTTTTCCCCTTCCCTTGACCCTAAGGAAAAGAAAAAAGAAAGATTAACATTTTTCAAGATGCTGTTTTAATGACATGAAAACTGTCTGCTGAGTGTTCACTCGGCTTTTGTTCTTTTTCTCTTCTCCTTTTATTAAAAAGCCTTTCAAACCCAGCATTCCTGGTTTGTAATTGTTTTCTTTACTTTTGCTTTTCTGCCCAGGGAGAGACAGATTAGATTAGATTAAAGACCGAGGGACACCTCGTGAACTACATTCCATCTAGAGGCAATTTGGTTGAGAGGGCTGATTGTGTGTGTGTGTGTGTGTGTGTGTGTGTGTGTGTTTCTTCTTGTGGCTTAGTGGTGGTCTTTTTACAGATACAGGGTTCTGGTTTTTGGAAATGTGTTCATTCCTTTAGCCTTTTTCCCTTCAGAAGTCTGCAGCTTTGATTGTGGCCTTTCAGGGGTCTGTGGAATTTTGGGGGGCAGTAAATCTTCTTATGAAGTCTTCCCTTTTTGCGTCTCACCATTCTCAAAACTTTTTCAAAAAGCGGCAACACCACCCTCACAAAAGACAGATGAAAGAAACGGGTTCAAAGCCCCTCTCCCCTGGCCCCAGCGCGGATTGGTCTGATGATGTCACAGGGGTAACCACGGCAACAGGCCGTGACATCATGACAAAAGGAAGACTGACCTTGGCCTGGAATTCAAAGGAAAAGCAGCTCATAAACTTCTAAAGCAAGCAGGAGATAAATATCCTTAGTCATAAAAGAACAAACGAAGTTTGGGGTGGGGGAATGGGGGGAAAAAGGCAGAATTTTTTTTTTTTTTAAATACAGTAAAATGTGTTGCCAAGTTTCTCAGGACGTGCTAGTGGCCATTTTGATGATGTGAATAGACTTTAAAATAGAAAGAGGAAAAATGAATGTGGTGAACCAGGGCTGCGGACAATATTAGTCACAATCAGGTGAAAATCTTCCCTAAACTATAATTAGTAAAATGGGGGAGAGGGGATGAGGCAGACCAAAGCGAAACAATAGACAAATTTGTTTCTGAGTGAGAGAAGGAACTAGACGCCAGGAGAAAGGAAGCAATCCAGGAACTGTACTTACTAAAAAGAGAATGTGCTCAAGGTAACGTGGTACTCCGGACGGGATCCTGGGCCATTCAAATGGATGAAATCTGAAGGTCTAGAGTTTAGTTAAGAGTAATGAACCAATGTTGGTTTCTTGATTTTTTTTTTTTGATACAGAGTCTCGAAGTGTTGCCCAGGCTGGAGTGCAATGGTGTGATCTCAGCATACTGCATCCACTGCCTCCCGGGTTCAAACGATTCTCCTGCCTCAGCCGCCCAAGTAGCTGAGATTACAGGCGCCCGCCACTATGCCTAGCTAATTTTTGTATTTCTAGTACAGACAGGGTTTCACCATGTTAGTCAGGCTGGTCTCAAACCCCTAACCTCAGGTGAACTGTCCACCTCAGTCTCCCAAAGTGCTGGGCTTACAGGCGTGAGCCACCGGGTCCAGCCCATTGTTGGTTTCTTAGCTTAAAAGAGATATATATATATATATATATATATTTTTTTTTTTTTTTTTTTTTTTAGACAGGGTCTCGCTCTGTTGCCCAGGCTGGAGTGCAGTGGCGTGATCTTGGCTCACTGTAGCCTTCGCCTCCTGGGTTCAAGCGATTCTCCTGCCTCAGCCTCCTGAGGAGCTGAGATCACAGGCACACACCACCACGCTTAGTTAATTTTTGTATTTTTAGTAGAGATAGTGTTTTGCCATGTTGGCCAGGCTGGTCTCGAACTCCTGACCTCAGATATCCTCCCACCTCAGCCTCCCAAAGTGCTGGGATAACAGGAGTGAGCCACCACTACACCCAGCCAATTTTATTTTTTAAATTGTATTTATTTATTTATTTTTATTGCCAGGGTCTCTCTACTTCCCAGGCTCAAGTGACTTTCCCATCCCAGCCTCTTGAGTAACTGGAACTGCAGGGGCACCCACCACTCTTGAATAATTTTTTATTTTTCGTAGAGATGGGGTCTTGCTATGTTGCCCAGGCTGGTCTCAACCTCCTAAGCTCAAATGATCCTCCCACCTCAGTCTCCCAAAGTTTGGGGCTTACAGGCATGAGCCTCCATGTTTGGCCTGCCTCCAGGAAACTTAAGGAGGTCCCCTGGGTCATTCTAGAAGGTGTTCTTGTCCTCAGAGTCTTTCATGAGTTTACTGGCCCAGTTTCACAAGAAAGCCTCTTTCTCTAGATGTCCTGAGGGTAGACTGACCACATAGCATGAGAAGCTTGTCTCCAGATGCCAGGAGGGGTGGTGAAATTGTACCAAACTGGGAATGGAGACCTCTGCTTTCACATGAACTTGCACGTGATATTAGGGAAGCCAGAACTTCATATTTTCTGATCCACGAAACAGGGTCATTAGGCAATAGATAACAATGGTAAACAGACCTCATGTCAGGTGCAAGCTGAGGCCCTGTCTGAAATTTAAAAAAACAACAACAATTTGCCTGGCTAATTTTTTAAAAATTTTAATTTTGTAGTAACAGGGTCTCATTATGTTACCCAGGCTTGTCTCAAACTCCTGGGTTCAAGTGAGTATCCTGCCTCAGCCTCCCAAGTAGCTAGCTGGGATTATAAGCATGTACTACCCAGCCTGGCTCCTTAGGTATAAATTTGGATTAACTGATGGAGACTGCCTGGGGCCCTCTGTTGAGCCTGGGATCAATGAGGAGAAATGTGGTGATCCATTAGTAATGTCTGCCATGGATGTGGGTTTGGAAAATAGTCGCATGTGTTTGCTATTCCAAGCCCCTGCACACTTAGGCCTAGCCCCTCTGGGGCTAGCTAGTCTAGACAGATTCTTGTGTCTCCAGCAACAACCGTGTGGAACAGTAGACAGAACACAGTCCCTGGAGTCATCCAGCAATGGCTTTCAATCCTGGCTTTCTCCATGTACTTGCGATAAATGGCTCAGGACATTTGGTAAATACGAAATGTAATGTGTGAAGCTCTGTGCATACCCACTGCCATCTGGGGGAGATAGACAAGTTAACAGGCAACAAAACCACACTGTGCTGAGTGCTACGATAACAGGAAGAGTGTTCTTGGAGTACTGAGTAGGGGGACCCGACTTACACCTGAGGGGCAGGCAAGGAAGACTTCCTGAGGGAAGAGGTATCTAAGCTGGTTTGTTGTTGTTGTAGTTGTTGGACAGCTTCACTCTGTTGCCTAGGAATGCAGTGGTGCCATCTGAGCTCACTGCTACCTCCACCTTCTGAGTCAAGCGATTCTCCTTCCTCAGCCTCCTGAGTAGCTGGGATTACAGATACCCACCACCACACCTGGCTAACTTTTGTATTTTTAGTAGAGATGGGGTTTCACCATGTTGGCCAGGCTAGTCTCAAACTCCTGGCCTCAAGTGATCCTCCCACCTTGGCCTCCCAAAGTGCTGAGATTACAAGCATGAGCCACCACACCTGGCCATCTAAGCTGACTTCTGAAGGATGAGTTAAGCATTATCCTGGAGAAGGGAGCAGGGTGAGATGAGGATGGAGTTTGGCTGGGCTTAGATCACGTAGGGCTGAGAGCCTTGCTGTGAATTTCAGCTTGATTTCAAGGGCCATGGGGAGCCATTGAGGAATTTTATGAAAGAGAGTTTTATTAACACAAACTTTTTCTGGTTTAAGAGATAGATTTAGGTGAGGGAAAAACTGCCCTTTTTAGAATCCAAGCAAGAAATGATGACACTTATACTAGAAAATGGAGCACAGAGAGGTAGATCATTGAGAGATGTTCAAGGGATTGAATGGATGTGGGGGCACCCGGTACTGAGACCTCTGAACCTCAATTTCCTCATTTGTTTGAAGTCATCGTGAGGCTTAAATGAGATGATGTGTGTACAGGGCTCAGCATGGTTCCTGGTACATTGTAGGTGCTCAATAAATGCTAACCATATCCATTACGTCTCAAAAGTTCAGTAATTTAATTTTTATTTAACAAATGGTAAAACTAAGGCCCAGAGAAGGACAGTGAAATGACCAGCATCATTTTCCCTTCCTATTCTCCAGGCAGCTGGACCCCTGGAGGCTTCCTTTTGGTCAGAGGAGAATAAGGTCTCTGTACTGTGTTCAATTGTGTCTCTCAAAAATATATGTTCAGGCCAGGCATGGTGGCTCACGCCTGTAATCCAAGCACTTTGGAGGCCAAAGCGGGCGGATCACCTGAGGTGGGGAGTTCAAGACCAGCCTGACCAACATGGTGAAACCCTGTCTTAAAAAAAATAAAATAAAGAAAAAAAAAAAATATATATATATATATATATGTTCAGACCGGGCTCGGTGGCTCAGCACTTTGGGAGGCCAAGGCGGGTAGATTACTTGAAGTCAAGAGTGTGAGACCAGCCTGGCCAACATGGTAAAATCCCATCTCTACTAAAAATACAAAAAATGAGCTGGGCATGGTGGCAGGTGCCTGTAATCCCACTACTTGGGAGGCTGAGGCAGGAGACTCGTTTGAACCCAGGAGGCGGAGGTTGCAGTGAGCTGAGATTGTGCCGTTGCATTCCAGCCTGGATGACAGGACAAGCTCTGTCTCAAAAAAAAAAAAAGGAAAAGAAAACAAAGTTGAAGTCCTAACCTGTATACCTGTGAATGTCACCTTATTTGGAAATAGGGTATTTGCAGACGTAATTAAGGCAGATTATTAAGAGATGTTCAGGGGACTGAATGGATGTGGGGGCACCCGTTACTTAGGTCTCTGAGCCTCAGTTTCCTCATTCGTTTGAAGTCATTGTGAAGTTTAAATGAGATGATGTGTGAGCAAGTCTCAGCATGGTTCCTAGTATACTGTAGGTACTCAATAGGAGGATTAGGGTGGCTTCTAATCTAATGACTGGCATTCTTTGTTTTTTGTTTTTTTAAATTTATTTATTCTTTTTTTTAGAGATGGGGGTTTCACCATGTTGGCCAGGCTAGTCTTGAACTCCTGACCTCAGGTGATCCACCCACCTCGACCTCCCAGAGCTGGGATTACAGGCGTGAGCCACCACACCCGGCCTGTTTTTTGTTTTTTGTTTTTTGTTTTGAGTGGGAGTCTCACTCTGTTACCCAGACTGGAGTGGAGTGGCATGATCTCGGCTCACTGCAACCTCTGCCTCCCAGGTTCAAGCAATTCTCCTGCCTCTGCCTCCTGAGTAGCAGGGATTACAGGTGCATACCACCACGTCCAGCTAATTTTTGTATTTTTAGTAGAGACAGGGTTTCACCATATTGGCCAGGCTGGTCTCGAACACCTGACCTCAAGTGATCCACCTGCCTTGACCTCCTAAAGTGCTGAGATTATAGACATGAGCCACCGCGTCCAGCACCAGTATTCTTATAAGAAAAGAGAAATGGACACAGAGGTAGACAGAGAGAACACCATGTGAAGATGGAGGCAGAGATTGGAGTCATTCTCATCCACAAAGCTGAAGAAGTCCAAGGATTGCCAGTAACCACCAGAACCCAGGAGGGAAGCAAGGAATAGATTCTCCCTGAGAGCCTCAAAATAGAAACCAACCCAGTGAACACCTTGATTTCTGACTTCTGAGCTCCAGAACTGCAAGAGGATTCATTTCTCTTGCTTTAAGTCACCCAATTTGCGAATTTCCTACACTTTATTATGGCAACCCTGGGAGACAGACACAGTCCTCTAAGAAGGTGTCTCACTCTCAGATTTTATCAGCCATCGTCACTGCGCGGGACCTAGGCTCTAGGAGGCGGTTCGGAAAGGAGAGATGGCGGCCGGGTGAGAGGACAGAGTGCTCGGGAGCCTGGGGGTGGCATCACAGGATTTCTCCGCGTCACCTTAGCCGGTGACACGGTTTCCTGTGCGTCAGCCCTTGGAGATGTCCAGCGTAAGTCAAAGCCTTTGTTCCCTACCATAACCTTGAGGGATGACTCAGTAGAGAAGAAGGCAGGCTGTGGGGTAGGGGAAATGGTCAGTGCAACTACAAATGAGAGCCTGTTCCTGGCTCAAGGGGAGAACAAGGCAGGAAAAGAATACCAGTAATTACCATTCCCTGTTGCTTCCCTGGACCAACCTCCCCGCTGCCTCCACCCGGATGATCCTGTCCTCACCCTGCACCCATTCTTCCCCAACATGTGTTTTGTTATTTTTTTAATTCCACTTTATGGAGAAATGTAAGTTACAAAAAATAAAACACACCAATTGTGAGTGTACAGTTCAATATATTTTGAAAAAATGCTTATCAAATCCTACCCGACGATACAACGTTTATCAAAACAGAGTGTTGTGTAACCACCAACACAATCAAGATATAGAACATTCTTCACTCCCTAAAACTTCCCCTCCACACTCCCCAGCCACCTACTTGCCCCCACCCATTCCCTCTGGCTTCTGGTGACCATTGATCTGCCTTTTGTCACTGTAGATGAGAACAATCGTTTCTATCCTTTCATAGAAACGAAATTGCCCAGTGGAAACGTGTTTATATCTGGCATTATTTTTGGTTCAGCATAATGTTTTGGAACTCAGCTTTCGTGTTGTTGCAGGGATCAATGGTTTCTTTTTATTGATGTGTAGCATTTCCATTATAGGAGAGTACGACGGTACAGTCACTGACCTGTGGATGGACATTTATTTCTACTCTTTCCTCTTAAGAATAACACTGGTAGGAGCATTCAAGTGTAAGTCCTGACCAATCTCGGCGGCCATACCTGTAATCCCAGCACTTTGGGAGGCTGAGGCAGAGTCGCTTGAGGCCAGCCCGGTCAACATAGCGAGATCCCATCTCTACCAAAAAAATGAAAAAAAGCTTCATTTTTGGTGTGTGCTGGTAGTCCCAGCTACTTGGGAGGCTGAGGTGGGAGGATCACCTGAGCCTAGAAGTTCGAGGCTACTGTGAGCTGTGATTACACCACTGCACATTGGGCAACGCGGTGTGGATTGAAGTGGTGCAGTCATAGCTCGCTGCAGAGTAAGATCCTGTCTCTCATAAAAAAAAAACTGTAAGCCTTTTTATGGACATAGGATTTTCTTGCTGGGTAGATACTAAACAGTGAAATTGCCGACATGTATGGTAAGTATATGTTTAACTTTTTACCCCAATATGAGCAATTTAAGAGCTAAAACAATGTAACTTCTAGAAGAAAATACACTAGAAAATTATTGTGACCTTGGGCTAGAGATTTCTTAGTTAGTGCAAGAAAAGTATAAACCACAAAGTAAAAATAAATGACTTTATCAAGATGTAAAACTTCTGTTCTTTGAGAGACTCTGTTAAAGAAAATGAAAAGGCAAGTCACAGTCTAGGAGACACTATTTGTAAATCATATTTGACAGAGGCCATGTATCAGAATATTAAAAGAACTTCTGTGTGTCACTAATCAGAAGATAAATGACTCAATTAAAAAATGGGGGCTGACTGGGTGCAGTGGCTCATGCCTGTAATTCCAGCACTTTGGGAGTCCCAGGTGGGTGGATCACTTTAGGCCAGGAGTTCGAGACCAGCCTGGTCATCATGGTGAAACCCCATCTCTACTAAAATTAGCTGGGTGTGACGGGCTGTGCCTGTAATCCCAGCTACTTGTGAGACTCAGGTAGAGGAATCTCTTGAACCCATGCCACTACACTTCAGCCTGGGCAACAGAGCAAAAATCTGTCTCAAATAAATAAATAAATAAATAGATGGGGGCGGGCGGCCAGATGTGGTGGCTCATGCCTGTAATTTAGCACTTCTGGAGTCCAAGGCTAGGATTACAGGCGTGAGCCAGTTGTGGTGGCTCACTTGGGAGGATTGCTTGAGCCCAGGACTTTGAGACCAGCCTGGGTAATATAGTCAAAGCCCATCTTTACAAAATTAAAAAACGTAGGTGGGTGCGGTGGCATTCACCTGAGGTCCCAGCTCTACAAGAAGCTGAAGTGGGGAGATCACTTGAGTCTAGGTGGTCAAGGAGGCAGTGAGCCGAGATCACACCGCTGCATTCCAGCATGAGTGCAGAGCAAGACCCTGCTTCAAAAAATAAAATAAAGTAAAATAAAATAAATGGGCAAAGGAATTTTCAAGACACTTCAGAGAAGGAGCTATGTGAATAGTCAAAAAGTACCTTAAAAAAACTCTACATCAATGAGGAAAGCAAAAATTAAAATCACAGTGCACTACCACTCATAGCGTGATACCCCGGCAGTGGCTGAAACTAAAGACTGGTCATTCCAAGTGTTGAGGAAAATGGGGAGCAACGGGAATGTTCCAACTCCACTGGCAGGAATGCAAACTGAGATTGCCACTGCGGGGAATGTTTGTCAGTTTCTTCCAACCGTTTGCTTTTGTGATTCAAAACATGAACATAGCTTTTAAAATCCTCCAGTGGCCTCACATGGCATTGAAATAAAACCCAAACTTTGTTTTCTTATTTTTAAATTTTTTTAAAATTTTAATTATTCATCTAAACTTGGATCTGTGTCCTGCAAATCCTCTAGTTCACGCCTCTGCAGCCACACTGCACCTGGCTCTGATCTTTAAGTGGAAAAGGCACCTTCGCTCTTCCCTCCACCTGGTTCTCTTTCCTCAGCTCTTCCTACAATGGACTCCACGACCAAGTCTCTCCTCGGATGTCCTCTCTGTACAAAGAGCTGTGCCGAACGCCATATCAGAAGGTGTCCCTGTCCCTCACCATTTCCTTTACTGTGTCTCATTTACCTCTGAACATCTCCTGTGAATTTGCCTGCCGTCTGCCTCCGCTCTCCCAACTCTTCCAATGAGGAAGGAAGCTCCAAGACACTGGGAGCACGATTTCTCTAATTAGCACTGTGCCCCGTGCCACAGCTCCCAGCACACAGTAGGACCTTCGTAAGTGTTGAATCCCGTAAGTGTCTCCCATAGGGGTAAAGAAAATGCAGATGGTTGACGGCAGAACTGGGATTCAAACCTAACTCTCTCTGGCTGGCTTGCCTTCCCTTCCCTTCCCCTCCCTTCCTTCCTTCTTTTCTTTCTTTTTCTTGCCCTTCCTTCCTTCCTTCCTTCCTTCCTCCCTTCCTTCCGTCCTTCCTTCTTCCTTCTTTTGAGTTTCACTCTGTCACCCAGGCTGGAATGCAGTGGTGCAATGTCAGTTCACTGCAACCTCCGCCTCCTGGATTCAAGCTATTCTCTGCCTCAGCCTCCCAAGTAGCTGGAATTACAATCACCCGCCATCACACCTGGTTAATTTTGTATTTTTTAGTAGAGATGGGGTTTCACCATCTTGGCCAGGCTGGTCTTGAACTTCTGACCTTGTGATCACTTGCCTCGTGATCCACCCACCTTGGCCTCCCAAAGTGTGGGATTACAGGTGTGAACCACTGTGCCTGGCCTCTCTGGCTTTAAAGACATAGTTCTGGCTGGGCACAGTGGCTCATGCCTATAATCCCAGCACTTTGGGAGGCCGAGGGGGAGGATTGCTTTAGCCCAGGAATTTGAGACCAGCCTGGGCAATATAGCCAGACACTATTTCTACAAAAAAAAAAAAAAAAAAAAAAAAAAAGCTGGATATAGTGGTAAGTGCCTCAGCTACTTGGGAAGCTGAAGTGGAGGATCACTTAAGCCTGGGAGGTTGGGGTAGCAGTGAACCACGAGGGTGCCACTGTGCTCCAGCCTGGGTGACAGAGCAAGACCCTTCTCAAAACAACAACAAAACCTCCAAAACAAACAAAACAAAACAAAAATAGACTCTTCTAAAACATCCTGCTGTGCCTCATAAATACATGCAATTTTTATTTATTTGTTTATTTTTGAGAAAGGGTCTCACTCTGTTGCCCAGGTTAGAGTGTAGTGGCACGATCTAGGTGGAGTATAACCTCCACTTCCCAGGTTCAAGCAATTCTTCTGCCTCAGTATCCCAAGTAGCTGGGATTACAGGTGTGTGCCACCAGGCCTGGCTAATTTTTGTATTTTTACTAGAGACAGTGTTTCACCATGTTGCCCAGGCTGTTCTCAAACTCCTGACCTCAAGTGATCCCCCAGTCTCAGACCTCCCAAAATGTTGGGATTACAGGCGTGAGCCACCACCGGTGCCTGACCAATTTTTATTTTTTATTTAAAAAGTAAGTTCAGAGGAGGTCAGGTTTTGCCAGTAAATTCGTTATGGAAATAACTACCACTTTCCAGAGTTCTGGGCCATTGGAATTGTGGACATGGGCCTGAAGACCTGTGCTGAATTATTCCTTCACAAATGAAGAAGCCCTCTGGGTAAAGAATCAGGGGTCCTTGTTCAAAGGACAACTTTGATCATGATAGAATTGTGATGATTTTAAAAAGACAGAGTTCTTGAAGCTCACAGTCAAGGTGGGGCTGAATTCCTGCAAGGCCTGACCTTGATTCCAACCTTAGGGAACGAGACTCTCCTGCTAGTCAAATGAGGGCAGATTCCAGAGGGAAAAGGCCAAGTTAGGCTCCCAGAACGCGAGTAGCCTGAGGGGAGCCCAGAGTGCATTACTGCCAGGACACAAGGAGCTCAGCTGTGACTGCAGCACTTGCCTCTCCCACCCTGAAGTCAGGGAGTGGAACAGGGAATTGCTGAGGCTCTTACCCATTTTCCATATGAGGAGAGAAAGATCGTAGGGGGGATACAGGTCAGGGACAGGGCTGAGGACAAGGGGGCACTCTGTTGGGGTGCAGTTGTCAGAGTTTGAGCTGGACCTCGGAGTTAATCTAGTCCAGTTCCCTATTCCACAAATGGGGAAACTGAGGCCCTGAGGTGGAGGCGGAAGAACCATGGAAGGCTGAGCAGGTCCTCAGAGTAAGGAAGGGCAGGATTTCACTGAACTTTGGTGCAGTTTTTCTCCTTCCTTCCTTCTTTCCCTCCTTCCTTCCTTCTTTCCCTCCCTCTTTCCTTCCTTCCTCCCTGCCTCCCTCTCTCCTTCTCTTCCTCCCTCCCTCCCTCCATTCCTTCCTTTCTTCCTTCTTTCCCTCCCTCCCTCCCTCCTTTCTTCATTCCTTCCTCCCTCCCTTCCTTCCTTCTTTCCCTCCTTCCTTCCTTTGTCCCTTCCTCCCTCCCTCTCTCCTCTTTCTTTCTTTCTTTTTCTTTCTTTCTTTTCCTTCCTTCCTTCCTTCCTTCTTTCTTTCAAGATAGGGGTCTCTTTCTGTCTCCCATGCTGCAGTAGAGTAACACGATCATAGCTCACTTCAGCCTTGAACTCCTGGGCTCAAGCAATCCTCCCACCTTAGCCTCCTGAGTAGCTGGGACCACAGGTACACACTACCGTGCTTGGCTTGGTGCAATCTTTCTGAGCAGAGACCTTAGTAAAAGTGTGGAGCCTGAAAAGCAGGCAGTGAGCAGGTGGTTGAGAGCTTGGGGTCAGCCAGACCAAATTTTATATTTGGCTCTGCCAATTACCTATTTGGAAACTTGAGTGAAGACTTCTTCCTCTCTGAGCCTCAGTTTTCTCATCTGTAGAATGGGGATGATAACACTAATAAGTCATTTTGTAGGATTCCTAACTTCATTAAATGAGAAAATACATGTTACTTAGCTCTCTGCCTAGTGCTTGGCAGGTGCCTAATAAATGGTGCCAATTAGGATTATTACTGTCACTACACCTTCTAGAGCTGAAGTGGGGTTGGCAGCGTGGTTGAAAGAAAGCTGGAGTGAGGGAGATGTTAGTTAACTGTAGACTGGGAGTCTCCAGAAATCCAAATTCAGCATTTGGAGCAGAAAACCCCACCTTGAGACCCCCGTCTGACCTGAGAATTTCCAGAGTGCTTCCCTGGGACCCGGGTAATCTAATCTTGGGGAAGGAAGCGGGCGAGCTAACCGGTCATCAAGGCACCATTGAAGAGGAAAGACCCGGGAATTCTGTTCTTCCATGTCAATCAAGATGGAGACTTCAGGCTGGTTACTGAAGCTCTCGGTTGATCGCTATAAAAATGGGAAGACTTGTAGTCCCTCTCTCGCAGGACTGTGGTGATAATGAAACAAAGAGAGATATATACAAGAACCAAGCACGGTCCCCACACTCAGGAGACCTTGGTGCAAAGGAAGCGGGTGGGCCGCAGCAGCCACTGCCTTCACTCCATGTAAGCGGCTGGAGTTTCTGAAGTTGCCCACTTGGCTCCAGAAGAGAAAGACTCAGAGACATGTTAAGCAGTCTGGACATGCCTGAACTTGCAGATGCCATTTTGAATCCGTGAGGCCCTTGACTGAAAGGAGAGCATTCAGGGAAAATGCATTTGTGCAACTTGTAACTCTGCCTAGATCAGGGCAGATTTTTTTCCAGCCCAGGGAGGGGAATGGGAGTCTTTGGCTTGTGAGCTTTATACACTATTGATCTCATCTGCTTGTAACAATAGTCTGGAAGATAGGCCAGCGAGATGCTAATTTTCCCAAGACCCCAGGAGAGGTCAGCTGGTGACTTCAAGGAAACTCCATCCAATGCGAGGGTTGGAGGATGAGGGATTACAACAACCTTGCAAGGAATTAGGCCCCCAGGCTAGAGAGACAGGTCTTGGGCACTTATTCCAACAAGCAAGCAGGCATATAAGCACATACCGTGATGGGAGTTATTTATTTGTTTATTTCTGGCTTCCTGGGGTCTCCCAAGATGCTGAATGAAGCAAGAAACGTCAAACTCATCAAAGACAATTGGGAACAAAGAAGGGAGCTAACAATGTGCTCCCACTACGCGCCACAAATCCTGTAAAGTAGGATTATGGATGCCCATTTGACAGATGAGGAAGTGGAGGTTTAGAGCTGTTAAATGTCTTGCCCAAAGGCCACCTAGCTGTTAAGATAAGAAAGCAGGGATTGGCTTCTATTCCACAAGGAAAAGATTCTTCCTTCCACTCCCATTTTAACTAAATAACATGTATCACCTATGAGGAGTGGATACTAGGATTCCCTCGATCTCTCTGGCCCCTGTTTACATCTCCTGCCATTCTTGCCCTTGTTCTGTGGGTCTAGGTTACCTTACCCCATCTTCTTTCCCTTTGAATAATCTCTCTTCTCCCGACTCCCTTTTTTTGTTTGTTTTTGTAGAGACGGAGTCTCACTGTTGCCCAGGCTGGAGTGCAGTGACTCGATCTTGGCTCACTGCAGCCTCCGCTTCCTAGGTTCAAATGATTCTCCTGCCTCAGCCTCCCAAGTAGCTGGGACCACAGACGCGCACCACCATGCCCAGCTAATGTTTGTACTTTGAGTAGGGATGGGATTTCACCATGTTAGCCAGGCTGGTCTTGAACTCCTGACCTCAGGTGATCCGCCTGCCTTGGCCTCCCAAAGTGCTAGGATTACAGGCATGAGCCATTGCGCCCAGCTGTCTGATTCTATTAATGTCTCCGCACTGCACTAGACTTTAACCTCCATGAAAGTAGAGAGCTCGGCCGGGCATGGTGGCTCATGCCTATAAACTGAGCACTTTGGGAGGCCAAGGTGGGTGGATTGCTAGAGCCCAGGAGTTCGAGACCAGCATGGGCTACCTAGTGAGACTCCTGTCTTTTTTATTATTATTATTATTATTACTTGCAAAATAATAATAATAAAATAAAGTAGAGAGCTCATCTGTCCTGTCCATGACTGCATCCAAATATTGGTGGAAAAGTAGGGAAGTTCCCGAGAAGACCCCAGCCAAGGGAAAGAATTCATGAACACACAAGCAAGGGGGAGACAGAGGAGCCCAGAGAGGTGGGCGGTCTCCAAGATGCCCTAGAAAGCACCCTTGTCACGCCTCCTGTCCTAGCTGCTCAGATTTCAGGCAAAGGTGAAGGGCCAGACGTTCTCCAGGGCTCCCACTATGAAGCCAGTATGTATTTTGTATGCCATGTGTTCATGTTTTTCCCTTTGAAGACTGCCTGGGAAAGGCTAACAGTCATGGAAGTAACAAACATACTGTCTTCTCTTCTCTTGCCAAAAGCAATCTTTAATCACCCTACCAAGTAATGGGCTCAGAATAGCATAATGGAAACAAAGTACTTAAAATACTTGCTCGGGTGGATAAACACAGCAGAGGAAAAAAAAAAAAGTCTTACACGTCCAGCCCCATCCTTTTTATTGTATACACAGCTAGGAGATGTGGAAGGAAGAGAAGAAATCCCTCCAGAACAAACAACTGTAAATATACAGAACATACATATTTTAAAGGGCAGCATGGTGGTTTGTCCGTCCTAAGGACATCTTTATATTTGCGGTCCCTCCCAAACCCCCCTTTTTCTTTTAACCAAGTGACAAAAACTAGGTCTGATATAACCATCCAGTGGAAGGGAGTTCTCAGAGTCTTTGAACAGGGTCTTTTTCTTTTGCTGCCCAGGCTGGAGTGCAGTGGCATGATCTCAGCTCACTGAAACTTCTGCCTCCTGGGTTCAAGAGATTCTTCTGCCTCAGCCTCCTGAGTAGCTGGGATTACAGACACGTGTCAGCACGCCCGGCTAATTTTTGTATTTTTAGTAGAGACGGAGTTTCACCATGTTGGTCAGGCTGATCTTGAACTCCTGACCTCATGATCTGCCTACCTCAGCCTCCCAAAGTGCTGGGATTCCAGGTGTGAGCCACCGCGCCTGCCCGGCAGAACAGGGTCTTTTTCAAATCTCCTTAGTTGCGGGGAACATTAGGAGAGAGTAACATTAGAAAAATTAGGGTAGATGGCATTGGGCAGAGACGCTTAAGAAACTGAGTGTTTAATTTGTGCTCAGAAGGCAGGACTCTTTTGCTGATGTCTACTTTTGCTAAAGTCAAAGCCAGAAGGAAGTGACAAAGCTCTGCGTTCTAGAATTCGGGTTGCTGGTTGGGCGCTGTGGCTCACTCCTGTAATCCCAGCACTTTGAGAGGCTGAGGTGGGAGGACCACTTGAGCCCGGGAGTTTCAGACCAACCTGTGCAACATAGTAAGATCCTGTCTTCTTTATCTTAAAAAATTTATTAAAAATATAAAAAATAAAAAATAAGTCCAGGTGCGGTGGCTCACGCCTGTAATCCCAGCACTTTGGGAGGCCAAAGTGGGCAAATCACAAGGTCAGGAGATCGAGACCATCCTGGCTAACACACTGAAATCCTGTTTTTACTAAAAATACAAAAAATTAGTCAGGCGTGGTGGCAGGCGCCTATAGTCCCAGCTACTCGGGAGGCTGAGACAGGAGAATCACTTGAATCTGAGAGACGGAAGTTGCAGTGAGCAGAGATCACGCCACTGCATTCCAGCCTGGGCCACAAAGCGAGACTGTCCCAAAAAATAAATAAACAAACGAAAGAATTCAGGCTGCAGTCTCCTAGTGGGATGTCCAGTGTGGTATTACAGAAAACAGATATTTAAGCCACAATGATAGACTCTTAAAATTATCACCTCCTCCAAGGAGGCTTTCTAGATTTCCTCAGTTGGAATTCCTCTCTCTTTACCAGGAGAGGAACAAGAACCAGGCTGTGCCTACAACTTAAAAACTGTAATCTTGGCCGGGCGTGGTGGCTCACACCTGTAATTCCAGCACTTTGGGAGGCCGAGGTGAGTGGATCACCTGAGGTCGGGAGCTCGAAACCACTCTGACCCAACAAGGTGAAATCTCATCTCTATTTAAAAAACAACAACAAAACCAAAACAAAACAGAAAAACTATAATCTTGAGCAAATTGTTTATTTTCTCTAAACTTTAGCTTTCCTATCTGTAATGTGTAGACAAATAGCGAAATACATAGCCTGTGATCAGTTTCCAACTCAGAGCACTTAGCCCAGTTTGCTGTGAAAATTGTCAGAACCCAAAATGGAGTCACTGATATTAAGAAAACCCTGACAAACCGAGCTGAGGAAGGGCATACAGAGAGGCTTCTCCAGCTTGTATGCCTGATAACAAAAACATCATGAAAGACTGCAGATACCACAACCTTGCACAAAGGTCACTGCAACCTTAACACACAAAAAATTACTTTTGCAAGGACATCTGCCCAGCAACTGCCTGTCCAGCTTCAGACCAGCATCATCCTTGTTATTGATCTTTGTAGCCAAGGATAATTATTTCAAAACAATTATGTAATCCTCCTCATTTTTGTCCTTTAAAAACCTTCGTCTTCCTTTACCTCTCTGAATACCCACATAGTTCATTATGGTATGCACATTCCTATTGCAGTGCTCCACTCCCAAATAAACGTCTTTTCTTTCAGAGAGCTTCTCTCTGTTATTTAGATTGACATTGCCTAAAAGTCAGAATTATCTGGCCAGGTGTGGTGGCTCACGCCTCTAATCTCAGCTCTTTAGGAGGAGGATCACAAGGTCAGGAGTTCGAGACCAGCCTGGTCAATATGATGAAACCCCATCTCTACTAAAAATACAAAAATTAGCTGGACATGGTGGCGTGCGCCTGTAGTTGCAGCTACTTGGGAGGCTGAGGCAGGAGAATTGCTTGAATCCGGGAGGCGAAGGTTGCAGTGAGCTGAGATTGTGCCACTGCACTCCAACCTGGGTGAAAAAGTGAGACTCTGTCTCAAAAAAAAAAAAAAGTCAGAATTATCCAAGTGTGTCTCAGGGTGTCCTTGAAGTAGACAAGGTGCCCTTGAAGGCCAGAATATGGTTGGCATGTTTGAAGAAGAGCAAGGAGGCCACAGGGGCTGGAGGCAAAGTGGTTGAAAGGATTCAATTGCCATTGAAAGGGACACATTCAAATGATGGTATGAGATGAGGGGGCCAGAGAGTTGGGGATGGGGGAAAGCCCAGATCCTGCAGAACTTGTGAGCTGTTAAGAGCTTGGGTTTTGTTTTTATAGAGATGGGGTCTCATATGTTGCCCAGGCTGGTCTTGAACTCCTGGGCTTGGCCGGGCATGTTGGCTCGTGCCTGTAATCCCAGCACTTTGGGAGGCCTAGGTGGGAAGATCACTTGAGGCCAGGAATTTGAGAGCAGCCTGGGCAACATGGCAGAAAACCTGTCTCTACTGAAAAATAAAATAAAAAATTATCTGGGCGTTGTGGCACTCATCTGTAATCCCACCTACTCAGGAGGCTGAGGTGTGAGGATGCCTTGAACCAGGGAGGCGGAGGTTGCACCACTACATTCCATCCTGGACAATAGAGCCAGACCTTCACTCAAGAAACAAGCAACAACAACAAAAATAATGTCCTGGGCTCAAGCAGTCCTCCCGCCTCGGCCTCCCAAAGTGCTGGGATTACAGGCGTGAGCCACCGCGCCCGGCAGGAAGTTATTTTGAACAAGAAGCAACATATATCCCTTACCACCCTCCCCTCCCCCACCCCAAAGATTTTATTATGAAAACAAGCTGGGGAAGTGGACATGAAACTAGCATTTTCCCCCTGGACTATTGGGTCCTCTCCACTGTGTTACACCCGTTTGCATACGTTGTCTACTGTGTTCCTTACAATAATATTATTTTCTTCTTTTACTTCTTTTTTTATTTTTATTATTATTATTTTTTTTAAGACGGGGTTTCACCATGTTGATCAGGCTGGTCTTGAACTCCCGAGCTCAGGTGATCCACCCTCCTTGGCCTCCAAAGGGCTTGGATTACAGGCATGAGCGACCACACCCGGCCACTTCTTTTTTATTAATAGATGGGGTCTTGCTGTGCTGCACAGGCTGGAGTGCAGTGGCACCATCATGGCTCACCACAGCCTCCAACTTCCTGGCTCAAGCCATCCTCCCACCTCACCTCTCAAGTGGCTGGGACTACAGGCGCATATCACCACCTGCCCAGATAATTTTTTGAAGTTTTTGTAGAAATGAGGTCTTGCTATGTTGCCCAGGCTGGTCTCAAGCTCCTGGCCTAAAGCAATCCTCCTGCCTCAGCCTCCCTGAAATAGAAGAGCTGATTAAGAAGTTGATAGCCCATGAATGCTGGTCAGCCCATTTAACCCTCGTAGTCGGGGGACAGGGGATCCAAAATATCATAGGAAGTTTGATGATTGAGAGTCTGAGGCCCCCAAATCCATGGGCATCTGGGTCTTTATGTGGGCAATTAGGGCATGTGGTGAGAAGCTGACACATTTATCTCCTTCTAGAAGAAGTTCTTCCCTGCCCTGGAGCAAGGTGGAAAGATTCTGGGACGGTCAAAACCAAAACTGGGTTGGACTCTCCCAGCTCTGTTTTGGGATAAATCACTTTGTTTTGGGATAAATCACTTAATCTTCCTAAATTGTAGAAGTTTTCTAAATCTTTTTTAGTTGTAAAAATAGTAATGGGTTTGTTGGAGGATTCAAGGCGATAATGGAAGTAAATAGCTTAGTAGGCTGCCAGGCACTTGCCACATTCGCAGTTGAGATTAGCTTTTACTGTTGGTAGTGTCAGCATCATAGCCATTCACCCACGCGTTTATGAAACAAGAATGTATTGAGTGCACTGTCTTCCAGGTGCCATTCTAGGTTCTGGCATTCTGTGGGGAATAAAGTAAAATCCCTGTACTGCAGTGAGGAGAGATAGACAATAAACAAATGTATAGTGTGTCACCCGGTGATCAAAAACATGACATTTGGCCAGGTGCGGTGGCTCATGCCTATAATTCCAGCACTTTGAGAAGTCAAGGTGGGCAGGGCAAATCACTTGAGCCCCGAAGTGTGAGACCAGCCTGGGCAAGATAGTGAGGCCCCATCTCTACAAAAATTTTTTTTTTTAAATTAGCCATGGCTTACGCCTGTAATCCCAGCACTTTGGGAGGCCGAGGCAGGCAGATCACAAGGTCAAGAGATGGAGATTATCCTGCCCAACATGGTGAAACCTCGTCTCTACTAAAAATACAAAATTAGCTGGGTGTGGTGGTACACGTCTGTAGTCCCAGCTACTTGGGAGGCTGAGGCAGGAGAATTGCTTGAACCTGGGAGGCGGAGGTTGCAGTGAGCCAAGCTTGCGCCACTGTACTCCAGCCTGGTGCCTGGCAACAGAGCGAGACTCTGTCTCAAAAAAAAAAAAAAAGAAAAAATTAGCCAACTGTAGTGACCTGCACATATGGTCCTAGCTACTTGGGAGGCTGAAGTGGGAGGATCATTTGAGCCTGGAAGGTTGAGGCTGCAGTGACCTTTGATGGTACCACTGCACTCCAGCATGGGCAACAGAGCAAGACTCTGTCTCCAAAAAAAAAAAAAAAATGTTTGAGAGGGTTCAATCACCATTGAAAAGAACACATTCAGATGATGGCATGAAATCAGGCCAGAGAGTTGGGGATGGGGGAAGGGCCAGATCCCGCAGAATTTGAGGACTGTTAAGAGCTTTGGTTTTGTATCTGAATAATGTTACTTCTTGCTATTTTAAACAAGAAGTTATTCCCTCACCAGCCCCCACATTTTATTATAAGAAGTTTCAAGTTTATAGAAAAGTTGAAAACTTATATGACATCTGTATTATGAATTCTACACTTAACATTGCTTTATATTTGCTTTATCACACATCTACCCGTTTACTCATCTATTGATTAATTAATTAATTATTTTTGAGACAAGGTTTCACTCTTGTTGCCCAGGCTGGAGTGCAATGGCATGATCTTGGCTCACTGCAACCTCCACCTCCCAGGTTCAAGTGAGTCTCCCTTCTCAGCCTCCCAGGTAGCTGGGATTACAGGCATGCACCATTGCACCCGGCTAATTTTTTATTTTTATTTTTAGTAGAGATGATGTTTCACCATTTTGGTCAGGCTGGTCTCAAACTCCTGACCTAGGTGATCCACCCACCTCGGCCTCTCAAAGCTCACACCTGTAATCCCAGCACTTTGTAATTTATCTTTTGTTTTGTTGCATTACAAAGCAAGTTACAGGGGTAGCTGCATGCATGATCTGTAAAGCAAAATCACGATCAAAACCAAAAACAGTCAGTTACAGATATCAGTTACTTCATCTTCAAATACTTCAGCCTGCATATCGCTAACTAGAATTCAATATCTATTCATAGGGTTTTTTTTTTTTTTTTTGAGACAGAGTTTTGCTCTGTCGCCAGGCACCAGGCTAGAGTACAGTGGCGCAATCTCGGCTCACTGCAACCTCCACCTCCCGGGTTCAAGCAATTCTCCTGCCTCAGCCTCCTGAGTAGCTGGGTCGACAGGTACACACCACCACACCCAGCTAATTTTTGTATTTTTTAGTAGAGATGGGGTTTCGCCGTGTTGGTCAGGCTGGTCTCGATCTCTTGACCTTGTGATCCGCCCGCCTTGGCCTCCCAAAGTTCTGGGATTACAGGCGTGAGCCACCGCACCCAGCTATTCATAGTTTTTAAAAGAAAATGTACACACAGTGAAATGCACATCATTCTCTAAATATCTGCATATGCACACACTTCTGCATCCCAGCCCTTATCAAGACAGATAATATTATCATCACTCCTCCCTCACTCCTCCAAGCAACTGCTATTGATTTTTTGTTCCGTGTTGCTTTTGTCTCTTCCAATACTTTAGATGAGTGGAACTATACAGTGCATAGCCTTGTGTATAAAGTTTTCTCTCACTCAGCATAATTTGAGATTCATCTGTGCTATAACTTATATCAATAGTTTTTCATTTTCCTTTTTTTTTGAGCTGGAGTCTTGCTCTGTGCCAATCTGGAGTGCAGTGGCGTGATCTCAACTTACAGCAGCCTCCATCTCCCGGGTTCAAGTGATTCTCCTGTCTCAACCTCCCGAGTAACTGGGACTACAGGCACGCACCACTACACCCAGCTAATTTTTGCATTTTTAGTGGAGACAGGGTTTCACCACATTGGCCAGGATGGTCTCGATCTCTTGACCTTGTGATCCGCCTGCCTCGGCCTCCCAAAGTTTGGGGATTATAGGCCCAAGCCACTGCGCCCGGCCAATAGTTTCTTTTTTATTGGGGGGTAAGTATTTCTTTGTATAAATACACCAGTTTGTTTAACCCTTTTCCTGTTGATGAACTCCAGGGTGGTTTCTAGTTTTTGTCTGCCTTAAACATTCTTTTTGATTGACAAGTAATAATTTTATATATTTATGAGGCACAATATGATGTTTCCATACATATATACATTTGGAATGATCAAAATCACCGCCTTGCCTTTGAAAAAAATTTCTCTAGCGTCAGGTTAGAGAATAGACTCTTGGTTGGAAATATAGAAACAGACTAGGTGTGAAACTCAGGCTTGTAATCCCAGTGCTTTGTGAGGCCAAGGCGGGTGGATCACTTGAGGCCAGGGGTTCCAGACAAGCCTGGGCAACATAATGGGACCTCATCTCTACAAAAAATAAAACCATTAGCTGAGTGTTGTGGCTCATACCTGTAGTCCCAGCTACGTTGGAGGCTGAGGTGGGAGATAGATCACTTGAGCCCAGGAGATCCAGGCTGCATTGAGCTATGATTGTGCCACTGCATTCCAGCCTGGGTGACAGATAGAGCAAAATGCTGTCTCTAAAACAACAAAACAAAACAAACAAAAAACCTTTGCTCTTTTGTGTAAAATCAGAATGATTGTAATTCATTCCTTATATGTAAGAAAATGTGTTGAAAATGCGGAACATGGTGTTTGGCTTGTTTGAAGCATTCAAAACCATCAGCTGTTATTATTAGAACTTTTCATCAAACCCCACCCTAGCCTCCATCCTCCCTAGAGCTTTTAAGCTCTCAGTTGGAATTTCCCATTGGAGGTAGCTCCTTGAGGAATTTCTGTTCTTACTCTCCCTACAGGATACCTTAGCTGATACAGTTCATTTACAAGGTGGCTCTTTGCAAACGCATAGCTGAGGAGATTGAACCAAAGTGACTGAACCTGTTGAATATAGGAGAAAAGCCTGACTATCAGGTCATTCCTTAAGAAGGAATGGGTTATCTCCAGGGGAAGGGAGTTTTCTAAGCCTTGGAGATGTTGTTAACTGCGATAATGTATATAAAGTCTTAAGCTATGGTCAAAACAAGGCTACCACTGCATTATCACTTCCCTGAAAAAGATAAGGCTCAAGTGATCCTTCCAACCTCAGCCTCTCAAGTAGCTGGGACCATAGGTGGGCGCCACCACACCCAGCTTTTTTTTTTTTCCTTTTTTCAGAGATGGAGTCTTCCTAAATTACCCAGCCGGTCTCAAACTCCTAGGCGAGCCTCCTGCCTCGACATGCCAAAGTGCTGGGATTACAGACACGAACTACCGTGCCTGGCCTCCTTCTCTAACCCAGAATCTACTCTCTAACCCACAGCCAGAAGGCTTCTTTTCAAATGCAAACTCCTGTCAACCAGGCTGGAGTGCAGTGGCGTGATAATAGTTCCTGGGACAGCAAGGATTTAGATTCATTGCCTCTGGCTTCGGAGACGGTAATCTTAACTACTATGGCTATATCAATTCCCTTTCCATTGCAAAAGATGAAGGCAATAGTCGTAATGGAGCAAATGGATTTTCTTTTCCTCCTAACAAAGTTGACCCCAGATTGCTAATTCATTTTCTGAAATCCCCAAAAAGACATTATTTGGGCCGAGCATAGTGGCTCACACCTGTAATCCCAGCACTTTGAGAGGCCAAGATGGATGGATCACCTGGGGTCAGGAGCTGGAGATCAGCCTGGCCAACATGGTGAAACACCATCTCTATTAAAAATATTATACAGAAATTAGCCAGGCATGGTGATGTGTGCCTGTAGTCCCAGCTACTCGGGAGGCTGAGGTGGGAGAATTGCTTGAATATGGGAGGTGGAGAGCTTGAAGTGAGCCGAGATCCTGCCACTGCACTCCAGTCTGAGCAAGAGAGTGAGACCCTGTCTCAAAAAATAATGAAGTAAAATAAAAAGAAAAGGACATCATTCAAAATGGCAACATCAGGTCAAAGTAGGGCTCATGGATTCAGGATGACCAGCTCGTCCTGGTTTGCCTGAGACTTTCCTTGTTTTAATTTTTTTTTCTTTTTTTTTTTTTTTAGACAGGGTCTCCCTCTGTCATCCAGGCTAGAGTACAGTGGCACAATCATAACTCACTGCAGCCTCTTCCCGGGCTCAGGTAGTCCTCCCATCTCAGCCTCCAGAGTAGAGGATTGCAGGCATACACTACCACACCCAGCTACATTTTTAATTTTTTTGTATTTTTAGTAGAGGTGGAGTTTCATCATGTTGCCCAGGCTGGTCTGGAACTCCTGAACTCAAGTGACAGGCCCGTCTAGGCCTCTCAAAGTGCTGGACTACAGACAGGAGACATCGCACCTGGCCCAATCTCCCTGTTTCAGCACACTAAATGTCCAAGGCAGACAGGGATGATCCGATGTTGGAAACTGATGCTTGGTGCCACAAAGAAAAATTAGCACTGAGACAAAGGACCTTTCAGAAATGCAATTTTTACTTCCTGAACTGCAGGAAGGGTACTCATGCTAGCCATCAGGCCTTAAGAGTACAATGAGCAGGCTGGGCATGGTGGCTCACGCCTGTAATCCTAGCACTTCGGGAGGCCGAGGTGGGTGGATCACTTGAGGTCAGGAGTTCAAGACCAGCCTGGTCACAATGGTGAAACTCCATCTTTATAAAAAAAAAATTAAAAAAAAAAAAAAAGAGTACAATGAACAAAGGAAAACAGACAAGTTTATCCCTTAGCATTTGGGGTGGTCCTGACTGCTGTGTCTGATCTCTGTTGGCTGGAGCCAGACCTCACAATCTAAAACCCGATTGGCTAACAACTGAAAATTTTTCTAAACAGGTAAAAAGCAGTGGAGAGCTGGGACATGCCTGTGATCACGTCCAGCACAGATATCTTGGTTAAAGTACAGCAACATAGAAGGTACTACATGCCTGTAAGCATGGCATGTCTAACAGCTGCATAGGATAGAGCTTAACAAAGTTATTAGCATATTTATTCTTTATTTTTTAATTTTTATTATTATTTTTTTAAAGACAAGGTTTCACCATTTTGGTCAGGCTGGTCTTGAACTCCCAACCTCAGGTGATCCGCCTGCCTTGGCCTCCAAAGTGCTTGGATTACAGACGTTAGCCACCACGCCCGTCCTAGCATATTTATTCTTTAACAAGAAAGAAAACTTTAAAAAGAAACTTTTCTGCTTCCCACATTCAATCACCCTACTCATAAGCATGGTCAGTGTTCATGTGGAATATTTTCCATTTGTGATCTGGATTGAGTGATGTGACTTGATCCCAGGGTGATGAATTTACCCACAAAGCATATTCTCCTTTGGCTCCTGCTCAGCCTTAGGACAATCTTTTTGGATATGATCCACTGGAGGAATAAACTTAGCAACTTGTATCATCAATCAACTGGCATTTGAGGACATGTTGACATATAAATGTGCCGTCCCCAAGAGGGCAGGAGATTATTCAGTGGTCCTTCCATATTAACTATAAGCTTTGGGATCCTGAAAGCATTTGATTTCTCCTGTATACAGAACAACGTCTCCTGGAAGCCAGCCTGCTCCCCTGACTCCACTGCCATGGGTATTGCATAAGTCATGTGCCTTTTTGTTTGGTCTAGGACACTGGCTTGATAGAGTTGAAGGTTCTGGAGCCTTCAACATCTCATTGTCTTAATTCTTCTCATCTACTGAGTAGAACATCAAAGAGAACCACTAACAGCATCTAGCCTCAGGCTGGGTGTGGCAGCTCACGCCTATAATACCAGCACTTTGGGACGCCAAGGCGGGCGGATCACTTGAGGTCAGGGGGTCCAGACCAGCCTGGCCAACATGGTGAAACCCCATCTCTACTAAAAATACAAAAAATTAGCTGAATGTGGTGGCATGCACCTGTAATCCCAGGTACTAAGGAGGCTGAAGCAGGAGAATCACTTGAAGCCAGAGGTTGCAGTGAGCAGAGATCACGCCACTGCACTCTAGCCTAGATGACAGAGCCAGACTCCATCTCAAAAACAAACAAACAAAACAAAACATCTAGCCTCTGCCTGCTTCTGATGAAGACCCTAAATAATGGAACCACACCTAGGCAGGCTGACTTCAGAGCCAGTCAGATGAAGCCCTATGCACAAGACACAGTGATGCGTAGAGATGTCATAGGTCCATGAGTGCAATTACTAAGAAAAAAGGATTCCAGTGGGCCCTTGAACTACATAAACTAACAGTACGGGGAATAGTTTAGACTGGATTCCCCTAAGATGGAGTCTTTTTTTAGGTGCTCAACTCTGTTTTCTTTAGATAAAACCGTCCTTTAATCCCATCTCTTGAATAGTTCTTGGAGCAGTTGGCTTGTCCTCATTCTTTACCCACCGTCCAGGCTCAGGCCACCTCCTTCTCTTACTCCTAGATTTCCATAAGAGCTTTCTAACTGGGCAGCTATTTCCACTCTTTCTTTTTTTTTGGTAGGGGGAGGGGTGGGTGGGGACTGAATCTCACTCTGTCACCCAGGCTGAAGTGCAGTGGTGTGATCTCGGCTCACAGCTGCCTCTGCCTCCCAGGTTCAAGTGATTCTCATGCCTCAGCCTCACGAGTAGCTGGGACTACAGGCGTGCACCACCATACCTGGCTAATTTTTGTATCTTTAGTAGAGAATTGGGCTTCACCATGTTGGCCAGGCTGGTCTCAAACTGCTGACTTCAAGTGATCCTCCTGCCTTGGCCTCCCAAAGTTCTAGGATTACAGGCATGAGCCAATGCGCCCGTCCTGGAAGGCATTTGAGAGAGTTCCTCAGCTATGTCTTCTCTGAGTGTAATTGACCCAAATTCCTCTGACTTGGTTACAGATTGAAATCCCATTTGAATGCCCCATCCCTTCGGGGCATATTGCTTTGGGCTTTGCTGAGACCTCAGTGACTGTTGAAGAGTGAGATTTATGTGTGTTATGTCTTCAGGTTTTGCTCTCTCTTGCTTCTCTGAGGCTAGTGTCCTAGCAGTGCTCTGGAAGGCAGAAAGGACAGCCATGCCTTGAGGTATCAGGTAAGATGACCTGTGCATCATGATAGAGGAGTTTCCCCAATAGATGCAGCCAAGAACCCTTTAAGGACGGTGATCTTTTATTAGTGGGGCTCCACTGATACCAGTGGGAATTCCAGGAACGGGTCTCAACTAAATGTTATCGTGAAAAGGGGCTTCCAAACCACTGGAGCTTTTGAAGTACAAGGAAGTGTTCAAATATACCCCTGAAATAGTGCCATCCTCTCACCCATTGGCCATAGATGGCATCAGTCCTTTGCCAACCCCTGGCCAATGTCAGTTCAACCACATAATGGTTAGGACACCAGACGATGGCCTTCCTTTGCCTAACCAATCCTTTTTTCTTCTTTTCTGAGATGGGGTATCTGTCTGTTGTACAGACTGGAGTGCCGTGGTGTGATTATGGCTCACTGTAACCTCCACCTCCTGGGTTCAAGTGATTTTCCTGCCTCAACCTCCCATGTAGTTGGGACTACAGGTATACGCCACCATGCCTGGCTAGTTTTTGTGTTTTTATAGAGACAGAGTTTGACCATGTTGGCCAGGCTGGTCTTGAATTCCTGATCTCGAGTGATCCACCCACCTTGGCCCCTACAAAGAGCTAGGATTACAGGTATGAGCCACTGTGCCTGGCCTGCCTAACCAACCTTGGCGTCCAGCAGTGGGCCATTTGAAAAGGGAGTAGAAATGGGCTCTGCTGAGGAAATCAGCATCCAAGCTGGAAACTGATCAATAGATTTTGTGCTGCAGCCGGGAGCCTATGTGGGTCACTGGCAGCTTTACAGTGCACCTTGATGGCACATGTAGGCGAGGTCTGATCCAGCCTTTGTGGAGGGAGGAAGAATAAAAGGGGAAGCTAGCCGTGGAGGCTCATGTTTGTAATCCTTGGGAGGCTGAGTCGAGTGGATCACTTGAGGTCAGGAGTCTCTACTAAAAATACAAAAATAAAAATAAAAAAGCCAGGTGTGGTGACGTGGGCCTGTAATCTCAGTTACTCAGGAGGCTGAAGCAGGAGAACTGCTTCAACCCGGGAGGTGGAGGTTGTAGTGAGCCAAGATCGCACCACTGCATTCCAGCCTGGGTGACAGAGTAAGACTCTGTCTCAAAGAGAAAAAAAAGAAAAGCGGGGGGTAAACCAGGAACAAATTCCACAATGAGAGCTACAGAAAAATGCCTTGGAGAGACAAAAATAAAGAAAAAATATTGGAACAAAGCTGACAGCACCCTTAGCCCATACTGTCACTGAACAGAAAGTCAATTTATTTGGTTTTAGCTAGGATACGTAGCACGGTTTTTGACAGATGTGCTGTGTGCATTCTGTCAAAGAGACATCTCGATGTGATTGTGAAAATTACAGTTTTAATATTCTCTTTCCTCCTGCAAACCCTTTGCACGTTTTCTGCTACACTAGCCTCTGATTGCTCAGAGTTAAATACAGATGGACTCCACAGATCTTTGTCCCCCTCCTCTGTTTTTTGAGTGCCATTATTAGGGTTGACTCTGTGTGTGTGCTTCTTTAATCTATTACGAGAAAAAAGATGACGCAACAAATAAATGAACAAGAGGGCAGAGAAGGATAAGGGAAGCCCCTTTGGTAAACAGGAGTTAGGACATTTAGGCATTGAGAACTAAGATTATTTATTTATTTATTTATTTGAGATGGCGTCTTGCTCTGTCCCCCAGGCTGGAGAGCAGTGGTGAGACCTCTGCAAACCTCCGCCTCCCAGGCTCGAGCAATTCTCCTGCCTCAGCCTCCCGAATAGCTGGAATTACAGTCATGGTCCACCATGCCTGGCTAATTTTTGTATTTTTTAGTAGAGATGGGGTTTCATTATTTTGCCCAGGCTGGTCTCAAACTTCTGATCTCAGGTGATCCGCCTGCCTCAGCCTCCCAAAGTGCTGGGATTACAGGCAGGAGCCACCGCACCCGGCTGAGAACTAAGATTTTTCAGAGTAATAATATCTACTGTCCTTACTACGTTTTTCTACATGATAGATGCTCTATTCTGTTAGATTCTTTCTGATGTTTGTGAATCTCTGAGCTGACACTAGTTTCCTATACACTTTACAGATGAGGAAACTGCTGTTTGGTGAGATTCTCATTTGCCTAAGGTCTGGAAAAGTGTTGGGGGCAGCTTCACACCCAGGGATACGGGACCCAGATCTGTGCATTAAACGGTGGTACTATGCCTCCGTGAACCAGCAGGACACACATAGTGAGCACCTACAATTTCTCCTGTTCAGCATTCGCCTTCTGTGTGACTTAGCCCAATATCTCCTTTGAAAAATGTTCTTCCTCTGCTATGAGTATAAAATTGGCAGGAGACTGACCCCTATTTCCAAGGCCCAGAGGTGGGCACATGACCATCTGGCCAATCAGAGCATTCTGACTCCTGGCCAAAGTAATTGGTTCATGATGGCCATGTGATCTAAGCCAGGCCAACGCAATTTATTCCGGGAACTCTTAATTGGACTTTAAGTGATTAGAGCACTTTTTTGGTTGAGGTTGCTAAATTGGTAGGATGTCAACCTGGAGCTTCTGGGATTGTCTTTGGGAACCATGAAAGTAGAGCTTCCATGGGGGTGAAGTCAACGATGTGAGACACGGAGCTGAGCGATAGGGAGACTCCCTGTCTCCCGCTGAAGGGATCAGTGATTCCAAGGAATCCCTGTCCTTGTTACTCTGCAGTTATTGATCCAAATGGCTGAGTTCTCCACTTGAAGATAACCATGTTATCATCTTGAAATCTCTGGGTGCTACTGGACTGCCTGGCACAGAGTAAGGGGTCAGAAGTGAGGCTAAGCACGGTGGCTCATGCCTGTAATCCCAGCACTTTGGGAGGCCAAAGTGGGCAGATCACTTGAGGTCAGGGGTTGGAGACCAGCCTGGCCAACATAGTGAAACCCCATCTCTACTAAAAAAAAAATACAAAAATTAGCCAGGTGTGGTGGTGTGCGCCTGTAATCCCAGCTACTCAGGAGGCTGAAGCAGAAGAATCACTTGAACCCCAGTGGCGGAGTTTGCAGTGAGCCAATACAGCGCCACTGCACTCCAGCTTGGGCAACAGAGAGAAACTCCATCCCCAACACCACACCCCCTGCAAAAAAAGTGATTGTCTATGGGTGAGTGCAGAGACATCCTGGGGGCCGGTTCCAGTTCTGCCCTTAATGTATTGAGCAATTCATTTTTCCTCTCTGGGTCTCAGTACTCTCATTAGTAAAAAAGGGTTGATTGCTTTAATGATCTCCAAAATTGATTAAGAATCAAGTGGGAGATATGTGTTAGAAAATTTCAAGCATATCCAAAAGCAAAGAGAATAGTGAGGTGAACCACCATATGCCTCCACCCAGGTTCAGTAGTCATCACCCAGAGCCAATTTTGGTATATTCATACCTCCACCAACTTGGATTTTCTCTCTCTGCTAGATTCTTCTGAAGCAAAATCCAGGAATTGCATCATTTAATCCACAAGTAATTCAGTATGTAGACCTAAATATAAAGGTTTTTTTTTTCCAAGAATTACATTGCCTTCATTTATTTATTTATTTATTTACTTATTTAGATTTTTGAGACAGAGTCTCTCTCTCTGTCACCCAGGCTGGATGCAGTGTAGTGGCACGATCTCAACTCACTGCAACCTCCACCTCCCAGGTTCAAGCGATTCTTGTGTCTCAGCCACCCAAGTAGCCGGGATTACAGATGTGTGCCACCACGTCCAGCTAATTTTTGTGTTTTTAGTAGAGACGGGGTTTCACCATGTTGGCCAGGCTGCTCTCAAACTCCTGACCTCAAGTGATCTGCCCACCTTGGCCTCCCAAAGTGCTGGGATTACAGGTGTGAACTACCATGCCTGGCCTATTCTTCTTCTTTTTTTTTTTTTTTTAAAGAGACGGGGTTTCACCATGTTGGCCAGGCTGGTCTCGAACTCCTGACCTCAGGTGATCTGCCCGCCTCAGCCTCCCAAAGTGCTGGGATTACAGGTGTGAGCCACTGCACCCGGCCCTGGCCCATTCTTATACTTGAAATTAATAATAAGATCATCAAGTATCAAATATGTAGTAATTGTCCAAATTTTCCCTGTTATTTATGTTATTTATGTTATTATGTTATTTATGTTATTTTTGTTTCCCTGTTAAACAAAATATTTAGTTATTTTGTTTAAATCAGGATCCCCGTGAGTTTCACACGTTGCCTTTTATTGAGTCTCTTAAGTTTCCTTTACTCTTTATATTTCTATGTTTTCTTTAATTAATTAATTAGTATGGAGAAGGGATTTTGTTATGTTGTTATGTTCCCCAGGCTGGTCTCGAACTCCTGGGCTCAAGCAATTCACCAGCCTTGGCCTCCCAAAGTGCTAACATTACAGGTGTGAGCCACCGTGCCTGGCCACATTTCTATATTTTCTATATACTCTCTCTTTATTCCTCTATGTCCCCTTCCTCTAATGGAAGTTATTTCTTCCATTAACTTGTTTTGGAAATTGGCTCACTTATCCTAGAGAATTTTGGGTTGGGAGAGAGTAAAAAATGCATATTCTTGGGCCCCCCATTTCAGACATACTGAGCCAGAGTTTTCAATGCTGAGGCCCAGGAATTTTTATTTTTATTTTTATTTTTATTTTATTTTTTTGCTGAGGAACTCTCCAGCTAAGCTATATGTCCTGCCAGGGTCCCTTCTAAACTGGCATTTTTCGGTTTCCTCTAACAAAGTCATATCTCCCCCAACACCATGTTTATAGACAGGCCTTTGGTGTATGCCCAAAAACGTCTCACCTTGTCAGTCTGTGTTGAATATTGCATCTGTAGTGATAAATATACATCATATGTACCGAGCGCTTATAATCTACCCGCTAGTATGTGTGTCTTGCACATGTGTTGTTTTCAGTTGAGTCTCCCAAGAGCCCTGTGACGTTGGCCCTAATTGGCTGCACCACGTGACATTGCAATATAGCTGACCATTTTCTGACCTATAAAATTTGTCATTTCATAGTGTTTGACTTAATAGCCTCCTTTTTTTCAGGTATGGGAAATGAGGCCAGGTGTGGTGGTGGCTCATGGCTATAATGCCAGCATTTTGGGAAGCCAAGGTGGGAGGATCTCTTGAGCCCAGGAGTTTGAGATCCCATTTGTATTTAAAAAAAAAAAAAAGATATGGAAAACGAAGCTCAGAGTTATCAATCAATGTAGAGGACGAAAGAAAGGAAGAACTCGGCCCAGGGTGGTGACTCATGCCTGGAATCTCAGCACTTTGAGAGACTGAGGCACACGGATCACCTGAGGTTAGGAGTTCAAGACAAGCTTGGCCGACGTGATGAAACCCCATCTCTACTAAAAATATGAAAAAATTAGCCCGGCATGGTGGTGCATGCCTGTAATCTCAGCTACTTGGGAGGCTGAGGCTGCAGAGTCTCTTGAACCCGGGAGGTGGAAGTTGCAGTGAGCTGAGATCTGTGCATGCATGTCCACTGCCTCTCAATGGCAGCTTTCAACACATTTTGGAGGTAGGTACACACAGCACACAGCACACCACACACAGCAAGCAAGAGCTCAATAAATGCTCCTTTTCTTCTTCTGCTTCTTCTTTTTTTTTTTTTTGAGACAGAGTCTCACTTTGTCCCCCAGGCTGGAGTGCAGTGGTGCAATCTTGGCTCATTGCAGCCTCCTCCTCCCCCTACTCCCACCAGGTTCAAGCAATTCTCCCTTCTCAGGCTCCTGAGTAGCTGGGACTACAGGTACTCACCACCACACCTGGCTAATTTTTGTGTTTTTAGTAGAGATGAGGTTTCGCCACGTTGGTGGGGCTGGTCTCGAACTCATGACCTCAAGTGACTGGCCTGCCTTAGCCTACCAAAGTGCTTGGATTATAGGTGTGAGCCCCTGCACCTTCCCAAATGCTCTTTTTCTTTTCTTTTCTTTTTTGATACAGAGTCTCAGTCTCCTGCCCAGGCTGGGGTGCAGTGGCACGATCTTAGCTTCCTGCAACCTCTACCTCCAGGGTTCAAGTGATTCTGTGCCTCAGCCTCCACAGTAGCTGGGATTACAGGTATCTGCCACCATGCCCGGCTAATTTTTGTATTTTTAGTAGAGACAGGGTTTCACCATGTTGTCTTGATCTCCTGACTTCAAATGATCCACCTGCCTCAGCCTCCCAAAATGCTGGGATTACAGGAGTAAGCCATCGCGCCCCGGCTGAAATGCTCCTTTTCTTCTCTTTGCCTCTTGGCAACAGCATGGCTCCCTGAGCCATCGTCTCCCCCTCCTGCCCCATCCACCATCCCTGCCAGTGTGACAGATGAAATCCTGAAGCCTGCAGATGCCTAAGGCAGAAAGTAGCCTATATGTGGATGCTCCTCTCCCTCTCTCTTCTTGTAGCCTATCTGGACACACAGTGAAGAGATCATGTGTGAGTTCAAGGGTAGAGAGAGGATAATTCAAACTTTGGGTATGGGGAAGATTCTAGAATCTCTCAGATGATCTACTGGAAGGGTAGATTTTCAAACTTTTATCTCATTTTCTTTTTCTTTTTTTTTTTAATTTTTGAGATGGAGTCTTACTCTGTCACCCAGGAAAGAGTGAGGTGGCATGATCTCTGCTCACTGCAACCTCTGCCTCCCAGGTTCAAGCAATTCTCTCACCTCAGCCTCCCAAGTAGCTGAGACTACAGGTGCATGCCACTATCCCCAGCTAATTTTTGTATTTTCAATAGGGACTGGGTTTCACTATGTTGGTCAGGCTGGTCTCGAACTCCTAACCTCAGGTGATCTGCCCATCTCAGCGTCCCAAAGTGCTGGGATTACAAGCATGAGCCACTGAGCCTGGCCTTTCCCCCACATTTTCTTTGCAAAAGTGCTGAGGTAGCTAGGCTGTGAAAAGCATCCAGCTGTGAGCTGCCCAGCTGACAAAGGGGCCACAGCTGGAGAGGAACAGTGGCTGTTGATTCCAGCTGCAAATGAAAGGGTCAACACCTTGAGGGAGAAAAAAAATTCCAGACATCAGCTGGTGGAAATGCTCCGGGAGTTCGTAGTAACAGAAAGGAAGGCAAGGAGATTTTATTGTTTTAATTGGCAGCTGTCTCTGAATTCTTCTTTTAAAAGAGAGCTTGGAGAGTATAACCCGGGCAGGTGTGTGTGTGGTGTGTGTGTGTGCGCATGCACGCATGTGTGCATGTGTATATAAGGGAAGCTGGAGGACAACGGTGTCTGTGAATGTGAGAATGGGAAGACTGGGAGGAGAGATGGCTGCGTGTGTATTAGCCAGGGAGGTAGAGAGGACACTGGCCATCTCCTGCATGTGGGACCTGCGAGAGAGAAAGAGACCAACAGACTTTGATAGTGAGAACTGTCAGCCGTGCGCGGTGGCTCACGCCTGTAATCCTAGCACTTTGGGAGGCCGTAGGCGAGTGGATCACGAGGTCAGGAGATCAAGACCACCTGGGCTAACATGGTGAAACCCCGTATCTACTAAAAATACAAAATATTAGCCGGGCGTGGTGGCACGTGCTGTAGTCCCAGCTACTTAGGAGGCTGAGGCAGGGGAATCACTTGAACCTGGGAGGTGGAAGTTGCGGTGAGCCGAGATCGCGCCAATGCACTCCAGCCTGGGTGACAGAGTGAGACTCGGTCTCAAAAAAAAAAAGTGGGAACTGTCACAGAGAAGAGAAATCTCTTTTTTTTTTTTGAGACAGGGTCTCACTCTGTTGCTCAGGCTGGAGTGCAGTGGTGTGATCTTGGCTCACTGCAACCTCTGCCTCCAGAGTTGAAGCGATTCTCCTGCGTCAGCCTCCCCAGTAGCTGTATTACAGGCGCATGCCACCATGATTGGCCAATATTTTGTACTTTTACTAGAGAAGGGGTTTTGCCATGTTGGCCAGGCTGGTCTCAAAGTCCCGACCTCAGATGGTCTGCCCGCCTTGGCCTCCCAAAGTGTTGGGATTATAGGCATGAGCCACCGTGCCTGGCCTAAGAAGAAAAATCTTAATTGTGTGTGTATGCATGCGTCTATGTGAAAATGGAAAGCCGGGTGCGGTGGTTCATGCTTGTATTCCCAGCACTTGGGGAAACTGAGGCTGGAAGATTGCTTGAGGCTAGGAGTTTGAGACCAGCCTGGGTGATATAGTGTGACTCCGTCTCAAAAAAAAAAAAAAAAATCAATAAATAAATTTAAAAACATTGAAAATTGTAGATGTAAAACCAGGAAAAAACTGAAGTGGAACAGGGAGAGGGAGCCACGCATGGTGCAGGAGACGGACTCAGAGCCAGGCTGGAATGAGCGGTGGCACCAGGAGCTCCCTCCAGCCTGTTCAGAAATAGTTTCCGGGAACTGTGGTGCTTTCCCCGCCCCTGCTCTAGGGCCAGCGGGGAGATGAAGCTGCCCGCATCGCTTGTCTTGGCTGCCTCTCAGCTGACACTGCTGACAGGCTGCTTTGATCTCAGGTTATCAGGGCTAACCCTGTGCCCTGGGCCTGCTCTGCCGGCCCCGCCCACGCTCCTCTCTGCTGAAAGGGCATTCCATCAGGCCACCACCCTTGGGAGGGAGGCCCAGTCAGCGTGCCTGGTTGGCCTTGGAGCTTGGGTACTTGGTGCAATGAAGGCGACGTCTTTTATTCTCAGAACAGGGATGAACAGGGGCCCAGCTGGGGAAAACAAGCTTTTGAAGCATAGTCACACGAAATGGTGCCACCAAACAACTATGGAATGTCATATGTTTATATCCTCATGCCGCCTGGACCTTCACCCCAAAGGATGAGTAGTAAAAGAAAGAAAACAGGATGGGCAGCCAGGAAGCTTTTTTTTCTTTTAATAGATGCAGGATTTCACTGTGTTACCAGGATGGTCTCGATCTCCTGACCTCGTGATCCGCCCACCTCGGCCTCCCAAAGTGCTGGAATTACAGGCGTGAGCCACCGCACCCAGCCCTAGGAGGCTTTTTATCTTTCCTTTTTCCCAACTTTTACACTTTTTTATTTAAATCTTTTTTTGTGGAGAACGGGGTCTCTCTATATTACCCAGGCAGGTATCAAACTTCTGGGCTCCAGCTGTCCTTCCGCTTCCACCTCCGCCTCCCTTAGAGCTGGGATGACAGGTGTGAGCCACCATGCCTGGCCTAACCCCGCAACTTTTGTCTTCGATTCAGGGGGTACATGTGCAGGTGTGTTACCTGTGTAGATGACACAGTGCTGAGGTTTGAGGTATGAATGATCCCATCACCCAGGTACTGAGCATAGTACCCATCACTTAGTTTTTCAGCCTCTCCCTTCTCCCTCCCTCCCCGCACTGGTAGTCCCCAGTGTCTGTTCCTAACTTTGTGCTCATAAGTACCCAATGTTGAGCTCCCACCTATAAGTGAGAACACGTGGTAGTTGCTATTCTGCTCCTGCGTAAATTCTCTTAGGATAATGGCCTCCAGCTGTATCCATGTTGCTGCAAAGGTCATAATTTTATTCTTGTTTATGGCTGTGCGGTTTTCCATGGTGTATATGTGCCACATTTTCCTTATCCAATCCATTGTTGATGAGTACTTAGGTTGATTCCATGTCTTTGCCATTGTGAGTAGTGCTGTGATGAACACATAAGTGCAGGTGTCTTTTTCTCTTTCTTTCTTTCCTTCCTTCTCTCTCTCTCTTTTTCTTTCTTTCTTTTTCTTCTTTTTAAGACACAGTCTCACTCTGTTACCAGGCTGGACTACAGTGGCACGATCTCGGCTCACTGCAACCTCCTCCTCCTGGGTTCAAGCGATTCTCCTTCCTCAGCCTCCGAGTAGTAGCTGGGACTACACGCTTGTACTACCACGCCCAGCTAATTCTTTTTTTTTTTTTAGACTGAGACTTGCTCTGTCTCCCAGGCTGGAGTGCAATGTCCCGGTCTCAGCTCATTGCAACTTCCACCTCCCGGGTTCAAGTGAGTCTCCTGCCTCAGCCTCCCAAGTAGCTGGGATTACAGGCACCCACCACCATGCCCAGCTAATTTTTGTATTTTTAGTAGAGTCAGGGTTTCACCATGTTGGCCAGGATGGTCTCCATCTCTTGACCTTGCGATCTGCCCGCCTCAGCCTCCAAAGTGTTGGGATTGCAGGCATGAGCCACTGCACCCAGCCATGAAGGTATCTTTTTGGTAGAATGATTTGTTTTCTTTGGGATATACTCAGTAGTAGGATTGCTGAGTTGAATGGTGGTTTTAAGTTCTTATAAGCCTCAACCTCTCTGGCCCAAGTGATCCTCCCACCTCAGCCTCTAGAGCAGCTGGGACCACAGTTACACACTTTTGGGGATTTTTTTCTTTTGTAGAGATGGGGTCTCACTATGTTGCCCAGGATAACCTCGAACTCCTGAGCTCAAGTGATCCTCCCACCTTGGTCTCCCCAAATGCTGGGATTGCTGTTGTGAGCCAATGCACCTGGCCCTTTTTAAGTTCTTTGAGAAATCTCCAGACAGCTTTCCATAGTGGCTGAACTAATTTACAGTCCCGCCAGCAGTGCATAAGCATTGCCTTTTCTTGGCAGCCTCACCAGCATCTGTTGTTTCTTTGACTTTTTAGTAATAGCCATTCTGACTAGTGTGAGATGGTATCTCATTGTCCTTTTGATTTGCATCTCTCTGATGATTAGTGATGCAGAACATGTTTTTCGTATGTTCGTTGGCTGCTTACATGTCTTTTTTCGGGGGGAGACGAAGTTTTGCTCTTGTTGCCCAGGCTAGAGTGCAATGGCACAATCTCAGCTCCCCACAACCTGGCTAATTTTTGTATTTTTAGTAGAGACAGGGTTTCTCCATGTTGGTCAGGCTAGTCTCGAACTCCCAACCTCAGGTGATCCACTTGCCTTGGCCTCCCAAAGTACTGGGATTACAGGCATGAGACACTGTGCCCGACCACTTGTGTGTTTTAAAACTTGCTTTCTTTATAATAGAACAATTTATAATCCTTTGGGTATATACCCAGTAATGGGATTGCTGGGTCAAATGGAATTTCTATTTCTAGATCCTTGAGGGATCGCCACACTGTCTTCTACAATGGTTGAACTAATTTGCACTCCTGCCAACAGTGTAAAACTGTTCCTATTTCTCCACATCCTCTCCAGCATCTGTTGTCTCCAGATTTTTTAATCATCACCACTCTAACTGGTGTGAAATGGTATCTCAATGTGGTTTTGATTTGCATTTCTCTAATGACCAGTGATGATGAGCATTTTTTCATAAGTTTGTTGGCCTCATAAATGTCTTCTTTTGAAAAGTGTCTGTTCATATCCTTCGCCCACTTGTGAATAGGTTTGTTTGTTTTTTTTCTTGTAAATCTGCTTTAGTTCTTTGTAGATTCTGGATATTAGCCCTTTATCAGATGGGTAGATTGCAAAAATTTTTTCCCATTCTGTTGGTTGCTGGTTCATGCTAGTGATTGTTTCTTTTGCTGTACAGAAACTCTTATAATTAGATTCAATTTGTCTATTTTGGCTTTTTTATCACTGTTTTTAGTGTTTTTTTCTTTTCTTTTCTTTCTCCCAAAACACAGGATATTTGCATGCTTTTGGTGTTTTAGGCATGAAGTCCTTCCTTGCCTATGCCTATGTCCTGAATGGTATTGCCTAGGATTTCATCGAGGGTTTTTATGCTCTTAGGTCTTATATTTAAATCTTTAATCCATCTGGAGTTAATTTTAGTGTAAGGTGTCAGGAAGGGGTCCAGTTTCTGCTTTCTGCACATGGCTAGCCAGTTTTTCCAATATCATTTATTAAACAGAGAATCCTTTACCCATTGCTTGTTTTTGTCAGGTTTGTCAAAGATCAGATGGTTGTGGATGTGTGGAGTTACTTCTGAGGCCTCTGTTCTGTTCCATTGGTCTTTGTCTCTGTTTTGGTACCAGTACCATGCTGTTTTGATTACTGTAGCCTTGTAGTATAGTTTGAAGTCAGGTAGCATGATGCCTCCAGCTTTGTTCTTTTTGCTTAGGATTGTCTTGGCTATGCGGGCTCTTTTTTGGTTCCATATGCAGTTTAAGGTGATCTTTTCCAGTTCTGTGAGGAAGGTCAATGGTAGCTTGATGGGGATAACGTTGAATCTGTAAATTCCAATTCCTTTGGGCACTATAGCCATTTTCATGATATTGATTCTTTCTATCCATGAGCATGGAATGTTTTTCCATCTGTTTGAGTCCTCTCTTATTTCCTTGAGCAGTGGTTTGTAGTTCTCCTTGAAGAGGTCCTTCACATCCTTTGTTAGTTGTATTCCTAAGTATTTTATTCTCTTTGTAGCAATTGTGAATGAAAGTTCACTCATGATTTGGCTCTCTGTTTGTCTGTTATTTGTGTATAGGAATGCTTGTGATTTCTACACATTGATTTTGTATCCTGAGACTTTGCTGAAGTTGCTTATCAGCTTAAGGAGATTTTGGGCTAAGATGATGGAGTCTTCTAAATGTACAATCATGTCGTCTGCAAATAGACTAGACAAAGAAAATATGTCACATATACACCATGGAATACTATGCAGCCATAAAAAAGGATGAGTTCATGTCCTTTGTAAGGACATGGGTAAATCTGGAAACCATCATTCTCAGCAAACTGACACAAGAACAGAAAACCAAACACTGCATGTTCTCAATGAGAACACATGGGCAGAGGGAGGGAACATCACACATTGGGGTCTGTTGGGGGATGGGGGGCTAGGGAAAGGACAGCAGGGAATAGGGAGTTTGGGGAGGGATAACATTGGGAGAAATGCCTAATGTAGATGATGGGGGGATGGAGGCAGCAAACCACCATGGCATGTGTGTAGCTATGCAACAATCCTGCAAGAGCTGCACATGTACCCCAGGACTTAAAGTTCAATAAAACAAAAAAGATAAATTTGTGCAATTATGTAGATATTTAACCACAAATATAATTAAAATATATTTCTATCTTCAGCTTGTGTAGGCATTGGCAAGCCCTCTTCCAGAATGTATTACCAATTTATGCGACCAGCACTATATGAGGGATTATTTATTATCTAATTGTCTTTATTTTTCAAACCCTGCAGTGTAAACTTTGTAGTCAGAGGCCTTTAATTTCATTCACCATAGTATTTGCAATTTTTAATTAAATAAATAAATTTGATTTGACTTTGAAAAAAAAAAAAGCTTGCTTTCTTCTCTTAAGACCTCTATTGAGTCATTGGATGTCCTTGGGTAAATCTTACTTCTCTTTGAAATTCAGTTTTCAGCCCCTGTCTTGTAAAATAAAAGTGCTTTTATAACTCTAGAAATGTCTCTTCAAGCAAAATCATGTGCAGAAATCCAATATGTAAAACAGATTGAAGCAGAGTGGGGCTGGTAGAAGGGGGTGTGATGTGATGCCTAACACTCTGTTCTAGCCCATCTAGCCCATGTGTTGATTCCCTTTCTTTTTTTGAGGCAAGGTCTTGCTCTGTCACCCAGGCTGGAGTGCAGTGGTGTAATCATGGCTCACTGCAGCCTTGACCTCCCAGGCTCAAGCGATCCTTCCACCTCAGCCTCCCAAGTAGCTGGGACCACAGGTGTGTGCCATCACATCCGGTTAATTCGTTTTTGATTATTATTTTATTTTAAGACAAAGTCTCACTTTGTTGCCCAGGTTGGAGTGCAATGGCGCAATCTTGGCTCACTGCAACCTCTGCCTCCCAGGTTTAAATGATTCTCAGGGAGAATTGGAGGCCTCAGCCTCCTAAGTAGCTGGGATTACAGGCATGTGCCACCATGCCCAGGTAATTTTTGTATTTTTTAGTAGCGACTGGGTTTCACCATGTTGGCCAGGCTGGTCTTGAATGCTTGACCTCAGGTGATTCACCTACCTCAGCCTCCCAAAGAGCTGGGATTACAGGCATAAGCCACTGTGCCTGGCCTAATTTTTTAAGTATGTTTTTCATAGAGGTTGGGGTCTCACTGTGTTGCTCAGGATGGTCTGAAACTCCTGGCCTCAAGTGATCCTTTGCCTCAGCCTCCTAAAGTGCTAGGATTATAGGCATGAGCCGCCACACCTGACCCCGATTTTTCCTTTTCGTAAGGACATGAGTCATACTGGATTGGGGCCTACCTTAAAGACCTCATTTTTATTCCATTTCCCCTAAAGACACTATTTCCAAATCAGGTCATATTTAGAGGACTGGGAGTTAGGACTTCAACCTGTCTTTTTCAAAGGATGAAATTCAATGCATCACACCCACTGTGCCTTTTTAAAATTCCAGACTCAGAGAGTTCGTGAACATAATAAAATGGGCTCTGTTTTATAACACAAGCATTGGGGCAATTTGTTACACAGCAATAGTAACTGCAAAAGGGGTTAAACTGAAATAGTATAGATGCATCACCCTATCTGGGTTCAAGCCCAGTTCCTTAACACCTTTTTTTTTTTTTTTTTTTTTTGAGATAGAGTCTCACTCTGTCACCCAGGCTGGAGTGCAGTGTTGCAATCTTGGCTCACTGCAACCTCTGCCTCCCAGGTTCAAGACATTCTCCTGTCTCAGCCTTTCTAGTAGCTGGAACTACAGGAGTGTGCCACCACGCTCAGCTAATTTTTTGTACTTTTAGTAGAGACAGGGTTTTACCATATTGGTCAGGCTGGTCTCAAACTCCTGAACTCAGGTGATCTGCCCACCTTGGCCTCCCAAAGTGCTGGGATTACAAGCATAAGCCACCTCGCCTGGCCCAATTTCTTTTTCTTTTTTTTAATGGATGAGAGGTTTCTATGTTGCCCAGGCGGGCCTTGAACACGTAGCCTCGCCTCCTCAAGCACCAGGACAACTGGCCTGAGCCACTGTGGCTCCCTCCTCAACATCTTAATCCATTCTATTTTCTTCTCTGAGCCTACTTTCCTTATCAGAAAAATAGAGTTTGATTGAGAGGATGTCTGTAGTCTCTGGTGTCATAGCAAGTCTTTGGCAAAGGTATTTTGTCTCTATTCTTTCTTCTGAAATTACCCCCTGCTACAAGGTTCTGAAGATGTTGGGGAATAAGCTTGAGTTCCTGAATTTTGGGGGAAGCCCTTGGGTCCCGGGAAGTGGTTATAGTTGGATGAGGGCATGCGTTCCTTTAGTAAGTTACTTCTTGGAGCTCCTTCCCTGCTTAGACTTTCAAGACAATTTAGTCTGAGCTAACCTTGGTTTCTTGTTACCAAAGAGAAATGAGGCTCCTGCAAAGTCCTTGCAGAAGGGCTCCGACATCAAATAGCAAGTGCCCTACTGCATCCGAGGAGCTGAGTATGAATAAATCAAAACCATACCAGCTCCCTTTCCCTATAAGCACGCACATGTAATTTCATTACAGCCGGAATGAAGAGCTGCAGGCTAAATGTGTTTAGGGCTTGGCTGAACCCAGCATGCTATTGGAAGACCTGGGTCTGTTGGCCAACTGAGGAAGAGGACCTTCTTTTCCTTTTCCCCTCCTGCTATATCTAATGTTTGTGTTCTCCCCAAATTCATGTGTTGCAACCTAATCACCAGTGTGATGGCATTAAGGGTTGGGGCCCTAGGAAGGTGATGAGGTCATGAGGATGGGGCACTTATGAATGGGATTAGTGCCATTAGAAAACAGGCCTGCCAGGCGAAGTGGCTCATATCTGTAATCCCAGCACTTTGGGAGGTCGAGGCAGGTGGATCACCTCAGATCAGGAGTTCAAGACCAGCCTGGCCAATACGGTGAAACCCCATCTCTACTAAAAATACAAAAATTAGCCGAGTGTGGTGGCACATGCCTGTAATCACAGCTACTCAGGAGGCCGAGGCAGGAGAATCGCTTGAACCTGGGAGGCAGAGGTTGTAGTGAACTGAGATGGTGCCTTTGCACCCCAGCCTGGGCAACAAGAGCTAAACTCTGTTCAAAAAAAAAAAAAAAAGAAAGAAAGAAAGAAGGAAAACGAAGAGTCCAGGCACTGTGGCTCACATCTGTAATCCCAGCACTTTGGGAGGCTGAGGCTGGAGGATCACTTGAGGCCAGGAGTTTGAGACCAGCCTGGCTGATATGGTGAAACCTTGTCTCTACCAAAAATATAAAAATTAGCTAGGTGTGGTGGCACATGCCTGTAGTCCCAGCTACTTTGGAGGCTGAGGCATGAGAATCACTTGAGGCCGGGAGGTGGAGATTGCAGTGAGCCAAGATCGGACCACTATACTCCAGCCTGGGTGACAGAGCCAGACCCTGTCACAAAAAAAAAGAAAAGGAAAAAGAAAAATTCAGAAGAGCACAGATGTAATTTTATTTCTTTTTACTTTTTAAAATTATTGCAAAATATACATAATATAAAATTTACAATTTTTAGCATTTTTAATTACTTTTTTTTGCGACAGTCTCACTCTGTCACGCAGGCTGGAGTTCAGTGGCATGATCTTAGCTCACTGCAACCTCTGCCTTCTGGACTCAGGTGATCTCCTGCCTCACCCTCCTGAGGATTACAGGTGCAAACCACCATGCCTTGCTAATTTTTGTATTTTTAGTAAAGACAAGGTTTTGCCATGTTGGCCAGGCAGGTCTTGAACTCCTGGCCTCAAGTGATCCACATGCCTTGGCCTCCCAAAGTGTTGGGATTACAGGTGTGAGCCACCACCTATGACCCATTTTCAGCATTAAATTTTTTTTTTTTAATAGAGATAGGGTCTCGCTATGTTACCCAGGCTGGAGTGCAGTGGCTATTCACAGGCACGATCCCACTACTGATCAGCACAAGAGTTGTGACCTGCTCTGTTTCCAGCCTGGGCTGGTTCACCCCTCCTTAGGCAACCTGGTAGTCCCCTGCTCCCAGAAGGTCACCATATTGATGCTGAACTTAGTGTGGACACCCGATTGGCATAGCGCACTACAGCCAGAACTCCTGGGCTCAAGCGGTCCTCCCACCTCAACCTCCCGAGTAGCTGGGGCTACAGGCACATGCCACTGCACCCAGCCCATTTTTAAGTGGACAGTTGAGTGGCATTAAGTGGCATCATATAGATGTGCAGCTCTCACAACCACCCATCTCCAGAACTTTTTCATCTTGCAAAACCAAAACTCCATACCGACTAAACACTCCCTCCCCATTCCACATCCCCTAATTCCTGGTAATCGCCATTCTACTCTGTTTCTATGAATTTGATTAGTCTAACTATGTGTGTAAGTGGAATCATATAATATTTGTTCTTTTGTGCCTGGCTTGTTTTACTTAACATAATGGTCTCATGTTTCACCCATGTTGCAACATGTGTCAGAATTTCCTTTTCTATTTTTATTTTTTTTATAGAGAAAGGAACTTGCTTTGTTGCCTAGGCTGGTTTTAAACTCCAGGAGTCAAACGATCTTCTGGCCTCACCTCCCATGGCGCTAGGATTACAAGCATGAGCCACCACACCTGGAAGAAATTGGCTTTTTAGGACTGAATAATAATCTGTTGTATAGAAGTACCATATTTTGTTTATCCATTCCATTCCTGGGAGAAATTTCTGGTTTCTGGGAGAAAGAATGGATTGAGTCACCTAGGATCAAAGATCTATTCCTATTCTGAATAGCTATGAGCAGGTGGAGTGCGATTACATAGTGTCAACTAAGTAACAGAAGCAACCTGTAATCCCAGGACTTTGGGAGGCCGAGGTGGGCAGATCACAAGGTCAAGAGATCGAGACCATCCTGGCCAAAATGGTGAAACCCCGTCTCTACTAAAAATACAAAAAAATTAGCTGGGCGTGCTGGTGCGTGCCTATAGTCCCAGCTACTCGGGAGGCTGAGGCAGGAGAATTGCTTGAACCCGGGAGGCGGAGGTTGCAGTGAGCCGAGGTTGTGCCACTGCACTCCAGCCTGGCGCCTGGTGATGGAGTGAGACTCTGTCTCAAAAAACAAACAAACAAACAAACAAACCAGAAGCACACTTCCACAAGGTTGTCAGTGATGAGGGTGTGGACCGATTAGGACTCCTGAGAAATGTACACAACTTGCAATAACAGTAACAATAGAACTATTTAGAAGACGTAAAACACAAAAGGAGAAGAGAGTAACTTTTCTTGAGGATTAAGAGTAAAGAAGAAGAATTTTTGCAAGGTATATGTCTTAACCAGGATAAGTTAAATTATGACGTGGTAATAAACAGACCTCCAAATCTTAGCAGCTTAACACCACAAGAGTTAACTGTTGCTAGTCCTACTTGTCTGTCACAGGTCAGTGAGGACTCTGCTCCACATAGTTACTCGGGGACTCAGCTTGACGGAAGTGCCACCGTTATGTAGTCTTGCCATATGGCATATTTGACTTCCTTGGTCATCACGGCCAAGGAGAAGGGAGCGATGAGAGAATCTTGCATGGGCTTTTCATTGCCTCAACCTAGAAATGACACATAACTTTTACCCACAGTTCACTGGCTAATACTTGTCATATGGCCTCAATCAACTGTAAGGGATATACGGGAGCAAATGGAGTATTTGGGGACCACTTGTGTTTGTCGCGGTAGGTTAGCAGTGAGATTGTTTTTGGTCAAGGCAGTGGTTCTCAACTAGGGGATGATTTTGTGTCCCAGACAACATTTGGCAATGTCTGAAGACATTTTGATTGTCACAATGGGGCTATTACTGACATCTAGTGTGTAGAGGCCAGGGGTGCCGTCAAACATCCCACAATGCATGGGACAGCCTCTCCTAAAGAATGAGCCAGCTCAGAGTGTTCAATAATGTCAAAGCTGAGAAACCCTGGGTCAAAAGAACATCTTGAACAAAGGGACAATTGTGAAGGACAGGATCCTTGGGAAGAAGCAATATAGCACAGTAGTTAGAAATTTGGATTCTGCAATCTGTCAATTCTGGGTTGAAATCCAGCATCTTCTAATTTACTAGCTGCATGATCTCTGACAAGTGGCTTAACCTCTCTGACTCAGTTACTGAGAAGAATAGTAGAATCCACTCAGCATACAGCCTGACGCCAGAAGTTCTCAGTAGTGGTGGCAACTATTTGAATGGCAAAAACCGCAATTTTGCACAAACCTAATATTAGGCTTATTTGCATTTGTAGTTTGGAAAGCCTGAAGCATATTCAAGGGGCAGTTGCAGTAAGTGTGATTGGAAAGGGTGGCAAATGTCAGAGTTTGGACCAGGGACGGGGGCAGTTCTTGAATACTATGAGCTAACTTTAAAAAAAAAATTGGCCTGGGTATGGTGGCTCATGCCTGTAATTCCAGCACTTTGGGAGACCAGGGCGGGTGGATCACCTGAGGTCAAGAGTTCGAAACCAGCCTGGCCAACATAGTGAAACCCCATTTCTACTAAAAATATAAAAATTAGCCAAGCGTGGTGATGGGCACCAGTAATCCCAGCTACTCAGGAAGCTGAGGCAAGAGAATTGCTTGAACTTGGGAGGTGGAGGTTAGAGTGAGCCAAGATCGCCCCACTGCACTCCAGCCTAGGCAACAGAGACTCTGTGTCAAAAAAAAAAAAGAAGTGAAATTTACATAACATGCAATTAACCATTCTAAAGTGTGCAGTTCACTGGCATAGAGTGCATTCACAATGTTGTGCAACCACCACCTCTCTCTAGTTTCAAGACCTTTTTATTGCCCCAGAAGAACACCTTATACCCATTAACTAATTACTCCCCATTCCCTCTTCCCTCCCACCCTAAGCAAGCACTAATCTACTGTCTGTCTCTATGGATTTGCTCATTCTGGACACTTCGTATGAATGGAATCATCCAATATGTGGCCTTTTCTATCTGACTTCTTTGACTTAGCATCATGTCTTCAAGTTCATCTGTGTTGTAGGATGTGCCAGGACCTCATTCCTTTTTATGGCTGAAAGGTTTTCCATTTTAGGAATATACCACAATTTGTTTATCTGTGTATCCATTGATAGACATTTGGGTTATTTTCAGCTTTCGACTGTTAGGTATCTTACTGCTGTGGATATTCACATACATACCATGTGTGATATATATATATATATATATATATTTTTTTTTTTTTTTTCCATTTCTTTCTTTCTTTTTCTTTTTTTTTTAGTAGAGACAGGGTTTCTCCATGTAGGTCAGGTTGGTCTTGAACTCCTGACCTCAAGTGATCCACCTGCCTCGGCCTCCCAAAATGCTGGGATTACAGGAATGAGCCACTGTGCCCAGCCTTTTATTTTCATTTCTTTTGGGTATTTACCTCGGAGTGGACTTGCTGGATCACAGGATAGATTGGTGTTGGACTTTTTGAGGAGCTGCCAAACTACATTCAACAGTTTTTGAGCACGTGCTCTGTGCCAGGCATTGGGCTAAGCGCTTTATATATATCAAGTCGAGTCACCCTGTCCTTGAGGACAGAGGTTGGTTACCATTCGCTGTGGTTTCAATGTTGCTGTCTTCTCCAAATCCATGTGTTGGAAACTTAATCCTCTATGCCACAGCTTTGGGAGGTGGGGCCGAATGGGAGGTATTTAGGTCAGGAGGGCTCTGCTTTAGTGAATGAATTAATGCTGCTATAAAAAGGACTCGCAACTGGCTTTACTCTCTTCTACTCTTCGGCCATGTGAGCAGTAGTGTTCCTCCCACTGGAAGTGTGGGACACGGGAGTGCTCCCCAAATACTCTGTTTGCTCCCTGACATCCCTTACAGTTGATTGAGGCCACATAACAAGTTCTAGAATAGAATGAGATATTCAAGGCAACATTTTCGAAGCGGGGACTGGGCTCTCATCAGTCATCAAAACCTGCCACTGCCTTGATCTTGGACTTCCCAGCCTCCAGAACTATGAGAAATAAATTTCTGTTCTTTATAAATTGTCCAGTCTATGATATTCTGTTATAGCAGCACAAAACAGACTAAGACACCGTTATTCTCCTCATATCCTAGTTAAAGAGGCTGAGCCACAGAGAAGTTTAGTGACTTGCCCAAGGCCACACAGCTAGTAAGAGATGAAGCCAGGAAAATGAGACTCAAGAATTTTTTCCTTCCTCCTCTCCTCCCCTCCCCTCCCCTCTCCTCTCCTTTCCTTTCCTTTCTTCTTTTCTTTCTTCTTTCTTTCTTTCTTTCTTTCTTTCTTTCTTTCTTTCTTCTTCTTTCTTTCTTCTCAGTGTCTCACTCTGTTACTTAGGCTGGAGTCCGGTGGTGCAATCATAGCTCACTGCAGCCTTGACCTCCCAGGCTCAAGTGATCCTTTCACCTCAGCTTCCTAAATAGCTGGACGTTCAAGCATATGCCACTATGCCCAGCTAATTTTGTAGAGGAGGAGTCTCACTGTGTTGCCCAGGCTGATCTCCAACTCTTGGGCTCAAATGGTCCTCCTGCCTAGGCTTCCCAAAGTGCTGAGATTATAGGCATGATCCACAAAGCCCATCAGAGAATGGTTTTAAGCAGAGAAACAAAATAGTCAGGTTTTATTTCTTCTTTCTCATTCTCATTTCTCCCACAGCATTTTCAAACACCAACCTGGGATAATGGGGATGGTGGGATTAGGTTGGCAGAAAGTTGGAAGGAGAAAAAGAGAAATCATGGCCACATGCAGTGGCTCACATCTGTAACCCCAGTACTTTGGGAGGCTGAGGCGAGCAGATTGCTTGAGCTCAGGAGTTCAAAACCAGCCTGGGCAATATGACAAAACTCTGTCCTTATCAAAAATACAAAAGAATTAGCTGGGCATGGTGACATGTACCTGTGGTCCCAGCTACTTGGGAGATGGGCACGAGAATCACTTGAACCTGGAAGGCAAAAGTTTCAGAGACCCCGAGATGGTACCACTGCACTCCAGCCTGGGTGACAGAGTAAGACTCAGTCTCAAAAAAAAAAAAAAAAAAAAAAAAATCATGTGACCACTCTTGGAAGGGTTTCATTTCTCCTCTTGTACTTAGAAATGGACGCATAGGCAGGACGTGGCGCTGACCCACGTGTGGATAAACGTGGCAGGAACCTGCTTTCTCGCTAAATCACTTGGCCTGTTTGACAAGGCTGGGAACTTGGGGCCAGGACAGAACACGCTGGTCCAGGCAGCCTTACTCAGGATGGCGGGGTGACGTCACCAACACCCCATTTTCTTCTGCCTGTTTATAATTTCCCCATTAGGAGCCCCTGGGGTGTTGGGACATTCTTCAGCTGTGTGGATTCTAGCATGTGGAGTCCAGGATTTCTTCTATTTTCCCTGGGTCTGGAGGGTGCAAAAAAGCGAGGCTGAGAAAGTTGGTTCATCCAGCTCATGTCTGAGAAGATGAAGCCATTAGGACCTCTGCCCTTGGGGTCCCAATGATGAAAGAAATCTAGACAATCCACAATGACATCAATCATTGTTTATTCAAGGACAGGAGCAGTGGCTCACACTCGTAATTCCAGCACTTTGGGAGGCCGAGGCAGGTGGATCACATGAGGTCGGGAGTCTGAGACCAGCCTGGCCAACACAGTGAAACTCTGTCTCTACTAAACATACAAAAATTAGCTGGGCATGATGGTGCATGCCTATAATCCCAGCTACTTGAGTGGTTGAGGCAGGAGAATCGCTTGAACCCGGGAGGCAGAGGTGGCCGTGCGCTGATATCATGCCACTGCACTCCAGCCTGGGCGACACATTTATAGGTCTCAAATAAATAAATAAATAAATGTTTATTCAAAAGCCTTTATTGAACACCTACTGTGTGCCTGCATTGTTCAAGGGAGTCAGCAGTGCACAAGAGACATTCTCGTCTTTTGTGGGAGAATTACAGGTAACAGACAAAGAACTTCAGGATATATCAAATGGTGGCAAATGCTCAGGGGAAAAAAGCAGGAAAGGACAACAGAATGTGAAGGAAGATGCTGGTTTAAATCCAATACAGAAATCTTCTGGGGGGCAGAATGATGGTCCCAAATAGATGTTCACGCCTTAATCCCTGCAACCTGTGAGAATGTTGTGCCTTAATCCCTGCAACCTGTGAGAATGTTGCCTGGCAAGGCAAAAGGGACTTTTCAGAGGCGATTGCATGAAGGCTCTTGAATTGAAAGGATTATTCTGGATTATCCTGCTGGGTCCTTGGTCATCACAGGGGTCCTGATTAGAGGGAGGTGGGCGGTTCAGAGTCAGAGTCAGTGAAGATGGAAGGCGTGGACGTGGGGCCATGAGCCAAGGAATGTGGCTGCCTTGAGAAGCTGGAAAAGGCAAGGAAATACATTGTCTCCTGGAGCCTGCAGAAGAGACACAGCCTGGCCAGCCCATTTTAAACTGTCCACCTCCAGAACTGGAAGATCACAAGTGTGTGTTTAAGCCATTGCATTTATATAATTTGTTACAGCAGCCATAGACAAGGAATACAGACCCAGGTGAGGTAAAGACTGGAGACTCGCTGGGAAAGGGCATTTCAGGTGGTAGGAAGAGCAAGTGCAAAGGCCCTGAGGTGCAAAGCAAGATGGGACAGCAGGTGCTACAATAGAGGTCACATAGAGGGCACCCCGGGATCACACAGGAAGGCCTGCATGTCCGAGAGTAGGTAACTGTGGAAGACCTCCTGGAGGAGCGAACGCTTGCTCTGAGCCTTCAAAAGCACCGGCTCTTCAACCCAATTGACCTGGGTTCAAGCCCTGGCTCTGCCACTTACAAGTGGTGTGGCCTTGGGCAAGCCAACTTTCTTCTCCAAGTCTCTGCTTTCTGATTGTTTTTTTCCTTTTTGAGACAGTGTCTTGCTCTGTCACCCAGGCTGGAGTGCAGTGGCACAATCTTGGCTCACTGCAACCCCTGCCTCCTGGGTTCAATCGATTCTTATGCCTCAGCCTCTTGAGTAGCTGGGATTACAGGCATGCGCCACCACGTCTGGCTTATTTTTGTATTTTTTAGTGGAGACAGTGTTTTACCACATTGGCCACGCTGGTCTTGAATTCCTGGCCTCAAGTGATTCACCTACCTTCGCCTCCCAAAGTGCTGGGATTTCAAGCAGGAGCCCCTTTGCCTGGCCTGATCTTTCACAAAGGGCTACGTGGTGGCATTATTGGAAGCTAATTTTGGTTAAATTATTGGCCCCGTCTGTGGCACATTTTAGGCACTCAATTCATGTTAGGTATGATGAAGACGAGGACTGTGAGTTTGACGTTGGAATTGAACAAGTAGAGAAGAGTAGGGAACACATTTTGGCTTTAGCAGGGACCAGGTAAGAAGAGGCCAGAAGTATGACAAGGCACAGCCCACTTTGAGGCATCCTGTATTCCACGATTAAATAAATTAGGATTCCTCTGTAGTCCTCCCTTCTCTGCCTCTTTTATTTTTATTTTTTGAGTCGTCATCTCGCTCTGTCCTCCAGGCTGGAATGCAGTGTTGTGATCATAGCTTATTGCAGCCTCAAACTCCTGGACTGAAGGGACCCTCTTGCCTCAGCCTCCTAAAGCGCTGGGATTGCAGGTGCCAGCCATCACACCTGATGCCTCTTTCCCCTTTACCCAATGGTGCTTACAGAGTCTGAGGCTGCCTTCATGCACCTTCCCTAGGGTAGAGGCTTGCAGCCTGTGGTGCTCTGAGAAACCCGCTGTTGGCTACCCATTCTGCTAGGGGAACGGGCAAGAGTGTCAGAATGATGTACTGCGATCCAGCCCCACGGATGGCGGGGGGGTCTCAGAGGCAGGAAGGAGGGTCAGTTGCACAGGCTCTGCAATCGTGGGGTGGCCTCCTGCCTCCTGCCAAGCTCTGCCAGGCCCCAGGCAAGTTGTAACGGTGGTTTCGTTCACCTGGAGGGCAGTTTGGGTCTAGGCAAAAGCCTGTCAACTGTATGCAAACATATTTGCCTGAATTTATCTTTCAGCCCTTTCACAGCGTTTGGGTTTCTCTAGGCAAATACTGTGCTGTGATACTCCTTTTCTTTGCGGTGTGTGTCAATACCTGTTTTGAAATGTACCCATGTGGTGGTCAGGCCCAGTCTGTTGTAGTCTTGGGGCTGTCAGACAAGGATGAGGAACAAAAGTGAATCTGCAAATGGGCATCTGAGAGGCTGGTAGCCTTAGGAGGGGTAGGTTACAGGGGATCACAGGCTGGCTACTCAAAGTGTGGTCCTCGAGTAGCAGCATTGACTACCCAGGAGCTTGTTAGAAATGTGGAGTCTTGGACCCCACCAAAGACCTCCTGAGTAGCACTGCTCTTACTCTAGGGACTCTACTCTAGGAACCACTGGATTAGACCAGAGGTGAGAAACGGGTTGCATCTGGAAAGCCAACTCTAATCAGTGTGTTAGCTACTGGGACGGCTGTGTTGAGTAGGATTCTGAGGGTGTGTGATGCTTAGAGAAAGAAAGTGCTGCCTCTTTTAGTCTTGTCTGCCACCGGCATAAGACTGGGACTTATACGAGGTATTGCTATCCCTGGATTTTCTGAGTGCTGCCTTAGGATTCCCTTATAAACTGGAGAGAAGGAGTGAGGAATTAGGTGGAGCTCCATTTCCTAAGGACAGGGGGAATCTAAGAAATTAGCCTTGGCCGGCTTTAGTGGGAAGCTGAAAACATTTAAAAAGTTTAGCTGGACTGGTGGTGTGCATCTGTAGTCCCAGCTACCCGGGAGGCTGAGATGGGAGGATCTCTTTGAGTCTAGGTATTTGAGGTTACAGTGAGCTGTGATCATGTCACTGCACTCTAGCCTGGGCAACAGTGAGATCCTGTGTCCAAAAACAAAAGGAAAAAAGGAGGGAAGGGAGGGAGGGAGAAGAAGGGAGGGAGGGAGAAGAAGGAAGGCAGGAAGAAAGGAAGGAAGGAGAGAGAGAGAGAAAGAGAGAGAGAAAGAGAAAGAAAGAAAGAAAGAAAGAAAGAAAGAAAGAAAGAAAGAAAGAAAGAAAGAAAGAAAGAAAGAAGAGAAGAAAGAAAGAAAGAAAGAAAGAAAGAAAGAAAGAAAGAAAGAAAGAAAGAAAGAAAACTACTTTCAGTGTGCTTGCTGACTTGTGGCTACCTGGGAGGCTAAGGTGGGAGGATGGCTTGAAGGCAAAAATTGGAGGCTACAGTGAGCTGGGATTACCCCACTGTATTCCAGCCTCTGTGGCAGAGTGAAACCCTATTTCTTTTTTTTTTTTTTGAGACGGAGTTTCGCTCTTGTTACCCAGGCTGGAGTGCAATGGCGCGATCTCGGCTCACCGCAACCTCCGCCTCCTGGGTTCAGGCAATTCTCCTGCCTCAGCCTCCTGAGTAGCTGGGATTACAGGCACGCGCCACGGTGCCCAGCTAATTTTTTGTATTTTTAGTAGAGACGGGGTTTCACCATGTTGACCAGGATGGTCTCGATCTCTTGACCTCGTGATCCACCCGCCTCGGCCTCCCAAAGTGCTAGGATTACAGGCGTGAGTCACCGCGCCCGGCCCGAAACTCTATTTCTTAAAAAAAAAAAAAAAAAAAAAAAGTAAGTTAGTTGCTGTGTGCCAGGACAGCTCAGCCTTTAAAAGTTAAAGTATGGTGTTCCTGAGTATCTGAGAGAGGATACTCGGAAGATCAACACTGGAAATCTCCAAGAGATCAATTTGAGTGCAACTCCCTCATTTCACGAAAAGAGGCTGAAAGAAGGATGGAATCCGCTCAAACACGCACAGCTCATTTGTTTGGATTCGCCTGGGCTCATGCTCTCAGATCTCATAACAAAATTACTCAGGCCTTCAAACGCACCCGTCGAGGAAGGGAAGAAACTAGATCAGGCAGAAACTAGAAAGGACGTTTTTCGGATCCCCAAAGGCAGGCTGAGCCTATGACTTAGGAGGCATTTCAGGAACAGAGAGCTGGAAAAAAGAAGGGAGGGTCCCCGAAGGCAGAAGGCCCGGGGGGTAGAAGATAAGAAATTCCGATTTCAATCTCCCTACTTCCTCTGCTTCCTCAGACCCAGCCTGTACATAAACTGTATGCAAATGTGTTTACTTTACATTTTATTTCAGTCGGAGTCACTCAGCTGTCGGGAGCTATATCAACATGTCAGTCTGGTTGAGCAAACAGGCATTTTGAGTGGAAATATTTCAGATAAACAGACACAATGTTATGACATATCAAAACTCCCCAAACATGGAAAGAGGGTGGGGTTGGTGGAGGAAAAGCGGGTGGAAAGCCGCAGAAAGGAGATCTACTTACCCTGGCACATGCGCTGTGTGGTCAGCTGAAAACAAAATAGGTTTTTTATTACTCGTGTGGTGTGTGTGGGGGGAAGTTTCCCTTCTCTGTGGCGTTAATGCATCTTGTCAGCTGAAGAGAAGGCCTGCTTGGCGGCTTACCATGAACATTTCTCTTTGGTGTTCCTGCTGATTCTGCAGGAGGGAATCAGGCAAGAAAAGAAAAGAAAAACCCACCCGGATTAACTTAATTAGCGATGGGGAGGCCAGTTGCTTGGCGAAGTCCGACAGCTTGTTTGCCCTCGTTTTCGCTCCTTACTCGGGGCTCTTTACAAATTGCCTTAAGGGGAGACACAAAGAAATGCCCTTGTTTGCGATCTGGGGTGGGGACTGGGACGGGGGTGGGGGTGGGGTGGGTGGGGTATGCATGGCAGGAGCGGGGTGCGGGAATGATGCGGACATTAGGCTACTATCCTGCATCATGTATGTTTGTAAATTTCATCTTCGGAGTAGATAATAACGTTGCCTGGTTCAATAACCAAAGGTATAAAAATGTATTTGTCACACCCGTAATCCCAGCACTTTGGGAGGCCAAGGCAGGCGGATCACGAGGTCAGGAGTTTGAGACCAGCCTGGCCAACATAATGAAACCTTGTCTCTACTAAAAGCACAAAAAAATAGCTGGGCATGGTGGTGGGTGCCTGTAGTCCCAGCTACTTGGGAGGCTGAGGCAGGAGAATCGCTTGAACCTCGGAGGTGGAGGTTGCAGTGAGCTGAGATTGCACCACTGCACTCTAGCCTGGGCTTCAGTGTGAGACTCCATCACAAAAAAAAAAATGTATTTGGAGGAAAGCTTTCCTTCCTTCCTTCCTTCCTTCCTTCCTCCCTCCCTCCCTTCCTTCCTTCCTCCCTTCCTTCTTTCCTTTCTTTCTTTTTTTCCTTCTTTCTCTTGAGACAGGGGCTTGCTCAGTTGCCCCCAGGCTGGAGTGCAGTGATATGATCACCACTCTCTGCAGCCTCGAATTCCCAGGCTCGAGCCATCCTCCTGCCTCAGCCTCCTGGGTAGCTGGGACTGTAGCTTACCACCATCCCCAGCTCATTTTAAAATTTTTGGAAGAGATGAGGTCTCACTATGTTTGCCCAGGCTGGTCTCAAGCTCCTGGCCTCAAGTGATCCTCCTGCCTTGGGCTCCCAAAACATAGGGATTATAGGCATAAGCCGCTGAGCCTGGTCTGAAGCAATGTTTTCTTCTCTTTCCCAGTCAACTCGTGTTTTCATCCCTCATCCCCAAATATACATATACACAGATTCTATTTTGTTGGGTGACATTTCTTTTTAGTTCCCAAGCCATAGTTTGATGGGCTAAAAGAAAATTCACCTTTTCTTTACAATAATTCACTGCTTACCCACACCTACAATGTGCCACCTACTGTGGACATGCGTTTTGGTCATTCTCAAATGGAAGCCCAAAGGCTGGAATTATTCACCTCCTGCTGCAGGCAGGAGCCTGAGACCCAGGGGTGCAGGGGCACATCCATGGCCACACAGCTGGCCAGAGAAAGAGCCAGAACTCAGATTCAGATCTATTCAACGCCAACAACTGCAGTCTTCCAGCTCCATTAGATGTTTGGTGGAGCTTGCCGTGGAGAAAGTGTGTAGCAAGGTAATTTCTGAGCCGAGAGCGGCAGCTCACACTATAATCTCAACACTTTGGGAGGCCAAGGCAGGTGGATCACTTGAGGCCAGAAGTTCGAAACAAGTCTGGCCAACATAGTGAAATCCAGTGTCTCAAAAAAGAAAAATACAAAAATTAGCCGGACATGGTGGTGCACATCTGTAATCTCAGCTACCTGGAAGACTGATTTGGAGGCATTGAGAGCCTCCTGCCAGCCCAGCCGGGCCGAACCTGTCCACCCCCGTGATGAAGTTGCCCAGAAAAACTACCGCGTGCCTGTCCAAACGGGGGACTCAGCAGCTGCCTGGGGGTGTGCTCAAAAGATGTTGGCAAGTCCCCCACTGTCCAAAAATGTCTCCCCCGCCACCTGTCACATGGCCTCAAATACCACCATCAGAGAAGTATGCCCCTGGGCTTCAATTTAAATACTTTTTCAGGGCACGGTTTAAGTATAGACACTTCCCTCTGGAGAGGTTATACCTACGTCCTTCCCTCAAAGTCCCTTCTCCTAGGGGCAGCTGGCTGGCCGAGGGCTTGGGCTTGGAGGGTGATGTCACCACGTAGATATCTGGGGAAGTAGAGGGGGAACCAGGGGAGGGGAGCTAAAGAGGGGGCTGGGCAGACCACGGATGGAGCCCGAGGGTGCTGAGCCACTGTGGTGTGGAGCTTGGGGCTCTTGGGAGACAAAGCTTCACATGTTTCCCCGAGTGAGGGTCTTGCAAGGCCCCACCTGTCTCCTTGCCAATCCCGACGGGTGTGTTTTAGGTTGGAACCCTAAATAGCCATGCTAGGGGGCAGGGGAAGCCCAAGGCTTGTCATAGGCTCCTAGAATGTCACAGCTGCCACCCAGCAAGTCCTGAACTTCAGTCAGCCACGTTCTTTCTTAGCTCTTTTTTTCCATGATTACACCACCTGTAGGATTACTCTCTTCATATTTTCCTCTAAACCAACTCACTTAAAAAAATAAACAAACATCTATTTTAAGGCCTGCACACATGAGTTTTTCCCACCAATAAGGGATACAGACATAGTCAAGCTCTCTAGCTTTCGTGTGGCAAATGCAAGAATTATTTTTTTAGAGGAAAGCGAGCATTCATGAAAAATCTGTTTTTTATTTTTTATGATTATTATTTTTTTGAGGCAGAGTCTTGCTCTGTCGCCCAGGTTGGAGTGCAGTGGTGTGATCTCAGCTCCTGTGGCCTCCACCTCTGGGGTTCAGGCAATCCTTGTGCCTCAGTCTTCCAGGGAGCTGGGATTACAGATGTGCACCACCATGTCCAGCTAATTTTTGTATTTTTTTTTAGACACCGGATTTCACCATGTCAGCCAGGCTGGTTTTGAACTTCTGACCTCAAGTGATCCGCCTGCCTTGGCCTCCCAAAGTGTTGAGATTATAAATGCGAGCCACCGCTCTCGGCTCATGAAAGTTGTTTTAAAAAAGAAAACATTTAGATACACACACTTCAGTCTCTACTGCTGAAGGTTTGATTTGCTAATTGAATTTATTTATTTATTTATTTATTTGAGACAGAGTCTCACTCTTGTCACTTAAGCTGGAGTGCAGTAGCACGATCTCAGCTCACTGCAACCTCCGCCTCCTGGGTTCAAGTGACTCTCTTGCCTCAGCCTTCCAAGTAGTTAGGATTACAGGTGCACACCACCATGTCCAGCTAATTTTTTTGTATTTTTAGTTGAGACGGGGTTTCACCATGTTAGCCAGGCTGGTCTCAAACTCCTGACCTCAGGCAATCTGCCCACCTTGCCTACCAAAGTATTGGATTACAGGCGTGAGCCAATGCACCCGCCAGTTTTCTTTACTTTCTAGTACATGGTAAAATGAACTATTAGAGTGAAAATAGTGGCCATCCAGACGCTCTCATAAATCATATGAGAGGCGTTATGTCTTGCTCAAGCCTTCAATTTTATATATAACAAAACAGGTTCAAGAGAGAAAACTTGGGCAGGGGACACAGCTGGCCGGGAGCAGGATGAGGCCCAAGACGCATCACAGAGACAGAAAGAGCACTGGATGGGGAGTCAGGGACCGAGACTCTGGCTCCAAATCTATCGGCAGAGGCCACTTCTGTTTCCTCTTTGGGTCTTGATTTCCCCAACTATAAAACAGGAAAATGGTGTTACTTTGGGGGTCTAAAAATAGGAGGAATTAGAGATGGATTTGAAAATCTGGAAATTTTTTTCTTTTATTGAGTCGAGATTCTCTTAACATAAAGTTAGCCATTTTACTTTTCCTTTTCTTCTTTTTTTTTTTCTGAGACAGAGTCTCTCTCTTTTGCCTAGACAGGGGTGTAGTGGTGTGATCTTGGCTGACTGCAGCCTCTGCTTCCTGGTTTCAAGCAATTCTCCTGCCTCAGGCTCTGGAGTAGCTGGGATTACAGGTGTGCACCATCACACACGGCTAATTTTTGTATTTTCAGTAGAGGCGGGGTTTCGCCATGTTGGCCAGGTTGGTCTTGAACTGCTGGCCTCAAGTGATCCGCCAGCCTCTCGCGCCTGGCCAGATCCTTTGATTCTGGACTTCCAGCTCCCGCAGCTCCACACTAAGAAGGCCTTGTCCTCCTTCCTTTGTTGTTTAGTTTGCTTTAAGCAGCCTCCCCTAAGCCAGGAAGCGAACTGGGCAAGGAGGATCCAACTAGCAGAGCTTCTCACCTCCACGGCCGTGGATAGAGGTGGGCTTCCGACCTGGACTCACGGGAGGGAGGCTCCCTAGGGAAGGAGATATTAGCTAGCTTTTGAAGGTTGTCTGAGTGGGCCAAGAGGTGGGAAAAGTGATTCTGAGTGAGGAGATGGCGCTTCCCAGTCCTGTTGGCAGGGACAGAGCTGGCTGGAGCTGCCTTTCCTCCCCCGGCTGCTCTGAGATCCTGGAAGCACAAGTGCTTGGAAATGCTGTCTCCCCGACCCACCCACTCATCAGTGGAGCAGATGCGGGCCATTACTCTGATTGTTGCTGAAAGCGGTGGCTGGGGCCCAGGGCACGTCTGAGGATCACTTAGGGCCCTGGGAAAGTGGGGGCCCTACAGAGGGTCAGCCCCCACACACCCCAGAGGCAGGTGTTCTGCAAGCTTCCCATAGAGGCCTGCCAAAATTGTCCTCCCGCTATGCAGCACGCACGCAGGCGTGCCATTTCAGCTCTGGGCCTCTCTCCGGGAGCAGCTGGCAGGGGCATCTGTGGGTGGTGAACAGGACGGGGGGCTGGAGGCCCTGGCTGACCTGCAGCCCTGGGGCCCGGAGCTTCTCCCGCTTGTGTGCCTGGGTTGCAGATTTTCCGGGCACCTTCCTGGTAGAAGGCAGGCGGGATCTGGTTTCACGGTGAATTCAAAAGGGGCAAAGCAATGCGGGGCCTGCTGAATTCCTGGCCCTGCGAACAGTCATGTCGTTAACGTGTTATTTATGGCACCCTCCTGACTCTGCGCTCATGTTAGGCCTCTGGATGGGGCCTTGTGCCCTCTCCAATCAATCAGCCAACTGACCCAATAGGCCCACTAACCAGCCTTAACCAGCTAGCATTTGTTCGCTTATATGGCACAAATTATTGTTTTAGAAGCTGCAAAGAATGGGTTATTCCATGTCTTTTTGTGTAGCCTGTGCGTAGGTTGCTTTATTTATGCAATGAATGTGGCATATTGGTTTTTTTCTGTGGATCCTCCCTTTAAAAAGATTGTGGTTAAGAAAACACATGACATAAAATTTATCATCTTAACCATTTTCTTTTTTTTGAGGCTCAGTTTCACTCTTGTTGCCCAGGCTGGAGTGCAGTGGTGTGATCTCAGCTCACTTCAACCTCCTCCTCCCAGGTTCAAGCGATTCTCCTGCCTCAGCCTCCCGAGTAGCTGGGATTACAGGTATGTACCACCACACCCAGCTGATTTTGTATTTTTAAATAGACACAGGATTTCTCCATGTTGGCAGGCTGGTCTTGAACTCCTGACCTCAGGTGATGCACCCACCTTGGCCTCCCAAAGTGCAAGGATTATAGGTGTGAGCCACTGTGCCCGGCCCATCTTAATCATTTTTAAATGTGCAACTCAGTAGCATTGTTTATTCACAATTTTTGTGCAACAAATCTCTAGAATTTTTTAATCTTTCAAGTCAGAAACTTTGTGCCAATTATTACATTTAAAAAAAAATTTTAGAGACAGAGTCTTGCTGTGTACCCAGGCTAGAGTGCAGTGGCGTGATCGTGATCGCTGTTCACTGCAGCACCAACCTCCTGGGCTTAAGGGATCTTCTCACCTCAGCCTCCCCACTAGCTGGGACTAGAGGTGCACACCACCACACCTGGCTAGTTAAGAGTTTTTGTTTTGTTTTCTTTTTTTGGAAAGATGAGGTCTTGCCTTGTTGCCCAGACTGCTCTTAAATCAATCCTCCTGCCTTGGCCTCCCAAAGTGCTGGGATTACAGGTATGAGCCACCGCGACCAGGAACTCTGTACCCTTTAGGTACTAATTCCCCATTCTTTCCTTCCCCAAACTCCTGGTAGCCACCATTCTATTCCCTGTTTCTATGAATTTGACTACTTTAGCTGCCATGTAGAGTAGAATCATACAGTTTTTGGTTTTTTGTTCGTTTTTTATTTTGTTACCTTAATTTAACAACCCTGCAGAAAAACTAGTTGTTAGACAGGTAGAGTGGCTCACACCTGTAGTCCCAGTGCTTTGGGAGGCCGAGGTAGGCGGATCACCTGAGGTCAGGAGTTTGAGACCAGCCTGGCCAACATGGTGAAACGCTGTCTCTACTAAAAATACAAAAATTAGCTAGGTGTGGTGGCGCACGTCTGTAATCCCAGCTAATTGGGAGGCTGAGGCATGAGAATCCCTTGAACCTGGGAGGCAGAGGTTGCAGTCAGTTGAGATCTCAGCACTGCACTTCAGCCTGGGAGACAGAGCGAGACTCCATCTCAAAAACAAAACAAAACAAAAATCAAAGCCACAGGAGATACCACCTCCCACCCATTAGGACAGCTGCTATTAAAAAAGTAAACGAGGCAGGGCACAGTGGCCCACGCCTGTAATTCCAACATTTTGGGAGGCTGAGGTGGGCAGATCACTTGAGGCCAGGAGTTTGAGTGCAATCTGGCCAACATGGTGAAACCTCATCTCTACTAAAAATACAAAAATTAGCCTGGCGTGGTGGTGCATTCCTGTAATCCCAGCTACTTGGGAGGCTGAGGCATGGGAATCGTTTTAACCCAGGAGGTGGAGGTTGTAGTGAGCTGAGATCGCACCACTGCACTTCTAGCTGGGTGACAGAGTGAGACTCTGTCTCAAAAAAAGAAAAAAGTTACTATTATTATTTTTTTGTAACTGGCTTCTTTGTCTTAACATAATGTCCTCAAGGTCCATCCTTGTGGCATGTGACAGGATTTTCTTATTCTTTAACGCTGAGTCCTATTCCATTGCATGGATCTATCACGATCTCTTTATTCATTATCCATCAACGGGCAGGTGGATTGTTTCCACTTCTTGGCTGTTGTGAATGGTGCTGCTATGAATGTGAATGTACAAATAGTGCATTCTTTTTTCTAAAACAATTAAAAATTTAGCCATACAATTAAGACCTGCCTTAAAAACTCTCCTTAAAAAAATATTAAACCTATATAAAGAAGACTAAAATCTCTGTAGCCACCTCCTCGTCTCTCCATCCCTGATGATAAATTGATTGACTGCTATCAGCTTATTAATGTGGACTCTATCTACCCCCATACACACGTTCACGAAAATATATGTGCGTGTATAACTATATCTAGTATCTTTTTAGGCAAAAAAATAAGTATGCAGTCAGTTCTGCTATAATAACTAAAATCAAAGCACTAGGCAAAATCACACATTAAAAGTCATAGGGTGGCCAGGCAAGGTGGCTTACGCCTGTAATCCCAGCACTTTGGGAGGCAGAGGCATGATCAGATCACTTGCGGTCAGGAATTTGAGACCAGCCTGGCCAACATGGTAAAACCCCATCTCTACTAAAAACACAAAAAAATTAGCTAGGAGTGATAGCGGGCTCCTGTAATCCCAAATACTCAGGAGGGTGAGGCAGGAGAATCGCTTGAACCCAGGAAGTGGAGGTTGCAGTGAGCTGAGATCGTTCCGCTGCACTCCAGCCTGGATGATAGAGTGAGAGTCTGCCTTAAAAAAAAAAAAAAGAAAAAAGAAAAAAGAAAAGTTGTAGGGTAGGGGACAGCACTCAAAAACTTTGTAAGTGACGTATAAAAAGATAGAACCCACTAAAAATAATAGCACAATTTTACACGTTAAATGGCTGAAAATATACATAAATGCTGCAATAAAAATGGAACTTAAGTTCTGAAGTTTGTTTGTGCAAATAGGCGTCAGAAGGGATTCCGCTTGTGAGTTCTTGGAAAGTGGTGAGGGAAGTAGTCTGAAATCTTAAAGTTGTGACACCAGGTGTGGACATGTGTGGCTCATAGCTCGCAGAGAAAACCCAGGCAGCTGGTGGATGTTTGCAGCGTGTTTATATTGTATATTCCTATGTGGCTTGGTTCAGCTGGGTGCAGTTTTCTGCATTCATCCAGTGTTTCTTTTGAATAAAATTATGCATAACAAACACAAAATTTGGTTATGCTCAAATTGTTCCTGAATATATCAATCACATTGGAGGAAATTTATGTTTTCTTTTCTTTTCTTTTTTTGCTTGAGATGGAATCTCGCTCTGTTGCCCAGGCTGGAGGGCAGTGGTGTGATCTTGGCTCACTGCAACCTCCGCCTCCCAGGTTCAAGTGATTCTCCTGCCTCAGCCTCCCAAGCAGCTGGGATTACAGGTGCCTGTTACCATGCCCACTAATTTTGTATTTTTAGTAGAGACGGTTTTACCATGTTAGCCAGGCTGTCTCAAACTCCCGACCTCAAGTGATGCGCCCACCTCAGCCTCCCAAAGTACTGGGGATTACAGGCGTGAGCCACCGCGCCTGGCTGAAATTTGTGTTTTCAAAACAAGCATGGTAGCAGAACTGACTATACACACACACACACACACACACACACACACACAGAGAAAATAAATGGTACTTTATTGGTGTGTATGTTAGTATTTTTAGATAAGTTGTAAACATTCATACCGTATGCATACTTCTGTAACCTATTGTTATTATTTACTTAACAACATTCCTGAGAGACTTTTCCCTATTAGTAATAATAAATTCATCATGTTTCTTCTGCTGTATAGCATTCCATTGAATGGAATGAATTCCACTGAATGAATTCACTGCGTTTACTAGCTATTTCCCTTTGCATGTCATGCAGGCATGTAGGTTATTTCCAATTGTTAATTATCACAAACTATCCTGCATTTAAGCTTCTTTGATGTCTTCCTGTGCACACATGTGGAATTGTCTCTGGCTAGACCGATTCACTGGGTCCCAAGGGAATGTACACTTCATTTTTCCTTTGAGAACGATATCTTGCTTAGGCCGGGAATTGCGTGGCTCATGCCTGTAATCCCAGCACTTTGTGGGGTTGAGGCAGAAAAATCATTGAGGCCAGGAGTTCGAGAATGATATCTTTTTTTGGAGTCAGCAGAGGGCACTTGGATATGAACTGGGACCTCTTGATAGAGAATGGTATCCTAATTGATTAATTATATTGTGGCAAAATACACATAACATGTTATTCTAAAGCCATTAAAACATTTATTTGACTTTATTTTTTTTTAATATATATTTTTAGAGATAAGATCTTGCTCTGCTCCCAAGCCTGCAGTGCAGTGGTACAATCGTAGCTCACTGCCACCTTAAACTCCTGGGCTCAAGAGAGCTTCCTGCCTTAGTCTCCCCAGTAGGTGGGACTACAGGTGTGCACTACCATGCCTGGCTAGTTTTGTTATTTTTATTTTTTGTAGTGACAAGGTTTTGCTCCTGTGGCCAGGCTGGTCTTGAACTCCTGGCCTAAAGCTATCCTCCCACCTCAGCCTCCCAAATTACTGGGATTACAGGTGTGAGCTATGGCATCTGGGCTTGACTTTATTTTTTAGAGCAGTTTTAGGTTGAGAGCAAAGTTCATTTTAATTATTATTATTATTATTATTATTTGAGAGACTGAATCTCGTTCTGTCACCCAGGATGGAGTGCAGTGGCATGATCTTGGCTTCCTGCAACCTCTGCCTCCCAGGTTCGAGCGATTCTCCTGCCTCAGCTTCCCAAGTAGCTGGGACTACAGGCACCCACCACTACACATGGCTAATTTTTGTATTTTTAATAGAGACAGGGTTTCAGCATGTTGGCCAGGTTGGTCTTGAACTCCTGACCTCCTGCCTGCCTCAGCCTCCCAAAGTGCTGGGATTACAGGCATGAGCCACCATGCCTGGCCCCATTTTATTAACTCTGCAGTTCAGTGGCATTAAGTAAATCCACATCGACCATCACCACCATCCATCGCTAGAATTTGTTTTTTTTAATCATTCTAAACTGAAACAGCATACCCATTAAACAGTAACTCCTCACAGTCTTGGGTTCAAATCCTGGCCCGCCACCCAGTGCTATGTGACCTTCAACAGTTTCCTCATCTGTAAATTGAAGGGAAGAGTGCATACTTCCTGGGTACGGGCTGATAATGGCATGAAGTAACACTGGACGTGAGCTGAGCTTCTTGCTTGACACACTGTAGGTTCTTAATAAAAAGCTGTCGTTATCATGTGAAATTGTCCATATACCCCATGATGCTCTGTTTTGATTTGTCTGACACCTGGTTCCTGTGAGTGGGGGTGTTATATGGAATGAATGTGGCCTGGCTTGCTGGGATCCCTAGCTGAGGAACAGTGGAGAGTCTGGAAACTTCCTAGAGAATGAGAACTCCACCCACGTTACTCTTACAGCTATTATTGTAGATGGAGTTTCTAGGTCCCTCTCTGCTCACCCCCTGCCCCACTCCAGGGCCCAGACCCGGCCTTGGGGCTCTTGGGAATGACCCATTTTCAGTCTCAGTTGGTGCCAGCCTGCCCGCTGGGGCTGCCAGTTACAATGTGCACGATAGCAAATGGATTGAGGTCACGGAGCAGATGGCAGTAACTTTCAGTTGAGATCTGCCAGGCTGCATTGGAACCAGTGACCCGGAGGTAAACACATGTGCATGACCTCCTCTCTCGCTTGGGTCCATAACTCTGGAATCCTGCCCCTTTCCAACGCCTGTTCAGGCTTCACCCCAGGGGGCTGGACTGTCCTTTGATACTTCTTGGGCTCCCATGAGCGGGAAAGAAACTTACATTCTCACAGACAGCAGCTACATTTCAGCCTCCGCAGCTCCTGGCTCCACCCTTTTTCAGGAAGCTCAAAGGACCTTCGTCTCTTCAGCTCATTAATGTGATGCTATCCTTGGGGGTTATCATTAATCCCATTTTATAGATGGAGAAATGGCGGCAGGAGGAAGCTGGGACAGGGACCCATAATGCCTGTGTGTCAGAAGGAATTTATGTGGCCATGTCTTAACACACTGGTGAGTGGATGACAGGAACTATTAGTTGGATTAAATAAATTGAAAATGTTACTCTGAAAACATACCCCAAGAAATAGAGGGTTTTTTTTTTCAGCTCGTAATATCCTAGCCCTTTTTTTCAGCTCGTAATATCCTAGTCCTGTGGCTTTTTAACTTTGGTTCACAGAACTCTTGGAGAATCCAAAGAAAGCTAGGGATTCTCTGCACGTAGATATACGTTTATGCCTTTCTCTTCAGGGTCAAAAGAAGCACTAGACATAATATTAGTGCTTAATAAATATTTGTTGAATGAATGGATGGATGATTCCTGAAAGCCCTGGCGAAGTACTTCTAGCTTGATGCAATTAACAAGGGGAGATTAAAAGAGAGCAAAATATGTTTTCTTATATTCTTAATCTTAAGGAAGTTAGTTGTTCCCATTATGCAGATGGGAAAACTGAAGTAAGGTTCTCAAGATCTGGGAAATCCTACCTAAAATCCCAGGTAGCATGACTCTTATTAAAGAATGCTCCTAATAGCTTTGGAGGCCTTAGGACAGGTGATGAATAGGTTTGTAGTTGAGGACAATCACAGCTTGAAGAAAATTCTCAATATTTCCTGAATTTCTACAAAGACTCACCTTCTTTTCAGCCCTTGAACATTCTAAAATGTTGTTCCTCTGAAGACTGATGGAATCCTATCATGCTGTGTTCTTCAGAAAGATCCACAATGTTTCTATAGAATCTGGAAGAATCTGGAAGGTCCTTGGAGCAATGAAGAAAAATTTATTAGAGAAAGCAGGCGGGAAGAAATGATCATTTGAAGCCAAGATTCTCTTGGTGGTTTTTCTTTTCTTTCTATACCTTAGCTGCTGCCCTAGAACCTTCCTAGGGGCTGGGTGCGAGGCTCACACCTGTAATCCCAGAACTTTGGGAGGCCGAGGCAGGAGGATCACTGGAGCCTGAGAGTTTGAAGCCAGCCTCAACAACATAGTGAGTCCAGTCTCTACAAAAAAATGTAAAACTAGCCAGGTGTGGTAGTGCATGCCTGTAGTCCCAGCTACTCGGAGGCTGAGGCGGAAGGATGGCCTGAGTCCAGTAGTTCAAAAATGCAGCAAGCTGTGATTGTGCTACCGCACTCCAACCTGGGCAATAGAGCGAGACCCTGTCTGAAAAAAACCAAAAACAGGCCGGAAGTGGTGGCTCATGCCTGTAATCCCAGCACTTTGGGAGGCCAAGGTGGGCGGATCACTTGAGGTTAGGAGTTCGAGACCAGCCTGGCCAAAATGCCGAAACCCTGTCTCTATGAAAAATACAAAAATTAGCCAGGCGTGGTGGTGGGGGCTTGTGATCCCAGCTACTTGGGAGACTGAGGTGGGAGAATCACTTGAACCCATGAGGCAGAGTCTGCAGTGAGCCGAGATCACGCCACTGCACTTCAGCCTGGGTGACAGAGTGAGACTCTTGTCTCAAAACAAAACAAACAAACAAACAAACACACAAATAAACACAAAGAATCTTCCCTGGTCAGGGGACAATGAGTTAGGAAAGGCCTGGAATAAGCAGAGCATGGTAGAAGGAGCTCTGGACTTGACATCAGAAAGTCTGGGATTGAATTGTGGCTCTGTCACACTCCAGCTGTCACCTCATCCTTCTGGGTTTCAGTTTCTTGACCTGTAAATTGGGACAATAGCATTGGTATTCAATACGTTGTTGCTACAACAGCATATTGGTTACCATTTGTGGGATGTTCTTGGCATACAGGAGGTGCTCAGCTCCTCCTAGTGTGTAGGGACCTGAATGGTGGACAAGGGCTGGGGTCATTTAGGGTTAGGACCATGAGATTTTCTTCAGGGTGCATTGGAGGGTGATTTTACAAGCTGGCCCCCCGGGCAAAGGCCTGGCAAGCTGGTAATGTGAGGGTAATGACAGTTTTGATTAATCACAGCTTGCCTTTACAGCGGCACTTTCATGTAGAGGATCCCCAGGCCTTCTGCAGCCACTGGCTAAAACCAGGACCTGCCCCACCTCTGCCCTAATAGCACTACTCCTTTAATAGACGACCTTTCATCCTGGTATCAGGCAGAGCTTAATAATCATGATCTCTGGCCCCCGCTCCACCCCGGCCTGCAGTTTATTGGGCACATTATTAACCTTGATATTTTCTGCCCTAGGGGAGGAACTGTGGCACCAAAGGAGCTCAGGGACTTGCCCCAGGCTCTGCCACAAGCTCTGACTCCCAGATCAGTTTCTTGTGATGCCCAGCCTGCTACTCTTTCCTGTGGATGCCCTCCTGGGAGGCTGAGAAGTGGCATATTCAGGGAGCTGGGCTGTGCTTTTACACATACAGCATGACTGCTGAGGTTTTTCTTTCTTTTTTTTTTTTGAGATTAAAATAGCTTATTTAATTTTTTACCTGTTGATTGGTTTTATTCATTCCAATAGATTTTCAATTCTTTTTAAAAGTTTACTTATTTATTAAAGAAATAGCGTCTTGCTATGTGGTCCAGTCTAGAGTCAAACTCCTGGCCTCAAGCCATCCTCATGCCTCAGGCTCCTGAGTAGCTGGGATTTTGATTTTAGATTCTGTGCAATCAGGGACATTGTTTTTCCTATTCACTTCTGTTTCCCTAGCCCCCAGAATAGTGACCAGCACAGAGCAGGTATTTAATGAACCCCTGAATTCTTTTTTGTTTGTTTGATTGTTTTAAGATGGAGTCTCACTCTGTCACCCAGGATGGAGTGCAGTGGCATGATCTCGACTCACTGCAGCCTCCGCCTCCTGGGTTCAAGCGATTCTCCTGCTTCAGCTTTCAGAGTAGCTGGGACAACTGGCACATGCTAACACACGCTGCTAATTTTTGTATTTTTAGTAGAGATGGGGTTTCACCGTGTTGGCCAGGCTGGTTTTGAACTCCTGAGTTCACATGACCCACCCATCTTGGCCTCCCAAAGTGCTGGGATTACAGGTGTGAGCCACTGCGCCCGGCCTACCCCTTGATTTTTGAATGAATGAATGTGAGGTAGACTCTACTATGGGCCAACCCATTGACCATGGAGACCCTTAAAGGAGGAGAGATCACGGAAGATGGGCTTTGAAGGGTGAGGAGTTCTCCAGGCGAAGACAGGAGTGTGCATCGTGGGCAGAGTGCAAAGCATAGTCAAAGGCATGGAGGGAGCTACAAAAGTAGATAAAGTCTGGGGGACAGTGAGACGGTCCCAGTGTTGGGTAAGAGGGAACACATGATAGGAGATATGGCTTGAAATCTCTGCTGGGTGCATATTCTTCAGTAGGGAATTGGACTTTGCTCTGAAGGGAACATGGAATGACATAGTCAGATTTGAATTTTAGCAAGGCCCTTTGGGCAGGGATGATGTTGATGGTTCGGGCCTGTGGTAGTTGTGCTGGGGAGAGAGGCTGAGGCTCTGAGCTAAAGGCAATGAGTGACATTGGGAATGGTGCTGGTGGGCAGAGGATAGAGGGGACCTATTAAAAAACTAACTGGTTATTTCAAATCTTTGTGAAACTTTGATCATTCCGTCCAAGTGAAGATCCACACTTGTCTAACTCTCAACAGTCACTTGCTCACAACCACTGCTCTTCCTTCTATGGTAACTTTTCCAAATTTAACTGCGTTTCAAAAAATATTCAGTGTGTGTACTTGTTAGGCACTTAATCCATAAGCACCTCATAACAATTAAAAGAGATCTTTATCTTTCATTTCTTGGAGTTGAGCTTCCACATCATTTAACAATGGACTCCTTACCATGCAGCATGTTGGAAGGAGACAGGATTCTTGAATTTCACTGTTGTCTCTGCTGGATGTGTGAACTTAGGCAGCTTCATGTTCCCTCTCTGGGTCTGTTTCTTCATCTGTAAAAGGGAGTTGGACTATCATTAACATGTATTCCATGGAATGCTCATTCTGATAGATCCTTTATTTAAAAGGGGAGGAGGATTGTCGGTCAAATATATTGGGGAAATGTGCATCCTCTATCCCCCCACCGAAGATTGACGAAGATCATTGTGCATTAAATGCTCTGAGAAGTCCTGTAGTCAAGAGCCTGTGTTAAGTTTTGTATAAGTCACAGTTTCTCTGACAGTGGGACACACAGAACTCAGGCAGAACTCAGAACTCAGAGCTCAGACAGAGCTCTGAAACTCAAGAGGACCCTGGTTTTGAGACGCTCTGGATTTGTCTTGAATGTTCTTTTCATTTGAACAAGGTAAGATTCCATGAGCGGTTGGACTGACCTCTCTTTGGTTGTGTCTTTTGCCTGCATTTCCAACAAACATGGGGTAGGTCTTGGGGAGTTTCAGTCTTGCCCCAAGAACTGTTGCCAACTTCCATGATGGCGCAGGGGCAAGAAGGAAGGTGTGTGCTTCCTTGAATATCTCCTTTCCAGAATCTCTTCATCTCTCAAATATGAGTCTCCTTATCAACCCAAATCTTCCTAGGAAATGGTTCTTCCTCCTGCCGGCACCCCCATGACGGTGAGAGATCATGTTCTAAAATGAAGTTTTCTTCAAAAGGGTTCTGCTCCAACCATTTTATATCCAGAGTCCACCAACATCTGATAACAGCTTCCCTTTTGCAAACCATGATGGCTGGGGCTGTTACGTGAAAAATGATTCCATGGTAGATCAGTTTGAAATTAGAGAAAATCCAACATTTCTTTTTTTTTTCCTACAGACTTTTCAGAGCTTTTTTTTTGAAAATTTTTCAGGTGGAGTCTTGCTCTGTCACCTAAGCTGGAATGCAGTGATCTGATCTCAGCTCACTGCAACCTCCACCTCCCCAGTTCAAGCAATTCTCCCGTCTCATCTTCCCGAGTAGCTGGGACTGCATGCAGGAGCCCGCCACCATGCCTGGCTAATTTTTACTTTTAGTAAAGATGGGGTTTTGCCCTGTTGGCCAGACTGGTCTCAAACTTTTAACCTCAAGTGATCTGTCCGCCTTGGCCTCCAAAAGTGCTGGGATTATAGACATGAGCCACTGTGCCCAGCCCTTTTCAGAGCCATGTGCTAATGTTTAATGTGAATCTCTAAGTGTGGGCAGTCAAGAATGCAGTATTGATTATGGAGCATTTTCCCCTCATAGAGTATCATAAGACACTAGTTTAGTGGGGGACCAATTTTGGTAACTCTGACTTACCTGGTTTATTTAGATCTCTAATGTCTATTTCTTGTGCTTTTGCTCTTTCTCATGTACCAGTAAAAAAGCTTGCTGAGGGAAGAGACCAGCCTTATAATCCTGTATTTTCTTTGAAGGGCTGTTTGTTCACAAAACCACTTATTAAGCATGCTTTCAGTCGGCTACATTCTGGACAAGTTATTTCTTCACTATGTTGTGTGTGTGTGTGTGTGTGTGTGTATATGTGTGTGTATGTCTCTGTGTGTGTGTGTGTGTGTATAGCTACTTAACATCTGAATTTCTTTCTTATTTAGAGGAAATTAACAAACAGGAGAGACATGGTTTCTAACCTCTACATAAGCTGAGGGAGAGATGAGGGTGGGTAGTGGTGCATATTTTCTCTCCCCATTCCCTAGAAGCTAGGGTGTGTCAAGTGATTACTGCTCAGCTGATTAGATATTCCTGCCCAGGACAGAAATAACAACCTTGGAGGGACATTGAAACCACTTAGCATTTATTCCAGGGTCAGTGGGCAGCGGTGGTGATGGCACCTGAGGCATCCTAACTTGGCTATTACTGTGCTGATACATTGTATGCTGTTCTCACCACCTTGCCTCCCTTACTTCTTTCCCACTGTCCTTCTTGCAAATTCTATGAGCCATCTGATAGCCCAAACACTTATTTTCTGCCTCAATTAGTGTTAGTTTGTTGCAATTAAGAATCTGGACTGCTCTCTAAAACCCATCCATTCATCTCTTCATCCATCCATCCATCCATCCATCCATCCATTTATCCATCCATCCATCAATTGAAAACATCTCTCCATCCATCCATTCATTTGCCCATCCATTTGTCCATCATCCGTCCATCCATCCATCCACCAACTGAAAACATTTATCCATCTAAACATCTAGGCACTGGGCATGAAAAGATGAATACATCAACAGAGACAGGAAATAACAAGAAACAAACCCCATATTCAAATCTGGGAATTTGCAGAGTTTCACAAAGGAACTATTAACAAACGTATGGGCTGTGTTTAGGAGGAGGAATAGCACAGTACTCTGGGACTGGAAATGTTACCACCTCTAGGCCTGAATGGGTGAGAGTGGGGAGCAGTTTTAGAACCTGGAGACAGTGTGTGGAGAGGTCTCTTGACCAGCTGTGGCCTTTGGTACAGACACATTCAACCTGTGATGACCTGACAGGGAGGGGACTCAGGGCATAGTTCCCTTGTCAACACAGAAACTCTTTTCTCTGATCTCCTGCCAGAGCAAGAGAAAACATTGAATTAGGCCATACAGGGAAGCCTCCTGGTCACAGAACAGGATGAAGAAGGGTGGAGAGTGGATCTAGAGAGCCAAAAGGAAGATATCCAGCACCACTGTGTAGTGGAATCGGATCACTTTCCACTCACACCTTTCTTTCTTTCTCTCCCTTCCTTCCTTCCTTTCTCTCTCTCTCTCTTTCTTTCTTTCTTTCTTTCCTTTCCTTCTCCTTCCTTCCTTTCTCTCTCTTTCTTTCTTCCTTTCTTCTCTCTTTTTTCTCCCTCCCTCCCTCCCTGCATTCCTCCTTCCCTCCCTGCATCCCTCCCTCCCCACCTGCCTGCCTTCCTTCCTCTCTCTCAATCCTCCTGCTTCAGCTTCCCAAAGTGCTGGAATTACAGGCATAAGCCACAACAGCTGGCTTCAAATATGTCTTGTACATTCTATGAGCTACCCAGTTTCCTGAACATTTATTTTCTGCCTCAATTAGAGTCATTTGGTTACAACCAGAAATCTTGAATGTTCTGACAAATGCATGCATGTATCCATCGATCCATCCATCCATTCATCCAAACATTCCATCCATTCAAACATCTATCTGTCCAAACATACATCTACCATCCACATATTCATTTATCCATTAAAACACTCATCCATCCATCCATCATCCAACCACCATCCATCCAAATATCCATCCATCTCCAGTTATACTACACTCAGATAAAAACCAAAGTATTAATATTAATGCCCTTCCATCTTTCCACGACTTGTTCCCCTCCACACACCCTTACCCATCTCCCTTCATCGCTTCCTTATTCCCCTCTGAATTCTTTCCACTCCACCCATACTGTCCTTCATTCAACCTTCTAGATAAGCTCCTCTCGCTCCTACCTTTATTTATGAAAGTTTCTCTTCCTGGAACACTCTTCCTTTATTTATCTTCATAGATCCACCTTTCCTTTCCCTGAGATTTTACTCAAATACCATCTTGCCTGTCTACCCTTCATCAAGCAGCAACACCTCTCCACCACTCTCATGTTTTTTTTTTTAAATCTGCCTTTCCTGACTTATTCTTCTTTTTATCATCTTTCACCATCTCACATACTCTGTGTGTGTGTATAAAACTTGTCTTTCTTGTTTACTGCGTGTCCTCTCCTAACCTCTCAGTGGAATATTCTAGAATGAAGAGATTTGTTGCTTTTTTGTATATTGCTATATTCTCAGCACCCAAAAGAATCCCTGGTGCACAGAAAGTGTTACTAAATCTTGGTTGAATACATAAATAAAGAGACTCAAACAGCTCCATGAAAGTTTCTGACTTGCTATTGGAGGAGAATTGAGCCAAGCCCTTTCTGTGAGAGTTTCTGCAAACTCATTTTATCCCTAGTGCTGTCCTGGCTGAAACTCAAGTAAGAGTTAATAGGCTACTCAAGCCCTTAGGAAACGTCCTGAACTTTCCATGCAATCTGTGAACTTGGCTCTTAGTGACTTCTTGTCCTGCTTAGGAAAACCTGAGGGTAAGGAAGGGAAAAAGTGAACACTTCACACATGCATCTTCAAAGCACTTAATAAATGCTCAAGTAATTAGTTCCCCTGGCTCGCTAAGAAGTGGATTTTATTGTTTCTGTTCTGGCAGTAGGGAAATGAGTGTGCTGAGGAGTTCTGTCATTTTCCCAGGACCACAGAGCCAGCTGTGAGTGGTATCAGAATTGTATTGGCACCCACTGAGGTTCTGGTGGGAGGCCTCCTGCTTCCCTGTTGGTGGGCAGAGGAGTGGAGTCGGGTGGAAAATAGTGTAGACAGTCTTGGAGCATGGCTTTCTCCCATTTTTGGAGGACTTTGGGAGCTGGGCAGTTGAGACGCTGCAAAGAAATAGAAACTGACCCTGATCCACCTTTCTGCAAGTGTTTCAGGTCCAAGCCAAGGCTTCAGGATGAACTCGACGAAGGAAACGAGCTCCTTCTCAATGCAGGTCATGACAAAATAGGAAATCATTGAAGGAGTGGTTTCTGGTAACCTTGGCTAATCAGGGTCCGTCCGTGGTCCTCAGTACAATGCTCCAGACTTTTCCTTCATCTCTTCTCCAGCAAAACTTACCTACCTGATTTTGCATTCTATCAACTGTTCTACTCTCTGAGACAAACGCTATCAAGGGGGTTAATTAATTATTTATTTGTTTATTTTAGAGAAATGGCCTCACTTCAGTACCCAGACTGGAGTGCAAAGGGCATGATCACGGCTCACAGCAGCCTCAAACACTTGGCTCTAGCGAACCTCCCGTGGAGCTAGGACGATAGCCATGTGCTATCTAGCCTGGCTAATTTTCTCTCTCTCTTTTTTCTTTTTTTTTTTTTTTTTTTGAGACAGAGTCTCATTCTGTTGCCTAAGCTGAAGTGCAGTGGCACAATCATGGCTTACTGCAGCCTCAACCTCCTATGCTCAAGTGATCCTTCTGCCTCAGCCTCTCTTGTAGCTGGAACTACAGGCGTATGCCACCACGCCCAGTTAACGGGTTTTTTTTTTTTTGTTTTTTTTTTTACTTTTTGTAGCGATGAGGTCTCACTATGTTGCTCAAGCTGATCTCAAACCCCTAGCCTTAAGCAATCCTCCTACCTCGGCCTCTCAAAGTGTTGGGATTACAGATGTGAGCCACCATGCCCTGCCAAGTTCTTTGTTTGTGTTTTTTTTTGGTTTGTTCTCTGAGGTGAATGAATTGAACCAAATGTGTTTTGTTTTTTTAAAAGACAAGGTCTTGCTCTGTTGCCCAGGCTGTAGTACAGTGTTGCAATAATAGCTCACTACAGCCTCAAATTCCTTTTTTATTTTTTTGGAGATGGAGTCTTGCTCTGTCTCCCAGGCTAGAGCACAGTGGCGTGATCTCAGCTCTCTGCAACTTCTGCCTTCTGGATTCAAGAGATTCTAGTGCCTCAGCCTTCCAAGTAGCTGGGACTACAAGCATGGGCCACCATGCCCTGCTAATTTTTTTGTATTTTTAGTAGAGATGAGGTTTCAGCATAATGTCCAGGCTAGTCTCGAACTCCTGACCTCAAGTGATCTGCCCACCTCGGCCTCCCAAAGTGCTGGGATTACAGGAGTGAGCCACTGTGCCTGGCCTTACTTTGTATTAATTATTGATGCATGCACTAGAGAGTTAACACTCTCACAGCTATTATCTCCATGCCATTATTTTTCTCTATGCTTTGGGCTGGAAGTTAGGACACCTGAGCTTTAGATTCAGCACCAAATTGCCAGGTGTCATGTTGGGTCTTGGTTTTTCCATTTATTAAATAAATAATAACCATAAAAGCACCTATATAGAAATGGATGCACAGAGATGTTAAGCAAGAAGTCTGAGACTGAGAGCCAGAAGGTCTCAGAGACGGAATTTAAATTCAGGCACCCTGGCTCCAACTCTGAGCTCATAACCATTACAGTTATAGGGATTGGTTTGAACCAGCCATGGAAAGAGGTTTCAATGCAAATTCAGTTCCAGTGTAGCTTGTATGAAAATAACTCTTCCACCAGAAACAGATAAAACTAGACAAAATCGCATAAAACAATCGTTTATAAGGATTGGAATGCAATAATACAGGAAAAATTTCTGAGAATATGATGCTAGAGAGAAGGAAAGAATCTTCCAATTTATCTTAGCTCTTTTCTTTTCTTTTCTTCTATTTTATTTTTTCTTTGAGACAGTCTCGTTCTGCTGGGCTGGAGTACAGTGGTGCAATCTCTGCTCACTGCAACCTCTGTCTCCTGGGTTCAAGTGGTTCTCTTGCCTCAGCCTTCCAAGTAGCTGGGATTACAGGTGCCCACCACCACGAGTGGCTCTTTCAGGATCTGAAAGAGCATTCTTTATGCTCCAAGCCCCTTTGAGTTACCACCCAAGATAGTTTCAGTTCGTTCCTATCACCATTTGCTCCACTCCCATTTCAACTGCTTAAATGGGCCCTCTCACTTTGATCCTCCACCTTCCAGGCGGAACACTGACCAAAGAGATTGAGGGAGCAGGTCATTTACAGATGCCCAATGGTCCTGGCAAGTTCGTTGGCAAACAGAGAGTTTGCTGATGTTCTCAGAGCGGGCTGAGAAAATTCTTATGATGCCTGGCTACTTAGAGAAAGAGCTGTCATACAGAGGAACAAGATGTGGCTTTTAAATAGCATGGCCCTGGGAAGAATTCTGGCTCTGCTAATGGCATTGGGAAAAGTCAGTTTACTGGGCTGTGTCAGTTTTTCCTACCTATGAAATTGGTTGATGAAATGAACCATGAGCCACGAAATGCAGCATTGTTATGAGAAATATCAAAGAGGCACACCGAATGCTTAGCACAGAGGAGCACCACAGGAAGTACCAAGTTAGTGGTAGCTATTGTTATTATTATTATTATTTTTGTTAGTCAACTTCTCATGTTCAGAGGATCTGGAAATCTCTGCCTCTGGAAGATTTTATCCCAAGTGCTCTTATCAAAACACGAGTTCAGCGGGAGCCGTGTGGGGGCTTGCTGAAACCCACCCACTTTCCTGTGAATAGAAAATGCTCACACGTTGTTTTGGCTCCAAAAGCTTGTTCTGTCAAGAGTAGTAAAATTGTTGTGGTTAAGCCTCTAGAGTTGTTTGGGAGAACTGAGAGGTCGTGAGGAGAGCTGGCAGGAAGTGGCTGGGCAGACTTCAGCATGTAGTCATGGGAAACCTATGCTGGCAATGTGCGGTATCCAGCTGAATCTGGATCTGGACCTCCCCTTCTGGGGTCTCCATGGGGGATCAGGAAGTCAAGAACGGTGGTTCTTCCTCAGTCCTTCTGGGGCTGGGGTCAGCATCTGGGCTTGCTCTGTTAGATAAGCCTGGGCATGGCAGAGATGGCTGGAAGCCCAACAAACATTTGTGACCTCTCGGCATTTCCAGAGTGAGGAGTTGTCACTTGGAGGTCATGGTGTAGATAGGGATAATAGTTCCGGGCCTCCTCTGCAACCAGCTGGGGCCATGTGACTGGATCTTACACATAAAATATGAGGAGATTGAGCCATTCCTGAGTCAGAGATGTCAAAAAGCAATGGGGCTTCTTTGTCCTCTTTTTCCCTGTATAGTCGATGGCTGCAGAAGACTGTGAGTTCCTAGGGGGTGGCAGACCCAGAGTATGTAGCAATTCCGACTCTCTGAATCATCGTGTCAGGGAATACCCACCCTGGACCTTCAGGTGAGCATAAACAATACATTTCCATTGTGTGAAGCCACTAAAATTTTTTAGTCAATTTGTTACAGCAGCTAGGGTTGTCCTAATACACCAAGTTCAGTATGCCTAAATTCAGAAATCCTGGGCCTCTGGGATGGCAGTTCTAGTACCGCTCACCTCCGCCGGCTGCATGTTGACTCTTTAAAATTAAGTGAATTAAAGACACTAACCACACTAAGTGTTGGTGAGGATGTGGAGGAACTGGAACTCTCATACACTGCTGGGGGCATGTAAAATGGGGCAATCAGTTTGAAAACAGGTGGGCAGTTTGGTAAAAGTCTCTAGAGTGAGTCTGCTAGCAAGAGAGAGTCTTCATAAGGTAACATAGTCCCAGAAATGGCATTCCACCACTGTTTCTGTATTTTATCGGTTAGAAACAAGTCATAGGTCCCACCCATATTCAAAGAGGGAATTACATAAAGTTGAGAACACCAGGAGGCAGGACTCATGGAGGGGAGTAACTTAGAATCCAAATAAAAAGCAATAATAAACAATAATAAATATAGAATAATAAATATACATAATAATATATCATGTGCATAATTAATATTTCTCATAATAATGCTACATTTTATGGTCTGTGGTTCATTTCATAAACCAATTTCATTTCACAATAACAAATATAGGATAACAAAAATTAGAAATAATAATAAATATAGAATATAATCGTGATATTTTAGACTTTCTGGTTTCCCATGGTCTCTAACTTAGAGTCTAGAATATCATCACAATTATATTCTATGTTTGTTCATTTATTGCTCTATTATTTGCCTCCCTTACTAGACTATAAGTTACAAGAACACAGAGCATTATCTGTCTCATTCCTGACTATACTCCCAGCAACTGGAACAATGATGGGTACATATATATGTATTTGGGGAATCTACTATGTGCTATATGTGTGTGTGTATATATATAATAATTATTATTATTTTTTGAGATGAAGTTTTACTCTTGTTGCCCAGGCTGGAGTGCAGTGATGCAATCTCAGGTCACTGCAACCTCTGCCTCCTGGGTTCAAGAGATTCTCCTGCTTTAGCTTCCTGAGCAGCTGGGATTACAGGCGCCCACCACCACGCCCAGCTAATTTTTGTATTTTTGGTAGAGATGGGGTTTCATCATGTTGGCCAGGCTGGTCTTGAACTCCTGACCTCAAGTGATCCGCCCACCTCAATCTCCCAAAGTGCTGGCATTATAGGCCTCAGCCACTGCACGCAGCCCCAAATATATATTCTTTGAATGAATAAATTAAACGTATTAAAAACAAACAAAATGTAACATGCTGAAATATGGTTTTGAGGTATAAAATGTGATGATATCAGTGAAAGTACTTTATAAAGTGTAAAACATTCTGTAAATGTTAGGCCCTATTTTTATGATGATATCACCACTTAACTTCTTGGAAAATTATTGTGTTTTTCTTTAAATTTTTATTTTTGTTAGCATTGTCCACCAAATACTTCTCATTTTTCCTTCTTCTGGGCACATGGTGGGATCGCATTCATAGTTGCTGAAAGTGACCCAGTGACTTGCACTGGATGTTGGAGGTGAGTGGGTGTGAGACATGTCACTGTTGGATGGAAGCTTTAGGAGCTGGTATGTATGGTGACACTCACTGTTCTCTTTTGCTATAGCTACGTACAGTGTTTCCATAGTGACCTCTTACTCCATCTCAGCCTGGGTCCCTGAACATGGACAAGGCCGAGGAGAGTTCCCGGCTGATTAAAAAAAAAATGCAGAGAAAGCAAGAAATAAATCTTTATTACTTTAATCCACAGTTACTTTGCAATTGTTTGTTAGTACATCATAACCCAGCCCGTAATAACCAGCCCTTCTTGGATAAATAGCCTCCTGCTGTTCTTCACTATAGAACACACCAGAGTTGCTTACATGAAAAGCAGCGAGCTTCTAATTGATTCGAGAATTCACAACTGTTTTCTGTGATTGTGAGTTTGCATTGTTCATTATATCTTAACAAGTGTGGTAGGTTGCATAGCCTCTCAGGGTACATTGGTTTATAACTCTGAGGAATGACTGCCTAGCCCTTGATTGATTGATTGATTGACTGAGAGGGAGTCTTGCTTTGTTGCCTCAGTTGGAGGGCAGTGGTACAATCTCCGCTTGCTGCAACCTCTGCCTCCTGGGTTCAAGTGATTCTCCTGCCTCAGGCTCCCGAATGGCTGTCATTGCAGGTATGCACCACCATACCCGGCTAATTTTTGTGCCTTTAGTAGAGACGGAGTTTCAACATGTTGGCCAGGCTGGTCTTGAACTCCTGACCTCAAGTGATCCACCTGCCTTGGCCTCCCAAAGTGCTGGAATTACAGCCGTGAGCCACTGCGTCTGGCTTTTAGAACATGATATTATTTATACAGAGTTCTGGGCTGAGAGACCAGACCCTGCAAAGTTCAGACAACAATCATCACCCTTTCTCCTAGATCAGTGGGACCTGTAGAAGACTCGCAATGACTTTGTTTTACTTGCAACCTCATAGTGCAACCTTCTCTCCTGTCACCCTCTCCTTAGCTAGTTCTTTTCTTAATGAAGCCATGCATTGGTTCAGAATAAATCTCTTCAAATATTAAAAAAAGAAGAAGAAGAGAAAAAGAAATGAAGCCATGCAAACTAGCTCTTTTGCAAAATACAGTCTTCCAAGAAACCTGGCTTTCCGTCAAGTAAGAGCTTTAGAAGAGCCTGGAATCAGCAGACCTCACCAGCATATTCTAGTTTCAGATGTATATGTGCTCTAAGACACTAGAAAAAACCAGACAGAATTTGGCCTAGTTGGGGTTTTGGAACCAAGAACGGGGAAGAAGAGGGTGTATATACGAACATTCCCCCACCCAGCTTTTGACCTTGATTGAAATAAGGCAACCCTAAAGTCATTCAAAAGCTCATCGTTGGGGCTGGCTCTGGGGTAAGAATGGCGCTTTTTCACTGCGGCCTTTGTGATTAATACCCCAGATTCATAAATACACATATGTATTATACACACATCCATTTTTATATCAATAGAAAATGCTTTCCAGATGTGTTTTTGAGGTGATAGGCTTTGTGCTGCTGAGGTTTTATTTTCTGTGAGGTCTCAGCCCAGCCCAGCATACAGCCTATTGTTTTTATATCAAAAAGACGGGTCTTACCTGCTTAATAAGCTGGAGGAATTCGCAGCAACCTGGGGGGAACCGAAGGAATGCAGCTTTCGGATCCGATTAGAGAGATGTGGCCAGGTCCCCAGGGTTCTCAGGTTTAGCTGCCGAGGCCCACAATGTCATCCATTGTCTTCCACGGCCATGTGCGAAATGATTCAGGTTTCCGTGCCCCTCTGCCCCAGCCTGTGTGCAGAGCCCCAGAGCACACCCAGAGGGGTGCTGACCACTAGGCTGTTGCTGTTGGCATTCTGGTTTCCCACGGTCTTTGCAAGTGTCCTTTGTGATGGCCTTTGTGGGATTGTGAAGAAGGGAGCCACAGTTTTCTGAGTCTCTTAGAGAAGTCCATACGCTCAAAATTTGAAGAGTCTTTTCTCTTTGACTGTGAGTGGCAGACAGCTTCAGTGCATGAGCTTTAGAGTCAGAATTCTGGCTTGGTGTTTACTGACTGTGTAACCTTGGGCAAGTCCCTTAACCTCTCTGAGCTGATGGCTCATCTGCTGTAGATCTGAACACTTTATTGGGTTATTGGCAGATGAAATTAGTTGATGCATGGAAAGTTCTTAGCACAGAGCCTGGCACATAACAAACCCTTAATAAAGAGTAGCTAATATTGTTATCACTATTATTACTATTATTAGGATAATTACCTTTTTGTTTTCATTCTGTTGCCCAGGCTGGAGAGCAGTGGTACAATCACACCTCACTGCAGCCTTGACTTCCTGGACTTAAGTGATCCTCCCATCTCAGCCTTCTGAGTAGCTGGGACTACAGGCATGCACCACCAAGCCCAGCTAATATTTAAACATTTTTTTGTAGATATGGGGTCTCCCTATGTTGCCCAGGCTGGTCTCAAACTCCTAGGCTCAAGCCATCCTCCCACCTTGGCCTCCTAAACTACTGGGATTATAGAGGTGAGCTGCTGCACTGGGCCATAATGATTTAACTTAAGTCTGAATCCACACTGATTTTCCCATGAGTCCACTGGGTTAGAAGTAGGTGTGAATAAAATGCCTCTGGAAGTTCTTCCTGGACCTACCTTAAAATTTTTCTTGAAACATCTCCTGTGCACATCTTCCAGAGTCCTGAAAACAAACACTTTGTCCTAATAGTCCTGAGCAATATCAGGAACTTTGAGCTCGAGGATAAGTTTCCTCCTACCCTGCTCTTTTCTTTTTGGAATTGCTGGTTTAGACCAACCTCAGATCAGAAGCATAATGTGAAATTCTGGGCTCTGGAGCCAATGCTGGCTATAGCTCCCCCCTGCCTTTTTTTTTGGCGGGGGGTACTGCGTCTTGCTCTGTCGCCCAGGCTTGAGTGCAGTGGTGCGATCTCGACTCACTGCAACCTCCGCCTCCCAGGTTCAAGTGATTCCCCTGCCCAGTGATTCCCAGTAGCTGAGACTACAGGCACGCACTACTATGCCTGGCTAATTTTTGTATTTTTAGTAGAGACGGGGTTTTGCCATGTTGGCCACTCTGGTCTTGAATGCTTGACCTCAGGTGATCCACCCACCTCAACCTCCCAAAGTGCTGGGATTACAGGTGTGAGCCACTGCGCCCAGCCTACAGGTCTGTTTTGATGTGAGCTTTCATCTTTGTCCAGGGTGGACCCCAGATGTTGAGTGAGGGGTGGATGAGAAGAGGCTTAGCTAATGGTCATCCTGGAGGAAGTAGTAACACGATGGTGATGAAGGTACTAAAATCAGTCATTTTCTGGGTGCTTATGTACTCTCTACCAGGCAGTAGACTGGGTGTACCCTATGCCAGGCAGGTAGGCTGGGTGTTGCATACAGATGTTTTTCATTTGCTTCTCAAAAGATACCCTTTGGTGTAGACACCCTGGTGCCCTTTTAAGAGATGAGGATGTTGGGGTTTATCCCAAGTCCCCGTGATGGTAAAGGGCAGAGCCCAGATTTGGGGCTAAAGAGTCTGATTCAAGAGCTCCTGCATCTCTCCACCAGGTTGTGGGGCCTGCCTGACTCAGTTGTCAAAATGTTCAAGGTTTGAGTTGGCCTCGTGTTGAAATCCCCAGGGAGCTGCCCTGCTCTGTTTTAGATCAGGATGACAGCTGAGCTAAAAAAACTGGAGGGGAGAAATCTTAAATCTTCTCTTTAAAGAAAGGTAGGGACCTACTTGTCCATAGATAGATTGACTAGATCATGCTCTAACAGAAGTTCCCAAAACTCTTTTTCTTTTTTGAGACAGGGTCTTGCTGTGTTGCCCAGGCTGGAGTGCAGTGGCGTGATCACAGCTCATGGCACCCTCGACTTCCCGGGCTCAAGTGATCCTCTTGCCTCAACCTCCTGAGTAGCTGGGATCACAGGCATGCACCATTACGCCTGGTTAATTTTTTTATTTTTGTAGAGACAACATCTCCTTATGTTGCCCAGGCTGGTCGTGAACTACTGGACTCAAGCGATACTCCTGCCTCAGCCTCCAAAAGTGCTGGGATTATAGGCATGAGCTACTGTGTCCAGCCTCATGAAATCTTTAAGAAGTATGACATAGACCAATACAAGTTCCTCCATTAATTTCATCTTTAGTTAACAATCATGTGCATTTCATATCTATGTTTCTATATACAAGGAGAAAAGGTCCATAAGCTACGTAACCAATGTCTAAGTGTTGGTTAAATATTATATTTTCTTGTTTTAAAAATTATATTTATATTTATTATTTTAATCTAGAGTTTATATTTTTTCAATTAAAAAATAAATCAAAAAGCACAGAAAGGTATACAGGGAAGACTCCTCTCTTTCCCCGTCCACAACCTTCCAGTTTTGCTTTGCAACGGCAGTCAAGGCTTTCCATTTATTATGTGTCTTTTTAGAAAGTGTCCATGCTCAGACTCCAATTAGGAGAGAGAATTTTCTTTTTAGTGCATACCTGTTGAGCATCCATTGCTTGAGTTTTTGACAAGCATGGGCTTAAAAAAATCAAAGATAACAAAACATAATCATTAAAGGGCACAAATATATGACCCCGTCTTATCTCCTAGCTTCAGAAGCAGATGCTGTGAAATTCTCTTCTTTAACTGAGACAACGAGCTGTGTTCTCTGTCTGGTTCTCCAATAGCTACAACAGTGGAGCCTTCAGCTAGCGTGGAAAAGAAAATCCCAAGGCCTTTGATCTCTAGTCCCATCACCTTGATTGGTCTCCATGGCAACTACCATACCGAGGTAGGTGGAGAATGAGCCCCATTGTTCCTTCCTCCCCACCTTCATTCCACCTTAATTACCCAGGCCTCGGTTTGCATTCAGGAGCCAGGAAGACATGCACGTAGATAAAGTGACACACCTGCCTCCTCATCCTCCTCTGTTCCTTTTTTTACTTGCCTTCTCTAGCTACAAGATGCCTCTATTGCTCTTATGGTTCTGGGTTCAAGTCTCAGTTATCTGTGTGATTTAAGCCCTTTGCACCTGAGAACCTGTTTTTCTCATTTGTGAATTGGGAATAAAAATAGTACCTACATCTTAGGATTGAAAGCTAAACACTGACCATGGTGCCTCATGCCTGCAATTCCAACATTTTGGGAGGCTGAGGTGGAAGGATCACTTGAGTCCAGTAGCTCAGGACCAACTTGGTCAACGTAGTGAGATCCTGTCTCTACAAAAAAAATAAAAATATTTAGCCAGCCATGATGGCATGCACCTGTGGTCCCAGCTACTCCAGAAGCTGCAGTGGGAGGATTGATTGAGCCTGGGAGGTTGAGGTTGGAGTGAACCATTATTGCACCACTGCCTGGGCAACAGAGTGACTCTGTCAAAGAAAAAAAAATGGCCGGGCATGTTGGCTCATGCTTGTAATCCCAGCACTTTGGGAGGCCAAGGCGGCTGGATCATTTGAGGTCAGGAGTTTGAGACCAGCTTGGCCAACATGGTGAAATCCTGTCTCTACTAAAAATGCAAAAATTAACTGGGTGTGTTGGTGTACGCCTGTAATCCCAGCAACTCGGGAGGCTGAGACAGGAGAATCGCTTGAGCCTGGAAGGCAGAGGTTGCAATGAGCTGAAATCGTTATCACTGCACTCCACCCTGGGTGACAGAGCTAAATTTTTGTGTTTTACTAGAGATGGGGTTTCACCATGTTGGCCATGCTGGTCTTGAACTCCTTACCTCAAGTGATTTGCCCGCTTTGGCCTCTCAAAGTCTTGGGACTACAATATGAGCCACTGTGCCTGGTCAACATCACTTTCCCTAGGGTTCTTACTTGATTCACCAAGATGTTCACTTTAGCTGTTCCCAAATCTTAGTATTTGTTGCATTGTATGGCAGCCGTCCATTTCCTTACCTGTAACCACCTCCTGTAGTTTGTGAGCACCTGGAAAGCTGGGTCTGTGTTCTGTTTGGTGTTTAATTCCCTGGCAGAGTATTTCTTCTAGAACGTTCTTGATAGATGTTTGGATATATTCATTGCATAAATATTTATTGAGCAGCTACTATGTGTTGGGGACTATAGTTATAGTTTATGTTTATAGGGAGTTTATGTTCTAATGCGGGTGGATGCATGGATGCAGTCTCTAGAACGCCTGGCCATCAGCAATACGGATCTTCTTGTAGTTCTCCAGACACGTGGGGCTTTCATTTCTGCATTTGCATGTGCCGTTCCCACTGCTTATGGCGTCCTTTCTCCAGTGTTTGCTTAATCCCCACACCTGAGCTCGGGGGAATAAATCCTTGCTGTAAATCTCTGTGTCGGTGACCCTCTGGCACTTTGATAACTCTGTTTGAGTAGGGTTTTGAGTGTGTGGGTGCCCCTGGAATGTGGACTACCAGGGAATCAGGAGAACGTCTAGCCCTTGACCTGTGCAGCTCCAGGACTGGGGTCAGGGCTGGGCACTGAGGAAACCCTTAGGAGACATGTGCTAAAGAATGAGAGAGTGCAATCACATCCACGCTCCTTCTGCTTCTGGCTGAGGACGGATTTGGCCTCCCAGGTTGCTGGGATTATAGGCCAAGAGACATGGGTATAAAACCTACTTTACTTTCTGAAGCTCAATGATAAACAGCAATTGACACAGTGCAAGGGGCAATAGGGAGTGGGGGAGGGACTGTGGCAAAATGCAGAGTCCTGTCTCAAGGGACCGCCCCTGACTCAGCTCTAGCTGATTATGACCTTGTAGAAATGTAGGTTTAATGTTGCTAAAACTTTCAAGTTTTCAAGAAAAGCTGGAAAATTGGATTTTTTTTCAGTGTGAAAGCTTCTGATTTTTAAATGTTGGCAAATGAGTCAAATTAAAAAAAATATATTGTGTGCGCCAAAACTCTGTGAGCCAAGCATAACAAGTCTGGGGGCTGAATTGTAGCTCACATGCAGCCAGTTGTAATCTTTGGTGTAGTTTATGCCTGTGGACCAGAGGAAGTTGCTGACTTCTCAAGGGAGAAAGAGCACGACCTTGACCTCTGGCGAGGGCCTCTTCAGTAAGAACAAAGATAAGATAATGTATCCTTGACTTCAGACGAAAGTGCTGGGAGAACTCAGAGGAAGGGGAGAGATTTAGTGTGCAGGAAAGGCAGGAGTGCCTGAGAGTGGGCTTTGTCATTAAGAAGAGACATGAAATGAATTTTACAGGAAACAAGGGACAGGCCTAATATCACAGCTACAAGTCAAAGGTAGCCAGAGTCCTAGGCTTGCCTAGATGGTGCCATGAAGTGTTCTTTGCTTTGCCTAAAGTTTTTCAAGATTCTTTTTGGGGGAAGGGAAGATAAAAAACTCAATCGTGTGATGTCATATACATTTGAGGAATGAACCTCAGCATGCATCCCATGGTTTCTCTGATAAACCAGGTTGCAGGCAATGCTACCACACGTTTCAAGGGTATCCAACTTAATACACCCCTGAAATGGGCTCGAGCTCTCCTCCTGCTTACTTTCCTTTAAAAGGAATCAAAATGCCGATTTGAATTCCCCATCTTCAGAGACAGACTGGGGCACACAATCATGTATAGAAATCCCTCCCCGCACACACATCTGTTATACACATTGCCACGGTGTACTCTGGTTGTTCAACAATGAGCAGAATTATTTCCTCTCATTACTTGCCATGTCACTTCAAAACCGCACTCGGAAAAATAAAACCGCTCAAGGGGTCTCAGCCAATCCAGCTGCCTTGCCGGCCCAACTTTCCAAACAGGAGTTGGGGGGGTGGGGGAGGGGGAGGTGTTGGGGTGCACTGGGGCGGAGGCTGGCTGTGTGTGAGGGAACAGAACCATGGCTGGGATGAATTCCTGTTGCTTCTTGTGTGCCCCATTGTGTGTCTGTGTGCATGTGGGTCCAGGCATATGTGTGTACATATGTCTATCTGTGCATCTGTCTGTCTGCATGTCGGTGTTTTTCTGTCTCTATCTGCACCGATGTCTGTCTGTATGTGTCTGTCTGTCTGTGTCTGTCTTTGTGTCTGTCCCTATCTCTGTGTGTCTGTGTATGTGCTGTGTATCTCTTTTAAATAGCACCACTTACCAAATATTGACACTCTGCAAGTCCTCATATGACATGCATTTTGTACACGTGGGCGTTCCTATTGAATCTTTACCATAACCACACGGCAGAAAGTACAATCTTAATTTTAGAGACGATTAATTTTACAGAGGCTTGCTATTCTCTTCATCCATTCATTCAAACATATATTCAGCATCTCTTGAGCGCCAGGCATGGTTCTAGGCATAAGGAAACGTCACTGGAGACACTCAAATCCCCTGCTGGCACGAGGCTCACGTGAGTGGGGAGAGCTGCATTATAGATCAGTACACAAATGGATATTATTTCAGAGCTAGCAGGTGGCACAGCTAGTGTGTGTTCACAGAACCTGCTGAGGGTGAGGGTGGTCCGCTTGAGCCCTGAGCTAGAATTCAAGACATCTGGGGAGGCAGCACAGCTAACTTAACCCCTTTGCAAAAGACACACCTATGCCAGGTGAAAAGAGGGTCCAGTACAGGGTGTTCAGTTGCAAAGTCACCTTAGTCCTTTGCTTATAGGAATGCTATATTCTTCAAAGTTTGGTCATCTTGCAAAATGACACCCCTCCACACAGCTGGGGAGAATGAAATAGACGAGTACCTACTTTGCACTTCTTTCTGCAGGGACAGTGGCTGTGTGGACTGGAGCGGTGACCTCTCTGTTTCTGTCCTGAATTATCACGTCCAGGTGCCCCTGTCGGAAGGCAGAGTTCTGGGCATTGCACAGACTTGAGTTGGAGCACTGGCTCAGCTGTGGATGGCCTGTGTGTCCTTGGGTGAAGTGATCCAAGAATTGGACTCAAAAGAATACAAACACTCTGTGTGAAGCAGGGAGGCCTGGAAGAGAAGATTTGTTTTCAGTTGAGTCATGCTGAACAGAGCGTTCAGTTCCCTTGGGCCCTGTTCACACCACAGAATTCCCTCTGCACAGAGGAAAACAGTTGTGTGTTTCAAACGTCAAGAAGCTAGTACTTATTGAGCCTGCTTTTTTTTTTTTTTTTGACATGCTAGGGACTAGATGCTAATTTGTCTACATGTGCTTTATCCCTCTGAGGTAGCTATTATTATTATTATTATTATTATTATTATTTGTTTTGTTGGAGATGGAGTCTCGCTCTGTCACCCAGGCTGAGGTGCAGTGGTGCAATCTCGTCTCGCTGCAGCCTCCACCTTTGGGTTCAAGCAATTCTCCTGCCTCAGCCTCCTGAGTAGCTGGAACTACAGGTGCCCACCACCATACCTGGCTAATTTTTTTTTGCTTTGTATTTTTTAGTAGAGACGGGGTTTCACTGTGTTAGCCAAGATGGTCTTGATCTCCTGACCTTGTGATCTGCCCACCTCAGCCTCCCAAGGTAGCCATTATTGTTATTGTTTTCTTCAAAAATAGAGACAGGTCTTTCTGTGTTGTCCAGGCTGGTCTTGAACTCCTGGCCTTAAGCAATTCTTCTGCTTCGGCCTCGGAAAATACTGGGGTTATACCATGCCTGGACTGAGGTGGGTATTATTAAGCCCATCTTCAAATGGAACAATTGAGGTTCAGAATGGGTAAGATGCTTGTCCAAGGCCACCCAATCAATGTGGGACATAAACATAGCTTCCTCTGGTTTCATGGACAATACTTGTCACCACAACAGTTCACCTGAGCAAGCATGTGGGGACTAGGGGGGTGGAGGTGGCTGGATATGGGTAGGAGAAGGAAAGTAGGGTGGGCTAAAAGTTAGGACAACCGCCTTGGGAGAGGTACCATCAGAACCCCTGAGTGTTCAGAGAAACAGAAAGATACCCCTGTCCATTGAGAGGACACCAAGGGGGAGAAAGGGCTTTAGAGGTTCCTTGGGCATTTCCATAGAATATTTGAGGTTGGGCGCAGTGGCTTACACCTGTAACTCCAGCACTTTGGGAAGCTGAGTGGGTGGATTCCTTGAGCCCAGTAGGTTGAGACCAGCCTGAACCACATGGTAAAACCCTGTGTTTAAAAAAAAAAAAAAAAAAAAAAGCAAAAAACTTTCAAGACTTTTTTTCCCTCCCAGAATGCACCACAAAACAGCGCCATCTTGTTTTGCTTTTGTAGATTTGGGAGTTGTGGAGCTGGGTGTAGAATACGGAAACTTGGGCTCAGTGAGTTCTGGTATCCTCTGTTTTCTCCAGAGAACAAACGAAGCACTGTAGACTTATGTGAATGGATCTGTATTTCTAATGAAGCACCAGGATTTAGGCACCAATTTATTGCTTAGGGATAAAGGTGAGAAAAGGGCAACCTCCCCATCCAGCCACTCAAGGTACTTCAGGTAGTGAGCCACCCAGCCCTGGAAGCATGCAAGCAGAGGATACATTATTCCATGGAAGGATAAGGAGTTGGACTAAATAATATCTGAAGTTATTTTCAATGCCCAATGCCAAGTTTCTGTGACATTAAGGAGTGGTTATACTCAGAGACAATCAACTGTTTAATGCAGCAACCATTATGTCCTCTGAGGCTTAAACAATCAAGAATCTGGCTGGGTGTGGTGGCTCACACCTGTAATCCTAGCTGAGAGTGGATCACCTGAGCCCAGGAGTTCAAGACCAGCCTGGGCAATGTGGTGAAACCCTGTCTCTACTAAAAATACAAAAAATTAGCTGGGTATGCTGGCACATGCCTGTAATCCCAGCTATTTGGGAGGCTGAAGCACAAGACTCCCTTGAACCCGGGAGGTGGAGGTTGCAGTGAGCTGAGACCACACCACTGTGCTCCAGCCTGGGTGACAGAATGAGGCTTTGTCTCAGAAAAACAAATGAAAACCAAACCGAAAACATTAAGAATCACCTGGCAAGCTGTTTTTGTCCCTGAGTCTCAATCATTCCCTCCTTTTTTTGGTCTAGACTCAGGCACAAAGATTAGTATATTCAATCATGATTTACAGACATAGTATAATAGGGTGGTTCTAAGCCTGGATTAAAATCTTGCTGTACCACTCACTAGCTGGTGACTTTGAGCAAGTGACTAAACCTCTCTGAACCGCCACCTTTCCTTCTGTAAGACGAGACTAATAGTGAAACCTACCTCATGGCGTCAGGGTCATGGTTGAGGGAGACGCGCTGTGTAAAGGAAGGATCACGGTGCTCAATGCAGCATAAGAGCTTTATAAATATTAGCTATTATTATTATGGATTCAATAAGATATTAACTGAAGGCCAGTGAAGTGTGAAACCAGAGGAATCACGAGTAATATATAGAAAAGAGAAAGATCTTTCTATTATAAGAAAACCTGATCCTCCTACCTACAAGGACATCCATATAAATGGGAGAAATGCAGAGAAACCGGTACATTCCTCCTCTCAATTTTCAAAAAGTCTTCCCACGAGGTCACGTTTGGATGAAACCCAAGGCTTGGGTGATGTTTGGGCCTTGATTTGATCAGAATCAGCCTTTCTCAACTAGCCTGCACACGCTATTGATATATAACATAGCATTATTTATGACTTGTTGAATACCCACAGTCTGTTCAGCCCTTTACAAGAGATGAAGAAGATAAGTTCTGGGCCCCCGGGGATTTGGGATTTAAGTTACTCAGATTGAAAATGCGCTAGTGAGAAAGGGCTTGGATGCCCGCAGCACGTCAACCCTAAACTCATTTATTCCTCCCATAAAGAAGATGATTACATGAGTGGCTGAGTTTGGATCTTTGCAGAGTTGAACCTTAATATAGAAAAAATAATAACAGCATACACTGTTACAAATTAATTAAAATAGAACTCTTTCTGAACTCTAAACCATGGAGCAGTAAGTCATCTTAAACCATGAAACTAAAGACTTTCCTGACCTCCTTTACAAGTCTTTATTGCTGTTGTTTTATTTTTTTAGATGAAGCCTCACTCTGTCACATGGGCTGGAGTACAATGGTGCAATCTCTGCTTATTGTAACCTCCTCCTCCCAGATTCAAGTGATTCTCCTGCCTCAGCCTCCCGAGTAACTGGGACTACAGGTGTCTATTACCATGCTGGACTAATTTTTGTATTTTTTGTAGAAACAGTATTGCGCCATATTGGCCAGGCTGATCTAGAACTCCTGACCTCAAGAGATCCACCTGCCTTGGCCTCCCGAACTGTTGGGATTACAGGCATAAGCCACCACACTAGGCCACAAGTCTTCAACTTTTAAACTTTACTGTCCAAGTTATTTACTGTATAGATGTGAGTGAGGGAGGAATTTGGCTTTTTAAAGGAGAAAGAAACACAAACGGATGCCATTTTGTCTGGAAGGTTGATGCCTTCAGGATCTCTGTATTCTCCTCTGTCTGGCCATCAATGCCAAAATCTTATTTCTCTTACTATGGCCTTTGCTTAGAAAAATCTTGAAGGTACCTCCATAAAAGAACACTGATTCATCGTCATTCTGTTTCAAGAAAGAGAACAGATCCTGTAGATCCAATTAAATAAGTGTCTGTGTGTTTGTTAGCAATGTGGTGAACTTGGCCCCACGCTGCTCAGTTCTGCCCACAGTTGCAGGGAAATCTGAGGGGTATGAAACACTATGGGGCTTATCTCAAATGGCAGTTTCCCTTCTTGTAGTCAGTCTGACTCCTCACCCAAGAGAGAAACCTAAGAGCCATCCTGGAGTCTTCATCCACCAGTTGTCCTTATATTCATCATGTCATGGCACTCTGTAGCCTAGACAGCCTTCCACCCATCTATGGCTGCCCCTTCCTCTGCACACCCTGGTCTGAGACACCATTCCCTTTAATTAGCTAATTAATTTATGTAGAAATGGGGTCTTGCTATGTTGTCCAGTCTGGTCTTAAACTCCTGGCCTCCAGTGATCCTCCTGCCTTGGCCTCCCAAAGTGCTGGGATTACAGGTCCTTTTATTTAAAAGGCAAGAACATCTTCCTAACTAGTCCTGCCTTTGCTGCTTTATTTTGTGTGAGACTCTGTTTTTAATCACTCATCCATAGTTAATGTCTTATTGTAGTTGAACATAAATGTAGCAAAATGCAAATGTGGGAAGGACATAGCTCCATCACATTTGCACAAAATGAACCCAGCATGTACCCAGCACCCTGAAACACAATACTCCCACAATATTCTTTAGCAGCCCTTCACCCTCCTTCTCAGTCATTACCTTCCCTCACCCAAGGATAACCACCAACTTGACTTCTTACACATGGTTAGAGCTTTACTTGGTTTTGAAGCTTATAGAAAATGCAATCATCCAGTACGTAGAGCCAGTTCTGCTATAATGCTTGTTTTGAAAATGCAAGCTTGTTCTCAGGTGATTGATATATTAGGGAACAATTTGAGCGTAAGGCAAATTTTGCATGTGCTTATGCATAATTTTGTTGTGAGAAACACTAAATAAATGTAGAAAACTGCACCCAGCTGAACTGAGCCACAGAGGAATACACAAAATGCACATTCCTCTAGCATCTACCAACTGCTGCAGTTCACTGCAACTGTCATGAACCACCGTCATCCCCATGTGGTGTTACAACCTCCTGATTTCAGACAACCTCCTGATTTCAGACAACCTCCTACCACTTCCCAAAAACTCACAAGCTGCAACTCTTCCAATGCATATTCCTGCAAGCAAACTTCAGGACTTTTCTAAAATCCCTTATTTATTGTAATATTTATGCATTTAAAAATATTTTTACATATATAAAACTGTGCTATCACTTTTATGATGGTCTTTTTTTTGAGTCAAGGTCTGGTTCTGTCACCCAGGCTGGAGTGCGGTGGTGCAATCTTGGCTCACTGCAAACTCCATCTCCCAGGCTCAAGCCATCCTCTCACTTCAGCCTGCCAAGTAGCTGGAACTACAGGCATGGAACACCATGCCTGGCTATTTTTTTTTTTTTTTTGTAGAGATGGAGTTTTGCCATGCTGTCCAGGCTGGTCTCGAACTCCTGACCTCAACTGATTCACCCACTTTGGTCTCCCAAAGTGCTGGGATTACAGGTATGAACCACCATGCCTGGCCATATTCCTATGTTTTTTTTTAAATGTGTCACCGACAACGTCTTTAGTATTGTCCCCCAATCCCATTTTCCCTCTAAACTCTGTGGCTTTTATTGAGTGAACTTGCATGGCATGGTAATTTTTAGGTCCACGTGCAATGTCATAGCAGAACTTACTGTACTGACATGTCTGGTTTCTTTCTTTCAGCATATCTCATGTTTGTGAAATTAATCTATGTCACTGCACATAATTGTGGACCGAGATTAGGTTACTCTCAATGTTGCATCTCACACCCTGTACGGTATAAGAATAATGCAATTTATTTATCTGTTCTGCTATGGCTAGGCATTTGAATTGTTTCCAGTTTTGGACTTTTTCAAACAGGGTGACTATGGACATTTGTGTTTGGTGAACATAACACTCCCATTCCTCTTAAGTGTATAACTGGGAATAGAAGTATTTGCTGTCAGGAAAGGGGTATGTTCAGCTTTAGCAGAAACTGCTAAACAATTTTCCAAGATGGTTGGACCAATGCATCCTCCCACTAGAAGCTTATGATGTGTCCTGGATTGTTTATTTATTTGCCAACTATGATCTAACAGAAAAATAGTAAATATTTGGTTTTCGCCCCCAGTTCCTGCACACAGCTCCCAAACCCACTGGAGCCTCCCGAGTGAGATGAATGTTTTTGCATGTAAATGTGCTGACTGGCAGATAGGGACACCTGGAGAGCTATAGGATGGAGGCTGGTGACAGAGGGCAAGGCACAATTCAAGGGTTAGAACTTTCAGCTCCACTCCCTGACCCCTAAGGAGGGGAGAGGGGCTGGAGATTGGGCTAATCACCAATGGCTGATGATTTAATCAACAATACCTCTGTAAAAAACTTCTAAATAATGGAGTTCAGAGAGCTTTCATGTTGGTGAACGTGTGGAGGTGTTGCGAGGGTGATTCGTCCAGAGATGGCGTGTGTATTAGTCTGTTCTCATGCTGCTAATTAAGACTTTTTATCGAAACACAACTATGCCCACTCATTTACGTGTTCCCTAATGGTAGAGTTGAGTAGTTGAGACAGAGAATATATGGCCCACAAAACTTAAAAAAAATACTCTCTGGCCCTTTGAAGAAATAACTCAGAGACTGGATAATTTGTAAAAGAAAGGTTTAAGGGACTCACAGTTCCACATGCCTGGGGAGGCCTCACAATCATGGCGGAAGGCAAAGGAGAAACAAAAGCATGTCTTACATGGGAGCAGACAAGAGGGGGTGTGCAGGGAAACTCCCATTTCTAAAACCATCAGATCTCATGAGACTTATTCACTATCACAAGAACAGCAAGGAAAAGACTCGCCCCCATAATTCAATTACCTCCCATCAGATCCCTCCTGTGACACATGGGAATTATGGGACATAGGATTCAAGATGAAATTTGGGTGGGGACAAACCATAGCAGTATACCTTATCCTATGCATCTCTTCCATTTGCATCCCGAGTTGCTCCTGAAGCCATCCTAGCAAAATACTGAATCTGAGGTGGGAGGTTCTGGGAATCTCTGATGTTTAGCCAAGCTGGACAGCAAGACGAATTATCTGGAAACCCAATAGTTGTGACTGGTGTCTCATGTGAGGGCAGTCTTGGGGGACTGAGCTCTTAAATGCATGAAGTCTGACACTAGTTTTGGGTAGTTAGTGACAGAATTGAATTGAATTGCAGGACATCCAGTTGGTATCTGGAGAGCTGGAGATTTAGTCGGTGTGAGGAAAATCCACACACGTTTGGTGTCAGAAGAGTTGAGTTCACCAATGCCTGATGTTATCAGATATTATTTTTTATTTTCGCCATTATAATGAATGTCTCACCTTTACTTTTGGCTCCTCCGATCCCTTCACTCTAAGAGACATAAAGAACTGAAAAAAATGCAGGTCCAATCATGTCACTTCCTTATTAAAAACAGACACTTCATATGCCCTTAGGACATAGTACAGACCATTAAGGAAGTCCTGGCTTCAGCCTCTTCTCCAGCTCATGTTTTGTAACTTTCCTGCTTACTTGTTTTACTCCAAAATACTTAGATTTCTTTAAAATCCTTGAACATGCAACTAGATCTTTGAAATGCTGTTCCTTTTGCCTGGAGCCCTCTGTGTCTGCCCCTGCTCCTTCCTTCATAATGAACTTCAGATCGTCTCTCAGGTCTTGTCCTAAAAGATGACTCTTCAGTAGGATTTTAACTGACCTCTCACACTGGCTTGAACTGAGAGTCGACAAACTATTTTCTGTCAACCCAATTTGGCCAATTGCTTGTTTTTGTTAATAAAGTTTTATCAAAACACATCTATGCCCACTCATTTACATGTTCCCAAATGGCAGAGTTGAGTAGTTGAGACAGAGAATATATAGCCCACAAAACTTAAAAAAAAACAACTCTCTGGCCCTTTGAAGAAAGAGTTTGCCAATCCCCGGGGTTAGATCACCTAGTTTATATGCTCCCTCAGCAACTTGTCCTTTAAAGACCTTCGTGACAGATTCTATTTAATGTCTCTCTTCCTTCCTGGAACTTGGGTTTTATGAAAGTAGGGACTTGCCTTTTTCTCTGCCATAACCGTATCTGGCAAGCATGGTAAACATGCAATAAATTTTTATGAATAAATTAATTATCAATCATTATTCATTCCTAAGGCAGGTATGGCCAGTTACCTTACCAGTATCTTTTCTCTTTTATTTCCTTTAGAAATAGGGCTCAAATTTTTTGTGAGTGCCAATTAAAAAGCATGTTTTTAAGCTTCCCTTGCAGCTAAATTTGTTATGTGACTAAGTTTTGACTACTGATAAATGTATGATGTCTGAAAAGACTGGTTAAGAGAGTTGATTTAAGACTTTTATCCCCTCTTCTCCCTGACGTCTGCACCTACAGGTGCAGTAACATTACGTATACATTACAGGTCCAGTATACATTACGTATACTTTCCAGTATACATAATGGCTGAATACTTATCCAGCAGCCAGCTCACCCTATGCAGTGACCCAAGGGTAAAGGGAAAAGATAGAAAGAGCCTGACTCTCCTCCCTCAAAACTTGATAGAATTGCCCTGTTTTTAATTATCCACTTCAGGGATTCTCTTATGACAGAAAAAGTGAAATCCTGAATGTAAACGTTAAAAGCCATTGTAGTTGGGCTTTAATTTCTAACCAATATGACTGGTTAGAAAGATATCCCTCTCTCTCTTCCCCCCACCCTCCCCAACCCCGCTTGGAATTCTCCCTTTGGTAAGACCAACCCAAACGTGTCCTACCTGTTGTAAAAAATTTTCCAGGCAACTATCTTGGTAGCTCATCTGATACTGCAGTTGAGCTCTGATGTTATAATTCACTTCTGTCCAACAAACTGCTGGTAATTCACCTTCATTTTCTTAATCTCATTTAAGATTCCAGGTTTTGACACCTGGACTCTTCCTGTCTTCTGGAACACCCATAGCTTAAAGAAAACAGTGTTGTCAGCATTTCCAGGAAGGACAACGAAAGTAAGCTCTTCTTCCTTTAATCTTTTTTCCATTTATTTGAGAGAAACTTACTGACCTATATTACGTGCTAGGCACTGTGATAAGTGCAACCTTCAAGGGGCTTAGTTCTAATATCCCAAATGATAAACGACCATTTCTTTTTTAAAAAAAAATCCATGTCTCCAACTATTTATCTATCATCAATTGTCTACTTACCTAGTAATCTGTCAAGATATTGCTTTAGTAAGAGGGCTGTTTCAAAACAATTATACTTGCAACAAAAAAGTGTAAATGACAAGATGACTTAATTCAGGTGTTGACGCACTAGGCTCTGCAAGCCAAATTCAGTCCACTACCTTTTTATAGGTTCAAGAACTAATAATGGTTTTTTTATCTTTTTCTTTTTTTTTTTAAAGACAACCAAAATGTTTAAGATTCAGGGGTACTTTTGTAGGTTTTTTATACAGGTACATTTGTGTCACGGGGGATTGTTGTACAGGTTATTTCATCACCCAGGTACTAAGCATAGTACTTGATAGTTATTTTTCTGATCCTTTCCCTCCTCCCACCCTCCACCCTCAGGCAGTCCCGTGTCTGTTGTTCCCCTCTTTGTGTCTATATGTTCTTACCTGGCTCCCACTTAGTTTGGTTTTCTGTTCCTGTATCGGTTTGCTAAGGATAATGGCCTCCAGCTCCATCCATGTTCCTGCAAAGAACACTATTTCACTCTTTTTAAGGGCTGCATAGTATTCCATGTGTATATGTACCACATTTTCTTTATCCTGTCTACCACTGACGGGCATTTAGACTGAATCCATGTTTTTGCTGTTGTGAATAGTGTTGCAGTGAACATAACATATGCTTGTATCTTTATGGGGTTTTTCCCTTTTTAAATACTTGGAAAAAAAAATTAAACAGAAAATTATATTTTGTGACACACGAAAATTGTAGGAAATTTGAATTTGGTGCCCATAAATAAAGTTTTATTAGAACACAGTCATGGCCACTCATTTACATGTCATCTATGACCACTTTTGTTCTACAATGGCAGAGTTGAGTAGTTATGACAGAGACCACAGGGCTCACAAAATCTAAACTTTTTGTTATCTGGCCTTTTACAGGAATAATTTGGTGATCCTGAATTTAATGGAATCTCTCCTCACCCCCACCCCAGATTGGGTGGGCAAAAAAAAATCACAAGGTTGAGCAAAGACACTGAGACACCTGCTGGTAAGGATCTCTCAGAGTGAATAGGTATTTTCTCCATTATTTAATGTCCCACTTTCAACTTAAAACCCACTAAGAAATAACTCAATGAGATCATCACTTCTGGAAACCTTACCTGGAAAAAGTCAAGTGATCTCCAAGATGAGATGTGATTTTCTCATTGGAGAGGAGAAGTGGCCCCAGGAACACTATAGCTCAAGGACATACCTGTTTTCCATCCTACTTTCCAATGATTCAAGTAGCTCAGGTAAACCTTTGGCTTCACCAAGGTTGATGAGTTCAACAACAAAGGGAATATCTTATTGCTCAACTCCAGGTGTGGGGAAATGGAGGAAACCCAGGCTCTTGTTCAGCCCGAGTTGCACACGCTCCTACGGTGGCCCCAGTGGACGAGTGTTGCAAGCACAGCAGGTATTTGCAAAGTCAAAGTCCCTGATCATAGCCTTGTTCCAAAGGAACTCGGTGTTTTTCTCTGTAATTGAAGTTAATTTGATTTATATTTACCCTCTGAGGTCAAGGAAACCTGGATCTAACATCAATCCGTCTGTTCTTCCCCTAAGTGTTTTCTAATCCCTCTTCAGTGACATAAATTGTCCACAGTTTCTCCATCCTCCTCTCGTCTTTATTTCGTTCCTGCCACTGAGCTAACGCTGAGCAAATCTTCACAAGCATATGACACTTTCGATCATCAGATCTGCCTAAGTGAAGTCAGCCAAATTCTTCTACTTTTATGGCTTTCAATATTGTCATTGTCATCATTTTGATAATCATGCACTAGTAAACACTAGCACATATTTTTGAAAATATTTTTTTTTTTTGCCTAAGATCTGCTAATATAAATGAATGATCTGTCTTAATGAATTAATTAGTTTGGGATGACCAGTGCATATATCAATAAAGAGAGAACAGGGAAGGGGACGATTTAAGAGAATGGTGGAGCAAGACACATTTTACTATTTATTAAAATGGAGTTCTGAGTCCAGGGTTAAACATAAATATTATACAATATGTGAATTAATTCTCCCTAGAAAAGATTTAAACAATAATGAAACATATTGAATAACACGGACAGAGATCTCCCTTCCGTCCTTGTCTCCACTTCCTCTTCTTTCATGTCAACAGTTGGGTGAGTATCTTTGAGCTCTTGTTTCTGGGATAAATGTTTCCGTAGATTGCTTTCTTATTTTTGCCATGGAAAACAATACTGCTACGTACCTATTCTAAATATGCGAGTAGTTTTGCAGGATGATTCCCAGAGGAAGGTAACACTGAGTCAAAAGATAATATGTTTTACCTTTTGATGGAGAACTGCCAATTTGCTTTCCAGAAAGATGTTTCTAATGGAAACATCTAATAATTGAGTACCATGCTCAGTACCTGGGTGATGAGGCCAGCCATACTCTAAACCTCAGCATCCAGCAATATACCCATGAAACAAACTTACAAATGCACCCCCTGATTCTGAAATATGAGTTGAAATTATAAAACAAACAAACAAAAAGAAATATCCAATAGTGGTTGTCAGGGGCATGGAAGTACCTATTTGACTTGTTTAACTGCATCTTCTCCAATACTGAATGTTTTTTTCCACAGTCTCACTCTGTTACCCAGTCTGCAGTGGTGCAATCTCACCTCACTGCAACTTCAGCCTCCTGGGTTCAAGTGCCTCAGCCTCTAGAGTAGCTGGGATTACAGGCATGTACCATGTACCGCCAGGCCCAACTAATTTTTGCATATATTTTTAGTAGAGACAGGGTTTCACCATAATGCCCAGGCTGGTCTCCAACTCCTGGCCTTGGCCTCTCAAGTGCTGGGATTACAGGCGTAAACCACTGTGCCTGGCCCTGAATGTTATTAATTAAAAAAAAAATTTACCCCTTAGGCAAAGAAGGATAGCTCGTTATTATAACATTATTTTTAAAAGTCAGGTATACTGAAACATATACAATAAAATTTACTCTTTTAAGGATACAGTTTGATATATTTGATATGTATTCATCACTGCAATCAAGAAATAGAACAATCCTGTTACCCAAACATGTTCTTTTGTGCTTCTCTGTAATAAATTCCCTCTTCTCACTTCTAGCCCCTGAGTCCCACTGATATGTTTTCTGTTCTTGTAGATTTAGCTTTCTCAGGATGTAATATAAATGGAAATTATATATAGTCTTTGATGTCTGGCTTTTTTCACTTAATACAATAAATACTTTGAGATTCGTCCTCATTTTTCTAGGTGCCAACGCTTTATTTCTTTTCATTGCTGTGTAGTATTCCATTATATGCATAATTTTTTTAAGTTCACTCATAAGTTGATAGACATTTGGGTTGTTTAAATAGTTTGGATTATTGTAAATAATTATGCTATAAATATTCATTTTTAGGACTTTGTGTGAACATATGTTTTCATCTCTTCTGGGTAAATATCTAGGAATGAAATTTCTGTCTTATATTTGTTAGTAAATAGTTAACTTTATAAAAACTGGAAACCGTTTTCTAAAGTGGCTGCACCATTTTGCACCTTAACTGTATTGGTTTGCTAGGGCTGCCATAACAAAATACCCAGATTGAGTGGCTTAAATAGCAGAAATTAATTTTCTCTCGATTCTGGAGGCTGGAAGTCTGAGATCAAGGTATTGGCAGGGTTGGTTTCTCCTGAAACCTCTGTCTGTGGTTTGTGATTGGCTGCCTCTTCCAATGTCTTCCCATCACCTTATTTATCTCTGTGCATGTCTGCATCCAGATATTCTATTTTTTGAGGACACCGGGCATATTGGATTAGGGTCCATCCATCCTAATGACCTCATTTCAACATGATTACCTCTTTAAAAACCCTATCTTCAAATACAGTCACCTTCTCAGGTATTAGGGTTTAGGACTGCAACATACTAAGGTAGTGTGGACACAATTCAGCCCTTAACACCCATCATTAAGGTATGGGGGCTTCAATCATTCCACATCCTTGCCCACACTTGGGATTGTCAGTCTTTAATTTTAGCCATTCTAGTAGCATGTAGAACTCACTGTTGCTTTAATGAGTTAAAGCAACTTTTTTCTTCTTGAGCAAAGAATAGCCTTGGTGTCTGTGAGTTAGCTCGGTCCTGTTGCTGAGAAGACCAGGGTCATTGTTGTATCCCCTTAGGAACCAATCCATGTGGTAGTCAGTCCAAAAACGTGTGTTATTGTTTCGAGTCCAAGAAAGTATGGATGGTTCAGTGTAAACCTTCCACTGCTTCTTGCAAAATGACGTCCATCTGACTGATGGTTTGAGGTCTTCACATGTTCTTGGAATGAATGAGAATTGTAAGAGCACTTGAAGTCAGATACAGCCAACACTTGGGGCAGGCTGATGGTTTCAGCTTTCTCAGGAGAACACTAAAATGGTCAGTCTGGCTAATGGGGGACTCTGGAAAAAGAGAATTAGATAAAATGGGGGAAAGATTTATGATATGAATGAGAGATGCTTTATGTTGGGGAGGATCAGGGTAACTCATCAACTCATTGGATTTGATGATCAAGTTTGCTTAACCCAACCCAAGTCTCATTCAAAATAAAACTAGATATTATCCTGGGACACAATCAAGCAGAATGAACTGACAAATGACATGCCTCTTAAGAATTACCCTCCCAAGTAGTTGGGTATATAGATATAAATATGGATACAGACATATATATTTATAGATACCTTTTGCAATGCAATTGATTCTTTTCTGTTTTCAGTAGATGCTTCCATTTCAGACCCTCAAAGCATAAAAATTTAGATCCATTCCTTTTTCTTTCCATTTTCCTTTTTCCCTCCCCCAGCCGCCCCCAAACTCAGGCACACAAAAGCCACCCTGATAGATGTAGAGTGATATTACAATTGATTGGCCTGCCACTGATGGTGCGTATGTGTTTTGTCGTTAGTGGGGAGGCTGAAAGGGGGGCCGGATAATAGAATGATTTGGCCTACAAGACAGCTCCTCCTTGATGAACAATCAGACACAAATGTCAATAACAATTGGATTGTCTGTAAGCTACAGTCACTTAGGGCTCCCAGAGCCTGTCCACAGAGCCTGGATTGAAACCCTCAGCCTTGTGAACTCCAAATCAGGTTTGGCATTGGGAATGAAAAGCCATCAGCAGTAATAGTATTACAAGGCTGTTGGTCGAAGAAGTGCAAAGGGCTCTGAATAATGCTCGGGCTCCTGTGTGTTACAGGGTAGAGAAAGATTTCACGGAAGTGGGGAGATGAGAGGGAAAACAAGGTAGGGGCTGGTGAGCTCTGAGGGGCACCTATAGTGCTACAGGCATGGAGCTGGAGCTTGCCTGCTCTTGTGTTTGGAAACTGGTAAGGCCGCAGTTGGATCAGGAGGCTGGGACACCTACACATGTCATCTCCATGTAGCTACTTGGCTTCCTTACAAGATGATGGCTAGGTTCCAATGGTGATCATCCCAAGACAGAAGTGAGAAGAAAGCCAGGTGGAAGAAATATTGCCTTTTATGACTTTGCCTGGAGGTCACAGAGAGTCACTTTTACTCTTTCTGCTCATCAAGGAAGTCACACAATTCTGCTCAGTTTCAAGGAGGGTGGAAATACACTCCATTGCTTGATGGACTGGCGACATTATGGAACTGGCAATATCGTTGTGACTATTTTTGGAAAGATCCCGTGTACCACAGTTAATAGACATGCAACTCTTTGTAGCTGGCACTCAGGAAGTAAGTATGATTGCTTTGCTGTTCATGTTCTTCTTGCCACCAGACATTGCAGAGTGTCGGTAGCTAGAGATGGTTTAATCCTCTGCTACTGTGCACTGTGGAAGACCCAGGGGGATGGTGCAAGTGTTTGTTGAATGATTAATGAGTGATTTTTAATGCTTTAATTTCGAAGCTCTCAAAATTGACTGCCGATCGAAAGTGCTGAGAAGGTTGGTTTAAAATATTCCGAAATTTAACCTCTAACCTACCGAATACCCCAGCATGAGGCCTGCGGATAAGCATTTCTAATGACCTCCTCCATTAGCTCAGATGCAGCCAGTGTGGGGACCAGTATTTACAAACCATTGGTTTAAGTCAAGGGAATCCACAATTTTTAACAAGAAAGAACTGGCCCGTTTTACAGATGGGCAAACTGAGACCTGCGGGAACAGAGAGACTTGCCCAAAGGCACATAGTGAGTTAGAGTACATTCTGATAAGACACAAATACAAGAACTCCAGACACTCTAGCTAGCAGGTGAGTAATACTGTTGTGGGGTTAGTGATATTTTGTGGTTAGTGATTTGGTGGAGGTGGAGAGAAAGTTCTTTGGGGTCCTTTAAGTTCAGCAATTCTCAAATTTTTTTTACTTCCCTTACTTTTTTTTCTTTTGCCACATTTGAGTAGGATTTGTAATAAATACACCTTTTTTTTAAAAAGTGGACTCACTTTTTACCATAAGTAGATTTTTCCTCTTCCTCAGTCATAAGAGCTGCAAAAGGATAGTGTGTGATCACTGAGTCCCATGCCGACTCTACCACATACAGCAATGTACACGTGTAGCCAGTTGAATTCAGAAAAGGTTAGCCTGACGAACAGCTACAGTCGTCTCCCGCACAGGGTATGGTTAAGCATCTCAGGCGACTCATTTGCAGGTCCAGTGCAAAATGAAAATGTGGAGCTTTTTGCTCAAAAATTATTAAGAATTTTAAGACAGCAACAGCAGAGCGTTTAGCCATGTGGTGGGCTCTTCTATATGCAGGGCCCCGTGCAACCATGCAAGTCCCATGCCCAGGAATTCAGCACCAGCTGTCTTTGGGAAGGCACTGTTTTAAACAAAACCGATTAGCCTGCTCAGCCCAGGTTCCTGGGCCAGAGAAAGAGGGGGCCCTGCCGTCTATGCACACTCAAGAGGTGGCCAGGAATTGAAAGGCTGGATGTCAGCCAGGCGCAGTGCCTCATGCCTGTAATACCAGCACTTTGGGATGCCAAGGTGGGTGGATCACCTGAGGTTTGAGACCAGCCTGGGCAACATGGTGAAACTCCCATCTCAACTGAAAATACAAAAATTAGCCAATGGTGGATGGTTCCTGTAATCTCAGTTTACTCAGGAGGCTGAGGCAGGAGAATTCCTTGAACCCGTGAGGTGGAGGTTATAGTGAGCTGAGATTGTGCCAATGCACCCCAGCCTGGGTGATAGAGTGAGACTCCATCTGGAAAAAAAAAAAAAAAAGGAAAAAAAAGACAAAATGAAAGGCTGTGGGCTCTTCATGCAGCTGAACGAAAATATGGTCTTGCTAAACTTCTGGTCCAGGAATTCTGAATCCTAAAGAGCCAAGAGCTGTACCCAAGAGGCAGTTTTCATGGAGGCACCAGGAAGAACAGAAGAAAGGGATATTCTCCAAAGTGGAAGTGAGGGTCCTGCTCTTGTCTGCGTGCCTGTCTGGTGATGAGTTCTCTGTAGTTAATACTTGTGTGCTGGGATAAATATTTTCCTTCCATTGTTACGGAAGAGGGAAGGAGCAAGAGAAATGGAAGAACAGAGGGACTGGGAGAGGCGAGAGAGAAAGGATGGATCCAAAAAACAAGAAAAGAAAAATGTTAATGTAGATTTATAGAAGCCTCAAATAGTTTCAACTTCCTTTCCGGCCTGGCTGTCTTGTTACCTTCAGGTGGCTGCCAATATCTGTGAAAAACTCCGGGCGCCTGGCTTTACAGGGTCAAAATGCAGAGCATATGTCGTGCTTCGAGCAGAGCCAGGGGATTGCGTTCCTTGGGTTTTGCGTCCTAGGACATCAGCAGCAATTTTAGAAGCGTTGCTATTTCAACTGGGTTGGTCTTTCACACACATTTTCACATGGAGACAGGCAAGCTGAAATACCCTTTGCAGGGCCTGCTCTCCCTCAGCAAAGCTGTGAGGTCGGCAACAATTGTTTCTGCTGCTTGGAATGAAACCAGTTAAAGCCGTTTTCAATTCACCGTGGAGAGATTCTGCAGGAACATAGTTATGTTTTGTTGTAAGCGGCATTAGCTCTCACAAAAATCTTTGTCTCGACTTTTTTTTTTGGTTTTGCTTTGTCTTGTTTTATCTTGCTGTCCGACCATTTGAGCTGAAACAAATAAATAAGTACAACTTCTATTTAATGAGGATTCAAGCTATGTAGCCCCAGAGGAAGGAAGTGGGACTTTTAAAATAAAGAACGTCATCTATTCTCTGCCACAGACCGGAACGTCGTGGTGTCTCAGGACCAGCCCAAGCACTTTGGAGCACTGATTTAATTCCAACCCCAGCAGTAGGAGGTATGTATGTTATTTTCCATTTATAGGAGCTGAAACTGAGGTTCCGATGGCTGAAGTGACTTGCCCAATTTGCACAACTGGTAGGTGCTGCCACTGAGATTCAAATTCATACTATGCCAATTCTCAAGCCCTGTAATCAAGCAGGGACGCTTTCCTTTCTTCAGCTGTGACATGTTACTGTCATTCAGTAACTCATTCCTTCAACAAAATATTAAAATATTATTGAGCACCTACTAGATGCTAGATGCTGTCTTGGGCATTACTGATATAACAGTTCTTTTTTCGTGAGATGGAGTTTTGCTCTTTTTGCCCAGGCTGGAGTGCAATGGCGCATTCTTGGCTCACTGCAATCTCTGCCTCTTAGGTTCAAGCGATTCTCCTGCCTCAGCCTCCTGAGTAGTTGGGATTACAGGCATGTGCCACCATGCCTGCCTAATTTTGTATTTTTAATAGAGACGGGGTTTCTCTACGTTGGTCAGGCTGGTCTTGAACTCCCAACCTCAGGTGATCCACCCACCTCAGCCTCCCAAAGTGCTGGGAATACAGACGTGAGCCACTACGCCCAGCCTGATGTAACAGTTCTTTCATTGCTGCATTCTATAACCCTGACTTTTCTTTTTCCTCTTCATTCATAACCTTTATTTTTTTATTTTTTGAGTCAGGGTCTTGCTCTGTCACTAGGCTGGAGTGCAATGGTGCCATCACGGCTCACGGCAGCCTTGACTTCCGGGACTCAAGCAATCCTTCCACCTCATTTTTTCATTTTTTGTAGAGATGAGGTCTCACTATGTTGCCTAGGATGGTCTCGAACTTCCGGCCTCAAGTGATCCTTCTGTCTTGGCATCCCAAAGTGCTCAGATTATAGGCGCCTCCTCTCCATTCAAAAATCACCCTGCAAAGCTCAGTTGGCAATGAATCCCTCCCTGCCTTTGTCTGTGGGAGCAGTTACCTACTGGACTTGGCTTGTGTGTTGACTTGCCTATCCTCTCCATCAAAAGGTGAACTCCAGGAGGACAAGAGGCTGCATCAGGAACCACCGGTGTTTTGCTTCCCCAGTGCCAGCTTTTTGGCTTTGTCTTGTTTTGTCTTTCTCTCCAAGCATTGAGCTGAAACAAGCAAATAAGTAAAACTTGGACTTCATGAAGATTCACGCCCTATAGCCCCATAGGAAGGAACTGGGACTTTAAAAATAAAGAACATCATCTATCCTCTGCCATAGACAGGACTGTTTCTTCTAGAAACATCTTTATCCATTTCCTTTTGGAAACTGCTTCTCTTCTAAGCGTGGAGCTTCCACAGGAACGGCCAATCACAGCATTCCACCTCTGACCACACTGATTGGTCCAGGCCTGAGCATATGACTCAGTCTTGCCCAATCAAATTTCTTCCCTGGGATTTTTCTAAGGGTCTTGGTGGAGAAGAGTGTTGTCCCTGCAGGTGTAGCCTCCATTCTGGCTTCCTGGTGGCATCTGGCCTGAGGGAATTAAAGGAACCCAAAAGGAGAAGTGGGGATGACAGAAACAAGAGACAGGGACTGGCTGGGTCTGAGACTTGATTATAGGCATCCCTAAGGTCAGTTTCACCTCTGTCTTTTCTATGGCCTGACAGAGCAGTTGCTATTTCTCCCCATCTCTGTGTTTGATTAGTTTTAGTTAGAATTGTCTTTCTGTCGCTTACACCCAAAGAATCCTAACTAGCACATTCTGGGTAACCATGATGACAAACACATGAGAAAAGCTGGAGTAGTGTGCTAAAGCCATTTACATCTGCAGGTGTGAGGTATCAGGGCACAGACTTGGGCGGGAGGGACAAGGGTGGTGGTGGTGGCCCCACTGCTGGTGGCACTCTTGGGGTTGCATGTCACTGTGGTTAAGAGCCTGTGCTTTGAGAGACTAACAGTCTTAGGTTCAAATCCCAGTTCTTGTCCCAGACTAATTGTATAATAATAGGCAAGTCACTTAACCTCCCTAAGGCTTTATTGTTTTTCTTTTTGTTTGTGTTTTGAGATGGAGTGTCGCTCTGTTGTCCAGGCTGGAGTGCAGTGGCGCGATCTCAGCTCACCACAGCCTCCACCTCCTGGGTTCAAGCGATCCTCTTGCCTTAGCCTCCCAAGTAGCAGGGATTACAGGCATCCACCACCACGCCTGGTTAGTTTTTTCATTTTTAGTAGAGATGGGGTTTTGCCATGTTGGCCAGGCTGGTCTTGAACTCCTGACCTCAGGTCATCTGCCCACCTCGGCCTCCCAAAGTGCTGGGATTATAGACGTGAGCCACCATGCCCCGCCTCTGAGCCCCTTATTGATACTACTGAGAGAAACAGGAAGGGCACTGCAGGATATCATGTTAATGGGCCAAAATTCCTGGAGCTACAAAGTATTTAGAAAGGCCCCCACATTTTCCTTTGTCACCTGTTACCTGTCACTTCACATGTTTCCAGCAACATTGATTGAAAGCATTTCCCGTTTGTGAGGCATCCAGGACACAGAGTTGAGTCGAATAGCCATCCTTCCTGCTCCTTTTGCTTGCACATTGTGGTGGGCAGACATATAAATAAGCCACTACAAAATGGTCCTTAGAGAGAAGACGTTTGGGGTGCTGTGGGTGCAGGAATCTCATCCAGAACTGAGAGTCAAGGAAGGCTTCCTAGGGAAAGTGATCTAGAAATTGAGACATGAATACTGAGTAGAAATAGGCCAGGCAGAAGATAAGAGGTGCTCCCGGTAGGGAACCCAGCATAGGCAAAGGCTTAGAAGTGAGAGTGAAGAGGGCTCCTTTTAGGAAAGTGACAATCAATTGAACCTGGCTAGAATAGAGGGCAGGGATGGGTCTGGACAGGAAAGTGGAACAGATTATGTCAGATCTGGGATTTCATGTCCAGACATCAGGACTTCATCTTTAGGGGCATGGGTACCTTTGAAGAATTTTTTTTTTTTTTTGAGACGGAGTCTTGCTCTGTCTCCCAGGTTGGAGTGCAGTGGCACGATCTCAGCTCACTGCAACCTCCGCCTCCTGGGTTCAAGCGATTCTTCTGCCTCAGCCTCCCAAGTAGCTGGGATTACAGGTGCCTCCCACTGTGCCCAGCTAATTTTTGTAGTTTTAGTAAAGATGGGGTTTAGCTATGTTGGCCAGACTGAACTCCTGACCTCAGGTGATCTACCCACTTCAGCCTCCCAAAGTGCTGGGATTATAGGCGTGAGCCACCAAGCCCAGCCGCCTTTGAAGGCTTTGTAGAAGTTGGAGGAGAGAAGGAATCAGATTCAAATTCTGGATCCAACACAGAAGATGCTTGCAAATTTCAACTTCCCATTTTCCAGATGGAAAAACCGAATTCCTGAGAAGAAAACTGTTTTGCCCAGTGCTACAGAGCTGGTGAGCAAGGAAGCTGGCATCAGAGCCTGGGTCTTCAGATCTCAAACTAGCATTTTGTTTTTTTCTGCCCCTGGAGTTCTCCCGCTCTCAGCCCCCACCTGGGCCAAATCCGGCCCCTGGCAGCTCCTCTGAACTCGGGAAGAGCTCTGATTCCTCACGTACACAGCCACGCTGTCTCAGGAAGCTTGCAATAAATTTTTTTTCAGGCAACGCCTTGCTCCCATCCCTGCAAAACAATGTATTTATTATTACTAAGCCTTTTCCATCTTTGAGGAGAAAATGCATACCACATGACTCCCCAAAGCTGAGCGGTCCCGGTTTACAAATACAGTACGTTAATAGCTTTGTAAACATTTATTCAGGATGACAGCTGAGGGAAACATGTGGCATTAATTAGAGGGCTCAGCAACATGGCCTATTAAGAGGAAGGTTAAATCTGAATTAGTTGGCTTTGCTGAGACAAGAGGCACTGGGGAGCAGAACTCCACTCTAATATGTTCTGACTCTGTTGACGTGGGGTGTGCTGGGGTGCGCGGGGGTCTCAGCTCTTAGGGAGGAAGCCTATGTCTTGGCAAGATGGCTGCTGAGTCCTTGGGCTGCAAAATGGTCAGGGCTGGCTTCCCAGAGGTCTCTTCCCTGAGTTCTTCAAGCCACAGGACGCCCTGAACTTGTAGTCCATCTTGCGCAGCAAGAGAACAGGTCTGGCAGAATCAGCTCCTGAGGCCCGGAGGGTTGTTCGGGGAGCAGCTCCCTGGGGTAGGAGTTGCTGCTCCCTCTGGATTGCGGTTCCTCCTCTTTGGGCTTTCCTAGCTTCCTGGGTTTCCCTATCACACGCTGGGCAGTTTGCATTGTCTCTGCCTTTGGGTACCCATGAGTGTCCCCAGTTGATGGAGGAGCCGCCACAGAGGAAAACAGATTCCCTGTTTCCTCCACATTCAATAAGGTTTGGCTTACAGTAGATGCTTGTAGGACTGTTTATTCTTGGCCTCATGTTCTTCAAGGGTCTCAAATTGAGACGTTTGAGGTTCTCTCCAAAGAGTCACACATCCACACACAGAAATGTCCCAAAAGCAGGGGAAGGAGGTGACATTTATCACACAACTCCAAACATGCATTTCATAGTGGGAGTACATCCCATATAGAGAGTTATACATAAACGTCCTTTGATTCTTTTCATAAATCTTTAATTACCTCTCTCTCTGTCCCTTTTTTTTTTTCTGAGATGGAGTCTCACTCTGTTGCTCAGGCTGGAGTGCGGTGGCACAATCTTGGCTCACAACAACCAACTTCGGCTTGCGTGGTTCATGCGATTCTCCTGCCTCAGCTTCCCAAGTGGCTGGGATTACAGCAGCCCACTGCCATGCTTGGCTGATTTTTGTATTTTTAGTAGAGACAGTGTTTTCCATGTTAGCCAGGCTGGTCTCACACTCCTGGCCTCAAGTGATCTGCCCGCCTTGGCCTCCCAAAGTGCTGGGATTACAGGTGTGAGCACCACGCCCGCTGCACCCTGGTTTTTATGTGGTCTCGTTTCAACCTTTCTTCATCTGTGAATATTCTCAGTAGCCTCTAAATACAGAAGGGACTCTCTTAACTTCTGAGAACCTGGCTGGTGGTCTGGGAATACATGTTGAATGGATGCATGAAAGAACGAGTGACCCTGGGAAGTCATGTGGCTTCTCTGGGGCTCAGTTTTCTCATCTGCATAATGGGATAATGGGCAGGGAAGGAGGGCTGGCCAGATGGGGGTTGAGGATGCAGTGACCTGCAGCACAGTGCACCGCTCCGGCTTCCACTCTGCAGGCTCTGCCTGAATGATGCTCTGATCCCTCTCTCCTGCTGCCACTCTCTTTGTTCCTCTCCTCTGGACTTCCTGATTGAGCCACCCTCCTTTCTTCTCTCATTGCTCAGATCAAACCCTCACTTGGCATCTAATGTGGATGGGATGATCTAGAGAACAGATTCAAGCTTCCTCCCTTTCGGCACTATCTTTAAACACCTCCTTCCCCCATTCTCTTCTCCACTCACTGTGCAGGCAACAGAAGCTCAAAGACACGTTTTTAATTAGTGGCTTTCAAACGTTGTTTTCCTTCAAACAAACGAAATTGTAATGCAATATCTAAAATAGACAAAGTAGGGGATGAAGTGTGTGTGTGGGGTGTGAGGTAGGGATAGAGGGCCTTTCCCTCCCTCTCCGGAATCAGAAGCTTTTGCAAAGCCTTGATCTAACTCCTGATTGAATGGATGGAGAACCTGCTGCCTAGCAGGGACAGTGCCTTGCCTAGTTGGGAATGGCTGGGGCTACAAGCTGGTTCTTCCCACTCTTCCTTGTTCAAGAGTCCAGAAGTTTGAAAGTGCCTCAGTAGTAACTCTGGCCACAAAGAATTCCTACTCATTAGATTGGAGGTAGGAGTATAGAGGTTATGAGAGAATGTCCAGGAGTTAGACTCCCTGGCTTCCAATCCTGGCCTTCCTACTTAGGAACTGTGTGACTCTGAGCAAGTTGCCTTGACTCTCTGTGCCTCAGTTTTCTTATTGCCCAAAAGCAGATAATAACAGCCACCTTACTGGGTTGTGGTGAGGGTCACATGAGACAGGACACATATTTAGCACTAGAACCTGATACTCAGAGAGGGCATTGTTTGCAAGGTGTTCAACTTGTTATCTCATTTTCAACTTATCTCATTTTTTAGTGATGTCTTACATGACATGTAATTAAATTACACGACATTTATGAATACAACTGGCATCAATAAGTTTGGGAACGAAGAAAAGTAACTGCTGGTGATCATACAGCTCTGCTGGTGGGGGTTTGTTTGAATGAGATTCCACTGAGGAGTCTCCCAGCTCAAGTATCCCAGGGGTGTTAGTAACTATTGATAGACAGTTGATCCTGGGACAATGTGGGAGGTTGAGGTGCTCCCTTAACCCACCCCTCTTGTACAGTTAAAAATTCGCATATAACTTTTGCCCCCCCCAAATTTAACTACTAAAGCCTACTATTGACTGGAAGCCTTACCAATGACATAGTCAATGGTCTTGTTTTTAAAAAGATTTTACATATAATATACTGTATTATATATTTTATATGCTGTATTATATATGTATTATATGCCATGTTAAATATGTATCATATACTGTATTCTTTTTTTTTTTGAAACAGAGTCTTACTCTGTTGTCCAGGCTGGAGTGCAGTGGCATGATCTCGGCTCACTGCAAACTCCACCTCCCGGGTTCAAGCGTCTCTCCTGCCTCAGCCTCCTGAGTAGCTGGGATGACAGGCGTGCACCACCACACCTGGCTAATTTTTGTATTTTTAGTACAGAAGGGGTTTCAGCATCTTGGCCAGGCTGGTCTTGAACTCCTGACCTTGTGATCCACCCATCTTAGCCTCCCACAGTGCTGGGATTACAGGCGTGAGCCACTGTGCCTGGTCTGTATACTGTATTCTTATAATAATATATAAATAATTATATATTATTTCTTCTAACAGTAAGAAAGGTAAATAAAAGAAGGTGGCCAGGCACGGTGGCTCAAGCCTGTAATCCCAGTACTTTAGGAGGCCAAGGCGGGCAGATCACGAGGTCAAGAGATTGAGACCATACTGGCCAACATGGTGAAACCCCATCTCTACTAAAAATACAAAAATTAGCTGGGCATGGTGGCCTGCACCTGTAGTCCCAGCTACTCAGGAGGCTGAGGCAGGAGAATTGCTTGAATCCAGGAGGCGGAGGTTGCAGTGAGCTGAGATTGCACCACTGCACTCCAGCCTGGTGCCTGGTGACAGAGTTAGACTCTGTCTCAAAAAAAAAAAAAAGAAAAGTAAAGAAAATAAAATGTTATTAAAAAAACTATAAGGAAAAGAAAATATATTTATGGTTCATTAATTGGAAGTGGATCTTCATCTTCATGGTCTTTGAGTAGGCTGAGGAGGAGGAGAAAGGGGAAGGGTTGGTCTTGCTGTCTCAGGGGTGGCAGAGGCAGAAAATAAGGTATAAGCAGCCTCGTGCAATTCAAACTCAGTTGTTCAAGGGTCAACTGTAATCCATGGAGGGAAATCTGGTGAGTAGGTTAAGAGGAGGTTGGTTAAGAGAATGTCAATAGCATTGTGACCCCAATTTTACAGATGAGGAAACCAAGATATAGAGAGGGGGCAGTAACTTGCTCAAATTCACATAATCAGTTGGCTGTGATCCTGAGGGGCCCTGCACCCCATGTACTCCTCTTGAGAATTCACAAGACACATCAACACATAAAAGGCCCTGTGGTGTCCTGTTTGATTTTGCCAATTTGAGCTCTAACTTATTTAATTATGACTCCTCTTTTCCCTTTAAAAATATATAAAACCGGCTGGATGTGGTGACTTATGCCTGTAATCCCAGCACTTCGGGAGGCTGAGGCAGGAGGATCACTTGAGGCCAGGAGTTTGAGACCAGCCTGAACAACATGGCAAAAACCTGTCTCTACTGCAAATACAAAAATTAGCCAGTTGTGGTGGTGTGCATTTGTAGTTCCAGGTACTTGGGAGGCTGAGGTGTGAGGATCGCTTGAACCCAGGAGGTGGAGGTTGCAGTGAGCTCAGATCATGCACTGCACTCCAGCCTGGGAGAAAAAGTGAGACTCTGTCTCAAAAAACCCCCCAAAAACCATATATATGTGTGTGTGTATGTATACATATATATGTATATGTATGTCTGTATATATTATGTAAATTATATGTGTGTGTGTATGTGTGTATGTGTGTGTATATATATATATGTATCCTTCTATTACACAGATACTACAAGTCCATGGAAACCACCTGGTAAAACCATGGACTTCCACGCTTCTCACAATGTGATGTGCACATAAATCTCCTGGAGATCTCGTTAAAATGCAAATTTCGGGCTGGGCACAGTGGCTGATGCTTATAACCCTAGTACTTTGAGAGACTGAAGTGGGGAGATTGCTTGAACCTAGGTGTTCAAGACCAGCCTGGGCAACAAAGTGAGAGCCCAGCTCTAATATTATTATTATTTTTTTAAAGCAGATTCTGCCTTCAGTAGATACGGGGTGGAGCTGGCGAGCCTGCATTTCTCGAAAGCTCCCAGGGGATGCCAATGTAGTCCTAGTCCATCCTTTGAGTAGTACAGTCTCTATTTGCACGGTCCAATAGAAATATGTGAGGCGGCAGGCAGGGTGCAGCGGCTCGTGCCTCTAATCCCAGCACTTTGGGAAGCCAAGGTGGGTGGATCATGAGGTCAGGAGATGGAGACCATCCTGGCTAACTCAGTGAAACCCCATCTCTACTAAAAATAAAAAAAATTAGCTGGGCGTGGTGGCACATGCCTGTAGTTCCAACTACTTGGGAGGCTGAGGCAGGAGAATCGCTTGAACCTGGGAGGTGAAGGTTGCAGTGAGCTGAGATTGTGCCACTGCACTCCAGCCTGGGTGACAGAGTGAGACTCCATCTCAAAAGCAAAAAAAAGTGTGAGTCATAGATGCAGTTTTAAACTTTCTAGTAGCCACATTTTTTAAAAAGGTAAAAACAAACACTTGATATTCATTTTAACATATTTTATTTCACCCAGAAGAACAAAAATATGATTTCAACATGTGACTAATATAAAAATATAAAACCAGTATAAAAAATAAAATATACAGATAAAAATGTAAAAATGATACTATATATTTACGGAGGCTTGAAAATCCAGTATGTATTTTATACTTACAGTGTATTTCAGTCTGAACCAGCCACATTTCGAGTGTTCAGCAGCCCCACGTGGCCAGTGGCTACGCCGCTGGATCTCACAGCTCTAGGACGCAGGCTATGGGCTAGGACTGCCCAGCTTCCATGTCTGGCTCTGCCACTTGTTTGTTGTGAAATTTGGTCAGTTACTTAATTTTACAATTTCTTCATCTGTAAAATGAGACTAACATCAAGATCATGGCACCTGGTCACATCATCTTTCCTATGGCTGTCAGGTTCTTCAGATCTGAGACACAGCATATAACACAGCTCTTAAGAAAGTTGATGCCGAGAGTGGTGGCTCATGGCTGTAATCTCAGCACTTTGGGAGGCTGAGGCGGGCGGATCACTGAGGTCTGGAGTTCAAGACCAGACTGACCAACATGGAGAAACCGCGTCTCTACTAAACTACAAAATTAGCTGGGCATGGTGGTGCACACCTGTGCACCATCTCAGCTCCTTGGGAGGCTGAGGCAGGAGAATTGCTTGAACCTGGGAGGCTGAAGTTGCAGTGAGCCAAGGTCATGCCACTGCACTCCAGCCTGGGCAACAAGAGTGAAAGAGTGAAACTCCTTCTCAAAAAAAAAAAAGAAAGAAAAAAAGAAGAAAAGTAAAAAAAGAAAGATGATGAATACATCAAAGCTTCTGGCTTTTTTTTTTTTTTTTTGACAAGTTTTACTGCACATGCAGGTCCTCCTTCGGTCTAGGTAAAGGAAGACTCACCTGGATTCTTCTTCCTGGGTTCTTCACTGTGTGAGCCATGGGTGCATGGGTGGCATTGGGTGGCATTTTGCTTGTTTCCTGAAGTGCATTTTTAATCAATTTATGTTTTTAGATACAGGGTAGCATTCTGTCCTCCAGGCTGGAGTGCAGTGGCGTGATCATAAATCACTGCTGCCTTGACCTCCTGGGCTCTAAGGATCTTCCTGCCTCAGCCTCCCAAGTAGCTAGGACTACAGGCATGTGCCACCGTGCCTGGCTAATTTTTTTTTCTCTTTTGTAGAGATGGGGGTCTCACCATGTTGCCCAGACTGGTCTTGAACTCCTGGGCCCCATCCATCCTTCCACCTTGGTCTCCCAAAGTGCTGGGATTACAGGCAGGAGCCACTGCTCCTGGCCGAGTGGATAATTTTTGACTGGTTGGCGGGGTGCGTGGATGGGGAGGCAGGGGGCTGGGGCCTGAGAAGAGAGGAGCTGGATCAACAGGCAGCCCGGCCTCTTCCCGGCCAACAGTTTGCTGCAGGTGTGTTGAGTAACAAAGGCCTAAGTTCTGTTCTGGGGCAGCTGCGCCTGGTCGTTCAGGTGTGGATGATAAACATTAGGTAAATGCATGGGCAGAATGAGCCAGTGAGAACACAGCCAACAGAAACTCAGAAAAATAACTGAGACAAATGGGCCTCAGGGTCTGAAGGGCTCCTTTTATGAACCTGCCTGAGGATGCAGCCTTTTGCGTTTCTTTTCCTTTTCTCTTCTTTCTCCTTCCTTTCTTTTCCTTTCCTTTTCTCTTCTCTTTTTTTTTCTCATGCAGGAAGGCGGAGGTTGCTTTTATTTAGTCCGAGTGCTTAGACATTTTCATCAGCCTTAGTTGTGTGTATTTCACAGCCCCGAGACTGTGTCCTTCCTACCCTAACTTCTCTCCAGTATCCCATGGGCCTCCAAGTTAAGGCTTAAGACTTAAAAGACCCAGCCCTACCCCAAGAAATCAGCGTGCTTCTCCAAGCCTTACTTTCCTTCCATGCCAGATCTCTGAGGTCTGCCAGTCTCCAGATTCAGGGGAAATCTCAGAGCAGTGCCGGGCCAGGAAGCCTGGGTCACTCCTTGCATCTCCTACTGGAGCTGGAATGGGCACATCCCACCCACCACACCCTCCTGTCTGCTGGGCCTGCGGCAGAGATGCAGCCATGACCTTAAACACCCATTTCAAAAGGTGAAGGAAGAACCTTGCTCAGGACAGCTCACTGGGTTGGTGAAATGGCAAGAGAGAGTTTTCCTTCCATTTTCTCTGCCCATGTTTGTTTTGGCTTTTCTAAGCATGTGCCCAGCAAGTGTAGTTTTTTGGTTTTGTTTTGTTTTTGTTTTTTATTTTTTGGGATGGAGTCTTGCTCTGTTGCCCAGGCTGGAGTGCAGTGGCGTGATCTCGGCTCACTGCAAACTTCACCTCCCGGGTTCAAGCGGTTTTCCTGTTTCAGCCTCCTGAGTATCTGGGATTACAGGTGTGTGCCTGTAATCCCACATGTTCCTGGCAACATGGCTGCCCCCACAAATCCTCACATGTGTGGATATACAGGAACATGCAGCTAATTTTTGTATTTTTAGTAGAGCCGGGGTTTCATCATGTTGGCCAGGCTGGTCTTCAATTCCTGACTCAGGTGATCCGCCTGCCTTGGCCTCCCAATGTGCTGGGATTTGTGGCGTGAGCCACCGCGCCTGGCCAGCAAGTGCAGTTTTTCATGTATCAGCTCTCTGTATTCCCAAATCCCTGGTCCCAGAAAGAAAGAAAGAAGCATGATGAGGGGGCTATTTGAAACACAGGCTTATAGGAGAGAAGACACTTTCACAGAATACTGGCCAGACACCAGGAATCCCGACTCCAGTTCCAATGCTGCTGCTGACCACAGCAGCAAAGCTAACACTCTACTCCGGGCCTCAGTTTCCTCATCTCCAAACTGGAAACAATAATATTTCTCCCAAGAGGAAAGATCTGAGAGTACATCAACAACTGAGCTTGCACCGTTATTAGTGTGATGAAACCCCCATGAGTTTGTACATGGGGCCTGTCTCATTGTCCGCTGTTCTTCCCTCTATAATTTGAAAACCTTGAGCTTTTTCTTGAAGGAGAAAGACAAAAGGAATAACCATGGAAAGGGGCCTTGGTTAAAAGACGGCAGGGACGTGTGAAGTGATGTTAACAGTCGTGGCTCAGGCCAGGTTCATGGCCGGGTTCACGGCCACGTTCTGAAGTTGGCCTCGAAGCCCTGTGCTTTAAAAAAAGAAATCGTTATTGGAGCTGCCAAACCAATATTAAAACCAGTGGCTTATGAAAGGGGTTGGCAGTCAGCACCAGGAATCTTTTTGCACCTCTTAATTTTGCAGAGAGAAGGGGAGCATCTCATCTGGGGCGGTTCTTTTCAGTGACACCAACACCAGAAATGGAAAAGATTGTTTCCCCATCAGCTGGTCTCACTTCTTGAAGTCTAAGATGGTTCACTTTAGAAATGTCCCAAGAAACAGGGAGGGCTGGCAGAGGAAGTTTCTCAACTTCTAGGCAGAAAAAGGATGCTTATGTGATGCAGTGAAGTGAGGTGATGTTTTATTAACAGAAATGCAGTGATGCTCAGGAAACTGATCCTGGATGCCTCTGCTTTTATTTTTTTCTCTCTTTGTCTTTTATTTTAAAAATTATTTTATTTATTTATTTTTTTAGATAAAATCTTGCTCTGTCACCTAGGCTGGAGTGCAATGGTGCAACCTCGGCTCACTGCATTCTTTGCCTCCCGGGCTCAAGCTATTCTCCTGCCTCAGCCTCCCGAGTAGCTGGGACTAAAGCCATGTGCCACCACACCCAGCTAATTTATTCATGTTTAGTGCAGACGGGTCACTATGTTGGCCAGGCTGGTCTTGAACTCCTGGCCTCAAGTGAGCTGCCCACCTCAGCATCCCAAAGTGTTGGAATTACAGGTGTGAGCCACTGTGCCCAGCCCCCTCTGTGTTTTAAGAAAACATTTTACTCACATCAGTGAAGGCAACCCAGCACCTTTGAACATTACTGATGTGAGGCCACATTGATAAATCTTTCTGGAGGGGCAAGTTCCCTAAAAATGTGCAAGCTGTTTTTCCCAGAAATTCCACTTGAGGGTGTTGATTCTGAGCACGTAATTGGAGAAGGGCATGGAGGTGTGAAGACAAAGATGATCACCGTGGTGTTGCCGGTGGCAGGAAAAACTGGAAGTGACCTTGATGTTAACAATAGGCAATTGGTTAAGAAATCAACTATATTCAGGCACTAGGAGGTTAAGTGGCAGTTAAGAATAATTTATGTCTTCTTTCCTTTCTTTCTTCCCCTCTTCCTTTCTTTCTTCATCCCTTTCTTCTTTTCTTCCTCCATCCCTCTCCCATTCTTCCTTCCTTTTTTCTTCCCTCCATCCTTCCTCTCTCTTTCTCTCCCTCCTTTCCTTCTTCCCTCCCTCCCTCCCTTCCTTCCCTTTTTCCTCCTTCCCTCCCTCTTCCTTCCCTCTTTTTCCTCTCCCTCCCTCCCTTCTTTCTTTCCTTCCCTCCCTCCCTCCTTCTTTCCCTCCTTCCTTCCTCCCTCACCCCTTCCTTTCCTCCTTCCTTCCTTCCTCCCTCCCTCCTTCTCTCTCTCCTTCCCCCTCTTCTCTCCTTCCTTCCTTCTTTCCATTCTCTTTCCCCTCTCCCTTCTTTCTTTCTTCCTTCATTCCTTTCTTCTACAAATATCTGTTGAGTGTCTATGTCCCAGACACTGTATATTTAAGTGTACTGCCATAGAAAGATGTTTATGATGTTTTCAGTAATAAGTCATAATAAAATAAAATTTAAAAGCCAGTTTAATGGATGTCTTATATGATCTTACTCCTGTAAATGCAGATTTCTACATTTATATAATTGGATAAGAAGTAGAAATGTTTGAAAGGACATGCACCCAAATATCATTGATGAGTCTTCTCCAGGTGTTGGGATTACAGGTTACTAGGCACTCTTCAATCGCTCACTTGATCTGCGTGGTCTAAGTTGTCTATGGTAAGATTCTTGTGTAATTTAAAGTCATGAGGCCCTACATACTTTGACCATGAGCCTCTGGTCCCTATCTTTGTCTCTTATCTTCGTCTCCTATCCACCTGGCCTACTCCACCCTAAACACACAGCTTCTCTTTTCTTTGAACACGTCGGACTTGTTTCTACCTCACAGCCTCCGCGTGTGCTGTTCCCCCTGCCAGAACACTCGTCCCCCAGGTCTTCACTGGCCCTTTCTGATCATTCATGTTTCAACTCACCATCCTCTTAGAGAAGACCTCTATGCCCATGTCATGGAAATTAGCATGCCCCCTGCATGTTTTAATCTCACTTCCTCATTTTATTGTCTTCATACTGGTTATGACTCCGAGATTCTCTTGACTTTTCTCTAACGTGTGCATTTCAATCTTCTCTACTTGCATGTCAGCTGTATGTGCACAGGGACCTCGTGTTCTTGGCCTCTGGAACAGAACTGGCACATAACAAGAAATCAATAGTTTCTGAATGAACAAATTCCAGGAAATAAATATTAAAAAAGAGGATTTTTTTGAAAAGCCTTCCTTTTCTTGCTTGCCTGAGATATGCAGGGAGTTGGTGGCCTTCAGTGGAAGGCTCTCTTCACTCTGCCAGTGTACCATTTCTGACCTAGCACATGACCCTAGTAGGCCCGTATCACTCACTGAGCATGCAGTACCCAGGGTTACGCAGGCCTCAGCACCTACGCAGCTGGAGGGACGCTTCTAAATTCTCATTCATAGATTCTCCCCCAAGGCACAGGGAGCGGCTTAGGAGTCACAGACACCAGAGATCTAATTCTTGCTCAGTGGCTGATATGTTGTGTGACAGTTGTCAAGTTATTCAACCTCTCTGGGCTACAGCTTTCCTAGGCATGTGGTAAAGGTGAGAGTCTATCTATTTCCAAATTTACAAGGATGGCGGAGCATCAGTAAGCCAATACCAGCCCCTGTGTGCCCTTTCTGCACCTGTCTTGTTCCCTGTTGGGCATCATGATCTCCATTCTATTCTATTTTATTATTTGATTTATTTTTTGAGATGGAATCTAGATCTGTTACCCAAACTGGAGTGCAGTAGTGCGATCTTGGCTCACTGTAACCTCTGCCTCCTGGGTTTAAGCGATTCTCCTGCCTTAGCCTCTGGAGTAGCTGGGATTACAGGCATGCACCACCATGCTTGGCTAATTTTTTGCATTTTTAGTAGAGATAGGGTTTCACTATGTTGCCCAGGCTGGTTTTGAACTCCTGACCTCAGGGATCCACCTGCCTCGGCCTCCCAAAGTGTTGGGATTATAGGCATGGACCACCATACCTGCCCCGTTATCCCCATTTCACATTTCCTAGACCAGGTCTGGATAGTGAGAAAGGAAAATAAATGATATTATTTGGACACTTTTTTTTTAAAAGAGACAAGGTCTCATTCTGTCACCCAGGCTGGAGTGCTGTGTTGTGATCATAGTTCACTGCAGCCTCAAACTTCTGGGCTCAAGGGATCCTTTCACCTCAGTCTCATGCGTAGTTGAGACTACAGGTGTACATCACCATGCCTGGCTAATTATTATTATTATTATTATTATTATTATTATTTATTTGGTTTTAAGTAGCGAGAGTTTAATAGGCAAGAAGGAAGGGACAAGACAGAAGGAAGAAACTCCCCCATACAGAGACAGCGGGGGTGAGGATGTCCAAAGCCAAAAGAGGAGGTCCCCAAGTGTGGTGGGCACCAGCCAGGTATATATACAGAGGCTGAAGGAGGTGGTGTCTGATTTGCATAGGGCTCAGGGGATTGGTTGGACCAGTTATGTCATTCACATGGCCTGCAAAAAGCTGGCCCTCCCACCCTAGCCTTTTTATATGCAAATACAGGGCACCATGATGTTCTTACACATGTGAGGATTTGTGGGGGCAGCCGTGTTGCCAGGAGCACGTGGGGCAAGGGCAAGAAGGCCATGGGAATCACCCTGTTGGGTAGACCCAGTTTCTAATTGTCTACATTTGCATCTCAAACGTTGCCAGCCTGTCTCTAAGAGCCAGGCTTTACAAGAAACTTTTCCAGAGATGCTTAAAAAACAAAAACATCCCAAGGACCCCTTTTCCTACAACATTCCCCACCGTGGAGATGCCACACTAACTCCTGTTGGGGGTTTTGGAGGACGACTCCTTCTGGATACTTCCTGCTGAGAAGGGACATTGAATGGGGAACAGTAGCTAGGGCTTCTCCTGGGATTGATCTAAGCATCCTTGGAAGAATGGCTGTCCATTTGTGGTTCAGTTTGCAACATCATTGAGAGTTAGATTGCTTCTAGGCAAGAAGGAACAATTCGAGTTATAGTATTGAGTATACAGGGTCCAAATATCAATATAAGACATGTAAGCGAGAGAGTGCTTAATAAAGGGGTTAACCAACTCCATAAAGAAGACTGGAATTTATTAAAGAGGGATTGTAGCCACCCGGAGCTGAAGCCGGCATTTTTCCTGAGACTATCAATAATCTTGATTTGATCTTTAAATACCTGTAGATTTTCCTTTGCTCTACTAGAGGTGCTAATCCGAAAGCAGCATGTTTCATTTAAAAGTGCATCACGAGACCCAGTAAGAAGCAGACTCCGTGATAGTAAAACTTTCATGCTTCCTTTTTGTCAGTAACTATTATCCCTGCTATAAGGATAATAATTAAGCAAAATACAACAGCAATGGAAACTTTGTCCAATATTTCGGTTAGAAGGTGCTACCATGTATACCCTACTGCAAATAGTAGAGTGAATACAGCAGTTCCCACAAGTGTGGTGTAGTAGATAATTTCCATCTGAAATTTTATTTGCCAAGATATAGAATTTCCCTTTGGTCGTTTATGAAGCCTTGGTTTTATTTTCCCAAACAAAGAAACCTCCGGGTTATGGGTACCCTACTTACTTTTATTACATGGCAGAATTTGCAGGATAATTGTCCAGAACTAGCATATTGATCCAGATTTTTACATTACCCATCCCTTTTTCTTTCTTCCAAGCTGCAGAAGATTACCACTTGATTCACAGGAATAAGCAGGGTTAGTCTAAAATGTAATGCCTGGCTAATTTTATAATTTTTTTTTTTTTTTGTAGAGATAGGGTCTTACTATATTGCCCATGCTGATCTCAAATTGGGCTGAAGCGATCCTCCCACCTCAGCCTCCCAAAGTGCTGGAATTACAGGCATGTGCCACTGTGCCCGGCCTATTTAAACAGTTTTTATGGGCCAAACACTGTTAATTTCACAGCATCTTGAATAATACTTGTTCCCATCTTACAGATGAGGAAAGTTAGGTAGTGACTTGCTCCGGGAATCAGTGAGTAAGAGGCAAAGAAAGATTTGAATCTATTTTATTATCAGCATCAGAGCAGGTCACCTCCAAGTTACAAAGAGACAGGATTCTTCATGGAGGCTGATTTCCTTGTCATTCAAGCCAGGTTGCTCAGATACTGAGAATGACAAAGATCTGAATGGCCAGCTCCCTATAGATCTGTCAGGATTATTTTTCCAGGGAATAACAAAGGTAAAGATGTAAGGAAAAAAAAAAAAGGTTGTGAAAATCCAGGTCTTGTGCATCTGCATCTCATTAAAATGCTTCAAAGAATCAAGCAGATATTCACCACTGGGGCCCATTCAGCTTCATTCCAGGATAGGACTTAAGGTCCCCGGGAGGCCAACGCTAGGAAAACTATAGCTATTGGTGTTGAGCTGAATGTCAAGGTCAAGTGTCCTTGGTTCTGGCAGGTGGAGGGCAAAAACATGAGCTCCAGCCTTTATTTATTTATTTATAGAGGTGAAATTCACACGACATGAAAGTAACTATTTATTTATTTATTTCTGACAGAGAGTCTTGCTCTGTCACTCAGGCTGGAGTGCAGTGGCACGATCTCAGCTCACCATGGCCTCCTCCTCCCAGGTTCTAGTGCTTCTCTTGCCTCAGCCTCCTGAGTAGCTGGGAATACAGGGGCCCTCCACCACGCCGAGCTAATTTTTGTGTTTTTAGTAGAGATGGTGTTTCACCTTGTCGGCCAGGCTGGTCTCAAACTCCTGGCCTCAGATGACTGGCCAGCTTCAGCCTCCCAAAGTGGTGGGATTACAGGCATGAGCCACCACACCTGGGCACATTTCCTTCATTTGGCTATTGTGGATTTTGCTACTTGGAGTGTTAGTGTACAGGTATTATATCGAGTACCTGTTTCAGTTCTTTTGGGTATATACCGAGGCGTGGAATTGCTGGGTTGTAGATAACTCTATGGTACTGAGGAACTGCCAGACCATTTCCCGCAGGGACTGCACCTCTTTACATTCCCACTGGCGACGTGTGAAGGTTCCAGTTTCTCCGCATCCTCCCCAACACTTGTTTTTGTTTGTTTTTAACCAACACTATTTATTTTTCATTTCTTCATTATAACCATCTTAGTGGGTGTGTAGTAGAGTCTTACTTTCCTAATGACTAAATAATGGTGAGCGTCTTTTCATGTACTTATTGGCTACTTGTATATCTTATTTGGAAAAATGTCCTAGTTGAGTTCCTTGCTCATTTGTTAACTGGGCTGTTTGTCTTTTTGTTGTTGAGGCTCCAGGCTTTCTTAACCCCACCAGCTGTTTGGCTGTGAGGCTCATTGGTGAAGAAGCAAAATGCAAAAACAACTTCCCCACAATCCCTGAACAATGCGGTGATTCTATCTAACTTCTCTCTCTCTTTCTCTCTCCCTCTTCCTCTCTCTCTCTCTCTCCCCCATCTTCCTCTCTCTCTCTCCCCCCTCCCTCTCCCTCTCTCTCTCCCCCTCTCCCTCTCTTCCTTTCCCTCTCTCTCTCTCCCCCTCTTCCTCTCCCTCTCTCTCTCCCCCTCTTCCTCTCCCTCTCTCTCTCCCCCTCTCCCTCTCCCTCTCTCTCTCTCTTTCCCCCTCTCCCTCTCTCCCCCCTTCCTTTCCCTCTCTCCCTCTCCCCCTCTTCCTCTCCCTCTCTCTTCCCCCCTTCCTCTCCCTCTCTCTCTCCCCCTCTTTCTCTCCCTCTCTCTCTCTCCTTCTCCTGTTCTCCCTCTCCCTCTCCCTCCCCCTCTCCCTCCCTCTCTCTCTCCCTCCCCCCACCTTCCTCTCTCTCTCTCTCTCTCTCTCTCTCAATGAAACAGTCTTAGTTGAGCATCCAGGCTTCAGTCAGTGCAGTGGCATGATCATGGCTCACTGTAGCTTCAAGCTCCTGGGCTCATGCAATCCTCCCAACTCAGCCTCCCGAGTAGCTAGGACTACAGGCATGTGCCACCATGCTGGCTAATCTATCTAACTTTTAATAAAGAAGTTTTGTCAGACTCACAAATAAGTTTGGAAGCCTTGCTTCTATTAGAATACTAGAAAGATTAGAAAGAATTTTATGACTCTTGCTCAAAAATACGAATTCTAAGACACAAACATTTCCTCTCATTAAGAGAGCATTCTACACTCTTAAGTCCTTTTAGTCATTTATAACACTCTCTCTTTATCTCTCATATGGAAGCAATATGTACTGTTTTCCATATGCTATAATTATCCCCTTTGATAAAACCATGTGTGAAAACATGTACAACATGCCAAGTATTATCCACCTGGCCGATTTACATATACTTTTTTTTTAACTTTAGATTTTGCTTTGTGGATTTTTACAGCCATATTACACAGACTTAGTCAGAAAGACAGTGAATGGAAAATGCAGCGAGATTCCAGATTTTCCTCCCTCCTTTCATCTTCGGCTTCTTCTCTGTAATTCCATTAACCTGTCAAAAGCTTTGGAGCCAGGAATATCTTTCAACACCTCTGATGGAGGGTGTGGGCTGGTTTGGTCTTGGCATCAGAGAAACTTTGGGCATTCAGCTTACCTCCAGTCACCAGGATGGGGTTGGAGTCAGATCTCCAGCACCAACCTTACTGGGACATTAATTCCAGGTTCCTGGAGTTGAATCAGTTCTGCTAGGACCCTGGAGTCCTCTGGGGAAATGGTGGAATGCAGTGACAAGACCTGGGGCTGTTGAATGAGGGACTTCAAGTCAAAATCATGCGTCCACTACTCCAGTGGATGTGGGACCTGGGATGAGTCTCTGGACCATTCCTGGGCTCAGTTCCTTTGAACTTAATGCAGGGATGATAACAGTACTCACTACCAGATTTGTGTATTATAATGACGGCCAATCTTTGACCAAGTCCTTTTTAGGTACCAGGTACTGGCTAGGATGTTTTATAACAATTTTAAATTTAACCCTTGCTGTAGTTCTACCTAGATACCCCTTTTATTATTTTATTTATTTCTAAAAAATCTTTGCTGAGATGGGGTCTCACTATTTTGCCTAGGCTGGTCTCAAACTCCTGGGCTCAAGTGATCCTCCTGCCTCAGCCTCCTAAAGTGCTGGGATTACAGGCATGAGCCACTGCACTTGGTTCATGCCTCTTTTATGTTTGCTTTACAGATGGGGAAACTGAGGCTGGGATATAACTTTAAGTTGGCCTGGTTCACAGAGCTGATCCTTGGGGAGCTGTGTGACGTTAGCACCGCATCTTTTGGTGACACCATTATCTGTGCTCCCCTATCTCTCAGATAACAAAAAGTGTGTCCCCCTCCTCAGCAAAAGGTAGCTGTGACATGCCAAGAAAAGGTCCCAGAACATAGTAAACATGTGATGTGTATCCCTTTTCTTTCATTTATAATTCAGAATGATCCTCTAGTGGGGGCCTTTCTTAGAAGCTCAAGTTCAGGAGGGCAATGCGAAGTTCTGTAAGGGACTCACCTCACGTTGCCAATGGCTTTCAAAGGTTTTGGGGGTGTGCAAAGCCCCTGAAGAATTTGGCTCCGAGCAGTTTTCCCCTTCATTTCTAAATCCAATGGCAGATTAGGCGAAATGGAATCCGTATGTTTCTGATTCATTTACACTTAACTCATCAAAATGTTCCTTTTTATGAGCTATTTGATGTCCAGAAAGCCTTTTGAGTAGATTTTATAAGCCTTTTAAAGACTTTTCTCTGAGAAACAGGCAGTTGCATTTTGCCAAGAATAAACAAACTTGAACCTCAAAAGTGCAGGGCCTGCCAAGGACTCTGATACCAGAGGGCACGTTTTCCAAGTCACCCCTTCCTTGCTCCTGACGCCTTCTTCCATTTCTTCTCTCCCTCACCCCCTACTTCTTGGCCTCTCCGTTCCCTCCTTGGATTCCTTGCAGAACTTTTTACCCCAGTTCCAGGCATCTGGACCTCTTTCCAGCCTATTTCTTATGTAGCTCCTCTTCCCAGCAGCAGCCGCCCGCAAGCATCCCATTCTTGCTGCCCCATTACCTGCCTGGGTACAGCCGAGAACACCCAGAGAGGTACAGTTCATTCCCAGTAGCTCTGAAGTCACTACAGATATGTGCATCTCTCACCTGGCAGCTCATAAAGAGGCTTCATTATCCCATGGATATATATAGCGAGGGCAGGCAGGAGTGCTTTTCTGATTCCGTGTCATACTCAGGGAAATTGACGCTGAGAGTGGCTAAAGTGAGTGGCTAAAACCATTAGCTGAAGGGTGGTGATCTCGAAAGACTTCGTTTTGTTTTGTTTTGCCATGCCACTTCCTAAGAATGACGCAAGTGGCCACCTACAAATACTGTTGTGGGACTTCGTTTTTCTTTTTTAAGTTATTTTTATTTTATTTTTGAGCAAGGTCTCACTCTGTCACTTAAGCTGGAGTGCAGTGGCATGATCTTGGCTCACTGCAATCTCTGCCTTCAGAGTTCAAGCAATTCCTGTGCCTCAGCCTCCAGAGTAGCTGGGAGTACAGGCGTGCGACCCCACACCTGGCTAATTTTTGTATGTTTAATAGAGATGAGGTTTCACCATGTTGTCCAGGCTGGTCTCGAACTCCTGACCTCAAGTGATCCTCCCACCTGGGCCTCCCAGTGTGCTGGGATTATAGGTTTGAGCCACTTGCCAAGCTTTTATTTTTTTTAGAGATAGGGTCTCACTCTATTGCCTAGGTTAAAGTACAGTTGTGCAATCGTAGTTCACTGCAGCCTCGATCTCCTGGGCTCGAGCAATCCTCTGCTCTCAGCTTCCTGAGTAGTTGGGATTACAAGTGCATGTCACTATGTCTGCCTAATTTTTAAAATTTTTTTGTAGAGACTGTCTCACTATGTAGCCCAAGCTGATCTCAAACTTCTGGCCTCAAGCAAACCTCCTGACTTTGTCCTTTAAAGTGCTGGGATTGTAGGCATGAGCCACTGTGCCTGGCTATAGACTTGGTTTCTCTAGAAGGTTAGAGCCAAAGAGAAACCTTGGAAAGCAAAACAAGGTTACATATAATATTAACTCTTCATAACAGCCTTGAGGCTCAGCTATGATATTTCCATTAGATAGATGAGAAAACAGATTTGGAATGATTATGTCATTTACACGAGGCCACCCAGCAAGGCCAATGAAGCAAGGCATTACGAATTAGTACTGCCATTGCTTGTCCTGCATTTCCTTAAGGTGACATGCATGATACTGGTAGATGTGCATCAGTTGAGATGGCCCAAAAATGTGAAAATAAATGATTTTGAATCACATGGTGGGAGAGTTTTTCCTTTGCAAGCCTCTTTCACTTCTCATGGCACGTAGATATTCTCAGTTTGGCCTGGTTTGTAATATGGAGAGAGAAGGCAGCGTGCTTAGAACCTCTCATTGACAGCAATGTGCGACTAGAATTTGATAGCTGTGTTTTGCTTTTACTGTTTTTCTTTTTTGGGGTTACCTTTTATATATGAATGTGACAATGAATTTTTATATATACATGTAATATGTGATTATGTTCCTTCTCTCTCTTCCTTCCTTCTTTTCTTTTCTTTCTTTCTTTCTTTCTACCCATAAATCAATATCTGCTGAATGAGGGAGTGAGAGAATGAATGAATGAATGAAACATTTGATGACTTCCTTCCTAATCCCTGACTTGAGGAAAGAAAAGGTACTTTAGAAGGGACCAGGCCATGCTTGGTTAGATCATAAGTTGATCTTAACTCCTTCAAAACATACAGGTTCTTTCTGTGTTAGACCAGTGGTTCTCAAATGGGGATGATTTTGCCTCCCCAGGGCACATTTGGAAATGCCTGGAGATCTCATTCATTGTCACAGTTGGGTAAGGTGGGGTGCTACTGGTATCCACTGGTTATAGGTCATAGATACTGCTAAAGCTTCTACAATGCACTGGACACCCCTCACAACAAAGAATTACATGGTCCAGAATGTTTATATGGCCCAGGCTGAGAAGCCCTGTTCTGGAGGACTCAGTCGAGTCGCAGAGACTTGAAGGTGGAAAGGGTCTGAGAATATCTTGAAGAGTACAGTCTTGCTGAGTCCTTAAAAATAACTTTACTCTTTGTCTGGCAGTCATTTAGCAAGCCTTTTCACATTTCAGTTCTGCTGATGGATGCCTAGACAGGCAGGTATATATTTATAAAAAAAGATACTGATCGACAGGAGTAGTAATTTGTTGATGTGATAATCTGTGGTCATTGTTATGATAGCCCAAAAGCATGTTTGATTCTTGTACCCACAACTGATACCTTAAATCATCTGGCAGAAGCCCTGTTGTCTTCTACAAGTTGTTTTGTTTTGTTTCAGAATGGAGCATTTATGATAAAATATTTCTAGGTAATTTTTTTTTTTGAGACAGGATCTGGCTCTGCCACCCAGACTGGAGTGCAGTGGCACAGTCTTGGCTTACTGCAGCCTTCACCTCCCAGGCTCAAGCCATCCTCCCACCTCGGCCTTCTGGTAACTGGGGCTACAGGCATGTGCCACTATGTCTGGATAATTTTTGTATTTTTTGTAGAGATGGTGTTTTGCCATGTTGATCAAGCTGGTTTCAAACTCCTGAGCTCACGCAATCCTCCCATTTTGGCCTTCCAAAGTGCTGGGGTTACAGCCATGAGCTGTATATCTGGCATATTATTTCTAGATAGCTTCAAAGTAATTTTGCATATTGGTGCCTCAGATGCTGGTTGAAATCTTAAGCAGCTCCAATCTTGTACTAACATCAAAGAACTAGTCACAGTCACTTATATTGGCCACTGTGTGTTTATCTCTTGCACCAGACTGTGTGCCCATGAGAGTAGGGACTATGGCATTTTCACTGTTGTTCCTTCAGCACTTAGCATCTTTCCAGCCATCTAAGATGAGGTTAGTGAATAGTATTTGAATGAATGAATCACAGTTCTTAAACTCATATTCTGTGCCAACATAATACAACTGATGTTCAGGAGTGTTAAGTTACTTATTCAAGGTCATATAGCTAGATCTATGGAAGAAGAAACTAGGATGGTTATTGACGCCCGTTAACTGGTATTTCCATCACATCCAAAAGGGGGACGTGCCTGGTTAAAGGCTCGGTGAGACTGAAACCTGTGTTGCCAACTGGGACATTTATCTATTATATGTAGTGAAAGCCTCAACCATGAAAGAAAAGAACAAAAAGCAGAATGTTGTCAGAAGCACTGACTTTTCTTTTCTTTTTTTTTTTTTTTGAGGCAGAGTCTTGCTCTGTTGCCAGGCTAGAGTATGGTGGCGAGATCTCGGCTCGCTGCAGCCTCCGCCTCCTGGATTCAAGTGACTCTCCTGCCTCAGCCTCCCAGGTAACTGGGACTACCGGCACACGCCACCATGCCCGGCTAATTTTTTGTATTTTTAGTAGAGACGGGATTTTACCATGTTGGCCAGGATGGTCTTGAGCTCTTGACCTTGTGATCCGCCCGCCTCAGGCTCTCAAAGTGCTGGGATTATAGGCGTGAGCCACAGCCCCTGGTCAGAAGCACTGACTTTGAGGGACTTGCGTCCTCGATCATATCAAGTGGACTCAGGTTCTCTCAGAACCTCAGTCTCTTCATTTCAAAAGTGGGAATAATCAGAGTACCTGTCCTCATAAACTTCTCATGAAGGTAGATTGAAGTCATATGCACAAAGTCCAGGTCCTGGTAGGCAGTCAGAACTCTGAAAAATGTGAGCTGTTAGTAATATGTGCATGTGTGTGGCATTTTTCTTGATAGAAAAAAGAAAATCCAATGCATTTTTGCTTTTCTGAGGACTAACAGAAAAATAGCAGTCAAGGGGTAGAAAGACAGAACACTGGCTTCCCCTCCCCTTCACTACTGTGAAAAATTAGCCTGTTGCTTAAGAGCACACAGCCTGTTGAGGAAAGTAAGACATAGAACATGAGCAGAGAGAGCAGACGCTAAGAAAATGCCATCTTTTTATTGGCACTATTAGAGGAAAATATATGAACTGTATAATGCCATCATAAATACACTTATTTGTAATGTCAGAGTAACAAAGCCAGCCACAGTGCTTGTCTCTTTCATCCCCTCCTTTTGAAATGCTTCACAACCAAGCATAAAATCACAGGAAAATGTGAAGACTATTTCAATTCATTAGGGGTTCCTAATGATATATCAGTCATATTATCCTGCATCCTTCGGGATGAGGTTCTTTGCTTTTTTTTTTTTTGCAACAATATTAATTCCCCTTTTTGTCTATGGGGCAAAGCTTTTTCATTTAAAAACATTTTTTAAAAAATGAGGTGCTAGAGTGCATATCTTGACAAACCATCAAATGGTCCTCACACCCATCCCCCCTCCCTGTTCCAGTTGGTATGAGAACTTACTGTTCTCACCAAAAAGGCAGGCCGAGAGGAAATGATAACTTATTAGGGCAGGGAGATATTAAAAGTTGCTATACTCTTTACCCTTTTATTCTTTTTCTTTTCTTTCTCAACACACACACGCACACACACACACACACACTCTCAGACATTTGGTAAACCCAGCATCCCAGAAATATAGATTAAGTCTGTGCACATCAAAACATCTGGCCAACCCAAAAATCATGTACACACACACACACACACACACACTCTCACACACTCCCCATCCCACCACTATCACCAAATAACACATTAAGGGATATCTGAGCTCCTGAGAGATACAGCATGTTGACCAGGCAACAATTTCTAACTTAGGTATAGAAACAGCACTCCAAAATCCTGATATAAAAGTATACGATTTGTTTATCTTTCCTTTTCTAAATTTAATATGCATTTTCCCCCTGCCACTAAATCTGTTTTAGATTTTATTCTAAAATGGAGTGGATTTATTTATTTATTTATTTTTCTAATTTCAGGAGTTCTCTTATTCTGGGAGAGAAGCCTAACAAATTAATTTAGTTTGTGGAAAAAAAATAATTTTTCTTGAAGTTTTCAGTTCAATTGTTTAGAATCCAAAGTGAAAATATTGTTTTTATGAACACAGAAGAGGGGAAATGATGACAATTGTATGTGTGTGGGCGGGGGGGTGGGGAGTGAGTTTGGATGAAATTAACTTTTAATACTAGCGATTTAAATTTGAAATAAAAATGGTGAGTCTTTTTCTCTGCCTTTTTCTTAGTTTTCTTTTATTTTTCCTCCCCTTCTCCATTGTGAAAGGCATACATGCTGATTCTATACAATTTTGAAAATAGGCAAAGTATAAGAAAAAATCACCCATAATCTAGCAGCACAGACACTCATTGTTAAACATTTTGATTTATTTCCTTCAGGTTGAGATAATGCTGCAGATCGAATTTTTCATCATTTTTCATAGATTGTCATATCTTGAGTATTTCCTCATGTTATTAAATATGCATTAGAGTCATAATTTAAAATTATTGTGTAATCTTTGATTATACTCTGATTTTACTTAACTATTTTTAACTGATTGATATTTAGCTTTTTAAAAATCTGTATTATAATTAACATCAGTGTGAGGAACATTTTTATGCCTAAGTCATTGCCGTGTGTTGCACTCAAGGACGAAGGCTGTTCAGAATGGCTGGTGCATAGAATATAAGGGGTGACACAGAGAGACAGGCTCGGATAGGTCGGCAAGAAACAGGTCTTTCCAGCCCCTGTATGTCATGCTTAAGGTTTTGGACTTTATTCCAATAATAACCACAGTCATGATGATGATGAAGATGACCAAAGAAGGCAATATTTATTGAGTTCTTTACTGTTTACTAGATACTTTGCCAAGGAGTTTTCATTTATTAACTCATGTAATTCTTGCAGCAACTCTGAGTTATAGGTACAGCTTGCAAAACCAAAGCAGAGAAGTTGAGCCACCTGGCCAGCACCTTAAGGCTGGTAGGACCTAGACCGTACAGCTGACAGAGTTCGTCATTTGACTCATTGCCTTATAGAAATAGGGAGCCACTGAAGGGTTGTGGATGGCCAGATGGGGAATATGATGAGTGGATTTGCATACTAAAAAAGGCTCATTCTGTTTACAGTAAGGAGAAGAGATGGTGGGGGCAAGACTGGAAGTAGTAGGACCAAATCCAAGAGAGAAATAGAGGTAGTGAATGCTGGTGCGTTGGGATAGAGTGAAGAGAATGAATTTGAGGCATGTTTGGGAAGCTGGATTGACAGGACTTGGATCTGGAGACAGAGGGACAGGAAAACTTGAATGGAGGGTGGAGTCTTGTGTTGAGATTAAGGGACAGTTGAATGACCTGCCTAATGCTAGCCAGCTACTAAGCGGAGGAGGTTGGATTTTCAGCACTAAAGCAGGAGTCTATGGTCTGGAGACAGTCTGGAAGAAGAACGCTATCCTGGACAGGACCCAGAACTAGAATTGGAGGATGAGGCTCAAACAATACAAACTGGAATGTTATCATATCGAGAATGCTGTCCTTTGTTTAGAAAAGACAGGCTGTGGCGTCTCAGTACAGCAAGGGGCTCCCCGTATCAGCCAACCCCTGCCTAACACATAAGAACCTGCTCTGTGTGAGGAGGGGCCAGGAGACAGGAGAAGATGCAAGGGCAGGAAAGGGTCACTTCATTCATTGCTTAACTCCGGGAAGCCACTCAGACGACACAAGTAGCTCCATTTAGGGGCTTCTGTAAGTGGTGCGACTGAGAGTTGGGGGTCTATTTATTTGCGGAGACAGGTACTAATGACAGGTTGAGACTTTAAATGTAAATCTAATTGAGTAGGTTTTCTTTTAGAGAGTGCTTTGGGCAAACATGACAAATTGGGGGAAACATGGGTTTTGGAGACGGACATTCTAAGTTTGAATCCCAGTGTTTTCATTTTTTTGTCTGTGACCACAGGAAAGCTGGCTTGCCTCTTTGAACAGCTGTTTATTCAACCATGAATCAGGGATAATATGGTTGCTCAAAATGAAATCGTCTATCTTATCTACATGGGTTTGATTACAGAAACTAATAAAATATTCTCTAAATAAAAAAAAAAATGAAATCGTCTATCTATCTACTGATCGATTAATCGATTGATCGACACATACATACACCAACCGCAGGACTAGGACTTGAGGTATATACAGTATGTCAACCTGAACTCCATTTTCTTTCTCCCACAACCTCCATTTGGCTTTCTTCCCCGCTTTGCAGACCTTGGTTAGCCTCTTGATGCTCCTGAGCTTGTAATTTTGTAGCTCCTAATTTGAAGGTTGGTCCCTGGAAGACTGGCGGATTATCTAACACTTGTGTAGCTCTTTGTAATATGCAAAGCACTTTCCATCAATATTCTCATTTAACACTCTACTTCAGCTCTGTCAATTAGGTGTTAAGAAAATTCCCCTTTAACAGTTGAAGAAACTGACTCTCAGAGAGGCAACATGACCAGTCCAGTCTCCAGAAAAGGTATAATTAGGACTTGGACCCTGGTCCCTCAAGCTTGGATTCCTTGCTCTTCATGTAATCCTCCCTCTCTTCTGCAGTACCAGGAGGAAGGGAAGCCTTGACCTCATCTACAAACTGTTGTCAGTTTAAAAACAAGGTACTGCTTTTCCATTACAACAGCCCTCTCTGACCTGGGAGTGAGTTGTCCCAGCCCACAGTTCACCCGTGTTTCTTCTCCCACACTGGTAATGCCTTTGAGAGCTCAGAGATGTCAGCTATAACCCAACAAGGAGGCAAAACTTTCTCCCTTCTTCCCCATCGGTTCTTTCCTTCTGGACTCAGCCTCAGACCTCCATGAACATATTAGTACATGAGCCTGCAGAGGTTGCATGCTGTGTTATTTTTGTTTACATCTAAAGAACAATGACCAAGTAACTGGCATCTAAGACAGTGTAGCTCATATCAAAAACACGAACAAAACCCAGTCTGGCACAGCGGTTCATGCCTGTAATCCCAGCACTTTGGGAGGCCAAGGTAGGAGGATCACTTGAGCCTAGGAGTTTGAGATCAGCCTGGCCAACATGGCAAAACCTCATCTTTACTAAAAATACAAAAAAATTAGCTGGGCTTGGTGGCATGTGCCTGTAATCCCAGTTACTCAGGAAGCTGAGGCAGAAGAATTGCTTGAATCCAGGAGGCAAAGTTTGCAGTAGCTGAGACTGCCATTGCACTCCAGCCTGGGCGACAGAGTGCAACTCTGTCTCAAAAAAAAAGACAAAAAACCATTCAGAAATTCAGAAGAAGTCAATACATCCCCAAAGGACAAATTAGTGACTTCCATAAGGTAGGATATGTAATTGTCATCACTGTGGGCTTTGGAGTTAAGCAGTTCTGGTCTGAGTCTGAGCTTTGCTAGTCACAAACTGTGTGGCTTTGTACAAGGGTCTTTACTTCTTTAAGAGTTAGTTTCCCCGCCAGGCGTGGTGGCTCATGCCTGTAATCCCAGCACTTTGGGAGGCTGAGGTGGGTGGATCACTTGAGGTCAGGAGTTCGAGACCAGCTGGGCCAACATGGTGCAACCCCGTCTCTAATAAGAATACAAAAATTAGCCGGGCGTGGTGGCTCACGCCTGTAATCCCAGCTGCTCGGGAGGCTGAGGCAGGAGAATCGCCTGAACCTGGGAGGTGGAGGTTGCAGTGAGCCGAGACAGCATCACCGCACTCCAGCCTGGGTAACAGAGCGAGACTCTGCCTTAAAAAAAAGAAAAAAGAAAGACTTAGTTTCCCAATTCACTGGTCTGGAATCTCTAGGCAAGCAGTGGTATTTGTATGCTTTGTTGCTGCTTCACCCCCAGTGCCAAGAACAGTGCCCAGCACATAGCAGTTGCTCTGAAAATAATTGTAAACAACTGAATGAATCTGTCAAACAAAGCTAATGATACCTCCCTCTCAGGGGTGTAGGGAGTATGTGATGAGACAAAGCAGAAAAAGTGCTTAGTTTAGTGCCTGGCCCATTGTGAGCATGTGATTAATGGTACCTGCTGTTGTTGTGATTGTTGTTATTCTCTTTGGAGGTGGCACAACTTGGTTCTGTTATTTTAAAACAATGTCAAAATGTTCAGATTTCCTCAGAATAAGGTGCTTTGTTGGCAGTCACTTTTAGCAAGGGAGAAAACTGTGCCTGCTGGTGTGCAGAGAGTAATGTCTTTGTGAAAGAAGGAGGAGGACACATTTCATCACCTCCAGCCCTTGGAGCTGGACTACCTTTGCCACAAGTCCTAGTGAGTCTAGGAAACCTCTTGAAGTGCACAAGGAAAGAAGCAGAACTTCAGATTTGGTCGGAAGTTCTGTGCAGTTTGAGGGGAGGCTGTTGCCTTGAGGGAAACCAGAGAACGCAGTAATTCAAGACCCCGTTGCGCTTTGTAGAAGAGTCTTGGGGATTTTGACTTGCTCTTCAGCCAATCATCAATCTGAGTAATGGAGCTTTGATGACCTCAAGGTCTCCCTTGGGATTCCCGGAGACACGGTTCTGTCTCCTGTCTCCTGAAAGCCATCAGCTTCTGTGCAGAGGGACCACGTGGCAACAGTGGGAGGGTGGGTTGGGTTTTATTGCTGGGAGAGTCAGTTCCTCTGGTGAACAGAACCATTGCTTGATGGTCTTACCACACCACGTACCCACATGATACCACACTCCAATGTGACATTATAGTCCAACTCAACCACAGTCCTGAACAAACACAGTATTGCATCCCAGCGTGTCTTCTGAAATAATACTACAGCCTACGTGGCACCAGGGATCAAAATAATACCTCATCTACAAACTGCCATAATACTATGGCAATACAAATGACATCCCAAAATTCTACTCAAATATTGCCTACAAGTTCGACAACGTCTTCAGTATAGCACACCTCAATGCAGTGCGCCATCCAGATGCAACATTCTTAAGAAATCACTCTTCAACCCAGTATGGCTCCTCCGGACAACTGTGGTGCAACACATCCCAAGCCAATCTAATGCCTATTCAGCAATGCCTAACTAGCCCAAATAAGTGGAAAGAGAATACCAAACAGCATTATTGCTTTGGAAAACCCAGTTTCTCTCCTAACCAAACTTTAAGGTTGTGTATGACTGGGGTTTTCCCAACATTCATTCCATTAGATTTGCCAACATGCAATATTTCCTCTGACCTTACTGCTGTCTCCCCTCTCTCCTGTTCCCTTGGCCGCCATTAGGCTCAGCTAACTGCGGTTGGGAATACTGGTGCCAATTTGGGTCTTGGGGATGGCTCCAACAGAGACATGGGGGAAGATGCCAGGCCTGGGGAGTGCCGTGGATGGAGTTCTCAGCGTCCCTGGAAAGGGGGCTGCGCACTGGCAGTTCTGTGTGGTCTGCTTGTCCATCCAAGACAAACCTCAAACCCAACACTTGATTTGGCAGATGAGAAAAAATAGAACAAAGTTTGTTCCCTTTTTCAAGAAGTGGACCCAGGGATCCCAGGCTATGCTCCACTCTTGGTCTTTTTCCTTTTTAAACAAACCGCCTGGCTTTTAAGATCTTCAAAATCCCATTAAAGGCTTTTACCCCTTCATATATTGGAGGCGTTTGATGAAAGGGGGTAAAGGGGAGGGAAAAGATAATGGGGCCTCAGAGAACAGAGACCAGAGGCCTTAATTTCGCCTGTCTCCCCTGCCGGTAATGGTGTTGGATGTAAACACTCCTCTGGTGAGCACTGGAGCCTGATTACAGGATGGCTGGGGAAAGAGGAAGTGTTTGCAAACCGCAAGGAGGAATGTCGCCCTTTGAAGGAGTTTGGCATTTATTTTTTGCCCCCTCCACTGTCCCCCCACAAGCCCAATCCTACTACTTTTCTCCACTGCTTTCTTCTCTGGGTTCCTTGTACTGTAAACACAGTGACAGAAATTAGATGTGGGCAAATCTGTTAAACATTTTAAGTCAAAGTGGGGTTGGCAGTTGTCTTACTCAGTGGGATATGCGAGACGAAGCTAATAACTTCGTAATGGGCCTTTTGTTTTTGTCTGGGGACTGGTGGGCGGGAAGCAGAGAGCAGGAGCCAGGGGTGAGGAGGGGGATGTGGGATGGAAAGTGGGGCCAGGCTGCTAGTATGGAACCAACCCAAGCTTCCAATGTTGGGGACCAAGTGAGCTGGACAGGGCCTTGACCCAGTGTGTTCAAAGGGCAGCCAATGACTGTCCCCCATCAGCATGCCGCTTGCCTCTCATTTGTTGGGGCACCTACTCTCTGGTCTCTTAGTCACAAAGCACCTCTTCTTGACAGCTTCATGCTGTAAACTTCTATTGCCACCTCTTCATTTGTTTCATCCGTGAAATTCCCAGTGACGTCAATGGGGTTCCATATGCAAAACACGTGCAATCTGTGGGAACCCTGAGCGAGGCCAGGGAGCAAAGCGTTGGCTCTGTGGGTTTTATGCCTACATGTCTTGCTGACTGGAAACCTCTGCCTGGGATCAAGTTCCTGTTCTTAATTCTGGTCAGATGGCTGGGGTGGGAGCTTGGAAACCCACAACTGGAAATTCCATCTAGTGATCATGTAATTAATTCAACTAATATGTATTGAAGGCATAGTAGGTAGCAAATGGGGGCTTGATGTTGGGAATTTCAGGGTGAGTAAGACAAGCTTGGACTTTGCCTTCATGAGGAGCTTAGAGTCTAGTGTGTTGTCAATTAAATACATAATTTCACAAATGATTATTTAATTATAACAGGAGCTGCAGGAAAGAGGGAGATATACAGCATAAAATGGGACGCCTAGTTTAGTCCAGCCTATAAGAGGAGGTGGGTGCAGGAGTCCATTTTTTTCTTTAGCAGGATGATAGTTTAACCCAGGAATATGCAACCTAGGGCCTAAGGACACAGTTTTTTGTTGTTGTTGTACTTTAAGTTCTGAGGTACATGTGCAGATCTTTCAGGATTGTTGCATAAATACACACATGCCATAGTTGTTTGCTGTCTCCATCCCCCCGTCACCTATATCAGGCATTTCTCCTGGTGTTATCCCTCCCCAACCTCGCCACCCCCCGCTATCTCTCCCTTAGAACCCCCACCCAACAGATCCCAGTATGTGATGTCATCCTCCCCGTGTTCATGTGTTCTCATTGTTCAATATCCACCTATGAGTGAGAACATGCAGTGTTTGGTTTTCTGTTCTTGTGTCAGTTTGCTGAGAATGATGGTTTCCAGATTCATCCATGTCCCTACAAAGGACATGAACTCATTGTTTTTTATGGCTGCATAGTATTCTGTAGTGTATATGTGCCACATTTTCTTTATCCAATCTATCATTGATGAACATTTGGGTTGGTTCCAGGTCTTTGCTATTGTAAACAGTGCCACAGTGAGCATATGTGTGCATGTGTCTTTATAATAGAAGGATTTATAATCCTTTGGGTATATACCCAGTAATGGGATTGCTGGGTCAAATGGAATTTCTATTTCTAGATCCTTGAGGAATCACCAGACTGTCTTCCACAATGATTGAACTAATTTACACTCCCACCAACTGTGTAAGAGTGTTCCTATTTCTCCATATCCTCTCCAGCATCTGTTGTCTCCAGATTTTTTAACGATCACCACTCTAACTAGTGTGAGATGGTATCTCAATGTGGTTTTGATTTACATTTCTCTAAGGACCAGTGATGATGAGCATTTTTTCGTATGTTTGTTGGCCTCATAAATGTCTTTGTTTGAAAAGTGTCTGTTCATGTCGTTTGCCCACTTTTGAATGGGTTTGTTTGTTTTTTCCCAAGGACACAACTTTTAAGGAGTTCCATGAACTCCAATGTATCCACTGTCTTCCAAGCTATCCAGAGTGGATGTCTGTCTCCTGGCTCTTCCTGGAATTTTCCAAGGTTGAAAATAGTATTACATCCTTTTAAACAAATCAATTTTGGTGTTCTAACCCCCCTGGCTATGTGCCAAGCTGCTGCTTTTGGGTGCTTTATTAGTTATAACTGCAATTGACAATACTGGGGACATTTATCTGATGCCTACTTTAGGCCAGTGCTATGTTGGGTAGGCAAGAATGTTGCCATACATGATTTGATTTCTTTTTCCTCAAAGAGGTTAATGGAGAAACTGAAGCTTAGAGAGGTTCAGTCAATTCTTCAACTACTAAAGATTACACAACTACTAAATGATGGAACCAAGATTCAAACCCAAGACTTCAATTTCTTAATCCATTACTCTTTCTCAGTAATACTCCTCCATTACTCTTCTTGCCTTTCATAACCCTTTTATCCTGTTCATGCCTGACTTTTACATTCGATGATAAATTTCCCAAGGGCAAGGGGTGTGCCCTTTAGCTCTTTGTTATCAATATCCTCAAATATATATATATATGAAATTTGCTCTGTGGATGGTTCTGTGCTATGACTAGGGAAACTTAATACTTCTTTATTTCGGTTTATTAACATTCCATTCATTGTGGGTGGTATATTTTTAATCCATATGTGTTGAGCCCTTGTTTTCAGATTTAATGTTCAGGATCCCTTTTATTTTTCCTCAGGACTAACACATTGTTGACCAACTCTCTGTTCTAGTACATTCTTCTGGATGCCTCAGTTACTGTTTGCACAAAACTAGACAAAGTTATTCAGAAAAAGCTGTTGTAGAACTTCTCAGAGAGATCAATATCAAAAGGAGGTCTGTTCAGGGATTAGCAGAGTTGGAAGGAAAGCTGCTCCTGGGCTCATGGGGTGCCTCCAGCTTGGTCTAGTCACCTGGGAAAGATATGGAAGATTGAAGGCTGTCACAAATTCTCTGTTCTTCCTCATTCTAAGAGGTGGAGTCTAATTTCCTTCTTCTTGAACCTGTCTGGCCCTAGCAACTTGCTCAGCCAGTAGAATGTGGTGGGAGTGCTATTCTAGAACTTCCAAGCCTAGGTCATAAGAACTTTTCAACTTCCCCCCTGAGCCTCTTGGAACACTTGTTCTTGGAATCAGCAGCCATGCTGGGAGGAAGTCCAAGCAACCTCATGACAAGGTCCACATGGAGAGGAATCAAGGTCCTAGGCTGACATGACAGTTTTGCCATGTGGATGAGCCATCTTGTAAATGAATATTCTATTCTCATTGGAACTATTCCATCTGACACTGCATGGAACAGAATGTGCCGTCTCCGCTGATCCCTGCTAAATTACAAATTTGTGAGGAAAATGAGTAACTGTTGTTATCTTAAGTTCCTGAGTTTCGGGGTGGTTTGTCACACATCAATAGATAACTGGAACAGAAGTCTCTCCTCCTGCAAGACTAGCCATCTGTCTTATTGATGCGGATACGAGCAGAGAAACTTGCGCTTATCCAGGCTAACATTAGTTATTTCAAAATCCTTTTGCTGAACATTGCTTTGAAAACATGGCTTTATTCTTAGAAGCTTTTTTGGGGGGTGGGAAGGAATTGAGGTGAAAGATTGGGCAGAGCCACAGATCCCTTTCCTTTTTCTACTTTAACTCTTTTGTATACTGGGATCCTAATTATACCTAATGACAGCCATTTATAAAATGCTTCTTATATGAAATGTACCATTTTAAGCATTCTCCATAGGTTACTTATTCCTCATAACAACACTTGAATTAGGTACTATCATTGTTCCCATTTCATGGAAGAGAAAACTGAGGTACAGAGAGAATAGATAACTTTCTTAGAGCCACATAGCTAGTGTGGCAGAATGTAGAATCAAACTCAGGATATCTGGCTCCAGAATGGATGCTCAAAACAATTGTCTATGCTGTTTTTACGTAAGTTTAAATTTGAACACAAAGGCTTTATGCTGAAAAAAAGAAAAGCCAAAAAGTATTGTGTTTAGCATTTACTATGTATTTTCCATGGCCTATCATGGTGCTAGACACAGGAGATTCAGAGATGAATTGATAATAATTACAGTTAAGCATTGTGCTAAATGCTTTTCTAAACTGTATCGCCTCAGTTAATTTTAATGGCAATCATGTTATTACTCTTATCCCCATTTCACAGATGAGAAAACTAAGGCTTAGAGAAATTAAGGAGCTTGTTTGAGGCCATATGGGTGGTATGACCACGAAGTCTGTTCCTAACTGCATTCTGGTTGGTCACTTTCCCTCTGGTTTTTCAGAATCTGGTTGGGGAGATTGACTAATGAATAGATGCAATATGAAGACACAAATGCTTTAAAGTACGGATGTGATAAGGTGCCGGGGTGGGAGGGCATGAAGGAGAAAGGACCTACTTTTACCCAGGGAAGAAGAGAAAGGATTGTTTTTAGAGGTGCTGACAGCTCAGGGATAAATAATTAGACTTTTGCAGTCACACAAAGGAGATAGAGGTCATTCCAGGTGGAGTTGGGTGGACAGAGGGCACAGGAAGGGTAAAGGTGAAAAAGCTAGGAAGAAATGATGCATGAAGGAAAAAAGCAGCACATCTACAGTGTGCTGGACATCACCTGATGGGGTGGTGGAGAAACTGGCAGAGCAGGCTGATGAGGAGGTGCTGTTCTCTACCAAGTGCTTTGAGCTCATCTCCGACAATGGAGATGGTTTCAAGAAGGCTGACACTGACTCAAAAATGAAGGGCATCCACACAAACCTGTTCTTGCCATTTTGGCTACAGCTCCTACCTACTGTTTAAAAGCAATATTTGCAGAAAGCAGAGGTCTCTGCAATTCATATAAGCCTGTCTCGTTCCCAAGAACACATCATTTATTTCCTGTAAGTGCCTGTCTCCCTCTTCTTCAAATATGCTCAGGGTTACAACTTTCTCTGCGTCCTGGGGGAGTTGCCCACTCTACACAGTAATTACTCACTCCATAAAGGCTGTCTCCAAACTCTCCTTCTCAGCCCTTTTTTCCCTGACCCTTTGCAACTGACCAGTTAAAAGGTGAGCATGCTGCCTCTCTACTTGTCAAAAACAGCCGCCATTTTGGATCTCATCTGAAAATGGATGCCCCTGGGGAAAGCATCCTTTTCTCTGCTCCCCCCTTTTCTTAGTTTGAAGTCAGTGTAATTTATTTTGTGCCTTTCTTCCCCTTTTCTACACATCCAACCAGAAAAATGGAGATTTATCTATTTATAATATAATTATAAGGTTGATCTTATGCCCAAGTCATGTGATTTCCATGTGGATTAGGGGTGGTGAATACAAGCTTCTAAGTCATAAATACAACTTTATTTAATCTCTTTGAGTGTCATGCTTCTCATCTGTGAAATGAAGTCATGTATCCTGTTTGATTCATCTTTGTCATAGCCAGCGAGGTAGATGGGATATGCAAAACCTTTTCACACACTATAAAGCAAGCTGCAAATATAAAGCGCCAATAGTCATGATATCAGCAGTAGCTAAATTCGTAATAACAATGGTTGTTGAAAATGGAAAAGAATGGTTCAATAAGAGTGGGACTTCATGGGTTTGGAATTTCACTTCCTCTATTGAGCCGTGTGACCTTGGGCAAGTTGTTCAGCCTTTCTGTGCCTCAGTTTCCTCCACTGTAAAAAGATGATAATGTCTTCCTCAAAGAGTTGGCAGAAGAATTAAATCAACGAATACAAAAGAACCTAGAGCAGTGCCTGACACATCATAGGCACTATACAAATGTTTATTATTATTATTTTATTTATTTATTTATTTCTGAGATGGATTTTCACTCTTGTTGCCCAGGCTAGAGTGCAATGGTGCAATCTCGGCTCACCACAACCTCTGCCTCCTGGGTTCAAGCAATTCTCCTGCCTCGGCCTTCCAAGTAATTGGGATTACAGGTTCATGCCACCATGTCCAGCTAATTTTGTATTTTTGATAGAGACAGGGTTTCTTCATGTTGGTCAGGCTGGTCTCGGACTCCTGACCTCAGGTGATCCTCCCAAAGTGCTTGCACAGGCATGAGCCACCGCGCCCTGATTATTATTATTATTCTTTACAACTTGTACATACCGGACTTTTCCAGGTTCTTTGTTGTACAGCACTAAGGCTCTCGGGTAGTGGAATTGGAAAATGACCCACTCTAATACAGCTCAGTTATTTATCCTCAGTAGGTGATTGATAAATACTTTTATAAACACATTTTTTTTTTTTTTAAGATGGGGTTTCACCATGATGGCCAGGCTGGTCTTGAACTCCTGACCTCAGGTGATCCACCCACCTCAGCCTCCCAAAGTGCTAGGATTACAGGCGTGAGCCACCGCGCCCAGCCTATAAACACATATATGATGATAAGTCTTTTTGTGGTTTTTGTACTTAGGTATTGTTATTCATTATTACCTTGTTAGTGATCGCTCTAATAAAGGTATCTAATAAGGTCCAGGCTTGGCCTCATGATGAACCAAAATTAACACTCTGGGAACTCTGGCTATCCCCCGCCCTCACCTCCATCTCCTGCCTCCGCTATGCTATGCATAACTGTCACCTATTACTCACCCAAAGGATGGTAAAACTCTTAAAATCACCCCCAACAAAACTCCTCACAATGAAAATGTATGAAAGAGATTAAGGCACGGAATGAAAACTATTTTTATAGGCAGTTTGGCCTGAGCTTTGAAGTTCAATAGGGAGTGATGTATTGCTATCAGCTTGGATTTCACACCTATTCAATTCTGTAACCAGGTAATGATGAACAACCTCCTTTGGGTATAAAAGAATGAAACAAAATTAAGGCAAGCTGTGAAACAGTCCCCTTGCTGCAATTTCATCTCCAGGATAGATTGGAAGTTGCCAGAGTGTGTTTATACATTTTTTTCCCCTTTAAATTAGAAAGGTGGTATGACAATATTGAAAATATTTTGCAAAAAGCAAGAAAAAGTTACCACTTATTATGCTAACACCCAAAGACGAAACAAAATTTTTATTTTAAAATGTTACCATTAGTTCTGGTTCCTCTGCAGAGGTATGATTGCAGAGTTGCATGTGCAATGTACTTTAAACGCGTTTTTATTCTTAACTAGGCATTTTATCATCCTTTCTGCTTCATTTTCCCCAAGTGAAAAAACAAACATAAAGTCATCATCTTGCTTAAGTGAGCATTGCTGCATCATGTTTATTTCTTTTTTGTTTTTATTTCTTTTTTTTACTTTAAGTTCTGAGATACATGTGCAGAACGTGCAGGCTTGTTACATAGGTAACAAGCTTGCACGTGCCATGGTGGTTTGCTGCACCCATCAACCCGTCATCTAGGTTTTAAGCCCCACATGCATTAGGTGTTTGTCTTAATGCTGCATCTTGTTTATTACCAACATCCTCTTTCATACAGAGTTTTGGTTTTTTGGCCTCGGAGGTTTTCAAATTAAGTGAGGCAGCAAGTTACATTTCTGCAACAAATGGTGTTCATTTAGACCCTTTACTCATATGGAAGACCATTGTGTCCAAGATTGGAAGTGAAGTTATTCCTTGGCCTTCAGATTCTCACAGTGAGGCAAGGTCCACCCTCTCAGATCCAGCTGTGCCTGCCTCTGATCCGGTATCGATGCCCAGCCTGCTTGCTGAGGTCACCATGGGAACAAGGAAGCTTCTCCCAGCATCTGCACTCAATAATTACTCTGGGCTCTCCTCCTCCCACCCCATGTAGCCCTTGGACATGCCAAGCTTGTTCTTATTAGGACTTTTGCATCTGCTGTTCCCACTTTCTGCGACTCTCTTGCCAATTTCTGCATGGCCAGTTCCTTATCACTTAAAGACCTTAGGAAGCACTTAGGTTTTTTCTGCTTCAATGTCACCTTTTCAGAGGCCCTCTCCAAATCTCCTTACACCCCACCCAGTCATCATTCTCTGCCCCACTGCCTTATTATTTTATCCATTGCAGTTGCCATTCTGAAATTACCCTACTTATTTGTTTGTGCACCTGCCTGGACACGTGTCTACTTCTGTGTACCCACACTTGGCCTTGTACCTGGCAAAGGTAAGTTTTTAGTGAATAAATGTTCAGCAAATGAATGAGAGTATGGCTCACTTGGATGTAGCCTGCTTCACTTCACCCCACCTTGTGAATGCACCTTAAGCGTTTATTCAGGCTAGGATGGGAACAAGACACTAAACAAGAGCACGAGGGTCCTGTGATGAGGGCTTAGCACCTGTGAGAAACATGAGGGTCCTGTGATGAGGGCTCAGCACCTGTGAGGAGCATGTGGGCCTTATGATGAGGGCTCAGCTACTGTGAGGAGCACGAGGGCCCTGTGATGAGGGCTCAGCAACTGTGAGGAGCGTGTGAGCCCTGTGATGAGGGCTCAGCACCTGTGAGGAGCATGTGGACCTTGTGATGAGGGCTCAGCACCTGTGAGGAGCGTGTGAGCCCTGTGATGAGGGCTCAGCACCTGTGAGGAGCGTGTGAGCCCTATGATGAGGTCTCAGCTCCTGTGAGGAGCACGAGGGTCCTGTGATGAGGGCTCAGCACCTGTGAGGAGCGTAAGGGCCCTGTGATGAGGGCTCAGCACCTGTGAGGGGCGTGTGAGCCCTGTGATGAGGTCTCAGCTTCTGTGAGGAGCACGAGGGTCCTGTGATGAGGGCTCAGCACCTGTGAGGAGCGTGAGGGCCCTGTGATGAGGGCTCAGCACCTGTGAGGAGCATGTGGGCCCTATGATGAGGGCTCAGCAACTGTGAGGAGCACGAGGGCCCTGTGATGAGGGCTCAGCACCTGTGAGGAGCGTGTGAGCCCTGTGATGAGGGCTCAGCACCTGTGAGGAGCATGTGGGCCCTATGATGAGGGCTCAGCAACTGTGAGGAGCACGAGGGCCCTGTGATGAGGGCTCAGCACCTGTGAGGAGCGTGTGGGCCCTATGATGAGGCCTCAGCTCCTGTGAGGAGCACGAGGGTCCTGTGATGAGGGCTCAGCACCTGTGAGGAGCGTGTGAGCCCTGTGATGAGGGCTCAGCTCCTGTGAGGAGCACGAGAGTCCTGTGATGAGGGCTCAGCACCTGTGAGGAGCGTGAGGGCCCTGTGATGAGGGTTCAGCACCTGTGAGGAGCGTGAGGGCCCTGTGATGAGGGCTCAGCACCTGTGAGGAGTATGAGGGTCCTGTGATGAGGGCTCAGCACCTGTGAGGAGCGTGAGGGTCCTGTGATGAGGGCTCAGCATGCACTATGTTGTTTCATTCTCATATCAACCTTATGAGTAAGCTGACTTTCCCCTCTTTCCGTTTTTCTGTTCCTCATATACCAACTCAGTCACTCACAGTTTCAATGGCCTGGCTATTTGCCTTCTCTTGAGCTAAGCCCTCCTGCCTTGACTTCACCTTTCTGCTTTTACCCTGCCCCAGGATGGCACAGAGATTTACTGGGCAGGTTCACAAAGGCAGCAGAGAGGGGGATCTTATAGAAGAAATTCAGTGTCAGTCAGTTAAGCATTTCTTGAAATCCACTACATGAAGGGATGTGGTGATAGAGAAGGCTGTGCCTGGTCTCTTCTGAAGCCTGTACAATATTATATTCCTTCATCCTTCTCTCCCTCCTCTCCTTGTCTCTTGCTCACCTCTTCCTTCACACCAAGTCATCTGTGGGGAAGCACGATACAGGCAATGGTTGCTCAGCAGGAAGTTCAGGAGACTGAGGGCTCCTCTGGGAACCTCTAGTGCTCTGTGGATCCTGGGAACTGCTCATCCACATGGTTCAGCTGAAATAAGGTGTGAATGTGAGAGAATGTGTATGTGTGTGAGAGTGTGTGAGAAAGTGTGTGACTGTGTGTGCATGTGTGTGAGGCTGTGTGTGAGTGTATACAATGTGTGGGGGAGTAGAATGAGAATCTGTGTGAGAATGTGTGAGTGAGTGTATGAAGAGTGAGAATATGACAGTGTGTGTTTGAGTGTGTGCATATGTGTATGTGAGTGTGAGAATGGTAAAAGTGTGAATGTGACTGTTGTGAGGGAATGCATAGATGTGAGTGTGCATGGGAATGTGGTGTGCATGCATTGTTTGAAAGTGTGTGGAAATGTGAGTGCATACATCTCTGAAAGTGTGCAAGATTGTGTGGGAATGTGTGAGTGTGTGCATACATGTGTGTCAAGTGTGTCTGAGTGTGTAGGAGTGTGTGTGCATACGTTTGAGGGTGTGTGTGTGAATGTGTGACTGTGAGTGGGTGGAGTGTGAGAAAGCAAGAGTGTGCATGTGAGAACGTGACAGTATGTGTGTGCATGCATGTGTGTACAAGTGTTGGAATGTGTGTGTGAGTGTGAGAAAGTATGTGAAAGTATGAGTGCATGTGCATGCATGTGTGTGAAAGTGTGTGTGGGAATTTGTGTGAGAATGTGAGTGTGGGTGAATGTGTGTGAATGTGTGAGAATGTGCATGTATGAGAATGTGTATGCGTGTATATGTGAAAGTGTGTGTGAGCATGTGTGTGAATGTGGGTGTATGCATGAGCATGTGTGTTTGAGAAAGTGTGTGAGCATGTTTGTGTGTGAACATGTGTGTGAGAAAGTGAGCATGTGTGTGTGAGTACTGTGTGCATGTGAGGAAGTGTGTGAGAATGTATGTGAATGTGTGTGTGAGAAAGCATGTGTGAATGTGAGCATGTGTGTGGAGAAGTATGTGAGAATGTGTGTGTGTGAGCATGTGAGGAAGTGTGAGAATGTGTTTGTGTGTGGGCATGTGTATGTGAGAAAGTGTGTATGTGAGAAAGTGTGTATGTGCGCAGTGTGAGGGTGTGAGAATGTGCATGTGTGAACATGTGAGTGGGTGTGAGAAAGTGTGAGTGTATGTGTGTGAATGTGTGTGAGGAAGTGTGAGAATGTATGTGTGAACATGTGTGTATAAGGAAGTGTGAGAATGTGAACACGAGTGTGAGTGCATGTGAGCCTATGTGAGGAAGTGTGTGAGAATGTTTGTATATGTGTGAACATGTGAGTGTGTAAGAAAGTGCGAGTGTATGTGTGTGAGCATGTGTGTGCAGACGTGTGTGAGAATGTGTTTGTGTGTGAACATGTGTGAGTATGTATGAGAAAGTGTGTGTGTGAGAGTGAGAGTGTATGTATGTGAGCATGCCTGGGGCACAGGGGCTGACTCAAATCCTGAGTCACCTTGGCTGCTGTGCCTGCCCAGCGGAAGGTCACACAGCTGCGTAGTGAGATGGGAGAGAAGCGGGGGCTGTTTATCACAGCTGGTACTTGTGTGGGAAGCTTCCTGTTTAAAGTCATCAGAGGAGGGTGCCCAGCCCACCATGCATCTCACTGACTATTCACAGGGAACATCATATGGAGCCAGCTCCCAGGCTCCAGCATTTGTCCAGATTTCTGCTTCCTCCAATTTTTGACTGCCTAGAACCAGCTAGGCCACCTGCAAGTTGGTGCACTGGGGGGGCAGGAGGATTGGTACAGAATGAAGATTCTCCTCTCCCTCTTCAACTTGCCTGCCGGGAACTTTCTCCTCCCGACAGAAGTCCTTTGGAATCTCCTTGTTACACCATCATATCTGGAGGCCTCCTCTTTGCTGATGGCTGAAGGCTCAATCAAAACTTACCTGACTTTCTTGTAACCATACTTACCTCTCAGCTCCCTGTTCTGAGATCTCGTCTCCCTGGCCCTGAGCTCCACCCTAAAGGCTCAAGTGAGAATCTAAGGCATTGACTTTCAGCAAGAATCTCATTTCCTTCTTGTCCCCAGTTGACTATACTCATGCTATCTTCTAAATCTTTTCCCAGTGAGAGGAAAAAGGTAATTTTTCCTTTCATTTAACAGGTGGGGGAAACTGAGGAACACAGAGGTTATGCAACATCCCCATGGTCACATAGTATGTGAACTTCCAATTCACAAACTCAAAACCCAATTGTCTGACTCTAATGCCTCTTTGTTCTCCTGTGGTCAATGTTTGACTCTCTAGATTGCCAAGAAACTAGAGGCAAGACCAGGGCTCACTGAATACCCAGCTGCTGCACCTACTGACTTCACTCCTTCCCTCCCAGAGCCTGAGACTGGATTGGGGATGAAGCCACCAACTCATTGCCCAAGTGGTATCGCTTCATGTTTGTTTTTCCATCTGTAAAATGGGCTTAATAATAGCAGGGGTGTTGTGGGCCAGATTAATTAATGTTTAGACAAGTTCTTTACGATTACCTGGATGAAAGGTGTGAGGAAAGTGCCAAGTGTTATTAGTGCGGAGGCATTTGCTGTGACTAATTTAGGATTCCCCATGTCTCCCAGTTAGCAGCCTCCATAGTGATTGCTTACTCAGGGAATAGTTAGAGAGTGGGCAATATCCCAACATCTGGCTTGGCTTGTGGCTTGTGGAGACAGAGGGAATAGGCTATGGTGGCTTCTCATGGGAATATTGCCTCATTCCTCATTGGTGGTGTGCCCTTCCATGTTGAAATCTGTGATCCCACCGACGTATGGCCTTTGATGTAAGGATATGAGTGGAAAGAGGACAACAGGATCAACAAGATGGGCTGAGGACCCATAGAATAGATATACCCCAAAAGAACTTTTGCCTCTCTATGAGCAAGTTGATGACCACTGGTGCCGTAGGTAGCCGAAGAACCTGGAAATCAAACAGAAAAAATCAACAGCTGCCTATCAGGAATCGGTGATGAATACTTTTTTTTTTTTTTTTTTTAGGTTCAGGCCTTTTGTTTATTTATTTTTAATTGTACTTTAGGTTCTGGGGTAAATGTGCAGATCATGCAGGATTGTTGCATAGGTACACACATGGCAATGTGGTTTACTGCCTCCATCCCCCTGTCACCTACATCTGGCATTTCTCCCCATGTTATTTTCTGTTCTTGTGTCAGTTTGCTGAAAATGATGGTTTCCAGATTCATCCATGTCCCTACAAAGGACATGAACTCATTGTTTTTTATGGCTGCATAGTATTCCATGGTGTATATGTGCCACATTTTCCTTGTCCAGTCTATCATCGATGGGCATTTGGGTTGGTTCCAGGTCTTTGCTATTATAAACAGTGCCGCTATGAACATACGTGTGTATGTGTCTTTATAATAGAATGATTTATAATCCTTTGGGTATATACCCAGTAATGGGATTGCTGGGTCAAATGGAATTTCTATTTCTAGGTCCTTGAGGAAGCGCCACACTGTCTTCCACAATGGTTGAACTAGTTTACACTCCCACCAATGATGAATACATTTTACATAAGAATGTTTTCACAGTCTCAGAAAGACACCACCTCTATCAGACTGTAACTCCTCCTCATTCTGCTTCATTTTTTATTACACTTTATTATATTATATTTAATATATATATTTATTATAATTTATTATATATTAAAATGTTCAATTATACATTTTTTAAAAAAGTTTCAGAAGAGTTTTGGATTTACAGAAAAATCATCAAGATAGTATAGCTCTCACCTGTCCCACATGCAGTATCCTCTGTAATATCTTATGTGACGTTACAGGGAATGAGCCAATATCGATGCATTATTATTAATGAACATCCATACTTTATTATTCAGACTTCCTTAGTGTGTCCTCAATGTCCTTTTTCTGTTCTAGGGTCTCATCCAGGATACCACATTACATTTAATTGTCCCATCTCCTTAGGCTCCTCTTGGCTGTGACCATTTCCCAGACTTTCTTTGTTTTTGATGACCTTGACAACTTTGAGGAGTGCTCACCAGACGTTTTGTAGAATGTCCCTGAATTGGGGCTTGTTTGATGTTTTTCTCATGATTAGACTAGGATTATGGGTTTTGCTAAGTCAGACAGACATGACTCCACCCTCAAGGAGCTCACAATCCAGTGGAGAAGTTGGACATGGCCATTTTTGAATGCGGTGCACGGTTTGTTAAATGGTGCCAATCTCATCTCGGGATGCCCTTGCTGCTTTTAATGGCACATGATACTGGAATGACCAGCCAGACTCTTGTCTCATTTCTCTATCTCGGTGTTCTGTAACAGGAACAGAGAAAAAGGCGTTCGTTTATGAAGGGCAGGGTGCCCGTAGAAGAGATTGTCATAGTTGACCCATATCAGAGCAGAAACAAAGCAAATTACCACATCAGTTGACTTCACATGCCCTTCAGCCTTAGCTGATGGTTTAACTCACATACCTGAAGACCCTGATCATTTCAATCAGACTTGCTATGATTTTCTGGTTTGAGTATATTATTTTATTTGTATGAAAGTCCAGTCCAGTGTGTGCATCAGTCTAGCTACTTCATTAGCCAACTCAAAGTTTTATTGGTAACATGACCTTCTGCTGGACAAAGGTGTTTAAAACTCTTCAATGAATCAAGTTCTCATGGGGGATTTTCCCAGGAACTGGGAAGATCAGTTTAATAAAGAAGCTGTAAAGTGTGAAAAGGCTCCAGGCACAATGGGTCCAGATCTGAGCTCTGTGAAGTTACTTGGCTGCTTAAACCTTAGTTTCTTCAGCCGTGAAATAGAAATAAAAACCCTTATTTCATGGACTCTATAAAAGGTAGTGTATTTGTAAGCTGCAAAGTCCTATAGTAATGGGAAAAAAATTAAAGGATCACTAGATGGTGGGTGATATGTTTTGGCTGCATTCTCCACCCACAATCTCATCTCGAGTTGTCATTCCCATAATCCCCACATATCAGGGGAGAGACCACGTGGAGGTAATTCAGTCATGGGGTGGTTTCTCCCATGCTGTTCTTGTGATAGTGAGTGAGTTATCACGAGATCTGATGGTTTCATAAGTACTTGGTAGTTCCTCCTGCATTCATTCTCCTTCCTGCCATCTTGTGAAGAAGGTGCCTTGTTTCCCCTTTCCCTTCCATCATGATTGTGAGTTTCCTGAGGCCTCCCCAGCCGTGCTAAACTGTGAATCAATTAAACCTCTTTCCTTTATAAATTACCCAGTCTTGGGCAGTTCTTTATAGCAGTGTGAAAATGGTTGTAATCGTCAGCACTTTGTGCAGTGCCTGGCACATAGCAGGATGTCAGTTAATGTTGTTAAATGAGTGAATTAATGAATGAATCAATGGAGATGGTTAGACAGATGAATAAATGGATAGAAGGAAGTAATGGTGGCTAGATGGATGAATGAATGAATAGATGGATGGAAGGATGGATGGATGGATGGATGGATAACTGAATGATTAATAAATGAATGATTAAGAGTGGTAATCGGGGCCCCTCCTACAAATGAATCTTTTCTCTCATGTTCCTTGTGATCAGAGGAAGGCAATTATCTCATATTTGGCTTCTGCCTTACAACTGTTTTGTGGCTTTGAGCCAGCTAACTAACCTCTTAGTTTTCTTGCTTATAAAAAGATGATAATGACACCTTCTTTGGGAGCTGGTGACGTAGTAGATGTCGAGAAAATTAATTGGGTCGTGGTAAATGGCCCTGAGATCTCTAGATGAAAGGGGCCGCAGAGGTGAGCTGTTATTGTGCTTGTTACCTTGGGTTTCCTCTCACCACTTCTGCCTCCTTCAATGTCACTCTTCTCAGCCTCCTGGGGGTTTGTGCTGCCCTAGAAGCAAGTGTTACTTGGAGATGAAACCTATCTTTCATTGGACTGACTGTTCCCTGGGGTCATTTGGCAGAAGGCTTCCAGGTGAGAGGGATATAATCCTAGGAACTTGGCTGCCCTGCCTCATTTCCTTCCAGAAGGATTGATTTTCCCAAATGTCAACCAGGCCCTGCACTGCATAACAGCCTGAAAACAGACTCCCTTTTCCTCCTTCCTGGTATGATAAAATAAGGGATTCCTCTAGATCCTCTATTTTGGGAGTCTCACCTGTTGGCAAGACCTGGGCTTAGAATTGGAGACCAGGTGCCTACCATCTGATGTCCAAAGAGGCCTGGGATCCAACTACATTCACTACCAGATTACAGCAGTCGTCCTTGCCCATTTCCCATATGTGGCACCCCAGGTTGAAGGCATAGAACACACATGTCTTTCAGTTTGTGTGCTTCTGATAGAAATAAAAAGGCCACAGACATTGGAGCTAGAAAGATGGTTTGGATCTACAACTGTGTGCCCTTGGGCAAATCACTTAACTTCCCTGAAGTTTACTTTTTACATCTGTAAAAAAAGGGGATATAATGACAACCACATAGGCTTATTGGAAGAATTCAGTGAGATGGTGCATATTAAAATCTTTAGGAGTTAGGCTTCTTTATTCTTCTCCCCTTCCCTTCCTCTTTTAAGAATGTCCCTGGGATTTATTTTACTCATAATGAATCTTGCCTTGTTTTTTGTGCTTCCCATCCCAGTAAACACCAAGTTTCTGGATCCAGAGACATGGATGGAAGTCTTACTTCATTCTTGACCCCACAGCCGATCATTGTCTAAGGACAGATTTTTCTCATGCTGGCTCAATTTTGTGCCTTCTTCCATGTTTCTTGCCAGACGATGGCAACAGCTTCCTTGCTGGTCTCATTTTCTCTCCTTCAGCCTATTCTCTCATGGAAGGCACAGAGATTGTCTTACAGTATAAATCTAATTAACCACTCCCCCACTCGAAGCCTCCCAATGCCTTCCCCAAGGAAGCAGAGGCCTCTGATGCCACACACGGGACCCCCTTTGTCCCCTTTGTACTTGGAATTGAATGCAGTTGCCAGAATACCCTTTCTCCTCTCTTCTCGTTTCTTCTTACCCTTCTCTCATCTCTCGCCTTCTTTGCTATCCTCTTCCTTCTCTCTCCTTCTCTTATCTTTCTCCTTCCCTCTCCCATTTTCTTTTTACTCCCTCTTCTTTTTCCTGCCTCTTCCTCTTTGACCATTCTGTTTTTACTCCTCAAACTCTTTCTCTGCCTGTCTTTTTCTCTCTCTCTCTTTACTCCATGCTTATCTTTCTCTTAGAAGCCTCTTCCCTGAATTGACATGGGAGAGAATCCCGTACTGTGATCACCACTTCTTGGTATAGATACAGCAGAAGGGCATCGGAAGAAGAGACTTCATAATACACCCTTCCCTGTTGACACGACTGTGCACTAGGGAATCCAGTGAGGTTACTGAAGCCTGCTTGACCATGGAATTCTGATTGGAGAGTGATGTGGGCCTTCCCTGTGCTTTCCTCTGTCCATTGCTGTAGTTTTTTGTTTTTGTTTTTTGCCATCAATGTGACAACTCAAAGCTGTTTTGGCCCTTGAGAAAGTTTAATAATTAATTTTTCTCTATCACTGTAACACCTTATTCCCTGAGAATAAAAAGTAATCACATTGTTTCTTTTCTTTCTTTTTTTTTTTTTTTTTTTTTTGGAGATGGAGTCTTAGTCTTACTCTGTTGCCCAGGCCGGACTCGGCTCACTGCAACCCCCACCTCCCAGGTTCAAGCAATTCTCCTGCCTTAGCCTCCCAAGTAGCTGTGATTACAGGCACCTGCCACCACTCCTGGCTAATTTTTGTATTTTCAGTAGAGTTAGGGTTTCACCATGTTGGCCAGGCTGGTCTTGAACTTTTGACCTTAGGTGATCCTCCCACCTTGGCCTCCCAAAGTGCTGGGATTACAGGCACAAGCCACCACACCTGACCAATCACATTGTTTCTTAATTGTAAATTTCCTAAGGGCAGATACCATATTTCATGCATATTTCCATCTTCCACGGGGCCTGCACAGTGCCTGGTACAAAGTCAGAGTGCAATCAATATTCATTAAATTGAATGGAGTGGAGAAACAATGTCCTCTTGATTGGAGTCTTTTAGACTTAATCCCTTTTGGTGTCCACACCTGTCTAAATAGATCAGATTATTCTATAATAATAGGAAGCTTGAGACCCCTCCTTTGCCCAGGGCAGAAAAATTCCAGCCAGATCCACTTCAGCAGGTGATTTTCCTGCTGCAGGTGTCTAAAGATGAACTCTTCAGAGATTTGCTCTGTTGTCCTTTCAAGCATTTTATCCTTGAACCTAAGTATGTTCTTTTAAATATCCATGCAGACTCTCCATCTTTGCTTCACTTTGAACCTACTATTTCTTGTTTGAATTGAAGAGTGACTTTTATGACTTCTACAAAACACTCCCTTAAAATAGTTTCCAGGGTTGAAGACAGCAGCCGAGATTTTCTCTCTCCTCTTTCATTTCTTTAGATTGACAGCTTCTGATTTTGGCTCTGCTACTAATCACCCTGAGTGCGTCAGTTTCTTTGTTGGTGTCAGTTTCTTCAAGTGTTAGTGAAAGGCTGGACAAAACATGATTCACTGCCTGTTTTTGTAAATAAAGTTTTACTGGAACACAATCACGCCCATTTGTTTAGGTATTCTCTTGGGTTGCGTTTGTGCTACAACAATAAAGTAGTTATGACAGAGACTATATGGTCTAAAAAGTCTAAAACATTTACTATCTAATCTGTTATAAAAAGGGTTTGCCAACTCCTGGAATAGATTAAGACTCTTTTAATCTGAACATCTGCGCCATGGTTTAGCTAGTTCTACTGAGTGACTCATTCTTATAGATAGGCATCTCCTCATGTGGGGGATACACACTACTGGGGTTCCTGGACATGACTTTGGGGATCCACTGCCTGAAATCAAGCAGCACTGAAGTCCATCCTGCGCAGTTATTGTCTTCTAATTTCTCATCCAATCCTTCCCATTGTATCTAAGAGAGAGGCTCAAGTTGACACTAGAATGTGAAACCATGATTTTCTCTGGCTCGTTTCTTCGGCACACCATAGTATCCAGCTGGAATTTAATCACACTTATTTTACCCCCACTGTAGGGGTTCATAATCCCTTATGTGAAATTTCAAAGTCCTAAAATCTCTGAAAATGGACGTTTTTTCATAAACCATTTGATAGTTATACTTAACCCAAACAGACAGGAGATTACATATAGCCTTTAAATTTTGTCTTAAATGGGATGACATCAAACTAAAAATCTTTTGCACAGCAAAGGAAACAATTAACAGAGTGAATAGACAACTTACAGAATGGGAGAAAGTATTTGCAAACTATGTATCTGACAAGGAGTTAATATCCGGTATATATCAGGAACTTAACAGCAAAAACAACAGCAACAACAAGAAATAAAAAAAAAAACCCCTAAAGTCCCCACAGTAACCCAATTAAAAAATGAGGAAAAGACTTTAATAGACATTTCTCAAAAGAAGACATACAAATGACCAACAGGTATTTGAAGAAATGTTCAACATTACTAATCATTAGGAAATTGCAAATCAAAACCACAGTGAGATATTACCTCATTCTCACCAGAATGGCTATTATCAAAAAGGCAAAATAAAAGTTGGCAAGGATGTGGCGAAAAGGGAACACTTACATGCTGTTGGTGGGACTATGAATTAGCACAGTCACTGTGGAAAACAATATGGAGGTTCCTTAAAAAATTAAAATTAGAACTCCTATATGATCGAACAGTCCCACTACTGGGTATACAAAAAAATGACATTGATATGTCAAGGAGATATCTATACTCTTATGTTTATTGCAGCATTATTTACAATAGCCAAGATACGAAATCAATCTAAACACCCAACAATGGATGAATGAATTAAAAATGGCAGATATGTAAATTATGTAATCAAAAAATTTTTAATTTCACCTTAATGCTTTTTTATTTTGCTTTATTTTGAAAGATTTTAGCCTCTGTGGTGACCCCTTTTTTGTCCCTCAACTTGAGATGTATGAAGGCATTTGGTCTCCCTGGGAGTGGGTAGAGGCAGCCAGGGTTTACCTGTACACTGACTTGAGACCAGTTGAATAAAAGTGCACACCTTAAAAAAAAGACATATATGCACAATGGAATATTATTCAGCTATAAAAAATGAAATCTGGTCATTTGTGTCAACACGGATGAACGTGGAAGATATCACATTATTAAGTGAAATAAACCAGACACTGAAAGACAAATACCATATGATCTCACACATAAGTGCAATCTGAAAAAGCTATGTCATAGAAGTAGAGAGTAGAACAGTGGATACCAGAGACTAGGAAGGGGCAGCAGGAATAGGGGAAGATGGGATGATGTTGGTCAATGGGTACCAAGTTACAATAAGAGAAGCGAAACAAGTTCTGGCATTCCGTTGCACAGCAGGGTGACTATGGTTAGCAGTCAGGCGTTGTATATTGTGAACTAGCCAGAAAAGAAGCTTTCAAGTATTCTCACCACAAAAAAAAAAAAAAAAAAGATAAAGCATGAGGTGATTTGATAATTATACAACCTATAGGGATGTTAAAACATCAAGTTGTAACATATAAACATGTACAATTACAATGTCAAAAAATTTAAAAATGTAAGTCTTTCATTTTCATATAATGATGATCTTCATCATGAATAAAAAGATCGTGAATGTATATAAGTTATGCTGCAAAACTATAAACGTATCTAATAAGAGGTGCAGTCCTGGGGGTATATGACCATTTTGCTTTTCTAAAGTCTAGAAAATTCTGAATTCTGAAATGCATCTGACCCTGGGGTTTTGGATTAGAGATGTGGACCCACATTTCTTTTAATGGCTACTTCCTATTTATGGTAAAACATTTACAAGTATATAGAGTAAGCCTATTTAAACCCTCCAAAATACATATATAGTAATAAGGGGTGCTCATATCTGACTCACATTGAAGAGCGGTACAGAAATGACTGACGTTTGGGAAAGCTTGTCCTAAAGGGCATTTTCCATCCCTTTAACGACCCCTCAACTCTTTTTTTTTCTTGTTTCTCACACTATTTTTAATTCTTAATTCTCACCAAACCACCCCTTACTGCCATCAAACCTGGAGCATCTTTGTGTGTGATGGTGAATTAATGAACAATCCTGTCTTACCCATACAATGGTATGTGGCTTCAAGAGCTGATTCGACATTCCTGACACTTTTAGAGACCACCTTTGAGGTCACTGAGGACTTGCACAGGAAGGGTTTTCCCTGGGGAAACTGGATGGGGAGCAGGAGTCAGGGATCTCAAAATTCTGGGTCCCGGGGACAGTATCCATGGCTTCTGGACCAGACTTATCAGAGTGCTGTGTTTTGAAAGGAGCTGGTTCAATCCTTTCAAAGGGCAATATCCCCAGCTCTAAGTAGTTCTTAAAACACCAAACAACATTAGCTCCCACAAATGAGGGAGGCTTAAGCCTAAACCTGATTACAGCCAACAGTGGTGAGGCGGCCAAGGTGCTATAAAGAAATTATGTTATTATGTCCAAGGGATGCCATTAAAACTCTGTTTACAAACCAAATGTGCCAGAGAATGGGTCAGGGAAAGAATTATTAGCAACAAAGCTATTTGATCTCTTTTATGATCCAGTGAGTCATATCGCTCCATGATCTAGAAGGTGAATAATGAAAACCTCAAGCCTGTTGATTTATAAACAGGCCCAGAATTCTGTGTTCTTTAACCTCAGATGCCCTTTTAAGTGTGACTTACCCTAAATCAAATGGGACATCAGATACCACTGGGCTTCTCCCTCCTCCTGAGAGGTAATTGAAGAGGTGATTGGCGTACAGGGTGCATAAAATCCCTGCTCAAGATGATGGATAGCTTCAGGGAAGGGTCACTAGCCTGGACTTAGAGACACGGCTTTGTTTCTACATGTCTTGTATCTGCAGGGCTTGAGGCTCCAAAGCTGCTTTTGTTCAAGCTCCTGGATTCTCAGCTGACCAAGGAAAGGGAGGCTTAGGGGTCGAAGTCAGCACTTTGTCCTAATAGCTGCAGTTTTGTTCCTCTTTTCTCCCCCTGAGAAGGTTATAAGGAATAGGATCAATCTAGGTTTACATCAGAACTCCACTGCTATGGACTGCAACCTCAGGACAGTTACTTAAGGCCTCTGAGCCTCAGTTTCCACATCTTTAAAATGACACAATCACGGTTGGAGCCCTTACTCTGTGCCCAGCATTAGGCTAAGGTGCTTTATATGCACCACATTCCTTCCTTCCTTCCTTCCTTCCTTCCTTCCTTCCTTCCTTCCTTCCTCTTTCCCTCTCTCTCTCTTTCTCTTTCTGTCTTTCTTTCTCTTGCTATGTTGCCCAGGCAGGTCTCAAACCCCTGCATTTAAATGATCCTCTTGCCTAGGCCTCCCAAGGTGTTAGGATTACAAGTGTGAGCCACCAAGTCTGGCTTCCAGATTATTTAAATCCTCACAATGATCAGACAAATCATTTATTTTGACCCTGCCATGTGACAGACACCCCTCTAAGAATTTTCTATCTATTTGTTCATTTCATCCTCACGATAACTCTGTGAGGCGGTGCTGATATCAGGGTCTCCTCCAGGAGCCGTCTCTGAAACAGGATTTGAGTCTAAGTGGAGAATTTAAGAGGAGATCTCAAGAAGCATGTGCAAGGAAGTGGGGAACTGAGATCGGAAAGGAAAGAAGTTCATCAAGCCTTAGCTCTCACCTCATGTCACCAGCATCCGTACTGCAGGCAATTTGGATGCAGTCCCCATGGGAATCTCTAGGAAGGGTGCACGCCAGGTCTGTGTCACCAAATCACAAGGAAGTCGTGGTGATCAGGCCCCAACTCCAGTCAATCATGGTCCAGGGCTCCTCCAGGGGTCAATCCCAACTTTTCCAGCAGGTCCCACATGCAGGTCAAATAAATCCCTCGAGCAAAGAATCGTAGGTACTCAGGGTTATAGTCAGAAGCCATTGAGTCTGCTTGCATGGGAATGTTGGAGGGAGGGTATGGGTCTAGCCCCATAACATCCACTACAGGTCCATGTTGAGCGGGGGGAAAATCTGAGCCACGGAGATTTGAAGTGTCTTCCTCCAAATTTCCCAATGGCAGGTGGGAGGAGGGGGCCAGGTTACATATCCACTGGTCATCTTACTTCAGGGTCCATAATGGAAGCTTATCGGTGATGCTTCATAACCCTCCACAGAAGGTATCAATATTTTATTCTACAGATGAAGAATCTGAAGTTCAGGGATGCAAATTGACTTTGTCCTATAGCAAATGAGCAGCAAATAACTGAGCCAGGGCTGAAACCTCCATGGACTTCAAAGTCAGGGTCAGTCTCAGCACGCTGCAATCTTTTTGCCTGCCGAGAATCCCCTAGTTTCTCCTGAATCAGACCAGTTCTCCAGTGTCTCAAACCAGATGTCCAGGCTTCAAGGACCGGCAGAAGGTTGATGCTGTCTCATTTCCTTAAGGCTAACGTCATGGCTGAAGGCGAGGAAAGGTCATTTGTGAGTATTTGGCCTGTGTGTCCACCCTTCAGTGAGGCTATCTCCAAGGGGGCTGACTCAGGGCTCGAGAGCCATCTGACAGTTTCCAGTTCCTAGATGCTGCCTGACTCAGCTCTTTCTTTCTTCCATGTTTTGTTGTCACCCAGGTCCCATCCTCTATGTTATTTGGGCATGTCAAAAATTATGCACCTTTGAATCAGAGTTGGCATAAAAGGCTGTAATAGTGCGTACTAAAATCGATTATTTGAGACCTTCAAGCAGAAAGTCTCTCTCCTTCTTCTTCCCCTCCTCCTTCCCTTCAAGGAGTGACACAAAGACTTAGAAAGTCCTACTGGGCTCACAAGCACCCTGGCAGGGAGGGCGGAGAGCAGTGTTAAGAAACCACATGGTGCCATTAGATGCTCTTGACGTGCTGTGGTTTTTCTGGTTCACTCTGCTAGACTGTGCCCAGGGCTGTTCCTGGAGCTGTCTGTCATTGTACTTACAACTCACATCACACCCCGAGTCAGCCTGTTACCCCGCAGAGCCAACAGCCTGGCCTTTTTCATGCAAAGCCAGCAAAAACAGACCGCCTGGCAGAGCTGGAAAGCACAGACTCCGGAGCCCCCTTCTTTCTTGCAGCAATAATAAATGATAACAGCATTGAGGATGACTGGAGAGGCTGATGATGATAAGAAACACACAAACAAAAAAGGCATCTTCTAAGCCCTGGACTGGGAGACTGGGTGTAGTTTGGACACACATTTGCTTGGTAACCTTGGGCAACTACTTTCCTCTAACTGGGCCTCATCTGTTTGCTCATCCATAAAATGGAAACGCTGAGCTGGAAATGAACCTAAAGTTTCTTTTCAACACTTGAGTATTGTATTAGTTTCCTGGGGCTGCTGTCACAAAATACCACACAAACTAGGTGGCTTAAAACAACTGAAATTTATTCTCTCAGGATTCTGGGGGCTGAAGTCTGGAATGAAGATGTCAGTAGGGCCATGCTTCCTTCAATACTCAGAATAAGCTCCTTACTTACTTGTTTTCAGCTTCTGTGGGAGCTGTCAATCCTTGGAGTTCTTGGCTTGCAGCTGCATTCATCCAGTCCCTGCCTCCATCCCCACAGGGTGCTCTCCCCTGCGTCTGTGTCCTCATATGTGTGTCTAAATTTGAGTCTGGGTCTAAATTTCTCTCATTTGATAAAGACACCAGTCATATTGCAGGAGTGCCTACCATGCAATAGTATGAGCTCATCTTAACTTGAGTATTGAATCTGCAAAGACGTTTTCTTTTTTCTTCCAAGTAAAGTCACATTTACAGGTACTAGGGGGTTAAGACTTCAATGTACCTTTTTAGAGTTGACACAGTTCAACCCATAATGGGTATTAATGAGTATTTTCCTAGTGACCAGGTTTATGAGGTTTTATTTTGAAATTTGAGATAGAAGATATTGATGACTTCCCTTCAATGGAGGAGAAACTGGGGAATCAAGAGCAAGGACCATGTTAACTGCAGCCAGAGCTGACATTAAGTTGGGCTGCATTGGTACAGCTTTATGGGTTGATAAGAAGACCTACTACTGTCCTGAGATGCTTCCACCCATGAAATCCCTGATCTCCCGGCTGCCATAGTGGCAAGACGGCTTGTTTTTCTATGGCTGGAGTTTCTGATTGGTTTTGGTTAATATGTTGAGTAATACAGAAGTCCATGGTGACATCAGGACAACTTTGGTGAAAACTGAGACCAGGTGGGGTGAGTTCCACTTCCTCTCGCATGCTGCCCTACAATAGATCATACACTCCTCCAGGGCAGGGAGGTTTTTCTCTCTTGTTCACTGATGTATTGCCAGGGCCCAGCACAGAAGATTAAGGCTGGAGCACATAGTAGATGTTCCATAAATGCTTGTTGAATGAATTAATGAATTCTCAGATAAATCTGACAGCAAATATAAGCAAAGGAAGCATCAAGAAATAATCTTCTAGCACCAAAGTGCCCTTTTGAAATGTTCAGAACCTTTTTATTCTGTGTCCATTCACTTAAGAAGTAGACATGTCATAACTTGAGATGTGTTCAACACTTTTACATCCTTAGAGTCACTGACACTGTCCCCATTTTCTAGCTGAGGCTGAGACTAAGACAGGTTGAATACTTACTGGAAGGCACGTAGAAAATACATTGCAGAGACTAGAGCCCTGGCCACATCTGCCCAGCAGGGCTGGGCCGTTCTTTTCCACACTCTAAGAGAAGCATGTAATTTGTCTCCCAGCCCCCAATCCCATGTATAATCATGTATTCCTTTATGTGATTATTTAAGTAATGCCTGTCATCCCCATTAGACCAGAAGCTCTGTATTGCTCTGATACCTACATTTGCTTGTGGTTCAGAGTAGTTGCTTGCTGTTGTAGGCATCCTCTAAGATGGCTCTCAATGACCTTGCCTTCTGGTGTCCAGGCCCTTTTATAAATACTACCCCCTCAACCCCCAATGCCACTGAAGAAGGCTGGCCTGTATAACCAATAAGACATTGCAAAAGTAATGTTGTACAATTTCTGAGGCTGGGTCGCAAAAGACATTGCAATGCCCACCTTGCTCTCTCTTGGGTCACTTGCTCAGGGGAAGCCAGCTGCCATGTGGTAAGGACCCTCAAGCAGCCCCATGGAGAGGTCCACGAAGTGAACAACTGAGGTTTCCAGCCAAGAGCCTTGGGAGTGAGCTGCCTTGGCAGTAGATCCTCCAGCCCCAGTCAAACCTTCAGATGAGACCACTGTCCCAGGTGACATTTGTGACTGAAGCTTCATGAGCAACCCTGAAGCACAGTCACCCAGCTAAGCCACTCCTGAATTACTGATCCACAAAAATGAATTTATAAATGCTTGGTTTTGTTTTAAGCCACTAAGTTTTGAGGTAACTTGTCATGGGGCCACAGATCATAAATACTATGCTCAGTGTGAGTTTCTTGAATGAATAAGGAAACGGATGCATAAATCAATGAATGAACAAAAATACTGTTTTTCAGGCTAATTATAGTTATCTAGAAACTAGCTCCATCCACCATGGACGAAGTGGGTGACTTCAGGCAAATATAATCTTGCTGCCCTGGGCCTTGGTTTCCTCATCTGTAAAATGGGATGATAAGAGCAGTAGCCACCTCAGAGATTTGCTGCAAAGATTCAGGAGGAAAACATAGGCAAAGACACTTAGCATGGTTCTTGGCATGGATCATACTGGAATTATTTAACACTCAGCACAACCTATGCATAAGCAGTTAGAATGGTCACCAACTGGCTTGATATCAGCCCTGGGGTGGGGCCCATGATAAGCTCTCCAGAATTGGTAGCTGTCATCATCATCATTGCCACCAGGCCAAAGGCTAATAGACTCAGTGCCTGCAGCAAGGAGCTCTCAACTTAGTGTGGGAAAGAGACAAGCAAGCAAACATTTACACTAGTGTGATGAAGGGCATAAGAATGTGCAAAATGATGATCCATTCTGCTACAGGAGGAAAATGTCCATATAATCACAGAGGGCAGAGGTCCAGAGGTCTCTGGCCCGAACCTCAATTCCAGCTCTCAGACGCTTTTAAGAGTTGACATTTGTTCCCACTGTTTCGCTCAGTTTTGGAACAAAGAAGCTAGTTCTGAGCCCATCTAAAACCAAACTCCACCACTCATCTCCTATTACGACCTTGGGCAAGTCACTTAGCCTCTCTGAACCTGCTTCCCCATTTATAAAAGGGGAACCATTAAAGTTTTTAACTCCTAGCAAGCACTTAAGACAGTGCTTGGTGTTATGTTTGACACTGGTAAGTGCTTTATAAATGTCATGTGGGTTACTATTGTTACCACTTTTATTATTTGAGGTGCTGAATTAGACCCCTTCTTCCTGAAAGACTTCTGTTCTCATGGAAAAGATGGCTCCATGAGAGACTAACCTTAGTTTTCCTTCCCACACATACCATACACAGGGCCCTCTTGAACTTCAAAGAGAAGCCCTGCCAGGAAGCTCAACTTGCTGTAAGTTTAGCAGGAGAAAGATGGGAGCCGGCTTCGAGGGCTGCTGAGCAGCTGTTTGATATCACACCAGGGTGGCCAAGACTTTGGGGACGGGCCTGTTTACTCCTTGCAGATAACATCTCTAGTGGACTGTGGGGAGGGATGGGAAGGACGCTCAGGGTCATCCTTCACCTTTGTAGTTGTTTAAATGTCGATTATAACGCATCTGAGACTGACTTGCACTAGGGTGAGGAGCGAGTGATGTGTTTGAAGATATCCCATATATTTGCTTGAAGACTTCATTTAGGGGATCTTAAATCTCTTAACAAAAATTGGTGGATCTCAGCCATCGTTTTTCTGGTTAAGATAGTGCTCGGCAGCATTTTTGTTAATAACCTTCATGGTTGAAAACTCTTTCTAAGATACCAGAGGCCTTCTCCATCTTAATTAAATATGGCAATGAATATTAATAAGAAATCGAGCTATCTAACTAATTGAAATGAAATGAGAATTGGATTTTGGAAAATAAGAAGTGCACAGACAAAGATGTTTTGGAAGCAACTTGTTTTTTTAAAAAGTGCAATGGCTTTCTTACTGCAGGATTTCCTAGGGTCTGTTGTATGCCCATGTGCATTTTGATTTTGTCTCCCTGAAAAGGACCTAGAAAGCCACAAGTTTTGCAAGAGATTTTGGATCACAGAATCTTTAATTTGTGGAGCATAGTATGAGATTAGTATCCTTAGGTACACACTTTGGTCCAGGCTACCATGAGAATAAAATAGGTCAAGTACTCAGACCAGTGCACACCACCCACAGCAAATGCTTGGGTAATGGTACACGTTATTACTGTTACGATGGAGGGGGTTGAACTTCAACTTCTAACTCAAGAAATTAATGATTTTCATTATAATGCCATCACAAAAAGGTAATTGAGCTTGTTGGCTTGGATGAAATGGAAAAAAATAATTGAAATTATGCACTCAACATAATTTCTTTCATAATTTAAATTTAGTTCTTAACAAGTTAATCTTCATTTGTCTTTTTTTTTTTTTTTTGGTTTGATTTTTTTTATAAGATCTTAACAAACGATGAAATCCTCAGAGGCAACTCAAATAATATCCCAGGAAAATCCCACGGCACACGTTTCAGCATGTATGGGAAATGTGTTGTCTTGACAAGGGGCATAATCCAGCAGACCCTGGGTTGCACCAGTGTCCTACCTGGGACACGCATGTGCTGTGAGCAGATGGAAACCACCTCACTGCTTTGGATACTGGGCTCTCAAATTATGAAACATAAACAGGAGATTAATGCATCGGCTTGCCACTCAAAGTGTGGTCCTCAGATCAGCAGCAGTGACATCACCTGGGGTTATTATTTTTCTTGGAGGGAGGTCCTTTCCCATGTACTTAAAATGTCCAGATTTTGTTGGCAACTTGGTAAAGTGGCCATTTGCTTAGCCAGATGTGCCTAAACATTTTGGAACTCCGAGTTAAGGAGGGCAGTTCCTGCTTCAAGGAGAGAGCTGGTGCCAATTCTAATTTTCATTTCTAGATCTGGATCTTTATGACAAAAACCTCATCAACCTGGAAGAGTAACTTTCCTGCTTTCGACTCTGAGTTCTCCATCACCTCCCTTGGCTCCTTGCACATACACTCTCTCTTCTTTTCCATATAATAAAACAGCAATGTAATCAGCCCCTGGAACGTGTCTTGGCAAAAGGAATAAACTCAGGCAGCTTGGTTTATTAGCTGTTTCCATGGGAGAGAACTCTTGGGGCCAAACAGATATTTACAAATATTGTAAGCACTCTGCTGCTCCTCAGCAGTGACATGGCTGTCTGGAGATAAACAGCTTCTCAGAGAAGTTAGGTTTTCTTCTCCACCCTCTCCTCCTGCACCCTTCTCATCTATCTTGCTTTCAGCCAGATCATCCTATAACTAGAAGGTCCCCAGAAGAGATTTTTTTACCACCTGTGGCATTGAGGGCCTGAGGGCTTGAGGTTTACTACTCTGGGGGAACAGACCAGCAATGTGGTTGTGAAAGATGAATATTTTGATATATTTTGTGATTTAGCCTGCTCAGAGCCTTTGTGAGCAGAAGTGAGCATCTCATAAATGGTGTTTTTAGCCTCACAGCTCTTACAGTGGTTAGAGGACTAAGTTCAGGGTAATTATATCAACTTCTTTCTCCAAGTATTCATTTATTCAACAAATACAAATAGATATTGACTCCCAGCACATACAAGGCAGTGCATTCAATGCTGAAGTTACCATCTTGTATCTGTTAGGGTCCAACGAGAAAACTGGCATCATTAAAGGTCCTTCAAGCAGAGAGAATTTAATGCAGGAAATTGAATCCATAGGTGATGGAGAAGCTGAGGAAGCAGATAGCAGAGAGTGAAGCAGCATAGAGTTTACCAGTAGCCGGAAGTCACTACTGTCTCTAAAGAAAAGGGACAAAAAGAGGAGCTTATACTTTCAGAGACTAAGTGCCAGGACCTTCAAGTGTAGCCAAGATTGTCAAGCAGCTATAGCTTCTGCCAGAGCCTTTGTGAAGTGATACTCAACTGTGTCCTCTTTCTTTGCTCTTGTCTTCCATCAGAGCCTCCTACTGCCTGAGTAGGCAAGGAAGCAAGAAGGCAAAGGAGCTTGGAAAATGTAGCTCCTTATGATTTGGAAGAGAATAGAGCAGACAATGGATCTGAGAGTGAGTAGGTGCATAGTTGGCATATGTGGTGAGAGGGACGGGTACAGTCTTGGAAAAATGTGTCAACCATTGCCTGGCCCTACCGTATCCTTGACACTCATCTCTCAAGCCCAAACTGAATCTAAAGGGTGAGAGATGATGGTCTTCCTTTTTTTTTCCCAACCTAAACTTTGGGAACTTGCCAAGAGAAAAAAAGTCACATTGCAAAAGGAAATTTACTTAGTAGATGAGCCGAAGTTTCTATGAACAAGTCCCCAGTGACACCATTTTAGTTTTAGAGCCCCCAAATTAGCATTGGGGTGTTTTCCAGCCTTGAAAACACCTTTCCCCGCAACAATCATGATTAAATTTTTTGAATACTTGGTATGTGCTGGCCATTGTGCTAAATTCTTCCCATGCATTAACTTTTTAAACTTTATATTGATCCCATGAGGTAGCAATAGCTACTCTTATTAGAACCAATTTGTAGATTAGCAATCCAAGGTTTAGACAGGTTAAATTTAGCATATTGCCAGGGAGTGGTAGAGCTGGAGACAGGCAATCGGACTTCCAAACCCATAGTTTTAGCCACTTTTCAATATTGCCTTCCAATGAAAGTGTATTTAATGTTGTCACAGGTAAGAGGAATATCTGAGTTGAATATAGTTCAGATGATATAGTTCAGAATATAGTTTACTGCAACCCCTCCCACACTAAATCATAGATTAAACAAGGTAGTCACTTATTTTTGTTGCACATAAAAGGGACTGCTAATATGGCAACTCTGCATCTTGGAGTTTTCAGTAGCTGGGATTTCTCTTTTTTCTTTGTCATCCTTAGGGTGTTTTTGGTCATTGACACTTTTCTAGGTATTTCATCACCAAATTTGTAATCTAGACAGTAGAAATAGTAAGATAAATGTGAGGGGAAAAAACTCCTTCACTCTTAGAGCATGACACAAAAATCGCACACATTTTTCTCTGTCCCATTAGCCAGAACTTAGTTATATGTTCCCACCTAGCTGCAAGGGAGCTGGGAAATGGGCAGTCTGGCTAAATTCAATTATTCTGTCAATACAGTGGAAAAGAAAAATATTGAGGGACAACTCTCTGGTTCTGCTTGCACATACCTTTCTTTTTACTTCAATGTTCAACATACTGATTGAAAATCTTTTCCATGTTTCATCTCAGCTAACGTGCAAATCTCCAATTTGGGATAATTTTGTGTTCAGTTTACAATACATGAGGCAACTGAGGACATGAGAGTTGAAATTACTTGTTTCAACACATGAGTCAGTTATGTGGTGATTGAGGTTGGAATGAGTATTTATTTTATAAGTGGCCTTTCAATTGTTTTTTATATTGCAAATGGCTTTTTGCTTCTTGATATAACCTCGTTACTGTGTTCGAGTTGGATGATATATTCTTATGTAATGAAGGCTCTGCATATAAACACCCTTTGTTTAATGCTCAGTGCTATCCAACTATTAGAAATTATTATTGGAAATATTACTCAATTTTTGACATTAACACAATTCCAGCAAGTCTGAACTAACTGATTCATGTGAAACAATAAAAAATGTGAGAGAGCTGAAGTGTCTGGAGGGTTTAGTCAAGAATTATTCATTTTTATGGACAGAAACTTAGCCTCTCTCAAGCCAGGAGAATTAACTGTAACAGACACCAGATGATATCCTGTGTATTCAAGGGTTCGAAACAAAGTTTAGGGGATCCCACTAGTTAGGAATTTGTCATTTGAGCCCTACACAACACATTGTATAGGGAAGCACATATTGTCATGATATAAAAATTACCACCAATAAACTCATGCACATTTTCCCCAGCAAACATCTCAGCCCGTTCACATGAGTGTAACTACTCACTAGTGCATCAATACCTTTGTTGGACACTCCCTCACAGGTTGCCAGATGCTGTAGGTATCTGACCATACCATGCAAATACAATGCAAATAGATTGCAAAGCAAAATTGCAAATCTTGCAAAAGATGCAGGATTTCAGAAAGTGGATGGAAATTTTGCTGGAGAACGACTCTAATTACAAGCAAAGCATCTGATGGATGGGAATGTGGTAGCATCAGGCCAGTTGACAGGACAGGTGCTTCAGATGAGAATGATTTGTGTATCAAAGGATTAAGAGAGGCCCTTAGGAAAATTGATGAAGCCCTCCAGTATTTCTGAAAAATTACCACCTTTATAATCCTGCTGCAAAAAAGTCCACTGTGAAGGGAACATGTCATCTTACGATATCATGTAATTTATGTAAATATATAGTTTCAGAATACTTGCCAAAACTTGATTCAAACTTTGTTCATTCTAAGAATTAGAACACTGTTGACATTACAACCAGACTGTTGTTAGATATGATAAAATAACTTGTTTTTCTAACTTTCAGCTTGAAGAGTTTTCAATCCCCTAGGGTTCCCTTGGATGTTTTATTAGATTGTGAAGTTTACTGAATATTCCTTGTTATGAGATGGGGTTGGAGGTTTTGACTTGCTGATCAGCCTTTTTGCTTTAGCTGGCTGGAAGCAATTGCTGTGCAAAGGAATATGTGTTGGGAGAGCCTCAATTCTTGGCACCTCCTTGGGTGCTGGAGTGGCAGACTACGGCTGCTGCTTCTCACAAAAACAGCCACAACAAACATTCAGTAGACCTTTATCATGTGCAAAGCCAAATGTTTACATGGGCTATGTCATGGAATCCTCAGGTCACCCTATACGGTAACTGTTGTTTCAGACCCATTTAACAGTTGAAGACAGTAAGGTTTAGCAAAGTTAAGCATTCTGTCACTAAGTTTCAACACTTGGTCCTTTGGGAAACTAAATCCCTTCTCCCCCACCCCCCACTTTTTAAAATTGTGGTAAAAACATTTAACATAAGGCTTACCCTTTTATACAGATTTTAAGTGTACAATGCAGTATTGTTGACTCTAGGCACCATGTTGTACAGCAGATTTCTAGACTTACTTATGTTGCATGACTGAAATTTTACACCCGTTGAATAGCAATTCCCCCTTTTCCCCTGCTCCCTGTCCCTGGCATCCACCATTCTACACTCATGGGGCACCAAGCCAGGCATGAGGGATTCACCCCCTGCACCAAACCCTCCGCCCCACCCTACCCCAACTCCAACACTAGAGATCAAATGTTTGCCTAAGATTTGGAGGACACAAATATCCACAGTGCATCAGCTGGGGACTCAGGGGAGAAAAAGGCAATAGGCTGACATTAGTAAGAGCTTGAGCCTGACTTTCTACAGATCTAGATTTAAATTCTGGCTCTGTCAATTCTTAACCTTGGGACCTTATACAAGGGAATTAGCCATTCAATGTGGAAAGAATGCCCAGAGACTGTAATATTCACAGAGCTAGAGATTGAGCTGGGTTCTGATCTTGCTTCTTCCACTCTTGGGTGTCAGACCTCACTATCCCCCAACCCTCAGTGTAGATCCGTCATGTACCAGGACCACGCAGAATCACTCTCTTCTTTGTGCCTCTCTTTATCCCCTGCAAGCTCCTATGTTTACATTTATTAGTTTCCTTCTTAGTCTCCCCCATTAGAATATAAGTTTCTCGAAGGCAGTTGTGACTTAGTCCACATTTGTACCCCACGTAGCAGGCAGCCTCTAACATGACCCCCAGTGATCCACACTTCCTGGTATTAAATACAATTGTGCAATTTCCTTCCCTTGAGTGAAGAATGGACTTACTGATTCACTCTAATGCATAGAATACAACAAAAATAAACTGGACTGTCACTTTCAAGATTAGGTTACAAAGAGAGAGAGACTTCTGTCTTGTGCACCTTCTCTGGTTCTCTTGTTCTCTGTCTCTGGGAGAAGCCAGCTGCCACTTGGTGAGGCACCCTAAGGAGAGACTCACATGGCAAGGAAAGACCCAAGCTAACAAAGACCCAAGGCCCTTTGTTCTACAACCTGTAAGGAATAGTGTTATTCCCAGTTGAGCCTTCAGATAAGGCTGCAGTCCCAGCCAAGACCTTGATTACAGTCTTATAAAAGACCTTGAAGCAGGGAACCCAGCTAAGCTAGGACCAGGTTCCAGCTAAGTTTTGACCTATGGAAACTATGAGATAATAAATGTTTGCTTGTATTTTAAGCTACTAAGTTTTCAAGTAATTTGTTATACAGCAATAGATCAGTAACGTACTTTAAAAACTAGTGCAGTACCCAAGATCTGAAGGGTATTTAAATAGCCTTGTTGAATAAATAAATGACCTCAGAATCTTAATACTAATGGCCATGCTAATAATGAACACTTACTGAGTGCCTAATATGTGCCAGGCCTATGATAGACATTGTCTTAAGGTATCGTAGAAGAGTAGGAACAATTGTGATTCCTATTGTGTTGATGATAAAACTGAGATCTAGAGTGGTTACATAAGTTGAGTCAGGATTTAAACTCACTTCTATCTAACCCAAATCTTGATATATCTATCATTGTTCTGCCCTCTTTGTCTATCTTGGCATTTTAATCTAATTTTTTATTTTATAGAAAGGAAACGGACCTGGCAAAGGGAAAGGACTTAAGGTTACACTATGAATTAAAGAGCCAGGACTAGCATTCTAGCCTCCTGATAGTCTATCGGTGCATTTTCTACCCCCCATCCTAGCCTGTCTTGAGGATACCACACTGTCAGGAAAGGCTGGCTATATCTTTGCAAGCTCAACAATCATGCCGTTGATGGCTACCTTATGTATCACCCAAACATGGAAAATGCAGTTACCCAATGACATCCATGCCAAAGTTGAACTTATTTACAGTAACTACACCTGCTTCTCCAGTAAGAAGCTCCTGTGTAATTGAGTGGACTGGGCAGGAATTAGATCTGGGCCCATGATCTATACAACCTGCCTGTAGCTTAATCTATGTCAATTATTTCCGCTGATCTCTGTTCTGTAGCAAAAGTTGACCATGTGGCTTTGGGAAGGCCAGCAGAGGGGCAGCAGCAGATACATTTGGAAAGGGTCGTGCAGATGGTATGACTTGCCAGTTTTAAAACCAGAAGAGCTTTTGGGCAGTCTTGCTTACTTTTTACATAAATTTAAAATGCCCTGTATGCCTTTCCTGATACCCTGGGCCTCTTCTTTGCCAGGAAGCTTTCTTTTCTCCTTTTAACAGCGTCCACCATGTATTGAGGTATCATTACTTGTCTTTCTCTGTGACTAGAATTTCCTGGACACAAGAATTTTGTCCCGTTTATCTCTGTGTTACTAACACATCATTCAGTGCCTGGCACCTGGCAGAGGGATCACTTGACTGTTGTACTGGAAGTAAATGAAAAGGGCTGAAGTATAGCCCCCTCCACCCTAGTGCCCCATGCTCTCCCTCTCTCATAAGCTTGTCTCTTTCTCATACATGTCAGCATAGGGTGCAGTGCAGCGTAGTTTGTCCTAAGCATAATATGAAAGGTAATCGAACTGGCTCAGAAATAAGCCCTTGATCAAGATGTCCAAAGCTTTTTTTTTTTTTAAATTCGCTCCTTGAATATTTGAATATTATTTTTCTCTTTGAGAGAGTCCTACTATATAATTAACAAGCTAAAGGCTCTAAAAGTCTGATAATAATAAAGAAACTAGAATTATTTTGTTTCATTTTTGAACCCACTTATTATGGTATGATTGGCGTATAAAAGGCTGTACAGATTTAATGCATACATCTCAATGAGTTTGGAAAAAAATATACATTGCAATGCCATCACCCATCATGGCTGAAGACATACACGTCACCTTCCAAAGTTTTCTCCTGCCCCCATTATGATGATAATAATGATGATTATTTTGGTACCAAGAACACTTAACATAATATCTACCCTTTTAGCAAATTTTAAGTATATAATACAGTATTGTTAGCTATAGGCACTATGCTCTATATGCTCTATAGTAGATCTCTAGAACACATTTATTTTGCACAACTAAAATTTTCATTTTCCCATTTTTCCCTCCTCCCAGCCTCTGACAACTGCCATTCTATAATCTACTTCTATGAGTTTGACAACTTTAAGTTTTACATAGAAGTGAGATCATGCAGTATTTGTCATTCTGTGTCTGGCTTATTTCACTTAGCATAATGACCTTCAGTTTAATCAGTGTTGCTGCAAATCGTGAGATTTTCTTCTTGCTAAAGGCTGATTTGGGGAGGCTATCGTGGGCAGATCACATGAGGCCAGGAGTTTAAGACCAGCGTGAGAGACATGGTGAAACCCTGTCTTTACTAAAAATACAAAAATTAGCCAGGTGTGGTGGTGCACGTCTGTAATCCCAGCTACTCTGGAGGCTGAAGCATGGGCATCAATTGGACCTGGAAAGCGGAGGTTGCAGTAAGCTGAGATCACTGCGCTCCAGCCTGGGAGACAGAACGAGTCTCTGTCTCAAAAAAAAAAAAAAACTATTTACTTTTAAATTGATAAACACAAGGCAATTCATATGTTAGCTTGATTTAGCCATTCTACAATGTATACATATATCAAAACATTATATCATATACCATAAATCTATACCTTTTCATATCACAATTTCTTCATCCACTTATTAACCGATGGACACGTAAGTTGAGTCCATATCCTGCCTATTCTGAATAATGTTGCAATAAATGTAAAAGTGCAGATCTTTCTTCAAAACCCCTGATTTCAATTCCTTTGAATATATATCCAGAAGCAGAATTGCTGGATTGTATGCTAGTTCTTGTTTTAATTTTTTGAGGGGACTCCATACTATTTTCCATAGTGGGTGCACTTATTTTCATTTTCACCAACAGTGTACAAGGGTTCTTTTCTTGATATCCTTGCTCACACTAGTTTTCTTTTCATTTATTTCTTTTTTTTTTTTTAATTTATAAAGAAAATAGGTTTAACTGGCTGTTGGTTCTGTGGGCTGAACAGGAAGCATGGCAGCATCTGATGCTGGAGAGGCATCAGGGAACTTTGACTTATGGCTGAAGGCACAGTGGTAGCAGGCATCTTCACATGGCTGGGAGGCTGTGTTTTGGGCCCTTCTGTCCATGCTCTGCTCCTTGCTCCAGCTGGAAGAGCATCTCAGGTTTGGTAATGCAGTGTCCCAAGGATACCAAGCTGCTGTAGGTCTCCAGCTGTTCAGGGTCCGCTGAGCATCATCCAGGCCCTGCCACTCCTCCCAAGTGAAGTCGTCAGCCATATCCTCAAACAGCACCAACCTCAGAAATGTATTCATTTATTTTGCTTTTGGCAACACATATAAGTTTCTGGAATTATATTGGAGATTTACTCATCTTTGCTACCCTTGGATATGCATGTAGCATTATGGAAGCATAGCTTCAGGGATGCAGAATGCAACTGTAAACCTGCAGGGTGGTCCAGAGAGCATAGCTGCCAGAATACAGTAACAAAATCGCAGGAATCCGTCCGGCCGGCCTTCCTTCCTTCCTTCCTTCCTTCCTTCCTTCCTTCCTTCCTTCCTTCCTTCCTTCCTCCCTCCCTCCCTCCCTTCCTCTCTCCCTCTCTCTCTCTCTCTTTCTTTCCTTCTTTCTTTCTTTCTTTTCTTATATTGGCCATCCTGTCAGGGGTGAGGTAATATCTCATTGTGACTCTGATTTGCATTTCCTTGACTAATTAGTGAGGTTGAACATCTTTTCATACAGCTTTTGGCCATTTTTATGTCTTCTTTGGACAAATATCTATTCAGCTCCTCTGCTCATTTAAAAACTTATGTCATTTGTGTGTGTGTGTGTGTGTGTGTGTGTTTTTGCTATTGAGTCATATGAGTTTTTGGTATATTTTGCACATCAATCCCTTATTAGATATATGGTTTGCAAATATTTTCTTCCATTCATTCCTTGTGTTGCCTTTTCATTTTATTGGTTTTATTTTTGTGTGTGTGCAGAAGCATTTTAGTTTGATAGAGGCTTAGTTGTCTATTTTTGCTTTTGTTGCCTGTGCTTTGGTGTAATATCCAAAAACCTAAGTGCCAGGAGAAGGGGAATATTAAGGAGCTCTTTCCCTAAGCTTTTCTCTCTAGGAGTTTTTCAGTTTTAGGCTTTACATTAAGTCTTTAATCTATTTTGAGCTGATTTTTGTGTATGGGCTAAGAGTCCAATTTCATTCTTCTGCATGTGGGTATCCAGTTTCCCCAACAACGTTTAGCGAAGAGACTATTCTTTCTCCATTGCATATTCTTGGTGTCCTTGTTGAAAACTTGCTGCATATGCATGGATTTATTTCTGAGCTCTATATTCTGTTCTACAGTGTCTGTTTTTATGTCAGTACCATACTCTTTTGATTATTATAACTTTGTATTATATTTTGAAGTCAAGTAATGTGATGCTTTCAGCTTTTTTTTTCTCTTCTTCTCACGATTGCTTTGGTGGTTCTATATGAATTTTTGGGTTGCTTTCCTATTTCTGTAAAAAATGTCTTTGGAATTTTGGTAGAGGTTGCATTGAGTCTGTTAATTGCTTTGGGTAATAAGAACTTTTAACAATATCAACTCTTCCAATCTATGAACATAGGTTATCTTTCCATTTTTATGTGCCTGCTTTAATTTTTATCATCAATGTTTTATAGTTTTCAGTGTAAGATTAATTTTCTTTAACTCCTTGTTTTAGTAATTATTGTAATCATGGGTCCATTTTTTCACTTAACTCCCTTTAGGAAAGATCCATTAAAGTATCTTACACTGGGCATGATGGGTCATGCCTGTAATCCCAGCACTTTGAGAGGTGGCAGGTCACCTGAGGTCAGGAGTTTGAGACCAGCCTGGACGATGTGGTGAAAACCCATCTCTACTAAAAATACAAAAATTAGCTGGGTGTGGTGGCAAGTGCCTGTAATTCCAGCTACTTGGGAGGCTGAGGCAGGAGCATTGCTTGAAACTGGGAGGTGGGGGTTGCAGTGAGCCGATGTGGAGCCACTGCACTCCAGCCTGGGTGACAGAGTGAGACTCTGTCTCAAAAAAATAAAAAAAGTATCTTACACTCTTTCTTATTTTATGGTGATTCACAATGTGACAGGGCTGGTGGCAGTGGGATTGGTGTCATTTGGAGACTGATATTGTAATCTTAGTAAGAACATAGTTTACAATGTGTCACTGGGTTCTTTCACTACCTGCACTCTATGAACCGTGACTGTTGTGGTTGCAAGTGGCAGAAACCCAAATAAGGAAAAAACAATTTATTGGCTCATCTAATTATGAAGTTCAAAGATGGACCAGAAAGTTGCTCTCTCTTCCTGTCTTGCTGTCTTTCTCTCTGGCTCTATTTCTCATTCCATTCTGGTATCATTTTCCTCTACAATGAATATTCTTTTCCCTTTTGACTTTTGTGTAGTGGCCATTCAGGAATGTATATGGAAGGACAGAAATAATTATTTGGTCTCTTGTGTGGGCCCTGAGAAGTCAGTGAGTTTTATAGAATTTCCTTGGGGGAATGAAATGAATCAATATTCCTTGCACCTGAAGCCTAACCATCTCATAGGAGTGTGCTCCCCCTGGGAAAGAACATGAGTGTGTCACAAGCTAAAGATACTACCATCCCTCAACAGCATACCTGGAACTCCTTTTATTTACCATGCCTCTCAAATCTTATCAAATGGAGTAATCTTTTTTCTTCATAAAAATGCAACTCAGCAGGTTAATCCACCAGTTTGCTCACCTTAAGGATGCCCAGTGTGAATCTCAGCCAGCTTTTATGATCTCAATCTTCTTTGCTAAATGTTGAGTGATATTTATTTCCAGTGGTGCTCACATGAGTCACTACTTTAATCAAGGCTCTTTGGGGTTTGAGGAATATATGTCTACTCACACAGGTTCAAGTTAAAAGAATTTTCTTTGTAAGATTATTCTTATTAAGACAGAATGATGTTAATAATAACTATCATTATTATTATTAATAGGGTTATTAGTAATAGGATAAATCCCAGAGGCCACAGGCAGGAAGAGGAAGGACACTTGGAGAGAGCTAGAATTGAGAATTAAGGAGTAAAGGCTACTATTTCTGCCCCTATCTGGGGCTCCATGGTCTTTCTCATTTCCTCTCCCATCTAAAGTCTGCTACATCCTCCTTTTCTCACCTAGTATGTCATTCCTCATAGCGGCTATGGCCATGGTCTTGTTACTCCCCATACCTTGATCTGTTGCTACTGGTGACCCTCACTAACAGGCAGCTCCATTTCCCAATTCTAAATTCTGAGAACAGAATTTATAGTCTGAGTCATGTCCCAGTGAACAGTGCCCTGTATGACACACCAGTGACTGGCCAGTAGGCAGATGGTCTCCTATGGGTCGGGTTTCCTCCCCTGGACCAGCCTGGGGCCAGACCACATGACCTGCTGCCTTCTCAGTGGGGGCTGTGGGCAGTGATTCATCCAGGAATTCTGGAAGCCAGTTAATCCCTGTTTTATTTACTCCAGATAATTAGGGTAAGACACTGGGCTAGTGTGACCCACATTTTTTGGTTAAACAGAGAGGACACACATCTCTGGTTCAACTGGCTATGGCATGGGTGCTCATTCAATTCAATAAATGTGTACAATAAAAGGGCTAATTATGGGCCAAGGACCCTGTCCAGCACTAAGACTAGTCAAAGGTAAATTCTTTCTTCATCCTAAAACCCCTGAATTAATCTGTAGAACATATCACAGAGGTTTATCATCATTTTTCTTACAGCAAACACAGTACTGAGAAAAACAGTATATTCTGAGACTCCTGCAATGATGACGTCTATGCAGCAGTCTGAGCTTTCACTGCAATAATGGCAGGGAGGCACAGGTGGTGGATGTCAGGCCTGCCCTGCATTTATATGTTGTCACTTGATGGGTCACTTAAAGCTCTAAGTGTTATTAAAATAAATGGTATTCCTACCATGATATGAGTTCTATTCTTAACTCATCCTAGTGTAACAAGTATTCAAAGGGGACTTTCTGATGCAATTTTGGCCAAGGGTTGAAAGCAATCAGTCTAAATATTCCCACGTTCCAAAGGAAGGTGCTAAAGCTTCCACTACCTGGGTGGGACTTTCAAAACTGCACTCCGCCTGGGTGACAGAGCTAGACCCTGTCAAAAAAAAAAAAAAAAAAAAAAGAAGGAAATCAGCACAAAGCTGATCTTTCCAGACCACAGGAAGATTTGCTTTCTTTGTAGCTCCCTTCCCTACACACACAGGTGCACACTCACATTCACACCCACACCCACCCGTAGTATGGTTCTGGGAAGGGCAGCTCAGACCTGGAGGCTGTACAAGGGACAAGGACTCAGACTGAAGGCAGCCGGTGGTTGCGTCCTGAAAGTGGAAATTGGATTTCCAACACTTTGCCCAAGAGGGTACCTGAAGGCTCCAGGCTGACTCTCCCACGTGGCCACTTGTCCCATATCTGTGCCATGAAGAGAGTCCCATTCTTGTAGTTCCCTGACTGCTGGATGTGCAGGCCTCTATCCAAAGTGGCTATGCATTTCTAGCTGCATCTCAGCTTGTCACAATCCCTCCTGATGATAAGACTTCAAGGAAACTACTTGATGAACGCATCTCTTGGTTCTGAATTCCTTGGGGCATCAGCTGAAATTGAGACAGAGCATCCTGGTACCTGTCTCAGCATCCTGGTAGCCTAAATCATGTTTTCCAATTGCAAAGAGCCCTTTGGGTACTAAGGAGAAATACCCAAATGTACATTAAAATCCAAGGATGTTGATGATTATACGATCATAACAGATGCAATTCACTGAAGGTCTCCTATTTGACTAGGGGACAGACAGTGTACTGGCCATTATTCATGCAATCCTATTCATTATCATCACAGCTATAAGAAGTAGAAGTTATTAAGTCAACTTCATAAATATGGAGCTAAGACTTAGAGAGAATAAGAAACTTGCCAAAGATCACACAGGAAGTAAATGTTACAGGTGGAATTTGGACATGTGCTCTCATCATGCGGCCCTGGTTGGGATGACCAGGTGAGGCTTATGCTTAGAGCAGGCTTGGAGAGGCTGGGTTTTTACAGGGGAATGTCTAAGGCTTATTTTCCTGGTGATTTATCCCTGTGAAGATTTTGCCATCAGAAATTAAGTTGTCTTTCTTTTTCTTATTTCTTTGTAGAATGAGTTCAATATATGTCTGTGTTTACATCTGTGTCCTCATTCATACTCACCCTATGTCCATATCCATATTTACATCTATCTTTTCTTTATTATACTTTAAGTTCTGGGGTACATGTGCAGAACATGCAGGTTTGTTACATAGGTATACACGTGTGCCATGGTGGTTAAGACATATAGACCATTCATGTGACTATCTTAATGTAAAAAAGAAAAAAAAGATATATAGGCCAAATAGAATAGAACAGAGCTTCAGAAATAACACCACACATCTACAACCATCTGATCTTTGACTTATGCCTATTTTTTTTTATCTTAACTTACCTTAGACCAGGGTTTCTCAAGTTGGCTACTACTGACATTTAGGGCTGCATAATTCTTTGTTGCTAGGGGCTGTCCTGGACGTTATAGGATATTTAGCAGCATTTCTGACCTCTACCCACTAGATGCCAACAGCACCATCCATCAGTTGTGACAACTAACTAGACATTGTCAAATGTCCCCTAGAGAGCAAAATTACCATCTCCCTCCCCAGTGGAGAACCACTGTCCAAGAGCAGCAGCATGACAAAGTGGACCCTTGGTTTGGCTAAGGCGCTAAGATCACAGAGTGCAAAGGATCCCCAAATATCAAAGCAAGGGACTAAATCAGGCAAGATTTTCCAAGGAAGTCACTGAAAACCAGACAGTTGTCCTAACGGCCTCCACTCAAGAGGCAACTCAAGGAAGGCTCCTGCTAAGTGATGTCGGAGAGCAAGCCTCCTTCACCCCCGCTTAGAGCCCAAGTCAGGACTTCTTTCCTGATTTCTTCTTTCCATTTATTCTTGGCCTGTTCAGGAAGGAGATGGCAGCATCATGGTTCTCTCATTTATCTTCTTAGTCATTTTGTTTATTACTCTACAAGCCACTCTGTCCCTATCTAATCAGGGGGCTGCTTCCTGTTTTTGTTCACTGCCATTCATCCTGCTGGGGTGATTTTTATCATCAAACAGTATGAAAATAGAATGTTAGGAATTGGCACCCTTCTCCTGTCGAGAGGCCATGAGGCTGGCCAGTTGGCTTGGGCAGAAGATACGGAAACAGCACAAGACCCAGGCATGCATTGTCTGCAGGACAAACACCCAAGCATGCCTCAAGTTCCCTTCACATGGACTCCCCTCAAAAAAATAAAAATAATGATGCAATTTGTTTAAACCTGAAGACATGTATTTACAAGCATTTCATGGCCATTCTTCCTGGCGAGTGGAGGGAATTTTCATAGTTTGATGAATGGGTTCCGTCTGCCATCTGAATGTACTCAAAGGTGGGCATTTCCATTCAAGGGTGGCTCTCTACTTCCGTTTTGGTTCAATGCCTGTAGTCCGGAAGGAACCTTGGTTCTCAGTGATGCAGGAGAGTGGAGATGTGTGGGTGAGGACTCGTGGACTCCAGATCTCTGGAAGAGCAAGAAAACTCAGTGACATGAATGCCTTAAAAGACTTTTTCTATAGGCCCAACGGTTTTGCCATGGCATGACCTTAGATGACTCATTAAATGCCTGATGGAAGAAAGCGGAGTGGGGCTCAGAATCGTTCCATCAGTTTCCCTCTGTGACTTCTCATTCAAAGTGTTGAGTCAGTGCTTATGTGTCAAGCACCTATCAAGTGCCTTGCATAAGAAGAGCTGCTTTAGGGGAAGAGCAAGAAACAAGTCCAAGAAGGAAAAAGCATAGTTTCTGTGTATTGAATAGTTACTTATTTTTCAACACTTAGCCAATTTTCCATTTCTTGTACAGCTTCATTGACAAACGCTGCTTGTCCATTTCTTCTTATTATAAAACAACCCCAAGTTCAATATCCCAGTGACACCATTTATTACATGTCATTTGGGTGCTGACCTATCACTGTCCATGTATGGCTTACATGCCTTCACTTGCCATCCCGGACCCATGGCAAACATGGTTAATTAATCAGCACATCCTTTTCCCTGTTTATTGCTATGGTGGCCTTAGAATCCTTCCAGAAGGCATCCCAGAGTAAAAATTATTACCCCCTTTTCCCCATTAGAAGCTTTATTCCATTGAACACTATTATCGGCTAAGCAAAGAGCAAACCAGCTGAATTAATTCATGCCGGCATGCAAATAGCTCTTAACCTTTTCTTTACTTTAGTGTTGCCAGATAAAATACAGAACTCCCAGTTACGTTTCAATTTCAGGTGAACAATAAAGAAAAGAAAATTATTCACTGTTCATCTGAATTTCAAATTTAACTGGGAGTCCTGTATTTTTACTTTTGAAATCTGGCCTTGCTACCTAACATCCACTTTTTAAAACAGGGTTGTGAGGCTTTAACTTATATAAATCTGTGATGTTCCCATTTTAGGCCTGGGTGACAAAGAGGTGAGATTTTTACTAGTAGATGTTGGGGGGGGAATAATTTGGAGCCTGCTGGAATAGGAAAAGAGAGCCTTTCTTTGTCCTGAAATTGTACTCCATCTTCCTACTCTGCCTGTAGACAAGTCGCAGGTATGGAGACACATCAGGATTCAATAGCTTTTGCATGAATAACCCCTTCAACATTGCTTTGGGAATGCGAGCTGGAAAGACAATCTGTCTCTAGCCAACTTTTTGTCACCTGTTCTGTCTTTGAGGATGTGGACTTCCCCCCCGCCCCTGGAGAGAACTCAGTGGTAAGGATCAGGTGGGAAGAAGGGGTGCATGCCTGCAAGGGGTCTTAAAATACCTTTGCACAATTTAAGATGCTGAAAGCCAAGATGAAAACACCGCTCTGCATTTGAATTGGCTGTGCCCACATTGCCTTCTCAGACAGAGCTGGTAAAGACCAGCTTTACCTGTCACGTACAGGTGTAGCCTTCCTGCTTGTCCAGCAGTTGAATGTTCAGATGGATGCACCATGACTTGCAGGGTGTACCATCCCCTGATTTTAAAGTGTGCACAGGACAGCAGGTGGGCATGCCATTTGCTAGCAAGTTCTCCATCTCTGCCAGTCGTTCCCAAACTTTGCTGCACATCATAGGCACACGGAGAGGTCTTCTCAATCCGAATATTCAAGTTGCTCTCCAGACCAATCAAATCAGAATGTCTGGGGCTGGAGGCCATCCACAGGACTTGAAGATCTCTAGGTGATTCCAATATGCAGTCCAGTTTGGGAGCTACTGGTCTATGTTTAATGCATTTTTTCTGCTCCAGCGAACACACCCTCAGCTAGACATCCAGGGATATGACTGTGAGGGAGAAGTCGCCTTTCCTTGTCCTGCCAGGGGGAGGAGGATGGAGGAGGGAGGGGGTCCCTTCAGGATAGAGTGGCATTGTTTTGTATCAGTTTCTGGCTTTCTAGCTTGGCCACGCTGGCGGAACAAAGAAGGCTTCATGCAGACAAAAGCGCACTGTTTCACCTAATGAGGAACAGTTGAGAGGTCTGGAGACAGCACCCCATCACGGAGGGACAGAGGGCGGCAGAAGAGAGGGTTGTTGGGCTGGTCTAATGAAGACCAGTTGAGAGGTGCCAGCCAGACACCAGACTCGCCTTTCTTTGTGAGCCCCCAACACCCTCCCCCTGCCACCTCTCCTGTCTCAAGAGGCTTGGCCTTGCCTCCAGAAAGGGAGAGAGACATGCTTAGATTCATCTGTCACAGTGATGGATCCTGACCCCGTGACCTCTTGAGCCATGCCCTCCGGCCTCTGAATTTGACCTTTCCAAAGAGGCCCCAGTCTTTGGCCAGAAGGTCCCTATTGACTACCTGCTCGTGGCCACCTGCTGAAGCAGCCCCTGAGAAATTAAAGCCGGCAAATGATTCACCAGGGACTGTTTGAGGCCTTGCAGGAGTGCTGTGTCCGGGGCCCATGAACCAATCTCTCTAATTATCTGCTGCAGGATGCCTTTTGACTTGTAGCTTCGTTGAACTGCGGGGTTTTTAAAAAGCAGCACTGTTGAGACCAAGCAAGAGGAAGAGAGTTGTTAGAGGGGCTTTGGGATTACGTCCTTGCTTTAAGGACTCCCTGGGAAGTAGAGAACATGTGCAGTGGGGTGAGCTGGGAGGATTTTGCTCTCCAAGGACTCTAGCTTTCAGAAACAAAGCCAGCTTCAACTGAAGACCCTACTTTTGGGCCTTTCCTGGAACGTAGCTCTACAAGCAGAACTGCATTTACCCAGAACCTGAGCCCCTACCTAGGTCCATGTAGAGTTTATAACATACAACATTGACATTTTATTTTTGTTTTTTTTGAGACAGGGTCCTGCTCAGCTGCTCAGGCTGGAGTGCAGTCGCATGATCTCAGTTCACTGCAACCTCCACTTCCTGGGTTCAAGTGATTCTCCCACCTAAGTCTCCCGAGTAGCTGGGACTACAAGTGCACACCACTACACCTGGCTAATTTTTATTTTTTATTTATTTTACTTTTTTTGGTAGAGACAAGGTTTCACCATGTTGGCCAGGCTGGTCTCGAACTTCTGACTTCAAGTGATATGCCCGCCTTGGCTTCCCAAAGTGCTGGGATTATAGGCATGAGTCACCTCACCTGGCCAACATTGCCATTTTTGTGGGTTAAAAATTGTCCAATATTGACAATTTCATATAATTGAAGTTAATAACTGAATTTGGGTAAATTGTGTCTTTTGCAAATAAGGAAGTGATGACATATCAGTTATCTATTGCTATATAAGACATTGCCCCCAAACTTAGGGGCTTAACACAGTAAACATTTATCATCTCAGTTTCTAAGGGTCAGAAATTCAGGAGTAGCTTAGCTGGGTGGATCTGGTGTCTCTCATGAGGTTGCAGTCAAGATGTCACCCAGGGCTGCAGTCATCTAAAGGCTGAACTGGGGCTGGAGAATCTACTTCCAAGATGGCACCCTCACACGGCTGCTGGAAAGAGTCCTCAGTTCCTCACTGAATGGGCCTCTCCCAGAGTGGTTTGAGCATTTTCATAACATGGTCACTGGCTGCTTCCCTCAGAATAAATGATGCAACAGAGAAAGCAAAGAGGAGCTGCATTGCTTTTTATGACCTAGTCTTGAAGTCACAATCTGGTATTTCCACAATAACCTATTGGTTTTGCAGGTCAGCCCTGTTCAGCATAAAAGAATATAAAAGTATGTGAGTACCAAAGGCAAAACTCATCTTGGAGGCTGGCTACCCCAGAGGGACCCTGTTTACCACCCTCCTCTGCAACATAACGATTTACTGATCCTGTGGCTACTTCTTTTCCATACTTCCTGACACATTTTGGTATCATCCGAAGGCTGAGTCTCTTTGCCACCTCTCTCCTCCTCCCCCCACTATATTAAACAGGAATCTGTCTGGCCAGGAGGTCTGAAAACTTGCAGCTTGGGAAGTAGCAGGAACAGAGAGTGTTGGTAAGCACAGATGCCCTTTGTGGTTCAGCATCCATGGTTTTCACCCCTACCTCCTCATTTAAGGGAATTTCAAGCCTATGACAAGAGGAGCATTGTTACAGCATTCATTTTTAAATTGATTTATTCGATACAGACCTCCCAAGAAACTCTAGCTTATATATTTTCTCATCAGTAATTATGTATAAATCACCTACTATGCACATAATAGGATAGTGATAGCTGCTACTATTTACTCATCGTTTACTGTGTGCTGGACCCTTGACTAAGGGCTTTGCTTGTCTTATCTCATTTAACTCTCATAAACCTTGGAATATAGGCACTATGATTATCTTAGTTTATAGTGAATAAGATTCAGAAAGGCTGAAACTTTTCCACTCTCACATGGTTTCTAGGTTAGGATTTGAAAGCAAATATGTAAAATTGGAGTTTGAGTTTTCAGCCATGATAATGAATGTGTTTGAATACAGGGGTGGGAAAGGTCGAAATAGACATCCACTGTGTAGGTTCATTTTGGGTTGCTATAAAGGAATACCTGAGCCTGGGTAATTTATAAAGAAAAGAGGTTCATTTGGTTCGTGGTTCCACAGGCTGTACAAGCGTGGCACTAGCAACTGCTTGGCTTCTGGTGAGGACTCGTGAGAAGCTTTTACTCATGGCAGTAGGTGAAGGGGGAGCAAGCGTGTCACATGGCGAGAGAGGGTGAAAGAGAGAGAGGGAGGGGTGCCACACTCTTTTGAACAACCAGTTCTCACATGAGCTGATAGAGGGAGAACTTACTATTACCACAAGGAGGGCAAGTCATTCATGAGGGATTCAGCCTGGTGACCCAAACACTTCCCACTAGGCCCACATTGGTAATGAAATTTCACCATGAGCTTTGGAGGAGACACACATCCAAACCATATCATCCACTAACATCCATTCCACACTAAGGCCCAGTGATTCCAGGACTGGTTTTCTGCTGTGGCATTGAAGGTTGGGCTCTTTGGAAGCTAATTCTGAGATGGAAATGATCATGCAGGATATTTTTTAGGGAGCACTCTTGAGATTGACACTTTTGGAAGAGAGGAAAGAAACCAGAGTCAGGTGGAGGTTGAGGCTGAGCTTCAACGCGGTTCCAGGGATGCCCTCTGTCAACCCTATGGGGTGCTAGGGAGCTGAGATGGTCCTTCAAAGATGTCCCAAGTTGGAGTGAGAAGTCTGGTCTCGTTGCCTCATGTTGACCAGTCACTGAATGCCCTCTTTGGTTTTGTAAATCCCCAGAGAGAGCAGATATCTGTGGATCATCCATCAGCAGAACTCCTAACAACAGTGGGAATACATTCTTTATTTGTGAAGGAGGATCACAGCATTCTGTATCAGCTTCTAATCTAATTGAGAAAGTCACACATGCTCATAGGACAGACTCACAGATGTACATGGAGATGCATACACACCTTCCCACACTCATCGTAATCAGTTCTGGGCAGCATTAGAGAAGTTCAGCTATAGGACTTACCCAACTGGTCAGAGGAGGGGAGAAAACGCATTTGAGAATTTCACAGAAATTTATTTCCTCTGAACTTTTCCCGATTATCAATGTTAAATCCTTCTACCTCTGCTCTCAGCACAATTTCCCCCAACTGATAAGAATACCAACGTGCATGGGACACAATGCAACAATATATATAGATTCACAACAGAACACACACAGTATTATACACCTACATACAAATGCCATTCACTTACACATATCCTCAAGTGTGCACAATATCCATATACACATATGCACAAATTCACAGCACACACTCATTTAAACACAACACATAGCCCACACCCCCAAAGTGCCTGCATATGTACTCAAATATAGACAGGGAAGTTTGTCTGAAGTCAGCGAGAGAATTTGATAAAAATAATATTATATTTGAAAATCTATTAAATTGCCACTATGAAAGACACATGGGGAACTGGACAAGTTATGGGAACAACAGAGACATATCCTATGCCCTCTGTGTAGGGTAAGGTATTGATTAAAGAGACTGGTGAGCAGAGATACACCGATATTATTTACCGTACTCACTCTCCTCTCTCTCTTTCTCACTAGTTGAGTTTGTGTCAGATAAATAAGCACATATTTCTCTACTACATCACATTAACTGGACACAAACAATACACATACACGTGCACACACACACACATACACACCCCTCAACAATGGATGAGAATTCCAGCAAAGATGGAAGCCAAGAATTTCTTCCTTTCCTGTTGGACTTTTCCTTCACCCCAGTTCCAAGTCATCTCATCAGTGGAGAAGACACCCCAGTCATGGAATGAAGGGGCTGACGCTGTCCTCACCACCTTCACATTGGTCGCCAAATCTGTGAACCTAGTTGTCAATAAGAAGAGAGTGTGGAAGGAGATTTCCAGGCCCAGTGAAGCCCTCTGTACTAATTGCCAGCCAGCCTCTTATCCCAGGAGCAAACACTTTGTCATCTGAAGGGGCCATCTCAGATCAAACAGGGTTACCTCCTCAACTTCACTCATAATTGGAACAGTGCTCTCTTTTCCTGAAGCGGTTAACTCTTTTCCCCTCTTTCCCTGAAGTCTCTTTGCCTGTTCAACTTCTGTTGTTTTGAGCAGAGAACCCCGTCCCCATGACTGTGTGATCACTCCCCTTCTCTGGAAGGTTCATCTGTGCTGGGGGCTGCCCATCTGCACATCCACCCTTCATCTGTCATCAAGGGCTTCCTTCCATCCCCAGGTCCCATTTCAACATTCTCCTGCTTCACTACAGCCCATAACTCTCAGGCAACTGGATTAACATGGTGATTTATCTGCAAAATTCCTTGAGTGAGGGATGAGGAGGAAGGAAGCCCAAGAGAGACCCTTGTCCCTGAATATTGAGTGGTTATTCTGTGCACTAAGTAAATGAGAAACAAGCTCTGGGGTTTGGGGTAGGGGAGGTGATGGAATAGTTTGGGTTTAGTAAGGGGATGTTGTCATTCTGGAAAGTTTCAAGATTTCCTCTCCTTCCTCTGCCCAAGCTATATAAATAACCTGGCCCATTTTGGTTGGTGATCTCACTCTTGGATTATCCAGTGCCACCCCACTTACCCATCTTATTTCAGAGACCCCTGACTGGTATGGTGATGCCTGGTGGTTTCAGTAGTAACTACTTGGCCATACTTAGGAATAGCATTAAATAGAAGACCAAAAGAACTGTCTTCCTGTTCCACCATCAAGGTAGGGGTGAGGAAGAAAATAGGAGGAAGAGATGGAAACAGAAACTGTGACCAACTCCTCAGCCTGAGTTGGGCTATGATAGTCTCAGATTAATATGCCTGAGAATTCCATATTAACTAATATTGAATAGCCCTATTTATTCACAACCTGTACCTCCTTCTGTTGTGGGTGCCTTTTCTACTAGTTGGGAAGTGATAATCCAATGATACTCGCTCTCCTTGGATAGCTTAGATTCCCACGCCATGTGTAAGCCAGCCAGTCTAGACCAAGGGCACAGTTTGCTAATGTAACACACAAAGAGGCCAAGACATATTTTCTCACCTCTCTCTAGCCCTCCACTTAATTATGGCATTTCAAAGGCTCCAGAACATTAGGCAGGAGGAAGGTGGCAATGCCCCTTGTACATAATAAAAGTGCAGAGGGAATGCCTGGAGCAAGATGATGGCTTCTGAGTTGTGTGATCCCTAATCCCAATTTAAATACAAGTTAGGAGAACCCCTAAAAAAGTGACGTACATTTTATTGGGGGAGGGCTGAGTCCTCTGTGAACATCCATCTCGTGGGACCTGTGTTATTCCTGTTGATCTCCCTAGAAGTCACAGGAGCTTGGGAAGCTGAGATGAGAGAATAAAAATAATGAACAGAATAAAAATAAACGTGTGAGAGTAGAGAAATTGGTCAGCTGGTGATAGAAACAAAACGCTTCATCTTCTCTAAGTTCCAGCTGTTGGCTCAAAAGACTCCAGGGTGATATTCTGAAATGAAGCTCAGAGTTCAGTAAAGAGTCCTGGCTGCAGGGTTTTTTTAATCCCCCATGGTTTACCCCTCTCCACTTAAAGTATCCCCCTGCCCTGCACTGTCCTTTATTGCCTCTGTTTCAAAAGGGTGTCAACAAGCCATTGGAGATCAATACACATTAGTCCATCTGTTTTCACTTTGAGGTGCCACATTCAGCATATGTCTTGCAATTCTTCTGATTGATTACTTTAAGCACTGACAGTTTGACTTTGAGTTGGAGTTCTCTTCCCTTATCTACAGTTATAGTTTAACTTGTAGTCAACCAAGTTTTCAATAACAGCTCTGGTTATGAAAGACCATTTTTGGTCAAATCAGAGAGTCATGTCACACGCCCTCATCCAAAAACATTGCACCATGGGTATGTTCTCTGGCCCCTTGAGTTTGTTCATTACTGTTTATTATCAGCCAACCAAAGATTGGCCCAATGCAAATCCATTTATTTATACAAGACTCTACAGAACTGTTGTACCTTCTCGAGGTGGACAGATGCCAGTGTAACTAGTTGAATTTGGAAGATCAACCCGTGCACAATGAAATGAGGTAAAGACAATTCAGTCTGTAGTCTCTCCAAATGCATCCAGTTAGTTATTGATGAGCAGACTTTGGAGGGCATGAGTAACTGTGCTCCAATAAGCAATATTTTTAAATATAATTTTATAATAAGAACTATCTCTCACTGTTCCAGCCATTAATCCTTAAATAAAAAGACATGGGGTCAGATGACTGGGATTTGGGATATTTCAATGGTTGAGTTTGTGGATGCAAAAGTACAAATTACTGAAGGCTGGCCAAGACCACATCATGAAACCCCTAATCACTCATGCCGCCGAGTGGCATTTTAGCACAGATAATACAAAAATGAATATTCAAGATGTCATTTATCTTTGGTTTTGGATTATGTGCTATGACTGTTTCTTTTTTCTTTTTCTTCATATTTTCCACATTCAATATTATTATTATTATCATTATTATTAATTTCATATTTGTAGCATTGCAGAGATAGAACAGATTTGGTGGATTAGTTAGTCTCATAATTTTCAAACCATGTTTAGTGAAGGTTCAGGGTTCTGGAATGAAGCCCGGGGGAGTAAGGGAAGAACAATGGGGGATGCAGGTCCCCTGTTATACAGACTGCACACAGGGAGTGAGACCTTCTAAGCTGGTTAATGCCATAGCTGGTACTAGAACCTTGATCTTCTGGTTCTTAGATAAAACAAATACCTATGGCTTTAAGGTTTAAGAGGATCATTCCAAAAATGCAAACCTATCTGAAAACCTGACCCATAAAACTCATAGAGCTTTAAAAGGTTTGGTTCAAGAACCACAGCAAAACTATTTCAAATACAAAATGTCTAATAGTAGTTTTAGACATTTGCGTTATCATCATTTTACTCTATCAAAGTTGGTCTGCAAATGTGGGATTAGAAAAATACAGAGATTAGGCAGGGCATGACTCACACCTGTAACCTCAGCACTTTGGGAGGCTGAGGCGGGAGGATCACCTGAGGTCAGGAGTTCAAGACCAGCCTGGCCAACATGGTGAAACCCTGTCTCTACTAAAATTACAAAAATTGGCCAGCATGGTGGCAGGTGCCTTTAAACCCAGATACTAGGGAGGCTGAGGCAAGAGAATCACTTGAACCTGGGAAGTAGAGGTTGCACTGAGCTGAGATTGCACCACTGCACTCCAGCCTGGGTGACAGAGCAAGACTCTGTGTAAAAAAAAAGAAAAGAGAAATACAGGATCAAGTGTGTCAGACAAACTGCCGACCAGTGCAGTGTGTTTGTGTGTGTGTGCATGTGTGTGTGAGTGGAGTATGTGTGTGGTATGTGTGTCTGTAGGGCATGGATGTTAAGTATGTGTATGCCAGTATGTGTGGTACATGTGTGTATAGAGTATATGTGTGACATGTTTGTGGGTATGTACATGCAGTGTGACTATGTGTGTGATATGTGTGTTTGTACAGTGTAAATATTAAGTATGTGCATGGCTCTGTGTGTGATACATGTGTTTATAGAGTATATATGTGTTATGCATATGGGTATGTACATGCAGTGTGACTATATAATGAATATGTGTTTGTGTGTGGTGTGTGTGTGTGTTTATGTGGAAGGCTTGTGAGTGTATATGTGAGTATGTGTGTTGTGTATATGTCTGCATGGTTCTTTTGTATGTGTTTGTGTGTGGTGTGTGTGTGTGTTTATGTGGAAGGCTTGTGAGTGTATATGTGAGTATGTGTGTTGTGTATATGTCTGCATGGTTCTTTTGTATGTGTTTGTGTGAGTGTGATGTCTGGATATGAAATGTGTGAGATACATGTGTGTGTGCAGTGTGGATGTATGTTATGTGTATAGATGTGTGTTTGTGATTATGTGTGTACAGTGTGTGTAGAGTGGGGGTCTTGGATGTGTGTGTGTGTGTTTGTGTGTGTGAGACAGAGAGAGATGAGAGAAAACTCAGAGACCCACTGAGAGACATGAAAACAGAATGTCCCAGGCAGACAGAATAAGAAAAGGATTTGGGCCGGGTGCTGTGTCTTATGCCTGTAATCCCAGCACTTTGGGAGGCCAAGGTGGGTGGATCACAAGGTCAGGAATTCAAGACCAGCCTGGCCAAGATAGTGAAACCCCGTCTCTACTAAAAATACAAAAATTAGTTGGGTGTGGTGATGGGCATCTGTAATCCCAGCTAATTGGGAGACTGAGGCAAGAGAATCACTTGAACTGAGGAGGCGGAGGTTGCAGTGAGCCGAGATTTTGCCATTTTGCTCCAGCCTGGGTGACAGAACAAGACTTTGTCTTAAAAAAAAAAAAGAAGAAAAAAAAGAAAAAGATTTGTAATAGTCCCAAAAGGGTAAAAATTAAAACATCCTCCTAGCTCTGAAGAGAGATGGTTCAAGATCATCAAGATTGCCATCCTGGCGCCACTGCATATTGGTGCAAGTTTAGGGCAAGACGTGCCAACTCTTCATGATACAACTTCCTCTTCAGTAAAATACAGGAATAATACAGTATCTTTCTGAGAGACTTGTGTTGAGAATTTCATGAGAGAATATACAGAAAGTGTTTCAGAGAATGATCAATACATACTTGCGTGTTTAAGGAATGGGAGCTATTATTATTATTACCACTATTTTGATTATATCTAGTTTTATTACTTTTTTTATATATATATATATATGTTTTGAGATGGAGTCTTGTTCTGTCCCCTAAGCTGGAGTGCAATGGCATGATTTCAGCTCACTGCAACGTCCACCTCCCGGGTTCAAACAATTCTCGTGACTCAGCCTCTCAAGTAGCTAGGATTACAGGTGCCTGCCACCACACCCAGCTAATTTTTTTGTGTGTTTGTAGTGGAGACGGGGTTTCATGTGTTGGTCAGGCTGGTCTCAAACTCCTGACCTCATGTGATCCACCTGCCTTGGGCTCCCAAAGTGCTGGGATTAAAGTCACCGCCCCCGGCCTTATTATTATTATTACCCAATTATATACCACTTGTTTAAAATTGAAAATTTCCCACAAGGTACACTGTTTTCCAGCCCCCACTGCTCACTCTTTTATAAGGTGTTTCTAGAATTCTTTGACTTCCTGTAAAAGTCTCCATGTATTTCAGGAGTAATTTTCAAGTGTAGTAACTTTTCAAATGTAGGATGCCACTGCTGTCATTGCATTGATTATTGAGAAAATAAATAAACAGCAAAACAACGCCAGGAATGGTCACCATATCCCAATTTTCCAGATACACGATCTTCTCTTCGTGAAAGGAATGAAATTCTTTATTCATCTTTCAGACTTGGCTTATTAATTTCCACAGAGTTGTTTATGGCAGTTAATAAGGAGAATTTTAATGTACAGAGGAAATAAAGGAAAGGGAAGGAAATGAATATCTGCCTTCTATAAATCAGATTCTTTACGGCACCGATTTCATTAAATATTTAAAATAATCCAATGATGTTCAGATTAGCATCTCCATGTTACACAGCAGGACAGTGGGACTTCGGGAGATGATAAAATTTCCTGCCTAATGTGACACAACTGGAAAATGGCCGAGTGACACCATGCTGCTTGGGCCCACCCAAGAATTTAATCTTCTAGGCCAAGAGCATTAAGAAAAATAACAAACAAAAGAGGTGGCATGATTCCATCCATAAAAGATGGTAGCACCTGAAAATCCAGAATTCTCAGGGTGTGGTTCCACGAGCAGCTTAAAGGGAACACAATGTCCCCCTCCCCTCCCCGGGGTGTCTGGTTTCACTTTCCTTGACTTCTCCACAGATCAGCAGAAGACCCCATCAGAGAGGAAGCTCAGAATGTACAAATCCCAAATTTACCCAGCCCGGGAACATCCAGAGACCAGTAACTTCCTTGTCTCCCAATCTGGCTATCTCCTTTTCTTTGGTAACCACCCCAGTTGTTTTCATTTCTCATTTCTTTTTCTTGCATGTAGCCCTTGGCTTGTTTCCATGCCACCCAGCTCCTACAATAGAAGTGATAGGAGATTTTCTCTTACAGCAACATTCCTTGGGTGTTAAAGTTGCTTTGTTTTAAAAAGGCTGATGGTGGCTTAGCCACAGAAGAATGAACATGATGCTTTGGCTCCTTACTGGGGAGGCGCCTGTGGGATGGTGTCACCTGTCACTGGGAGACAAAGAAAGTTGTGCTCTGTCACTCTTTGGGTGGTAATTCTGTTGAAGTCACTGACCCTGCTTGCTCAATTTCTGCCTCTGCGTCTGATGGGGTGCAGGCTTTTTAAAGGCTCTTTCCCACATGTCTTTTGTGAACGCCACTGTCTGAGACAGAGATCTGGGGTTTTAGGACACCTACTTTTAGTGCCTCTCATGACTTCATCTTTCTGCTTGCTGCTCTTGAGAAAATGGGCTTCACACAATAGAGAGATCTGTGACTCTGCCTAGCAGCTTTCACAGAAGGAGTTAGCAGAATGAATGAGGTAACATCTTTTCTCTTTTTGCCCATACCAGAATTTTGGAGTGTAAAGACAGCGTGCTAAGTCTTCTTGTTTATAAACTTACCTTCTATGAGACTTCAGATAAAGGAGAACTAGTTTTATTTAAAGCAAGCTAATAGCATTAATTATGAGAAATACGATAAAGTTTTTTTTAAACCCTAATGATCAGCAAAAGACCAATACTGAAATTATAAAGAAGAAAACTCTAGAATCTTCCTTGGTGACACTCAATTCATGTATAATACAAATACCCAAGCATTTGGTATTGCATTCTACAATTATTTGTCAAATGCCTGCTATACACTAGGCATTGTGATAGGCAGTAGATACACAAGAACAAACCAGATAGGCATGGTTTCTCAGGGAGTTGATAAGCTACTGGAGAGGACAAACACCTAGACACTATATAATAAATCTGGTCTAAAGAAGAGAAGGTCCTAACTCACTGGGGATCAGTGAGGATGCTCAGGATGAAGTAATGTTCAGAGACCCCCGTACCTTGTCCTCTTTCTCCATTGTGTTGGGCCCAAGCTTAAATGGTAACATCTGAAAGCTTAATTCTCTAACCCAGAAGATTCTATGATCATGAAGGTGATGATAAACCCTTTCAGCTCGGCACCATCCATCATATCATGACATTCAGAGGTGATGTCAAATCTTTGATATGAAATCTTGTTTGAGGTTTGTTTTCTATCATGACATAATTTTTGGGTCTAGGTCTATCTTTCTGTTTTATACATGAGAGTATTCAGTGATGGAGGGGTGTGTGTGTGTGTGTGTGTGTGTGTGTGTGTGTGTCTCTTTATTTTTTTCTTTTCTGTAGTTTAGATCTTAGTTACAAAATAACTGTAATATAGCCTATTAACCACTCTTTATTGTAGAGTTTTAAGAGCTACAAGGAAGTATTCAATCCTCCCACATTTCTGGATACTTATAGGGAGAAAGAATATACACTTTCATGATTGCTGTTATTAAAAGGAAAAAATAAAAAAATACTTCAGTTCCTCACTCTTGAAGAATTTAGCATTTTGAATACTCATGCACAGGGATAAAAGAAAACCTACCATAAATTAGATAATAGCAAAGTATATTCCCTATACCATATGAAAAATTATTTGTATCAAATATCCATATGCCTTTGGGAAAGTTGTTTCCTCTTTTTGTACCTAATTTTGTAATTGCGAAACCAGGAGGATGCACTAGATAAGCTCAAAATTTATTTCTACTTCTAAAATTTCAAGTCCTTGCCTTAGACCTTAACACATCTCATGACATTAAGATATTCTAAGTCACAGCCCAGAAGCACCTCTAAATGGCTTTTGATGTATAACACCAGATAAAGCAACTGGGTGAACTTTAAAATACGATCTTAAGTAAAGCTGCAGAGAAAACTCTTAAACAGTTCCATCTCTGAGGTTCCATCCTCTCTTGGAAGACTGAAATGCCCTCCTAAAATCCAGTGTGTAAAAATATTCCAGGGGATGCTTTGAGAAACAGGCAAGGGAAGGTAGAGAGGGAGAGATGAGGACTTGTCAAAGTAGACACCAGTGAATGTGCAACCATTGACTGACTGAATGGGTGAGTTGACAGATGGATGAAGTTTTTATCTCTAATCTGGGAGGTGGTTCAGTCACCAAAGTGGAGTAAGGACATCCTTCCCTACTAAGATGGAACAAGTGCTAAAAGTGGTATTCAAAGGACTGGGTTCAAATCTGCCCCCTCCTGACATATATGCATATATACACTTGCTATATGACCTTGGTGGGTTTTAGTAATCTTTTTGACCTTCTGATGATGATGATGACGGTGGTGATTAGAAGTAGGGTCTTGCTATGTTGTCCAGGCTGGTCTTGAACTTCCAGCCTCAAGCAATCATCCTGACTCAGTCTCCTGAGTAGCTGGGATTATAGGCCACTGTGTACAGTCTTCAGATGGTTAAATTGGTAGAATATTTTTGTGAGAATACAACGGGATCATTTATTTAAGAGTTATTGACTCATAGTGCATGCTCAATGAAAATGTTGACTCTAATTAGAATAATGATTTTGCTATGGTCTGAAAGTTTGCGTCCCCTCCAAATTTCTATGTTGAAATCCTAACCCCAAGATAAAAATACTAGGACATAGGGCCTTTGGGAAGTTATTAAGTTGGGAGAGGAAAGCCCTCAGGAATAGGATTAGTGCCTTTATTCAAGAGGCTCAAGGGAGCTCATTTGTCCCTTCTGCCAAGTGAAAGTATAGCAAAAAGATGGCTATCTATGAACCAGGAAGTGGCCCTCACCAAACACTAAACCTGTGGGTGCCTTGATCTTGGACTTCTGGTCTCCAGAACTGTGAGAAATAAATTTCTGTTGTTTACAAGCTGTGCAATTTATAGTGATTTATTACAGCAGCCTGAATGCACGGAGATTTCTTCACTTCAACACCCCCGAGAAGCAGTGGAACAACTTGGTAGTAAAAGTCACCGAGAATGGAAGCAGCCAGTTCATGTTTGTGTGAAAGCCCTGTTCCCTCTCTCTCACCTCACACCTGTGTTTCCTTCTTTCAGGTCTTCCCATGTATACCCTGCCTTTCTTGAGGTCAGACGCTGTCCCCTCTACTTGGGCACTCTTCTCTCACTTATTTTACCCAGTGAGCTCTTATTTTTATTCTTCAGGCCTCAGTCTACGTTTCTCCAGCTTTCTCTAAGATCCCCTCCCTGCTCTTCCCGGCCAAGCCCAGGTTGCCAGCCCCAGCGTGGTCTCCTGCCCCCTTTACTTGCGCCCCTTAGAACTCTTGCCGTTGTTGATACTGTCTGTCCCGCACCTCCCTTTCCCACCAGACCTTGAGAAAAAGAAAGACTGAGGACTGGTTGTTGACACTGTTGGATCTCCAGCACTTGGTCCAGTTTCAGAACAGACCAGACCCTCCACATACACGGGCTGGATGCGGGAAGAGAAGCGCTCCGAGCACCACAGGAAGGGAGTCTAGGAAGGTGAGCACAACGTGGCGGCCGTGGATCCCTCAGAACGGGGAGGAGATTCCTGGGCCTCCCGACCTTTGTCCCCTGTCCAGCCACCCTGAGGGTTCCATTCCAAGTCCCGGCAGCATCAGATAATGACCTTTTTGATGGGGGCTTCCCACTTGCGGTGGAGAAGGCCCTCCGTCCCCCCTCCCCCAGCAGAAGGCCCGCTTCTCCCAGCTCCCCAGGCCCCTCTCCTGGTCTGGGGCCACCCGTCCATTTTCCAGTCTGGGGCTGCGCCTGCTCTTGGAGGCGGGAGGGGACTGTCTGCGCCTTCTGCGGAGACAGTGAGGGAACATGACGTCTCCCTCTGGCCCCAACCCCGAGCGTCATTGGTGTTGGCCTGAGATCAAAGCCGCTGTTCCATTTTTAACCTCCGTAGGGCCCCACCTCACCCTGAGCATGTGTTCCTGACATTTCATTGTGAGCCAGGGGAATAAACAAAACCCACCCCCTGAGTCCAGCGAAGGACGCCTTCGGGGGAGCTCTGAACTCGGCGAGGCAGATAAGTGTTTCCCACTCAGGGCCCCCTTGTGCGCTGTGGTTTTTCCTGAGCTTACATGACAACACTGTAAGGGAGATGGATGGCTTTATTTTTGTGCAGAACAAATGTACAGATGGTGACCCCTGACCAAAAAAAAAATGAGTGTGCAGAGGCGGGAGGAGGAGGCAGGGGGAATCCATGTTGGCCTCTCTTCTCCCTGTCTTTTCACTTCTCCTGGGTCTCCTGAAAATGTCGCCAAAGGCCCCATCTGTGGTTACTGGAGATACTGACAGGAGCCCATTTTCTTTTCAAATTATCTGTTCATCGAGGTAAAAATAAAGACATGCTTTTAGAATTTTAAGGCAATTATAAGAAGGTAAAAGGAAGAAAGATGATGTCTGGTACAAATTAGAACTCAATAAATATTTGTGGAAGGAAGAAAAGAAAAAAAATCCCTCCAAACCCCACTACTATTAATATTTTGATGAGCATTCGTCTATATATTTATGTGTATTCCAACTACATAGTAAACAGGATCATACTTTATTTATATATAACGTATTCGTACTTTCTATAGATGCGTAATAAATGCAGCACAATTACTATATTTACCATTTACTGCTGTATTTACCTAGAACGATTACTATGTATATGAACATCATACATTTATATTGTATACACACACATATAGTATCTACTACATACACTGTACTATCCTGTATTGTACTATAGTATATGCTGCAATGGTTTTTTGTTTGTTTTTGAGATGGAGTCTTGCCCTGTCGCCCAGGCTGGGGTGCAGTGGTGAAATTTCAGCTCACTGCAACCTCTGCCTCACAGGTTCAAGCAATTCTCCTGCCTCAGCCTCCTGAGTAGCTGGGATTACAGGCACGCACCACCGTGCCTGGCTAATTTTTGTATTTTTAGTAGAGACAAGGTTTCACCATGATGGCCAGGCTGGTCTTGAACTCCTGACCTCAGGTGATCCTCCTGCCTCAGCCTCTCAAAGTGCTGGGATTACAGGCATGAACCACTGCGCCCCGCTAGTATATGCTATTATGCTCTAAAAAGTGCAGTAGCATGCTCCTATTATACTTACATACGGGATCATACTGTTTGAGGTGTTTCACCATTGGCTTTTTTGTTTACCATGCCCTGGACATCTTTCCATGTTTATGAATTTTGGAACAAATTCATCCTATTTCAAGGCTAACAAGTAGCTATTTGTGTGGCTGTGCTATCACTTACTTAACCACTCCAAGAAAGCCACTTTCGAAACCCCCACCTTAAAGTAATCTCATACTTTAATTTTTATTCTCTTGTGACTCTATGTCTCTGCTGTCTTGTAAGCCATATACATTCGAGGTCAGAGTTTTCTACTTCCTCAATTGCAAAGTTGTCAGTATCAGGACAAGGGGTACACATTTGCAGAAATCCTTTTGTATTTCTCTGTGGTGCTTTGGCTTGAACAAAAGAGACCTCTCCTCTCTGCCTTCACCCACCTAATTAATTTCCACAGGTTTTTTTTTTTTTTTTTTGTGGTGGCAATGACTACATCAGCCTTTTAAAAGGATGGTATCTGGAGATTCATAGTTTTTCAAAAGCTCTTTGTTTTTTTCTGATGAACAGCCAGAACTAAGAAACAGGAAGGCATAGAAAGAACATGGCCTCTCATGTTCAAAGGGGCCAAATTCTTGTTTGACCTTTGACCTTCCATGAAACAGTTTCCTCATCTGCACAACTGGGGAAATTATAACTGAGGTTGCCTTGCAGTGTTATTATGAGGATTACGGTAAGTGCGTGCCTGACACACAGAATTGCTTAGCAATGTCAGCTTCTCTTTCTGAGAGTGGTGGGAGGCAGGAGACGAAAGGTTCTGGAATGAACCATATCTGGGTTTGAATCTGAGCTCAGCCTCTATTTTTTATTATTTGTTTACTTTTAAAATTATTTAAAAAATTTTTTTTGTTTTTATTTTTATTTTTTGAGACAGAGTCTTGCTCTGTCACCCAGGCTGGAGTGCATGTGGCACAAACATGGTTCACTGCAGCCTCTACCTCCCAGACTCAAGCAATCCCCCCACTTTAGCCTTCTGAGTAGCTGAGATTACAGATGTGCACCACCATGCCTGACTAATTTTTTAATTTTTAGTAGAGACAGGGTCTCACTGTGTTGCCCCAGGCAGGTCTCAAGCTCCTGGTCTCAATCTATCCTCCCACCTTGGCCTCCCAGAGTACTGAGATTACAGGCATGAGCCATGGTGCCTGACCCTTTTAAAATTCTTCTGTAGAGACAGAGGTCTCACTTGCTATACTGCCTAGGCTGGTCTCAAACTCCTGGCCTCAAGCAATCCTCCAGTTTTGGCCTCCCAAAGTGCTGGGATTACAGGTGTAAGTCACCATGTATGGCCTTCACCTCTCCAGGTAAGTGACCTAACCCCTGTAAGTTTCTATTTTCTTTCTGTAAATTGGAGCTAAGATATTCAGGAGACAGCAGAGTCATAAGACTTACAGATAATGTCTGCAAAGGGCCTGGATCAGGGAACTCAGGTGGGAACTGCTCTTAAGATTCATTAGATTCTGACTCTTTTATCTCTAAACTTCAGGAAAAGCTTGAACTATCTTTTATTTCCACATCTGCGGTCGTGTTTTCGATGTCTATTTACACGTAGAAAATTTTGGGACAAAATTCAGAAACTTCTTTGTAATCCTGCCTTTCCTATTTACCTCCTGAAAGACTTTCAACAAGACACCCTGGTTCCTACTTTTCTTGTTTCCCTAAATTACTGATGCTACTTGTAATGAAAACACCACTGAATATATCCTTGGTACTTAGTTTACAAAGTGTCTTTCATTATCATTGTTCTATATGAACTTCCCAGCTACTGGGCCAACGTTTACCAATACACATTTAATACATCAATATTCTATCAGCTTCAGAGCCCTTTTAAAATATTTTTCTTTTTCTTTCTGAGAAGGCAAGTTGTGGGCAAAGGGGTAAGGGTGGGTGTTAATACTTCCTGGGTTCTTCAGAGTACTTCCTTATTCATTCCACCCCTCCCTAGGCCCTCAAGTGAGATTGCACATTTAACTACTGTAAGGAGAGCAGCGGCGTTGGCAAATGTGAACCATGAGAATATCAGTGATACTGATGAGAATAAACTAAATGCCTTTATAACAGCAAAAAAAAAAAAAAAAAAAAAAAAAGAGACAGAGGTCTCACTTGGTTACTGTACTACAATCTGAGGATAAAATAAGGTGTTGTCATGATTCTCAAAAGTCTCCTTGGCTGGACATGGTGGCTTACACCTGTAATCCCAGCACTTTGGGAGGCTGAGGCAGGAGGATCACCTGAGCCCAGGAGTTTGAGATCAGCCTGGGGAACACAGTGGGGCCCCACTTCTACAAAAAAAAAAAACATAGCCAGCCGTGGTGGCGGACACCTGTGGTTCCAGCTACTTGGGAGGCTGAGGTAGGAAGTTTGCTTGAGGCTGGTCAGTCGAGGCTGCAGTGAGCCATGATTATGCCATTGTACTTCAGCCTGGGCAACTGAGCAAGACCCTGTCTCAAAAAAAAATCTCCTTTTTAAATGGGAAAGATAATTCATGTAAACAGGTACACTGGAGATGGGAAATGTTCTAATCAAGATGTGCAGAGTAAAGTTGAAAGACTAAGGAGCAGATATCTGACCCTGTTTATGGGGCTGGGGGTGGGGGCCAGTGTTAGAAAAGGTTTTAGGACAAGAAAGTTCTTGAGTTTATCTTCGATTAAAAGGGTTCACTTGATCCAGATGGGGATGATGGGGGGCAGAGGAGATGGGGGTCAGGGAGGGAATTCTTGGAAGACAGTGCAGTGTGTTTAAAGGCTTGGAGGCAGGTCCCCACTATGGTGTTTTCAGGGGACTCCGAGAATTGTATAGAGCGATATGTGGGGGTGAGCAGGAGATGAAGTCAAAACAGTCAGCAGTGGCCAGAGCTTGGAGAGCCTCGTAGTCCCTGTTGAAGAATCTGGGCTCTTCTGAGAGCAGTGATGAGTTTTACATGGGGAAATAGGATGGCCCAAGTTGTGTTTCTGGATGGCCAGATTTAAAGTAATGACCCTGAGACAGGATTTGGGTTGAAGTGGTGTATTTGGGGTGTGATCCCAGGAAGCACTGGGAGGGATGGGAAGGTGAGACAGGGAAGGAAAGAAAACCAGTGAAGGCTACATTCCACCACCAGGGCAAGGGAAGCGCTGTTCCTCCTTGTGCACACACACAGGCACACACACACATACACACGCCCTGTTGGGTCTGTTTCTCTGGAGAACTCTGAAAAAACAAAATGTTAATGTTCTTTGTATGTAAGTCCTCTGTATACAGAAGTGGTCACATGACACAAGCCTGGACAATCAGAATCCTGCACTGGCTCCTCTGTCCTTTGCTTCCTTTAGGTTCTCCCACTGATGCCATCAGAGCCCATGCTAAGTCTGGCTTTGAGGAGGATTGAAGAATTGGGTTAGAACTCCATCTGATGCTGACCTGGCCTGACCTCCAAACATTGCTTCTCCCACTGCTCCTAAGATTAAGGAACTGCTTCTGTGTTTGGGGAAGAGTTGTCCCACCTACCTGAATGCTCACTATAGAGGGTTTAACTCTTGTTTTTGTTTCTTCATAATTCATCTCTCATTCTTTGTCTTGATTATCTTTACAGGATGCTCCCTATGCTGTTCTTTTTTTTTTTTTTTCTGAATATATAAGTAATATACTTTCTTTGTTGAAAATTCAGAAAATACCGAAAAGACTTTAGAAGAAAGTAAATATCACCCATAATCCCAACACTAAGCGATAATAAGCACTCTAACATTTAGGTATATTTTCTTCTTTTTTTTCTATGCATTTACTTGTCTTTTAAAAATATTAAGACTGTACTATATAAATAACTTGTTTTAAAAAATACTTGATTTTTTAACAGATGGTATATTTTACATGGCTAAATAAGCAAAAAGTATAAAACTATGCAGTGAAAAGTCTTGCTCCCTTATAATCACGTAAGTAACTACCATTTACCACTTTCCTTACAGAGAATTTTGTTTTTAATTTTAAAAAATGTTTTTAGAGACGTGTCTCACTTCGTTGCCCAGGCTGGTCTCAAGCTCCTGGTCTCAAGCAGCCTCCCAACTTGGTTCCCAAGTTGCTGGGGTCACAGGCAAGAGCTACTATGCCTAGCCCTTCCAGAGAATTTTTATGTTTATAAAAGCAATTATGAATACTTTTCTTTGCTGTACCTGCAAGTTTTTAACATAAATAGCATACTGTAGTAACTATTATGCATCTTGCCTTTTTCACTTAATATATGTTGCGATTCATCCCAAATCATTACATAAAGAGCTTCTTCATTCCTTTTTACAGCTGTCATTTTATAAGATTCTATTGAATGTATGCACCATCATTTATTTAGCCAGTCTCCTGGTGAATGGATATTTAGATTGTTTCCAATCATTTGCTGTTACTAATGGTGCTTGTATATAGATTATTTTGCCCTTTACTGTAGGATAAATTCCTAGAATTCTTAAAGGACATGTGCATTGAATTTTGATAGCTGTTATATACATTATATATATATATATATAAATAAATAAATAAATATATAAAACCTCCTGGATGGCAAATATATATATATATGTGTGTGTATATATATGTGCATATATATATGTATATATATGTGCATGTATATATATAGATATAGATGTGTGTGTGTGTGTGTGTGTGTGTGTATATATACACACATATACATATACATATACATATATACCCTCACCAGAGGCCGGGTGCAGTGACCCATGCTTGTAATTCCAGCAGTTTGCAGGGGATGCTCTCTATGCCATTCTTAGCCAATGTGACTTTAGGAACGGTCCCAGTAATCAGGTGGAATCACATGACTCAGCCTAACCAATGAGAGTTCCACTTTCCTATGGCCATGATGATTGGTCCAAAGTTGAGCACATGATCCAAGCTGCCACAGTCAGAGCCAATGAGGGGTGGTCCCAGGGTTTTCAATGAAACTGTTGGATAACTGGAGTTCTCTTTCTGCTGGATTTGCCAGGCTAGTGGGGAATATGGATGAAGCCGCCATCTTGAGAATATATTCAATTCAGTAGAAAATAAAACTAAAAATTGGGAGAGAAGCTAAAACTTGATATCATCATCTGAGTACATGAATTCAATCATACCTGAAAGCAGACTTCGCCTCTGGACTTGTAAATTATGTAAATCAATAAATTATTTTAATTTCCTTAAACCCATTTAGTTGGGTTTCTGTCTCTTGCAAACATAGAGGTCCTAGCTAAAGTATTAATAAAATCTTTGGGGAATAACCCTGGCTTTCAGCAACCTCAGGTTCCCTTTTTCTAGGAGATGAGAATCTGATATGTTAGAATCTTGAACCAGCCAAATAATAACTGCTGCAGCCTCAGCAACAACTACCATTTATTGAGTGCTTCCATACATTACATCACTAATTACACTCCTAGGCACTATTATTATTAGTTATTATTATAATTATTTTGAGACAGGGTCTGAGTCTGTTGCCCAGGCTGGAGTACAGCGACATGATCTTGTCTCACTGCAATCTCTGCCTCCCCCATTTTATAAATGAAGAAATCAAGGCTCAGAGAAGTTTAGCAATTTGACCAAGGCCACACAGCTGGTAAATGACATAACAACCAAATTCAGGTCTGTCTGTCTCCTGACTGCAAGGTCAATCTCAGCTTTTCATTGCTTTCTGTTTTAGGAATTGAAAGATCCTTGGTGAATGGACAGAGATGTGAGTTGAATTTTGCTAAATATCCAGTAAGCATCTATAATGTCCCTTCATTATCAAGGTACTAGGTTAGATCAACAAACAGACAAGAGAAAGGTCATGCTCTCACTCTGTGCTTTTCTCCCAGCATATCTACTGGAATACCAGTCTTGCTTGGAGAATGGCATGTTACCAGATACTCGCTTCATCTCGAGATTTCTGTACACAATCTTATTTCCTGCTATAAGTGGAAATATCTCCATTATGAGGGCCATAGCAATGTCTACCTCATAAAGCATGTGTGCATAAACTCTGTCTCCTGAGCCCCCAGAATCTAGACTATCAGGTGTACTTATCCAAATATCTCAGAAAGCTTTGAAACATTAATCCACTTGCTCCTAAGTCCTAGGTAACCACATGCAAAAAAAGTGGGGAAAAGGTCCTATCTTGTGACTTTTCAAGATTAAAGATCTTGATAGCATTGAATGGTGCCCAGGTATTGAGGGGCCATTTAACAGAGCTGCTGTACAAGCAGATGCAGAGTTAAATACCAAGGTTGTGTGCCCAGATCAGTAGTTGCAATCAGAGATGTTAAAACCATTCCAGTCTTCCAAAAAAAAGGAAGAATTCCCAGTCAGACTGGTGTTAATGGTCTGCTAATAGCTTTAGTGGCTGTTTCTACAAACTTGCAGAATGCTTCTATTCCTCCGTTTTGTTTTAAATTACCTATTTTGTGAACTCTGCTTGGGTAAGGGGAAGATAAGGATGTGAGAGAAGGTACCCTTGGGAAAAATGGGGAAATATTAAAAGACTGATTCCCAACTGGTCTCTCAGAGGATGCCTCATGGTTCTCTGAGACCTAGAGACTGAAGAGAAGGGGCTGAGATTCTCCATGTGTGGTCTAACGACAACGCCAACCTGAGAAAACACACTAGAATCCCCTAGAAATACTTCCAAAGGGTGCAGTGTGGCTGAATCAGAAGCCTGGATTAGAGACTTGTCTCTGACACTGGCTGGCCTTAGACAAGTCATTTGTTTCCCTGAGCCTCAGTTTCTCCATCTGTTATAATTAAGCTGGATCAGTGGTTCCCAGATTCCATCTTCTGAGTTTCTACATGAAAATCACCTGGAGAAAATGGTGTTGTAATACAGATTCCCAGACCCTAACCTTATTCAGTCAGGATCTACAAGCCAAGGCCTGTGAATCTGTATTTTTTTTGCATGCTTCTCCAGGAGATTCTTAAGCAAAGCCAGGTTTGGAGACCACCAGACTAAATCAACCCATGGCCCCTTCCCACCTTAGCATTCTGCAAGAACAGTTTGGGGATCATATGTTGGGGTTTTCTGTTCTCTGTTGGAAGAGAGTTGCTTTGGTGGCTTCTTGGCTTTCTCTGTCTCACTCCTGAATAACTTTTCCCAGTGTCACCCACCTTTAAACAGAAACCATTATGGGTGTCCTGAAGGGAAATAAAAGCAAAGAAGTCTCATGTTTTTGGTTTCAAGAGAGAACTTTGCCTTCCGTTCTCACACTGTGATCATTTTATGGGGCCTTAGCAAGACATAACCTGAATCAGCTTTCTTAAACCCAGTTACATGGAAACTATGCTTAAGAGTATACAGAATCAAAGAAGAAATACATAATGAGTCTTTGGGTTATAGAAGAGTCTACAACCCAAAGAACTAAATGAAAACTCCATTGTTAGGCTATTAACTGCAAATGGCACCACACGTAAACATTTATTGAGCACTTACTCTGGGCCAAGAACTTTATATAAATTATTTCTTTCCATCTTCCCATCCCAAGAGGTAGATGCTGTTGTTTCACCCCTATTTTACATTTGAGGAAATTGAGGCACACACAAGCTAAGTTATTTGCTCAAGTTTCCCTTGGTCATAAACTGTGGGAGCTGTAATTAAAAGCCCAAATGGATGACAAAACAATCCTTTGTGTAAAAAGAGATAGTTCATGCATTGTCCAGAAAAATTTAGAGGGTGCAGACTCCAGCCTTTAATTCCCTTTTTCTAAGAATTGTTGTCCAAGCAAAATAAACAGAACTCGTAATAGCTCACTATGCTGTTGGCCCTGCCATCTCACATGTCCAGCATTCCGTTATCCCACCTGGCAGCTGCTCCCTTCACTAAAGGGAGCTGGGGACGTTAGCAACAGAATATTTTTTTTAATTATATAAGGGGAATTGTTTAGACTGATCCCAGGGCCATAACATGGAATAATAGAATGACAGTTGAGAGCAATTTTGCCAGACCAAGAAAGGACTGATTTCACGATGATTTTGGTAATTCTGCTACCCACCACGTTTAACATAATGCTGAGATTTATAGTGTCATGGGAACTAGGTGGGATTTGATCACTCTTGGCTTCAGTTTACCACTGACCAGAATGCATGCCACATTTATTTAGCATGTCACTTTTGTTCAAAGTCCTAAATGGGGGAGAGCAAAGCATGCTGAGCTGAGAATCCTGGCCTTTGTTCTCTGTGTGAATGAGGACAACCACCTTCTACCATCTTAATCTCGGTTTTTCCCTCTGTACAAAGGGGTGATTGGATTGCAAGATTCCCAAACTCTTTTTGACTCTGACATTTGATTTATTTTGATTCACTTCTGTTCAGCCAATAGTCACAGAGAAGCTGCTCAATTCCAGGCCTTTAAATGGGAACTTGGGGACACAGTAAAGAATAGCAGTGATCATCACACCTGGTTTGTAGCAGGTGTTTGATAGGGCCAAGAGGAAGGGACAGGGAGCAGGGCACCCACCTCTGCGTTGGGTGACTGGGTGACTTTGGGTGAGCCACTTTACCTCTTTGAGCTTGTCTTCATGTCATGAGGTTTACAGAAAGAAGTTTCTAAAGTGTAGTCAGATGACTCTCTGGATCAGTAAAACCTGGGGTACTTGTCAACAACTCAAATCCCTGGATCCCAGTACAGGCCTGCTAAATCAGAATCTCTTGGCGGGGGTGTGTGTTCACTTCAACAAGAACCTCAAAGTGATTCTTAAATGCATTGACGTGTTTAAGATAATGTGCTAAAGTTCCTCACAATTTTTGAGCAAGGGCTCCCTGCATACTTGATGACTTTTATCAACAAACACACTGGAAAACCTTTGCTTTCAACCACCCTCTACTCCACTATCCCTGTGGGTTTTCTGTTTGTTTATAAATATGTTTGTGTACATGAATACACATATCTATATATTTATAGATATATATTAAAGCTCTATTATTGAACACATATATCAGAAATTTTACTTACATATAAGTATATTATTGAAGTGTGGAATGTGAGCTTCAGAGAGGTTAAATAGCTTGCTTAGATTATGCATTTAGTAAGAGATAGAGCCAGGTTGTGAACCCAGGTCCCTCTTACTTCAAAGCCTGTTTAGTAGACTGCCTCCTGATCTTTCTTAGCCAGGGGTACTGTGATGACCATCTCCAGGTGGCACTATTCACATTAACTACAACAGAAACAGTGTCCCTGGAGTGGTGCAACAAGGGTGTCCTGCCAACATTGCCAATGCTCTACCCCTCTTCTCATTGTCCTTCCCCCATCTCCAACATCCTCTTTAACTGTTAGCTCAAATCTCTTTACTTCTGGATAGTCCCACATTATAATCCAGCCCTGGGTGATAATGCCTGTATTTTCTTCTCAGTGCTCATGTGTAGTAACTGTAGTGCTTATGGGGAATGGAGTGAAAGTTAGCCCTACCTTCCTTACCCTCAACATTTTTTTGGTTCCAATTCCTTTGTTCTGGTTATTTGTTGCTGTATAACAAACCACTCCAAACTTAGTGGCTTAAAACAACAACTGTTTTATTGTAACTTATAATTTTGCAGGTTAGGAATTTGGGCAGGGCTCAGCTAGGTGATTCTTCTGTTCCATGCAGCATCAGCAGAGGGCACTCTGGCTGGTCTAGAGCAGAGGTCAGCAAACTATGGCCTTCAGGCAAAATCCAATCTGGCATCTGTTTTGTAAATGAAATTTTATTGAAACACAGCCACACTCGTTTATTCATGCATTGTCTGTAGCTGCTTTCATGCTAGAACAGCAGAGTTGATTGGTCATGACAGAGATGGTATGGCCTTCAAAGCTTCAAATATTTACTATCTGGCCTTTTACAGAGATAATTTTTCTGGTGCCTTGAAGGGACTTGGCAGGCCTGGCTAGAACCCAGTTCAGAGAAGACTTAACTGGGCTTCCTACAGGTGGACTCTCCCAAGCACAGAGACCCCAGTGTACTTGAGTTTCTTCCACGGCAGCCAAAGCCTGACAGAAAGAGGAACATTCTTTCTAGAGGCCCACGTGGAACTCAAAAGTCCTTTTATGACTTAGTCTCAGAAGTTTGAGAAATTCCCTTCTGCCATGTTCCTTTGGTCAACCAAGTCACTAAAGTCAATTAAGATTCTAAGGGGAGGAATTAGGTTGCATTTCTCAATCAGAGGATTAGCCAAGACTTTGTGGCCAAATTTAATCTACCACACCTCATTTTTGAAAATCTTTCTAAAATTGTTGCATCTTCTTTCTTGGCCAGTGATAATCACAATGTTTGAGTACCTGGGGGACCCTTGGGGATCAGCATTTATTCTGCCAATATTTACTGCACTCTTTCTAAGTGCCATGTACTCTGTTAGACTCTGGGGATGCAGCAACAAACATCTGAGGATGCAGCAGAAAAATGTGGCCCCTGACCTCATGAAATTGGCAGTCTAGTGAATGTAGGTGAAAGAAATCCAGGCATGAAGTTGAAATGTTCTGAAGATAAAGTTGACTATGCCCTTTTGACTACATTTCTGAATCTGGCTTTATTTATTTTTTGATCCATTTATTTTTTCCAAAAGTGAAATAAAAGAAAGGAATTCCAGTCAATTGATGGTTTCATATCTTTTGAATATTTGGAATAAGAAGAGATCAATTCCAGGGCTCAGCTCCAAGGGCCTAATTGATCCTTTATGGTTTTTTTCATTGTCACCAGCCCTAACGTGGAAGATTCTCCATGTTCCTGTTAGTTTGACCCACAGGTATTTCCTGACAGTCCTGACCTGTTGGCCTGCTGGAAGCTGATGTTCTCATGTCACATCCTGATGCCTCAATAGCTGGGGACTTAGGGAGAATAGAGGCTTTATTCATCTTTTCCCACATTGATCACATTCCATCAAATCTCTTCCCCCCATGGACCCTTCAACGTTGGATATCAATGGTTCCATTGTAGTGGTAAGCTCTCATTATCTGAAAATTCCTTTCTGCTCACCTTCCTTTTTTTTCCCTTAGTTCTCAGAGGTGGAAGTTTCTTTGTGTGTGTGTGTGTGTGTGTATTTTTTCAATGACTCTATTTATATATCCATAAATCTATTTGGAGTATGTCATACCCAGGAGGTAGCAGTCTTTTTTTTCTGTTCTTTTTTATATTTTAGGGCTTAAATATGCAAATTTTTAAAGTCCACTTTATTGAGGTATGATTGACCCACAAAAAGCTGTGCATATCTAATGCATATAGCTTGATGAATTTGGAGCTATGTATGTGGAACCGCCACTATCTATGCAATCAACATATTCATTACCTGTTAAAGTTTCCTTTTACCTTCTTTATTATTATGATTGTTATAAGAACACTTCATAGGTTTTTATTCTTACCAAATTAAAAAATATACAATATAGTATTGTTAATTATAGACACTATGCTATACAGTAGTTAAGACTTATCATCTTGCACATCTAAAACTTTATACTCTTTAATAATCACTTCCCCATTTACCACCCATTCCTCCATCCCCCAACCCCTCAGCTTGGACAGCCAGCATTCTACTTCTGTTTCTATGAATTTGATTGTTTTAGGTTCTTTGTGTAAGTAGGATGATGTAGTATTTTTCCCTCTGTGTCTGGCTTGTGTCAGTTAGCATAATATCCTCTAGGTTCATTCATGTTGTTAAAAATGGCAGGATTTTCTTCTTTTGCAAGGCTGAATAATATTTCACTGTGTATCTGTACCACATTTTCTTTATCCATTCATCTGTCTATGGGCATTTACATTGCTTCCACATCTTGGCTATTGAGAATAATGCTGCAACGAACATGAGAATGCAGATTTCTCTTTGATGTATTGATTGCATTTCTTTTGAGTCATACCTGAAAGTGGGGTTACTGGCTCACACAATAGTTCTATTTTTAATTTTTTGAGAAACTTTCATACTGTTTCCATAGTGGCTATATCGATGTACATTTCCCTCAGCAGCATACATAGTTACACCAACATTTGTTAGCTTCTGTCTTTTTTATCATAGTCATTGTAAAAGGTGTGAGGTGATATCTCAACATGGTTTTGATTTGCATTTCTCGGGTTAGTGATGTTGAGCACCTTTTCACAAACTTGTTAGCCATTTGAATGTCTTCTCTTGAGAAATGTCTGTTCCAGTTCTTTGCACACTTTTTAATTAGGTTATTTGATTTTTGTTACACAGGGTAGGAATTCCTTACATATTTTGGATATTAACTCTTTATTATATATAAAGAGTTTGCAAATGTTTTCTCCCATTCTATAGGCTGCCTTTTCATTTTGCGGCTTGTTTCCTTTGCTGTGCAGAAGCTTCTTAGTTTGATGTAGGTTCACTTGTCTATATTTGCTTTTGTTGCCTATACTTTTGGTTAGGAGGCTGCATTTTATGTGAATCTTCTCAATGAATTCTCACAGCAACTTTATATGTTAACTTCATGATTGGGCGCTTATTCTCCGGAGTTAGAGAGCATAGGAGTCCTTTCCTGTTATTGCATCTCTGAACCTTGGTTTTCTTTAAAATGGCATAGTATTACTGAGCTAAAAGATTTGTTCTGAAAATTAAGTGAGTTAAAGCACATAATAAACATCCAACAAATGTAACCTACAATTATTATTTACCAACTTTCTTCTCAATTTGCAGAAAAAGTCACTGAGGCTCAGAAAGGTTAAGTAACTAACTCATAGTCACACAACTATAAAGAACAGAGCCACGAGTTTAACATAGTGTAGTCTGACTTTAGTCTGTGTTTTTTCCCCCTCTATGTTACACCAGCTCCTATCATCCAGTAATACACATATGCCTTTAACAGTATACAGAGTGCAACATTATAGATGCAACAACATTCTGCTTTTTTCCTTATTTTATTTTTTGTCAGGTGAGCTTCTTCCTTTAATAGTACCTTTATTCTCTTTGGTGATTCTTCTAGATGAAGCAAAACAAAACAAAAAACAAACACACACAAGCAAACTAAACAGGGTCCATATTTGCAATCAAGAAAACACTTCACAGATGTCCTTGACTTGGAAAGAGTGCAAAAATCAAAACAGATAAACAATTCTTGGCTAATATTGCCCAAGACTTGGAAAGCCAAGATGCTTCCTGAAGACCCAGGATGGATTGGCTTAGCCTCATTCCTGACCACAAGAATAGCCCCATGTGAGAAGTTTCAGCCATGCCTGGAGACCCTCGTTGGAACCCCTACATATGCATATCTGTGGGTGGGAACTGAGAACATCTCAGCTCACAAAATTTGGTAGTTGTGTTTTCTAGACATGTGCGTGGTTAACTGAATTAATCATGACTAAATCGGGACCACCAACCTCATTTGCAGAGGCTGCAATGGTATGGGAAGTGTTGAGTTGAACAGCCTTGGGTTCCTTTTTGGAAATCTATTTTTTTTTTTTTGAACTAAAACCAAATGTACACCGAAAGAAGTAGCTCAGATGAGAAAATTGAAAAGTCCATCATTTCAAATCCCACTAGTTGAGACTTAGGCTCCTACCACCATCTCTCTGAATCTTTTCCGTTCACTGCCTCACTAATCCTCACCACAGACTGTTGAAGTCAGCACCCCATTTTAAGGATGAGAAAAAGAAAATCCAACAATACATTGCTTTAATGCCTTCAGAAAAAAAAATACCTTTACAAATGCTTTTCCCATGGAGTAATAGTCAACATTATGGTCACTAAAGAAGTAGCAGGTTCACTGCTTGGTTGTATAGTAGCTATTAAGCAGTAATTCCAGAATAATGTGTTAAGCTCATGGTCCTGAGAGTCTAGTAGCCTTAGGTTGGACACCAGTCTCAGCTGTGTGTCCTTGGTCACTTACTTAATTTTTCTGCTCCTCACTTTCCTCTTCTGCGAAATGCCATTAATAACAATTCCTACCTCCTGGGATTATTGGGAGGTTTGAGATTATTTGTGTAAAGCATCATCCTTATGGAAAGCTGCTAATGGAATTTATCTGTTCTTAGCATTAGAAACAGAGTTGTCAGGGTTATTTGAAAATCATCGCAATAACTCTAACAATAGTAATTCCAATTTTATGATAATATCACATTCATATAAGGTTTTATATCTCAATGGTCACTTGGTCTGACAAGCACAGGAACCCAATGGATCTATTTCATTTCTTCTGAATGCTGTACCTGGCCAGCAAATCAAGGAACCCAATTTTTGGCCGGTGCTGCAGAATAAAGAAATAACTCTAGTAACATAGAATTGCTTAAGCTCTGTGCTGGACTACAATAATGAAAATTCATGTGAGTCTCTGGAACAATGCCTACTTTAATTCTTTTATAAGGATACCATAACCTAGATGGGGATTAAAGATACTTTCCTCTCTGTGAATAATTACAACTTCCTTGGCTTGATGTACCAAGTTTTGGTAGAGAATTTAAGAAAAATGCTGTCCAAAGCCATGATAAAGTTGACTTCACTCCCATCTACGGTGGTTTAAAGCACACAAAGAAATATTCCCTTACAAACATCAAACAGCTGCTCCAAAAATACAGGCTGAAAAAGGTCTCATCGTCCCATATTTCAGCCACAACAAACAAAAGTTTATGAGAAGCCACGATACATTTGAGAGGCACGGGAACATTCTTTAGTGTCTAATGTCAATTGACAATCAGCAGGAGAACCACAATAAACACGCAGCTGCATGGCAGAAAAATTACAGACCTACACCATATGGTGAAGCAGTCACTGTTGTTGGCCATCAAACCACCTACAGTCCCCTTGACCTCACAGACTGATGACTGGGTGCAGCATGGGGCTGTGAGGTGACCATTGGCCCTGCTGAAATCTCACCATCTCTCCAACATTCCAAAAGGTCAGAAGCCTCACCCACTGTTTATAGATGGATTTCACTGAATCTCAGCCATTAACCACCTCATCATTCTTTCCAGATCACCTAAAATATATTTCTCAAACTCTGTTTCACAGAATTATAGTCCCAAGAGATGGTCCTTGACAAACTGATTCTGAAGTGAAAGAAGACTGGAAATGACTGCCTGCTGCTGCTCTCATGTGAAGTTTCTCATTCATCAGGAACCCAGGTGCTGCAAATGTCTTGATCTGCCAATCTTAGCATGTCATCTGCATTCAGAACAGCAGGAAGGAGAAAAGCAGAAGACCCCTTCCCTCTACAAAAACATCCTAGAAATAACACACAACATTTCTGTGTAAAACTTTACTGATGAAAACCCAGTCTGATGGCTGCTCTTAGCTATAAAAAGACTGAAAGAATTAGGTTTTCAGCCAGGACATAACTCTGGACTGTTAAAAGTCAGGGTTCTGACGCTAAGAAGGAGGAGAAGCAACGTTGGAGTGGCATCTAGCGCCTTGTCTGTCTACCACAACTCACTCTCACTAAACACTGTACACAATAATGGCCAACGTTGAACACTGATTGATCATTTACTATGTACCAGGCTCTGTGATAAACACTCTGCATCTATTTCTAGACCTCAGAACAACCCTTCAAAATTAGTACTCTCATTTTACAGGTGAGAAAACTGAGGCTAAGAGAGGTTAAGTGATTTTTCCAAGAACGCACAGCTAGAACATAGTGCAGTTTGATTTCATCTTGACTTAGGCAAAAGTTTGATTTCATCTTGATTTTACAAAACAAATGATTGACAAAATACCCTTTTAACACAACATATTAGACTTCAGAAAATAATTCAGCACCTATGCACCAAGCTTTTCCTCTGTCTTCATCTTATTATTTGCCTAGCAGACTCTTACTCATCCATCGAAACCTATCATAAATGTCTCTTCTTCTATTAAGTCTTCTTTAAACCCCCCAACCTCTATGATGTGACAACAGCCATTCATTCATTTATTCTTTTCAACCATCATTTACTGACACCTCTCGTGTGTTAATTGCTGCGCCAGGGAATACAATACAGGGCAAAACACGTGCCTGTGCTGAGTGTTTGTAGTCCTCTTAGGTAATCCGAGGCAGCACTGTCCAGTGGAACTTTCTGCAGTGATGACATGCGCTTCATCAGTGCTGTGGTAGCCACTAGGCACTATGGCTGCTGAGCACCTGCAGTGTGGCTAGTGCGACTAAATAACTAAATTTTGTATTTTATTTAAAGTTGATTAATTTAAATTCAGGTTTTTTAAAATTGCATTTTAGGTTTTGGAGTACATGTGAAGAGCATGCAAGCTTGTTGCATAGGTACACATATGGCAGTGTGATTTTCTGCCTTCCTCCCATCATCTATATCTGGCATTTCTCCCCATGCTATCTCTCCCCAACTCCCCACCTCAGTAAATTCAGGTTTAAAAACTAACATGATTCAGCTATTGGCTTTTAAAGTCTTTTTGACTGTAAATTTTGTGAATCTAAATGTGGATAAAGAATTTTCCATAAAATTGAGCATGCAAATGTGATGTGTTACTGGCATAAGATATACACCAGATTTTAAAAACGTAGGATGCAAAAAGAACGTAAAGTGTCTCACTGATAAATTTTGTGTCGATTACATGATGAAAGGATAATATTTTGGATAAAATAACTTAAACATATTATTTAAACTAAATTTGTTACTTTTTACTTTTTAAAATGTGACTACTAGAAGATTTATTTATTTATTGTTGTTACTACTATTTTTGAGATAGGGTCTTGCTCTGTCGCCCAGGATGGAGAACAGTTATGTGATCTTGGCTCACTGCAACCTCCACCTCCCATGCTCAAGTAATTCTCCTACCTCAGCCTCCCAAGTAATTGTGACTACAGATGGGCACCACCATGCCTAGATAATTTTTGTAACTTTTTGAGTAGATGTGGGGTTTTGCATGTTTCCCAGGTTGGTAGAAAATTTAAAATTACAAACATGCCTTGCCTTAGATTTCTACTGGACGGTGCTGAACTAGGGTGTAGTAAGTCACTGAAGAAAGACCATTTTACAAGTCTGTTCTTTCTGCTGTGAAAGAGGTACCACTGAATCATCTCTGGTTTTAGCATGAACCTAGCACATTTAATGGCAATGGGATAAACAAAGGAATATATACGCATACATGAAATGAAATTTTTTTTTTTTATTTCTAGGCTTCACTGTGGTTGCTGAAATCTACCATTTCATGTGAGAGGCTCCCCTGGGTCTTTCACATGTTGTCAGAGATTCCATAGTTTATCACCTCGAATATTTTTCTTGTATACTTTCCAGAAAGATCTTGACATCAGCTGAGAAATAAGGAAGTAAGGAATACTCTACTTCATTCATCTATTCAACAAGTAGTAACAGAATCTCTACTATACACCCGATACTGTTCTAGGAGAATGTAGATTCAATGGTGACCATGCCAGGCACAGTTCCTACCATCCTGGGGCTTATCTACTATTGAGAGACCAAACAAGTAATAGGAAATATGTAGACCCTTTAATTAAGAAATTTATCCCAGAGGGTCTCACTTTTGGCTGGGGATGGTGGCTCACACCTGTAATCCTAGCACTTTGGGAGATCAAGGCAGGTGGATCACATAAGGCCAGGAGTTCGCGACCAGCCTGGCCAACATGGCAAAACCCCATCTCTACTAAAAATACAAAAATTAGCCAGATGTGATGACATGCGCCTGTAGTCACAGCTGCTCCGGTGGCTGAGGCAGGAAAATTGCTTGAACCCAGGAGGTAGAGGTTGGAGTGAGCAGAGATTGCACCACTGCACTGCAGCCTGGGCAATAGAATGAGACCCTACCTAAAAAAATATATATATACACACACACACACACACACACACACACATCATAGGGAAGAAAATACAGCAGACATATACAGTAGATATATGTGTGTGTGTGTATGTGTGTGTATATTTTCTTTCCCATGATCTTTCATATATTTCCTTCACTGAGAGTATTTTTTATTTTCTATCTTTTTCTCCTTGGCAAGGTTTGAGGGAACCAAGGAAGCAATTTGTGATGAAGTCTTTGTTGTCACACAGACAGGCTCCTGGGGGAACCTAAGAGAGGAAGCCACAAGGCGGCCCCAGAATTAGACAATCCAGCCCAACATTCGTGTGACTTCTCCGTCTCCAGTTCTTGACAGACAATCTAGATTAGTCGCCAGGAGAACTGACTGTGGTTCTTTAAAGGAGCATATAATTATAATGCTTGGTACTTAAGGGATATCTTTTATTTCAAGCTCTTTCAGCACCTAAGACATTTTAACTCCATAATCTTTGCAATTTTTCACTACATTTTTTTTCCATTAAATTGTACAAGGACCTACTTGAACAACATTTTTTAAAAAGCTCTTTATTTAAAAAAAAGTTTATCTAGTTTATGCTCATCTCTATTTCTTCTGTGACAGTTTGCTAAAACTTTAATGACCCTATTGTGTGCTATTTGAAGGCCAGGACCTGTTACACTCATATAGTGCTGAACACATGTTATGTGCCTTATTAAATGCTTGTATTATTACAGTTTAAGTTTAAGCCTATTTTATTCTTCTACCCAGTCATTGCTATAGCCAAAATGTGTTGAGTTAGTTAAGGAATTTTTAGTCGTTGGAAGCAAAAATTTACAATAAATCATACAAAAAATGGAATGTATTAGAGGGCATTGAGATATGTTGAAGGTGACAAGGACAAAGGTGCATGATAGGCCTCACTGGGGCCTCGAACTGGGAAGCCAGAAACCCGGGACCTGAGACTACTTTGTCCACCTTTCCTGGTTTCATGTGGCTTGTCACCTCTGTTTCTCTCTCTATAGGTCAACTTCCTGTCTTTGTGGTCAGCTTTTCTCTATCACTTGCACATGTCCCTCATTCAAACTACTGTAGATTCAAACTCACATCCACCAATGTGTCCTTATACAAAGATCTTAGAAAGGAAAAACTGATTGGTCAATTTAGATCATGTGCTTTTTTTTGGTCCAATCAGCTAAGGACAAAGATGAAGACTCACACATTTTCCAAATTAAGAAAAAAAGTTGATGGTGCAGCTGCTTTGAAAAACAGTGCAGCAGTTTCTCAAATTGTCAAACATAGATCTACCATGTGACCCAGCATTCCCGCTCATAGGCATTAATCCAAGAAAAATGAAAACATTCGTTCACATAAAATTTGTACGTGAATGTTTGTAATAGCCAATAAGTGAAAAGAACTTAAATATACAGCTGGTGATCAGATAAACAAAATGTGGTATAGCCATGCAATGGAATGCTAGTGGATAATAAAAAGGAATAAAGCACTGAAACGTGCTGCAACATGGATGAACCTCAAAAGCATGATGTTCGGTAAAAGAAGCCAGATGTAAAAGACCAATATTCTATGATTTCATTTCTTTAAATGTCCAGAGAAGGTAAAGTTATAGACACAGAGTAGATAAGTGTTTTTCTGGGACTGGAGTGGTAATGGGAAATAACTAAAATGGGCACAAGATTTCTTTCTAAGGTGATGGGAAAGTTCTGAAATTAGACTATGGTGATGGTTGCACAACTCCATAACTATATCAAAAACCATTTAGTTGTATATGTTCAGTGGGTAAATGAGTCCCCTTCCAGTTGCCCCAACCTGCATGGTGAATTCCTACCTCTGTGTCATCTTTTTATATCATTTCTTTTGCCGATGCCATCCTTCCTTCCATTTATTCAAATGGTGGGGGTGGGGGGTGGGGGGCTTCTGTTTAGTTCTCTGCAGCTTTAAGCATCAGAAATTTCTGTTATTTTTAATGAATTTCTTATTCTCAAAGCCCTACATTGCCTGAACTTCTGCTCCCCTAGACCTCACTTGCTGCTACTTTTCACCTCATTCAAGTATCCTCACCACTGACCTTCTTTCCCTCATCATGCCCCATGACCTTCATCATGCCCCATGAATTTCTCTTAAGATCCCAAAGTGGTGCTCCCTGAAATGTTCTTTCCCCACATCTCTGCAAAGCTCACTGGGGCCTCTCATTCAAGTCTCCCCTCTAACGTCACTTTCTCATAGAGATCATCCCTGACAACTCTTTTTAAAACAGTGTCTCAATCCCAAATATTTTCTCTTTTTTCCTTAGGTCACCCTCTACTCTTCCCCGCCCTGCTCTCTGCCTCTGGAAAATGACCTATATAGACACATCAATGGACTCTCCTACCCTCTGCCTTCCTTTTGGGTTTGCCAAGGACCAGTCTTGTCTTATCAATTCCATTTTCAATGTTATTAGTGTAGGGACTATTCTTGACACTTTTGGATCCACTCTTTAATACTTAATCTCTTTAATACTTTAATACTTTAATCTCCAGCTCCTTATAGATGCCCCTTAATTTGTGGATAATGACTGCCATATTTATCATAGTTCTCTAGGAGGAAAACTGATAACCTTCTTTTGGAGAGTCACAGTATAAAGCATAATATTAAAGGCTCTGAGAAGGCCTGCACATAAACAAACAAAGCAAGCATGCAAACACATTTAATTTTGTTTAGCCTAGCTTATCCCAACCGTCTTAAACCATGGATCCCTTTTTCATGTGCTAAGTTAGTCTCTTATAGACTTAAAATCCTTCCGAGCATAGTTTAGGAAACTTTGTCTTTTCCTACGTGAGTTCCAATTCTCATGTCCATCCCACAAACTTTCCCATATTTCAGAATTAAGACTCAGAGAAGTCAAGTCACTTCTGCACAGTAACTTAAGCTCATGAGTTGTATAGCTGGAATTGGAGCCCATGCTTGGATACATTGAAAGCCATGTTTTTGCCCCTGTACCATGCTCTTCCTAACATAGGGTGGATTGCCTGGGATTCATCTTAATTATTTAATAAAAATAATTTGTAATTAACCATTGACTTCTTCTCAGTGAATGCTGTTCTGAAGGACTTGATGACAACCTGTTCTCAGCTCCGACAGTCTGCTTTGCATTATCAATTTGTTAAGAAACTGTTTTTGTAGAGCTGTGCAAAAGGAAACTTCTATCCAGACTGTCTGAATTACCCAAAATTCTGAACTGATGGGATCCAAATGAATAAGACTTTATAGAAATGTGTTTCAAGAGTTGATTAGATTTGTCAGTTTTCCTGTGGATATAAAGTCCTGGATGGCTTTGCTGAGAGTATGCTAGAACATAAATAATGAGTAAGTTTTCAGGTGAATTCCAAGGAGTCCATGGGAAAAAGAAAACCGTGGCTATCTGCTTGGAAATCTATAGTCTATCTGACACAACCTTACACATGGTTGCAAAGTATGAGCTCGATGATGAGAGTGTTTGGAGAAAAAAGAAAACACAGATTTTTTTTCTAAGTGAAAGGACTTTCCAGCAACCAGTGTTAAGATTTAACAGCCAAGAAGGTCAGGGTGATGAACTTGCAGACGTTCATGGACACTAGGCACCCATTCAGCTCCACAAACTCCAAAATACCAGAGGGTCAGCAAACAAGGAAAACATGTTTTTCTAACTAAAAAAAAAAAAAAATGATGTCTTGGATTGATATATTTATTTATTTACTTCCCATCAAGGGATTTTTGGAAGGCCATGTCTCTTGGCTTCCTGAGTCTCTTCTTCCTCTGTTTTAGGGAGGGTGATATGTAAGGCAAAACTTAAAAAACAAAATTTGGACCATTCTCCTTTATGTTTTCCAGAGGCTACATACTGGTGATGAAAGATCTGACCCAGGAATTTAAGTTCATGAGTGGGGTGGGGTGGTGAGGGGATGCTGGGGAAGTGGGGCCTACCATCCCCAGCTTCCGTCTGTCCCTGTGGCTGAACTCCAACCACTTCATTCTTGAAGGACTGAGCCAGTACTGTGGTTCACTGGCGGATCCATCTTCCCTTACAAGGAAGTGGTTTTTTGCTTCTTTCTGGGATGTGGGGTCTGGGGTGTGTTTATGCTTAGCAGAGCTTTGGATGATTTCAGTATCCACTCATTTATTCAATGAGTACTAATTGAACATGACTGCATGCCTGGCACTCTGCTAAGCATTGAAGATGTCAGAAACAAGCAACACCATGTGTATCTTCTTGGGAATCCTGATATTTTTTGAATTACGTGGCACCAGTTCCCACTGTAGGTCAGTTGGACTCAGAGGGAAGGATCATATTAGCAATTATCTTTCCCAATCCACCCACTTCACAGATGGGAAGACCAAGGTCCAGAGAGAAAGAAGGGGCTTGCTCAAGGTCACATGGTGGATTACTTATAGATTCTGAAGAAAGATACAGTTTTCTTGCTATTTCACCCAAAGCTCTTTTCTTTGTACCATAGTGCCTCTCACAGTTCATTCAACTAGCCTTTGAGCAATCATTGGACACCATGAATTGCATTAGGCTGAATGAAACACAGATATGTCACTCAAGAAGTTGAAGATCCAAGGAGTCCATGGTGGTGATGGATTCTTAAGTCATTAATTGGGAAATATGGAGGAGAGAGTGTAGACTTGGGAATCATATGGACTTAGGTTTAAATTCTGGAGTTCCACTTACTCTTCATGGAATTCAATGTATTCATCATGTTGTCTTGGGCAATTATTTAGCTTTTCTGAGCTTCAGTCTTTTCATCGTTACAACAGGAATAGTACTAGGATGTAATACCTGTGAATGTTAGAAGGAGAAGCAATAATATATGGAAAATACTTTACAAAGCACCCGACACAAAATACAGAGCACTGCCTGGTCGTCATGAGTAATAATCACTGTGATAAATGCTATCAATAGCTGTATGTATGGCATTCTGGAAACACAAACCAAGAAGCAGTTAATTCTGTTCCAGGGAAAGGATGAATAACAGGGACTCTCTCCTTTGGTTGGATTTTTCTACTGGATTTTGGGAAGGGGATATATTTTTCAAGGCTAAAATCTCTCTATAGGCATTTCTACTCTAAGAAATATATTCTCTTATGAATGACTGAAAAAGTGAGCACAAGAGACATGACCACAAACTGATAAACACAGAACAAAATCCTCATGAAGCTGACCAGCTAGATAGAGAGTTTTTTTAATGGATACATCCACATGCTGCAACTACAAAGATAACCCATGTTCAGAGGATGATCCAAGACATAGGAGTCGCAAGATGCCTTATGAATCATCAGAGATCAAACAGATTGAGTCATCCAGGATTATTTACATTTTTTAATGTTGTAATGCTTTGAAAATTGGTAATGGTATAGAGTTCACTCCCTGATGATACTAACAGCAATTGATCTTGACAAGCATTTCCCAAAGCCTGCTCTGTGGAACACTAGACGTGTGGTATGCTCAGTAACTTTAGGCAAAACATATACCCACATATTTCCAGAATACGTTTGCTCATGCACAGCACAATCCATGAGTGCAGAATCCCATTTATCTTCTCTACCCTAGTAGAATTTCCTTTAATCCCTTGATTATAAGGTCCTCAGGGGCAGGAACTGTGCTTGTCTTGTTCTTTGCTGTATCCCAGTAACTGGCACGATTTCTGGGACGTTGTACACACTTAGTATGTATTTATTGAAATAATCATGTACTTCTTAAATTGACTTGACCACAGAGGCTCAGCCTATTTATCTACAGCATACTTGCCAGCATTTTTTAGAACTAAAAGAAAGTTCCTCTCAAACCATCACATTTTTAAAAAAGTAATTTCAACTTTTATCTTAGATTCAGGGGATACCTGTAAAGGTTTGTTACAGGGTTTGATGCATGACACTGACGTTTGAAGTACAAATGAGCTCGTCACCCAGGTAGTGAGCATAATACCCAACGGGTAGTTTTAAAGCCTTACTCCCCTCCCTCTCTCCTCCTTCTAGAAGTCCCCGGTGTCTGTTGCTCCCATGTGTACCCAGTGTTCAGCACCCACTTACAAGTGAGAACAAGCAGTGTTTGATTTTCTGTTCCTTCATCAGGTCACTTAGGATAATGGCCTCCAGCTGCATCCATGTTGCTGCAAAGAACATAATTTTATTCTTTTTTATGGCTGTGTAGTATTTCTTGGTGTATATGTACCACTTTTTTTCCCCACCAGTCCACCACTGATGGGAACTTAGGTTGATTCCATGTCTTTGCTAATCTGAATAGTGCTGTGATGAACATATGAGTGCATGTGTCTTTTTGGCAGAATGATTTATAAAACATGAAAATTTATACCAAGAGGCTATTGAGGTGACTTTAGGGTAGCAGAAAGAAGGTGGGATGGGGGGAAATGGGTGGGGTTCCAGATCCCACCCTTGCCTTAATCACAGCCTCCACACCTTCACAGTAACTGCTCTATAGATTTGGCTTCATTTTGAATTAAGGGTTATGTGTTTGTAACACAGCACTGTGGAGAAGAGTATGGAAGTTCCTCAGTGTATTAGTCCATTTTCATGTTGCTGATAAAGACATACCTGAGATAGATAATTTATAAAGAAATAGAGGTCGAATGGACTCACAGTTCCACATGGCTAGGGAGGCCTCATAATCATGGTGAAAGGTGAAAGGCATGTCTTACATGGCTGCAGACAAGAGAGAATGAGAGTCGAGTGAAAGGGGTTTCCCCTTATAAAACTATCAGATCTCAAGAGACTTATTCACTGTCATGAGAACAGTATGGGAAGAACCACCTCATGATTCAATAATCTCCCACCCGGTCCCTCCCACAGCACATGGAAATTATGGGAGCTACAATTCAAGATAAGATTTAGATGGGGACACAGTCAAAGCATGTCACTCAGAAAACTGTAGATAGAACTACCATATGATCCAGCAATCCCACTAATGGGCATTTATCCAAAGGAAATGAAATCAGTACATCAAAGACATCTGCACCCCCATGTTTATTGCAGCACTGTTCACAATAGCCAAGATACGGAATCAACCTAGGTGTCTAAAAACAGAAGAATGAATAAAGAATGTGGATGAACAGCATGGAACACTAGTCAGCCATAAGAAAGAATGAAATCCTCTCTTTCACAGCAACGTTGACAGAAATGGAGGACATTATGTTAAGTGAAATAAGCCAGGCACAGAAAGTTGAACCCTTTCATGTTCTCACTCATATGTGGAAGCTTGAAAAAAAAAAAAAAGGTGATCTCACAGAAACAAAAAGTGGAACAAAGGATATTAGAGTCTGGGAAGAGGGGATAGGGACAAATAAAAAGTGACAAAATTACAGCCAGATGGGAGGAATAAGTTCTAGTGTCCTACAAGATTGGAGGATGACTAGTTAACAATAACACACTATATCAAATAGCAAAAAGGAGGATATTGAATGTTTCCAACACAAGTAAATGATAAATGTTTGAGATGATACATATGTTAATTACCTTAATCTGATTACTATACATTATGTACTCCATAAATATGTACAATTTAAAAAATAAAAAAATTAACAAACAAATACACAGTTCTAGAAGAAATTGTTTCACAGAATGTGGGTGTTGAATAATTGAAAGGAACAGTGAAGGATGGGCCTGACAGATTTAGCTCGGTGCATTTTACTTTTTCTTTTCTTTTCTTCTTCTTCTTCTTTTTTTTTGAGACAAGAGTCTCACTCTGTCACCCAGCAGGCTGGAGTGCAGTGGTAGTATCTCGGCTCACTACAACCTCCACCTCCCAGGTTCAAGTGATTCTCATGCTTCAGCCTCCCGAATAGCTGGGACTACAGGCACATACCACCACACTCAGCTAATTTTTGTATTTTTTGTAGAGACAGGTTCCAACCATTTTGGCCAGGTTGGTCTCAAACTCCTGACCTCACGTGATCTGCCCACCTCAGCCTCCCAAAGTGTTGAGATTACAGGCATGAGCCACTGTGCCCGGCTAGCTAGGTGCATTTTAAAAACGATAACTGCAAAGCTCATTTGATTGTGGCCCTATTCATTCATTCTTCCCTGTTTATGGACTGTTTCTACATGCCAAACACTGTTCTAGACCATGAAGATACAGACAAATATGAAAGACAAGGCCTTTTGACCTCAAGGAACTTATGGTTGAGTGGGAGAAAAGGGTACTGTTAATAAACCAGTAAACAATCACATTGCCAGTATGATTTCAAACGAGACACACACCATGAAGATGATATAATGGAGATGAAGGTGAGAGTGCTGGGGAAGGAAGTGGTGGAGGGAAAGAAGGCTCCTACTGGAAGAAACGATTTGAAACAAGACCCAGAGGCATCTGAAGACTAGCAGGGAGGAAATTCTGACTGGAAGGAATGGCACATGCAAGGACATTGAGGCAAGAACGAAATCTGTATGCTTGAATGAAGGGTTATGTGTTTGTAACACAGCACTATGGAGAAGAATATGGATGTTCCTCATGTATTAGTCCATTTTCACGTTGCTGAAGGAAGCCAGTGTGGCCAGAGTGTATAGTAAGGTAGGGAGTGAAATGAGATTGAAGGTGTTAAGTCGAGGGTTGCATCCAGCTCATCTGTCTTCTCAGTGTCGACCACCATGTCTGGCAAAGACCAGGCACCATGGATTTTTGCTCAAGGTCCAAACTAATAAAATTAATTAATGGAAACTCTCAATTCCTGTTCTCCATAACCTTTGGTGCCACTATCTGTGCATATTTTACAAAATAAAGCTAATTTTAAAAACACAACTGCATATTGTTCTTGCTCTTTTGACAAGTATGATATGCCTATGGAGTCAGTATAAGAAAAGATTTGATATTGACTGCCCCCCACCCCAAATCCAAAATAGATATCACCCAATTAACTGACTGGTGATACAGGGAAACTGCTACCTACTACAGAAAAATTTCTTTTGAGGAAAATGGCCCATGGAGGACCAATGACTGGGCTAACATCACACAGGGGATTTGATGAATACCAAGGGTAGGAGCCCACCTCCTTACCCTGCAGCTGAGCTCTTGGATGGGAGGATTACCTGATCCATTTAATTCCATTTACTTTGACATGCTTGCACTTGAAGATTCCCCAGTACAAGGTACTCAGTTCCCAAAATATGGGATTTTAAGTGTAACCCTGACATTTAGCTCTAGGGCTAAATAGCAATACACAAATCCCTCAATTAGAAGCAGAGATGGAGATGAAATGGTCCCAAGGAATCTGGAGACACAACAGTTTCAAAAGGCAGCAACAGGCTGGGGCAGAAAGAGAGAAGTTTCAGATCTCACACCAGGAATGCAAAGCTAAATGAGAACCATTCGAAAGCTCTAGGGGTTATAAAGTTGAATTCCCTGTTGCACAGTACACAAGAGTTATTAAGTGTGTATATGAGGCTCCTGTTTTACTTCATGTACATGATTATTTTATACAGGCAAGTTTGGAAAGAATTATAGGCTGAGAGCTGGCCAAGATGCAAGATGAGCAGCAGAGAGTGGGGGCGGTGGTTGCAATGTCACTGTTTGGGAGCTTAGACTTCTTGGAGAAAGCTAAGATGGGTTCTATCATAGGTCAAAGGGTTAGGGACAAGTAGAATGTAGAGTTGGACTCTGTGCAAGACTCATCTCCAAAAAGGCATCACGGGCTTCAGCTTCAAGGGAAAGGGACAAGTTTGAGAACTAAGGGAGAAGAGCTAGGGACCAAGCCCAGCAAGCTGGGTTTAGTCCACTAATGTCTGGAGACCAGGATGATAAAGAATTTGGATTTAACTTGCCTGGCTTCAAGACATGAGAGAGAGCATGAGCTATTCTCAACATACCCAGTGATTTCTAAAGTGAGAAATATATTACCTTTCTGAAAGAAGTCTGAGAAGCAGAGAGCTGGGGATAAAGGTCTGCTTTTAGCCGAGACCCAATTACAACTAGTCTGGACTGGTCACATCTTTCCTGAAAGTGGATCAGAGGCAATGGAATTGGTCTACCCAGCTCTTTCTGGATTACACTCCTATATAAGAGAGGCAGGGCTCTAGCATCAGGAAAAGCTGAATCCCTACCTTTGCTGTTAACTTTGTGATCTTGGGAAAGTTAATTAATCTATCTGAGCCTCGGTTTTACCAATTTTAAAATAAGGATGAAAACCTCTACTTACATTAAATTTTTAATATGGCAGAGAATATGCAAAGTGGACTCTCATTAAGTGGCAGCTGTCATATTAATAATAATGACTATATTGATAATTTTAATGAAGGATTGACTGGGTGGCATGTGGAGTGGGACTGATATTGGGTGTGATATGTGTGGTTTGATGAGCCAGGGATCTCTTATCATCTGTTTATATTCGCTGGATTCACTGTGGTGCAGCTATAAAAGCCTCTCAAAGCTTTGCTGAGTTGGCAAAATTGTTCTATAGCTTGAAAGGTGTTGTTTTCATGGTGATCTGCCTCACATTTATGGATTATTTGAATTTTGTAGACACTAGCCAGACCAAATGTCAACTGTAATAGAGGCTAAAGGTTTCCTCTTGGGTAACTTCAAGATATACTACACGAAGCCCTAATTTCTTGGAGCTACAACTTACCTAAAGAAATATAATGCATACAGCTGGGTATGGTGGCTCACACCTGTAATCCCAGCACTTTGGGAGGCTGAGGCAGGTGGATCACTTGGTCTGGAATTCGAGACCATTCTGGCCAAACATGGTGAAACATTGTCTCTACTAAAAAATGCAAAAATTAGCTGGGTGTGGTGGTTCATGCCTGTAATCCCAGCTACTCGGGAGGCTGAGGCAGGAGGATTACCGAAGCCTGGGAGGCAGAGGTTGCAGTGAGCTGAGATCATGCCACTGCACTCCAGCCTGGGCAAGATCCTGTCTCAAAAAAAAAAAAAAGCATAAAAAGAATTGTAGAAATATAATGCATACATAAATCTGTATTATTAGGACATAAAATTCTCTTCTTTAATCAGGCTTAAACAAGATAGACATTTATTGTTCTCTCATATATCATACAAGGTAGTTTCCATCCCATAAAGCCATACAGAGACACAGACTCCTTCAGCCTTGTTTCTCTGCCAATTCTAGAATGTTGCTCTTGATATAGTCTAAGATTGCACACAATCACCTCCATTCCAGCTGGAGAAGAGAGAACAAGAAGAGACAGGCATGATCCTTCCTTTCAGGGGTATAACTATTGGTCAGACTGGAGTCATGTGACCACCTGGGTACAAAGAAGGCTGGGTAATGTAGTATTTATTCTCAATGTTCATGTGCCTAGCTAAGAGTCAGGAGTTTGTGGAAGCAATGGGAGAACAGATATTGCAGCAATCAAGTATTTATTCTCAGTTTCCTTTTGGCAAGGTTAAGCAACATAGGTTCAGATCTCAGCAAGACCCAAATTTGATTCCCAGCTCTCCTGTTTGCTCATTGAATCAACTCAGACTAACTTTATACTCTCTCTTTTGCCAGTTGTAAACTAGGGATAAATAACAACTCTAACTTCACATGACTGTTGTGAGGATGCATGTAGAACACCTATCTCAGGGTTTGTACTGCTGCTGTTGCTGCCTCTGCAGCTGGTATCAAGCATTGGCTCCTTCCTTTCCATCTTGATTCTACTGTGCTCTATGCAGACAGTTGCAGCTGCTGGAATATTTCTTGCACTTAGCTTGTTACATGCCTTCTCCTCCTAGACTGTGAGGTCTTAGGAACGGGGACCATGCTTACTTCCATTTTAACATTCTGAATAGGTTGCATAGTGCCTGGAACAGACTAGATTCCCAATAACGTGGTTAATAAATGAATGTAAATCTGCTGTTGATGAAGCCAGACCTGCTTGTAAAGCGGCCCAAGATGACACCCTACCTGCTAGGTGCTCTAAGTTTCTTACATGGACTAACTTATTTATTAAGTCATTAGTGAGTACTATTTAATATCACCATGCTTTTCAGGGAAGGCAACTTGAATATAGAGATGCTACACTTAGATTGACCAAAGACATCCCGATATCATGTGAAAGGCCTGGGCTTTGGACTCAGAAAGCCTGGTTTCAGGATCCATGCTCTTAATCACCATACTAACTCTTTGCTTTGGGATAGATCAAAGGTGCCTCAGTTTAAAGACAGATTAAATTGCACCATTTCATTTTGATTTACAGGTAAAAAAAATCATCTTTAGATCTTCAGCTCTTAGAAGAGTCATTTCAACTAATCTGATGGTCTTCCTTCCTCCCTCACTTTCTCTCTTCCTTTATTCCTTCCTTCCTCTATTCTTCCTTTCTTCATTCCTACTTTCATTTTTTCTTCTTTCACATAACAACACCTCTTCACCCCATTAACTATTGGGCTATATAAAACAGAACACAGTGAAGTGTCAATGCTTGAAAGGACAGTACCATTCCCTACTAGCTTCTCCTATCATCTCCAGGAGGATCCTTCAAGTAAGTCCAAGGTTCTATGACATACACTTTGTAAACCATCAACTTAATTCATCCCATTCTTTACAGAGGGAAAAACTGGGGCCAGTGCAGAAAGGGATTCATCCAAGTCTAGATCAGAAATGTATAGTCCCAGCTGGGCACAGTGGCTTATGCCTGTAATCCCAGCTACTCGGGAGGCTGAGGCAGGAGAATCACTTGAACTTGGGAGGAGGAGGTTGCAGTGAGCTGAGATCACACCATTGCACTACTACTTAAAAAAAAAAAGAAAAAGAAAAAAGAAATGTACAGTCCTAGTGTCCAGCTCAGTAATCAAGCTACTTGTAGTACATGCTATGAGTCTTCAAGAAGGCCATCAGGTACTTTCAACCAAAGTCACCCAAACTCAATAGGAGGAGACTATGGTTCAGTTGTTGGTGAATTACAGCTTCAGATAACTGAAGAAAACGCATCAATTTATTTAAGATTGTTGTTGTTAGGAAAAAATATATGTGGCCAATATTTGGAGGCAAGAACATTTGTTGCAATCTCTGCTTGAGAGGCGGATATGTTTGTTTATTCTGAAAGTTTGCAAAGTGCCAACTCCCCAGCAGTGAATAACTTAACAATGCAAATGCAAATCCCAAACTCTAAACTGGCTCAGAAGAGGTTGTGATTATGGAAAAATCCTTCTTCATCGAGCCCAAGGAACTGACCACCCGCGAGCTGGAACACAGATCTCAAAGCAGGAAAGGAACAGAAGTGTCCAAAGAGGAAATGGAAAACATAACCCAGAAACTAGCTGGTCCTTGGGAAAGACCACATGCAAGCGGAGGCAGGGGCAGTATTCCCAGGTGGTTCCCCAAGGCCTTTGGACTCCTGGGTTCTGGATGAGGATGTGATGGGAAGATAAGAACAATCGACTTTAAAAGGCCCCAGAGAATTTGGATCCCAGAAGGCTTAGACTATTGGCTTAGATTTGGGGTTGCAAAGTCAATGTCTACCAGACTAGGCAGGAAATGAAAGTAAGTGAGTTGGGTGTAAGAAGTTAAAAGGCAGCTGACACTTAGGCTCGGTATTGGGAGGCAATGGGGAGGAGTGGGGAGTGGGGGTAACTCAAGCAAATTTGCCTCAATTAGAGACAGCAGCTGCTGTTCCTGAGTCAATTGTTGCCATATGTAAATGTGGGTCCAATGTTGACTGATGTTTTGATTTATCAAAGGAATCCAAAAACCTTGAGTTTTATGAGAAATTGATCTGCCTTTTAAAAGATTGCCAACTATTACAAAGTTTTAAAAGCAGTCTGTGAGCTGTCTCCCTCTCCCTAATACGGCCACTAAAGATGGCCATGAACCATCTGTGTGGTCCCACATTTAAAACCCTTGGAGTACACAGATGACGTCTGATTTCCCCTGTTTATTCTGTAGATGTGAAAAATAGACCTCAGCTTTCATCTTAAGTCACATGGTTGATGGCAGAGTTGGGACCAGAACCAGTTCTGAGTTCCTCTTTTCTTCCCAATACAGATTCTAGAACAGTGTCAGTTTCTCAGAATTGGTCAGGAAGTTTATTCTGAGGAAGAACAAGTGCAGTCCTTTGTTCTCCATGGAGAACAGTGAATCCTGCCCTAGCCCTTGATAGTGGTGTTATTGCTGTCAGCGATGATGCTGATAGATATCAGGTAGAATGTTTTGGGCAGCAAGTAACAGAAAACTTGGATTCACATGGACTTAAATTCCTCCTCCATCCCTCTCTCCCTCCTTCCCTCTCTCTCTTCTCCCTCCTTCCCTCCCTCTCTTCTCCCTACTTCCCTTCCTCCCTGCCTCCTTCCTCTCTTTCTCCCTGCCACTTTCTGTCTCCCTTTCTTCCTTCCTTTTTTCTTTCTTCCTTACTCCCTCCCTCCCCTCCCACCTTCCTCTCTTCCTCCCTTTCTTCCTTTCTCTCTTCTTTATTCTCCTTTTCCCCATCCCTTCCCCTCTTCCCTTTCTCCCTGTCTCTCTTCTTTCCTCTTTCTTAACTCCCTCCATTCCTTCCTTTATTTCTTATTTACTTCCCTTTTTCCTCTTTTTCTTCCTTTCTCTTTTACTTTATTTCTCCCTTCTCTTTCTTTTTCTATCTCTCCTTCCTTCCCTCTCTTCTTTTCCTACCTTCCTTCTTCCTTCTCTTCCCTTTTTCTTTCCTTTCTTTCCTTTTCCTTTCTCTCTTCCTCTTTTCCTCTCTTTCTCTTCCTTCCTTTTCTTCTCTTTCCTTTCTTTTCCCTTTCCCTCTTCTCTCCCTCCCTCCCTATCCCCCTCATTTTCCTTTCTTTTCTCCCCCCATTCATCTCCTCCCCTCTCTTACCCTTTATTTTTCTTGCTCTCTCTCTCTCTCCTTCTCTCTATCTTTCTCCTTTTGGTAACAACAAGGTTGACAACAGCAAGGGAGTCTATGTATTTCACCGATTCTCCTGGATGGAGATAATTAAAATCATTCTTTTTGAAATGTCCTTTTAGGCATGGCCTTAGATTCTTCTTGTTGATCTAGTTGAGCCCATGTATCCACTTCTGGGCCAGTTATCAGTAGTTAAGGGATAGCTGTTTGCTGATCAGTTGGACTTTTCAGTTGACCCTATGACAGATGGGATTCTGTGGGCTAAGGCATAATTCTGTGTGTGCTCATCTTCCTGTTCACCTGGATACCTTGGCTCCTTGAGGAGGCCAGTGAGCCAACTTGTGGATCTTCAGAATGTTCTTGTGGTGAGCTGCACCCTGGGCTTTTCCTCAAACATCTAGAAGCCTGGCTATCTGTTTTCCTGGTGAACCTAGTCTAAGAGCAGAGCTTCTCAATCTTTAGTGGCACCAGATTGCTCAAGAGTGATAGAAATGAACTTTCCTAGGCCCCTATCCTCATAGGTTTGAGAATCTGAATATTTTTACCTTTCCCCAGGTGATTTTGATATGGGTGGTCAAGTGCCATAGTTCAAGGAGCCCTCCTCTAGTCTATGAAACCTAGGTGACTCCAACTCACACATATTTAAGAAGTGGCCACTGGCCATCTAAGAAATTCATAGGTTCATGAAAGGTAGAATTTTAACCTGTTAGGGCACAATAGAAATTTCTTTTTTGTAATTACCTTTGAATTCTTAAAATTAGAAACTTGTGCCTGCATTTCCAATCATGGTTTTCTGGAGTGCATAGGAGGCACCTTTAGAAAAGAGTAAGGAAGCATTTGGGAAGAAGATAAAAGGAAGGCTATTAGTCCACTTTGAGCCACATCTCAATTCCTCCTCAGCCCATGGGCCACAGATATGGGGAGAAGTTGCCCTGGTTCTAATTAATTAATGTAACACTATTTGTGGAATTTTGGCCACTGTATGATTGAGGTTGTGCTTACATTAAATAAAGTTGACTCACAAGTGGGAAAATAATTGTTATGCAATTTAATCATTCTGATAACTTGAGGAAGTTTGGTGCTAGCATTTAACTCTTCTCTGTAACTTGCTATATCTCCTTTTTTAAAAAAAACATTTGAGTTCAGGGTACATGTGCAGGTTTGTTACATAGGTAAACTCATGTCATGAGGATTTGTTGTACAGATTATTTAATTACCCAGGTATTAAGCCTAGTACTCATTATTTATTTTTCCTGATCGTCTCCCTCCTCCCATCCTCCACCCTCCAATAGACCTCAGTGTGTGTTGTTCCCTCTCTGTGTCCATGTGTTTTCATCATTTAGTTCCCACTTATAAGTGAGAACATGTAGCAGTTGGTTTTCTGTTTTTGCTTTAGTTTGCTAAGAATAAAGGCCTCCAACTCCACCCATGTTCCTGCAAAGGACAAGATCTTGTTCTTTTTTAAGGCTGCATAGTATTCCATGGTGGCTATATCCCTTTGACATAGAGAGCAGACCTTGGACCCAGAGACTTGGAAACCAACATCAATATAGTTATATTCACTTCAATGTAATTAAAAGCATCTAGCTATCACTTAATTACATTGTTTTCCCTTCATCATGTATCAGGCAGGTTACATGCCAGATTATGCGGACATAAAAAATCCCCATGGCTTAAAATAACAGTTTTACTTTACATTCACACTGCTTGTCCATCATGGATCTCAGGAAATTTTCACTTATTGAAACCACTTAGGGATGCAGGCTGATGTAGGGATCACCACCTCAAACATTGTCAGTTCTCATGGCAGAAGGAAGATAATTCTGAAAGTTTTCACATACCTGTTAAATAGTGTGGCCTGAATAATACACAGGGAACTTCTGCTCACAGCCCATTGGTCAGAACTAGTCACATGGCCCTGCCCAGCACAAGCGCCCAGGAAGTAAGAGCCTCTCATGTGACTGGAAGGGGAGAACCAGGGGTATTTGGTAAAGAGCACAGACATCCACCACACATTGTACATATTTGCTCTGTTCTTCCATCATTGTTTTCTACTGGATTCTGAACATAGGTACCCTCCCTAGGGATGTGTTAACCTAGAGAGCGCAGCCAGTTGTCCACGTAAAACTGCAACCAGACAGCCTGGGTGTGATCCTGGGCATTGACCCCCTCCTGACTGTGTGACTTTGGGCAAGTCACTTCACCTCATTGGTCCTCAGTTTCCTCATCTATAAAGTGGGATGATAATAATGGCACTGACTTCAGAGGGTCATTGAGAGATTAATGAAAGAGTTAATACATGCAATGAACATTGAGTGTGGTGCGTAATACACACTCAGTAAATGTTAGCTATGGCTTTTGTAGCCCTGGAGTCAATAAATTACATAAGCAATTACAATTAAGCGTAATTGGTATAGTTGTATTAGTCAGGATTCTCTAGAGGGACAGAATTAATAGGATAAATGTATAGTTGAAGAGGAGTTTATTAGGGGAATTGACTCATATAATCACAAGGTGAAGTCCCACAATAGGCTGTCTGCAAGCTGAGGAGCCAGGGAGCCAGAGTCCCAAAACCTCATAATGAGGCAAGTCGACAGTGCAGCCTTCAGTCAGTGGCTGAGGGCCTGAGAGACCCCAGCAAATCACTGGCATAAGCCTGAGAGTCCAAAAGCTGAGGAACTTGGGGTCTGATGTTCAAGAGCAGGAAGCATCCAGCATGCAAGAACGATGGAGGCCAGAAGACTCATCCAATCTAGTCTTTCTATATTCTTCTGCCTGGTTTTTTCCTAGCCGTGTTGGTAGCTGATTCAATTGTGTCTACTCAGATGGAGTGCGGGTTTGCCCCTCACGGTCTACTGACTCAAATGTTAATCTCCTTTGCAACACCTTCACAGACATACCCAGGCACAATATTTTGCATCCTTCAGTCTAATTAAGTTGACACTCAATATTAACCATCACAGTAGTGAAGGGTGGGCTATGGTGGGGGGATCAAGCAGTAGGAAGGGAATCAAGTCTAGGGCTTTATGGGAAAAAGGTCTCCAGGCAGGAGCAGGGCCTGAAGGAAGAGGGTGGCAATCTTCCCCAGGGGAGGAAGGTAGCTATCTAAGTGTGCAGGGTTGTGGTGGGCTTTAATGGACTTCTGTTAAAGGAATTCGGGGTAGAAAGTTGATTTGTACAAATGGTTGGTGCTTTTCCTTTGGTAACTTGTAAGTAATATCAGGCTCGTAGCTCCTGCAGACATCTCAATTCTCAGTAAGCGCTGGCTTTCCAGAGTAGCGTTTGCCTTGCCCCTTGGATGTGAACTACCTATGGCCTAAGACCAATTCATTAAGACCTCAGAACTGCTCTCAGTGGGTGGCCCAGAAATGACTACGGTCTGCAGAATGGTGGAGAGAAACTTTTCTTAGAGGATTTTTTGAAACATAACGACTAAATAAATTAGAATTTGGATTACTTGAGCAAGTGGGTGCTTTTCAGAATACAGAAAGCCAGGGTGTTTGTGTGTGTGTTGTGGTTGGGGGCAGAGAGAGCTGATGAGGAAGGAGCAGGAAGAAATCCACAGGGAATTTTTATAGAAGGCAGAACATTGCAGAGAGCTCTGTTTCCAAACAGATAGATCATAACCTTGTCAATGTTATGCTAATTTGGCTTCCCCAGTCACTTTGGCTTGGATTTGCTCATTATGAACCTTTAACCAGGTGTGTGTGTTTAAGAAAACTGCTTTGGCTGGGCACGGTGGCTCATGCCTGTAATCCCAGCACTTTGGGAGGCTAAGGCGGGCTGATCATGAGGTCAAGAAATCGAGACCATCCTGGCCAAGATGGTGAAACCCCATCTCTACTAAAAATACAAAAATTACCTGGACATGGTGGCGCGTGCCTGTAACCCAGCTACTCAGGAGGCTGAGGCAGAAGAATCGCTTGAGCCCGGGAGGCGAAGGTTGCAGTGACCCGAGATCGCACCATTGCACTCCAGCCCGGGCGACAGAGGGAGACTCCATCTCAAAAAAAAAGAAAAAGAAAAAGAAAAAGAAAACAAAACTGCTTTGAGTTGCAGTCCTAGCGTCACTCAGCAGCCACTCAGCCTGAAACTTCGATGAGCCTGGTGGGTGAGATTGTCTGGCTGGCACCCTGGTAAGAATGTCATTTACTGAGACAAATTCAATTTCTAGAAAGAACTTTTACTTGACCAGTAGGCAAGAGCAAAACACATGGTGATAAGGTACAGCGGAGGTTTCTTACCCTCCAGGAATCATTAAACCAGCAAGGTGCACCACCATGACTTAAGCCCTACTATGTGCCAGGCACTGCACCAAGTTCTTTTTCCAGATAATCTCATTTGATTTCCACAACAACCTTGAAATGGAAACATTATTGCAGGGAGGATTCCCTGCTATGTCCAATTTGACACAGCTCATTAAGGAAAGAGCCATAGCCAAAAATCACTGTTTTTATTACTTGGAAATATGTGTAGTAGATGTCCTGTTTTTTTATCTTATTCCTGACTCTGCAACTTATCTCCTCACTCAAGGAAAAGCTTAACTACCTAATGTTTTAGTGTTTTGTCTCCTGAAGGAAAATGTCCTATATGCTTGTATGAAAATCCTTATTTTGGGATGAGGAAACTGAGGATAAGAGAATTCAAGTCACACTAAGTTCTAAAGTGGTAAAGTTGAGATTGCTTTTTTTCTCCATTTAATTTTTTTCTTTGACATAATTTCAGACCTGTACACAAGTTGCAAAAAAACATTTCTGTATACTCCTTATCCAGTATCCCCAAATGTTAACACTTTATTTACCCCATTGGTTTTATCCTCCTGCTTTAATTTTTTTCTAAGCCATTTGAGAATCAGTTGCAGTTTTGATGTTGCCTTACTCCTAAATACTTCAGTGTTTATTTACTAAAAAAAAAAAAAAAAAAGGATGGTCTCTTATGTTACTGCAGAAAAACTATTAAAATCAGAGAAAAGATATTGATACAGATGCACTATTTGTTTAATATTTTACCAATTGACAGATAGTCCCTACAGTGTACTTAATGCTAAAACAGTAACAAGAAAGAATGAAAAAACAAGATAAAAAAGAGTTTGAAGAAAAAAGGCAAAAGAAGGCCCAGGCATGGTGGCTCATGCCTGTAATCACAACACTTTGGGAGGTCAAGGCAGGAGGGTCAGATCACTTGGGCCCTGGAGCTCGAGACCAGCCTGGGTAACACAGCAAGACGCCAACTCTACAAATAATGTAAAATTATCTGGGGGTGCTGGTGCATGCCTGTGGTCCCAGCTGCGTCGTAGGCTGAGGTAGGAGGATCATTTGAGCCCAGGAGGTCAAGGCTGTAGTGAGCCATGATGTCACCACTATACTCTAGCCTGGGAAACAGAGCTAGCTCCTATCTCAAAGAAAATAAAAAAGGAAAAGAAGAAGAAAAAGACAGAAAAAAGGAAAGAAAAAAAGAGAAAAAGAAAGAAATGAAAAGAAAAAAAAATTCTAAATCATACAATGCATTCAGTGTCATGTCTCGTAGTTTCTATTACTCTGGAAGAGTTCCTCAGTCTTTCAATGTGCTGTGTGCACTGACAGTTTTGAACAGTACAGGACAGATATTTTGCAGAAAGTTCATCAATTTGGATCTGCTACATTAGATTTATAGTGGGTGCTTTCGACAGGAACAGCACAGAAGTGATGTTATGTTCTCTGCAGTGCATTGTATCAGAAGGTACGTGCTGACACTGTGCCCTGTTATTGGTGAGGTTTAGCTTTGATCATTTGGTTAGGGTAGTGTCTGCAGTTTCCCCCACTGTGAAGTGACCATTTTCCCCTGTGTAATTAATGAGTATCTTGTGGGGAGAGATATGAAACTATGTGAACATCAGAACTAGAAACTCGTAACCCAGGCATTCTGACTACAGAATCCACACACATCTGCTACACTTACCATTTCCCTACGTAGTGGGTGTGTGTTCTGGATTTTCCAGGCAGTATGCTAGTTGAATTAAATATGTTGTTGCTTTTAACTCTCACAGTAATTTTCAGAGATATGGGTGTCCCATCTCTCACACTCAATTTCCCATCTATGTCATAGAAACAGATTCAGGATATGGAATGATAGACAATGAAGACTTGGAAGGCTGGAGGAGTGGGAGGGATGTGGATGATGAGAAATTACTTAATGAGTACAATATACATTATTTGGGTAATGAATACCCTGGAAGCCCTGACTTCACCACTACACAATATATCCATGTAACAAAATCACACTGGAACCCAATAAATTGATATAGATAGAAATTTAAAAACTCCAAATATATTCAGGATCCAGATGAGTTGATCAGATCTTGCTAAAAGAATGAGAAAGGTAATTCCCAGTTCCATCCTCTGGTCATAGAACCCAAACTAGGAGCTGAAATGGCTCTCACAGATTCCCAAGGAGCAGATGTCCCTGTAAGTATTATACAAACAAAACTCTTGCCAGAGATGGGAACTAATAGGGGAAAATCCATGTGCGTGCAACTTGGAAAGATCCTGGATCAACTGCAGGAATAGCTTTTTATGAGATTTAATATTCCCCTCACTGGAGACACATTACTATCGAATAATAAACAGCAGAGTCTGCGGTGTTGATCTTTAAAGTAAATCCTATTGCTATTAGCTTATCTGCCCAACTATTAAAACTAATAAAATAATAAACTCTATGACACAGACACTTAGCTCAGTTCAATCCTCCCTTCTAACTGCAATTTTCTCCTTCTATGACTGTTGGTTTTTTTCAGCAATTTCCTGCTTATCGCTAAACTATCTGGAACATTTTCATATGTTTGGATGACAGTTTTCAGTTGCCCTGGGATATTTTTGTATTCTTCTCTCGCTCTCTCTCTCAAAATTTATTGTGTCTTTTTACTTCAATCTTTACTTAACTTTTGCAGCCTGTCATCCCAGCAGGCAGGAATGCTTCTTTGTCAGGTTCAAAATCACCTGCCTCTTGGGGCCATTGTGAACTTGCTAAAGAAAAAGAGAAAAAGCACTCCAAATTAACTGGGGAGGGGAACCTGAATACTCATTCGGGCTTCATTTGGTATGCAGTCTCTGAGAAAATGGTCAAAATTATTTTATAAGTTTGGAGAAGATCAGGAAATAAAAAACATACAGAGGGATTGCTTCTTATGTGGGAGTTAACTATATGTACAGTGACAGGACAAAGCAATCTAAACATAAAATAAAAAATATCCCCAAGTCTCCCTTAGACTATTGCTATACTAGAGACTGTTATCTCATCCTTCTGTAAGTCTACAGATGCAGTTTTGTTTCCATCATTGAAGATCTCTTTCTGTATTTGAGAAGCAGAAAAAGTAGCTGACTGTATTGAAGGGGCATGTTGCATGTTGTATATAAAAAGTCAGCTGTGTTTAAGGGGCATATATATATGCCCCTAGAATGACACTCAATATGGTGGATGCTCAGACTGAGTGAAGACCAAATTTACCCTCTCATCTTACTCTTTGGAGCATGTACTGACAGTGAAATGTTTTGGTTCTCCCTCTCTCTCGCCCTCTTTGCCCTAGAGCATAGAGTTGGACTTTCTTATAATAACTATGTCAGGCTGAGCATGGTGGCTCATGCTTACAATGCCTATAAACTTGGGGAGGCTGAGGCAGGCAGATCACATGAGGACAAGAGTTAGAGACTGACCTGTCCAACATGGCAAAACCCTGTCTCTTATGCTAAAAATACAAAAATCAGTCAGGCATGGTGGTTCATGTCTGTAATCCCAGCTACTCAGGAGGCTGAAGCATGAGAACTGCTTGAACCCAGGAGGCAGAGGTTACAGTTAGGTGAGATCATACCACTGCACTTAACCTAGGTGACAGAGCAATACTCTGTCTCACAAAACAAAACAAAACAAAATAAAAAAACTATGTTGATAAGACCACCTCCCAGTATTTAATTCTCCAACACCCAGATCTCAGCAGGCCACAGACTTTAGAACTTCATTCACTTGAAGTTGGCCTCGGTCTTAAGAGCATCACACATTCTAATATAAAAGAAGACACTGGGGTGAGAGGCTATTTTCATGTCTCAGGCATCTTTTATTCTATCTCTAGCCATCAGTGTTAGCAGTGTTTAGCCAATGTTCAGAAAAGCATAGTATCAGGTGACAATTGACAGACTGAACAGTAATTTGACCCACTGCCAAACCCCCACGGGTCTTACACCTTCCCCTTTCTTTTTAACTTAGTGGATTTGTGTATGTCTGTGTCTGAATGAGGTGAGAAATATGTTATTCAGGCAAAAAGAAAGACGTGCTTAGGAAGAGTTTTAATTTGGTCTGAGTACCTTAGTACTTCAAAAAGGACTTTTCTCCACACCCTGCCCCCACCCAACTATAAAAGAAACCTATATTCATTACAGAAAATATGGAAAAAGCAGTATATCAGTCAAGGGACGTGAGTATAAGAAACATAAGCCAACTCTGACTGGCTTAAGCAAAACTTAATTTATTTGATGCATGGCCTGGATAACCGAGCACTGGCAGGAGGTTTTGCAAACTGGGTTTAGAAAGTGGGAACGGATTATGGAAGCTGTAGGAGATGGAGAGCAAGAGCCATAGCTATAGTATCATGGTGGGAAGTTTCAGGTCAGCATGTCTATGCTTGTGGTGAATGGCCTGCTCTTCCTGTTGCATCATTTACTAATTCACTAAAAATGCAAAGTCTTGGGACAGAGCATCTGACTGGGTGGACTAGGGTCACATGACTATTTTCTGGTTATATCTCTCAACTTCTGTAGTGAAAGGTGAACACTTAAAAATTCCCTGGCCACCAAGGCACCATAAGGGATCCCTCAAAATGACATTTGGATATGGTAGTCAAGTCCATGAGTACCTTATGATTTCCACCTCCTGATGTTTACAGTCTTGTGTAGCAACACCCCCTGCCGCCACATATACATTGAATCAGAGCTGGTCTGTATGAGCAGTAGATTATGCTAGAGGAAACAGTGCATAGCTTCAGAGTTGGGTCACAAAAGGCATTGTGCTTTTTTCTTGGTTTCTTGGATTGCCTACTGTGGGAGAGGCAGCTGTCAAGTCATGAAGATACTCAAGCAGCATGTGGAAAGGCCCTCATTGGGAGAAACTGAGGTCCCCTGCCAACAGTCAGCATGAATTTGCCAGCTGTGTAAGCTGGGAGTGACTCAACTTGGAAGCAGATACTCCAGCCCCATTTTAGCTTTCTGATGAGAGTGCAGCCCCAGCCAACATCAAGACTGCAACCTCATGAAAGACTCAGAACTGGAATATAAATATAAATTTATACCAGCTGAGCTGCTCTCAAATTCTTGACCCACAAAAGCTATGAGACACAATAAATGTTTATTCTTGCTTTAAGTGTCTGAATTTTGGAGTGAGTTGTTACATGGCAATAGGTAATTAAAACAGGGTCCTCCCAGATCCCTGGAGATTCTTTTAAATGGCTGTGCAGGTGCTGTTGCTAAGAACTCCTGCCTGCCATCTTCTCCAGAGCACTACTCTTGTGTGATGTGCACTCCCTCACCCACAGGTCCCTGAGAGTTAGATCTTTCCCCATCTCCCACCCCCAGCAAGACGGTCAATTTTTCCATTGGTACTTCTCCTTTATCTCAAAAACGTACTGACCCTATGATGCAATTTACACTCTAGAGCTCCCTTCAGGACCAGGCTGAGGCTGCACTGCACTGGAAAACACATCTTTTCTGTTTCTCCCCTTCTCTATCTTGCTTTCCTCACCACCTTACAGGTTGAGAACACATCCTCAGTAAATAACTTGCACAAGAATTTCCATCTCAGGTGCTACTTCTAGGAAGGAGTAGTGGATCCCAGCTTCTTTCCTCTGAGCTTCTATAACAAAATACCACAGACTGGGTGACTTATAAACAACAGAAATTTGTTTTTCATCATTCTGGAGGCTGGAGGTCTGACATCACAGTGCCAGCATAGTTGGGTTCTGATGAGGGCTGTCCTCCTGGCTTGGCTGGCTTCTTGCTGAGTCCTTATATAGTGGTAAGAGTGCTGAGTCCTTATACAGTGGTAAGAGTGCATCTCTGGGATGCACCCTCATGATCTAATTACATCCCAGAGTCATCACCTCCCAATATCATCACATTGGAGGTTAGAATTTCAATATATGAATTTGGCAGGGGGGCACACACATTCACAGACCTTTAGTCCAGAGTAGATGCAAAGCAATCAAAACACAAGATATGACTCATATTGTTCATCCTCTCACCAGTCTAACTTGCCTTCCCCCTACCCTCCCAGTATTTACACTTTTCAATATGCTCTACTCAAATATCCGCAACTCCCTATACAAGCAGAGACAGATTTGCCTCCTCCCTGCAGGGGAAAAAATCCTTATCTTGTTAGTGAATGCACTTACTCACAAGCACAAGCTTCCTGGGTTAAGTTTATTTTCTTCTATTATTTTGTGCCCTATTTCAATATCTTGCAACCTTTGAAATGGTAAATTTAACTGTTCCCATATACCATAGTCTGTGAAAAGGAGAAGAAAGATAATCAAAATTATTTAGAATACGTAAATATATATATATATATGACACAAAGAAACAAGATAAAATAAATTTTCATAAATACTCATAAAGCCATAAATAGGATTTGCTACCCTTACACATCCCATTCTATATTTTGTGTTTGAATTTAATTACCCAGTGAGGTGATCCTTTATTTCCTTTTTTTTTTCTTTGAGACAAAGTCTCACTCTGTCACTCAGGGTGGAGTACAGTGGCGTGATCTCGGCTCACTGCAACTTCAAGCAATTTCGTGCCTCAGCTTCCCAAGTAGCTGGGATTACAGGCACATGACACCACACCCAACTAATTTTTTTGGAACTTTTAGTAGAGATGGGGTTTCACCTTGTTGATCAGGCTGGTCTCCAACTCCTGACCCTGTGATCAGCCCTCCTCAGCCACCCAAAGTGCTGGGATTATAGGGATCCTTTATTTCTGAGAGAACTAAACCCTCAATGTTCTTAAATGGAAGGACCTGCCATAATTTTCCATTAACTTTGACCACTGGATGTAGCTGCCTGGGGCTGGGGGACACCCAGGGAATCCCCTTAGTTCCATTCATTGTCCTCCAGCTCATGTTGCAAATCAGAATTTCTATTTTCCTTTGATAGAGAAAGTCACCTATCCCAGCCTGCTAGCACTATAAGCATCTCTTTTTATTGGAACATAAGGAGTCCCCAAAACCACAGGCAGCCTTACCTCCCAGTCATAATTGGGCTTCTTCTTGGAAGCATCACATGTTGAGATTTAAATTTGGAGAAGTTACATGAGCGTGTCCAAGGTCACCCAATGGTAGAGACTTGAATTCATGTTTATCTGATTCCAAAGTTTGAATATTTGGCTGATTCATCTGCTTCAGTGAGTACAGACCTTTGTATCCTGTGTAGGTCTTGGGAGAGGACCAGCAGAAGTGGATATTAGTAGAAAAATGCCACCCAAGAAAAGGCAGTGTGGGGTAGTGGAATAGCCCATGGCTGGAGTCCCAGTTCTGTCCTAACATTTATTCAATGCATTTGACATTATTTAGTAAGCTCTTTCTATGTGGCAGGCACCGTCCTAGGTACCAAAAATAGAGCAGTGCTCATGAGCAAACTCTTGCATTTACCCTCTTAGTCGTCTATCCCCTGGCAAGTTATTTCACTTTGAACCTTGCTCTCCTGACCTATAAGAGGAGGGTATTAATACCCACCAGATGAGAGCAGTCAACTTGTTTTGTCACTAGGAAAATGAGGACATTAATACCAGATCTTGCTGGGGAACTTAAATCAGGCAAATGTAGGTAGATCCATTCATTGCACCAATAGTTATGAAGCATCTACCTTGTGGCAGAGGCTGGGCTGAGCTCTGAGAACACATCAGTGAATGAGCCAAATGTTGACTCTGCTCTCTTGGACCTGGCACCGAGTAAAGCTGGATATTAAGCAAAAAATCACAACCACGACTAAGGTTTTCAATGGATAAGCAGGTAGCCACTGCGACAGCTCTTATTGTTCCTTTGTCCTTGCCCTGCTGGTGCCTGTTTCCTCCTCCTTCGAGGCCTCCAGGGTTGGGAGAGCTTACAATGCCTTTCTTGTTTGTCTGTGGAGTCCTGAAAAAGAGAGTAATGTTTTGATGCTGAACGGCAGTGGCAGGAAAGAGTTAAAGTGGAAAAGTTCCTCCACAGGGCAGCAACCAATGAGTCTACTGCCATCTTGGCTGAGTTCTGCTGTCCCTTTGCCACGGCTTTAGGTTTATGGAAAAAAAAAAATAAACCCTTCAGAGAGGAAGAGAGGAAGTCTGTTTTCCTACAGCTCAGCTGAAAATCTCATCGTTCTGTGGAATTCTTTCCCTCTTGAATGTGCACAGTTTTGGGATGAATTTGGCTCCTCTGTCAGTTTCCTCTGGATGTTTTAATGCAAGGAGGACTTATGGACTCTGAAACCAAACATAAATGGCCAAGTTCTAATTCTGTAGTTCCTTGGTTCTAGCAGCGTGTGCCTAGCAAGGCGCCTGCCATGCAGTAGGTGCCCCACAAACGTTTGCTGGACGAATTGCCGCCTGGGGAATCCAGGCTAGTCATAACGTTCCTGAAGGTCTTTCTTCTCACTCCTTTTGCTTGCAGAAGAAAAAGGTGTCAGCCTGCCTTTCTGCATCAGCAGGTCTGTGAGGGTAGAAACACACCAGGGTTCTTAGATAATTCATGTTTGAGGAGCACCTGTTAGGTATGTCACTGCACTGGCATTTTGCAGGTCAGATCCTCGAGATATTTAAAAAACAAGGAGACAAGCACATCACACCCATTTTCCCCTCCCATAAGAAGAGGTTATGAAATGATTTCTACTTTGACCCCTAATTCGTTTCCCTGGGATTCTGCTTATTAGTTGCTGCAAGGCTCATGTGTCTGGCAGAGATGTGTCTGTCTTCTTGTTGGCTAATGGTTTTGTCATTAGTCTGATGAATAGACTTGATCTAACATTCTTCAACTCCGGAGTAGGAGGGACTCTTCCCCTGACCACCCTGCTGACCCTGTCAGTTCACAGCACAGAAACTTTCCAGTTGGGCTTTTGTAAGGAGACAGATTAAACAGGAAAAGCGTTTCTTTTTCTCTGGCCAAGTCATTTTGGATTGAGAGAGTGCAAAAGTTGCTTTGTAGTTTGAGAACCGCTCATAAAAGTAAATTTCTTTTTTGATGGGATGATTAGAATTGCTTTGCTAGAAGAAGTTACATATAACTAGTTACTTGCTAGCATATCTTGTATATTGTAATAAATTCAAGCACATGACAGGCATATTTATTAAATGAGCAGTTATTATGTAAATGGAAAAAGACAAGACCAAAGGGTAACAACATCCAACAAATATTTGATGAATAAAGAAATTAACAAATAAAATAAATGAATAAATGAATGAGAGTAGTTCCCAGGATGAAAGAATCATGAAGTGGCTGAGACTGGAATGTGCTAGAGAATTGCAGGGCATCTGTCAACAGATAATGGTCCCCTTGCTTTTCTTCCCACAATTTGCAGGGGTGGTTCTCTGCACTTGCCTTTGTCCAAGGTGACTCATTTCTTCTGGCCACAATTGTCTGACCAGAAGTGGCATCTAGCCCCAGGGGGCAAATCAAAAATATTTTCACCCAAGAAGACAAAACTGAATCTTAGATGAAGATTCTGTGTTGCAAGGACAGTAATATGCTCATGTGGCTACTATAGGAAGCCATCTTTCACTTGCCAATCAGATAAGGAAGAAGATGGTCTGCCGTGAGGAAGAAGAATAAAAGAAAGGGAGAAAGAGAGAGAGAAAGAGAGAGAGAAAGTGATTAAGGAAAGAGAAATGGGCTGCACCTGGTGGCTCATGCCTGTAATCCCAGCACTTTGGGAGGCTGAGGCAGGCTAATCACCTGAGGTCAGAAGTTCAAGACCAGCCTGGTCAACATGGTGAAACCCCGTCTCCACTGAAAATACAAAAATTAGCTGGGCCTAGTGGTGCATGCCTGTAGTTCCAGCTACTCAGGAGGCTGAGGCAGGAGAATCGCTTGAACCTGGGAGGTGGAGGTTGCAGTGAGCTGAGATAGCCCCATTGTACTCCAGCCTGGGTGACAAAGCAAAACTGTCTCAGAAAAAAAAAGGGAGAGAAATGGAGAAACAGGAGTCTCTGGATACCTGCAATTCTTTTAGTTCTTAGATATAACCTCAAATCTTTATATTTTCTCCAACATTTTCCCTGAAATTAGCACACATTGATTTATGTCATTACGTCCCAAATATTCTTTTTTTTTTTTTTTGAGACAGGGTCTCACTCTGTCACCCAGGCTGGAGTGCAGTGGCATAATCTCAGCTCACTGCAACCTCTGCCTTCCAGGTATAAGTGACTCTCCTGCCTTAGCCTCCCAAGTAGCTGGGTTTACAGTCATGTACCACCACACCCAGCTAATTTTTGTAGTTTTAGCAGAGATGGGTTTTTACCATGTTGGCCAAGCTGATCTCAACCAACTCCTGATCTCAAGTGATCTACCCACCTCAGCCTCCCAAAGTGCTGGCATTATAGGCATGAGCCACTGCACCCAGCCCCCAAGCACTCTCAACGTGTATGCCCAGAGATGAGACATGGTCGTCTTCATGGTCTTTGTCCACGCCAAGACAAAGACCGGATCTCTCAAGCAGCCTTGCTAATACTTGTAGTTCCCTTCCTACTTCTTAAGGTCCTAGGTTGGAATGAGTTGTTTTTTTTTTTTCTTTTTAATTATAAGAAAGGAAGAAGGAGAAGGAAGCTGAAGTGGGGAGGAGAAAGAAAAAATGAAACGCCTTTGCCCTCATGTCTGTGAACTGGCTGACGAGGTGCTGTTATTTTATTTGGTTGCCACTCAGGGCTGAGGTTTGCCTTCTTCACTTTCTGCATGGACTTCAGTTGCTTTTTCTTGGCTTCTGGTTGCTCAAGAGGACTGAAGGGTGTCCAGGGCAGGGCTGTGGTGTTTGCATTGGCTGGCAGAGCTGAAGGGGTGGCAGAAGGGCCTGACCTCCACCTCAGTGCAAGCAGGAGTTTCCTTTCTGGGGTTCCTTGTCTTGGGGATTAGGAAAATCACACCCACAGTTGAGCTTCAGTAAAACCCAATTAGAGTCCCCTGGAAGTGTTTGTTTTGCGGGGCTACCACTACAGATCATGGGAAACAAACCCTTCTTCTCTTCTTCCTGCTTCTCTTCTCCAGCAAGGGAGGCTGGTGGTTTTGGCTGCCTCGGTGGAAAAACCAATACTCTTCCGCAAATGGGTTCTTCTCACAGCCGTGAATTAGTGTTGGCACAAACACCTCTGAGTGGGGATCCCACAAAGGTGCAAGCCTTTGAAAAGACAGGACCTCAAAAATGTGTGGTGGACGGGGAGGGTGGGTCAGCTAGATAGCCAAGGAGTGGCCCTAAAGAGAAATGCTGACAGAGTTGAGCGTTAGGAGGGACAAAGGTGTCCTGGCACCTTTCTCTGTGTCAGACGGGGCACTTCACCCAGTTTGCAAGGTGTTGGCCAAGGCATCTGTGGAACCCAGCAGCCAGAAAACTCGTGACTGGCTGGGAAAAACATAACTATAACAACAAGAAGAAAGGAACCTATTTTATGAATATATTTGCAGAGCCTGAAGACTGCAGGGAAAGGGAAGTTTAACAGAATGGGACCCTGGTGGAATCTCTCATCCGCCTAAACACACACCTCTGAGGTTTCTTTTCTCTCCGATGCCCTTTCTCAAGCACCACCTCCACCTTTGCCACCCTGACCCCATTGGCTGGCCTTTACCTCCCCTTGCCCTCACCAATCAGCTGGGCCTGCCAGTCCGAAGGCTAGGGCATGACATATTTGCACCATGCGTAAATACCACTCACCATTAAGAGCTCCCTCTAATGAGAAACAGAGCCACAGAGGGGAAGCTTCAAAGTGGTTAACGGAAGGAAGTGCCTGGAACGAAATCCGACTTGATGTCCCAATTAATACGTCCCCTAATTCTATTTCCTCCCCTTGCGGGCTTGCAGCCGCCTCCCTCTAATTTCTGTGGGAGACAGAGGCTCGGCTGATGGGGAGGAAGAAACCTGGAAATGGCGCGGCTTCACGGATGACTTGATACACAGGCAATGGGCATATTAGGACAAATTAGGGAATTAAGGAGGAGGAAAAAAAAGAGACGACGACAGTCAGAGGAAATGTCATCTCAAGTAATAGTATTAATGGAGACCAGGGCTTTGATGGAGAGGGTAGCTGGAGAAATTGAGAGCTAAAAACACCAGCCAAATTGTCTTTTATTTCAGGCTTGGAGAGAGGAGCCATGGCCAGACTCTTTCTTTCTTTCTTTCTTTTTAATTTTACTTTAGGTGTATACTATATCCAGCATTTCTCCGCATGTTCGATGAGTTTGTGTCCTTTGTAGGGACTTAGATGAATCTGGAAGCCATCATCCTCAGCCAGACTCTTTCTTCTCTGCTCTCGGATGTTGGGGAAAAAAACAGCCATGGGTCTGTTCCATAGGATTAGAGGCAGGCCCCGATCTCAGCCCAAAGTCTGTTGTATCCGGATGAAGGCCTCATGGATATAAAATGAAATATAAAGACATCAGTCTGGCAATAGGCAAGTTAGAATAAGTGGTGGGCTCTGGAAGTGTTAAAAGACCTTTGAAATATCTCTTTATAGTCTGGTCAGCCTGCAAGTTCACCATTCAATTGCTCTTTTTCAGGTAAGCATTGCCGTCTCTGTATTTCCCCATACAGAGACAGATACTTGCAAAGGGCAAAACATGCCATCCCTGAGGCAGTGGGATAAAGAGTTTGTCAGGGGCATCGGGCGCCCCAAACTAACTGGTGACCAGAATAGCCTCATCCACTCTGCTGCGATGATTTGAGCAATCTCTGATTGATTCCCATCTTCAGTTTCTCTAGTTTCTCTTTTCTATCCCCTGTCCATCTTGCACACACCTCCCTCATGATCTTTCTAAAATATAAAACCCATCTTGTCATTACCCCACTTAAATATCTGGTGGGGCGCTCCAGTGCCTGTGTGGTCAGGTCTGGCCACCTTAGCATGGCATTTAAGGCCTGCCATAAACCACATGGGTTTTCTCTGGAGCCTGGCTATCCTCCACTCTCCTCCTGAGCTTCCACCCAATCCCAGGGTCTCCCCAGCCTGCCAAACCCATTCCTTCTCCACAGCCTGGAACATGGTGTCTTCATCCAGCTTTATCTTTCTCCCTCTTTGCCCAGAGGGCTCCCTGTTTTCCCATCAAGTCTAAGTTCAAATGGCTTCTCCTTGCTAAAGCCTTTCCAGGCATCTAAGTCACCTCTCCGTGTTCCTGAGGGCCTCCCTTTGAATCTGCACCATGCCATATCCCACTGCATTGAAGCAATTTACTTTCGTATCTGGTTTTCCCAAAAGACTACATCTCCCAGAAGACACAGAGTATAGAACTAATGATACCAGTTTCTGTATATCTGCAGCGTTTGACATAACATCAGAGCTCCATAAGTAGAAAGAGAAAGAAAGGAGAGAAAGAGGGACACAGTAAGAGAGAGAAGGAAGGAAGTGAGGAAAGAGATGCATTGTCTATGGCATAGTTTCATGAGTTTCACGATTATTTAACCCAGCCACTCAGTTAGATGGAAGAGTGGGCTGAGTTTACTTGACTCCTTCAGTTTAAGCAAATTGGCCAGGCTATACAATGTAACTAATGGTTAAGAGCCTATGCTTTGGAGGCTTGGATTGTTGGAAATTACTTAATCACCGGAGAAGTCACTTCTCTCTGAGCTTCAGCTCTCTCATTAGTAAAATGGGAACAAGGTGACCTTGAAGAGCAAACAAGGGGAAATACTTAAAGTGTCTTGCCCAGGCCCTGCTACATAGAAAGTGATCAATAAAATCTAATAGGTGTGAGAGTCTGAGTCTGGGAATTCTGCCATCTTCTCAGGCCATCTGAGGTTCTTTCTCCCTCCTTTTACTGGCCTCTGCTGCCCAGGCTCTGCCCTATAATCTGAATTGTTTGCTCTTCCTGCTGCCAGGATAGACAACTCAGGGAGTAGTCATTGCTTCCATGCCAACAGTTACAGGCATTTTGGGTACCAGGAATGATGTCACTCCTGTGTCTTGGCTCCTTAAAGGATCTGGTGCATGCCACACACATATGCAAATAAAAGAAAGTCTCCTGGTTACATCATCTACTTGGGAGCAGAAGTGGTGGCAAAAATTTGCAGGTCTGAGATCATATGTCTCTGTCCCTTTGCTGTGGTTTTCCAGACAGTGAAGAATATGGAGGAACTGCTGAGACCACATGGCGGGGGCGGGAGAGGGGGTGCTTTTCTCTCAATGTTGACCTCTGCACAACTTGAATTCTTTTCCTCATGTCCCTAAGACCTGTGTTCTTGTTTGGAGCAGAAGTCACCACTCCCTGGCCAGACAATGCCTGTTCATGTAAACATGGATGCAGTGGTCAAAGAAATCCCTGTTGGAATTTCTCCTCAGGAAATCACTGCAGACAAGAGAATGTTCCTAAGGTCCATAGAAGATGGCTTCAAGGTTGGCTGGGGCGTCACCCAGGTCCTTCTCCAAGGGGATGAACTGGGTGCTAGTGGTATTGAGAACTTACCTGAGAGGGCTTTCTATTGGAATAGTCTGTGGATGTGTTTGAGTCCAATACATTTTACTAGTGACAAACTTTGGTCAGGAACCAGAGATTCTCCCTCTTCTTGAAAACTCATGATATTGGCAGGATTCTTTATTCTTCCAATCCTCTTTTTCCAAATACTTCCAGATCCATGATTTACTGGAGATTCTTCTTTGGAGGTTGAGACTTTTTTTTAGTCTTTGAAATGGAGTCTTGCTCCGTCACCAGGCTGCAGTGTAGCGGTGCAACCTCTACCGCCTGGGTTCAAGCACCTCCTGCCTCAGCCACCCGAGTAACAGGGACTACAGGCACACACCACCACACCCAGCTAATTTTTGTATTTTTAGTAGAGACGGGATTTCACCATGTTGGCCAGGATGGTCTCGATCTCTTGACCTTGAGATCCGCCTGCCTCAGCCTCCCCAAGTGCTGGGATTACAAGCGTGTGCCACTGTGCCTGGCCAGAGTTTGAGACTTTTTAAGTCTCCATTTGATCGATTTAAAAAAGATGTCATCGAAGGTTAAGCTCAAGTGTCATAATTGCGTGATGTGCTGCCCAGATCCATTTCAGGACTGAAAGACTTACTCTCCCCAGATTCTAGGGGTGTTGCCAGGCGAATGCTTTTAGCTCCCAGTCCTCTCTAGGTATTGACCTCAGCTGGAAAGATCCCTCTTACTCACTATTACTTCTTCCTCCAAGGACAGCCCACATCCAAACATTGGTGTGGCAAGAGAATTAAGGCATATCCCCTCTGTTCCCAACTGAAGGTTCATCCCATTTTCAGAACCCCCATGGGTCAGTTGAGGCCTTTGCTGAGACTGCATCACAGATCAACTTCTCCTTCCTTTCACCGAATCCTGATTCTTTTCCTTCCCTTCTAGCTCCTACATATGTCCTGCACATTAATCTTCACCCCAGAATGTTTCCTAGAGAATCTGCAACCTCAAGGTCAGACAAGGTGAAAGGGGCCATTGTGAGTCTGAACTACAAACCTCAAGACTTTGGCTCAAGACATCCATGGTCAGTTCCTGAGTGTTTACTAGGTACCAGGAACTGAACCAGGAGCTGTAGATGAGGTGATGAACAAAGCTCATGGGACCTGCTCTCATGGGACCATGTTTAGAAGGTAATTACTTACAGGGGTGATGCGTATTAAGAAGAAAAGATACAGGAGGCTGGAGAAGTAAATACCGAGTATCACACCAATCTGGGGGATAATATAAGGCTTCCTGGAGGCTGTGGTGGTTGGCTTAGGACCAAAGGATGATGAGGACAAGTTAGCCAGGCAAAGGTAAGGGAGGGAAAGACAGTAGCTAAGAACAAGTAGAGGTTGGAGGATGCATGGCATGACAGTAGATTCACAGGGCTCTGGGAGAGGTGAGGAGAATGGTATAAAAGGAGTCTGGGTGCATGAGACAGTGTCTTGGACCACCTGGATAAGCAGGAAAGCTCTGGATTACACTTACTGCATCACCCAGAACTAGGTAGAATCTATTCTCACTCTGAATCTAGCTGGTCTTGTGACTTCCTTGACCAATAGACTACAGCAGAAGTGACGCTATGCCAGCTCTTGGCCTAGGCTTTAACAGGCCTGGTGATTTCAACCTTCACTCTGGAAGCCTGCCATCCGGTTGTAAAGAAGCTCACACTACTGCTGAATAATGAAACATTCACGGAGGACAAAAGACCACGTGGGAAAACACTGAGGTGCCTGCATCTGAGGAGGCCTACGTGGACTTTCCAGCTCAGCCCGGCAAATAGCTAAATGCAGTAAGTAAACCCAAACAATGCTACTTGGGACCAAAGAACCACCCAGCTGTCCCCAACCTGGATTCGTGACCCACAGGATTGTGAAAAATGATAAATCATTTTTGTTTTGAACCTTGGAGTTTTGAGTTGATTTGTTACACAGCAATAGCTAACTGAAACATTATCCCTTAGGAAAAAAAAATCCCTCATAATCTATCTTTAACAACTCAGAATTACGGAGTGCTAACAATGTGCCAGACTTTGTGCTTTGGGATTTTTATATTTTATTTCATTTAAATCTCACCAAAAACTTAATGAAGTAGGCATTTATGTCCATTTTAGATGTGAAAAAAAAAAGAGGTTCAGAGTAAATGCGACTTGCCCCAAACCACTCAACTAGTGAAGTGGTGAAATACGGATTTGAACACAGAACCCAGGCAGTGTTTGCTTTTATTGTTGTTCTTGTTGTTGTTTTGAGACAGGGTCTCTCTCTGTCACCCAGGCTGGAGTGCACTGGCACGATCTCAGCTCACTGCCACCTTCAAATGATTCTCCTGCCTCAGCCTCCTGAATAGCTGGGACTACAGATGAGCACCACCACACCCGGCCAATTTTGGTATTTTTAGTAGAGATGGATTTCATCATGTTGGCCAGGCTAGCCTTGAACTCCTGACTTCAGGTGATCTGTTTGCCTCGGCCTCCCAAACTGCTGGGATTACAGGCGTGAACCTATTGACTTTTCCTTCATGGGCTTGAGGAGAGAGGTCATTGAGACTTGGGCCAAACATTGAATCTGTGGGAAGATTAGTCCGTAGATGGTAGATACCTCTGAGCTAAGGCTTGTACATTTTGGACGGTAATTCCTGCATCTCAGGTGTTTCTGCGCCTGTCCAATGCCTCCTAGGATGCCTGGTTCCTCAGTCAGCAAGACTTGTCACACAGAGGTCAGGACAGGGGGAGACCGACCCCAAACCGCAGTTAGTAGAGCTGGTTTTAGCCCCAGTTTTGCCTCTAACTTGCCAGGTGACCTTGGGTCATGACTTCTCTACCCTGTGCTCCTCTTTCTCCATCTGCAAAATGAGAGCAGAGTTTTCCTGGTATTTCCAGATTCTTCCTATCAGCAAACCACCAAATCTATTATACACTCAGTTTGTGTATCGTCTCACATTTGTAGACTTGTCCAAAACTATAAAATGTGTTACCTTGGGGATTTAAACATTCTAGTTGTAAATGTTTCGGATGCAGCTGAAAACTAATTTTAAATATGCCTGTCTGTTGCCACCTGCAATCACCCCACGTGCTGCTGTGATGTGGATACTACTTTGGTGGACTTGGACCCAGGTGGTCTAGGTGGGCCTGTTGTTTTAGTAGAAGGGTTAAGTTCTGAGCAGGAAAATGGGTTTCAGGCCTGGGTCCCACTAACGTGGTCAACTGACGCTTTTTAAACCAGACTTTGAGGAAATGAAACCCAAACCACCCAGTAGCCTCGTTTTCAACTACAGTTACCCCATTAACAGCAGAACAATCTCTTTCTGGATTTTCTCCATCTCTGGGCAGCCAAGCTTCAGACAAGGGGCTCACACTGGCCCCTTTCACTTTGTCTGACTTGACGGTTGCAGACTCTCTCGGAAACAGGTTCTCAGGTGAAGATTAATGTGCAGGGCATATATTGGAGCGAGAAGGGAAGCAAAAGAATCAGGATTGGGTGGAAAGAGAAGCTGAGCTCTAATGCAGTCTCAGCAAAGGTTCGATTGACCACATGGAGGTTCTGAACATGGGATGACTCTTTAGTTGGGGATGGGGGGGATATGTCCCTTAATTCTCTTGCCACACCAATCTTTGGATGTGGGCTGTTCTCGGGGGAAGATGTAATACTGAGTGAGGGGGATCTTTCCAGCTGAGGTCAATACCTAGAGAGGGCTGGGAACTAAAGGCATTTAGCTGGCAACACCCCTAGAAGCTGGGGAGAATAAGTCCTTGAACCAAGGCATTCTTCAGGCTCTTTACAACCAACCCAGCCTCACCTTTTTCTGCAGGTGGACAGGGAAAACTGGAGGCTACTCATCCCACTGCGGCCCCTCATTACAGAATGAGAGCCTCCACAACCGAAAGTCAGACTCGGCAGAAAGACACCAGGCAGGGTGGTAAAACCAAGCTGAGAAAAGGGAGCTTTTTGGCATAGGAAGGCTTTCCTCAATACTGGGCGGTGAGAACTTCCTCCTAATCTTTCCTTCTAGAGAAATCTGGTATTTTAAGAGTCTCTTGTCTGAGGATTTGCTGCCAGGAGATGGAGAAGATCCAGAATGAGACTGTTCTGCTGTTAATGGGGTAACTGGAGCTGAAGAACGAGGCTGATGGGTGGTTTGTGTTTCATTTCCTCAAACTCTGGCTGGGGCACTGGCGTGTTACATTATGTTTCAGAGCTAGCTGTGTAGAGTAGAAAGATTACTGGATGGAGAGAGAATAATCATGCATAACAACACCCATCACCATCATTATCATCATCATCACCATCAGTAACATTCATTGAATGTCTATACTCTTGTCATGGCTTAACTTACCCAATTGAAACTCACAACAACCCCTTATGAGATAGATCCACTCTTCCCCCATTTTACAGATAAAGAAAGAGGTTAAGTCACCTGCTCAAGATTTTACATCTGGTAAATGCAGGGATGAGAAATAGCTGCAAGACGCGACACTGAATCTGTTCCTTCCTTCTCTCTGGGCCTCGAGGGTCCATTCTATAGAATGAGGGTTTGATCAGATTGATGGTGGCCTAAAAATTTTATTTGTTAAAAAATCATGGGCCATTTCTTCAAATGCAGCTGGTCAGAAAGTATAAGATATAAATAAGAACCAAATGGGATTGCCCTGTTGATATAAAGCAGAGGTATTTAGAATTCATTTACAAACCAGAGGGAAAAGAGCTTCTCTCAGTGTGCCCTCTAGCTTTGTTGTTTCATGTTTCTGAAAGTCAAATCCTTGGAAACCTCAGAGTCTCTGTGGATGGGTTAAGGTGTAGTGCTTGATGCTGCAGTCCAAGATAGCAATGTTTCCCCATTGCTGACTTTCCACCATTCATCCCCTCCACGTGTCAGGCCCTCGTCGAACCATGTACCTAGCCTGATGCAGAGGAGAGGAAAAGAAGGAAAAAGAGGTTCTTTTTCCTTCGTGGCTCTTTGTATCTTTTGGGAAAAAGGGAGTGGAGAGGGAGAGACAAGTCCATGGATCATTACAATGTTGAGTGATAAGTATTTTAACATAAATAAATACAGAGCACTGAGAGAACGGCTTTTAATTTATACTCAGAGGATAGGAAGGCTTTCTGGCATGAAAAATGGGTAATAGAGCTAATGGGAGTTGGGGGCATGGGGCAAGGAAAACATTTCAGGTAGAGGAGACCCGTGTGCCAAGCCACAGAAGAGCAAGCCTTTGAGGAACTGTAAGCTGTGTAGGGTTACTGGGATGCAGCCATGAAGGAAGGCATTAGCAATTGACACCTGTCTCTTTTATGACTGTCCCTCTGTACTCCCACCATCTTATTCTCCCCCCAATGCTCTATTCTGCTCAGCACAAACTAGGAGTACAAGGGGCAAAAAGTTGATGTTTGGCCCTCAGCCTCCTGAATAGCTGGGACTACAGATGAGCACCACTATCATTAAATACATCATAAGAACCCACATGGAACCCACTTAGGTTTTCTGAGAAACTCAGCTCTTGCCTTCTTAATACAAACAGGAAACTGCTACCCATACTCAATAGCAACCTGGACATTTCCGGACTGAGGAAATAAGGTGAGGTAGTGGGAGGAGAAGACATGCGAAAGAGTGGTGTGTTTTATGGCAATGAAACGCAGCCATCCGGGGAGGCTGCTCTGCAATCCTCAAACCCGTTCTCCCTCATTTTACTCCTGAATGTCTGATGCTTTCTGTTGCCTCTGTGACTCACCATTTCACGAGGTGTTTTACTTGCATTCCCCCTCCAGTCCAGTGTTGCATCATCACCAGAAAATAGGTCTCATAGTGCAGGATGGGAAACTAAAAGGCAGGGGGTAAAAGATAGTGGTCGCCCAATGTGTGCCTCATGAAAAACTAGTTGTGAAATCTGAGTTCACAGCCCCACCTGCAATGCCCTGGACGTCTGATCACAGAGGCCTGGCCCAGTGTGCCCAGAGTGAGAGCCCCCATACTTGGGTGTCAGAGAGAGCTGAGTTACCACAAACTTTATTTTGCCTGATATTCATATTACAAACCTAGCTGCCTTGTGATTAGTATTTATTTAGAATCTTTTTTTAATCTTTAATTTTCAACTTTCGGTTAATTTTTGTATGCCTCAGAAAAAGCATATCGTTGATTTAAAAAAAAAATTAATTCCCCAAATCTCTGTCTTTTAGCTGAAGACTTTAATCCCGTTATGATTAATGTGATTCCAGACTAGTGTGAATTTATTTCTATCTTCTGATTATGAGATTTTGATTTAAATTTATTTATTAAGACTTATTTATTTTTAAAGCAGTTTTAGGTTCCCAGGAAAACTGGGGAAAAGGCAGAGAAATATCCCATATACCCCCTGCCCTCACATGCACAGCCTCCTCCATCATCAACATCCCGTCCCACAGCCAGAGTGCTACCTTTGCTACCATTGGTGAATCCACATTGACACCTCATTCTCTTCCAATTCCAAAACATACAGAATGTACAAACAACACCAAGAATGCATATTAGAGTTCACTGTATGTTTCAATAAATGTATAATGACATGTACCCACCATTATAGTATCACACAGAACAATGTCATTGCCCTAAGTCTGCCTCTTCATCCTCCTCTCCTCTTTAACTCTGGACAACCACTGATCTTTTCACTGTCGCCATAGTTTTGCCTTTTCCAAAATTTGATGTAGCTGGAAGCATACAGTGTGAGCTTTTCAACTGGCTTCTTTCACTTAATATTATGCATTTAAGTTTCTTCCATGTCTTAAGTTTTCCTTCATAGCTTGATAGCTCATTTCCTTATAGTGCTGAGTAACCCTGTATTCCATTGTCTGGATATAGGATGCTTTATTCACCTACTGAGGAACAACTTGGTTGCTGTTAACTTTTGGCAAAAGTTGCTGGAAACATCTGTGTGCAGGTTTTTGTGTGCACATAAGATTTCAACTTCTTTAGGTAAATGCCAAGGAATGTGTTAGCTGAATCATATGGTAAGGGTACGCTTAGCTTTGTAATAAACTGCCAAACTGTTTTCCAAAATAGCTGTACCATTTTGCATTTTTATGAGCAATTTCTGCTTAATCACATTTCATCTTTTTTCTTTTTGTCTTTGCTTCTATCTTCCTCCTTTTCTCTTTTGTATTAGGTGGATAGAATTTTCTTTACCTCCTCCTCCCCACCCACCTTTTCTCCTCTGCTTTTTCAGAAGTTATTTGTTCTATTTCTATTTTCTAAATAGGCAGATTTGATTCTTACCATGCTTATGATTAATCACTATAATCAGTGTAATAATTCATATAGCCCTTTCTGAGCAAAATGAGGTCCTCAGAACACTTAACCTCCAACCTTTTTTCCTTTCCAGCATTTATATTATTTTTGTTCCCCCACACCAGAGCCCCAACTCTAGCCCCTTCCTCTCCATATTACCTTGTAAGTAATGTCACCTCCCTGATTCTCAGATGCTTCAACTAAGAAATGTAGAAGTCATAACATCTTCCTTGGAGGCTCCTTGGATAGCCAGAAACAATGGACATGAGGCGAAAATGTTCCAGGCCATCCATGCATTTACTCTAAAATCTGCTAAAAGTTGAAGAGGAAAATAGAAGGAGTTTTATTCTCCTTTCCTGCCCCTCCATTGTTTTGTCCTATTTGAATATGCTCTTTATTTTATAATCAGTGTCTGTTAGGACCTCACTTCCTGTCCAGGCAACGAAGTCTTACAGAGATCTATTTGCACTGAACTCCCCACATGCAGGAAGGTACTGCCTTGCGCTCTGGACCTCCTCTCTCTTTTCTCTGAATCTTTATCCCCTCCTGTTCCTCCGTTTCTGACCCTGTCTCCCTATCTGTCTGTCCCACTGCCTGGCTCCTTCTTTTCCTTCACTTCCTTCTGACAGTCAGGATTTCTGCCTTGCTCCATCTTTCTCTCTGTCTCTCCACGTCTTTGTTTTTCTCATCTCCGCTTCTCTCCTTTCTCTCCGTTTCTCTCTCTTCCTCCGTGTCCAGGTCTCTTCCTGTCCATTTATCTCTCAGCCTCAGCCCAGCTTGGTCTTCCACTCTGATTCTCTCTCATCCATCTCCCTGGACCTGACAGAGGCTCTTTGTCCTGTCTCTTCCTCAGTCTGCCCCCATCCGTTTCTTTTTCTCTGTTTCTCTCTGGATGCGCATCTGCCACCGTTTCTATCATTTTCTCTCCATCTAGCCGTTGATCTCTGATTCCCCAGCTCCACTTGTCTGTCTCTCATCCCTGTCACCACCTCCCTCTGTCACTTTCTTATTCTCTCCCTGTCTCATTGCACTCTCTTTGCACATCAGGCCCGGCCCCAGCCCAGGGTCTCTGGGCTCCAGGAAGCCAGCCAGGGGCTGTGCAGTCTGCGCTGTAACTCAGGAACTCCGCCAGCAATCATTTCATTAGGCAGGAATGGCGTTCCCATTACCAGATAGCAGGCCTGCTTCTTCCCCACCATGGCCCCCTCCCCGCTGCAAAGCCCCCTCGCAACTTCCTGTTCGCAGCAGCCACACAAGGCCTCATTCTAATCCTCCAACTTGTCTGTTTAGTGTCTTTGGAGAGGGGAAAGGAGCAGAAAAGTAGCTTGTCTTTTATTTTTATTTGCCTTCTTTTTTTTTTTCCCTTCCTCCAGATATCCCCCTGGGGCACCGGCCTAGAACAGAGCAACAAATATTTACTAATTCCATTAACAGAAGAGAGTTGGAATTTTTTTTTTTTCCCAAGCGAATATCCGAGGCCCCAAGTTCATGGTGAGCCCTCTCCCCCGCATGGCCCCCCTCCCCCCTCCTCCCTACACGCCCAGGACTTATATATAGTTCACCGAGTGCCATTTCCCCAATTTTTTCTGAAGTTCAAGACAAGTTGAAGGGTCAAAAAGGCAAAGGGTGTTTTAGAAGTTTAGCAGACAGCTTTTGGTACAAGGAAAAGAGAGGGAGAGCTGGAGAGAGGGAAAGAGGGTGAGGAGGCAGGAATCTGGCTCATATTAAGCTGGGAAGTTCCAACCATTGATTCACTCTGGAATTACAGCTTTAAAAAAAATTGCAAAACATGGTTTATTCATGAGGGTTCTTTTTTTTTTTCTTAAATAGCTGCCCAAAATTACACTTTGGTTCACCAAGACAAAGACTCGCCCTTTCTCTATCTTTGGAACTTTCAGGTAGGACTGGGAGTACGGGGAGGGAGGATGGGAGATGATAGATTTTCAAGACAGTGAGTTCTGAGAACACAGAAATGTCTTCTGGCCAGGCCTATTCAATGTCTTTACCTTCTCTTCTTCTTAAGTAAAAACCAATGACACTTGTTTGCAAGGGGAAGGGAGATCTCTTACGGGAAGGGGGAACCTCTTCTGAAATGGCAACTCCTGACCCCCGGTAAAGGAGGACGTAGAGAGGAAGAAATACTCATGGGATTAGGCTGATGAATGCTACATTGGGAACAGGTTTAGTGATTGCATTAATCTTCCAGAGCTGTCCCCAACAAATGCCCACAAACAGGTGGCTTCAAACAAGAGAAATGTGTTCTTCCACAAAGTCCTAGAGGCCAGGAGTCTAAAATCAACGTGTCATCAAAGCCACGCTCCCTCTGAAGGTTCCAGGGAGGAATCCTTCCTTGCTCTTCCAGCTTCTGATGGCCGCAGGCGTTCTTGGCTTGTGCCTGCGTGACTCCAATCTCTGCTCCCATGTTTACATGGCTTTCTCAATATGTATCAACTCTCCCTCTCCTTCCTCCGATAGGGACATTTGTCCTTGGACTTAGGGTCCACCCTAAATCAAGAATGACCTCATCCTAAGATTCTTACATCTGCAAAGACCATGTTGCAAATAAAGCCACATTCATAGTTATGTAATGGAGAATGTTAGAACTTGGACTTAGGTATTTGGGAGACACCATTAAACCTACTACAGTGATCATAGAGTGCTTCTCAACAACGCCACATGTGGAAGCAAATTAAAAAAATACCACAGCAACGCAGCTGGAGAAGCTGTGTTGGTGCTGAGTTCTTTCTCTTCTCTTTCCATCCTGCTTATTACAAGGGAAAAGCCTTAGCTGGCTGTTAGGTCCTTGAACAACTTCTTACCCCCTTATGAATCCTCTTTTTTAAGAAAGAGAAATGACATCCCTCAGGGTCAACCTTCAGCAGGCTAAATAAATCCAGTATTTATTATACGCTTGACTCACACGACCTTCTATTTATGAAAATAGATACTGATCTTACCCTGATGTCGTGACAGGTAGCTTCCTTTTGGATTAAATTAAATTTGAACAATTGATAAGCCATTGAGTTGAGAAAAATATTAAGGAGATAAATAACGGAAGTAGTACATAACCATGGCAAGTGTGGGTTTATGCACAGATGGAGGAAACTTGGGAAATACTGAAGTAGCGTGCCGTTTTCCACGGCAGCCCAGCACTCGTGAGGTTCACCAGCACGAGGGTGGCTAAGACAGGTTCAGTCGTCTGCTGTTTCTCCTTGAACCTGAGCCACTGTTTCTAATGGTAATGTGCATTGGTTTTCCCCCATGAGATTTTATTTGAGGGTGGGGAAAAAAACAACCAAAGCTCCATAACTAAAAGAAAGCTTAAAAAAATCAACCTTCTCTGTCACTTCACTTCTGTTTTACAGATGAAGAAATTCAGGCTCAGGAGGGAAAAAATAAAAGAAAGAAGAATTGTCCAAGGTCACCCAGGCATCTGGACTCCCATATGCCAAGCTGCTTCTGCTTGTGGGACAGCTGCAGTGCATGAATTCTTCACTACATGAGTTATGGTATTAAGTCCTCAAAGCAGCACTGTGAAATTGCTGGAATTTTACCGGGGAGGAAACTGAGGCCCAGAGAGGTTAGGAGCTCATCTGAAATCAATGAGCTGATAAGGAGTGGAGCTGGGATTCCCACCCATATCTGACTGTCTTTCTATCTGGTGTAATTACTACAGCAGCTTATTGCCTTCTCTCACTGCATGGAGACACACACACACACACACACACACACACACACACACAGAGGTTTTTGCACCAAAGCATTTGGCTGAGGACATTCTACATCCTGGTCGTTTTTGCAGGCTCTATATTCACACACCTTGTCCATATGACACTTCTCTGTTGGGTCTACTTGGAAATTCCTGCAGGTGACAGCGTATTTCTGGCTTATTTTGAAGGGTGTAAGTGCAAGAGAGACTTTCCCTTTTGGAAAAAGAAGAGAAGCTGTGTGTAGAGAGAGAGATTTTTGAGCCTGAGAGTGCCAAGTTATTGCTTTCTGCTCTGGAAATTTCTAGACGTTGGAAGATAATGAAACGAAGCCAATTACTTGGCTTTTTGTTTTTGAACAAGCAGATGTTGAGCCCTGATACCATGATCACAGGAGTGACCCGCCTCTGATGTGTTAGCTGCTGAGAGTCTACACTGATGATGCTGTTGCACTGTAGAGATCCCTGGAGGGTGAGCTTCAAAAAACTAATGTGAGCCATGAACCTCCTACCCCATAGCTAAATGCCCACACACAACATTTTTCATACAGTTCCTTGGATTTTATGTACTCTTGGAAGCTTTTCTCTGAGTTCTGGTGTAAGATTCTCTTATTTACTAATCAGCCTGGGGACATCCCTGGATATTCCTACGGGTGACTACCTCAACTCATAGATGGAGAAACTGAGACCCGAAGGTGGAAGAACTCCCCCGAGTCCCAGGGATAGTTAGGGCTGGAGCCAGGGTTTGGATGCTCTGCCCTCTTAGACCTGGCTCACTGTTTCTTCTCACTGCCTTCCTCTCTTTCTGAAAGTTTAGGGCAGTTCTGAGTAGACACAGGCAGTCTGGGAGAACGGGCCCCTGGGAACCCAAAGGGTAGAGAATAAAGGATTCTGTACCAATATCCCAGATTTGAATCCAAGCTCCACCACATACAGACGATAAAGCCCTCGATGAGACATTTAACCTTTCTGTGCCTCAATGTTTTCATCAGTAAAATGGGGATTATATTAGCATCAACCTCACAGAGTCATAGTGAGGATTAAAAAAGGATTCACGTGAAGTTTTGAAACAGTGCCTAGCACACAGTACACATTCAATGAATAGATTTTACTGTTCTCATAATTATTAGGATTATTATTAGATGGAAATAATTTAAGAGGGAAAACTCTTGTGATGTGGCACCGACTCCATAGACAGGTGTATATGTGCCCTTTCCCACTCCCACTTGGCCAAGAAACATTCTACTCCAGGCATAAACTGATTTTGGTGTTGGGATGGCAAAAATGAGAGGTGCTTGAAGCCTAAGTGGCTTAATCCTGTAATTTTTAGGCAGAGAAACAAACATATAGAGAAATCAAGGGATTTTTCTGAAGATCCCAGAGCTATTTAGAAGCACAACCAGGTCTCCAGAACTTTCAGCCTGGAACTGGGATTCCATTCAATAGAGCACTCTCTCCTCCCACTACTTCAGGCTCATCTTCCTCAAAACCTAGCTCTGAAAAGCAGCCACTGGCTCCGTGACACTGAAGGGGTTAACTCAGAACCCTGCAGCTGGCTGCAGTGAGCTTCCTCAGCTCTGATTTTCATTTGCAAAACAAACAAACAAGGGGCTCTCTAATAACTCCCAGGCCCCCTTCTTTGTGGCTGAGATGTGGATTTTGTAAGAAGCAAGGCTTCCAAAGATCTCTAATTGCTATGCTGTTGTTGACAAAGGGCTAAAGGCTGTTTCATGGCTGGCAAAAGCTTCACATGCTCATTCATTCATTCATTCATTCATTCACCAAATGATTCCTGAAGACCTATCTCATGCCTTCAGATGTGGGTACAGCCACCATTCAAGCCCTCATAGAATGGATGGCATTCTTACAGTGTTCTCAGAGTTGCACCAATAGAGAGGTTAGCATGAGATAGGAGCATGGAGGTATTCAGCAAATAAATGCCAGTCCAAGAGGAACAAAGGGATTATTTGGTTCAAAGGAAGTCTAATTCTCCAGGTTGAATCTCTAGTTTGTTGCCTAGTTCAAAATCACATTTGCACCCCAGATTGACCATTCTTCTCATCTCCCCTCCTTTTCCTTCTTCCACTTCTTCATGTTGTCTAACATGAGCTGAAAAATAAATCAATAAGATACATTGTGTGCCCCCTTTTTGTAGCTGGGCAGAGGAAGGCAGAGAAAAAAGTCTATGCAGCCAAATCTTCACAGGTAGTAAGTGGGGAAATAGGGTTTGAACCCAACTCTATCGGCCTCCAGATCCTAGGCTCTTCTCTTCTGGTTTATTTGTCTCATTTCCTTTCATTTGTTGCATCAAAGATGGAATAAGGGAGGTTTAATGCCCACCATGAGTTTCCATAACAGCTAATATTTGAAGGAATTGCAAATTCTGGAATGACAGTCACTTTAAGCTGCAATGTCAATGTTTTTCTTTAGAAACATACCTGGGGGGCTGGGAAAGGCAGGTGGGAGAAATGCTAGCTATGTTCTTCCATGATAGAAGGGGTGAGTAAGGTCTCTGGAGCGCTACTGAGAGGGGAACTAATCTCATTCATAAGGGCTCCACTCTCATGATCTAATCACTTCCCAAGGCCCTCTTTTCAAATAGCATCACATTGGGGGGATTAAGTTTCAACATAGGAATTTGGGGGTGAGGGACACAAGCATTCAGTCTATAGCATCAACCAAAGCTTTATCTTCTCAAATAGATATTTTCTTATGTAATCAGGTGGAATTTCATGAGCACTTCCCTGTGTCCACTGAGTCCTATGGAAAGCAGATGCTAAAATGGAATAAGAAATGCAAGACATGTCTTGGGGAGTAATGCTTGTGAGAGATAAAGGCAGAGGAAGCAGGAGTAGGTAAAAGAGCCTTGGATCACAATGAAGAACCAACAGTCTCAGCCAACTCAATGAGGAGCTCCTCCAGAGCTGAGATTTCCCATTAGAGGAGTCCTGCATGGAGCAGAGCCAGCCAAGCTCTGGTACTTCTCAGTTCTCGGTGTTTGGCTGGGGGTGACCAAGGAAAGATGTGGCTTTGATTTAAAAGCTGAAGCAGATCTCAAAGATTCTGCAACAGGGCTGTTTACTAACTGCACTCCTTGCAGCTGAATGGGAAGTTATTTCTGGAAAGGAGACCTGAGTGTCACATCTTCATGGCTACCATACCCTTTTATGCCTACTATTACATGAAACACTGTATTAGGTCCTGGAACAGGGGAAGGAAGGTAATGCTCAATTCCTGCCTTAAGAGAGCTTATATATAATAGGGAAGATAATCTTCCATGTGTGTCAATAGTCTCATTCTTGGATAAAAAACAAAATCAAGTCTAAAATATTCTTTTGCAGATAAAATGCCCTAGAAGTAGCCATTAATTCTCATTGCAATGAATGTAAAATACACAGCATTTTTTTTATTAATAGAGTAGTCAGGCAATAAGCTGCTGACATACAATATAGATCATAATTATATGCCACAGATACCTGCAAAATCTGTTATTATTCTAATAAATTACAAAAATTCCTGCAAGGATGTGTTGGCAGCTGCAATGCCAATGCTTACCAGCTCATTGGTTGTTTGCAGGCTCTGCAATCATAGGAATATTGGTTTAAAAACACACTTGATATTTGCTAGAGAATGCTTATTTTCAGATTTGACACTGCATTGCAGTGTATATAATTTACTTAAGAATTTATCAAGTAAAGGTCTCTACCAAACGGTACCTTAAATAAAAATCCATGACAATAACAATGAAGATTGATATTCCAGTTATCTAATGTTGCTCAATAAATCAGTCCAAACTTAATGTCCTAAAACAACAACTATTTAATTATGCTCATGGGTGCTGTGGATCAGGATTATGTATTAGGACAGCAGGATTGTTTTGTCTCTGCTCTATGATGACCAGGTTTTGTCTGGGAAGACTCTTAAAGGCTGGGGGCTAGAAACATCTGGAGGTTCCTTCACTCATATGACTGATGACTGAGCTTAGCTCAGCTGTTGGATCAGCGAACTTACATAGGACTCCTCATTGTGGCTTGGGCTTCCCCACAGCATGGTGGCCTCAAAGTAACCATACTCTCTCCAGGGGCCAGTGCCCCAGTGTTCTAGCAAGCAAGGTAGAAGCTGCATGGCCTTTTATGAACTAGCCATGGAAGTTAGACAGCATCACTTCCACCATCTCTTTTGGTGAAAGAAGTCACAAACTCACCCAGAGTTGAGTGGGGAGGACACAAACCCCATCTCTTCATAGGAGGAGGGTCAAAAAAATGTGTGGCTATTTTAAAGATCTGCCACAGTTCTTGATGATAGTTATCACCAGCTATGTGTCAAGCCTGATGCTAAGCTATCATGCATTTACTCTTCACAATATCATTAGGAATTATGTACTGCAATCTTCATTTTGTAGAGCGCTCAGGTGACTTTCCCAAAGTCACACAACTACAAAGAGGCGTATCCAAGATGAGTTTCCAAATCTGTCAGGTTCTTTAACCCTTCACTCTAGTCTCAGTTTCATGCCTGGATGTTGCCTCACCCTGACTCCTATTCCTGGGCTGGGGCTGGCATAGGAGGAGCAGGTAATTGGAAGGAAAAAATCAAAAATGAATTCAAGGCATTTCTTGCCTCATGAAAATAATTTAAAATAATTTTATGGTTGTTTTTAGTCATATGCAAACTCTTTAGTTGAAAATACTACAGAAAAATGGCCGGAGACAATGTTCCATTCGTAATGATCCATTGCCTCCTGCATAGTAGACGCTAAGCTATGCTACCTCGTCTTTCATGCCCATCTCTAGATGGGTGATAGTGCCTTGAAGGGGTATTAGTTGCTCTTCCTATGGGGCCAGCAGGAAAGAAAATGAGGTTCAAACCCCGGCCTCCTCTCTGTTATGCCTGCGTGGAGTTGGCTATGTGTGTCAGAATACCCTGGGACTCACTGTGACGACAGAGTTTGGAAAACACCTAAGCTTTGGTGGGAATGGGTCCCATGCAGGGAAGTTGAGAACGTCACAGAGAAAGAAATGATTGCTCTGGTTTGGTAGGTGATCTGTCAGCCCAGGAGTTAGAGGGGACAGATCTGGGAGACAGAAGTGACTCAATCAATCCCTCCCACCCCTACCCCTATCCTGATGCCCACCCAGGCTGCACCCAGACATTTAACATGGACGTGTAAAGTGTGTCACTATGCATTTCTGCCACACTTCTGGAGTTTGAAGTGACTTTAGACAGCACAGTTTTCCCTTTCCACTTTCCATCCCAGAAAGCTATGTTTTGATCAGGAAACTTGCAGCTGTTTTCAAAGTCATCTTTGGAATTTTTAATTTTACTTTATTTTTAGCAAACCTACATGCCCCTTGTTTTTCATCCAGGGTTCTAATTTCCTTGGTGTTCTGGACTACCACGTAGGTACATGGCATGTGTTTGCAGAGATGTGGAGAGGTTTGGAGAAGTTAGCACACCTCATCGAGGCAAAGGGCAAAGATTTTTTCCCATGAACCTGGGACCCCCCAAGGTCATGACATCTCCTGAGATCCTAGCTGGGACTCCTCCTTCCCAGCCACACTCTTGCATCCTTTGGATCCTCCTATGATGAACCCGGTACACAGTAGGGGACCCATTAATATTAAAAGAATTGCAGTTGGCATTCCACCACTTTCAAATTGCAGAGAAGCTGTCTGCTTCCCACATATTTCTGCTTCCCACCTTGGTTTATGTTGTCCGCCTGGCCCCAAATTCTCTCCTAATTCTCTGACTGACCTCAATTCTTCCCATCCCTCTAGATACTTCAAATTCACTTGGGGCTTCTTTCCCTGAAGAAGCTCTCCCTATAGCCAGTCTCCCAAGCCTGGGTCAAAAGCCCAGCCCTCTTGACCCTCTGTTCACTCACCTGGCAGCATACTGCGAAGCATTCATGTTCAGGAGGGTTAAATTTCACAAGCTATGACTCAAATGTACTCTGAAGAATTTAAGAAATGAAACAGAACATAGCTATCTTCATTTCTATATGTAGTGTTGCTCTGGAGTGTCCATTTCCATTAATGGCATAAAAAATTAAATTGCCAATTAGAGATAATTATCTCTTTAATAAATATTCAGCCAATTCAAACTCCTGGTAAGGGCTGTGTCTCCTTTTTCAAGGTGTCTCTGCTGTCCACTTCATCTCCTGGGAGGCTTCTAGGTGTGGAATAGGATGACCCTCCTCTGAGTCTTCACTGTGCTCTGCCATGGTAGGCTGGCTTTGCCTATCTGCTAGGTGCCATGCTGCCATGCCGTCTTTGGCCCCTGATGTTGACCATGGTTGGAAGTTCTTCCACATTGTAATCCCAGAAGACTTTGTGTTTCTGGACTCTTAATACCTCCCAGTGGGATGCGCGGGAACTTAGATGCTACCACAAACCCTGGGGAACTGAAGACTCCCTCTCAAGCCATGCTCCTAGGTACCTCTCAGCAATGTACAGCCTCCATCCCAGAGAAATGGGGCCACCACCCAGATGTAGTTTCCAGACCTATATAGATGATTCTACCTCCACTGATTCTTGTTATGGGGTGCAGAGTGCTGCTGGGGGTTGACCAGAGACCCTTCCTTCCCTGACTGCCCAGCTCTGAATGTACTTTCTTCTTTTCCTCCCTGCCTAAGAGTAACTCCCCTTATATCATACCTTCTTTTACTGTTACTCTATGAGCTCTTTGTTCTAGGTGGAAGCCACCTCTCCATTCTCTTAAGTAATTGCTCTGTGGCTTTGACTTAATGGCAAAATAGATGTAGCAGAATGCGAGCGAGAAAGAAGAGAAAAGTACATCAGTGGACAGTAATGCACATGCACACATTTCCCTCGTTACACACTGAGCTCCTTGGGAGCAGCTTGGCACAAGGGGAGTGCTCAAGGAGCATTTCTGAAATGGAACCTGTATTTCCCAGATACTGTTCTTGACTTCTAGAGACTTTAGTACCTGGTCTAGGATGCTCTAGACTGACAGTTGGCTCCATGTCCCAGCGGGGAAAAATGGCAAAGATATAATAATAGGGCTGGGCACCAGCTTTTGAGTGTCTATTATATATTAGATATGATACCAGGTACTTTCATTAGCTTAGCCATAAGTTCACTCAGCCACACAGGCTAGGCTTGATGATTTTCCTCTTACAGATGTAGCAACTGAAATTCAGAGAGGTTAAATCTGTTGTCTGAACGTACATTGCCGGTAAGTAAAAGGGCAAGGATTTGATCCCATGAACCTGGGACTCCAACACCCAGGGCTTTTTCACTTGGCCACAATAGAAGTAAGAAGTCTGCATGGAAACCCTCCTTTAGAACTGGAGAAAGACCTCTGGTCTCAGATGGTAATGGAACTCAATCCTTGTAAACCCACATCTCCAGGAGGGCAGGTCTTGGAACTGCAGGTTAGAGTCTGGAATTCGCTGGTGCCAAATCTCCGTTATATGGGACACACCATATGGAGCCTAGAATTCATCACAGCCTTTGGCAGGCAGCCTGGCCTGGAAATAACCCCAGAAGGCTATGTTTTGATCAGGAAACTTGCAGCTGTTTTTCAAAGTCATCTTTGGAATTTTCAATTTTACTTTATTTTTAGCAAAACTACATGCCCCTTGTTTTTCATCCAGGGTTCTAATTTCCTTGGTGTTCTGGACTACCACATAGGTACATGGAACGTATTTGCAGAGATATGGAGAGGTTTGGAGAAATTAGCACACTTCATTGAGCCAAGCAAGAAACAGGGGACTGGGGGGTGGGGGGGGGGGAAGAAAAAAGATCCCAAGTAACTTAAGTAAAAAAAATCCCAAGAAAAGTTAAGCACATAAACAGCTGTGGCCTCATCACTGAGCCTCAATGTTGCAGTGGGGAAAAGGAGGGAGTACAAAGAGGCTCTGAGCATTCCAAAACATAAGCACAGCTTCTCTCCCGAAGGAGAGGCATCTGGGCAACAAGGCAGACAGCTCCATCAGGAAGGAGAGCCCATCTGCGGAGGCCAGTTTGCCATGGACCTGAGTGGGATCCGTGGGCCTCCGAGAACTCTCAATTTTGGATTTTTCCAAGTGTTTCACCAGATCTCCATCATGCTGGGGCCAAATTCTTGAAAGCAAAGCCACATTTGAATTCTCCAAAGTAAAGCCACGTTTTAGGCTTTGACTGCAGGGGCTTGGAATCAAGCCACTCTGGGACTTGAGAGAACAGCAATTCCATTTTTGAGGTTTGAGGAATCCTAGAGTTCCCCAGCCTGAGAGAGAAACTGATTTCAATCTGGTTTAATTCCCCATTCCCCCACCTCCATTCCCCACCACCCTGACCTGGAGTTTTGGACAGCACGCATAGCTCTCAGCATATTCTGATTTGAATATACTAGGAGGTTAATCAATAAGGTGCCAGGCTTTTTCTCACTGGGGTAAAACTTCAGGATTTCATGAATACTCCGGCGGAAATGATACATATGTTTTATTCTTGTCATTCCCCTACCCCCTCTCCCTCGAGCATGGCAATCTTTCTGCCGTTGTGTCTACATGACTGGTTGCGACAGGGAAAACAGAGAGAAAAAAAGAAGCCACATGTAAAATTCAGGGTTTTGTTATTTTCTTTTGCCTACACAATACCACACAGATTGTGTGGTTGACTTATTTTTAACTGAGTCTTTGTGTGAATGAACCAGGCTGGTCAGTTGCTTGGGCAATATTGAGATCAGAAGCAAGATGATTAAAGGCACCAAAAGCAACCACTAATTTGACCAAAGACATCCCACAATAGCTAGACAAAGACATGTCAGTTTGAACTGTGTACAGACGTGGCTTGCCTCGAAGTCTGGTGACCAGCATTACCACACCACCAAAACGAACCAAGTACACTTGGTACTTCCGGCCATCAAAACAGCTGAACCCTACCATTCAGTCTGCCAGTTTAGCTTGTTTGATCCAGGTTTCAAGAAAGCTGGGAGAAAACGCTCTATGTGTGTGTGTGTGTGTGTGTGTGTGTGTGTTTAGGGTGTTTGGGGGCATGTAAAAGGCAAATGATTGGAAGTATATTTATGACTGTTGACTTTAATGATCAGGCAAATTGACCATGCAAAAATGCAACTACTTGTTAGTTGATTGATTACAAAGTGGCCGGTACAGCCAGTCATATAATTTTTTGTTCCTCATTTCTTTGAAGCTGAGAAATCTCTTGTCACACCTCCATTCATGTATGGCTTGAATATGTCATGGGTTGAATTGTGTCTCTCAAAAAGATATATTGGAGTCTTAATCTCCGGGACTTCCGAATATGGTCTTATTTGGAAATGGGGCTATTGTAGGTGTAATTAGTTATGATGAGATCATGCTGAGGAGGGTGGGCCCCTCATCAAAGTTGACTGGTGTCTTTGTAAGAACAGGAGAAGAGACAGAGAGACAGAGATACCAAAGAGAACATCACGTGATAATAGAGGCAGAAATAGGAATGAAGCAGCTATAAACCAAGGAATGCCAAGGCTTGAGGGCCACCACCAGCAGCTAAGAGAGAGGCGCTGAACAGATCTCCCCTATGAGTTGTTTTAGAGTTTTCAAAGTGCAGTGAAACTCATTTCTGACTTTCAGCCTCCAAAACTGTGAGACACAATATTTCTGTTGTTTGTTTGTTTAAAGCTACTTAGTTTGTGTTGCCTTGTTACAGCAGTCCTAGGAAACATATGACATCTCAGTAAATGAAGGAAAAGCCAAGGAATAAAACATTCAAAATTATAAAATATTAGAGCTAGATGATGCTTCAAAATTCATCTCAGCCACATTTTTTCATGGATTCTGAACTTCTCTAATTCTTCACAGTAGTACATAAGATGTAGATTTCATGTCTGTCATGCAAATTTGGAAAATTCTCCATATCATCATCTTAGAAACAAAAAGTGACTTCAGTATGTTAAAGGCACTGATAAGTCCTGCAGCTGGGAAACTTCTTTCACTCTGAACAAGGCAGGTCTTCCAAATATCTTTGATGATGGGACACTTCTAGACAAGATGCTTATCTACTTCCCATGAAACTAGTCTTTCATGGATAATACTTTGGAACCTCCAAACTTTCCATTTTATAGATAAAGAATTTGAGAATTAGAGACAAAAGAAACTTGTTTAAAGTTATACAGTGTCGTAGCCTGAATTCTAATTGTCCTATAGCAAAGACTGCAGTCATCTACTGTGGGCCTCCTGGCTGAATGGAGAATGCCCTATTCAGCCAGCCAGCTTTACCCTAATGTGACTTTGTGATCTCCAGAGAGTCATGCCTCCTCTCAGGTTTGCATTTCCCCACTTGGAAAGTCAACAGCCTGGGCTAGTTCATTGTTACGGACTAAATGTTTGTGTCTCCTGACAAAACAAATATGTGTAAACCCTCATCTGCAATGAGATGGTTTTGGACTTGAGGCCTCTGGGAGGTAATTAAGCTTAAAAGAGGTCAGTGGGTGGGGGGCGGTGAAGGTCCCATGATAGTATTAGCATCTAATATGGTTTGGCTGTGTTTCTACCCAAATCTCTTCTTAAATTGTAACTCCCATAATTCCCATGTGTTGTAGGAGGGGCTTGATTGGAGATAATTGAATTATGAGGTGCTTCCCCTATACTGTTCTCATGGTAGTGAATAAGTTTCACAAGATCCGATGGTTTTTTAAGGGGAAACCCCTTTCATTTAGCTCATTCTCTTCTTTTGTCTGCCGCCATGTAAGACATGCCTTTCACCCTCTACCGTGATTGTGAGGCCTCCCTAGCCATGTAGAACTGTGAGTCCATTAAACCTCTTTCTTTTGTAAATTGCTCAGTCTTGAGCAATTTAGACTTTGCCAGCAGCATGAAAATAGACTAATACAGTATCCTTTAAGAAGAGAAAGGGACCAGAACTCTCACCTCATCATGTAAAGATGCAGCAAGAAGTCAAATATTCACAAGTGAGGAAGAGGTCCCTTCCTGAACCTAACCATGATGGCACCATAATCTTGGAAATCCAGATTCCAGATCTATGAGACATAAATTTGTATTGTTGTCATTGCTTTACTCCTTTATTTATTTATCCGGTTACATATACAGCAGGAAAATTTGTGTTGTTTAAATCACCTAGTCTATGGTACCCTGTTTTGGTGGCTCAGGCTAAGGCAGTCATTTCTAAGATCCCTTACTGTATGAAGATTCTGCGACTATTGATCTCGCCTGTATGTGCCTGAAAGATATAATTTATACTTGGATGAAAATCTCTATCTAAAGGGCCAAATTATTATTTTGGTCAATGATGTATTACACTTCCCTTGTCCATTTCTTGTCTTGGCCCTGTCAGCAAATTCAATGCTGATGAGTTAATGTATGTGAAAGTGCTTTGTAAATGGTAAAGCCTTGTCCAAATAAAAGGACTGATTTTTATGCTATTAGGTTGAGAGCATTGCAGCCAAGTTGAAGGCGAAGTGTACCCACTATCCTGTTGTCATGGGTGTACAATATTTGGGCACATGCATGATGAGTATAGTGAACATGTCCACATGCCCATGCATGTTTCAGTTTAATTGAAAGTATAAGAAGCAGCTGGGCAATATTTTTACAAGCATGTGCTCTTGGAGTAGACTTCTCAAAGCCACAACCAGACTGTAATACTTAACACCTGTGTGGGCTTGGGTGAGTAATTCATCCTCTGTGTGACTTTGTCTCTTCTTCTGGGAAATGGATATAATATGAATTCTTACTTTCCTGGGTTCATGGGAAGATGAAATGATGGCATGCATGTGAAACCCATGGCCACACATGCTGGCTATGTAGATGTATAACCATTGCATGTGGATTTTATGCATGAAGCATGTGCAAATGTCACATGCCTATGCTGTCTTTCCTTTTATATTTTGTAAATTGCTTTATTCTCTGTTGTGTGGCTTATGTTCCCAGAGGAAGCCATCAGAAACAAGAACAGAAGATGGCATCTTGAAAGCATAGCACTGAGCACTTGGGCTTTGGAAGACACTTGAAGGGTTATCTTTCCCAGACTTCCAAGGGCAGCATTCCCTCGTCAACATCTTAGGATCATACATTTGTGACCACTGCTTAGGGCTTTAAAGCATGATTCACAATGGCCTGAATTGTGAATTTCAGCCAATGACCCAAAAGAACAGCTTTGCCTTAAGGAGGATTAAACCTTCCTCTGTGCTAGGGGAAAATTAAGAATGTGAGGAAACAGTTGCATTTCAGGCCCCTCTAACCTTTCTGTCTCGGGCTCTGTCCTTGGCACGCTACTGATGAGTTTGCTAGAGAAGAGAAACATTTGAGTCCATTATTTTAAAAGCAGCAGAAAATAGACTCTGGAAAAAAAAATTGTGCATTGGCCACAGGAACTTAATGGGCCATTTTGATCTCTGCCTCCTGCCTGGCTGAGGGTGTCAGGAGCCATGCTCTCAGCTTGCAAAAAAAATGTCATAATGAAGTGTTCAAGTAATGGAGAGTTAATGGAACTGGGAGCCTGAGTTATAACAAAAGGGCCTTAAAAGAGAGGTGGGGTATAATTTATTAACAGCAATATATGGAGCAGGGAGCCTGCAACATTTATGAGAAAAGAAAATGGGACCTTTCACAACATCCAAGGTTTCTGCTCTTCACGGGATGGCGAGACACTCAATGGAGTGATCCAGGCACCTCCCTTTTCTCTGTTAATGCCCCAAGCCCTCTTCTTCAGGGAAGTCTGTGGCGTTTCTGCTAAGTATTGAGGATCAAAGGTGCCTGCTCTGCTTCTCCCTTGGATGGTGAAATTTCTTTAGGATAAGGATGTTGACATCTCCATCAATGGAACATGGTTCTAGTAACTTCAAGTGCTTGTGGGCATTTCTCTCATAATCTGGTACATTAGGACGCTGTTGGGTGTAAGCCATAGAAACACAATTTTCACTGACCTGAGACTGACAAAAATGGTATGTGGGTTTTATATTGGATTCCCCACGAAGCAGAGCCTGAGACAAGGAGGTAAGTGTAATTTATTTAGGAGATGATCCCAGGAGGTCACGGCAAGGGAGTGGAAAATGAGGCAGGAAAGAAGAAAGTCAAGAAAGGGCATGGTTATCCAGTCAGTCACAGTGAGGGCAACTGAAGCATAACTCCCTGGGAAATGCTGGCTGACAGCGTAGGACATCTTTGGAAATTATTTCAGTTGAGGGCCAAGGGAATGGGGAAGTTATTTATTCAATTCCTGCAATAATTAGTTGAGGGCTGTTACTGTCTTTTTTTGTTTTTGTTTTTAACTGTTACATAGTGTTTGTGCACATTTCTGTGGTACCTGTGAGATTTTGTTCCATGCACGACTGCGTAATGATCAAGTCAGGCTATTTAGGATATCCATCGTCACCTTATGTATTTATCATTTCTATGTTCTGAGAACATTTCAAGTCCTCTTTTCTAGCTATTTTGAAATATACAATACACTATTATTAACTATAATCACCTTACTCTGCTGTCAAACATTAGCACTTATTCTTTCTATTTAAGTAGAAAGAATACTGGTTGGTTTGTTCTCATTAACCAACCTCTCTTTATCCCTTACCCCTATGTACACACCCTTCCCAGCCTCTGGTATCTGTCATTATATGCTCTACCTCCATGAGTTCCACTATTTTGGCTCCCACAAATGAATGGGAACATGCAATATGTGTCTTTCTATGCTTACCTTTTTAGGTCTCTGGTACATCTGGCTTTGTCTGCATGATGACAAGAATATTTCTATGGCCAGGGTCTGCAGAAGGGACTCTCAGACAAAATGACAGGCATTAGCACAGTCACAGACTTCATAAAGGACTTTCAGCATGTAAACGGACTGCCAAAGAGGCAGTAGATCAATCACAGCATGTAGCAATGGGGGGTAGGTATTAATTGCCTTAACTGGTTGAAAGTTCAAGTTTGGGCTAGCTTCAGGCATAGTTGGATCCAGGTGCTAAAGAAGCATTAGCAGGACTTGGTCTGTAGCACTTTATGGTTGGTTCTTCTTTCCTCAACTTTGGCTCTATTCTCAGGTGGGACTGCCCTTGTGATGGTGTGTTGACGCCAGTAGCTCCCAGCTTATAGCCAATTCAGTAACCACAGTGAAAAAAGAACATTTCCCCACCTCAAACAATTTCAGTAGAAGACCTGGGATTTGTTCTTATTGGTCAGATAATTGTAAGGTATCTAACAATTAACTGAGTCTGGTCTCCACAAGTCTTCAGCTGTATAAGGATGCTGCAACACTGCTGTCAGCTGGAGTCATTTGGTTGAAGGTGAACCCCATTCTACCTTCTTCAAGGATCTTTCCATATTTCATGGCACATCTGTGCAAGCATTGTTTCAAGTGTTATTCTTTGACTAGGTTGATTCTTCTGTCTATATATCATCAACCTAAATAACGCTCCCATTCCTTGCTCAGCTTTCTCTTTAGCACAGATGCCCTTCCATGGGGACCTCTATGCTCCAACTCATAGGCCTTCTATGTGTCCTCTTGGATGAAACTATTACATTGGTAAGAACTGTTTTGATAACAAGTGACAGAAAATTTGATTAAAGTTAATATATATGTGCATTTACCTACCTGTATATATACATACATATATTAATATGTATATTAATGTGTATTTAACACAACTTCTAATAAAATTGTTTGAGGTGGGGAAATGTTCTTTTTTCACTGTGGTTACTGAATTGGCTATAAGCTGGGAGCTACTGGCGTCAACACACCATCACAAGGGCAGTCCCGCCTGAGAATAGAGCCAAAGTTGAGGAAAGAAGAACCAACCATAAAGTGCTACAGACCAAGTCCTGCTAATGCTTCTTTAGCACCTGGATCCAACTATGCCTGAAGCTAGCCCAAACTTGAACTTTCAACCAGTTAAAGCAATTAATACCTACCACTCCTTGATGCATATGCACTTATCTACCTACATACATGTGTGTGTGTGTGTGTGTGTGTGTGTTGTGTAGGGGTGTGTGTGTATATTTACTAACATACAGGCACAGGTATCTATACAGGTAGGTAAGTGCATATATATATATACACACACACACACACGTATTGTAATATATACACACATCCCTATATACCTATATAAATTTACTTACAGGCACATATTCACATAACTTAAAAACCCAGAGGCTAGCTCTGTTTTCTATTTCTGGGTCTCACAAAGAGTGGTCCATCCACCTACTCTGCCTTCCTTTGGTTTTATCTGTTCCCAAACAAGATGTCTTCTTTTATTGGCAAGATTCTAGGTAGTTTCAGCCTCAGAGTCTCTCACTTGCATTCATAGAAAAGGGGAGCGTCTTTGTTGCCAAAAGGTCACACAAAAGTGCCAGAATTCAGTTTCACCTGCTCCAATTGGTCTGATTTGGATCACATGACCATCTGCACACCAATCACTGGTCTTGGGAGAATCTGACACTCTGATTGACCAGCCTCGGACTACATATCATCTTCTGACTTCAAGGTGCAGTTAGTTTGACCAGAATTATGAAGACCAAAAATAGGAAAGGACTGTTGCTAGAAACAGGAAGACCAATATCCTCCTCACTTCTCCTCTGCAGCATTAATCGTCTTTTCACTTATTTTTTCCTGCACAGAATCCTCCCTAAATCACTGTCCAGCACACATTCACACCGTGAAACACCTCATCTCTGGTTCACTGTCTTCTGTTACAATGCCCATCATGTTACATCATAGGGGTCTCTTCATCCCTCCCCACCGCTGACTCTCACATTAGCCTGTGAGTTCCTTGAGGATACATATGTTCTCACTGTTTTTAATATGTCCCACGTGCCTAGCATATATTACACACAGCCTGGCATACATTGACTATACAAGAAATCTTTGAGAGACAAAGGAGGAGAGGAACAAAGAATAAAGGACTCATTATTAAGTCCTATACTCCCTTCCAAGCTAACAATTTGAAACTGGATATTGTACTGGTACCATGCAACGTATTAATGTTGCACTTTCAACTCAGTATGTTCCAAACTGAACTTACCATCTTATTTTCCAGACCTTACCTAGCTCACCACACCACATTCTCCACCTTGCTCTCGTTGACTTAATGACGTATTCATATCTTGACATCTTACCAGAGGTCTAATCTGGTGGTCCTAGACCTCATGTTTCAGAGAGTCCATAAACTTTTAAAAATCATATGACATTCTAAAATGCTCATGTTCCTGTGAATTGACTTGAGGATTTGGGTCCATGGATTTCATCAGACTGACCTAAGGGTGAGCCCTGTGTCTCTTACTGTCATGTGTATCTATTATGGATTGAATTGTGTCCCTGAAAAAATCCTAGGTCAGTGTCCTAATCCTCCAGCACCTCGGAATGTGACCTTATTTGGTAATCAAGTTAAAATGAGGTCAGAAGAGAGGGCCTGAATCCAGTGTGACCCGTGTCATTATAAGGAGAGATTTGGAGATGAACGCACACGCAGGGAAACATCATGGGAAGATGAAGGCAGAGATTGGGGTAATACTTCTCTTAGGTTGGTGCAAAAGTTATTGCGGCTTTTGCTGTAGAAAGTAATAGCAAAAATTGCATTTATTTTAATTACTTTTGCACCAACTTAATATAAGCTAAGGAAGGCAAAAGATTGCCAGCAAATGACCAGAAGCTAGAGGGGAGGCACAGAACAGATCTTCTCCCACAGCCCTTGGAAGGAACCAACTTTACAGACACCTCCATTGCAGACTTCTAGGCTCCAGACTGGTGAGACAACTTATTTCTGTTGGTTAAGCCACCCAGTTTGTGATAATTTGTTATAGCAGATCAGCAAATGAGTGCAGAATCTCTACAAAATACACTCACCTTTCAGGCAGGCCAAGAGAATTGTTTACTCTTAGAACTCCACGCCCGGAACTTACTCACACACCAAAAGAGGGGCACGGAGGTGGGAAGGAGGATGGGGCCCCAATCCCAAAGTCCCAGAGCATCTTTCTCCACACATTCATGAGAGCCAGGCACAGGCTTTTATCTCATGCCCACATTCAGGGGGCCCTCATCTTGGGCCCGCACCCACGCAGGAAGCGAGGTCCAGGAATTCGTGAGTTTGTTGTTGCTTGTGTTACCAAATATCCATAAAATGCAAAATGGCACCGTGACCTAATGAGGTATTAACCCTGCCTCATCACTGCGCATCAACCACGAAAGCAGGCTCTTCTTGGCCAGGGCTGTTTTGAGGAGGTGTAGGAATATATTTGAGTTTTCTGAAGAATGGTTGGAAATTAGGGAGTCTGCAAATGTACCTCCAAGAGCTCAGGACAAGGGACATGGACCAGAAGCCCCCTGATCTGCTACGGGTCCCCAGCATGCTGCTCTTCCCTCTCACCACTTTTAAGGGCGATCCAATGTTGGAAAGAATAACAACTCAGAGTCAATAGATCTGGGTTTACATCCCAGCTTTACTCGTGAAACATGAGACAAATGACTTGGCCCTTCTGAGCCTCAGTTTCCTCCACTGTAAAATAGAAATAATTATTGTAGATGCTTCACAGTGTTGTGAAAACATAATGGGATTCTATCTATCTATCTATCTATCTATCTATCTATCTATCTATCTATCTATCTATCAGTCATCTATCTTTCTTTCTATTATCTATCATCTATTATCTATCTGACTATCTATCTATCTAGAATGAGAATGCACCTGGCTCATTGTTAACTCGAAGCTACTTTATTTTTGTTGTTGCTTTACTTATTGTGATTTTTTTGTGACATTAAAAGGCAATGTGTACTCTCAGAGCTCCACGCCCAGAACTAACTCACACACCAAAAAAAAGGTTATGGAGGTGGGAGGGAGGATGGGAGTAAAACTAAGAGCTGTCGGCCTGATCCTGTTGATCTCTTCACTCTTCAAAAGGTAGGAAAGTAGAAGCAGATAATTCAAATAACCATTGTTTATTGTCTGCTCTGCGTTAAGCATGTTATATGTCTTATCCCAATGTTTGTAGCAGCAGCCCTCTGGGGTCGGCACTATTGGCCTTATTGAGGAAACAGAGGGTCAGTGAAGTTACAAACCTTGCTTGTGTTCAACAGTTGCTGGGAAGTGGCAAATCCAGGATTTGAGCCTTGTTCACAGGACATCAAATGCCATGTTTTTTCCATGACACCACACCCAGAACCCGTGTTTCCGATGCACCTTAGTCTTGTATCATTTCTGGGAGTGAAAGGTCAGGGGTCCTGGTGCCCTAATCCAGTTCTTGGTCTGTTTTTCCCATGAGGTCTTTTGATCCCCTTGTGTGTCCACCCAGTCCCAGCTCCAGTTGCTGGGAGGTCAGCGTCCCCCCACTACCTGCGGACTCCAGAGGCCAGGAGCTGTGTGGGCTGTGCCTGTAAAGCAGTTTGATGATGTGCTAAGTGTCACTGCTTAATGAGCTGCAGGACCAAACACTCAAGGTAGGGGCCAGAGAGGCCTGCGCAGCCCCCAGACACATGCTCCTGCCCAAGTTCAATCGTAAACGTCACAACCAAGGGTGGGTCTGGAGCCACAGGCTCCGAGGTCCCCGACTTCCGTTGCCCCATTGGCCTTGGACTAATCCACCTCCACTCAACAGCTCACCCTGATTTCCTCCTCCACCCCCCACCCCCCAAACCATCCTCGGGGGCCGTTGCCATGGGAGGTCTCCTCTCACAACAGGGCAAAGCAATTAAGGCCAGACGGGGTGAATTAAACCAGAAAGAATGAGTTTCCTCCAGCGCTAGAGAAATATCTGGGGCCTTACTTCCGAGGACGATCTGGTAGGAGAGATGGACGGCAGTTGAATGGTGACGGTGAAGACTGATGGAACAGTATCAAGGAGCAGGAAGGAGAAAAGAGGTGTGCATGAGCAAGAAGAGCAAGAAGTGCACGTCCAGGGCTGCCTCTGGACAAGGGTTGAAGTGGAAAGTGCCAAGAAAGGGAGAATGCCAGAACCAACCATTGGTTCATTCATTTACATGTCAAACATTGACCTAGGTGTTCCAAATACAAAAGCAAATCGGAGACCACAGTGAATTGATTCGAAGCCCGGTCTTTGATGTGTGATGGACCTGGCTGTTTCCATCATTCATTGATGGGGTAAATCTGGCCAAGGGATCCAACTTCCCTGAACCTCAGTTTCCTCATCTGTAAAATGGGAATTAAATGCATATGTTGTGCCAGGGCTCTGGGGGAAGATTAATGTAATTTACATAAAATGGACATCGTTTTGCACGTAGATGTTCAAGAAAATCAGTACATCGTATATAAGATCTTCTATAGGTGTCTGCTGAATGAATAATTATAGTTTGTGCTTATTGGCATTTTATGCTCATTAAACTTACTAAGTTTTCACAAATATTTGAGGAAGTCATTGTTACTATCTTCCTTTCTTTTGAAATGAGAAACTGAGGCACCCAGGGGCTAAGTTACCTTCCAAAATCACACAGTTATTAAGTGGTCCAGGTGGGACTCGAACTCAGGGAATTTAGCTCCAGAAACTATGCACCTAAAGGCCAAACTACACCGTCTTCTGGTAATGCAGGGAAAGAAAAAAAGAAAGTAATTATATGTTTAAGAAGTGGGGATTGGGTCAGAAAGTCCATGGAGATCTCTTAAAAGAATTCAATTCAGTAGCTTTCCCTGCCCTTGGCTGGGAATGGACACACACACTCAAGCACACAAACACACCCTTGTGTGTGCATGGATTGGCCTCTGCTGACCTCCAGCTGCTACCCTCTGCGTGCCCTGCAGCGGTGGCTGCTTCCTGGGAAGGGGTGGATGGAGTTGCTATGCGGATGCCTAAAGCCAAGTCTGCTGACCCTGTAACCCCACCTCCATCCCACACCCCTCTCCTCCTCCCTACTTTCCCCCTTCCTTCCCTCCCTCCAGGGCTCGGTGCAAACATGGTATCCAATTTGTTACCTACACAGGAAGGTCAGGGCCCTGCTGACTTCTGCTCTTTTCTCAGCGTGGGTCACTTGGCTATAACTTGCTTGTTTTCCTTTCTGTTCTTTGGAAGAGTGAATGGGAAATAGGGAGGGAACTGGGAACAGACGGTGACCTCTGACTACAAGAAATTTGTTGAGGGAAGATGCTTTTCTGGAGTCCTAAATAGATCTGAAAATTGTCTAGACAAGGCTCTAGTGGGAACACTTTGATGGAGAACTTGAGGTTCACCATAGACTGCAGGATAGACAAATCATATCTTCTATGCTAATGGAAGTTGACAGACAGAGCAGTGTGTGATATTGTGTATGTGTTGTGTTCAAACATGTGTTGGCTTATATGAGCATTTTTCTGCCCATAGATATCATCAGAATTTCAAATGGATTTCAGTTCCCATAGGGTTAAGATCCACTGGCCTAAAATCAGGGGGAATTGATATGAGAGTTTATGTATTGACCTGTGAAATCGAGCACCAAACAGTGATGTGAACTCACAGAGTCCAGCTATCACACTATTTGGTCCAGGAACCCCAATTCAAATGTTGACCATGACAAAAGGTGAATTTAAATGAGTGAGTTCAGTCAAGTGTAAGGAAAATCTTAGTGTTTAGGAGACAATATGGAGTGAGATTGTAGTAGGTCAGACAGTGGAGAGCAATGCATATCCCACACAAGGATCCACAGCTCTGCTGCATCTATTGTTGGCAAAGTGGACTGTTGACCCAAACTTGCTGATTCTTTCAGGTTTTTTGAGCAAAGTCAGTGCATTAGTTTGTTCTTACACAGCTATAAAGAAATACCTGAAACTGGGTAATTTATAAAGAAAAGAGGTGTAATTGGGTCACAGTTCCATAGGTCACACAGGAAGCATCACTGGGAAGGTCTCAGGAAACTTACAATCATGGCAGATGCCTAAGGGAGAAGCATGGCCAGAGCATAAGAAAGACAGAGCAAGTGGGGAGGTGCTACACACTTTTAAACAACCAGATCTCGTCAGAACTCACTCACTATCATGAGAACAGCAAAGGGGAAATCCACCCCGTGATCCAGTCGCTTCCTACCAGGCCCCTTCTCCAACACTGAGGCTTACAGTTCGATGTGAAATTTGAGTAGGGACACAAATCCAAACCATATCAGTCAGAAATCCAGATTTCTACCTCAAACATTCCACCTTTTAAATGTCGGCTCAATTAAAACTAGAATACTGGGCAAGCCAAACAAAACACATGCATAGACCAGATCTAGCCTGTGGGCCTCTAGTTGTTGGCCTCTGAAAGTTTGTTTCTATCATTTTCTAGGTAGTGAAATTGCAAACCAGAAAAGAAAAGTGGTCTCTCTCCTTAAGGTCACATAGAGAAAGCATATGAAAGAACCAGGACTCAAAATTCAGGTCTTCTAAGGCACAGACCTTCTTTCTTCTACCCTATTGGTCTGCTTAGGGAATAGCTCCTCACTTCCCAGGCTCTGCTGTTTCACCTCTCCAAGGAAGATCAGCAGTTATTCAGGTCTAGGTAATAGACATAGCTACTTCTTACTTATCCGTCATGAGATTTATGGGAGGTTTATTGCTGTGATGTCCCTAACTCTTCTCCCATTTAGAGCAAAGTCTTCTTCTTTTTTTTTTTTTTTTTGAGATGGAGTATCTCTCTGTTGCCCAGGTTGGAATGCAGTGGTACAATCTCAGCTCACTGCAACCTCCATCTCCCAGGTTCAACCAATTCTCCTACCTCAGTCTCCCGAGTAGCTGAGATTACAGGCACCTGGCTAATTTTTGTGTTTTTGGTAGAGACAGGGTTTTACCATGTTGGCCAGGCTGGTCTCAAACTCCTGACCTCAGGTAATCTGCTTGCCTCAGCCTCCCAAAGTGTTGGGATTACAGGCGTGAGCCACTGTTCCCAGACGGGGCAAAGGCCTTTTACCCCACACCTTGATTCTGAGTTTGGCCATATAACTTACCTGGCCCTTGGCAAGTGTGATACAAACCAGGGTTTAAAATGCACTAATAGATTTCTGCTTGCTCTGCTAATTCTTGAATCCCTACCATCCACTCATGAACTAACATGGACCAGCCTACAGGAAGCATGTGAGAAACTCACATCTCAACCAAGCCATTCTAGATCAGCCAGTCCCCAGCTAATTCCCCCAGCTAACCATAGGCACAAAAATAAGCCTGCCTAAATCAACTGAACTCAGCCAAGATAAACACAACCATCCAGCCTTTCCCTAGACTTACGAGACATTATTAGGCTGATGCAAAAGCAATTGAGGTTTGTGCAATTACTTTTAATAATACATGGTTGTCATTTTAAGTCATTAAGTTTTGGGGTTGTATGTTACACAGCAACAGCTAACTGAGGAAGGGGTGAGGACTATTCACTTTGTGAAAAAGTGATGCAGAATATCGAATCCACCCTTCCTCTTCCTCAGTCTTTAAGTCTCTTACCTTTACTTAATAAACCTCAAATAATGAACACTCATTTAAGCATGGTCAGATTATCTTCTGTGTCTCAGGCACTGTACTAGTTGTTCTCCTGACTGTTATGTTAGTACATAAGAAATGTAATTACATGATGTTATTAAGAGGCAGGACCAAAAAAATAATAAAAAAGAAAATGTGTAGCCATCCAGGTAGGCAGGCTTCTTATAAAGAGCCCTCATGTCACACAAATCTGGTTTGGAATTCTAGTCCCACTGCCTCTTTGATTTGTGATCTTAAAGAAATGACCTGCTTCTCTGACTAACCTCAGCCTCCTAACTTAAGAGGTGAGAATGATAATACCTATATTATTATGAGGTATAAATCAAAAAATGCATCTGATAGGAATTCATTCATTTGCAAGAAACAGGAAATATGATGGTGACTAACGCCATAAAGACAATTATCTCACACAACGAGGAATCTGGAGGTCGACATCTGCTGGAATGGGTTTAAGGCAGAACAATAACAGAGGAACATCTCTAAGATACTCTTGGCCTTTACCTCATGGTTATAAAGTACCTGCTTCAGCTCCAGAAATCATGTCCACCTTTAAGGTACAGAATGGGAGAAATGTCAGATTTTTTTAGGAAAATAAAGTCTTTCCTGGAAGCTCTCAGTAGATTTCACTGAGGTCTCATTGGCCATGATGTGGCTCAGGTCACATCATGACAATTCATGATAGCTTATGGCTGCAAGAGAAGCTGATAAAGGAGGTATTTGACATTGTGCCCTCTAGAATTGCAGGCATGGAGAAGAGGAGAGGCAGGGACTGGGTGCTGTGTAAGCCAAACACTGGCATTCTCTGCAGTGTCAAGGGGTACTTAGTGTGGAATAGGTGCTCAGTCAAGGGGTATTTAGTGTAGGGTGGGTGCTCAGGAGCTGACAATTCCTCCTCATTATGCATTTTTTTTTTTTGAGATGGAGTCTCCCTCTGTCATCCACACTGGAGTGCAGTGGTGCAATCTCAATTCACTGCAACCTCCGCCTCCTGGGTTCAAGTGATTCTCCTGCCTCAGCCTCATGAGTAGCTGGGATTACAGGTGTGTGCAACCATGCTGAGCTAATTTTTGTATTTTCCATAGAGATGGGGTTTTGCCATGTTGGCCAGGCTGGGCTCAAACACCTGACCTCAGGTGATCTCCCCGACCTCAGGTGATCCACCCACCTTGACCTCCCAAAGTCCTGGGGTTGCAGGTGTGAGCCACTGTGCCTGGCCCACTTTTTAGAATTTGGAACTTGCTAATGGCTTTAAAGGAGAGGAAGATTTTTTTTTTCTGCTTTGTGTCTTCAGGTAGATTAGGTTTCCTAATTATGGAGTATTTTCCCAATTATAGAAGAATCAGACTGGAGCACTGTCTGGGCTCACAATTTCTTTCCATGGCTGTGTGTACGTGTCATACTTCCCTTCTCCTGACTTCCGACTTTGGGGACTCTGTCTCCTTCACTCTAACCCTGTAATCTGTAACCCTGTAAGCCTAGTGGGGCTGCCCATGTTATCACTCCACCACTTCTGCCAGGCTTTTCGTGGCCCTTTACTAGATTAGGTATGCAACATTGGTTATGGAACACTTGATAAACACAGTAAGATGCAGATTCCTAGGCCAAAACACTAAAAATTCCAAACCAGTATGGTAACGTTGGAGAGGAGCTGGAATATATGTACATGTAATTCACATCCAAGTTGGTCTTTGAGACACATTTGAGAAACATGATCCTAGGATCTTGAAGCTCATGGTGCATGAGCCTAGAGCACCTGTGGCCACTCAGCCACATTTTCAGTGCCTGGAGAAAGTCAGATTTCAGGAATAGACAAGAAGACAGCATGCAGAGAGAAGCAGAGTATAGAAGTGGAGGAAAAAAGAGAATAGGATTTGAGTTCCCAGACACAGCGGTCTGTGAGGCCAGCTCCCCCACTTCTCTTCCTGAGATTTTAGTTATATAAATCAGAGTGTTCTTCATTCCTTTCTAAATCTTTAACTGCTGTGACTTAAGAGGGCTACCGTAGATATGCGGGAAGTACTGGTATACTGGCAGGTATAACTGATTTATTTGCAACATAAATATTTCTGAAAATATAATCCATAATATTCTGTAAGTAGACTGTGTTTAATAATGCTAAGTATATCAGGCACAGTGGCTTGGGTATGCTGCAGTAAGAACCACCCTCCAAATCTCAGTGGCTTAACATGAGTTTATTTCTTTCTCATGCTGCATACACTATCCATATAGCCTGGAGGATTTCTGCTCCATGAAGTCTCTCAGAGATCCAGGTTGATATAGAGTTCCTCTTGACAAGTGCTTTCATAGTCACCATAGCAGTGGGAAGTGAACATGAAAATCATTGATCTTAAAGTTTCTGTTCCAAAGTGACACATGTCCCTCCTGTTCATATTTTTTTGGCCAAAGCAAAGCACATGGGATGCCTATCCTCAAAAGAGGACAAGAAGTATGATTCTTCCAGGTGTCTGAAAAGAAAAGAATTAGAAATATTTAATTAGTGACACTATTGGCTACTGCACCAAAGGAATCCAGCGATTTAAGATAGTCTTAATAAATAATGAATAAAAGTATGAACAAGAATATATTGATAACCCAAAGTAGACCAGGCATTTTGCTTACATTATGTTACTTAATAGGTAACCAGTAAGACAGATATGGCTACTTCACACAGGGAAAAACTGAGGATTAGAAAGGTTATACAAATGATCAAGTAACTCAGCCAATAAGCAATGGCTTTAGCTTTGAATCTGGCTTACTCTTCCTCCCAAACCCATATTCTTAACCACCATGATTTTATTATTTATTCAACACTTTCTTTCAGGTGACCCATATATTTTCAGAATACCAGGAGTGGTAAAGTAGAATTAAGGAAGATGTAAAGATGAATCTTGTGAAGTTCACTGTCTGGCCATTAAAATACTCATGATCTGTCTTAATGGGGTGAGAATTTTTATGTCAGGCTTCCCTTATAACAGGGGAATCAGCAATAAAACCAGAGAGCCAATATTAACACGATATGTAATTTAGCTTTCTCAGAGATTAAGTCTGGTGCTCAGCAACTTATCAACTTTCTTTAGTGAAAGTCTGGTATAATCTTACTGTGAAAAAAGGCTTTTGTTACCCAAACTCTCCCTGAAAGTGTTCTTGAGAATTTTAAAAGCCATGTTTTAAATTATGTATATTATTATTTAGCAAATACTCACTTCCTCCCTCTCCTAATGTGGGCAGAGATTTTCTGCATGCTGCTAAGTTTGAACTTGCTCATATGCCTTGCTTTGGTCAATGCAATGTTAGAGGGCATGATATATGCATGAGTTCTTAAACACCCTTGCACGTTTTGGTTCAGGTTTTGAGCTTTCTTAATCCAAGATGAGAAAGGCATGACTCAGGTAGTCACTGCCTTTTTATCCAGGGCTCCAGAATAAACACACACGCAGCACATGTGGAGTCATGGAGCCAAGCCAAGCCAATCTCATGTCAGCTGAGCCACAGTTGATTGCAGACCCATGAATGTGAGAATAAATGCTTGTAGCTATTAGTCACTGGATTTGTGGGATGGTTTGTTACGCAGCATTACTACAATAGCTGACTAATACACCATTTATCTTGCACACTGGTGGGAGATGAAAGTTAATCATGAGGACATTTCATGGATCATTTATTTGGGACTGATACTTCAAGGGGCTTGATGGACTCTTGGCTTAAGGAAGGGCACAAGACTGGAAATTAGGAACACTTGAATTCTAATCTCAATTTTGACCATGCATGTTGTTTGAGGATGGGTAGGTCATTCTCCTTTCTTGTTTTAATTCTTTTATTTTCTGTATGAGGGCTGGTCTAGGTTGTAATGACAAGTAGGTCTAAATGACCACCAAAATTAATTAGTGATGGTTGTCTGGAGCACTTGTGAATTTGGAGGATGGATCTAGGCAAGGGATAAAAGTTCTGTAATTGATTATTGATGTCTGCCTTGGGCATAGATTTTTATTTTATTTTTTCATTTCTCGCCCACTCTATACATCTGGGACCACTGGAGTCTAAGAAGCCAGCCAGTTGACCTTGTGCCCTGACAAAGATTGAGTCAGAGAGAAATTGGATCTCCTGTGAAAGAACAGGAGGGACTGGTGTTCACAGACTATGTGAGGTTAGGGCAACTTTTTTTGTAAAATTCTTTGCATTTCCACAGCAGAGTGTCTGTGGAGAGTTGCAGCTGTGATGGTGAAGCTGGCAGGCTGCTTGGAGAACACACCCCTTTGCCCATCAAATTGTGGGGAATCTAGGCTGACAAATTCTAAGGCTTTAAGAATTAAAGCTGATAAGGAGTGTTCAAAGGGGCTGAGAGGAGCTGGCAGCTTTGGTTCCTTTAAGGGCAGGTGCAAGTCCTCATGAGGGGGGTGACGGGTACCATTTGGTCAATGAAACAAAACTGCTGAACCTGTGGCCAATCAGAGTTGAGTAAGAATCAAAGTGGAGGCATCCAGCCCTCCATTTGTCCATGCATTTTTCATTGAGGAATTTAATTGGCTGGCCCCAGGTGCTAGTTTTGAAACTACCCCCTCTTCTTTAAAAATATGCTTACACCTGGCACTGGGGCTCTTTCTACAGCCTTTGGATTAATCACTGAGCATCATATTTTAAAGCAGCTTAAAGAACATAGATTCAAAGATTAGTCTGCACACAGGGCGGCTGTTGGAAAAAGCAAGGGCATCTTCTTGCATGGGTGAAAAAAGAAAATCAGCCAAAAGTTTGCACAATGAAAAAATGTCTTGGTCTTACTCCCTCAGGGTCCCCCTGTTTGTTCACATCCTTGCTTGTCTGGCCACACTGAGGTTGCCCAGATTAGTGGCCTATCACCAGGCGGGGATCCAGTCTGCGTTGTTGTCTCTTGCAGGTCTGGATCATAGCATGATGCCTGGTACATGGAAGGACCTCTGTAATCATTATCTGATGGAATGAATGCCTGCCAGGGCAGACGTGCCCATGACTCAAGCATGCATGGGAATAGTGTTAAGCAGGTGGGGGGAAAGAATGAAAAGTCTGTTTTATGCAAACTTTCAGATGCGACTTGGCTGTCAGTTTGATAAACATTACAGTTAACGTTGTCTAAGCACTTACTGTGCATGAGACACTGTTCTAAGCTGTCCACATGGATGATCTCCTTTAATGCTCATGTTAAAGCCTGGGAGTTAGGTACTATTGTGATCTACCCTTGGGTATCCATACCTAGCAACATGCTGAGACAGTAGAAGTTAAGTAGCATGCCCAAGATTACAAAGCTCATAAGTGGTCAGGCCAGGATCTGAACCAAGGAAATCAGATTTTATAACTCCCATTCATAGGCACTGAAATTATGTCTTTAGAGCAGGGTTCCCAGTCACCTGCAGGGCCAGTTAGAACACAGATTGCTGGTCCCTCCCACCCTTTCAGAGTTGCTGATTTTGTTCTGGAGTAGGTCCTGAGAATTTGCATTTCTTAAAGCTCCCTAGTGATGTTGATTGATGCTGCCATTTCAGGGATCACACATTAGGGATCACACAGGGATCTACGAAACATCAGTTAGGGGCACTGCCAAATGTTGGTGACTTAACACAATTTCAGTTTACTTGTCATTCACATAAAAAATATGAACATTTATAGTTGGTGAGTAGTTTTCCTTCATTCAGTGATTTCACAATCCTGATTTCCTCTATTGTGTGGTTTCGCCTTTCCCTAGGTTCCAATAATCACCAGCATTCAGCTGGCATGAAGTGAAACCATAGCAAGATGAAGGCTTCTTAAAAGACTTGGTCTGAAAGTGTCATACATGGCATCTGCTCTATTTCATTGTCAAGAATTAGTTCTGTGACTGTATCACTAAGAAGGGGTAGCTGGGAAATGTAGTCCTTGTGTGGAGAGTGGCTTCCTTATCCCTACTTTAAACTATCATAGAGGGAGCAGGAGTTCTGGTACATAGCAAGCGACATCTGCCAGAGATGATATGGCATAGTGCCTCTATGTCAAAACATGCAGGCACCAGCTATTGAGAGTCAGACAATTGTTTTTTCCAAGTCAGAGAAGTTATGTGCTTTGATGATTTGTTCTATGTCTGCAAGGGACAACAAGGCAGACTGGATCCCTGCCTGGTGATAGGCCACTGACCTGGGTGACCTCAATGTGGCCAGACAAGCAAGGATGGTGAACAAACAGGTGACTGAGCTGGACTCTGAGGGAGTAAGACCAAGACATTTTTTCATTGTGCAAACTTTTGGCTGATTTTCGTTTTTCACCTGTGCAAGACAATATGGAAGGGAATAATTCTTACTTCTGCTTTTGCTACCAGGATGTCACAACCAAAGATAGGACTTAGATGAATGTCTAAAGCAGAATTTCAAGAAAGTATGAGCAATGTGTGTGAGCCCTGTGTGCATGTATTTTTTTTTTTTTCTGGAGAAAGAATCCGTAGAATACAGCAGATTTTTAAAGATAATGGAGACCCACTAAACATAGAGAACTATAGCTCTAAGAGAACACGGGTTTTGCCTGACCACTCGATCTCATTATCTCATTATCTCATCACTGTGAACAACATGCTTTTTATTTTATTCTAAGAAATATCAGTAGCCTATAATTTATTTTCTGGTGCTGAGAGCAATGGCTCATGACTGTAATCCCAGCACTTTGGGAGGCCGAGGTGGGTGGATCATTTGAGGTCAGGAGTTTGAGACCAGCTTGATTAACATGGTGAAACCCTGTCTCTACTGAAAATAAGAAAATTAGCTGGGTGTGGTGGCGCATGCCTGTAGTCCCAGAGACTCAGGAGGCTGATATAGGAGAATCACTTGAATCCAGGAGGTGGAGGTTGCAGTGAGCCAAGATCATGCCACTGCATTCCAGCCCGAGCAACAAGAGTGAAACTTCGTCTCAAAAAACAAAATTTCCTTTTCCCTTGTTTTCTTCTTTGTTTTCCATCCATTTCTCTGACTTGAATGTCAGTCACATGATGGAAGGGATCTTGACTTGAGAAAACTTCCCTCATGCAGTATTCTCAGTACCCAGAGCAGTATCTAGTTCCTGGTGAAGTGCTCAATAAGAAACTGATGCATAGATACCTGGAGTAACAAATATGAAATTAAAATATCCTAGTATTATGCTTTGGAGTGCTTGTATCCCACATTGGTTTTTAAAAAGGAGGGCTTCTACTTTGATTACAGCCACAAGTGAGGGAACCGCAATTAATTTATAATCACCAGGTCTATCAATATTAACCATATTTTACAACAAAAATAATAGCTAGCTTTTATTGAGTCCTTGTAACTTGCCAGGCACCATGCTAATCTTGGACAGAAGCTTTTGTTTAAACAATTTATCTGCAAAGCAGAAAGCTAAATAGAAACACCTCGACTTTTTTTCCTATGGCAAGATCACTAAAAAATTTTAGTCCTTATAGATTAGGCAGATATGGTCTGTGAAACTTAAACCATAGCCCTGTCCCTCTTGTTGTAAGCAGCATCTAGTAGAACTTTTATAGAAATGTGGGTTGAGTTTGTTGAATATCTTTCATGCCCAGTATAACACTTTTTTTTTAGGTCCACATCTGTCTACAATCACCCTAAGAACCTATCCAGTGACTGGTGGTGGTAAGAGTATAGGGGATTGTTGGATACTAAGAATGACGATGGGGAGTTAGGATACTATGGATTATGAATGCTAGATCATTCCGTCATACCATACCATGCCTATTTATTTATTTCCAGATTGTCACTGATGGGTAAACTAAGGAATATTGTTATTGTTGTGGAAGTAATTCAGCAAAAGAAGAAACTCTAGATCTAGCAAACAATGAGGTCTTACCCACCTCTGTTTCCAATTCATTTTATTAAGTAGAGTAACAACAGCAATGAACAATAACTAATCAACAAATATTAACTGAACACCTATTATTTACTGTTATTATTAGGCGCTATTTTAGCCTAAGATTCTAGAAGTAATTAATTCTAATTTGATATAGACCTCTGATCTGAAAAGGTCTATTCTATATTCTTTAGTGGAAAGCAATATGAATCATTTATTGACATTTATTTTGGACATAGGCAATGTACCAAATGCTTTATTAATATTAACTGATATCAGTTAACTGACATTAACTGGTTTAATCTTAATAACAATTCTAGAAAGTAGGTACTGATAGTCTTCCCATTTAACAGACCATAAAACTGGGTTCAGAAAGATTAAGCAACATGCCTCAGATCATTCAAACTTAGGTCCAGATAGCTTTCAAGACTCTTTTATTAACAAGTATGTTGTGTTGCCACCATTTGCTTGCTATTAAATGAAGGACTAAATTTCTCATTAAATTTTCAAGAATATATCTGTTAGCTATTGCTGTGTAACCATCACCCTTATCCCATCCTTATCCCAAATCCCAGTAGCATATAACAATAAGCATTTATTTCTCCCATAACTGCAGGTTCCTTGGGGGCATCTCTACTGATCTCAGCTGGGCTTGTTTTTATGTGTCTGCAGATTGTCTGGGAGTGGGTTGATCTAGGCTAGGCTTATCTGAGTAGCTTTTGCTTCAAGTTTTGAGTCCTCAACCTAGTTGGCTAGCTCTGCTCTGTGCATATGCAGTCCTTTTTGGACCAGTGATCTAATCTGGGACATGCACTTCTCATGAAGATTGTGAGGTAGAAGAAGACAAGCCATATGGTGCAAGCATATTTCAAGTCCTTGTTTATGTCACATCTGTTAACATCCCATTGGCTGGAATAAGTCACATGGCTGAATCCCAAGTCAATGGATGAGGAAGTGCATTTAGTGTGTACACTAAACTGCAAAGTTAGATGACAAGGGGCATAGATAGAGGACCACATTTAAAATTTAAACTAATAATTCAATCAACTACAGAGTAGAAGATAATTTTTATTATAGAGGAGCTGGAGGAATTTGACAACACAGGTATCAAAGTTTTAAATTCTTTTTCTAGAACTTAAATATAAGAACTCAATCAGCAAAGTGACTTAGAGCATACAGATGTCTCTCATAGCTTTATTCACACAAGCAAACAATTGTAAAATACCTGTGTGTCAAAAAATAACAATGGTTAAGTTAATTACAGCACATTTATAGGATGGAATATTTTGTAGTTATTGAAAGTTTTGTGTTTTGGTACAATATTTAAAAGAATAAATTACGCATGATATAAAGTTGAGTGGAAAAAATGCTGGATATAAAACTGCAAAGATAATATGACCTTAATTAGTGAACATTTAACACATAAACACACATACAAACAACGTATGCACACAACATGTATATACATATAGACTAAAATAAAATTGACGAAGATAGCGGTGGCCATCTCTAAGAGATGCAGTTAAGGTTGACTTTAATTTTTTTCTTTAGTCCCTTTTCTTAATGCCAAATTTTTTGTAATGAACAAACTCTGCTGTTTATGAACATACCAAACAAGACGTGCTACTTTAAAATTGGCTCACACCTTTAATCCCAGTACTTTGGGAGGCCAAGGTGGGTGGATCACCTGAGGTTGGGAGTTTGAGACCCGCCTGACTAATATGGAGAAACCCTGTCTCTACTAAAAAAGAAAATACAAAATTAGCCAGGTGTGGTGGCAGGCACCTGTAATCCCAGCTACTTGGGAGGCTGAGGCAGTAGAATTGCTTGAACCCGGGAGGCAGAGGTTGCTGTGAGCCAAGATTACACCATTGCACTCCAGTCTGGGTGACAAGAGCGAAACTCTGTCTCAATAATAATAATAATAATAATAATAATCTGTCAAAGACACACTAATTTGGAGTGGTTTATAAAGTATTTTCTATAGAGAAAAGTAAAGTCACCATCAAAGATTATGAAATAGAGAAAAAAATGACAACAAATGTTGATATAAATTGGACATTCAACATAATCAAACGTATTGTGGCTTATATAAATAATTCCAATGTATAATTTTGTAAATGTTTCAACATAGTACACACATAAATAATTTTGATTGCATGGGACAATTATACACGTAGATTTTGGAAGTCTAAAATTGATCAATATTATCTGGATGGACAATAAGCTCATAACATAGCATAATGAATTTTTTAAATGTAGCATAAATCTGCTTTAAAAAGTATCTAGGCAGCCCAATATTAAGGCACATTAAAAAAAACAACAACAACTGCCACCAGTTTCTAGACTGAGTTTATGTCAGCACCTCAGAGAAGCAGCAAGTCCAGGAACTTACACAGTGAGTACCTTGCTATGGGGCAGAAAATAGTCTCCTAGGATCTTGTTAAAGTACACTTCTATTCAAGTTGATAGAGCAGGATGATTGTTATTCTTTTTAAAACAGGAAAGAAGATGGGAATGTTCAACCAGGTTCCTTCTCCCAAAACATAGAACCAGTTCATGGAAGAATATAAAAGGCAGGAGTTAAGGAAGGCGCCTTTTTAAGCAAAGGCAGACAGATGGAGTGGCTGATGTACAGACAGACTTTGGATACATCAATTAACCAGAGCCATTCATTCTAGCAGCTCTAAGCCTTTGTCCTTGTGGAAAGTGGGACTGGTTTCTGAGGCTAAAGCAAATAAATTGGATGGATTAATCCCTGAGTTGGAGGCCCAGGAAATAAAGAAGTAAATACAGAAGAGCTTAGGTACATTATTATTTAGTGCCCCCTCACACACTTTTTAAAAGCTAACTTGGAATTTTGTTGAGTTATTCACCACTATTGCTCTCCTGCTTCTGACGTCTTAAAATTAATGGCAAACAAAAACAGATAAAGGAGCTAAAATAATTTCACATGACTCATGTTTATTCCTACATTCACTGAATATAATTGCCACACACCTATTGTGTTTCTGGCTCAGATGGAAGAAACTCCAATTATACTTTGTGTGCTGTTTCATTTTAACATTCTCAAAATCTCACTAAAAATGGGGTCCATTAGAATAATTCAAGAATAGACAAAAACAAAACAGAATGAAATTATCGGCAGAATCAAAGGTAGCTCAAAGATTCTGCACCAATGTATTTAGCACACTCACTTCAGTTCAATTCAATTTATAAAAATAAAGTTGGAAGGGTCCTTAAATAACTTCAAATAACAGCGTTCAGTCTTTAATCCAGTTTGAGTGTTTGTCGAAGAATCTTGCCATATAAATGTTTGACTCTCTGTAATTGGTGGTTGGGAAGATTAGAAAGAGAGTGGATATTTGGTACCTGTTTTCTGAATTGGATGAATGAATGAAAAAATAACTGAAAGAATAAATATTGTTGATAAACCTAGATTTTCTTTTTTTAAAATTTATTTATTACACTTTAAGTTCTGGGATACATGTGCAGAACGTGTAAGTTTGTTACGTAGGTATACACATGCCATGGTTGTTTGCTGCATCCATCACCCTGTCATCTACATTAGGTATTTCTCCTAATGTTATACCTCCCCAATCCCACCACCCCCTGATGTTCCCCTCCCTGTGTCCATGTTCTCATTGTTCAACACCCACTTATGAGTGAGAACATGTGGTGTTTGGGATAAAACCACATTTTCTTAATGAAGGGTCCAGACACATGATAACCCATGATGTGGAAATGATCTAATAATAGCAAAAACAACAAACATTTAATGAGTTCTTATTATGTCCTAAGCATCATTCTAAGTTGCTCCACATAAGCTAAGTTGTTTCATTCTTACATAATAACTATGAAGTATGTACTGCTGTTATCCCAACCACATTTTATGATTGAAGAAACTGACACATAGAAGGAGAAAGGTCACAAAGTTAAGTGTGGCAATCAGAATTCAAAACCTTGCATTGTTGCTCAGACTTACTGTTATCCTCTACTTCCTCTCATTATTTCCGGAAATTCCGTCAATAATTATGTAAAGTAGAATTTGACAGAATAGAAAACTAAGTTCAGAGAAGTGACAAAGATAGGATTTGAACTCAGGACTAAAGTCTTAACATTTCTCTTCAGTAAGGTTATCTTCATACCCAAAGTCATTGTCCCTTATGGAACTTTTGGTTGTCAATCTAAAATTGCTCCTTTAGAAGAACTTTGTACAAGAGATCATTGTCATTCTGGGTGTTTTTCGTGTTCTTCATACTAGAAATCCTTAATATGTCAGAATTCCCTTAGAACCATGGACAGCACCCAGGTTTTACAAATGTCTTCTCCAGACTTCAGAAAGAAGGTGGTGGACATTCTTTCCATCATGACACAAACCAACAATTTTATACCAGGCTTTGTTGGTGAGAAAACAAGTTGACCCACCTGGAGATTTATGCTGAAATAACAACTTTGCATCACAGCCCATGGAGTCCTTGACGTTGGCTTGGTTTGTCAATCCCACCACCTCATACTATTTAGAAACTTATCAGCTATTTCTAGATAACTGGGTGTTTTCGTTTAGGCTAAACTGAATGTATGACTAAGTTCTTTACTATGAGGAATCTTAGTCTAAGAAACCTTTTCAAAATACACAAATGCCTGGGAGATGTCATATATTTAATTAGTCCCTTACTCTTTTTATTTTTTCAGAGACAAGGTCTTGCTTTGACACCCAGGCTGGAGTGCAGTGGTGCAATCAGAGCTCATTACAGCCTCCAAGTCCTGGGCTCAAGCAATCCTCCCAAGCAGTTGGAGCTACAAGTGTGCACCATCATGCCTGACCCTTTACTCCTTAACATTTCTTAATGAAGGAGGATACAAATTTACATGAGCCCATGCTCTTCACATGAATAAAGGGAAAACAGAGAACTCAGAGGAACCCACATATTGTGCTTTACAATTTGACCTCGGAACAGTCTTGAATAGGCAACTTGGGTTTCTGCTCCCAGAAAATGATTTGACATTCATTAATTTATTCACTTAAAACTAATTTACTGGGCTTCCATGAGGTGTCTCTGAAACTCACTCTTCCCCCTTTATTCTCACAATATTGTAAATATCTTTAATATAATCTATCCTGCCACTTCTCATTGCTGCATGCCCTCCTTCCTTTTTGGAGTGTGAGCTCTTTGGTGACAGGAACTACATATGTTTTCTCTTTCTTCCAGCACCTATAACAATTCCTTGTGTATGCAGAGTAATTGATAAAAACTTTAAGATCTGTTAATGAATCAAGTTATTAGTGATTGTGCCTGACATTCTTTTATTTAACTATACGTTTATCTGTGTGTCTATTTGTACACCCACCCATCGATTTATCAAAGCATCCATCCATTCATTCATCCACGCACCCATTCTTCTCCCTGATCTTACCCCATTAACAATTTGTAGAAAACAGTCTGGCAAATTCACCCAAAAAGATGATAAAGGAAAAGGAGTTTTCCATCCATTATCCATTCTCTTTTTCTGTCTTAATTTTCCTTTCTATCTTCTCTCCTGCATGTCTCTTCCTCTTTCTCCAGAGAGTTACAGGAATGAAAATGAGATGGGTCCTGAGAGTTGGTAAGGGGAGTAAATTGCTTGGTGACAGCTTGGTTCCAGAGACGGATGAAAACCTTAGCCTTAAGCAAAGTTCAGGGAAGCCCAAGGAGAGAGCTGATGGACAGTCTGACTTGTCGAGGGTGAAATCAATTAAAGTACATCAAATCCAGAATTCATGCTTTCTTAGAGTGACAAATCTATGCTGGAAACTGAGAAAGACGAAGGGAGAAAATTGCCTTTGACCTTTTGAAGACCGGCTGTTCCTTCTGTCAGGGGAGCCAGGCCTGGAGTGAGATGCGTTCATGATGAATTATAACAGCCAGCCACCTTAGAAAAGAATGGGGTGAAAAGGTTACCAAAGAGAACCAAAATGTGAGGAATTCAACCAAGCATCAAGATAAATCAACTCAGGGCCAGGAGTATTTGTGCCATGCCTGCTTAGAGCTGCTATGGACAAGCTCAGTTTGTTAGTTCAGCTCTTTGAAGCATGATATGCACACACACTTGCATGTTCACACACATTGTTTGCCAAAGTGTGGGAAGGTAATCAGAAGAGAAGAGCCACAAGATTGTCAATCTAGCATCAGAAATTTGGTGGCATAACATTTCTGGTACAACACTGTCCACTAAAACTTTTTGTAATAATGAAGATGTCCTATAGCTAAGCAGACCGATACGATAGACATTAGTCATATGTGACTGTGGAGCGCTTGAAATATGGCTAGTGAAACTGAGGAACTGAACTTTTATTTCTAAATTTTAATTATTTTAAATTTAAGTAGTCACAGATGGCTAAAAACTACTCCAGGACAAAGGCTGTTTTTGCCTTCGATCATATCAGAAAAGCAGGGATGAGTGGAACGTCAGAATGCAGTGCAACTTCTTGGGTGTTTGCAGAGATCATGGAAGAAACTCATTATGTTCATTTGTATGCTTGACGGTAAATTTGATTTTCTCTTTAGAATGTAGAGATTAAATCTTGTTTTGAAACTGTCTCTCTGAGAGCAGTTTCTCCATCAGTGAAACAGGCATAATTTCAACTGGTTGAGTGAGAGTGCTCAGTTATGCAATATTTCTTATCTCAGTGTCTGAAAACAGTTAATAAAAGGTTGCTGTGCTTGATGCTATTACTATTATTAATATCGTGAGCAAAGAAAGTTGTTGGTGAGAAAACAAGTTGTTCTACCTGGAGATTTATGCTGAAATAACCACTTTACATCACAGCCCATGGAGTCCATGACGTTAGCTTGATTTGTCAACCCCACCACCAGATATCATTTAGAAAATTATCAGCTATTTCTAGATAACTGGGTATTTTAAGTTTCCTAGAGCTCAAACTGAAGGTTAAAAAACAGAAATCATTTGTTGACGGTTGTCCTTGTTTCTCGCTGGTTTTTCACTGAAGGGAAATTTCCAAATAACTGTGATATGCATTCTTCAGCATCCAAATTAGTATTATTACTTCCAAATTTGAGCCATTCTTCCTGGAAACATTCTTACCAAGTTTTACTAAGTTTTAGTATTTCCTGTCTTTAAAAAAAGAAAATATGTAATAAGACTTAACGTTTTAAAATTTTTTTCCGAAACACATCCACACAACACACACACACACACACATCCACACACACACTCTTTCTCTCTTTCTCTCTCTCTCTCTCTCTCTCACCCAGAGGCGTAAAATTTACATAACATAAAATTAACTTTTGATTGCTTCCACCTTTCGGCCAATGTGGATACTGTGGTTATGATACAACAATTTGTACAATAATTCGTCTTGGTACCTGTTTTCAATTCTTATCGGTATTATACTTCTGAGTAGAATTGCTGGATTGTTATGTCAATTCTATGTTTAACGTTTTGAGGAATTGCAAAACTGTTTTTCATAATGACTGCATCATTTTACACTCCTGCCAGCAATGTAATCCTCATAACACCTGTTATCCTCCTTTTAACAGAATTACAGCTATCCCTAGTGGGGGTTAAGTGGTATCTCATTGTGATTTTTTATTTGCATTTTTCCTAATGAGTAATGATATTGAGCATCTTTTCATGTGCTTATTGGCCATTTGTATATATTATTCAGAGAAATGTCTATTCCAAGTATTTACTTATTTTATTGCCTAGTTGCTCCGGCTAGAATTTCCCATGCGACATTAAATGGCAGTGATGAAAGTGGGCATCCTTGCCTTATGCCTGATTTTAGGAAGAAAGTTTTCAGTCTTTCATCATTCTCTATGATGTTAATGCGGGGTTTTCATAAGTGTTCTTTCTCAATTTAAGGAAAGCTTCTTCCAATCCTAATTTTCTGAGTATTTAAAAAAAATTATCAAAGGATATTAGATTTTGTCAAATGCTTTTTTTTTGGCTTAATTAAAATGATTATGTGTTTTTTCTTTGTTCTATTAAAATGTTGCACTACATTGGTTAACTTTCTTACGTTCAACCACCCTTGGACTCCCGGGGTAAATTCCACTTGGCCATGGTGCATAAACCTTTTAATAAGCTGTTGAATTTTGTCTGCTGGTATTTTGCTTAAGATTTTTACATCTGCATTAATTGGTGTGTAGTGGCATCTTTGTCTATCTTTGATATCAGGACAATACTACATTCATAGAAACATTCATAGAATAAGTCAGAATGTGTTTCCTTCTCTTCTTTTCTTTGAAAAGATTGAAAAGAATTGGTGTTAATTATTCTTTAAACATTTGGCAGAATTCACAGGTGAAGACATAATTTTTTAAAAAAACTAATTTAATCTCTTTACTTGTTGTGTTATAGGTTTGTTCAGATTTTCTATTTCCTCTTGAGTAAGTTTTGGTAATTTGTGTGTTTCTAGGGATTATTATACTTCATGTAGGTTATGTAATTTGTTGGCATATTGTTCATAGTATTCTCTAATAAGCCTTTTCATTTCTGTAAAGTAGATAGTAATGTCTCTACTTTTATTTCTTGTTTTGGGCACTTAGATTTTTTTCTTTTTTCTTTCTTTCCTTTTTTTTTTTCAGTCTAGCTAAAGGCTTGTCAATGTTGTCAATCTTTCCAAAGAATCAACTTTTGGTTTTGTTAATTCTCTTCATTGTTTTTCTAGTCTCTTTTGTTTAGCTCTTCTTTTGTTTTCTTTCTGCCATTATTTCTCTTCTTCATCCAGTTTTTGGTAAAGTTTCTTCTTATTTTTCTGGTTCCTTAAGATGTAAAGTTTGGTTATGAATTAGGGGATTTTGTTTTTGTTTTTGTTTTTTAGATGGATTCTCACTCTGTTGCCCAAGCTGGTGCGATCTCTGCTCACTGCAACCTCCACCTCTTGGGTTCAAGTGATTCTCCTGCCTCAGCCTCTCCAGTAACTGGGATTACTGGCAGCTAATTTTTGTGTTTTTAGTAGAGGAGGAGTTTTGCCATGTTGGCCAGGCTGATCTCAAACTCCTGACCTCCAGTGATATGTCTGCCTTGGCCTCCCAAAGTGCTGGGATTACAGGCGTGAGCCATCACGCTCAGCCTAATTAGAGATTTTTTTTTAAAGTAGGTGTTTACAGCTATAAAATTCTCTCTAAGCACTGCTTTCACTACATCCTGTAAGTTTTGGTATTTTATGCTTTTGTTTTCATTCATTTCAAAATATTTTACAATTTTCTTGGGATTGATTCTTTCAGTGTGTTCTTTAATTTCCATATATTTGTGAATTTTCCAGTTTTCCTTCTGTTATTGATTTCGAGTTTCAAGTCACTGTGGTCGGAGAAGATGCTTTGTATGATTTCAGAATTCTTAAATTTATTGAGAATTCTGTGTGGCCCAATAGAGGGTCTATCCTGGAGAGTGTTTCATGTGTACTCCTGATCCTGTTGAGTGGAATATTCTATATATATCTATTAGGTATATTTGATTTATGGCATTAAATCATCCATTTCTTACTGATCTTCTGTTGAAGAGTCTATCCATTATCGGAAGTGGGGTATTGAAGTGTTCAACTATTACAGTAAAGCTGTCTATTTCTCTCTCAATTCTTTCTTTGTTTCCCTTATATTTTGGGGGGCTTTTGTTATTTTGTGTGTATGTATTTATAATTGTTATATCTTCTTGATGAATTTACTCCATTCTCAATATATAATGATCTTCTTTTCTTTGAGGGTGGGAGGCCTGCTCCTGGGAGTGGGTAAGTCTGGCCTCTTGGCCCAGTCTGTCTCCCTGGGGAATGGTGGGGAAGGGGCGTCACATTTCTTCTATGCTCTCTTCGCTCCTGAAAGATACCATTTTTATATTTAGCTTCCTCAATGAGTTTTTGGGTTTGGGGCTATTTTCTTCAGATATGATCTTTTTCTTTTTTTTTTTTTCTTTTTTTTTTGAGACAGAGTCTCCTCTGTCGCCAGGCTGGAGTGCAGTGGTGTGATCTGGGCTCACTGCAAACTCCGCCTTCCAGGTTCAAGTGATTCTCTTGCCTCAGCATCCCCAGTAGCTGGGACTACAGGCTCATGCCACCATGTCTGGCCATTTTTTAAATTTTTAGTAGAGACGGGATTTCACCATATTGGCCAGGATGGTCTTGATCTCTTGACCTCATGATCTGCCCCCCTTGGCCTCCCAAAGTGCTGGGATTATAGGCATGAGCCACTGTGACCAGCCCAGATGTGATAATCTTCTACACTAACTGTGCGTTTCTTGTTCCTATAAGTTTAAACACTTAATTCAATATTCTCTTTTTTCTCTCTCTTTTTCTTATTGTTTTTAACCAGATATCACTAGTAGTATCATTAGTAAGATTCACAAATAAGCCTGATTATTTGTTTCTCCAAATAAAACAATAAATTTGAAATGGTCTTAATCCAATAAAACTGTTTTTTAGTGTTAGGCTTAATTTTAAGTTTTATTTTAATTCTAATTTACACATAATGCTTGTACATATTTAAGAAGTATGAAGTGATGTTTTGGTACATATATACATTGATATATATGTGTGTGTATATATATATGTGTGTGTGTATATATATATAAAAAACAATGGGTAATTAATTTATTCATCACCTCAAATATTTATCATTTCCTTTAGGTGAGGACATTCAAAATCCTCTTTTCTAGTTATTTTGAAATATGCAATACAATATTGTTACCTAGAGTCACTCTACTGTGCAACAGACCACTCAAACTTATTCCCCCTACCTATTTGTAATTTTGTTCCTTCTACCCTCCCCAGACTATCTATGGTAATCACTATTCTATTTTGTACTTCTATGGCATCAGCATATATATATATATATATATATATATATATTTGTGTGTGTGTGTGTGTGTGTGTGTATATATATAGAGAGAGAGTATATAAAGTATAAAGTATATATATGTATATATAGCCACGTATACCTATGGAATATATACTTTAAGTTCTGGGATACGTTTGCAGAATGTGCAGGTTTATTCCATAGGTATACATGTGCCATGGTGGTTTGCTGCACCCATCAACCTGTCTTCTACATTAGGTATTTCTCCTAAAGCTATTCCTTCCTTTGCCTCCTACCCCTAGACAGGTCCCTGTGTGTGATGTTCTCTTCCCTGTGTCCATGTGTTCTCATTGTTTAACTCTCATTTATGAGTGAGAACATGTGGTGTTTGGTTTTCTTTTCCTGTGTTAGTTTGCTGAGGATGATGGTTTACAGCTTCCTCCATGTTCCTGCAAAGGACATGAACTCAACCTTTTTTACTGCTGCATAGTATTCCATGGTATATATGTACCACATTTTCTTTATTCAGTCTATCATTGATGGACATTTGAGTTGGTTCCAAGTCTTTGCTATTGTGAACAGTGCTGCAATAAACATACGTATGCATGTGTCTTCATAGTAGAATGACTTACAATCCTTTGGGTATATACCCAGTAATGAGATTGCTTGGTTAAATGGTATTTCTGATTCTAGATCCTTGAGGAATTGCCACACTGTCTTCCACAATGGGTGAATGAATTTACACTCCCACCAACAGTGTAAAAGCATTCCTATTTCTTCACATCTTCTCCTTTAGAGTTGTTGTTTCCTGATTTTTTTAATGATCGCCATTCTAACTGGTGTGAAATGGTACCTAATTGTGTTTTTTCAATTTGCATTTCTCTAATGACCAGTGATGATGAGCTTTTTTTATTTTTTTAATGTTTTTTGGCCACCTACATGTCTTCTTTTGAGAAGTGTCTGTTCATATCCTTTGCCCACATTTTGATGGAGTCATATGGTTTTTTCTTGTAAATTTAAGTTCTTTGTAGATTCTGGATAGTAGCCCTTTGTCAGATGGATAGATTGCAAAAATTTTCTCCCTTTCTGTAGGTTGCCTGTTTGTTTGCTCTAATGATAGTTTCTCTTGCTGTGCAGAAGCTCTTTAGTTTAATTAGATCCCATTTGTCAATTTTGGCTTTTGTTGGTATTGTTTTTAGTGTTTTAGTCATGAAGTCTTTGCCCATTCCTATGTCCTCAATAGTATTGCCTAGGTTTTCTTCTAGAGTTTTTATGGTTTTAGGTCTTATGTTTAAGTCTTTAATCCATCTTGAGTTAAGTTTTGTATAAGGTGTAAGGAATCAGTCCAGTATCAGTTTTCTGCATATGGCTAGCCAGTTTTCCCAACACCATTTACTAAATAGAAAACCCTTTCCCCATTGCATGTTTTTGTCAAGTTTGTCAAAGATCAGCTGGTTGTAGATGTGTGGTGTTAGTTCTGAGGCTTCTATTCTGTTCCATTGGTCTATAGATCTGTTTTGGTAACTGTACCATGCTATTTTGGTTACTATAGCCTTGTAGTATAGTTTGAAGTCAGGTAGCATGACGCCTCCAGCTCTGTTATTTTTGCTTAGGATTGCCTTGGCTATATGGGCTCTTTTTTGGTTCCATTTGAAATTTAAAGTAGTTTTATTTTTTCTGATTTTGTGAAGAAAGTCAATGGTAGCTTGATGGGAATAGTATTAAATCTATAAATTACTTTGGGCAGTATGGCCATTTTCACAATATTGATTCTTCCTATCCATGAGTATGGGATGTTTTTCCATTTGTTTCTGTCTTCTCTTATTTACTTGAGCAGTGGTTTGTAGTTCTCCTTGAAGAGGTCCTTCATATCCCTTGTAAGTTATATTCCTAGATATTTTATTCTTTTTGCCCATGCCTATGTCCTGAATGGTATTGCCTAGGTTTTCTTCTAGGCAGTGGGTAATTGATTTATTCATCACCTCAAACAGTTATCATTTCCATAGCAATTGTGAATGAGAGTTCACTAATGATTTGGTCCTGTTTGTCTGTTATTGGTGTATAGGAATACTTGTGATTTTTGCACATTGATTTTGTAATCCTGAAACTTTGCTGAAGCTGCTTATCAGCTTAAGAAGATTTTGGGCTGAGAAAATGGGGTTTTCTAAATATATAATCATGTCATCTGCAAACAGAGACAATTTGACTTCTTCTCCTCTTATTTAAATACCTTTATTTCTTTCCCTTGCCTGATTTCTCTGGCCCCAGAACTTCCAATACTAGGTTGAATAAGAGTGGTGAGAGAGGGCATCTTTGTCTTGTGCTTGTTTTAAAAGGGAATGCTCCCAGATTTTGCCCATTCAATGTGATATTGGCTGTGGGTTTGTCATAAATAGCTCTTAATATTTTGAGATACATTCCATCAATATCTAGTTTATTGAGAGCTTTTAGCATGAAAGGGTGTTGAATTCTATCGAAGGCCTTTTCTGCATCTATTGAGATAATCATGTGGTTTTTGTCATTGGTTCTGTTTATATGATGGATTACATTTATTGATTTGTGTATGTTGTACCAGTCTTGCATCCCAGGGATGAAGCCAACTTGATTGTGGTGGATAAGCTTTTTGATGTGCTGCTGGATTCAGTTTGCCATTTATTTTATTAAGGATGTTTGCATCGACAATCATCAGGGATATTGGCCTGAAATTTTCTTTTTTTGTTGTGTCTCTGCCAGGTTTTAGTATCAGAATGATGCTGGCCTCATAGAGAATCAAATAGACACAATAAAAAACGATAAAGGGGATATCACCACTGATCCCACAGAAATACAAACTACCATCAGAGAATACTATAAACACCTCTATGTAAATAAACTAGAAAATCTATAAGAAATGGATAAATTCCTGGACACATACACTCTCCCGAGACTAAACCTGGAAGAAGTCAAATCCCTGAAAAGACCAATAACAAGTTCTGAAATTAAGGAAGTAATTAATTGTCTACCAACCAAAAAAAGCCCAGGACCAGACGGATTCACAGCCAAATTCTACCAGAGGTACAAAGAGGAGCTGGTACTGTTCCTTCTGAAACTATTCCAAACAATATAAAAAGACTGTTGAAACTATTCCCTAACTCACTTTATGAGAAATCAGCTTTTAAAAAATTCTTCAAGTGAGAAAGATCATGGAGGTATTTATCTTTTTGTTTCTGACTTATTTCACTTAACATAAAGTCCTCTAGGTGCATCCATGTTGCCATAAATGACAGAGTTTCAGTTTTTTTAAACAGCTGAATAGTATTGCATTGTGTGTATATACAACCCATTTTCTTTATCCATTCACCCATTGATAGCACTTTGAATAACTTGGCTTTTGTGAACAGTGCCATAATAAGCATGGGAGTATAGATATCTCTTTGACATACTGATTTAATATCCTTTAGAATAAATACTCAGTAGTGGGATCACTGGATCATATGGTGATCCTATTTTTAAGTTTTTGAAGAACCTCCATACCGTTTTCCATAATGGCTGTACTAATTTACAGTTGCACCATCAGCATATGAGGATTCCCCTTCCTTCACGTATAATGATCTTTGTTTCTTGTAGCAATTTTTGACCCTTTCATCTGGTGTTAGAATAGCCACCCCAACTCTCTTTTGGTTACCATTTACATGAAACATCATTTTTACAACTTTTTACTCTCAGCCTATTTACACATTTAGATATAGAGTCTGTTTCAGACAATATATAAGGGAGTCATTTAAAAAATCAGTTTGCCAATGTCTGTCTTTTGATTGAAGATTTTAATCCATTACATTTAAAGTAATTACCAACAAGGAAGAACTTACTTCTTCTACCATTGTTTTATATATATATATATATATATATATATATATATATATATATATATATGGTATAGTTTATACCTTTTTTGTTAAGTTCCTCCTTATTGCCTTCTTTTGGTTTAATTGATATTTGGCAGTGAACCATTTTGATTCCCTTCTCATTCTGTTTCTGTATTTTAAAAGGTATTTTCTTGGTATTTACTATAAGTATTACATTAGTATCCTAAATTTATAAAAATTTAGTTTGAATTTATATCAATTTAGCTTTAATACTGTACAAAAACTATTTCTATACAGCACTCTCCCCTCTGTGTTATTATTGTCAAGATGTATTATCTAAATATGATGTATTATCTTAATGCATTGTGCACCATTAATATAGATTTATAATTACTACTTTATTTGTTTATTTAAAAATGCTGTAGAATTTAAAAAACAAGAGTTACAAACCAAAAAAAAAATTACTGGATTTTGTATTTAACTATGTAGTTACTGTTACTAGATTTTAAAATCTCTTTATATGACTTCAAGTTATTACCTAGTGTCTTCATTTTAGCCTGAAGTATTCTCTTGAGCATATTTGTAGGACAGATCTACCAATGACAAACTTTCCCAGCTTTTGTTTATCTCAAAATGTCCTAATTTTTTCCTTATTTTTGAAGGATAGTTTGCCAGATATAAAATTATTGGCTAACAATCTCCTCCACCCTGCCCTTTTTTTCCAGCACTCTAAATATGCCATCTTGTTGCTTTATGATCTCCTTGGTTTCTAATGAGAAACTGGGTGTTTCTCTTATTTGACAGTCTCTCGTTGTTATTTCTCTCTTTTCTTTGTCTTTTGACAGTTTGATTACAATGGGTCTTGGTGTGGATTCCTTTGCATATATCCTTCTTATTGTTCATTGGATTTCTCTCAATGAAACTGTTGTCTTGTGTAAACCCTTGTCCTTTATCAAATTTGGGAAGTCTTTGGCTATTAATATTCAAATATTCTTTGTTCCTCTTTCTTTCTTCCCTCTCCTTTGGGACTCCCACTGCACGTATGTGAGGACATTTAATGGTGTTTTACAGGTCTCTCTGGCTCTGTTCATACTTCTATGTCTTTTTTTACTTCCTGCACCTCAGACTGGATAATGTCAATTGACTTATTTTCAAGTTAATTGATTCTTTCTTCTGCCTGCTCAAACCTGCTATTGAAATCTTGTCATAAAATTTTTATTTTACTTATTTTACTTTTAAACTCTAGAGTTTCTCCCTGGGTCCATTTCATATTTTCTCTTTATTGACATTCTTTATTTGTTGAGACATCCTTCTCTTGGTATCCTTTGGCCCTTTTTCCATGTCTTAAAAAAATTCCTGTTTATGTTTAAGATGGTTTAAAGTTTTTGTCTAGTTTGACATAAACTTAAGTGAAATGCTAAAATGCCTGTGCTTCCTCAGGGGCAGTTTCTGTGGCTTTCTTCTGTTCATGGTCCATACTTCCTTCTTTCCTGCATGCTTAGTCATTTTGCTGTTGTTGAAAATTGGACATTTTGAATATTAAAATGTAGTAATTCTGGGCATCAGATTCTTCCCCTTGCTCAGAGTTTGTTTCTGTTGCTTGCCGTGGACTGTAGCTGTTGATTTGTTTAGTACCTTTTCTAAACTATTTGTGTACATTCTGTAGTCTTTGTAGTGTGTTATCTCTGATGTCTCTTTCTTCAACTTGTGTTAGGCCAGTATTTTGAAAGAAATTTCCTTAAACCTCAGGAACCCTCCCCCTTAAAGAAGAAAGAAAGAAGGAAAAAAGACAGAAAGAAAATAAAAGTACACGAATTCTCCCTGTCTTTGCAGATTGGCTCTGTATTGGAACACACTTTTCAGGTGTAGCCAGGCCATTTACAGATTAGCCTTAGCTTTCACTTGGGTTTGTTCCAAGCCTAAATATTAGTCTGAGTTAAAAACTTATGAAGACCACAGATTAACAACTTACGTTTTTTTTCTGATCATGCATCCTAACCTGGGAATGCACGTGACTTTCTAGTATATGTGATGGCTTTTGAATGCCCTGATTTCCCAGAGAAACTCTCTCTAGCTTGTCCTCTCAGGGTTCCTGCACATTTACTGTTTGCCTCAACTGTATCTTTTGTCCTAGCCAACAGTTAGCTGTTCATTTGCTTTACAATGTTCTGAAGAAATGTCCTCCAAGTAGCTACTTTTCTGCCCAGTTCCAATTTGTATGTAATAAAGACAAGCACCCTGGTCATTCCTTCATGTAGCTCCCAGACAAGTTAAAACAAATAAACATAATTCTCTGACAATAAGGTCTACTCTACATGCCCTGAAACCAAGACCACGGACCCACCCTTGGAAGGCAGCTGTCATTTTCAAGACCACCACCAAGCAGAGAAAGAGGGTGAGACAGGGCAAGGAAAAAGTCACAAAGCTTTCCTACCATTTTAAAGTTGCTTTTGCAAGATTTAGCATCGGCTTAGTTGTTATAAACCTTTGACTATTTGCAAGAGTGCTGAAAATGTTGATTCTGCCAATTTTTACTTGATCTTTCAAAGCTGCTGTGGGAAGACAGGCCCTTGGAATTACTTGCTTCATCATTTTCACTGATATTCACCCCCCGCAAAACTAGTATTTCTTGTATGCTTAGGGGTCCTTCTCTACCTGGTTATTGTGTGGTGCTGAGACAAACTCAAGGATGCCTACACGTTCCGATATGGAAGGCTACTTCTCTTACACTAAATGGCCCTATATACTTAAGATTTATGAGTGTTTGTGAGTGACTTTTGGAGTTCATTATCATTTTTCTGTGTTAACATCCATCTTTACAGCAGTTTGTAACGGGTTTCTCTAAAAGCTCTTTTATTTTCCCACTAAAATGATCAGTTGTTCCTGTTTGCTGGCATCTATGGGGGTTTCCTGGGATGCAGCACTTTCCGTAATAAAATCAGGGTCACCAGGATGGTGGTCAAATTAGTTCCTACCTGACAATAAACACACACACACACACACACACACACACACATATTATAATGTGTAGCTTTTGATATAAGTAGTTCAACAAGCTGATTCGATTTTGGATAAACATAATGCAATCTGGCTCAGGAAAGACCTGTGTATGGACTTCCCACCAGTTTTGTTTTGTTTTTTAATTATATGAAGTTTAGCCAACTTCAAGCTCTTGGCTGTGTTTCAGATGTGTGTGTGGGTTAGCTAAGTGACCCTTCAACATAAATGAAAAGGATAGAATACTTACTGCAAATAGTAATTTGCATATGCCTTCTATAGAAATGCAGACCTTTAATGATTGTAATTTTCCTATTAGAGTTTAATTTTGTTTTCTTTCCCTGAAGGTCATTTATCTACCCTCACTTTCATCCCAGTATTATTGGCTCTAGAACACTCTACAGTAATGAATTCTGACTCTAGAACAGAGGTTCTCAATGGGAGGTGGGCAGTTTTGTCCCCCAGGGAATATTTGGTACTTTTAGTTGTCACAGAGTGGGGAAACCACTATTGGCATCTAGCAGGTGGATACTGCTTGACATCCTACAATGCACAGGACAGCCCCCACCACAATCATCCAGCCCCCAGTTCCACAGTGCTGAGGGTGAGAAACTCTACTTTAGAAGAGTTCTGCACATGTACCCCAGAACTTAAAGTATAATAATAATAATAAATAGTACATGGTGATATTGATAAGGTCAGCAAGACAGTTAAAATATACTTTAAAAAACTGGCCAAGCACAGTGGCTCACGCCTATGATTCCAGCACATTGGGAGGCTGGGGCAGACAGATCACTTGAGGACGAGTTCGAGACCAGCCTGGCCAACATGGTAAAGCCCTGTCTCTATTAAAAATACAAAACTTAGCCAGGTGTGGTGGCATGTGCTTGCAATCCATTTGGGAGGCTGAGGCAGGAAAATAGCTGGAATCTGGGAAACGGAGGTTGCAGTGAACAAGATCTCGCCACTGCACTCAGCCTGGGCAACAGAGATTCCATCTCAAAAACAACAACAACAACAACAAAAAACTCTACGGAAATGTCTTTCCTTATGCTTTAGCTTGTTCTATGTGAAACAACCTTTCTGCTCAGCTATGCCCTGGCCTGCGACAGAAGATCTGGTTTTGGGGCCTTGGAAACTCACGTCTCAGATACGTTGAGGTCCAAATCACTTGCTACTTCTATTTTTCGTTTACCAGAACCTTTTGTTACAACAGAAGAGTAGGAGGTATACACCATGTGTTTTTCATTCATTTATGCTGAAATCATTGAAACGGTTCATTTTTTATGAGCCATTTGATGTCCAAAAAGCCTTTTGAATCACATTTATAACCCTTTAAAAAACTCATTCCTCTTCGAAACAGGAAGCCACTTTGTGAGCAGAGTAAACACATTCAAACCCTGGAAGGTGGGAGTTGAGAGGCAGCAAATGCCTCTGGGAGCCTCTGCCAGGGGTGAAATGCCTTGACCGCCCTCAGGGAATGTCCCTGTGGCCCTGGTGGGTCGGAGGGGCCTGCTCAGCCAAGTCAGAAAGCAGGGGCCTGAATGGGCTCTCTAGGGCGGCCTTTGTAAAGGCCTTTTGCCAATACGCAGCTCTCCTTGGACCAGCGCCTGTGGTTGGTTACCCTCTTTGCGGGAGAAAGTGTGCTTGGCTGATTCTGGGTCCTCTCTCTGCATTTCCTTGAGATGCTCATTCTCTACAGGCCTCTGTCCCCTCATGTATACAGTGAAAAGGTTGAACCAGGTGATCTCCAGGGTCCTTTCAAGCTCTTGTGAGCTAGGCCTCTCTTTAGATCTCACAGGATTGCACAGACACAGAAAATTCATGGCACTCCCAATACCACTCTCCCATTCAGCACTCACGGCAGACATCACTAGTTGATAACAATAGGTATGAATTTGAAAATCTCTTTGGACGGAGTTCTTCAGGGAGGTGCTTTCAATTGTGTAGCATTGGCAGCATATACAAGAAAATGAACCAATCTACTAACCGTGAACCAGGTAATAATAAAGGGTGTGGTATCAGTTTCTCGAGAGCAGGGGATTTAGTCAAGACCCAACTGCATAAACTGTTAGAAAATAAAATGCGAAGTAAAATCAAATCAAGTGACGGAAAATAAAATAAAATAAAAATTAAAGCTGAGAATCACTTGCTGTGTGATCTACAGTACGTGATTGACTTCTCTCAGTCTTGGCTTTATGACCCATCAAAGGGCATAATAAAGCCCATCTTTCATTTTAGTTACTTTATTTGCCTTCCTTGTTTATTGAGTGTTTCTTTAATAGTTGATAAAGTGAATTCACATTCATCATGGTAAAAATAATGCCCTATATCTTTAATGCTAAGACCCACTGCTTTTCAAATTCTCTTGTTTCTGAAACCAAGATGATTCTTACAATCATTGTGCACAGTTAATGCAGCCAAGTTTCCTATTTTCCTCAATAAAACAAAAATAATTGTTAAATTACTTTTAGAACATCTTAGAACAAAACAAAGAGAGTGGGAATAGTTTCCATTTATTTAACACATAGTATATTTCTAACAGCATCCCAAGTACGTCACAATAGCCTATAAAGCAAGTGTTATTCACATTATACATATTAACGTCTTAGCATTCTCCTTCTAGAGATGCAGAAACTGAGACTCTAAAAGATTCTCTTGCTCAGGGTCAGAAGGCGGATAAAGGACAGAGTTGGGATTTGAACCATGTGATTTCTGATACCAAGCTTGCTCTCTTTACCAACTTTCTCAGTTTGTGAGACTGAGAAATGACCTCACATGACCTTGTGATGGGGCAGGTGACATCCTGCCCTTTTTCAGGTGCAGCCATGGAGACCAGGATCATAAAGTGAGTTTGTCTTGGGGTCACTTTGAGAAAACATTGTAGATCCAGGGACTCTAAGCTGAAGAGGGAAAATAATCACAGTGTTCTGTAAGTTATGGATGTTAATCTCCCATTGATTGTTGGCTCCTATGCTGAGGACTGCTGCATCCTCCCGAAGTTTTAAGAGGCCCAAGGGAGCTGGGGAGGAAAGAAGCTTCAACTCGTTAAAAAGTTTAAAAAGATGTATTTTCCCAGGGAGATTTCAGCAGATGGTCTGTGACATTTGTTCATTCATTCAATAGGCAGTTATTGAAAGTCTAGTCAGGTTCAAGACACTTGGGTGAGTACTGAGTTCGGAGGGGGCGGGTGGCAGGTAGACAGCACTTGAACTTGTGAAGTAGAAGTTACTTGGGAAACAGTGAAACAAATTGGAAGGGTACCGGCTTGGGAATCAGTCTCAACTTGGGTTGAAGGCTAGTTCTGCAACTCTCTAACTGTGTGACTATGGGCACATGACTTCACCTCTCTGTTTCTCGATTTTTTTATTTGTAAAACGGGGATGGTGATAGAAAGCTACTCATGGGCTGGTTGTGTGGCTTACTTAAAGTCTTGTGTGTAAGATGCTGAGCTTATTGTGCCGCACATAATAAGCACTCAATAAATACCGGTTGAAACCATTTATTTATTAAACAGATATTTACTGAGCTCCTACTGCATACCATGCACGGTTCTTAGCACTGGATAATGATACTGATATAGTCTGGGTGTTTGTCCCCTCCAAGTCTCATGCTGAAATAGGATCCCCAGTGCTGGAGGTGGGGCTTGGTGGGAAGCGTTAGTGTCATGGGGCCGGACCTCCCATGAATGGCTTGGTGCTCACAGTCAAGAGTAGGGTCTATCAGTTCACGTGAGAGAGCCCATTTGCTTAAAGGAGTCTGGCACCTCCTCCTCTGTCTTGCATCCTTCTTTCTTGCTCCCTCTCTCACCATGTGACATAGCTGCTTCCCCTTTGCCTTCTGCCATGAGTAAAAGCTTCCTGAGGCCTCACTGGAAGCTGAGCAGATGCTGGTGCCGTGCTTGTACAGCCTGCAGAACCATAAGCCACATAAACCTCTTTCTTTATAAATTACTCAGTTTCAGGTGTTGCTTTATAGCAACACAAAATGGACTAACACAAACATCGATGATTATTATTGTCTCAGGGCAACCTACAGATCTAGGTACTTCACCGAGGTACCTTGCAAACTGAGTTGGTTCTCAGTCCAGGAGGTATGTGTGATGGAGTTACCAAGCAGAGGCACCTGAGAATCTTGAATTCCCCGGCTGGAGAAGGCAGCCCTACTGCAGAGTAGGGGAATGGGTCTGGTGGATTCCTACAGAGGCAAAGGGGGATGAGGCATTTCACACCCTATTTCAAGGGCTGTTCAAATCACTTGTTCCTCTCAGTTTTCAATACTTGGGGTCTTTTTTGACAGAAATACAAAGAAGTGGTAGTGGACTGTGTGGAATAAGGCCACAGCCTGGGGCAGAAGGTCCTTCAATTCACCTCCAGCCCTGGTTTTGCCTCCTTAGACTTCCACATCTGCATCTGGTCCCATCCTGACGAAGAGCGTTCTTAGTGTGAATTTGGACTTGCTCCCTTGGGACCAGTGTTAATGACGATCACGTCGATGCTGTTGAAGATAATGATGAGGACATAGATGTTATGACAGATGACAAAGGTGATGTTACAGATGATGAGGAGGAAGAAGATGATGCTGATGGTGGTCAATTGCCATGGACCAGGTGCATATCAATGCAATTTTACATATGTTCTTCCTAACCCCTGTAACAACTCTGCAAATCAGGCCTTATTATTGCATTGCTAAAGCAGAAATATGAAGCTAAGAAAGGAGATGTGACTGTCCCAAGGCCACCACTAGGAAGAGACAGAGCTAGTTGCAAACCTAAGACTCTTGCTCCAAACCACCAAATGGACCACTAACATTGTAATATCGTGTAGTTTTTTGCTAGACACTCTTTTCAGAGCTTTCCATGTTTTATCTCGTTTAAATCCTACTAATCTTTTGAGTTAGGTACTGATATAATTTCTATTTTACAGCTGTAGAAAAAGAGGCAGAAAGGCTACGTAAATTGGCCATGGTCAGATAGCTGGTCAGTGGTGGATTGTAGATGTCTGCCTAAGCAATCTGACGACAGTTTGCACTTTTTGTATTTTTATTTTAAAGTTACTATGTTTTTAGAATATGTGTGGTGGCTTATGCCTGTAATCTCAGCACTTTAGGAGGCCAAGGTGGGAGAACTGTTTGAGCCCAGGAGTTCGAGACCAGACTGGGCAACGTGGTGAAATCCCATCTCTACCAAATAAATAAATAAATACAACAATTAGCTTGTAATCTCAGCGACTTGGGAGGCTAAAGTGGGAAGATTGCTTGAGCCTGGGAGGTTGAGGCTGCAGTGAGCCCAGGACATACCACTGTACTCCAGCCTGGGTAATGCAAGACCCCATCTCAAATAAATAAATAAATATAATAATTATGGTTTTATTTTTATGGAGTTCTGATGCATATAAAGCAAAGTGCACACATGTTATGAGTTGTGATGGATTTTTATGTATGTGTGCACCACCACTAAACAAGTCAGATTTTAACCCATTAAGCCATGCTGACCTAATCCCCAGAGTTCAGTGCTGTCTTGGAATTGTCAGACACAATTTAACACACCCAGATTTATCTTCTACACATATTCATTATATCAATATGCAGTCATATGGTACTGACTATGCTTCAGACCCTGCTCCAAGCAACTTACATATATGAACTCATGTTAGTTCTATAAAGTTGGTACTATTCGTATAACCATTCCCATTTTCTAGGTGTGAAAACTGAGGTGCGGAAGAGTTAAGTGACTTACTTAAGATTATACAACTGTGATTTAAACCTGAGAGTCTGACTCAAAGTCCTTCAAATGCTTCCTTAAATACACACATAATTTCTACCAACAAAGTGCTGTTATCAATCCTACTTTATAGATCAAACAACGTTAAAATAACTTCCACAAATACCTCTGCTAATAAGTCATAAACCTTTACTGCGACCTTCACTAATTTCCAAATGCATGCATTCCACTATCATGCTGAAAAAAGTTTGAACATCTTTGCTGTGGACCGGAATTACTGATGTACTTGTTTATCCGCTTCTGGAAATCCCAAGTTTATGGAGAATGGGAGTCCACCCTATTGGGTCTTTGCCATCTGCAGTTACTGGTCCTTCACCTCACAATCTAGTGAAGCCTGGGAGAGGAAGGAAGGCTCTAGAAGAAACGTGCTTGCTGTTCTGGGAAGCAGACCCCTGGCACCACTTTGCTGAGGCCATGACCAAATAAATGCTTGTCTGTCTCCCCAGCTCACTTCTATACACCCCGCTAAGCGCCTGGGTCTACCTTTTCCTAGCGTTTCCTGCGGGGATAGTAAATCTTGCGTTTCCCATTTTCCTCCATCTCGAAAGGATATGAATTCTGTAAATCTTGGCCTGAGTGACCATCAGGATGCATAAAATATGACAGGAAAGAGGCCAGGGAGGCAGCGTTTGTGTAGAGCACAGCGTCCAGCAGTGGGGATGGGCAGACTGGGGGTCCTTGGGGACCCGTTGGGCTGGAGTTTTGCTGCAGAGAGAAGCCTCAGCAACCTCTGTCTGTAATAGATGGCTATGGCCATTTCCGTGCTAAGGTCTCAGAGGCATTGCCACAATACGGGACGGAAGTGACAAACTGCAGAAAATCGAAGTGGCCCCTGCCCTGCCCCTCACTCTTGGCCCTTGACAGGAGGAAAGGAAGACCCATTCATTAGGGCAGACAGGGCAGCAGGAAGGACTTAGCTGTGATGAGAGGAAGAACTTCCTGCAAGGAAAGGTTATTAAGCCCTGGAATGAGTTATTGAGAGAGGTGGCGGAAGTAACTTCCTGATTTTGTGATCAAGATAGATAGTTATTGGTCTAGGGGAGTCCAGCTCGGTCTCCCGGCACGGATTTCTGACCCCTTTAGGGAGATCACGCATCAGCTGCATCTGCCTCCAAGGTCATTTGCAAAGGCCCAGCGATGATAAAATCCCCCTTTGACAACATGCTTCGTGCTTTTACTTCTTTTATTTATTTTTCCGTACTGTAAAATTATTACACGTGAACTGCAAATAAAGAAATCCAATGCTCTAGGCACAAAAAAAAAGTGAAAAAGAAAATTGTCCTTTTACTTGTCTCAGCAAATCCCATGCAGCTTTCTATAGATAACTACTGTTAAGATTTTGGGGTCAATCTTAATAGACTTTTTTCTGAATGCATATTCACACAAACACATACACACAGTGGTCCTCGTACGATTTTTATGTTTAACTACGACATGCATTGTTCTGATATTTCGGTTTTCTTCTGTTAATATCATGGGCATCTTTCCATGTCAGTATCTATATTTCATTTTCATTTTTTAGGCAGTTGCTTCATATTCCATAATATGGATTTGCCGTAGTTCATTTAACCATTCCTCCACTGATTTACTTACAGATCGCTTTCCAAATCTTGTGAATGGAAAAAGGCTGCAATACACGGCTAGCACTTAGATCATTGTACATATAGTGACATTTCTTTAGTACAGAGTTCTGCAAATGAAACGGCCAGAGCAGAAAGGACTTTCAATCCTGCCAGGTAGAATGTAAATGCTCTTTAGAATGAGGTAAAGAGCTTATTCCTGTTGTTAGTGAGGGTGCAGGTAAAATAATTCAACCTTCACTGACAATGGTTACAGCACCTTAAAATGTTTGCCCATGACTTATCTCATTTGTAGGCATCTCTAGTTCTAATGTGGTTGAGCCTTACTTTATATCTTTACTGACTACTCGTATCTTTTACCCATTTATTTCTACCAGCTTTTTGTCTTTTTATTTGTTAAATCTTTTCACATATTTTACCAGGTATTCCTTTTTTTTTTCTCTTAGCTTTTAAGTTCCGGGGTACATGTGCAGCTTTGTTACATAGGTAAACTTGTGTCATATGGGTTTGTTGTACGGACTATTTCATCACCCGGGTATTATGTCTACTGCTTATTGGTTATTTTTTCCTGATCCTCTCCCTCCTCCCACCCTCCACCCTCCAACAGACCCCAGTGTGTGTTGTTCCCCTCTGTGTGTCCAAGTGTTCTCATTATCTAGCTCCCACTTACAAGTGAGAACATGTGGTATTTGGTTTTCTGTTCCTGCATTAGTTTGCTAAGGATAATGGCCTCCAGCTCTACTCATGCCCCTTCAAAGGACATGACCTCATCCTTAGTTATGGCTGCATGGTATTCCACAGTATGTCCTTTAGATTACCTTACATGTTGGAAATATTTTCTTCCACCCTATGCTTTCTTTTATTTTCTGTCTTTTCTTTTCTCCTTTTTTCTTTTATTTCTTTTTGAGACACTGTCTCATTCTGTCACCCAGGCTGAAGTGCAGTGGCATTATCATAACTCACTGCAACCTTGACCTCCTGAGCTCGAGATCTTCCCACCTCAGTCCCTTAAGTAGCTGGGACTACAGGTGTGCACCACCGTGTCTGGCTATTTTTTTTTAAAAAAAAAATTTATAGAGCTGGGGTCTCAGTATGTTGCCCAGGCTGGTCTCAAACTCCTGGGATCAAGTGATCCTTCCACCTCAGCCTCCCAAAGTTTGGGATTTAGGCGTGAGCCATCACGCACAACCCTATGCTTTTTCTCTGTATTTCTTATATTAGCTAATTCTTCTGCATTAACACTATATTAAAATATGTTTTGCTATAACGTGTTAACTAAAGCAATTTGTGTTTATTGTAGAAAACATAAAAATCAATAAAATAGACAAAAGACACAATATAAATATACTTAACACTATTGAACTGTATGCTTAAAATAGTTAAGATAGTCAATTTAATGTTATGTATATATTACCACAATTTGAAAAGTAGGACAAAAAAATCATGATTTTACATCCCAGGAAAGACAGTTCTTCCTCCTGGAGATGTCTTTCTTTCCATTGATATGATGAATTGACTAGTTTCTAACCCTTCACTACTTACTGTGTAATGCCTATGTTTTAACACAAAAAAGTCAACGTGATTGTTGACAGCTATGTGGCATTATGTAGTACTAATAAAACTAATACGATAACTTTCTACTGAGTGGGTACTGTAAGGCACTGAGCTAGACTCTTTCCATGTATGCTATCATTTAATCCTAACAATACAAAATACAGGATGGCTGCTATTATTACAGCACTTTCTCAGATGAGGAAGCTGGTGCTTACACAGGTCGAGTCATTCCTAGCTCGCAGATAAGAAGAGGTGAACTTGGATGCAGCCCCCAAGTGCTCATGATATTGCTGCTAGTGTCAGGGGCTATGTGGTATCTAACCCATCCTCAGTCCTTAGATATTTAGGCTGCTTCCAGTGTCCCATTCATCCTGCCAATTGTAAATAATCCTGTAATTCATTATTTCATTGCTTCTTTTTTTTTTTTCTTAGACCCATGGTCTCACTCTGTCATCCAGGCTGAAGTGCCAGGACTCAAGCATCCTCCAGCCTCAACCTCCTGAGTAGCTGGGACTACAGGCATATACCACTACACCTGGATACTTTTTTCAATTTGTGTGTGTGTGTGTGTGTGTGTCTGTGTGTAGAGACAGGATCTCACTATGCTGCCCAGCCTGGTCTCAAATTTCTGGCTTCAGGTGATCCTCCCACCTTGGCTTCCCAAAGTGGTGAGATTACAGGCATGAGCCACTATGCCCGGACCCCATTTCTTCTTATTACCATCTTATTCATTTTATAATCTTGACTGTCCCTTCTTTTCCTGCCTTCTCAATACTCATAACACCATGTGGGGAAGCAAAATACAGTTAAGAGCACAGACACATCACATCCGAGGCCTGGGTCTATCCTATTCTACCTGCAGAGCCGAAAGCTAGATATCTAAAATCTCTTCATCTTAATATCCCCACCTGCACAGTTGAGGTGATATTAACAGTCTCTGTTATAAGTGGTTGTGAGGGCTGGTTGTGGTGGCTTACGCCTGTAATCTTAGCACTTTGGAAGACCAAGGCAGGCAGATCCCTTTAGGCCAGGAGTTCGAGACCAGCCTGGCCAACATGGCAAAATCTCATCTCTACTGAAAATACAAAAATTAGCCAGGTGTGGTGGTGTGTGCCTGTAATCTCAGCTACTTGGGAAACTGAGGTAGGAGAATCACTTGAACCTGGGAGGCGGAGGTTGCAGTGAGCTGAGATCATGCCACTGCACTTCAGCCTGGGTGACAGCAAGACTCCATAATAATAATAATAATAATAATAATAATAATGTGATTGTGGGAAATAAACACACAGTCTCTTTTTCTCCGTCTCCCTCCTCTCTCTCTCTCACCCACACACACACTTGTACATACACACACATCCGTACATATACACATACCTATCGTATTAGTTTCCTTTTGCTGCTGTAACAAATTGCTACATACTTAGTGACTTAAAACAATTAAATTTATTTTCCAGGGGTCTGGAGGCCAGAAGTCTGAAATGAATCAAATGGGACTAAAATCAAGGTGCTGGCAGGGCTGGCTCCTGATTCAGCAGAAAATCAGTCCTTTGCCTCTTCCAGTTTCTAGTGGCTGCAGTATCCCTTGGCTTGGGCCGTGTCATTCCAGTCTTTCTGCATCGAATCACCTTCTCCTCTTCTATAGTCACATTTCTCTCCTGCTTCCCTCTTTGAGGATGTTCTTGATTGCATTTAGGGCTTGCCAAGCTAATCCAGGATAATCTCTCCATCTCAAGCTCTTTAATTTAATCATGTCTGCAAAGACCCTTTTGGCACATGAAGTCACATATTCACTGGTTCCTGGGATTAGGACCTGTCTATTTCTGGGGTCTTTATTCAGCCTACTATAAACATATCTTTTTAAAGTAACTCCTGTTATTGGGGGGCAGACATGTCATTCCTGAGTCTTCCAACTGACCTTGATATCTGTAATAAAAAAGGCCTCAATGCATTCTCTTTATACATTTCAACCAAAAAAGTAATTCTTATGGAAAATATGGGTTTCTTAATTCTGTAAAATTCTTTCAAAATAACTTTTTTTTTTTTTTGAGTTGGAGTCTTGCTCTGTCACCCAGGCTTGAGTGCAATGGCGTGATCTTGGTTCACTGAAATCTCTGCCTCCTGGGTTCAAGTGATTCTCCTGTCTCAGCTTTCAGAGTAGTTGGAATTACAGGCATGTGCCACCACGCCTGGCTAATTTTGTATTTTTAGTAGAGATGAAGTTTCACCATGTTGGCCAGGCTGGTCTCGAACTTCTGACCTCAGGTGATCTGCCTGCCTTGGCCTCCCAAAGCGCTGGGATTACAGATGTAAGCCACCGTGCCAGCCTCAAAATAACGTTTTAGAGCACGAAAACATAAGGTTACCCATTGGTAAAAATTGATAATGATTTCCTCTATAGACTCAAAGGATTGCCCCTTGTGGTCACCTCCCACCCCTGCTCTGCTGAGTGTCAGTTCCCCGTCACCTCCCTCTGCTCCAAGATCCTCCTTGCCTTTTGGTTTGCTCTCAGAGGTCATCTTGCATCCTGCTTCAGGGAGAAAATGGGAACCACAACTTCTTGGCTCAACTTCCTTCTTTTCTACTTCAATCTTACTACGAACCATAACTAAAATTTCAAAACTTCGCCTCTTCTTTCTGCCAAAACAAAAAGGAAGTCCCTCTCCAGTCCAAGGTGACTCCTTTTATTTGAATATCAACCCAACTCATCAGTTTTAGGGAACTTCCAACATCTTCTACACAACTTTTTAAAAATTGTGTTCTGTGAAATACGAGGACCCTGTAATATGTCAACATAGGCTTGGAGAGGGAAACATGATCTATGTATGTATACATGTATGTATCTATCCATCTATCAATTTGCCTACCTACCTATCATCTATCTGCTAGTTCACTCACACATTCATTCATCCATTCATCCACCCACCCATCCCATTATCTCTCTGCCTACCTACTTACCTATCATCTAGCTTTCTATTATCTTCTGTGATCAAATATGTTGGAAGCTCACCTCTTCCCCATTCGACACACACACCCTTATATATATATCCCTCAGCCTGACCACCTGGAAAATCCACAGAATATATTAGCATGATAAAGGCACCGAGAAGAACTGTAGCACACAAAAAACTAACAAGAACCTGTTTATTTTTGTCTCTTTCAACATTTCCCAAACTGAATTGAAGAAAGACCCTCTTTTGTGTGTGTTTTTCCTTCACATCTGAGTCCAGTGTCCCTTGGATCACCTTTTGGGAAGTGCTTAGTTGTGTACTTCTTGGATGAAATTCCTCATAAGGCCATCACTTGTTTCCTACATTGCCTTGCCGGGCTCTTAGATCTTCAATTGCTACCACAAACTGAGCACGCATTGTGCACCAGTTATGTTGTGCTCACGGTTATTCTACATCTAACAACTCTATGCAATAATGTATCATTATAATCATCTTACAAATGAATAAAGAGAGGCTCAGAGTATAAGGCGTTTGCTCCAAATCAACTGTGAGTAGCAGACTCGGGGTTTGGACCTATCAGGGTGCAAAGTTTTCATGCACCTGGAGTCTGTGATCTAACCACGCATTTCCACTCCCAGAAGCAGAAAAGCCAAAAGCTACACTTTTATCTTTTACGACATGAAGGCTGCCACTAAACAAATCTCATTTCTCAGTTAATTTCTTCAGAGGATGCCAGTTTCCTAAAATCCTACCTGTCTCAGTTCATGAAGAGCAGAAAGTGTGTTTTAAATCCAGAGGGAAAGACCAACAGCCCCTCTTCTTTGGTGGCGTGTTTATAAACAGATGCAGGGCAGGAAATAGGTACCCCACACCCCTGCCCCAGGGTGTCCGTGGACAGAACAAAGAGCAGGGTTCTGTGCCTAGCCAGTGTGCAGAGCCTATAACATGATTGCTGCCTGATGGTGCAAAATGGATTCAAGGCTAGGGTCCATCTGGTTTGTGTATCGTGAACGAGCTGTTAAAGTGTCAGGACTTAACTTCTCTGGATTCGAGGAAGTCTCATGAGGTTTTATGGAGCAGTTAAGATGGGTGTAAACCTCACTGGCGGGACCAGCTTCTCCTATATGATCTGAGATGTGCATTGCTCCTAGGCTGGAGAAGCACGAGTTAGAAATAAGAGGATAGACCCCGAGAAAATTAAGGAGCTGAGATGTAGAATCCAGACTGCATTGAGTATCTCTGATCACAAGCAATTCTCTTCTCTGTTTCTGAGCCTTCAGTATCTCCTCTGTGACATGTGGACAATATTACGTTGTCCAATCCACGAGGCTGTTTGGATATGAAAGATAATGAGAGTTGTAAAGTTTCCTACTAATGGGAATCATGGTTGCTAGCTTCTTTTCATTTCCTCTCTTAGAATGAGCTAGAAAGGGTTATAGGGACCTTGTCTCCTGTTTCTGTTCTCCCTCTCTCTTCTTCAGAATTAGTCAGTATCATCTTACTAAAAGATATATAGGAATAACTTTCAGTTGCTGTGGGTTCTGTGTTAATGGCTGCTTCTAAAGGCCCATCAGCCTTGGAAAGAATATTAGGGCATGGCCCCAGGCTGAGTAAGGGGAAACAGGAGATGCAGTGGTTATAAAACATGTCTACAAATCCCTCGATACACTTCTCATAAAAAGATGCCTAATGTAGATGATGAGTTGATGGGTACAGCAAACCACCATGGCATGTGTATACCTATATAACAAACCTGCATGTTCGCACATGAATTTCAGAACTTATAGTAATAATTAAATTAAATAATTAAATATTTTAAAAAATAGTGTTGAAATCTTCTCTCCTTGACTATGTACCAGGCTTTGTGACTTACTTCTAACAAATAGAATATGGTAGAAACTATGGTCTATGAGTTTGGAGGTACGTTGGGATAGTCGCTGTAGCCCGCATCTGGTTCTCCTGCATGGGGCACTCACCCTTGGATTTCTGGGACTTGATACATCTCTTTTTCTCTCCCTTTCAGCCACATCTTGGTCTTCCTACCCTCTTGTGTAAGACTTCATTTTCTTCTTCTGAAAATGGGTCTTCTGTGTGTGGCTAGGGTTGGAGATGTGTCTACAGACAGTTCCATAACTACATCCTGACCATTTCTACTCTCCCAGTTTCTTGATGCAAATTTCAAGGAAAGAACTCTAATTGGCTCTGTTTGGGTCATGTGCCTACCCAATCAATCACTGTAGCCAGAGGGATGAAACACTATTATTGGCCAGCATAGGTCACATGTCTAGCCCTTGGGTTGTAGTGGGGTAGGGGTGTCAGGAACCAGATGTAATGAATAGAATTGCTTATGGAGTAAGGGACATGGAGAAGAGGCAATTCTCCCCAAAAGTGAGTGATTTGTGCTCAAAAAGTGGGGAGAGATGTATAGCAATGACAAAGAGAAGACTTTCATGTCAGCGGATGTCACATATATAATTTTCTAGCTGTCTTTCCCACTCAACTGTAAGCTCCATGGCTCACAGAGTTGTATCCTAGGGCTTAGCATAGTGGCTGGTACATAGTAGATCCTCAGGAAGACCCTTAATGCTCTTTCTACCATGTTAAGCTAGGATTGGCATGAGCCCTACACAAATGGGTGAGGATTTTCTTGGTGGAATTAGCAATGGTATTGAACCTATAGGATTAGAAGCCACTCACTGGGTGCATGACCTTAGCTTGTTACTTATTTTCCCTGAACTTCAGTTTTGTGATCTGTAAAATGGGCTCAATAATAAAACTTACCTCAAAGGGACATAGAATGGACTTAGGGGGAAAGTATATGAATGAGCTAGAATGCTAATCTCCACGAGGTCTCTGTGTAAATTTTTCACGCTTTCCCTGGAACCCAGCTAAAGGACTGGACTTCGATGATTCAACACCACCGAGTTACACTTGCTGAAATTCATTCTGTTTCTCTCAGCGTTCACATCTGACAAATGGAATACTGATGCCTTCCCCTTCTGATACCAGGCCATTAGTCAAGGTGGAATGCCTTCCAGATGAAAGATGCTGATTGGAATCACTTCTTCCTCTCTCTGCTGTTACGATTCATTATCTTGCAATGTGGCTCTTTGGTTCAGCATCAGCAGACCCACTGGGAAATAGGTTTAGGGTGAAGAACATGGGAGAATAATGTGCTTTTTATTTCTAATGGCATTTCCCCAACTACTGCTTCCTCCTGTGCTCCGAAGCACTGGGGAATCCAACTTGCATGGTGAAGCTAGCCACTTGTTTGGTGAGAGAGGAACTGACAGGGGTGGGAAGGCCAGGTTCAGGAGTCTACATGGCAGTTATGGGAGGCAGGGAGCTCTAGCTCTGGTCTAGGAGGTTAATATTTTGCTCTAAACGTTTTGGAGTAAAACCTAGGCTTCAATGATGACTCTGCCACTTACCAGCTGAGTGACTTCTCTGAGCCCATTTCCTCATCTGTAAAATGGGACTAATAGTCCCTGCTTCACCTATATCCATGAGACTATTAGAGGGAAAGCATCAAGAACAAACTCCCTCCTCTCTCTCCCTCAAATGTCTCAAGACAGGATGCTACTAATTTCTCCAGCTCTTTTCCTTTAAATTATTTCTGTTAAAGTCTAAAACTTTCATAAGACACACGGCAAAAAAGTCCAGATCCTATTTCAATATCTCTGAGGGTTTTATTGAGCACCTACCAGTGGCAGACACTGAGTTAGGCACTAGGGGTAGAGCACTATGGCCCACAGTAATAGCCCCTTCCCCCATGGGATTTTAAGTTGGAGAGACGAAGGTTAAATAAATAAATAATCACTCAGATACGTGATAGCTGCTGACATGGATGTGCATTCTTTTTTGATGTTCAACATCTTCCCTCCCACTCCTGCCCCACTTTTGAGCCTAAATATCCCACTTTCTTTGCAGAAATTGCTCCTTCTCCATAACATGTGGTTAGCTGGGCCTGCTGATAATACCTAGCTAGTTACATCCATGGTCTCAAGGGTGGACATGTGACCCATGCTGACCAATCATAGTCCCTTATTATGGCTGCTGTGATTCGTTCAAAGGTGAACACATGACCCAGACAGAGCCAATTGGAGTTCCTTCTTGTAAATGTGTATGGGAGAAAGGAGATGGAAAGGATGTTATTACGGAGCTGTCTGTCTGCAGACATCCTCTCTTTACCTCCAGCCACGTGGAGAAGAACCGTTTTTCAGGAGAACAAAAAATAATTAGTCAACATACAAGAGGGCAGCAGAACCAAGATTTGGGCAGGGAGCAAGATCTGTACTTTAAGTCTTTGAAATCTGTGGGTAGCACCATCCCTACACTTAACTGTCACATGCAATAATAAAGTATCTTTTAAAATTAGTCTAGTTTGATTTGGGTGCCTGTGACTTACAATATAAAAGGGTTCCGATCCAAGCAAGTGCTTTGCAGGAAGCACATAGAACTATATAAGGGTATAAGAGGAAGAATGTGTGTGTGTGTGTGTGTTTGTGTGTGCACGTGTGCACGTACATACACATATGTGTGTGTGTATATATATATATACATAAGTCCTATACTTATAGGATTTTACTGTTACAGGCTCATTGTAGCTTGAAACAAGAAACAACTTCAAGTTCAATACTCAGCATGCTTGTTTCTAGGTTTTTGTCAATCACATGCTGCCCCAGGAAATGTCTCACTAACTCTGTCTTTTCATTATGTCCTACATCCATTTATATCCCCAAGCCCCTTCTTTCCAGACCCTTATTTCTTCTCACCACTTCAATCTGTCCTTGAGATCTTACCTCCCATCTCCGGTTTGCCTGCAGAAGCTAAAAGCCCATTCATGTATTATATAGAGCAGGGGTTTTCAAACTTGAACGTGCATCAGAATCAGAATCACTTGGAGGGCTTGTGAAACACAGAGTACCTGGCCTTAACCCTGGAGTTCTTGATTCAGCAGGTCTGGAGTTGGACCTGAGAATCCGCATTTCTCAGGTGATGATTGCCAGTCTGGCAGCCACACTTTGGGAATCATTGCTCTAGAACAATTTCTCTCTCATCCATCCATTTCCACCATCCATCCCCCACATAATAACCTCTCCTTTCTCCACCAAAGGGCTACTCAACCTTCCACTCTGTCCCAAACAAAAGAACCATCTCTTTGCCGTGGTTTAATGATCTGCAAAGTGCAGATAATAATGGTACCCACCTGATAGCATAGTTTCACATAATGTGGTTAGAAGAGTGATTGGTGCGTAGAACGCACCACTTCAGCGTTAGCTATGATTATTAGGCACTTTGCATCTCCCAAAGATGGTCACAACATCTCTCATCCCATATGTTTGTCTCATAGTGTAACCTTGATGCTCCACCCATTGAGTGTGGGAACTATGTCTCCTTGAACGTGGGTGGACCTTTGTGACTGCCTTGACTAACAGACTAGAAGAACTGATGCAATGTGACTGCTGAGGCCAGTTCATAAAAATGCCATTCACTCTCTCTTTGTTCTTGTAGATGGCTCAGTCTTGGAGCCTAGTCACCATACTATGGGGAAGCCCAAATAGAACACATGGAAAAGCTTCAGCCTCATGGAGATGTTCTGGCCAACATCCCAGTTGATGTCACAGCCAACAGCCTGCATCAACTGCCTGACATGTGAGTGACGACACCCAGATGATTCCAGCCCCTAGCCGTTGGATCACCCCCAGCTATCAAATCTTCCAGCTGAGGCCCCAGACATTGTGGGGCAGAGACAAGCTGTTCCTATTGTGCCCAGTCCAAATTCCTGACCTACAGAATGAGTGAGCATAAATAAAATGGTTGTCTTATGCCACTAAGTCTTGTAGTGGTTTATTACATAGCAGTAGTAACTAGAGCACTTATTATTAATTGCTAATGTATATTACTTATCCCAAGAGAAAAATTGTCAAACATTGCCACTTCCCAAGAAAGTAGAAAGTGCTACAGTTGACTTTGATTTTAAAGGCCCTTTCCATTTTGTTTCCATTCTATTTTGCTCACCAGGTGACCTTAGTTAAGTTATACAACCGCTCTGTGCCCCAGACTCCTAACGTATGAATGAAGAATAATACTTGGTCTTAGGAAGGAAAGGACCATGGAGACAGGAGGTAGGAGGATGCTTGGGGCGAAAGTTGCTGCATTTAACCCTTGGTACTGAGGGCCCATGAAAAAGCAGGCCCAGGCTGCTCCAACCTAGGATCAGGGTTGCAGTGGGAGGCTGGAGCCATCTCCTATGCAGAAACCCAACTGCTGTCCAGCCCACATGGGAGCATTTGACAAGCAGGATGGGGGTTTGAGAACAGCTACTGAAAGCTCCCAGCTTGTTTTAGGAGAGGAGGCTTCATCTGGTCCTCCACCCTGGGTTTGTCTGGACTACTCTTTGCCTTCTTACACTCAACCCCTCCAGGCTTGAGTTAGCACCCAGAAAACATGGCCAGCCTTGCTTCCACCCTGAAGGCAACCCCTCACTCCAGCTCAGCTCCCAAAGAGAGGGGGCAGTAGGCTGGGATAAGGGCAAGAAGAGTTTGCATGACTCTGTTGTGAGGGGGTTGGTGGTAGGGAGTGGGGGAGTCCCTGAAATTCCTTTTTGCTGCATCGCTGTGGTGAAATGACTGAGACAGAATGCACTGCGCTCTCTTATGTCTCCCTCTCTCCTTCTCAGGTCCAGCCCTTACCCTCTCCTTGCTTCCTGTCTCCTATCTCTTTGGCCCTTCTCTAGATTGCTGTCTTGAATGTCCTTGGTGGGTGTGGCAGTAGATGGTGACTGCCTGGCGCAGGATGGTGAAACCCAAACCAAATCTTCTCTTCCCAGCCAGTGGGATCTGCTATTCTGAGCCTGTGAACAGCCAGCTTAAAACACTCTCCAGTGGCTCCCAAAGGCCCAGATGCTTCCCAGAACCGACAAAGTCCTGGGGGTCCTGCCTACACCTCTGCCCTCAAAGTGTGCTTTGAGCCCCTGCACCCTCAGTACTCCAGCTGTACCAAGTGCGTTTTGGTTTCTGGAATGCTGCGTCAGGTCTCAGACACCAGGCCTTTGCCTATGCTGTTCCTTCCTTCTGCCTGAGTTGCTTTTTCCTTCCCAAGTGAACTTATACCTTTTCCAGATCTCGGTGCCAGTCTCCCCTCTGCAGGAATATTTCTGGGCTCCCGCTATTGCATGTGCCTGGGGTACTGCATCCTTTCTCTCCTGCAAATTTACAACCATACATTGAGCATTGGTTTGATGCTCGTTTGCACTATAGATTTTAAGCCTTTTAAGCCTTAAACTTGCTGATTTTCCCCCCTCGTATCTCTCCAGTAAATGTAGCATGGTGCTTGGCACATTGTAGGTGCTGAATAAATATTTGCAGAATAAATGGTTAAACCAACAAACATAACGTTTGTTCTGTGCTTGATCTTCTGGTCAAGTTTTTGCAAGCAGTAGAATGCTTCCAGAGTAGACAGAGAAGAAATGAACAGTTGTAATGTGAAGTTAGGTCATGCAGAATTCTATCTATTGTAGTTTGCATTCTCAACAGAACTCTTGGAAGAGGTGGCGAGGGTGGCAGTTCAGGGACAGACTGCCTGGGCTTGCGTTCCGGTTTGCAGAAGGTAGGAAACAACTATCTCTGTGACCTTGGACAAAGTACTGAACTCTCAGCATCTCTGTAAAATGGGGAGAAAAATCATTCTACTTCATAGGATTGTTATATGCTATAAGCCCTGATATATGCACAACCCTGAGACCTGAGCCTGGCTCACAATAAGGAGTTTGCTGTTGTTATTGTTGTTATTGATTATTATGGTTGTTGTTGTTGTTGTCATTGTTATTAGAAAGACTCCACGCTGGGCGCAGTGGCTCATGCCTGTAATCCCAGCACTTTGGGAGGCCAAGGTGGTCAGATCACAAGGTCAAGAGATCAAGACCATCCTGGCCAACATAGTGAAACCCCGTCTCTACTAAAAGTATAAAAAATTAGCTGGGCATGCTGGCGTGTGCCTGTCATCCCAGCTACTCAGGAGACTGAGGCAGAAGGATCACTTGAACCCAGGAGGCAGAGGTTGCAGTGAGCTGAGATTGTGCCACTGCCTGGTGACAGAGTGAGACTCCGTCTCAAAGGAAAAAAAAAGGAAAGACTCCAAGACTCCACTTTGTCAGGCTGCTCTCTCTCCATCCTATTGTGCTCTCCAGGTGCCTACACAGAACCAGCCCTTGTGCTGCTCATTTACAAATAGCTGCCTGGTGCCTCCCCTCATCTCCAGTCCTCTGGATTCTAGAACTTCCTACACAGGAGCCCAGCCCTGGACAGTGATGGTGACCCATGGAGAATGCATCATGCCTGTCAGGGTCCTGTTGGTTCAGCAGCTGGGGAGGCAGCACCCTGCTGGGAGCGATCACTTCCTATGAAGATGGATGGCTTTCTCTGTCCTGGCGACACTCTAACTGCGAGAGATGGAGGAACCTGCTGTGGGAGGGAAGGGGCAGTTTGTATTAAGTGGCCACTAGGCCCAGTGGGGGAGTATGAGAGGGGCACGGAGGCTAATTTCACTGTTTTAATAGCACCAGCCTTGCAGACTAACAAGCCTTCTCCCCTCAGACAGCTAACTGCTCAGCTGCCCACGTGTTTCTTTGCACACTGGTGAAGCCCAGGGGTTACCGGCATGCATTTTGGTATCAGCTGGCTTGTGAACGAGTCCTTGCTTTGCCATTTCCTTGGCTGCTAAACCTGGACCCACTACTTAACTTCCCTCTGGTCTCTGTTTCTTAATGAAATAATAATATCCACCTTGTTAAGTTAGGCTGTGAAGTCTGAGAGACTTGCATGTGAAGCCCTAAGAGAGGCTGGAGAGCAGAGGCACCAAACGTGTTCAGTAAAGGGTCAGCAGATAGATCTTTTAGGCTCTGTGGTCCATAAGATCTCTGTTGCAGATGCTCAGCTCTGCCAGTGTAGCCCCAAAGCAGCCATAGACAATAGATACATGATTAGGCATAGTTGTGTTCTAATAAAACTTTATAAAAAAAGCAAGCAACAGTGAGATTTTGCCTATGGGTTGTAGTGTGTAAGCCCTGGACTAAGGCCTAGTCCTCAAGAGCAGAGGCCATGGATCCCGACTGTGCCTGGCTTTAGATCCCAGCTCTGACACTCACAAGCTATGTGACCTTTCTTCACCTATTGGCAGTGGTAAGAATTTTGTGAGTCACACATTGTTATGCCAAGGACTTGCAATGGTGTCTAGGAAATGTTAAACACAACTTAAGTGTTTGCTCTCATTTTCATTATTACAGAGATGAGTATAAAACATGGCCCCTGCTGCATATACCTCTGAGTGTTTTTCCGTGAGGACTTCTTCTGCAGGTTTATGATCTGACATACTTCTAATTTGGCTAAAAATAAAAGAAGAGAGAGATGAGTGATGTGGCTTGTGCCCAGATACTCAGGAGGGAGGCTGAGATGGGGGTGTTGCTTAAGCCCAGGAGTTCGAGTCTGCAGGGAGCTATGATCACCCCAGCTTGGGTGACAGAGTGAGATGCCATTGCTTAAAAAAAAGTGCTCAGGAAATATGTATGGAGTGAATGCATGATGCTTAAAGAATTGGCACACAAAGAGAGTTATATGGCTTAATGGTTAAGAGAGGTATCCTGCAGCCAGTCAAACTGAGGTTGAATCCCAGCACAGCTCTTTTTTATTAGGCTGGTACAAAAATAACTGTGTTTTTTGCCTTTAAAAGTAATGGCAAATAGCTTCTTTGAAAATCTATTTTCTTCACAATGTCATAGATTATTGGGAGGATTATGTGGGATAATGTCTTAAAGTGATGATGAACTCATCATCGTCAATCATTGATGATGATGGTGATGGTGGTGATGAAGAAAGAGGACCCTTGTACTTGGCAAAATTTATTCTTAGTCACCCATCATTGGCTGCTGAAATACTGGGACCTGTGTTGAAGCATCGTTTTCGGCACAGCCATCCCTGCTAAGACATGGGAGGAACTTCACTGGAACATCCAGATGGAGGCTGCGGACCACATTCGAGGAGAACGAGCCTGTGAAGGAGGAGATCTGGCTCTTTTTAGGTGCAGCCAGCACCCCTTCCTGTGTGTCCCTGGGAAAGTCGATCTCTTCCTCTTGTCAGAGTCTGCACTTTCCTCTTCCTAGGCCGAGTGGGTAGATGCAAGGGAAGGGAACTCGGATTCAATGAATCCTACATGTGGAGTCTGTTAACATAGGTCTCCCTAAAGTAAAGAGACCACGATTACACTTTTGCTCCTGCAAATCACCCTTTCAAGAACTTGCAAGTTTGTTAAGCCTTGACTCTTACCATGGGTGCCTCGTACTGCACCCAGCACATCAAAGGCAATTAAATATATTGTCCCCAAAATAAATAATAAAATAACAGCTAACAATGAATTAGGACTCAGTTTAAGGGGTTTTGTCAAGAGTCAGATTCTCCAGGAAGCCCTCTCTGAGAGGAAGATGAACACGCAGGAAGTGTGAGGAAGAGGTGCACAATCAATAGCAGGGGAAGTGAAAGAAAGAAAGCAGGAGTCGGAAGAGGGAGAAGCCAGATTTACAGTCCAAACAAGGGCATCGGTCAACCCCCTAGGAAGCTCTAAAGCCAGATAAACTTCAGAGTTTCCCCAAGTTAGAGTAAGGAATGCAGTTGTCCTGGGAAGATGGGGGATACTTGGGTGAAGTAGCTCTCTTTGTAGCTATGGCAATTCCCAAAGAAGACTGACAGCTGAGGAGTAGCAGGTGGCAGCACCCAAAGGAGGTGAGAGAATAAGTCCCTCACTACCAAAGGGAGAGCTGAGTAGCATACTACAGTATCCACTACAAATATGTTATCCCTGCTTGCAAATGAGGAAATTAAGGCACAGAGACATGATATAAATTGCTCAAGATCTTAGTATTAGTAAGAAGAGTGATAAAATTCAAATCCAGGTCTGTTGGGCTCCAAATCAACTTGATTCTTATTATACTCAGAACTTGCCAGAAGATACACTGAAGGGGGCATATTTACCCAACTCTTCTGGATAATGGGGGTGGCAGCAGGGTGGGTTGGCACAGAGGGCAATGGAGGGGAGAGGAAACAGATCAAGTAACACATCAGACCAGAGCAGACATTTCAGTGAATAAGAATTGCTCCTGCCATTAAAATCATTAGCTGGTTAGAAAAGGTCAACCCCCAGAGGAACAGGAATGCCATCATTTACCTGTTCCTCCGAGACAGCCATCCTTTGCTTTCTTCAAAGAGTAAATTTAGAGTGAGTCCTGGTTAAGAACCTTGGTTCTGGGGTTCAAGATATCTGGCAGTGAAGTTTTGTGTCTCTCTTTTCTAGCTGTGTGGGCAGATTATTGATTCTGATTTTCTACCTCCTTATCAATTAAATACAAGTATTAACAGTATTTACCTATGGCTGTTATTGGAACTAAGTGAGACAATTTTTTTTTTTTAAATGATGGTATCTTTCTCTGTAGCCCAGACTGGAGTGCAGTGGTGTGATCTCGATTCACTGAAACGTCTGCCTCCAGGGTTCAAGGAATTCTCCTGCCTCAGCAACCCAAGTAACTGTGATTACAGGTGTGAGCCACCACACCCAGCTAATTTTTGCATTTTTAGTACAGACAGGATTTTGCCATGTTGGCCAGGCTGGTTCTCAAACTCCTGAGCTTAATTGATCCACTTGCCTCAGCCTCTCAAAGTGTGGCGATGACAGGCTTCAGCCACCATGCCTGGCCATGAGATGAAATCTTTAAAGTGCCTTTCATCTTAGTAGGTGCTAAAAACAAGCTATTACTAGACTTCATAACTTCAAATTCTGTACGTGGACCTGTTCTTTTGTCTCTGCTGAGTACCGTCTCCTGAAGATTGTTCTTAAAACCAAACCTTTCTATGAGGAAAACAGAGCTGTTATTGCTTTAACTGATTCATAGGGTGTTTTGATTTCAACAAAATTTATATAGAGAGGTGGCATTGTCCTAGGGATCAAAAAATAACAGCAAACCTGTTATTTTTCTCTGTACACTTTTAGGAAAATCATTTCAGTTTGTGTTCTAAAAGGTGGTAAGTGACAGCAATGCCTCCTTTGAAATGAGATTTCATTCAACACAACCATATGCTTTCTTTGATGGCTTGAATGGTTAGAGAATATTTGGAATTAAATTTAGCAGTTTCTCACTCATCAAACATGTTTTTTTCATAATTCTTGATTGGCATATGGTGTCTGAGCTTAGCTTAGACCCCAACTCCTTGAAGTGTAGATGCCTGCTGAAGAGGGGCTTCAAATATCAACTGATCAGTCATTAAAATGACAGTGAGTTCATTTCGCTTCCCTTTAGACCAACTTGCACTCACTGAAGACCTCTATATATGAAGGAAGGAAGGGGAAGAGAGAGGGAGGGAATGAGAAAAGAGGAAATAGGACTGGAGAGAGAGAGAACAAAAGAAAAAGGCAGGAGAAAGGTGAGTCCATGTGTCATGGATAGACAAGGTTTCATCTGGAGTCATCTTTTCTTAGCTAAGGGATTCTAAGCACATCACTTAATTCTTCCAAACCTCAGTTCCCCTCACCTATAAAAAATGAGAACAAAACACCTATTTTAGAAAAATTTTAAGTCATAAATATATGAGATATGTGAGGCCAAGTGTGATAGTCAATACATAGCAGGTGCTCAACAATTTTTCCACCTTCTTTAGAATCACTTAGAAAAACATTGGCACTGCTTTTTTAAAACAGATGCTCACTCAAGGACAGTCTCTGTACAGGACCAGCTGCAGCCTTTGCAGGACCTAGTGTCAAATGAAAATGTGGGTTCCTTGTTCTAAAAAACTCAGTGCAGGTATTGCACATGTTAAATGCAGGACAAGAAATGGTGGAGGATATGCCGCTGACACATCTCCTCTGCTCATTGTCCCGTCAGACTTCACATGTAACAAAAAGATAAAATTATTAAGCATTTTATGATGGTGACTAAGAGCATCAGGCCAAAGAAGCCCCTCAGAGCGTAGGCTCCAGGTGACTGCACAGGTTGCAGGCTATGAAGCTGGCCCTGTCTCCATAACACAGTTGAGGTGCAAAGCCTCCTGAATAGGCTGGCATGGGGGAGGTTATCCCTGATTTCCTAGTGTGTTCTTGCTGCAAGGCAGGAGATGATGCCATCTTTGATCTCCAATCTCCTGCAGGCACCTGTAGTCATTCTGCTCTCACAAGCTCCCTAGGAAGTGGTCACAATTATTATGCCCAATTCACAGAGGGAGAAAATGAGGCAGAAAGCAGTGGCAAGACTTGCCCCCAGATCAAATGGTTATTGGGTAGTTGAGTTGAGATTCAAACCTAGGTCTCTTTGGTACCAACCTCTGGGTAGCTGCCCCCATTTCACTGGACCACAGATGCTCCCAAACTCACACACACCTGCACTCATGTACACATGTCCAGTCCCCGTGTCTCCACCAGGCCCCCTCTAATCTAGCTCTGAACTTTTCAAAGACAATAAGTCTGAAGAGTGATAGATTCAGTCAACTCTAGAAATAGAATGATGCCTGTGGATACATCCGTGAATAACACAACATATTGGCTGGTCTCACTGTTAATTAATGCAGAGAGGAATCATTAAATCAGATCAAATTCATTTTAAAACAGTTCAGTTCTGCTCTGCTCGTCTCTCTTCCCCATTGTGAGGGCTATATGGATGGTAGCGGGGGAGGGAGGGAAAAGGGAACAGATACAGCGATTTAATTTTTCAAGTAACACTGTTCAAATAAAAATACATTTGTTCAAATGAGATTGCCCTGAAACAGCGTTTGCATTGATGGCTCTGAGAGTAATTCTATTAAGCCAGAGCGTATTTTTCATCGGGAGGCAGGAACAGAGGGTGAGAGAGTAGGGGAGAGAAAAAAGGACTGGAAGCTGAATGTAACCTTACAGAGCTGCAAAAATCAAACACTTTAACCCATTTTATCTCCAGGTTCTCCACTAAAGTTGTTAACCATTCTATCTCCTGCCATGGCATTCAGAGAGTTTTGCCTTATCTCAGACAGGCTAGGCCTCTGGGGTTGAGCCAGGCAGGCTGCCACATCTGGGAACATACACCCAGTATCTGCTGGGGCCAGGAAAGTTGGGAATCAGACAGGCTGTAAGGAGTTTTGTCTTCATTGCTCCTGGAGAGAAACACAGCTCAAGAAAGGACTGTGTGTGTGTGTGTGTGTGTGTGTGTGTGTGTGTAGATGCATGCACACACACATGCATATACACACGCACATACACATATACAGTATGCACACACATGCACGCTCTATAGTATATATACACACAAATACATACATACATGTACATACACATGAACATATATGCACATAATTTGCATATATTAAAAATTACCTTTTAATGAGTATATATGTATATTTACCCCATTCATATGCACATACATAAACATATACATATAAAATACACACATATGCATCCAAGGTGCATATACACACATGCATAAGTTGTCATAATCACCTTTGGGTAAAACTCATATGTACATGCATGCACACATACACGTATATGTATACAACATACATACACATATATATGTATGCAATACACATTTACACACACATGTAATATATATTCATTTTTGGATGACGTTATATGTATATATACCCACACATTATACACATTCTAACGTGTACATTTGTTGGAAGTTTGAAGTCATCAATGAGTCTGAACAATGAATTCAACTGTGATTTCTGGATGTCACCATATTCAGGATGCTGTGCTGAATGCCTTCCAAACATGACCTCGCTGGGTCCTCACACTAACCCATCAGATATTATTATTTCCATTTTACAGATGAGGAAGCTGAGACTCACGGAGGGGAAATGATTTCCCCAAAGTAATTGATGGAGCAGGGGCTCTAACCCAGGCCTGTTTCAAATCTAAAACTTGGGTTCTTAATCTATGTTGTTTCTAAGCCCATATACAAATTCCCAGGAAACCTTGGATGAAATCATAGTTTGCCCATTTTCTCAGCTTTTCCATCTATTCAGTAGAATGAGTGATTCCTGACCCATCCCTGATTCAAGAAGTCTGGGAATAAGTCCGGCAACCAAAGACAACCAACCTTTGATTTCTGCAATGCAGGAGATGACGTTGTCTTAAATTTAAAGAGTGAAGATAAAAATTTATTGAGGTGAATGGCACAACAATATTGTGCCTATATGCATGGCCTTCTGTGTGGGAAAAGAGACTTGGGTGGGATGCTGATTTCTCCTCTCCAGGACGAGCAGTGCCCTCTCCCTTTGATGCCAGAGAATCCTTTAAACGTTCCCACCATTCTTTTCCCAAAGCATTTACCACCTTCTAACATATATTTTATTTCCTTATTTTTCTTGGAGAATCTCTCTAAGAAATGTCTCTCTCTCTGCTAAAATATAACCACCTGGGATCCCCTTCTAACATATTATATGTTTTATCTGTTTATTTTTCCTTAATGAATCTCTCTCTCTCTCTCTGATAGAAATATAACCACCTGGAGGACAAGGAAATCTGTCTCTTTTGTTCACTGATGTGTCTCAGGATCTTAGACCAGTGCGGGCACACAGGAGGCCCATAGTAAATATCAGCTGATCTGTAATAATAGTCTCCGTCTATGCATCTCTCTCCTCAACAAGAGCATAAAGTTGGCAAATCTGGGGTCTCTGTGTTTTTTGCTCTTTGTACCTCTTAGTTTACCATGTTGACTGACCTGTAGGAGGCATCCAATAGAAATACGTTGAATAATAGCAAGAATCATCTCTTTCTTTATGGAGATCTAAATCTGTGGCAGGCCTTATTATTTTTTTTATTTTAGTTTAAGTTCTGGGATACATGTGCAGAAGGTGTAGGTTTGTTACATAGGTGTAACGTGCCATGGTGGTTTCCTGCACCCATCAACCTGTCATCTAGGGGGCATTAGGTATTTGTTCCAATGCTCTCCCTTCCCTAGCCTCCCATCCCCAACAGGCCCCAGTGTGTGATGTTCCCCTCCCTGTGTCCATGTGTTCTCATTGTTCAATGCCCACTTATGAATGAGAACATGCAGTGTTTGGTTGTCTGTTCCTGTGTGAGTTTGCTGAGGATGATGATTTCCAGCTTCATCCATGTCCCTGCAAAGGACATGAACTCATTCTTTTTTATGGCTGCTTAGTATTCTATGGTGTATACAGTGGCAGAGCTTATTTTAAGCACTTCATGTGCAGTAAATCATTTGGTTGTCACAACAACACTATGTGGGAGATATCGAGAGGCGAAATGTCTCACCCAAGTCTACAGAGGCCATGTGCATAGGGCTTGGATGAATCACTGTCATATAATTGTGCTAGCACCTCAATACGTTAACATTTTCACTCTTTAAAACATTCTCTGAGATGAGATACATAACATAGGAAGTCAACACCTTTCTCTTTGCTGGACTGTCTGTAAAACACTTGTTTGCAGATATGTCACTGTCATGTTTTCCATTCTGGTCCAATACAGATTTTTCTTAAGTTGGCCACCTAAAACATGGAGGTGCGATCCAGGTTCCCTCAGCAGGGCTGCAGTGACATTGTGATATCTAAACTAGGAATTGGAGGCAATTGATGCCATATATCAGACTCAATGCCAGTAGCTTCTTGGGGATATGTCAACAAAGGTCCTGAGAGATGACTACACAGAGTTATAGAAAAGATCTGGGTGGAGCAGTCTTCAGGGAAGAAAGAGAATCTAGATCCTATTCATCACTGAGCAGTAGAAGTCCTCAAGACAAAAGCAGTGTTTGGGGACAGCTGCTTAATGACACCACTCATGTACTGCTCTTAAAGCAAGTCCTAGTGAAGTTTAGGAAAGCAGGTGCCAAGGGGAAGAGGATCAGTCTTCACAAAGCTCCTACTATGTGCCAGTCCTGGGGTGAGCTCAGCAATCATTTTATATCATTCAGTCTGACGACTTTTAGCCCTGTCTGCATGTAAGACTCAAACAAAGAGAATTTTTAAAGAGAGAAGACACCCAAGACCCAGCCCCAGAGATTCAGAATCCACTGGCCTTAGGGAGCCTGGACAGAGCTGTGTTCCAGAACACTTAAAATGATTTTCATGTAGGGCTGGGGTTAAGGATCCCTGGTTTATTCTTTGTAACGATTCTCCAATATTGACCTTACTCTCATCTGCCTTTTAGAGATGATGAAACCAAGGCTGAGTGGCTAAGGAATCAAGCCAAGACCGTCCAGCTAGCATGTGACAGAGCTGGAGCTCATGCCCAGAGTGTCTAACTGCAAATTTGTTACTCTTTCTACTGCCAAGGTGACCAGGGTGAGCTGGCCTTGTGAACACCTTCAATCCCACTCTGCAGTCATGTAGACCTAGTAATGATCAATGCCACCAGAATCCAGCTAGTCTCTATTCAAACACTCCTCCCAAAGGACTGAGCTTTGGGGACTCTAGTTTGCACACTCATATTGCACTCCCCAAAATGGAAATAATGGTGGAGGTGGGGCTGGGTCAAGAGCAGAATAGGGACCCAGTGTCTGGAACTTACACTCGTCTTTCTCTGATCTGAGGGCTTGCTGGGACAATTCCCAATATCTTCTCCATCTTGAACTGCACTTCCAGGGAAAAAGGAAACATACAGGTTCCTACAAGGGACCTTAGGCTCCCGAGGGAGAAAGGGGCCATTTAGCCTTCCTGACTCTTTATTGCTTTAATTAGCTGTTTGGTGACCTGACAGTCTCTTTGATGCACATCCAGCTTCGGCCTGTGAAATATGGGGAATGTCAGCTTGTCGAACAAAGGTCAGCTAGACTATCAATACTGTTGTCCATCAGGCTGATCCAGGCTGGGTGTTGAACTGAATGCTTAAGCCATCTCTCCCCTCCCCCTGACCAAAGTGTCGGTGGCGTGTGGAGTATGGCCCGTGGCTGGAGGCAAGGTGACAGTGTCGAGGCCACTGGGCGGCAGACTTCAAACCAGAGGCCCAGGGCAGCAAACTGCAGGGAGAAAGCACAGTCCAAGGTAAACAAACTTCAGCAAAGCCAAAAAACGTGGCCGATCAACAAGTCAGGACAAGAAGAGGGTCTCTGGGACACCCAGTGGGGTAGTCAGGCTCAAAGTTAACTCAGTCTGCACTGCTGGCTTCTGGGAGCACAGAAATTTGTCCTAAGTCATTACAATGGCGGGTAACACAGACCAAGAAACAAAAACTGTAAGGTTTGAGGCAACTAAAACATCCGTGTATACCCATAGTGTGACATGGCTAACAAATACATCAAAGGGGTCTATAAATGCACAAATAAAGGTATACTGACTACAATAAAGGAGGGAATTCATTCATTTCCCAAGTATTAACTGAGCATTTATTATGTGCCATGGTTTATTGTAGTTGCTGTGGATATTGCAGTAAACAAAATAGACATAAATCCTTGCTCTCATGAAACTTTCAAGCCAATAGAAACAGATTTTAAAAGAATTATATAATTATATGGCATGGTAACATGTGCAATAAAGACAAAGAGACTGGGCATGGTGGCTTGGGCCTGTAATCCCAGCACTTGAGGCCAGGAGTTGGAGACCAGCCTGGCCAACATGATGAAACTCTGTCTCTACTAAAGATACAAAAAGTTTGCTAGGTGTGGTTATACATGCCTGTAGTCCCAGGCACTGGTTGGGGCTGAGGCAGGAGAATCACTTGAACCCTGGAGGTAGAGGTTGCAGTGAGCCAAGAACCTACTACTGCACTCCAGTTTGAGCAACAGAGCAAGACTCTATCTCAAAAAATAAAAAAAAAAAAAGAAAAGAGTTTAAAAAGTTTGAGAATGGTTTGCCATTTTAAATGTGGTTGTAACAGAAGAGGTCTATGAGAGGGTAACATTTAAGTAAAGTCTTGAAGGTGGTTGAGAAAGGAAGCATGAGGGGGTGAAGGAGAGAAGGTCACACAGAGATCTGTGGGAAGGGTCTTCCAGGAAGAGGGAATGGCCAGTGCGAAGGTCACGAGGTGCTCTAGTGAAGTGTGCCTGGAATGCTTGAAGAATCACGCAAAGGCTATTAAAAGTGGAGTAGCATGAAATGAGCGAGAAGCCAGTGAGAGATGGAGTTGGAGAAATAATTTAGGCCATATTTTAAAGGGCTTTCTAGACTATTGAATGGATTTTAGCTTCTACTCTGAGTGAGACAGACAGTTTGGACCAGAAGAGTTACATGATCTGAGAGTTTGACAGTGGGAAAGTTTTGACCAGAAGAGTTACATGACCTGACTAAGGTTATAATAAAATCCCCCTGGTTGCTTTTTGGAGACTACAGAAGGGCAAAGACAGAAGCTGGGAGACCAGTGAAGAGGTTTCTAGGTGGCCTTCCTGAACCAAGGTGGCATGCAGTGTGTATCTATATCTACATCTATTTCTGTGTCTATATCTATACTTTTGCATAAGCAAACACCATATATATAAAATTATATATAATATATACTATAAACACCATATATATAAACATTATATATAATATAACATAATGTACTATTGGTTTATTATTATAACATATTATATATATAATGTTATATATATAATATATATTATGTATAATATATATATATACAATGTAATATATTATATATTATATATAACATATATAATATTGCATATAGTATAATGTATATATATTATATATAGCACTATATGTTATATAATATATGTTATATAGTATATATTACATATAATACTATATATGTTATATATAATACTATATATAATATATAATATATAGTATGATATATAATATACATTATATAATATATAATATATTATATAATACATAATATATCACATAATATATATAATATATTATATATTATATATAATACATTATACTATATATATAACATTATATATATAATGTTTATATGTTGAAAGAAGTATCTATATAGTGTTGACTTGAGGATATATATTATATATAAAACTGTTTACTTTGCTGATTTGTACAAAAGGAGAGAAACAGCATTTCTAACTTATGAAAAAATAAAGAAAAAGAATCTCTGGGTAAGTCTTTTGGGGGAAAGGTGATTTCATTTGGCTGTGTCCCCCCCCAAATCTTGTCTCATATTGTCATCTGAATTGTAATCCCCACACGTAGTGGGAGGGACATGGTGAGAGGTGATTGGATAATGGGCGTGGTTTCCCCCATGCTGTTCTCGTGATTGTGAGTGAGTTCTCATAGGTCTGATGGTTTTATAATGGGCTATTTCTTCCCCCTTTACTCAGCATTTCTCCTTCCTGCTGCCTTGTGAAGAAGATGCCTTACTTTCCTTTTGCATTCCGCCATGATTGTAAGTTTCCTGAGGCCTCCCCAGCCATGCTGAGCTATGAGTCTTTTTTTTTTAACAATGTTTTTTAATTTATTTATTTTACTTTAGGTGCATGCTATATCTGAGTCTCGCTCTTGTTACCCAGGCTGAAGTGCAATGGGGCGATCTCAGCTCACTGCAACCTCTGCCTCCTGGGCTCAAACGATTCTCCTGCCTCAGCCTCCCCAGTAGCTGGAACTACAGCATGTGACACCACGCCCAGTTTTTTTGTTTTGTTTTGTTTTGTTTTGTATTTTTAGTAGAGGTGGAGTTTCGCCATGTTGGCCAGGATGGTGTCTATCTCTTGACCTTGTGATCTGCCTGCCTCAGCCTCCCAAAGTGCTGGGATTACAGGCATGAGCCACTGCACCAGGCCTCAGGCAGCTCTTCATAGCAGTCTAAAAATGGTCAAAACAGAGATTGGACCAGAAACACTTTTGGATTGTACATTAAGGAGTGTGGATTAGATCTGTGAGCACAGAGGAGCCACGGCAGGTGCTAGAAAAGGGGACAACCATCATCAGACTGACTTCAGAATGATCCCTCTGGCTGTACAGCAGGGGAGGTGTTGGTGGGACCACTGAGGTGACTTTGGTGGTCATGAGGATGGGAGCTCTTGATAGTCATGTCTAGGAGGTGATGGTAGCATTGGAGAGAAGTGAGCAGATCTGAGTTACAATCCGAGTAGAAAACAGAGTGGAGTTGAGTTGATGGTGTCTGTAATTATCCCTGTAGCAACTCATACTATAACCACACTGCTCTTTGCAGGGTCAGTACCCACCAGACACTTCCCACCTTCATACTGCCCTCCACAACAGTCTACTCAAGTACTTTTCTTCACCTAAGAATGTTTTTTTTTCTGTCCCCCGTCCCATTTATCTCCCTTATCCTCTATTCCCCTCTCAAGACTCAGCTCTCATTTCCTACTTCACGAAGCCTCACTTGACACCTCTATCCTGGATTCCTCCCTAATGTGACTTTGCCCTTCTCAATCTCAGTTGCACACTGCTCTCAGGACTGCCATGTAAAGTTTTATGTGGCTGGGCACTGTGCAAATTATCTGACCGAAGTGGCCAATGGAGGATGAGGTCCACTGATTCACCAAGTCTTGACTGCTCCAAGGGAGTACCTTTTTTCTAATTCACACAAACCATGGTGTGTAGTTTAGCCCTGACTGGTTTCCAACATCTGCCATACTCACTTGTAATCATCCATTCACTTGTCACCTGCCAGGGTAGACTTAGCTCATTTCTGCATCCCTAGCACCTAGAACAGTGTCTGAATGTTTTTTGAATATAAATAGATGTGTAGATAGACATACAGATGGGTGGATAGAAGACAGGATGTTATTCTTCCCAGGTGTATAATACACCAACACGAAAGAATAGTGATTAACTTATGTCGAATGTCTCATTAGCATTCCCCTGCGGTGTTTTGTCAAGATACCACCATTTCTCCACATAAGGAGGAAAACTTTTTCTGAAAGACCAAATAGTAAATATTTCAGCTTTTGGTCTTTAAAGTCCCTTTTGCAACTACCCAGCTCTGCCTCTGTGTTTGAAGACAGCCACAGACAATGCTTAAATGAATGCGCATGGCTGTGTTCCAATAAAACTTTATTTACATAATCAGGTGGAGGATGGTTTGCCTACCCTTGGTCTAGATCTCTGTCTCACCAAGAAATTCTCTCTTTCATTTGCTTTTCTTCCCAAGGACTCTGTTTCTCTACATCCAGCCTGTAATGATTAATGATGATAATAATAATAATCTTTACAGCTAACACTTAATCTGTGTTTGTTCTGTGTCAGGCTCCAGCCTAAGCCCAGTTTGTATATTATCTTGATTAATTCCCACAACCACCCTGCAAGATACTAATGCTATTCCATATTACCATGAAGAGACCCAGACACAAAAATTTAAGGTGGCTCAAGGGTCTATAGGTTTTTTTTTCTTTTTTATGAGATGGAGTCTCGCTCTGTCACCGAGGCTGGAGTGCAGAGGCACAATCTTGGCTCATGCAACCTCCGCCTCCCAGGTTCAAGCAATTCTCTTGCCTCAGCCTCCCCAGTAGCTGAGACTACAGGCGTGCACCACCACACTCAGTTAATGTTTTGTTTTTTTAGTAGAGACGGGGTTTCACCCTGTTAGCCAGAATGGTCTTGATCTCCTGACCTCATGATCTGCCCACTTTGGGCTCCCAAAGTGCTGGGATTACAGATGTGAGCCAGTGCGCACAGCCCAGGTATATAGTTTTAGTTGGTGAAGCAGACACTCTGGCTACCGAGTCTGGGATATTAGCAACTTTCTATATAAATATAATAAGGTTAGTAATCAGAACAATAATGGCATCATTTGCTGAAGGCTTACTCTGTTCAAAGAGCACATCAGTGCTTTACAATGATCTCTCTGATTTTTCCAAGCCACATGGGAAAGTTAACCTCTTACCCAGGGTCACACAGCTACAAAGCTGCATTTACATGAACCGTCTATACTATACCCCGGATGCTGGGAAGTTTCTAGAAAATAGACTATTTGACTTGGTGGTCTTACTCTCCTGATGCCTCTCAGTGCCAAATTTCTTTCTCCTTGCATGAAGTGTGCCTTAGGCTCTGCAGGTGCTTTTTATCTTATCTGGCCCTTTCCCCCCTCCCTTTCTGGGTTACCATGTTTGTCATTCTAGGATAAACTTTCAGCCGATGCAGCACATACTTTGGGGTCATTGCCCTGTGTTACCCCAAGGATTGTTCAAATATTTGTGATCTTGTCAAGCTTCCTCTCACTGGACGTGTGTTGTGGCAGTGTGGGAGGGGCGTTTCAATCTGGGGGATAAATGTGGGCCAGTGTGTAGCAACCAGCCCTTCATGGGAGACCAAGGAAGGCAGGTGGTAAATACACCACGTCTTGTCCCAAGGTTGTACACAGGTGACCATCAAGAATAAAGAGGGAGGTTAGCATCTATTGAGTATTTCCTGTGTGCCAGGTGCTTTCACACACACGGGTATAGGTAATATTCACAAACACACTGAAAGGATACTTAGAACCATTTCACTGATAGAAAAACTAAGGCTGAAAGAGTTTATCAGCTGTTCTACAGGGGTTCTGATATTGCGTGTGTGTGTGTGTGTGTGTGTCTGTGTACACACCATAGACTCTTGGCAGTCTGCTGAAGCCTTGGGACCCCTCCTCAGAATAATGTTTTAAAATCCGCAAAATAAGATAGTTAAATAAGATTACCAAAGAAATCAGCTGCATTGCAGTACAGTTACCAAATAGAAAAACAATTGTAATACAGTGAGATTTGTTCTTCTTTGTCAATCTGTGAAATATCAAGTCCCAGCAGCAAATCTGGTAACAACCACGATGGCAGAGGTGTCATGAGGATAAAGGACATCAAGTTCTCTGTGACACATGTAACATGATATGCCTACATCATTTTCATTGGTGACAAAGTCACAGAGACTCCCAATCCTGCTACATATCTGTTGCCTATATTCAGAATGAACAAAAAGAAATACTTAAATTCAGTTTGAGGCTAGTCAACAAAGATGTGATGTATTTTCTTTTTGTCCAGGTTCACGACTGCCCTGAATTCCATCCACAGAGCTATTGGATGTTAGGAGCCCAGGTGAAGATCCCAGAGCTGGGGAATGATAGGTTGGAAAAGCCCAGCCAGCTGTGCCAGCCTCCAGAGACACACTCTTGATCGCTGTCAGGTGCCTGCCACAAAACCCCTAGCTCCCCGCTCTGCAACCTCTGGCTTTGGCGCCAGGTGAACCAGTTAGCCATAGCCAGAGGCAGAAAGGGCAGAACCTAGAGCCTGCCTTTGAAGCCTTGGGCTTCCTTTGATGTGCAGATTTTATCAAGGTCCTTTCTGGAGTTGGGCAAATCCCAGTTGCCTTCTTCAAATCCTACTTTTGTGAATATTTCCAGAGAATCCTCAACCCACTCTTCCATGTTTATTTCAGGCTGTATTTTTTTTTTGTTTGCATTTATTCATTTATTTATCTATCTATCTATCTATCTATTTTGCAGAGAAAAATGATGGCCTGCTGGGCTAGACCTGGACTTTGAGACAGAACTTTTGAATCGGAAGAAGAGTATCATTTTCAGATAATCCTCCTTTCAGATTAGGTTTAAGAAAAATAATGAAGGAAAATATTAATAAATATGATCAAAATATTCATGTGTCATAATTAAGCAATTCAGCACCTTGAACTTAACACAGGTTTAAGTTGAAATTCCTTAGTGGGTACGTGACTTTGGAGAAGTGGATTAAACTTTCTAAACCTCTCTTTACATATGAGAAAACTGAGGCAGGCTCAGAGAAGCTAAGTAGCTCTTTTGAGGCCACACAACTAGTTAAGGGGATGCTGAGAATAGAATGCAGGTTCATCTGACTATGAGGGTGGCTGAGGAAGGAAGAGAAGCAGCTACTCTGCAGCACCCTGCCAACAATGAAAATAATAACCAGAGCCACAGTCGCAGCCCCTGAAGAGGTGTGGACTCCATGCCAGGCACTAGAGCAGGCATTTGCACGAGTGTTCTTTAATCCTCCCAATGGCGCTGCGAGGTAGGGATGATTCCCCACTTTCCACTAAGGAGAATCCTGAGATCACAGAGGTGAGATGATTTTTCCAAAGTCGCACAGCCATGGATGGCCAAACCCAGGTCTGGCCAAGCCAGGAAGCTTTCCTCAACCATGTCCGGAAGCAAAGTTCCTGTGGCCTCTCTTGGATACGGGGAATTATGATTTCCAAAGCAGAACTCCAAACAGGTCCGCTCTGAATGAGTTGACAGTGGCAATTGGCCCCTTGAGATAAATGTCAACACTGGCTACACTGAAGCTATAGCATTGAGGGAAGGGATCTTGAACTTTGGAATAGGCTGAATAAGGAGGAGGCAAGGGATGACTTGAAACCTGCTGCAGGAAGAAGGCATTCAGCAAGCTCATAGCTTTCCAGGGCTTGCTGGGGCCGCAAGGATGACATGAGGCTGTGGCTTCTTTCCAAGCTGACCTGATGGCTGCAAGATGAGATGGCTGTTGCCTGAGATGCTCTCTGACACAGTTACCAGCATCGCAGAAGCATGACAGCATCTCCAGCACCACCTTCCTGTGTCCAAAATTCTGTGAATTTGAACTCAGAGAGAGCCACAAGATCCCAGCATGATGCTCCTATGGTACTGTGGGACCTGGATTGGGACTTAGAATCCCATGCAAGGGTATGAGTCTTGTCCATTCTCCGAGCCTCCCTTGCAGCCCAGAGCTCACATCTGCAGCCCATCTGGCTGGGCTTAAGAGTGCAGTCCACGGTCAGGGAAAAGGAAGTCGCTCTGTGTGTATTTCAGACCTGGCCTGGACAGCCTAACCCTCCTCCCAGGCCAAGATCAGCAGAGAAACTCAATCCAGTGAGCTGCTTGTCAGAGAAGCTTCTGGCCTTGACTTTCAGATTCCTGAGTCATCTCTCCTTGGGCCTATTCTCTGCTGGACTTCCTTGCAGGGGCCTTTGATGACCAGATGAGATAATGGATATGCTTTGAAAGAGATAAAATGCTGAACAAAGGGTTTTGCCGGCCACTGCAATGGGTGCCATGGATTGGCTAAGCCTTGAATCTCCTTCCTGCCCAAGGGCAAAGACAACTCCCGACCTCTGCATCTCTAAGACAGCCAGTTTGTGTGGTGATAAGCACGCTGCACCCTCCCCAACCGCTCAGAGTAATAAACTCAGCAGGCATTAGTAACAACAGTTAAAGGATGGGCTTACATGTTAGGCACATGTCATCCACCAACCAACAGAATCATCAAAACAAGCATGAGATAGGGGTATGGATTTTCTCATTCTACGGACAAAAAACCCTGATGCATATGGGGAAATCAAAGAACATGGCCAAGATCATAGAACTACTTGGTACAGACTTAGGATGTGGTTCCAAGCCTACTCATTCCAATCTCCAACAAAACACAAGGGATTTAGCTATGATGTCCTCAGCCAGAATGAAATATAACAATAGGAACAAAAAACATGTGGTTTGACAAACATGTCCCTGATAACTCTTCCAAATTTGCAGAAAAGATGACTTTTCCTCGTCACTGCAGCTGGGGATCTTGGCATGAGTTGTATCAAGTGGAGGTCCCGCTGCAGGGAGATGCAAGATCCTAGCCTTATTCTGTTGGCTGAGACCTTAATGGCGATTTAGGGCCAGCAAACTCTTCACAATGGTCATGCCAAGAGCTGTCCAGCCAATGCTTGGAACCTTGAAGAGATGAGGAACTTATTCTCGCAAGGTGGCTTAGTCTAGTCCCAGATATCTCATCATTAACCAGTACTCCTTTGGGCAAAGTGACAGAATCTCTTAAAATGGAAAACGTGCTCTTCCTACTAGCCAGCAAATACATCCTTACAGAGATGCGGCAGGAGGAGTGTAAAGAGGGTTTCACAGCTACACTGCATTAGCAAAAAATCTGAACCAAACTGTATGTCTCCCAATAGAGGAATGAATGCATAAAATGTAAAATATTCCTTCAAAGGAACACTATATAGTCATAAAAAAGAATATATTAAGTCCATACGTATCCCTATGAAGAAATCTCAGAAAAACAATGAGGAATAAAAAGAGCATGCTGCTGAAAATTTAGTATAGTACAGTAAGACTATTCATGCTTAGAGCAACAAAAAAACTAAGCTCTGTATTTTCTATGGTAAAGATGTGGGTGCAAAGGTGATTGAAAAGTTCTACAAAGGTGATTAACAAATTGACAATAGATACTTCTGGGGGAGCAGGAGAGAAGAAGACTCCAAACTTATTTGTAGCATTAAGTGATATTTTAAAGAAAGATATGTTACTATATATTTAGGTAATTAAAATTTTCTGGAAGTTTTTAATGAGAATTTCTTCCTATATATTGTGCTGAAATCTCCATATCTTAAGAGTCTTTAATTTGTTCTATTTTCTCCCCCAGAAAATATGTGAAGATGGGGTTTGAATCTTTCCTGAACCAAAAACCTCTGTTTCTACAACTATTGCTAATCTTCCTCAGTTTCCCTGTTCCTTACTTCTCAAATCCTCTATGTCATACATATTCCCTCCCCTCCCCTCCTCTCCCCTCTCCTTCCCTCCCTTCCCCTTCCCTCCTCTTCCTCCCCTCCCCTCCCCTTCACTTCTTTTCCCTTCCCTTCCCTTCCCCACTTCCTTCCCCACTTCCTCCCTCACTATGTCCCTCCTATCCTCTCTGAGATTAAAACATTCAAAAAAAGCCAGGCATGGTGGCTCACGCCTGTGATCCCAGCACTTTGGGAGGCCAAGGTGGGTAGATTATGAGGTCAGGAGATCGAGACCATCCTGGCTAACAGGATGAAACCCCGTCTCTACTAAAAATACAAAAAATTAGCCAGGTGTGGTGGTATGCACCTGTACTCCCAGCTACTAGGGAGGCTGAGGCAGGAGAATTGCTCAAACCCAGGAAGTAGAGGCTACAGTGAGCCAAGATCATGCCACTGCACTCCAGCCTGAGTGACAGAACAAGACTCTGTCTCAAAAAAAAAATAATAATAATAAAATAAAATGAGAAGAAAATAAGACCCACCCATATTCCTACCATCCAGAATAAACCATTATGAATATGTTGGCATATTTTGTAATTGTCTCTCTTTTATATTTATACTTTTCAAAATTACTCAATGAATACATGAATGCACCATTTAAAAATATCATTGGAGCATCATAGTAAAGTTAAACTCCCCTCTATGCACACTCCCGGTTCCAATTCTATGCTCTCATCCAGGCTATCCACACAAACACAATATACTATTATGAACGCACAGTATATACTCTCATTTTTATATAATTTTACATACTTATACATGGACCCTTAAAAATATAGAGGTCCTCTTGGTTGTTTTAAACTTCATAGATGGGATATGTATCACTTCGCAAACAGAATTTTCTCTCCATATTCTCGGAAATCTCCCTGTTGACACATATAATTCTGGTGTGTCTCCTTTGATTGTAGTCTAAAAACATGTGCGTACATCACACTGCACGTATCCAGTCCCCTGCTGATGGACATTTCATTGATTCCAATTTCTTCTATCATAAATTATTTCATAATGGACATACTTGTACATGTCTCCTTGTGCAAAAATGTAAGAGTTTCTCCAGTAGAGGCCTCAAGAAGTGACGTGAACCTCTTTCCCTTAATAAACAAGGGTATCTAGAATTGAATCTACTCATCTGAATGTGGTCTCATCAGGCTGGCCCAATCACAGATATTTCAATGGAGAACCCACTATGTGCATTTATACTAGCCATACAGAATACAAGACAAGCATAGTCCTTTCTTAGATCTTATAATTTCATGAAGGAGACCAGCAGTAAGCAAATATTTCAGATTGTTGGGTAAATACAGGCATGCAATGTGTGTGAAGATAGAGGTGCCATGACAGGGCACCCAGCCTAGCCCATGCTCAGGGAAGGCTTCCTGGAGGAGTTGACTTGCCTACTTGAAAAAACAGGTCAGTTGAAAAAGGGATGGTAGAGGATCATTTCAGCAGAGGAAGCTTAGAGGCGAATGAGAACAAACTGAGCAAGCTGTAAAATAGGGATGAAAATACACCCCAGCACTTTGAATTACAGTGAGGATTAAATGAGGAAATGCATGTAAAGCTTTCAGCATAGGGCTCTGAACATGGGTGCATTCAATCAATGGTAGCAAAAATAATAGTAGCAGTAATAATAATGCGTGACTGCTTCTTTAAAGAGCACATGGGAGCAGACACTCTCCCTGGGAATAAGAAAGGCAAATATTCCATTTGAGAGCTCCAGACTGTCCCCAGAGGCAAGGTGGTCAGTTACTGACTGACCGATGACCTTGAGCCTCAGCCACTTTTCCTGGAAACCTTTAGACTTGAATCCAAGGGTGTCTCTCCAGCTGGACCGGGGGTGTGGAGCTGAGCAAATACTCTGTCATTGATCATCCCCTGCGGTCCAGATGCTTCCCCAGAGGGTTGGATAGTGGGTGAGTGGGAAGTGCCCTCTAGAGCTTTATCAGCTGTGTCTGCAGAAGACACAGGAGAGGAGGGTGAGGGTGGAATACATCTCAGCCCTACACTTTGAGACTTCTGGCCTCTGTTGTCAGGAGTGGACTCTTTATAACCTCTGTCAGATGTAGACAGTGAGGGCTGCTATAGCAGAATCTCTAAATCCAGAATAACAAAAGTTGACTGTCTATTGCACTTTTTCTAAATACAAATGTACTGTGCTAACCATATGCTATCTTGTTAAATCCTTTCTGCAATTCTGTGATATGGGTCCTATTTCATACTCACTTTCTTTTTCTTAAAATTATTATTATTTATTGTTATTATACTTTAAGTTCTGAGATGCATGTGCAAAACTTTCAGGTTTGTTACATAGGTATATATGTGCCATGGTGGTTTGCTGCATCTATCACCCCATCATCTACATTAGGTATTTCTCCTAATGCAATCTCTCCCCTAGTTCCCACACCCCAACAGGCCCCAGCATGTGATGCACCCCTCCCTGTGTCCATGTGTTCTCATTGTTCAACTCCCACTTATGAGTGAGAACATGTGGTGTTTGATTTCCTGTTCTTGTGTTAGTTTACTGAGAATGATGGTTTCCAGCTCCATTCATATCCCTACAAAGGACGTGAACTCATCCTTTTTTATGGCTGCATAGTATTCCATTGGGTATATGTGCCACATTTTCTTTATCCAGTCTATCATTGATGCACATCTGGGTTGGTTCCAAGTCTTTGCTATTGTGAACAGTGCTGCAATGAACATACGTGTGCATGTGTCTTTATAGTAGAATGATTCATAATCCTTTGGGTATATACCCAGTAATGGGATTGCTGGGTCAAATGGTATTTCTGGTTCTAGATCCTTGAGGAATCGCCACACCGTCTTTCACAATGGTTGAACTAATTTACACTCCCACCAACAATATAAAAGTTTTCCTATTTCTCCACATCCTCTCCAGTATCTGTTGTTTCCTGACTTTTAATGTTTGTCATTCTAAGTGGTGTGAGATGGTATCTCACTGTGGTTTTGATTTGCATTTTTCTAATGACCACTGATGATGAGCTTCTTTTCATAAGTTTGTTGACCACATAAATGTCTTCTTTTGATAAGTGTTTGTTCATATCCTTTGCCCACTTTTAATGGGGTTGTTTGTTTTTTTCTTGTAAATCTGTTTAAGTTCTTTGTAGATTCTGGGTATTAGCCCTTTGTATCATACTCACTTTCTACACTGGGCAAACTAAGGCTCAGAGAGGTGAAGTCACTTTCCCAAAGCCAGTTTTGCAAACTCTATTTTTTATCCATTAGGCCATTAACACAATCCCCTTTCCTTCCAAGTCTGACACTTGGGAGCTGTGATCTTAGACAAGGGACTTAACCTCTGTAAGTCTTGGTTTCTTGGATTGTACTATGAAATGAAGAAAATATTTCTTGGGGTTGTCAAAGGAATTAACATGAATTAACGTATGTCCAAGGTTCATGGCAATACCTAGCTTGCCACAGCAATGCAGTTGTGAGTTATTTGAATTACGATTATGGTTTTCTCTTTGGTGTATGTTGGTCACTTGTATTTTTTCATTTTGCCAGTGACCTTTTCATAGACTTTCTTCACTAGACCTGTGTTTTGCTAAGGGGTCTTTTTTTGAAGAATGGAGAAACTATGTGTTTCCCCTGAGGGGAAAAAGGGACACATTTGTACTCAGCCCTCTGCCCCCACATGCATGTGAGATGGAAATTGACCACAGGGTCTGCAGACAGTGTGGCCGTTAACTTTCTGTAGCCTTCCATGTCAAGGCACAGCTTCAGGGTGGTGCCCTGCAGAGAACGTCAGTGTGGTAGCCTCCAAGCTGGGAGACCAGCAGAAAGACACCAGGGCAAACAGCAAACCAAGAGCTCGCACAAGAGTTAAATGAAGTCCCCTTCCAAGAGGACCACCCAGAAACACATCAGCCTCACTGAAGAGATCCAAGGTGTTCCAAGAGAAGATCCATTTCCCTTCTGCGACTGAAGAGACCTAAACTCCCTAGAGGCCTCTTCCCTGGCTGACTTCCTGCTTGGGACTTCTCCAAACCTTCTGTCCTTAAACCCTGGCTAACTAGCTGCCTCTTTTCAATATCCGTTCCAGCCATGCCCCCCTGCCCTTGGGCCTGCCCCAGATCCTGGCAACATCCTGTTCTTCCCCTGAACTAAACTCCCTCTCCAGCTTCCCAGTGTGATAGAAATCTTAAATAAATGCTTCCTGTCTCTTGACCACCTTATCTCCCATTCCTCCCGAATGGCTGACGTTCAAGAACCACAGGCAGTGTTGCACTGCCTTCTAATTTTAAACCTGCCCTCTGAGGCTCTCTCCTCTTCCTTCTTAAGGTTCCGGGAAAGGCCAGGCGGGTGTCAGAGGTCTCTGTCAACTCGCTGAGTCAGCAGAGGCAGAAGGCATTCTTCTTAAGTTCCCAGGGAGAGAGTCGAGCTAAGGATCCTGGGTGATGCCACTTTGCAGCGCCTGCCCCAGAGAGAACTGCATGGACTAGGTACTTGGTGCAACTTTCTTATATTCATAATAACCATGAGAATGATTGGAGTGGAAATGAACCCAAACATATCTGTGAAGTAATAAGCTGGGAAAATTAGTACATACACACACACACACTTGCAAGTTATTCTTTGAAAAGTGTACAGGTCCAATATCCAGTCTTCTGTTAACAAAATGTTGATTTCCCTCTGAAAACCCAGACCTTACACATTCTCAGTCCTTGGGAGGCTGGGTTCTGGGGATGTCATGTGATCCACTCAGACCCAGCCAATCAGAGTGTTGCTGGCCAGTGACTGGTTCTGACTGAGCATGTGGCTCAAGTCTGACCAACTGGAGTCAATAAGAACTCAGTACCAAAACTTTGTTTTTTGAGCCCTTGAGAGAGAGGTTATGTGCTATCAGGTGGTCCTTGCTAAGAGGATAGGAAGTCAGCTGACTTGATGGTGGTGAGGATGTCCTGGGTGTATATTTATCCCTGAAATCGTATATATACTTGCTTTTTAACTAGGTCATACTTAGTGCCATTTCCATCCCTTGTTTGCTATAGCACTAGTTACCTCATCTGAAAGTTGAACACAGCATAGGTATTTACCAGAGAGGGCTGCTGAGTGGATTAAACAGGATATGCCTGCAAAGTACTTAATCTGTACCTAGTACATAGAATATATATATATATTTGAACTATACATAGCTTTTTATTATGTTGATCATGCTTCAATAGGTTTTTTTTTTTTTTTAAAGTCTGCTGAAAGCTGGAAGAAGCCACTTCAATATTACCCTCAGAATGGAGCCTACTCAAGGGGAAGCCAAACTGGAATACAGAACAAGGGAAAGACTTGGTCTCATCTGAATCCATGAATCCAGCTCTGTCTGAAAGTGGTTCTTCTGGAATTTCCAGTTACTAGAGTCCATAAAGTCCCTTCATCTTAGTTTTTTGTCATTCATAATCACACACACACAGACAGACAGACACACACACACACCACCCACACTCATATAAGCATATCCAATGAGGTGAGGATAAAATGAATAATCTATACCTGTACTGAAATGTATCACTGCCAAGATGTATCTTTAAAATGGCTCTCTGAGCAAAACATTATTAGTCTCATTTCTTGGGCTACTGAATAATAATACTGAAGCTCAGAGAATTTAAGATGTTTGCCCAAGATCACTCAACCAGGAATTTAGATTTAAATTCAGGGCTGCCTACGCCAAGGTCCTTGTTCTTTGCAAAACACTGAGCCATCTTTAAAGGGAGCTGAAGGAGGTCTTCTAGTCCAGATGACAGGATGTGACTTTGGCCACCATAATTAACTACAAGGCCCCTGAGGGCTCATATGTGCCATCCTCCTTTGAAGCACTTTCTCCTCTTCCTTCACACATTTGCCTTTCTCCTTTTCTCTCTCTCCTTTCATTATGTCTGATTCCATCCACAGCTCTCTTTCCCTTCTTAATAACTACATCATTCTATGATGATGTAGTCTTCTCAGACTTTTCCACTCACTCCTCTTCCTCAGTTCACTTTTTCATCATGAGTATGTCCCGGGGTTCACCCTTAGTTCACTCCTCGGCTTCTAACTTGTCTCTTGCCTAAGCCTCAGACCCATAAATACCCACATGTGTCTCCTCACATCTGCTGCTGGATGTCCCCCAGGCACCTCAAGCTGGGACTGTCCAGAGCAGAGCTTAACAGTCCCCCAGGCACCTCAAGCGGGGACTGTCCAGAGCAGAGCTTAACACCTTCCTCCTAACCTGCTGTTGCACTTCTGTTCCCCAGCACATCCATGGCCTGATCAGCCTTCCACTCAATCAAACTGGAAGAATCTTGGAGCCTTGTTCAACTTCATCTCGGTCCATGCTTGTCCCACCTAATCAATCATCCATTCCTGTGACTTTCACTTCCCGTATAATCCCCAAGCTCATCCTTACTCTCCATTCCAATGAGCACTGTGCGTGTGATTGAATGAGTGAACAACTGATGGAGTGCATCAGGCTTTGGGAAACCACTCCTGGGTTTGTACGCCTTTTCTTTGTCAGTGTGCAAAATGAGACCCCAACATGCAAGGGTGTGTGTTATAGCTCTCTGGGTTACTGCCTTTTATATCGTCATAGCTTATAATCAAAATTGTTACAGGTTTATGGATTTTACACTTTATTAGATGTGAGTCAACTCTTTCTCGACCATAGTATGTGTTTGTGTGTCTGCACACATGTCTGTGAATATGTGTGTTTTTAGGTTTCCCTACCACCCTTACTCCCATAGTGCCCCATATACAGATATCACAAAATGTGGACAATTCCACAGATATCCCTTTCTCCAAACCCCAAACTTGCTTCTTTAACTAGGTCATGCTTAGTGCCATTTTCATATTCCACCCCTTGTTTGCTATAGCACTAGTTACCTCATCTGAAAGTTGAACACAGCATAGGTATTCACCAGAGAGGGCTGCTAAGCGGATTAAATAAAGATATGCCTGCAAAGTACTTAACTTGTACCTGGTACATAGAACCATCTAGCACCTTATAGTATTATTGCTATCATTTTTAATATTATTATAGGGGAAAGAGAGATTTTTAAATTCTCATGTTCTTTCTGGGTCATGTCCTTAAAATTTCACTTCTTGATAAATTATTACAGACAGCTAAGACAGAGCAGTTCTCTTTTCATCCTGAAAATGAGCAGCACCTCCTTAATTAGTAGCCATTGGGAGAATCAGAGTGCCTGTCCTCTCACTGTTTATATTAGCAGATTTCATTAATCACACCTAAGATAATAGATATTACTATCTTACCACACTATGTGTTAAAAAAAAACTACTTAATTGTGTCTGAATAGATGTCTGTACCCTCAGAGAAAATGATCAGAATGGAAACTCTTTAAACATGATTTTCTTTATATGCTCTTTTAACTTCAACGAGCAGTGGTTCATTGAAAAAGTTTAAGAGATGAGAAGTAACTTCATTTGTGTTCCCATTATAAAACAGTGACTTGACCAATTTTAACAGTCACAGCAACTCTCTTTTGCTTCAATTTCACCAGTGTGGAAACTGAGGCTCTGAGAACCTCAGCCACCTGCCCAAGTTGACAGAGCTGGTAGTTCTCCATGCAAAGCAGTACATGCAGCAGTTAAGGGTATAGGCTCTGGAGAAAGGTTGCTTAGGTTCAAATCCTAGTCCTGCCACTTGCTGACTTTTTGACCTTTAGATAGGTCATCAAACATCTCTGTGCCTCAGTTTTTCTGCTCATAAAATGGGGATAATAGTACCTGTCTGATAGGGTTCTCGTGTTAATTAAGTAAGAGAGTGTATGTGAAGTATTCATCCAGTGCATGGCATGTGTAAAGCACTCAGCAAATGTGGGCTTTTGTTATATTCCAGCTACACAGGCAGTATTTCTTTCTAGACTAGATATCGATCTTGTTCTTGCCCCAGGGCCCTTGCTCTTGCTGTTTCCTCTGCCTGGAATTCTTTTCCTCCAGATCTTCACAGGACAGGCTCCTTCTCATTCCCTTAGCTTTGCTCTGACCACCCTGTTGAATGTCGCCCCAAACTGTTGCACAATGTCACATTAAGCTTCCTGTTGTCCTTGAAGTATTAATTCTGACATAAAATTATCACATTAATATTTCTGCTGGTTTGCCTATTATGCATCTCCCAAATTCTAGTGTCTGTCTCACTCCTGGCTGTATTCTTAGCACCATGTACAGGTGCTAAGTAGTAGGCACATAGTAGGTAATCAATCAATATGCATTGAAAAAATGATGAATGGGACATTAAGGGTATAAAATAAGGTCTGTTGGACTCCAAATCCTTTCTGTGCTAAGCTACTTTCAAAGCTGACAACCTCCTGCAGGAGTGAAGGAGCCAAAGTCCTCACTTTTTTACCTTGAGGCAGGGTTTTTTAACATCTCTGTACTCTGAAGGGACACTCAGAGGGCCATTTCACAGCTCAATGAGGATAGGAAGCCCATTTCACAGCTTAATGAGGATAGGAAGCCCATTTCACAGCTCAGTGAGGATAGGAAGCCCAGTGAGGATAGGCCCTCAAAGGTAGTCAGGTTCTTTAGGCTGCTCTAATTTCCATAAACATTAACCTCTTGATGAAAGAACAATCTCAGGGCTGCTCAGCATGTATCAGTCAGGATGAGTGAAGTGTTAACAGTAACAAATAACTCCCAAAAGCTTAGTAGCTTAACCAATATATCCATCAAGAGTCAGCCAAGTGTGATTTTCATCCTCATTCTAGGCATGAGTATGTCACTGGCAGAGCAGTCACTGTATCAGAAGTCAGTGGAGAATGTGGCTCCTAAAGCTTCTGCCCAATAGTAAATATGTCACTTTTGCTCTCATATCATTGGCTAAAGCAAGTCTCATGGCTATAGCAAAATTCAGCGGGATAGAAAAGTTTAATACTCTGTCAGATGGAATCCTGAATATTGATGGGTGGTGTTATAGTCCTCCACACAAAGTCAAGATGATATCCTATTGCCCTGATCTCATCAGGAGTTGAGACTAGGGGGAAAACTTTTTCTGTAAGGGGCCAGTAGTCAGTATTTTAGTCTTTTTTATTGTCTCTGCTACAACTTATTCTTTTATGTGTCTCTGTTGCAACTACTCCACTTTGACATTGCAGAATGAAAACAGCTATAGACAATGTGTAGCCAAATGAGCATGGCTGTGTTCCAATAAAACTTTATTTACAGAATCAAGTGAGGGGCCAAATATGGTCTATGATCTGCAGTTTACCAGCCCTTGGTGTACAGCATTTTCTGACTTCTGGTGGCTCCTCAAGCATCCCTCCCCCGCACACATCCTCATTTAATTGCTGACATCTTTGAAGTCCTCGGTAGAATACCACGCATCACATTTGCCAGTAAGACCTCATCTAACCCTCAGGATTCTGAGAAAGAGGATTTATCCACATTTTATAAGAAAACCAAGGTGAGAAGAGGTGAAGCAGTTACGGGACTTGAACAAGGTCTCGTAGCTGGGAAGAGGCAGAGCTGGGATTAGCACTCAGGGATGACTCTAGCCCAGTCTCTGAAACCACCACTCTCTGCTGCTGTTTCTTCAGGCCACATGGCCGCTCCCACAGCCTAGCTCCCCAGATCAGCCTCACCAACATTTTGTTATGTTTATCTGTAAAAGGGGGGTAGTGATAGCATCCATCTTCTGGTAAGTGTTCAAAGAGATCATGCTCATGATGTACTTAGCACAGGGCTTGGCCTCTGGCAAGCACCTCATGAAAGGTACCTGTGAGTGTGGCGAGGATGACTGTTAAGGCAAAGATACTAAAAGTCATGCAAAGGCCGAAGTGCAGTGGCTCACACCTATAATCCTAGCACTTTGAGAGGCCGAGGTGGGCAGATCACTTGAGATCAGGGGTTTGAGATCGGCCTGGCTAACATGCTGAAACACCATCTCTACTAAAAATACAAAAACTAGCTGGGTGTGGTGGCGGGCGCCTATAATCCCAGCTACAGGGAGGCTAAGGCATGAGAATTACTTGAACCTGAGAGGCGGAGGTTGCAGTGAGCCAAGATCGTGCCACTGCACTCCAGCCTGGGTGACAAAGTGAGACCCCATCTCAAAAAATATATAAATAAAAAAAGTCATGCAAAGTCGAGGCTTTATTAATGACTGAATTCCCATCTGGCACTATGACTTTGGCTTCAAATCGGGGCTCTGCTAGTTCATCCTCTGTGGTAATAAACTGGTTCTGAAACTTCTCTAAGTGTCAGTTTCCCCATCTGTAAAACGGGAATAATAAGAGTTCCTACTACAGGGTTGTATGTGATGATAAAATAAAATAACACAGTACTTAAAATAGAGTAAGTCATACAAGAAGAGCTATGCATGTGCTAGTTATATTATTCTGCAAATTAAAACAATTGTTTTCACAATTACAACTTGCTATATAGTATTCTAAGGCAGAGGTCAACAAACTACCACCTACTGGTCAAATTCAGCATCTTGTCTATTTTTGTAAATTAAGTTTTATGGGAACACAGTCATGTGCATTTGTTTACACATTGTGACTGCTTTGACACTATAATGGCAATGCTGAGTAGTTGCAGTTGCTCAAGACAGGAGCTGTATGCTTCAAAAAGCCTAAAATATTTACCACTTGGCCCTTTACAAGTATTTTGATGGCCTTGTTCTAAAGGATTACAGCACCTATTGATAGACATTCAGTTGAGTCCATATTTTTTTTTTTGCTATTATATCTGTATACATGGATTTTTGTGTATTGATGCTGATAGATCTGTAGGATAAATTCTTAGGTGCTGGATTGCTGTCATAGCTAGAAACTAAGTTTCTGAGAGCAAAGGGTGGTAGCTATTTTAAGTGCTGAACTTCTTGGTAGAATAGAGACCCAACCTTTTTTGTTTAAGAGAAGAACTAGCTGTGAGTCAGCCTAAAGACACTTACAATTTTGCACAGATTTGGAACTTTTTATAATTCTTCACTTATAGCTCCAATGGTTCAAACATAAAATCAGAGCAACTTAGAATCTGTCTAACTACACTTTCATCAAAGTTTTATGCAATGATGCAGCAATAGACACTTTTCATGTCACTGGCCGAGGTGCCGTGCAAGGCAACAGAGATGTAAAAACTTGAAGACTTTTGTCTTCAGTGCAGTGAATTTTAAGCATGTTTAAGCCTTGAAGTTTTTTGGGAACTCATGAAAGTCTAAGGAGTTTCTGTTCCCCAGATTGCACATTTTCATATAATTCTTCAGATAGTTTCGAGGGATTGACAGCTTCCCTTGAAGCCCATTCATTGACTCTCTGTAAGTTCTTGGGATAGAAACCCTTCTTCTAAAGGGAGAGACCTGTACATAATAACGTAAAGTATTATGAACGATGTATTTGAGGTGCATACAAACCATAGTGTGTACACAAGCATGGAATAGTCAACTTTGCTTTGTAAAAGAGCATAGAGTTGACAAAATCAAGGAAAGCATCTCATAAAGACTGGAACTTGAAGGATACATCTGAGTTCTCCAAATGGTCTATACAGCGGGTAGGCAATTTCAGCAATGGTACTATCAGTTAGGGTATGGTGAATTCTGAGAAGATACTAACGTAGATGCTTGTAAGTCTGGACTATTTCTGGTTTTTACTGACTCTGGAAAATGACAGCAAATGTTTTAAACTCAGAAGTTCCTTCCATCTCTCCAAACCCCCATGATGGGCACATCAAATGAGAACCAGAATGACAGTCACTCTCTCCCTCTTTAAAGTTGTCTGGAATCCAGAGATAAAAGGCTTCATGTTAATAAAATAACATTCTGAATGTTAAAAAAGATCCAAGTCTCCGGTTTCACATTTCAAGACTGAAGTTTTTGTTTGCTTGTTTGCTAATTTTTCCCATAGCCTGCTTGATCAGACTTGCAGTGGCAATTTGGATTTTTTTGTTGTTGTTATTTTCTTGACAGTTGTAATCATATAAGGAAATTAGATGAGAAAGCTTCTTGGTCACTTAACCTCAGTGAAGTATCCATATGTATGTCTTCCTATGTGTTCATGTGTATATGCATATGTGCATTTTTTCTCTGAAAACTAAAGTACTCTGAGTCATTGAATTTATGAACATGAAGAAATTGAACAAATGCACTGGGAAGTAAAAACTGGTTTTAATTGTGTGACTTAGAGGTTATTGATGCCACTTGCATCTGAATACTATCTCAGCCACTGTATTAGTGTCCTAGGCTAATAGGACATAACAGTTTGGCATAACAGATTGCCAAATCTGGATGGATTAAAACGACCAAAGTTCTTTCACGGTTCTGGAGATCAGAAGTTTAAATTCAAGTTATCGATAGAGTTGGTTCCTTCTGGAGTCCTTAAGGGAGAATCCATTCAATGCCTCTCTCTTCCAGCTGCTGATAGTAGCCAGCCTTAGCCTGCCTTGGCCTGGAGACACATCCCTTTAGCACCTGCCTCTGTCTTCACATGGCCTTCCTGCTGTGTGTCTGTGTCTCCAATCTCCTTCTGACTTTTCTTTATAAGGACAGCTGTCATGGGATTTAGAGTTCCTCCTAAATCCAGGACCATCCCATCTCAAGATTTTTAAATTAGTCACACTTGCAAAGACCTTATTTCCAAATAAGATCACAGTCCATTTCTAGGAAGATGTATCTTTTTGGGACCACTATTCAACCCACTATAGTCACATAATATGTGAGTGCCCTTGGCCATGTTTCTTCCCCACTGGTGAGCCTTAGTAGCACTCTCCTATGGAAAACAGCATTACTAATAGAACTTTACAGTGTAAGATAATGCATTTAAAACCCTGTGAACAATCTACAGGGGACTTAAACAAATTTATGAGAAAAAAACAAACAACCCCATCAAAAAGTGGGCAAAGGATGTGAACAGGCACTTCTCAAAAAAAGACATTTTTGTAGCCAACAAACATATTGTAAAAAGCTCAATGTCACTGATTATTAGAGAAATGCAAATCAAAACCATAATGCGATACTATCTCACACCAGTGAAAATAGCAATTATTAAAGTCAAGAAACAACAGATGGTGGTGAGGCTGTGGAGAAATAAGAATGCTTTTACACTGTTGGTGGGAATGTAAATTAGTTCAACCATTGTGGACAACAGTGTGGCCTCAAGGATCTAGAACCAGAAATACGATTTGACCCAGCAATCCGATTACTGGATATATACCCAAACAAATAGAAATCATTCTATTATAAAGATGCATGCACATGTATGTTTATTGAAGCACTATTCACAATAGCAAAGACATGGAATCAACCCAAATGCCCATCAATGGTAGACTGGATAAAGAAAATGTGGTACATATACACCATAGAATACTATGCAGCCACAAAAATAAATGAGATTATGTCCTTCGCAGGGATGTGGATGGAGCTGCAAGCCATTATCCTCAGCAAACTAATACAGGAACAGAAAACCAAACACCACATGTTTTCATTCATAATGTCAGACAGGAGCTCTGACACATGGAGACTGGGGCACCACAATCTCAAATATCTGAAGAACAAGACCACAGTGCTTTCTAACTCTGGGTGTGTGACATTCTGTAGACACCAGAAGATGACAGAATGTCAAGATGATTGCCCTCTTCCTCTTCCCACAGACACTGTTTGGCAGGTTGACTAAACATAAATGTCATGAACATTTGCCACTAAAGATGCTCATGCTTCTTTTTCCACAGTCAGTTGCCAGTGATTCCCATGGACTGTAGGATTAGGTGGCTTCCCCAGGTTGGTACCTACATAGCCTAGACACCCATCAAAGTCTATTGTCATGAGAAGTGCCATAAACTTTGGAGTCACACAGAACTATTGGGTTCATATCCCAGCATTGCTGTGCAGGAGCTGAGAGACTGAGAAAATTATTTCAACTTTTGGAGACTTGCTTTCTTCATCCTTAAACTGGAACCTTGTGTGCCTCTCCCAAGGTGATTCTGAGGACTGATGAAAACTAATTATATAATTCCCTTAACACAGGGTCTAGCATACTGTAAGAACTCAGTAATGTTTGCCCTTAGTATTGATATCCTAATTCATAATAATATACAGTGCATTTGTTCAGATGACTTCTACAGATCTCAATATCACCCCTATTATGTGGTGTTTTGCTTGGCAAGTGATTTCACAGCTTCAAAGTACATGTTGCTGTGTTGTGGAATCAAATCCTGATTCCCTTTCTTCTCAATTTTGTTACTTTAGGTCTTTGAGCCTCAGTTGCTGTCTCTATAAAATGGAGGTTATAAAACTAGCTTTTCTTATGAAACAGGGACATTCTGGGACTCAAACAAAAGCCTATGTACCTATTTGTTCACTCAGCAATTATAGTCATGTGCAGAGTAACTATTATTAAGTCAATCATGGACCACATATATGACAGCAGTCCCCCAAAATTGTAATCTTGTATTTTTACTGTACCTTTTTGGTGTTTAGCTATGCTTAGATACACACAACCTTACCATTGTGTTATAATTGCCTACAGCATTCACTACAGTATCATGCTGTGCAGGTTTGTAGCCTAGGAGCAATGGGCTATACCATATAGCCTAAGTGTGTAGTAAGCAATACAATCAAGGTTTATATAAATACACTCTATGATGTTCACACAACAAAGTCACCTAACAACACATTTCTCAGAAGGTATCCCTGTTGTTAAGAGATATATGCATGTATTTAATGGGCCTCTACATGTCTCAGGCCTTTCACAGGCACTGGAGAGATGGTAATCAACAAGACGAAATTTATTCTTGCTCTCAGAGAACTTAGGGGGAAAGTGCATTGTAAGCTACAAAGAGCTAGAGCTTTTTATTCTCATTCATTTTTATTATACCTTTCTCTCATAGCTAAATACATGTTGGTGGAATAAATTTTATACAGCTTTTTCAAATTTGACTTGACTTAGGAGTCCTCATGTTCCACTGAATGTGTGAGCAGTGAGTCGGTGTCCCACTGGATAGAAGTGAGTAGTGGACCAAGCCCCTATTGGATATATGTAAACAGTGGCCCAATGTCCCATTGAGTAGACATGAGCAGTGGGCTAATGCCCTACTGAATATGAGAAAACAGTGGGCCAATCCCCTATTGAATAGAAGTGAACAGTGGGTCAATGATCTCCTTTACATTCCCCATTCTCTTTGCTCGTGCCTCTCCCATCCAATCAGCAATAGTCACAGTTCCAGGAGAATCTTACAAATGCTGGACAATAGCTTTCAAACTCAGACTTTTTGTTTTATAGAAATCTAGGCTTCTGGGTTTCAAAAATCTAACCCTTCTGAATCGTACCCTTAAGCTTTATGTTACATATACTATATTAAATTATATGTTGTCTATAGTTTACCAGATTTTTAAGTTCAAAAAAATATCTAAGCCCAGTAATACTCCACACATAATATCATTGCCATAAACAGAAGACTGGAAGAATGAGTGGTTATGGAAGCCCACTTTCTCCTTGTGTCAAAGTAGAGAGTGTCTTGCTGGAGAATGTAAGTGTGGAAGCAGAAGCAAGAGCATTGGACAATGGCTTGAGTCCCTGTTGTTACTGGATGGAAATCAGGCCTGTAACAGGATTTAGAGAACTGTGAGATAGAAGGTCTTGTGCCTCCTTTCAGACCCAGGACCAAGGTAAGGAAATGAAGAAACTAGGGTGAAAATTGAAGGAGACTTTCATTCTCAGCTGCAGAACCTCTACTTCCATGCCTCTGAGAATTATTTCTTCTTTCAATTTCATGCCCTAGTCACCTCACTGATTTTTTTTTTTAATTTCTTTATTGTGGTAAAATAAAAATAACATAAAATTAATCATTTTTACCATTTTAAGTGACATTAATTATATTCATGATGTGTGCAACTGATATGGTTTGGCTGTCTCTTTACCCAAATCTCATTTTGAATTGTAGTTTCCATAATCCCCATGTGTCATAAGAAGAAACCAGTGGGAGGTAATTGAATCATGAGGGGAGTTACCCTCATGCTAGTCTAGTGATAGTCAATGAGTTCTCATGAAATCTGATGGTTTTATAAGGGGTTTTCCTGCCCTTCACTCTCATTCTTCCTCCTGCCATCTTGTGAAGAAGGACATGTTTGCTTCCCCTTCTGCCATGTTTGTAAGTCTCCTGAGGCTTCCCAAGCCATGCTGAACTGAGAGTTAATTAAACCTCTTTCTTTTACAAATTACCCAGTCTTGGATATGTCTCTATTAGCAGCATGAGAAGGAACTAATACAGCAACCATCACCTTTATTTTCAAAACTTTATCACCCTAAACAGAAATTCTGTAAATTTGAAGTCATAACTCCCATTCCCCCCATCTCTCAGCCCCCGAAAACCTCTAATCTACTTTGTGTCTCTATAAATTTTCCTGTTTTCAATATTTCAAATAACTGGAATCAAACAATATTCATCCTTTGATGTCTGGCTTATTTCATTGAATATAACTTTTCCAAGTTTACCCATATTGTAGCATGTATCAGAATTTCACCCCTTTTCATAGCTAAATTATATTCTATTGCATGGCTATACCACACTTTTATTTATTTATTTATTTCAGTTAATTTAGAAAGTTTATTTTGCCAAGGTTGCGGACGTGCCTCCTGACACAGCCTCAAGAAGTCCTGACAACATGTGCCCAAGGTGGTCAGGGCACAGCTTTGTTTTATACATTTAGGAAGACATGAGACATCAATCAATATATTTAAGAAGCACATTGGTTTGGTCTGGAAAGGTGGGACAACGTGAAGTAAAGGCAGGAGGACTCGAAGCAGAGAGGGTGCTTCCAGGTCACAGATAGGTGATGCACAAAGGGTTACATTCTTTTGAGTTTCTGATTAGCCTTTCCAAAGGAGGCAAATTAGATATGCATCTATCTCAGTGAACAGAATGGAAGGCAGGTTTGCCCTAAGCAGTTCCTGGCTTGAGTTTTCCTTAGTGATTTTGGGGGCCCAAGATATTTTCCTCTCACATTTCCCCACTTTTCTTTTTTTTAAATCTTTTGGAGAAAGCATTTTACAACAAAATGAGTCTCTGGTCTCATGTTTTATCTGATCTTTTGTGGCTAGGATGGTTTATTCCTAGATGGGTAAGTCCCAAAAGCTCATGTTAGCAGTTGTGAAGTCTCCTGTCCTGTGAAGAGGAAACAGCAAGGAGGAAGGGAGAAAAAAGAACAAACGAAAGAATAATCTTGGAAAAATCGATAGAGGCCACATTACTCTAAAGTCCATACATCAGTAGGCAGGTATGAAAATGGTTTACGTATAGGTTGTACACCACACTTTTTTTTTTACTTTAACTTCTGGGATACATGTGCAGATCTTGCAGGATTGTTACATAGGTATACACATTCCATGGTGGGTTTGCTGCCTCCATCCCCCTGTCACCTACATTAGGTATTTCTCCTAATGTTATCCCTCTTCAATATCCCCACCCCCTGCTATTCCTCCCCTAGTCCCCCAACCCCAACAGACCCCAGTGTGTGATGTTCCCCTCCCTGTGTCCATGTGTTCTCACTGTTCAACACCCACTTATGAGTGAGAATATGCATTGTTTGGTTTTCTGTTCTTGTGTCAGTTTGCTGAGAATGATGGTTTCCAGATTCATCCATGTCCCTGCAAAGGACATAAACTCATCCTTTTTTATGGCTGCATAGTATTCCATGGTGTATATGTGCCACATTTTCTTTATCCAGTCTATCATTGATGAGCATTTGGGTTGGTTCCAAGTCTTTGCTATTGTAAACAGTGCCACAAGGAACATACATGTACCACACTTTTTAAATCTGTTCATTTTCTGATGAACATTTAGATTGTCCCCAACTTTTGGGAATTGTGAGCAACACTGCCACGGCCATATGTGTGCAGATATCCAAGTCCCTATTTTCAATTCTTTTGAGTATATACCTAGGAGTGGAATTGCTGGGTTACATGGTAATTTAATATTTAGCCTTTTGAGAAACTTCCAAGCTGTTTTCTATAGTGCATGTACCATTTTACATTTCTACCAACAATTTACAAGGGTTTCAATTTCTCCACATCCTCAACAACCCTTTTCTCCATCTTTAAGAATATGTATAGTCATCTTAGTAGGTATGAAGTGGTGTCTCATGTTTTCGTTAAAATTTCCCTAATAACTAACGATATTGAGCATTTTATTGAATGTGTTTGTATCTTCTTCTTGGAGAAATATCTATTTAGGTCCCTATCCCATTTTATAATTGGATTATTTGTCTTTTTTTTTTTCCTGAGCTTTAGGAGTTCTTTATGTAATCTAGTTATCAAACCCTTATCAGGAATACTTTGTTCGAATATCTTTCCCCATTTTGTAGGTTATTGTTTTGATTTCTTGATAATGTCCTTGGATACAGAAAAGTTTTTATTTTATTTTTATTTTGAGGAAGTCAAGTTTATTTATTTTTCTTTCTTACTCATGCTTTTGTTGGCTTATCTTAGAATCCATTGCCAAATCCAAGGTTATGATTATTAACTCCTATGCTTTGTGTATTAGTCCATTTTCACGCTACTAATAAAGACATCCCTGAGACTGGGTAATTTAGAAAGGAAAGAAGTTTAATTGACTCACTGTTCAGTATGGCTGGAAAGGTCTCAGAAAACTTACCATCATAGCAGAAGCAAACATGTCTTTCTTCACATGGTGGCAGGCAGAAGTGCTGAGCAGAAGTGGGGAAAACCCCTTACAAAACCATCAGCTCTCGTGAGAACTCACTCACTGTCATGAGAACAGCAGCATGGGGGTAACTACGTCCATGATTAAATGACCTCCCACTGGGTCCATCCCGTTACACATGGGGATTATGGGAACTACAATTCAAGATGAGATTTGGGTGGGGACACAGCCAAAAATATCACTTTCCTTTAAGGGTTGTATGGTTTCTCTCTTGGGTGGTTGATCCTTTTTTCCAGGCACGCACCTCATTCCTAACAAGGCATTCACTCTCAAGATCACACAGTGAGGGTTGGTATCTGGGGGCAAGAGCCTTCTTCAATAGTCACCCTACTTGCCTCTCTCCAGTGCCAGACTGCCTCTCTTCCTCAGTGGAACCCAGATACGTGGCAAGCCTCTCACCGTTTCCCTGAATCAGGCGCAGTGAGGGAGTGGAAGAGGAGAGGAAGCTATCATCGGAGACGATAAACACCTAAAGTAGAAGTGGGATGTACCAGAGCCCTAGCATAGATTGAAGGGTAGCATGGGGGTCACTGTAGGAGGTGGGAGGTGCTGATAAGCCCTGAAAAGGGGATGATGCTCAAGTGATCCTTAGGTACCAGCTAAGAAGACATGCCAGGCACCGAGAACAGCTCAGCCTGTGCTGGGATGGATGAAAGACAGTGACCGAGAAGCTGATGCACCCGACAGCCAGGCCTCTAGATCTAAGCCCCAACCGTGAAGAAGTGGGGTGGTAAGGAGGCTCCAGCTACATGAAGAAACCAGAATGGCTGTAACTGGCCTCACTTAATAGAGATGAAGTCATTGGACCCAGTGAAATTGAAGCTCCAAATAGGAATTAAGTTCCATTATAGACAAATAAAGAAGGAACCATTGTGGTATGAGATTCTTACTTAAAGACCTTAAAGATCTCCATATGTGAACAGAACACATCAAAGTAACATGCTTTCTCTCAATTTTATTTCATATTCTACATCATTCATCTTGCCTAGGAAGAATAGCTGTTTTCTAGCCCATATTTTCATTTCAGGGGAAGCATAAAAGCAAAACTTTTATGAAGATGAAGAAACTTCTCCAGCAGTGGATTTCACCTGTGGGTGACATGGCCTTCCAGGGGAGATTTGGCAATGTCTGGAGACATTTTTGGTTGTCAAAACTGTGGCGGAGGTGCTACTGGTATTTAGTGAGTAGGGGCCAGGGATGCTGTGACATATCCTACAATGCACAGGACAGCCCTGTGAAAATGTCCATCCCAAAATGTCAATGATACCACAGTTGAGAAGTCCTAGTGCACAGTGACGTATGTGATGATCTCTGTGCAGAAGGAGTATCTCACATCACCATGCCTTGTATGCAGCACATCATCATGGTGTAGAAAGGCCATCGGACTACAAGACATGAGACTCGGGTGCCCCCAACTAGCTGAAGGTCTTGGAGAGACTACTCATACACCGAGAGAGATTCATTCCCCACATTATAAAATGGACCTCATGAGTCCTGCCCTGCCTTCTTCTCAACAGCTGAAATGAAATCTACAAACGGTGAAATTCCAAAAAAGCATCTTCATAATACTTATTAATAGTGTAAAGAAGAAGATCATGTCTGTTGTGGGAACATGGATGGAACTTGAGGCCATTAATCCTTAGCAAACTAACGCAGGAACAGACAACCAAAAACCAAATACTACGTGTTCTCACTTATAAGTGGGAACTAAATGAAGAGAATTAATGAACATAAAGTGGGAAGCAGCAGACACGGAGACCTACTTGAGGGTGGAGAGCAGAAGGAGGGAGAGGATCAGTAAAAGTAACTATTGGGCCCTAGTCTTAGTACTAGGGGGACAAAATAACCTATACACCAAACCCCTGTGACATGAGTTAACCTATATAACACATGTACCCCTGAACCCAAAATAAAAGGTAAAGTGAGAAATTCTCAAATTATTCCGAACACTCTAGTAGGAGCTCAATTTCCCAGCCCCGACTGACTTTATTCTAGATGTTTGTGTTATTCAGATTGAGTAACAATAGCTACTGTCACAAACAGCACCAGCAATAATGGTTTAGCACCATAGCAGTTTATAGCTTGCTGAAGTAACAATCAAACTTGGTTAGGTGGCTCTCCTAGATGACATTTTTACTGAGTAATAACTTGGAGACCATGACTCCTTCCTCCCTCTTTTCCTTCCTTCCTCCTCTTCCTTCCTACTTTTCCTCCTTTCTTCCCTCTTTCTCCTCTTCCATCCTCAGAGCCTGGGAATTTTTTGATTCCAGATTCATAGATGGGGGAAGGAATGTGCAGGCTCATAAAGGAGTTTTTCATGGAGGACAGACCCAGAGGGGACCCCATCGTATCTTCTTGCTTTTCATTGGCTGACCTCAGTCACATGCCCTGCCTGACTGCAAGAGAGGCTGGGAAGTGCAGTGAAACTATGAACTGGGGACAACAGGAAAATGAGTTTGGTGAGCACATAGCAGCTTCTGCTACAGCATCCTCTTCACCCTATGTGGATTTGGGCTGTATGGGATTCTGAGTGATGGAGATTTGGGAGCTTATTGTTCATAAGCAACACATACTTTTCTTGAGGCCAGTACACCTCACCAAGGTCAGACAATAAAAAGCATCAACCCCAGAGCTTGTCTTCCAGAGTGCAATTCTCTTCTTTAATTCAGCAAGGATTTATGCAGTGCCTGTTAGGTAGCACCAGGAACTGTGCAAGATGCTGGGGATACAGCAGTAAACTAACAAATGTCCCTGTCTTTTTAGCACTTGCAATCTAGTTGAGATAGACTGTGAATGAACACATAAACAAGCCAACATATCCTTAAAGGCATTCAGCAGTACAGGTAATAACTCCCTTTAAGAGCGTTTGGACTAAGTGTCAGAGCTTAACTGAGCTGGGTTAATCAGGTTTTTATCTTCTGGGAATTTGAAGTGGGGACTTAGAGACACTAATCTGCCACGATTGGCACTGAACTGAGAGACCTTGCTGGAAGCTGAGGCAGGCATGTTTTGTGCTCGTGCAGAGATGCTGAAAAAGTTCTTCCATAGAGGGAGAATAAAGCAATCAGGTTAAGAGATAAAGAGAATAAGAGAGAAACTGCTTTGCTTCTGAGGATTTCTTCTCAGCCATAGTTAGCTTTTTTGTCTTTGCATTCTGTGAGAACATTTATTTCCTTCCACCAGCTTCTTAGTTTTGCTTGAGCACATTCAACTAGTATTTCTTGCTCTCAGTTGAAAAATCTCTGCTTATTTCTCCTTCTCCTGGGTTGTACTCATCATCTACTTATTTTGTAGCCAAAATGACTGCTTATCTCCTTTGGGACACAAAGATCAACAAGACTTGGTGGCTGCCCTCAAGGAATTAGCATTGCAGCCTTCTGTCAATTGCAGGGTGACAATTTCAGGCAATCATTATTCTCGGTGGCTTAAGCCTGTATAGGTCTGTGGTCACATCATCTGCTAACTTGGGAAGGGTCTTTCCAGAAACAGTGTCTCCCCTGACTAAGGAACAGTTAACAAGACCCAGCCAGGTCTACAGGTTGGTCACTGAATAAAGATCACATAAACAACCTGAAAAGGTGCAATCTTAAAAAGAAAAAAAATTCAATTTGCTGTGTCCTACTGCTCATATTAAATTGATGAGCCTTGCTAGGCCTAACGTTTACCATAACGTGCATTATTACTTATGTTAGGACACCAGTCTAGATGTAGAATCACAGATCTCAAATTAACAACAGATACATGATAAAATATTAAACTTCCCCAGGAATAAGATAAAAACAACATAAGAATAACTTACCATGTTTCACCTAGCAAACTGGCAATTTTTATTTCTTTGTTTTTAACAAATGAACAGATTCAGTTTGGGGGCAGGGTTTGGGGAAATGAATGAGACCGAAAACTGTGATGAAATCAGAATATTGTTGAGCATTTATCTACCAAAACAATCAATCATTTGAAAAGGCTTCAATGCAGCAAATCCATTGCAAGTAATTTTTTTTTAGGGAAATCACAGGAGAATTCAAAATTTTAACTGCAAGGTTCTTATTGCAGTGATATTTGCAATGGTAAAAATGGAAAAAGAGAAATGTCTAACAATAAGGAATTATCGAATCAGTTATGATACCTTCAGAAAATGGACTGTTCACTGATTATAAACTGATGCTATAAAAGCTCTATGACATGGAAAGATGCTTATGATGCATTTTTGAGTGAGAAAATGAGAGCATAATGTACTATGAAGTATACGATCCTCTGTTTGAAAAAATGGTTATTGGAAAAACACACAAAGAATGAACATTAAAATAGAAACAATGGTTACCTCCGGGTGGTAGGCATAAGATTGGTTTTTTAGTTTGCTCTTTATAAAAATTTAAATGAGAGTGTATTATGCTTAGCGTTCTGCCTGATATGGGGAAATCACTAAATGGATGATTCCTTTTGATATTATCATTCAGTTCCACAACCGAATGGAATAAATATCAACTTCTCAGGTCTGTTATTATAAGCAAACACAATCATGAAGCACCTGGTATACAGCAGGTTTTCAATAGATCATATAGATGATACTCTTCTTCATTTTTTTCTTTTTATTTTTTGCAGGGGAGAGGATCATGTACCACAGAAGTTAAGAATGGGAATTTCTCAGCCAAAAGAAATTGAGATTCAAATCCTGCCACTTAGCTGTTTGTACACTGATGAAGAATGTATGCAAGTTAATTATGTTTTGAACTTTTTTTTCATTGGAAGATGGAGAAGGCAATAGCTAAATCATGATTATTGTGAACATGTAAGGCTAACTATATAAATCACTTACCACATGGGGAGTTAAGGAATAGTCTGTGTTCTTTCACCATATTTTGTGAAAGGAACGTGTTAGATTTATAATACGAACAAGGTGCATCTTTAAGCATAAGATATACATAGATCTTAAAAGTATTCAAAGTCCTTCCTTCATCTCGCTGCTACTCAATAGAGTAGAAACGCATGTGGCATAAAGCTAGGCTACCACCACTTTCAACAAAAAAAGAAGAAAGGAAAAAGAAGAGTCTATGATAAGCTTACAATCACCAGAAGTTGACAGAGGGAGAGAAAGGAAAGAAATTTCTGTGCAATGTTAAAGGAATACAGCTTAAAGCTTCTTCAGCAAGGCTCCAACCTACAGCAGGAAAGGTGTTGGAAACATGAGTATTACCAAGTTGACTAGAATTTGCATTTGATATTGCCAGAATCCCCTGTGAATCTCAAGAACAAAGCCAGCTCAAATAGCAAGCTGCCATCATTTGATTGGGTAAAGAAGTTATTTGCAAGCAAAATGTACAATTAGATACATTGTTAAAATGGGCATTATATATGATGGATACACACACACATACCATTATTTCTTGCCTGAGTTACTGAAATGCCTTCTCATAGTCTCACGGTTTCTGCCCTTGTCCAGTTACAGTTTGTACTAAATACAGAGAAATTACGTTAAAAAAATTTAAATTGCTACACTCCTTTTCTCAAAACCCTCTAATTACTTCCATTTGCCCCAAAGTAAAAACTGCAATCAGGCAACGCCTTGATCTTTCCTCACTTTTTGTGGTCAAAAAAGCTACCATTCGTTAAGGGCCACTGTGTGAGAAACACTGCATGTGTTATAGTCATCAATGAATGCTGATAATCACTTAGTATAATATCATGATTGTCCCCACTTTGCAGAGAAGGAAACTGAGTCTAGATGAGTCAAGTCACTTGCTCAAGGTTAAGTGGCAGCAGCAGGACTCAAGCCTATAATTGTCTGGTTCCAAAATCTCAATTTTAGTCAGTTACAGTCAGTCTTCCAAATCCATGAGTTCTGCATATATGGATTCAACCACCTCTAGGTAGAAAATATGTGACAAATATTACATCTGTATTGAATATGTACAGACTTTTTTCTCTTCATCATTATTCCATAAACAACATAGTATAACAACTATTTACATTACGTTTACATTATTTCAGGCATTATAAGTAGTCTAGAGATGATTGAAAGTATACAAGAGGATGTGCATAGGTTATATGTGAATACTATGGCCATTTTATATCAGGGATGGAGAATCCTCAGATTTCGCTATCCTAGAGAGGTTCTGGAACCAATCCCCCACAGATGTAGAGGGGCAACTGTAATTCATCAACAGTTCCTCAAACTAGGTCATCAGAATGGATGCAAGCTTTAATCTATTGCTTTTCTAAGCTCCACCACAGGACATCTGATTTAGTAGGTATAAATGGAGTACAGATTCTAGATCTTTATAAAGTTCCTTAATCGAGTCTGAAACACAGCCATATTTGAGAACCCTTTATGTATTACTTACTTTTATATCCATGACAGCCATGTCAGAATGATGTTATCATTCACTTCCTTCAGATGAAGACACTAAAGCTGAGAGGATCACTGTGCTGATAATCTTCCACTTCCCTCACCCAACCTTTCTACCTTGAGCCATTCTCTATTCATCTCAACTCTGCTGTGAGCCCCTGGAGGCTGATCTGTAGGGACTGCATCAATGGACTCATTTGCTCATTTCTGGTTGTGTTTGACCAATGGGAGGCACTTGCAGGACATTGGAGGACAGGAAGAGAGAGAAGCCAGGTGTTTTGTCTCCCTGGTCCCTGTCCATCTTATTGCAGTTTTGTAGTGACTATATTTCTCCATAGCAACAGCTCCTGTTGGGTGGTTGTGCCTTCATACCTCCAGCTCTGGTCAGTCTATTAATGCTGTCCCCTCCCCTTCTCCCATCAGATTTTGTGTTGGTGATGGCTGTCCACTGTTGTCATCTCCTGGGTATGTCATCATCTCTTATGTGTTCTCTTAACCACGTGCACAGTCTGTAGAAGTGCCTGCATTCACCTCTCTTGAGCTAAGTCTGAACTGTCCATCCATTTCCTGCCGGAACTCTGATATAGTCACCCAGCCAGGAAGGGAGAGGACTGAATTTGAACCTGGGTCTGTCAGTCAAACCCCACATTCCCTCTTCAGGTACTAGATGATCTCTTTGTCAGTCCCTTTTCTGTTGCTTATACAGAATACCTGAAACTGGGTAATTTATAAAGAAAAGGATTTTGTATTTTACAGTTAAGGAGACAGAATACCTGAAACTAGGTATAAATCCTTTATAAAAAAGGATTTTGTATCTTACAGTTAAGGAGACTGAGAAGTTTCAGGTTGTGGGGCTGGATCTAGTGAGAGCCTTCTTGCTGTGGGAGACTCTGCAGATTCCTGAGGTAGCTTTGGGAATCACATGGTGAGGGGCTAAGCATGCTTTTGTGCTATCTCCGGTCTTTCTTTCTCTGCTTATAAAGCCATCAGCTCCTCTCTCTTAATAATCCATTAATTCTTTAACCCATTAATCCATGAGGAGGCATCATGATCCGATTACCTGTTAAAGGCCTTGCCTCTCAATACTGTCACATTGGGGGTTAAATTTCAACATGAGCTTTGGAGGGGATATTCAAACCAGAACAATCTCTAAGGATAATTCTAGGTCTAGTTGTTTATAAATCTTGCTGTCACATTCCTCTAGAATTCAGTGTTCAAAATTCACACTGGATCTTTGCATGTTTTTACTTAGGATCCTTTACATGAAGTCTCTTTTATTTTAGCCTGGTGAGAAAACATAGGGAATGAGAGTTTGGAGAAAACTCTTGGATCATGCCTCCAAGTCTCAGAATTTCCAGAACCTGCTAGATGCAGGACTTGACCTAGGTGTCTTGCCTCCCAACTGTAACCTTTGCACTTTCTCTTCGGCCTGGGGAGGGGTAAAGGAGAGACAAGGCAAGTGAGTTTGTCTCAGGCAAGTCCAGAAGAGCTGCTGGAAGTGGACAGACTTCCCAAAATGAGGGTATTTATTATTTAAACATTGATTACTTTGTTTAAATCATACAGATGGAAAGGGCTTTCCATTTGTAAGCAGTGATTTTTTAATGGCAGATCAAAGTTGGCCAACATATTGCTGGACCACAAGTTCTTATGGCTGCCAAAGAGGTCTAAGCCCAGCCTACCAGAGTAGAACCAAAAAGAACCAGTTTAGGGCAGTGCTGAACCCTACCTTTCCCATAAGGCAAAGGGATTTAATGAGCTTCATTAGCTCCTTTATCAGTTAATATCCTGCCAGGAAAACGTAAATCATTCTATATCTTTCAAATAAAGAGAATTTGCTATGAAGAATAGATTACCCAGGTGATGGAAGAGTGTGGAAGACACCCAATGGTGAGGCAACCCAGAGATTAGCAACAGCAGTAAGATACTAGTGCCCTTAGGCTAGAGGAACAAGGAGGGGACTTAAGAGTTAACTGGCAGGAATTATATCCATGGCAAGGGCTGATGTGCAAGAATTGGAACCAAGAAGAGAAAGGCTTGGTCAAAGTATGTCAGAGGACAGCTTAGATTCAAGAGAAGAAGAAACAGATCGTGTGTCTTGACCTGTGGCATAATATCCACATAGAAGGAAGAAAGGAATTGATGGTAGCTATCTTTGGAAACTCTACCACAATATGTATTGGGAATTATGATGTTGTATTAATGAACTGATGTTTTTGACCCTTTTATCATTGTAGTATGCTTCTGTTCCTTTCCAATAACACTCCTTGTTTTGAAATCTACCTCATCTGATACTAACATAGCCATCTTAGCTTTTCGACCGTTAGTACTTGTGCATCTTTTCCATCTTTCAGTCTATCCTTGTCCTTACATTTATGGTCCATCTCTTGTAAGCGTAATACAGTTGGGTCTTGCTTTTCCATTTGGTCCAATTATCTCTGTCTTATAATTTCAGTGCTTAGTCCATTTTATTCATCATAATTATTAATGTGCCTGGGTTTAAGTCCACCATCTTGTTACTTGTTTCCTATTTATCCCAGCTGTTTTTCCCATCCTTTTCCCCATTCCCTTCCTGCCTTCTTTCTTACTATTTTTGGTATACCATTTTAATTTTCTCGATTGTATTTTTAGTGCTTGTCTTGAGAATGAGAATATGCACCCTTAGTTTATGATGTAATCAGAATTAATCTTTGACTTATCGCCACATACCCAGAATTAATTTTAACATATTGCTTCTCCTCTAATGTAGGCACCTTTCAACAGTACACTTGAATTTACTGCTCATGTCCTTCGTGCCATTGTTGGCATTTATCTTACTTTTATAATCCCACAACATATTGTTATTATGTTTGCTGGAAACAATTGTCTTTTAAAGAAATTAAGAAAAAAATGTTAGAAGTCATTTGCAGTTATTCATATATTTGCCATTTCTGGCATGCTTCATCTTTTTGTGTAGATCTAATTTTCTGTCTAAAGAACTTCCTTTAGCAATTCTGATAGCTACAACTGCTGGTGATTAATTATTTTGCTATTTTTGCTTTTGTTTTATATTTGTCTTAATTTTTGAAGGATGTTTTCCATGGATATGGCATTTTAAGTTAACTCTTAATTCTAACATAGTTCCCTGTATGTAATGTGTTACTTTCGGTTTTCAACAACTTAACTATCACGTAGCTAGCTCTGTGTGTTTGTGTGTGTGTGTGAGTGTGTCTGTGTGAGTCTGTGTGTGTGTGTGTGTGTGTGTATTCCTCTTTCTTTGGGTTTGTTGAGCTCCTTAGACCTGTGGATTAATAGTTGTAATCAAATTTAGTATATTTCTTCTAATATTGTTTCTATCTAAATTTCTTTGTTTTCTCCTTTTAGTATGTCAATCACATATATTTAGACTGTGATATTGTCTTTAGGTCTCCAAGAATCTGTTAATTCTTTTTCAATTTTTCTTTCTTTTTGTGTGCTTTAGTTTGAATAGTTGGTAGTGATCCATCTACAAGTTCTGAAATCTTTTCTTTTGCAGTGTCCAATCAGATATCAAACCCATCTAGTGAAATCTGTTTAAACTTTAGATACTGTCTTTTTTATTTCTTGTCATTTACCTTTGGTTCTTTTTAATCATTTCCATTCTTCTGCTAAAATTCCTCATCTCTTCACTCATTGTGTTTTATCTTTTTGTTATTTCCTTGAACGTATTTATAATAGATGTCTTAAAATCTTACATGCTAATTTCAACATGGATGTCCCCTGATTATGCTTCTATTGTCTTTTTCATCTTGGTTAAGTGTCTCACATCCTGTCCTTTGTGTGTCTGCTAATACTTTTATTCCATTTTGGAAACTGCAGAGTCTATTTTTCTAAAAATCTGAATTATTTTGTGCTTCTTTTAAAGAGAATTTAGTTTTCCTTTGCAGGCAGTTAATTTACTAGATGCTGAGGCTGACCTTAATGGTCTCTTTAGGCTTCATTGAGATAGGTGAGAAGTAGCTCTTCCTCTAAGGCTAGACTAGTTCTACTCCTAAAGCAATAACTTTCTGAGGGTGTCAAATGATGTCTGGGTTATTCAACACACTGTTTTCTCTCTTCCTTGTGAGAACTCCAGTGTCTCCTAGCCATGAGTCACCTCTGAGATCTCTAACTCATAGCACCTTCCACTTCCTTCACCCTGGCCAGTGGCTGTTCTGGCTAAGTTTCAGAGCCCTGCCTTACACATGCACAGTTTAGTATTTGGCCAAAACTGAAGGGGATCCCCATGCAAATTTCTGCTGTTTCTTATCAGAGCAGCTTCTCCTTTATGCTGTCCTGTCCCACACATTCCAGCTGCAAACTCCAATCTCTATTTCTTATACACAGCAAGATCACTGCTGTCCATTGTAGCTCCACTTCTCTGTGCTGCAGGTAAAAAGCTGGGGTGAAGGTAGAGCCAACACAGAAGGCCTTGTGTGTTGCCTTCTCTCCAAGATCACAGCTCTGTACTGTGTGCTGTCCAATATCTGAAAACAGTTGCTTCATATATTTGTTTATGAGGGAGGGTAAGTCTGGTATTAGTTACTGCACGATGGCTGGAACCAAGAGTCTCACCGAGTTTTGAAAACAGAAAGATAGAATGCTTATAAAACCTCAAGCATACCGTAAGTGATTAATAAATAGTAGTGAATATAATTTAAAATTTTTATTACACATTTACCTCTCTTACTAAACTATAAATTCTTCAAGTTAAAGACTGTGTGCTAATCATTTTTACATCTCCAATACCTGGAAGAGAAAAACCTGGCATGTAATGACTGTCAACAAACATTTTTCTTAATCTAAGGTAAACTAAGTCAAGAAATGAGCTGATAAGACACCACTTTGGATGTGAAGACAGAGTTCAGGAAGTCTGATTGTCAATCAGTTCTTGGTATTCATTTTGAACCTATTTTGGTGTTAAATCCAAAGCACTTCATTATTCCAGGAATCCCTTGTTCACATATTTCCTCATTTCGAGTGTATTCAGTAATTTGCAGGCTTCTCCTCACCATCAAAATCTTTGCCAGGAGTGGGACAGATAGGTGAAATAAGATGTAAATTTCAATGATCCTAATGATCTCAATAACCTGCCTCAGAGATGCTGCAAATACATGCAAAATACTTTGACAAAAATTCAGGGTGGATGGGTCTCTTGATTGACAAAAAAAAACCTCAGGAATTCCGAAAATGGGAAACAATGGATATAGTAGGAAGTGTAAAGGGATGGATAAAGAGGTAAGTTGCCAGCTGGATCAGGTTGTATTGGGACTTGAATTTCATATCAAGGAGTTGAGGCATTTTGAGGAATGGATATAATGAGCCTTTGAAGAATTTTTGTGCAGCAAAGAGATTGAGTTTAATGTCATATATATTCATTTTCACCTGAATGTACCACCCCAAGAGTTTAAAGGGGACAGCAAGAAAGCTGGAGACAGAGAAACTAGAAGAGGGAAGTGGGAAGTTCAGGTTGCACAGGTGCCTACTAAAGAATCCATTTGAACTGGAGATAGGTATCTATTTCTTTTTTTAAAAAATTATTTTCATAAGTTGGTGGGGAACAGTGATGTTTGGTTACATGACAAAGTTATGTAGTGGTGATTTGTGAGATTTTGGTGCACCCATCACCTAAGCAATATACACTGCACCCAATTTGTAGTCTTTTAGCCTCACCCCCTTCCTACCCTTTTCCCCGAGTCCCCAAATTCCATTACGTAATTCTTATGCCTTTGCATCCTCATAGCTTAACTGCCACTTGTGAGAACATGCGGTGTCTGGTTTTTCATTCCTGAATTACTTCACTTAAAATCATAGTCTCCAATCTCATCCAGTTTGCTGCAAATGGATAGGCATCCATTTCTGATACTCTGTTCCTGGGATTCTGATTACACTCTTTCCTTCCTGGGCATCTATCTTAAAGCAGGACCATGGCATTTAATAGGACAAGTTTGTAATTTGGAGTCATCAGAGGCCACCACTCATTTCTGATTTGGCCCTTTTTATGGTCACATTTGGCCTCTCAATGTATAACAAGACAGAGGGTCCCTTTAATTTCTCATGCTCTTAATCCTGAACAGTTTCCTTTGACCGTGCTTAAACACCAAGCCTTGAATTTCTGTTACATTTTGGGACGTAACAGAAATTACCTCCTAATCTGCTACTTGCTTCATTGTCTTGACCTCACCTGAAACGGTTCTTCTTGAGACCCCATCCTTATACCAATTCAGTCTTCCTCCCTTTCACTAGATCTCCCTAATGCACCCCTTCCTTTTGGCACAACTTTGACCTAGGTATTCTAATCATAGCATAAACTCCTGGAGAATAGGTGCTTCACTCCCTTCTACCCCCTCTCCAATTTATCTCATCACTGTAAGTAGGATCCCATTGACTAAATTCAGTAAAGCAAGACAACCCTGTGGTTAAAATCATGGGTTTCAGAATGAGGCCTGGGTTCAAATCTTGGCTCTGAAAATGTTTTACTTGAGTGGTGTTGTCCAGAACGTTTCAGTGTTTTTAGCCTCAGTTTCTACATCTGAAAAGTCGAAGAAAATAAGGTCTTATGGGGGATTAAGAGAAATAGTAAATATAAAGCGTGTAATTCACTGCTAAGTCAATATTGTTCTTCAAAACTCCTCCTTCCTTTTGCATCTTGGGTATGAAAATAACAGCTTTAGCTGCATGTCTTTCTTTGCTAGGTTTTGCAGAGTTCTAATTAATGTTTAGAAAATCTAGACATGCTGTCTATGTTGGTCTATCTATTGTCCAAATAAATGGCTTACTGCTTAACTTTTCTCGGTTAAGGTTCCTAAAACCTCATTCCCTCCCCTTAGGCCTTTGTCTCCAGCTGGTAGAAGTCAAAACAAACCACAAAAACAATGGAATTTTTTTTCCAGGATTGCTCAATGCCATCCAATTGTGCCCGAGGCCCCAGGCAGTGCTATTGATGCCACAGCAGACATGCAACGCATCTCCATCCAGAGGATGATCACTTATAGGTACTCCCTGAAATCTTCCTGGTTTCTTTGATGAAATGGTTTCCTAATCCACTGTCCTCTAGATGTACTGTCAATATTTCCATAACTACCTCCTATAATTGTCTATATGGCAGGGAATCAACATTCATTGAAAATCTATTATGTGTCAGACATTGGACTCAGCCCTTAGGTAGATTGGTAGATTGTCTTTGATTCTTCACCCCGTCCTGTGGGATTTTCCTTAGCCCCATTTACAAATATGAAAACTGAAGCTCAGAAAATGTCGGTTGTTCACCCAAAATCAATCGCTGGTAAGTAGTGAGTCCAGATTGAAACCTAGTTCTGTCTGCTTTAACCAGCCTCTCCCATTTTCTTGCAAAGACCTTCAACTTCCAAAGTGTCCACTGTATTGGGAACTAATCAACCACATTATAATATTTTTATTATTTTTTAAGGCAATTAGTTTCCATAGCCTCCTTTCCCTCTCTCCCCCTATATTCATTCTTTTATAGAACATCTGATACATGCAGCCTTTGAAAGGGAAAACGAACCTAAAAGCTCAAGTGAAGTGAAAATGCTAAGGCTTCTTCGAAACTTAAGTAGCGTTAGAAGCAATTACATTTGTGCAAATGCAGAAAGGCTTGTTGCTATTTCTGATTCCCCCACACCCCAGGGCAGTGAACTGGGAGAAAGACTGTTAACTATTCCAGAGCACAGAGCTCTAAGCAGCAAGACCTAATATTTTTTTCTCACCTTCTATTGTTGATGTAAGATGGCACCCCTCTTTTCAAAAAGAAACCAAGGTCTGCTAATTAAAATAAATCAGTGTTTTTATCTCAAAAGATGCTTTTATGGGAACAGGGTTACATGGCAATTCTAGTGCAGACCTACACTATCCAGCCATTAAACACACTCACACACATACACATAAAATATAACCTTAAATCTTTGCATTTAATTACAGCTTTTTTTTTTCTTTTTATTTCATGGGGCATCTGTTAATGTAAACCCAGCATTATTTTTATGAACACATACAAGTACATGGCTAAAAGGTGGGGATGAAAGGCTGATCAAAAGAGAGGCAGTTTGAGATGCATTTTAAAATGTATGCAGATGTAAATGATATGATATCATTTCATTAAAAAATAAAACTTGCTAAAAATATTCAAGGTCTAAGGGAAAGAAAAAAATTTTGCCCAACAAATTTATTTTTTTTTCAGTTATCTTTTTACTACATTGCAAACTACCCTCAAATTTAAGAGCTTAAAATGATAATTTAACTATTTAGCAATAAAAAAGAATAAAATCATTGTCATTTGAGGCAACTCGGATGGAACTGGAGGATGTTATGTTAAGTGAAACAAGCCAGGAACAAAAAATTATACACCATGTGTTCTTACTCATATGTGGAAGCTAAAAACGTTGATCTCATAGAAATAGAAGTAGAGGATACTAGAGGCTGGGAAAAGTAGGAAGAAAGGAAGGATATGGAGAGATTTGTTAAAGGATACAAAATCACAGCTAGACAAGAAGAAGAAGTTCTAATATTCTACAGCACGGCAAGGATGATTGGTTAATAAAATTATATTAGATAATTTCAAACAGCTAGAAGAGAGGACATTGAATATTCCCTACTCAAATAAATTATAAATGTTTGAGATGAGGATGAATATGTATAATTATTGTCAATAAAAAAATTTTTGATCAAAAATTTTAAAAATTATCAATCAAAAAAAGTGAGAAATATGCTATGTACCCCATGAATATGTGCAATTATTATTTGTCAATCAAAAAAAGCATTAATAACAACTTATTCTTTCTCACAGTTCTGCAAGCCGGACTGGGCTCAGATGGGCAGTTCTTCTGCGCTACGTGGCATCTGCTGAGGCTGGAATGTCCAAAGTGTATGCAGAAACTTTCATGACCAGTGCTGTGGGTGGATGGCTGGAACAACTGGCGCCTACTTGGGCATTGCTTTCTCTCCCCATATGGCCTTTCTCATAGATACACTGGGCTTTATCACAGATTGGTGAGCTTGAGGTCACTGAACTTCTTAAATGATGCTGTCTTCAAAGAAGAATAAACTGCTAATCATATTAAGCCTTGGACCCAGAAATCTTAGAAGGTCATTTCCTCATATTGTATAGGCCAAGGCAAGTCACCAGGCCATCCTAGGATCAAGGAGAAGAGAGCAAAGTCCACCACTTGCAGTGGGACAGCACCCATATGCAGATGGGGAGGAGCGAATGGTGACCATCTTCGAAGGCTCTGCACCACACAAGAGTTAGCAGGCTGCTTCATAACTGTTTCAAAGATATAGTTCTGAATAATGGACTCTTCTACAGCAATGAAAATGAATGAACTACAGCTACATATAAGACCATTGATCAATCTTTCAAACATCACAATCATTAAAAAATATGGAAATAATACACACCATATGATTCATTTTATAAAGTTTAAATCTATGCAACAGTACACTACCTTGTTAATTGGTACATATATAGGTGGCAAAATTTATTAAGAAAAGCTGGAAGACAATTATCATAAAAGTCATAGTAGGGGTCAGTTCTAGGTTGAATGCAGGTGAATTGGGAAGTGACATGGAAGGCTTCTGGGTGCTGGTAATACTTTTTCTTTGACCTAGGTGATAGTTGCATGCACACTTGATTTAATGATTAAATTGATCATTTATGCATATTTTTATTTGTAGGTTATATTTCTAATTTTTAAAAAATGTTAAAACTACCTTTTGGTTAAATTTGTTTGGCGTATGCTTACTTAATGTGTGCAGGTTAAAACCCTAACTGCATTGAAACAGAAAAGAGGGGTTGAATCTACTGCCCTGCCTATAATCTCAAGTTCACTCAGAGGAAATAATAGCTATTGATTTTTGAATTGGTGATACATCCCAGGCTTTCACCAGATGCTTTAATACATTATTGTACATAATTTAGAGAAAAATCTGAGAAGTAGGTGTCATGTCCATTTTCCAGAAGAAGAAAACAATGGCTTGTTAAGGGCAGCTCCAAGGTCACACAACACTCAAACCCAGTCTGTCTGACTCTAAACTTACTCCCTCAAAAAGCCCTTGGCACAGGGGTCCTGAACACGAGCAAATTTCACCCATCTCCTGTGCTCTAGCCAGTCAAATCCAGATCAGGCAGCACCCAGGTCACCATCAGCACAAAAACCCAATTGTTCAGATTCTGTTCTCACTAAGGAAGTGGCCCATTGCAGCCACCAGGGGACTTGGCCAAGCATCAGGCACTGATGGAAGACTCCTCTCTTGGTTGCTGGCTGTTGACAAGCTAAGTGGCTGCCTCAGCCACGCCAGGATGTAATAAAGCCTCCCGGCACCCAGGATCTGCAGACGAAGAGAGTGCAAAGAGACAGCCTCCAAATTCCAGGAATCACATGGTGTTTATTCTGAAGCCGGCCTCCCATCACCCACTCCACTGGAAGCTGTTGTTGCCTGGAAGGGCTCAAGCTGGAGAGAATCCAGATTAAATAATAGTGTAATAAGGAGCACGTCTCTGTTTTGGTTTTTATAGACTGTGCCATTTCAAAGGGACAAGAGCAAAGTCTTTGAGGGTACTTATTGGGGTCTGCTGAACCATGACCTAATTAAATCCACTGGAGAAAAATCTGTTTTTAAAAAAGGGAGGTCTGCATTGCTTTTTTGAAGAATTATTTAGCCTTGTGATGGCCCTTATTTTTATGAGTACTAGAAAAACACAGACTGAATACTATGTTGGCATTAGTAACTTCAAGAGGATAGGAGCACAGAGAGGGACATTCTCAGTAATGACAATGCTTACATTGACAAAACTCTTTGAAAATCATTATTGTGTTCTGCTCTCCCAACTGCTCCCTAATGTGAGGGGTCAGTTATCATTAGCTTAACTTTAAAGATGGAATTAAGAATTGAAGATCTTTTCTTAAACTTACACTTAGAAATCAAATTATTTTCTCATTTCTTCACATTCAAAATTAATGAAGAGATCTTGAGAAATAAAGATTATGCTAATACTAATACAAATGTCATTGATAAGATGAAGGAGAAGGAGCTAGGTAAGGAGGAGAAGAATGAAGAAGAAAAGGAGGAGGCGGCGTATGGGGAGGAGCAAAAAAGAAAGAGTTGGAAAATGCAAAAGGGGAAAAAGTAAGAATAAATAGTAATAGTGTTTCTTGAGCACCTACTATGTGCAATGAATTGTGTGAGGTTCTTTCTTACCCACTCCTCCCTTGGATAATTTGTCCCTCTGCAGTCCTGGGGTCAGGGTTGGGGGATGGGGATTGGGGGTGGGGGAGGCTGCCATACCTTTACTCTGTGACCACATGTTGAATTCTTGGCCCAGGCTAAGCCAATTCAATTTATTTGCCCTGGGAATTTGGAATGAGAGATTCTGAGATATTGACTGGGCACTGCTAAAGTTTGAACTACCTAATGCTGAGACTAGCACTGCCCAGTCTGGGGAGACTTTAAATAGGGCAAATATTATGCATCTACAAAGAAAGAAAAGAAAATAGGAGACACTGAAGAAAACAAAAAAGTGGTGATAGGAGACTCCCTGAATAACCAAAAGAAAAGATGGAGGGGATGCCAGGCCCTCGTGAGGCTCAAATATATTTCCTTTTTCGAGCAATTTGAACGCTTCCGAGACATTTCCAATCAATGTCTTCTTACCTGATTAGAGTGGGTTTCTATCTCTTAGAACCAAATGATTAAGACATCATCTCTGAGCCATTCATCAGCTTAACCAGGTTTTACTATTTGACAGAAAAAGCAACTGAAGCGCAGTGTGAGTAAGCCATTTGCCCAGAGTCACATCGTCAGCACTGCAGAACTGGGACAAGCATCAAGGTCTCCTGACGCCTAAAATCTCTTCCCTGCTAAAGATGGTGGCTGAGGAAATATAGAGCAGTTTGTGCGCGCATTCCTACTATTTGGCCACTCCATTCAGGAATTCTTTGGTTTCCAATAAAAAACAAATTCCTATTCAAAGTCATGTAAACATTTTTTGGAAGGAATTTATTTCTCATGTAAACTTAAGAAGAGCATTGGAGAAATATAATTAGCTTTAGTCATGACTGCATTCAGGCACTTAAACCCTATTGTCAGAATCTATAGTCATCCTTCTACTTCCTCTTAATTGGCTTCATTTTGAAACTGGCCAAGATGGCTGCATATAAGCTCCAGGTTTATATCGTTCTAGGTTATCAGTCTCGACTGGACAAAGAAAGGTACTTTACTCATATTTCCCCAAACCTCTGAGAAGTGACCCTCACTGGGTGAAGTCCAGTCACATGTTCATTCCTGAGCCAATCCTAGCCAGAAAAAAATGGAATGCTCTGATTGGTCAGAACTTTGTCATGTGCCCACTCTCAGCTCCAGAGGCCATCCATAATCCACTGACATTTCCCATATGGCTTGAGAATAGGGGAACGGTGATAGTTCAAAGGGAACACTGGGTGGGGATTTACCCAAAGAAAGGAAAGTGGATTTGAGAGGATAAAAGCAATAGCCATCCAATACATGCTTGTTCAGTCAGCTTCTATCATTGTAAAACATTTTCTAGAATTCTCATTTGGGTCAGTGGGTTGGATGAGGGATTTTAGAAATTACACAATTGTAGACGTTTTGAAATCAATGAGCTTATATTCCTCATTTTACAGTTAAGAAGTTAAATGACTCGCCTCAGGCACACATCTGTTGAGAAACTGAGCTGGGCTTGGTCTTGATACCTAGGCGGGGACACCAAGCTGGCCATATATCTTGGAGTCTTCCTTCCCCGGACTCCTTTGTCTAATCCAGCAACCAAGCATCTGGTAAGGTCAGAATTTCTCACCATTTCCCAACAAGATTTCTGGCATTGCTTTAACCAAAGGGGATATTCTAGACACTGTAACAAGATGATATCAGAAATCTAAATGCAAAACAGGCTTTCCCACATCCCCATTAGTCAAGTATGACTATATACCACAAATCATTTTTTCACATTGATAGACTTTTCATTGTTACAACTGGTCTTTTAAAAAAATTACATGTAAATAAGGAAAGGGACAGACGTGGTACTGACGCAATTGCTCTTTTGGATGTACAAGGAAGAGAGATCACCCAAATGTGTTATCAAGTGAGATCTCAAACTGTTTTTTAAAGAACTCAAACATTCATTAATCACTATTTGCTTTTAATAGTTGTTTGCAGGCTGATGTAGAGAGTGATCTATTACTTAGAACAAAGGTCATCAAGGGCCAGATCCAGCTCATCACCTTTTTTTGTAAGTAAAGTTTTATTGGAACATAGCACACCCATGTGTAAGCGTTGTCTGTGGCTGCTTTTGACTGCCAGGGACAGAGCTGAATAGTTGCAACAAAGATCTTATGGCCTGCAAAATCAAAACTATTTACTATCTGTTCCCTTACAGAAAAAGTTTGCTGACTCCTGATTTAGAATACTAGATTTCCAGAACTAAAAGCATTCTTAGTATTTATTTCATCTAGAGATCTCTAACTAGAGGTCCATGGGCAGATTATAACATATAAGTGTTAGGCTTTTATAGGTAGATGTAGACGCATTAGTTAATTTTCTTTTAAGTGAAACATTTTTAAACATAGATGTTGCATAAAACTTCAAATTTCCACCTTGTCTTAGACATTTCAAAGATCTGGGAGCATGAAAGCATATATATTTAGCAAATATTGGCAGAAGTTGAGAAATGGTTTCTCCTCTCTGATAGGGATGAGTTGATGTACTTTTCCATCATTTCTATTTCTCTTTCTTGTGACTTTATCACTGAAGCTAAGTCTTGTCATGTATCATTGCACTTGTATTCTCAAAGTCCCAAGAAACTAATCTGCGGTGATATTCCTATAAAAAGAGGTAAAGTAAAGCATTGCCTCTAATTGTTGCATTCTTTATGAAAACTGGTAGAGGGGACCTCCCACCTTAGAAATGAAAAATATTTTCCTGGGCTTAATAGGCAAACAGGTGGCCCTTTTCACTCCCGACATTTGAGGAATTGAAGTTTGTGACCTAGTGTTCAAATATGACATTCTCATGGTTGAGATGAGGAAACTGAGGCAAGGGAGGCAATGAGACTTGCTCAAGATCACACAGTAAGCGATAGACACAAACTAGAACCCAGGCTCACTAACTTTTGGTTCCATGTTACTTCATTATTTGGCACCAATGGCTTTCATACAAGAGTTCTCTATCATATCAGAATTAATGCCATCTTTCTGTAACATGTGCTTTGTAACCTCCCCTTACTATGCTGAAATGAAAACCATAGATAATAAGGCCTATACATATAATTTATATACACACACACACAATTGCAGCTCAAGTGAGAAACAAGGCACAGAGGAGGCATAGCAAATAATCCCACATTGCACCTTTATGTAGAGCTGCGGTGACTACAGCACCCAATGGATATGGGTGTGCTGTGCTGGCAATGCAAATTGTATTAATGGCATTGCCATAAGTGACGTATTTTTCCATCTTGTCCTGAACATAGTCAAGTCCAACTTTCCCTTGGGTTACCCGGTAGTGTGGCATGTATGGAAAATCTGGGATACATTGCAACCAAGGAAAAAGGACTTGTGTTGATGTATAAAACAGGGTTAGGTTATGGGCTCAGATAATTAACAGTTTTTTCACCGACATCTTGCAGGATACAGGGCAATTTTCATAGTGGGAGATTGTTCTGTTTAATTATAGGATATCTAGCATCCCTGGTCCTTGCCTGCAAAGTAGTGCCACCCCTGCATCACTGGGACAATTAAGGCCTGCCCCATACAAGCTTCTGACACTCCTTTTAGGGGATGATGCTACTACCATGGAAAACCACTGTTCTCAATTTTTCCTAGCTCCCTTCTGGACTGCCTGGATGAGTCTGTACAGCTGGAGAGACATCCCAGAGGACCATGGGATATTTTGAGCACTAGAAGCTGTGCTTAATGACCCCAACTCCTGAGAATTTACCCAGCCTGCTAATAAGGAGCATCCAGCAGTGATTACTTGGGATTAGATTAAGGAGGAATTTCTGCAAAGACCTGGAAACAATATTGCAAATGCTCTCATGTGTACTCTCAAGAACAAGCAAGCCTCTCAGCGGAAACCAGTAAGAGTGGGGACTAGAGAGCCAGTCCCCAAAGCTTTCAGCATGCAGAGAAAAGATGACCCCTAGGGTTATACCAAAGGCCCAGGCTTTAGGCAAAACAGATCAGACAAGGTGCGGCCCTATGCAACAAGAAAGCAGGAGAAAGCTGGGCCTGTGGCCATTGTTAAGCAAATGAGATGCACAAAAATCCCCCAAATTCTGGGCGCTCCCTTGAACAGTGGCTTAGGAGAGTCCTCCAAGATGTTTTTACCACATGTGCAAGAAATTAAAATTAGGTTTAAGCTCATCTGAAGAGTCACTTTGACATGGCCATGTGGTAGGAGTAAAGCTGCTTTTTGGATTTAGCAAACATCTTAAACTATTTTTCAAATGATTTAGGTTCAGCAAGACCCAAAATGTTTTTTTTTTCCCCTCCAAATACCTTTTCCCCCTCATTTAAACCCTAGGGTATTTTGAAGAGAATTCAAGCCACATGTTTTTGATTCATTTACACTTAACTCATCAACATGTTGTTTTGCAAGAGTCATTTGATGTCTAAGAAGACTTTTTGAAATATTTGTTAAATGTATGTATACATGCACATTTATATTTACATGGATATAGATGTATACATAAATATATGTGTATGTGTGTGAACAATGCCAGCTTTTCCACAGGTGAAAATGAAGAGTTTAGAACCATGCTTTTGTGAGCATCTGTCTTGTTCATGCTGATAAATTACTTTGAAAACTCTCTCTTTGGAGAAATGTTGATTTAGCTCCATTGCCCATTTTTTAAATTGGGTTATTTGTGGGTTTTTGCTATTGTGTTGTTGGTTTTTAAAATATATTTTGGATATCAATGGTTTGTAACTATTTTCTCCCATTTAAAATGTTAATATGTATCAAACATAAAATAGACTTTGGAAAATGAAGCTGTTGCAATGAACACAAAAACACAAAATCAGGTGTTATCTGTGATATCTAGTGTCATGTATAACTTCATCCAACATCTTATTGTGTAGTCCTTAACTGTCACAATATCACGACACTATAGATAAAGGGACATTTAGTGACTTCATATGGTAACCCTTTATAAAGAGGACGCTTTAGAATCTCAGGATACTCTTCAATCAACTTGCTCTAAATGCTTGAAAGAATAAGAAGAAATTTATATTTTAGACTTGCATTGTTAAAATATCTAGTAGCTATCAGAGTGATAGCCACCAACACTAAAATGTTATCCCAACATAATATAGTCCATATTCAATTTTTATTGTAACCCTGTATTTTAGAGCAAGTCCTAGCCACAGGGGTATCTCTAGCCTAAGATAAAACACAAGAAATACGGATGAACTAATACAAATCACGATGCATAAAAGTAGCATAAACTTTGACCAATCATGGCATAAATAATACAAATAGTTGATTATCTCACCTGTAATTATTAAGAACAACAAAAAAACCATAACATGACTCTTGTCCTCAAAAAAGCACCATGTCTGCTTTCTGCTGAGTGACTGAGCTTACATGAAACATTCCACCAAAGTGTGGATGGATTTGATTTGACAAGATGGCATCCAGGTGTTATGATGGAGAGACAGAAAGGCAAGAAAGTATTATCATAACTTCCAAGGTGTCATAGAATCTGGCATTTCCAATTGAAATCTCTGCCTTCCCCTGCTTCTCCTCTCACCTGATTTAGAACTTCACTCTATGGTCCTAACACAACAGAGAGTCCAAATGCACCCACTTATCTGAAATCCTTTGCCCCAGCTGTTCTGTCTGTTGATGTCCTGTTGCAGATGCTGACACTGTGCTCATCATTTTCTCTTTAAAGAGTCAGCCCAAATGCCTCATCCCCTTGAAGTTTTCCACAGTCTTCCATATCAGTTAATTGCTCTTTGAGTCTTTCCTCAGTAACATGATTGCAATGGGCTGTTTATGACCCCAAAAATTCATATGTTGGAATTCTAATCCTCAGTGGAATGGTATGATGAGGAGGGGATTTTGGAAGGTGATTAGATCATGAGGATGGAGTACTCATGAATGAGATTAGTGTCTTTATAACAAAGGCCCCAGAGAGCTCCCCAACCCCTTCTGCTATGTGAGGTTACATAGCAGAATTCGGACATCTGTGGAGATGCAGGATCTCCCCAGACATGGAATGTGATGGTGCTTTGAGCTTAGACTTCCCAGTGTCCAGAACTGTAAGAAATAAATTTATGTTATTTATAAGCAATTCAGTTGATGTTATTGTGTTACTGCATCCCAAAGAGAACTGGTTATTGTGTTACAGCATCCCAAACTACCATACCTACTACTATTAAACTTATTAATCATTATCTTGGATGATTCGGTAACCGTGTATCAAATCCTGTGCTGAACACTTAAAACACATTATCTTATTTAATCCCCAAAACCATTTATTGAGACTCTTACCATCATGATTATCTTTACCATCACCGCTATCATCATTATCCACACCATTTTCTTCCCTTATTCTTTTTCCTCCTCTTCTTCTCTCCCTCCTTCTGCTCTTCTTCCCTCTTCTCCTCCATCTCCTTACCATTATTATTCTCACATTATATGCAAGGAAACCAAGTCTGGAGAGGCCTAATAACTTCTCAAGTTCACAACTGAAGGAAGTGAATGAACAAAGCCTTGACTACTAGTCCTTTGACTTGAATCCCTCTTTGCCCCACTTCTCCATCAGCCACTCTGCCCTAGCAGCCTCCCTGCACACTGCTTCCCTGCATTGTCCTGCATGGCTAATGGTACACCTGCTGTCTCCCTTGCCAGCCTATCTGATATTTACTGTGATTTTGTATTATGTACTCCTAAACCTCAATTTTGGGCCCTGAGCATGGCACATAGTAGGCCCATGGTAAATATTAACACATTTAAATACGATCTTTTTGTGGTACATATATGCCATGGAATGCTATGCAGCCATAAAAGGTAATGAGATCATGTCCTTTGTAGGGACATGGATGAAGCTGGAAGCCATCATCCTCAGCAAACTAACACAGGAACAGAAAACCAAACACCATATGTTCTCACTCATAAGTGGGAGTTGAACATTGAGAACACATGGACAGAGAGGGAAACAACATACACTGTGGTCTGTTGTGGGTTGGGGGGCTGAGAGGAAGGAACTTAGAGTATGGGTCAATAGGTGCAGCAGACCACCGTGGCACATGTATACCTATGTAACAAACCCGTACATTCTGCACATGTATCTCCCCCCTTTTTTTTTGGGAAGAAATAAAGAAAAAAATGTTTTAATGCTGAATGGCCTTCAAAAAAGAAAGAAATCCTATCATTTGTAATGACATGGATGAACGTGGGAGACATTGTGTTAAGTGAAATAAGCCAGTCTCAGAAAGAAAAATACTATATGATCTCACTGACATGTGAGATCTAAAAAGGTTGAACTCCTAGAAGTAAAGAGTAGAGTGGTGGTTACCGGAGGCTGGGAGTAGGGAAGGGAATGGGAAGCTGTTGGTCAAAGAGTAGAAAGTTTGTGTTATGCAAGATGAATAAGTTCAGGTGATCTATTGTGCAACACAGTGACTGTAGTTAATAGCAATGTATTGTACTCTTGAAAATTGCTTTGGCCAAGTGTGATGGTGCAAGTCTGTAATCTCAGCACTTTGGGAGGCGGAGGCGGGTGGATCACGAGGTCAGGAGATCGAGACTATCCTGGCTTCTCTACTAAAAATACAACAACTAGCTGGGCGTGGTGGTGCGTGCCTGTAATCCCAGCTACTAAAGCAGGAGAATGGCTTGAACCAGGGAGGCGGGGGTTGCAGTGAGCCAAGATTGTGCTATTGCACTCCAGCCTGGCAACAGAATGAGACTCCATTGAAAAAAAAAATTGCTTGAAAGACTTTTTGAATGGGAAAAACATTCACGTGGTTCATAGGTAGGAAGGAGAATATAAATACCAAATAAAAAAAAAAAAAACTAATCCCTCAACCCTGGCCCCTAACCACCGAGTTCCCTTCTTCCTTGAGATAATCACTTATGTTAGTTTCTTATTTATCCTTCCAGAAATATTTTATGTTCACACAAGGAAATACATAAATGGACTATTTCTCCCTCTTTTTATGTGCATGATAGTGTACTATAAATACTGCTCTGTGCCTTTATGTTAGGTATTACTGGTACTGTTATTATTAGCCAATATTCTGCTTATTGAAAGGGTGATTTCAAAAAACAAACCTGTTACCTTTCTTTCCACACTCAGCAGAAAAATTTATTGAGGTGTGAGTCAAGTTGGAAGGAAAAGAATAATCTTCTCCTCCCAGCATCTCTATATGTTCATTGTTCTCTCCTTCCAATTAGACAGGAGTCCTTGTAGGGCAGGCTTGGAATCTAATTTCCCAGTGCTCTCCACCTCACCCCAAACCCCCAGTGATTGGCAGATCTGACCTAAATCCCAGAGGCAGGGGGTGAGGACCCAGGCTCCGATATTCTGAACACAGGATGGCTGGCAGCACTAACCCATGCTGTTTACACATCTCAGCAGGTAGACCAGAAGTCTGGGTAGGGGACAGTGGATTCAGGAGTTTGAAACTATGCAGAGACTCTCAGTCAATACCCAGTGGCTTCTGGATCTCCACATGGAATTCTAGTATTCACTTTCTTTGATCTTCTCTAAGCTCTCTCTGGTTTTATCTTTGATCAGCAGTCTCACTTCCACTTTCTGTGTTGGTTGTCTGAAAGCCAGAGAGTCTCTGAGCAAATCTCTGAGCTTGTTGTTCCTTCCATCTGGGTCGGGAGGAAGGGTACATGAGGTGCAATCATTTTTTTTGTTTTTGGTGAAACATTCTCCTCTTTGTTCTTTTGGTAGCTTCTTGTAATCCTTACAATTTAAGGGGGCTAAAAGGAAGGTGTGGTGGGGAGAGACAAAGTCGAAAGAGTGCCCCCAAACAGGCTGCTGTTCCCTTTACATGAAGAAAGGCATTTCCTTTGGCCTGCTTTCCAACTGGGTTTTCCTCCCTTCTCCAAACCTCTCTTCTGTTTCTCTTCCAATTTTTATACCTTATGCCCCTGGTCTACCACCCAAGAGGTCTGGCATGGTACTTGCAGTCTCTGACTCAGAGCACATTTTTTCACACTCCCTCTGCCTCTTGAGTCTAGCAGCTTGCCCACACTAAAAACTGATTTTACCATCAGCCACCTACTCAAGGTTACATTTTCCTGTGCAATTTCCTTTGAATAATCCCTCTCTCCCCTAAGCAATCTTCATGACTGGAGTTTACACCTCTTCTTTTCCCACCCCTGCCCCCAGATCCCCCTCACCATAATTCCCTATTTCCCTCCCCAACAATGACCCTACTTTTCCAATGAGGATTTCCAATTTGTAATTGTTTGAGAGAGCTGATGTCTAAGCTTGTGGCTTCTGTTTAGTTGGTTTCAGGGATCCAGACATTTGTGTGTGAATTTAAATTGTAGGGACACTCAGCCATGAAGGATTTTATGTACTGTTGGCATAGACCTACTTGCCAACAAAGCTTCAAGACATTTATAGGTTTGGTAGAGTTATACGGCATATCTTGGAAGGGTTTCTCACAGTTATGTAATTATTGGAAGAAAAAGGTTTGTGTGGGGTCTGTGTGTGTGTGTGTGTGTGTGTGTGTGTGTATTTCCTGCTTCTTTGCTTTTCTTTTTCAAGAAAAAATTCTTAATACAAAGGAATGTGTGAAAGGCACAAATGTGAAAGCTCCAGGGCCTTTGGACAACTACTAAGGAGCAAAAGGCCAAAATATGTTTAGCACAATTGTCTCCGTTCAAGCGCTAACAAGATGGAACAAGTCTTCCACACTCCCTGGGGATCCTGGCAGAGCAGTCTGCTGCATAATTCCATCTCCTGAACTTCTTCATAATACAAATCCCAATCACTATTAATTGGTAAGTATGCATTTTATGAATGCCTTTCCTTCAAAAATAAAAGCCTCATGAGGGTAAGGTGCTTACGCTGATACTCAGTCACAGTATTCCCAGTCTAGTAGGGTAACTGACATGCGGTAGGAGCTTGGCAAATATCTGTTAAGGAGTGAATGAATCTGGATTCATAATTGTATCCTAAGCTTCTAGCATGCTTGACATATAGGAGGAGCCCAACAGATATCTGTGAAATAAATGAATGACTCAAGTCTTCTCTCAGGTCAAACTGCTCATTTGTCTTTAGAGGGGTTTTGGATTATACCCTGAATGTGGTGAATGCCATGTTCTAGAAACTCTGAAGTCTGTTATAGTCTGTTGAAGAGAACAGATAGATAGAGTTATAGCTAGGCAGGTAGGTAAGTTGATACGTAGATAGATAGATACATGCATACATACATAGACAAGTCTTTGGTTTTAGCAACCATTCAACTTGGTTGAATTTAGCGTGCAAGTACTATCTCTCCTTTGGTAGGCAGAAACTTAATTCTTAACACAGTTCTTTCAGCCTTTGCTAGGCTTCTTGGAGTCCACTCCATGTGTGTATGATTCGGGAGTCAGCTAGAGATTTGAGTAGAGTTTACATACACAGTCTGGAGCACTCCCTCTCTGGCTCTTTCCTTTCCGGACTGGGGCAGATTGGTGCCTGCTCTCACACTAGAATAGAAGCAATGAAAATAGGAAGCTCACTCAGTCCAGTTCTTTCCTTCCCAGTATTAACTGTTTTCTAGAAGCTTCCGGCTCTCAGTCACTCTCCAGTGCCTTCAGGTGATGATTTTCTATTTTGTACAAAATCTATGTATGTGTGTATGTATGTATGTATCATCTATCATCACCAATCTATTATCTGCCTATTCATATATATATATGTACATGTATGTATATATAAAATCTACCTATCTATCATCCAGCTATGTATCATCTATCTATCTACTCTTCTATCTATTGATCTAATTAGCATTCTTGGTTGCAAACCACAAAGCCCAATTTAGGTGGTTTAATTTAAATATGTATGTGTTAACAGATATGGGGTGACTCAGAATCTCTGGGAGGGCTGTAGAGTTGAGCTTATAGTGTAGGCAACCAACAATAATATCTAAAGCACATGCTATGAAGGCTGCCCCAGTAAAATCTGCCATTCCTTTCTTGGCACCAATGTCACAGCTCATGTGAACATTGCATTTCTTACCAGTGACACTGGGAACCAGATATTAAGATTGCTCACCTTAAAATCTGGACACCTTCACTTCCGCTATCACCAAATGATGGATACTATGCAAGCCTGTTTCTATGCTGGGAGTGTCAGAATGGTGGAGCCTAGGCTAAACACATAGTTGAAAGAGAGGCTGGAAAATTGAATTGGACTTGCATTTTGGCAAGATGGGGCTCATATGTGGGAAAGTCTCTAAATAGAGAAAAGTTTTCCAAATTATGCTAAGTGGCCAAAACCATGGGGAAAAGTCTACTACATTAATATCTATCTGTCCATATACCATCTTACTATTATCCATCTACACATCCATATTTTTTTTCATCTCTTGGGAACAGAAACTATGACTTATTCATCAACTTATCTCCAGAATTTAATCCAGATCCACATTATAGATAGTCAACACACAACTGAAATTCAGGAAGCACTTGACTCTTTCATCAGCAATTCCTTTCCTCCCTGTGTGTTTTCATTTTCATTTTTTCAGTTGACACATAATAATTGTACGTATTTATGGGATACAATGTGATGGTATGAAACGTGTATATTTTGTGTAATGATCAACTCAGGGTAATGAGCATCTCCATCCTATCACTTATTATGCCTTTTGTGCAGGTTAACCAACTTCTCCCTATCCCCTTCCCCTCTACTTTCCCCAGTCTTAGGTAACCCCTGCTCTACGTACTGTTCTATGAGGTCAATGTTTTTAGATTCCACTTATGAGTGAGATCATGTGTATTCAACTTTCTGTGTTTGGCTTATTTTACTTAACAAGATGTCCTCCAGGTTCACCCATGTTGTCTCAAATGACAGGATTTTATTCTCTCATTCTTTTTTATGGCCAAATAGTATTCCATTGTGTATGTATATCGTATTTCCTTTATCTATTCATCCATTGTTGGACATTTAGGTTGATTTCATATCTTAGCTATTGTGCATAGTGCTGCAATAAACGTGGTGACCTATATCTTAAAACTTCCAGGCTGGGAGCGGTGGCTCAAGCCTATAATCCCAGCACTTTGGGAGGCCGAGGCAGGTGGATCATGAGGTCAAGAGATCGAGACCACCCTGGTCAACAAGGTGAAACCCCATCTCTAATAAAAATACAAAAATTAGCTTGACATGGTGGCATGCGCCTGTAGTCCCAGCTACTCGGGAGGCTGAGGCAGGAGAATTGCTTGAACCCAGGAGGTGGAGGCTGCGATGAGCCGAGATCACGCCATTGCACTCCAACCTGGGTAACAAGAGCGAAACTCCGTCTCAAAAAAAAAAACTTCCAAACTGCTATCTCTTCTAAGAAGCTTCTCCAACTCTGAATTTTCCTACCTCCCTATCAGAATTAATCTCTCCCTTTTCTCTAATTCCAATAATTAATTTACATCACCATTCTAGTATTAATTGTCTCTATTTTAAATTATCTATATGCCAGTATGCTTTCTTCCACTAGATTCTGATTTTATGTCTTAACAATTATAAAAACTCACATTTGCACAGGTATTTATAGCTACAAAGCATTTTCACAAAATCTACATTTTATTTAATTCTCCCAATGACCCCATGGGGTAGGTTTAATTGCCATATCTTTTGCATGGATCACAGGATGGTTGCCTGGAGAGCTAGAGTCAACTGTTAAAGGTCACAAGGATACATAGAGTGTGGAACTAAGCATTAGGCTGTAACTTTCAGCCTTTAGGTCCTGAGCTTTTTTATGTAATTGTTTGGAGAGGCTAAGCTTTGTTGCTGTATCAGGCTAATCTAAACATCTCTGAGACTTGAGAGAATGAAATTTTACTTCTTGCTCATTTAATTGCCCTAGTTTTCCTGGTTTTAGCACTGAAAATCCTGAGACTTAGGTACTCCCTCAGTTCTGAACAGGCAAACCAGGATGGTTAGTCACTCTGTTTATTCAGTGATAATGTAAACTTGGCATCCCTTCACCATTTTGTAGCTATGACTTCTGGAACACAGGGCCTCTGAGATCATACAAGGAGAGGGAAGAATGAGAAAGCCACAGGCAATCTTCTTAGGGGCTAGGTATGAAAATGGCTTATACCACTTCCACTCACCTTCCATTGGCTCCCACCTAACTGCAAGGGAAGCTGGGAAACATAGACTTCCTGTGCACACAGGAAGAGGAAGTGACATAATAGACAGCATTGTAATCAGCTTCACCACACTGATCTGTCTTATCTTGGTATCTCCTTGTCTTACTGTGTTCATGTATTCGGTCTCCTCACACAAAAATGCCTTAGACTGAGTGAGTTATAGACAATGGACATTTATCTTTTATGGTTCTGGAGGCTAGAATGTACAAGATCAAGACATTAGCAAACTCAGTGTTTGGTGAGGGCACACTTCTTGACTCATATATGGCGTCTTCTCACCCTGTCCTCAAACAGCAAAAGGAGCAAGGCAGGTCCCTGGGGTATCCTTATAAGAGTGCTAATCCCATTCATGAGATTTCTGCTTTCAAAGGCCCCCACCTCCTCATACCATCACCTTGAAGGTCAGGATTTCAACATATGAATTCTAGAGGTGGACACAAACCTTCAGTCTATAGCATTCCTAAGGTTCCAATATGGCCTTTTGTAATCTGGTGGGCAAGAACTGTTCTTATTAAATACCACTTGTATTGTGTTTTGCTCTAATAATTAGCAATTCACATTCTTTAAAAAAAAAAAACAGGAAATACAGATAATGAGAATAAAAGTAAAAATGATCCCAAATCTGACCATTACAAATATACGTTAATATTTTTGTGTATTATTTTTATGGTTTTTCTACATATGTAGCAAGCAATCATTTTTTCCACAGAAGGTCACAGTGCATTTGCTATTTTATATCCGGTTTTCCCACCACCTACAAGGTTTTAAGAATAAGTTTTCATGGTTATATATACACTTTTTAATGGTGAAATAGTATTCTGTTTTATAGATGTACCTCAATTTGTTAAGAGAATCTCAGTTTGAGGGGCACTCTGGTGTAATGGCTATGAGACCAAGCTTTTAGTGGGTTCAAATGCCAGTTTCAATACCATTCTTAGACCTGGGTAAAATGAATCTCTGCTTGGATGGACCTATACTACAATGTCTACCAATTTCCCTTGAGATATCAGTGTGCCACTCTGGCCCTCCTCCTGTCCCATCTCTTCCCACGGGGTGAGGAGTCTGTAGGGTGAGGACATGCACTTTTTTAAAGAACCCATGCCCCCTTCTAAACCACATTCCAGATACCTGGGACACAGGAATTTTCTGCTCTTGTAGCCCTAAATCTGTTTCTAGGGCTGGTTTTGGCTTTTCTCTGGGCCCTCTGAGGGTGAATGACATTTCCAGTGTATGCACCCCCAGACCTAAGGGGAGGTGAGGAGGCCACTGTTTAGGTGGAGGGGTCTCAGTGGAGCTTAAATGTGCTTGTTGGCATGTCCACAAACATCTGCATGTGTCTCCTTACAGCGTGGGATGAAACTGGGGGAGGAAAAAAAAGGGGCCAGTTGTTGGCTATGGGTTGGTTCTCCCCACACCCCTACATCCAGGTAGAGCAATTCAAGGATTCTGAGGATTCAACATTCGGACTTGGCCTCTCAGGTCATTACAAAAGCATATTTATCCAGGTAAGACAATGGAAAAAATATTATTCAACAGTTGATTACCTGGATTTATAACTTTCAAATGGTCTGAAGACTTTCATTTGTTCTCTTGCCTTGGCTCTGGCAAAAGCGATGCATGAGCCTGCATGGCTCCATGTGCAAGCTGTGTAACTTTGGGCAAGTTGCTTAACCTTTCTGTGCTTCAGTTTTGTTAGCTCTAAATTGGGCAAAATAACAGCACCAACCTCACAGGATTATTTTTGGTTTGAAATAAGCTAATCTAAGTAGTGCTTAAAATAGTGCTTGGTACATGAGAAACACTGAATATTTGACATAATAGTTATTTTGGCTATTATTATTACCATTATTATTATTATTTTATTTTGTTCGATATTGAATTGTTCCCAGTCTTTGCAGATTTAAACAATAATTCAATGAGCACCATTTTAATTGAATATTTGTACACAACCATAATCATTTCTTTAGGAAAAAAATATTTGCTAGACAGGAAATTTTAGGGTCAAAGAGGGTGCACATTTTAAAGTCTTTTGATATGTTAATGAACTGCTTCTAGAATTAAATTGGTTGAACATATTATTCATTAGCTATAATTCCCTGACCGTTGAGGGTTTGGACACTAAATTATCCAGGTTGTTAGTGACATTTTAAACTTAAACTCTTAGTGGGAGAATGAAAGAAAAGCTGGATTAACCTGAACAAAAACTAATTAATAGCAGTCTGCTTAGTCCAGGAAATCAAAAAGCATATAATGAAGTCAAATGCAAAGCTCAGAAGTTCTTTAGCTAACTGTTGACTGTGTTCAGTGAGGAAGAGATTCTTTAGATCTTTTCCTTTCCTTGGAAAAGGCTGTGGCTGCAAGGTTTTCTCCCACCTCCCCCTCCCAGTCCTAGTTTGCCTCATTCGCCTTCCAGCACAAGGGTTTTCATCCAGTGCCTGGAGGAGTTCTGCCTTCACTTCGCTCATCTTTCCCTTGAGAAATCAATACGCCCCTGTGACTTACTGTCAGCTCCTGGCAGCTGGAGAGTTAGAGAGGTGGCTGCATGCAGCAGGTGGAGTTTTGGGGCAGGTGTTATTTCCTTTTGGAAATGAGCTCTGGAAAGGTGACAGAAACCGATGGAGTTGGATATGGGGTTTAGTTACTCCAGAAACCCCAGGAGAACAATATATCTCATGTATTTTCATCTGACTTTTGGGATGTCTAATTTCCATCTGTACCAACCCTGGGAAAGAGGGACAACATGAATAATGCATTGCTGTTGGCCCAGGCTCACTCTGTGGCCTTCTTCATTCTGCCCTGTGCCCACAAAACTGACCAGCATGGGCTACTTCAGGGGCTTCACTGCTCGCTGGCTTCCATTTGGGTTTGGCCAATGGTAGGCACCCACTGGAGACTGGTGAGAGGGAGGGCAGAGGCTGGGGTTCGTTCTCCTCGCCAGGTGGCAGGTTTGCAGTGGCTCCTTTTCTCTAAGGAAGGCAGGTCACATCTTTGCCTTCAGTCTCCTACAGCTTCAGCTCTCACCAGGTTCTGATGACCTTGCAGGCATAAGGGTGGTAGGTAGTGTGTTTCTGATTTTCCAGAAGGTTCTTCATCATTGCTAGTTCCTCTTAACTTTGTCCACAGCATTCTGAATCAGCTCCCTCCTTTGGGGTGTGCTGATTATTGCCAGGGCTCTGTTTAAGACAAAACCTCCACGGATTTGGCCAGATTCCAGAAGGGGGCATGCCTGCTGCCTTCACAGCACAATCACGGGGCAGTAGAATGTGGCAGTTACAAGTTTGGGCTTTGGAATCCAAGTGGTTGAAGTCCATGTTCTGTTACTTCAAAGTTTTGTGACTTTGGGCCTGTGATTTTTGTCTCTCTACCCTTCAGTTTTCTCATCTCTAAAATGTGGTTAATAACAGTACCTTAGGTTGCTTTTTTTTTTTTTTTTTTGAAACAGGGTCTTGCTCTGCTACCCAGGCTGGAGTGCAGTGACATGATCATGATTCACTTGGTTGCTTTGATGAAGCAGTGAAATGGTACCTTTGAGTACCTAAAACATAGGAAGAACCATTGGGAAAAGGTTTACCGTTATTATTATATTATTATCTGTTTCATTTACCTATTGTTGCATAACCAATCACCCTAAAACTCAGGGCCTGCGAGCCTGCCTGTGGGCCTGTTCGTTGGGCAGTATTTAGTGAGGCTGACTTGTCTCTGCTTCACATATTGTCTGGAGTCTCCATTGAGGTGGCTGCACTGGCGGGGAGTGGCTAGGCCAGCTGAGGGCCAGGTGGGCATGTCCTCTCAAGTGTTACTTGGGTGGGCTTTCTAGCATGGCAGTTTCAGGGAGGTCAGACTTCATACATAGTAGTGTCCTGCCTCAAAGTGAGTGTTCCAAACAGTCTGAAAAGAAGCTCAAGACTTCTTTGGATCAAGTATCAGAAGTCAACATACCTTTTACCACATTCTATCAGTCAAACAAATCAGTAGGGCCAGGATAGTTTCCAGTGTAGAGGTACGAGACCTCACTTCTCTCAGTAAAGGTAAAATAATCTGTAGCTATTTGCATTATTCTTCATTGAAGGGAACAGTGTGGGTTGTTGTATGTTACAAATTAAAAGGAAAATTTGGGGATTTTAAGCCTACTTTTAAAGTTTAATTTGATTTTTTCTTTCCTACTTTCATTTTAGGTTTGAGGGTTATATGTGCAGGTTTGTTACATGGGTAAACTGCATGTTGTGGGAGTTTGATGTACAGCTAATATTGTCACTCAGGTAATGAGCATAGTACTTGATAGGTAGTTTTTCAATCCTTACCCTCTGTTCTCAAGTAGGCCTTGGTGCCTCTTGTTTCCTTCTTTGTGTCCATGTGTATTTGATGTTTAACTTCCACTTATAAGTGAGAACAGGCAGTATTTGGCTTTCTCTTCCTAAATTAATTTGCTTAGGATTATGGCCTCCAGCTCCATCCATGTTGCTGCAAAAGACATGATTTCATTCTTTTTATGGCTGCATAGTATTCCATGGTGTATATGGACCACATTTTCTTTATCCAGTCCACCACTGATGGTAAGCTTACTTTTGAACCCAACTCAAGTTACTTTTAGCAACAACAACAAAAAGATAATGGTGATTTATTGTCTCATGTAACTGAGAACTCCTCTGAAGTATTATTTGATCCAAGACTCATGGATCAACTAGGCTGTCTTTCTCTTCAACTCTCAGGCACTCCATCCACATGACAGGCATGGTGGCCAGTGGAGAACCACAGTTCACATTCTCCAGCTGAAAGCCACCATCTTTCCTATAGAAAAGTCCTGGGAAAGTCTGAATAATTTATTTTCAGTTAAATGTCCACCAGTGTGGTGGAGGGGTGAAGGGATTGTTGACCCCAATCACACGAAGTGGGTTGCCAGTAGAGAAAGTGGGCTCTGAGGCCACCAGAGGAAGGGAAATAAGGAAACTATGTGATAAAGCCAAAACCAGTGTGGCCACTACCAGAGCATCTCACACATCACTATTCTACATAGAATTCTGATGCTAATCATCACCTGGTGTTAACACCAATTCCACAAGTGAAGGACACATTCCCCAGTAAGACTGTACTCACTTCCAATGCTAGCCACAAGTGAGTGACCAGCTGGCTGAAAATTTGAGAGTGCATGACCCTTGAATGGGGTTGGATAATTTGCTAGAATGACTCAAAGAATACAGGAAAGCATTATACTTACAATTACAGTTTTATTACAAAGGATACAAAATCAGACCAGCCGAAAGGAGAGACACGTAAGAATGAGGTCTGGGTGGGTCCCGAACACAGAGCTTCTGTGGCTCTCCCCATGGAATCAGAGTACGTCACCCTCCTGACACATCAGTGCTTTTGGTTATCAGGAAGCTCTGCTAGTTTTGGTGTCTAGAGTTTTTATTGTGGTTACATTGCACAGCAATGATTGATTGTATTGTGGACCACGTGGTTAAACTCGGTCTTCATCAGCTGTCCATTCCTAGGGGTTAGGCTGGCTCAAAGCCTCAAATGTCTAACTGTGTGGTTGGTCTTTCTGGTTGACCAGCCCCGTCCCGAGTTACTTCATCTCTTACCATAAACTCAGGTAAGGTCTGAGGGACTCATGAGTAACAAAGACACTCCTACTACTCAGGAAATTCCAAAGATTTAGTGTTTCTCATTTAGAAACTAGAGACAAAAGCCAGTCTTTTTTTTTTTTTTTTTTTTTTTTAACATAGAGACAAGGTCTTGCTCTGTCACTCAGGCTGGAGTGCAATGTCTGAGTACAGGCATGCACCACAATGCCTGGCAAATTTTTTATTTTTGTAGAGAGAGAATCTCATATGTTGCCCAGGCTGATCTTGAACTTCTGGACTCAAGCTATCCTTCTACCTTGGTCTCCCAAAGCACCGGAATTACAGGTATGAGGCACCAAACACCCAGCCTCACACTCCTTACTACACCACACATGCATTGTTTCATGTAAAATATAAAATTCCTATAATAAAGCATCATCACACCCACTTAGAAATGAAGACATTGTGGGTATTCTGAGATAATACAAGAATTGAGCCCTTGTATTCTTGAACCCATGTTATCATTTAATTTTGTTCTCTTACTGTACCCCAATGCCTGCCTCTAATGAGAAAGCTACTTTGTTGCAAATAACTGCCTCAGTCACCTCCAACTCTAACAGGTAAGTCCCAGTTATTTTGCGCTAAGGGAATTATCAACTTAAATGAGGGAATTCCACTCGTTTTTCTTGTGAACCATTCTAGGAGTTAAAAATTCTGAGTTGCAGTCACACTTCTGCCCATTAGGTGAGCTGGATGCATGCTTTTACCTCTCTAGACTCAGTTTCTTCATCTGAAAAACAGCAAACCTACACTGACTGCCACAGAGGATCTTGTGAGCTCTGAAAGTTTGAGAACTCACTGCTGCTCAACTTTGCAATGTGGAAGTATCACTTGCCATTGGGGTGGCCTGGGAATATTAAGAATACTTTCCAACAGGGGAAATCCACACCCAGAAATTCCCTCTTTTATTTGTCCATTCACAAATATGTTTTGAGTACCTGTATGTGCCAGGTACCACACTGGATGCTGGAGATGTAGAAAAAAAAGGCATATTTGGAGCCTATCTTTATGAATTTAAAGAATGGTGAAATCGGACATTAATCCAATAATTCAAACATGATAGAGGAAGTAGGGTGTATAGGGCGTAAGATAGGGAGAACGAACTTAATCCAAAATCAGAGAGGGTTTTCTGGGATAAGTGGCATTTAAGCTTAAGGATTAAAAAAAATGTTAGCATGTTGAAAAGGAAGGGTAGTGAATGAGTCCACGGGTGTTGCCGACAGAGAAAAGAATCCCCATGAAGACTATAGCTTGAAACATTCGAACTATCCCTGTAACAGAGGGAATAAATGCCCAGCCTAATTTAAACCTCACATTTTTTGATTGAATGAGCAACTGGATGGGTATATATCATTTCTTCTATTAAAATGTAAGCATTTTAGGGGCAAAGCCAATGGATGCTTCTACATCCTGGTACCTAATGTTGAGTACATACTCCAGTTTCTCAATAAATTCTCTTTAACAAATAGTTATTGGTAGCTACAGATGCTGGTAGCAGGGGCTTACGAACTAAAACTCACACTTATTAAGCACTTAGTATGTGCCAAGCACTGTTCTGTCACTGTGATAAATTATTTAATTCTGATAATCAACATTTGTAAAACGTCCTCATTTTGCAGATGAGAAAACGGGGGCACAAGAAGCTAAATAACGTTTCCATCCCAATGTCTGTACAGTTACTAAGTGGTAAAGCCAGGTTTCAAATGCCAGCAATCTGCTCTCAGCTACTGTATCATGCCTATGTTGGAAAAGGAAGAAACGTGGGATCTTAACCCTTCAACTCAAACCACTTAAAATTGGATAAAAGTAATTTTTGAGAAGAGAATGTCACATCATCTGGCTTTTTGATTCTAAAGCTCAGTTAGACCAGATATATTAAGTCAGATTTTCAAATGTTCCCATGCAACAGATGCAGTGGAAAGGCAATAGTACGTTTATTTGATTTTCAAATAAACTCTAGGTACTGGGGCTATGACTATAATTCCCACTGGAACTGAGATTCAGAGAGGCTAAGTAACTTGCCTCAACTTGCCCAGCTAGAAGGAACAAGGTGTACCCAGTTGATCTGAATGCAGGCCCTGTCCACTCCACTATTCAACTCTAAAGCCAGTTTCCCTACAACCCGAGACAGAGCACCACAGTACTGTGGCTCAGTGTTTCATATATTTTAAGGCTTTATGTCCACTGGAGATCTGTGGCTGAGTCCAGACATAGCCTGGAGCCACGAAGGTGTCTGCCTCAGTTGATAAGTTCCTCCCAGCCCTCGGTACAGACAGCCAAATGCCTCACACCCTCCCCTGGCTCCTGGAGGAACGACTTTCACACTAAAGGGAGGTGGAGACGGTTCTTATCTTGACACTTCAAAGAAAGCCTTCCCCCTTGACATCTTCCTGCCCTAAATGGTGCTGATGTGGAAACCTGGTGATGAAGGGTTTGCCTCTTTCCTTTGATCCTTGGGCAAGCTGGGCCATTCCTGCTCTTCCAGACCTCAGGAATGCTGGCCCCACTAGCTCTGCTTCTTGCTTCCTATAATATTTACAGCTTTAGATGGCTCCTTCACTTATTCAGTTTTATCCAAAGTAAATCACCAAGTGGGTAAGAACCAGATTTCAAAACGGAAAAGAACTCTGCATCTGGGGACAGGGCATAAACTATTTAATCAGCTGGATGGTTACGAGGTTGCCAGATGCTTTTACTACTCATGCCCTAATTCTGGGACCACCCTATCCCGTGGTCCCTAATTGTGGTGTCATAGAGCCCTGTAATCATCTATTGATAGCTATAGACTCTGTTTTTAAATTGTGCACAAACAGTGAAATTTGTGAATGCAATTTGAAAGAGCTCACAAGCCCTCTGAAACCAATCTCTGGATTTCTCAGAGGGTTTGTGGATTCAGATTAAGAATACTTTCAAGCACAACTACTGCCACTCAGAACGGGACAGTAGTTACACATGCTGTTCTGGAGTTAGACAGACCTGAGTTGGAATCCTTGCTATCACTATTTCTTCCTACCTTAGTCGAATTAGTCAAGATTTATGGCCCTCAATTTCTCCTCTGTACAATGAAGACAGTTCTAGCCAACATCTCAAACAGTTGCTATGAGAATTACATGAGTTAATGCATGGAATATGTTTAGCATATGTATTATTGGCAGCAATAACTCCGTTGGTGATTACCATTTTTGCAAATGGTTTCAGTAAAGAAACCTTCAGGAGAAGAGCTACTTTATGCACATTGGCCTCAGTTTTCTCATCTGACAAATAGGTTTCTTGTTAACACCTGTCCTGCCAATGCACAGACCTAATCAGAAAGCACAACCAAGCTAAAAGAAAGGAGAGTGCTCTGTTAATTACAGATGCCATGAATGTGTGGCTCTGATGCCATTATCATTCTGTTTGATGAGAAGGTTTGTGGATTTTGAGTTGGGGATCTTCCAGATCCTTGATATTTCAGGGAGATGGGACCATGAGGGCTAGCTTCTTGGTGGATTACTAACCCTAAATTTCTTTTATGGTGCTAATTAATATTTTACAAACTTGTCAACTCAAACTCATAAAAAAGCTATTCTCTGTTGACCTCCTGGAGGGAGGCGATAAGACAAATATAAAGGAATTCATTCAAAGTGCAAAAGAAAGGGGAGAGAGACATTGAGTCAATATGTTTATATGAGCCCATGACCCCAACTCAGCTCAGCTAAGCAGTGTGACAGAAGGTTACAAGGCAAAAATGCTGGTAAAGAAAGAAAAATGATCCATAAAGGAGGAAATTCTGATCCCTGGAGTTCACCCAACATCTATCCATTCCTCCTTTTGTATGACAGGCACTCTCATAGAGCCTGGAGAAATCAGCCTGAACAAGGCTCTGGCTTGGCTTTAAGGAGCGCTGGGATTAATTAGAATAATAGCAGCAATCATAACCGGCATCACTTACAAATAATGTGCAGAAAACCTACTATGTGTCAGGTAATGAAGTCAAGCTCCTTCTCTTTCCTTGGCTTCCTGATGGAGTCCTTTTATCTTTGTCATGAATGCAGGAGGCAAGATAAAGACAATACCAGACAGAGAGTCGTAGAAAAGCCAGCCAGGTGAGGAAGAGAGATGGAGCTGTCAGCTGACAAAATTTAGAGGGCCCTTGTTCATACAGTTCCGCAAAGACATAGTTTCACCATCCACATCATTAGCAGACAGTTGCATGGGGTTGCAGGTTAATTTATGACCTGGAGATTGCTGCCTGTGGCATAATTCACCCGAGGAAGTAAGGCCTAGGTCAATATATGTTTAAGTAAAAAGGTTCTGGAAAGCCCCAAGGGGTCAAGCTGAGAAAGCAGCCTCCTATTGCCAAGACCGGAGATGCTAGGAGAAACGAGAGTGGAACGGACAGCAGGAAGGGAGGGAAGGAGGTGAGAGTCACCTAAGCTCAGTAAATACAACTGTTTCATGTCCAGCTGCAGCCCTGTAGCAGGGTAAGAACAGGAGAGGCCAGTGGAAGGAACTCACAGTTCATCTGCCTGTTTCCTTTAATTTAATCTATTTCATGCACTTAATGTAGTCTACGTTGTTTGAACATATATGGATTTAACATAAGTTTATTCAATATATCAAGGGAACAAATGACAAGATCATATATATATGTACATATATATGTGTGTGTGTGTGTATATATCTTCATCCACCTATCTCTATCTCTCTATCATGTCTGTTATATCTGTCTATCTATCTATACATCCATACCAGTCTGTTTTTCCTATCATTTTCATGTCTTTATTATCTATTTATCTATCCATCTCTCTCTATCCATCCTCTGTTTTTCTCTCTCTTTCTATCATATCCATGTCATCATTATCTATCCACTATCTGTCTACAAAAAGATACATAGTACAGTAATATAAATAAATAAATGGTACAATAACATTTTGATCTGCACTATTTTGACAGATCAAAATGTTATTGTACCATCTATTTATTTACATTACTGTACTATGTATCTTTTTGTAGCTAAATCTCTTAAGCACTGCACTAAACTTCATGTGCAGCATCTCATCTGATTGCTAACAACAATCCTGCAAAGCATGTAGAGTTAATCCCATTCTAAGCCGAGAAAACAGGTTTTTCTGCCACTTGAATTCTCTGCCTCTTCCTTGTCCCATCTGCATTATGGGTACAGAACTGTCTGACTTGGAGCTTCTCTCATATTCCCAGCTTCGTTTTCTCTAAAAAGAGAGTTTGCAGGGCAGTACAGAGAATTGGACTTGGATAGGGAGTAACTGATTTTCCCATGAACTTACATCACTTTGTTCAAAAAGCCACACCATGCAAGAATCATTTGACTTTGGGTCACTCCTAGAAAATTCTCTATGCGTGGTTAAGCTGGGTATAATAGAAGCTAAAAGGTTATCATGTGTCTACCACGTTCTCGAACCAGAAACCAGTAATGTTAACCACCAGGCTACATACCTATTTTTTAAATGTTAATTAGAGAAGTGGGGAAGGTGGTAAGAATGAGGTCTGCAGCCATTATTACCCCATGTAACAGAACAATTCGTTGGCATAGAAAGATTTCATCATTCTTAATTTCCAAACTGGAACACCTTCCACATCTAGCGACTTAGCTTCATCTTTCAGAATTTAAACATCTACAGATCTTCTCTTCATCTCTCTTATCACTAGATGCCCTTACCATTTCTAGGTAGTTCTGGCAGTACATCTTTGAGGTTCTTTATATGGTTTCTCTTGCTAGAAGTTTCTGGAACTAGGGTTTGAACATCATCCTATAAACCAAAACAATTATTTATAATACAAATTTATTTCCTTTCCTTACTTCAATCCATTGGGCAGCTACAATTTGGGATACCAAACCATATATGACTGAGCCTTGAGAGGGCATTGCTAGTCCCATTCCCATTACATGAAGAAAATCACAGTCACAGATTAAATCCTGCCTGCCTTGACTCATCAGATGGAACATGGAATATAAGGCCAGCATTTTTTCAGAACCAGAATTTAAGACCGAAGACTGGCTCACTGCTCCAGTTTCCAGACTTCATAACTAAAAATACAAGATTCTAGGTAAGCTTAAACACAAATAGATGGTCATTAAATTGTTAGTGTCAGTGTATCTCATGTAATATTTGGGACTCCACTTATACTAAACACATTCATTTATTATTTATCTGAAACTGAAATTTATTTGGATGTTCTACATTTTATCTGGGAATCTTAGTTGGATCAGAAGCTTGAACACTGGTGTGGATTTAGAAAAAATTATAGAAAAACGATCAAATACAGAAGACTGGGTAGACCCATCCCAAATATTTCAAGTTGGATGGTATGAGCAGACTGCTCTTGTGGCTATGAAAATGGCCCACACCGATTGATAAAAGCAATTCCAGGCATGAAGCGCTATGATAAGCAGCCCATATGAAAGTTCTCTATGGACTCCTTGAGATGGGCACTGTGAATATCCCATTGTGCAGAAGGAGAAACTGAGGTCCAAATATCTTGCAATTCATAAGTAGATTTTATTAAGGCTGGAGCATTTTAGGATAAGTGAGCCCTTGGTATTTCTTCCAGAGGCACAGATAGGAGGTGACTTGCTTGAGGTCCCACACTAGTCTTCTGCAGAGCAAAGATTCTGACCCCAAGTCTGCATGTATCACTCCTCTCTACTTCCTTCCAAATCCCTACCAATGTTCTACTAGCTTTGATCCAACTCAAGTTCCACTGAACCAGCTTTAAAGAAATTGAATTTCCTTAATAGGTTTCCCTAGACAAATCACCTGAGAACCAGGAAAACTCAAAGAGAGAAATAGGTGGAAGTTAGGAGCCCTCAATTCTCCTTCTGGCTGTGCTACAAATAGGTTGTACAAACCTGAAAAATCACTTGCTCTCTGAGACCCTCAGTGTGGGGTTTGGAAAAATAAGGGGGCCATACTCAGTAGCCCCCAAGTCCCTTCTGTGGTTACAGTCCGCTATGCTAGGATGCCCTGTCTCCTGCAAACTCCAGCATTGGAGCCTTGCCCTCACACACCCAGCGTCTTAGGCTGATACAATAGACAGCAGACAAATCCCATTACAGACCACTCTGTGAGTCTCCACTTTGTCACTGACTGTTATGTGACCTTAAATAGGCATTCTCCGCTAATCTCCCTGGGCCTGGCCTCTCCTATTAGCAGCTGGAGACAAGGATATTTACCTGTAATAAAGCTCTTTGAGCTCCTCAGATAAAGAGCTTTGCAGTAACAAAGCTCAAAGCGGATTTTTTTTAACGGACCAGCACACAAGCTTTGTTTTGTGTTTTGCGTGTCTCTCTCTGCCCCAACACTCCAGAGAAGTGCAAGTCTTGCTTGTCCTCCACGTTTTCTCTGGGTTAATTCATTTGTTTGCTTCTGAGTTAGAATAGGTCTTTCTTCTAGACTAGAGGCTCCCAGATGATCTCAGTTTAGGATGACTTTAGTCTCTTAGTAATTTTTTTTTAATAAAGTCCCTAAAAATTCTGTTTATGAAGTCATTCACTCCAAAAAATGTTAATATGTATGTCTTAGCAATTTAGCACTGCTTGAAAAAGAAAACACATAAATTGAAAGAAAAAATATTATATCATATTTAAATAAGCTGATTTACAAAGTAATGAGATATGAGTACCTGTTGGATACTATAATTTCTCAAACCTTGGAATCAGATTGGTCACTATCACTTTAATTTTCTGTTCCACGTTGATTTTCATGTGACTCTTTTTTTTTGTTTGTCTTTAAACACAGCCACTTGCAAAAAATCCAGCTTCTCAAGACAAGGAATTATCTAATGAATATGGTGAAAGAAGATGTTGTAGGCCCAGTCCATTCTATTTCTCCTGATAAATGCAACTAGAATCCCTGACAAACAAACATCAAGCAACTATCAGAAGACTCTGAAAGGTAGAGAAAAGAAAGTAGATTGGCTAGAAACCTCAGCCTTCTGTATGTCTGAACTTGGACACCAGAATATCTTGCAGCCCAGAAACACCAGTGGATGCAAACAGAATAAATGGTAAAACAAAACAAAACTACTCTTCTAGTCGAAGGACTGGACAGAGGGCAGAGCCTTTTTTTTTTAATTTTACTTTAAGTTCTGGAGTACATGTGCAGATCTTGCAGGATTGTTACGTAGGTATACACGTGCCATGGTGGTTTGCTGCCTCCATCCCCCTGTCACCTACATTAAGTATTTCTCCTAATGTTATCCCTCCCCAATTTCCTTATCCCCTGCTATCCCTCCCCTAGACTCCCCGCAACAGACCTCAGTGTGTGATGTTCCCCTCCCTATGTTCATATGTTCTCATTATTCAACACCCACTTATAAGTGAGAACATGCAATGTTTGGTTTTCTGTTCTTGTGTCAGTTTGCTGAGAATAATGGTTTCCAGATTCATCCATGTACCTGCAAAGGACATGAACTCATCCCTTTTTATAGCTGCATAGTATTCCATGGTGTATATGTACCACATTTTCTTCATCCAGTCTATCATTGATGGGAATTTGGGTTGGTTCTAAGTCTTTGCTATTGTAAACAGTGCCACAATGAACATAGTGTGCATGTGTCTTTATAATAGAACAATTTATAATCCTTTGGGTATATACCCACTAATGGGATTGCTGGATCAAATGGTATTTCTGGTTCTAGATCCTTGAGGAATCGACACACTGTCTTCCACAGTGATTGAACTAATTTACACTCCCACCAACAGTGTAAAAGTGTTCCTATTTCTCCACATCCTCTCCAGCGTCTGTTGTCTCCAGATTTTTTAATGATTGTTATTCTAACAGGCTATATCTCAATGTGGTTTTGATGTGCATTTCTCTAATGACCAGTGATGATGAGTATTTTTTCATATGATTGTTGGCTGCATAAATGTCTTCTTTTGAGAAGTGTCTGTTCATATCCTTTGCCCACGTTTTGATGGGGTTGTTTGTCTTTTTCTTGTATATTTGTTTTAGTTCTTTGTAGATTCTGGATATTATCCCTTTGTCAGATGGGTAGATTGCAAATTTTTTTTCCCATTCTGTTGGTTGCCAGTTCACGCTAATGATTGTTTCTTTTGCTGTGCAGAAGCTTTTAAGTTTAATTAGATCCCATTTGTCTATTTTGGCTTCTGATGCCATTGCTTTTGGAGGGCAGAGCCTTTTTGACTGTACCTGCTCTAGTTTAGGTGAACTCCATTAAAGATGTTACATCCTTCTCTCTTCCCACTATGTGCTGCAGAGATGAAGGGGAAAAGGCCTGGTGACTCTCCTGACCCTACACAGGAGTGCTTCCACAATTGTATAGGAAGCACTCTTTCCTCTTTCCATCAGGTGAGGTTATGACTGGGGTGGAACCCGCCGACCTTCCCTGCCTTGTGTTAGAGCTAGTAGAGATAATGCCCTTCCCATCCTTACAGTTATACAAAAACTCTGCTGATCATCCCCAAAGGATGATGAAGATATGGTATACCATTTTCTCCCAAAGAGAGGATGAAGAGGGGAGAGGATTACAGAGAGCCTCAAAAGAAGGTCTGTTGCTCATATTATAATTCTGTGTTTGGACTGGACATTTAAGGAAAAGGAAAATATTGAAGATTTCTGGGTGAAGGAGAATGAAGCAAAACTGTGTTATAAAATGGACACAAAATAATTGTATATTTTATGGGGTACAGTGTAATATTTTGATTCATGTATATAATGTGTAATGATCAAATCAGGGCTATTAGCATATCCATCACCTAATCATTTATCATTTCTTTGTGCTGAAAACATTCAAAATTTTATCTTCTACCTGTTTGAAAATCTACAATAAATTATTGTTATCATCACCCTATAGTGCTGTGGAACACTGGGACTTATTCCTCCTAGCTAGCTGCAATTTTGTATTGGTTGACCAACCTCTCTATATCCCGCCTGCCACTTTATAACTGTCTTTGAGAATTTGAGAGAGATCCAAGATGGCTGATGATTAGCAGCTCGGGCACGTACCTCCCAGTGAAAGCGCAAAGAACGAGAGGACGCCACACTTTCAGACGAATATTAGTTGCTCACGGACCACGAGATTCCCAGTGGAGGAGCTCCACGGGTCGCCAGGGCGACTCTTGTGGCCGGCGTGGCGGTTTTGCTGGTGCCTTAGCACGCCAGTTCTTGGTGCAGAGTCCAGATATTCCCGGGCAGAAAAGCACCATCAATCTTAACACCGCTGTTTTGGCCGGCTCAGTGGATTGCTCAGACTTCGGCGCAGGGAATCAACAAGTTGGACGTCAGAGACCCAGTTAGAAAGTCGGTAATTATAAAGACGACAGACGGACAAATATATAATGAAGGGAAGAAACCAGCGTAAAAAGGTAGAGAATACTCAAAATCAGAATGCCTCTCCCTCTACAGGGGATTGCAATTCCCCATCAGTAACGGAACAAGGCTTAATAGATTACACGGGTGTTCCAATAACAGAAGCAGGTTTCCAAACGTGGGTGATAAGAAACTTCTGTGAATTAAAAGAACTTATTCTAACCCAATGCAAAGAAACTAAGAACCTTGAAAAAAGGTTTGACGAAATGTTAATGAGAATGGACAATTTAGAGAAGAATATAAGTGAATTGATGGAGCTGAAAAACACAACACGAGAACTTCGCGAAGCATGCACAAGTTTAAACAGTCGAATTGATCAAGCAGAAGGAAGGATATCAGAAGTTGAGGACCAGCTCAGTGAAATGAAACGAGAAGACAAGAATGCAGAAAAAAGGATGAAAAGGAATGAGCAAAGTCTCCAGGAAATATGGGACTATGTGAAAAGACCTAATTTACGTTTGATAGGTGTACCTGAATGTGATGAAGAGAATGAATCCAAGTTGGAAAATACTCTTCAGGATATCATTCAGGAAAATTTTCCCAACCTGGCAAGGCAGGGTAATATTCAACTCCAGGTAATACAGAGAACACCACAAAGATATTCTTCAAGAAGACCAACCCCAAGGCACATAATTGCCAGATTTATTAGGGTTGAAATGAAGGAGAAAATACTAAGGGCAGCTAGAGAGAAAGTTCAGGTTACCCATAAAGGGAAACCTATCAGACTTACAGCAGATCTCTCAGCAGAAACCCTACAAGCCAGAAAAGAGTGGGGACCAATATTTAACATCCTTAAAGAAAAGAATTTTCAACCCAGAATTTCCTATCCAGCCAAACTAAGCTTTATGTGCGAAGGAAAAATTAAATCTTTTGCGAACAAACAAGTACTTAGAGAGTTCACCACCACCAGGCCTGCTTTACAAGAGCTTCTGAAAGAAGCACTATACATATAAAGGAACAACCAATATCAGCCTTTCCAAAAATATATCAAAAAGCAAAGAACTTTAACACAATAAAAAATTCACATCAACTAATGGGCAAAACAGCCAGCTAGCATCAAATGCTGGTATTAAACTTATATATATTTTAATTGGATAAAAAGCCAAAACCCATCGGTATGCTGCATCTGGGCCCATCTTACATGAAACAATACACAAAGACTCAGAGAGAAGGAAGAAGATTTACCAATTGAACAGAGAGTAAAAATAAACTAATAAACAAAAAGCAGGAGATGCAATTCTCACCTCTGATAAAGTAGACTTTAAAGCAACAAAGATCAAAAGAGGCGAGGAATGACATTACATAATGGCAAAAGGATCAATGCAACAAGAAGAGCTAACGATTCTATAGATCAACGAGATAGAAAATTAACAAGGATATTCAGAACTTGAACTCAGACCCAGAACAAGTAAACTTAATAAATATTTATAGTACTCTCCACTTCAAATACACAAAACATACATTACCACCTCACACCTATTCCAAAGGTGACTATATAATTGGAAGTAAATCACTCCTCAGTAATCGCATAGCATTTCATAGGTTTAAATTAAATATTGGTTGGCTGTTTGTTTGTTATCTTCTTCCCTTATTCCTTCCTGACTACATCATTAAGTATAATTATCAGTATAAAAGAGGTTTTCAATACCCATTACTAAATTGCATTCTAGCCTGGGCAAGAAAGCAATACTCCCATTCTCTCTCCCTCTTTCTTTTCCTTCTCCCTCCTCCCCATTCTCTCTCTCTCTTTCTCTTCCTTTTTTCTCCTTCCTATTCTCTCTCTCTCTTTCTCTAAAAAAAAAAAAAAAAAAAAAAAAAAAAAAAAAAAAAGAGAATTTGTTTTCTCCCAATCATGATTAGTAGTAATAATAATAACCACCATTTATGGAGTACAGCCTGAGTGCTGATTATTTTCCATATATAATCAGTTTACTTACTTTATTATTTTTGCTGCAGTGTATTCTCTACCTAGAATGGTGATTGGCATATCATGGGCACCCAAACACTTGTTGAAAGATGAATGAATGAATGAATGAATGAATGAATGAATGAATGGTCACATATTTCAGTTAATTAGGAAACAGCTTATTCTTCATTAAGGAAGACATTTTTATTTGCTAGAATATTAACTATGTTTCTATATTTTCTCCATGTCTGAAAGGCACTTTTACCATCACCTACATTTGTATGTAGGCACCATTGCAATCTGGGATGTATTCATTGTCATCAATGCATTTTGTGGATAAAGAAACTGAAACTAAGGAGGATGAATGACTCACTGAAGGTTACACAACTTCCAAGGAAGAGAGTCTAAAACTTTTTCTATCAAAATGAGCCCCTTGTAAAAGAAAGTACGGCATATTTTAAATGTTTACACCTAAAAAAATATTTACAGAAAAATGCAACACAGACCGATCATGCTATATACAAAATAATCAATCCTTATGTATTACAAATGTTTAGAAAAGGCACACCTGTTTGAGGTTTATGGAGTCAATACATCTATGTGAGTCTATGTTGAACCTCATTTAAAGATAATGTCAAAAGTTTAAATTTGAGGCCTTTTTTATTGAAGTATAATTACATGTTATAAAATGCATAGATCTTAAGTTTACAGTTCGATGACTTTTGACAAATGTTACACTCAAGTAACCAACATCCCAATCAAGATTTAAATCATTGCCATTGCCCTAAGGAGTTTCTTCATGTTTCTCCAGCCTGTCCACCCACCTCTGCCTCCCAAGGCAATCATTATTCTGATTGCTATTCCCATAGACTATTTGCTGACCTTGAACTTCATAGAAGTGACTTTTTGCACTGAACACATAGTATTGTATAAACAGTACTTATTGCAATGGCTATCCTCTGGTTTAATGTTTATGAATTTCTCTATATTTATCACGTTTTTATTTATGGTAAGTCAAAATTTACTTAATTAAAAATAATATTAAGTCAATTATAGTGGAGGTGGTGTGTAGATGAGGAAGATGGATTGGTGCTTGAGAAACACTGAATTCTGGCATGATATTTAAGAGCACAGGGCCCATGCTCACAGATTCCTGGATCTTGACCACTTAATAGCTAAGTGACTGGGTGATACGCCAACGCCTTGGTTTTCTTATTTGTAAAATGAGATCTTACTAATCTTCATAGGATTGCTGTGAGAATAAGATAATCTAATGCATTTAAAGTTTTAACTGAATGTGTGACACACAAGTAGTCCAATACGTAGCATTTTTTATTAGATTAGGATGGTACGCGGTTAAATTATTAGGATTTTCTTTCGAGCCTTATACTGGCAACAACTAGTATGGCAACTACAGACTACTACTTTCTTGGCTACCTCCTCCTGCTTCCCTTTGGGGTGAGCTCATAGTGCCCTCCACTGGAAAATTAGAGGGGCATTACAGGATATGACCACTCCAATGCTCCTTAGGGATATAGAAATTCCTCTACAGGCATTCTTTTTATGCCCAGGTTGTGAATTAAAGGAACAGTTGTGTTTAATGTATTTTTCCAGTGTCTTACTACATAAGTCAAATTTCCTTCTTTGGCTGGAAGCTGGAAATCTGACCTTTCTCCCTTCCCTTTACACCTGAAATTTCTCTTTGAGCTCCTCTCTTGTATATGTCCTCATTTCTATTGCCTTGAATCTGAGTCTTGCTGCCTGAAATGATGTAAGAGTCTCTCCATCTCTAATCTTAACTTGCTCACTCATCTTACTCAGTGCAATGGTGTGGACTTTCAAAATGCAACACTCACCCAGCCCAACCTTGTTTGAGACTTGTTTTAGGGCCCTAATATCCAAAGCCTTTGAGGGGCTTTCTCTTGGTTCCCCTCCCATGACTCTGACCCTAGACCTTCAAACTCCATTCCACACCTCCTCCTTATTGAACTACTTGGAGCTTCTTTCACTTTTTCTTTGTTTCTCTATCCCCTTACATGTGCCATTCCCTTGACCTAGAAGATTTTCTTTCTGATTTGTTTAGCAAACTTCCTTCCATCTATCACAATCCTACTTAGCTATAACTTCTGTAAAGATGTTCTCACTATCACTCTCTTTCATCCCTTACTACGTCTTAATGCTTCTATTGATTCAGTTGTTGCAGAATTTGATGATTACATGTTTTATGCTGGGCAGTTAGCACACAGAAACTATTAAAATTTTACTTCATTTATTCTTCACAATATCCCTCTGGGTTAAATCACTGTTATTATTCCCCCATTTTACAGATGAGAAAACTGAGGTATAGAAATATTAAGTCACTTCTCCAAGGCCACATGACTTTACAGTGAGCTCCATGACTAGGTAAATGTATTGAATATTGGATGCCTACTCTTACTGATGGGCTCAAGATGGTTGGAAGATTGGAAAGACAGTAGATTTCTATCTTCTCCCCCTTCTGCTTCTTTCCTCGTTTGACTGGAGGAAGGAGAGCTTCAAGTCTGGACAGATCATGGCTGGTGTATAATTCAAATTTTCAGTTCAGTTTTCCTCAGCTCTGTGACCAAAGAATAAAATCAGAATTCTTGGTGTCAGCTTTTCCATCTTTACACGGGTAGGATTGCCAGATTTAGCAAATAAATATAGAAGAAAAGATGCCCAGTTAAATTTAAATTTTAGACAAACAACAAATAATTTTTTAGTTGAAGAATGTCTTAAACATTACATGGGGCATAATTATGCTTAAAAAAGCATTTACTATATATTGAAACACAAATTTCACTAGATGTTTTATTTTCTCTTTGGCAGTCCTCCCTGACTAGAGGATCCCAGTAGTCACTAAAGAAAGGAAGCTTACTGTCTTTATGCACCAGCTTTTTGCCAATTATCCAGCATTGTACTTTGCATTCATTAATGCTTCCAATCACCTTGGGCAGGTGAGTGGGTATTAGTGGCAACTATTTTACAGATTTCTTTTCTAAGTAAGATCTACCATTTATTGGATTCTTACTATATACAGTGAGACAGATTAAAGATAGCCGTAAGTTCTTTGACATTCCTTCCATTGAGAAGTGTGATCTAGATTTCCTATCACTGAATCAAGAGAGAGAGGTGATCTGTGATTGCTTTGACCAAAAGATTATGTGGAAGTGATGCTTCCACTTCTTGCCTTTGGGAATGCTCATTTTGGTGCAAACCAAACACCATATAAGGAGTCCGACTACCTGACACTGCCATGTTGTGAGGAAGCACAAGCCACATAGAGGGGGCCTGCAGAGACTCTGGGAAGATTAGATGCCATGTGGAGAAAGAAAAGCTCATGTGGATGAAAAATACAACTGAGAAGTGAATCCTCAACCCTAAATTTAGTGAAGTTAGTGAATCTTCAGCTAACTCCATGTGGATAATAGATGAAATTCCCAGCTGTCTTTCTCACATTCTTAACCTACAAAATCATATGCAAGATAAAATGGTTGGTTTAAACCACTAAGTTCTGAGGTTATTCCTCATGCAGTAATAAGTAATTGGACCAAATTCAAGACCATTTAATGAGTCCTGGCCTCATCATGTATTAGCTCTGTGACCTTGGATCTCAATATCTCACCTGTAAAATAAGGAGAAAACTCAATTTTTTCAAAAGAGGAAATTCAGGCAGAGAACGACTTAGTAATTTGTTCAAGTCCACACAGGTAACAAGAAGCAGATCTGGAAAAAGCTCTCATCTGCCTGATTCCAAAGCCTCGTTAATATTTCTCCATTTCTTCTTCATTCTCACCACCTTCAAAATCTAAGCATCAGTTTTCCCATCTGTAGAACAGGGATGCTAAGAGTACCTTCCTTATAGGATTATTCTGTGTATCTCTCTCTCTCTCTCTCTCTCTCTCTCTCTCTCTCTCACACACACACACACACACACACACACACACACACAGTGTTTGGCCTAGTGCCTGGCATATAGTAAGCATGCAATAAACATTCATGACTATTACCGTGTTATTATCTCCCCTGCCAAGGCTGGCAGTGAACATCCATCCTGTGCTGCCTGTCTGCTTTCTCCATGTCTCTAACTTGTGGGAAACTTCATCAGGAGGGCATCTTTAACTGAACAACCCAGAGTACTACTTTTTAATATTTGATGAATTCCTGAGGCTGTGGGAGAGCAATATGAGAAATATCCTGCAAAAATCTATTAATGTTAATAAAATGCCACCAAACAGGTTGGCCATTACCAGCAATTAAAGTTTTCAAGCAGGTCAAATAACTTTTCAATGATTTGTGCAGCTTCCTTTTCTGCTCACTTTTTTTTTCATTTTTATGGAAATATGTATTATTTTTCTGTTTAAGGTCCTGGACCTTGGCCTGTCCTCCTCCCCGATTCTAACCAGTGGTTTCAAACACTAAATAGGTGTTTATATTCTCTGCTCATCCATCACAGATGTGAGAACTCCAAGCTCCAAATGATAGCTGAAACATTCAAAATTGACTGCCAAAAAGGATAGCCTTTCAAAAGGAGTTCTCTCAGGTTTTCTAGGCTTTTTATGGCCAGGGGAGGTGAGAGGAGAGGGAAGGAAGTGCTTTCACTGCTTCCTTTCCTGATGGGAGGAGAAAAGAGAATTCACGTTATTTTGACGGTCAATACATGCCAAGTGCCATGCTACCCACCTTCCCATATGTCTCTTATAATATCTTTACAGTAAAACCAAAAATCTTTGTGGGCAGATTGAAGAATAGAGGCTCAGAGACCTGAAGCCAGTTGCCAAAAGTCACACAGCTAGCCAGGGGTCAGGATTGGAACTGAGAGTTTTAAGGTCTCAGACTCCAATGGTCATTCATTTTGCTTACTCTTCTAGGGAGCTTCTCCCAGAGCAGAAACAACTGATGATGAGATTTGGACTTCAGAGAAGCCGTGATTTGAACCTCTCTTCTGTTACTTACCAGCCATCTGGCGATCTGACTTCAGCTCTCTGAGCCCGTTCCCTCATCTGAAAAACAAACATTGATGTGTAAGGGTGGTTATGAGAAATGAATAAAGTTTGTAAAGAACTTTTCAAACAGCCCCGTAGCACAGAAAGTGACTAAAACATAGTAGCTACGGTACCCTGCTGACCTGCACACTTTCTTCCAGGTCTTCTCTCTTTCTTGGAAAGGGAGACTGTGTTTCTCAACACCTTTTTGATGTCTATCACCTAGAAAATGACTGTGCTTGCCTTTCATGGTCAAGCTAAGCTAAGTGATGTCTGGGGTCTTGCAGAGCTAGAGGATAAGACTCTTGGTTTTCCCAAGCCTCCAGTTGTAGTTCTAGGCTCATAAACACCTGCCTATGGAATGTACTTTGGTTTACTCAAGCACTGAATTCCCTAATATCCACCAAACCCATTCATGTTTAGAACAGCAGAGCTAGAGAAAATCTCCTGGCTCATCTACTGTGGAGTCATTGGTTTAAGCAGTAGCAGAAGACAGGCTATGAAATGCACAGGGAATTTTAACTATCTTAGCCTGGTAGTGACATATGTCACTTCTGTTAATATTTATTTGGTTACGACCTGTCATTCAGCTTTTTCTAAATGGAAAGAGGCCGGGAAGTGTAGTCTCTCCTATTTGCTTAGGACAAAAAAGATAGCTAGCCACTGGTGATAGCAATGTCTGCCACAGTGTCCAATTAATATTTGTTAATAAAAGACTAATAATAGCAGATATTTTTGAGCTCTTCCTATGCCCTGGGTATTGTACTGAACAAGGCTGATTTGTTCATGATCTTCTTTGATACTCACAGAAACCCTGTGTGATAGGCATCATTATGATTCCCATTTTAGAGATGAGCAATTGGAGGCACAGAGAAGCTAAGTCAATCACTCCAGTTCACAGTTAGAAGTAGAGGACCTGGGCTTCAAGCCCAGGTCATTAGATCTCAGATTCCCCCCCTCCCAATAGAGAGTAGCCCATACTAACTACTGGTTGGGCACATCACCTACCCACTGTAAAACAAGCAGAATGCTGCAAGCAGAAAAGAGGCCAGAGAAGCAATGGTTAAGCGGAATGGAGTCAGTTTTTCCAAGGGGGGTGGGCGATCACAGGATGATTTGGGGGGTAGACATGGTCTTTGAATTGTATCTTGAAGGATAAGAAAGAAATTTTCGAGCAGATGAATGATGGAAGTATATCTAGCCTGAGAATCCCGCTGTATCCTCAGTGCCTTGGATAGTATCTGTCATATAGTATATGCTTGTTAAATGCTTGCCCAGTGAAAGAACAAATGAAATGAACTGTGATATAGCATAAGTTCTTTGATGATCCAAGCTACAATTGTCAGCAAGAAAAGGGGAGATTGAATTATCTAAGAATGGGGCAAGGGAAGTCTTCCTGGAAAAGATGCAATTTGCAAGAATGCCTGTCTCAGATTCTGGATGGGCAGGTAGAGGCATTTGCATTCTTGGGCTGGCATCTTTCTGAAAAACTCGTGAGCTGGAAGAAAGCAAGTCAGGCAGGCCCTAGTGGCATCCAATTCTGAAGGTGCAGGGTTTGAGGATCACCCAGCTGTTTCTGATGGCAAGCAAGCTGTCTGTCTGCCCCATCAGCATCCTCCTGTTTGGGAGACAGGAACAGATGAACAGAATGCGGAGGATGGACATGAGCAAATGTCACACTTGTAGAGCAATTGCTGCAGGGTCACTGAGACAGGAGACTGGAATTTCATCTCAGTTAAATCCCATTTAGTTTTCCAAGATTAGAAAGAAGGTGTCATTTTCTTTGTAGGATTTGTTTTTTTAAGTTTGCCTTCTCTGTACATGATCTCTGTAATAATAAACAGTAATAAAAGTGGGGTGGTGGTGGTGGCGACTATCTCTCCTCCTCTTTTTTTAATAAGGGAACTTTACAACATCATTTTAAAATATGATCTGGTAATTGGGTCACTGGTCTTTGAGATTCTTCCCAGGAAAATAAGTTGTTTTCATGTTGGTGTCTTGGTGCACAGCCCTCTCTTGGCAGGTCTTTCACGGATGAGGTAAAAGACAAGAAATGTGTCCAAAGCCAAGGCACGCCGTCTTTAGAGCTTGAATTTTTAGACTCATAAATCCTTTATACCTGCAGCCTTTGAGTATCTGGTCCCAACTGAATCATGCCTAAGAGCCCGTCAACTGAACACTAACTTTTTGTTTAAGCTGTTCTCTTTGCCAGACAATATCCATTTCTTCCTCGACAAACGCTACCTGTCCAAATTATTAACAGTGTTCCATGTGTGATTCAGCTGCTACTTCTGCTGTAGCATAGAGCAAAGCACAAAATAGGTGATCAACTAGGCTTTGGCTGAACTGAGGTGGCAGAACTGGAAACCTTGAAGACTAAGCTCTTTTCAGCATTCCATGTTGCAGAGGACTAAAAGAGAGTAAAACAGAAGCTTGATGGGGGTCCTCCTGTGATGTCAGTTAACACTACTGAGTCCTAAATGGCAGGTGCTGTCCCAAGTGCTTTGTATGGATACGCTTATTTATTATAGCATAGAGTGACCATACATTCCAGGGTATGTGGGAAAATTCCAACGTACCCTCCATGTCCCAGAAAAATTCTTTACAGTGTTGCCTTCCACTCTCAAAATTCTCTTGGTTTACAAAACAGATCACAGGCTCACTCAGTTTAATTGTCATGACAGCTCTGTGAGGGAGGTGCTGTGATGAGCTTTTCTGTACAAGTGAGGAGACTGGGACGTTCAGAGAAGCGCAATGACTTGCCTAAAGTCACACAGCCGTGAGAGGTAGAGCTGGGATCTAGACAGATCAGATTCTTATCACTGAAAGTAGGATAAGAAGACATATTATTTGCTGCCAAGAGTTAAAGAAGAGAAGGCATTGTTAAAAAAAATATTGGAAGCATTTGGGCCACACGACATGACTTTATAGGTTAGGGTAAGATTTGGTCCACTCATATATTCATATAATATGTACTTATTGAGTGTGAGTGTGTACCAGGCATGCAGGTTGCTGGTGCAGAATCATGAATTAGACACACACACACACACACACACACACACACACACATATAGGTACATGTATGTTTTCTCCTCACAGGGAGTATGAAGCTTAGTGGGGAAAACAGATGTGGAATTACACCAAATGTTATCACCAGAGCTTTCTCCTATACTACTCCCAGTTTATTCTAAAAGACAGGCCCAAACTCGCTGCTTTTTGACAAGTCCAAGATATTGTGGAGCCTACGGAGTGATCTGGAAAACATAAAGGAAGAATTTTTGGCAAGAGTAAAAATCGAGAAATTTTTACATTGAAAAAACAATCAGTCATATTTCTGATTTCTCTTGGAAACAGAAATTGTGGATGTGATACTATCTGGCTCCCCTTGTTCTAGAGAAGAAATTAATTCAGTGAAGTAGTAACTCCCCTCTTTAAATGAGAAATACACTCGAGAGTTCAGCAGAGGCCCCATCTGGGCTACATTAATCATTTATGTCACCTTCTTGGCTCCTAAAGGCATTTGAGTTTACAATTCCTGCTTTACATGTAGTTTCTTCCTTAAGTTTCCTTATGGGTTGTTTTTAAAAATTTTTAAGGTTTTAAACACACCTATTTTCTGAGTTTTCTATTTATGTTCAACATGTCGAATTGTAGGAATTCCTTTTGGAAAAAAAAATAGCTTTCTGATGCTACAACTGCCTTAGGTGGTATCCAAGGCAGACATCACTAATCCATCATGACCCTCCTGCCCACTGAGCCTGGAAGTGGCCACAGTGTCTTCTGCATAGCTGTGGGCAGCCACTGCTAATCAATCAGAATTGGCATATATAACGAAACTCATCTGTTTCTCTAACTTTTTATCTACTTAAACTCCTTAAGTACTGAAGAGTATGTTTTATTCTTCTTTATTTACACTCTATTTCTCAAGGTGAGTCTCATGGTAAGATTTTCCAAATGTGGTGGATGGAGTAAGCTCTCCCAGGCAGGCCTTATCTGAGCCCAACTGTCTGTCCATCGTGTCTACTGGGCTTCTGGAAAAGGAGTCAAGACTTCTGAAGAAAGGAGAAGGGAAAAACAAAACAGCTCCAGAAAAGAGTGTTCCTCTCCTGTTTCTTTTTTTTCTCTCCATCTTGCAAAAAGGTAAAAAGACAATAGAAACCAGCCAAAAGCTCATTAATGCACTTGACCTTCCAAAAGAAAATTAATTCCAACTTCACACTTACCGGCTGTGCTGCTAGCTTTGTCAAAACATTGGCATCATTAGAAAGGAGATGACATGGCTTGAGGGGACAAAGAGTCTGCCACCTCCCCACGCTAGACTGAGTTAGCAGGAGCTGGCAGGAAGCACACAGAGGCGCCCGCCCTGTCAGCTTTTCACTATGGATTAGGCTTCCTTCTGTTGGCTCTGGAAATTGTTATCACTTTCGAGACGCCCTGATGATTCTTACCAGGCTCCCTGACAGCACGAGCCTGCAGAGGGGTAACCTTCCTGGGGGCTTATGCTGGAAGGTTAGGACTGTGTGTGTGTGTGTGTGTGTGTGCGTGCGCTCGCATGTGCGCACATACACGCCTTCATGTCCCTGTATGTCTATGGGCATGTGGAAGTATGTATGAGTGAATTTGGGCATTTGTGAGTGGTATGTGTGTGCACATCTGCATGTGCCTGTATGTCTATGGGCATGTGGGAGTATGTGTGTGTATTAGGCTTCTCTAAAGAGACAGAACTGATAGGATGGATATATGAAGGAGGGGTTTATTAGGAGAACTGACTCACATAGCCACAAGGTGAAGTCCCACAAAAGGGCCTCTGCAAGCTGAGGAGTCAAGAAGCCAGTTCAAGTCCCAAAAACTCGGAGATAGGGAAGCTGATAATGCAGCCTTCAGTCTGTGGCCGAAGGCCTGAGAGCCCCTGGTGAACCACTGGTGTATGTCCAAGAGTCCAAGAGCTGAAGAACTTAGAGTCCGATGTTTGAGGGCAGGAAGAATCCATCAGGGCAGAAAGGTGGAGGCCAGAAGACTCAGCCAGTCTAGTCCTTCCACTTTCCTCCGCCTGCTTTTATCCTAGGCATGCTGGCAGCTGATTAGATGGTGCCCACCCAGGTTGAGGGTGAGTCTGCCTCTCCCAATCCACTGACTCAACTGTTAATCTCTTTTGGCAACGTCCTCACAGACAAACCCGGGAACAATACTTTGCATCCTTCAATCAAGTTGACACTCAGTATTAACCATCACAGGATGTGCATATTGTGTCTATGTGTGACTATAGGGCACGAGGCATAGTATGTGTGAGGTCTCAGACTGGGCCAGTGTGTGTACGTGCGTGATTATGTATAAGTAAATGCATATGCACACATACATGTGCATTTTCGTATGGATGTGTGAGTGAGCTTGTATGCATGTGTGTAAATACATTTGGGCAGAATGCATATGCCATTGTGTGCATTAATAGGCATGTGTGCTTTGCCAAGTGCATACATGTGTGTAGATCTATGTAAGGTAACTCATGTGCATGTATGTTTAGGATGTGTGTACTCATGTGTGTAATTGTAAATGTTTTTGAATGTGTGCACACATGGGTGTGAGTGTATGTTGGTATGTGTACATGTCCACACTTGTGTGTTTATAAGATTGTTTACAGTGCTGCTTTTATCCTCCCCACACAATCTCAGGGTATTATACTTAGGCACCAGTAAATCACAGACACTAACCTCCCATTCTTTTATTTAATGACATTGATAGTTGTTATTTTATAAATTATGGTAGTTAGCATGACGAAACACAGAACTTTTTGGACTTCTGGACTCTTATTATTTTGATTTTAAATGATAATTTTGAAGTTTATGAGAATTGGAGGGATTATTATCTTTTCATTGTTTGGGGGCTCTAAATATCTTAATCCAGCCCTAGTTTACATGTAGGCCATAATAAATTGTGCATGAAAGTGCATGTGTGTGTGTGTGTGTGTGTGTGAGAGAGAGAGAGAGACAGAGAGAGAGAGAGCATATTTGTGTATTCAAATCAGCAGTAAGTGCCTACATATAAGAACAAATGCAAGTACTTCTCCATCCACATTCTCGGCCAGGCTTTAGTTTAATTAAAAAATACATGCAAAGCTTCATCTGGATCAAGTACCATTTTAGTTGCTGGGGAGAGAAATTTGAGAAAGCAGCCTCTGCCCTTGGAGAAGTTTCCTCATATTTGTCAACTCTAAATATTTGATGGTAGGTCCTCATGGATCTGGGTGGAGATGGAGACTAAGAACATGCTCAGGCTCAGGAAGGAGAGGCCATTTGATTAATGATGTCTGCCACAGACACAGGATGTGGAGGTTGAGGCAAGTATGTCATTTATTTGCCAGAGTCAGAACATCACACCCCAAATGACTCTTTGTGGTCCTGTATTCAATTTCTTCACTTTATAGCTGGAGAAATTCTAGGTAGAAAAGGAAAGAAAGTTGTTTGAAGAGGGCTGAGCCTAGGGTGAGGGAAACAAGGAGCCTAGCATGCAAAATTTAAGGAGGCACTCAGACTCAGGCCTGTGAAAATGCCAATTCTTCACTTACATGACCCTGAGAATGAGCACCTCCTTAAATGTTGTGCCCTAAGTGTCTCGTTTGTCTCATCTTAGTTCTGCCTCTGGTTCAAAGTTACTTTTTCAAAAGTCACCACATACTCTACTAGGAAGAATCACTGCCTCTTTATGGAAAGTTCAGTGCCTTTATTTGCTAACATTCATCTGGTTAAAAGTAACAGAAATCAAGTGAAGCTTGAGACAAATGGGACTGGGATATTAAGGTGGGGAAGAGAGAGACCTATGACCGGGACCCTGCAGAAAATTCTCTCTCCGTCTCCTGCACTTGCTTCTTTCTTCGTTCTAGATGGAAGGGCTTCCCCTGCTCCATCAGTTCTGAATTTTGAGCGTTTAGGAAATCCTACTTTTCTCATCTATAATATAAGAATAATATTTCTCAGTTTCTTGCTGTATTACATCATTAGGCTTTAAAGAGTAATGTATATAAATCACTCAAGTGAATGACACGGAGTAAGTGCTCAAAAAATTTTAGCTATCCTCCTTATCATACCATCGCTATCGTCATTATCACCACTACCATCATCATCATCATTACCACCACTACCATCACCACCATCATCACTATAACAACCATTATCATTACCATCACCACCATCATCATTATAATCATCATCATCATTACCGTCACCACCATCAGCATCATCAGCATCATCGCTGTTATCACCCATCACCGTCATATCATCACCACCACCACTGCCACCATCATCACCACCATCCTCATCACCACTACCACCATCGTCACTATCATTGTTACAACTACCCACATCATTTCACATTCCTTGCTCATGTGGTGAACGGAAATAGTGGGGAATATTCCCCAGTGTTTCCAAGCCCACACGGCACAGTTCCAAGTTTATGGAAACATCGACTTCCTCCTGTAATGCTTATCCCAAATTCCTTGGAAAGGCACTCTGATTGGCATTAGAAATGCCTAATTCTGATCAAGTCAACTGTGGTCATGTTGGGTACAGATATTCCGGGAGCCTATTTATATAGACTGGTGCAATGTACTAAGCGGGTAAAAAGGCAGATACCCCAGAGTGGCCTAAGTTCTTAAATATTTCTTGGTTTGGCTTTATTGGAACACCACTGAAGAGGGCGGAGAGTTCTCCTGTGCTATTTTGATATGTTTTCAGTTTATCCCCTCACCTGTTGAAGACCCTAAAAATGGCTAAATCTTCTCTACAGTTGGGCTTTCATGGTTCCAGGCTTTAAAGTTCAAGAAAAGCTGCAATTAGTTCACAATTTGTTCTGATCTAGGAAATACCACTGAGCCCACTGAACCCAGAATAGGTAGGTTTTGTGGTGCATGGGTCGCAGGGGTGAGGATACAGCAGGAACAGGAAAATTCTAAAACTTGGAGTCATTATGAATCATGATGGAGGTAGCGAGAAGAGAGACCTAAAATTCCAAGTAGGATAGGAGCCCAGAAAGGGAAGAGAGCTACAGAATATAGAAGGGAGTCTGGAATATAGCAGCATTGTCTACTGGAGGGGGAGGAGGAGGCAGAGGAAGATGAGAAAGAGGAGGAGGAAAAGAAGGAGGAGGAAAGGAGGGCAAGGAGGGGAAGAATAAGGGCAAGAATGGGAAGTAGGAGAAGGGAGAAGTGAGGGAGGAGGAGGAGGAGGAAGGGGAGAATAAAAAGGAGAATGAGAAAGAAGGAGGAGGAAGAGAAGGTGGAGATAAAGAAGCAGTAGTAGTATTGTTTGTAAAAGAATGAAAATGGGTTGGGTGCGGTGGAATCCCAAGACTTTGGGAGGCTGATATGGGTGGATCACTTGAGGTCAGGAGTCGAGACCAGCCTTATCAACATGGTGAAACCCTGCCTCTATTACAAATACAAAAATAGCCAGGTGTCGAGGTAGGCACCTGTAATCCCAGCTGCTCAGGAGGCTGAGGCCAGAGAATCGCTTGAACCTGGGAGGCAGAGGTTGCAGTGAGCCGAGATTGCATCACTGCACTCCAGCCTGCATGACAGAGCAAGAATCTGTCTCAAAACAAAACAACAACAACAAAAGAATGAAAATGATAATAATGATGAAGATGAAGATGATGATGTTTCTGAGGGCTGCCCAGCTTCAGGGAAGCCAAGGTCTAGCTCACACAAACTCCTGAAACTCGCCTCTTCTCCTTCATTGTGCTGTAACCTACCATGCACACCTGCCCTCTACCCCATCCCCCAGCTTTCCCAGGACAAAAAGAAAAGAAAAGCAATTGGGATCCCCCAATAGTAATTCCAGGGTCTGGTTCAAAGGAGGGTGGTGGGGTTTGGAGAGCTCTGCCCTGAGGTAGAAACGGGGGTTTAAGAGCAGCTGGTGAATAATTGATCCGTGTGGCTGGGTGGAGGAAATTGCTGATCCTATATCACCAAGCCCTGGAGGTGGGGATGGGGCCCCCGTGACACAAGATTGAAAAATATGGTAGCAGCTTTGTTTCCACTACGAATATAAATATATTTGACTTTCCCCTTTATCCATGAAAGTCATGGAGAGGATAATTAAACTAACACCTACGTATTCAGAAATTACCAATTGCCAGGTGTTACGCCTGGCTTTTACCTATCTTTTAATCCTCATGTGAAAACTATGACGAAGTTGTTTTTATTAAGTAGAACCTTATGAAATAGCTAACATTCAAAGGTTTTTAAAGTATGAAGCAGATAATCATATATAGTACTTATTACTATTAGGAGGAGGAGGAGTTGAGTCTCAGAGAGGTGAAATAACTTACTCAAAGTTACCTTGCTTCAGCATTAAGATAAACTCCTTACCATGACTGGGACGTTTGTGTCTTCTGAATATTCATTACCTCTCCTGCCTCAATTTACGGCTACTTTCCTCTCTCCTCTCCTCTGAGCCTCAATTTCCTCACTTGTAAAATGAGGATGGTAGCCATCAACTGAAGCTGACATTATCGAGCATTTAGTATACACCAGGAGCAGTGCTAAGCAGTCAGCCGCCAACACCTAATTCTTTTCTCCCAGCCCCTCTCTGATGTGGGTGTTATTCCGATCTTCATTCTTCCAGGGGTGTGAGGAGGTATGATTCAGTGAAGGCATGCACAGGTTGGGCTCAGGGTTTGCACGTGGCAGAAGTTCAGTTAATGTTGCTCTTAGGATTGTAATCCCTCTTGCATGAGCCACAACCTCTGAACAGGAGGACGGAGTGTAGCCTGTTACCAGGACTTAAGCCACCTTCCTCCTAGACCATTGTGAATGCTTTGTAAGTCAAGAAGAGGTACCACATTCCTAGGAAATCCAAGGTGGGAGAAAAGAACTTAAGTCTTTCTGATTTCTTATTGTGAAACATCAACACATGTCTCTTGCTAGTAGAACGTACTCTTTAGGGTGAGTGTGATGAGCTGTTATCCCACATCCTTTTCTTGAAGCATGTGAAGGAGAATGAAAGGAGGGGACTAGCTTGATGCAAAAACTTGTCCTGGCCTGGTCCAGTGGCTCAAGCCTGTAATCCCAGCACTAAGGGAGGCAGAGGAGTTCACTTGAGGTCAGGAGTTCAAGACCAGTCTGCTCAACATGATGAAACCATGTCTGTACTAAAAATACAAAAATTAGCTGGGTGTGGTGGCACACACCAGTAATCCCGCTATTCAGGAAGCTGAGGCTGGAGAATTGCTTGAACCTGAGAGGCAGAGGTTGCAGTGAGTTGAGATCACACCACTGCAGTCCAGCCTGGTCAACAGAGCCAGACTCTGTCTCAAAAAAAAAAAAAAAAGCTTATCCTACAGTGTCATTCTGACCACCTTTTTCTATTGTTGTTTTTTTTGCTAAACCATTCATACACTAACCATTTACTGAGTACCTACCACAGGCCAGTCCATGTTCTAGGTGTATATAGAGGATCCTAATCTCACCTTGCTCCTGTTTTGTACATTCCTGGGTCTTTGACTCATTGAAAACAGCAGCCTAAGACAAGCATCCTAGGAGCCTCTCTTCTACCAGGAGCTAGTCCAGCTCTGATGATTGAATTTGATTAAATTGCACTGGGAAGAATTGCATTGAGTTGCCCTGAGATAGAAATGGGCAATGAGGGCCGGGCACGGTGGCTCATGCCTGTTATCCCAGCATTTTGGGAGGCCAAGGCAGGTGGATCACGAGGTCAAGAGATCGAGACCATCCTGGTCAATACGGTGAAACCCCGTCTCTACTAAAAATACAAAAAATTAGCTGGGCATGGTGGCGCGTGCCTGTAATCCCAGCTACTCAGGAGGCTGAGGCAGGAGAACTGCCTGAACCCAGGAGGTGGAGGTTGCAGTGAGCCAAGATCGCGCCATTGCACTGCAGCCTGGGTAACAAGAGCAAAACTCCGTCTCAAAAAAAAAAAAAAAAAAAAAAAAAAAGAAATGGGCAATGAAAGTGCAGGTGGGGACTAGAGTACTGTGAGGACAAACTGCCTTCAGGAATCCCGCTAAGCACACAACCAGGCACAGTGTAGGCATATTGCAAGATGCTCAGAAGATACTTGTCAGATGGAAGGGAATGGAAGCACAGAAGTTCATGATGGCCATGCTCATTCACGTTTATTCCCAAGTCTGGCTCAGGTTTGGATGGGGGGAGAGGTAGGGCCTGTTTTTATTTGCTGTCGGTTTGGTTTGATTTTCACTGTATCAACTTCCCTGGAAGGGAAGGGGCCTCTCAGGTGAATGGCGAGGAACCCCAGATCAGGCCTGGCTTATATTCTCATAACTTTCTCATATTACCAGCTCTGGATACTGCTGCACAGGCCACCTCATTGTGTAAAAGTCCCCCAAGAATCCTGGTGCACCCTTCAACCATCCTAACTCCCCCCAAGATGACCGGTCCCCCCCAAGCATAACAGCCAGGAATTCCCTGACGTGAGTGACCCCAAGCACATAAAGGGTGCACAAAGACAAAAAAAATAATAGCTTTCCTTTGTTTCACACAACGCCTGCGATGCAATGCCATAAAGCATTTGATTTAGGATATTAAATGCCACTGGTGATGAGAACGTCATGTAAGATTTGCTTTGTGACTTCTTTCTTCTCAAACTGTCATTAAAAATGATTTATAGGTGAACCTAAGTCTAAGAAGCAGCATGATTAGAAACAAGGGTTTGGGAAGGGGACGGTGCAGGGATCAGATTTCCAGGGCAGCCCCACTATCCAGTCTCAGAGACGGAAAAGGCTGAGTGTGAGACCCAACCGCTAACCATTTCAAAGGTAAGTGCACACGCACGGAAGAAACACGTGTTCCTTGCTGAGATGAAAACAATGAGGCCTTGTCGGACATTTAAACTACTGGTTTCAAAAGGTGGATTCTGGAGGAGGGCCTGGCTGGAGAGCGCTTCTTCTGCAGTAGCTGACTTTGTCCCATGCCAGTCTGGCTGCTTTCAAACTAGACTGGAAATCATGGGATGTTGTCAGATTTCACAATAATAAGAACATAAAGGTTCAGTCCCATGCTTTACCTTTACTATTTGCCTGACACTTAAGATAGCAACCCTAGGTGTCAACTATTTAATATTATTGGTAACATTCCTGTTTTACAGATGAGAAAACTGAGGCTCAGAGAAGTACAGTGTTTTGCTCATTGTCACACAACTAGAGTGAAGGGTGGAGCCAGCCAGGATTTGAAGCCAGGCAGCTGAGTGTCAGCGCCCACAGGCTTTAACCCATTCTCCTCCACTGAGTCCCAGCTTCTGACCAAAAGTGATTCTAATTTCTCCTTGCCCATATCTTTCTTAAAGTTTTCTTAAGGGGATGTCTTGCCCATATCTTTCCCCTTAAGAAAACTGCCATTGATTAAGCACCACTGTAGGCGGATACCCTGCAGAACGCTTGCTATGTTATACCTCATCTTCATCTATTACCCTGCAAGACTGAAGATGTATGTTGCTCATTCAACAGAAAATTGAGGCTTAAGGTTTCACTGCCAGAAGGAAGCAAATGGAACCAAGTTGGCCGGATTCTAAAACAAATCTGCTCACGGTAAAACCATATTATGCAAAACTACAGACAAGCACCTTTTTGGGGCGTCTAAGAGTAAGAGTGACCCTGTGGTTTGAGGCTTCTGGAATCATAAAAAGATTTAGACATTAGGGTGGGCTGGAGGTTGCTGGAGACTCTGGGGCCTGACCTAAATGTAAGAACAGAACCCATAAAACTAACTGTAAGAGAAAATAGGCAAAAAGCTTCTCAACATTTGTCTTGGCAAGGACTTTTTTGAATATCACAACAGAAGTCTACAAAAGTGAAAATAACTAAATGGGACTACATCAAACTAAAAAGCTTGTGCACTGCAAACAGAACAAACGAAAAAGAAAAGACAACTGGGAAAAATATTTCCAAGGTACATATTTGATAAAAGGTAAATATTCAACATTTACGAAGAACACTTACGACTCAATAGCAGAAAAACAAATAACCCAATTAAAAAGTTGACAGAGGACTAAACAGACATTTCTCCAAAGGAGACACACAAAAATGGCCAACAGGAATTTGAAAAAGTGCTCGACATCAAGAATCATAAAGGAAATGCAAATTAAAACCGCTGTGAGATATCATCTCTTCACACTTGTAAGGATAGCTTTAGAGACAAGAGATGACTAAAGTCAGTGAAACTGCAGAGAAAAAGGAACCTAGCACACTGTCAGCGGGAATGTAGATTGGGAGAGCCATTATGGAAAACAGTATGGAAGTTCCTAAAGAAATTAAATTGGACTATCATATACCCAGAAAACCCTCTTCTGGGCATATGCCTGAAGGAAATGAAATCACCTTGTAAAGATATAATCACCCCTATGTTCATTGCAGAGTTATTCACAATAGCCAAGATATGGAAACAGATGCCCATCAATGAACAAATGGATAAAGGAAATGTGATACACATTTATAGCTAATGAAATACTATTCAGCCTTTAAAAGAAAGGATATCCTGCCATTTGCCACAACATGGATGAAACTGGAGAAATTATGTTAAGTGAAATAAGCCAAGTGCAGAAAGGAAAATATTACATGATCTCACTTATTGTGGGATCTAAAAGAAAGAGCTCAAATACAGAGAAAGAGAATGAAATAATTGTTACTAGGGGTGGAGTCAGGAGGAAAGAGGGCGATGTAGGTCAAAAGCTTTGAACCAGAAGGCATGTAGAATGAACAAGTCTAGAAATCCAATGTACACCATGAGGACAAAGTTAATAAAATTGTATTCTATTTATGATTTGTGTTCAGTAAGTAGATTTTACGTGCTCTCACCACAGAAAAGTAACTACGTGAGATGGTAGATATGCAAATCTGCTTCACTATTGTAGTCATTTTACTATCTATGTGAATCCCTCAATAACATATTACAAATCTCAGAAATACAAATAAATAGACATATTCCACGTCTTGGAAAGTGTTTGTTGAATGAGCTGAATCAATAGGAATGATGAAAGAAGAAAGTGTTAGAAAAAACAGGAAAGAGAAAAAGAGGAGAAAAACGATTCATTTGAAATTGCAAATGGGAGAATCTGATCATAGACTTGTTTTGTGTTTAGTGTTTTTGTCAGTCACGATAAGTTAGATTAGGCTGCGGTAACAGACAGCTCCCACATTTTAGAAGCATAAATAGAAAACATTTATTTCTTGCTCATGCTACATGTTCGTTGTGTTCCTGCTGGTAGTGTCAGTGGGGTTACATTGTTCGTTTGTTATTGTAACAACTCAAGACCCTACCTGGAAGCCTTATCTCTGTATGTGTTTCCATAGTGAATAAGGCAATGGGAAGAGTCTAGGTGGATGGCACAATGGTTTTTATAGTTTCCACCTCGAAGTGATGAGTGTCACTTCTGCTGACATCTTACTGACCAAAGCAAGTCCCGTGGTCATGCTTAACTTCAAGGGGACAGGGAAAGTGTGATTCTATCTTGCTCCTTGGAAGGGGCAGTTCTGGAATTACTCAGTAAATAGCACCAATGAAACCACAGTGTTTAAATATTCTTTAATTAGGTGCCAATACTTAATGACTAAATATTCTGTGTAAATAGAGATGTCTGGCTTCTCTGGACAGAATAGGGAGATCTGGCAACATGAAGCCATTGGCACCAAGCAGGGGTTGCCTTTCAGAAGAAGCATGTGCACTCTCAAGTTCGCCACTGGCCACACCTGGCCCACTTCACTCATTTTGGTTTGGTGCCTGGCTCCTAAGAGCATTTGATATGCAGACTCCTGGTTTAAAAGGATGAAAGTAGCCACTCTGTGTTGGCTCAGGCATTTGTTCCCAACACCAGATGCACTTGTAATCTATTCCCATCCCAGAGATGAGTAATGCATGCCCTAGAAGAGTCTTGCATGACCTGGGATCAGGCTTGCTGGCTGGAGCACCCAGGCTTGTTGGCAACAGTGGGATTGTATAAGCCCGCTAAGGGAGTATTTAAGGGATTCACAGAGAAGGGGAGGGAACATGAGTGTTTAGAAGGAATAGCAGAGCCCATGCCCCTGGTGAGGGATGCCCAGGCTGGTGGGGATGAAGGCAGGCAGCTGCTTCTCCTGGAGTCTCCTATTTCATTTGAATTTGCACTGCCCACACAATTCCTCTGGATTCTCAGCATCTCTGCCTGGAGGAGGCATGGGAACCTGCTTATGCCACCAGCAGCTTGGGTTGAGATGCTGTTTAGTTCCCAATTGTGACCTAAGCCCAACAAGGTGTGAAAAGACTATGGTGAGAAGGTATGAGGTTGCACTCACTAAAACCAAGTGTTTCAGTCAGGTTAGGTTAGATTCTGTTGCAGTAACAAACAATTCCAGAATTTCTGTGACTTTCAACATCTAAAGGTTATTCTCACTCACTGTTTTCACTCACTCTACATGTCAATCTTGAATCAGCAGGGCGACTCTACTCAGATTCCAAGGAGAATGAGTTAACCACCATCTTAAATCATCAGTCTCCATTATAGAGCGAGAGAGCTCAGCAGAGTGTCACATGGGTCCTCCAGTACTCTTGCCCAGAGGTGACACATCCCTTATACTCTCAACTTATTGTGTGAAACTAATCATATGCAGCTCTCAAGCATCAGGGGGTCAGGAATTACAGAGAAGCAGAAATATTTGGTCAACAAAATTAGTGAATGACTGCCATATCAAAAGAGGAATCTACTGGTTTTATCAACAGCATTCTATGCATATAAAGATTCTGGCTAGGCCCTGTGGCTAATGCCTGCAATCCCAACACTTTGGGAGGCTGAGGCGGGAGGATCACTGGCGGTTAGGAGTTTGAGACCAGCCTGACCAATATGGTGAAATCCCCTCCCTCCTAAGAATACAAAAATTAGCCAGGCATGGTGGTGCACACCTGTAATCCCAGCTACGTGGGAGGCTGAGGCAGGAGAATCACTTGAACCTGGGAGGCAGAGGTTGTAGTGAATCAAGATCATGCCACTGCACTCCAGCCTGGGCTACAAGAGCAAAACTCCACCTCAAAATTAAATAAATAAATAAAATATAAAGATTCTATTAGATGTGAGCTTCATTGTCATCAGTAATTAAAAGCATCAGTCTTCAAGGTTCATGGCCTTGGTACTTGCCTTTCCTTTGCCCAGGACACCATTTCTTCTCCTCTCTTGTTTGCTTCTTCTCAGCTGAACTACCATTGCTGTGCACAGGCTTTTCCTGACTGCCTGCTCCAATATCATCCCCCCACTCCCCAGTCGTTCTATCATGTGCCATTTTTGAAAATTCTTCTTCCTTTTATCACTGTCTAGAATAATCTTTTATTTAAAAAATTCTATGGGTATGTGTTTGTATTTATTTATTGTCCTTATTCAGCCTCCCACTTCAGAATGCCACCACCATCTGAGCAGGCACCACTGATCACCTGCATAGCTATACTCACATCATCTTGGACTTGATAGAACATAGTAGGTGTTCAATAGATCTGCGTGAAATATACATGAAATAAATATGTGCTCACTAAATATGCATGAATGAACATCTCGATGATATAACCAGTTTATTAAGTAGTATGTGCAGCTGGTACTCCTACTTTTTAACCCTCCCATATCCACTTTACAAGGTGGACATTAGGATCAGTCACATTTTGCAGAAAGGAAAACTGAAACTCCAAGAGGTGAAATGAATTAGCTGAAGCCAGAACTAGGAAATGGCAGAGTCGATATTTAAGTCAGAGTTTGCCAAAGCATATGCCATTTCTGCTGGGCTACACTGGCCCTCAAAGGGCAGCTGTTGATGAGGTCTCCTGGGTGCAAGATGTGGGGCCAAGGGCGAAGGGGATGGGATAAGGACACATTCATGGTCCTTGTCTTCTCCTCCACAGAATCACACTTTACTAGTTGACACGGTTTGGCTCTGTGGCCGCCCCCAGCCAAATCTCGTCTTTGGTTGTAATCTCCACATGTTGGAGGAAGGGCCTGGTGAGAGGGGATTAAATCATGGGGGCAGACTTCCCCCTTGCTGCTCTCATGATAGTAAGCGAGTTTCTGTGAGATCTGATGGTTTAAAAATGTGTGGATCTTCCCCCTTCACTGCTTCTCTTGCTCATCCATGGTAAGACGTGCTTGCTTCCCCTTTGCCTTCTGCCATGATTGTAAGTTTCCTAAGGCCTCCCATCCATGCTTCTCATTAAGCCTGGAGAGCTGTCAGTCAATAAAACCTCTCTTCTTCATATATTATCCAGTCTCAGGTAGTTCTTTATAGCAGTGTGAGAACAAACTAATACACTAGCCTAGGATTTCAATGATTCCATTTATTTAATATCTGATTTACAAGTTGAAGTGAGTTGAATGGTGGTTCCTGAAAAAAAGATGTGTCTATAGCCTAGCCCTGAGAAAGCATTTGGGAAAAGGGTCTTTGCTGATATAACTAAGTTAAGGACCTCAAGCAGAGATTATCTGGATAACTCAGGTGGGCCCTAAATCCAATGACAAGTGTCTGTATAAGAGACCAAGGACACGAGAGGAGAAAAAGACATGACGGTGGATGCAGAGATGAGACTTATGTAGTCATCAGCTAAGGAATGCCTATAGCCATCAGAAGCCAGAAGAGGCAAAGATGATTCTACTAGCTGTGCTTGATTTTTAGACTTCTGGACTCCAGACTCTGAGAGATTACATTTCTGCTGTTTTAAGCCACCAAGTTTATACCAATTTGTTAGAGAAGCCATAGGAAATTAAATACAGGTTCATAGCTAGGAAATTTTAAAAATGTGTATTTTGGGCATGGGATTGGGTTCCCGGGCCCCATGCTCACCTCCTTAGATGTCCCCGTTTTATGCTCACTCAAGTCTGACTTCCTATGCCTCCATACAAGGCCAGACCGTACAATGACCTTGGTGCCTCCTTACCTCAAAGCCTTTTCTAACCTTCCCTGATGGTTTATACACACTCCCTCCCAAATGCCTGTGCAGTCTTTGATGTCTAGCTCTGAGTGGCAGTACAGGATACAAGTGAAGTGCAAAGGACTATGTAAATGGAAGTTGCTTTACATCCAGCTCTGCCACTGGGTCTTGCTTTCCTTTCCTGTAGAAAGGGCATATTAGCAACTTCATAGGATAGAGATGAGGCTTAAATGGGAAAGTATGTTTTAAACTCTAAGCAAAATGCTGGTCCTCACTACATACTAGTAGTATTGATAATATGGAACCAATTTGAGAAATATAATCATTGAAAAGCTGCATTAACTCATCCAGCTCAATTTAGTTTAATAAACTCTGTTGTGATACTGTGGGAATGCATAGCTGGGTGGGATACAGTGTGTGTTCTGGAAGACATGGCTAAGATGTTCATTATAAAATGCAGTTATGCTGCATTTTAACCGTTATGCTGGGTTAACCAGTACTGCCAAATGAAGGATAAGAGCCTTGCCAAAATACTAAAACGACCTGTTTTGTGGGAGGGATGAGGTGGGGAGAATCTGTATTAAAGTTCAGTTCAGTAAAAAAGAAAGGGCCACATCTTAGACTAAACCCCATAAGAAGCATATAGAGAGTAAAAGTACTTCCATATTTCTGTTCAACAAACCAGATGGCAAAAAATGTAAAATCAAACCTATTACAAAAAGAAGGAAGAATAACATTTAAATGGCTGTTTTCATCTCTGTGCAGCATGACATTGATGAAAATGTGAATTATAGTTGCTAAAAGGAGGATCTTTCACCAAGAGATGTCTTTAGTTACACGGTTCAACATCTTAGTTTGGTCCAACACTAAAAGAAAGTCCATGTGACATGTCATCGTCTTGATCAGTCTTTGAAAATTAATGCCCGAACCAAAGGCTGTCAAAAGGCCCTCCTTTTCTTTTGGCCTTTAAAAGAAATATACTAATTTGCACATCACGTCATTTCTCAGCATTCTGGCTGCCATCTACTATTCTCCCTTAGAAAAAGAATTCTCCAGAATGCCCACAAGTGTGAGCATCACTGTCATTTCTTGTTGACATTTTTCTTTTGTCCCCGGCGGTACATGTCCTGGATGTGTAATATGAATTTAGTGCCTTCTTATTAATAAAACCAGACGTCAGCATGTGGCAACTTCAATTCTAACCATCCTTCTGCACTACTCAAAGAGGCCTTCCACTCTCCCGACTGGTTCTCAAGTGACCCCAAACCTAATTAACCTGAATTCCATCTCTCATCTCCCCAGGGAGAGGAGAAGCATGCCAGCCCTTCATCTTCCCCATTCCTCTTCCTCTCCACAGACTGGGACAAGCTCTCTAGAGAAATCCTCTTCTTGTCTCAGGCACTGCAATCACTGGTTTCCTCAGAGTTCTGCCTGAAATGGGGTGTGTTTTTCATTTGAAATGAGTCCACATCTGGGACTCACTTAACTTGATTTGGGAAGTCCTGTGTTTCTGATCCAGAAAAACAAAACAAAAAAAATTGTGAAAATAAGCCTGTTTTTCTTTTTTTCTTCCAGTGTGGATTGATTTACTTCTGTTATACTTAGCTTGCAAGGAAAAACGAAGAGGAAGAGAGAGAGAGAACAATGAACAGTGAATCGACTTGGCTTTATGACCACCTTCCCTTGTTGGATAACTAGGCCTTACATATGTGGACTGATTGAATTATTCCACTTCCACAGAGAGAGAAAGCAAGGATGAAATCTTCCTCCTGATTGCTGTCCCTTTGGGTTTCCTGCCCAGGAAAAATGGTGCAGGATGAAGGAGCAGCTATTAGAAACCACAAAGAAGCAAAACTAACTCATATATTTGGATTCAATCTTGGCTGGCTTGAATTACTAAGCTAAATAGTTGGAGCTTTATTCTGTAGTACTGGAAAGCACTTTAAGATATTTGGGTATAGAAAATATGCAATGAATTCTAACCTCCAAACTCTCCTGTTTACTGGGATATATAAGTGATGGACTCAGTATTAGAAAATTCAAGCTTAAAAATTGGATGTTATGTGCATAATGTAGGCTGATGTATAGAGATGATTATTTATAGTATTAAACATTCATTTTTCCACATGAATACACTATAATTCTCTTTTTAAAACAACTAAACACTCCACTTAAAATTTTATCCAATTTACAAATAAATGAGTAATACATATTTTTACTATAATTTTTTATAGCTAAATCTTCTACTTAAAATTTTATATAATTTACAAAAAAGTTATACATATTCTTTTACTACAGTTTGTAATAGCTGAGCCCTCTACTTAAAATTATATCTAATTTTTCAAAAATAAGTGACATATTTGTTTAATATAGTTTTCTAAATAGCTAAACCCTCTGCTTAAAAATTGTGAAGGGGAGTTTGGTGAACCTCTTCTGGTTCTAAAACCCACCAGATTCATGAATGGCTCTTTGTTCAATTAAATGCTGTTAAATTTAATTTTTTCTGAAGTTTTATTTCTTTTAACAAGAGTCACGTATAGTTCTAAGAAATAATAGACATCCCTGTGTTCCCGTCACCCACTTGCCCCATAACATCTTGCAAAACTATAGTATTTACCGTGTCCAAAGATTTCAGATATTTTTAAAAATAAAATTGAAACTAAGTTTTGAATAAGTTATTTATGCAGGGGAAACAAAAGCTAAAATTTACAAAACAGGAGACAGGGAAAAAGTGGGTATTCTCCTGCGCCTTTCAGATACCTCGTTGTCCACCCTGGAGTCAAATGTTGTTACAATTTTATTGCCCATCCTTTCTCAAATACTTATAAATTTACAAATATTATATTCCTCTATATGTATATGTGTATATATCTTTCCTCTCCATACAGTGAGAGCATATGATATCTGCAATTATGAATCTTGCCTGTTTTACTTAATATCTTGGAAAGATTGTTTTGGTAAGAAATGAACCCTCAAGCTGAGTTTGAGAAATATGAAAAAACATGGTGGAAGGGCATTCTTGGCAGAAGGAGCAACATGAGCCAAGGCCCAGAAACAGAAAGGACACTGATTTTTCAAGAAAGAGGCGAGAGACTATTATGTCTGGGGGACAAAGAAGGAGGAGGAGAATGGCCAGGTAGATCGCTAATTCTCAGACCACTTTCTGAGGGACCGTGAACTTGCTCACATTCTCCATGTGGCCCATACCCTGAGGCCCAGAGTCACTGTATGGCTGACGAGGACTCTTCCCACTGCAACTCAGCTCCTTGCTCTGTAGACCTGCTAGACACAATGAGGCTGCTTGTTCCCGAGGCCTCGAGAAGAGAGCCGGCCAAGAGAATTGTTAGTTTTCCCAAAAGCCCACTTTCGTTCTTCCCCGCCTCCTTCAAGACTTTTTCCATGCCCTGCTTGTCTTCTCAGACAGTTAAGGACATGACAAAGAGCAATGGTTGAGGGCAGCAATTCTTGACTTTTTGTTTTTTAGCTTAATTTGCAAGAGACAGCAAGATGGGAAAATGTGCCTCCGATTATGACCCCTCTGTGCTTCCTAAAAGCTTCTTTCTCAACTTTTAAGTCTCCTCAAGTTTCAAACCCTCTCCTTTTCTTTCCCCTGTTCTTTTTTCCTCTATTTAAACTAATCTAAAAAAGCTATAAAAAGCCTCTGACACCATAAATTCCCCTATAAACCCTGGTTTTATGGGTTTAATTGCCCCTTTTTACAGTGCTGCATGCCTGGGTCCTGAAACACTTTAGTTTTGCAGGACAAGTTCAAATGCATAGTAAGAGTCTGGGCCATCCCATGATGGGGTTTTGAACTCTGGGAGCCCATAAGGCCACTCGTTCTAGCCTTGGCTGAACAATTTTTTTCACAGGTAGCCCAGGACCAAAATGAGACGCGTTCCTATGTGAGAAAATAGCCACATCCTTAGAGAATGTCACGTTCTCTAAAGTCCCTTGAAGCCCCAGAGTTAGTTCTGGTCAGAGAGAGAGCCCGTAAAAGCAATATCAACAATGCCACGGTAACCATTTATCAAGTGCTAGTAACTGTGCAAAATGGATTTTATGTGTATAATCCTCACTACAACTCTGCAGGTTGGGGCCATCATTATAATCCTTATTACAAGGGAAGACACCTAGGCTCAGATATTGAAGTCATTTGCTCGGGCTCACACAGCAGAACCAAGACTACTATGAGAGGGGTGAGGCAGTCACCTTGGACCCAGCATTTAAGAGGCACCCAACACCTCAGTAATCAAGAAAAATAACATTTGAATGCAATCTTTTAACAAAAGCAAGCTGATAAACTGTGGCCTGCAAACTGGCCACATGATTTTTATAAATAAAATTTTATTGAAATGAGGGCTGGGATGAGGTTGAGGCAAGTAAGGCTGAGCAGCACAAATGCAGGGTTGGATCCTGTCTTTATCGAAATGTTTGATATTTTCTTCATCATACATTTTTAAAATTAATTCTTAATTTTTTAAATTGAGGCGGGGTCTTGCTCTGTTGACCAAGATGGAGTACAGTGGTGTGACTGCTGCTCACTGCCTCAATTTCCCTGGTTCAAGCAGTCCTCCTACCACAGCCTCCCGAGTAGCTGGGACCACAGGCGCATGCCACCGTGCCTGGCTGAGTTTTTGATTTTTTGGTAGAGACAAGGTCTGTGTATGTTACCCAGGCTGGTCTTGAACTCCTGAGCTCAGGAGATCCTCCTGTGCCTTCTACATGCTGGGATTACAGCATGTAGAGCCATGGAGCCTGACCCTATTATTTATTTATTTATTTATTTATTTATTTATTTATTTATTTATTTGACACAGAGTCTCGCTCTGTCACCCAGGCTGGAGTGCAGTGGCACTATCTCGGCTCACTGCAACCTCTGCCTCCCGGGTTCAAGTGATTCTCCTGCCTCAGCCTCCTGAGTGGCTGGAATTACAAGCATGTACCACCATGCCTGACTAGTAGTTTTGTATTTTTGGTAGAGACGGGTTTCACCATGTTGGCCAGGCTGGTCTCAAACTCCTGATCTCTGGTGATTCATTTGCCTCGGCCTCTCAAAGTGCTGGAATTACAGATGTCAGCCACCACACCCGGCCTATTTATTTATTTTTTGAGACAGAGTCTCTCTCTGATTCCTAGGCTGTATAGTGCAGTGGTGCAATCTTGGCTCACTGCAATCTCTGCCTCCCAGGTTCAAGCGATTCTCCTGTCTCAGCCTCGCAAGTAACTGGGATACAGGTGTGCACCACTATGCCCAGCTAATTTTTGTATTTTTTAGTAGAGACAAGGTTTCACCATGTTAGTCAGGCTGATCTCGAACTCCTGACCCAGGTGATCTACCCCATCTCAGCCTCCCAAAATATTTATTTTTAAAACACTGCAGTAGAGTATATATTATGGAGTCTTTAGGCACCACCTTAAATTTTACCCCAGAGGTGAACGTCTCGCTCACCTTACCCCAGTCTTGGTCCTATCACACAGTAAGAAACACTGATCTCAATGTGGCAATCTGTATCCTAGCTGACCTCCAAGGCTACTGGAGTTTATGTCCAAGAGGCCCAGTGCATTCACTGCTGCTTTGTGGAGAAGCAGCAAGTTAGAGCGTCTTCCCTGGAGACCTCACCTGTTCAGACTGGAGAAGGGACCATTTCCTGTGTAAGGTTGCTTCAGGAATACTCACAGCCTCAAGTGCCATGAACCTGATGTGTCATTGCAACACTGTGTGCTCATCAACACCTTTACAGCTCTCTTTTTTGGCTCTGGGGGACTCCTCAGACACCATTCATTCATTCATTTATTCATTCACAGATGTTTATGAAGATCCTATTATTTCCCTGACATAGCAATAGGTGCTGGACATAACAATAGTGAAAGGAAAAGTGATAAAAATTGTTGTCCTTGTGGAATTGAGTTCAATTTAAGGAGAGAGATGGCAAACATAAAAATGAATATATTACATAGAATATTTGCAATGTCATGAATGATATAAAAAAGTAGAACAGTCCAGGCATGGTGGCTCATGCCTGTAAACCTAGTGCTTTGGGAAGCTGAGGCAGGAGGATCGCTTGAGACCAGGAGTTCAAAACTAGCCTGGCCAACATGGCAAAATCCTGTCTCTACAAAAAATACAAAAATTAGCCGGGCATAGTGGTGCCTGCCGGTAGTCCCAGCTACTCGGGAGGCTGGGGCAGAGAATTGCTTGAACCCTGCAGGCAGAAATTGCAGTGAGCCAAGATGGTGCCACAGCACTCCAGCCTAGATGAGAGTGAGACTCTTTAAAAAAAAAGAAAAAGTAGAACAACATAAGTCAAACTGGAAATGTTAAGGTGCAGAAGGAGTAACAATTTAAAATACAGTGCTCTGCACAGGCATTGCTGAGAAGGTGACAACTGAGTAAAAAGCCCTTGAGGGAGTGAGCCCACTGGATGACCAGAAGTATGTTCTGATCGGGGAAACTTATAATGTAAAGGCCCTGGAATGCTAGTGTGCTTGGTGTGTTCCTAATATCAGTGATGATGAAGCAGAGTGAGTGACAGAGACACGGCGGGAGCTGAGGTCAAGAGCTCCTAGGCAGGAGAAGGGGAAGATCATACGGCCACTACTCGTCATGAGTCACTGAAGAGTTTGAGGGCAGAGGTGACGCGATCCGCTGTACATTTGAACAGGCTCACTCTGGCATGGCCATTCTCTCTGACGTTCTATTATGATTCTGTGATACCATCTGGAGCCTAGTTCGAACCACACAGAGAACAGACTCCAGGGAGGCCAGTGAGAAGGCTCCTGCAGTCCTTCAGGGGTACAAGATCGTGGATTGAACCAAGATGGACAACAAGGAAGAGGTGGAAAAGGGTTCGTCTTTTCTCCAACCTCTCTCTTGTATGTGAAAATGTTCATAGTCCTTTTGGATGCAAAACGGCCACTGAGTCCCTCCAGGAAGGCTGGCAATTTTGACCATACGGGCTGCCTCTTTTGGGCGTATACTGAGCAGAGAGGTTTCCAGGGAAAAGTGGCTTCAGAAGTTGAATGCCTGACTTTGCAGCCTGCCCTGGGCTCGATTAGCAATAGGACCTACCATGCCAGGGCACTCTCCCTCGCAAAGTCTCTCAGCCTGCTCGATCTATAACATGGAGACAGTATCCTACTGTGGAGTATCGCCATAGAAATAAGACTGAGGATACAGAAGGTGCCCAGCGTGACTGCAAACAGTCATCTCTTGGTCCGGAAACAAGACGCTTATTTTTTAAAATGGTAGGCGTAAGAGTTTATTGTTGTGCTTTTTCATTCTACCTTAAAAGCTCTCTCCCTGAAAGTTGGCAATGAAGGATGGGTTGCTTCAGGCCAGGTAAATGTCCAGGTTACGTGCAGATCGCGATGTAATCTCAATCACTAAGGTATTGTGTTAGGGCCATTCTTTCCACCTTCTCGTGAATTAGCTTTTTTTCTCCCTGTGTTTCCAGCTTGTCAGGAACCTAAAACCAGGTTTGAAAACTGGCAAAGGGGAAAGTGACTTTTTTCTCACTGCTCCGTATACGTCCAAAAGAGGCAGGCTGTGTGGTCAAAATTGCCAGCCTTCCTGGAGGGACTCAGTGGCCGTTTTGCATGCAACGGGACTATGAACATTTTCACATACAAGAGAGAGGTTGGAGAAAAGAAGAACCACTTCCCACCTCTTCCATTTCATCCATCTTGGTTCAATCCATGATCTTGTACCGCTGAAGGACTGCAGGAGCCTTCTCACTGGCCTCCCTGGAGTGTATGCTCTGTGTGGTCCGAACTAGGCTCCAGATGATATCACAGAATCATGATAGAATGTCAGAGAGAAATATTACTTTTCTGGAGGCAAAGGAGGGAACCTGGACGGAGTGAAGGGGTCTTAAAAGGGAAAGCGGGAAGACCTTCAAAGCAAACTTTTCTATCTCAATATGTTGGCAGGGTCTGCATTTTAGTTGTATTTGCATTTTTTCCCTCTACTACCAAGTATATTCCATGTAAGAGCCAGGAGCCCTGGATTCCAGGGCTGGAATGGCTGCGGACCTTCTTCTTCTTGGACTTGTCTATCAACTTCTCCCCTCCACCCCTGCAAGGCCTTTTCTGGTTCCTGAGAGGTGTTATACTTCCTCCTGCTTCCAGATCTTTGCATGGGCTTGAATACCTTTTCCTCCAGCCGGTCACCTGGCTTCCTCTCCTTCACATTCTTATTCATGCATTTCTCCCTCAGGAAATCCTTCTATAAGGGTCCCCACCTGCACCCTAGAAAGAGCACCCTGGCCCCTACAGCTTCTGCTTTGCTGCTGCCCTCTGGATATGAATTTATCTCATCATGTATAACAGTTGTGTTAATGTATGCCTGTCCTACCAGCCTGTAAGCTCCAAGTCAGGGCCTGGAGTGCAGCGGGTACCCAAAAAATACTTGTTAATAGAACAACTGACTCTCTGGCCTATTATTCTGCTCTTAACCTCCTTGAGCTACAGGGGTCTCAAATATAGAATGAGTGCAAGTTGATTTCAAAGGATCTCTGACATTCTATTATGATTCTGTGATACCATCTGGGGCCTAGTTAGGAGGACACAGTACATTGGACTTTGGCCAAGGCCTGGGGCTCCCATGGTCCCTGTGAGATGAGATGCATTCTTACTGACCACTGAGCCAGGGAAATGGAGACCGGTCTTTTCATCTCAATCAAGAGATTGAAATCTCTGACAATACCAGAGATTATCTGCCCTCCTTGATTATTGGTCGGCGTCAGAGTTGAGGGCCAAGAGAACAGCTTGAATATTACCCAAATCCAGCTAGGTTTCCCTGGGAGTCACTTTCCAACTCAGAGCCTGATTCTGCTTTGAGAATGAAGATGATGTCATTGTTAGGAATTAAAGGCATAGAAAGATATTCACTGACCCACATTAATGATTGGAAAGAAACTAAGCTCTGTGTGTTTAATGATGTTTCAACATGGGGTCCAGACTGAAGGTTCAAACAGACCTATATGCAAAGCTAGCTTATGAGGAGTGGAGGGTTATGCTGTGATAACTAACACTGGTTGAAAGATCTTTAGGCTGGGCCTGGGTTCCCCATCACTGACTTCCTGCTGTGTATATTTCAGTGGGTAAAAGTAAATAAACAAACAAACACTCCCACTCTGGTTCTTGGTGAGGGGAGGCAGAGCAGCCACAGGGGCTCAGGTCTTGCTAAAGTCCTCTGAGGGACTTTGGTCGAGACCTCACCTTCTTCTGTACGGCACCATTTCCAAAGTGCCTGAGAAAGTCTAAGGGAAAAATTACGCACTAATTCTTTATAAGTACAAAAAGGATCATTCTTATTTTACCTTGAGGGATGAGACATTGTTCTAACCATACTCTCAGACTTGTTCTCACGCCAGAAGACTGACCTAGGCATCTTCTTTTGCTTTTTTAATGCCATTTGGAGCTCCCCAAGGGCTCCCCTACAGAATAAAGCCAACATGCTGTCCCCGCCATGCCATGCTAGGGTGTGTGGTCCGTGAGTGTGTTCTAGAAGTAGGAAGACTGGGGTTGAGTTGTGTTTGTGCTGCTTGTTGACTGAAATGCATTGGTCAGGTCACATATGTCCCAGAGTCTGTTTCTTCAACTATCTGACAGGCATGATGATGACAATTGTACCTACATTCTAACGTCTGCTGTAATGGTTCAGGGACATATTGTATGTCAACACTGAACACAGGACCTGGTCCCCAGTTAAGTGTTTTACACAGATCAGTCATTATAATTGCTATTTTCCACTGTCTGGTTCCTATTGTCATGCTTTGCTACTATTTTCTTCCCTTCCATCCCTAAGGGCTTCAGCTGCCCTCCCCAGAAGCCTTTCTCCCTAAGATTCTATTCCTATACAGAAGTTGTATACTTCACATACGGAGTTTCTCCCCATTCTCTAAACCCTTCCTTACTTTTCAAGACCCCGTCCTGAGGTTGCTATGAGGAATAAGTAAATGGCATTTATCCTAGCAGCCAGCATATATTAGGTGCTTAATTTTTTTTTTTTTTTTTGAGATGGAGTTTCTCTCTTGTTACCCAGCTGGAGTGCTATGGCGCAATCTCAGCTCACTGCAACTTCCGCCTCCTGGGTTCAAGCAATTCTCCTGCCTCCGCCTCCCGAGTAGCTGGGACTACAGGTGTGTGCCACCATGCCCAGCTAATGTTTGTATTTTCAGTAGAGACGGGGTTTCACCATGTTGACCAGGATGGCCTCGATCTCTTGACCTTGTGATCCACCCACCTCGGCCTCCCAAAGTGCTGGGATTATAGGCGTGAGCCACCGCACCTGGCTAGGGGCTTAATAAAGGGTTTACTGAAACTGTTGACACTGAAACAGATACTTTACAAAAAGGTCTATAGCTGTAAGAGGTAGCATTTCTTGTGTCTTGCCACAGCAAAACCTCTCTTCTGGAAATTCTACGATTAAAGATTTGTTTCCCTAGGAGAAATAAATACGGGATTAAGTGAAAATGCTGGTTTACATTTAATTATTAACGTTGCAAAGTGCATTACGCTATATTTAATCACTTGCATCCTTGTGTGAGCTTCTTTCTTTATTCCTTTTTATACTGACAAGTAGCTGAGACTCAACTTTTAAGTTTTGGGATCTGTGGTAGGAGAGGAGAAGGCAAGAGAGGATTGAGAAATTTGTAAGGTGACAGGGAGGAAAATCAGAAAACAGTAAAAACATACTGAAGGAAGATGCAGATAATCTGCAAGATGAACTTTCTCCATTTCACAATATGGCTAAGACTTAGCTCATGTGTTTGTTGAATGAATAATTGACTGCTTTCAAACTCATTTATATACTTTCTCTTTAGCTTTGAACCTGCTGGCTAGATTTTTCATTGACTACGTCAATCTGCACTTTCCTAGATTTTCTATAGGGTTCAAGTTTTGTTTCCTCTAGATTTCTCCAGGTGATAAAGGCTCCTGAGAGCAAGGGAGCGTATGTATCCTGTTTACTATCATCATCAACTCAGCATGTCACACAGCACCTATCATACATATGGTTGGCACTTCCTCAATATTTGTTGAACTGAATACTCAATCTGTTTTGCCACCAACTTATGTTTGTGTTTTTCATGTTAAAACTCTTATTTTCTGCCGTTTTCTCTCGTTTTATAACAGCAGACCCTGACAAACCAACTCTCCTTACCTATTGAATTTCAGGTCTAGAATTTATTGGCTTAAAGGTGAACAAAGCTTCTCATCATGTTTTCTGCAATATCTTCCAAAACTTCTTTTTATTCTTATAATTATCTCTATGGTTTTGCAAAACTTCCATGAGTCTGAGCTCTCTTTATTAACTCAGATACTTGGTCCAACTTGTTCCGTAAGTGTATTGTTTATGGGGGGTTTACGTTGAATTCCTTTTCTTTCTTTCTTTGTTTTTTTACTGCATTTTAGCTTTTGGGGTACATGTGAAAAACATGCAAGATTGTTGAATAGGTGCATACGTGGCAGTGTGATTTGCTGCCTTCCTCCCCTTCACCTATATCTGGCATTTCTCCCCATGCTATCTCTCCCCAACTCTCCACCCCTCGCTGTCCCCCCAATCCCCCTAACAGACCCCAGTGTATAGTGCTCCCCTCCCTGTGTCCATGTGTTCCCATTGTTCAACACCCGTCTATGAGTGAGAACATGCGGTGTTTGATTTTGTGTTCTTGTGTTAGTTTGCTGAGAATGATGGTTTCCGGCACATATACACCATGGAATATTATGCAGCCATCAGAAACGATGAGTTCGCGTCCTTTGTAGGGACATGGATGAACCTGGAATTCCTTTTCTTTCAAGAGCAAGGGGAACAGAGAGAGTGATAAGAGTTCATGTTTAAGCAATTGGTTGGGGGATGTTTGTTTTTGCTGTCCAGATCTAAGTAGGGTCCATGTCCATACTCACCAACCCGCGCTTTTTTTTTTTTTTTTTTTTTGGTACTTTGAGTTCTCTTCTGCAAATTCCTGAATACCAGACTGAGTGAGGAATTGAAGGAGGTTTAACTAGAATGTTGGCAGAGAACTGACTTGTTACCAATTTGGAATTCATTTATTCATCCACTTATTTAGTTAATAAACATTTATGGAGTGTCCACCGTGGGCCAGAACCTGAAGGAGGTTCTGAGGATAGAATGAATGGTAAACTGGGCACAACCCCTGTTTTCTCAGAGCTTACTGTCCCTGGCAAGTCGAACAGTTAAACAGGCAATGGCAGTAGGTCATGAGTAGGATGGCAGTGACTCTTAGAGATCCTCTGATACACGGAGTGCCTGCTGGGTGTCAGGAATTATACATGGTACTTTTCACAATTTCTCTGACTTGAGTTTTCTCATCTGTTAACTGGAGAATCACCATGGGACTTGTTTCATAGAGTTATCATGAGGATGACAAGGGTATTAGTTGCAAAGCACCTAGGATAGTGCCTGGCACATAAACCTGATAGTTAATTTATTGATGGCACCTCCCCGTTTCACACCCCCCCTCCATTTACAGGTGAAGAAACTGAGGCTGAGAACACTTACGTTGTTGACTTAGGGTCTCAAAGGCATCTAAGAACCTGGGGAAATCTGGGAGACTTTCAAGACCTGCCTTTTCATAAAGCAAGCCTGACTGAGGGAAACTGTTATGCTCACAGTTTTTTTGCCCCAGGAGCTGACTTTCTCAGACCAGATTTGTGGAAAACTACTGCAGAGCACACTCTTCAGGGACTGTGGAAAAAGTCTAACCTGGTCCAGAGCTGAGGGAAAGTCATTATACACAAGTCAAATTCAAAACCAGCTATGTTTTGAGGTTTTTGTTACCCCACCCCCAACCCCAGAGCTCTCTCAACTTTGAAAAACCAAAAAACCCATTTTCTAATAATAGGCTTTCTACTATGATTTCTGGATTCAAGGTAGGTAAGAAATAGGAGAGAGATAAATGATTCAGAGGCTCCAAACAAGATCATTTGGCCTGTGGTTTGGGGAGGATTTAACAGCTGTGAGTGAGGCCTCAGGCTCAAGCCAACCCTGCATCCTGCATGCAGTTTGGCAAGACCACAAGTGCAATTTATCTGAAAACATGAAAGAATCTTCCTCTTCCTACTGCCAAGTGGGACCCCAGCAGTGGAAATGTTGAGAACTGGTCTGATCTTACTGCTCTTCCAAATGCTCTTACTCAGCCATGAAAAAAGCCAATAAAAAAGCGCCCTGCCTTCATTTTCTCTCTGAAGCTCTGCGCTCACAAACGAAACAACCCAACAAAACAGCCAAACAAACAAAAAACCCTCCACTTTCTTGAAATGTAGAAGCTCTGATTTCAAATACTAAAATTGGGGGTAAAAATAAATGTCCAAAATAGGGGATAGGCTGTTATTAGGTAAAATATTACATCTATAAGGCAGAATATTGAGTTACTACTAAACTGATCTTTAAAAATTGCTTCTAGGATAATGCTAAGTTAAAACAAAGAGCAGGAACTTGGGTGAACCCAATCACATAAAGAAAATACATGGGAGAAAAATGACTAGAAGGAAATGTCCTGGAGCATTTGTCTTTGGGTGGGAGGAGTCTTGGTGATCACTTTTATTTATCATCAATTTGATTAACTCCCCTGCCTGGCCCTCCTCCCAGCAAAACATCCCAGGAGGAAATCTGCACCATAATAGAATCACTCCAACTCCTAGCAATATATCAGTAACAATTTCTTGCTCTGAAAGTTATTCAGGTAAGAAGAAACTTCTCATTGAGGCAACCCTCATCTTTTTCACACAGAAAGACCTTGCGCTCCAGCCTGGGCAACAGAGTGAGACCTATCTTACAAAAAAGTCTGTCTGATATAAATTAGCATAGTTATGTTATCATAGTAGTACTTTCCAAAATTCATTTTACAGAATATGAATCCTAAGAGATGTTCCCTTCAAAAGGACAGTGCATTTGGGAATTTGGGAAATGACCAGGACTGCCTGTGGTTCCCACTTTTGAAGGTTCACCATGCAGCTTGGTGACTGAAGGCTCTGAGAAATCGTGCATTAAACCTTATTCACTTTGTGAGGCCCAACTCACCACAGTTCTTTGTTCACATGCTCCTGTATTTCCTGTAATACCGATTATCTTTTCATGGGACTAGAATTAAAGAGCATAACAGTAAGAAATAAATTATATTGCAGAAATGATCACAATCCTTCTCCCTTCTCAGTGAAATAATCTTTGCAAAATTATAACTGAGACAATGAAAGAGATCTCACCTAACCAACTCCATCTTGGTTCTAACCTTTTAGCTGTCTTTGTTCTTTCCTGGACATAGGCTAAACTAACTTTGGGAGGAAATTACTTTATAGTTTAAAACAAAGATGATAACAGTCCTTTCCCAAAACAAACCTCCTTGCCTGGGAACTAGACTGCCTTTGTAGGACTAATACATTAACCACAAGATTAGAAATTTTGGTTTAGGAGTCATGAAGCTGGAGGCTACAAGATTCTGATTCTCCCTAAACTGCTCCTAAGATCAGTGCTTGAGATATTTTGCAGACCCTGCGCCTGATGGATAAGCTGCCACCACCCAGAGAGATAAACTGGCTCATCTAATCTTCTGGTCTCAACCCAAGAAATGACTCAGCACAAGAGGACAGCTTCAACTTCCCATGATTTCATCTCCTACCCAACCAATCAGCACTCCCAACTCACTGGCCTTATCCTACCCTCCAAACTATCCTTAAAAGCTGTGATCCCTGAATGCTCAGGGAGACTGATTTGAGTAATAATAAAACTCTGGTCTCCTGCACAGCCGGCTCTGTGTAAATTACTCTTTCTCTGTTGCAATACCCCTGTCTTGATAAATTGGCTCTGTCTAGGCAGTAGAAAAGGTGAACCCATTGGGTGGTTACCCCAGTATCTATGTTTTTTGTAGTGTGACATCGCACATCCCCTTCATGGAGAATTGGAGTCTATTTCCTTGTCCTTGAATCTAGGCCAGCCTTGTGATTTGCTTTGGTGAATAGAATAGATCAAAAGTGACAGAGGGCAGTGCTGAGCCTAGGCTTCAAGAGGCCATGCGCACTTGCATTTTCTTTTGGAATTCTACTACCACCATGAAAGTAACCTGGAACCACCCTACTGGAGTGAGGAAAGACCATACATGTGAGCAAGAAATCCCAGCTGAAGATTCCTCTGGTCAGTCAGCCCCCAGCCAGTATCAGAGCTGACTGCAAACACATCAGTGAGTCCAGTCAGGACCAGAAGAACCACCCAGCTGAACTCAGCTCATGCTAACTCAAAGAATAGTGATCTAAATAAATGGTGTTTTGTCAGCCACTAAGTTTGGGGGTAGTTTGTCACACAGCAAAAACTGATTTACATATACTCTATAGTAGAGATAGCTTTTAATCAAGTAAATTCTATTTTCAAACAGTAAATAATTTGCAACTCCAGGACTTTATTATGCATAACAAATAACTTGCAGCAAACATCACAAGTAATTCTGATACAATTGTGTGTCAATCAGGCTGAGGTGAAGAACTGCTTTTGAAAACACAAACATGGGGTTTTGGCTTTTTTCTATGTCTTTTTTCTTTTCTTTTTCCTTTTTTTTTTTTTTGAGATGGTATCTTGCTCTGTCATTCAGGCTGGAGAGCAGTGGCGTGATCTCGGCTCACTGCAACCTTCACATCCCAGGTTCCAGCAATTCACCTGTCTCAGCCTCTGGAGTAGTTGGGATTACAGGCATGTAGCACCATACCTGGCTAATTTTTTTTTATTTTTAGTAGAGATGGGGTTTTGCTATGTTTGCCAGGCTGGTCTTGAACTCCTGGCCTCAAGTGATCCACTCACCTCGGCCTCCCAACGTGCTAGGATTACAGGTGTGATCCACCACACCCGGACTCTATATCTTTTTTCGGAGAATAAAACCTGGTCCTTACTTCTGTCTGCCCACAGGGCTATCTTCTCGACACTCATCTAATTCAACAGGCTGCTGTTTTACTTCCAGCTTCATGAGTTCCTACAAACCAGTACTTTCCCTCCTCAAATGGCAAATCCGCTTTGCTTCCTTGGTAGCTTCACAGAATGGGGAAAAGGAGCAAGAGCAGATGAAAGTGAGGATTTGGCAAGGGTCGGGGTTGGGCCTGGGGCAGGGAGTGGGAAAGGAAACTTTCCAGAGCTGCAAAAAGCAAGAGTGAGCAAGAAGGAGCCAGCCAGTTGCGGAAAGTGAGATCTGGAAGGAAAGCATGTTAAAAGGCAAAGGAACTCACCAAAGAACTGGTTGTTGATGAAGTCGATGTTGCACGCAGCCCTGCCATCTTGTAAAAAGTATTTTATTTGTCCTTTTTTTTGTGAGAGTCTTGGGAGGGAACCATTAAAGAAACAGACCCCGGGCAGTCAGCGCAGATCTGGATACGTGTGTGTGCCTGTATGTGGGCTTGCCTGGCCCTCCTGTGGCCCCCACCCCCACTTTTTACAAGGGCCAACTGGGTTGCAAGGTTAAAGCCAGAGGGGACCAATTGGTGTTGCGGGACTTTTTTACAAAGTGCAAAGGATCAAAGTAATTAGCAAAGGGCGAGAGACCAGGCCTGTTAGAGAAAGAAGCCAGCCACCCAACGCTTTCTGCACACACGTCCCCAGGCCTGCTGTTAATGCCTCCACGGATCATGGCTGAGTGGCACATGGCAGGGTGTAGAGTGCTGGTGGGGGGTGCTCCTTTGCTCTCAGGCAGGAAGTGAACCTGAAAGAGCCAACTCTGAGCTTAGAGACTTTCGTGGGATCTCCAGGCAGCCCAGGAGGAAGATGAGAACCTCTTGGGGAGTCTTTCTCAGACATTTCATTGCTTCCTTCCTGTTTCGGATGGAGGCTCAATGCCTGGCCTGCCCCAGACCTGGAAACCAGGATAAGGAAATATGCCTTCCACTGAGGGCATCTAAAGCTTATCAACTGTGATCGTGGCAGGGCAAGACATATGAGAGAGCAAGGAGTTTTTCAGGAATTAGTACCATTCTAAGGTGGTTCATAGACAGGACTCTAATTAAATAGAGTCATTCAGTGAACTGATTGTTTCCTTTCTTTCTCCTTCCACCTCCCCTCCTCTCTTTTCTCCAAGGCCATCTCAGTTTGCGGCTAATTTGCTGTGGTAGGCAGAGTAACAGCCCCTAAAATGCTCACACCTGTGAAGATGTTCCCGCACCTGGCAAAAGGGCTTTGCAGGTATGAGTAAGGTCAAGACCCTAAGTCAGGGAGATTATCCTAGATTATCCATGTGAGACCAATCTAGTCACACGAGTCCTTAAAATTGGAGAAACTCTCCCCACTGCAAAGAACCAGAAAGATGGCAGCATGACATGGACTGAAGGATTTATTGCTGGTCCTGAGAGGTGGGGGGTCCCTGCATGAAGACCAGAGAGAGGACTCCTGGAGGTAAAAGCCGCCCCCAGCCAACAACCAGCCAGGGAATGGACAGGAGACAGCTCTGTAACCCCAGGGCGTCCAGAAGTGAACAGAGACCGGCCATGCTGAAACTTCTGAATCTGTAATATAATATTTTCTTTTAAATGGCCAAGTTTGTGGTAGTTAATGTTTACTCCCTCCTTTGCCAGAGAGAGAGAGAGAGAGAGAGAGAGAGAGAGAGAGAGAGAGAGAGAGAGAATATCCTGCTCAAAGTTTCAGGAAGGCCACAATACCCAGCTAAGATTACTAGTATCATTCTAAGGTTTTCCTTACATTTATTTGTAGGTTTGATTTTTGTTTGTGGTCAGTGGTAATGGTTTTCTATTAATGATAGTGATTTCAGTTTTCGTCTATTGGGGTGAATATATTTTGGTAAAGAAAATAAGTTGGATTTAAAGAAAATCTATTAGTAAGTAGTAATGCAGATTTTGTGAATTGATAAGTGGTATTTAAATATCTAAAATTTAGGAACCACTGGTCTAGGGTTTTCTGGAGGGCCCCTTTAGAATTCAGAAAATAGGACAGACAGCTCTGTGTATGATTTGCATATATTTGCATTCATTATATCAAGCCTTACACACCAGGGTCAGGGAGAGGCAGGGCCAGATGGCCTGGGTGCTCTGTCACTGGCTGTGATGAGTAATCACGAACTTCTCATCTGGCCTTGGGTATTGGACCAACTGCATAAAATAGGAAGAAAAAAGTGTTCATGGCAGCCAACCAGGTAAAGCTTTGTACCATGTAGAATAACAACCCAGACTTTGGAACCAAACAGAATTGGCTTTGAATCCTGGCTCTTCTCCTTAAAACTGTGATTTGGGACAAATAGTTTGACCTCTGTGAGCTTCAGTTTCATTATCTGTAAAAAGGAACTAATAAGAAAGCCCTCAGTGGGATGAAGTGAAGATTAAACAGGTCCTATTTGTAAAGAGTGCAGCCCTGTTCCTAATGCGCAGTAAATAATTCAACTCGTTATTGTTTTTTTCTCTTTCTTTTTTTAGAAATAATGCCAGTTGCTAATAGAAAGCATTCTTTTTTTTTTCCAGATTTTGTTTTTTTAAAATTTTTTAATTTTTTTTTATTGCATTTTAGGTTTTGGGGTACATGTGAAGAACATGCAAGATTGTTGCATAGGTATACACACGGCAGTGTGATTTGCTTCCTTCCTCCCCATCACCTATATCTGGCATCAACTCGTTATTGTTATTATTATTATTCTTAGCTGCCCCAGCGGTGGTCAGCCCATCCGTTTATTGCTTGTGATGTCTGCCTCCAGCATTGGAGGACTGCCCTGTGGGGTGTTCTGGGCAAGGCTGGGACAGACAGTGTCCAGGCACACCAGACCTGGGCTGGTCTTTGTCACGCTGACATGCAGAGGAAAGCAGAGAGAAAGGAATCCTATGGAGTTGTGCGAGGCTGGGTGGCCAAGCCTGCCTGCAGACCTTGTTTCTCCTCTGTATAGAGGCTCTGGCCCGTTTCAAGAACAGAAACTGAATAGAGAGCATGCCCTGTCTGGGAACAGAGTGACGCCAAGCTTCTCAGCCCTGACCAGGGACGTAGCATGTTGGGGCACCCACGCCTGGAGCCAGCAAGAGAGAGTGAAAGAAGGCAGACAAAGGAAGGGCCTCTTTCTATCTCTGCCGCATCGCCTGTGCTTAAAAGTGTAGCTTCGGAGATCAGACAGACTTGGGTTCCTTCTGCCAGTTACTTCTGTGTGGCTTTGAACAAGTGACTTCCCTTTTCTGATAATAACATAGCTAACATTTGTTAAGCCCTGACTTTGTGCCAGCCTCTATTCTAAACACTACACAAGTATTAGATACCTTCACAACAACCCTAGGAGGTAGGCATGCTTATTATTTCCCTTTTACAGACGAAAAGACTGAGTCATAGAGAGGTTATTCAACTAGCTCAAAGTCACACAGCTAATACATGGGAGATCCAAGATTCAATCCAAGGCAGTCTGTATCCAGAGCCTTTACTTTGCTAGTATGCTAGTATACGGCGATTAATTATTTTCAAGACTTTCCTATTTATTAATTACTCCTGAATCTTTAAGGGCTATGTTTTCTCAACCCCATTTATCAGATTCCAAAAGTAATGATTAGACTCTGAAGTTCAACAAACATACCTACTGGGTAAGAAAACTGGATGCTGATATGCTTTGGCTGTCTCTGCACCCAAATCTCATCTTGAATTGTCGTTCTCGTAATACCCATGTGCCATGGGAGAAACCCTGCGGGAGGTAATTGAATCATGGAGGAGGTTACCATCATGCTGTTCTTATGATAGTGAGTTCTCACGAGGTCTATTGGTTTTATAAGGGACTTCCCCCCTTTTGCTCAGCAGTTCTACTTGCTGCTGCCATGTGAGGAAGGACGTGTTTGCTTCCCCTTCCGCCCTGATTGTAAGTTTCTCGAGGCCTCCTTAGCAATGCTGAACTGTGAGTCAATTAAACCTCTTTCCTTTATAGATTACCCAATCTCAGGTATGGCTTTATTAGCAGCGTGAGAGTGGACTAATACAGATATAAACCCAGGTATCCTGATCTACAGTCAGAGCATTTCTCTCTCTCACTTCTTCTGTTCTTCCTTCCCTCATATTTTTCTTCCCTTCTTCTCTTCCTTCCTTTTTCCTTCAATCTCTCCTTCTTTTGTTCATTCAACCAGCAAACACTTATTCATTGCCTACTGCATGCCAGACATTGCGCATACATTATGTTCCTACTGTTGTACGTTCTTTGCTCTGTTCCATACCTTGGCCATTGGCATGGTCTCAATACCCTCAGTTGCCACCACCTCTTTGCTCAGGAAGCCAATCCCTTCCAGAACAGAACCTCAAAGAGACAAAAGCTGCTGGACGAGCTCCCTCAGTCATTTGTGACCACGTCAGAAAGCCACGGCTCCACTCTGGGCTGCATTCTTGGCCGAGAAGTAGAGGCAGGAGTAGCCGCTGCTCCAAGAAGAACTTGCTGAAGCCCAAGCTGTTCCCTAACACCTGCCAGACTTCCAGGGGTCTTCAGCTTCAAGGGCAGACATTGCCCAGTGAAGAGTTCTGGGCTTGTGTGATGTTTTAAAAGATATCCAATAGACACGGAGCCAAGGAGGAGGCTGCAGGACAGGGACTAGAGCCCCAGACAGGGGAGGGCGTGGAGAAAGGCTGTCCCCAGAGCAGGTTTTGCCAATAAACATCTGAGAGGGAGGAGGGCCCAGCATTTGGGGCCTGCTAAGCAGAGGCCAGTGGCTGCAAGCCTGGGACAGCCTATAGATTTATTGAGGTCTGCAGGGCAAAATGGTGAAGTCAGCAGCAGCATGCTCTGTATCGGCACCCTCTCCCCGTGTCCAACCCGCTACATCTTTCCCACCTGAGACTCTGTAGCTCTGTGCCTCTAAGCCCCTCCCTTTAAAAGAAAAGCAGTGGAATAATTTGAGGCCATATGGAAGGTGTGATGGATGAATTGTGCTCAATTCAAAGAGGGATTTGGGGCTTGATACTTAAGCCTGTAAGCCTCAGTTTTTCACCTGCAAAATGAAAACACTGATGGCATTTTCCTCCTGTTCACTGATAAGTGTCTTCAAAGAGGACTCTAGGTTTCATTTTTTATTTGGCCTCCACGTGCTCCTCTCACCCCCTGGTCCCACCTTCCTTGGACGTGGGTTCCCCAGACCACCTGATTTTCACATCTGCTGACTTTCTGCAGACCTTAGTCTCTTCTCTCTCACTTCTTTATCAATCGCCTCTCCCGAAACACCCTGTTCCTCCAAGGTTGTGCTCCACCTTTCAAGCCATTCTGCTTTCATATCTCTTTTGCCTCCTATTAACATCAAAACATGGGCATCTCATGGTATTTTCTTGTCTTTGCACAAGCTGTTCTTCCTACCTGGAACGCTTCTCATTCCAAATTGTTGCCTTCCTAAATTCAGGCTTTTGCTTGGCCCTCAAGTCCCTGATGAAATAATTTTTCTTGCAAGAAGATTTCTTTTTTTTTTTTTTAAAGAGAAAGAGAGAGAGAGAATAGGAAGAAGGAAAAAGGAAGAGAAAGAGAGAGAGAGAGAATGGGGAGGAGGGAGAAGGAAAAGAAAGAGGGAGAGAGGATGGGAGTATTGCTTTCTTGCCCAGGCTAGAATGCAATTTAGTAATGGGTATTGAAAACCTCTTTTATACTGATAATTATACTTAATGATGTAGTCAGGAAGGAATAAGGGAAGAAGATAACAAACAAACAGCCAACCAATATTTAATTTAAACCTATGAAATGCTATGCAATTACTGAGGAGTGATTTACTTCCAATTATATAGTCACCTTTGGAATAGGTGTGAGGTGGTAATGTATGTTTTGTGTATTTGAAGTGGAGAGTTCTATAAATGTTTATTAAGTTTACTTGTTCCAGGTCTGAGTTCAAGTTCTGAATATCCTTGTTAATTTTCTATCTCGTTGATCTATAGAATCGTTAGCTCTTCTTGTTGCATTGATCCTTTTGCCATTATGTAATGTCATTCCTTGCCTCTTTTGATCTTTGTTGTTTTAAAGTCTACTTTATCAGAGGCGAGAATTGCATCTCCTGCTTTTTGTTTATTAGTTTATTTTTACTCTCTGTTTGATTGGTAAATCTTCCTCCTTCTCTCTGAGTCTTTGTGTATTGTTGCATGTAAGATGGGCCCGGATGCAGCATACCGATGGGTTTTGGCTTTTTTCCAATTAAAATATATATAAGTTTAATACCGGCGTTTGATGCTAGCTGGCTGTTTTGCCCATTAGTTGATGTAAATTTTTTATTGTGTTAAAGTTCTTTGCTTTTTGATATATTTTTGGAAAGGCTGATATTGGTTGTTCCTTTATATGTATAGTGCTTCTTTCAGAAGCTCTTGTAAAGCAGGCCTGGTGGTGGTGAACTCTCTAAGTACTTGTTTGTTCGCAAAAGATTTAATTTTTCCTTCGCTCATAAAGCTTAGTTTGGCTGGATAGGAAATTCTGGGTTGAAAGTTCTTTTCTTTAAGGATGTTAAATATTGGTCCGCACTCTTTTCTGGCTTGTAGGGTTTCTGCTGAGATATCTGCTGTAAGTCTGATAGGTTTCCCTTTATGGGTAACCTGACCTTTCTCTCTGGCTGCCCTTAGTATTTTCTCCTTCATTTCAACCCTAATAAATCTGGCGATTATGTGCCTTGGGGTTGGTCTTCTTGAAGAATATCTTTGTGGCGTTCTCTGTATTACCTGGAGTTGAATATTACCCTGCCTTGCCAGGTTGGGAAAATTTTCCTGAATGATATCCTGAAGAGTATTTTCCAACTTGGATTCATTCTCTTCATCACATTCAGGTACACCTATCAAACGTAAATTAGGTCTTTTCACATAGTCCCATATTTCCTGGAGACTTTGCTCATTCCTTTTCATCCTTTTTTCTGCATTCTTGTCTTCTCGTTTCATTTCACTGAGCTGGTCCTCGACTTCTGATATCCTTCCTTCTGCTTGATCAATTCGACTGTTTAAACTTGTGCATGCTTGGCAAAGTTCTCGTGTTGTGTTTTTCAGCTCCATCAATTCACTTATATTCTTCTCTAAATTGTCCATTCTCATTAACATTTCGTCAAACCTTTTTTCAAGGTTCTTAGTTTCTTTGCATTGGGTTAGAACAAGTTCTTTTAATTCACAGAAGTTTCTTATCACCCACGTTTTGAAACCTGCTTCTGTTATTGGAACACACGTGTAATCTATTAAGCCTTGTTCCGTACTGATGAGGAATTGCAATCCCCTGTAGAGGGAGAGGCATTCTGATTTTGAGTATTCTCTATCTTTTTACGCTGGTTTCTTCCCTTCATTATATATTTGTCCATCTGTCGTCTTTATAATTACCGACTTTCTAACTGGGTCTCTGATGTCCAACTTGTTGATTCCCTGCACCGAGATCTGAGCAATCCACTGAGCCGGCCAAAACAGCGGTGTTAAGATTGATGGTGCTTTTCTGCCCGGGAATCTCCGAACTCTGCACCAAGAACTGGCGTGCTAAGGCACCAGCAAAACTGCCACGCCAGCCACAAGAGTTGCCCTGGCGACCCGTGGAGCTCCTCCACTGGGAATCTCCTGGTCCGTGAGCAACTAATATTCGTCTGAAAGTGTGGCGTCCTCTCGTTCTTTGCGCTTTCACTGGGAGGTACGTGCCCGAGCTGCTAATCATCAGCCATCTTGGATCTCTCCAGAAGATTTCTTAGGTTCTATCTGCCCTGTAGTTTTATGGCACCTTATCTACTACCTATCAGTAATGGCCACAACAATGACCACTTCCAGTAAGATTAACAGCAGGTGCTTACTGTGTAATGCATGCCCTTGGGTGTCAATTATTACCAAATGGGGGTTTGGTTGCATAGTTCCCTACGTCTGTGTTCTTGCAACGTTGTCTTCTGCTCTGACTCTAGACTAAACCATGTGAATTGCTTTTAGCAAACTTGATGTGAGTAGAAGCTTGAAAAAACCACTCATGTGCTGCCTCTGTGACTGCCACAAGAGCATGACTGGGCTGGTCTGCTGAGATCTACAGCAGGTCTTCATCTTCTCTCTATGGAAGAGAGCTGGTTGTTATAGCCAGGACCAGCAAAGATTGACCAATAGTTGCTTGACTGCATAGCATGTGGATGAATCCCAAATGAGACCAGAAATGCCCAGCCAAGACCAGCAGAAATATGCAACTGACTCTGGGACTCTTGAGTGATAAGACATGGCTAAATTTCAGGATTATGTGTTAGACAGTTATAGCTAACTGATACAATCATCACCACTTTTGCTATTACTAAGTATTTCCTGGTCCTGAAAATTCCACTCAATTCTTTATAAACATCAAATCATTTGGTTCTCAGCTAAATTAAGATATACTCTTCCTATTATAAAGATGAGGAAACTGAGGCTCATAGAGCTTGTCACTGCTCCGAACCAATGTGACTAGAAAATGTACCTCAGAACTTTTGTTATGGGTTTGACCCTGGCTTTTTTACTTTCTAGGTGTATGACCTGGGCAGGTTTCTTTTATTTTTTGTGACTCAGTTTCCTAACTTATTAGGTGAAATGATAATTGTTGCTACGGTTATGAAATTGTTATATTAGATTGATATAATGCTTCTAAGTTGGAAAGATCAGTGCCTGGCACACAATAAGCACACAACAAAATGGTAAATAAATACTCTGTTTCTCTTTCTCTTCCTTTTTCTCATTGCCTGATGACCTAGTGTTTTCACAGTTGTCATCTCCAATGTAGGTGAAGTCTCCTTGAAGACTGAGCCCACATCTAGCTCTTCTACCTCCCCATCACGGTACCTTGCCCAGAGTTGCTGCTTAGCAAATACATATCAAAAAGCTATTTTGATTCATTCAGCTGGAAAAGAAGAGGGAAGTTAGTGTCCTTGGAAGAGCAAGAGGCCAAGAGGACATGAGGAAGAATGATGAGAGATAGCTGTAGTAGGAGAACTTTAAGTTAGTCTCAGAAAAGAACATCTAGGGAGGGTAGAGAAACTGCTGATGTTCCCTGTTGCCCCAAAGTGATGTCCTTCCTTTCTCTGGAGCTCTCTGAGCAAGTTTATATTCATTCAACTAGGAACAACTCTAAGTATGTTTGGAGATAAGGGGATGGTGCTTAGAAGGGTGACCTTTTGATGCCCCTGCCGGCCCCAAGATCCTTCTGAGGCTTGAGGCAAAAGCAGACAGCTTTTCTGCCTTCTCCCTTCCACTATTTTTCTTTGCAGCTGTCTCTGCATTTCAGAGCTCACTTCTTTGCCAGGGACTCTATTTTGGGATTTGTGGGAACAGGCGGGTTTCAGCAAATAGGAAGCTCTAGAAATCTCAGCAGGCTTCTCCCTGTGGGCCTCCCAGCCCACTCTGAGGGCAAAGGAGATTCAAAGAGGCTGCCCGGGGCCCAGTGTCTGGGGCTTCTGCAGGGCAGAGGGTAGACTCTCTTTTCCCAGCAATTCCCCCACAGCTGGGGGCAACCCTTACCTCTGCTTCAATCTGCATTCTTCCAGGCTGACTGCCTGTGCTCTGCCTGCCAACGTGGGGCTGTGGGGGCAGCATCCCCCACAAGTCTACAGGGGTGGAATTGGGCTTTTGTGAAAACTGACACCCGATTTCTGCCACATCCCCAGGCTCTTTCCACAGGAAAGGAGTGGCAGGAGGGAGCTCAGCCCTGACACTTGCAGGAACTCAGGGCAGGGACCTTCGGGTCCTGCCTGTTCATGTCCACATGTAGGTGGGCAGGCTTATAATCAAGCAGCAAGGCTTGTGTGTCTGCGTGTTCCTGTGAATATCTGCATATCTGTATTTCCAATGGTGCACGGCTGTGTGTCCCCATGGGTGTGCTTGAGTGTAACGGGCCACATCTGTGTTTTCACAGAAATGAGGGTGAATCTACTGATCTCCATGTATATACGTCTGTATTGTATTTATGTGTCTGTTATCACCAATAGACATTTGGAGGCCATTATCTTTACACTTTTGATTCATTCAATTTGCATCAGCGATATTTGTTCATTGTTTGGTAGAGAAGCAACATATATAATGTATAATGTTGCATATATACCACACAATGGATAGAGAAGCATATATATACACTCCCATATATATTGTATATATGTGAGTGAATGCATAATGACCATATTACATAAATATGTATTACAAATTAATGAATGTTTGAATATACAATCATATGTCACTTAACAATAGGGATGCATTCTGGGAAATATGTCCTTAGGCGATTTCATCCCTGTATGAACATCATAGACTGTACTTTCTTTGTTTTTCTTCTTTATTTTTTAGACAGAATTTTCCTCTGTTGCCTGGGATGGAGTGCGGTGGCGCAATCTCGGCTCACTGCAACCTCCACCTCCCAAGTTCAAGTGATTCTCCTGCCTCAGCCTCCCTAGTAGCTAGGATTACAAGCATGTGCCATCTCACCTGGCTAATTTTTATATTTTTAGTACAGACGGGGTTTCACCATGTTGTCCAGGCTGGTCTCGAACTCCTGACCTCAGGTGATCCTGCCACCTTGGCCTCCCAAGCGTAAGCTACCACACTTGGCTGACTGTACTTTCACTAGATGGCACAGAATACCACACACCTAAGACTACTACTATACACCCAGGCTTTATGGTGTAGCTTATTGCTCCTGGACTACAAACCTGTACAGCATGTTACTGTACTGAATTCTTTAGACAATGGTAACCCAATGATAAGTTTGTGGACCTAAACTTATCAAAATATGGAAAAGATACAGTAAGAACACAGTATTACAATCTTATGGGACCACTGTCATTGACGGAAACATCGCTAGACATTAAACACCATTAGGCAGTGCATGATTGTATAATAAACACACAAACCGGTAGCATAGCCATTTATTATGATTATAAAGTATTATGCACTGTACATAATTGTATGTGTTATACTTTTATCTGACTGGCAGTGCAGTAGGTTTATTTACACCAGCACCACCCTAAGTGTGAGTAATGTGCTATTGAATATTTAGATCACTTATGTCCATTGCAAACACAATTGCAATAAGCATCTTATTAGCCAAAGTTGTATGCACATTTCTTTGCATGAATGAAGAGAAGGAGTTACCAGGTCAAAGGGTGTTAATGTGCTGTTGGCTTTTGACAGCCAGTTGTGCTTGACACACTGTAGGCACTTAATAAATTATTGTTGAATGAATAAATGGGCAATTAAGCACTAGCTCTAGAAAGACACCATCCCACTCAGACTTCCCCTCCTGCTAGCAATCAAAACCTCAAATGCAGTCGTGGGACTTAGGAAAGAAGAGCATGGGATATCCCACTGAAGACCACTTTCTACTAATGCTGAGGGGAGAGTCCACTCTGGAAAGTGTGTTCCCTCTCCACCACCTGCTGCTCAGCTCCATCCATGCAGGAAGAACAGAGTCAGGGCTCCAGGTATGGCTGCTGGCTCCCATGCCATCCATCAAAGATTTCCTAATGAGCTAATAGCCCTAATGTGTGAACATTGATTTCTGGGGTGACAGAAAATCCAGGATGATTTACATTCGATTTCCCATCGATGATGCACCATTGATCTCCACGGGCACTAAAATATTTACTAGGGAACAACAGGACTGGAAGGGCCCTGATCGGGGGAAGTGAGGATGTGCCCAGTGGGTGAGAGATTCTGGAAATGATTTTTGCCTGAGGGTCAGGAGGAAGGTAAAGGTGGTCTGGGGACATTCTGGAGCCAGGGAAACCTCACTGGGATCCAGGCCAGAGAGGGAAGGCTTAGTTGAGCCTGAGTGTTTCTTTCAGTTCTTGGAGTTGTCACCAAATGGCACCTCCTCAAAGATGCTTTCTAAGGCCACCCCATCTAAAGTGTCTCCCAGCCACTCAGGGTCATATTATGCTACTGTCTCCCTCTTTTTGAGTTTATTAAGGTACTATTTATATACAGTAAAACTCATCTATTTTAATTGTGCCACTGGATGGATTTAGGCATTGGCTCACAATCGTGTAACCAAGCGTGTCACTACCTCCAAAATAGAGATAGTATCTTCACCCTAAAATGTTCCTCCTGTCCCCCAACTCCCTGCCCCACGCAACTACCAATCTCTTTTCTGACAAAATGGTTTTGCTTCTTCTGCCATTTCATATAAATGGAACAGTACATTATCCTTCATGTCTGACTTTTCCCCCTTAGCATGATGGCTTTGAGATGCATGCATGTGATTAGGGTTTAGGGCTAGGGTTAGAGTTGGATTGTGTGTTTGCTTCAGGCTATCACTGAGTGGTATTCCATGGTGTGGATACCTATGATCTGTTTAGCCATTCACTGCTCGATGGGCACAGAGAGGTAATGGTTCTTGTTCAAGGGCACACAGCTTACAAGTGAGGGAGCTGAACTTGGAACCCAGCTTTGTCTGAATCCAAAGCCCGACTGTGATGTCTTAGGGAATTCAGCATCTCTAACAAGCAGAGCTTATTGGGATGGTGAAATGAGAGCTTACACTCCAGTCACTTCCATTTGGTGAGTGACTGGGCTTGTGCTGGAGATGTTTTACTGGTTCTTCTCACAAGGGCCCAACAGACGCATCCTACTGTTCACATGTGAGGCCAGCAAAGCCGAGAGGGATATAGTATCTTTCCCATGTTCACATAGCGTATGACTGACAGAGCCAGAATCTGAACCCTTGTCTGATTCTCTACCTTTATCTCCCACCTCTCCCATGCACCATAGCCTTCCAACAAACGGAGGACCTCTACCCCGCCCATTTGGCTTCACTCTCCTGGCCCATGCAGCTACATTTTAGGAAGCTGAGTCAGTCACTCTGAGTCCTCATGGAAGGACACAGCCAGTCCACATCAGGCAAGGGACAAATGGAGTCCTACCAGCCCTACCCAAAAGGTTGGCCATCCTTAGCCAGCTCCTGTCCCATGGGGGTGCAGTGCATCCACCTATAGAAAGGGCCTGTCACCCAATGCAAGGTCCACACTCAGTTGGGCTGAGGCCTTGGACATGCATTTCATAACTTCTCATTTCCAATTCATGGGTGGCTCTAGGAGCTGAGGTCAGGCTCTCCAGACACCTTATTGCCAGACTGTCTGTCTCTGCATCATCAGGCTGTGGAAAATCATACACATATCTACACATACACATTCCCCAGACACTTATGCAATCACGTTCACAGCCATACAAAATTGCTCACATATTTTCACATAGACATATAAGTTGGCATACTTGTATCTACCTACATGAAAACACTCCCATACATCTGCACTTGCACAGATAGACATACATGCCCATTATGTACCCACATGCGTGCATATTTACATGCTCGAACATACATGCAACTGGTCCATATATATTTTATATATTTTATATATAAGAATACATATATGCACAGTCCCTGCATGCAGTGTTGAGTATAAAATGCAAATATGTCTGCCAGCATGGACCGTGACACAGAAACTTGCACACATATGCACATACATACACATGCATACCTAAGCATGCCATAGACATGTGCACAACCAGGTATGTCTATACACGTGGACCACATGTACACATGTGTATCCCTGTGCATAATATATACATCTCCCATCTAACTGTGTACAGAGGCTACATTACAGCTGATATGTCCTTTCTCTGATTCTCTTCTTTACAGCTGATATGTCCTTTCTCTGATTCTCTTCTTTGCCCACAAATTTTGGAGTTCTTCAACTTGGTTTGCCCAACCCAGAATTTCCTGGACCTAATCTCCCTATACATAGCCCTTACTGAAACTCTCATTTCCTGATTGGAATATCCTAGGGAAATGTCCCATCATGACACACTTCATTTTTTGAAGACACTTGATACTCTTTGGAGACACACAGAGGGCCCCAGTGTATCCGCCGGAGATCCTAAGGGACCATAGTCTGGCAAGGGCTTGAGGTTGCTGACATCCACTCAGCAGGCTCCAGTGAGATGGATACATGTTTTATTTATTTGCAGACAAAATCACACCTCCTCTAGGAGCTCTTGCTCCCCAGGTAGGAAATTCTTTCTCTTTCTCTCTTCTTACACCACGCATTATTTATATCTTTGCTTTAAAGGTCAGCTTCTTTGACTTGTTTTAGTGTTTTCTGGCGTTTTTGAGCTCCCAGAGGGTAGAAACCATGTCTAATTTGCTTTGTTTTCTGCACAACTGGTGTCGGTGATACCCAGTACTTGTAGGTGTTCAATAAAAGAAAATGGAAATAACTGCTGTTTTGACACTGCAATGCCTGAACTTAGATTGGTGACCAGATGTCAGTCAACATTTGATTAAGTAGGCTGGTCAATGAGCATCTTCCAGGAGGCTGCAAACTACCTGTAATGTGTTTGGGGCTTAGGATCATGGGTGAGTAAGATAGTCCATGCCAAATCCTTAATAAAAATACACAATGACATTATCAGTTTGCTTCACCAGTGTTCATCATCTCCTGCCCCTCTCCACCAGCGTCTGCAAAACAAAAAACAAAACAAAAGGCCTGCACCCACAATATGTTAGTGGAAAATAGGCCCAGCGTTAGGCCGTTAAATTAGCAGAGTTGGGATTTGAAGCCAGGCCTGTCTGGCTCTGTCCTTCTCCTTTTCCTCCTCTTCACCCCTTCCCAGTGAAATATTGCAAGCAAATACAATTATAGAGAAAACTGTAAGGGCACTATGTATCCCAAACTCAGATCCATTAAATTTATCCTTCCTTCATTTGTTTGACAAATAGTTATTAAGCGCCTTCTGTGTGCCAGGCTTTGTTTAGGCATTGAGGATAGAGTCGTGAACAAAACAGAAGGAGCTGGCTTCATGCAACTACCATTTTATCATATTTTCTCTAGTGCGGTTCTTGTTGTTTCTTTTAATAACTACATCATTACTAAAATAATAGAAGCTCATTGCGTTTTCCTTTCTTCCTCCATTTCCGTCTCTCCAAGAGGAACATAAACACCACCCCAATATTTGCAATTATTTTTCCATGTTTTCATTCCTTTACCTCACATTTATTAGCACTGCATAGTATTGCTGTGTGTTTTTAAACTTATATATATATATAATAAATATATATGCACAGTCATTTATCTCATATATATGTTTTTCCACAACTATGTGTATATACTTCTCATATATTTCTCATATAAATATATATAATTTCCCTCATCAATAACTATGTATATATATTTCTCAACAACAACTTTTTCACTCATTATTTTGTTCTCCAGGGATCTGTGTTGATGCAGATAGCTCCTTTGTCTCACTGTTGTACAGTATTTCATTATCTGATGTCATGATAGTGAATTTAATCACTCCATTATGGACATCAAGGTTGTTTACCCGCTTCCCTTCATCTAAACAATGCTGCAATGGGCCAGATGTGGTGGCTCACACCTGTAATTCCAGCACTTTGGGAGGCACAGTGGGTGGATCACCTCATGTTAGGAGTTCAAGACCAGCCTGACCAACACAGTGAAAACCTATCTCTACTAAAATACAAAAATTAGCCTGGCATGGTGGTGGGGACTGGTAATCCCAGCTACTCAGGAGGCTGAGGCAGGAGAATCGCTTGAACATGGGAGGCGGAGGTTGCAGTGAGCCAAGATCATGCCACTGTACTCTAGCCTGGGTGACAGAGTGAGACTGTCTCAAAACAAACAAACGAAAAATGCTGTAACGAACATCACTATGCATGTCTACCTGGCCATGTATATGAGGATCTAGTGCTTCCATATCTACAAGCATGTTTGCTGGATGGCAGGATATGCGTATCTTAGCTTTACATGATGGTTCTAAGTTGCACCTCAAGTTGGGTTGACATCAACTTGCCCTGACAGTAGCAGAGTCTGAGACTGGCTCTCTGTTGCTCAACAAAGCCCATTTTTCGATTTTTGCCAAGCCAAAAGTTATGGAAAAAAATCTCTCCTTTTGGTTATAACCGGCACTTCTTTGACTATCAATGAAGATGGATATCTTATACTTCTTGGCCATTTGGATTTCCTTTTGCTGTGAAATGTCTGTTCTTATCTTTGCTCCATATTTAAAAATTGGTTTATTTATCATTAGGGCTGAGCTCTTAACCACTTCTCCAACTGTGGAAAAGAAATGGGTTTGATAAAGGGAGTCAGAGGTACAACCCTTCTTCCTCCAAGGGCTGAAAAAGCAACCCTTATTGACTGGCTTCTATCACTCATCTGATTAAAGGTACCACTTACTTCCAAATGCTTAGAGCTGAGGCTGGGAGCCATTCATAAAACTCATATTGAACGATTGGCTTTCACAAAGTTTGCCCTAATGTTTGTTGCACGGTATTGATCTGTGGGGGGAACTATAAAAATTGACACCAGAATAAACTTTGAAAGACGGCTCTCACTCAGCCGAACTAGGATCAATGCACATCGACCGAGGCAAGGAGGGAGGGGAAGAAACAACCCCTTCTCCATTAGCTGGTCTCCGCTTGACCAGCAAAACTCATCTGGATCTTTCCTGGCTCTGCTTAGGGTCCCAAATGCAGATGCAATGGTGTTTAGGGCAAGTTCTGAGGCGGAGAATAAACCCCCAATCCTGGGATAAAGGGATCCTAAGAGTTTAGTTATCAGCACTTGAGATATTTGATTTTCCCTTAGAAGTCTTTTTTCCCCCATGTGGTGCTAGTTATGGGTGAGGGAACCATGGAGGAGCAGAGGGGAATAAGTGTTTATTGAGCACTTACTATGTCCCAGGTGTTTGGGCTGGGTATTCTGCAAATACTCAGGAGGTAGTAGGGTTGGCTCCACTAATACCTGGGTGATGACCTCAAACAAGTGACTCAACATTTCTGAACTTCCATTTACTTCTGCAAAATGCAAATTACCAGATTGTGCTCTACTTTTCAGGGATTAGTACTGGCTCCTAAAGCAGAGTCTGAACATGTAAAAATTTTGCTGTTACCTCAGTCAATCCAACGGCAACTCTGCAATTTGAACATAGTCATCTCCATGTTGAAGAAGTACAGACTGAAGCTCAGAGAGGTTAAGTGATTTGCCCAAGGTCACACAGCTAGTAAATGATAGGATTTTAACTCAAGGCTCTCTAACTCTCAAGTCCAAGCTCATTACCTGAGAGCACATCACTAATTATAAATCATAACTCGAGGGCAGCGGGTAGGAGCAGGATGGCTCTCAGATCAATTTCCCCAGTGCGAGTGAATTGTGGGTGGCTCGAGGCCTTCTCTGGCACAGTTAGATGCTCCTTTCTGCATTCCATCACCCTGACATGATCATTGTTAGCCGATCCTGGGATCATCACCTCCAAGTGACCACATTCAGAGGGCACTGCATTTACAAAAGCTTAGAATTCCATCTGGAATAGCTGGGCACTGCTGGGATGCAATGTGAGGGGTAGGGTGGAGAAACAAAGGTGTTCTATCCGTTGATTCAATCAAGAATACTCACTGAGGACCTACTGTGTGGGGCACAGGGCTAGGGACCGAGGATATAACGTTGAACATTTTTGACATAATAAAATGTGGACAAACAGATGAAGGTGATGATGCAGGGTAGTGATGAGCTGCAATTGAGGGCCAGGCAGGGAGCATACAGAAGCATGCGAAAGGGTTCCTCAGCCTGAAGTTGAAGCACCGGGGAAACCTTCCCAGAAGAAGCGACATCTCAGTTGAACTTAGAATGACTCACAGAACATCTTAAAGTACAGAATCTAAAGTACCTCCTCTAGGGATCCTGGTTCAGTACAGGGAGAGTGGGGAAAAAGAACCTGTCTCCAAGTGATGCTAACAGTCAGGTTGGGCAACTTTGAGGCTAGACAATCCCTTAAGATAGTGGTTCTCAGTGCTGGCTGCATGTTAGCATCATTTGGGATGCTTTGAACAAATGCCAGTAGCAGATATGGCTGTCTCCAGATCACCAGAATCTGAATCAGCAGACAGTGAGTGGAGGGTGGCCTGGACATCAACGTTTTGTACAAAAGTTCCCCAGTTGATTAAGGCCCGTTGCTTTGGTAGGACCATGTAATGTTTGGACAAGCAAATAAGTGGGGGGAAAGTCAGGCTGCCCTGAAGTTTCTTTGTCTGGGTAAGAAGGTTAATTGTGGCTGGGCATGGTGGTTCACGCCTGTGATCCCAGCACTTTGGAAGGCCAAGGCAGGCAGATCACGAGATCAGGAGATCGAGACCATCCTGGCTAATGCAGAGAAATTGTGTCTCTACTAAAAATATAAAAAATTAGCAGGACATGGTGACAAGTGCCTGTAGTCCCAGCTATTTCAGAGGCTGAGGCAGGAGAATCACTTGAACTTGGGAGGCAGAGGTTGCAGTGAGCCGAGATCACACCACTGCACTCCAGCCTGGGTGACAGAGTGAGACTTCATCTAAAAAAATAAAAAGAAAAAGGTTAATTGCATGCCTTAGGTACTTAGCGCATACCAGCCCCTTTCCCAGCAGCTAGTTCACTCCATCTTTCCAATACCAAGACATTATTCTTCAACCCAGTTGCTTAGATGCAAGCCCTGAGATTCAGAGAGGTTCAGACCCCAAGTCATGCAGCTGGCCAGCAGCAGAGGTTGATTCCACCCAGGGCACCCCTTTAAAGGTGCCTGGATATGCATCGCCTCAAAGGCTTAAAGAACATCATGGAGAAAGCAAGAAGTAGGCAATGATGTCACTAAAAATATTTCTGGGCCACTGGCCAAGTATGGCAATGAGTCTCTTGCTTGTGAAATACAGGGTAGCTTGGAGGAAGCTGGGGGAAGCCAGAGGGCAAGGAGGGCACTTCCTGGGTGCTAATGGATACCATCTGAGCTGCAAAACCTTGCAGTGAAGAACAGCATTTATTAGCCCCACCTCTTGCAGCAGAAAATTTATGACTGCTTCCAGTTCTAAGACTTCAAAACACAGCACAAAAATCAGCCTTCACTGCTTCCCCTCACTCCTTCTCCTTATTTATTTATTTATTTATTTCCCTTTTCTCTTGTGCCCATGCAGTTTGCCTCCCTTCAAAGACCTTTGTTTGTTAGAAGTGATTCCAAGGCTGAGAGAGAAACCTCACCTCGGGCTGGTCATTACTTACTGGGGAGAGTCAGAAGCTGAAAGTTCCTCCTACTCCACACCATAAATAACCTGTCTCCTTCACCAACCTACAAATCACTGCAGATTTTTGGAGTAAATAGTAATAGCTGTTTTCCCCCGTGGGCATAGCTGAGAGTGTATGTATGTGCATGTATGTGTCTAATTTAATTTAATTCTTTTTTTTAGCCTTGTAAAAAGCACCTTCGGCTCCACCCTTCACTTCTGAACACTCTTTTGAAGGGATTACCGCTCCCAGACTCTGGACTCAGAGGCTTGGCTAAGCTCTATAGGTTTGAGATTTACTGTGGCTCCAGGGAGCTGAGAGACAGGCCAGCCTGATTCAGGGCCGGAGGAATGTTCTTCTGTTGTTTTGTTTAGAGGACAGGCACCCTGGCACTTGTAATATCCTTCATTTTATTTGCTTTCACTGCACTGGCTCTGACTTGAGAGGAGTCCCCAGAAGCCTCCTAGGTAGTGCCCATCACTCACTCCACACTGTCGTCCTTCTAATCCATCTTCTGTGCCAGTCATCCTCGAAGCGGGCTTCGTTTTTGTTTTTTTTTGTTTTTTTTTTTGAGACAGAATCTCACTCTGTTGCTCAGGCTGGAGTGCAGTGGCACAATCTCGGCTCACTGCAACCTCTGCCTCCTGGGTTCAAGTGATTCTCCTGCCTTAGCCTCCCAAGGAGCTGAGATTAGAGGTACTTGCCACCACACCCGGCTAATTTTTGCATTTTTAGTAGAGACAGGCTTTTACCATGTTGGCCAGGCTGATCTTGAACTCCTGACCTCAAGTGATTCACCTGCCTTGGCCTCCCAAAGTGCTGGAATTACAGACGTGAGCCACTGCGCCCGGCCAGAAGTGGTCCTTCTGTGCTTCTGATCTGCTCATCATTGAGTGCTTTCCATCATTCTGTTGGGTCCCTGCCTTAAAACCTACCAGTGTCTTCCAGTCTTAGTTTGGGTTCTTCCACAAAGCAGACCCAAAGCCAGGGATTTGGGTGCAGGTTGCTTATGTGAGAGATGCTCCCAGGAAGCTGAAGTGAGGGAGTAGAAAAGTGAATCAGGGAAGCAGTGAGAGCAAAGAGACTGTGTGTTAAACAGCTGCTGCTTACCACATGGGAAACTAGGGCTCCGTCTCGCTGGGGCACTCAGGGGAACTATGTGAAACGTGCTTTGTGCCTCAGAATCTTCCCACTGTAGGACAGACACTAGAACTTTTGTCCCTTGGTAAATCGATTCTATCGTTTATTTGTTTTGAGTTGCCTGCAAGGGTGTTAATGTCTCTTCCCTTTTGCCTTGTGCCTGTTCACGGCTGAGCAAGGCTTTTGTAGCTTTGGAGACTGCAAAACAGAGAGAGAAGGCAATGCATGGTGGACGTGGGTATTGATATCCATCAGAGTCCCAGGGATGTAGATAAAACCCAAACTCCTTTGCATGTCTAAGAGCATCTCTAGGAGGTGACCCTCTCTTAACTTTTCAAGCCTCATTTTTTTCCTCTCTCTCTCCACCCCCTGCCCCCCACATATGGCATCTCTCACTCCAGCTTCACTGAACTCTTGTGACACCCCTGAGTGGACCTAGGCATTTCAAGCCGCCACACCTTTGCCCATGCTTTTCTCTCTGTCTGGAATGTCCTTCCCAATCATTGCCTCGAAGGGAGCTCCACTTGTGTCTAGATTCAGTGTGGGCCTCACTCCTCCATGAAGCCCTTTCTGTACCCCAGGTAGAAGCATCTGACTCTCCACTTGGGTTTGCCTCAGTATACGCTGTCCATATCTGTATAATAAGAATTACACACACATGTGCTTCATTGTCTCTCTCTTCTGCTAGAGTCAAATCCTTGGGGGTGGGTCTCATGCCGTATGTGTCATCCTGTTCTGGTTACCTGGCTCAGAGCCTGGCACTTAGTAGATAATAAATGCTTAACAAGGAAATGAATTGAAATGGGCCATGTTGTATGTAAGAATCCCTGGAAGGTCTTCTCCTTTCCCAGTGTATTAGTCAGGGTTCCCCAGAGGGACAGGCCCAATGAGATAGATGTATATATAAAGGGGAGTTTATTAAGGAGTATTGACTCACATGACCATAAAGTCCCACAATAGACTGTCTTGTCAGCTGAGAAGCAAGGAAGCCAGTCTAAGTCCCAAAGCTGAAGAACTTGATGATATTCAAAGGCGGGAAGCATCCAGCATGGGAGAAAGATGTAGGCTGGGAGGTTAGGCCAGTCTCGCCTTTTCATGTTTTTCTGCCTGCTTTATATTCTGGCCGTGCTGGCAGCTGATTAGACGCTGCCCACCCAGATTAAGGGTGGGTCTGCCTTTCCCAGACCACTGACTCAAAGGTTAATTTCCTTTGACAACACCCTCACAGACACACCCAGGATCATTACTTTGCATCCTTCAATCCAATTGACACTCAGTATTAACCATCATATCCAGGTAGCACACCAGTCCTTTACTGATGGACTTAGCTTATCCCTGCCTGGATGAGGAATAGTAGAGGAGAATGTATGAATTCAGGGTCAGAAGAGCTGGGTTCCAGAACTTGCCATTGTTGGCTGTGTGACCTGGAAAATGCTCTGCCCCTTCCCATCTCTCTGAGTGTGCTAGACTATACTGGACTAGACAGGCATCTGCCCTGCCTTTCCCTTCTGTTCCCACAGTTGAGGCAGTGGCCTCCTGTTGTGATGACTGTTTCTGTGGCCCCACCTGCCTCCACCGGGCTCTGTGCATGGCCTCCATCAACAGGCTCCCATTCCTGTGGATTATGGAGGGGCTCAGCCATTGGAGAGTGCTGGCAGGAAGTCCGACAGAGGAAGAGAACAAGATCAGGGTGTCTGTTCCCCAGCTCCCACTGCAGGGTTGCTGTAGGCTGACTGTGTTCCTTGACCAAAAACCATGGCTCCTACTAACTACCCCCATCCCAGCACCACACTCAGTGCATACTGATCATCTCCCCCTCCTCTCACCTTCTCTGGCTCATGAATGGTAACAGCTCCCCGCTCTGCTAGGCTCATGACCCTGGTGGGCTCCTAAACCTTCCCCTACCTCTGGAAGTCACCCTTTATTTACTTCTCTTCAAATCACATGAAATAAACAGATATTTGGATGGTTAGCTAACCACAAGATGAAGATCACTTGCCATCACCAGACTACCAGGCCCATTCTAGCTGAAATATTCTAGGGGACTACGACATTACTAAGAGGGAAGAAAGGGAGTAGGTAGACACAGCAGTCGAGAGGCTGCATACTATGCAAGTTAAATGAATTTAAGAGTCAGACGTTCTGAGTTCAAATCTTGACTGTCTGACTTGGAACCACAGTTTCCAGATCTGTAGAGTGTGAACAACATTATATCTACCCTACAGGGGTATGGTAAAAATGAAGTGTGTGGATGAAGCATTCAGCACTGAGCTGGCCATGGAAGTGCTTATTATGGGAGAGATCCTGGCGTGGCTTTCTGCTCACAAGGCCCACCTGCCACATTATAGCTGTTAGTTTCTTTGTGGGGCTTAGTCTACATGCCTAATCCCAAATTCCGGGAGCATAGGCATTATGCCTCATGTAGTTCTGTTTCCCTCCCAGTCCCTAGCTGTGAGTGGGGCAAACAGACACACATGATAGGTAGAAGGGAACCAGCAGGTACTGACCTCCTTCCTATGTGAAAAAACAGGCAATTATTCTTATTCTGAAAATAAATAAACAGAGACTTGGATGTTAACTAACTCAAGCAAGGTCACACGGTCTGAATTTAGAACATGTTTGAAGTGACCAACTTCAACCTTAATGCCTGCTTTTTATTACCCTGAGCCAATTGCTCATGGTTTGACCCAGAAGAGAAAATACCAACCAAATATTGGAGATGACATGTTACCAACTGCTAGGGCTAAGAGGTGATAAGAAAGAGCCCAGTGACAAAGGCATGGATGTATCCAGGACAAGAAACAAACCTGTATGATCAAGGTGCCAGAGTAGCTATCTTCATAGGTTATTTGATTGTAAGCAACAGAAACCTATTCTGGTTAACATAAGCCCAAAATTCTTATGTCGAAAGAATATCAAGTAGCTCACAAAATGGAAGAACCAGATGTCAGAGGGGTCAGGGAGCTGGTTGGATTTGGGATTTAAGTAGCAGTAAGTAATGGATGGTCCCTTCCAGGAACTTCTTTGGGGATGATTATAAAAATCTTTATATATTCTGGTTAAGATTCAGTTTGCAGGGAGACAACGTCTGATTAGCTCAACCTGGATCACAATATAGTCTCTTAGCTCTAGGCAATCAGGGTTTGAGTGACTGTCCCACTGAGACCGCGTATAACAACAGTGGGTGGGGACAACTTCTAAAAGGGGAAATGAGTTTGATGAGACCAGAAAGAAAAGAAACTGATATTTGGTTGGCTAAAAGAGCTGATGCCCATTGCAGTGACAGCGTCAGCTCTTTTGAGCAATACATACGATTTGCTGGGTTTTCCATGTGTTAGGCAGTTTTGCTGTGTACAGTTTTGCAGATTGCATCCTGCCCAAGACCACTTGGCTAAGGAGGCACAGAGGTGCTAAATCCCAGCCCAATCACTGCTTGCCAAATAACTGACTTAACCCAGAGGAAGGGATGTCTACACCAGGTAGAAATCGTCCTATTTAATCCTCTCACCAACACTAAAAGGTAGGTGTGGTAGATTAAAAATGGTCAGAGATTCTTTGCTTCTCTTCCTGTTGAGGAGACAGTTAAATCTCTGGGGAATGGGACTCATACTACATGCTTTGTGGAGAGGCCAAGCCGAATTACCCTCTCCCCTGAATCTGGACTGGACTTCATGACTCACTTGACCAACAGAATATGGTGGAACATTTCAGGTGATTTTGATGTGAACTTCCAAAGCTAGGTCATAAGAAAACTTGCTGCTTTTTTTTCCTGGGTTTTCTGTTGCTATGAGCCACCATGTATAAAGTTCAACTACTATATTCTATTGATCTGTCACAGAGCTCAGATTTAAGAAGTCATAGACACATCACCTTTTAACCTAAGAGTGCCAAACAATGTATGACCACCTTCTATCTACTAAACTGTTGGTAGAATTCATTCAGCAAACATTTTTCTTTGTTGAGCATCTACTTTCTGACAGACACTAACTTAGGCCCTGGGAATACAGTGTTGAACAAAACAGACAAGTGATCTGCTTCCATGGAGCCTGTATTCCAGTGGGAGGCTGCATTCTAGCTTGAATAAATGGACCAATGAACTGGAAAGGAAAGTTGAGAATATCTGTCTGGTCTCTAACTTTTGACCTGCTACATGTGTCCTGTAAAATAATCTCACTATGACATGAGATCCGATTTGCTCTTTCCAGGGCGATTTTCCACTCATTGATCATCTGCATTTAACTTTGAAGCAACAGCTGAGAAATTCTGAAATAGAGGAAGAGTCTCTCTCTTACCTTCCAGGGGCTGTCTGGGATATCACAGGGCTTAGGGACTTGGTGCTGTCAGAAACTCTTGTGGCCGAGTCAGTCCTCCATTAGCTCTGAGTTCTGGAAATTAACCAGGATTTACAAAGAAGGAGGGCATAGGGAGAATGAGGAAGCTGGAGTTGCATCATCATGACTCAGGTCAGCCGGTGTCCACCTTGGCAATGAGCTGCAAGCGTCGGGATTGGCATAAGAAGGTTACGCTGACTGGGCCACCTGACCAGCAGCCTGAGGGCTGGGTCTGAGCAGCACCGAGGAATTTCACACATGGTGGTGCCAACCTGGGTTCTGTTCTGGAATAACACATGCGAGTGTCAGGGAAAACTCGTGAGTCATGGAGCTAATCTCAGCTCTTTTAAACTGGGTGCCTGGAAGATGAGCAAAGTCCTGACTTCAGCACCATCAAAGAGGTTATATGGCAAAGTCAACAGTTTCAACAGGGAGGAAAAGGCTGACTCACCCAAGCCATTGCTTTCCCCTTGCCTGAGTCAGGAGTAAAGGATTAAGGATTCTATTTTCGGGAGTTCTAAGTGCTCCTGAGGAGAGCTTCCAGTAGAGGTGAGTAGGTTCCCATTAACTCTGCAACACACCTTCCAAGCTAGAATCCATTTATTTTACATTTCCATTATTGGGCAACCAACCAAGTGCTATTTATGAGCTCCAACTCTGAGTGTCCACAGATATAATTTGTATCAATCACCTAGATTTATTTTTCTAAAAATATGTGCTCTGTAGAACATAATTTTCTAGCATGCCTGATAGGTGACTGGGTGAGGTAGAGGGTTAATATGCAGAAAAAAATTTTTGATCATCAAATATGGGATATACTTGGGAAATACTTGGTTATATTTTCTTCAATAGATTTTTCTACTATAGGACTTTTCAAGGCCTTTGATATGCTAATGTACGTTACAAATCTCCAAAAAACTTTTAGATTATTAACCTTTCCTGACTTGTTTTGTCCCTGAACTCCAACTTTGGAGAGCAAATAAATTGTTTTTCATGAAGACACTTTGAGAAATGTTATCCTTGAATTGTTTAGAACAATTCTTTCAAATTATGGGCATACAAATTAACCAGAGAACTTATTATTAAAAATGCACATTTCCATCTCAGATATTAAAATTGAGTAGGTCTTGGGTGAGGTCCAGAAATATTCATTTAATAAACATTTCAGGTGATTTTGATTCAGTGATTCATCGCACACACTTTGGAAAACACTGCTTTACAGCCAGAGTTGGAAGCCATGTACGTTTAATCCTTTATTTTAGAGATAGGGAAACTGAGGCACTGAAAAATGATTTTTCATACAGTGAGTTTTTTTGTAAAGTTGGGAATTGGTCTGAACTCCCAGATGAGAAAAAAATCTCTCTTATTACCTAATGAGACATGCAGTGCCTCATATGCATCGGAGATTTCTAGAAATAATAACAAATTAAGTGCTCAGGGGGTATTGATATCACGGATGGATAAGTAAGTGAATGAATGAGTAACTGTATACCCCAATTCTACTCACTTATACCTCTTTTGATGCAACCCAAGACCAGTTTGTTTGATGGGTTCTACTTTATGGCAAAGAAAACTGAGGTTCAGAGAAGTTAAATAATTTGTTCAATACCACACAGTAAGTCAATGGTAGAGTCATAGTTGTAAATCAGGATTTTTTCTGATTCCAGATTTCACTCCATGGCCAACCTTAGACTCTAGAATCAGATGTGGATTTGTTTCTCGGCTCTGCTACTTGCTAATTCTGTGACGCTGCTCAAGCCAACATAACTTTTCTGAGCCTTTTGTGTAAAATGAAGATAATAACTTACTTCATTGCTTTGCTGAAGGCATTAAATGAGATAGAGTATGTACACCTTAGCAAGTGCCCAGAGTGTGCTAAGCACTTTATAAATGTTAAATACTGCTAATAATAATACTGATAACAGTGAACAGTATCTAGAAGAGACCGATGCACATTGAGAAGGAAAATAATTTTTTCTTTGGATAACAATACAATGGTCATAAACTTGTAAGGTCTGGCTTTCCTGGTGTGTCCTGTCGGGTCCCAGAGTCCCAGAATTGGAATGGGCTCTGCAATTCACTTGTCTAAGTCCTAGCCCCTAATATACGTCCCCTGTGGGAAGGCCTGAAGGCCCCAGCAGTCCCATCTTCTCTCAGTTTATTACCTTCACTGACAGTGAATTATTTCTTGACAAATAGTAGCAATTTTTAGTGCCCCATTTCCCAAAGCGTTGCCTAAGTACTGTAACTTCCAGAAGCTGCTCCTTAAGAAAATAATTCTGCATTCAGACAAGCTGGAGCAATGTCATTTGCTTTTTCTTATTATTGTTACTATTTTTTTTTTGAGACGGAATCTTGCTCTGTCGTCGAGGCTGAAGTGCAGTGGTGTGATCTCAGCGGCTCACTGCAACCTCTGCCTCCCGGGTGCAAGCAATTCTCCTGTCTCAGCCTCTTGAGTAGATGGGAATACATACACATGCCACCACACCCAGCTAATTTTGTATTTTAGTAGAGACGGGGCTTCACCATGTTGGCCAGGATGGTCTTGAACTCCTGACCTCAGGTGATTTACCTGCCTCAACCTCCCAAAGTTCTGGCATTACAGGCTTGAGCCACTGTGCCCAGCCTGTCACGTGCTCTTAACTGCCTTCCCCTACCCTACCCAAATGTATTTATAACACCCATGTCCATGTTAAAGGCTCTGAGAAGTCCTGCAGTCAGGAAGGAAAGTCACTCTTTGTTGAACCCATGGCTTTCTAGACTCATTTAATAAAAAAAACCACATTGACAGCCAGTTGAGCTTTCCCTCTGTGGAATCACTTGGGAACTTCTGTGTTGGAAAGTTTTCTCATAAGTAATTTTTTTTTTCTGCAACCATGCTACTATGCTATGACATGATTCTGGATTCATCTAAGTCAAAATACTACTATTGTAGTACCTTTAGGAAATACATATTTTCTTACACAATATACTGGTCCTAGTTGGTATGTACTGGTACGGTTTACTGATTGTTTACAGCTAACGTACATTCTGATTGACCTCTGTCTGTGCCACATTGGTTGTTAATAATTTTGTTTATTTATTTATTTATTTTATTTTATTTTTGAGATGGAATCTCACTCTATCACCAGGCTGGAGTGCAGTGGCACGGTCTCAACTCACTGCAACCTCTGCCTCCCGGGTTCAAGCGATTCTGCTGCCTCAGCCTCCCAAGTAGCTGGGACTAGAGGCACCTGCCACCACACCTGGCTAATATTTTGTATTTTTAGTAAAGACAGGGTTTCACCGTGTTAGCCAGGATAGTCTCCATCTCCTGACCTCGTGATCCACCCACCTCGGCCTCCCAAAGTGCTGGGATTACAAGTGTAAGCCATCACACCCAGCCGGTTGTTAATAATTTTGAATGCCATTTCTGCTGACAACTCCTAAAGACCATTCTGTCTCAAAGTCCATCACTATAATTCTCAGGTCTATACGTCAACTTCCTGAGTCCCGTCTCTTCTCTAATGGGACTCCTTGACCAGCTCAGACCCCACCTCATCCTTCAAGTTGCTTCTGCTACTAGTTAATGACTTCAGTTTCTCTTCCCAACTCTCAAAGACCTTGTCTCCAGAAAATGCGCCTGAGAAAAAAGGTTAATGAAAAGTCACAAAGCCCAGCACAACACTCGGTGTTCAGAACTTGCCATTTGACCTTGCGATTCCATCACACCCTGGCACACACGCGCAGACACCTCCCGGACTTCCTAAATGCAAAAACTGTACGATAGCCCTTTGCCCATTGTAGCAGGGGTCTCCCTTCTCCCCACGAGGCGCATCTGCCAAGAGAACTTCCAGAGCCCTTTCTTGGGGAGGGGAGGAAGGTTAAAAGTGTACATATAGCATTCTTTCTGGCTCTGCTCAGAAGCCGACAGGGCGAAAGGAGTGGGGTTTCTGATTTCAAAGGGAGCCCAAGCAAAGCTGCTTCTTTTACTTGCAGCCCCTCTTAGCAAAATTAAGAGCTTTTTTTTTTTTCTTAAATCCTCTCTCTCTCTTGCAAGCAAAGCCATAAATCATGAGCACTCCTCCAGTTCTGCGAGCAGGGGTCGGATTAAAGTTGTTTGGTTAGATTTGTTTGAATGTGTGTCTTTTGGTCTTCATCGCCCTCTCCCTTCATAAACATCAGCTTCTAAGTCCTCATCCCCCAGAGGACACACCGACAGCATCATATTAAATACTTATAACAGGAAACCACCTTACTCCACCAAATGGGAAAAGCAATCTTGGGAATATGGGCCCCACTGGGGCTCCCGTCTCACTCCTGAGCTCCGAGATGAAAAGGCAGCCTCGTTTGATTCCCAGCTGCCACCTCAAACTCTTCCTAAGAAAGGAGTCAGGCTTGGCACCCAGCAGGCAAGTGCTTGGCTGGGAAGACGTTTCTCCTTGGAGCAGGTTTTGTAGATCAAGTTTAATCGATAAAATACTTTTTTTTTTTTTGCAGGGGGGAGGAAACAGAGTCTCGCTCTGTTGCCCAGAATGGAGTGCAGTGAAGCAATCTCGGTTCACTGCAACCTCCACCCCCTGGGTTCAAGCGGTTCTCCTACCTCAGCCTCCCAAGTAGCTGTGATTACAGGTGTCTGCCACCACACCTGGCTAAATTTTGTATTTTTAGTAGAGATGGGGTTTCATCATGTTGGCCAGACTCCTGACCTCAGGCAATTCACCCGCCTCAGCCTCTCAAAGTGCTGGGATTACAGGTGTGAGCCACTGTTCCCGGCCAAAATGCATTTTTAATAGCTTTTTTCTTGTGAGCAAGGTAGTTATCTGGATCAGTGAGGGAAGAAAAACATGGTAGGAGGTAGCATGATGCTTTGGCCAAACCATCTGCCAAAGTACCACCCATGTCCAGGTACCTGTTTGTTGATATGTAAAACTGTTCATGCTATTCTCCTGTGCAAAACCTTCCGTGGCTCCCTATTGCCAAGGGAAAAAGTCTACTTCCCACCTAGAACATAGAAAGACCTTTCAGAACTCAGGTCAAGTCTATTTTTTTCTCCTGCATGTTCTTCCTTTTATCCATGCCTCTGATCTCATCAAACTCTCATGCCTCCTTTTACAAAACATGTATTTTTCATATCTTATATTCACTTCAGACTTGCCACTCCCGGTGCCTAGAGTGATATTTACTCTATCTCCCCTTCATATTCCAGGAAGAATCCAGCCTGTCTGCTCTTAGTTTAGAATAGAGTAGTCCCCCCTTTCTCTGCAGGGCATATGTTCCAAGACCCCAGGGAAACTGAAGATAATACTGAACCCTACAAATACTATGTTTTTTCCTATATATACAAACTTACGATAAATTTTAATTTATAAATTAGGTACAGGAAGAGACTAACAACAATGTGGAAAGTGAAACTGTGGATGGGGAGGACTACCGTATTTTAACAGTAAATAACAGTAAACAGTAAAATAGATATATTGGCTCATGTAACTGAGAAGTCAAGATACATATGGTCTTCAAGCAAGGTTTGATCCAGCAGCTCAAACAATGGTGCAGAGAGCCTGGTTTCTTTCTGCCTCTCTACTTTGTCTTCTGCTGTGTCAGACACCACATAGCAAACCCTTGGTAACTCAGATCTTCCTTAGTGGGAGCAGAGAAGTTCTAGATCTCACATATTCACCCCATAACATCCAAAAGAAAAGAAACTCTCTTTAGATAGCTTCTGCACAAGCCCTGGGATTGACTTTTTTTAATGGTTCAGATTAGACCTATTGTCCATCCCTGTACCAATGGCTGGGATTTTGGGGGGATCATATCTGTTTGTACATGTCATTCCTTCTGCTTGCCATATGCCTCCTTGAAAAACTTCTGTTCAACCTTCAAAACCCAAGTCAAATGTCCCATAACTCTTTTAGGCTTCCCTTTTCATTCTGACCTCTCCCTGGTGAGTTAAACTCTTTGCTATGTTCCCAAGGCAGATATTTTATTTCTCTTTGTGTACACAGCATATTGCCTTATGCTTTCATTTTTAAATTTGTGACTTTCCCACTAGACTGTGAGTTCTTCTAGGACCACTGACCACACTGGCTTCACATCAACTGCCTGCATGTTGACTCACATACTGCCAGACACATAGGAGGTCTCGAAATATCTGTCAAATGAATGTATGTGCCATGTGCTTGGACATCTGCTGTCATCACATCCAGTTTCTGAATCATCAAGCAATATAGAGAGGTTCTTGAACTCTCAGGCTTGGAGCATAGAGATGACACTTCCCTGCTGAGCACCATCCCACTTTTGCAAAAAAAAAAAAACCCACATCACTCAAGGATCATCTCTCAGAGATATCCCGGTCCTAAAAGAGTAATTTCAGCCTGGTTCTAAAAAACACATGGTACAGAGGTCAGACTTTCAGCAGGCTGGCATGTCCCATTCAAACTGGATAATTTAAGGAGACTTTAAAGGAGAAGAATTTATCTTAGATGTAAATAGAGGAGGTGCGGCTGGTTATAGGGAAACCAACTAGGGGAAGGAAGCACTCCAGGACTACAAACCTCAAATCCTATGAGAGCAGTTTTCAAAAGCCAGAGTGTGAGATCTGAAAGGGACTGCTATCTCACAGAACCAGGGGCTGCAGAAGAAGGACACAGACAAACCCCAGCACCCTGGCATACAGGAGACCATGGAGTAAATCCCCGACCTCACTCTTCTCCTGCCAGTGCCTCCCATTGTCCAAACCCAGTGGATGGCAGGAAGCAAGGGAGCTACTGTTGCAGTCCACGTGGGTCAGCCTCCTGCAACAGAGAGCAAAGTGGAGAAAGCTGGGGAGGCGCAAGAGAGCTGCCCACAGGTGAGCCAGGCCCTGGCAAATGATGTTGTGACCGGCAGGGGCCAAATGTTTTTTTTTAATTGTTGTTGTTGTTTTGTTTTGTTTTTAAATATTCTGCTAACTTAACCTCATTTTTTCTTTTCAGATCAGAGAAGATGGCAGATTGTCTACCTTGATTCTAACTAGATATTTGGCATAGGTTTTTGTGGGTATTTTCGGGAAAGATGTTAAAGGTGGGCTAGGCGTCTGCACTCATCTGCAGGCCTCCCTGCAGGCCACATAATTCTCACCCATTGGGGGTGGATGAAGAACTGGAGACAGTCAGGAAGATGGTTATGAATCTGTCCCGCAGGGCTCCAGCAGCAGCCTTGCCTGCTCATACCATTGTTATCAATGAATTGATTAAAAACAGAAGATGTCTGTTTATTGTATTTCCTGGTGACAGGAAGTCTGAAGAACTGGCTATCAGTTTGGATGACAGGCTGAGATGGCAAATGGATGAAATGATGAACAGAGTTAAATGGGATCCCTCGAGTTAAGTTTTGTTACTCAAAATGCCAAATGCAAAAGTCCCAGGCCAGAGTTGGTTTTTAAGGAATGAGTACAAGTTGGCCAGATGGAGGGAGCACGAGTGAGAGAAGCACATCCCAGGTGGAGGACTCAGCAAGAGTAAAGGAATGCAGGTACAAAGCACTGTAGGCCCCGGGCTGCTGACGGATGCATCGAGAGGCAGGAAGTAAGAAGAGGCGAAGCAGAAGAGGTATTGAGAACTCTGCCTAAGAAGGGCTTGGTCAGAAGCATGGAATTCACCCCAAAGGTGACTGAAATCATGCAAGGGTTTTTAGCAAAGGAGTAAATAGAGGAGATTATTTATTCATTCGTGTATGTGTGTATGTATGCATGTATGTACTTTTAATTGAATCAGTTGATTAGTTTGAGATTTTTTCTTAAAATTTTATCATGAGAATTTTCAAACGTACAGAAAAGTTGAAAGAATTGTACAAGGAACATCTGCACACCCCCTATTGAGGTGCTATAATTGACATCTTGCCAAATTTGCTTTATCACACATCCATCCATCTCTTTATATTTCTAACCACTTCTACCCACCCACCCACTTCTAACCACTATATATATATATATATATATATATATATATATATATATATATGTTGCAGACATTGGAATACTTTACTTCTAAAGTCTTTGACACTCATAGCCTTAACTATAGTTCACACTTGTTAACAGATTTGATTTTAAACATGAAATCATTACATGTCACAGCCAGTCAGCAAATCCAAACAAACCATGGAGCCTGATTCCAGGGCTAGTGCTCATGCTCATATTCACCATCACATGGCATCTAGATGGAGCCACTCGAGCATTTGAAGCAGAGAACTGAGCTAAGAGGTGCCCATCAGATAATGAGATGGAGATCGAAGACAGGAGAAGATGTCCGCACAGTTACCTGGGCAGGACCAAGATGGAGCAAGACCAAAACCATGGAGGAGAGATGCCAGATGCCCATCAACTTGCTGTCCCAGGTCTCAGGCTTTCTGAGTCATAGCTCAGAAAGCCTTTGAAGAGAGTTGAGCTTTTGGATAGACCCTGTCCCCTGTAGTCTTTACATCCCTGACTCAGCTCAGAGCACTTCCCTTAGGGAAGACTGAGCAGGGTTCTGAGTCATAGTTCAGCACTAACCAACTTCCTGAACATATTGAAGAAAACAAAATAAACTCCAGAAATACAAGAAAAGCAGTGGAAGATATGAGAACTGAGAGTTAACATTTCAGATTGGAATTCTGATGCGATTGTCTTTAGCTACATGGCCAGACCCAAGCCAGTATCCCCAGTTTATCCATTTGCGTATATTTCAAGAACTCTGAAATGCTCTTTTCCTTTTGTATTGGCCCAGATTTTGCAAGCCATAGGGGATTTCCTTGGGATCCATGGGAATTTAGATAGGGTTCACATCAAAAATCTCTTAGCAATAAATTAGACCACTTAGAACATCATCTGCCATCAATATATGATGACGTGGAGACTAGGAATCCAGTCAATAAATAAAGATCAGCCAACTGGAAAAAAAGCAATTAGTTAATTATTGAATTAGTGTTTCCTTTACCTATCAACTATCAATGCTAATTTTGTGCAGGGGAAGGGGTTAGATTTTTCGGACCTAGGATAAAGCTATTTTATCCAATAGGCAATAAAGCTGTGTTGGGATTTCCACAGGCATTTTTGCATTATATGGAGAGTAACTAGACACAGACTCAACAAAATGTTAGGACACAAACTTTTGCAATCAACACGTAAATTATCAGTTAAACATGGGAGAGATCAGAGAGAAGAATGCCAAGGAAAAATCTCATTAGCTTTCTTCCTAGCCTGGACTTAATAGTAGAATGTAATTTGGCTAATGGAGTTTGTGTTTTTCATTAAATTATATGAACATTAAAAAGATATCTAAAACAATAAAAATATTCCAGGAGGTTAATTATTCTTGGAGTTGTTCATTCATCCTCACTCTGTCAAACTGAACCCCATAGATTCTATCTTATATGAATAAGGTGAAGGTGAATATTTTAATCATAATAGGGGCTATGTCTTGGTCATTTGAAACATTCCTGGAGCTTTAGGTTGAGAAGGTTCTTAGAAGATCTTACCTAACAGTTTTATTTTAGAGATGGGTCTGTATCATAGACACAGTGCAGTTAGATTTTATTTTCACCTAGAAGAAGCCTGTATGATTCAAGAAGGAGGAAAACACATCAAAGAAGGTATCCGGCTCTCTGCTAAGCCCTTGGCAAGCACTGTCTCATTTATATACCCGGTGTGACAATAATATTGCTATCTCTATTTTACAAGTAATAACATTGAGGTTTGAGGAGGTTCAAGCATTTGCTCAAAGTCATATAGTGAGTGGAGAAGCCAGTATTCAAACTCAGGTCTAGCAAACTCAGGAGTCCACATTCTTAATTAAGCTGTGAAAATAAAACTGAATGATGGATGCCTCTAGGAAGGCAGATTCTGATTCATTATAAGGAAGTCAAGGTTTTCCCACAAGGGAAAGCCTGAGTGCAAAGATGAGAATTGTCCCAGGCTTGGTAGTATTCTAGCAGAGGAGGGTGATCATCTGTCAGGGTTGCTGCATTAGGGGTCTCTATTTCGGGAGGGAGAATGACTTGGATTCCTTCATCCTAAGATCATCTAATGTTTGTGGAAACATCATTCGATAAGATGAGGTGAGTTTGGTCATCAGAGATTAGGAACATATTAGAAGATGGCACACAGTTTTTGGATTGATGAACACTATTTGGGGATTATAATGGGTCACCTTATTTATTTATTTATACATTTAATCACCAATATTTATTGAGCACCTACTGCATGTCAAGCCTTATGTTAGGCATTGGTGATGATCTTATAGTTTACAATCTAGTGAGGGAGTCTGAATCTTAAAACAAAACAAGCAAACAAACCATTAGGAAATGATATAATAGCTATGCTGAAAGAAATCAGAATCCATTGATGGAAAATGAGAGGATGTGGATAGGCTCTACATAAAATGACTCTCTGAAGAAGTGGCATTTAAAGCGGAGACCTGAATTATGAAGAGGGATCAGCCCTGGGAAGTTCTGAAGGTGGAGCACTCCTGGAAGATGGAAGAACTTGTGTAAGGGCACTGCTGCAGGAAGAGCTTGATCAAGCATCTGACAAAGGCCCATGAAGTTGGAGCAGTGAGATGGTGAAGCTGAACAGAGTGAAGTTGAGTTAGATTGGGAAGAGGCGGTTTGTACACCACACAAAGCAGTTTATGCCAAGTGCAATGGAAAATAATTCAAGTATTTTCAAGAACAAGTGCAATGGAAATTAATTCAAGTATTTTCAAGAACAAGAGCAATGGTATCTGATTTAAGTTTTTAGAGGATGCCTCTGGCTTCCAGGTGAAGGATGAATTAGAGAAAGCCAAGAATAGAAGCAAGAAGACCTGGAAGGAGGCTATGCAGTCACCAAAATGGAACATGACGGTGGTGGCTTAGGGGAAAGCAACGGTGGCAAAAGGTTAGAGGTGTGGAAAAATGTGGAATATATAAATACTGGAGGTAAAGTCAGAAGGGTTCACTGATGAATTCAGAGAGCCTGAGATAGACTACATGGGAAGAAGCAAGGTAGAGATAGAGGGTAAATCCCGGGCGTTTGGATGGATAGTAGTATTGGTTTCCCAAGATGGTGCACCAAGCTTTTGTGAACAGCATAAAGCTGACAGCCATTGGGGCCCAGGGTCATTCCCATAGACAAAGCAACTTAACACACACACACACACACACACACACACACACACACACTCCTAAAACATCAGGGCTCTGTCAATTACCGATGGTAAACCACAGGCTGGATCTTGACCAATCCCAGGCTCCCACAAAAGCCAACAATTAAAAGGTGTATCCTCGCTGGATGACCAGCCACTCTGGAGACCCCATACTCCCTAGCGGTTGTCTAACAGCTTTCAAGAGTATGCCCCAGCTCTAGCTCCCGAAAACCTGGCCCCAGCCCTAGGAAGTGCTTCAATAATGGATGATCACCAATAAACAGCCAGCGATTTGCTGGAAATTATGAGCAATAAATAATTGAGAGGTAGGGAGCCTGACCAGCGGTAACCTTGCCTCCTGCTGATTCTCCTTAATGTATTTCCTTGATGCAACTCCCCGTAGTGTAGGGCGCAGACAGTTACGAGTCTTTCGGAAGATGCTGACCAGAGAGTTATAAATACATGAGCCTCTGCACATGGTAACAGCAGGGAGCAGCTCAACAAAGACATGACTGTGCTGCCTCTGTTCAACCCATGTGGACTCCAATTGCTGTTGTGTGATGTACCCTTTTTCCCAGTAGGGAGCCCACCTATAAGACCTTGAGAAAGGCTACAGGTTGCAAATCTAGATAGGTTTACGGAGAGATGAGAAGGGTTGAGTCAACCATGAAAAGAAACTGAGGGAAATTTTGTGATTAGTTCATTTTCCAGATCATAAAGAATTTAAGCTGCCTTTTCTCATCAAGTCTTAGCCCCTATCCTTTCCCTCCTCAACTTCTATGCGGAGGTCATATCAATGTCCGCACGGTTCTTGTCACCTGTTATAACCTCTGCTGCTCTGATTCAGTGCAAGCCAGTCTCATCTCTTGCCTGTGTTACTGCAGTAGCCTCAAACTGTACTCTCTACTCCAGTCTACCTTCAGTACAATAGCCAGAGCAGTTCTGTTAATAGATAAATAACAGCATGTCTCTTTCATCTGCACAAAGCCTTCCAATGATGTCTGTGGAATCAAAGGAAAATCAAAGTCCTCCCCAGTCTGGATACCCCATTAGCACTCTGGCATCCTCTGTTCCCACCGCATCAGGCTCTCTGCTGTTTCTCATCCAGATCAGACACACTCCCACCTCCAGTCCCTTGTACTCTGTTCCTCCAGATTTCAACCAGATATCAACATGGCTTTCCACATCACTTTATTCAGGTCTTTGTTCACATATCATCTTTTGGAGAGGCCTTTCCTGACCACCATATTGAATGTGGAATTATTTCTCCACCTAGTGCCTGCAGTACCTATCTAGCTCCCTTTTTGACCTTATTTTTCCCAACCATTTTTCTTTTATCACCACCTGCATTAGTTTTCTCTTGCCTCCATGACTAATTACCACAGGTTTAGCAGCTTACACAACACACATTTATTTTCTTACCGTTCTGTAGCTTGGAAGTCCAACACGGGTCTCAGTGGAGTAAAATCAAGGTGTCACCAGGGCTGCTTTTCTTCTGGAGGCTCTAGGGGAAAATGCACTCCCCGGCTCCTTCTCGCTTCTAGAAGTCACACACTCTCGGCTCCATCTACTTCACCTTCAAAGCCAGCAAGCTTGCATCTCTCCAACCGTTCCTCTGTGGTCACATTTCCTCTGAACTATTTTTCTGCCTCCCTCTTCTTCTTTTAAGAACCCCTGCGATTACAGTAGGCCAATCCAGAGAATCCAGAATAATCTCCTCTATATTTTCAGGTCAGCTGCTTAGAAAGCGTAAATCCATCTGCAACCTCAATACGCCTTTGCCATGCGATATGGTTTGGTTGTGTCTCTACCCAGATCTCACCTTGAATTGTAATAACCCCCATAGGTCAAGGGTGGGGCCAGATGGAGATGGTTGAATCGTGGGGTGTTTTCCCCATACTGTTCTCATGATAGTGAATATGTCTCATGAGGTCTGATGGTTTTATAAAAAGGAGTTCCTTGCACACATTCTCTTGTCCATCACCTTGTGAGAAGTCCCTTTGCTCTTCCTTTGTCTTCTGCCATGATTGTGAGGCCTCCCCAGCCATGTGGAACTGTGAGTCCATTAAACCTCTTTCCTTTATAAATTACCCAGTCTCAAGTATGTCTTTATTAGCAGCACGAGAATGAACTAATACACCATGTAGCCTAACATGTTCCCAGATTCCAGGGATTAGAATGTGGAATCATTTGGTGCTATCATTCTACTTGTTATACCATCCAATTGTAAACTTTGATATGTGTTTCTCTGCTAACTCAAATGTAAGGTGCAGGGAGATAGGGTGATCTTTCAGATGGGCTCATTGGTATATCTACATCTGACACCTGCAATAGTGCCTGGTACATAGCAGTTGTTAAAAAAATTGGTTTTTGAGTGAATGCATGGACACATGATGCTCCACCCTTCTCCACTCACTTTGGGGTCCTGGAAGGCCGATCTGTGCTGTTTCAGCCGGTTCCTTTACCAAGTGGGTGCTGTTTCCCTGTCTGGAATGTTCTCTTGTCTATCCTGAAAGTTTTAAACTGTTAGTCACCCTTAAGACTTAACACCTTGACATCCATTCTGTGAAACTTCTCTGATTCTCCCAGGAAGAAGGAAAATGACCCTCTTCTCTGTGTTTGTTCTGACAGCAATTCTTTTTGCATCTTGGATGGTGTCTGTCTCCTCCCCTAAAATATTGTAAGAAGACTGCAACCATGTCTTTTGTTTTCTGGCCTTTGTGTTCCTGTATCTAGCATATAGTAAGTGTTCAGTCATTCTGTCATTGTATTCATTTATTTATCTTGGTAGAAAAATCCAGTGCCTGGGAACTCCAGAGACTTCAGTAGCAACTGGGGCATGAGTCCCTAGAGGAGGAGTGTATATTACACTTAGGAAAGTTATAATAAAAATTGCTTTGAGTACTTACTACTTGCCAGGAGTTGTGTTGAGTATTTTACATGCATTATCTTATTTGTTTCTTATAATGAAGCCACTCTGCTGCCAAAGTCCATGCTCTTAACCATGAGACTAAAATGCCTAGGACAGTTGAAATCAGCAATCACTCGTCATATGGCAGACAGAGAAGGAGGACGTGAGTTTTGATGCAAATGTTTGTATGGTCTGTTCTGAAGACACACACACACAGAGGAGAGAGTGAGAGAAGAGAGTGAAAGGGAGAGAATCACACAGAGAAATAGAGAGACAGAGAAAGAAGATAGAAAAGAGGGAACCGGAAGTCAAGAAGAAACTGCTGTTTCCAGCTCAGAGTGACATTTTAGATGTTCCTTTGGTGCTGATTTTGTCAAACACAGTCTAACATGGCCATTGATTTCTGGGTCTAAACTTTATTGAGGCTGATAGGATTAGATGAAACTAACAGTTGGGCATCATGAACTTGACTTTCAAGTCAGAGGCTGAAGTGGGAATTCCAGATGTAGTAGCAAGTTCAGAGGATGAAATCTTTGGAGGAAGGGGGACTGCTGTGGACCTGGAAGTGACTAAGGAGTATTTGGGGCACACCTGTGTGAACCCCAGGGCTGTGGGGAGCTGAGCCCAAAGAGAGATGCCAAGAAGGCAGGGACCCTGACCTGCCACCCCCGTTAGAAGCAGCACGGGCTACTTTTGTATGTTCTGGATGCTGCTCTTTTTTTATTGTTGGTTTTTATTTTTGTTTTATTATTTTTGCTGTTTTTCTTTTTGACAAAGAGTCTCACTCTGTCATCCAGGCTGGAGTGCAGTGATGCAATCATGGCTCACTGCAGCCTCAACCTCCCAGGGTCAAGCAATCCTCCCTCCTCAGCCTCCCAAGTACCTGGGACCACAGGTGCCTGCCACCATGCCCGGCTAGTTTATTTATTTTCTTTTTATTTGTAGAGATCTGCTATGTTGCCCAGGCTGATTTCAAACTCCTGGGCTCATGTGATCCTTCTGCCTCAACCTTCCAAAGTGCTGGATTTCAGGCATGAGCCACCACACCCAGCCAGATGTTAATCTTATACACACCCTCCTTTGTGAAGGAAGGGTTCTGCTGCGTGGATGAAGGAATGAAACCACATCTTCATCGGTGAAAGGTGGACACTGAGAATCAGAGAGGAGTGTTTGTGTAATCCGTCTTCTGTGTCTGCCAACAGAGCCACTATTCTCCCTTCTCCATTCAGCATTTTGCACTGAGAAATGTAACCATGAAAACTGCATCAGTGGCCTCCTGTATCTCCTGACTTCTGTCTGGTTTTGGCCAATGAGGGCACTGGGAAGTCGGAGAGAGAATGGAGGAAGGAGAGGAAGGCTGATGCATTCAGTCCCCCTGTTCCCTTTCTGTGGCATCACCACAGACTTTGGTCCCTCCACCGCAGGTCACATGTCCCGCCAGGTGACCCTCTTGCATAGCCGTCTGGCTCCAGGTTGAGCTCCCTCCCTCCTCTGACCCTCTCGGGTGTGTACTGCCTTCTCCCCTCCATACCAGCTCCCTGGTGAGGTTCTGCCATACTCATTGCTATTTTCCCCACACCCTGCCCAGTCTTTGCAGTTCAACTCTTCCTTAAATTCTGCCCAAATTGTCCTGACTTGAGTATACCCTTTGCTTCTTGCCAGGCCTCCTTGCCAAGGTCTCGGCCTTCTTAGCATCTCCCTTGTGGTTCAGCTCCCCAGAGCCCTATGGTCTACACAGGTGTGCCCCAAATACTCCTTGGTCACTTCAGGATCCACAGCAGTCCCACCTTCCTCCAAAGATTTCCTCCTCTGAACTTACTAATGTGTCTGGAATTCCCACCTCACTCCCTGACTTGAAAGTCAAGTTCCTGATGCCCAACTGTCAAATCTATCTAATCCTATTAGTGTCAGTAAAGTTTAGACCTAGAAATCAACGTTCAGGTTAAACTGTGCTTGACAAAATCACTGCTAAAGTGACATCTGACTCCCATGGACACTGTGTGACTTGCCCAAGATCCCACGGAGACTCAGGGCTGGGGCTCCACTCTCCAGGATTAGTGGCCTTTTGGTGTGGCAGATCCTAGGGGACACTGCCTCTCTTTCTTGTGGGGGAAGTAGTTTGGGGGCCTATGACATCAGACAGGCCAGAGAGCAATGCGGAGTCACCCAGATTAGGCTGGAAAGGCACAGAGTCTATTGAGCCATGTTGGAAGAGGAGAATGAGAAATCAAAGTTCTCAGGACCATCTGCCAGTCCCAGGACCTGGGGAGACCTCAGCTCTCAAAAATCAACTGACAAAATAATAGTGCCTAGAGAGAGGATTCTAAGCATTTTGCAGACAGCGAACTTGTTAGATCTCCATAACGAGCCTATGAGGAACTTAACCTCTCCACATGGAACACTACATTGATGGTAAGCATCTGTGTCCAGAGATTTTTATTTTTATTTATTTTTTTTTTCAAGACTAAGTATTTTATTACTTTCACCAACAACCAATATAGTAACAGAAATCGAAATTGACAGCAACTCAAAGCAACTTGTTCACATTATGGTGCAGCGAAGACACCCAAACCCAGCAAGCTTTTCATTCAAGATTGCTTCAGTGGTGTACATCTAGGGAATAAGCCCCTTAAGTAAGCTGATAAATTAAGCTCCTTGAATGCTGCCTTGGGCTAGGAAATCCAGTATTAGGCAGATTGCCTAATGAAGCTGGGTAAAACCCAGTTAAAACAGCAAACTCTCAGGGCTTACTTCCTTGTGCCCAGGTAGACCCACCCAAAAGCATGATTTACAGTAAGGTTTAAAAAATGAGCTGAAGACTGAAATGACAGTATGCAAACTTCAACAGCCAAGCTGTCCAAGGGCTTGGAAAATTCACCTTCTAATGTTCAAGACAGACTCCACTTATATATACCTCGTTCTTTACTCAGACCTATAACTTCAGTTTGGAAGTGAGCAGAAACATCTAGTTTTCCTGAAATTCCCCTTGGGCTGTAGAAAGAAGGTGCGGGCCCTTTGAGCCCAAAAGCAGGTTATTGGTAATAGCACCTCTCAGCTTCAAAGGCTTTTGAATGGTAAATAGCAACACACTGCTCTGTAAGATAGAAGCAGACTATCAGCAGGACTACCTGTATTCACCGTGGGAGGCATTTGAATTCTCCCAGGATAGACTGTGAGACGCTGCAAACAGAGGAAGGCATTTTATGAACCTAAAAATAGCCACTCAAAAACACCGTGGGCCAGAGATTTTTAAATGAGCACTTAAAAATCAGTGTAATAGGTGTTATCTCCATTTTGCTGGTGAGGAATAGCCTCTTCCTCCTCATTAATTTTATAACTATTATTATCTGTATTATTATGATCATAAGTATTATTTTTATATCCAAACCATGTGTCAGGTCTTAGGGAATCAATATCTTGTAGAAATTCACCAGAAGGAATGGTGAGGACAGGAGCTTCACTGTAGTGTGGGCTCCATGTGGGTAGAGGCTATGCTGGGTTGGTTCTCATTAGGTGGCCTCACTTCCAACTGTAGTTTCTGAAACGTGGCAGGCACTCAGCAATCAGGTCTCTAAGGAAGGGGAGGGGAGGGAAGGGGAGGAGGGGGGAGGGGAGGGGAGAAGAGAGAGGGAAGGGAAGGGAATGGAAAAGGAGGGGTGGGGATGGGAGAGAGAATAAAGGAGGAGAGGAAGAGGAAGGGAGCAAGAGAGGGAGGGAAGGAAAAAGGAGAAGGGAAGAGAGGGGAGAAGGAGAGGGAGGGAAGGGAAAGGAAGGGAAGGGAGAAGAAAAGAAGAAGAGGGAGAGGAAGGGAAGGAGGGAGGGAGAGAAAGGGAGTGAAGGAAGAGAGGAGAGTAGAGGGGAGGGGAGGAGGAGGGAGAGGGGAAAGAAGGGAAGAAAAGAGGGAAGGGAAGAGAGAAGGGAAGAGGGAAGGGAAGGGAAAAGGGAAGAGGGAAGGGAAGGGAAGAGGGAAGGGAAGAGAGAAGGGAAGAGAAAAGGGAAGAGAGAAGGGAAGAGGGAAGGGAAGAGAGAAGGGAAGAGAGAAGGGAAGAGAGAAGGGAAGAGGGAAGGGAAGAGAAAAGGGAAGAGGGAAGGGAAGAGGGAAGGGAAGAGAAAAGGGAAGAGGGAAGGGAAGAGGGAAGGGAAGAAGGAAGGAAAGGGAAGAGGGAAGGGAAGAGGGAAGGGAAGAGGGAAGGGAAGAGAAAAGGGAAGAGGGAAGGGAAGGGAAGAGGGAAGGGAAGAGAAGACAGAAGGGAAGGGAAGTGGGAAGGGAAAAGAGAAGGGAAGAAGGAAGGAAAGGGAAGAGGGAAGGGAAGAGGGAAGGGAAGAGAAAAGAAGAGAAGAGGGAAGGAAAGGAAAGGGAAGAAGGAAGGAAAGGAAAGAAGAAGAAAGAAGGAGAGGGAGAGGAAGGAAAGGAGGGTAAGGTAAAGGAAGGTAGGAGATGGGAGGAGAAGGGAAGGGACTAATTTGTGAGGTCATGGACTTTGGGATGCCAAGGCCAGCTCCAGCATTGTTACTCAAGCTTTCTAAATCTGGGTTCCGTGTCTGTAAAAGGAGACTGAGAGCAGCATCTATCTTGCAGGGTTATTGGAACATATGCAAAATGCCTGGGTCTGTGCCCAGCACTAAATAGGTGCTCATTAAATACCAGTCCCCTGTTCTCCCCACCACTGGCTAAGACAGCAGCAGAGCTGGGGAGCAGGAGGGAGGAATGAGTTCACTGCCTCTGGAGTGGGGTCCCCTGGGATGCTCCCCTCCAGGGTCACTGCCTGAGAGCGATGTGAGCACAGCCCCAGATGGCAGTGGTTGGGAAGAGTGTCAAGGGGTAAAGTTGGAGGAGATTCATGACCTTGACTGTCCTCCACAGCCTGATTTATGGAGCAGTGCCGTCTCCTGGATGAAATGGAGACACTGTGAATGAAAGAGCTGTAGAAAACCTTAATCCCCAAATGGCAGAAAGAGATACTCTCATGGCCAGTGTGTGTTTGGTAACATCCATCAGGCGGGGCAGGGTTTCCCTGCGTTGAATCCAATCGGTTGTCAGGTCTAAGCTGGCGTTTCTGAACTAGCAATGAAATATTTTCCCCACTTAGCCAGCAACATCCTTGGCTGATTTTGCTCCAAAAGAGTCTGGCCTCTGAATATTACAGACATGTTACTGAGCCAATGCCAGCGTTTAGGGGGAAGGAAGCAGGGGAAAGAGGAAGTGGGACAAGAAACCTCCTCTTAGTGAAAAGAAACACCCAAGTCTTTTGGGCTGATGAAGGCTTTGAGCAGAGCCGTGATGTGAGTGGTCTCTTAACGACTAGGCTTCTGGGAGGTCAGGCTGGAAGAACTGGAGAAGTTACTGTTTGTCTTCCTATGTGAGGATGCTGGTTGGATGGTCTAATGGGACCTAGGAGCAAGAGGAAGCAGCTCTTTTGGCAGGACTGGCTCTTCTCCATAGCTTCCCTGGGTCTGTGCTCCTGGCTGTGCAGGCTGCCAGAACAGTTCAGCATCCAGGGTAGATAATGGGAATCCCATAAGCTAGAGGTGGCTGAGATTCAAGGCTCTGTCTGATGGAACTGTGGCCGGGGGAGAAATTCTGACTTCCTAATTCTCAGACCTGCCTCTGCTCACCAGATCTCTTGGACTTGCTACTCTGAGGGCATCGATTTCCTGAGGGAGAGTTCCCTGTGGTCCTCGCCTTGGTCCTCAGTTCACAGGATAGCAATTTATAGCCTCCATGCAGAAAAAAAGGGCAACACCTTCTCAACCTCTAGATTCGACACCGACTCTCTGAACGCCACTGCATAGGAGTGCTGTCTGTGGTTGGTTTTCTACGTGCTCCAAGCCTTCTAGATGTGGTACATGCTGCTGTGGGATGTCCAGTCACATTTTCTGCTTGGTAAACATGAATTTATTCTAAGAGCCTGTTAAAATGTCACCTCCACTGAGAAGCCTGATGCTTCTTCCTGTTTTCTCCCACAGCACTCTGCGCACCTCTCTCATGAGCCATATTTATGCCATTTTTAGTCGTCCTCATTCTCACTACCTCAGGGGTGTCATGGGCTGAATGGCATCTCCCCCAAAATTCATATGTTGAAGCCCTAGCTACCAGCACCTCTGAATGTAACTATATTTGGAAATAGGCTCTTGAAAGGGGTAATTAAGTTCAAACAAAGTCATTAATATGAGCCCTAGTCCAATAGCACTGATGTCCTTAATAAAATTAAGAAATTTGAACACAGACACACAGAGGAAGATGATGTGCTCTCAGGGAGGAGTTGCCACTGCAAACCAAAGAGAGGAGCTTCAGAAGGAACCAGCCCTGCCCACGCTCTGATTCCCGGCTTCTACCCCAAAGCGTTTGGAAAATACATTTTTGTTGTTTAAGCCCCACCCACCCCCACCATCTGCAGTACCTTGTCACAGCAGCTCTCGCAGTCTGATCTAAGGGGGACAGCAAATGTTTTCTGCAGTCAAATGCCCTACTAAGTTATATGCCTCCTGCACATTTTTTTTTCTGTAAAGGACTCGATGGTAAATATTCTCAGCTTTGGTGGGCCATAGGGTCTCTGTCACATGTGCTCAACCCCGCCATTGTAACGTGGAAGCAGCCATAGGCAATACACTAATAAGGGGGCGTGGCTGTGTTCCAAAACACATTACTTACAAAACAGACAGCAGGCCAGTGAATTGGGGCACCGTGACAGTAAACGAAAGCCAAGCACAGAGACATATGCATCTCCCGCAACTGAGGATGATCAGCAGTGAGCCGTCAATTTGACCCTCTGTCTGTCCTAGTATCCCAGACAAAGAGGGAGGTGCTCTGGCCCCTGAGCAGTAGTTTGACGACCACTGTATGAGATCAAAGTTCCATGAGGTCAGGGTGTATGACCATTTTTGGGACACAGTAGAAGTTCGATTACTATTGGTTTTAAAAAATTAACTTTTAAAAATGTTTAATTTCAAAATAATTATAAAACTTATAAAATAGGATAGTTATATGCAGCTTCTAGGTTCACCTGTGACTCATTATATGTCAAATCAACATATATCAGTTTATAGATAGGTATTAAAGTCAGAAAGATCTAGTCTGCCCCTTTCCTGATACGTTGCCTGGGCAAGTGACTTAACCCCTCTGAGCCTCAATTTATTCACCTAAAATTGTGATAGTAATAGAACCTACCCATTAGGCAGTTGGAATTTAAAAGAGAAAATACATACAAAGATGTTCACACTTAATAAGTGGGAGTTGAATAATGAGAACACATGGACACAGGGAGGGGAACAACACACACTGGGGCCTGTTGAGGGCAGGGGTTGGGGGAGGAAGAGCATCAGGAGAAATAGCTAATGCACCATGGGCTTAATACTTAGGAGCAGCAAACCACCATGGCACATGTTTACCTATGTAACAAACCTGCACATCCTGCACATGTATACTGGAACATAAAATAAAATAATAAAATATACATGCAAAGAATTTCATGTAGCATTTGGTACTTAGTAAGCATTCATAAATGTTGATATGTCTTTAAGTAGTTCCACTTTCTTTGTTTCTCTGATGTTTCCAGACCCAAACACCCCACTATGAGGTGCAGAAGGTCCTGGGGTCTGACCTTCATCAGGAGCCTTGCGTCTGACTCAGTCCTCCAGGTGACCCAGGGAGAGATCAGCCCAGGGTTTTTCCTAAGAAAGCCCCTTGCTATGGAGACAAAAGCAAAGGGTCAGACCCCACGACCTTCTGATGAGCAAGAGAAAATGGGAGGACTCCAAGAAGGTTAGAGGGGTAGGCCACAGAAGGATGGGCTATAAATACTTGGTGTACTTTTGTATTTCTGAAGAAACCTATTAAAAATAAGTTGAGATTTCATGAATGCTTTGGGAGCCAAGAGAAGGTCCAACTGAGGGGCATTCCTTCTTCAAATGCAATCAAATACTTATACCACTTCTCACTCCTAGATCTTGGTCACTTCCAGGAAGATGATAAAAAGTGTAGGAGGAAAGAAAAGCCAAAACCGTGTGTTGGGAGCAAGAAGTGGAAAAGGTGAATGCCACAAAGCAGCATGAAAAAGGACTGCAGGTAGACCACATGCATGGCTCAGCACTGCACAACGGTAGCCTGAACTGGGATTTCCCAAAGATTGTAACCATGAGGAGGGTGAAAGTGGTAACAACAGTCGTAATAATAGCTGATATTTAAATAACACCTCCTATCAGATAGATACTGTTCGGAGAGCTTTACACTGGTATTAATTTAATCATACAGATGAACTCTCAATAGTTTGCAAAGGCAGATTATTTTCTTTTTTAATTTTACAAATACAAAAACCAAGGCACAGGGAGGTTAAGGGACTTGCCCAAGGTCACAAAGCCAGTAAGTGCCATGGCAGGGTTTCGAACCCAGATTATCTGGCTCTAAAGTCTGTGTCTGGTGATAACCAAAGCCAACCAATTGCTTCTATTCATAAAACAGCTTTGTCGATGGACATGAAGATTGTATCCACAGTCGTCCCTTTTGTGCAATCAGCAGGAATCAACAAATTTTCTATAAAAAGCAAGGTTTACTTTTGATATACCTGGCTTTGTGGGAAAAGAGGGAAAACTGAGGATATTATCCAAAAAGAATCCCAAGTTTCCACAATGTTTTAATAGACAAATTTGGATTAATAATACAAATTGGATGCAATTATTTTTGTGATATATTTATTTATGAGAAGAATAGAATTCTGGTTTTGGGGTGTATTAGTTCATTTTTACACTGCTAATAAAGACATACCCAAAACTGCATAATTTATACAGGAAAAAGGTTTAATGGACTCACAGCTCCACATGGCTAAGGAGGTCTTGCAATCATGGTGGAAAGCAAGGAGGAGCAAGTCACGTCTTACATGTGTGGCAGCAGGGAATGAGAGAGCTTGTGCAGGGAAACTGCCCCTTATAAAACCATCAGCTCTCATAAGACTTATTCACTATCATGAGAACAGTACAGCAAAGACCTGCCCCTATGATTCAATTACCTCCCACTGGATCCCTCCCACAAAATGTGGGAATCAAGATGAGATTCGGGTGGGGACACTGCCAAACCATATCAGTGGGGATTAACACTGGGTATAAACAGGGTACAAGGTGCATGTTTCCTAGTTCCCTACCATCATGGTAGAAATGTGGCCTCATTCTACAAAACCTTTTCTTGTTTCTGTGAAACACTGATATTCCTGCAAGAGAACTCTCCAGAAGGCATGGCCAATGTCTTCAGCACAGCCGTACTGCCCTAATAGTGTTGGAGAACTCATATGGAGAAGCTGGTTAGCAGGGAGTCTCTGGGGAAGACTTTCTGGGTTTGAATTGCAGCTAAACTAATCAGTAGCTGTTTGATCTTTGATTCCTTACTTAACCATCCTAGAACAGAGATTGTTAACCAGTGGTGATTTTGCACTCCAGGTGACATTTGGCTGGAGATATATTTGGTTGTCCAAACTTGGGGATGAGGGTACCACTGGCATCTAGTGGGTAGAGGCTACAGAAGCTTTTCAACATCCTACAATGTAGAAGAAAGCCCCCCACAAACAAGAGTGATCCAGCCCCAAATGTCAGTAGTGCTGAGTTTGAGACTCCTATTCCAGAAGCTTCCATTTTCTCATCTATAAATTAAGCTGTAGTGTTTTCACCACAGTAAAGATTAAATGAGCTGTAATAAATGCAAAGACATGCAACAGACTATGACAGATTGCAAAGCACTTGAGATAAATATTATTATTCCTTTAATTTTTACTCCAAGCTTTAGAAACGTAAAATCATTCTGAGCTTGCAGGCCGTACCCAAACAAGATCATGCCAGGGGCTGGATCTGGCAACCCCTGCTCTAGCCTGAGGCTGGAGCAGGAGCTCTCAGAGGAAAAAGCATTGTGTTACTGTCTCCTTTGCAGCTCATCCTCCCCGACAGCCACCCCTTCCCTCTCCCTCCCTTCTTAGCCAAGCCTGGAGACTGGATGCAAAAGCCATTATTAAAAAATGAACATGAGTTGTTTTTTCCCCTTTTTGATCAAATAATCCAGTTTGCTGCCTCAGACAAATCATTATTCATGTGGAACCTGCCCGTGCCGCCCCTGGGGAGGAAGGCCAAATTGATTTAACATCTAATCCAGTTTGTACCTCCTGCTAACCCCAGTGGTGTGCTAACTTCACCCTTGCAGGATGGGGAGGAAGGAGGTAGGAGGAAGGAGGGGGTAGAGGGAGACACAAGGAAGTTAACCCAAGGCGTAGGTCTAAGCCCAGCGTTCCACAGAAGCGAGCTAGAGACAAAGCCTGTCATTATAGTGCCCAGTCTTCCTGTCTTAGGCTTTCTCATACTCAGAGGTACATGTTCTTCATCCATCAGCTCATTGTAATAATAATAACGCAATCAAAATGGCAGCCTCTTACTCTCTGCTGAGTGGAATCCCTGACATCAAGAGGCATCAGGGTGCCCATTTTCCAAGCTAGGGAAGCTGAAGATTACAGAGATTGAAGAACATGCCATAAGTACATACAACATTCTAAAACCAGGACTCACTGTCAGTCCTGTCTACCCCAAATCCCCAAAGCCATAACCACCACATAAACAACTGCCCGGATGTAAGAAGGCTGTTCGGAAGGGTTCTATAGCTTTTTTCCATAAGGGTCACCCCCACACTGCTGCAGACATGTTTGGGTTGCCTGTGTGTAATGGCTGAACAGTCAGTCGATGCAGGCTATTGCTGGGTCTCTGAATTTCCTCCTTCTCCTCACTACTAAACGTATCTGTCCATCTTCTCTCTGGACTTGGGAGGCGAAGATGGAGGATATAAAAGCAGTTTGCTTCCTCTGGATGGAACAGTGCTGTCCTGTGGCACTGGGCAGAGTCCTGGCCTTTGGGGGAACCTCAGAGAGGTCGGCAGCACTGACATGTCTCTGGCTGTGTCTTTCTCTAGTAAGTGGCACATTCTGTGACTGTTGCCCTGAGCCAGCAAGTGGCAGACCTGGGATTTTACTCCAGGTCTATCCGGCTCCAAGCTGAGGTGCTCATTCCATTGGGTGGCACCACCCCTTTCCCACACTCTTCTTGTGTTCTATCCTGTTCTGCATTAAAATTTGCTCTTAAAAATGTGAAACCCCCTCTCTACTAAAAAATACAAAAATTAGCTTGGCATGGTGGCTCATTCCTGTAATCCCAGCTACTTGGGAGGCTGAGGTGGGAGAATTGCTTGAATCGGGACCTGGGAGGTAGAGGTTTCAGTGAGCTGAGATTGCACCACTGCACTCCAGCCTGAGCTACAGAGTGAGACTCCATCTCAAAAAAAAAGGCCTTCAATGTCCATACTGAGGCACTGTCTTTCAAGTGCAGAAAGAAAGCAGCTTGAGACAAGCTTCAGGGAAAGAGGTGGAAAGGATAGGAAAAAGAGGGAGATGGAGTAGGCTTGGGGCTGCCTATGTCCTAGGTCTCAGTTATAAGGGAGAGAGCGAGCAGGAGAGGAAAATGGAAGAGGAGGAGGAGGAAGGGAAAGAGGGAAAAGAAGGGAGAGGAGGAGGAGAAGAGAGAAGAGAAGGAGGAAGATGAGGAGGAGGAGGAGGAGAAGGAGATAAAGTGAAGGGAGAGTGGGGAGAAGAGAGATTTTCATATGGACTTTGAGAGAAGAGCACTGATAGGAGTGCAGGTATCAGAGTGAGTCTGGCATCTGGCAGCACCCCAGCTTTGTCCAGCACCGTGCAGCTCTGATGATAAAGTCCACAGTGAATGTGGCACCAATTGGCATCTTACGGTGCTGGCAGCTTTGGGAGGACCCAAGAAACAGTGCTTGAACAGAATTGGTGTTTTGTTGTGGACTCCAGCAACCTGGTCTTACGAGAGAGAAACTCCAACAAGGCTTTGTAGGCAGTCCCTTAACAGGGGTCATGGTAGTGGAAAACGGATTACTCTTCAAGAGTATATGTGGAGCACCCCTGGGGATTCCAGAAATAACTGAGTGGGTCACTACGCATGGGAACCCTAAGCTGCCCAGGTGAGAACCCTAAGATGGCAGTATTTGAGAATCAATGTTAATAAAAATGAGCCCTCATCCAGGCACCTTGTGTGTTAATAGACTTAATCCTCAGGAAAAAGAAGTGTTACCACCCCAATTTTATAAAAGAAAAGTGGAGGTCTGGTTTATGTCATCACTTAGTGTCAGAGCAGAGATTTGAAGCCATGCTGGTGGCTGCTTGGCAATTTCTCTGACCCTCAGTGCTCTTCTTCCTGGCTCTGCCCTTGGCCTCATGGGACTTAAGGACATGGAGATCACACTTGTTGCTCCAGATCTACAACTCTGGAAGGAATCACACCAAGGCATTAACTGCATCAGCAGGGCTGGAGGGCCCAAGTCCTCTGCATGAGTGCACGCCATGGAGGTGTGCATGGGCATGCATTTCCATATGGGCTTGTGGGTCCTTTTGTGTTTGTATTCTCGTGTGCTTTTGTTTCTGTGCGCATCTGTCTTTCCATGTGTTTGTTTCTGCGTGTGTTGTTTGTGTTTATGTTTCTATGTGTGTTTGTGTGTATTTTGTGTTTATGTATCTGTGTGTTTATACATGTATTTGTGTGTGTTTATGTGTGTGTTGATATGTGTTATTTGGATGTCTGTTTATCTTTTGAGTCTTCATTTCTATATTTGTTTGCATGCTTTTGTGCATGACTGCATATGTCTGTATTTGTGTTTCTGTGTGTTTTTGTTTCTCTGCATGTGTGTGTTTCTCTAAGCGCATTTCTATATGCTTTTGTGTTAGTTTCTTTTTGTTTCTGTGTATGTTTTTGTGTCTCTGTGTATGGGTTTGTGTTTCTTTTTGTGTTTTCTTCCACTTGTGTATATGCCTTTGTTTGTGTGCGTTGGTGTGTATGTGTGTTTATATAAGTATTTGTGTCTATCTTTTGTATTTGCATTTCTGTATGTGTTTGTGCATGTTTCTGTGGGTTGTATGTGTACATCTGTGTGTCTTTTGTGCAACTGAGGCTGGAAGACAGAGATGATGACTAACACAAGAACGATTTCCCATAGAGATGAAACAGCATCACCAAAGGGTGAAGTAAATGAAACAGGCCAGCATCCCATCCTGGCTGGGAGCGACAGCTCCACCTCCGCTCCCTGGCTCTGTCCTCTCCAGTGTGGGGTGTAAATAACCCCCAGGCCTCTTTCTTGTGTCCCTTGCAGCAGTCCCTCCATGCTGGCCTCATCATCATCAGGGTGAGCATCCATCTCACTGGGATGATGCTGGTGCAGCAACTGCCTTCCCTCCTCCGCCCCTCCACCCACATCTGCCTGTTTCACTGTGCGGGGCTGCATGGCCAGCTCCAGGGAGAACCCTTATCCACAGTCTACATGGATGGTGTCTCCAGGCCCGTGATGTGTTCAGCCTGCCCAAGGATCTACATGCATTTCTCCCTTCAAACCTACTGTCCATTCCCAGATTCCAGATTTGCATTATTCTATGGGACCTTCAATAATTCAGATGAGAGATACACTCTAGTGACAGAGGGGGGCAGGAAGAAGGTGGGATGCACCATATAAAGTGTCCCTGAGCTCTGGGTGATGGAGCCCCCAACACTCGCCTGAGTCTTGTAGTAGAATTTGCTGACCCACTCTGCCTGGGATGTTACTGGTTGATTTGGGCAGCAGATGGGCTCTCTGACCCCAACATACCCTAGAGCTCAGGATTCAGGAAGGAGCAGAGAAGAGCTGACAAAACTAACTTTCTGAGCTGGGGTCGTTTTGAAAAGAAAGCAAGAATCATTTGAAGCAAGATATTTATTTCTCCATCTGCCTCCACATTCAAGTGACTGGGAAGGTTCCTGCATTTGTCCAAATGAGAAATGAGGCTGCACCCCTGGCCTGTGATACAGCAGGGCACACAGTCCCTGACATAAGCTTAAGAGAGTGGTTTCTGCACACAAATATGCAGGCAATTCCGAATGCTTTACTAAAACAATTGGAGGATGATTTTGCAACTCTGCATGTTAAAGGTGTTTGCAAAAATATAAGCATGCAAACGGATATGTATGAAATAGCCAAGATTTATCATGTACTTCCTCTGTGTCAGGCTTGCATTGTAGTGTCTTATTTATTGTTCTCACCAACCCTATGAGAGGGGTTTTGCATGGTCAGCTACATTTTACAGGTCAGGAAAATGAGGCTCCGGGTTTAGATGACTTGCTCAAGGTCACACGGCCAAAAAGTGTCAGAACAAATCTTTAAAACCCAAAGTGTCTTCATATAACACCCCTGCATTTTCTACTGTATAGTACTGACTCCCAGGACTTGCAGGCAAACATACATGTGTCTGTATATGCATACATTTGGCACACATGATACAATGCATATCTTTGAGTTTATATTCCTACACTGCACAGCCTATCATAACTATAGTTACAGATAACACTTGCTAGGAAATAAAGAAAAAGCCTCAAATACACCGTTTCATTTAATTCTCACATGAATTTTATATGATTGATATGATCATTTCCCTCTGGTTACAGCAGAGAAACCAAGGTTTAGAAGCATAAGTAACTGCCCCTCCCCCCAGGAATGAATGAATGAATAAATAAATTTGAGAGATATTTCAACAGCATGAAATAACAGAAAAAGTCAGCCCCTGATGTAAGTTATTCAATAGGTCATCATATAATGTTAGGTAGGGACTGATATAACTGTTAAAAATATAACCATTTACAAATGTCAGAACCATTCTTAGCTCTCTGGCCATCCCAAAACAGGGAGAAGGCAGGTAGGATTTCGATTTGACTCACCGCCCAGAGCTGCTGACCTAACATGGAGGTAGTTAGAAAAATGTTTGTTGACTTGCAGGCACACAACTGGGATTTGGGAAGAGAGAAGGATATATATTTTTTTAATTTTATTGCACTTTAGGTTCTGGGTTACATGTGCAAAACATGCAGAACTGTTGCATAGGTACATACGTGGCAATGTGGTTTGCTTCCTCCATCCCCCTGTCACCTACATCAGGCATTTCTCCCAGTGTTATCCCTCCCCAACCTCCCCACCCCTGCTGTCCCTCCCTTGGACCCCTCCCAACAGACCCTAGTGTGTGATGCTCCCCTCCCTGTGTCCATGTGTTCTCATTGTTCAACACCTGCCTACGAGTGAGAACATGTGGTGTTTGGTTTTCTGTTCTTGTGTCAGTTTACTGAGAATGATGGTTTCCAGATTCATTCATGTCCCTACAAAGGACATGAACTCATAGTTTTTTAGGGCTGCATAGTATTCCAGTGGTGTATATGTGCCACATTTTCCTTGTACAGTCTATCATTGATGGGCATTTGGGTTGGTCAAAGGTCTTTGCTATTGTAAACAGTGCTGCAATGAACATATATGTGCATGTGTCTTTATAATAGAATGATTTATAATCCTTTGGATATATACCCAGTAATGGGATTGCTGGGTCAAATGGAATTTCTATTTCTAAGTCCTTGAGGAATCACCACACTGTCTTCCATAATGGTTGAACTAATTTACACTCCCACCAACAGTGTAAAGTGTTCCTATTTCTCCACATCCTCTCCAGCATCTGTTGTCTCCAGATTTTTTAATGATTACCATTCTAACTGACATGAGATGGTATCTCAATGTGGTTTTGATTTGTACTTCTCCAATGACCAGTGATGATGAGCATTTTTTCATGTATTTGTTGGCCTCATAAATGTCTTCTTTTGAAAAATGTCTGTTCATGTCCTTTGCCCACTTTTGAGTGGGTTTGTTTGTTTTTTTCTTGTAAATCTGTTTTAGTTCTTTGTAGATTCTTGATATTAGCCCTTTGTCAGATGAATAGATTGCAGAAATTTTTTCCCATTCTGTTGGTTGCCAGTGCACACTAATGATTGTTTCTTTTGCTGTACAGAAGCTCTGGAGTTTAATTAGAACCCACTTGTCTATTTTGGCTTTTGTTGCCCACGCTTTTGGTGTTTTAGTTATGAAGTCTTTGCCTATGCCTATGTCCTGAATGGTTTTGCCTAAGTTTTCTTTTAGGGTTTTTATGGTATTAGGCCTTATGTTTAAGTCTTTAATCCATCTGGAGTTAATTTTAGTGTAAGGTGTCAGGAAGGGATCCAGTTTCTGCTTTCTGCACATGGCTACCCAGTTTTCCCAACACCATTTATTAAACAGGGAATCCTTTCCCCATTGCTTGTTTTTGTTAGTTTTGTCAAAGATCAGATGGTTGTAGATGTGTGGCATTGCCTTTGAGGCCTCTGTTCTGTTCCATTGGTCCATATCTCTGGGTACCAGTACCATGCTGTTTTGATTACTGCAGCCTTGCAGTATAGTTTGAAGTCAGGTAGTGTGATGCCTCCAGCTTTATTCTTTTTGCTTAGAATTGTCTTGGCTATGTGGGCTCTCTTTTGGTTCCATGTGAAGTTTAAAGTGTTTTTTTCCAGTTCTGTGAAGAGGGTCGTAGGTAGCTTAATGGGGATAACGTTGAATCTATAAATTACTTTGGGCAGTATGGCCATTTTCACAATATTCATACTACCTAACCATGAGCATGGAGTGCTTTTCCATCTGTTTGTGCCCTCTCTTATTTCCTTGAGCAGTGATTTGTAGTTCTCCTTGACAAGGTCCTTTACATTCTTTGTTAGTTGCATTCCTAGGTATTTTATTCTCTTTGTATCAAGTGTGAATGACAGTTAATTCTTGATTTGGCTCTCTTTAAGTCTGTTATTGGTGTATAGGAATGCTTGTGATTTCTGCACGTTGATTTTGTATCCTGAGACTTTGCTGAAATTGCTTACCAGTTTCAGGAGATTGGAGATTTGGGGCTGAGACGATGGGGTCTTCTAAATATGCAATCATGTCGTCTGCAAACAGAGGCAATTTGACTTCCTCCTTTTCTAATTGAATACCTTTTATTTATTTTTCTTGCCTGATTTCTCTGGCTAGAACTTCCAATACTATATTGAATAGGAGTGGTGAGAGAGGACATCCTTGTCTAGTGCCAGATTTCAAAGGCAATGCTTCCCATTTTTGCCTATTCAGTATGATATTGGCTGTGGGTTTTTCATAAATAGCTTTTATTATTTTGAGATATGTTCTGTCAGTAACTAGTTTATTGAGAGTTTTTAGCATAAAGAGCTGTTGAATTTTGTCAAAGGCCTTCTCCGCATCTATTGAGATAATCATGTGGTGTTGGTCTTTGGTTCTGTTTATGTGGTGGATTACATTTATAGACTTGCGTATGTTGAACCACCCTTGTATCCCCGGGATGAAGCCTACTTGAAAGTGATGGATAAGCTTTTTGATGTGCTGTTGCAATCAGTTTGCCAGTACTTTATTGAAGATTTTTGCATCTATGTTCATCATGGATATTGGCCTGAAGTTTCCTTTTTTTGTTGAGTCTCTGACAGGTTTTGGTATCAGAATGATGTTGGTCTCATAAAAGGATTTGGGAAGGATTCCCTCTTTTGGTATCATTTGGAATAGTTTCAGAAGGAGTGGTGCCAGCTCCTCTTTGTATGTCTGGTAGAATTCAGCTGTGAAACCATCTGGACCTGGGTTTTTTTTGGTTGGTAGGCTATTAATTTCTGCCTCAACTTCAGCTCTTGATATTGGTCTATTCAGGGTTTCTACTTCTTCCCGATTTAGGCTTGGGAGGGTGCAAGTGTCCAGGAATTTATCCATTTCTTCCAGGTTTACTGGTTTGTGTGCATAGAGTTGTTTGTAGTAATCTCTGATGGTAGTTTGTATTTCTGTGGATTCTGTGGTGATATCCCCTTTATCATTTTTATTGCATCTATTTGATTCTTCTCTCTTTTCTTTTTTATTAATCTGGCTAGCAGTCTGTCTATTTTGTTGATCTTTTCAAAAAACCAGCTCCTGGATTTATTGATTTTTTGAAGAGTTTTTTTTATGTCTCTATCTCCTTCAGTTATGCTCTGATCTTAGTTATTTCTTGTCTTCTGCTAGCTTTTGAGTTTTTTTGATCTTCTCCACTAGCTCTTTTAATTTTGATGATACGGTGTTGATTTTAGATCTTTCCTTGCTTCTCATGTGGGCATTTATTGCTATAAATTTTCCTCTAGACAATGCTTTAAATGTGTCCCAGATATTCTGGTATGTTGTGTCTTCATTCTCATTGGTTTCAAAGAACATCTTTATTTCTGCCTTCATTTCATTGTTTAACCAGTCAACATTCAAGAGCCAGTTGTTCAGTTTCCATGAAGTTTTGTGTTTTTGAGTTAGTTTCTTAATCCTGAGTTCTAATTTGATTGCACTGTGGTCTGAGAGACTGTTTGTTATGATTTCTATTCTTTTGCATTTGCTGAGGAGTGATTTACTTCCAATTGTGTGGTCAATTTTAGAGTAGGTGTGATGTGGTGCTGAGAAGAATGTATATTCTGTGGATTTGGAGTGGAGATGTTGTAGATGTCTATTAGGTTTGCTTGGTCCAGCTCTGAGTTCAAGTCCTGGATATCCTTGTTAATTTTCTGTCTCATTGATCTGTCTAATATTGACAGTGGAGTGTTAAAGTCTCCCACTATTATTGTGTGGGAGTCTAAGTCTCTTTGTAGTTGTTAAGAACTTGCTTTATGTATTTGGGTGCTCCTGTATTGGATGTGTATATATTTAGAATCGTTAGTTGTTCTTGTTGCATTGATCCTTTCACCGTTATGTAATGCCCTTCTTTGTCTCTTTTGATCTTTGTTGGCTTAAAGTCTATTTTATCAGAGAATAGGATTGCAACTCCTGCTTCTTTTTGCTCTCCATTGGCTTGGTAAGTCTTCTTCCATCCCTTTATTTTGAGCCTATGTGTGTCCTTGCATGTGAGATGGGTTTCCTGGATACAGCACACTGAAGGGTTTTGACTTTTTATCCAATTTGCCAATCTGTGTCTTTTGATTGGGGCATTTAGCCCACTTACATTTAAGGTTAATATTCTCATGTGTGAATTTGATCCTGCCATTTTGATGCTAGCTGGTTGTTTTGCCCATTAGTTGACACAGTTTCTTCATTTTGTCGATGCTTTTTACCATTTGCTACATTTTTGGAGTGGCTGGTACTAGTTGTTCCTTTCTATGTTTAGTGCTTCTTTCAGGAGCTCTTGTAAGGTAGGCCTGGTGGTGACAAAATCTCTCGGCAATTGCTTGTTCATAAAGGATTTTATTTCTCCTTTACTTATGAAACTTAGTTTGGCTGTATATGAAATTCTAGGTTGATAGTTCTATTCTTTAAGGATGTTGAATATTGGCCCCCACTCTCTTCTGGCTTGTAGGGTTTCTGTCAAGAGATCCGCTGTGAGTCTGATGGGCTTCCCTTTGTGGGTAACCTGACCTTTCTCTCTGGCTGACCTTAGCATTTTTTCCTTCATTTCAACCCTGGTGAATCTGAAGATGATGTGCCTTAAGTTGCTCTTGTTGAGGAATATCTTTGTGGTGTTCTCTGTATTTCCTGGACTTGAATATTGGTCTGCCTTGCTAGGTTGGGGAAGTTCTTCTGGATAATATCCTGAAGGGTGTTTTCCAACTTGGATTCATTCTCCCCATGACACTCAGGTACACCAATCAAATATAGATTAGGTCTTTTCACATAATTCCATATTTCTTGGAGGCTTTGTTCATTATTTTCATTCTTTTTTCTCTAATCTTGCCTTTTCATGTTATTTCATTGAATTGATCTTCAATCTCTGATATCCTTTCTTCTGCTTGGTCGATTCGGCTATTGAAATTTGTGTATGCTACGCGAAGTTCTCATGTTGTGTTTTTCAACTCTATTAAGTCATTTATATTCTTCTCTAAGCTGTTTATTCTCATTAGCCTTTCATCAAAACTTTTTTCAAGGTTCTTAGTTTCTTTGCATTGGGTTAGAACATGTTCTTTTAGCTCAGAGAAACTCGTTATTACCCCCCTTCTGAAGCCTGTTTCTGTCAATTCATCAGACTGATTCTCCATCCAGCTTTGTTCCTTTGCTTATGAGGAGTTGTGATACCTTAGAGGAGGAGAGGTGTCCTGGTTTTGGGTGTTTTCTTCCTTTTGTGCTGGTTTCTTCCCATCTCTGGATTTATCTACCTGTCTTTGTAGTTGGTGACTTTCAGATGGGGTCTCTGAGTGGACATCCTTTTTGTTGATGATGAAGCTATTTCTTTTTGTTTTTTAGTTTTCCTTCTAACAGTCAGGACCTTCTGCTGTAGGACTGGAAGGTCCACTCCAGACCCTGCTTGCCTGGGGATCACCTGTGGTGGCTGCAGAACAGTAATGGTTGCTGCCACTTTCTTCTGTTATCTTCGCCCCAGAAGGATACCTGCCAGATGTGAGTCTGAGCTCTCCTTTATGAGGTGACTCTTTTGATATTCGTGGGTTAGGGAGCTACTTGAGGAGACAGTCTGTCCCTTATAGGAGCTCAAGTGCTGAGCTGTGAGCTCCATTGTTCTGTTCAGAGCTGCTGGGCAGGTACATTTAAGTCTTCTGCAGCAGAACTCATAACTGTCTTTTTTCCCAGGTGCTCTGTCCTGGGAAGGTGGGGCTTAATTTATAAGTTCCTGACGTGCTGCTGACTTTTTTCAGAGCTGCCCTGCCCAGTGAGGAGGTAGCCTAGTCAAAGTCTGCCAACAGAGGCGTCACTGAGCTGCTGTGGGCTCTGCCCAGCTGCTGTGTGAACTTCTTTGTGGTTTTGTTTATAGAGGTATAGTTAGAACTGCCTCAGTAATCGTGGACTGCCTCAGTAATGACAGATTGCCTCAGTAGTGGTGGACTGCCTCAGTAATGGCAGACACCCTTCCCCCAACAGAGCTGGACCATCTTGGGTCCAGATGTACTTGCTGCAAAACTCTCAATCCTGTGCATTTCAGATTGCTGGTCTTTGTGGTGGTGGGAACCGCTAAGCCAGATCACCTGGCTACTTATTTCAGCCCCATTTTTTCAGTTGAATGGGTGTCTCTGTCTCCCAGGTGTTCCAGGCACCAGTTGAAACACCCACCCAGATTTGTGTGAGTTTTTGCGTGGAGACCTGCTGCACTGGCTGAAAAAGCCATGCTGGAAGCTTGTGGTGTTTTTCAACCCGGGAATCTCCTGGTCTGTGGGCAGTAATGACTTGTTTGGAAATGCAGTGTTTGCTCACCCTCTGCGTTGTTCTCGCTGGGAACTGCAGTACAGAGCTGTTCCTATTCAACCATCCTGGGTCTCGAGAGAAGGATTTTGGATAAGAGGTGAAGAAAGGGCACGAGCATCCTCTTACGTAATGTGACCATCTTCCTTTCTCTGACCTTTCCATTCCAAACACTCCCCCTCTACGTGGAACTTCCAATGTTCCAATTTAGATGTAATGAACAACCAAGGTGGGGTTGTGATCTAGGTGGCTTTGAATCCCAGACCTTCGCATGCCTGTGTATGGTGGAGGCAATGTGGGGGAGCCTGGGGAGCCCTACTTCCATCAGGTCTTGAGAGATGCATACCTCCACCCATGTTGATAAGCCTGGTTGCAAATTCAACCCTTAATCAATGTTCTTTGCCTTTTGATGCTTTGTTATTTTTTTTCCCCAGGTTTCTTCTGTGACTGTTGATGTTCTGAGATTAAAACAAGGCAGGAGGCATCTACAAGTAAAGAAAACACAGAAGCCCAGGCTGTACATGTTTTATTTGTTGTCTGATGATACTGCCCATACTCATTACAAGGCCCTTTGGATACCAGAGGCCCCTGAGATATGTGATATATCAAATCAACCCTGTGCTGCTTATCTGAACTTCAATCCTGTGGCAGTGCCAATGGCAGAGAGATGTCAATTGCAGCTTCTCTGATTTGCCACCTTTGGAGAATCCAGAGTGAGCTAGATACAGGAGGGCACATTTCATTGCTTATTTTGACTGTAAGTGCACTCTCTGGGCAGAAAAAACAATCTTAGAGCTGGCAGTCCCTGGGTGGGATGGTAACTTACAGCAGCACTATTTTCCACCTTTCCCTTGAGAGATCCTGGTGTAACAAAAAACGATAGGGTAGAGTATCAGAAGACCTGGCTCACAGGTATCAGCCTGATCCCTTACTTCACGGTGGCCTGCGGCAGTGACAAGACTTCTCTTCTTATTATTCTTTTAATCTGTAAAACGGGAATCTTTTACAAATGAGAACCTTTGTACCTTTTGACGGGCACAAACCCTTCATTGGATTTTGGATAGAGCTGAGATTAAACCCAAAATTGTGGTTCAAAACCAGCTAAAGGCGTGCAACTGAGGCTGGCAGAACGTGGAGAATCTGGGTTTTCCAACCCCAATTCCAATGCCCTTTCCACTGCAAAAAGAATAATAATGCTTGTAGTTTACCTTACCTGACAAGCCTGTGTTGAGTTTCAAAGGCATGTGAAAGCAGGTTGAGCAGGGCAGAGCTATGGCATGTCCCAAGTTGTTGCACTAGACGGAGTTGTACAGAACCAAGAAGAGGGACTAAGAATGGACTTTCGAGCCTCACTTCCCAATGCATAAAGAATAATAATGCTTGTAGAGCTCTTGCCCAACAAGCCTGTGTTGTGTTTCAAAAGCACTCAAAAGCAGGTTGAGCAGGGCAGAGCTACGGCATGTCCAAAGTTGTTGCACTAGACAGAGCTGAGCAGAGCCAAGAAGAGGGGCGAAGAATGGACTTTTGAGCCTCACTGTCTTGGTTCAAATTTAGGCTCCACAAATGACAAGCTGGGTAGGCTTGGAAAAGTATATTAACCTCTCTGTGCCTCAGCTTCTACACATGTAGAGGGACTTGATGACAGCAGCTTACCTTCCAGGGTTGTGGTAACGATTCAATGAATCCATACATGTAAAGCCAGACACAAGGCACTCTGTAAGTATTATTATTGCTGTTGCTGCTGCTGATTCTTTATTATTTACATCCAGCTCAAGTGGGGATTTCTCCAGTGACTAAAGAAGGTGTCCACCACCAAAAGCCCAAGACTGAATTTCAATGCTCTAGTAAAACACTCAGATAAAAATTTAGGTTGCAAATAATGTCCCAAATACTAAACTCTCCCTTTCCTACATCCCCTCTCTATATTTATGAAGCACAAAGGACTTGGTATCTTTTGCAGCCACAAAAATCTCAGCACAAAAATTCAATACCCACCAGGCTTGGTGGTTCATGCCTGTAATCCCAACACTTTGGGAGGCTAAGGTGGGCAGATCATGGGATTAGGAAATCAAAAAACATCCTGGCTAACACAGTGAAACCCCATCTTTATTAAAAATCCAAAAAAAAATTAGCCAGGCGTGGTGGCATGTGCCTGTAATCTCAGCTACTTGGGAGGCTGAGGCAGGAGAATCGCTTGGACCCAGGAGGTGGAGGTTGTAGTGAGCGGAGATTGCGCCACTGCACTCCAGCCTGGGCAACAGAGCAAGACTTTATCTCAAAAAAAAAAAAAAAAGCATCCAATACCCACAAAATCCTGTCTCACAGATACTGACAAGCAACGGACCCAGAGGGAAGGCACAATTCAATCCCAGCAAACACTGAGCATTACCAGAGCCATTTTTTTCATTGTGAGATGGACATTTTGAAAATTTTCTTCTTTTTAACAAGATGCCCTATTGCTCAGCCTAGTTGAGAATGGTTTTATTCTGTTTGATTAATGCTGCAAAATAACTTGGCATCTTAGCCCCTCCAGGTTTTCTGCAAGGAACAAGGTAGCAGGGAGGATGAGAGAGGGTGCTCCAGGATAGATACAATAGGCTGCCATCACCCAACCCACACAGGCTGAAAACATCACCAAGGGGAGAGAAGGCAATGAAAAGACCTTCCTTGTCTATAAAGGGCAGCAACCCACCCCAAAACCCCACTATCTGCACATCATGCCCTGTATCATGTCTTAAATTCATTCTGTACTGTATGGACCTAGGTTTGGATAACCAAGTCAGGCTTTTCATTTACACCAAGTCACTTCACATGCCATGATTCACTGCCAGGTAAATAATTTCTTGATGAAATAGATGATCACGTAGTTTTACAAAGACTGAGTGAGTCTTGCTGGTGAAAGAGTGGAAAGGAGTCTATGCAAACCAACACGGAAATGGTCATCCTAAATATAAAAGAAAAAAAAAAGAAACCTAGAAGCAACCTAAATACTCAAGAACAGAAAATCAATGTAGGGGATTGTTGAATTTAGTGTGTTCTAAAATATGTACTCTGAACGGTTCTGCTGAGATGATTACACAATGAGATTATACGTTGATAAGTAAATGAATCATAAAGTTTTATGTCCAAATACGTGTGGGAAATACTTAAACACATGTTTTGGCTTAACTGCACGTAGTATTTAATATGTGAATGTGTTGGACACTCATTGGCCTTCTTCCTTTCAGATCCCTTCCCCATCCTTCCTTTCCTTGGTTCTGTATTGCGGGGAGCTGACCCCTACAAACTACATTTCCCAACCTCCCTCACTAACTGGTTTCCAGTTAGTTTCAGTCTATGGGGAGCACTGGTAAAATACTAGAGGGTGGGAATAAGGGAAGAGCCAGGGTATTTTCCTCTTCATGCTTTAAGAGGTGTTTCCGGCAATAGCCTTGTCTTGTCCATGATTTCAGCTCCCATGGGACAGTGTCTTCCTCATGGCCCCCGCCCCCTCCAGACAGTCTCTACTCTGGTTCTGAGTCCCGATCCTTGGTAGCTAAGCCATGAGACTCGCTGCTGATGGGAAAAGGTAATATAGAAGAAGAGGGGGAGGCAGAGGCAGGTGGATCACGAGGTCAAGAGATCGAGACCATCCTGGTCAACATGGTGAAACCCCGTCTCTACTAAAAATACAAAAAATTAGCTGGGCATGGTGGCGTGTGCCTGTAATCCCAGCTACTCAGGAGGCTGAGGCAGGAGGATTGCCTGAACCCAGGAGGCGGAGGTTGCGGTGAGCCGAGATCGCGCCATTGCACTCCAGCCTGGGTAACAAGAGCGAAACTCCGTCTCAAAAGAAGAAGAAGAAGAAGAGGAAATTGTTTATTCCATCCAGCCCTAAGGGGTTACAAGATGATGGTGGAAACAGAAGAAGTAGGGTGAAGCAATCAGAAGATGGGTCTGTAGAGTGCAGAAGATTAACAAAGAGAAATGTCTGGCCCTGTTGCAAATTGGGTTCCCTGGGAGGGAGATCCTGAGGCCAATTTTAGCCTAAGGATGTTTCTTAAAGAGTTCCTGTAGGTCAGGGGCGGTGGCTCATGCCTGTAAGCCCAGCACTTTGGGAGGCCGAGGTGGGCAGATCACAAGGTCAGGAGTTCGAGACCATCCTGGCCAACACGGTGAAACCTCGTCTCTACTATAAATACAAAAATCAGCTGGGCATGATGGTGCATGCCTGTAGTCCCAGCTACTCGGGAGGCTGAGGCAGGAGAATCGCCTGAAACTGGGAAGTGGAGATTGCAGTGAGCTGAGATCACACCACTACACCCCAGCTTGGCAACAGAGGGAGACTCTGTCTCAAAAAAAAAAAATTTCTTTAGAGTCAACACCTGCGAAAAGGTGGGGATGGGAACAAATTGGGCAGATGGAAACGTTGAGCGGGGATGCAATCCCAACATGAGACTCAGTTGAGCCCATGAGCAGCTTTGAAGCAGGGATGGCTCTTCAGAGATGTCCCAAATTGAGTGTGTTCTAAAATATGTGCTCTGAGCAGTTCTGCTGAGATTATTACACAATAAGATCATACATTGATAAGTAAGTCCCAGGAGCTCTGACACTTTGTACCCTAAGTTTGCCAGTCATTGGATGCAGGTAACCTTGGAGGGAGATATGACCTTGTGTAGTCAGTTTCTTCAGTTCTCCAATAGTAGAGGGAATAAGTTCTTCATTCCTGAAGGGAATCAGAGTGACACATCACAGTGTTCAACAAATTCCCTATTCTCATTTGAGATTTTAGTAAGCAATGTGTCTGGGGCTACCTGGTACCAAATGGGGACAAAGCTACATCCAGGTTGACTCAGTGACCATCACAACTGGGATGGACCTAGAGACTCAACTTTTCCAAGCTACTTCTGGTTCCAGTGTAGAGAGGTGGGGACGAACGAATTCCAGGGCAAGGAACACAACACAGCTAAAGTGAGGGCCAATAGAGTGGGAATAAATTGCTGCCCTGTTGTGGGAAAGCAGTGCAAATGTAGAGGCTCAGAACATCTACTGTGAGTCCACATCTAAGAACAAGGCTCAAATCAGGTGCCTGCTCATGCTGACACTGGCCAAAGGCTTCAGCTATAAATGTAAGCGGACAAGTTGCAATCAAGAAGACAGAAGATGCTGCCTGGACTTCCCTAGGAGTTTGGCTTTCCCTTCCCTCAGGAAGTCATATAAAATGCTCGCCCTTCTTGCTCACTCAGTGAGACAGCATTGTGGCATGGAGAAAGGAAGGAAGGGGAATGACAGAGTATCTTTCTTTCCAATAAATTGCACATTATCTAGGGAGATTAATACAAAGAAAAGTATCTCAGTAATAGTAATAGTAATGTTTAGTTTAAGCTAAATTTGAGATCCTTCTATAAAACCTAGATTTGCTAACTATGCCAAATTCTGTGTGAATGAACCAGGATGGGGTTTGGCTCCTGGGTAAAGTAAGCCCTAGTTAACAGTGACTTTAAAAGGAAAGAGTGAGTGGGGAGCACTGTGATGTCCAGGGCCGAGGATTCTTCTGTCCTTTTGTTTCTCTGTGCACATACCTCATTTGTAGATCTGTCTCAAGATTCAGGATGGAAGCATCTACATTCCAGTTAGCAAGATGAAGCAAGGGGCAGAGAGAGAGCAAAAGCCACACATCAGTGACCTCTTAAGAATGGGTCCTGGATGCTGCCCCAGGGCACTGCCTCTTATATCCCAATGGCCAGAATTTAGTCCATGAGCCCACATCTCACAGCAGAAGAGGCTGGAAAATGTGACCTCTATTCTGGGAAGCAAGCTTAAATAAAACTCAGTGCAATGCTATGGAAAAAGGAGAAAATGGCTATCAGCAGACAGCTAGCAATCCCTGCTGAAGTGCATAGAGTACATGGTAAGTGCTATCTAACTTAATTCTCATAGTAACCCTAAGAAGTGGGTTGTGCCCATTGTACAGATGAGCAAATAGAACCCAATAGCACCAAGCTTCTAGTTGATTGTTAATAGCACCAATTTGGTTTCAGCCTTTTTCCCCCCAAAGTTACTTGCTACAAGTAACATATTCAGCTTGTTGGGAGTTAATTTTCCCATTTCTTTGGAGTTTCAGAGACAATATGCAGGTGAAAGAACCAGCCCTCTTGGCTGACCTTGCTTTTTCTCCATAGCAGTCCTAGCTTTGTAAGAATCCTGAGCTCTGTTTGCTTTGCAATTACCCCGAGTGAAGGGGGCCCTCTGACATTTTCACAGTGGAGAGGGACAGACAGAGATCCTCAGCCCTCCCCTTGATTCTTTGATTGTCATTTCCTCTACCTTTAAAAGAAAATTACATAATAGCCATTACTTAGGCACCTTTCCAAAGTACTTAAACTACATTACTGCAAAAGGGCCCTGTGAGGAAATAGCCCCAGATGTCACATGCCAAGTTACAAAGAGAAAGAGAGGAGTTGGAGCTTCCTTTACTGAGCTTCCTTCCCTTCACTGAACAGTGCCACATGGGCATATGAATTGTGCTTATTACCCACTCTGCAAAACCCCACGGCCAACCCAAACAGTATCACAGTCATTAATGAGACTCAACTCCATTAGGCTAAACGTAAACATTTGCAACAAGTCTTCGAAACCTCTGTTAAAAAAAAAATGTGTGTGTGTGTGTGTGTGTGTGTGTGTGTGTGTGTTTCAGGATAATGTGAGCAATTAAAAGTGCTTTTCTATCTGTCCCCTGTACAACTGCTGCTCTGGGGCCAGAAATGGTCCTGCTCTTCCAAAAGGAAAGATATTTGTCTCAATTAGGAGCTGGAAGATGATAAAGTCAGTCATCACTTGTTGAATGATGAGTTAATATTTTTCTGTTGTTTTTGTTGGACTAGAATTTCCTCAGATTTCTTTGGTCATGGCACCTCATTTTTTGCTGGGGTACCACCCCACCCCACTCTTGGTCCATGCAGTTGGGACAAGGTTGACTCTTCCCTTGAGTCTGGCTAATAGACATCATTCATATCCATGAATCATATCATATAGCACTTGATTGAAGGAAGGACATATGACCCAAGTCAGCCTAATGAGATTCAGACCTAGAACTTCCCCTGCAGATAGAGGGAAAGGGGGAGAAGTAGATGTCTCTATGCCTCACTATATTCCTCTCGGTGCTGACTGTTTCCAGGCATACTGACATCTTCTACTTTGAGCATGAGAAACTTTCCACCTGAAGATTTTCTGTAATGCTCTGAGCACTTGCCTAGATCACACACAAGTGCTGTGAAGCTACTGCTCCTGGGAGCAGCCCCCTGCCAGTGGTGGATGGAAATTGGAAAATCAATAGCACAGATCCCTCATCTCTGGAATGAGACAGGCGATCAACTGTGCCCCAGAGGTCTCAGCAGGATGTGGTCCGAATTTTTTTCATACATAGAAGTGGGATTGAGCATCAAGTGTCCACAGTGATACCCTTCTTATTAATGCACCTTTCTTCCCTTCCCTTCTCACTTCACTACTAGAGTTTTCTAGAGTCACTTGCCCGATAAATCACACTGGAATTCTTGTCTCAGAAGCTGTATCTGAGGGAACCCAGCCTAAGAGACAGAACTACATTGACAACACAGGGCAAGAACTTGCCTTAGGACAGAGTCAATATACAAGAGGTAGCGCTTAAAAGCAGAGACACTGAGATATATATTCCTGATAGCATCATGCTGGGCATCTGGATACAGCCATGCCTGAAAGCTGCACTACACTTGAACTTGCCCTTAGACAAAATGTGTAAGAGCTGGGATTCAAAGGACTTGGTTTTGAGTCTTTTCATACTGTCCTTATGGTCCCAAATAGCCACCATCCCCACTGTATTTGCATCAGCTCATACAGTACAAGGATATGGATTCATTCCAAGGGCTACTGGACTTTGCCTTTTCCAAGAGAGGGTTAAAGCCACCAGGGTGGCACAGTTCAAATCCTTCACTGTAATTTCATGTAAATAACCTTCTGACAGCTTCCTTTTCACTGTTGTGCTCTTGTCTGCCAGCCAATCTCAGGCCTGGGCTTCCCCCAGGAGATGTTAACTCATCTCCCTTATCTGCTTGACTGACTGTCATCTTGACACATCATTGAGCTGGTGATGAAGCCCTTAATTAGTTCATGTCTCCAGGCCCCTCCTATTGCCACCTCTTCTTCTGTTTGCTCTTTCTCGGCTTTTCTCTCTTCTCTTTACCATCTCGGAAGAGAAAATTCTACCAGCTATTCTATGTTGTGCACTTTGCAATACCGTTCTGTTTCATCCTCTCATTAGACCTCTGAAATGGCAAGGATAATCCTTAGTTTACAGAAGAAAAAACAGGCCCAGAGAGGTTGCACTTACAGGTGCTAGGTCCAGACAAAACTTGGTTCAAGTCTCAGCTCTTTTGCTTTTTTGCTGAGTGACCTTACAGGAGTAATTTAACTTTAAAGTTTCATTTTCCTACAATGGAAGCATAGGAATACTGACCTCATGGGGTTGTAGTGATGAATGAATGAAATAATTAATTCATAGCAGTTTGTTTAGGATCTGGCACATAGTAGAGACATAGATACCATCATCATCATCATCATCATCATCATCACTGTTCATCACTGAATCAAAGAAAAATTATATGCACAACATATGTGTCTACCTAAGCGCAGATTTATTTATTTTGGAGATAAGTGATTCAAAATAAGAAAAACAATGAATGCCTTATAAAAATCATCACAAAGACATATTGAAGTGGTCCTGACATGATCTCCAATTTACAGCTGAGAAAACTGAGGCTCAGAGGGGTCACGTGTCCAAGAACACAGAGCTGATAAGTGGTAGAGCCAAGAATTTAACCCACCATGTGGTTCCAGGGCTGGTGTTTCCAGCTCCCACCGTTTAACTAGGTAAGGATGTGCGTGTTTCATGGGCTCACCAAGCTGAATGCTGGAAGTGGTGGTTCTAGAATCCAGATTTTCTGAATCATAGTGTGTTGTGTTGTCACTTCAAACCACAACCTGTTAGGTCCCTGTATGTCCTGAATTCAAAAAGGTCCATTTTGTCTGGTGCAACTTACAATTTCGATGTTATGCTACAGTGGGGACCATTCACATCTCAGCAAGAACTCCTCAAATCTTCATCAGCAGGAAATAGAACAAGGTAAGCCTCTGAGATAAAACAAAAATGCAACCCAGTTTCAGAGAATGGAGCTCAAGAACCCAAAGAGTCCAGTTTGCCTGAGCACTGCAGGTCCATACTGATTGATGTAACTGTTTCAGGCATCCAAAGAGACATGCGAGAGGAGGTCAGATTACATGTTCCACCCTGCTCTCCTGTCTGTGTGAGAGAAATAACCACCTCTCCTTGGAATAGAGACAGACAGTGCTGAGGCCATCTCTCAGGGCAGCCTGAGGTTATCTGTATGGGGAAAACACCACCTGCCACCCAACAGTGAAGATTCTGGAAGGCCTGGCTTCTTTCTATGACTCCCAGTTCCCAGTCTCTTCTCCTCTGGTGTTGGTAATGCAGGATGAGATAGTAATAGCCAGGATCTCATTCAGTTAAGGGATCAGTAAATAAGATAATTCGTGGAAAGAGGTTAGCACAAGGTGTTCATGTAGCAAATGCTCAATAAATGTTTATTATTATTGTTACATTTTAATTGTTGTTGAATGGTTTATAATTGGTAAATTGTAGACTAACATTTATGTTGTTAATACATATATTAAAATATTTATTAAGTACCAAAAAGAGCTAAGCATTGAGGATTCCATAGTAAATAAGTTGAACCAAGTTCCTGCCCTCAGGGTGCTTATATTCTGGTGCAGAACTACCCAATAGAAGTTCGTACAATGATGGAAATGATCTACATCTGTACTGCTCAATATGGTAGCTCTTCATACCTTGTGGCTTTGGCTGCTGAAGATATGAGGGGCTACTGAACACAGCCACAAGACACTAGGGACTACTGAAATGCGGCTGTGCAACTGAGGAACTGGATTTGAAAATTTTATTTGATTTTAGTAAATTTTAGTTAAATTTAAATATCCACATTTTGCTGATAGCTACTGTATTGGACAGTGCACATTTAGTGATGAAAATAGATAATTATTTGCAAGTTTTTAAACTAACATCTAAGGGAGGAATGAATGGAATAACAAATATCTAATGAGTATCAGGAAGTGCTAAGCATTAGGGATTTAGTGGTAAGTAACCTGGACAAGTGGCTGCTCTGACGATAATATAGTTAAGCTAAAACCCACATGGGATGGTCATGTTTTGTGAACAGTGAGAAGAAAAGTGTTCCAAGCAGAAGGATCGGCAACACAATGCCTGTGAGGTGAGAACAAACCTGGAATGTAAAACATATTAAAAAAAAGCAAAAACAAGAGAGGATGAATGACAGTGAGAGAGAACAGGAGTGCAGCATGATGTCAGAACAGGCAGAAACAGATCACAGCCAGACTTTTGGATTCAATCCTGTGAGTCTCCACTAGAGGCTTTTGCACAGGGAAGTGCCATGATGAGAATTATAATTTTAAAACATCACCTGGCTGCTCTATGATTGAATGGACAGTCCGAAAACTGTAGTATATGGAGATCAATGGTTGAGAGGTTATTGGAGTCAGTAAGAGATGATATCATAAACATACATGCTTATAAAATTTTCAGCACAATGCCTGGCACAAAACAAGCATTTGCAAAATGACTATCATTAGTTTGGAGGCTACTTCTTTCCTATGATGAAAACAATAGTTCACCTTAGCCAGCCAACCTGTCAAATTATATTCACAGAACACATGAATTCAAGAGTTTTAGGGCATCTAGAATTAAGTCAGATGCAGTCTCCCCCTTTAAGTAACTCAAACATAACTGGGGAGAGAAATCTGATGTTCTGTAAACAATTAAAGAAGGTCTCAATAAAGCATGACGGCATGAGCCCTCTCTGAGAGCTCTCCTAGCTCAATAAAAAGAAGCCACTGAAGAAGACATTGCACTTTCCATTCCCTCAAAGAATCGTCCTCTTGGAAACTGTCGCCAAGCTTTTTGCATTTGAAAATCATTGACACATCTTCCAGGAGAAGATGAAGCCTAAATACACACAGATGAGCAGCCTAGACTCTGGTCCAACCATGTCCTTGCAGAAAGGAGATGAACATGGATGTGTCCCAAATGCAATGAATAAAGAGGAATTTGTTTTGTGGGAAGAGGGCAGGGGGATACTAGGAATTCGTTGCTGGGGGTCATTAAGCCATCTTTAAACTAAAGAGCCATCTGTAGTGTATGTGATACACCAACTTTTCTTGCAGGAGCTAAATGGTTAAGAATTGCACCCAACAGTCTCTATTCCTCCTTCCACCTAACCACAACCATCTGAGGCTCTACTACTTCCAGAATTTAGAAGACCTCCTCCTTTATACTGACTGAATGCAACCATTTTAACAATTAAACCATAAAACCAGATGCCTAACACATAAGGACAAAGGAGGAGAAAACAAAGAAAAGACTATTTGGCTATTGCAAGACTTTGGGGAATTGGAAACCTACACTTTACTCAACCTCCATTCATTATCCTTCATGCCTTTCCTTTTTTGTTTGTTCGTCCTGACTGTAAATGGAAAATGAAAACTTTCCCCCAATTTCCCACATCGAGACAGACAATGACATTATTGATCCCGTGTGGACTGAGTGACTCCAGGCAAGTGAGATTTGAAATATTCTGCAGCCTCAGTAGCCTTTGTGGGAAATGGAAGAACATAGTATCTATTTTGCAGGTCTGTTGTAAAGATCAATGTGAAAAATGTACTTAGCAGTTTAGCATGGGACTGGCACACAGGGGAGTTCAGCAAGGCTTGGGCAGTATATGCTTCATGTGCATTAAAATATTAGAATAGGCTGGGTGCGGTGGCTCACGCCTCTCATCCCAGCATTTGGGGAGGCCAAGGAGGGCAGATCACTTGAGGTCAGGGGTTCAAGACCAGTCTGACCAACATGGTGAAACCCCGTCTCTACTAAAAATAGAAAAATTAGCCTGGCCTAGTGGTGTGCACCTGTAATTCCAGCTACTTAGGAGGCTGAGGTATGAGAATCACTTGAACCCAGGAGACGGAGGTTGCAGTGAGCCGAGATTGCGCCACTGCACTCCAGCTTGGGTGACAAAGCGAGACTCTGTCTCAAAAAACAAATAAACAAACAAAAATATTAGAATAGCAAGGACTAGGTCAGTGCCCAGGGCAATGCCTGCCCTAATAGCAGGCTCATGGTGCATATGCTATTGGAATTGAATGTTAACAGTTGCCCGAAGACCAGCCTTTCAAGGGTGACGCATTTTCAGATGAGAGGCGAAAGGGGCAACTTGCATGCGAGCAATGCTTTCTAGCTTTTCGCAGTCACTGGGTCTGGGTTTGAGCCACAGCTCAGCCAGTTAGGATCTGGATAGCCCCAGGCAAGCAGCTTCTCTTCTCAGGAATCCAGACTTTAAATCGCTAAAGTGGGGATAGTAATGCATGCTTTCTCGTAGTGCTGTATCTTAATCTTAATCTTGATCTTGTGCTTTATAGAGCCTAATAGAACAATGGCTGCCACAGTCATTATTATTAACGTAAAATCCATTTTGCAACAGTTTAATTATTGGTGTCAATAGCAATGCCCATGTGGTTATTTGGATAGCACTGATGTGACTTAGTGCAGAAGCAAAGAGTAAGAAATATTTGAGTAAAAGATTACTACCAGCTCAATGTAAATATCCTCTCAAAAAAAATGTATGTATTCCCCTACCATGTGCCAGGCACTGGCCTAGAAGGCAGTGACACAGAAGTAAATGTGACACACAAGGTCTCTGGTTCCATGAAACTTCAAGGGCAGGTTTGGGGAATGAGACCACAGACAGAAAAAGCATTAAGGGTATAAATACTCAACAAGTCAAGTAGTGATTTGTTCTAAGAAGAAAATCTGTGCAGGGTAGAGTAAAAGGTGGTGGAGAGTTAGATGAAAGTGTGACTTAAATAAATGGTCAGAAAAGGTCTTTCTGATAAAAGATGGCATTTGAGCAGTGACTTGGAGGAGGTGAGCGGGTGGCTGTAGATATCTGCAGGAAAGAGCATCCCTGGCAGAGAGAACAGCAAATGCACAGGTCTTGAGACTAAAGAGAAACAAACAAAATGGAAATCTAGGGGTCTTCCAGTAAAGTTGAGGATGTCTGGGGAGGGTTTCTCACGTTGCAAAGTAAATGTTGCAGAGTAGGTACATAATTCATTCTCTTTAGGGTCAGTCTCAGAACCCTGTTCGGTAGCACCATTCTTCTGAGTCATTATGCTGAGAGGACTCAGTTCGCATTTTAAAATAATTTAAAGATTCCAACCAGTGACCTTCCAGTTTCCCTAGAAGTCAGACCCTTGTCATCTGCTAGAAATAGTAATAGTAATGTCAGTCCGGAAGGCTGCAGGGCCCCAGCTTCAGCCCCCATCACATATCCTGGCTGAAAGACGTGTTGGGCAGATCCTTGGGAAGAGTTTCTGGGTCCAGTGGCTTCCCTGAGACTGAATGCCAGCAACTCCCAGGGATAACTCCCTGGATTGCATCATCTGTGACGTCCAGGCCAGGGCCAGAGCACCCCAATTAGCAGCCTTCTGCTGCCCAGATGGTTGGGGGACACAGGAGAACAGAGTGGTCAGCAGCTTGGGTGGCTCTCCTGGAGCACAGCCCCTTTCTCTGCTCAGCAGGCAAAGGCCATGTCTGGCCTCAGAGTAACTGCTTCCATCCCCATAGTTGCAACTCACCACCTCCCAGAAGCTGGGAATTCCCTTAGAAGACCAAAGGTCTAAGATGTGCAGAAAAGGATAATTTGGTGGAATGTGTCCCTACCCTTCTCATTGGTAGGCAGGCCAAGAGGCCTGGGTCCCAGAAGTGAGACGGAATCAGAGGAATATGCTCAGTTATATGCACTGTGCAGCTCAGCAGCTGCATTCCAAAGTTACGTCCAGCCAGGGCTTCTTGAAGATGCCTTCACACCATGATGGAGCTGAGTGCCCCCAGCACCTACTAGGTACCAGCCACCGTGGTGAATTCTTTACATGCAGAATTTCCTTGAGTGCTCACAAGAACCCTATGAGGGAGAGGCTATTGTCATGATGCCTTCTTTCTGCAGACAGGTGACACTGAGGCTCAGCCAGCTTAAGTAACTGCCTGTAAGTCACATATATATTAAGACACAGTCAGGACTTGAACTTAAGTGGTTGAATCCAGAGCTCATAACTCTTATAGACTTAGTATGGCTTCCATCTCCTTTTGTCCTAGTCATATAGACCGGGGATTGGCACACGTGTTCTGTAAAGGGCAGGATAGTAAGTATTTTTGGCTTTACGAGTCATACAGTCTCTGACCCAACCACACTAAAGCGGTGCTGCTACGATGGAAAAGCAGCCGTAGACAATATGTAAGTGGATGATGCATGTGGCTGTGTGCCAGCAAAGCTTTATAGAATCAGGCAGGAGGCTGGGGTTGGTCCATAGGCCACTGTTAATCCCTGCTGTAGATGGTCACCTACAGTGCCTTTCATGGAGCTTCCTGGTGTCTTCATTGGACTTTTTTTGTGAGTCTCTCCCTTCAGTTGGTTAAGTTCCTTGGGGGTTGACATTTAGACATGTTTATCTCCGTATTTCTAGTCCTCAAGAAAGATATTTGAATAGATGAATGAATCAGTGACTGAGTGAATGAATAATATGAGGATCAAATTTGCCCACAGCTATGGTGAGATCAAACACCAAATCTTAGGCTGGGTTTCCCTGGAACCAGAACTTGGCACAAGGAGGTAAATGCAAGAAGGCTGGGAAGTAATCTCAGGAAATACTGGTAGAGGAGATTTGAAGTGAGAAAAGAAAAGTAAGTGGCCTGTCCAGGGTGTGATGTTGAGGAGGTTACAGCTGTGGGCAGCTGGAGTCCAGTCTCACTGAGAAACTCTGGGAGGCTGAGTACAGCATTCATCAGCTCTGTACCAACAGAGGGGCAGGGGAGCTGGGGTATTATCTACCAGCTCCCCATTCATCATTGACTGAGGGCTGTTTCCAGGGGCATTGGCTTTCTAGCACCTCCAGTTTCCCCTGAGCGTGGTCAAGCATGCTCCTTGGCCAGAAAAATGTCAGAAGAGAGATACAGGTTTTCAAATTAAGAAGCCACCTGATTACAGCTGATCTAAGCAGGGATCTGTTCACTGGCCAAAACCAGCTTGCTGCCTGTTCTTGTAAATAAAGTTTTATTGGAACACAGCCATGCCTATTTGTTTATGCATTGTCTCTAACTGTCTTTACACTGCAATGGCTGGGTTGGGTAGTTATGACAGAGAATGTATGGCCTGTAATGCTGACAGTATTTACTATCTGCCTCTTGACAGAAAAAGTGTGCTGATCTCTGGTGTAAGAGATATGGGAAGGGCACTGAATCTTCCAAACTGATTTTAAATCATGTGAATTACTTACACTAGAATTGAGAAAACTGGGATGCTGCACTTGAAATTTCAAGTTATGGCTTCCATGGAAAGAGTGGAAATGCTTGCTTTCCATTTTCTTTCTTATTTTTTATTGCAGTCAGAAACACACAACATGAAATCTATCCTTGTAACAATTCCTAAGTGTAGTGCAAAGTATTGTTAACGATAAGGATGACATTGTACAGCAGATCTCTAGAGCTTTTTCACCTTGCGTGAGTGAAACTCTATACCCATGGAACAGCCTCTCCCCCTCTTCCTCCTCCTCCAAGCCCTGGCAATCACCATTCTCCTTTCTGCATCTGTGACTTTTAATACTTTCGATATTTTATATAAGTGGATTCATGCAGTGTTCGTCCTCCTGTGACTGGCATGTTTCACTTAGCACAATGTCTTCAAGGTTTACCCGTGCTGTAGCATATGTCAGAATTTCCTTTCTTTTTTAGGTTGAGTAATAGTCCACTGTATGTATGGTTTTATCCATTCAGTCATCCATGGACATTTAGGTGGTTTCTATTTATTGGCTATTATGAATAATACTACAATGAACGTGGGAGTGCAAAAATCTTTTCAAGATTCTGTTTTTAATTCCTTTGTGCACAGGAAACCAAAGCAAAAATAGACATTGCTGAAAACCTTCTGCACAGCAAAGAGCACAATCAACAGAGTGAAAAGACACCTACATATTCGGATAAAATACTTGAACACCACACATCTCATAGCATCAGTTATTTTAATGTCTAAAATATATAAGAAACTTCTATAACTCAATAGCAAAAGTAAAAAATAACCTGATTAATAATAGGCAAAAGACTTAGATATTTCTCCAAAGAAGACATGCAAATGGCCAACAAGTATATTAAAAGGTGCTCAGCATCACTAATCATCAGGGAAATTCAAATCAAAACGACAGTGAGGTATCACCTCACACCTGTTACAATGGCTATTTTTTTCTGGGTGGGGAGGACAGAGTTTTGCTCTTGTCACCCAGGCTGGAGTGCAATGGCACAATCTCAGCTCACTGCAACCTCTACCTCCCGGGTTCAAGCGATTCTCCTGCCTCAGCCTCCTGAGTAGCTGGGATCACAGGCGCGCACCACCATGCCTGGCTAATTTTTGTATTTATAGTAGAGACGGGGTTTCACCACATTGGCCAGGATGGTCTCGAACTCCTGACCTCAGGTGATCCACCTGCCTCGGCCTCTCAAAGTTCTGGGATTATAGGCATGAGCCACCCCACCCAGCCTACAATGGCTATTTAAAACAAAAGACAAAACAAAAGAAACATAAGAAATATTGAAGAGGACATGGAGAAAAGAGAACTTTCTTACACTGTTGATGAGCATGTAAATTGGTGAAACCACTATGGAGAAGAGTCTGGAAGTTCTTCCAAAAATTATAAATAAAACAACCACATGATCCAGCAACCTCACTTACTTTCCATTCACTGATGGCAAAAACCTTCTGTTGTTGCTATACAGAAGGAGACTTCTTCAGAGCAAGTGGGAACCACCCCTTTTATTTTATTTATTTAAACCCCCCCACTTTTTTTTTTTAATTCCGGCAGGGTCTCCCTCCGTTGCCCAGGCTAGAGTGCAGTGGCATGACCTCGGCTCACTGCAGCCTCTGCTTCCAGGAATCAAGCAATCCTCTCACTTAAACCTCCCAAGTAGCTAGGATTACAGGCACCCACCACAATGCCCAGATAATTGTTTATTTTTGTGTTTTAGAGATCGAGTCTTGCTCTGTTGCCCAGGTTGCCTGACCACTTTACATCATCTTCCTGTTTGTGTTTATATAGTTCACTGTCTTTGTTCTTATGTCACTGCCACTGGCAATCCCCGCAACCTCCACCCTGCATCCTCAGAATGTGAGTTCATGGCCCCTTAATGAGAAGTATCACAGAATCCATTTTAGGAAGTGCATTCATCTGTTTTCACGCTGCTGAAAAAGACATATCCCAGACTGGGTAATTTATACAGAAAAAGAGGCTTAATGGACTCACAGTTCCACGTGACTGGGGAAGCCTCACAATCATGGCAGAAAGTAAAAGGCACATCTTACTTGGCAGCTGGCAAGACAGAATGAGAACCAAGTGAAAGGGGAAACCCCTTATAAAATCATCAGCTTTCACGACACTTATTCACTACCATAAGAACAGTGCGGAGGAAACTGCCCCCATGATTCAATGATCTCCCACTGGGTTCCTCCCACAACACGTGGGAACTATGGGAGCTACAATTCAAGATGAGATTTGGGTGGGGACACAGCCAAACCATATCAGGAAGTGATCTTTCCTGAATTGAAATCTGACTCTGTAACTCCCCTGCTTCAAACTCACCCATCCTGGATCCCCTACCATGAGCACCTGGCCAGCCAGTTCTCTCTCTTTCTCTGTTGCACTCTCCATCTATACACCCTGATGTAGACCCTTGGACATACCCTCCTCTCATGTTTTCTGGGTGTTTTACCCAAGTGTTGCCACTGCCTGAAACTTGGGGCCCTTCTCCTCCTTTTCCACCCTGCTGAATCCTTCCCATCCTTCAGGCTTCAGCATCGTGCTCAGGTGTTATGAAAATTATCCCAAGTCAGGCACAGTGGCTCACTCCTGTATTCCCAGCACTTTGGGAAGCCAAGGTGAGAGGATTGCTCGACCCTAGGAGTTCAAGACCAGCCCAAACAACATGATGAAACCCCATATCTATGAAAAATAGAAACAATTAACCTGGTGTGGTGGCACACATCTGTACCCCAGCTACTCAGGGGGCTGAGGTGGGAGAATCACCTGACCCTGAGAAGTCAAGGCTGCAGTGAGCCATAATCATGCCACTGCACTCCAGCCTGCGTGACAGAGCAATACCCTGTCTCCTGAAAGAAAGGAAAAAGGAAAGAAAGAAAGAATGAATGAATGAAAGAGAGAGAAAGAGAGAGAGAGGGAGGGAGGGAGAGGGAGGGAGGAAGGAAGGAAGGAAGGAAAGGAAAGGAAGAAGGGAAGGGAAGGTGGGGAGGGGAGGGGAGGGGAGGAGCATTCTGACAGTCTATGTCTGAAGTGCTACCACACATTAACTATTACTAACAACCCTGGTGTGGGCTGAAATTCTGGAAGACTGATTATTGCAGGCAAAAACCAAACTTCTTTCTCAGTTAAGTGTCTCTTTCAGGGTTTTGTCTTAAGGGCATTTATTCTTTCCTTGTATTCTCAGGTTCCCATTTAAATATTGAAGACCTGTGTCTTGAAGCAAAGTCAGTCTGGAAGAACACCCTTTACCATAATTCTCTCCCTTTTCTGGAACAAAGAGAATGTTCCCTTTTCCTCTAAAAAAAAAAAAAAAAAAAAAAAAAAAAAAAAATCATGCTATAGTAAAGAACATTAAAGTAGGACATGGTCATTAGAATTACCTCGGATTTGAATTGAAGCTTTGCTGTTCATTAGCTATGCAGCCTTCAGTAAGTTTCTTAGACTCTAAGAGTTTCAGTTTCCTCATCTGTACAATGGGCACAATAAACAGGCTGTTGTGGGGGTTGAGTGAGCTAATGTTTTGTTCATTAGCTATGCAGCCTTCAGTAAGTTTCTTAGATTCTAAGAGTTTCAGTTTCCTCATCTGTACAATGGGCACAATAAACAGGCTGTTGTGGGGGTTGAGTGAGTTAATGTTTATAAACACCAAGCGCAGACCATGGCTCAGTGTGAGTAAGGATAAATGTTAAGTGCATCAGTTAGGAATGCTTTGGGCTGCAAGTGACAAAATTCCCATTTAACAGTATCTTAATTCAAGTATGTGTTACCTCATTCAACAAAAAGACTGGTGGTAGGCAGTTCCTGGCCTGAATCAATGTTTCAACAATGCCATCCAAGGCCCAGACTCTTTCCATATTTTGCTCAGTCATCCTAAGTACAGTGGCTTTCCATGATCATACTTGTTACCTCACAGTCACAAGATAGCTGCAGCAGCTTCAGGTATGATATCCCCAAATTGCAGGAAGCAGGAACAAGAGTGATCCAACCATCTTTTAAGGTTTTTGCCTGGAAAGAGAAGCCTCATGTCTTCACCATCCTTCTTCCTTCATTTCACCAGCTGGCACTGAATTCTATCTTCATTTCCAAATCAGTCCCTGGAAAATGGGAGTAGGATTATAGAAATCATTATAGTATAATAGGTCATATAATGATTCCTATAATCCCACTCCCATTTTCCAAGATTGATCAGGAAAGGCTCAGGAAAGGTTCTACTTTCCTCCAAATATAGAAATCATCAATCATTACAAAACTGTGATACATTGGCTCAGAAGAAGGGAATGTGAGGTTTTGAGTAAGTGACAACATCTACAATCACAACACAAACTCACATTCAGTTTTAGGAGCAATCGACAGTGAAGTCCAAGCTACCAGAGCTCCTGAAACACCTTGGAACTTGTGCTAAGCCTTTGAGGTATGAGGTGTGGGCAGAGCTGGAAGCAGAGGCCACAGCTGGGAGCCTGTCACTCATTCTTAATACCCAGCTTCAGAGAAGCAGGTGTCAACCCAGATCTGAGACTGGAGGGGCCCTTTGGGAGAAGGAAGTGAGGAGACAGGTGTGAAAGGGAAGCAAAGTTTAGCAAACAGATTTGGCCTCCTCCCAGGAGTGAGATTCCTGTGGTTTGCAAATTCTGGAATCTCTCATACTGAAGCCACAGATGACTGCTGAGGCTTTTCAGAACTCATCCTCAAAGTCATTTTTGGGTATGATCTGCAGAATCTGAACTGGCTCAACCCCCACCTGCAAACTCTTCTGCTGCAAGAGACTGAGTATGAAGAAGTCTGAAGCATTTCTAAGACAAACTAAGCCCATGGAGCTCACAAGGACTACAAGGCCCATTTCACGGTATGGGAGGCCCTAGGCAAGACATTTGTTCTTCTCTAGATAAAGGTGTTTTGAGATCTAGAGATGAAAGAAAATGTAAGAAATCTGGGTTGAACACTTGCCATTCATTCATGCATTAAATAACTATTTATTGAGTGCTTACTATGTGCCAGGCACTATTCTAATTGGTTGGGAATCAGTAGTGAAAAATGAGTAAAAATCACATTATTCATGAAACCAACTTTCTGGTGGGGAAAACAGGCAATAAGATAAATAAGAAAAGCGTATTGATGTTAGTTGATATTCTACCCATAGAATTTCTCCTAACATACTTTCTACTTAGGAAATAGTTCTCTGTTACTCAATATTTATTGTGTGCCAGGCTGCAATAGTTAATTTTATGTATCAACTTTGCTAGGGACCCAAAGCCCAGATATTTGGACAAACATTATTCTTGATATGCCTGTGAGGGTGCTTTTTGGATAAAATTAATATTTAAATGAGTAGACTTTGAGTAAGGCAGATTGCCGGGCATCATGGGAGTGGCCCTCAGCCAGTCAGCCGCAGGCCTGAGTACAACAAAGACTGACCTCCCCTGATCAAGAAGAAATTGGGCTAGAAGATAACCTTTGCACTTGAACTGCAACTTCAACTTTTCTCTGGTTCTCCAGTCTGCCCCACCTACTCTGCAAATTTTGGACTTACCAGCCTCCATAATCATGTGATTCAATTGCTTGAAATAAATCTCTCTATATAATTTATGCATATCCCGTTGGTTCTGAATTCTAAAACACAGGCATTGTGCTAAGTGTCTTGCAGTTACTAACCTAATTGAATTCTCACAACTCAGTGAGATCTTTTTATTTCCATCCCCCTGAGAAAAGTGTGGCTCCAAAAGTTAATTGCCAAGGCTACACAGCAAGTAAGAAGCAACATCAGGATCTAAACATAGGACCGTGTGACATCAAGGTCTACACCCCAAATCCAGCACATCCATTCAGCCCCATTTGCCATGTGATGTCTGTCCCCATATCTCATGTTCCCCAAGGATTCCCATGTGTGAGCGTGCAGGGTCTCCCACACAGTACAGGTGCGGTGATATAGTTCCCACCTCTTTTTGATAACAGGTGAGTAGTATAGCTTGAAATGGGTTCCTTATGACAAGGTTACAAGGGAGTACCTTGTTTAAAATCTCTCTACTCTGACCCATAGGCTGAACAGAAAGTCCAATGAGTCCAAAGTTGCTCTGATGCATTTTGAAGAAAAAATACTGTAGTGAGATTTCACTATGGGTTTGTACTAGGACATGCTTTATGTGATCTAGAGGTGAAAAGTGTAGCTATATGAGTTGCACTACCTGGGTTCAAATCCCAGCTTTCCCACATACAGGCTGTGTGATCCCAGCCAACTTCCTTAACCACTCTGCCTCTCAGTTTTCTCATGATGACTCTAATAACAAATATTCCCACTCCCCAAGAGGCATGGTGAAGCTTAAATACATCAGCACATACAAAGCTCTTGGGACAGTTACTGGCAAAAATGTAAGTATCCAAAAAAAAAAAAAGTGATGCATATTCACCATGGAATACTACTCAGCCATAAAACAGAGTGAAATAGCGGCATCTGCAGTGACTTGGATGGAGCTGGAGTCCGTTACTCTAAGTGAAGTAACTCACGAATGGACAACAAAATATTGTATGTTCTCTTATAAGTGGGAGTTAAGCTATGAGAATGGAAAGGCATAAGAATGATATAACGGACTTTGGGGACTCGGGGGAAGGGTGTGAGGGGGATGAGGCATAAAAGACTACACATTGGGTGCAGTGTACACTGCTCGGGTGATTGGTGCACCAACATCTCACAAATCACCACTAAAGGACTTATCCATGTAACCAAAAACCACCTGTTCCCCAAAAAAACTATTGAAATAAAAAAAGTGTCTGTCTGTGTGTGTGTGTGTGTGTGTGTGTGTAGTATATATTGAAAGCACTGTGCAAGTGCTTTGCATTACTGTCCTAATTGAATTCTCACAAGTATAAGTATCACAAGTTTATTGGATAAATATCCAGTGAACTTTAGTTCTTATTTTGGGAGTAGCAGAGTTTAGGATGTGTGGAATTCATACAGTGTATATGTGCATATGTGCATGTGGTGAGGTGCTATTTAAGGAAAAAAAAAAAAAAAACAGAAATTTGCTAAAGAATCTGGGGGGCCAGTATAGTGAGGGGCCCCAGGGCCTAAGGTCTGCCAGTCCATAGGGTTATTCCCTGTGGTAGAAATATTTTTTTCATCAGTGTCTCCAAGTCCTCAAAAAAATATATGTCTGAGAATAGGGTTCCTTTATTTCCAAGTCCCACTTAATTATGTTTCTGACAGTGAGAAATCTCAGGAGATTACACAACTCATCTTGCAACCGTGTGACGCTTAGACAGCAAGATTGCTGCAAGCACTGCTTCTGAACTTGGGCGTCTACGGACTCCTCTCTGGGCCCTAGAGCGGACAGCACCTGTAATGGTCTCTCTCAACCCCCAGGCTCTTCTACCTAAGCATTAGACAGGCTTAAGAAATAACTCCTGAAGGGGCAGGGTGAGTCCTCATAAGCCCGGTGATTATAGCTGGGGATGAGTTTTTTTACAAGCAGGTTTTACTTTTTTGATATTGCTCTCTTGGGCAACAAAGGTGTGCTCTGTTTTGTTTTAACAGAATACTCAACAAAAAATGAGGCAGAGAAAACAAATAAAATGGAAACAGCACTTCCACTGTCTGTGCAATGATGATTTATCATTACAGGTGATGATTTTCACTTTGAGGTGTTTGCATTCTCCTTTCCCGCTTGACCCTCACCACAGTTCCGCAACATCAGCTAGGCTGGTGTGAACAGCTCTGCGTCATAGATGAGGCGGCTGAAGTCCACAGAACTTAGGAGGGCCTCCTCAGGTTGCACAGAGTGAGGCGTGAAGAATTTAAATCTTTTAATGCCTCATCCTATGCATTTTTAAAATTAAATAACAGCTTTATTGAGGTGTCTGGGTATTTTAAGTTCCATTTCACAGATGAAAAAAGTGAGTCCCCCTAAAATGCAATGGCTTGTCCAAGGTCACTTCAGTTATAATAATAGAAGAAGGACAAAGAGGAGGAGAAGGAGGAAGAGGAGGAGGAAGAGAAGGAGGAGAAAGAGGGAGAAGAAAAAGGAGGAGGAGGAGAAGAATAAAAGGAAGAGGAATAAAGAGGAGGAGGAAGAGGAAAAGGAAGAAGAAAAAGAAGGAGGAGGAAGAAGAAGAAGAAAGGGGAGGAGGGGGACGAGGAGGAAGAGGAAGAAGGAGGAGGAGAAGGAAGGGAAGGAGAAGCAAAAGCAGAAGGAGGAGGAGGGGCAGGAGGAGGAGGGAGAGGAGAGGAATAATAATAATTAACAATTAAGAATGACAGGGCGTATTCGTCATCATCAGTTATACTATGCTATGCTAACAAGAAAATCTCTTAGGGGCATGTAAAGATATTCCTCACATACACTATGGCCACTGTAGGTCAGCTTCAGCTCAACTCCATGTTGATTCTGGGTCCAGGCTGAAGGAGCAGGCCCTGTCTGAGATATTTTCAGTCTTGTTCCTTTTTCCAGGAAAAAGACTGATGGTGATAGACCACTCATGGGCTCTTAAGGCTCATGCTCAGAAGTGCTCATCACTCATACTTCACTGGCCAAAAGAACCCATGATAAGCATGGTATCAATGGGGCAGGCAGTTATAATTCTCCCATCTGAAGACTCTCTTTGGGAAAGATGCCATAAAGACAGGAACACATATTTTTAATAATGTCCATTCTATTACTGTGGGAATTGAAGACAAGCAGTGAAGGTCTCATCAACTACCATGAGGAAGGTTCTGCAAAAGCAAAGTCCAGGTGGGTGAATGAGGCACGGAATCAGGGAGCAACGGACTGGGGCTGGCTGGAGGGGAGGGTTCATGTAGGACTATTTGACTCTGGGTCAGATTCCTCATAACATCGGGCAGGTTAGGCACCGACCAAGATGGGGACAGTGGACACGTCTCAACTGCAACACCGTTTACAACATCTGGAAAAAATGAGCCGTAAAGTGCCCTCAGACCGGATGTTATGGGTCCCTCATGTTAGATGCATCCACGGCTCTCCGCACCTCTTGGGTATCCTATGAATCTAGTTACTACATTATCACCTTCAAGAATTGTACTGCAGGCTCATGTTTTTGTGTTTTACTTTCACAAGTTTTTCCTTGTCCTCATTCCACTGATAATGTAAGGCACTTGCTTGTTTAACATAAGCGGATTTGTGTTCTGTATTAGTTCCTAGGGCTGCCCTAACAACGTGGCACTGACTAGGGGGCTTAAGCAACAGAAACTTCTTTTCTCATAGTTCTGAAGGGTGGGAGTCTGAGATCAAGGTGTTGGCAGGGTGGATTCCTTCTGAGGTCTCCCGCCTTGGCTTGTAGATGACATCTTCTTCCTCTGTCTCCCCTCTGTACCTGTCTGTGCCCTCGTTGCCTCATCTTACAAGGACATCAGTCCTATTTGATCTCGGCTCTCCCAAAGACCTCATTTTAACTTAACACCTCTTTAAAGGTCCTGTCTTCAAATACAGCCACTTTCTGAGCTACCAGAAATTGCAACTTCATCACGTGAATTTGGGCACCCAATTCAGCCCACAGCATGTTCCAAAGAAATATCACACCATAATCATATTACACCATAATACCAAATATCACGATAAACAGAAAAACACTCAGTTGCCATACACAGAAGCACCTAGAACAGTGCCCAGTATATAACAGGTGCTCAATATTTAAGGAATAAATGATCGAATAATAGTAAAATAACCACAAATGGGGCAAAATTATTTTGTAACATTCTAAGTAGTTGATTATTAAAAGCTTGGAGCCTGAGGTTCCTCTCGTTTTTAAAGCTGGGAGATTGTAAGTGCTGGAGAGGTGTTAGGGACATATTAGCACTAACTGAGACTTTCTGTTCTGCTCCATTAGAAAAGCAAAGACAGATGATAAAGTGAATAATTTTCTCTTCATGCAACTCTGTGTCCTTTTCTCCTAATATCTTCTCACATCCCATTGGAGGCTTATGTTTCACACTTGGAAAACGTGGGCCTGCTCGGGGGACAAAGCCACACTCTTACTGGAGAACATAATGTCTTCCTCATCTCTCTCCAATCTCTTTCTGCGGCCTCATACTTTGCCTGTTTTCCCACCACCTTACTCTCCAGCAGGCTCATCTGAAGCCACTGAAGCATGGCATGCTGTCTCATTCCTTTCTGTTTGCCTTTATACATCCTTCTACCTCTGCTAGAAATACCTGCCCTTACTCTGCTAGCTGGTGAACTCCTCTTCGTCCCTCAAGAACCATTCAAGAATGCCCCTAAAAGATGGCGAGATGGAAAAAGTGGACTGCAAGATAGCATTTGCAGCATAATTCCATATTAATGGGCAAAAATACAATATAGTTCTGAAAGCCATGTATATTAACATATTAAAGCATGATGGGAATGTGGCAATTTATTTTATTTTTGCTTATCTGTAGTTTCTGATTTTTTTTTTTTTTTTTTGACAGACAACATGTATTCTTCTGTAATGGTAGTAAATAGCTACTTTTGATGTTTTCAAAGAGCAAGTGTCCACACGTTTTCTTTTGGGAACTCTTCTTGAATAATATCTTGCCCCTCAAGACCCATACACACACACACACACACACACATGCACACACATGCCCCAGGCAGGAAAAGACATTAACAGTCTTTTCTGCTGACCTTGCATTTTGCACATAATTATTTCACTAATCATGCCGTTTTGGAATTACCTATTAATTTATTTCATCCCCACCCTAGTCTGCAAGGCAATATTATTTAGATATTAAGAGCGTGGGTCCTAGACCTGCAATGCCCAGTGACAAAGCCTGAATCTACCCTGTCTCCATTGGCTCACTGACTATTAAGCATTACCCTATGCAAGGTGCTTTGGTTGGCAGGTGGGATACACTTGTATTCAGAGCAGACAATGAATCTGCCATTCCAATGATAGGATGGACCACCAAGACAGTCATCTGTGAGCATAATAAATTAGCAAAATCAATAGTATACTAGAAGGCATACATTGTGCTGTGCAAAAATGAAAATGCAGGGCACAGGGAGAAAGATTGAGAGTATGGAAGGAAGCAAGTGAGGAAAGAAATAAAAATTTAATGAAGGTGGTCCGTTCTTACAGAGAAGGGAAATTTTGAGTAAGAACTTTCAATGAGAGAGGGTGTTATCCATGCAGATAACTGGGAGAGGAACATTCCAAGTAGAGATGGCCAGTGTAAAAGCAGAAGTATCCTCATGTTATGATTAAACTGCTTCCCCGTAAAATGCGTATGTTGAAGTCCTACCCACTAATGTGACTATATTTGGAGAGAAGACCTGCATGGAAATAATAAGGTACAATGAGGTCACAAGGGTGGGGCTTCAGTCCAATAGGATGGGCATCTTCACAAGAAGAGGCAGAGAAAACAGGAGCACTTGAACACCAAGGAAAACTATGTGAAGATACAGCAAGAAGGTGGCCTTCTGTGAGCCAAAAAATGAGCCCTCTTAAGAAATCAACCCTGATGGAATCTTGATCTTGGACTTCTAGCCTCCAGAACTAAGAAAATGCCTGTGTTTGGTCTCGAACACCCAGTCTGTGGTGTTTGATTATGGCTTCCTGAGCTAATATATCTGGTGTTTTGGAGAAATGGGAAGAAAACCAGAGTAACCTGGGGCAGATTGAGTGACAGGGAGTGTAGTGGATGATAAAGGAAGAGAAGTATCTCTCCAGGGAGCTAGACAAGAGGGAAACAAATCAGGTGGGACTTTGTGAGCCATTGTAAGCACTTTGCTTTTATTCCAAGGGAACTGGGGAGCCATGGCAGCATTTTGAGCTGAGAGTGACATACTCTGAACCATGCTCCAAAAGCATTCCTCTGGTTGCTCTGCTGAGAATAAATTGTAGAAGAAAGGAATAGAAGCTGGAAGATCAATGGAAAGCTGATGAAGTAATTCAGGGGGAGATGATGGTGACTTGGATTAGGCTGGAGGGGAGAGCCATTGTCAGATTCTGAGCAGAGCATGATGGTCGAGAGAACAGAATTTCCTATGCATGGGGCGTAGGGATGTGAGAGAAAGAGGAGTCATGAGGACTCTGAAGTTTATGAGAGCAATAGGAAAGAGGCTTGGGGGACATTAGGCAATACCTGGAGATAGTTTTGGTTTTCACAAATTCAGAGGTGCTACTAGTATCTAATGAGTAGAGGCCACGGATACCACACAGGAATGCTCCCACCACAAAGGATGGTCCCACTCAAATGTCAATAGCACTAAAGTTCAGAAGCCCATGTGCAGAAGGTGGAACAGGTTGGGCTGACATGTCGTTAGGAAAGATCAGTAGCTCCATTCTGAACATATTAATTTACTTACTAGCTCTATGTATACTGGTCGCATGACATTGGGAAATCATTTCACCTCTCTGGACCTCAGCTCTTTTCATCTGGGAAATAGGGATTAAAATTTCTACCTATAGCACAGATGTTTTATGGAGTACAGATGTAACACACTTAGAATAGTGCCTAACACAGAGTAAGCGCTCAATAAATTTTAGCCATGATTATTGGAAGGGAATATTTTTTATTCATTGTGTATGCCCGCACCGAGAAGAGCAAGGCCTGGGATGTAGTAGGTATGCAATGAATGCTCACCAATTGAAGTACCAAATTAATCACAGTTTCTTTTTTATTCTCCTTCCTTCCTTCCTTCCTTCCTTCCTTCCTTCCTTCCTTCCTTTCTTCCTTCCTTCCTTTCTTCCTTCCTTCCTTCCTCTCTTTCTCTCTCTCTCTCTCTCTCTCATTCTCTTTTTGAGACAGAGTCTCGCTTTGTCGCCCAGGCTGGAGTGCAAAAGTGCAATCTCAGCTCACTACAACTTCCACCTCCCAGGTTCAAGCAATTCTCCTGCCTCAGCCTCCCAAGTAGCTGGGACTACAGGCATGCACCAACATACCCAGCTAATTTTTGTATTTTTAGTAGAGATGGGGTTTCACCATGTTGGTCAGGCTGGTCTCAAACTCCTGATCTCATGATCTGCCCGCCTCGGCTTCCCAAAGTGCAGGGTTTACAGGCGTGAGCTACCACACCCGGCCTGATCACAGAGTTTCTATCTGATGATAAGTGGGTTTTCTCCAGGCCTCACCCAAGCTGGAACTTAAAGGTGGATGTGGGAAGTCAGGTTTGTTAGCAGGTTTTCCTGCAGCTGCGATAAGGAAGCCAAAATGAAGTTTCAGTTGAAACCCATGAGCAGGAAGCATGAGAATGAGGGACAAGATGTAACCAAACCCCAAATCTCTATTAAGGGAGGCTTTCCCAAGGGCCTCCCACTGGCTCTGCCTGAAGCCTGGGCTTTTTTCTAAAATGCAATTTCATTTATTTACTGCCTTGCAGCTTATAACTCAAACGTCTTTGCATGTCATTTTTTAACTTATTAGTTAATAGACAAAAGTTTCATTAGATCCAATCAAGAAAGAGATCACGCATTCTTCTAATCATGATGTATGCATTGTTAAGCCATTCTTTGTAACTGAAACTCATCAATTTGCTTCTTTCCGGTGGCCTGAAAGCTCTCTCCTCACTCCAATCTTTCCCGCTTGGCCATCTTCTGGATTCTGCGATAAATGGTTTCACAGCCCTTGTCCCTTCACCCCGTAAATCACAGGGATGCTCTCATATGCACCAAGCTTCAACGTACCAATGTACAACCATACGCCAGGGCCATGCAGGGGATCGAGCCATGAGACAAGCAAGCAAAACATGCTAAAGCCTGCATCTGTCGCAATGACTTCAGTTACAGGCAATAGATCAAGTCACTTCAAACTGATGTCTAATGTTAAAATGTTTATATATGTATGTATCTATAGAAGTGTAAAAGCGGGTATAACAGGTCACCCAGAGGTAGAGAACCCCAACATCAGTTCACTCAGTGGCCTAAACAAATCGTCAAATCCCCCAAATCATTCACGATTATTTTCCTGATGCAGCCCAATGCTGGCCACATAGATGCTCAAAGAATGTTTGGTAAAAGAATGAGAAGAAAGAGTAGAATGGACCCAAGCTTAGCGGCTTCTTCTACTTGTAAGGCATGTACCACAGTGCTCAGCATCTCGTCCAGATGCGGTAATGTCCAGGTAAAGGACAGACTGTTTTTCCTAGGTTTTGGGATTTTTGCATATTTTTATTTTGAATTATTTCATATAAACAAGTATACCCACATACACATGCACTTATATATGACTGAAGTATATGTAGTTTATATGTAATGTATATGCTATATTGGGTTTAAAGGAGAGTACAATCAATGTTCCTGTAACCCATCGATCAGTGTAAGAAACAAGATTAACCTATGGAATCTTCCTGTATGCCCATCTCCAATCATCTCTCTCTTGCTTCCTACCCCCTCCAGGGAGCTAATCATTAGTATGAGTGTTGTATCATTGCTTCATCACTATCCTTTCCTCCTTCATAAGAGGAGAACACTATTCTCATGAGGACCCAAGAGATTTCCCTCATATTTTTTTTGCCAGAGCAGAGTCACATGCCTGCCCATTAACCAATCGCAGATCAAGATGTTGGATTGGCTGTGATTGCCTTGAGCCAATCAGAATTTTTAGTTAGTCTGTTTGCTTGATATTAATACTAAATCCCATGAAGACAAGTTCTTCTATAGGTGAGATCACAGGGTGCAGGCTGTGTGGAGGGCTTCCCTAGGAAGTGAAGGAACTGGAATCTGAAGAAAGTCGGCATCCATTGGACGGCAGCTGTGGTATGCTCAAGCCTGCCCATATGCCTGTCCAGTGAGAACTGATAGTGCAATGTTCAGGAAATGTGCAAGCTGGTTATTAAGCACAGTCCTTATTAAGAATGAAGTGATACTAACATACATTTTTAAATGCTATATTAAAAACAAAGTGATAAATTCTCAGAACTCAATTGCTCCCTGATTATCTTACTATGTTTACTGTTTTTTTTTTTTTTTTTTTTTTTTGCATGAGGTCACTTATAATGATTATAACTGTATGGTGGAAATGCCATATAATGAGGTGTCATGGTCCTTCTCTTTCCAACTTTGTGTCCAGTGACATCACGTTAGTAGCTTGGCCGTGATGAGAGTATGTACACCACAGAAACTGGCAAGTGCTTTAAATGAGATTTTTGTTTTATTATCCACCCACTCCCACCTAAAAAGCCAGTTATTAAACATTTACCAGCACACAACTTGTTCATGAAAAGGCCCCATGGTAGACAGTAACATGACATATTTGAGAAATTGAAACAAGTTCATTGAGAATATTAAGGATCTCTACCGCAAAGGGTAGAGATTAAATAGGATAACCCATATAAACTGTTTAAAACAGTGCCTAGCACATGGTAAGTTCTTAATGACAGTAGATTTTTTTTTTTTTTTTGAGACGGAGTCTCACTCTGTCACCTATGCTGGAGTGCGTGATCTTGGCTCACTGTAACCTCCGCTTCCCGGGTTCAAGTAATTCTCCTGCCTCAGCCTCCCATGTAGCTGGGATTACAGGCACATACCACCATGGCAGGCTAATTTTGTATTTTTTTAGTAGAGATGAGGTTTCACCATGTTGGCCAGACTGGTTTCGAACTCCTGACCTTGTGATCCACCCGCCTTAGCCTCCCAAAGTGCTGGAATTACAAGTGTGAGCCACCAGTCCAGCAGGTAGAGTTGTTTTTTTTTTTTTTAAGTTCAGCAGTGTCCAATTGCTTCCAATGGTAGCTTTTGGGTATAGATTGTTAAGAAACAGAATGACAGATACTACTAACTGCCTACCCAATATCCACTCCATCCCTTCTTCCTCAACTTAACAGAACTGCAATATTGTTCAGGGAGGCAAAGTACTCAGTTAAAATATTTGTGATTCCAGGCTCTGTGGGGTTCAAGAAAGCCACAACACTCAGTGTTGACCAAAGAGACATAAACTGAAGGTCTTTGGAAAACCCCATTTCTGGATGTTCTTCATAACTGGAATGTGACATGGGGCTTGAAGCTACAACAGGCATTTTGCACTTGTGCATGTCTTTGAGCTGCTATAACAAAATACCATAGATGGAGATGCTTCCAAACAACAAAAAGTTATTTCTCACAGTTCTGGAGACTGGGAATCCAAGACCAAGGTGCTGGCAGATTCCATGTCTGAAGAGGGCCTGATCTTCATACACAGCCGTCTTCTCACTGTAACCTCACATGTCAGGAGGGGAAAGCCAGGGCTGTCTCTCAGACCCCTAAAATAAGAACACTAATCCCACTCATGAAGCTTCTGCCCTCATGACCCAACCACCTCCCAAAGGCCTCATCTCCCAGTAGCGGTATCTTGGGTATTAGGATTTCAACATACAAATTAGTGAGGAGCCAAACATTCATCCATGGCAACGTTGAGGATGCATGGAGGAGGGGAAGAATGAAAAACCTGGATCACCGATGCTAACAGTGAGCCACTGGAATGGTCCTCCTCTGGACTTTTTATATGGTAGCTTCCAAATCTGTCATCCATGTCCACTCATCCATTGATGGACACTTAGATTGATTCCATGTCTTTGCAAATACGAATAATACATTGAACATGGAAGTGAAAATATCTTTTGACCTATTGATTTTATTTCCTTTGGGTATATAACTCAGAAGTGGAATTGCTGGATCGAATGGTTCTATTTTTAGTTGTTTGAGGAACCTCCATACTGCTTTCCATAGTGGCTTCACCAATTTACATTCCCACCAACAGTGTACGAGGGTTCCCTTCTCTTCACAGCCTGGCAGATATTCATGATTTTTTTTTTGATAATAGTCTTTCTAACAGGTGTGAGGTAATGAATCATTGTGGTTTTGATTTGCATTTCCCTGATGAACAGTGATATTGAGCATGTTTACGTAAACCTGTTGGCCATCTGTATGTCTTCTTTTGAGAAGTATCTTTTCACGTTCTTTGCCTGTTTCTTAACCAGATGATTTGTTTCCTTGAGTTCTAGGAGTTTCTTATATATTTTGGATACTAATCCTTTATGAGACGCACAGTTTGAAAACACTTTCTCCTATTCTGTAGGTCATCTTTCCATTCTGTCGATTGTTTCCTTTGCTGTGCATAAGCTTTTTAGTTTGATGTAATCCTATTTGTCAATTTTTGCTTCTGTGGCCTGTACTTTGGGGATCATATAAACACAAAAAAATACCATTGCATTAAAAAGGAGACAATCCTTTCATTTGTGACAACATGGATGAATCTCGAGGACATTTTGCTAAGTGAAATAAGCCAGACACAGAAAGACAAATTCTGCATGATCTCACTTTTATATGAAAACTTTAAAAAAGAGTCAAACTCATAGAAGCAGAGAGTAGAATGGTGGTTACCAAGGGCTGGGAGCAGGGGAGAGGAAATGGAAAAATGTTTACCAAAGGACACAAAATTTCAGTTAGACAGGAAGTGTACATTTAGGATATCTATTGTATACACAGTGACTAGAGTTACTAACAAGGTACTGGAATCTTGAAAATTGGGAACAGAGTAGATTTTACATGTTCTTACTACACAAAAAAGTTCTCATCACTCACACACAAACATAGGAGGTACTGAATGTTAATTAGATTGATTTAGCTATCCCACAGTGTATGTGTGTGTGTGTGTGTGTGTGTGTGTGTTTGTGTACATATTTATGTTGTACACTATAAATACATTCAATTTTTTTATTGCATTTTAGGTTTTGGGGTACATGTGAAGAACATGCAAGATTGTTGCATAGGTGCATACGTGGCAGTGTGATTTGCAGCCGTCCTCTCCTTCACCTATATCTGGCATTTCTCCCCATGCTATCTCTCCCCAACTCCCCACCTCCCGCTGTCCCTCCCCTATTTCCCCCCAACAGACCCCAGTGTGTAGTGCTCCCCTCCCTGTGTCCATGTGTTCTCATTGTTCAACACTCACCTATGAGTGAGAACATGCGGTGTTTGATTTTGTGTTCTTGTGTCAGTTTGCTGAGAATGATGGTTTCCAGGTTCATCCATGTCCCTACAAAGGATGCGAACTCATCGTTTTTGATGGCTGTATAATATTCCATGGTGTATATGTGCCACATTTTCCCTGTCCAGTCTATCATCGATGGGCATTTGGGTTGGTTCCAGGTCTTTGCTATCGTAAACTGTGCTGCAACGAACATTCGTGTATATTCAATTTTTATTTGTTGATTTAAAATATAATTAATTTTTTAAAATTCCCTATCTATTTAAGGCTGTGAAGCTGTGTGTTCTGTTACTTGCAACTGAATGTACTCTTAACTGATACAAATGAATTTTCCAGACAACATAATATACAATGTGGCCATAAGAAGCCAGTCAAAAGACCCTAGAAACTTGCTACTGAAATTCTGGTTCAAGGACCAACAGGATTTGCAGCACCTGGAATTTGGTTAGAAATACAGAGTCTCAGTTCCCACCCCAGCCCTCCTAATAAAATTTACATTTTAATAAGTTCTCCAAATATTCATTCCACAATAATAAAAATTTAGAAACACTTCTTTAGAAAATCCTCATGGAACAGTTAGACTTTCTAACCTTTTGATTAAAGACATTTGTCCAAAAATGCTCTAAAGATGCAAAGCCAGAACCTATCCATGCAAGAAGATTTTTTTTTTGATGCTTGCTGGACTCCATTCTGAGCCTCATAAGGCAACTAGAATTTGCTGTTATAAGCTCTCCAAAGTGGTTACAAGATTACCTAACACCCAGAAATAAAGCCTAAACAACCATCCCTTGATAAACACATCCAGGGCCTGAAAAGTTCAAGCTCCGTGTTGGGTCTTGACCTCTGAAATATTTATACACAGTGATGCACCTTCCAGATAACATCCCCTGGAATCTGCTTAGCAGCCAGGCTGCAACAGGGAGTGAGTGAATAAATGCTCTTGTTGTCTATAATTCAGCAAGAAAGCTTTCGCTGAGCCCCCAGACACAGCTAAGAATAGCCAGGTTCCTTCTCGTCTTTGAGAGCTCCAAGATCAAAAATAAGTTTCCCGCTCCTCTCCTGCCTCCCCTCTAGACTATGCTGTAGAAGCTCTCAGAGTTGGTGCTACCCTGGCCCATGCCCAACAAATACCCTTGTTTGTTGGAAAGGATTCAGCGCTTGGCTGATTTCTTCCTTGTACCACTCCTTGCCAGACTAGTTCAATCTTGGGTCATCCCTGTTTGGGTTTCTTGATTAACTCCAAGTCTCCCAGGGAAAGAAAGAGCAAAAAAAGCTTTGTTAGAGCAACAAGGCCCACGAGTCATGCCAGCCTAGGCTTGTCTTCCCTCTCCAAGCAGACCTTCCAGAAGAACTATCTTCGTTCCTCTGCTTTGAGAGTTCTGCTCTTCTCCCTGAATTCTAGAACTGGGTTTTCCCTCCTGTCCCTTGACTAAGGGAGAGTCTGAAGAGCAGGGTCTTGAGAATGTAACATGACAAAAACCAAATCCCTGCTCAGCCTCTAACCGACTGTGAGACCAGGAGTAAGTGACTTGACCTTCCCAAGCTTCAGTGTCCATGGTGATAATTATGTCTACTCATGGCTCATGCAAGAATTTTGTGCATATCCACTAGAATGTGTGTCCTGCGAGGGTAAGGTTTCTCCCTGAGTTGCCTACTGTTGTATCTCTGGTGTCTCTATCCGTGTCTGACCCATTGATGTTACTCAATGAATATATTTTTTAGGGGTGGGGATAACCGATTCTTACAACAATCCTGTAAGGTAGATGCTACAACTCTTCCCATTTTTCAGATGTTGAAACAAAGGTTCAGAATGGTGAAGTCAGTTGTTCAAGATCACACAGCCTATGTGTGACAGAGGCAAGATTAGGACACAAACCTGCCTGCCTTCAAAGCCTATTCCAGCCATCCTAAGGAGCTGTAGACATCAGATATTGAAGTCAATATGCATAACACACTTCACACACAGTAGGTGGTCAGTAAATACTGCCTCCCTCTTCCTCTTGACTTCTCATACCGTCTTCTCTCGTCAATCCTCTTTTCTATTTCCCCATCTTTCCCCAAACTCTACTTCAAGTTGGAAAACATTGCTACAAATTTAAAAACAAACAAACAAACAAACAAACAAACAAACAAACTTCCTTGGCTGGGCCTCCCCAGGTCCCATCAATGGATAGAAAGCAGACATTCAAACTCAAGGGAAGGGGAAAGAGAGTGTATTTATCCCCAGTGACAAGTCCAATGACAAGGACATTTCTGCTTGAGACCTCAGCCTCCTATTTTTCTAACCTCTACCTTTCCATCACAGCCAAGATGTGTCATGCCAGCATATTATGATAATTCTTTCACTGAGGTGTGTACACTAGCTGCTTTTGAAAATTCAGGTTCCTGGGCCCTGCCCCCAACCTACTTAATTCAAATGTCTTGGGGCAGGGCCCCAGAGTGTGCATTTTTAATGATCTCCTTGAGTGGTTCCTAGGCACACTAAAGTCTGGAAACCCCTGGCACAGAACCTTGGCAAGTGGGAGAGGAAAATCAACCTCTTCCTCAACCTGAGCACATAAAACTCTGCACTCCAAGCTGTGCTCCAGAAGCTGAGTTCCCTGAGAAGATGGTTTCTCATGCCACTCATCCACCACGCAGCCTTGGGATATCCCCTTCATTTGCCACTGGAGACAGACATCGTAGCTCTGCTTGGCTCCTGTACCCCTGAATTTATGGTGTTCTGCATCATGTTACACTCTGTTCCAATTGTCCCTGGGTGTAGCTTTGCCTTAGAGCAGTAAGTGTTCCCCAGCATTTTCAGCACCAGGGATTGGTTTCACAGAAGACAATAATTCCATTGATTGGGGATCAGGGTGGGGGTGGTTTTGGGATAAACTGTTCCATCTCATATCATCAGACATTAGTTCGATTCTCAAAAGGAGCATGCCACCTAGATCCCTCACGTGAACAGTTCACAATAGAGTTCACAGTCCTATGAGAATCTAATGACGCTGCTGATCAAACAGGAGGCGGAGCTCTGGTGGTCATGCTCACTCATCTGCTGCTCACCTTCTGCTGTGTGTCCCAGTTCTTAAGAGGCCACAGACCAGTACAGGTCCACGGCCTGAGAGCTGGGGACCCCTGCCCTAGAGCATACAATGCTGCCTCTAGCTTTCAATGAAGAAATAAAATTTCCACTGAGCAGAAGAGTTTAACGTATTAGTTAAAGGAAGAAGTTAGCATATTAGTCACTGAGATAAATAAATAATACAGAAAAAGAGAGGAATAAAGAAAGGCAGGGAAGGAGGAAGGGAGGGGAAGAAAAGTAGTCATTCACAGCCATGAACATGCTATGAGTTTCCGAGGGAGTGAAATACACACACACACACACACACGTACACACACATGCACACATGTTTGTGTTGCTATTTCACTCGCTTTCATTCATTTTTCCAAGTCCCTTCAACACCAACCTTATCACAGTTTTCTTTGTATGGACCTGGCATGTCCCTGAGCCTCTCTGTGTCTCTGGAGCTGTAAAATTGGGATGATAACCCTACTTTTTCTTTCCCCAAAATGTAGTAAAATAGTTTAGGGGTGGCTGCTTTCTTTGAAAAGACTAGAGAGTTGTAGAAATATCAGAAGTTATTATGATCATTACCAGTTTCCAGGGCCCCTGAGATGCCCATGCCAAAGTACCCCAAGGCTCTCTAATGAACGTGCCTGAACCCATTCTACAGCTGGATAAGCTAACTCAGTCTGAGCTTTGACAAAGTGATCCAGTGAACAGTAGAACCAGTTGAAGACGTCCAACAAGGCTCCTGACCCCTGCCTGCCTGCTGTTGAGTTTTGCATGTAAGTCAACATACTTTTGTGAAGGGAACAAAGGGAAGTGGGTCATAAAAGTTCAGGACCTTTGCTCCCGGAAGCTGTGAGCATTACTTCTTCCAGAAAGGTCTTTTGTTGCTTGTAGGCACTAATAGGATCAAGTCACCTCATGTTAGTCTAGGATTTGGGGTTGTAAGCTCCCCTTGATCTGATAAAATATTGAGTCAAGGTCCTCTGTTTCCATCAGGTCACGGACAATGTCTGTTGCTTTAAATGCCATATCCCTAGAGTTCTGCCCAGGGACCTAACACATAGTAGATGCTCAATAAACGTTTGCTGAATAAATAAGTGATTAAATAAATGAATGAACAAAAGAATAAATAAATGTCCCCATGGGATGCTAGATAAACAGGATTTGTTCTTTTTGTGTCCTCTCCACACCCACAGCCAATGTTGACAGATTCCCATCCTCTTTTCCTGTGAGTCCAGAGGCAGTCTCAATTCTTGTGGCAGCCACTTCCAATTTTTTATTCATCGACTATCAATCCAGGAGCTCAACGGTGACATGCATGATTCTAGATACTATGAAACATGGCATTGGATAAAAAGCCAACCCTCTACCCTGTAGCTCTTTCTATTCTGCAGATTAGGCAGAAGAAATGAAACTGATTTACCACTCAGGGTTGCCAGAGCAGAAGTCTTTTCAGAGAGTCCTCCTCCCTAGGGGTCAAGTATTGTTTTTCTTATACAACGGGAGCATCATTCTCTGCTCACATCCCGTGCTTGATCAGTTGTTAGGTCCTATACACACAGGTCCTAAAATTTCCCTAATATATTTTGAATCTGGTCACCTCCCCTAATCACCACTCCCTAGTCAGTAATAACATTGATGCTCCCTGGGCAACTGCAGCGGCTGAGCCTCCTCCATCCTCCAACTTATTATTCACACAATGGCCTTAGCTCAGCACCTGACACACAGGGCTTTCGATAAACGCTACTTAGTGTTTTGTTTTTACAGCAGAGGATCAATACAAGGTAGCCCAATACTACAGTTTCTGCAATTATCACTGAGACAAAGTCCATGGAGAGGCTGAGCACACAGACTGTGGAGTCAGACTTTCAGCACCCAGATATGCCTTTGCCATTTACTCATTGTGCATTTTTAACCTTAACCTCTCTGCGTCTCAGTTTCTTCACCTACAAAATAGAGAAAAAAATGAGCCAGCTGCAAAGTGTATGCACATTCATATATGTAAAGGGTTTAGACCAGTTTGAGGCACATAGTAAACACTCTGTAAGTATTAACCATTCTTGATTTTTTTAACATGGCAAAATGTAGAACAGTGATTGTGTAGGATACTTGGCACTCCTGTTTCTGAAGAAATATATTTGTTGTTTCCTCTGGTTGGGCCATTTCACATGTTTTAATGAATCACTCACACACAGAAAATGTTGGGTACTCCTAGGTATGATGCGCAAATTCTATGAGGACATGGCTCCCAAATGCATTTCTTCCCATCTGTGTACACAAGCCAACACATAATCCCAAAGCGCTCTCCTTTTTCATCAGGGGAAAGACAAAATGGTAACATTGCTTCACACTTACCCCACACACACAAGCCTGCCAAATATTTAAGCTACCCCCTCCGTTTACAAGCACCCATGCCCCTGACAATTCTCTGCCTGCTGATGATCTTCACCTGTACCCACTGGCCGATACATCCTGGTTGGACTCCGCCAAAACCCCACCTCCCCAGCCCCTCTTTTCTTCCCATTCACTATTCCCAAATTCTCTGTCAGTCTCTGTTAGATTTTCACTGAAGAAATAAAAGTTACTTCCTAAAATGTTCAAAAGTCTTTCCTCAGTTTGTTATTAAAGCAATTATCTAGCATAACAAACTGGAATCGCAAAAGGTATTCTAATGGGAAACAAATGCTCCCGACAGGCGACCGACGGGGCTCAGAATCTTTATTGAAAAATGAGGGGATGGTGATTAGTGGGGAAAGGCAGGAGAGGAAAGATTTTCCACCTGGCCTTGGACAGTACATCAAAAGGCCGTCAGAAGGATGCTATTTATAATCATTATTGCTATGTCTTAGAGGGCTGTTGGTCTGCCCTCCCTACTGACTCCCCCCACAGTCCTGTTTCTGCATGTAGCCTAGTTCACACAGCAGCCACCTTGGAGAGCTGGGCTACATGGGCTATGTCCTGAAGAAAACTTGCGGCCGAGCGAGGTGGCTCACGCCTGTAATCCTAGCACTTTGGGAGGCCGAGGTGGGCAGATCACCTGAGGTCAGGAGTTTGAGATAAGCCTGGCTGACATGATGAAACCCTGTCTCTGCTAAAAATACAAAAATTAGCTGGGTGTGGTTGCATGTGCCTGTAATCCCAGCTACTCAGGAGGCTGAGGCAGGAGAATCACTTGAACCTGAGAGGTGGAGGTTGCAGTGAGCCAAGATCAAGCCACTGCACTCCGGCCTGGGAGACAGAGAGACACTCTGACTCAAAAAAACAAAAAAAGAAAAGAAAACTTTCATGGTTTGAGGTCCATGTGCCGTAGCCAGATGGGTTCCCAAGTGTCTTCATGCCATCCCTGACATCTTTCCAACCTCACCTCAGCCTTCCAACAGGTCATGGCCAACAGCAAAACCCAACACCTAGAACAGCTGCTGAACTTCCCAGATGCCTAATAAAATTCCGATTTTCTGTGAGTATGAACTGGAATAGAGTGAATACCACAAGAAACCAGGCTAGGGAAAAACACATTCATTCCACAAACATTTATCAGGCACATATGATGTGTAGATGAGTAGAAATAAAAGAGCCACAGAGCTTTCTTCAAGTATTGACACCAGTGTGGAAGAGAGGTTTAATTTGGAGCCAGCTCCCATTGATTGGTTACTGCTACCTGAAACCATGACTTGAGAGGATTCTGATTTCAGAAGGAAGTGATTCTGTGGTTGATTATTGATGCCTGTCACAGGCACAACATAGAGAAATGATAGCACACTGCATATTTGACAAAGCTCGTCTAATGCCACTCTTCTTAAACTTGAACATGCATGCTAATTAACTGGGATCTTGTTACATTACAGATTCTGAAATAGCAGGTCTGGGGTGGGGCCTGAGATTCAGCATTTCTAGCAAGATCCCAGGAGGTGCTGATGCTGCTGGACCAGGGACTGCATTTTGAGTAGCAAGTGTACAGTAGGACCTAGCAATAAAATCATCACATTCCTAGATCTGTCATTCACATGATCAAATAACTATATCTAAATCATTGCACTGGAGAACAAGGAATTCTAGAGTACTTTCTGAAAGGACGATTGAAGATCTGGTCTCTGAGTTTTCCAAAATCAAAGGCGGTGGTCCAGTCAGCTCAGACCTTGAACAGGTGTTTCCATGGATTGCTGGGAGCAAATGAAGGCTCCCAGAGGGTTTCAGACTTGGCTCAGAGCCCTATCCAGAAGTTCAGATGTTTCTCCAAATCAACTCCAAGGCATTTGTGTGTCTCTCGGGACCTCCTAGGAAGTCTGTCTAAAGCTCCAGAAGACCGCATTCCTGGTGAGCCTTTGAGCAGCATCACCTCCTCCTTGCCTGAACAGATGATCACTTCAAAGTTCTCCTTTCTTGTGGTATTTTAGTACCTCTGGCCTTGGCCAGAAACCATCAACCCAGAGGCGTATAAAAGTGAAAAAGAAGAAAAAAAGAAAACATCATTTATCAACTCCCCCACTCCCACCTAAGTATTGTCGAAGTGTTTTGTTTGGACCAAGTTTGAGTTTGGGTGAAGATCCAGTGAGACCTTACAGAGTTTTTTAACTCTTGTTCTATTTCCCCACTTACATCCTCTTATACAGGAGGAGCAAAAATCACCCACCAGATAGACGGTACTGTATTTAAAATCTTCCAGCTGCTCCAAGAACATCTTCTCACCATGCCGTGAGAGAGGTGACACGGTGCACAGGAGATCTATGCTTGGTGGATAGACATACCTCCCCTGAGCAAGGTTGTATAGAAAAGAGTTAAAGAGCAGATGGCTTGGAAATCAAACTTTGGTTTCGAGATCCCAGCTCCACCATTGATGTACTGCATCTCATACTCTCTCCTGCTCATGGACTGTAGTCAAGCTGAACTGTTCATGTTTCTGTTCCTCTAAGCTTCCTCCCACCTTACTGTCTTTGCCCATGCTATTCCTTCCACTTAGAAGAATCTTCCACAAATCTTTAAATGGTTGCCTCCCATTAATTGAGTTGCACCTCATCTACCATCTCTACAGAGGTCTTAACTGATCATACTGGCTAAAGGAGCCCACACCACCTCTGGCCATTTTTAAGCACATTTTCCTAATTAATTGATTACATAGCTCTATTCTCTGTCTGAATTTGAATGGCAGTTTTTACATTTATTTGTTTATATGTTAATTGTATGCATTTTCCTCTAGAATATAAGCTCTATGAGAGTAGGAATTTGTCTTCTGTTTCCTGGTGTATATTTATATATCTTGAAGAATTCCTGACACATAGAATGTACTCAATATATATTTATTATTGCTATTGAATAAATGATCTACCTGTCCAGAGTGATTGGTTTAGGGCTGACCATGTGATTGCAGCAAGGTGATATGATTTTGGCACGGCTAAAATTTTTCGGGCTTTTTCTCTTGAGTTAATGGAAAGAGAAGTCACTTTCCCCTGGTTGCACTAGAAGAATTTGGGTGTTGAGCTATCAGAAGATATTTCATCTAATGGGTGAAGAAAGCCTGCCCAAGCGATGGCTTGAGCCCTGACCACAAATGTGGATGATATCTGTAACTAGGAATATCTACCTTTGGTGTCTTCAACTACAGTGACTTTATATCAGCCAATTCCTCCTTCCCCTATCCAACAGCCATCCAGAAAGCTTAAATCGAGCTAGGTGTCTATCCTTCACAATGGATGCAGTCTGAGCAACCCATGAGGGCTTGTGTCTAGATCTATATTAGGTCCTGTTGCTACCACTTCCTAGCTAGAGGACCCTGTAGCAGGTTGACTGCTAGTCCCCCTAAAATACATTCACCACATAACATTTGGAAAAAGGCCCTTTGCAGACAGAATTACGGATCTCGACAGATCATTCCAAATTATCCAGGTAGGCCCTACATCCAATAATAGTGTCTTTATAGGAGAAATACAAAGGCAAATTGGAGAGACACAGAAGAGAAATTTGCATGAAGACAGTGGCAGAGATTGGCGTGATGCAGCCACAAGCCAAAGAATGTCAGAAGCTGGAAGAGGCAAGGAATGGATTCTCTCCTGGAGTTTCTGGGACACGTGCAGTTCTTTTGACACCTCGATTTTGCTCCAGTGATGCTTATTCCAGACTTCTTGCCTCTAGAACATCAGTTTTTTGTTTGAAGCCACCAAGTTTGTAATAAATTGCTAGTGCAGTCATAGGAAACTAACACAGATCCTCACACTCTCCCCTATTTCAATTTCCTTTTCAGGAAAATTAAAGCACTAATTTCTGCCCAGTTTTCATCAAACAGGGTATCAAATGGAAATAAAATTAGCCTGGGCCCAAATCACAGCTCTGTCACTTACTAGCTGTATGACCTCTGGCAACTCTTGTTTTCTGAGTCATGGTTTTATAATTTGTGAAATGGGTGCATTCATAACCCTCTCCCCATAAAATTTGCAGAGAAGATTAAATGCAGTAATGCATGTAAAGTTTTCTGTGCGGTGCCTGGCGCGACGTAGATGCTCACTGAATACCAGACTATTCTGGTCGTTATATACTTTCGTATACTTGCATTTGCTTGTACTGTCTGGGAGTCACTGTCAAAGGAAGCCTTGAACTATTGTATCAGGAAATTTTTGAAATGTCTGTGAACAGGACGTTGACATTTTTAGATCAGTGGTTTTCAAATGTCATAGTTAGTTGCTGATTAATTATTCTGAAAGACAGTTAAATGCAGAGATCACTGGATTCCTTCAGACACTTCTTAATTGGGAATTCAAGAAGTAGGGCTGTGAACCCAGATTTTAAACAAGCAGAGAGACATGTGGAAGCCATTCTTTTTAGATTATAATTCCTATGATTATTCCTTCGAAAACAGTTGCTGAAAATGTGCCAGACACGACCTACCCCAGTGGGTGCTCTCTGAGAAGCTGGGCCCTGGTCTCCTCTCTCACCCCAAGCCTCTGTAGCCAAGCATACTATACACAGGAGGGTTCAGCTGGAGAGAGCCTCTCCCCGAGGTGGATCCCACTGGGACTATATTTGGGGAGTCAGTGAGAGTTTTCTCCGACTCTCACAGACCTTGTTTTGTGGTGTTCCTTGTCAGGCGAGGCAGAGGGAACATATGTGAGGAACGCACATCATAAAGAGCTATGGAATCCATAAATCTTGGGCCTGTTGTCTGGTCCCTTAATTCCAGTAACAGAACAACAGCCAGGACCAGGAATTGCAGGCAGAGCTGCAGGTTGCCCCAATCTGCCTTCTGAAGGCCAGTTGTTGCAGAGAGAAGCTTAGGTTTGCAAAAGCTTTTTATTTGTCTGTGATTTGTCACCTGAACTTTTTTTTTTAGTAGAAGATGCAAAAACTAGAGAACTTAAAAGAGAGTCTCTAGCATTCTTGCCTGTAGCCTTAGGAAGCGCAGGTCTTGGGTGATGCTCAGCAAGTTTGTAAAAACCCCAAGTGTTTTCCAAGGCAAATTTCTTTTGGATTTTTTGGTGATGAGGCATCCACTTTATGTTTTTTTTTAATTTCAGTAGTTTTGGGGGTACAGGTGACTTTCGGTTGCATGGAGAAGTTCTTTAGTGGTGATTTCTGAGACTTTAGAGCACCCGTCACCGAAGCATGTACACTGTAACCAGTATGTAGTCTTTTCTCCTTCACCCCCTCCGAGTCCTCAAAGTCTATTATATTACTCTTATGCCTTTGTGTCCTCACAGCTTGGCTCCCACTTATAAGGGAGAATATGTCATATTTGGTTTTTCATTTCTGAGTTACCTAACTTAGAATAATGGCCTCCAGCTGCATCCAAGTTGCTATAAAAGACATTATTTCATTCCTTTGTATGGCTGAGTAGTATTCCATGGTGTATATATACCCAACGATAGACTGGATAAAGAAAATATGGTACATATACACCATGGAATACTATGCAGCTACAAAAAAGGATGAGTTCATATCTTTTGCAGGAACTTGAATGAAGCTGGAAACCATCATTCTCAGCAAACCGAAACAAATACAGAAAACCAAACACCACAGGTTCTCAATCATAGGTGGGAGTTGAACAATGAGAACACATGGACACAGGGAGGGTGTGTCCTGAATATCACACACTGGGTCCTGTCAGATGATGGGGGGCAGGGGGAGGGACAGCACTAGTAGAAATACCTAATGTAGATGAGTACAGCAAACCACCATGGCCCATGTATACCTGCGTAGCAAACCCATGTTCTGCACATGTACCCCAGAACTGAAAGTATAATAATAATAAAAAAGACTAATGGCCTCCAGCTCCATCCAAGTTGCTGTAAAATACGTTATTCATTCCTTTTAATGGCTGAGTAGCATTTCATGGTGTATATATACCACATTTTCCTTATCTACTCGTTGACTGATGGGCACTTAGCATGGTTCCATATCTGTGCAATTGTGAATTGTGCTGCTATAAACATGCTTGTGCATTTGTCCCCTTTATATAATAACTTCTTTTCCTTTGGATAGATACCCAATAGTGGGATTGATGGATCAAATGGTAGTTCTACTTTTATTTCTTTAAGGAGTCTCCACACTGTTTTCCACAGTGGTTGTACTAATTTAAGTTCCCACCAGCAGTGTAAAGTGTTCCGTTTCACCACATGCACGCAAGGCAAACTGTTTGGAAGGAGAGTTGTTCCCTGAGTTCAGATTCTGCCTCTGTGTTATCTGCATGTACTCATTTCCTAGCATACACAGAGCTGAGCAAAGAATACAGTAACATATTTCCAGTACCCACATCTCTACCTAATAAACAAAAACTAAAGAAACACTGAGACAATGCTATGTTTCAGGAACAACAGAAAGTTTGTATACTCTAGCCTGCATCATTCATTTGTAATGCCAGATCTCTGAAAGGAGTTTGTAAAACCTGTTTGACTAAGTTCCCGGTACTGGAGCCTGCATACGGGCAGAAAGGGCTGGACTCCAACCCCAACGTCAGGACTGGATTCAGCGTGTGGGCTCCGGTGCTGACTGCCTGACTTGAATCCTGGTTTCCTCACTTCCTGGGTAACTGCACCTCAGTTATGTAATCTGTAAAATGGGCACAGCTACCCTTACCTCTCACTTAGGATGACTGTGGGAGTTGAAAGGGCTAACTGAGCATGCAGTAAGTTCTACATATATCAGCTAGTAGCACTATCTTGGGAAGTTTCCCTAATTTCTCTAGGAAGGCTAGACTTGTGGCTAATTCTTCCTGACTCATGGGAGTTTGGCACGGTGCTGACGAGATGGCACCTGTTCTGTGTGTAGCATAGATCCTAGAACACTTAGCAGATACTGAACCAAAGTTGGGTGTGTGTTTTCCCACGAATGGGCAGAAGTGGAGCTTGGAAATGCTTTTTTCAAGAAGTAGCAGTTATTGCTGAGTTGCTAACAAGTTAAAGAGAAAAGAATCCCCATTACTGAATAGAGAGACATTACACCCAATAACCAATGAGTCAGGGTACTGCATGGGTGTGACGATTGGGGGACTACATGAGAGAATAAATTCTACAGCGGACCCAGCAACCCAGAGCCTCAGGCCACATTTTTCCATGCCAGGGTGCTGTCCTCTCAGGCTGCAGGGACACAGTAAGATGCTGTTCTCACAGTGCCAGATCGCAGTCCTTGCTGGGAGGGTCCGTTAGCACCATGAACTTGTTCTGTTCTAACAGCCTGTGCGTATCCTTCTTTAGTGATGATTTAATGCTTCAGGCCTCTGAGATCAGGGCCAAAAATAAAATGGTGGGGAAATCAGACACAGAGCCAGACACCAGCAATATATTTAGAAAACAGGAGCATTTGTTCCCCCCATTTTCAAGAGTTTCCTTGTTTATTTTTTCTTTATGACCTTATGGCAAGTGGTTGAGAAATGGAAGCTTCCAGGGTGGAATAAGGGTGTTTCTATACGTAACACTGCAAGTGTAATTCATTGTACCATTGATCCCTGGGAATATGGCAGGGAACACAAAAGGCAAAACAGCCCTGTCCTCTTGGAGCTGGCATTCCAGGGGGTGGAGGGTTTGGGCCAAAGAATAACGAAAAATGAAATGGCATTTGTCCCCTCCGTGAGAGGCACTAGGCGAAGTTCTGATGATTGTGTAAACTGAGCATTGCACAATCCCAGTGCAAATCACACTGTGGACAGTATCAATGGCCCTCCCTAGAGTCATCCATCACCTAACCTGTTTGACCACAAGCTGCAGCCCTGAAGATACAGGACAGGAGCTAGTGTTGGGTTTTACTTAGATGAATAGCCAATGCCTCAAATGAGAAACGAAAACATACATAGAACAAAAGATGCTACCCATGGGCCCTGCTCTTCTACTTGGATTGGTCTGAATATCCAACAGCAACTGCAGCATTCATCATCTGCCAGGAAGTGACAGTGTGTTAGAGCCTGAGTTAGGGCACACAGAGAACAGGAACTGGGAATCACAGCATCATGATTAAGCAATTAAAGAGACTCTTATTAAACAAAGATGATGGCTGAAATATTGAAATTGGGAAAAGGGCTTTTCCTTTCATGTCCTTTGGTTCTACTATATATTTTTTTTAAGAGATGAGGTCTCATTATATTGCCCAGGCTGGACTTGCCTCAAGCCCTCCTCCTGGCTGAGCCTCCAGAGTAGCTGGGACTACAAGCGTGTGCCATCATGCCTATCTTAGTCCTACTATTTATTCTACCTCCTCTCTGTCCCTCCTTCCCTCCTCTCTCCCTCCTCTCAAATTCCCCCCATACTCAGATCAACCTCGTATGCTGTTTCCAGCATGAAGCAAAAGCTCTAATATGCATAAAACAAACCTTTGTGCATGTCACCCATCCTTGGATTTTTGTAACATTCTCCACTGGTACTTGACACCCAGTGGAGGCTCAAAGACCCTTTTTAGTTTGAGATAATAACAAGCAGAGAACATTTTTGGAACATATCTCACTCAATTATGTATTTTTTTAAAAAACCCATGACTTTGAATTATGATTCTAGATACTGATATTTATTTCTTTTAAGCCCCAACTTTTTTTGTATCATTTAGAACTAAGTTTAGTTGTGAGTAACAGAGTCTGAAACTAACAGCAGCTTACATACAGTAGCAGTGTCCTGCTCTCTCATATATAAATCTGAAGGGAAGAAGTCCAAAGCTAATGGGAGGCTTCTGCAGGCCAAGTCCCCAGAGGCCAAGGCTCCTTCCAGATTTTGGCTCTGCCTTCCTTAGGATGTGGCCCAGGTTCGTGTAATCCAAGTTGACTGCCAGGACTGTCACCATGCTATTCACCTTACAACCAGAAGGAACGAGAAAGGAACAACAAATGAAAACACACAAATAAATAAACAAGGGTGTGAGCCAGCTGTCTTTTTAGGAAAGATCTTACAATGTACTGGCCAAAGCTTAGACATAGGGCCAAATCTAGTGACAAGGGAGGCTGTAGTCTTTATTCTAAGGGACTGTATGTCCAACTCAAATGGTGTGTATGTGCTTTTTTTGTTTTCTGTTCTGATTCATCCTTCTCCGAAATGAGGAAACTAGTCTGGCTAGGAACTTGCCATGACTGTATAGCAGCAGAAAGCCTCATTTATATCCCAAATCTAGCACTGCTAGAAGGCTCAGTCAGTGTTTGGTACCATTGAATGATGGCTAGGTTATTCATTTGTATCAGTTACTAATAAAGCATTGTCCTGCTTCCTGCTTGGCTGGTATTCCTTATGTGACGAGCTCCCTCTGTAAGGACCCTTTTAGGGAGAAGAGCTGAGGGCATTGTGATCTCAGGCTTCGTACCATTAGCCCATCATTGAAACGTCCCCACCTCTAATAGGCCCCTACAATGCGTAAGGTGCTATGTAGAGCTGCTGTCATTTATTCCTCACAAAATCCACACACGATTTTTGTCATCCCCATGTTACAGAAGAGGAAGCAGAGATGCTGAAAGTAGACTCTCTTTCTCAAGCTCCCAGTGCTCTCTCAGAAGAGGCAGACCCCAGGCTCCAAAGCCAGGCTCTTGACTTCAGCCACTAATTCAACTCCAGCTACACCTTATTCCCTCTTCTCTCATTTTCCCCTTGTTTTAACTTCTGCATGAATTTACAAAGTTCATATTTGAATTTCATTTAATCTCACTTTATTGTTATCTTTATAATCCCACTACATTCTTACCAGAACAAAGAAAAACAGTAATTGTCCCATATAATTGTGGATGCCTATGTCTTCCCCCACTGAACGCTGAGTTCTCTGAATTCCGTGACTGGGTCTTTCTTTCTGCAACCTCAGTACCTCCTCCCAACCTTGGCAACCGAGTTGGCCCTCAGTCCATACTGGAAAAAAGGACACACAGTTCCATGCCCTCCTCTTTCTCCAGACCTAGCCAGCAAGTTGGAATTCCAATCCCTGGTGGGACACTCATTGGCCTGTTGAGTAATCTCTGGCTGGTTGAGGATGGGTTTTCTTTGATCTGTCTGGGTGATCTTTGGGGACTAATGAAGCCAAGCTGGGCCAGCATATTTGGTCAGCATCTGGGTCTGTGGTTCCATGTGGTAATTGGGACATGATTCCAAAGGAACTGTGTCCATCATGCCTGGGCCTGTCATGTCATTATGGCAACTGAACTTCCAGAATATCGCAACCCCTGACTTATCACACCATCTCTCTGTGTGGGAGAGTCTTACATCACTGTTTCCCATGGTGTCCAGTCTGGGTATCTCAAAATAACTTGCCTTTATTGGCTGTTGTTCAGTAAGTCCTTAAACTGTACTCATTCATATGATCTTGGCAATAACCCCTTAAGCTAGAAACTAATATTATCTGCATGTTATGGAGGAGAAGACCTATACATGTAATGAGAGCAGTTAGCTTTCTTAAGGGCACAACGTGCCAGAGCTGGGGCTCAAATTTGGGTGTTCCAGTCCCCGTACCCGGACTCTTAACCACTCCACTATATGGAGGCAACCAAAACATGGTAGCCACATGGTGTAGAGCACACCCCTCATGCTCAGCATGCTTCCTCGCAATGTAGCATTGACCATATGGGAGGCGCAGATGACCAACATGTGGGGCTTTCTTGACCAGTGATGTGCTACTCTGAAATGATAGAAGATATGAAGTTGGTTGTCAACTGTAGTGTTTTGAGTTAGACACACTTAGGTCTGGTTGTTAGCTCTGTAACTGGGTGAAGCAGCATCTTTCAAGCTACCTGTCTACCTTCTGATGTCACCTTAACTGAGTCCTTCACCCACAATGATCAATCCCCCAAGGCCATATTATATCATATGACCCCATGCACCCGCAGCCTCTGGTATGACTGTGGTTAAACACTTGACATAAGCTAAACCAATAGGAATTCTGTGCCTAGGATTCTTAGAGGGGGATTTGCTCTGTTTAGATGCCTTTTTTTTTTTTTTTGAGACAGGGTCTTGCTCTGTCACACAAGCTGGAGTACAGCTACATAATCATAGCTCATGGCAGCCTCAAACTTCTGGGCTCAAGGGATCTTCCTTCCTCAGCCCCCTGAATAGCTGGGACCATAGGCACAAACCATAATATCTGGCTAATCTTTTTATTATTTATAGTGACAGGATCTTGCTATGTTGCCCAGGCTGGTCCTAAACTCCTGGGCTCAAGCGATCCTCCTGCTTCACCCTCCTGAGGTGCTGGGATTACAGGCATGAGCCACCGTGTCTGGCCTATTTTTGTGTTTTAATCTTTAATATGAGAATTTGGTGGTGGTCATCTTGGATCACTATACACATGAGAAAAGGAAAGCCATGAAGCTAAGGGGCAGATAGGAGAGAAAGCATAAGCCACATTTTTCTGGCTGTTCATTCTGACCCCTTCCCAAACCCCACCTGCATCTCCATCTTTGGTAGACCATCTAGTGCTTTGTTTTTCCCTTGAGGTAACCTCTGGATTTTATTACTTGTAAGCGAAAAGACACAACCTCTGTTCACTCCACCTGGAACATAAGTTTCTCAGCTTTTTGCAATGTTAGGTCCTTATTTAATTCAGCTTTTAAAGTTTTGCCTCGAATCCACCATTTACGTGGAGTTCTTGAAATACGATAATTACTTAATAATATTTAATAGTGAATGGATAAATAAAAGCTTACTAATACCTAATGTTACTTTGAGAAAACTCATTCACATCTCTGAACCTCAGTTTCCCCAACTGTGAAAGGGAAGAATAGAGAGCCAACCTCACGAGGCAGCTATGGAGACTGAAAAGTAAGGTGTGCAAGGTGCCTGGCACAGAGAAAGCACTCAGGGAACAGCAGCCTGTCTGGACAATGGTACTGCAGGCATCCCCAGTGATGGGCATTTGTGTCCTGCCCCAGGTGATATCCCCTTTCTATGTCTTGGCTCAAATCTCCAGCAGGGTGAGACTGTGGAAAAAGGAATAATCTGAAATTAGATTTGCCCCTATGATTCCCAAATCAGAATCCATTTTCATTTGATGTCTCTATGCCCTGAGCAGAGCAGCTGTGCTGGGGATTAAACAAGGAGGGCAGATCTGTCTTCTAAAGAAAGGAGAATTTTCCATACTGGTCTGTCAAGATATTTGCTTTCCCACTGTTCGTCTGGCTGGATCCCAGATTCACTCTCACACTGGCCTCCTCCCTTGCAATAACCAGAGATCATATTAAGCGTCCACTCATGGAATTGAGAAGAGAGATAGAAATGCATTAATGTCAAGATCTCCAGGGTGCATCTAAAATAAATATGATTCCTCTCTTCCCACTCCTCACACCATATGCGAGGGACACCCAGTGTTTATTTTTCAGCTGCGCCAGCCAGTCTGGAAGAGGATACCATGGAAATGGAAGAAAAAGGATCAGGGTGGTGTAACATATCACTGGGGGGAGTTTAGGGCCCATCACTCAACAAATAACAAGTCAACAACCCCTGTCGCTTGGATATCCCCTGTGAAAGCTGCATCACCCTATTTCACAATAACTTTAATCTGACTGTGTAAACTCAAGAAGTTCCCATGGCTTGTAAATGACTGGCACAAAGTGGCCTGTTAAAATAATTCAGGCTGTTTGCAAAGAAAAAAAAATGGGGGCAGCTTTAAAATAAACGACCTTGCATAAGTCACCAATATATTAGATGTTGGTAGAAACCAGTGAACTAAACTTAACTTATGTGGTGAGGCCATATACATTTTTTTTCTTTAATCAGCCCGCTTTCCTCTCATGGATGATTGGAGCTAAATTTTATAATGTAGAAAATACACATTGGAGTTAAGTTAATGTGGAGTTAATTTGTAGTACATTACCTAGCTTTGGGCAAGTAACTTATTTGAAACTCAGGTTGCCCATCTAGAAAATGAGAAAATTGGACAGTAGGTAGGAGAGAATATATTTGGCTCACAGGTCACAACTCTCTATTGTCCCACCCGCAAGAGACATCACTTGATGTGGTCTCAGATCTATCTCAACTGAAAGTTTCAGGGAGCCACTATCTACTGATCAAAGATGGACTTTTGAGAAGAAACTTCTCCGTCATTCCTACAGCGAAGGATTATCAAATGTTCTTCACATTGCACAAACCCTATGTCATGTGGGCAATTGGACATACCACCTCTATCCTACATAAATTCGTAGAGGTATATCTTACCTTTATATCTTCAGCCAAACTCATTAAGCTGTCTTTGAAATAAAGTCATTAAGGGGTAAGATTTCCAAATAATAATTTGCATTCAAGTCTCATTTTTTTTTATTTGTCAAATTGCTCATCCCATGAAAGTTTCAGGAGGAGATGTAACTAATTGCATGGGAGAACTACATGAAGATGGCCTCAGAGCAATTCAAAGGACACTTCTGAGTTGTCAAGGTCTGCCTTGGATCCAGAAGACCAGAAAGCTTTACCAAACTTATACATGAAATTTCTCCACAGACCCCAGCTCAGCCTCACCAACTTGGTAGTGACTCATTTTTAATTTTCTGCCTCTCCAAAGTCCTCAGGAAGAATACGCGAAATTGTGGCTAGGTCTAAGAAAGTTTTTGTACAATGTCATGGGATTGGTAAATCCATCATAGTCCTGGCTCATCCGTCAAGGCTGACATATGGCAAGGTAACACTTCCCTAAACATTTCACTTCGGTGAAAAAGAAACTCTAGTCCCTATGAGAAAAGAACATGAGACTGACCCAGAGTTTCATTCATGTTTGATGCTACTGGGAACAGCTGTTTCTGGCCTCAGGGCATATATCACACCTATGACTTTTTCCTCCAGCAACCCCAGTGATAAAGGTGATGAAACTAGAATCCCCATAGAAGAATGGTGGCTGGCACCATGCTGGCACCATACTTTGGGTACACAAGTTCTGAAACTCTCAGTGGCCCAGCATCTTTTTTTTGTTGATGTTTCTGAGACGGATTCTTGCTCTGTCACCCAGACTGGAGTGCAGTGGTGCGATCTTGGCTCAGTGCAACCTCTGCCTCCCAGGTTCAAGCGATTCTCCTGCCTCAGCCTCCCAAGCAGCTGGTACTACAGGTGCACGCCACCATGCCCAGCTAATTTTTTGTATTTTTTTCTTTTTTAGTAGAGACAGGGTTTCACCATATTGGCCAGGCTGGTCTCAAACTCCTGACTTTTGTGATCCACCCACCTTGGCCTCTCAAAGTGTTGGAATTACAGGAGTGAGCCACTGCACCCGACCCATCCAAATTTCTATTGTGTAGAATCTTCTCTGATTTTAGAAAATGCCTTACAAAATTGAAATGTTGGGACAAGGCTCATGGTGATGACACAGGCAGGTTTGTTCTTGGAGTGAGGGCAAATATTTTGAAACCTACTTGCTTTTTATTTTGTCTAATATACACGTAAGTCTCAGAGTGATGTTCCCTGGGATACTGCACGTCAAGCACATAGCACTGTGCCTGGCAGTTGGAGAGCACTCAGTAATGGCAACTAGTGAGTGGATAATTACAAAAGCATCTTAAGTAGGCTTCCTGCCTCTAACTTTAATCTTCTCTGTTCCTCCCTCTACAAGCAAGAGGGAAGATAAGGAGGAGAAGGGTAGTAATGGTTTTCCCGTTATCAAGCACCCACGGCATGCCAGTAAGTGTTTGCTTGCACCACTCATTCAGTCCTTTCAATGGTTATAAATATTGTTATGCTAATGTGAATATTGCAGAAAGCAAGGCACGAAGAGATTGTGTTCACTTGCTAAAGTCTTGCAGCTTGTAACTGTAGGAGCCAGGATTTGAACCCCACCCTTCCTCTTAACTGTTTTACTATGCTGTCTTTCATTCACCCATCCAATTATTGTTTATCGAGGGTCTACTACATTCTTACTATATGGTCTACCCTGTTCAAGCCTGGTACAGACTCAGTGTTAACTATATGGTAGAAATTATCGTTATTAATTATTATTTTCATTTAGATAACCTTGCCTCATAAGGGAGGCTGAAATAATTATATTTGTCCTGAAAAGTGTAGCCAAAGAGCATGATATGAAAGAATTAACAATGCATTGGGACCCATGAGTCCTGGTTTCTAGTTCCAGCTCTGATCCCCACTCACTGTGTTATATCAGGCATGGCCTTTGCCCGAGTTACCTCTCAACTGATTTACCTCTCAACTCAGCTGTTACAGGTCCCCTTACATCTAGAAGACAGCATCAAAGCCAGGAAAAACCAAGCTTCCCTAAACCTGCAGTACTTTTCCTGGTGGAGCCAAAATCCAAGTAGCAAACCTAACACCTCGATGCTGTGTAAATTGGCACATACACACACAGCATCCACGTGGTGATGACTATGTCAAAACAAGCTTTTGTCTGCCCCACAGGGTCAACTTCACTTCTGAAAATCAAGCAGCTGACTGAGTCCAGGTCCCAGTTCCCGTGGGAGTGAGAGCCCAGAGCAAAGCGTGCACTTACATTCCATGATGATGATGCGCAGTGATGAATGAACCAGCTACTTGGCAGTAAAGAAGTTCCTACAGGTTAAGGTGACCCTCCTAGCAATGTGTTTATTTGACAGCCTAAGGCAGCAAAAATTCACAGGGAAGGAAAAAGAGAGAAGAAAAGGGCATAAAAGAAAGGTTCTTTAAGAACAACAGCATCCTCTCTGGCCAAACACTCATAAAACTATAGCAGAAGATCAGATTGTGAAAAAATAAGGTAATCAGAGAGTAAACAGGTCCTAGAGAGGTATTAAGGCCAGGAAACATGTACTTTTTCTATCTTAGTACTTAGGCTCATTAATTTTTATTGAATCTACTTGGTACATAATAAATACTCAAGAAATATTTCACAAATATTTTAATATTTATTGAATATTGTTGACTATGGCTGCTAGTGAAGGTGTCACAGGTTAAATGGGTCATGGGAGATGGGTACAATTTGGATTGCTAGAGAAGGAAAATAGTTCAGGAAGACCATCCATTTTAACAAAGGTCTCCATGAGAGAACAAACTTGGCTTGTTCTGCTGGGAGTTGGATTATTGAAATATGGCTAGACTATTTTGCGGACAATTTCCCTGGAATTTTAGTGATTCAATATCACAAAGGTTGATTTCTTACTCATGTGGTATGCCTAGCAGGTAATGTCAGGGGGCTCTGCTCCACATAGCCACTCAAGGATCCAGGCTGATGGCAGGATCCATTGACTACCTAGTCTTCACTGCATCATCTGCAATATTACTCCCTCATGGTCACCACAGAAGGGGAAGAGCGCTCATGGAGGACCCACATCTGCTTTTGTGTGCTTTGGCATGGGAGTGACATGTACTCCCTCTTCTCACAGCCCATTGAATGGAATTGGAGACATACCTTCATCTGACTGTAGGAGGCTGGATGTACAAAGAACCCACGGCTGTGGGTCACAAGGAGACAAACCTACTGGAGTGGTAAACACATTTTAGGTAAAGTAGACAAATAATTAAGTATTTGTAGTTTTGCTATGAAAATGCCTGACCCAGAAGCATTTCCAATAAAATAGGAAAACCCCTTCTATAGTGTGCTAATTTGTCAACATTTTAAGAAAAGAAATCTCCATTCTTTTCATCTTTATGATTTCAAAGTCGTTAGAAAAGGACTCCAGTATTTTGCATCCATGGGCTCTTCTGAATGATATAGGAGTGAATTCAGGTGCCTGCAAAAATTAATTCTTAGGAAGGGCAAAGATTCTAAACTTACATAGACCTGGGTCTAAATTCCAGCTCCATCACCCTCCTCAAGGCCCTTAATCTTCATCTCTGCATTCATTCATTCAGCTAATATTTACTATGCACCAGCCTATTAATCAAGAAAGACCAAAGGGGACTATCCTGACATAATTCTTCTATCATTAAGCTTTCAGACTATTGGATGACACCTAAGTGAAATGGACTGATACAAAATAATATTGATATTGTTAAAATGTCTATACTACTCAGAGCTATCTATAGTTTCAATACCATCCTATCAAAATCCCAGTGGCATTTTTACAAAAATAGAAAAAAAAATTCTAAAATTCTTTTGGAACCACAAGTTACCCAGAAACCAAAGCACTCTTGAAGAAGAAGAACAAAACTGGAAGCATCACGCTTTCCGAATTTGAAAATCTGTTTCAAAGATACAGGCATTAAAACAATATAGTACTGGCCAAAGACAGACATGTAGACCAATGGAACAATGGAGAGCCCAGAAATAAACTTATGAATATATAGTCAATAGATATTTGAGAAGGGTGCCAAGAACACATGTAGAGAAACGATGCTCTGTCCAATAAATGATGTTGGTAAAACTGGATATCCATGTGCAAAAGAATGAGAGTGGACCCTTATCTTACACCATACACAAAAACAAACTTGAAATTAATTAAATATTTAAATTAAGATCTGAGGCTATAAAGCTCCAAGAAAAAAATGAGAAAAAATATTCTTGTTACTGACATTGGCAACGATTCCTTGGATATGGCATCAAAAGCACAAGTAACAAAAGCAAAAATAGACAAATTGGATTGTATCTAACTAAAAAGCGTCTTCACAGAACAGAACACCATCAAAATGGAAACACAACCAACAAATGTGAGAAAATGTTTGCAAACCATAACTATATATTAATTAAGGGTGGATATCCAAAATATATAAGACACTCCCACAATTTAATAGAAGAGAGAGAGAAGACAGTAAGGAAGGGAGGAAAGAAAGAAGGAAGGAAGGAAGGAAGGGAGGGAGGGAGGGAGGGAGGGAAGGAAGGAAGGGAGAGAAAGAAAAGAAAGCGAAAAAGAGAAAGAAAGAAGAGAGAGAAAGGAAAGAAAGAAAAAAGGAAAGGAAGAAGGAAGGAAGAAAAGAAAAAAGGAAAGGAGGAGGTACAAAAGAACCAGATTTTTAAAGGGGCAAAAGACTTGAATAGACATTTTCCCAAAGAAAACAGAAAACATACCAATGACCAGTAGATATGAAAGGTGCTCAACATCATCAGAGAAATGCACATCAAAACCACAATGAGATCTCCCCTCACACCTGCTAGGATGGCTATTATCTTAAAAACATAACAAGTTTTGGTGGGGGTGTAGAAGAAAGAGAACTCTTGTATAATTTTGGTCAGAATGTAAACTGGTACAGCTACTATGTAAAACAGTACGGAGGTTCCTCAAAAAGTCAAAAATAGGTCATCACGACTGGGCATAGTGGCTCACACCTGTAATTCCAGCAGTGTGGGAGGCCAAGGCAGGTGGATCGCTTGAGGCCAGGAGTTTGTGTCCAGCCCCAGCAACATGGCAAGACTCCATCTCTACCAAAAATACAAAAATTAGCTGGGCATGGTGGCACATACCTTTAATCCCAGCTATTTGGGAGGCTGATGCAGGAGAATCACTTGAATCCAGGAAGTGGAGGTTACAGTGAGCTGAGATTGTGCCATTGCACTCCAGCCTGAGTGACAGAGGAAGACTCTGTCTCTAAATAAATAAATAAATAAAGAAAGAAAACAGGTCATTATATAATCCAGAAATCCCACTTCTGGGTGTATATCCAAAGAATTGAAGTCAGAATTGCATTATTCACAATAGCCAAGACATGAGAGCACCCTAAATGTCCATTGACAGATAAATGGATAAAGAAAATGTGGTAAATACATAAAATGAAATGTTACTCAATGTTATTCAGCCTTTTTTTTTTTTTTTTTGAGACAGAGTTTTGCTCTTGTTGCCCAGGCTGGAGTGCAATGGTGCGATCTCGGCTCACTGCAACCTCCGCCTCCCAGGTTCAAGCGATTCTCCTTCTTCAGCCTCCTGAGTAGCTGGGCCTACAGGCACCACCACACCTGGCTAATTTTTGTATTTTTAGTAGAGACAGGGTTTTGTTATGTTGGCCAGGCTGGTCTCAAACTCTTGACCTGATGATCTGCCCACCTCGGCCTCCCAAAGTGCTGGGATTACAGGCGTAAGCCACTGCGCCCAGCCTTATTCAGCCTTAAAAAGCGAGAAAATCCTGCCATTTGAAACAATGTGGATGAACCTGGAGGATATTATGGTAAGCGAAATGAGCCAGGCATAGAAGGACAAGTACTACACGAACCCACTTCTATGAGGAATCTAAAATAGTCAAACTCCTAGAAGCAGAGAACAGAGTGGTGGTTGCCAACCCTACAGAGAGGGTAAAATGGAGAGCAACTAGTCAAGTGATACAAAGTTTTGGTTATGCAAGATGAGGAAGTCCTAGATATTCAGTGTACAACATAGCAGCTATAGTTAATATTCTATTGCATACTAAAAATTTGCTAGGAGGATAGATCTTACATTGTGTTCTTATCACAATAATAATAACCATATTATATAAAGAGGACAGAAAGAAACTTTTGGAGGTGATGGTGTTGATTGTGGTGATAGCTTCACAGGTGTACACTTAACTCCAAACTCATCAAGTTGTATGCGTTAAACATGTTCTGCTTTTTAAATGTGAATCACATCTCAGTAATTTGGCTTAAAAAATGGGTTGACAATAAAGTAAGAAAGACATACGTTAGATTTAAAGGGAAAATTCTGGTTCTTCGGAATTGCCAAGGTTCTTGAAATGGGAAAAGACAAGTCTCCTCACTCCAAACAACATTAGAGATATTTCTAATGACAATATCTTTAATCTCAAAGGACATTAGAGATATTTCTCTGTGTCCCCAAATTTTGTTCAAAGCATGTGATGGAGGGGAGCAGTTGAGAATAGCTACCAGGAAAACAGGATTCTACTCCCACCATTGGTCTACCCAATCTCCTTGCCAATTGGACAGATCCCTGCTTCTAGAAAGAAGGCTGTTAATTTTTGTGTGTGTGAAACGGAGTCTTGCTTTGTCACCCAGACTGGAATGCAGTGGTGCTATTCTGGCTCACTGCAAACTCTACCTCCTGGGTTCAAGCGATTCTCCTAGCTCAGCCTCTGAGTAGCTGGGACTACAGGCACACCACCATACCCAGGTAATTTTTGTATTTTCTGTAGAGACAGGTTTTACTATATTGGCCAGGCTGGTCTTGAACTCCTGACTTCAAGTGATCCACCTGCCTCAGCCTCCTGAAGTGCTGAAATTACAGGCATGAGACACCACGCCTGGCTGAAGGCTGTTAATTTCTTTTTTTTTTAACTTGTTTTATTTTGATTCGAGATCAAAGTTTAAGCAAATAGAATAATGATAGCTTTTCTAGAAAAACATAAACATCATTCTTTGATAATGACAATCTCTTTACTATTAAAGAAACACAGAACAGTTTTACACTGTTGGTGGGAGTGTAAATTAGTTCAACCATTGTGGAAGACAGTGTGGTGATTCCTCAAGGATCTAGAACTAGAAAACCATTTGACCTAATAATCTCATTACTGGATATATACCCAAAGGATTATAAATCATTCTACTATAAAGACACATGCACACATGTTTACTGCAGCACTATTCACAATAGCGAAGACTTGGAACCAACCCAAATGCCCATCAACGATAGACTGGATAAAGAAAATGTGGTATATATACACCATGGAATACTATGGAGCCATAAAAAAGGACGAGTTTATGTCCTTTGCAGGGACATGGATAAAGCTGGAAACCATAATTCTCAGCAAACTAACACAGGAACAGAAAACCAAGCATCGCATATTCTTACTCATAAGTGGGAGTTGAACAATGAGAACACACAGACACAGGGAGGGGAACATCATACACTAGGGCTGGTCGGGGGGTGGGGGACTAGGGGAGGGATAGCAATAGGAGAAATACCTAATGTAGATGATGAGTTGATGGGTGCAGCAAACCAGCATGGCACGTGTATACCTATGTGACAAATCTGCATGTTCTGCACATGTATCCCAGAACTCGAAGGCTGTTAATTCTTAATACGCCTATCATCCAGTCCAAAGATCTCTGACAAAACCCAAGTTTCAGACCATTAATCTCACGAATAAAATGGCTGTGAAATTGTTAGAAAGGCACTGGGCATGGTAATCCTATTTAGGAACTAAGAATAAATAAATATAACTTACAAAGTAGGGCTGAATGTTAAGGATAATTATAGATCCTCCAGAGTTTCCAACATATAATAGCTTCCATGACAGATTGTATAGATAAAATGATCTGTCCTAGTTAGGAAGCTAGAAAGCCTAGGCTGGAATTTACAACGCATCTTCCATATTTCAAGTTCTTGCTGACAACAGCTACAAGGCACTGCCTCCTATGTGCCTGGTACAACCCCTGGAGCATGGGAAGTGTCTGAGTAAATACCAGCTGATTGAATAAATGACTGCTGCAATGAAGCCAGCCTAGGCACTCTGGAAGACCTGGAAGGCACATGATCAAAGCAGTCTAGGGCAGTGGTTCTCAAACTGTGGTTCCTGGACCAGTCACCCTGGGGAAATTTTTAGAAATGCAAATTCTTGGGCCCTCCACTCAGATCTACTGAAGCAGAATCTCCAAGGATGGGGCTAGGAGTGTGTGTTTCGGCAAGACTTTTGGGTGATTCTGATGTGCAATAGGAACTGAGAATCATTGCTATAGAACCTTGCTTCTCAAAGTGTGGTCTGTGGACCGGTGGTATCATTGTCACAAGAAATGCAGAAACTCAGATCCCACCTTGGACACACTGAATCAGAATCTTTGTTTTAACAATGTCTTCACCCAGAGGGTTCATTTGTGACTTAAAGCTTAAGAATCACTGATCTTGGCCATTGGTTTTCAAACTTAGCAACTTGTTAGAATCACACGGACAGAAACCAGTGTGGTTGGTCTGGGATGTGACCTGAACATCAGAATTTTTTTTTGAAAGTTCCCCCAGATGATTCTAACATGCAGCGAAGTTTGAGAATCACAAGTCTCCATGACTTTAAAAAGGCTTTCCAGAGAAGGCAGCATCTAAGCTCAGCCCTGGCCCTGGCCCCCAAGGCTGGGTGTTCCCGGAGAGAGAGAGAAACAGCCAGATTGTTTTGGGTGCTGCTACTGCCACTGTCTCTACCTGTCTTCAGTCAAAGAGGGAGGCCTCCCAAATCAAGGGCTGTCAATCCACCCCATCAACAGCCTCAAATTCACTAAAATGCTTGAGGCATGGGTTCAGAGCGAGGGCAGAGTAAGGGAGAGGTTTTATTAGATAAAGCCTACATTCTCTGAGCTGTGCCTTAATTAATTTCAAAGTAGGCTGAATGATGGGGGAGGGCTAGGGCAGCAACGTGGGTAATAAAAGCATTTTCAGAAAGTGCCCCCTTGCCTCTTGGAATGCCTTCCACCCCAACCTGCCCGATCGCAGTCAGAGAGGAAGGCCAGCCTGGGAACATCTCACCTTTGCCGAGTCCGGCCAGGGATGCTGCTGAGAATAAAATAAACTCTTCTCTCTTTTGCTTGAAGAAAAGAAATCATGAGTAGTAAAAACTGACAACTCACATGGCAAGGTCATCAGCAGGGCCAGAGATCGAAGGCAGGGGAATTTCGAGGAGGTGGTGGGGAAGGCAAAGGTGGGAGGAAGGAAGAAGGAGTGGCAAAAGCAACGTCAGACAACAAAAGTCCGAATGTTTCAGAGCTGGCTTCCTCTGCTCCAACACTAGAACTGTTTCTGTTGCACCACTCCCCCGACCTCCTCCTCCTTCTCTTCCTCATATCATCTCCTATGACTAATTATTTTGACCTTCCCCAACCCGATCTGCAATATCTCAGGCCTCTGTCATAGTCGGCTTCCGGCCATCGTCGGTCAGATTGCTCCGAGAACACAAGGCCAGCCTTGCCTTGCCAAATGGCAGCAGCGCATGGCCAAAAGCACTGTCTCGAAATACCCCCGGGGCCCAATTTTTGTTCTCGTTTCTTCCTTTCCCTGTCCCCTAAAATAATTTTTATCTTCATTGTGGATTATTCTCTCCTTCTTTTGGATCTCTCTTTTCTAGGCATCAGTCAAGAGAGAAACAGGAGGCAATGATGAAGTGACAACGTAGGTTTTTAGGTTTTCAGTCACCTTACCTGAGTGAGTTTGTCACATGATGACTTTTCACGACAATTTCTTCAGAACAAATACAATGCCATTCCCCATCCACTCCCCCCCAACCTCCGCTGCCAAATGTTCTTGGAATTCCTTTTTGAGCTGCGCTTTGGAAATGTCTAAATGGGCATTCATTTTGGCTTTTTCCTTTTTTTGTTTTTGTTTTTTTTTTTTGGAGACAGAGTTTCGCTCTGTTGCCCAGGTTGGAGTGCAGTGGCTTGACATCAGCTCACTGCAGCCTCCACCTCCCGGGTTCAAGCGATTCTCGTGCCTGAGTCACCTGAGTAGCTGGGACTATAGGCGTGTGCCACCACACATGGTTAATTTTCTTGATTTTTAGTAGAGATAGGGTTTCCCCATGTTGCCCAGGCTGGTTTTGAACTCCTGAGCTCAGGTGATCCACCCGCCTTTGCCTCCCAAAGTGCTAGGATTTCAGGCCTGAGCCACCGTGCCCAGCCCATCTATCCTTTTGTTTTTTTAAACAAAAAATCACGATTGCATCTTAGTTGTTGGTCTCTAGATTAGTATAACCAAATAAATCATGTATTTATTTTTAATGATTACTCCTGAGTGACATTTTACTCTTTCCCCGAGTTAAATCTACCCTTGAAGTTTATAGATTTTGCCAGCCATAAAGAAATTGTTCCAAAAAATTAAGCAAGGTTCTTTATATTGCACCCCTCTTCCTCTTACCCACTCAGAAAAGAACTTCTACAAATACCTTGAATAATGATCAAATCTTCAGGAGAAGTGTCAAAACTCCGACAGGAAACTATTTCAGGGCAGTCCTGATTGGCACGGGATGATCTCTAAAATCACAAACCGAAAGAAGCATTAAGGGTTTTCTTAGTCACTGTTAATGAACTCAGTTCCACTTCCTCTTTTATCTTCATAATAGTATCTGGGACAATCCCCAGCTCTTAGCAACTCAAATTTTCCAGGCATTTGTCCTCTTCAGGATAGGCAACAAAAGGAACAAGCACATACTTGACTCAACATTATGTTATGTTTTAGATTTACTCTTTGATTCATCTCCTCTCCTACCCTGAAAGGAAAGATTATTTAACGCCAAGTTAAATTAATTCCGTGACTATTTTCTGCATGGAAGATGCTGTTTCACATGCTGTGTGGGAATCCCTGGCCACCTAAGATGTACTCTGTCATTTGTTTTCCTCTGGCATGCTCACAGGAAGAAATAAGTTGGAGATGCCCCGGATACTTTGTTGAGAAGGATTCTCAGGCCCATACTCAGCGGGAAAGTGCATTTACTGTTTCTTTCTCCTTGTCTTTAATAGACACCCAAATATTTGCTGCCTGGATAAATGGAAGAGAGAAAGATAAAAGAAGAAAAAGAGAGTAAGAAAAGAAAGAAAGAGAAAGAAAAAATGAAAGAGAGAAAGAAGAAAGATGGAAGGAAAAGAAGGGAAAGAAAGAAAAGAAACAAAGAGGGAAGGAAGGCAGGAAGGAAAGAAGAGGAAGGAAGAAAGGAAGGAAGGAAGGATTCGGAAGGAGGAAGGAAGGGATAGAAAGGAAGGAAGTTGGTGAATGAGTGAATACCTGAGCAATGAGACCTACCCCTTAAACAAAAGGAAATGAGTCACATGACGACTATGGATTTCAAGTGAACTTTTAGAGAAGTATCAATCCCAGATGGTTGCTGGAACATGCTCTCTTCCTATTTCCATCCCATTGTGAAAGTCACAGTGTAGGTGGATCCCCACCGATACTGTTTATATTGAAGTATATTCTACCTCATTCTGCTGAAATACACTAGTCACATGGGAAAGTCAAGGGAAGACTGAGGAATTGCTCCAGGCTGGAAGGAAGCTAAAAGAAACAAGAAAACTAAATGTAATGTGTGATTCTGAACTGGGTCCTTTGGCTACAAACACATCAATTTTTTCTTTCTGAGTTGGGGTCTCCTAGCGGTGTGATCACAGCTCACTTCTGCAGCCTTGACCTCCTGGACTCAAGCAATCCTCCTTCCTCAACCTCCCATGTAGCCAGAACTACAGGTGTGCACCACCACACCTAGCTAATCTTTTTATTATGTGTAGAGACCGGTCTTGCTATGTTGCTCACATTGGTCTTGAACTCCTGGGCTCAAGCAATCCTCCCACCTCAGCCTTTCAAAGTGTTGGAATTACAGGCATGAGCCACCATGCCAGCCTACAAACACATCATAGAGACAATAGGCAAAAGTTGAATGACATTTGAGAACCATAGGGTAACAATGTGTCATTATTAGTGTTCTAAATTTAATATAGTTACATTTTTATTATAAAGGGAAATGCCCTTGGTTTTAGGAAATAAATACTAAATTGTTGAGGCTAAAAAATATCAACCTTGACCTCATATATAAGTATATCTTTTCCTATTGTTTTCAGTATAAAGCTAGAACTCACAACAGCAAATCTTAGAATTTCCTAATAAACACCTTTTCCTTTAAAAAAAAATAGTAGACAAAAATATGCAGAAGAGCCGAATTTAAAATACTTATATCCAGCTTGATATACTAAGGAGAAACTTTCCAACTCCCATGAAATATGCTCCCAAAGGAGAGTGTACTTTTTAGAAACCATCGAACATTGCAGCAAAGGAATGGACTTACAGTTTTATGAAGCCTTAGGTCTTAGAGTATTCTGAGTTGTCACATCCTGGGGCAGTCATAGAGATTTCATGGTTTTTACCCTAGAAGTGCAAGAATTCCAGGCACGATTCAAAAATAGTGTCTTACCCTGGAATACACCTGTCAAAGTTCCTTCTTACTTTGAAAGATATCTTTTTAAAAAAATCCTGATGGAAGAAACATCCTTAATTCATAGTTCTCAGGGTCAGTTTTTGTAAGGAAGTTTTGGTGAACAAATAACTGAACAGATGCCGGAAAACCTAAGACTTTCATTTGAGTAGAGGAGAGGGATTTATTAGACCACTAGATTAAAATTCCTGTATTTAAGACATATTTCACAAACACTTAATGGGGTTTTCCCACCCGTTAAGAGCAAACTAAGGGCACAATGTTCCATTTTAATAAGGGCAGTAACTCCATTTCATTTATAGACTAAAAGGACAGAAAAAAAAAATACAAGGGCAGTTCTCGCCAGAGAAAACATGACTTAACACAAGAGCTCCGGCAATGTATTAGAAATAAAGGCCTGTCTGTACCCTGGCCATTTCTTTTCCTTTTTACTATTTTTGGGAGGGGGGTGGTGATTTGGAAGAAAAAAAATTCTGTGGTTGATATGCAATGAAGTTAACACTTCTGGGTCACGACTTCTATTACATGCAAACATCATGAATTATAATTAGAGAACGGCCTATTTACACATGAAGGTACACTGGGTCAGATGAAAAACTCTGCCAAGAATCTCAGCTTTTGGCTGAGAAGTATTGGCAATTGGCATAAAGAAAATGGTCCTGGAATCGGACAGAGCTGGGAGGAGCCAGGAGATCTAGTTTTCAACCCCCGTGACATTAGCAAATGGATGTATTGACATGGAAAGATGTCTCCAGTAGATTAAGTTAAAAATAGCAGTGTATGAAAAGATATAAAGTATGATTTTGTTTCTTATTAAGAAAAACAGTGAATGTCTGTATTTTTATGTGTACTTAAAAAAAACAGACTTACACATACTGGGTTACCAAAGCATTTATTCTTGGTAGGTACAGAGTTACTAGAATATGTCCACTTGCCATATATGTTGTATTTCTATGTTGTTTGAAGTTTTAAACAAATATAGGTCACATTACAATTAGAAAAGATTATGAGTATTTCCAGTAAAGGAAAAGGCAGTCTATCTTAGAGAGTTCGCTGCTTCTTCCCTAGAGAAAACCTCAGTGTTGAATTCAGACACACCTGCTTTTTAATTCTGGCTCTGCCATTTACCCGGCTGTTGACACCAGGGAAACCACTGAGCGTCTCTGAGTCTGTCCTCTACTCTGTTACATAAGGACATTCCTTTCTTCCTAGACTGGCAGTGAGGATTATGTGAGGTAATGTTTGCACAGGCCCTGGCCTCGTGCCTGGCATGCACAAGGTGTTCAATTAAAGAAAGGAAAAACTGAGCGCCTTGTCTTTTTAACAAGTACAATGGACAAGATCTAAACTTGAGCCAAAGATGGCAAAGCATGACCAAGGGGAATGCGGTGGGATAACTAATTGGTATCCAGCCTGCAGCTTGGCACTGCGTAGACAAAAATCCATTCGAGCACATGTCCTCTCTACCTAAGGCACTTGCTTGCTGGGTGGGAGACTAATAACTGTGATTAGTAACATATCTTTTGTTTGTTTTTTTGTTTTTGAGGTGGATTCTCACTCTGTCACCCAGGCTGGAGTGCAGTGGCGCAATCTTGGCTCACTGCAACCTCTCCCTCCCAGGTTCAAACGATTCTCCTGGCTCAGCCACCCTAGTAGGTGGAGCTATGGGTTTGGGACACCAAGCTCAGCTAATTTTTCCTCATATTTTTAGTAAAGATGTGGCTTCACAATGATGGCTAGGCTGGTCTTAAACGCCTGACCTCAAGTGATCTGCCGGCCTTGTCATCCCAAAGTGCTAGGATTACAGGTTTAATCCTTTAACAATTACACTGTTCACTATTAGTAACGTATCTTGAGCACCTACTACGTGCCAGGCACTGCTTAGGTTTCTTAATATGATAACTCATTAAATTATTGCAATCACTATTGTGGACAAACACTATTATTATTATCATCCCCCCTTTACAGGTAAAGAAACCAAAATGCAAATAAATTATCTGTCTTGGCCATGGTCACCCAGCTGATTGGGGTACAGCTGAATCTAAAACCCAGAACTCTGACTTCTGAGTCTGAATTCTTAACTCCCAATGCACACCTTTGCCATGTAATTAAGGGTGAGGCCAGGGTTAGAGAAGGGAATTCAGAGAAAAGTGGGAACTTTGTAACAGAGGCTTAGCCACCAAAACCTTGGAAAAGGTCTTGGGTGCTTAAACTTGAGTAACTACTAGAATGTCCTGGAGGCTAAGGACATTCCACTGTTCTAAGCCCTCTAGGCTGCACAGGATTCAGACTGACCAGGAGCAAGGGTAAGGTAGCTCATGAACTGAGACCTTCCAAATATGCGGATTGTGCAAGCAATAATACCAGCCGTATAGTCCATTACTAAAGGCTTCAGTGACTTCAAAACTTTCTTGGAAGATGTGTATTATTCACATCTTCCTATTTACTAATCATGACATGGCCATCCTGATTTTTTTAAATGTCAGATCATGAGTAGTTTTAAAGAAATGTAGCAAAAACACTTGTTTATAAACACAGCATAATTGCCCTTTGATTTCCACCTCCGAGTGATGTAGCATTCAGAGAGTGTCCTTCAACAGTGGATTAGTCTGTTCTCACACTACTAATAAAGACATACCTGAGACTGAGTAATTTATAAAGGAAAGAGGTTTGTTTGACTCACAGTTAAGCATGGCTGGCGAGGCCTCAGGAAACTTACAATCATGGCAGAAGGGGAAGCAGTTATGTCCTCCTTCACGTGGGGGCAGGAAGAAGAAGAATGAGCAAAGTGGCATTGGGGGAAGCACCTTATAAAACCATCAGATCTTGTGAGAACTCACTATCACAAGAACAGCATGGAGGTAACTGCCCCCGTGTTTCAATTACCTCCCCCCAGGACCCTCCCATGACATGTGGGGATTATGGGATCTACAATTCAAGATGAGATTGGGTCAGGGACATAGCCAAACCATATCAAACAGTCAATCAGTGAAATAAAAAGGAATTTCATTCTTTATCTGAGTCTCTCAAACGATGTCATTGACGATGCATTTCATTGCTCATCCCGTGTTACTTCCAGTGAACCCTTTACCATCCTCAGTTTTCTTTCACATACTCAAGGACATTCCCCTCCTAACTCCTCCCAAAAGGTCTCTCTTCAACCCCGGTAGAAACAAGGAAAGGAGAACTTTTTCTATTTCTATAAAAAAAAGTCATTGCGATTTTGGTGGGGATAGCATTGAATCTATAGATTTGCTTTGGGTAGTATAGATATTTTAGCAATATTAAGTCTTCCAATCCATGACACAGATTTCTTTCCATTTATTTATATCTTCTTTAATTACTTTCATCAATGTTTTGTACATTTCACTGTACCAGTGTATCTTTTTAGCTAAAATTGTTTCTAAATATTTTATTCTTTTTTTTAAATACAATATGTCTCTTCATCTATTTAGACCTTCTTTGATGTCTTTCACTGGCATATTGTATTTTTTAGTTATGTGTGTCATTTAGTCCTGTATATACTTTATCAGACTTGTAGCTATACTATTGTAAATGTTATTGTATTTTTAAATCTTTGTGTCCATGTGTTTATTGGTGATTTATAGAAATATAATTGTTTTTGCATGTTTATCTTTTTGATGCTATTGTAACTAAGGTCACTTTCTTAATTTCTTTTGCTAATAGTCTATTTTTAGAGTATAGAAATGCATCTGATTTTTTTTTTTTCGAGAGAGGGTCTCAATTTGTCACCCAGGCAAGAGTGCAGTTGCCTAATCGTGGCTTACTGTAGCCTTGACCTCCTAGGCTCAAGTAATCCTCCCACCTCAGCCTCCTGAGTCGTTGTGTGTGCCACCATGCCTAATTTTTTTATTTTTGTAGAAATAGGGTCTCACTGTGTTTCCCAGGGTGGTCTCAAACTCCTGAGCTCAAGATATCCTTCTACCTCAGCCTCCCAAAGTGTTGAGATTAGAGGTGTGCGCCACAATGCCTGGTACAGCTAATTTTTTTTTTATCGCATTTTAGGTTTTGGGGTACATGTGAAAAACATGCAAGATTGTTGCATAGGTGCATACGTGGCAGTGTGATTTGCTGCCTTCCTCCCCTTCACCTATATATGGCATTTCTCCCCATGCTATCTCTCCCCAACTCCCCATCCCCTGCTGTCCCCCCTACTCCCTCCCAACAGACCCCAGTGTATAGTGCTCCCCTCCCTGTGTCCATGTGTTCCCATTGTTCAACACCCGTCTATGAGTGAGAACATGCGATGTTTGATTTTGTGTTCTTGTGTCAGTTTGCTGAGAATGATGGTTTCCAAGCTAATTTTTTTTTTTTTAAACGGAATCTCTGTCTCCAGGCTGGAGTGCAGTGGTGTAATCTTGGCTCACTGCAACCTCTGTCTCCCGGGTTCAAGGGATTCTCCTGCCTCAACCTCCTATCTGGGACTACAGGCATGCGCCACCATGCCCAGCAAGTTTTTGTATTTTTAGTAGGGACAGGGTTTCACCATGTTAGCCAGGATGGTCTTGATCTCTTGACCTTGTGATCTGCCCGCCTTGGCCTCCCAAAGTGCTGGGATTACAGGTATGACCCGTGCCCGGCTGAAACTGATTTTTTTTTTTTTTGAAATGGAGTCTCACTCTATGGCCCAGGCTTGAGTGCAGTGGCGCGATCTCGGCTTACTGCAACCGCTGCCACCTTGGTTCAAGCAATTGTCCTGCCTCAGCCTCCCAGTAGGAGGGATTACAGATGCCTGCCACTGTACCCTGTTAATTTTCATATTTTCAGTAGAGATGGGGTTTCACCATCTTGGCCAGGCTGTTCTTGAACTTCTGACCTCGTAAGTCACCTGCCTCAGCAACCCAAACTGCTGGGATTACAGGTGTGAGCCACCGCATCCGGCTGCAACTGATTTTTAAATGCTGGTTTTGTGTCCTGTGACTTTACTAAATTCATTTATTAGTTCTAACACTTTTTTGGTGGAGACTTTAGATTATGCCATCTGCAAATAGAGTCAACGTTACTTCTTTTTTTTCTTTTTTCTGATCTAAATTATCTCCTTTTTTCCCTAATTGTTCTGACTTCTAGTACCATGTTGAATAGAAGTAGCTAGATTGGGCATCCTTGTTTTGTTCCTGATCTTAAAAGAAACACTTTCAGTTTTTCACCACTGAGTATGATGTTAGCTATGGGTTTTTCATATATAGCCTTTACTGTTTTGAGGTACGTTCCTTCTATACTTAATTGGTTGAAAGTTTTTATCATAAAAGGGTGTTGAATTCTGTCAATGCTTTTGCTGCATCTACTAAGATGACTATATGCTTACTAACCTTCATTCTCTTACTATGGGATATTATATTCATTGATCTGTATATTTTGAACCATCTTTGCATCTCAGGGATAAATCTCACTTTTCACGGTGTATGATACATTTAATGTGCTGTTGAATTTTATTTGCTAGTATTTTGTTAATAATTTTTGCATCTATGTTCATCAAGGATATTAGCCTGTAGTTTTCTTTTTTTTTTTCTTAGAGTATCTTCATTTGGCATTAGCAACAGGGTAATTCTGGCCTCATAAAATATGTTAGGAAGTGTTTCTCCCTCTTTAATTTTTTGGAAGAGTTTGAAATATATTGGCATCACTTTTTTTAAACTGTTTGCTAGAATTCACCAGTGAAGCCATCTGGTGCTGGGCTTTTCTTGGTTGGGAAGTTTCAATCTAGGCAATGATTTCTTAGATATGACATCAAAAGCACATGCAACAAAAGCAAAAATTAGCAAGTGGGACTGTCATCAAATTGAAAGTTTCTGCAGTGCAAGGGAAATAATCAACAGAGTGAAAAGGCAACCCATAGGATAGGAGAAGATACTTGCAAACTGTCTGATAAGGGGTTAATATATAAAATATATAAGACTCTCTTACAACTCAATAGCAAAAATACAAATAATCTAATTTTAAACTGGGAAAAGTACTTGAATGAACATTTCTCCAAAGATTTACAAATGGCCAAGTACAAAAGGACTTCCATGTCCATGGAAGATGTGTATTATAAAAACAAAACACTAGGCATGGATTTCAAAAATTTTTACATGAAAATAAACTTACACTAACTTTGTACAACATGTCTGAACAGGATCCAGTTTGAGGCACCAGGAAGGACAAGACATCAGTTTGAAAACAGCCCTTATCAAAGCAACATGAATTCTGCTAAAATTGAAGGAAAGACAAACATCAAATGTATGGTGAAGCTTGAGGAGAAGAACAGTAAAATCATCGACGTTTTATGAAAAGTTTATGGGGTGATGCCCCAAAGACATCAACTGTTTGCAAATAGATAACTCACTGTAAGAAAGGATGAGACAATGTTAAAGACAAAGCCCACAGCGGTGGACCGTCCACAATGATTTGCAAGAAAAAAACTAATCTTGTGTATGCCCTCATTGAAAAGGATCGATGATTAACAGAAGAAACAATAGCCAACACCACAGACATCTCGGTTGGCTCAGTTTACACAATTTCAACTGAAAAATTAAAGTTGAGCACACTTCCTACTCAATGGGGCCAACACCATCAGCTGCACCCAGATCAGCTGCAGACAAGAGCAGAGCTTTCAATATAGTTTTTGGAAAAGTAGAATTAAGATTCTGAAACATTTCTTTGAAGAATTGTAACAGGAGATGAAACATGGCTTTACTCTTATGATCCTGAAGACAAAGCATAATCAAAACAATAACTACCAAGAGATGGAAGTGGCCCAGTCACAGCAAAAGCAGAGCAGTCAAGAGCAAAGTCATGGCAACAGTTTTCTGGGATGCTCCAGGCATTTCGCTTATTGACTTTCTGGAGGGCCTAAGCATTATAACATCTGCTTATTATGAGAGTGTTTTGAAAGCGTTAGCTAAAGCTTTAGCAGAGAAACACCTGGGAAACAAACCTTCACCAAAAGTCCTTCTCCACTTCAACAACACTCCTGCTCGTTCCTCTTATCCAACAAGTGCACTTTTGCAAGAGTTTGAGTGGAAAATTATTACACATCCACCTTCCGATCCATATTTGGTTTCTTCCAACTTCTTTTGGTTTCCTAAACTTAAAAAATACCTAACTGGTACCCATTTTTCTTAAGCTGGTAGTGTAAAAAATACTGTCTTAACATGGTTAAATCCATCCCCAAGACCCTTGGTTCTTTAGTGATGGACTAAATGGCTGGTATTACTGCTTGCAAAAGTGTCTTGATGATTCTTATGGTGAGAAAAATAAAGTTTACATTTTTTATTTGTATCTTTTAATATAAAAGATAGAGTTTTTGTTCATTAAGTCTTTGAAGTCCACTCACATATGAGAAGGTGCTCAGTATCCAAATCATCAGGGAAATACAAATAAAAACCACAATGAAATATCACATCATACCTGTTAGAATGGCTATTTCCGAAAGGAAAATAGATGTCTTGGTAAAGAGGTAGAAAAAAAAGAACGCTTGTACATATTGGTGAGAATATAAATAGGTATAACCATTATAGAAAACAAAATAGAAGTTCCTCTAATAATTAAAAATAGAGCTACCATACGACGCAGCAATTCCACTCCAGGGTTTATACCTAAAAGAATTGAGATGAGGATCTTGAAGAGACAATCTACACTCCCAGGTAGCACTCACAGGTAGCCAAGTCATGGAAGAAACGAAATATGATTCAGGCTTAAAAAATAAAAACAAGGAAATCTTCCCATTTACAATATGAATCAAACTGGAGGACATTATGCTAAGTGATACAAACCTGTCACAGAAGGATAAATACTTCATTATCCTGCTTCTATGAGGAATCTAAAATAGCCACACTCATAAAAGCAGAGCTGGTTGCCATGGCTGGAAAAAGAGGGACATGAGGAGTTGTTTGCTCAATGGGTATAAAGTTTCTGTTTTGCAATATGGATGAGTTCTCAAGATCTTCTTCACAACATAGTGCCTGTAGTTAATACAATAATGTATACTTAAAAATTTGTTAAAAGGGTGGATTTCTTGTTAAGTGTTCTTAACACACACATGCACACACACACAAAGAGACACAAGAAAACTTTGGAAGGTGATGGATCTGTTTATTACCTTGATTGGAATCCACATTCTTTGGGTATCATTGCCACTAAAAATATTACTAGTACGGAAGTCAGGTGGTACTTTTTTCCCATTTCTCTCAGTTGATTTTGCCAGATGGTTCTGTCCCAGTTACTTCTTCCCGCAAGAATAAGAATAGTATACACTAAGTTTATTTTGTTATTGTTGCTGTAATCATTTCAGATGAGACAATAAAGTAATAAACTCTATCAAATCTCAGATTAAAAACAACAAAGAAGTCTCTGTAGAAGTTTAAGTGATGTAATTCTAAAAATTAAAGAGAATTTTTAAATGCAGTTGCTAGAATCTCAATTCATTAAAATAAATGCAGTTTGAGATTTGATGTCACATTAAAACATTTGGAAGCTGCTGTCGTGTTGTGACTAATTTAATATTCTTGGAAAATAGCACGTTTGTGGAGGGAGAGAATGATTTTCTCAATGACTTTGGCATGGGAAGGAATCCAGAAAGTAGGATATGGGTTTCCCATTCTTGTTCCCCAAAAATGCCTATATTACCTCCAAAACTCAATGACCCACTTATTTAAACTTGAGATCTCCCATCTACTCTTCAAGCAGTGCGATCTTTCTTTAATACGTTATATGTTGGGGTTTAAATATAAGGCTTCTCTTGAGAAAAGATTTCTGCTGCTAAAAGTAGGTTGATCATCTCAATGGCAAAAACACATTTCCCCCTTGTGGGACTCAATAAAGCTATTTTCAAGTTTAATGGAAAAAAATAGGCTATAAAATTGTTTTATTTTTCCTGAATAATTCTTTGTGAAGAAAAAAAACAGGGTTATTTGTCACTGTTCTAAGCCATGGTTTTGTGTCTTTCAGGTTTACAGGAAAATAGGAAGCTCTCTCTCTACTCCCACCTCAATATTACCACCCCCAAGCAAAACCACAGTCCATTTTCCCTGTTGAGGGCCCCATGTACGATGTTATAGAAAGGATCTGGCTGTCTTCCCTTATGTCTGTTTCAGAGGTTATGGACATAGCCCTGGTTTCTCTATTTCCCTGAACATAGCATTATTTAAACACCGTGCATGGATTCATGTAAACCAGTGGCTTTCAGCCCTCATTTTATATCCAAAGCCTCTGGGAACTTTAAAAAATTTCAGATTCCCAGACCTGTTGCCAGATCTACTGAAAGAGAATCTCCAGGGGTATGTTCTGGGCATCTTTAAGAAATAGCAACATAAGGATAGTTTTCTCTCCTTTCTCTTGAAATCAGAGCACAGTCACTATCATGGAGGGAAGCTGGCTTCACCATCTGAGCACAAAGGGCTGTTCATCACCCACTTAGATGCCAACAGGTGGGCATGTAAGGAGGCCCAAGAGCTCCTGAGCATGTCCTTTCCCTTCATGCACAGGCCCTTTCAGGATCAAATTACTCTACTGAGCACCATCTTGGTTCCTTCCCTCCATACCATATACTGTCTAAGACAGATGACACTCCTGAGAAGAAAGGTTATGAACTCCTGAATTATCATCTTCCAAATGTACTTATCCTGTGCAGTGCCCAGTGGAAAATAAAGCTCTGCGGTTAAGTTCAGGACATGCTACCAGCACTGACCCTCTTTTAAGAACCACTATGCTGATGTGTGTCTGTGGTTCCAGCTACTCTGGTGCCTGAGGCAGGAGGATGGCTTGAGCCCGGGAGGTTCAGACTGTAGTGAGCCATGATCGTGCCACTGCACTGCAGCCTGGGTGACACAGTGAGACTCTGTCTGGGGGAAAAAAAAAGAAACCAAAAAGAGCCATCATGCACTTGGGCTCTGAAAATTCCTGCAATCAAGAAATCCGTTTACTGAGCATTCCCCACCTGTATTTGACTACGATACCCTTTTCCGATTAATACTGCTTTAAGTATCTGAGAAACACACTTTACCAAATGTTGATCCTGACTATGAACTGATAGATATAAGGTCCAATGTACCCTCATAGTTTTACTCATTAAAGCAACCAGAGAAGGAGAGGAAGTGAGGCAGAGTCCAGGAACAGGAAAGACATAGGTTGGCGGAGGGGATTTAGCAGCCTGATAGTAATCAGAGAACTTGAGTGTAATTGCTTGTGTTGTTTCTGAAAGCATCTCAGCCAGGCTGGTGGTCCAATGTCCAAATTAGCTAATGGGTACAGGAGGGCTTTACATGTTTAGAAATGAGGGCTTATTGGATCATCTCTCAAAGATACTCGAAGTTTTTTGAAAATTGCCATTTTCCTCTAATATCATGATTCTCAAACTTTAGCTTGCATCAGCTCCCTTGGAGGGCTTATGAAAGCACAGATTGTTGGGCTCCACTCCTGGAGTGGGTGAGGCAGCAGGTCTGGAGCGGGGGCAGAGGGTTTGCATTTCTAATAAGTTCCCAAGTGATGCTGATCTGTTGGTCTGGGGACCACATGGAAAATGACTGTTATAGGAGGAAAAGAAGTGCAATAGAGGAAGGGAAGGGGATAGAAAGTGATAGACAAAGAGGAAAAAGAAGAAAAAGAGGAGTGGGAGAGAAGACAGGAGATGGTGAGAATGACAAGCGAACAAGGGAAAGAGGAGAGAGAAAGCTGGAAAGGGAGAGGAAAGTTAGGAAAAGAGAGGACCACAATAGAAGAATAATGAGTAAAAGAGAAGAAAGAGGAGGAGGAGAAGGAGAGAAAGAGACTGAGCTGCTTGCAGACTTGAATAAAGGTTGCCAAGGTGTCAACATTGGCAAATAGGCAAAGGATCAGTAGGAGATAAGCCTTGGGCGTCTGTGGGGACACCTACTGTACACACAGCGACAACGTTCCCATGCATGTTGCTTGTGGACATGCCTCGGTTTCCAGTTCCCTGGCCTCAGTTTGGTTGCACCAGCTGCTTTGGAAGCAAACCTGGCTCCAGCTGAAGGTGAAAGCCATTAGAAAGGAGGACAGAGTTCTCACGTCCTTGTTTCCCCATCCTGACCTCCTCCCATCCTGGGTCTTGTCAGATCCTGGATGCCCTTCTCAACTTCCCTTCTAACCCGGAAGGACTGCCAACTGAAGCTAGAGCCAACTCTGCCTCCCCAGTCACTTCTGCTCCAGACTCCTGGCCTGCACAAGTCCTCCAGCCACCCCAAGACTCTCCAAGCTCTACCTTTGGGGCTGTGCTAGTCTCCACCCCCAATGTCTGACAAACAAATGGGAACTTAGGGGTCCAAAGAGGCCCCACTGGGGATTGCTGATGAAATTCACGTGTTGTCCCTGGGGCAACCTTCAGCGCTAGGACGTGTGCATCATCAGAACCCAGTGCCACCTCCACAAGAGGAAATCCTAGTGGGTGGAGAGGAGCCAGGGCGTGGCTATGCCACCTCATGCAGAAGAGGTGCACAGTGGCCCCTGGAGATGGACTCTGTTGTAGCAAGACGGGGATGAACAGGCTGAGGAATTGTGGGCTCAGCCAGAGAAGCAGACTGAGATGGTAGCACCTCTCTCCACTGGAGATGCGTGAAATCCTGGCTGTAAATCAAGGAAATTAAATAGAGTGCAGGGCTTAGGGGCATTGCTCAAGCTCCTAATCCAGATCCCAGAGTTACTGAAAGGGCCCCCACACCTAGCAGCCCAGAATGAGGTAAGCTCTGTTTCACAGGCTGTCCTCTCCCCGGAACACAGCGAGGAGGCTGGACAGGGTGGGAACTTCAAGCGCGTAAGCTGCTTTGCCATCCCAGGGCAGCCGAATGTGAGAGCTGCAAAGGGGCTCAGAGACTGTCTCCTCCTAATGCTCCCCTTGTAAAGACAGAGAAACCAAGACCAGGTGAATAAAAGAGGAATGTGTATAAAGGCACAGAGGCATTTGTTATCAACAAAATCCACAGGCAAATAGGTGCAGGTGGCAACTGGAAACTGTGTCCGGGAGCAATTTACAGGTGATTTGCTTTGAGAATCATGAGGTCCTACAGAACAGTACGTGGGGATAGAGCAAAGTCCCATGAGGCAGGACCCATTCTGACAATAAACAAGCAAACGGGCGCCTTTGCCTATCCTACCCTTATGCAAGCACATGCGTAAGTTTTTTTTTTAATTTTCAACTTTTATTTTAGATTCGGCGGGGTATATTTGCAGATTTGTGACATGGGTATATGGGTATATTGCATGATGCTGGGGGTTGGAATGCAAATGATCCCATCACCCAGGTAGTGAGCATAGTACTGAAGAGGTGGCTTTTCAGCCCTTCCTCTTTCCTCCCCCACCTAGAGGCCTCCAGCATCTGTCGTTCCGACCTTCATGTCTGCGTGCATTCAGCGTCCAGTTCCCATTTATAAGTGAGAACATGAGGCATTTGGTTTCAGTTCTTGCGTTGGTTCACTTAGGATAATGGTTTCCAGCTCCATCCATGTCGCTGCAGAGGGCGTGACTTTGTTCTTGGGCATGGCATGCATAACCTTTTGTAAAATTTTGTCAGACATTTAGTATAAGTGGTCAAGCAATGAGGAGAGAATGAAAATCCTACTTACCATGCAGGTAAAATAATGACTGTAGGTTTTTTAGAGCATTTCTGACGTGTCAGACACGGGGCCAAGCCCTTGACTTCGGTCTTCTCACCCAATCCTCACAAATGCTGGGAGGGACTGTTTTTCTTGCTGCCATCTTTCCAGTAAGGAGAGTGAGGCATGCAGCAATAATTTCTCACGATTGAAATCTAGCCTCTCTGTGTTTTTCACTTAACTCTCCAATGTGGCATTTTCAGTAGCAGAAATTGTTTTTCTATGGCATCACTTTTAAGGGCTGACTATGATTTTATGGGAGAGTGGACACAGTATCTTTGAGCACACAAGGTCTGTGCTCATCTCTATGGCAGAGTTCTGCAAACTCTTTTTCTTAAAAGGGAAGAGAGTACATGTTCTCCGTTGCGCTGTTCCTGGGGTCCTGCTGCAAGTACTCAGCTCTGCCGCTGTGGCCCTGAAAGTAGCCATAGACAATACAGAGCCCAACAACATTTCATTTGCAAAAACTGGAGGTGAGCTCAGTATGGCCAGCAAGCTGTAGTTTGCTGCCCGCACCTTGCTATAAGTTCTCATACCTAGAAACTCAATAATTACAGTCATTGTTATTGATGTTATCTATCAAAATAGCTTTCACAATATATTATAATAATATACATATATTTCTGAGCAAACTTCTCTGGTACAGACACAAAATCCTGGAGAGCAGTGATTCTTCAACTTTACAGTGCATGAGAATCCATGGAACTTGTTAACAATTTAGAAGCGGCCTGATCTGCAAAGAACCTGATGCAGATAATCTGAGTTAGATACCAAGAATTGGCCTTTTTATTAACAAAAAAAAAAAAAAAGAAGAAGAAGGAGGAGGAGGAGAGGAGAAGAAGAAGAGGAGGAGGAAAAAGAATCCCTTATTTAAAAGAGTGTTCTTGGGTGGCCCTGATGATGGAGGACTGGGGTGAGCATGCTTAGAAAAACACTAAGCATTTGCTTAGATGAATCATGGACTGAAAAGCAATGAAAGACGTCATGGGAAAGGCTGGCAGGAAACTCATGAGTAGGGAGGAGCCAGGTCGTGTCCCTGGCAGGACAGCCCTTCAGCCACTTTAGGGTGTCCCTGGAAGGGACAGTGATCAGACAGGCATGGTGGAGTGTTGAGAACAATAGATCTCATAGGGAAAGCATCTACTATGTGCCAGGTGGTTCCCTTGGGTTAACTCAATTTTTTCAACAGCTCTTAAATAGGCCCCCTCCCCATCAGAATGGAGCAGTGAGGAGCAGAGCTTGCCTACCAACAGGCAGGATGCTGACGTCAGGGTTTGTGTTCTTGCCACTTCTTCGCAGAACCTACAAAAAGTTCTGGAAGTTTGGCAGATTGAAAATCTGGGACACAGAGGGTGAGCTGGTCTCGGAATGGAGAAGGGACCCAAGGGTGTTCAAGGCTTCAAGACCCAAATAGGTCTGGAGGAAAAGAGCCTGGCTTCCCAGCCAGCTCTTGATCATGTTGATTGGCTGATTTCTCAAGAGTCCCAAGGGGAAGTTGTCAGATTTTCAATTCTAAGCAAGGGAATAATGGTTCTTAGAATCAAGGTCACATGACCCACTCTACCCACAGTGCACCTGTATCAGAATCCAGTACCCAGTGCCTGTGTTCCTGCTGTGGTTGGCAAAGAGATTCCTGCTACTTCAGTTTCCACTGAATGGCCACCCCTGAGCATGCAGACGGCGCTTGATAAATGACTGTTGAATTCCCTTGTGCCCAAATTGTTTTTTTTCCTCATTTACAGTATTTTGGCACTGACAGTAATAAAAGCAAAAATTGCCACGGGTAGACACTTTCTCCATGGAAAATGATTTAATGTTCCCAGTAGTCCCAGGGTAAGCATGTGATAATTTATGTATATTTCACAGAAATTTCACATCTATCAAATGTTATTCCCATTTTAGAGATATGGAAATTAGGGCTCAGGAAGTCTTTTTCATGTTTTTCTTCAAATGGTAAAGTTATAAATAAAGGAGGCAGGATTTTAATGATATGTTTTATCACCATAACATGGGCCTTTTTAGTTTCAAAACACTCACTCATTATGATTTTGTTTGCATCTTACTTACAGCAATCTGTGGTTTGTTCAGTGGTAAAGTCCTGGTTCTCAGAAGCGTGGAGCATCCACAGCCCTTGAACTTGTTCAAAATGCAAAATCTCGGGCTCACTCCCAAACCCAATGACTCAGAAATTTGCAGAGAAAGAAACAGACTTAGAAATCTGCGTTTTCATAAGCCCTCCAGGCTACTGTGATACAAACTCACGTTTGAGAACGAGCTTGAAAGGGATTCTTTTTATAGATGAGGGAACAATGGGACAGAGAGGTCAAGCCGCCTGTCCAAGGTTGCAGAGACAGGGGATGTGGGGCTGGGCCTTTACCCCATTGTTTATGGTTTCTCATGAGAGTCACCTTGGAGATGCATTAAAATGCAGTTTCCCTTGTCCTCTCTAGACCGACTGACTCAAGATCTCCAGGGCTGGAGCCCCAGGTTTGTCTTTTAGCTAACTTCCAGGTGAGTCTAGAGTTTGAGAATTCTTCCATAGCTCCTGTTGGACTGTAACAGTGTAGTTATTTTTTCTTCCCACTGTCCAGTTTCCTTCTTTTCTTTCTCCCATACCCCTTCATTTTTTTCCCTTTTTCCTATATCTTGGGTCTCTCTCCACAACTAGCTAGTTGTACATAACTAATTTGTTGCAGAGCAACTAGAAGAAGCCCAGGGTACCATGTCTTATATCTCTCTCTGTTTTTAAGCTGTTTAATAAAGAATAATTATGAGTCATCCACAAATATGTTTGTTGTTAACATTTCAAACAGTATAGAATTTTATAGAAATTTTGAAAGTAAAAGCTGTTTTCCTTCTGATCTTTCCCAAAGCCAGGCCACCCTCAATTACTGTTAATAGTTTAGTGCGTAACGTTTCAGGCATCTAAATTTTTTATTCAAATAAATGTATGCACGTATACACTCAGATAATAATTCAAAACAGAAATAAGACTATACTACTCCTATTATACTGTGACCTGGCTCATTTAACGGGATATTGTGTACATTCCTGTGTGTGGGTTTTTTGTCTGTGTGTTTTTGTTTGTTTGTTTGTTTTTTGTTTGTTTTTTATGAATTTCACTTTAAGTTCTGAAATACACATGCAGAATGTGCAGGTTTGTTACATAGGTATACACATGCCATAGTGGTTTGCTGCACCTATCAACCTGTCATCTAGGTCTTAAGCCTCACATGCATTAGGTATTTGTCCTAATGCACTCCCTCCTCTTGCCTCCTCTTGTCCTCCACCGCCTGACAAGCCTCAGTGTGTGATGTTCCCTTCCCTGTGTCCATGTGTTCTCATTGTTTAACTCCCACTTATGAGTGAGAACATGTGGTGTTTCGTTTTCTGTTCCTGTGTTAGTTTGCTGAGAATGATGGCTTACCTGCAAAAGACATGAACTCATTTTTTATGGCTGCACAGTATTCCACAATGTGTATGTGCTACATTTTCTTTATCCAATCTATCACTGATGGACATTTGGGTTGGTTCCAAGGCTTTTCTATTGTAAATAGTGCTCCAATAAACATATATGTGTATATGTCTTTATAGTAGAGTGATTTATAAACCTTTGGTTATATAATACAAAGAAATATAGCATATTTTTGCTAACAGAGCATCCCACTTTTGAAAGTATATGAATTGGTTGAATTAGTCACCAATAAATGGTCATATTTGTAGCTTCCTATTTTTCACATTTGTAAACAGCATGACCCTAAATGTGCTTGTACATACGCTTTTGTTTGTTCATTTGTTTTAAGACAGAGTCTCACTCACTCTGTCGTCCAGGTTGGAGTGCAGTGGTGCAAACTCAGCTCACTGCAACCTCTCCCTCCCAGGTTCGAGCGATTCTCCTACCTCAGCCTAGGGAGTAGGTGAAATTACAGGTGTACGCCACCATGCCCAGCTAATTTTTGTATTTTTAGTAAAGATGGGGTTTCTCCATGTTGGCCAGGCTGGTCTTGAACTCCTGGCCCCATGTGATCTACCCACTTTGGCCTCCCGAAGTGCTGGGATTATAGGCGTGTGCCACCACAATCAGCCCATATGCTTTTTTGAACGTCTATGGTCTGAAAGGTGAATTGCTTTGGAGAGAAAATACTGGGATTCAACCTTCTGTCCACTTGGCAATTTTCTTTTATTTTTTCCCAGTCAGAGTTTTCTATGCCTAAGAGGGTAATTGACAAAATGACAGCTACTTGTTTTCATTGCTGCTCTTCCTTTTTACCTGCTTCTGGGGAGTAAGAGAGAGTTGAAAACTGATTGTCATGAAGGCCAGCTCAAGCTTCAAGACAAAAACTATTGAATAGTGCTCTACACATCAGTCCCAGAGAGAAAGATGGTGCTCTTACTCAGCACTTTGGGAGGCCGAGACGGGTGGATAACGAGGTCAAGAGATCGAGACCATCCTGGTCAACATGGTGAAACTCCGTCTCTACTAAAAATACAAAAAATTAGCTGGGCATGGTGGCGTGTGCCTGTAATCCCAGCTACTCGGGAGGCTGAGGCAGGAGAATTGCCTGAACCCAGGAGGCGGAGGTTGCAGTGAGCCGAGATCGCGCCATTGCACTCCAGCCTGGGTAACAAGAGCGAAACTCCATCTCAAAAAAAAAAAAAAGAAAGAAAGAAAAACTCGGCAGTTTTTAGCAACAAGGAAAGTTGGTGAATTTTCCCAGGTTAAGTGTGAAACATGACAGAGCTTGAGTGAGCTACTCTTTTTATTTATTGTTGCTATTTTCTTTTCTTTTTTTAATATTTTAAGTTCTGGGATACATGCGCAAACAGCACAGGTTTGTTACAGAAGTATACACATGCCATGGTGATTTCCTGCACCCATCAGCCCATCATCTACTCACTGTTACTATTTTCTGTGAGGCCCCCAACCCCCTGTGATTTCAGTATAAACACCACACAGCCACCCACACCCCACCCGGCTCCCTATGACTCAGTCACATACTCATCTCTGAGTCATTAGAGAATGGAAATCATGAGCAAGGCCTGGCTCACACCCAGGGAGTGACAAAGCATGTCCAGAAAATCAGGGATTCCCCTTCTGCCAAGGAGGCGCAAGTGGAGACAGCCAATTCTCCATGGTCAGGAGGGAGATGTTTCAAAGCTCCAGGCCTCTGGGGTTGGTAGAACTGCATGTTGTTTTGGGAAACTGCACTGCAGCAATTGTGAGAGAACAGAACTGTCTTCAAGGCAAGAGAAGTAACAGAGCTGAAATAGACCATGCAATAATGATGAACTGTAAGCTCAGGTCTCATTGGCGCCATGCTCTTAATTATAAATAATATTTGAAACCCATTTCTCTCTTACTAAGTTTGTTAAATAATTACTCTGTTTTAGGCTCTGTCCTAGGGACTTAGAATACCGTAAGTATTTCGGACAACAATTTGATCCTCAGGACAACGCTTTTGATAGGCTTATTATGATCTCCACTGCAAATTGAAGAAACCAAGACTCAGAGAGGCTAGACAAGCCCTTTGTTACACAGTTAAAAGAATGTGAATCCCAGGCTTTGTGAAAGATTACGATAAGCACAAAATTAAAAGATTCTAATGCATGTTAAAAGTCATTATTGAAAAGGAGCAAATACACCTAATCTCAAAGTTAGCTCCCAGTTTCTGAAGGTCAAGAATCTAGAAGCAGCTTCACTACATGGTTCTGGCTCAGAGTCTCTCATGACATTGCAGTCAAGTAGTCGGATGGGCTGCCATCTCATCTGAAGGCTTGACTGGGGGAAATCCATCTCCATGCTTATTCATGTGGTTGTTGGCAGTAAGTCTCAGATTCTCACTGTGTGGGTCTCTCTGCAGGGCTTCTCCCAAAATAGCTTCTCCCACCTACCCCCCATGATCAATTGAAAGAGAAGAGATAAGAGAGGAGGGAGGAGGGAGGAAGAAGAAAGGAGAGCAGGAAAGAGGGGGAAGGCAAGAGAGATAATAAACCTACAATTTCTTTTGTTATCTAATCTCCGAGGTGAAACACCATCACTTCTGCTGTAAGCCATTGGTCAGACCAACCTATAAAAGGATAGGATCATTAGAAGCTGGTTACCATAAGAATACATCACTTAGCTCGAAAATCTTTGTGATCTTCATGTGATACAACACACAAAGGACCTAGTATCCTTTATTTTCTTCCCTCCATTCAACACTCAAACCAATGTCAAATGCATACAATTGGAGGGAATATTTCCTGCCAAAGAATGAGGAGCTTTTATCTTGATTCTACACAAGAATATCAACCAATAAACTTAGTTCTTCTCAACTGAGTCTCCTGAGCAAATAGGCAGGTGACACTGTCTTCCCTCTTACCATCTTGAATCAAGGATGCTGGTTATTCTAACTCCAATTCCACTTCAAAAGTTAATTCTCCACCTTGCTCTGCCCTCTCTGTGACCCATGCAGACTATAAAACTCATGTTCCCTTACCTCTGGCTTTCAGTTGGGTTTGACCAATGAGAAACACCAGCAGAAGACTGAAGGGTGGCAAGAGAGAGAGCTTGGGGTATCAATGCCTCTACTTCCTCTCTGCTTCTTTATTATATATCTCATAGGGTTTGTGGCTTCCCATGTCTACACCACTCACTGGGTGGCCTCACCTCCGTGGCTCTAGCTTTCATTGGACCCCGAGAGTCCTTTTCCTCCCACTGCCACTTGTGTTCCAGGGTTGGCGACAACTTCCTGCTGTTAGAAGTCCCTGATGGTGCTTCATCATCCATTTCTGGTTCTCCTAACTCAGCTCACAATTCTCTAAATATTCCTTACAGAATTGTCTCTCAGTTTAACCAGCAGAATCGAATTGTTTTTGTTCTGCTGGGATCCTGGCTCCATAGACAATGAAATGGGCTCTGACTCCCACACCTTTGTTTCTTCACACTTCAGGACAATCTTTTAAACATGTATAAATGTATAAAAGGGTGAAAGGCTCACTTTTGTAAACATGGGATTTGAGAAATCCCTCGAGACATATTATGGGGTATGAGGACTCACATGGCCTAGGATTCACATGGCCATGACCACCACATCACCCCAACAGAACCCTTTTGAGTCATCAAAAGTTTTATGCATTTTAAATGTGGAATGCATGAACATGGGCTTTAAGAGGATTTCCAGGGGATGATTACCTAGGGCACTGAAATTTAAGGAGCTTGAGTAAGTCCTTCCTCATCCCCCAAATCCCACCTCCCTACCAAAACCAATCATAGTTTGCTATTTGAGTTATGTAACACTGTGTATGGCCTCCTCTTTATTATAATTTCCTTATAGAAATGTTTATTTTTTTTCTTTCTGAAGAAAGAAGGTAGAAGAAACCTAGATTTAAGAACATCCCTTCCTTAGAAGAATAAAATGTAGTAATCTTCTATTACTAATAGTGTCTAAGAGAAAAGAGAAATAGCAAAGCTGAAAATGATTTTGCAAATCACTCCCGCTGACATTCATTCATCCATGCACTTATTCATTCTGAGATCCATACCTTGTGTCATGGAGGCTCTGAGGGTGTAGAAATAAATCCGAAAGGGTATCTTCTCTCAAGGAGCCCGCAACTGAGAGAAATTATGCAGATGAGCAAAACAGCCAAAGCAAAGTAGAGCTTTTTGTCATTGTATCTGTTTGTTTGTTTTTTTCTAGACTTTCTCTCTTTTCCTTTACCGTGAAAGATCAAACTGAAGGAGCATTCTCCCGTGTGCTGTGTTCCATAAGAGTAGATTAAACAATTAGGATGATTTTATTTGTTCATATTTAAGAAGCCATTTCTCAGGCAGGCTCTATGGAGGAGGGGTGGAGAATGAAGGCACAAAAACCCAGGAGAAAATCATTCTAATTAAACCATACCTTCAAGCTAAAGGAAATCTCAGTTAAAAAATTTTTTTATTAAATAAGCAAACAAAATTCTCTCTCACTTCCCCTCTTTCATGAATCCTTGCTTCATGGAGGTTCCCGAAGTTACAACAGTGCATGGGACCATTAGTCCAATCACCAACTATCAATTCAAACTGGAGGAAGACAAATGAAGCTTTCTCCCTTTTCCCTGCACAACTTTAACACCACAATTGCAGATGTACACATCAAGGTGGGAAGATTGTTGCTGTTGTCGTTGTTGCTTGTTGTTTGTATTTTGATAGAGCTTCTTTTAGGCTTCTTTGATATTTTTTTCTTGGAATTTAAAAGATCGAAGGGAGTTGACCTGGAAAAATGTTTATACTTTATTGGTGAATGGGAAAAGTTAGTTACCAAAAGACATATATGGTTTCATCTCACTTTCATGGACATATATGTGCACGCCTGTGTGTGTTTGTCTGGGTGTATATGTAATACGTAAGAATGCATAGGAAATATGGATGAACATAAACTAAATGGTAAATAGTTTATAACAAAATCATGGATCATTGTTAATTTTCTCTTTGTGTTTATATAGATTTATTTTCTAATTTTTAACCTCTTAATATTGCTACCACTTATGGAATACTTGCTATGGGTTTTCATAAGGGCCATTTATATCCATTACCTCATATAATCATTTCAGATACCCTACAGAGAGGGGCCTATTACTATTCCCATTATGGAGATCAAAAAAGTGAAGTCCAGAAAGATTAAGACTCCTGCATAAGATCACAAAACTCATAAATTGTAATTTTAAGATTGGATCTGCTGGGCATGGTGGCTCGCGCCTGTAATCCCAGCACTTCGGGAGGCCACCAGGTCAGAAGATTGAGACTATCCTGGCCAACATGGTGAAATCCCGTCTCTACTAAAAATGCAAAAATTAGCCAGGTGTGGTGGCACACACCTATAGTCCCATCTATGCGGGAGGCTAAGTGAGGAGAATCACTTGAACCCGGGAGGCAAAGGCTGCAGTGAGCTGATTGTGCCACAGTACTTTAGCCTGGTGACAGAGCAAGATTCCATCAAAAAAAAAAAAGGATTGTGTTTTTTATCTGAAGATATTTTTTAAAACGTTGTCTAGAAAAAGAACTATGGAATTAATTCCTAAAAAAACAATTTAGAGAGTTAAAGGGAAAGGTAAAATTCACACTCATTTGAAAATTCCCTACCACATCTTTTAGAAGTCAAACTGTTTGACCAAAGCTCCAGATATTGGTGTGGTTACAATGAAGTGAGAAAAAATCAGACCAGCAAAGAGCATGATGCCATTTTTCTAAGACAGAGAAAGAGAAAGTGAAAGAGAGAGAGAGAGAGAGAGTGTGTTATATTTTCATCTAACATGATTTTCAACATAAGATTCAACATTGATTTGATGTCCTCTTTTATTTAGAAGCATATGAGATGAGTGGTGTGAAATATTAAATACATGTACTTATTTTTAAGATGTCTCCTGATCTCAGAAATCGGGTGAGCATGTGTGCACCTTAAAATCAAGGAATACTCACGCAGAAAATCTTTGCAGAAATAAGGAGCAAAGACCAGGCACAATGGCTCAAGCCTGTCATCCTAGCTCTTTGGGAGGCCGAGATGGGTGAATCACTTGAAATCAGGAATTTAAGACCAGCCTGGCCAACATGACGAAACCACATTTCTACTAATAATACATAAATTAGCTGGGCGTGATGGCAGGCACCTGAAATCCCAGCTACGTGGGAGGTTGAGGCAGAATTGCTTGAACCCAGGAGGTAGAGGTTGCAGTGAGCCAAGATCGCACCATTTCACTCTATCCTGGGTGACAGAGTGAGACTCTGTCAAGAAGAAAGAGAGAGAGAGAGAAAGGAGGGAAGGAAGGAAGGAGGGAGGGAGGGAGGGAGGAGCAAAATAGTCCTTATTATCTCTGCATTTTCTATGTCTTCTACATTGAGTACTTATCACTTTTGTCATAATTAAAAGTTTATTTTAAAGACAAAGTATTTGCACTCAAAAACATCTTTCTGCATTATACCACATCTCGCTGTATGAACCCACAGGGGCGGAGATCTGTAGACATCACTATTCCTTGAAAGGTTAAGCTGTGGTTTCTGGAGACCACTAGTATTTGACCTCCAGATGACCTATTTTACAGATGAGAAAAAGAAGAATCAAATCAAATACAAGTTAGAATCTCAGCTCCTATATTTTAACAAGGATCTTTTTGTTGTCTAACAACCTACTTTATAACCCCAAAAGGGTGGTGGATAGGAAGAGAGATATGAAAGAGAAAACCTCATGGAACACCCCAAACAAAAGCAAGGTAGAGAAAAACCTCTTGGAAGGTGATACGAGCTACAGTGTCGCTGGAGTAAATACCCCGGGCCAGTCATTTGGAGACCTTGACTCTCTTAGTATAACTCAGTTCTCACTTTTCACTTTTGAGTGTCTTCCTCATTTCTTCATATATCTTCCTTCTTCCTTATAGCACATTCTTCCCTGAAGCTTCAATTTACCCTGGTTCCTCTGGCCTCAGCTTTGCCTCACACCACCTCTCAGTACAACCCTTTAGCTCCCGAACTTCCCTGTCACCTCTCCTCAACGTTCTCCAAGCTAACTTACTGAAAGAGAGAGAAGTACATTGGCCCGTTCACCTTCATCTGTGCCAAGTTATACCACCGGTGGATGGTCCCTATGGGGTAGTTCTCCCTCCCGCATCCAAGAAGAAGAGAGTCCTATCGTATTTTAAATAGCTGGGCCCAGGAGTGGGGTTGAACTCTGGCCAGCTCCTGTCACTAGGGCTGCCATTACGACTGACATAGCTGCACCCTGAATCCACAGCTCAGCTGAAAGACGACCAATAAATGACTTCCCCTGAGTCCATGGTGATCCTTATTTCCTTGTATATTGACACCACTCACCCATTTATGTGATCATTCATTTATTTACTCAACAACTATGTATTGAGCACCAACTCTCTGGTAGTTCTGAGCACTGGGGATATAGCAGTAGACAAAACAGGCAACAGTGACATAGTGTGTGTAGGGGGTCAGGCACTAAATATGATATGTATGTAAATTCTGTAGTATATTTGATAGGAATGAATAAGGCAAAGTGAAGTGGAGGGAGAGGTATTAGGGAGATTGTGATTTTAAATAAGATGGCCGGAATAGGCCTCCCGGAGGTGACGTTTGAACAAAAATTGGGGATAAGGGAGTATTCCATGATAAGTTGGGAGATCCTAACTTACCTTGGGAAGGAGTTTCAGGCAGAGGGGGCAGCACATGCAAAGGTCTTGGGGTGGCAATCGTGGCTGGTATGTTTGAGGAGCAGTGTGGAAGTCTGTGCACGTGGAGGAGAGTGAGGAAAAGGACCATGCTGGAGATGAAACCACATACCCTCAGCAGGTGGAAGGTGGGCAGCCATGAAGAGCCTGTGGGTCATTGCAAGCAATTTGGGTTTTACCCCCCTTCACCTAATGAAAAAGAATATTTCACCAAAGCACTTTCAGAGCCCCTCTTTGCACACGTATGGATGCGCTAAAGACAGTAAAAGGCGACAACAACTTATCTTTGGGGGAAGAACAGCTAAAATCATTACGCAGATAAAGCGCGCAGGAAGTCCCAGTTGTGGTGCTTGCATGTGTACACACACACATATACACATGTATGTATACCTCCTCTCTCTCTCAGATGCGCGCACGCGCGCGCGCACACACACACACACATAATGTCCTCCCCGAGAAGTAGGGATGATATAGAGAAATGGAGATAGTACTTGCACGTGTACACACACACATACACATGTATGCATGCCTGCTCTCTCCCTCTCTCAGACGCGCACACATACATACACACATACACACACACAGTGTCCTCCCTGAGAAGTAGGGGTGACATAGAGAAATGGCGACGGTGACGGTGGCAGCCTGGAGCCTTGGGCTGATGTCGGATGAAGCCGCGGCACTAATGCTAATGAATTCTGATGATTTGGAGCGGTCATTAAACTAATAAGCCCATCTCCAAATTAGCACAGCCGCTGCAGCCAGCGAACATTTAATCAAGCCACCTTCATTATTTTAGACACGGCACACTTGGCTAAAGTGGCTGTAGGAGACAAGACTGGGGACCCACATCTGATAATTTTATCACTTGTCTGCCAGAGCATGAAGGAATCAGTGGGATGAAGTTGCCCTGTTGGTTTTTCTCCTTGACAGAAGGGAATGCCAGGGAAAGGCAAGCCTTCGTCTCCTTTATAATTACATGATCCCCATCTTTTTAAAAAATTTGTTCATTCATGATTTACTATGTTGAATTTATTCTTACCGTTTTACTCATTGGTGTCTATCTTCTAAAGAGCTTCTCTACTGCAATTCCTCCCATTCTCTCTCCACCTCCCTCTCCTACCAAAAATTGATCCACCCCGTCCCAGCAACCCTGCCCTTGCAAACCTCAGTTCAGGCAAGGCCACGCATGAGGAAGGAGCGAGGTGGAGATTTTCAGTTCCCCCCTTGAAATTCCTAGCCACATCTCTCTTTCACATATGACCCAGCATCCCCTGAAACACCAACTTTTCTGGGCCAGTTTGTCATCTCTGTGGCCTGATCAAAGATGAGGGTGACGAACTCAGCTTGGGTTTCCTGGAACTTCTTTCTTTTTCACACTGAAAGTCCCATGTCCTAGGGATTCCTTAGTCCCTGGCAAACTGGGACTGCTGGTCCCCATGTCAGAGATTCAGCATCATTTCTGTCTCCTATTGGGCTTCAGTTTTTTGAGTGTAGTTTGGGTTTATGTGGTTGTTATTAATGAAGGATGAAATGCTGCTTCCCCAGAGGCCTCAGGAATAACGCCACACAACTACAACCATCTGATCTTTGACAAACCTGACAAAAACAAGCAATGGGGAAAGGATTCCCTATCTAGTAAATGCTGTTGGGAAAACTGGCTAGCCATATGCAGAAAGTTGAAACTGGATCCCTTCCTTATGCCTTATACAAAAATTAACTCTAGATGGATTAAAGATTTAAACATAAGACCTAACACCATAAAAACCCTAGAAGAAAACCTAGACTAAATACCATTCAGGACATAAGCATGGGCAAGGACTTCATGACTGAAACACCAAAAGCAATGGCAACAAAAGCCAAAATAGACAAATGGGATCTAATTAAACTTAAGCACTTCTGCACAGCAAAAGAAACTATCAATAGAGTGAAATGGCAACCAAGAGAATGGGGTGATGGATGCAGCAAACCACCACCACAGCACGTGTGTACCTACGTAACAAACCTGCATGATCTGTACATGTACCCCAGAACTTAAAGTATAATAAATAAATTAAAAGAAAAAAAAAGAAATGTTGTTTCCCATAAGCAGCTCTGCCTTCCTCCCTTCTTCCCTCCCTCTCTCTCTCTCTCACTCACTCCTCTCCTCTATTTCTTCTCTCTGATTCTGTCTCAATTTCTTTCTCTCATTAGGAAAATTAAATGAGTTAACACTCCATGCCTGGGAAAGTTTGGTAAAGATAATTGCATCCAACCCCCTGATTTTAAAAACGACTAGAAATTGACATCACAGAGTGCATGGGGCAGGGCTTTCCCAGCTGGGAGGAACTGCATGTGGAAACTGAGGTTTAGAGAGGTAATTATTGCACTCAGGATGCCGAGGTTCATCCTCGGTGGTCCCTTGCCTCATCCCAGCCCTGTCTGACTCCAAATACTGCCCTTGTAGGCACTGTCCCCTATGGCCTTAGGGAGCCACTTAGCTTCAGCTTTTCCATAATACAAAAAGATAAATAATCTCTACATTTTCATCCTCACAGGAAGATTTAAGGTGGAATGAACAAACATACTATAGATCTTTCTCTCCAGGAAAAGCACGTGGTGAACAGTCTAATCATCATTGTGTTAACCAGATCCTTTCCCTCGGGTATTCACTTTTTTCTGCCTTGAATAGAAATAGAAAGAGTGTGTGTGTGTGTGTGTGTGTGTGTGTGTGTTACCTACTGCTGAACAATTTCTCTGTAGTTTTCAGAGGAAGTGGCCCTCTGTAGGCATAAGAGGGATAGAACATTGATACCACAAAAGGAATGCAAACCTAACAGCTCTTCTTACCTTCACAAACACTTCTGTCAGGCCTGGGGAGGTATCCTGGTTGGAGGATCAGGGAATTAGGCCATGAAGCTGCAGAAACAGGGCAGAAGAAGAATTAAGTAAATAAACATGCCATTTGAAAGTGATTAAGTGGTTGACAGGAACCTCACCGTGGGTGGGTTAATTGGTCAATATTTACTGAATCCTTACATTAGAGGCCATCCTGAGTCTTTAGAAGATGTCATTCTTGCTGCAGAGGTAATGGAAAAGATCTTTAGAAAGCCAACACTCCAGCCCCAGCATGTGGCAATCTATTCCCTTTCTGAAATTATAATGCCCACAATCATTTATTGAGCATTTACTAGGACCCATGATGTACATTATTGAATGTACATTATGGATGAATATATACATAATAGATAAATATACATATTTTATTTCAAAATATACATTATGAAGTGTAGGTTATTTTTGTTGAATTCTCACCTTAATCTCTATGAGAAAACTGAGACTCAGAGAAGCTAAGCGACTCACCGGCTGGAATCCAGCCTCCTTTGTACACATTCTCAACTTCCATGTATTCTGTCTCCCTTCACCTGAGTATCATTCCAGATAGGCTAGAGCAGAACTCTTGTGATTTTTATTATGTGCACAGATCATCTGAGACCCCTTGTTACAATGCAACTCCTAGGCATGGTGGCTCATGCCTGTAATCCTAGCACTTTGGGAGGCTGAGGCAGGAGGATCACTTGAGGTCAGGAGTTCAAGACCAGCCAGACCAATATGGTGAAATCCTGTCTCTACTAAAACTATAAAAATTGGCTGGGCGTGGAGGCGCACCCCGGTAGTCCCAGCTACTCAGGATGCTGAGGTGTGAGAATTGCTTGAACCCAGGAGGAGGAGGCTATAGTGAGTTTTGAGATTACACCACTGCAATCCAGCCTGGGTGACAGAGTGAGATTCTGTCTCAAGAAAAAAAAAAATGCAGCTCCTGATTCAGTAGGTCCGAAAGAGGGGTCCAAGATTCTGAATTTCTAACAACTCCCCAGATGAGGCTGATGCAGCTGTCTGCAGGTCACTCTTTGAATGTAAAAGGGCTAGGATTTGTGGCAGTAACAAACAGCCCCCAAATCTTGGTGGATTGAAATAAGGGCCCTTTTTATATGCATGCTACATGTTCATCACAGGTTGGCTGAGCGCTCTGCTCCATGCCATCCTCACTCTAAGAATAAGGATAATGGAGGAACTATCATTTGGAATACTGCAGTTCACAAAAGCAGAGGAAAAAAGATCTCTGGTGGATCTCACACTGGCATTACATGATCATCAAGAAGTTTACAACTCATTGGCTAGATTTAATCACATGACCCCAACTATGTGCAAGGAAACTGGAGATTGTCTTTACATTTGGGAAAGACGAAGAGCCAGAAATATTTGGTAAGCATCAGAAAAACCATCACAGCCTCCTACAAATAAATTCAACGAGTGTTTACCAAGCACCGATTAAACCAACACAAAGCGAGGCACTATGGGAGATATTTAAAAAAACTATTCGCTCCCTTTCATGTGAACCCTGGCTCCTTCAACAATAAAAAGGAAAATATTTGAATGACGGTTCAAATGACATCCACACAAAAGGCACATCAAAAGTTTTGCAACTTTAAAGTTAGCATGTTTAGAGATAGCATATTTTAAAATATGCAGTGACTACAAAGGATCTTTTCGACTTATGCAAAATTTGAATTGCACAAGACTCCAAAATAAAAACTATTGCATAAGCTGGGAGTGACCGTGCTTTAAATGGAGATCACTCTGTAAGCACAATTTTGCATATTGTCTTTTTTTCTTATCATTTCTATATCTTGGATTTTGTAGATGGCATCATTTTCTCAGGCTGTAATACTCTATGATATATCTAACTAGTCTTTTTTTTTTGGTTGAATATTCAGATTCTAATTTTTTTGGTCATTATATATTTTTTTCTTTTTATTTATTTATTTATTATACTTAAAGTTCTGGGGTACATGTGCAGCTCGTGCAGGTTTGTTACATAGGTATACATGTGCCATGGTGGTGGTTTGCTGCATCCATACCCCGTCATCTGCATTAGGTGATTCTCCTAATGCTACTCCTCCCCAATGCCCCACTCCCTGCTATTCCTCCCCTAGCCCTCCACCCTCCAGGCCCCAATGTGTGATGTTCCCCTCCCTGTGTCCGTGTGCTCTCATTGTTCAACACCCACTTCTGAATGAGAACATGCGGTGTTTGGTACTCTAGTCATTCTGTTGTAGAGTTGAATTTATTCCTGTTATCTAATTGAAATTTTGTGTCCTTTGACAAACATCTCCCCAACAACCACGCCTCGCTCCACCAGCCCCTGAAAACCACCATTCTACTTTCTGTTTCTATGAGTTCAATGTTTCTGTGACTAGCTAATTTCACTTAGTGTAATGTCCTCCAGTTTCATACACGTTGCCACAAATGGCAGGATTTTTTTAAATAAAGCTGAATATTATTCCACAGTGCATATCTACCACATTTTCTTCATCTATATGTTGTTTTGTTGATGGACACAGGTTGCTTCTGTAACTTGGCTGTTGTGAATAAAGCTGCCATAAGCATGGGAGTGCAGCTATCTCTTCAACGTACTGATTTCACCTCCGTTGTAAGTACAACCAGTAGTGGGATTTCTAGTATATAGTACTTTATTTTTAATTTAATATAGTAGCTCTATTTTTAATTTTTTGAGGAACTTCCATGCTGTTTTCCATAAAGGTCATACCAACTTTGCTATTATTTTCAACAATGAATTAGCTGATGGCAAAATATTTCTGCATATTTATTTCTTTAGAAAAAAATATCTTAAAGTAGAATCATCCAGTTAAGAAATATGACTGCTTGGCCAGGCCCTGTGACTCACGCCTGTAATCCCAGCACTTTGGGAGGCAGAGGTGGGTGGATCACCTGAGATCAGGAGTTCAAGACCAGCCTGACCAACATGGAGAAACCCTGTCTCTACTAAAAATAAAAAAATAAAATAGCTGGGCTTGGTGGCGCATGCCTGTAATCCCAGTTATTCAGGAGGCTGAGGCAGGAGAATCACTTGAACCTGGGAGGCAGAGGTTGCAGTGAGCCAAAATCACACCATTGCACTCCAGCCTGAGCAACAAGATCAAAACTCTGTATCAAAAAAAAAAAAGAAAGAAAAGAAAAAGAAATATGAATGCTTTTAAGAGTTTTGATATGTAGTGTCAAAATGCTATCATAGAGCTTATACCAATTTAGACTCCCATCAGCATTCCATGAATGTCCATTTCATGAGACTCTCACAAGAATAGTAAGTAGGTTTTAATCATAAATTTGAGAGTAAAATATGGTACTGCAATTATAGCTTGTGTTTCTCTGGTAACTAATGTGTGTGAATATATATAGTTTTAAATATTCATTAGTGAAATTTTTATTCTCTTTCACTTATTAGTTTATGTCCCAGTCCCATTTTATTTTCCTTCTGGGTTTTAGAATTTTGCTTATTCTATGACTGCTTTATGAAAAAGAGCACTTAACCCTTTGTTGAACATATGTGTAGCTAAAATTATTTCCAATGTGTCTCTTGCCTTTTAGTTATCTTTTTAAAAATAAAAATTAAATAAATAAATAATCCTGGGGAGAGCAGAACTGGTGTTAGTGCTAAATGAACAATCTGACAACACATATTGAAAGTTTTTAAAACGTAATACTCCTTGACTAAGCAATTCCACTTGTAGAAATTTTTCCTAAGGAAATCCAAATGAATCTGCCAAAATAGTCAGGGACCTGGTTAATCATTATAGTTCTGTTGCAAATGATAGCAAAATGAGGTCTTTATTTTATTTAGTGAGAGACCTCTCCATTCTTTTCTTGTGTTCCCTTTTTATTGTTTTTATCAATGTTATACTAGGAGACATAAAGATGATGTCATTTTACTATTCTTTGAAGTTTTCTTTTTTGCTTAATTAAAAATGGATAAGGATGGATAGACAGATCATAGATAGTAGATGGTAGATAGATAAGTAGATTAGATAGATAGATAGATGGATAGATAGATAATAGGTGGACTATAGAGAATAGGAATGAATGGGTAATTATATATAATTATCTATATAAATACTGTATATATACATATACATATATATGTATGCATGTATGTATACAAACACACAGGGGGGGAGAAAAAAAGGGGGAGACAGCGAGACAGAGACCAAAACAGATTCAGAGAAAGATGGAGGGTGGGTGGGGGAAGAGAGAGAGAGAGAGAGAGAGAGAGAGAGAGAGAGAGAGAGAGAGATCCATTGGTTCCCTGTATTGAATGTACGTCAGGATCACACGCAAAGCTTAGTAACTTACATAAGTCTGGGCTCCTCCTCCAGAAAGAATGATTCAGTGGGGTTGGGTGGGGCCCAGGCATGGAGGAAAGAGCATGAGCAGTGGTACTAGGAACAGAAGCCAAGAATCAGAGAAAAAAAACAAGGGGACAGCTGAGTCACCTCCAAAGCAGAGAGCTAGAGTTCAGAATGAGCAAGCTCCTGCCTAACTGAAAGTAAAATCCACACTCCACAGAACAGCACTGAGGCTCCATTCCCACCCAGTCCTGGAGCATTGCTCTGAGCCCATCTTGTCCCATACTCCCCAGCCTCAACCCACCCAGTTCCACTGGCCTTTGTTTCTGTTTCCCCAAAATGCCAAGCTGGTTCCTGTCCCAGGACCTTTGCTCCTGAGCTTCCCTCTGCCTGAGACATAGCTGTCTCTCACTATTTATTTAGCACAGTACAAAAGGCACATCCTCAAGGGCTCCCTCCTGGACCCTCTCTTCCAAACACCACCCCAGTTCCCTGTAACCAGGTACTTCCTGCCTCATGACCACGTCTTGGGACTCTCTCCTCCATCCCTCTCCATGGCTTAGTTCTCTTCAGCTCTTTCTCACCTAACCGGGGTCCCCCCTCACCTCTTCAGCTTCTGCTGTGGCTTGTCAGTAATTCAAGTCCATCCGGCCTACCTCTGGCAAGGACAATGGGGATGGTGTCGCATCATCTTCCAAGAACGACTTTGAGTTTCTCTTAACCTATCGCCTATGTGCTATTATGCTAGAAGCCTGTCTGCTCTGTTCTTTGCCTTCAGTTGTATTGCTAAATGTGCCTTTTATTACCCTATCCTTGGTGTATGCCATTCTGGAGTGCGGATAGGAAATGCTGTACCCCACATGTGAATTGTTCCACTGATCCCTTGAAAACCCAGAGTGAGGATATATTTAATGAGGACCTGCCATGTTCTAGGTATTGTGATAGGCAATGAAGATTAAGACCTTCTCCCTTCAATCAAGGATCTCTCAGGCACTCTTCAGTTTGCCACAGCCCCTGCAACTCCCTATCGTCACCCTTAATCTGCTTTACATATTTCTTACTCGCCATGACCCTGTCAGCATTTGAGATTCTGGTATTTGTTGTTGAAATTGTTAAGAAGTTTAGAGGCCAGGCGCGGTGGCTCACGCCTGTAATCCCAGCACTTCGGGAGGCCGAGGCAGGCAGATCACGAGGTCAAGAGATAGAAACCATCCTGGCCAGCATGGTGAAACCCTGTCTCTACTAAAAATACAGAAAAATTAGCTGGGCATGGTGGCATGTGCCTGTTACTCCCAGCTACTCAGGAGGCTAAGGCAGGAGAATTGCTTGAACCCGGGAGGCGGAGGTTTCAGTGAGCCGAGGTCGTGCCACTGCACTCCAGCCTGGTGCCTGGTGACAGAGTGAGACTCTGTCTCAAAAAAAAAAAAGAAAGAAAGAAGTTTAGAGCAGATTTTAAGCAGAGGGATCTGTTTTGTTATTTGTAGGGGAGAGAAACATGTAAGCACAATTCTAGTTACGTGTCATTAATCATGTATTGACTATGTGTTGAGCACCTTCTATGTGCCTAGCCCTGTGGAAGTCCCAGGCACTGTTTTAGGTGCTATGATGAGGGTAAGGCAGAATGCCTCTAGAATGTACCAGAGGATCCCTTTACTCACTTTGAGGATTCAGATGGGACTTCCTGATGGAAGATGGTGACTAAGAGTGAAAGAGTCTACAAGGGATAAAATGCTCCAGGTAGAAGAAATAGAAAATGCAAAGCTCAAGGTTAAGAACACGGGACCTTGAGGAGGTAAGAGCAGTTCAGTAGGTGATGCAGAGGGTAATAGGAATCAGGAGTTTGGAAGGATAAGTAAGGGCCAGTGGTTCCAAACTGCAGATTCAAGAGCCAGATGCTACCCTTAAAAATTTTTTTTTGTTTGCTTTTCTTTTTGTTTTTGTTTTGAGACAGAGTCTTACCCTGTTGCCCAGGCTGGAGTGCAATTGTGCAATCTCAGCTCACTGCAACCTCCACCTCCCAGGCTCAAACGATTCTCCTGCGTCAGCCTCCAGAGTAGCTGGGATTATAGGCATGCACCACCATGCCCAGCTAATTTTTGTATTTTTAGCAGAGACAGTGTTTCACCATGTTGGCCAGGCTGGTCTCAAACTCCTGACCTCGTGATCTGTCTGCCTCAGCCTTCAAAAGTGCTGGGATTACAGGTGTGAGCCACTGTGCCAGGTCCTAAAATGTATGTTTTGGAGAGCACATGTACTGTTTAAAAATATTTTTGAAATGGTTATCATTTAAAATTTGGCAGATTTCATATAAGCATAAATTTTCAACTTATTTTTTAAATGGGGGAAAATCTGGCCACAGTGGACCCAGATTTGCATGTATCAACTGTCATCCAGGGACATGCGTTTTCTACTTATTGTCTCTCTAATTTGCCACAGTCTCCTCTACTGCCTCCTACTTGTCTTCCACTTCTCTCATTTATATTCCCTGCCGGGTCTCTGCACATGGTTATGCTTCTGATACTTGTTGGAATGGAGAAGTCAGCAAAGGCCGGATTCCCTAGACCCTTGAAGACCTATCTTTATCATTTTTTTTTTTGGAAATAGAGTTTTGCTCTGTCACCCAGGTGGAGTGCGATGGTGCCACCTCAGCTCACTGAAACCTCTGCCTCAAGTGATTCTCCTGCCTCAACCTCCCAAGTAGCTGGAATTACAGGTACTTGCCACCTCATCCAGCTAATTTTTGTACTTTCAGTAGAGATGGAGTTTCACCACGTTGGTCAGGCTGGTCTCTAACTCCTGACCTCAGATGATCCACCTGCCTCGGCCTCCCAAAGGGCTGGGATTACAGGCGTGAGCCACCATGGCCGGCTTGGTTTTTATCTTTAAAGCAATGAGGATTTGTTAAATCATTTGAAAGAGGGGAACAATTGGACTTTTGTGATTTGAAAAATCACCAAAAGACAGAACCTGGACCATTCATAGTAGTAGTATTTACAAGAATTCCTAACTGAAAACTACCCAATGCCTGTTAATGGTAGAATTAGGTAATAATTAAATAACTGTGGCATAGTCATACAATGAGTCCTATGCAGAGATTAAAAAGAATCATCTACAACAAACGATAACAACACAAATGATGCTTACAAAAATAAGATGCAAGAGAGTGCCCACCTTAAAATTCCAATTAGGTAAAATATAACAAGAAACAAAACTAGTTTACAGAGTTACAAGTCCAGATACCAATTGCCCTCGGGCAAAGAGGGGTATGAGGGGTTTGATGAGGTTCTGTTTCTCATGGGTGCTGGTTACACGATGTGTTTAGTTTGTGACAATTTATTGAGCTGGACACTTGAGACCTGTGCCATTCTCCAATGGTACACAAATTTAAATGTTTTAAAAATTAACTTTTTTTGGTACCATTTTAGAAAGGATGGTGGCTGGTCCAGGATAGTGGTTCTCAAACTTTTCATGAATGGAGTTAAAAGATGCTAAGTAGGATATAAAACCTATTAAACTTGAATTTGCAGAGATGAATGGGGGTAGAGGGAGATTTGAGGGCAGGAAAAACATCATGAGAACAACCACAGGAGCTCAGGGTTCCAGGTATGTTCAGAGGAAAAAAAAAAGAAATCTTTCATCTCGACTCTAATAATAAAGTGGAGTGAGACTAGCAGGAAACTACACAGATATCCCCCATATCCCCCTACACCAAGTCAGGGATTCAAAGGAACTCAAAGGAAAAAGAAATGCAAGCTTTGCTGATGAAACATTTATTTGCTTAAAAATGTCACATGATTTAAAAACACATGTAAGAAGAATGGATGTGTGCCATGGAAATTTGTCACCCATAAATTTCCTCTAAAGGTGTCTAAAGCATCCTTCCCTTCGTTTGGGTACCATCTGCTTTAGGACTCTCTCTGCTTCCTCCTCTCCTCTCCAACCTCACAAATATCTTTATCAAATTCTTGTTGAAACATGGAAAAGAAAAATATTTCCAGCAGTGAAAGCTTTAACTTGTCGCCTCCTGTTCTTCTCGGATTTCTAAAGCGTGGAGGCCCAGAGAATATGTTTCCAATATCCTCTCGTCTCTCTCTGTTAGCATTTTGCTCCCTTCTACACCAAGGAGGTTCTGACCCCTGGCGTCTCTTGGGGATGAGGGGTTTGGAGTGGGGTCAGGCTTGTCAGAAAGGGAGAAGCCACGGCCGCCTTGAACAGCCCACGTCCCCCGGCTCCTTTAATACATTTAACCTGGAAGAGGCATTGCTCCAGCCAAGATTAGATTACGGGGTTGGTGAAGGTGGCCTAACAAATGGCAAATGGTGGCATGTGAAGCTGAGCTAATCTCTGTTGACACGCTTCTAATGCAAGGCCCGTGTTGAAGGCAGCGGGTCCCGTCTGCAGCTCCAGTCTGCCTTGATGACCAAAGGGGGAGGTGAGGCCCAGGGAAAGCCATTGAGATGCCTGTCTCTTTCAATCTGAGAGCGCCTGGAGTGTGCACGTCATTATTTAAAGGTCTCCTGGTACCAGCTAAATGTCTCTGCTTCCTATGGGCAATAAGGTCGATTTCATCTTTTCTCAGAACGAGCTTTTGATGATTGGAATTCTCTAAAATCATGTCCACCTCCCTGAAAGTCTGGGAATTATATCATTCATTCATTCGACAAACTTGGATTAATTTCTCTTTTGTGCAGAGCCCTTGTAGCGGTGCATCAGGCTCCAATTCTTTGTTCTCTGTGAGGGTCATGTAGATAAATCTAACTCTACTAGCTCCGGACTATGAGAAGTTGGACAGATTTAAATTTTCCAAGTCTCAGTTTCCTCATCTAGCGCTTGTCTGGCTCCTACATTTACTCCAGGGCCTTGATATGGTTTGGATTTGTGTCCCTGCCGAAATCTCATGCTGAATTGTAATACTCAATGTTGGACGTGGGGCCTGGTGAGAGGTGATTGGATCATGGGGGTGGATTTCTCACTTACGGTTCTCATGAAAGTGAGTCCTCACAAGATCTGGTTGTTTCTAAGTGTGTAGCCTCCACGTTAGCTCTTTTCCTCCTGCTCTGGCCATGTATGATGTTGCCTGCTTCCCCTTCACCTCCCGTCATGATTGTAAGTTTCCCAAGGCCTCTCTAGAACCTGTACAGCCTGCAGAAATGTGAGCTGATAAAACGTCTTTGCTTTATAAATTACCCAATCTCAGATAGTTCTTTATAGCAATGAGAGAATAGATGAATACAGCCCTGTGCATGCTAGTAACTATTTGTAGAAGAGGATCATCTATAGCATGAACACAGCTGACTAGAAATACACATGCACAGCATAATTCAGTGGACTAATCATTTATCCAAATGCCATCTACACGTCATATTTTGTGGCAAAAAGTTCATTATGTCTACTTTCCCCCTCCTTCCATCCCACTAACTAGAATGTAAGATTCACAAAGGCAAAGATTCTCAAGCACCTGGATTAGTGGCTGAATCGTTGTTAGGAGTGAAATAAATATTTGGAAAGCATCTATCAAATAGTCAATTAAATGAATGAGTAAATGAATGAATGAATGGAAAAATTTCTTGTATCAATCCTCCTGGAAATTAGACCATGGACCTATTTAACATCTCTGCTTATCATTATATTTCCTTTCTCTCTTTTTCAATAAGATCAGTTCTTCTGCCTTTTAAATATGAATTAAGCTATCACACATTTGGTATCATGTACCCAGGCTTTGTAGCCAGACAATCTAGGCTTGGATTTTACCTTCATCGCCTGCTAATTGGGTGACTCTAGGCAAGTTATCAAACCTCTCTGTGTATCCAATAAATTAGGTGTAGCATGGGAGAAAAACAGCACCTACCTAATTAGGTTGATGTGAGGTTCAAATGAGTTTATATGTGTCAAGTGCTAAAAACAGTGCCTCGCATATTGGTAGTGTTACTAATATTCATAAATATTGAATAATATTGATATTTAGTAAAATAAATCTATTTAAGAGAGGCTGGGTGTAATGGCTCATGCCTGTCATCCCAGCACTTTGGGAGCCCAAGGCAGGAGGATTGTTGAGCAGAGACCAGGAGTTCAAGACCAGCCTGGGAAACATAGTTAGACCCTGTCTGTACAAAAAAAGAATTACACACACATACACACACACAAAACTAGCCGAGAAAATAAAGAAACTACAAATAATATCAGAAAAGAGAAAGAGAAAAATATAAACATGAGGGTTAGTTTTAACCACTTTAATGAGGTATGATTGGTGTTCGAAAACCTGCATGTATTTAATGTGTACAACTTCAGGAGTTTGGAAATAGGCATATACTTGTGAAACCATCTCCAAAATCAATGTCATAAACACATCCATCACCTTCAAAAGTCTCCTGCCACCCTTTTTATTTGTTATTACTATTTTTTTGTGATAAATACAGGTAACATAAGATCTAATTGCTTAAAAAAAATTTAAGTATCTAATACAGTATTATTAACTATAGGCACCATACTGCACAATAGTTCTCGAGGACTAATTCATCTTATATAACTAAACTTCCTACCCTTCAACCAACAGATCCCCATTTTCTTTCCCACTAACCCTTGGCAGTCACCATTGTACTCTCTGCTTCTATGAGTTTGACTATGTTAGATTCCTCATATACGTAAGATTAGGTAGTATTTGTCCTGCTGTGTCTGGCTTATTTCATTGAGCATAATGTTCTCCAGGTTCATTGATGTTGTCACAAAGGGAGGATTTCCTTATTTTTAAAGTCTCAATAAAAGTATATGTATATACCACATTTTCTTTATGCATTCATCCATCAATGGGAATTGAGATTGCTTTCATGTCGGCTATTGAGAATAATGTTGCAATGAATATTACATTGTAATGAAGTGCAGATATCTCTTTGAGATCTTGATTTCAATTCTTTTGGATATATATTCAAAAGTTTATGGTAAGTTTTGCTGGAGTTTGTGGTAGTTCTAGTTTTTATTTTTAGAGGAACCTCCATACTGTTTTCCATAGTGGCTGTGCCAATTTACGTTTCCACCAACAGTGAACAAAGGCTTCCTTTTTTCCACATCCTCACTAACGTTTGTTATCTTTGGAGTGAGATAATAAGTGATGCATAAGAGATAACAGGTGTGAGATGATGTCTCATTGTTGTTTTGATTTGCATTTCCCTGATGATTAATGATGTCGAGCACCGTTTCACACACCTGTTGGCCATTTGTATATCTTCTTTGGAGAAATGTCTACTCAGATCCTTTGCCAATTTTTTAATCAGATTATTTGGTTTGGGGTTTTTGGTTTTGGGTTTGTTTTACTTTTGAGTTGTAGGAGTTCCTGATACATTTTTGTTTGTTTGTTTTGAGACGGAGTTTCACTCTTGTTCCCCGGGCTAGGTGCAATGGCAAGATCTTGACTCATTGCAACCTCCACCTCCTGGGTTCAAGCAAATCTCCTGCCTCAGCCTTCTGAGTACCTGGGATTACAGACATGTGCCACCATGCCCAGCTAATTTTTGTATTTTTAGTAGAGATGGAATTTCACCATGTTGGCCAGGCTGGTCCAACTCCTGACCTCAGATGATCCACCTGCCTCGTCCTCCCAAAGTGCTGGGATTACAGACATGATCCACCATGCCTGGCCATATATGAAATTGTGGTTGTGCATGCTAACTTTTTATCAGATATATGGTTTATATGAGGACAATGTTTAAAATGAAAAGCACACTAAATAAATACACACACATAATTTATATCACAACAAAATAGTCAATATTCTGAAAGTAGAAGTTACCAGATTGAAGAAACAAAGGACTAGAATTGAACAAGCATCATAGAAGACAGTATTCAAAAACCTTATCCCCCAAAAAGATTCAGAGGCCAATTTGAATAATCAGTTTTTTTGGTAATTTTCATGACATATGTATACATTTGTTGCTGAACATAGGGAAAGATGAATCCCTGCCTACTGCATTCTTTGCAGCTGTGACCCTGGCAACACAGTGGATGACCAAACTGATACAAGAAAACAAAGCTACAGACTAATCTCACCTAGAACCATAAATGCAAAATTTCTTACTAACTAGTTTAAATATTACATTAAAAACACGAGTCTTCATGTTTAGTGAGGGCTTATGTTAGAATACAGCATAAAATAGCTCATCTGTATACCAAAGTAAAAATGTGTAATAATTTCAATAGATTCATAAAAGGCATTTGAAAAACATCAACATTGTTTTACCAAAACATCTTTCAGAATACGTGGAAAAGAAGGATAAATATTTTTCATAAAATCTTCTAAAGATTACCTTCCTTAAAACTACATGCAGAGTGATATTTAATAGTGAGTTTTATAAGTATTTTTATTAGAACTGATATATTAGGTTGGTGCAAAAGTCATGGCAAAAACCACAATTACTTTTGTATCAACCTAACGAGACAAGGATGTTCACTATCACCACTAGCATTTAACATCTTTCCTGGAAGGTGTAGGCAACATAGGAATTCATAAAACAGAAATAGATTAATAGACACAAAAAAGGAGAAAAATATCATTTGCAGATGATATAATATTCCACCTGAAAACACAAAGGAAACCATTGAATATCATCAAAACTCAATAAAGAGTTCAGTTGCATTGCCAGATACCATAAAAATATAAAACATTAAGAAATCAATAGTTTTCTTAAACAGCAACAAGTGGTTAAAAAATAAAAGGAACCCAGTTTCAACAATTTTTATTAAATGCCTAGAAAACAATACAAAATGTATAATACCCATATGCAAAAAATTACTAAACATTCCTAAAAGGCATATGAAAATATTTTATTGAATGAAAAGATTCAACACTGTAAAGATGTCATTTCCTTCCAATTGTTTAAGATGCAGTGCAATTCTAAAACAAAAAATACTAGTAATTATTTTTGTGAGGTGCAACTTAGGGTCGGGAGGGTAGCAAAGTAGTTTTCAAGTTCCTTTGGATGAGTAAATGTGCAAGATTAGCCAAGAATTTCTTTCCAAGGATGAAAGTATTCGCCTTTCCAGATGATAATGTTATCTATCTACAATAATCAGATCGTATTCATTGGAGGAAGAGTTGAGAGAATGTGCTCAAAGAGATGGAAGAGTGAACACAGAAATAGACTTTATTCAATGATTTAGTGTTTGATAAAGGTGGCAGCGTGGATCAGGGGAAATGAAGGGTTATTCAAAACAGGTGCTGGAGCAATGGATCTCTGGTAGGTCCTCATCTGTTCCAAAGGCTGCCTTTGAGCTTAATCATATCTCATTAACCTCCATTGTATCTTTTGCAGAATCTGCATCATCAGATTGCCTTCTTTGGGGCTTTTCAGGGGTACTAGAAGAAAGATAAAGAAAGAAAAAAAGAGCAAAATCCTATGACGGTGAAATGGTGACCTCATTTCTTTTGCTGGTTCTCATTTCAGGTCATTTTAGGCAGCAGATACTGAGGCTAAAAAAATCCCTCCAAACATGTCAACATTTTTTCCCCCCTCAGGATCTATAGTGTCATGGGAAGAAGGTTAAAGAATGAATAGCACATTCAGCCATCCCACTGTGTGTCTATAGATGCCAGGCCAGCCCAGGAGTCAAGATGGTACTGTCATAGAAGTACCCTGGTGGACCTAAGTTCAAACCTCACCTCTGCTACTTTCTGGCTGTGTGAGCAATTTTGAGCAAATTTCACAGCCTCAATTTCCCCACACATAAAATGGGAGTTATGCTACTTATTTCAAGGTATCACAATGAGGGTTAATTCAGATACTAACCATATGTCCTTTTAGACTCACTGTGCCTCAGTTTCCCCATCTATACATTACTTGTATCTACCTCATGGGATTTGTATTAGTCAGTATTAGTTATAATACTGCTACTAAAGACATACCTAAGACTGGGCAATTTATAAAGAAGAAGAGGTTTAATGGACTTATGGTTCCACATGGCTGGGGAGGCCTCACAATCATGGCAAAAGGCGAGGGAGAAGCAAAGGTGTATCTGACATGGCGGCAGACAAAGAGAGAGTGTGCAGTGGAACTCCCCTTTACAAAGCCATCACATTTCATGCGGCTTATTCACTATCACTAGAACAGCACAGGCAAAACACGCCCCCACGATTCAATTACCTCCCACTGGTCCCTCCCACAACACGTGGGGATTATTGGAGCTACAATTGAAGATGAGATTAGGGCTGAGACACAGTCACACCATATCAGGATTGTTGTGAGGATTAGGTGATTTAATATACGACAAAGTTCTTAGAAGAGTTCTAGAGCATGACAAATACTGTATGCTATCAATTAATTTTATTATAGTCAAATCCAGGTATATGTGAAATATTCAATTGATAATGATTCTAATTATTAATAGCTTTTTATAATGTCATCATTCAGTATTTATTATTACAATGTCTAACTGATTTTTTAACCTAACTAATTTTCTTGCTCAGCTGATTTCTCTTTTGTCTTTTGGGTGTCATTTCAGATTCCTGATGGCAGCCACTATACACAAAAGTTTCCTGGAGGTACTTCTCTCTCTCCAATAAGCTTCCCAGTTCTACAAAACTGGACTTCAGGTTGTCATGTAAAGAGGTTTTCAACCACTACCAGCTTGGGCCTTCCATGGTACTCAGCAAAGAACCAGCCCACATATTGCAGCAAAGACACCCTTAGATTACATGACAGTGTTTGAGACTGGAGATACCCTATAGTGAGTTTGTTCTTTTGGAAATGAGAAGCGAGACATCAATTCATCAGTAAAGTACCCATAGCCATTATTGTTTCCCCTTCATTTCCCTCCATTCTCCCCTCCCTTCACCCCAGCTAAAGACAGAATCTGACTCTTCAAATTAATTTGAGGCCAACGTTTTTCGTACTGTTAGAGCAGAGAGAAGAAAGGTGATGACTTCTCACCTGTGGCAACTTACACTTTGCTTAACCCAAGGAATCAATACTGTATAATTTAGTCCTGGGCAGAGGGAGTAAAAGATAGTGGCCTGGGTGAACTTTTGACATTGGTTTATCTATGGAACCCTCCAAAAACAAAATTCCTATTGAAAGGTAACCTTCACAACACCAGCTATTAGCTTGCAACTATTCCATTGAAGTCATTCACAGAGCAGAGTACATGAGAATAGAGAAAAATGTTTTGGTCTGCAATTAGTCTATTTAGCATTTATTACCTCAGAAAAACAGCAAGAGAGAGAAATAGAGAACTACATCCAGAGATATCATAGGATTTCTGGAAAGAAGAGGAAAAAAATTCTCTCAGTAATATAGCATGATCTTCCTGCCTTCCAAAAACAAAATGCCTCTCAGAGCTAGACATTCCCATTGAATAGCTTTATTAATGTTTTTCTCCCATGAGAAAATGTTCTGTTGGATTGGATTTCAGGCAGTGAAAAGCCCAAGTTGCTAGAACTAGCTTGAGGCCGTAGAGTGATAGGGCTGGGGAAAAAAGATAAAGAGAAGTATTGGAGCACTCCCAGCATCCACAGGCTGCTCCTGCCTCACTCTCCAGGCCAAAGCACACGTGAAATCCAGTGCTCAAGTAACCTGAATGCCTAGCCATTGCTCAGAGAGAAAAATGCAACAGATCCAGAAAAGACAGCATTGATATTCTAGGGGAAGTTCACACATTCAGCAAGTGTGTATTGAGTAGCCAGCTATGTTCCATGTTGTCTACATTCACCCTTCACTACAGATGAGACCATTGACTGTCCTCGTTTTGCAGATATAAGCCACAAGTCAGCCAGCTCCACGTGGTTTCTCTGTTTCAACTGATGTCAGTGCTGGTGCAGACAACTACTTGCATCAAAGAATTCAGTGGTGAGCTATGTAGATTTTGCTGATGCTTCCACAGGGCAAAGGGGAGAGAGGATGTTTACATCACACACTCGAAAACAACAACAACAACAAAAACCATAAAAGCTTCTCATCAGGCAAGTCCTCTCCATAGCTGGCTTCTCCTTGTCCTTCCATCAGTGGAAGGTGTCCTCCATCCTTTGCCCAATGTGGCACCTGGCTTCTTTTCCCTTCCTCCTGCATTTCCTCCGATGGACCCTCAAATGCCTCCTCTCTGTGTATTAGGTAGTACACATCACCCCCATCCTAATTCCACTTCCAAGTATGTGCACAAACACCTATCACAGGGTTATCCAACCCTTCCTACTAAGACATTCCCCACCATACCTGATATGGTTTGGCTGTGTACCCATTCAAATCTCAACTTTAATTGTATCTCCCAGAATTCCCACATGTTGTGGGAGGGAGCCAGGGGGAGGTAATTGAATCATGGGGCCAGTCTTCCCTGTGCTATTCTTATGATTATGAATACATCTCAAGAAATCTGATGGGTTTATCAGGGGTTTCTGCTTTTGCTTCTTCCTCTTTTTCTCTTGCTGCCACAACGTAAAAAGTGCGTTTTGCCTCTCGCCATGATTCTGAGGCCTCCCCAGCCATGTAGAACTGTAAGTTCAATTTAACCTCTTTTTCTTCCCAGTCTTGGGTATGTCTTTATCAGCAGTATAAAAATGGACTAATACGGTAAATTGGTACAAGTAGAGTGGGACGTTGCTGAAAAGTTACCTGCAAATGTGGAAGCAACTTTGAAACTGGGTAACAGGCAGAGGTTGGAACAGTTTGGAGGGCTCAAAGAAGATAGGAAAATGTGGGAAAATTTGGAACCTCCTAGAGACTTGTCGAATGGCTTTGACAAAAATACTGACAGTGATTTGAACAATAAGGTCTAGGCTGAGGTGGTTTCAGATGGAGATGAGGAACTTGGGAACTGGAGCAAAGGTGACTCTTGTTATGTTTTAGCAAAGAGACTGGTGGCATTTTGCCCCTGCCCTAGAGATTTGTGGAACTTTGAACTTGAGAGAGATGATCTCGGGTATCTGATGGAAGAAATTTCTAAGCAGAAAAGCATTCAAGAGGTGACTTGGGTGCTGTTAAAAGCATTCCATTTTAAAAGGGAAGCAGAGCATAAAGAAAAGAAAAATCCATTTCTTGAGGAAATTTAAGCCAGCTGCATAAATTTGGACAAGTAGCAAGGAGCTTAATGTTGATCCCCAAGACCATGGGGGAAGTGTCTCCAGGCCAGGTCAGAGACCTTCCCAGCAGCCCCTCCCATCACAGGCCCAGAGGCCCAGAGGGCAAAAGTGGTTTCATGGGCCGGGCACAGGTCCCCATGCTGTGTGTACAGCTTGGGCCTGTCTCTCCTGCACTATTCTCATGATAGTGAATAAGTCTCATGAGAGCTGATGGGTTTATCAGAGGTTTCTGCTATGGACTTGGTGCCCTGTCTTCCATCCACTCCAGCCATGACCTAAAGGGGCCAATGTTCAGTTCGGGCTGTGGCTCCAGAGGGTAGAAGCCCTAAGCTTTGGAAGCTTCCACATGGTGTTGAGCCTGTGGGTGCACAGAAGTCAAGAATTGAGGTTTGGAACCTCTGACTAGATTTCAGAAGATGTATGAAAATGCCTGGATGCCCAAGCAAAAGTTTGCTGCAGGGGTGGAGACTTCATGGAGAACCTCTGCTAGGGCAGTGCAGAGGGAAAATGTGGGGTTGGAGCCCCCACACAGACTCTCAACTGGGGCACCCCCTAGCGGAGCTGTGAGAAGAGGGTCACTGTCCTCCAGACCCCAGAATGGTAGATCCACTGACTACCTTGCTTGCACTGTGTGCCTGGAAAAGCCAGGGATAATTGAATCATGGGGGCCTGTCTCTCCTGTGCTATTCTCATGATAGTGAATAAATCTCACGAGATCTCATGGGTTTATCAGGCTTTCTGCTTTTGCTTCTTCCTCATTTTTCTCTTGCAGCCACCGTGTAAGAAGTGCCCTTCACCTCCCGCCATGGTTCTGAGGCCTCCCCAGCCATGGGGAATTGTAAGTCCAATTAAACCTCCTTTTCTTCTCAGTCTCAGGTACATCCTCATTAGCAATATGAAAATGGGCTCATAGAGTACTTTTTTGGAATCAGTGGGGGTAGAGAGGCGGAGTGGGACATGTTTGTCTCTTGCCAATCTACATAAATGAATACCAAGAGAAGGGAGGCAATTCTCTTGCTGCTAGGGAATAATAAGTTTCCAAATTCAGACTTTCTAGTGTCTTTCTCCTCTGGATCAGCCCACCTCTCCCAAAGGTCTATGAAATTAAACAATTATGATTCTAGAAAAGAAAACAGAAAATAAACGGTATAGTATAAAAATGCAAGAGTATTAAGACATCAAGGATACTAGATCTAAAAGGGAAGTCAGATGTCAACAAGTGTCGAGAATTTCCTTTAATATCCAAGCACATTGGTTTGTGTGCCTTGTCTTGGATACTCCCAATGACAGAGAGCTTAGTATCTCTGGAGACAATCTATTCCACTCTTGGACAGCTCTGGGCAATTTTTCCTTTTCATTGAGCCAAACTCAACTTTCCTTCAACTTTTACTAACAATTGCTAATTCTTCCTTCTGGATCTATATAGCCTAAATCAAATGCCTCTTTAACATGATGTCTTTCTAATACTTGATGGCAGCTAAGCCATGCGTTATCTTATTCAGAAGCTTCCTGATCTCCTTGTGAGGTAGAGATATTTTTCACTTATTTGATGATGAGAAACTAGTCTAAGTGAGGTGAGGAACATCTGAAAACTTAGAGCAAGGGAGTCTCAGAGGCTGGGCTTGAACCTGAGACACAAAGATTTGAGTCTCACAGCAAAAGGCAACGTGAATGGATTCTCAATCTATTATTGTAACGAGGCTATGTTAGCCTTATTAGCTGTTCCTGATGTCAGCAAAAACTAATCCATAAAAGAATGTCAAATGTACATTAAGAGCATTCAAATCAGAAAGGAAGAAAAGAAATACAGAGGAAGAAAAAAGAAAGGACACAGGCAGAGGCAGAGAAACTTCGGATTGTAGATAGTGAAGAGGAAGAGAAGGAGAGGAGGGAGAGAGAGAAGAGAAAACTAAGATGCCAGCAATACAAAGATGGTGACCAACTCTGAGGCTGCTGGAATCCTGGAGGTCATCAATATCAAGAAAAGATAAAACACTTTCAGCTTGTGTATCCTGAATATCATCAATTTACAAGAAAATTTAGAATCTGTTTTTCTGTCGAAGGTGAATAGAAGACACTTCAATTTGATATTGAAGAATATTTTAAATATGTGGGTATTATTTTCCTCTAAAATGGGGTTAATATTGGATCCATAAATTAAACTTCACAAAGGGGTCTTTGAACCCTCAAAATTATGTATAAAATATTGTATGAGTGTTCAATTATCTTTCTTTGTATTCTCAAATTCTTCCTTTTTTTTTTCTTTCTTGAGAGTGTCTCACTCTGTTGCCCAGGCTGGAGTGCAGCAGTGTGATCTTGGCTCACTGCAACCTCGACCTCCCAGGTTCAAGTGATCCTCCTGCCTCAGCCTTCCAAGTGGCTGAGGCTACAGGCACATGCCTCCATGCCTGGCTAATTTTTGTATTCTTTGGTAGAGACGGGTTTTTGCCATGTTGTCCAGGCTGCTGTCAAACTCCTGAGATCAAGTGATCTGCCTAATTGACCTCTCAAAGAACTCAGAGGTGTGAGCCACTGTGCCCAGCCTCAAATTCTTATTTGTTGCAGGACTTTATGACATTTCCATGGTGGAGGCATAACTGATAAAATAGACCAATCCCCGAGTTTGGAAGAACAAGTCTTGGATCTCAGACTTCAGTGAGCCACTCACTAGTTTCAACTTGAAAAGTGAGATTTTTGCATGCTGTTTCCTCTCTGTAGGAGCAGGGCATGAACTAGGACCACTTAAAACATATTAGATGTTGCCAGGCGTGGTGGCTCACGCTTATAATCCCAGCACTTTGAGAGGCTGAGGCAGGTGGATCACAAGGTCAGAAGTTCAAGACTAGCCTGACCAAGATGGCGAAACCCCATCTCTACTAAAAATACGAAAATTAGCTGGGCACGGTCGCAGGCACCTGTAATCCCAGCCACTCAGGAGGCTGAGGCAGGAGAGTTGCTTGAACCCGGGTGGCAGAGGTTGCAGTGAGCCGAGATCGTACCACGGCACTCCAGTCTGGGCAACAGAGTGAGACTTCGTCTAAAAAAAAAAAAAGTATTAGATATTGTTTGGGGTGACACTGGGAGCTGCCACCAGTCCCCCACTTTCTCCTCCCCACCTCCAACAAGAGTACTTTGTTGTCTAACAGTTGTGTATGTATACATGACCCTATAGCAATGTCACAACTGATTAAAGTAGGGCAATCAGATCCTCTCTCATTGGGATTTGGAATGGAATTCAGAGATACTAGTTAGTCTCTGCTGGTTGGTTAAACTAAGCAGATGACGAGGTGAGAGCTGTGGATTAGCTATGCTTAGTCCTGTAAACACAGAAAGCGCAGGTGCTGATCTTAGGACCGGAAGAGAAGAATACAGATGTGACAGGAGATTCAGAGAGAATATGCAGGCATGAGGATGTGAGAATCAGAGAGAGTGTGTGGGAGAGAGAGAGGGAGGGAGGATATGAACATATATGTGTGCATATGCATAAAAGAAAGCTCTGGAAAGATAACACACCAGGCTAACAATAGTTACTCTGGCTGGTGAGATTGAATGCTTCTTTTCTTCCTATTTCTCTGTATTGACTGCATTTTTTTTCAGCAGCAGGCACACATTAATTTTATAATCAACAAAAATGATGAATCTATTTCCATTTGGGGAAAATTTTCTTTAGAAGGAATGCATCTGGGGACACTAGAATTTTCCCCATGCAAAGCCCAAGGGAGAGAGGGAGCCAGGGCTTAGGCCTTTGTAGTAAATATCTCCAGACCACACTAAATCCAATCTTCTCATTTGGGGTTATTTGCTTTCCGGATGGCAAGGCTGTGATGGATCCCAGATTCAGCACTCGTGGCATCTCAATCAGCTGTGTTTAGATGCCGCTGTGACACAAGATTATGACGTTTTGATGGGATTAGGAGATAACTTTGCTTTAATCTATAAAGCCCTGTATGCTTTGGGATCTGATTACCCCGGCAATTCCCTTCTTTGGCCCTAGCAATTAAGATTAGCCAGAATGCTCCTGTTAATGATCCCCATATTGAAAACTCAGGAAATCAGAAATGGGTGGTTTGTTTTGAGTTGTTTTTTCTGGTTTGCTTCTCCCTTTTCGTCTTCTGCGGAAAGCTCTGGGCTCTCTCTAAGGCTCTTGTCTTCACATCCTAGTGGGCCGTCTGTGTTGCTTCCTTCTCTGTTTTCTGAAGAAGCCATCTTTGGGAGGTTCCCTTTGCATTCTTATTTCACTGGGAAAGGTTTGTTTCTGTTTTGTTCAATCAGCGGTACTTGTGCTTGGTACCATTTGTCTCAGCAGCGATGAGTGAATTTTTAAATCCATCCATGAAATGATAGAGCCTAAACTTTAAAAGACTATTTAACAAAACTCCTGTACCTAAGGAAGCTTCATGGGTCCATCATAACCACATTGGCCCCAGGTCACATTTTCCAGAGAGATCTGATCCCAGAATGCTTAAACTGCAGGAATTTATGGTCTGTGGTCAAAATGTTGTTAAGTTTGCCCGGTCTCTCATTTCTACTAAAATACAGTTGCATGAATACAGTACAGAAAACAACCATTGGAAAGGGCAGGTTTAATCTGTGATCATGTAAATTAGGTATATGAGAAGCAATAGGTCACTATGCTGCATATTCTAACTTACCTCTCCAGCCCAAACCTGCACCTCAACTTCCGCCCTGGAAGGCTATCCTGCATGGTCAGCAGGAACAGGATACCTTGCCTTCAGAATTCCAGCTGTGTTTGACCAATGGAAGGCATTCACAGGGAATAGGAAGGAGGAAGAAGGGAGATAACAGAGTTTTCATTCCCTCGGTTGTCTCCGTGCTGCGTCTGGGATGGGCAATGAGGAAGCCAACATGCCTTGTCTGGAGACCCCTTCTGTGGCTGTTGTTCTGGTCTTGGTAACGTCGGCCTCTCTACATTAATCCCCACTTCAGGCTTTCGCAAATCCCAGGTTGTTTCACTAAGCATATGGACTTCCTTTCACCCTGACCAAATTTTTGCAAATGTCCCCTTAATTAAATAAATTTTCTTCCATTCCTCCTGTGGAACAAGCCTCCTCTTTCCCACCAGAAGCCTGACCAATAGCACCACTGTGGTTGGCAGCTTGGTTTCTGGAGTCAGGAAACCTTTAAACCTAGGGACTCTATCCCTTCCTTTACACAAGAACTCGGCAAATGATGTCACATTCCCGAACCTCAGTTACCTCTTCTATAAAATATGCACAAAAATAATATTAAGTTCACGGGATCATTGTGCTGGTTAAGTGGAATAAAAGGTGGTAGTGTATGGCACACAGTAGTCACTCAGTAAATATCAGATTCCCTCCACGGCTTTCCATATCCAACACCTCCTTCTCGTCAGTTCTATTGCCGATTCTTTTTAGTCTTCCCTTCTTTGAACAAGTTCTTTCTCTAGTAACCGATATGCTGATGACAAGCTGGCACCACTGAGTAGCATATGGTGAAAAAGGAGGCAAAAAAGAGAGACAATGCGTGATAAACCATCCAGAGGGTCAGTCATGGCCCACTCACTTTTGCTGACAGACTAAACATGAGACCTGGCAAAATAACAATAGTGATTATTTATTGACTATGACTCTTCCCAGACCAAGCCTGTGATTCCTTCTCTATGTAATCACAGTACTCTATACATTGCCAGACTTAGCACATATTACAGTGGATTGTGATGTCTGTTTTTTGTTTCATCTGCTATCTTCACTAAACTTTAAGATAGTGAGGCCTGGGATCTGTCTTCTTCTAAATACTATGTCTTCTATGCTTAGCATAGAGCAGTGGACATTCATGAAGGTGCTCATAAACCCTGTTAAGAAAAGGAATGAATGAGGAAACAAATGATGGAGAGAGTTACTGTGTTTGATTTGAAAGATAGATGGTATGGGAAACTTCACCAAAGAAATGGGCTGACACAGTGGCTCAAGCCCTGTAATCCCAGCACTTTGGGAGGTCAAGGCAGGAGGATCACTTAAGCTCAGTAGTTTGAGAGCAGCCTGGGCAACAGAGCAAGACCTCAGCTCTACCAAAAAAATAAGAAAAAGAAGGAAGAAGGAAGGAAGGAAAGAAAGAAAGGAAGAGAGAGAGAGACAGAGATAGAGAGAAAGAAAAGAAAGAAGAAAGAAAGAAAGAAAAGAAAAACCCCAAAAGATCCCCTATCTCAGCCTCCCAAATAGCTGGGACCACAAGAGTGATGGGATCGCTTAGGCCCAGGAGGTCAAGGCTGTAGTGAGTTGTGATTGTGCCACTGCACTCCAGCTTAGACAGCAGAGCCAGACTCAAAAAACAAAAATAAAAACAAAGGGATGGCACTTAGCTTGGGTTTTAAAGATGAATAGTTTAAAATAGGAAGAAAGCAATTGAAGATATTCTAGACAGAGGACATACAAGCAACAGTGGGGGAGATGGAAACTCTTCTGAATAGCATTGAGATTTTTGAGTATTAGAGTGGAGAGAAATGAGACTGGATATATATCAGTTAGGGCAATGCTAGTTGCTATAATAAATAAATCCTCAAATCTCACTGGGTCACACCAATAAAATATATTTTGAGCTTACATAAAATCCAAAACAACAGGTTTTATTAATCAACAGGCAGCTCACTTCCAAGAGGAGATTCTAGAACCAGGTTTCTTCTATCCTGTGGGTTTCCCATTGTCTAAGGTCATACAGAAGTGGGAAAAAAAACATGAAAGCATGGTGGACTCCATGTGGACAGTATTTATGGGCAACCCATTTGGTAAATGCCACTTCCACCTATATTCCTTCTATGGGTCAGAACTCAGGCGCATGACACCACCTCCCTGCAGGAAGGCTTGGAAAGACAGTCTAGGTGAGTGGCCAGGAGGAAGAGAATATGGCTTTGGAGATACGCTGGCCAGACTCTGCCACAGTTTGGTGAGGTTGGAAAAGATCCCAAAGAGCCTTGAGTACCAGGCTTAGTTCTGCACATCGTGTGACTGGATCCCATCAACTAAGCCCACAGCTCCCACTGCCAAGTGATGTTTCAGAAAACAGAAGCTGAAACAGGAAAACATGAGGAACGTCCTGGGAAGATCCTAAGCCCACAGAAGAGCACGTCTTCTCTTGTGCATAACCTCAGCACCAAAAAGTGGCTTTCTCTAAATCTAGGCATTGTCAGTTTTAAGTAGTTCTTGATTCTCACACAAAGGTCACTGCTGGCCCAATCTCTTCTCCTGCAGTAGAGCCCATGAGGAAAGAAGGAAGAAGGAAGGAAGAAAGGAAGGAAGGAAGGAAGGAGGGAGGGAGGGAGGGAGGGAAGGAGGGGAGGGAGGGGAAGGAGAGAGGGGAGGGAGGGAAAGAAGCAAAGAAGGAAGGAAAGGAGTGAGGGAGGGAGGGAAGAAGAAAATGGAGGGAGAGCGAAAAGAAAAGATAGAATGAAGGGAGGGAGGGAAGGAGGAAAGGAAGAAAGGAAGGAAGGAAGGAAAGGAGGAGGAGAAGGAAAAATAGAAGGAAAGAAGGGAAGGAGGAAGGGAAGAGAGAGAAAAAGGAAGGGCAGAAGAGAGGGAGGAAGGGAGGGAAGAAGGAAGAGAGGATGAAAAGGAGGAAGAGAGGGAGGAAAGGAGGAAGAGGAAGGAAGGAAAGAAGGAAGATAGGAAGAAAGAGAGGAAGAGAGGGAGGGAAGAAGGAAGATAGGAAGAAAGAGAAGAAGAGAGGGAGGAAGGGAGGGAAGAAGGAAGATAGGAAGAAAGAGAGGAAGAGAGGGAGGAAGGGAGGGAAGAAGGAAGAGAGGATGAAAAGGAGGAAGAGAGGGAGGAAAGAAGGAGGAAGAGGAAGGAAGGAAAGAAGGAAGATAGGAAGAAAGAGAGGAACAGAGGGAGGGAAGAAGGAAGATAGGAAGAAAGAGAGGAAGAGAGGGAGGAAGGGAGGGAAGAGAGGGAGGGAAGAAGGAGGGAAGAGGAAGGGAGGGAGGGAATATTATTCTTAAAAGATGCTCGGAATTTATAGTACCAGGGTTGGTTTCATTGAGTCCTCTCCTGATTATAGGCCATCATGCTTTTTAGGAGCCTAAGGGGTTTCCCAAGACTTGGGACTTTTAGTGCCAAACTTGTGAAAGTCCCAGGTAAACTGGGAAAAGTTAGTCAACTTAGCTCTGACATCAAGGAACTTGGGTTCAAATTCTAGCTCTCTGCTTGGTAAATGTGTGTCTTTGGGCAAGTGGCTACATCTCTGTGAGTTTGTTTCATCCTCTTTAACACATGGATGACAAAATGGCCACCCCTCTGGGTTGGTGTGAGGATTGAATGAGATAATGCATGTAAAACACTTAGCAATGTGTCTGGCATACTGAATACACATCATCAGTGTTGAATGGGCCTCTCTTCTTGCTTTAAGTGGATCCTGGTTAAGCAGAACCCCTGAGAGGTGAGGTTCTTCCTGGGAAGAAGAGGCGAAGGTGCACACCAAGGACAGTGGCTTTCCTGTCTGCTCGGGTCCTGGGTGGCTGCTGGACAAGTGGTGCTCAGATGTACAGGGAAGCCCAGCTGCACATGGCTGTCAGCTGCTTGTCAGCAGGGAGATCAGGGTGAATGGGGCTCAGATGAGAACACAGGAAGGCAACCCACCCAAGAGTTTCTGATCCCAACTCTCACCACCAAGGGAGGAAAGCTGGGGGTGTGGGTGACAGGATAAGAAGGCCCCAAGGAACGTTCAAAGCTCACCCCTTCCTCCTACAGGAACCAAACTTTAATAACCAGAGACAGGGAGTGAAAGAGAAACCAGACAAGTGAACCATTCCCCTTTAAACAGGTCACATTGTGCTCAGAAGCAGGCTTTGAAATTGTGCATGTGTAACCACAGTAGAGAGGGTTGGGGCCCCCTCTGTTTCTCCCTGAGGGTAAGCCAGAAAAAAAGAAGAAATGAAAGGGAGGAAGAAAATAAACTAAAGAAAAAAGAAGGGAGTAGGAGAAAGTCATGGGAGAGAAAAGAGAGAAAGAGATTTAGGACACAGGAATTAGCCAGCCATGCACTTCTGTATCACAGCAGGTCACGGGCTTCTTAAGGTCGTTGAGGACACTGACGATGCATGATTATTTTCTTGAGCAGTGCTCTGACCGTCATTCCTGTGCTTGATCATATTTCATCTTCATAGCCAGCTTCCAACATTAGAAGTGAGGACGCTGGAGCTCAGTGAGTCTAAGTAACTCATCCAAGGATACACAGCCAATAAGTGGCCGAGCCAGAAATTAGACCCAATCTGTGGTCTCTAACAATAATGTTGAAAATGTGACAACTGTTCATAACTTCATCATCCAGGACAATATAAAGGCAAAAGGGAAGGATGGATGAAACAGTATGGGAATACCAAAGAGGGAAAGTCCCGAATGTCCAGCCTAAAGCAAGATTTCTCAATTTCTGCACTATTGACATTTTGCCTGGCAATTTTTGGCTGAGGGGGCTGCCCTGCGCATGGCAGGATGTTTGGCATCATCCCTGCTCTCTCCATACTAGATGCCAGTAGCACTCCCTCCCCCAAATGTGGCATCACACCAGAAATGTCTCCAGATGTTGTCGAGAGTCTCCTGGAGACAAAGTCAACCCCTGTTGAGAACCATGGGTGTCCAGGAAGATATAAAAATCATCATTAATATGAACATGTGCAGGGACTCACCCCTGTAATTCCAGCACTTTGGGAGGCCGAGGTGGGCAGATTGCTTGAGTGCAGGAGTTTGAGACCAGCCTGGGGAACACAATGAAACCCTTTCTCTACAAAATATTTTTTAAAAAATTAGCCAGGCATGGTGGCACATGTCTGTAGTCCCAGCTACTCCAGAGGCTGAGGGGGGAGGGTCACCTCAGTCCAGGAGTTCAAGGCTGATGTGAGCTTGATGGTGCCACTGTACCCCAGCCTGGGCAACAGAGTGAGACCCCGTTTGAAAAAAAATTAATTAAAAGTAAAATAAAAGTAGTAATTACTATGAATTGAGAGCCAACTAGGTGTCCTGTAAAAAGCACAGAATTTCATTGAATGTCTCATTGAATCCCCTACAAGAACCCTATGAGGTAGGCCTTAGTACTTCCATTTTCTAGATGATGGAGCTAAGGATCTGGGACCTTACAGAATACGCCCAAGTTCACACTGCTGGTAAAAGAAAGAGCTGGGATTTGAACCCAGGTCTATATGCGCCTTTCCCCTATACAGATCAGAGAGGGAAACAAAAGATGGGAAAGGAGTGAGTCCAGGAAAGAGACAAAGCATCGCAATGCCAGGTAGTCAGAAAAGACTCTGAAAATGGAGGGAGAGATCCACCATGTGGCCTGGTGATATCACGCCATTGCCGGGATGAAGCCTCTTTAAGCTGCCCTATCCCAGGCAGCCCCCAGCTTCCCCCTCTGCCCCCTAACCCACCGCTTCCTGTGCAGTGTCCTGCACGTGAGCCCAGCCTCTCTCTTCCCTCTCTCATATCTCATCAGAATAGACAATGTATTCTAAATGCTGTGATTTATGGGGAACAGCCACTTCCTGTGACCATCCATCTCTCTTCACAGGGACACATATGTTGGGGAGCATCTATCCCAGAAACGACCCACATTCATTTTCTGCCAGGAACCAATGGGCTGGGGAATTCAAGAAATGCCCCTAAATTACAAACGAGTGTGGGGGGACCTTCCTCTAGGAAACTTTTCCCCAAGCCTGAGCCTTGCTATAAATCACCCTGTAAGCATCACACACCACCATAAACCGCAGATGTGTGGGGAATGGCAAGGTGAACATCCGCCAGCAAGAAAGAAAGCGAGGTTGACCAAGACCTTGAAGAGGGCGGCTGTTGGAGGAACTCACTCTGACCTTCCCCACTTCCAACGTCCTTTCTCTGGATACCAAGTGGCTGTTGCCTTTAGAGCAAGAAATAAATGTCTCTCAAGATTTTTTTTGGGCGGGGGTTAATCACCCACCCCACCTTTCCAACTTCTGCAAAATAGCATGAGCATTTGTTCTTAATCTTTCAGGGGGTGAAGTTTCCCTTTGAAAATCTGATGAAAGCTATGGACTCCTCCCTTCATTAAATAAATGATTGTTTACTTGTGTTAAAGCCTTCGAAAATGGTTAAGACTCATTTATGGTGGTATTTCTAGGAAGATAAAGGGCTTTTATCCCCTGTCATATAAAAAAGACATTTTTTAATGTATTGACTTTTGGGGGAACGTTTACTGATGTATAACGTGCATACAGAAAAGTGCACAAATCATAAATGTTGGGCTTAATGAATTTTCACAAACTGAACAAACCGGTGTAACCTGTGCTCAGATCTTGAAAGAGCATTACTGTGCATCTGGAAGCTTCCTTACAGCCCCTTCCAGTTTTGCCTGGTTTTCTTCTTTCTATAAATAAAATTATATAGCATGGTTTTTTGTGTGTCGCTCCTTCCACTCATTGTTACATTGGTGAGACTTACCTGTGTCATCGTGCCTAGTTGTGTTTTGTTTATTCTTATTAGCATATAGTTTTCTATTGTAAGAATATGTCACAACTTATTTTCATTCTGCCATTGCAAGTCATTGGGGGAGGTGTTCATTTTTATGGAATTGTGTTGAGCTTATGTTCTTTAGAGTTGTAATTTTAACCTTTCCTATGTGTGAGTGTGTTTCGTTTTCCCATTTATGGTAGGAATGCATAGTAAATTCTTATTGCAAAAAAAAAAAAGCTAACGTTTCAGGGGGGAAAAAAAACAGGCAGTGAAAGTTCTCTCTGATTTCCTTTCTTCTCCCTCTCAACCCAATTAATTCAGTTCCAGTGTTACTGGTTTTCTGGGCGTCCTTCCAGACATTTCTCTGAGCATCTATGCACTGATACATGCAATGTTCCATGTGATGCTTAATTTTGTTTTTGCATGAATGCAATTGTTCTGCATTTTTTTCCACTTATCAATATGTCCTGCAGACCCTTCTGTAGATCATCCTCATTGTTCAAGAGTGCTGAGCATGCGTCCAGGGCATAGACGTGCCGTGATTTATTTAACCAGTCTCCTACTGGTGAACATTCAGGCTGTCTCCAGTTTTCTGCTGCTGCAAGCAGGGTGGCAATGAACGTCCTTTTATGTGCTTCTTTATGAGCACTGCAACTATTTTTCTTGGAGAGAAATGGAGAGGTGGAATTGCTGGGTGTACACATTTGTCTTTAAGTGGCTTTTATGAGGTCAAATAGATTGTCCGTACCACTGTGAATTCTGGGTAGAGCTTGAAACTTATGTGAACGCATTTGGCAGAAGGATAGAAATTCACTTGTGTTTTCAAAGACTAGATGGTTGCCTAGAATTGGGAGAACAGAAGAGGAAGCTCACTTAGCCTTCACTGAGCGACAGTTTGCCAGCACCTCAATCCCACGGGATGCTGACGCTAAACAGATTCCATAAGGGAAGAAAGTACTACCAGCAGATGGCAAGGAGAGTTGGAAATGGGATGTCTGACACACAAGGGACAGCTCTTTGAGGACAACTGGAATAATCATGACAGTAACACAGCCAACATTCGCTGAGTACTCACTATGTGTCAAGCACGGCTCATGGATTGTCTAATTCAATTCTTACCATAGTCCTATGGGGATAGTACTACACTGAGTCCCATTTTCCAGCTGGAAAAACTGAGCCTCAAATAAAGTCACCGGTCAAAGTCACACTTACTCACTATGTGAATTAATTGCTTGGAGAGTACACTATTGAGCAAGCTCAACATGGCTTTTGCCCCCAGGCAGCTCACTGTTTACTGGTGGAAACAGATAAGCCACCAGGTGATTGCAACGCAGTCGTGCTTGGAGCTGTGCCCAGCCACAGCAGTGTGCCCTTGCAGACTGCTTAGAAACACGACCTGGAGACAGCCTGGCACGGTGGCTCATGCCTGGAATCTCAGCACTTTGGGAGACCGAGGAGGGCGGATCACGAGGTCAGGAGTTCGAGATCAGCCTGGCCAAGGCCTCTACTAAAAATACAAAAACTTAGCCGAGCATGGTGGCGTGCGCCTGTAATCCCAGCTACTCAGGAGGCTGAAGCAGGAGAATTGCTTGAATCTGGGAGTCGGAGGTTGCAGTGAGCCTAGATTGTGCCACTGTGTTCCAGTCTGGCAACAGAATGAGACTCGGTCTCAAAAGAAAGAAAGAAAAAGAAAAAAAGAAACACAACCTGGAGACAAAGAGAACCTAAAACCACTCTGATGAGGAAGATAAAACCTCTCTGGCTCTCTTACCCCTCCATGTGTGTCACGCCTCCACGCTCTGGCCAGGAAGGCAAATCTTAAAGCTAATTACTATTCACATCACGTAGAAGGCACCAAGTCCATGCTGACTGCTTCACCCCATCAATTCGCATAGCAGGTTTTTGAGGAAACTGAGGCCCAGAGAGGAGAACGGACTTGTCCAAGGGCCACAGTTAATAGGGAGGAGAGCCAGGACTGGATTCTGGGTCTGTGTCATAATTCTGGAAGCTGGAATCTCTGAGCATGCAGCCCCCGCCTTCCTGCCCTTTAGACAGTCACAGTCCAATATTCCTCAATCAAAAATATTCCAGGGCCAAATCCATCCATCTGTATGTGCTTTGGCAGTGGAGCGGGCTGAGAGCAGACATCTCTTTTTCGGTTCCAACCCCAGTTTACAATCACCTCACTTAACAATTAAATATATAAAGTCACAGTCCATTGTCCTCATGTCAGATTAATGCACTACATCTTTCTCCTTTCGGATTGATGCCTCCAGACTTTCCGATGTGGAAACGATGGGTTATTACAATTTTTAATTTTTTTTTTCTTTTAATTTTCAAGTCAGTGAGCCAGGCAGTCAATGACACTGCCCGTGCATTATGGGCCTAATTCTGCAGACGTCTGACAAACCTGCCCAGAGACAGAAGATTAAGCTATTCCAAATTACCCAGACAGAGGCAAGCCCGGATTGGGCTCTCTGGGACAGAGGTGGGGGTGGGGGACCTTTCATTTCTGCCCTTTGGAGACCTCCAAGACTAAACAGTTTAGGCCACATCTTGAAGAAAATTGCTTTATCCTTTCACCTTTAAGTGGATTCCGGTGCAATCAGTTGATTTGGGAGCACGTGGAGGTCAGCACACACACGCCAGGATGGGGGTGGGGGGGTTGTGGGCAGAGTCGCGGGAAGACAGGCGGCGAGTAAAATAAAGGAGGATGTAAAAGCTAGGGCGGCCGGTTTGTAACCTCTAACATCTGGTGCCAAATAGGAGTGTACGCAGGAACGTATTCGAACCAGGGATGGGGGAATAAAGTGCAGAAGGAGATCGGGCGGGGAAGACTTTCAAAGGTTGTAACTGTGACAAACCAGGCTGCTAGCCCCTCTCAGATGTCACAGGAGGAAGTAAAGGAGGGAGGGAAGAGGAAGAGAGAGGGAGGAAGAGGTCAGGTCTCCAATCCCCATAACTAGAGGACACTCAAATGCTTGCAGATGGGATGCAAGGAATGGTGGGGGCAGAGAGTAAATTGCATTGGGCTGCCTGGGAGTGCGGCACAGAGAAAACTGGTTTACTCACTCTGGCAAAGCCCCCTGGCCGAGAGCATCTCCAACTCCAGCAGGCTGGTGGGGAGGGGGGCCCTAAAATCAGAGGAGCGCCCTCTACCCAGGTTTCTAGCCTTAGCGTCACTGCCCCAGCTGGGCATGATGTCATGAACCCTCTCCCCTTATTGTGACAGTCCTGGCACCTGGAAACTTGCATGCTGAGAAAAGATACCCAGGGAGAGATGCCCATGCTTTCTCAAGGCAGTAGGAAAAGGGTTTTATCCTGCTCTGGCTTGAGTGAGAACCAGACATTGACTCGGATGGCCAACTTCTACACTGCTATTACTTGGGAGGATCTAGATTTGGATCGTTCAAAAGCCTTGTATCATTCAGTTCCAGCAACCACATTTAAACCTCCTCACTCTATTCTCCCAGCACAGTGAGTAATTTGCCTCCGCCTCCCCCTTTTGCCATTTCTCTCTTTTCTTTCTTTCTTTCCTTCCTTCCTTCTTTCTTTCTTTCTTTCCTTTTTCTTTCTTCTTTCTTTCTCTTTCTTCTTCTTTCTTTCTTTCTTTTCTTGTTATCATGGTATCATGATCAGGAATTTTTCCCAAGGATCTCTGATGCTTAAGAGGCCGGAGACTAAACTTACATCAGCATCAGTTAAGATGCCTTCAGATGCAACTAACAGAAAAGCCAACTTACGTTGCATGAAACCTTGGAGATGTTTAATTTGGACATCTTCAGACATCTATAGACAGGTGGTTGCTTTCAAGGTTTGGGGCAGCCACGCCACTGGGCACCAAGGTAAGCCCTGCCCATTCATCTACTCCCCCAAGCTCAACACGTTCACTCCCCTTCCTGTTCATCAACTCATGTCTACAAAATGGTGGCCATAGCTCCAGGCATCATGAGCTCAGTCAGAGGTAGAAAGTCTAGGAGAGAGGCAAGGCCTTTTTCTAGAATCTCTTTCTCCTTCAATCAATAAATAAGCAACATTTCCAGAGCCATCATAGCTTCCATCAGAGTCACATTGATTAAAATTGGGTCACAGGCTCGCCTTTGGAGAACAGGCCAAAGCAGGGGCAAAATCCATTTGTAGGGAATAGAGGGAGTGGCTGCTGGGAGGATAATCACAGTATCTTCTCACCAGCTCACCCCCACATGTCTCCTCTCAGTGTCCTCATCTGGTGAATGGTTTAGCACACGGCATCCACATCACCTATTAGTCAAGCCATCTCTGGGTCCTCCCTGTCCTTCACTCACTCCTTCCCCAAGTTCTGGGCTGTATACCCCTCTTTGACCCTCAAAAATCCCTCCTATGATAGTGCACATACCGCAGGTACTCAATAAATGGCAATATTTATTTTGCTGCCCTGCAATCCTACAGCCCTAGAACCAAATTAGCAAACTATAAAATTTCCTTTAAGAAATTCAACTTCCTAGGCTCTAGTCATTTCAGAACAGATTACTGGTTAAACTAGCAGGTATTAGAATCATAGAACCTGGATTCAAATCCCTGCCCTGCTGCACCTTAGCTATTAAGGGCCTAGGCAACCTGATAGGACACTCTGAACCCCCATTTTCTCATCTGTAAAAGGGAAATAATTATACTCCATACTTCCTAGGGTTGCTTTGATGGTGAAGTATGATGATGCATCAAAGTACTTAGCAAAGTGTCTGGTACATGGGGAGGGATTAGCAAATGCCTGCTACACTTGCTACCATTTCTCAAATGGTCAAGTCCATTGTCAATGAGCTCTATCTTCCACTGCCCACCAAGTCAGACTCATCTCAGGAATTCTTCTTCCATCCTGATTTCAGTGGATGTTTCTCTCACCCAGCCCCATCCTCAGGACACAGGGCACTCCAGGCAAGATTTAGAGAGCCACTGGCTTTCCCTTGTGAAGTGGAGATCACACCCCAATCCGCACGAGTCTGGGGCCAGCCTGAAGCCTCAGGAATTGGGTCTGATTTCTAGCGATTTAGAAAGAAATCAGGCAAGAGAGCTCTCAGTGGCTTCTTTCATATTTATTTCTGGTCAGATCAAAGGTCCTGTCGGCAACCTGTCTTGATGTCTTAATTCCTGTTTTTCTTAGCTAAATTTTTTTCCCGGATGGTGTTCACTCCAAATAAGCTACTGAAAGGCTCTCTGGGGTGGGGGGGTGGAGGAGGGGGGAGAGGGAGAGAGGGAGAGAGGGAGAGAGAGAGACAGAGACAGAGACAGAGAGAGACGGAGAGAGAGACAGACTGAATGGGCGGAATTTAGTTAAGTCTTGCTATAAATAAGCGTACAGAATTATACAGATCTCGATGGCTGGAGATCAGTCACTTATTTTCATGATGGGAAAAAGACAAGTTTGTGGTTATTTCCGGATTCCTAGTGGTGTTCAAACTCACAAGGACACCCAGTAAAGACTGGCTTGATAGAATTCTAACAAGAATCATTTACTGAAAAAGGAGTATTAACTAGCGATTAATGACATGAAATTTGGAGTCTGGCATCCTGTAAATATTGGCTTTACCACTTACTAACTGTGTAATCTGGGAAAAGAGACCTCACCACTCTGTCTCAGTTTCCACATCTGTAAAATGGGGACAGTAATAACAGAGCTTCACGAATTTGTTGGGAAGATTAAACGAGTTGATAAATGTAAAGTGCTTAGAGCAGTGCCTGGCTCATAGTCAGCAAAAATGAGTTTATTGATAATTATGGAGCAGGAATTGGGCACACATTACTGTGTGTTCAATCCATACACAGTCTTTGATGACAGTGTTGCCATTTGTAGAGCTAATCCACTCATAAATCACTTTGCAAGAGAGGAACTAGAGACGCACAGAGACTTGAGTAATTGTAATTTGGCTACAGGTGCTAAGTAGCAGAATCAGAGTTCATAACCAGGTTTGCCTGATTGCTAGAAGAAGCTCTTCTCACTCTGCCTCACCTGGTTAAGCTGGACCAGCTACGTCAACAAGGTAACCAGCAGGATGCCATCTCTTTACTGAGGGCGGATGAAGCAAGGCTTACCTTGCCTTCTTAACTTTGAAGAGGGTTGCCCCAATCACGCAAATGAGTTGCTTTAAGCACCTCACGGCCAAGGAGATGAATCACCCCTTACCTGTCATCTCTAGCTCCCTGATGTTTGCAGGCAAGCTTCGGGCCTGTGCAAACGTGAAGTAGGTCAGGCCGCAAGCCAAGCCTGCAGGTAGCACAAGGAGTGACGGACTGTACAGTCAGTGAAAGTGTTGGACAATTTACCAGTTCAGGAAAACTACACCTACAACAAACTGGTTGCACCACCTTGGTTAGAACGAGCACCCACTGCCTATACCACTCATGGAAGGGCTGGAGTTGACATCTAGGAAAACACCGGGGCTGCTGGGGACTTAGGGAGAGGGCACACTGGTACATGCACATGTTCCTTGATAGAAATACAGCCTAAAAGACATGTTTACCACGGTACTTCGAAACCGATCCAGATATCAGTCACTCTTCCACTACAGTCAATGTAGATGTTTGAAGACTTCTTAGAGAATTTAAAATCTTAAAGGGCCTCAGTGTTCTCTCTGGGGATGTCAAAGATATTTGTCAGAACTGGACAGGGCAGTGGTGAAGCAGCCTGGAATGCCCCCTTACGCCCAGAAAAAAAAGTCTTTGTTTTGTTTTCTTTATTTTCTTTCTCTAATTTCTGATTTGAACATGTTCCTTCTGATTCATTTTTTCCCTCTTAAAAGGTTTCTTTGGTCACTTGTGTTCCCACGGAAATAGCAGAAACTGACACTTATTGAGCATTCCCCACAGCTAAGGAAAGTGCTAATCCCTTTGTGTGTTTCATCCCCTTTAAATTCACAACATTCCAGGCCAGGTGAGGTGGCTCACACCTGCAATCCCAGCCCTTTGGGATGCTGAAGTGGAAAAATTACTTGAGACCAGGAGTTTTGAGACCACTCTAGGCAAAAAGTCAAGATCTTATCTCTATAAAAAGTACAAAAATTAGCCGGGTGTGCTGTCATGTGCCTGTAGTCCCAGCTACTGAGGAGGCTGAAGGAGGAAAATCACTTGAACACAGAAAGTCAAGACTGCTGTGAAGTATGATGGCATCACTGCACTCCAGCCTGGGTGACAGAGTCAGATCCTATCTCTAAAAACGAAAAACAATGTGCAACAAACCTGTGGGTTAGTACTCATGGATAATTGTGCCCATTTTACAAATCAAAATACCAAGGCACTTGCCCAGTGTCAACTCAGAGCACGAATGGAAGTGCGAAGTCTGGAATCAACATCTATCTCCAGAGCCCATATTCCTACCCTCTACAGTCTTCTCTCCCATCACTTTATTCAGATCTGTTTTTAAAAGTGCCTGACACAATATATTTTAATTTTTCCTATTATGTGTCCGTTTTATTTGGTAACAGTAAAGTTAATTCTAATCACCATGTATTAAATAAGCACTGATATGTATCAGGTACTGGGCAGGTGAATTTATACGCATCTTCTCTGATCCTGCTGACAGTCCTGTGAGTTGGGTGTCAGGCGCTCCATTATACAGATGAGCAAACAAGTTCAGAGAGGTTAAGTGTGTGGCCCCAGGCTAAGGAGCTGGTGAGTGGTAGAGCCAGTTTTACAAATCGGGTTTGATGGGCCCAAAGCCCATGTGCTTTGTCCTGTGCCCTCGCAACTCCCACTGGTTGTCAGCTTATCAAGGGCTGGGCTGTCATTTCGTGTTCTTAGTGTCTCTGGAACCCAGCAAAGTGTCTGGCTGTGAACTAGGTAAACTGAGAAAAAAAAAAAAGATAGAATCAAGGGGCCAAGTCAGTCATCCCAGGGCTCTGCTAAATGTAGTTTAAAGTACAAGCTGGTACAAAAACAGTGAAAAAAAGATATGCTTCTTTTTTAATGGATCAATGAGAGAAAGTTGACAATAAGGAGTTGTGCCTAACTCTTATATGCAGAATGACTGAGTCCTGGATATGTATTGGAGCCCAGCAAATACTTGTTGAATGAATACACTCATATAAAGAGATCAACACTTGGATATTTAATAGGCATCTCATCTACCCCATTTCCATAATTGCAAACGCTATCCTTCTCAGCATCCTTAACTCCTCTTTCTCTCACCCCACATTAATCCAGCAGCAAATCCTACCTGCCCTACTTTCAGGGTATCACCTGAAATCTGACCACATCTCACCTCTCCCATGGCTACCACCCTGGTGCAAGCCACCGTCACTTCTCACTCGGGATGTGGCGCCAACGTTCCCACTGGTCACTCTGTGGCATCCCATATTCTCCACTTCACAGCCAGAGGGATCCTGTTAAATCCTAAGCCAGACCATGTCTCTCCTCTATACAAAATGAGCAGCATGCTCCAACCTCATGACCTTTGCACTACAGCCCATTCTGCTTGGAATTCTCTGCTACAGAAATCTGCAAGGCATGCTCCCTCATTCCCTTCCTTCAGGCCACCACTCTGCCATCTGTCACCTTCTCAGTGAACATTCTCTGACTACCCTTTATAAAATAGAACCCTCTCCACTTCCCCAGCACCCAGCCTTCTTTGTCTTCCTTCACCTGCTTTCTTTTTCCTCATAGTCATGTTCCATTTGTACCTATTTAATGCCTATGATGTAACAGCATATAAACTTCACAAGGACAGAAGTATGTCTACCCCAACTAAATCCTAGGCACCCAGCACAATTCTGGCAAGGAGTAAACATTTGCTGAATGAATGAGTAGTTTATCTTTGTTCTGAAATGTGTAGGGATTAGTCCAGAAGGGTACACTATTGCCAAGATCAAAGTTGTTCCGTAGATGGAAACCTTTTACATCTGTGTTATTCATCCAGTACAATAGCTACCGGTCGCATGTGGTTAGGAGCACTCGAAATGTGTGTAGGACAACTGGGGAACTATATATTTTTAAAATTCACAGACTTTACTTTTTAGAGCAGCTTTAGGTTTACAGAAACACTGAGCAGGAAGTATAGAGAAGAGACAGTTTTTTTTAATTTTATTTTGTTTTAGTTTATTTAAATAGCCATATGTGGCTAGCGGCTACCATATTGGACAGAAGTGACTTAGATTGAGACCAGAAAGAAAGGCTCTTCCCTCCCTCACTGCCTGCCTGTGTGTGCATCCATCCCAGGAGGAAGCCTATGGAAGGTCCGCCAGATTTTCCTCCTAAGGACTCACCAGGGCCCCAAAGGCGGAGTCGGCCTTTCAAGCAGACAAATTTGCAGACTGAACTTTAGGAAAGAAGGAAGCAGACAGTGCAGTATAGAGAATCTTCACTGAAGATGTGCCAGCTGCTGAGAGAGGCCCCTGGCCAACTCATGTACGTGTCAGTCTTCTGATGAATCAGCCTTAGTGGGCCCTGCCTAACTCATTTTCATTCCACATCCTCACCCCCTTCCACTCCTTTATGCTCTTCCTTTCATCTCTCTTCATCATCCTTGGGGCCCAAAATTGTTTCCTCTGCTTCACAGCTGGGCCAAGGGATACCTTGGGCCCTTCTGCTCAAATCTGGCTTTTGGTTTCCATAACAACCAGTAAAGCAAACAGCCCTGAATACAACAAAGATCTCTAGATAGATAGATAGAGTGCACACATATATATATGCACACAGAAATATACAGCACACACACACATACACACACACACACACACATTCACTCACATAATTAAGGGTAAAATGCAAGAAGAAGAGGAGGACCGAAGTCCAAAAAAGAAAGTAAATAAACCTTGACAACAAATAGAGACCATCCTAGGGAAGAGCAAAGGAACATGGAGCTGCCTATAATTAGCAGCCACCACATCCCAAAACAAAATCAGACTTTCAGGCCTTGCAGCTTTGTTGCCATAGAAATGGGGCCCAAGACCCATCAGGCTGTCTTCCTAAAGCGATTCCGTCCCTGACCATGCCCACATCAAAGGGAGCCTCCCCAAGTTTCTTTGTGGTGTAGATGATACCCAGGACCCACCATGTCTCCAAAGGGGGCAGGCAAGGAAAGGAAAAGACCCAGTAGAAAAAATGCAGAAGTGTCTTAATCCAGACATGCTGGCTTCTCATGAGATACAGCAGGAGAAGGATTTAGCCAAGTAGCACCTTGGGGACTTTTTATCCCATAGATGTGTTTACTGATTATTGGAGGCTGCCACTGGTCACTTTTCATTATATTTGTTTTTATTCTTTTTTTCCTACACATTACATACAAGCTTCCAGTTTACTTCCTATTTTTACCCATTTAATATTAGAAACTAAATGTTGCCACATGTTACATATATTTTTTGCATAGCTGTCTCTATCAGTCAGGGTCCAGGCTAGAGACAGATAGCACACCAGTTATTTTAAGAGGTTGATGTGGTTTGGATTTCTGTTCCTGCCTTAATCTCATGTCAAATTATAATCTCCAACGTTGGGGGTGGGGCCTGGTGGGAAGCTACTGGATCATGGGAGTGGATTTCCCTCTCATTGTTGTCATGATAGCAAATGAGTTCTCATGAGATCTGTTGTTTTAAAGTGTAACACCTCCCCACACACACACTCTCTCTTCCTCCTACTCCAGCCATGTAGGACATGCTTGCTTCCCTTTCACCTTCTGCTATGATTCTAAGTTTCCTGAGGCCTCTCCAGCCATGTTACCTGCAGAACCATGAGCCAATTAGACCTCTTATCTTTATAAAATACCCAATCTCAGGTAATTCTTTATAGCAATGTGAGAACGAACTAATACCGAGAGAGAATGTAACATAAGGAGTTGTTAAGCAGGTAGTAGAGAAGCATCTTATGTATCATGTCAAGTTACTTTTACTATCTCCTGGAGGTGTCTAGCTCACTCATTGTCACCCCAAAATCTGCTAACTCACCAGCAGCAGGAGAGGGATAAAGTTTGCTCTGCCATGTGAATCGTGCTGCTGCATGGCTTATTGATCAATCACAGTCAAGTGAAAAGACATATGAGGCATAATGAGCTACCACTTGAGAAGCAATGTCCAAACCTATGCCCAGGGAACAAAGAAAGACGTTGGTATCATTAAACTTGGTTTATAAGGCTAAAGGTAAGCACAACATAGCAGAGACCAAGACTTCTGAAAATAAGGCACTATCTGGCTGGTACTGGAATCCTTAAGGAAGCCCAATGAGATTAGTTCTGATAGAGTAGAAAACAGCAAAGTAGATTCAGAAGCTGCTACCGAAATTAATCCTCCTACTGGGGTTACTCTGGCAGAAACAGCAAGCAACCAGGAAAAAGCAAGTCTCTTCTTTTTCTCCAGGCTTCCCACTGTTTTCCACACCCGCACCTACTGGCACAACTTTTCACAAAAAAGTGAGTGGACAGTTTTATCCCCAGGATCACAAAGCCAAGCATAGAAGGGTGGGATTGAAGATGAGAGGCAATAGTTCATCATGAAGTGGATGTTACATACTTTAACCAGTCCCCCATGTTGAGCAATTACAATGTCTCTAACTCTTTGGTGTTATGAGTTCGGTTTCAGTAGGGAATTTCCTGCATCAATAACAGATTATTTTATTGTAATGCATTGCCAAAGGAGAATTAATTTGCTAAACATTATGGGAATTTTTAAGGGTCTTGATACCTATAACCAAAGCATTTCTCTTAAAGCTATCAGTTTCAGTTCTATCTATCAATAAGCATTCTAAATCTAAATCAATCATTGTGAAATTAGTTTGTTTAATTTATTGATGCAGTCCTTTCAGATCCCCAAAACTTAACTGCCTTTCTCTGCTTATCACCGGCCCACCGTAAACTTTCTCTTCTCTGACTCTGCATAATATGGTCACTCTTGTTCATTTGCCACTCACTTCATTCTCTGTGGTTCTACTTTTCTTATTTCTCTAACTAGTCAACCAAGCACATTGTTGTTAAGAGAGAGGGCTCTGGGGCAGACTACCAATTTCCATACTAGAATTCAACATGTACTGGCTGTGTGACTACAGGCAAGTAACTGATTCTCTCTCAGCCCCACTCTGTTGTCAATATAATGAAAAGAAATAGTTCTATGTACTTCAGAGGATTATGAGGCTCAAATATGAATGTGAGGAACCTGGGATATAGCATGATTTCAGTAAACGATACCTATTGCTGTTGTAAGTTTTGATATTATTCTTATTAGAGAGTAAACTCATTGAGGGCAAGAATCATGTCTTAGAATTCTTTTCTATCTTTTTTCTTATCTTAGCAACCTCTATTAGATTTTAAGAAACTGACAGACAGGTTAGCTTAAGCAATGAGAACTTATCGTAAAATTGAGGAATCTTCAACAAACCCAATTTTAAGAAGCAGAATGCAGTTCTATGGGACTGTCAGTCCCTCTCTTATGGGTCACGTGTTTGCTCATCTCTGCCATATCACATTTTAATTTCTCTTCCCTTGACTACCAAGTTACTTTACAGAATAGCTCCTTTTTCTTCCTACTATCAGCCACCAGGGGACATTGGGTCTAACTATCCATGACCTTACAGACTCTTTGTCCTTAGTCCCATGTCTCTTAATTTAATTCCTGAAAAAAAATTGACTTGAGTTGTACCTATAGACTGTCACTGGCCCTATCAGATAAGGCCAGGGATCACAGATCACCTGGCACAATTATGACTGCCTCAGTGTATTGCTTCAGGAAGGGTGGGAAAATGCTCTTCATAGATGCTAACTGACATGCCTACTTCTGTCATGCCTCATCCAGAACACTGAGGGAGCCAACACAGTTAGATTGCTCGGGAGTAGCTAAAAAACACAAAGAAGCAGGGCCTCTCAACAATCATCACACAGATCTCAACAGCTGGCTTGCAGTCCCAGTGGGAAAACTGTCCATGGCCACTGGCAGCAGGAACACCTGCCTATACACCCCAGTAAGAAGACCACCTGCAGATGCCAGCAATAGGCCCACCCACCTGCAGACCCTGGCACCAGGCCCTTTCACCTGTGGGTCCGAGGTACCAGGCCCACTTGCCTGCCTGTGGTCCTCAGCAGCAGACTTGTTCACCCAAAGACTCTGACAGCAAGTTCACCTTCAGAGGCCAGCAACAGACCCAGACATAGACCCAGGCACCAAGTCCATCTGCCCACCCACTTGTGGATCCTGGAAGTGGGCTCCCCTGTGGTCTCCACCAAACAGCTCACTCAGAATCTTTGGCCAGACTGACTGATAAAGGGCCTTCCCTGCCAAACCAGACTGTAAAGACTGAAAGAGATGACTACTTCTTCAAATGCACAATCACAAACTCAAGGCTAAAAGGATTACAAAGAATTAGGGAAATACAGTACTACCATAGAAATAAAATAAATCTCTAGTAACAGACTCTAAAGAAATAAAAATCTATAAGGTGCCTGACAAAGAATTCCAAATTATTGTCCTAAAGGAGCTTAGTGAACTGCAAGAGAACACAGACAACTAAATAAATCAGAAAAGTAGTACATGAGCAAAATGAGAAGTTCAACAAAGATAAATAAATAATTGAAAGGAACTGAACAGAAATTCTGGAGTTAAATAATACACTGACTGAACTGAAAAAATTAATACAGAACTCAACTATAAATGCAACCAAGCATGTGAGTTCAATCAGCAAACTCAAAGAGAAATTATTTGAAATTATCCAGTCAAAAAAACAAAAAGCAAAAGAATGAAAAGAGTGAAGAATATCTATGGGACTTATGAGACACTATCAAGCCAAAAAAATTCTGGATTACTGGAGTCCCAAAGGAGAAGACAAAGGGAAGGAAAGTTTATTTAAATTAATTATGAAAAAAAAATCCTACATCTGGTGATGGAAATGAGCATCCAGATTCATAATGCCTAAAGAATTCCATATAGATTAATCCTAAAGAGATCTACACAAGACACATTAAAATTAAATTATAAAAATTCAAAGACAGAGAAAGTTTTGAAAACAGCAAGAGAAAAGAGGCTTATCATGTACAAGGAAATCTGCATGAGACTATCTGTGGATACCTTAACAGAAATCTTGCAGACCAAGAGACAGTGGAATGATATATTTAAAGTATTTTTTTAAATTGCTATCAAAGAATACCATACCCATCTAAACTGTGCTTTAAAAAAGAAGGATTGATACTTTACCAGACAAACAAAACTGAAGTTTATCACTTCTAGACCTGCCTTTAAAAAAAAACTAAAAGAAGTTTCTTAGGTTGAAACAAAAGGAAGATGAACCGTTAAATAAAGCACGTGAAAATATAAATTTCACTGATAAAGGCAAACATATAGAAAGTATAGGACAATGTAATACTGTAATGGTGGTGCCTAAATCAGTTTTTAAATTTTATACCCTCATATAAAAGTTAAAGAACAAAAATACTAAGAGTAACTATAGCTATCAAATGTTGTTAATATATACACAGTAGAAAAATAAGAAAATTATGACATTAATTATAAAAAGTTGTAGAAGGGGACAAAGTGTATAGTTTTTATATGCAATTGAAGTTAAGCAGTTATCAGCTTAAAATAGACTGTTACAATTATAAGATGTTTTATACAAGCCTCATGGTAACCAAACAGAAAAAAAAAAACTATTGTAGATATGAAAGAGATAAAGAGAAAAGAATCAAAGTACATAGTTATAAAAAAAAAGTTACAAAAGAAGATAGCAAGAGATGAAGAGAGGAGAAAAATAACTACAAAACAAACAGAAAATAAGAAGTTTGGTAAAGTTCCAGGATACAAAATCAACCTAAAAAATTAATAGTGGTTCCATACACTAACAATAAACTATTTAAAAAAGAAATTAAGAATACAATTTCATTTACAATAATATAAAAATAATACTTAGGAATAAAGTTAACCTAAAGTTAATATAATAAAGTAAATATTATTTCATTTATAATAATATAAAAATCATACTTGGGAATAAAGATGGTAAAAGACTTGTACAGTGAGAACTATAAAACACAGATGAGAAAAATTAAAGCAGATACCAAAAAATGGAAAAATATTCCAAGATTGAAAGACTTGTTATTGTTAGAGTACCCACACTACCCAAAGCTATCTGCAGATTCAATGCCATCTCTATGAAAATTCCAATGGCATTTTCTTTCTATTCTTTTTTTACAAAAGTAGAAAAACAATTCTAAAATTTATAGGGAACCACAAAAGATCCCAAATAACCAAGGCAATTTTGAGCAAGAAAAAGGTGCCAAAAATACACAATGGAGAAAGAACAGTTTCTTCAATAAATAGTGCTGGGAAAACGGAGTATCTACATGCAAAAGAATGAACTTAGACCCAGATCTTACAACATTCACAAAAGTAAACTTGAAATGATTAAAAATATAGTTATAAGACCTCTCTTATTTCCTTGAGCAGTGGCTTGTAGTTCTCCTTGAAGAGGTCCTTTACATCCTTTGTTAGTTGTATTTCTAGGTATTTTATTCTCTTTGAAGCAATTGTGAATGGCAGTTAGTTCTTGATTTGGCTCTCGTTAAGTCTGTTATTTGTGTATAGGAATGCTTGTGATTTCTGCACATTGATTTTGTGTCCTGAAACTTTGCTGAAGTTGCTTATCAGTTTGAGGAGATTTTGGGCTGAGATGATGGGGTCTTCTAAATATACAATCATGTGGTCTGCCAATAGAGACAATTTGACTTCCTCCTTTCCTATTTGAATGAACTTTATTTCTTTTTCTTGCCTGATTGCTCTGGCTAGAACTTCTAATACTATACTGAATAGGAGTGGTGAGAGAGGGAATCCTTGTCTAGTGCCGGATTTCAAATGGAATACTTCCAGTTTTTGCCCATTCAGTATGATATTGGCTGCGGGTTTGTCGTAAATAGCTTTTATATTTTGAGATACGTTCCATTAACACCTAGTTTATTGAGAATTTTTAGCATAAAGCACTGTTGAATTTTGTCAAAGGCCTTCTCTGCATCTATTGAGATAATCATGTGTTTTCTTTCTTTGGTTTTGTTTATGTGGTGGATTATGTTTATAGACTTGTGTATGTTGAACCAGCCTTGCATCCCCAGGATGAAGCCTACTTAAAAGTGAAGGATAAGCTTTTTGATGTGCTGTTGCAATCAGTTTGCCAGTATTTTATTGAGGATTTTTGCATCTATGTTCATCACGGATATTGGCCTGAAGTTTTCTATTTTTGTTGAGTCTCTGCCAGGTTTTGGTATCAGGATGATGTTGGTCTCATAAAATGATTTGGGAAGGATTCCCTTTTTTTGGATTGTATGGAATACTTTCAGAAGGAGTGGTACCAACTCCTCTTTGTATGTCTGGTAGAATTCGACTGTGAACCCATCTGGACCTGGGCTTTTTTTTGGTTCATAGGCTAATTGCTGCCTCAACTTCAGCCCTTGTTATTGGTTTATTTAGGGTTTTGACTTCTTCCTGGTTTAGGCTTGGGAGAGTGCAAGTGTCCAGGAATTTATCCGTTTCTTCCAGGTTTACTGGTTTGTGTGCATAGAGTTGTTTGTAGTAATCTCTGATGGTAGTTTGTATTTCTGTGGACTCAGTGGTAATATACCCTTTATCAGTTTTTATTTCATCTATTTGATTCTTCTCCCTTTTCTTTTTTATTAATCTCGCTAACGTTCTATTTTATTGATCTTTTCCAAAACCAACTCCTGGATTTATTGATTTTTTTGAAGGCTTTTTTGTGTCTCTATCTCCTTCAGTTCTGCTCTGGTCTTAGTTATTTCTTGTCTTCTGCTAGCTTTTGAGTTTTTTTTTTTGATCTTGCTCCTCTAGTTCTTTCAATTTTGATGATAGGGTGTTGATTTTAGATCTTTCCTTGTTTCTCATGTGGGAATTTATTGCTATAAATTTTCCTCTAGACAATGCTTTAAATGTGTCCCAGATATTCTGGTACGTTGTGTCTTCATTCTCATTGGTTTCAAAGAACATCTTTATTTCTGCCTTCATTTCATTGTTTATCCAGTCAACATTCAAGAGCAAGTTGTTCAGTTTCCATAAAGTTGTGTGGTTCTGAGTTAGTTTCTTAATCCTGAGTTCTAATATGATTGCACTGTGGTCTGAGAGACTGTTTGTTATGATTTCCATTCTTTTGCATTTGCTGAGGAGTGGTTTACTTCCAATTATGTGGTCAGTTTTAGAGTAGGTGTAATGTGGTGCTGAGAAGAATGTATATTCTATGGATTTGGGCTAGAGAGTTCTGTAAATGTCTATTAGGTTTGCTTGGTCCAGATCTGAGTTCAAGTCCTGGATATCCTTGTTAATTTTTTGTCTCATCGATCTGTTTAATATTGACAGTGGAGTGTTAAAGTATCCCACTATTATTGTGTGGGAGTCTAAGTTTCTTTGCAGGTTGTTAAGAACTTGCTTTATGTATCTGGGTGCTCCTGTATTGGGTGCATATATATTTAGGATCGTTAGCTGTTCTTGTTGCATTGATCCTTTTACCATTATGTAATGCCCTTCTTTGTCTCTTTTGATTTTTGTTGGTTTAAAGTCTGTTTTATCAGAGACTAGGATTGCAACTCCTGCTTTTTTTTTGCTCTCCATTCGCTTGGTAAATCTTCCTCCATCCCTTTATTTTGAGCCTATGTGTGTCCTTGCGTGTAAGACGGGTGTTCTGGATACAGCACACCAAAGGTTTTTTACTTTCTATCCAGTTTGCCAATCTATGTCTTTTGATTGGGGCATTTAGCCCATTTGTATTTAAGGTTAATATTCTTATGTGTGAATTTGATCCTGCCATTTTGATGCTAGCTGGTTGTTTTGCCCATTTTGTTGATGTTTGTCGAGTTTCTTCATTTTGTCGATGCTTTTTACCATTTGGTATGTTTTAGGAGTGGCTGGTACTTGTTGTTCCTTTCTATGTTTAGTGCTTCTTTCAGTAGCTCTTGTAAGGCAGGCTTAGTGGTGATGAAATCTCAGCAATTGCTTGTTCGTAAAGGATTTTATTTCTCCTTCACTTATGAAGCTTAGTTTGGCTGGATGTGAAATTCTAGTTTGAAAGTTCTCTTCTTCAAGGATGTTAAATATTGGTCCTCTCTCTCTTCTGGCTTGCAGGGTTTCTGCCAAGAGATCTGCTGTGAGTCTGATGGGCTTCCCTTTGTGGGTAACCTGACCTTTCTCTCTGGCTGCCCTTAGCATTTTTTTCCTTCATTTCAACCCTGGTGAATTTGACAATTATGTGCCTTGGGGTTGCTCTTCTTGAGGAATATCTTTTTGGTGTTCTCACTATTTCCTGGCCTTGAATGTTGGCCTGCCTTGCTAGGTTGGGGAAGTTCTCCTGGATAATATCCTGAAGAGTGTTTTCCAGCTTGGATTCATTCTCTCTGTCACATTGAGGTACACCTATCAAACGTAGATTACGTCTTTTCACATAATCCCATATTTCTTGGAGGCTTTGTTCATTTATTTTCACTCTTTTTTCTCTAATCTTGTCTTCTCATTTTATTTCATTGAACTGATCTTCAATCTCTGAAATCCTTTCTTCTGCTTGGTCGATTTGGCTACTGAAGCTTGTGTATGCTTCGCAAAGTTCTCCTGTTGTGTTTTTCAGCTCCATCAAGTCATTTATATTCTTCTCTAAGCTGTTTATTCTCATTAGCATTTCATCTAACCTTTCTTGAAGGTTCTTAGTTTCTTTGCATTGGGTTAGAACATGTTCTTTTAGCTCAGAGAAGTTTGTTATTACCCACCTTCTGAAGTCTGTTTCTGTCAATTCATCAGACTCATTCTCCATCCAGCTTTGTTCTTTTGCTGGTGAGGAGTTGTGATCCCTTGGAGGAGGACAGGTGTTCTGGTTGTGGGTGTTTTCATCATTTTTGTGCTGGTTTCTTCCCGTATTTGTGGATTTATCTACCTGTGGTCTTTGTAGTTGGTGACTTTCGGAGGGGGTCTCTGACTGGGTGTCCTTTTTGTTGATGATGGAGTTATTTCTTTCTGTTTTTTTAGTTTTCCTTCTAACAGTCAGGCCCCCCTGCTGTAGGACTGCTGGAGGTCCACTCCAGACCCTGCTCGTCTGGGGATCACCTGCAGCGGCTGCAGAACAGTAAGGGTTGCTGCCAGTTTCTTCTTCTGTTACCTTCGTCCCAGAAGGGTACCTACCAGATGTTAACCTGAGCTCTCCTTTATGAGGTGTCCCTTTGGATATGCGGGGATCAGGGAGCTGCCTGAGGAGACAGTTTGTCCCTTATAGGAGCTCAAGTGCTGAGCTGTGAGCTCCATTGTTCTGTTCAGAGCTGCTTGGCAGGTACGTTTAAGTCTTCTGCAGCAGAACTCATAACTGCCTTTTTTCCCAGGTGCTCTGTCCTGGGAAGGTGGGGCTTTATTTATAATCTCCTGATGTGCTGCTGCCTTTTTTCAGAGATGCCCTGCCCTGCAAGGAGGTAGCCTAGTCACAGTCTGCCAGCAGAGGCATTGCTGAGCTGCTGAGGGCTCTGCTCAGCTGCTGTGTGAACTTCCTTGTGGTTTTGTTTACAGAGGTATATTGGAACTGCCTCAGTAATGGTGGACTGCCTCAGTAATGGTGGACTGCCTCATAGTGGCAGATGCCTTTCCCCCCACAGAGCTGGATTGTCCAGAGTCCAGCTGCACTTGCTGCAAAACTCTCAATCCAGAGCATTTAAGATTGCTGGTTTTTGTGGGGGTGGGACCTGCCAAGCCAGATCATCTGGCTCCCTGTTTCAGCCCCCTTTCTTTCAGTTGAATGGGTGGCTCTGTCTCCCAGGCATTCCAGGTGCCAGTTGAAACGGCCACCCAGATTTGTATGAGTTTTTATGTGGAGACCTGCTGTGCCAGCTGAAACAGCCATGCTGGAAACTTGTGACACTTTTCTGCCCAGGAATCTCCTGGTCTGTGGGCAGTAATAACTCATCTGGAAATGTGGTGATCACTCACATTCTGCATTGTTCTCACTGGGAACTGCACTCCAGAGCTGTTTCTATTTGGCCATCTTGGATCACATATATATAATTTTTTAATTGGCAATGGAACCGCATGTACATTTTACTAAAGGAGATATACAAATGACCCAGAGATACATGAAAATATGCTTTAGATCACTAATCATCAGGGAAATAAATATCAAAACCACAATGAGCTATCACCTTACATCTGTTAGCATGGCTATCATCCAAAACAGAAATAAAGTACAAGTATTGGCATGGATATGGAGAAAAGAAAGCCCTGGTACACTGTTGGTGGGAATGTAAATTGGTACAACCACTCTAGAAAACAGTATGGCTATCCTTTAAGAAATAAAAAGTAGAACTACCACATGTTTTTGCAATTTTCTTCTGAGTATGTGTCCAAAACAACTGAAATCAGAACCTCAAGGAGATATCTACACTTCCATGTTCATTGCAGCATTATTTACAATACCCTAGTCAAGGAAGCAACCTCAGTGTCCATCGATGAATGAGTGGATGGAGAAAACGTTTTATTTTTATGAACATATTTCATATATATATATTTAAATATATATTAATGTTATTTAGCCCTAATAAAGAAGAAAATCCTACTGTTTGCAACAACATAGAAAAATGTGGCACATCTACTTTACAATAGAATTAACATGTCAGTTGCTTACTAGTGAGTAAAACTGTATACCAGGAAGATGTGCCATCTTTTTCCTGCAGAATTTTCTACTTCTTGATAGCCTATAAATTACATGCACTGCACAGTGTATCAAGAAGTAGAAAGCTATCAAGGAGTAGAAGATTCTGCAGGAAAAAGATGCCACATCTTCCTGGTAGACAGTTTTACACTACACTGTGCAGGTAATTTGTAGGCTATCAAGAAGTAGGGCAAGAAACTATATCTTTTTTGGTCACCATGTACTCCCCATTTCTAGCACAAGATTGAGCACATTGCTGATTAACATACCTATTGGGTGGATGAATAAATAAATGAGTGAGTGAGTGAGTGATGGATGGATGGATGGATGGATGGAGTGAATGAGTAAGGAACTATGAGCATTCAATTTTGAGCAGTAGTTGTTTAAAGTCTAGCCTGCTCACCCTTGCAATTCTCAGGGTTATTTTTTGTTTTCCCAGAGTTGAGGCAAATAGTATCCAAATCAAAGAACAGCTGTGATACTCACCAATGACCTCCCTAAATATAGATATCCTTTCAAAGGAAGAACTGAACTGAGGTCTCATAACACGCTAATACTCTGATTTCATAATATGAAAAGAAATAAATATGGTTTACATATGTTGGGCAAGCCAACAATAAATCAGATACCCAGCAGGGAGAGAGGGTTCTTTTCTTCCTTTACCCAAAACCAAAAGGAAGACAGTTGAGGAGGAAGGTGAGAAGAGAGAGAGAGAGAGAGGAATAGAGAGGGGAAAGAAGAGTGACCAAGGAGGAAGAGAAAGATGAAAACAGTGGCCATTTTCTGAGTGGTTTCTAGATGTCATATGCTATACACATCTCATGTCATTTATTTACTCAGCAAATACTTCTTGAGTCATGCAGTCTCCTGGAGCACTGGGGACACATCAGTGGATAAAACAAATATATTTCTGCTTTGATGAAGCTTATATTTTAGTAGGAAAACCTTACTATGCTCCAGCAAAATCTGAACCCAGAAAGCTAGATTTTAAGTGCAGACAGCCAGGCTTCACACATGAGAAAATCAAGGCACAAAAAGTTTAGCAACTTGCTAGGATAATTATCAAAGCCTTTGCAAATGAGCTATACATAAGAAGAGAATAAAATTGTGTGAATGTAAATGAAGGAAAAATGCACTTATGTCCCTCTTTTCTAAACAGAATCTTACCTCCTTCAAGCTCACTTTACTATATAGATCACACACACACACACACACACACACACACACACACATCTTGCAAATATTCTATCCCTGTTAAATCTACAATGTGATGGTAGGAAACTTCACACATTCCAAATAAATTCATATCATTTTTGTTCTGATTTGGCTCCCCCAGGGAGATGAGCAACTTTCCTTCGATCAAGCTACAGTCACACTCTTGAGTGTTTTAGATGAAATAATTAGCAACAGCAAAATGACATGGAGATTTATTTTGCACCTAGGGCTTCTCCACATGCTAATAAAATCTTTACACAGTGTGTTAATTGGGCTCAGTAGCTAGGCAAATCCTGAACTGTCCTGCCCGAGGGAGGTGAAAACAACCCCATAGAGAAGCTGGGGTTGAAAGGCCAAATCCTCAACAGCTTTCAAGCGCCCCAGACTGATCCAGCAGTTCTAATTCCCTTAAAAGACTCAAACCACCAACTTCTTCCTTCATTTCAATAGACGGTCCTGTTTTTCTCTGTGTGTGTCTACTCTGTCATTGAATCCTACCCACTCTACCTCAAAAATATTCCTTTAAAGTGTCCAGTTTTCCATGAATCAACTATCACTTCCCTGTCTGAGCCACCATGGCATCTTACCTAGTAGCCCAAGTGGTTTCCCCGCATTTGCCTTGCCCTTTCAACCCACACTTTACACTGCAGCTAGACTGGCATATTAGAAAGCAAATTTTATTAAGCTCTGCACTTCAAATTTTTTTATTTTATTTTGAGTTCCAGGATGTATGTGCAGGTTCTGCAGGTTTGTTATACAGGTAAATATGTGCCATGGTAGTTTGCTGCACCTATAAACCCATCAGCTAGGTATTAAGCCCTGCATGCTTTACCTATTTATCCTGATGCTCTTCCTCCTCTCACCCCTGCCCTCACAGGCCCCAATGTATGTTGTTCCCCTCCCTGTGTCCATGTGTTCTCATTGTTCAGTTCCTACTTATAAGGGAGAAAATGTGGTGTTTGGTTTCATGTTCCTGTGTTAGTTTGCTGAGGATAATAGCTTCCAGCTTCAACCATGTCCCTGCAAAGGACATGATCTCATTCCTTTTTATGGCTGCATAGTTTTCCAGGTACCACATTTTATTTATCCAGTCTATCATTGATGGGCATTTGTATTGATTCCACATCTTTGCTATTAGTGACTACTAAGAGTCCCCAAGCTGAGAGTCAGAATCTGTTCCGTGGCGCACATGGGACTGCAGGACATCACCTGGGCTTACCTTCTTGACTCAGTTCTCATCACCCTCTATTCGTTCCATCACACTCGTCTTCCTCCATGTTCAGACTCTATTTTCTTTGCCTCCTACATGCATATCATTCTCTATGCCTGGATCACAGTCTTGCTCACTCTTTGTATCAGTCAGCTAGGCTGCATAACAAATCACCCAAAAACTTAGCTTAAACAAAAGCTAAAAGCAAAATATACTTATTATCTCAAAGTTTTTGTGGCTTAAGAGTCTGGGCCTGACTTAGCTGAGTCTTCTGCTTTGGGTCTCTCACAAGGATGCAATCAGGTCACCTGGGGTTGGGGTCTCATCTGAAAGGTCAGCTAGGGAAGGATTCACTTCCAAACCACTGGGCTGTTGACAGGCTTCAGTTCCTCATGCACTGTTGGACTGAGAGCCTACATTCCTTGCTGGCTGTTGGCCAGAGGCTCCTCTCCATTCCCCACCATGTAAGCCTCTCCCACAGTTGTCTCATCTAAGCATGCAAACCAAGATGGCAATAGAGAGAGTCTGCTTGCAAGAGAAAAGCTGCAGTCTTAGGAATGGGATCACAGAGGTGCCACCATGTCACCGTGGCCTTATTCTATATGTTAGAGCAAGTCACAGGTCCCACCGACATTCAAGGAGACAGGATAACATAAGGTATCAGGAGGCAGGGATCACAGAGACCATCCTAAAGTCTGTCTGCCACGTGTCCCATCAGCATAACAAGAAATTTTTTTCCCTCAGATCTTTTCTGACATGTCACTGCTTTAGAGGAGCCTTCCCAACTAAAATTATTCTCGTTTATTATATGCCCATGCAGTGGCCTGTATTTTCCTTGAATTACATCTGTGTACTTTTAATGACTTGCCTCATGGTTGTCTTCAGAGAACACATCTATTTAGAGCTACATATCCAAAGTCTAGCTCAGAGGCTAACTGCCCCATTCTGATGCTCAATGTATGCATGAATGTGCTTTTGAATGAATGACCAAACAGAAGTATCCCAAGTGTCATGATCTGTTGACACATTTGTCCCAAACTGGGCAACTTAAAAATTACCCAAACACTCATATGTTGGCCCCCTCAGTATCTCTGCCTGACTTTGTCCTCCCCTACTCCATTACTAATACTAGGGTGGGAGAAGAAGATCCTAGAAAACTTTGGGAACATTCCAAAGTAGAATTACTCACCCTAGGATATAGTGCCATGCTCCATCTTAAAAGGTATATTCTTTCCTATTCAGTGATGTTGATTCATCAACCCATACATTCAAAGGAAAACTGAACCCATTGTTAACTTTTAATATTAGTTCAGGAAGAAGAGAGAAACCCTAGTCATTCCTGAGTACGTGTCACGTGCTGAGCACCATGCTATGTTAATACTTGTGACATCTTTGGAGATAAGGACTTATATCTCCATTTTTCACATAGGAAAACAAGTTGAGAGGGGACTTGAATTTTCCAGTGGTGTGCTGGTAAACGTGGTGGTGTGAGGGAGCTTGATTCTAGTCTTTGCTGATTTTCTCCATGCAGATATTCTCACCATGGCCATTCTTAACCTACTGATGGCTTCACAACTAACTCATAAATTCTGGAAAATTGTTCAGCTGATTCCTGCAAGCCCATGAATACTGGCTCCAGCTTACCATTAGACCTCTTTAGGAACAGGCCAGTGGTTCATTTATTTATTTATTTATTTATTTCTCATCTCTCAGCTTCTACCAGATGGAGTTGCCACTGAGATATCAAGCTCCTGGAGGTTGAGGGTTTGCCCAGCCCAGAGCCTTGCTAGAGAGTGATGCTCAGTGAATATTTGTTATGTTAGTGTGACTGAAATTTTCAAGGGCAGACTAGAAGGAGCCAGACTACCCCCTGGTGAGATCTAAATGGAGACACAGGACACTGCAGAGACAAACACCTACAGGCTCTAGAGAGCTCCCTGGTGACCTAGGAGGCAGATGCCTCTGGCAACGGCCTTCCTCCAGCTGAAGCAGCTGAGCAGGAAAGAAGAAAACCAGGAGATGCCAGCTTGGTGGGGGATTAGCAAGTACACCTCTTGCCTTCCTGCCCTCCCAGCTCCTGCTGCCTCTGAGCTGTTGCCTACCAGGTGGACTTGTGGACTTAGAATCTTGGGAGTCCCAGAGAAAAGGATGATGTCTCAGAAGTACTGGAGACACACCTGGAACCTTCCTCCTTACCTGCCTGAAAGCTCCAGAAATAATGAAGCAGAAGGCTGGAGCTAAGGTGGATTTTGGAGAGCATTCATCTTTGTTTATTCATTCAATGATCACATATTGAAGGATATATACCATATAGAGTGCAGTAATGATGTTAAGCAAAAGTAGTCCTTGAAGATATCTGCACTCCCATGTTTACTGCAGCATTATTCACAATAGCCAAGATATGGAATAACCTAAGCATCCATCAACAGATGAACGGATTGGGAAAATGTGGTGTGTATACACAATGAACCATTATTCAACCATAAAAAGCATGAATTTGCAACAACATGGATGAACTGGAGGACATTATGCTGAGTAAAATAAGCCAGACACAGAAAGACAAATATCATATGTTCTTACTTATATGCGGGAGCTAAACAAAAAAATTGATCTCATGGAGATAGACAGTAGAATGATATATACCAAAGGCTGGGAAAGGTAGTGGGGAGGGGAAGAAAAAGAGGGTAGATTAATGGGTACACAAATCCAGCTAGAGAAAAAGAATAAGATCTAGTGTTTGGTAAAACAGTAAGGTGACTATAGTTAACAATAATTTATTGAATATTTTGAAATAACTAGAAGAGTGAAATTGGAATGTCCCTAATACAAAAAAAGTTATAAGTGCTTGACATGAGACATATCTCACCCTGATTTGATCATTACACATTGCATGAGTGTGTCAAAATATCACATGTTCCCAATAAATATGTACAACTATTATGTATCCACAACACTTAAAAACAGCAACAGGCCAACAGTAGTCCTTGCCTGTGTGGAATCTGCTATCTAGTAGGTGAGAGAGAAATAAAGTATAACATCAAGATATTTCTGATGCCTGCTAACCAAGGTAGGGAAGGAGGAGCATGAGGGAGGCATCTCAAAATCCAGTCTACAGTATCAGGGAAGGCTTCCTGGAGGAAGTGGTGTTCAAGGTGAAGCCTGTAGTATTCTGCTCAATGAAATGAAGGCATATGCTTATGTCACATCATCTAATTCTACATATCTAACCACCTTTCATCAGCCTTGTTTTTCTTTATCAGATTTTTTTTTAAAAAGTCTATTTTGTTACCTATTGGTTTGTAGAAAACTACCCAAAACATTGAGGCTTAAAGCAATAATCATCTTATTAGGTCTTATACTTTGTGAGTCAAGAATTTGAGCAGGACTCAGCTGGGTGGGCAATGAGTGGTATCGACGGAACTCATCAGTGCTAATCACTTGGAGAGTGGGCTGATCTGGAGGGTCCAAGTCAGCTTCTCCTACATGTGACTGGTGACTTAGTAGGGATGGATGGAAGGCCGGGTTCCACTGGGATTGTTGACTGCAATGCTGCACATGGCCTCTCTGCGTGGCAATCTCAGAGAGTCAGATTTTATGCAAAATGGTTCAGGGATCCTACAGATAGTGTGAGCCCGAAACCTGACACAGCATCTCTCTAACTGTATTCAATTGGCCCAGCAGGTACAGAATCTTCCCAGATCTGATGGAAAGGAACAGAGACACCACCTCGCCATTGGAGGAGTATTAATGAGTTTGCAGAGTGGTCATTTTGTTTGTTTATTGTTGTATAACACTCACAAAAAAATTGAAAACATAGTATAGAGAATGTCTTTTTACCCCACCCAACTTCCTTCAATACTAATATCTTAGTAATCATAGAATATTGCCAAAAACAGGGAGTTGACTGCAGTACTTTTTAACTCAGGAACAGAACATATTCAGACTTCACAAGTTTTTACATGTCATCGTGTGTGTGTGTGTATATTGTATTCAGAGTTCCATGAAATTTTATCACATGTAAACACAAGTAACCGTCATCACAGTCAAGATGTGGAACTATTTCATCACCACAAAGAACTTCCTCCATATGGGCAATTTTAATCCACCACAAGGTCTAACACAGACAACAGATATTCTTCAATTTGAAGCCCAACACTGTTACTTAAAAGCTGGGTGATTCTATTGCAGATCCTCAGTTTCTTTAACAGTAAAATGGGTCAACCAGGACAGGCTCCATAGAAACCAGAAAGCCCAAGTCACAGATCCAACTTAAAATCTCAACTTCATCTTTGTGAACACAAGGAAATGAGCTTCAGTTAATTTCAGCTCAGTTCATCAGTAAAATTGGGATAAAACAGCACAAATGTTGTAAGAATGTAGTGAGGATTAAGGAAGATAATGTGTGCAAAACTCCAGCACAGTACCTACCAGAGAATCTTAAGAGTCTTTCCCCCATTCTTTTACATTTTTCCACTCACTTGTAACCCTGCCATCTTGAGGAGCTTGTATATTTACATACTAAGCTTTATGGTAATTGGCTTTGGTTAATTATTTGTGTAATTGGTTAGACACAATCCTATAGTGATTGTTAACAGGGTATTGTTTTTTAGAATTCATTTTTTAACCAATTCTAAATCAAACCATCCTTCTCCTCTTACTCTGAACAATAATAGATCATGCAGAAATGCAGCCCCCAAATCTTAGCACGATTAAAGAAAACCCAATGTGAAAAATCCAACTGTCAGAGTTCCACACATCTTTGAGAAATTCCCCGTATTTGGTTCTGAGCTGTAGGTATCAAAATCTTCTGCTTCCTTATAATGTCACCACAGGAAATACAAAAAAAAAAAAAAAAGGAAAACAGAAGAAATTTACCTCTCCTGGCAAAAGAACGATTTTCCCCTTTCTATTAATACTGTCATTTTCTCATTCTCAAGAATTACTTTTCAGTTCCTCAGCATTTTCCTTCTCTTCTTATGTATTCTAAGCCTGAATTCATTTCTGGAAAGGAGAATCACTGGGTCTGGAATCAAGGCAGAATTTGACTGAGGATTTACCCAAAGTGTCTTGGCCTGAAAAGTCTTGAGGCTACTTTTTTTCTTTTGCCACAGTCTACTTTCTGCCTCTGTCTCTTCCACAACCACATTTCTGGTACACCCTATATGTGTGTTTCTGGGGCCTGCAAACTTAGAAACGTGGCATTTGTATGGTTTTACTTAGGGAGAATTTAAGTTGAAACAGCCCAATAGCATGACTTTAAAACAAAACAAAACACCAGCTTCTGAGAGTCTGCAATGGTACCCAGGCGATATTGGACAGAAATTAAATTATGACTGTTTGAAGGAAACATGAGAATTCTTTGGTTTATCTATCCTCCAAGAGAGACTTGCTCCTGAGCTGGGTGAAACCTCTGGCCTCATTCCTAAAACATTGCAAACTTTGGTTAGTACGTATTTGCTGAAGAAAGCACACAGGTGTCTGTCCTCTGCTCAGCCTAAAAGTAGCATTAAGTGGCAATAATCAGCCCCACGCATATCATGAATTGGACTCCGTGAATCAGCAGCTAGGGACATTAGTTCGATTTTGACACGCCTGCTCAAATTCGGGGCCACCTCTTTTTTATTTTAAAAAAGGAAACAACCATGCTCACTTTTACTCTGAAGACTTCTGGAAAGATGGAGCTTTGCAATAAGATCTCTAAAATAGTGTGTCTTCAACTTTAATGTGCACATAAATCTCCGGAGGATCTTATTAAAATGCAGATTCTGATTCAATGCGTCTGGGGTGCACCTCGAGATTCTGCATTTTACCTGGCTTCAAGATGCCACTGAGACTGCTGGGGACCATGCTTTGAGTAGCAAGGTTCTAAGGCACTTCAGTGATGAAGAATTGAGAAAAAACTTTGAGGTCCCTTGCAAATTTTCTCCTTAGAAATACTTTCTTCTAAATGTTGAATATTTTCAGTAAAGCTTTTTAATCCCTTGTAGCTTATTTCATAAGGCAGACTGCCTAAAAGCGAGCAACCAATAAGCGATCAGCCTGCACTCTTCTGAGTTCTGAAGGCATCCAGTCTAAGAGCCAAAGCCAAGCAGCAAGCTGAAGGGCTCTTCCTGTATGTGTCAGTCTTCTGTGGCTGCTGTAACAAATAATCACCAGCATATTTGTGTATGACAACACAATTTTATTATCTTACAGTTCCAGAAGTCAGAAATCTGAAAGTGGATTACACTGGACTAAAAATCAAGCTATGGACATGACTGCATCCACTCTGGAGGCTCTAGAGGAGAATCCACTTTTTGCCATTTCCAGTTTCTTGGGGCCTCTCACATTCCTTGGCTTGTGGGCTCTTCCTCAATCTTCAAAGCCAGCAGTGTAGCATTTTTCCAATCTCTCTCTGAGTTCTGTTTCCAGCATCACATCTCCTTCTCGAACTCTGACACTTCTTTTTCTCTCTTATCTTCTTTCTATCTCAAGGTTCTTACCAATCACACCCACAAAGTTTCTTTTGTCATGTAAGGTAACAGTTACAGGTTTCAGGGATTAGGATGTGGACATGGTTGGGGGCCGTGATTCTACCCACTACATCTTATTTCCATTGGGGAATCCTTGTGGAATGGTTTTGCTCTAGACAGCGTTAGGGTGTAAACAGACCTTCTAAGAGGCCAATATAGGATTGTGTCTAACCAATTACACAAATAATTAACCAAAGCCAATTACAGCTTTGACTTCAGGAGTTCTGAGAAATATCTTCCTAAGACTAAAAACTCCCCCACAGACCAATTTATTTGATTTAAATCATGTGGTTGATTGTTTTCCAAACACAACAATATTCTCCAGTCTATATGCTCTTTTACAATATGACCTTGCCACCCTCCCATCCAGTGGTTGACGTGTGTGTTCCCAGCCTTTAGACGTGGGTGGTCTGTGACCATTTTGACCAATAGAGTCTAATAAAGTATGGCAGAAGTTATATTGTGTAACTTTTAAGATTAGGTCATAAAAATCAATACAGCTTCTGCCTTGTCCACTAAGATATTCAAGCTAGAACCTCAAAACACCATGTAAGAGGTCCAACTAACCCTGAGGCTGCCACCTCAAGAAGCAGCCCAGGTCACATGGGAGGGTCATTTGTAAGTGCTAAGCAATGGCATTTCTAAGTGATTCCAGCTCCTGTAAGTAAATCTGCCTTGCAGATTTCTGTAGCAGAGAATTCCAAGCAGAGTGGGCTGTGGTGCAGAGGTCACGAGGCTGAAGTGTGCTGTTCATTTTGAACAGAGGAGTGACATGGTCTGGTTTAGCATTTAACAGGTCCTGGGAGCTGGGATCACTTAGAAATGCCTTCGCTTAGCACCTACATACCCCAGTCATTGTATTACGTCCAGATTAGACCTTAGACATTGTGGAGCAGAGAACACCTATTTGTACCTTCTCCTATCAAAACTCCTGAATCACAGAATCTGTTACATAATGAAATGGTTGTTTATGCCATTAAGTTTGTGAACACTTCGTTACACAGCAAAGATAACTGAAACAAAGTACATCTCTTTGGAATACGAATATCTACCAATATGAGAAATATAAACACTCAAATTGCAGAGTATTTATTAACTTATTCATTTATTCACGAACTCTCTTGCATGTCCATTTATGAACACATGCATGCTCTCCTAATTTATTCATGTATTTATCCAAAAGCGTGATAAATTCTCACTACATACAGAGATAACTATGTCTATCCTTACCCTCTGAGACTTCACTTGGCAGTGGGAATTCATTCATTCATTTCATAGATATTTATTGCCTGAGAAGTGCTCCTCAGAGATGCATCAAAATAGGAACAGAATTTCTTTCCTGCTTTGGTTGGAAAAGTCCCAGGGAAGGCACCTCATTGGCTCTATTGGATGATGTGTCCAATGCTGCACCAATCATCCAGGCCAAGAGGGTGGGGAGCTAGCATGGGCAGCCTCTATTCAAACCATATGTTTCGAGAGGAGGCAGGAACGATTTATCAAAGAAGTACCAGTCCCTGAAGAGGTGAGGGTGCTGCCAGGTCAAACAATGGCTGTCCCTTACAGAAGACCCACCTTGTCTGTTCCCCATGGCCATCATGCACCACGTTGGGCACCTAGCACTGTTCATCCACCTGCTTTGGCTTTAACTTCCAAACTCTAGAGGCGTTTCTAATTCTTGGAAGCAGCAACTCATATTTTTAAAAGCTGCTGTTTGTATCATTTACCATAAAATCAGCCAGGCTATTAAAAAAGTCACCAGAGGCTTCCCAGAGGGAAAGAGAGCACCATTGGTAAAGAAGCCCTTCTTTCCCTGGGCAATTCCAAATGTCAACTCTCTGACAATCTGACTCTCTGGTGTACCGCTACTCTGCAGGTTACATGGAAAGAAATCTATTCTATATCTCAGTCCAGTGACATTCTGGGAAATATCTGGAATTTTTTGGCTGCTCACAAAATTCCTATAAGATTCTGGAAAAATCTTACACAGATCTGTGAGTAATAGGGACTTGGTTATCTCAAGGCATCTCAATCAACATGAGGAGGTAAAAAGAGAATCTGTTTTGAAACCCGGCAGATCTATATATGAATCTCTTTGTTCTGCTATTTATCAGCCATGTGAACTTGGGCAAGTTACTTTTCTCTAAGGCTCAGTCTTTCCATCTTTAAAATGGGCATTATGATGCTCACTCAGCAGTTTCCAAGGGCTACTATGAAAGAATTAAATCAGTTAATGGATGGAAATGTGTGTTACAAAGTCGTACAGACATCTTGGTTATTCCTGTTGTTGTTGCTGTCACTTTCGGTGATAAGTCATAAAGCTGCACATCTTTTCTGATATGGGATTCAAGGGTATCCCAGGAATGGAAAAGAAGGCTGTATACTGCGAGAAAATGAAAGAACAAAATGATATATAGTATATCTAACTATGGAAGTAAAAACAATAAAGTTTCTAGAACACACTCTAGGAGTTTTTTTTTTTAACTTTTATTTGGATAGGGAATGATTTCTTAAATAAAAACAAAAGATACCCCTGAAACATCAAATTTAAAGAAAATATATATATATAATAAACTAAGAACTTCTGTTCATGAAGACACACTATTAAAACAGTAAAAAGTGAAGTAACTAAAAAGAAAAAGATATTCAACACTTATCACCTAGTAAAGGCTCATTTTCAGAATATGTAAACAGCTTCAGAAATCAGCAAGAAAAAGAGAGATAACCCAATTTTTAAAAATGGGAAGGAGCCAGGCACAGTGGCTCATGCCTGTAATCCTCACAATTTGGGAGGCTGAGGTGGGTGGATCATCTGAGGTCAGGAGTTCAAGACCAGCCTGGCCAACATGGTAAAACCCCATCTCTACTAAAACTACAAAAATTAGCTGGGAGTGTTGGTGGGCACCTGTAATCCCAGCACTTGGGAGGCTGAGGCAGGAGAATTGCTTGAACCCGGGAGACGAAGGTTGCAGTGAGCTGAGATCACATTGTTGTGCCATTGCACTCCAGCCTGAGCAACAGGAACAAAACTCTGTCACAAAAAAAAAAAAAAAAAAAAAAAAAAAAAAAAGGGCAGGAAACTAAACAGGCATTTTATGAACTATCTCCAAACAAATGGCAAACATATAAACTGTTGTTCAGCCTCAATAATAATCATAGTATTGCTAGTTAAAGCCACAATGAGATACTACTATACACTTACCAGAACCACTACTAATTCAAAATACAGACAATACCAAGTGTTGACAAGTATGTGGAACAACTTGAACTCTTATACATTGAGGGTGGGAATATAATTTCATGCAAACACTTTTGAAAACGTTTTGACATACATAAAAATATACATGCATGCTTCAACTGATCAATTCCATTCCTAGGTATATATCTAACAGAAATGAGTGTACCGAGAGAGGGAAAAGAATGTTCATAATGATACTATTCACATTAACCTCAAATAATTCAAATAGCGGTCAACAGAAGAATCAATCAATAATTGCATCATCATGCAACACAGTGACATTTGATGATAAACAAAAACTTCAGACACAGTAGAAAGGAAGCTTGCATACGCAGCATTCAGAAAAATAAATCGGCCACAAAATAATGCATTTTACTTACGTGAAGTGCAAAAGTAGTCAAAACTAATATTTGATGTTAAAAATCCAGAAAGAGGTTACTTTTGTGGAAAGTGATGGATGAAGGGTAACAATTTAGAAGACACAGGGAGGGGAGCATCACACACTGGGGCCTTTGCGGGGGTGGGGGTGTGGGGGGCTAGGGGAGGGAGAGCATTAGGAGAAATACCTAATGTAGATGACAGGGCGATAGATGCAGCAAACCACCATGGCATGTGTTTAACTATGTAACAAACCCGCACCTTCTGCACATGTACCCCAGAATTTAAAGTATAATTTTTTAAAAAGATACAATAGTTAATGAAACAGAAAAAAAAAAACAGCATAAAAAAATTAGAGAGGGCAGGAGGGAGACTTAAAAGGAGCTAATAACATCTTATGTCTTGATCTGGCAAACTTTTGCAATTTCATTGAGGCATTCATTTAAGTTTCCTGTTTTGTATTTTCTGTAGGTACAGTATAATTCATAAGACAGTTGAAAAAAGATTCAGAAGGCCTGCCTTGTACTCTGACTTCAATGGGCCACACCCTCCCTGTAGCTAAAGCCCCAAGCGCTGTTTACCTTAGGATTAGGAGGATATGTACTCGAGGCTCCATCACCAGACCTCCCTCCTTGGGACCAGCAAGTCTGCTACATCCGGTTGGCCTGAGGCCAGCTTCCTCCACTCCTGGGGTCTTTTGTACTCCTCAGGTGGAAGTGATCTCCCAGCATGCTCTGCACCCCTCAGTTGGAGGCGGGGGGGCCTGGGTTTTGTTTCTTCAGTGTCACCCTTCCCTGTGGGCTGCTTCAAATGAATCCTTGGAGGACAGAGAAATGAGAGAGTATTAAAAATGTCAGAGACAGATCCTGAGATACACAGCTGGGTAAACAGAGCCAGGGGAGAAGTTTTTATTAGTGGCTTTATGGTCATGCTTACTTAAGTTATGGATGTAAGGTAGGGGTGGAGGAGAAGGGCTTGAGGGTTTTCTACCCATTTCCAGACCTGCTCAGTCCCAATCATCTGGCACCTTCGGATGTGGAGGGGCGTCCCTCAGTTCTGAGGGGACTTACCATGTTAGGAAACTGTATACCTGTGCATTATGCCTCTGCAGAGAATTTTCCTTCCTGATGACAGAAACATAAAAGGCCTTTTCTCTTGGATTTCCTTAGGAAGCCTCACCCCACCTGGGGAAGAACTGATGCCATGTCGTTTCTCTGGCAAAACTTGGTCAGTTTCACATGAGAAGTAGGAAAAGGGGTGGTATTTTTGAGAAGTAGAGGATGGAAACTTCTCTGATCTATTGTCTCATGGTCAATGTTTTCCCAAGTCACCAGAAATGAAAGCCTTCTCTAGAACTGGAATGCCCAAAGCAGTCACCTTGTGAATACTCATTATATAGGTCAGAGACCAGAGTTTAAATTCAGGCTTACCAACTTGTTGCTACTTGATCTTGGGAAAATTATTTAGGCTTCTGTTTCCACATCTCTAAAATATAAATAAAATAGTACCCACCTCATAGTACTATTGTGAGGGATAAATAAATACATTTTTGTAAAGCAGTTAGCACAATACCAGACACACAGTAAGCCCTCAACGAATGTTAGATACCATCAGTGATAGAACACCTCTTCCCAGTGGACATAATATCTGCATTATACCAAAATATAAGAGTGATATGAATAGCATAGGGTGGTCTCATTTTTATTATTGCATAACAATCTGCTCCCAAATGCAGTCGTGTCTGGGCTCAGTGGCTCACACCTGTAATCTTCAGTTGTTTTGGAGGGTAAGGTGGAAAGATCATTTGGGCCCAGGCATTTGAGATCAGCCTGGGCAACACGGTGAACTCCGTTTCTAAAATTTTTTTGTTTATAGTCAAGTGTGGTGGTGCATGCCTGTGACACAAACTACTTTGGAGGCTGAGGCAGGTGGATCACTTTAGCCTGGGAGGTTGAGGCTACAGTGAGCCGTGATCACACTATTGTATTCCAGCCTGGACGACACAGAGTGAGACCCTGTCAAAAAAAAAAAAAAAAAAAAAGTAGTAGCATAAAACAAAGGCCATCTCATGTTCTCTGTGAGTCAAAAATTTGGAGAGGGCACAGAGGAACTGGGTGAGCTCTGCTCCACTGTGTCTAGAGTCAAGTGAGAAAACTTTAAAACAGCTGGGACTAGAGAATCCACTTCCAAGTGTCTGGTGCCTTGACAGGGATGGCCGGAAGGCCAGATTCAGGAGGGACTGTCAGCTGACATAGCTCCCAGTGGTCTACCCACTGCGGCAGCCTGGGATAGTTAGATGTCTCATCTGGTTGCTCAGCGCCCCAGCAAATAAGGCACAAGTTGCAATGCCTTTTATGATCTAACCCTGGAAGTCACATAGCATCACTTCTGCCATAAAAGCCCACCTAGATTCAACTGGAAGGGTCATAGACTCTATTTTCTATTTTCCCATGAGAAGAGTGTCAAAAAACTTGTGACTTTTTTTTGTAAACCACCAGAGTTTACTCTGTGCCAGATCGTGAGCTACATTCTTACTACATGTGATTGCATGTAATCTTCACAATGAGCTAATGAAGTCAGAGTTATTACTTTCATTTTCTAATATGAGGTGCCAAGTGGTTTCTTGCCCAAAGTGAAACAGCTAATTATTTGACCCACATGTGTTTGTACCATGTTGTCTGTCTTCAGAGTCAATGTTCTTGTTAACCCCATAGTATTGAATCCCTCCCAAAATAAACAGGTAGATAGATAAAAGAAGACAGGTAGCTAGACAGAGAAATAGATATAGATATACAAGTAGATGGTAAATGATAGATAGATACACAGATAGATAGATAGATACATAGATACATACATGCCAAACCTAGGTTAAGTTGAAATCCGAATTCTTAAGGGATTGCAGGATCTTTGCAAACCTGAATCTATACCAGCTCTTTGAACAAGGAGAATTCTTAGGAAACTAAAATAACACGAATATACCTGAGAACTCTGACAAAGGCCTCCTAAGTGGTATCTACAAGATGCTGAACATCTGGCTACTTCCAAATATTTGGATGATAGACTACCAGATTTCATCCAGCTTTTCTTCCATTTGTTTGATAAACACAGCTGGCTTGAAAATTAGTCGTGAAGTCTTAACAGTGGTAGAGTCCTTAGAGATTTTCTCATCTAAACCCCTCTTTATACAAATGCAGGTAAATGTTCACCCATAGAGAGGAAGGGTTCTGAGAAAGTTATCCACCAAGTGGCTTTGTCATCCTTATTTCAATGTGACTTGAATAAAATCTATTCTGATGTAAATAAGATATAGCTTAGGATCCAACAATCTACTTCCTGGGAAAATCATACACAGATCTGTAGGATGGTAGTTGTGGTGGAAAGGAGCTGGGAACAGCATAGGTATTCCCCTGTGATGGTTAATATTGACTGTCAACTTCATTGGATTGAAGGATGCAAAGTATTGTTCCTGAGTGTGTCTGTGAGGGTGTTGCCAAAGGAGATTAACATTTAAGTCAGTGCACTGGGAGAGGCAGACCCACCCTCAGTCTGGGTGGGCACCATGTAATCAGCTGCCAGCGTGGCTAGGATAAAAGCGGGTGGAGGAATGTGGAAGGACCAGACTGGCTGAGTCTTCTGGCCTCCATCTTTCTCCCATGCTGGATGCTTTCTGCCCTTGAACATCAGACTCTGAGTTAATTCAGCTTTTGGATTCTTGGACTTACATCAGTGGTTTGCCAGGGACTCTCAGGCCTTCAGCCACAGACTGAGGGCTGTGCTGTCGGCTTCCCTACTTTTGGGGTTTTGGGACTCAAACTGGCTTCCTTCTCAGCTTGCAGACGGCCTATTGTGGACTTCACCTTGTGTTATGTGAGTCAATACTCCTTAATAAACTTCCCTTTATATATACATCTATTAGTCCTGTCCCTCTAGAGAACCCTGACTAATACACCACCTCTATGGGAATGATACCAAAGCTATAAGGAATGTGTAGCATGGAACCCTATGCATTAGTTGGAAACAAATACACATGTGCACAAAAGATAAACACATATATTTTAATATATTCATTCAGCAACAAGGAGAGGTCTTAAAAACATGATGTTGAATAAAAAATTCAACTGGGAAAGTAAGGTTTACAGCTCAATAACTTTTATGTAAATCAAGCACATGCACAAATTCATACTGTATGTTTTAGAAGGAAAAGTACTTAAGGGCATATTTCAGACATGTAAAAGAGAACGACTTTAGATGCTTCCAGGGAGTGGAGAGAGATGGGAGTGGGGACTGGGATGAAAGAGGGAAATACAACAGATACAATGCAATGTGATATAACAGAAAACAATAGAACACAGGCCAGGCGCGGTGGCTCACGCCTGTAATCTCAGAACTTTGGGAGGCTGAGGCAGGAGGATCATGAGGTCAAGAGTTGGAGACTATCCTGGCCAACATGGTGAAGCCCATCTCTATTAAAAATACAAAAATTAGCTGGACATGGTGGTGAACACCTGTAGTCCCAGCTACTTGGAAGGCTGAGGCAGAAGAATTGCTTGAACCTGGGAGGCAGAGTTTGCAGTGAGCCAAGATCATGCCATTGCAATCTTGGCCACTGCACTTCAGCCTAGTGACAGAATAAGACTCCGTCTCAAAAAAAAAAAAACACACAATGTAATAAAATGATGTAAGAGCAGCACTGTGCATATGTTAAGATGATAACATGTTATCAAATGAGAAGCACCGCTACTCTGCAGATTACATTAAAAAAATATATCCTATGTCTCAGTCCAATGACATCATGAGAATACCAAGAATTTTTTGGCTGCACAAAACACCCCTGCTTTTGGTCAAAAGTTCATTGAATGAAGCCAAAGAGTGAAAGAAGCATGTCCTTTAAAAATCTTGTTTTCATCAGCGATAATGGGTTTAAGCCACATGTGAAATATGGCGCAGGTTTCACCTTTCAGGGCCTTCAGGAACCCGGTTTCCCCTCGCCTGTCTCCAGGATTTACATCTCAGCAGGTGATCCCACTGTGGTCAGCTAGAGAGATCACTTTTCGGAAATGACAGATGAATTTCCATCTTCCGAAAGGAAAGGCCTTTTCTCCAGCCATCAGACATGTTTTCTGGATGGTGCCATCCACCACCAATATCACAGAGCAAAGGAAGTCATTTTCATTTTTAGCACTGTTTATGCTTTGTAAAATCCTCTCACCGTTATCACGTAAATTGTAGGTGGATTAGGAATTATTGTCCCAGTAGAAAGCGAGGTAAAAAATAAAGCCACATCCAATGATATGCCCAAAGTTGTACAGGTGTCTTTCAACTCCCATCCTAGAACTTTCTAATATTCCTCATGTAATATCTGTACTTCTACTATTCCTAAGAACAGTAATTTCAATGATTGATTTATCAGTATGTGTCAAGTACTTTACATGAAAGATGTCATTGAACCCTCCTATGTTTGACATACTGTTTTATCCATTTAACAGACAAGAAGACTGCTGTATGGGAGTCAAGTAACTTGCCCAGGATAACACAGCTAATACTTGGCAGGGCTGGTATTCAAACCCTGATGTTCAGTTCCAAAGCCTTGCCCTGTAATCACTGTACTTTGCTACCTAGATCCATAAATCCAGTTCTTTGTGTAATTTCTCAATAGATATAAGCATCTTGTTAATTTGTTCATGCATTCATTAAGTATTTATTTATTACTTGTTATGTGCCAGACACTGGGCTAGTCTCTTTAGTCTCTTTACTCTTTAGATAGATGTGTGGGTGACAGGAGGAATAATCAAAGATCCAAATTCTTGAGTCAACGTTATTTAAGCCCGGGTTCCCCAGAAAACAGGCTGAAACAGAGATATATGTGTTTTTACTTTGTTGGCAGATGTGATCCCAGGGATCAAATGAGACCTGGAGGAGCAGAGTAGGGGAAGAAAAAAAAAGAGAGAGAGCTAATACAAGAATGTGTTGTTATTGAGTGTGCCACCATGAAAGGACAGAACTCTGCGAGAAGCCACTGGGAATGTGCCTCAGCTCGTCTGCCTTGGGAGAAGGAAAAGGAAGCGTTCATCTCCCGCTCACATCCCTTATTCATCAATTCGTCATTCCCGCCATTTCCAGGTTGTGCACAGGTGGGTGAAGACTTGGTTCTCTGCTGAGTACCAGACTGTGACAACAAAAGCAAAAACCTGGGGGCAGGAGCAAGAGGTATACAGAGTGAACCTGAGGTGGAACTCTATACATTGCCCCTGCGTGAAATCCGGTCAGACCCTGCGTAGAACCAGACACCAAACAGCAGCTGGAATCCAAGACAGCAAAGGCAAGGGGATGAGCAGCGTGCATCAGAGGTCTCTGAATCAACTATTTACCAGCCAAGTTCCAGAGCCAAATATTAAATAATAGCTTTTATCATGGAAATAACTATATCAGTATGAGCATGGTACTTGCCACAAAGGTCAATCAGATTCCAGACTCTCGATGCATACACATTATACATGATGTTTTAATGCATGTAGACAACCTCACCAATCCTCACCAGGATGATATGAACCAAGTATGGAGATGAGCATGTTTCCATGGACAGATGAGGAACAGAGTTGAGTGGTGAAGTTGGTTGCTAGGGTTACCCAGACATGAACTGGGATTCAAATTCAGATCTCCAACTCCAGGGCTCTTTCCCTGGTATCTGAAAACTTAGAATTCTTGTCCTATTCTATTCCAGGAAAAGACAGCTGGGTGAGAGGGAAGAACAGCTGCCATTAGCTTCATAAAAGATGAGTTTCTTGCCCCCTACTGCTACAGAAGGAAGGGAATGAATTCTTTGGTTCTAACTGGAAATAAAGAAAACTAACCTAAAACATTGTGAGACAAGGAAAGAATATTTTTTCAATTTTATTCAGAAAGGGATTTAACCCATTCAGATATTCATGACCAGTTACTATATGTGTGATTCTAGGAGAGTTACTTTTCTTCATGCCTCAGTTTTCTCCTCTGTAAAATGGAAATGATGATAGCACCTAACTCAAAATATTGCTGGAGGGATTTTTTAAAAATCAGAACTGAACACAGCAAGAGATGCAGGAAATTAGCTCTTATTAGCATCATCCATAGACTACTTTACCACCCGTCACTAGACTTATTTATCCAGGTTATCTGAACAGTTTACATTTTCCTATTTTCCTTCTCAAATACCTTTAGTGTTTGCGTTCAAGGGCCTACAAAATAGGATCTTGTCTCCCTCTTGATTCTTTTTCAGAACCTATATGCTGCTCCCTAAGCACACACTGCAGTTTCCTGCTTTCAGGATTCTACCCATGCCCTGCCTTCCATGTGGAATACTCTCTCATCCTTGTTCATCCATCCACTCATTCAGTACTATTCAAAGCCATCTAGGAGCCAAGCCCATGGCTTAGCCTTGAAGATATAACAGCTAAGCTTGGTACCTGCCCTAAGGCACTTGCCCTTTCACTTAAGGCAGGTGAAAAGCATTTATCTTCAGAGCTAACTCCAGTTCACCATAGCTGGTTGGGCTGCCCATAGTGCTGTATTGAGGTGGATACACCACCTTCAGCTCAGCGGCAAAGTCAGTTGTTGTGGTTCATGGATTTCTACCATGGGCAGAAGATAAAGAGAAGGAACATTCCATTTGCCATTTCTGGTCAAGGGGAAATTTGACTTATCTTTTAGCGACCTTCTAAAATTCTACCTCTTCTATCAAAATAGACCACATTCATCTATTCCTACCCTTAACCAGGTGTGCATTGACTCTCTATCTGGGCACTAGCAACTCATCCCTATAAGAGCACCCATTTTAGCTTTATACACTTGACAGTGAGATCTCTGAAGACAGAGACCATTATTACCCATCCTTAATTCCCTACCACCTAGCACAGTGCCTTAAATATGGTTAAGAATTATCTTCAGGACAGAAAAGTGAGGTTTCCTGGTTTTCTTTATGTTGTAGTTTTTGTTGGCATTGTTGGTGGTGGTGGTGGCAATAGTGATGATGGTGGTGTTGGCAAAGATGTGAAGGCCATTATTATTAACAGAAGGCCATTATTATTAATAGTGGTTGTGTTGATGGGTTAACGCCGGTGGTGGTGGTGATGGATGTGGTGATAATAATGGTGATGGTAAAGGTGATGATAAAGGTAGTGTTTTGATAGTGGTGACTTCTTTCCTTTACTTCCCCACAAATTGATTGAAATACATTATCATATTGCATTAGAGGAACTGACCCCATGAATCTGAAATTATTTTGTCAGTTCTCAAATTCACACATTAACAATATTTCAATACCTTTCACAGGTAGCCTGGTTTTCAGGCAATTAACACAAATCAAGAGAAAGAGGCGTAGAGGATAGCCACCACCTAGATACATTGTTAAACCTGAAGATCGTTTGTTTTTTTTTTTTTTTTTTGCAAAATATATTGTACTGTGAGTAATGATTGTCCTGCTGCGCTTTCAAGGAAAGCATACGTTGTATACTCAGAGTTTAATTTGAGAACGCGCTGCAGTAAGCTCATTAACTGTAGTATCTCCATCAATCTTAACAACCACCCTGACAGTGAGGTCCTATTTTACTCATTTTGCAAATGAGCAAACTGTGGCTCAAAGAGTCTAAGAGACTGTGGCAGTGCTTAAAGGCTGGTGTGTCTGATTCCAGTGCCACCAGTCTAATTTCCCTGGGCTACAAGGTCTCAGAGGAACTTGGATCCTGGAAGCGAGAAGTGACCTATCTCAGATCTCCACTAGAATGTCCCTTGGTGGTCCCAATGCTCATGGGCCACCAAGCCCATTCTCACCTGACACAGCCTAAGACCTCTCCTCTCTGCCCCCAAAGGTCACATACCTAGAGCAATATACTTGAGGCCCCCGTTTGTGCCTCACAACAATATCTTTGCCTCTGTTTCCTGCGCTGATGAAGGCCCTGTAGGAAACACATCTATTGCTGCCCTGGTAGCCTCTGCATTTCCCTTTTCCTGTATCTCAGCCACTTCCTTATTTGCTAATCACTCCAGCATTTTACTCTACAGACAAGCATCAGTGCCGACCTAAGCCAGATCCTGGACATGTCCCCACCCTGCCAGTTGTGCATAACTGATCACAAAGCCCCCACCTTCTTAAAAGAATATTCAGACACCAGTTCTACGAGATGGGCAGGGATTATCAAATCACACTTAAGTTGGTCCTTCAGATGAATGTCGCAGAATTCAACAGCATACGTGTCAGGTTAGGAGCAACACATTTGGGAAATAAGCCACCACCCAAGACCTTCTGATCTCACACATTTTTACCAAAGGCCATTTTGGAAAGTAATTTTTATGTAGATAGTTCTTCGTACTTAACCAAGATTCATTTGCTGCTGAGCATGTAAGATGTACAATGCATTAAAATAATGTAATTATTTTGTCTATACTATTAATATTTTCCATTTTAAATAACTTATTTTTAAAATACAAAGATGATTGTATATTGTTATAAAATACAGGAGCATTGGAGAGAAAAAGTTACACATATTTCTGTCATCCAGATATTGGTGGTGTTGTATATAATTAATTATATACTTGTAAACATAGCTATAAAGATTTATTAGTGTCTTTTTCATAAAATTGGTATGGTACTCTTTATTCTGCATTTTAATTTACTGTATCACGAATAACTTTTTATTACATTTAGAATTCTTCAACAGCATACATTTTATTGGCTGCATAGAATTTTATTATAAGAATAAACCATAATTTTTATAATCAACCTCTTTACTCTTAGGCATTTTTGTTGTTTCCATTTTTTTTAACTGTTCTACACAACAGTGCAGTGAACTTCCTTGACAGTAAACTGTTGTAGCCATCCATGATTAGTTAGCAAGACAAATTTCTAACTGAAGTATTCCTAGGTCAAAGGAAATGAACTTTTAAAGTATAACCGCTTTCAAATTTATAGCATTTCATAATTGGTTCTTTCCACTAATTTTTATGACATGTAAAGTCTCACTATTATTTCAAGTTACTGAGATTTTATGACCTTATTTTCATAATTATCAGTGTAATAAAGCAAATTTCCCCTTCAACTACTTTTCATCGACTTTTCTTTTGCCCTTATAGATCATCTTTGCCTAAGAAAAAAAATCCTCCTCCCTTTGAGAAAGTATGAGAAAATAATGTTCATTAAATGTACATCTATGGGCATTCATGATATTTATTCTCTGTATATATTTTTTCTGTGTGCTTGAGTAATTACATGGCTAAAAGGAAAAGGAAAATAAGTATGTAGTGAAAATAGTGGAGACACCAAAGAATCAACATTTCTCCCTGAGAGGAGCTTAAAAGAATCCATAGAAAAGGAGAGACTTTATCTGAGCCTTGGAAAAAACGGGGAGGCATGTGCTCACCTAATAGGATGGGTGACGAACAAGGTGCTTCAAGCAGACGAGGCAGCCTGAAAAAAGGCAGGGGGTGTGAAATGGTACAGCGCAGCCAGGAACACCATGGGTACTCCTGAGCCTGCCTCTTATAAACACATTACTTACCATCTCTGCTTCTCAGTTTCCCTCTCTCTAAAATGGGGCTAATGCAACTATAAGCCTCCCAGGGTTACTGTGTTGATCCAATTGTGCTTCTATAACAAAATGCCACAGACTAGGTAATTATAAACAACAGAAGTTTATTTCTCACAGTTCTGGGGCCTGGGAAGTCCAAGATCAAGCAGGCAGGTTTGGTGTCTGGTGAGAACACTATTTCCTCTTCCAATATGGCACTTCATTGCTGCGTCTTCCAAAAAGGATGGATGCTATGTCCTCACATGGCAAAGGATGGAAGGGCAAGAAAGTGTTCCCTTCAACACTGATCCCTTTTATAAGAATGCTAATCTCATTCATGGTGACTTAGTCACCTCTCAAAGGCCACACCTAATACTCTTGCATTTGGGATTAAGTTTCAACACAAATTTTAGAGGGGACACCATCATTTAAACCATGATAGTTATCATAAGGATTCTGTGGGATAAGCACCTATCACAGCACCTGACAGTTGATAAGTACTCCAAAATTATGAGCTATGAAAAAGATAAACTCCAACATGGTGAGCACATAGTGTATAAGTAGGGTGGGCAGGAAGAAACAGAAATGACACAATTCATTCATTCATACATCCTTTCATTCAAAGTTCACTGAGTAGGGGATACAGCTTTGAACATCATGCTACCCTGTCCTCAAAGCATATTAATCTACATGGCTAGAGAGCAAGGTACAATCCCTTCAATATTGGGAGTAAATATCTGTGTCCTGATGAAGAGATGTGGTCTCCAATCTGGAGGGAGCATCTAAATGCCTTTACATAGCATGTAAGACCCTTTGCTGTATTCGCAGAAACTGTTTGGTGTGTGTAATTCTTGGTAAATAAGTTGCAATCGTGATAAATGTCACTCCAACCCAGGGTTACACATCCCCAGTAGGGAGCTATCATTCCAGGTAATAGCAGGTAACAGATCATGGGATTCTGAAGGACGGTATAGTGCAGTGATTAGAATCACAGACTCTGGAGCCAGACTGTTAGATTCAAGTCATATAACCAAATCATATATTTATATCACAGTAATTCCTACCTCATATCGTACAGCTGTTGGGAGGATTAAGTGAGGAAATATATGTAAATTACATAGGACACTGCTTAGAACATGAGTGCTTTACTATTATTATGTCTTACCAAATCTTAATATTTGATACTCATTATATGAAGGAAGGAAGGAAGGAAAGAAGGAAGGAAGGAAGGAAGGAAGGAAAGAAGGACTCTTTTAAACCAAAGAGTGACAGGATACACTCAGTATTTCAGAAACAGCCAACTTTCCTTATCATTCCTCTGGAAATTGGCTGAACTGCTGAATCTCTCTCTTTGGAAGAATTTACCTATGGATGAGTTCAACAGGGCTACTAAAGATTACATTCCCTTCAGTCCCAGCAGCTTTCTGGTCTTTCCTCTCCACACCAGGACCTCTAGATCATCTAAGAAACATTCTTAGATGAATACCTGAGGTTGGAATTGTGCAAGAGGAAGGACTTGGCTTATACAGCTTAGTAACTGATGAGAAGTATTGCTTTAGAACTAATTTATGTAGGAACAAGAACCACTTACCTTTTAGAAATGCTTCATTTCCTTTGATCCTGACAACAACCCTGAAAGAGGAGTCTAATCAGCCCCATTCTTCAGATGAGGAAAATTATACGCCAAGAAGTTAGGTGAATTCTAAAAATGTTGAGCTGTGTTATAGTTAAGACCAAGGGCATAAAAATCAGAATTTAATGGGAATCCCATTTTAGCTCTTTGCCAGATGAGCCTTGGACAAATTACTGAAATTGCCTAAACTTCTTCAGTTCCTCATCTGTTAAATATAGACAGTGATTATTCTTGTGTCTTAGGATTCTTGTTATGAGCTTATAAACAGAGCACTTAGTGCCTGGCATACAGTAAATGTGAGCTGTGACTATTTCTGCTCAGACTCCTGTAAAATTGTTCATCTACCCTCAGTCCATTTAGTCGCATTGTATGAAAAAGCAATGCACAAAGCAGAGGTCAATGTTTCCAAAGTAAAAATAGAATATCTCTGCCCGTGAAAGATAAACCCAGTCTTTAGAAACATAAAATGGAAACATGGAAAAGATGCTAAAGAGCCATTTTGCTGACTTTAAGTTGTTTCCCTAGACTGCCTATGAGATGTCCAGAGATGTGAGAAGAAAATCGCATGCAGTTGTGAGTTCTTGCTTTTGCATAATTTTCCCCCACATAGTTTTGGCTCAGGACGAAACAATAACTCACATCATAGCTTACCTCACTCAAAGAATCAAGAGAGAATATTGCAATTCAATCAACAAAGCCCATGCCCAGATAATCCGCCTTCAGATACCCAAATGAGAACTTTAGAGCTTCTTAAATCCACGCAGCCAAATGAGACTCCAGTAAGTCGGTTACAATTTGTCTAAAGACCAAAGCCATCAAACCCAAAAGGGAATCCAGAAGAAAGAACAAGTCATTAGAGCAGGCACTGCTTTTAGACCAGTGAGCAGAAAGAGTATCCGCTGACCACTGGTTGCCTAATGTGCTGGGGAAAAAATGGGACTAAAAATTCTATAAAGCAACGTTAACATCCAGCAGGGTCTAGAGTCCAGCCTGAAATGTCAGAACAATGGTAGTTTTCATTGATTATAAATACTTATGTGAATAGTTATATTTTAAGATTTCTAATTGAAGTACTATAACATCATAAATGGAAAAAAAATGAACAGATCCTAAGTTTACCATTTGATACATTTTCCAAAATGAACACAACATAGAACAGACACATGGATTACCCAAAAATGACATTACTAGCCCCCCATAAGTCCCTCCTATTAACACCTCCTTATCTTGACTTCCAGCATCACAGATTGGTTTTTATCTGTTTTCACACTTTATGTGATAGAATCATACACTATGTCACCTTTTGTCTTTGACTTTGTTTAGTCAACACTGTTTGTGATATTCGCCCATGCTGTTGTGTGAATTAAAGATTATTCATGGTCATTACCGTGTAGTATCCCAGTGCATGAATCTACCACAGTTTATCTGTTCTACTTTAGATGGCCATCAGGACAGCTCCCTGATTTGGCTACTATAAATAGTGTTACTCTGAATATTCTGATATATGTTTTTTAATAACCATACGAACACATTTCTATTAGATTTTCCACCTTGGTGTGGAATTGTTGCATCAGAGAAAGACACATATTCAACTTTAATAGATTAAGCCAGTTCTCTTCATAGTACCAATCTATTCTTGCACAAGAAAAACAGCTATGATGTTGTGAGCACTTACTAGGTGTCCAGCATTGCACTGGGCACATGACATATGTCAACGTATTAAATCTCTACAAACCTGAGAGTAGAATGATGTCATTACTTCCATTTAACAGACAAGGAAACTGAGTCCCAGGGAGGTGATATGATCTGGCCAAGGTCACACAGAGAGTAACTGAAAGAACTGAGATATGACCCAAGGCCCAACTGATCCCAAAGCTCACACTTGCAATTGTGCCAGTTATGGCAGCTTCTGTTTGGAGTGTGATACAGTTTCAGATAGAGTTTTGAATCATCTTGGAATACTCACAAGAATGAATGACTGTTTAATATCCATCTCCTCTGCCTGGATGACTTTTCACACTGCTCATCCCACTTTATCTAGATAACTTTATTTGCCCCCCTCCAGATCTCAGAATAAATAATGCCACTGCCTCTGAGAAGCCTTCCCTGATGTTCCATGGCAAAGTGCTTCCTCTAGCCCTGAACTTCTTGCCACAACCCTTTATGCAAATTGTTTTACTTACCTCTTTAATGACATTTGTCTCATTAGAGTGCATACCCCACAAGGGAAAGCTGAGTCTTCTTTGCACAAAGCTAAATCCATAGTACCTGGAAGAGAGTCGGCCTTCAACGAGTACTTCTTGAATGAATGAATAATATTTTCTGGAACCCCATAGGCTCACAATCAAGAAAAAATAAATAAAAAGAAGGAAAAAACACTTTTGCTTGCAGTAGGTTTTAGATGTTTAAGACTGGAGTAAAGACCAATAATGCCTCAGTCTTCAACACAGTGGCTCCCCTCAGGACTGCATGCAGGACCCTGTGCAGCCTGGTGTGTGTTTCCCTAAGGCTTGTAGTTCTGGGGGGTTGGTCTGAAACACACTCTTGTAGCTTCAAGATATCCACTCTGGAACATCTTTTCCTTCTGTGCCATGTAGATCTGCTCTGATTTCAGAAACGTTATTAGGATGCTGAGTAAGAGGAAGATTAGAAGGAACTCAATGGGTCTTCCATACCTTTGTGTGAACCAAGACCTTACGCATAGACTCAGCTCTAACACCAAGGCCACCTTTTAGGTCCTTGGCACATTCTTTCTTTTATTCACCATTTTCATCTACCCTTTGACTCCTCTGGCAGCCTGTGAGTCTTTGCAGGCAAGATCTCTGTCTTGTTTATCATTGTATCTGGCACCTGCCTTCATCTGCAGCCTCATCTCATGTGATTCTGCCCCATTCACTAACCTCAAGCCACACAAACTTCTGCCACCGGAGCTATATATTTAGGCTCATTTATGCCCCAGGCCTTTGAGCTGTTTCTTCTTTCTGCCTGGATGGCTTTTTCTCTTTTCTACAAGTGACTCAGCTCTTCTCATTTTCCAGGTTCAGATTACATGTTTACCTGTTAGAGATGCCTTCCCCAGACACTATTTTTTATTTATTCTCCCTTATTATTGCATTGCCTTATAATACAGCTGGGAAACATTTTGCTCGTTTCTTTACATGTCTAACACCTGCCTCCATCTAAAAGTGAGTCCTTATAAGGGTTTGATCATGTCTATCTTATTCCCTTATACTTTTTCCAGCTCCTACGATCAGAAAACTCACTGAAAGCCCATTGAATGAATTGATATGTTTCACAGCACTGAGCACAGACTCTTACACATAGTAGACAATTGATCAATGTTTGTTGAATGTATCAGAAACTCTAAGACAATCCCCCAACCCTCCACCCCAACTGCCACCAAAATAGCTTTCATTCATTCATCCAGTCAGTCAGCAAACATTAACTGAGCAAATACCAGGTACATGTACAGAGTCAACAAGGCAGTATTCCTTATCTCAGCAGACAGAGAAGCCATTGAGCCGGTTGCTTCAGTGCAAATCTCTGGTTTCATCCTTGATTCCTCTCCTTCTCAATGCACACTCAAACCGTCAGCAAATGTTATTGATTTTCCCTTCAAAGTATAAACAGAATCCTTCCACATCCTGTCACCTCTACCACGAACCCCCTGGCCCAGAATGCCATGATCTCCCACCTGGACAACTACAACTAAATGGTCTCTCTGCTTCTGCTTGTGCCCTGCTACATTCTGTCCTTCACAAGGCAAGCAGGATATTTGTTGCAGCAACATAAGCCATATCATACCCTCGCCCTGCTTAACCCCTCCAATGACCTGAGGTTGTATTACAATAAAACCGACACCAGAGCTTGCAAAGCCCTATGAGATCAGTCTTTTGCTCACCTCCCTGACCCCATTACCTCACCCCTTGTCCCTGCTTTCTCTGCTCCAGCCACACTGACAACTTACTCTTCCTCAGACACCCCAGGCATTTCTCACCTTTGCATTTTCTCTTCACTCTATCCAGAATGCTTTTCCCTGATAACTGCACGGTTCCCTTCTCTTCAATCACATCTCTCTTCAAAAGTCCAAAAATGGTCCCTGATTTTTTTTTACTAAAACAGCCCCCCCATCAGGACGTCTTGTTCTATCCAAATTTATTTTTCATCTTAGCATTTACAACTACTTAACACAGTTGTTTGTGTTTCTACAATCTATTGGAAGCATCATGAGAGCAGAGTTTTTAATTGATTTATTCACTGCCACATTCCTCAGCACACAGAAGAGTTTTTTTTTTTTATGTAGTTGGCACTCAGTAAGCAGTTGTAAAGAGAGAGAAGGAAGAAAAGAAGGAAGAAAGAAAGGAAGAAGGAAGGGAGGAGGGAAGGAGAAAGTAAGGAAAGAAGGAGGGATAGAAGGTGGAAGGAAGAAAAGGGGAGGAAGGAGGAAGAGAGGAAACAGGGAGGGAGGAAAGAGGAAGGAAGGAAAGAGGAATGGAGAAAGGAAAAAAGGAAGAAATGAAAGTGGGGAGGAAATAAGGAAGGAAAGAGGGAGGGAAAGGGAAGGAAGGAAGAAAAAGAGGAAGGAGGATGGGAGGAAGAAAGGAGGAGGGAAGGAGAAAAGCAGGCAGGCAGGAAGGAAGGAAGGAAGGAAAAAAGGGAGGGAGGGAGGAGTGAAGGACTGAAAAATGAGATGAATGCATGAATACAGAAGTGAATGAAAAAATGATGGAGACCCAATCCCTGCCACCTACATGCTCACAGGATAGCTCCCAGTTAAGCTTCCTCAGAAGTCGCTAGTCAGTCCAATGTAACCCACTTTGCCTGCACTCATTGAGGGGGCCCCTGCCCAGCACTGCCCTTTCTTTCTCCACATTTCTCCCTTTGTCCCCCTCCTCCCTCTCAACCCCACCTCTGCCTCCCATGTTACAGATTAAAAACAACAGCCAAGCGGGCATTTACTGACTGTCAAACACCTCTCTGAGTTTCCTCAGAACAAACAGACTCAGCCGATGTTTTTGTTTGTTTTCTTCCTTTTTCTAAGCTGCTGAGCTGTCCCTGGAATTGTGCAAGAGGTCACACAGAGGGACTGTCAACAGCTCCGTAATGTGGGCTTTTACCCCAGAAAGGGGGTCCAGGTTTTACAGGCCTAAGCGCCTGGGCAGGAACACACACACACACACAGGCTGCTGTTTGTTTTCTCCGACAGGTCTGGCATTTCCCCCTTGGGAGAGAGGAAGCTTAAAACACAGAAGGCCCCCTTCTCTAATTAGACATGAAAACAGTTTGGATAAGCAGAGGCATGTCACCCAACTGTACAATCCCTTCCTGGAGAGCAGGAGGGTTGAAGGCTTTGAGGAACTTTTTTTTCCACTTTGTTTTTAAATTTTAAAAGTTTTACAATAAAACATTTCATGTATTTCATATAATATAATGGAAGCCAAGAGTCCCTAATAAAACTAATTCCACATCTCCCAAAAAGACAAGTTTGCTGTTCAATCATGCATTCATTTATCCATTCAACAAATATTTATGGAGTGCCTACGATGCGCCAGACACTGTCCTAGCTTTTTGGGAGTGCAACAGCAAGTAAAAGCAGACCTTTGCAGAAAGTTTCTCTGTGCAGCCAAAAATTAAAAAATGATCTATCACAAATAGGGGAGAAACTGGTCACATCTGTACTACATTTGTACAGATGTACACGATTGTCACATCTGTACATGATTGTACTAGACACACTGTTTGGGGACTTCATTTTCTTGTTTTTGTTTGTTTGTTTTGTTTTGTTTTTGAGATGGAGTCTCACTCTGTCACCCAGGCTGGAGTGCAGTGGCCTGGTCTCAGCTCACTGCAACCTCTGCCTCCCAGGTTCAAGCGATTCTCCTGCTTCAGCCTCCCTAGTACCTGGGATTACAGGTTTGCACCACTACACCCAGCTAATTTTTTGTATTTTTTGTAGAGACGGGGTTTCACCATGTTGACCAGGCTGGCTTTGAACTCCTGACCTCGTGATCCTCCTGCCTCTGCCTCCCAAAGTACTGGGATTACAGGCATGAGCCACCGTGCCTGGCCGATTTTCTTTATTTAAACATATATCTTGAGATCTTTTCCATATCAGATCATAAACTTGTTACCTTATGCATTTCAGGAGCCGCACAGTGCTCCATTGTTTAGCGGCACCATAATGTATGGAAGGTTCTCTGTAGTTGGATGCTTGGGTTATTTCCAAGCTGATTTCTAGAAGTGAGATTGCTTGAAAAAAGGAAAGAGTTGGAAAACTGACAGATATAGCAGAAGGAGCTAAAGACTTTGAAAAGTGAAGGGTTAACTTGGCATTTACCCTGAGTTTCACAGGCTCCCTCCAGCTCATCTTAAAAGTAAAGAAGGTTTTTCCTAAGACACTTGGGGAGTTGGAGACATCATGGACATTTACTAGACATAAAGGTATGCCCAATCTTATGCAGCCCTGATTTTCACTTGTCTTGCTGAATAGTAATTGTCTGGTAATATATTGGTTTCTGCCATGAGACCATGGGCTTCTGAAAAGCCAAGGACTTACCTTTCTAATGCCTGGAATAGAACTGGAGACAGAGAGTACTCAGTAAAAGCCTGCTGAAGGATTAATTAATTTGAAAGGAATGAGTGAGATACCTATCCAAAGGACAAGAAATTATTACATAAAAAGATACCGTCACTTGAATGTTTACTGCAGCACTATTCATAATAGCAAAGATATGGAGTCAACCTAAGTGTCCATCTGTCCATCAACGGATGATTGGAAAGAAAATGTAGCACATTGTGTATGTGTGTGTATATATATATATGTATATATATGTACATGTATATATATACACACATACACACACACATATATATACACGTACATATATATATACACATACATAATGTGCTACATTTTCTTTATCCAATCATCATATATATGTATATACATATATATACATGTACATATATATATATATATATACACAAACACACAATATAATACTTTATATATATGGTACTATAATATGTAGTATATATATTTTAATATATAATATTACTATATATAATGTACTACATTATATATATATAAAGTAATACACACACACACACACACACACACACACACACACCATGGAATACTACCCAACCATAAAAATAATGAAATCATGCCTTTTGCAGCAACACAGATGGAACTGGAGGCCATTATCTAAGTGAAATAACTCAGAAACAGAACATCAAATATCACACGTTCTCACTCGTAAGTGGGAACTAAATGATGTGTATGCACTGACACAGAAAGTGGAATAACAGACACTGGAGCTGGGAAGAGTGGGAGGGTAGGATTGTGGTAAACTACAAAAAATTACCTAATGGTACAATGTACACTGTTGGTGTGATGGCCATACTAACAGCCCAGACTTCAGCACTACACAATATATCCATGTAACAAAAATTCACTTGTACTCCCTAAATTTATAAAAGAAAAAAGTAAAAATAAAATAAAAATTTTTTAAAAAGAGAAAAATGAATGGATGAATAGACAGACACTGGGTGGATAAATAGATAAATGGGTAGATGGATAGAAGAATAGAAGGACCGATGTACGTATAAATGCATGGATGGATGGATTTAAAGTGGATAGATATGGCCAGGCACAGTGGCTCACACCTGTAATCCCAGCATTTTGGGATGCTGAGGTTGGCAGATCACTTGAGTCCAGGAGTTTGAGACCACTCTGACCAACATGGCCAACCCCCATTGCTATGAATAATAAAAAAAAAAAATTGAACCTGGAGGCGGAGGTTGTAGTGAGCTGAGATCACACCACAGCACTCCAGCCTGAGCAACAGATTGAAACTCTATCTCAAAACAAAAAAGTGAATAGATAGATGTGTAGATGGATAGATACTTAAAAATATGGAAGAATAGATGAATGACTATACAGATGAATTGGTGAATGAATGAACATATAAGAAGTGAGTGCATGAGTAAGTGAACGAGAGAGGGTGAATGGATAGACAGATCATGACCAACAGGTAAATTTACAGTTCACAAATTATAGAGATAATTACTTAACAAAATAATTAATAGATTATTGTAGAATTTCCTGTAAGATTCATTTTAACAACAAACTCATTGGATACATTAAATATTATCATTTGATTTGCACATTGCTTGTGAGAGACACACCAAACGTGATTAGTGAACCCAATTGCAGCCCATTCTAGATCTCAGTGCTTAGTTCACCATGGGAATCTAATGCATAGTAATTAATGAAGGTAATGAATAAGAGAGAAGAGGTTATAGGGCTCTCAGGGCACCAGACGTGATGCCCCATTACCAATACCTGCCATCCAACATCTAGAACAGCAGGAGTGTGATATCAGGGACTCTTTGGGCCTGGAAAATCACTTCCTAAAATTGCCTCCTTCATAAAGACACATCCTCCTGTCCAGAGTGTTTAAATGCCCAAGCCATCATCAAGGAATGAAAAAGCCCCACCCATCTTCATAGGTGGCACATAGAGCCATCTTTCCAAAATCAACAGAGATTAACAAGTCACTCCACTTTCAATCAATGCATCACCAGACTTCTGTCTCAACTTGTCTGTCAAACTCCTTTGACTTGACCAGGAGCCTCTGGGTCTCCTGATCCCTTGCCCCAGCTCTCAAAGGCCATCAGTTAAACAAACCACCTTGGGAGCCATCAGCACATCTTCCAAGGCAAACAAGCCTTGGCCCCAGTGAGGTCAGCAGCAAGGAGGGTGAGGCAATTAAGCCAGCGTGTTTGTCTGCAACTGATCTCCTGCTGCTGTTCTTGACAGCCAGCCACTGGGGCAGGAATTGAATCCCCTGTTTCTAGAAAGAGGAGCAAGTAATATTCATCACGCACCTGCTCTGTGCCCGTATTCTGCTGGGCTGTGGACAATGTACCATTTTATCCTAAGAAGGGGCAATTTTCAGATGAGAAAACAGAGGCTCAGAGAAGTGAAGTAGCTTACCCAAGGTTACACAGCTATCAAGTGGCAGAATGAGGATTTAAAGTTAGGTCTGCCTTTTGCTAAAGCCATTTAGAAAAATATATTGTGACTTGGGCCTGAAAGGACAAACAATGAGACTTGTCCTCCAATTTGGTGTCCTCACGGTGGAAGTTTTAAATATCAGTGCCTATGAATGCATTGTTTAATCACAATAAGAAATATGTCAAATAATGAGGTATTCCATTGCCCAGAGAAGAGAGGAGGGGAAACTGATCATTTTTGAGTGTCACAATGGCCCAGGAACCCAAGTCCTACCCTCATGGAGCTTTCAGTCTAGTAAGGAAAGGAGCTACCAAACATAGACTCAAACAAATATACCTGGTACTATAAACAATGAAAGAAAAGTCCAGTGGGCAATGCTGGTATGCAATGGGGGATCCTGATGTTATTTAGGTTTCAACAGTGCTTCCAAGAGGAAGTAACATTTGAGTTGAAATTGGAAACACGAGTAGCTATCAGTCAGATTAAAACACTTGGAACTAACTCAAATGTCCATCAATGATAGACTGGATAAGGAAAATGTGGCACATATACACCATGAAATACTATGTAGCCATAAAAGAGGATGAGTTCATGTCCCTTGCTAGACATGGATGAAGCTAGAAACCATCATTCTCAGCAAACTAACACAAGAACAGAAAACCAAACACCACATGTTCTCACTCATAAGTGAGAGTTGAACAATGAAAATACATGGACACAGGGAGGGGAACATCACACACCAGAGCCTGTCAGGGGATTGGGGGACTAGGGGTGGGATAGTATTAGGAGAAATACCTAATGCAGATGATGGGGTGATGGATGCAGCAAATCACCATGGTACATGTATAACTATGTAACAAACCTGCACATTCTGCACATGTACCCAAAAGCTTAAGGTATAAAATAAAAATTAAAAAAATATCATCTCAGAGAATGAGCAATGTCTCTGTGGCACAAAGCATCATGTGACACTTGAGGCAATGAGAAGAGGCTAGAGTGGCCGGAGCAGAGAGATGAGAAAAGACTGGGAGTTCTTTAGGCTCAGATCATGCAGAGTCTAGCAGGCAACTGAAGTGGACACAGAGATACACTTAGATCCCTCTTTAAGAAAAAAAATGTGCTCCAGCTGCTGACAGCACTGTCAGCAGTTGGCCTTCATCCATCAACCCCTTCAAGGAGTCCTCCAGTAGCAGAGAGTAGCTTTGCAGGCACACCCCTTCTCAGAGAGACCCATATACCATGCCTGATTCTTCATGTGGAAATATAAAGATCTGGCCATCCCAGTCCAATGAGGGGCAACTCTGAAGAGCATTCTAGCTCCAGAGTGCCCCATGAGGCTGGCCAAGGCTGTTGTCAACTGCATCCCTGTTCACTTCTGTTCATACCCATTCCTGCTCCTTTCCCTGCCATTCCACAAGGATTGATGCCAAAAACACAACTGAAAACCATCCTGTACACTAGACTCCACCTCAGTGTCTGCATTCAGGGGAACTCATCAAGCAAAGCCCATGCTAAAGAGCTCAGTTTCATCATAAGAGCAAAGAGACCCAAGGGAGGTTTTAAAGAGAAGGTGGGGCAATCCCATTTGTATTTTCCAATGTAGAAATGGCTACCGTCCCCAGGTCTCCCACAGTCAAGCATCTTAGACCCTGGAGTCTTCTTCAAATTGGTGCATAAGGAGAGAGATGGCAGAGGGTATATGTTTCTTGACCCTGAGTAACTCTTAGTGCCAAGCCCAGCCAAGCCAGACCCTAGACTTGTTGAGCACAGAGAAGTCCCTTACCCACTGCTGCGGACATGGAGCTAGGAGGTCACAAGGGGTCAACGAGGCTCACATCCAATTGCCCACCCTTCTCTCAAGGTTGTTGTCCATCTAACCTTTCACATCGAGGCCAGATGAGCCATCATCCACCCAGTCATGCAAAATCATGTTGATGTCCCCACTCCCATGCTTCACCAGTTGGTCATGCTGTCTGTCTTTGGAATGTATTGCAATCAATCTGTCCTGCTACCAGCTACTTTAAGGACACCAGCTAACAGAGCACTTTCTATATGTCAGGCACTGTTCAAGAGCAGTTTTACATGAATTATAGATTATAAAAATCATAAATTATGAAACATTTCATAGAGCATTTTACATGAACTATCCTCATTTATCCCTCAAATGACTCAATGATGTTAGTACCATTATTAGGTCTATTTTGCAAATGAGGAAATCAAGACTAGGGGAGCTTAAGTAACTTGCTCAAAGCCACGCAGCTATTATAGTAAGTATAAAAATTTTGATATAGATGCAGACATACTGGTCCCACGGCCAAGACCCTCAGCCAATACATTTGGCTCCTCTTAGTCCTAATGCTCTTTTCTGGACTATTCCTCCAGCCTCCTACCTTTCCTCCTCTCCCATCTGTTTCTGTCCCCATCTCCCATCCTCCATATTGCTCTGGAACCAGCATTCTAAAGTATAGAAAAGAAATAAAATCTGAGGATGCCTCCCCTACTTAAAAATCCTTGACAAATAACCAAATATTGTGGAGGCATTAAAATAATACTTACAAATAATGTTTACTGACATAGGAAATGTTTTGGGATATATGTTTAAGGGCATACTATTTAATAATGTGATCTGAACTACAGAATAACATGGATAGGAAGACAGTATCACCCTAGAACATCATGAGTGGTTGTGAGGTGTTTGGGGCTTAGGGAGTTAGAACCTCAGAATACAAGCTATCCCCAAAGTGGATGTCCAAAGATACAACATACACAAGGACTATGTATAATTTGAAAGTACTGAATTAATCCACAATACACATTAGATGGCTGAATGAAAAAACGGATGGATGAACTGTTTAAAGCTAGGTAGTGACAGGGTCCACTCAGCATTTTGGAAAGAGCTATCTATACTAGTTCACAAAGATCTTATTAAGCAGAAAATACCACATATAAAAGGTGAAAGCACAATTTTGCTTTGGGTAAAAGAAAGGATATCAGGGGCCATTGATAGGAGGCCCTGAAGAACTTCTAAAATTCCCAGCCTTTCTTGATTGGCAGCTGCCAGACAGCATGTTCCCATGACAACAAGGGATATGAGGGAGTCAGAAGCCTGGTTCTTTGCAGCCTTGGGCTCTGTCCTGGGCTCAAGAGCCCACGATGTGAAGGAGATACGTGGTTGTTCATGGGCAACACAACTTGCTAGTCCAACATAAGTCGGATGCAGTCATTGCAGAAACTTCTATATTCTCTTCCCCAAAACATTTGTGTGCTTGCCTCAAGGCTAGGTATTTGAGAATAACATCTAAGATATGGCCCTTCTTCTCCAGCACCTCTGCTGAAGATGGGTCATCATTTCTGAAAATATAATTTAAATAGACTATGGTAAGTGCAATTCATTTTTCAGACATTATCTCCAAATCCACAGGAAAACAGTAAAATCTATTCAGATAAAAGTGGGATGCAAAATTGTTTGGCATATGGTAGGTACTTGATAATATTGAGTCAATAAATGAACTAACCATCTAGGGCAGAGACAGATTGTCTGCTCACCCAACTCACTTCTTGTTCCTCTCGGGTAGACAGTAAGATGGTATTTGCCAGCCTCTCTTTGGGGTAGCCATGTGACAGAGTCTGGCCAATGGCATTTGGCAGAAGTGGTAAGTGTCACATCCAGGTTTGGCCCATAAAAACTGCCCCTCAGGTCCTCTTCTGGCAAAACAGAGAAACTGGGGCCTTAGAGGAGGGTTGAGGGTTGAGTCACAAGACAGAGGGACCCTGAGTCTCTCAATGACCACATAGAAGACATCCCATTAACTAGAACTACCCAGTTGGCCTTTAGTGTGAGATGAATGAACTTCCATTGGCTGAAGCCACTCAAGTGTGGAGGTTATTGGTTACAGCAGCAGGCTTATCTTGCCTGACCCCATGCAAATGCCTCCCTACCCACTGCCCACTTTAGGACCCAAGCTAGCAGAGGCAGAACCCTCCTGTGAATCAAAAAAGACACCACTCTCTCCCTGCTAACCCTGTCCTCTGTCTCTCCATTTTCTACCTAGACTGGTATTTTCCCCAAACATTAAGCATTCTTGTATTACTTTCACGATTTTTGTAACATCTCTGTACCACCTATGCTATGATACTTGATGATTTTCTTTTTTTTTTTTTTTTTGAGACAGAGTTTCGATGCCAGGCACCAGTCTGGAGTGCAGTGGCACAGCCTTGGCTCACTGCAACCTCCGCCTCCCAGGTTCAAGCAATTCTCCTGCCTCAGTCTCCCAAGTAGCTGGGACTACAGATGCACGCCACCACGCCCAGCTAATTTTTGTATTTTTAGTAGAGATGGGGTTTCACCATGTTGGCCAGGATGGTCTCGATTTCTTGACCTCATGATCCGCCTGCCTCAGCCTCCCAAAGTGCTGGGATTACAGGCTTGAGCCACCGCGCCCGGCCGATACTTGATGATTTTCTTTACGCCAACTTGCTTCATTGTTAAATATATTTATTTCAAAAGGCTACAGTAAACTTTATGTTGCTACAGTAATTGGAAATTTATTTAGAGTAAAATCCTTTAATCTAAATAGAAAGTCACCTTAAAAATAAAGACAGCTGGGCATGGTGGCTCATGCCTTTAATCCCGGCCCTTTGGGAGGCTGAGGCGGGAGGACTGCTTGAGCACAAGATTTCAAGGCCAGCCTGGGCAAGACGGTGAGACTCTGCCTCCACATAAAAAGTAAAAGATAAAACAAATTAGCCAAGTGTGATGGCACATGTCTGTGGTCCCAGCTACCCAGGAGGCTGAGGTGGGAGGATCGCTTGAGCCTGGGAGGTTGAGGCTGCAGTGAGCACGACGGGGCTGCTGTACTCTAGTCTGGGTGACGGAGCAAGACTCTGTCTGAAATAAATTTAAAAAATAAAGACAAGGAATATAAAACGTTGTTGCTAAATTCTAGTTGGATGATTCTGATGGGGGCCCAAGGCTTGAAGGGTGCTCTCCTACTAAGAGAGGTTCACAGGTGTTGGGGAGGAGGTAAAGAAGTATTAGCATCCAACTGCAGCTTGCCACCTGAAGAAATCTAAAGGTATGAGTAGAAATAAGACAAAAGGAATGTATTTTTCATGGTGTGATTTGATGTTTGATAATATTCTGACCTTGTGCCTCTCCCACATAGGGATATTTTGTTCTGGGAGACCAGTGAGATGAACTATGGTCCATTTCTGGGTCCTAAGTATAAGCTTAGATTAAATACTGGCATCTGAAGGGTCTTTGGCATTTTGTCACCCTGGGCTTAACCTGCCCCACCTCTATTGGCCCTGGCATGCAGGTTTTCAGAGCTTCTGGAGCCTTCCACTTGTTTTTTTTTTTTTTTTTAGACGGAGTCTTGTTCTGTGCCAGGCTATAGTGCAGTGGCACCATCTCAGCTTACAGCAAACTCCTGCCTCAGCCTCCTGAGTAGCTGGGATTACAGGCATGCGCCACCGCGCCTGGTTAATTTTTGTATTTTTAGTAGAGACGGGGTTTCACTATGTTGGCCAGGCTGCTGTCAAACTTCTGGCCTTATGATCTGCCCTCCTCGGCTTCCCAAAGTGCTGGGATTACAGGCGTGAGCCACTGCACCTGGCCACCTTCCTATTCTTGGTTGGAAAACTAGGAAACGATTTTCCCGAAGTGCTCCCAGGTAGGACCACCCCTGCTCATTTCTCTTTGTTGCCACCATCAATCTGCTCCAAAGTCCTTTTCTCCACACCTTCCCTGTCCTTTGTCCATGCCACCCTTCTATCAGGAAACTGAACTCGGGGGTACCAAAGATGCTTTGCTCTAGTACATAGATCCCATGACTATCTATGAGGAAAACAGAAACACACACACACACACACAGCAGATACCCGAATGCCACCCAAAAAAGGAAGAGGGGTGTGCGTTGTGTGTGTGTTATATGCATTGTGTTGTGTATTGTACATGGTATGTGTGTTATATGTGTTATGTGTGTTGTGTTATATGTGTGAAGGGTGTTCACAAATGCCCCTTCCAGTCTGCTTAACTAGTAGTTATTATTAGTTATAATTTTAATGATTTTACAATTTGATCTGCACAGAACGAAGTGTGCATTTGTAAAAGGTCCCCAAAGCCCATTCCAATGCTTAAAATAATAATATTTCTAAATATTTACATTAAATAATTATCATTATTATTGTTCCACAACTCTGCCAGAAACTCCCCAGCTAATCAGCTATATATCCTTAGATGAGTTGCTTTGCCTGTCTGGGTTTGTTTCCCGACCTATAATATTTCAGCTGGGTGTTCCTTGCAGCTACATCCAGCCCTAAATATTTATGTCCTTATCTTTCCACAAGGTATTTACAAAAGTCACTACTGCTAGGGAGACAGCATAGAGCTCTGTCACCTGCTAGCTATGTGTCCTTGGGCAAGACACTGAGCCACTCCATCCCCCAGTATTCTCTACTCTGTAAATACGGATTGTGACAGTCACTACCTGGTTAGGCCATAGAGAGGATTAAATGAGTTAATCCACATCAATACCAGGTGGGCTGCCTGGTATAATGCAGTCATGAGACACGAGTGCTGGAACCCAAGCTGAGTGACTTCTCTATGACTTAGTTTCCCTAGCTGTCAAGTGGGGGTGCAATGGTGCATCCCTCATGAAGCTGTGTGAGGACTGGATTAATAGCAGTGGCTGGCATGTGGTCAACTTGCCATGTGAAGTAGCCGTTACTAACTGTTGCTGTTGCTATTATTCCCAGACAGTGCCCTGAGACCAGATGAGACAACCTCAGCAGGTGAGAGGGCTCCTCCTACAGGGGCTTAGATTCTCTCAAAACTGGAAAGTTCAAAACTCCAAAGATAGGTGGGGCTGATTTGCAAAACCACTGCAACAGGGCTCTGCCCAATTCCCAATCACTGGGCAGCCCTGGAAGCTTAGAAGGCAAGCGGGGAGAAGGGGGAGGAAGGGAGGGTAAAACTGGTAAGCAGGAAGGGCTTCGAGTTCATCATTGCCACTCTGAAGATTACAGGAAGACTAATAGGGCCCCAAGGCCTCAGGGATGAACAAACACGATCTTTGTGATGTGCCTTTGTTGAGTAACCAGGGCAAACTCTCTCTGTGTGTCTGTCTTTCTTCCTTTTATTCCACTAATGAAAGAGAAAGAGAAGAAAGATTTCCCTTTAGAAAATCAGAAGACAAGGAGAAAACATTAAATGCCGAAACCCCAGAGGGCATCTTCAGCATCTACCCACACAAGGCAAATTCCTTGTCTCTCTAAATCCTTCCAACAGTTCAGCGGGCCAGGTGTTGATGGCTAAGTGAATGATTGTCATGCTGGAGATGAACAAGTTCAGGTTGGCTCTCAGGACCCATAGATGTCAGAGCCAGAGAGAGAGACAAGCCCTGTACTCAGTGCTGTTCTAAGGCAGGGATGTCCAAGCTTTGGCTTCCCTGGGCCACACTAAAAGAAGAAGAATGATAGCTGATGGGCAAAAAAAAAAAAAAAAAAAAAAAAAAACCTCAAGCTTTAAGATAGTTTACAAATTCATGTTGAGCCATATTCAAAACTGTCCTGGGCTGCATGTGACCTGTGGGCCTTGGGTTGGACAATCTTGTTTTAAAGGATTGGTATGAGGCACATCTGAGGACAGGGAGGTCTGATAGGGCAAATGAAGCTGGGGAGCACTTTGGAGCAGAAACTCTGATCTGGGAGCCTCACCTCTCATCTCAGGTTTGCCACGCACCTGCTATGTGACCTTGGGCAAGCCCCTTCATTTCCCTGGGCTTTGCTTTCCACATCTGAAAAATGAAAGGGGAGAAACTAATGGTGTCTAGGCTATCTTCGTTTCATTTTGTACTGAGGAATCAAAGTTTCTTTGAGGCTTCATGAGTCTTCTTTCACTTAGCCTCATGTTTGCAAAGTTCATCCATATTGTATCATGTATCAGTACCTAATTCCTTTTCATGGCTCAACAATATTTCATGGTAGGGATATACTCCATTTTGTTTATTCATCTGTTGATGGACATTTGGGTTGCTTGTACCTTTTAGCTAGGATGAATAATGTTGTTACACACCTCTAGGTACAGGTGTTAGTGTGTTTTCATTTCTCTTGGGTATACACCTAGGAGTGTAATTGCTGGGAAGTGTTTTAACTCTACTTTGAATTATTTGAGGAATTGCCAGACTGTTAGCCAAAGTGGCTTTACCAGTTTATATTCCCATCAGCATTTTATGGGGGTTCTAATTTCTCCACAACCTCATCAACACTTGTTGTTTTCTGACTTTTTGATTCTAGCCACGTTAGTGGGTGTGAAGTAGGTATGAAGTTTGTTTTTATTTGCATTTCTCTGATAACTAGTGACGAGCATTGGTCATTTGTGTATGATTTTTTCTTTCTTTCTTTTCTTTTTTTTTTGAGATGTAGTCTCACTCTGTCACCTAGCTGGAGTGCAGTGGTGTGATCTCACTCACTGCAGCCTCTGCTTCCTAGGTTCAAGCGATTCTTGTATCTCAGCCTCCTGAGTAGTTGGAACTACAGGCACGTGTCACCATGCCCAGCTAATTTTTGTATTTTTTCTAGTAGAGATGGGGTTTCACCATGTTGGCCAGGCTGGTCTCAAACTCCTGACCTCAAGTGATCCATGTGCCTCAGCCTCCTGAAGTTCTAGGATTAGAAGTGTGAGTCACTGTGCCCAGCTTGTGTATGATTTTTTTAAAGAAATATCTATATAGATCTGTTACCCATTTTTAATCCAGTTATTTATCTTGAAGTTATATCAGTTCTTTATATATTCTGGATGCCAGTCCCTGACCAGAATTTGCAAGTATTTTCTCCTATTCCATGAGTTATAATTTTATTTTCTTGATAGTGACCTTTGACATACAAAAGTTTTTAATTTTTATGAAATCCAATTTGTCTATTTTTCCTTTTGTTGCTTATGCTGTTAATGTCAACTGAATATCATTTAAATGAGAAAATAATACATGTAAAATTTTTAGCACAAGGACTAGCTCATAGTAAATGCCTGATCAATATTGAGTTGCTATTATTATTATTATTTTGAGACAGGGTCTCACTCTGTTGCCCAGGTTGGAGTGCAGTGGCACAATCATGGCCAACTGTAGCCTCAGCCTCCTGGGTTCAGGTGATCCTTCCACCTCAGTCTCATAAGTACTTGGGACTACAGGTGTTCTGCTATTATTAATAATATAAGGAAGTTCTAAGCCAGTTTCTGCTGTAAGCACTTACATGTTCATTCTCCCATTGGTTACTTCTAAACCACCCTTAAAAAGTAGCTACTATTACCTTCCATGTAATGACAAGGAACCTGACAATAAGACCTGAGAGGTTGAATGATAATCTTCGGTCAAGCTGGGATACACACCCAGAGCCCTGTCAGACCCCAAGGCCAGAGATCTTCCCTGTACCCAACAACTTGACACTTTTCTTCACTCTCTGGCCAACAGAGTGCAAAGTCTAGATATCAGCAGCTGATTCAGGAGAGGACCATTATTCAAGAAACAGGACACACTAAGGGTAGGGCACCATGGTGCACCGTGTGCCTATTTGACCTACTTTGCCTCTTTGACCTACACCTATTAGTATGTGTGCCATACTGTGCTACTGTTCATATGCCCTATTAGGATGGTTGGAGAAGGGACAATGACACTCTGGAAATAGGGCATACTCATGGCAGCACAGGATCCTGTGATGAGGTGGCTGGCTTGAGCTAGAGTGACTTGGAGATGGGAGACAAGACCATGAGAACTAGAGAAACCAGGGAAGGCTTCATGGAGATGGCAGCTCTTGAAAGGTAGTAGAATTTGGATGTTTGAAGCAGGAAGGTCCTGAATAAGTAAAGATGGGTAGGTAGAAATGACAAGGAGATAGTACTGACTCAATAAAAAGGTTTGTGTTGGACAAAAGGAAAAACAGCTTCTATTAGGAAGTAATGATAATAATAGCAGCAGCCTTAATAACAATAATTGTTCACATGCCACATGTAATTGTAAAGCTTACATGAGCTTGTTTAGTCATCACAGTCCTTTGAAGCAGGTAACGTGATCTTCTCCTTTTACAGATGAGAAAACTGAGGCACAGACAGATAACACAGTGTGTCCCAGATTACAGATGAGAACTGGGAGAAAACTAAAATCAGCCAGCAAAGTTATTATGACTGGCAACAGAACACCAAAATTGCTGGAGTCTATAAGAACAAGGACTACAATCAAGACATTCATGAATCAACTCATGCAGGAACACTGACGTAAATGAATATAGACATTTTTATACCTGACAGTTTTAGGTTCAAATCATGACTCTACCCACTCCCTGGCTATAGAATCATATCCAAGTTCCTTTACTTTACTGAATTTCTGTCCCTAAAAATCAGGGCTGGAAATGGCTAGTTCAATCTACATAGGGCTGATACGAAGATTTCCAGAAATCAGAGCTGTCCAAATAGGGAATCCATAAATATTTAAATTAATGGGTGGTGAGGGGTGTTGACATGATATTCTTTCAGAGAAAGGGCCTTTGAAGCACAAGATAAAAGCAAGTGAGACCCAAGGGTGTGAGCAAGTATATGGAGGAGGTTTTGATGCCATCTTTGGATGCAGCTCTCCTTACGCAAATTCCAGCTACTCCTAGCTCTGTGCCTAGAAACAGGTCACTCTGCCTCTTTGACCTACACCTTCCCTACATAGAAAGGGGAAGGAAATAGGCCCTGCCTCCAACTGTCCTGAGGATTGAATGAGTCAATGTGCTGCCCTAACTGCTTGGAGCAGGGCCTGCATGGGAGAAGCCCCCAGGGGCAGCCCACTGTCCCAAGGGCATCCCCCAAGACCTCAGAGCACACAATGTGAGTGTTTTCCAAGGACAGCCAGACCTGGTGCATCAGACAGCCAGACAGCCTCAGTGGGAAGGCCACGTGTGCCAGCTTTTATGCTGCCATCAATAGCAGCAGGTGTCACGGCCTTGGAACCTTTTCCCTCATACATCAGAATCCCACAATTTACTTCTGTGTGCATCTGAGCATTCAAAAAACAAGGTGGGCGGGCCTCATTCTGCAACTGAAAAGACTCTAGCAACCATCCCTGGCCTTGCCAACACACATACACACAGGCACACATACACACAAACACACACACACACACACACACACACACTCCCTCCAGGAACCTGCCATTGTGCAATGCAGTCTGAACTTTCTACTGTTCATACTTGAGTCAGCACCAGCAAGTGATTGCTTCCCAAGTCCTATTTATGGCAGTTTTGTTTTGGAGGAGTTAGGGAGGGTGTGGATGGCAGGCGGATATTGTTGTTTTTCAGAAAGTCTATTTAAAAAACAGAATGCCGTGACTGGTGAGCTATGAAACAATGAGGATAAACATATGCTGTTGGTGATGGTTTTCCCTTCATTCATTTGGGCTTTTGTTGAAATGGCAATGGACATTGATATCCTATTGTTGAGATAGGACTGCCCCCCTCTTCATTGGTTAAAAAGATAAAGAGATCTGAAAAGTGATGCTAAATCTTTGAATCAGTTACTCAATGAATCATCCATAAGCTCCTACACTTGTCCACAGCAGCTCTACTAAAATCACAATTAGTTCATGCTATGCATAATTATGCATTTAAATCCTGTCTTCCTCCAGCCAGGCAGAGGGTGTCAGTTACCTGGACGGAGCCTGTTAGCTCAGGAGACAGTCAGAAGAAGGATCAAATTTGGATCTGTCTTTTACTTGCAGTGACAAATGATTCAACCCTTCAGAGCCTCAGTTTCTGTAAAACAAAAGCAAAAAATTCCTTTCATTCACTTGTTCATTCACTTATTAAAATAGTATTTGAGTGCTAATTTTGTCTGAGCAGTGTTTTCGGGACTGCGATAGGGCAGTGAACAAAGGAAACATAGATTCCACCCTTATGCTTGTGTAGGATGATAAATCATAAAGAAATAAAATAAATAAGAAAACTACATAGCAAATTAGACAAAGAAAAAATAGAGCAGGGAAGAAGGATAGAAAGAGAGAGAGGGAGAGTGTGTGTATGTGTGTGCATGTGTGTGTGTATGTGTGTGTGTGTGTGTGTTTTGCAGTAGCAGGTTTAGATAAAGGGCCCAGAAGGGACTCACTGAGGAGGTAATATTTCAGACAAGATGTAAAAGAGGTGAGAAAGCAAACCATGCAGATACCCGAGAAAGGCTGTTTCAGGCAGAGGAAATAGCATGTGCAAAGGCCCTGAGGTGAGAGTTTGCCTAGTGTGTTGGAGGAACAGCAAGGAAGCCAGGAGTGGATGGGAGGCTGGGGAGTCAAAGATGAGGTCAGAGAAATAACTTTGCAGAGTGGTCTGAGGGTTAAATCATTATAGAAGCCACATACATAATAGGATTGCAATGACCAGGTTTTAGATGGTAAGCCTATGAAAGTGAGTAAGAATGAATAGATATCTCATTTATCCATCATGACACTAGGACTCAGAGAAGTCCATCGACTTGCCTATGGCCACTAGCTGGCTTGTGAAAAATTTAAGGCTAGACTTCAGGACCATCTTTTCCAAGGTTTTCCAAGGGCTAATCTATCTTTCCTACATTATTGACACAGAAGAAAATCTTCATCAATGTCCTCCCCCAACCCAACTTCAAATGCCAACAGTTGCCACTGTGAAACGAAGGGACACCGCTAAACATCCTACGATGCACGGGGCAGCCCCCACTACAAAGAATTTTCCAACCCTAAATGTCAGTAGTGCCAAGGGTGAAAAACCTTGGCTGAGGGGAAGAGCCCCAAATCTATTGTTTTTTCTTTCCTCTTCAAACCCCATTGTTTTAAACTCTACGTGGTGATTCTCAAGGGTGGTGTAGAGAGCCTATAGTACCAGAATGAATGAAGGGTGGGACCCACAAGCCCCTCCACCCACTGGGAGCGGGGGTGCGGATTCCTGGCTAGGATGAACTCAATTCTATTTCCCCTTCCAGGGATCTTTGTTGAAGGCATTAACATGAACTTGGCGACAAGGGTGGAGCTAGGAGCAAAATTTTCCAAAATAAAGTCACAGATAAGAGATTAAGATCCATAAGACTATTGCTCTGCTATTCAGAGCACAAAGCCTTTCTTTATCCAGGGCTTCCCTTAGGGACAGAGGGCTAACAGATATTATCAGAGTAACACATGAAAATAATACTGTCTTAGTACAAAATGGTAGGTCTTCTCTCCTATATAGAGCTCAGCACACTTCCATCCAAGCTAGCTCATGCTATTTCACAAGGATCAGGCTATACGGATAATTTATTAAGCCAATCTGGTAGGAGGGATTGCAACTGAGAGCAAGGTTAATGACACACCCAGTGGGAATACAATGGATACAAGGAAGAAGATGTGTTTTCTTGAGTCTCAGGCTGTTGTTCTATTCATTCATTCATTCATTCATTCATTCAACAAGCATCTCCTGGGTGTCCACAATGTGTCAGGTTCTATGCTACACCTTGGAGACCCAACTGTGGGTAAGATGTGCTCCCCATCCTGAAGGAGAGGGAAACTCACAAGCTAGAGGGGAAGGAAGACAAAGATATAGGTGCCATGACATACAGGCTCTTCTGGAATCTAAGGAATATGCAGAGTGATGCAAGCTGCAATGGGAGTGATTAGGAATGGTGGGAACTGAAGGACGTATCTACTCAATCCAGAGAGTTCAGGGAGGGCTTCTTGGAGGAGGTGAAGTTTATTTTAGTTTCTCAACCTTGACACTATTGACATTTAGGGCTGGATAATTCTTTGTGGTTGGGGGCTGCCCTGTGCATTGTAGGATGTTTAGCAGCACCCATGGCCCCTACTCATTAGATGTCAATAGCACCACACTCCCTCAAGTTGTGACAACCAGACATTGCCCCCAGGAACAAAATCATAATCCCCTCACCGAGAACCACTGGTCTAGACAGAGGTGCAAAACAGATACCCTGGAAGGCCTGGACCACTAAACTATGTGACCTTGTCCTGCATGAGCCTTGATGCGAGTTTAAGTTTTACTCCAGGATAGGTGGAAGCCACCAGAAGATTCAAACTAGGTGAGTGGCACGATCTGGTCTTTTCAAAAGCTTCTCACTGAATGGATAGGAGAGGCAAGGGTGGCTCAGGGAGATTAGAAGGAAAGTCTTCCACAATGAACCATTCTGGGGCCTGCAAGTGACTGCAGTGAACCTTGCTTGGCACTGGGACTGCAGAGGGGAGCCTCTCCCCTGTCAAAGCTGGGCCCCCGAGCTGACATATCCTCCTGGGCAGTGCTCCAGGCCCTGAGCCAGAGAGGAGTTCCTCCTCCAGGTCCTCCGGCTCCAGGGGATAATGCTGATGTGCCCACCATACCATGACTCAGAGCAAAGGGGCTTTTGCTTTATGGAAAGGTCAACCATGGCCCGGTTTTCAAGGAAGATTAGGTGTCAAAGAGAGAACATTGAGCCTTCACTTCGGAACCCAGGCACTGAGCTCACATCAGCCAAAGAAAAGGAACTCAAACAAGAAGCCTACAAGACACCAGGCAGGGGCCACACCGAACACTTAGCATACTGAACCCTAATATTTAAGCATACAGCATGCTGTCCTGTTGCATTATCTGCTATAGAAATGACCGTCTTTCAGGGAACTAGAATAACATGCACTGAACACTAAACTCTTTTAAATGTAATTTCCATTACATTACTTATAAATATCAGTTATTACTCTTCCGAAGGAGGTATTGCCATCTTAAAGATGAAGAAAGAGGCTTAGAGGAGCAACATGAATTGCCCAAATTCACAACAGCTAGGAAGCTGTCCATCTACGGATCAACTCTGAGCTTCTTCCCTGTCACTGCTCAGCCTTTCAAAGCCCATGAGACTTCACAAACCAATATGTAAAACTATAGGTATTAACGCTTCTTAAAATTCTGGATGTTGAAATTATTGGGAAGTGTGATGGTTAATACTGTCAACTTGATTGCACTGAAGGATGCAAAGTATTGATCCTAGGTGTGGTCTGTGAGGATGTTGCCAAAGGCGATTTACATTTGAGTCAGTGGGCAGGGAAAGTCAGACCCACCCTTAATCTGGGTGGGCACCATCTAATCAGCTGCCAGCACGGCTAGAATATAAAGCAGGCAGAAAAACATGGAAAGGCCAGACTAGTCTAACCTCCCAGCTTACTTCTTTCTCCCGTGCTGGATGCTTCCTGCTTCCTGCCCTCAAACATCGGACTCCAAGTTCTTCAGTTTTGGGACTCAGATTGTCTCTCTTTGATCCTCAGATTGCAGATGACCTATTGTGGGACCTTATGATCATGTGAGTTAATAGTTAATAAGTTCATATATATCTATATCTATATATATTCTATTAGTTCCGTCCCTCTAGAGAACTGACTAGAGTCAGTTTCTATTAGTTCTGTCCCTCTAGAGTTCCTGACTAATACAGGAACTGTCATTATATTTGCCCTTTATTTTTCAAATTTTTCAAAACGGAAAAAAGAATTGGGGCAGTAGCCTTGCAGCTAATAAAAACAACAGCAGTGCATACCCCGTGTTGAATGACTATGACTGTGTTACATGCAATACTTCTCTCAATGTTCAGACCCATGCTATAAAGTCAGGGCTACTATTGTTCACATTTTACAAATTAAAAAATCAAGACTCAGAAAGACCTGGCACTAGAAAGTGGCAGGGCCACAATTTAAGGTGAGATCTATGTGACTCCAAAGCCCTTCGAAAACACAGCATGGTTTGTAGTGACTGTCCAAGCTGTGTGCTTCTATCTCCTTGGGCTGAAGCCATGGAGACAACTGCAGCCAGCAGGAAGAACATGGGCAAGACACCACCACCTGTGCCCAATGCCTTTCTTTCCTGCAGAATAACAGAGCTTTTATGCAGCACCAGGCTCTCAACTTGGCCTTGGAAAGAGAACAGGCTTTTCCCCAACCCTTTCAAATCTGAAATGATTCTGAAACCTCAGGCACCAAGGAAGGTCACTGGGACAAAGCCATCCACCAAGCTTTTACAAAAAGGATGTGCCAGGATTCACTTTGCAGCAGGCAGTGATCATCTTAAACTGTTGCCGATCAAATCGCTCACCTGCTTCAGGCTTCTCCTTTTTGTTTTCCATCAGATCCAAACTCTTTATGCAGCCCCTGCTGACTTGCCCAACCCAAAATTCCTACTTCTCTCTCCCTTACTGATCACTCCAGCCTTCCAGGTATGCCCAAATACCCAACATTCTCCATGGGCCTTTGTGCTGACCGTCCACTCTGCCTGAAACTCTGTTCTCCACATCCTCCACTGGCTCATTTCCTTCTTAGGTCTGATCAGGCCAGTGGAAGGGAACCACATAAGGTTTCATAACAGAATAGGGAAAAGGGGAAAAGACTCACTTTTACTGAGTACCTATGATAGAGCTGGCAACATGTGGCATTTAATTCTATCCTCTCAATCATCCTTTTAGATTGTTTTACCAGAGAAGAAAACTTCAGTCTAAAGAGGCTTTGTCTTTGCCCAGGGCCAGACAATTTCCAAGGGCGGAGGTGAGATTTAAACCTCTGCCCATGGTTTGCCCAGATCCTTTTACCTTTCCATGCCCTTGGTCAGGGCCCTTTGAGTCATGAGCTTGGGAAACTGATGAAAACTCAGCTCTGGGGCAATTCAATTGTCCCCGTGGAAGCTGGCAGCCTTCACAAAGCGTCACTAACCTCCCAGGAGGCAGAATACACCAAGGGTTTGAACTTCTCGTGCAGCTAGCCAATTTGCTGGAGAATAAAAGAGCAAAAGCACCTAGGAGCATAAAACTAACCAGTAAATCTAGGGATTAAAAGCCTCTTAGCAACCCTGCTACCTGTAATTACAGCCCCCAACAAAGAGGAACCCTGGCAGATGGAGGATAAGGAAGAATCCAACCAGTAACTGGTATGGGAGTCTTGCCAAGATGGTTTATGGCCCTACCTTGTGTCTTCCCAAACAACCTTCTCCCTGATCTCTATCAACCCCAGGCCCCAAGGGCAGCTGTGCTCCCATGTTATCTGCAGATCTGCAGCATGGGGCTCAAGAAACAAACAAGGCTTAAATTCCCACCCAGGGCTTGTTGGTGGATTGAGGTGAGATTCCCAGACATCACTTGGGGGCCTGAAGGGAAGTCCACAGAGCACAGAAGGTGTGTGACCTTTGATGGAATTGTCATCTGACCTCAACAAACCCAAGAACGTCACCCAGCAAGACAGATGCCTGCCAGATTGCAGAGGCAGAAGGAGGCCTCTCCTCTCTTTAAACTCCAGAGCACCAGAATGACCTGATGTTTCACTCTCTTACCCAATCCTATGGACTGCTTAGAAAATCTAAATGTCTGAGGCACACGGCCCTCTCTCCAGTAGGATCTTGGCAAACTTTTTCTGGAAAGGACCAGATAGTAACTCTTTACAACTTTGCAGACCACAGGGTCTTTGTCTCAACTGTGCAACTCTGCCTCTGTAGCACAAAAGCAGCCTTGGACAATATGCAAATAAATAAATGAGGCCAGTTGTGTTCCAAGGAAATAGGCAATGATCCAAATTTAGCCTCTTGATCACTGTTTGTCGATCCCCACTTTACAAAGTATGTGAGATTCTCACATATCTGTAATAGCATTCCATGAAATTGTCTTTTGTGCAAGCTTCAGAGAAAGTCCTTAAGGAGAGTCTTTTCAAGAAAAGGTGAATCAATGTGGCTTTGCTTTCTTTTTGTGACCTACTTTCCCTGGACCTGGTTGCAACTAAGGTGAGCACCTCACCCCACCCAATATTCAGAATTGGAGGGAATCACAAGATCTGTTTGCTACTGCATCTCCAGGGTTTCAGAAATGTCTGGCACATAGTAGGCGTGTCATAAACAATTCTTCAATGGATGAATCTGCTGAGATGCTGGCTATCACCCAAAACATTTGGGACAGATTATTTTTTTCACCCATTCAATTATAGCTTTGCTGTTCCAGCCTGGCCTGTCCCAGGAACTTCTAAAGGGTTCAAACTAGAGTTCTCAGGCTTGGCAGCTCTCCTGTGGTTGGCCACTTAAGCAAGTTAGAAATGTTCTTCCCTCTCACTCCCTTTGCTAACCTAGCTGTAAATCACTACCCAAAGATGTAAATTGGTAAGAAGACAATCCAGTGAGCATTTCCAGATGAATCATTCTGTGACTGTTCTGTCTTTAATTACTTATTAAAAGCAGACCAGAGTTTCCTAATTGGGTGCAGTGAACATGTGTTAATTTTGTAATTAAAAGCAAAATTAAACACTCTTTTCATGTGCAAACTAGGATAGACATCCAGGAAGAAATTTTCTCTTAAAATACTTGACAGGTTTCTCAAATTTCAGAGCAAGCACTACAGTGCTTGGTATTTTTTGTTTTTTTTGTTTTTTTTGTATTTGGGCTCTGGGGTACATGTGCATGTCCTGCATCCTGCAGGATTGTTGCATAGGTATATACATGCCATGGTGGTTTGCTGTCTCCATTCCCCCCGATCTTTGCCTCCATCAGGCATTTCTCTGGGTGTTATCCCTCTCCATCCTCCCCTCCACTCCCCTCTCCTGCCCTCCCCTCCCCTACACCCCCCTACCTAGCCCTGTGAGTGTTGTTCCCTTCCCTGTGCCCAAGTGGTCTCATTGTTCATCATCTGCCTATGAGTGAGAACATGCGGTGTTTGGTTTTCTGTTCTTGTGTCACTTTGCTGAGAATGACGGTTTCTAGGTTCATCCATGTCTTTACAAAGGACAGGAATTCGTCATTTTTGATGGCTGCATAGTATTCCATGGGGCATATGTGCCTCATTTTTTTGGTCCAGTGTATCATCAATGGGCATTTCGGTTGGTTCCAGGTCTTTGCTATCATAAACAGTGCTGCAATGAACATACGTGTGCTTGTGTCTTTATGATAGAACGATTTATAATCCTTTGGGTATATACCCAGTAATGGGATTGCTGGGTCAAATGGAATTTCTATTTTTAGATCCTTGAGGTATCACCACACTGTCTTCCACAATGATTGAACTCATTTACACTCCCACCAACAGTGTTAAAGTGTTCCTTTTTCTCCACTTCCTCTCCAGCATCTGTTATCTCCAGATTTTTAATGATTGCCATTCTAACTGGCGTGAGATGGTATCTCAGTGAGGTTTTGATTTGAATTTCTTTAATGACCAATGACAATGAGCATTTTTTCATGTTTGTTGGCCGCATATTTGTCTTCTTTTGAAAAGTGTCTGTTCGTATCCTTTGCCCAGTTTTGAATGGGTTTGCTTATTTTTTTCTTGTAAATCTGCTTTAGTTGTTTGTAGATTCTGGATATTAGCCCTTTGACTAATGGGTAGATTGCAAATACTTTTTCCCATTCTGTTGGCTGCCGATTTACTCTAATGATTGTTTCTTTTGCTGTGCAGAAGCTCTTAAGTTTAATTAGGTCTCATTTGTCTATTTTGGCTTTTGTTACCATTGCTTTTGGTGTTTTGGTCATGAAGTCCTTGCCTGTGCCTATGTCCTGAATGGTTTTGCCTAGATTTTCTTCTAGGGTTTTGATGGTGTTAGTTCTTTAAATCTTTAATCCATCTGGAGTTAATTTTTGTATAAGGTGTAAGGAAGGGGTCCAGTTTCAGCTTCCTGCCTATTGCTAGCCAGTTTTCCCAACACCATTTATTAAACAGGGAATCCTTTCCCAATTGATTGTCTTCATCAGGTTTGTCAAAGATCAGATGGTTGTAGATGTGTGGTATTGCTTCCAAGGCCTCTGTTCTGTTCCATTGGTCTATATCTCTGTTTTGGTACCAGTACCATGCTGTTTTGGTTACTGTAGCCTTGTAATATAGTTTGAAGTCAGGTAGCATGATGCCTCCAGCTTTCTTCTTTTTACCTAGGATTGTCTTGGCTATACAGGCTCTCTTTTGGTTCCATATGAAGTTTAAGGTGGCTTTTTCCAGTTCTGTGAAGAAGGTCAGTGGAAGCTGGATGGGGATAGCATTGAATCTATACATTACTTTGAGCAGTATGGCCATTTTCACAATATTGATTCTTCCTAACCATGAGCATGGAATGGTTTTCCAACTGTTTGTGTCCTTTCTTATGTCTTTAAACAGTGGTTTGTAGTTCTCCTTGAAGAAGTCCTTTACCTCCTTTGTTAGTTGTATTCCTAAGTATTTTATTGTCTTTGTAGCAATTGTGAATGAAAGTTCACTCATGATTTGGCTCTCTGTTTGTCTATTATTGGTGTATAGGAATGCTTGTGATTTCTGCACATTGATTTTGTATCCTGAGACTTTGCTGAAGTTGCTTATCAGCTTAAGGAGGTTTTGGGCTATGATGATGGAGTCTTCTAAATATATGATCATGTCATCTGCAAATGGGACAATTTGACTTCTTCTTTTCCTAATTGAATGCCCTTTATTTCTTTTTCTTGCCTAATTGCTCTGGCTAGAACTTCCAATACTACATTGACTAGGAGTGGTGAGAGAGGGCATCCTTGTCTAGTGCCAATTTTTAAAGGGAATGCTTCTAATTTTTGCCCATTAAGTATGATATTGGCTGTGGGTTTGTCATAAATAGCTTGTATTGTTTTCAGATACATTCCATTGATACTTAGTTTATTGAGAGTTTTAGCATAAAGGGCTGTTGAATTTTTTTGAAGGCCTTCTCTGCATCTATTGAGATAATCATGTGGTTTTTGTCTTTGTTTCTGTTTATGTGGTGAATTACATTTATAGACTTGCATATGTTAACCAGCCTTGCATCCCTGGGATGAAGCCTACTTGATCATGGTGGATAAGCTTTTTGATGTGCTGTTGCAATCGGTCTGTTAGTATTTTATTGAAGATTTTTGCATCAATGTTCATCATGGATATTGGCCTATAGTTTAATTAATAGACTACCAACCAAAAAAAGTCTAGGTCCAGACAGCTTCATAGCTGAATTCTACTAGACATACAAAGAGGAGCTGGTACCATTCCTGTTAAAACTATTCCAAACAATACAAAAAGAGGGAATCCTCCCTAACTTTTTCTATGAGACCAACATCATCCTGATACCAAACTCTGGGTGCTTGTTAAAAATGTCATTCCCAGAGGGGTGCAGTGGTTCACACCTGTAATCTCAGCACTTTGGGAGGTCAAGGTGAGTGACTCACCTGAGGTCAGGACTTAGAGACCAGCCTGACCAACATGGAGAAACCCATCTCTACTACAAATACAAAATTAGCCAGATGTGGTGGCGCATGCCTGTAGTCCCAGCTACTTGGGAGGCTGAGGCAGGAGAATCACTTGAACCCAGGAAGCCGAGGTTGTGGTGAGCTGAGATCACGCCATTGCACTCTAGCCTGGGCAACAAGAGCGAAACACTATCTCAAAAAAAAATAAATAAATAAAAATAAAACAATGTCATTCCCAGGCTAGATTCAATGGCTCCTGCACTTTGGGAGGCTAAGGTTAATCACTTGAGCCAAGGAGTTTGAGACCAGCCTGGGCAACAAAGTGAAACCTGTATCTATAAAATTCTTTTTAAAAAATGAGCCAAGCATGGTGCCATGTGCCTGTGGTCTCAGCTATATAGGTGGCTGAGGCAGGAGGATCACTTGAGTCCAGGAGGTTGAGGCTCCACTGAGCCATCATTTCACCACCGCACTCCAGGCTGGGTAATACGGCAAAACCCTGTCTCAGAAAACGAGAACAACACAAAAGCCATTCCCAGGTCAAACTCCCAGCCACTCTTATGGCCACAGGTCTGGGGTGGTGCCTGGGACTCTGCATCAGGAAGTCATGCCTCCAGATGATACTAATGCAAGCAAGGCTGGACCATGCTTAGAAGAATCACTGTCTGGTCAATGCTTCTAATCGGCTTCTGTCAATTGCTGCAGATTTTGAGAGGAATGTCTAAGTCACAAGAGATCCCTCCAACCCAGTGCCTGCCTCCCCCTAAAATGACTCTACATTTTTTAAAAGGGTCATGCACATTCTGTGACGGTTCCCAAAGACTCCAGGCTGGAATTTCCTGTGAGGGCCTGCAAACCCCCTCGCCTGCCCCCTCTCTACCCCCCTCCGCCTGCTCTCCCTTTACCCCCCCACCCACCTCTCCCCGCCTCAGTATATCTGCTAGGTTGCCTGTAAATGGAGGTACCTTCAATTCCAAAGCAACTTAGGCTGTTTAATTGCACTAATTGCCACCCCCAGGCTGTAAGTTTCATGTTAATGCTCTACCAGGTGATTCATGTGGTAAATTACACACTTGAGATTTCACCAAGATTTACCTGCTAATCCTAAACTCACTTAAGATACTATTCATGCCCACACCCCCAGATCCGGCAGCTGGAAGAGAGGTATAGATGGGCCTAGAGACCTCACACAATGCCTTCTTGCATCCTTGTCTCCACCTCAATGATTTTTCTCCTGTCATCTGTCCTTGGACAATTCTGACACTCCCTACCCTGCAGCAGGCAGGGACCTACTTGTAGACAAACAGCCTGACCTGGCCACATCATCAGCTCCCAGGGACGGATTACAATTGAATGTGTGAAAAAATAATCTGTCCCAAATAGTTTGCATTATCCTCAGCAAACTAACACAGGAACAGAAAATCAAATACTGCGTGTATTCACTTATAAGTGGGAGCTGAACAATGAGAACACATGGACACAGGAAGTGAAACAACATACACTGTGGCCTGTCAGAGGAGGGCAAGTTTGGGGAGAGAGCATCAGAAGAAAACAGCTAATGCATGCAAGGCTTAATACCTAGGTGAGGGATTGATAGGTGGAGCAAACCACCATGGCACACATTTACCTATGTAACAAACCTGCATATACGGCTTATGTACTTCAAAAATTAAAAAAAAAAATTTAACCTACTGGAAAACCCAAAAAAATGAAAAGGAGAACAGACACCTCACCTTGCCCACCATCCATATAACTAAATCCTACTGACCCTGTGAGTCCATCTCATCCGAAACACTTCCCCTCCCAAGCTCAGTCTCTTTCTTATGCCAATTATTATTTGCACAATTCACTGGACAACTAATCATTCTCTGCTTTGTTCTATCACTTCTATTTCCATCTTGCCATTTGGCCATGTCTTTTAGAATTTAACATCTCATGTGTGGATAATTTCTCCTTAGTTCCCTGGTCAAGACTTCACGATAGTCACTATCTTTTGGAGGCTTACTATACGCCAGCCACCATACTTTGTCTTTTGCTGATGGTAACTCACCTATTCTAGACAGCAAGCTGGGAGACACAGGGGTTATTAGTAACTCATTTTGCTGATAAGAAACCAAGGCCCTGATGGGTTAGCTTCTGTGGCCAAGTTCACGCAGGCTCAGAAGCAAGAAAAGTGGAACTCAAACCCATTTTTCCATGTTCCAAAGCCTAATCTCTTCGCCCCTTTATTGACTCACCTCTTACTTTTATCTGCATCTCTTCCATCTTCTCACTCAGGACACCCACAAAAACACTATCCATGTGATTTTAATTTCTCTACCTTGGTTTGATAGAGAAGAATAGACTTAGTTACAAGGTTGTTGGCACAAGTTTGGAAGATTTTGGAAAGAATCATTGGGTCTTCTCCTGGTTCTTTGGTTGCCTTTATTGCCTGGGCAAATCCTTCCTAATCTCAGTGTTTTTCCACTCCTCAGAAACAAACATCACATTCTTACACATTCTTTAGGCTTCAGCTTTTCAGAGAAGCCTTACAACTCCCCTGACCTAACACCACAAAATGACATCAGTTCTCCCAGGATGCTATTAGGGGGTGAATTGTGTCCCCACAAAAGGTAGGTTGACGTCTTGGCCCATAGGAACTAAGCATTTGATCTTATTTGGAAATAGAGTCTTTGCAGATGGAATCGAGTTTAGATGAGGTCATCATGGGGGCCCTACTGCAATAGGACTGGCATCCTTATAAGAAAAAGAGAACAAGCCAGGCGTGGTGGCTCACATCTGTAATCCCAGCACTTTGGGAGGCTGAGATGGGTGGATTACCTGATGTCAGGAGTTTGAGACCAGCCTGGCCAACATGGTAAAACCCTGTCTCTCTAAAAATACAAAAATTAGCTGGGCGTGGTGACAGGTGCCTGTAATCCCAGCTACTTGGGAAGCTGAGGCAGGAGATTTGCTTTAACCCAGTAGATGGAGGTTGCAGTGAGCCAAGGTCGCGACATTGCACTATAGCCTGGGCAACAAGAGTGAGACTCCGTCTTAACAAAAAAAAAAAAAAAGAAAAGAAGAACAGAAACATGGGGAAAACACCATGTGACAACAGAGACAAAGTAGAAAGTGATACAGTCAAAGGTTTCCCCAGAAGCTGGAGGAGTAAGGAGGGATTTTACCTGCAAAGCCTTCACAGGGAGCATTGCCATACAGACACCTTGGTTTTGGACTTTCGGCCTCCAGTGCTGCAAGAGAATATATTTTTTTGTTGTTTCCAGCCACCCAGTTGTAGCACTTTGTCACAGCAGCAATAGGAAATGAATGCACACCTTATCCTACTTTACTGCACGTGCCGTACCTAGAATCAAGCCATTTGTATAAGTATTTATTTAACAGCCATTTGCCAAGAAAGAATCAAGTCCTCGACAGCATCAGCTCCATTGTGCCTGTGGCCACACCCTCAGGGAGCACAGAGCAGGCCCTCAGTAAATAGCCTTTGCCTGCACACATCAATGGAAGCCTCTCTCCTCCATGTTAGCTAAACACTCTCAAGGCCTGTCCCCCTTCTGGAGGCCCCAGAGCCACACTGCCATGGCTGGGGTCTTGCTGGAGTCTGCTCTCCCTGGGACACACAGGGAGGACTGTGTGGATTCACAAGGACCTGAAGGCATGCGTGTGTCCCATCTCACTGACTTAATCCCGCTGCTAATAGGGTACCCGGAAGATCCATCAGATACCTGCCCTCTAAGCTCCTCACCTCTGAGTAATTAACTAATGGGTAGTTGGAAGTAATCAAAGACTCCTATCAGAGCCCATCAGCCAAAAATCTCTTTTGGAAGTCTGAAAACAAAGATTATCTGCAATGCCCAGTCCTCAAAACCAGGGAAATAAACCTGTATCGAATCAAACCCCCTGCTTCCAACTGAAGAATGTACGGGCTCCTGTTATATCCTTCTGGCATTCTTAGGGTAAGAACTATATTCACCCGCTAACCTTTCTCTTAAATTGCCCATCAAAGATAGACCATTATTATAATGAAATACCTCAGCTGGGAATGTGCTTGGTTTCAGCTAAAAGGTTTTCTTTCTGACTGCTGTGCTCGTAAGCACTGCCTTAATTTGGGGGAACTTCCCTTTGGCTGTTTTGAAAGGACTTTGACAGGTCTGTTTATATTTTATTTGATTTGCTTCATTTCAGTGTGTGGGTCAGCCTGCCCCAGTCCTAATGATGATGAAAACTGGAAAAGATGGGGCAGCCCCAAGAAAGGATTAAGGAAAGAGCAATCATTTTAGTGAGGAAGAAATGGGAGTCAAGCCTGTGGTTCTAGAAGGCTCCACGTCCTTCTGCCCTGTGGGAAACCCACCAGGAGCTGGAAGAAAGTGCTCCGACCTGGGGTTTGCAGCCTTGGGACCCTCTGGGCCTTCTTGTTTGAAAGGTCTTTGCACAAGGCTGTCTCAGGAGGAGCTGATTTTAAGAGAAGGGTCAAAGTTCATGCTAAATTCCAAAATGCTTAGAGCTCAAATTCAAGGGAGGCTAGGTGGTCCGAGGCCTTGTCAATACTTGAAGAGTAAAACACTTGCACGTCCATCAAAGGTCGTGTTTGATCTGATATCTGGGTCTGCCCTCTCTTCCAACATTGAGGCTTCAACCCAAAGTTCTCAAGCTGGTGGTTCCAGGGCCAAATCTGCCACATGGATACGTTTTGTTCAATCTGCCCAGCGTTTGTTGGTTTTATTTACATTTCCCTTGATTTTTTTTTTTTTTTTTTTTTTTGTTGAGTCATCAAGATAAAAGAAAATGGGAAATTTCACATTAAAATATCCTTGCAAAATCAGAAAATCTAGCCCTCTGGGCTTGCATTTCCACGTGGCGACTATTGACTATAAATGGAGAGCAACCAACGCCTGGCAGATGAGGGGACCTCCTTATCCCGCATCACTCATGTCTTTGACCTGCCTGGTTCTAGTGAGATTAGTTTGAGAACCCCCTACTCATCTAACCATTCAGCAACACAGCTCTACTATTTCTACTACAGTGACAAATTAAATGTCACCTTTTCCACAAAGACTCTCAAACCCTCCCAACAGAAAACTTCCCACCTGGCCCCACCATAAGTTTGTGTTTCATTTGCCTAACTCATTTGGGTATGGATCCTCCCGTCTGTCTGTGTGATCTGAATAACTTCATTCATCTCTCTTGACTTAGCACACGTCATCTCCTTCAGGAAGGCTTCCCTGATTGCTCCTCTCTCTTCCAGCCTGCTGCGTTTCGCTGCTTCTGCCTTTCCATACTCTTATCGCCCTTGTTTCTTCTCTGTCTCCCTGATGGGCAGGGAGAGGGCAGGGGCTCAGCTCTGTAAACTCAGGAGGAAGCATGCAGCTTGGCATCTGGGAGGGTCTCTTGGGAAGTGTTTGCAGAATAGAGAATGGGACAGAAAGGAAGAAAAGGCTCATTTGCTCAGGATATTCAGTTAGAATGCTGTCAGCAGGAATGCATCATTATAATAACAGTAATAATAATATTAATAGTTCCTAGCACCTACTGGGGGCTTTGTATGTGAGTCTTTTACATATTAATTTATTGTGTTAGTTTCAGTCCTCTGGGAAGCAGAAGTCTAGATGGAATGAGACATTTACTGTGAAGGATAAAGGCGAATGAAGCAGGAGGGGATTCCAGGAGAACTTGCACTTCAGGACCCAGGTCCCACAGCGGGAGGAGAGGGGAAGGAAGGAGGATGGGGCAGGAAGATACGTCCGGTCTGGTCTGAGATAGTCTCTGCCTAGTGATGAGGCAGAGACCGTCCATCAGAGCAGTCCCACACCAGGCAGGAGAGGCTGGGCTCTAACACCTCTGCCAAGCCCAATCATTGACTGGAAGCCGCTGGGAGAGCAGGTCCTGGCTGTGCATGCTTGGGTGATCCTGAGGTGGGTCATCTGGAGGCTCCCAGCTTGCAGGACCTCACAGAGGGCGGTCTGAAGTTCCCATCTCTGGGGCTGCAGCACCCAGATAATCCCCACAACCCCCCAGGTGCCACTGTTGCTATTGTCAAGCTGAGCCTTAGGGGAAGTGACAGGACCTGGCCCAAAGCTATGGAGCTCTTAGAGATGGAACTGATATCAATACCAAATCAGGCGTGCAGCCACCCTACACCCTACCTTCTGATCCTCCGCAACACTCCGGGAAAGACAGGTTATTAAAGTCAGGGTTGATGGCCCAAAGTCCATTTTTCTGAGAAGGAATATGGGATCCTGAGCTAAGGAGCCGACTTGGCCATTCCGGAGAAAGGCCAGGAGGCACACCCTGGACTCCTGGCCTCCTGCAGCCCAGAGGAAGGAGACTCTGAGGCACCGATCCTCTGGGTTAGCAGGAGGTGGATTTCCACCAGCTCCTTTGTCAACCCCTCCCTAGCCCCACTAATGATGATAACACCAGCCAAGTCCTACAGAACAGCTTCTGTGTGTCGGGGACTGTTGAACCACTTATATCTTTGCCCATCTTTAACCTCCCAGCATCCTTGTGATGCAGAGACCTTTAGTCTCCCCATTTCCAGGGGGAGAAGATAGAGAGGCAGAGAAGCAAGACACTACTTGCCCAAGGCCACAGCTAGTTAAAGGCAAAGCTGAGATGCAAAGCCAGGTAGGCCCCGCTATTCAAGGCTCTGCTAACTTTAGCCAAGCAAGTAAAAAAGAATGGATGTCCTGTGAACATCCTGCGGCATCTTTGGAGAACGTTCCTGTTTTTATTCATCTCTCTCAAGATGGAAGTTGCTCAAACGCAGCAGCGTCGTGACGATGCCAGTCGCCAGCAGTCTCCTGTCCGCGTGGGTTGCGAGCCCCGGGCGTGGACGCGGTTGGGAGCAAAGGGCGGCAGGTGCCAGCGGTGACCGCCTCTCCCTGAAGGCGGCCCCGGCAAGTTCACGGCCGGCCCGGGGCGCCGGGCGCGCGGCGCGCGGCGGTGCAGCTCATTCTACCGCCCTGCGTGCGAAGGGGAGGCCGCGCCCCCGCGCCCCCGCTCGCGCCGTGCCTGCCGCCGCCACCCGCCCGGCCGCCAGGCCGGCCACGGAGCTGCCGCTGCAGACTCGGCGGCGCCGGCGCACCTGCAATCAGGCCCCGCGCCGCGCCGCCGCCTCGCGCCCAAGGCCGCCGCGCGCGGCGCTCGCCGCCGATAAGAGGCGGCGGGGGAGGGGCGCAGGATGCTGGCGGGGGGCGGCGACGGCGGGGCGGCTGGAGCGGGCTCCGCTCCCCTCACCTGCCCTCCCTCTCCCTCTCCCTCTGCGATGTCTCTCCCCAAAGTCTCTGATTTGCCCATGTCTCTGTCTCGTCTGCGCCTCTCCCCTAAATTCCCTCCCCAGCCCTCGCCGAGTGCGTGTGCATGTGTGTGTGCGCGCGTGTGTGCGCGTGTGTGCATGTGTGCGTGTGTGTTTCCCAGTCCCCCCACCTCCTGTACCTGTCTCTGTGCACTCCCTGACCGCTGTCTCCCACCCCCATCTCTCTGATTCGCTTCATCTCTAGCTGATTCTTTTTCTCTCTTAGCATTCCCTCTTAGTCCCTCCCTGTTCTTTCTCTCCATCTTTCTCACTCTGACTTGCCTCTCCCTCTCTTCCTCCCTTCCCTGTCTCTTGGAGAGTCGTTGCCTGTCCTCCTCTCTCTGCATCTTTCTCTGGGTGTCCCCAACTCCCCCTCACTTCTCCCTTAGTTCTGTTCTTTCACTCATTTATCTGTATCTCCCCTTTCCTTTCCTTTCCCATCCCCCTCTCCATAACTCTGCCTGTCCCCTGCTCCATATCAGCAACCTGTGGCACTTTCTCCATGGCCAGCCTGCCTTCAGAGCCAGCGGTTGCAGAAACAGCTGGAACCCCCCAGCGGGCAGGGCTCAGCAGGTGTCCTGACTTCAGGGGACAGGAGTGTGCTCACCTGGGTGCCTTTCATCTGAGGCTCTGGCACACTTCACAAACAGTCATTAAGGCCCGCCTGGGGGCAGGTCAGGGACTATCACAGCCTGGGCTGTTTGATTATCTTCATTATTAATACACATCCCCCTGCCTTAAATGAGTTTAGTGCAGGGGATAGAATCCCGACTGACGCCCGGAGAGATTAAGGTTTCCGAGGGTTGCATAGGCCAAAGATGACAAACTGATACAGCAGGGTGTGAGTTTCTGCTGCTTCCTTCCTGCAGTGCAAGCTTCTGCTAGGAGCTTAGAAACCACCTTTTCTGAGACCGCTCCAGGGGTCAAGAGATGGGGCTAGATTTCTCTGAAAATCCTGGCCAGGCGATCTGCTTTGCACCAGGCAAGTCAGCAGGGATCTCAGTGGGAACCCAGCCCCTTTTGCGCTTGAGTAAATTCAGAAGTGATGAGAGAAGAACGGTGACATAGGGCTTATTCGTGTATTCATTTTTCTGATCAGGTGATGCATCCAGATAGTATCAATAGCAAAACAACAAGGGGATGCAGGAGTTGGGGTGCATCAGCATCTCAGGAACTGCATCTGGGCCAAAGCCACTGGGCCAAGACCAGGAAGGTCATGCCAAAAGCACATTCATTGGGCAGCTTTGCTTCATGAAGGCAGCTCAGATCCACATTCAAGCCAATTTACCCAGCCAGCACTTCCTCCCAAACTCCCCAAAGGGATATTTCTTTTTTTTTTTTTTCCGTTAAGATGGAGTCTTACTCTTTTGCCCAGGCTGGAGTGCAGTGGTGCGGTCTCGGCTCACAGCAACCTTCGCTTCCCGTGTTCAAGCAGTTCTCCTGCCTCAGCCTTCCAAGTAGCTGGGATTACAGGCACCTGCCACCATGCCCAGCTAAGTTTTAGATTTTTAGTAGAGACAGGGTTTTGCCATGTTGGCCAGGCTGGTCTTGAACTCATGACCTCAGGTGATCCACCCACCTTGGCCTCCCAAAGTGCTGTGATTACAGGTGTGAGCCACCATGCCAGGCTTCAAAAGGGATATTTCTGGCACCTACTCTGGTGGCAGCAGTCATAACTAATGCTCACCGATTAAGTTCACATGTCCCTGTAAATAAAGACAGAGCCTGTGTGTTGAAGCCTCCAGGATGGTTGGAATTGCGAGCAGGGGGAGTGACAAAATTGCTATGGCCATTTGAGTATTTTTCACTAACTCTGCCTCTGGTATAAGACGTTTTGGTCTAGTTGGGCATCATGGTGCGTGCCAGTAGTATCACTTACTTTGACTATCATTGTAAAGAACTTCGCCTCTCTGCTTAGCAAGTAGTCCAGCTCATAAAGTACAATAAAACAAAGTGTCTATTGTAGAATCTAACCTCCTGAGTATACAGGTAGTGACTAAAATTCTTCCAGCCTTCCTGTTTATTTGAACATTTTTATAATAAATGCTAGGAACAAAAGTATAGAATGTCCTCCAGCACCTAGGAGAATATTTGGTCTGTAAATCAAACTTCTTGTCATCAAAGATCAGGATCTGGCTAATAATTAAATCACATTAGGAATCTGGATGCTTAGTGGCTCTCTTTGAGGAAAAAGAAATGCAGCCTGCTTAGCAGCCTAGCCCAAAGCTAGCCTGGAGGAGACGCAGGAGGGGCCTGAGATGGAGAAATCTAGAATCTGATTACATGCAGGCCACTGACTCACGCCGTGATCTTGGGTAAGTAGGTTTACCACTCGGTGTCCTGTTTTTCCATCTGTGAGATGGGGATGATAACATGGGGCTGCTGGGTCAAGCAAGCAGATAACTTCCAGAAAGCCCTTTGAGCTTCTTGGAAACAGCACTCGAGATATGATTAGGCGCCAGTGTGCTGCAGAGATGTGTGCCCGGTGGCAATTGGAATGATCCAGGTCCAGTCTGGGCAGAAGTGGTCCTCCGGCTGTAAACAGAGCTTTCAACTGCTCCACCTGGTGTCCTGCATCTCATCTCCCCTTCCCTCTGCCTGCCCCCACCTCTGCTTTCCCACCCCTCCCTCCACCACTCCCCAACACAGCTCCAGCCTGAAATGCGTTCTCCTCCTAAAACCTCCTGCTCTTATACCCCAGTCACGTCTTACAGCAGTAATGTCAATAAGAAGCAATAATTACTATTATAGCAGCTTCCATATTATTTTATAGGCCCTGTACTAAGTGCTGTAAAAGCATTGTCTCTTTCAATTCTTACAAAAAATCACCAAGGTAGATATTCTTATTATGACTCTTTTACAGATATTTATAAAACTGATAGCTACCAACTCCAAAGAACTTTTCCTAACTTATTCCATTAAGAGACAACTCATGCAAGGTGCTTTACATATATGATATCATGTAGCCCTCACCGTAGCCAAGCAAGATGAGACTTCACTGTCTTGGCTTCACAGATAAGCCCGCTCTGAGTCTTCATCGATGCTGTTACTCTCCCTCATACTTCAGTATATTTTCTTTGACTTTATCAAGAAGCTGTTTTACCAGTTTCCCTAGTATTTCAAGGGTGCACAAACACCTCCAAGGTATATTTTATTTGCTGTAAAAACAAAACTCTGAAGTCTCAATGGTTTATGACAATAAAACTAAATACAAAGCAAGTTGGCAGAGGGCTCTATTCCATGCAGTCATTCAGGGATCCTTCCACTTAGTAGCTCTGCCTTTTCTGTGTCTCTAAAGTCTTCTTCTTTTGGCAAGTAGATGGGAAGAGAGAGCATGAAGGATGATGTGGGAGGTTTTCAGGGGCCAGGCCTGGAAGTCAGGAATATCACTAATGCCCACCATCCATTAGCCATAACTTAGTCACAGGGTCTTACTCAACTCCCAGAGACACTAGAAAAAGTAATGAAGCTTGTGTCCAGGAGGCGAAAGAAGAGAATTTTGGTGAACATGTAGCAGGCTCTGCCACAAAGTCTCAAGAATACATAGATGGGGAAAAGAGATGTCCTTTTTCTGTAACAGTTCCAAAATTGAGTATTTTCAGAGCTGTGCACCTCACCCCTAACCCTGAATAATCTCTCTATAACACACCAGCTGGGATTTCCAGCCCCTTGAATAAAAATAGAAATAAAAGGAAGAGGTATGGTGGCTCACGCCCATAATCCCAGCACTTAGGAAGGCCAAGGCAGGCAGGCGGATCACTTGAGGTCAGGAGTTCAAGACCAGTCTGGCCAACATGGTGAAACCCCATCTCTACTAAAAATACAAAAATTAGCTGAGTATAGTGGCGCACTCCTGTAATCTCAGCTACTTGTGAAGCTGAGGCAGGAGAATCGCTTGAACTCAGCAGGTAGAGGTTGCAGTGAGCTGAGATCATGCCACTGCACTCCAGCCTGGGCAACAGAATGAGACATCTCAAAAAAAAAGAAAAGGAAATTAAAATATCTACCCCAGAAGTCTTAACTTCTTGCTAATAGAACTTCCTTACAGGAACAATAGGAAGTCTGACCACTTTCAGGTTTAAAACCTGTCAGTGAGGCCAGACACGGTAGGTCATGCCTGTAATCCCAGCACTTTGGGAGGCCGAGGCAGGTGGATTACCTGAGGTCGGGAGTTCAAAACCACCCTGGCCAACATGGTGAAACCCCGTCTCTACTAAAGATGCAAAAAATTACCCCTGCGTGGTGGCACACCTGTAATCCCAGCTACTTGGAAGGCTGAGTCAGGAGAATCACTTGAACCCGGGAGGCAGAAGTTGCAGTGAGCTGAGGTCGCACCGTTGCACTCCAGGCTGGGAGAAAGGTGACAGCAAGACTCCATCTCAAAAATAAATAAATAAATTAATTAATTAAATAAAAACCCATCAATGACTCCCCAGGAATAAATCCCCTCCTGTTGTCAAGTTATGCCTTCCCTTTGGGATGTGGCTCTGCTCACCTCCCCAAGCTCATCTTCCATTACTACTGCAGTGCCTCTTGCTCTGTGATCAGTCACACCAGGCTCTTTCTCGTCTCCAGGCACTTGTGCCCGCAGCTCCCTCTAGCTGAAATACTCCACGCCGGCCCCTACCGACAGCTATAGGGCAAGCTCTTCACCCTTTAACACTGTCAAAAAGCCACGGTTTCTTGAATGCCTTCAGTGCCTTCATAGGATCCTCCAGGCCTTACTACATTGCTGTAGCTATTGGTGTGCATTTTCTCTCAAGCAGTGACCTACCCGGCCAAGCCCAACCTGCAGACATAACCCCTTGGAGGCCACAGTGTATGAGGGAGGGTGGCTGGGGAGATGGAAACAGTAGTCTCCATGGTCCTTTAGAACTGGCTGGCCTCTCCTCACCTAGTAGTTTGTAGCAGTTGCTATGCTTGACCTATCCAACCACTGCTTTTCATAGCTTCCATTCTAGAAGACCCCAGTCTTTCTTTCATTGCCCCTATGTTGCTTGAAAAAATTTTGATTGGTTAAAGTCAATCATGTAACCTCCTCTCTTCTTGCTAATGATTGGTAGAAGAGAGAACATATGACCCCCATGAGAAGGCAGCTGCTAGGAGCTACTTGGAAAGGTTTCTTTGCTCTACAAATAAACACAGAAGAAATGGACCCTTTTCTGGCTTCAGCCATGGGTGTTTGAAAGAAAGTGACACCTGAAATGGCACAACCAACAGAGGGAGAGCCAGCCTAGAGAGGCTGCTAAAGGAAAAGACAGAAGGAGCCTCTGACTTCAATGATATTGTTGAGCTGCTGAATTACTCAACCCTGGAACCATCTTAACTGCATTTCTTGGTCTATGAGATTATAAAATCCCTGATGTCTAATTAGTCTGAATCTTTGTTTCTTGTCATTTGAAGCTAGTAATGTTCTGATAGGTGACAATGTAAATTCTCATCCCAAAGTAATTTCTCATCCTTCACCCCTTCCCTTCCTCCCACACTTCCAAGTCTCCAATACTATTATTCACACTCTACGTCCATGTGTACATGTTATTTAGCTCCCATGTATAACTGAGAACATATGATATTTGACTTTCTGTTTCTGAGTTGTTTCATTTAAGATAATGGCCTCCAGTTCCATACATGTTGTTACAAAAAACATGATTCCATTCTTTTTCATGGCTGAATAATATTCCATTGCCTATAAATACTACAGTTTCTTTACCCAATCATCCAAAGACACTATTACCAATTACATCAAGACAACAGAAGTAAACTGTGGGGCTGAACAAAGCAAAGTGGGAGGTATGCTCATCTTAGTCCTAAATTAGACATCTACAAGTCAATATATATGTTGGATATAAACTTCCATTTCGTCACTACAAAATAAGGATGAAATTATCCAATTCATATTGTTAGCATGAGAATTAAATAAGAAGGGGCTGGGCATGGTGGCTCAACCTGTAATCCCAGCACTTTGGGAGGCCGAGGCAGGCAGATCACTTCAGGCCAGGAGTTGGAGACTAGCCTGGCCAACATGCTGAAACCCTGTCTCTACTAAAAATACAAAAATTAGCCAGGTGTGGTGGCATGCACCTGTAGTCCCAGCTACTTGGGAGGCTGAGGCAGGAGAATCGTATGAACTCAGGAGGTGGAGGCTGCAGTGAGCCGAGATCATGCCACTGCATGCACTCCAGCTTGGGTAACAGAGCAAGACTCCATCTTTAAAAAGAAAAATTAAGAAGGGATGTGAAGAACCTCATACACCTCCAGCAGCGCTTAACACATAGCAGGCAGCTGTCCTTCTGGCCCTACACAAAGAGAATCCTGGTCTTCCCCTTCAGCTTAGTTCCCTTTCACTCTCGGAGGCTTCAACTGTTGCTCTACCGAATATTCAGATTTTATCCTACAGAATCACAAGAAGAAAGAATAGAAATAAAAGAAATGGTCCATGGCCCATAGGCTTTATGTCTGTTTCACAGTGCACAGGAAGTACAAATAAAGAACTTGAGTTCATGGGAAATTACTTTTTGACTGTTTGTTTCATTAACAGTGATAGAGACTAGAGATTGAACCTGAGGGCTCATGGACTTCTTAGGGTTATAAATGAGTGAATGAATAAGTGGATGAATGAATATTTTGTTAGGATCAACAACCAATCAAATGTCTGTCTACCAAGAATATGGTAATTATAAGGATGAATCTGAGAAAAACTAAATGCTTAAAGAAATGTGCTTTATGCATCCCATACTCCATTCTTTGCCTATTTTTCAGTGGCTATACCTTTATACTGAGCATTCCTATGTGTTCTTGCTCTTCACATCCCAGTTACAGAGTAACCCCAGAAATAAAATCAATTACATCTATTAGACAAAACTGATGTCATGAACAAAGTTATCTTGTACTGCCTCTGCCTTCGATTCAATTCAAGTCAATCAATATTCATTGAGCACCTTGGAGGTCTCATACTGTTACCTCTTCTAGAGGTATCTGAATTTTAAGAGGAAAGGAAAGGACAATACTTAATCTAAAACAAATTCATTTCAAATGCACTGACAAGCCCCCATAGGAAAATATTTATGACTGGAATCTCATTTGAGCCTTCATCATCATATTAAACATTCTGCTTATCCCTGACCTACAGATTTGACAAATCTTAAATAACATAGGTGAATACTTATGTGTTACACATGAAAACTGCTCAAAGAACAGTCAGGTTGTTGATCAGCCAGATTGAAATTGTTTTTACAACATTTTAAATGTTTTTCTTATGACTAAAGTGGCAACACTTAAGAGTTCAGAACATTAAAAAAAAAAAATGTGCAAAGAAGAAAACGAAAGTCACCCATCAGAAAATCATGGGCACTATATGCTTCCCTCCATCTTTACAGTCTTGCTTGGTTGTAGATATGTGTATATTTGGGGTTGTGGCAAAATGTTATCATGTTCTTTAGATTACTCTATAACTTCTTTTATAACTTTTTAATCTATTACTAATACTTCTTTCTATTCTTTAAGATCATGGTTTTAATCACTACATGTGATTGTCCTTTTTTGCATTATGACTTTTTTTTGTAAGAATCTACTGCTGAATAGCTAATTTCCTTTTTCCCTATTATAATTTTATGACCATCTTTGTATATATATCTTGATGAGTATCTTTGATTATCTGATTCTTACTCCCCACCACCTCAATAATTATTATTTTATATTGTTTTTCCATTTGATAGGCAAAAAAAAAAGTATCTTCTTGTTTTAATTTGCATTGACTTTATTTTAATGCTGCTATTGATATTTTTTATAACTTTAATTGGTGATTCATATCCCTAGCCTATTTTTCCTGTTTATACATTTATCTTCTTAATTTATACTAACTCTATACTCACTCTGTGTATAATAAAATTAATAATAATTTACTTCCATAGTGTCTATATTTTTCACTTACAGTCCTCTTTATTTTGATTTGTATGATATTTTCTGGTTTTGATTTTTTATTTCATATATAACTTGTAGTTTTATCTTTTATGATTAAAAAAGCCTCCTCCAACCTGAGTTCAATAAAAGTTCATCTATATTTTTTCAAATTCATTTATAATTTCAATTTTTACATGTGACTCAATCTACTTATATTAACTTTGCTACAGGGCATGAAGTAAGGGTTTTATTTTGTTAAATAATTTATCACTTGTCACAGCATTATTCTTCACCACCTCCTGATAATTTCTCCATTGATTTGAAGTGACACCTTTACCATGGGTTATATTCTTATCTATGCTTGAGACTATTCATGGGATTTTATATTGAATTTCATCTGTCTGTTTGTCATTAGACCCATACTGTTTTAATTATTGTAAGTTTGTAATATGTTTTAAATTTGGTAGTGTAAGCCCTCTTTTATTTTTCACATAAAACTTTACAGCTACTCTCACTTTGTTTTAAGATCATTTTTGCTTAATCTTGATGAGTCCTTTGAAAAATATTTTTAAAAAATTATTAGGCTAATTTTTTAAACTAGAGAAGATTTTGATTCCTTTCTTAACTCTTATTCTTAAAGTTTTCCATTGATTCAATCAGATCATCTGCAAATAATTATATTTTCATCTCTCTATTTCTTATTTATCTTCATCTTATATAGCTTTTTTCCTGCCTTATTGCATTGACTAAATCTTCTTAAGAATTATTAAAAGGTAATTATGAGCATTCTTATTTCTGATTTCAATGAGAAGGCATCCACTATAAATAATGTTTCTATTGATTTGAAAAAGAAAATCAGTATTATGTTAGAGAAGCATACTTCTGCCTCTACTTTAACAAAGACTTGGTCATTATTCTTTTAAATCACATGGATTTTGAATTTGCCAAGTACTACTTTTTGACCTGCATCAAAATAACCTTGTTGGACCATCTTATATTCTTGGTATAGATCCACTTCACCTTGGTGGTTATCCTTCTAATGTAGGATTTCCAGTTGTGCTCCAGAAGGCACTGGGAGCTCCATAGAGTTCCTCAGGAAATACGTGAGAGTGGGTTTAGGGAAAGATTGGGGAAGAAAGAAGGGGAGGTTGGGATTTTGGAAAAGAGAGACCCAGAAGACCCAGAAGGAGGATCTACTCACAGTACCCCTGTTGCAACAAATTGAGACTTCACAAACCATTTTATTTAAACAGAGCTTCTTAAACAAACAAATAAATAAAAACACTAGCTTTATAAATATGCTTTAAGATCAATGGTTTTTTGTTTACTATGTCCTTATTTATATTTATAGGTGGGTGTGACCTACAGTATTTTATTTTAGTGCTACATTGGTTACTTTCTGCCATTGCCTATAGGAAAGTTTTAGGACTGTCCTGATTTCCCCAAGATTTTCCAAGTTTTATCTCTAAAAGCCCCACATCCCAGAAAACCACTCCAGGAAACCAGGATAGCTGGTCACCTTGACAGTTTATAAAGAATGATGACTTCTTATCTCTTGAAGATGGAAAGTACCTCCCTGATAAATTCCTTTGATACAGGATTTCATTTTTTAAAGATGACACATTAATAGTTGTGCAAATGTTTTCCCTGGTTTCTCTACATGTATAGAGACACATACATACCTGTATACTTACACAGATACATTACTTTTTAATAAATTTTATTAATATTTCCCTAGAACATTTGCCATGTCATTACATTTTTTAAAGTGATTAATATAGAAGAATGTTTCTCAGCAGGAAATGATTTTTGCCTCCCAGGGGACATTTGGCAATGTCTGGAGACATTTTTGGTTGTCACAACTTGGGGTTTGGAGATGCTACTGGCATCTAGTGGGTAGAGACTGGAGATGCCATTAAACATTCTACAATGCCCAAGACAGGCCCCACAAGAAAGAACTGTCCATCCCAAAATGTCAATAGTGCTGAGGTTGAGAAATCTTGATGCAGAAATATATATAACACTCTCATAACTTTAAATATCCCCTTCATAACTTCATATCTTGTTTCTCACCACTAACTTGGGGTATTTAGGTTTCCTCATTTTTTTCTTTGTTAAGCTTTCTAGTAACTTGTTCTTCTAAGATTTGTTTCTTAACCAATAGTCTCTTAAGTTTACTTACCAAATTTTGATCATTTTTTGGTCTTTATTGTTTGATTTTATATTAACCACTCCTTTTCTTCTGCTTTTGCGTGCTTTGCTTTGATGTGCTTTTTCCAAATCCTCTTGTTGAAAGCTATTAGGTGCGAGTCAACAAGACCCCTTTAGGGCTGACATTCGGTGACACACACTGTGGTCCAACATTATTTCTGCCATCAAAGTCATGCCAAATCGGGGGGCAGAGGGGAGTAGTAAAAACATACGTCCTGACCTGTTTTCTGGCAAAAGTCCTAGTCCTAACAGCTGGATCGATTCAACTGATTACATTTTAATTAAGCCCACTAATGCCTATAGGTACAAAATAAGACTTTCTTTCAAAAATACATAGGAACTGAGATTTTTAAATAAAGATTCATAAGGAGAACCAGGTTATGTAGCATATCGAGCACGTGGATGAAAAAAGAAAGGTATGGTTATGAAGTTGGAACAGCTGGAAGGAGGGATGCAGAAAAAAACAATCCACTCAAAGTGAGTTGAATTGATGGTGGTGGTAAAAAGGTGGTGAGAGGGGAGAGAGACCTTAACAAGAGTAGGACTCAGGATCCGAAGGGAAGACAATGCATAACAATAACAGCTGTGCTCTCCTCATCCTGCAAGACAGATGTGGTCACTCCCGCCTTGTATAGAAGGATGTGGAGGAGAATCCGAAAGGTTAGGGAACATGCCCAGAGTCATGAGGCTACAGGAGGCAAACTCTATGCTCTTCTGATCCCAGAAGCCAACATCTTTTCCACTACACCACATCACCTTGCAAATTATTCCTCGCAGGTAACAACTAGTCTAAGAATCTCGCTACAAAGCAGTTTCTCCAACGTCCTCTGCTTCACACACTTCCGCCCGAAGGAACACACCCACAACTAAGAATTCAGCTAAGCTGGGAAAAGTCCACATGAGGAACATAAATCTCTAGTTTACAGGAACAAGGAAAATCCCCCTTGGGAAGGTTCTGGAGACAGCTCAAAAAGACAAAGTCTGGGAATTTAGAAAGAAAGGCTAAAATGTGTTCAACCACAATTTTCATGAGTTGTCACATCCCAAGGGCACGCCTATCTGTGGAAATTGATGGCGAGGAAGCTTATTATTTGATCATGTGAAGGTTGCCAAATGCCCAGTGGGGCAGTGAGGGTGAAAAGAGGGACAAACTTTCCTTCTATGTGGCATCTGCATACAGGACTTGGCAGCTTTGCCTCTGCTTAGGTTTGCCTGTGAAACCACTTTAGTTCAACTCAACAAACATTAACCCAGTATTGGATATCTAGAGCTTATAAAATAAACAATCTCTGAAGAAAACTCACAATTAGGTAGAGGAGGCAGGTCCATAAACAAGTAACAACAGCAGTCTGGTCCATGAACAGGACGTTATTGCCAAAGAAAAGTTGAGATTGGTTGCAAGGGGAAGTGTTCCATTGTCAAAGATGAAATGCTGTTCTCTTCACTGCAGGACTTCTCAGGACCTTTACTCTGCAAGGGTCTCTTTGTAAATTTCCCTGATTTAGCAGCATACAGTTAGCAGCATTCCCCAACTACATTTAACCCTGAAAGCTCTTTCTACCTAAGGAAGGTCTTAGAGAACTAGTAGCGCCCTCCTCTCCACTAGAGACATTTAGAAGAAAGGAGACTAGAATAGATAGAATTGGGTTTCATGAAGTGGGCTATTAGAGGTGACAGGGTGGAGTTTGAAGAAGCTTGGGGATAATTTGCAGAGGCAGTGATAATTTGAGCTGTCATGAAAATGAAGAAGATTGGTCAAACAGGTAGTGGTGGGAGGTGGGAGATAGTGGAAAGGGCTTTTGAGAAAGAAGCAATAGCGTAAGAGTCATGGATCACATGGCGTATTCAGAAAACATTGGAAAACTGGGTGCATAGTGTGAGCCATTCTTTACACATAAGCTTCTCTTGCTACCTACCCATGCTTGCTTTTGTGTGGTAGAAGAAATACAGTCCTTGCTCAAGCTTCCTGGAGTTCTCACCTGCTGAACCCAAATTTTTCCTGTTATTTCTAAGAGGACAAAGTATTCTGGTATAAGTAAGTTTATGCATGGGTCTGGAGTCAGAAAGTCCTGGATTAAATCCCAATTACTCTCTTTCTATTGTGTGAGTTTGCATACGCCATTGCCTCTTGTTCTTCCCCAGATTCCTTGTCTATATGGTGGAGATGAGAAAAAGCACCTACGCCCTGTGGTACTAACAAGCAAATGCCCAGAAGCTGTCTCACACATAGGGAATGCTCAATGGGGGTAGCTATTAGTACTGATGATTATTCATATTTTTGTGCCATTTGAGAAATGAGTGTTTTTGGGAATATCAATCCCTTGTGTAATAAATACCACATGGTAACATTTATGGGAATGAGTACCCAAGCGCCCCTTCATCTTTTGCTGTACACGTGATAGGGAATGCCTTAAAGAAGTAAGGACTGGGCCGGGTGCAGTGGTTCACACCTGTAATCCCAGCACTTTGGGAGGCAGAGGCGGGTGGATCACCTGATGTCAGGAGTTCGAGACCAGCTTGGCCATTATGGTGAAACCCTGTCTCTACTAAAAATACAAAAATTAGCAGGGCATGGTGGAGTGTGCTTGTAATCCCAGCTACTAGAGGGGCTGAGGCAGGAGGATTGCTTGAACCTGGGAGGCAGAGGTTGCAGTGAGTCGAGATTGCATCACTGCACTCCAGCCTGGGCAACAGAGGGAGACTCCATCTCAAAAACAAAACGAAACAAAAAAAAGAAGAAGGACCATGAACTCAAGCCAGCCTTAGAAGATCTGCGACCTTGAGCAAGTTACACAACCTCATAAGCCTTCATTTTTTTAATCTGTAAATTGGGGATAAAATGACATCAACCTCACCTAGTTGTCGTGAAGTATAGTTGGGTTAATTATTCATAACATTTAGCAGAGAGACAGGCACAAAGTAAAGTGCTTGTGCATGCTTGCTATTGTGATTTGATGGTTTCTTCATCTGCAGATCTTCCCTGGGACCCAAACCTGAAGCCCCTGGGCTGCCCTTTCTCAGTGGGACTGACTGGAGCAGTTACTGATGGCACCGGCTTAAAGAGGAGATGGAGAGTGTGTTTGCGTGTTTTTGAAATAGGCATCCTGAGACAATCTCTTCAGAACCAATGTAGCCCAGTCCTCTGTACTGAAATTGCTGGACTCACACAAGGCCCAGATGTGGTTGAAAGAGTGTGTGGGGAAATATCCGTAGGAGCAACACAGATCTCTCTATTCAGTGTTTTTCTTGTGGGCAGCCTGCATTTATTCATTCTTTCATTCCAGAAGTATGTATTTAGCCCTGATAGGTGCTAGGCATTATGATAATAGCTGGAATGCAGAGGTGAATAAAACAGTATGGGCTTGTCCATATATATATATACACATACACACACACACACACACATACACACACACATATAATAAATTATATATATTATATATTTGGTGTGTGTGTGTTTACATATATGCACATATATGATAAGAGTTTATAATCCTATATAGAGACAGTTTATAATCCTATATGGAGACAGATATACAGATATATTAAAATGGCTTTTTTTTTTTTTTCTTTTTTGAGACAGAGTCTTGCTCTGTTGTCCAGACTAGGGTGCAATGGTGAGATCTCGGCTCACTTCAACTTCCACCTCCCAGGTTCAAGCAGTTTTCCTGCCTCAGCCTTCCAAGTAGCTGGGATTACAGGCACACACCACCACACCCAGGTAATTTTTGTATTTTTAGTAGAGATGGGGTTTTGCCATATTGGCCAGGCTGGTCTTGAACTCCTGACCTCAAGTGATCCACCCATCTCAGCCTCCCAAAGCGCTGGCATTATAGGCATGCACTGCACCCTGCTAAAGTGGCTTTTATTTTGGTGGATAAAGAAAACAGACCAGGACTTCTGCACAAGATTTTTTTGTTATGGGCAAAGAAAATACAAATTTTTTTCAATATAATACAATTTAACAAATATTAACTGAGCATCTTCTATGTGTCCAGCCCCATGCTTGGCTCTCTAAGGATATACTGATGAATAAGAAGCTACCCTCAGAAAGCTCATACTCTGGCACGATTATGAGCAAAGATATTCACTTCTTAAAGTGTCCATCATTATCCAGCGGAGGGAGCAGTAGGGCTTACTCGGTGGTGAGTGCCTAGAGCCTGCTCTCAGGTCACCTGAGTCCAAGTCACCTGCATCAGGCACCTCCTAGCTGTGACCTTAGGCAAGTGATCTAACTGAGCCTCAGTTTCTTCATCTGTCAAATTGTACATAAAAATAGCACCTGCCTTTTGGGATAATTGTACAAATTCATGAAGTTTTGTACGTCAGGGGCTAAGCAAGGAGCCTGGCATGCATAAACACTCACAATTTAGTGAGTAACGCAGAGTAGAAGAGTATTATTTTAAAAGCACTTATATTGAATTAGTAAGTACTGGATTCAATGAAGAAGACCTGGTGAGGTTTTTAAAAAATTTTTGTTTTAATGTTTCCAATGAGGATTTTTGAGGTTTTATGTTGTTTTTTCAATAGTCAGAATTGATCTTCCTGCACTGTACTCCATTTCTCTGTTGCAGAAACTGCTTATTTTTAAAGGCCCTGAACTTAGCTTCCACTTTTCTTTAGACAAGTCTCCCCTGGGTAGCTGTATACAGACCAAAGGACCTATTTAGGGTGACCAGCTGTCCCCAGTTGCCAGGGCCTGAGGGTTTCCTAGGACATAGGACTTTCAGTACTAAAACCAGGACAGTCCTGGGCAAACCAGAGTGACTAGTACCCCTCCTGGGTGCTCACATAACAACATAACAAGAAGGTGCACCTGTAAAGTCTCTCTGGGTGTGCGCAAGTGTGAGCCTCAGAAAATGAAAGCGACACCTGGACAACACACAGCTGTGTCTGGCACCCAAAGGGCAAGGTCCATAGGACAGCGCCCCAGTGGCCTGAGACCTGCTTGCATCTACCCCCCTTATGGTGCCTCCGCCAAGGCACAGTCTGCTGGTGACTCAGCAGCCTTCTAGGTTCTGAACCTCAGCTTCCGATCACTCAGAACAGCTCTTGCTCCTGATAGTAGGCAAGACCCTTGAGTCACTCTGAGAGGATTCGGGATGCAGGTAGGAAGGAAGAATTAGCAAGTACGTGTGAGGTGCAACATGAGAGCCAAGGCTTTGCTCTTAGGGTTGGTTCTGGATTCACATTTGGCTTTGCTGCTCTCTAGTGACATGACTTTGGGCAAACTACCTACCTCTTCTGAGCCTCAGTTTCCTATTTGGAGAACCACATGATATAACACGTGTCACCTGCTTAGCGTAGGGAAGGATACAGAGACAGGACTTAATAAATGGCACTTGTCACTGACAATTGTCGCTACCATTGTATTGGCATGATCACACATAGTACTGATATGATCATAAATAGTATTGACATTATTGTGACTAGAATCGATATGATCATAAATAGTATTGACATTATCATCAGTTGGGAACATGGCTATTTCCCACTCCTCTTCCTTTAAGTAAGCCATTTAAAATAGCTGCAAAATCCAGACCAACGCTTTGGAACACAGTAACAATAATTCTGAAGTGGTGGTAACTTTCTTTATAAGTTCCAAAAAAAAAAAAAATGATGTTCAAGTAGGATACATTAAAAACAGATTAGATTTTTAAAATCTCGATTTTTTTCCAGCTTTCAAAGACACAATTCTTCCAAATTCTCATAGTCTAAATCAATCTCTCCCTAAGTAGGTTTAGATAAAAAATGTGTATTATTTTATGAAATAAAATAAAGGAGGTAGTCCAGGAATTAAATGAGTTTGGGGAATACTGAACTAAATTAAATGTAATGAGTTTCTTTACTACAAGATTTCTCAAGGCTTTTACTACATGGGTCAACTTCCTGACTCTAGGAGACAGGAAGAATGTGTTGCCGTCCCCCTATTTACTTGGTTATGCCACCCTTTGTTCATGGAACATGGACTAGAGTTGAGTGGAATGGAGTTGGAAAGTTCTAATGTGGATGTTTCTTCTGGAGTTCTAGATTCTTCCTGATCTCAGTCCATACCCTATAGCATGGCTTCCTAGGGAATTAGTACTTTATTCCTGGTCTCTGAGTCCTTCCACTTGGCCACTCAGAGCTCTGACTCATTCCTGAGCTTGGCCTTTACTCCTAGGTGAGTCTGGGTTCTCCCCACTGACCTCCCAGGGAACAAGACACTAGACTCTGCACAAACATAGAACCCTTTCTCTGTGTCTCATCCCTCCTTTCGAACCCTTTCTCTGTGTCTCATCTCTCCTTTCTGGGCAAACATAGAACCCTTTCTCTGTGTCTCATCCCTCCTTTCTGGGAAAACATAGAACCCTTTCTCTGTGTCTCATCCCTCCTTTCTGGGAAAACATAGAACCCTTTCTCTGTGTCTCATCCCTCCTTTCTGGGAAAACATAGAACCCTTTCTCTGTGTCTCATCCCTCCTTTCTGGGCAAACATAGAACCCTTTCTCTGTGTCTCATCTCTCCTTTCTGGGCAAACATAGAACCCTTTCTCTGTGTCTCATCCCTCCTTTCTGGGCAAACATAGACTCTTTCTCTGTGTCTCATCTCTCCTTTCTGGGCAAACATAGAACCCTTTCTCTGTGTCTCATCTCTCTCTGGGCAAACATAGAACCCTTTCTCTGTGTCTCATCTCTCCTTTCTGGGAAACTGGGTGTTGGTGGTGTTGTTTGATCTACCAAGATGTTTCATTTGTTCTCAGAGAACATTGCTTTTTGATAATGATGATGGGCATGGTGATGCTCCTCATGATGATAAAATAATAAATAGCTTATCTTTACAGAGCAGATACTATGTGTCTGGTACTTTGTCTCATCCCTGTGCAGTGAGTACTACTATAAATGAGGAAACTGAGGTTACAAGAAGGTCTCTGACTTTCCCATGATTACCCACCTAGTAAGTTGTAGAACCTGTCTCTACATGAATGATTTCATTCAAGACCACTAGAAAGTTGACTAAATTCAGAACCCATGTTCTTAAACTACATGATGCTGATTTTTCTCAAAAACGTAAGTAAAGATCCTAAATGAACTCCAACAGGTAGACCCTCATCAAAATGATCACATCAAGTGGGTTTGGGAAATACTGACCTAAGTTAAATTTCATGAGTTTCTTTACTGCAGGACTTCTCAAAGCTCAAATGAGGGCCCTGAAAACCCTCAGCTTCCTTCAAACACTAACCTAGGATGCCTCAAAATATAAGATGAGCATCCCAAGCCCCATACATTATGGCAGCCAATGACGTGAGCCTTGGATAGCCTCTTCAACCTTCTGCTTCAGCTTGGCAGGAGAAGCAAAGACACAGAGCCCCAGGTTACACGCTGATGTGACTCACAGATGTGTTGGCTTTACCCTATCTCTGCCACTGGCATTCTTTTATTCCATCAGCATCTCGGGGTTTTGTTTTGGTTATTTTTCATCTAAACCATGAGGTAATTCAGCAACCCTATCCTATGCCAAAAGATGCTTTCCTGACCTGGGGTTCTCAGAAGTCCAACCCTTCAAGTTATTAATTACAAGCCCAGAATCACCTCCGCCCAGTCCCTCACCCCAGACAGCAGAGATAAGGTACTGCCCTACTTCCTCCAGCAAACTGTCTCTTTGTCACGTCGTTGGCGCCACCAAGGTGACTGGCGCCTGCCGCACCTCCCTGCCCACCCCGTGAGGTGGCAGCTTATCATCTGAGGGTGAAGTGATGCGTGTGTCCACCCAGGGGCTGCTTGCAGACAGTATTTGCAGGCTTGTAAAAGGTGCTGTATAAATCAATTATTAATACTAATCAGAACACGATGGCCCCACAAGCCGGAGAGAGGAGGCCCAGACATGGGGCCACACCCTCCTTGACACAGTCAGTCAGGAGCCAGGTATCTGAGGAGTTACAAAGAGATGTGAGGAGAGATGATGACCTAAGGGTGATAAGAATTAACCTCTTCTCCAAGGGGCCCATCTGGCCCTTCAAAAGCCTCTGCCTGACAGCACTACCTAAGTTAAAGAAAGTTCTGGAACTTTAGAATGGCAGGACTCTGAGAGCAAGGCCTTGGTGCCAGTACTTAGTTCCAAGCTCTTTGCTGAATTCATTCAGGGCTGTAGTTTAGCCTGAATGGACTCTAGAGAAAATGGTGACTACCAACACGTGTTTCTCACAAGCCATGCTATCACTTCTTGACATTGGGGGGCGCCATTCACAGGAGCATGGAGCTGGGTTTATTTTCTTAAGCCACTTCCTGTTTCTCCTTGGGATCCACCTTGTGAGCCTGGAGCCAAAGAACCCATTTCTTCATGTAATAGATGTGATGAATTGATTTCAGGTTTATTCTCAGATGTTCCAAGATCCTGGTCTGGTTTGGTTACCCGCCTAAGAGTATTCAAATTATCTTCATGGGTAGTACAAAAGTCACACAAACAAACAAAAACCAAAACAGGTATCATGCATCACCAGAAAAGAGCAAGCATCATGTATCTCATGACCCTTGGAATATGCTCTTGTCAAGTGGCATGTCCAAAGTGGACAATCTTCATTGATTCATTAGTGATTGGCAGTTAGTTGACAATTAGTGATTAATACTAACATCCTAAAAGTTGGATATCCCTGTTCCAAAAAACATTGATAGTAAAAATGAATATTTGTTCAGCATGAATGTCCTGAAAATCTAAAATACCAATAAAAGTGGCATAAAAAGGAGGCAGAATCCTGCAGGAAATGAAATGGAAGAGACCCAGAGAATCACTGCACAGAAAAGGCCTGGGATAGATGAGCAATGGTGAATCTAGATAGCAGACATCACTCCAAGGAGATACCAGCCTCAACTCACTTTGTTCTGGGGTGGGCAGTAAAGTCAGTGTAGGCAGAATAATGCCCCACCCCTCAAAGACTTCCACATCCTAATCCCTGGAATCCCTGGAACGTGTGAATATGTGACCTTACGTAGCAAAAGAGGCTCTGTAGATGTGATTAAGCTAAGGATCCTGAGATGAGGGGATTATGCTGGATTACCCAGGAGGGTCTAATGTCATCACAAGGGTCTTCATAAGAAAGAAGCAGGAGAGCCAGAAACAGAGGAGATATGAAGGCAAGCAGAGGTCAGGGCAATGCAAGCACTGGCTTTGACGAATGGAAGGGGGCCGCGAGCCAAGGGATGTGAGCAGCCTCTAGGAGCGGAAAAAAAAAAAAAAAAGAAAAAAGGAAACAGATTCTCCCTAAAGTGTCCAGAAGAGATGTAGCCCTGCCAAGACCTTGATTTTAGAACTTCTTTTCCCCAGAACTGTAAAATAGTAAATATGCCTTGCTTCAAGCCACTGCATTTGTGGTAATTCTATTACAGAAGTACTAAATTAACACAGTGGGTAAGCCTGGGCTGTTCTCCTATCTCAGCCCTCTTAGGAACTCTGAAGAGCTGTGTCAGTTGCAGGGTATGACACATAATTTATTTCTAATCATTGTTCAATCACTAAAGTTTGGGAATCAAGCATTTACTTAAAAGTTTAGGTGCAGTGGCTCACGCTGTAATCCCAGCACTTTGAGATGCTGAAGCAGGAGGATTGCTTTAGTCCAGGCATTCGAGACCAGCCTGGGAAACATGACAAAACCCCATCTCTACAAAAAATAGAAAAAATTAGCCAGGCATGGTGGCACATGCTTGTAATCTCAGCTACTCGGGAGGCTGAAAGAAGAGGATTGCTTGAGTCCTGGAAAGGGAGGTTGCAGTGAGCTGAGAGTGCACCACCACATTCCAGCAGCCTGGGTGACAGGGTGATATCTTGTCTCAAAAAAAAAAAAAGGTTCAGAATAGATTTCTGCATTTATTCATTCATTCAATAAATATTTATTGAACACCTCCTATCTGCCAGGTCTCTTTCTGGTGCTGAAATGCAGAGGTAATTGAGCCAGGTGAATAGATGCCCCCATGTAAGTGACAGTCTAATGGAATGACTATATGGCGAAGAGGTGAATAGTTGAATGACTCACATCATTGCGGATAATGATGAGGGCCATAAGGATGCTGGAAGGTGGACTAGAAACTGACCCTAACCCCACCATGACTCACATCATTGTAGATAATGATGAGGGCCATGAGGGCACTGGACAGTGGACTAGAACCTGACCCTAACTCCACCATGACTGATGTCATTGTAGATAATGATAAGGGCCATGAGGATGCTGGTGAGTGGACCAGAACCTGACCCCGACCTCACCCATACCAACAACAGGGCATGTTCTGCAGGTCAACATCTCTGCTTAGGAAGCATTGCAGGAGATTCTATGCCAAGAAACATTTAAGCCCCACTGATGACTTCAGGGAAGACACTGTAGGGGATGGCAGAGTCTTAAGGGGGTTGGAGAAATGTGGGGTCAAACCGCTTAAGGGGTGCTCAGGCTACTTCCTATGGGCATCTCACAGGTCTCCTCAACCCAATGACTTCAGAGTTAAACAATGGCACTACCTGGGTGGCTTTTTAGTTTTATTTTAATTATACCAGTGGAAAGATAGATTGGACATATAAACAAACATTTCTCAAATTCCAGCGGGCACATAGATCCCCTGGAACCATGTCAAAATGAGACTGGTTCCAGCAGGTCTGAGGTGGGGCCTGAGATTCAGTATTTCCAGCCAGCTCCCAGGGAATGTCCATGCTGCCAGGCCACGGACCACACACTCTGGATTAGCAAGGGGGTGGACAACCAAATTAGCCAGATTCCACCAACAGCCCACAAATGGGTAAATCACCAAGTGCAAAGGGTTAATAGTTATCTTCTTGAAACTCCACAGTGGTTTTCTGCATACAGGCTAGAGAGTACACTTTCACTCTGACCCTTACTGATTGTGGCATCTGGGGTAAGTTACTTCAAAACCCTGTGCCTCAGTTTTCCCATCCATAAAATGAGACCATGATGGTATCTACCTCAGAGAGTTGTTCTGAGGATTCGGTAAGTAAATGTAGGAAAAGCGTGGCATGGCCTAAGTGTTCAACACGTGGTAGCTATCCGAAGGAACGTTTCTTCCCCTCTTTAGACCATAGCTTCATAAGGCCAAATTTTCGATCTGATATTTTAAATATGCTGTATGCCGAGCCTGGATTCTGACACTTAGTAAGTGCTTTATAAGTCTATTGCGTGAATCGATGTCTTAATGAATGAAAGGATACAAGCAAACCAAATCAATTTAGCTTTTTGTTTGTTTTTGTTTCTGTTTTTTTGTTGTTGTAGTTTTTTTTGGGGGGGGGTAGGGGGGAGTCTTTCTCTGTCACCCAGGCTGGAGTGCAGTGGTATGATCTCGGCTCACTGCAGCCTCCACCTCCTGGGTTCAAGCAGTTCTCCTGCCTCAACCTCCAGAGTAGCTAGGATTATAGGTAAGCACCACCACACCAGGCTAATTTTTGTAGTTTTAGTAGAGATGGGGTTTTTGGCATCTTGGCCAGGCTGGTCTCTAACTCCTGACCTCTAGTGATCCGCTCGCCTCAGCCTTCCAAAGTGCTAGGATTACAAGTGTGAGCCACTGTGCCCAGCCTCCAGATCAATTTATTTTCAAAGACACAGTCAAAGGAAGAAAAGCGGAAAGCGGGGAGAAGGGGAAAATTCACGTTCAGCGGGTAGCTGCCCTGTGCGCAGTATGGCAGCAGTTGCTTTTCATGCACCACTATAGTTCATAGTTCATTACAGGCCAAGAGGCCTAAGATGGAGGAAAGAGAGATCCTGCAGGCTGAGGCTTAAAGAGGTAAAAACGCTTGCCCAGGATCTCGTGGCTGTTAAGTGATGGAGGCAGGGTTCAAAGCCATGCCTGCCCAAGCTGACTTTTCCTCACCTACCCTGTGACACAAAACCTTCTCTGACCCCCGGTATTTCCCATTAAGACAATTAGTCACCGTTGGCTTTGATCGGCTGGGCAGGGTTGGCAATGCAGTCCTGGCTCATGGCATTTCTCTCGGGCCCTTATCTTTATTAACTGTGAATTTATCTTCCTCCAGAGATAGGGCTCTGGGTGAAGGGCCCCCTGCCCACACCTTGGCAGGTCTTACCTGCTCTGAACAGACCAGCAGGTGACTGGGAGTCCTTTAATTGCCTTCTTCCTCACCTAACCCCTTCCCTTTAAGTTCAAGTCTACACTGTAAACATGATCTCCAGGACCAAAGGTAAGGGAGGTGAAGCTTGTGGGTATTAACCCATAAAAATCCTTGATAAGCTGAGTGCATTTCATAGCACCATAAATTAATCTTTGTCCTTCATAGCCTGCAAGGAGAGCAGAAGTTGAAGAGCAAACTGGGGAGTCATGTGAGGCCAATTGCACAATTGGCGCTGAGAGATGCTATCTGAGTCAGAAGAGGCTGACCCCGGAGGGTCCCCTTCTAGCAGGGGAAGGGTATGGACCAGACTGTCCTGTATGGATTGTGACATTCTATGAGATCAAAAACAAAAGAAAGAAAGCACTCTGTGAAGGGACATGAAAGGGCTTGTCCAGCCTGCATTTCATGGCCTGAGACATTTCCTCTTAGAGTCCATGAGACATAAACAGGTGACTTTTATTTTGGCAAGGCAGAGGTTTCCCCTAAATCAAGTTGAAACCTTCCTCCTCAGACTGAGCCTAGAATTAGTGCAGTTTTGATAAAGTGACCTCAAAGAGTGACTGAACTCATTGCAGCCATGTCCTCAAAGTTCTGACCCCAGAGGCCGCCTAAGTTCACCATTTTCTTCAAGTCTTATGGTTCTAAGAAGTTATCCCTTACGATACTTGAAAAGAAGGTTTGAGATGTTTTCCGATGTATGATGGTTCCTAACAAGCAGAGTCATTTCTCAAGGATTGTTTTTGCAAGGTTGTCTATGACTGGCTTTCTCACTTGTTTTCTTCCTTCTAACACGATTTTCTGAATACCCGCCATGTGCCAGATATTGTATTATCAGCCATGGTATACCAGACGTACATTTATGGCTTCCTGAAATTCCTGATCTAGTGGAGGATAAAGATGAATCTACAAAGAACTATAATACACTGTGACAAGTTACATGATTAGAGAAATGCAGGTGGGATTTTAAACAAATCATCACATGGGCTTACTTTTGCTATACAGCAAATACCTCTCAAATTCTTCATTCATTTGAAGTCAGCAAATATTTAGAGAATGTGAAATCACTTTGTTATTAGCTGAATGCAACTTACAAGGAACACAGTCCAAGGCCAATCATCAAATACGTTTGGATATTCCACTTCTTGGGGTTTCCTGCTCATCAGTCCCCTACATGTATATATAGATGGTATGAGATAGCCCATACTTCAAATGTTTCAAAAATATTACTTGAGTTGTCAAATATTATCAAATTTAAAAACCACTGAGGCAATGTAGAAAAGAAGATGAGTCAAGTATCTTTAAAAGTCTGACTCTGATAAATTGGCTTAGGGTAGAGATAAGGTAAAATTCAAAGACTCATTCCTAAAAGATACGTTCCCCTCACTAAGACTTACCAAAAACAAAAGGAAAACAAACATATCAAACTCAGATCCATAACCTGATTTTCAAAATTAGTCTACGCAAATATTCATGTTTAAAGATGTCCCTTACAGTGTTATTTATAATACAAGAAACTTGAAAGACCCTACAAGTTTATTAACAGAAGAATGATTAAGTAGCAATTAAAAATATTTAGAAAGCTTTTACTGACTTGTAAAAGAAAGACTTCTGATGCTAGAATACAAAATAAAATATTTAATAATTTTAAATAAGGTTTAAGGATCAAACAAAGGAAAGACACCAAAATATTAACAAAAGTTGTCTCTGGGTAATGGAAATAGTATTAAACAAATGAGATTTGGTATCTGAGACCTTTGGATCAAATCCTGGCTTCACCACCTTTTGCTTGGATTTCCTTTTCTTTTATCCTATAACTTTAGTATTTAATTTTTTAAATTTTTTTATTTTCATAGGTTTTTAAGGAACAGGTGGTATTTGTTTACATTAGTTACTTATTTAGCAGATTTGTGAAATTTTGGTGCACCCATCACCATCACCTGAGCAGTATACACTGAACCCAATTTATGAGCTTTTATCCCTCATCCCCTTCCCACCCTTTCCCCTTAAGTCCTCAGGTCCATTGTGTCATTTTATGCCTTTGATCCTCATAGCTTAGCTCCTACTTATAAGTGAGAACATACAATGTTTGATTTTCCATTCCTGAGTTACTTCACTTAGAATAATAGTCTCCAGTCTCATCCAGGTTGCTGCAAATGCCATTAATTCATTCCTTTGTAAGGCCGAGTAATATTCTATTATATATATACGGAAATTCTGTTTCTTTATCCACTCATTGATTGATGGGCAGTTGAGTTGGTGCCACATTTTTGCAATTGCAAATTGTGCTGCTATAAACATATATGTGCAAGTATTTTTGGATTAATATTCTCTCTCAACTTTTTTTTCATCTTCTAAAAACTGGGCTTATAACAATAGCTGCTTCATAGTGCTGCTGTAAGAATTAAGAGAAATAATCCAAGTATGGGAGTGTAAATTAGTTCAGCCATTGTGGAACACAGTGTAGTGATTTCTTAAAGAACTTAAAATAGAATTACCATTCAACCCAGTAATCCCATTATTGGGCATATACCCAAAGGAATATAAATCATTCTACCATAAAGACACATGCACTTATATATTCATCGTAACAGTGCTTACAATAGCAAAGGCACAGAGTAAATCTAAATGCTCATCAACAGTAAACTGGATAAAGAAAACGTGGCACATATACACTATGGAATACTATGCAGCCATAAAAAGGAATGAGGTCATGTCCTTTACAGGAACATGGATGGAGCTAGAGGCCATTATCCTAAGCAAACTAACACAGGAACAAGAAACAAAATACTACATGTTCTCACTTATAAGTGGAAGCTAAACAATTAGAATACATGGACATTAAGAGGGGAAAAACAGACACTGGGGCCTACTTGAGGGTGGAGGGTGGGAGGAGGGAGAGGATAAGAAAAAAATACCTCTCAGGTACCATGCTTATTACCTGGGAGATGAAATCATCTGCACACCAAACACTTGTGACACAGTTTACCTATGTGACAAATTTGCATGTGTATCTCTGAATCTAAAATAAAAGTTTAAAGAATAATGTATATTAAATGATTGATAATGGAAACTATATGTGAACATATGTAATAAAATATTATAGGTATATTCTTTAATAAGCTTTCCACAATTTAAATATACTACACATTGTATCAGAATGAAATCGATATTCATCGTTTTAAAATTTTACAAATAGAAACAGAATTTCAGGTGTCAAACTACAATCAAATAGGCTCAGTTCCATTGTTCCGTTGCTTTAGCAATGAACAAGGCTTGGCAGGGGTTGTGGTGATTCAAAACTCTAAGCAAGGTTTAAATGCTGATAGGGATCCTTTCTTACCTTTATAGAGAAACATTCATAAATCATGAGAGAGTTTGAATCTCTGTGTATTTGCCCTATGAGTATAAGGTAAGGCTGCTTTCTTGTAAGTAGAGAAGGAGATTTTTACTGTTCATGTAAAGTGAATTTATGGAAGCTGGGTGCAGTGTCTCATCCTACCTGTGATCCTAACTACTTGGGAAGCCAGAGCAGGAGGATCCCTTGAGGTTAAGAGTTCAAGACTAGTCTGAGTAACATAGTAAGACCCTGTCTCTAAAAAAGAAGAAAAAAAGAATTTTAAAGAAAAAATAGAAAACATAAATAAAAACAAAAGAAAATTGAATTTATGAATAGCTGAAAAACACAAAGAACTAGCATTTAGAGTATAAATTTCTAAATGTCTAGAACTTTCAATTAACAGATATCCTTTGTCCTGCTCAAATTTTAGAAAACAAATGGGGAGAAAAATTATTGTCTATTAGAAGTTTAGCAAACAGGAAGACAAAACTTCCAGAAGTAACATCCCCATGTTCTTGCCCTGACTCCCAGAATTCAGGGACCCATGGATAACCAACCATACTGACAATGAAGGCAAAATTACGAGCTCCCATGAGAAATCTCATTGCTTTCCATTACATTCTCAAAGCAACTTCTGACGCCCAAGTATTTGAGAAACCCTGTCTTATATCTTCCAACTTGGATGAAAGGAAAAATTTAAATGATGGGTTACAAGACACAACAAGGAAATATGTAGTTTCATAGACTTCTCTAGGCTGGCCTAGCTCACTACTCTGTGCCAGGCACATAGTAGGCACAAAACGAATGAATGAATGAATGAATGAATGAATGAAGAAATGAGATACAAAGATTACCCACACAAAACGTTAGATGTGCCAGGTATCTAGATTTCATGTTAAATCTCAGTTACCCATAAAAGCCACTTTCTTTAAATACTCGGTCCTCTGAATGTACCAGTTAATATTACAATGTTTGAAGTGTTCTTTTCGTGGAAGCCGCAGAGATGGAAGTTCTGAGGTGGGACAATCTATCCAATGTCAGAGGCAAGGAAGAAGCAACAGGTTGGAATCGTGCAGAGTAAATATTTAAACATGGGTAGTTCAATAGCTGTTAAATAGGTTCAGTAACAGGCTCATTTTTAAACATCAATACTGTTACTAATGGTAATGCACTAGCCTTCAATAGAAGGGAGGCAAATGAGTTGATGTCATTTTTAATCAGAAGTCAACAGGAACTAGTGTCTCAGACAAGCCATCCCCCAACCCAGCCCCACCAAATTGGTAAAAACAAAACAAAACATGGCAATGCAGTTTTCTCTTCTATTTACCGGAAGCCAAGCCTTTGTGGATTGCTGAAGCTGATGAGGATGAGGTTCGTGGATTTTACCCGGGCAGGGTGAGGATAAGGAACGACTGGGGAAAATCAACTAAAGCAAGGAAATAGGGAACCCATGACTTTTCTCTTGGATTATTTTTGTTAAGGGGAATTTTTTTAAATTTTTGTTTTAAGTTCAGGGGTACATGTGCAGGTTTGTTACATAGCTAAACTCATGTCATGGGGGTTTATTGTACACATTATTTTGCCACCCAGGTATTAAGCCTAGTACCCATTAATTATAACATTTTTCCTGATCCTCTCCCTCTTCCCACACTCCATTCTCTGGTAGGCCCCAGCTTGTGTTGTTCCCTTCCTTGTGACCATGTGTTCTCACCATTTAGCTCCCACTTATAAGTGAGAATATGCAGTATTTGGTTTTCTGTTTCTGTGTTGGTTTGCTAAGGATCACGGCCTCTGGCTCCATCCATGTTTCTGCAAAGGACATAATCTTGTTCTTTTTATGGCTACATAGTGTTCCATGCTGTATATGTACCACATTTTCTTTATTCACTCGGCCATTGGTGGGCATGTCAGGTTGATTCCATGTCTTTGTTATTGTGAATAGTGCTGCAATGAGCATATGTGTGCATGCGTCTTTATGGTAGAATAGTGTATATTTCTTCGGGTATATACCCAGTAATGGGATTAATTGCTGGACTGAATGGTAGTTCTGTTTTTAGGTCTTTTAGGAATCACCACACTACTTTCTGCAATGGTTGAACTAATTTACACTCCCATGAACTCTCTCAGGTTATTTAAACAAGCAAAGACTTGGCTTTCTGACCTGGCTGCAGGTAGTAGCTGTGTAACCTTGAGTAGGGAAGGTAACCACCTGAGTGTGGTGAATGCCATGGTACCCTCCCAGCTCCCAGCTGCCCAAGTCTTATATTCCTGTTTCACTTTCCTATTTCAATGCAAGTAGTCAGTCTCACAGCTGTCAGCACCTGGACTCTTCAGCCTGAGGTTTTTTTTTTTCTCCTGTGCTCAGGACATGGAGGAAGTGGCTGAATCACTGCTTCCACCCAGTGGCCCTCCATCGTTGATGGATAGAAGCCAGCCTCTTATCTTCAGTGCATGCTCTGCCCTGACTTTCAGTGTTCCTGGGTAGGATTGAGTCCCTGTTTCCTGCACAGGTGACCTGCTCACTTCCCACCCACTGCTCCAGGATGATCTCCCAAATAAAGCACTTTCACCTGATATCTTGTCTCAGGTCAAGGTTTCACTTCTGGGACACCCCCAAAAAAGACTGCAAGTGTCTGTCTCTCTAACTGCAAAATGAGGACAGTAATAGCACCTACCTTGGAGCCCTGATGTGTAAATTAAATGTGATAATCCTATGAAGCATTTGCACAGTGCCTGGCACTAACCCGGAACACAATTAGTATCAGCTATGGTCATTATTAATACCATGCATCAAAATAAGCATCCTTCAAATTAATAAAGAAAAGATAGGCTTTTATTTTCTTCTTTCACCTTTTCTATGACATTTTGAAGATAAGCAGCTCTTGGAGACAGCAGGGAACAGTGGAACCCAGACCCACCTAGGTCCAGATCACAGCTCTGTCCACAGTCAGTCATGGTGTTGTTACACTACTCTGTGCCTCAGTTTCCTCAAATGTAAAATGGGGGAAAGAGCTTTATCCTCCTAGATTATCAGGACATTCAAATGAGAAGTGTTCAGCACAGTGGCTAGCATGTAATGAGAGATGAATAAACACTAACTGTTATAAAGAAAAGACAAATCATAAATATTAGAGAGCTACACAGACAGGTATGCTGGGTGTAGTGACTCATGCCTGTAATCCCAACACTTTGGGAGGTCAATATAGGAGGATTGCTTAAGCCCAGGAGTTCAAGACCAGCCTGGACAACATAACAAGACCTGATTTCTACTAAAAATTAAAAAGAAAAATAGCTAAGCATTGTGGTGAGCGTCTGTGATTTCAGCTACCTGGGAGGCTGAGGGAAGAGGATTGCTTGAGTCCTGGAGGTAAAGGCTGCAGTGAGCTGTGATCAAACCATTGCACTCCAGCTAAGTGACAGAGTGAGATCCTGTCTCAAAAATACTAACATACATGCAAACATACATACATTGAAAAGTTTAAAAAGATAGATGATAGAGAGATGGATAGATAGATTCTATTTGTATGAGATGCATATAGAGAGTATTTCCTGGATCAAGAATAAAATTAGTTAAATAAGCTTCCTATAAAGAATTAGACAAATTAAGTTTCCAAGGAATTGGGTTTTTTTTAGAGTTTACTGCCTTTACTTTAGAAAACAGACTAAAATCGTTTCTGAAAACAAAAACATATATTAGCAATGAGCAAAAGGAAATGGCTAGAAATAAATATTTTCAACATGACCTATTTAAAGGAAAAGATATAGCAGATGTGAAATAGAAATGTTGGCTTAAATACAGGAGTGGGAGGTGGTAAACAGAGAGGGGGAGAGAAGGAGAGATAGAGAGAAAAAAAAAAACCATTTGATCATGTAGTTTTAGCTCCTATAGAAACCCTAATAAAGGAAAATTGGACCCAAATTGCACACAGGTGTGTAGGAAAAAGAGGACTTTGGAGAATCAAATCAAGGAGATAATGGCAATGGCCACAGACTTTAATCTGCAGATTACTCTGGAATTGATTGCTTTCCTTCAGAATGACAACTCATCCATTCTTCTGTCTACTCAGGCATTCATTCCCTGCCCAGGTTGCAAGGATCTACACCCCAAGTGTAATGACGATGATGCAACACCAGCAGCAGTGGGTGGCATTTTACTGAGCCTTTACTGTGGGCCAAATAGATCATCTTAAGTCCTTTACTTATTATCAATCTGTTTCATTCTCATGACAACCTCAGAAGGGTATGCTGGCATCCTGACTGTACTGTTGAGAAACCAAGGGACAGAGAGCTAAATTACTTGTCCAAGATCACACAGCTGAGAAGTGGGAGAAGCAGGATGTGAACTCAGGCATGTTGGCTCTAGATCCCCTTCCTCCACCCTCCTTGACCACCGTGCTCTATGCCTCTAGCCCCTGGCGTGTATTTGACATTAGTAATATTCTACCACACCCCCCGGATTGGTCCTCCCCCAACACTTCCTCTATGCAAGAAGTTCTAATTGAGTGCTACACTCTTCACATTTTTGGACGAATCCTCTGAATCCTTCCTAGCACATTTCATGTAGCCATTATCAATTAATTAGAATTGGCACGGGTGATAAAGCCAGTTTGACAACTGAACCAGTTGTGACTGATTACAAGCAGCAGTAGCCGACTCTGGTAACATAAGCCAAAGGGACTCCACTCAAAGGTTATGGGAGAACTCCAAGGACTGAGGTTTAGCAACTAGGAATTTCTCCTGGAGCCCTTGAAAGCAGGTACCTACTAGGCTGGCAGATTTGTCTGGCCCTAGTTAATGGACAATGATTGTCCATTAACACTCCCGCAGAAGTTAATGTGTTCTAAGTCTGTTTTTTTCTCTTATCTTTGGATCTTCTTGCTGAAGATTTAAATTTGCAAGACAGCATCTCTTGGTTTCACACATAGACTCTCTGTCCACTGAAAGAACACAGAATGAAGTTGGGTGAGTTGCCCATAAAGGAAACCGAGGGACTACATTAAGGAGAAAAGAAATTCTGGGTAACCCAAAACAACCCCACCAGCAGCACCACCAAATATACACTGCACCAGACCTGATCTGCCCAATTAACCAGGCCTATGAATTCTAACAGAGCCACAAACTGCTGAACAGGTTAATTGGTTGGACTGTAAGCCATCACTAAAACAGTTTTGCTGATGATTATAAATCGAGCTTGGGTGTCTTCACTTCAGGAACTAACTCATCAGCCAGAGAAAGAGCTGGCAACCTCCAAGATGGACCTTTGAAAGTCTCTGATGAAATCGGCTCGTTGATTAACGCAATTAGCACCATTAGGAAAGGAAGTTGTTAACCTAAATCAATTATCCACAGACATCTATCATGCTAAGTGTTCCTCCTTTGTCTTAAGCATACTGCACTGTTTGGTGTTTCAGTGGTGATGACCATTAAAAATAAATGATTATTGTTGATTTTCTATTGATATAGCTATTAATGTATTGGTGCCTGTGTGTATAGGCCGCTTACATGTAGTGTACAGAAAATAGATGTACTAACAATAGGAAGTAAGTATTGACTCCCATTTCTCAGTTCAGGAGGTAAGTATTGACGAACGAAAAGCAGCTACTAGCTTATGATGAGCTAAAAGGGAAAAGGTTCATCTCAGCTCGATTTTTCTTTAATTACTTGTATCATTCATCATCTGTAGTGCAGAGGTTCAGCTGCAAGGATGTAATTCTTTATCTTTGCTTTAGTATCTAATTCAGTCTCTTCAATCCTGGTCCCAAAGTACTTTCTACCAGTCAGTTTCTACCTCTGTGAAAACTCTTGTTCCTCTTGCCTTTTCTAAACATTTCCACCACTTTAGACTAGCGAAGTTAGATCTTCTCGATCCATCTTCCACAGTAACCATGTGGAATTCTTAAACCCAGCCCCAAATGCATACGATTGTCCATTATGATAACAGTTAACATCTACTGAATTCCTTCTACCACCAAGTCCTTTGCATAAATCTCTAATGATCACCTCCATCTTACAGAATGATAACAAAAATAATTATAGCTATTGCTTATGCGTGTAAACACTTTTCACATATGAACAAATTCAAAGTCCCAACTAGCTCTAAGGTGACATTATTATGACTATTTTACTGATGAGGAAACACTGAGAGAGAGAAAATATAAATTCTACACAGCTGGTAAACAGCAGCATAATTCTGACTATACCTTTTCCCCCACTCATCCATGCTTCTCTGTATGTATTTACTCAAGCTTTGTAGCAGGAGTCAAGTTTCAGGAATATAGTTTTGCTGTCATAGAACTTTGCCCTGGTGTGTGTGTGTGCATGCATGCGTGTGTGTCTCCATCCCACCCCCCAAAAAGGAGGACTGAAATTCAATGAGTTCTAGTAATTTACTAAAGTGTATACAACCGATAAAGTGAATCAAGAGAGTTAGGCCAGACTCTGTCCCCAGACTTTCCTTTTTTGGGTGAGATAGAATCTGAAAAGTTCAATCTTGTAAGAGAAACACAGTCAGTTTTTAAGCTTTTTGTTTTCAGATTGCTCCATTGCAGCAGTGCCTGGAATGAGCACTACAGGAATAGAGACAACATATAATGCTTTATGCTCCCATTGGGGCCTGGAATTTGATTGCCACATCCAGAAATATCTGCTTGATCGATGGGAGTGACTAGATTTAACAGAGCAAGTAAGACTGCAGGGAAGGGAAGGGCTGTTGCTGGGGCAACCCAGGGAGAATTAATATAAAGAAAATCACAGTGCAAAAGAGAAAGAGCAATTGTTCCAAGCATCTCGATGGTGCCCGAGAAGGTCAGAATTTTACGGAGTCATCAAAAGGTTTAAAAACGGCAAACCGGAAAGGCAAGCTGGACTTTCCCTTGGGAGCTGAATCGTCAAGAACTTATTCCAAAATGCTTTAGACTTTCTGCTAAGACAACACTTCTTCAGCTGGTTAATTAAAACTGGGTGTCAGCAATGCTTCCAAGTCACTAGGAGAGGTGTCAGCTTCAGGGCACACTGGGCTGAGAAAACCTCACAGGTTTTGATCTTCAGGGAACTGCTTAAGGGCCAGGGCACCTTCTTGTAAAAGAAGCTGGAAAAGATCAGAGAGGAGGGGGACAAGGAAGATGAACTGGAAGATTCCAGCAGGGGAAGAGGGGACGCCGTTGACCCAGGATGGATTTATTTCTTCAGTTTATTTAGAATAACACCCCGGTTTCCCTGGAAAGACTGAACATCAAAAATAAAAGTTCCATCTCACTTTTGTTCATTGTTCCTGTTCAGAGTTCTTGAAAGATAATTACTACACTACCTGATGGAAATCCCAGGTTACCAGGTATGTCTTCATATCAGGAGTAACTTAGATGATTGATAAGCTGATGTAGTAGGCTGCATAATACCCTCCCTCCTCCCCCAATCCCCAAGATGTCCACTTCCTAATCCCCAGAATCCCTGGCACTGGTGACTATGTGACCTTATGTGGGAAAAGGCTTTGCAGATGATGATAAAGTTGAGGATCTTGAGATGGGAGATGATCCTGAACTATCTGGAAAGGCCCAATTCCATTATAAAGGCCTTTGTAAGAGGGAGACAGGAGGGTCAGGAAGAGGGGATGCAATGACAGAAGCAGAGAATAGAGTGAGGTGGAGCCACAAGCTAAGGAATGCAGGTGGCTTCTAGAAGCTAGGAAAGACAGGATGCCTGTTTCCCCCTAGAGCCTCCAGAAAACCTCACCTTGATTTTAGCCCCACAAGATTTACTTTGGACTTCTGATCTCTGCAACTGAATAAGCCACTAAACTTGCAATAATTTGTTATTATAGCAAAAGGAAGCTAAGACAGTTAGCTCATGTATTGCCTTACTCCAGAAAAGTCTTCAAGTCCCTTTCAATGCTATGTAAAATGCAACAAAAATAACCCAAAGTAAAATGGTGTTAGGCAACTTTTTTCCCTGAAATCATTATCAATGGTGACAGCATAAAACAGCAGAAAAGGAGGCTGAGGTTCTTTACATGTTCTGTTAATTTGCCAGGATAGACCACGCATCTGCCCCTCAGCTTCCTGGCAGACAATGTAAGAAGAGGATTAGAAAGTTGTGTGATTTCAAATAGCTGTACAAAACCAACCAACTTCTCAGAATGGCTGTTCTTCATACTAAAGCTAGAAATCTTTGTTTCTTGGGGTTCTCCTCAATGTTCTCCTTGTGTGATGAGATGAAACAGAAGTCACCTGATGCTTCATTTCCTTCTCATAATTTCTTGGAATATCTCTACAGTCTAGGTGCTAAGACACAGAGATGAAGGGCAGTTGCAGAGATAAAATCCTTGTGGCATTCACGGAAAAGCAAAATAATAAGTACAATGCTGTAAAATGAGGGTGATAAAATTGGAGAGGAAGGAGGAAGCTCAGAAGAAGTTCCAATGGGCCAATTTGAATAAAGCAGACATTCACCGATGGACGTAGGACAGGAAAAAGTAGATCCAAACCACATAATGAATTCTAGGATAAGATGCATAGACTTTACTCCAAAGTTGACAAGGAGCTATGGAAGATTATTGAGCAAGATAGTGACAGAGTGGAGGAAGATTTGGGGGACAATTTGGGCAGGCTTTGTAAAATAGATTCTCTAAGTTGTTACTGGCCCAGAAGAAGCAACTAACCCTACCTAGGTACAGTGAGAAAAAATCATTCTCAAGTGCTGCCCAGATTGAGTCTTGAAGGCTGGAGAGGAGTAACCAAGCAGAGAAGGGATGAATATGTGTGTGGAGGCTGTATGGGAGGCAATTAAAGTCATGGTGGGAAAAATAATGTGAAATAAATACAGATATTTGGGAGCCCAGCACTGGTCATGAGTTATGTAGACCAACCTCCAAGATGCCCATATTTACCCTCCCCCTTGGAAGCAAAAATCATAGATAAGAAAAGATTTCTACCACATGTCCACATATGTTTATTGCAGCACTGTTCACAATAGCAAAGACTTGGAATCAAACCAAATGCCCATCAATAATAGACTAGATAAAGAAAATGTGGCACATATACACTGTGGAATACTATGCAGCCATAAAAAAGGATGAGTTCATGTCCTTTGCAGGGACATGGATGAAGCTGGAAACCATCATTCTCAGCAAAGTGACACAAGAACAGAAAACCAAACCCCACATGTTCTCACTCAGAAGTGGGTGTTGAACAATGACACATGGACACAGGGAGGGGAACATCACATACCAGGGCCTGTTGGGGGGTGGGGGAGGGATAGCAGGGAGTGAGAGATTGGGGAGGGAGAGCATTAGGAGAAATACCTAATGTAGATAACATGGTGATGGATGCAGCAAACCACCATGGCATATGCATATCTATGTAACAAACCCACACGTTCTCCACATGTGCCCCAGAACTTAAAGTACAATTTAAAAAGAAAAAGAAAATATTTCCACAAGCAACATTAATTAATTCATTGATTCATTCATTTGTTTATTCAGTAAATATTTATTCAGGACTTACTGTGTACCAGGTACTGTGAACGAAACAAAGAACAGACAACACCTCTCCACCTCGTGGAGATTAGATTGGAGGAAAGAAAGACAGTAAGTTCACTAATAAATAATGATATGACACATCAGGTCTTGATAAATGCTACATAATATACAAAGCCCAGAAAAGGGTGAAAATACACAACGGCAGTGTTGCTTGTGTAGAGTTGGGGTCAGAAAGCAGATGGGATTAGAGCAGAGAGCAGAAACAGCTCTAACAGCTATGATAGGGGTTAGCTCTTCTGTTGAGTGGTAGGCTCAAAGGTGTGATTTTATTATTGGGTCTTAAGTTACAACTTAATTAAGTTACAACTTAATGAGATGCTACATGTATTCTTTTGGATGTGTTGAATATTAATTGACTTAAACAATTTAGAGGGTTAGGAGCTGCTAATTTTTTTTTTTTTTTTTTTTTTTTATCGTGGTGGTCTGAGAAAGCCTCTATAAGGAGCTGGTATTTAGCAGAGATGTGAAAGAAATGAGAGTGAACTGTACCTGTGGGAAGAGCATCCAGGTAGCAGGAACAGCAGCTGGGAAGGTCTTAAATGCTTGGAGTGTTTGCGGGATCAATCACAGGAGAAAACTTTGGAAGCACAGAGTTATCTAGAACTCTTTTTGATAGCTAAGGATGTTATTTATATTTTATGTCATTCCCTTCCTATCCAAGGACTTCAAAGGAATAAAAGTCACTAATGCATACATTCATTTATTCATTATGCATTTATTAAGCACTTACTGTTTGCTCATCAGTGGAGATAAAAAACAGTGAAAACATAGTCCATACTTTGAAGGAGCTTATCATCTGATGAGGGAATCAAAGGCAAGAAATTGAGGAAGGCGGAAAAAGCCCTGAGCATTTGCCAGGTTCAGCTCGCCCCTTCCTAGGACCCCCACCCATGAAGAACTTAACCTGCATTCTTCTTGGAACCTCAGTTAGTATGACAGGGTTCTGATTCCTGACTGAGAACACCCTCCCAAGTCAGAAAATTAGCTCCAGGCCCAATAATTAGAGGTGGCAATGACACTGACCTTCCACAGCAGGTGGCTTCTACACCTGCATGGAGCCACAGTCATACACAAACAAAGGTCATGTGTGGGGCAGCTCTTGCATGCACTTGATAGCTTTTCCATCCAGTGTAGGTCTAGAAAGTTCCAGGCTCCACATCAGCTATTTGCACCTGAGATTTGCATAAACACCTGCTTCATGTAGCAACGGGCAGGATCATGTTTAGGACATTCCCCTAGATCTGTAAATTCCCAAGAAAATTAGCAGGTCCTTCTCAATTCTCTGTTCACAAACAACTACTGAGAAAATCAGAAGAGAATGAGGTAAGGAAAGTACTTTGTACAAAATGGAAAATTCTGTATTTCTAGTGTAAACCTTTCCCTAGTACTTACAGCATTAGAGAAGGTTGCAATAACAATAATGACCCCAACTTTCTTTGGCTACTCTTCCCCCTTGCTGAAACAAGAACTTAGTTGACTATGCTCTCTCCACCCCAGGTTTTTCTGAGACTCCACCAGCAGTGTCCCACATGTGTGTATAAACACATTAGCTAGTTCCTCAAAAAGTTAAACACACAATTACCATATGACCCTGCAACTCTGATGTATAGCCCCAAAAGAACTGGAAACAGATACTCAAACAAATGCTTGTACATGAATGGTCATAACACCTTTCATAATAGCGGATAGGTAACAGCCACTCACATGCCCATCACTGGATGAATAGATAAACAAAATGTGGTCTATGAAGACAACGAAATATTATTAATTCATAAAAAAGAAGGAAGCACTGATATAGATTACAAGGTGGATGAAGCTGGGAACTTTATGTTAAGCAAAAGAAGCCAGATACAAAAAAGTCACATATTGTATGATTCCATTTATATGAAATTTCCAGAATGGGACAATCCATAAGGATATAAAGTAGGTTGGTGGTTGCCAAAGGCTGGGAGCAAAAGCAAATGGGAGTGGCTGCTTCATGGGTACAGAGTTTTCCTTTGGGGTGATGAAAATGCTTTGGAATAGGATAGAGATGGTGATTGCACAACAGTGTAAATATGCCAAGTGCCACTGAATTATTCTCTTTAAAATGGTTTAATTTATGGCACATGAGTTTCACCTCAGTTTTTTTTTAAGTCAGCTTATTTGGGTGCTGTAACTAGCCCACACTTTCTCACTAGGTACTGCAGACTTTTGTTAACCACTTTCAGAAAACCACTGGGTCCCGATGGTTGATTGGGTGCAAGCATCTCACATGCTTATTAGATGCAACTTTCTTTTGCCAGCATCCATGAGGTCCCATCATTTCCTGTTGGATAACCTGCACAGCTAAAAATCTGGAATCCCAAAGAGACCAAAGTTTTATACTCCCTTTATCCAACACCCTTTTGGAGCATGTCCTATTTCTTACAGAGTGTTAGTGAAACCCTCAGATTTGATTCCAAGCAGAATGCAATCAGGCACTACTTGGAAACAATAAGATCAGTAAAACAAATGATAGATTTTTAGGTTCCACACCAAACCTACACCAGAGTCCCTTCAACTTAGAACCTGATAAAAGGATTAGCTGTTTGTCACCACAAAGCTCCAAGACAGCTACTCTGTTAAAAGACTCTTACATGCACACCCTGGTCCAAGGACCCTATACTCCTTGCCTTTGATAAAACCAGACCCACTTACATAGATGTTTGGCAAGGGAATAACGAACACCTGATAAGAGAATAAGACAGGTTTATTGTGGGGAGGGGAGCAAGGCTAGACACGAGCACTTTGCATTGTACATCATCTGCATGGCTGATAGAGAATGAATTATTTCTTCCCAATTCGGCGCCATCATCCATCACAGTCAATTTTCAGCTCATCTGGAAGGTTTCAAGAACCCAGGATGGGATCAGTGCTACAAAACAGTCACAGCAGCAAGTCTTTCTAAATGGATTACAACGAATAAAAATATAAAAATAGTTCCCAGTTTAGAGGAATTTACTCTGCTACACCCTACACTCAAATTACCTGATATAATCCTCACAACAAACCTATGAAGCAGGAACTTTAATGGTTTCCATGTTGCAGATGAGAAAACAGAGGCTCTGAGAGGTCAAAGGAAGGGTCTGTGTTCACACAGGTAGACAGTGGCAGGTCTAGGAAATGAACATAGATTGCATCAATGGCAGCTCCTGCAGCTCAGTTGCGATGCTAATGGGACAAGCTTGGTACGTTCTACACTTCTGCCTACACTCTCTCTGCCTGACATTCACTTTGTTTTTAGAGGTGAACTGAAAGTGCATCAGAAAAGGGAACTGCTCCCTTGGGGTCTTTTGTCTTTTCCATCTTTCTTAGACTTATTCTCAAAGCTGAGCATAAAAGTGTCTCAGAAGACACATGATAGAGACTTGGAGACAGGAAAATACATGTTTTCGGTGTCTTGAACTTGGTTCTTCCCAGTAGCACTAGTTCATCCTGAAAGCCCTGGCATTTGCAGGCAAAGGGAATCCACTAGAGAGAACTGAGTGTGTGAGGCTGAGAGGAAGATGCAGTCTTCCCTTTCCCTGGTTAACTGCCTGGGACCTACTGGAGAGGCTGGGACTGAGGAATATTTGTTCATTCTATAAATATTCATCAGTGCCTCCTCTGGCCTGGACCTCTGCCATGTGCCAGGGAGTAACAACAAATAAGAAAAGACACAGTCCGTACCTTCATGGACTGTACATTATTGGAAATGTAGATTAAATAACAATTGTAAAATAAATAATCCATTCCGGCTGTGATGAGTGTTGTGAAAAAAACATACAAGATGCTGTAAGAACATTTAAAAACAGAATCAGAGCAAGTATGGGAGGAAGAAGACTGCAAATGACAGGAAAATTCTACGTGACAATGGCTTAAACAAGGTAGTTTAGGCCGGGCACAGTGGCTCACACCTGTAAGCCCAACACTTTGGAAGGCTGAGGTGGGCAGATCACCTGAGGTCAGGAGTTCGAGATCAGCCTGGCCAACATGGTAAAACCCCGTCTCTACTAAAAATACAATAATTAGCTAGGCATGATGGCAGGCACCTAAAATCCCAGCTATTTGGGAGGCTGAGGCAGGAGAATCGCTTGAACCCAGGAGGCGGTTGTAGTGAGCACCACTGCACTCCAGCCTGGGGACAAGAGTAAAACTTCATCTCAAAACAAAAACAAGGTAGAAGTTGATTTCTTCAGCATTTAACAGAAGTTAGAGGTGGCAGGTCAAGGCTGACTAGCAGGTGAGTGGTGATATGGGGCACCCAAGACTCAATTTTTGCCCTACTTTCTGGCACATAATCTAGTTTCATGGCTGCCTCCTGGTTCATAATGGCTGCTAGAGCTCCAGCCATCACATTCAAGTTGTAGCTGTAAGCAGAAGGAAAGGCAGAGGGGCAAAATAGGTTTCTCTCAGCCAGATCAACACCCCTAAACTGTCCTCCCAGAGCCAACGTGGTGGCTCATGCCTGTAATCCCAGCACTTTAGGAAGCTGAGGCAGGCAGATCACCTGAGGTCAGGAGTTTGAGACCAGCCTGGCCAACATCGTCAAACCCCATCCCTACTAAAAATACAAAAGTTAGCCAGTCATGGTGATGTGTGTCTGTAGTCCCAGCTACTCGGGAGGCTGAGGCAGGAGAATCACTTGAACCTGGGAGGCAGAGGCTGCAGTGAGCTGAGATTACACCACTGCACTCCAGCCTAGGCAACAGAACAAGACTTCATCTAAAACAAAACAAAACAAAACAAAAACCTGTCTTCCTAGTAGTTCCATATACCAGTTCTTTTATTTCATTGACCAGAGATTAATTGCATGACCACAGTACAAGTAAAGTTGGACCATGTAGTTGTTTATGGCAGGTGACCCTGTGCTCAGCTAAAAAGGGGAGTTTCTGACACAGTAAATTCAGAGTACTTGAAAGTGCTTGGAATTTGGGGAAAGACATTTTCAGTTCAAGCCCCATCTATGTTACTTACCTCCTGTGTGAACTTAGGCAATTCACTTAACCTCTCTAATTCAATTTGCCCACATGTGGAATGGGATCAACAGTATTCATTCACTTCACAGTGGTGCTGGAATCTGCGAAATGTAATTTGAGTGTAAGAGCTTTGCAGAGTCTAAAGCCAAGTATGCACTGGAAGAACCATTTTACTGCTCAGAATATTTTCCCTTACTCATTTGATACTCCAGTATCTGGCAAAACTAGAATATTTCCTGGGGGTCACTGTTCCCAGCTCTCTCTTCTAAAGATCCTGACAATGACCTTAAAAGGCTGCTCTTGGAGATGGAATTCAGGAACTTTCATCTCAGGCTTTGAATCATGATACTGGCATAGGGGTCAGGTAAGAGACATCCTACAAGAACAAGGGACAACGCACACTTATGAGGACTTCAGAGGCCATAATCAACACCCCCAATCACACTCAGAAGGAAACCTGGCGGCAAGAGGGGTCTGGTCTGCTTGGAAGGCCAGGAAAATATCTACAGTGGCTGGCTGCTGGACAGAGCTTCAGGGAGGCAATTGCCCTTGGAACTGTAAGGAGAGAAGAATCAAAAGGACCCTGAGTTGTTAGGAAAGATGCTTAGAGGAGGAGAAGGATTTCAGCTATAGCAAAAGCAATAACTGCTAACGGCGAGCTTACTGTGCGTGAGGCACCCTGCTTTGCTCTTAACATGTAATGGTTTGTTGACTCCTGGATACAGCACCTTGAGTATGTCACTTTATGGTTCCCCCATTCACAGGTGAAAAGTTTCATGTAGGTGGCAAAGTAGCTTGCCCAAGGTCATGCAGCTGGTAAGTGGTACAAATGAAGGTTGGCAAAGCAAAAGTCTGTTAGTCTTTTCCACATCTGTTTGGCTGTTCTTAGCAAGTCATGTTCTTTGGTAAACTCAGCCCTGGATGACAGAAGGCTATGATCACCTATCCCCAAGAATTTATTGAGGATCCCCTTGACTGGGCCAAGTCATGATAGATGAACAGGAATAGAAAACACATTTTGTGTAACAGGGATCTATAAGCCAAAGTCAAGAGGCTGGAAGTGAATGGCATAGTGGAGCCATGAAGAAACCAATTAAAATAGATCGGGTGGTTCATGGAAAGGCATAGGATAGGAAAAAGTAAGTCCAAACCACATAACGGAAAGCACTGAATTCTGGAGTAAGACCCTTAGACTTTACTCCAAAGACAGCAAGAAGCCATGGAAGGTTATTGAGCAGGATAGTGACACAATGGAAGAAGATTTAAGGAACATTTTGCCTGGGTGGGCTGTTCAAAGTGGATTCTCTAAGTTATTATTCGCCTCATTGAACAGGTGAGGAAACTGAGGTTTGGAGAATTTCATTAGCTTTCCCAGGTCATAGAGCTAGGAAGCGACAGACCAGATTTGAAGCCTGGTTATATGCTTATCCCACTGCATGGCAGGCAATAGTATTTCCAAGATTTAAAAAGTCACACACGCTAAGTCTAAATGTCATTAAACCTTTGGCGTGGGATGTCATGCAGGTTAGCACGATGTCAGGTGAAGGACGGTCAAGAAGAAGCCAGGGTACTAGCCATTGTTGCAGGAAAAGGCCTTTTTCCAGGGGCCCACATGTGGGACACACACGGAGGTTAAATTCTGAGGGCAACTTTCTGAGGGCTACCTGCATACATCTTTGCCAAGAGTGACCCCTCAGTGACCTATGGTCTTACCTGCCTCTCATTTCTGGGGAGGAGGAAGAAGCAGAGCGATGTCTCCATTTGTCACCTTGGAAAAGCAAGTGGGATATGAAAACTCCAAGGCTGGGGAGGGCCCTAGAGGCCGGTATTCTAAAAAATAATTGCTCTATTACTTAAGCAAAGCCACTTAATAGCTCATTAAAGGGGCAAAGGTGATAATCACCCAGGTTTTTGTCTGGGGAATCTCATAGAAATGCCAGAGTAATATTTCTAGGTAAACTAAGAAACTGAGAAGCACAGCAAAGCTGAATCACAAGGGGCCAGGTTCACTGTGGCAGAAGTCTTTTTTCCCCTCTTGAGGGGTTCACTGTACTTGGGAATGACCATAAATGTAGCCAAAGTTATTGAGTATTTCATATTCAACAGGAATTATACTAAGTGCATGTCCAGCATGTCTTGAGGCTCACCATAGCCCTACACAGAAGGTACATTTAGTAGACCCATTTTTACAGGTGAGGAAACTGAGACTCTGAAAGGTGATGTCATCATTTGCCAAAAGTAATTAGGCTAGTCGGTAGCAGAACTGGGACTCAAAAGTAGACAGTTTATCTATTCTGTTCTCAGCAGATCTCAGCTTCAAAGCCAAATCAAGGAGATCCTCAATGAACTCTTGGGGATAGGTGATCATAGCCGTCTGTCATCCAGGGCTGAACTTACCAAGGAACACGACTTGCTAAGAGTAACCAAACAGATGTGGAAAAGACTAATAGACATTGTGCTTTGCTAACATTCATTTTGTAGCTATTTGCATTGACGGTCACATTCCACCCAGCCAGGATCCTCCCTCTTCAAGTAGACTTCCCTGATCCACTGGAAAGAACTCACATCTTCACCCTTGGAAGTACCCATCTCACTTACAGCCTTGGCTCATTCATTGCAGACTGGGCTTAAAGCTGGAGAAACAGGAGAACAGAGAAATATACACAGATGGGTAGACACTATTTGCTGAGCACTGACAATATGCTAGGCACAGTGTCAAAGACTTTATGCCAAGGTAAGCATTGTCAGCCCATATTACAGAGGAGAAAGCTGAAACTCAGAGACAGGAGGTCAGTTGCCCTCATCCCCCAGCTAGTCAATTGCAAACCAGAGATTCAGATCTCCAGGTCTCCTGGGCAGGCTGCAGGTCTGTGTGCTAAGCCCACTAAGGGTTAAGCAATTGCCCTTGACACTCAACTCTCACCAGGCAGGAAGAGGATAAAGGAGGGATGCCCATTCCATGTGTATAGACCTGGAGTCTACAAACTAAGGCCTAAGGGCCAAATTCACTTACTGCTTGTTTTTGTATGTCTCTTGAGCTAAGAATAGTTTCCACCTTTCTACATAGTTGATAAGAAGAGGAAGAAGAAGATTTTGGCCAAGCACAGTGGCTCATGCCTGTAATCCTGACACTTTGGGAGGCCAAGGCAGGCAGATTATCTGAGGTCAGGAGTTTGAGACTAGCCTGGCCAATAAGGCAAAACCCTGTCTCTACTAAAAATATAAAAATTAGCCAGGCATGGTGCCATGCACCTATAATCCCAGCTACTCAGGAGGCTAAGGCAGGAGAATCACTTGAACCCAAGAGGCAGTGGTTGCAGTGAGCCGAGATTGTGCTACTGCACTTCAGCCTGGGTGACAGAGCGAGACTCCAAAATAAAAATGAAAACTATTCTATGGCACATAAAGGTGATACTAAATTCAAATTTTAGTGTCCGCAAATTAAATTTTAGTGGAGCACAACCACACTCATTCATTTACATATTATCTGACTGCTTAGACTTTACAAAGGCAGAGATGAAAATAATTGTCACAAAGACTATGTGGCTCACACAGCTTAAACTATTTACAGTCTGGCCTTTTAAAGAAAAGTTTGCCAACCTGTGGAGTAGATTATGAAAGTTCAACCTATTGGCATCATCTTGGCAAGTCCAAGGATGTGCAGTGGCAGAAAAATCCTAGCTTCTTGGGAGAAGAAGAGATAGAGAAATACACAGACCTCCAGGAGCATCACACAAGGGATCACCCTCTTAGAGGCAGTCAGGAGCACACAGATATCTAGGCATAAACTCACAGAGAAAAGCAAACATCGAAAGGACAGGCAGAGACACACAGACATGGATAAATATCCTAGTGCACACACTCAGAAGCTTGGAGCCATTCAGGTGTAGTAGACGCACAAGCATCTAAGTAAACATACACATACACAGAGGAAACCCGCACTTTCATGCACATAGATGCAAACTCCCAGGGCCCCAAAAAGAACATGCCACCTACCAGGTGTGCAAATATATATGATACTACAGATGCATGGAGATGTATACAGAGCCATCCAGGCATATATATACACACGCAGAGGGAGCCCACAACTGTCCAGGTATCCTGACCTCACAGGTAGAGAAAGTAATGTCAGCTGTACATGGAATAACACAATAATTCAGAGAAAGCAAGATAGAGAGAAGAAAGGGAAGAAGGAGGAGAGAAGAGGAATGGGGAAAAAGGAGGGAGGTAGAGAGACATTGTTCCTCAGTTTTCTACTGGCCTGGGAGCACCTTGAAAGCTCTGAGCCCCTGGTGTGTGGTAGATGCAGGACACATCTATCAAGGCAGAATGCAGGATCTAAACTCAATTCCTGTCTCTACCATTTACCCACAGGGTTACCAGGGTGGCAGCCTCCAAGATGGCCTTCAATATTTCCCACCCATTGGCATTCTCAACTTTATTCAGTTCCCTCCCCTGTCGTATCAGGATTGGTCAGTGTGATCCATGGAATACGGCAGAAGTGATAATATGTCACTCTGAGGTTAGGTCATAAAAGGGAGTTTGGCTTCTGCCTTCTCTCTTGAATCACTTGCTCTGGAGGAAGCCAGCCGCCCTATTGTGAGGATGCTCAGGCAGCTCTGTGGAGACCCTCACATGGCAACAAACTGAAGCCCCTTACCAAAAAGCCAAGGCAGATCCTTCAGCCCTAGTCCAGCCTTCAGATGTGGGTCCACCATTTAGCAACACTTTAAATTTCTGGTAATTTGTCAATGCTTTTAAGGAATTAATTTATCCAAAGTGTCTGGTAATTAGAAAAAACTGCTTATACATTTGCTATTATTTACAAAATGATTTTATTTAAACACCTCAATCCCCTGAGAGAAAGACTGTTATTCCCATCTTAGAAACGATCAGACTGAAGCTTCGAGAGGTTAAGCAAATTACATAAGGTCACATAGTTAGCTATGGCTGCTTAACAAGTTAGTCTAAAAGTTAGCTGAAAAAAGAAAAAAATATTATCATTTCCCTGAGTCAAGAATTCTGGAGTCGCTTAAGTGGGTGGCTCTGGCTGGGGGTTTCTCGGAAGGTTCCAGTTGAGATGTTGGATTTGATTTTGAGATGGAATTTTGCTCTGTTGTCCACGCCACAGTGTGAGCTCTGATTGTGCCACTGCCTTCCAGCCTGGGCAATGGAGTGAGATCCCATCTCAAAATATAAAATAAAAAAACTGAGGCTCAGAGAGGTAAAATAAGTTACCTAAGACCACACAGCTGCTACGTGGCAGAGCTGGGACTATGAGCCATGTGTTCTGAGAGACCCGCTTGTCACTATGCTCTGTGCTGATTCCTACATCAAGGATCTAGCTGATCAGACATTGTAGAAATCACTCGGTCAACATTAGCTAGCATTACAAAATCATTTTTGCTATTTCTTAACAACCCTTGCTGGTATTAATTCTTAATTAACTAGGAAGTTCATTCAGTTGATCATTTAATGCTTTACCATGGATTTCTTTTGATGTCTGAGACCTTCCCTGATTTGTTCTAAGTTTGAACTCTACCAGCCAGGAAACCCAAAGCTCACACATGTCACCTATGCAAGTTTCAGACACTCCGCTAAACGCTTTATTCATGCTACCTCAGTTAATCCACCACCAGCCTCTGGTAACATCATGATCTTCATTTTACAGATGGGGAAACTGAGGCAATGAGGCAGCTGGGCAGGAGTTCCCTGCCCAAAGTCACATAGCTACGAAGTGGCAGAGCTGGGATTTGAAGCCACACAAATAACGGCTTTCACCGTCCATGCTATAACATGCCACAGTTGCAGACCTGGCCCACATCAGAAGGCCAGGGAAAAATCTTTCAATTTAACCACACCAAGACACTCTCTGAATCTAGTTCTTTCTAAGCATATCTGGTGGTTTCCACCAAAACACATTTCCCGAGGCCTTCAGAGCAGCTTCTTGGCTCTATGAAACCCCCCAGCTGGGGCCTTCCTTCCTGTTTTAAGAAGTGAAAGCATAGAGACACCAGCCCAGTCCCAATATAGTTTCAGATCTAAATTTAACAACAATAACACGGCTCCAGCCTGACCCTGCAGAGAAGAAAGGGGAGCAGGGGGAGAAAAAAAAGCAACGACTAATTCTTCACAAATTAGGACAATAATAAAGTTCTTTTCAAGTGTCAGGGCATATTCTTAGCAAGAGCGTAACACCTAAATCAAGTCCAGGCTGTAAAAATGGCATAATAGCAGGAAGCCAGGCTACAGGCCTGACTTCCTCCGGGGAGACAGGGGATTTGTGGGGGTGTCAGGAGGCTGGACAGGCAGGAATGGAGCCAGGCAGGGCCTGACTCACTGGGAGACACACACCTCTGTCTGGCCTCCACACTGAGCCCCATCTGGGGTTGCCCATACAGCCCCCTGCATAGGCCTTTGGCACTAGAGCCTTTAATGGTCATCAGTGTACCTCTCATCCACCCTCTCAGCCTGTCTTCTTGGGATGGGCCAAGGGTACATCTGAAAATGCAAGTCAAGTGAGGCAAAATGCACCTTGTGGACCAAAAAGAACAGGGAGCTCAACGGACGGGGGGCCCCAGCTGCTGGGCTCTGTAGCCTCCTGCATGAACAGGAGGCCTTGTGTCCTATAGGCCATCCCCAGCCGATGTCTGAAAATGGCAGGATACTAAGGCAGGCCCATTCCTGGGAGACGCAGAATTCCTTTGATAGTTCAAGGGCTCCCTGTGGCTTTGATGATTCTTTCTTAGACAATTTGGCAGCCTGGGATGCTGCCACCCAAGCTTCTCTGTATCTCCTTCATAGGAATCAGACCGGTATGCCCATCCTCCAGCTAGCTCTCCTGCCTTTCCCGGCTCTCACTCCTTTTTCTTTCCAACAGGCACTTCCCCTAATAAATCATTTACACATTTAATCTTTAACCTGCATCTTGGAGGACCCAGATGAGCATATTAGGTCATGTCGCTTCTCAGTCTAACACCCTTCCAGGAGTTTCTTTTTTTGCCAGAAGAAAATCTAAATTCCTCGCACTGGCCTGTAAGGCCCACGACACTCCTCTAACCTCTAATACTTTTCTCATCCCCTTGATGGTATTCTTGCTGTTCCTTGAATATCCCAAATTGTTTCTGCCTCAGGGCCTTTGCACCTGCTCGTTTGGCTACCTGGACCACTCTTCTCTGGGCCTGGAAGCTTCTCACTCATCCTGCAGGTCTCAGCTTAAACATCACCTCCTCAGAGTGGTCCTACTTGAATCAAAACTGGCTTCCTGTCTGTGCTCCCCAATCAATACTCACTCCTTACATTGCAAAAACATATCAGACTTTGCACTTAGTTGAGTTGTCTGACAGCCCTTCTTGAATGTAAGCTTCTTGAAATATAATAGCCAGCATGTACTGAGGACTGACAAGGGGCCAGGCACTGGGTAAGAGCATCACATGTTTCAACTCATTTGATCTCTTCCCAGTCCCTGTGAGGTGTAGGTACTACTGTTGTTGCAGATGAAGAAACTGAGACACAAGAATAAATGAATTTCCCGGGATCATAAAATTGGGCAGCAGAAGAGCAGGGCCTGGATTCAGTCCATCTGGCTCCAGCATCTGCCCCCTCTGTGGGGATGCCATTTTGCCTCTTGTGAAAAGATGACACCATTGTATACCAACAAGAATTTCCAGGGCTTTCGTCCTGTGTCTGGCACTGAGTCCACACTTCACAAAACAGAACTGTCAGAGGTGTTTAAACCAGAGCAACTCCATCTTGAATAGGGGCTGGGTAAAATGAGGCTGAGACTTACTAAGCTGCATTCCCAGAAGGTTAAACATTCTAAATCACAGGATGAGATCGGAGGTCAGCACAAGATACAGATCATGAAGACCTTGCTGATAAAACAGGTTACTGTAAAGAAGCCAGCCAAAACCCATGAAAACCAAGATGGCGACGAGAGTGACCTCTGATCACTCCCACCAGCGCCATGACAGTTTACACACGTGATGGCAATGTCAGGAAGTTACCCTGTATGGTCTAAAACGGGGAGGTATTAATAATCCACTCCTTGTTTGGCGTATCATCAAGAAATAACCATAAAAATGGGCAGCCAGCAGCCCTCAGGTCTGCTCTGCCTATGGAGCAGCCATTCTTCAGTCCTTTACTTTCTTAATAAACTTGCTTTTCCTTGCTTTACTCTATGGACTCATCTCAAATTCTTTGTCACACAAGATCCAAGAACCCTCTCTTGGGGTCTGGATCAGGACCCCTTTCCAGTCGCAGGACTGATTTGTTGGGTGCCTCCTGCAGACCAGATGCTTTCCATTAAAAAGCCCTATTCCCTGTGCACAAGGGCCCTGGAAGATGGGGCTGCAGTTACTCTCCATTTGCCAGCTCCCCTATTCTCTACCCCTCTCTGTCCTGCGCCTCTGAAGCTGACTCCTGTGCATGACACCTCCTGGCACTCCCCTGTGGTCTGCTTCTGGCTGGGGTCATCTACTAGGAAGCACTGGCAGGAGATCAGAGGGGAGAAGGAGAAAAGCCAGATGTTTCTTTCTTGTTTCCTCCCTAATTCAGAACCACATTTCTGGCAGGGGTGTGTCTGTCCCTGACTCATGTCAGGTAACTCATCCATCATGACCCCAGCCCTGCCTGAGCTCCTGAAGCCTGTCCTCTCTTCTTCAGCTTATGGATGTGAAGCTCTCCACTGTCTCTAGAATCCTGATACTTCAGCACCTCGTGTTCATGCGCTTGACCCTGTCCACCCCGCTGTAAGTAGTCCCTTAATGAAATTCTCATCGTTTGAACCATCGAGGGCAGATTCTATCTCCTGCAGGCAGATAGATGAGGTTGCAAGCATTAAGAAGCCTTATTCTATTTTACAAATGAGCACAAAGAGGCTTAGTGATTACAGGCACCACCCCAAGCTCCCATGACTCAAATTAGCGGCAGAACTCTAGTGTGCCTGCTCCCAGAGCACCTCCTCTGTCCATTTCTCTTGCTGCTCATTGTAACAAGCAGCCATCTGAACCCAGTGGCTAAGAGCACTGGCTTTGGAGTCATATAGACCTGGGTTCAAGGCCCAGCTCTGTGACCTTGGGCAACTTATTGACTCCCTCTGAACCTTATTTTCTTCATCTGAAAAATATGGACAATTACAATGAGAATGCATAGTAATTGATGCAACCATTTTTACCTTCCAAGGTTGTAGTTAGGATTAAATGTACCTGTATATGTCATTCTTAGCAGAATACCCAGAACATAGTAAGTGTACAATAAGTATAGCCAGGCATCATGATCGTCATCATCATCAATTATTATTATTGTTATTAATATTCCCTGTCCACCAACATCATTTCCAGACTTGCTACTCCCTGAAGATAACAGGAGAACAATTCACATAAGACAAGATGAGCTAATAAGCCCAAACTATTCATAGCTTCTGCTGAGAGTTTATTCTTACCAAGGCAGGACAGCAGACCCCAGAGTAACTAACTGGGTCAAAGTTGGACCTGACCCCTCCTTTCCTGCCCCCCTCCCCAGCTCTGGCACAGGAATTATCACATCGCCCATCGCCTCTGAAGGCCATCCCTGCTGTGAGGCTTTGATAGGGAAAGTGTGAAGAACAAAGGCCATTGTTCACGGAGGTGGCTGGTGCCTCTCAGGCCCCAGGCCAGCTTCCCAGGGGTGAGGTCTGTCTCCGAAGACACAAAGACGAAAGTCATCAGGACCAGGGACAAACAATGACGGAATCTCTTCTATTTACCTGAACTGGAGGGGGCTGCCAAGTGAAAAACAATGAAGCTGAGGTGCTGGACATATTCTCCCTCTGCCCTCTCCTGACTAGTTTCTTTTGAAATAGTGGGACAGTGTATGTCCCCCAGGAGGCTCAGGGATCTGCTTTCAGATCCTGTTCCTGGAAAGAGAACATATGACAGCGTTTAACAGAGTGGGCTAGGGCACCCAACTGCCTGGGTTAGAATCCTAACTCCCCCATAATCAGCCAAGTAACTGAGGTTTAGTAATGTAGTTCTCTAAGCTTCAGTCCCCCCTCTCCTAAGCTGCCAGTAACTGTGACCTAATTGAGGGCTCCTCATAGGATGTCAACCATTTATCATCATAAATAGCAGCAGCAGCAGCTCTGTGTGGCTTTGGGCAAGTTCCCTGCCCCCTTGCTGAGACTTCATATTTATATCTATCAAATGGGAACAAGAAATCAGTTCCAGAAATTAGATAAGAATTAATGAGGAGAGTGCCAGGCACAGTGGCTCACGCCTATAATCCCAGCACTTTGGGAGGCCGAGGAGGGTGGATTGCTTGAGGTCAGGAGTTTGAGACCAGCCTGGACAACATGGTGAAACTCTGTCTCTACTAAAAAGACAAAATTAACCAGGTGTGGTGGTGGGTGTCTGTAATCTCAGTTACTCGGGAGGCTGAGGCAGGAGAATTGCTTGAACCTGAGAGACCAATGTTGTGGTGAGCTGAGATTGTGCCACTGCACTCCAGCCTGGGTGACAGAGTGAGACTCTGCATTTGCCCACATATGCAAAGGGGAGATAGAGATAGCATCTTCCTTGCATGGTGAGTCCCCTGAGAATTCAAGGGGGTAACAACCCTGATAAAGCACTTAGTATGTGCTTAGTGCATATCAAGTGCCCAACACATTATCAATTATTTTACTATTAAAACATTGAAGTTTTCAGTAAGGTCAGAAGCAGACATAGGTAAGTAACTAATGGAAATAAACATGCTGCCCAATCAGAATGGCTGCACTACCTAAGCATACCCATTTTATGGAAGGAAAAACTAAGATCTTGAAGGCAAAGTGGGTAGGAGAAGGAGATGTACTTTCTAATGTCCTGTGGCACCTGGTGAGCTCAGATGTTTTTTACCAGGGTCCTTACAAGCCAGGAAAAATGGCAATAGCAGGAAATGGCGAGTGAATCCTCATCACTCCCTGATCTCAGCATCCTCACTCCTTTACTGTCACACAGCCAGGTGTTGATGTGGCTTAGAACAGACAGACATTTCCTAGTCTCTGAGTAAGGAAATCAACTCAGACTGGCTAAAGCCATCTTTCAGGCCTGCCTGTATTGGCTTAATTCTTAAATAGGTGCATCTCATGGTGGCAAGATGTCCATCAGCAGTTCCCAACGGATGTTCTACCAGCTCTCCAACCCCCGTGAAAAAACAGTTCTTCTTTCTTATTATTTTCAGCCAGAGTTCTAGGGTTGCGGGTTGCCATTGGACTGCCTTGGATCTCATGACCCTGAATCTCTATTCCTGAGGTCCAGGGGATGAAATCTCCTGATTGAACAAACTAGGACAAGAAGTAGGTCCCTTCCCTTTGGAAGTCAACGACTAGGAGTGAGGGAAGGTATGGTATGCTGAGGGAAAATCAGGGTACAATTTCCAAGAGAGGTGAATGTACTGACTACTTCTCTGTAATCTAGTTTTTACCTTTATAACTTTAAATGTACAGAATCATAGAGCTGTACTCTTCTGTGTCTGGGTCTTTTTTCTCCATACTATGTCTGTGGGATTTATCCATGTGGTTGCATGTAGCAGCATTTCATATTTCGTCACCAACAGTATTACATAGTAATTCATGTATCCATTATGAGGTGTGGGTATTACGTTGTTTCAAGTTGTTTGCTGCTGAGAACATTCTGAGTACATTTCTTAGTGCACATAAGGATATGTTTCTGCTTGATGGGGTTATGGTGCTGGTTCGAGACTACTAGTTCCTTTTTAAAATCTCAAATTCCTTTCTACTAAATTCTTCTACAAGTGTTAACTTCTACTTGAGTTTCTAACCTTCCAGCCTGCCCTCCAGATTATGGACTTGTCAGCTCCCATGACTATGTGAGTCAGCTCCTTATTAAAATCTTAAAATAAATGTACACACACACATACACACACACGCTATTAGTTTTGTTTCTCTGGAGAAAAGGCTCCAACCCAAGTCAATACTTCATTCTGTTAACAGGAATATACCTAGGCATCACTGATTACTAGCTGGAGAATGAGACTTGATAAGAAAAAAAGTGGTGGTGACATAAAAAGACACTGTAATTCAAAGAAAGGCCAAAATGACATCTTGTTTTTTAAGACTGCAAATACCTAAAAATGGCAGAAAATATTGAATGAACGCTTAAAACCCGCCACATTTGTGCTCATTTTACAGATGAAGAAAACTGAAGCTCAGAAAGAGGGTACAGGTTCTGTAATTTGCACAACTATGAAAAGATAAAGTTTGGATCTATTTAACATCAAACGGACGCTCCTAGCCAATAGGCTCTCCTTCCATCTCCTTTTGAAGGGGCAGTTTGGGAAGCTCCTGAAGTCTAGCTTTCACCTTTGAGATCAGTGTCTTCTTGGTGTGCCTCTAGGAAGAAATATGTAGCCTCACACTCACATGTGCACCCAGAGCCATATCACATATTGGAGAAATTCAGTAATAGATCTAATTCTTAACCTCAATCTAATCCCAACCCTCCAGCCAACCACCCAGCAGTGGTCTTGACCACTTGACTCATGGCTGCATATTTTAATGTGCAATGGTAATAACTGAAACACAATTATCCCAAGTCTCTGCCACCAGCCAGTAGCAAGGCAAGAAGTCAACAGTTTCTAGAAAGGGCTGAGGCCCTCACTCCACATTTCTAACTGCAGAACCAAGTCTGACCTGAAGCCAAGGTTGACCTCACCCGCCAGCTGGCATGCGGTTTCCAGACTCATCTCTATAGTCTTACCTTTCCAGGTGGTCACCTACTCAGCGCCCAGAGTGCTTTTGCCAAAACACAAACCTCATGATGTCACTTTCCTGCTCACAATCTTTCTATGGCTCCCTATTACTTTTAGAAATAAACTCCACAGTTTGATCTAAAAGCTCCTCCATGATCTGATGGCTGTTTATTGCTCAGGGCTCCTGTCTTATTGTTTCTTGAACTTTCTGCTCCAATAATCCTGTATTATTTGTGTTTGCCACAAAACTCAGTTTACTCTTTCAAGCCTCCATGCCTTTGCTTTGCTGTTCCCTGTGTGTGGAAAGCCCTTCCTCTATCCTGTCTTCCTGAAAGCTCCTCTTCATCCTTCAAAACCCAGCTTAAGCAATGTTATTTCCTCTGCCTCTGAAGGCTGGCCTCCCTTATGGAGTTAATCCCAACTCCTCCTGACTACTTTATTATTGCCCAATTCCCCACTCTCATACTTCCAATGTGAGCACCCAGGATTCTCTGTACTTCATAGTCCTTAACACATACTTTCTCATGTGGCTTGTTTACTGCTTTGTCTTCCCAGCCAGACCCTGACCTCCTCGAAGACAGAACCATATCTACTGTGTTCATTATCATATCCCCATTGTCCAGCACAGTGCCTGGAACACAGTAGGTGTTCAACAAATATGGCTGGGGAAAAAAAAGGAAAGAAAGAAGAGAGAGAAAGGGAGAAAAGAACCAAGTGTTCTAACTATTCTATTAGATTGTGGATTTGCATGTTGATCTCTATCTTAACAGACCCAGGTAAAGGTCAAGGCACATAGTAGGCCTTTTATAAATGTTCGCTAAGTTAAAAAAGTAGCAGCGCAGATGCCCCTACTAAATCCAACATGGCCCCACCACTTTAAGCTAGCGGCCCTCCTGCCTTCATTTTCCATTAGCTACAGTTTAAGAACACCCCCCAAGCCTTCCTCTTCCCCCCGCACCCTGCAGTCAGAGCGCCTTTGTTTTCCAACACAAGACCCCTTTCAGTGATTTTGTTTTTCATGGAAAAGTCAGGCAAGTTCATTACATTGTGTTCCTGCCTTGGAGATCATTGTCATTCATCCAACATCAAAGTCAGAGCCATGATCAGCTCATTTAAGACTTGTTCCACCCATATTTTCTTACAACCAGGAAATGGGGAATTTCCTTCATTTTTTAAATCATCCCAGTGAGTCTCTGCCACATGGCTTCCTTTACAAACTTTTCTTGAAACACAAGGATGGAATCATAACTCCCCCACCACTAGTGGTCACTAGGGGCCCCAGCCTTCCTCTGATTGTTATCAAACACTTGTCCAGCACATTGCAATGACAGTATTTTTTTAATTTATATAACACCTTTCTCTGGGGGTCATGTCTGGGCTGAAAGAGAGTGAAAGCCAGATTGAAGCCTTACATAAATTTTTGCTTCATTTATCCTACAAGGCAAGCAATGGTGATCTTTAATGGGAAAACATAAGAAAGCTCTCTAAACAGAGAGAAGAGTGATTTGCCTACAGAGCCAAGGCATGTGCCAGGACTGGAAAACGGCTGCCTGACCTTCTACACCTTTGTTCCATACTCACTGTCATTTATTTACCAGATTCTTAAGTTTCTGGGTTTGCGTTAACATTTACTTGAGAGCTAGCAATTCAAATAAGTTCCTGTTACCCATGTTCCCTGCTGAGTTTCCAATTTTTCCTCCATCAACATCTATGGTACCACCCTCTGCTGGTTGGCCTCTTACCTCCTGCCATCAGCCTCATTTGGGGATTCCTCCTCCTCCTTTGTCAAGATTCTTAAATGTTCTATCCCTGAGCATTCAGGTCCCAAGCCTTTCTCATCTCACTCTTGGTCATTCTATGCTCTCTCTCAGCTTTGATTGATAATTACAAAGTCTGGAACTACAGCCCAGACCTAAATGAGCTCCAGATATGAATAATGTGTTAGGGTAGGGTAAACTGCTGTAATAAACAATCCCCAGATCTCTTTGGCTTATAACAATAAAGATGTGTTTGTCATTCATGTCACAGTCCAGTGCAAATCACCAGGGCTAGCTCTGCTCCACACAGTCATTCAGGGACCCAGGCAGTTTCTATATTATGGCTCTGCTATCTTCTAGGGCAGTGTTCTCAACACAGAAATATTTGGCCATGTCTGGAGATACTTTTGACAATCTGGAGGCAGAGACTTGACATTTAGTTAGTAGAGGTCAGGAATGCTGCTAAATACCCTATAATACATGGAACAGTTTCCCATAACAAAGAATCATCTGGCCCACAATATCAGTTGAAAAAATCTGCCCTAGGATATCAGAATCCTCTACTGGATCTTCTGCATATGGCTGGCAGGTAAGCCAAGAGAAGTCCTGGAAGATTATGTGGGAGTTTTAGAGGCCAGGCCTAGAAAGGGGTACATGTTGCTTTTACCCATATTTCACTGAATAGAATTCAGTTACATGTGCTTACCTAACTGCAAGGGAGGCTGGGAAATGTAGTCTACTTGTGTGGCCAGGAAAAATATGAACCAACTTTAGGTAAAAGCATGATGTGTCCCTGTCATAGATAGCCTAAACTCAATGTGTCCCACACTGAGTATGTCACCTTCTCTGGGTCTCCCAAACCTCCCCTTCTTTCTGTGTCACTCACATTCATTTACATTAATTCTCATCTGTCCTCCATTCAGATTGGATCTTCCCTTCTTCCATGGACATAACTTTATCTCAAAGGAACAACTTCTTCCTGGAACAGTCCTCTGCCCCCAGATTATCCAAGGCCAGCTCTGGAATGTCTACGTAGTCCCCAGCTGTTACTATCACATTACTCTGTTTATTTTCCTTCATAGCACTTAGCACCACTGTGTGTGTATATGTGTGTGTGTGTGCACACAAGCACGTGGGTGCGTGTGTGCACACAAGCACGTGGGTGCGTGTGTGTATTCACTTTCTTGTTTATTATCTATTTTCCAAACTAAACTGAAAACTTAAGAAGGTTGAGGTACTTATTTGTCTTGTTCACTGCTATTCCCAGCACCTTGTAGAATGCCTGACACGTAGTAATAACTCAATAAATACCTGTTGAATAAATGAATTAATTAATCCTTCCTGTACAAAACAGTTAGATTGGTGTTTCTAAAATACAGGTCAGGCTGTAGCACTTCTGAGTTCTAATCTCCTAAAATATTTAAGTCCAAACTTCAGCCTGCCATTCAAAGCCATTCATCTGGCCCTATTCTACCCTTCCACATTTTTTCTCGTATATTCCTAGCTATGTGCCTTATACTTTGAGCACCCTACACTTCAGCTCACAAGTCTTTGCACATAACATGTCCAGTGCATTTTGTTTGTTTGTTTGCTTGCTTGTTTGTTTTGTTGAGACGGAGTTTTGCTCTTACTGCCCAGACTGAAGTGCAATGGCACGATCTCGGCTCACTGCAATCTCTGCCTCCAGGGTTCAAGTGATTCTCCTGCCTCAGCCTCCTGAGTAGCTGGGATTATGGGCTCATGCCACCACAACGCACTTTTTAAATTCTCAGATCTGTATCTTTGCATATACTATTTCCATTGCCTGGTATACTTCATTTTCCTTCACCTGGCAAACTACTACTCATTCCTCAATACCCTGCTCTTTCTGATGACCCTGGAGTCATTCACTCTTTCCTCTTCATGCCCTATATGATCTGTGAAATACACTGCAATTGTTTTCTCTGTGGTTACTTCCTCCCACCTTAGACTATGGGTTCCTCGAGAAAAGGGAGAATGTTTTACTTGATTGTGTGGCCATTGCCCACCACAGTGCCTAGTAGAGTGCTGGGCTCCAAGCAGGTGCTCAGAATACGTGTGAGGAAATTGAAGGCGGATGGATGGTATTCTGGCCAGGATCCTGTGTTCTCTGGGCATTTTCTCAAAGGAGCCAAGAACTGAATGTGGTTAGGCTGTGCTTTCCCTGGGATCACAGTCACATTCACTGCAGAACCAACTGGTGCTCAGAAACATCTGCTGCTGGATCCAAATCACCAGATTGAGTGCAACTGGCAATCAATGGATTGATCACTGGAAGCAAAATGAATGGAGGTGCCAGGTCACAGAGAAGCAGGGAACAGCCAGACCAAGAACAACTGCTGGCTATGCTCCTGACGGCAGTCAGCAAAAGGGCTCCAAAAAGTTCAGCGGGGCTGACCACTGCCTCCTGGTCAGGGAATTCCCAAAACATCCCTCATTCCTAACTCTTGTTTATCCTTCAGATCTCAGCTTAAAAATGCTGCTTGCTCAAGGAGTCCTTCCTGATCCCCAAGACTGTGTTTGAGCTCGCAGGTATACAGCGCCGTATAATACCCCTTGATGGAACAATCACTGTTGTAAGCCTGTCTGCTCCATCAGAGTGTACGTTTTCATGGGAGCAGACCTGTGTCCAGCTTATTCTTTGCTGTATTCCCTGAATTTCCACCGTCTATGAAACAGAGTAAGCTCTTGATATCAGTTAGAATCCTATCATGGAAACAGAAACTACTCTGGGTATGTGAAATGAAAGGACTTTAATGCAGGGAAGGGATTACCCAAGGGAAGGAAAATCTGAGAAGCCAAAGGGGATGTTAAGCAACTCAGAGATTAACCAAAGCAGGGAGTTCCTGCCACCCCAAGACTGCAGGACAGAAGGAAAAGAAAATGTGACTGAAGCCCAGAATTGAGGTCTCCTAGTGGGAGGTGGAATCACGATGGGCCTTGCGGAGACTGCTGAATATGAAAAGAAGATGCAGTTTCCTGAGACAAAACGGAAGATGTATTAGTCTGTTCTTATGCTGCTAATAAAGACATACCCAAGACTAATTTATAAAGGAAAGAGGTTTAACAGACTCACACTTTATCATGGCTAGGGAGGCCTCACAATCATGGCAGAAAGCAAAGGAGAAGCAAGGCACATCTTACATGGTGGCAGGCAAGGAGAGTGTGTGCAGAGGAACTCCCCTTTATAAAACCATTAGATCTCATGAGACTTATTCAGTACCATGAGAACAACATGGGAAAGACCTGCCCCATGGCTAAATTACTTCCCACCAGGTCCCTCTCATGACAAGTGGAAATTATGTGAACTGTAATTCAAGATGAGATTTTGATGGGGACACAGCCAAACCATATTAGAAGGGGAGGAAATACTCTGGGCATTCTCTGTCTCCTGCCCGCCAATATGTCATGAGTACCATCAGCGTAAACAAAGTGATGGTAAAGCTGGGACCTGCAGCTTGCAGAGCCTAGCTCCTGAGATTCAGAGTCAAGCAAGAGAATGGTGAAGAATAGGTCTGACAGCAGATGGGGTCTGGATACACTGTTAGGAGACCTCCTGCCTTGGTTAAACTGCAATAACAAAAACACCCCTAATTTCAGTGGCCCAAAACAACAAAAGTTTCTTCCTTGTTCATGCCATATGTAAGACCCTCAACAGGAGGGTCTGCTTGTCATTGTTCAGTGGCTCACGCTGACAGAGGCACTGTGTAGACATGTGTTTCCATGACCATTCTGGTAAAAGAAGAAAGAGCTGGAGAGATGAGCACTGGCAGTTAAGTGTTTCCACTTAAAAGTTACATCTATCACTTCTCACATGTCACTGGCCAAGCAAGTCACATGGTCATAATTAATTTTAAATGAGAGGGGAAATGTAATCACCTCGTATCCTCTAAAGAAGAAGAGAACTGGAAATATAGGTGAGCAGAAATAGTTACGTCTATCACAGCTCTCTCATCTGGCTCTTACCCAATTCCAGAGTGTCTGCCAGTTATTGTCACTACCTGAAACACCCCCAGCTACACACAACACACATTTCCAACTGCCTCCATAGGGATTCATTAAGAGTGATGCTACAAAATTATATTTATTTACAATAACAGATGATCACATTACACTGATTTAAAAACAGCAAGTAATATAAACTTAGCACCTTAAAACAATAAGTTTATTATCTCACAGTGTCTGTGGGTAAGAAACTCAAGAGTAGACTGACTGGGCAATTCTGTCTCTGAAGTTCTCCTGAAGCTGTAGTCAGATGTTGAGGCCACAGTCTCATCTGAAGGTTTGACTGGGGATGGAGGATCTGTTCAAGATGACTCACTCACATGGCTGGAAAGTTGGTATATATACTACAGTGCTATAATTTGTTTAAAAATTATGGATATATATATTTTTGTAATGGTAGCCAGCCACCAGCATGGACCCTAAAGAGCCTTGCTTCCTAATCCTTGGGTAGTCTTCATCCACATTCCCACACTATGTCAGAGTTGGTCTCTGTGATCAATAGAGTATGGCACACATGATGGAGTATGACTTCAAGTCTAAATAAAAAATGTCATTACTGCTTCTGCTTTGCTTCCTCTCTGATCACTCACTTTGAAGGAAGCCTGTTGCCACATTGTGAAGGCACTCAAGCAGCCTATGGAACAAAAGGTTGTCCTGGTGAGAAACTGAGGTCTCCTACAAACACCTAGAACCAACTTTCCAGCCATATGAGTGTGCCAACTTGAAAGCAGATACTCCAGTGCCAGTCAAGCCTTCAAATGAGACTGCAGCCCCAACAAGATCTGACTGCAACTTCATGAGAGATCCTGAGCCACAACTGCTCTGATAAGCTGCTCTTAAATTTCTGACCCATGGAAAATGAGATAATAAAATTTATTGATTAAGTTGCAAATTTTTGAGATACTCATATAGACATCTACAGGGTATGCTATGATTTGAATGTTTTCCACACATTTCATGTGTTGGAAACAATTCCCAATTCATACATTGATGTGTTTGGAGGTGGAGCCTTTGGGGAGGTAATTAGGATTATATAAAGTTATCAGGGTGGGGCCCCCAGAATTAGACTGATGGCTTTATAAGAGAAAGAGACCTTGAGGTCTCTCTTTCTAGCATACTGATTCTGTCTTGCCAAGAGACACCTCCCACCATGTCATGACACAGCAGCAAGACCCTCACCAGATGCTAGCACCATGCTTTTGGACTTCCCAGTCTCTAGAACCATGAGCTAGACAAATTGCTATTCTTTATAAATTGCCCAGTCTGTAGTTCCAGTTATAGCAAATAGATTAAGTTATAGAAATTAGACTAAGACAGGATATACATACATATCTTCAGAGAAAATTTTTTAAAGGATAATATTATGGGAGGAGGTATTTACTTTCTTCTTAGTGCTTATCCAATTTTTAAGTTTTCTAAAGTGAACACATATTACTTGAGGTAGAAGAGAAGACAAACAGGAAATAAAGGGAAGAATGAGAAACAGCAGCAGCAATTGGGTGATAAGGAGTCTTTTATCAGCTGCTTCAAGCACCAAAATAAGCTAGACTGTGCCAGTGAGTCTGTAGAGCTGCCAGTATAGATAATTTGTTAAGGAAGATGACGGAGCCAGAGGAAGAACCTGTTAGTGTTCATCTTGGACCTCCCCATCCAGTTAGCTGTGCTCTGAGCTGCTCAGAGAATGTGTTTGGAAGTACTATGATGCTGGAGACCCATTGCCTAGAAGGGGTGGGGGTGTTGCATTTGGAAAACCTAAAGGTTTCTGAGCTGGCAAGATATGTCAGCAAAAAGCCCTTGCCTGTCTAGACAAAAGTTTGATTTTGAATCAAAAAGGGAATGTTTGCAAATAGGAAAGCAGTTTAAGCATTTTTTCTTCTTTGAAAACAACCATGAATTTTTAACTATCAACCCTAAAGAGAGACAGTGAGACTCCAGCAGTGACACCAGGGATTTTAATTTTGCCCACCTCCTTAGATGGACTGTAAGATGGGGCCATTTCTGAGCCTGGACATTGACTCCTTACACTGAAGAGAGAGGTTTAACAAGGCCCCAGGGTATCCCAGAGAAGAGACAGGTTTCTATAGCAAACATCTAAAGATTGGGAATTGGCATTACTCAGGTAGCCTGAGAAAATGATCAATTTGACTGCTGACAAAGGAAAATCACTGTGCCAGGTTTCACTGACCTTGTGGGGGAAGAAATACGTGTTGGTTCACCTGACTCCGATGGTAAGGGTTCTCGTAGGTTGCTGTCTGAAACCACAGTTTCAAGGGAAGGCCTGCATTGGATGTGGTACCCCCTGAACATTCATTGGCTCTGTTGGCTTGACCCAGCCATTGGCAGAGAAGTTGGGCATTTGAGACCAAGCTGGGTGGGTAGGTTAGATTCATGTGGTTGTAAGTGACAGAAATCTGATGGAGACTTCTTACATAGAAGATATTCAAAATAGCTAGGTTGAAATGTAGCTGAACTTTTGGCAGGACTAGAACAGGAAAAAAGTTCCTTGGGGACCTAGGTGGGACTTTTTCTTTACCCCTTGTTTCTGTCTCTGGCCACAGGCTGGCTTCATTTGTCTCTCTTTAACTGCAAATAGACTCCAGTTGCCTCTCCAACCTACATAGCGAGCATCCCACAGTGCCCAGGTTTGCAGGTTATTTATTCTACCACTAAAAGGGAATTAATCAATATGCATGTGAGTGGGTGTGTATTTTATTTCCTCTTTCCCTATTCTAAATTTTCAGGGAGAAACCTCTGATTGGCACATCTTGGGTAAGGTAACCACCGTAGTCTAAACAGGATGAACAATGAGTTTCGACTTATCAGGCATACAATGGTGGTCAGGGCCCTTAGCTGGGAGGGAGGCAATCATGGCACCCTGGGGATTCCTTCCAAAAGAATTCTGCTCCCCTATGTAAGGGACCCGTGCATCAGTGTGGGGGACTCAGAGCTATCATCTCACTCCAAGCAACTGTAAATCTGAACCTACTTGTTCTTTGATGCCACTCCTCACAGCACAAGCACCAGCTCTAAGATGTATTTTTATTTTTCTGTAAATCTTTTCCCCCCCTAAACTTAGCCTTATCCTGAGCACAATGCCAATGAAATCACAAGCTTAATGTGATGAGAGGCAATACCAGATTGACTAGGTTTAAGTCTAGCTCTGCCACTTCCTCGCTGTGTGACCTTGGGCAAGTTGATTAACCTCTCTGTACCTCTGTTTTTTCCTTTCTTTTCCTTCTTCTTTTTTTTTTTTTTTACAGAATATTTATTATAGTGGTACAATGTACAATTTCTTACTTGTCATTTGGAAGTCCTTTATTATAAAGATAATTCTTTTGTCTTATGACAAACAGCTGCCACCAAGGTTATTCTGGTTTTTGTTCATTTGAATTTTTTAATTTGTAATTTTTGTGGGTACATAGTAGGCATGCTTATTTCTAGGGTATATGAGGTGTTTTGATATAAGCATGCAATGCGAAATAACCATACCAGAGAGAATGGGGTCTTCATCCCCTCAAGCATTTATCCTTTGTGTTACAAATAGTTTAATTATACTCTTTTAGTGTTTAAAAATGTACAATTAAGTTATTCTTGACTGTAGTCACCCTGTTGCACTATCAAATAGCAGGTATAATTCATTCTTTCTATTTTTTGTACCTATCCTCTGATTTTTTAAAACTAGTATATAAAGTAGACATAATGGTAGCAAGCAGATTACAAAAATGTTTTGAGAATTAAATGCAGACATACTTAATATCATGCCTGGCACAAGATAACTCTCAGCTAACAGCAGTAGCCATAGTAATGACAGTGATAGTAGTATTGCCATCATTATCATTATGCATGTCCTATATGCTTCATCATATCAATGAAATGAACAAAAACACAGAATTTACAAATGACTGCCTATGTGGTTCATCTGGAAAGAAAATGATTCCTGACATAAATTCTCCCTAGTGGGCTTCTCCACTGTTTAAGAACAAACTTTGTATAAAGCAAAGGAGCTACACTTTCTAGGCCTGTAGTTGAGAGTGTGATGAAACCAGGGAAGGCAATTCGATGGTGTAATAGAGGGGCAAGGAGGGCAGGAGAAGAGGGCAGCACAGAGTCATGGTTAAGGGACAGGCTCAGCAGTAAGGCCAACTTGAATTCAAAGCATGCACCCATAGTATAATCTTGGACAAGTAATGTAGCCTTTCTATATCTTAGTTTTCTCAACTGTGGAGTGTGAATTTTAATAATACTCCTTTCTTATAAACATTTGTTGGTTTTCAATATCCCTTTACCCTTCTAGAAAGTAACATAGCCTGGCTGCAGCAGCTCACGCCTATAATCCCAGCACTTTGGGAGACTGAGGCAGGAAGATCACTTGAGTCCAGGAGTTTGAGACCAACCTGGGCAAAATGGCAAGACCCTATCTCTACAATATATATATACACAAAAATTAGCCAGGTGTGGTGGCATGCACCTGTAGTCCTAGCTATTAGGGAGGTTGAGGTGGAGGATTGCTTAAGCCCAGGAGGTTGAGGCTGCAGTGAACCATGAATGTGCCATTGTACTCTAGCCTGGGTGATGGAGTGAGACTCTGTCTCAAAAATATATGCAAAAATAAATAAATAAATAAATAAATAAATGGCAGCACTCTGAATATTTTTGGGGAAAAAAAACTCCCTTTCTCAATTTTACCCTGTGGTTAGGGTGGGGGAACCCTACTGATTAGTACAATTAGCACAATGTATCCTGTGGTCTCAGAGATTGGCTTGGAGATGGGCATATGAGTCTCCAACAGGCAATGAGATATCCTGAGACTTTTGCTAATGCTTCCGGAAAAAGAGCCTCTTGCTTTGCTTCTCTGGAGTACAAAGCTAGGGAGAAATAAAGATTAAGTCCTGGCAGTCATCCTGTGACCTTGTAGAAAGATGCAGTGTGAGAAAGGGGCCAGGGCAGGAGAGATGGAATCAGCCAGACACTGAGGACAACAGCTGGATGCTGGATCCAGTAATTCCTGAAGCTGCTTTACCCCAGGATATTTCAATTTCAGAAGCCAATAATAATTGACAACTACATAACTTTCAGTTATGCTTTTTTGGCACAAACCAACTAGAGCTGGGTTTTCTAGCCCTTGCTACAGAGGCCCTCAATGTTCCTCTTACTGATAGGATTAAATGAGAAGGTAAGTCTCCTAACATACTTAGCCATAGCAAGGCTCCCACATTGGAAGTTACTGGTGGTTTCAAGGTGACTAGAAGGAAACCTTCGTACCAGGCAAAATGACATGATAGCTGAATCCTAAACCTTTTCTTTCCCTTCCAAAACCAATATTTTTCCAGCCTACCTAAGAGTTAAACAGAGAAGAGCGCACCAGCCAATGACCTGCTAGGCTAATTAGCCCAGCGTTACAGGCGTTATGTGGACTTGCTAGACTTGCCAGGAGATGCTGTTTTGCAAATTTGGAGTGAAATATTTAATTAATCAAAGCTGCTCAGCCAGTTGTCACACCAAGTCAGCCAGTCAGCATGCGCCCACCCAGGCAGGGGCCAGGGCTCGGAGGGAAGATGCCAGTGAGAACTTGTCCTGGGCCTTCCCTCTCCTTCACCACGGAAACCAATCAAAAAGTATCAGCCACGATGATGAGGGTAGAATACTCGCTCTTGGCACCTGACATTTCACAGCTCCAGGCTGTTGAGGGTGTTCAGGGTGTCTGGTGGCACGCCGACATCTGTCCCCAGGGTTTTTCCAGCACCGTGCAGAGCAGTCAAGATTGCATGCTTTGAAGAGGGAACTCTCCCACTGATGGACCAGCTCAGGGAAGAAAAGCTCAGGTCGTGGCTTTGTTTTAGATGTAGGTATAGCAGTTCATTTTGAACTGTTATAATGCATATTTTAAAATTTAGTTTGTTTTGCACATCTAAAAATAGGCAACATTTTGCATATTTTGATTAAAAATAATAGCAGAAACTGCTATCATAGGCAGAATGCAATGGCTCACACCTGTAATCTCAACACTTTGGGAGGCTGAGATGGGAGGATAGCTTGAGGCCAGGAGTTCAAGACCAGCCTGGGCAACATAGGGAGAACACATCTCCACAAAAAATTTAAAAATTAGCCAGCCATGGTGGTGCATGCCTGTAGTTCCAGCTATGTGGGAGGCTGAGGCGGGAGGATCCCTGGAGTTTAGGAGGTCAAGGTTACAGTGAGCTATAATCATGCCTCTGCATTCTAGCCTAGGTGACAGAGTGAGACCCTGTCTCAAAAAAAAAATTGCAATAATTGATTTATATTTATTTCTTGTATTTATTCTTACAAACATATACACACATACATATAAATCCATTTAATCCTCACAACTCTATGAGCTACATTCTGCTATCACATCTATTTTACCAGTGAAGGAGCAGAAGCACAGAGGAGTTAATCCACTTTACAAAGTCCACAGACAGTTAGCAAAAAACCCAGAATTCAAATTGAAGCAGTGTGCCTTGGAATCTGTGCCATCAGCCTTGAGGCTGAGCTGCCTCTCACTGCCTCTATGCCATGATTTTCAAGTCACAAAAATAATATGCTCACTGGGGCAAAAAAAAAATAGAAAGTACAAAAAAAGAACAAAGTGACTCCCAGAAACTGCACCACAATCACATATGTTGTATATTTGTCCAGTCCTATTCTGTGTGAGTATGTATATGATTTTATATAAAAATAGAATATTTGGCATGCATTTTGGTAACCTGCTTTGTCACTAAATAGGAAATATAAAAGGATATTCAGGGATTCCCTGTCCCCAGTTTCTTTCCAAGAGGCAACTAGCAAAATATTCTAGGTACATACTACCAAATACACATACAGGTATATATACACACTCAAGTTTTTTAATAAAAAACTATGTATGGCTGGGAGAGGTGGCTCACGCCTGGAATCCCAGCACTTTGGGAGGTTGAGGCAGGCAGATCAAGAGGTCAAGAGCTCGAGACCATCCTGGCCAACATAGTGAAACCCTGTCTCTACTAAAAATACAAAAATTAGCTGGGTGTGGTGGCGCACACCTGTAGTGTCAGCTACTTGGGAGGCTGAGGCAGGAGAATTGCTTGAACACAGGAGGCGGAGGCTGCAGTGAGCTGAGATCATGCCACTGCACTCAAGCCTGGCAATAGAGCAAGACTCTGTCTCAAAAAAAATTATATATATATTTCTGGTTTTACACATATGGTGGTCTCTTATATACAATATTTATACCTTTCATTTTTTTCTTTTCTTACTTTTTTTTGAAGACTATTTCTTATTCTTATGGAAAGAGCTTCTTCATTCTTTTATAAAATGGCATTGCATTGGCCAGGCATGGTGGTTATGCCTGCAATCCCAGCACTTTGGGAGGCCAAGGTGGGCAGATCACCTGAGGTCAGGAGTTCGAGACCAGCCTGGCCAAGATGGTGAAACCCTGTCTCTACTAAAAATACAAAAAATTTAATTGGGCATGGTGGTACATGTCTGTAATCCCAGCTACTTGGGAGGTTGAGGCAGGAGAATTGCCTGAAACCAGGAGGCGGAGATTGTGGTGAGCCAAGAAAGATTGCACAACTATACTTCAGCCTGAGTGACAGAGCAAGACTCTGTCTCAAAAAAACAAACAACAAAAAAAAAAAAAAAAAAAAAAAAAAAACAGTAAAATAACTGCACTGCATTCTACTGTATGCTGGTACCGTAATTTATTCCACTAGCGCATATTGGTAAATATTAAGGTTATTTCCATTCTAAAGAGTTAACATTTGAACTGAGACCTAAAATAAGGTGGAAAGGTAAAAGTTGGAGAGCAAGGAAAGAAAATGGACTCAAGATGTAGAGAAGAGCACATGCAAAGGCCCTGAGGCCCATCAAACAGAAAGGTTTCCAGGGCAGGTGCCCACAGCAAAGTGAGGCACCAGATTCCCGGCATTACTGGTTCTGGCAAAAAGTCCCGCTTTCCTACTAAGAGTAATGAAAGCCATTGACAGGGACGCATTTTAGACAGCTAAATAGGAAAGCCTCACATCCTCTTCTCTAGGAAGCCTCACCCAGTCTAAAACCTGAGTTTCTCCGCCCCGTCAATGGGGATTCAGGGCCATGGGAAGAAGCTTGGTCTCCCATCCCGTGCCAGGTGACCAGTGCTTGTCTATCTCCTTCCAGTTAGCCACACAGTCAGAACTCAAGGAACTTCCTTCATCCTGTCTAACCCACTTTGCATTCTCCGCCAAGGAAAATGCTCTCCAAAGTGTTAAGAATTCTTGTTATTTCCCATCCAGGACTGGGTATATAAAGATACAGGAGAGGTGTTAAGCCTTCAGTAATTATCACCTCTGTAGAGGGAGGAGGGAGTCCAGATGGGGTCAAGAGGAGAGTGAGTTTATTTTCCCAGTGCATTCCATGTTTTCATTAAAGCCCAAAGCCCAACCTCAGGGTGTGTGTGTGTGTATCCCTGGATTAGAAGGAAGGGAGATCATTGCCACGCCTGCCTGATCTTTTGAAGGAAAAGACAGTTTTTAGCACTGCAAGAGTAAGTTGGGTTTGACCTAAGCTGGGTGTACCGGCAGCATCCTCACAATCTAATCACCAGCTTTCATTTGATTGGATTAGAATAACCCTTCACCATGTTTATGTAAATCAAGAATGCTTCCTCCTAAGCCCCAGTACCAAAATAAGAAATGTTCATGTTTTCATTAGGATTTTCCCATTTTATGAGCTTCAGAGTCCCCCAAAATGCCAAAGGAAAAGAAATAAAAAGGCCTTAGACAGAGACAGAAGTGGATTCTTGATTTTAGAACTATTCTAAGACCCCTATTCTAAGACCCCATGAACCCTATGGGATCTGGGGTAAACTCATATACTGGATTCTAAACCACATTTTAAAAAATATCCTCTCTTCTAGTCCTCAAGTCTTTCTCTGAGAAGATGCCAGCAACAAATGTCGGGCTGATGTACCTACAACCATGCCTGGCCTGTCTAAGTGATTCTACACCTTTGACAATGTGATGGTTGTTTTTAAATAGTTACTTTAATTGTTACTGTATGTTTTGAGCTCTTCAAATGTAGCAACTTATTCAGTTCTCTCTATACTCTTATTAAGTGGGCCTTATTGTTATTTCCACTTCAGAGATAAGGAAATGGAGATTTAAAAACTTAGCCAAGTTAACCAGTTATGAGTGGCAGAGCTGGAAAGTGAACCTGGGTGGTCAGGCTTTAGAGCTGTGCTGTGCAGTCCAATATGGTAACTACTGCACAGCACCTGAATATTAAGCACCCGAAGTGTGATGAGTCTCCATTCGGATGTACTGCGTGTATGAAATACTCACTGGGTTTTGAAGACTTAAAAAGAGAATGTAAATTTGTCATTCATGGTTTTTTACTTCAGTCTGATTACATGATAAAACAAGGATACTTTGAACATATTAAGTTCCATAAAATATATAATTCATCCTATCTCTATCTTTCCCCCCACCCCGAGATGGAGTCTCATTCTGTTGCCCAGGGTAAAGTGCAGTTGTTTGTTGAAACTGGTTGTGTCAAAGGCAGCAACTAAAATGCGCTGCTGTCCGTCCTAGGATTAGAAACTAAAGGAAGATGTTAGAATTATTAAAACTTAGAAACTTACAGGAGGGGCCACATGAAACTGAAACCTGGTAGTGACCTGGTAGTGATTCTGAGTTCAGGAAAGGGCTCCCATTGGTTGGATCCCTGATTTCTGAGGAAGGGGCACTGTCAGCTGATGCTGTTGTTTCCAAGGGGGAACATCATTGGAAAAAAATGCAAAGCATTGGAAAAAATGCCAATGAGGTTTACCTGCTGATGTGAGAAAGCACCGCCGCTGCTGGGAGTCTAGTGGAGGAGGAGACCGGTGCTCATAGGAGCCACATGTGGACAGGAAAGTGCAAGTCCCTTCACATCTTCAAAGCCATCCAGTCTACCTTTATTGCTCTCCATTGGCAAGGCCCAAGAGAGGGCCTCTGGCAAAGCATGAATGGCATTTTCAAAGTCCTGGCCTTAGCATTACAGGGCAGAGAACAGAGGGTGAGTTTGGAGCTCAGTCGTGACTGGCGCAATGGCTGACATCCCCACCAGCCTGTAACCTCCATGAGCACAAGGACTAAGCTTGTCCACTGCTCTTCTCCCAGTGCCTACAACACAGGGGATAGAACATGGGAATGAAAGGGAAAAGACCTTCACCTTGGAATGAGGGCAAAAAGGAGTCATTTCTTTTCTTTTTTTTTTTTTTTTTTTTGAGACAGAGTCTCACTCCATCACCAGGCACCAGGCTGGAGTGTAATGGCGCGACCTCGGCTCACCGCAAACTCCACCTCCCAGGTTCAAGCAATTCTCCTGCCTCAGCCTCCCGAGTAGCTGGGACTACAGGCATGCGCCACCATGCCCAGCTAATTTTTTTTTTTTTTTTTTTTTTGCATTTTTAGTAGAGATGGGGTTTCACCATGTTGGCCAGGATGGTCTCGATCTCTTGACCTCATGATCCACCCGCCTCAGCCTCCCAAAGTGCTGGGATTACAGGCGTGAGCCACCACGCCCTGCAAAGGGAGTCATTTCTAAATCCCAAGGCCCGACAAGCAGTTGTCTGGGGAGTAACTTAAGGATAGCTGAAGAAGAACAAGAAATGATAAAGTTTGTCATTGGTTTCACCATTCCAGTCCACAGCTTCCCTTTACTGTGGAGACATATGTGCCCAGCTAAGGTTGGTGCAAAAGTAATTGCCAATTTAATAACATTAGGAGAAATACCCAATGTAGGTGAAGGGGGGATGGAGACAGCAAACCACCATGGCATGTGTATCCCTATGTAACAATTCTGCAAGATCTGCACATCTACCCCAGAACTTAAAGTATATATATATATATAGAGAGAGAGAGAGAGAGAGTAATGATAATTACTTTTGCACCAACCTAACATATTATGCATGTTTTCTAAACCTCAGCTGGAATCATTGGCTTGACTAAGGAGAAGATGGACCACTTTAAATCCAGACTTGATCAGGAAGTTGGGAAGTATGGCGACTACAGCTTACGTTCCATCTTGCTCAATAACTAGCACATGCTAATGACCAATATGTATTTGTTGAATTAGAATGGAAGAATGGATTGCATGCAGGAATGGATCCATCTAAAGGGTCTCCAGATCATTCACTTAATACCAGGATGCCATGTACAGAGAAAAATCTTGGACAGAGTTGAAAGAACCAATGGGGCTTTGTGAATGACTCCAAGTAAGGATTCAGCAACAGTGAGCTCCCATCTTTATTATCAATATTGTTATTTTTCCAAAACTTTTGATGTCTATTGAAGACTACAAAAGTGAGACTTTTAAAAATGTAAATATTTGATTTGCTGTTGCCCAGTTTAATAAATAATGTAAGAATAGTTTTTTTACCATAAAATGTTGTAACTGTTTCTGTATGTTTTGAGCCCTTTGAATGTATTAATGTATTCAGCTCTCTCAATTGCTCATTGATTTTAATTCACTCTTTTTTGCTTTTTGAAACTGAGATTCACTCTGTCACCCAAGCTGGAGTGCAGTGGCATGATCTTGGCTCACTGCAACCTCCGCCTCCTGGGTTCTAGCAATTCTTCTGCCTCAGCCTCCCAAGTAGCTGAGACTGCAGGTGTGCACCACCACGCCTGGCTAATTTTTGTATTTTTTTTCAGTAAAGACATGGTTTCGCCATGTTGGCCAAGCTGTTCTCAAATTCCTGGCCTCAAGTGATCCACCCACCTCAGCCTCCCAAAGTGCTGAGATTGCAGACATGAGCCACCATGCCCAGCCACTTAATTCACTCTACTTGTTTTTAAAATGAATATGTGTCAGAGATGCATATTTGCATCTAATATATTTTGCATCTAATATATATTATATATATATACACATAGGTGTGTATATTTTACATCTAATATATATTATATATATATACACGTGTGTATAATTATATATATGAGATATACATATTAGATATCTAATATAGATATTAGATATTTATATTTATATCTAAAATACATTATTTATATATATATCTATATTAGATATCTAATATGTATATCTCATATATATAATTATACAGACATAGGTATATATTAGATATCTAATATAGATATAGATATATATCTAACACCACAGTTAGTTTTATCTGGGTGATTCGGAATGTTTGTTCTAGTCTCCTAACATGCTGTGTGACCTTGGATAAGCCACGGGTCCCCTCAAGGCCTCAGTGTTCCAATCTGCAAACCGTTAAGCCTCTCGAATGTTTCTTTTAGCCATAAACAACTGTCCAAATAATTGGACTCCTCAGCTCCTGATCCATATCAGAATTTCGTGGAATTCCATGGGTCTTCCTCACTCTTAATGATGGAAACAAAGTGATTTCAGAGGTCCAGAAACAAGTTGTTGGCCAGGTTTGCACAGTAATAATAAAGGAATGGGATTCACACACAAAGGAAATGAGATTCCAAAGAAATGCCCCATTCACGTAAGGGCAGACAAAAAAGAGAAAGACTTTTCATACTGCTGAGGTTTAAACATTCGAGAACATTACCCAGGCATCAGATATCTCAGGAAACAAGGGAGCTGGCGTCCCATTAGGTTAATACACATATGGAAAATGTTAAATGGAGAGGCAAGGGATGTGGGAGTGTACATGAGCTCAAGAGACACCTCGATTTGTTTCCGGGAAAGGAAGAAATTGATGCATATGATGAACAAGCCAAAAGGTTGGATTAAGCTAAGTCCCAACAGGGGAAATTGGCACAGAATGGATGGGCCAGAATGCATTTTTCTTTCTTTCTTTCTTTCTTTCTTTCTTTCTTTCTTTCTTTCTTTCTTTCTTTCTTTCTTTCTTCTTTCTCTTTCTCTCTCTTTCTTTCTTTCTTCTTTCTTTCTTTCCTTTCTTTCTTTTTCTTTCTTTCCTGTGAGTGTGTGTGTGCACGAGGGCATCTTCATTGTTCCTTTTCTATTAGTAAAATTTATCTGCTTAAGATACTTGATCAACACACCCTAGAAACTAAGGTGTAAGTTCTAAATCTAACGTCATTGCTAGCTTACTGAGTAAACTTTGGCAAAATTCGTAACCTCTATAGACCTCAGTTTCCCATAATGGCATCTAGGGGTGGCTGCTTATGTAGGTCACATCGGATGGAGGGTAGGAGGACAGGATTCAGGATCCAAGATATTTCTTGGAGGGGGTGTGAGTTATCCAAGTTTCCATCTATACATCCCAAAGTTACCCTAAGATTCATTCTGTCCCCTAAAGAGCTAGATGCAACCTGCACACCTCTTTCCTATGGTCGATGGATGAGGATTGTTCTGGGTTTGGGATGAAGACAATGTCAGAATTCTATGGAATTTGTAACAACCTTTCCTTCATGTAGAAAATGTAGATTACATTTTATCACAATATTGTCCCTAATAGCAAAATAAATGAAAACAACAACAGGGAGAACTAAAGGAAACTGTTAAAGAATGTATCATGAACATTGACACACTGAAATATGGAACAGCCATTAAAAATAAGGCTTTCATTGATTGGATGGCATGGGACAATGCTCAGACACACACGTGTTACAAGCAGAACTCGGAATTATACATATTATTAGAATCTAAATTTGCAATGTATGTGTAAAGCCTGCAAATATTTAGGCACAAGTTCTTGTGAATTGGCAAACTATGATCTATAGGCATTATCCAGCTTACTATCTTTTTTCGAATAGCCTATTAGCTGAGAATGCTTTTTTATATTTTTAAATGATTGAGGAGGGTATCAAAAAAAAAAAAGAATATTTCATGACACATGAAAAATACATGAAATTAAAATGTTAGTGTTCAAAAATCAAGTTTTATTTGGAACACAGTCATGCATTATTAATGGTAAAGCTGAATCTTTACAACAGAGAGCAGATGGTTGTAAGGCAGAGAATATTTCTGTCTCGCCCTCTGCAGAAAATGTTTGCCAACCCATGCACTAAAGGACAGCTAGGAAGGAAACATACTAGAGAGTTCGTTGTAAAAATGGTTAGATTGGATAGGTTTTTTATTTTTTTCTTAAAAAATTTCTTGTAATGTCTACCTTTGCTAACAATTACTATGAGATGACTTTTTTGCTAATGAAAACATTCCCATTTACTAAAAATTCTGTAAATTTACAGAAAACAGTCTTCTGGAACTATATGAGCAGTGGGAGTTTCCTAAGGATGCAATAAAACTATCTTCTTCCTTCAAAATTTATAGTCACAGCCACAGGACTGCTATCATTAACTGAGTGCCTACTATGTGCCAAAATTGTACAAACTTTTTTTTCTTTACCTCCGAGACCTCATTCAAATTTCACATATATCCTGTAAGAAGACTGCCGTTGCTACCTCACAACTGACTAAACCAAGGTTCAGGGACATAAAGGTACTTCTTCAAGGATGCACAATGAAAGATTTGGAATCCTAGCACTGATTTTTCTGACCCCAGGGCCCAATTTGTAACCATAAATCCCTGCCTCACATAGGGTAGAAAAAAGATGTGGAGGCTGCAAGCTTGATTCAGAATCTTCTTTTCTTTGATGGCAGGACATTGGGAAAGAGCTAAATAGCCCTCCTGGTGCCCTTGCCAGGGTGTACACAAAGGTTGTGCCTCTGTTTGTCACAGCTGTGTGAGCTGTTCTGTCATTTGTCCTTTAAAAGTCTATTCAGTGATCATATTGCTTTTCCATGTAAGATAGGGGAAAAAGCTGCAGCCACACATTGCAAGCAGTGAGCTGAGCTGCTGACCAGATGTGGCTGTCTTAGAGCACTTGACCTGCTGGCTCATAATAGTTAACACGGGCTCCCCTAGAAAAGCCTGTAGTTAATAACATCCCCTTCTTCAATCCCCAGAGGCCCTCTGCTTCCTCCAACTCCTATTTCTAATACCCCCAAGGCATGCCAAACACAGAACAGCTGAAAAATAGAATGGGCAGATGTCCACACAAACACATGCCCATTTGGCATCTCCATTGAGGGCAAAAGAAGTGAACCTGGGCACGAGCATGAGCAGGAAAGATGTGAAATAGAAGACAGAACAGATCACCAAAAGGTGGCTAAACACTATAAGGAGAGATGGAGACAAATGTGAGGCATTCTTTAGAGAGGCAGTATCCAGTGAGGTTAACAGGCCCTGGATATGTTAAAAGGGTGACTGAGTTGACTGCGTTGCCTCTTGCCTCTCCAGACCCCAGAACTCATCACTTCTCTTATCCAATTCCTATCATCACCCTCACTCCATCCCCACCACAGCCAATGGTCCCAGGGATGTGTATCTAGCATCAGATACACCAGGGGTAGTCCCAGCTCTGCCATTTACAAGTCTGGAGACTTTGGGTAAGTCCCTTAATCTCTCCAAATCTCAGTTTTCTCATGTAAAATATTATTAATTGTCACTTCCTTGGGCTGGTATGAAAATTAAATCAGAGAAAGCAAGAAAAAAATTGAGCACAGTGTTTGGTACATGCTAAGCACTCAATAAATAATAACTATGTTATTATTGTCATTTTTTGTCATTATTATTGTAGCAGGAAGCTCTTTTGTTTGGAGGTGGTTTTAATATTCAAGTTTCCTCCTGATTAAAGTGACAGGATGAAAGAGAAAACCTCTGGAAGCCTTTGAAATCATATGAGGAAACACAGGGAAAGGTGGAGACCATGTGGGCTTTTATATCATCAACTCTGCCAATCCAAATCACATCTCTGCACCAAGCAAGTAACGTCTCACCTTTCTGAGCTTCAGTTTCCCTATCTGCAAAACAGTGATTGTAATATTGTCCTCATTAGAGTGTTGTAAAGATCGTAAAACACAGAGTAAAATTAAAGCATCTCTACACATCAGTTATTTCCTCATGGCTCTGAGTAATGTGATTTGTAAACAGGGTGAGTGAGTCGACTGTATTGCCTCTTGCCCCTCCAGACCCCAGAACGCATCACTTCTCTTATCCATTTCCTATCTTTACCCTCATGCCCACCACAGCCAATGGTCCCAGGGATGTGAAGTATCTTTCATGTTTCACCCTGTCTTGTCTCTGAAACGTCTCCATTGTGCTGTGAGTGGCTTGTGCTAATTTCCTTACAGCAGTTTCTTGGCCTTATGAGCTGCCTGCTGGCTGCAAAAGGAAGTGCCCGGGTGCAAGTGCGAAACAGATTTCTCTCGTTTTGAAGCCTCCCAAGGTTGTAGACTACTGGGTTGATCTGCCTTTTATATTCTTGATTATTAAGCCTAGGTTTGGCCTACAGAGGAATATTCTTCAAGACAAGAACAAGCACATAAAGAGAGAATAAGGTAGAGAGAAAATAAGGTCACATCTCAGAAAGCTTATCTCAGGGATAGTCTCTCTTGGGAATGATGAGGTTGGGGTAGACTTGGTTGGCCACTGGGATTTGAATGAAAAGGTTTCAGGGGCCAGGTGTGGTGGCTCACACCTGTAATCCCAGCACTTTGGGAGGCTGAGGCAGGCAGATCACCTGAGGTCAGGAGTTTGAGAAAAGCCTAGCCAACATGGCAAAACCACTTCTCTACTAAAAATACAAAAATTAGCTGGGCATGATGGCACACACCTGTAATCCCAGCTACTTGGGAGGCTGAGGCAAGAGAATCGCTTGAACCCAGGAGACAGAGGTTGCAGTGAGTCAAATCACGCCACTGCACTCCAGCCTGGGCAACAGAGTGAGACTCCACCTCTAAAAAAAAAATAAAAATAAAAATAAAAAATAGAAGTATGCTCTCAGAGAGAGTGCATCACTGAGGGCACTTTGAGAGGCAAGGAAGAGAATGTCCAGCGATGGTGTCTTGAATTAATGGACAATTACTTTTCTCACATAGCAAGAATCTTGTCTCAGGCAATTCTGGAGTTTCTGGAGTGGCTGACGGTGGCAGTGATCTGGACAACCTCTATATTCTCCCGGCCTTCCCCTCATGTTCACAAAGTGGCTGCTGCCTCTGTTGTGTTGCCTGTGTTGACGTCAAGCCCTCACAAGACAGAACTCAAAGTAGGCAGAAACGGGGCTGGTGGAAAGGGTGATTTCCTTACAGACATCTTTTAATAGGGAAAGAAATCTTTGCTGCAAACCTGTATCAGGATGCTCCTTATATCTTACTGGCCAAATTTGAACCAATTGCCTATTCTGGATCAATCATTAGCCAAGGAAAAGCGGTTTGCTGATGTTGACATAGGTCAATTGTGATCATTCTCTGGGGCTTGGCTCACTGTCCCTTGAATATATTGGGGGTTTTGGAAGGGAAAAATAAAGTAAAAAGTTGTGAGTAGCTCAAAAACAGCATCTGCCCCCAACAGAGATGCTCCTCAGACACCACGTGAGATTCTCCTCTACGTCTCCCCTGCCTAGTATGGCACAAAGTCAGAGGTCTGTAAATTATTGTTAAAAGGAAAGAATGAATGTATCCAATCTGGCTCCTACAATAAAAACTAGTATTTAGTACATGCTCAGTAAACATTAGTTAAACAAATGAGAAGGCCTGTCCCAGTGCCTTGAAAAGAACTGAGTGTACTCAGTAACAATCTGTCAAACAAAATCCAATATCTACTTCTCAGATTCTTTATTTGTTAAAGAAATTGATGGAAACTAAGGATAGGGGACAGGCTATTTATCCAAACTCTATTGAAAGAACCAGACGTGTTGATCATGGAGTGCTTTCAGGTGGTAGTAAATGTTATCTGTTAACAGAGAATAGACATAATATTTTTGGTGTTGCACGCTATATGATCTCTGCTGTGACTCTTCAACTCTGCCCCTGTAGTGCAAAAACCCCTATAGACAATACAAAAATAAAAAGGCCTGGCTGCATTTTGATAAAACTTTATTTACAAAAATAGACAGCAAGGCCAGACTTGGTATTTATTTATTTCTTTAAATAAAATGGGTTATCACTGGCAGATTCCTGCTCTAGGCCACAAAAGCAGGATCTGAACCTGGAACATGGCCATCTAGCTCTCAGATGCCAGCAGAAGGCACAGATGTTTGGCTTCTGTATTAGGATCCTCTGAGAAGTAGACCCTAAAGCAGGGTTAGATGTGCAAGCAGTTAATTGAGGGATGTGTCCATGAAAAATTAAGAAGAAAAAGCAGGAGTAGGTAGGGAGACCCTTCAGATCATAGTGTAGGTCTGACACCACCGAAAGGAAAAGGGGAAGGAAAGACTGGGAGGGAAGAGCCATAGACCACCGTGCACTCCCAAGTCTCTACCAGTCTAATGGGGAGACCTCAAGCTAACACCATCTGTTAGAGGAGCCTGCAGCCTGCAGGCATGGTCTGAGATCATATCCTGTCTGCAGGCTTGGTCACTGGCCACACACAGCCCAGGAGAAACATGATCTCAGCAGGAATGCAGTAGAGGGCCCAGACAGGCAACTACTGAGGTTTTCTGCCAACTCTGCTCCCAAAAGCAGAAAATCTATGGGGTTCATTTTACCCGCAACCTCTCCAAAGGCAAAGGTCACTACTGGAGACATCATCAGAAATGACATCCACAGGCAAGAGGACACATGGAAAATACCAGCTGATGTCTTCCCATTCGGCTGAGGACCAGGGGCTAAAATGCAGAAAGTCCTAGACATAGTTGGTGGGACTTACAAAGTTCTCTGGAAGGTTACATTTACTACTGTTGATGTTTACTTAATGTAGTCTTGGGATATCCTAGCGCTGAGAAAGTCCATCCTCATTCTTCAAGACCCTAGAGGAGTGAGAGCCTGTTGCTTTCCCTGGAGAGGCTTGATCCTCTAACCACCTTGACGGAGCAGCATTTCTCAGAGTGTGTCTGTGGAACCCCCATCCACAGGAAGGGGAGGCCATATATAAGATGCTAAACAAAATTATTCCACATTCAACTAAGTATGAGAATCATTTCTTTAAATAAAATTAAACAAGTTCTTTTTCTGCAAATCTCCTCAGAGTCTTTAGTCCAAAATTCTCTGAGTTTTCCAAACTTATATTACTATAGAGCTTTTTTTTTTTTTTTTTTTTTTAAATTCAGCAGCTCATAGATCTAACACAGTGGAAAACCCAGTGTAAAAATTACAGGTCCAGAGTGAGTCTGTGGAAATCATCCTGGTTGTCTCTTTGATGAGTTTACCATGCTCTTAAGGAATATCCGGATAATAAGAATTACTACTGGCCTGGTTCAGTGGCTCATGCCTATAATCCCAACACTTTTGGAGGCCAAGGCAGGAGGATCATCTGAATTCAGGAGTTCAGAACCAGCCTGGCCAACACGGCAAAACCCTGTCTCTACAAAAACAAAAACAAAAATTAGCTGGATGTGGTGGCATGCACCTGTAGTCCCAGATACTCAGGAGGCTGAGACAGGAGAATTGTCTGAGCCCAGGAGGCAGAGATTGCAGTAACCAAGATCACACCATTGCATTCCAGCCTGGACAATAGGAGATACCCTGTCTCAAAAAATAAAGAAAAAAAGAAAGAATTACTACTGATCTCTGATGGTCTTCTATAGGAGTAATGCTGCATCATGGCTTAGAATATACACTGGGAGACCAAGCCTATTTGTCCCAGTTTGCTCATCTATAACATGGGGATAGCAATCGTCCCTACCTCACAACGTTAGTGTAAGGTCAAAATGAACTATCATGTGTAAAAACATTTGAAGCAGGCACTTAGAAAGTGGCATGTGTCACTCACTGCTGCTTGGTAGGAATTTTATATATGTCATTTTTATTCCTCTAAGAGCTCTTAGAAATTGGCTCAAAATGCTAAACAAAACCAAGTTTAACGTTTGTGACTTTGAAAGGGTTTTAGTGAAATTCAGGACCTGAGTTGAGGCGAGACGATTTCCTGGACAGACAATTAGAGGTCGCGAAAGCACTAGAGTATGTGTTTGCAGCATGAATCCAGGTGGTGGCTTGACAATTTTCTCCTGGGCCCAGATGCGTCAGAAACTCTACAGGGAAACACAAAGAGGCCAGAGCCCAATCCACACTTGGTGACATTCCCCAGAATCTTTCCAAAGTGTCAAAGGATATTGGAACCATGCTAGGGAATGCAGTATCATTTTAAACATCGTGAAAATTGGCCACTTTGGAAACAATTTAGTTCTACTCTGTGTATTAAATCATTTCCCCATTTTATGAGTTATATAGAAAAATAATAATGAATTATTTCCCCCCAAGGTACTAGGAGAAATTGTGTTGCAGTATTAGGTTATGATGTCTTGTACTATTTAATAGGTATTCAAGGCTGTTTTATTTTAATGCACAAATAGAGAGATTTAGTGAAAAGGTGTGATGGGAAATACATGTTCCTGGATCACTGAGGTTTTTACATTGGGGTCCCTTCCACCTAACTCCTTATGAAAAATTATATATCTGTTATAGGAGTATTTAGGGAACCAGGGTACCGGATGAGTAAATTACCCTTTGGGCATGAGTTAAGTGTTTGGGGAAGTTCACTGACTGTGTTGTGGGGTATTTCAGCAAATTACAGTCCCAGGGATCTGGTGATGGGTCAGGGGAATGGTAACTCCTTCTTACAATCAGCTCTTGCTTTACTCTGTCAATTGAAGTAGAGCAGCAGCAAGGATCCCATAGAATCTGAGATGACCCTCAAGCTGATTCTGGTAGACTCAGGACAGTACATTTCATCCAGAGATATTTGACTCTACACTGAATTTGCTACGTAAAATGGGATGAAAGAATGAGAAAAGACAGAACAATGGAAAGAAAGGAAGGGAAGCAATATTGTGGAGTATCTACTATGTATCAAGTACCGACAGTGACAAACATGATCATACACAGAACCTAATGTCTGCCCACATGGAGTGCGGCAGGCAAGACATGCAAGTAATGTTCAAAATATTTGACAACTGCAGTTGATAGACTTCTAAGATTACCCCAGTTATCCCAACATCCTGGTATTCACTGTATTGTATAATCCTCTTCCCTTGAGTAAAATGTTTCTAATAGAATACAACTTTGTTGAAGGGATGTCAGTTCCATGATTAGGTTACAATAAGTTGGGACTATAGTCAGGCTGGCCAACTCTCAATGTGCACACCTTCTCGGTTTGCATTTTTTGATGCAACAAGATGATAGTTTTAGAGGTCCATGTAGCCAGGAGCTGAAGATAGCCTCTGACCAACAGCTACAGCTGGTGAGGAACTGAGACCCTCAGCCTTAAAGCTCACAAGGAACTGGGTCTCCCCACCATCACAAGGGCTTGAAAGCAGATCTTTCCCTGGTTGAGCCTTCAGATAAGACCCTGGCCTTGGATGACACCTTGATTTGAGTCTTGTGAAAGACTTTAGGATAGCCCACTCAGCTAAGCCCTACCCAAATTCCTAACCCACAGGAACTGAGATAATGTTGTTTTCAGCCACTAAATTAGGGGGGATTTGTTATGCAACAAGAGGTAATATAACGGTCGACATAGCACTTTCTTTGGGGAATCAAATCAGGTAGAGACACCCAAAAGCAACTGACGTGTCAGGGATTATTAACCCAACAAATTGATGGGTCACTGTATGGTCTGGAACTCATAAGGGAGGTGCTGAGGTAGCCATGGGGTAGAGGAGCACCCTTAGGGAGATCCGGGAAGCAGTTGTCTGCTAGGTGATATAATATTTCATAATTGTAACAACTAGAATGGTCTCACCAGTACAAACTTATAAATCATATATGTATAAAATTTTTGCACCGAATCTGACTCTTGTCTGGAAGTAGATGAAAGGGGGAAATGTAGGTATGGGGAGGTGGAAGAAGGAAGAAACAAGAATTAAAGAAAAAAAAAGGCATGCTGCTACTACCCACTGCACGATGGATATTTTGAATTGCAAATGTCCAGGAGGGCACTGGGGCCAGCTTGAAAGTCTCACTAGAGTCAATAGTTCTGTTTTCAGGAAATATACAAGTCAGTTGTTTATCACCACCATTGGTAAAATTTAAATTATATATACTTACATTGAAATATGGTGTATTAAAGACAAATGTAATAATTACTACTAAAAAATCAGCACTTTCTGATCATTTCATACACTTTCCTATTACAGTTATTTTTGTCTATTGTATCTGCATAGTAGAAATACAGAGTAACACTGAGTTCCTGTACATCTCTTCCCAACTTTGTGTTCCATGCTGTTACACTGTAGCTTGAAAGTGGTCACAGTGGTAGTAGAATTTACACCACAGAAATGAGCAGACACTATAAATCACAGTCTTTTATTTTCACCTCTCTCAAGGGAGAACTAGTTAGTAAACGTTTATCAATATGCCAGTGGCAATGGTAAACCAAAGTAACTTCTATACTCAAGAAAACATCAGGGTAGTGGACAAGTAAGCAGCTAAATACAACACAGCAGCTGGTATTGTGAGATAACAAAACACATGGGAACATGGAGGCAGGGCCCTAACCCAGGCAGGAAGAGTGAGACCAGGGAAGGCTTCCTGTGGAGGAAGGATGAAAGTGAGGAGTCAAGCGCAGGCCAAAAGATCTCACTGGAGACAGGCGTAGTGGAGTGCACTTGTAATCCCAGATACTCAGGAGGCTGAGGCAGGAGGATCACTTGCGCCCGGAAAGTTGAGATCAACCTGAGCGACATAGCAAGAACCCTGACTCCAGATAAGAGAGAAAAAAAAGCCAGCCATAGTGGTTCACGCCTGTAATCCCAGCACTTTGGGAAGCCGAGGCAGGCAAATCACTTGAGCCCAGGAGTCCAAGACCAGCCTGGGCAACATGGCAAAACCCTATCTCTACAAAAAAATACAAAATTAGCCAGGTGTAGTGGTATGCACCTATAGTCCCAGTCACTCGGGAGGCTGAGGTGGGAGGATTCCTTGGGCCTGCGAGGTTGAGGCTGCAGTGAACTGTGAGCCTTGAGCTATGATCACATCACTGCACTCCGGCCTGGATAACAGAGTGACATTCTGTCTCAAAACAAAACAAAACAAAACAAAATAAAAGATTTCACTGGAAAAAATACTAACATGGAAGTCTTGAGTTGTGGATTCAATTTTCACGTCTGCTGTGTGACACAGGTAAGTCTAATAAGGAGATGAGGGCGCAGGGTACCATTTACAATTTCGTCCAGGTCTAAAGGCTGATGACTTGCATACTAAAATGAGTATCAACTCCCAAATATTTACAAGCCTTTGGGCATGTGTAGAGAAGGATGGTGGTTTTGAGATATAAAGTAAACAAACGTGTAGCTAAACAATCACAAAGGAAACAGGTCTCAAGAAATCATATTTTCTCAGACATTCTCACTTCTCCACTCACATACATATAATATCTCAGCTCCCAAGATCCAGCAAACTCATAACAGAAAACTTATGAGTTTGTCTGTCTTTCTTCCTGTCTTTATAGCCCCATTGAGCTTAGCTGACCTTGAGTATATCACGCCTTAATGAGTACAGACTCAACCATGCTTTGGCCATTTAAAAGCCTTTTCCTCTCCTCAAAGCCTGCACCTCCACCAGGCAGAAGGCACAAGGAAGTCTGTCTGGCTATTGACTACCTCCAATAACCTACCAACATATGAGTTGCTCCTAGTCATCAAGACTAACAGCCTGGCAACCAAGAAGTCCCAAGGTCACAAGCCATCCAAGTACAAGGACTTCCAATATTGTCAGCTGGTGGGAAATGAAGGGAAACATTAGGAGGCAAAAGATGAAGGATCTGGAGAAGCAGAACCAGAATTCAAGCACAGAAAGAAATACCAGATAGATGAAAATAAATTTTCCTCTTTGACCTCAAAACATCATCCCTATTTTGGCTTTCCAGGGTAGGTAACTAATTGAATAGTTAATGGACTATTTTGGAGACTTCCAAGAAGCAGGAAAGACTTTGCAACATGATAGTTAAGTAGTTTTTAGCGTGATTTAAGAGCTGGAAGGCAGAAAGGAGCCATTGTGACTGGCCTAGACCAGACATGATTCAGGGACCCACTTTCTTGTAAAATGGGAGCTTAGGAGGGACTCCTCGTCTTGTGAGGTACATGACTGACCAAGTAATTCACAGAAGACCTCAGAGCTCTATTTCTAAGGCAGAGAGGATGAAATGCCTATTGAGTAACCAAGAGCCATTTATATCTCCACCCTCTTAGTCTCCTCCCTTCTCAGATTTTGTTCCCTAGCATTGAAAGCTTTGGTGCCAGTCATCATGCTAAACACTTTACCTTGTTTAATCTTCACATTGATATTATGATGTAAGTACCATTTTCATTCTTATTTATGGATGAGGAAACTGTGGCTCATACTGGTGACACAGCTTTCCTAAGGTAACACAGTCACAAAGTGGTAGAGTCAGGACTCTTGAAATTGACAAACTCCAGGTTTGTGCTGTCTAATACAGGAGCCACAAGGCACATGTGACTCTTTAATTTTGAGGCACAGTACAGATGGTCTCTGTCTTACAATGGTTTGACTTAAGATTTGTTGACTTTACAATAATGAGAAAGTGATATACATTCAGTAGAAACCATACTTTGAATACCATACAATCATTTTGTTTTTCATTTTCAGTATAGTATTCAACAAATTCCATGAAGTATTCAATACTTTGTTATAAACAGGCTTTGTGTTAGAATATTGCCCAACTGTAGGCTAAGTATTCTGAGCATGTTTAAAGTAGGTTAGGCTAAGCTATGCTATTTGGTAGGTCAGGTGCATCAAATGCATTTTTGACTTATACAATGTTTTCAGCTAATAATTGTTTTATTGGGATGTAACTTCTTTGTAAGCCAAGGAGTATCTATACTTAATTTTTTTATTATACTTTAAGTTCTGGGGTACATGTACAGAATGTGCAGGTTTGTTACATAGATATACACGTGCAATGGTGGTTTGCTGCATCCATCCCCCTGTCATATACATTAGGTATTTCTCCTAATGTTAGCCCTCCCCAATCCCCTCACCCCCTTCTATACTTAAAATTTTAAATCCAATTTCCTAGTTTCACTGGCCACGTTTCAAGTGCTAAAATAGCAGTATTAGCCTGGTAGCAACCATGTTAAAGGGTGCAGATACAGAACATTCACATCATCATAGAAAGTTCTCGAACCCAGGTTCTTATTCGTCCACTAAAATGGCTTCACATGACTTATATCTCATGGATTGGTGGTCTTTGTGAAGGTTTCCAAAGCAACAACTTCCCAGGCAAGAAGATTTCACCCCTTCCCACCCCACTTCCAAGAAAAGGGCTCTACCCCAGCTTGAGGTTCTTAACTCTTTTCTGCAACACTTATCAACAACCCACCTAATAGGTGAAGGGAGAAATTGAAATCCTGGGAGTGACTTGGAGTGGGAAGAACATAAAAGCAACAATATAGTAGTAGACTTTGAACTTGGAGACACTCATAACTGCACTGTGGTTTCTCTGTTTCCCCACACCCTCTCCAGCAAAATCCCTGCCAGGCCCACAATCCCAAGCTCCTCCTAGTTCTCACCCAAACTGCCAATCCACAACAAATACCTTTCCCAATTCATGACAAGAAGACATTGTGTCAATAGCAGGTGACATTGTGGTGTTAGGTACAACACCCGATGGAAACCCAAAATACTCTCATTGTTCCACCCTCGCAGAAATTCCTCTCAAGGGCTGGAGCACATGACACAGTTTGTGGTCTGGTTAATTCGATTTCCAGACACTGGTGAGTTAGGGGACTGAGAATGATTCTTCTCCAAAGGTGTTGTAACAACCACGGTAATATTTAAGATAACACACGACTCTTTTCCTTTATTCATCTCCCTTCCTGTTCAGCAGGGTGCCAAGTTAAGGCTGCCAGGACTAAGCTGGCTGGCCTCAGGAAGATGGGTTGTGTCCAGGAAAGAATACATACTCAGAAGACCCAAACCTCAGCTGGAATCCTTCCCCCACCATTTATTAACCCTCCAAGAAAAGAAAGTCACTGTTCTTTTAGCTTCCATCTTTATACAAAGGAGCTAAAATGCCACCCTTACATGGTTATTGTGAGGATCAGAGGAGATGATGGTTATAAAGTACTGGCACATAGTAGGTCTTCAAATAAATGTTGCTACCCTCTTCCCTCTAATTATTGGATACTTACATTAGAAATTTTTATAGAACTGAAGGTAAATTTAGCAAATATTCTGGTAAGGAACCAAAAATACCAAATCCTGAGAGTTGCTCCTTCCCAAAAGAGTGTCATCACAATGTCAGACTAATGGGAAGCAAAATAGCCAAAATAGCATTGTGTTATTAGTTGAGGCTTTGGTGACAAATCCCATGGCAGAGCTTAAGAGTCACCAGGGCTGGGTCACACCACTGTGGATGGCTTCTTTTCTAAAGCTTGCAGCCTAAACAGCCTCAGGCCAAAGTCAACCTTGAATCCAGCTCTCCTTCACCTTGTATTGCCTCAGCTGCAAACTGACACTAGACACGTAGGGGCGGGGAGCAGTTTCTAAGAGGCGAGGCTATAGCTCTGTGTTACCTAGCCAGAAAGACATAAAAGAGAAGAAAGACAAACAGACAGAGGATAATGCCCTCCCCTAAAAGCTCCAGCCCTAGAAAATAAACGCAGCCAGAGTCCTCAAAGATCACAAATCAGATCCAAATTATTCCTGGTAATAAAGGCAGTGTTTCTTGCCCTTGTATCTGATGAAGAGCATGGCAGTGGGGTGGGGAGGAGCCTCAAACTACATTTAGAAGGCTCTAACTGGCCTAATTACCTAAAGACTCATCATATGCTAATTCTAGGCTGGCTTTACAAAGCCACTGGGGATGTAGGTAGCACTGTACAGCTATCTACCTCAAGCACAGATTCTTGAGTCCAGACCAGGAGACTATGATCAGAAGGTCCAGAGTGGGCCCTGGGAATCTACGTTTGATAGGTTGGATGCACAGCCAGGTGCAGGAGGCTCTTGTGGTTGGTGATTTGTTTATCCAGTTGTTTAGTTGGTCTTCTGACAACTCATCTATTTCTCCGTCTGCTCCTATTTACATTTTCCTCCACAGTCTTGCAATTGACCCTTTCCTTAATAACTTGTGGGGCCAGGCACCGTGGCTCAGCCTGTAATCCCAGCACTTTGGGAGGCCGACATGGGCAGATCACGAGATCAGGAGTTCAAGACCAGCCTGGCCAACATGGTGAAACCCCGTCTCTACTAAAAATACAAAAATTAGCCAGGCATGATGGCGCGTACCTGTAATCCCAGCTACTCAGGAGGCTGAGGCAGGAGAAGTGCTTGAAACTGGAAGGCAGAGGTTGCAGTGAGCTGAGATCGCACCACTGCACTCTAGCCTGGGTGACAGAGTGAAACTCAAAAAAAAAAAAAAAAGAAAAAAGAAAACACTGCTTCTTCTTGGGTCCAATGCCTTGGCTTACTCTTTAAAAAACTTTCCTCTTCTACCCACTTGACGTTCAAAGCCACCATCTTGGTGAAAGTGGGTTTTAGTAGGGAATAGCATTTCTGGCTATGCATCTTTGAGACGGTCTTGTGACTTGGGAAATATGTGTCCATCTGACAACTGAGTGTGTTAGAAAAGTCTGGTAAGAATTTATCATGGAAATATGTGCATAATAAGAGCTCAAACGTAAGTTTAAGGATCAAAGAACGACAGACCAAATGTGTAAATTCACACACACACACACACGCACTCACACAGAGAAAATACAACCAAAATGTGGAACATTCTGTGCATGCACATGAAACCCATATGGACCACAGAAAATTCAATACACATATTGACCTACAATTCTCTAGGCAGGCTGCAACCCCCACAGATGCATCTAGTTCCTTGGAGACAGGATAAGACAATAGAATATCAGCAGGCAAAGCCCACCAGCATAGTTCACTGTAACCCCCATTCTTTACTCACATTCAACCTTAATCCATCAGCCTATCCCTGACCTTTTACTCTAAATTCCTTCTTTAACCACCCTATCCTTGACCACCTTCCCAGCCATCCTTAATCCTCTTCCATTGTGTAGGAAGATTATTAAGTGAATCTCAGGGACGATATGACCACATTTTTCAAGTAAAGTCACCTTCTAAGACTATAGAAAACATTATGACACATGAAAGATAGGTAGGTAGGTAGGCAAGTAGATAGACAGACAGATAGATAGATAGATGATAGATAGATAGATAGATAGATCATCAGTTGATCTATTTATTTATAGCACAGAAACTGCAACCCATCTCAGGAAAATCAATAAAAGTAAAACATCCTAGGCTTTTCTATGTAACGTCTACCTCCAAAATGCTCAGCTGTGTCAGAGGTAAGGAGAGATGTCATCTGTAGTCTATGATGGAAGCATGGAGGTATACAAGTACAGGCTTTAAATTGAAAAGTAATGTAGAGATAGGAAGGAGTACATACATGTGTGCCCCACGTGTGCCAGCCCCCTGTGCCGTCAGCAGGGCTCTAGCTCCTGGAAGGCAGGGAAGTGCCAAGAGGAGACTGTGCTGTCTCAGCTACTGTGTGCTCATCTGCATGTGTTCTCTTGCAAACAGTCATAACGGAGATGCTCCTCCAACAGCTTGCACTGAGATGTGTTTCTGCCCAGTGGTCAGGCATGGCACCACCCCCACAGATTTTCAGACCCAGGAAATGCTAAAATGGAAAAGCACTGGAATGCCCCAAAGTATATTCTAGGAAATACTAGCCGCATTGCCTGTGAAATCGTATAAAGGAGGGGAACAGAGAGATGAGAAATTCTGCCTCAAATAAAGTGAAACATATTTCTTTCTTACAGAACTTTTCAGAAGCTTTAGTGTCTAAAGTTCGTTGTGAGTTCCAAAAGGGAGACAAAACAGTCAATGTTTTCCAAGCTGATCTGAGCACAGAATCTTTTTCTAAGATTCCACTTTCAGGACAACTGTCTTGAGACACATTTTGGGGCAAAATGCAAATTCAGTCTAACTCTTTTCACCCACTTGACAGGTGGAAAAACTAAAGTCCAACAGCAAACAGATTAGCCATAAATAGCACACTGGTTAATGGAAGCCCAAGTCTCCTGCCTTCTGGTCCAGGTTCACATCTTCACAAGTCTCTCAGGATACATGAGATTCTGGGTGAGGAATTCAAGTCATTCATTTACTTAATGAGTGTTTCTTAGGTACCAGGTCTGTGCCACCTTCTGGGATGGATTCTGGAAACACAAAACCAAAAAGAAAAAAAAAAGGCAAGGTTCTTGCTTTCAAGGAGATTATAATTTACTGGAACACATAAGTAAGCAATCAATTATGGCACAGGAAGTCCCTGCTTAGTTTCAATATGCACAATTCCATATGCATAGTTCTAATGCATACAGATTCTACCTATTGAAAATTTTAAATAACATCAGTGCCCCAATGATATGGTTCAAATTTAAGTTACCACAGTATATTAATTGTGTGATTGTATAAAATACAACCTTCACTGCCTTTCAGTCACAGCAGAAATAACAGATGTGTGTCATGAGCCATGACTGATCACGCCACTCTGTTCAAAGTCTGCAGGCAGCTGGTCACCATGGGTCTGTTACTCAGGTCAGACATGGACAGCAAAGTATGTCACCGTGTTGCCTCCTTGTCCTTTAAGTATCAACCCGCATGTCATTTTACACAACTGGATCATCAAAAGAAAGAACTGACCAACAAAGATGAAAGTGCAGCAAGAAAGCTGATAATGCTGGAAGTTCAATTTACATAAAATGTAACCAGAGTTACAGAAAACATCCAGCTGACTATGAAAATATAGACACTGCCTTCATGTGAGGGACCCTGGATAGACAGCTAGTGGAACTTGGTGAAGGTGGAACTTACTGACATAAATGAGGAAAGTGATGAAAAAGCTGAAGGCATCCTAGAAAAAGCAATATCAGTAAGAAATTTCACATTAAAGGAACTCTTAGAGATATTCCACAACATTAAAAGGGCAAAGAATAAAATGCTGGCAGTGAACTCAAACCACAAAAGCAGTCTGACTTCTCAAGGTGTTGAAGAGATGTTCACTTTCCTTACAGATCAAGTGAAGGCAAGTGTTGTTCAAACCACTCGATAAGATTTTAACAAAAAAACAGAACACAGTTCTCAACATTTCTACTGTTTTAAAGTACAATATACAAAATCAGAGTTTTAATTGTTTGCATTTTTCTATACACTTATATTCAACAGTAAAAGGATTTTTACTGTTTGGATAAAAAATCAAAGGTCACGGCACAATTGTAATTTTTCCTATTGCTTAAGATTGCTTTGCATGGTTTCAGCCCTCGTGTTCCTGCACTTCCGTGCAGAGATGGCACCTGTATGTAAACATACTCTGGGCCTCAATTTTTCTGCTTTAAGGGAAAATCCATTAGCATACCTATAGAAAAGCAGAGGCACGCCCAAATGAAGATGATTCCAGACGGGTTTATTTTTGCAGGTACTACACTTAAAAGCAGAAAGATGTGGCTGTAAGGAAAGCACAAAGTGTAGTGCAGAGACCTGGGGCCAGTGGCTGCTGAGCTGTTGTCATCCCTGAGCTCCCAGGGGCAATGGAAGGAAGCTAACCAGAACCCAGAGAAGAAAGTGATGTTGAGCAGGGTGCCTCTGTGTGAGGAGGAGGACAGCATAAGAGACTGGTCCTCCAGGAAGTGGGGCAGGGGACTGAGTACCCCACCCTCACTTTCCTCCTTCCCTATTCTCACTGGCTGAACTCACTGTATTAGTCTGTTCTTACACAGCTTACAAAGACATACCCAAGATTGGATAATTTATAAGAAAAAAGATACTTAAAGGACTCACAGTTCCATGTGGTTGGGAGGCCTCACAATCGTTGTAAAGGCAAAAGGCACATCTTACATGGTGGCAGGCAAGAGAGAATGAGAACCAAGCAAAAGGGGTTTCCCCTTATAAAACCATCAGATCTCATGAGACTTATTCACTATTATGAGAACAGCATGGGGGAAACTGCCCCCATGATTCTATTATACCTCACCAAGTCCCTCCCGCAAAATGTGGGAATTATGGGAGCTACAATTCAAGATGAGATTTGGGTGGGGACACAGCCAAACCATATCACTCACTTGGAAGCCAGATGGCTTTGTTGACTGTGTATAGTCAGCAAGTGGCAGCCTCTGGGACACAGCACAGGGCACAGAAAGGTAATATAAGATTAGAAGGGCCAAAAGGAAGAGATCTGAAATAGGGCCCACTTTAGAAAAAATTATTTTATATAACAGGTAGTCAAAACCTCCCAAGCTAGCTTAAACTCCAAAGGGGAATTAGGAGAAGGAAAGACAGTTGTCTGGCTGAAGCCAGTGCAGGAAGGGCAGCTTGGCTCTAGGAGGAACTAGAAAGGCATCATGAGCCAGACAACCTCTCTCCAAGCTTTTGTCTCTGTGACCACCTGGTCTGTGCTTCCTTTTCTCTCTCCATGTCCAAAGGCTTTCTCTATTCCCTCACATCATAACGGAAATTAGCATCCCATATCATGCAGCCACCAACAGAGACTGGCTAATGTCTCTTTGTCCTGTGAGAAAGAACCTGATTGGCTCAACTTGGTTCTAAAGCTGATGCCTGATCCATCAGCTGTAACCAGGGAGGATCACATGATACCAACATGGCTGCTAAGGGTCATTCTGGTGGATGAGAGGCACTTTCTCAGAAATGAAGATTTATGGGCTGGGCAGCAACCCCAAAGGTGCTCATTACTGCACTTGGTCTATTTTTATTCAATAAACTCTTATATATACAGTACTTTTTAATGTGCCAGACACCATTCTAAATCTTTCCTTCATTTACAACAACCCTATAAGACACAGCCTATTATTGGCTCTTTCTATAGGTGAGGAAATTGAGGCATAAAGATAGTAAGCAATTTTTCCAAGGTCATATAGCTGGCAAGTGGCAAAGTTGGGATTTGGGTCCACACAGAGTGACCCCAGGATTCATGCTTTTGACTAGTATGTTCTATTATCTCTGAAGTTTATATAGAAGGAAACAATGGTCTCTATCCATTTGTTTCTTGAATCTTTTCAAGACTTAAGGTAAAAGGGGTACTCAACAACCCTAAAAAGTTGTGTGCTGAATTAACTGAGTAAACTATAAGCCTACAATGGTGAAGGAATTGATCCTCCCAATCCACCCCATCTCTTCCCAAAACCCTATTCTATTTGTAGGTTCAGAGAACAGAAATGAAAGTGAGACCTAGAGAAATAGAATTCTCACTCTACTCCCCATCTGAAAATAATCAGCTATGACATAATTCAGAAAACAAAGCATCACAGAAAACTATAAAGAGAAGACAATGCCCACAAACCATGGAGTTTAATCTTCATCCAATAGGTGGCATGGCAGCGGATCTACACTGTATCTTGGCACCTTTCCCACATGTTCCTGTTCAAGGACCCTGTGTCTACTCTGGGCAATTTGAGCCTGTCCTCTTTGAGGCAAACCAGCCTTCTCTTGGGAGACCTCATTAAGTCCCATTACTACAATTAGGCAGCAGATGCTGGTGACTCTCAAATCTCCCTGCTGTTCTGAAGACTGAGGAACCAGCTGCCCACTGACCATCTTCACTCGGATGTGCCACACAGGCCCTTCAAATGTAACATGTCCAAAATCAACTCCATTGTCTTCCTTCCCAGACTCATCCTTCTCTATTGGTTCCCAGGGAATCGTTCCATCGTGTATCCAACCACCAGGTCCGAACTGTAGGAATCATTCTTGACCTTTTCTTTTCCCTAATTTACCTTTCTCACCTCTGTTTATTAAGCCCTGCTTATTTGATTTCCTGAATATCCCTGAAACTCTTCCACTTCTTTTTGTCCTCTCCGCAACTCTCCCACTTGAGGCCACCATCTTGTTTGCTTGGACGATAGCAGTAGTCTTCCAGTAACAACCACTGCCTCTCTTCAATCCATTTCCCAAGCTGCAACCAGAGTGACCATTCTAAAGTGAAAATCTGATTATATCTCAGCTTTTCTTAACTCTCTTCAAAGTTTCTCTATTATTCTTGGATCAAATCCCAAATCCTTTAAATGGCTTATGCACCTGCACAATCTGGTGCCCAGTCAGCTCTCCAGTCTTCTCTCATACTACCCTTCTTTCCACACAGTGTACTCCATGTAGACTGAACTTTCGGGCGTTGGACATGCCTCTGGTAGGCAGCCCCGAAAATAGTACCAATGATCCTTCCTCCTGAATTCACACGTGTGACTATGGATGCAATTCCCCTTGAGTGTGGACTGGACTTAGTGACTCAAACTTTTTTTCTTTAATTTTTAATATGCATAATTTCAACTTTTATTTTATATTCAGTGGATACATGTGCAGGTTTGTTACATGGGTATATTGTGGGATGCTGAGGTTTGAGTTATGACTGATCCCATTATCCAGGTACTGAACATAGTACCCAACAGTTAGTGTTTCAACCCCTTCCCTCCCTCCCACCTCTAGTACTCCCTGTGTCCATTGTTGCCATCTTTATGTCCATGAGTACCCAATGTTTGACTACCACTTACAAGTAGTGACTCACTTCTAATGAACAGAATATGGCAAAAGTGATGAGATGTCGTTCCAAGATGAGGTTACAGAAAGACTCTGAGTTATTATATACTCATATTCTCACTCTCTCTCTCTTTCCTCACTCACTCTCTCCTGCAATGAAAGCAAGCCACCATGTTAACTAGCAGTTCTATGAAGATGCCCAAGTGGTAAGAAATCGATGCCTCCTGCCAACAGTCAGTGAAGGCCTCATGCAAAGATACATCAGATTCCAAACCCATAATACTGATACAGTAGATGTTTGTTATTTTGCTCTATTGCATTTTAAAGTGTAGCATTTTTATGCAGCAGTATGTGAATAATAAAACTCCATAGACTCTTGTTCCTGAGCTACTGCCCGTGCTCTTCCCAGATCCTAGATTGCTCTTCCCACTCATCCAATTCAAACCCATTTCCCCTAACTCCAATTCTTTCTCGGATCTCAGGCTAGATGACATCTTGTCCAGGAAGCCTTCTCTGACTTTCTTCATTGTAGCATGGATTACACCAGCCAGTAAGCTCTCTAAGACCAGGAACCATGGCTGTCATGATTTACCCTGGATCCCTTGTATTCAGAAAAACACATAGATGTGCTATGAATACTTCTCAAATGAATGAAAGCCATAGAAAGGCTTTTCCTCTCCATGCTGAGCTGAATTTTTTCCTTGTGCCAAGCAAATGACTCAGTATCATGTGGCACTGACTATGTCCTGAGTTTCTAGAGGTGGTGTTTTTAATGTATGCAGTTGTAATATTGACCTCAAATCTAGTATTTATACTGAGTTTAAACAGCTCCTCTTCTCTTTCATTCTCTTTTTTCACTTTCACAGTAACCATGGGAGGCACGATTATCCTCATTTTATGCATGGGAAAAGTTTAAAAAGGACTTGAGCAAGTTTCATTGACAACCAAGTGCAAATCCTAGGTCTCAGAACTGGTCTCCAAACGCAGCATAGAACTGCCTTCAGGAGAAGGATAGATGAACATACACCCTAATTACCAAATAATTTTTTCTAAAAATAAATGCAGATTGTCTCCACATATATGACTGACGGCCGTACTTCATTACCCAGGCATGTTGGTAAGCAAATAAACTACAATATAAAATTTCTAATCTCTAAGGGGGTCAGACAGAAGAATCAAGGAAATAAAGTAAAATATAATTAAATCAGATCCGGAAAAAGGGAAGTTATGAAAGAAATCAGTAAAAAGTAAAGCATTTGAAAAGAAATTAGTTTTGATGCTTTCAGATACATAGTGGTAAGCTTATAAATTGTTAGGAAAAAACTAAATAAGCAAAAGAGATTTTTTTTTTCTTTTGAGTCAGGGTTTCACTCCTGTCGTCCAGGCTGGAATGCAGTGGAGTGATCTCGACTCACTGCATCCTCCGCCTCCCAGGCTCAAGCAATTCTCCTGCCTCAGCCTCCAGAGTAACTGGGATTACAGGCATGTGCCATCATGCCCAGCTAATTTTTGTATTTTTAGTAGAAATGGAGTTTCACCATGTAAGATTAATTTTTTTAAAAAAGGACCATTATTCACACTAGGCTGCTTTACAGACCAACGTATCAAGGATGAGGTTCCAGTCTGGACTTTATGTCTCTAAGTACTTTGCAAGACGCTTGGTTTGATTTTTTATTATTCTATAAAAATCCTATTCACCGCCTACAAGTAACATTTTTAAATCACATAGTTTTGAATTAAATACAACTCAATGGAAAAATCACAATAACATCAGTTTCAGAGTCTGTACAGTAGGGAAAATGCTTCGCAAACAGTGACTGTTGCTTCTTTAGCACTTAAATGCCTGTGGGTAACTCAGACACATCTGCCTTATGCTGAATGCTATTCAGCTGTAGAAAAGTTTCTAGAATCTATGCCAAAAACTGTAAGCCACAGGGTGCAGCAGATATGCAAGTGAGCCTGTGTGGCTCTCATCATATTTTAAGAATTAGTTATCAGTATTTATTTAGAACAGAGTTTCACTCTGTCACCCAGGCTAGAGTGCAGTAGTGCCATCAGCTCACTGCAACCTCTGCCTCCCAGGTTCAAGTGATTCTCCTGCCTCAGCCTCCCGAGTATCTGGGATTACAGGAGCCTGCCACAACACCCAGCTAATTTTTGTAGGGACGAGGATTCAGCATGTTGGCCAGGCTGGTCTCGAACTCCTGACCTCCAGTGATCTGCCTGCTTTGGCCTCCCAAAATGCTAGGATTACAAGCATGAGTCATTGTGCCCAATCAGTTATTAGTATTTAGAAATTAGAAGAAGTTCACTAAAATCCAGCTTTACAGCATCTGAACCCACATTCTCTCATGGCAAATGCTGGCCAGAGCTCAGAAAGGACTTCCCCTCCATCCAGGGCACATGGCCTCTGTTTCTTCAGAATTCTTCGGTCTCTGTTTCTTCTGTGCCCAGCCTGTACCAGGCACTTACGGTATTTGCCTGGCTCCTATCGGCATGGGGTTGAGATTCCTATGCTGAAAACAATGACCACCATTTTCTTATAATCCTATTGATTGAAACAGAGATTTATTTACTCAAGTGACCTATAGAAAAAGTGATTATTTTAAAAAAATACAAAATGGTAACTGGGTTGGCCAGGTGCGGTGCTCATACCTGTAATTCCAGCACTTTGGGAGGCTGAGGCAGGTGGATCACTTGAGGTCAGGAGTTCAAGACCAGCCTGGCCAGCATGGTGAAACCCCACCTCCACTAAAAATACAAAAATTAGATGGGTGTGGTGATAGGTGCCTATAATCCCAGCTACTTGGAGGCTGAAGCAGGAGAATCGCTTGAACCCAGGAAGTGGAGGCTGCAGTGAGCAGAGACCAGCCTGGACAACAAGAGTGAAACTCCAACTGAAAAAAAAAACTGAAAAAAACAGTGGCACCTGGAACCCATCAGCCACCTTTTCTTTTTCTCTCTCCCCTCTCCCCAGGCCCCCAACCTCTCCATCATGCTTCTCCACTTCTCTCTTTGTCTCTTGGCTATTTTTTCTCCTCTTATGTGGTCAATTTCTCCATAACATCAGTTGTCAGTGGCCCAAAACGGCCACTTTGATCTAACATTTATTTCCTGGTCTTTCAAGTTAGCTTTCACAGCTCCCCTGGCACAGTGTCTCATTGTCCCAAATCCAATTGGATGAAACAGGAACTGGATTGACATCGTCATCTATTCAACCCAGGCCAGTCGATTTCTGGTCACAGTTGCTGGTCACTCAATGAATCAAGGTGCCTGGGGCACTGCCCTAATAACAAGAGAATATTTTATGGCACAAAATATGGCCACTGAGGGCACCAGAGATTCTAGGCAAGACATACTTCCTTCAAGGGTAGGCAGGACTTGACCATTTCCCAAACCCCTCACCCCTGCACCAGTACAGCCACCAGCTCCCAAAACAAGGTTCCCATTCTCAAGCTATTTGTCTCTCTGCTCCCACGAGGTGTGGCCTGACCAGGACTTGGTTTCCAGAAGGCAGAGTTATGGACAAAGGAGTCATACACTTTACTTGGCCACTGAGCCCTCTGCCACATGCACAAATGGAAGCAGTTAGTTTCTGTGATGAATTTGCACCGCTCCTTTGCTTGTTTCCTCTCAGAGCCTGATGGCCTTTCAAAACAGTGTGAATCCACTGAGAACCATAATTGTGCTGCTTCTTAGCCAATCTAGGGGTTCATGCCCGCTGCATCCCCCTGCCCAGACAAGCTGCTGCTCCTCCTCTGAAGTGGCCTTAACAAATTTGCTTTATTGGCCTGAATTTGGGAACTCCATCAGGTTATTTGCCTTTGAGATAGAACAAAGAGACTCTCTATTCTCTCTGGCTCCTCCCACCTTTGAGATGGCCAAGAACAGAGCATGTTTTCCAGGTTTCAGTTCACCCTGCAGAAACAAGGAGATTCTAGCAGGGTGAGAGGCAGACAAGTCTAGTGGTTAAGTACACAGGACCCGCCTCTTATCCTGGCTCTGTCACATTCATGCTGTGTGGTTTCGGGCAAGTTGTTTGACCTCTCTGAACTCCACTTTCTCCATTGGTTCAATAGGGACAATAATACCTTCTTGGTTTTGTTGAGAGGATAAAGTGAGAAATGTAAGCAGCCCACATGGCAACAGTTGATGTACAAATATTATTTATCTTTCTCTCCTCCCAAATCCCTTCTTCCAGATAGAAGTGTTAGACCCTCAACGAATATTTATGGAGCACTTAGAATGTTCATGAGCTTGGTGCCATAAGAAAAAAAGTTGAAGCAGCTTAGCATTCGTGTTGGGTCCCATGGCTCTGCCAGTTTCTGGCTGTGTGTCTGGGCCAAGTGACTTCACCTCTCTGAACCTCATCTTTGATGGATGATGACAACGAAACCCACTTGCTAGCATGGTTATGACCGTGCCTGTTATTTGCACCATCGCATTTTCCATCCCTGGCGAGAGCTTGGAATGTGTCAGTTGACTCAATCTGAGTGAGGGCCTCAAATGGTGAATGGAAAATTTCTAGGACAGAGAAAAGAGGATAGGCGTTTCTAGTGGAGAGGACAGGAGGAGAAAAATCACAGAGGCAAATGTACCTGGCATCATAAAGAAATGCTGATGGCTCTGGCACCTAAGCCTGCAATTTGTTATTGTTTTTGGGGGAAGCTTAGAGATGGACCTTTGAAAAATCAGATAAAGCTGTCAGGACATTCCCAGAGGTAGATACACAAGGTTTATGTGTAGACTTTTAAGAAAAGTTGTAAAAGAAGAAATACAAGTGATTCAAGCACCCGCAAATTTGGGGTCGGAGAGACAATGAAAAAACAAGTGTTTCAGAACATATGTATAATGATTATTCCGAAAATGTGATAATTTGGGGGATTCTTTAAATTTTTTCCTCTAAATTCTTTAAATTTTACCAGGTACAATGAAATGCAACCATAGGTGAGATTTTTCAGAAGAAAAACATACCATTGGTTCAAGTAGATAAGGAAAGCAATTTGGGCTGGCCTACCCTTGTTGAAATACAGGGCTCACAGTGGCCTGGTCACACTGCCTCTTTGTCCTGTTTGTCCCCTCTTGTTTCCTATGCAGAGTTCATAGCTGTCTTTAGGTGCTCTGCCTGGATAGGAAAAAAGATCGCCATCCACTGTAGCTTTAAGTACAAAACTGCAGCCTTCGTTGTGACTACCAAGTAAGGACCACCAATCCTACTGGCCACTTCCATGCTTCTCTGAGTTGAACAGTATACATTTGACCAATAAGGTTATTTACAAGTTCCACACTGAACGGCTGAAACTGGAAGCAACATTCAGCTGGAAAGTGAGAAGGTAGTTCAAGCACTAATGTCAATTAATTCATGTATATATTTACACTAATAACATCAAATTAGACAGTGGTGGGCTAGCATGGAGTCACAACTAGCATTCAAATTGGTTACATCCATGTGAACTGATTATATTTCAAGATTCAAGCAATGATCAGCAAATAAACTTTTTCTACAATTTTCTGTATGCAAGTGGGACTCTGAATCTGGAAATACAGTGACAGGATTTTACTTTCTCAAAAAAAAAAAAAAAAAAGATTTTTTTTTTCCTCAACAGCTTTGTCTTCCCCAGGAATGTCCCGGGTTAACCCTTTGAAGCCAAGGACTGTAACATGAGGTAGGAAGGATGGGCTGGAACTGTTTGCTGAGGACTTAGGCTTTATGGTGAAGGTGTAAGACCATGGGAGGTTTATATAGGGACAGGAGCCAGTAGTTGGGTGCTAGAATCTCTCTCTCTCATGTTCTCTCTCTCTCTTTCTCGACCCACCTCTGTGGGCCTGAATGAAACCCTGAGTCCCTGATTGAACTTTACATTTGATTACTTAAAAATACAATTTTATGGTCTTAAAATATCCCAACAATAAGGAACATTAAAACCGAGAAACCTCCAAGCATCATAGCCACACCCTCATGTAGCAAGTGTTCATTATTTCAGTATGTGTATTAATTTCCTGTGGCTGCCATAACAAAGGAACACAACCTGAGTGGCTTAAAACCACAGATATTTATTTGCTCACAGTTCTGGTAACCAGAAGTCCAAAATCAAGGTGATGGCAGGAATGGTTCCTTCCACAGGCTTGGAGGGAGAATCTGTTCCATGCCTCTCACCCAGTTTCTGTGGCTCCCAGCAATCCTTGACATTCTTGGACTTGTAGATGCATTACTCCAAGTTCTGCCTCTACTTTATTTTCATTCGTTCTTTCTTTCTTCTCTCTCTCTCTTTCTTTGAGACAGAGTCTCACTCTGTCATCCAGGCTGGAGTACAGTGGCACAATTCCAGCTCACTGCAACCTCCACTCCTGGGTTCAAATGATTCTCCTGCCTCAACCTTCTTAGTAGCTCGGATTATAGGCCTGCACCACCATGCCTGGCTAATTTTTGTATCTTTAGTAGAGATGAGGTTTAACCATGTTGGCCAGGCTGGTCTTGAACTCCTGATCTCAGGTGATCTGCACACCTTGGCCTGCCAAACTGTTGGGATTACAAGCGTGAGCCACCATGCCCAACCTGTCACTTTACTTTCTGTGTATCTCACTGTGTCCAAATCTCCCTCCTCTTTCTCTTATAAAAACGCTAGTCAGTGGATTTAAGGCCTACTCTAAATTCAGAATGATTTCATCTCAAGATCCTTACTACTTACATTTGCAAAAATCTCATCTCCAAATAAGGTCATGTGCTGAAGTTCTAGGTGAATGAGAATTTGGTGGGTGGGTGAATTTAACCCACTATGATATCCTTTTAGAAATTTCATTATATGGACCTGCCTTTGTAGAATAGATTTTAAAAAAGAAAGAAATTACACTATATATAGAACTTTCTATTTCTCATATTTTGTTCTTTACCAAAAAGGTCATATTACATATAATGTCAAAGTCGCACAGCTAGGAAGTGATGGAATCCAGACTAAAACTCATGCTTGGGGACCTGCATGCCCAGCGGCTATGTTCCCTTGTCGTTGTGTGGTGTGAGAGGTCCTCTTCCTCCCTGTTTGCTGGCCTCTTAGGTTGTGTCCAGTTTTCGCTCTAACATACAATGCTTTATGACTATCTCATACATATAACTTTGTCCTGGTGTGTATTTTTGTTACATAAATTCTTAATGGTGTAATTGCTGAGGCAAAGGGTTTCACTCCTTAATGCCAGGTTCTGCAGAGCTGATTAAAACCCTGTTGGCTGATCGGGGGCCCTCCCTCCAGCCCCATCAGTCACTCCATCCTCAGCCTCCTTTTCCACAGAGGAAGGCAAAGGGGACCGATTTCCCACTTCCTGCAGCTGGCAGAAAGTAGTCAGTGTTTATCCACAGACTGGGCTCAGGCAGAGGTCTTGTTTCCAGGAGAGAATGGCCTTCAGAGTTGGACAATCTCAGCTCAAGTCTTTGCTATGCCTCTCACTAGCTGTGTGAGCCTGGGTGAGTCACTCAACATCTCTGAGCTTTTATTTCATTACATGTGGCTGGGTGCCTTGGCTCATGCCTGTAATCCCGTAATTCCAACACTTTGGGGGGCCGAGGCAGGCAGATTACTTGAGGTTGGGAGATTGAGACCAGCCTGGCCAACATGGTGAAACCACATCTTTACTGAAAATACAAAAATTAGCCAGGCATGGTAGTGCATGCCTGTAATCCCAGCTACTCAGGAGGCTGAGGCACAAGAATCACTTGAATCTGGGAGGTGAAGTTTGTAGTGAGCTGAGATCAGCTCTCCAGCCTGAGTGACAGAGTGAGATTTGGTCTCAAAAAAAAAAAAAAAAAAAAAAAAAAGAAAGGAGGTCAAAATGAGTTCCTACAGAATTGTTAGGACACTTGGAAAGAATGGATATACAGTCCAGAATGCAGCGCCTGACACTCAGGCTATTATTTTTTCTCTGCTCTTATATTTACTTGAGAATAATACATTTTTTCCTCAGGCCTCCTCGCCCCTTCCTCTAACATTTGATGGAGAATGCTGAACCAGGAGCATGAGAAGAGACACACCAGGCTCTAGAACTGCCTTCCATGTGAAAGTCTTTGGGTCCATTCAAACCCTCTCAAATTGAGACTCTCCACTTGAGATTCAACAGCTGAGTAAGTCAACTTACTGAGAATAAAGGACAAAGCTTAGCCTCAGTATAGCTGTCAGGGAGCTAAAGGGTTCTCTCTCTCCCAGAGCTGGAATGTTATTATTATTATCATCATCATCATCATTATCATAATTTTGACAGTGGTGATGGCATCAGGGAGCCATTCTCACTGTCACGCAAGTAAGGGCTTCATGAACCCAGCCTTGTAACTCCAGAGGAGAACCACCCCCTCTGAGATTCCACTATTGAACTGAAGCCTGCAGTAGAAATGGACATCTAATATTTACTTCATAGCATAGAGGCTGCTTATTAAGCATCTGTTATGTGCCCGGCCTCATGCCAGATGCTGGACACAGCGAGCAAGACAGACAAAGACCCTTCCCTGGCATAGCTTAGAGACTGGCCGGGAGAGACAGACGTGAGATAAGGGTTTCATTTGGTTTTCAGCACATGAAGACAAAATGTGAGTTCCACTATAAAAAGAACAGTGTGTTTTGCTTGAGAATAACCAGGGAAGGAGAAGAACAAGGGATAAGATCTGGGATACCCAATGGATTGAAGGAGGCCTTAGAAAGTTGTGTGACGTTGGGCTATGTCCTCACATCTCTGAGTCTGTTCCCTACTATTTATTTATTTATTAGAGATACTGGATCTCCCTCTGTCACCAAGCTGGAGTGCAGTGCAGTAGCATGACCACAGCTCACTGCAGCCTCAAACTCCTGGGCTTGAGCTATCCTTCCACCTCCGCCTCCTAAGTAACTGGGCTTAAAGGGACTACCCTGTCTTTACAAAAAAACTGAAAAAATTAGCCACCACATCTGGCTAATTTTTTAAGTTTTTTGTAAAGACAGGGTCTCGTTTTGTGGCCCAATCTGGTCTCAAACTTCTGGCTTTGAGTGATTCTCCTACCTCAGGCCTCCCAAAGTACTGGGATTACTGGTGTGAGCCACCACTCCCAGCACTCTGCAATTTAAACAAGAGGATGTGTTACTTGTTCCCAAGGGCCTGGGGCAGGAAATGACATCTTTTATGCAATGGTACCAGCACGGAGCCCATCCTATGGTTGCCTTTAAATGAGACTAGTTCCACTACATTGGCTGATCCTGGATTTAGGCTTCCAAACCCCTAAGCCCTTAGAACATTACAGTCTGTGCTGAACACTTGGGGAAAGCAAAAAGAACCCCAATTTCCTATAATCTCAGGTAAGTGTTCTGGAGTTTAGAAACTTCCCAAGTAGCCTTTCCAGGGCAAACCTTAACTTTGGGAAGAGATTCTACCTGACATTTCTTTTTTTTTTTTCCCTTAAAAATTACATTCCAGCAACATGAATGAAACAGTCCTTATTGCTTTAGCATTGCTGAGTTCACTACTGCTATGGTGACTGCTAATGATAACGATGATGGTGATGGTATCGAAGCCTGTCTGCCCAACCAATCTATCACGGCTTACCACGTAACATTTGTTACTATCATCTGCACCCTGCAGCCCTTAAAAAGGCTTTCATATTACATATAGAGTCTGTAGAGGGTAATGCACTCCCAATTCCTTATTCCGTACAACATGTCAGTCTGAAAGGACCTAAGTCAATGTCACTTGCGGAAACTTGTAAGTCACTTGATAGAATCACTTACAAAGAGAGAGGGAGGCAAAAATATTAACATAGATTTAGTAGATAGTCACAAGAATATGATCTACCAAGGGAAAGTGTTAGAAACTGTGGTTAGTAAGCCCTTGTAGATGAGACCCAGTAAACATAAATCTACAGGACAGATAAAACAAATCTATCATAACTTGAAGTGAATACATGAGTGGATTCTTGTGGGCTAGAATAAAATCTCTCATGATGGTATCATGCTGAGATGAGAAAAAGGGCTGTGTTACTAACAACACAGATGGACATGAAGGGGATCCATTGGGGCCTACTAGGAGGAAAAGCATCCTCAGTGGTGAAAAAGACACCAGTGTGAAGATGCATGGGAAGAATTTGAAGGGGCAGTTTTTTGAAACGTGATGGGGGTGGGGGATGGTGAGGAAGTGATACTTCTAAATTAATGTATTATGTTACATACTAAGAAATCTATTTGTTTGTTCATTTGTTTATTGGAAACTGAGTCTTGCTCTGTTACCCAGGCTGGATCTTGGCTCACTGCAACCTTCACCTCTTGGGTTCAAGTGATTCTCGTGCCTCAAACTCCTGAGTAGCTGAGATTACAGACACCCATCATCATGCCTGGCTAACTTTTGTGTTTTAAGTAGAGATAGGGTTTCACCATGCTGGTCAGGCTGGTCTTGAACTCTTGGGCTCAAGCATTCCACCTGCCTTGGCCTACCAAAGTGCTGAGATTACTGACGTGAGCCACTGCACCCAGTCACATAGTAAGAAATTTAATATATAGTTTCTATAACTAATTAATAGATCAAATATTGCAAGACATTTGATTAGTTCATCTTCTTATCCTTAAAAACTGGGACATTTAAGGTGTTTTAAAAATTGCAATTTCTTTAGAGAAATAGGTATACATATTTTGGTAAGGGCTAATTGGCATCATCTACTTCATTTTTAAAGTCTAGGCAGGGCTAGGCATGCAGTGGGTAATAGTGAATAGGATGAATGAATAAATGAATGAATGAGTGAATGAGTAAATGAATGGGAAATTTGACCAGTCCCTGTAAGACACACTACCTCAAAGAGACTCAACTCCTAACCATAGAGGAAATTCATTTTCATTGGGCCAGAAATAGGAAATTAACTTAATCTTTGCCTGTCGGTCTTGCCTTTCCTAGAATTTAGTGCCCTAACCCCTTTTTCAAATAGACAAGAGGAAGCCAACTGGTCCCTCAGCCACAGGCACGTGAACCTCAACTCCTCCAGAGCAGAGCAATACAAGCTAGACGAACCCTGCCCCTGTCAAAGGAGCTTGGAGTTGCACACAGACAAGGGCTTGGGGTGGAATTCTTGAAATCCTTTCTGTTTGGGAGAAACAAGTGCAACTCAAGACTAGGACCATCCTTTCAGGTTCCCTTGATGACTTAGCATTGAGGCCTGAAAGGATGATGGAGCAAAGCAAGAGATAGAAGGGGAAGGAGAACATGAAAGCTTTCATGAGAAGGCAACTGGCAATATCCAAGCTACCACTATGCACAGAGGCCTCACCTGTGCCAGGCACTATGCCCAAGGCTTTACCTGACCATCTGGCCAAGACCATTGGCCTCGTCCAATGGCAGAGCCAAGCCATTGGGCAACAAGATCAAGGTCACACGGTCAGCCAAGGGAGGAGCAGGGAGTACACTAGATCTGCCTTTTTGCCAAGTCTGAGCTTTTAGCAACAGTATTCAAACTGCTTCTAAATTTTTTGAACTGGTAACTGTAACAGCAATAACAAAATCAGTGAAGCCAGCTAACCCATAGACTTACTGTAAGTCAAGCACTGTTCTAAAATACTTTACACACACTGGAAACACTATCATTATCCTCACTGTGCAGATCAGGAAACTGAGACACAAAGAGGTTAGGTTGCCCAATTCAGCCAGGAGCTAGAAAGTTTCTCAGGACTGTCCCACTTTTTGTACTAAAAGCTGAGACCCTTCAGTCTCAGGCTAACTAGGACAGTTGGTCACCCAAGCCAGAATAGACCTCAGTCAGTGTGGCACCAAAGGACATGCTCTTAACCAGCTCCCAACCCTGCTCCAGGAAGTGGCTTGGTATAACTGATGTGTCTGGCTAGAGTCCAGACTTTGCTTTGTATTAATTAGAGAGCCTCTAAAGTATAGTTTTCCTTATCTGTAAAAAATGGGAATAGTAGAATTGGTTTCATTGTTTTGTTTGAAAGGCTCTCAGTAAGGTCATCCTGCTGAGTCCAGGACTGGACACAGGGTGGATGCCCAGCAATGCTTAGACTGCATGGCCACCCCCATCATGATAAGAAAGATAATCACATGTTACTCTGGATAAACAATGTCAGCACAGGCAAGCAGGTGTGTTGAGAAAGGATTAATCCAAGCAGCTGCCAAGGCAAAGGGAACGGGAGCCAGCATCACCCTTATGTCATACCAGATGCTGCCATCTCCCATTCCAGATGCCAGATATAATGGCGGGGCAGGCCCAGCTGCCTGGGAAAGGAGGTATCTGTGTTCCCCACTCAATTCTGTCTCTGAGGCTTCAGCATCAGTCTTAACCTCTAGAGCCCAAGGAAAGCTCCCCCGGCTTCCTCCCTCTTCCCTCTGCTGTTTGTGGCCCTTGTGCTTTTCTAGGGACCAGTGATACTGTTCTTTTCCATCACATATCCTCTTCCCAAACAATGGGAATCAGGATGTTCAGTCCATCAAACCCCTGATTGTCTCACCCTATCCCAGAATTGCAGGATGGAGGACCCTGCCCAGCCTCGACATTCCATTGATAACTCAACCAGCACCTACAATGAATTCTGCATTTCTTCACCTCCCATGCTATTCTGATTCCAGCTCTGTTGAAAGCCATCATTCAGTCCTTCAACAAACATTTAAGGAGACCCAATGGGTAAGTGTGTGCTCCCAAGCCAGACTGCTCAAGGTCATCATGGCAGCTTCACTACTTACCAGCTGCCAGATCTGGGAGTCAAGTTCATTAGTCTCTCTGTACCTCAGTGTCTACATCTGAAAATAGGCTCAAAAATAATAGTCACAACATTATGTTATATAAATCTTTGGAACGATGCCTGGTGAATAGTAAGTGCTCAATAAACGACACTTATCATTATTAGTTGTATTATAAATATTAATGTTAATACATCTTATACTTTCTAGAAGCAACCCTTTTACTATATCCTTGTTTCTGGGCCATGATGAATGTAAACATCCCCTAAGGAGAAAATATTACAAGGAGATGAGTATTAACATTGAGAATCCAGAGGTGGTATCAACACAACTTCCTCTTGCTGTCACCATCCACCCTGCCCACTAGCTACAAGAGCATGTGACCTACACTAGGAAGGCCTCCATGCTTGAGGTTCATATTTTATGGTTCATGCTGAATTGAGTGGTCTGTGTAAGTCAAGTCCAACGGACAAGGGAGCACACATGGTACCTTGGATCCTGGGCTCATGACTATCCCACCTCCCACCACCTCATCTTTTTCCTGGCGTGGCTCATTGGCCACCTGTCTTCTGATTTCACCTCTACCTTCTCCTCCCTGCCCTGCCCAGCAGTCACTTCCCCTCCACTCACAGTGGGGTCTGAGTATGGAGAGAGTCAGGGTAGGAGCATGCACCTTGCTGCGTGTCCAGCTGGATCATGGTGACTGTCATCTTACTCTGGGCTGGCAGTACCACTCTCTGCCCAGCTGGAGGCTGGCCAGAGGCTGCACTTCAATAGGGACAAGACTCTCATTTAGCACTGATTCAGGTATCTAGCACATCCTGGTGCAGAAGTTGCAGTCCCTTGGGGGCTGGCTATCCATTTTGAGTTAGGGCAATGGGAAGCAAGGATGACAGGAGGGAAGGATGGCAGGAGGACCTAGCAACTACTATCAGACCTGAATGAGCTTGTGCACACCCTACATAGCAAGGTAGGGTCCCTGGACCTGCCTGTGAGAGTCTGTACTCACCTAATTATACCATGCCTGAGAAGCATGCCCTTGAACTGGCTCTGTCCCTAGTGTGACCCTCTTGTTCCAATCTTCCCAAGTCTGGCTTATGTTGCTCTCTTCTGGCCAGCCTCTGGCACCCTCCTGGAAGAAGCTACAATGCACAAGCTGTGCAATTTTGGTGATTCTGCATCAGGGTGAAACGCCAGATGCTTTGGTATCTGCATTTAAAACTGGCTTTGCAGAATCAAAATATGAATTCTAAAAAAAAAAATCATTCTAATAATTTATCATTTTTTTCTTTAGATAGAATACATTCTTCTAGAATATCATGATGAGTCAAGGGAAAGACCATGGAAGAAACGAAACAGCTTTGCAGTTTTGTAACTCGAATGGCACTTTTCGGATACCTGAAATGGCACACTGAATCACTCTGCATTTCCATTTTGCACTGAGTACCACAAATTACGTAGCCAGTCCTGCACCTACCGTACTGGGGAATTTTGAGGTGCAGTTTTGATGGCAGAATTTATACCTCTCCTCTCAGTGTTAACAAATACTCCTTTTCATGTAGAAGCAAGATGAGGATGAAAATAAAAAATGAGAGAAAGCGGGAGGCCGAGGCGGGTGGATCACGAGGTCAAGAGATCGAGACCATACTGGTCGACACGGTGAAACCCCGTCTCTACTAAAAATACAAAAAATTAGCTGGGCATGGTGGCACGTGCCTGTAATCCCAGCTACTCAGGAGGCTGAGGCAGGAGAATTGCCTGAACCCGGGAGGCGGAGGTTGCGGTGAGCCGAGATCGCGCCATTGCATTCCAGCCTGGGTAACAAGGGCGAAACTCCGTCTCAAAAAAAAAAAAAAAAAAAAAAAAATGAGAGAAAGCAATGAGAAAGGAAGAAAATCTCATCCTGCCACCAGCATCATCCCACTGCATCTGGGCTGGGAAACCGACTGTAACACTTGGGCAAGTCACTTTACCTCTTGGAGGCTCAGTTTCTTCATCCGTAAAGTGGGTATAAGTGTACAGTCTTTCTCGTAGACTCTTCGAAGTATTTAGTGAGATTGTGCTGAACTGGATGCTGTGCTTGGCAGATGTACTAAGTCCATGGCATTTCTAGCTGTTACATTATAATAGTAATAACAACAAGAAGAAGCAAATCTATTTGTGCTAACTGTATAAACAGGTGCTAGGACCCGGTGAAAATTATTTTCTCTGCAGGCTCAACTTGTGAACAGATCCTTCTGCTTGTGAGGGATATGGAACCTTCCTTATCTTCCTCTCATACCTTTTCTGTTGTTATTTCTTCTCTGGGTCACTTCCTCTCCTGTGCAGCATTTGTCACCCCACAGATTCCTCGCCCAGCTAGTCTGGGCCACTTCTGTCTCAGGATGTACAACTCAAATCCTGGCTTATAATTACAGTAACATTCACCAAGCCCACATTTCATCAGATAACCTGGAGAGACCAATGGCTGTGTTTTATGTCATTTCTGTATGGTTACTCTAACAACAAAGAAAGAGACCATGAGAGGCCGGACGCAGTGGTTCATGCCTGTAATCTCAGTACTTTGGGAGGCTGAGGAAGGCCGATCACAAGGTCAGGAGTTCAAGACCAGCCTGACCAACATAGTGAAACCCCGTCTCTACTAAAAATACAAAAATTAGCTGGGCGTGGTAGTGTGCACCTGTAATCCCAGCTACTCAGGAGATTGAGGCAGGAGAATCACTTGAACCCGGGAGGTGGAGGTTGCAGTGAGCCGAGATCACGCCACTATACTCTAGCCTGAGTGACAAGAGTGAAACTCTGTCTCATAAAAAAAAAAAAGGAAAAAAGAAAGAAAAAGAAAGATACCACAAGAAAACACCCGAATTTACAAATTAAGGCAATGAATATTCACCAGGGTCAGGCACTGAGCTCTTGTTTATGCCAGACATTAACTCAGCAAATCCTTTTTATGGCTGCAGGAAAGAGCAAAACTGCAGCTCAGCTTTCAAGACCGCAAATTCTCAACCAGGAATGAATTTTCATCCTCATTTCACATTTGTCCAGTCAGAAGACCAGGGTACTTAAGACCCCCTCCTTCAATTCCTCTTCTTCCCTCCACAACTCAGAACCAGCCACACTCATTTAACTAAAAATACAAAGTCCCCAAAGGGTTAAACTCTCATTCACTACTGGTTAGAGTATAAATTGATTCAACTTTTAGGGAGAGTAATTATCATAAATAGATTAGCTCAAGTTCTGAGAGAGTGATTTGGCAGAATAGTTATCATAACCCTCAACAAAAGCCAGACTCCTATAGATCCAACAATTTTGTATCTAAGGAAATAATCTGAAATAGAGGCAAGGGTGAATACACAACAGTGTTCATTGTAATATTATGCTTAAGAGTTAAGAATGAGAAACAACTGAATTGCTGATATCATGGACTTGTTAAGTCCATGTTCTGGTTATTTCTTGCAATACTAAAAAAAAAAAAAAATCCTCAAACTTACTGACTTAAAACAGTAAAAATTATATGTATTTTTAAGTGAATCTTCCATGTGTGCAGCGTTGTATGGGAATGCCTCCTTCTGCTTCTCGGTAACATGGTGCTCAGATGGGTTGACCCACAAAACTAAGGGCTGGAACAGCATGAAGCTCTGGTCTCTTGACATAGTATCTCTGATATGGTAGCCTTAGGGGAGTCTGACCTCTTCAGTATGGCTCAGGACTTCAAAATGAATTGTTTTTTTGAAAAAATGAATTATTTTCTTCTTTACACTCTCTGTGTTGTCTAAGATTTTCACAGGCCATGTCCCAGTCATAGATGTGTTTGGCTCCCATGTGACTTTAAGAACATTCCTGTTCAAATCATCATTGCCAGCTTCTATGAAGAATTCTGCCCACCAGATCACGGGAGGCTGGTGGAGCACTGATGACTGAACTCCTGTAGAGGGGTATAGACTCCCCAGTTTGCCCTGCCCCCGCTGGTCTGCCTTCCTGCATTTATAACTCTGGTCTGCCTGCTGCGGGCACTCTAGTTTGCAAGCCCCCAGTCCATATTTAGAACTGAAAAGCATCAATGACAGCATCATGGAACAAATCTAGGGGAAAGCACATTGAGACAATTTTGTTCGAAGAGAGAAAAATGGTGTCTTGGAAGAAAGGGAACAGTAGACACTGGGACTACTTGAGAGTGGAGAGAAGGAAAAGGAGCATGATTTAAAAACTACCTACCACGTACTGTGCTTATTACCTGGGTGACAAAATAATCTGTACACCCACTCACCCCCAACACACAATTTACGTATAGAGCAAACCTACACATCTACTCCTGAAACTAAAAGTTAAGAAAATAAAATTAGCAATATTATCCTCTGAATTACTTCTGCTAGAAGCCCCAAAATCCACAAATAGACCCATTTTTATATATGGAAAATCTACTACCCACTCTTAGCAGTCCTCAATTTTAGGCTGTAATAAGACCAGTATTTTGCTGAAGTCCTACTCTTTCTTAGTCAAAACCAGTTTATTCAGAGACTTTTAGAAAACAAGATTTCAAGAAGTGGATGACTTTCCATCAGCCCTAATACTTGAAATTGATAGATACTTTTATTCATTTTCCAATGAAAACTATGCATTATATGAATACGTCTTGAAAATACATGCAGTGTTCTAGAACCATTGTATAAAACACAATCTGTTGGAATATAAACATTTTCATAAATTCTATTTGAATGTAGTTTTTTTTTAATGGGGTCTTGGATGTAAAACATCCATGATTTCCTTACACCTTGTGTAAGCTGGTCCTAGTTCAAGTCAAGGCTCCCTCACTACCCCCAGGGGATCTTTCCCACATCACTCTTTCTCCCCAAGGCATATGGCAGGTGACACATGGTAATGGGCCACTGGGCATCATCAGCAATGCAAACAAGTCCAGAGAAAGAGTGAAGAGCCAATGGAAGGGCCAGAAATACGAGAAGAAATATGGAGACTCTGACTCCAGCTAGGTGCCTTGGTTTGGGAAGAGGAAGAAAAAGAACAAAATCATCAGTAAAAGAAAAGGGTGTGAAATGGCCATTTCATGCCTTCTAGCAAGCAAGGAGTGCAATGAACCCTGGCCACCCTAAACACTCCCACACTTGCTCATTCGCTAGCAAAAGTGTGTTGCAGATGCCCAGAGGGAGCCTGCAAACCTCCTCCCAATTTACAGTTAACCCTTGAACAACATGGGAGGTTAGGGGTGCTGACGCTAAGCACTGCATATAACTTTTAACTCCCCCCAAACTTAATGACTAATAACCTACTCTTGACCAGAAGCCTTACTGAGAGCAGAAACAGCTGGTGTGATTAACACATATTTTGTATGTCATATGTATTATATATGTATTCTTACAATCAAGGAAGCTAGAGAAAAGAAAATATTATTAAGAACAATAATAGTGCTCGCTTCGGCAGCACATATACTAAAATTGGAACGATACAGAGAAGATTAGCATGGCCCCTGCGCAAGGATGACACGCAAATTCGTGAAGCGTTCCATATTTTTATTGAAGAAAAATAAAGCGATTGGTTTTTCTTAAAAAAAAAAAAAAAAAAAAAAAAAAAAAAAAAAAAAAGAACAATCATAAAGGGGCCACATGTGCTGGCTCATGCTTGTAATCCCAGCACTTTGAGAGGCCAAAGTGGGAGGGTCATGTGAGGCTAGGAGTTTAAGACTAGCCTGGATAACATAGCAAGACCCCAGTCTCTACAAAAAAAAAAAAAAGGAAAAAATTAGCCAAGTGCAGTGGTGCATGCCTGTGGTCCCAGCTACTTTGGAGGCTGAGATGGGAGGATAGCTTGAGCACAGGAGGTCAAGGCTGCAGTGAGCCATGATCTTACCACTGCACTCTAACCTAGGTGACAGAGCGAGACCCGGTCTCAAAAAAAGAAAGAACGAAAGAAAGAAAATCGTAAGGAAGAGAAAACACATTTAGAGCACTGTACTGTATTGATCATTACCATAAGTTTATGTCATCTATTTATAAGATGAATCATCTGTCTGAAATGGCGGGTAACTGCAGCTGCAGACCCTCAATCTCAGAAACATAACAAGCAATTCCGCTTTTTCTTGTAATGTCATGACCTTTCTCTGCTTCTTGTGAGCACTTCCAGCATCACTAGCGGCACTTCGTATGCATCCCATGGTGTTTTTCAAGGTTTATGGTACTGCACTAAACATAAGGAAAAATACTGGAGAACCAGGAGAGATCACTTTTCACTGCGATCTGCAATTTACCGGAGAGAGGCGCTGCTCGCTTGGACATGATGATTAGTGTTGCACAGCATTCCAGGTAGACACTTGCAACACTTGAGCTCATTGCAACAGCAACAGGAGGCGGCTACAAAATTATCCCAGTAGCAAAGTATGGGCTACAGTTCATTTTATGCAATTATGACTTAATACGGTTTCGTTATTTTTGCTTATATTTCTCTTGACTATGAATGGTACTTTATATGTTCTATTTGTTTGCATAAGTTTTGATAAATTTTAATGTTTTATAATAAACATTTATATTTATGATAGTAAATTATAAAATAGACTAGTATCTACATATATTTTATGTATTCTTTTTTTTTTTTTTTTTTGTGAGACGGAGTTTCGCTCTTGTTACCCAGACTGGAGTGCAATGGCGCGATCTCGGCTCACCGCAACCTCCGCCTCCTGGGTTCAGGCAATTCTCCTGCCTCAGCCTCCTGAGTAGCTGGGATTACAGGCACGCGCTGCCATGCCCAGCTAATTTTTTGTATTAGTAGAGACGGGGTTTCACCATGTTGACCAGTATGGTCTCGATCTCTTGACCTCGTGATCCACCCGCCTCGGCCTCCCAAAGTGCTGGGATTACAGGCTTGAGCCACCGCGCCCGGCCTTATTTTATGTATTCTTAACATATCGTTTTCTTAATTTCTTTGATACTTAGGCTATGCAATTTTTCTGTGAGCTTTTTCAAATAGCAACAAGTCTCCAAAACGTTTTTCAATATACTTTTTGAAAATAATCAGTGGATAAGTGGATCCATGACATTCAAATCCATGTTTTTCAAAGGTCAGCTATCTAGTCCTTTGAGTAACAACTTCATGATATTTACTATATGTACAAATCACCCAGGCTATATTCTATTCAATATTCATCTTTGTCATGATTTTAAGTTGAATTCTTTTTAAATTCAGTTTTGTTCTATCCACTCCCTCTGAGAAACCATGGCGTTTATGAGTAGCGTGCCACACACACACACACACACACACACACACACACACAATGAGGTGCTGAGTCTGGCCTGTACAGGCAAATGAGAGCCACTGTTAAATTTTCAGAACTTTTGGTAGCTATTAAATGCAGCCATCATGAAAAATGAAATTATATAAACTTACAATTAAGTTATTCTAAAGAAAAGATGATAAATACTCAAAACTCATTGCTTCTTAATTATTTTATATTATTTCATTATCTCTGCACTTGAGGTTATTTTCATCTATTGTGTTTGTATGGTGGAAATACTATATGATAATTTGCTAATCCATATTTCTTCCCAACTCTGCCTGTTGTAACATTACAGCGGCAGCTGGACATCAACTACAGTGGGAATATTTACACCATGGAAATTAGCAATTGCTATAGTTCAGGTCGTTTGCCCCTGGAAAGCTAGTTGTTAAGCATTTACCAGCATACCACATCTTGGTGTCATTATTAAAAACATAGTATGTGTTAGGATCATATAGCAATACACAAATATTTCAGAGTAAACAGAACAAGATTAGCTGCAGACCAAGCCTGGCTGCAAATTTAAATATATCTATTTAACTATATATTCAAATATGTGTGTATACGTCTCTAAAAAGATCTTAGGTGTCACAGTTGGAGGATACGCAGTATTTTAACACTCACTAGCCCAATGGTCACTTGCTATTGGAAGTGAAGGAAACTGAGGCCCAGAGGAGGTAGGTGAGTTTCCTGAGACCACGTGACGAGTTTAAGGCCGTCCCCAGCTCCCCTGCATTTCCCTCTGCTCGATGCTGCCTCCCTCCGTGGCTGATGTCAAGTCACATCACGGAAGCACAGTGTAGAAACAGAAACAACTGCAAGAGGGAGCAGCTCGAATGGAGGGGGGAGGGGGGACTTGGGGGAGGAGCGAGGGGCTAAAAGGGTCATTAGAAATTCACACAATTAATTAGACAATGCTGGGGACACAGCCGTCTGGATAACCCATTGATAAGGATGGCAGGGGGCCTATTCCCCAGGCCCCTTGCGGGTTACCGCAAGCAAAGCTCCATGATCCACCTCCCCCTCAATATCCACCCCAAACCCGCTTAAATATTTGATGTAAAATTAAAGCCTCTTCCAACTTTTATGAACACTGTACCAGCGTCTGCTGGTGCTGGGCGCCCACCACCCCCACCGTTCCCCAAAGAGCACCCCCCACTCCTGCTCAGGCTCGTCCTCTATCAAGCAGAGTGCATTAGGACAATTAGCACCAGCCCACTGGCGCCAATTAGCAACCAATAGTGTCTATATTATGGAGAGGGGGCGGCAGGGGCGCCTGTGTCTCCAGCCGGCCTTCACACTCAATTACATTAAGTGGAGGCTCCGAGCTGCGGTCGGGTGGGCAGTTGCTGGAGTAATTGTGTCTTCTCAGTTGCTGCAGGCGATCTTCTCCCGGCTCCCTGATCCCCAGACTGACTCCTCTCCTTGTCCACTTACATCAGTATACACTCTTTCAAAAGGGAAGGGTGGGGGAGGGACGACGAAGGGAGAGGAGGCTACAGTGCCCAGAGAGGCAGGAAGACAGTCATGGAGCTAAATCATGACATGAATCATTCATTCAGTCAACAAATACTCGCGGAATGTCTACTGTGTGCCTGACCCGTTTCTATAGTCAGGACCTGCTCCCTCTGGCAGGGCTCAGTGTAAAATGAAAACGTGAGACTCACTTCTCAAAAATTATTAAGTAGTTCAAAACGGTGGCAACAGAGCACTGAGCCAAGGTCCTTCTGGGCAGGGGTCATTCTGAGCACAGGGGCTTTGCGTGACCACACAGGTCATGCATTTGGAAGCTGGAACTTTCTGGGGCTTTGGCGTACAGAAACGAACAAATCTGAACAAAAACATTTGCCACTGGGGACTTCCCATCTTAATGGAAGGAGACAGTCAATAAGTGATCAACAGAACAGATTAGGAGATTAGCTAGGTCTTTAAAAGGCAATAAATGCTGTAGGAAAATGAAAAAAGTAGAACAGAGTAAGAGGGGTCAGGAGGTCCAAAGGGAATGGGGCAAGGTACAGGATTCAACTGGGTAACTGGAATAGGTCTCACTGAGACTGGAGTAAAGGTTTGAAGGAGGTGAGAGAATGTGCCCTCTTCTTCTGGGAAAAGAGCCTTGTCGGTCAGGAAACAGCCAGTGCAAAGGCCCTGTGGCAGACATCTATTTGCCATGTTCAAAGAGTGGCAAAGAGGCCAGTGTGGCTGGAGCAATGTAAGCAAAGGGGAGACCAGAAGGTAAAGGAGGCCCCCAGAAATAAGAGAATTGGGGAGTGGATTGTGTTGGGCCTTGATGACCATTGTGAAGACGTTGCCTTTATTCTGAGTCACTCAGGAGCCACTGGAGAGCTATGAGCAGAGGAATGAATGGTCAGTTATTTTTGTTTATATTTTTAGAGACAGGGTCTCACTCCGGTGCCCAGGTTAGAGTGCAATAACACCACCATGGCTCACTGCAACCTTGACCTCACAGGCTCAAGCAGTCCTCCCGTTTCAGCCTTCTAAGTAGCCGGAACTACAGGTGTGCTCCACCTTGCCTGGCTAATTTTTAAAATGTTTGTAGAGATGGGGTCTTGCCATGTTGCCCAGGCTTGTCTCAAATCTCTGGGCTCAAGCAATCCTCCCGCCTCGGCCTCCCAAAGTGCATGGATTGCAGGTGCAAGCCACCACGCCTGGCCTTATACCTCCTCATTTAAATGATGACTCTGAAAGCTATGTAGGGGCCAGATGGTGGGACAGTAAACATGGACACAGGGAGGCCCATGAAGTATCCGAGACAGGAGTTAACAAACTTTTTCTGGAAAGGGCGACATAATAAATATTTTAGGCTTTGTGAATGATATGATCTCCGTCACAACTGCCCAATACTGTTGCTATAACACGAAATCAGCCATATTCAGTGTGTGAATGAATGAGCAGGACTGCATCCCAATGAAAGTTTATGGATGCTGAAATTGAGGTTTCATATAATTGCTCTGTGTCATGAAATATCATTTTTTCTTTTGCTTTTTCCCCAACCATTGAAAAATATAAAAGCCATTCTTAATTCATGGCTGTGCAATAAAAGGGCAGCAAGCTAGATTTTCCCAGGGGACTGATCCCTGCTCTATGAGGTAATCCAGGGTAGAATAGGGTGGGAACAGGAAACAGCAATTAAGAGGGGAGAGGGTAGATCCTGGATCTATTTTATGGTACAGCCAATAAGTTGACACTGGAGTGTAAGAGAGAGATGCCAAAGATGACTCCCAAGGTGTGGGGTCTGAGCAACCAGAAAGATAGATTCAACATCCATCCAACTGTAGAAGGCAGCAGGAGGTACGAATATGGGGGAGGTGTGGGAGAGGATGATCATAGTCATAATATCTATTGATTGCTTATGTAATTGGGCATGTAAGATGTGCTCAGCTCTTTATGAACACTATTTCATTTAATCCTTACATAAACACATTTGGTAAGTTTGACTCCATTGACATCTCAGCCCATTTCACAGATGTGGACACTGAGTCTTAAAAGAGCAAGGTATATCTCCAAGATCTTCAGCTGGTAAGTTGCAGTGACAAGGTTTCCCACTCAGGAGCCTGAGCTCTGCTGTATTACACAACCCACACTGCTTTGGACATCTTATTTGAAGCAAGAAACTTTGAAACAGAAAGCAGAAGCCTTCCCAGGTCTAAGTTTTGGTTTTGGCTTTAACTTCAGTATTGGCCCAGGGGTGTATGTTTCAACAAGCCCCTCCCCTTCCCTATGCCTCAGTCTCCCTTGCCTTTTCAATGCAGCCCCAGGACCAGGGACATCTCCAGATTGTTCTCTGATCTAACACATGCTGACATCATGATTACTCAGTTCCAAGCCAGGCAACCTGGGCAGGGAAGGTCCAACAGCCTTAGGAAAGAGTTAATTCTCTGTGAAATTACTGGGGATTATTTACCTCTTTACACAGTGTTTTATATCTTTAAGTGCTTTCCAATTGCTTAGAAGCTAATCCCAGGTGGAGGCCAGAGGCCTAGGAGAAAGCCCTTGTCAAGTTGAAGCTGGGATCTGGAGAAGCTGAAGGAGCTGGCAGGTCTGACGCAGCCATCTGCTGGAAATGCAGTCCTCCGCACCCACCTCCCGCAGGTTCCCTCTCCCCAACCCCCCAAAATTGTTACCCAGTTACCTTGCCACTGGCCTCCAGCCTCAGTAGCAACTGAGCAGGTGCCAGATACCCTGTGTGTACCTGACCACATAAGGAGACAGGTGAACAGCAGCAAAATACCTCTTGCCCTTAGGAAGCGTGTACTCTGGGTGGGGAGAATGTGACTAACATGTCCTAGAATCAGTTTCCAGGAGCTGCTGTTGATGGCCTAATGCAAAAAGTGGCCGCTGAGCCATTTGGCACGTCCAGTGGTGGACAGCCACGTTTCTGCCAGCATGGGGCTTTCTGCCAGTCTGTGCAATGGGTGAGCAAAGGAATTCAATAATATCTTGCTAGAAAGAGGACTTGAGCTGGGTTTTGAAGGGATTTCTTCATGTGCCAGCTCTTTCACTGAGTTTCTCTGCTGGGCCAGTCAGGGTCCCCAGGTCTCCGCTCTGCTGGAGAGCTGGAGGTCAACAGGAGTGTACCTGTCCTTAGGAAGGGCGCAGGAAATACGTTTAATATTAGGTTGGCGCAAAAGTAATTGCAGTTTTCACCATTACTTGTTAAGGCCAAAATTGCAATTATTTTTGCACCAACCTAATAATTCATGGCCTTCCCCAAGAGAAACTGTAAAAGAAAACTGAAAATTGACTCAGTTAGAATTTGTAGATAGAACCTCAACAACATTGGAATATCTTTTGTGGGTCAAGGGGAGTGTAGCCTGCAGGAAATAATAGGGAGTTTGAAGGGTCTTCAAGAATGGGATGTCTACTCACATATATCTCTACACCCAGATATTATCATATTCTCTCCTGGTGCCTGTGGGCATATCTTTAACTCTCCAGGCCCTCAGTCTCTCATCTGTAAAGTGGAGATGAGAATCTCTTCTCCGAATGGGCCATTTGGATGAGAGAATAAAATAACACAAGTGAGTCATAGTAGTCATCGCACCATTAAGAACAGCTAACATTTATTGAGCACCTAGTACATGCCAGGAACTCTGCACTTCTTACCCTGGGCTGTGCCATTGACTCTTCTCAGTCACCTTTTGAAGCGAGATTTTGTACCAGCCCTGTTGTGCAGATGAAGAAACTGAGACTTAGCATGGTAAATGATTTGCCAGAGTTACTTGCCCAGTTAGCAAGGACCACAGCCAGCATTCAACCCAAGCCTGATGGAAGGATACTGCAAAAAGCATCTGAGTTTTTAAAAATCTCTTCTGGATAAACCTCTCATGATCTGTATTGACAGCCATCATCCTGACAGATGTCACCTTTATCATCTGCTTTTGCTGCAGGTATAAGTGTAGCCTTTGGGGGAAATCGTCCAAGGCTTCTTTTTGCTTCTCAGTGAATTTGGGGCAGAGAGAAAACAATCTCCATCCAGCACATTTGGATATTCATCAGCTGTGTTAGCTTTGGTCCTCCAAGATGTAGTTGCCAAAAAGATATGAAGCTTACAAGGACCTTTTAAGTGGAAAGATCTGTGAGGGAAAACTAGCGAGGAGCTGGAAAGGGTTGAGAGAGCCATCAGGCTACAAATAAGTCTGTTCTTGAGTGAAAGGGAGAGAGAAGGGAGGCTGAATAGCAGAGTGCTAGGCTCCTGTGTCATCTGAGAAAGTTTCCTCAAGGTTGTTATGGAGTTCTCCAACCTGAATCGGACATCAGAGCAGTCCTAGGTCTCCCAGAAATGCCCTTGTGTAAGACTTCCTGCAGTGGGGAGTCATAGTGAGAAGCATGGCCTCCCTATGAATGCAGCTTTGGATTTCAGAGCAGCAGCCTGACTCCCACGGTGCAAGGTCTACAAAGTGCATTACCCTGACCACCGCACCTGTTGCTCCCTGCAGATGCCACATGTTTGGATACTCACAAGGAAACATAGAGAGCCAGAGGGGTGGAAGGAATGGCCAGTCATGTCCCCCAGCTACCACGGATTGGCTCAGTGAAGAGGCTGTGGTCAACTTTGCATGGTTTCCTGATACAGACACAAATTTCCTTTCTTCTGGCTGCTTTCCTAAAATTAATTAAATCTTGGCTCAAGAAGACTTCTTTATTCCAGCAAGGTAGGCACCCAAGCAGGCCACGATTGGTCCCTTCTGACCATTTATTGAAGGGCAGCCTTCCAAAACTCAAGGCCAGATAAGTGATGCAGCAAGTGAGCCACACCTAACAACTCACTCCTGGGCCTCAATTTTTCCACGTGAGAAATGGAATTTTGCAACCAAAAGCACACACCCACAGACTCTGTGTGCCTAATAGAAAGCACTCAGTCCCAGCGTCCCTACCTACCCCTGTTACCAACCCCAAAGACTGGATTGCTGTGCACATTTCTTTTGTAAAATGTATGGCCACTGCTGAAAGTCACTTTGTGCGGTTATTTGTTAAGGATCAAGTGGTGAAGATCTGGGCCTCTAGTGTGCACCTGCTTGAGTTGGTATCCCAGCCGTGTCACTTAACCACTTCGTGCCTCAGTTTCCTCTCCTGTAAAATGAGGATAACAGTAGCACCAGCCTCCTAGGGCTGCTGTGAAGATTAAACAGATTCACATAGATGAAGCCCAGGGATCTGACTGATACATTGTAAGATACATTAGAAGGAAACAGTAGCTGTTAGCTCTTTAAAATGGTTACTGTTCCCCATTTGGAGATGGGGCTATTGAAGGTGAAAGAGACTAAATAAATAGATAGAAGTCAAATAGGCAGCTCATGATGAAATCTGGATAGGAATCCAGGTCTCTGTGGCTGGAACCTGTGCATTCGACGTTCTCAAATTCTGGGTGGATCTTGGAGGTGTGCATGTTTCCCTGTTCATTTCTCACTATGCTCTTTTATGCTTACGGACTCTACATTTTCAAACTATAGGATCTGATCTCAGGGCTCTGGATTACTCAGAGGAAGGACAGGCTGAATGGGCACCTCCTTCTCCATGGGAAGAAGCCATGGATGCCTCAGCGTCTGGCCCAGCCCAGTCTGAGAACCTTCTAGACCTCCCCCATTGAGAGCCCCCGGGAGCCCCAGGCTCCTCCCTGCTCACATCTTCCTGATGAGTCTTGGTCAAACTTATCTCCTCTGCCCTGTATTTTAATTGTTCAAAGTCCAGGCTTTTTCTCTTTCTCTCATTCTTTAAGTCTTGGTCTGACCTTTCCCCCTCTACTTCTTTCTTCCTTTCACTCAGCTTCCTGTCCAAATATAAGCTTTCCACATACCCACAGACTGTGTGCTCCCATCTGGACTCCCATACTTGTTCAGTTCACAACCAGCACAAGCCCACATCCCTGGTATATATCTACTCTGCACCAATAGGCATATTGCATGCACTCTGTGCACATCTCCATGATCACCCACCCTGGCAATGTGTGCTAAGCCTGTGCATGCCTGCTGAGTACACCCACAGAGTGAACACACATGGGCACACACATGCACCTACATAAGAATGCCACTACAGTAGCTAACATTAATTGAATGCTTACTACATGCTAGGGACTTTTCTATGAAATACCTTCTCTGGTCCTCACCACAACTCATGAAGGAGGTAGGATAATCATCTCCATTTTACAGATAAGGAAACTGAGGCTCGAAAAGGTTAACTAACTTGCCCAAGGTCACATAACTAGAAAGTGACAGAGGTAATATATGAGCTGAGACTCTCTAACATAGGGTCAGCATATTATGGCCCAGGGTCCAAATATGACCAATCACCTGCTTTTGTAAATAAAACTTTATTAGAAAACAGCCAAAGCCCATTCATGTTCATCCTGTCTACCTCTGCTGTGCTACAAGGGCAGAGTCAGTAGTGGCAGAGACCAGATGGTTCAAAAAGTCAAAAGTATTTGCTGTCTTGCACTTAATAGAAAAAGTTGCTGAACCCTGGTCTCATCCCAGAGTCTTCCTGTTAGCCATTGCAACTGACTGTCGTTTTCCTGGTAGAATACTGATACACAATTTCCATTTGAACTAAACTTGCATTTAAAAAGAGGGATAGGGAGAGTTGTTCTAGCCCAGCTCTCTTTTGCTTTACAGATGAGAAGACTGAATGCAGAGAAGCCCAAGGTCAAGAGCAAGGTCAGCCTGTACTGAGTATGGGGGCACACACACATCCCACGTTCTACTTGTTACGCTTAGGTCTGCACAGTTAGAACATGCTCCTAATTCTCACCTACTCTGGCTGAGTGCTCACATGTAATGCATGTGTGCACATGAGCTCACGTTTACGTCTGAGTGTGGGTGCCCTGGCACATACACCCCCCACACACACACACAGTGAGCTCTGTAACATGCCCACACACTCAGCTTGCAGATACACATCCTATGCACACTGCTCTGCACAGTGAAAAGCTGCCCTGTCCACAGTCACCCATAGTAACATACAGACAAGATGTCTCCTTCCTGTTCACTCAACAAGCATACACAATCGATGGGATAGAATGCTGGCATGTGTCCTACCCAAGCAAAGCTTAGGGTGGTGGAAAGAGGCAGGGGCTGGTGATCAGGGCATCCACTTGGTAGCCTCAAATCTGCCTCGGGTTTCTTAGGGCCCCCAGTCTTCCCATGAGTAAAATAAAAGGGGTCAGCCACTGCTTTACATTTTTTAGTAGGTAAATTCATTTAACAGTGAAACTCACAACAGAGTTCTTACTGGAAAACCAATATCACTTATCAAAAAGAGTAACTACAAAAAAAGCAACAAATCAAAAAAATGAAAAGACAACGCATAGAATGGGAGAAAATATTTGCGTCTGATGAGGAAATTGTATCTAGAAGATATAAAGAACTATTACCACTCAATAGTAAAAAGGAGAAAGAGCCCAATTAAAAAATGGGCAAAGGATCCAAATAGACATCTTTCCAAAGAAATTATACAAATGGTGAATAATTACATGAAAAGAGGCTCAGCATCACTAGTCATTAGGAAAATGCAAACCAAAACCACAATGGAAGAACATTTCATACCCACTAAGAGGGCTATGATCAAAAAGACAAATAAAAAGTGTTAGGGAGAATGCGGAAAAGTTGAAGATCTCCTATACTACTGGTGAGAATGTAAAATGGTACAGCCACTACGGAAAACTGTCCATTTCTCAAATGCTGATGACCCAGCAATTCCACTTACAGCATATACCCCAAGATAAATAAAAACATAGACACACACACACAAACTTGTACACAAATGGTCATAGCAGCATTACTCATAATAGCAAAAAAAAAAAAGTAAAAAGCCAAATGTCATTAGCTGAATAAATGAAATGTGGTTTAATCGTGCAATGAAATATTATTTCGCCATAAAATGGACTGAAACACTGACACATGCCCCAACACAGATTAACCTTGAAAACATTATGCTAAGTGGAAAATCCTCATATTACTCCATTCCTGTAACGTGTCCAGAATGGAAAACCTACAGACACAGAAAGAAAGTAGATAGTAGATGAGTGTTTGCCCGGGATTGGAGGAGATGGGGGAAGTGGGAGTGATGGCAGAGAGGCATGGGATTTCTTTTAAGGATGGTGAAAATATTCTAAAATTGGTTGTGGTGATAGATGTACAACTCTGTGAATATACTAAAAACCACTGGATTGTACACCTTATGAGTGAGTTGTATGCCATGTGAATTTCAATAAAGCTGTTAAAAAATAAATGTAATGAAAGCGAGAGCGTTATTACATTCTAGTTGGATACAGTTGCCCACCCAAAGTGTGTCACCTGTGGACGTTCTCATTTTATTTAAAAGAGAATAGCAAGAGTCAAGAAAACGTTAACGACATACTCCAAGATGGGGACGCTTTCTCCTTATTCCACCCAGATAGATGGAAAGACAGTTGAAGAGAGGATCATCTCTTTCTAAGTGATACAGAGTATTTAACTCTGGTCCTCAGCTCATCAAAACCTATCTCAGGTAACCCGTAGTACCTGCCCCCATCTTTAGCATCATTGAAGACAGCTATAGCTTCTTACCTTGACTTTTTGCTCCTGCCCTTGTCCCCTTTCAGCCTCCTATTAGCAAGGCAGGCAGGGTGACTGTGTTAAATATTGAGAACCAATAGTTAGATCACACCTTGCTCTGCTCAAAACCCTCCCATGGCTCCCATCTCACTCAGACTAAAAGCCAAGTTCTTACGATGGCCACAGGGCCCCATCTGGTCACCATGTTCCCTAACTCCCTGAGCTATGCTCACCTTCTGTTCATCCTTCTGAGCCCATGGACTTTCTCACTGCCCCTTAAACACAATCTCTACCAGACCGCTCTGGGGTTTTGCAATTCCATTCCCTCTGCTCAGATGCTCTTCCCCGAGGCAAGGTGCACAGCTCACTTTCTCACTTCCTCTCAGTCTCTATTCCAATGTCAACTTGGAGGCGAGGCCATCTCTGACTACCCTATTCTCTGCTCCATTTCCAGCCTTATGCAGTTTTACCCACTTCCCTGCTTTATTTTTTTGCCTAGTCCATATTACAAGCATATTATTTGTGCATCTGTTGGCGGCTTCTTTCCACCAGGACGTCAGCTCGATGAGGTCAGGAACTTGCCTGTTGTATTCACTTCTATCTCCTAGAACAGTGGCTCGCACAGAGTATGTGCTTTAAAAATGTATACTTAATGAATGAATGAAAGGCTGAGTGATTGGAAAATCCCAGACTAGGTGATACTTAAGTATCCCTCTAATCCTAATGGTCTATAATTTAATTCTTGGTGATGGAATGAGATTCAACAAGTAGACTAGGAGTCTGGATACCTGTCCTGTATCTGTCACTGCTGGGTCTTGTAAAATGGTACAGCAATTTAACATCCACCTACGTCTGGACTTCTCATTATGCAAGCAAAATAAACCATTGTTTAAGTAATATAAGGGTCAAGTTTTCTGTTACTTATAGCCAGATGTATTCCTAATATGATTGCTTACTATGAGCAAGACAGGCACAGCTCTTCTCCCAGGAAGCTCCAAATCACTCATGTGGTCTTCCCTATGAAGACCACAGTCCCTTCAATTCCCCAATGGGGGTCAACCGTTGCTGGGCAGACTTGCGTAAGATTGCTTAGATGACATTACATATCTTTTATTGAGTTCTGTGGGTGTCACATCCTCTACACGCATCTCTCAAAGAAGACTAACAATATTAATCATAAAAAACAACAGTAATACACAGTGATTGAGCGCTGACCACAGGCCAGGTTCCATTCTAAGCACTTGGCATGATTTATTTAATTCACATCACACTAAAGAATAGGCAGTAGTATTCTCCCCACTTCATGGATGAGGAGGCTGAGGCACAGGGAGGGGAAGTGACGCTTAAAGACACACAGTTGGTAGGTAGGAGGCGGAACCAGGATTTGAACCCTGGTTATCTGATTCCAGCAATCACATATCTAACTTCTCACAAAACTAGGAGGCACTATTATTACCCTGTGAGAAAACTGTAGCTAAAAAATAAATAACTGATTGGATATTTAAAGTCAGTTCTTTCCAACTCAAATGGTTGTAAGGAGAAGAAAGAGGAGGAGGAGGAGAGGAACCCTGTTCCCAGGGCTTAATGTGTCCCAGACCCTATTGTAGAGGCTTCAGGTGCATTATTTTGTTTGAATTTCAGAGTAAGTCAATGCAGAGAACACAGGCTCAGAGAAGTTCAGTAACTTGGCCAAGGTCACACTTCCCTATTTCCACTTTTGGACTAGTAGTCAAGCACTTATCCCCCAGAGCCTCCAAGAAAAGGCTCTTGGACCAAGATGCCCCAGTTGGACAAGGTCTTGGCCAAACATCTATCTCCAAAGGCCCGGGAGAAGGAGCTGGTGGGCAGAGATGCCCCAATTCAATCCAGTTGAACTTCCATCTGCCTTTGCAAGGACTCAGGGCTCAAGGGCAAAACACTAGTAAACTCCGGAAGCTGGGCAAGGACAAAAGAGAGCTAATTAAGACTGAAAGCAAGACAAGGACCCCAAGCACTGCCTCTTTTTACTTTAGAGAGACCAGAGAGCCTTATGTTTAACTCATTTATTTGCAGACATCTATAACGGCATCTTCAAGAGACCTGTATGCACCTTCTCTGAGTTGAAGGACACATGCAGAAGAGGAGCCAGTTATGAAGGAACAAATGCACATATTAAAATTAAACATCATACAACTCTCAAATTGTTGGTTATTAATGCCCAGTGGTCTTACTTGCTCTGGGATCCACATTATTTCTGTGCACATTTGGAAGACACATTATCATGGCAAACTGCTAGGCTGAGACGAACTGTGGGTTCATCCAATCACCAAATGGCTCATTCATTAATCCCTGAGACAATTTCCAATTCCTTCCATCTTTCATTCATTCTCAAAACCTATTCCTGACCCCTGTGTTCCATGGGCTTTCCTTTTTAAAAAATAAAATAAAATAAAAAAAAAATACTGTATTTCTCAGCCTTTCCTGAAGTTACGTTAGCTTTTTGGCTCTATTCTAACCAATGAGGTATAAACAGATACCTGCTGCTAAAAGGTTCTAGAAAAGCATCTCCTTTCTTGATGAAAATGGGAATGGATATGGCTAGTTGAGGCCTTTGGTCTCTTTTCTCCCTTTCTAATCTGTAAAGATGCAATGCCTGGAGGCGCAGCAGCCATCTTTTGACCATGAGGCATTATTAAGCATGAAGAGAATCAAGCCAAGAACATCACAGCTTATATGAGAGCTGCTAAACAATTTTAACATCTACCTACCTCTGAACTTCTTGTTATGCAAGCAAAATAAACCATTGTTTAAGTAATATAAGAGTCGGGTTTTCTGTTACTTATAGCCAGATGTATTCCTAATGTGATTGCTTACTATGAGCAAGACAGGCACAGCTTTTCTCCCAGGAATCTCCTAATCTAGAAAGGTGAGAAAGAAAAGAAAAGAAATAACAATACACCTACAGCTCTGCTGCTACCATCCAGAGAGATTGAGGCAAGGACATTCTCTGCCCAAAGCATGCTCCTAAGGCGCATCTCACTTCCCTACCTAAAAGTCCCCCACTCTAAGAGCTCCCTGCAGCTGAAGTCACACACAGGCCCTGCTCTAATGTGCCCTGCCTGCTTCTCTCCTGTAGCTACAAGGTCCAGAGTTCAGAGCAATGAAAGAATTTCTGGATTAACATCCGCTTTAGCTCAGCTAGCACTTTTGCTATTTAAATCCACTTAGCACCAATCTTACCTTGTTTTCCTTCCCAATTTAGTTTTTGTTTTTCCCCCTCCCTAACCGAATGCCAATGTAATCTCTTCTGTTCACATTGACCAGCTGAGGACAAGATTTCTTTCTGATGGAATCCCAGGTTGACTCCTCAGTTTCAAGGTACAATGTCCCTCAGTTCCAAGGTACAAAGTCACAAGCAGGAAAAAGGATGACAGTTGCAGATGCAGTGCTCAATAATGGGGAAGGAAAATAACAAGGACTATTTTTACTAATGAAAATAATCACAGGCTGGGCACAGTGGCTCACTCCTATAATCCCAGTGCTTTGTGAGGCCGAGGCGAGCAGATAGCTTGAGCTCAGGAGTTCAAGACCAGCCTGGGCAACATGGAAAAACCCCAACTCTACTACAAAACATTAACTGGGTGTGGTGGCATGTGCCTGTGGTCCCAACTACTCGGGAGGCTGAGGTGGGAGGATTGCTTGAGACTAGGAGGCAGAGGCTGAGTGAGCCGAGATCATGTCACTGCATTTCAGCCTGGGTAACAGAGCAAGAGAAAGAAAAAGAAAGAAAGAAGGAAAGAAGCGGGGGGAAGGAAGGAAGGAAGGAAGGAAGGAAGGGAAGAGGGAGGGAAGAAGAGAGAGGGGAGGGGAGGGAAGGGAGGGAGGGAAGGAGAAAGAGAGAAAGAAGGAAGAAAGGAAAGGAAGAAAGAAAGAAAAGAAAAGAAATCACGAACATGTGAGCACTGCTGGAGTGGCCCAGGACAGCAGAGCCTCACTCTCCTGACCTCCCAGAGACTGTAAGCTCCTGGCAGATAGAGACTATGCTTGTGCTTATCCCACTGAGTCACCAGTGACTGGTACATACTGGGAACTCAAGATTTATCAGGTGAATAACTCCTCATCACGACCCAGCGAGATAAGTATGATTTTCAATCCCATTTCACAGACGAAGAACCCATCTCAGAGAGGAAAAGGCCCTTGCATAGGTCACACTGCCGGTAAGTGGCAAAGCTAAGGTGTACACTAGGCAACCTGTCTCTAAGCACCCCACACAGGTGGCACTTCTGTCTGTCTGTGCACTCGGACACTTTCGGTGAAATTTTGGCATGAAAATGTACAGCAATTGTGATATTAGTTAAAGGCAGTTATTTCCCCTCTGCTGAAACACAAAGATTCATCACCAATTCTATGAGTTGGTCTTTGCTGCTCTTGGTAAGAATGACATCTCAACCTGTGTAGGAAAGGCGGGCCTCCCTGAGTCATTGAGATGCTGGAAGATTCCCATTTTTAAGAGCACATATGAAAGGCTCATTCAGATGATCAAAAACCCTACACAAAAGGGTTCTGTGCAAATGTCTCTTCAACAGCAAACGTCCTTCCTCTTGTCTTAGAAATTCATTCACTCATTCATTTAGCAAATGTTTATCAAGCCTCTAATGCATGACTGGAACCCTTATAGGCACTTGTTCATAACTGTGGACAAAACAGATAAAATCCCTGCCCTCGTGGGGTTTATATCCTGATGGCGGAGGCAGATACCAGGGTAGGCTGAGAAATAGTGCCCTGAAAGACATCCACTTTTGAATCCCTGGAACCTGTGAATGTTGAGCACCAGGCGCTCACCAACTGAGCTAACCGGCCGCCCAACGGAACCTGTGAATGTGAAATATTTTTTACCATGTTTTACCCCATGTGGTAAAATAAAAACAAAAACATCTTTTTAAATGTGACGAAGTTATGGATCTTGAAATGGAATGAACCTACACACATTAATTGTAAGAGGGAGGCTGGCCAGGTGCGGGGGCTCACGCCTATGCTTTATGTAGGCGGGTGCATTCCAACACTTTAGGAGGCCAAGGTAGGTGGATCACTTAAGCCTGGGAGTTCGTGGCCAGCCTGGGCAACATGGTGAATCTCCATCTCTATAAAAAATACAAAAGTTAGCCGGGTGTGGTGGTGTGTACCTGTAGTCCCAGCTACTTGGGAGGCTGAGGCAGGAGGATTACTTGAGCCCAGGAGGTTGAGGCTGTGCAGTGAGCCGTGATCATGCTGCTACACTCAAGCCTGGGAGACATAGCAAGACCCTGTCTCAAAAGAGAAAGGAGGAAGAAGGGAGGGGAGGGGAGGGGAGGGGAGGGAAAAGGGAAAGAGGGGAAGGAAGGAAGGAAGGAAGGAAGGAAGGAAGGAGTGGACGGAGGGAATAGAGAAGCAGAGGGAGATCTGAGACACATGGAGGAGGAAGTGCTGTGAAGATGGAGCAGAGAGAGATTAGAAGCCACCACTGTCAAGACTGGAGTGATGCAACACAAGCCAAGGACACCAGGTATGATTATCAATCCCATTTTACAGATGAAGAAACTGAGTCTCAGAGAGGAAAAGGAACTTGTCTAAGGACTGCTGGCAAGTGGCAAAGCTGAGATGTAAACGCAGGCACCACACACAGGCAGTGTCTCAGTTTGTTTGTCTCTCGCCAACTAGAGCCTTCCTCCAGGAGTTGGAAGAGACAGGGAACAACTTCTCCCCCACAGCATCCCAAGGGAGTGCAGCCCTGCTGACACCTTAACTTCAGCCTAGTGCTACTGATTTCAGACGTCCTACCCCCAGAACTAGGAGAGAATATATTCCTGTTGTTTTAAGCCACCAAGTTTTTGGTAATTTGTTACAGCAGTCCTGAGTGAACAAACAGATCATTTTTAAAATCTGATGCATAGACAGTACCGTGCCAGGTGCTGTGGAAATGGGACTGAATGCTCACGGGGCTTTTGAGAGTCATCCCCTGCATCCAGTGGGGTGCTCCCGCAATGGGAAGTCCAGTGACCAGGAAAGGCTTGATTTCCTGGCTCCACTTGCCTTCTGCTGACACACACAGATTCATCATTGATCCTCCGAGTTGGCCTTTGGTCACTGAGAGTCTTGGTGTGCTCCCTGCAAGCACAGTCCCAAGGCCACGGCGGAGCCCCGATGGAGCCATCTCCCTGCATCCTGTTTAAGCCCAGCAACTTCCCTCGCCAATTAGAGGCTTCCCTTTCAGCTGGTCAGGGTTTCCCCACACCTGCCGAGGGAAGCACGTGGCGGTCATCAGCCTCTCTTCGCGCCACCGCTTTGTGTCATGTCATTGTTCCCCAGTCGGCAATGGCTCTGCAGAAATGACCCCATTTGGAAATGTTCGTGGGAGTCTGAGCAAAAGAGCTACACAGCCCTCTTCTGGGGAAACCCGAGGATTCTCAGAGCTACCTTTTCTCAAGCGCCCATCGCATGCCAGAGCTCCTTCTCCTCGCTGCTCAAGATGCAGCCCGTGTACCACCACATCAGCAGATCTGTCAATTCTGAAGCTGCATTTTTAGTGTCTTTCGTTTGTTTGGTTTGAGACAGGGTCTCATTCTGTCACCTGGGCTGGAGTGCAGTCGTGCAATCATGGTTCACTGCAGCCTTCACCTCCCAGACCCAAGCAATCCTCCCATATCAGCCTCCCATGGAGCTAGGACCACAGGCATGTCCCAACTTGCCTGGCTATTTGAAGATGTATTTTAATAAGATTTCTGGATGACCCATGTGCTAGTAACAGTGGGAGCTTTCCCAAACTACCACTAGAGATATGGCCAGAGACTGGAAGTCCTGGTTTCCATTATCACTCCCTGGTGATGAGTGAGTTCACATAAGATCTGGTTGTTTAAAAGTGTGTGTCCCTCGCTTGCTTGCTTCCATGCTCAATGTGTGACATGCTGGCTCCCTGTCACCTTCCACCATGGTTGCAAGCTTCCTGAGACCTTCACCAGAAGCTGAGCAGATGTTACCATCATGCTTCTCATTCAGCCTACAGAACCGTAAGCCAATTAAACCTCTTCTTGTAAATTATCCAGCCTCAGGTACTTTTATTTTTGAGACAGAGTCTTGCTTTGTCACCCAGGCTGGAGTGCAGTGGCGCAATCTTGGCTCACTGCAACCCCACCTCCCGGGTTCAAGCAATTCTCCTGCCTCACTCTCCTGAGTAGCTGGGATTACATACATGCATCACAATGCCCAGCTAATTTTTATATTTTTTTCAGCAGAGACAGAGTTTCACCATGTTGGCCAAGGTAATCTTGAACTCCTGACCTCGTGATCTGCCTGCCTTGGCCTCCCAAAGTGCTGGGATTATAGGCATGAGCCACCATGCCCGGCCAGGTATTGCTTTACAGAAATTGAAGAACAGTCTAACACATACACCAGGTGAATACAAGTGCTTATCATGTGCTCCAAATCCTTTACCTGAATTAACTCGTCTAACCCTCCTTTAAACCCTTCAAGGTGTATTATTACCATTTTACTGATGAGAAAACAAACACAGAGATGTGTAGTTACCTGCCAAATGTCACCCAGCTAGCAAGTGGTGGGCTTGGGACTCAAACCCACAAAGTATGATTCAGAGCCCCTGCCCATCCCCACTGTACCACAGTTTGCGAATGGGGGCATGGAGGCCAAATCATTTGCTACATTCACCAGGGAGGTCAAAGAAGGGAAAACGAGAGCAAATAGGATCTAGAAAAAAACCCTGTTCCAGCCCCAGAGATGCTGACTTTCCCACAGTTGCTGCTCCAATTCTTCTGGCTAATTCTTCAGTGCCAGTCAACTCCCTCTGGGCCCCTAACTCGAAAGCCCAGCAAGATTCTGAGAGAGAAAATTACTGCTTCCTAAAAGCACCCGGTGGACTTCCCCGACACATCTTGTCAGCACTCAGAATGCCCGTGACAGCTTCTCCTGAAATATTCTCCAGGTGAGCTCTCTGACTGCCCCAGCAAGCCTTGCCTCCGATTACTCCTGCTCCCTCACGGAGCTGGAACCGCCTGTTGACAAGACCTCTCACTCCTTCCAGGCCCAGATCTGACCTTCCTCAGTTTCTTAGATCAAATGCAGAAGCAGGTGCTTAGGGAGGGTCACTGGATGGTGTTAAAAGCTGATTTCTCCTCCTCTTAACAATGCGAGTTGGAAGGTGGTGACTGGAGGGCAAACATTTAGAGGCAATGCTCCTCCAGGTACCATTTCTGCACAGTGGGCCTGGAGCAGAGGCCACTCCAACAGCAGGAAGAAAAACCACTGGGGCTGCCCGCTGGGGCTCTGGACCTGACACAGAGGCGCACTGGATAGATAATGCCAGGTCTGGAACTCTGTGAGCGGTTGCAAATGTCTGTGCTGCAATGTTCTTCCCAGCTCAACTTGAAACATGTAACAGACTCCACAAAAAGGATCCCCCAGTAAGCAGTTGAAATGCACTTTCCATAGACCCTTAAAAGTGGCAAACTAAGAACCTCTGCCAAAACAAGAAAAATGTTTAACGACTTGACCAGGAGTTTTTAAAAATCTGCCACAGTTTTGCCTGCTGTAACTCTTTTAAAGGAGGGTTTTAGCCCAGAAATAGGAAGGCGTTGGGAATCTTGGTCCTAACTCCGTTTTGGACTTGTCTGTTCACAAACATCTTTGTCATTCCTCTGTTCTACTTTCTTCTGACTATTAGAGCAAACTGGTTTCCTGTTGAGGGCTGTCTGTGATTGACTGGTTGTGACTATTATGTGTTAAGAAGGATTCTGAGTCATGTATGGACTCAGTGAGAAACAATGTTGTGATTGATTGGTGATGTCTGCCAGGACTGACGCAATAGGGAATGATAACAGGCAAGTCACCCATTTCCCATCTCTATTATATACAAAAAGGAAATGGTAATAGGAGGAAGACATCAGAAAAAAGTATCAAAAATAAATGCAATTTAGTTTACTAAAAACCACCAGATACCTTTTAGAACCTGTTTCTGAGAAGCATAGCTCCAGCTACTCAGTCCAGTGCCACCCCAGAGTCCAATAAACACTCAACACCTGCAAAGCACAAAGCATATGGTCTTCTTCTGAGAAGGACACAGTTCCTTCCGCATAAGGATGTCATTACTATACTCTGTGATCTCACTGCCCTGGAACTATAGGCCACAGGCACCTGTTTGGGTAAATAAAGTTTTATTGAAACACAGCAACACTCATTGGTTTGTGTATTATCTATGGTAGCTTCTGTGCTCCAACAATGGAACTGGGTCACTGTGACAGAGACTGCATGGGCTGCAAAGCAGAAAATTTTTACTCTCTGTCCCTTTTCATGAAAATTTGCTGACCCTTGAATTAAAGACTTGACATTCAATGTAAATGTAATGGAAAAGGGGTTCGTAACAGAAGTCAGCATCTATAAGTTATCTTGAGGACAGTCACTGTCATGCCATATTGGCTGATGACAAATTACTTTAGTCATCAGATTCTCTCTCTTTCCCTCTCTCTCTGAGGGAAATGCAGGGTAAATGGAGCTTACTAGAACTATCACGGGATCCGGAATGGCAGCGAAACACTGGTCTCATTTTCGATGAGGCTTGCTCTATACCCTAGTCTTGGAAACGTTGTGATAGTCCCTATGCTGCCACTCTTCCCTGCATTTCTCTAAAATAAACCCTCATGACCCAAGGGTAGGAGAGTTCGGGGATTTCACTTTTCATGCTACCTCTGACACTGCCTGTCTAGTATAGTGTCTGCAAACATGAGGCCTGGACAGGAAAGAGCATCATGATGGATTAGTGATGTCTGCCATGGGTCATGGAAGGAGAGATAGCAACATGTGATGTGAATTTGACAGCTAGGGCTTAAGTTAATCTTCAGTGCCTCCTCCTTGCAACCTAAGGGTCTATCTTCTATGTCTACCTTATTACCACCTTCTCTCATCTTCCTCGGAAGTTAGATTTAAAATACATCATTCTGTTTGTGAATGTGCACCCTTGCACAGTTTTCTCCAGAGAGTTTCATATATAATCTTTATTGCCTCAAATAACAAACATCTCCTCAAACATGCTATTTCTCTTATTTTAAAAGACTCCTGGCCAGGCATGGTGGTTCACACCTGTAATTCCAGCACTTTGAGAGGCCAAGGCAGATCACCTGAGATCAGGAATCTGAGACCAGCCTGGCCAACGTGGTAAAAACCTGTTACTACTAATAATACAAAAAAAAAAAAAAAGCCGGGCATGGTGGCACACACGTGTAGTCCCAGCTACTTGGAAGGCTGAGGCAGAAGTGCTTAAGCCTTGGAGGCAGAGGTTGCAGTGAGATGAGATCGCGCCACCGCACTCCAGCCTGGGCAATCAAGTGAGGTTCCATCTCAAAAAAAACAAAAACAAAAAAACAACCAAAAAAAATCCTAGCAGCAGGTGCCAAGCTGAGCACATAATCCTCATTTAATGGATCTGTGAAGCTTCGAATTTGGGGATTGAAGGTGACAGTTTTCCCCTTAGAGCTCTGATTCTCCATTTATTCACTTCAACTTTGAGAAAGACATTCCCTATAGTTCATCTAAAAATTTCCCTTGACAACCCAATCCCCTTCATTCCTGTGCAGTGCAGTGGCTATCCTATGCCCCACAAGTCCAGCTGGCTTGGCTGGGAGCCACCTGGCTGCAGAGTCACTGTGTGTCCGGGTGCAGTGACTATCCACCAGAAGTTGGACTTACCCTTTGTTTCTAAGTCCTAATCCTGACCCCTGCCTACTTCCTTCTTGGCTTGTCTCCACAGCTAAGCTTACCTCACTTTCCAAGGCCTCCTCCCACCCACTCTGTGACCTTTCTCTCTAAAACATGGCCTACAGAGAGTCTCTATATAACAAAGGCTTGTTTGGCTGTTGACAATCATTCCAACCCTCCCCAGGACTTTCCAGCCTGCAGATCCAAAGCAGGTTATTTAACTTAAACACCCAGAGGTCTCTAACTCATGGCCACACATGGCCCCTGTCTGTGGAATTGCAGACCCTCAGAATCATTTCCTACTTATTAAGTTTATTCATGATCTTCTTGATGCCTGTTTTTTGTTTGTTTTGTTTTGTTTGTTTTTTGAGACTGAGTCTTGCTCAGTCACCCAGGCTGGAGTGCAGTGGCATAATCTTGGATCACTGCAACCTCCACCTCCCAGGCTCAAGCAATTCTCGCACCTCAGCCTTGCAAGTAGCTGCAACTACAGGCGCTTGCTACCACACCTAGTCAATTTTTGTATTTTTAGTAGAGATGGGGTTTCACCATGTTGGCCAGGCTGATCTCGAACTCGTGACCTCAAGTGATACGCCCACCTCAGCCTCCCAAAGTGCCGGGATTACAGATGTGAGCCACCATGCCCAGCCATGGTGCATGCCTTTTGTCCGCCACTCCACCCCCAGGGCCCTAAAACAGAACTGCCCGGACATCAGTCTTACAAAAAATCTCCATGACAAAAACTGCTTCTCATTTCCCCTCAATTCTCCTTCAACACAGAAGAAATGCAGTCGACTCTCAGGAAGGAGGCCTAGAGCATGGTTACGAGGACAACCTTGCACTAGAAGAGCTGGAGATTTAAATTCAGATTTCCACTCTGAACTGGCCACTTAGATGTGCTAACTCCCCACGCCTCAGTTTCCACATATGTAAAGTGGAATATAAATACAGTAATCATTAACTTAATAGAATTGTGTATGCGTATTCATTTTCTAGGGTTATTGCAAGAAATGACCACATACGAGATGTTTTAAAATAGTAGAAATGTGTTCTCTCATTGTTCTGGAGGCCAGAAGTGGGAAATTAAAGTGTCCACAGGGCTGGTTTCTTCTGAAGGCTGGGAGGGATGATCTGTTCCCTGCGCCTCTCTTACCTTCTAGTGGCTTACAATAGTGACAGGAGTCCTTGGAACTCCTCAGTTTATAGACACATTACCCCAAACTCTGCCTCCATTTTCTTTTTTTTTTTTCTGCTCCAGTCAACAAAACGGACACTTTATTGAGACCCCAGGGCCATGGGGCCCTTTGGGGAAGGAAGGGTCTTATTTGACCTTCTTGGGGTGCAGGTTGTTGGCATAGCCACATTTCTTCTTGCAGCGGTTGACAGCACAGGGATGCAGGTGAGCACAGCACTGGCACAGGTCATCTTGTCGTGGTTGTATTTCAGGGCAAGCTGGTGGAAGGAAGGCTCAATAATGCCACCTTGCAGGCGCAGCACCAGGCGCACGGCAGACTCTTTCTAGTCTGAGAGACTGTGGCCATCCTCCAGGGGTTGGCCCGCAAATATCAGACACTGCTGGTCAGGCAGGATGCCTTCTTTGTCTTGGATTTTGGCTTTGAAATTCTCAATGGTGTCACTGGGCTCCACCTCAAGGGTGACAGTCTTGCCCGTGAGGGTCTTCACAAAGATCTGCATCTCTGCATCCACAGCTCAGTTGCCTCCCTGAAGAGAATGAGCGTCTCCATTTCCATATCACCTTCCCCCGTGTGTATTTCTCCTCTGTGTGCCTCTTACGAGGATTCTTGTCCCTTAGAGCCTACCCTGATAGTCTAGTGTGTTCTCATCTTTGAAATTCTTAATTGTATCTGCAAGACCTTCCTTATAAAAAAATTTTTATTTATTTTTAATTTCCATGGGTTTTTGGGGAACAGGTGGTGTTTTGTTAAACGAGCAGGTTCTTTAGCAGGGATTTGTGAGATTTTGGTCCACCCATCACCCGAGCAGTATACACCAAACCCAATTTGTAGCATTTTATCCCTTACTCCTTTCCTACCCTTTCCCCTGAATCCCCAAAGTCCATTGTGTCATTTTATGCCTTTGCGTCCTCATAGCTTAGCTCCCACTTATGAGTGAGAACATACAATGTTTGGTTTTCTATTCCTAAGTTACTTCACTTAGAATATAGTCTCCATTTCCATCCAGGTTACCACGAATGCCATTAATTCATTCCTTTTTATGGCTGAGTAGTATTCTATTGTGTGTGTGTGTGTGTGTGTATGTGTGTGTGTGTGTGCATGTGTGTCATAGTTTATCCACTCATTGTTTGATGGGCATTTGGGCTGGTTCCACATTTTTACAATTGCAAATTGAGCTGCTATAAACGTGTGTGAAAGTGTATTTCTCATATAATAACTTCTTTTCCTCTGAGTAGATACCCAGTAGTGGGACTGCTGGATCAAATGGTAGTTCTCCTTTTAGGTCTTTAAGGAATCTACACACTGTTTTCCATAGTGGTTGTACTAGTTTACAATCCCACCAGCAGTGCAGAAGGGTTCCCTTTTCACCAGATCCACATCAACATCTATTATTATTTGTGTGTGTGTGTGTGTGCGTGTGTGTGTGTGTGTGTGTGTATCTTCAAGACCCTTCTTACAAACAATGTCACATCCACAGGTTGTAGATGTAAACATATCATTTTGGGGGGCACAGTTCAATCCGCGACAGTAGGATTATAAGAGATGGTGCATAGACTATGCTTAGCACCATGCCTGGCACATAGCAAATAGTTTTGTTCTTATCATACTTTAAAGGGCCAGAACTAGGCTCTAGATTTAAAAACAAATATCTCTGATCCTCTCCATTTCCCATCTCGCTCTCTCTCTCTCTCTCGCTCTCTCTCTCTCTCTCTCTCTCTCTGCTTAGTTTGAAATCCGCCAGAAATTGAGCCAACAAGGACTTGGATACAGGTAGTTTTATTGGTGATTTGGGTAACAGGGAAGGAGGGTCAGAGTGGGGAGGTCAAGGTGACCCCAGGACTCAGGTGCAAGGGAATGGACAGAGTGAGCCAAGGAAGAAGGAAAAGCCAATACGAGGCTACTTCTTATATGAAGCAGCTGTGTAGACAATGGGATATCAATACCATTGGAAGCTCTGAGAAGTATATAGAATACATCCCAGAAACGTCCCATTGATGGATCATGAGGCATTTATACCCCAACTCCACCTGCCACTGGTTGAGGGTCACCCCCAGTGACTCCTGTTCGTGGCCTCAGCAGCTTCCTACAGCTTCAGAGAGGCCATGATGCTCACTTAAATAGGATACTGTCGATTTGAGTCCAAGCTTGCAGCAACCTCTTCCCGGAAGCTGCAGCTGCATTCAGAGATGAGCAGGTATGATAAAGAACATCTTAAATCTGCTTAACTCCTCACTAGAAGCCAATGCATAGATATCTTCTGTGATAGGCTTATTTTGTTCATGTTGTTACAGATTGAATTGTGTCCCCCAAAAAGATTCACTGATACATCTTAACCCCTGTACCAGCACGTGTGATTTTATTTGGAAATACGATCTTTGCAGATGGAGTCAAGTTAAGATGACGTTCTTAGGGTGACCCCTGCTCCAATATAATGGGTGTCTTAAGAAGAGAAATGGCAGAGGCTGCCATGCACAGGGGGAAAATGTGAAGACATATTGGACATACAAGGTCCACCTGATGATGGAGGAGGAGATTGGATTGATGCATCTACAAGCTAAGGAATGCCAAATATTACCAGCAACCAGGAGATGCTAAGAGAAAGACATGGAACTCATTCTCTCCTAGAGCCTTCAGAGAGAGAACAGCCCTACTAACACCTTGATTTGGAACATCTAGCCTCCAGAACTGCAAGAGTATCCATTTCTCTTGTTTTAAGCCACCCAGTCTGTGGTGCTTTGCTATGGTAGTCCTAGGAAATGAATAAACATGCTCATTAATTCATTCCAGCAATGCCTGGGTGTGTTTTATGAGATAGAAAGGGCTCACAAGTTCATTACTTAAACCAATCCTTGAGTCTCATTTTGGCTCAAATTGAACCTCACTGACCATGGGAGTCTTCAGGGGGTATCTGGGTTGGAAACCTGCGTCCTCTTCCAAATTGCTATGCAGCTCACCCACACCATCTGCCAGCATTCTTCATCCCCTACCCTACTGCAGACCTGTTCTGAGACAGCTCTGCTCCCAACATCCTTATGAGTAATAGCTTGATCAACTCAGGCACCACCTTATAAAAGACTCAGGACTTCACCTGCCAGGTACAAGTGCAACCATTTGCACTTCTTCAAGCTGCATGCTATTCAGCTTCGCCTTCCATCATCGCAGTGGACTGCAGTTTGAATCCTCCCAGGCTAGAATTGTAGAGTGCATGGGCCCTTGGGATTATCAAAGCTCATCCTTCCCACTTACCCTTGGAGAAATATTATAACTTTACCACCTACCACCCTAGGACTGAGTCCTGCTCCAGGGTGGAATAGAATTTCTGACTTCCTCCTGCCAGTCCATCTGTTCATTCTGACCTTGTCACATTCTCTTTTCTGGGGGGGCAGGGTGGGTAGATAGGGAAGATAGGGTTTTCATGCCATCTCTTCTACTTGTGCCTGGATTGTAGCCTTAAAGATTTCATCCAGAATGTCATGTAGGCAAGAAATTCCCACCAATACCAAGGGGCTAATGAGAGCCATTGTGTTTCCTTATGAAAAGCAGGGGTCAGCACCTTTAGTTGGGGAATGAATTATGAACTTGTCTTCAGTGTGTTTCTCACAGTTCCTCCTACTGCGCTGAATGTACTAAAGACAGCTGATACGCTACCCCAAAGTCAGTGTAGAAATGCAGAGAATCTTGAGAACATGAAATAAGAGATAAGGACAGAGAGAACGGGGAGCAGAGGGGAGAACAGAAAAGAATCTTCAAGAACACATGGAAAATATCTGCTGGTTCAATTCCAGGCTTTGAAATGCAAAGAATGGCATGTTCCAGTAGTTTTATTATAGACCATGCTCTACAACAATAGAAACAAGCACAGCAGACACGTAATTTCATGGTTATATCCCAGTTTGGTTATTTTTGCCAATACAGCTAAGGGATACCCTGACCAGTAAAATCCAGATAATTTCCAAAGCTGTTGCATCAAATGCTTTGGCTTAGTCCTTTCGGCAAAACACAGGATCACTCCCTGACACTACCAGAAAACTGCTAACTGCAGACTGGCATTTCACCTTCTTTAAATGATTCTGACCACTTTACCCAAATACAGAGGTGTTCCCAAAGTAGGAAGAACAGATAAATGTGCCAGGCACAGCATGCCTGTAGTCCCAGCTACTCAAGGGGCTGAGGCAGGAGGATTGCTTGAAATCAGGAGTTTGAGACAAGCCTGAGCAACATAGCAAGACCTCATCTCAAAAAAAGGTACAAAAAAATTATAAAAGAATAGACTACACTTCATCTTCACCCACTTCCAAAACACACAAAGGAATTCTTGATTTCCGTGGTGCATGCCTGGTCATTTCTGCAGGTGATTCATTAAAATACCTGGCTTGGGGTCATAAATTGTACACCCTTAAGTATATGTATGTAAGTTACTGCTGTGTAACAAACTAACCCAAAACTTGGTGGATCAAAGCAAAAACCATCTTACTTGAGTCTATAAGTTGTCTAGTGATATGAGCTAGGCACGGTGCCATGCTCATGCATCTGTGATGAGGGAGCAGGTTGGCTGAGGACTGGCTGGTTTAGGATGTCCTCAGCTGGGATGACTCAAACCTTTCCAACAGTGGGTGTTTTCATGGTGGTGACTAGCAGAAAAATAAAATCACTGATTCAAGTGTCTGCAGTGAGTTTGTTACCACCCTATTGTCCACAACAGGTCACATGCTCAAGCCACAAACTGTGTGGCAGGGTGCTACCAAAGGTTATGGACACAGGGAGACATGAAAATTAGACCCATATGCCCAAAAAAATTTACTAGAGGGTAGAAACCATATAAGTAGCTATCAACAGTTGCATGCTAGCTACCTACAGAAAACAAAATGAAAAATTTGGAAAATTATCTGATCATCCCCTTAATCAGTGATCACACAATGTTTTAGTAAAGAGCTAGGTGGTAAAATTGTAGGCTTGTACAACATGCAGGCTGGGTCACAGCTACTCAAGTCAGCCACTGTAGCATGAAAGCAGCCATGGAAGATACATACATGAATGGGTATGGCTGTGTTCCAATAAAACTTTATTTGCAAAAACAGGGGGCTGGCCCATGATCTTGGTCATCATTCATGAAACTGACAGTTACTAGGGCCAGGATATGGGCCAGACACTGTGGGTGTGAAGATAAATAAGCCATGTCCCAATAAGCTTTCCGCCTGATACAGAGACTGGCATATTGTAAGAGCTCAACGAACACATACTGAATTAACATTAATGGGAAGATAGATAATAAAAGAATACAGTCGAAAGAAATGTTGCTGGGGTTGTGGTAGAAGTGCAGACAGGGTCCAAGGGATAGGAAGAAAGAGGTTTCCTGCAAGAGGTTACGTCTGAAGACTTTCTAGGTATTCTCACAAGCATGTCTAGGGTAGAGTTTGGAATTTCAGGCTGAAGGGAACAGAGAGATTAGAGACAAGGCGATGAAAAAGAACTTGGAGAATATTTAAGCGGGGCTGGACCAAAGGGTGTTTCATTTAGCTTTCAATGTTTTTGGCTGGGCTAGATTCTTTTAAGCCTAAATCATTCCAAGGTTCAAATTTCCACAATACTTGGGGAATACCCAGTACCTGAGGTATTATGACAGCATGTCTTTTCGCCCTACCAAATTTAGGGAAGCGATATGGTACATAGAGAATGAACCAGATTAGGAATCAGTAGAATTGTGTTCTAATTCCCCTCACTCCTCTCACTGCTCCCTGGATAACCTTGACCATTTCGCATGCCTCTTTATGCCTCAATTTCCCTAACTGCAAAATCGGGGAAAGAATGCCTCATCAGATTGCTGTAAGAATTCAAAGAAATAGCTACGATGTGCTAAAACACACTGCCTGGTTGGGGATGAGCGCCCAGAAGTGCTAGCTAGCCATCATCCTCATCTTCACTGTTACTATTTTTGATCACCACTGCCATCTTCAATAACTCTTCTCTATCCAATCCTTCCTTCCTTGAAACTCCCTGCCCCAAAAACTCCCTGCCTCTAGAGATGAACCCAGAACTGGCTCCGGAAGCAAGTCCCCCACCCCCCGCTGTTAGTTGGGTGGGGTGAGTTGGGAGACGCTGTCTGAGCCTCTGCTGTGTGCACAGCCAGCCAGGAGGCCTGGAGCAGGGATGGAGACAGGCAGTGGCAGAGGCTGCGATTTGCTCGCCAACAAACAAAAGTTGCCTTTCATCTGATCCAGTGCTCCCGAAGAGGGATCACTTCCTCCTGCCCGGGCGTTTATGAAAGCCGACAGCAGAGGCGAGAAAACAGCCAGCTCTTTCTGCGCGTGATAAAACCATTACAATCAATTTAGGCAGCTCGCAGGCACGCAGACAGACTCTGTGTCGACTGGATTCTGTTACCGGGAGTGGGGTGGGGGGAGCCGGGGCGGGGTGGGGGGCGCGAGGGGGGCCTTCTGGGAGACTGGAGCATTCGGTCTTCCGCGGATGGGCCCCATTACGGCTGCAGGCTGGCGCCACTGCTGCGGGGGGCTCGCTACCCAATGAAAGTGTCATCCAACTGGAAGATGGGGGGGCCACCAGTGTTAGCTTAACTCCTGCGGTCTCGCAGACTAATTGCTCACGGTGGAAACACGCCTCAAAGTGCTTTGGCCTCGTCAATAATAGGGTATTAGATGCTTTCCATTCCGCAGCGCATTGATCTGTTTCCTCCCCAGGCCTCCTCCTGGCTCCGCTCCCTGGCGTCCCCCCACCGGTGCTGCCCTGGCTTCTACCTCTGATGACTCTTCTTCCTTTTTTTTTTTTTTTTAAGTGTTTTCTAAGCGTGTGTTTAGCATGAGTGGTGCCTAAGTGCTAATTGTTACACCACAGATTGATTGGCGACGAGATGGCTTGCCAAGTTCCTCCAGTCTCCTGGGGGGAGGAGGGCAGAGGCGGAGGGAGGAAGGATGGGGAGGGCTTAGGGTGGGGGTGGCAGCGGTTGTTGGAGGCAGGAGGAGGAGAGGGGAATCCTTGATGCTTCTGAGTTCCCTCTCAATCTATGTCCTTCTGGGAAACTCGTGCCTGTCATTGGGGAGATTAGGTGAGGGGCAACCTCTACTGATATTTTATTATTTGAGAAAGTGGCGTTGGTTTCTTTGCCAGTGCTGAATAAACCCTGGAACAGGCTGCAGCTGATGGAATTCAGCAGGGAAGATAAGCAGTGGGGTCAAACGTCCTTGCTGTCCCAGGCAGGGAGACATGGTTTTATCCATGAAACCCCTCGGTAACCCACAGGCCACATCTAGGTTAGGGTCCTAGCTATATACCCTGAGAACTAGAAGTCTGTCCTTAGCCCATCGTCCCTTATTGGAGTTACTTATTTAATTGCCTGGTACTTTCCACTGACCTGTTTTCCACAATGGTGGGAAGCTAACGCATAGCTTGTCAGGTTCATGTTGCCCCAGAACATTTATTCTCATCCATCCAGACCACCGGGTTTTGAGGTCTTTGGAAAATAGCGTTAGCTGAGCATGTCAAGATTCCCACAGGTGGGACTCCTTTGACACCTAAAATTCTTCCAAAGGCAATGCTGGGTGCTTCCTTTTAAGGAATAGAAACTCTGTCTTGGCAATGAATGCCCTGAAATACTTGCACCTGACAGGTGAAACTAAAATTTCTGGGTGTGTGCCTACTTAAAATGAGACAGCACGGAGTCTATTAATCCAGTTATGAAATCCAGCTAGTTTTGGAGAGCAGCTTCTGACCCACTTCGAAACGCTATCCTCCAGGTGGAAAGTGGGGGCATAAGAGACGCAGGCAGTGAGGTGCACTTGGAAGGCAGACAGCCCGAGTTCCACCTCTCATCCATTTGGTGACATTGGACAAGGCACTTAACCTCTTAGTGCCTTAGTTGGCTCACGTGTAAAACAAGGATAATGGCAATGCCCAACCCATATCAGGATAGTGAGGGCAAAATGAAAGGCCATTTGGTGATTAATACATATTCTAATAGCAGTGGTTGGTACGATCACTGCTTTGTAATCTTTCTTCTTTGTTCTGAAATACTCAGCATTGTATAGTCTTGCTGCTTAAAGTATGCTCCATGAGCAGTGACTGCAGCTTATCTGGAAGCTTTTTAGAAGTGCAGAATCTCAGATGCTGCCCCAGAACTACTGAATGGGAATCTGCATATTCACAAGATCCCTAGGAGATCTGGGTGCATACTGAAGTTTGAGAACTGCATACTAGAACCCTTCCTTCTCCAACACAGAGCATAGTACACACACAGCTTATATTTGGACTTCTTGGGGAGGACAAGCATGACATTTAGCAGCTATCCCAGAATGAGACAACTTCACTTGCTTTACAGTGGACATGACCGTGGTCTCTCATCAGAGATTTACCCTTCGGCCAACCGAGAGCTACGTGTATCTAAGACTTGGGTTTGCAACTTTCTCTTGGGACAAGCATCCTTGGCATTTTCCTAAGACATTGGCTGGCTTCTTGGGAAATGGCAGCTCTGGACAATTCTTCCCTGAAAATACCCAGCAGAGTCATAGTTGAGATGCAGTCTTCCCCAGTTGATGGAGTATCCAGGCAGGCAGTAGAATAGGATGGTTCAGAATATCAGTGATGGGAACAGCCTTGAGTTCAAATGCAGAGACCAGCTTGTGGGACATAAGCCCCTTAATCTGCTCCTATCCATTCGGTGCCTGCGCTGGGACCTCTGCATGTGCCTCTTTTCCTTGTCTCTCCTCTTACTCATTATTCAGATTTGAACTAATCATTACCTCCACGGAGACACCTCCCTTCTGACCTCCTAAAACAGTCATCCTCTATGTCATGACCCTATTTCTTCTTATAAAGCACTTACCAGCGACAGAAGTGACCTCATTTGTTTCTGTGTTCCTACTCTGTGTCTTCCCAACCACCAAATAGAATATAACTCCTTGGGGACAGTAATTCTGTCCTTGTTACCAGTGAACCCACAGTGCCTAGAATAGCAGAGAGTACAAAGTAGATGCTCTGGAAATAACCATGGCCTCATTCCTTCAACTTTTTCATCTGTAAAATGAAGATAAAGAATAACTTATTTGCTAGAATGGAAGCGAGGTGACCATGTAAAGCTCTTAGATAGAGAACATATACCTGACTAGTGCTCAATAGATATAAGTGCTTATTTATAGCAGCAATAGTGGTACAATTTAATGCTGAAAACAAGCTCAAAGAGATATCTGCGCTTGCCTCTATCTCTCTTGTGACATAAATACTATTACTATTACCACAACTAATAATAATAATCTAACAAGACAGTCACAAATGTGAAAACCCACTTTCATCTCAAACTGGTATTTTGGTTTCTGCATAAACTTGTTTGGGGACAGAAGTTAAAATCACAGAGATGTGAATTCCACAGTACCAAATACATGGTTGGTGAATTAACAAATGAATTGTATTTTCCAACCACCTGCCCTTGGGCAAGCTGCTGCACCTGTGCAAGCCTCAGTTTCCTCATTATGTAATTTGGGTAATGATATCTATTTCTTGGAGTTGTGGTTGTTTTGAGGATAGAGACAGATAATGTGTTTGAAAGCAGTGGTTGGATGGGGTATATAAAACTCCTTCAGCAAATACTGTCTATTCTAATTTTATTCTCTCTCCAATGCCTGTGGTGGAACTATACTTGGAAGTATTTGCCTCATTTTATAGACAAGAGAATGATATTCAGAGAGGTTTGAAAGCTTTTCCAAGTTTCTCTCTCTCTTTCTCTCCCATTCCTCCCTCCCTCTCTCATCCCCTTCTCTTTCATACACACGCTTCTTAATTAGAGAACAATGAAAACTCAATTTTTTTAATCCCAGATTATTCCCAACAAGAAAAGGCAACAAGACTCCAACCCAGTTCCAGTCATCAGCTTTGAAATTTTCTAAGTCTATAGTTCTATAGCAATGATATTGGTTAGTACCAGAGGGAAGTTTGTTTTTTAGGGTTTTTTTTTTTGAGACGGAATTTCTCTCTTGTTGCCCCAGCTGGAGTGCAGTGATGCCATCTTGGCTCACTGCAACCTCCGCCTCCCGGGTTCAAGCACTTCTCTTGCCTTAGGCTCCCAAGTAGCTGGGATTACAGGTGCCCACCACCACACCCAGCTAATTTGTTGTATCTTTAGTAGAGACAGGGTTTTGCCATGTTAAGCAGGCTGGTCTCGAACTCCTGACCTCAGGTGATCCATACGTCTTGGCCTCCCAAAGTGTTGGGATTACAAGTGTGAGCCACTTCACCCAGCCCGTAAGTCATTTTAAGACTTATAAACAAATCCTGGAAAAATACTTATTATCTGGAAAGGATTGCTGATCATGTTGTCTTAGGTCACTGGTTTTCGGACCATTTCTTTAGCTTTAGTGCTATTTGGTCATGCAGGTTCTTACTCATATGGAGCCACAAATGATGATAATGATGATGACAATGGTGAAGACGATAGCTAAAATTTTGAGCAGTCACTATATGCCAGGAACTCTATGTAACATTCTAGATGCATTTTCTCATTTAACTCTCAGAGTAACCCCATAACCTAAGTATTATTTCTGTCTCCCTTTTACCAATGAGGAAGCTAAGGCTTCAAGAAAGAAAGTCGCTTCTACAAGGTCACAGAATTAGTAACTGGCCAGCCCTAGACATGAAGCCAGGTCAGTTTAACATCCACCATGACACAGTGACCTCTGATCATGTTCAGTAAAAACCTCTTAAGAATCTCGGGGAACTTATGGGCTCTGGGGAACCCAGTTTGAAAAGCACTAACCTCAGTCCTTTCTAAATCCAAGAAGAATCTATAATTTTAGTTTGTTGGGTATGAGTCTCATCATACCCTCTGGTGTTCATTACAAAAGCTGAAAGGGGAAATGAAGAACTAACCAAAAAAGACATAAGAACACAAGCCCTATTGGTATTTCTTCTCCAGTGCCCCTTTGGCCACCACTTAGAGGGTAACTAGCTTCCCATTGCAGGCAGGGTGCATTTTGATGAAAATTCCTGGGTTCAAATCCTAACTCCACTGTTCTAATTGCTATGTGACCCTGGGCAAGTACTGTGATGTCTGTCAACCTCAGTTTCCTCATCTGAAAAATGGAGATAATGACACCAACCCCACTGAGTTGTTACTGGATTAAATGAGATTGTCTATTTAATTGCTAGCCCACTGCCTGGCTTATGGTAAGCACTCCAAGAAAAAAAAAAATCTACGTGAGTGAGAGATTACCTCTTTATTCTATGGTTGACGAGGTAAAAGGGGTTTTTCTGAACTTTAGTATCTAAAATGTGTGACTATATCTGTGCTTTAAACATTTTCCATAACAGCTGAGTAACTTTCTGTTTCAAATTAAATCTCAAACAGAGACCAAAATAAAAGAAAGACAGGGTGGAGAGCTATTCTATTTGAAGTAGCAGCCCCTCTGTCAATAACCTCTTTAACACAACCACAGAATCTTTGGATTCTTGTGATCCAGTTTAAAAACCACTAAGCTACCCAGTTGCCTGTGTCCAGTGCTCAAGAGCAAAGCCCCTTTCCTCCTCCCCACCTGCTCCATCAGGGGGCTGAATAGAAGAGCCTCTGGCTCCAAAATCATGTTGCTGTTGTGGTTATTGTGTGGTTCCTTCTTCTATTTCTAGAAATTTCTATTAGAATTTTATGATAAGGTATCATTTAGACCAATCTTATTTATTACACAACCAGTCTGAATAAATGAATGGATGTGTAAGTAAATAAGTGACAAATTGATGAGTAAATGGATGGATGAATGAATGGATAGATGGGTAGGTGGGTGGGTGAGTGGATGAAAGGATGGGTGGTGGGTGGGTGGACGGATAAATGGATGGATGGATGGATGGATGGGAAGGTGGGTGGATAGGTAGGTGGATGGATGGATAAATGGAATGGGTAGATAAATGTAAGGTTGAATACAATGGGGAGGTATGAATGGATGAATGGATGACAAAGATGGATGGGATGGGATAGGATGGGTGGTAGTCAGGTGAAGTAGGGGATGAATAACTGCAAAATTGAGATAGAGGTATAAGTGGGTGAGTGACTGTGATGATGGGCAGATGGATAAATAGGTGCGTGACTGAGTAAGAAAGTACATGGCTGTATGGATAGATGGATGGATGAATGGATGTATGGATGAAGGATAGATGGATGGACAATGGATAAATGGACAGATGGACAGATACTGAATGGATGGACAATGCATAGATGGATAGGTAGATGGATGGGTGTATAGATGGACCAATAAATGGTTCAGCAGAGGGATGAGTACTAACAGTTTAACCTGTCCATGTAAGCACTGATAGTACACTCTGTTACAGTAGAATTAAAGTCTGACTGATGGGGGGTGAGTGACAGGAGAGAGACTAGGTAGTGGCCACCAGGCTCTGTGATAGGTGCCACCTCACATGATCTCATTTAATCCTTCCAACTGCACCAGAAGGGAAGAAATTCTATTCCATTTTGCAGAAGAGGAGAGTGGGGATTAGAGAATTTCAATAAACTTGCCCAAGGCTGCACAGTTATTAAGTGGTAAGCCCAGGTCCCTGTTATGACACCATCATACTTTCTGTGTAGGGATTCTTCATCTGTAGATAATTTTCCAGAAATGTAAAAGAAAGTTATTAAAAGCAACATAGATAAAGCAGCAGAGAGGAAAGGGAAGAGAAAAGGCTTAAGGATATGAAAAGACTAACATTTATTGGCCACCCATGTATGCCAGACTCTGTGCTTTACGTATGCTTTCTGGCTAACTTTGACAGTCAGCCCATTAGGTTGGTATTTTTGACTTCGTTTCATAATAAGTACATTGAGGCTCAGTGTGGTTAAAGAACCCTGCCGGAGTCCTATTCTAATTTGTCAGGGGCAAAGCTGGGATTGAACCCTGATCAAGTTGGGATTGGAACCTTGATGAAGCTGCGTTGAAGATCTGTCCTTTTGCTATCAATTTCATGAGATGGAATTTCTAAAAGTAAAAGAGGAAGAGGAGAAGAAAGAGAAAGGAAAAGAAAATATATGCATACATTAAAATAAGGAAGGTAAGGAAACGAAACATGACCGAAAGGAGGAAAAGAGAGGAAACCAATTTTATACAAAGAGAAATAAAGGGAAGATGAAGAAAAGGCAAAAGAAGACAAAGGACCCCTTTCTTGATTTGCTTTTGTCCAGAAAAACCGCAGCACAAATTGCAGTGGACGGTTCCCCCTCTCGCAAAGTGCCTTTTAGCTTGCGCGCCTGCCTCTGAGGGCCAGGGCGAGAGAGACGGCTGGCGTCGGCTGCAACGAGTCTGAAGGCGCTGGCAAGAAAATCCCAAGGAAAGCTCAGTGTCTGGGGTCATCCTATTAAAGGAGGCAGTGAGGCTGCAAATGGAGGAGACAGGGGAAGGGGAGAGAGGAGGGGGATGGCAAGGGGGCCGCCGACCCCCATGACCTTCTGCCTGCACTAACCTGATATAACAAATAGTCCTGGAAAACAAAATAGTATTAACCCTTGGAGCCAGAGCAGCCCCTTCTGCATCTGCCTGGGCCTGTTGAACTCAGCTTCCTAGAGGGTTTAACTCTTTCTTAGTGTCCTTTCGTCACCACTTTACTGCCCCACTCTCAAATTCATCCAGATTCACCCGATTAGATGCCCATGGAGGGGCAGAGGTCTCAGTGTAGTCAATGCAGACACAGAGAAAGTGTCTTCTGCCCATCAAACACTGGGCAAGAGCTTCTAGAGAGAAAAATGATCTCTAAATTTTTCATCAAGTCTAAGATTGTATATTGACTCAATTCTATTAAAACAGCCATCTTTCTTCCTATTCTCCCTCCCTAGTCTGAAAGTTAGATTAATATAAAGCCTTGCTAAGTGTGGCTTATGGACGGGGAATATCAGAATTGCCTGGGAGTTTGCCAGAAATGCAGGATCTTAGGACCCCCACTTCAGATCTGCTGAACCAGAATCTGTATTTTAATAACACCTCTAGATAAATGGTATGCACATTTTAGCTTCAGAAGCACCCATGAACCCATTATCCAGCTTAAGAAATAGCTTTCCTTGGCTAAGCGCCATGGCTCACACCTGTAATCCAGCACTTTAGGAGGCCAAGGCAGAAGCATCACTTGAGGTCAGGAGTTCGAGACCAGCCTGGCCTACACGGTGAAACCCTGTCTCTACTAAAATTATGAAAATTAGCTGAATGTGGTGGCACACGTCTGTAATCCCAGCTACTGAGGAGGCTAAGTCAGGAGAATCACTTGAACCTGGGAGGCAGAGGCTGCAGTGAGCTGAGATCACATCACTGTACTCCAGCCCGGGTGACAGAGTGAATGAGACTGTCTCAAAAAAAAAAAAAAGAAGAAAGAAAAAAACAAAAGATAAAGAAATAGCTAGAGGTGGTGCATGCCTGTAATCCTAGCATTCTGGGGGAGTCGAGGCAGGTGGATCACCTGAGGTCAAGTTTGAGACCAGCCTGACCAACGTGGAGAAACCCATCTCTACTAAAAAAATTACAAAATTAGCCAGGCGTGGTGGTGGGTGCCTATAATCCCAGCTACTCAGGAAGCGGAGGCAGGAAAATCACTTGAACCCAGGAGGCAGAGTTGCAGTGAGCCGAGATCACGTCATTGCACTCTAGCCTGGGCAACAAGAGTGAAACTCCATCTCAAAAAAAAAAAGCTAGAACTAGCTTTCCTCTGTGACATCTGCCTGAATCAGAAATTGAACACACACACACCTCAAACACAACAATGGCAGTCTTATTGGTTTTTGTTTGTTCGTTTGTTTTTTTGAGGCAGAGTCTTGTTCTGTCACCCAGACTGGAGTGTAGTAGAGCAATCTTGGCTCACGGCAACCTCCACCTCCCAGGTTCAAGATATTCTCCTGCCTCAGCCTCCCAAGTAGCTGGGACTACAGGCATGCACCACCACGCCTGGCTAATTTTTGTGTTTTTAGTAGAGACACGGTTTCACGATGTTGGCTAGACTGGTCTCGAACTCCTGACCTCAGGTGATCCGCCTGTCTTGGCCTCCCAAAGTGTTGGGATAACAGGCGTGAGCACTGGTGAATGCTCAACCAGTGGCATTCTAACTTGACCAAATTATCAGGAGTTTTGATGCTTAGGGGAGGGTCAAAGAAGTAATCATGTTCATTGATCAAGTACTATAACTAGAGTGAGTATTAAACTTGGTGGTTTCTGTAGACACAGGTTGTTTTTGTCATTCTAGCTTGACTGTCCCTGTTATTCTGGTAAAAGTGTCCCCTTTCTTTGAGGCTACTCCTGCTCGCTCACTCCAACTAGTTCTGATGGGAGCACCACCCTGACCTCTGATTGGATGATTCAAGCCAGGACAATTGGAATCCTTCCCTAGGATTTTGTATGCTGTGTGGTTAAGTAGGCTGGAATGTGTGAAGCCTGGAATTCCCGTAGCCAGCCACCTCTCCTCCTGGCTGCATGGTCCACAGATGGATAGAAGGCCCATCTTCTGGTAGAGAGAAAAGGACAAGCACAGAAAAAAGCCAAGCCAAGGGACAGGGAGACAAGAAGAACATGGGCCACCCTTTGGGTCCCTACAGCTTCTGAGGTCAGCCCCACTCCGGACTCCTGGATATGTGTGCTTAATAAATCCCCTTTGGGGCCCAGGGTAATCTGAGGATGCTTTTGTTTTTTGCATCTGAAATAGTTTGAGCCATGACTCTGAGCCATCGGCTTACTCTGTGACCTTGAATTTCTTGGACTCAGCCACCTCATTCAAGCTGCTTCCAGCTCTGTTCTCCTGAACTATTAACTGCTACAGTGAAGCTGCCTGGCACAGAGGCCATCCTCCAAATTCCAGGGCCTTGGAGGTCTCAGCCACAACACCTCCTTCCTGGGGAGATTCTCCCTGACTCACAACCTCCAGATTGCCTGACAGTCACTCCCATAACACTGTCATTTGCCACATTCATGATGCCGAAAACCCCTCCCTGCAAAACTACAAGCTTCATGGGAGCACTGGTTCTGTCTGTCTTGGCTGCCATTAAATTTCCAGGATCTGCCACAGAGAAGGCACTTAGTAACTACTTCTTGAGCCGATGAATTCTAAATGTGTAGAGTTGTCTACATTAGCAATGGATGGAGAAGCCAGAGAGAAGTGGGTACGGGGAGAGAATATCTCTACTAAACTTTCCCTTCCGGGCAATGCGTGATAAGCAAAATCTTTAACCAGTATGCCATGGGAACTAATGAATTGAAATGGAATCTAGCCATATACAACCCACATGAACAGAATGTTTCTAGAGATTATATCCCCCTGCCTGGATTCCCATATAAAGGTCTCAGGGCACTAGAAGTGAATTCAGACCCTGAGGGATACTCAGACGATGGGTTGAATCCCCCTTCTGTCAATATCCGCTCTATTTTTCCTCTCGAAGCAAAATCTCCACTTCAGCACCTTATGTGCAGAAATGGACGTACAAAAATCAGTCTGCTGTTGGAATCCAGAGCTGGAGAGATTTCTCCTTCCGTGTTGAGTCCAAACCCTTTATTTCACAATAAGCTTAATAGGGTCAGAAGATGATATAACTTGCCAAAGCCAAGGAAAAGCAAAGTCAGAACCAGAACGCACCCCTTCCCCTAATTTTTTTCTATTATACTACCCTAGGAGGATGGACAAAGGATGTTAACTCCATTTGAGATGAGTCCAGAGAGCCAACAGGGCTTGCTTGGTGACTCGCAGTGGTTAGAGCAGAGTGAGAGCAGGGATCCAGGTTTCCTGACTCCACAGGCCATGTGTAAGCACTTCTCTTATAGTTTCCTCCCTTCTTTATCAGCCTTTCTTTTTTCCTCAGTCTGCTCTCCCTGACCATTTCCTGCTTCTCTGTTTATTTTTCTTCTTCAGACACTGCTTAAACCCTCTGAGAGTCAAATGCCCTCTGAGACTCTGCCTGCCTCTGGCGGCATGGACAACGAATACTGGTAATGATGAAGATAACAAGATGCCAGTGGTATTTATTTACTGAGCTCTCTTGCTCAGCACCAGGCACTATGCTGAGGGCCTCCATAGATTATCTCATTTAACCTACAAAGCAACCTTATGGAGTAATACCATGTATTCTTGCCGGGCACAGTGGCTCACGCCTGTAATCCCAGCACTTTGGGAGGCCAAGGCAGGCAGATAACCTGAGGTCTAGAGTTCGAGACCAACTTGACCAACATGGAGAAATCCTGTCTCCACTAAAAATACAAAAAAAAAAAAAAAAATTGGCCGGGCGTGATGGTGCATGCCTGTAATCCCAGCTGCTCAGGAGGCTGAGGCGGAAGAATTGCTTGAACCCAGGAGGTGGAGGTTGCGGTGAGCTGAGATTGTGCCACTGCACTCCAGCCTGGGCAACAAGAGTGAGATTCCATCTCAAAAAACAAACAAAATACCATGTATTCTCGCACAAACAGCTATTTATTAGATGACCACCATGTGCCAAATATTGGGCCAGAAGCTGATAACAGGTTTGTGAGTTAGTTCTTTATTGCTGCCTAACAGATATTCCCAAGACTTGGTGGCTTAAAACAACAATAGCCATTTATTATCTCACATCATTTCTGTGGACTGGGAACTCAGGAGTGGCTTAGCTGAGCGAAGCTCAGGATTGTTCATGAGGTGGCAGTCAAAGTATCAGCCAGGGTTGCATTCATCTGAAGGATGGAGCTGGGGGATTGGGTTCTGCCATGGGACACTCTCATGATGGACAAGGTGATGCTAGCTGATGGTGGGAGGCCTCAGTTCCTCATAAGTGGACTTCTCCCTAGGGTTGCTTGAGTGTCCTCAAAATATGGCATCCGACTTACCTCAGAGAAAATGTCTTAGTCCATTTTGTGTTGCTCTAAAGGAATAACTGAGTCTAGGTAATTAATAAAGAAAAGAGAATTCTTTGGCACGCAGCTTTGAAGTCTGTATAAGAAGCATGGTGCCAGTATCCACTCAGCTGCTGGTGAGGGCTTTTGTGTTGCATCAAACATGGCAGAGAAGATCAAAGGGGAAGTAGGAATATGCAAAAAGAACCCAAACCCAAGGGGCACGCTGGCTTTATAAAAACCCACTCTCTTAGAAATGAATCCATTCCCAAGAGAACTAGTCCAGTCTCATCAGAGCATGAACTCACTCACTACTGCAGGAACAGTATCAAGCCATTCATGAGGAGTTGCTCCTCATGATCCAAATATCTCCCACTAAGCCTCACCTCCAACACCACCATACTGAGGATCAAATTTCAACCTGAGATTTGGTGGGGCTGAACTAGATCCAAACCACAGTAGCATGTGACTCAAGAGAGAGTGGGTTGAAGCCACAGTGCCTTCTGTGACTCAGGATCAGTAGGCACCATGATAATTTCCACAGTATCTTATTGGTGACCCAGGTCAGCCCTCCTCTGTGATGGAAGGGACTGCAAGAGGGCATGGATACCAGAGATGGGATTACTGAGGGGCATCTTTGAGGGTGGCCACCAGAGTCAGTGGATGGCCAGGTGCAGTGGCTCACACCTGTAATCCCAGCACTTTGGAAGGCTGAGGCAGGAGGATCGCTTGAGGATAAAAGTTTGCAATGAGCCTGGGCAACATAGCAAGACCCCATATCTACAAAATTTAGAAAAACCAGCAGGGTGTAGTGGTTTGCGCCTGTAGTCCCAGCTACTACAGGAGGCTGAGGATTGCTTAAGCTTGGGAGTTCAAGACCTGTCTGGCTAACATAGTGAGCCCCTGTCTCCACAAAAAATAAAAATAAAAAAAGACACACAAATGAAGTTCATGGTGCTCACTCTCTATTGGACCATCATGACATTTTAACATTAAGGAAATGAAAGGCTGCAGAAAATAAACAATTGATTCAAAGTCCATATTTGGGAGTGTAGGAGTGGAGAAGTGAAACTGACCCCACTTGATACCCTAACAAGCATTCCCTGTCTTCCCCACCACTGGGCAGCCAGGCTTCTGGGGTGAACCACGCCACTGCAATTGCAGCTTGGCAGGATCCAGCACCCAAGCCTTGGCCAACCTCCAGCAACCTCACCCCTCCTGCCCTCTCCTTGGATCATTTATTCCAAGAGCCCTGCTATAAATATCCACTTAGTGAAATGCCTTGCTCCTCAGGCACCCTCTTCCCTGCTCCCTGGCCACCTGCACCCTGCTCAAGCAATGCCAACTTGCAATCAGTCTGCAATCTGAGTCTGCTTTGCACACCCAGCACCAATTGGCTGCCCAGGCTAGTCTGCGGGAGCATGCTGGCATGCCCCCAAGGTTGCTATTGTAAGTTAATGGCACAGCAATTGGTTGTTAAAAAACACTAATTGACATTAAATAGGTGATGCTATCCTATAACTTACAGGCTGCTCCAATTCTGTATTTCCTTCTTTTCTTCCTCTGTTCCTTCTAATGCCTTGCAGTACCCACAGAGGTCAGGAGTCACCTGGACACAGGCAAGAGCTTAGGGCCAGAGGACAAGTACACTCCAATTGTCACTGCCTCCCATCCATAGCACAGATAAGTCCAAGACTGATGGTCTGGCAAGAAGAGCAGAGCTGGGGCTGGACTCAGCTTTCTCCTTCTGGGTTTCCTTAAGTGTCTCTAACCTGAGGATCCAAGAGATTCTGGGAGAGTCAAAGATGGAAAGGATGGGAGTTCTCTCTTCTCTATGCAAGGTAGGATTCAAGCTGTTTGCTCCCTATGTGCAAGGCATCATTGAAAACAAACCCTGGTATTTCTTTAGCACTGGGTGCTACTTAACATCATTTTTTACTTTTCATGCTTTCTTTGCTTGATGGCTAATAATAATAAGTAATGGCTTATAATTATTGAACATAATTGATGGAGGTCAGATACTGAGCTAAGCCCTTGCATTCATTGTTCCAGGGGAATCTTTCTACCTGTTGCAATCAGGAACCTCAGGCTCAGAGAGGGGTTGTTACTTGCCCAAGGACACACAGCCAAGGAGCCCAGAGCAGAGGTTTGCATGCAGGCAGCCAGCTTCCCATTGTAACAGCTTCTCCCCTGAACCACCCTGAGAGGTGGTGGTGACCCAAGGACATCTCTGAGGTGAGAACGGTAGAAGAACATGGTGTTCATTTTCATTCATGTCCTTCTTCCAGAACTGAGTAAAGGAAAACCTCATACCCTCTTATTGTTGAAGTCAAGACCTGCTCCTCAAGGAAGACAAGTACTTTTCTCTCCAGATCTGTCTTTTTCTTTGCTCCAGGCTCATGAACTAGGGGGTTTGGCATTCATTGTGCCACAATACAAAGCCAGAGTAGCTTCTGGAGAAGTCAGATGTTAAGGAACTTTAAGACAAGCCCCAGTGGAGTTTGAGAAGAAAGGCCCAAATGTGTGGTTTTTCTCGGCTCAGTCTACAGCTTCCACAACCCATCTGCTGGTTCCAGGTTTGAGAAAAACTCTCAAGAGGCATAGTCAGGGTTAGAGTCGAGGGAAAGAGACCTTGCAGAGGTTCCGATGGCACCTGCGCTCAGACGTCATGCACTTACTCTATGCATAACATCAGGCACTCTACATGGGTTACTTCCAGCTCTCTCAGTAACCCTGCAAGGGAGGCTGTATCATACCTATTTTATACATGAGAAAGCTGAGCCTCAGAAGCAACTAGCTCCATGGTTTCACTTTGACTACCGCCAAGGGTTTGGTGAGGGAATTAGGGGATGGAGGCAGTACCAGGCCAACAGGTCATCCATCCCCTCTTCAGTCTGAGCAATGCCCATCAAATCGACTCACCTTTCTGGACAAAAGCTTGCATAGAGAAAATTTAAAGATTAGAAAGCTCACTCTCCATTAAGACCATAAATCTGTAACTCCACCCCAGGGCAGGGAATGGCTATCTTGTTCAGGTTGGATTACCAACGCCCACCAAATAATAAAAGTTCTTTGAACATCAAGTCACCCAGAAATGCCAAATCTTTCATTTGTATTATTTCATCTGCCAGTGACCCAAGAAGCCATCTCTTACAGCCCCCAGTTTGCAGAGGCTGAACCTCAGAGAGATGAAGTTCTTACTAAAGGTCATAGAGTTATTAGCAAGTAACAGAGTCAGAGAAAGTCTGTTCGAGGCCATGAGTGATAGGTCAAATTACGGCGCTCCAAAAATGTCTGCATCCTCATCCCTGCAACATGTCCATACACTAGGTCATAGAGCAAAAGAGATTTTGCAGATGTGATTAAGAATCTTAAAATGGGTTGATTACCCTGGATTATCCCCATGAAATTGCAAGGGTCCTTCAAAAAGTCAGAGAAAGGAGTATGAGCGTAAAAGCTGAGTCGGAGAGAGATTTGAAGATGCTACGCTGCTGGCCTTGAGGTGGAGGAAGGAGCCACAAGCAGAGGCATGCAGGCTGCTTCCAGAAACTGCAAAAGACAAGGAATGGATTCCCCCTAGAGCTTCCAGAAGCTCTAGGTTTTAACCAGTGACACCTTGGTTTTAACCCGGTGACACCCACTTTGGATTTCTGCTCTCCAGAACTACAAGATAATCATTGCATGTTGCTTTGAGTCATTAAATTTGTAGTAAATTGTTTTTCATAATAGCAGCCATAGGAAATTAATGCACCAGGTCACACTCTTAACAGCCCAAAGTGCAATGCCCCTGATTGCATTTTATTGTCACTGAGTTATTTAAAAGCCTGGAGCACCAAACAAATTCTTTTTTCTCTGCTAGAGCAAGATACTAGAAGGCATCCTCCATATCCATCACCTCCGTTGAGAGGTGGGGTTAAGTGACCTCAGTAGCTTTGGCTGTAGGAACAGCTGGGGTAAGAAGAGTAATATTCCACATTTCAGCTTCACTGGAAGGACTACTCTAACCCCAGTCTCAGAGTTCAAGGAGCAGATGGAAGAGAGGATTCCAAGTTGTCACAGCTGTCTCCATGGGATTATTTCGAGGCTACCTGGGGTCTCTGCCTACCTCCTCAGAGTCTCCAGACGGAGAGGCACCTTGCCACCCTGTCATCTGGGTCCCCTGGTGAAAGGAGCTTGGCGTCAGGCCTTAATGGGGTAATGAGTTGGAGGCGTCAGAAACAATGAGTTCAGCTTGTTAAAAGGACTGGGCTGGCACCATGAGGACAGAGGGACCACAGCTGGAGACAGAGAAATGGGTCTTTGGGGGCCTGGTGGTGCCTCTGTGGGCCCCAAGGGGGCTGGGTGGCCAGGCTACCACTGGCCTTGTGCCTCTTAAAACCCATTACTTGCTGCCTTTGGCTTGGGAGCTGGGAGCTGAGCGTTTCATCAGTGCAGATTGGACCCAGCGGATCAATGGCTCAGTCTATGGGCTTTTCCTCCTCCTCCCCTCCGCCTGCCCCCCTTCCTTAACTAGATGTGGGCGCCAGACCCACAACAGGTCCTTGGCAGTTGTCAGTCAAGGGCTATGAAATATTCATCTTGTTTAATCTTCTTCAGGGACCTGCCCAGAGCCCTGATGGGGGCAGAGTAGTCTTGAGAAACTTGTAAAGACTTGGGGCAGGGGGACGGGGTGGGGGGGCAGGGGGGGAGAGGAGTGGAGGGGAGGGGAGGGAAAAGAGGGGAGGGAGCTGAGGACAGAGATACTGCAGAAGTCCACTGAAAAGCAGCCAGGGCCCCTTTTGCTGATGCTTTCTCCAAAGACATCCATTTAACCAGCATTTCCAGAGAACCCACTGAGCGCCCAGAGTTGCTAAACACATTTGCATCCATGATATCGGTGCTTCCCAAAGCTTGGCTGTCAATGAACTCACCTTTCCATTTTCATAATATCCATGTATCACCTGAAATACTAGTATTTTTTTCTTTTTTTTTTCTTTTTACCAAAACGGAGCTATCTAACTGAATGGTTGTCAATGTGTGCAGTATTTTTTTCTTTAACCTCACATTAAGTAATAACATCAGTGAAATCACAATGCTGGTTATCTATTTTTGAAAAAATACATTTATATATTGAAAGTAATATATAAATATGATAAACATAGGAATATATGTATAACATGCATTCGGTTTTTAAAAGTTGTCTAGATACAGGTTCTGTCCTGGAGCACGTATCTTAATTATTCCTCACAACACCTCCAAGAAGAAGGCATTATTGCTTCCAATTACAGAGGGGACACTGTGGCTCAGAGAGGTGCAGTGACTTGCCTAAGGTCACACAGCAAGTAAGAGACCCATCCTGAGTTCAACCCCAGGTATTTAAACTGTAAGCACAAAAATAGCTTTTTGAAAAAAAATTACTAGTTTTCAGGACATTTAGGTAAAATTTATTAACTAGAACTTGTACCTTCTGTTTTGCATTCTTATTGTGACCCTTTCTTTGTTTTGATGTGAAATTATACAGCTTTTTAAAATTCTGTGTGTGTGTGTATGTGTGTATGAGAGAGAGAGAGAGAGAAACGGGGTTTCTCTCTGTCACCAGGCTGGAATGCAATAGCTCACTGCAACCTCAACCTCCTAGATTTGAGGGATCCTCTCATCTCAGCCTCCTGAGTAGCTCAGAGTCCAGGTGACACCCCCATGCCCAGCTAATTTTTAATGTATTTTTCATAGAGACAGGATCTCACCACATTACCCAGGCTGGTCTTGAACTCCTGGGCTCAAGTGATCCTCCTGCCTCGGCCTCCCAAGGTGCTGGGATTACAGGTGTGAGTCACCACAGTCAGCTTCATGCAGCTCTTGATCAGAGAAGCCCTTTCTATGTCAGTATCCCACAGTTTCTGGAAGCGTAAAGTCTCCATGACCGTTTCTTAGTGAATACACAAGCAGCCAAGAAACCTAGGACACTCAGATTCTTTGTCCACGCCTCCCCCCCACCTCATCATCGGCTCCATCATCCAGTTCCACACAGTGTAATTCTCCTAGCATTCCCTCTGCAGTTTGGCCATTGCACCTAGCTCTCCACGGTCTAAGCCAAAGCTGTCTCTCTCACCTGGGCACAGCAGCAGCCTCCTGACCCTGATCCAGCTTCCTTATCTAGAAGTGAGCACCAGGCCCATAACAGGTGCAGCATTCTCTCTGTGCATCCTTCCCATGATGGCCAGAGTGGCTTCAAAATGTAAGTTGGGTCACAGCAGCCTTCAACTTAAAGCATTCAAATGGGGCCCCATTCCATTTAGAACAAAATCTGAACTCCTGCCTGGGTCTAGGGCAGCAGCCCTGTCCTCCCCACTGACATCACCTCTTGACTCCCGGCACCCCTATCCCTCATGGACCTTGTGGGAGACCCAGTCTACTTCCATCAAACACTGCAGGCCCACTCCTGCCCTGGGACCCTGCACTAACCCTTCCCTCTGTCTGGACCCTGCACTAACCCTTCCCCCAGACTGTCCCACAACCAGCTCCCTAGTTTCCCCTCTCAATACCCTATCATCCTGAAACTCCTCCTCAACCTGGTGTCAGATAATGCACCACACCAAGCTTTCTCTGAGTGAGTCAGGAGACGAAATTCCAATCCCAGCTCTGCTGACGGTTTCCCCCACTGACCTTAGGCATTCTTTCTTTCTTTTTTTTTTTTTTTTGTTGTTGTTGTTTTGAGATGGATTCTCGCTCTGTCACCCAGGCTGGAGTGCTGTGTCATTATCTCAGCTCACCGCAACGTCCGCCTTCCTGGTTCAAGTGATTCTCCTGCCTCATCCTCCTGAGTAACTGGGACTACAGGCACGTGCCAACACGCCCAGCTAATTTTTGTATTTTTAGTAGAGACAGAGTTTCACCATGTTGTTCAGGCTGGTCTCAAACTCCTGACCTCATGATCTGCCCACCTCAGCCTCCCAAAGTGCTGGAATTACAGGTGCGAGCCACCGTGCCTGGCCTGACCTTGGACATTGTTTTTGTCCCTGGTCCTGAGTTTCCTCCCCTTTAAAAAGAGGTGACTGAACCTCCATAAGTTCAATGCATTAGTCCGAATTCTCCAACAAGCAGATAAGACAGGATTAAACATTCAGGGATTTTATTAGAGGAAATGCCAATGAGAAGGAAAACAAAGAGGAAGCCTGACCGGGCTGGAAAAGTTATCAGACCTTGACCTTGAGTGACAGGGAGAGGAGGAGAGAAGGCTGTGGGCGGACAGTCTTGATACAAGAACAATGATGATGGGGCATCCTCATACCCAGGTCAGCCATGCAGGGAGCCCTGGGTCTCCTAGGAATGGGCAGGCCCTCCTTAGAGCCCCCACATGTGCACTCATTGGCTGGGAGCTTTCCCTGGGGGCGTGGCCTCGGCTCAGCCCAGGAGCTGGGGCTAAGGTAGGTGCATTATCTATGGTCTCCAGAAGGGGGTCGACGAGGTGCGTTCTGGTGACCTCCACTGTCCCAGATGGGACCATGGAAAGAGTAACCTTGGGCCGCGCTACATCATTCCTCTGCGTCACCTTATTCCTCTGTAAAACAAGGATAACAATGCTAAATGGCCACAGCCGTGAGGCTTCACCCAGATATTGCATTGTAAAGACAAGATGTTACGCTTGCCAGGATGTGAGCCCCCCTTGGTAAAGGGATGGTTTTTTAGTCTTTGCCTCTCCTCCACGGCGGGACAAACGCAGGCTGCTCAGAGAGGAAGGACAGCGCGGTGGTTAAGAATCCGGCTTGCCCTGTGCATTGCTGGTGGGAATGCAAAAAGGTGCAGCTGCTGAGGAAACCAGTGTGGAGGTTCCTCAAAAACTTAAACATGGAATTATCACTTGACCCAATAATTCCTTCTAGCTATACACCCCAAAAAACAGAATGTGGGGATTTGAACAGATACTTGTCCAGAAATATGCATAGCAGCATGATTCACAATAGCCAAAAGGTGGAAACAACCCTAATGTCCATCAACCGATGCATGGATGAACAAAATGTGGTCTACACACACAGTGGAATATTATGCAGCCTTGAAAAGGAAATTCTAATATATGTTACAACACAGATGAACCTTGGGGATGTAATGCTAAGTGAAATAAACCGGGCATACAACGATGAATACTGTATGATTCTACTTATAAGAGGTCCCTTATAAATTCATAGAGACAAAGTAGAATGGTCATTACCAGGGAGTGGGGGAAGGGGAATGGGAAGTGCATGTTTAATGGATAGAGTTTCAATTTGGGGTGATGAAAAAGTTCCGGAGATGGATAGTGGCACCTGGGGTGGACAGCAATGTGAATGCACTTAATGTCACTGAATTGTACACTTAAGATATTTAAAATAGCACATTTTATGTTATGTCAGTTTTACCACAATTTTTAAAAAAGTACAGAATGGGGCCCTCAGAGTCAGCCCGTTTAACTCAAATCTCAACCTTACCATTTCACCCAGGAGTCAACCAAGGCAGGTGGCTGCTCCTCACCGTGCCTCTGTTTCCCCATCTGTAAAACAGGGAGAGTGATATCCTGGGTTGCAAATGAGATGATGCCCATGGAATGCTTAGCGCCATTCCAGGTGATAGTGTGCAATCAATAAATGTGTTCCATGATGCTAATCAGGAGTGGGGAGGATCACATGGATAGTCCCAGGTGTTCAGATGGCCTTGGGCATTGTGATGGACTGCAAATGCTCTCTAACCGTTCCAACCATAGCGATTGGCAATCTTCCCTGAAACTACACAGACAGCTCCTGGGAAGTACAGAGATTTTTCCAACTATTGGAACAGTCCCTTCTCCAGAACTCCAAGAAAATAAGGTCTGGCCTGGCCACACGTGGCATGTCTGCCCCCAGGGCTGGGCTGAAAGGTCAGCCTGACCTCATGTGATTGCTCCCTGATACTTCCTTCCCGCCTCCCAGCCTCCCACCCACTAACCCTTTGCAGATCTCTGGAATAAGTGAGGCTCTGTTAGGCCGAGACCTTCAGGTGCCGCCACCCCAGCTGCTGAGGCTGCCAGCCCTCCAGGCAGGTGGGCCTGAGTGCTGGTAAGCGCCAGCACTTCCTCCAGCCTGATGGGGTCAGGGATGGCAGTTAATTGGAGGATGCTGAGCTGAGGCCTGTCTCCGGCTTCCTGCCACCTTGCCTGGGGAGGTCATTTACTGTGGGCAATATCCCTCCACCACCTACCCCTAGCAGCTGCAATGCAGACAGGAGTTTGTTATTGAATGCAAATGCTCCCCAGTGCATGGCTTCCTGTCCCATCCTTGCCACTGCACTCTGGCTCCTTAATGTTCTCTGAAACTCTCATGCTAAACCTCGAGGGAGAAGGGAAGAGTTGTGATCACCTCTGTAATAATAGACTCCAACTTTTCAGTGCCTAGACTGTGCCAGTTACTGTAAATATTGTATAGTCAAGCTAGCTGCTATTACAAGCAACCCCCACCGAGGCAGGTGGATCACAAGGTCAAGAGATCGAGACCATCCTGGTCAACATGGTGAAACCCCGTCTCTACTAAAAATACAAAAAAGTTAGCTGGGCATGGTCGCACGTGCCTGTAGTCCCAGCTACTTAGGAGGCTGAGGCAGGAGAATTACTTGAACCCAGGAGGCGGAGGTTGCGGTGAGCCAAGATCGTGCCATTGCACTGCAGCCTGGGTAAGAAGAGCGAAACTCTACCTCAAAAAAAAAAAAAAAAAAAAAAGCAACTCCCCAACTCAGTAGCTTATCTGTGTGTTGAATTTGCATTTCTGACATGTACCTGGGAGATGCTGCTGATCCACAGGCCCTACTTTGAGAATCAGGGCTTGAGGGCATTAGATCCCTAGATAATTGCATCTAGCTGATAGGGGAAGGAAGAAAGGGCATGGAGAATTGTGTAGGAGTTTGTTAAGAGGCAGGCCCACCTTCCATTGACCAGAACTCCATCACAAGACCCTCACTTAACTGCAAGGGAGGCTGGGAAATGTAGTCTATGCGTGTACCTGGGAAAAGGAGGAGAACCAAGGCTGCCGTGAGCCCTACAGCATCCACTGCCTTAAACACACTCTCAAATAATCCTCATGACAGCTAATAAAAGAAGTGGAATTTTACCCACATTTGACATAAGGGAAAACAAGGTCAGAGAGATTATGTTGCCTGCCCAAGTCCACAGGGCTAGTGGAAGGCAGAGCTGGAGTTCAAACCCAGGTCCGCCTGATTCTAAGACTTAAGGAGGACGCAATCAAGGCTGGGCACAAGTCTTTGCTATGTGCCATGATGATGCTTGTTCCACACTTTTGCATCTCTTTCCAGTGCTCACATAAACTCCACGAGCTCAGCACTGTGTCCACACTTTACAGATGTACAAACCGAGGCTCCGAGAGAGGAAATGGCTGTGTGTGGTCACAAAGCTGGCCGGTATGAGGCAGAGCCAGATCATACCCTTATGCAGCAAGGCACGCAGCACGTAGGGCCTGGCCTGCAGGATGAGTGGGCTGGCAGGATGAAAGATGTGAGAGGCTTCAGGACTTGACATCCAGGAGGTGGCAGGTGATGGAGGAACTAACTCCAGGGAATAGAGGAAGTTACTCCCCATCTGCACGTGTTAGCTGGAGGCAGAGGGGCCTTAAGTAGGAAGCAGAGTGAGGGTGTCTGTGATCCCGAGGGGGCCAGGCTGGGGCTCATGGGGAAGCAAAAAATGAAGTCTGGAGGGAAGAAGAGTCCTGACCATGGCTATGAGGAATATGGCTGGTTTTAGCAGATTTAGTAAAAGAAGAAATTTGCAAAGTATGTGTGATGATCACCATGATACAGATGGGGAAACCAAGGCTTAGCAAACCAAGATTTGGCCAAGATTGCACAATCGTGAGCTGCAGCGCCTGACTGCAGCCCCAGCTCTCAGTTCAGTGCAGCGAGCAGCTTCATCCCTGTTGGCTGGGCAGCTGTTTCCCACCTTTCCTCCACAGCAGGTGTTCCAGGTTGGCACCCTGCAGTCAACAGCAGCATTCAGCCGGTCAGAGAGACAAGTCTGAGTTCACATCCGACTCTGCCACCTCCTCGTCCTGCAGATGTGAACACGTGACTTAAATCTGAGTCTCAGTTTCCTCATCTGTAAAATGAGGTTTAATACAAGTGCCCACTTCAGAAGGAAAATGGGTAACTTAACGAGCTCACGCCTTCAGCAATACTTTCAACTGTTATTTGTTGAGTCCCTGCTATGCACCAGCACTATTCTAAGCTTGAAACTAAGCCACGTCCCCGCCTTCTTGGAGCTTACAGAAACAGACACCGAACAAAATAAGTCAGTCAGTATCTAGGATGTTCATTGAGGCTTGGTGGGGGGCAAAAACAAAGAAGGGTTAAGGGGGTACTGACTGTGATGGAGTTTGGGTGTTTCTTTGTTACAGGTGGTCAGGGCAGGATAAGGAAGGGATATGGAGGCTGAAGACAGAAAAGAGACAGTGAGAAAGCAAAGGCATTTCTGAGTGGCACCAATGGCTCTCTAGAGGGGATTGGGCAGGAATTCAAAGTAAAAGAGTCAGCACAGTAGAGGGCTATGGTGTCACTCAGGGTTCTCCAGAGAAACAGAATCAAGAGGAGACTTATTTTAAGGATTTGATTCACTAGTTGTGACAGCTGGCAAAGTCCAAAGTCCATAGGGCAGGCTGGAACTCAGGCAGGGGCTGATGCCCCCATCTTGAGGCAGAATTTCTTCTTCTCCAGAATCCTGTTTTTGCTCTCAGAGTCCTCAACTGATTAGATGAGGTCCACTCAGATTATTGAGGAGTCTCCTTTACTTAAAGTCAGCTGATTGTCAATGTTCACCATATATCATAGCAACAACTAGGTAGTTGTTGAATATCTATCTGGGTGCTATAGACCAGCCAAGTCAGTGCAGCAAACTCACCATCATGGTGGTCCCCCAGCAGTTTGCAGCCCCAGAAAAGGACAGAGGAGTGGGGAAGTTCAGATGGGTTAAGTTTTCTCTAGGCACCTCAAAGGGAGGAAGGGAGGGCAAATACAGCAAGGGTATAAGCAAGGAGACTCAGGCTTCTGGGTCTTAGAAATGGTGGATTGAGGTGGGATGTGAAGAAGTGAAGGATAGGATGCAGCCAAGACACTGGAATCCCCTGTGAGTTCAGGACATGTTGGAGGTGGCCTTCAGGGGAGGTGTGCTGGCAAGATGATGGTCATCAGGCATCAGGATTATGGAGGTTGCAGTTTGTGTAGCAACAGGATTCGGGCATAAGCATGGTAGAAAAGGGCAGAGACCCTGGCCTCTGAGAAATCACAGTAAGCACTTTGTGCAGCTTGCCTTGCTGTGTGACCTCAGATAAGCTGCTTTTCCTCTCTAGGCCTCAGTTTCTCCATTGTGTGAAAGGGGCGATGGCCAAGCCACTGCATAGTCTGACATGTCATCAGACAGAAACCACGCCATCTAGAACCATGTTATCCACTGTGAGAACCACCAGCTTAGGTGGCTATAGAGTGCTTGAAATGAGTTAGACTGAACTGAGATGTCTGTAAGTATAAAATGTACCAGATTTCAAAGACTTGGTACACACACACACACACAGAGAATGTAGAATATCTCATTAATACTTTTATATTGATTATCTGATAGTCCATGTGCACATATAATAACAAGTGGTCTGTAATCCCAGCACTTTGGGAGGCTAAGGCAGGAGGATTGCTTGAGCCCAGGAGTTTGAGACCAGCTAGGGTCTCAAAGATAGTAAGACCCCATCTCTACAAAAAAGAAAAAATTAGCCAGACATAGTGGCAGGCGCCTATAGTCTCAGCTACTCTGGAAGCTGAGGTGAAAGGATCTCTTGAGCCCAGCAGATTGAAGCTGCAGTGAGCTGGAATCACATCACTGCACTTCAGCCTGGGCAACAGAGTGAGACCCTGTCTCAAAAAATAAAAATAAGTAAAAAATAATAATAATACTTTGTATATACTGGGTTAAACAGATTATATTATTAAAGTACATTTCATTTAGTTTTTTTTAAACTTTGCTTTTAAATATGGCTTCTAGAAAATTTAAAAATATGCAGGAGGCTCACATTATATTTCCAAGCAACAGCACTGTTCTAGAACAGGGGTTTGCAAACTGCAGCCCTCAGGTCAAATTTGACACACGGCCTATTTTTATATAATCTATGAGCTACAAATAGGATATGTTAAAGGCTTGAGAAACAAATCAAAAAAGAAAATTATTTTATGGCATGTGAAAATAATATGAAATTTAAAATTCAATGTTCACAAATAAAGTTTTATTGGAACATAGCCTGGCCCGTTCAATGCAGGTTGTCTGTGGTTGTTTTCATATGTATCAGCAGAGTTGAGAAGTTGGGACAGTGTGGCCAGCAAGGCTGAAAATATTGACTCTCTGGACCTTTAGAGAAAAAGTTTCCTGAGCTCTGTTCAAAGCATTATTTATCCACCTTTATTATGCTTCCAGTCCTGGTATAGAATCTACGCAATGCAGATTCCTGGCTCCAGCCCCCAAGCTGTGGGGTTGGTTCAATGAGTCTGCATTTTATTAAGTAACCGAGAGCATTGTTCGAGTCCCTACTCTGCTCCAAGCCAGGCGCTAAGCCTTTATGAGCATAATTTCATGCCATCCTGGTGAGTCAGACACTGGAAAATCCCCATTGTACAGAGGAGGAAACTGAGGCTCGAAGAGGTGAGAGGCTTGACCTCACACCCAACACAGGAGGTGCGTGGTGATCCCCTCTGTTGTTGTGCAGAGAAATGTGCCCACCCATCTCCTCTGACGCCTGGGCCTTTGTGCTGGGCCGGAATGTCTTCCTGCCTTTCTCTGGTTGTATTTTCCCCAGATCCTGTGGACTGAGCTGTATCCCAGGGGGCTGCCTCCAGAAGGGCTGTGTGTGGCGTCCCAGGGGGAGGAGAGGGGCAGAGCCGCCGGCTCCAGACCAAGTTGTGATTTAATAAGCAGACACTTAGGGCCCTGATGCTGGGCCCAGCACATTTGGGACAGCCCTCTCCGCTAATTGTCCATTGGCTGCTGCCGTCCTGCCGGCGTCTCCGGGCTCATTAGGAAAGGGAAGGGGGGGTGATCTGGAAAGAGCCTCCTTGAGCTCCAGTGGCCTCAGAGATTTTAATCACACTAGACAGCACAGTTGCATTCACTCCTCCCAAGGAGGATCAAAACAAGGCTGGTCCCTTCCTAGGAGTCACACACCAGATGTGGCTTAGAAAGGACTCAGGATTTGAGTTCAGATCCCAGCCCTATCACTGTTGAGCTGTGTGATTTGAGCAATTGACCAAACCTCTCTGTGCCTCAGATTCCTCATCTCTAAAATACAATAATAATATGCAAATAAAAACCTCTTCTCTAAAATGCAAATAATATAAAAGGCAAATAGCCCTAACAGGGTTGCTGTAGGGGTTAAGTTGCTATAGTCAGTGCCATATGCATTTGCTTCTACTATTGCTTGAAAGTATCATCAGACTGAAATAAGGCAGAACATGGAAAAGGGCTTGACCTGTGTCAAGGAACTCAATAAAGGGGGTTATTTTGAGTTATAGCCATTTCTTTGGGGGTTGTTAGAAAATGTAGGAGAGCCTAGCTGGCTGCTCCCCCAAAACCCACTTAACTTCCTTCCCCTTGGCAGCCAACAATATCATATTTCCCAGCCTCCTTTGCAATTAGGTAAGACCATGAGTGTGAATTCTGGCCAATGAACCTGGGCAGCCATGAGGTGTGCCACTTCCAAACCCAGCTACCCTAACAAAAGTATCTTTCTCAGAAGCTCCAGGCTCCTTTCACAATCCCCATTTGCCATCTGGATTGAGAAGATGCTAAGGAATAAAAGGAAGCAGAGCCCAGTATGGAAGGCACCTGGGGCCCTGAATGACTGCATGGAACAGGGTCTTCCCCACCCCTGCTCTGCCAACAACCTATAATGAGATGAGCAAGAAACAAACTTGTTTTGAGTTAAGCCATGGAAATTTTGAAGATTTTGTTGTGGTGGTGGTTTTAGCAACCAGTCTATCCTGAATAATAGAGACGACAAAATTGCCTCAGACTGAGAGGAAGAACGAATTGTTAGTTTCTGTGGACAGCCATTGTCATATTCTAGAAAACCAGAAACCATGTCAGAAGACACTCAGCCCTATGGAGAGGCCCATGTAGTGAGCAACTGAGGTCTCCTGCCAACAACCATGGGAGTAAGCTTGGAAACAGATGCTTCAGCTTCAGTCAAGCCTTCAGATGAGATCACAGCCTTGGCCAACATCTTCACTGCAGGAGATCCTGCCGGATACCCCCAACTAATCCTTATCTGAAACCCTACTCCACTGCACAATAGTAGGTATTTGTTGCTTTAAGTCACTGAGTTTTGGGATAACACGTTATGCAGAAGTGGATAACTGATACACTCTGCATTATGGAGCAGGTTCCCACAGTGGTCAACTGGAAACTGAATCTTATGGGGAACTATGAAAGACTGCACTGAATATGCTTTAAAGTTATGCTCCCTGAGTGGGGAAGAAGCCGGGTATTTATTATCTTACACTCATCCGCTGTTGAAAAAGGACTGCCCCTGGGGTGTTGACTCCCCAGCATTTCTACCCTGCCTGTCCCTGAGACCAAGAGAAAGCCCTCAGGTGGAGAGTCTCAGGTGCTTGCAGTTGGCACCATAGGCATGTTCTTGACAAGCGCCAAGAGAATATTGGTGAGGTATAGCAAGATCTGATACAGTATCATGTGTCCCAGATTTTCCAGACGTAATTAAATCCTCAAATTTCTTCTTTTTCCATAAAGGTGAGGTGTATAAGTAAAGAGGCTTCTTTTATGTACCTTTTGAAGATGTTTCATAAAAGTAAACTCACAAATCAGAAGAATCCAGGGCTGGGAAAAGTGGAAGGTTTTGCATTTGCTGATTCTCTTAATAAACTTACTAATTAGTGCCATAAAAGCAGAATACAAAATAGCACCTTATTCTGACATTGAATGTAGCACGGTACAATTAAGCAATGGGGCCTTGCAAAATGGCATTTTTATATTGCCTCATAAAATATCTAATATCGAACTTTGTAAATTACATCAATGCCTTTGAACAAACATTGAGTTCTTTTTAATAAATAAAATGTTCAAAATTATTTCCTGGAAGTGCATTTTAGACATTAATAACTGGCTTCAAATGAAATTCTGTTTCATAGCGATAAGCAAATGTAATTGCTGCAAACTAAAACAGTCTGTAAGGCTTACCTGCTCCAGAAAGGAAACAAAATATTGAGCTAATGTAGCCATCAAGATATATAACCTGCTACTCTTTGAATAAACCAAATTCCATCCCTAAACACAGAGAGCTCAGAAATTCAGACCCAAGGACATAAATATAAGGTATTTCCTGGAATTAGTTTCATATGTTTTATATATTGCAGTTATCAATTGATCTGACACAATATCTGAGGCAGTTTAAAAATTACATATTGTGCATCAGAAAAATATACATTTTCATGACATCTGGTACCCTGTGTTATAAAAGCATATACTCATTTATTTTAAGTAAAAAAAATCACTATTTCTACATCATTAAAAATAATAGTAATTTCAATAGTATAAACTCCATTCCATTCCTTACACCAGAGGTCAGTAAACTACAGCCTGAGAGGCCAAGTCCAGTCCACCACTTCCTTTCATATGCCCACAATCTAAGATTGGTTTTACATTTTTAAGTGGTGTGGGGGGGAGGAGTCAAAAGAAGAAGAATATTTTATGATATGTAAAAATTATAGAAATGAGTGTCCATAGATAACATTTGATTGGCACTCAGGCATGTCCATTTACTTACATATCATCTATAGCTGGTTTCACACTACAGTCACAAAGCTGAGTAGTTGTGACAAACATCTTATGACCTGCAAAGCCTAAAACATTTACTGTCTGGTCCTTCACAGAAAAAGTTTGTTGACCTTTACTCCACACCACCTCTCTTGACTCTAAGGAGTTAAAAAGGGAAGCTGTTAGAAACTCCAAATACTTACAAGGGTAAACAGCAGTATTGGTTTTATCCACCATTTATTACTACCTCAGGGTCTCCTTGAAGCCTGCATTAGCCTAAGGAAGAAGACAGGAATGACCATGGGATAAACTATATCCATGGAAAACCCCAACCTGAGTTATTTACAATCAGACAAGCATAATGTGTCTTTACTTTCTCCCCAGAGTTGACGTGTCTGACTGAGCAAACTACATAAATTACTTTGACTATCTACTTCTTGTAAGCCTCTGGAGACACAGATATAAACAAGCAGGAAGAAAACATGGCATTAATAGGTAGGATGGGGAGCTCGTAAAATGCAAATCCTTTGGCCTTCATTACCTATTAGAATCAACTTTCTAAGCTTCATAGAGCTCATTTGGCCCTAACTCACCTAAGATCACTTTTAAAAATAATTCTATTCAAATTTCTTTCACAAAACTTCATTTTTAACATTACAAAACCTATTATAGTTTCTTATTGAAAATATTCAAGGCAACACAAATAGATCAAAATTACACTTGTTCCCTAAGATACAGTACTGCTAATATTTTGTTGTCTTGTCTTCTAGGTACCCGAGATTGGGTAACTTATAAACAAGAGATGTTTATTTGACTCAAAGTTCTAGAGGCTGGAAAATCCCAAATCAAGGGGCACATCCAGTGGGGACTTCTTGCTGGATCATAGCATGGTAGAAGACATCACATGGCAAGGAATTGTGTGCTTGAGAAAGAGAGAAAATGTGGACCAAATTATTATTTTGCCAGGAGCCCACTCACTTGGTAACTAACCCACTCCAGTGATAACGGATTAATTTATTCACAGGAATGGAGCTCTTATGACCTAATCAGCTCTTAAAGTCCCTACCTCCCAAATCATTACATTGGCAATTAAATTTCAGCATGAGTTTTGGAGAAGACATTCAAACCATAGCAGTATCTTTTCATGCATTCATATGCTTTTTTAACGTGACATGGACATTCTATGTCAACTAGTACTACAGCATCTCACAAAGGCCTACATAGGAACCCTTTAATTTATTTCATCATTCCCCTATTCAGACGTTTTAGTTGTTTTCACTTTTTAATCATCAATCATGAATGAATGAACATCTTTAGAGCTAAATTGGCTCTTAGACACATCCATGAAGATTTTTTTGAAAACATTTGAGAAACTAATATTGCTGTCTCTAAGTTGACATGTACTGTAAAGACTTTTCATATATATTATAAGACTTCTTTTGGATAAATTTCTTTCTTCCAACATTACAGGATGGTGGGTGTTTGGCACACACACGCACACTTATTCAACACATTTTCTGAGGACCTATTTATGCCAAGCATTTTCTAGGTAATAGGAATGTAAGTAAAGGAATGTAGCAAAGAACAAAACTGACAAAAGTCCCTGCCATTACAACGTTTACGTTACGGTGGAAGAGAGAGACAATAAATGAAGTATGTAGTATGTTAAATGGTAATAAGTGCTGAAGAGAAAATACAGAGGACAAGGAAGAGGCTTTTGAATTGTTGGGGTAGAAAAAGGGTGGGAATATTAAATAGGACCATCAGAGAAGATCACACTGAGAAGAGGATATTTGTGCAAAAACCGGGAGTAAGGACTCTACAAGAATATCTGATGAAAGAGCATTCCAGACGGAAAGAGCAGCAAGTGCAAAGTCCCCAAGGCAGGATCATGCCTGCAGGATTCAAGGGGCAGCAAGGGTGCCCATGTGGCTGGAGCAGAGAGAGAGAGAGGTGTAAGATGGGGTCAGAGAGAATGGCGGTCATGGTAAAAACTAGGCTTTTACAGTGAGTGAGATGGGAGTCATTGGAGGGTTTGGAGCAAAAATGACATGATTTTATATTTTAACAAAATAAATCTGGCCTCTGGGTTGAAAACAGAACTTAAGGGGAACACAGGTATGGGCAGAAAGGTTAATTAGGAGGCTGCTGGAATAATCCAAGGGGAAAATGGTATGACTTTCCCAGGTGATAGCAGTGGAAGGAGTCAGTGGTATATTCTGAAGACACATCACCTATAGATGCATAGATATGGATGGGTGGATGAATGACAGATGGATGAATGAGTGGGTGCTGGATGGAGAATGGATGAATAGGATAGGATAGCATATTGTAATATATAACACATAAGTGAACATATCAAAATTTGACAGAGGGCCAATTAGATTCTTCAGTTAGCCTAGAAAAGGTAGAAATAGCACTTTTCTTTCCTCAGGAAATTTAGAGTGAGTCATTCTAGAGTGACTCCTCCAACAATCCTGGAGGTATATATTATCATGCCCAATTTATAGAGGAGGAAACTGAGATTCAGAGAAGTTGCCACTCACCCAATGTCAAACAGCTAGCAAGTGGCAATACCAGCATTCCAAAAGTCTATGTTATTCCAAATCTTTGGGGCAAATACTATAACCTGAGAATTGGGAAGCATGTCCTTCCACCCCAAAGAAAAATACAGGGCAAAAGAAACAAACATTTCCGGAGGAGAAGAACTAAAAAATGTTCTTTCAAAAGTAGGCAGTTTGTTTTTAAGTATAGGAGATGGAAATGGGGGCAAGCAGCTCATAAAAAGAGTCAACTAAGAGAGATGCATAAAGATCTTTCCGTCTAAGATGACCTGATATGAGTAGAGACTGCATCCGTAGGCGTCATGCTCTTTCTCCAAGGCTACAGTTATTTATCCGCTTGAGCTCTTGTTTTTTCCCTTGCTTTAAAGTGAAATGCGCAAACACTCCCACTTCAAAGGCAAAAATCCTCATAAATGTCATTTTACTGCCGGCCTAGAAGAATAGCATCAACAGATCCTGAAAGCGGGGTGGGTGCAGGGACCCCAGGCATGTCTGTGACTAAGAAGGAAAGTGGCCACTGGCTGCTGCTATAGCAGAGAAGTCAACCTTGAATGAACTCAGCTGAGTGCATGCCTATAGCAGCTAAGACCACGGCTAAGAAAGAGCATGACCTTGCCTTAGTTCAAATTCAAAATATGTCTCCTTTTAGTCAGACAAGTCCCTCAACAACTCTGGGCCTTGGTTTCTTCATCTGTAAAATGGAGTGATTTCAAAGTCCTTTTTAGGGCTTTAAAAAGTTAAATGTGATATACCTAGCACAGTGCCTGGCAAGTAAGTCTTTAGCAGATGTTAGCTGTTGTCTTTGGGTATCTCTCGTATGAATAAATCTGGGTCTGACTGTTACTGCACTGCTTGTGGCATAAAGTGAGTGTTGTCTTCTCATCTGTGTGGACATTCTAGATGTGAATTATCAGCTGAGATTCAGGTCCCCAGGTGAGAAATAGGAACTAGGTCTCTACTAAAAATACAAAAAATTAGCTAGGCATGGTGGCATGTGCCTGTAAGTCCAGCTACTCAGGAGGCTGAGACAGGAGAATTGCCTGAACCCAGGAGGCAGAGGTTGCAGTGAGCCAAGATCGCGCCATTGCACTCCAGACTGGGTAACAAGAGCAAAACTCTGTCTCAAAAAAAAAAAAAGAAAGAAAGAAAGAAAGAAAGAAATAGGAACTGGGAAAGCAGGCTGTAGAAAGTGGGCCAACACTACTGACTAGAGACCCCAGAGTTATTCCTCCTCCCTTCTTCCTGGCTACCGTCCACTATGCAGGTTAGAAAGCTGAAGACCTACATGGTCAGCCTCCCTTGCAGCTATGGGATTAGTCCTGTTCAGGGAACAGAAATGAATGCCCACAAGGAAGAATTTTGCAAGCATTATAATTTGGTAGAAAGAGGTAGCCTTAATGTGGCCCTCCCGTTTTCCCTTTTCTTCTTTCCCCTCTGGCAGTGCAGGAAGTAGCCATCTTATAGCCATGATTAATAGTCCAAGAGGATTCCAGGAGCTCCCAAGAAAATACTATTGGCTTACTGAGCCAATGCCAATGGTCTACTGCATACTCACAAGGACTTCTGATATGTGGATGATTTAAGCCACTGTCATTAGCTCTTCTATGATTTGCAGTCATTTGCATTTTTAGCTAGTACAAACACAAGAGGGAAAAGTCCTTCCTTTCCTTAGGCCCAGCTCCCTGGAATCTCAACTTCAAGCAGCCTAGATGTCATCAGGAGTACCTCCAGCTTGTGGAAAAATATTGGCTTCTACGTTATCAATAGCCAGGAAACGGACAGAAAGACACCCTAAAGATGCTTCAAGCCAAAGAAGAATGTAACTTAGCTAGTGGGACAAATCATCTATCTCTTTTCCATGTCCTTTCAGTTTATTTCCTTTGTGCCATCCCAGAGCTTTTAGGGAGATGCTATTTGCATCTTGTCCGGGCCTCAGCTTTGCTACAGGGAATTAGAAGGAGGGCTGCAAGTCTGCCTAGGTTAGAACATTGAATGGAGGATGAGGATTCGCCAAGGGAAATTGCTTTCCTGAGGGAAAGAAAATCAGATCTTCAAGATTTTCTCTCTTCTTTCACACTGTGGAGTGAGACTAATTTTCTTCAGGGTCCGGAGTTTTCCAAACAATTTCCTTCCTCAAGGTCTCAGCTTAAAAAAGAAGTTCACGGATAATTGACACCTCAACCCCAGTTACACTGCTTGTTCAATCTAGTTCATTTTCCCCAAAAACTAAAGCATATGTCTATAGCAGATGAGTTTCTTAATGCTTATCCTACAGAGAAAATACATTCTGCCATTACAGTCCTTAATCATTTATTCATGCATGTGTGGGCTAATTGAATGATGAACTGATTGATTCTATTAACATTTGTTGAGTGCCTACTGTGCCAAATTCTGCATGGAATGGAATTTTAAGTATGACAAGTGGCACATGCCTGCCTTAGTATGGAAACAAATCCAGGTTTTCATCTATTTCCTATGATGAACCTTCTTCAAAACTCATCTAGGAAAACTTCCTCCCAATCTCTCCCTTCCATGATTTATCACCTGGTTGATATTTTTATTGGTTTTGCTCCAAGAGAGCCTGGTTGCAGTTGTTCAAACAGTTTTGCTAAGTCACCCTGCAAATGAATTTTTAAAAATATCTTGGCAAGTGTACAACTTTCATTGGAGAATTCTGCATGACTTTATTGTGTTTTTACATAGAGTAGGAGTATATAGACTGGAATATATCACAAAACCTTTACAGTAGTTTTGGAAGATGAGGGACAAATTGCTTTGCTTAGGACATATAACCACACTACCACCTGGTGGTAATGTGGTACCTGAAGCCCTTGAATAAAGGTGGCTCTGAGCCTAAATTTTGGGGTGAAATTTATGAATTAGAGAGAGACTTTTCATGTATGAAGCTAAAAGGGCCAAGTGTCCATGTAAAACCATATCTCAGAGATCTGATGAAAATTCAGATCAGTACTCTCCAATTACCATCTTTAACTGCCATATTTATGGTGAATCATAACTGTTCTCAGTTGCAAAGTACTTTTCATATGCCTCACTTGAGACGGCATTTCTATTGCTTCCATTTCACAGCTAAGAAAACTGAGGCTCAAAGAGATCATGGAACCGCCCAGGGCGTATAGTTAGCAGACAGGGAAGCCGGTACTCAAACCCACATCTTCTGATGCTGAAACACATGCTATGCCTTTAAGAAGGGTATCATTATACATCTGGGTGCCGTTGAAAATCAACTCATGGGTCAATGTCATAACAGAGCACAATGGCATCAAGGCAAATAAATAGAATAAAGAAAAAAATAGGTAATGTGTCTGTATCTGTGTTGGCTGATTATACACAGGACAGATGGCCCTGTCTTATGTTAGGTCAGATGTCCTAGAAGCAAAGCCTAGAACAAGGATTAGATGCCAGTGATTTATCGAGACTGCCCTTAAGAGAAACCTGTATTGGTACGGAAGAAACAAGATAGACGAGAACTAGCAGCCAGGCAACGATATGGTTTCGGGTGAAATCTAGCCTCATCCTGATCCCACTGCGAGCCCTGGAGTGTTAATTGTACTGCACGCCTTGAGACAAGGAGACTTGAATTTTGTACCCCAGTGTAAGCCCATCGCTGACTATGGGTTGCCATGGAAGGGTATGTAAAACTCTCCGTTTCCTGCAGGGAAAGTGGCTCCAGTCTCTCCAGAGCAATTCTCTGAAGAAGGATTGGAAGTATGAGCAGTTAGCAGCACCCCACACAGCAACTGGGAGATGGGAAGACTCAGTTGGCAAAGAGGATCCCAGGGGATCAGGTAAGGCACCAACAGCATCTATACAGATCCCAAAATCTGCAAAGGGAGACACAATGAGATGACTGTCAGTGTAGCCTAATTTCTCCAGGGAAGAGTATCCACACCACCAGGAAAGAAGGCCACTTCCCTGTTGCTAAGTACTGTCCAATTCATACAATCTTTCCTGATAGGGTCAGAGAGAATATGATATTTCAGTTGGGAATGGAATTGAAGAAAATTATTCCGGTGGGTTCATAAGTAAAGGTGGAATAGGAATACGAATTGGAAATAATCACATGTCCAATTCTAGAAAAATGACTAGGTAAATTACAACACAGCCACATGACACCTTTATTAAAAATGAAGACTATACTAAGAATTGGGGATCATCCACTCTCATCTGGCTTGTTTCCATCTGAACTCCTGGCTTTTATCTATGTCTTCCACAGCCTATGTATTATTCAGAGTTCTCCAGAAGGACAGAACTAATAGGATATACGTATATATGAGAGGGAGCTTATTAGGGAGAATTGGCTCACAGGATCACAAGGCAAAGTCCCATGATAGGCTGTCTGAAAGCTGGGGAAGAGAGAAGCCAGTAGTAGCTCAGTCTGAGTCCAAAAACCTCAGAAGTAGGAAAGCCTACAGTGCAGACTTTAGTCTGTGGCCGAAGGCCCGGGAATCCCCTGGAAAATCACTGATGTAAATCCAAGAGTCCCGAGGCTGAAGAACCTGGAGTCTGGAAGCATCCAGCTCGGGAGAAAGAGGAAAGCCAGAAGACTTAGTAAGCAAGGTCATCCCATCTTCTTCTGCCTGCTTTGTTCCAGCCAATTGGATGGTGCTTACCCACATTGAGGGTGGGTCTTCCTCACCAAGTCCACTGACTCGAATGTCAATTTCCTCTGGCAGCACCCTCACAGACAAACCTAGAAACAATACTTTTACCACCTATCTAGGTATCCTTCAATCCAATCGAGTTGACACCTAATATTAACCATCACAGCCTATCATAAGTGCAACAGCTAGAGTTTGGTTTTAAAATCACAAATCAATTCACATCATGGTTATGCTTTCAAAACTTTCCAACAGCTTCTTACCATACTCTTAATGAAAGTCACAGTCGGCCGGGTGTGGTGGCTCATGTCTATAATCCTAGCACTTTGGGAGGCCAAGGTGAGCAGATCACAAAAGGTCAAGAGATCGAGATCATCCTGGCCAACATGGTGAAACCCCATCTATGCTAAAAGTACAAAAATTTGCCAGGCGTGGTGGCAGGCACCTGTAACCCCAGCTACTAGGGAGGTTGAGGCAGGAAATTGCTTGAACCTAGGAGGCAGAGGTTGCAGTGAGCTGAGATTGCACTCTAGCATGGTGACAGAGCAAGACTCTGTCTCAAAAAAAAAAAAAGAAAAAGAAAGTCATAGTCCTCACCCTAGCTTGCAGGGTCTTATGAGTCCTCAAAACTCTGCTCCCTGCTATTTTTCTGACACCAACTCCTACCGTTCTCCCCACCCCGATCACTCCCTTCCAGTCACCGACCTCCATGAGGTCCCTCAAATGTTCTTGCATACACTCACCCCAGGGCCTTTGCACAGTGACTCCCTCTGCCTGGATGGTCTTTTTGCTCACTCCCTCAGCAACTTCAGTCCTAGGCCCGGATGCCATTTTCTCATTAAGGCCTCTACAACTACCCTGTTTAAAATTTAAACACATACACACACACACTTGCTTCTTTCCTGCTTTATTTTTCATCACATCTCGTATTATCATCTCACACTTATATATCTTATGTATTTGTTTTGCATACTATTTCTCTGAACTAGAAGGTGAGATCTGAGAGGGCAGGTATTTTGGTTCATGCCATTCACTGCTATGTCCCCAGAATCTAGGATGATTACACAATAGGTGCTCCAAAAGTATATGCTGATTGAATGAAATAAATGACGAATGAGACACTGCACTTGCTTAATGGAAAAATACACTTGTTATGAAAGTAGAATGCACAACTATATACACTCAGAATGAGTTTAATTACACAAAATAAACATATGTCTTGCATAAGAAAGAGACTGGAAGGAAATTCAGCATCATGTGGACAGTGGTTAAATTTAGTGGTAGTAGTATTAATAATTATTATATTCTTCTCAGTACTTTTCTGCAGGGGCCAATTTTCTACTGTGGCCATGTGTAATATATTTTAGCTGAGGGGAAATGATTGGTTTTGTTTTGTTTTAAAAAAAATAAAAGTTGAAACATGAGCTTTGATGGATTAATCAGTTTAATGATCATTTCCACAGCACAAAAGACAGGCAACCTATTAAATGCCTGCTGCGCATGTCATCTGTGGCGAGACACGAAGGAAGATACAGTCTTATGTTATCCTGTGTTTAGCCCCAGTGCCTGGCTTGTCCCACGTGCTCATCAGGAGTTTAAGAATGGAAAGAAGAGTGGAAAGGAAAGAGAAAGAAAGAGAGGAAGGAGGAAAGGAGGGAGAAGAAGTGAGAGAGGGAGGGAAGAAAGGAGGTGAGGGGATGCAAAGGAAAGAGGAGGGTTGACTAAGAGACAGTAAAAGGCATGCCGATGTGAACATATTCTGATGTGCTGATATGCTGATGGTCCCTGAGGGGAGGAGAGGGGAAGGGAAGGGAGGGGAAGCAAGGGGAGGGAAAGAGGAAAGGGTAGGGGAAAGGGTAGGGGAAAGGGAAGGGGAAAGGGAAGGGGAAGGGAGGGGAGAGAAGGGGGGAGGGGAGAGGAAGGGGGGGAGGGGAGAGGAAGGGAGGGAGAGGAGGGGAAGGGGAAGGAAGGGAATGGGAGGGGAGGGGAGAGAAGGGAGAAGGGGAAGGGAAGGGGAAGGAGAAGGGGAAGGGGAAAAGGAAGGAAAAGGGGAAAGGGAGGGAAGGGGAGGGGAGGGGAGGAAGGAAAGACTATCCGAGAGGGAGGGAAGAGGGAATAAATCTACACATCAAAATCTCATTCTCTATCATGTTGGAGTATGAAGGCTTCTGCCCTAGTTCCTGGCTGGGGTGGGGCCACCTAGAGAGGCCAGTCCTTAGGCTGGGGCAATCATCTGTTGAGCATTCACTGTGTGTCAGACCCCAGATTACTTGGGGTCCAGCCATGCACAAGTGCCTTCAACTCTTGAGCTCCACCGCACAATGGGATGTTCACATCAGCACCCCTTTTAATGTCTCTTAGGCCACGTAATGAACTGATGAGATAGGAATTATTTGCCCCAACTTAGAAAGGAAACACTGAGGCCACAAGAGAGGAGACAGCCCCTGCCCAAAGTCACACACACACACACACCTATTAAACAGCAGAGACAGATTTGACCCTGTTCTCCAAAGCCTTTTATTTTTCCCAACTACACATGGTTCCTTGGAAAGGGCATTGGAGTGTGGAAGCAGATCTGGAAAGAGGGGAGTCTCTAAGGCTAAGAAGCAAACGTGCTGGCCCTCAGGCCATTTAGGGCCTGGTTTTCTGTGCTTGTATTTGCATCTCCAGACGCCCCCGGGAATGAAATCTTCCGTGTTGTAGAGACTGTAGTTCACCCGAGGTCAGGGTAATTGTGCATGATTAACGGTTGTCTCTTCGTGAAAGACCCACACAAACACTCCAAACCAACTTAGTTGTAATTTCATACTTCTCCCAGTCCATTTAGAAGAACAGGGTTTTATTTCCTGCATGCACGGCCATGAAATCAGAATCTTCAGCTCAGGAAAAGAACTTTTAAACCTCTGATTCACAGACTGTGTTTTGCCAAGGCCAGGGCCAGACAGCAAGGAATGTGTCTGGCCCCTTTAGGGAAGAAGGAAGGAAAAGAGAGGTTATAATAGAAAGGGGAGGTACTTGTCCATTGCTCACTGTGCACCAAGCATCACTCCATGTTTATTAGATGAGTTAGCTCCCTCAGTCCTCAAATCCAATCTGTAATTGTCTCCGTTTTACAGATAAGGAAACTGAGGCACAGAGAGGATATGTAGTTTAGGTCACGTGGCTACATAGTCAAGGAGCTATGATTTGAACCTTGATCAACTGGTTCCAGAACCAGGTGTTAAGGAAGCCCCATCCAGCTTCATGTTTTAGATAGGCTCCAAACCTTCACTGTGGTCATCAGTCAAATCAACTTGATTGACAACTGAGTGTAAAATGGTTCCTTTACAAGCAATGACATCATGCCCATCAAAACTAGAGTTATCACCCTTCTGATGGCTCATGTCACATCGCCCACCTGTTCCCAGCTCAAGACCCATCCAAACTGCTCCCTTGGTCTCAGCCACGCCCATCGACCTTCTGTGTCCCCATGGGCATGATGCTTTTGCGTCTCTCCACACCTTTGCACCTGCTGTGCCCCCCACCTGGAATGCCAGTCTTGTCCAACCTTTGCCCGCTTCGCTAAATCCTGCTCACCTTTCGTGACTCGAGTTGAGCATCTCCCCCAATAAATAGCTGATGAGTAGATGAAGCAAAACATTAAGTCCACGTTCACTAACTGACATCCCACATCCAGATGTGTCCCTCAACGGGGTTTTGTTTGTCCGCACGGTGCTTTTAACAATTTGAATTAGTTGCCTATAATTTCCAAAGTAAGGGATATCACCTTAAACAATTTTTGGAGTTCTAGATGTTCTTGAAAAGCCAGACGATCTGGTGACTGGACCTAAAACCTTGCAGAGCCACCGTTGGCCGGAGCTGGGCAGTGGCTCTCCTGTTTGGTGGATGGGACATGGGTTTTCCAGATCACCAGAGCCCTCTCCTCCCCCATGGCTGCTCGCTTCATTCATGTATCACCCTGTGTTAGTCAGGGCTGTCTAGAGGGACAGAACTAATAGAATAGATATAAAGAGGAGTTGATTAAGGAGTACTGACTCACATGATCGCAAGGTAAGATCCTATAATAGGCCATCTGCAAGCTCAGGATCGAGGAAGTTAGTCCAAGTCTCAAAGCTCAAGAACTTGAAGTCCGATGTAGGAGGGCAGGAAGCATCCAGCATGGGAGAAGGATGCAGGCCAGAAGACTAAACCAGTCTAGTCTTTCCACGTTCTTCTGCCTGCTTTTTATTCAGGCTGCGCTGGCAGCTGATAAGATGCTGCCCACCCAGATTGAGGGTGGGTCTGCCTTCCCCAGTCCACTGACTCAAATGTTAATCTCCTTTGGCAACACCCTCACAGACACACCCAGGAACAATACGTTGGATTTTTCAATCCAATCAAGTTGACATTCAGTATTAACCATCACACACCCACATCCGGCCTGTGTAGGTCTTGGAGTTCTTCAGACTTGTTCTATAGGACAGTCTGCAAAATAGAAGTTTTTTGCAGAGAAAGGGCAGAATTGCCCCTTTTCACTGTGGTAACTGCCTGGCCTTGCCCACTGCAGGATATATTATATAACAAGTCAGGCCACTGGCTCCAGAAATGCATGATAGGAAAAACCACATCCTATTCATTTATTTATTTCAGAAATATTTTTTGTAGGACTCCCGATGTGCAAGGAATTCTGTCTAATTGGCATACATTTCTGGGAAGCTGCCAGAAGGCAGTCACCTCTAACCCTCTAACTTTTTATCTCTTTTTCTTGAAACCTTTAAAATGCAGCTTCGCCATGCTGTATCCAAGTTCCTAAGGCTTAGAAATTTCATCTTGTAAATGGACCATTAAAGACCCCCTCCCCTGCCTCCTCTTGATGACTCCTTTGGCGGTTGATGTGGCTCTTTGACTCTGTCTTTCAGATGCTCTGGGTATCAGCTAATCTACAGCTCACTTTCATGTGTGCTTACTTAGAGACGATGAGCGGAAGAGCCCCAGGACTGTGCCTCCTAGTCAGGCTCATTACAGCATCTTCAGCCTGTGCAGAAGATGCAGATCCCTTACCCCAAACCCAGTCTGGCAACTTTTATTGAAGCTTAGGCTTTAACTGGGGATTTTAAAGAGCTGGGGGTTTTATGGGAGACAGCTGGAATGCCAATCCCTATAGGTAGCCACAGTCAGAGCCTCCAGAAAGGAAACAGTGGGTTTCCAGGCAGACCAGTTCAGCCTCTTCATGCCCAGGGGAAGAAGGAAGGAGGGGACTGCCAGCTGCTCTCTGATCTTTGAACCGAACCTGAGCCTGTCAGCTTCACAAGGGAGCAGTAGAGAATTCAGTCAACTTGAGGGTCCCTGTTCTCTCCACCTGGGATACCTCACCCAGTCCTAACCTCCACTGTCCTGAGTGCAGTAGCCCCACATCCTTGCCTGTCTGCTCTCACCAGCGGTAAGGCTGTTCTGATTCTTCTCTGGCTGGTGATTCTAGAAACTCAGACCTCAGGTGGTTGCCATGGCAACTGGGCTCAGTTTTTTTTTTTTTTTTTTTAACTGTGTTCTATATCCAAGAGAATGAGGGTACATTTGGGGAAGGGGTGGGGCTGGTGGAGGAAGCTCCATCAGGTTTCCCTTCCTGCTTCTGGCCTTTTATTTCAGGCTGAGACCACAGCCATGTGAGAGGACAGGGAGTAATTCCTGGAGGGGATTCGGCAGGACGCAATCAGAGGGCCACTGGGGGGTTTCCCAGGCTTCCCCTCTCCATTTCCTTCCTAATTGTGACATCATGAACGCCCTAACAAGTTAGGCCTGTGGGAGGTTCCAATTCCTGCCTGCCCCACTTCCCCTGCCACCTCTCCCAGCTACAGAAACTGACCCAGACCTGCAGAGAGACAGAAAGACAGAAGGACATCCAGTCTGGGGACCTAGGGCCTCGGCTCTGCCGCGCGATGGCTGTGTGACCCTAGGAAATGCACTTTGCTTCTCTGGGCCTCAGTTTTCCCATCTGTAAAGTGGAGTAGGTGGTCCAGGAAAAAAAAAAGACAATCCAGTTTTCTCTCAGCTGCCATTTCCCAACTATTGGTAGAGACTGCCTGAAGCACTCCGTCGAGAAGTCAGTTAGAATATCAGAGTTCTACTCTGCCATTTTTATAAAACACATCCACAGCTTCTTACCTGCAGCCTGCGGCTCTGGCTTCTTTGGGGTAGGAAACAAAAGTCACTGCAAAGCCGTCTAAAGGAAGAATATTTCCAAATTATCAAGATTGTTTTCCTCATAATCTCTTACGTTTTCTCATCCACATCTAGTTCAACTGCAAGTGCTTTTGGCAACTCAAATCCGATTGGCTGTTCTAAAGCATGCAATTTCATTTTTATCAATGCTGTTCTTTTTTTACACACTCACTGATATGAAATTTTATTAAATTGTATAATTATAATAACATAAAGGGACAGATTCAGCTTATGTGGGGTCTGAAGGTTATACCATTTGGAAGTTCTTTCAGAGGAAAAGAAAAGAAATTACAAACATAAAATTACCTGCTAAACATAGATGCCCATTTAGAATGAGAACATGTCACAATGTGAATCACAAGTTTCTACTTTTTAAAAAATGAAAATACGACAAATATCACAAAATCCAGAGAAGGTGATCGTAATATTTGTATTAGTTAACTACCTCTCATATCACTAAAATATTTTTTATCCTACAACTTCCGGCTACAAACTCTTAATAATTTCTTCTTTATGTAATAATTTTTAAATAATGTTTTCTAGAGGAAGACTAGAATAATTCAGTATTTTCTTATAGTTAATTAAAAATTGTTTATATTTGAAATACATAAGATGTACAACTTCATGTACAGAAATAATCACCATTGGTAGCACTGCTTCATGGTATGTCCAGGATCCACAGAAATGAATAAATTCTATTTTACATGATTCCTAGTCAATAAAAAGGGAGTATAGGGTATGCACACTTGAAAGCTGTACTTACAAGCAAATTCCTGCTAGAAAGGAACTTCTATTTTTATGAGTTGTTGTTCTAATGGAATCCTCTTATGGTTTTATGAGTTTGATGACTGAACTTTCTGATTCTGTACAGTTTAGAGTTTCTCTTCCACTACCCACATACCTCTGGTACCAGGCAACACAGAACATACTCATATTGTGACACGCTCTCTGACTCTGCACTGAATGTCACAACATCAGTAAGTAGGCACAGTAAGAGTAGGAAGAGTTCTAGAAGCCATTCCTACATTGGGACGGCTAGAAACAACTGCACGTAGAAATGACTTTGATTCACACAGGTATATCTCTTGAAAACCAGTCTAAATATATTCCTAAATCAGCTTTATTTTAACAGTCATTCTAGTGGCCCCTGACATCTGGGAGGAGTGAAAAGATACTTGTTTTACCCAATACATTTTAAATACTTTATTTTGAAAAATGTTGAAAAACATCAGGAGATATATCTAATAAAAGACTTTATCCAAAATATATGAAGAACTCTTAAAACTCGACAAGAAAATGAACAACCTGATTAAAAAATAGGGAAAAGACCTGAAGAGACACCTTGCCAAAGAAGTTATACAGATGGCAAACGAGCATATGAAAAGATGTTTTACATCCTAGGTCATTAGGGAACTGCAAAGGAAACAACAATGGGATACCACTATACACCTACTAGAATGGCCAAAATCCAAAACATTGACAACACCAAGTGCTGACGAGGATATGGAGCAGCAAGAATTCACATTCATTGCTGGTGAATTCACATTCAAACGGTTTAGCCCATTTGGAAGACAGTTTGGCAGTTTCTTAAAAAAGCTAAACATGTCCAAGTGCAGTGGCTTACAACTGTAATCCCAGCACTTTGGACGGCTGAGGCAAGTGGATCACGAGGTCAAGAGATTGAGACCATCCTGGCCAACATGGTGCAACCCCATCTCTACTAAAAATACAAAAACTAGCTGGGCATGGTGGTGTGTGCCTGTAATCTCAGCTACTTGTGAGGCTGAGGCAGAAGAATCACTTGAACCTGGGAGGCAGAGGTTGTGGTAAGCCAAGATCACACCACTGCACTCCAGCTGGGCAACAGAGGGAGACTCTGTCTCAAAAAAAAAAAAAAAAAAAAAAGCTAAACATACTCTTACCATACAATCCAGAAATCATGCTCCTTGATATTTACCCTAATGAATTGACAACTTCTATCCACACGAGAGCCTGGACACAGATGTGTAGGCAACTTTATTCATAATTGCCCAGACTTGGAAACAACCACTTACCTTCAGTATGTAAGTGGATAAACTATAGTATATCCAGACAATGGCATATGATTCAGCCCTAAAAGAAATGAGCTATGCAGCCATGAAAAGACATGGTGGAAACTTAAATGCATATTACTATATGAAATAAGCCAATCTGCAAAGGCTATGTACTGCATGAATCCAACTATATGACACTCTGAACAAAGCAAAACTATGGAAACAGTAAAAGGTCAGTAGTTTCTAGGGGTTGAGAGAGAGAGGAATGAACAGACAGAGCACAAGAAATTTTTTTAGGGTAGAGAAACTATTCTGTATGATACTACAATGGTAGACGCATGTCATTATACATCTGTGCAAACCTATAGAATGGGAACAGCAAGAGTGACACCCTAATGCAAACTATGGACTCAGGTGATGATGTGTCAATGTATGTCCCTCAGTTGTAACAAATGTGGGGAGCATGTTGTTGATAAAGGGAGGCTGTGCAAGTGTGGGGACAGGGTTGTGGGAGATCTGCATCTTCCTATCAATTTTTCTGGGAACTTAAAACTACTCTGAAAATAAAGTTTATTAATTAAAAAAAAATTTTTTTAAACACCATGACCTCATGAACATATTGCTAGGGCTCCTCCCAGGACCCTAGGAGGGGTCTGTGCATGTGAGGTCCAGAGCTTAAATGTCATTTGGTTATTTTCTGAGAACAAGTATCATTGAGTCAAACAGGTCTGGGAACCAAGAAGATTGATATTTGGTAAATATACACCTCAAGATGAAAGAGAACCTACACACTTCTCTTTCATCTTGAGGTATGTATTTACCAAAGTGTGCAACAAGCTTTGCACAGCAGTTAGTCTACTTGCAGAGGGGAGAGAGAAGGCCAACTCTTCATTGAGCAGAGGATGGTAAAGAGAGTTTCTACTGTAATTGCCAATATTTGTTGAGCTTCTACTACATATCAGACAGTGTGCTAAGTGTTTTATAGAAAAACTTCATGATAGCCATATTCTTACTTCCAATTTAGAGATTTAAAAAACTGAAAAATGAAATGAGTTACTAGAGGTCTTACAGATACAATGAAGCTGAGATCTAAATGAAGGTATGCCTGGCTCTATGGAGTCACACTGCCTTAATCCAGGGCTTCAGCAATACATTTAACCATCTATCTTTTTGATAGTATGGTGTAATGGTATAATGGCACCAGCCGTGATGTCCTCCCTGAGGTTGTGCATGTCAAAATTAAAATGAGATCATGGAACAACATCACCTTTTAACTGTGAGATGCTGCATGTGATTTTCAGGATCCAGGGAGAATAGAGAAATCACTAAAGGTCTTTCAAACAGAATGAGTTTAATACAGGGAATGGACTACCTAAATCACGGAAGGGCTGAGAAGCCAACAGGAAAGGCTGAAGCAAACCCAAGGACAGCAAGAATAAGGATTCCCTTGGGCTGGAGGGACAGGAAGAGAAGGTGATTTTGCCAGAGTCAGAAGCTGGGGTATCCAGTAGGTGCCACAGCCCTGGCAGGGGCTGCCCACACAGTTGAGATAATGGAAGGAAGGGCTATCCGAAAGGAGATAAACACAGGGAGAAAAGACAGCAGCTGCTAGTAATGCCCCAGAAGCAGAAAGAGGGGTAGAAATGCCCTGGCTTCTCCCATTGCCCCACCCTCCAGCATTTCTCCCATTGGCCAACCCTTTACAGGAGCCTGGGAAACATAGTTCCCTATGATGAACAACAGAGCACAGCATGGAAAGTACAGGAAGTGGATTGAAAGCAAACTTGCTATTAACCACACCACATATACACAAGATACTATTATTATCAGAGAGAGCTCCAGGCTCCTGATTGACAGAGGAGGGAGGCTTAGACATGGGATTCTAAAATAACACTCCATTTCTCTCTTCCCACATGCCTAGAACAAAGGTAAAAAATAAAGTGAAAAAACTCAACCAGAGGTTTCTACATTTCTGAATAAAATCTTGACTGTACAAAACAGTTGCGGTGGAAGAGTTGCTAAGAAAAAGGGGGATGGGCAGATTCTACATTTGATTCTGCCTGCAAGCTGCAAAAAGATAGCAGTCCAAGGGCAGGGTTTATTTCCATCATAAAAATAGAGGGAGGCCTCGGGACTGATGGAAGTGACCTGCCCCCTCATCGGGGCCTCTGGTGAGGAGGCACATAGGAGCTCAACCCCAGAGACCAAGAATGACAGCGTCCCTCTGGCACTCTTGATCCGTCAGAAACTGACAGCCCTCCTGTCCAGCAGTGAGCTGGCCAGCAGCTGCTGCGGCAGCATCCTGCTGGAGGGTGTTGATGAGAGGGAGAAAACAGCCCCAGCCAGAAGCCACCCATCCCACTGCTCTCTTCATTGATGCCCTCCCCTGGATTCTGTCTTGAGAGGCAAATGCAGTTCCAGAGAAGCACTTTTGGCCTCATGATTTCTGAGCATCATTTCTCCATCAGGCCTGGTATTTGCAGATGGCTCCTAAGTCCAGGACTATCTATCCTCATTTGCTGTTGGAGCCCCCAGCGCCTTACAGTTTAAGGCATAGGCCACATCCAGCTCCTTTGGGGTATGTGTTCTCACTCCTTTAGGACTGGAACACTCCTACAACTCCTTTTTGTCATGGTAGCACTGCCTCACCTCTCAGATCTCAGTAAATGTCACTTCCTCGGGTGACTCCTCTCTGAGCACCCTCCTAACGAAAGTGATCTATGCTTCATAGCACTCTGTACTTGCCTTCCTGTTAAACTCTATTGTTATTACTCATGTAATTACTTAGACCAGGGATTGGCAAACTACAACCAGCAGGCCAATACAATCTATTGCCAGTTTGTGCAAATAAAATTTTATTGGAACACAAGCATGTTCATTTATTTACATATTGTCTATGCCTGCTTCTATACTACAATGATGGAGTTAAGTAGTTGCAGTGAAGACCTCATGGCTGGCAGAGCCTAAAGTATTTACTATCTGGCCCTTTAAGCAAAGCTTTGCTAAACCCCAACCACAGTTATAAAAAGTTTCTTGATCATCCATCCCTGTGCGCAAAATATTTTTATTACTCTCCTTCCTAAAATAGTATGTGGATATGTATTTTAATTATATTTTAAAATTATATGTATTTTAATTGTATGTTTAAATTATATACATGCACTACTTAGTAATACTCCTCATACAGTATGAAATACAGTAGTAGAAAATGTTTAGGATTGAATTATATATATGGCAGCGCTAATATTTTCTCCCTATGCTCAAGCATCATTAGTCCAAGATGGTGCTTAAAGCATGGGGGGCATTAAAGATGTTTATTAGCTTAATAAAAGCCCTCTCTGAGGCTGCAGATCTTCCCAAACTGAATGAGCAACTCTCTTGTGCCTTTGCAAGCCCTATAGATTAAATTAGAGCCATCGAGCATAGGAATCCTCTCAAGACTGAGATGTCTCATTGGGTTTTCCCACAGTGTCCATTGCCCTGTGAGCTCCGTGAAGGCGGGGACTTTTTGTCTCTTGTGTCCACTGTCATAAACCCAACATGTAGACAATGCCTAGAACATAGTGAGAATCTAATAAATACGTGCTGTCAGAAGGAATGAATGAAAAAGCATACCTCCCACACCAGAAAATAACTGACATTTTCTCCCATTTCTACCTTCTTCTTGAAAGACCCTCAGGTCAATAGGCACTTTGTTTTTGCATTGTGAATCTTTTTTTTTTTTTTTTTTTTTTTTTTTTTTAATTAAAGGTAGGGCTGGGAACGGTAACCTACAATCCTAGCACTTTGGGAGGCCAAGGTGGACGGATCACTTTTAGGTTGGGAACTTGAGACAAGCCTGGCCTGGTCAACATGATGAAACCCGTCCTCTACTAAAAATATAAAAATTAGCTGGGCATGGTGGGACATGCCTGTAGTCCCAGCTACTCAGGAGGCTGAGGAAGGAGAATCACTTTAACCCAGGAGGCAAATGTTGCAGTGAACCGAGATCACGCCGCTGCAATCCAGCCTTTTTTTTTTTTTTTTTTTTTTTTCAGAAAGAAAAAGAAAGAAAGAATTAAAGACTGTAATATATCCCTCTGCCATGTCTTTTTTTTTATTTGTTTTTAATAATTTCAACTTTTATTTTAGATTCAGGGGTACATGTGCAGGTTTGTTACATGGGTATATTGCCTGATGCTGAGGTTAGGATACAAATGATCCTATCACCCAAGTAGCAAAGCGCAGTACACGACAGTTATGTTTTCAACCCTTGCCTCCTCCCTCCTTCCCACCTCTAGTAGTGCCCAGCGTCTATTGCTGCCATCTTTATGTCCATGAGTTCTCAATGTTTAGCTCCCACTTATAAGTGAGAACATGCTGTCTTTGGCTTTCTGTTCCTATGTTAATTCACTTAGGATAATGGCCTCCAGCTGTATCCATGTTGCTGCAAAGAACATGATTTCATTCTTTTTCATGGCTGCGTAGTATTCCATGATGTATATATGCCACGTTTTCTTTATCCAAACCACTATTGATGGGCACCTTGGTTGATTCTAGTTTTGTTATTGTGAATAGTGCTGCAATGAACATATGAGTGCAGGTCTTTTTGGTAGAATTATTTATTTTCTTTTGTATATATACCCAGTAATGGGATTGCTGGGTCAAAACTATCACCAGAATAAACAGACAACCTACAGCAAGGGAGAAAATATTTATGAACTATGTAGCCAACAAAACTCTAATATCAAGAATCTATAAGAAACTTAAACAATTTAACAAGCAAAAACCAAATAATCCCATTAAAAAGTGGGCACAAGACACGCACAAACACTTCTCACAATAACACGTACAAATGGCCAACAAACACATGAAAAAGTGCTCAACATCACTAATCATCAGAGAAATGCAAATCAAAACTGCAATGAAATATCATCTCATACCCATCAGAATGGCTAGTATTAAAAAGTCAAAGCACGGATGTTTGCCAGGCTGCAGAGAAAAGGAAATGCTTATACACTGTTGGTGGGAATGTAAATTAGCTCAGCCACTGTGGAAAGCAGCTGGGAGATTTCCTTCATATCTGTTATGTCAGCCTCGCTTTCTGGTCTGTCCTACAAGCTGGGTGCAGGCCGCTCTTAAAGCTCTCACCCACAGGGCCAGCTATCTACTGTGCCTCTATACTTTGCACGTTTCCCAGGTGCATCGGACTCAAAGAGTCTGACACACACCATTGTCTCACCCAAACATTTCCCTCCCACCCTGTCGCAGAGAACATACCACCAACAGATCCAGCTCAAGTTGAAAACCAGGGGGCTCACCATGATTTCCTCTCTTACTTCACTGCACCAGTGCTCTTCTAGGTAACCTCCAGATAATTACCTTTGATGAGCTGTGGACTCCACCTCATCAAAATTCTCCTCTGCTTCCCATGCCCACTGCCCAAGTCTAAGCCAATCCTCTTCCTCCTAGATTCCTGCAACAGCTGCATCACTAGTTTCCTGGCCTCTCCTCTCCTACTAACAAATGTTTTCCCTCACAGAGAAAATCCCAGGGATCCTTCTAACAGGCACATCTGAAATGAAATTATAACTCCCTTTCATGTCTCTCTACTGGCTTCAGTAGAGCATCCAAACTTCTTAGAGTTATGGGATAAGCCTTGCGGAGCCTGGTTTCTGCTCACCCTGCAAAGCTGCAGATGTTGAAGGTAGAAGAAACTAGAATCGGAAAACTGACATCTGCCACATGACCATGACACTGAGTCCTGTGCTGGGTGCTTCATGCTTATTCCCATCCTGACATGTCCCCTGTAAATTGATCTATAAGTTTACCTTTCAGCCCTAGGTTGGTCTCAGGCTTATAGCATTTTTCTTATTGTTTAATATGTTTATTTCAGAAAATAGAATGTCAAACATGTCTGTTCCATTGAAGGTCCAAATTAATTTCCTTTTAATCAATCAACAATTTTTGTTGCTTAATCAGCAGAGTGTGAACCATTTGTTCTACGCCCACTACCTTCTGGGTGTTTTATCTTCAAGGTATTTTAACCTGTATCAGCCGATGGTACCCGCAAGTAAAACTGCACGTTTTTAAAAACCATACTGAACTCCTTAGAATTAGGTTTGGTTGCATGTGATGAAAAACTCAAAATATTAGTTTAAGAAAACTAGCAGCTTATGTCTGTCTCTCCTAAAATAAGTCCAGAGACAAGCAGTCTAGTGTGATATGGCAGCTTAATAATCAGAGGAGACCCAAGCTGCTTTTTTCTTGTTGTGCCACCTTTCTTAACTTCCTGCCTCTTAGTCCAAAATAGTTGTTGGGCTCTAGCCTTTATGTCTGCGTTCCAACCATATGGAGGAGCAACAGAAGAAGCAAAGGGTTTGTTCCAACTGTCTTTTTAAGGACATTAACCATACGACAACACCACTTAAATTTTAATGGGCAGAGCATGCCCACACTTTGCTAGAAGGAAGTCTGGGAAATGTCTTTATTCCAGCTTCCACTGCCCAGCTGAAGATGGAGGTTCTATTACTAAGAAAGAAAGAGAGAATGGGCATGGGCCAATGGTCGTGAACACCAATCTACCACAGGTGTTCAGCTATCCCACACTGCTCTGAGCTAGGATATCTCAATGACCATTACACAAAACAAAAAGAGACCAAATTTAAGTTAAAGATTGCACAATGTGCAATCAGGCAACTCTATTTATTCATCTATTCATTTGTTCATTCATTCAACAAATATTTATGTAGCATCTGTTGTAAACTGAGCACAGGGCAAGATACAAGAACTGAAAAAGAATATGAAGCAAGGAATGAGTTGTCCTGCTTGATCCCCACAGTGGTAATGAGAATGCCATGACAAAGGGGTTGATGTACAAACTGTAAATGGATGACTTTATTGTAGCCTGAATGCTGGTCCTCTAGAGTAATGCCTTTACTTTAGCATGCAGGTTTTGACTACTTTTTTTCTTATATAAATAAACCCTCAAAGGACAAAAAAGAGTTTCTAATCTCAAGAAAATGAGTGTATGTGTGCTTTAGAAGTAAGAAAAATAAAAGGCAATTTCAATGAAAAAAAATAAAGAAAATATTGAATTATTCACAAGCTTACTCTTTAGGTTATTTAAAATGAAACAATGTATTACATAGTGAATAAATATCATTACATGTATCATTATGTATCACAAGAAAGCACTAAGAATATAACAGTACAGACCAGCAGTTCCAGTAAAGCCTGCTTGGTCACAAATGTGAGGTTGCAGAACTCTTCCCAGGTCTTCAGACTGGGCCACCTAGAGCTCATCTTGCCGAGTAAACGTCAGAGTGTGGCCTGCTCTGCCCCCTCCCCCAGTCATGTCCAAGGTCAGAATCCAGCCAGGGGCCTCAAACAGGCAGAAATATTTATGCCAACTCCAGAATACCAAACCTAAGAGACAGAGCTGATGCCACTTGAAAGGAATCGGGGCAGAATCTCCGGAGATTAAGAAAATGACAGTGACCAAATTGCAAAGGGGAAGGGGGTGAGAACAAGTGGAGATTAAAGCAGCTGGGCCATTTGTTACTTTGATTTATGCCTTTTTTTATTTTAAAGGGAATTAAAGAAGATGAATTAAGACTTCATTAGATCCCGACAACTTCAGGAATATTAATCCATCTTCCATTTGCATTAAGACTCACAATCTCTCCGGTCTCTCTGGGGCTAGGGTGATGGAAAGAGAAAGCTATGGATGTGTTTCTGTCTTCCCCACCCTGCACCCCTCTACCTCTCCCCTCTGGCCACTTTCCCTTTCATGTCTTTGTTTGACATCTAGGAAAGAATCATGAGGTGTTGAGTATCATTAACTTCCAAACACCTATGAAATCAGTAGGAAAGTGCAAACATTGTGGACCCCGACCGTCTCTGCAAATGATCTATCCTAAAGTCCTCCCCTTTGGAGATGAAAAGAAATAGTTTGGCAGACTGACAGTCTTGGGGAGAGAGGCCTGAATGAACAGGCAGGGGACATGCAGAATAAATGAAAATATGATTGACTTCTTACCTCAGTCCAGCTCACACATGGTTCTGAGCATTTAATAAACAGGTTGACACTCCAAGTTCCCCTCATTAGGTGAACGTGGAGACCCGGACTGTCATAAATCAGAAGGGCAGGTTATCAAAGCTTGTGATCTTTAACTGTGTCAGGGCGCCCTCCTGTCTGCTGAAATGGAGGCAGCAACCTGCAAGCTGCAAAGAATTAGCCACTGTACCACGATTTAATACATATGCACCCAGGAGGAGGCAGGAGGCTGGTGCTACAGGCAGTTTTTCCAGGTACCCAACACATGTGGCTTGCCCTTGGGCATAGTTTACCTGGTGCTGCATGGTACCTGGAGGATAAGGGTGAGGGATGACCCTGTGATAGACCAAGAAATAGACCTGTGTTTAGTTAGACTAGGATCAATGGAGGAAAAATTGCTATGAAGTGTTAGAATTCCCAAGCCAGAACGGGCTTTGGGAAAATCCTCTCATCTTGTAATTTCCCAGCCTAACTTCACATCAAAATCTAATAGGACCAGGCGCCATGGTGGCTTACACCTATAATCCCAGCGTTTTGAGAGGCCAAGATAGGTAGATCACCTGAGGTCAGGAGTTCGAGACCATCCTGGCCAACATAGTAAAACCCTGTCATCTCTACTAAAAATACAAAAATGAGTCAGGCGTGGTGGCAGGTGCCTGTAATCCCAGTTACTCAGGAGGCTGAGGCAGGAGAACTGCTTGAACTCAGGAAGCAGAGGCTGCAGTGAGCCCAGATTGCACCACTGCACTCCAGCCTGAGTAACAGAGCAAGACTCTGTCTTAAAAAAAAAAAAATCAAATGGAAAACTGGTAATTACTAATAAGGTTAAAAAGACTTCTAACCTATGACCCTAAAATTACATCTCATGAGAAATTAGGGCATATGTCCACATAAATCCTTGTATATGAACATTCACAGTGACTTTTTTCATAAGAGCTTCAAACTGGAAATAGCCCAAATATCCCCCCACAGGAGAATGAATAAACATACAGTGGCACATCCATGCAATGGAATACTATTCAGCAATAAAAAAGAAGTGGGCACTGCTGATATATGTAACAGCATGAATGAATCCCAGGGACCTGATGTTGAATGAAAGAATCTAGGGTCAGGAAAGTACATGCTGTGTGATTCTGTTTCCATGAAATTCAAGGACAGACAAGGCTAATCTTGCCTGACAATAAAAGTCAGGACAATAGCAGGACAGAGGGGCAGGATTTGGGGCACAAGGAAACTTTCTGGGGAGGTGGAAATGGTCTACAACTGAATCTGGATCTTGGATACAGGAGTGAATACATTTGCAAAAATTCATCAACTGGTACATTTAATATTTACATATCTTACTATATATGTATATAAAAATCATATCCCAGTAAAGTAAAACAAGTCAATGAAACAAATAAGTGAAAACAAATAAATACAGAGTCTAGAGCCTTTGCATATGCTGTTCCCTTGGCTTGGAATATCCTGTCCCCATTCCCTAATATTTAAGGCTAGCCCCATACTATCATTCAGGTCTTAGCTTAACTCTCACCTCCACAGAGAGCTCTGCCATTCATTGCTGCATCATTTGGCTTTTGGTCTTGTTTTCATACTCCTAATCATGCTTAGAAATTTTCTTGGGTGTATCTCTGCCTCTCCATCCACCCCTGTCAGCAATAGACTGTGAGTGTTTAAGCGCAGGGGTCTTGTTGTGTTCACTGACTATGCTGTGTCTCCATTCACTGCATTGCACCGGCTGTCCACCACTCTCCACCTGCTCTCAGCCTCAGAGTCGCCTTGTTAGCGTGCAGCAGTGCACTCCCCAGACATCTGACTTCTGGGTGGGTCTTGCCCAGTGAGAAACCTCAGCAGGAAATAGAACAGAAAGAAGAGTGGGAGAATGGGGTGACACATCTTCTCTGTGGCATCCCCACAAACTGACTGCACCTCTAGGTCAGTGGTTCTCAGTCAAGTGTATTGTTGCCCCCCAACGGATATTTGGTGATATCTGGAGAAACATTTGGTTGCCACAACTAGAGGTGATGGTACTACTGGCAGCTGGTGGGTAGAGGCCAGGGATGCTGCCAAATACACTACAGTGCAAAGGACAGCCCCACGGCAAAGAATTACCTAACCCCAAATGTCAACAGCGCCCGAGGTTGAGAAACTCTGCTCTCAGTGAAGGTCACGGCTCTTCTAAGGAGGCGTCTCCATAACCCTCTCCTTCCAGGGTCAGGTGAACCTTCCCCCTGAACAATCCTTCAGGCCCAGAGATTGTAAAAGCCCCACAGTTGCAATCCTTGCTGCCTCCCCTATATCCTGCTCACACCTTCGTACCAGCCCCTCTGTGAAAACTCCTCTAATTACCCTAATTGGAGTGCACTATTCTATTTCCTGATGGAATGCTCACGAGCAGGCCATTTCCTCTCCGGCAGCTACATGCTTAGTAAATATAAATAAATATTTATTTAAGTAATGAATGGATAAGACTCTCCTAGAAGACCTGGATTTAAATGTCAAAGATAAATCTTAGAACTCACATATTTTTACAACGTTATTGAAGTAAAATTGACACAGAAAACAACTGCACATACTTAACGTATACAATGTGATGGGTTTGGACATGTGTCTACAGCCATAATGTCATCACCACAATCAAGGTAATAAGCATATTTATCACCTCCAACAGTTTTCTTGTGTCCCTTTGCAGTGCGTGCGTGTGTGTGTGTGTGTGTGTGTAAGAACACGTAACATGAAATTCATCCTCTTAAAACAAATTTTTAAGTGCATACCATATCATTAACTGTACATTAAATGTTGTACAGCATATCCTTAGAATTTACTCATCTTGGGTAACTGCAGCTCTATACTCATTGAACAAAAATTCTCCATTTTCCCCTCCTCTCATTCTGTGGCAATCACCATTCTATCTCTGCTTCTGTAAGTCAGACTATTTTAAATACCTCTTATAAGTGGAATCATGCCATATTTGTCCTCCTGTGACCAGAACTTAATATTTTTTAAAAGATTCCACAGGTGATTCTAGAACAAGACCCACATATGTGCATGGGGAAACTGAGGCCCCGAGAGGGGAAAGTACTTTTTCAGGGTCACGCCATTGTGAGAAGCAGCCTGGGTCCAGAAAGCACCCATTCTTGACATTGATCATTAATTCCATTACCTTTTGATGCTTTCTCTCAAATTATTTTCTCCATACATAACTGATGCCTTAGATATAATGCATATTCCAAAGTTCATGCCTCCTGCATTTTAAAGAAGAACATTCAATCTGTATGATTCTAATCCATTCACTCACACACAGCTCTGACTGTCCTGGCCTGGAGGGGCAGCCCCACAGAGGGGCCAAGGGCCTGAGGACAACAGATATTTCTGGTTCAGTCCCAGGTTCTGCCACATCCAAGCTCCCAAGCTCCATGACCTAGTAAGACTCAGCTCGCTTGTCTGGAAATTGAAGATGATAGTGCTTACCTCTTAGATTTGTTCAAAGGCCTCCATGAGATGATGGCTATAAAGTGAGTGGCACAGTACTGGGCATGTAGTGAGGTCTCAGAGAGTGGTGGGTATGGCTAAGATGCCCTCCAAGTGCAATTTTCTCTGCATTTTGTCTGCTAGAATCCTTGAAATGTCCAATGTGACTAGGTAAGATATCTTGAATCCCCAAAAATAATAGATTCTGCTTGCATTTCTCTATATATTCTTAGTTAAATTGTGGACCAGATAGAAGCTAGTTCCAAGCCACTAAGACCCAGACTGTAGGTCTAAATTGCTGACAATAGGTTTAAACTTGCCAATGAAAAAAATCCACATTCCCATGTAAGCTTAAGAGAACAAAGCTTCCTCTAGGTTTTTTTAAAAGAGTGGAATTAGGATCTCATGTCTTTGTCTTTCCTCTTTACACCCAGATTAAAATCTTTAATACTAAGGGAATTTTCTGATTTTCCACTTAGAAAGAATGAGTTCTATAAGTCAGGATATTTTAAATACCTCTTATAAGTGGAATCATGCCATATTTGTCCTTCTGTGACCAGAACTTACATTTTTTAAAAGATTCCCAAGGTGATCTTTTAGAAGAGTCCCCAGGTGGGCTGGGCACAGTGGCTCACACCTGTAACTCCGACAATTTGGGAGGCCAAGGTGGGTGAATCACTTGAGCCCAGGAGTTGAGACCAGCCTGGGCAACATAGTGAGACCTCATCTCTACAAAAAATACAAAAAATTAGCCGGGCGTGATGGTGCATACCTGTGGTCCAAGCTACTCACCCAGGAGGCTGAGGTGGGAAGATCACTTAAGCCTGGGAGGCAGAGGCTGCAGTGAACTATGATTGTGCCACTACCCTCCAGCCTGGATGACACAGTGAGACCCTATCTCCAAAAATAAGAACTAAAAAAAGAATAAAATAGTTAAGAATGGAAGAGGCAAGAAGATTCATGCCTCTCTTCCTCCATAACTTGCAGACCTCAACACTGATCAGTCTGAGAGAGAACAAAAATGTTTGCTTCTAGCATGGCTTATAAGGCAGACTCAAGAAAGGTGTAAAGAGATGGAGAGAATACGGGTATTTTCTCTTTAGTAGAGACTTTAAATGCAATGGCTCCAGTATGTCCTCAGTATATTCTGAGACGTGGGCTCTTCGCCTGTAAAATGGGGCCATACAATACCTACCTCATGATGCTGCTGTAAAAATTGGCTGCTACCAACAGTGTAAAAGCATTCCTATTTCTCAACATCCTCTCCAGCATCTGTTGCTTCCTGACTTTTTAAGGATCATCATTCTAACTGGTGTGAGACGGTATCTCATTGTGGTTGTGATTTGCATTTCTCTAATGACCAGTGATGAGGAGTTTTTCTTCATGTGTTTGTTGGCTGCATATGTGTCTTCTTTTGAGAAGTGTCTGTTTATACCCTTCACCCACTTTTTAATGGGGTTTTTTTTTCTTGTAAATTTGCTGAAGTTCCTTGTAGATTCTGGATATTACCACCATGGCACATATATACCTATGTAACAAACCTGCACGTTCTGCACATGTATTCCAGATCTTAAAGTATAATTTAAAAAAAGAAAAAATTGACTGCTACACACAGTTGTAGTATTACTTACCATCTACAAGTTCATGTGCTGCCTTTTTTAGTTAACACTCTCGTGATTGCCCCTCCGAAAAATTGATATATTTTTTCTTCAAATTATATAGTCAATATTACTTTAGAAAATGTGAGCAGTGTTTCTAAGAATATTGAAGGAAGTAAAAGGTACCTGAAACCCCAAGATCCTAAAATAGTTACCATTAACACTTAGGGAATGGCTTTTCTTGCATCTCTTTATGCATTTATCCAACCTTGTGTTTTGATGAGCTGTACATTTGTGGAATTTGATTCCAGCTAGGGCACTTTGGATTGCATGACTTGGATAAGTTATTTAATCTTTCTGGGCCTTGGTACCTTCATCTATAAAATAGTACATTCACTTCCTGGGGCTGCTGTAAGAAATTGCCACACACCGCATGGCTTAGAACAACAGAAATCTATTCTCTTTCAGTCCTAAAGGCCAGAAGTCCGAAATCAAGGTGAAAGCAGGGGCTCTTCCAGAGGAGAAGGCTCCAGAGGCTCTGAAGGAGGATCCATTTTGCACCTCTCTCCTAGCTTCTGGTGACCGCTGGCAACCTCTCACGTTCCTTAGCTTCTAGACACATCACTCCAATCTCAGCCTCCATCTTCACATGGCCTTCACCTCCGTGTCTGTGTCTTCTCTTCTTATAAGGATACTCATCATTGGATTTAGGGCTCATTCAGATAATCCAGGATGATCTCATCTCAAGATCCCTAACTTAATTACATCTGCAAAGACTCTTTTAGAATAAGCAAACATTTGCAGGTTCCGGGTGGATATATCTTTTTTGCAGGAGGTGGGGGGCACCATTTGCCCTCCTGCAAATGGAGGTAAGAATAGTTGCCTTCGACAGTTACTTTGATAAACAAGTTGGATGGGATAATGCATATGTGATTTCTGCCATATGATTAATGATCAATAAATGTTGTTTATTGATAATCTTACCTGAAGGAGGACATTGCTCCTTCAGCTTCTTTCTGAAGGAATGAAGTAAGATATAAATAAACAAACAAAAATGAATAATTTTGAAGTTCAGATGGCTGCCAAAAATATGGTTTTCTTGGTTCTGTGTGAGCTTTCTCTAGTGTTTTAAAGTGGAGAGTTTTTATATATGTATGCTCTAATTTTTTTCTATAAATGTCCTTTAGTTTCTCTCTTCATTCTGACTTTTGTTCCTCCTGTCGTAGCTCAGTAGGTTGGCTGTTTTACCCAGAAAAAAAACCCAAAGCTTCAGAAGGTATAATAGATTCAATCAAATCAATTAGATGAATTATGTTATACTTAGAATGAAAAAACTACCATTCATTTCAACATGTAGCTTTTCATGCTTTCATGACATTGAGGTTAAATAGAAATTCTTTACAGCTTTGTTATTTCAAAACATAGGGTTGTTCTGATTTTTTTAAACCTGATAAATGAAAATCAAGACTTATGAAAGAGCAAAGAAAAAGAAAGCAACTGCTCACAGAAAGATTTGTCCTTGACCAAAAGATGTTCCTAGTGCCTTTTTGATGACTTGGCTTACAAAAAGTGAGTAATAATAGAGTGAGAAAAGTAATTGAGAGTCCAGAGGAGTGAGTTTATTCTGGGATATATTACTCTCTACCACTGCAGCATCTGTTGGCAAAGTGACCTCTCTGTCCCTCAGTTTCCCTCCTATAGAATGAGGGAGGGTTGGAAGAAATTACCATGAAGTCTCTTTCAGCTCTGACTTTCTAGAGCTCATAAGTCAAATGTTAACATTGTTCAATTTAAAAGTTAACTTGAATCCCTTCACCAGTGGCTAAGAGAGCATTAGAATTGAGTTCAGTAAGTTTTCTGCTCTCAGAACTCATAATGGCATTTGTTGACTTGGAAACTCCCAGGTCTTTTGACCTAAGAACAGGGCGTTCTGGAGTGGATGAGCAAGACAGGAAATCAACCATCTCACAGAGGAAGCTGAATAACAGTCTCGAGACAACACATTCAGATTTGTCCCAAGGCTGTGTGTCCACTTGTCCAATGGCAGAACCCGAGGTGAAAGTCCAAGGGGAAAATAGCAAGAAGGACATTAATGGATAGAAGGAGATTTGGCTTTCCACATGAAAGAGGAATAGCTCAGGCAAGGGCTGGATTTTACAATTCCTTGTCCCTCCCAACAAGTTTTATAACAGAACGGTTTTTGGTGAACACTCAACCGACTCACTGACTGCCAGTTGTTCAGGAGGGGTAGAGAAGCAGAGGGGACAGGGTATCTCCTGGAGAGCTTGGGTCACCAAAGAAAGCTTCATGAACTCAGGGGGCAGGAAAAAATGTGGAGAGGAGATGGTTCCATTGTGGATCTGCCTGCCTGGCACCCACACCCTGTTACCCCACAATCAGCCACCAGCCTCATTCATTCTAGGCCTTTGTTTCATCACACTCATCATCTCAGCATCCTCTTCTTCCTCTTCTCTTCCTTTCCTTATCCCCTCTTCCTCCTGGTCCTCCTTCTTCTTCCTCCTCCTCCCTTCTTTTTCTCCTTCTTCTTCCTATTCTCATTGAATCCCTGCAATAATCTGTGATAGATATAAGCACTGCCCAACCATATGTCTGGTTCTCCTTCAGCCCTTAGGGCAACTGCACAACCCAATACCCTTTGCATCTGTGTTGAACCATGTGACTAATTCTGGCCAATATAGTGTGGGTTAAAATTATGCCTGTCAAGGAAACAGCCACCAGAGTAGCCCTGTTAAAACATTAAGGGAGATCCTATCATGCTTCTGTTCAAAATTAGAAAATGATTTCTTTTGCTCTCAGAGAACAGCAAAGCCTTGACAATGGCCACAAAAGCCTCCATGCTGCAGAGTGAACACTTCCTTTATCTCCCATCTCCCCTCTGGGCACTGTCCTCCAGCTCCCCACATTCCAGCCATACTCATTCCCTTGGTGGTTCTGACACCCCAATGCATACTCAGGGTATTTCCACTGGCTGTTGTCTCCTTCTGGGATGTTCTCCTCCATAAACAAATGGCTTAATTCCTTGCCTCCTTCAAGTCTTTGTCAGATGTCACCTTCTCAATAAGGACTTCCCCGGCCATACCATTTAGATTACAAAATCTCCCATCCCCATCCCACCACTGAGGCTCAAACTCACCTTCACCTACTCTATCTATGTACTGGCCACCAACAGACTATAAATTGCCTACTTAGTATTAAATAGTTCAGAGTTTATGGTCTGTCTCCCTCCCTATAGAACCGTTCCCCCTATACAACAGTTACTCTTGCTCCCCATAGAACAGTATCTGCAGACATTGCTAAATATCTTGGAGGCAAAAAGAGTTATTTTTTGCTCTACTGGCATCTAGTAGGTAGAGGCCAGTGAGACTGCTAAACACCCTGCAATGCACAGGACAGACCCCACAACAAAAAATTCTCTAGCCTAAAATGTCGGTAATGCCGAGGTTGATGAACTGTGCTACAGAATGGAGCCTCACAAGGACAGGGCTTTTTGATTGATTTTCTATGTATTGCTGTATTTCAGCATCTAGAACAGGACTTGTCACATAGTAATCACTCAATAAATATTTGGGGGCTGAATCATCCTTAGAAATGGTCCCCAGAGTGAAGACTTTCAGATTCTGGAGATCTCAAAAACATGCAAAATTCCTTTTAAAATCAGCAGCAGAACAAATACATGGACACTAGTCGGACAGTGGGAAAGACACAGTTCCTTGTTTGTAAAGGAATCGTTTCCACCGGAAAGAAAGAAAGATGTCCTCCAGCAGCCCCACCCGGAACTCGCACATTGTGTTCTAAGTTTAACACATCTTGTGTTCTCTCTGTTGAAACCCTTGGCTCCAACCCATAATATCTCTGAATCCAGGAAACCATTATGACTGGGCAGGGTCAAAGGTTGCTCCTATTGTAACCCACTTCCTCCATCAGAGTTTTAAATTTGGAAAACGTTCTTATTGCTATTGTATGGAATGTCAGCTCTCAGATAACCTCAGAATTATTTTTATTTATCTACCATAACCACCCCCCACACACCAAAAAAAAAAAAAAAAGGTTTTAAAAAAAACAACAGAGTGGGAGGGGGCTTTCCTCAGAACATACTGTTAACAGAGAAAGAATCAGATAAGAGCCAGCTGGTATTTTCAGCCTTTAACTGAATAAAGGTAAGGAGAGGTCGTTAAATTCCCAGAGGGCCCCCAAAATGAAATTCCAACATAGTTTTTGAGATGGCTGGGATAGGAAAATGATCAGAACCCTTAGAGTGTAGCAATTTTAGGTATTTGTAAGCACTTAAAACTTTAAAGGAGGTTATTCTAATAGTCTAGGACATTTCCGGAACTTAGTGCCCACTTTTTACATAAGAATATGTCCTGGAATTGTAATGAGGACAGCAGAGATATCTCTGGATTTGACCAGGAAAAGAAGAGGATCCTAAGGGAATTTGAGTGATGAGGAATGCCAAATCTTGGAATTACATACAGTAATTAAATGGCAAAAGGAAGATTGTGTTTGCCAACAGCGTGGAAAGATTGGGCGCCTTGCCATTTTTAAGGAGAAGGCATGTTAGAGGACAGAGTAGCTGGAAGGTCTTTGAGGCACGTACAAAGTCAGAACAGAGTATTTCAGTCAGTTCTGCCAATACTCAGAGCCCTTCCTCCATTTAAGGCTCAATGCTAAGTGCTGGCGGTACAGACAGGAGATACCAGAGTGATGCCAGATGCATGGGCTTTGGGTTTTGATGGCTGCTCTACCACTTACATGCTGTGAGCCTGAGAAGCATGCTTAACCTCACTAAGACTTGGTTTCCCCATCTGAAAACTAAGATGGAAAATAATAGTTACCTCATGGGGTGGTTGTGAGGATGCTGTTTGACAGGGTGTCCCGCATGTTGAAAGTACTGAGTAGTAAATATTAGCATTATTAGAAGTAAGAGAAGGTTTTTCTTAAAATGTTCAGATTCTAGTGGGGCAAACATCATCATAATTAAGAGAGCAGCTATCATTTATTGCGTATCTGCTATATGCCAGGTTCTGTACTATCTCATTGAATCCCTGCAATCATCTGTGATAGATATAAGCACTGCCCAACCCTATGTCTGGTTCTCCCTCAGCCCTTAGGGCAACTGCACAACCCAATACCCTTTGCATCTGTGTTGAACCATGTGACTAATTCTAGCCAATATAGTGTGGGTTAAAATTATGCCTGTCACTGCCCTGCTGGAACGTTTAATTGCCCATGTGTGACCCTGACACTCATAATCTTCTTCCCACCATGGCAAGTGCCATTGCAGTTAGTGGGGTCCTGGTCACCACTGAGCCCTCCCTGCCCAGAGAGTCACATTTGCCCACTAACATACCCTGTACTGGCACCTTTCCCTTCTTTTCTCATTTTCTCACTTCCCTATCAGTACTTCCTGGTGAAATCACTTCCCCCAAAGCTCCCTGTACTCAAATTCCAGTTGCTTTGGGGATTACCCACCCTAAGACAATCATCTTCACCACTGAAGATAGACTTTGAAAATCCCATCTGGAATAATCTAGAGATGAACTAAACTCACTATCAAGTTTAAAAAAAAAAAAGTGGGTGTTGCTTCAACTCCTTAATCTAATTTATCTTGAACTATCTTTTGTCTACATGAATATTGCTCTTAGTCCTAGAGTAAGGATGACAGAGAAGAGGCCCCTGCTAATGTGCAAAGGACATGTAGCAGAAGGAAGAAATAACCCTGTATTGCTTTAAGCCATTGAGATTTAGGGACAGGTCATTACTATAGCATGACTTAGTTTCTCCAGGCTCTCATACAACCCTATACAATAAGCACCATACTCATCGCCACTCCGCAGGCAGAGGACATAAGCTCAGAAAAGCAAAGTCATCTGCCCACTTTCTAAATCTTAGACCTAGCGAGCTCTGGGGGGCAGGATTTACACCCATTTCTCTCTGAGTCCAAAGTTCACTCCCAAAACTGTTATACCATACAGATAAAAGGATCATTCATTTGTACTTAAGTAAAGATTTGTAAATTATAAAACATTAAATAACATGAAGAATTTGTTGACAGTATAGTATGTTAGAAGGCTACCCAAGCAAAACCGTGCCTTCTCCTAAGAAGTGAAAGACAGGGCTTTAAAAGCACTTTGTTGCCTAAAATAGGCTGACACCTCTGATATAGATAAAATGACCGAGTATAGCATCCAGAACTGAGACAACACTCAATACACATTACTATGTGGACAACAGGATGGGAGAGAGGGAGGAAACAGGGGGAAACTTTTATTTCTGTTGTCATGTTCCGTACTGTCATTAGACAAGGGCAGATGAAGAGAATCTCTGGTTACTGGGGTTGGGCAAGCCTTTGTTCTTCATCTCCTTCATCTGTTCAGAGTGATTTCATGAGCTAATTAGCTCAGGAGTAGCGCTCAACCAGTGATGAACATAAGGTAGATGATAACTGCTCAGGTCTCCTGCCTCTCAACTCAGAGATGGGACAACTCTGAAGGATGTTCTAAATACCATCTCCCAGAAGTCCCTGGTGTAGGATTACCAGATTAAGCAAAGAAAAGTACAGCAAGCCAGTTAAAATTAAATTTCAGATAAACAATGATCAAGTTTTAGGATAGGTATGCCCCATGCAACATGTGGGACACACGCTAAAAAAAATTGCTTGTTTATACACTCAAATTTAACTGGAGCCTTGTGTTTTACCTGCCAACCCAAAATCAGTGGGCTAGAGCCCCAATGCACTGGGTTGTAACTTGCTTGTTAATACACCCTTTTCACCTCCTTACTGCCCTACCAGTGATTCCTAGAATCATTTCCCAACTAAGCTATCGATCCCCAAATTCTAGATGCTTCTAGAAAACCTCAACTTGGGACAGAGACCTTAAACCACTAATGGTAGAGGTATGGAAGTTTCCCTATCAAAGACTCTCTGGAATTTATCCAGTCAAGAGCTAAGTTCACTGGCAATAATTTCTTAATTATGACATCAAAAGCACAAGCAACAAAACCAAAAATAGACAAGGGGGACTACATCAAACTAAAAAGCTTCTGTGCAGCAAAGGAGGCAATCAACAGAGTGAAAAGTTAACCTATCGAATGGGAAAAAATATCTGCAAGCCATGTATCTGATAAGGGGTTAATATCCAAAATATATAAGGAACTCCTACAACTCGACAGCCAAAAAAACAAAACAATGAATAACCCAATTTAAAAAATAGGCAAGGAGCCAGGTGCAGTGGCTCACGCCTGTAATCCCAGCACTTTGGGAGGCTGAGGTGGGTAGATGGCTTGAGGCCAGGAGTTTGCGACCAGCCTGAGCAACATAGTGAAATTCCATCTCTACTAGAATTACAAAAATTAGTCCGGTGTGGTGGTGCGTGCCTGTAATCCCAGCTACTGGGGAAGCTAAAGCAGAAGAATCATTTGAACCCAGGAGGTAGAGGTTGCAGTGAGCTGAAATCACACCACTGCACTCAAGCCTGGGCGACAGATGGAGACTCTGTCTCAAAAAAAAAAAAAAAAAAGGCAAGTTACCTGAATATAAATTTTGCCAAGGAAGACATATAAATGACCAACAGGTATATGTAAATATGCTCAGCATCACTAATCATCTAAGAAATGCAAATTAAAATGACAATGAGACATCACTTCACACCTGTTAAGATGGTCATTATCAAAAATAATAATAAAAATTTTAAAAACAAAAAATGTGGAGAAACTGGAACACTTGTGCACTGCTGGTGGGAATGTAAAATGGTGTAGTTGTTATAGAAAATAATATCAAGTTTCCTCAAAAAATTAAAAATGGAACTACTATACAATCCAGCAATACCACTTCTAAATATTTACCAAAAGGATTGAAAACAGAATCTTAAAGAAATATTTTCACACTCATGTTCACGGCACTATTATTCACAGCACAGAGGCAGAAACACTAATGAATAATTTGATAAAGTGTGGTATACACATACAATGAAATATCATTCAACCTTAAAAAAGAAAGAAAATCTGCCATATCCTACAACATGGATGAAGCTTGAGGACATTATGCTAAGTGAAATAAGTCAGGCGCAGAAGGACAAATGTTTCATTATTCCACTCACATGAAGTATATAAAATAGTCCAACTCATTGAAGCAGAAAGTAGAATTGTGGATGCCAGGGCCTGAGGTAAGAGGGAAATGAGGAGTTATTGTTCAAAGGGTACAGAGTTCTGGTTATCCAAGATGAAAAAGTTTAGAGATCTGCTTTACAACAATATACATTCTTTAGCCATACAATACTGTACACTTAAAATTTGTTAAGAGTGTAGATAATGTAGGGGTTTTTTAAAACCACACTTTAAAAAAGAAAAAAAATGCTAAGCCCATTACAAGATCACCAAACTGAGTATTGATCAATCTCATAATTTCAACCCATGTTGAACTTTTTCTATTTCTTGAAAAGTTAGAAAAGGACACTCATGTTGGTCTCATCACTGGGTCTCAGGATGTAGAAAATGCTGTTAAGATCCACCGGGCTCCCTCTTCATCAAGGACGCACAAACTTCTCATCTTTCAGGGAATAATTCATTCCCCAGGAGCGGACACCAATGGGTAGAAGCCTGTGTGAAAGTATGAAAACCGTCTCCCAGCTTCCGCTCTAAGTTGGAAGCAAGCTGCGTAATAAAATAAAACACTAGACTTCCACCCAGCCTTTTCATGATGTTTCATGTTGGCCAGGGACACAGGGCTCTGGTCTACAGAATGGAGGGTGAGACATGGCTTGCTGCTTCCAAACTACGTGACCTGAGCGAGTGACCTCACCTTCAGTTTCCTCATCTGTCAAACAATGACAATAATAACTACCATACAGGACAGTTGGAAGCATTCAGTGACATGATGTAAACAAGGCACTTAACCGAAGGACAATCACCAATCACTAATCAGGCTACTAATCGTTGTTGGCCGTAACTATTATTATCATGCTATCCTGTGGTTGAATATGTTTTACACAACTCTAGCTTTCATAGCTTATGCATTCTGAGTCCAAGGCAGACACTGGAAGTGATACCCATAATGTGGCAGAGAGTTTAAAATGACTTCTCCTAACATGAGTCTGTGGCTCTGAGCAATTTGCGTAGCGTTGTCTTTCAGGAACAAGTTTGAAAGCCAGGAGTAGGCCGGGCGCGGTGGCTCACGCCTGTAATCCCAGCACTTTGGGAGGCCGAGGTGGATGGATCACGAGGTCAAGAGATCGAGACCATCCTGGTCAACATGGTGAAACCTCGTCTCTACTAAAAATACAAAAAATTAGCTGGGCATGGTGGCGCGTGCCTGTAATCCCAGCTATGCAGGAGGCTGAGGCAGGAGAATTGCCTGAACCCAGGAGGCGGAGGTTGCGGTGAGCCGAGATCGCGCCATTGCACTCCAGCATGGGTAACAAGAGCGAAACTCCGTCTCCAAAAAAAAAAAAAAAAGAAAGAAAGCCAGGAGTAGAAGTGACCACTTTTTAGTAGTTCATCCGACAATACTTCCCGAGCCTGTGGTGCAGCAGTGAGTACCTCTTAAGATGGAACATGACTTTCTCACTTTAGTGCAGTCTCCAACCCAGTGCACCATACTTATTCTCCGCTTGCCTGTCTGCTGTGAGCATTCTGAATGGCTTCTAATACTGTTGTATTTTCTTCAACATTTTTAAAGAGGCATGCTTTCCCCCAAATCCTTGAATAATACACACAAGTGATACTTTGTCATTTTATGTATCCCTGGCATTCTATATATACCCACTGGGAGTTTGTGTATCTCAGTTTGAAGGCACAGCTAAAGGCAATTTTCTGTGTGCAGAATTGACTCTGGTAATAGATACACGGTACTCTTCCTTCTAGGGAATACAACGGAATTCCAATTTTCATCAACAGAGAAGAATTCAAGGGACTCTCTTTTCCCAGGTCACTGTAAGAAATAGTTTTAAAACTATAAAGCTAATCCTCATCCCCAAAAAAATCTAAACTCAGGTGATTTCTAAAATTTCAAATCCGTCCTAAAAATGTATCAACTCTTTGCTATCAGTCCACTCCTAAATGATAACAAAGTAAAGCTTTCTACTCCTAATAGTTTTTTGTTTTTGATATTCTTTTTTTTTTCCCTTAACCCAAATCACATCTTGCTTGGCAAAAACATTTTATTATTTTTTATATTCTTGATTCATAGGTCCTTAATGAAAGCAAAATTCACCCTTACATTGGTCTTGTATGAATTAGGGACCGTGTAAACAGTACTTAACAGTTCTAATTGAAGGTCAGTAAATCCCCAAGAGATTAAATGAATCCTGCAGGGAGCCGTGTAAATCTCCCTCTCTTTTATGGCAGAACAGCCAAGCCCCCAGCCTGCCTTGTGCAAGGCTTAATAAACATGGCATGCATCTAATCAAAACCATTTTGCACCCAAAGAGGTTAGGGGTGTAAATCACAATTACTCTTGGCACTAAACCCTTGGCCCAGAGAGGCCCAAGGTTGCCAAATACCATCAGGAGCTAACTTCTAGGACTTAGTTAGCTGTCTGGCATGGGTTTCCTGAGTGTCCAGCCTGCTTCTCAGCGGGAGAATCCAGATGGGAGTATAAAATGTGAAAAGGATAGCAATTTCAACTGACCCTCTTGCTCTCTCTGGTTTCTTTACTCCTTGCCAGCTCTGGCTTGATCAAAAAGAAATTATAAATTCATAGATGTCAATGCCTAGATCTGCCCTTGAAGTGCCATGAATTCATTCATCGTGTCCAGACATGCACCATTTTAAAAGAAAATAGTGTAAAGTCCAAAGTACTTAGCTGTAAAAAAACCCAAGTGAAGAGCACAATTAAACTCAGGAATGTCAAGAAGGGGAACTGAGCCTTTGTACTTATATCAATATCCAAATGAGGACCACGTCTGTCTCCAGCACAGCTGGACATTACAGTTATCCATGAATAAGGACATAATGAAGGAAATTGTAAGAACAAAACATGGTCTGTGATCTTGGGAACTGGAGGAACCAGAACCAGAGCCAGAGCAACTGTTCAAGATTTTCTCAAAAATTCAGAGGGAGCACCATCCTGGATCTGTTACATCCATTAAATCTGATCCTTGGATCATCCATTTCAATAGACATTCTTCTCTCCATTTCACGTATTAGTAAACTGAGGCTCAGAGAAGAGGAATCACATTTTCAAGTCACTCAACTGGTTCAAAGCCTGGGGTTCAAAGCTAGATCCACCCCAACTCCAGAGACTCTTCCCTGTCCGACATGCTGCTTCTCATAAGAACAGGCCAAGGAACATACTCAAACCACCTCCAGAAAGGCTCATGCAAAAGGGAAGTGTATCCAAACTGCTAAGGACTACGTCTTCAAAGGCAGAGGACGAAGCCAAGAAAGAAAGCTTTAGAATAAGACCGAGTAACTCAGCAACGTCCACTGGTCAGGACTCTAAGTCCTTCTCAAGATGTGTTTCAAGGGCTACTACCAGTCAGGGTGGCCCTTGCAATAATTCCTATTTGCCATCCCAGATGCAGCCACCAAATGGAGATCAACAGGATGTTTATTTCCATTTTGGCAAATTGTTGCCCTGGCCATGGGCCCTCTGGCCATGCTGAATAGGAGCTCTCTACTCCCCTTCTTGATGTCTAACCTGAAAGTTGCTTAACGTGTTCCTGGATGACCCCGGATTTCCTCTGAAGCAGCCTCCCATGACTTAGAGCCATATCTTCTCTCCTTCCTATAAATTGTCCAGAACAACCTTGGAGCTCACTGGCAATGGCTTCTTCCTTCAGTACTTTGGAACTCACTCACATGCATGGCCACATCTTTCATTTGATACTCTTTCCCTTCCTCCTTCAGCACTTTTGGAGTAGCTAGCCTTTGAGTGCTTTACTGGTGCGAGAATGGTTCAACCAGGATGAAGAATTCTCAAGCCACCATAGAGAAAAGAAGATTTATTTTAAGATGAATGGAAACTTTAGTTTACCAATAGAAACCTATCAGAGCCCTGATTTTATCCAGGTATCCATTCCATCCTCACCTCCAAAGGTGGAAGTGGCTGTCTAAATCAATAAGCATCTTTTATTATTAGTTCAGGGGTAGCACATTATCTAAGCTGGATCAGTCTAGCTGGTGTGAAGAACTCTTTTTGCATGTGAGTATAGAACAGTTTCTTCTCTCTCAACCCCTACTACCAGGTGTGACCAAGGAAGCCCATTGCACTGTGGCTGTTGGTTGTCACATTGCGGACCATGTGGAGAACCAGCCAGCCTGAGGACAAAGCCACAGATGAAGACGATGGAGTAAATAAAGGCCGTGAATCACTGAGTCAACAGACATCATTGAGCTGCTCACCAATCCATGCCTGGAGTCCTCACTACCTCTGGACTCCTACAACATGGCTTTACAACTTCAGTTTTGGCCTGAGTTTGAGTGGGAGTTTTTTGTTACTCCAGCCAAAAGCATCCTAACTGATATTTAAGAATCCTTAAGGTCAGAAGTGAGAAATGAAAGAGATTTCACAGCTCAAGAACTGGCCACTCCCTCTGCCTCTTCCTCCCTCAGAACCTGCTTACTCCATTCTCCTCTCTTTCCCATCCCTTTTGACTTCCAAATGCTCCCCCAAGTCCCCACCTAAACTTAGCCTACAACAGGCCATTTTTGCTGCAGGGTCACTCCATCAGCCCTCAGTCAGCCTATGTTTAGATCACCATTGATCAGAGACTGCCAGCTACCTCTCAGAAACCATCCACCCCTCTTCCTTTATTAATATAACCTATACATTTTAACTGGGCACATGGCCACTTACATTAAAAAAAGTAAAATATAAAAACCTTTATTTTTTCACCTTCCTTTCCTTTGAATCTAAGTCATGGCCATTGTCACTAGATTCTTGCCAATGGGAAGTTAAGTGACTGGTCATAACCTAAAAGGGAAGAACCTGCCTTCTACACCTCCTTTCTCCCACTCCATTACACAGAATGCAGAGTCAATGGCTGGAACTAGAGCAGCCATCTTAGATCACAAGACGGACACCAAGTGCTAATACAGACAAATGAAACAGAAGGAGCTTGGGACTGGAATCTGCCACTGTGTGATTGACATGCCAAATGGACTGCTTATGCTTGGTCTGTTACAGAAAATAGAAATCAATTTCTCAGTTTCCATAGGTCACTATTATTTTGCCCTTTGTTATATCCTAGGCCTTATTCTAATTAATATGCCACCTTTAATCAATTAGTGCCAACCCCTATGCAAAGACCACCCTGTGTCTGCTCACCTCACAGGGAGCCAAAGGCAGGGCAGTTTCAGTGATAGAAGGTATTGGGTGAGTCAGAAATGTATTCAACATGTCTAATACTGTGAGGAATACCCCTTTCCCACTCTAATTTCATTCTCTTTCTCTTTGCTTCTATATGACTCTTCTCCAACCATAGGGTGCTATCGGTCTCTCTCTCTCCCTTTTAGTCTGTCTACTAATTTGTATTTATCCTTTCCTCTCTCACTGTCATCTTATCACCCTTTTTATTCAGCCATACTTGTAACCCAAATAAACCCATAATCCCATGTGGTCCAGTTTCTAAAGTCAGAAAACAAAGTAAAAGTATCCAAATCTCTATTCACTCTCTCAAGAAAAATCTCAAGGGAGGAGGAGATGGTATGTTGAGAATATACAGTAAACATCTTTAAAATTCTGTCCCCATTTTTTCCTTTCTCAATACCCTCTATTCAGATGCCAGCCACACCCAGAGAAACCTTCTCTCCCCGCTTTTCAAATATCAGTCTCGGAAACTCTGCCTTCACAGACGTTCTGTTGTTTTGCCTCTTGCCTAATCTTGGGGATTTCTGTTACGTAGATTAAAAATCCTTTATGACTTTTTTGTTTCTTCATTTTACCATTATCCAGATTCTCCACAGCACTGGAGAGTCCAGAGTTTAATTTAGCAATTAACTTGGAAAGGGAAAAGTGAACGTTATGATTAGTCATCCACTAATAATCTTTTTTCATGTAAGGTGTTTGCCTTAAGTCTGGTTCTCTGGAAGAGAGATTTGCATATAGGGGCTGCACTGGGAAGTGTTCATAGGAGTTACCCCAGCAAGGCAGTGAGGGAAACAGGATTGGGCATGGGGAGGACTTGGGCTGAGTGGCAATTGTACCAAAGGTCTCAGTCAATCCCATCTGGAACTCAAGAGCTGAGATGGCCCATCAGGGCTGCTTCGAATAGTCACTGCGTGTGGATTTCCCCCAGAGACTGAGCAAGCAAGTGCCTGCAGAGGGACTCAGCTATAAGCCATAAACAGCTAATAGTCTCTGGAGCTGAAGGAATAAGTCCTATGGTTCTGAAGGTGGGTGGGGGTGGCATTGGGTGGCACACTACAGCATCCGCTACAATCTTCACTTACTCATTCAGCAAATACTTACTGTGCACCTACTCTGTCATAGAAGATGTGCACCTTTCCCTAACTTGCCCTGCTTTCAACCCTTTTCCTGCTGCCATCCCTTCCTTGTTCCTTCCTCCTCTATCTCCCTCTCCACCCCCTACAGTTCGCCTGGAGCTAGAGCTTCAAGAATGGGCTGGCGCCTTAATTGCTTCTCTCTCCTCTGTGACATCAATTGGAGGTGACATTTCCCGGGCACGGAGCTGCATCCCTGTGGCTGCATATTCCCCCTGTCACAGGAGATCACTGAAGCTGTCACAAGTGGAAAGCTAGAAGCCATCGAAGGAGCAGGGGGGCACAGAGATCCCAGGCAGCATTCAAAGGGTTGGTGAGACACACTTCCCAGAGCGGGTTCCAGAGGCGCTTTCTGCCCTGCCGATCTCTGCCTGGGGAGAGTCGATGGGATCTGACATTTCAGGGGTTACCCGACTGAGCTACGCCAACCGGGTCTCTCACCCAAAGCAAGGCGAAAAGGGCTGGATTCTGGGTGGCAAGCCAGTCCCCTAGGAAAGAATGGAGTGAGGCAAACGAGAAAAAGGAACTCAAGCAGAGAGGCTCTTCCGTGGCTTCTAGTGGCAAGCCAACCTGTGTTTGCTTGTTCTGTCCCTTAGAGATGCCTCAGTTTTCTCAGCCATAAGACGGGCGGCTGTGAGGATTAAATATGAAATATGAAAGTCTGTTGGATTAAGCCAAAAACGTAGAGGCATTTAAAAAATTTCCTTCTTTTGATTCCTCTAGTTTCCCTGGTTACCTGTAGCCAGTCCATCAGCAAACTGTGTCAGCTTCATTTCCAAAATATGTCCCCGAAATGACCACCTGCCCCACCTTCACTGCTCCCAAGCCACCATCATCCCCTGCCGGGACAATCTCACTCGGCTCCTGCATGGTCTTCCTGCTTCCATTCTTGCCTTTCCACGATCCATTCGCCACACAGCAGTCAGGACTATCTTTGCAAAACAGAAATCAGATCATGTCACACCCTTCAAGAAGCTCCCTCTGTGCTTGAAAGAAAAAGACCCTTCATTTTCTGGCCCTGACCCCTCTCCAGCTTCTTTTCCAGCCTAACTTCTTTCCTTTGTTCACTGAGCTTCAACCCCCATCCCCACCCCCACTGCCTTTCTCGAACATGCCACGTTTGTTCCCATGTCAGAGCCTTTGCATGTGCTATTCCCTGTGCCTGGAATGCTCTTCCCCGAGCTCACTGGATTGAATGGATTGAATGCTTTGGTCACGTCAGATCTCTGCTCAGATATCAACTCTTCAAGGAAGTCATCTATGAGTGCACGCAGTACCATCCTTTTCTTTCTTTTGTTCTCTTTTTTGTTGTTGTTGAGGCAGAGTCTTGCTCTGTTGCCCAGGCTGTAGTGCTGTGGTGCAATCACAGCTCACTGCACCCTCAACCTCCTGGGCTCAAGCAATCCTCCCACCTCAGCCTCCCAAGTAGCTGGAACTACAGGCACGCACCACCAGGTTCTGCTAATTGTTTTATTTTTTTGTATAGAGGTGGTCTTACTATGTTACCCAGGCTTGTCTTGAACTCCTGGGCTCAAGAGATCCTCCTGCCTTGGTTTCCCAAAGTGCTGGCATTACAAGCATGAGCCACCATATCTGACCTCCAGAACCATCCTTGACTGAGTTCTCCTCCGCTCTCCTCCCCCCTCCTCTGCCTCTTCTCCTCTGCCTCTTCTCCTCTACCCCTCCCCTCTCCTCCTCTGTCCCTCCCCTCCTCTACCCTACCTCTCCCCTCCCCTGCCCCTCTGCTCCCCTGCCCCTCTCCTCCCCTCTCCTCTCCTCTCCTCTCCTTCCCCTTACCCAATGGCTCCTATTTAGTTCCAGCATCTCATCCTTTGCCCATATTTTCTGGCCCACAGTCACTTCTCTGAGCTCTGTCCACCTGGAGTCTGCATGTCTCATCCACCACCGTATTCCTCAAACCTAGCACAGTGCTCAGGACTGAGTAGATGCTTGAAAAAGATTTGTTGGGCATATGAAGAATGCATGTGGCTGGCACATGGTAAATAGACTATAACCATCTCACAACTGTCACTGTTAGAGAGAGGAAGTCTTCTAGCCTGGTGCCAAATCCTAAGGTATCTACAGGTGTGCCTGCGTCAGTGGTACCAGTAATGGATATGAAAATGGCAGCCGGAAATGTCTTGTTCCACCCTCAACAGCTTCCCAGAGCTGCTTTTAAAATTATTATTCAGACTGACAAAGGCCAAACAGGTGCTGGGAATGTCCCAATCCATCTCAATTTCAGTTTGTCACCCAAGATTCATGAGCCTGCAGCGCTCGAAGGGCTCCAGAGACTGTCCAGTGCAGGCCTCTCATTTTTCAGATGGGGATATTGACACTCAGAGAAGTTAATCACATCACTGATTCTTTAACACAGGAGCCCTCGTCCTGGACCTGTTACCCTCGGCTGGGCTCTGGCTCTTGCTCTCCTGTTCTTTGCATGGCTATCTGCATGACTGGCTTTACATACATCCTTCTTGTGAGAGCTTAAATGTCAGTCCCATTGGGAATGGCTTTTTGCCCCCTCCCATGGGTTTCTCATAAGGCCTGTTCCATGAGTGTCTTTTTCATGCTTTGAGGAATTGCTTACCTAATTATCCACCGTCCCTTCCCAATAGATTCAACACCATGACGGCAAGAAGACATCTGTCTTATGTACCATTGTCATCTCAGCACCCACACATAGTAGGTGTTCCACATACACTTGCTGGGTGAAAACAAGCATAAGCCTGCATTGCAATGGGAAAATTTCTGAATTCTCAAATCATTTGTTCATGGGTGCAAAACAAGTCTACTTTGAAGCCTTGCCTCTCCCATGCTGCATTTCTTTAGCTCTTCTGGCATCAGCTGGACTTTATTATTAATAATAAAAACAGCCTATGATTTATGAGGCACCGTGGAGCCCAGGCTGACTAGTGAGCTTACACTCTGCACATAAAAATGGAGCCTGCTACCTGAACCCCAGTGGCTCAGAAGGAGGGAAAAATGAACCAAATTAGGCATTTGCGGACCAAGCTGCTTTGGTTTCCTTCTGACAGCAGGGCCTGCCCAGCCTCAGTGGGTGAGCAAATTCCTCCTGCTATGTTCCTGCTCTCCTCTCCAGGATGCCATCCCAGGTTTGCCAAGGACAAGGCTCTGGAACCTGTGGGTATTCCCATACACCAGAAAATCACAGCACTGGAGGCCAGAGAGAGACCTCAAAGATGAACTAGATTAGAGGTCACTTTTGGCCTACAGGATTGCTTTGTTTGGCCCATGTCGTGCTCGTAATAAATTCGAATCCATTGCAGACATTCAAAAATTTGATTTTACATAAAAATCTTGATTTCTCTCTTCTCTTGAAAATTAAGAAGCTCTGGTAATATTAGGCTGGAATTCCTGTCTGGCAATGATTTTCAGGAGATGAGTGATGGCTGGTGTGCTTTAGAGGGACCAGGGCTCCCCTATTTTACCAAGGTATCATTTCTCTTTGGTATGCTACCACCCTGGGCTTGCTTCACTCACTTGCACAAATTGCCTGGCTTGGAAGAGCTTACCACCCATGAAGATCCAGTTTTTCATTTCATAATTGGGGATACTAAGGTTTTCAGAGTAAAACTGAGTTATCTGAGATCACCTACAAGTACATGACAGAGCCAGGTGTAACACCCGGGTCTCCTGGCCTTTCATCTAGGACTCTTTACCCCAGATTGCACTTGCAACGATGCTCCCGGGCAGGCCACTCTATTAATTTCCTAGGGCTACTGTAATGTTACCATGAACTAGATGGCTTACAACAACAGAAACAACTTCTCTCAGCTCTGGAGGCAAGAAGTCTAACATCAAGGTTTCAGCAGGGTCACACCCCCTCTGAAAGCTGTAGGGGAGGATCCTTCCTTGCCTCTTCCACCTGCCACCTGGTGGCTCCAGGTGTTCTCCGGTTTGTGGCAGCATCACTCCAATCTTTGCTTTCATCTTCATGCCTTTCTCTCTGTTTCTCTGTATGTTTGTGTGTCTGTCTGTCTAATTGACCTCTGTCTCACTCTTCTAAGGGCACTTGTCACTGAACTTAGGGCTCAAGATACTCCAAGGTAATATCTTCTGGAGATCCTTAAGTTAATTTATGCCTGCAAAGACACTTTTTCCAAATAAGGTCACATTCACAGGTTCTGGGAATTAGGACGTAGACATACCTTTTTGCAGGCCGCTATTCAACCCCCTACAGCCACTGAGCCAAAAGGGTTCTGTAAAGAAGCTCAGCCCCATGGAGAAGAACTTAGCCTGGAATAAATTTTAATTGGCGAGCAGTTCTAGTGAGTGCCATTCTGAGACCTTGGGTTGCAAAAGAAGTTGCGGGACAAACACTGAAGTTTCAAATAACCCTCACAGTGACCTCCCAGAAGGAAAGACATCAAAAAGAAGACATAGTAATAATAAATACCTTCATTTAAATTACCAATAATAACCATGGCAACAACAGCAACAGTAATAATAGATATAGGCATTATTTCATTTAAACTTCTCAAAAACAGAATGAGAAAATTAGTATCATTGCACTTACTACCTCGGTGAGGAAACTGGAGGCTCAGAGAGGTTAAAGCACTTGAAATGAGGTCTCACCACGAGGAAGTGGTAGAACCAGGATCTAGCCTAGGTCATTCTGACTCCAAACAATGGTTTTCATCAGCACCTGACCTAAGCATGGGCCTAAGTTGCAGGGAGCAGAGAGGTGCCCGAATGTGCACATATGGACTGAATCCCACCATCCTGGACCAGCCTCTAAATGTTTCCTTTATCAGCCTCCAGTCATTAAATATCAGTTCCCTCCAAGAAAATGGTATTTTCATGATGGTGCATTTAATATCCTTTGGGAGACAAGGTCACCTGGAATGGGAGGGCTTAAACTCCAATGGTGGCAAAGAAATCATGCAAAGGTATGTTAGCCCTTCAAGAATCCAGACTGCACGTATCACATCAAATGAATTTCTCACCTGCTTGGCATCTGCCACTTTCAAGAAAAGGCCAGAGGTCATCCTTGAAGTTGCTGGGAGTTTATATACCCTGGATTCTTAACTACCCAAAGTGTTCTGGACTTCCCCCAAAATACCCGTGTTCTTCACAGCTTTTGGTTCTGCCATTCAGGTGCCATGACCTAGAAACTCCCTCATCCTCTTTAATTATTTAATCACATCTTTTAAACATGCCAAAAGGATTCCCACCCCAAAAAATGATCAATGAAAGGATGCACATAGCCAAGGGATTTGAAGGTAGAGGCAGGGCACGGGAGAGCACACCCTCTAATTTAACAACTCATATTTCAAGAAATGGCAGAGATAATGAAGAAGACAAAATTATCAAAGAAATCATAGAACATTTAAGGCTTTTGTTCATAAATCTTCAGATTGAAAGGATCTACTAAATGCTGATTTCACAAATTTTAAAATACCTATTCCTAGATGCATTACTATGAAATTTCAGAACATTAAGCATAAAGAGAATACTCTAAAAAGATACTAAAAAGGAGTATGAAGTTACCATATTATAAACTTTTAGTATCTCTTTATTTTAACTTTTTAAAAATTTATTATTATAAAGTTCTGGGATACATGCGCAGAACATGCAGGTTACATAGGTATACACGTGCCACGGTGGTTTGCTGCGTCAATCACCCCATCATCTACATTAGGTATTTCTCCTAATGCTATCCCTCCCCTAGCCCTCACCCCGCTGCTATCTCTCCCCTACCCCCCTGCTATCTCTCCCCTACCCCCCTGCCCTCTGACAGGCCCCAGTGTGTGATGTTCCCCTCCCTGTGTCCATGTGTTCTCATTGTCCAACACCCACTTATGAGTGAGAACATACGGTGTTTGGTTTTCTGTTCTTGTGTCAGTTTGCTGAGAATGATGGTATCTCTTTATCTAAAAATATAAACTGTGACACTAATATAAAGATAATAGACACATCAATAAACAAATTAAAAAGCCAGATGGTTTGATAAAAGTTGTTAAGAAACTTGATTACTATTAGGTTACACTATTAAGAAAAATTAATAATAATCTTAACTAAGAAGCTAACACTTGATTAGACTTAGCTTGTGTCAGGCACTAAACTTTATACGACTTAACTAAATTAATCCTCTCACACACTGTATGAAGTAGTATTGTTATTCCCAGGTTAGAGATAGGAAACTGGACCACAGAGAAGTTAAGTGGCTTCCCTAAAATCAAAGAGCTAAATTACAGGTGGACTAAACAGTTCGTGTGAATAATCTAAATATGAACACAGTTCCTAACTATTAATGGGAAAGATCTTTCCAAGCATAAAGTCAGTGGCAAAGATCATAATGCAGAATATTAATAAGCCTGATTCTATGAAGAAACAAAACCCATCGCATCATCAAAAAGCAAAACCAAGTGGCAACAACAACAAAAAACATCAGTTAAGGTGGAAAAAACTTAGAAAATTGAGTGAATATATTCCTAAGTTACGTTAGTGACGTGATTTGGTTGTGTCCCCACCCAAATCTCAACTTGAATTGTATCTCCCAGAATTCCCAAATCCCAAGTCAAGAGACTTGTTTCCCTGTGTCCCAGCCACTCCCATCATAGCTGAAAGGGGTCAATGTAGAGCTTGGCCTGTGGCTTCAGAGGGTGGAAGACCCAAGCCTTGGCAGCTTCCATGTGGTGTTGAGCATGGGCAGGTGCAGAGAAGTCAAGAATTGAGGTTTCAGAACCTCTGCCTAGATTTCAGAAGATGTATGGAAACCCCCAGATGCCCAGACAAAAGTTAGCTGCAGGGGTGGAGCCCACGTGAAGAACCTCTGCTAGGCCAGTGCAGAAGGGAAATGTGGGGTCAGAGTCCCTACTGGGGCACTGCCTAGTGGAGCTGTGAGACGAGACCACTGTCCTCCAGACCCCAGAATGGTAGATCCACTGACAGCTTGAACCATGAGCCTGGAAAAGCCACAGACACTCAGTGCCAGCCCATGAAAGCAACTGGGAAGGGGGCTGTACCCTGCAAAGCCACAGGGGTGGAGCTGCCCAAGACCATGGAAACCCACCTTTTACAGCAGTGTAACCTGAATGTGAGACCTAGAGTTAAACGGAGAGCTTTTTGGAGCTTTAAAATTTGACTGCCCTGCTAGATTTCGGACTTGCATGGGCCTTGTAACCCCTTTGTTTTGGCCAATTTCTCCTGTTTGGAATGGCTGTATGTACCCAATACCTGCACCCCCATTGTATCTAGGAAGTAACTAGCTTGCTTTTGATTTTACAGGCTCATAGGTGAAAAGGACTTGCCTTGTCTCAGATGAGACTTTGGACTGTGGACTTTTGGGTTAATGCTGAAATGAGTTAAGACTTTGGGGGACTGTTGGGAAGGCCTGATTTGTTTTGAAACATAAGGACATGAGATTTGGAGGGGCCAGGGGCAGAATGATATGGTTTGGCTGTGTCCCCACCAAAACCTCAACTTGAATCGTATCTCCCTGAATTCCCACAGGTTGTGGGAGAAACCCAGGAGGAGGTAATTGAATCACTGGGGCCAGCCTTTCCTGTGCTATTCTATTGATAGTGAATAAGTTTCATGAGAGCTGATAGGTTTATTAGGGGTTTCTGCTTTTGTTTCTTAGTCTTTTTTTTTTTTTTTTTTTTGAGACGGAGTTTCGCTCTTGTTACCCAGGCTGGAGTGCAATGGCGCGATCTCGGCTCACCGCAACCTCTGCCTCCTGGGTTCAGGCAATTCTCCTGCCTCAGCCTCCTGAGTAGCTGGGATTACAGGCACGCGCCACCATGCCCAGCTAATGTTTTGTATTAGTAGAGACGAGGTTTCACCATGTTGACCGGGATGGTCTCTATCTCTTGACCTCGTGATCCACCCGCCTTGGCCTCCCAAAGTGCTGGGATTACAGGCTTGAGCCACCGCACCTGGCCTGTTTCTTAGTCATTTTTCTCTTGTTGCTGCCATGTAATAAGTGACTTTTACCTCCCGCCATGATTCTGAGGCCTCCCCAGCCAGGTGGAACTATAAGTCCAATTAGACTTCTTTTTGTTCTTAGTTTCAGAAGTGTCTTTATAAGCAGCATGAAAATGAACTAATACAGAGAGCAAAGGTTTAATTTCAAATGTCTAAGTACAATGAACTATGTAAATCAATAAAAAGAGTAAACACTAACAGAAGTCAGGAAAGCACATCAACCAATCAATTCATGAAAGCAAAACTATAAAAGCTAAAAGGCATATGGAAAATGTTCAACTGCTATTGTAAATAAAGAACTGTAAGGAAAAAATATACATATATTTTCTTCCCAAAATTGTGAAAGATTTAGGGATGATAATGGCTAGCAATAGAGAAGGGCAGAGCACGTGGCCTTCTCACATACTGCTAGCAGGAGCAGGAGCTAGTATAACAAATGTGAATTGGCTAATCTCACAGTGACAATTTAGCAAAATACTTTTACCAATCAAGTCATCGGTTTCTCTCCTAAAGCTTTAACCTAAGGAAAGCATCAGAGACACACAGATTTATGTCTAAGATCATCACTGCAGAATTATAGGTAAAATAGAACTTAAGCATCCAACAATAAAGATCCAGTTAAATAAAGTGAGGTGTGATTTTATAATGGACTAGTCTTCAACTGTGACGATCATGTATTTGAAAAGTTTGTAAAGTATTTCAAGATCAGAGAAGTTAGAAAATAATATGTTGCTAAATGAAAAACAAAAAACAATATGGATGGTATTAATTATAATTCCATGCTGGTGTATATGTATGTGTGATGTGTGTGTAAATGTGTGTGCCCAGAGAAAGAACTAAAATGATATAAAGTCAAACATTACAGTATAACAGTAATTATTGCTAAGAGTTGGGATTAGGTGTTTATTTGCCTTTGTCCTTTTCTACATTTGCCAAATTTTCTTCAATGAACACGTAAGTAGTTGTCATTCCTGTTGACCATGTGTTTTTAGCTCTCCAGCTTCTAGGCACATAGGAAGAGTTCACTTTCTGGCCTCCTCCTGTTTGGGTAAGGCCATGTGACTAGTTTTGGCCAATGAGTTGCGAGTGTAACTGACATGCGTCACTTCTGAGCTGTAGCATTTAAATGACATGCTATCTTACATAGCAAGCAAAGAACCACTTACTGCCCCAAGGTGGACAGAAAAGAGAAATAAACATATTTGTCTTTGTTTGCTTTCAAGATCACCAAGATCTGGGAGTTGTTTGTTACCATAGCACAACCTAGCTTACCCTAACCGAAAAAAAAGTTTTGTTTTTTGTTTGTTTTTCAAGACAGAGTCTCGCTCTGTCACCCAGGCTGGAGTGCAGTGGTACGATCTTGCCTCACTGAAGCCTCTGCCTCCCAGGTTCAAGTGATTCTTGTGCCTCAGCCTCCTGAGTAGCTGGGATTATAGGCATGTGCCATCACACCTGGCTAATTTTTGTATTTTTAATAGAGATGGAGTTTCACCATGTTGGCCAGGCTGGTCTTGAACTCCTGACCTCAAGTGATCTACCTGCCCTGGCCTCCCAAAGTGCTGGGATTATAGGTGTGAGCCACTGTGCCTGGCCATGTGTTGATTTTACTTACAAAAAAAAAAAAAAGAATACGCTGAGAAGAAAGATTTATGCATCTGCTAATCCTAAAGATACCTTAGGGGCCAGGTACAGAGCCTCATGCCTGTAATCTTAGCACTTGGGAGGCCAAGGTAGGCAGATCACATGAGCTCAGGAGTTTCAGACCAGCCTGGGCAACATGGTAACAGTTATTTACTATCATTATTATTTTGCAGAAACAAGATCTTTCTGTGCTCCCAGGCTGGTCTCTACAAAAAAGTACAAAAGATTAGCTGAATGTGGTGGCATATGCCTGTAGTCTGAACTACTCAGCAGGCTGAGGTGGGAGAATCACCTGAGCCCAGGAAGCTGAGGTTGCAGTGCACTCTAGCCTGGGTGATGGAGACCAAGTCTCAAACAAACAACCAACCAAACAAAAAGATACTTTAAGATCTTGAAACATTTAAATGTTTTTACTATAAAAGAAAAATTTTCCTTATCCCAGACCAACTGTTCAAAAAGGTTCAGCTGCTTAATATGCCTAATATTCCTCCACGGAGGCTGGCATGAGGGGCAGTGCAGTATAGGGATAGCAGCCCCAACTCCAGAGGGAGATGGGACCTGGGTTTGAAACCTGGCTGTGCCATTTACAAATTGTGTAAACCTGAGCCAACGCCTTCATCCCTCTGGGTCTCAGATCTTCACAGGCATATCTGGGGATAATAACTGGTCCTCTGTAAGAATTAGCAAGAAGATAGAATGAGATATACAAGGAATAACTACATCATTTATTGTCCAAAGGCTGGCACTTTGAGAAGTGAATGTCATTACTCTTCTGGGACAATGGATGTAAACAGTAAATGTCTTGGGAAAATCTGGACATAAAGTCATCCTAGATGAGAAGTTCTCTAACTTGGTTGTACAACAGAATCACCTGGAGAGCTCTGGCTCCCACCCTCAGAGATCCTAATGTAATTGATCTAGGGCATGCCTGGGCATTATGAATTTCAAAACCCTTTGAGTGGCTCTGGCATTCAGCTGTAGTTGTATCCTTAACATACATGAAGCCAAGGACATGGTGAATACTATCAATGTTAACTGTCATTACTATTATTATCACATGTTATTATTACTAGAGAGAATGACATGTATAATGCTGAGCCTATTTTAAACCATTACTATAATTAACAATCATAATTTTAAAAGAGAACATTCCAGTGGGTGGTATCTTGCCAATTACTATGGGCTTACCTTAGAATAGTGGGATTCGATTGGGGTGATTTTACCCCAGGAGATATCTAGCAATGACTGGAGATTTTTTTTTTTTTTTAAGAAGCAGGGTCCACTTTGGAAGGCTGAGGCAGGTGGATCAAAAAGTCAGGAGATCAAGACGATCCTGGCCAACATGGTGAAACCTCGTCTCTACTAAAATGCAAAAAACTAGCTGGGCCTAGTGGCACATGCTTGTAGTCCCAGCTATTCAGGAGGCTGAGGCAGGGGAATCGCTTGAACCCAGGAGGCGGAGGTTGCAGTGAGCCAAGATCGCACCACTGCACTCCTGCCTGGTGACAGAGCAAGACTCTGTCTCAAAAAAAAAAAAAAAAGAAGAAGAAGAAAAAGCAAGGTCTTACTTTGTTGCCCATGTTGGAGTGCAGTGGCACAATCATGGCTCTCTGCAGCCTCAAAGGCAGGGGCTCAAGCAATCCTCCTACCTCAGCCTTCCGAGTAACTGGGACCACATGCAACTATACCCAGCTACTTTTTAAATTTATTTATTTATGTATTTAGTTATTTACTATTATTATTATTTTGCAGAAACAAGGTCTTTCTATGCTCTCAGGCTGGTCTCAAACTCCTGGCCTTAAGCAATCCTCCCACCTTGGCCTGTCCAAGTGGTGGAGTTACAAGTGTGAGCCACATGCCCAGCTTGGACATATTTTTTAATTGTCAAAATTGGCAGGTGTAGGAAGAGTTACACCCCTGGCATCTAGAGAATACGAATCAGTGATGCTGCTAAAAATCCTACAATTCCCAGGGCAGCACCCCACAACAAAGTATCATCTGGCCCAAGTGACAATAGTGCCAAGAGGGAACCCTTGCTTTAGAAGTTGGAATAAGGAGAGACTCTTGACTAAAACGTCATGTCAGAAACTCAGGAACAGCCTTTGTCGTCCTGCCCTTGTGTTCCCGTTGCCCTTGCCAGCTCTCAGAGGAGAAACAAGCCCCTACGGCCTATCCTGGGTTATATGGTCAGCACCCCACTTAAAACTCCCCATGGATCCAGATCATCACACATCAGGTATGCACTCAAGATTGCCTTTCAACTTGGAGAAACTCTTCAAACATCTTTGCATCCTCCAGTGCTGGAAGTGTTTATAAGAGACTTCCTCGGGAAAGAAAGGTCATGCAGGGAAAAGCAGAAACAGATTTCATTCTCTGGCTAACTTCCACCAGGAACGTCAAAGAGGTTCACTAGCACGTTAGTCATGGAAAAGGAACATTTGAGAGAAGGGAAGGGGAAAAAGCTGAGTTTGTGCCATTGCAAAGAAGCCCACACTGAGGGTCAGGCCAGGCTGTGGCCTGCTGAAAGAAAAGGAAGAGAGGAAGAAAAGAAGCAAGGGAGGAAGGAGGGACAAAGCAGAGGGAGGGAGGATAAATAGATGATGAAAAGATAGATGACGGGACGGTGTATGGACTACTGTATGAATGGGTCAGTGGGGAGGCAGATGAATAAATGAATGGATGGCTGCAAAAATGGATGCATGGATGGATGGATGGATGGATGGATGGATGGAAAATTGAGTATGAGGAAGGAAGGAAAGGTGAGTGAATGAATCAATCAATCAATCAATGGACAATATATGGGAGGGTGGATGGATGTGTGAGTAGGTAGTTAATGAGTGGATGAATGGATGGATTCATCTCCATCAAAGCCATTATATTTGCAGGTAGGATTGCAAACTGGTGACTCCTTAGCTGAATATGGCAGCTAGCATGCTTTTTGCCTTTACTATGTTCAATCGGTACTTTTACACAAGGCTGTTTGTCTTGGCTGCACACTAGAATCACCTGGGGAACTTACAAAAATCCTGCTGCCCAGGTGCCATCCCCCATACCAGTCATATTCACCATTTCCAGGGATGGCAGCCTGCATTAGTGGTTTCTGAAAATCCCCACTTGATTCACATGGCAGCCAAGCTTGAGAATCAGTTTAAATTCAAAAGAAGATGAAACTAGGTTATTGTGATTCATCAAAATACCTGTAGCTGCTCAACCCTTGTCTCATGGTCCTTTTCACCATCGAAGTTACATGCCTGGCTTTGGTATCTAAATTTGTCACCACAAACTTTGGTGCCAAACTTGGATATCTGCCCCTGTCAAAAAACTACATGACTTTGGCCAAGTGGTTTAACTGCCCTATGCCTCAGTTTCTCCATCTACAAAATGGAACCCATGACGGTAAAAGTAAACAGCTTACAAAGTTTCACAAGAAGTAAATAATGTCTTGCACTTTGTAAGCACTTGATTCAGAACTACTGTAACTACTATTATGAATATAATACCTCTCAATTCATAGATATCATTCCTAATCATAGATAGCATTTATTGATCTGCCTTTTGGACAAGAAATTATTCTAACTTTATATTTTATATGTATTAATTTAATCTTTGTAAAACCTCAGTGAATTAGATGTTGTGATTATTCCCATTTTTTAGATGAGAAAACTGAGGCATAGAGAGGATGAGTCACTGCACATCAGACACGAGCTATGAATGAGTGAATGGCTGCAAGTATTGATGGATGGGTGGATAGATGAATGGATAGGGATGGATGGATGAGTGGATGAATAGATAGATGAAAAGATGGATGGGTGGATGGTTAGGTGAAAAATTAAGTAAGAGAAAGGAAAAAATGATGAATGATGAATGAACAAATGAACAAATGAACGAACAAACAATATATGGGAAGGTGGATGGGTATGTGGGTGTCACCAACAAGTCCTTGTGAAGTGATGACTTGGGACTTTCCTAACCAAATTCTTCTCTCCTCTTCACTTCACCACCTCTACCTCACCACACAGAACGCATACGGTCCACCCCTCATTGTTCCAGATGGGAAAGACAGTCTTACCACTAGTTAGCAAGAAAGATGGCTATATGTCTGACTTCAAATCCCAAGATCTCTCCTGCTGTGCTCTGTGTCGGTATCCTTTGAAGTGAACCCAGACCCCTTATGTCTTTAAGGCCTTCTCTCATTTTCAGAGCTTTAATTAAATTTTAAATGCTCCTAAGAGACAGTTTCTGGTGAGAAGTCATTCATTCGTTCACTCTTGCAAGGAATAGTTATGAAGCACATAGTCTGTCCTGGATACTGTGCTAGCTTCTGAGTGTAAAACGGATGTATCCCTTCCCTTAGAGCGGCTGGTGGTCCACCAGGAGTCACTGGAACACATTGCAGGGCTGGGATATGGGCTGCAGGGGAGTGAGATGTGGAAATCCAAGAGCAGAGAGACAGTTCTCTAAAGCACCAGTCTTCTACTCTTGATCAACCACTCCTACATCACAACTACACCAGTGTCCACCCCGACTATGACACATGGCCCCTTCTGCTTAAGACTGGCAGTCCCTAGCTAGGCCTCACACCCAACCCACTGCAGAGGGAATGAAAGAGGAGTTCTCTGTAATCTTTAATTTTCCTTTAGGAAATGTATGAAATTTCCTTTATGAAACTGCCAAAACAAGATAAAAAAAAAAAAAAAGAAAAGAAAATCACCTTTAGTTGCATTACCAAACATAAGTGCATTAGGGGCATTCCCTCCCAACCTTTGTTTGCCATATGCTTGGCCTCATGGTCCTGGGGAAAAATAAAACACACCAGATCTCTGATTTTTGTCTTGAGATATAGCTGTTATATCAATTCAGCAATGTTACTTTCCTCTCCAAGCCTCTGGTTTCTCCTTTGCAGAACAGAGCCAATATTCTCTTCCTATCTTGCAGGACTGTTTCATAGAGAGTTTGAAAAAAATATGTATTTGTTCAATTTCTGGTGCGTAACAGGCACGCTATACATGATTCTAGTTATTCCCAATTTTAGAGGTTTAGAGGAAAGCAGAGCCAACCCTGGGCCCATGTCCTAGTTCCACTACTTACCAGCTGTGGGACTTTGGGCAAAACAACTTCCCTGAGTCCCAAATTCCACATCTGTGTCCTAAGACAATGCCTATCTCTACATCATGGTGAGAAGTAAGTGAAATGAGCCTGGTGTGCAGTAGGCTCTCTAAAACTAGCTGCTGTTATTATTATTATTGCTATTAAATATTATTTCATGCAATATTTACATCTCAACATTTAATGCCAGCAAAAGAGCCATATGTCATTCAAATCACCATGAACCGATCCAGGTCCTAGGGTCCTGTGGCTCATTCAAGTGGGAGGACCTCTTAGAGAAAGCATATACATATATCGCACTTTTGCAAATTGTATAAGAATAATGACCACGGGAATATTTGCAAGGTCCCCTACTCAGGGCCTGAGAAGAGGCTCCTGCAAATGTGGAGTCCTAGAAGTTAAGCTTCATTAGCTTTAAGGGAAATCTGCTTCTGACCTGAATTGTTTTTGGTGGGGTGAGCAGAGAGGTGTTACAGGCTTGGGGAAGAAAAAAGTCCCCACTATGAGTCTTTTCCTTCACAATTTTGGCAGTCTGTTATTAAACAGCCTATCAAAAGTCCCTCACTCTCACTCCTTAGGTTTTCACTGGTGTTGGGCAAGTGGTACCCACTCTGCCTCCCTCTTCGCCTTCCTCCCCCCACCCCCCCACACCCTCAGCTCCCCCCCCACCCCCACCATTCCCTGAGACTTGGCTGGCTCCGAAGGTTCCAGACAGGGGAGCTAAACATGTTATCCGACAGACTAGCAAGACACAAAAGGCGGCAGGAATCAAATAAAAGGAAAACGCAGCAGCCACAGGTCAGTCCTGTATAAATATTTATGCTGGAAGAAAAGTTGGTGCCTGAGTAATGACCTTGTGGCTGGTATTAATAGAGATAATGTGTGTCTCTAGAACATGCCGCCAGAAAGAGAAAGGGGGTGGGCCAGGGGGAGGGGGAGGTAGAGCCAGAGCAAGAGCTGGGGAGGTTATAAATCTTCATGCCAAGCCCAAGCCCCAGCTGACCTTTATACCTCTCTCCCCCTTCCCCTCCAGTGACGCGCTCCCCTCGCCCCCTCCCGGTCTGCATCTTCAAATCTATTTTCCATCATGTCTCCAGGCAGGCGCTTACTTGCTGGGTATCAGCCATCTGGTGGGGATGAGTGGTACCGATTTGGGTGCCTTGGTACCATACTGGGTACGCCCTTGGTGTTTAATGAAGGTTCAGGGCCATGAATTGATTGAGCCATCCATGGAAGGAACCCAGCCTCTGCTGCCTCGAAGACGGGACTGATTCTGTCTTTTAATGGTTTCTTTGTCTTCCTTGCCCTTCTCCAATCCAGCCAGACTCCACTCTGTTGCAGCTAAGGGAAACTTCCCAAATGCAAATTTGACTCCTGCCAAAATGCCCTCAGTGGCTCCTGTGGTCTTGAGAACAAATCCAAACTCCTTAACACAGCCTGTAAGAGGCTTCGTGACCTGGGTCCTGCTCACCTTTTCAGCTTATTTCTCATACTCTCTATCCCTCAATGACTCCCCTCCCCAGCAATACTAAATTGGTTTTAATTCCCAAAAAGCCATGCTCCTTTTCATATCCAGATAATTGCAGTCTCTTCCCCCTAGCATGCCTTCTCTGTGCTTCCTTAATTTTTTATTTGTTCTGTTTTTTGAGACAGGATTTCCCTCTGTCACCCAGGCTGCAGTACATCTGTGGGATCAGGGCTCACTGCAATCTCCACCTCCCAGGCTCAAGAGATCTTCCCACCTTAGCCTCCTGAGTAGTCGGGATTACAGGCATGCACCACCACACCTGGATAGTTTTTTAATTTTTTTGTAGAGATGAGGCCTCACTATGCTGCCCAGACTGACCTCAAACTCCCAGGCTTAAGCAATCCTCCAGCCTCTGACTCCTAAAGTGCTGGGATTACAGGTGTGAGCCACCACACCTGGCCTCTCTATGCTTCTTAATGTGGCTATTTTGTCTGCATCTTATAGGTTTCTCTGGGGTCACACTCCTTCCTCCAGGAAGCCTTCCCTGAATTAGATGCCTCTTTTCTCTGCACCCATGGAAGCCTGTGCCTCTCACCATTACCCCACTTATCCTGCTGAAAAGGCATTGTCATTTCACTTGTTCCTCTCATTCCTTCAAGACTCTGAGTACCATGAGAGCAACAAGGTGACATCAACTGCTACATCCACATACCTAACACAAAACCAGGCAGAAAGTAGTGCTCAGAAATGTTTGTCAAATGAGCCACAGGAACAGGACCATACCCTCTTTTTGCTGGACTCAGACTACCCCTTCTTGGACACAAGAAAGCAGAAGCCCTGACATCTGGAAAAGGCCCCACCTTCATCCAGGACATGGGAACCCAGGATTTCTCTCCTTCCTTCAACTGGTGGGTGGAACTCCCATTCAGAGGCAAGTTTCCCAAGGTTGGGCAGGAGACAGCCCCCTTCTGCACACTAAATAAAGGAAATAAATAGCAAAGACGAGAAAAGCCAGCTCTGCTCAAAGGGGTTCAAAGGCAGCATTCCAACATGAAGGTACCAACATGAGGATCTGGATCTTAAGATGTAAAAAAAAGATGAAGTTCAAACCACAGCTTCTTGGAAGCCGATGAGGTCTCCCAGGGCAGGGAACCACAGAGTGAGACTTTCCTGGAGGAAAGTGGAGGCCTGGAGCCACTGCACCCTCCCCCTCTTCCTGAAACAAATCCTGATTTCAGACTTTAGTACCTCTCTGCCTGAAACCATAGTGGAAGAATCTGTCCTTTGAATACTCTGGTCTCTGCGCTTCTGGGCTGATGAAGCCCTTTACTATGCAAGGCTGGAAGAAGCCGAGCAGGACCGAGCACCCCTCCATGCCTGCCCTGAGCACAAGTTTCTTTTCATCTTCAAGATGGTCCCGGAGCATAGGAAACATTGTACCCATTTTCCAGATGAGGCAGCTGAGGCTGGTAAGGATCAGAGCCTAAATTCAACCCCAGATGTTGTAACACCAAGTCCAAGCTCTTTCTTCTCAAGCATCCTGCCATGCCACTTAGAATATGCATGCCCCATTGGACACCACTTTTGACTGTCATTCCACCTCTTTATTCTGTCTCCCCAGTCCCACCCACCCTAAAACCACATACCAAGCTGATGGTCGATACCTATTTGTCCTTAGACCTGGCTGGTCTGACTAGACCCATTGACTTTGACATGGGATAAAAAGCAAAGCTAGAGGCTGCTGGGTGAGTCCCAGAAGGACACTTCCCCACTGTGACCTTAAATACCTCTCTGAAGAAGGCGGCAAAGGCAAGGAGATGCTTGTATGCCTGTGCTCGTTACAGCAGGATTCACAATAGCCAAGAAGTGGAAACAGCCCAAAATGTCCATCAACTGATGAACAGATAAACAAAATGTGATCTATCCATACAATGGACTATTATTCAGCCTTAAAAGAAAGGAAAGTCTGCTATATGCAACAACATAGATAAAACTTGGAAAGTATTATGCTAACAGAAGCAGACATTAAAAGGACAAACCATAGGATTCCACTTATATGAGATACCTAGAGTAGTAAAATTCATAGACATAGAAAGTAAAACAGTGGTTGCCAAGGGCCAGAGGGAGGGGGAAATGGGAGTTATTATTTAGCAGGTACAAAATTTCAGTTTGGGAAGATGAAAAACTTCTAGCGATAAATGTGAACTGAATTGTATGCTTAAAAACAGTTAAAATGGTAGATTTTATATCTGTTACCACAAGTTTTTAAAAAATGTAAGGGAAGGAGAGGGAAGAAGTAAATGAGGATAGAAGAAAATGGCCAGGCACGGTGGCTCACACCTGTAATCCCAGCACTTTGAGAGATCAACACAGGAGGCTAGCTGGAGGCCAGGAGTTCAAGACCAGCCTGGGCAACATAGTGAGACCCTATCTTTGTGGAAAGTTAAAAAAAATTAGTCAAGCATGGCAGCTCACTCCTATAGTCCCAGGTACTCTGGAGGCTGAGGTGGGAGGATTGCTTGAGACCAGGAGTTCGAAGCTGCAGTGAGCCATGATCACACCACTCCATTCCAGCCTTGGTGATAGAGCAAGACCCTGTCTTCAGAAGAAAAACGAGAACAGAAGGAAAGAACAAGAAGGCACCTGGAAGTGGAATTAGGAAGAAGGAAGGCTAGTTGGGAGGATTTAGGGAGGCAGGACAACCTTGGGTTACTAAATCTTCCACTGTCCTTTGCACAAGACAGGGTGCTTAGCAAATTCCTGCAGGAAAACTCACCTCTAGAAGCATGCAGAATAGAGGTGATAATTGCCCTTCTCTTATACACCTGAGTTCAGAATGACTGGCCTCATTACAAGTAGGCCAAGAATATCCACTCAATTATTGCTCCAAATGCCTTCACTAGTTTAGGGCTCAAAAAAGGAAAGATTATAAAAGTAATTTTGTGGTTTCAAATGCACTTTCCCCTTGAAAATAGCCTTACAAAGAGCAAAACCACAGCAATTTTTTTACAAAATGAAATTTAGCCACTAGTTTTTAATGTAGATTTATTTTCAGTTTTAATAAAACTCAAAGCATCCAGAATGCATTTTAATATGTCATGGCTTCATCTCTGGGGACAGAATGTTGTCAGCCCCTCCAGAGTTTGCAGTGGAAATCTTCAATACCAGCACAATCATCAGGTGTAGAGAGCAAAGTGGAACTGACCCTCCTTAGCATAGGTTCACACCAAGTTAAGTCCACCCAAAAATGGCCCTGTGACACCTGATATAACTCACTTCTCTACCACTCTAATTAACGTTTTACTTCCTCACAATGCTTTCTGGAACCAGGCTTGGGGACAGTATCTGATCCCAGGGATGCAGTGAGTAACATGAGCAGCAATGACATTGAGCTCCTATGGTATGTCATCTACACAGGTGTAACAGGCAGGGTCCTTTGTAGGCTCTCATCTTACAAGGACCTCTGACACCATGTACATAGAGACCTTGTGCCCTGGCACTCCTGGAGTGGGGTGGGGAATCCCACATCTGTAAAGTCGGCCACTCACTATGGTGTCAGCCATCCAACTATGGCAGGGTCCTTTGTAGGCTCTCATCTTACAAGGACCTCTGACACCATGTACATAGAGACCTTGTGCCCTGGCACTCCTAGAGTGGGGTGGGGAATCCCACATCTGTAAAGTCGGCCATCCACTATGGTGTCAGTCCCTTCATTCTCTGTGATGGTGTCAAAAGGCACACGTTTGTGTTTAATTCCACTGGGACCCAGAATTCTGCCTAACGCTCCTCTGTCTCCTTCACATGGCCATCCAACAGGCTTTGGAAGACAGGCAGTCAATAATTATTTTTCAGTGAAGTAGTACATATGCTCTTTGTCCCCATGTCATCCCAAGGATATATAGATGCAGAGCTCAGGAAGCCCAGAATTTGGGCTTTGACAATCACTGTGTCAAGCCCCCTCCTGCTATCGCAAAGCAAAAAGGAGGTGAGGATGTGCAGGAGCTAGAAATGGAACCAGAAAGATTAGGATACAAAGCAATGTCTCAGTTCCTGTCTCCTCTCCTATCCCTTCTTCTTCTCCTTTATCCTTTCTTTCTTTGTCCTTCCTCCTCCCCTCCATCTCCTCTCCACCCCTTTCTTTCCTCCCCTTTTTCTCTCCTCACCCTTGCTCTCCCTTTCTGTGTCTGTTCCTGATCTGCTCCATCACCCCCAACTCTATAACATTTCTGTTCTCAGAATATTGCCCCAACTTGGCTCCTGTCTGCCCCAGTCCAACCTCAACCTCTTGCCCTTCCTAACATTTGGGTCCACTTAGTTCATGTTCCTAAGAGATGATCTGATTGCCCACCACCCCTGCTCATGGGCATATTTACTGATTGGCTGCCTTTAATCAGATGCCCACCTCTCATCCAATAAGTATGGCACAGGTGAATGAAAGGAGCAGGATCATGTGATCTACAGCATGGCAGCCTACATGACAAAAACTCAGGACAGGAAAGTTTCCTTTAGAAGGCAGTGTGGGCAGAGCAAGCTTGTCCTATACATCCTGCATCGTACAACTGAGGACCATTTCTCAATAAGGGAAGGAACTTGGAAAGAGAAGTTGAATGGCATCGTGAAAATAAAGCAAGACTTAGAATTAAAGACAAATGTTCAACTTTTGGCTCTACCCCTTAGGCAAGTCATTTACCCTTAATTTCTCCATCTGTTAAATGGAGAAAAATCAAGCATGCCCTGACTACCTCTCTGGTATGTTCTGTGAAGCAAGTTAGCTTATTGATAGGAAAGTGTTCTGTAAGCTATAAAGTACTACATACATAGACACACACATACACACAAATGTATACACACATACCACTGTATAGCTGTATATACAGACATATATACATCATACATATATATTATTCATAATTATTTATAATAATTATATAGTTATTTCCCAAGGTCACCTAGCTACTTATTAGAAAGATGTTGTCCAACTTGACTTTGCTAATTTTTGCATCAAACTGCTACCTATTGGGTACTATGCTCGCTACCTGCGTGAAATACACCCATGTAACAAACCTGCACATGCACCCCCTGCATTTAAAATAAACGTTGATTCTCAAAAAGAGCTAACTTGATTCTACCTGGAACTAAGCATGGCTTATCTTTACATGGTGGGGAGTGAGGGGTATATAAGACACATTTTCCAAAAGGAGAGAAAAGAGAATCTTTTTCAGGGACCTCATACATGGCAGGCCCTTATGATACTCTATCTCACTCCTCACAGCTCTGTGAGAGCTCTATGTTACCATTCTTTATTAGATGAGATCACACAGCTAATAAGTGATTACATTCAGATTCAACCCCAGGCAAGTTGACTCCATCCCACCAATCCCCCCTCCTACCAGCAGGCTTGCAAGGAGGTATCCTCATTGCTTTCCTCTCCTGCTTCATTTTGCTTCTCTCCCTCCATTCACTCAGCCCTTCCTGGGTCCATCAATACTTAATGCTTTATGCTATCACAGTTGTAGCTGTGAAGGATCCAATTGTGTGGTTGATCTGTAATGTAAGGTTAATATCTAATTAGCTCGTTTAACATTTCTTTTGCGGATGATTCATGATAGGTCATTAACAAAAGCCAGGGCAAGCGGAGGGGCATGTTCATAGCCATAAATCAGTGGCCTAAAAACATCATAGAAAGAGGAAAATGCATGTATTATTCACGTCAAACAAAGAGCCAGGTCTGCATATGGCTTCTCAATGCTCTTCTGACCCTGAGGTCAAGGGACCAAGTGCAAGGCATGAGAGGTATTTGCTATTAGTAGAAATGGACTGTCCAGGGCTTAGTGGGGACACACATATCCTGGTCAATACATAGCAACACAATTCATGGTTAAATTTATGACTCCTCAGATAGAAAAGCCTTCTTCAACCGCCAAATAATGCATACCTCCCACACCAATAAGTACCTATCAGTTATTAAGCACCTACTATGTGTCAAGCTAAAAGCATGTGTCTGGGGTGTGTGTGTGTGAGTGTGTGTGTGTGTGTGTATGCATGTGTGTCTTCCATGCATAAGGTAGTTATTGCTGCATAACAAACTGCCCCAAACTCAGTGGCTTTTCATAAGTCTGTGTCTTAGCTGGTTGGTGCTGCTGATCTGAGTTCATCTGATCTCAGCTGGATTCTCTCATGCATCTGTGTTCAGATGCTAGGTTGGCTAGGGGCTGCTTGTGTAGAATGACTTCATTCGCATGCCTCACTATTGAATGGTGACAGAGGTGACTAGACCACATGTCTCTCATAATGAAGGCAGGTTTCCACGAGATAGATTAGAAGCATGTAAAACCTCTTGAAATTGAGGCTTGGAACTGGCATGCTATCACATCGGCTGCATTTTATGGGCCCCTTTTAATGGCCACCATTTTATTGGCTTGCGTAAGTCACAAGCTCAGCTCAAATTCAGCTTAGGCAGAGCAATTGACCTTACCTTTTGATGGAATTAGCTGCAAAATCACTGTAAAGGATGCATAAGGGATGAAGAATTTGCAGCTTTTTTTTGCAATTATTCTACCAAAATCCATTTATTCCTTATAACAAACTGTTAATCCATTCTTCTATTATTTATTAAACACCTACTATGTGCCAAAAGTTGTTCTAGATGCTGAGGAAATAATCAGTAAACAAGAGAAAGTCCCTACTCATGCAAGACTTCAAAGGCTGAACAGGTGAATAAATACACTTATAAGATACTCTTAAATAATATTAAAGGCTATAATGAAAATATAACAGAGTGACTGCCTATTAGGTACATGGCTAGAGGCAATTTTTGATGTTGTGGTCAAGATAGCCTCTCTGGGGAGGGAACATTTGGCCTGAAACCTGAGCGATGAGAAGAAATCAGGCTGCAGGACTGAGAGCAGCACATTCTAGAAAAAGGAAGAGCAGGTGCAAAGGTTCTGAGGCAGGATTACCTCAAGAAATAGGAAAATGGACAGTGTGGCTGGAACACAGAAGGTGAGAGGAAGAGGAGCATCAGATGGAGCCCAGGAGGTATGCAGATCCTTAACGTATGGTAAGGATGGAGGGAGGTATGATTACTTTTAAGAAAAACAAAACTCAGAGGTAAAGTGATTTTCCAAAGCAGGTCATTAAAATCGCTAATGAGTGGCAGAACTAGGATTCAACACTGTCACCCTCTGAATTCAAAGTCCGTAGTCTTTCCACTGTCCCATTCTGCCTCCTGGGGATAAATATCAAGCTGGGGCTTTTTCATGTAGGCAAAAAAGATCTCAGGCAGCACAGTCTAATGTCAGAGTCTCTCGTGGAATTTCACGACAGCCAAAGATGGACACTGAAACTCAGTCTAAGCTAATCTCACTTTGGCTGATTCTGCCCCAGGTTGCTCCTTGGGCAGGCGACAGACAAACCCACACACCACAGGGCCCCAGGACAAGTTGGTCACAGCAGCATCCTAGCTGTCTTCCCACAGTGTATTTTTTCCCACTGGTTCCATATTTCCCAGGAAGCTCTAGTCTTCTCCCTATCTTGGGTCTTTCTTGGGGAAGGCATTCTTTTTTTCAACTTTTAAGTTCAGGGGTATAAGTGCAGGTTTGTTACATAGGTAAACTTGTGTCATGGGGATTTGTTGTTCAAATTATTTCATCACCCAGGTATTAAGCCTAGTATTCATTAGTTATTTTTCCTGATCCCCTCCCTCCTCCCACTTTCCACCCTCCAATAGGCCCCAGTGTGTGTTGTTCTTGGGGAGGACATTTTACCTCCTATCTATCTATATTCCACCAGGAATCTCTAAGACTTCTGTTGTAGAATCTCTGCCTGTAGCTGGAAAAGAAAAGCAAGATAGACAGATAGATATCTGCTGATAAACCCCATACAAGGTGAGGAAGCCCCAGTTCAAGAATTCAGTTGTCTTACTTATTGGCTAAATCCATGCAAAGCTTTGCATTGATAAAAATATGACATTAATTTATGTCAAATATTTTAATAAGGCACTTCCTATGTGTCAGGGACTTGTGCAGGCAGTGGGGATAGAGTCATATTAAAAAAAAACAAAACACAAACCCTAAATCTTATGGACCTTGCATGCTTTGCAGGAGAAGATCAGTGATGAGCTGACTAAATGCATGGTATATAAAGTGGTCATGAATGCACTGGGTGATATTGAAGCCAAGAAAAGGGATGAGATTCCTAGGGAGGGGTAAAAGTGATCAGGGAAGGCCTTTTACATGATGCGCTAGTTGCGTGGAAACTTGAAAATGAAGGACTGAGCCACATGGCCAGTCAAGGGAATAGCAACAGTGTGCTTGAACTACTCTGAGCCATAGGGAGACCAGGGCGGCTGGAACAGAATATGCAAGTGAGGAGTGGCCAAAAATGATGCTAGAGAGATCACAGGTCAAATCTTGTAGAGCCTGGCCAGCCACTGTAAAGAAACTTTCACTCGGAATGAGAGGGGAGCGCCTGGAAAGTTCTGAGCAGAGGAGGGACGTGATGTGACTTACATTTTCAAAGTGTGCCTCTGGCTGCCGTGGTAAGCAGATGCTGCAGGGGTGAGGCTGGGGGAAACAGAGAGATCCATGAGGATGCAGATACATTTGCTCTGATGAGTGGCAATGGTGGCTCAAATTTGGGGCTTGGCAAATAAGAAGTAAGCAAGACAGGGCCAGGCACAGTGGCTCTCACCTGTAATCCCAGCACTTTGGGAGGCTGAGGCAGGTGGATCACTTGAGGCCAGGAGTTCGAAACCAGCCTGGCCAACATGGTAAAACCCTGTCTCTACTAAAAATACAAAAATCAGCCGGTTGTGGTGGTGGACAGCTGTAATCCCAGCTACTCAGGAGACTCAGACATGAGAATCACTTGAACACAGGGGCAAAGGTTACAGAGAGCTGAGATCGCACCACTTCACTCTAGCGTAAGCAACAGAAAAAAAAAGTGAGCAAAACAGGTCATCAACAAATAATCGCACAGTGGATAATTTGATTGAAAATGGTGAACAGAACAACAACAGAGAGATACAGGATGCTATAAGAATGCATAACACTGAAACTGGTAGTCTGTTCTTTTGGAAGGGGGATGGTATCAGGCAGGGAAGGCTTCCCAGAAGCAGCAGCATAGAATCTGCAACTTGAAGCTGGAATTGGTTATGTGAAAATGAGAAGAGTATCTCAAGTAGGAGGAAAATCTTATGCAAAGGCCCTGGGGCAGGAAGCAGAGGGTCCAATATGGCCATTTGGATGCTCATAGAACATGCTCTCCTTCTGCCATACTACACAAGCGGCCCTTAGCCAACCTAGCAGCTGAAAACAGATGCATGAGAGAATCCAGCTGAAATCAGATGAACTAGCCCAGATCAGCAGCACGAACCAGCCAAGACACAGACTTATGAAAAGCCACTGAGTTTGGAGCAGTTTGTTATGCAGCAATAACTACCTTATACATGGAAGACACACATGCATACACACACACACACACAGATGTGCTGCCCGGTTTCCTGGCTGCTGAAATAGTGAGTCAGACACTTCACAGCAAGATGACCACACTGGCTCCACATTGCTGTTACTGCTGTTTTCCTCAATCCTTGGTAGGCAGTTTGGAAGGATCCAGACCTCCCCACCTAGTAAATGAATAATGAGGACAGATCAGACCGGCTAGGTTGCAGCGAGATTAATAATGATGGTGTGAGTTTGACCTGTCCAGAGTTGAGTGCCCCTCATTGAGAAGAGTCTGAGAAACCCTCCTTGGTCCCAAATCCCCCATAGACAACTCTGCTGCTTTACTGAACTAAGCAGGTGTGGGGGAGATGCCAGGATGGCCCCTCCAAAGGGGAATCAAGATTAAGCACATAAGCTGGCCTTTTAAAAGCTTAGCAGGCCTTTCCAATTGGATCCCAAATGGACCACACTTGAGAAATTAAATAAACAGCATTTGTCAAGGGCTTTTGTGGGCTCCCAGCTGTATTTATTTATAGGTTGGTCTGTTATTTATGGGCACTCGTGCTCCGTATAAAAGCTTTGTCAGAGAGAAGTGGTGGGGAGGAGGCAGAGGGCTTAATGCTTACTCGGACACTTAAGTATTCGCCCCAAGGAGCTCAAACAATGGGTATTTGCTGCTTTTTGTCCAGTGGAAGCTGGGTGCTGGTGCACAATAAGATGACATTCCTGGAAATGCTGGACTGCTGAGCACACCCTCAAAAAAAGGGTCAGGAGTCCTTTTGGAGATCTCTGAGGGCCAGTTCCCAAAGAACAGTTGAAAATTTCAGATCTTTCAGATCAGCCACATCTTTGATTCATTGTGATTCCGACACACAGCTGATAAGGCTCAATGGTCATGCTTTCAGAAACATACCCACAACTCATGGCACAAAGTGGATGCTCAGTAGATGTTGGTGAATGAAGGAATGAAGAAATGCAAGAATAAATGACTATTTGCTGTCCCCATAGTTATGAAACTGGAAAATAAGAGACCTCAAGATGTCACATGGAACGTATTGATCAAAAAGCAACCTGGTAATAGCAACCTGGGACCTTAACATTTCCACAGCTTGGATTTAGTAGTTCTCTCGTAAGAGCTCATCTGAAAGAGAAATCCAAGCATTAAGAAGAGAAAAGGAAAGGGAAGTGAAGGAGAGTGGAGAGGAGGAAAGGGAAGGGAAAGGGAAGGGAAGGGGAGTGGAGAGGAGGAAAGGGAAGGGAAAGGGAAGGGAAGGGAAGGGGAGTGGAGAGGAGGAAAGGGAAGGGAAGGGGAGTGGAGAGGAGGAAAGGGAAGGGAAAGGGAAGTGAAGGGGAGTGGAGAGGAGGAAAGGGAAGGGAAAGGGAAGGGAAGGGAAGGGGAGTGGAGAGGAGGAAAGGGAAGGGAAAGGGAGGAGAAGGGGAGGAGAGGGGGGAAAGGAGGGAAGCGGGTAAGGGAGGAGAAGGGGAGGTGAGGAAAAGGGGAGGGGAGGAGAAGAGAGGGGACGGGAGGGGAAAAAAACTCCAGCAAAAAAAGGTGTTCATTGCTTTGTTCTTTGTAGTAGTGAAGAATTAGAAAACATGAAATACCAGCATTAGAGAAATTATTAATTCCCTGTTTTGATGAACTATTAAAAATTTGTTCATAAAACCATACAATAATGCAGAAACGCTCATGTTAAAATATTACAGGAGAAATGCAGTAGTATATAATATTACCTTAACAGTATTATTAAAATTGTGTGTCTGTTTTCAACTGTTAGAGAAAAAAAGACTGAAACAAAAACACTCCAAAACATTAAGTGTGGTTATGGCTGGACAAAAGAACTGTGAGTAATTTTTTCTTATTTCTTTTATTTTTCTGAATGTTCAAGTTTTTATTAAAAATCACAAATGAGGCCGGGCACAGTGGCTCATGATGCCTGTAATCCCAGCACTTTGGGAGGCCAAGGTGGACGGATCATGAGGTCAGGAGTTCAAGACCAGCCTGGCCATTATGGTAAAACACCATCTCTACTAAAAATACAACAACAACAAAAAATTACTGTGCATGGTGGTGTGTGCCTGTAGTCCCAGCTACTCAGGAGGCTGAATAAGAAACTTTCTTGAACCCCGAAGGCGGAGGTTGCAGTGAGCTGAGATCGTGCCACTGCACTCCAGTCTGGGTGAAAGAGCAAGACTCCATCTCAAAAAAAAATCACAAATGAGGTTGATGATTAAAAAATAATAATTCACCATTTAATCAGCAAATCGCATTCTCCCACCTCAAGGAAAACCCCTCTTTGAGGCATACAAAGAAAGATAATCCACTGGGGTATTTTTGTTAACACTGTTACAAAATATTTTTTAATGTCCTACACATGTACAACTGTTTTGCCATCATGAAAGCAAAAGAAATGTTCACACAAAAAATTAAAATATCAGATCACCAGATAATCATTTTGGCTTCTTCTACTAAGTGCAATGAACAAAAATATGTATTCTTTTTCTATGTGTGTCTTTTTTCTTCTTGCCTTTGTATACATCTGCCTCCAAGCCATACAAAAGCTTCACACCCATCCCCACTATCTTCTCTCTTCCAAGAATTGTGGTCTTTGTTTGTTCATTGGCTCCTTTTCTTGTACCTGAGAGCTATAAACCTTTTTGTGCCCATCATTTGCCCACCACCTTAGTACCTTCTGCATGAACTCAGATAAGATGGCAGGGCAAATAGGAAACCACAGATTCGGAACCATGCGGACTTCAGATCAAATACCAGCTCTGTCACTTGCAAGCTGCGTGACCTGGGGCAAGTCATTTAATTGTTCCATGCCTCAGTTTCTAAGCTTGATAACGAACAAAAGGAGATGATCATGAAAACGAAGAGTTGCAAAAGGGATGATGAACACACCTTGGCCACCTGGAGCATCCCAGACATTATGCTAAGTGCTTTACATGCATGAAGTCATTCGTGCCTCACCATAAGCCAATGAGGTAGATGCTTTTTTCCCATTTTACAGATAGAAAGGCAGACCTATAAGTAACAGTGATCATTCATGGGGTGCGCATCTTATAGTTAGATCCTGTTCTGATTCCATCCTAACAACAGCTTGCCTGCTGGTTCATTATTATACCCATTTTCTAGATAAGGTCACTGAGGCTCAGAAGGGTAAAGGGTTTGAGCATGTTCTCCCAGCTCACAGGTAGGGAAGGCAGGACTCTCATTTTGCCATCTCTCTCTCTTCCCAAACTTCTAAGTCATATATGGACTTGGTAGACACTTGACAACGGTGTCGTACAGGACAAGGAAAGGAGGTATGTGCTACCCAGACCAGGGTGGCTCAGCCCTTCACAGAGCTGGGTAACCTTGGCTCCTGACAATTACCCCACCATTAAGCCAGGGGTCTGGTTACAGGGAAAAGCTTTGAAGCAGGACAAGCTCAAGGGACATGGACATTGCTCAAGCCACTGTAGTAACGGCTACTATCTGACCAGATGCAATACATACCCTTATGCCCTTCCCACACACATGGGAGGTCATAAAAAGAAATCTCCAAGGAGGCAGATAAAAGTTGGTGCCCAAATGTAGCCTGGGATGAAACGCTGTTTTTGTCCACAGCAAATAAACTTCAGCCCTGTCTTTTGAGGCATCAGCAAGACAAGAAAGTGTGGGATATGGGGATGTTACATGGAATCCTTTAGAATGGGTTCAACTGAGGAGTTTGACTGTTTCATCTAGATTCCTGCAACTTGTATTGAATTGTAGATGTTCTATGAGTAAGGACCAGACCATAGCCAACTGGGATATTTGGGGTGAAAAGGAAAGTGGGGAGCCAGAGACTCACATGTGGGAGCCATTTAGGCTTGAAATGATCATATTTTGCTGGGCATGGAGGAGAGGCTAAGGCAATTGGTTCCTGTTAAGCTTAGTTAGCCTGAGAATTCCCTGCATGCAGATATGTTCCGGCCCCAGCACCATCCCAGAGGCCAGATCGCCAGGACCCCAGTGCAGCCTGAGAATGTCCCTCCAGCTGCTGGCGCAGGGGACCCGAGTGTTTCTACTGGGCCTCTAGAGAAAGAAGCATCCAGAAAGCCTCTGGACGCCAAAACTCCCATCCCTCCCATTCTCCAAGGCCCCTAATTAGGCATTTACATGACAGACCAATTAAGTCCCTGAAAGAGTGGTTACAGGCTATTGGGTAATGAGTGATGTTTTTAAAATATATTTTTAACCACACAAAACTATGTTTACACAATGCTAAGGAACTGGCTTCAAACTACAGAAGTGGAATAAAACGATCTCTGGAGTCCAGCTCTGGAGGGCAAAGGACAGTCGTATTATCTTTGATGTACAGAACATGGGTTTGGTTGATCCGCCCAAGGGTTGGTCAGTTTTTCTGACTTCCAGGATCTGAGGGCCTACTATGTACCAGGCATTGCCCGGCGAGTATGTACCAGGCATTGTCTGGTGAGTTGAAGATACAAGATGGATCACAAATCAGTCTTTTAACTTGAGAAACTCGAATTCTCAGTTGCACTGCAGCAGTTTTTATATTGCTACCTTCATTCATGCATAGACTTAGTAATCCATTTAACAAGCATTAGTTGAGCCCCTACTGTGTGCCCAGCAAGGAAATATAAAGATAAGAAAAAGCCTGCCCTCCTCTTGAGGAGTTCTCAGTTCAGAATCCCCTTGGGACTCTGTTTGTTGTTAGCACCTTTGTGCAGTCATGTCTACAGTCAATGAATGTGCCAAGCACCTCTCTAGGCTCAGGATTCAAAGTAGAGGCAACTCACAGCCCTTGGGTAAAGTTTGTTATTGCAATACTTTCTTCATTTCATTCATTTACTCATTTATTCACAAATATGCTGAGTTCTTACTCTATAATAGACACAGGGCTAAGTCCTGACTTCAGAAATAAATAAGATCTGGTCCCACCGTGGGCTCAGAGAAAGGTGCATGCTTTCATGGTGTCAGCAGAATGAGCAGCTGACAGGTAAGTTGTCAGGTGAGCTCCATGGTGAGGCAGCCCCAGGGGAGAGAATTAAGCCCTGAGTGGTCAACTATGGACAGGAAATGTCTTAGCTGTGAGTTTAAACGAAGATCCATGAGGGTGGTCGGGCGTGGTGCCTCATGCCTGTAATCCCAGCACTTTGGAAGGCTGAGGCAGACGGATCACCTGAGGTCAGGCGTTCGAGACCAGCCTGGCCAACATGATGAAACGCCATCTCTACTACAAATACAAAAATTACTCGGGCATAGTGTCAGGTGCCTGTAATCCCAGCTACTCAGGAGGCTGAGGCAGGAGAATCACTTGAACCTGGGAAGCGGAGGTTGTATGGAGTTGTGGACAACAAAGGGTCTGAGACGGAGGTAGGGGAAACAAGAGGGCCAATTCTAGTCCCTGCTTTGACATTAAATAAACCCGGAACCTTAAGCAACCCACTTATTGCCTTTAGCCCTGTTTTCCATCTGTCAAATGGAGAGAGCTCACCATCCACTGCATAGATTCATAATGATGACAGTGATAGCAACAATGTCTGATTAATTTATGTAATACTGTTAATACTAACTATAATCGCTGACATTTTAAAGCACTGTTCATCCAGGTACCCTTCCAAGTTCTTTACATGCACTAGTCATTTAACCCTTATATCGCCCAAATGAGCCAGTGTTACTACTTAGTCCCATTTTAAAGATGAGGAAAGCAAGACCCAGAGAGGGTAAGTAACTTGCCCAAGGACACAGAGCTAGGAAGCAGCTTCAGGATGCATATTCCTCATCCCTATGAAATGAGAGCATGTCTAGAAAACGGAAATGCCATGCTGGCACATGGAACTTCTCAGCAAAGGTTAGTGGAACTCAAAGCTGGAAGGACTCAAAATCACTAACATGTACATTGAGCAGAGGATGGCCAGATCTCCACCTGAATTCATTTCCCATTGCTTTGTAACAAATTACTATAGATTTGGTAGCTTAAAACAACACACATTTATTATCTTACAGTTTCCATGGGTCAGGAGTCCAGGCAGAGTTTACTGGGTCCTCTGGCTCACAGGATGCAATCAGCATATTGGCCGGGCTGCATTCCCTTCTAGATGTTCCAGGTCTTCTTCTAAAGCTCACATAGCTGTCAGCAGAATTTGGTTTCTTGCAGCTGTAAGACAGAGGTCCTCACATCCTAGAGGGTGGCTGCTGTTCCCTGCACTCCAGCATGGGTAATTGCTGCTATGATGTGGCAGTTCACATCATAGTAGCTTGCATCTTCAAGGCCGGCAGAGTCCTTGGCTCCAGTCTGCTAGGACAGAGTCTCATGCAACATAACATAGTCACGGGAGTGATATTCCATCCCCTTTGTCATAGTCTCCTGGTTAGAAGAAAGCTACAGGTGCTGCCCACATGCAAGGGCAGGGGATTATACAAAGACATAACTTGTGGGGGGATGGTCACTTTAGAGCCAACCCGCTACACGACTAGGTTAGTGAGTGTTAGAGTGTAACTGGATTGTCTGCGATTCAATGGATAAATGTCTGAGGGGATGGATACCCCATTCTTCATAAGGTGTTTGCTTCACAATGCATGCCTGTATCAAAACATCTCATGTATCCCATAAATATACATATCTGCTATGCACCCACAAAAATTAAAAATAAAATAAAAATAGAGAACCAGGCAAGCAGTGCCTGCCAATAAAGATAGAGAAAGAAAAAACGACCTAGGGGATTGGCGGGTCCACCTCTATCTGGGGTTTCCCTGACCTCCCCAATTTGATCAGGAATATTTCATGTCCTTTTTGGTGTTCCCATAGCTCTCTGCACTTCTAAGATCCTCAGGGCTATAGTTTTTTCATCCACAAAATGGGGGTCATGTCCTCATTTGCAGTATTGTAAAAATAATTCAATGACATAAGATATATATTTGCCTTATTGAGCACTTACTATGTGCTGAGCTCGGTTCAAGGGCTCTATATGGATTATCCCATTTAATCCCGTAACAACCCTGTAAGTCCATCACTATTATTGACCCCATTTTATAGAAGCAAAAACAGAGGCTCAGAGAGGTTAAGTCACCTGCCAAGGTCACACAGCTAGTTATGGTGGAAACAAAATTCAAGCATAAGGAGAGTCTGTGCTCTTCACTGTAGCACTAGACAAAGTCCCATGTTTAACAGAGGCATTGGTACATTGGAATCCTTCAGCAAACAGTAGGCATGATTTTAACCATGTATCATTTATCATTATTTACATTGTCGGTACACACTTATCTTACACCAGGGCTTATCACACTGTATTATAGAGCATTCTGTTTAATTCTCTGCCCCTACTGGACCCACGGGAGGTATTTTTTCTTACTCATTCTCCTAATGCCCAACACAATGCCTGCACACAGTGGCACTCAAATGTTTATTGAATGGGATTGAGTTGCGTTGTGAATTTGCAAAGGGCTTTCACAACAGTGGGATACACAGGAACCAGCTACTATGATCCCATTTTACAAACAGGCAGCAGAGATCCCGAATGAACCCAACTTGTTTACTCTAGCTTAATCTTGCACAGCTAATAATCAGATCTGAACTCAGCTCTTGCGTCTGTGCCCAAGACTGTATGTGCAGTCTGGGAAAGCAAGACCCAGAGAGGGTAAGTAACTTGCCCAAGGACACAGAGCTAGGAAGCAGCTTCAGGATGAAGCTCATAGTGACAGCGATGGTAAAATATGTTACAACCATGATGATAACCATTTATTGAGCAGGGCTACACTCTATGCTAAGAAATGTACCTGCCATATTTTGAAGCCCATGTTATACATTAAAAAGCAAGATTAAAGATTAAATCACTTGCTCAAAGTCTCCCTGGTAGATTGCAAAATGGTCAAAATCTTTTACTCCTCCCTGGATTTACTTACTTTGCAATGGCACTTTGCAGCTATCTCCCATCAAGAAGTGGAGTTTGTTTCCCAGCCTCTTGAATTAGAGCTGACCTTGGATTTGATGTGGCCAGCAGAATGAAGCAGAAGTGACGATATGCTAGTGCTAAGTCTCAAGAAATCTTGCAAACTCCCTCTTTTCTCTCCTCTCTCTCTCTAGCATTCTCTCTCTCTCTTGCATTCTCTCTCTCTCTTTCTCTCTCTCTCTCTCTCTCTCTCTCTCGAATTCTCTCTCTCTCCCTCTCTCTCTCTCCTGCCACTTGAGCGGCTATGTGCATAGAAACAAGGCTTAGCTAACCTGCTGGAGAAGAGACCTCACGAAGCAAAGGTGACTGGCAGGGCTGAACTATCTTAGACCAGCCAGCCCCAAGTTGACGCAGAAGCTGTCTGAAAACATATGAAAACCCCAGTGGAGACTGGCCTAAGCCAGCAGAGCTGCCCCATCAATCCACAGATGCATCAGTGAAATAAACGTTGGCTGTTGTAGCCATCAAGTTTTTGGGTGTTTTGTTACACAGCAATAGCTAACTGATATAGTCATGCAGCTACTCAGTGGCAGATTTAAATCCCAGTTACATCTAACTCCAGAGCTTTCTTATTTTTCAATACATACCTTTCAATCCTCCTGGGAGACTCAAGTCCCAAAGCCTTGCCCAACATGCACATGCAGTGTTGTGTGGTGTCCTGTGTCAGTGACTGCATCCTTGGCCCAACAGTCATTGACCAGTCTCCAAAGCAGACCTCAGCCTTTTACCAACAGCCCATAAAATGCATGGCCTGAAATGCCTCACTCACTCCTCCCCACCCATTCAAACCTTTTGCATTCTTGAAAGTCCAGTTCAAATGCCATAGCCTTTAGGAAAACTCAGAGCCCTCCAGCTCCATCCTCAGACTATCATAGCATCTCAATTTACCATTCCTCTAACATTCAACACCACCTGCATCTACTTTACTGTGATTAGTTTGTGTGCCCATATTTTATTTCTCTGCTTTGATTATATTTCTCTAGATATTACATGGAGTAGACCCTCAACTATTTCATTCCATTAGCAATTAGTTTTTGTAAACTCAGCACTGTTCCGGCTATTGGAATTAAGCCTATGGACCAGATATGCAAGGTCCTCATCTCCAGTAGGGAGACCATGTCATGAACTAGTAGACATATAAGAAAATTCTACAGAGTAAATGGTGAGATCTCATCTCCTAAATAGGAGACGAATTAACTCAATACAATTGAAGGTCACTAGAGGGAAGGACTTCTTTAAATAAGGTGGTCAAGGAGGCATCTCTGAAGCAGGGGCATATGAGCAGAGACCTAAAGCAATCAAAGGCATCAGCCATAAGAACAGCTCTTGAAACAAAGTCCCAGGCAGAGGGAACAGCAAATGCAAAGGCCCCTGAGGCCCTGAGAACAGATGCGTCTCTTCAAGGAAAGGAGAGCAGGTAACACAGCTACAGCAGAGTGAGCCCCAGGAGGTGAGGTGGAAGATGAACTCAGAGAGATAGACACAGACCTGACCGTGAAGGCCCTGGAGAAGGGTTTAAGCTCATTCTGAGTTGAGTTGAGTCAACAGAGCACTCCCCTCTTGGGAGCTCCTGAACTGAACTGCACGCAGCTGCAGGAGCGCATCAACCCTATCTTTTGTGAGCGTCATAGTCTCTTCCCATCCTGGATCAATTAGGCCACTGATCCCATCACTCCTGACTTCAAAGAGGGGGAAAAATCTACAGAGAATTTACAAAGAACAATAAACCCAGTTTGTAGCAGGCTGCAAGCCCATAAACTTTTACCAGCCTTTCTACTGCCCAGCATTTTACCAGCCTTTCCACTGCCCAGCATACATCACTCCCTGCCTCGCCACCAAAATACTACCTTTATCCACAGCCAGTAAAATAAAAAAAAATAATTTTATGGGATGCTACACCACCTGGGAGAAAAATCCTGGAAATAATATTTGCTTCAATGACTCAATCTAATTTGGGATGATCAAGGCTATTATTGGGGATGCCAGAAGACAGTTACAAGTTGCTGTTTATCAATGTTTGAAGAGCCCCAACTTTGCCATTGACTCACTGTGTGGCCTGGGGCAAGTCCTTGTTCCTTCTAGCCTCAGCTTTCCCTATTTAAAAGGATAGATTTAGACAATCTATAAGGGACTCTCTGCTCTACATATCTAGAAGTATACAAGTACTTCTTAAGGATTCCTTAAGAATGTACCAGGTAACACCATCATTGGCAGGCAAGAGGAGGAACAGTATTTGCATGCACTGCAGGGGGCCTTATGAATTGGTACAACTTTTGTGGATGTCATTTGGACACTATGCATCAAAAACCTTTTTAAAATAGCACAAACATTTGGATTCGGGAAATGTTTCATGCCAGAATAAAAAAGGTTCAGTGAATAAAAAATAGTTCAGTGGTTCCTAAGAGAAAGCAATTTAGCACCTCCCTGCAAAAAGGACATTTGGCAATATCCGGAGACACTGAAAGGAGTGCTAATGGCATCCAGTAAGTAGAGGCAGGGATGCTGCTGAGCATCCTACAATGCCAGGACAGTGCCCACAACCAAGAACCACCTGGCTCAAAATGTCAAGAAGACCACAATTGAGAAATTTTGGTGGAGATAAAGGACATTTGCCCCAATATTGTTTCCAGAGATGTAAAATAAAATTTCAAAAACTGAACCAAAATACCTTAGTGCAAAATAAGAAGGAATGAGTTAAGTAATATGTGTTACACTCACACAAAAAGGATTCATTGTAGTTGTAAAAAGATGGGCAGTTCTGTGGCCAAGAGCCTGAGCTCTGAAGACAGACTGCTGCCTGGAATCAAATCTCACCTCAACCACCCAGTACATGAATGACTTTGGGCAAGTCTCTTTACCTTTCTGAGTCTCAGTTTACTCATCTGAGAAATGAATATGGAAGCCATGGCTCTCTCACGGGGCTGCTGGGAAACTCTAAACATCACATGGGTGAATCTGGCACATAATAGGTTCAGTTCACTCCTGGCCTCCATATGCATTTGGGTTTGCAACCCCAGAAAATAACACAGAAATGTTCCTGGTGAAATGAGCCGGAAGCCAAGTGAGCGTGATGACTTCAGACTCAGCCACCAACACTGAACCGTAATTATGTGGTGAGAGCATCGGATGGAGGCTGCATTTCACATTTTCTTAGAGGTGCCCTGTGCTGACTGTCTGACATACATTATCTCATTTTCCCTCACAATAACCCTATGAGACAGATATAAGCATCATTCCTACTTTACATGTGGGGAAACTGAGGCTCAGAGAGGTAGGAAAGCTGTCCAAGGTCACTCACTGATAAGGAAGTGGTGCTGGTGAAATTCCACACCAGGCCTGATGCTGAAGTGCAGGTCCTCAGCCCTACATTGGATGGCATTCCTAAAAGGCTTATAGAACACAGGTTTAAACAGGTTCTCTATAGAAGAGTTTACCAAGTCACAATCAGGATGGAGTGACTGATCCCTTCCAAGACTTTTAGTCTTGAAAGTCTCACCCTGGGAAACTCCTCGGTCCTAGGTAAACCAGGATGATTGTTAACTTTCCTTGGGGTCAAGGAGAGTTTATGAGTATGAATGTGCAGCTTTTCTAGGACTTAGAAACTTCTCTGATATGGAGAAAATGAGGCAACAGAGAGAGAGGCAGAAGCTCTGGCCAAAGTGTCAAAAACTCTGGCTCTGCCACAAATTCACTGCTTAAACCTGGAATCCTGCCAGGTGCTTCCCTTATCCACTGCAAATAAATGAGATTGGGTTAACTTTCTCTAAAAGTCTCTCCTCTATCACTCCAATACCCATCCTTCCACCTATCCATTCATAATATGTTATTGTGGTTGGCTGCCCAGTTTTGAATACCTGTTCTGACTTTCTAGCTGTGTAATCTTAGGTAAATCATTCACCTCTCTGAGCTTCAGTTCCCTCATCTGCAAAGTAGACATTAAAGTGGGAATCTACTTCACAGTACACAGAAGCTATTTATAATGGGGCCTTGGCATATGAAAAATGTTCTATAAATATCGGTTGATATATCAATGCTCTTTGCAAATGAATTTATTTCACTTAGCAAATATTAACTGAACACAGTAGATGTGACACCAGGGACAGAATGGTCAACAAAATCCTCACAGCTTTTGCGTCTTTCCCATGAAAAAGCCCAATTTCAAACTCCAGATGAATTAACGACCAAATCCTTCCCTTCTGAAGTTGAGATTAAAGAGAGTGAGAGAGGCAAAGAAGAGGGAGAGGCTGAGCTCTCTCAAGTGCACAAGCCAAAACATACATCCCACTCTGCACGGCCAGCCATAAATCCATCACTTGCTGAGGGCTCTTCCCAGCTAGCATGGTGACTGGTTGGAATAGGCAGTATTCCTCCACAACTGGCTGTAATTACCAGCCAGATAATTACCCAGCCAACCTACTTCCCTCACATACCTCTCAGCAAGCAGGGAACAGCACAAGAAAAAAAAAAAAAAAAAAAAGACCTTCCTCTGTTCTTGTGAGCCTCCCAGCCTCCTAGCTAGGCCAGCTTCAGGAGGTCCCTGCCAAAAGCACTCCCTTGGGAATACACTGGGTTGTCAAGCTGAGCATGCCAATGCCTTAAATTGTTTTATGTTTTTTGTCTCTATGAATTAGAAACCATTAAGAGAAGGCCACCCAAGGAAACCAAGCACAAAATATATTTGGTCACAGATGGATGGGAGAGGTTTGTTCTTGTTTTTTTTTTCCTTTTTTCTTCCCCCCAAAGAGAATAAGTATATTTTTTTTCATGGCTGACACTTTTGGAGCCAGGTTTCTGGATCCCAAAGAGTGTAAGGAGCACATCCTCCTGGGTGTGGAGGAGATGTTCCCGCTGTAAACATCCTTGCCAAAGCAGCTGGGCTTGGCCTCGGAGCCCCTTCTCGTATACATAGTCAAGGCGACCTTGGGAAGCATGAAAATCCTGGTGAATCAGCTGCAAATCCTGGCAAGGGAAAGACCCACTGCTGAGGTGGTAGCTGCATTTGTATGAGCTTTGTGCTCAGATCCCAACCAGCACAACCCCACGTGACCAATGCCTCACCACCATTCCAATTCCCGATTAAGCTAGTGGATTCTGGAGTAAGTAACCCGGCTACAAAATCCTGCATCTTCTTACCACATGAGCAAGTTATTCAACCTCTCTGTGCCTCAGTTTTCTCATCTGTAAAATGGGGAGAATAAGGGTACTACCTCATGTGGTTGATGTCAGGATTAAATGAGGTGACATTTAAAACAGTACATATCACCTATATGGGACCAGTAAATGCTACCTACTATTAAAATTTACTTTTCTGTTAAATGAGCTATAGCTCAGTTTACATAGCTTTAAAATGGGAATTCTTTGGGTAGTTGTTGCAAGGATTAATTTAATAACATTTTATAGATCAGATACCAATTGCAAAATAAATATTTTGGGCCCAGAACTGCACTGAATAGTCTATGTACATTATCTTATTAGATCCTTATTTAGTGTGGAAAACTCAGCATTATTTGCCTAATGAGAAAATTGAGCCTCAGATAAGGCACTAGTTTAAAATTTTGCTCATCTCAAATCTGTCAGATTAGAAAGATTAGATGTTAGATTGCACCTTACAAAGAGAGACGATGTAAAGCAAGGTTAGATGTAAGTGGGCCTTTCTCTAGGATGGGAGTATACAAATGCTTGTTAGGAATTATTCTTGCTTTTCTTTCCTTTGATATTCTCTGAATAAAATTTGTGTCTAATTTGGCTTCCCTGTCTCAGGATTAGGAAAGCCAAAAGAGCAGACTTAAAAGTTTGTGATAAAAAAAGAATAATTATGCACCATCAATTACCCAATTAAGCACCATCAGTTACTGGTTGCTACCTCAGTCTTAGGGAAATTTGGTGAAGATGTTATCATTTTTCCAGATTCCCATCAACTTGTTTACACTGATCAAATCAAGTTTCTGGGGTATATTAACCCCACAAATGAACCACTGCCACTATCGTTATCACCACCAACACCATGACATCTCTATCATTACCACCTCCACTACCATTACTCCACACCATTCTCCACCATCACCGCAAACACCATCACCATCACCCCACCATCACTACTTTACCACTACTAATTCTACCACCATCAGAATCACCATCTCCTCCACAACCTCCACCTCCCTCACCACCACCACCACCACCACCATCATACTATCTCCACCATCACCACCATCCCCACCAACACTATGACCATCACCATCACCTTCACTGCCATCATCTCCACCGTCGCTAACACCCCAGAAGTCCTTATCTGAACAAAATCTAAATTTTGGAGACAAGAAAGAGTTTTAGAAGTCGGGCAATTGGGTGCATTAGCAAGAGTATGTCACACTCAATGTGTGACCCCATACATCATCTCCTGAAGTAGTGACCTTTTCTTCCAATCCCCAGCTCCCTTTGCATCATCTGAGCCTGAGTTTCAGCCAAACCAGATGTCAGTTAAAGAGAACAATATATAACAGATGCTACTCAGAATGATGTCTACAAGAAGAACATGTGCCTTAGAGTCAAACACAGATTTGAACCTAGCTCTATCACTTACCATCTCAATACCCACTCTGATACTCAGTTTCCTCACCTGTAAAATATGGATAATAACCCCTGCCTTGCAGATTTGAATTGCAATTAAATGAAGACCATGGCCAAACACCATGCTTAGCATATGTTAGACTCTCGGTAAATATTTTATCATATTATTATTAAACCCAAGATGACTACAGAGCCTTATTCTCTACACACTCCCACAGAATAGTTTTATTAGATGCAAAATAGCAGCTCACTATCCCAGAGCCAGCAAGGAAGAAATTAATTCTGGAGAAATTAAAATATTTGAAACATTTAAAATAAAGATCTCTTGTTTTCTAATTTTATTTTTTAAATTTTATTTATTTATTTTAAAGCCTACAGTACCTAGTATTCCCAGAAGGTCTCCAAGATCTGTTTTCATTGTTTAAAAAAAAAAAAAAGAGTTGCAAATTACAACATGGTCAGTTGTACAAAGGAGATGCACCTTATTAGAAATGCAATCTCCTGGCCAGGAATGGCAGCTCATGCCTGTAATCCCAGCACTTTGGGAGGCCGAGGCAGGTAGATTACAAGGTCAGGAGATTGAGACCATCCTGGCTTACACAGTGAAACTCTGTCTCTACTAAAAATACAAAAACTTAGCCAGGTGTGGTGGCACATACTGGTAGTTCCAGCTACTCAGGAGGCTGAGGCAGGACAATCACTTGAACCCGGGAGGTGGAGGTTGCAGTGAGCTGAGCTGAGATTGCACCACCACACTACACTCCATCCTGGGCGACAGAGTGAGACGAGAGAGAGAGAGAGAGAGAGAGAGAGAGAGAGAGAGAGAGAGAGAGAGAGATGAGAGAGAGATGAGAGAGAGATGAGAGAGAGATGAGAGAGAGAGAGAGATGCAATCTAACCCAAGTAGGGGTCATTTGGTGTGACAGAGAACACCTGAACTCACAATGTAATCCATTTGAGTCAGCAAGCCCAAACTGTACAGATTGAGTCGAGTAATTCATATCTGAAATGCTTGGAAACCGAAGCGTTTTGGATTTTGAATTTTTTTTTAGATTTTGGAATATTTGCACTGTACTTACCAGTCCAGCATTCCCAATTCAAAAATCCAAAACCCAAAATGCTCCGACGAGAATGTCCTTGGAGCATAATGTGGGTGCTCAAAAAGTTTCTGATTTTGGAGCATTTTGGGTTTTGGATTTTTGAATTAGGGATGCTCAACCTAACCTATATGAATAAAAAGCTCTCTTCTATCATCAGTCTTGCTTCTTGTTCTATTTCTCTTAGATTTTTTTTTTTTTCTTCTCTGGGTCAAAAAAGAAAAGCTCATGGCTTCATCAAGGAAGTGAACTTCTCATTTTCCTATACAGTTCCTACAGAGCATGAAGTTTATTGCCCTGTAATCAAAGGATGCAATCTAGAGCTCAAACAGGGGTAGATTATGTGACAAGAAGATAGAAACAGAGCTGGAAGTTTGATCTACCTTCCTTCCTACCTGCACAATGAGAAGATTATCCAGTTGCTCTGAAAAGGCTTTGCTAACTACAGGTTCAACATACCTAAGGAGGAAAAAAAGAGGCAAAAACCACCCAGGGAAGATAAACCAGAAGGCCCCTAAGTTTTCATCAGTCAATGGCTAATGGGCAAAAAGAGAAAAATGTCATGAGTTGTTCATATAGGTAAAAGTACTCAATACTAAAAACTGCCCTTTATTCTAAGATTCTGTTTTTCTACATTTATTGTTATTAAAAATTCTCTTTGGCAATGGAACAAGAGCAATTCATGCTGGCCAGCCTTTCTCCTTCCCCTAGAAGCTATAAAGTTCCAATTTTCCGGCTGGGTGCAGTGGGCTCACGCCTGTAATCCCAGAACTTTGGGAGGCCGAGGCGGACAGATCACGAGGTCCAGAGATCAAAACCATCCTGCCCAAAACGGTGAAACCTCACTAATAATACAAAAATTAGCTGGGTGTGGTAGCACATACCTGTAATCTGAGCTACTTGGGAGGTTGAGACAGGAGAATCGCTTGAACCCCGAAGGTGGAGATTGCAGTGAGCCGAGATCGGGCCACTGCACTCCAGATTGAGACAGAGACTCCAACTCAAAAAAAAAAAAAAGATCCAATTTTCCAATGTCTTTCCTTCTTTCTCCAGATAATGAGGTCTGCCTTTGTTAGATAATTGGAATGGGGTGCAGGAAGGAGCTTTTTTGACGCTGAACCAAAGGAAGGAAGGAACAGACTGCTGCCATCAGAAAGAAAAGTGGGTAAAGGACTGAGCAGGTGGGAGGTTAAGCCAATCTGCATTGCAAACAGCTGGAAACGCATGGGGCAGGACGGGGAAGAAAATTAAAACCCTGCAGGCAGAAGCGGGGTGAGAAGATGTGGAAAGTTTGAGTGCAAAAACTTGGGGAGACAAGAAGAGAGAAAATGGGTTTTAAGAATTGGTCATTATGCCATTTAAAAACTAAGATGACTTAGGGGCTGGGAAGATGCTGTGTGGATGCTACTTCTTTGAAAGCAGCTTCACTTCAGAACTAAAACTTCTGAGTCACAGTTTTAATCAAGTGCCACATTTACAAACTGATAGTAACTGCAGACAGCTATTATAAAAATGTTACCTAACTTGGCAAATGAAAGAGTTGGCAACCTTTTGTCAGTCTCCCAACCCAACGAGTTTTAGAATTGCTTTCAAATTTTACAAAGCATTACTTTGGCACACAAAGTTGATTTTTCTCCAGGGGCCATTCCTTTTATTCTGGTTATTATGGGATCACTTCCTAGAAGAAAGCAGGAGGATAAACCACCTTCTGAGTTTAGTTAATATAAACAGTCTCTTAATAAATTTTAAAAAGCTGATTATTGACTTATAAAAGTCTATATGATCCCAGGTTCTGAAGTAATGGAAATTAACATTTAATGTTTGGAGGTAACTTCCACAGGCCAGGCACAGGCTAAGGTACTCTGTGTGCCTTCCTTAGGGAAGCAGAGAAGGAGGGCCTGAGATCTTCATAAAGGAGGAATTATGATTGATGGAATGCTGAGGAGGGAGGAAGAGAAAGGGGCCCAGGACAACTCCTGAATTTTTGTTCTGATTTACTGAATTGACAAGGGGACATTCCTTAAACTAAGAGACATTACAGAAGATGAAATTAGGAAAGTGGGGAAAAAAATAAGTTGGATTTGAGACCTGTAGGGTCCCCAGCACCTGAGAGACAGCCGAGTGCCAATGCCCAGGAAGCTTTGGGATAAATAGATTTGAAGAAAAGACACAGAATAAGAGATTTGAATTTAGACATCAATCCTAAACATAGTCCCAGACAAGACTTAAATTGGTATTGAGCCTTACCCAACATCCCCCCACCCTCTCATCTTGTTGAAATTTGGAAATCTTGCTCATTTTCAAGGGTTACTCCTAATCTCTTGTCATTTAACTCTCAGCAGACAATCTTTAAAAAACAACAACAACAATAACAACTCTTATTTTAGATAGGGGGGTACATGTATTTTTATTATTTTTAATTTTTAGACAGGGTCTCACTTCATCACCCAGGCTGGAGTGCAGCGGCGCAATTTCAGCTCACTATAGCCTTGACTTCCCAGGTTCAAGTGATCCTCCCACCTCAGCCCCCAAAGTAGCTGGGACTACAAGTATGTGCCACTATACCCGGCTAATTTTTGTATCTTTTGTAGAGACATGGTTTTGCCACATTCTCCAGGCTGGTCTCAAACTCCTGAGCTCGAGTGATCCACCCTGCTTGGCCTCCCAAAGTGCTATGATTACAGGTGTACGCCAGGTTCATGTATCTTAGCTACAAGTGGTACGTGTGCAGGTTTGTTACATGGGAACATTGCATCTTGCTGAGGTTTGGGGTATGGATCCTGCCACCCAGGTAGGGAGAACAGTATTCGATACATGGTTTTTTAACCAATGCCCCTTACCTTCGCTTCCCCATCTAGTAGTCTGCAATGTCTCTTGTTCTTATGTTTATGTCCATGGGTGCTCAGTGTTCAGCTCCCACTTATAAGTGAGCATGTGGTGTCTGGTTTTCTATTTCTCACTTAATCTGCTTAAGCTTATGGCTTCTAGCTCCATCCACATTGCTGCAAAGGACGTGATTTTGTTCTTATTATGGCTGTGTAGTATTCCATGGTATAGATATACCACATTATATATATATATATTTTACATATTATATATATAACATATAATATATATATTACATATATTATACTACATATATATTACATATATATTATATATAATATATATTATGTGTAATACATGTATTATATATAATATATATTATGTGTAATACATGTAATATATATATTGTATGTAATATATATATTATATGTAATATATATATTATTGCACTTTAGGTTCTGGAGTACATGTGAAGAACATGCAGGATTGTTGCATAGGTACATACATGGCAATGTGGCTTGCTGCCTCCATCCCCATCACCTATAGCTGGCATTTCTCCCCATGTTATCCCTCCCCAACTCCTTAACCCCTGCTATCCCTCCCCTAGTCCCCCCTAACAGACTCCAGTGTGTGATGCTCCCCTCCCTGTGTCCCTGTGTTCTCATTGTTCAACACCTCCCTATGAATGAGAACATGTGGTGTTTGATTTTCTGTTCTTGTGTCAGTCTGCTGAGAATGATGGTTTCCAGGTTCATCCATGTCCCTACAAAGGATACAAACTCATCATTTTTTATGGCTGCATAGTGTTTCATGGTGTTTATGTGCCACATTTTCCTTGTCCAGTCTATCATCAATGGGCATTTGGGTTGGTTCCAGGTCTTTGCTATTGTAAACAGTGCTGCAATGAACATATGTGTTCATGTGTCTTTATAACAGAATGATTTATAATCCTTTGGATATATACCCAGTAATGGAATCGCTGGGTCAAATTGAATTTCTATTTCTAGGTCCTTGAGGAATCGCCACACTGCCTTCCACAATGGTTGAAATAGTTTACACTCCCACCAACAGTGTAAAAGTGTCCTATTTCTCCATATCCTCTCCAGCATCTTGTTTCCAGATTTTTTAATGATCGCCATTCTAACTGGTGTGAGATGGTATCTCAATGTGGTTTTGATTTGCATTTCTCTAATGACCAGAGATGATGAGCATTTTATCATATGTTTATTGGCCTCATAAAGGTCTTCCTTTGAAAAGTGTCTGTTCATATCCTTCGTCCACTTTTGAATGGGTTTGTTTTTTTCCTGTAAATCTGTTTTAATTCTTTGTAGATTCTGGATATTAGCCCTTTGTCAGATGGGTAGATTGCAAAAATTTTTTCCCATTCTGTTGGTTGCTGGTTCACTCTGATTGTTTCTTCTGCTGTGCAGAAGCTCTGGAGTTTAATTAGACCCCATTAGTCTATTTCGGCTTTTGTTGCTGATGCTTTTGGTGTTTTAGTCATGAAGTCTTTGCCTATGCCTATGTCCTGAATGGTTTTGCCTAGGTTTTCTTCTAGGGTTTTTATGGTGTTAGGTCTTATATTTAAGTCTTTAATCCATCTGGAGTTAATTTTAGTATAAGGTGTCAGGAAGAGGTCCAGTTTCTACTTTCTGCACATGGCTAGCCAGTTTTCCCAACACCATTTATTAAACAGGGAACCCTTTCCCCATTGCTTGTTTTTGTCAGATTTGTCAAAGATCAGAAGGTTGTGGATGCGTGGCATTGCTTCAGAGGCCTTTGTTCTGTTCCATTGGTCTATATCTCTGTTTTGGTACCAGTATCATGCTGTTTTCACTATTGTAGTCTTGTAATACAGTTTGAAGTCAGGTAGTGTGATGCCTCCAGCTTTGTTTTTTTTGCTTAGAATTGACTTGGCTATGTGGGCTCTCTTTTGGTTCCATATGAAGTTTATGGTGTTTTTTTCCCAGTTCTGTGAAGAGGGTCATAGGTAGCTTGATAAGGATAGCATTGAATCTATAAATTACTTTGGGCAGTATGGCCATTTTCACAATATTGATTCTTCCTAACCATGAGCATGGAATATTTTTCCATCTGTTTGTGACTTCTCTTATTTCCTTGGGCAGTGGTTTGTAGTTCTCCTTGAAGAGGGCCTTTACATCCTTTGTTAGTTATATTCCTAGGTATTTTATTCTCTTTGTAGCAATTGTGAATGGCAGTTCATTCTTGATTTGCCTCTCTTTAAGTCTGTTATTGGTGTATAGGAATGCTTGTGATTTCTGCACATTGATTTTGTATCCTGAGACTTTGCTGAAGTTGCTTATCAGTTTAAGTAGATTTGGGGCTGAGACGATGGGGCCTTCTAAATATACAATCATGTCGTCTGCAAATAGGGACAATTTGACTTCCTCCTTTCCTAATTGAATATCCTTTATTTCTTTTTCTTGCCTGATTGCTCTGGCTAGGACTTCCAATACTATATTGAATAGGAGTGGTGAGAGACGGCATCCTTGTCTAGTGCCAGATTTCAAAGGGAATGCTTCCAGTTTTTGCCCATTCAGTATGATATTGGCTGTGTGTTTGTCATAAATAGCTTTTATTATTTTGAGATACGTTCCATCGATACCTAGTTTATTGAGAGTTTTTAGCATAAAGGACTATTGACTTTTGTCGAAGGCCTTCTCTGCATCTATTGAGATAATCATGTGGTTTTTGTCTGTGGCTCTGTTTATGTGGTGAATTACGTTCATAGACTTGCATATGTTGAACCAGCCTTGCATCCCCGGAATGAAGCCTACTTGATCGTGGTGGATAAGCTTTTTGATTGCTGTTGCTTTCAGCTTGCCAGTATTTTATTGAAGATTTCTGCATCTATCATCATAGATATTGGCCTGAAGTTTTCTTTTCTTGTTGAGTCTCTGCCAGGTTTTGGTATCAGGATGATGTTGGTCCATAAAATGATTTGGGAAGGATTCCCTCTTTCTGAAATAGTTTCAGAAGGAATAGTACCAGCTCGTCTTTGTATGTCTGGTAGAATGCGACTATGAACCCATCTGGATCTGGGCTTTTCTTGGTTGGTAGGCTATTAATTGCTGCCTCAACTTCAGCCCTTGTTATTGGTCTATTCTGGGTTTCGACTTCTTTCTGGTTTAGGCTTGAGAGGGTGCAAGTGTCCAGGAATTTATCCATTTCTTCCAAGTTTACTGGTTTGTGTTCTTAGAGTTGTTTGTAGTAATCTCTGACAGTAGAGTTTGTATTTCTGTGGAATTGGTGGTGATATCCCCTTTATCATTTTGTACTGCATCTATTTGATTCTTCTCTCTTTTTTTTATTAATCTGGCTAATGGTCTCTTTTGTTGGTCTTTTCAAAAAGCAGCTCCAGGATTTATTAGTTTTTTGAAGGGTTTTTTTGTGTCTCTGTCTCCTTCAGTTCTGCTGTGATCTTAGTTATTTCTTGTCTTCTGCTAGGTTTTAAGTTTTTTTATCTTGCTCCTCTAGCTCTATCAATTTTGATGATAGGGTGTCGATTTTAGATCTTTCCTTGCTTCTCGTGTGGACATTTATTGCTATAAATTTTCCTCTAGAGATTGCTTTAAATGTGTCCTAGAGATTCTGGTACGTTGTGTCTTTGTTCTCGTTGATTGCAAAGAACATCTTTGTTTCTGCCTTCATTTCATTGTTTATCCAGTCAACATTCAAAAGCCAGTTGTTCAGTTTCCATGAAGTTGTGCAGTTCTGAGTTAGCTTCTTGATCCTGAGTTCAAATTTGAGTGTACTGTGGTCTGAGAGACTGTTATTATTTCCGTTCTTTTGCATTTGCTGAGGAGTGATTTACTTCCAATTATGCGGTCAATTTTAGAGTCAGTGTGATGTGGTGCTGAGAAGAGTGTATATTTTGTAGATTTGGGATGGAGAGTTCTGTAAATGTCTATTAGGTTTGCTTAGTCCAGATCTGAGTTTAAGTCCTGGATATCCTTGTTAATTTTCTGTGTCATTGATCTGTCTAATATTGACAGTGGAGTGTTAAAGTCTCCCACTACTATTGTGTGGGAGTCTAAGTCTCTTTGTAGGTCATTAAGAACTTGCTTTAGGTATCTGGGTGCTCCTGTATTGGGTGTGTATATATTTAGGATCATTAGCTTTTCCTGTTGCATTGATCCTTTTATCATTATGTAATGGCCTTCTTTGTCTCTTTTGATCTTTGTTGGTTTAAAGTCTATTTTATCAGAGACTAGGATTGCAACCCCGCTTTTTTTTTTAACTCTCCATTTGCTTAGTAAATCTTCCTCCATCCCTTTATTTTGAGCCTTTGTGTATCCTTGCATGTGAGATGGGCTTCCTGGATACAGCACACCAATGGGTCTTGACTGTTTATCAAATTTGCCAGTCTGTGTCTTTTGATTGGGGCATTTAGCCCATTTACATTTAAGGTTAATATTGTTATGTGTGAATTTCATCCTGCCATTTTGATGCTAGCTGGTTGTTTTGCCCACTAGTTGACGCAGTTTCTTCATTTTGTCAATGCTTTTTACCATTTGGTACATTTTTGGAGTGGCTGGTACTGATTGAACCTTTCTATGTTTAGTGCTTCTTTCAGTAGCTCTTGTAAGGCAGGCCTGGTGGTCATGAACTCTCTGAGCAATTGCTTGCTTATAAAAGATTTTATTTCTCCTTCGCTTATGAAGCTTAGTTTGGCTGGATATGAAATTCTAGGTTGAAAGTTATTTTCTTTAAGGATGTTGAATATTGGCCACCACTCTCTTCTGGCTTGTAGCATTTCTACCAAGAGATCCACTGTGAGTCTGATGGGCTTCCCTTTGTGGGTAACCCGACCTTTCTTTCTGGCTGCCCTTAGTATTTTTTTTCCTTCATTTCAACCCTGGTGAATCTGACGATTATGTGCCTTGGGGTTGCTCTTCTTAAGGAATATCTTTGTGGTGTTCTCTGTATGTCCTAGACTTGAATATTGACCTGCCTTGCTAGGTTGGGGAAGTTCTCCAGGATAATATCCTGAAGAGTGTTTTCCATCTTGGATTCATTCTCTCCATCACATTCAGGTACACCTATCAAATGTAGATTAGGTCTTTTCACATAATCCCACATTTCTTGGAGGCTTTTTCATTTCTTTTTATTTTTTCTCTAATCTTGCCTTTTCATTTTATTTCATTGAGTTGATCTTCAATCTCTGATATCCATTCTTCTGCTTGGTCGATTTGGCTATTGAAACTTGTGTATTCTTCACGAAGTTCTCATGCTGTGTTTTTTAGCTCCATCAATGCATTTATATTCTTCTCTAAGCTGTTTATTCTTGTTAGCATTTCCTCAAACCTTTTTTCAAGGTTCTTAGTTTCTTTGCATTAGGTTAGAACATGTTCTTTTAGCTCAGAGAAGTTTGTTATTACCCACTTTCTGCAGCCTGTTTCTGTCAATTCATCAGACTCATTCTCCATGCAGCCTTGTTCCCTTGCTGGTGAGGAGTTGTGATCCATTAGAGGAGGAGAGGCATTCTGGTTTTGGGTATTTTCATCCTTTTTGCACTGGTTTCTTCCCATCTTTGTAGATTTATCTACCTGTGGTCTTTGTGGTTGGTGACTTTTGGGTGGGGTCTCTGAGTGGACATCCTTTTTGTTGATGATGAAGTTATCTCTTTCTGTTTTTTAGTTTTCCTTCTGACAGTCAAGCCCCCGGCTGTAGGACTGCTGGAGGTCCACTCCAGACCCTGCTTGCCTGAGGATCACCTGCAGCAGCTGCAGAACAGTAAGGGTTGCTGCCAGTTTCTTCTTCTGTTATATTAGTCCCAGAAGGATACCTGCCCGATGTCAGCCTGAGCTCTCCTTTATGAGGTGTCTCTTTGTATATACAGGGGTTGGGGAGCTGCTTGAGGAGACAGTCTGTCCCTTATAGGAGCTCAAGTTCTGAGCTGTGAGCTCCATTGTTCCATTCAGAGCTGCTGGGCAGGTACATTTAAGTCTGATGCAGTTGAACTCATAACCACCTTTTTTTCCCAGGTGCTCTGTCTTGGGAAGGTGGGGCTTTATTTATAAGTTCTGACATGCTGCTGCCTTTTTTCAGAGATGCCCTGCCCAGCAAGGAGATAGCCTAGTCACAGTCTGCCAGCAGAGGCATTGCTGAGCTGCCATGGGCTCTGCCCAACTGCTGTGTGAACTTCCTTGTGGTTTTGTTTATAGAGGTATAGTCAGAACTGCCTCAGTAATGGCAGTCTGCCTTAGTAATGGCAGACTGTCTCTGTAATGGCAGACTGCCTTGGTAATGGCGGATTGCCTCAGTAATGGTGGACTGCCTTGGTAATGGTGGACTGCCTCAGTAATGGTGGACTGCCTCGGTAATGGCGGACTTCCTTCCCCCAACAGAGCTGGACCATCCCGGGTTCAGCTGTGCTTGCTGTGAAACTCTCAATCCAGAGCATTTCAGATTGCTGGTCTTTGTGGGGGTGGGACCCGCTAAGCCAGATCACCTGGCTCCCTGTTTCAGCCCCCTTTTTCTCAGTTGAATGGGCGATTCTGCCTCCCAGGTGTTCCAGGTGCCACTTAAAACGGCACACAGATTTGTGTGAGTTTTTGTGCGGAGACCCGCTATGCCAGCTGAAACAGCTATGCTGGAGACTCGTGGTGCTTTTCTGCCCAGGAATCTCCTGGTCTGTGGGCAGTAAAAATTCATTTGGAAATGCGGTGATCACTAACCTTCTGCATTCTCACTGGGAACTGCACTCCAGAGCTGTTCCTATTCAGCCATCTAGCACCCACATTTTTTAAATCTAACTTAACCATTGATGGGTACCTGGGTTGAGTCCATGGCTTTATTATTGTGAAGAGTGCTGCAATAAACATATGAGTGCAGGTGCCTTTTTGATAGGATGATTTCTTTTGGGTATATGCCAAGCAAGTAATGGCATTGCTGGGTCCAATGGTAGCTCTGTTTTTAAGTTCTATGAGAAATCTCCAGACTGCTTTCCACAGTGGCTGGCTAATTTACATTCCCACCAACAGTGCAGTGTATAAGGTCTCCCTTTTCTCCATAGCTTTACCAGCATCTTAATAATAATAGTTATAACCAATGTCTCTATAGGAACCACGGTTTTTAAAGCAGCTTTACCTTCCAGACCCCATTTCCTGTGATAAGATTATTTAGGTTGAAAATGACAGAGAACCAATTCAAATTCACTTAAGCAAACATAGAATGAATTGGGTGGTTTATCTGTTCAGGTTCTCCAGAAAGCAGAAGCCAAGACACAATGAGACAGTCAAGAGGCTTATTGGAGGAGTTGGCTGTGAAGAATAAAAGAAGCAGGAGAAGGCTGGGAGAGCCTTTCGACTATGACCCAGCTCTGACATCTGGGAAAGGAGAAGGATTGGACAGGAGAAGCCTCAGACTATAGCACAGCTCAAAAATATGTCTCCATGAAGCCAATAGGAAGCTCAAGAGCAAAGACCTCCTACTCCGTTAGATGAGTCTCACTTTGGAGAGAAATAACTCTGTTCTAGAACCTGCACCATGCTGAGTCATTGGCGGGGCTGAGAGCAGCCCAGGGAGAATGTGGCTTCAAAGTGAACATCTGGCAGATCTAAAACTACAGCTGTTGGAGATGTCCACTATGCTGCTACTCACAGCAGAGAGAACTGAGCAGCACATCTTTATGAGTGCCCCAATAAGCTGAGACAGTTACAGTTGAATCCAAAGTTCACTTTAGAATAGGTCATTAGATTTTCCCCCCATGCCACCCCACCCCATATATCTTCTTTCCTGCACAACTGCTTCCTATTTCTTCTGCGTTCAATTAATAATAATTTGTTGATGGATAGGTATCTGTTTCTGGAAACTCAGCCACATGAGCTCACCAGCATTCAAGATTTAGATCCTGGTGAATTCTTTATCACCTTTCCTGCAATCAAAGATAGCCCTCAACATATTAAACATAGATTATCCCTAGAGAAGCTCATCATTTCTAAAGGAAGGAAATCTACTCCCTCCCACCATGGATTCTGATCTCAGCAAAGGATTTACACGCTTACCCCTGAACCAATCCATCATCTGCAAGGGGACAGGGATGCTCTGCATAGCCAGGTTGAATAGAAGATGATAAAAAGGGTCCCCTGATTTAAAGTCCCACCTCCAGAATGATATGGAGCAGAAAAGGGCAATCCAAAGGGCAGGACAGTCAATGAAAGTAACAGATGTTGCTGGGCCTTGTGCTGCACAACTGTAGTCCCAGCTACTCAGGAGGATGAGGCAGGAGGATTGCTTGAGCCCAAGAGGTCTGGGTTGTCATACACTAAGCTTATTGTGTGTCCTCACTAAATTCAGCATCAACACAGTGACCTCCTGGGAGCAGGGGACCACCAGGTTTCCTAAGGAGGAGTGAACCAGCCCAGGCTGGAAATGGAGCAGGTCAGAACTAGTGTGCTGATCAGTAGTGGACTGCACCTGTCAATAGCCACTATACTTCAGCCTGGGTAACACAGCAAGACCCCATCTCAATAAAAAATAAAAATAAAAAAAGTAACAGATATCCACTATCACCTTCAAGACAAGTTGGAAAAGAGGGAGATTCTTCAGCTGGGAAGAGAACTCACAGAGCAGGATGGGTGAGCATCATTTTATTTCACGGACCACCAGTTGAAAGTTATTTTGACCCAAAGGTCTAAGGTTGGATTTTGTCAGGCACTGGGTTCAGTACAAGGGGAAAAAAAATGACCAAAAGAAAACTGATTATATTTTATTTTAGAACAATAAATAGATACCAGTGAGAAATGGTAGGACGATAGGGGAATCACAAAATTAAGCTTTGATAGTAGTAACTACCACTGAAAAAATGATATGTTTTCCAAATGAAAGACATGTACAGTGGAATTCTCATCCCAGCTCTGCTGCCTTCTAACTGCACATTTTGGTTTGAGGCTTCTATAACATAATAGCATAGACTGGGTGGCTTCTAAACAACATAAATTTATTTCTCACCATCCAAGAGGCTAGGAAATCCAAATCAAAGTGCCAGCAGATTTGCTGTCTGGCAAGAGGGCCTGCTTTCTGGTTCATAAATGGCCATCTTCTCACTGTGTCCTCACATGGTGGAAAAAACTGGTTAGAGAACTCTCTAGGGTCTTGTAGAAGAGGACTAACCCTATTTATGGGAGCTCTATCCTCATGACCTAATCACCTCCTGAAGGCCCCACCTCCTACTATCATATTTGGGTTTAAGATCCCAACATATGAATTTGGGGAGAACACAGACATTCAGTCGACAGCACTGCCCAACCCTGAGTGATAACCTCTTGGCTTTCTTATCTCAAAATAAATGAAGGAGGAAAGGAGAATCTATAGCAAGATCATCATAAGAATGTGTTGAGATCATGTGTTAAGCACCCAGCACAGTGCCTGAAACTTGTAAGTGTTCAATATATTTGTGTCTAATAGTATTAAACTTGAAAGATTTTATGCACTTCAGCTACCATTAGCTTCCAGCTCTCTAATACCAGTCAGCCATGCCAGGGAAAAAAAAAAAACCCATTGCTTCATAATCCAATAATCCCATGGAGCCCTAAGAAGGGAAAGAAAGTGTTCCAAACCCAATGGGCTATTTTTGGAGATGAAACATCATCCCATTATTTACAGAAGAAAACAAAGGGAATGGGGCAGAGAGTGGCTCTTCATGTTATCCTATGCCTACAGTTAATTGTGCCTGGGGGAAGGTTCCATTAGACAGCAAGAGAGAGAGAGAGAGATGTTTCAACATCCTAGAACACAAAGAACCTTTACAATTGTCCTTGATTTACTGCCTGTCTGAGGCTGTCTTCTAGCTCCAACCACAATCTGTTTTGGGTCCGCCCAAGTTTCTGCTCATGTAGTTGCAAGGGCCTGGCACAGGCCTGGAGAGGAGAAAGGGGCTCAAGGATTCTCATGTGCCCTCCTCTTAGCCTGGCCCCCTCTTGAGGCCGTGAGGACACTCCAAGTTTCTTGAGAGTCTTTCCTATCAGATTTTGTCCCTTGTATCTTTTAGAGGCTCATCTGGCCAAGCTAGATAATGCAGAGATTTCAAAAAAAGGATGCAGGCATAAAAAAAAAAGGGCTCTTGTTCAGAGATCTTGGTTTGCAGGCATGTTGGCTGCCAGAAGGTGGTGAGATGTTGGCTTTCTCTTTGGTGAGATGAAATAAAGCAAATGGCAAAGGAGAAAGTGTTCCCTGAATAAATATTGATGGGAGGAATGTACTTTTAACTTTAGCAGGTGGGTGGTGAGTACTGTGTCTAAGCTTCTCATGTAGAACCTGCACAAGGTGGGGCCTGGCATGCTCCATCCAACTTCCTCATAATCATCCTGAGGGAAATGAAAAGTTGGTTGACTTCTGAAAAGAGCTTAGGTCAAGACGGCATTCTCTAAGCTTGTACCATGAAAACACACAACTAGAATACTATTATTGGGGATTATTATGTGTTAGGCTATGTACCTCATTGAAGTTAAACTTACTAGGAGAAAATTATAGAATACTTGCCCCACTCCATGAGTGCAAAAATATTAAAGTACTCATTGTTCATTTTAAGTGTTACCAAAATAGCCCCAAACAGCAATGCTATGAAAGAAAAAAAAATTGCCCCAAACAGCAATGCTAAGAAAGCAGTATCATGATTTCCATTTTCTAAATAAAAGTGAAGTTATTAAAACAAAGAAGGAAAATGACATATCAACTCCTCTCCTGGCTATATACCTAACAGAAGGGCTTAATATGTTGCAAAAATATGAGCATGAAAATGTTTATAGCCTCTTTATTCACAGTAACTAAACACTCAGTATGGTACAAACACCTATCAAAAGAAAAATGGATTGTATTAATGGATTAATGGATTGTGGTGTACTCATCCAAAAATACTATGTCAAGATAAGAAATGAACTATTGCTACACACAACACAGATGAATCTCACAAATTATTAGGTTGAGTGAAAGAAGCCAGACACAAAAGGGTATACTCTGCATGATTCCATTTATGTGAATTTCAAGGACAGGCAAAACTAATCAATAAAAGAGAGAAGTCAAAGTAGTAATTACCTCTTGCTATGGGTATATATACACTAGGAAGCAACATGAGGGAACATTATCAGGTACCAAAGCTTGATCGAGGTGATGGTGATACACACACACACACACGCACACACACACAATCGCTTAACATTAGTGCACTTTACTTGTTTTACCTAAATAAATTTGCAAGGAACAAAAGAAAGAAGGAAGAAAGAAAGGGAGGGAAAGAAGAAAGGTGGGAGGGAGGGAACAAAGAAACTTGCACAAAGTCTTCCAGCTAGTAAATGGCAGAAATGAAATGTAACTCCAGGTCTGTCTGGGTTCACAGAACACTAACTACTGGGATATACTATCTACCAGCTGGGTTTATGTTGACTATTGAATAAACATTTGTTGATGGATGAGTGTCTCTTTATGGAAACTCAGCCACATGAGCTCACCGGCATTCAAGATTTAGATCCTGGTGAATTCTCTTTGGCCTTTCCTGCCGCCCCTTCAATATCTCTCATGGTTCTTAGTGGGGAAAATTTAGCTACAGCAAGGATCTAATGAGCTGCTACTGCAGGCTCAAGTTTCGTGGTGAATCTGGCCTCTTATTCTTAGGCCATCATCAAGGGAATGTGGACAAGAAGAACAGAGATAGGTATTGATCCTTGTTCATTATTTAAATGCATATGGCGGCAGGCAGCTCTGCTCAATAAAACCCTGACAGAGGTGCCTCAGGCCTGAGTGATGACCCCAGCAACACACACAGGTGGCTTACAGGGCCTGAGACTCAGTTTCCCCAACTAAAAAGAATGAGAGTGTTGACTGGCGTATCTGGTCAACCCAGATGGCTTCAGGGGCTATTTTGGTTTCACTTACAATGTGCAATGAGTACTTTGATCTTTTTGTACTCGTAGAGTGGGGGAAGCATCCTGTAATTTTCTCCTACTAAGATTAATTTTAAAAACAGTGTCTAAAATACAGATTTTTAAAACTTTCAGGCTGTTCATAGAGGTTGCAGACTGGTTAAGGCATCTCGAACCTGGTGAGAGAGACTTTTGTTTACACCCTCAGCCACTGCTTGCCAGCACTGTGAGCTTGGACAAATTGCCTTACCTCTCCGAGCCTCAGTTTCCACTTCTAAAACTGGATATTGGATTCATATATACCTCATAGGGCTGATGTAGATATTAGATGAGTTTGAATGATTAGCACAGTGCCTGATACAGGCTACTCTTTCAATAAATACACTATTCTAATATCAATAATTATTATAATGACAATGATGATCAGGACAACTAGTATTGTATACCCTGGGTCACTCTTTAGCAACCAAACCAAGTAGCATTTTCAACTAGCATTTCCATCCTGACTTCTGATAAATCACCCAGTCTTTCCCATTCTTCATTTTCCCACCTAGTCTATAAGACTAGATGACTTTTAAAGGCTCTTTCAACTCTAAAACTAGGATTCTGTAAAGAAAGGTCTTGAGGATACTTCATCTGCATGCCCAAATCTGGATTTGTAGAGCAGGCTCCTGGAATCTCATTTCTACAAGGACTCTATAGATTGGGAGAGGGGAGGGAGTTAGTGAAGAGAATTCCTTCCAGGACTGATAAAGGAGTCCTGGGACTCTAGAAAAATCTTTTCACCAAAGGTTTACCCCCAACACTTAGGGTAATTACACAAGCAGACAACATGCTCTCAGAAGTTGATGACACTCATTCATTCATTCCATATGTATTTGAGGTGCCTCTCAATCCAGTGAGGCCATACACGTCCATTTTGTTATAATGAGGCAAGGGAGTACCAGGAGGCTCCAGGCAGATCGCCTGAGTTCTGCAAACTGAGTTTCCTGCCCCCAATGTGTAAACCTTCTCCTACAGATTAGGGTCTAGAGGACTTCTTACTGGCTCATTCCTGGACCCAGAAAATCCAAAGCATCCTGGCTGCCTCTGTAGCCTGTTTTTCAATGCAACATTTATTCTTCCCCTAAAAGTGTGTCCCCTTGGGCACCAGGACCTCAACGTGGAAGAACCCAGAGTGGAGGGAGCAAGAAACACAAAACACCCCAAAAGGTCACTAGGAATGATACTAAGTGAGGCCATTTCTGCTTCCATCCCCTGGACACTGGACACATAGTGTTTTCTGTTGAGGATGCAGTACCATGTAGGGGTCTCTGATCTAATGCATACCCTGTAATTAGAGGGCTCCCCATCCATCCACAGTGTTCCTTCCAAGTTGGTGTTTCAGCTACATCTTTGGAGGGCTGTTTCACAACTCTATGAAGCTAGCTTTTTCTAGAGCATGTTGTACGTTTTACAACTAATAGCTATAAATTTGAGTCCACTAGTCACAAGCTCTGTTGCATGGAATTCCACGCCTACAGATCGGGCATTCTACAAGTACCCAGACAATAGTGTTGGCTTAAGATCTATGGGTAGGAAAATCAAACCCATACCTGGAATCAGTATCTGTCCTGATGAACTGCTGCTCCTTCCAGGATAAAAAAGGGCCTAATGTAATAAAATTTCCCCCAAGTTGCTCACTTGTCTCCTCAAGGAACAGTGCCATAGGGGGCTCAGTGTTGGTCTCTGTTGCTCACCCACTGGACATTCAGAGGCAGCACTAGATCAGTCATGAGAAATAGTCCATTTTATTGGGCTTCTATGAATGCCAACTGGCCAAGTCTTTTTGCTACTTGTGTTTTCAGTACTTTTTTATGCTTTTTATAGTATGTATTTATATGTATACAAAAATCTTCACACATTATATCAACTCCCTTAGTTCTGTCCACATGCCTATAGCCCAGACCTCCTTGCCTTTGACCTTTCAGCCATTTTTCCAGACCCTTGACTAGGCAGCCAGGTCATTTGCTATTGCCCAGGAATCTATATATATTCTCACCTCAAGTCGCTTTTCCTTCTATACAAAATGAACTATAGGGCTCACCTGTCACAACTTTGCCCATTACGAATATTTTCCATATTCATTTCTCTTTCAAAGCAACCCCTGAATGTGGCTATAATTCTCCACTATACATTTTCAGCTTATACCTGCATAAAAGTTGACTCATCCATAACCAAGTTTGGATTCTTCCTCCATTATCAGTCTAGTTTGCAGCCAGATTATGCTGAGATTTAGCCCTAGGTATTGGCCTAGCAGCCAGAAGAGGAGGTGACTGAAGCTCCCTAGAGGGTGGCATATGTTACCTCTAGCAAGAGTGTATCATTGGTATCCCAAGACCCCTCACCATCCACCAAATGTGACACGAATATCTGAGCCTCACACATCCCTATTGTGGCTGAGAAGATGAAATGAGGATTCTTCCTGTTCACAGCTTCCAGCTTCATTCCTGTTTTGAAGAAGTTGTGGGAAGAAGATGGTGGTTCTTAGATATAAGGGCAAGATCTCTGCAGCATCTCCTAGGGGAGAATTTCAGGCAGTTACTAGAAAGGATAGTCCAACTCTTCAAGCTCTGGAGGTTCATGGAGGTCTTGAGAGCCAAAATATTCATGGGAATTCATCTAGATGTCCCTATCCCATATGTCAGAATCTGATATTTTTCCAACCAGGGCCCATAACAGATCAGACATGGATGAGCATTTAAACCTTTCTGGAACTCTGTAACTATCAGGTCCTAAGTCTACTTTTCAGCTGTGTCCACTCTCTCATTTCAGGTAGTAAGATCTTCTTTGTAAGGTAACAAAAAAGGCTCTCTGGCTCTCACACTTACCCTTTAATTTCTTGATATTGGCCATCACATTCTCATTATTCCTCTGTAGGGCATCAATATAACTTAGCAATAACCACCCAACTCCACCATCTTTAAATGCATTGCTCCTTTCCCCTCATGTCTTTCAAATATCTGAACCACTATACCTGCAAGGATGTTCCCCTCCAACAGGGTGTTTTTCTGGGTCACCATCAGTTATATGTTCAGTAATTAGGCTGCCACCTCACATCAGGGACTGTCAGTGAACCTCATCTTGGATCATTTGGGATGGAGTCTTCTTTGCCTGTTGGGCTGTGAGTGGGCCAGTCCCAAATCCTCAAAATCTTACTTTCTGCTTTTTTGGATCACTCTTGGTACCACCTGGATTAGTTTAGATACTCCAAAAAAGCAGATGCTAAGACAAGATTACACCTGCAAGAGATTTACTGGGGAGAATACCTGTGAAAGATGAAGAGGAAGAAGCAGGAAGAAGGAGGAAGCAGCAGGAAGCAGCAGGAAGCAGCAGGAAGCAGCAGGAAGAGCCGTCAGACCATGATGAAGATCCAATACCCACAGAAGGAGATAGTAAAGGAAGGAGTTCTGGGTAGGAAGAACTTTGGACTGTCGCTTAGTTTTAAATATGTCTTAGCCAGGCCAATGAGGAGTCCTTAAGCCAAAAATTCCCTGTTAAAGAAGTTCCAGAGTGTGTAGAAAGGAACCTACATCAGTACCCTTAAAGAACTCAGTTAGTAGCTGGGGCAGATTGACTCTTTGCAAATCTGGTAGTGGATCCAGGAGGAAGGCAGCTAGGACTATCAATCAACAAAGTGTCTCATTACAGGAGATCTGAGTGGCGCATTTTCATGACCACCAGACTGATAAACCCCAACTGAGCTGAAATACCTACCATGGGTGCAAAAATGCGCCACTGAGAATATAATGGTCATTAAGGTAGGCATGGTTTCTGTTCACAAAACCAAATGGAAAACATTAACATATGTGTAACATATGAAAATTACATCACTAATGTAATAAACTGTTATATATTAATGCACTAAATGTAAATATATTATCCTGAGATATCACATATACCTATATTAAAATATAATTTCAAGCCAAGATAAATGTTTAAAAGGAAAGGAGCATAATATCATCTAGGCTTGTGTTAGTACATTCTATGATGCTCACACAATGACAAAATCCCCTAACAATGCATTTATCAGAACGTATCCCCATTGTTAAATGACACATTACTGTATTGGGAGGGTGGCAGTTGGAGTTTATGTCAGTCTTGAATTTTTTTATGTTTTCAGTGTCTTTGAGATACCCAAGTGAAAATGTTTGTACATAATCACCAATGCTGGAGGTGGGGACTGGTGGGAGGTGAATGGATCATGGGGGCAGATTTCTCCCTTTGCTTCCATTCTCATGATAGTGTTCTCATAAGATCTGGTTGTTTAAAAGTATGTAGCACCTCCCTCTCTCTCTCTCTCTCCTTCCTTCTTCAGCCATATAAGACATGCCTACTTCCCCTATGCCTTCCACCATAATTGAAAGTTTCCTGAGGCCTCCCCAGAAGCCGCTATGCTTCCTGTATAGCCTGCAGAACCATGAGACAATTAATTCTCTTTTCTTTATAAATTACCCAGTCTTAGGTATTTCTTTGCAGCTATGTGAGAACGGAGTAATACATGAAGTGAGGAAGCATATCAAGAGAGGAGAGTACTCAACTGTGTCAAATGCCACTGAGAAATAACATAATGAGCAGTGAAAATACGCATTAGATAGTCAAGTACAGTGAGTACTCCAACATCCCCACTGAATTCAGCAATATCATGGAGGTCCTCAAGGACTGTCTGGAGACAAGTTTGAGTGGCCAGATAGAAACATAAGCCAAACTGGAGGGGATTAAGAGTGGGAGGTAAGAAAATACAGGCAGTGGGTATAGAACTAGTTATCTAAAACTTGTCATTTAAAGTGACATTGACACCCTTGATTTTACGGGTATGAGGAAGTAGGCATTATGCTTCTATTATTCATGCATGATTCTGAAAAAGGAAGCAGAGTGTCAGTGGATTTTTCTGTGAGCTTTGAACCTTACTTTCTGATGAGTTCAAATCCAGTGAAATGCAAAGCTTTGAAGGAGTAAAGCTTAAGAACTCACATGCATACACATATTCACTCACACACCCATGCATGAGCATACAAACACATTTTCAGAGGCTTATATACAAGCTTATAATTCTTCCTGGACATCAAATGGCTCTTTATAGGCTGCATTTTGGTGACCTAAGCAGACTGAAAATTAAACAAAAACATAAGGATTAAATTTCCCTGGAAGTACTAGGACTTTGAGGAAAAATAAGGAGAAAGAAAGAAATGCCTGGATGGTCACGTTGTGGTTTCTCCTTTCCTTCATGATTCCAAGACTTTGAAAATGCAGTTGTAGAGAACCTGCCAAACCCATGTGACATCAGCCAGCATAACCCACCAACACCCTACCCTAAAGCGTCTGCTCCATGCTGTTCTCTGTGTGCAAGAAGGAAGTGGGATGACAGATCAGTGTTCTCATGTACTAATGAGTGGAAGCAGAGCCTCACAGACTAGCTGGCTTCTTAGAGAAAAGAATTCAGACACAATACCCTTTGTTTTAATCTGAGAGCTATGTATTCATGACAAATTGGGAGTGACAAAGCCTGCATAGGGACAGTGCCATCTTGCAATTCTCTGGTGCTTTTGCAGTAAGCCACGGCTGTAGAAGGCTGTTTTTACAGTCTGGCTAGGATCCATTTTACCCTTCTGTGGGCATGAACCTTTCCCACCAATATACATATGAAGCAGACCCTGCCAGTCAGAGCATTCCATTAGTGATTGGGCCAAAGATAGGCACATGACAACTGATAGCCAATGAGAGAAGTGAGAGACTTAATTCCAAGTCTTCTGTTGCAACTACCAGGGGAGGGTGGTGAGTTTCTTTTCTGTTTTACTTCAGGTTAGAAGAATAGCACACAAATCTGGAAAGGTATCATCTTGTCACATTATTACAAAGGAAAACCTCCAGATAATGGAGCCCATACAGGGAAAAGTAGGACTCAATAGGCAACAGAATAAAATGAAGTCCTGAATGTATAATTTGAGCCCTTGTATAAAGCCATACCTAAATTTAAATACACTACTAATTTTTTTTTCAGTAACTTAAGCCTATAAGTTCCTTTCCATTCAATCTTGTTGCATTGGAATTCTGTTACTTTCAACTGAGAGTCCTTCTTGAGCCAGCCTTATTTGAGGTGCCCATAATATTATGAGATATCTATTATTTTGGGAAACTATTCTGTCGTCAATTTACCCATGGATAAATGACAACTAGGATTGTTCCCAACTGAGCAGTGCTTCACACATTCTAGAATGCCTTTACCAAGGGTGACTATTCAAAGTGGCCGTTTTAATTGTTATAGCCAACATCTGCTAACATCTGCTCCAACTGGTCCATCCCCATTCCATCTAGATAGCTGAATATTTTTAATATTGCCTCTGCTTTCACCTACCCGATTGCATTTATACTGCAAATTCAAGTGGGAGCCAACCAAAGACTAATGCCACAAAACTCAATTTATAAATAAGCAAGATAAAACTCAGAAGTGACTTCCTCAAGCAAATAAAAGGCCAAAGCTGGCTTAAAATTGGGACTCTGGTTTCAAGGCTCTGCACCTCACTGTGTTCTACACAGAATGCAACTTATATTTTGCCCTTACTATTTATCATAAAATGGGCTAAGGAATTTATATGCATTGAATAGGCACAACAGACTCCAAGAGGTAGGTTTTATTGGCCTCTTCATTGCACATATAAAGGAACCTGACCTTCAGTGAAGTTAAGGTCACTTTGATAGAAAGTGACAAAAACAGGATTTGAACTCAGATCTGTCTGCTTTAAAAATCTATGTGGCTCCTACCCTCAAGAATCTAGTTGTAGAGACAGGATATGCAAACCTTTATTAATGATGGGCTAAAAAATATATTGGCTGTAATTATACTCAGGTAATATATACTATATGAGATTAGGACAAAGAGCAGGTAACCAAGTTTGAGCCATCAGGAAAAGCTATCATACGGGATTTCAAATTAACTCCAGAAACATTTTGTGATTTTATAATTGTGTGGCTACTCTGTAGAAACTTGATGAGCTGTATTAAAAGTCTTGAAGAATGAATGGGGCTTAGTTATGCAGAGACAAGGAAATCCTGGGCAAAATGGCTAACATTCAAAGGCATGCAAACAGTGAAAACCTAGAATGTTCAAGAACGAAAGCCAATATTCCTAGGTTAGGGTTGGTAAATCAGCTTTGTTTACATGTCAAGCCCCATCAATTCAGAGTGGTTGCCTGGAGTACTGTGCTGAAGACAATGAGATACTGAAGAGTCTGGAGGAAGAGTTATGAGATAGCTTTTGAAAAAATTAATAAGTTCTGGGGTACACGTGCAGATCTTGCAGGATTGTTACATAGGTATACACATGCCATGGTGGTTTGCTGCCTCCATCCCCCGTCACCTAAATTAGGTATTTCTCCTAATTTTATCCCTCCCTAATCTCTCCACCCCCTGCTATCCCTCCCCTAGCCTTCCACCCCCCAACAGACCCTAGTGTGTGATGTTTCCCTCCCTGTGTCCATGTGTTCTCATTGTTCAACACTCACTTATGAGTGAGAGTATGGGGTGTTTGGTTTTCTGTTCTTGTGACAGCTTACTAAGAATGATGGTTTCCAGATTCATCCATGTCCCTGCAAAGGACACGTACTCATCCTTTTTTACGGCTGCATAGTATTTCATGGTATATATGTGCCACATTTTCTTTATCCAGTCTATCCTTGATGGGATTTGGGTTGGTTTCAGGTCTTTGCTATCGTAAGCAGTGCCAGAATCAACATACATGTGCATGTGCCTTTGTAATAGATCAATTTATAATCCTTTGGGTATATACCCAATAATGGGATTGCTGGGTCAAATGGAATTTCTATTTCTAGGTCCTTAAGGAATCACCACACTGTCTTCCACAATGGTTGAACTAATTTACACTCCCACCAAGAGTGTAAAAGCATTCCTATTTCTCCACAACCTCTCTAGCATCTGTTGTCTCCAGACTTTTTAATGATCACCATTCTAAGTGTCATGAGATGGTATCTCAATATAGTTTTGATTTGCATTTCTCTAATGACCAGTGATGATGAGCATTTTATCACATGTTAGTTGGCCACATAAATGTCTTCTTTTCAAAACTGCCTGTTCATATCCTTCACCCACTTTTTGATAGGATTGTTTTTTAAATTCGTTTAGTTCTTTGGAGATTCTGGATATTAGCCCTTTGTTAGATGGGTAGCTTACAAAGATTTTTTTCCCATTCCGTTGGTTGCCAGTTCACTCTGATGATTGTTTCTTTTGCTGTGCAGAAGCTCTTAAGTTTAATTAGATCCCATTTGTCTATTTTGGCTTTTGTTGCCAATGCTTTTGGTGTTTTAGTCATGAAGTCCTTGCCTGTGCCTATGTTCTGAATGGTTTTGCCCAGGTTTTCTTCTAGAGTTTTTATGGTATTAGGTTTTATGTTTAAATCTTTAATCCATCTGGAGTTAATTTTAGTGTAAGGTGTCAGGAAGGGGTCCAGTTTCTGCTTTCTGCACATGGCTACTAGTTTTCCCAACACCATTTATAAAACAGAGAATCCTTTCCCCATTGCTTTTGTCGGGTTTGTCAAAGATCAGATGGTTGTAGATGTGTGGCATTACTTCTAGGTCCTCTGTTCTGTTCTATTGGTCTATATCTCTGTTTTGGTACCATTATCATGCTGTTTTGATTACTGTAGCCTAGTATTATAGTTTGAAGTCAGGTAGTGTGATGCCTCCAGCTTTATTATTTTTGCTTAGGATTGTCTTGGCTATGCAGGCTCTTTTCTGGTTCCATATGAAGTTTAAGGTGTGTTTTTCCAGTTCTGTGAAGAAGGTCAATGGTAGCTTGATGGGGATAGCATTAAATCTATAAATTACTTTGGGCAGTATGGCCATTTTCACAATATTGATTCTTCCTAACCATGAGCATGGAATGTTTTTCCATCTGTTTGTGTCCTCTCCTATTTCCCCGAGCAGTGGTTTGTAGTTCTCCTTGAAGAAGTCCGTCACATCCTTTGTTAGTTGTATTCCTATTTTATTCTCTTTGTAGCAATTGTGAATGGGAGTTTGCTCATGATTTGGCTGTCTGTCTGTTATTGGTGTATATGAATACTTGTGATTTTTGCATGTTGATTTTGTATCCTGAGACTTTGCTGAAGTTGCTTATCAACTTAAGGAGATTTTGGGTTGAGAAGATGGGGTCTTCTAAATATACAATCACGTCATCTGCAAATAGAGACAATCCGACTTTCTCTTTTCCTAATTGAATACCTTTATTTCTTTTTCTTGCCTGATTGCTCTGGCTAGAACTTCCAATACTATATTGAATAGGAGTGGTGAGAGAAGGCATCTTTGTCTAGTGCCAGTTTTCAAAGGGAATGCTTCCAGTTTTTGCCCATTCAGTATGATATTGGTTGTGTGTTTGTCATAAATAGCTTTTATTATTTTGAGACATGTTCCATTGATACCTATTTATTGAGAGTTTTTAGCATAAAGGGCTCCTGAATTTTGTCGAAGGCATTCTCTGCATCTACTGAGATAATCATGTGGTTTTCGTCTTTGGTTCTGTTTATGTGGTGCATTACGTTTATAGATTTGCATATGTTGAACCAGCCTTGCATCCCCGGAATGAAGTCTACTTGATCATGGTGGATAAACTTTTTGAAGTGCTGTTGCATCTGGTTTGCCAGTATTTTATTGAAGATTTTCACATTGATGTTCATCATGTATATTAGCCTGAAATTTTCTTTTTTAGTTGTGTCTCTGCCAGGTTTTGGTATCAGGATGACGTTGGTCTCATAAAATGAGTTAGGGAGTTAGGGAGGATTCCCTCTTTGTATTGTTTGGAATAGTTTCAGAAGGAATGGTACCAGCTCCTCTCTGTACATCTGGTAGAATTTGGCTATAAACCTGTCTGGAGCTGGACTTTTTTTGGTTGGTAGGCTATTAATTGCTGCTGCAACTTCAGACCTTGTTATTGGTCTATTCAGGGATTCAACTTCTTCCTGGTTTAGTCTTGGGAGGGTGTAAGTGTCAAGGAACTTGTCCATTTCTTCTAGATGTACTGGTTTATGTGTATAGAGTTGTTTGTAGTGATCTCTGATGGTAGTTTGTATTTCTGTGGAATCGGTGGTGATATGAAGGAAGCACTAAACATGGAAAGGAACAACCAGTATAAGCCACTGCAAAAACGTATCAAATGGTAATGACCATCGACACAATGAAGAAACTGTGTAAACTAACAGGCAAAACAACTAGCTAATATCAAAGTGGCAGGATGAAATTCACACGTAATATTAACCTTAAATATAAATGGGCTAAATGCCCCAATCAAAAGACACCAACTGGCAAATAGAATAAAAAGTCAAGACCCATTGGTGTGCTGTATTCAGGAGACCCATCTCACATGCAGACACCTACAGACTCAAAATAAAAGGATGAAGAAAGATTTACCAAGCAAATGGAGAACAAAAAAAGCAGGGGTTGCAGTCCTAGTCTCTGATAAAAAGGACTTTAAACCAACAAAGATCAAAAGAGACAAAGAAGGGCATTACATACTGATAAAAGGATCAATGCAAAAAGAAGAGCTAACCATCATAAATATATATGCACCCAAAACAGGAGCACTCAGATACATAAAGCAAGTTCTTAACGACCTAAAAAGAGACTTAGACTCCCACACAATAATAGTGGGAGCCTTTAACACTCCACTGTCATATTAGACAGATCAATAAGACAAAAAATTAACAAGGATATCCAGGACTTGAACTCAGATCTGAACCAAGTGGACCTAATAGACATCTACATAACTCTCCACCCCAAATCCACAAAATACATTCTTTCCAGCACCACATCACACTTACTCTAAAATTGACCAGGTAATTGGAAGTTAATCACTCCTCAGCAAATGCAAAAGAACACAAATCATAACAAGCAGTCTCTCAGACCACAGTGCAATCAAATTAGAACTCAGTATTAAGAAACTCACTCAAAACCGCACAACTACATGGAAACTGAACACCCTGCTCCTGAATCAGTACTGGATAAATAACGAAATGAAGGCAGAAATAAAGATGTTCTTCAAAACCAATGAGAATGAGGACACAACATACCAGAATCTCTGGGACACATTTAAAGCAGTATCTAGAGGGAAATTTATAGCAATAAATGCCCACGTGAGAAGCGAAGAAAGATCTAAAATTGACACCCTATCATCAAAATTAAAAGAGCTAGAGAAGCAAGATCAAACACATTCAAAAGCTAGCAGAAGACAAGAAATAACTAAGATCAGAGCAAAACTGAAGGAGATAGAAACACAAAAAACCCTTCAAAAAAAATCAATAAATCCAGGAGTTAGTTTTTTGAAAAGATCAACAAAATAGATAGACTGATAGCCAAACTAATAAAAAAGACAAGAGAGAAGAATTAAAGAGATTGCTTCTTAATGTCTGCCATGGACGTGGGAGGGGAATCTGAGAGCCCAAGTGCCATGTATTTGCCATCATAAGATTGTAGAGTATAAGATACATTAAAGGATGAGTAAGGAAGAAGGCTGAAGAACTATCTTAGGGTACAGAACAGAGAGTTATTTTCTGTGATATGCAGTTCAGACTTGATTTAACAGACAAGAAGGAATGATTGTCAGTTCTTGAACAAGGGAGGTTTTGAATAAAATTAGAATAAGTAGAAGGCAACCCTATGAGATTTGGTTCCTGATCATTCACAATAGCTTCTGGACTGACCTTCTTTTCAGAGAGTTGGTCATCGGGTATCAAAGTGCTGCCTTAAAAAGAAGAAATAAATGATTTATATACTCACTGCTGGGTTAAAGCTCAAGTTCGAAGCAAGTACCTGGTCTTCATCACAGATGCTGGATTAGGTAATAAAATCCCAGATATCACAAGCACAACCCTGGGATCCCAATGGTCATTAGGCCATCTCAATTGTGTTCTTGAATATAGAGTTGCACCGGGGAACATTATGTCACTGAATACCTAGGTCTGACTCAATCTCATCAGAGGTCACCATCCTGTGACACTGTTATCATTCTTATCCTCATCATCACTCAGATTTATTGAGCACAGAGTAAGTGCTAGGGTAAGCCTTACTTTACATTTTTATCTACATTTATCCTCAGAACAATCCTGAGAAGTACTAGTGTGTCCATTTTACAGATAAGTAAAATGAATCTTAGGTAATGTAAATTGCCCATGGTGGAGTTGAAGATACAAACTGAGGTCTCTCTGTTGCCAAGGCTGTGCTCTCTACCATTATTGTCACTTAGGCCATGGCTATGCAGACGTGGGCTCCAGCAAATACTATTCTCACTTACATCACAATATGCAAACCACAGACAAGCTCATGTGAGTATCTGTTGGGACTGTGAATGCTGCCCCACCCCTTTTCCAGATGACAACAATGGGGAGCCACAAGAACCTGGCAATTAATTTTTATGTTAACCACATACCCCAAAATGCCTACTGTCAAGAAAGAGGCTTAGGAGTGTCTCATCCCCAAAACATCATTTCCAAAGTTCATAGTAATAGTTTCAAAGCATTAAATACAGTCCTGAAATTGGGGCACAGGGGACCTCACAGATTTGCATTTCATAGATTGTAATTGAGGTTAAACCCCTACTTTCCTAAGATCTGCCCACAACCCCTTCTGGAAACCTGGGCTTGATTTATTTCAATTTTCAGAAACATCTAAAACTCCCAGAACATATAAGGGCAACTCTCTGCCCTTACATGCTCTGTTTAGGAGGGTGACAACAACAAAAACAAAATAAAACCTCCAGATACATCTAATGCCATATGTTAAATACATCTCTGAGAAGTTGGAAGGTAACCAAAAACTCTCCCATTCTAGTTCTCTGGTTCAAGAAGCCTTTGCTTATTTAACTGAGACATAAGAAGTCAATTTTCTTTTACCTCTAACCTCTTAAAACACTCTGTGGGGTTTTTTTTTAGATTTCCTTTTCACATGTACGATGACACCAGCTTCCATTTTTATTATGTATAAAAGCTGCCCACTCTCCATCAAGCCCATTTTTGTCAGTAAGAATCCATTTCAGGGTATTAAAAAAACTGAGTAGAATATCTCCCCAAAAGCTAAATAAGTTTTCTTTCTTTCCCCTCATGTTTACTTGAATCTGTACAATGGAATCATTGTAAAATGTTATAAAAATGTGAATCCCCGAAATATTTATTTGAAAAATGAAGATTCCTATGGTCCAGTTTCTAGTGCCTCATCACTCCATCAATCAGGATAAGTTGAGTTATACTGCAGTAACAAACAACCCCTAGTCTTAGGGCCTTAAAACACCAGAGCTCGAGTTCTCATTTGCCCTGTTTCTTTTGCACATCATCTGGGGGTCTGCCTGCCATATCCTCACTCTGGCACCAGGATGACAGAGCAGCCAACATGCAGAAACTTCCTTATTACTGTGGTGGAAAGACAGAATGCGGTTAATTGCATGCTAGCTCTTAAACCTCCAGCCCAGCAGTGACAGATCACTTCTACTCACATTTAGTGCCAAAGTAAGTTACCTGGCCATGGCCCCTCCTAATTTCAAGCTGCATGAAAATGCAATTCTTTGCAGAACAAGGTCAAAAAATATTGACTAGCCCTCATGACCCCTGCTTTCACCACATCACACTATCTGGGAGGAAGGTATGTATAACAGCAGTGATGAAAGCTCATCTCTATTGAGTGTCTAAGTACTAAATTAGAGCTTAAAGGTTTTGCATGCACTGTTTTGTGGTTGTTGTTCTTGTTGTTTTGTTTCATTTTTCTTTTTTTTTTTTTTTTTTTTTTTTTTTGACAGAGTCTCACTCTGTCGCCCAGGCTGTAGTGCAGTGGCACAATCTCAGCTCACTGCGGTCTTTGCCTCCTGTGTTCAAGCAATTCTTCTGCCTCAGCCTCCTGAGTAGCTGGGATTACAGGCACCCACCACCACACCCAGCTAATTTTTGTGTTTTTAGTAGAGATGGGGTTTCAGCATGTTGTCTAGGATGGTCTCGACCTCCTAACCTCGTGATCCACCTGCCTCAGCCTCCCAGAATGCTGGGATCACAGGCGTGAGCCACTGCACCCGGCTCTCATTTAATCTTATGACAACTTTATGAGATAGGTACACTTCACCCCACTCTAAGGATGAGAAACAAGAGAAGAACAAGGAAGTTTAGTTACTTGCTCACCAGCTAGTAAAGCGTTGTGCTGGAACTTGAACTCAGGCATTCCAGTTCCAGACTGTTTGCTCCTAACAGTTCATCAATAATGCCTCCCAATGCTACTGCCACTAATACTCCTCTTAGCTCAATTTTTCTCATCTATACAGTGAAAATAATGATCCCTCCTTATGATACCTGTGGGTTACCTGAGAAAATAAAGCAAAAATACATCCTAATGTAGGGCTTTGCCATACACTATCTGGTTTGATCCACATCATCACCATGTAAGGTAGATTGGGGAAATTTTATTAACCTAATTTTATGAGAGAGAAAACAGACTCAACAAGATACTTAATGTGCCCAGGGTGACAAGTGAGTAGGGGCAAAGCTAGGATTCATGTCTTCTGGATTACAAAAACACTGCCATTCACACTACAATCTATCATGTCCCCCAGAACAATTCAAAATCAAGGATCCTAGAAACCAGAACAAATCAGTTTTGATTGATGGTCCTGACACTCCACAGCACTACAGAAGCACATAGAGGGAGGCATCCCAAAGTGGTTTCTTAGATTTATTCCCAAACATTCAGAGAGGTTGCCATAATTTTTGGTGGGAAAAATAACAGAATCGATAACTGTTAGAACTGATTTTATCCTGAGCTATATTCGGGAGAGGTGACATTCATACTGCCACCCTCTAATCACACACACCCATAGCAGACATTACTAATCAATCAGCACACTTCCCTACTAAGACCAGATACAGTTTGAATATTCTCCTAAACGCCAGGCAGCCACCAAAGTCAGTCATGGCTGGGACTCAAGAAGAAACATTTTGCCCTCTGCTCTGATTATCTATTGCTGTACAACACACTACCCCAAAACTTTGTGGCTTTAAACATTATTTTCATTTCTCACTATTTTCTGGGTCAGGGACTTGGACAGGGCTTGGCTGGAGAATTCTCAGTATGGGGTTTATTAGGGGTCACTCAGTTGTATTTAGCCAAAGGCTGGAAAGTTCAGGGCGTTCCAAACGGCTCCAGTAGGGACTTCTAGAAGGCTAGGCTCAGCTGGGCCACCTCCCATTCCATGTGGTCACCAGTGCCTCTCCATGTGGAATCTTCAGCACAGTAGTCTGACTTACACAGCTGCTCAGAGTTTCAAGAATGAGTGTGAAGTACAATCTTCCAGCTTTTAACTCCAAAAACAAACGTCACTTCCTCCATATTCCATTGGTCAAGCAGTCACAGGATAGCCAACATTCAGATTCAAGGAGCAGAGACATAGACCTTGCCTCTCCATGGAAGGCATGTAAGAAAAAATGTGTGGCCATTATTAAGCAAGCTTTATCTTTACTCTAGAACAAACACAACTGAACAGATTGACTTCCTTTCAAGAAAGATCTTCTAAAGAACCTTCAAGTCTTCCCAACTCCCTCTGTCATAAAAACTAAAATGAAGCCTACTGCTTTCTAAGAATAATTGCTTTTCTTCATTGAGCATTTACCATATGCCAGGCACTAGGCAAAATGCTTCATGTGCATTACTTACAAACACTATGCCACAGCCTTGAAAAGCAGAAATTCATATCCTCAGTTTACCCATAAGAAAACTGAGGCTTCCCAATTGAAGTACCTTGACCAAGTTACACAGACAGAATGCAAAATTTTCTTTGTGGATTCCAAAGCTTTTAACTTCCCTGTTCCCTAAACAAGGATTAGCACTGCAAAGTGTTTTTATGGACAAGTCTATGCTGCTATTTGACTGTCACTACACTTTTCCCTTATAACAAGCAAGACTCATAGCCCGGGACTGGTCAGACCCTCAAGCCACAAGATCTTCCTGTGACAAGCCCAAACTTTGAGAAGCATCTTGTGTGGGGCAGAATCCCAGTGAGAAAAACTTCTTGAATTCCTTCCTGGAAATAACAACCAGGTTGGAGGACCTAAGTAAGAATCAGTGCCTGTAACTCTGTCAAATGGAACTCTCTAAGGTCATGGAAATGTCTGTGTCTGCATTATCCAATATGGTGGACACCAGCCACATAGAGACATTGCATATCGGAAATGTGGCTGAAGCAACGGAGGAACTGATTTTTAAATTGTATTTCAGTAGCCATTTGTGGCTAGTGGCTACCATATTGGACCACACAGGTCTAGAGGGTTCTAATTCAAGTGCTCACTTCCTCAACCTCGGAGTTGTTTTACCAGCTAAGTCTACCAAGCCACGTCTCCTCCACCAACTAAGGATCCATTTGGACAGGCTTTCCAGATGGCATGCCAATAGCCTGTAGTCCATAAATAAAAATAAAAATAGAAACTTCTTTTTATTTATGAGGGCCATCCTGTTTCTGGTTCCTGAGTCACAATCATCTCTGTTGCATTAGGCTCAGTCAGCCTCACTCCCTTTTATCACCTGGCTGGCCCTTGAACATGTGATTTTGAGAATGCTATCCCACATACTCTATCTCATACAACCATTTGTCTCAGCTCTATAACATTTATTAAAATCTCTAGCTGACAGCTTTATCCCTTCTACCCTGCAGTACAGCTCCCAACTCTCCTTCCAAATGTCCTTCTTGTTAACATCCTACCTTGTCTAATTTAACTCTTGTAGCCTTAGATAATTAAAAGATTTAAGGGGAAAAAGGAACTCAAACTTCCTAGATATGGAGGGTGACTCTATCAGATGGCAGCGTTTAAATGTTACCTCCCTTTGAGTTAGACAAAGGCATTCATAGTTTTTGCCCATTAACTTTGAATTTAAAAATTTTTGTGCTGCCACAGGGGGGAAAAAAAGAGGTGTGATGTTGGTATTCCCCTTATACAGTTGATTTCATGAGAATTTGATGGTTCCAAGGCATTTCCAACAGTCACAAAATTACTTTTGATAAGTGTATTGACAGGTGCCCTCCCCTCACCCTCCAGCAGGTGTTTTTAACCTGAGATCTGCAAAACCTGAAGCCCAGGGTTGAAATCCAATGGCTCTGTGATTTTTTTATTCAAAAAACTATATCTTTATTTTTCTTAATCTCTAACCAAAATTAGCATTTCCTCCAACAATGAAGGTAGACAACAAATCACAATGATATTAATGGTCCCTGTGAATTTGCCATCCATAGAAACCATAAATATTTTTATATTGCACTTCAATTGTCAGAGAAGCCTCAAAATAACATGTGCATTCATCACCATTTTGAGTTATGGTAATTATCTGATGAATTCTACTAGGCCTAGTTACTTGATGAATTAACTTAAAAGCACATATATTTTTATAACTTAGAGTTGTGATGTTGTGGTTTAATCTTACTATAGCATTTAAATATAGTTATGCATTGCTTAATGATGGGGATCCGTTCTGAAAAATGTGTCTAGGCAGTTTTGACATTGTGTAAACATCACAGAATATACTTACATAAACTCAGATGGTATAGCCTACTATACACCTAGGCTATATAGTGCAGTTCATTGCTCCTAGACAACAAAACTGTATAGCATGTTACTGTGCTGAATACTGTAGGCAATTGTAACACAATGGGAAGCATTTGTATATCTAAGCATAGAAAAGGAACAGTAAAATTACAGTATAAGAGATATTAACTGGTACAACTGTGTAGGGCGCTTACCATGAATGGAGCTTGCAGGACTGGGAGTTGCTCTGGGTGAGTGCGTGAGTGAGTGCGGAGTGAATGCAAAGGCCAGGACACTACTGTAGACCTTATAAACACAGCACACTTAGACTATGCTAAATTTATTTTTAAATTTTTTCTTTCTTAAATAATAAATTAACCTTAGTTTATTGGATGACCACCATAGTTATTATATTTGGTCCACTGTTGACTGAAGGTCTTCATGCAGCATGTGACTGTATAATGGATATCCTTTGTAATTCTTTTTTTTTGAGACAGATTCTTGCTCCATTGCCAGGCACCAGGCTGGAGTGCAGTGGTGCAATCTTGGTTCACTGCAATCTCCACCTTCTGGGTTCAAACAATTTTCCTGCCTCAGCCTCCCAAGTAGCTGGGACTACAGGTGCGCACCACCACACCCAGCTAATTTTTACATTTTTTTTAGTAGAGACGGGGTTTCACCATGTTGGCCAGGATGGTCTCAATCTCTTGACCTCATGATCCATCTGCCTCGGCCTCCCAAATTGCTGTATCCTTTGTAATTCTATGTACATGTTATGCATTTAGAAATATTTACTCCAAACTACATAAGGGGTTTGTCATACATCGAAAGTTAAGGGTCCTACCATAGAGTAAAGATTTTCTTATGCTCTGCCTCCCCACTTATAAACCACCTTTGCTTGGTTCACCCTCTTTGTTCTGCCTCTCTTTCAAGAAGTGAGTGGTCTACAAAGGCCCTGGTGACTCCAGCCATGGGATCTGGTCAACTCCAGTTTAGCTCCTACAGTCAGTTGTTAATTATGTTCCTACATTGTCCCAGGCTCTGTGCTAGGGACAAATAAATATCTATGTATATATTATCTAATTTAATCTTCACTAGATGGCACATGTTATCTACCTTTTCTAAAAACAGGAGTCTAAAATTCAGAGAAACAAAGAAATGTACCTAAATGCAGACACCACATAGTTGTGCAGATGGTGTTCCCTAAACTTGCCCATTGGATCTTTGCAACACTGATAAATTGGCAGCAGCATCATCATATGGTCCTAAAATTAAAAAGGGAAATGTCTCCGCTTTCTCTATCTCTTACCATTAGAACCCATTTAAACCCAACCTAAAATTCTCTCTTAGGATAAAGAAAGAATGCTATACAAACGGCACTCACCAGGGACCATCCCTTTTAAGTCAGATTTTTTTGTACCCACCTTCATGGATAAGGTAACCCAGCTCAGCCAGTTATCCAGATGTCCAAGTCAGAAACCTAAGAATTATTCTTGGTATCTCCCTCTTCCTTACTCCTCACATGCTCTATCCCAAGTCTTTGCCATCTGCTTAGTTTCTAACATCCACTCATTTCCCCTCAGCCTCTCATCCACTTAGTACAAGCCACCATGCTTCTCTGCCAGGACTATTGCAATGTCCTTTCCCCAGCTTCCATTCCTGTTCCAATCTAGTCTCCACCCTGCCACTCAAGTGCTCTATCTGATCATGTCAGATACTTAGTGTGCTTATGTGATAAGTGTCTGAACCCCTGGATTCAGCTGTGTCTGAAGCCAGATACCTTTGGGTGTTTCAGTTATATGAGCCAAAATTTGCCCTTCTATTTAAGCCATTTATATTTAGCTCTCTGTCCCTTGCAACAAATATAGTCTAGCTAATACTTACCTCTTTCCCCCATCTCCCTCATCACTCCTTAGTTATATTTGCACCCCATGTGGCTTGTCCAATGCTTAGTACATATTAAGCACATGATAAATATTTGCTAAAGTGAGTTGATCTGAATGGTATTCAGAGTCCTATTCTAGAAAGAAATGGAGTCTTAAAAGAGAAAGGCCTTGACCATGTCACTGAAAAACCCACAAAAATTCACTCCACAAAGATGTAAAAGGCAAACCTGACTGTTGACAACAAAGTTCTGTCACCAGTTCTCTTTTCCTCCATGAAGTGGGTTTTAAGAGCAGTGTGGAGAATTTTCATCACTCCCTTAAATGTGGTTTTGCTTATTTCCTCAGCCCTAGAAAAGGCTCTCCTCTCCTGGGCCTCTTCTATTTTCAAGTCTAGTCTGAAAAAAAGAAGTGCATGTAGAAAAATCCTATAATTACAGGATCTGATTTTCATTTGAACTTTTCCTCTCTGACATCACTTCAAAGATCTTTAGTGAACAGCAGCCAATAAGGCCATCCTCTGTGTCTATGAAAGAAAATCTACCAGTATGTGCGTGCGTGTGTGCATGTCAATGTGTGTGAGTTTATGTGTGTGTGTATGGGGGAGGGGTGTGTGTGGATGAATGTTTGAGCATGTGAACGAAAGTGTATAGGATTTGAATGTGTGTTTGTATGTATGTGTGAGTGTATGTGTGAATGGATGTGATATGTATGTAAATGTGACCTGGGGTAGATGTATGGGTGGTGTATATATGAGTGAGTGTGAGTGCATGTGTGTGAATAAATCTGAGGCTGTGAACAGATGTGGGAATGTGCATGTGTGTGTGTGCATTTGTGTGCAAGGGTATTTGAAAAGATGTGGTAAGTGTCCAGGAGATAAGAAAAAGAAGAGAGGATACTTTGAGAGACAAACATACTGCTGTGAAAGTGAATAGTAAGTCACAGGGTCCAGAGATGGAGAGAGATCTCAGTTCCTCAGGTAAGGCACATCCAGGTGAGAAGCAGAGCTGTGAGGAAATATTGAAAAGTAGGGCAGCTTAGAGAGTTGTGCCTTCTGGAGCCCCAGTAAATCTGTGAAGAGAACAGTTGGATGTTAGAAGCTCAGAAGAGGATGTTTATTCACGATAGAAGACCCTGGAAGGGCTTGCAAGGTAAAGTCTGCTTAGGGTGGCATGGGTGGGGTCTTGGAAGGTAGACATCAGTCTTATTTATGGAAGAATAATGGTGACCGGGAACTCCAGAGCCAGGCATCATGGGTATGAATCTAGGCTCTGCTGCGTCATCCTGGGTTAATGAATTAACCTTTCCTTGCTTCAGTTTTCTTATGTGTAAAATGGGAAATATAGTAGATTTTGTCTCACAGAGCTGTTAACAATGATAAAATGAGTTAATTAATATATTTAAAGAGCCTAGAATAATATCTGGCTTTTTAAGTGTTCATTACTGTTGTCATCTCCTTCACAATCACCTGCACTTCCCCATCATTAAGCAAATTGCTGGCTACAAATGACGCTACTTCCAGAGGAGGGGAGGGGAGGGGAGGGGAGAAAAGAGGGAGGGAGGGAAGGAGAGAAGGAAGGAAGGAAAGAGGGAGGGAGGGAGGAAGAGGGAGGGAGGGAGGGAAGGAAGAAGGAAGGGAAGGGAGGGGAGGGGAGGGGAGGGCAGGGGAGGGGAGGGGAGGGGAGGGGAGGGGAGGGGAGGGGAGGGAAGGGAAGGGAAGGGAAGGGAAGGGAAGGGAAGGGAAGGGAAGGGAAGGTCCTGCCATTTGTGACAACATAGATGAAACTGGTGGACATTCTGCTAAGTGAAATAAGCCAGACACAGGAAAACAGACATTACATGATCTCACTTAGATGTGGAATGTACAAAAGAACTTGGACTTATTGAAGCAGAAGGTAGAAGCATGCTTACTATTGGTCGAGGAATGGGGCAAATGGGGAGATGTTGGTCAAAGAGTACAAACTTTCAGTTATAACATGAATATGCTCTGAAGATCCAATGTACAGCATGGTGACTACAGTTAGTAATAATGTATTGTGTATCTAAAATTTGCTAAGAAAATAGATCTTAAGTGTTTTCACCACACACACAAAATTGGTAACTATAAGGTGATGGATATGTGAATAAGCTTGGTTGTAATCATTTCACAATGCACACATATATCAAAACATCATATTGTACACCATAAACATATATAATTTTTACCTGTGAAGAATAAAATCTTTTCTTATAAAAAAAGAAAATATAATGGTCTTATGGCATATAAACATGGCTGTAGTATGGAGCAGAATGCAATGTTTACCTGAGTTTTTTATATAAGGCCTAAGATATTGAAAACATATAAACAACCACACCCCCAGGCCGTTTCCGGTAATCTGGCTGACACTCGCTCCTGAAAGATTACAAGCAGCATCCTGGCCAACATGGTGAAACCCCATCTCTATTAAAAATACAAAAAAATTAGCTGGGCAAGGTGGCATGCGCCTGTAGTCCCAGCTACCCGGGAGGCTGAGGCAGGAGAAGTGCTTGAACTCGGGAGGTGGAGGTTGCAGTGAGCCGAGATCGCACCACTGCATTCCAGCCTGGCGCCTGGCGACAAAGCGAGACTCTATCTCAAAAAAAAAAAAAAATAAAAAGATTACAAGCAGTTGAAGCCCTTTGAATCACTTTGTGTCTCAGTTTCCTTATTTGCCAGATTTATATGACTTTGGAGTCAAGAGACCTGAGTGAAAACCTGTGCTACATCACTAGCTAGCTGTAAGACCTGGGGCTGGTCACTTCACTGCTCTGAGCTTCAGTTTCTCTATCCGTAAAATGGGGGTGGTACCTACTGGATGAAGCTGTGGGAAGTATTTGTATGAGGTCATTACCCAGCATCGAGCATGTCCTAAACACTCACCAACTGTTGACTGGACCTGAGTGTCATTTCCCCCACCCATCTATAAAGATAAATCATAAAGATTTTATACACGTCAATGGAGCTGGAGTTATATGCAAACATTTCCCCAATGTTATAGAATGTTATGATTGCCAAGGTAAACCGATTTGCAGAAACCATTGCAGAACAAAGGCCAAAGGGAAGCAAGTTTCCTCTGAAATACAAACCAGGGAAAAGAGGTGCGCACAAGCGGAAGAACCAGGCTTTGAGACAGACACAAACAGTTTTGTTTGCGCAAAGAGAAAGACTAATGTGAAATTATTTTTAAGCTTTAAATGAACTGGTTTCTTTCCCTCACAATTCAATTCAGATAGAAAAGGGCAGTCGGATGCAATCAAGGACTGGCAGGGAGCAAAATGTCTGTTCTGGTAAATACACTCATCTCTCCAAACTCACTTGAAGCATTTTCTGTTTTCTAAAGAAGCGCTTATGAATGCAGAGCTGCAAAGAATCACCTGGCGAGCATCTGTTCCAAGAGGCGACGGCGGCACTTCCAAGAAAAGGCAGCCCATCCCTGGGTGCACCGGAGCCCAAGGCCCCTGGCTGGCTGTCATGGAGAGTGGCTTCCAAGGGGCTTTGTAGCTGCTGCCACTTAATGTGCTAATGGAGATGGGACCACAAGAGACACCAGCCACAGATGGGACCCCTCCAGCAAAGGAAAGCATGGTGAGGTGGCAGAGGTGACCTGAGGCTTTTCTCCAGAGGGAGAGAAGGGGCACTCATCACTGGAGTTTGTGTCTGTCTTTTTCATCTTTTGATGCCTAAGTGTTCAGCTGAGGTCATGATGTTGGGAAAGCCTGGGGATGCAGATGAGTGCTGTCCAGCAGAAATATAACACCAAACACATTTATAATTTAAAATTTTCTAAGGCTAAGCACGATGGCTCATACCTGTAATCCCAGCACTTTAGGAAGCCAAGGCAGGAAGATCAATTGAGGCCAGGAGTTCAAGACCAGCCTGAGCAACATAGCAAGACCTGTCTCTACAAATAATAATTTAAAAAACAAATTAGTCAGGCATGGTTATGCGTACTTGCTGTTCCACCTACTCTAAGGGCTGAGGCAGGAGGATGGCTTGAGCCCTAGTTGTCGAGGATGCAGTGAGGGATGATGCACTCCAGCCTGGGTGACAGAGCAAGAACCAGTCTCAAATAATTAAAAATAATATGTAACTTTCTAAAAGCCACACTGAAAGAGTAAAAAACAAACAAAAAAAGTGACATTAGGGCCAGGCACAGTGACCCACACCTGTAATCCCAACACTTAGGGAGTCTGAGGCACATGGATTTCTTGAGCTCAGGAGTTCAAGACCAGCCTAAACATCATGGGGAAACCCCATCTCTATCAAAAAATACAAAAATTAACCAGGTGTGATGGCATGCTCCTGTAGTCCCAGCTGCTTGGGAGGCTGAAGTAGGAGGATTGCTTGAGCCCAGGAGGCTGAGGTTGCAGTGAGCTAAGATGGAGCCAGTGCAACCCAGCCTGGGCAACAGAATGAAACTCTGTCTCAACAACAACAACAAAAAGTGACATTAATTTTGACAGTATTTTACTTAATCCAGTATATTCCGAACACTAGCATTTCACCATACAGTCAATGTAAAATTATTAACAAGATATTTTACATCCTTTTTCTTCATACTAAGTCTGCAACATCCAGTAGGTACTTCACACTTACAGCACGTCGTGTCGATCTCTAACAGCCAAGATGGCAAGCGGCTACCATACTGGAGAGCCCAGCTCTCCATGGTGCCATTCAGCGATCATTCCAAGGACTTACAGTATATTTTCCTGTGAATAACGGAAGTCTAAGTTTCAGGGATCTTTGGAGCTCTTTGATGTTCAGTACTGGGGAAAGAAGACTGTCTCTCTCTATGCCTCCCTTTCTCTTGTTCTGTTTCTCTCTCCCTCACTCTGCTTCTCTCTGCCTCTTTTTTCACTCTGTCTCTTTCTGCTTCTGTCTTCATCTCTCTACCTCTGCTTCTATTAAAATTATTATTTTATTACACAAGCAACATTGCAGAAAATTTCCCACATATAGATAAGCAAATTGAAGAAAATTTAAGAGATCTCAATCCACCTTCCTTAAGGTAACCACTTGGTCATTATTAGCCCTTCACAATACCTTGTTTTAGACATTTTGTGTGTGCCTCCAACATGCATTAATGACTCTGGAAGTAGATTGCATAGATATGAGTCTCAGCGCCTCCAGCCCCTGACCCAGAACTTGAGTAACTTATTTCCTCTTGGCAACTTAGTATTCTCTGCTTTAAAATAAGGACAATAACAGTCCCTTTTACACCAATGAAGTTGTTATGATGTCTACATGAGCTGATGTTGGCAAAGCAATTAGCCCAGAGCCAGGTACTTGGTAATAGCTTAGAAATCTTTAGCTAGTTCACACACATGAAGAGAGATGCTACTGCTGCTGTCCCTAGTATTTCCTAACTTACTTTTCCCTTTAACAATATATTGAAATAAATTATGTTTCCATTGTCCATAAATACTTATCTACAGTGTCATTTTTGGAAGCAGCAGCCTGTTATTCCCAAGCCGTAAACTCCATGTTCTGTGTGGGTACTTAGCAGGACATACCAGAAGAACAATAAGTACATTAAATCAAGACCCATGTCTTTTTTTTTTTTTTTTTTTTTTTGAGACAGGGTCTTACTCTGTCCCCCAGGCCGGAGTGCAGTGGTACGATCACAAGTCACTGCAGTCTTGAACTTTTGAGCTCAAGCAATCCTCCTGCCTCAGCTTCCCAAGTAGCTGGGACCACAGGTGCATGCAACTACAGCTGGTTAATTATTTTTTCAGACCCAAGTCTATCTCATTTATTTCTGGTTTATAGCACAGAATCAGAGCAGCTCATACTCTCAACAAATGTAGTGTAAATGGATACGTGGGTGTGTGGGTGGATGGATGGATGGATGGATGCATGAATGGGTTGGTGGATTAGAGGAGACAAGGGTCGAGCCCCAAGTGTCCTCTGATGGGAAGGCTGGATCTCAGATTTGGGCCCCAGTCATTAGGATACAAGCCAGGGCAGGAACTATGAAGTCCAGAGTTTTGAAGGCCACAGTTTTCCTTCAGTATATTAGAACAAGCTCCCTGGTGGAGAAAGTGACTCTAAACTCTGGACAAACTAACAAATAAAAACCTACCAGAGTCACTAAAGAGTGAACAATGGCATGGAGATTTTGGAATGAAGGTGAGACATGGAAGAAGGGAATGATATAGGGTGAGTTCCACATTGTTGCAGCTTTCGCCTTAAAATGGGCCTATGTTAGGCCTCTATAAAATATCCTCATATAAAATGGCTGGATCTCCAATGGAAAACTCACCTTCTTTCTGACCTCTGAAACCAGTAGGTAGAGCCCAAGGGAGCCCCAACCACCAGAAAATAAGGGAAGAATCTTAGAAAAGAAAAGCAAGAGAAATGGAGCTCCAAATTCTATGTATAATTTCGTCCCAAGACACCAGCTGATTCCTGAACCATACCTGCATGGAACAGACTTGTAGCAGTTTGCAGCTAAGGCTGGAAATAAATAAAATATAGTTGAGCTGCCATAGTCCTCAACTGAAACACATTGCAGATTGTGTCTAATCAAGTCAACTGCCTGCTAAAACAAAACCTTCATTATTCTCTGGAAGAATACAGCAATATTCAGAGTCTCCAAACATATAAGTCACAATATTGAGGACATACTCCAAAGTTACTTAATATATGAAAAACTGGGAAAATGTAATCCATTCTCAAGAGAAAAGACAAAAAGAAGAAACCCACTTCAAGCTACCCCACATGTTGTAAATATTACATAAGGATATTAAAGCTACTATTATAATTTTCTCAATGAGTTAAAGGAAAGTATGCTCATAATGAATGAATAGATTAAACCTCTTAGCAGATAAATGTAAAATATATCAAAAATCACATGGAAATTTTAGAAGAAAAAAATGCAATATTTGAAGTAAATGTTACAGCTGAGGGCAAAGAGATAAAATGAAGGTCATGGTAGGGTTGACGTCCAGGAGTTCCACTGAGAAGGAAGCACAAGGGAAGGGACATTTAAGTGCAGCCCTGAGAAGTTAGCATCTACAATCTGTACCAGAGGATTTGTTCAAGAATGAGCAAAATATCTGTATATGGGTATACAGGTCGGAATTTGTCCTACAGAATGAAATAAAGAGGGGCTGGGACCCAAAGACAATGTTTTAAGAAATAATGACATTAGGAGTCATTCACTGGGCACTAAATTACATTACCTTATTTAATTCTCATAACAAACCTAGGAGCTTACATACTGTTATATTCTGTTTTTATCTGGCAAGACTGAGACCAAATGTTAATCAACTCATCCAAAACAATACAGCTTGTATTAAGTTTTCTATTTCTCAGTAAAAAATTATGACACACTTAGTAGCTTAAAACACCATGCATCTACTATCTCATAGTTTCTGCAGGTCAAGTATCTGGGCATGGCCTAGCTAGGTCCTCTGCTTTGGGTTTCTGGAGGTTGGAACCAAGACTTCAAACAGGTCGTGTTCTCATTTTCAGGCTTCACTTCGGAAGAATCTTCTTCCACACTCACTCAGATTACTCCCAGAATTTCTTGCTGCTGTAGAACTGAGAGTTCCTGCTATGGAACTAGCTGTTAGCTGGAGGCTTCCCTAAGCTTTCAGAGGCCACTTGCAGTTCCTAGAAGCTGCTCAAAGTTCCTTGCCATCTGCGCCTTCCCACCATGGCTGCTTACTTCATTGAGGCAGAAAGAAAAATCTCTAGAGCAAGTCTGCTAGCAAGAAGTATCTTATACAATGCAGTGTCATCAGGGGAGAGCTATGCCATCATCTTTGTCATATTCTATTGGTTAGAAGAAAGTTACAAGTCCCGTTTACACCCAAAAGGAGAAAGCCACACAAAGATGTGAACATCAAGGATCAGGATCACCTTAAAGAGGCTGTCCACGACTGGGAGAGCACAAAGTGAGAAAAGCATGAAAAGGTAAGCAGAGACAGATCAAATGATCAGTGGATAACTACAACGTTACTCTAAAGATGACTTAGCCTTAGGATAAAATATTGCTGGAAAAAATATAAGTAATGATTGGTAACTCGACACTTTATAATGTTTCATGCTTAATTTGAAAAAATAATTGAGACAAAGGAACTAAAAACAAATTTTACATCTAATTCTACAGGTTGAGTATTTAATTTTTTTTTTTCATTTTTAGATACAAAGAAAGATCAGCCTGAATGACAACAGCAACAGGTTGCATGGTAACTTTTGAGAGAAAAATTATAACCTACACTGATTTGGTCCTCTTTTACAACTTTTTATGACATTATCTCTTCTAAGACCACCTCACAGATCCTTTAAAGAAATTTTTCATACTGAGCATGTCCTTGAAACCTCTGTGACAACTAGATATTAGGTCTTCAAATACTATTCACTCATGGTTGTGTAGGCCAATTGAATATGCCACTCTGATTGCTCCTGAATGGGCAGTGAATCCTATCAATCATTCATTCTCTGCCTACCTATTGGTGCCATCAATCTCTTTATTCTTCTCTGTCCTTCTTTGTGCTCCTCAAACTTAAATTGTGCATCTAAGTCACTAGGAGAAGGAATTTTTTTTAAACTACAAATTCCAAGCCCACCTTTCAATAACTTCTGTTGTAGTTTTCCTGCTGTGCCCCAAAATCTCCATTTCACCAAGCACTCCCCTCCCAGATGATTGTGATACAGTTGGAGAGCTGATGCTCTCTGAAACATTGGTCTAAGACAGCACCATCCAACAGAAACTTCTGCAATGACAGAAAAGTTCTATATCTGTGCTGTCCAACACAGTAGTTACACTGCCATTTGTGGCTAGACTACTTGAAATGGGGCTAGTGGAGCTGAGAAAATGAATTTTTAATTAGCTCTAATTCTACTTAATCTAAATTAAAACAGCTACATAGGGCTAATGGTATTGGACAGCATGGCATTTTCATTTATAAAATTCAGGCCAGGAACTCCTACTTTAAGAAAATGTTGACCCTGTTTCTAGATCTTTGTGTGCTTGATTCTTCATTCTTCCCTATAATTAAGTCAGTTTGGAGGGAGATAGGTAGATATAGATAGATACACTTTTTTCCTAAAAGTAGAGCTTACCAGTAATTATCATTTAGTTCCATGCTCATCAAAGAATCTCTTGCTCAATATTTACCATCCTCACAAAACTAGCCAGATCCAGCTCTCTGTTTGCAACAATAGTCAGCTAAGGCAAGAAACAGATGCCAAAAAAAAAAAAAAAAAAAAAAAAAAATCCTCTCCTCAAAGGAAAGCCCAGTTTTCCTCTCCTTGCTCCTTGTGCTTCCAGTACTTTATATACAAGACTCTCTCACAGACTCCAGCTGCCCCGAGCTCACTAAGGTCATTGGAAATAAGTTAAGAGAAGGAGAAGACAATGGTCAGAAGGGTGAGAAGAATTGTTTACCGTGTGACCTTGAGCGAGACCCTTTCAACTAGTGGCCTCAGTCTCCCCATCTGTAAAATGGAGGTGCCTGAACTAAAAGAGCTCAAGGACTCTTTCAGCTTTAAAAATCTTATTTAAAATAACACAATTTTAGATCAGAAAGCTGAGCTTTCTAAAAATAAATAAAAATAATAACATAATATAACTATCTGTTCTGAGCTGGCCATAATATATTTATATACTTGTTAAGTGAATAAAGCAAGTTCTCCATTTTTGGAAAAAAAAATACATATATACACACACAATACTTATAATTTTAATGTGTGCATAGACATACACACACAGCAGATGCTAATATAGAAAGATACACATAAAGAAAACATTTGAAAATGTACACACCAAACGGCGACAAAGGTAACAACCTCTGGGTAGTACCAATCAACATCTATTTGTCTTGACAACCTAGGGCTCCATCTTTAGGTAATCAAACCTAGCCCCGCTTCTCCTCTTATCAGTTCATGGAATTTGTGTGGAATTAACTATCTCCAGCTGCAGTAATGACATGTGACCTGAACCTGGCCAATAAGAGAACAGCGTTTCTCGGGTTCAGGTTGGGCACCTGACATAAGCCAGATGATCAGAGTCAACCCTGAGCCTTGCCCAGCCCTGTAAGCAAAGAGCTCTTTTTCCTCTGGGAATAGGTGAGTCTGAAGGTTACCAGGGCCACCTAGCAAGAGCTGCCTATGAACCACCCTATGCAGAAGAATCAGAGCTGAAAGATAAAGAGAAGCAGAGGCTTGTGGTCTGTTTTGAAGCCCTGGACCCAGTTGTATGTGAGGGTAGATCTGCCCTGGACTTTTCAGCTTAGTAAATCAATAGATTCCTTTTTCATCGTGAAGCCCTGTGGAGTTGTAGTCACTTGCAACCTTCATTAGTACAGAGGTTGGAATTGGCTGGGTATGATAAGACAGCCTCTACCATTTATTTCAGGGGCTTCTGTTTTTGTTGATTTTTTAACAATAAACATGAACTTATAATTTTAAAATGCTTTGATGTTCTTGATCTTGATAAAAACATAACTTGATTCAAGCTGGTGCTGTAGACCAAACATGAGACTAGGTACTTTCCACACATTATATCATTTAACACTCACTCTCGTCCTCTAAGATAGGTACTGTTATTAATATTATGCTCATTTTATAAATAGGGAGACTGAGGCATTTATTAATATTAATATTATGCTCATTATATAAAACAGGGAGAAAAAGGCTAAGCAATTATTCAAGATCACATGGCTGAAAAACAGGGAAGACTGGACTGGAACCCAAGTATGTCAGTCTTTAAAGACACAGTTTTATTGCTTTTTTATTTCTGTTTGGTGTTTAGAAGAACACTTGGCAGAAAAGAGCTCTTATAAAGATCTGTTTTGTCCACTGGAAAACAAGCTCCCATAAGGACAAGGGCTTGACTGCCTTGTTCCTTACTAAACATCCAGCACCCACCACAGTGCCTAGCACAGAGGAGCTCCACAAACAATTGCTGAATGAGCAAATGAATTAATGAATGAGATGTGATGTCTGAGACTTGATGAGGCCAAGATCTATGAAAAGTTCATGGAAACACCCATTTCAGGCTAACATCTAAAGCATTCCTTCCACCTTCATCGGGGATGTATCTTAACAGCTCAGACATGCTTTCCAGTTGAAAACATTCATTTAATTAGCAGGCATTTTCCAAAACGGATGTGCCTTTCTCAATCACTGTGTCTGCCGTGGACATTTGCTGAAAAGGTCCCCCCATCCCCCAAACATCAAAGCGTGTGTTCCACAGACCTTTCTCCCCCAATTACTTCCATTGGGAAAGGACAGCCACGTGGACGAGAAATCGGTCACAACACGCAAGATGTTTTCTCTTTATAAGAAAGATGCTTGTTTGTAGTGTATGGTATTCTTTGGAAGAGGGGGGAAAAATCTGTGTCTTTAAAAATGTTTCTTTTGCTGCTGCTCACTGGGAACTGCCAAGAATCATTTTTCATTGAGATCTGGCTTCCACTCCCAGAAATAGAACCAAGAATAATCTATAAGATACTGTTTCATTGGTTTGTTTTATTTCTTCCTGATTTTTGCAGCTACTGGGATGGGCAATCTGGCCCTCGTGCTCTGCTTTGGTTTAATCATTACAAGTCAGCTTTGAATAAGAGACTATTCAATGTTTTCTTCTCTTGAGTGTGTGCATCCCTGAGCCTGGGACAGCATTAGCTATGGAGATGACACTGATATTTTGGAAAGATGACGTTCCTTAAGAAAACACAGTTCTCCAAATCTACTGAGCCATAGCTGGAGTTGGTTGAATCAAACCCTCACCCTAAACCCTTCCATAGTTCCCCATTGCCATCTAGATAATGGACAGTTGGCCTTGGCATGGCATCTTGGGCATCCCCACCTCACCAGCAATGCCTGTGCATGTAGTGCATATGCTCATCTCTCTACCTGAAAGAGCCTTTTCTCTCCCATTTTCTTCACCTGGTTAAATCTACTCAGTGTCAGGTCTCAGCTTAAATATCACATCCTCCAGGAAGCTTCCTTTTCTCCTTCTCTCCACCTTCCTCTAGAAGAGCTGAATTCAGTACCTTTTTAGAACAATGACAGCCTATCCCTGCCCTTCAGCACTGATGGCACTATTATAAATATGCCCACTCCCTGCTTCATCACCCCTAACAGATCTGAATCCTTTATGTGCCGAGTCTTAGAGTCTGGCACATCATAAGCCCTCAATGAGTAGTTGTTGCGTGAACAGAATAAATATATAAATGGGAGCAGCCTAGAGAAGGAAGTATCCAGGTAGAAAAAAGTTGAATTTTCCTCCTTAGAATGGTTGCGTTGCAGAGTGCTGAACGTTACAGTGAAAGCAGTCGTAGTCCAACCCTTACTCCCAACCCCAGGGTGCAGAAGACTCAATCTCTCAAAGTATTGTTCCAACAAGGAAATCAACTTGTTCCTACAAAGTAATTCCAGCCAAACAGGTCTGCTTGTAGCTCTCCAAGCAAGCTAACTTTGCCCCAGAGCTTTAACCAGCCAATGTGGCTTCCAAGACAAGTGACTTGGAAGGAGCCTTCAAAGTCACAGAGGAGGTTGGGGTGAGGACAGAAGGCAGAAGAAAAACCAATTAGAAGGCGGAAATTCTTGGACAGGAGGGCCCTCTGACCTCGGCTGAGGCCTCCAATTGTACTCCTGTGCAGCAGTTTCCAAAGAACTAGGACTGAGATAGTTGGGGGAAAGTGAAAAAGGGCCTGAAAAATTAGAAGTTTTTCCCCTCCGAATTTTGAGCCTGAGAAAACTTCATTTTACCCTTGGTTTACTCTACCTCATATGGTACTTCTTCCAGTAAGCAGAGTTTTATTTTATTTTATTAATTTATTTATTTATTTTAGAGATAGGGTCTCGCTCTGTCACCCAAGCTGGAGTGTGGTGGTGCAATAACAGTTCACTGCGGCCTCAACATTCTGGGGTTAATCAGTCCTCCTGCCTCAGCCTCTTGTGTAACTAGAACTACAGGCATGTACCACCTCGTTCAGCTAACTTTTTTTTTTTTTTTTTGGTAGAGATGGTGTCTCACAATGTTGCTCAGGTTGGTCTCAATTCTCCTGCCTCAATTTCCCAAAGTGCTGGGACTACAGGCATGAGCCACCATGCCTGGCCTAAGCAGGCTTTGATATCCTTCTATTCTATGAGAACTATGATGCAAACTTCACTGCCATACGAGAATTGTTGGGCCAGGTGTGATGGCTCAGGCCCATAATCCCATCACTTTGGGAGGCCGAGGTGGGCAGATCACTTATGGTCAGGTGTTCTAGACCACCCTGGCCAACATGCTGAAGCCCTGTCTCTACTAAAAATAAAAATTAGCCGAGCATGGTGGTGCACACCTGTAATCCCAGCTTCTCTGGAAGCTGAGGCAGAAGAATTGCTTGAACCTAGGAGGCAGAGGTTGCAATGAGCCAAGATCACACCACTGCACTGCAGACTGGGCAACAGATTAAGACTCTTTTAAAAGAAAAAGAACTGTTGGCTTCTCTCAGCCTCCATCCAAATAGTATCTCCTTACGACAGTAAGTTTACACTTCCATTTTCCAATATCTCAAGTCTCTCTTCCCTGGGATGTTGTTCCAGGAATGGTCAAGAAGACTTTTGATTCAATGGATTCTCTTTATTAACAGAGAGCTTGTTCTTGCCTCAAAATGTATGCTTGAAAACCATGCTTAAATATCCTGGTTTGAGGCCCACTCTCCCAGGTGTTCAAACTCTAGCTTTATCTTTCAGGCTATATGATCTTGGCCAAATGACCTAAACTCTCTGAGACTGTTTCCTCATCTATAAAGTAAGAGAACAAACCTCTCTCATGAATTTTGATGAAGATGAAATTAGATGATAAATGTAAAACACCAACCATAGTTTCTGGTTCCAACAAAGGACCTATGATCCACAATTATTATTTCTGTTTTGGAATGAATTCATTTCTTGAGTAAGGGCTTGGATTTGGCCACCAGCTTTTTTCTATCTCATATTCTATAATTCTACAATAATATGTTGAATAAACAAAAATAGATTTTTCTGTCTAATATAAATGTAGAGCTGTAGAAAATGCAAAAGAGACAAAGAACTGGTTTACTTTGACTCCAGGATGTATCATGAAGAAGCTTTGTTACTTCTGTTGTTAATACATTCCTGATAGCCACTTGCTTCCTGGTTATTTGCCTCTTTGGCTCTGATTGGCCAGGTTCCAGTACATTGAGGTTTTCAGTGCACTTGGAAGCTATGTTATGAAGACCTTGAAGCCTCTATGAAAGTGAAAACTTCCTTTTTTTCCCCTTTTCTCCCCAGACTTTGGTGGCCAAATACCCCCCAGATTTCGAGAACTGTTCCAACTTCAGATGCTTTGTAGCAGTGATTCTATAATCATCCATTGTCCCAGAACTTAAAGCCTTTTGGCCTCTGAACTAATTCCCATCCTTGCCTCTCACACTGAGAAGTGGTCAAGAAAAAAATTTGGTTCATGCATCCCCAGTTTTAGTTCAGATAATTTGACTCTATCTTCCTAATATATGTCACTTTTGCTTTCAACCAGTATCCCCATCATTTAACATCATACTCATCTGTCAATTACCTTCCCATTTCTAACAATGTCACACACATGCACACAAATGCACACACACATACCCACACACGATCATCTCCCTTTTCTCCCACTACCACCAGCATTCCTATTGTGATTATTTATATTCAGTAGAAATTTTTGTGAAAAGATTTTAAAAAAAACTTTTATAAAACGTCTTCCATTACCACAGGGAATGTGAAGGTGTTGTAATTACACCACTAACCACAGAATTTATTTCTTTCCTGAATGCCCGAAAGAATCTGAATAATCTGAGGACGCAGTAGTCTTGTTTTCTGCTCAATGTGGAAGGACAAAATATACCATACCAAGATAAATGGTTCCTTTCTAGCAAAAGGTTCTTAAGAGCCTGTCAGCCCGGCAACCACGAAATACAGCTCCTTGACTTGATTACCTTCCTCCTTCTCTATATTTCTTGACAGTATCTTTATCCAAAAGCAGGCCCAAAGTGCCCGTTCCAACCCTGGTCTGAATGTCCAAGAACAGCACAGCACCCAAATCAGGTCCAAAACTAGTAAGCAGAGGCTGCAGTGCCATCTGCTGACTATTTTTATAAGACATCTTCCTGCTTCTCAGCCCACACCACTAAATGTTTCCCCCATTTCAAGGCTGCCAAGAGAATCTGATGGTATAGCTTCAGGCATAGGAACGCATAAATTTTTTACTATATTAATAACTCATTATTCCATTATCGGGAATAGGCATTTAGAAATAAAGCCTCCTTTTCAATTTTTTTTTAGGTATTTAAAGGCAAGATGAAAAATCTGGGAGAGATTGACTCTGCTTATAATTGCTTTTATTATTGTTGTTTTCGTTATTATTACTATTATAACTACAGTTTTATGTTAATCAATAATAATAATAAACTCTTTGAAACTTCAGTTTTACACGCTCTTAATCTGGACCCCCAGATCAGTATATCACAGTTTACAAAAAGGATTTATGATCCTCCGAGAGTTTACGAGACTGTAACACAACAAAGGCAAAAAATAAAATAAAATAAATAGAAGAAACTGAAATGAATGGCTGAGTTGCCAAAGGAGCAAGAATTCAGCTCTTTCAGGCTTTAAGATTAGGTTGATAGGCATTTCCCATGAAAATAAGCATTTCTACTTAAGATCAAATGGACTCGTTTCTTTTTTCCAGGTAATTACATTTTTGGTAGTACCTTAAAAACCAGAGGAAATGCTGAGAGTTCTCCTTTTAGAATAATTTTGCCTCTTCTTAGAGAGAAAACAGAAAATCCCATAGTTAGATGTCCTTCTTTAAGGTTTATTTTGCCTCTGTTACTTCAGGTTTCAAATTAGACAGTAAATTTGCCAAAATCAATAGAGGGAAGAAAGACGTCTTTCTTTAGAAGAACGGACGACATGTTTTTATTTGTAATATTCCCAGGAAGTATGTCAATAACATGCAAAAATCAAATACTCTCTTTCCAACTGCACCATGTAGTAATTTTCCTAGATGGCCATCTACATAAATTTGGACAAAGAGATGAAAAGTAATATACACTGCGTACACACACATGCACGTTTTGATCTGTTATGCACAAAAGCATCCACCTTGAAGAAGATACGTTCATTAGTTGGATGCGTATATGCTTTCTACACTGAACAAGTCTTTGGGATTCTAATAGTTTCTTTTGTTTGTACTTTGCTCAGACTTTCAGAGGCATCTACAAATTCCAGATCGTTCTTCAAGGGGAGTACTTGGTTAATATTTCCTAGTATTTTCAGCTCCTTCGTTGATTTCCTTCCTTTCTAGTATTTTTAGTTCCTGAGATAAAACTTCATTTATAATAAAGTCAAAATCCCTGGAAAACATTTCGTCAATGAAACATCCAGCTTTTCTGTTCATTATTTCATTGAACGACTGTTTTTTCCTTGAAACCTGATGGCCCAACTCTGATTATTTTTAAGGCAGACACAAAACTAGAATTGTGTCCAGTTTTTAACGTTAAATACATAAAATTCTTCATGAAAATATGTGTACTTTGCCATCAAATAGCCTATTCAAAGGCATAAATTTGCTAGGACCAAATCATTCAATTTAGGAATAATCGAATGTCAGCACCAGACTCAATTCTGGCAGCTCCTATTTAATGTATCTCTCAGCCTCTTTTCTTTTTCTTTTTCTTTTTTTCATCAATTGCAGGTTATTCATGATCCCTAGTCTAAAATGTTGACATTTCAAGGCATGACTGAAAACATTTTAAATGGAGACTAGTCAAATAAGAAGCTCTATTTCTTTGCAGGGTTCTTTCATTAATTCCCCCAGAAATTTGGGGAGGTTTCTGTAATCATCATACATTCAAAATACCAGTTGCTAATTTCCACATAATTTTCTGCCCTGTTTGAAAAGGATTTTGTTGTTGTTGTTTTGTTGTTTGGATTCAGCGGGGTTAGGATTGAGAGAGCATGTGTGTGTGCATGCTCACATGCAGAAAGATAAAGAAAAAGAGAGCACATAAATAGTTTTGCTTTGAAGTTCCTACATAATTACTGTTAAGATCTATCAAAATGTACTGAGACAGCTCTCCTTGCTGAAATCTGATGAACGAAAAGGCAAGCAACATCCAGGAAGACTTTGTAAAAGAATGGATCAAATTAAGAGCAAGAACAAATGCAACCAAGGTAGATGGGAAAATGTTGTGGTTTCTGTTGTTTACGTGTAGGGAGGAATTAGAAATGAGAAGGAAAGATGGGAGGAAGAAATGAAGACAGAGAGAGAAGTTGAAGGGAAAATGGAAAAGAGGAAAACCATTTATGGGGGGATGATAAAGAAAACAGGGAGGAAAGAAGAAAGGGAGGGAAGGAAGGGAAGAGGAAAGAAAGGAACATTTACAGAGATGTAGGCAGGAGAGCCGTTTTATCTCTGTGTGTTTTCTGATTCAAAGTCGTACGTCCTTGGTGCAGAAATTAAACATTACATATGGAACACAGAAAGAAAAGGGGGAAAAGAGTGGGTTTCCCTTTTTCATTTCCTTTGTTGGAATACTGGTTTGGAACATCTAAAGAGAAAATGGTTGCAACGTTGCAGAATTTTTCTTCTTGCACTAATGATCAAACTAGCAGCCGCTTTCAGCAAAAGTTCTTAATGTCACAGTGCCCCCTGGAGTACTGCCTAGAAGAGACCCTAACATCAACCTTTAACTTCCCTTCCCCACTCTACTTGTTTTTCTTACAATGAGGAGAGGAAGGGATAGGAAAAATCTTAAACAATCTCAGAAGCTTTTGAAGAGCTGCCACCGGCCAGGGGAAAGAAGGATTTTGAGAAATAACTTCCGATTTATTTCAGATAGTTAGGAGAAGGGGGAAAAGGGAATAAGACTTTTCATTTTTTTTCTTCCCCCCTTACCCCCTTAATCCTATTTTAGTTGAGGTCTGACCTTGGAAATTTCCAAAGGACTTTAATCTCCTGTACTTCAAATTGCTAAAGAGAGCTAAAAGAAAGAGTGCGTGCATGTGGGTGAAGGTGGTTTAAAATGGTTTATTTATGAATGGTTTAGACTTTCCTGATAGTAAGAATGTTAACTAGTTCGTTAGGCACTCTCTGTAAATTTAAACCTTTTTAAAAAAATTTATTTCCTCCATTTTTTTCCTTCAAACAAAATGCATTCAATCGTTAAACCTCAGCTGAGAAAAATGATCTTAAACCTCCTGCCTCTGGGCAGATCTGACACACTCAAACGTTAATATTCTCAGATAGCTTGGAAATGCCATTTGGTGCTTTCTATAACTACACTGCTCTTCCTCAATCCCCCGCTGCCCTCTGCAGCTCCTACCAGAGAAAACAAATTACCTTCATGTTGAAAGTGGGGGGCAGGTAGAAAACAAGAGAAAGGATTGTTTTTATAAATATTTTAGAGATATAAAAGAAATCCAGGCACCGAATACATTATGCAGATCTCAAATTTGGGGAGGTACAAACTCATTGAAATCATTAAGTATTTCATTTTTCAGATGAAAGGCTCTCATTTTGCCTTGCCATGTAGAGTTCTGATGTAATTTGAAGTGTCATTTTGGAGGGGTTTTGGTGATTAAGACTTTTTCATTTCTCTCATTAAAGGGCCGATTTTCCTGATGTGGGTTAAAACTTCGTTCCAATCTGAAATTTTACCCACCCCTTCTCCCCACCCAAAAAAGTTCTATGTTTACAACTGATTTTTAAAAGAATAACACATCCAGTTGTATACATATTTTTTAACTGCTTTTGATTTTATTGAATTATGAAATGCAGAAACCACTTTGCTGTCATTCTCAAAAGTCCATTTTAAATCACAAGATACGTCAAGGTATAATTACTCATATTTAAAATGTTCTGTAATTATAAGAAGAAAGAATAGAAAAATGGCTTTAATAAAAGGCTATTGGAAGCAATTGACTCTCAACAAATGTTGGTTTTTTTTATGTTGGTCTTTTATAAAGTTCATAATTTCCCAGTAAATTATTTTAAGTTACTAAACATCTTAAACATGAAGAACCTTAAAAGACTTCCTCATCTGCCGTCACACGTACATGCACAGAAAAAAAAATAATAAAGTCTTCTAAAAGCGCATTTTTTAAAAGACCTCAGAGACGGAAATATTTCTCAGGAAATGTCAAACACAAATGTCTACATAATATCTACATGAAATAAATCAAAACCAGTTTTTTTCATCTGACAAAACACAATAAAAAGGTTTAGAACATTGTTTGAAGCATTTTTTTTAGCTCTCCAAAAAACCAATAATAGATGATGCCCTATTGGGAAAGATAACATGTGTTTTCTTGCAGCCTGGTGGGAAAAATATTTTTTGCTGTTTGTGAAGGAAATTAGATATATATTTGGGGAAAAAGAATATAACGTTTCATTGTGATACGGTCCAACAAAAACCCAGGAAATTCAAAGTTCAACTGATGCTTGGCTAAAAATTCACACCATTGTGCCCCTTTACTGATGGCAGATTTAGAAGTCCACAGCCTATGCGTGAACCTCAAGTTTTCGAACTTCCAGCCTCTTATGTCGAAACACCAAATTGTTATTTAAATATTAGCCGACCTTAGACTGGCTGCCATTTTTTCTTTTGTTTTCCCTTGTATATTTTATATCTTTGCTGGTCTTCACTGCACACCACCTGAAATGTATATTCTACATTTTAATCCCAATGGCTGATGCTGTCTCAAGATAAACTGGATTTCTTTTTCAATGGGAAGACAAGAGAGGAGAAGAATCGCAGAATTGCAGGGTATTTGAGCTGAGAGAAACTGGGGATACAGAGAAAGTACGAAAGAAAACACAGATCAAATGAAAAACTGGAGAACTGGGAGAGAAGGGGACCTAGAATTGACAACGGTGTTCTTTCGGTCTATGCCTAGAAATACATTAACTGTTACGGAGTCACGCCTTCATGTAAGTTTCAGTTCCAGAATCAAATTACAAGACCCAACACATTGTCAGGAGCCCTTTCTACATATTTAAACCTCTAGTTGCACACCATTTGTAGATTTGCAATCATTAATTTACTACTAAATTGTTAATCACAATGAAGTAATGGCAAACTAGGCTTGTATTTTACGGACGCCACTTCTGTGCAAGAGATTGTTAATACGAAAAGCTTAAACTTTAACTGCATTTTAAGCATTTGGGACTGGAGCGAAAGCGGGAGCTGTGAGTAAATGCTTTCAGCAGGTAAGTAGTTATTAAAATGGACTTTGAAGCTCTCTTTTGGTGTATTTGTGCATATTTTAAGGGTCCAGGCAAAAAAACAACTTTTTTTAAAACTACACTTTATTTGAATTTCACTGAATTTTCTTCATGCCCTGATGTTAGAATATTTTGACGAATGTAATTCCGTAACCTCTCTGTATGAAAGAAAAGAAACTTTCTTGAAGAGATTTAGAAAGGGGAAGAAAAATCATTTTTAAAAGGCTTAGGGGTAAAGAGGGGTAAAGGGAATAAGTGGTAAAGGAGGTTTTATTTTCTAAAGCTCAGATTCCAAAGAAGAAGGACAGTCTATGTAAGAACTGAAACTAATTCACCTGAATCCCTTTGTCACTGCCTGGCTCTTGACTATTAAACGATTCTTTTCACTAGCCAATAAAACCAACTCGAAAGCATGTTTTGGGTGGAGGGTGATGCCGGGCATTCCCCCTAAATGAAAAGCCAAACTCTGCTGTGTTTGTTTTAGTTTTCCCCAAGAGGATTTTCAGTGAAGGCGCTGGGGTTTGGGCCACCGTCCTTGGCCCCACTCCTACTGGGGAACATAGGGACTCTTCTGCTCTTGTCCATTAAGCGAAACTGCGCATTGGTGTGACCCGAAAAGGAAAGAGAAAGTGCCTGCCCTGTAGCCAGGTCTACAAACCCTAGATGTTTTGTCTTTGTTTCCCTCTCAAAGGCTGTTTTAAGATCACTACCAATGCAAAGAGTTGGGGAGCTGTTTGTCATTCTTCAGAAAGCAGCTCAGACTTTCTGGGTCTTAATATCCCTACCGTTAAACAGCAGCAATACTCACTGCTTTCTGTCCTTGAAAATGATAGAGACGTTGTTTGCAAAGATTTGGGAATCCTAAAAAGCAACTAGCTATATAAAAATAGAGAGATTTAAAAAATACTACAGCCCACTTCTTTCCATTCCTGATACCCAGTTGGTTTAAATACTTAAGAATCCCATAAGAGTAATAATGATTACTACTAATAAAAGTATCTAACACAGAGTGGGCATTCAATATGGAACATTTAACCTTAATAGAGGAATTAGCCTTTCAAACTCTGTCTTCCCATCTTTAGAAGGCTTTGTTGCCCTGTTTTATCAAGTAGAGGAAGACGTGAAGATAAGACAGTCTGATAATTACAGTCCCGGGACTTTCCATGCTTGAACAAGGATTTGAGACCTTATTTCAAGTCTCCTTTCCAGACAATGAAATGCACCCAATTGAAAAATGGATGAGCTAAAGCTTTTCTCTGCTCTCCCGTCCAAATTAGATTGGTTACTCAATTTGACTGAGTGCTTAGAAATTAGTCAATAAGGCAACTAATTAATAATTTGACTGGGGGGAAAAAAGTCAATTTCTCAGCCGCACACAGGCACAAGACTGAGGGCTTCTTGAATCACCTTGCCACATGACTCCAGCAATACCTTGCTGCACTGAAAATCTGCAGGCTGAGTTAAAAATGGAATCCTGGGTTCAGTTCACTTTATATTAGGCCTTTACTTCTAGTGGAATAGCATAGTAGAGGAATATGATGTGCAGAGAAAAAAGCAGTGAGAGATAATTCAATACAAAATATAGTAATATTACATATAGTATTATATATTTATAAACTACTTTGCATAAAATAATAATATGGTCTTATAATCATGATGTAGCAAGCATTTACTATGTGCTAGGTATTATGCTAAGTAAGCATTCTGACTACATTATCTTATTAATCCCATGATCACACAATGAGGTAGGTACTATGATTCCCCATTTTACAGGTAAGGAAACTGAGGCTCAGAGAGCTGAACCACTTACCAACCAAGATTATATATAATAGCAGAGAAAAGAGCCAGATTTTTGAACCCAGATTCATGAATTCCAAACCCTGCTTTCCAATTCTTCTCCACAAGCCAATTTTCCTCCTGCCCAGAGGAAAACTGGCATCCTGGACAGACCCTAATTTGATGTGTGGCCATGAGCAAGGCATAGTGAACGTCAGGTTCCCATGGACAACACCAGGAAGGTCCTCTAGCAATGGCTCCGTAAAATAGCCTTACCATTTAATGCATCTGGTTCTACCAAGAAACATGTTTTTAAAGAAAATAACATTAAGAAAATACCTCATTGTATTCAGAAGATGGCAAAACTTGAAAAGATACTAGGATTTTAAATCTGGAGTGAACTTTAAGAGAACATTTAGAAAGGCTTCATGATTTAGTTATTAAGAACAATACCCAGCATAGGTTTGATTCAAGCTCTACAACCTCCTGGGAAAGTGGGGCTTCACCTCGCTGAGCCCCGGTTTCATCTGTAAGACTGGAATAATAGTATTAACACATAGATACATACCTCACAGGGTTGTTGTGGGGATTAAGTGAGAAGATGCTTAGACTGTGAACAGCAGAGTGCCTAACACATAGCAAATGCTCAGTAGTGGTATCTAGAATGCGGACGGTAATGGAGTAGATGATGAGGATGATGGTGATGTTGGTGATGATGGCATGATAATGTTGGTGACAATGGTGATGATGGGAATGATAATGATATGATGATTGGGATGATAGTGGTGATAGGGGTTTTCTTAGCAAAGGGGTTGAGGGTAAAATGGTGTTAGTTTACTCAGTTTACAGATGAGACGACTGAAGCCCCAAAGTCATATGCTAATCACCAGCTGAGCTGAGACTAGAAATCTATTTCCTGGTGCTGGCCCATTGCCTTTTCCACTGCCGCATGCTAAAAATAAGTGGAGTAGGATTTAGCTGAAGGAAACTGGGAACTGTAGAGCTGAGAACCAGCAGCTTCAGCCTTTCCTCCTCCAACCCCAGCTCATTTTACAATGCCAGAGAAATCACTTTGTCCTCATCAGACCTCATACACTGCCTTTTGCGGACGATGCCACCATCTGATGCTTAACTGAAAGGTGAGGGAAGAAGGTGAGTTGAAGAAAGCTGCTTTTTAACCAATAAGTACTCCCAGTGTTTTGAATGCGGCTGATCTCACGCTGCATTTTGAGAAATTCTCCCCGGGGGAATTGATTTACTTTCTGGTTTCAGCCCAAGAGATAAAAATAATCCATTGAACTTGTCAATTTCATTTTCCAGATGGGGCTAAGTGGTCCCTCAAGGGGCTTGTGATGAACCCTGTGAGAAACCAGAGTTGAAGGAAAAGAGAAGAATAGAGAGAAAAAAAAAAAAAGCAATGCATAGATGCTACATGCCAAGCTGTAGCAGCAGAATTGACATTTTAGGTCAGCACAGATTTCCAAAAAGCACTGAGTTTCTCTAATAATGAGAGAGAAATTGGTTTTAGGATTCAAGGGAACCATACCATCAGGGGACAGTTGCTTCAGGAGTCCAAGGCTAACAAATAGGAAGAACAGGCAATACATTTCCCCTGAGGTATCCATGGCAGACATTGCTAACAGATAGTGACATTCTCCACCAAACCCAAAGCAGCCTCCCAGTGCCTCTGAATCCTAGAGCTCCAAGCAGCCATGAGCAATCAATCAGAGTGGACAGAGGGATGAAAACTACTTTCTGCTTGGCATGTGAGTGCAAGACCAGTAAGTAATTCATAAGGTCTTGAATCTTTTCAAAACCAAAAAAAATAACTAACAAAAAATAGTGTAGACTAGATCAGAGGAGGGGTTACCATGTCAGGTAAAAACCACATAGGAGTTCCAAGGATTCAGCCTTCCCAGGCATCGTGGGTGATAACTCATTCATTTATTATTTGCTCATTCATTCATTCACTCTCTCACTTTCTCATTCCCTTGGCCATCCATTGTTAAATTCAACAAATACTTACTTATTGTGTATCCTATGTGCCAGGCACTGTCCTGGATGCTGGAAGTGTAAAAATGAATGAGACAGACTCAACTCCTATCTACATGAAGTTTATAGGCTGAGAATATTTTTTTTTAAAAAAAACTAAATTCAACAATTACACAACTAATTGTTTTCTATTGTGATCATTGCAAGGAAAAGTAAAAGTACTAGATGCTTTGAGAGCATGGATCAGGGATTTTGCTTAGTTTAGCAGGGAAAGGTGCAGGTAGGAATCAGGGCAAACTTCCCAGAGAAAGGAACATTTGAGCTGAACACTGAAGGATGAGGAGTTCACAAGGCAAAGAGGGGAAGAGGGTTTTCCAGGTGGAAGGAAAGACTTCTGCAAAGGCCTGGAGGTGGTAGAAGGATAGCACATTGCTGAAAGTAAGAGAAAGTCAGAGGAATGGGAGCCCAGAGAGTGAGATGATGCTACAGAGATGGGCAGGGGGCAGTGTCCCCTTCAAACATGAGCCCAAGTATGACCCTCATCTGCTAAAAATACTTCAGTGGCTGTCACTTGCCCTCAAAAGAAATTCCAAACCTCTTACCATGCTCTGGTCCTGCTCACCTCTTCAGCCTCACCCAACGCCAGTCTTTCTCAAGGAAGACACAACCCAGACTAAACGTCCAGGTTCTTGAAGGGAAAACACTCAAATGTAAGCCCTGTAAGAGCAGAAGCGAAGTCTGCTTCATTTCCTGCTGCATCCTCAGTGCCCAGGGTCCTTGGCACAATGCCAGGCATAGAAGATGAACTTGAGAAATACTGTAAATGTAAAGATGAGTGATTTTTGACCCCACCCTTGGCACACTGCCTAGGACATGGCATTGTACATTTAAATACTAAAAGAGAAGAGGAAGAAAGAAGGGAGGGATGGAAAGAAGGAAAAAAGGGAAGTGAGGAAGGAAGAGAAGGGAGGAAGGAAGGGAAGGGAGGGAGGAAGGGAAGGGAGGGAGGGAGCAAGGGAAGGGAGGAAGAAAGGGAAGAGAGGGAGGGAAAAGAAAACTACTCATATAGGTATTGGGAAGAGGTATATGCCAAAAACCAAGGTTTTCAAAGCTCTAATTCCCGTACAAAAAGACCCAGTCATCCTAAAGTATTTCAAGAACAAAGAATGTTTAAAAAAAAATAAAAAAGATATGTACTCACCAGCCTGGAAATACAGGGGCCAGTAGCAAGGAGAAGGAGGCCTGACTCTCTGTGAGATGGGTGGGGCCCATTTGGACGCTTCAAGCCAAAAAGCATTTTTGTGGCCTCATAATTTCTGAATGCTGTTGGCGAGGCTAACTGGCTCCAGGCTCAGTCTCCTGCAAAAACTCATCTTTGTAGTTCCTAAGTTCAATCTCATGTAAACAGGTCAAGCTATCTGTTAGGCCTCAGTTTCCCCATCTGTAAAACGAAGTAATTAGATCATATCTAATCTAACCTTAACACTGACTCAAGCCTCTCTTGGGTACTCTTCTCAGAATCCCTTTCTATCAGTCCACATCAGCCCTAAAATAATTGTGATGATGGTGTAATAATAGTAATTATTATTGTCCTAGCTACCACTTATTGAAGCACTTTTTATTTCGTCTTCACAACTATCATATTAGGACACTGTGATCTGTTTTACACGTGAGGAAATTGAAGTTCAGAGAGGTTACTTGCTCCAAGTAGTGCAGCCAGTAAGGAGAAAAGTTGGAATCTGATCTCAGACATGTCTGAGCCCAAACTCATGCTCCTCAAACCTCTATCCACAGCTCTAGCAGGTCCTGACAGAGCCGGTGTTTACAAAGCACAAACACAAGCACAGATCCCCCAGTCCTTGCAGGAGGCAGGGAAATATTTGCAGTGATAACGCCATCATTGTTGCCTGCCCAGCCGCCCTTCTACAGTTTTTGTTGTTGTTGCTATTGCTGTTTGTTTTGTTTTGGTTTTTTTCCTGGTAAAAGTGCCCATCACACATATGACAGGGTTTTAGGGGATGTGCTTCCCCAGCTCCGTGTGGTTCTAATGCAACCATTAATCACAGAACCCCACTATGGCCACAATCACATGTGACATGGGTCACATGACCCAAGCCTGCACATTCATTGTATAGTATGCCATCTCCTGGCTGCAGTGATTGGTTCAAGTAGTGGGCATGTGAGCCAAGACAGGCCAATCAGAGCCCTTCCATGGTCTGAAGTGGGAAGGAAGAGGTTTCCTCTTTCCTCTAAGGACACTAAGCTAAGATGATAGAAGCTTAGAGTTTCCTGTGACCTTGCTCCACTGCCACCCCAACCACTGTGCCATGGAAAACAAGCACCTGTTGGAGGGAGAATATGACCAACAGAGAAGCTGCAATTAGAGATGGAGAGAACAAGCCCTCATCTCATGGATGGGCTGCTGAAACCAATTCTATACCTGTCATTTCCAGGTACTAAGGGCTTGAACTTGAACCAGTAAGGGCTTGAACTTGGATTCTATCACTTGCAATCGACAGAGCTTCAAGAGTTTTTTGACCAGCATTCCACAATTGTAGCCATATCGCATCACACACATATGCAGCATACATACTATCTACTACTTAGAATTTTTAAACAGATCTGAAAAAGTGTATTAGGGTGGAATAGGTAAGGGAGAACCATTGAGAGAAAAGAGTCCCAAAATTGCCACTTGCCTGCCATCTTGTTCCAGTTGTGTCTCTGACCTGTATGGTGGCTCATGCATTGATATCATACAAGCTTGAATTCCTCCAGAAATAAATGGCTACTCTTTACCAAACAGTTACTACTTTTTTCTACTTTAGCTCATTTAAACCCACCAAAAATCTTATAGAATATAATAGATATGTCCATTTTCAGGGGGAAAACACTGTGGCATACAGCAATTAAGTTGCCACACAACTAGTATGTGACAGAGTCTGGAGTTTTGAACCCAGATCTGTGTCACCTAAATTCTCTTCCTTTTTTAAAACTACTCAGATGGTCTCCATCAATGACATGTTAGTTTGGATGCCAGTACTTTGATATGTCATGAAGTTTGCCTGAGCCCAGAAGGTTTAGACTTGACCCTAAGCACATTCTGATACATGATGTTTCTTTTCAGGCTTGTAGTTAAAGCTTGATCCTAAAAGAAAACATCCCCAGTGCAGTGGCTGCTGCTGTTCAGCAGGCTGCCATCATTTCCAGGAACCAGTGCCTCTGTGCATAGAGGGCAGGCAGTTAGCAACATTCAGCCACTTGCTATTACAAAGGCGAAGATATGAAAATGAGAGTGTCTGATGGACGTGGTATAAAGCAGGAGAGAGGCCTTTGAAAGCAGAGAGAATGAGGAAAATGACAGATAATATTCTTATCAGTTACACTGCTTTGAACCCCCAATCTAAAAGCACTTTTCAACATACTCTCAGCATTACTTTTCATCCTGGGGGAGAAATAGAGTTTCTGATGACCCTGGCTTCCACATTGGTTCTAGGTTGGTTTCTGGGTCAAGAAAAACAATAAAGCAGAAATTAGGAGTCAGTTGACTATTCTGTTGTTTTCATAGCAATCTGTGCTTAAGCTATGCATTCCAACAATATTTCTTGAGCATTTGCTATATGCCAGACACTCTTGTAGGCAGAGCTGTAAATGAGACAGGCTTTCTCAAAGTCATCTTTCTGAACCTTAGATCAGTCATATCGCGCTCCTTGTCTCCCTTCAATGGCTCCTCATTGCCCACAAGATCAAGTCCAAAGAACTCAACATGTTAGCCAAGGCCATTCATTGTTGGTCTCTTCAATTTAATCTCTTTCTTTTACTTGTTCCCTATTCCCATCCCTTCTGATTCATGCTGTGGCTGCACCAAAATTCTTTTTCCCCCAACCACCAGGCATTCGAACCTGCTGTCCTTCTTTGGAGTGGTCTTACTGACAACACCATTATTGTCCTCTTGCCCACTCATTGCCTGATTAACTTACTCATGTCACTTCTCCAGGAATCCTTTTTGATTCCCACCCTCTCCAATGGTGTTAAGCATCTATAAATGATATTGTTGTTTTGTCAAATTCACATATCTTTTCCTCTTCTTTAGTAACAGAAAACCCCTGCTCCTTTGGAGAATGCATTTGATGGAATTCAAGTGGGGCTCTCCTAGACTTCCTAGGCCATGCACAGGTGACTGAAGCCTGTACTGTCCCTGAGCTGACTGCCACCAAGACCCCACTGATCTCTAAGTGCCACAAGAGAAGGACATGGAATGCCTGTATGTTTCACTGATCTTACCATAGCACCTGACACAGGTGGATAATCCACCAGGTGGAGTATCTACAAATATATTTTGAATAAATGATCTAAATATTGCCTTAAAATATGATAAGGCCAAAAACAGCTGAGGTTTCTCCCACTAAAAATCCTCATTTCAGTTATCAGAGGATCAGATTTCAAGCTAGAGTGATCTGGGTTCAAATCCTAGCTTTGCCACCTAAGAATTTAGTGGTGTTGGGCAAGTGGCTTAACCTTTCCAAGGTTCAGATGAAATGCCATATGCAAGATGCTTACAGCAGGAGCTGGCACACAGTGGGAATCAGTAAATGTTGGCAGTCTCTGAGGTCTTATTTAAATTAAGGAAATAATACCCTGGATAGTAGATGTTGCTTAGAGTGCTGGAAAGTGCACTGCCCCAGGAGAATGGATATTTTGATAGGAGTCCCAGCTCTGTGGTTTACCAGTAGCATGCCTTTGAGCAAGTCACTCACCTTCCTGAGCCTCAGTTTCCTTATGCATAGGATACAGATAATGACATCTGCTGAGCCTGCCTTGTGGGATGGTTATGAGGATACAAATGAGTTCATGTTCATGAGGATTAAAAAAGCACAAAATACTGAATATGTGAACTTTTGTTTTAGTGGTTACTATGATCCTTACAGCAGTCTCAATCTAGATTCTTATATTTTGTTCTTCCCAGCTACAAACATGAGCATTTGGTTTCATTTGTGCTACTGTGGCAAAGTTGAGTAGTTGTGACAGAGATCTCATGGCTCCCAAAGCCAAAAATACTTACTATTATTATAGAAAATGTTGGCCAGCTCTTGAACTGGAAGACCGTGCTCGGGTTTTATGGCCCAGTCTAGAAAGGAGCATACATCACTTTTGTCCACATCCCGTTGGCCAGAACTCAGGGACACAGTCTCAGCGGCAAAGAAGGCTGGGAAATGTAGTCTTCTTGTGTGCCAGAAGGAAAATGAAGCAGAGTTTGGTGGTCTCATGGTATTGTCTCTGCCATGATGTTATTATATTAAATAAATACATTTTGAGGTCGGGCACAGTGGCTCACACCTATAATCCCAGCACTTTGGAAGGCCAAGGTGGGCAGATCATTTGAGGTCAGGAGTTCAAGACCAGCCTAGCCAACATGGTAAAACCCCGTCTCTACTAAAACTACAAAAGTTAGCTGGGCATGGTGGTAGGTGCCTGTAATCCCAGCTACTTGGGAGGCTGAGACAAGAGAATTGCTTGAACCCGGGAGGCAGAGGTTGCAGTGAGCTGAGATCATGCCACTGCCCTCCAGCCTGGGTGATAAAGCAAAACTCAGTCTCAAAACAAACAAAAAACAAATATGTTTTGAGCACCTAAAGTATAAGGCACTTTTGAGGGCCCTGGGCTGAAAAGATAAATCAGACAGGAGTATATAACTAAGAAGCTTACCTCAACTTCAGGAGATGGACAAATACTGAGGCAATGGTGATAATAATAACAATAACAGTAAAAAAGTCATCAAGGCTTTATCACTCTGTGGGCACTTGCTAAGCTTAATTTGTATCATCTCATTTAACTGGCACAAAACTCCAAGAGGTCAGGTCTATTATCCTCATTTTCAAATGAAGAAACTGAGTCATACAGTTGGTGATTGGGTAGAAAGAAAAAAGGCCAGATTCAAACCCAGATCTGTCTGACTCCAATGCCTGAACTCTTGAGTACTTTGCTAAACAGCGACTCTAGTTACAATTCTGAATGGTACTGCTAGGAAGGACACACATTAGATATTGTAGGAAGGGCTTCTGTGACTGTCAGGGTCCCAGCAAGGAACAGGTGGCACCTTCAAAAGCATGTATCAGAAGGAGGTTTAATGAGCAGACTCTGCAGAGATGTGGCAGGGCTAAGGAAACAAAGAATACTTGGTTCTAGCTGTAGTTAGTTCAGAGCTGCTGCCACCCGGGGGCTTAATGGGGTGTGGGTTGGGATGGTGTCACTAGAGCCTGGTAAATGCTGGATCTCTGGAAGTGGGGGTCCTTGACAGGCAGCCATTGCACAGTAAGGCAGGGAGTGGAAAGGTGATTGAATGAATGCCTCAGCCTTCTTTCCCTCACCCTCCAGTCTCCTGCTGGTGCCTCCGATTGGCCAAACCCAACAGGAAGTGGTCACTGAGCAGCGGGGAGGACGACAAATAAGGAATAATCAACATAGTCCCTAAACTAATCTTTAGAATGGCTTTCAAAGAAGTCCCAAAGAAATTGTATATGCCTTTGAAAATTGATGTATGAGCACAGATATCACAGTCATACAGTCATGGACTGGTTACAACATCCTCACCAATATCACTAACCTGCAGGACATTTTCCTCTATATTACAAATGAGGTATCTGTTGAATGGAAGGGAAGGGCAGCTAACTGCTTGCCCTGTGACATCATCTGTGTGTGTGTGTGTGTGTGTGTGTGTGTGTGTGTGTGTTTTAAGAGAAAGCTGGAAAGCTACGAACAGAGGTGGAGTTGGGAACCAGTCCATTTCCCACTTTGGGGTATGCTATTTATCCTTGGAAATTGACAAACATCTAACTTCAGCCTCAGATTGAGAAACTCTTAGAGTGGCCATTCCTCCTGAATATTCAACTCAAGTCCTCCTAATTGCTGCTCACCTTCCCAGGGTCTGTCCAGTTAGGAACAGTTTCAGAATGTGGCTTTTTCATCCAAGCTGCTTCCACAGTTCTAGGGTCCTTCTTCCTCTTCAGAAGAGTTGGCAACCGGACATCGATTGCCCATTTGGAAAGAACCTACCCACAATGGCCTTTGACCAAGCAGGCCTGCATTCAGAACTAAACAGTCAATGAAAGGGCACATTTTCTAACCTCAACCCAGCTAATTAGGAATTTCCCATGATGCCTTGAAGAGCATCACTTTGCCACATCCTCTACCCTTCTTTGTATCTATGGGCCAGCCTGGGTTGAAATTGCTAAAATAAGAGACAAAGGAATGCTTCCTCATTATTTCCAATTTGTGTGGTTTGAAATGTTTACCTTTGCCATATTCTTCCCATGATATTCAATTTAATGAAGTGTTGTAATTATCTAGAAACTCTGAAACATACAAGTTTCCTAGGGTGAGCATGATTGTTCCTGAATGAGATGACTGAAAGGTTTATTTTTAGGAGGAAAAAAGAAACTATCTAATTTCCTTTCTGTCAAATCCAGTTTCTTTCACCAGCCAAAATGTAGCATTGAATGCATCAGAACACCACTCCTTGGTGCCCACCTGTGATCTGACGTTCTACTGATAAGACAGAACTGCCTGGTGGGCAAGAGCATGAACTTTAGAATCAGAAAGAGCAGCTACGTGACCCTGGAGAAGTTACCTGGACTCTTAGAGTCAGTTTCCTAACAGGTAAAATGGGGTCCATGGTTGCCCTAGTTGGTATCCTAATTGTTCTAGTTGGTGTTCTCCTGAAAGCAGAGCCTTAGTCTTGACACTGTGTACAGGTAATTTACTTGGAAGGTGATATCAAGAAGGAAGAGTGAGCAAGTGAGAAGGAAGAAAGCCATTTCATGACTGTATTTTCAAAGTCATTGCCCTAGGCAACAGGGTCTTGATTTTGCAGGGACCTCTGGAGAAGTGCACGAATACCTCCCAGATCTATGCCCAAGGAGAACGGGAGGCTAGAGTATTTATTTAGCTAGTCCTTGTGCTCCTAGACAGAGCTTGGCTGCCACCTAGCAGGCTCAATGTTAAAAATGACCTAGGACAAATGCAGAAATACAGAGAGCAAGTCCCTGAGACTGTCAGCTCAAGGTGAGTCTAAGTTTATAGGGGAATTATGCACTGCTGCTGAGGCTGAAACCAGAATTGACTGGTAATGTGTACCATGGCAGTTGTGATATGTGCCTAGAATTCTAAAAACTAACTGAGATGAGCGCAGCTCCTGGCAGATAGTAAGCACTCAATAAATAACAGCTGCAAGTGGTAGTACTAAGTAACTTGGCAATTCCACAAGTACTACATGATCAGTCAATCTAACAAATTGGTTTCCTCCTCTCATGTGCCAACTCTGATGCATTGGAATTGGCTGCTCTATTGTGGGAAGGATTCTGAGACACCATCTGAGCTCGGTGGGAAGAAGTGTGGTGATGGACTATTGATGTCTGCCATGAGAGGGGTGGAGAGTAGTGGCACATAGGTTGCTAATCTTGAATGGCCAAGTTTTAGAATATATTGTTTCGGCCAGGCACTTTGGGAGCCTGAGGCAGGTGGATCACTTGAGGTCAGGAGTTCAAGACCAGCTGGCCAACATGGTGAAACACTTATCTCTACTAAAAATGCAAAAATTAGCTAGGCATGGTGTGCATGCCTATAATCCCAGCTACTTGGGAGATTGACACAGGGGAATCGCTTGAACTCAGGAGGCAGAGGTTGCAGTGAGCCCAGATTGGGCCACTGCACTCTAGCCTGGGCGACAGAGCGAGACTCCATCTCAAAAATAAAATAAAGATTATGCTGTTTATTTCTGCAACTTTTTCATGTCATACCTAGAGGCTAAACATCTTCACCTATAAAATAAGGACAATACCATGCTTGGCCTTCCTGTTTCACAGGCAGCCTCCCAAATCCTAAGTTTGAAAGTGTTTGGAAGGATACGGGCTATACATTAATGTGAGAGCTTTTTAGTCAGCTCTCTCCTCCCCACTTCATGGTGTTCTCCTGAAAACACCTGGGGCGTAAAGTGTCTCTCTAAGCAGACAAACCTGGTTCTCTTCATCTACTTGAAGATACTGAGGAGACTGATTCACGGCTCACGGATTCTTATATGTGGCAATGAACCTTGCAGTCAGTAAGTTGTTTTTCTCTGCCCAACCTTTAACTTTTCTCATAGTAAAAGAGTACTCCGAATTCCTTTGTGGACCCTCCATACAATTAGTCCATAGGGTTTAGAAAGGGTTGGTGACCCTACTCTTGCTCCAGAAATAGTACTTTCATTGGTCTTTCTAAGCCAAGGATCAGCAAACTATAGACTATGTGTCAGTCACCTGTTTTTACAAATATAGTTTTATTCAAAGACAGTGATGCCAATTCATTTACTTATTGACTATGTCATTTTTCATACACTAACAGCAGAGTTGTGCAGCTGCAATAAAGATCATGTGGTTCACAGTCTAAAATATTTATTATATGATCTGGTCCTCTAAGAAAAGTTTGCCAATCCCTGGTCTAAGCTAATCATACTGCCCCATTTCCTGGATACCATGATTGGTTCATGGATCAAATTTAAACCAAATCAGGCCAATGAAGCTCAAAGCTCTCTTTTCCTTTGAACACGAGGCTGAGAGGATGTGAGGTCTGGAGCCCTTGCAGCCATTTTGCAAAATTATGAGGAAGGATTTCTCTCTCTTCCTTCAAGAATAAAGTAGAGGAAGCAAGACCTACACAATTGACATACACAATGGAAACCACAGAATACCTAAAATATAAGGCTTTGGAGAGATATCTGCATAGATAAACAGAATGTTTAGAGGAGGCTTCAGGGAGGTGGTATGATTGAGGCTGGACCTAAGAATTAGCAGAATTTGAACATAAGGAAAAGGATGTGTCAGAGTGGGAGAGAGGGAGGCACACTGTGAACAAAGGCATGGGTGGGAATGAGCAGACAAGATTCATGGTATTACAAGGTGTGCCTTACTGGGAGAAAACTATCCCACATCAGGGGGATTTGAAGCCACATTCAACCACTGTGGAGACCCTTCTGTCAAGCTTTAGGCTAAAAAGATATTCCAAGAAGCTTAAATGATAGAAATTGAAGAGATTTATAGACATAAAATACTAGCAATAGCAATGACAATTGTGACCCAGCAGCTCATCATACCCTGGTCCTTGTGGGGTTTTTTTGTTTTGTTTTCTTTGTTTTATTTCCTGAGGGTGGACTACAGTCCCCAGCTAGAGGAGCCACTGGGCATGCACTAAGCACCAGGCTTTGTGCTAACTTAATTCTTCAACAGTCTTCTGAGGCACTCTCTGTTCTTACATTCATTTTCACAGAGGCAGAAACCAAGACATAGACAAGTTCAGTAATGAGCCCACAGTCACACAGCTGGCCCATGGCAGGAATCTGGACCAAGTTCACTGCTACCACTTCTCAGCAATGTCACTGCCTTTCCCTCCCAGTCCCCTTGTTGCTGGTGTGTGAAGGGAGTCGTGGAAATCCCCACAGTTCTAGAATGTGCTCCCTCCTCTGCACCCTTCTGTGCCTCTGTGGCTCATGTTATCGTGGGGGGCTAGGTGATGACATTCTGTGGCTACAGCTCAGTCCTTGTGTGGAAATTTCCATGCTAGAGGAGTTTCTCTGATAAGATGGGAGAGGGTTCAGGGGACACTGCAGCATTCCCAGGGGTACAGAAGACACCTAAATGCCTGTTCAGGCCTCCGATGCCCTTTCCTGAACCATCATTCCCAGAATAAAATCCAGACTTGTCACTATGGCTGAAGGTCCCCCGTGGCCTGACTCTTGCCCTCTCCTCCCACCCCACCTCTCACAATGCTGCCCCTCGCCTTCAAGTTTCAGTCGCTCTTTCCTGCCCCTCTTTTCTCCAGCATTCCATGTTGCATCCCACCCCAGCGTCTTTGCACAAGCCATTCCCTCTGAAAGGTCATCCCCAAAGTTAACGCCTGTGCATCTTCCAGATCTTACCTAACTTCATTTCCCCAAGAAAGCCTTTGCTGATGCCACCCCAAAACTATATTCATCCTTGAGAATCTAGACTCATGAGAATCGTCTCCTATTCCCTCCTCTACCCGCTAGGATTTCTTCCTCCTTCCCTATTCCATATATATATATATTTGAAATATATGTATTTCAAATATATATAACTTATTTAATATATTATAATATTATATATAAAATATATATAAATATATATATTTGAAATACATATATATATGAAATATATATATGTAAATCCCTTCCCTATACCATATATATATATATAAAAATCCCTGGTCTAAGCTAATCATATTGCCCATTTCCTAGATAACATGATTGGTTCATAGATCAAATTTAACCCAAATCAGGCCAATGAAGCTCAAATTTCTCTTTTCCTTTGAACACGAGGCTGAGAGGGTGTGAGGTCTGGAGCCCTTGCAGCCATTTTGCAGTTATGAGAAAGGATTCATCTCTCTTCCTATAAAATATATATGTTTTTACATGTTTATATATATATTCCTATAAAATATATATATATTTATATATGTATATATATTTTAGAGACAGGGTCTCACTCTGTCACCTGGCTGGAATGCAGTGGGGTGATCATAGCTCACTGTAGCTTCCAACTTCTGGGCTCAAGTGACCCTTCTACTTCAGCCTCCTGTGTAGCTGCAACTACAGGCATGTGCCACCATGTGTGGCTAATTTTATTAGCCTGTATAAAAGCTGCAGAATTGCAGGTGCCTTCTGCTGACCATGACACTTTTTATTAGCCATGCATGGTGACACATGCCTGTAGTGGGGATTTTCACATTTAATTCCTCACTTATCAAGCTCCATCTGCTGGACCTATGAACCTGGCCAATGGGAGGTCATGCTGTGTTGCCCAGGCTGGTCTCGAACTCTTGGGCTGAAGCAATCCTCCCACCTTGGCCTCCCAAAGTGCTGGAATTGCAGGAGTGAGTCATCATGCCCAGACCCCCATTCCCATTCTTGAGCCCCTGAAGGTGGCTCAGTCAGGGGCTCCCCAGGAAGCAGCATTCTCTTTTCTCAGCAGCCCAACCCAAGACTGTCACTACCTGCCTGGAGATTACTCAGATAAGACTGACACCTTAACCTTTGCTCTGAGGTCTTAGTAAGCAGAAAGTACCTGCAATTATGCAGCTTTTATATGTGCCTTTTATCTCCTGTTGGCAGGGGTCACTGCTCCAGCAGATGGAGCTTGATAAGTGACTAATTAGATATGGGAAGCCTCACTTGGCTGGGGGAACAGAGGGAGGAGTTAACTGCATGTGTTCCCACCTGCCCTCTTTGCCTCTGTTTCTCAAAACTGCATATCTTCATTTTTCCATATATGTGATGTTCATGAAAATTCAAATATAAAGAAAATAAAAATGTCCACGCACTCCCATCTACCACCCATATCCATAGTTACCAGTTTGATGTATTCTTCCAGCCTTTTAAAGACACCTTTTAGATAAACTAGATTATACTATGCATATTTTGTTAACTAAATTTTTCACTTGAGCCTAAAACAAGCATGTCTCCAGAGCAATATAAAAATATTGAGGTCATTTTTCTGAACAGTTACCCACTTATTCTACTGTTTTGATATACCATAATTTATTTACCCCATTTCCAGTAACAGACATAAAGTTGTCTTCAGTATTTCAGTATTATAGACAACACAGCAGTGAACATCTTTGCCCATACATCCTTGCACTCCTGTCCTCGGTTTTCTTTGTTTTTTGTTTTGGAGTCCATTCCTGGAAGCGTGACTGTAAGGTCAAATGAGGCTCACATGTTTACGACTTTTGATACACATTGCCCAGTCCTCTAAATCAAATTCTCAATTTATTGCCCTACTAGCAGTTTGTAAAAATGCCAGTTATTCCATATCCTTTGTCTTTAAATAAGGATGCAGCGGAGCAGCTTTTATTTGTACCTTTTAGTCTTAAATAAAAAGTTGTACAAAAAATAGTACAAAAATTCCAGTGCACTCTTCATCCACCTTTCCCTGGTGTTGACATCACCATAGCACGATCAAACCCAGGAAATTAACAGCGGTACAGGACTATCAGTTAATCTGCACAGTGTATTTGGAATTTACCCATTTTTCACTCATTTTTTTCTCTATTCCGGGATCCAGTTCAGAATCCCATCTGACATTTAGTTAACATGTTTCTTAATCCCCTCCAATATGTAACAATTGCACGTTCCTTCTTTGCCTTTTTATTGCACTTTAAAAGAGGACTGCCCAGTTAGGTGGCAGAATAGTCCTCAATTTGGATTTGGTGACTTTTCTCATGATTGGGGTCATGCATTGTGGGCAAGAACACCACAGAAATGACATGTCCTTCTCAGTGCATTGTGTCCAGAGGCTCAAGATGTTGCAATGTCGAATTACTGGTGATGCTAACTTTGATTACTTGGTGTCATTTGCCAGGTTTCTCCACCATAAATTACTATTTATCCCTTTGTACTTAATACATATCTTGGGGGAAGATAGTATAGTCGGGATCATGCAAATATCCTATTTATCCTTCGACTTTGGCCCATCGGTCTCAGTATCCATCCACAGATCTTGTCAGATGCAACATCTTTTAAAAATTGGACCATTAAATGTAATACGTGGGTAAAGCCTGCCAGATTAACCTAAGCAGTAGACAGTGAGGGAGTAGATTAATTACTAGCAGACTAGGCACAAGCATGGACACCCACCCTAGAAGACATTATTTCCTTTATGACTAGCACAGCAATGACCTACCCCAGCTGTGAGGTTTCCCATTCTGGGGCCAGTAACATGGCAGTCTAGCAGGAATACATGGGAAAGGGCTGGCAAACCAAAGCACTCACTATCTTTCCTTTTCTTTCCTTTTTATTTGTCTCTCTTTCTCTTTTTATTTTTCTTATCTCTGTTTCCTTTTCCTTTTTTCTCTCATTCCTTTCCTTTTTTCCCTTCCTTTTTGCCTTTCCTTCCTCCCTCCTTCTCATCCTTCCTTCTTTCCTTTTTTTTTATTCTTTATGTGTTTTTCAACATTTACTGCACACCTTTCTTGTACCAAACCTATATTAGGCATCAAATAAAGCATGGCTACAACCCACTAGGCACAATGGCTCATGCCTGTAGTCCAGCAATTTGGGAAGCCGAAGCAGGAGGATCGCTTGACTTCAGAGGTTCAAGACCAGGTTGGACAATATAGCAAGACCCTGTCTCTAAAAAAACAAAAATTAAAAAAAATGATCAGGCATGGTGGTGCACACCTGTAGTCCTAGCTACTTGGGATGCTGAGGCCAGAGGATCACTTGAGCCTAGGAGTTTGAAGTTGCAGTGAGGTATGATTGTCCAGCCTGAGAAACAAAGTGAGACCCCGAATCTACAGAAAAGAAAATGGTCAAAATATATTTCGCCAAGGATAGAAAAAGAATACTAATAGAGCATGCAATGATATGACAGCAGGAAAATGACAGCTGAGAGGTTCTGCGAGCATGGAGCACTTCCTGTTTATGCTGGAGCCCTAAGAACTGTCACCTGTACATTTTGATGGTATTTCCAATCAGCGAAATAGTTTTACTATGCACCCACACTACACACATGCTTAGTTTATAAATGATATATTTGTGTAAACCCACAATTCTTCATTCAAAACTCTTGGGGCCAGAGATTCTTCAGAAATGGGAATTGTTTTGGATTTTAGGAGAAGAAGCTGGTGTGTATATCGAATACTAGTTAACATCCCCATGGGAATATGGACTAGCACTCTAAACAAACACGGAAAAAGAGACAAATATGATCAGTTACACTAAAGGGAATAAATACTCTCAATGGCCTCATATCTACTCGGTTCAGGTATTGCCAAATATGTGTACCTCAAACTTACAACAAAAACTTAAGAACTCTCCTCGATTTATGGATTTTAGGTTCACAGACAATGGATTGTGGGCTTGTGCTTCTATTATTAGTTAATGTCCCAAAGTACACTATGTACTGTGGGTAAGATATATCTTTAGGAATTGTGGATATAAACCCACATTTCAAATGACCTTCCTGATAATTTTTAAGATTTTGGCCAGGCCTTAAACTAGGAATTAGAGACATGTCAGTTCTGCCATGTTCTTATTTGTTTGCATTTATGTATCTTCCTGGTTTTATTTCTTCTTTGTAAGTATGTTCTTGTTTGTTTGCAATAATGCCTTTCTGATATGACATTCAATACTACTCAGTTATTTTGCAGGCATTTTTTCAAGTCATGAAGCCATAGGTTGTTTAGCTGTGAGCACTAAATGCGTATCAGCACCAATCAGCTGACCTTAGCTCCAGAGGTGACAACCAGCTGAGGAAACACTTTAGAGATGTGACCTCCCGCCCCATCTCCAACTCTCCTTCCCAAGCCAGGCAAGTAGGCAGAGCTTGCAAGGAGGGGGCTCAGCAGGCTCATGTTCAAACTCTGGCTCCACCGTTTGTTAGCAATGTGATCATGGGGGACTTACTTCACCCCGTGCCTCAGTTTTACCATCTGTGAAATGGGAAGAGCAGGAGTACCTACCTTACAGTTTATTGCTAGAACTCAATGAGACCATGTCCAGAACACCTGGCAAAGAATAAGTACTCAGTGTACAACAGCAGTCACTATTACTGCCATGCACTTTTTCCAGTTGTTGTTTCTGGCCGTTTTTGAGGAGTTCCTCCTCCACCTTTAGTGTCTTCTTAAGTCATGTTAAGGGCTACCCAGCAAAACCCACTTGATTTACAGAAGAGCAAATGGAAGTTCCAAGAAGGTGAGTCATTATGGAGAGATGGCAGAAGGGGAAGATGATGCCTTGGTTTCCATGCCATTACTTTTTCCACTGATGAATTCTGAATATCAGGAAAATTCAATCATAACACTTTATAGATTGTACTCTCCATCTGCCTTAGTCAGAACTGTTTTTGTGGAAGTAACAGAAGTCCAACTCCAACTGGCTTAAGCAAAAAAAGGGGAACTTATTAGCTCAATTAACTGAAAAATATAGGAGCAGACAAGATTCAGGCATGGCTGGATCCACGGGCTCAAGTGAAATCATTAGATCATGATACCTCCCTCCACTGCCCCCTTATCTTGGAGCTCTGTTTTTATTCATCCCCAAGAAAATCCTCCCTGCACCTCTTATAGTAGCTCTAGCCTTATGACCTCTTGGATCCAACCCTTCTAAACAGAAACAATTCCACAAGTCCTAGAATGGAATCTCAGTAGCCTGGGATGATAAGCTATGACTGGTCCCATAGAGCAGGCCTTACAGCCAAGAAGTAGATAAGGAGGCATGGCCCCAGTGCTGTGTTCAAGGCCTAGAACCTCAGGGCTTTTTGATGTGGCTTCTGAGTTAGAGAATTATTGCCTTATGTGTAATAAATCCCGATTCCAACTGCTGATGTGGTAGACTATAAAAGACAGCAAGTCTGTTCTGCCCGATTGTGATGTGGCAAACATCTCAGTCTACTGAGGCCATCAAATGGCCACATGTGCCTCAATGAGATCATAAGGGAGATGTGGAATCCACCTGCAGGCTTCACCAACTTCAGGTTTGCCTTCTTTATCCCTTTATATTGCTCATGAGCTGCTTTAGTGGTGAAACAAAAAACAAAAGCCACTTAGTCCAAAGGATTTACTCTTGTCCATCTTCAAACCTGAACTAGACCCCGGACTAAACCTAGGTCTGAATTCACCAGGGATTGAGGTGCATGCCCTTCTCTGAACTAATCGCTGAGGGATGGAGTGCTCTGATTGGCCATGTGCTAGTCTCTGGAGTACAGAAGTGGTATCTACCCTACCTGAACCACCAGACCTGAGAGTGAGATTTTCCTTAAAAAAATAAATAAAACGAAAATTAAAATAACATGATAGATGCCGGAACCAAAAAAGAACAGGTTCCAGTGTTCCATCTCTGCCAAAGGCATCAATTATTTCCAACTTCTGTCTCCAACTCCATAACCAAGGCGTGGCTGCTGTCTCAAAAGGGATGGAGTCACAGCCCCCAAAAAAGAACTAAATCATGTCCTTTGCAGCAACATGACGCAGCTGGAGGTCATTATTTTAAGTGAATTAGTGCAGAGACAGAAAATCAAATACCACATGTTCTCACTTATGGGTGGGAGCTGAACATTGAATACTCATGGATATAAAGATAGCAGCAATAGGCACTGGGGACTACTGGGATAAGGAGACAGGGCAAGGGCTGGAAAACTAACTGTTGGGTGCTTTGTTCACTACCTGGGTGATGAGGTCATTCAGACCCTAAACCTCAGCATCATGCAACAAACACATGAAACAAGTCTGTACATGTATCCTTTGAATCTAAAATGTTGGTATAATTTTTAAGAGAATAAATCTTTTTTGAATCTAAAATAAGTGTTGGAATTATTTTTCAAAAAATAGTTGTAGATGTCCATTAACAGGCTGAGGTAGTTACCCTATTCCTAAAAGGTTGGAATTATTTTTAAGAGAATAAATCTGGTTTGAATCTAAAATAAATGTTGAAATTATTTTTCAGAACCTAGTTGTGGATGTCCATTAACAGGTTGAAGTAGTTATATCTATTCCTAGTTTGCTGACAGCTTTTTAAAATCATAAATAAATGTTAAATTTTAAGTTATTTTTCTGCATCTTATTGACATTATAATTTTTCTCTTTCATTTCTTTCATGTGGTGAATGACGCTGATATATGTTTTTAATATTAAGCCACTCTTGCATTATTGAGATAAACTGTCTTTGGTCAAAATGTATTATTCTTTCTATCTATTGCTGTGTTTGACTTGCTATTAACTTAAGAGTTTTAGGGTCAGGGGCAGGGGAGAAAAATAAAAAATAAATAAAATAAATTTAAAAAAGAATTTTAGGGTCTGTCTTCACATAGAATTATAATTAGTTTTCTTGTAATTAATTTATTTTCTGATCTCAGAATAATGTTGGCCTCCTGAGAAGTATTAGAGAGTGTTCCCACCTTTCAAATTTCTGAAAGAATTTGTAGTACTTATTCCTTAGGTGTTTGACAAAATTCACCAGTGAAGCCATTTTGGATCTGGAATTTTCTGTTTGGGAGAAATTTTAGTTATAAATTCAATTATAGAGAGCTCAACCATGTTCTATATTTTTCTTAAATCTGTTTGTTAATATGTATCTTTCAAGGAATTTGTCCCTTTCATCTAAGGTTGTAAAGTGTCTCAACACAAAGTGGTTCAGATATTTTCTTATTATTTTAATTTAAAAGAAACTATAGTGATATCTCCCTTTCATTAATAATTTCTATTTTCCCCCCTTTTCATTGGTTAATCTACCTAGAGATCGATGAACTTTATTGTTCATTACAGAAAATTTATTTTTCTTTGTTTTTCTAGTGTTTAAAAATAATTTCATTGATTTCTGCTGTTATTATTTCTTCTATATACTTTGGGTATAATTTGTTCTTTTGTAAATTTAGGATGGGCCTATACTCTTTCCTAATGAAAATATTTAATGCTATAAATTCCTCCATAACCATTTCTTTTTTTTCTTTTTTTTCTTTTTATTGTACTTTAGGTTCTGGGGTACATGTGCAGATCATGCAGGATTGTTGCATAGGTACATACATGGCAATGTGGTTTGCTGCCTCCATCCCTCCGTCACCTACATCTAGCATTTCTCCCCATGTTATCCCTCCCCAACCTCCCCACACCCCAACTGTCCCTCCCTTGCCCTCACCAACAGACCCTAGTGTGTGATGCTCCCCTCCCTGTGTCCCTGTGTTCTCATTGTTCAACACCCACCTATGAGTGAGAACATGCAGTGTTTGATTTTCTCTTCTTGTGTCAGTTTGCTGAGAATGATGGTTTCCAGATTCATCCATGTCCCTACAAAGGACACGAACTCATCATTTTTTATGGCTGCATAGTATTCCATGGTGTATATGTGCCACATTCTCTTTGTCCAATCTATCATCAATGGGCATTTGGGTTGGTTCCAGGTCTTTGCTATTGTAAACAGTGCCACTATGAACATACATGTTCATGTGTCTTTATAACAGAGCAATTTATAATCCTTTGGAGTCTATACCCAGTAATGGGATTGCTCAGTCAAATGGAATTTCTATTTCTAGGTCCTTGAGGAAGTGCCACACTGTCTTCCACAATGGTTTAACTAATTTACACTCCCATCAACAGTGTAAAAGTGTTCCTATTTCTCCACATCCTTTCCAGCATCTGTTGTCTCCAGATTTTTTAATGATCACCATTCTAACTGGCATGAGATGGTATCTCAATATGGTTTTGATTTGCATTTCTCTAATAATCATGATGATGAGCATTTTTTCATATGTTTGTTGGCCTCATGTATGTCTTCTTTTGAAAAGTATCTGTTGATATCCTTCACCCACTTTTGGATGGGGTTGTTTGCTTTTTTCTTGTAAATCTGTTTTAGTTCTTTGTAGATTCTGGATATTAGCCCTTTGTCAGATGGGTAGATTGCAAACATTTTTTCCCATTCTGTTGGTTGCCAGTTCACTCTAATGATTGTTTCTTTGGCTGTACAGAAGCTCTGGAGTTTAATTAGGTCCCATTTGTCTATTTTGGCTTTTGTTGCCAATGCTTTTGGTGTTTTAGTCCTGAAGTCCTTGCCTATGCCTATGTCCTGAATGGTGTTGCCTAGGTTTTTTCCTAGGGTTTTTATGGTGTTAGGTCTTATGTTTAAGTCTTGAATCCATCTGGAGTTAATTTTAGTGTAAGGTGTCAGGAAGGGGTCCAGTTTCTGCTTTCTGCACACTGCTATCCAGCTTTCCCAACACCATTTATTAAACGGGGAATCCTTTCCCCATTGCTTGTTTTTGTCAGGTTTGTCAAAGATCAGATGGTTGTAGATGTGTGGCATTGCCTCCAAGGCCTCTGTTCTATTCCATTGGTCTATAACTCTGTTTTGGTACCAGTACCATACTGTTTTGATTACTGTAGCCTTGTAGTATAGTTTGAAATCAGGTAGTATGATGCCTCTGGCTTTGTTCTTTTTGCTTAGGATTGTCTTGGCTATGCGGGCTCTCTTTTGGTTCCATGTGAAGTTTAAGGTGGTTTTTTCCAGTTCTGTGAAGAAGGTCATTAGTAGCTTGATGGGGATCCCATAACCATTTCTTTAGCCATATTCCACATGTTTTGAGATACTGTGTTCTCATTTTCATTCAGTTCAAATATTTTCTAATTTCTTTTGGGATTTCTTCTCTGATTCATGTGTTATTTAGTAGTGTGTTATTTCCAAATTTAAAGTAAATTTTAGGTATCTTTGTGATTGATTTCCACTAAACCCACTCTTGCCAAAGGGTAAAGAAAAGGACAGTAATTGTATCATCAACAAGTTCATCAACATTACCAGTGCTTGGCTTGTGGCAGCATTCAGCTGGGTTGTTCAGAAACACACCTGCTAGACCCCATCCTGGCATCCAGGAGATCTGGACTGAAGTCAACTATGCCTAATCAACTCTCATCACTTGGTGATGGTCTATAGTGCTGTAACCAGATGGAAGCTTGGCGTGGAAGAGTGCAACAACTGATTAGTCATGTCTGCCCTGGGCACAGGCAAGGAGAATATACCCATGTTTGTGGTGTATTTACTATCAACAATTATCTCAACACCACCTTCCTACACTACATACCAAAATTCAGGTCAAGGCAATAAATATTTAAATATCCATTGTGAAACACTCTGGGATGGGAAAGAGGAGGCATACAAAATGAAGTAGATAAAAGATTTGTTCTATTCAAGAGCTTACTTTTAACTGAGAAGACAGGTATTTAGGAAAGCATCTGGATGTAGGAGTCTTGCCTCAAACATTCCCAATGACTCTTGCCTACTTCCTCCATGTTTAATTGTCTTCAGCTCCCAGGAACATCCTGAGCTTTACCTTGAGCTGCTCTCTCTGCTCTTGCCTGTGGATTGGGGGTACTCTTTATAAGGTATTAAGGACAGATAAGCCCCAGATAGAGTCTCTCAATGTAATCAGAAAAATCAAAAGAGCACTGACAAAGAGAAAGGACATTGTGTGTCCAGAACTCAGTTCCCTCTTATGCCTGAATCTTTAGAACAGGCACATTCTCTGCCTCCTTTTGTTTTGGGGAATCTCCAGGACAGAAGTCACTCAAGGAGAGGTCTCATGAATGATACAAACACATGTACACAGGTAGAGGAGAGTCTGCTTGGGCCACACTTATACAGCCTGACTGTGTACATGAGTCACTTGGGGAGAGGGTTAAAATGGGGAGTCGAATTCACCAGGTCTGAGTGGGGCCTGAGGTTCTGCGTTTCTTTCTAACCAGCTTCCAGGGGGTGCTGGTGTACAGACCACACTTTGGGGATCAAGAAGCTTCATCACCAAGGATAGAATGCATGGTGCAGACCAGGTGCTGTGGGAAGACAGAGACTGGGCCTTGGGAGAAGAAAGGGGACACTGCATAGGACAAGAGGGTACAGTGAAGGAAAGGACAGGAAGGGAAAGGAGGAGCTTTACGAGCATCTGTTTGGACATGCCCGCCTACAGCCTGGCACACACCATAAAAGGTAAATAAAATAAAAACTTTCTTCCTTCCCTCCTTAATCCTCATGACCTTAAGGAGTAGGTCAAATAGCTGTTTCCACCTCCCTCCCAACCCTCATACACCTTTCACGCAGGGAAACAGACTCAGAAGAATGGATAAAGAGTCAAGCCTGAAAGGGCAGAAGCCGGCTCTTTCCTGCCTACTTCCACTCTTCAGGGCTTGCAACCTGGAACCTGAAAAGAACCTGCAAGTGATGTGGTGATGTGTGTAAAACCAGCATAAGGGCCTTTGTCCAAAGGCCTCCAGTTTCCCAAATAATGAGGCCAGTTGGAAGCTGTTAACACAAATGGGAACCAGCCAGCAGCAGGTGATCAGCCACTCAACCTATCAGCAACTGCTTTAAGCTATAACATGCTCCCAGCTTCTGCACCCCCATTTCAGGGGGCCTGAGCCCCAGGTGCACCTGCCAGCCAAGGAATGGAGTCCAGGCAAGAGGCATGGGTCTTCACCGCTCTGAACTGGTTTCCACATTCTCCCATTTCCAGGAGCCCCTTGGGAGAACAGTTTCTCTGGGTTAATATATAGTGCTAATGAGGGGTAGCCGGCAGGAAAGAGCAAGGTCTACTTGATCCAGGGCTTGGAATGAAGCCAGGATCTCTCTGTCTGTAGATTCTCTCTCCTTCCAGGTTAGTGTGTGCAGTGTGGGGAGATTAAGATGTATAGTCTGCAAATGAACTAACCTTTTCCAGGTCTCTTTAATGAGGCTTCCTATAATAAGGCCATTTCTCTTTCTTATGTACGTGTACATATTCACATACACACACACACTCCTTAACATAATCCATATGGAAATAAAAATCTCTCCGTTGCTCTACATTTTTAAGCAGACTCTACAACAGGTGACGCTTTTTTTCTTCAAATGAAAAGCCATGGTTCAACAACATGCATTTCCAGTCAATCAAAAAGGTAGTTCCAGCCAACCAGCAAGGCTCCCTCTTAAAACTCAGGGGTAAGGGCAACGAGTAACCAAACGGACCAACAGTTCTTCTACAGCGTAGCGGCGACCCAGCATGAGGCGAAGTAAAACCCTCAAGAAACATCCATTCTGGTACTCTCTCTAGACAAAGGAACATGAGCAGCCTCAAACCCTAGATTCTTATAGACAGGCAATATGAATTCTATGTCATTTGGACCTTCATCTACCTAAATGGGTATATTACAATGTTTTCGTACTGCTATAAAGAACTGCCTGAGATGGGGTAATTTATAAAGGAAAGAGGTTGAATCGACTCACTGTTCAGCATGGCTGGGGAGGCCTCAGGAAACTTACAATCATAGCAGAAGGGGAAGCGAGGCGCCTTCGTCACAAGGCAGCAGGGAGAAGTGCTGAGTGAAGAGGGAAAAGCCCCTATAAACCATCAGATCTCGTGAGAACTCACTCACTATCAAGAGAACGGCTGGGGGAAACTGCCCTCATGATTCAAGTACCTCCACCTGGTCTCTCCCTTGACACCTGAGGATTGTGGGGATTATAATTCAAGATGAGATTTCGGTGGGGACTCAAAGCCTAACCATGTCAGGGGAGGAAATTCTAGCCTCTGATAGCATTAAGCATCTTCTCACTTTAAAATACACTAGGGGAAAACGATCCTTCTAACCCTTGATTTCTCAACAGCCATCGCAATAATCTTTATCAGGGCTGCAAACAGGAACACCCTGAGGGTGTCAGCTGTTTCAATTTCTCCGGGATCCGAGACCCTTTTGACTTTAACCCTCCTAAAGAGCGGGGACAGTCTCAGGCCTGTCTCAGAGCGTCTGAACTTAAGACATCAAGTGGTGAGCAGTTGCCAAAAATTGAATTTTGTGACTACAAGGTAATAAAACTAGAAATTATTTTTGTAGAAGTATTTTGAAAAACCTCGACTACTTAGAAATTTAAAGGCACTCTCCCAAATAGTTTGAGACAAAGGGGAAGTCAAACCCAACAATTACAACAAAGAAAATAACAATAATAAGAATACTGCGTACTTCTTAAATCGCAGGGGAAGTGCCCAAAGCTGTAATTAGAAGCAACAGTCATAGTATTAAATGCTACTATCATTGTATTTAAAAGAATAAATAAATGTACTGAGCATCAACTCAGGAAGTTAGAAAAGAACAACATAAAGTTAAAAGGGTTATTAACAAAGGGAAAAGGAGAGATCATAAATTTGCATTATAAAAATTCAAAACGAAGATACGAAGATCCGGGAGGTTTAATCAAGAAGAAAATAAGCAAGATACCATAATTAGGAGGAAGAGAGTTGGCGAAATAACCACTAGGAGGGAAAAGATTAAAAATAGCAAAGCCTCTTGATCATGTACAAAAATCTATGCTGAAATATTTGCTGCATCCAGGTTAACATTTTAATTATAAAAATAGTTCTCCCTATTTCTAGATAAAGCATACTTGTAGTAAATTAGAAAAACAAATTCTCCACAATAGAATAATGAGCAAAGGACATGAATAAGCAATTCAGAATAGAATAAAAACATATCAGTAATTAACATTTAAGAAAATGCCCAAGCACATGGTAAATCGAGGAAATAGAAGTAGAAACAACTGTGACATTATTTCTACCCCCCCAATGAAATTCCCAAAGTTTTAGCTTTGTGGTGGTTCTTCCTTTCAGTGGCTACATCCTGTAAGAATGGAGATGAGGTGTATTATTACAGATGTTCTCACGCATGAGTGGGAGGAACATAAATTAGCAAATTAATTTATCCCTTCTGAAAAATTTTTTGTAAGCATCTCAGATGAATGTCCAGCAACTTCCCTTAAAGAGAGATATTCGGAATATAACTATTCTTTATAAATACTATCAGGCAGGACCTGATTTCTACACATTTGAGGGTTCTAAGCTACCACGAGAGTCAACTTCGGGGCAAACAAGAATGGAATCAAGCCAAAAATCAGAATGTCTGACTCCTGCCTGAAGATCATGAAGGCTCGTGATCTTCCACCAACGACTTGTAAGACCTTGACAAATTATTTAACTTCCTGCAACCTCCATTTCACACCTGGAAAACGTGGGAGCTGAGTTTGATCTCTAAAACCTTCCCCCACATTGATATATTTTATTCTCTTCTCAATGCCAGAGTCTTCTGGTGTTTTTAGGATGGCAACATTTCTGCACAAAACAGAAAGAGAAAGACTAATGGCATGGAAGTCAAGAAAAATGAACTGTGAAATACAAGAGAAAGTTCTTTTCTCTCTGCTTCATTTTCCACAATTCTTTTTCTTACCTTTATCATCTCTTCATTAAACCATTTTCTACATCTCTTAAATGAGCAATAATGCTTTCTACATTTAAGTACTCTGTAAATATTTATTAATTTATGGAATGAATGAATGAATTATATAGAAAACCTATTTTCACACATCCATTTTTGCTCATCTTCAAATCACTGGAAGATAGAATTTAAAATATTGACAAACTGATTGGGGTCTTTCAAAAAGGAACTGTGAGCCAGGGAAGGATATACACAGACTCCATTTCCTCATCCCAAATCAGGCTTTACTTATCAGTGCCACAAGCAGAGTAAACACCAACCACTATGGCAGAATGAGCCCAAAGCAGTTGATCATTTCAGTGGAGAGATCAAATTCAATCCAGCCAGCCGCAGATAATTCTGTGGGGCTAGGGGTTATGTGGCCAGTGGTATCAGCCACATGGACTCAGCCTTGTCCAGCCACTCCTTGGCCGTCATCACCATCAGGCAGCACCAGCCACTCGTTGGCTTGGTGAGACCTCGATCGTCAGAATAGGAGGAAATACCCTGGACAAAGCTGCATTCCAGATTGCTCTCTGTGATGGGATGGGCTAGAAACAAATCACAAAGCAGGTTAGATCAAGTTGGGTTCAGCCAAAAGGATTGCATGAGTGGCATCACTCCCCAGGCCTTTACACACAACATACAACATCTTAGTCTTTCTCACTGTGCCCAGAGAGGACCTCAGAACCCTTCCCAACACTGTTCCTTCCAGGTCACCAATACTAGCTAAGAGTCCTCACATAACACAAAATATGTCTGTGATTCCAGGTTCAGAGAATATCCATTTGTCCCAGCTTTGTCCCAGCTCAATAGAGGATAGTATGAGCTGACTCATTTTGGCTCCCCCAGAATTCATATTTTGAAGTTCCAACTGTCAGTATAATACCTCAAAGTGTGACTTTATATGAAAACAGGGTGGCCGGGTGTGGTGGCTCACACCTGTAATCCCAGCACTTAGGGAGGCTGAGGCAGGTGGATCACTTGAGGCCAGGAGTTTGAGACCAGCCTTCCAACATAGTGAAAACCTGTCTCTACTAAAAATACAAAAATTAGCTGGACATGGTGCACATCTGTAGTCCCAGCTACTCAGGATGCTGAGGCAGGAGAATCCCTTGAAATCAGAAAGTAGAGGTTGCAGTGAGCTGAGATCACACCACTGTACTCCAGCCAATCAATAGAGTGAGACTCTGCCTCAAAAAATAAAAAGAAAAAGAAAAATGAAAACAGGGTCTTCAGAGAGAAAATTAAGTTAGAATGAGGTCATTAGGGTGGGTCCTAATCCAATGCAACTGGTGTCCTTACAAGAAGAGAAAATTTGAACGTAGACAGGTACAGAGGAAAGACACTGGGAACACACAGGGAGAAGGCGGACACCTGGAGGCTAAGAAGCGAGGCCTCAGAAGAAACAAACCCTCCCACAGTTTGTTCTTGGACTTCCAGCCTCCAGAACTGGGAGAAACATAATTTCTGTTGTTTAAGCCATCTAGTCTGTGGTACCTTGTAATGGCAGCTCCAGCAACTAACACTCTGGGTGTGCTGATAATTTGTTAGATGAAAACAAAAAATCAAGTTATAAAAGAGGACTTAAGATATAAGATTTGTGCAATTAAATCATATATCCATGTGTGCCTGAAAGTGTTTACCCACAGAGGAAAACGTCTGGAATGTTATACAGCAAAATGTTCAGAGCAGGCTTTCTCTGGATTGGGGGGGATTACAGATGATTTGAGGGGGTGAGGTTGTGATTTGTGTTCTTACTAATCAATACTGCTTGATCAGTGACCATGTATTTACTGTGATATTCAAAAATATTTAAAATAGCATGCACATACCTAATAATAATCATAGACAACCCACATATGGTACCATGTGCCCGGCACTTACTGCTTTGTCTATTTAAACCCACTTAATCCTCACAATCACCTCACAAGGTAGGGAATACCTCCACTTTCCAGATGCGGAAACTGAAGTAGAGAGAGGTTATGTAACTTGCCCAACATTACACAAAGCTGACAAATGGCAAAGCCAGGCCACCAAACTAGTTGATCTGGCTTCATGTCCATGACCGTAATCACAAAGCTACCCCACCCCACCCTAGATGCCTGGTGAATTCACTGGTTTACCAAGAGTTTATCTGAGAAAATTTGGTTGAGTGTGAGATTTGATACAAGCATGCATGAGCACACACAAGCATACTCAGCAACATTTTGGCTCTTCTTCATGGTTCGTCAGAGTACTAGAGTCTTTTCCATTTGAGGTTCACGATTTAATTGGATTCAAGACCCCATAACTGACAGGGTGACACTGCTCTTGTAAATATATGGAGGAAGATCTCAGACGCTTCACTTTCCTGCGTTCCAAGGAGCTGACCTGTATGCTCTTGAGCAGGGGCAGGGTAAGCAACCCATTCATATTTTATAAGTTTGTTTAATGGAGCCTTAATTTTTGGGTTATGTATTTTTAAAGACTGCATAGCTTAGATTGATGGAGTCACTGCACTGATTCTCCTCTTACAAGCTAGAGAGCTGGAGGAAGCTCAGCCCTTCTGGGGCCCAGGAGGGACAAGAAAGAGTCACAAATGGACAGAGGTACCTAAATGCCCATCAGTAGAGACCTGGTAAAGTAAATTATGTTGTTCCTATAATGGAATCCATGCAGCTGCTAAAAACAATGAACTGGAGCTATAGCTACTATCAAGGAAGAGTGTTCATGATAGATCATTAAGAAAAAAAGGCAAGTCAAAGATCGCTAGAAACAAATAATGTGATCCTGTTTGGTGATAGAAAGTTGTATATGGTGTGTGTATGTGTGTATGCACGTGTGTGTGTGTGTGTGTGTGTGTGTGTGTTATGATAACTAAACATTTGGAAAGTGGTTGAACAGACTTAGAGTTCACATCCTGGCTCCATTACTAACTAGGTGAGTGACCTCAGGTTTTCTTAACCCTCCTAAGTCCCAGTAGCCTCATCTGTAAAATAAAGTTCCCATCCCATCCCATCCCATCCCATGTATAACGTGGCCTGAGGACAACAGGAGATAGTGCATGGGGTATTTTCATGTCCTTGGCATGTATTAAGCACTCAAAACATACTTGTTCCTCTTCTTCTTGGTGCATAGAAAGGGCACATAAGAACACTTGCCCATCTCTCCCAGTGATCATCCCTGGAAATTGGTGAAACGAAGACTCACTGTTCACATCACACATTTACACCATATTTAAATTTCTACAATGTGCAAATTTGGCCCTTGTCATTAAAATACAATACGGCAGGTTTTTTTTTTTAATAAAGGAAGCTGACTGTTCCTTCAAAAGGAAACATTTGAACTCTGAAGTGTCCAACAGTCTCATTTTCTGTGAGCCAGCTGGATGTTGCCACGCTCCTGGGGCAGGTATCCTGGGTGGGATGGAGGACAGGTGAGTGAGTCTCTCTGAATCTCTTAGGTGGGAATTGAGAGCATTTGCATATTCCCAAGATATGTGCATTGGCAATAAAGTCCGCCCTAAATTAATCCTTACCTCCTCCTATTTCAGCTCAATTCAAGCCATCTAAACAGATGAGGCTGGGACAAGTAAGCAAACTTAAAAACATGCAGGGGCTGCGAGAAGAGATGTAACAGTGAACAACAGCAACAATTCCCTGAACACTTACAAGTGTCCAGCACTGTGCTACATACGCCTTCTGTGTTACCTCGTTTCCTATTTTATAGAAATTCTTTAAGATAAGTAGTGATGGGTGCCCTTTTTACAAAGGAGGCAACTGAGGCTCAGAGAGTTGGTGGCACTTGCTCAAGGTCACACAGCACACAAAAAAAGCCAGAGTTTGATTCTAAGTCTACCTGGTCACAAAATCTAATCTTCCCTGGGGTGCATGGTAACAACCTGTGTATTCTAACATAGGGACAAGGGGATGGACTGTTACTATGGGAAACTAAAGACATAAATATTCCCTGGTATCTAAATAATTGTAAAAATTGTGTTATATTTGTGACTCCCCTTCTCCTTGAAATTTTCAAGATAGTCTCAGTTTAGTATATCCCAAATCGTTTCTAGGATTCCACTTTGTTTTATCTGATACCAGTAAGTGTTCTGTAAAGAAAGAGATTCTAAGGTCTAGTAATTCTAGGGAACTTAGGTTCTAGGAGTTTAAGTACACTTCACTTCCCAAGAAGGTGCTCTTGAGACAAGCATTGCCCAAACTTCTTGGGTCATAGAACCCTTTTCTTAGGAAGCATATCCCAGAACAGAATTTACTTAGGCAAATGCTAACCTAAATAAACATGCTTTTATTTTTCTTGCTTGCCTTTCCAAGCACATTTGAAATGGCAGAAAAGTTTATACATATTTAAATATAAAACCACAGGAAAAAGTTTCCAAGTCTTTCCCCAAATCATCCCTGTGCCTCCAGAAATACACAAGACTTTATATATACCTGGATATAACACTACGCCAAGTATAAATGTCCCTACATATAAGGAGAGTCCACACGAAAGAATTTTTGACCAACGTGAATTTACAGACTTCTAGGGAACAGATGAAAGAGTCAAATACTTATATGTGAAATTTATCAATTTGATGTATTTTTTAATTACATGCAATGTAAAACAATGGTGATGTAGAAAATCTACTTTCTCCCATTCTCACATCTCAAGATCCCCTTTTCACCTTTTATTGATATCCAATAATTTACTTATTTATGAGGTCCATGTGAGTGTTTGCTACATGCAAAGAATGTGTAACAATCAGGACAGGGTAATTGGGGTGTCCATCACATTGTATTATTTTCACTTGCTGGTATCACTTCCAATCCTCTCTTCTAGCTACTTTGAAATACACATATTATTATTGCTAAGTATAGTCACCTAGTCTGCCGTCAAACATTAGAACTCAGTTCTTCTATCTAGCTGTATATTTGTACCCATAGCAGACATATCTTCACCTCCACTCTCCCCCACAGCATTTTCAGTCTCTGGTATGTATCGTTCTGTCCTCTACATCTGTGAGATCAGGTTTTTTAGCTCCCACATATGAATGAGGACATGCAGTATTTGTCTTTCTGTGCCTAGCCTATTTCATTTAACATAATGACCTCCAGTTCCATCCATGTTCTGCAAGTGACATGATTTCATTCATTTTTTTGTGGCTGAATAGTATTCCATTGTGTGTATATTTTATTTATCCATTCAGTTCTCTGGAGGTTTCTATCACATTTTATTTATCCATTCATTCATTGATGGGCACGGGGGTTGATTCCACATTTTTGCTATTGTGAAAAGTGCTGCAATAAACTGCAGGTATCCCTTTGATATACTGCTTTCTTTTTTCTTTGGATAGATGAGTAGTGGGATTGATGGGTCATATGGTAGTTCTATTTTCAGATTTTTGAGAAATCGCCAACTGTTTTTCAGGAAACAATTCGATTCCATTTCTTTGCCTGCATCTTTGTCTTAAGAAAGCCACTTTTTGTACCCTCTTAGACAGCGTTTCAGTGCATATCACAGTCTCTGCCCAAGCTGTTTGGAAACACAACCATTTGTAACCCATGCATTGTACTGTCATTGAAAATGTTACCCCAGGCTACAAGTACCAATACTCATAACATGGGTCTGGCTGGGCCAGTTGTGTTTTTCCCCCGTTCTTCCTCTAGGTGTCTGTTTGTGATCTCTGCCACCTTACTACTTACAGAGTCGTTCGTAAAGTGAGCCTTGGAAGGCTGGTTTATATGACATCAAACACTGGCAGGTCTGAGTCATAGCTCCTGATACTAGTCTTAGGTCTTGTTGATTCTAACAGATGAACGCTAGAAGCATCCAGAGAACTAGCTCTGATATTGAAGTTATTCCCAAATAGGACTTCACTGGTGTAAATAAAATAATTGTGGGAGTGCCCTGTAATCTGAAAGACTTTGCAGGGACCGAAATATTAGAAATTCCTTCTCTCCTGTAGGATAAGCTGTTGTAGGAGCCTCCCATGCTTTTTGGACAGATGCAGTATTTATAAAAGGAAGACTTCACTTCTAAGAGGATGACTCTGCTCCATCAGCAATGAGCAAGTTAAGCTAAACACAAGCTTTGCACTCAAGCTCGGGAAGGAATAAGATCTGATGTGGCACAGGCCTCTTTCTGCCCAGAACCAGGAAGAGTGAGGGCAAGAAAGGAAAAATTATTGATGTAGGGAAAACACTCAATTGCAACCTCATGAGTAAATGGGCCATTTATCCCCCAGTCTGGAGCTCCTTGAAAAGGTGACCGTCCATCAATCCCTCCTCTGAGCTGCCCCTTGATGAGCTGTTCTATCAATGGGCTAATTTAGCTGATTACAGAGGAATTTGAGAGGAATGGGCCGCCAGAGCCTGGGTCTGGGCCAGCAATGCATTAACTCGGCCAGTGTCTCCATCACCCTCCACTTGGGACCGATAGGGGCGTCTTATTCCTGAACATGTCCCATGATGTGCTTTTGTTAAATGCAGCTCCAGCTTATCAGGTGCTAGGGTGGAAAACCTACTGCTATAGGGCATGGGCTGTTCTGTCCTCTGAGTCCTTGGTGGGGGAGGATGACCTCTGGGACCAGTGCCAGGTTATTCTCGGCTTCTGGTCAGCAGCATGTAGACGCCCAGCCCTCTGGGAAGGGAGTGAGGGAAGAGATGGAGAGGCCTAGGCTAAACCATCATTGCTCCTTTACTCCCCTGACTTTTGACAGAGTGCAAAGCTTGGAAAATGCCCCACCCTTCTTCAACATTGGAGAGCCAACTCACATTCAGGTGGAATAGATGAACGATCATAATGGGAATCTCTCTACTCCCCCAAAAAACAATTGCTATCAAAATCTCCCCCAACTTTCTTCTAAAAGCTCCTACAACTCCCATCATTTGGATTAAAGTGCTTTCCTATCCAGATATTCCACTTAAAATATTGTATTGTTAGCCAGTTACACTTTAGTATGAATTAGTCTGCCACTCTATCTAAGGATCTGGGAACAGGATACAGAATGATAAGTTCCAAAGGCATAAGTTTCTCCACAGGAAAGGAGGGCTGAAGGGTGCTACAAATTAGAGAACACACAGACATTCAATTCTCTGTACAGAGGGAGCACAGCAGGTTCAATGGAAGCAAAGGAAAAGGAAAGTACTGAAAGAGGAGAAAAAGGACCCAGGAAACATTTTGCATTCTCGGTTTTGCTAAGAGAAACCCCAAATGTCGAAAATTGTGAAACTTCCAGCTCAAGTCCCCATTTAAAGGAATAGGGGAGCAGCTTGACAGAGGTGTCTATAAAGTGACTTGGAGTACCATCAGTCATCTTCATTAAGAAGAATTTAAAGACATCCTACTCCCTTTTTTAGTGGGTTTGCCTCATGTGACTGTGTTGGGATAGAAATAATCCCATTTGTTTATTTCTCCAACTTGAAACCCAAGCCCATTTGCACTAAGAAGTCTTTTGAGTGAAAGGAATCAAATTGAAACAGCTTGAGCAAAAGAGGAAATGCATCGGCTCAGGTAGCTTTCAAGTTAAAAGGCCCAGGTTTCAGGCATGGCTTGATCCAAGGGCTCAAATGGTAGTATCAACAATCTGTTTCTTTTCAGCTCCCAGGTCTTCTCTCCCCTCTGTTGGTTTTATACCCAGAGAGGCTCTCCATTTTGGTTCCCAAAAAGGCCACTAGGAGCTCCAGACTCCAATTCTGCCAGATTAGAAACCTGATAGAGAATAAATAACATTTTTCTAAAAGTTTCAGCCAAAGTCTCAGAGCTGATTCTAACTGGACCCATTTGTGTTTCACACCTTCCCTCAATCAATCACTGGAGCTCAGGGATGGATTGCACAGACTGATCTGACCAAGTCTCATGCCCAGCTTTGCATCGAATGGGACCTCAGCCCCCTACCCCAAGCCACCTGACTTGAGAGTGGAAAGAGGTGGTCTTCCAGTGAAAAATCAAAGAGCTGCTTTCAGATGAAGAAGGAGGAGATTCAGGGCAGGGAAACAAGGCTCCCTTTAAGGCTCATAAATAGATTAGTACAATAAAGTGTTCTGGGTTCCTACACGGGAAATTTTAGAGTCCTGTAGGAATGAATACAGAGGCAGGAATAATTTCGGTGATTCCCATAGACCTTATCAAGACAGGTTACTCTCCCTGTGGAGTTTGAACCCATTTCCTGATGTCCTGAAATCTGCTAATCATTTGAGGTTCCCATCTCAGCTGGCCTAACCAGGGCTTAAATGGTCTACCTAAAGCTATAGCTAATGATAAGAGATTTGGCCACATAGGAAGTGTGTGGGGTTGGGTTCCAGGAAAATCTGTTTCTTTCTTCCTCTTAAGAAGTAACTCTACAAAAGCTAAGTGGCTTCTCTAAGCCCCTCGCTCAATTAAACCCACATTTACAGAGAAACATGCAGTGGTGGGTAGGAGTTTCTTTGGGATCAAAGCTGTGTTAAGATTGGCAGCTCTGCTGTGTGATGTGAGGCCACTGACTTAACCTCTCTGAACCTGTTTTCTCATTCATAAAATGAGGTTGAAGAACCTCTACCATATAACATTGTTCTAAGGATTCGATTAATAATGTATGTTCAACATTAATTGAGCATCTACTCTCTGCCAGGATCTCTGGACCTTATCTCCCAGCAGGGGAAACAGGCAATCAATATTAAGTAAGTTATTTTGACTGTTAAAAGTTAAGTGCTATCGAAGGGAAATATAAATGATGGAAATAAGGAATGAGGATGGAGGAGAGGAAAGTTGCAGTGTTGAATTGATTAGGGTGGGTTGCACCAAGAAGGTGAATCTGAGCAGAGACATGAAGAAAGTGAGTGAGGAAATGAGGACGTGGGGAAGAGTGCTCCAGTCAGAGAGAACAGCCAGTGCAAAGGTCCTGAGGCAGGAATGTCTTGTCTGGTACAGTCAACTGCAGTGAGGAAGCCACTGTGGCTGGAGAAGAATGACCCAGGAGGTGAACAGGGAAGAAATAAGGATCCAGATCCTACAGGGCCTTGTGGCCACTGTCAGGAAATTAACATGGGATGTGCTTAGTATAGCCTGGCCCAGAGAAGACTCCAAGAAGTGGAAGAATGGGAATGAAGATGATAGTGACGGTGCAAACAATGTGATGTGCTGTCCGGCACTCCAGCAATAACATCCAGCCTGACACAGGCATACCCTCACCTTCCTGAGCTGTTCTGCGGATGGCAATATGAACACAAGCAATTTGCACTTTGAACCCATGCTGAGAAAATTACTCTGTAAACATATGGTGTTTCCTGCCATCACAAGTCTTTATCATGCGTCTGACACCATTATCACCAAAAGGTCACCAGGTGGCACCCATTAGCAGGGCTAACACTTCTGCTTAAGCGACCCAGATCTTCACTTCCTCCTAACATCAGCAGAAATACCCTGAATCCAACCTATCTGCCTCATTGATAGTGTGTGTGCTGCACTCTCGGCCTTTTGTTCAAACCAAGTGGGCCATTGCCTGGATAACATGTCGTATACTCATCCAAATTATCTGAGTAGTATTAACACCAGCTGACAAGGCTCCAGACTACCAGTATCGACATCATTAAAGCAGCCACCTGCCTCATCTTGACTCTTTACTCCTGGAAGCTACTGTAAAGTGTAGCTAATTCTTCTCAGATGGCTATTGCCCCAGCTGAGTGGTACCACAACACCATTTATCCAAAGAGGAGTTTCCCAGACTTTTCCAGTGCACAAACAGACCACAGATGAGGTTGTCGAGGCATCCTAGGAGAATGCCTTCACCCATCCCCTCTGAACTGGCTCAATGAGCCTCTTGCTTCACTTAAACTCATTTTCCAAATCCATTACAGCGGGGAGGCTCATTTTGAAATTTAAGTCTGATACTGTTGAACTATTCCATGTCTTTCTAATTCCCATGGGAAGTCCAGATTCCTTAGAGCTCCTAAAGCTTAGGCTCTTCCTGCCTTTCCAGCATCATCTTCCCCAGCTCCCATTCACCTCCAGCCAGGCTGAGAACCAGGGCCCTCCTGTACATGCATTTCCTCATTGTATATGCTGTTCCCTGAACCTGGCCAGCTCCCACGTGTCCTTCAACTTAGCCTCCTCCAGCTCCTCCACAAATCCTCTGTTGACCCCCAGCTAGCTGGGAGCCCCAGCCACAAGCACCCTCTTTGTTGATTTGATACCCAGACATCCCGTCTATAACTCCCTTGCCACTTCTGTCACATACATTGTGTTGTATTTTGAGGTGTTTCTCTCATCTGCTGGACATGGTATCTCATTCAGCCTTGAGTCTCCACCTCTGAGAAGAGTCTACTCATAGTAGATTCTCAATAACTATTTGTGGCTTGCACAGAAGAACCAGTGACATGTTTGATTATACATCATCCTCACTTTAGCCCCTGAAACAGATGTAGACGTACAATTTCTAGCAAGCTGGTTCAGCAGACCTGGGTTTGGATCCCTGGTCCACATTTTATCAGCTGTGTGACCTTGGGTAATTCAGCCTTTTGAGTATCAATTTTCCCATCTTTGAAAGTAACAGCACGTACCACTTCTTATACCTGTGTTGAGGGTTAAAAGAGAAATTCTAGTGCATATTCTATGAGTGCTATTCATTATTTTTTATATTCTCCACAATCAGCTAAATGGTTGCCATATACAGCAAGCTAGGGATTCCTGCCTATGGATTCCCTGACGTATCCCAAATGCCTATCACAGTGCCTGGTACATAACCGATACTCAATAGACATTTGTTGAAGAAACAAACAAGCTGGTCTTGCTAGACTGAGGGAGAAGCTCCCTGTATTGCTAGAATTTTTAGTTTCGGCTGTAGAATTCTCAAGATATCATTTCCCCGTTCCCAGAGACACTGATTTGGCAGAGTTTGGGTGGGACCCAGAGACCTGCATGTAAACGGGTTTCCCACGATCACTCAGTTCTTCATCACTTAGGAACCTTGACACCCGATGATTCAAGTCTCATTACCTCCTCCTCGTCTCAGCTCACCACTATCCCTTTCCAATTGCCGTCATCTAAAAGCCCAATCTTAGTATCAGTAATGATCATTGTGCTGGGGCTAATACTATTTTCGTGAGGCACAGAAACCCAGCAAAGGCTTTTAAGTGAATACTTGGTAATAGAACAATCAAGTTAAAAGATCAGTGTGACACAGAGCATGAAATAGGAAAGTATCGTGGCCAATTGATTTGGACCACACTTATGGGTTTGTGAAATGAATTTCATTTTCTGAACCAAATGGAAGCCCTGCTTATAAATCACTGCCAGTCTTGGAGATTAATAAAGGAAACAGGCTTGATTAAGAATTCAGAGCATTGGTCGCATTGCAGATTTATAGACCCAGAGGTCTTGCCACAGAGTTTTCAAGAGGCCCCACCTGTTAATTGTCATTTAGGAAGATTAACCCCAGGGCTTCTGGCTAAGAATTGAGGACAGGGCCCGAGCCCTGCCTGGGATGGAAGGTAGATTCCAAGAAATGCATTTCTCCATGCTTTTCTGACCCTCCCAGAAAACTGACTACTCATGTGGCCTTTGATATAACATTGTGTAGAATTTTTTCTAGGTGCTGGACAGATGGAAATTTTTATTTAAAACTCCTTCTGCATCTATCTCTACTAAAACTTGGCAGAGCAGAGTTGACTCAAGATCGAAATTAAAAACAAGACAAATGTAACAGTGTGGGGTTGGTAAAGGTGGTTAATGAAATCAACTAAATGCAAAAGATCCCCATCCATTCTCTGATGATTGCATAAACCTGCACGTGGAGAGGTTTGCATTTAGTGCTGAGACGTTTGGCATTTGAAAATATTTGTGAAATTCCTCATCTGTCAAAAGCTAACGTTGCCGAGCAGGGTGGCTCATGCCTGTAATCCCAGAACTTTGGGAGGCCGAGGCAGGTGGATCACTTGAGGCCAGGAGTTCGAGACCAGCCTGACCATTATGGAGAAACCCCATCTCTACTAAAAATACAAAAAAATTAGCTGGGCCTGGTGGCATTCACCTGTAATCCCAGCTACTTGAGAGACTGAGGCATGAGAATCACTTGAACCCAGGAGGTGGAGGTTGCAGCGAGCCGAGATTGTGCCACTGCTCTCTAGCCTGGGCGACAGAGTGCGACTCTGTCTAAAAAAACAAAACAAAACAAAAAGCTGATGTTAAAGACCAAAAAGAGAGAGCAGAGCTTGTGAAGCCAGTGTTAGGAGAAGGGACAGGACCACTTGAACAAGCTTGCTGGGACAGAGCCAACTCATGTGTTTTAGTGAAATGTCATGGCCTGGGATCCAGTATTTGCAAAAGTGTGCTCTGCACACCAGAGTTATGTTATTTTAGCATTCCACTCTGTAATATTATTGGCCCTGATGGTTTAAAGTCCAGCACAAGTGAGAAGTCAGAGTGGTGTTAATAATGGCCAGAAGGGAGCGTGGAGTGGGGTTCTGAGGTGTCACTAGTGTTCAGCGACTTGATCTGGATGTGTTCAGTTTGTGAAATTTTGTCGAGCTTTACAATGAACATTTTCACTTTTCAATAAAAAGTTAAAATGTTTGAAAGCGGCAAGAAAACAAATGGGTATATCTGATTATTATCCAACATACTAGCATTGCCTGAACCTGAAAACACCAATTAGGAAGGCTTGTATGGCAATTCCGTCCTTCCCTCCTTCCTCCCTCCCTTCCTTTTTCCTTCCTTCCTCCTTTCCTTTCTTCCTTCCTCCCTCCCTCCCTTTTTCCTTCCTTCTTTCCTTTCTTCCTTCCTCCCTCCCTTCCTCCCTCCCTTCCTTCCTCCCTCCCTCCCTTTTTCCTTCCTTCCTCCCTCCCTCCCTTTTTCCTTCCTTCCTTCTTTCCCTTCTTCCTTCCTCCCTCCCTTCCTTCCTCCCTCCCTTTCTTCCTCCCTCTCTCCCTTTTTACCTTCCTTCCTCCCTCCCTCCTTTTCCTTCCTTCCTTTCTTCCTTCCTCCCTCCCTTTTTTCCTTTCTTCCTTTCTTCCTTCCTTCCTTCCACAAATCCTTTATGCCTATTCTGTTTATTCTACATGATTCTGTTTCCCTTTCTTCAGAGCACTTTTCATTATCTAAAATTATCTTGTAATTGGTTTTGTTTGCTGGTGTTGCATCTGTTCCCCCTCCCCATAGAATGCAACATCATGAAGGAAGGTACCTTGTGTTTCTCATTCACCGCTGTATCTATCCCCAGGGCCTAGCAAGTGCCTGGCACAGAGCAAACACTCAGTGAACATTAGCTGGTTTCACAAACCAAAGAAATCAGGGCAGCATGCTAAGCCTTGGACTTTTCCAACGCATACCTCTATTGTAGTGCTTGGTTGCATGGTCATTTTAAACGTGCAAATATTACTGAGCCTGTACAAAGCTCTGGAATTGCTGCAAAGAACAAAGCGGAAAGTCCTGTGCACCCTCCCAGAGCTTAGAGTTTAAAAAGCAATTAAGGTAACAGGTGACAAGACTTGTAAAAGGGAAAATATAAAGAGCTGCTGGAGATCAGGAAGAATGTACTTAGAGCTGAGCACGGTGGTGGCTCACACCTGTAATCCCAGCACTTTGGGAGGCTGAGATGGGTAGATTACCTGAGGTCGGGAGTTCGAGACCAGCCTGACCAACATGGAGAAACCCCGTCTCTACTAAAGATACAAAAAATTAGCCAGGCATGGTAGCTCATGCCTGTAATCTCAACAGTTTGGGAGGCAGAGACAGGAAGATCACTTGAGACCAGGAGTTGGAAACCAGTCTGGCCCACATAGCAAGACCCCATCTCTATAAAAAAGCTGTTTTTTTTAAACTTGTTTTAAAAATAAGTGAGACAGAAAGAAGCACGTGCTCAGTAAAGAGCTGGGTCACCTTGATGGCAGGAGCTAGAACAGAAACCACAGACTAGCTTCTGAGCCCCTAAAGACCCTCTCATCAGGAAGCTTTCCTGGGTTCCCTATATATTCACAAGCCCACCTACCTCGACTAAGCCTAAGTCAGAATTTCTTAAAACAAACGATTAAGAACTGAACTGTGTCCCCTCTAAATTCGTATGTTGAAGGCCTAAACCCCCAATGTGACTATTTAGAGGTAGAGCCTTTAAGGGGGTGATTAAGGTTAAATGAGATTGTAAAGGTGGGGTCCTGATCTGATAGGACTGCCATCCTTATAAGAAGAGGAAGACACTTGGCCAGGCGTAGTGGCTTACACCTGTAATCCCAGCACTCTGGGATGTCGAGGCGGGTGGATCGCTTGAGCTCAGGAGTTCAAGACCACCCTGTGCAACAGGGCCAAATCCCATCTCTACAAAAAAAAAAAATATATATATATATATATATATAAATTAGCCAGGCATGGAGGTGTGTACCTATAGTCCCAGCTGGTCCCAGCTGCTTGTGGGGGCTGAGACAGGAGGATTGCTTGAACCTGTGAGGTTGAGGCTGCAGTGAGTCAAGATTGCAGCACTACACTCCAGTCTGGGGGAAAACGTGAGACCCTGTCTCAAAAAAAGAAGGCAGAGGAGGCGGGGGGAAGGAGGAAGAGGAGGATGAGGGGGAAGAAGAAGGAGGAGGAGGGCAAGATGACACTGCGATACTGGAGAGCCATCTCTCTCTCCACGCACAAAGGAAAGGCCATGTGAGGACACATAGCAAGAAGATGCCATCTGAAAGCTGAGAAATGAGGCCTCACCAGAAAGCAACCCTGCTTGCACCTTACTCTTGGACTTTGGGGCTCCAGAACTATAAGAAAATAAATTTCTGTTGCTTTGTGGTATTTTGGCATGACAGCTCTAGCAGACCAATACACCCAGTGTATCTGATTTTGTGGCTTTTAATTACATATATTAGCTGGGACTCTGCTAATGCTGTGGTACCACGAAGGTCTTCATGAGAACATCTTTTATTCATTCAGAAAGAATAATTCACCATCAGTATATTAGTAGATGGCCTATAAATTCTTCCAGAAATGGGAGATCAAAAGGCATTGTTAGAAGTGGTTTAAATATTGCCCCGATACGTTGTTTACCACTTTCTTCTGAGTCGTCCATTCATCCAACAAACGTTTATTGCATGCCAACTATGTACCCAGAAAAGAGCACTGACCAAGTCCTTCTTTCATGGGGCTGTGTCTGTTCAACAGGAAGACCAAGAGAAAGCAATTCAGGTAGAGGATACAAGTACAAACTCCCTGAGACAGAAATGAGATCATGTGAAAGCCCCTTTGGCCAAAACTTAGAATTATCACTGGGTTTGAAGGGTGGAGTAGATGCTCAATAACTATTTGTTGTTTGAACAGAATGTTTAATCATATCCCATGCTCGCCTTATCCTCTGGAACTGATAACAGGTATACCAGAAATCCTAAAGCCCTGTAGTGGGCTGAATCCACAGACATGGGCTTGGATCCCTGCCCTGCCTCTTCTCTTGTCAGTATCAAGGGCTATCGACGGTCTAGTATACTTAGAAAAGAAAGCCAACATTTAATGCCATTGGATACTATGTTATTCAAACCTTGTTGTGTTATCCAATCTTGTTATCCAAAGTGTGGTCTTCAGACCAGCAGCATCAGCATCACCTGGAAGCCTACTCGAAATGTAGAATCCAGGCCAGGTGCGGTGGCTCATGCCAGTAATCCCAGCACTTTGGAAGGATCACTTGAACTCAGAAGTTCAAGACCAGCCTAGGCAACATAATGAGACCCTATCTCTCCAAAAAATTTAAAAATCAGTCAGGCACAGTGGCTTATGTCTGTAGTCCCAGCTACTTGGGAGGCTGAGGTGGGAAGATCACTTGAGCCTGCAAGATGGAGGCTACAGTGAGCTGTGATTGTACCAATAAACTCCAGTCTGGATAGCAGAGTGAGACACTGTCTTTAAAGAGACAGACACAGAGAGAGAGAGAGAGAGAGAGAGAGAGAGAGAGAGAGAGAGAGAATTCCTGGCCCTACCCAGACGTTCAGAATTTGAATTTTAGCAGATTCATGCGAACATGATAGGTCGAGACTTGTTGCTCTAGAAAACACTTTATATTCCTTATTTTATTTCATCCTTGGAAGAAAGACATTAAACGTGGACTCATGTCAAAAATATGACAACATCATCCTCTCCCTTGTCTTCAGTTCATATCAACATTTTTTTAAGCCTCTGAGAAATACAATGACCCTGTGGGATGCAGAGACAAGATTCAGGAGGAAGATTTGGATCTGAAAAGAGCTGCTAATGCAGGAGGCCCTTGCAGGGAGGAAACTCAGAAGTGTTTGGTCTCCATGTTTTGTTTGGCTTGTCCCAGAAATCAGAGTCGAATCGGGACAGATTCCCCTGAGAAAAACAAAGACCGACCATCCCTCACTGAGTCATGTCTTGTATGCTTTAAAGGGAGCAAGGAAGAGTGCTTTGGAATAAGCTCTTACAATGTTGCAGAAAGCAGACAATTACTAGCATTGGTTACACACTGCTTCAGGGTCTCCAGGCCTTCCAGGCCAGGGGTGTGTCTTCCCTGGGGAATCGATTGTGAATGTTTGTGACTCAGTGTTATCTTTGGTAAGTAGGAAGCACTGGGATTTGATTAGACACAGCTGGTGCAGCAAAGGGTCATTTGTCCAGAAAATTAGGGCTGTCTTGCCTGCAAAGCTGTAAGTGGGAAAAGTGCAGGGTCGGTTGAAATGGTTTCAGCATCCATGGGCCAAATGAAAAGGCGCAAAGCAGAGCATAATCTATAATTCAGGAGCAGGACCGCTACATCAGAGAGAAAAGCACATACATGCAGGATGGGTTCCATTGCCTGAACGTCTTCAGGAAAATGATTATGATTATTTTGCACAGGAAGGAAAAATGTTTCCAAGAATCGATGGACACTGTTTGGAAATGCCCATAAGCTGGCATAAGAGACAGGACAGGAAGGGCCCGAGGATCTATTTTACAGATCGTTTAAAGGTGCTGACAGCACAATCAATTACTCTGGCAATTTTCTAACTTTAGAACATCATCCTAAAGGTAGATTTTTCCCTCCCCACCCCTCAAATGCCTCCTCTCAGATTAGTCAATTTTGCTGACCCTCCAGCAGCAGATTGGGAGAGTAAAGAGATGAACCATGCACTAGGGTGGCTCACAGAAGGGCAAAAGTTGCCCCCTTGACCACCTCCTCCCCCTCATTAAATTGGGATGAGGATCAATCAGGGAGGAAAATGCAAACACCACCTCCAAAGTCACAGGAATGGAAAACCACACTCTAGGCAATGTAGATTCACATGCAGATTCCGCTGAGAGTCACCTAGACTAGGAGTCAGCAACTTTTTTTTGTGAAGGGCCACATAGAATATTTTAGATGTTGCAAATCCTCAGTTCTCTCTATTGCAACTCTTCAACTCCGTCACTGTAGGGTAAAAGCAGCCATAGATGATATATAAGTTAATGTACGTAAAGAGTTTCAATAAAACTTTATTGACCAGAACAAGTAGTGGGCCAAATTTGGCCCACAGGCCAGAGTTTGCCAATCACTGATCTAAAAAAATGTAGCCCTATCTTCTCATTGTGCAGATGGACAAGCAAGACTCAGGTGAGAAATGACTGCCCAAGGTCACACATCTTGGTGAAGACAGAGCTCTAGGGGAAAGCCTAAAATGATGACTCTGCCTCCTAAAGCTCTCTCTACCATACCACACGTCCCCTCTGTTTCTTCCTTCCTATCTTCTTCCCCTCTATGACTTGCTTAACACTGGGGGTGCCATATGCAAGCAAACAGTGCTTTCATTCACACAGCTTTCAGCCTACGGCTACACTAACAGACCATTTTTTAAATAAGCTTACTTAAAGAATCAGCATTAAGTTTGCATTGGTTTACAAATGTTAATTTTCTAAAACCACTGCAATTAAATTATTAGAGTAGTGCTGTCCTGAGCATGCACTACCCTTGACAATATATCTTCTCTTGTTGTAAGTATGTAATCATTTGTGGATTAAGTATTCAGGTAATTGTGTTTGTTGAAAGGAAATTTTTTTTAATGTAAATAAGAGGTAGAAAAAGAAAGTGCTCACTATCCCATTATTCAAAGATACCCACATTAGCAATCTGGTGTGATTTCTTCCACTTCCTCACATGGCTTTACATAGGCATGGTTAGATATATGATTATTTGTGTGTGTGTGTGTGAACATACACGTGAGTGTGGTGTGTATTGGGGCGTAACAAAAATGGGATCCTTCTCTATGTACCACTTTGCACAGGCATAACATTGCTTCTGTGGTGAAATGCCTTTCCTTCATGTCAAATAATTTACAATAAATTTTTGGAACACAGCCTGCTCTTGAGTTGTCATTTGCCTAGATTTCTTAAGAGCCTATGGGGCCTAAGAGAAAGTAGTGTTGGTGCTGGCTGGGATGAGGCGGGCGTGACTTTGTTGGTCTAGTTGTAAACATACCACCATTAGCAGAGGGCAACCCTGGCAAAGATCTAGACCCACGAGCATCCAATGACAAATAATTCATTGCAGGGAAATATTTTGGCATGAGCCTCCAGGGAGTGGACTGGGATTTTTTTTTTTTTTAACATTCTCCATCTCAAATTTATGAATGTGACAGGCAAGTAAAAAAATGAGACCCTCTTAGGTTGGGAGACTCGGGTTGTGACAACTGAAACCCCATGAATTCAGCGGTTTCTTCCTCTTTGAACGGTGCCTCATGTTGAACGAACAGTCTGTGTCTTAATCCAGTCCAGCAAAGGGAAGTTCTGTGATCCATATTGATTAATTCCATCCACCCACTTTGAGGGCCTGAGTCTACAAGTGTATTCCTGAGGATTTTCTCAGTTGTCAGCAACAGATACCAACTCTGGATTGCATAAGCAAAGCAGGACATTCCTGGAAGATGAATGAATAGGCTCACGAACCCTGAAGAAAAGACTCAGAAAAGACAGGAAGCAAGGCACTGTGGCAAGGGAGGAAGAACCAGTGGTGACATTCTTCAAGTCATGATTATCCGGGTCATGGACATCTGGGTCAATGGATCTCCAACCCATTTTCAGTCTTTGCATCACTCTACTCAAGACTTCAGTTTTCTGGAGAGTCCAGCTGATCTTCCTGGGTCTCATTCTCACCCCTTTACTAAGGAAAGGACAGCACCTTGATCGACATCTCCAGCTCGGGGAGAAAGTTCTCCCAAAACAAAACGAGAGTAACATTCCTAGGAGAAGGAAGAATGAATGCCAAGAAGGCAGAAATCACATATGTCTGCAGCTGTAGGTAATATGCTAGGATAATAAGCTAAAATAGACCAAAGCGCACGCTGCACAGCCACATGGTTTGTTTCCTTCCATAGCATAGACTCGCCTTCTTCCTTAGAACCATGATGCCTGGGGATGTGGCGGGGACCTGCATTTCTCAGCTTCCCCTTACAGCTAGGTGTAATCATGTAATTACATTCTAAGTTTCAGTCAAAGCAAAAGCAGCTTTGCTTTTTCTTCTGACTGGAATAAGAGTATGATGGCTTGAGCCAGAGCAGCCATCCTGAGCCACGTGGTAACTTTGGATGTGGAGGCTATCCATGGCAAAACAGCAAGCTTGATCTTGACTGATTACTTGTGAACTTTTAAAAGGGAGAGAAATAAATATCTAGCTTATTTATGCAAACAAAATTTGGAGGTTTGTTGCAAACAATCTAATCCTAAATAATACAGGGTCCATCTATGGTAACCGCATTAAAGAGGAAAAGCAATGGGAGATCCAGGAAGCCAAAATCCTGAGCTGCCTGGAGACGGAGAATCAGGGAGGGCTTCATGGAATAGGCACTTGTGGAATGGAAAAGGGACAGGAGTGAGAAATGAGTCCTTTAGTCCAGCCAGTGAGGATGACTTGGTGAAAGATAAAGAGTAGAAGGGTTTCATTGAATGTAGGGGACCGAAGCAGATCTTTCATACACAGCAAACTCATAAACATGACATCAAAAAGCAGGCTGGGTTGGGGCCGATTCTAGATAGTTTCGAACTCTAAGAAAAAGAGTTGAAACTTTGTCCTCTAGATCAGGGGTCAACAAATTTTGTCTGTAAAGGTTCAAATAGTAAATATCTTAGGTGTTGTGAGCCTCAGATGGTCTCTGTCACAATGGCTTCACTGTTGTCACAGTTAATAGACGATGTGTAGGCAAAGAGTCATCGCTGTGATCCAACAAGGCAGTATAAAAACAGGCATCCAGACTGTAGACCTTGGCTTACTGACCCCTGCTATTGGCTTAGGGTCCCCAAAGTATGTCCGTTTGACCACTTGTCCCTAGATATGGTTCAACAGACACATGGTTCTGTTAACATATAAGGTTGGGAAATGCTGCATTCTTTTTCTGTCTCCTAGAGAGCCACAGTGCATCTTAGTGCAGTAAAGGCTCTGATAAGTCCTGCAGCAAGGAAACCTACTAGACCTTGTGTAAGCCCTGCACTTCCCTAACTTATTATAAAAGACATTTTTAGTTCCAAAGAAGAGACTTTGACAGCCTTGTGTAAGTGATGGGACCCCACTAAACCAAGGGTTTCCAGAAGTGAGTCTGTGGAAACATTTCCACTGGCTCTCTGTGAACTGATCAAAGTCACATCATCAGTCTGGTCAGTTTGTCAAAATGAGACATTTATTTTATAGCTCTGTTCTTAATTTTAAAATTATATCCCTTCTACTTTGATGCTGAATTTTTTATCTCTTATGAAGTGATGACTTTAAAGGAAGGTAAGCATCAATCCATTAGATTTACTTATTAGGCGAAATAAAAACCTGAAAACCCTATGACAAGCCCAGATGATAGTTGTGCATTGATTTTTAATTGTGAAATATAGCACATATACAGAAGAGAGCACAAAATGCAGCTGTACAGCTGAACTATCACAAAACGAATACCTGTGTAACCACAATTTAGGTCAAAAATAAAATATTGCCAGCACCCCAGAAGCCCCTCTGCTGGCACTTCTCCTCATCATCACTTCCCTCCTGCCAAAGGAGAACACCACCCTGATTTCCAACACAAAAGCCTGCCTTTAGTTTTCTAAATGGATTATAAGTGATACATTCTTTCACACCTGGGTTTTCTTGACCAACATTTTCCTTTCTTTTTTTCTCTTTCTCTTTCTCTCTCTTTCTTTTTCCTTGCCTTCCTTCCTTTCTTTCTCTTCCTTCCTTTCTCTTCCTTCTGAGATGCGCCTATGAGCCTACTAGCCACATCGCTCACAGAAAGTTCTGTTAGGCAGCTCTGGTCTAGGGAAACGCAGAGGAATAGGGCACCATCCCTACCTTGCTTTTGGATCAGTGAAACAGCCCCAGACAATTGGATTTCACAGTCCAGCAAAAACTTTTAAAAATACACTAAGAAAAAGAAAAGGCAATTCACAGAGCTGGAAAAATATCTGCCCTGCCTATGACTGGCACGGGGTTCTGTAAATAATATTTTAAATCTCCTCAAACCAGAAAATGAGAGAACAACTCAGTAGAAAAATGCAAGAGACTTGAACAGGCATCTGTTCCACCTGCCTCATCTTCCACCCTCCCCTCTCCCTGGTTCCACCTCCCCAGATGTGTCAAGCTTCTCCCTCCCTCCCTCCCTCCCTCCCTCCCTTCCTCCCTTCTTCTCTCCCTCCTTCCCTCCCTCCCTTCCTCCCTTCCTTCCTTCCCAGTATCTCACTCCATTGCCCAGGCTGGAGTTCAGAGACGCGATCTTGGCCCATTGCAACCTCTGCCTCCCAGGATCAGGTGATCCTCCCACCTCAGACTCCTAAGTAACTGGGCCCACAGATGTGTGCCACCACATACAGTGAATTTTTGTGTTTTTTGTAGAGACAGGGTTTTGCCATGTTGCCCAGGCTGGTCTCAAACTCCTGGCCTCAAGCCATCTGCCTGCCTGTGCCTCCCAAAGTGCTGGAATTACAGGCATGAGCCACTGTCCCTGGCCCCAGTATATCTCTATCATTCCTCCCTGTTGTTGTATTTCACACAGATTCGTTCATTTTTGATGATGCACAGTATTGCATTGCATGAAGGGCATTCTGGTTGCTGCCAGTTTGGAGTTACTACAAATAGCGCCACCGGGAACCTTTTGTCACTTGTGCATACATTTCTGTTTGATATACACATGCCCCACCTACACACCTAGGTGTGGATTTGCTGGATCATACACGTGAATATCTATTTTGATTAGGTTAGTTGTATGTTCAAGGACTGACCCAATCAGTGCCTGTGGAATCAGTGGACACGTCCCCCTTTCATTGCTGAAAATGAGCTGGTTTGGGTAATAAATTATAAAGCTGCCCTGTCTTTAGTGGATAACACCATTCTGCTTTCCAAAGAGGTTGTGCCCATTACACTCACACCGACATTTATGCGAGTTTGAGTCACTCCACATCCTTGCCAACATTAGTATGGATAGCCTTAATTCTAGAAACTCTGATGTATGTCCTTAGTCTGATATCGTTCATCGTTTCCATCTGAGCCATGCTGGTGGGTGTGGGTAGCGCCTTCTTGTGGCTTTAACGGGCACTTCTCTGTCTCCTGGTAGGATTCAGCACATCTTCATCCTGTATTGACCATTCAGATATTCTCTTTTGGAAGATCCCTGTTCAAGTCTCTTGCATTTTTCTACTGAGTTGTTCTCTCATTTTCTGATTTGGGGAGATCTTAAAATATTATTTACAGAACCCCGTGCCAGTCATAGGCAGGGCAGATATTTTTCCAGCTCTGTGAATTGCCTTTTCCTTTTCTTAGTGTATTTTTAAAAGTTTTTGCTGGTCTGTGAAATCTAGTTGTCTGGGGCTGTTTTACTGATCCAGAAGCAAGGTAGGGATGGTGCCCTATTCCTCTGCATTTCCCTAGACCAGAGCTGTCTAACAGAACTTTCTGTGAGCTATGTGGCTAGTAGGCTCATAGGCGCATCTCAGTCAGACAAAGAAAGTGAGTCTTTAATTTTACGGAATTTTAATTTAAATAAGCCACATGTAGCCAGTGGCTACCATATTGGACAGCACAGTTTCAGAGCCTGGTACACTGTAAACAATGAATGAATAGATGTGTCTGAGTAGGGAAATGGATTGATGGAAACGGTCTGTTTAGAAGAACAGCCAATCTGAAGACTTCAGCTGAAACTCCTGGGCACAAACATAATAGGCTCTACACTGTCCTACATTTACTCTTTCCTACCACCCCCAAAATTCAGTTTCCAAACAGCAGCAGAGCAATGATTTTAAAATTCAGATTCAATTGTGTCTGCCCCTTGGTTAAAACCCTTCACTAGTTTCACACCATCCTTCATATAAAACACCACATTGTATATTAGAGATGCCAGAATCTAGTTCCACCTGCCTCATCTTCCAACCTCCCCTCTCCCTGGTTCCACCTTCCCAAATGTGTCAAGCTTCGTCCTCCCTTGGGGACTTTGCACATGCCAGCTGTTCTTCCTGGGTGCCTTTTCTTCTTCCCTCCTTCCTACTCTCCACTCCCTTCTCATCTGGCTGGCACCTTCCCCTCTGTATTCATTTGCAGGGCTGCCATGACAAGGTACCACAATGGGAGTGGATAAAACACAGTTCTGGAATATGAAAGTCCAAGATCAAGATGTCATGCTCCTTTTTTTTTTTTTCCTTATTTTTTCAAATAAACTACACATAGGTACACATACATTTAGAGACAGGAACAGGTTAACAATGAAGGTTTAATCATTTAATATACCTTTCTCCTGTTGTATTTTAGAACAATTTTTTTCCTTCCTAATTTATTACATTCTTTGCAGCAGTAAGTAATCAGTTTTTCTTTTTTTTTTCAAATGATAGAGATATTTTTATTTTTTTAAAAAAGAAAGAAAGAAAAAAAAATGAAGAAGAGGAGGAAAAAGGAAGAGAAAGAGAGAGAGAGAATGGGAGTATTGCTTTCTTGCCCAGGCTAGAATGCAATTTAGTAATGGGTATTGAAAACCTCTTTTATACCAATAATTATACTTAATGATGTAGTCAGGAAGGAATAAGGGAAGAAAATAACAAACAAACAGCCAACCAATATTTCATTTAAACCTATGAAATGCTATGCGATTACTGAGGAGTGATTTACCTCCAATTATGTAGTCACTTTTGGAATAGGTGTGAGGTGGTGATGTATGTTTTGTGTATTTGAAGTGAAGAGTTCTATAAATGTTTATTAAGTTTACTTGTTCCGAGTCTGAGTTCAAGTCCTGAATGTCCTTGTTAATTTTCTGTCTCGTTGATCTATAGAATCATTAGCTCTTCTTGTTAAATTGATCCTTTTGCCATTATGTAATGTCCTTCTTTGCCTCTTTTGATCTTTGTTGCTTTAAAGTCTACTTTATCAGAGGTGAGAATTGCATCTCCTGCTTTTTGTTTATTTCTTTATTTTTACTCTCCGTTTGGTTGGTAAATCTTCCTCCTCTTTGTTTTTAGTCTTTGTGTATCGTTGCATGTGAGATGGGTCTGGATGCAGCATACCAATGGGTTTTGGCTTTTTATCCAATTAGAATATATATAAGTTTAATACTGGCATTTGATGCTAGCTGGCTGTTTTGCCCATTAGTTGGTGTAAATTTTTCATTGTGTTAATGCTCTTTGCTTTTTGATATATTTTTGGAAAGGCTGATATTGGTTGTTCCTTCATATGTATAGCACTTCTTTCAGAAGCTCTTGTAAAGCAGGCCTGGTGGTGGTGAAGTCTCTAAGTACTTGTTTGTTCGCAAAAGATTTAATTTTTCCTTCACTCAGAAAGCTTAGTTTGGCTGGATAGGAAATTCTGGGTTGAAAACACAGTTCTGGAATATGAAAGTCCAAGATCAAGATGTCATGCTCTTTTTGAAGGTGATTTGCTGGCAATTTTTGGTGCTCCTTGGCTTGTGGAAATACCATTCTGCTCTCTGCCTCCTGTTCTCATGTCCTTCTCCCTGTGTGTGTCTGTCTCTAAATTTCCCGTTTATAAAGATACCAGTCATATTACATCAGGGTCCCACCCTACTCTACCCTAACCTCATCTTAACTAATTACACCTGCAACAACACCATTTCCAAATAAGGTCACATTCTGAGGTCTAGGGGTTAGGACTTTGACAGATGAAAGTTGGGGAGAAGAGGATGGAATTGAACCCATAACAACATTCTTCCAGTCTGAGATAAAATGTCACTTACACAAGACAGTTTTCCCCTATTTCCCAGACCAAGTGCCACCCCTCCCTCCCCCATCATTATACCTGTGCATTGCCTTTGTGCACTTCTCAGAGCTCAGATCAACTGCTTGTTTTATGCTTGTCTTCCACCACCAGATTAAGTTTCATGGGAACTTAATGTTAACAGAGACTCTACTACTTTCTTTGTATAGTATCTTCAGGGACTGGCACACTGAGGGGCACATAGTAGGACTTCTAACCATTTTTCACCAGTGGATGTGCCAGTCACGAATAAGCCACAAAGTGCCGAGTGATATTTACCAGCTCAGATTCCAGAGGCCGACAGACTAGGTTCAAATCCCAGCTCTGCAGTGTCTTAGCTGAACCATCTCTATCACATCACTCACTTTATCCATGACTCAGTTTTCTCCTCTGTAAAATCCCTTCTTCATCAGGTGTCAGGTGAGTGAATACACATGAAAAGTATAAACATCCGTACCTGGTGCAGGGCAAAAACCCAATGAGGTTAGCACTTCAGACAGGGAATGCTGAAATCAGTATCTTGGGTAACATTGCTTCCTTTCAAGACAATTCTCTCATTTCACAAGGTCATCGTCGTCCATCTCCTTCCATCCCTGCCTTTTGTATTCTGCTGGTTTGGCCATGCTTCTCATTGGAATGCAATTTCATGCAGTTTGGAACGAGATGATGTTCCTTGAAACTTCCACCCTGTGGCTCTCTCGAGATTTCTTGGAGATAGAAAAGTTGATTTGGCTCTGTTCAGAACCTGTTTGAACATTCGTTGCACATACTTCAAAACCGAGCCCCTTGGACTTCTCACCCATTTACTCTTGGCAAAAGGCAACTTCCTGCTTCTGAGAAGTTAAGCTTTCAAGCTTAGGGGAAAAGGCTTTTTGGACAACAAACAGCCCTATAAAAACAATATTTTGATGAGTTAAGTGTAAATGAATCAGAAACACATGGATTAAGCTTCTCTTGATGTACACATGGGTTTAATAATTATTGGGGGTGGGAGAGAAGGGAAATGGGGCTGGAAAAGCTGTGTCTTGGGTTTTATCAAATCTAAAATGTTTGAGAAGTAATTCAAGACATTCCACACACCCCCAAGTGTAGCCAGATTTTCCGATTCCACTTCCAAGGAGCCACACAGGATCTTTCTAGTAACAACTGAGTGCTCCACAGTGCCAGGTTTTCATGGCTTCTGATTGGCTGGGCATAAAGCTATGATTTATGAGACCATTCAAAGATTTATATATTGCCATTATAACAAATTCCTTCCAAACGGAACGGTACCCAAATGCAGCTTTAAAAATATCTTTCCTGTTAGAAGCCTCCTTTCTATTCACAAAACTCTCCTTCTTTTCCTTTTCCCCAACCCCTCCTTAAACCACAGATCCCCCCACGAGGTCTCAGACCAATGAAGACTGAGGGAATTAATTTTACCATGACTGAAACGTGTTTCACTTTGGATTGAGTTTTAAATGACTTGGGTCTCTATAAACTGAGGGTCACAAGAAGGTTAGAGCTAAAGGGCTTATAAGTTAGGTGAAGGGTGGAAGGGGTGGAATTTTATAAATGCTTATTGCTTTCATAAAAAGAAAAGCTAAGTTGTGTTCGTGCTCAACACAGTCAAACACTTAATATATCAGGGCACGCTGTTTCCTAGAGGAAATGTCCCATATTGATTTGGTGGGCTTCCATCTTCCTCCATTTCAATGACATCATCAATGTTGGGCATCTGGTTAGGATAAGTAACTTCTTCCACATGTCACCATCCATGTGTCCTTCCCCAAAATAAATTTTGAGTCACTTCAAGCTCTGAGGTATTCTAAATCACTTGGCTTAACAGGCAGCAGAAAAGTGAGGTGAGAGGTAGTGGGAAGAAGGACTTCCTGATTTTCTGATTCATTGTCCCATAGGTCTTGCTTCAAACGACATACTCACGAGTCCCACCCAGCATGGAGTACAGAGGTTACCAGAAAAAGAAATAACAGAGTTAAGCTCCCATGAGGTTCACGGTAGGCACATGATTGCAAAATTGAAATCAGAGGGATGACTGCTTTAGCAAACCCACAAGTGATGGCAATCCAACATAGAAAACCCATTGCCTAAATGACCCAAGCCATCTGTATTAGTCAGCTATGCGAAAATAATGCTGCATAACAAACAATGCCAAAATTCATTATAAAGACCCTCATTTACTCTCATGTTCACAGGTCTGTGAACTGACTACAACCAGCTGAGCTAGGATGAACTTAATGCTCTAGATTCTGACTCTGGGCTCCAGACTATAAACTGGGTTTAGATCTGCTTCTAGTGTCTTTCACCCTCCCTGTACCAGCAGTCACCTAGATCATGTAGTCTGCTCTACGTGTCACATTCTAGATCCCAGGTCTACAACTCCTTCTCAGATACAGACATTGCTACTATACTACATTGCTTCCTGCTATCTTTAATATATTACTTAAGTACTAAAATATCTAATAAGTACATATATTCTCATGTCTAGCTCTTACCATGATGTCATCAGCTCAGGACTGTATGACTTTTATAAAAACAGCGGCAGCTACTTGGACCTGTTCTTCACATGATGCGTCACTGGAGACAAGAGGTCACAGTCAACTGCACAAGCACATTCCACGTCTCTGCTCATGTTCCAAGTCTCTGCCCACATCACACCTACTAGCACTCCATTAGGCAAAACAAGTCCCCAGCAAGTAATAGAGTCAAGGGGCAGGAAAGTCCCCCCACCCAACCATGAGGCCATGTCAGAGTTGTGAATGTGTCATATGTCTTCAAGGAACTCAAGAATTAGGACCAATTATTCCATCAAATCATCCCAAGTATTTCTTGATCCTTCCTCTCCATCCACACCACATATCAAACCACCAACTCCTGCTAATGCTACCTGCTTATAAATGTCTATCCATCCATTTCTCCATCCCCTCTACACCACCTATTCTAAGCCCCCAACATCTCTCATCTGGACCACTCTCATAGCACCCTCCCTGCTGGTGCCACTTCAAGCCATTTCCTACATTGTGACCAATGTGGCCTTCCTAAAGGACATATCTGATAGTGTCTCTGCTCTGCCTCTTGATGGGCTTCCCTTCATACACAGGGTCAAGTCCAGAAGCCTTAACTTGAGCCACAGGTCTACCTCTTTGTTCTTATTTCATGTCTGTTCTCTCTCACTCTCTGCCTCAGTCACGCTGTCTTCCCCTCCAAGCCTCCAAAACACATGTTCTCATCTGTCATAATGACTTTCTCTCTTGATGGTATAGAAGGCTCTTCCTACCCTCTCTTTCCCTGGATAACTTCCTATTTTTCACATCTCTACTGAAGAAATGTGTTTACAAGGAAGCCTCCCTTGATGCCATAAACCAAGGTAGATGCTGGTTTTTAAACACAACTGAAAATGTCCATGTAGGAGTCTAGTTCCCCTACCCTCAGACCTAAGAGGGACTTTATGACTGTCCCCATGAGTAGAATACAGCAAAAGTGACAGAGCATGCCCTCTGAGGCTGGCTTAGGAAACCATGTCACTTCTGCTGGCTTCTCTTGGGACACTAACCCTTGAAACTCAGTCTCCATGCTGTAAGGAAGCCCAGGACACATGGAGAAGCCCATGTAACTGAGGCCTCTCAGCCAACAGCCCCAGCTGAGCTACCAGCTGACAGCAAGCATCAGCCTTCCAATCACATGAATAGGCCACTTTGGAAGTGATGTCCCAGCCCCTAGCCAACCCAACCAATGTCACATGGGGAAGAGACAAGCCTTCCCCACTGAGTCCAGCTCAAGTGCAGATTTGTGAGCAACATTGTTGCCATTGTTGTTTTAAGATTGCTGTCATCTTAAGTCACAAAGTCTGGGGGCAGTTTGTGACTCAGCCTTAGATAACAAGGACTATGCCCCAGTTTATGGCTTTTAAGTCATTGTGATATCCTGTCACTCTAACCCGTAAGCTATAAAGGCACAGACCATGTGTGTCCTACTTACTGCTGTAGCAATCTGTCTCTGTTGCACAGCAGGTGCTTAGAACATATTTTTTGACCAATGACAGGGATCTGGGTTTTGGTAGGAAAAGCCAACCTTCTCTGGGAATGCAGGCTCTTAAGCAAACCCCTCCTTCCCTTGCCACTCTGTTCCTCATTGCAGTCACAAATGACACCTCCAAACCTACTTGTATTTTAAGTAAAGTATCTATGAGAGTTCCAGCAGGAAATAGAACACCCAGATTAGAATAATTTGAAAATAGTGTAGTTTTCTGTGGCTGCTGTAACCAACAACCACAAACCAAGTGGCTTAAAACCACAGAAATTTATTCTCTCCGTCCTGGAGACCAGAAGTCTGCAATCAAGATGTCAACAGGGCCACACTGTCCCTGACGGCTCCAAGGGAGGGTCCTCCTTGCCTCTCCCACTCCCAATGGCTCCAGGTGTTCCTTGACTGTGACTGCCTCGCTCCAACCTCTGCCTCTGTCTTCAGATGATCTTTTTGCCTTCTCCTTGCTTGTCTCTCCTTTGTCCCTTGTAAGGACACTTGTCATAGGATTTAGAGCCCACCCAGGTATTCCAGGATGATCTTATCTCAAGACCTTTCACTACAGCTGCAAGGACCCCATTTCCACATTCAATGTTTCAGGGAGGAGGTTGTGGACATGTCTTTTTGAGACTATCGCTCTACCCATTACCTAGGGCTAATTCAATTTAAATGCATGGGAAGAGTTGAGGGAGCCATAATGAGGTACCCAGTCACAGTAGAACTGTTACCATCTGTAGAGCTTAAAGGAGGAGAATTGGGGGTGGTACCAGAACCAGAGAAAGAGAGGTGTGTGGCAACTCTCCAGGAGAAAGTGTCCCTCCAGGAAGAGGGATTCCTGGAGAAAAGTAGGGCCTTTGAATCCAAAGACCCAACCAGACCAAGGTAACCCAAGGAAAGAGTCAAAGGAGAAATCTCTCTTCCTCCTATCGCCCCTCTTCCAGGATGCCCTCGGTCAAGCCCAACCTAGAAGCCAGAGGGTAAGGGAGTCCACAGCGCCATCCTCATGGGTCAGCTTCCTAGGCAGAGAGCAAAGGAAGATGGAGAGTGGAGCTGGAGGGGCAAGCAGAAAAGATCTGGGACAAACAATGTGCTCAGAAAAGAAAGGATAAGAGGATCCCCCGTGGGCTTGCAGGTATAGTACAGAGACTTCCAACCAGAATGGAATGGGCTCCCTGTAAAGAGTTAAGAGAACTGTACCCTGCACCTGCTGTGCCACACAGAAGCTGGAGACCTAAAGTAAGTCACTTTTCTTCTCTCAGGCTTCCTTTCCTCTTCTGCAGAAAGAGGGAAATCTGATGTGTGCTACTTGCTTCAGATGGCCTGAAGTTCAAATAAGGGAATGGGTAGAAAAGTGTGTACTCTTCACAGAGGTATATTTTTTATCTCTTCTGCTTTCCAACCCCTGGAAGAGAACCTAACACATAGTAGATGCTAATATGTATTTGTCTAAATAATCGTGAAATTAAAACCCAATTGATATTTAGAATCCCATGGGGGGTGGATTCACAGCCCCTTTTACCCAATAATGGAGTGAACTGTGTGGACTAAAACCTTCTTGAGGTTATATCCTCTTATAACCTGCCTGCCTTATAAGCATGCTGCCCATTCAGAATTGGTCATTTCATACATTAAGTGGGTCCTGATGGTGGTAGTGGAGCTGCCAGTGATAGTCAGAAGCATACCATCTACAAAAAAAAGGACAGAAATACAACTCAGATTGGCTTAACCAAAAATGAGGATTTATTGGTTCACAAAACAAAAAAATTCATGTCAGATCAAGCAAGTTAGAATAAGGACCCATCAGTTCAAACAAGGACCCAGTTCCTCTCTCTCTCCGTTCTGTCTTGGAAACTTAGATTTGAACCGTGTTTATACACATCTGGACATCTGCACAAGACCCTCTGATGCTCTAGAAACTTCCTTTCCATTAGCAATACAGTGAACACATGGCTTCCCCCCAGCCTGAGGAGGAAAGAAGGTCTCCTCTGGTAGCTTTCTCTGAGGGGAAAAGAAGCCTGTCTTTGTCAAAAACCCAAACAAATGTCTTCTTGCGTTTCACAGGCCTGGATTGGTTCCATACTCAACCCTGAGCCAATGATTGTGATCTGGGCTGGGAGCACAGTGAGGGAAGATTTGCACATTGGCTTGTACTAGTTGGGTCTTGAAGCTGGTGTTGGGGCAGTCCCACCCAAACCACATGGCTAAGAGAGATAAACCTGTCCAGAATAATGCTAGGTAATAATGTGGGAAGAACAGATTGAATGCTGGCAAACCCACACAGACCACTGCCTCACATTTGAGTTACAATTTCCAAAGCTCCCTTCTCGCACATTGTCTCTGTGGACCCTTACAGAAGCTCTCTAAAAGACAGAATGAAGCCTTTTTGGCTCCAATATTTTCCACCATGCTTACCAAGTACGTGCACATCTCTTTCCCATCTCTGCATTCAGGGACACCGTGTTGGTAGCTTGAAGACAGCCATGCTGGGAATAGTTGCACCATGGGAACTGGAAAACTACACATCAGGTCAGTAAGTTTTGTTCAGAAAGTTGATTCACTGGCCCACTGAAGAGCTTCTGGCTCTGAGATTCTCCACGAAGTTCACCAAGGGGGTCAGAGAAGGATTTGTTTACCAGCCCCAATCATCCTCCATTCAACCCGCACGGTGGTCTTTCGAGAACAAGACTCGAACATTTCATGTACATTCTTCCATAGCTACCTATTACTTTCAAATTACCTTTCCAGATCCATTCCCTTACTCATCCTTTGAGCACTGGTCCTCAGTCATTTGCTGTTCCCAAAGCTCTGGCTGTTTTCTCACCTCTGTGACTGTGTATATGCTGTTTCCTCTGCTTGGAACATCATTGTTTCCATCCTCCACATGAGGGACTCCTCCTCCTCCTCCACCCAGACTCAATGCAAAGGCTGCAGGCATTCTCCTCCTCCAGGTAGAGCTGGCTGACCTGTCCTCTATGGTCCCACTGCCTCTCCACCCCAGAACTGCCAAATCCTTGCCAGAATTTAATTACTCATCTACACATCTGTCACCTCCAGATGACTGCCTGCCTGGTTCACTGTTGTATTCTCAACGTCTAGCACAGAGCCTAACCTATAGTAAATAGTTTAAAACTAATTCTCAGATCAACAATAAATAAAACCAAGAAGTATTTAACACCCACTATATGCCAGACACTGTACTAAGCACTGAAATTTGTGAGAGGAGTCAAGCTCTTTGGTCCTTGACCTCAAAGAGCTCAGATCATGCACACAAATAAGCAAGATTAGGACCTATGCTAACATAAACAACATGGAGACCTAAGTTAATCATCATTGCATCCCTTCCACTTAGCACTTAATATGTGCTAAACAACTGTTTGTGGAAAAAATGATGGTTCAAAACCCCCTTGGCTGATTCAGGCCAGGAGAGGGGCATTCTTGACTCGGCTGTCATTTGTAATACACCATCGTCACCAGACAGTATTAAGCAGCCATGTAGTATAAACACAAAGAGAGTTACAGAGACGCAACCCCTGATGTCTGGGAGTCTGCATTAAACTAATGACATCAGCTCTCGGCAAACAGGAAAGAACAAGCAAGCAGAGAAAGAAGTTGTGTGATCCATGGTGAAATGCGAATAAGTAGCCCAAGCTCATGATGGGATCAAAGCGCAGGGACGTTGAGTACCAGGAACTCAGGCCAACCACCCTGTTTGGGTGGGATAAAGAGCATGAATCACCACTGCATTCCCACTCTCAGGAGAAATGAAATGATGATGACTTGAATAAGAGCTGTGTGAGGCTGAAAAGTCATAACAGTAGTCATCACTGACAGCTTCAGTATTGATTGTGCGCCAGGTACCATGCTGGCCACTGTATCTCTAGCAGGTCATTGAATCCTCACAATAAGCCTGGGGTCAATATCACTTTATAGAAATTAAAAACTGAGGCTTAGAAGAGGTGAGTCACTTACCTAAAATTGCACAGCCAGTAATAGGGAAGGCTTAGCTTCCAACTCAGATCTGATTCCTGAGCCTGATTTTTAGCCATAACATTGTACTACCTCAGAGAAGCTAGAAAAAGTACAAGTTTTAACCCCCTTTTCCAAGAAGGAAAGCGTTTGGGTGAAATATGCATAAGCGTTTGACAGGTGAGCCTCCCAATTGCCAGGATGCAGAACTGCTCCATCACCACAAAGAAACTCCCTTGTGTTACTCCCTGTAAGTCACACCCTTCCTCAATAGGCAATTTTTTTTATAGCTGACAAACCCAGCCAAGCAAGCCACGCTAGCACAGATCTCTTTTATTTTTTGATCTGCTAATTTCCTTTTGTGCTACAAGCAGTTGGCTTGTAAATTGCACATCCTCATGAGGGGCCATCTTAGCATTTCCCCTCCCCTCTCCTCTTCTCAAGCCTAAAATGACAACACAAAGACTTCGAAGAATGGCAATCATTAAAAAATCAGGAGACAACAGATGCTGGAGAGGATGTGAAGAAATAGGAACGCTTTTACACTGTTGGTGGGAGTGTAAATTAATTCAACCATTGCAGAAGACAGTGTGGCATTTCCTTGAGGATCCAGAAATAGAAATGCCATCTGACCCAGCAACCCATTATTGGGTATACACCCAAAGGATCGTAAAACATTCTATTATAAACACACATGCACACGTTTGTTGAGGCACTGTTCACAGTAGCAAAGATTTGGAACCAACCCAAATGCCCATTAAAGATAGACTAGATAAAGAAAATGTGGCACATATACACCATGGAACACTATGCAGCCATAAAAAAGGATGCGTTCAAGTCCTTTGCAGGAACATGAATGAAGCTGGAAACCATCATTCTCAGCAAATTGACACAAGAATGAAAAACCAAACACCACACGTTCTCACTCATAAGTGGGAGTTGAACAATGAGAACACATGAACACAGGGAGGGAAACATCATACACTGGGGCCTGTCGGAGGGTGGGAGGTGGGGGTATTGGGGAGAAATAACATTAAAAGAAATACCTAATGTAGATGGTGAGGGGATGGATGCAGCAAACCACCAAGGCACGTGTATACCTGCGTAACAAACCTGCACATTCTGCACATGTACCCCAGAACTTAAAGTATACATACATACATATATATATATATAAAGACTTCCAGCTAGGACAGGAGATAAGAAATGAGGAGGCAGCTGGGAGCATGAAATGGATTAGGGTGCAGAGGCAGGAACAGCCCACATACATGCCTAGTGGCTGGACCAGTTGTGTGTGGTAGTGAGGCGGGAAAGGGTGAACCCCAATGCCAAGTCAACTTTCTTTTCTTTTTTTGGAAAATTTCAAGCCTATATTTGATGCAGACACAGATTCACACATGAAGAGAAGCCAGAGTCAAGAGCTGCAGGCTCCAGGTTCCAAACTGGTTAAAGAACACTCACTGTCATTGTAAATCTGCTACAGGAACAATCCTGGTATTGTGTGACCGTTAAAGGCATGGGCTTTGGAATTGATCTTGTCTGGTATTAACTCACTGCTTCAGTAACTGCTGGGGATATTGCAGTGAGTTGAGTAGTGCCCTGCTCCCCCCACCTCAAAAAAATGCATCCACCTGAAATCTCGGAATGTGACCTTATTGGACCTAAAAGTCTTTGCAGAGATAATAAAGGTGAAGTTCTCTAGATGAGATCATCCAGGATTAGGTTGGGTCCTATATGCAGTGATAGATGTCCTCATAAGAGACAGAAAAAAGAAGACAGACACACAGGGAGGAAGCCCACGTGAAGAGAGAGGCAGAGACAAGTGATGGAGTCACAAGCTGCGGGATGCCTGGAGCCACCAGAAGCTGGAAGAGGCGAGGAAGGATCCCTGCTAGGACGTTTGGAGGGAGCACAGCCTCACCAACACCCCAATTTCAGACACTTCACCTCTAGCACTGTGGGAGAATACATTTCTGTTGTTTTAGGCCACCAAGTTTGGCAGACCTAAAAACTAATAGGAGTCATGCAAGGCCAGTCATTTCATTTTACCTCTGTGAGACGATTTTCCCATCTTTAATGTGTTTAAAATGGGTATGCATTAGGACATTCTCACATTGCTATAAAGAAATCTCTGAGCCTGAGTAATTCATGAAGAGAAGAGGTTTAATTGGCTCACCATTCTGTAGGCTGTACAGACAGCACAATGCTGGCATCGTCCCAGCTTCTGGGGAGGTCTCAGGAAGCTTACAGTCATGGCAGAAGGTGAAGGGAGAGCAGGCACCCCACATAGCCCAAGCAGGAGCAATAGAGAGTGGGAGGAGGTGCCACATACTTTTTTTATGGCATTTTTAAAATTATTATTATACTTTAAGTTCTGGGGTACATGTGCAGCACGTGCAGGGTTGTTACATAGGTATACACATGCCATGCTGGTCTCCTGCATCCATTCCCCTGTCATCTACATTAGGTATTTCTCCTAATGTTATCCCTCCCCAATCCCCCCACCCCTTGCTGTCCCTCCCCTAGCCCCCTCACCTCCTGACAGGCCACACTGTGTGATGTTTCCCTCCCTGTGTCCATGTGTTCTCATTGTTCAACACCCACTTACGAGTGAGAACATGTAGTGTTTGGTTTTCTGTTCTTGTGTCAGTTTGCTGAGAATTATGGTTTCCAGTTTCATCCATGTCCCTGCAAAGAACATAACTCATCCTTTTTTATGGCTGCATAGTATTCCATGGTATATATGTGCCACATTTTCTTTATCCAGTCTGTCACTGATGGTCATTTGGGTTGGTTCCAAGTCTTTGCTATTGTAAACAGTGCCACAGCAAACATACATGTGCATATGTCTTTATAATTGTATGTTTTATAATCCTTTGGGTATATACCCAGTAATGGGGTTGCTGGGTCACATGGTATTCTATTTCTGGATCCTTGAGGAATCACCACACTGTCTTCCACACCACACACTTTGAAACAAGCAGTTATCTTGAGAAATCACTCATACCTCAAGAGAGTGGTGTTAAACGATTCATGAGAAATCCCACAATCCAATCATCTCCCCCAGGTCTCACCTTTCACACTGAGGATTACAAACTGAACATGAGAGTTGGGTGGAGACATACATCCAGACCATATCCAGGTGTAATAATAATGTCTGCCTTTCAGAGATGGCAGAAAGATTCAGGGCAGGGCTCTGTAAATGGTTGCTGCTATCATTATAAACTTTATGAGTTCATCAATTACAGAAGGAGGTCCATGAACAGACTCTCCCCATGCCCTGATACAAATGTCAAGGGTGAGGAGAGAGAACATTAGGGTGCAATGTGTCAATCTTGTGGACTGTAGCCCAGGACATCAGAGCTGGTAGCTAGGAAGGGTAAAATGGTGAAATGCTGAGAGAGGGCAAAAAAAAGCATTCCTTCAGATGCTTCTGAGAGGGCCTGAGACCCAGCTGCATATGTCTCTGAGCTTCAGTTGGTTTTTCTATAAAGTGGGGATAATAATAGAACCTTCCTTGTGAGGCTGCTCTGAGGACAAAAGGAAATTCTGTGTGGAAACTGCTTAATACAATGTCTGATATTTATTCACTCATTTCATTGATAATTGTAGGACCCTTCTGTGTGCTGAGCACCATGCTAGGCATATGGGAAACACTCAGTGAATGGTCCCCACTGTTTTTATTTTTGTTATTGCTATTTTTTTTTTTTTTTGAGACAGAATCTTGCTATCACCAGGCTGGAGTACAATGGCATGATCTTGGCTCACTGCAACCTCCACTTCCTGGGTTCAAGCAATGCTTCTGTCTTAGCCTCCCGAATAGCTGGGACTACAGGCACGTGCCAGTATGCCCAGCTAATTTTTGTATTTTTAGTAGAGATAGGTTCTCGTCATGTTGGCCACACTGGTCTCGAACTCCTGGCCTCAAGTGATCTTCCCGCCTCAGCCTCTCAAAGTGCTGGGATTACAGGCATGAGCCACCATGCCTGACTTGTTTTACTATTGGGTAGGCTGAGAACATCTCTACTGACCGTGGGCTTCCCTGAGTGTGGAAGAAGTTTGAGAAGAGGTCATCCTTTCTCCTCTCCACTAATCCCAATCAGCTCACAGATGTTCTCTTTGGCATGTCCCTTAGGGGCATCCATCCATCATGCAAATATTTTTCGAGACCACAAGGAGGGGAACACTGTGGCCAACCTTCCCCACCCCCAGGACCATGAGAATCTGCCCTGAGGACGTGGCTCCCTGGCTCACAGAAATACAACAGGAGTTGTGAGCAGCATAAATCTCACAAAGTGACTTCAAGCTATTCAAGCTGCTCAGCTGAGAAACAGGACACAGGGATGTCACAAGCTCCACTGTGCTGCTGGACCCCAATAAGAAAGATCACTCCATTTGTTCTTTCAATTGTTCATTCTTTCCACAAATATTTATTGAGCTTCCTTCTGTGGCAGGAGCTATTCCAGGCTCTGAGAATTCAAAGAGAATAAATAGACAGTATCTCTTCCATCGTAGCAATAATAGCTCAGCTTATAGTACATATAAATATATTATTGCAAACTATGAACAGGTACCCTGAGGGGAAGATACACTTCGTGATAAGAGTGTTTACAGAGATCTAACCATAGATTTCAGGAGAGGGGACTGATGGGAAAGGCTTCCTTAGGCTAAGGGCTGAAATACAATGAGTAAAAGTTTAAAAAGTCAGAATGGGAGAGGAGAAGGATGCCAGGCAGTGGGAACAGCTTGTGCAAAGGCTCTGTGGTTGGAGAGTGAATTGCTGGAGGCAGAAAGGAGAAAGGGCTTGTGGAGAACAAAGAATGAGATAGGACAAAGAGAGCAAGGGTGAGACTTGAAGGGGCTTCTAAGCCTTGGAAAAGACCCATCTTTAATCATAGAGCAAACACTTACTGAGCACAACCTTGGTGCCAGGTGCTGTGCCAAGGGTTCTGCATGATCAGCCTCTGTCAGTACCTGTCACAGACTCGTGAGGTTGTCACAACGTACCTCAGCTCAATTTCACAGGTAAGACCCTGAGTCAAGGAGGTGTATTTACTTGCTCAAGCAGCAAAAGAAGTCCTTGAAAACATTATTTGAAAATATTTTATCTCTTGGTTTTGGGTTTTGTTTTGTTTGTTTCCTTAAGCCAAATAAAGAGAAGGAGAATTTTTGGAGTTTAGGGGGTTGGAATAAGGTGGGGAAGGGGTCAGTATGCATGACTTGAACACACTCCCCAGGAAAGTCAGATGGAACCGAATAACATTAACACTCCACGTTTGAATAGCACTTTCTCTTCTTTTGATAGTTCCCTCCAACTCTCAAAGTAATTATTATTATTATCACCATTTTCTTAAAGGGGTAAACTCAGGCAATGAAAAGCTGAATGATGTGCTCTGAAACATAGAATTCGTAAGTTCTAAGAGCTAAAGCCAGAACATGAACTGCACTTTATCTGACTCCTAAATCAGGGCTCCTTCTGCTCCCTCCAACTGCACTCTGAGGCTATCAGCCTTCCTTGCCTTGAGCGTGTCATCCTGGTCAGCATCTCACGCTAACACTCTTCTCACAGACTCACAGGGATTAATCAGAAGAGGACATTTTCAAGAAGAGCTTGAATAAACTCTAATCTGGTTTCCATACTCTTCAATAGCAAAGGACAAAACGCAATTGTTTAATGTAATTCCTGACAAGGAATTTTATTTTGTTATAGATCAGGATCGTATTTTATCCTTGTTGAGCACACTCTTCACACCTGTAATCTTAGCCAAGTTTACCTGAGTCTCTCTGAGTTTCAACTCCCTCGTTTTGTCAAAGGGAAGATTATTGCACACCTACTCCCTAAGACAGCTGTGAGACTTACAGGAAAAAATCCGTGCAAAGTCTTTGGTGCACAGAAAATGCTATGTGAAGTGAGCCCTCACCACTACTGTCCCAGTGATTATTCCTGTCATTAGCAATGACTCTTCATACCTTGCTGAGCAGTGACCCCACAGTTCAGAATGATGAATGAGCTGTCCTCAAGAACTTTCCAGCTAAAAAGAAAGGCCAAGTGTTGTCACAAAACAAGCCATCAGGTCATGTTGGAAACACCTTTAACAAACAAGCTTTGGAACAACAGATAATAAAGGACCTAATGAACTGTTTGGTAATCAGAGGAGAAAAATGCATATGAACTTAAATCTGTGCAGCAGGCTGCTCACGTGTGTTATAAGCTAACAGACGGACCTCTACTGGGATATTTTGTATGCCCCCCACCCAATAACATCCCAAGAATATAACATCCCCTTTGGTTAGCTCAGGCCCCCAGCCATAAAAAGAAAAAGTGGGTTTACATCTACCTTTTATTGAGCATTTTTTCAGATATTTACGTATATTTGCATATATTACATCCCAATTAAGCATTCTATCAACCTCTATAATATTTATTCCTGTTACTTCCATTTTAGAGATGAGAACATTAAAGTTTGTTAAGTCACTTGTCCAAGTGACAGAACCAGGTTTTGAATTCTGGGCTGTTTGAGTCAAAACTCTTAGACCACTTTGCTCTACAGCCCCAATTATTGGTGGCCAAGCCCCTCCCAGCTCTAAAGACTGCATGGTTCTCAGGCATAAACCCACCCTTTGTGCTGCTTCCTAAAAATCCTCTTTGCTCTTCTTCCTGGAAATCCTCTTGTAAATGTTATTCTTCCGTATGTCAGCCTTGGCAGCCCCAGGCAGGGTCAGAAGACAGCCAGGCCAGAGAAGTTGAGTTTTACCAGCCATAAATCCTCTGTCTCTGACATGCCCCTTAACTGCTTATCTTTGGAAAACATGACCCAGGATAAGCCAGGGGAATGGCGGGCCGAGTCATAAAGCCACCGGCCAGGGAACGTGAGGTGTCCAGGGTTGTGTTCCCAACATCAGACTGTGCAATATCAGCCATCCAACCCACTCTCCCTCCCCCAACAAAATGTCCTGGCCCAGAGAGATGTCATGGGAACATCACCATAGGTCTCTCATCCTGTCCCCAAGACATTTATTCTTGCCAGATACCCTCCCACCCATTACCCTGCAGTTGTCCTTCACCCTCTGATGTGTTTCAGATGTGTAAATATGATATGAAAGCTCCGATTTCAAAGACCCCATGGACTGAGTCTTGGGCCTCTTGGGCCTTTGGTTCTGCACGAAGTAGCCTTTCCCATGGATGGATGGCTCCATCAGACATCCCTGCAGCAGGCCATCTTCCCAAAGACCTTCATCTTTCTGACAGCAAGGGTACCAGAATCCCCTCACCCCAGAGTGAGACAAGGGGAAGAAAGCTGGGGAAAAGATTAAACTCTTGCTAACCTAGGGGATGCACAATCAGAAAGCTCAAATGACTGCACATTGGGGTGAAGATGCTGGGGGAAGGAGAGTACCCAGTAAACCTATAATCATCAGAGACTATTTTCTAAGAACAACATCAGGGCAGGGCTCCTCAAATCTAGCTGCACATCAACATCATATGGGGAGAGTTTCTAAAATACTGCTGCTTGGACCAACCCCCTGGAGATTCATATTTGATGAGCCAGAAGTTGTGCTCATCAAATGATGCTGGTAGTTGTCATTGTGTTTGTTTAAGTTCCTTAGGTGATTCCATTAGTTTTCTTTGTAACAGACAGTACCCTACATTTAGGGGCTTCAAAGAACATACACTTACGATCTTATAGTTTCTGTAGGTCAAGAGCCCAAGAATGGCCCCTGCTTCAGGGTCTCAAGAGGCTGAAATCAAGATGTTGGCAAGAAGTGGGGTCTCATCTGAAGGCTCAACTGTGGATGGATCATCCACTTCCAAGCTGCTCAGGTTGTTGGCAAGAATCAGTTTCCTGCAGGTGGCAGGACTGTCAGCCTCAGCTCCTTGCTGGCTGTTGACTGGAGACTGCCCTCAGTTATTTCCCACGTAAGCCTCTTCATTGTGCCAACCCGCTTCATCAAAACCAGCAAGGGAGAGAGGCAGCTAACAAGATGGAAGCTACCATCTTATGCAACATAATTATAGAAGAGACATCTCATGCCCTTTGCCATGTGCGATTGGCTAGGGCAAGCCACAGGTCCAGCCCACACTCATGGTATAAATATTCAGAGGTGAGATCATTGCAGGCCGTCTTAGGGTCTGTCTACCACAGGGAAACTAAGATGCAGCCACTGTCAAAAACCATTCATTTTGGGTAGTGGGTGTCAAAGCTCTCAGATTAGACTGGCGCTTCTCATACTTAAAAAAACATATAAAATTCCTGGTAATCTTGTTAAAATGCAGATTCTGGCTGGTACCTGAGACTGCATTTTGGACTAAGTCCCAGGTGATGCCAATCCACTTATGCTCAAATGACACTTTGAGTTGCAAGGATCTAGGGGCTGTCATGGAGCCAAATCATTTTTTTAAGGTTCAATTCCCACACCATCATCAGTGTCATTAGAGTTAGAGTTTTGTCGCAAATATTGCAAAGTATAAAGCTCACTTTATCAGAATATTGGATTAACCAGAAACTCATATTCAATAATGCATCACTGAACACATACCCTACTTCTAGTCAATTGGGGCAATAAAACCCGAACAAGTTGTTTTGTTGAGATATCTGCATATCAATCAAATGAGTTTATAAAATTTAAATCAGATTAGATTCTTCCTTTATTAAAAAACTCACCTACAGCTCTTGTCTTACACAAAGTAGAGTCCTTGCCATGGTTTATGTGGTCAGGCTCCTGTGACCTCTCTGACTTCATTATCTACCTCTCTTCCTGTCATTCACTCTGCTTTGGCCACATGGGCCTCCTTGCTGTTCTCTAAATATGCCAAGCATGGCCAACCCCAGTGCCTTTGCACCTGCAGTCTCTTCTGCCTAGAATATCTTTGCTCCAATATTTGCATGTATTACATTCTCACATCCCATATGTCTCTGCTCAAATTTCACTTTATCATTTGATTGATACACAGATATCTCAAAAAAATTATTAGGATTACAACCCAAATACTGCTACAAAAATATGGTTGTTACTATCTACCTACTATAGGCTTCAAAGGAGATTAGGCTTAGAAATAAAAGAAACAAACAGTGGGTTTCCAGTATGAGCCTTTTCAATTAAAAACTTTTAAGTCTCATATTTCCTTGATTCTAAAAAAAGTTTCTGAAATCCAATTACGTTTTAAAACTTATGCATACAGCCAGTATATTGTATTTCTCGTTTCTCTAAAACATCAGTAACTTGGTGCTAATTATTACTGCAATAATCTCATAACTGGTCTCCCTTCCTCCACCTGGGCCCTCATAGTTTACTCTCCACACAACTACTAGAGTTGTCTTCATAAAATCCACATCAGATTAGATTGCTCTTTTATACAAAACCCACTCATAGATCTTGTCTTACACAGAGTAGAATCCTTACCATGGTTAACATGATCAGGCTCCTGTGACCTCTCTGACCTCATTTTCCACCTCACTCTGCTTGGCCCACATGGGCCTCCTTGCTGTTCTCTAAATATGCCAAGCATGGCCAACCCCAGGGCCTTTGCACCTGCAGTCTCTTCTGCCTAGAACACCTTTGCTCTAATATTCTCAGGTACTGCATCCCCATGTCCCACATGTCTTTGCTCAAATGTTACTTCATCAAAGAGGCCTTCCATGGCTACCTTACTTATGAAAGCACTTCTGATCCTGCTTTAGTTGGCCTTGTAATACTTATCCTTTCTTTCTTGTCTGGCTCACTAAACCAGAAGGTACACTCCCAAAAGGTGGGGCTTTGTCCACCTTATTCACTGCTGTATCTATGGCACTTAAATAGCATCCAGGTCATAGGTGTCACTTGAATATTTTTTAAAGGAATGATACCTGGATGGTGTCCTTTAATTAAGAACCTATGATCTGGGTGGAGAGCAGTGGCTCACGCCTGTAATCCCAACACTTTGGGAGGCCGAGACAGGTGGATCATGAGGTCAAGAGATTGAGACCATCCTGGTCAACATGGTGAAACCCCGCCTCTACTATGGTGGTGTGTGCCTGTAATCCCAGCTACTCAGGAGTCTGAGGCAGGAGAATTGCCTGAACCCAGGAGGCAGAGGTTGTGGTGAGCCGAGATCGCGCCATTGCAATCCAGCCTGGGTAACAAGAGCGAAACTCCGTCTCAAAAAAAAAAAAAAAAAAAAAAAAAGAAGCTACGATCTTTTGGGGTTTTTTTTTTAAGTCTTTTTTATAATGTGATTAAGTAAAAATGACTGTCAACTGAATTTACAAGTAAGGAATCTGAGGGTCAAAAGGATCAGGTCATTCACCCAGGTACCAAGCTGGTAAGTGGCAGAGCTGGCATTTGCATCCTTGTGGCTTGAAAGCCCCGAGGTCTTCCCACTACAACGTTGAGAGTCAGAGGCAAGGTCAGGAGAGACAACTGAGTCACAGCTAATGGTTAGGGCTGTTGCCCAGAGAACCAAGTTGGTGGGGAACCCCTAGGTCCCTGGCTATCTCTTCAGGAGCCTTGGCCACACCTGGCACCTGGAGGTGGGATACCAAATACCCAAACTAGATCTCTAAGTGGAAACCAACACTGTTGCTGTGGAAGATACTTTAGACCACAACCCAGAGAAAGGAGTGAGGAAGTCATTCATCCAGCGCTTTAGAACCTTGGGCAGACACCTTTCCTCTGGGTGTGTCACCCTCCACCATCACAGTCCCAGAATGGAGACAAATAGTTCCTAAGTTGTTTTATGAAAGTTTATTTAAACTGACCTGGATTAAACCACCTGCCATTTTAACGCTATATAAAATCCCAAATCAAACAACCATGCATTGTCTTCCAAAACCTCTTAACAGTTCCTGCCAAGACACACACCAGAAACTGCCAGGATTTATAGGGAGGCTCTACAGACCTGGTTTCAAATCCTGTCTCTGGCACCTACCAGCTGTGTGACATTAGGCAACAGACTTAGCTTCTCTGTGCCTCATCCAAAATGAGAATAGTTCTAGTCCCACAGGATTGTTGAGAAGATGCAATGAGATGATAGTCTATGTAAAGTGCTTGGTGCACACTAGGTACTCCATACATATGAAGGCTTAATTTATTTTAAGTACATGGGGTATGTTATCCTTTATTAAGAATCAGCAAGTCGTTTGTGAATACCTGTGGTATACATGGCTTCCACCGACATTATCTCATTCCATGCTCACAGCCACTCACAGCCTGGCTCCATGAATAGCTTTCTGTCCTAAAACATCTTCTCCATAGGGGAAAAATAATATCACTCCCGCATGCAATCAACATGAAAAATGCATTCATGAGATATTTTACATTCTGTGTCATTGGTAGGTCTTTGAAATTCCGTGTGTGTTTCACACTTCAGCACATCTCCATGTGGACTCCCCGTGCTGCAAGTGCCTGATGGCCACACATGGCTTATGGCTATTACAATGCACTGGACAGCACGCAGTTCGTCCTGAATGCAAACTTCCCTAAGCGTTGTCTGAGATCGTGATGCTTCCTCTCCAACAAGTCCTTCCCTCCACCCAGAAAACTCCTGTCTGTCTGCAATCAGCCAGCTGCTCCCAATAAACTTGAAGAATCACAGGGGTGGGGCAGGGGGGCTGGCGGAGAGCCCCTCCTCATTCTACCTATGGAGGGCCAAGCCCAGGCATAGTCTCCACCAGGCAGTGAGAGGAAGGAGATGTTTGTATTGCCCTTTTTCGTGCCTGTCCTCTCCCTCTGGCTCAGTACCAAATAAGAAACACAAGCCTATGAAGCCGGCATCTCACTATAAATACATAACCTTACACAGTGGAGTGGTGGGGATTGCAGCAAACTGGAAACCATGTTGTCCCATCTAAAAGGACCACCCCCAATCACCTTCTGTTGATTTGCTACCAATTAGGACCTGAGTCCAGTGTGGTAGACCAGATTCCACTTTTTCAAGTTAAGAAATTGGGATTGTTATATGAAATTTTCTGATTTTAGTGTTGGCTCAATCGTTTTTTTTTTTTTTTTTAAATAGACTTTATGTTGTTAGAGAAGTTTTAGGTTCACAAAACTGAGAAGAAAATACAGAGATTTCCCTTATACCCTCTACCCCGACACATGCCTAGCATCCCTCATTACTAACATCCCTCACCAGAGGGTGCAGGTGTTACCATCACGAACCTGCATTGATAATCACTACCGAACAAAGTCCACAGTTTGCATTAGAGATCGCTGTTGGTGGTGTACATTCTATGAGTTTAGACAAATGTGTAATCACATTGATATGGTCTGGCTGTGTCCCCACCCAAATCTCACCTTGAATTGTAATAATCCCCACATGTCAAGGGCAGGGCCAGGTGGAGATAACTGAATCACGGGGCAGTTCCCCCCATACTGCTCTCGCGGTAGTGAATACGTCTCATGAGATCTGATGGTTTTATGAAGGGGAGTTCCCCTGAACAAGCTCTCTTGCCTGCTGCCACGTAAGACATCTCTTTGCTCTTCCTTCATCTTCTGCCATGATTGTGAGGCCTCCCCAGCCATGTGGAACCGTGAGTCCATTGAATCTCTTTCCTTTATAAATTACCCAGTCTTGGGTATGTCTTTATTAGCAGCATGAGAATGGACTAATACAGGCATGTGTCTCCCATTTTAGTATCATAAAGAGTAGTTTCACTGCCTTGAAAATCCTCTATACACTATCTATTTATCCCTCCCTCCCCAAGCCCCTGGCAATCACTAATCTTTGCACTGCCTCCATTGTTTTGCCTCTTCTATCACAAGGTGGGGAAGCATACAATATACAGCCTTTCCAGACTGGCTTCTTTCACTTAATAATGTGCATTTAGGTTTCCTCCATGTCTTTCATGCCTTGATAGCTCATTTCTTTCTAGTGCTAAATAATATTTCATTGTCTGGATGTACCAGTTTATTTATCCATTCACCTACTGAAGGACATCATGGTTGCTTCTAAGATTTGGCAATTGTGAATAAAGCTGCTATAAACATGCATGTGCAGGTTTTTGTGTGGACATAAGTTCTCAAGTCCTTAAATACCAAGGAGCACAATTGCTAGACTGTGTGGTCAAAGTACGTTTAGTTTTGTAAGGAACTGCCACGCTGTCTGCCAAAGCAGCTGTACCATTTTGCATTCCCACCAGCAATGCATGAGTGTTCCTGGGGCTCCACATCCTCACCAGCATTTGGTATTGCTCTGGATTTTGGCCACTCTAACAGGTCTGTAGTGGTATCTCAATCTTTTTCGAATTTATTTTGTTAAACACCCAGTGAGCTCCCCTAAAAGGAAAAAAAAAGACTTCTGCTTTAACCACACATCTGTTCTAGGATAGTGAAAATAACAGTGTTCTTCAGAGCAGATCTGCAAAGTGGGGTGCACAAGCTCCACAGATGTGCAAGATGACCTGCTGGGAAGCAGGAAAATAATAGCACTTGGATTTGGGATATGCAGTGTATGAGTTCTGGTTTTGTACATCCTGTGTATTTATAATACAGCAGATCTCATGGTGCCATATGTCACAAACCTTTGGCTCACCCCAGTTTTGGCTGCAACCATGATAGATGTTTGCACTAAGCTGAGGTTCCTCGGACAATGCCTCACCCCAGACTCACTCAACTTTCTGCCTTGTGCCCCTGGGCTTTGGCTAACTTTCAGAGAGCTTGTTCTACGTGTGCAGGCCCAGAAGTGCAGGGACATGGACAGTCCCGGGAGGCACAGCTCCACTCATGGGAGGCAGAAGCAGGTAGATAAATGCCTTAGCTTCCTGTTCTCTGGACAGAGAATTCTAGGAGACAAAAATCAAGCCCAGTGTCCCCAATAAACAACCCACTCAATAACCCATTATTATATTGATTTGCCTCTGTCCTGTATCTCTCTCCCCAGCTGCCTCACTCTCGCTTCCTGCAACCACCTCCAATAAACTCCCTGTACCTAAGCAATTGTCACAGGCCCTGTTATAAGAGGAATGTGAACTAAGACAGCATAGGCAATAAATTAATAAAGTCATTCGTGGATATAGTTGAACATAAAGAGATGTACATACATTGGCAGTACAAGTGCAAAAACAATTTTACTGATTACAGTATAGAATCAAAAACATATAGATCATGCTTCTAGTACATTCCATACGTGGAGATTAGCATGAGTCCCATGCAGATGGATGTTGTTTTGTTGTTGTTGTTATTGTTGTGTTAGTGTGGTGCTATACCTTGTTACAGGAGCATACAAATTGCCCTACCTGCGACTGAACATTTTAGAGGCATATTTTTTGATAATAGATAATTTTTAGAGGAATTTTAGGTTTAAAGAAAAATCACACAGAAAGCACAGAGGGTTCCCATTACTCCCCTCCCTACCTCACCTCCCACACAGTACTTCTCATTATCAATGTCTTGCATTACTGTGGTACATTCATTATGATTGATGAACCAATCTGAATACACGTCCATAGTTTACTTTAGGGCCCACTCTTTGTGTTGTACAGTTCTGTGAGCTATGACAAAGTGGCTTTTTGCTGTTTTCTTGTTTCTTAAGAAACAAGGTCTCGCTCTATTTCTTCCTTACTTATTTCTGTCACCCAGGCTGGCGTGCAGAGGCACAATCATAGCTCACTGCAGTCTCAGACTCCTGGATTCAAGTGATCCTCCCAAGTGGCCGACACTAAAGGCATATGCCACCACACTTGGTCAATTTTTTAATTTTTTGTAGAAACGGGGTCTCCCTATGTTACCCAGGCTGGTCTCAAATTCCTGGCCTCAGGCCATCCTTTCCTCTTGGCCTCTCAAAGTGCTGGGATTATACGCACAAGCCACTGCACCCAGCCAGCTTTGACAAATGTAGAATGACAAGTACTCACCATCATAGCATCATACAGGATAGCTTCACAGCCCTGAAAATCCCCTGTGCTCTGCCTATGTACCCTTCTCTCCCTTCTCCCAACCCTCTAGCAACCACTGTTCTTTCTATTGTCTTTATAGTTTTGCCTTTTCCAGAATGTTGTGTGGTTGAAACCATGCTGTATGTAGCCTTTTCATCTTGGTCTTTCTCACTTAGAATTATGCATTTAAATTTTTTCCAAGTCTTCTCATGGCTTGATAGGTCACTTTTCTCTTTATTGATGAATAACACTCCACTGTGTGGATGTCCCACAGTTGGTTTATCCATTTATCTCTTGACGGACGTCTTAGTTACTTTGCCATTTTTCATTTTAGGCTTATTGTCTTCATCAGCTTGGGCTGCTATATAGACTGGGGGGCTTAAACAACAGATGGTTATTTCTCATCTCACAGTTCTGGAGGCTGGGAAGTCCAAGAACAAGGTGCCAGCTGATTCAGGGCCCAGTGTAGAATCTCTTCCTGGCTTGTAGAGAGCCATCTACTTGTGTCCTCACCTGGTAGAGAGAGGAACCTCCAGTGTCTCTTTCTCTTCTTATAAGGGTACTAATCCCCTCATGAGGGCCTACCCTCATGACCTCACCTAAGCTTGATTATCTCCCAAATGCCTCATCTCCTAATCCCAGTACAAAGTGGCCTCGTACTTCAGCGTATGAGTTTTGAGGGTACACAAGCATTCAGTCCATAACTCTTGTTTTTTCCAAGTCTTCTGGGGGCCAGGCCAGGCTTCCAGCCCATGGGGTCCCCAGCCAGAATCAGCCCTACCCTCCCAGGAGGCATTGCACACTCCCCATCCTGTCCAAGAAGGCCCCTCTGTCACTCATTCCAACAAACTTTCTGGAAGTCTCTCCTATCATCTCCAGATAGACCCAAATGTGTCTGAATAACTGTGGCAAAGCCTCTCAAGCCCAACTTTAAAATAGCCACTAACACCATCCAGAAAGGGGAATGGAATGGAGAGCTGTTCATACCTCTAAACTCCTCCAAAAAATCATGTTTTTCAAAGGCTATTGGGTGCTGATAAAATATAGAAAGCCATAAATCTGTAGTCAATTGAGGATCACGTAGAGAAAGTCATTAAGGAGTGTGACTTTGGACACACATACCTCACCTACCAACAGGACAGGCCCCAGCCTGAGTTCCCCCTGCTGTGTTAAACCCAGCTCGACTGCCTCCACCACCAGCATCATCCCAGCTTCCCAAGATACAGGGTGACAGCTCCTTATCTCCAAACTCCAGAGCTCCTTATCATTCAAACCCCAGACCATCATGACACAGTTACACCTTTTTCTAGGCCCCATCTTGAGTTTCACATAGACCTTAAGAGGTTCTGCTGGTGTATCCACATGTCCTGTGATACCCTTGAGGACTTAGAAGGTCATAAAGTGTTAACTCTATAAGGTTCCTTCTAGAACCTCTCTCACCCAACTCTATTTTAGAGGAGAGTCGTCTGAAAGTCACATAGAAGAAATGACATGTGGTTACACAGTAAGTTAACAGCACAGGCTGAACAAGAATTGATGCCCCAGCCTCCTGGGCAAGGATGATTTTCCTTCTTAATTTCCCTGACAATTAAGAAATAGAAAAGAACTCCTACCAACCTGCATTCTGAATCTCAGTTGTCAAGCTGGGTCATTGAGAAATCTTTACATTGAAGATAACAGGAAGTAAAATTAAACAATAAACAGAAAAGGGAAGGATTCAGGTGTGGCTTGATCCAGGCACTTAATGCTGTCATCATGTCATCAGGATTCTTCTCTGATTGCCTTACACAGTGTCATCTTCATCCTAAAACTGGATATTCCTGAAGCCAACAAGTAAAATCCTAAGCCTTACTCAGACTTGACCCTTTTCATTACGCACCCAATCTAATCCAATTGCTGGGAAAAGCAATGGAATTACTGACCCAGTGTGATTTGGGCCTGTCAGAGTCCAACCTTGGAGCTAAATATGGGCTTTGTCCTTCCACTCTAGTGGCTTCTGCCCAGCAATGAAAAGAGGGAATCAATGCTTCAGGGACCACCAAAGAGATCACCCTGCAGCCCTTCCCAAAGGTTAAAGAATAGCCTGAAGGTCTGCGGGCACTGAGCTCTCTGTATCTTAATAAAATATTGACATGCTTCTGTTTTGTCCGACTCTCTAGGGTGAGTTTGCCTAAATCTGTAGGCAGATCCTTCCATGGAAATTAACACCACTGGCTTTCAGAGAATCGGTCTCCCCAAGCTTCTGATAGACCTGGAATTAACCACAAAATTCCAGTCCCTTATTTTGCTCTTATGGGAAAATAATGCAAAATGCCATAGACTTTTTGTTGGTAACTCCAACAAAGAGCTCTTTCCACAACCTGCCTCTGATTCATGATTCCACAACTTTCTCAAGTGGAATGCACATTCCATTAAAATTTCAGGATGGCTAGGCGGATCACCAGGTGCTCTGATCCACCTGAGAAGATGAGATTTAAAAAAAAAAAAAAATGCGAGTCCCTCTCTTCTCTGTCTTATTGCTCCCATAAAGGAATCCTAAAATTTTTAAATAAATGCATCCCTTAAGCAAGTATATGGTTGTTGTGAAAACCTTAAGCAATAATATAGAAGCATACAGTCAAACAGTTCAAGTCCCCTTTTATCTCCCTCAGTCCCACCTCCTCTCCAGATTTGGATACTGTTCACATTTTAGTATACATTCTTCCAGACGTTTTCCTGTGCATATATCTACAGCCGTATAGACACACAAAAATATGCTATTTTGGATTTGGAGGTATTTTTACTCACACAGTATTTTTAACATATATGTGTTTCTAAAAATGTTTAAGAGTGCGGTGGCTCATGCCTATAATCCCAGCACTTTGGGAGGCTGAGACGGGCAGATCACTTGAGGTCAGGAATTTGAGAGCAGCCTGGCTAAGATGGTGAAAACTTGTCTCTACTGAAAATACAAAAAGAAAAGAAAAAAGAAAGAAAGAAAATTGACTGCACGTGGTGGCACATGTCTGTAATCCCAGCTGCTCGGGAAGCTGACGCAGGAGAATTGCTGGAACCCAGGAGGCAGAGGTTGCAGTCAGCCAAGATCACATCACTACACTCTAGTCTCTAGTCTGGGTGACAGAATGAGACTCAGTCTCAAAAAAAAAAAAAAAAAGAACAGATCATACCTTGAAGATCTACCTGCTGGAGACATACCTATATCAGCCCATACACATCTACCTAATTCCTTTTAACAGTTGTATAGAACTCTCTAGTATAAATGGAAAATGGTTAATTCCAGTGCCAGGAATTCATATATATTAACTGATTTTAATCTCAGATAGTCTCTGTCTTTCATCCCTCCTTCTTTCCTGATCACTCACTCTACATCCCACTAGCCTCTTGGCTCTTCCTCAAACACACCAGGCAGGGTCCTGCCTCAGGCCTTTGTGCTGGCCGTTCTCTGCCTAGAATACCCAGATAGTTACACGTCTCTCTCCCTCCTTCCCTACTCTTTAATGGAGGACGTTATGTTCAGTGTCAGGACATTATGAAATAAGCCAGACATAGAAAGACAAATATTGCATGTTCTCACTCCTATGTGGGAGCTAAAAAATAAAAATAAAAATTGAACTCATGGCAATAGAGAGGAGAATGATGACTACCAGAGGCTGGGAAGGGTGGTGGGAAGGGAATATTAAAAGCGGACGGTTAATGGATAAAACATATAGTTAGATAGAGTAAGATCTAGGCCGAGCACAGTGGTTCACTCCTGTAATCCCAGCACTTTGGGAGGCTGAGACAGGCAGATCTGAGGTCAAGAGATCGAGACTATCATGGCCAACATGATGAAACCCTGTCTCTACTAAAAATACAAAAAGTAGCTGGGTATGGTGGCACATGCCTGTAATCCCAGCTACTTTGGGAGACTGAGGCAGGAGAATGGCTTGAACATGGGAGGCAGAGGTTGTAGTGAGCCAAGATCATGCCACTGCACTCCAGCCTGGTGACAGTGAAACTCCATCTCAAAAAATAAAATAACTAAAAGAATGTTCTTAACACAAAGAATTGATAAATTATTACCACATGTTGTATGCCTGTATCAAAACATTACATAGACAGGACGTGGTGGGTAACACCTGTAATCCCAGCACTTTGGGAGGCTGAGGTGGGCAGATCACCTGAGGTCAGGAGTTCAAGACCAGCCTGACAAACATGGTGAAACCCCATCTCTACTAAAAATACAAAAAAATCAGCCAGGCATGGTGGCACATGTCTGTAATGCCAACTACTCAGGAGGCTGAGACAGGAGAATAGTTTGAACCCGGGAGGCGGAGATTGTGGTGAGCCAAGATCACTCCATTACATTCCAGCCTGGGCAACAAGAGTGAAACTCCATGTCAAAAAAAAAAAATTACATGTACCCCCATAAATATGTACCACTATTATGTATCCATAATAATTAAAAATTTAAAAATTTTTACAAACTTTTTTTTGGCTTCTCAGCACTTAACACTAGATCATATGTTTTCTGTCACCCCTCAACCAGAATGTCACTGTCACCAGAACAAGGGTTTTGTCTGTTTTGTTCATTGTTCTGTCCCCATTCTGGGATCAGCACCTGCACATATTAAGTGCTCAATAAACATTTGTTGAATGACTGAACAAATGATGGTGGTGTGTAATTAGTACCACTCTTAGTCGTATCTTACTAAAGAGGAAACTGAGGCACAGAGAGAGGATGAGGACATGTATGGTCAAAAGTCTCAACACATCAAATGCAACTATTTTATCCCTAAAAGCCATCAACTGGGCTGGGCACAGTGGCTCATACCTGTAATCCCAGTACTTTGGCAAGCCAAGGCAGGAGCATTGCTTGAGTCCAGGAGTTCAAGACCAGCTTGGGCAACATAGCAAGGCCCCATTTCAACAAATAAATTTTAAAATTAGCCAGGCCTAGTGGTGCACGCTTGTACTCTCAGCTACTTGAGAGGCTGAGGGAGGGAGGATTGCTTGATCCCGTGAGGTCGACGCTGCAGTAAGCTATGATAGAGCCACTGCACTCCAGCCTGGGCAACAGAGCAAGAACCTGTCTCATTCATAGACAGACAGATAGATAGATAGATAGATAGATAGATAGATAGATAGACCGACAGATAGAGATATATCTCAACTGCAGTCTTGGCTGTTGTTTGAATTATTTTGATTCACTCATGTAATAAATACTGGTTGAGTTTTTACTATGAGTTTGGCTCTCTAGTAAGTTTAGGTGACAACTTAGTTTCTGCCCTCAGCAATTTAATTTGGTGGATGAGGAAGACTAGAAAAATGACAGTGACAATTCTGAGGCTATTCAGGAGAAAGTGAGCGGCATTAACAAGCCATAGGGGCTAGGAAGGCTCCCTGGAGGAGGTGGCATTTAAGGCGCAACCTGGCTATGCACAGAGGGAAGTGCACTCTAGGGAGAAATTGATGCACAGAGTCCTGGAAGCAAGGAAGAGAGGGGAGTTAAGTACATATAGGCCCAGACTAGACAGGAAACTGCATTTTCCAAAAGGTCCTTTCCTCTACCATCCTTCTGTGCGTCGCCTGCTTGAAAAACCCAACTATTCCCAGCCACCGTTAATAGGGAGAGCTGGGACATTCTGCTAGCGCTTAAACTGCCCCTGACACTTCCAAATGCTGGGGGCTCCTTCTGCTTTAATCCATGGAATTAGCTTCTGGCCTCACTGGCACCGTCCCTTGAATTGCTGGAGGGCAGAGGTCAACGCATTAAGCAGGGTAGATTAATACCCGGCCATAAATCCCAGAAGCTGCATTTAAGCAGCAGTCATATTTCACACGGGATCACCCCAGCCATTGATCGGCCCATCTTTGGGAGAGTGTGCATGTGTGTGTGTCCCGGGCCGTGTTTATGAGCCTCGCTGAGCCCTCCTGGGCAGCGCCCCCCACACTCTGCCCTTTGATCAGGGAAATCCAATACGTGAGGTCTGGACTTTATGGGCACGCAAGTCTAGATTAAGAGAATTAACCACAGTGGATCACAACTCATAAAATGGTCCTGGGCCCCACCACAGCGTGGCCCTGGTGAACAGGTAGGGGGCGGAAGGGAGGGGTAAGAATGGCTGCCCAGAGTCCCACCCAGGGCCACTGCTCCCCTGCCCAGCCCCAAGTGGCTCCGTGTGTGTGTGTGTGTGTGTGTGTGTGTGTGTACGCACGCATGCCCATATTTTAATCTAAATTCTCTCATACATTTGTTTTTCCTGTTCCACACTCCTTCTTTTACGTGACAATGCAGACTCAACATTTCCTCAAAAAAAGAGGAATTCCTAGGCAACCTGTTTCTTTGCTTATTTCAGTCATTCATTCATCAAATATTTACAATGAATAGAGGAGGTAGACAGTGTTGTGAGTTAAATAGTATGCCCTGAAAAGATATGTTGAAGTTCTAACCCTCAGCACCTATGAATGTGAAAGTATTTGGAAATAGTATCTTTGCAGATATAACCCAGTTAATATGAAGTCATATGGATGAGGGTGGGCTCTAAGTCCAATGACTATTGTCCTAAGAAGACAGAGAGAGGCAGACAGGGCAGAGACCATGAGACAGAGAGGCAGAGACTGGAGTGATGCTGTCACAAGCAAAAGCAAACAGACAAACAACAAACAAAAAACACTGAGAATTTCCGAGAAGCTGGGGACGAGGCAGGAAACAGATTTTCCCTCTGAGCTCCCCAAAGCAAACTAACGCTGTTGACACCTGGGTTTTGGACTTCTGGCTTTCTAAACTGTAAGAGAATAAATTTCTGTGGTTTTAAGCTACCCATTGTTCAATACTTTATTGCTGCAGCCGTGAGAAACTAATACAGGCACTGCAGATGCAACAGAGAGCAAATCACACTCTGCTTCAACCTTCAGGAGACTCTAGTCTTCCTGGGACACAGATAGGGATGAGGCAGTTATAATGCCAAGTGATGAGTTCTGGGAAAGAGAGAACTCAGGGCCATCTGGAGGGCACAGGACCTCCTAGCACGGAGGTATCATGGAAGGCTTCCAGGAGGAGGTGAGACTTATGCTGAAGACTAAAGATGATTGGAGTCGGCTAGGCAAAAGAAGGGAGGGAACAGTGCTCAAGGCAGAGGGACCAGCCAAGGAGAGGGTTAAGAGGTGAGAGTGAAAATGGGCCTTTGAGGGGATTAGAGAAACTCTGGCTGCTAGGAATAGAGAAACAGTGATGAAGCTGAGAGAGATTTTCCATCATAGTCCATTTGGGCTGCTATAACAAAATAGCTTAGACTTAGTTGAGTGGCTTATAAATAAAAAGAATTTATTTATTTTTTAGACCGAGTCTCACTCTGTTGCCCAGTCTGGAGAGGAGTGGCATGATCTTGGCTCACTGCAACCTCTACCTCCCGGGTTCAAGCAATTCTCCTGCCTCAGCCTCCCAAATAGCTGGGATTACAGGCGTGAGCCACCAAGCCCAGGTAATTTTTGTATTTTTAGTAGAGACAGGATTTCACCATGTTGGCCAGGATGGTCTCGAACTCCTGACCTCAGGTGAACAACCTGCCTTGGCCCCCACAAAGTGCAAGGATTACAGGTGTGAGCCACCATGCCTGGCTAAAAGAATTTATTTCTCACAGTTCTGGAATCTGGGAAGTCTGAGACAAAGACAGATTTGGTGTCTGGTGGGGACCACTTTCTGGCATGTGGATGGTACCTTCTCACTGTGTCCTCATGTGGTGGAAGGAACGAGGCAGCCCTCGGGAGCCCCTTTCACATAGGCACTAATCCCGTTCAAGTGGCTCTACCTCCATGACTGAATCACCTCCTAAAAGCTTCACCTCCTAATACCATCACCTTGAGGGTGAGGATTTCAACAGAGAAATTAGGGATGGAGCACAAACATTCAGAGCACAGCAGTGAGGGTGGGTGGGTGCCCAGCCGGGGAAGACCCTGCAAGTCAGGGGGAAGGAGCTTGGGTTTATCCTACAAGTCGAGGGAAGCCACCAAGGAGATGAGTGATGTAGCGGGGACTGTGGTTAGAGGTTATTCTGACAGTGATGTTGTGTTAATTGCAGCACCGCTAAGTGAGGCTGGGGATGTCTTAGGGTGAATCAAGCACCATGTAGAATTCTGCCTATTAACGGCTGATGGCTTCAAAGCCCCATTCCTATCATCCCTCACTCCTAAAATGCGGAAAGTTCTGTAAAAGGACTTCCTGTACTCCCAAGCTGTTCACATGGCCTATGAGTTATCTCCCAGGCAGCACAGCCACCCAGGGGGAATGATGTCATCTCCACCCCTGAGCCCATGTACCCAGCGCTGAGTTGGTGTTCAGCAAACACTCCTTGAGTAAATACTCTGTTATGTGAGTTAGATGGCAGCATCTTTAGTTAGGACTTACTGGGATGTGATCTGGTGATCTGGTTCGGTGATCTGTCCTCAAGCTGCACCAAGGGTGTCTGCAGCTTCACTAAGGCTATTGCCGAGTGTTTGCCAAATGCCTCCTAGTACAAGTGCAGGACCAGCATCATGATTCAGTCACTTCTTCTTGGAACATATTGTAGTCTTGCACAAGCTTTTTAATGAGCTTGAAAACAAGTCCAAAATGGCATTCTGTCTGTAATAGCAGAGCTCAGACTGGTCTGAAGTAATGCAAATTAAAGTCATGGCCAGAATAGGCCAAGGGCACAAGAGCAAGAATTTATTGAGCACCTATTATATGCAAAGCTCAAAGTGCTTCGCAAATGCCTTTCTTGTCTAATCCACCCAACAGGCCTGTGATGCAACTGTTCTCATCATGCCCAATTTACAGAAGAGCGGGGCGGCTGCAAGGAGGCGACATGCTGAAGGTCCCACAGCTTGCGAGCTGCAGCTGCGCTGAAAGCTCAGGCTCTTCTTTCTCCCTTCTGAGTTTCAAACCCAAGGGTAGGCAAGGGAGGATCAAGGAGAGATAAGTCAGGCAGAGGTTTGGCCTCCATTTATTTCGGGAGGCTAGTGGAGGGAAGGACGCCTTCACTCCCACACATCACTGGGACATGACAGTGGATGGGGTACAGGCCCCACCCTCAGTGGGAAAACAAATCCCAGCCATTGATTCATACACATTCAGTCCTCTTTAAGGGATAGCCATTCCTGGGTTGGCAAAGCAGGAAATAGATCAACTCTTGAAGCTGAGTCTAATGCTTTAGACAATGACCCCACGTTCAAGTGTGATCTACTGACAAAGGTCCTCCCTACACATGGTGAGCCCTTCCTCTTCTCCCTTCTCTCTTCCCACTGCACACACCATGACTGCAGGCTTTATTCAAACAATAAGAAAATTAAAGGGACGTGACAGGCAGAATAACCACCCTCCAAAGATGTCCACATCCTAACCCCCAGAACCTGCAAATATGCTGGTGGACATGGTAAGGGTGTATTAAGGGAGCAGGTGGGACTGAGGTTGCTCATCAGTTAACCTTAACATGGAGATGATTCTGGATTATCTGGATGGGACCAATGTAATCACAAGAGTCCATGCAGGTTGGGCATGGTGGTTCATCCCTGCAATCCCAGCACTTAGAGAAGGCCAGGTGGGAGGATCGCTTGGGCCCAGGAGTTTGAGACCAGCCTGGGCAACATAGAGACTCTATCTCTACAGAAAAAAAATTTAATTAGCCAGGCATGGTGACACATGCCTATAGTCCCAGCTACTAAGGACTATAGGTGGGAGGATGAGGTGGAAGGATGGTTGAGGTGGGAGGATCACTTGAGCCAGAGAGGTTGAGGCTGCAGTGAGCCATGATTGTGCCACTGCACTCCGGCCTGGGAGACACAGCAAAACCCTGTCTAAAAAATAAAAAAATCCTAACAAGTAAAGGTGAGGCAGGAGAGTCAGTGTCAGAGTGAGAGAGTATCAGAAAGACTCAACCAGCTATTGCTGGCTTTGAAAATGAAAGAGGCCATGAATCAAGGAATGCAGGTAGCCTTTAGAAGCTGGAAAAGGCAAGGAAATTGATTCTTCCCTAGAGCTTCCAGAAGGAACAGAGTCCTGCTCACACCTTGACTTTAGCCAGAGAATGTGAAGGCCCAATTCTGACCTCCAGAGCTACAAGATAATAATATTTGGGGTCATTTTTACAGCAGGAATAGGAAACGGATACTAAAGGGGAGGCTGGGTTAGACATGGGAGCCTATGAGTGATGAGCATCTGCAAAAATGCATGTTGTCAGCCTAGATTTGGGCGTGGCTCATTCATTCATTCATCCACTTACTTACTCTCATCAATAATATCCCATGTGCCCCCAGCATCATGCTGGGGATAATAATGGTGAACAGAGAGACCTTGTGACATTTACATTCTGTCAAGAGAAATGGTCACTGAACAAATAATTGGATAACTAATAACTCAACTGTGATTGTGCACCAAGTCCATAAAATGGAAAAACTTCTTCCAAAATACTGCACTGATCAATCTGCAACAATGATGTCCATTCGTGGGGCTGAGAGTCAGTGAGTCAGTATCAAGTAAGGGATGCTCACTCATTCATTCAAGCATTTACTGAGCACCTACTGTGTGCCTGGTGAGGTGCTGGGCTCTGGGGATACCTGGATAAACAAGACAGAGTCCCTGGTCTCATAGAGTTTAAAGTCCAGTGGAGGATACACATCAAACAGATATTCACACGGTTAAGTATTTCATTGCAATTTTGATACATAAAGAAAGGGGATATGACTTAAATTGGGGAAAGCCAGGGAGGGCTTCTCAGAGGACGTGGTTGGACTGGGATGGCAGAAGAAGGGAACAGTGTCTCAGCATGGACCTGGTGAGTCCACAGAGGGCCAATCAAGCAAGGCTCTGAAGATCAAAGAAAGGTTTGGGGGCTTTCTTATCTGAGCAGCGGGGATGCACTGAAAGGTTTCAAGCAAGAGGACACGATCAGATGTTCACCCTAAAACGATTGCCCTTCTGCTGGGTGGGGAAAAGACGGGAAGGGAGGCCATCGTGGAGAACAGGAGACGAACAGGAGGCTGTTGCTGAGCAGCGCGGGGAGAGAAGGATGTTCCAGGATGGGTCGCAAGACTCTGGTTCGGGCAATGTCATAGGTTGAATATTGTCCCTCAAAAAGGTATGTCCGAATCCTAACATCCAGTACCTCTGATTTTGACTTTATTTGGAGAAAGGGTCTTGGCAGATGTCATTGGTCAAGCTGGCATGAAGTCACAATGGGTTAAAGTGAACTCTCGCCCAATGACTGTGCTCTATTAGAAGAGAGAGGACACAGAGACACCCACAGTGGAGAAAAAGGCCATGTGAAGATGAAGGCAGAGATTAGAGGGATGCAGCCACAAGTGGAGGAATGCTGAGCATTGCCAGGAGCCACAGAAGCTGCGAGAGGCAGGGAAGCATTCTTCCCTGGGGTTTTTGGTGGACGCACGCCCTGCCAACCCCTTCCTTTTAGACATCCAGCCTCCAAAATGGTGAGAAAGTAAATTCCTATTGTTTTAAGCCACCCAGTTTGTGGTGACACGTTACAGCAACCCAGGTGACTAAGACGGACAGTGGCAGGTGTATCACCCACCTGCCCCGTCAAAGCCACCTCTCCCTGCACTATCGCATGGCCTCCTGCATGGCCTCCTGGGGTCCAGCCTGGTCCCTCCACCATCTGTTCTCCACCCAAAGCCAGAGGCATCCCATGGAACCCGAGATCCCATTCGTCCTCTGCTCAATCTTCCATTCGTCCCCATCTTTCTCAGAATCAAAACCCAAGTTCTACCATGACATACAAGGCCCTCCATAAACTCTCTAGCTTCATCTCCCCCTGTTTTCCCTCCTACTTTTCCTCCCCAAGTGATGCCTCGGGGCCTTTGCACTGGCTACTCCCACTCCCTGGAACCGTCTCCCCAGATATCCTCATGCCTCACTCCCTTCTTCCTACAAGGCCTCAAGCGTCTCTTTATCCAAGACACTTTCCCTGGCCTCCCACTATAAATCAGCAATGCCGATCCTCGCAAATGGGCATGACAGGCAGAAGAACCACCCTTCAAAAATGTCCACATCCTAATCCTACTTTATCTTTCTCCTTAACTCTCATCTCCGTGAAGCATATCACCTCTTCACTGGTTCACTTACTTATTGCCTGTCTCCCTCATTGTCCTACGTATCCATTAGAGCAGGGAGCACTGGCTTTGTTTGCCCCTGGATTCTCAGCACCTAGAACAGGGCCTGGCACACACGTGTTTGTAAAATATTAGATAGCTTATTTACCAAGATGGGGAGCACTGAAAGAGGATCTTTTGGCAGGGGGAACTAGTATGAGTTCATTTCAATTAAATGCCACCATTGACTGAGGTACCAGTTAAGTGCATTCTCATTTTTGGTAAGAAAATCCAACTTTTGGCCAGGTGCAGTGGCTCGTGCCTGTAATCCCAGCAATTTAGGGAGCTGAGGCGGGCAGATCACCTGAGCCCAGGAGTTTGAGACTATCCTGGGCATCATGGCAAAACCCTATCTCTACAAAAAACATAAAAAATTCGTTGGCCATGGTAGTCTCAGCTATTTGGGGGGCTGAGGTGGGAGGATTTCTTGGCCCTGGGAGGTCAAGGCTGCAGTGAATGGTATCACTCCACTGTACTTCAACCTGGGAAACAGAGTGAGACCCTGTTTCAAAAAAATACGTGTGTGTGTGTGTGTCTGTGTGTCTGTGTGTGTATGTATGAGCTGAGGAGAAAATTTTTTTAATAATAACTAAAATATGAATTCCAACTCACTGAGGCTACAAAGCATGCTATGTGTGGCAATGGCTACTACTTTTTGGTCTTCACCTCCAGTCATGTTCCTCTTCATTCATTCTTGTTGATACAATGTGCCCCTTTCCTGTTCTCCAGCAGGCTAACTAGATGCTGCCTCAGGGCCTTTGCACTTGCCATTCCTTCCACCTGGCATTCTCCCAGCTCTTTGGATGGCTAAGTCTCTGTGATCACTCCGTCTCTGCTCCATGCCACTTCTCAGACTGGCCCTATCTGATACCCTCCACCACACACACACACACGTGCACACACACACACACACACACACGGTCTTCTCACATCATCCTGTTTGTTATCTTTACAGCCTTTATCACAATCTGCAATAGTCTTGTTTGTGCATCTGCTGCCACTTGTCTGGCTCTTACCTCTGGCTCAATTAGTTCCTTTAAGACAGAATCTTGCCCCTCTCTCTTATTCCCCATTAAATCTCCAGCACCTGGAACAGAGTCTGCCTGGAGCTGATGTTTAACAAATACAGAAACATGGAGGAATTACCTGAGGACATTACATGTTTTTTTCCTATTACACATCACCCTAACCATAGAATCATAAAAATCCTAGAACTAGAAATGATCTTGTCTTATACCCAAATTTTTCTAATACAAAAAAATCAGAGTCTAGAGAGGCTAAGTAACTTGTTCAAGAACACACAGGCCAGGTGCGGTGGCTCACACCTGTAATCCCAGCACTTTGGGAGGCCAAGGCAGGTGGATCACTTGAGGTCAGGAGTTCAAGACCAGCCTGGCCAACATGGCAAAACCCCATCTCTACTAAAAATACAAATATTAGCCAGGGACAGTGGTGGGTGCCTGTAATCCCAACTACTTGGGAGGCTAAGGCAAGAGAATCACTTGAAACTAGGAAGCAGAGGTTGCAGTGAGCCAGGATCACACCACTGCACTCCAGCCTGGGTTACAGAGCAGGACTACATACCCCCCCCCCAAAAAAAAAAACACATACACAACCAGGAAACAGCAGCGTGGGGACTAGAACCTTGCTCGGCCCTCTCAATCAATTATCTCTACATGCACTTAAGGTTCAGTTACTGGTATGTAAGCTTGTCAGTCTGTTAGTAAAGTCCTAGAAGATGCTTAATTTCAACCTTACAAGGTAACTTTTCTTAATAACCTGAAGATTAGTCAGATCAATATAGGAACAAGCCATTTACACACAACGGAAAAAGAAGAAGAAGAAGAATTATTTGTTCTAAAAGCAAAGTTTCTATACAAAATAAGAGCTCTCAGTTCTCTCTGTTCTTTCCAGCCTCTGAACTTTTGCTCGCTGTTGTTCCCTCTCATTGGAATGCTGTTCCTCTCCTCATGGCCAAACTCCTGCTTATCCTTCTAAGCTCAGCTTACAAGTCACTTCCTGGGGAGAGATATTCCTGAGCCTCTCGATCTGGTTCATTTTGTCAATGATACCTTCGCCCCCAGCATTCGTTCTGGCCATAGCCCTCAGCTCAGTGATAAGCGGTTGTTCAATGTCTGGCTATCCTGCAGGATCACATGCTCCAGGGAGCAGGCACCGTGCCAATCTTACTCACTCTGATATCCAAAGATCCAGCTCCATGCCTGGAACACAATAGCTGATCAGTAATCACCTGGGAACGACCTAGACTCCTCTTTCTTCTCATCTTGCTAAATGTTGCCCCAGCATCCATGCTAGAAACTTGGTCTACAATTTACCCACACCCAGTGCTGTGAACTCTAGCACCTCAAAAGCACTCACATCTATCCTCCTCGCCTTTTTTTTTAGTTGGACTCTCACTCTGTCACCCAAGCTGGAGTGCAGAGGTGCAATCTGAGCTCACTGCAACCTCCACCTCCTGAGTTCAAGCGATTTTCATGCCTCAGCCTCCCAAATAGATGGGATTACAGGCGTGCACTACCACATCTGGCTAATTTTTGTATATTTAGTAGAGACAGGGTTTCACCATGTTGGCCAAGCTGGTCTCAGACTCCTGACCTCAGGTGATCCACCCATCTTGGTCTCCCAAAGTGCTGGGATTATAGATGTGAGCCACCACTAGCCCCTCTTCTTAAATGTCACTGCCAATGTCCTGGTTTAAACTCTTATCACATCTTCTCTGGAGTACTACAATGGCCCCTGGGGACTGTTAATTTTATATGTCAAATTGGCTAAGCTGCAGTACCCAGATATTTGGTCAAATACCAGACCAGATGTTGCTGCAAAGGTATTTTCTTGGATGAGATTAACATTTAAATCAGTAGACTTACCATAAAGCAGATTGCCCTCTATAATGTGGGTGGGTCTTGTCCAATCAGTTGAAGGACTTAAGAGATAATAAAAGACTGAGGTTTCCAGAGGAAGAGGGAAATCTGCCTCCAGACTGCATTCAGTCTCAAGCTGCAGCATCAACTCTTCTCTGAGCCCCTAGCCTGCCTGACTACCTTGCAGATTTTCAGCTTGCCATCCTCCATAATTGCATAAGCCAATTTCTTAAAATAAATATGAGTCAGTCTCTCTCTCTCTCTCTCTCTCTCTCTCTCTCTCTCTCTCTCTCTCTCTCTGGATGGATACACACACACACACACACACACACACACACACAATTGTTTCTAGTTCTCTGGAGAGCTTAGAGTAATGTAGCCTTGTAGGCTCAAAATCAATCTCCCAGCCTGCGGCTTTGTTCTTCCTGTCTGTTTTCACTTCCATATCTTTAGTCATGAAGCATCCTTTGTTTGGAATTGTCTCCTTCCCAGAGAATCTCCTCCATCCCCCAGTTTCTAGTGCCCTGGCTTGTCCCAACACCCCACACAACTGACCATCCAAGATAAACTAGGGTCAGACTTGAATACCAGTTGGTCTGACCCCAAAGTCCACCCCAAAGTCCAAAGAGCAGTCCAAACTACTCTTGCTCAATGGTATACCACAACCTAATTCAAATGCAATGTGTTAGATAAGTGGGCATTTCTACACTTTTGACTGTGGAAATGTCTGTCTATCTATCTATCTATCTATCTATCTATCTATCTATCTATCTATCTAGATGACAAATAGTGTCATGAACCTCTTCTACTCATCTCCCAGTTTCAAAAATTATCAGCTCATGGCTATTCTTTCATCTACACTCTCTCTTCCTTCAATTCCTGTATTATTTTGAAGCAAATCCCAAACATTGTATCAATTATCAATATATTTATGAATATTTCAGAATGTATCTCTGAAAGGTAAAGACTATTTGTTTTAACATAACCACAGTAGCATTATCCTACTCCGAAATTTGACAGTCACCTCTTTTATTGGTGGCAGCAGTGGGATGCATCATCTCTCTCTTTATTATTATTATTATTATTATTATTGAGACAGAGTCTCACCCAGGCTGGAGTGCAGTGGTGTGATCTCAACTTACTGCAACCTCCATCTCTCAGGATAAGTAATCCTCCTGCCTCAGCCTCCTTATTAGCTGGAATTATAGGTGCCCACCACCATGCCCAACTAATTTTTGTATTTTTAGTAGGGATGAGGTTTCACCATGTTTGCCAGGCTGGTCTTGAACTCCTGACCTCAAGTGATCCACTCACCTCAGCCTCCCAAAGTGTTAGAATTATGGGTATGAACCACCATGCCTGGCCTACAATCATCTCTTAATATTATCAAATACTAAGAGATGGTCCAGCATTCAGATTTCTAGTTATCGATGTCATTAATGCTTTTCAGGTATTTTGTTTATTTGTATCCAAATAAGTATCCAAATGAGTATCCAAATAAGGTCTAAAGATTGTCACAGACTGATGTGTCTCTTAAGTCTCTATAAAACCATAGCTTCCCTCTGTCTTAATTTGAGCTCTGCCAAAAGCATATCTGCAGACAAGAATTCAGGTGCAAACAGTTGATTTTGGAAGCAGTCCCAGGAAACATGGTAAGGAAGTAGAGAAAGACCCAGAGAGAAGGAATATGAGCCAATAAAGTGCACCTTAAGAAACAGTAGCCACTTGGAGCGGATGGTGTATAATCCTCGGAGACACATAGGACCTCAGAGACACTGCCCAGAATGGGAATCAGAGCCTCTATTTACCAACTCCCATCCTGCCTTGGTATAAAGTTGCTCCTGGGGCATGAATTCTCAGCACTTCCCACCTGCACCGAGGACAGAGCCAGCACAGTTCAGCAGTCAGAAGACCCTCGGGCAGAGACACAGGAAGCCTTGGTGTGTGCAAAAGCTGTGTGTAGCTGACCTCCAGTACCCATTATGGAGGCACTGGCAGCATCAGCCCCAATATCCATTTTAGATGTGCATTTTCTTGTTGAAATAAACAGGTAATATTTTAGTTTCCTATATTTGCTGCAACAAGTGACCACAAGCTTAGTCACTTAAGCAGCAAATGAATTATCTTACAGCTCCGGAGAGCAGAAATTTGACACAGATGTCAAGGGGCTAAAATCAAGATGTCAGCAGGGCAGTGTTCTTTTCTGGAGGCTACAGAGGAGAATCCATTTTCTTGCTTTTCCAACTTCTAGAGGCCACTTAATTCGTGGCCCCCTTCCTCCACCTTCAAAGTCAGCAATGCAGTTGAGTCTTTCTCACATGATATCACTCTGATATTGACGCTACTACCTCCCTCTTTCATCTACAAGCATCCTTGTGACTCTGCTGAGCTTATCTAGAGAATCCAAGAGAAATCTCACCCTTCTTAAGGCGAACTGATTAGCAATCTTAATTGCACCTGCAACCTTCATTCTCCCTTGCCACATAACCTAATATATTCACAGATTATAGGGATTAGGACATGAACATCTTTGAAGAATCATTATTCTGACCACCAAAGATAGTCGGAATTTGCTAATGCATCCCCCTGGTGCTATTTTTACATGTTCCTCTGTCCTCCGTAGTTTCTGTAAGTTGCAGTTGGAATTAGAGACTTAATCGATTCAGGGTCAATTTATTTTTGGCAAGACTATGTCATAGGTGGTATCATGAGTGTCCACATTGTAAAAATTACCTTGCAGGATGAGGCACACTTATGGACACTAAGTAGACTGAGAATTCATAGCTTCCTCTAATTAATCCTCTTGTTACAATTCACAGGGTATCAAAAAATTTTAGACTAGGAGAAATTTTCAAAGAAAGATACACATTCCTTTTATTCTTTATGCAGAAAAATAAAGTCCTTTTTTCCCATTTATAAGCAAAAAATAATAAAGAATGAGAAAAGTTTTTGAAAAGAAACATTTGCATGGTTTAGACAAAAAATAATTTTCAAACCAAAGCAAGAAACTTATATTCCCAGCATTCTCTAACCAGGAGTTCTAAAGGCACATTCTGTCTGTAACTCAATTTTTTCAGCACTAAGGGCTCCCAGGCTTTCTATAAGATGCCCAAAATTCGTGGCTTACTGGAAGACAGGTACTCGAGTACATTCAAAACTGAAACAAAATACAGTTGCATCTCATTTCCTCACTATTTCAACCACTGGAGAAGACCTAGTCTCCAAATTAGGTCAGAAGGGATAACAGTTTGCCAAGGGACGTGTGAGGAAGAAATCTTTCCGGCCCAGACAAAATGAAGAAGAATAACTACTTGACCAAAGGAATAAACTTAGTTTTGTTTTCTTTTGTTGTTGCCATTTGTGTTTTCAGTTTTTTGTGGGAGTTTTTGTTTTGTTGTTGTTGTTGTTTGAGACAGAGTCTCGTTCTCATCACTCAGGCTGGAGTGCAGTGGCATGAGTTCCGCTCACTGCAACCTCTGCCTCCCGGGTTCAAGCAATTCTCCTGCCTCAGCCTCCAGAGTAGCTGGGATTACAAGCACCTGCCACCATGCCTGGCTAATTTTTGCATTTTTAGTAGAGACAGGGTTTCTCCATGTTGGTCAGGCTGGTCTCGAACTCCTGACCTCAGGTGATCTGCCTGCCTCAGCCTCCCAAAGTGCTGGGATTACAGGCATGAGCCACGGCGCCCAGCCCATGTTTTCAATTTTCTAAAATTGCTTACATCTCTGGGTTTTCAAATGTCAGAGGCAGAAGGTTTCTCACCTTACAAAATCTCCCAGAACTCTGTCATCAAATTACAGAGTGGCCAGCAATGATGTTAACATTTATCTATGTCACAGATGAACATCATATTTCATAGTAACTGGTCCTCACAAAAAAACAGAGTGAGCAACTTCAGACCACAGGACATAGACTTGGCCAGGAGAGTGGAAAAAGTAGCAAGCAGGAAGGGAAAAAAATGATTTCCAAAGAGCTTTCAAAATGGGGAGGAAAAGCCATGGTGATAAAATATGGCTCTGTGAAATGAAAGCAACATGATTTAAAAGACAGTGTGGATTTACCCACACTAATGGATGAGGGAGAGATTAGTTGAAGATGTACTTTGCAAACTCTAGCAGAGTAGCTATACAAAGTAACAATAACAACACGATAACTATGTAAGTAAAAGAAATTACAGAACTACATATATTTAATATATAATTTTTTTATTCTTCATTTTATTGAATTTTCTAACTAAAAATATTTAACCATATAGATATGTATAATTGAGAAAACAGAAACTTTTCAGCCAGGTGCAGTGGCTCACACCTGTAATCTCAGCACTTTGGGAGGCTGAGGTGGGTGGATCACCTGAGGTCAAGAGTTCAAGACCAGCCTGGCCAACATGGCAAAATCCTCTCTCTACTAAAAATACAAAAACATTACCTGGGTGTGGTGGCATGCACCTGTAGTCCCGGCTACTTAGGAGGCTGAGGCAGGAGAATCACTTGAACCCAGGAGGCAGAGTTTGCAATGAGCTGAGATCCCACCACTGTACTCCAGCCTGAGACTCTGTCTCAAAAAAAAAAAAAAGAAAAGAAACTTTTCATAATTCTATCACATAGAAAAACATTGTTAACAATACTGGGTAAGTTGTTTCCCACTTTTTTCTATTCAGGGAAATATATAATTATGTATGTTCATGTACATACATAGATGGTTACTCACATACATATACAATAAATTACATATCACATTTTATATGGCCAAAAAAAATGTCTTCAAAGATAGGATCATATAAAGCATATCTTCACCTTGCTTCTTTAACTTAACAATGAAGCGTGGACATCTTTGTATATTGACACATCTATCTATTCTGATCTTTTCAATGACTGCATCATAGACCATGAAGAGCAGTGCTTATTAATACAACTTTCCCCTGTTAATGGGCATTTAGGTTATGACCTTTTGAATGATCTTCTAGGGAAGATAAAGGAAGTGTATTAAATCCCTTCCCAAGTAAAGGCGACATAAAATGCACTTTTTAAAACTCTTTCTTCAGCTTAACACATGTAACTTGGTAAATTTAAATACTGTCCTCTCTTAATTTGAATTCCACTGATGTCAGTTTTGCTTGTTTGCACAGAATTGGGGTCATTATATCATTTGGTATGACACATTCTTTTTTTTTTTTTTTTTTTTTTTTAGAGAAAGAGAGAGAGAGAGAATAGGAAGGAGAAAAAAGGAAGAGAAAGAGAGAGAGAGAATGGGGAGGAGGGAGAAGGAAAAGAAAGAGGGAGAGAGAATGGGAGTATTGCTTTCTTGCCCAGGCTAGAATGCAATTTAGTAATGGGTATTGAAAACCTCTTTTATACTGATAATTATACTTAATGATGTAATCAGGAAGGAGTAAGGGAAGAAGATAACAAACAAACAGCCAACCAATATTTAATTTAAACCTATGAAATGCTATGCGATTACTGAGGAGTGATTTACTTCCAATTATATAGTCACCTTTGGAATAGGTGTGAGGTGGTAATGTATGTTTTGTGTATTTGAAGTGGAGAGTACTATAAATATTTATTAAGTTTACTTGTTCCGGGTCTGAGTTCAAGTTCTGAATATCCTTGTTAATTTTCTATCTCGTTGATCTATAGAATCGTTAGCTCTTCTTGTTGCATTGATCCTTTTGCCATTATGTAATGTCATTCTTCACCTCTTTTGATCTTTGTTGCTTTAAAGTCTACTTTATCAGAGGTGAGAATTGCATCTGCTGCTTTTTGTTTATTAGTTTATTTTTACTCTCTGTTCAATTGGTAAATCTTCCTCCTTCTCTCTGAGTCTTTGTGTATTGTTTCATGTAAGATGGGCCCGGATGCAGCATACCGATGGGTTTTGGCTTTTTATCCAATTAAAATATATGTAAGTTTAATACCAGCGTTTGATGCTAGCTGGCTGTTTTGCCCATTAGTTGATGTGAATTTTTTATTGTGTTAAAGTTCTTTGCTTTTTGATATATTTTTGGAAAGGCTGATATTGGTTGTTCCTTTATATGTATAGTGCTTCTTTCAGAAGCTCTTGTAAAGCAGGCCTGGTGGTGGTGAACTCTCTAAGTACTTGTTTGTTCGCAAAAGATTTAATTTTTCCTTCGCACATAAAGCTTAGTTTGGCTGGATAGGAAATTCTGGGTTGAAAGTTCTTTTCTTTAAGGATGTTAAATATTGGTCCCCACTCTTTTCTGGCTTGTAGGGTTTCTGCTGAGAGATCTGCTGTAAGTCTGATAGGTTTCCCTTTATGGGTAACCTGAACTTTCTCTCTAGCTGCCCTTAGTATTTTCTCCTTCATTTCAACCCTAATAAATCTGGCAATTATGTGCCTTGGGGTTGGTCTTCTTGAAGAATATCTTTGTGGTGTTCTCTGTATTACCTGGAGTTGAATATTACCCTGCCTTGCCAGGTTGGGAAAATTTTCCTGAATGATATCCTGAAGAGTATTTTCCAACTTGGATTCATTCTCTTCATCACATTCAGGTACACCTATCAAACGTAAATTAGGTCTTTTCACATAGTCCCATATTTCCTGGAGACTTTGCTCATTCCTTTTCATCCTTTTTTCTGCATTTTTGTCTTCTCGTTTCATTTCACTGAGCTGGTCCTCGACTTCTGATATCCTTCCTTCCGCTTGATCAATTCGACTGTTTAAACTTGTGCATGCTTCGCGAAGTTCTCGTGTTGTGTTTTTCAGCTCCATCAATTCACTTATATTCTTCTCTAAATTGTCCATTCTCATTAACATTTCGTTAAACCTTTTTTCAAGGTTCTTAGTTTCTTTGCATTGGGTTAGAATAAGTTCTTTTAATTCACAGAAGTTTCTTATCACCCACGTTTGAAAACCTGCTTCTGTTATTGGAATACCGGTGTAATCTATTAAGCCTTGTTCCGTTACTGATGAGGAATTGCAATCCCCTGTAGAGGGAGAGGCATTCTGATTTTGAGTATTCTCTACCTTTTTACGCTGGTTTCTTCCCTTCATTATATATTTGTCCGTCTGTCGTCTTTATAATTACCGACTTTCTAACTGGGTCTCTGACGTCCAACTTGTTGATTCCCTGCGCCGAAATCTGAGCAATCCACTGAGCCGGCCAAAAGAGCGGTGTTAAGATTGATGGTGCTTTTCTGCCCGGGAATATCCGGACTCTGCACCAAGAACTGGCGTGCTAAGGCACCAGCAAAACCGCCACGCCGGCCACAAGAGTCGCCCTGGCGACCCGTGGAGCTCCTCCACTGGGAATCTCGTGGTCCGTGAGCAACTAATATTCGTCTGAAAGTGTGGCGTCCTCTCGTTCTTTGCGCTTTCACTGGGAGGTACGTGCCCGAGCTGCTAATCATCAGCCATCTTGGATCTCTCTCGGTATGACACATTCTTATCGCTGATCTATGCTTTTATTTAATAATTTTATTAGTCATTTTTTAAAGAATATCATTAGCTTATAGAAACTCACCATCAACAACAAAACCTAGGACCCTGTCAACAACTCACATCCAACCTGTGGTCTCCCAAGCCCATCCTCCTACTCCTCTTACCTCGTGTAGCCACCTTCCTGAATCTCACGGTCATCAATGCCTTGCTTGCAGCAATTTTTCTTTTCACTCATACCCTAATATCAAAACTCCCTAGACTAATTTCTGTTGATGGAAAATATTGCCATCATTGTAGTCGCATTTTACACTGTCTTTTCGCATCTGGTATTACTAAAAGTATGTTTTTATCTTAGTTTTTAACTTAAAACAAGATTAGCAACTTGCGTGTAACTTCTTGGAATTTTTTTTCCTCTAACCTAGTCTGACATTCCCAAGCCCCTTCATTTGGGTTCTCCCAAAAGCTGACTGAGGATAAGGATTCAAGTGCAAATTGTTTGGGATGGAGGTAGAGAAATCAGACACAGAAGGAAAGACAGTCAATAAAAGCACAGCATAGGAGAAGCAACAGCTTCATGAACATGGGCTTCCTTTTAGGATGATGAAAATGTTTTAGAACTAGAAAGAAGGGGTGGTTGCACCACATTGCCACTGAATTATTCCTTTTTAAATGGTTAATTTGTGTTGTGTGTTTCATCTCTTTTTATACAAGTTCAAAGGCATAAGAATTACATAATGGTTGCTTATCACCTTGAGATTTGGGGCTTAGACGATGGGGTCTTCTAAATGAAAAAATGCTTAACATCACTGGTCATTAGAGAAATGTAAATCAAAACCACATTGAGATAACATCTCATGCCAGTTAGAATGGCGATCATTTAAAAAATCTGGAGATAACAGATGCTGGAGAGGATGTGGAGAAACAGGAACACTCTTACACTGTTGATGGGAGTGTAAATTAATTCAACCACTGTGGAAGACTGTGGCGATTCCTGAAGGATCTAGAAATAGAAATTCCATTTGATCCAGCAATCCCATTACTGGGTATATTCCCAAAGAATTATAAATCGTTCTATTATAAGACATGCACACGTATGTTCATTGCGGCACTGTTTACAATAGCAAAGACTTGGAACCAACCCAAATGCCCATCAAGAATAGACTGGATAAAGAAAATGTGGCACATATATACCACAGAATACTATGCAGCCATAAAAAAGGATGAGTTCATGTCCTTTGCAGGGACATGAATGAAGCTGGAAACCGTCATTCTCAGCAAACTGACACAAGAACAGAAAACTAAACACCACATGTTTTCACTCATAAGTGGGTGTTGAACAGTGAGAACTCAAGGACACAGGGAGGGGAACATCACACACTGGGGTCTGTTGGGGGTGGGGGACTAGAGAGGGACAGCAGGGGTAGGGAGATTGGGGAGTAATAACATTAGGAGTAATACCTAATGTAGGTGACAAGGGGATGGATGCAGCAAACCACCATGGCATGTGTATACCTATGTAACAATCCTGCAAGATCTGCACATGTACCCCAGAACTTAAAGTATAATAATAATTTTAAAAAAGAATTATATGATGGACTTTGGGGACACGGTGGTGGGAGGTTTGGAGAAGGGTGGTACACTGCTCAGGTGACAGGTACACTAAAATCTCAGAAGTCACCACTGAAGAACTTACCCATGTAACTAAAACACCACCTTACTCCAAAAACTATTGAAATGATTTTTTTTTAGTGCCTTATCAAACCACCACTGAGGGCAACCAGAGCTTAATCTCTCTGGGGAAGGCCAGGGTGTATATAAACATACTTCAGAGTTATCTCACCCAGGCAGTGAGACAGCTGAGGTTTACCAACACCTGTCAGTCAAAGATTGAAAACTCTTCCCAAGGAATGCCAGTTCCCTGGGGCTTCCACCCTACAATGGAGATGGCCAAGTGCACTCAGGCTGGTGGGCACTGAAGATGTATGCATGAGGGCTGGAGGCAGGGCAGTGCAAACACTGTCAGCTGTATCAAAGTTTGCCATATCGTTGCCTTTTCCACCCTTTGTTTTGGTTTTATTTTTTGCTGTTTTTTTTTTATTATTATTTTTCTGATTCACTTTTTTTTTTTTTTTTTTAATTTTAGGTTCAGGGGTACATGTGCAAGTTTGTTATATAGGTAAATTATGTGTCACAAGGGTTTTGTGTACATATTATTTTGTCACCCAGGTAATAAGCCTAGTGCCCGATAGGCAGTTTTTTGGTCCTCTCCCTTCACCCTCACGTAGGCCTTGGGGTCTGTTTCCTTCTTTGTGTGCATATATACTCAAAGGTTAGCTCCCACTTATAAGTGAGAACATGCAGTATTTGGTTTTCTGTTCCTCTGTCAGTTTGCTTAGGATCATGGTTTCCAGCTCCATCCATGTTCCTGCAAAGGACATAATATCATTCCTTTCTACGGCTGCATAGTATTCCATAGTGTACATGTACATTTTTTTAATCCAGTCTACCACTGACAGTCATTTAGATTGATTCTGTGTCTTTGTCATTGTGAATAGTGCTGTGATGAACATACATGTGCATGTCTTTATGGTAGAAAGATTTATATTCCTCTGAGTATATGCCCAATTGTAGGATTGCTGAGAAATAGAAATCAGAACAATGAGATATCATCTCACATCAGTCAGAATGGCCATTTTTAAAATGTCAAAAAAATAACAGATGCTGGCAAGGTTGTGGAGAAAAGGGAACGCTTATACACTGCTGATGGGAATGTAAATTCGTTCGGCCACTGTGGAAAGCATTTTGGGGATGTCTCAAGGAATTTAAAACACCGTTTTTTTTTTTTTACTGCTATGTTACATTCCATTATTGGAAAACACCACACTTTTTCATCCACATTCTGTTACTTGGTTTGTTTTCAACTGCTATTAGAAAACATGGCATTGGGGGGAAATTGTATCAATTCAAAGGGTACAAGTGCAGTTTTGTTACTGGATATATTGCCTTGAGTTAAGTCTGAGCTTTCAGTGTAACCATCACCAGAATAAGGTACATTGTACCCCTTAAGTAATTTCACATACCCCACTCCCCTTCCCCCGCTTCCAAATCTCTGGTGTCTACTATTCTATGCTCTATGTCCACATGTGCACACTATTCAGTTTCCATTTATAGTTGAGAACATACAGTATTTAACTTTCTGTTTCTGAGTTATATCACTTAATGGCCTATAGCTCCATCCATATTGCTGCAAAAAACATAATTTCATCTTTTTATACCTGAATAGTATTTCATAGTGTGTATATATGTATATACCACATTTTCTTTATCCAATCAGCCGTGGATGAACACTTTGATTGATTCCATATCTTTTTTTTTTTTTTTTGAGATGGAGTTTCGCTCTTGTTACTCAGGCTGGAGTGCAATGGCGCGATCTCGGCTCACCGCAACCTCCGCCTCCTGGGTTCAGGCAATTCTCCTGCCTCAGCCTCCTGAGTAGCTGGGATTACAGGCACGCGCCACCATGCCCAGCTAATTTTTTGTATGTTTACTAGAGACGGGGTTTCACCATGTTTACCAGGATGGTCTCGATCTCTTGACCTCGTAATCCGCCCGCCTCGGCCTCCCAAAGTGCTGATTCCATATCTTTACTATTGTGAATAGTGCTGCAATAAACCTCACAGGACATATGCCTTTTTATATAATGATTTCTTTTCCTTTGGGTAGATAACCAGTATTGGGATTGCCAATCAAATGATAGTTTGATTTTTAGTGCTTTAAGAAATCTCCATACTGTTTTCCATAGAATTTGTACTAATTTACATTCCCATCAATGGTGTATAAAGCATTCCCTTTTCTATGCATCCTCCCCAGCATCTATTATTTGGTGACTTTTTGTTAATAGCTATTCAGGACCAGGTGCAGTGTCTCAAGCCTATAATCTCAGCACTTTGTGTGGCTGAGGTGGGAAGATCACTTGAGCCCAGGAGTTTGAGACCAGCCTAGGCAACAAAGAAAGACCTCGTCCCTACTAAAAATTAAAAAAAATTGGCCGGGCGCGGTGGCTCACGCCTGTAATCCCAGCACTTTGGGAGGCCGAGGCGGGTGGATCACGAGGTCAAGAGATCGAGACCATCCTGGTCAACAAGGCGAAACCCCGTCTTTACTAAAAATACAAAAAATTAGCTGGGCACGGTGGCGCGTGCCTGTAATCCCAGCTACTCAGGAGGCTGAGGCAGGAGAATTGCCTGAACCCAGGAGGCAGAGGTTGCAGTGAGCTGAGATCGCGCCATTGCACTCCAGCCTGAGTAACAAGAGCGAAACTCCGTCTCAAAAAAAAAAAAAAAAATTAAAAAAATTATCAGGGCATATGGCTGACAGATGTAGTCCTAGCTACTCAGGAGGCTGAAGTGAGAGGATCACTTGAGCCCAAGGTGTCGAGGCTGCACTGAGCTGTGATCACACCACTGTACTCCAGCCTGGGTAACAGAGCGAGACCCTGTCTCAATAATAATAATTTAATAATAGCAATTTGGACTGCTGTAAGATGATGTCTCATTGTGATTTTAATTTTCTTTCTCTGATGATAAGTAATGTTGAGCATTTTTTCATATGCTTGTTGGCCTTTTAGGTTATTCAGAAGAAAAATTACTAGGTCACAAGATTATACATTTTCAAATTGAGTATATAACATTAAATTGTTTTTCCAAAATGGATGCACCAATTTGCATTCCCTCTGCAACTCCACACCCCTTGTTTGTCAGATCTTTTTTTAATTTTTACCAAACAAATTAGTGCAAAATAATATCTGATTCTGGTCTTGCTTTGCCTCATTATAATGATGTTCCACATCTCCTTATACATTTATTAGTAGTCATGTATGTTTCTACCTTTGAAATATCTGTTCATGTCGTTTGCCCATTTTTCTGTTAGGTTATTGATCTTTGCTTATTTATTTCTAGAAAACTCTTTACATATGGCTCATCATACTCTCCCTCGTTAGCTGCTGTTGTGAATATTTTCTTCTAGCTCGTAATGACTTTCACCTTTTTATGAGACTGTTGATAATAATATTCTTAGTTTTAACAGTCAAATTTATCAAACATTTTAGTTTTAAAAATACCGTCTGACCACAGAAAGCTAATCAAATAAACTACGGCACATCTATACAATGGAATATTTAATAACTATTAAAATTTATTTTTTGAAAAATATTCATTGAAACTGAACATTTTTTTGCAATTTAATGTTAAGCCCAAAAAATCATACCAAAAAAACAGTATGTATATCAAGGTCCCACAGTATGAATTTTTTTTTTTAAGTTTAATAATACACTATGTTATCAAGTTTCTGGACAAAGAAGCACTCTTACTCACTCCTGGTGAAGAGTGTGAATTTCTACAATCTCTGTAACTTGCAATTTGGCAATGTCTGTCAAAAATTTAAATTTATGTATAATTAGACCCAGCAATTTCCCTTTAGGATATTTACCCAACCAATATCCTCATATGTGTGCCAGGAGGCATACATACAATTATATTCATTGCAGCACTGGTTAGTAGCAAAAGACAACATTATAAAACAGCCATGCAATGGAATACTACTTAGCTGTTAAAAAAGAACAGTGTTGTCTATATGTATTATAATGAAATTATCTCCAAGACACATTGTTAAGTAAAAAGAGTAAAACAGTACTGTATATCATTTGCTTCAAAAATATTTAGTGCTATGTAAATTCTTTGCATGTATTATTTGCATAAAATATATCTGAAAGAAAAACAAAGGTAATGATTAATTGCTTCCTAGGAAGGAACTTGGTCTACAGGACATCCTCACAACCTCTTTAGGAAGTAGATATTATAATTCTATTCATTAGACATGAGGAACCTAGAACAAGAGAACTCCAGAAGCCTCAGTAGGACAAAAAGAGAAAAATCCAATGAGACAGTCGCTATTAATTCACTCCAAGTTTCTTGACCATTGTCTCTGTGCCAGGCTCTCTGAATCACAATACCACCTACAGCACAGAGTGGTTTGGTGATTAAATGAGACCCAATAAGCAGGAATTTTCTCACCACAGATGCTTGATAAACCCGAGCTGGTTTTTATAACAATGTAATTAATGGTACATAGTCATTTATTTTGCAGCTTATCTCATTTGGTTTTGCCAACAGCACTGTGTATTAAGTAAGGCAAGAGTGGTTGCTATCATATCCATTTTACAGAAAACTCAGGCTCAGGAAGGTAAAGTTCATAAGGGCTCCCCATGCAATTTTGGAACGCAAAGAGGAGGCTTCCTGGAGATGATGGTGCCCAACCACTAGAGGACTCGGACGGAATCCTGGCTCTGCCCCTCACTCGCTGTGTGGAACCCTGAGCGAGTTACTTAGGCTTTCTGTGCCTCAAGTTTGGCATCTATAAAATGGAAACAAACAAAAGCACTGCGTCCTAAAATGCTGAAGATGAGATGAATGAATATGTATCAATGACGACAACTAGCAATTCCTTTGTAATGGAAGTCAGATCCTGTCACTCTTCAGTTCAAACCTTTTCATTGGCTCCCATCTGCTTTGCAATAAAATCCAAACTCCTCACTGTGAATGGCCCATGAAACTTCACATGGCCTGGTTTTCCAGCAACTTTCTGTTCTCAGCCTTTGGCTCACTCCTTCTCCACCAGCTGGCTTCTTAGCTGCCTGGAGACACACAGAGCTCAGCCCTGCCTCCAGGACTTAGGACACTTTGTTCCCTCTCTTAGGAACAAGCTCTCTGGCTCCTCTGTCACCTCTCAAGCCACCCTTCCCTGACCACTGTCCCCATCACCCTCCTTGTCCTGCTGGATTTCTTTCTCATCAGCACTTACAGCCGCTCAACAGACCACACATCATGTTTATCTGTGTATTCATTTCTTGTGCATCTGCCCTGCTCTTAAATGCAAGCTTAATGAGAGCAGGAATGGGCTGTTTTGTGCATCACTGCATTCCCAAGACTTGGAACAGTGCCCAGCACCTTGCTGGCCCTTTGTAAATGTTAAGTCTCCCAAAAGGCAGGAGAGAGGGTCACTACAGGCAATGAGCACAGCATAAGCAAAGGCATGGCAGTGGGGTCAGAGCATGATCCAAGCAGGGACCCACACAGAGATCCTTTGACCTGATGCTGCCACCCAGGTGAGGGGACATGGGCTCTGCTTATCACCAAGACACCTTGGACACGTGGATTCCTTAGAATCCCAGTCAAAACGCTTTGGGCTGACTCCTCCAATACTTCCTCAACCCCTGCTGTGTTTGATCCCTCATCCTTTCTGGAGTCTTTGCTGCCTTCATCTGCAGCCCCAAGGATACGTATACAGGTAGCCAGGGCTGGGGGCCCCTCAGTCCCAACTAGCAGCTTTGGGGGGTTTTTGAAAGGCTGATATCTAACTGAATGAGGGCAAGACTTTGGGAGGGAAGAAAATTCCCCTGGGGAAAGCTCCTTTGTGCAGAACTCACAGCTCACAGCAATAAAAAGAATAAAAACTAGAAAAGGCTGCATCTCCTTGGCCCCTTTAAGAAAGACACCTTGGGAATCTGACTGGAGGTCACACCAGGAAACTGAACATGCACGGAAGGGGCTGCCCAATAAAATAAATAATCATTTATTAAGGTACTTGTCTCTACAGCAGGAAATCAGCACAGGGAGTGTGGGTGGAGGAACAGAGCCTCCCTGAGGAGGGCAGCCATCTTTAAAAGAGGGGAGCTTGATTTGAAACACTTGTCTCCAGATGGGACCAGTAATCCTCAGCCCTTCGCCTCATTCCAAACCTCCCAGGAAAAGGAAGAGCAGTGTACAGCTTTCTAGAACCTTCCAGGACAGAAAGAAAGATGAAGAATAAAGAAAACTTCTTCAGGCCACCACACTGGCTTCCCCCCAACTTGTGCCCATGAGTTTTGGGCTGGAGCTGAGACAACAGCCTAGCAACACGTCTTATTTCTGCTAAGGGAGATGATCTTTGAAATGGAGCCATGAGAAGATCTGAACAGGGATTTCCTGATCACAGCCCTGGGTGAAGCATCTAGGATGGAGCATCCTCCATCCTAGACTGTCTAGGGCACCACTGCTCCCCTTTCTTGAAAGCTTCATACTTTCTCCTTCCATGGAGGCTGTGCAGGATTTTCTCTCTTTGCCTGGAATGCTCTCTCCCTACCATACTCTCCACCACCTCCACCATCGCTTGCATCCCTTGTCCTGGGAAACTTCTTCTCCATCTTTTAGATTTCAGCTCAACCAGGGATGCCTTCTCTGATCGCTCTTAAGCAACCAGCTGAGCTGCTACCTATGGGTTCTTGCATACACACCACCTCCCTCAAATTATGTATTGCCCAGTGCTTACCACGGCTGGCACTGCACACTTGGTGTGATGGTTTATTGCATCTCTTCCCCATTACTTCAGTCGTACCCAACACTATAGCCACAATATATGACACATCGTAGTCCCTCAATGAAGATGTGTTGAATTAATGAACAAATGGACCTTTGGGAAAAATACATCAGTATACTTCAGTCTCCTAGTTCAGTGTCCAAACACTTGAATGCATGCATGAATGAGGGACGAATAAATGAGCAAGTGAATGAATGAGCAAATGAATAAGTGAGTGAATGAGTGAGTTACTGAATGGATGAGTGAATGAGTAACTGATAGTGACTGCATGAGTAAATGGGAAAGTAAAAGAGTGAATGAATGAATGACGATGGCTTCCTCGAGGGTGGTCCTATTAGTTAATACTTTTTTTCTGTCTCTCCTTTTCTCTGTATGCAGAGAAACAGGTAGAAGAAGTTGGCATGAATGTGACTCTAACCAAAACACATGGCAAAAGAAGGAGGGCACTTCCCAAAGGGGCACCTGGTAGGAGGGGTGCAGGGGGAATGCTTCCAGGCAGAAGCTGACCCCCAAGGGGCAGCTCTGTCCCTGACCCCTTTCACCTTCCCTTGTTCTGATCTTTATGGGGCTGTCTGCCTTTTAGCATCAAAGGAGACAGCAGGGCCGTGACTTGTCCCACGGCAGCTCCATAAAAATGTAATTACCCAATAACCCGCTGTCTGCAAAACAAACCATCTTCCTGTTTCTTCTCCCATAAAAAGCATTTGACAGCCCTGTTCTATCAGCTTATAAAACCTGGAGAGAGTTGGCTTAGCCCCCTCTGAAATGAAAACCCTTAGCAGGAGAGTCCCAAGTCAGGAGAAACAAACCTCTGACCCTCCAGGCAGTCGCTTCAAAGTTGCTGGAGGTTTTCAGAGAAGGCAAGGAGAGAAACCTATCTTGGAAAGATGGGGGACTGGATAATGCAAATCACACCTAAAAAGGGCAAAAGCCTTGGAAACTCTAAGAGCTCAGGCCTGCTGTGGGCACAGGCAGCATCACTGCATCTCACCAGAGTCATTCCTTCATTTGTTTACTCAATAAACATTTATCAGGCACCTACTACAGGCTGGGTATAGGCTAGGCCTTGAAGGTAAGACTCTAGTGTAATAGGTGCTGGCCTTTTAAGAAACTCACATCTAAAATATCCATTTATTTTAAATGATGATGGAGCACTTTGATCTGAATTTATTGGCATGTAAAAAGTGCATGTAATCCATCATTACACGGATGAGGCAGGTTATAAAACAGTAAGTGGTGATGGTTACATAACACCAAAAACGTACTTAATGCCACTGAATTGCACACTTAAAATGGTAATTTTTACGTTGCATATATTTTATAAATATCTACACTGATAGAATTTGATTGATATGGATACATTGATAGATATGGCTTCATTTTGACTTTTTTTTCATTGAAAGAGAAATGAATGAAAGAATGAATGAGTGAGTGAATGAATGAATGACAATGGTTCCCTGGAGGGTGATCCTATTAGTTAATACCTTTTTTCTGTCTCTACTTTTCTCTGTATGCAGAGAAACAGGTAGAAGAGGTTGGCATGAATGTGACTCTAACCAAAATACATGGCAAAAGAAGGAGGGCATTTCCCATTACACCCAATACGTTACATATATTTTTTCAATATCTACATTGATATAATTTGATTGATATGGAATGGGGGGATGGTGATAAAATTATTCTATATTTTGACTGTGAAGCTATTTAGTGGGTTAATGTGTTTCCCACAAAAATATATCCGAGTCCTACCCTCTAGTGTCTGTGAATATGACCTGGTTGGGACTATTGGTCTTTGCAAGAGTAATTAAGGCAAGGATGAAGATGAGATTATTCTCTGGATTGAGGATGATCCTAAACCCAATGAGAGTGTGCTTGCAAAGAAAGGAGGGGGGCGTTGACACACACAGGAAAGGAGGCCCTGTGAACACGAACATGCAGATTGGCCTGATGTGGCCACACACTGGGGAAAGCCTGAAGCCATCAGAAGCTGGAAGAGACGAGGAACAGCAACTGAGGGAAACTAACCCAGATTGTCTACCAGACAGCATGCTTTCGTCACAGAACTGTTCACTAAAAAGGGTAGCTTTGCTGTATTCAAATTAGGCTTTGATTTTTAAAATATTTTTTTAAATAGAAACAGAGGGATTGAATAGACACTTCTACTTTTTTACGCTTATCTTCCATTGCAATAGCAGAAGCGCATGAAAGGACACTCGACACCTTCAGTCATTAGGGAATGCAAATCAAAGCCAAGGTGGGATGCCACTGCACACCCATCAGGGTGGCTGTCTTCAAAAAGGTCGATAATGACAAGCGTTGGTGAGAGTGTGGAGAAACTATCATCCTTTGCATTGCTGGTGGGAATGTAAAATGGTACCGCTGGTGCAGCGGAAAACAGTGGTGGTTCCTCGAAAAGCTAAACCTGGCAGCGGGCAGTGGCTCACACCTGTAATCCCAGCATTTTGGCAGACTGAGGCAGGAGGATCACCAGAGGTCAAGAGTTTGAGACCAGCCTGGCCAACATGGTGAAACCCTGTCTCTACTAAAAATACAAAAATTAGCCAGGCAGAGTGGCAGGTGCTTGTAATGCCAGCTACTCAGGAGTCTAAGGCTGGAGAATTACTTGAACCCAGGAGGCGGAGGTTGCAGTGAGCTGAGATTGTGTCATTACACTCCAGCCTGGGCGACAATAGCGAAACTCCATCTCAAAAAAAAAAAAAAAAATGCTAAACCCTAAACCTAAAGTTACCATGTGACCCAGCAATTCCATTCCCAGGTATAAACCCCAAAGAATTGAAAGCAGGGACTCAAACAGATGCTTGTACATCAGAGTTCATTGCAGAATTATTCACAATAGCCAAAAGGTGGAAGCAACCCAAATGTTCGTCGGTGGACGAACAGATAAACAAAATGTGGTCATATGTTCAGACACTGGGACGTAATTCAGCCATAAATAAAAAATTTTGATACATGCAACAACATGGATGAACCATGAAGACATCATGCTAAATGAAAAAAGCCAGTCACAAAAGGACACATACTGTATGATTCCGTTTATACAAAGTACCCAGAATAGACATTTGAAGACAGAAAAATAGGTTACCAGGGACGGGGAGGAGTGGAAGAGGGAGTTACAGGGCTTCTGTATGGGATGAAATGAAAACGTTCTGGAGATGGATAGCGGTGATAGTTACATAATATCAAAACTGTATTTAATGCCACTGAATTGTACACTTATGTTAAGTTTTATGTTACATATATTTTATCAATATCTACATTGATAGATATTGATTGGTATAGAAAGGTAACAAGTTTTTATAGGTAACAAGTTTTATGTTACCTATATTTTGTCAATAACTATATCTATCAATATCACTATAGGTAACAAGTTTTATGTTAAAACCTGATAAAGTTACCTACATGATACCTATATGATAAAATACAGGTAACAAGTTTCATTTTATATTGATACTGATAGATGCAGATATTGATAAAATATAGGTACCATAAAACTTGTTACCTGTCTATATCAATATAGATATTGACATACATTTAGACATAGATAATGGGGAGAGATGCCTAAATGGTACCAGAGATGTGGAGGCAGTTTTTACTTTTATTTTTATACCTTCTGGTGTTTCTAATACTTGTTTTACTGTGAGCATACATTGTATAAGGAGCTCATGATCTGACGAGTGAGACAGGAAAGAAAATTGATAACTGCAGGATATGAGAGCTGGGGCATCGAAATCAGTCTGCGGAGGGGGTGCCATGAAAGGCCTCCAGACAGAGGGCGATGATCAGGAATAAGCCAAGCAAAGAAGCCAGGGTATAGGAGAGAGGGCATAATGGGCATTGAAAGTGTCTGCATCTTACGAACTGAACGACCAGGCCAGCAAAGTCACACAGCTTCGAGTTCCTCAGCTCTAAAAATGGTGACCATAATCATTAATATCTCATAAGGTTATGGGGTGATTAACGGAAGTAATGTGTGTATAAGACTTTGCAGAGGCTGATATAGATTAAGCACTGGAAAACGCCAGTTATTTTACTGTCAGTATTATCATAATCAGCTGCAGCCAGATTGCTGGGTTGGAATCTTGGCCTGGCTACTTGCTGTGTGCCCTTGGGTCAGCTAGTCAACCTTTCTGTGCTGCAGTTTCCTATTCTGTAAAATAAGGACAAATAATAGTACTTACCCCTTAGGGTGTTGTGAGAATTATATGAGTTAATACCTATAAATCAATTACAACAGCGCCTGGCATATGGCAAAGACTATATAAGAGTTAGCTATTACGTTTTTTCATGACTATAAAGGAAAGGAAACGTCTGGAAGCAGCACAAAAGAGAAGTGGTGTGGCCAAATGTGCTTGGGGAAAGAGCATTGTAAGAATCTTCTTCATGGAAATAAAAAGCAAATAAAGCCTTTAAAAAAAACACAAACAAACAAAGAGAAATCACAAATCTGAAAAGAAAGTGTCTTATGATGATGGGATTGCATTTTGGACGTAGATATTTTTAGCTAACAAAATCAAGTTCAAATGGGTTTTGACAGAGTGAAAACATGCAGGAAATTCATGAAGGAGTCAGGCTTGAAAGGCTGAACGTAAGTCAGCCTCTTTGTTAGAGAAAGCTTCACTGTGTTAACATTTGGAATTGATGACTTTGGTGGTTTCCTTTGGGGGAGAAAATATCCTGACATTTCCTGGTAAGTCTTCCTTCCTACTTTCTCGCCCTTAATGATATTCTCCATCAGCCTAATGTCCCTGCTTGAGCATTGATGGCTGTGTGGACACAGATAATATCCAGAAGATTAGCAGTTTGGAAGGCTCAGAGCAGTATCCTCCACCTTCCTAAAGACGCAGGCAACATTACTGCATAAGCACCTCTTAACGTGCAGTCACAAATCACTGCTCAACAAATTCCAGAATTTCAAAGCTGTGGCATAAATTTCCAAGCCAGAAGAACAACATGGGAGCCTTAAGTGCTGGGTTTCAACTCTCTAGACTCCCTGGAACCACTGTCTGAGGTTCTGGCAGCATCAATATGGCCCTTTCAGCCTCCTAAGGAATATGAATGGTGTGTTAAGCCAATGAGAGACAGCGTGTGTTCTCTGAATGGAAGCCATAGTGTGTACTTCAAGGCTCTTGGCTCCACTTTGAAATTTTGAATAGCAAATCCCTGCTCCTCACTCCTCTGCATTATCATCTTTTAAATGGGTGCAGAAATTTTTATTCTGGCACAGAATAGAAGGTCTTAAAGTCTTTGAGGATTAAGGGGATAGGGTCAGAAAAAATAAAACTGTAAATATTGGGATTTTATTTTGCCTTTGAGGGAAATCTCTAAAAACATCATTTTACCCATTAGTAATACACTCAGCTCCAAGTAATAAGAATGCCTCACTATGTGCCTTAATTTAATACACAGTCCTTTCTTACATAACAAGAATTCCAGAGATGGTCAGCTGCATGTTCCAGTTCAGCAGCTCAGCCACATCTTGACCAATATTTTGACAAAACAGCTGCTGCAGCTCCAGCCAGCACATACAAATTCAAGACAGGAAAAAAATGAAAGGGGAAAGTGGTGCATCTGTCCCTTTTACCAAGACAATAATTTCTTTTCCCCAGACTATTTCACAACAGACCTTTTGGACAGAGCTGGGTCATATACCATCTCAGATGCAAGGAAAGCTGGGAAATTAGAGAACAGAACTTTGACCAATTATAATCCATAGCCTGGGTCTGGGCTCAGTGCTGCTCTGAACAAAACCTGGATCCCCTTATGAAGGGGAAAGGGCAAAGGATCTAAGGCAGGCAATGAACAGTCTGCCCCACTCTTCAATCCCGACATCTGTACAACTTTAGTGATCAAAAAAAGTAATCAAAGAAAAAAAGAAAAGAACTTGAGGCAAAGATAATAACAATGTGACACTAGTAATTTCTTGCAGGGAAACTGATAAAGCTTTTATGTGTTGCCTGATCCCAGGATACATTTTTAAGACTTGTGAAAGTGAAAGCGGCGAAGGCGCTATCTGTAGAGATGTTCTGAAATAATTCCTACAGGTGAGCAGTCAGTTTCCAAGCTTCTCATCCAATTGGCATGAGTAAGTCTCACTGGGTTACTCTGATGGGAAAAGATATTTTTCCCAATTCATAGAACCTACAGTGAGATGTGAGAGAAACTTGGCATAATTTTTCCAGTCAGTGGATATGTACTGAAAAGCAGACATGCTCCCTACTCTCATAGAGCCAACAGTTTAGCAAGGCAGATAAAGAATCATGTAGACAAACACAATGCTATAAACTTGTATTCTGCTAAGTGCTATGAAACTTAACAGGGTGCTGTGAGGCAGAAGAGCCTAATTGAAGCTGGATAGGATCAGGAAAATGATTAGGAGCACAAGCTTCAGAAGCAGGTCTGGGTCAACTTCCCGACATGCCACCACGCCCAAGCCCAGTGGACTTGAACAGTAATAAAAAGAAGTATTTATACTAAGCACGGATCACGTATTAAACATCACACTCAGCTGTTTAATCACCATAACAACAGTTTGAGGTTACCTAGTCCCATTTTAAAGAGAGGATGATCTGGGATAGAAATTTGCCTACCTGAGGTCACAGAATTGGTAAGTGGAGGAAGTTGGTATGGACGTGTGTTACTCCTTCTGCGAAAGCCAAAGTCATGCAAACTCCCTACATCTGTTTCTCACATGTGCAGACAATTGGGAGGTCGCTGTGCCTACCTCACAGGCTGGTGGGTGAAATTAGGTGAAATGATTCATGGGCAGCAGTTGGCACCATGCCTGGCACACAGCAAGAGTGCAATAACCGATAACTATTATTCAAACTCAGGGTTCCTGAGATTCATTTGGTCATTTCTTCAAGTCCTCTTGGCCTGGGAAGTCTGAATCCAGCCATGTCAACTGATCAGTCTTCATAGGGGCTTTGAGATTTCAGGGGTGAAAGAGACTGGAAAACCTATTTTTTTTTCTTTCTATACAAATCAGGAAACACCTCGGTTAACAGTTAAGAGCCAACAAAAATCAGAGTAATGAGAGCTTCAGTTCAAAATTATAAAAAAGATAAAACAACTCCTATATCTCTTAAAACGAATAGTAGTCAGGTATAACTTCTCAATATTAGACCCAAAGACTTTTGCTTGTTTTGAACCATGAAGAAATTTTTCAAGAAATGAAATTGAGGACGTGCATCTTGAATCATTTGGGGATCAAGGGACTCATTAAGCCATGTCAATAAGAGGAGTTATTTAAGCAAATGGATAAAAGCCATTTATTATTTAGCACTTTATATTTGTAAAGGGCTGATCCATTTTCTCTAGCTCTACCTGTGCCTGACCCCACATTACTTAGGAATTTTTTCAGAGCTTCTCACTGATGAACGGGCATCCTTCAGTGCCTGAAATGAGCAGGTATTCCCATTTTACAGATAAAAAGGGTAAGGCAAAGAACAAAGCCCTCAAATGAGAAGACTGGAGCAAGGCATGGTTCACCCTGTTTATCAGCTAAGAAGATGAAAGCAGAGACTGATTGGGAGATTGAGCTGAACGTGGGCAAACTTGCCCCAGATTAGCCAAGATGGCAACCCACACATTCCGCTCTCGGGGTCCACAGACTCAGGTAGTCCTGCTCAGGAAATCAGAGCTCCATCAAGCTCAGAGGGTAATGAATAGCAATGACAATACCAGCAGTAAGAATTCTAGAACCTACTGTTCCTTACTGAGCCCTCACTATGCCAGGCACTGGGCTAAGCCCTTTGTATTCACTGCCTCTTAGATACTCCCACAACCTTATGAGTTAAATATTATATACATAACCCCCCACTTTACAGATAAATAAACTGAGACACAGAGATAATATGTAACTTGCTTAGCATTCCTCAAAGAAGCAGCTGCAGAATGAGCATTTGAACCCAAGCACTCTCAACCCTGTGACTGCATTTCAGGGGGGTTGGAAGAGTTCCAGGAATTCCAGAAGCTTTTGCCATCCAGCCAAGCCCTTATTAACTTCAGGAGGAAAAAAAAATAACTGTGAAATCTACAGATGTTTCAGGAAGGTGAGCAAAGGAGTCAGAGCTCCAAGTTGTCACCGTGTGTTTGGAGCTTCCTGTTTGCACCAATATGCACAGCACACCAAACCCTTGCTCTTACTCAGTGTTCCTGGTAGCCCTATGAGGAGGGAGAGATCCTTATTTCACTTGACAGATGAGGAACTCCAATGTCAGACAGGTTGTATTAACCAGCAGATGGCAGCGCCAATATTCAACATCATGCCATCTCCCTTCTGCAAAGAAAACTTGGGTAGCTTGGCAATACCCTTTCAAGCCACTCCTGCCATGGGGAGAAATCTGGAGGGAACTCATATCTCTATAAAAGTAGTGAGAAGGAACTTGGAAAGACCCAAGCTTCCCATAAGAGTCCCATGCCTGTTCCTCTGGCTCCCAGCCTCACTGCTGCAGTCTCCCAGGAGTCCTGAAAGCCCCAGTGTTCCTGGGACTCTGTGTTAGTCTGTGTGTTAGCCCAGGTCCTCTGAGAAACGGGTGCCCAGCAGGATCACACGTACAAGGATTGTACAGAGGGAAGTGCCCGTGTGAGAGAAAATGAGAAGGGAGCTGGAAGAGGCGGCTGGCAGAGCCGTCAGACCGAGATAGATGCACGTCCAAACTTGAGTGAAGGGGAGAGCAAGGGGAGGTTGGACAGAGGCCTCCAAGACTGCTGTGCAGTCCGAGGATAGATCTCCAAGGCCCTTGGGGAGTCCCAGAGCAAAGTCACTGCTGGAGGAGTCCCGTGTCTCCCAGGAACGGGCCCCTTCGCATCCCTCCTCACTCAGTCATTGGCTTGGAGCAAACAGTGGGAGGCCAGGCCTGGCAACAAAAAGCCATGAGTGTCAGGGTAGCAGCTGGCACCCTTGCAAAATCACACTCCTTGTAGTTGGAGGTTGGTGAGGTTCCATGGCATCACAAACATCAAGGCTTACAGGAACTCAGGGCAGGTAACTGTCCCCAGGGCTGCTGTAACCCAGCCTCCATGCTGGGGTGACACTGTCATCCAACTGCCTTGGGAACTGGCAAAGTCCCACTGAGGTAGGAGGCAAGACTCAACTCTGGAGGCAGGGCTCAGACAATGAACCAAACTGAGGACTAGCTAAAACAGGGACAGGGTGGAAGCTCTCTTGCCTCAGACATGCCCACCAGTGTGCCAAGTCAGTTTACCATTGCCATGGCAACACTCAGAAGTTACTGCCCCTTTCCCTGCAGTAACTGACTTGACAATCCAGAAGTTACCACTGTTTTTCTAGAAATTTCTGCATAATCTGCCCCTTAATTTGCATATAATTAAAAATGGGCATAAACATGACTGCAGAACTGCCCCTGAGCTGCCACTCTGGGCACACTGCCTGTGGGATACCCCTCCTCTGCAAGGAGCAGGGCCTCTGCTGCTGCCATACACCACCGCTTCAATAAAAGGCTAACACCACCAGCTCATCCTTGAATTCTTTCCTGGGTGAAGCCAAGAACTCTCCTGAGCTAAGCCCCAGTTTTGGGGCTTGCCTGCCCTGCGTCACCACCTGTGACCTCCCAGCTGCCAGCCAAGGAGGATGAGTGCCTGCATCTGGAAGATGACATGTAGACCATCCCTGCAATAGGAAGTTCATGCTGGAAGCAGCTGGACCCAGTTCCTGGGCCTGGAGGTGGGAGAAGGAAAGGGAAGTGAAGGAACAGAGAGAGTGCACGGTCCTATGTCCAGGGCAACCTGGATGCATGAGTCTCCCTGTCAACAGGTTGCTTCTCTCATGCCAAGCATGTTGATGCATGTGGCAGAGCCAGCCTCTATCTCCGTGGAGGTCATCCTGAAGTGAGGTCTGATATTCTAGTGGTTAAGAACTCAGGCATTGAGTCAGACCAAGACGGATTTGAATTCCCACCTCCACTGCTTACTCTATGGGTGGCCTTGGGGAAGATAAGGTTACTTTGAGGGGCCTTAATTTACTCATGTGTAAAATGGGCTCAATACCACCTCCCAGGGTTGTCGTGGAAAATAAGGGAGCGACAGTTTATAAAGTGGTTAGCCCTGCTCCTGCCCCACTGCACTCATTCAATAAATGCTATTCTAAGTCCCATTCTCACATTAAGAAATGAAAAAACAACCACTTTATAGAATTGTACAAAGGGAGAGCAATCATATATATGAAACGATTAGCACAGAAACTGGCACAAGGAATATTATTATAAATAATAACAAAGATAATTATCTCCTGACAGATCTATCGGCTGGGGCCCAACAGACCCTCTAAGTGTGTCAAAGTTCGATCAGGTCAGCATCCAGCTGGAAGCAGATAACAGACTCAAACTGGATAATGTCAAGGAGGCACTGTTGACAGAGCTGTGGGGAAAGTGTGTGGAAAACAGAGGATAGTGAGGCACCACAGAGCTGGTGCCAGCGTGAACTGTTACCATCCCAAAGGCCTGAGGGGCAAGGGCAGGGAGCAGTTCCCTCCGGAGGAGGCTGCCTACCGAAAAGCTGCTTACCAGGAGCTCTGACCTTAAGCTGAGGGACACAGCAACCCACAGCAGCCCCCACACCAAGGGAGCTGGGGGTTACATGCCTGACCCCCACCCTCCTGCCAAGGCCACCAGGAAGCCAGGGGGCTCAGGGACGGGTCTGTGAAGAGACAGAGGTCAGCTGGCTGGAAAAAGGTGGACAGGGATCTGGAGGGGAAACTGGAAGGCACTCTGCTCATTTTTGGAATCAGCTGGGTGATGCTGGCTGCTTGAGGACCCCAAAACCTGAAACTTTCATGCCCCACCTGTTCTCAACTTTGTGACCAATAGTAGTAATATAGTGATCGTTCTGGCAATGGCAAATGCTCGGCAAGTAAAAGTACAAGGGCTTGCCCGAGAGCATAAAAGCAATATGCGCTGAGCACCTACAACATACCAGTCCCGGTGAACAAGCCCCACAAAGCCCCTGCCCTTCCACATCACAGAGTGGCGTGGGGCACACAGACAAGTAGACGGGCAATGGCAGAGTCACAGGACAGAGAGAGCCCTGAGAGAGCTGTGGGGACTCACAGCAAAGGGACCCAGGAACACCTCCTGGAAAAAGGGGGGCCTACACGGGATGGGAAGGAAGAGAGGAGAAGAGGTCAAATGAGGAGGGTTAAAGTCCTGCGGGCAAGAGAGAATGGGGCTTAAAGTCGCTTTAAATAGCTCTTCTGGCCGGAGTGCAGCGTTTGAGGCAGAAGTGGTAAGAGATGAGCCTGGATGGGAAGACTGCGGCCAGGTCACCCAGGGCTTCGTAGATCATGGAAATAAAATGCAGGCAGGAGCCCAGCAGCAAGACCAAAGTATGAAAGGGTTTTCAGCAGGTGAGTGATGTTGTCTCCAGATTTAGAGCGTTACATGTACGAGATTCCATACCTGGGGGTGAGAGAGACAGAGAGAGAAGGGACGCACATGTGTTGGAAGGGATCAAGTGAACAGGAATGGAGCTCTGCCTGGAACCCAGGGATGGGGGTGGGAGTGTGTCCAGTATCCAATTTCTGCTGCCATGAGCAGCCAGGAGAAGCACATGTGTGACCTGACCTGGGAGGTCAAAGTGACCCACAAACAGCTGAACACCCCTGATCCTTCTATTTCCAATCTAGAGATTGTTTTCAGAGCTCAGCATCTTCCTCCCCTTTACCAAATCCACCCACAGCCATAATCTCTCAAATATCTTCCCCACTACCTCCCCTTACACAACTGAGAGCTCACCCAGCTGCCAAAAGGCAGCAGATGGAGACAAGTTGGGGGTGGGAAGAACACTTCAGGACTCTGAAGATGACACAACACAGCTTACTCAGAAGACAGAAATGTGATCTGTCCTCCTGGGGGCTGGCACTAGTAGGGGGGCAATGAGCTGCCAGGTATAATTAGACTAAGCCCCAGCAACAGGCTCTCTGCCCCATTCATGTCAGCACCCTCTTTCTGGCCTCTGCTTCTGGTGCCTATGCAGCCTGGTTTTATCCAGTGACTGACCTGGAGGAGCCTCACAGCAGAGAAGGGTCCTGTGGTTTGTTCCCTTACAGTCATTATCCTAGGAAAATTAATAATCATCATATATTGTTAATAATAATGATTAATGACAACAGAAATAAAAATAATACAATCATAGCAATGGCTTTTTTAGTATATACTTTGTGACAGATACTTGGCAAGGTATTTAACGTACGTAACCAACTCATCCACCCAGCAACCCTATGGGGAAGGTAATATTATCCTCATTTTCCAGATGATGATAATGAGGTTCAGAGAACACTAAGTGATCAAAGCAGAAACTGCGCCTAGAGCAGTGGTTCACACTTGTAATCCTGGCACTTTGGGAGGCAGAGATGGGCAGATCACCTGAGGTTGGGAGTTCAAGAGCAGCCTGGCCAACATGATGAAACCCCGTCTCTACTAAAAAATATAAAAATTAGCCCGGCATGTTGGCAACTGCTGGTAATCCAAGCTACTCGAGAGGCTGAAGCACGAGAATCGCTTGAATCCGGGAGGCGGTGATTGCAGCGAGCCGAGATTGTGTCACTGCACTCCAGCCTGGGTGACAGAGCAAGACTCGGTCTAAAAAAAAAAAAAGCAGCAGAAATGGAACTCAGGTTGTCCAGACTTCCAAGCACAGGTTCTTAACTGCTCTGTCCTATGGATCTCCCCTCCCACTAGACTCCAGCAACTTGATCTACTTCTGAAATGTGTTATCATTCTTCCAGGTTGGGAGTGAGTTCTAAGCTTCAGCTTAGGAGTCTGAGAGCTGGATTCATAGGATTCTAACCCACAACTAATGAGTTTTTATCATCCAGGTTGATGCAGCTTTGCATGCACGGTGGATATAGTAGGAGAAAGGTGAAAAGGAAAATTGGCCCCTGACCTTGGAAGGCATTAAAGATCTTTGATAGAGACAGTGAAACAAACTGAGCTGGCCTCTATTTTGATATCTTTATGTCTGAACGCCCTTCTCCAAGCCTAACATTTGTAACCTAACTGGCTCCACATGTGTATTCAGATCCAGCAAGCATTTATTGGGCCCCTGCTGGACACAGCAGGCTGCTATAGACACTATGCAAAATGAGGAAGGATCCAGGTGACGACTTTCTAGGAGGATCTAATCACTGAGGCAGGAAGACGTTTTCCCCAAGTAATGCAAAAAATGCTAGTCACTGCCTGCTCTTCTAATGGCTACAAACTGCTGCTTTGTGGTTTTTAAAACAGGCAGGTGAGTTCGAGACAGCTGGTATCCTGAAATCCGGACATTCCACCTACGCAATTTTCTCACATCTTCACACACAAAAAAATCTGCATCTTTCTCCAGCTCCATCTATCCTTGAGGCAGGAACTAATTACCCCCTTGTAACTTCAGGATGATCAGCATGCTTTGGAGCAGACACGCACACAGAGGCTGATTAAGTCTTCTCTGATGTGAATCAGCCAATTCCCTCCTATAGCAGAATGCCTTATTTACCCATTAGTGGAGCTTTGGACACTAGCAGCAGACAGACTGGCTCCAGGGCATTTAAAAGGTCAAGAATCAGGAGCCCAGGAAGTCAGATCAGCTGGGATTCAGACCAACAGAGCGTCCAGGGATAAGGGCGGTTTTCTATATGCACCAACAATGCACTTTGTCCTGGAAAAGCATGTGACCCGGTAGTTAGAGGCAAGCCTCTCTAGGAAATGTCCTTTCTCTCCAGCCCAAGGTGGCTAATAATCCTGCCTTCAACTGGAAGCCTTGCCTGAAATCACATTGACCTTGGGAAAACCAAGACTGCCTGGGGAAACTTTCTTGGAAAAACTTCTGCTTCGGGGAAACTGAGCCAATAAGAAAAGGAATCATGTATAGTCTGGAAACCACCACAATCCACAAGAATGATCTCTTATTCCAACCAAATAGGATAGTAATGACTTAAACAAGCAGAGACCATTTAGCTCACTTTCATGCAGCAGACATTCCTACTAGACACTCAACATTTATCCTTATTTAATACAACAGTCCTAAGAGGTACCTACGTTTGTCCTCATGTAATGGGTGAGGCTCAGAGAGATTAAATTATTCACCCAAAGTTATCCAGCTAGTTAAATGGATGGATCTGGGATTTGAACCCAGGTCTCTCTGAATCCAGGTTGGCCTAATCCTCTTTGGTGGGAAGAAATAGCTGTTACCCAGCACTGGGGAGTTATAAAGGTGTTGGGGCAGTGAGCTTGGTAAAGCCCAGATTTGAGGGAAAGGATATTTTTATTTGTTGTTTGTTTTTTCCAGCGCCGTTCAGAAGAAAGAGTGCCCCGACAGGCTGAACCAGTCAGACTGGGATTACATTGTGTTGGACTTAGAGGATGGATGGATGACTCACCACCTGAAGGTTTTGAAGCTGGTAGAAAACACAAAGAGAGACTTGTTGGCTAGCATCTCAGAAAAATAAAACTCTCCTTGTTCTATAGACATACATGGAAAGTGTCCTGCCCAAATATGGCCTTAGATTGCTGGGGGTGTTCCTGGTTTCCAGAACACTGCCTTTTCAAATAACAACAGCAGCAATCGTAGTGTCCACATTTTACTCAGTGCTGACTATGTGTCAAGCTCTGTCCTAGGCATTTTATGTACATTGTTCAATTTTCACAGGAGCCTCATGGGTAAGTTCCAGGGCTCCAAGAGGTTGAGTCAATTGCCAAAATCACACAACTAGAAAAAGGCAGGGATACGATTTTGAAACAGAGACAGCCCGACTCCAGAATCCGAACTCATAACTCCTAACCTATACTTTCTCTTTAGAGTAACATTCATTTAACAAGTGTTCAACCAGAGCGTTAAGCAGAATGCTCCAGGTGAACGAGACCCTGCCTTCCTTTCAGGACCTAAACAGCTCCTCAAAGAGACAGACATACATAGGTAATTTAATACAATGCAAATATGCTTTCACGGGGGAGCAAGCAAACAACAGTTTCAGTGATTTGGACAAAGACCATCGAGATGTTCTATGAGCTGAGTTTCAAAGGATAAGTAGGTGGCATTTGCTTAATGAAGAAGGGAAAATATTCTAACAGAGAGAACAGCAATACATGAGGAGAGAGCTATGAAGCATGATGCATCTGTAGACACATATGATTCCTTTTAAACGGAATTCTAGACAAGACACAACTACGTGATGGAAAGCCGGGCGTGCTGGCTCACACCTGTAATCCCACCACCTTGGGAAGCCAAGACAAGTGGATCACCTGAGGTCAGGAGTTTGAAACCAGCCTGGCCAACATGGTGAAACCTCATCTGTACTAAAAATACAAAAATTAGCTGGGTGTGGTGGCACACACCTGTAATCCCAGCTACTCAGGAGCCTGAGGCAGGAGAATTGCTTGAACCTGGGAGGCGGAGGTTGCAGTGAGCCGAGATCGTGTCACTGTACTCTAGCCTGGGCAACAGAGCAAGACTCCATCTCAAAAAAACAAAAGAAAAAAAAAACCAAGTGATGGCGATAGCAACCAAAAACAGTGGTTTCCTCTGCTGGGCAGTGGTTGACTAGAAAGGAGGTGACGATACTTCAGAGTCATGGAAATGTTCCATATCCATGGGGCTGTAAATTTGTCAAAACTCATAAAGTCGAACTTATAGAATCTGTACATTTTATGAAGTGTAAATTATACCACAGTTTGAAAAGAGAGAGAAGGGGAGAGAAGAGGAGACAGAGAAAGAGACGATAAGAAGTCTGATTTGCCAGTTCACTCTAATGATTGTTTCTCTGGCTGTGCAGAAGCTCTGGAGTTTAATTAGGTCCCATTTGTCTATTTTGGCTTTTGTTGCCAATGCTTTTGGTGTTTTAGTCATGAAGACCTTCCCTATGCCTATGTCCTGAATGGTTTTGCCTAGATTTTCTTCTAGGATTTTTATGGTGTTAGGTCTTATGTTTAAGTCTTTAATCTATCTGGAGTTAATTTTAGTGTAAGGTGTCAGGAAGGGGTCCAGTTTCTTTTTTCTGCACATGGCTAGCCTGTTTTCCCAACACCATTTATTAAACAGGGGAGGGACAGCAGGGGGTGGGGAGTTAGGGAGGGATAACATGGGGAGAAATGCAAGATATAGGTGACGGGGAAGAAGGCAGCAAACCACATTGCCATGTATGTACCCGTGCAACAATCCTGCATGTTCTTCACATGTACCCCAAAACCTAAAACGCAATAAAATATATTTAAAAGAGGGAGAGAGAGAGAATAAGGACCAAGCAAAAGGGGTTTCCCCTTATAAAACCAAAAAGAAAAAAAAAGAAGTCTGATTTGGATCTAAGTCTGAAGAACTGTGTAGCCTGGCTAAGGAAACCAAACTCTAGAGGGCAAGAGAGAAGCTGTTGAGATGCTTAAGCAGAAGCGTGATCTGACACAGCTTGATTTGAGGAAGATTACTCTAGGCTCTAAAGGAAGATGAAGAAATAGGTAAAGGTAAGGAGGACTAATAGAAGCATAGTACCCAGGAGCTGGCTACAGATTCCATTAGGGCTGCTGCCACAGCAAAATATAAAAGAAAGGGTAGGAACATTTCAGCTTGTAGAATTTGGAATGTCTGGATGTCAACTATGTTATGGAAGGTAGGGGGCAAGGGAAGGGTGTGGACAACTCTGGGGTTTCTGGGTGACCAAGTAAGTGCCGGCATCCTTAATAAAGATGGTGACTTTTATTTTAAGGGGGGCATGTTTATGGACACAGGAGGGAGTTAGAGCCATTAGTTTATACATGGTGAGCTCGAAGGGCTTTTGAGACATCCAGGAGTGAGGGGCAGATGAATAAGGACAGAAAAGAAACTGGGGACAGAGAGAAATGCAAGAAACAGAGTAGTTATACAGGTGATAACTTGTATACAATGGCCAGTTACACGCATTGTCATTGGTAATGTGCTCCTATGTACTTCATATCCCCTGGTCCTCACAATGTCCCTGGAGGGAGATGTCCTTATAGAGGGGCACATGAGTTGCTCAAATCACCCAACTGGTAAGGGAGGAACCAAGATGAAAACTCAGGCCAGCTAATCACAGTGCTGAGAAAAAGATTCCCAATCGCCATCCAACAAAGTGGATTAGGAGCCCTCCAGGTGACAGTGTGCACTGAACCTAGTCAAAGCTTGCATTGGCCCATAACCCCAGAGTCATGGTCTTCTGTCTCCTAAGGCAATTCAAATTAATAAAACCTGATTGAGAACAATAGACTTCAGGAAGCACCCAGTTTTAAAGAACAGAGTCTACCCCTCCAGAGCTCACGTGCAAATTCCAGGCCATCTTTGGACTTACCAATCTGAGGAATCCTACATGCCATGAAGGGGTTCCTCAAGGCTAAGTTTGGACCTGGTACCCAAAATAGACTCACCTCTCACTATAAAACAATCTGGGCCTATTGTGTATAATATAATCTTGTATAGGTAGCAGCAACCTGAATCTGTCCTGAAGACACAGTTCCTCCGCGTACTCACGCAACAAGTGTGTGTTAATTGCCAGCTATGTGCTAGGCATTGTAATAGACACTGGCAAATACCAATGTCTAAAAACATAGTGCTTAAAGTATCAACAAAGCAAGGGCACCATAAAACTGAGGGAAATAAATACCTTTCGAGAATTTCATATTTTATGGCTGCATAGTATTCCATGGTGTTGAAGCTGGAAACCATCATTCTCAGCAAACTAACAATGGAACAGAAAACCAAACACCACATGTTCTCACTCATGTGGGAGTCGAACAATGAGAACATATGGGCACAGGGAAGGGGAACATCACACACTGGGGCCTGTCAAGGGGTGGAGGGAAAGGGGAGGGACAGCATTAGGAGAAATACCTAATGTAGATGATGGGTTGATGGGTACAGCACACCACCAAGGCACACGTATACCTACGTAACAAACCCCAGAACCAAACATAATTTTTTAAAATGATAATAAAAAAGAATTTCATAGTTTATATCTACTGTAGTTATTAACAATGTATTGTATGCTTGAAAACTGGTAAAGGTAGATTGTAAGATTTTAAGCATTCTCAGCACAAAAAAGTGATAAGTATGTGAAGTAATGCATACATTAATTAGCTTGATTTAGCCATTTCACAGTGTATACGTATTTCAAAGCATCATATTATAGAACACATATAGTTTTTGTCAATTAAAAATAAATAGAATATATTTATAAATGAGTTGTAATAGCAGAAAGAGACCTAAGAAAACAAAAAATAAAGTAATTATCATATCAAAAATCAGAATTTAAATGGCATCATAATATTCTCAGTAAAGTGAGTCTCTAAGAAAAGACATTGGTCTCTGCCTTTCTGGAACTAGATGAAACATATGTTAGGGGAGATTTGAATATGGTAGAATTTTTGAGTCATACACAGCTAGGTTCAAATCCCAGTTCTGCCACCTTCCAATGATGTGATCCTTAAATTATGAGCCTTGGTTTATTCATTTGTAAAATGTAGACAGAATCACATTTTACTGTAGAGTTGTGCCTTATTGTAGAGTTGTTAAACAGACTTCATAAAGTAGTGTCAGGAAACTGTATGGTGTAAGTCAATACAAATCAAATCTTACTATGAGATTTTCCTTCTCCTGGGCTGTGTTAGTTATCTATTACTACATTAAAATGTCACTGTGAACTTAGAACCTTAAACAACACATGTTTTATCTCACAGTTTCAGTGCATTAGGAATCAGGCATCATTTGCCTGGGTTCTCTCTCTTAGATCTCTCACAAGCCTGAAATCAAGACACTGACCAGGGTTAAGATCTCATCTGAAAGCTCACTGGAGAAGATTACACTTCCAAGCTCACTTATGTTGTTGACAGAATTTATTGCCTTTGGGATATTAGACTGTGAGCCTCAGTTCAAACTGGCTGGTAGCCAGAAGCCACCCTCAGTTTCTTGTCACATGGGCATTCCCAACGTGGCAACTAGCTTTATCAAAGCCAGCAAAAAAGAGAGAGTTTGCTAGCAAGACAGCAGTTCCGAGCTTATATAATGTAATCATGGAGGTAACATCCCATCTCCTTTTCCATATTCCACTGGTTAGAAGCAAGTCCCAGGTCCTGCCTAAACTCAAGAGCAGGGATTTCACAAAAGCATGCAGAGCAGGGTTGGGGATCAATGGGGTCATCTTATGTAGCCAGTCTACCACACTGGCTGACATTTCCCACTTCTTCAGCACAGTCTTCTACTACTGACACATCAAAAAGGATGCACCCACTTTTCAGCTCAAGAGACCTGTGGCATTAAGGCCCCCTCCAACATGGCAGTATAGGCCGGCCACCAGCTGAAAGGCACCTGCAAATCCAATGTCCTCGTCTTTGAACAAGACTGAATACAGGTGCACATCTGCCTTCTGAGATGCAGATAAGCTTCATGATCTAACTTGATGTGTATCATCTCATCTAATGGCAGATTAAACTTTGTTTATAAATACTTTCATAAAACAAAAGTGTCCTGTTTGAGATTAGGCAGAATCACATAACACTTAACACTTTTGAGACCAAGTTATGTTTATTCATTCAGCAAATACTTAGTGAATATGTACTTAGTGCCAGCACCATTCTAGAGATTGAGCATACCGTGTAAACAGAACAGAGAAAGACTTCATCCTGGAGCTCACATTCTACTGGAGGAGGGATCAGGGAGAGACAGACTAAAATAAATCCATAACATGTTTGGCAATGTTAATAATGTATCAAATGTGACTCCATCATAAAGTTTAAACATGACTTTTTAAATCCATGGTCTATTTCCAAATATGAGAATTATTTTTAAAGTTCATTGGCAATCCCAGCAACTAGTGCCTCAACAGAACAAAGTTTCTCCAAATTGAAATTGTTTTAAACTATAGATATGTTAGTTGAGGTAGCAAGTCCGTGAGTATATGCATTTGTCACAACAAACTAAAATCTTACATTTACAATGTGCGCTCTTTGAATATATAATTTATACATCTAATAAAAGAAATAAAAAGGGAAAAACAAACAAAAATTGATTTCAGAAAGAAACTACCCAACAAGTACTGTCCCTAAAGACAGATTTTTCCAGTTTGGCATTATCATTGCTAGATCACAAATTATTCAAAAATATTGATTATAATCATATAGTTCACCATTGTGCTGACATGAGAACAAGAAAATAGATGTTGCATGATGAATAGACAGCAGTTTGTGAAATATATATGCCTTGAGTTTATTGCTTATGCAAATATCATTGGCCTATTAACTGAACACCAAGTCTTGCATAATAAAAATTAAATTCAGTCATCTTTGATATTTTCTTAAACTTCAGTTATATGGAAACCATATTATTACATAGAAAAAAATGTATTTTGTCATTTTGAGATGCTTATGTACACATTGGAGCCCAGGACATATATTTTTTAACAACTTGTTAGTTTGCATTATAACGTTTAAATTTTAGACATTTAGTATGTGGACCTCCCTGAGTTCCCTTGCCCGGAGTCTTACCAGTGTCAAAGATGGACCTGCCCACTAGCTCTTCTTCCACCTTGGAGGTAACACAGGGCACTGGTTGAAAGCAAAGCCATAAGAATCACTGAGTTAAGTCCAGTTCTGCCCTGCACAGCTGTGTGTCCTGGGGCAAGGCACTCATTGCTCAGAGCCTCAATTTCCCCACCTGTACAATGGAGCTGATAGAAGATACTTTGTCAGGATACAGGATGTTGGGGGAAGGTAAATGAGAGAACTGCCTGTAACTAAGTTAGCTCTGATCCTGACAGACAATAAATCCTAAAAATAAATTACCTATCACTAGTGTCTTGGTGGAAACAAGAAAACCTCTGGCCCTTCTTTGTGCAGAATTCCTTTTGGGTGTTTGTGGGAGGGCACATCTGGGAGGCAAGGAGTTTAGAGAACTGGAAATGGCCATGGAATAAAATGTGGGATTGGAATACAAGGCAAAAGCAGCAGAGAGATTGGAGCTAAGGTTCTGGGAACTGCAGAGATGACCGTTAGTGGGTTAACCAGGGCTCAACCCGACCATCCATCAGAGGAGGCTGACTCCATTTGTGATTCACAGGGCCTGGGCCCACCTCGGGACTGGGGACAGCTACATCACAGATGCTGGGGGCCACCAATACTGCCCAGGGAGTTTGTCAAAATTCAGGTTCCCAGGACACACCCCTAGGAATTCTGATTCAGCAGATCCCAAGATGGGGCCTAGGACCCTGATACTTTTACAAACATCTGTTTTCAGGGCAATTCCAAGGGTTCCTGCTCTTCTAGTATTATAAGTAAGCCATATTTATCTCACACTTTTTTTTTTCTATCCTAAGAGGTAGGATTTTTCTCTGTCACCTGGGCTGGCATGCAGTGGCGTGATCATAGCTCACTATAAATTCAAACTTCTGGGCTCAAGCGCTCCTCTGGCGTCAGGCTCCTGAGTAGCTGGGACTACTCAGGTGTACACCACCATGATGGCTATTTTTTATGCATTCATTTTTTTTATGAATGGGTTCTTGCTATCTTGTCCAGGCTGGTCTCAAACTCCTGATCTCAAGGGATCCTCCTGCTTCATCCTCTTAAGTAGCTGCAACTACAAGCATGAGCCACCACATGAGGCTCATCTCACACTTTCAAATATGTACACTCTGTGATCAGTTAGAGCCCTCAAAACCACTGCATCCACCCAGAAGGGGCAGGGATTCATAGGAGAGCCCCTTTTCACTGCTGGGTAGGATGGGGCTGTGCTCCAATATTGGAGGAGCACATTGAAACCCACCAGACCTAGAAATCAGTGTGCATCAGACAGCAGGAGATGGAAGTAGCTGAAACCACTAGGTCTGGGGCGGGGGTTGGCAATCTTTTCTGTAAAGAACCAAATAGCAAATATCTTAGTCAATTCAGGCCAGCAGTCTCTGTGGCAACCATTCAACTCTGTCACTGTGGCAAAAAGCAGTCATAGATAATGCACAGATAAATGGGCACAGCTGTGTTCCAATAAAACTTTATTTATAAAAACAGACAGTAGGCCAGATTTGGCCCCTGGGCCATAGGTTTGCCAATCCCTGATCTGGATTCAGATGGAAGGGTGGTGAAACCCCAGCTGTGTGTACTTTCGTAAGTCACCTCATGTCTCTGAGCCTCAGTCTCCTTATGTGTCAATTCAGAAACATAATGGCACCAGCTTCACAGTGCTGCTGTGAGGACTATTAAATCAAAGAGCTCAGCACCATTTCTGGAACTCAGCAAACCATGATAAAAGTTAGCAATTACTCATGTCTGGTCCAGACTGAGGAAATTTCAACCATGATGCTATGGTCTGAATGTTTTTGTCCCCCCAAAATTCATGTGTTGAAATCCTAACCCCTAAAGTGATAGCATTAGGAGGTGAGGCCTTTGGACGGTGATTAGGTCATGAGGGTGGAAGCCTCACAAATGAGATTAGTGCCTTTGTAAAAGAGGCCCCAAAAAGCTGCCTTGGCCCTTCCACCATGAGAACACAACAGGTGGCAGCCATGAACCAGGGAGCAGGCACTAAATCTGCTGGTGCTTGATCTTGGACTTCCCAGCCTCCAGAACCGTGAGAAATAAATGTCTTCTTTATAAGCCACTCCATTTATAGTATTTCGTTATAGCAGCCTTAATAGAATAAGACAAATGGCTCCACCCCTTGTAAGCTGGGTGACCTTGGGCATATGATGTAACCTTTCTGTCCCTCAATTTCTCATATCTAACATAGGGATAATAATATTTGTGAGAACTAAATGAGACAAGAAATGCAAAGTGCTTTAAAGTTAGCTTGAATTATGTTTGCTATACTGTGATGATAAATTATTGTTTTGTTATTACACAATCTATCATAGGGAAGGGATTAATCAACAGAGTAAGGGAGAGAATTCCTTCTTCACCAACAGAAAAATAATAATAAATAACAACAACAACAACAACAACAACAAAAAAAAACAGTACCATAAGGCCAGCCTTTCCCAAAGCCTCTTAAGACTTGAGCCTTTAGTCGAAGACACTGGCTGTAGGAATGTTTTTCTCTGCACCCACAAGGCAGCCCAGAGACATCCAACACAGAAACAAATTGAGCCAAAGCTGAATTGTATTCATCACGTGTAGTTTTGCCTCTAAATCCTTACTAAAGATGAAATACCACATCCAGAATCTCCTTGGCAACTTTGAGACAAAGCCTTGTGACAGGAGAAAAGAAAACCTGAACTACTTTAACAATAGATGCTTTTTAGATGATTTTAATGTTAGTTTTGCATTGGTTTCATTCTTTATTTAGTCTCTAGAATTTGCATATGCCTGTCAAACACCAATGATGCCTTTGCAAATACATTATCGTCTTTTACTAATATCTCTACTAAGGTCTGCTCAGAGGGGTGTTCTCCCAACATGCACAGAAGCCAACACAATTAACTTTCCTTAAAAGAAATTCAACCACCTTTGAAGAAAACAGTTCTTGAGCTCCTTCTCTGGATTGATACAGCAACACACACACGAAAGTCCAAACAGCACTAAAGTAATTAAAGCAGCTGGGATTGATCGGGGTTCTGAATGACCTTTTGGTAACTTACCTACGCCTGCCATTTAGAGAAAGAATAATTTATGATGCAAGTCAAAGTGCAGAAAACCAAAGCAGACAGAGAGAATTCTGATTAGCCTTGGAAGGGTGAACTGTCAGGAAGGGCCCCCCGGAGCCCCTCGTGAAAACAGGGAACAAAAGCAGTAAAAGTCCAGGTTCGCCCAGACACAGACGCCTGCGGTTCCTGGTGTGCGTCTGCTCCTCTGGTTCATAGGATCCAAGATTTTCAGGTCTGAGAAAGCCTTAAAGGTCTAAGTGGGCCCATTCCTTTGACAAGTGAGGAAACTAAGGCTTAGAGCAGGGATTTATTCCAGGTCTCCTGCATGCCAAGTGGGAAGATTTTACCACTTCATCTAGACAACTGTACTCAAACCAAAGGGAACTTCAACTCCTAAAATGCCCTTTACGTGTAAATTCCAAATACATTTACAATTAAAATTACAAATTACATTTGTAGAATACAAGCCCCATGAGGGGTTGTTTTGTTCATTACTGTAACCCAAGCAGCTAGAATAACCACTGGCACCTAGGAGACACGCAATACATCTTTTGTGCAATAAGATTTTAGGATTAATTATCTCTGAACTCAAGAGGTGCATGGGTACCCATTTAAGGGGCCAAATCATGAAAACAAAAGATTTGGATGTTCCATGTATTTTACTGGCACTGATTAGTCCACAGTCTCTCTGTGAAAAGTCCCTAAGACATGGATAACAACTAGTAAACTCTATGCAGCTGGGAGAAATGACTAGATGGTTGGAACTTCCTATGATGCGTTCCTGCAAGTTCCCTACGTTTGCTTCCACTTTGGAAACCCTTCACTCACCTCTGAATCTTAACACTTCCTCTACACTTTAAACCTCAGCTCATCTGCAGCCTCCTCCAGGAAGCTCTCTTTGCTTTCTCCTAAACAGAAGCAATTCCTCCCTCCTTAATCTACCTCCCACCCAGCCTTTAAATGGCACTTTGTCAAGGGGGCCTTGCCTGGCCCTCTGGATGAGGTTAGATTTTCCTACTCCCTATACTGTTACTCTCATAACACTAATTATACTTTATTTATTGCTTGTCTTCCCCCATGGAACAATAAGCTTCACAAAGTCAGAGACTACATCTGTCTTATTTTACCATTATATCCCAGCACCCAAGACAGTGTCTTGCCCACAAGAGGCATGAATAAATGGATGGATGGACAAATGGATGGATGGATGGATGGATGCATGTATGCATCAATTAATAACTGAATTAATCAGTGAATCAGTTAATGAAACAACAAATAAATGAATAAATCCATTAATTAATCAACAGATTAGTGAATCAATGAATGACTCATTTATATGCTGTTCACCCAATCTCTAACATGCTGTTCAATTTATTAATATTTCCCCAAGATAGAATAATACAGTGGTTGGAAGTGTGATTTCTAGAGCCTGGCTGCCTGAAACCAAATCTTGACTTTACATACAGCCTGTGTGATCTTAGGCAAGCTACTTAACATCTCTGAACCTGTTTCCCCATCTGTAAGTGAGAACGACCATACTGCCTATACTTTGTAGGACTGTAGAATTAAATGAGATAATATATGTAAAGTGTTTGCTACAGTGGTTGGCACATAACGAGTACTCAACAAATGTTAGCTTTCATTGCCCTGATGTTATCTTAGGGCAAGAATTGCCAAAGCTATCTTGGTAAGGCCCAGCCTCTAGCACAGTACACATAGCCCCCAAAAATATCAAATAAATAAATGGATATTTTAAGCCTCTCTGCCAGGACACTTCAAAATTGTGGGAATGTCAAATTTGCTCATGTCATAAAGGAATCTAAAAAGACATGACAGCTAAATGCAATACCTGATATTGGACTGGATCCTGGAGGCATGCTGAGAACAGTGTTGGGTCCATTTGCAAAGCTGGACTACAGATGGTAGAGGAGATGAAAGTATTGCATCCATGCTAAGTTCTCTGGGTTGACAATGATGCGCTTACATTAGAGGCTATCTCTATTCTTAAGAAATACATGGAAAAACATCTATATTGTATATAACAAAATTATATATAAAAAGACTTGCAAATTGTGGCATGAATTTGCAAGCTGCCTTGTATTGTAGTTCTGGGTTCTCAAATAATAGTTGAAAATCAAAAATAATAGCTAAAGATAATAACAGAAAAGCAATCTGGTGAACTAATCTCAAGTAGGGAATCAGCTGAGAAACCTTCAGAGGAGTCCAACGCGTGACTGCCATTGCTCCACAGCGGCCGGCGTTACTAAAGAATACGGCATCCTTTCTGAGTAAATCCAGACAGAGCCTCAGAATCCTTCTCAACGCAGCTACTACCTACCAAACAAGGTTGGTCTTCTGGATGAAAAAGCCACGGACACAACCCCTACCAGGGAATTTTCTGTTCCAGTTGGAGACACGGCAAGATTCAAAGCCCTTTTAATGAAGGCATTTCAGCTCTTGGAACAACTACGTAGGCAGTCTTCAAACTACAGCTCGAAGATCTCTTTGAAACTTTATCCCTACCACAACTTAACGTGGATTTTATTTTAGAGAAAGAAGGTGCTATGGGGTAGAAAGGTGTGTGTGTGCGTGTGCATGTGTGTCTGTGTGTGTGTGCACGGGTGTGTTTCAATATCAGCTCTGCCACCTTCCACCCTCAACACATTGTCCTACATTCCTGTGCCTCAATTTCCTCATCTGTAAAAAAAGGGCTAGCAACCCCCAGGCTTTTGTGAGAACGAGCAAAGTTCATGAATGTGAACATCTTGTACCCTTTACAGATAAATTATATGATTATTGTGATGATCATCAACATCATCATAATCGCCATCTTCCCCTTTTTTCTTCTATGCAATTACCCGCAGCTAATGGAGTCCTGTTTCTCTTTAGAGGGTGAAGAGCCATCTCTGCGCAGAGCATTTCCAGCTTGGGTTTTTCAACAACCCACGGAGTTCTCCTGCCTGGAACTTGAATCATGCTGGAGTTTCGAGAGAGCAGTTACATGTCCATTTCCTTCGATTATCAGTGAAAAACAAAGTGCCCTGGCTCTCAGCCCCAGATGCCACCTGGCCTGGCCCATATAGGGTTTCCATTAGGAGCCAAGGTAGAGAAGCCGGGCCTGCGGGTTTATTCTCTGTCCCTGGCCCTCTAACTAATAGAACTTCAGCCACTCTCTTGAGCATAAAGCTTTCTCTCCAGGCAAAGCCAACCAATTTAAATGGCACTCACAGCTCATGTCTGTATGTCATGAGCTCCTGAGTACTCCAAGGAGCCAGAGCAATAAATCTATTAGGTCTCTTTTGTCCCATCTTGTCGTGAACTTCTAAGAAAAAGGCACTAAGAGGATCAGTACCCAGAAAACCTTCATAATTGTGGCTTCTACACGGCGAATGAGAACAATTACCAAGGCAACCGGCCAATCATTCTGGTTAAGGGCAGAGAGAGTTTAGTCAAGAAGAGGCTCTTGTGAACCTGTATTGCGCTGTAATCAGAGAGTAACCAACATTTTAAAAGGCCCTTGTGTAAAAACAGGAGAGATGGCAGGGAAGGGAAAAAGAAGAGGGGGGAAATTAATTTCCTCTCATTTCCTGCCTGCTCCATTGATTGCGGTCCAAAGGCAGGATGATGGGCTGTACCCTTGCACCTGGGGCCACAGGAGCTGGCAGAGGAGCCAGCAACGTTGTCTCTGATGCATGTGTCTATTTATTTATCTTCCCCTCTAGGCTTAGCATCTGCAGCAGAGATCTCACGAAAACAGTGAAAAAGTTTTCAGTAAACATCTTTAAGGACAGTATAGAACATCTTAAATTATCTTCTAGTTCCTTGAGAAATAACACATCCGTCTCTATCCAGTCTTCCTCACCTTCATTGCTGGGTTTGCCAGGTCATTTTGTTACCCAAGTCGTTTTGCTCATCAGTGTCTCCTGTGAAGTTATGTTTGTAAATCAGGGTAACAAAAGGATAATCGGGATATTAGGAGTACCCTAAACTCCAGACGCTTTTCCATTTGGAGGACTGTCAGGATTCTGGTTACGGACTGAGTTAAGAATCTGCATCTTCCTCCTGGGCTGTGCAAGGCTCCTGGGAGGGTTGATTATTTTGATGAGTGTTTGTCTTTGATTCACAGGTCTTAATCCTATGTCTCTTGCCTTGGGGTGGGGCGGTGCGGGGGGACATCCCAAGAACAGCAAAGCCTTCTATAAGCTGCCCTATGTTTGCTGAGCTTCCTGGTAGAATTAACAAAGCCATCCAGTAACACAGGAAGCTACCTTGACCATAACAGGATGTGTGAAAGCAGAGACATCCCCAATTGAAGAAATTCATTTATTCACTCAACAAACACAAGCCAGGTGCTATTCTTCTAACATCAGATAGGAAATTATTTCCACGGGTCTTTCCAACTGCAAGAGTCTATAATTCTAGTTATACTGGGATAACAGTAATGAAAAGAATATTGTAAGTAACAATGAAGGCAATGGCTATAAGTGTATTGGGCATTCACTACATGCCAGGCCATGTATCTGACCTCTCTAAAGCCTCTAGGATGTTGTTGTATAATTCAGGATCCCAGCAGGAGACTGTTGACACACTCAAAGGGTTTAATTGAGGAGAATTTAATAAACACAGATTTGGACAGGGCTAAAGGAACCACGAAGAGCTATTTAAATTCCTGAGGTCCAGCAGTAGTGGGGAGCTGTTACCGCTCTTGGCCAAAGGAAGGAGAATATTGTTCTTGGACCATGGGAGAGGAACCACCCAACAGGAGCTGAGGTCAGAGAGGAACACAGCATGACCTAAAACCACATGGGGCAGGAAGGAGCTATGGAAATAGACGATTCCAGTCTTCTCTCCTGCTCTCTCATCTCACCAGTGAGTCCATCGGCCAATCCCAAAAGCAAGCCAGAGGCTGAGGAAACCTGGTGATCAAGTCCATGCAGGTCAGCTTCCCAATGCACAGAGCAGGGTGAGAAGGGTGGAGAGATGTGATGGGGAACAGGGAGGGGCACAGAGAGAACAGCCAGCACATGCATGTCCCCATTTCACAGACAGAGACAGTGAGTCTCGAAAGGAAAAACTAACCAAGGTCACCCCAGTAGCAAGTGGTGGCATGAGAATTTCAGCGTGTATCTGCCAGACACTGAAGCTCTATCTAGGATGGGGCTTATAGATCAATGACAGTGAGGAAACTAACAAGCATGTGAGGGGGTAGGACAGTGGTCCTCAACTGTAGAGAGAGCCAGGGTCATGAGGGAGCTTTTTTAATTTTAGGTTCCGGGGTACATGTGCAGGATGTGCAGGTTTGTTACATAGGTAAACGTGTGCCATGGTGGTTTGCTGCACCTATGAGCAACAGGGGGTGCTTATTAAAATGCAGACATCCCAGGCCCTATATGCAAAGATTCTTAGAGAAAGGGCTGGGTGTGCCCGTGGCTACTGAAAACCTCAGGTCCCATCTAAAAGGGACTAGGTTCCGACCTGGCATGGTGGCTTACAACTGTAATCCCAGCATTTTTGGAGGCTGAGGTGGGCGGATCATATGATGTCATGTGTTTAAGACCAGCCTGGCCAACAGGGCAAAACCTCGTCTCTACTAAAAATACAAAAAAATTAGCCAAGCATGGTGGCAGGCACCTGTAATCCCAGCTACTCAAGAGGCTGAGGCAGGAGAATTGCTTGGACTTGGGAGGCGGAGGTTGCAGTGAGCCGAGATCACACCACTGCACTCCAGCCTGGGCGACACAGCGAGACTCCATCTCAAAAAATAAATAAATAAAGGGAACTAGGTTCCATCTAAAGACACTGCTCAGCTCCACTCACTTGTAGCCCTGCAGATTTGAGAACCAGTTAGCTCCTCCAGTTTTCCAAGAGAACCCCAAAAGTCCAGATTCCTAGGTAGAATCTTCCCCTTTTTAAATGAAGGCAACTAATTCAATGAGCAGCGTCAAAATAAAACAAAGCAAAACCACCATGCCCACGAAGCATATCTAAAGGGCACCAGTGTGCAGTCTTCCCTGTGGAGAAAGCCATTCAGCATCGTCAGGCCTTGGGACAGTGTCCTGGCTGAGAAGTCAGAAGAAACCTAAGCTCCCATCCAGGCTCTGCAGCTGACTCCCTGTATGTCCTTGGGCAGCTCCTGTCCCCTCTTGAGACCCCAGTCTCCTTGGCAGTCTACCTGAGGGAATTGGAAGATGATCATCTCAAAGACCCTTTTCCAGAACTTTCATGATTTGACACACTTTTCCCACAGAAGGAAAGTCGTTCAGTTGCGCAGTCATTTCTGACAAATGTCCATCATGCCCTTCAAAAGCTGCTTGTCTCAATTCCCTCCTACTGATAATGCATGCATCTCCTTTCTTAAGGAAGGAAAGAAGGTTAACCTTAGAGGATTTCTAAAATCCCCTAAGGACAGTATAGAGTCTCTTAAAGAATCTTCTAGGGTCAGTCACGATGGCTCACACCTGTAATCCCAGCACTTTGGAAGGCTAAGGCGGGAACATCACTTGAGCCCAAGCGTTCAAGACCAACTCTAGCAACATAGTGAGATCTCATCTCTACAAAAATATTGAAAATTAGCAGGACATGGTGGCACATGCCTGTAGTCCCAGCTACTCAGGAGGCTGAGGTGGGAAGAGCACCTGAGCCCAGGAGGTTGAGGTTAAAGTTGAGGCTGCAGTGAGCCATGATCGCACTGCTGCACTCTAGCCTGGGTGACAGAGAAAGACTCTGTCTCAAAAAAAAAAAAAGAATCTTCTAGCACCATGAGAATAGAAATAATGGTGCCACCTTCTGAATCCAGCTGTCATCACCTTATTTGCTGGTTTAGCCAGGACATTTCATTATCTAAGTCATGGCATTCATCAGAAGATGACCGAAAAATTCTTAGGAGATATGTTGCAAATAAGGGTTACGTATGTAATTACCAATGTAACATAACACTAATGATTCAACTAATGTGGTTATTAATGTACTACTAGTAATAACATAATAACATCTCTCAATGTCATTCAAAGTGTACAAAATTTCAGTTAGGAGGAATAAGTTCAAGACGTCTATTACTGCACAACATGATGACTGCAGTTAATAACAATGTATCATATTACTGAAAATCACTAAGAGAGCAGATTAAGTGTTCACAGCACAAAATAATGATAAGTATGTGGGGTAATGCATATGTTAATTTGCTCAATTTAGCCATTCTACACTGCAAAACATCGTGTTGTAAACCATAAATATATACAATCTTTGTCAATTAAAAAATAATTTTTAAAATAATAACACTAACAATGTAATATGACCGGATGATATTATGGCCAGAGGGTTCAGGAATATTGGCATCCTGTCCCAGACCACATGAGGTCCCTGAGGGAATGTATGCATGAGATGGACATGTGGAAGATGGTCATAGACTCCTTCTACGCACAATTCAAGTTAACAGAGCTGGGCCACCTCGAAAGAACCTTTGGTTACAATAGCCTTAAACCAAAAAGCAGACTCAAAGCCTTTTCTACTTGTTTCACTCCTTATACCCAAGTTCCAGAATCATGGCTATGGAGGCACGGACTCATCCGCCCCTCCCCTCCAGGGCTGCCACCCTGGGCCAACCCCACATCACTTCCCTCATTTGGATCATCCCAACAGTCTTCTAACTGCACCCCTGGTTCTTTTTCCTGAACTTTCTCTAAGGTTGTTAACTAATGCTTTATTTTCTGTTTTTAGATTTAACAAATATATCATCCTTGAAACAAAAATAAAAGGTCAGGCATTGTGGCTCACACCTGTAATCTCAGCACTTTGGGAGTACGAGACAGGAGGATTGCTTGAAGCCATAAGTTTGAGACCAGCCTGAGCTACATAGGAAGAGGCTATCTCTACAAAATAAAAATAAAAATTATCCAGGCATGGTGGTGCACATCTGTGGTTCCAGCTACTTGGGAGGCGGAGGTGAGAGGTTCACTTGAGCCCAGGAAGTTGAGGCTGCAGTGAGCTAAGATTGAGCCACTGCACTCCCACCTGGGTAACAGAATAAGACTCTATATCAAAAAAAATAAGATCGCATACAATTCATGGAAATTATTATATAATAAATTATAGATTCATGGAAATTATAATTAGAATGAGCTAATTATTCAAGTTTTCATAACTTAAAAAGTAGAATGTTCTAGAGAAGAAGAGAGGTAAACATAAAACAGATGGGGTTTGGGTGGAATTCACTATAAAGGCACCGTGGCTGGGCTTCGTTTCCTGGAGAATCTCTGCTTGTACGTGGCCTCCTTCCTTTCCCTTCAGTCCCCTGCATTCATTTTCTATGAAGCTTCCAGGGAGGTCATCTTAAACCTCATTTAGACCACGTCACCCCCTGCTTCACGCCTTCCAGTGATTTCCCATCACATTTACAAAACATTCAAACTCTTTTAAGACCCTCGTAATCTAGACCATGGATTGGCAAACTGTTTTCTGTGAAGGGCCAGATAGTACCCATTTTCCAGATCTGTGGGTCATGCAGCGTCCGTGGCAGCTACTCAACTCTGCTGTTGAGTAGCCAAAGACAATTCATAAATGAATGGACACGCCATTGTTCCAATAAAACTTTATTTGCAAAAACAGGTGGCAGGATAGATTGACCCCAGGAGCAGTGGTTTGCTGACCCCTGATCTAGACTCTTGCTACTGAAAATGAGGTCCAGGGACCAATGTATCACTATCACCCGGATTTGTTGGAAATGCAGAGGCCCAGGCCTCCCCCAGACCCTCTGAATTAGAATCTGCATTTTAACCAATCCTAGGCAACTTATAGGCCCAAATCCAAACTTTTCCTCCGACACCTAATCTAACCCCTTCACACTCTCCCTCTCACCTTCTTCTTCTATCCAGGGCCACTTGCCTCAAGCTCCCCTCATGGCTGGTTCCATTTCCAGCAGAGCTTTTATCACTGTCTGAATCTTTCATTTTGGGAAATCTTTTGCTTACCTGTCAATGGTTTGACTCTTCCTGCTAAAACAGAAGCTCTGAAGCCTGGGACCCTAACCGGCCTGCTCACTGTTACATCTTAGAATAGTGACTTACATAAGCTGGTTCTCCAGAAATATTTGTTGAGCCAAAGAAAAGCAGAAAACAGAGAATTCTTTGTTTCCCCCAAGGAAAGGAGTATGGGGCTGTGTGAAGAGAAAGGAAAAGAAATAATTCTAAGAGCCAAGTCTAAGCTGCCTCCCCTGGCCACAGGGTTTGGGTTCTTCTAAAAACACCATACCCACTGATGTCCTAATCCCCGTGGAAGATTGATCACGGCTGCAATCTTTTGTAGCTCCTTCTGTCAAGACACAGAGTCTATAACCCCACTGCCTGAATCTGGGCTTGCCTTGTGACTTGCTTTGACTAATAGAAAGTGGCGGAAATAGCATTGAGTAAATTCCAGAATCTGGGTACTAAGAAATTTTCAGCTCCCACTTTCATGGAAACCCAGGCGCCATGCTGTGAGGAAGCTGGTCTAGACTACTGGAGGAAGAGGGGCCACATGAAGAACTGATGCCCCCGCTGAGAGCCAGAACCAACTATTAGATGTATGAGGAAAGCTGCCCTGGACATCCCAGCCCCAGCCACACCTCCAGATGGATGCAGCTACAGGAGTGGCCCCGACAATGCCACACAGAACAGAAACGAATGTTCTCTGCTGAGTCCTATGCAAATCACAAAATTGTGAGCAAATAAATTATTGTTTAAGCCATGATCCTGTTATAACAAAAGCTGATTGAAATAATTCCCTTTAAATATCCACGTCCAAGAATGACCTCTCCCATCAATATACAGGAATCTGATTCATACAGATTAGTGATTCTTATCCCTGGCGCAGAGGAAAGGAAAATGCGGGGGATGGAAGATGTCTTCCCCTACAGGGAGAGAGAAAGGACCAAATATTTTTTACCTTTGCGAGTCTTGATGTGTGAGGATGGCTATCGTACGTACCAGCAAAAGCAACTCACATGAGTTGTGGGGTTTTTTGATTGTAAAACACATAAAAATTTCCATTTTAACTCTTTTAAAGTGTATATTTCAATGGCATGAAGTGCATCACTACTGTCTAGCTCCAGAACTTTTCACCCCTCTGCTCCACCCCCCAGCCCCTGGCAACCACCATTCTGCTTTCTGTCTCTATATATTGACCTGTTCTGGACATTTCATATAAATACAATCTATGATATGTGGCCTGTCTCATCTGGCTGCTTGCATTTAGCATAATATTTTCAAGGTTGATCCATATTGTAGCATGTGTCACAACTTCATTTATTTTTATGGCTGAATATCACCGCATGGATACACAAGGCTTTGTTGACCCATCCATCAACTGGCAGGCATTTGGGTTATGCTCACCTTTTAGCTATGATAAATAATGCTGCTATGAACACTCTCACACAGATTTTTATCTAATCCAGTGGCTCTCACCCAGGGATGACTGTGCCCCAGGGGACATTCCTGATTATCCCAAATGAGGAGCAGTGCTATTGGCATCTAGAAAATGGAGGCCAGAGATGCTGCTAAACATCCTACAATGTACAGGACAGCTCCCACGGCAAGCATCATTCAGCCCCACTTGGCACAGTGGCTCATTCCTGTGACGCCAGCTATTTGGGAGGCCAAGCCAGGAGAACTGCTTGAGCCCAGGAGGTAGAGGCTGCAGTGTGTCATTGTCACACCACTGCTGCACTCTAGCCTGGGTCACAGAGACCTTGTCTCCCCCAATTTTTTTTTTAAAGAAATTCTTTAGCCCAATGTCAATAGTGGCCAGGTTGAAAGGTCCTAGTTTAATTCAACCTTCCACAGCCTCAGTGGCAGCTCAGGAGATTACACCAAACTTACCCTTTAACGTAAATTATTTCAGAGCCTCCCAATAAATGGAAACTTTATCTCCTTCTCATCTCAGAATCTAGAACCTGGTGGTCAGTTTAGCAACACGTGATTCTTTTTTAACACCCACTGCTTCTAAGAGGAAAATCAAAACAAAACCTTCCAAATAAATTGCAAGAAAAATAAAAGGATATTTCTGATGTTTTTCTAGGCTTTTCATCCTTTTTAAAATAGGGGCAGGGGGGTCAAGTGGCACCTGGGGAATAAAAACAAGTGTTCAAAAGCATCGGGACCCAAGTCCACAGAAAATCAAAACAAACCCAGCTATCAGTGTGCGTAATTACGGGTACAATCAAGTAATGAAAGGTTTATTAGTTTAATGTGATTCCATCAAGTACCAAAAAGCGGGAAGGAATGGGAGAAAGAAAGAAAATGGATATGAAAGAGGGGGGAAGAGAGACATGAAAGAGGAATATGAATGGGCAGAGATGGCAAAATTAAAATGCATCTTTATTTAAACTGCACGTCCTGGGTGTCAGTCAAACCAGAGTCGGTCCAAGGCAGCTGCAGAGGAGCGAACCTGAGCACCTCGTGCAAAACGTGTGCCTTTGCAGTCATCCAGTGGATAATTTTTTAGACTATGCCCTTGACCCTGTTTTGGGTTGTGGGGACACAGCAATGAATGAAATAGACAAAAATCCTTCCCTTCCCCACTCCACCTCCTGGAACTTACAATCAAGTGGGGAGAACAGTTTTCGAGAAAATATTAAGTCAAATGCACAGGATTATTACACGGAGAAATATAAAGCAGGGAAGGAGGATAGGAAGTGTCAGGGGTGGGGGAAGCACTGGAATTTTAGAGAGGCAGTCAAGCAAAGACTGGAACAGAAGGACATGAAGGAGTGAGCCACGGGCAGACCTGGGGGAAGAGCACTGCAGGCAGAGGCTGAAGGTAGCGCAAGTGTTCTGGGGTAGGACATGCCTGTGGAGGAACAGAGAAGGCCAGTGCGGCTGAAGCAAGTGGGCAGCAGCAGGAGATAACGACAGACAGAGCATGGAGGCCAGATCCTGTAGAACCCTGGAGGGCACAGGAAAGTCTCTGGCTTCTATGAGGAGTGAGAAGGGAGCGAGGGGAGGGTTTTGAACAGAGGAGAGACACAGGATCACCCTAGCTGCTGAGCAAAGAGAAGGAAGCAGGACTGAGATCAGGACGAGGCAAGTTAAGCATGTAAGGAGCGAAATTTTAGATGGCCTCATTCACCTCTCCCTATCCCAGCCCTGCAATGAAGGGGTATTTAGACCTTAAGGTAAAGACTCTGTGGTGGACACAGGCCACGCCCCCATCAAGGAATGCCTTGTCAGCAGACAGTCTCCAGCTGTCAGCTCTCCAGGGATGGCTCAAGGTGTAGAAAGTCATATCCTTTCTCAGGGTGCGTTTTTATCTTTTTAAAATTTTAAGTTCTGAGATACATGTGCAGAACGTGCAGGTTTGTTACATAGGTAAATGTGTGCCACAGTGGTTTGCTACATCTATCAACCCATTACCTAGGTATTAAGCCCTGCACATATTAGCTATTTATCCTGATGCTCTCCCTTAAGTCGTGTTTTTAAATGTAGGCTTTATTATTCTCATTATCACTCAGGTATGGCAAAGTCAACAGATAGGAGGCCGTAGAGTATTAAAAAGATAGTTTGTTACTCACAGATCCAGTGGTGGGAGTTTGTCATGCCATGAAGTGGCCACAGGGGGCAGCACCAGGGATGTTCAGGAGGCAAAGGGATGGGTGAAAAAGTAGGCAAGATCTTTCATTGCTGTTTCTGAAGGAAGAAACAGGTGAGGCAGGGTAAGCAGGCTCGGGATCGGCTCGTTTGAATGACTTCAATAGGTTCTGGGGTGGAGCACTATTCCTAGTTTCTGGTACCTGGCCCTGCAGTGATTAGGGTCGTTGGATAGGGGCCCATAGTGTGAGAGCCAGTAAAGGAGGTGGTTGGGCCTGTGGGCTTTGGGCTGCTTGGTTTGCATGTGAAAGGTGCATTGAAGTCCATTCATTTACTCTCTCGAGGAGTTGGCTGGCTTTAGGAGAGGCAGTCTCTCCAGAGTCATCAAGGTTCCAGATATCAAAACATGAGAATGAAAAGGCGTTCTTTGTTTTGTTTTGTCTTTTTTCTTTATTAGCCTCCGTTACCTGAAGAATCTGAATCTCAGAAAAGGCATTCTTAATACAGGATGGCCCACATCCAGTGACCGATGTATGTAGGAGTATAAAGGCCTGGCCCTCCCAGCCCAGCATGGACAACCCCAAAGGAGCCACTGCAGCTCCAGAGATCCCTATGGGGTCACTGGGCAGAGGCTGTCATTGAACCCTCATCACAACTTGACTTCTCCATCTGCTTATTCCTGCTGCTTCTTTCTCTGACCTTCCACTGGCATAGATCCCCATGGCACTCCACAATAAATACCCTGCAACCTGAACTCTGTCCCAGAGTCTGTCTGCTTCCTGGAGAACTCAGCCTAGGACAACATGAGAGAAAAAAATGTGAACTACGTCCCCAAAACATCAGTGGGCAGACAGTGAGATGGCCAGAGAAGACAGTGATAAGGTAAATCCCCAGCTGCACCCAGCCTGGCCCACTCCCTGGGGTGTCTCTCCCTGGCTACAATTTTGGGTCTCTCTCTCTCTCTGCCCCCCTTTTTAAATTGTAAAGTATAACACATACACAGAAAAAATGTACAAGTCACACAGATACAGATCAGTAAATTATTACAAAGCAAACACCCAGGTCAAGAAAGAGCACATCAACTGCAACCCCCAAGCACTCCATCATTCCACCTCCAACCAAAGATAACCTTTTGTCTCTCCTGAATTTTAACACCCTTATTTCGTTTGGCTGGTTTTGGAATTTTATACATTTGACCATAATGTCTATACAGCACATATTTTTTGAGCTTATTTCTCTCCCTCAAAATACATACAAAATGTGTGTATGTGTGTTGTATGAAATGTATTCATGTCACCGCAAGTGATTGTATTTGGTTTCATTTTTCATCGCTGTATAATATTCTATGATGAACCATGGTATCCCATTTCTACTTTAACGAACATTGGGGTCAACAGGCATGTGGCAAAAGGATTTCTCTAAACAGCCAGTCAACACTGGAAAAGAATGCTCAGCATCATTAGTTACCAGGAAAATATCACTTCAAACCAAATTCCACTACTTCCTACCCACCAGAAGGGCTTAAATTAAAAAGATAATACCAAATGTTGGTAAGGATGCAGTACTTTCGTTTTCCTCCTTCACCAAGTCAAGCTGTGTGGTAACCAGGCTGCTAGGTATGAAGTCAGCCATGTTCACTACAAGCAAAGGAAGCCAAGAGCAGCAGCAATTACTCAGAGACTTCAAATCAACAAATAGCATTTCCATATAAACAAAGACACCAGGCAAGTCCACCAGCCCTTCATTCTACTGCCTCAGCATCTCTCCCAGCTTTGTTTTCCCAGTTAAAACAGTAAACTCCGGCACACGTATTTTGATCTGAGCACCAAATCAAAGGGATATGGAATGAATGTGCTGTCTCAGACACAGATGCAGTCTGGAAACCAGGTGGGTATTGAATTGTCACATCTCCTTGACATAGCATCTGAATCAGAACCACATAAAGTCTTGTCCAGGTCTAGTTGTTCTATTAGACATCCAAGTGGTCTTCCAAAAATAAAAATAGCCTAAGCATTTACAGTGACAGATACTGAAATCCAAAACCTAAAAGCCCACTGATGATGGTGCCCCAGGTGGCTTAGAAATGGATTTTTTTCCCCTTCTTTTAATCTAAATCATGTTCCCAGACAGTGCCGAGCCTGGTATAAATCCTCTTCTTCACTAATCTTTTATATACTTTTATGCTTGTCTGAGATGATTGAACATGACTCATTCATAGTTCCGTTTTCAACCACTGCTGGTCTCTTCCAGTCAGCCACATCTGTTTTTTTGCAGTTAAAATCTCCTTTTGTCTATCACATAATTCCGCGGTGTTCTTAAGGGAAAGGGAGTCCACAGCAAGGGCTGGTCACATGCCAGCAACTGCCACACATGATAGTGGATCCCAGACCGTCTGCTCTGTTTATTGATGGTGATCTGAAATGGGACATCAGCTGAATGAGAACTGTCAGCTCCACAGTGTAGACTGGTGGTTTTCAATTTTTTTTTTTTTTTTGCAAACTCTTTCTTTCAAACAAAATTTAAATAAAACTAGTAACAGGACTCCTGTTATGGAGTGTGGGAGTGATACACTCTCCCCTTTCCTCTCAAGAGAACTCCTGGAGGATCTTCTCTGAAACTGTAGTGCTCCAGGGATATGCTTGACGCCACCAGTGTAGACTTAAGTTCATGTTATAGTCGCGGTTAACATGAGTTATCTCTAGGTGATTTTTTTTTTGAGACGGAGTCTCGCTCTGTCCAGGCTGGAGTGCAGTGGCACTATCTCAGCTCACTGCAACGTTTGCCTCCTGGGTTCAAGTAATTCTTCTGCCTCAGTCTCCTGAGTAGCTGGGATTACAGGCATGTACCATCAGGCCCGGCTAATTTTTGATGTTTTAGTAGAGGCAGAGTTTCACCATGTTGGTCAGGCTAGTCCCAAACTCCTGACCTTGTGATCCGCCCGCCTTGGCCTCCCAAAGTGCTGGGATTACAGGCGTGAGCCACCACACCCAGCTGTGATTTTTATTTTCTTCCACTTTTTCTGTATTTTAAATTATTTATGATGAACATGTATAACATTGTAATCACAAAATACATGGACTGTCTTATAGAATACTAGTATTGTAGGATATTCTTTAAACACATTCTACAAAGCATCAAGCTAGTCTCTGGACATTGATAATTATTTGTGCTTATGTATTCTGGGCACCATTCTTGGCATTGAAGATACAGTGGTGACCAAGACAGACCATAGCTGACCTCAACAACCTGACATTTTAATGGTGGGAAGACAGGCATAGAAGTGTCCTGTCTACACGGCTCTGCAGGGACTCACTTGGGGATTTGTGCGTTCCATCCCTGCAATCTGGAGTTCTGTAGGTCTAGCAGCCCTAGTACTGAGAGAGAAGAGGCTTCTCCATAGGACAAAGTAATAATCCCACTGTACTCAAATGGTGGCTGGCCCCCCATGCCAGTTGGCCAGAAGGCAAAAAAAAAAAAAAAAAAAAAAGTAATCACTATGCTGGTGAAGGCAATTGAGCCTGATCATCGTGAAAAAGCCAGGCTGCAGCCACATCATGGAGCCAGGGAGGTCCATGGATGTGCTCAGCGGGTTCACTGGGCACCTCTTGCTACTCTCATGCCTAGGAGTAACTGAAAATGGGCAATGCAGCCTGATCAGGACATGTAACCAGGGCTCAGACCCCTCTCAGATGAGGGTCTGGGTCACCCCACTAGGTCAGCCACTTAGACCAGCAAAGGGAGAGGGGAGTCTAGAATGAGTGTCGGAGGAGGGAGACGATGAGTGTGAGTGATGACCCCAGGCTAAGCGCAGCAGTAGGGTATCTAGTCCATGCCCTTCTTATGTAAGTCCCTTCCACAATTGTGACCAACCAGAATCCTGGGGAAACCACACATGGAGAAAGTGAACTTAAGTGAGAAGCAAATGGGTGGACTGCAGCAGATGCAGGCAGGGCCCCACACAGACCCTCCTTACTGGAAGGTGCCCTCGTCCCCCATCTGCACTGCTGTTGGCTGATAACACACAGCTGTCACACTCAGTCAAATCAGACACACCTCCTCCAGAAAGCTAAGCTACCCCACCCTTCTGGGAGACTAAATCAATGGCATGGAGTACAAAAGCCCAGCCCCCTTGCCTCAAAGGGAACCAGCTCCATGGCACAATTTATGTTTTGGAGCTCCCTGTGGGATCAGACTGAAGTTGTCTCCTATTACTTTTTTTTTTGATACTTTGTATTACTTAAATGGACATAAAATTGGCATACAATAAAATACACTGATATGAAATATAAAATTCCATGAGTTTTGACAAATATCTTCCAGTGTAACAGCACCCCATCAAAAATATTTCTATCCCTGTCTCCTGCCCATTTCCAGTTCATCCCAACCTTTTTCATAACCTTTTTTTTCTGATTTTTAATCAATATAGATTCATTTCATCTATTCTTGAACTCCATGCATATGGAATCATGCAATGTGAACATTTTCTCCTATATGTTCTTTTAACCAATGTAATGTCCTTGAGATTAATATATACAAGTATATTAGTAATTCATCTTTTAATTTACCATACATATTTTACTGCTGGAAGCAAGTCATCTTCTATTGCTAAGTAGTATTCAACTGTATGAATATACAACAATTTATTTTTCTGAGACAGGATCCTGCTCTGTCACCCAGGCTGGAGTGCAGTAGTATGATCACAGTTCACTGCAGCCTTGACGTCCAGTGCTCAAGCAATCCTCCTGCCTCAGCCTTCCAAGTAGCTGGAACCATAGGCACACACCACCACATCCAGCTACTTTTTTTTTTTTTTTTTTTTTGTAGAGACAGGGGTTTCACCATGTTGCCCAGGCTGGTCTCAAACCTTTGTGCTCAAGCCATCTTCTCACCTCAGCCTTCCAAACGGCTGGGATGACAGGCATGCACTATCGTGCCCAGCTGTCCTAACTTCTGTTGATGAAAATTCAGGTTTTTCCAATTTATACCCATTATTCTCTCAAAATTCTTGCACATGATTCTTGTGCATATGTGCTTTTATTTCTCCTGGGTAGGTAAGTAGAATGACTAGGTCATAAGGTGGATATATAACATAAGAAATGTTCAGTTTTCCAAAGTGGATGTACCATTTTACACCAACAATGTGAGAGTTCGAGTTGTTCTGCATCCTCGTCAACACTTGGTGTTGTCAGATTTTGAATTTTACCTATGAATGTGAAATGATATCTCAACACAATTTTAATTTGCATTTCCCTAATGGTTAACAATGTTGAATGCTTTTCTATGCGCTTATGGGCCATTCCTGTATCTTTTCTTCTAAAGTGTCTCCTTCAAGTCTTTTGCCCATTTCATTATCTTATCAATTTGTGTGTGTTTTAAAATATATTTTTGATACAATTCCATTGCAGATGCATATGTTAAGAGTATTTTCTCCTAGACTGTGCCTTATCTTTTCATTTTCCTATTGGAGTCCTTTAATGAAAAAGAGTTTTTAATTTTGATGAAGCGCAGTTCACCTTTTTTTTTTTCTTCTTTTTCTTTGGTCAGTGAATTTTGTCTTTCTTAAGAAATCTTTTGCCTATCTCCAAGGTGGCTTAGTCTCCAATGTTTTCTTCTAGAATTTTTGTGATTTAGCTTTCATATTTAGGCATATAGCCCTTCTCAAATTAGATTTTGTGTGTAATGCAAGGTAGGTGTGGCAAATTTTTTTTCAAATATTTTTTGTGCCACTGGTGGGAAAGGCTTTCCTTTTCCAATGGCGTTGGGGCATTTGTTGAGAGTTTTATGTGTGTGAATCCATTTCTGGATTCTGGATTCTGTTCCATTGGTCTATTAGCTTATCCCTGAGACTGTATTCTTGTTCTTGTTTGGCTTTTTTCCCTGTCTTATCCTGTCTCTGTCACTGGCCCCCCACCCTGAAAGAACCACATTAATAAATCACTTGAATGACATTCCCATGTGAGGCTCTGTTTTCAGGGAACTAGATCTAAGATAACAGACATGCAAGTTAACAGTTAAATGAGATACTTTTGGGTACTAATCAGTGCTAGGAATAAGATGAAATATGGTGATACTGTCAAAAGTAGCTTGCAGGGAGTCGCTGGAGAGTTCAAAAAGGGTCTCTCTGAGGAGGTTGCATTGAAGTCAAGTTCTGAGTTTTAGCAAAACATCTGCATAGTTGAGGTGCAGCAATACAGCCATCATTAGAGCCAGGAAGTTCTAGGAACTGAGACGTTAGGGTATTGGGTGGTTTGTCAATGTCATTGCTGAAATCACTGAGCATAATATTAAAAATAATGGTGGAAAGGGAGCCAGAGAACTAGATGTTAACCCAGGCAGGAGTCTATTGAAAAACTCTTTAAATTAGTTAGTTTTTTTTTTCTTTTAGAGATGAGGTCTCGCTCTGTCGCCCAGGCTGGAGTGCAGTGGTACAAACATAGTTCACAGTAGCCTCAAACTCCTGGGCTCAAAGCATCCTCTTAGCTGGGGATTTTGAAGGAGGATGGAGTAAAGAGGATTTCCAAGTATTCACGGGGAACACAAAGGACACCTACCTTATCTCCAGGTGCTGAGTGCTGGGTAGTTGGGAGGAAACCACAGCTTTGATACAGAGGCTGTAGGGAAAAGGTATCCTCAGGGAACAGCCAGTTTTCATTTGGAGCAAGAATTTGAGGAGATGTTCCAGAGAAGATATTTAGGATTTGGAGAAGTGTGCAGATCATGGATCATAAGCCCCAAAGGGCATAGTGGAGGGGCAAAAAGATGTGGGAGAGGGAGTCATATTCAGGGATGTGGGGAGGTGGGCGAGAAGGAGAATCCTGTGATGATGGAGGCATTGGGGTCTTGGACTTCGAAGGGTGTCAGTAATGACTAGGAATGGTCCTGAAAATAAAGCATGCACTACTTGAAGATTTCATGGGCATCTACTGAAGACATAATGGCAGCCAGCAGTGTAGAGTCATTAAAGACATCAGGAAGGCTGGACAGGACCAATGTCCTTCATAGCAATGTTTTCTAAATGTCAGTAGACCACATACAACCATCAGGATTTTTTACAAACTTGCAAATCGCTGTATATCTACATAGTAATTTGCTTTCACGTAACACTTAAAATTTACCAAGAAAAAAAGACTATTCTTAAAATCCTAATATGATAGGCTGACTATATTTTTGAATATTCATTAAAATAACTTGATTGAAATCAAAATTAGATCTCCTAATATGATCCTGAATATTTGACCACATTTGGAGAGGCATTATAATATTTCAGAGTCACAGTCATATTCTCTAGGTCACTCCTGCTAGATACTAAAGTTATTAGACTGCAGATGCCATGGTGAGTCAACAAGGAACCTAATCGAGTGAGAGGTAGAGGGAAGAAAGCCATTATCGTGCATTGTGATAAGTGTTATGATGAAGGTGGTAGAGGGCATGAAAGGAACCCATGATGGAAAGAGAAAGCCCTAGAATTTAAGAAAGTGGGGTGAAAGGTGCATCTATTAAGGTTGCTTTCTGGCAGGTCTAACTTGGCTTTGACCAACGGTTCTCAAGCTAAAGCATGTGGCAGAATCACCTGGAAGACATGTTAAAACAGATTGCTGGAAAAACTTGTTAAAACACAGACTTCTAAAATTTCTTGATGACATGCCTAGATGTGGGTCTTTTGTCATTCATTGTGCTAGGTACTAGATAGACCATTTAAAGTCAACATTAATGTTTCTAATTTCCTTGTATTATTTGTTTGCTAACTTCCAACTCTCCTTTTTTTTTTTTTTTTTGTTTTTTCTTGCTGGATTTTTTTTTTAATTTTTTATTTCCATAGGTTTTAGGAAAACAGGTGGTATTTGGTTACATAAGTTCTTTAGTGATTCTGGCAATTCTGCATGCATCACCTGAGCACTATACACTAAGCCCTATTTGTCATCTTTATCCCTCACCCCCTCCCACCCTTTCCCCTGATTTCCCAAAGTCCATTGTGTCATTCTTACACCTTTACATCCTCATAGCTTAGCTCCCACTTACAAGTGAGAACATGTTTGGTTTTCCATTCCTGAGTTACTTCACTTAAATTAATAGTCTCCAATTCCATCTAAGTTGCTGTGAATGCCATTCATTCATTCTTGTTTATGACTGAGTAGTATTCCATTGTATATATATATACCACAGCTTCTTTATCCACTCATTGATTGATGGGTGTTTGGGTTGGTTTCACATTTTTGCAATCGCAAATTGTGCTGCTATAAACATGGATGTGCAAGTACCTTTTTTATATAATGACTTCTGAACTATTAATCAGATGTTGAACTGCCTGGATTAATTAATGTTGTTTCACTTTTTTTTTTATCCCTTCATATTTAACTTCTACTTCTAGGACGTTTTTTCAACTTTCTCTTCCAATTCCTCTATTGAGTGTTTTTTTCTTGATGTATTGATATATGTATTTTTGAGAGCACTTAATTATTCTGAGTGCTTCTTTTATGGCATCCAGTTCTTGTTTCATGATTTTTAAAATATTATGATGTTTATAGAAATGTTTTTCTACCTTCTGAAATGTCTATGTGTCCTTTGAGTTCCACTTTTCTTCTGATTTGTTAGATTTGACCTCTGCATGTCATTTTTTAAATGAGGCACTAAAAACTGATTGAAGGTTCAGTTTGTTTGGGTGGAGCTTTCAACTTGTGGGCTTTGTGGGAAGACAATAAGGTGACAAGCTAGCTTCTTGCTCGAAGGACACCCAAAAAGCATTTTCTGTGGGTGTTTTAGCTGGGATGCTCAGTCTTCCCAGAGAAGACCTCTGGCTACTGGTTGGAGGCTAAGTGAGGGAAGTGAACAGGGGCCTTGCTGTTCACCATGTAAATTTTCAGTGGATCTTCCTGTTGTCAGTTCCATGTCTCTCTCCCATCCTCAATATACAATCCTCCACATTTTAGCTAAAGTGAAGGGAAAGCAGTCCCTGCATTTGCAGGGTTGAAGAGGGGATCTGAGAGTCCAGCTCCCCTTACGTAACTTTTCATCTATTTTTAGCCCATCTCTCATTAGCAAACTCAGCAGTATCTGGTATCTCCAAATTTTGAGCTTCTCTGAAAAGTTAAGAGTATAAATCTGTTTACTCATGGTTGGTTTTTTTATCCACCCCTCCTTCGTCAATTATCTCTGCTACACAACAAATTTCCCCAAAACCTGATGGCTTAAACATCTTCTATTTTATAGTTGCTTGACTGTAACTCGTGGTTTCTATAAGTCAGGAAACCAGACACAGCTTATCCAAGTCCTCTGACTCCTGGTCTCTCACAGGCTGTAATCTAGCACATCCGCTGGGATGCAGTCTCATTTCAAAGATCACTACGGGAAGAAACCACTTCCAACCTCACACACATGGCTGTTAGCAGGATTCAGTTCCTCATGAGCTACCTGATTCAGAACTTCAGTTTCTCCCCACCAGGGTTACTCTTTTAGGGCATCTCACAACAGTGCAGCAAGGAAATAGGAAAGCAGAGAATATAGCACTGTAGGATGACTATAGTTAGCAATAACATCTGAAATAGTTTCAAATAGCTCAAGGGAATATTGAATGTTCCCAACACAAAGAAATGATACATGTTTGAGATGATGGATATGCTAAGTACCTGATCTGTTCACTATACATTGTATGTATTGAAACATCACTATGTACCCCATGGATATAAACAGTTACTACATGTCACTTATTTTTAAATAACTGTACACAAAAAGACAGAGAGAGGAGGATAGACAGAAAGGCCACCCAAGATGAAAGTCACACTCTGTTAAATCTAATGTCTTCTATTTCCTTTGAACTTATAGATTTGTGCTCTTAAAGGTTTATTTTACTGTCATTTTTAGTGAGCTTCCAGTAGGATCTGAGATATGTATGTTTTCAATTCACCAAGGTAATGATGTTGACTCTTCATAGAATTACTTACGAGTCCATACAAACGAGTCTTTACAAACCTTTAAGCTGGAAAGCGATTTGTAGAGGGAGGAAGATGGACACGCTACATATCACCCCCTATCGCTGCTTTGCCCACTATGGTCCACCAGCTGCTGTCATTTCACAATGAAGATTTTTATGTGTCCAGAGCACAATGGGAACAATGAGGGAAAGAAATTTGATTTTTGGTTTTGTTGTTTTGAAACAGGGTCTTGATCCTTGGCTCAAGCTGGAGTGCAGTGGTTGAAATGCACCATTCACTGCAGCCTCTACCTCCCGGGCTCAAGCAATTCTCCCACCTCAGCCTTTTAAATAGCTGGAGTACAGACACGTGCCACCATGCCCAGCTAATTTTTGTATTTTTTGTAGATAAGTGGTTTCACCATGTTTCCCAGACTCATCTAGAACTCCTGGGCTCAAGCAATCCACCCACCTTGGCCTCCCAAAGTACTGGGATTACAGGCAGGGGCCACCATGCCCAGTCAAAATAAAAAATTGTTTTTAAGTAAAGCTAAACATGTTCTCTATCCTATATTCTGAAAATGTCTCTCCAAATTTGGTGTTAAAAATGTGTTTTTTAAAAAATGAGCAGATGATTATTTCTACATGGCAGGGATTTATTTTTTAGTTTCTTTCAAAACAAAAAGTTGACAACTAGACCCTCTAATTTTATTAAAATTAGTCTGGTGTATAGGGTACCAAAGTCTGGGAACCATTGTACTAAAGTATTGTAGCAGTGCCATCAAATGGGTTTCACCTCCCTTGCCCACACCTTGGACTGCTATGCTGAGTGGGATTCTGAGGCCCTGTCTGATCTCACAGGAAAGTGTCTGGTGATTGATTAGTGCTGTCTGGATGGGTGCAGGAAGAGCGGAGCCTGGGTTGCTATGTGTCTACCATCCTTAACAAGCCACGATATCAGCAAGTCTCCATTCAGAAATCTGATTCTGAGAGCCAGGTGGTTCTACAGCCACAGAGTACACTATGAACAGTAACCAGCCTGCTGACAAAAAAATGACCTAAGGATACCAGAGAGAGAATGTGGGTATAAGACCACGGAGATGGCATCAAAGACAGAAGCAATCATGTTATTGCAAAGTAGATGCTGCTTATTGCAAAAATGTGGAACTAGCCCAAATGCTCACCAATCAACAAGTGGATAAAGAAACTGTGATAGACGTATCATACATATATGCATGTAGATACACATATGATGGAATACTACTCAACCACAAAACGCAATGAATTAACAGCATTCACAGCAACCTGGATAGAATTGGAGACTATTATTCTAAGTGAAGTGACTTAGGAATGGAAACCAGACATTGTATGTTCTCACTCATAAGCTATGAGGATGCAAAGGCATAAGAATGATACAATGGGCTGGGTACGGTGGCTCACGCCTGTAATCCCAGCACTTTGGGAGACCGAGGCAAGCAGATCATCTGAGGTCAGGAGTTCGAGACTAGCCTGGCCAACATGGTGAAACCCCACCTCTACTAAAAATACAAAATTAGCCAGGTGTGGTGGTACATGCCTGTAATCCCAGCTACTTGAGAGGCTGAGGCAGGAGAACTGCTTGAACCCAGGAGGCAGAGGTTACAGTGAGCCAAGATTGCACTACTGCACTCCTAGGTGACAGAGCGAGACTCCATTTCAAAAAAAAAAAAAAAGAATGATACAATGGGGCCGGGTGCTGTGGCTCACATCTATAATCCCCGCACTTTGGGAGGCCAAGGCAGGTGGATCACTGAGGTCAGAAGCTTGAGACCAGCCTGGCCAACATAATGAAACCCTGTCTCTACTAAACTACAAAAATTAGCCTGGCATGGTGGTGCGTGCCTATAATCCCAGATAGTTGAGAGGGTAAGACATGAGAATTGCTTGAACTCAGGAGGCGGACGTTGTAGTGGGCTGAGATGGCACCACTGCACTCCAGCCTGGGTGACAGAGTGAGACTCCATATCAAAAAACGAACAAATAAATAAATAAAAACAATGACACAATGGACTTTGGGGACTCAGGACGAAAAAGTGGGAAGGGAGTGAGGGATAAATGAGTACAAATTGGGTGCAATGTATGCTGCTTGGGTGATGGGTGCACCAAAATCTCCCAAATCACCGCTAAAGAACTTACTCATATAACCAAACACCACCTATTTCTACAAAACCTATGGTAACAAAAATAAATAAATAAATACAAGTAAAATAAAATGTGACTAGCATCTAAGATGTCCCCCTTGCACCAGGAACAAAGCTCTGCCCTGTTGGGTTGATACAGCCAGACCCCTTCTCATGAGAGTGCATGCAAGGGCTAGACGAGGTCAGGGAACATTTGCAAGGAAATAGCAACAGCTGGCCGGGCGCGGCGGCTCACACCTGTATCCCAGCACTTTGGGAGGCTCAGGCGGGTGGATCACCTGAGGTCAGGAGTTCAAGATCAGCTGGCCAACATGGTGAAACCCCGTCTCTACAAAAATACAAAAATTAGCTGAGCCTGATGGCGGGTGCCTGTAATCCCAGCTACTCGGGGGACTGAGGCAGGAGAATTGCTTGAACCTGAGAGGTGGAGGTTGCAGTGAGCCGAGATCACGCCATTGCACTCCAGCCTGGGTGATGGAGTGAGACTCCATCTCAAAAGAGAAAAAAAAAAAAGAAGAGCAATAGCTATTCTCCTCCTTTAGGGAGTGCTACTGATGACTAGGGAGCCAGACAGGGAGGGAGGGAGACTCACTTTTAACTGTTACCCTCTTTGAATCCTTTTACCCACCTACATGTCTTGCCTATTCAAAAATACATTTCAAAAACATAAAACCATCATTCACCATCATTTCATAAGAGAGGGCACTGGCCAATCCCCAGAGGGAAAGAAAGAAGGACAGACACCACATCAGAGTAAAAGATACGCTTCCTCACAGAGAAGAGGTGGCAGCTTTACACTGGATAAGAAACAAAGTGGACAGTTACATTTTTCTTTTTTTAAAATGCAAAAAATAATTGACTTTTATTCTGCAGTATTACGTTGCATGTAATTGTCAAGAGAAAAGTGTTGTTTGTGGGGGACCCTTAGGTAGTATAGCTTGAGGGAAATCCCATCCAATTTACTCTGGCCAAAGAGTTTCATCAAATCATTGTCTGAAAATCCACTTTCCCTGACAAATGTGGGAACCACTGGAATTAACACTCTCACTGATCTTTCACTGAGTCTTAACTATGCTGGGAAAAGCTGTAAGAATTCAGGAACCAAACTTGTAAATCTCTGGTTACCTCCCCTGCCCTCACCCTGTGGGGCCAGAACAAAACAGTGCCTACAGTTTCCAGCCAGCAAGTGTTACAATAAAGACATATTTCCTAGATTAATCTCTTAAGGCCGGGCGCAGTGGCTCACGCCTGTGATCCCAGCACTTTGGGAGGCTGACGCAGGCAGATCACTTGGTCAAGAGATGGAGACCATCCTGGCCAACATGGTGAAACCTCATCTCTACTAAAAATACAAAAATTAGCTGGGCGTGGTGGCGTGCACCTGTAGTCCCAGCTACTCGGGAGGCTGAGGCAGGAGAATTGCTTGAACCCGGGAGGTGGAGGTTGCAGTGAGCCAAGATGGCGCCATTGCACTCCAGCCTGGCGACAGAGTGAGACTGTCTCAAAACAAAACAAAAAAAACCCCACAAAGCCAGACTAATCTCTAACCTACCACCTGCCACTTTCAAGGGCTATTAAGGTCCCAAAACAGCTATGTGAAGTAGATACTGCATCACCCACTTGATAAAGGAGAAAACAGAAGCTCATGGCAGTTAAATGACTTACCCAAGAAAACACAGCACTTAAGGAGCAAAGGCCAGGGTCAAGCCCAGCTCAGCCAGACGACCAGCCTTCCTCACTGGGAACCTGGCATCCACTTGGTGGGTGCTCACTCACTGCTGCTTCTCGCCTCCCATGTGTACCCCCACTGGGTCCTGCCAGGGGTATGGCAGCTGAGGGAGACAGCCAAGACTCAGGCCTGAAACTGTCCTTGTTTTTGGGGTTAGGAAGGGAGTGGGCACTGGCCAGTCTTTGAACTTGGTGCTGCAGACAGCCCCACATCTATCTGGGTTTCTCCAGAAACACAGACCCTTCATCAGGGCCCCCTGGTCCAACCACAAGTGAAATTCACCCTAAAATAACTGAGGGACATCGGGCCCACGGCTTCGAGGAGCAGGAAGGGTGTTTTCTTTTGTTTCATTTTGTTTGAGACAGTCTCACTCTGTCACCAGGCAGGAGTGCAGTGGTACCATCTCAGCTCACTGCAACTTTCATGTCTCAGGCTCAAGAAATCCTCCTGCCTCAGCCTCCTGAGTAGCTGGGATTGCAGGCATGGCCACTGCATCTGGTGCCTTTTTTTTTTTTTTTTTTTTTTTTTTGTATTTTTAGTAGAGACAGAGTCTTGCCATGTTGGCTAGGCTGGTCTCGAACTTCTGGCCTCAAGTGATTTGCCCGACTTGACGTCCCAAACTGTTGGGATTACAGATGTGAGCCACCACGCGCAGCTGGCAAGGGTCTTTTAATAAATTTATGCATTCAAAATCCAATTCAGCCAGGCTCTGACTACCTCTCCTCCTATCCCACCCCAAGCCTGGAAACCATTTCTTACATATTAAAATGTAGCCTCTAAGCTGGGAGATTAAAAGAAGCAGGCTTCTTATCTCAGGTTGGAGATTTGGAGCGGCCTTCCTGGTAGAACTGTAACAGGATCCCTTCATAAGAGGAACTAATCACTGTGAAAGCTTTTGACGGTAGAGGGGATGGGAAGAGCAGAGAGACAGCTCCAATCAGCCAGCCTATTTTTCCACAGTGATCCACATGGGGAACAAATTCACCTGCTGGATCCTGTGGTGCCCAGCCTGACCTTAGCTGCAAAGCGAGGGGCTCCAGGCAAGGAAGGGCAAGGGATGGCCAGACCCATCTCACAGATGAGGGCCATCAAGTCTCAGAGGGGGAACTTATGAGATAGCACTCCTAAGAGAAATGCCCAGAGCTGGGCATGGTGGCCCACGCCTGTAATCCCAGCACTTTGGGAGGCCAAGCTGGGCCAATCACCTGAGGTCAGGAGTTTGCGACCAGCCTGGCCAACATGGTGAAACCCCGTCTCTACTACAAATATGCACACAAAAAACGAATCAGGCGTGGTGGTATGTGCCTGTGATCCCAGCTACTCTGGAGGCTGAAGCAGGAGAATCACTTAGACCCAGTAGACAGAAGTGGCAGTGAGTCAAGATTGCACCACTGCACTCCAGCCTGGGCGACAGAGTGAGACTCCATCTCAAAAAAGAAAAAAGAAATGCCCACAAACCCAGTAAGCTACCAGGACTATAGGCCCCTTGCAGATGAGTAGGGTCGTCTTGCAATCGTAATAACCAGCCTGCCTGGACTGCCCTCACACCTGAAAGGTGATCTTAGAGTGGGCTGGGGCAGATGGTGAAATAGGAGTTTTGTGAATTGCTTATTGAACTGTTGGTATCCTGAAGTCAGCCATGGTGGGAGTATTATAACCATGGAAATCCACATACACAAACATCAGAGTCGTTTGTTTTGGGTCTGTCCCCCTAGAGAACTAGCTCAGCAACACACCACGACGTGAGAAGGTGAAAATACTTCAGACTGAAGCCAGAAAGACTTGGGTTCCTCCACAGTAAGCCTGTGGCCTTGGCAGGCTATTTAACCCTGTGGGCCTCCGTCTTTTTATCTGTAAAGTGGGGCTGATACTAGCAACTGTGTCAAAGGGCACGTAAGGGCTAAATAGGACATGTGACATCTTAGCATGGGCCTCGCTGGTACCGAATCCATGTTAGCTCTCACTGCAATTAAAGAAATACTCATCTATTCACCCATTTCCTTCTCCCAGACATTTCTTTCTACTGCCCAGAATGCAGGCAAATTTTCTCTTTGGAATCCCACTTCCTGCCTATATGATATGAAGGCAGAACAAGATAACCTAAAAAAAAAAAAAAAAAAAAAAAAAAGTGAACATTGGAGTCCAAAAACCCCAGAATGAGGTTCCAGCATCTCAGTCACTTACTAGCAGCAGAATCTTGAGCAAGTCCCACGAGTCCTCTGAACCCTCTACCTGTGAGGCTGCCAGGAGGATTCAATGAGATAGAGATGTGCAAAGCACACAGCACCATTGCCCAGGGCAGGTGCTTGCTAAGTGGCATCACATACGACATTGACATGGGAAATCATTTTCATGCCCCTCCACCAGATTATGAATACTGCAAAGGCAAGGTCTGTGCCTTTGCAGTAATAAATTCTTACTGAGGGAAATCAGTCCCCCAGAATTAACAGCTGTCCTGCTCACCTCCATTCTCCAGAGAGGCCGCCAGCTTCATCTGAGCAGCTGTGCTGCTGTTGGATGGGCTTTGCCTTTAAAAGGAGCCAATAAAATTAACATTCACCTAGGCAGTGCCTTCAGAAGCCTGGGCATCACAAGACAGAAGTCACCTGCCTAACTAAGTCTACTCAGGCAGCCATTAAGAAAGTACCGTAGACCAGCTGACTTAAACTACAGACATTTATTTATTTTCTCACAGTTCCAGAGGCTGGAAGTCCACGATCAAGGTGTCCACAGGGTCAGTCTCCAGTGAGGGCTCTCTTCCTGGCTTGCAGACAGTCATCTTCCTGTGGCCTCTTCTCAGTGCGTGAACAGAGAGAGAGATCTCTTCCTGTTCCTAAAACCTCCGATTCTCATGAGCTCATCTAACCCTAATCGCCTCCCAAAAGCGCCATCTCTAAAGGCAGCCATATTGAAGGTAGGCTCCAACATACTCAACCTACGAACTGGGGGTGGACGCAGTTCAGTCCCTGGTGCCAACTTTCTAATCAGTAACTCTTAGAAGTAACCCGTACATTGGGACCAGCTGTTCTGGTTTCTAGTTATAATCCCCAGTCCTCAAAGAAGCCACACACTATCTCGCCTCCATGCATTTGCCCAAGCCTACCCTTCCTTCCTTTCTCCCGTGAAAACTTCTCTTCCCTTCCCCGAGTATGGGAGTCCTGCTCATCCTTCAAGATGCAACTCAGGTATCCACCCCAGGGAAGTTTCCCTTGAGAAGGAAGGAGCCTCCCCTCTGGTTAGGGAGGCGCTGACTGCATGCCTGGCTTGGCTACATCCTCTGCTCCAGGTTGAGACACAGCTCCAGCTGCATATGCCTGGGTCCAAATCCACTCAAGAGACTTTGAACAAATCCTATGTCCTCACAGAGCCTTGATTTCTTGAAAAGCTTCCTTGAGCTATTGCAGGCATTAAACAACAGCAAACAAAAGGATGTAAATCCCAGGCCTTGTCCTCATGAGCTCATGGTCTTTCAAGCATCCATTCACTTCTACCCCTGCCCACCCCAAGCAAAACAATTCATGAATATCCCTTGCTGTAACCGGAGCACTGTGCTAAGCACTTCCCAGGCATAATCTTGGTTGATCAGCACAACAAACCTACCAGTAGGAACCATTAAGACCCTCAGTTTACAGAGGAAGAAACGAATGGGCACAAAGAGGTTAAAGACTTAGAGAGGCAGGAAGAGGGGAAGAGGGCGCCAGCAGGGTACAGGAATACCGTGTTCCCTGCAAATGTATACAATTATGATTTGTCCATCAAAAACAGTATTAATAAAAAGTAAACCAATAAAAACACTTTGTGGCAATCTTAGTTCAGCCACAAACATTCTGTGTGACTCTGGGCAAGTCCTCTCCCCACCCCAGGCCTCGGGCTTACCCACCTGGAAAAGGGATGCCTAGGCTCTGAGCTGCCAGGCTACAAGGGTCTCCAGATGCTGCTGTGCATTAGAAATCCCTAGGGACCTTCTAAAAGCCTTGATGTCCTGGTCCAATCACAGGCCAATGAAATCAGAATGTCTACAGGTGGAAGCCAAGCATAGCATGTTTTGTTTCATACGAGACAACGTCTTACTCTGTCGCCCAGGCTGGAGTGCACCAGCGCAATCACAGTTCACTGCAGCCTCCACCTCCCGGATTCAAGCGATCCTCCCACCTCACAGCAGCTGGGACTACAGGTGCTTCCACATGCCCGGCCCTTTTTTTTTTTTTTTTTAAGGGTCTCCAGGTGATTCCAAAGGTGGAGCAAAGTTTGGGACACTGGTCTGGGGATTCGGGTACTGAGCCAAAAATTAAATTAAATATCCAGAATAGGCAAATCCATGGAGACAGGAAGCAGATTAGCAGTTGCCAGAGGCTGGGAGGAGAATGGGGTGCGCGGTTTCCTCTTGGGGGCAGTGAAACGTCGGGAAACTAAAGAGTGGTGATGGCTGCACAACACTGAATGTGCCCAACTGTATGCTTTCAGATGGTGAAAATGGGGCCGGGCACAGTCACTCACACCTGTAACCCCGGCATTTTGAGAGGACGAAGCCGGTGGATCACTTGAGGTCAGGAGTTCGAGACCAACCTGGCCAACATGGTGAAACCTCATCTCTACCAAAAAAGACAAAAATTAGCTGGGTGTGGCAGTGGGCATCTGTAGTCTTAGCTACTCTGGAGGCTGAGGCAGGAGAATTGGTGGAAACCGGGAGGCAGAGGTTGCAGTGAGCTGAGGGCCACCATTGCCCTCCAGCCTGGGGAACAGAGCAAGACTCCATCTCAAACAAGCAGATGAGATGGTGAAAATGGGAATATTTATGCCATGTGTATTTTACTACAATGTTTTAAAAAAGAAACAAGGGAGGGAGGTAGGGAGAGAGGGAGGGAGGGAGGGAAAAGAGAAATCGAAATTACAGTAAAAATAGGGTGTGAATTGCCGGAGGTCAGAACTTTGAGGTCAAACAAGAGGACACCCAGGATAAGAGCTCAGCCTCTGGAGGCCAACCCGGGTTCAAATCCCCACTCTACTACTTGCTAACTGGGTGCTGTGTGACCCTGAGCAAGTGACTTCCCCTCTCTGATCCTCTCTCGATGCGTCTGTAAAACGGAGAAAAGCAAAGCATCGACCTCAGCGAGCGGCTGCGAGGCTGCAATAGCAAAGGCCGGGCATACCCGGCTTGATGAGTGAAGGCCGCCGTGACCCCAGGCCCACGGGAAAGCATCTCGGGAGGTTTGTGGAGACCAAGCACACGAGGAGAGGCCCCAGCGCGAGGCTGTCCCCGCCCCAGCCCGCGGCCCGGGGGCCCTGACTCAGCGCAGTCCCGGCCTCACCTGGCGCTGCTGACGGCCCACGCCCGCCGCCCGCCTTTCAGTTCCGCTGCCCGCGGCTCCGGGCACTGCTTTCCCAATCGCCCGGGTGACACCAGCGCCGGGGCTCTCGGCTTCGCGCCGGGCTGGGCGGACGGAGCGCAGCAGCCTCCAGGTGGAGCCGCCGCCAGGTGAGCCGCGCTGCGTCTCCTCTTCCCGGTCTGTGGCGACACCTGCTGGCCGTCCTGGAAGGACGCACCCTCCGCTCCCACCACCTGCTTCCGTTCAGCCCATTCATTTCTCAGCCCCTACTATGCGCCCTGCAGGTACCGCGCCAGGTGTCTGGGACTTTCAGGCAGAGAAGTTAAGCAAAGAGAAAGATGCAAGTTGCGTCATTCTTTTTTCAGACAGAAAAATTTTAGCTGGGGAGATCCCAGCCAACTTAAAGGAAGCTAAGAAACTCTCCATGGGAGCGGAACTAATCCAAGCATCAGAAACAGCCTCTGCAAAGGCCTTGGGATAGGAAGGAGCCCGGCGACTTGGAGGAAGCGCAATTTGCCAGGAAGCTTGAACAGAGTGGGGTATGGTATGAAGTTTGCAGAGACTAGGTGAGACCTTCCTTCCATGTTATGCTGGAACAGACCTGGAAGGAAAGGGACCTGCCCTGTTTTATAGACTGAGGGATTGTCTCCACCCACATCTGCTCTGGGTGTCTGAGAGTCATTTATTCATTCAACAAACTTTTCTTGAGCAGCTTTTATGTGCCAAGGACTGTGCTAAGTATAAAATGCACAATGGCAATGAGACATATTCCTTGAGGTGCTCCTAAACAGGTGAGTATATCTAACCAGACCAGGAAGATTGGAGAAGGCTTCCTATCTCACGAGTTCTTACGAACCTCCGCATCCCAACCCTCCCAAGACAAACACAAAGGAATGAGTCTATAAGAGTGGAAATTTGAGACAAGTAGAGGCTAGTAGAGGAGATATTTGAGCTGGTGAAAGCATGCCAGAGGAGTGACACAATCCCTATCCCCACTGAGCTCCAGTTTTGTACAAGGAAAAACATTAAGAGAGATGGATTGAGTCAGAATACCAAGCTCTACAGAGATGCCAGGCTATCCATGGCAAGTTAAGCTCAGAGGACTTGTCTTGGTGATAGGGGTTCACCCCAGTTCTCAGATGGAACTTTTGCAAGAGGATTCTCAAAACACACCCACCCAGGCAGGCTGATGGAGCTCACATGGCCAGCCAGCATCCTCTACATCATCTGCATCAGCTGGAACTTGCCCTGAACCAGCTCCCAAGTCACTGATTGATTAAACCAAAGAAAGCTCATTAAGCACAAACCCTGTTCCAGCATTGCACTTTGGGGCTCTTACAAAGATAAAGGCCACCCATGAACAGCAAGGGGCAGGTTGATGTTTCAACAAATTATCTCAACGTGCTGTGATACACTGAGGAAATGGAGGTGACTTACAATTTTGAGGCGGCAGAGTAAGCTGTAGGATTCATCCTGAAAGGATTTGTGTATTAATCCATTTTTGCAATGCTAGAGAAGTATCCAACACTGGGTAATTTATAAAAGAAAGGTTTAATTGACTCACAGTTTCACATGGCTGGGGAAGCCTCAGGAAACTTACAATCATGGTGGAAGAGAAAGCAGGCACCTTCCTCGCAAGGCAGCAGAAGAGAGTGTGAGAATGAGGAAGTGCCACACTTTAAAACCATCAGCTCTCATGAGAACTCACTCACTCTCACGAGAACACCATGGGGGACCCGCCCCCATGATCCAATCACTTCCCTCTCTCAACACGTGGGAATTACAGATCCTTCCCTGTGTTTTAACTTCCCTCCAGGTGATTCTGATGCCCTCTGAAGATTGAGAACCTCTGTTCAATGAGGAAAATTCCAGAGGAGCCTATAAATGTTTTTAACAAGTTACCCAGGCAATTTTCCACGACCCATGTGTCTGGAAATGGTACTTTAGTTGAAGTCACTGATTTTTTTTTTCACCTAACTTTTACATTGCTTATTCCTTCCTTATATCTCAGAATGATTGTCTCATCTTCATTCTATAAGAATGTGGGGTTTTTTTTTCCATGAACAGTCATGTACCACACCAAAAAGCAAAGAGAACAGATGGTATTAACTAGAGAAATGGTAACCTGGGACTCTCCTGATTTTAGCACTGAATGTCCCGTGTCCCAGGAGATCCTTAAGTTATAAGCAAACTGGGACAGTTGGTCACCCTAGATGGATATTTATACATGGGCATTTACTGTGACCCAAAGAACAATCAACATAAAATGCTGAGAGTTTTGAATTATACCTTCTACAACATTTTCATGCCAGTCTTAATCTTAATCTTGAAATCTTCATCATGTCATCTTTATGACTATTTCTGATCCACTTTAATTAGCAAAGCTTGTAAACAAAACGCTACACATTTCATTCTTATGGCCATTTGACTTATGAGTATCATTAAAACTCAACTCTGTAAATTGAAAGTAAGCATTCTGTGATTTAGCAATTCCACTCTTAGATACTCTAGGAGAAACTTCTAGAGAAGTTAGGTAGAAGAGAGTTTCACCTTGCTACACTGTTTGCAATCCTCTTGAAATCTAGAAGCAACATAAATAATCAACAGGAGAATGAACAACTATATTGTGTTGTTTTGAAATAGGCAAATGTGCATGGAACTGTAAATGAACCAAAGCCATACGTACCCAGGAGATCTCAGAAGCTTAGTCCTGTGTGCAGAAATCAAGTTGCAGCAAGCTGTATCTACTTTATGCACATGAAGTATAAATGACTGCAACTAATGTATAAATCTTACAGATGCAGAATTTGTAATAAAAATATAAAAATAGATATTAAAATGATACAGTGCAATGGCTACCTTCAGAGGCAGGGAGGAATGAATGAAGAGAATAAGACCTGAAAGTCCATTTTAAGTACATCTTTTTAACTGTGTATCTTATCTCTTAAGCTGAGACACACGAATAATCATTGTGTTGTTGTCCGAACTTTTAGTATGTCTCAAATGTTTTATCATAAGTATTTTGCATACTTTATTCTTTGCACAGGAATCCACACTGTTTTTAACACATAAAGTCCACATGACTTGCTAATATTTTAAAACTTCTAGTCTGTCTAAGCTAAATTGAGTCTCTTGTGCTACACGAAGTTTATACATTAAGGAAATAGGCTGTATGTTTCTTGTTCATCGCTGAATTCCCCATGTCTAGCAAAGAAGTATTTGCAAATGGATAAAATATTGACTAAAACATTTACATTTAATAGAAGGAGGAACTGAGACTCAGAAGTGACATGGTTTGGCCCAAACCAGATACTGACATAGAGGGAGAGCCACAGACTAGAACCCAAATACCTTGAATCTTTCTGGCCACTGCTTGTTCCAATGCACCAGTGGTTCTTGAAGGATGGTCCCCCAATCTGCTTGTTTCTGACAAGCCCAACAGTGTACCTTCACAGTTTTGCCTCAGAGCAATGCCAGTTATGCTATTTTCTGCTGGAATATAGTCCACAGAGGTATTGAACTCTTGGCTCACTGCACTGAAAATATTACATGGATTGGATCTGCTGAGCACCAGCAGAGTAGCAAGGTATTTAGATGCCCTAGTAAGATATGCAGATGAGAGGGTGGAAAATAAATCCCACAGAAATTCAGGAGCACACCTCCTCAGTGAAGTGCCTGGGGCCCAGTGCTATGAAGAATGTCAAGATTTCTCCTCCAAGGTGAAAGACAAGTTGCTGCATTTCACACCACCTAAAACCAAACAAGAGACATGATGATTGGCAAGCCTTTCTAGATCCTAGAGGCAGCATGTTATGCATCTGAGTGTGCAACTTTGACCTATCGAAAGAGTTACCCATAAGGCTGCTAGTTTTGAGTAGAGATGGAACCAGAAAAGGCTCCTCAATAAGTTTATGCTGCAGCAGAAGCTGCCCTACGACTTGGGTCTATGATCCAGCCAACACAGTGACACAATAGTGGTTCTAGTGGATTGAAGATGAGCCTATAACCTGGACATTTCAGACTCTTTATGCCACTGAACCGACATGAAAAAAGTGAGAGGAGTTAATTTACTGGCTAGAGTGATTGATGCTGATTACCAAGGGGAAATCAGGTTGTGGTACGGTTTGCCTACGCGTCTCCACCCAAATCTCTTGCTGAATTGTAACCCTCAATGTTGGAGGTGGAGCCTGGCGGGAGGTGATTGGATCAGGGGCGTGGTTTCTAATAGTTTAGCACTGTACCGTTAGCACTTGTTTAAAAATGTGTAGCAACTCCCCCTTCATTCTTTCTCCTTCTCTGACCATGTAACCTGTACCTCCTTCCTCTTCACTTTCCACCATGATTGTAAGTTTCCCGAGGCCTCCCTAGCCATGCTTCTTGTACAGCCTGAAGAACTGTGAGTTAAACCTTTTTTCATTATAAATTACCCAGTCTCAGATAATTCTTTCTAGTAATGTGAGAGCAGATTAATACAAGTCGCTTCAACACAGGAGAAGTAAGGAGGGCTATGTCTGGAACTAGGGAATTCTCTGGATGTCTCTTAGTACTTCTATGACAAATAGTAAAGGTTTAGGGGAACCTGCAGCAACCAGAACATGTCAGGAGCTTAAGAACTCAGATCCTTCAGAAATAAAGGTTTTGGCTACTCCACCAACTAAAGAACCCCAGCCAGTCGACGTTCTGACTGAGAGTGAAGTAAATCCAGATGAGTAGTGGGAGGAAGATGTCATAGATATCAATTACAACCTCACGGCCATGATTACAGAAATGAACATGTAGTGTTGCACATTTTCTACTTGTTTGTGGTATTCCTTTGTTTGTTTGTATACATTAACCATTTCCTTCTTTTTCTTTCTTCTCATTTTTATTTTACAGATACATGTTTAGAAGTTAATTTTACAATTTAGCCTTTAGGCTAGACAGGATATCAGTGAGACTGGGAGTACATTTCAGGAATGATTTATATACTCAGTGACAGATACAAAGACTCCTGCAACTGCGTAGCTCCTCATTTTTGAGAAAAAAATGCGTGAACTAGTAGGAAGCATAGCTCTATCTTGTTATGTAGAAATATAAAGTCATTTTATTGTTGTCTATAAAATAAAAATGTGTGTAGTGGAGTGCATATGAAAGCTGAGTAGTCAAAGGAAGGAACATTATTGATGTGTTGCCTCTTGGTTCCAAGTTTATCCTTTTTTGCCTTCTCTGTAAAGAGGAATCTGGGCCCTTTAAGTAGTTTTCCTTTTTCCAGAAGGTACAATATTAAGCTTGCCAATAGATGGCGCTGGAGAGACATTGCGGGATGAAAGAGTTTTGCTTTCTGCAGCCGATGCTTCGCTCACCAGGCTTCTCTAAGCCTCCCCTAGAGCCCGGTTCCTGCAGCTCAGGATTCCCCAGCCCTGGCTCCTGCAGTGCATGGCAGCAGGTTGCATCCAGCAGCCTCCCCCAGCAATCCTCTTCACCCACCCACGTTTCAGCAGTTTTGTGGCAGAGTGCCTCCAGTAAGACACCTCCCAATAGCACTTTTCCCCAGCACCCTGGGGGTGGATTTCCAGCAAGTTTCAACAGCACGGATGGCATCACAGCACCTTTCTGGCATGTGCTAAACCATGGCCATACCTGTCCTAATAAGGTGTGGATGTCAGCCCTGTGGTGGGGGCTCTATCACAGCCCAAGGGGTAGTAGCTTCCCCTGATATTTGCTATTCCCATCATCTTTAAATTTTTATTTACTTATTTCACTCTCACTACCAATATAAGGCAAGTAGGGATGGTCCTTGGAGAGGGGGCTTCTCAAAAGAACATTTCAGCCTGTCCTACTCTCTCCTGACCCCTGCCCCGCCATCTTTCTTCCCTCCTTCTCTACTCCTCCCTCTCAGTTACCCCTCTCACCCTCTTCCTCTCCCTCATTCTCCTTCTTGTTTCCCCTCTTCTCCTCTCCTCTGTCTCCTTTCTCCCCACCCCCTCCTCCTTCTCCTCTTCTGTCCCTTCTCTTCCTCTCCTCCCCTCCTCCTCACCTTCTCACCTTCCACCTTCCACCTACCCCTTTTGAAAAATAAACAGCGCCACTTGCCCTGCACTTGAGATGAGGCAAACATCAGATGCATTAGGGCTTGGCAGAGGGCTTCCTTCCTTCCCTCTGATGTCATTTGGGGAAAAGGTAGACAGAGGCACCAGGCAGACACAGCAGGCCACTGGTGGTCACCTCCCCAGCCTGGCCACCTGCACAGCACTGGCCTCCCTTCAAACATCTCTTGCCAATTCCATCGCCAGGACATGCTGCTGCACTCTGGCCCCAATCACTAGCTCTGAGGGTCCTCCACTGGGTAGCTGAGGATGCACAGGAGGTCACAGGGAGGAGGAAGGGACTCGGGGCTTCTCCAGGCAGGGGCGTTCATGGAAGCTCTTCCCCAAGCTGAGGTGGCAACTCAGGGTTGATTTTGGAAGAGAATGGTGCATGTGTGTGTGTGTAGAAGAGGAAGAAGAAGATGAGGAAGAAGAGGAAGAAAAAGAAGAAGGAGAAGGAGGCAAGAGAGAGAGAAAGAAGAGGAGGAGGAGGAAGAAATACAGAGGAGACAGCAAGACAGAGAAGAAGGAATAGGATGAGAGGGAGAAAAGAGAGACCCAGAGAAAAGGAGACAGAGAGAGATCAGAGAATGTGGATTGAAAAATCTATCTGGAAAGCTCTAAAGAAAAGCTGAGGCATGCAGATGACATGCCACAAGGCATGAAGGGGCTGAAAATTTCATTCTGGAGCCAGAACTCTCCCCAAAAGAGAGAGGAAGCCAGTGCCCCATGGGATGTTCAGCGCACCCCCAGCCCCCAGCCAGGTGTAGCTTCAGGAGGTGAGACCAAGGCAGGAGAATCACCTAAGCCCAGAAGTTCAAGGCTGCAGTGAGCTATGATGGTACTACTGCACTCTGGATGACAGAGTGAAATCCTGTCTCTAATACACACACACACACACACACACACACACATATATATACACATGACCTAAGAGCTACATGGGTAATTATACACACATACATATATAAACACATACATACATATACACATATATACATACATACATATACACATATATGTATGTGTGTATATACACATGTTATATGTATATATGCATATGTTATATCTATGCATGTATATACATATAATTGTACATATACATGTGTACATAGACATATAATTGGAATTAAATATGCAATTGCAACAGGCTGAACATTGCCTGATTTTTTCAAGCTCTAACTTACCCTCTTTCCCAGCGATAAGCACACTCCTGACACTGCTGTCTATCATTCCCATGCATGTTTTTATATTTTGCCTCATCCAGAAACTATATGTACCATTGTTTTGCATGCTCTGCAATTTTACCCAAAAACTTGTTATTGAAATGCACATTTTCTATTGCAATCTGTCCTCACTTAGCTCCATGCTTTTTAAAATGTCAATGTCCACAGCTCTAGTCCATACCTCGTGATGGTGTCTCTCTAAAGAACCCTGACACACCATTCAACAGGGTTTTTTTCTGTTATGAATAATCCACAGTTTGTTTAACCATTCCCCTGCCAAAGGCAGTTGGGTTGTTCACTAGGACTGACATGCTGCAGTGAGCATCCTTTTCATGTCTTTGCAAAAGTTTCTTAGACAAGAACCCAAAAAGTGGAATTACTGCACATCTCCTATGACCCAGCTTCAAGGCAATTGAATACTGCAAAATTATCCTTTAAAGAGACTGAACCAACGTATACTCCCACTATTCTAAAACATACTCTTTGCCCACATCCAGGCCAACTCTTGAGGATAGTTAGATTTTTGGTTAATTTTTGCCAATAGGGTGAGAGTGAAATGATATCTCATTGTTTTCATATGACTTTCCTTAATGTATTGCACATGTTTTCATGTTGATTGGCAGATCGGACTTCTTCCCCTGAATTGGTTATTTATGACTTTTGCCTATTTTTCTACTGGGCTATTTTGTCTTTTTTTCCTGCTGATTTTTAGATCTTTGTATATTCCAGAGACTAATTGTTAGTCTTTTCTGTGTGCTGCAAATATTTTCTCTGTAGCTGATCTTTTCACAATGGATGGAAACTTTTTTCTATAGAAGTTTTTAATTATGAGTCTCAGATGTATGGGGTTGACTTCTTATGTTCTTTTTTTAAGGAGTCTCATTCCAACATCATAAAAAATATTCTGGCCAGATGTGGTAGCTCCTGCTTGTAATCCCAGCACTTTGAGAGGCTGAGGCAGGCAGATCGCTTGAGACCAAGAGTTTGAGACCAGCCTAGTTAACATAGTGAGATCCCCATCTCTACAAAAACTACAAAAATTAGCTAAGCTTGGTGATGCACACTTGTAGCCCCAGCTGCTTGAGAGGTTGAGGTGTGAGGCTGGCTTGGGCCTGGGAGGTTAAGGCTGCAGTGAGCTGTGATCACATGACTGCACTCCAGCCTGGGTGGCAGAGAGAGACCCTCTCTTGAACTGATACAAGAACAGAAAACCAAACACCACATGTTCTCACTCATAAGTGGGTGTTGAACAATGAGAACACATGGACACAGGGAGGGGAGCGCCACACACCAGGGCCTAGAGGGTGAGGGGCTAGGGGAGGGATAGCAGGGGGTGGGGTATTGGGGAGGGATAGCATTAGGAGAAATACCTAATGTAGATGATGGGGCGATGGATGCAGCAAACCACCACGGCACGTGTATACCTACGTAACAACCCTGTGCACGATCTGCACATGTACCCCAGAACTTAAAGTATAATAAATACATTTTTAAAAAAAGAAATTGTTATGTTTGTATTGGTGTATAAATGATAGAGAAAATAAGTTAATTTTATGAAAAACTATTACTTAATTAAATCAAGTAAATAATGATAAAAATATTAAAAATTAAAAAAATAAAATCTGTTTTCTTTAACAATTTTAAGGTTATGCCTTTCATATATAGCTCTTACTCCTCTCAGGCTACTGCAAAGATGACATTTTATCTTTTTTTTACATATGGACAACCAGTTTCCCAGCACTAATTTTGTGTACCTGCCTGGCTGTGGGACTGTCTGGACTCAGTTTTGCTTTCCCACTGATTTGTGACACTGTTGTCGTAAAACAGGCATTCTATGTGTCGGGCTCTGGGTTCTGTGTCACTGATCTATTTGTCTGTCCCTGCACCAGTGCCATATTGTCTCAATAATGAGAGTGTTATCATAAGTTCTGTATCCTGGTAGGATGAGTCCTTCCCTTTTTAGACTTCCTTTTCAAACTTTGTCTTGACTAATCTTGACACCAATCTTCCAAAGAAATTTTGGAATCAGACTGATATGTTTCACACACTGTCACTCTGCTGCAATGTTTACTGGAGGTGTACTTAATTATAAAATAATTGGGAAGACTTTATCTTGTCATGGTGTCAAGACTTTATCTTGTCATGGTGGCCAGGTGCAGTGGCTCATGCCTGTAATCTCAGCACTTTGGGAGGCTGAGGCAGGTGGATCACTTGAGGTCAGGAGTTCAAGCTCAGCCTGGTCAACACGGTGAAACCCTATCTCTACAAAAAATACAAAAATTAGGCACGGTGGTGTGCACCTGTAGTCCCAACTACTTGGAAGGCTGAGGCAGAAGAATCAATTGAACCCAGGAGGTGGAGGTTACAGGGAGCTGAGATCCACCATTGCACTCCAAACTGGGCAACAGTGTGAGACTCCATCTCCACAAAAAAAAAAAAAAAAAAAAAAAGACTTCTTGGTATTAGAAGGATCATAACAGGCAGACCCTGATATGTCAATGGCTTAACACATTTGTTTCTTGCTCTCACAATGACCAATGTGCATCAGTTGGCTCTGCTCCATCTTACAGTTTACAGCTTGAACACATGGCTTTCAAGGTGCTCTGGCTGGGGAAGAGAGGACAATGGATGTGAAACCCATCCCTCCTACTTGCAATCCATTGGCCAGAACCAGTCATATGGCCCCAACCAAGCTGCAATGGAGCCTGGGAAATGGCACAGAATATATGGAATATTGGTGAGGACAATATCTGTCACATGCTCTATCTCTGCATATTTTTAGGTCTTCTTACATTGCTATCAATTTTTCATTGCTATTTTAAGTACCTTTCATTGTGTTTTCTTGTCATTTGTTGCTAGTGTACAGACTATGTTTTTGTAATATAAATTTTGTAAGCAACAAAATTACTGAACTCTTTTATTCTAATAATTTTTGCATATATTCCTTTGGAATTTCTATGTAAATTTAAAAATATGAGAAATATTCTTTTCTTCTTCTCAAATCCTTGTTCCTCTGAAGTGGCTCTGACTAAAACCACCAATACAATGTTGAATAGAGACACCTGATTTTACATGTGACTTCAAAGGGTTTGTTTTTAACATTTTGCTAAATTACATAACCCCGCTGTGACTCAGTTGTCCCATCTATAAAGAAGGATTATGATAGCACCTTTTGAAAGGTTGTTTCAAAAACTAGGCCAGGCACGGTGGCTTACACCTGTAATCCCAGCACTTTGGGAGGCTGAGGCAGGTGAATTGCCTGAGGTCAGGAGTTCAAGACCAGCCTGGCCTACATGGTCTTGAACCCTGTCTCTACTAAAAATAAAAAAAAATTAGCTAGACATGCTGGTGGGTGCCTGTAATCCCATCTACTCAGGAGGGTGAGGCAGAAGAATCACTTGAACCCAGGAAGTGGAGGTGGCAGTGAGCTGAGATTGCACCACTGCCCTCCAGCCAGGGCCACAGAGTGAGACTCCATCTCAAAAAAAAAAAGAAAAAGAAAATTAAATAATATATGACATGTAGTTAGAACAATTATTATCATTGATGCTGTTATTAGTGTTAATATTGTGTGCTATAAATATCAAGGTAGATGTTCTTTACCAGATTAAAGAGGCTCTCATCTCATTCTAGCTGGCTAAGAGGGTGATGTTTTAATCATAAATACATGTTGAATCTTACAAATTGTCATTGTGCACCTATTGCTTAATTTTTTAATAAAATTATTTGTAAAGACAGGGTCTCCTCACGTTGTCCGGCTGGTCTTGAACTCCTGGGCTCCAGTGATTCTCTTGCCTCAGACTCCCAAAGTGCTGGGATTACAGGCATGAGCCACTGTGCCCAGCCAGTGCCTCTATTCATATTGATAAAATAAATTACATTTGTAAATTATTCCAATGTTGCATCATCCTTGTGATACTCAGTTGATGATGACACATTTATTTTTAACACCATTCTGGATTCTCTGGGTAAATACGTTATTTTGGATTTTTCCATCAGCGTTCTAAGTGATGTTAAGCCTATAATTCTTCTTTCCTTGGAACTTTCCTCTTCATTCTTCAACTTCCACGTGTCCTCCAGCAAGGAAGCCTTGCCTCCTCTCTTCTCTGTCTGCACTCCCTCTCTGTGTGACCACCCTGCAGTTTGACTTCAAATGGTATCAATATACTGCCAGCTCCTAAAAGTGGATCTCCAGCCTAGATCTCTACCCCAAATCCAGACTCATGCATTCAACTGTCAACATGGCATCTCCACTTGAATGTCCAATGAGCACCTCAAGCTTCACAGGACCAAAACCTAACTTTAACTCTAGCTGTTCCTTTCTTACCCCAATCTGATCTTCCCTTCATCCCCATCTCAGTAAGCGGCTACTCCATTTTGTCAGTTATCGAGGCTATAAACCTTGGCATTATCCTTGACTTCTGCCTCTTGTATTCCACATTCAATCATCAACACATCCTTTTGGCACTCCCTTCCAAATAAGCCCAAATGCTCCAAGGACCTAACGCCTCATCCCTGCCATCCTGCAGTCATGTTACCTACCTCCCTCCTTCAGCCACAACGTTCTGTCTGGAGTTCCTTGGGCATAACCACCATGTGCCCATGTTGCAGTCTCAGCCTAAACACTCTAGTTCCAGATATTAACATGGCTCACTCCTCTTCCTTCAGGTCTCCTCTCAAATATAAAAGTATCAATGGGATCTCCTTTGACCATTTATCACATAGCTTCTGTGGGTCTAGAATCCAGAATTGGCATAGCTTAGTGGTTCTGGCTCAGGATCACTTGTGAGGTTGTAGTCAAGGTATCAGCTAGGGCTACAGTTTCATCTGAAGGCTGGATGGGGCTGGAGAATCTGCTCTAAGATGGCACCCTCCTGTGGCCTCATCACATGGACTTCTCTATCAGCTGCTCACCACATGGTTGAGCAAGTAATCTAAAAAAAAGAGTGACTAGCAAGAGAGCAGCCAAGAAGCTACAATGGGTTTTATAACCTCATCTCAGACATGACACACTATTGCTTCTACCACATTCTATTGCTCCCATAGACCAACCCTGGTACAATGTGAGAGGGAGCTGGACAAGAGTATAAACACCAGAAGGCAAAAGACGTTGCAGTCATCTTAGAAGCTGACTACCACAACCCAATATTAAATTAAATTTACATCAGTATTAACAACTTGTTTCTTTTGCCTAGATTTTTACATTTACGGCCTATTCACAGTTACTGAAGGTTAGTTCTTTTTTTTGAAAGAACACAGTTCAACCCATATAGTGATTACTCAGATTTTTATGTTAATTATTCCCTTGCTTCTCTTTATAATTTATTATGTTTTTCGTAATTTTAAACTTTGTATAAATAGAATCATATTTTATACAGTCCTCAGTGACCTACTACTTTTGCTAAATATCATTTTTAATAGTTGGCCAGGTTGATGAATCTAGCTATAGTTTATTTATATTCAGAGCTAGATAACTTTCCACTCCTTAACTGCACCACAGTTTACTGTTGATGAGCATTTCCAGTGGGAGCTATTGTAAATAATAGTGCTGTGAACATGCTTAACACGTCTCTTGGCACATGAGTGTCATTTCTTATATCTCTAGGAGTTGAAATGCACTTGTTCAATATTTCAGTTCATTTTTTCCATGTTAACAAACCACCCTGAAACATAATAGGCTAAAACAACAACAATTGCTCACAGTTCTTTGGGTCAGCATTCTGGGAAGATCCAAAGAACTATGGGATCTTTGGCTGGGAAACTTTGATCCTCTTTCATGTGGTCTCTTCAGAAGTCTAGCGTGGAGTTTTTCACATGGTTGTCTCAGGGCAGCAAGAGATTGAGAAAGGAAACTACAAAACTCCTTGATGCCTGGCCTTGGAATGCTCGCTATGTCACGTCACTGAATTTCACATGGGACCCAATCCTGGCTCTGATTCAAAAGTGGAGAAGTGAACGCCGCTTCTTGATGGGAAGAGCTAGAGAAATCACTTTGCAAATCATAGAACAGAGATTGGAGGAATTTGTGTATTCTTTTTGTAAGCTGCCATATTCGATTTTAGAAGATGCTTAAAAACTATTTTCCAAAATGGTTTTATTAACTTAGAAGTCTTTTTTTTTTTTTTTTGGAACTATTTTCATTCCTCCTTAGGTGGACTTTTTTTTTTTTTTTTTTTTTTTTTTGAGATGGAGTTCTGCTCATCACCCAGTCTGGAGTACAGTGAGTGGCACGATCTCAGCTCACTGCAGACTCTGCCTCCCACATTCAAGTGATCCTCCTGCCTCAGCCTCCTGCGTAGCTGAGATTACAGACATATGCCACCATGCTGTGCTAATTTTTGTATTTTTAGTAGAGTCTGGGTTTTATCACATTGGCCAGGCTGGTCTCAAACTCCTGACATCAAGTGATCCACCCACCTCAGCCTTCCAAAGTGCTGTGATTACAAGCGTGAGCCCCCACGCCCAGCCATATTTTTTATTCATATGTTCTTCTGTCTCCCAGATGCTTTATTTCAGGGGTCAGCAAAGAGCCAGATTAAGCTTGCAGGTTATCTGGTCTCTGTCACAATGACTCAACTCCACCATTGGAGTGAGAAAGCAGCCATGGGCAATTTATAAGTGATGACAAGTGGCTGTGTTCCAATAAAACTTAATTTGTAAAAATAAGTGATGGGAGAGGTTCCAAGAAGTAGATCCACCCAACTATAATCAAATGATCTTTGGTAAAGGAGCAAATTTTTCTTTCAGTTTTGCTGTGAAAGGCAATAGAATGGAGGAAAGATTGTCTTTTCCACAAACAGTCCTAGACATCCACATGCAAAAAAAGGAATTTAGACATAGATCTTACAGCCTTTGCAAAATTAATTCAAAGTGTATCATATGCCTATATACACAATGTGACACTATACAATTTGTAGGAGATAACATAGGAGAACACCTAGGTGACCTTGGGTACAGAGCTGACTTTGTGGCTATAACACCACAGGCACAATCTATGAAAGAAGTAACAGATAAGCTGGACTTCATTAAAATTAAAAGCTTCTGCTCTGTGGAAAACACTGTCAAGAGAATGAGAAGACAAGCAGAGACTAGGAGAACATGTTTGCCGAAGACACATCTGTAAAAAAACTGTTATCAAAATGTGTAAAGAACTCTTAAAACTCTATAATAAGAAAACAAACAAGCTAATTTAAAAACAGACCAAAAACCTTAACGGACACCTCACCAAAGAAGATATACAGAAAGAAAATAAGCACATGAAAAGATGTCCCTCATCTATGCCATCAGGGAAATTCAAATCGAAACAATGAAACCACTACACACCTATTAGAATGGCCCAAATCCAGAACACTGACAACATCAAATGCTGGTGAGAAGGTGGAGCAACAGGAACTCTCATTCACTGCCGATGGGAATGCAAAATAGTGCAGTCATTTTGAAAGATACTTTGGTGGTTTCTTATAAAACTACTCTTACAATACCATCCAGTAATCACATTACCTGGAACTTACAAAAAAAGTTGAAAACCTCTTTATGTTCATAGCAGCTGCACATGGATGTTTATAGCAACTTTATTTGTAATTGCCAAAACATAGAAACAGGCTTGATGACCTTCAGTAGATACAAGAATAAATAAACTGTGATCTACCAGACAATTTAATATTATTCAGTGTTAAAAAGAAATGCACCATGTATTAAATGCCTATTACTAAGCAAAAAAAAAAAAAAAAAAAAAAAAAAAAAGCCAATTTCAAGAGTTTACATGCTATGCGATTCCAACTATGTAACATTACGGAAAAGAAGAATTATGGAAACAGCAAAACGATCAGTAGTCACCAGGGATTAAGGGTAGGAAAGAAAATGTTTAGAGCAGTGAAACTACTCTGTATGATGCCACAGTTATGGATACATATCATTATGTATTAGTTCCTGTATTAGTCTGTTTTCATACTGCTATAAAGAACTGCCAGGGACTGGATAATTTACAAAGGAAAGAGGTTTAATTGACTCACAGTTCAGCATGGCTGGGGAAGCCTCAGAAAACTTACGATCATAGCAGAAGGCAAAGGGGAAGCAAGGCACCTTCTTCACAAGGTGGCAGGAAGAAGTGCTGAGTGAAGGGGGAAGAGCCCCTTGTAAACCATCAGATCTCATGAAAAATCGCTCACGAGAACAGCACGGGGGAAACTGCCCTCATGATTCAATTACCCCCACCTGGTCTCTCCCTTGACAGGTCTCTCAGTGGAGATTATGGGGCTTATAATTAAAGATGAGATTTGGGTGGAAACATAAAGCCTAACCGTATCAGTCCCAAACCCACAGAACGTACAACACCAAGCATGAACCCTAATGTAAGCTATGGACTCTGATGAAAACGATGTGTCACTGCAGGTTCATCAACTGTAACCAATGTTCCACTCTGGGGCAGGATGTTGATCATGGGGGAGGCTGTGCATGTGGGGTGGGGGGCATGTAAGAAACCTCTATGTTTTCCTCTCAATTTTGCTGTAAATCTGAAAGTGCTCTTAAAAAATAGAATCTTTAAAAAACAAACACACACAAAACAGGTGGTAAGCTGGATGTGGCCCACGGGTCATATTTGGCAACCCCTGTTCTGTTGCATTAATTGTGGGTTCTGAGAACTCTGCCCATGCCGTTGGGCTTCCTTAGATAAGGCCAGGGAAGATAAGGCCCCTGTGTTAAAGCACAGGGGCTCAAGGTGGGTTGTGGGGCTTTCCTGTTAGGCAGGAATCTCTCAGCCTCACTGAGGCTCCAAGGATGCAAAGCTGTCTTGATCCTGCCCCCAGGATGTGACTCTCTTTTCTAGCTGCTGCTTGATAGTAGGAGAGAAAGCCACAAACATGTCTGTCTGATGGATCCCAGATGACCCCAGGACTTGTTCACATACTTGTTCACAAACCACTGGATTCCAGCTCTGAGCAGCTGTTTCAGTCCAGGAGAGACAAATTACTTGGAGTTGTAAGTTGGGAGAGGGACCTATTTTGGGTGGACACTACCCAAAATATTTGCCTGGGTAAAAGCACAGTATTTGCCTGGCTCCTATTTTTCTGTCCTTGTTCCAGGATTCCCTGCTCTTCCCTCTTCCTCCTGGCATCAATGCTTTTGTGACTACTGAGCCTTGCTTTTTGGTCTTGTTCATTATGTGATTAATTTTTATAAATGCTTGAAAAGGATACACAGTCTCTAATTATGGGGTTCTGTGCATGTCCATTAGATCTAGGTTGTTAATTGTGTTGCTCTCATCATCCATGTTCTTATTTACCTTTTGTCTGTTTCAGCTCTCCATTACTGGGAGAAGCATGTTAAAATCTTCCACTCTAATTGTGGATTTGGGGTATGATGAGTGCATGCAAGTTTAAAATTATTCTAGCTCCCTGTTAATTAAATCTTTTAACATTATGGTGTAAGTCTCTTTATTTCTGACAGTGCTATTTGCCTTAAAGTCTTTTCTGCCTGACAGCAATTTGGTCATACAAGCTTGTTCTCAGTATTTGCCTGGCTTATATTTTTCTGTCTCTGTACTTCTACTCTTTCTGAGTCTTTACTGTTTAGCTGTTTCTTTTATAAACAATGTACAGCTGGTTGCTGTTTTTATTTTTGCTTTTAATCCCACAAGAGAATGCTTCTTGTTGATATTATTGATATATTTAGGTCTATGGTGACTACTGATATATTGGAATCTATTTCTAGAGTCTTATTTTTTATATCATTTATCATTCTTTTTCTGTGCGTCATTTTCTTCCCCTTTTCTACTTTCTACTAGATTGACTGAGTTTTCTTTATATCCTCTTTTACCTTTCCGTGGGGTGAGAAACTGTATATTCTGGTCTTATGATTTTAGTGACTTTTAAACTTTTTTATTTTTATTTTTTAAAATATTTTCTTTTCCCTCAAACACTGTTCAGATACACTTAAATTTTTAATATATCCCCTTGACTTCAGTCTAATTCTGGATAATTGAGTTAATCAATGTTTATGCCTTCCTTTCTGGCAGTAAGAAAATTTAGAATATTTTTATTCAGATTATCTTGTAGCAATATGTATTTCCACATGGTTTTATGTCCTCAAAAACACTCATTGCTCTTGTTTTGTACAAGTAGAGCATTTGGATTTACCCACATACTTGCCAGTTTTTTTTTTTTTCTTCACCATTTCTTCTATATTTCACAGATTCCCTCTGGATTTGATTTCCTTTTCCCCAAGTACATGCATTGACAGCTATTTTAGCATGTCAGTTGATGATAAAAAGTTTACCTTTTGTTTATTTTAAAATGACTATTTCAACCCTCATTCTTGAGTGATAGTTTCACTGGGTATAGAATTCTGGGTGGTCAATTGTTGTTTTCTCAGCACTTTCAAGATAATTACTTTTATCTTCTGTCATTGCTGGTGAGAAGTTTAGTGTCAGGACTTTTTGAATAAGATTTTTTCAATTGATTACAATATTTTTCTTTGGCCTTTATGTTCTGCAGTTGTATTACAACATGTGTTTATTTTTACTTATCCTGCTAGGATATTATTGTACATCTTGGATTTAAGGATTCATATCTTTCATTAATTATAAGAAAATGCTTGGCTGGGCATGGTGGCTCATGCCTGTAATCCCAGCACTTTGGGAGGCTGAGGTAGGTGGATCACGAGGTCAGGAGTTTGAGACCAGCCTGACCAACATGGTGAAATCCCATCTCTACTAAAAATACAAAAAAAAAAAAAAAAAAAAAAATGCTGGGCGTGGTAGCATGCACCTGCAATCCCAACTACTCAGGAGGCTGAGGTAGGAGAACCCCTTGAACCCAAGAGGCAGAAGGCACAGTGAACTGAGATCACACCCCTGCACTCCAGCCTGAGAAACAGAGTGAGACTCCTTCTCAAAAAAAAAAAAAAAAGCTTTTAGGATAATGCCTCTGTTCAATTTTCTCTGCTCTCTCCTGCTAAAATTTCTATTACTTGCCTGTCAGATTTTCTCAATCTATCATCAAGGCTGCTTAACCTTTTTTTTAAATTTTCTGTCTCTTGGTCTCTTTATGCAGTATTCTGAATATTTCATCACTTTTTTTTTTGGTTCAAAGTTATGGTTGTTATTGTCTGCTGCTAAATCTTGTTTTATGTATTAATTTAAAAGTTTATATTCCATAGCACAGTAGAGAAATTATGGTTAACAATAATTTATTATGTAATTCAAAATAACTAGCCCTGAGCTCATGAACAGGCCTGGCAGAACGGGGAGTGGAGGCACGAGTGCCCGGGCTTAGTACCGAATGAGTCTGGCCTTCAGTTAGCCCTGTTAGTTGAACAGGACGTGAAGGTGAAGATGCCCAATAGTAAAGACACATTGACAGGTACCCAAAGAGAATAATTGTAGTGTGCCCAGCACAAAGAAAAGACAGATGCTTGAGGTTTTGGAGACCTTGATTACCCTGATTTGATGACTACACATTGTATACATGTATCAAAATATCACGTGGCCCAAAAATATGCACAGTTACATCAACTTTTTAAAAGTCTTAATGTAAGGAAAAAGTTTATATATTACTCTATCCAATTTTTTAAAAATACTTAAAATGCTTGTAGTCTCAGCTACTTGGGAGACTTAGGCAGGACAACCTGTTGAGCCCAAGAGTGGGAGCCCAGCTTGGACAACATACTGCGACCCCCATCTCAAAAAAAATTAAAATAAATTTACATGATGGTGAAATACAGTTGTTTCCCTCATAATTGTATTTAAAACATTTAAGAACATGATTCTGAGAAGGGATCCCTAGGTTTCCATAGACTGCCAAAAAGGTTATGACACACAGTAAGCGGAGATTCTCATCTAAAAGGGTGGGTTTTACATGTGATCCAAAATTTTTAGGTATTTTTTAAGCAGCAGCTTTTGATTTGGTAGTTCACAGAGTGGCCTGACAAAAAGCCAAGTCACTACTGGAGATGCCCAGATGCCTGGCCAGCACTGCCCAGCCCTGAGCTTATGAACAGGTCTGGCAGAACGGGGAGTGGAGGCACGAGTGCCCGGGCTTAGTACCGAATGAGTCTGGCCTTCAGTTAGCCCTGTTAGTTGAACAGGACGTGAAGGTGAAGATGCCCAATAGTAAAGACACATTGACAAGTACCCAAAGATACCTCCTTTGGAAGGAAACTCTTCACGCTTGAGAACTGAGAAAGGAAAAAGTAGGCGCTGAACTGCAGCTATGTGCCAGAGACTGCTCCAGGCATGGTGAGACAGGAATGGATCATGCAAGGTGTGGATTTCAACTCTGAGGAGTTCACAGTCCAATAAAGGAGAAGACCATTTATTTAACAGGGACGCTGAGGATCCCAATTGCTCACTAATTGTAAGGGAAGGTAAAATGTGGCGGGTGCTTCTAGGCACCAAAAACGCAGATGTGCAAACTGTGCATGTGTAAACATCTTCATAATTTACAAACTGTTTTCATCCCACAGAAGACTAATGAGCTTCCCTTTTGAAGATGGGGAAACTGAGATTCAGAGGGCAAATCATGTCACTTATTTGTGCCTCAGTTTCTTTATCTGTCAAACGGGGATAACAATGGCACCAGCCTCTTTGGGCTGATGTGAGGATTAAGCGAGTTGTTGTACACAAAGTGATTACAACAGAGAGAACAGGGGACGCAGCACAGGTGTTGTTGATTGGTTGTCACTCACCCATCACCCAGAACCTAACCCTCCTCACTGGCCCTAGACACCTGTTACTACAGAACCTTGTTCCATTTTCTTTATAGCACTTGTCTGAAATGATACCTTCATTTAACTCTATGCCTGATCATTATGAATCCCCCTAAAGATCACACGTACTGTGAGGACAGGGACCTCCTCTGCAGCCCCAGTGCCCTGGACATGGTGGCGCTGGATAAGTACTGCTAAATACTGCTTTCTGCAAGGGACGAAGAAGCTGGAGGAGGTTGGATTTCAGGAAATCCCCAGTTAACCTCAAGCCAGCCTCCTGGTAGTAACCACGGAAAATGGGCTGGGAAATGCTACACACCCAATCAGCCACAGTCATGAGCGTCATCAATGCCACCATATCCAGCCCTGTCTCCTCCCGTGGTGTCCTCATTCCTGGGCTACGTTTATTTTGTGCTCCTGATGCACTCTGCGTAGATTTCTATTTATAACACCTTTTGGCAATGATTGGCTTCCTGGACAGTCTGGGAAGATCCTTAGAGGCAGGAATTAAACTACACAGATGGACCCAGACTTGCGATGGTTCAACTTTCAATTTTTCAACTCTACAATGGTGAAAAAGCAATACATGTTCAGTAGAAACTACTTCAAGTGTCCATACTACCATTCTGTTTTTGATTTCCAGTACGGTATTCAATAAATTCCACGAGACCAGATATAGTGGCTCACACTTGTAATCGTAGTTCTTTAGGAGGCTGAGGTGGGCGGATCGCCTGAGCCCAGGAGTCGGAGACCAGCCTGGGCAATGTGGCAACCCTGTCTCTACAAAAAATACAAAAATTAGCCAGGCTGAGTGGTGTGTGCCTGTAGCCCAACTACTCGGGAGGCCGAGGTGGGAGGATCGCTTGAGCCCAGGAGGTCGAGGCTGCAGTGAGCTGGGCTAGCAGCACTACACTACAGCCGGGGTGACAGAGCGAGTCCCTGTATCAAAAATAAAGCAACAAATATTAATTTCAGCTCAACAAATAGATAAAAATAAATTCCACGAGATATTCAACACCATATTATGAAAGAGGCTTTGTGTTAGATGGTTTTGCCCAACCGCAGGGTAATGTAAGTGTCTTGAGCACATTTAAGGCAAACTAGGCTAAGCCGTGATGCTCAGTAGGCTGAGTGTACTAAATGCACTTTTTACATAACAATGTTTTCAGCTTACAAGGGGCTCCTTGTTCCATAACCCCATAGTAAGTCAAGGAGCATCTGTAGTCATCTTTGAATCCCCAACAAGTGCTGGGTATGTAGAAGGTGTTCAAATGAATGAATGAATGAATAATAGGTAACACCAGGATAGGGTTACTAGATGCAAGATACCTAGCTAAACTTGAATTTCAGATGAACGATGAATGCTTTTTTACTATCAGTCTGTCCTGTATCTGGCATGGTAAATGCTTATATAAAAAAATTGATTGTTATCCCGAAATTTAAATTTAACTGGACATCCTGTATTTTTATTCACTATTAATAAATCTGGCAACCTTATACCACCCACAGCAAGGGACAGGAAGGGGTGGCAAGACAGAGAAGTCCAAGTGAAATGTGAGCCTGGGCCTGCTGAGGAGGTGTGGGTGTGACAGGCACCACAGCGGTCAGAACCGTGGTTTCTGAAATGTAGCCTTGGACGATCTGATCCAGGGAAAGTGGCCAAGGCTCTCGAGTCAACCCCTCTGCCTCTGACCTCACAGGGACAGTCGGTGAGGACAAGATGAAAGGCAGTAAGACCAGGGCTACAGTCAGTGGCTGCTAGAAGGAGGGGAGAGGGAGGAAGATCACTTTGGATAAGGGGAACACTCTTATTTCAGGTCTAGCACATAAGAGGTTCTCAAGAAAGACTGCTGATCAGTAGTGGGATCGCGCCTGCGAATAGCCACTGCACTCTAGCCTGGGCAACATAGCGAGACCCTGTCTCTTTAAAAAAAAAAAAAAAAAAAGACATCTTTACCCGCAAACACCTGCGCCCCTCCCCCGCCGCTACACACACACACACACACACACACACACACACACACACACACACACCCCCTGTGGCCGGTTCCACTCTGTCCTCCCCAGGCTAAGCACAGGCGTCAGAGAGCACCAGCGGCGTGAAGTATTGTGTTTATCCTCAGGACTCACTGACGCCTTCCAACACTGACAAACTGCTCATACGTTTCTACAGAATTTTGTAGCTTCTCCCAATTTAACTTTTTTTTTTTTCCTGAGACGGAGTCTCCCTCTATCGCCCAGGCTGGAATTCAGTGGTGCAATCTTGGCTCACTACAACCTGCACCTCCCAGGTTCAAGTGATCCTCCCGCCTCAGCCTCCCAAGTAGTTGGAACTACAGGTGTGCACCACCACGCCCAGCTAATTTTTGTATTTTTAGTAGAGATGGGATTTCACCACGTTGGCCAGGCTGGTCTCAAACTCCTGACCTCAAGTGATCTGCTCATCTCGACCCCGCAAAATGCTGTAATGATTACAGGCATAAGCCACTGTGCCCGACCTCCAATTTAACTCTTTATCACGGAAAATTTCAAGCACGCCCAGAAGTAGAGAAAGGATAAGAAGCCCCCGGGACCTTAGCCCGGATTTGAGGGCAGGTCTCCCACCCTGCGCCTCTGTGGAGCTGCACTCTCCCTCAATCCCCTGCACCCGCTTATGTCCTCTGTGCACATTTTAAAGCAAAGCCCCAGCAGCACATCATTTTATCCAACTTTACAACTCTTAAGGGCTTTACAAACCCGCCGAGCCCTCCCTGAGAGATGGGGATTGTCAACCCATTTCACACATGTGGAAACTGAGGCTCAGAGAGGTGAAGCTCTTGTCCAAAGTGACAGCACAGCAGAGGGGGACTGGCACCCAACCGCCCAGCCTCCCCAGGCCCTGAGACCCCCACTCTGTCCACAAGGCCCCTTGCCAAGCCCGGGGGGCACAGAGCTGAGCCAGCCCTCCTCCTCTTCCCCAACCCAGGGCTCCAGATGGCCGGACTTTGATCCTTGCCAGGGCTGAATTCCAGATGGAGGGCTTCCCGACTGCTCAAGCAATAGGATTGATGGGGTGTTAATGATGTCAAGGCTTATAGACAAACTCCAGCCTTGGCCGGGTGCAGAGAGCCGATTGTCAGTGGTGATAGGAGCCAGGCACTCCGGCCCCATCGGCTCGTGGGCTGGGAGGACGCAGGGAAGACGCAGGGAAGGGGGTTTGAGGACTTCTCGTGATGGAGCAGTTGACAGAATCAGAAATACCTGCCAGATGAGAGCTGGGGGTGCCTGTTCCTTCAGGGTCTCAGGGTGGCTTCATGATGTGGGAGATAGGAGTGTAAAGGGGACATTGAAACCCTCACATGGGGTTCATAGGAAGAGCACTGGATTCAAAGTCCAGCCACTGACTTGGCCACTGACAATCACCTTGGCTCCTTCCTTTCCTCTCTGGGTCTCAGTTCACACATCAACAACAAAAATGATTGTACAGTTGGACGAGATCAGAGGTCAGCAAAGTTTTTCTGCAATGGGCCAGACAGTAAATCCTGCAGGCTTTGCACTGCACACATTGTGGCAAAAAAAAAAAAAAAAAGCAACCATAGACAATACCCAAACCAGTGGGCATGGTGGTGTTCCAATAAAACTTTATTCAAAAACAAATAATAAACAAAATGAAAAAAAAATCTTTATTCACAAAAACAGGTGGCAGGTTGGGTTTGGCCCTCAGGCTGTAGTTTGCTGACCCCAGTTCCCAAAAGGTTCTTTGAGCTCCTCAAAATATGGGAAACAGATCTGTAGCTCTCTGTTAGGGTTCACAAACTCACACCTACGGGGGCCGGGCCAGGGACATGAATGAATAAACAAAAGTCAGTGCAACGCATTAGGGCACGGTAAGGATTACAGCAAACTGGCCAGTCTATGTCCTAACTAACTAAAAATGGATGGGGTGGGGGCTTCTACACGGCTCCAGACTCATCAGTCACTCCACATGGAAATACAGACCTTGCTCCTAGATGTAAGTGATCGCTCAAGAGAAGATAGAAATCTGCTTTTTTTTTTAGAATAAAAAAAGTGATTTATCCTATTTTGAAATGTTGGCTACTGATTCAAACTTTTAAAAAACACCAGGTAGTCAAATCCATCCTGCAGGGGCAAAGACCATATTAGGACCCAGGGTCACCCATTTGTAAACTCTGCCCTACGTTTAGAGGACATTTTTGCCCTTCAGAAACTATGTTAGTAATTTTCAAAAGCACAGGGATGATGTCGGGTCTCGTGCTCAGTGGACGGTGTTGGTGTTTTCCCAACATTGTGGACATCCACAGACAGACGGAAAGGTCAGGAATACAAATAAGGAAAGAGTTGATCTGGCTTCAGCTCAGAAGCCTTCACAAGCTACAGAGGCCTCACCAGAGAAATGTTCCTGTTTGCTCAGTTTCACCCCCGGCCCTGGAACAAGTGACCTGTCAGGCTTCTATGCCCAGGACTTGAAGGGACGTGGAGGCTTCTCTACTTGGTGATAGGGTTTGGCTGTGTCCCCACCCAAATCTCCTCTTGAATTGCAACTCCCATAATTCCCACGTCATAGGTGGAACCCGGTGGGAGGTAACTGAATCATGGGGACAGGTCTTTCCCGTGCTGTTCTTGTGCTAGTGAGTAACTCTCACAAGATCTGAAGGTTTTATAAAGCGGAGTTCACACCTGCACGCTCTTGCCTGCCGCCATGTAAGACGTGACTTTGCTCCTCCTTTGCTTTCCGCCATGATTGTGAGGCCTCCCCAGTCGCATGGAACTGTGAGTTCACTAAGCTTCTTCACTTTATAAATCAACAGTCTTGGATATGTCTTTATTAGCAGTATGAGAACAGACTGATACAGAAGAAAAGAAAGGAAGAATATCTCTCCAGCAACTCGATCTAAAATCTCAGGATGGCTCAGGCCCCTGGAGGCCTTTCCTTGAGTCAAATCCTCAGGAAGGCCAGCACTGCTCTTGTAAATCATTGTCTTCCTGCCCGGGATGGAAGGGGACCAGGAAGCCAGCATGCCAGGGTTTCACTGCCAGCTGTCTCTAAAGCCACATCCAACCAAGACGCCCAATTCAGAAAATGGCCACAAGTCAGGAGGTAGAGAGGGACAGATATGTGGGGCTGGCCCAGGACAGGGATGTTTGCTTTTGTTTGGGGGCCTGCAGGCCTGGGAGCCATTAACAAACGTTTACTAATCTTCCTGTCGGTTTCAGGGGACAAAATTCGAGCCACCAATGAGTCTAAAGCCACAGGGACCTAGGAAGAATATTTAAAAGCCCTGCCCTCATAAACTGGGAAGGAAGAAAAGACACCTTCCCCAGCAATGCCACAGGAGTTATCAAATGTGCTTGTTTTAAAATCAGGTTTATTGAGGTATGAATTATATTCTTTAAAAAATGTACCATTTTGGTGCCGCCACTGTATAAAACAGCATGGCACTTCCTCAAAAAATTAAAAACAGAATTATTCTATGATCTAACAGTTCCCAAATGTGTATGGCCATGTTCATTTTAGCATTAGTAACAATTCCCAAAAGGTGGAGGTAACCCAGTGTCCACTGATGCCTGAAGGGACCAACAAACTGCGGTGTATACACGCAACGGAGTGTGATTCGCCTGGAAAAGGAGGGGAATTCTGGCTCCTGCTACAATAGAGGTAAACCTCGAAGACACTACGCCAAGTGAAATAAGCCGGTCACGAACGGGCAAATGCTGTGTGACTCCACTCACAGGAGGCACCTGGAGGAGTCAAGACCACAGAGACAGAAAGAATGGTGGCGCCAGGGGCTGGGGGAGAAGGACACGGGGAGCTCATGTTCGATGGGCACAGGGTTTGCTTTGCGAGATGAAAACATTCTGGAGATTGATTGCACAGCACTGTGACGCTAACCTAACTGTGAATCAATCTAACCCTACTGGGTTTTACATTTAAAAGTGGCTAAGATGGTAAATTACACATTATGTGTATTTTTACTTCAACTAAATTATTATTATTATTTATTGTACTTTAGGTTCTGGGGTACACGTGCAGACCATTCAGGGTTGTTGCATAGGTACATACATGGCAAGGTGGTTTGCTGCCTTCCTCCCCTCATCACCTATATCTGGTATTTCTCCCCACATTATCCCTCTGCACCCTCCCCACCCCCCGCTGTCCCTCCCTAGTCCCCCCCACAACTGACCGCAGTGTGTGATGCTTCTCTCTCTGTGTCCATGTGTTCTCACTGTTCAACACCCGCCTATGAGTGATACCATGTGGTGTTTGATTTTCTGTTCTTGTGTCAGTTTGCTGAGAATGATGGTTTCCAGATTCATCCACGTCCCTCTGAAGGACACGAACTCATAATTTTTTATGGCTGTGTACTATTCCATGGTGTATATGTGCCACATTTTCTTTATCCAATCTATTGTTGATGGACATTTGGGTTGGTTCCAGGTCTAAGCTATTGTAAACAGTGCTGCAATGAACATATGTGTGCATGTGTCTTTATAATAGAATAATTTCTAATTCTTTGGGTATATACTCAGTAATGGGATTGCTGGGTCAAATGGTATTTCTATTTCTAGGTCCTTGAGGAATCGCCACACTGTCTTCCACAATGATTGCACTGATTTTCACTCCCACCAACTAAATTATTCTTTAAATGCACCCATTTTAAATGGAGAATTCCCTGTGCTTTGACAAATGTAACACCTCCAACTAAAATAGAGACGTTCCCCTCACTCTACAGAGTTCCCTCATGCCCTTTTGCAGTCTAATAATTTCTAAAGCATCCTATTGGGTTAAAACTTAATGAAGTAGAAGTGATATCTCCACTGCCCTGGGTCTGGTCCAAGTCGACAAACTCTGAGGCTACCAGGAGCATTTCACACGCAGGTCCCTTTCTGCCTGGACCCACGGGCCTTTTCCAAGACGTCTGTGAGGTTTACAGGGTCAGGGAGGCACCACAGGAAGGATATTTGCCTTGGTTTCTTCTATGCGAATCAGCTGCCCAGGTATTGAATGCAACAACATTAAACCTTCTCTTCACACACACACACATGCACGCACATGCATGCATGCACACACATCCCCCGGCAGCTGCCAGCCTCTTAGCTCAATCTTCTATGCACTGTAAATTTGCCAAGCCAGATTGCTCTTCTCAGCCACCCCTACACCTGGCCCCATGCCCAGCCGCAAGTCTGTCCTCTGGGACTGTTCACCCAAACGAGGGCTCCCTAGGAGAGGGGACTCAGACCAGCCCCCCAGAGCTGCTCCCCAGGGCCTTGCTTTCAAATTCACTTTTGCCCATTAAGATTTGTCATGAACAGCGTCCCCTGGTGGAAAATCTAGGACATAACAAATATGTATCTGAGCTTCTGCCGTTATTTTTGAGAATGCATTCATTCCAAAATACTTGCGGGGGGAAATAATTTTTCGGTGAAGAACCCCAGATGACACAGCCTTAACCAAGGGTTCAATGTTAACGTCACTTGTAACTGGACACAGTGACATCTCGAACCCTATCAACGCCAGGCATTGAAAAGGACGCATCACTTCCATGGGGTTCTAGTCCCAGGATACATAGCCACAATTTCAACACTAGAACATATCAGACTAACCCAAGTTGAGGACAAAATAACTGAGCAGTGTCAAGGTCATGAAACAACAAGGAAAGATGGAGGAACGGTCGCAGATCAGAGGAGACGAAGGAGGTGTGATGAGTGAAGCCATGTGGGGTCCCGGACTGGACCCTGGATCAGGAAAAGGACCTTGTGGGAAAACGTGCAATCTGAACAAAAGCTGAGGTTGGGCTCACGGTGATGCACCAACACCCATCTCTTAGTTCTGATGCTTGTCCTGTCCTGTGATGATGCGAGATGTTGACACCCAGGGTGGATGGGGGAAGGGTATACAGGAAGCTCTGCTGCTTTTGCAACTTTTCTGTAAGTGCAAAATTATTTCAAAATAAAACGTTTTTTTAAATTGCAGGCCTTTTTCCCAATTCCCTGGTCTGTAGGCTGGGAATACAGCCCCTGCTCTTCTGGAACCTCCGTTCTAGTAGAGACAGCACACAAACAGACCAAGCAGGTGTGTCTGCATTGAGTGAGGCAGCCAAGTGACAGAGCGCTAAGGGCTGAGGCGGCTGGGGGCTAGGGGCTGGGAGACAGTGGGTCAGGGACCAGCTCTCTATGGAGATGCCTCTGGAGTAGGGATCTGAGTAATGGAGGGTAGCCCCTGCCCCCAACCTAATTCATTCATGAATTTAACAGCTACTATTTCAGAGCCTGCCACATGCCAGGCACCTGGGATACAGCAGTGAGCAACAGGCACTCAAATCTCTAGCAATGACCTACGGATGCTTGCATTCTAGGAGGAGAGAGAAAGAAGTCACTAAGGCACACAGTGTGTTCCATTGGGGAGGGGCTGGCAGCATGGGAGGGGGCGCCTGTGCTTTTCACACAGTGAGCACCGTTCACAGCAGGCCTTAGAGAGCAAGTGACAGGGAATGCAAGCCCGGAGGAGGGGGCGGAGGGAGACATTCTGGTGAAGGGGACAGGACGTGCAAAGGCCCAGAGGTGGGAGCATGTTTGGCAAACTCGGGGATGCCAATGTAGCTTTCATGTGGCACAAAAACAGGCAAAGGGGGCCAGATATGCCAGGCCTTGAGGGCTGCTGCTTGTTTTTTATTCCCACCCTCAGGAGGATTCTGCGTAGAGGAAGAACAGAGTGGCTCCATCCTTGGTTTGAGACCAGTGAGCAGATGCTGGCTGGAGAATGGTCTGCACAGGCTGTGGGTGGCGAGAAGCTGCCTGCTGCAGCCAGGTGACAGAGCACTGGCTCCAGGACAGTGACAGCTGCGGACATGGTACAAAGAAATTCAGATTCTAGGTTCATTTTGAAGGTGGGGCTCACAAGATTGGAACAAATGGATCAGATGCAGACTGACAAATCAGTTCAGAGACTCCCCCAGGCTTTCGGTTGGAACCCAACCTCTCGAAGAAGAGAGGACTGCAGAGGGTGATGCAGACATAGAGGGAAAAATCGAGCATTCCATTTCACGTATGTTTCAAACGCCTATTTGCCAAATATGAAAAGGGGTAAAGTGAGCCTTTCATGACTCTTCTTGGAAAAAACAAGAACGGACATTTGTTGAGTGTCTACTGCCTGCAGATGCTGTCCCATCCACGCAGGGATCACGGCATTTCCCTCTCTGCAGTAGGTGAAGGCAGTGCCTGAGTGTTGCATGTTACAGAAGAGGCAAGAGACACAGAGAGAGGCCACGGAGAGCCAGGACATTGATGCACATCCAGGCTCTAAACCACGGATTTTTGAAATGTTAGGGAGAAAACTTAGAGAAAACAGGTATCTTTGAAGTGCAGAAGGCTCCAGAAAAATGACCAGATACAATGGTAGGAAGTAACTCGTCTCTCCAGGGCTCAGGGCATGCAGCTATTCCACCCGACCATTCGGTTTGTGGAACGTCTCCTCTGTGCCAGGCAGGCAGGGGCGATGGGGGAGAGTCCACTGATAACACAGTGGTGTCGGTGCCCTGATGGGTCATCAGCTACTCTGGGAGTCCCAGGAGGGACAGAGGGGCCAGCCCAAAGCTAGAGACGGCTCCACAGAGGCAGCAAAGACCAGAGATTTCAGGCTTTATCAGCACTGAGACTGAGGTGAGAAGTTCCTCAAGCAGAGTGGGCTTTCTAGGTGTGAGCCGTATGCAAGGTGGAATTTTAGTCAATGAAGTAGAAACAAGGACTGCAAGACTTAAGGGTTTCCAAGGCTCCTGTGAGAGGAGCTCTCTCCTGTTGATTTCTGTTGCTCCTCTCAGTAACTGAAACTTGAGTGGAAGTCAAAGGGTGCTGGACCTAGTTCTGCCCCTGTCCCATGCTCTGTTGCCTTGGGAGACCAGCCTAAGAAGGCTGCTGAAGACTAGGTCATGGTGAACCTCACTGGGTTCCGTGCCTAGGAAGCTGGACTTCACTAACACCACTAATAGCTTGGAGACTGGATTGAAAGAGACAGGCTGCAGACAGGAGGGCGTGAGAGGGGTCACTGTGAGGTCTGGGTAAGAGGTGAGGGGATGAAGCTGGGGGGACACAGGAGGTGGCATTGGCAGGGCTTGGAGATGGAGGAATTGTGATCTAAATGCCTTCAATGTTTCTGCCTGGGGCAACTGGAAACCTACAAGAATCGTTTGGGTCCTGGATCTTTAAGGCCCGGGACAGAACCCAAATCCACGCCCACCTGGGACGATCTGGCAGGCAGTGAGCGTGCTTGGCGCTGTAAACCAGTTCCCCACCCCGCATCTTGGTTTCTAAATGGTGTCTGAAGAACATTCTGAACAAAGGGCACTCCGTAAGGACAGGGTTTAGCCCGGAGTTGGAAGCAGGTAAATTGGTCTCTGCTCTTTCCCCTGTGCCATCTCCCACCTTCCCTGGCTACAGGCCTTATGCTCTGCAAGATCCTCCCTCCATCCTCCTCGAAGATATGAGATCTACTCTCTTGGAACTAAGCCTGAGGGCTACCTTGACACACTGTTCTGAGCTACAGGGAGAGGCCCAGAAGAGGTCTATTCCTAGCTGTAGAATCAGGGCTCTCACTCGTGGTGTCTAATTCTGTGTCCTCATACTGGTGTGGAGGAAACGGCAGGACTGAGAACTGTGCTCTCCATCCCCATCCTGGGGCAGGGAAGGTGTATTAATCTGTTCTCACACTGCTATGAAGACACACCTGAGAATGGGTACTTTATAAAGGAAAGAGGTTTAATTGACTCACAGTTCCACGTGGCTGGGGAGGCCTCAGGAAACTTACAGTCGTGGTGGAAGGCACCTCTTCACAGGGCGGCATGTGAGGGAATGAGTGCCCAGCAAAGGGGGAAGCCCCTTATAAAACCATCAGATCTCGTGAGAAATAACTCACTATCATGAGAACAGGATGGTGGAAACTGCCCCCATGCTTCAATGATCTCCATCTGGTCCCTCCAGCGACAGGTGGGGATTATGGGAACTACAATTGTGATGAGATTTGGGTGGGGACACAGCCAAACTTATCAGAAGGAAAAGCTCACAGCTGTGCAGAGAGGTGGGTGCCAATGTGAATTCATAGTCTCAGGCCTGTTCATTGTTCTCTTCTCATCCCTGATCTGCACCAAGGCTACTTAGCACATCCTGAGACCTACCCACCACTTACTTCCATTTAACACGCTTAGCCTCCTTCTTCACAAGGAAAGGAACAAAACCATCGACCAAGGCTCACTCTCCACCAAGCTTCCAGGTCTCTCCTCCTTGGGTCCTTCCATCTGTCACTCATGTCCTTCCCTGCTCTGGGACTGACGTGTGCTCCAGGCCCCAGCAAATAAAAAAGCAAACCAACCAGCCCCCTGGAACCCCCATGTCCTGCTCTGGCTTCCTGCTTTCTCTCCGCTTTGTTCCTGGTCTCTGTCCCTGTCCTCCCCACTGAAATCATTCTCAGCAAGGTCACCAGTGGCTTCCTTGTTCCCATAGCCATTTGGAGAACAGCTGTCCATCTGCTGGGGCCAGAAACCTTCTGCACCTGCGACCCGCTTCTGAAACCCCACACCTATTTGGTCAATAACCACTTTCTGTTGATTGTTTTTCAATAGCCCTGTCTTCCTCCTCACTGCCCACACCAGGTGTGGCCCACTAATATTCTAGCCTCCATTTGTACCCCCTTCCGATAGCCATAATAGTTGTTGATGTTGTTTGAGACAGGATCTCACTCTGTTGCCCAGGTTGGAGGGCAGTGGTGCGACCGCCGCCTCCTGGGTTCAAGCGACTCTTGTGCCTCAGCCGAGTAGCTGGGATTACAGGTGCTCGACACCACATCCTGCTAACTTTTGTATTTTTGGGTAGAGACAAGGTTTCACTCAAAGTGAGCCACCACCTTGGCCTCCCAAAGTGCTCAAATTATAGGTGTGAACCACCACACCCAGCCATAGCTCTTCTAAAGGGTCAATCTGATCATTAACTTGCTTAAAATGCCTTTGTGGGTCCTCATTTCCCTCAGACACGTCTGGCTGACCTGCAGGGGGCTGCTGTGGCCTCCAGTTCTGCACACGCTGTACCCTTCACCTGGAACACACCCCACTACCACCTCTGACAGCTGCCTCCCATGGACTCTGGGAAGCTTCTGAAAATATCACTTTTCCAGAAAGCTTTTCCCAGGGTGTAAGCACTCTGCCCTCACACTATCCCAGCTCCCCCACCAGGCTGCGCCCACTCTCACTAGACTACGTGCTGCCCAAGGCCAGGGATGATGCCTGCCCTTATCTCTCGTGGTTCCCCCATGCCTGGTTCCAGAGAAGACCTGATGACTCTTAGAATGGAGAATCCGAGAATGACAAGACATGGGGATGAGGGCAGAAGAGAAACAGATGTTCAAAGTGACACAGATTTCAGGGTTGATGAGCAGGAGGGGAAAGAAGAGTTTGAAGGAACAGGTTCAGGGCTATGTCTGGAATGACCCTGGGCTTTTTGTAGGCAGATGGAGACACCGAATCACGGCGAAGGGCTGAGATTGTCTATGCAAAGTGTAGAAGGGCCATGCTGAATTTTGAGACAGTGATGGCAACCGGATGTCCCATCTGTTTTTCCACCTGCCTGCCTATCCACACTGCCCTAGCACAAGTTAAGCTGACTCGGACAGATGTTTCTCAAAGTGTGGGCCACCGGTTCCCGGATCCAAGTCACCTGGGGAGGGAGGGCATTTATGCAGATCTGTGGGCCTTGCGTCCACCAACTGCATCAGGATCTGGGCAAGCCTGGGACTCTGAACACTAAGCAGCTCCCGGAGATCAAGGATTGAGACTATGCCAAGAGAGGTGCAGAATAAGCAACGGGTGAGGAATTAAACGTGTCAGCAAGACAGTGGCCGAAATGGCTTGGTTACAGTGACAGATTAGACGTGGGAGGCATGTGTGTCCTATGATAGCAACAGGCTGCTGGGAACATCCCAGAGGACTCGGAGGGCTCACATCTCGCCCACTGCTCACATAGCTCCCTAGAGGACAGTCCCCTGTATCATAGATGCTGACCTCCTAGACTGATTTCCACCTTAAAGATAGGACTAGAGGCCAGGCGCAGTGGCTCACGCCTATAATTCCAGCACTTTGGGAGGTCGAGGCAGGTGGATCACCTGAGCTTGGGAGTTTGAGACCAGCCTGACCAATATGGAGAAACTCCATCCTGTAGTCCCAGTTACTCAGGAGGCTGCGGCAGGAGAATTGCTTGCACCTGGGAGGCGGAGGTTGCAGTGAGCCAAGATCGTGTCACTGCACTCCAGTCTGGGTGACAAAGAAAACTCCATCTCAAAAAAAACAAAAAGAGATAAGACTAGAGTGTGGGGGTGGGGGGTTGGGGGTGGGTTCATGCGTCTATCCCCTAGCTTGGGGCCTGGCACCTTAGAGGCACATAACCTGTTAGCAGAATCATCAAGTTCCTTCTGCAAACATGTTCGTGTATGTGTAACAGCAGCTGGGGGTGCAAAATGGGAAGACAGTCCTGTGTAACCCTCACTTCCACATTTGCTGGGGGAGAAGCCTAACTAAGGGAGTTGCTAAAACTGGAGGGCAGTGACCAAGGAAAAGGATGAAATAATTTGGGTCTGACTAGCAGGTGTTTTCCCTGTGGCCTAGGAAATGAACCCCACAGAGCCTGAGTCCACAGCCATTAAATCCTGACAGAATGAGAACGGGACTGGAATGGGTGGATCCAAGGTGCTGATCTATTAGAATGGGAACTACTGAATAAGAAGAGCAAGGTGGACGTCTGTGGACTGGGTAAAAGTCATCACTAACGGAATCAGGCCATGGAGGTTTCTTTCCAAAACATGTTAAAAAATAAAGGCAAACGGCAAAGTCCATACACAAAAAAGGCAAAACCGAAGAGTTAAAGGAAGCAAATAAACCTGCATGTGTATTTATAAAAATTGGCTGACAAGTCAACGTGTAACACGGAACAGGAAACGCAAAGGTAAAAATTACCCTATTCAAATAAAAAGAGTATTCTATCAAGAAATAAAATACAACAGCTTGTACCAGGTACACCTAACACAAAATGACAACGGTTGAAAAGAAATGGTGGGCCGAAGATGTAACACTGGATTTCTGAAGAGGGGTGGTATTTGTATCAAAGGATAATTTAAAGCAAAAAATTTTATGCAGAATAAAAGGGTCATTATACAGAGATAAATTATATAATAGATACACACCATTAAACCTTTATGCACCAGTAAGGACGTACAAAGAAGACCAAACTTGGAGTGGGAAATTTTCACTCCTACTGTCTGCCTGTGACAGAGCTTGAGGTCCAAATGGGGTATAAAAAACCTAAAAAACATACTCAAGACAGAATTAATTGCTACCAAATCTTACACCCCAGCTCCACTGGCCCATAGGATCACCACTAGCCCCATGTGGCTGTTAATAACTTTCAAATATGGTGAGTGTGACTGAGAAACTCATCTTTTCATTTTATGTAAGCCTAATTAATTTAAATTTAATTTAAAAACTATAGCAGTGTATTTTTTTCTGCTAAATCCCATTTTTTTGGTAGAGCTACATTTTTCTTTAACCATTGAAAATTTAGCATCCAAATGTAGATGGGCTGTAAATGTTAACTAAATACAGATTTCAAAGACTTTGCGAAAATAAGAATGCCACATAGTTCACCAACAATTTTTATATTGATTTTAGGTTGAAATGGAATAGGAGTTTGGATATATTTGGTTAAGTAATATTAAAATTAATTTCACCTGTTTATTTTTACTTTTCAAATGTGACTTCTAGAAAATATAAAATTACACATATGGTTCACGTTGTATTTCTATTGGGTAACACTGCCCATGAAATAGGACACACCATGTTTTGAAGATTTCAGAGAATGTTCACAAAAACTGCTTACTGCTAGATTATGTTGTAGTTTAAGAGAATATTACAGTGTGAGAGAATTTAAGAGAACTTTCCTTAACAAAAAAGTATCAAAAAAGAAATAAAGAACCAAGAGTGTAAAAATGAAAATGAAAACATTAATCGTCAAGACTTGTAGGATGTAGTCAACTTAAATCTAGTGCCAGATTTTAGCGCTTTTAGCTTTTGACATCTCAAACGATAAAAGCAATTTTATCCCTTTTAGTGTTTGACATCTCTGAGAATCTGATACAAAGACCTTCTCCCTAGAAAAATGCACATACATAAAGAATCCTGTACATAATTTGAGGAGGGCCGACACATTCAGAAGCCCCCAGGCTAGAATGCCTATATCATCAAAAGTGAAAGTAAATTAACTAAGCAGGCAATTAAAATTCAAGGAAAATGAAGCATAACTCTCAAGGAAACTAGGAAAAAGAAGAGAAGACAAAGCCAGGATAGAAACAGCAGAACTGTTAAGTCCATGAGCTTAGTCTTTGGAGAAATCAAACAAAAACAAACAAAAAAGCAAATTGCTAGAAAAATCATTCAAGGGGAAATAAAAGCATTAATTTTGTTAGAAATGGAGAAGAGCATACATCACCAAAAAGCTTCAAAATTAAGGGAGTATTCTGCACCACTGCATAGTAATACGTTTGAAAACCTCAGTTTTTTCCCCTGTAAAAATCTAAATTAACAAAACTGACAAAAGAAATGGAAAACCCAAATCAACCCAACAAAGAAAAAAAAATCCTGTTTTGTAAACTGCTTCCCCCAAATGCATCAGGATCTGATGAATTCACTGGTAAATTATTTCAGATTTTTGAGGTACAACTAATTCTACTGTTTCAACAGTATCAGTGTTTGGCAAACGTTTCCTGAGTGCCTAACTTCAGTACAGTCTCAGCCCAATATAAAGTTGGTGTCGTGACAGATAAACTCTGGGATTTGCAGAAAATGACGGGAAGTTCACTGGTTCACCCTGTGAAGCAAACGTGATCTTGACCCCAGACCTGCTACGAGAGAGAACCTCCTAAGCTTTGCAGTAATACAAGAAATAGCAACAATACAAAATATTGGTGTATTATAACTACAGAAACACTGTCTCTTCAACAATTAAAAAGAAATCACGTAATTCAAAGAAAGCAGACAATAAACTCTGTATGTAAATAATGTATATAAATTAATAAGACAACGTCAAGACCTCTAAGTGAACAAACTAAGATTTAGAGGAGCTTATGTGAAAATGCTTACTGGAAAATGTTGTAGCACAAATTAAGTAAGACAATTACTATTTTACATGCTACATTATGTAAACTGACATTCCCACAACAAATATTTCCTTGTGAGCTTCTGTTCTAAGCTCTGGGGTGGCCAACTTTACTGAATATTGTCTGGTCTTGTAAAACAGGTGGATTGAAACATGCTTCACTCAACAGCAAGGCAAAATAGGTATACAATATGCAGCAAGAGCCAGAGAAATGCTCAGAGTTGCTGCCAATTTCAACATGTCTGCCTGCTGTGCGCACTGGGTGAATTTCAAGCACACTCCAGGACAGATGCGGTCTGACTCATATGGTAACAGCCCAGACAAGTGCCGTGGTAGCAGATTATTAAAAGTGAATGTGGTTTCCTCACTTGCCTGCTTGTTTGAAAGAAAAAAAAAAAGTGGGACTAATGGGAGTGTCTGCCTTGGGGTCTTCCCATCACCTGGGAACTTACATTCATTGAAGAAATAACCTTTACAGAGAAAAATCCATACTTTGGTTATGTCCAACCTTTTTCCTGGTCATTAAACTTTCTTCCTCATCAACTTGTATTTCTTACCTGTTTCATGATTTAGCGTTCTAATCAAAAGCAGTAAGTGTCAAAAAATCTTTTTTAAACTTGACCTGGGAATTCTAAGCAAAGTGGAGGAAAATTGGTAAATCTGGTTCCAGGCAGAACAGGATGCCCAGGGCAAACGTTACAACCCCATAATTACCTGGCACAACAGAATTTTCTAGTGGTTTATCATTAGGCATTAATGACATGAAATAATTACTGTTAAAGTGACCTTTTTGTCACAGAAATATAAACAAGAGAATCATTTAACACCAAGATAACATGGTAATAAGTGAAAATTGCATCTTGATAGGATTTGGGCGTACGGTGAATTCTAAAGCTCGACTTCCTTTCTATACTGGCTTGACTGTAAATGGCAAGTGGCAAAGACTGTTTTCAATATGTGGCTTATGCTTCTGCAGTAGGTCTTATGAGAAGTTTGCTTTTAAAAACTTATTGATGAACTGCACTTCTATAAAGATTTTTAGTGGTTCTTTGATGCCCAGTTGGTAACAGATACCTTACCCCATGACCCCCTGAATAGAAAAAACATAAAACTACATAATCCCATGATTGGAGGGAATGAACTGGTGTGAAGAGCAGAATCTGCATGATGCAAACTGCCGAAGGCTGATGGCTTATCTACATCTAACTTGCAAGATATTTAAATGCATTCAACAATTAATTTTTCCTACCTCAAAGAGATTTAGCTGCGATTGCTGAATTAGTACAGATAGGGGCAGTTATGAAAATGACATTCCCACCAAAAATAAAGCAAACACTAATTGTTGAATATAGTACCACCCAATGTATGGGCTAAGCACTGAAGCTACAGAATGCTTGTAAAAGTGCCACCTAGTTCTGATTATTTAGTTGATGCCAAGACTATATAAAAGTTATATATGGCTGGACGCAGTGGCTCACACATGCAATCCCAGCGCTTTGGGAGGCAGAGACGGGTGGATCACTAGGTCAAGAGATCGAGACCATCTTGGCCAACATGGTGAAACCCCGTCTCTACTAAAAATACAAAAATTAGCTGGGCATGGTGGGGTGTGCCTGTAATCCCAGTTACAAGGGAGGCTGACGCAGGAGAATGGCTCGAACCTGGAGGCAGAGGTTGCAGTGAGCCAAGATTGGCCACTGCACTTCAGTCTGGCAACGGAGTGAGACTCTAAGGCAGTAACTGGATGGGATCACTATTATCTTTTAACAAAAAGTTGGCCTCACTTTTCTCAGCCTTTCTTCAACAGTGCACCTGTAACATGGATACAAGCCTTTTAATTTGCAAAGCATTTCTCATGCAATTTGCAGATGAAATAACAGAGGCTGAGTTGTCTCAATAGCTTTACTTCTGGATTCTGATAATGTTAGCTTCAGAACAACGTATATTTCTAAAATGATGAGGGGAGATTAAAAGCAAGGCCTTTCCAATTATTCAAATTTTTATTATTGTAAGCTTTGCCAAGTCCTGTGGTTTAACCATTTTTAATGAGAGATTTTGCAAAGCCAGTATGCGAAACATACCCTCGCAACTCCTGCTAGAACATGCGGCCTTTCCTAGCTGATGGACCCAAGAAGGGAACAGCATGGTAGATGGTGTGCAGCCAACAGGGACTTGTGTGTGGTGTATCAGATGCCAGACTCCCGTCAGCAGCCTGTGAATCAGGAAGACAGCAGAGAGAGATGTATCTGTCATTTCTAAGAGACATCTAAAAGAAACTGGCTGAGACTGTGAAGAGAAAGGTGGTGGAATATAAATATAGATTTGTCATTTGTGCTAGGATTGACCACAATCTTACAGCTGAGAGACACCGTTAGATCTCATCAACTCACAACAGTTGATTCAGTGTTGTGTGTGTCAGCATCTAAAAACTGATCGAGAAATGTACTTGTGACCTGGAGTATGAGAATACCATTTCCAAACAGCTGCTGGGGGTGATCAGGGCAGTAAAATTCTACATCCGTTTCACTGACTGGAAGGTAGAGTCTAGCTATTGGTCTAGGGCTATTCAGTCCATATGCACACACCTCTTGAACAGGTATAGATAATTTTATGCAAAGGCAAGATGGGAAGGGAAAAAAGCCACTCAAAGTTTCAGTAATTCAATAATTTATTCCTCTAAAAAAGTGTGTAAAAGTATATAGCTCTCATCCACAAGGTATATATGAATGACATTTAAAATGGAGGCCTTTTAGTATTGTTTCTTTTTATCAAAGTCTTTTAGTGTACTGTACCAGCGCTATACTGTAGTTATTTTTTTAAATGAACTTCACATATTTTTGTATTCTTTCAAATTGTTTGCTATATATAAAAGAAGCTCACTGCAAAATGCTTGAAGGAAAAAAGGAAACAAAAGAAATTCAGAACTTCCCAGAAATGTACAGCTTTTACATTTAAAAAAGGTTCTGAAATATACATACAAGCATGCTGGACGATCCCACCCTTCTCCCCTCCCCACTTCCCCTTTTTTGTTCAAACCATGGTAAGAGTTCTGATTTCTGCAGAATTTCCAAAATTAAAAATAAAAAAAAATAAAATAACTTCTCACTCTGTAGCAAATCCAGGGCTTGTACATTTCAGATTAATTCAGTAAAAAACTCACAAGTAAAATAATGCATATTTAAGGGAAATATACAGACTTTTTCACACAGAAGTACATAATAAGATTTTTTAAAATCTATTGCCATTCATTTATTTTTGCACAAAAACGTATAAATATGTCACCAGCTTTTCTTAACTTAAAAAACTTAAATAAAAGACACCAGATGAAAACTACCCTTTGCTGCCATTTTTTTTTAAGTTTTTTGTAGGGATTTTTTATTTTTTGTGTTTTTTTTTTTTTTCTTTTTCTGCTTAGAATTGGATTTCTAGGGAAGAAAAGCCCCTGCATTAAAAACAGCCCATTTAAAAAAAAATTCAAAGTTCTGATGAATTCCGGGAAAAAAGCAACCCCAAAGTGGTAAAAGATTACAAATATCTACTTTACAATTTGTCTTCTCACCAAGATAGTTTTATACAAGTTTACAATCTTCATCATCTTATGCTCTTCAAAAGGCCTTGAGAATTTTCCTTTCTGATTAAGAAAAAATAGCACTGCAATATTTTTAAAGTCAATTTTACACTGTACACATTAGATACAAATGGTTTGATATATCAGATTTTTTTATCCTATACATTGCGAAAGTCAACCCCCCCTTCAACTGGTGGTACAGAGAACAAAATTATCCATTTACAAGTTATTTCTCTGCTTTCACATTCCCACCACACAACTTTTTTTTTTTTAATATAATGTTTTAAACTTTAGATTATTTCAAGAAAAATACTTTTACAAAATCATATCAATTATTACATTTTTCCTTTTTTGTTAATAACCAGGACATGGAAGTCTCTTGGAAGAACTTTTAAAATTTGCATGATTCTCTCCACAGATGACAAGAGCTCAAAGGCCTGGTCACAGTGGCTCCCGGGAGGCCAGTACACGCCCACTGCCCTCACACAGAAACACACAACACAAGGGTTAGAAACAGGGTTTCAAAGACAACCCTCTGGGCCAGGAATGAGGAGTCATAAAATACTTCAATTAGCCATTAATGCTTTAAAAAGGCATTTTTTTAAAAAGTCCCACCACAAAGGCTCAACTTCAAGTACTAATTTAACGGTTAAGTTGTAATATTTCTTTGAAATAATATTCCTATGGTCCAGAAAAAATTCACCATATTTATAACTGATTTCATGAGCAAACACTTCCGATTGTTTTATGTACATATGTTATATGTACAAAAGGACAAAAGTCCCTTTTGATCTAATGAGAGGAGAGACCTGGCTTTCGATAAGAATTCACTAGAAAATATATTTCCGTTGTGACTATATAAAACTAATTAAGGTACTTGCCTCCATGGCTCTGAGCTGAGCTTGACTGCCTTCTGTATAAAAATGTTATCCTTCATGAAATGCTGGCCACTTAACATGGCAGAACTTTTAAAACCCAGTTTGTTGTTAACAAAACCTACTGCTGGGTGGTTTTGAATATATTACTTTTAGGCATGATCTCCCCAATGTGATTTTACTCCTTTTCCGGCTTCTAGGACAGAGGTATGTAGTCAAAGAATCCTATGGTGGATCTGAATTGGGTTTCAGCTACTGTACCTGGTCCTTGTGAATTAAAAACATAAAAAGTCACGAAAACCATATAACAAAACAAATTAAAATAAATAATCAAAATGAAGCTGTCTCCAGACCTTCTGCACTGACACACAGGTTTGAAGTCAACCAGAGCACTCATGCCAATCTGGATGGGAGCACTAGGGAGACAGAAGCCCCAGTACGAAACCATGTACTTGAGCTGGTTCTTATTTTTAAAAAGTCCCAGATTATGGAGTTCAGGTAACCCACAGGCCATACACCAGTAACTATAGGATTTCATCCAAAGGGCTAGACTGCCCTCAGTTGTATACAGAGGCTGAAAACACAGACTCTTGTGCAAAAGGACACTGTCTCTTCTGTTTCCTGCTGAAAAGCCATGAACAACCACCACTTCCTGTGGACCAGTGGTTGGGGGCTACACACACCATCGCACTGGCTGAAAGTCACCACTTATGGAAGTTTCCAGGTCCATGAGAGAAGTGTCAAGGAGTCACTCTGGTAATGAACACTGCAGAATTGACATGTGCCTGCTGAGAAGGAATCACAGTGCAGGACTGTGGAGAGTGGTCTGAAGAAAAGGATGTGGGGTATTTGCAGAGTGTAGCAGTTTCCTTGGACTGAGGTTGCAGGGAGAAGGAACTGAGCCAGAGAGAACAAGTGCTTTTCCCATTAAAGTATATTCATGATGGCATTGTACAACTGAGTGAGCACCACAAAGTGGACGGGAAGGCAGGAAGTACGGTCCTGGGTGGCCGGATTGCACGTGAGCCAGGACAGGGCATTGTACTGCTCCAAAACAAACCTGCCAAAGAGAACACACAGACCGGGGCATGAGCCTCAAGAGGGAAAACTGGTTCTCAGATTCTAGCACACTCCAGATCTTAGCAGGAAGGAGGTCTCAAAGGCATCCTCTAACTTGCCCCAGGCTCCAGGCTCCTTCCCTTGTCCTTTCTCTCATGTTCCTCCTTCCTTCTAGACCTGGATTATCTAGTACAGTAGCCACCAGCCACATGTGGCCACTGAGCTCTGTCAATGAGGCCAGTCAGAACTTGCACGGACTGCAAGTAAAAGGAGGAACAGGAGCTCAAACACTTGGTATTTTTCAAGCATGAAAAAGGGCTGGGTGCAGTGGCTCACGCCAGTAATCCCAGCAACTTTGGGAGGCTGAGGTGAGTGGATCACCTGAGGTCAGAAGCCCAAGACCAGGTGAGCAACATGGTGATACCACATCCATCTCTATCAAAAATACAAAAATTAGGCGTGGTGGTGCATGCCTATAGTCCCAGTTACTCGAGAGGCTGAGGCAGGAGAATCACTTAAACCCGTAGGCTAAAGTTGCAGTGAGATCCTGCCACTGCACTCCAGCCTGGGTGATACAGCAAGACTCTATCTCAAAGAAATAAAAATAAAAATAAAAGAAAACAAGAAAGCATGTAAAATATTTCATGAATTTTTTTTTTTTTTTTGAGACGGAGTCTTGCTCTATCGCCAGGCTGGAGTGCAGTGGCGCAATTCATGAATATTTTTATATTGTTACATGTTGAAATAACATTTTGAATATATTGAGTTAAATAAAATACATTACTAAAATTAACTTCAATAAGTTTCTTTTTACTATTTTAATGTTACTAGTAGGGCAGATCACGAGGTCAAGAGATTGAGACCATCCTGGCAAAAATGGTGAAACCCTGTCTCTACTAAAAAAAACACAAAAATTAGCTGGGCATGCCGGCGCACACCTGTAGTCCCAGCTACTCGGGAGGCTAAGGCAGATTGCTTGAACCCGGGAGGCAGAGGTTGCAGTAAGCCGAGATTGCACCACTGTACTCCAGCCTGGAGTGAGGCAACAGAGCGAAACTCTGTCTCAAAAAAAAAACTTCAATCAGATCTGAGGTTCACATTGTATTTCTATTGGACACTGTTCCTCTAGGGCAGGAGTCTCCATCCAGCCTTTTTTGGTACCAGGGACCAGTTTTGTGGAAGACAATTTTTCCATGTGGTGGGAGATGGTTTCAGAATGAAACTTCACCTTAGATCATCAGGCATTAGAGTCTCACAAGGAGCGCACAACCTAGATCCCTCGCATGTGCAGTTCACAACAGGGTTCGTGCCCCTATGAGAATCTAATGCTGCTGCTGATTGAAAGGAGGCGGAGCACAGGCTGTCGTGCTAGCTCACCTCTGCTTACCACACACTGTGAGGCCTGGTTCCTAACAAGGTATAGACTGAGGTTTCGGGGTCCCTACTCTAGAGGGCCTGGAAGCCAAATTCATGTTGATCAGGTTCTTGATTTTTAGCCATAATTATACATTAATCTATAATGTATAGTTTCCTATGATTTCCTAATCATTTAAGAGTTAGAAAACATTAGAAAAGGCTTGCATATTTTCTCAAGGTATATGAAGAATGTCTGTGGCTTGCCAAACTTCAAGAGAATTAATAAACACTTCTGGGATGCATTTCCCAACTGTGTAATTTATGTTCTAGTCCATTTTTTTTTTTTTTTTAAATCACATACTCTACTTCAGGAAGGATAAAAAACATTTTCAATTGCGAGATGCTTTAAAAGTTCCAGACACTGTCTTCTAATTATCCCTAAATCTGACCTCTTTTCACCTCCATGAAGCGCCTTCTCTGAACAGGAAGCAAAGGCAGCTGTACTTGCCTATCACCGCCTAACGGAATCAAATGTGATCCACGGCCTGTCCCATGTATCTATGGGGGCTGCAGGTCTCACCGACTGATCAGACACTGTTTCACTGCACAAACACCAGCAACTTTTCTGTGAATACCACACTTAAATTAAAACACCTTGGAAAGATAAGAGTAAAGGAATATTGTTTCCAATTGCACTGCTATGTTGCCTAGGTTGGTATCTACCTTAAAACATCAGACGTAGTTTTGGAGTCAAGAGGGTGTGGAACCCGCTGAGAATTCCTGGCAGGCAGAAGTTCATCTGTCTGTGCTACTGAAATGTGGTGATGCAGCGAAGCCTGGTGAAAAAACAAAGAGAGTTACCTCTCTGGTCTAGACAATCACGGTGCAGAAGTGAGGGAGGCCATGTCTGCCAGAAGTCAGGGTTTCTACGTGTCTAAAACTTTGAAGGAGCTCAGTAACCCCCAAGGTAATCCCAAATAACTTCTTATTCTAGAGTTGGGGGAAAAAAAGCAAACTTTTTGAGCCTATATTTTGTCAACTAATATTTTGTTTCTTCAATGGAAATAGTCTAGCACACACAAAAATAATATATAATAAGGTCCCATGAACTGGTATCACCAAGATGCAACAATTATCAATATTCACCACTTTTCTATTTTCATTTTCTGAATTATTTTAAACCAAACCCAAATATTAGCATCTCTACAAAACATTAAAAAAAAATTAGCTGGGCATGGTGGTGTGTGCCTGTAGTCCCAGCTACTTAGAAGGCTGAAGCCAGAAGATTGCTTGAGCCTGGGAGGATGAGGATGCAGTGGCCTGTGATTGCACCACTGCACTCTAGCCTGGGCAAGAGAGTAAGCCTCTGTCTCAGAAAAACAAAACAAACAAAAATAAAATATTGTATCATTTTGCTTATAAAAAAGTCAGCAGATATCTCACATAAGGACCTTTAAACATAAGAGTAATTATCATACACAATACAAATTAACAATGATTCCTTAATATTATCACCTAATCTGTAGGATAATGAGGAAGATAAAGCTCCCTTGTTATCTCAAAAAATGTCTTTTTATATTTGGTTTACTAAAATCATGAGCCAACATGATCTATACGTGACAAATGATTAAAGGCACGTACTGTCTACTGTCCCACTTGAAGTAACAGGATTCAACACTGGGTTCAGGCGGTACCAGCACACTACACCTACCGTAAAGTTCCTCATCAACTTTTCCCCTAATGATTTTGGTATAGTTTACTTTATTAAATGACTAAATAGTAATATACGTAAAGGAGAGGCAATACATAAATGCTTCTCTTTATTCTTTTATTTTCAGGTTGAGTTGACGCTCTAGCAGTTACAAATGATGACTGATTTTTGTTTGTTTTCCAAGGATTTGTTTCAGTCTGTTACTGTCATCACTCTTTCTAATGATCACATTGTCCCATCCCATCCCTGGCCAATAAGACTGCCCTTTAAGATGGCTCCTGAGGCCCTGATATGACCGTAATCATCTTTGGTAACTTTCTTGCTTTTAGGTATGACAAGATGCCCCAGGTTCATTGTGATTACTTCCTGCTTCATACCTGGAATTAGTCATCTCTTCAAAGAACCATAGTTCCTTTAAGTGACAACGGTATGTAGGAATCACAATTGTGGCAACAGAGGTATTTATTGCTGCTAAGCTTTTTCAGCAGACAGAGCTAAAAAAATGTGTATACTTTTTTAGAGAGAAGAAATAAATCTGTGCCCATACTGATAATTCTAATTCAAAATAAAAAATATATGCATTTTTAGATACCTTCTGTGGTTTTATAATAGTATGTTAAAGTCATTAGGAAAAGAACATTGCTTCACTCTTAAGTTTTTGGTTTAATTCCCATAATTTCTTTTTGAAAAGATAAGCAGCTATGTGTGTATGTGTATATGTGTGTGAATATGTGTATCCTGTAGATTACTCCATGGCAACCTCTACTCCACAGAATGATTATATAGAAATATTCCCCATTTTGTTATAGATGATTAATATTTCACTGTCTGGATGCACCATAGTTGATTCAATCAGGCCCTTACTGATGGACATTTAGGTTCTCTCTAGTCTTTCACATATGTCACTTTCTGTTTTGGCAAAGAACTTTTGGACTATTCCTTAGAGGTGGGATTGCTGCCCTAAAAGGAAAATGTGTAGGGCTGCATCATTCAGCAATCCCACCAACACCAGGGTCCTCTCCCCGTATCTGTGCCAACACAGTATGCTGCCAAATCTTTATATTTTTGTCAGTCTGTGGGCAAGAAATGGATTTCATTCTAGGTGTTGTTGTTGTTGTTTACCACAAACTGCAAGTAAGGGATCTTTTGTTTTTAACACTTAAAATTGGGATTAAAAGGTTCCAAGAAATATATAGGAAGGAGCAAGTGTAAATGTGTGATGTTTATAGCTGACTCTTACTCTTCTCTAATGAAGAACGTGAACAGTCCATGGCAAGGGAGAAAGAGGACGGCTAGTTACTACACCTTCAACACAGGCTTACCATTACGGATAGTGATGCAATACAGATGTGGATAAACACCACTACATTGAACCTCATGCGTCCATCCTAGATTTACCCTCTGGGCCCCACAGTCTCCTCCATGGGCTAATGTGACTCATTTCTTTGTGACATGGTTTAGAGTCCTCCTAAATTCTACTCTCTACTTAGAACTGTAATTAAAATTTCCTCAGAGCATAAGTAGATACAAGAGAAAAAAGGAACAGAGTAAGATTGTGGTGCCTAAGAGCGAAATTTCTACCCAAAATTAAATTTAAGCATAAATCACTCATTCCTTGCAAATTTCCAATATGACACCAAACCAACCTTTAAGAAGAGAGGGCACTGGTTTTGAGCCTGGGGACACGACGACCAAAACCACTGGGGAAGATTCTCAGCTTTGGCAGTTGATACAAAATACCCAAGGGCCAGGGGCTGCTGCTTTAGCTCCTCTGGCGCTTCTCTAGAAAGAAGACGCTCACCCTGGCTCTGAAAAATAAAAATCCCAAAACCATGATCAGCATTTATCTTAAAGCTTGAAAAATGAACTTTCATGAGTTCACTCTGCATACTGCAGTGAATGATCCCCTTTGTGGCAGCATCTCACCGAAAACAACAGGTGACTGAGAAAGGTAAACAGGGCCGGCATCATCTTCGCTGCACACATAGACAAGATACCAGCAAAACTGACAGCCTCGGTCAAGAAAGTACAGATTTATTTGCTTGGGTTTCTTTTCTACAGGATGTAAGATCTATTCCATGGCATTATTATGTAACAACTAAAATGGAAAGATTACAATCTCTGACAGCAGAAGGCTCTACCACACTCACGTGCTCTCACCAGCAACCAAAGACACATAAGCGCACCTGCCTGACCAGGACAACATGACACCAGTATGTGCACAGCACAAATGTTCCTGAGCTGCCAGCAGTGCCAGATCTGCTCACGGAGAAGTCATGTTTTCATTTGCAGCATTCCCCTTCATAAGAGACTCCTGGAAAAAGCTCATTATGTTTTGCTGCACTGACATTTTCCTTATCTTTAATTCTTTTAGCTAGCTTCAACAATTGAAAATGTACCTTTCATGCAAGCAATAAGTAATCCATTTGTTTATAAAAGTCTCTGTTTAAGCTGGGTGCAGTGGCTCACATCTGTAATTCCAGCACTTTGGGAGGCCAAGGCGGGCAGATCACTTGAGGTCAGGAGTTCAATACCTGCCTGGCCAACATGGTGAAACCCTGTCTCAACTGAAAACACAAAAATTAGCTGGGCATGGTGGTGCACGCCTATAATCCCAGCTACTTGCTTAAACCCAGGAGGTGGAGATTGCAGTGAGCGGAGATTGCACCACTGCACTCTGGCTTGGAGAACAGAGTGAGACTATGTCTCAAAACAAAACAAAGAAACCCTTCTGTTTAGAGGGAAAAAATAATCTGCAGCTACTGCATCAAACTCTATCAATTCTGAGTCAGTTAAAAAATAAAAATCTACTTCCACTTTGAATGCATTCTTTTCCCTGCTGTAATGTCTTAACTGGGTATCAAAGAATGTTTAATGGTTCAGAAAAAGGAAATGCTGAAAGTCTCTTGGAGGTCACGTGGGTGCAGGTGCTCAGGACTGAAAAAGGCCACCTGACTAGCTTCAGAACAGCACTGTTTAAATCATGACATTGAATTAAATACTAACTTTTTAAAAATAGACAATGTAAAATTTGTGTTTTTCATTCCCATCACCATTTGCCATGAACAAATTGTCATCAACTGGTAAGTAACTGCAAAGGAAACAAAGGCATTTAAAATCCCTTCCTTCCAGAGGAGGGTAACAAGGGCAGGTATAACATGGGAACAGTCCTTGTTGCCCTCCTCTGGTTTTACCTGCTCTGTGACTAACCTAAGCTTTAAACCTTCTTTCTCTCCACTGTCTAATAAAGTCAGTGCTGGAAATAAAAGTGCCACCGATGGTAACTTAGGCACTTTACATCCATCTTTGTGTCTAAATAAATAAGTGTGAGCGGGGTTGCTTATACCTGTTCAGTCTAAGATACCAGTCGTAGCTATTTTTCTAAGTCTTAAACCCTTAATCTTATAACATTTTAAATAAACAGTATAATACAATGATGCAGTAGTAATCATCTCACTGTGAGGCAAAGTTACCACAAGCTATGGCAGATCCCTCTAACTCTTAAATCTTCTTTTCATCCCCCTCCAATATCCCTGAGACATTTAAAGATGAAACCAGTTGTAAGCTCTGGTTTTTTCCTTAATACTCTGGCATTAACCTGGACACATCTGTAAAATCAATCTCCTGATGGCTTTTGCCATTCCTGCAGGTCAGCTAGAAAGATGGCTGCAAAGTGACTAAGCCAGGACACGCAAAAAGCATGGCTTTCAGAAGAAGCCATCACCAACTATGTGTTCTTCAATCAGCACAGTTATTCTGCATATTGAATAAGTACTGCTGCTGTACTAATCTCTTAAAAGCCACTATTTTGGCAAAAAATAAAAACAAAAAAACCCCGGGAAGTAGCAAGCAACTAGAACTATTTTTTGCTAAGAAAACAATACATAAAAACCCTTGCATCTGTAATAGGACTATTTGTCTGATAAAACTTATTCATCAGAAATAATAACACATTTCTTTCAAATTCCTGCCTTCTATTCAAAATGGAACTATAGTCAGTTTCCCACACTTATTTCTCTTGTACCAAGGACCCAGACCATTAAGAAATATGCATGCAGGAACAAGATGATCAGCTGTCAAGAGGATTATCTTCCTGAAGGCTGTGGTTGTCTTAAACAGCGTACTCCAAATCATCCTTACCCGACTATGCTGGAAGTGAGAGCCCACACCAATTCCAGAAGGAGAGCCTGGGGAGGGGACTGGGGAGGAGTTGGGAGAGGAATGGAGGTTCCCAGTCATTAGTATGCCAATATCATTGTCCATATCATCTGGGAATGGAAGGTCAACAAACATATCATCTAGAGGGAAGGAGGGGAGAAAGCACAGAAATTAAAAAGATAGTCCATATCAATATCATAATAATCCCACTTAACCTATGTCATGTTTTGTTAGCATATGGCTATTATTCACACACACTGTTAGCAGCTTAGTAAGATTCAGTGAAGACCTACTGGGTGCAAGCTATTACAAATTATTCTTTTGTACTCTCTCCAGTGATTTCCTTACATAAAGTATTAACAGAAAGCAATAAAGAATATGACATAAAAACCTACACTCTATATAGCCTCCAAAGGCACATAAAAACATGGTAAAAAAAAAAAAAAAAAAAAAAGCTAAAGCAGCAATTTAATCATTAAAGTTGACACCATGCAAAAACACAGTAGATTCCATCTATGTATCCAATTAGCATCTAAAATACCAGCAGCTGAATGAATGCATGTTAACAGGTGTGAACTTGCCCTGAAAATGGACACTTATTCCAAAAGCAGATCAAAGCACAATGTTTTCTTTTCTTTTCTTTTTTTTGAAACTGAGTCTTGCTCTGTTGCCCAGGATGGAGTGCAATGGCACAATCTCGGCTCACTGCAACCTCTGCCTCCCAGGTTCAAGCAATTTCCAGCTAATTTTTGTATTTTTCACAGAGACGGGTTTCACCATGTTGGCCAGGCTAGTCTTAACTCCTGACCTCAAGTCTGCCTGCCTTGGCCTCCCAAAGTGCTAGGATTAGAGGTGTGAGCCACTGCACCCGGCACAATGTTTTCATTAAGATATCCTCCTCAACATTATAAAAGTAAGGTACACTCACAGCAGAAAATTTGTAAAGAAAAGTATAAAAAGTGAAATCCATCATGTAAAATCCAATCACCATGACCATTTTTTTCTATAATTCTTTTATTTTCTCATTTATTTGCTATTCCATTGTAATCATACCAGGTATAAAATTTGGTATCCTTTTCTCTATTCCATTTACCATAAGTAAACATTGGTAGCTGTTACAATTTCTTCAAAAACAATGCAAACGGATGCATAATACTGAGCGTTTTATAGTTTATAAATAATCTTTTTTTTAAACAAATGCCTTAACAGACATTCAAACCAAAAATTTCCATTAAGAATAATCAAATAAGGAGTTTCTCTATAGCAAATTAGATTCCCAATGAATCTAGCTAAAGGAAAGTGCTCTCTTCATATTGCTTAGTACTTCATACATTTCAAATCAGATCATCAAATATTTATTGAACGACTGGCACCCAAGTACAGAACACTGCCAGGCACATATTATTTTTTTGCCTTTAATGAAAAACAGAAGAAAGATAATTACCCAAAAGAGGAAAGTATTTATTTGATCTTGATAATTGTGCAAACAAATTAAAGCTTACAGACCAAAAAGATTCTCAAACCTTCTATCCCTTCTTCATAGTTCCTGGGTTGTTTATTATCTCACACACACACACCATACAGCAGCCCAGTGACTCCATACTCTGGCTCTGTCCTGCACAAAGGTGGGCACTATCCATACAGGTCTTCTACTCACCATTGTTGGGGCTAAACCCATCTTCATTGGGGTAGTTGGCTGGAGCCACCTGGATGGTTGAAGATGTTGGGAACACCAAGATGTGTGTACAAGAAGCATCTTGCGGGGTGTTGAGCTGAGATGACTGCATGTTCAGTGCAGTACTTCGGCCAAAAACAGAGCCCATTGTGACAGCATCTTTAATGAAAAAAATACAAAAATGCTATCAATCCCCTTTGTGTAGCAATGAACAACCCCTTTTTCAGAGGGTCTGATCTGGAGTGGTTTGAGTCTGATGAAAAGGCCATGATAAAATACACATTCCAAGTTAAGCCCAATTGTTTAAGTATCTTCCAAGAAACTGACTCAGAGTACATAGCTATGATAACCTGAGTTTCATTTCACACTGAAAAGGTTAAGATAAAATTGGATCAAGTCTACCAAATGTTTTAATTACTTACAGAAGAAGTATTTCTAAAAATAAACCCCCTACTTTCTTTCCTCCTCCGGGTGTTCACAATTTATAAAGTACTGTTCTAAATGGTAACAATCCTATAGAAACAGTACCATAAAACCAATATATGTTAGAACACTTACTGAATGCCTCCTACATGCCAGCATTTGTGCTAAACTCTTCATTCAAGTCACCTCATTTGATCATCACAGCATCTGAAGGCAGGAACTATGATCCCCATTTATAGATGAGGACAAAAGCGCACAGAAGTTTCGTAATGGCCCAAGTGGCAGAGGCAACAGAGGTAACCTCCGGTCTAATGAGGACATCTGTCTCTCACTGGATTAATGACAAGTAACCCCATTCTCACAACACAATACAATTGACTTTTACAAGGAGTAAGTGGACACAGTCTCCCATTGATCCAAGAAATATATGGATGGTAAAGATAGGTTATGAAAGTATAAAATAGCTTAGTTGCTGGTTTTAAACCAGCCAGATTCTGAAGAAATTCTGTGGCCACATGTTTTGGACATCCACAAATGACACCTGTATCTATTGAAAGCTTACTGTGTACCAGGTACCGTGCTGAATGCTTTATCCTTGTTTGTCTGACCCTTCATCTTCAACCATATCAGAGACACTCTAAATATAAATATCCCTTCAAGACTGCTGTGAGATTCTGCCAAATGCATGTCTTCAAAAGGATAGTCAAATATGCATCCTGCTGGTGTCTACTTTAGCAGTTCTCTGGAGGGTGATCTTCTCATACTAACAAACTAGGGTCAGGTAATAGTCATTATCCATGACCCTCGGAGCTCTCAATTATATTCAGAACTTGGTCTCTCTTGCAAGCTATGGTCAACAAACATGATATAATCACAAACCACTCCCCCTGGAGGGATCAAATGTTTTCCATCTTTAAGTCCCAAACAAAACCTTCTCCTATAGAGATATAATGAAGACAGAGTCTATACTTGTCTGTGGACTTAAATTTGAGTGGACTGAATTGATGTGTTATGTAATTAATGAAACTGACAAGAAGAAATGTACCTGGCATCACTACAAAGGACCCCTGGGGCTCCATGGCAACCAGGCAGGCACTAAGGATAGAAGGAGAGTCTGCGGCAGAGATTCCACACATCCGGCACACATCCTTGAGCTGTTTGCTGATTGTCTGTAGTGAACATTCTCCAAGGAGGATACTCCAATCTGAAATCAAATATCGCAGTCATACACAGTCTTCAGAAATTCATGCTGATGGGAGATTTGAGCTTTTTAGCAGTTCTGCCTGGTAATTGAATTTCCAAGGTTGGGCCCTAAAGGGAATTATGGCTTTACACAGGTTCCCCTTCTCGCTATAAAGAGAATGTTACTTGACTTCGATTACACTTTATTAACAAAGGAACAAAGGCCTGCTATTCTGTAGACTGAAGTCATGTCTGAAATGACCTTTGAGAGTCCAGCACTAATCCAGTCTAATCTACCTAGACCAGATTTAGACACTTAAGAATGCTTTCCCATGATGATAGCAGTGTTAGCTGCCCTATCCCTTCTCCTCCTTCTCAAGGTCTGATTCTTTCACTGCCCCATCAGTACGTTTCTCTGGAGGAGAGCACTGGTGGGTGGAGGTAAACCTCAGTTTTGTTTATTGTTGTAGGTTAGTTGTTTCCATGAAAGGCAAGCAGCAGCAGAAATGAAGAGGAATAGTTCTTAGCTCACAATGAGTGAGTGAAATGCTCCGAATGATGCATACTAATAATGCACATTAAAAACTTGGCATGTATTTTCTAATGCTTGTTTATTGCCTCCAAACAAAAGCATTATACCTAATTGGAGCACAACTGAGGATTATGTTACTCTGGGAAGTGAAAAGCACTTGGTCCCCTCTTCTGACCTCCCTTACACACATGAAGTATGCGCCATTCCTATGCAGCACCCCTCTCTCAGACCCCGTCTTGCTCATGAAATGCCACACCAATGCAGGCTGTTCTACAGCCACATATTTTCTCTTCCCCAAATAAGCTGCTATTTCTCCCCTTAAAGAGTAAGTGAATGGACAAATGTTTCCATATTCCTAACGAACCTCAGACTGAAATGGCTGAAATAAAAGTGGCCGGGAACTAAAGAATGTTGTGTTTTAAAACTACAGGAAATCACAGATGTGAGCTCCATTATTTCAAACCAAGTAAGAAAGAAAAGGCAGCGTGTATTTCATCATAAACACTCTGGAGATAAGAAACAAATTATTCAAAAGATGACTCTGAAACCTACGGCTCCTGTCGCACACTGTCCCATGGAGATGCTGCGTGGCACAGACCTTGGATCCCCAAGGGAAGGAGCTGTAGATTAGTAAACAGATTTCCCGTACACTAGGTTCTTCCCGTATTTTTATTTCTGAACATACATTTTCTTTCAATCTTTTGATGGGCTCTCCCAGTCACATATTCCTTTCCACTAAGAGATAAGGAAGAAGAATGTGCCCCTTATAAAAATCATACAAGGAAAGGAGATGGCCTTAATAATTTTCCAAAATACCACTACTCCTCTGTATTTTTATCCTCCCTCTTTTTTCCTATTACAGTCTGACTTTTCCCAAGGGTTAAGAATAGCTCAAAGCCTTTAAGCAATAAGATTGACTAAAAAAGCAGACTGGGGAGGAAGATAGAAATTCTGACAGAAATGAAATGACGAATCCCCTAATGTATTAGACCTCCAGGCTCTAGATACAAGATTCATTATGATACTTCTTAAAAAATGAAAAGGGTCTATTTGTCTACAGTACAACTTTTTGCTAAAAAAAATTGCAAATGCCAAAGAAAACATTTACTTAATATATATGATGTGATATTTGTATAAACTGCTGTTAAAATCTGAAAATCTGATACCAGATTTAACTTGCACTATAGGAAGTGAGTTACACTTGGACATCTCCTGCAGTGCAAGTTATATCTGTACCAGTGGTTTTCTTTTAGGGATTCTACAAATACCTGACATCAATTTCCTATAAAGAAATAATGTACATGGTCTAATGCAGGGGTCAGCAAACTGTGATCCACAAGCCAAATCCTGCCTCCCGTCTGTTTTTGTAAATAAAGTTTTATTAAAACACAGACATCCACATTCATTTAGGTATTGTCTAAAGCTGCTTTGACGTTACAATGGCAGAACTGAATAGTCACAACAGCAACCATCTGGCCTGCAAAGCTGAAAATATTTACTATCTGGCCTTTTACAAAGAAACTTTGCTGACTCTGCTCTAGTGTATTTGCATGCAGAAAGCCACCATGCTAATTTGTGATATAAGCATTTCTTTCGTACAGACCTTAGAAAAAAAACTTCTCTCATCTGAATGCATATATTGGACTTCTTATAAATGTGTCATTAATTAATAAGGCTTTAAAAATAATCTAGGCTTATTCATACTACTCACATAAAACTGTACAAGTAACTACACTCAGATAGTAAATGAGCTGGGCTCAGAGCCAGGCAAGGCAGCTGCTGGTGGTCAGTTGTGTTACTTTCAGTGCTTCCTAACCGACTGTTACATTTATGATGAAGAATATAAGCACTGGTAGTTGGGGACTGAACTTCAAAAATTTGCTCTTTTAAGCTTCCAGGCTAAAGAGTATCAAACAGTGGCAATGTGAATAAAGACTGCTTCTACTGGCAACTACTTGTCCCGTAAGAAACAGTATTTCTTTGCTATTGTGCCACCAAAGAAACCTAAAGAAACACAAAACTCATCATCAACCACCAAACAAACAAACTGAAGGTTGTTCTTATATGACTTCAACTGTCACCTATAAACTCTGATACAAAATTTTGGTCTTAAAACTGACTTCTTCTCACTGACTGAATATATAGATAAATGCTAACAATTTCAATTTACTATCATTTTTATATTAATGAAATCCTACTTTTCTGTTTTATATATTGGGGTTCAAGATTTAAGATTTTATTTGGATAAATGACTTCGTTTTCAAAGAGAAGTTTAAAAACTGCTGATTCATCCTATACATATAAAAGAATCAGAAAACAGAATCTGCTTAATTCTTACTACAAATTTAAACATGTTCTCCCTTAGCTTAGTTAATGACATCAGCTCAGCCCTTTTCCTCTGTTTCCTGCAAATACTTCTTCAAAAATTTCTTACCTTTAAGCTCCCCATGGCCAAGACGCCCAAGTCGCCCAATTACAACTCTCCAGGGTAGAGATGTCATTTGGACAATCCCTATGCACCATTCCCATAACTTCTGTAGTCCAATTTTACGTGCAGATACTTTACTCCTCCGTGACCTAAGAAAGAAAGAAATGGGGAAGGGGAAAGGATCTCTAGATAAATCAGAGTTATCACTTATAAGACAAACACTAGAAATGCCAAAGAACCTATCCATGCTGTACCTACTTCATTTATATAGAAAACTGGAAACAGTCATATTTGAGGAACAGTATAGTATCAATTTACATGCACCATAAACACCAAGCCTTCTCACCTGTTTGGTAAAGCAATATTTACAACGCAGGTCTCTAATAATTCCCCATGGAGGTCAGTGCAGGAAGCCAAAAGCCAGCGCTGGTCGTGAGACAGACAATAGCCCACGAAGAGCACATTGTATTTCTGGCTTGCCTCACCAAACGTCTCTCCCAGCTCTGTCTGCTTGTCTTTGATTGGGGCCAATATAAAGGGAGGGGAGTAAAGCTGGATTGGGCTGGGCCGCTGAAATGAAAACCAAAATCAGTATCAGTACAAAGCCATACAACTTAATGATTACAACAAAACCTAGAACGACAGTGAGGAGACCCACAGGGAGTAATGGTAATAAACTGTTTCTCTCTCTCTTTCTCCCCAGTACTAGATATATAAATAGTATTGATGATACATAACAAAATGATTGTTTAAATCACGTAAACTGGGAAACTCAATCAAGCCAGCATTTCCTTATTAAGAGAAATTACTATTTTAGAAAGTGCACTGGCCCAACTTTATCAGTTGTTAGGCAAGCAGGAAATTGAAACCACAATGAGACAATGCTATGCAACCACCAGAATGTCAAAAAGAAAAAAATATTGGTGAGAATATGGAGCAATAGGAATTTTATACATTGTTGCTGAAGCTGAACAAACATATAAACCCTTTGACCCAACAAAATGCACATGTATGATTACAAAAAAAAAGAGGTATAAGACTATTCACAACAGTATTAATCACAATAGCTCCAAACAGAAAATAATCTAAATACTCAGCAGTAAAAGAGATAATAAATTGGGATATAGTTAACAGAATCAGAATATTAAAGAGCAATGAGAATGAAAAAACTATATGCAACAAAACAGATGAATCTCAACAATGAATAAAAAAAACAACTAGATGTGAAAGAATATAAACTAGATGATTCAATTTATATCAAGGTCAAAAATAGGCAAAACTACACTGTTAGAAGTCAGAACAGTGACTACCTTTAGAGGGACTGGAAAGGTCACACAAGGGGCTCTGGATGCTGGTTATACATTTGCTTCTTGCACTTGTTAAATGATGTATTTTTAGTTATTGAAAATTCATTAAGCAGTTCACTTATGATTACTTTTCAGTGCATATATAGTTTAATATGTGCGTCTGCGCATGTAATTTTAGAAATCAAATCATTAGCTGTTATCTAATATAAATATTTTAGATTAACTGTGAAAATTTTTAATTATCATATTTTTTACAGCTATCATATACATCTTACTATTCAATAAACTACAACAGGGGTCAGTTAACTTCTATTAAAAGAAAAACAGAGAATAAAGTTTAGACTGTTATGGCGTCACACATTCTCCTTTTTGTAAAAATGTACTCATTGGCCAAGAGTGTTGGCTCATGTCTGTAAACCCAACACTTTTGAGAGTCTGAAGTGGGAGGATCACTAGAGCCCAGGAGTTCGAGACAGCCTGGCCAACAGAGTGAGACTCCCTCTCTACAAAGAAAAATGTAAAATTATCCAAGCATGATGGTGCCTGCCTATAGTCCCAGCTAGTTGGGAGGCTCACTGCCTGAGCCTGGAAGGTCGAGGCTGCAGTGACCCATGTTCATGCTACTGCACTCCAGCCTGGGCAACAGAGCGAGACCCTGTCTCAAAAAAAAAAAAAAAAAAAAAGTAATAATCATCTTACCTAGCTGGCCATGCAAGTACAGGCTGCAGGCCGGACTCGGCCCAAAGCCATAGGTGCTGAGCCCTGAACTACACAGCATTAGTGATGGTAGTAACAGAATGAAACAGTTTTAAAGCTAAAAGAGACTTTGAAAATAATATAACTCAATTCATTCATTCATCATAGGGATTCAAAATTCAGGCTGAGAAATATTCAATGATTTGCTCAAAGTTGCAAAGCTAATCTAACACTTAACAATTTGCTCACCACATGACCAGAAATTACACCACTCTTAGGTATTTACCAAGAGAAAGAACTATGTCCACAAAAAACCTTGTGCACAAATATTCATAGCAGCATTATTCACAAGTGCCAAAAAGTGGAAACAACCTAAATATCCCTCAAGTAATGAATAAACAAAATGTGGTATATCTATATGATGAAATATTATTTAGCCATAAAAAAGAATGAAGTACTGATACATGTTATGACACAGATGAACCTCAAAATCAGTATGCTAAATGGAAGAAGCCAGACATAAAAGATCACATATGCCAGGCGAGGTGGTTTATGCCTGGAATCCCAGCACTCTGGAAGGCCGAGACAGGCAAATTGCTTGAGCCAAGGAGCTCAAGACCAGCCTGGGCAACATGAAAGAAACCCATCTCTACTAAAAAAATTACAAAAATTTAGCCAGACACAGTGGCATATGCCTGTAGTCCCAGCTACTCCAGTGGCTGAGGCAGGAGGCTCACTTGAGCCCAGGGAGGTTGAAGCTGCAACAAAGCCATGATCATGCCACTGCACACAACCCTGGGTGACAAAGAGAGACCTTGTCTCTAAAAGAAAAAGAAAAAAAAAGTTGAACGGAGGACTGCTTGAGGCCAGGAGTTCAAGACCAGCCTGAGCAATATAATGAGACCCTGTCTAAAAAAGAAAAACAAAAAGCATATATTGTATGATTCCATCTATATGAAATGTCCAGAACAGGCAACTCCATAGAGATAACAAGTAGATCAATGGTTGCAAGGGACAGGAGTGGGGAATCAGCAGTGTGTGCTAATGGAAACTGTATTTGAGGGTTGATGAAAATGCTCTAAAATTAGATAGTAATGACTATACAGCTCTGTGGTAAACCAATGAACCGCACATATTTTTTTCCTTTTTCTTTTTTTTTGGGGGGAGACCTGTCGCTGAGGCTAGAGTGCAGTGTCACGACCTTGTCTCACTGCAACCTCCACGTCCTGGGTTCAAGTGATTCTCCTGCCTCAGACTCCTGAGTAGCTGGGATTATAGGCATGTGCCACCACCCTGCTAATTTTTGTATTTTTAGTGGAGATGGGATTTTACCACGTTGGCTAGGCTGGTCTCGAACTCCTGACCTCAAGTGACCCGCCCACCTCTGTCTCCCAAAGTGCTGGGATTACAGGCATGAGCCACCACGCCCAGGCTTAACTGTACCATTTTTAAAAAGAATTTCATAATATGTGAATTATATCTCAATAAAGCTGTTATGAAAAAAAAAGTCCAGCTAAGTTTGCCTAAAGTTTTTTTACAAAACAAAAGGCAAAATGTGAAATATCTTAGATGTAATGTAAGCTTCTGAAAACACTAAATAAAATATGATTCCCAAACTGTGCAAGATATTCCATGAAAAACAAGATACTGGATTTATCTGAAAACTTGCAAAATAAATACTATAAAGTACATTCTTTCACATGTGATAACTTGCATAAAACTGTGCCACCCAGAGAATGAGAACTGCATGAAGCAGGGGCCTGTTTTGTTCACCCCTGCATCCTCAGCACCTAATACAGCACCTGGCACACAGCAGATGCTGAACTATATTTACTGAATGAAAACACAATGTTCCAGCTGTAGACTGAGGCAGAGGCAGCACTGACCAACTAACTATTACCTTAATGCAGATTAAAATGTAGAAACTTCAGCAAATATTTATCACATTTGGTTCTTTTGTTTTTGATAAAGTACAATAATTTATTTCTCTCTTCCTGTTCCAAGCAAAATGGAGAAAAAGCATATTACTCGAAGTCTTTTTGCCATTTATTTTAATCTAAGCCTCGTTTTACCTTACGAGCTCCTGATCGTGTTCTGCCTAAGTATAACAACCTTTAGAAAAACAATTAATTCATAATTTCTGGAAATAAAATGAAAAACAAGTAGAGACATTTTTTAAATTCTAGAAAAATTTAATAAAGAAAACAGATGAATTGCTCATAGAAGTGAAAAATTCAAACTCAAAGAATAAACTAAACTAAAACTGCCTAAAATAGAAATTTTATATAATGCTGGAGTGAATGTAGGTCATCGACTGAGCAGTTTTTCTCTCTTGGGACTAAGCTGACCTGAACCAAGCTACAACAAACATAGTATTAACTACTTGCATCATTTTTTACTTCCAAGCATTTTACATATAAAAGTGCAAATATTTCATAGAGTTGTTCAGAACAACATTACCAACTAAAAACACCAATTGATGTTTTAAGAAGCTCTCTTATGGGGAAGAGGTGTTTGCTGGCTTTTACTAATGGGATATTTTTCATGCAATAAAACTGTGGGAACTGATTTTTGAAGGCTTTGAACATTCTAAACATTGCCCTGTATACCTATCTTCAAGATAAGGCAATTAGAAAAACAAAACTTTTGTTTAAAACATGTTTAGCTTTGGTTCCCCTTGAGATCCACATATCTGTAGACAGTAGGTTTAGAAAGATGCAGCAAAAATGCATTGATTTATATACAGAAGCACTGAGGCAGGGAAAGGAGAAACCAACTTGCTGTTAAGTATGTGCATCAGAGACCCCTGCAGAGTAAATACAAATACAACTGCTGTCTCAGGATGCAGACCAGAGCTGGAAAAGGCAAAGGATTTCTGATGTAAGACACAGATTAGCTTAGCAAAATAAATTTAGAAATTATTTAGAAAATTTAGAACAAAATAAATTTAGAAAATTCAAACATTAAAAACTCAGTGATATATGTATTATTGTCTCAAGTTCTAAATTTAAAAAATAGAGTTTGTTTGCCTCTTTTCTCAAAAACTGTTAAAGGTTCAGAGATGTATCTCCCCTATTTTAACCTGAGGGTTAAAGAAACCTGGCAGCTCTTTTTTTCCCCCTTGAAACAGGGTCTCGCTCTCCAGGCTGAAGTGGTTGTGTGATCATTGCTGCCTCAAACTCCTGGGCTCAAGTGATCCTCCAACCTCAGCCTCTCAAACAGGACTATTGGCACACAGCACACCTGGCTAATTTTTTAAAAATTTTTGGTAGAGACGGGGTCCGGCTATGTTTCCCAGGATGGTCTCAAACTCCTAGGCTTAAGCAATCCTGCCACCTCAGCCTCCCAAAGTGCTAGGATTACAGGTGTGAGTCACCACACTCAAGCCTAGCAACTCTTATATCAAGGTAGAAGACCAACTAAACAAGTAACCAATCTCTGGGTTAGACAAAATACTCTACTAGCTTGCATTTTAGTATAAATTTTTTAAGTTTCTGTCCTGCCAATACCCACCTCAGGGTTCTTGAGGGTCATCTCAATGCTGGCTGCAGGCCCAAATCCCGTGAGGGATTTAATGTGGATCTGTGTAGGCAGTGGTCGCCTGCACTGGCAGTACACTGAAAATGCCATGGACTTCAAGTATTGAATGTAGAAAACTTGCTCATCCTTCATTGTCTGCAGCATGTACTGGCAAGGCACAATCTAACGACACAAATACAAAGAAAAAAAAAAAAACAAAGCTAGAAACCGAGATCTAACATGCTACAATAAAGCTGAAAAAGGAAACGGCATGAATTCCTTACCTGAATGGGGAGAAGGAACCTTAGTGTTAAAATATATAAATGCCAAACATAATATAATTAAATCCTAATTCCTTCCACTGACATAAAATTCTCCATCACCAGCAATTTCGGAAGATGTACGATTATGCTGGTCAAGTTATACTGTTGCTTAGAAATTACAATGTTCCCATTTTAGAGGTAAGATCTCAATTTACTATAGGTATTACTATGGTCCCAAAATTTTAAAGCCCGCATTTTATTATATTTCTCCTTTTTACAATTACACAATATGTATGGCAGTTTTTGGAATTATTACCTAATCATTTAGGATACAAACTTCAAAACACTGGAAAACTATCAGCAATGTAGTCTGATAACTTTAATTTCGATCTCTTAATTTTACAAGACAGCTTCAGTTAAAGTGACATTAAAACGAAACCCAAACATCCAAAGCATTATTTTTCATCTACATAGAATTTTTAAAAAAAACAGTTACACTGTAAAGTTGTCAAAGGTGCAGTGAAAATAAGCATACTCATTCACCACTGAAAGAAAATTAAATAAGTGTAACCTCTTTTGGAATGGAATTTGGCAAACATTTATCAGTATCTACATCTAAGAATCAATGTTAAAAAATGACCTGAAATGTGAAAAATAAGATCATACATAAACATGTACTATGGCTTTATTTATAATAGTGAAGAAGTAGAGAGACAAATTAAACAGCTAAATTTTACGGAAAATATGCAGTCATTAAAAATGCTGCTTGTAAGAATTTAAATAACATGAAAATGTATTCATGAATAACATTAGGTAGAAAACACCTAAAAGTTATATTAAAAGTATGATCTCAACTGCGTAAACAAAAATAGAGAAACAAGCTAGAAATACACCAAAATGGTAATGGTGGTTGAATGTAGAAGACGGAATTATGACTATTTTTTCTTTTATACTTTCATGTACAGATTGAACATCCCTAATCCAAAAATCTGAAATCCAAAATGCTCCAAAATCCAAAACTTTTTGAATGCCAATAAAACGCCACAAGTGGAAAATTCCATACCAGACATCATATGACATGTTGCAGTCAAAATTTAATCAAAACTTTGTATCAAGCACAAACTAAAAATATTGTATAAAATTACCTTCAGACCATGTGTATAAGGTGTATATAAAACATAAATGAATTCTGTGTTTAGACTTGGGCCCACTGCTGAGGTATCTCATTACATATATGCAAATATTCCAAAATTAGAAATCCAAAATACTCTGGTCCCTAGTATTTCAGTTAGGGGATAATCAACCTGTATTTCCTTTTTTTTAAAAAAATATCATGACCCTGTATTTATTTTCATAACAACAAAAGTAACAACATCAAAAGTAAATAATAAATTTGCAAACAGTAACCTGGAGAATGAAAGAATTTCTCATATGCTCAGGTAAATTATCCAGCATTTCTGTGTAGCAGCGCATCAAGCTCAACAGCCAAAAGTTCCCAGAAGTGGAGTCCTCCTCTGAAGAGTACGTGAACGGGTCCACCATGTAAATGACCACAGCTGGAGGGTGGGCATGGCTGTCTGCAGAGTCGGGCTCCGTGGGAATTCCTATTCTCTCCCTTTCTGTAACACTGGAGAGAGTGTCACTTGTGAGATGCACAAAATAAATATAAATTACACAAATACAAAAAAACAAAGTGCTCAATTCTAGAGCACACAGGCTCCCTAAAGAATGTTTACAGATTAAACCCAAGAATAACATGTACCACCTTACCAAAATACAGGCAAACCATGCCAGATATCACCAAGGGTAGATGGAAAATGGCAGTGTACTCCTCTAAAATGGGAGATCTCTTTATTAATTCCCCTTTCTTTTCTGTGGTTATGTTGTATAAAGATGTTATTAAGTTGATAATAAGTTAATAATTTATAAGAAGTCTGAAATTTTTAACACTGCAGCTTTAGATCAACCAATGCCCCTTTCTTTTGAGAAGAAGAGAAGTAGAGTACTTCATAGGATTCAGAGAATCATGAGGTCAAGGGAGAAAAAGGTGCAGAAGAAGAGAGAAAGGGTCTGAGCTGAAGCCACTCATCTCGATTTGTGAGTAACGTACCTCTCTTGTCCATCCTGTGAGGGCTGAGAGGAGCTCTGCCCAGGGTCAGTGTCTCCGCCACAGCCTATGTTCCCTTGAGTTCTATCAGTAGAAATGCCCCCAGTGCTGGGGTTCTGCCCTCCAACACTACCACTGAATCCTGAAGAAGAGGTAGTGCTTATCTGGCTAATACCAGGAGCAGAGGCAGACGACGAGACCGGTGGCACAGAGGAACCAGATGCAGAACTACTTGCTGCAGGATTTGTAGAACTACTATTTGAGGTGGGATTAAACGCACTGCCAGCTGGGGGAGCTGCTGATCCTGAATTTGGAGCTAAGGGCCCAGCATTCCCAGGCGTAGCTTGTCCCTGTGCTGCTGCTGGTGGGGTCTGGTATTTAGGTGGTATCAACAGGCTGCTATCAAGCTGCAGAGTGGCTAAATAAGGTGCTGAAAGAATACATGAAAAGAGGTGACTTTAGTGATATTCTGCAGTGTCAGACTGAACCAGAAATCTAGAATGGTCACTTATAAAAAATTAGGCTTTCAGGCTGCAATACTCAGATTATAATACCCAAAATGCTATCTCCATACTCATAATTATGTATTCTGCAAACAGGAAGATGTACATGGAGCAACTTATAAATTCCACAGAAGAGGCTTGTTTGAAAAGAGGAAATCAATCACTTGTGATAGTCTCCTTTCAGACTGATTCCATATGCCTGCCCTGAAAAATGAGAAGCTATACATTCCAGAGTCATCTCGGTACATTATGCTCCCAGGTTTATAAGCTTCTAAGATTCTCTTCAGAATATGGGTTAAAACCAAGCAGCTAATACCAAGTCATGCTGCTAAGTTTTCAAAATGCAGAGTAAATTAGACATGATTAGGCATCTTCAAATAGTTTTTAAAAAACATATGTCCATATAGAAATTAGTATTAAACTACCCAGAACACAAAATACAGCATTACTTGAGACAAAAGAAATATAATGTTGCATCTATAAAAGAAGGGATGGGAGGGATTTGCTATTTTACTTCTCCTATTCTACTTTGCCAAATAAATTCCCATTTACCTAGGTGATGGCGGCAAACTTGCGCATAAAGTTTGAGTCTGGAATGATTGTCATTCTCCTCGCCGCTCCAAGGCTGGTTAAACCACTCACTCACAAGCTCATCTGTCAGCTTCTGTGCCACGGTTTTTCCCACACGCATGATCCCATCACGTAGCACTTTGCAGATGGGCTTGTGCTGCCCAAGCCTACACATCTGATAGCATAGACAAGATCATTATTTATAACAGGAGTCATTCCTTCATTCAGTATCTACCGTTTTAAAGGAGAATCTTTAACATATATATGGAAGCATTTTCCTTTTTCTTTTAGGGTTATCACATGCAATCAAACCAACATTGTAAGCTGGTCCTTTCAGGTAATCATAATGTATCCTTAAATTGCTATCTGTCTCTCCAAAACTTGGATTAGGCTCTCAAAGAAAAATGTTTCTTCACTCAAGCCAATTCCTCCTGCACAAGAGGAGACTGCTGAACACTACCTGATTGCCAACGGACAAAGAATTAGCGGATTCCTGCCTACTGTGGCTGACTGAGACATATGTCCACTAAAATCTCCTAAGTAATCCCTACTCATAATGTTTCCCCATAATATAACATTAAAATTTTATGGGCCATCTGTTATCCTGTTGAAGACATTTGGAGATCACCAATAGCAGTGGCCACTGAAGCAGTGAGTATGCTGATCACTTTTTTAAAAAGTAAATAGGACAAGGAGATTCTGCTATTAATCTCCATGACGCTAAATGGGTGCTTATGGCAGAGAATATAATAAACTTGCAAAGAGTAAACTACCTGTTCACCAGCAGGAGAGCCCATATTATTATCCCTTACTAGAGTAGATAAAGTGAAGACTTACTAAGCCCCACAAAATCCTCTAGTGTATACTCTTCTTAAGGAGGTATGAATTACTGCTGAACGAGCAACCCTAGTGAAGTCATTAAGAAAAATTTAAAAGAGTATCTGTACTCTCTTAAAAAGATCTGGCAGTGCTTCTTACATTTTGTAACTTATACTGAAGGTTCCATTCAAGGGAATGGCTGGGATTTAAAAGTGCTAACACAAGTTTTCTGTGTTAGTTACGATTAATAGTATTACATATCCCCTCGACCAGGCACTGTTTAGAAATGAATGTATCCAAGTGACTTAACTGATGTCATTATATCACATTAGCATTTCCTCATTTCTTTGTAGCAACATGTAAATTTACATTCCATGCTTACTCATACATTTATAGATCGTGAATGTCCTGTTTTGGAATATTTTGGAATTCAGTTTGGAATCTTATTTAAAAACCACTTTCATAATGTTTATGTGCCTATCACAGTTTTAAATACTTTACAGATACTAATTTCAGTTTGCCAAATACAAAGACATTAGATGTATTAGATACAAAGAACTTGGTGCATATATACTGTGGCATATGAAACATAGCACTTACTCTTCAAAGACAGACATGAGTCTATTTTTTTTAAAGCAACAGTATTTCATATTCTAAAGATGTAAAACTATCTGCCTGTTTTTACATTATTATAGGCATTATATTTTTAATCAGTATCAAAGTTTCAGTATTAAGATTTAGTGTTAAAACACAACAGGGACATGATTCATTAAACTTACCTTTCAATTCAGAAATTTTCAAAAGAAACATTTTTATACTGTTGTCAGGAACTCTCATCTACTCACCCTATCCCTCCATCGAATAAATAAATAAATAGAGTAGATGTGCTCTTTTTGTAAAGCTCATCTTCTACATAGCCACACTCTGCCCTGGTGAGCAATACTCTTCAACTTTTAGCACATAAATGGAGAAGACAGAGCTGATGGGATTTTTAAGACGTGGTAAGAATGGGAGGGGAAAGTCTTCTAAATCTAAATACAAAGCCAAGATGGGAAAGCAACTTGCTTCCAGAAAAATTTGTCAGTTCAATTTTCTTCCTCATCCTCCTGTTTGCAAATTGTCTTTGAGATTTACTTTCAAGATATTTGTCTTGAAGTTTAGTCATCACTAGAAACAATCAGAAAATCCATGTCATAAAAAGCGATTTTCACAGTAACTTCCTCACCTCGTATACAGCACTCAAGTCCCTGAAGAAAGTTTTGGCTCCTTCGAGCAAGGCCTCATTTTCTGGACACACCACAATATAGGCAACATCACGGTGGCCCCCATATGGGTCCAACAACAGCCTCTCCCAAAATGGCAAGGAGAATGGTGAGATGGTGAGGAAATCCTTGTCATAGCCTACCAGCAGAGTGGGGATGGGCAACGGCTCAGGAGATTCTTCTGAACCTAAAACGACATTGTAGTTTAGGAAGATGCTAGTGTTTTCCTCACAACCTAGACAATTTAGAAATTCCTGGTGCACTGGTCTTAATTCTGGCATCTGAAATGTCACTGCAGGTTGACAAGATATTCTTAAAAGTGTCTTTCAAATCATCTAATTAAATGGCCACTGATGAGGACTCTTAAGTAAGTCAGAATTTGCTTACAAAGGTTCAGTAAGATCAGAGGGCTGACTAGAACAAGTTACAATTAACCTTCCAGGCAGCACTGCTTCATTTCCTTCAAGATAAGCATTACTATACTATGATGAAATGACAGAATTGGCCCAGAAGTCCATCCAGATGAAAATGCAATGAGGACTGGGAAGATGAGGAGACTCTAAGAAACGCACTTTGTAGGGATTATCTTCCTCATTGACCTGGACTATGCCAAGGGTGAAAGGAAAACTTGACCCGAAAGTAACTTTAAAAAAACAGATTATAAAACTTAATGCTCATGAAGAAAAATATTCCATTTTGTTAGCGAAGGAAGGACTTGACAGTAACTAACGCTGCTCTTCACTGAAAAGCCCTGACGTCAGAAGAAATTTTAAACAGGGCAAAGACCCTACCATAGGTTCCCCGTCCTGCCATTTTATGGAACTGCTGCCAAGTGAGTGGTCCCTGCACATGCTGGATATTCTCCCAGGTCCTGCCCGTGCGCTTCTTTTGGATGGCATCTTGGAGAAAGGGCTGCAGGGACAGCAGCATACGAACCACATCCTGGGAGGAGAGCATGCTGATGTCCAGCACTGGAAGAGAAGTGAGAAGAAACAGAGAAGATAAGGGGGCTAGCACCCTCCTTTTCCTTGCCATCACCTTGAGCCTCAGTTATAGTCCAGGACAACGATGTTATTAGCTGTAGTAAATTCTAAAATATCTGACTTAGCAGTCAAAAGGAAAGATATTCTTCTACTATATTAGAGAAAATAATTGATAATGTAGTATCAAAAATAATAAAAAGGGAAATGGTTACTCTATAAAAAAGTTTAATGGAAGAACTGTTTAAAAGTGGAAACATGGATAGGTGTGACTTTTTAAAACCATGTAAATCTATTTTCAAGGATTTTCATAAGACAGTTACAAAAATTTCTTATTATATTACTTTTATTTGCAAATATCAATGTGTTGTTTATATGATAAGTAGGAAATAATGGAACTTAAATATAAGCTTTTAAAAACTCTTTAAATACTCTTAATTGTAAAAATATTTTCACAAAATACAGAATGCATAAAGAGAAAGCCAATCTTCACTGCAGCCAGAGGCACATGGAAACACAGCAGAAGCCACTCTAGGACTGAAGTCACCTTCTTCACAAGGATCCTAAGGCAAGCTATTGTTTCTGACTAGGTCTTCCTCTATAACCTCCTGGTCTCCTCAAATCCATTCCTGCCATTTTCTAATCCATACCCAGAATTATAGCCAGTGCACACTGTAAGTTTTCTTTTCTAACTGCACAAATCTGATGTCAGTGCTTCTTCCTAAAACCTTTCAATGACTTTTTATTGCTTCTTGCAGGACGACCTAACCCCCGGCATGCCTCTAAAAAAAAATCTAGTCCCTGCTGGCTTCTAACTTTGCTTCAGTTTCAAAGAGCCCAAGCTCCATACAATCAAAGGCCTTCTTACCTGCAGCGCCTTCTGTCTGGGACACATGCCTTGCTCCCCATTCTCCTTCCTCAGTTAATCTGCACTCATCACTGAGATCTCCAAGCAAATGTTACTACTTCTTCAACGAAGTCTTCTCTGACCTTCAGCCTAGAGTGCCCCCGCCTATCCCATGCTTTTATCACTTATAAAATGGGTTGTAATAATATGTGACTTGTGTAATTATTTAATTAATGTTCACTTCCAGAATAGATTAGGAAGTCCATGAGGGCAGGTGCCTTGTTTCTTTCAGTAACCATTTTATCACCCATGACGCATTGTAGTTTAGGCAGTGATTGAATAAGAAAAGGGAATAGCAAGTTGCTTGGCACTCTTACAGCCCAACTTCAAAAATGTTTGTCAACTGGAGCTTTTAATAATACAGCCAGTTATTTGCCTCCGTAACCACAATGCAAAGTAAAATGTGATTTTGTTATAAGCGATACAACAGAGGGGGAAACAGAGAAAGGAGAAAAGACTCTGGAAATAGGTAGAAGGCTTCATGGAAGAGGCTCCTTGGAAACTTGATATGGAAGAATGGTGGATTTAAACATGCAAGAGTGTGCAAAATTATCAGTCTGTAAGCTCGTGATGACTCTGATACTCAGCTGTCACAGATTTCCAACATGGATTGTTTACTCATGAGTTACTATAAAAGGAAAATTTCAGAAAACAATTACTTTCTCCAAAGGCATTTCAATATAAAACATTCTCCCAGTCCTTAAGTTTAGGATGAAATCAACATAGCTCTCACTTTAGTTCTTTTTATCCCCCTTAAAGACATGAAACTTTTTTTGGTCAAATAACAAAATATAAAGCTTTTAAGTTAAGATCATACCAAGATATGCCAAGATACTCCTCAAAGCAAATTTGTGTTCTGGGACACCTACCATTGCTGTGAGGCCAAGAGTGCACAGTGGCACTTCTCACCAGAGCTTCGTCCACTTTTCCACCAGTGGGGTTATCCACATACTGCCGCCCCTGCTCCAATGCATTAAAGCATTCTGTCCAGTAATCGTTATTATCTGCTTGCACCCGGTCATAACTCCAGCTTACACAGGGAAGAGTTTGGCGATTGTTAGAGGAAATGTAGTCCAGGAAACTCAGTGAAGCAAAAGGTTGTGTGTGTTGACTCTGGAGGAGGAGGAGAAGGCTTATGGGTGGTTCCTGGGATTTTCTGGTTCCTTCTGCCTGAGGAAGGAAGGTTGTCTGACACATCAGTAGGCGCCGCTCTGCAGCCTGACCAATATCAGAATTCTTCCCAAAAATATCCAACTCATCTTCAAGGAAGAGTCCTGAATTGTAGCCAAGTTTGCGGTTCATAATCGCACTAAACCCACAGGTACAGCGATACTGGTCCTCATTGGAAGAATCGGGGATGTAAAGCCCGACATCCGCCCCTTTGATGTTCATGTTGCAGGCACAGATGCAACAGCTGTCAAAGTTTCTGTCTTTAAAGATATTCATCACGGAATCGGAGAGAATCAGGGTAACATAGAGACTGTGGGCTTCAGGAATTGGTTGCATGGTGGCAGGCTCCACAGAGTTGAGGGGCCGCGTAGTAGAGGGGGTGGAGGCTGGTGACCCCTGATCAGTGCTGTCATACTTAACAGACCCTTGACCACTGGCAGTGCCCCCACCTCTGGGAGTTCTTGGGGTCCTGGGGGTTCGTGGCGTGGGGACAGAGAAGCGAGGGGTTGCTGGAGATGGGAGGACTCCTGCCCCACTATTGCTGGCTGGGGCGGCGCTGTTCAACGTCACGGGTGTGTTCATCTGTGGTGTGTTAAGATAGTCTGGATCTGCTAGGCTCCCAACACTAGGCACGTTACTGTAAAAAGAGAAGGCGCCAAGTGAGGAAGGGCAGCATGTCACAGATGTCCGAGTAGACACATGATCACCCCAGCCATGTACTGTGTGTTTCTTATCATTTGTTTCTGCTATCACTGGTACAATTTTCTCTTCAAAACAAAAAAAAAAGCAGGACACGAAGGTCAGTGCAGCGTGTAGAGAAGCAGAAAGTACGGTATGAAGAGTCATCCAACACAGCACTTCCCTTCTACTTGGTTCCACATACAAGCTATCCCCAACCTAACCACCTGAAGGAACTTTTACTATTTTTATAAGAAAACATGTATTGGGTTTGGTCAATGTAATTTGAAAAGTTTTAACTGTTAAATGGAACTTCAACATATCAGTTCAGATGCTAAATTAGCTAGAAGACCATAGAATGAAATTTCCATCTAATTTGCGATTACATTTTTGTCATTTTTAAATTCAAAGTCTGTGAGTGTACTTGTTCTCTGAGGCTATAATCTATATATAATATCAAAGTATCAAATACATATGAAAATTTAACATTTTTCTAATTTTCAAAATGCAGCCCTATCTTAAGGCTTACATTTTCATAGTAATGACTGACCATGAGGGAATTCTATTTTGGGTAGCCCATTTACCAGTACTATATTACAATTAATAGAAATAGTACACATGTGGCTAAGAGGCCCCAGTATTAATTAGGTGGTTGCACAGACATACACATGCTGCATCATAGTTTCCAGCTTCCCACAGGTTTCTGTGGGGTGGGAGGCACTTCTTCATTTTTTACTTTTCACTTATGTTATGCATTCCATATAGTATAATGATTTTAGTTGCTCAAGACTGACTGGGCTATGTTATCTACTTTCTCATAAACAATGACTTCTTTTTGGAATAGCCAAGCAGAAAAGAAAACACTGTCTGCAAGGTTCTGCTGTTTCATTATCACACAACATTTTACGGATATACAGTTGGCCTTCTATATCCACAGGTTCTGTATCTGTGGATTCAACCATATACAGATGGAAAATTTTAAAAATACAACAATTAAAAAATGCAAATAGGCCAGGTGTGGTGGCTTACACCTGTAATCCCAGCATTTTCGGAAGCCGAGGTGGGTGGATCACCTGAGGTCAGGAGTTTGAGACCAGCCTGACCAATACGATGAAACCCCGTCTCTACTAAAAATACAAATATTAGCCAGGCATGGTGGCGTGTGCCTGTAATCCAACTACTTAGGAGGCTGAGGCAGGAGAATCAATTGAACCCGGGAGGTGGAGGTTGCAGTGAGCCCAGGTCGCACCATTGTACACCAGCCTGGGAAACAAGAGTGAAACTCCATCTCAGAAAAAAAACAAAAACAAAACACACACACACACACAAAAGATCAAAAAAACAAAAAAAAAAAACACCAACAAATAAAAACAGTAAAGCACAACAATGATTTATATAGCATTTACCTTGTGTTAGGTATTACAAGTAACCCAGAGAGGATTTAAGGTATACAGAAGGATTTGTGTAAGTCACATGCAAATACTATGCCATTTTACACAGGGGACTTAAGCATGTTCAGATTTTGGTATCCGAGGGGGTCTTGGAATCAATCCCCCAAGGATACCAAGAGACAACTCTACTTTCCTATATGTGTATGTATATCAGCATATGAGTCCATTCTTTCTACTTAGAAGGTATCAAAAGAATAGAGATTTTATTTTAATTCTTAATACTTTTATATATATTAATACTATACTTAAACTAATTTTCCTCCAATAAACTACGTATTCAGTTACTTATAATGTGAAAGAATGTCATAAACAAATGTCTCTTTAAGTAATTTTCTTGTGATTTTTAATTAGCTATGCCTAAACTACCAGCCTGAAAGTCCAAATCAGGCACTGGAAAGAAATATTAAATCTGAGGCATGGTGGTATCTTTGAGTACAGATTAAAAAAAAAAAATGACCCAGAAAACTTGATTGGCAATCACTGCTCTCTTAGAAACCAAAATAGTAAGTGTGTAATGATGATCTTTACTCTAATTGGACTCCTTTCAAATTTTCCTGTTCAACAAAACTATAAAATTATTATGCAGTTCAGATCAGAAAAGGAACTAAGACTACTAACTGAAAACCTAAAGAATTAAACTGCTCCCTGGGTAGTAAGAATGGTTTATCTTGTTATCTAATTTTTCCCATTTAATAAAAATGAATTGAGTGGCAACCCTATGCTAGAAACTGGATAGTCAAAAGTGAAAAAGAGAAAGAAAAGGTGGCTCATAAGCAAGTATGGCAGACATTAAGCAAGTAACTGCAGGGGTACTGCGGATGACAAAGGAGTAGTCCAGGGTGATGGTGGGCAGAGACCACAGCAGGAGGATTACACACACTCTGGAAACATACTGCCCAATAAGGCAACACTAGCCTCCATGTCCTAAATTTAAATTAATTAAAGTAAAACTAGAAATTCAGTCTAGGTCTCACTGGCCACAATTCAGGTAGTCAACACCTGCACATGAAGCTGGACAGTGCAGACAGGAAATCACCTTCATGCCAGGTGCAGTGGCTCATGCCTGTAATTTAGGAGGCCAAGACAGGAGGCGCACTTGAGCCCAGGAGTTCAGAACCAGTGCAGGCAGCACAGGGAGATGCAGACTCTACAACAAAATTTCTTAAAAATTAGCTGATGTGGTGGTGCAGGTCTGTGGTCCCAGCTACTCAGGAGGCTGATGTGGGAGGAATGCTTGAGCCCAGGAGGTCAAGGCTACACTAAGATTGCACCACTGCATTCCAGCCTGGGTGACAGAGTGAGACCCTGCCTCTTAAAAAAAAAAAAAAAAAAAAACTCATAAAACAAAAACAAAACCTTAATCACATGAAATTGTATTAACAGTGCCAGTTAAGAATACAAAGAATCTTTGGGATGGCAAACGAAAGATGTAATACATCTAAATAATGACCTAAATTCTTTAAACCCTTATACAGCAAAAGCTTGCATGTGACCTTTTTGGGGGAACCTGTATGTATGAAAGAGATTAAACTGCTGAACAGGTTCTTAAACCTGCTATGTTATTTGCAACTGTATGTGCTAAGCTAACCCCTTACGCACCAAGGTGTTCTAGCTGTGTTGTGCCAGTATCTAGCTGAGTAAGCTAGAGTACACTCGGAGCACAGCAGCAGCACAGCAGCCAGGCACTCAGGGTGCTTTTCAACACACTCTATATTGCTGGTGCATTGTTATTTCCATGGTACTTCTACAATTATTAGTCACTGAAGCCTTGCAAAAGTCCTCTGTGGGAGGCAGCGCAGGATTATTTCATTTTAAAGGGAAGGCCCAGGTAAAATGGTCATTTAAGGTCATGCATATAATTTTTAGAAAGCAGGAATTTAAGTCTTATGACACTGTAGCTATAGCTTTCTAAGTCTAGGATTCTTCTGTACTTTTCTGTCACGGTTTTTCTTTCTGACACTGACTTTATATAAACAAGCAGGAAGCCCTGTTAGGATATTAAAATTAACTTCTGCATCAGGATTTTACAGAAGGTCACAAACTTGAAGCCCACAGGCTGAGGCTGAACCACAAATTTGTTTAATTGGTTTCTTAAGCTTAACTATGTATTAGCTGAAAACATTTTGAAGAAAGGAAAACACAAAAATCCAGATTTCAAGTGACCCTCAGAAACAGAAGGATCTGGCCACAATTACCCGAGTCTTGCCTGACAACTCCCCTGCACTTAAATAGCAAACATCCCTTTAAATGGTTTACACTAGACTTCACTCGCTCACCCGCAATGATGCTCAGCATCAGTAGTACCAACTCTTTCGCCTTTACCCTGTCCATTTCATCTATACGTTGCTTCCCTGACCCCAACAGAAATCTGAATTTGTGGCCTTTAATAGCATTTAAAACATTTTATTCATTAAGAAATTATTCGTCACAGGGAAAATGGATTCCATCATAGCTTAGCCTATCTTTGTTTATGTGACAGGGTCTCGCTCTGTCGACCAGGCTGGAGTGCAGTGGGGCAATCTTGGCTAGCTGCAACCTCCACCTCCTGGGTTCAAGCAATTCTCCTACCTCAGTCTCCTGAGTAGCTGGGACTACAGACATACGCCATCATGCCCAGCTAAAACTTTTTTATTTTTTTGTAGAAACAGGGTTTCACCATTTACCTAGGCTGGTCTCAAACTCCTGAGTTCAAGCAATCTACCCACCTCGACCTCTCAAAATTCTGGGATTACAGGCATGAGCCACTGCACCCAGCCCTAGCCTAGCTTCAACATATTCAGAATACTGACAATGGGCTACTGTTGGGGAAATCATCGAACTCAAAGTCTGTTTCACACACTAAAGTGCTGAGTATCTCATGTAATTTATCAAATGCTGTCCTGAAAGTAAAATACAGAATGGTTGTATGGGTTCTCAAAGCACAATGGCTCCTGAATGTGTGTCACTTTCACATCATCATAAAGTCTAAAAGTCCTGAGTAAATCCACTCTAAGTTAGGGACCATCTGTGTACAAAATTTCATTTAGAAAATAATGCACATTTTCCAGCACAAAATAATTTACACAAAAACATGAATGACCAATAAAGGAAAGTTTCAAATGATATGCTACTTGTCATCATTTCTTCTTTTTTGCTTTTTTTTTTTCTGAGACAGAGTCGCTCTGTCGCCCACGATGGAGTACAGTGGTGTGATCTTGGCTCACTGCAACCTCCACCTCCCAGGTTCAAGCAATTCTCCTGCCTCAGCCTTGCAAGTAGCTGGGATTACAGGCATCCACTGCCACGCCCAACTAATTTTTTGTGTTTTTAGTAGAGATGGGTTTTCACTATGTTGGCCAGACTGGTCTCAAACTCCTGACCTCAAGTGATCCGCCCACCTTGACCTCCCAAAGTGCTGGGATTACAGGCATGAGCCATCACACCCAGCCCTTCTTATCATTTTTAACAAACATTTAGTTAAGTTAAAAATTGCATCAAATATGGCAAGTAAATGACGTAACTCCTATACATACTTGTAGCCATCTCTAATGAAAGTGGCTGCAGGGGGCATGGGCAGTTGTTCAATTTTAGGAGGAATTGCCCACGAAGGCCGAAACAGACAGGCATCGGGTATCTTCAGAGGTAGCAAACAATGGCTCGGCAACATCTTCAGTGGAGCAAACATGGAGGATCCCACAAAAGGTTGAAAGGATGGAACTTTGTGCACATATGAAAAGTCCTATGACAACAAAGTGGGGTCAGTGTTAATACGGGTAAACTATGTAGGACACAGCACAGTGGCACAGGGCTATCATAAAAACAGCAACCAAAACAACTGCATTTCAGTATTCTTCTTTGCTCACTAGAAAATGCTAATGCAGAAATGTTAAATCAATCAAAAGACACCATTTCATATGCCCACTAGTGTGCCTCATGTTCTACTTAAAAGGATTCTTAGGAACTAATGTATATATGGCACATACATAATATCATTTTAAAGCAGATGTACACGAATCCACTTGGAAACCACTCTGCCCTGGAAATGTTAATGTATTGACAATTACCTTAATTTCCTCTGGCTTGGGACTTCCTAATCCATCTTCCACTTCCATTTTGAATTCTGTGAGTTGTGCTGAAACCATACTGACCATAGGGCTCTCCATCATGCCTAATGCTGTCACTGTCTCTGAACTGATACCATCTTTATAATTCATCACGGGAGAAAATGCAGGATGCTGTTCCAAAGACGGTGGAGTGGGGAACATCCTTTGCAAGTCTGCAACTGCTAAAAATAGGAAATTTTAAAAAACTTGTTTAACATGAAGGGCTCTAAAAGTCCTAGTTTATAGCCAGGCACACCGTTTGGCACCAAAAATAGTGCTAATTAAATAATCACATCAGTTCACAAAAGAATATTAACAATGGAAGTGTCTAAGAAGATAGCCATCAGCAGAGAATTATCTTTTTCTAGGTCCTGTTCTATTTTATTTCTTGAGACAAAGTATCACTGTACCATCCAGGCTGGAGTGCAAGTAGTGCAGTATCGGCTCACTGCAACCTCCACCTCCCAGGTTCAAGCGATTCTTGTCCATCAGCCTCCCAAGTAACTGGGACTATAGAACGTGCCACCATGCCCAGTTAATTTTTGAATTTTTGTAGAAACAGGCTTTCACCGTGTTGTTCAGGCTGTTCTCAAACTCCTGGCCTCAGGTGATCCCCCTGCCTCAGCTTCTCAAAGTGCTGGGATTACAGGCATGAGCCACTGCACCTGGACTTTTCTTGGTCTTTATCACTAACTTCTTGATGGTTTATGGTCTGGCTTCACATTAATTAACAAAGTCTATATAACTTGTATTTTTCATCCAACAACTGATTTCCTGAAAAGTCTAAGGTAAGGAAGAGGAATTAAACAGAAAATGGAAGCAATTAGATAGTTACCACTACTAAAAGTTCTATCTTTCAGATATGTATGAAATATTACAAAAAAATAAAAATTGTTTGGAGCCAGAATTGTGGTTCATATGCAGAAGATTACTCAGATAGTTTGACAAATCCACTAGACTTAGCAGCTGCTCTTTTGGGGAAACAGTTCCATACTTTTTCCAGACAGACATTAAAATGAAAGTTCATAGTTTCTTTTAAGAAATACTTAGAACAGTGATTCTGAACTCTGTTTTTTTAAGTTCCTTTAATCACCTAGAGTAAAAAAATATCATTAACAGTAGCTCATTGAGGCACTGATTGATTCTTAAAAAGTAGACCTACGTGAAAAGCAAGTTGTAGTTGCAAAACTTGGCCACTAGGGGGTGTCCTACACAGCAATTTTTTTAAGTTTGGAGCCACGGATTTTTAAATCAGTGATTTAATGTCCCTGTTTCCTATCCTATTGCTCGTTCCAAGAACTTCAACATTTAAACAGACCCATAATAACCACTGAATTGACTAAGATCTGACTCCTAGCTCTGAATCAGAAATTAACACTGAACAACTGTACCATGCTGGGCTACACAGTCCAGGTGCTGGGGACATAGCTCTGCTGTGGTCAGGTCACTTCCTCCCTTGGGGCCTCAGTTCCTTCATCTAACAGGGAAGGGAGGACTAGATGGATGATTCTCAACAGGCTGGCTTGCTTTTCTCTGTTTGTGGGGAGAGAGGAAAGCTTTCAACCACCTCAGCATATGGAGGCAGAAGAAAATGTGAGGACTTCTGGATTACATAATTTTTACTGTGTTTCTAAGTGAAACAATTATATAATCCCAAATCATTCAGCCTCTCTTGGCCTGTGGAGCTATTTGTAAAATAAGGAGAGGAAGAGGCCAGCGGGGTTGTTACTTCCAACACTCATTTCCATTAGCGATGCTCCACAGCTACTTATTTTCTGTAAGAGGAATCTGTATCTGATTGCGTTATACAAAATAGTACCTGCCGCTTCTAAAAACAAAAAAAAAAAAGAAGAAAAAACTCGAAAAACCCCAAGCTGATCTTCAAGGCACCTTAAAAATTTATAGAAGTAGAAACAGGAGCCAAACCAAACAAGAAACTGGCAGAGAACTATTTGAGAAGCTACAAAACCGATACATCCTGAGGTGGAAAAACAGGACTTCAAATGTAGCAGCCACAGATCAGTAAATTTTCTTTAAAACAAAGCCAGAATCTTTCGTATAAAGTTAGTCTACACTGGAGGTCAGGCAGGGTGGCTCACACCTATAATCCCAGCACTTTGGGAGGCCAAGGAAGGCAGATCACTTGAGGTCAGGAGTTTGAGACCAGTCTGGCAATATGGCAAAACCCTGTCTCTATTAAAAATAACAAAAATTGGCTGGGCATGTTGGCAGGAGGCTGAGACACAAGAATTGCTTGACTCGGGGAGGCTGAGGTTGCAGTGAGCCGATATCTCAACACTGCAATCCAGCCTGGGTGAAAGAGCAAAGCTCTGTCTCAAAAAAACAAAAAAAAAAGTTCGTCTTCACTTGAAATATATGCATCGTTTTTAACCCTTAGTTCCTATTCCTCCTCCTGAGCTGAAGAACAGCTACTATGAAACTAATATAATTTGTGTTATATTTCAAAATATAATTCTGCTTCAAAAAATCTTCAAAGTCACAATACCACACAATCTTAATAGCCAACGTAGCTCTTTGTGAAGTACAGAAATTATATAAATTCTCTTTAAGTTAAAAGGATGAGCTTAAACATAGCCTTTCTTTTACTTACAAGTATCCTATGATACAAGATTTTGCCAAAAAAAAAAAAAAAAAGTTCTATTATATTTGTTTTTGTATTTCTTCTACGAAACAAACTGAAGGCATTTCCACCCACTTAGGGTTAGCTGACTCCTTTAATCTTCCTGAATGCACGCATATATCTCAGTTTTCAAAGCCTCAGCCACCCTGTTAATTTTTATCAAAGGTAAATAGACAATACACAAAAGAGGAGAGATGATATTCTATCCACAAGAGAGTCACTTTATAAAGTGGTCTTTATCATTCTTACTAGGAGATATTCTTAAGGAAGACTCAGTCTGTCTCACTTCAATTTCCTAATCTGTAAAATGGGAAAAATATCTACTTCATATTTTTTGTGTATGCTACATGAGATAACGTATGCACTTCGCTGCGTACATCTAAACATTCAGCAAATGATGAAGTCAGTACAAATTAATTCTCTCTCCCAAAGCTGGGTTGGAAAAAGATGGAACTACTGTCAAGTTACGGGAATTTCTAGAAAAAGATGGCCCTAGAGAAACTTTGAGATGGTCAAAGGAAACTGGGCTCCAAGTAGGCAAAGCAAAAAGAGACCTTGAGAAACTCTTTGGTCTTCCAAAAATAGAAACATGATTTGTCTGTTCAGTTTTCTTCCCAGAAAATGGCTAAAGCAAAGGGTGGAAAGAGCCACCAGGATGGACTGGAGGTGAGCTGTCTCGTCCACAGTGCTCTGCTTACTCCTACCCTGCCTATCCTGCAAGACCTCTGTACTTCAGCAGGAATGCAGAAGACACCCACCAGCTCCTGCCCAGCATTTCATGTACTCATGCACAGGATGGAAGCCATCCAATAAAGCAGCTTCACTGACTTCTTAGTGTTCTCCCCACCCCTGATCACCTAGCCAAGTCTCTTCCAAACAGTAATGACTCTTGGAAAATAAACAAATGAACCCCAAAATCCAACTCTTTCCTTTTGTCTATTCAAAGACTCATACTTTAAACTGATGTGCTTTCAAATACAAAAATCCACAAGTGGTTAATAATAAAACCTAATAAAAACATGTTTTTGCTATAACACAATACTACCTTAACATAAACTTGATATTAAAGTAAACCTATTTGTCACTGTTAGTTGCTGTCTTCAGCATTACATTCACAAATGAATAATTATGAACCTATGCTTTCCAACACAATATCCACTGGCCAAATGTGGCTACTGAGCACCCAAAACTGGGGCTTGACCAAATGGAGATGGGCTGCATGTGTAAAATATACACTGCATCCCAAAGGCTTCATACAAAAAAAAATTGTAAAAGGTATACAACCATTATATATTACATTTTTATAAGAATGTGAAATACTGCAATAATTTTATGCTAATTACATGTAAAAATGGTACTTTGGACACTTAGTTAAATAAATAAAATACTGTATTTTATAAAAATTAATTTTTTTTAAATAGCCACTAGAAAATTTGAAATTGCATATGTGGCCCTCATTTGTGGCTTACATTGTATTTCTATTGGACAGTAGTGTTCTGTGTTCTAGACATTAACTTTGTTTTGTTTTTGTGTTTTGAGACGGAGTCTTGTTCTGTTGCCCAGGGAGGAATGCAGTGGTGTGATCTCGGCTCACTGCAACCTCCACCTCCTGGGTTCAAGCGATTCTCCGGCCTCGGCCTCTCGAGTAGCTGGGATTACAGGTACCCGCCACCATGCCTGGCTAGTTTTTCTATTTTTTAGTAGAGACGGGGTTTCACCACATTGGTCTCCAACTCCTGACCTCAAGTAATCCACCCACCTTGGCCTCCCAAAGTGCTGGGATTACAGGCTAGACATTAATTTTTATAATACATCTGTCTTCCCACCTCAGTGCCCAAAAAGCTATTGCTGAGATTAAAATATCTTGCCAGGCTATTTTCATTGTCACTTTTTGGGAGGATATACTGTGTGTTTTCCCTCATTCCCCCACCCCCTCCCACAAATACATATATTCTCACAAATACATATTTATATATACTCTTTGTATACATTAAAATGATCCTCTGGATCTTGCATATCCAGGTTTTCCTGGTATTAATATTTCTGTGCTACATTTCAAATTAATTTGTTTTTATAATATGTACTTTATCATAAAATTTTGAGTAGCTTCCTTTCAAAATAATTCTTTTTTGGACAGAAATAAGAGAAAGGACAGAGCACACGACATGCTTGACTGGGCAATGCCGCTAACTAGCAGAAGGTCTGAGAGTGCAAAATCTTGGGTGAGTTATCAGACATTCCAACATTTCACATCACTACGTATCACTTCATGTCAAAACGGGCAAAGGATCAACTGATTCAAACAAAATGAACAACTCACTCATCTGACCTCCACGTATCTATTTTAATACTGTTTCTTTTAATCTGTGAAGTTCCATGTTTGTAAAATTCTGCAGTGCAGAGTAATAAAAAAAGAAAAATGTTTAATTAAAAAAACTACAGCAACTGGCTGGCTATCATTATTCATTTTCACCCATGTCATGCTTGAGAAAGCTTTGCATATTTTAAAAAGCTATGGATCCACAAAAGCTGTCAAAATCGAATCTCTGTATACTTCCCACTTCTAGATTTGAGTAAATCAGCACTACATTTATAGGTTCATAAAGCTTTTTGACTCATCCCTATGACATGGTGGTTTTTCCCCTTAATTTGTTCTCGTTACCAGTTGAAGTTAATAAGAAGGTATTAAAGAATGATTTGCAATGGAATTATGTTTCTGCTTCAGCGTATTCACATAAGCTACCCTGACTTTCTTTTCTCTGGCAGAATAATGTGGTTTCTTAGGGTAAAGAATATACTAGAAAAAAGGAGGTTCCCTCTTTTTGTCAGCATATATAATAAAACTAGTTGATCTCAAAAGGAAACACAAAAACTTCAGTATGCATCTTGAAAAGGACCACTGAAACCAAATATCCAACATCCATGAGTGAATTACACTGATAAAAACTGAAACATTTTATACGAAGTCTTATAGTAGTATATCAGTCTGAAAAATCACTTATGCAGCATTTATTCTACTAGGAAAGAACTATTAGAAAAACAAACCTAAAACATGTTTTTAAGCTATAAAAAGCTAATTCCTAATTGGAAAACAAAGGAAAGGGATTCAAATTAAGATGGTTGCTCTATATGATTAGCTCTATCTCAGAAACACCAATTTATACACATTTAAATTCACAGGAAAGGAAGGGGAATTTCAGCTAAAGATGAAGCATCACTGAGTATGAGAACATTGTATCTAAGCTATAGGCAGTGAGCCACAATGGCTCAGTCCAGTTTCTCTACCTACTTGGTGGATAAGGAACAGCAGCTCTTCCATCCTTCCCAAGAGGTCGGTCTTCTGTCCCAACTGTAGGCATTTTTGATGAGCGCAGAGCAGGTGATACAGCCTAAGAACAGATGATATTATTAAAACAGAGTGACGTGTATGTAAGTAGGGCAGCAATCAAGTATTTCCTGGTGTATGCCTATTGGTAGATGCCTCCTGGTATAAGCATTCACCAGGTGAGCCTCTAGAAATACCAGCAGACAGTGAAACAAAGGAGATGGTTACCAGCTTATCAAGTATAAGAAACTGAGGGAGTTTTTTTCATGGATCTTGTGAGGGAAGATTGTTCCATCAAAGGAGAGCTAGAAGTTCTTAAGCAATTCTTCCCCCCCAAGCCAATTCTCATGGACACAATGATTACATTAGGCTGGTGCCTCCAGTAGTAATTGACAACTGGTCTGGTTTTTCTTGCATTTGGAAGCAGGCATCTAAAAGACATGATCTCAAGACTTCCAAATCTTTTTTTTTTTTTCCATTTATCACCACAAACTAAGTATCTTCTATATCTATTTTGATAGTTTTATCTTCACAAAAAATAACCTTATTTTGTAAAATTACTGAAATATTCAGAAGATTTTTCTCTGATCTATTATTCAAAGACAAATCAAGTGCCTTACTGGGCAAGGTTATCTTTAAGATCAAATGAACTGGTGATGAATTAAAATATAAAATAAAGCACAAAATTTTTACAAATAGAAGGCCTTTTATTTATTTATACTTATACAATGTCACAAAATTGTGTAAATTGAAATGTAAAATTAAAATTAAATTCAAAGACACATGAGATGACAACTGATAGCCTCCCAACTCCGTTTACAGGTAAGATGGATTAGCAATATCTTCTAGGGTAAACTGCTCATGTGATTAAATGCCAGACTAAAAATCAGAGTAAAGCAGAAACACTCAGAGAAATGAAAATTTGATTGAAAATGTCCAATTCTCCTTTGCATGTTAATATTGCTAAAAATAAATTCCCAAAAGTTAAACATTTCTTCATTAAGCCTAATAGCAATTCATAATTTATACAAAGAAGTAGGTGAGTGGCCCAGAGCAGAAACAACAATTACTAGGATGGTGGCTGTAAATAGACCAGGCCACTCCACACTGCTTGCTCTGTTCCTTTCTTTCTCCTCCTTTGACTTGTGGCTCCTTTTCTTTTCATATTTGATTCCCATCACCACTGCCAAAGGACCTAACCTAACCCTCAGGATCTTTAAAATCAAACCCAGGCAGCACTTGGCTTCCAGGGGATAGTCACATTCAAAAAAGGACCTATAATGCCTGGGTCAGCAATGAAGAAATGAGTCGTTTCTTCTACCAGACTTTTTCATATTGTCATGTCCTTTTCCTTCATGTAGCCACCGCATAAATTCAGACTCTAGTGTTCCAATCCAACAAAAGTTACAAGATTAGAGGATTCCTACTTTCTGCATACCAGACAAAAAAAAAACAGCCCTTCTGCCAGTTTAGTTCCATACTCAGTAGACCTCAGAGGAACACATATTAGTAAAGTCTGAAATCTAAAACTTTCCTAGCCCTATCAGTCTCTAACCATCATCAAAAAACAGACCAATGGTCTGTTCCTTATCCCTGAAAGTCAATCTAGTTCATTTTTGTTGCTTAATCAAGGCTCATTCCACACGAAAACTAATGTCCCTCCCCGCTTCCTCTCAATGACCCCAGTCTTTCCACATTTCAAGTAAAATCCATTCTCCCAGGCCACTATCATCTCATCTTCTAAGTACTTACAACAGTAATGGTGCATAATATCTGTTAGATACATTTTATTTTAAAGTCAGAATTGGCTTTTGAAATGTTTCCTACTTAACCTTCAAGCCTTAACTTAAACACTGCTCCCCATCACTTTGTATCTGAATGTCCAGCAACTTTAGATTCAGGTTTATTACTGACTCACAGCAATAAGTATATTATAACTTTATTTATGTGCCATTTCTCCAGAAGTCTGTGAGTGACTCAAGTATAAGGTGGTAATTTAATCATATTTCTAACCTCGATGATTAGCCTTAGTACCACCACAAAGCAATTAATCATCAAATGATTAACAAATGTATGTAAAATGGATGAATAAGGGGTAGGTAAGCGAATAAATGAAAGAAAAATTAACTAATAATTTTTTTTTTGAAAATAGAGCCTATCTTACTCATCTCTTAGGTCTCCCAGAAAAAACAGGCACTTGTGTTTGCCCAAAGGTACGGAGGTGATCAGGAGGATGAGGACACATATTTCCTAACTCTTAGTTCAACTGATCTCCAAATAATTACAATTATTCCTCTTTGTCATTTTAATCACATGATGCCTTGTATTCTTTAACTTCTATGTATATAAATTCTACTTCCCTACCACGATGCCATGATCTTAAAAAGTATAGATCATATTTTCATATCTAACCTATGACTTATTAGATGAATAAAAATTTACGTGGGCATTACTTTAAAAATCAAATCTAAGGGACAATATATTTCTAATAGTCCAATGGTATTTGGAAGACTTTACTAAAATGAATGTGAAAAGATTTTAGTACTTGTAACTGGAAGCACTAATGAAAAAGATCCTTGAATGAACAAAACTCTAGAGGGGGGTACACTACAATAATAATCTTTACAATCTTTTCCAAGTATATAAACTTTTTTTAATATACAGTGTGACTAGACTCCAGTATACAGACATTTATAAAGAACATTCAGAACCTGAAATAAGAGCCCCCGAATTCAGTAGACCAAACTGTAAAGAAATACTACAACAGCGACATGAAGTCCTTTCATGTAGCGAAATTTCTGTGCATGTAGCTATGGCAAACTCACCCCAAGTTCGTCGTCATCAGAATTATCAAAGATGTTGTCTAAGTCATGCAGGGAAGGTGCCAAATCTGTTACCTGCGTAAGGCTACTGGAGCCAGCTCTGCCAGCAGCATTATCCTGCCGGACATCTGTAGGAAAGGAAGCAAAAGAAACAGAATAAACAACTCCACCAAGTGCAAAGGGGTGGGGAGAAGACACGGATCTCAATGAACATGACCTGCCTGAGTTTTTCCCTATGGTTTTAGTTAAATTTAGAAACAATTATTTCCAAATATGTTTATCAGTTTTGAAAGGAACTGAAAAACTATAGAATATATTAAAGATGAGATTAAATTCTTGTTATTACGATAAGAATAAAATTTTATATTGAGAAGCATCTCCCTTGCATTTTATTTTAGCAACAATCCAAGTGAGGCAAATAATCATTGTACACACCTGTTTTAGTAGCAGAACTGAAAATAGACATGGCATTTTTCCCATCAGGCACCGGCGTGGAATGACCTGGTGTAGTGACATCCTTGGTACCAAATCCATCCTCTGACTGTATAATAAATTCAGCCAAACAAAACACATGAACACCAACCCAAAGTGTGAAATATGAGGGAGAACACAAAGAATTAGAGGGTAGAATGGAACTTGTTATGAGCACAAGTATGATAAACCATGGTCTATGCAACCAAAGGAAATAAAAGATAGGTCCTTTCTCCAGAATTTTAACAGAACCATGAGCTCCCCACTTTCCCCTCAATCCTATGGGGTATTCTGAGTGAATCAGTTTTTTATGCCTAAGGAGTACTGGTGGCATTTGATTATAGACCTGCCCTGATGTTAAAAGCTGCCTTTAACAACATTTTAGATGATGAAGTATAGATTAAGCTTTCTGGATCTAGGGAGATCTGTATAAAACAATCTAAAAAGCATTCCCCAGTGGCCTCTTATAATTGTCTTACTTCTTTGATTCTCAAGAATACCTCTTTTGATGGCCCAGTATTTTAGAATGTCTTAAAATTGAAAATTAAAGACAGCAGACACAACCAGTACTCATTTTAATAATAATGAAACCAGTAAAATTCTGATAGTCTATGGGTAGAGCTGATATGAATCCAGAGAATACACAGGTATAGCGCTCAGCACAGTGAGGATAATAAGCGCTTGATAAATTGTATACACATACTACGATCAACATTTTTCCCTTTACATTTTGTGTATTTTGGAATAATATTTTAAAAGAAATAAGCAGGGAGCATAGGCCAACAAGAATTAGCATATGAGAGGAAACATGCACTGTACAAGCTATAGCCTGGAAAATATGAGGCTTCATTTATGTTCGGCTGACTTTTAAACAAAGGTGAGCCATGACATAAAAAGGAACAATACGCTGTTCAATACAATAGTACCAAGAGCATGAATATGGGGACAGAGCAATCAGGCAAGACTATCTGAAACGTTCTGCCTCCAAAGTCTTCTCACACGTTTTACTGACATAGATAGAAACCCACACGTGCTGGACTCTCTCTATGTTAAATGGTACCTTATTCTTTTTCAGGGAATCTTTCTCCGTCCCTTGTTTGCATTTCTTGTTGGCTGTAAAGATGTATTTTATGTCACCATCTTCAAAGGTGTATGGGTCATTCACTTCTCCCAAACTGTCTCCGGGTTGTTGTGATAGAGGCAATGGGTCAAGGAAGTGGAGTGGCTGCATCTGCGGCTGTTTGTCTTGCCAGATTTTAAACCGTTTGTTAGGTTGTGCTAAGAGTCTAAAAGACAAAATGACAATTGAAACAAGATAAACAAGGTTAAATGAGTTTCTTTAAAAAAAAGAGGCATTATGACAAAGCATTTACTTTTTGTAAAAAAAAAAAAAAAACTAAAAATTCACCTATATGGTGATTTGCTTTTATAATTTATATTCATGATTAAATAAAAGTTACTTAGTATACTTTTTCAAGAATATATGTTTTTGTCTCTGGGTCCATGAATTTCACTTAAGAGCACAGGTTCTCAGGACAGACTGCCTAGGTTTAAACTCCATCTGTGTCATTTACTAACTGCATGGCCCTAGTTTCTCAGTTATAAAATTACCATAATAATATGATATGGTGAAGATTAAATGAGTTAATCTATGTAAAGTGTTTAGAATGAGCTGATCAAAAGCACTGTAAATATTATACTAGATACATGATACATACACTTGAATGCAGGCAAAGCCTTCCTCAAAAATGTCAACATACAAAGAAGGCACTAATAGCAATATGGAAAGTCTCATAAAGCTATATTCTTTAATTAACAAACAGTAGGCCAAAAATATATTAATATATTCTGAGTGTACTAACATGGCACAAAGAGGTCTTTATATGCCCGTGTGTTTAAATGACATGTGTGCTATGCTGTATGTAGAACAAAGCATTTGACCATTAAAGATTTTCCATACGCAGAGTCAAGGACAAAGAAAAGTCGGCTTCAATTTTGAACCTGAAGTTTAGCAGGGAAAGATGGGGAGGGAGCCCATAGCCTTCCAGTGGATGGGTAGGTGGTGCAGAGAGCTGTCTTACCTTTGCAATGCAGTGCTCTCTGAGTTTACCTCCATTTTGGCATCACATCTCTCACCCTGGAGCTCTGGAGGCCTGAACTCAGCATCATCACAGGGAGGGAGACGATAACTATGCCACCACTTATCTGATGACTCCGGGTTCGAGGGCCTAATCCCACAATATAAGGCTGTCTCGCTGACCTCTGCCATGAGAGGCAGTCTTTGGCCTACGAGGACAGTTCTGTCATCCAGAGTAGACAACTGCTGGAGTTCTAGCCCATTTCCATAGAGGGCTGGATTCACAGGGACCGATGGTGGGTCCAAACTCTCTGTTTCCTGACCTCGTGGCTGAGGGCTGAGTGTTGGCGGCAGAGGGGATATAGGGGAATTAGGTGAATCCATAGGATTCAGATTCATTTGCTTGCTTGTATTTCTGGAAGGCACGGCCATTTGCTTATCATACTTCCTACTGCTAGACACCTCTAAGGAGGAGTCTATCCCTGCCAACCCTAGTTTCTGTCCTGTTGTATCTTGTTCCATGCATAATTCTTCGGCCACAGAGGGCCTATGGTGAAATGGTATTAACGGTCTCTTTTGCAGCTTGTCTCCTTTTTCCTGTCTTTCTGTTGTTTTGTGCTTAGAAGAAGCAGGAGGCGGTAAAGATGAAGATGATGATGGTCCTGCACTGAACCCTGGTTGAGATATTGTGGGAGGTCGATTGGGTCCTACTGCACAACGTTTTAAAAGCTTATGCCTAAAACGAGAGTAAACAATTACATCATTATAACATTAAAAAAAGAGATTCTCTGACAAAATTTTGTCTTTTAAAGCACACATTAGATGTACTAATACATATAAAAGGGCTCTAGTTTTTAATACCTTTAAAACTAAAAAGCGCAATATATCCGAATGAAAAATGAAGAATCAATCATATACAAGTTAAGCAGGTAAGAAATGGGCGTAACGAGAAATGTAAAATGCATTGCTAACCCCTACAAAATCACTGATTCAAAAAAACCCAAATCTTTTAGATTTGGTGAGGGCCTCAAATAACATGTTCAATATACTGCATCTTAAAACCATGAGAGTAGAGTCATGAGATCGTCTGCCAAGAAAAAACAAAGTTTCCAATTTCTATTTTATAACAGTCTACTAACTGCAATACAGAATGGCTTATAATGGCTTGTAGTGCTGTAAATTGGGAATAAAATAACTATGCAACTACTCTGCCTCATAGTGTGGAACTAAAACAGTAAGTTTCAATCCTAAAAACATTTAATAGGATAAATACACTAGAAACTTTATGTGCCACTATATTCAGGAAAGAAGGGATAAAAGACAACTTTGGATCTTACAGACACACGTTAAAATGATAGAAGTTAACAGCACACATACACAAATGCACCTGAACCGTCTAAGCAGAAAAACTAAGTCGGCTCACACCCTAACACACTTCTTGGCAAGCACGGGTGTGAGAAATGGCTCAGTAAGAGCCCACTAGATGATGCCAAGGTTTAATCTGTATAACAAAGTTACACTGCAGGTCAGTCAGTACCTCCCAATATATAAATCATTCCCAGGGAAAAATGTGAGCTCTCCTGCCGGTGTAGTAGTAACTCTCTGAGGCCACTAGGGTGGCATTAAATTACTGCTGCATTGCACTAAATGATGCCCTAGTGAGCAGTAAAACGGATTTGTGGGGCATAATGGGATGGTTTAGTGGGACAGCAGGATGGCTGCCCTGCTCCCGAAGGCCATTAAATAGTGGAAGGAGTGGACTGTACCATAATGGGTTTGGTAATCCTGCAGCAGATAATCTGAAAACACTCTTGCCAAAATCTTTGCTACTCTAAAAAAAATAAAAACAAACACTCCTGAACTTCTTCTCTTTAGGCCCAAAGAGCATGGTACCACAATAACATGTGAATGTCTCATCAGAAACTATCTCAGTGATATCTTATGAAGGTACTTATTTTAGAACCTAAAATTTAAGGCTTTTAGATAAAACATTCTAATTTGGATTTTCTCAGAGAACATAACCATACTAGTTCTTTGAGAGATACTATATGATACTCTCCTCAAAGTAAAGATTTTTTGCAAAGTAGATAATCTAGTCATAAAGCATGTTTTTCAACTGGTTTTCATGACTCAGCTACATTGCAAATGGTTAGAATGAGGAATGCACAATAGGTAGGAGAGAATCACAGTGCATCTCAGCAGAAAAGGAACCTGGTGTAGGCAGTGGGAAATCAGACTAAGATGGCACACTATATGGGTGACTGGTGGTAGGAAGAAACCTGAGGCAGGACCCAAACATGTAGAAATAGATCATCACTAAAAGAACAAGGAAAGGAGAAGGACTAGAATGGACATTTCAAAGGAAGTCAGTTTGAAATCCAGTGACCGATTACATCTAAAAAGTGAAGAAAAATAAATGATACTCTACAGGCTGAGAAAGTTGTGATAAAAATGACCACAATACGGTCCCAGGTATGTGGGGAAGCATACATGGCAAAAGTTAAGGATTTTTCCTTTTCTTTTTCTTTTTTTGAGATGGAGTCTTGCTCTGTCACCCAGGCTGGAGTGCAATGGTGCAGTCCTGGCTTACCACAACCTCCGCCTCCTGGGTTCAAGCGATTTTCCTGACTCAGACTCCTGAGTAGCTGAGATTACAGGCACGCGCCACCACGCCCAGTTAATTTTTGTATTTTTTGTTAGTAGAGATAGGGATTTACCATGTTGGTCAGGCTGGTTTCAAAGTCCTGACCTTGTGATCTGCTTGCCTCTGCCTCCCAAAGTGCTGGGATTACAGGCATGAGACACCGTGCCCAGCCTAAGGATTTTTCTTAAAGGCATTCCCCAAAATACAAGACTATATAAAAGTCAGGTTGGGACAGAAGTTTGAAAGTCAACGGAATGGTGCCTTGGTATGCATATAGTTATAAAAAAGACCTGAAGATATGAACATTTGGCAAAGACATAGAGTAGTGATTCCAGATAACAAAAACAAAAGCATTATTTATTTACACTTAATGTGTTACAAAAATAATTCCAGGTAGCTAATAAAAATGTGCTAAGAATCACTAAATAGTTTATTTAAGTGAAAAAATATGGGTTACGGAAAGAGCAGGGAAAATAAGACAAAAGGCAAAAGTTAAATACACTACAATTTATATCCTATGTATGTGCTTAAGGCTGGCCATAACATGGCTGTGAGCTATCCATAAATTAATGTTACTAGAAAAATACTTTTTGTCACACAATTCACAACAGCCTAGAGACAAAAGTAGGTATTCAGCTGCAGTATACCACACCTATTCTAAGACCAGAGAGAGGCTCTCACATGCTGAGAGAGGGAACCTTTAATGAGGAAACAACTTCTTCAAAAACATCCTCCCTGAAAAATCAATAATGAGTTTCATTAGGCTTATCCTTACATCTCTCAACAAGAGGCTACCAAGGCAGGGCTTGATAAAATAATCAATTCAGGGGGCAGGAGAGAAGAGGAAAAGGTGTCAAAGCTCTTCTCTAAGTGTACACACGCAGCTTCTGCATATATTGCAGGGGGCATATGCACCACCTCCTCAGCCTGAAGCCAAGTCACTTACGCTACATTAAGAAGATCTAACTAGAGACATGAATGGCCATCTTCTAAATACGCTTATCTCAACTCAACTTTTTATAAACACACAACAGTATCGAATTTGAAAGGGCATATTTCAGAAGCAGGGCTACTCAAAATAGTCCAGTCTAAGTGAAAAATCATCACCACTTCTGTCAAATGAGCTGGGAGATAAGACTTACACCCACTTAAAGAATTAAGAACCCTAATAAAAACCCATGACAATACGATTCTTTGCTACAACAAAGAGGGGTAAGTCAACAGAATATCCATGAAGAATGCAAAAATGTTCTACAAAAAAGCAATCTGAGGCCTTATCCAAAGAACAAAAGGAATATAATTAAGATATCATGACTGCAACAATTTTAGCTTTTAGCAGTTGTGACCAAATACCTGTCTCAATCAAAAAACACCACTGCTAGCAACAAAACAAATTATCTACAGAAAGTATCTTTAATCTAAATTCTATTGACTCAAGCCAATCTGTTTTTAATGTGTATTTCTACTTTGAAATTAAGAGTAGTTAAATAAAGTCATTTAAAGGACTAAGAATTGTCTTGTCAAACTGATGCCTTTAGTTTTAAAGTTGCTAACTGCAAAAAAGTTGTGGCAGCAATTTGGTAACAGGGTCAACTGTCTAATAAGCTCTGAGTCCTGACGATAAAACTGTATCATCTGCATGTAAAAAAACAACTAATCTTTTTCTTCTCTACGGAAGGAGGATGGAGAATTAGGAAAAACTGATCTGTGAGGCTAGGAGATGAGTCAACAAGATGTGCCATCATTTGATCTCACTACTATTTTGGCTTTTTTATTACCTACCTAGAACAAGAACAGCTGACTCTTTGGGTTGGATCCACAAAATCCCAAGTAGCAGGATTGCTAGCAGGCTCTTCTTCAAGAGTTGGAGTTGACATTTGGCTCCTCCTAAAAAGGTTAAAAATGTGACTTATGTATGAACATAATACCCATAGCCCTGGGGAAAAAAATGTTTAAGAGTTGAATACATTTCATTCAATGGTAATGTTATCCTGCTGACATACAGTTCAGAGCAACCGACGAATAAAACTACCTGTTTTATGTACTGGAAGCAGGATTCAAAATGTTTCTATTTGGCTGGGTGCAAATGTTTCTATTTACAGGTGGCTCATACCTGTAATCCCAGCATTTTGGGAGGCTAGGTCGGGCAGATTACTTGAGTCCAGGAGTTTGAGACCATCCTGGGCAACATGGCAAAACCCCATATGTACGAAAAAAAATACAAAAATTAGCTGGGCATCACGGCATTTGCCTGCAGCCCCAGATATTTCAGAGGCTGAGGTGATTGCTTACTGGTAGCATGTAAATTCTGAGTTAGGAATGATGGTGATGCCAATCACAGATTGTCCACATGTGTGGCTGAGACAGACACCTTTGCTTTCTGATGGTTCAATGTATACAAACATTGTTTCATGCACAAAATTGTTTAACATAGTATATAAAATTACCTTCAGGCTACGTGCACTTGAAACATAAATGAACTCTGTGCTTAGACTTAAGTCCCATCCCAAGATATCTCATTATGTATATGCAAATATTCCAAAATCTAAAAAAAATCTGAAATCCCAAACAATTCAGGTCCCACGCACTTTGGGTAAGATACTCATCCTGTAAAACATTTACTAGCATTTAAGAGCAGTATTTCTAATGTGAAATAGAAAATAAAAGTATATCCTACATGTCACTGTTAATTGGTAGCAAAAAGCGGATCGTTATTGTTACACAATAAAATGTATAAGGGGCAATATTTTTGGATAGCTCATTTTGCTACAGCAGATACTGCAAAGCATTTCAACAGTGGCTCTACAGGAATTTCTCTCACTTCTCTGCCCTCCGCTGCCCTCCTGGTTGTCTCACCTCCCTATTCTGTGCTGCTGAGAGAGGGGCTATGACCTGTTAAGAGTTGTGGAGGTGCAAGGCTGAGAGTGATTAAAAATCAAAGATGATAAATGAAAGGAAAAGAAAAAGAAAGTATTTACTTGGAAGTAATCTAGGCATTGCAGACACAAGTAAAAATATCTATACCAATTATTCTAAAGGAAAGGACCATTATAAAGTGACTAGAGGTATCTTTTAAATTCTAGAACGTGACATGATTTTCCACTGCAATTATTTTAGAGTTTATCTACCACATCTTCAATGGCCTATTCTAGAATAAATTCACTGGCCAATAAATATTTACTATGAAATTGCTAAAAGCTGTATCCAAAGGACAGGTTTTATATCTGTATAAAAACTTTGAATAGTAGTCACTTAAGAAATACTTCATTGGCTTCTAAATGAGGAGAGTTGTTGGAAGTTATTGACAATAATGTCCATATTCATCTGTTCCAGAGAATCAAGACTCATTTGTCTACTTTCATTAGTCAAGAAAGTAGACATCTACTCATATTAAAACAGATATGAAACTGTGCTGATTATGTTTACATAAATCTTGATAACTGGAACAGCATTTATTGACTACTGTTTGTCATTATCATTTAGGCAATTAAAATAATCATCAGCAGTCTTTTCTAAGAATCAATTCTCCCCTTTTTCCAAAAATATGTTAAAGAAGGATGGCAGGCTGATTGGAAAGGAATGAAAGTTAAGTGGGAGAAGAAAAAAAAACATGTTTCTCAAATCAACAAATAGGAGCACAGCAGATAATACACACCCCTCCAACTGTCATCAGTCAAGTTCAAAAATGTATTATTAATTACAACTAAGGCCAGTATACAATAGTAAATCAACAAGGAAAGTTCTTTTCCTTCACAATTGGGAGGCATTCATACATTGAGATATACAAGGAAAAAAAACCAAATTCCTGGTAACTGTCCTAATACCCATGGTGAACCTCTGAGTCAGTTGTGCTGAAAAATATCAGGTCAACACCATGCCAACCTGTACAGTATCAGGAACTTGAAAATTTTCCTGGATAATCAAATCAAGTACAGTAAATGTCTTGATTTTAATATCTTTATTTTGAACTTTATCTATTAAATTCAAAATGATGAAATACCAATCCAATGACCTCATTGCACTATTTGGTTACATAATAGTGCAATGTGATTGACATTTTTCAGGTAGCAATCAAGGAGATGGAACTAAACTATGATCTAGATAGAATCCAGAAAACATACTTGTACTGGGTTCTGTTGAGGATGCATTCCTTCCAGACTCGATGGACCATATGATTGTGGAGTTTTGGAGGAATCTTCCCCGATCTCTTTGGACTGTGCATAGTTATCATCCCCCCATCTTGGGAACCTAGGTGACTGGCAGCACTCTGCATACCTCCACTCTCGCCTGAAAAAAAAAAAAAGGCAATTTGGAATATTAGAATTTTCTGAAAAGGTTTCCTACTTCATAGACTGCTATCATATTTAACATAAGTATGTATTTTAATTGTTGAAACTAATATACATGTAGCTCTTTCCCTATCCCCTGGCAATAACACTATCTATAATTATGAGTAAAATCTGTATCAGAATGGCTTTTTTTCCCCCGGCTCTTTGTCCATAAGATTCTTTGTTTTCTCCCTAAAGCAATCAATCACATCAACACTCACACACCCATAAGGGCACACACATACAGAGGCACTCCTATTCCACGTGTATTGGACACAACTTAGAAGGAAGGGTTCATACATCACAATATTAAAGATGCAAACTTTAACACAGTCAATGAGTTTCAAGGCAAAAGAAAACAGTAGAGGGAGCTTTATACTCATGTAGCTAAATGGCTGTACAACATCAGCACACAGTGCCCTGGGTAGGAAAAAGAAGGTAATGGCACAAAGCTTTTAACAAGGTCAAATTTCAAGTTTGTGTGTGGTACTGTTTGTCCTTACGCCTGACACTATGTATTTAAACCTTAGTACAAAAACACTGAAAGAGGTTGTCTTGACATTTTATTTCAAAGGATTAAAAATTCACTGGTTTCTCTCTAGTAACTCCACTTAAGTTTTTCCAAACATAGTTATGTATATAGTCTATTTCTTTCAACTATTTCATTATGATTGATGATGATACTGGCTGCTGTTTACATTTTGAGTATTTTACTGTTTCTAATATAAAAAAATACTTAAGTCAATTTCCAGTATTAAATTCTGATTGAATCACGTTCATCTATTTGACTTAGTAAGTATATGATGAGTTTCCTTCTCAATAGAATTATGACAAAAAACATCTTGACCAAAGTCAAGATGAAAAAGAAAGAAATAACCTTATAACACAAATTAAATATTCTTGTTATCAATGCAAGAAGATGATTATAATATGAGCTGAATGGTCAGGCTTACCTCTATTTAAACAACAAGACCAAAACGCTTATATTCTAAGGAAATGAAGCTCTCTTGTTTCTGATAAAAGTATTACCATATTACAAATGAGATTTGAACTTTTGTACAAAAGAAATTTGAACTTTCATTGCTACCTTTTATTTTAAAACTTCCGAACTTGGTTCATGATGCAAAAGAATCCATTTCCATTTTACAATTGCTTTTCAAACACTAATTATAAAACTCTAGACAAACTAGACAAGAAATAAACAGAAGTAGGTAACAAAGATCTTCTCCCCAAAATGTCCTACAATATAGCTAAAGAGACCACATGTCCATGGTATCATAAAGAAACAATTTATGACCAATAAAGGAAAGAGTAGGGAGAAACAAGCCACAGAAACTTTTCTGATTGAAGCTAGGTTGAAGCTTTTCAGTAGCACTTAATGACTGAAATTAAAATCTGAGTGGTATCTTAGATGAAAGTAAACAAAACTTGTTACTCCAAGCTGTTAAAACACATGTTGAATGTTACTTGCAGTTACCTCTATACATCAAACAAAGAGGCAAGTGGGTATACCAATCCAGATAAGGTATGAGTAATGTCACTAAAACTATTTGGCCCTCCTAAGCCCTCTGCTAATTCAGGAGAATCTCAGTGATTTTTAGAGGGTAAGTACCCCATTCTGTCCTATATCTAGAAAAATATGGCATTCAACTATAGAATGTCAAGGCTGACCAAGATTTTCTCTAATGCAGCATTAAGACTCATAATCTGTAATTCAACATCCTGTGATAGGAAAATTTCGGCAAATTCATTTTACTGCAAAGATATCAGGAGCTTCTGTTCAGTTTTGTGTGTTTAAGGGATAAGGCAACATCAGGAGATTTACTTATCCAAGGCATAACACAAGACCATACAGAGTTAAGGAGGAAGGAATTTGAAGATCCATAGTTAATTAATCCACACTGAAATCCCCCATAATCAAATCTTCTTGATTCTGAATTATGACTATTAAGAGTTCTGAACTGATCAGAGGTCAAAGTATCATGTATATAGCAGGACTGCAATTTTAAGGTGAATACAAGTTTCACTAAGTACAGAGCAAAAGAAAAAACAAAAAAATAAACAAAAGTGGGTAATTTAATAATGCAGTACAATTGTTAGAAATCCAAACTGTGATATGAAATTAAAAACTTTTCAAAATACTGATAATTCTAATTTTTCTATTAGCGTATCTTCTTTATAATGATTGCTACAGAAGACTGTGAAAGTTCTTTTTTAGTTTAATATAGTTTGATGGATGACAAACCCTTTGACAAGGAATCATCCAAATTCTCTGCTCTACCAAATGAAAGCTGGAAGTACTTTTTTTATTTCTTAGAAACCGGGTCTAGCTCTGTCGTCCATGCTTGAGTGCAGTGATGCTGTCTTGGCTCACTGCAGCCTCTGCCTCCTGGGTTCAAGTCATCCTCCCACCTAAGATTCACAAGTAGCTGGAACTACAGGCATTTGTCACCATGCTCAGCTAATTTTTGTATTTTTTGTAGGGATGGGATTTCGCCATGTTGCCCAGAATGGTCTCAAACTCCTGAGCTCAAGCGATGCACCTGCCACAACCTTCCAAAATGCTGGGATTATAGGCATGAGCCACTGTGCCTGGCCTTGAATGTACTTTTTTTTTATTTTAACCATCTCAGCAAATACATGACTCTTAATAGAGACATGTTGTCCACTCCTATGTCTCCCACAAAACATCTGAGTAATTTCCTCCAGATAACTTAGTAATGTCTGCGAAAATTTGAGTTTTGAATATTGCTTTAAATTATTGCTACCACTTGTATATGATTTTATTGTTTATAAAGCACTTGCATATATTACCTTATATGTATAACAACCCAATAAAGTATGTTTTTATCAGAAAAGGAAACTGAGATTCAGAAAAAGTATGAGAATTAACAAGGTCAGTCACCTTGTAAAAGATATAGCCAGGTTTTATAGCTAGGTGTGTTCAATCACAAAGTCTATGCTTTTCCCCAACAGCTTCTTTAACCATGAACATTTATTGAATGCCCACTATCGGGCAAGCATCGTGCTAAAAACTTTGAAATTTTTTCTTACTATGGTAATTTTCACGAGGATTATGTTTGTATCATGCTTGATAGTTTCTTTTCAAAGTTTAGCTGCCAAGGCTTTATTTACTCTAATGTTCCTGCCAGCTTGGCCCACATTCCATGCTTATAAATAAAGAATCTCACTTCAGCTCAAGTATGATGACTATCCCTTCCATACTGACCACATTTCTAATTAAAATGAGGTCAATTACAACAATAACAGAGTTAATATAGGAAATACACTACTCAACAGAGGGCAAAAATGCTCCCAATTTAAACAATTTCTAAATTTTTCCATGAAGACAGGCAGTTCCAACTGCCAAAACTGTCCCAAATAATTAATATTTATTATTAATGCAGACACATTACTGATAGGAAAAAGTATTTATTCAGAGCTCCTACAAGCTAGCTGAACTTTATATCTAACAGAGAAAGAGTTGTCCAAGGCTTGTCCCTGGCTGACAATGACCACTGGGGCAGAGGCTTCAGACATTCTCTAATTTAGCATTCTTCAATTGTTAAAACTTTTTTAAAAAGCAACCTACATTTTGTCTATGTGAACACACACATATGTAAAGGGGCAGGTGTGTGTGCAAACCTTAAGAGAATCTAAACTTTTTTTTTTTTTTTTTGAGACAGAGTCTCGCTCTGTCGCCCAGGCTGGACAGTGGCATGATCTCGGCTCACTGCAACCTCCACCTCCCAGGTTCAAGTGATTCTTCTGCCTCAGCCTCCTGAGTAGCCGGGATTAGAGGCATGCACCACCACACCCAGTTGATTTTGTATTTTTAGTAGAGACAAGATTTCACCATATTGGCCAGGCCAGTCTCGAACTCCTGACCTCATGATCCACCCATCTCGGCCTCCCAAAGTGTTGGGATTACAGATGTCAGCCACCATGCCCAGCAAGAATCTAAACCATTTAATAACAATAAAGACTAATATGTACAGAATTAAAAATTCTGAAGTGTATGAATTCTGTTTGTTTACAGTCTTCCTTCTCCATTTTGTAAAATCCTTATGTTACTCTACTACCTCCATCTTTTCCAACAGGAATTTCTGTTTTCTCACCTGTTCTATGGCAGGTAGACCATACAATTGTCTGAGCTCTCTTTTACCCAGGACACTCCTGGGTCCTACTCACCTAGGACAGCCTGTTCAGGAGAGGTGGGAGGGGTCAGAGGCATCCCACAGTTACTTGGGTCCTTCACACTACCAAGTCCTTGCTGCCCAACCGTAATGTGGCCTCCAGCACTGGCAACACTCTGAGGAACCGGGATGTCATTCTGAGAGATCAAAACAAATGCTGAAGGGTAAACCATCCGAACACCTCCTATAAGCAAAGAAAACAAGGAGAAAACCAGGACTGAGAAAGAATTCACACAAGACTTCCAATTTTATTAATCCAGTGGTCAAAGCTCAGTGGTGAAAATGAGATGCTCATGAAGTGCTGCCAAAAGTGATAAGCTTCATTCTCTCCTAAGTTAATAGCTGTTTAAACATGTGTTCCAACAGGATCATAATAGCATTTGGAATGCAGGGACCTTGGGTGCTTCAGGCAAGATAACTACTAAGCACATATCATTTTGTCAAGAGAATTTTTTTAAAAAGACGGGAAAATTATGGAGATTATTTCTGACGAATCTGAATTATTATCTTTTTAAATTAAGGAAGAGGAAGAAGAATAAAGTTCTTCAGGCAAAATATTTTCTCTTACCAACAATTACTTCAACTGCCACAGGGAAATCATCATCATATCCCAACTCATCTTCCTCTTTCAATTCCTCTTTCTTTTTTAGCACCATCGGGTAGAAATACTGCCATTCCTCGATCAACTTGCGAGTGGCTGGGTCTGACATCTTGTATGCTTGGCCTGTCAGCGTCCCATTTAAGCCATAAGGACTTACCAGTACTATGGAGGGGAGGAGAAACATATGCTACACATTAGAGAAATAATTCCTACTTAAGTGCAACACTAAATATGTGGTAATTTTAGGTTACAGTATCACTTAATGTACATTGTTCTTTATTTCCTATTTAAAGTATGATTTAAATGAAATTTTTTTTAAAATTATTTTTGTAGAGGCTGGGTCTCACTATGTTGCTCAGGGTGGCCTTGAACTCCTAGATTCAAGGGATCCTCCTGCCACAGCCACAAAAGTATGGTATTTTGAAGTTTCTTGTATTAACATTTCGTATTATTTATATGCCTCTCACCTCCCACAATTTTTAAAGGAAACAAAATATGAATAGTACAATGTTATCAGACAGCTATGCTTTGAAACATATATGCATCTGTTTAATAATTGCTTGTACAATGTAAACATTGAATCTTCCAAAACAGAAGAAAATCATTCAATATATATATTCAAAACGCTGTCTAAAACTTGAACACTCTTGTGGTTCCTGAGACTTCCTAAACATCTGTGGTAATCAAAGAATAACATATAAATAAAATTTCAAATAGTGGGAAAGTCTAAATGTATAAAAGCTTGAAGCATGATAGTTATCATTTCAGTTTTGACTGTTTTAGAGGCCTGTTGATAAAACAACTCTAAGTAAAATTTTATTTAACTCAAAGTAAAGGACCCAAAGTCCTCTTTCTTCTTTCAGTATTTGATCTTGATGTCATTTTCACTGAGTGAGACACAGTGAATTACCCAGCCAGTTCATGGCCTTGAAGTGAGTACCTCAATCTTCCAAATAACACTTTTCTAAGGAGATAAAGGCCACTTTTTCATAATCCTAATTTTATTTATTTATTTTTTTTTTGAGACAGTCTCACTCTATAGCCCAGGCTGGAGTGCAGTGGTGCGTCCGCGGCTCATTGCAACCTCCGCCTCCTGGGTTGAAGCGATTATCCTGCCTCAGCCTCCTGAGTAGCTGGGATTACAGGTGCATACCCCACCATGCCCAGCTAATTTTTTTGTATTTTTGGTAGAGACGGGGTTTCACCATGCTGGCCATGCTGGTCTCGAACATCTGACCTCATGATCTGCCCACCTCGGCCTCCCAAAGTGCTGGGATTACAGGTGTGAGCCACCGTACCCAGCAATCCTAATCTTTAACGTGGTCATTCAACGGAATGTCTTCTTTTGTTTATTTTTTTCAAGAGGTAGATGATATGTCACATCAATCGAGAGAGATAGCTACAGACATCATATGTATTGTGGAGTCTTTCTGCTGTTCCTCAATGATCCAAATGGGATAAAAATACTCCAACTAACAGAGTTAATCAAGGGTAATTTTTTGCAAAAATGCTTCCAGGAAATTCCCACATCAATTTGGATAATTACGTTCATCATAATTATCCTTAAGGACAGCAACTGCCTTAGTATGGTCTTCCTCCACACCAATCATGGAAAATAAGCAGAATAATGCTCCACAAAACTATTTTATGACTTCCTTTAGTGACAAATCAAAAAAATTAAAAGTGGTCTACAGGGACCTGGTATTCCTAATATTATCGTCCCCAATTTTGAAGATTAGAAAGGAAATTCTCTTCCCTCATGACTAGTTATTCCTACTATTATTACCATAACTAAACGCTTTTATTGTGAATGATGAAAAGTTGGATGAAGTCAGATGGTCCTCAGCACTTTACACTCAAGAAAACAGTATTTTAAAAATTCTGACAAGTCATAATTTGCAAATACTGTATAATTTGCACTGTACAGTTTAAGAATTGGTTCTGATGGCTGTGGCTGATAGAAAAGAAAAAAAATTGGGTTTTGAATTTTCTAGTAGTTCATACACTAAACACCCCACTTTACACAGCTTAAAATGTGTTGCAGTAGGGGAGCTGGAATTAAAAATTAGGACACAGCTAAATGTGGATTCAATGTTTTCTCTTACCTAAAAAAAAAAAATTGTATTATCTTTGGGGCAAGAAACAGATGCTTTCATTGAATTAAATCAGAATAGTTTATAGAAAACAAAAAATAAATAAAATGGAGGCTAAATGCTCATGACAGACTGTTATAGCAATTAAAATATTTTACTCAAGTCTGTTAAAATATGTGTTTTTAAAAATTGTATTGTGTGATATGCTAAGACTATTTCAGCCAGACATCTCTAGTAATAACATATTAGACTGAACCAAAAAAAAGACTGTTTCCATATGGTTCAATCTAATATTATAACATTTAAAATCTGTTATTCTTAGAACATTCTGAATTCCAAAGACAAAACAAAGATTTATAAAGCTCAGATCAAAAGGACATGAAGTTATATTGGTGATATCTAGGTGGTAAAGCTGAGAATTAATGAAAATACGAATGTATTAGTTAAATTACAACTAAATGCCTTATTACCAAAGCAGTTTAAAACAAAGGTAATAACATCACTGAAGAAACTATACACTAGGAATTCTAGAACTATGATTCTGGTTGAAATTTCAAATACTAAATTTAATGGTAATCTTCTATTAACCGTTACATTACTAAAACCTTGTTAGTAAACATAACAATGGAAACCTTTAATTTATGACTATGGTCAATTACTCATTGAATTATATTTTTCAAGTATTTATTGATTTCCCTCTGTTCTGAGAAAATTCTACATTTTATTCTTACAAAAGAATACACATAAGACCATATTATACATTCGATAAGCTTCAGCAAAAAACTAATATACTATTATGACTTAATCTTTTCTCCTTTCTTCAAAAACTGACCCTTATGCTTGGCTTTAAAATGTCTGTTTAAGATAACGTCTCACGCTGCAAAACTTTATTGGGCAAGACAGTTTTCTACTTGCTGGTGGATAGGGTGGAGAGCAGAACATCGTACTTACCTTGAAATGGTGCAGGTGAAGACTGAGCCATGTGTATATGCTCCTCATTGATCAAATAAATTGGCTGGTGCTGGGCAATCTCCACACTTGTGCATACATTACTTTCTCCATGCAGAAAGAATGTGAAAGCACAGGACAAATGCTCACTACAAAAGAGAGAATGAGAAAATCAACTTTCTATTTTGGTAGGAAATGGGTGCTAGAAACAGGAACTACAGATAAAATATAGCTCTACTTTATCAACCATCCAGTAAGGCTGACTTTTAATTGATTGTGGGCGAAAAAGAAACTTCTAATTCATTATTGACAAACTAAGCTGCCAGGTAAGTGTGGAAATAGAGATATACTGCATTAAGAACTTTTTAAAGTTACTATACAAAATGTTTCCAGTTTCATTTGCATAAAATTTAACCCTTATGCCAACTATAAACACCTAAGAAAAGAGAAAGAATTGGCTGGGCGCAGTGGCTCATGCCTGGGAGGCCTAGATGGGCAGATCACAAGGTCAAGGTTTCGAGACCAGCCTGACCAACATGGTGAAACCCTGTCTCTACTAAAAATACAAAAATTAGCTGGGTGTGGTGGCACGTGCCTGTAAAGTTACTCAGGAGGCTGAGCCAGAATAACTGCTTGAACCCAGAAGGTGGAGGTTGCAGTGAGCTGAGATTGTGCCACTGTACTCCAGCCTGGGCAACAGAGTGAGATTGGATATTGGAAAAAAAAAAAAAAAAGAATTGGAATTTTTTCTATCGTCTCAGTGTCTAGCACTCAAAGTAAGTCAAATAAATGAATAAACACTTAAAAGACTTATTTTTTAAAGTGGCCCACTGACTCAGTACAAAAGCTCACACCTGTAATTCTGATGTTTTGAGAGGCTGAGGCAGAAGTATAACTTGAGGCCAGAACTCAAAACCAGCATGGGCAACATAAGACCCCATCTCCACCAAAAATAAATAAATTAATTAGCCAGGTATGGTGGTGTATGACTGTAGTCTTAGCTCCTCAGGAGGCTGAGGTGGGAGGCTTGCTTGAGCTCAAGGGTTCGAGGTTGCAGTGAACTGTGATCACGTCACTGAACTCTACTGTGGACAACAGAGCAAGATCCTTGTCTCAAAAACAAGTGGCTTACAAACAAGATCAGAAGGCAACCCCTCAGCACATTTTTGTCAAAATTGTCAACTTTGGCCCTAAACTAGCCATAACATATCTCCATTTCTCAAAATATTTTATAAGAACATTTGCCTGATGAAATAAAATCACTTTCACTAAATAAAGACAAGCAACCACCATTTTTTAAAAGTCATCTCCAAGATGCCACTTCTTTTCAAAACTTCTCTAAAATATTATAAAGTACATATGGAGTACTACTCAAAAATAATACTAAATTTTGTTTCAAGTATAAAATTATAATGCTTGAAAGGAAGAAGTGAAATAAAATGTTACTCTATCACACAATGACACATATATATTCTTTCACTGATATGTTTAGATAACATTTTTTGTTTCACCAAAATATAACATTTCACCAATAGGAAACACCCAGTCTTGGTATTTGGGTATTTAGCATGACAAGAGTAAATTCAAGATAGTGACTATACAATTGTATAAGAATTTTGAAAAAAGTTTTAAAAACCCTCGATACCATACTTCTAAGTTTAAAAAGTTCACAAAAAGCAAAAAGGCACATAAACATCTACAGGTAATAGTAAAAACATGCTATCCTTTATGAAAATGACACTAGAAACATATCATCTTCTACATATAACATTATGCCTGGCATATTAAATAGGACCAAAATATAGTTTTACTGATTGTGGACTGGCTTATTTTTCAGCTGCAAATTTCACCTAAGGGGGTTTGAGCTGACTTATCACTATTCATGCCCACTATCCCATGTAGTTTCTGGTTTATTTGTAAGAAGCTGGTGGGAGAAATAAATGTAGACTGTAGCCACAGAGGATGTTCTCTATTCCACCAACTCCCAACTGTGCATGGGAATAAATACAACCAACATTTATCTAAGAATGGTGCAAGGAGCTTGAAGTGACATTGAATAAAACACAGTCCTTGCCCTCAAGGAGCACATTCACTAGCAAGAGACTGATATGAAAGCACATGAATAAAATAAAGCCAGGCACAAACATACAAATAATAATAAAAACAAAATGCCATAGAAAGGCTAATGAACAGTGATTTCTTCAATTTGGAATATACAAATGCTTCAGACAAGAACGAACAAAAATCTGAGAAATGTCCACACAGGTATTTTGCTCAGCTTTTAATCTGGTTGGTTTCTGCTACTGACTTGAGCTCCTTAGATATTCCAGGTATTAATCCCCTGTCAGACATATTGTTTGCAAATATTCTCTCCTATTCTATGGGTTATTTTTTCAGTCTGTTGGTCGGTTCCTTTGCTGTGCAGAAGCTTTTTAGTTTGATGTAATCCCATTTTCTATTTTTGCTCTTATTACCTGAAGTTTTATTTTTAAAATCCTTGTCCAGATCAATGAATGTGAAGCAGCATTTCTCCTATGGTTTCTTATAGTAGTTTCATACTTTTGGGGGTCTTGTAATAAGTTTTTAAATTGAGTTGGTTTTGTATATGGTGAGAAACAGGGGTCTAGTTTCTTTCCTCTACATGTAGAAATCCAGTTTTCCCAGCATCATTTATTGAAAAGCGACTATTCTTTCCTCCAGTGTGTGCTCTCGGCACCTTCTTTTAAGTGTCTGTTGATGAGTGAATTTATTTCTGGGCTCTCTATCCTGTTCCATTGATTTCTGTGTCTGTTTTTATGTCAGTATTATGCTATTTTGATCACTATAGCTTTATAGTATATTTTGAAGTCAGGTAGTGTGATTTTTCCCCCACCACTGCTTGGTTCTTATTAAGAAAAAAAAAAAAAAGGCCATGCAAATGGCCAACAGGTATATGTTTTAAAAAATGTTCAACATGAGTAATCATCAGGGAAATGAAAACCAAAACCACAGTAAGATATCCCTTTACTCCAATTAAAATGGACATCATCAAAAAAATAACAGATAACAAGTGTTGACAAGGATGTGAAGAAAAGAGGACCTTTATACAATGTTGGTGGGAATGTAAATTAATACAGCAATTAAGAAAAATATTAGAAATAGAACTACAATATGATCCAGTAATCCCGTCACTGGAGATACATCCGAAGGAAATGAACTCAGTATTTCAAAGAGTTATGCCCACTCCCATGTTTATTCATTATTATTCACAATAGTTAAAGATATGGAATCAATCTAAGTGTCCATCAAGGGATGAATGAAGAAAATGTATATAATACACAGTGGAATACTATTAAGTTATAGAATGAAATCCTGTCATTTGAGACAACATGGATGAACCTGGAGGGCATTATGTTAAGTGAAGTAAGTCAGACACATAAAGACAAATACCACATGATCTCACTCACATGTGGGATCTTAAAAAGCTTATCTCATAGAGAGAACTGAGATTATCAGAGGCAGGGGAGGGGAAGGAGAGAGTTGGAAGAGGTTAGCCAACAGTTAACAGTTAGGAACAATAAGTTCTAGTTTTCTATTGTAAAGCAGGGTAACTAGTTAACAATAATGCATTGTATATCTCAAAATAGCTAAAACAGAGAATGTTCTTACCACAGAGAAATGATAAATGTTTGAGGTGATTAACAAATCAAATTTGTTAATTACCCTGATTTGATCATTACACACTATATACAGGTATCAAAGCATCACACTGTAGTTCACAAATATGTACAATTATTATGGGTCAATTTAAAATAAAATAGAACTTAAAAGGAAAAAGAAAAAAATAGAGTTTAATAGTAGAAACAAAAGAAATAAGAGAAACCACGAGGCAAGGAACAGATGTGGTTAAGAGAAGGATGTAGTTTGGAAATTCTAAATAGAGGAATGGCGGGATGGTAACTGGAAAGGAGTGAAAAGAAAAAAAAAGATGTCAGGAGAGACATCGAAAGACAGACATCGAAAGACTTGTACATGCAAAATAAGAGGGAGCTAATTCAAGGATTGGTTTAAGAAAGTCTAAAGAATTGTTATAAAAATTACAAAATAGTATTCATTTGAATGTGCTATGTCCCAAAAAAACAGAGTTGAGAAGCATAAAGAAAAATAAAAAAGACCAAAATCAAATAAAGAATTTTTTTATATTGACAACTTAAAAAACAAAATGTCCTTTTAAAAGAGACACGGAAAACAAGAAAAATAGGCAGTTATAGTGGAGATGTTAACAGAAGCCACCAGTAACTATATAATTTTTAGCAAGTTATTTGATCACTCTGATCAGTTTCCATATATGTAAAAGCACCTGTTAGAGCAGACTGCTGGGCCCCTGGGGCTCTGATTCAGGTGGTTTGGGGGGGCCCCATAAATCTGCATTTTTAACAAGTTTCCATGTGATGCTGCTGCTGCTCCTGGCTGAAAGACTACACTTTGACAATCACTGGATTTGATAATGACTAAATTCTTTCCCAACTAATAAATTCAATTTTTTCTAAGATCATATAAAACAAGGACAGGAAGGACAGCACTGACACTAGAAAGTCAAATCCCCCTGTGACCTAGCAACAGCACTTCTAAGAATTTATCCAACAGATAAAACTATGGAATTGAGTAGTTATAGATTACAGAACTGCTTGTAATAAAGTCTGAACAACACTAAAATGTCCATCAGTAGAGAACCTGTTAACTAAACTATGGTATATAAGCTACAAAGTAATACCCTGTAGCCATATAAAAGGAAATGATCACATTGATAGGGAAAAAATTCCAATGAAGACTGTAATGCGAAAAAAGGAACAAGGTACAAAATGGTAAGAATAATATACACCCAGTTGTATAAAATGGGAAAGTGGGGAGAAAAATATATCCACACATAATTTGTTTACATTGGCATAACATTTTTATGAAAAGATCATTTAAAAAACCTAATAATGGCTGGGCAAGGTGGCTCATGCCTGTAATCCCAGGACTTCAGGAGGCAGAGTTGGGTGGATCGCTGAGCTCAGGAGTTCGAGACCAGCCCGTGCAACATGGCCAAAACCCCATCTCTACAAATAATACAAAAATCAGCTGGGTGTGGGCTAAGGTAGGACGATCACTTGAGCCTGCAGAAAGCCCAGACCATGCCACTGCACTTTAGCCTGGGTAACAGAGAGACTCTGTCTCAACACACACACACACACCCCTAAAAATAAAAACACACCTAATAATATTGTTCCCTCAGGGAATGAAACAGCATGACTAAGGGAGAAAGATAATTCACAATTTTTTTTATACTTGTAGAAATGTGGGGTCAAGTGTCACACAGAAAGCAATGTGAACGCAAAATCTGAGGAAGCCCCTGCCTCCTATCCTTCTGCAGCACTGCTTGTTGGCCCAAACAGAGGAGTGCTCTAGAGGAATCGTGGGGCCTCCATTTGTCATATTTGGCACTTAATCAAAGCCTGCTGAGACCCTGAATTTGTTATCCAACATACTGGTTATTTGATTAGCAAGCCATCAATATATTTATCCACAGCAATGCTAAAAATGGTGAAATAAAAACTGCACTGAGGACAGAATCCTGTGTCATCTCATCAGGTAACTCCAAGTTACAAATTCAACAGTGTGTTGTCACTCTACCAATTCTACTCTAAAGAGAATAATCAAAAAGGTTATATCAAATGTCTTGATAAAATATGGATACATAACAACTATCATATTTCACTGATATAGAAATCTGCCTATAAGTAAAATTCAGGTGTTTTCATACAAAGTCCAACCTCCCTCATTTCACAGATGAGGGCTAAAAATAGGGCTATAAAATAGGGCTAGAGGTTAGTGTGCCAATAACACTTTTAAATTCACAGCTGGAATTAGCCTTAAAAGTCAATGTTCTTTCTACTACCTGGCTCGTATGTAAATGGGAACGTTCATTTGTATCTCTATCAACTTAAATTTTAAATTGTTAAAATGAGATCAGATTTGAGAAGGAGCACTAAAGAAAAGGGGTTCTACAAATACAGATATGTAAGGGTATGCAGTGTTACATGAGGATGGGGAAGCAAATCGATTACAAGCTCTACACCATGTTCTTGCTTCTTGTCACTTATTATCCACTTTACCGGAACCTTTAATCACCCCATTTATTTCATACACTTTCATTAAAAATTTTAAAGAGACTTTGGAGATTATTAAGGTCAACCTCTTCTGATTTGGGGGAAAGGCAAAATTGTGCCCAAAGTGACAGAGCAAGTTCAGAACACAGTTAGAATAAAAACTGGTTCTTAACATAGTGTTTAGTACAGCCAAGATTCTGTACCTTAGATCAATGTTGCCTTCACCCCTATTCAACATTAACATAATCAGACACAATGTAACTTAAACCAGTCCCTGCATTGATCTACTATCTATCTCCCTTACTGTTATGGGCCAGAAGATAGTAAAATGAATACACAGAACCAGAAACATGGTAAGGTCAAAGGAAAATCGGAGCCTCATCCCTGTTCTCTTGGGGGCATGCCACTTGACAAGTATTCCACGACTTCTCAACTCTGTTTATTCTCCACTCTTTACTCAATAAATCAGGTCTGATTCAAGTAATTCTTTGTTTAACCTCTTTCTCACCTTAAAAACGTCTGCAGTTAAACTTAATTCACCCTTCCCTAGAGCCCTAGAGATTCCTCTTTCTCTGTGAAGGTACTCCTATACTTACTTTCTTCCATCATGAATAATCTTCATTTCTTCCTCAATTCGCTTCGGGTAACCCAACCCTGAAATACCTCCTCTTGACCATATTACCCTTTTTTTCACCCTTTAACAACTAATATCAGGTAACAAACAAATAAATAAAATAATAAAAATAATAGAGATATTAATACTAGTATCATCACTAATCTACACACAATGAGATAACCTTTGTAAAAAAAAAAAAAAGAAAGAAAGAAAAATAAGAACTAAGACAGAAAATAATGGGAGGTGGGGTCTATTTTTAAAAAGGAATTGGTCAGAGAAAAGCTTCTCTTAAAAGAAAAGGAGGGAAGCATTTAAACTAAATCTTGAATCATAAGAAAAAGGAAAGTGGTAAAAACAATTCAAAAATTAAAAATTATATGTTCAAAGGTATGGAGTTGAAGAGTTTGCCATTTTTAAAGACATTTTTAAAAGGCAATGTGGCTACATCACTGTGAAAATGAAAAAAACCTAGTGTAAGATGAAGTTGAAATGACAGAATGTGAACAAAGTAAGCCTACAGAAAAGGCAAAGATTATCAGAGTAGCCAAAATAATTAAACCCATCTACATATTGCACAAAAGGTATGCAAAGTAAAATTATACCAAAAGTTAAAAAAAATGTAGAAAATCATATGCCAGATGAATTCTAAAAAGAATAAACCTGGGATAGAAATAACAATAAAACAATAAAATATTTTAAAACTTAAGTTCATCAATAAATAAAAGAGAAATTCAACAAGAAAAGTAATCAATCTCGAACATGTATGTACACAGCCGTATTGGTATGCAATATAGTTCAGAAATATAAACAGAAAAAAATCAGAATAAGGAGAAACTGACAAATCCAAAATTAATAAATATTTTAACATGTTTTCTAGTGTATACAATGGCTTTCCATAAAGAGAGAACGTATTCTCTTTCCATGAAAACATGGAAGAACTACGAAAATTGAATGTGTAACAAGACGCAAGTAATAAGTTTTCAAGAAATGATGATATACAGTCTATTCTTTTTTTTCCCTTTATTTTTGAGACGGAATCTCAATCTGTCCGCCCAGGCTGGAGTGTGGTGGCACGATTCCGCTCACTGCAACCTTCACCTCGCAGGTTCAAGGGATTCTCATGCCTCAGATTCCCAAGTAGCTGAAATTAAAGACATAAGCCCAGCTAATTTTTGTATTTTTAGTGAATATGGGGTTTCACCATTTTGGTCAGGCTGGTCTCAAATTCCCAACCTCAGGTGATCCACCCACATAGGCCTCCCAAAGTCAGTCTACATACTCTTTTTCTTTTTGGAGATGGAGTCTCACTCTATCACCAGACTGAAGTGTAGTTGTGCCATCTTGGCTCACTGCAATCTCTGCCTCCTGGGTTCAAGCAATTCTCCTACCTCAGCCTCCCAAGTGGCTGAGATTACAGGCCACCACACCAGCTAATTTTTATATTTTTAGTAGAGACAGGGTTTGACCATATTGGCCAGGATGTTCTCAATCTCCTGACCTTGTGATTCACCTGCCTCGGCCTCCCAAAGTGCTGGGATTACAGACGTGAGTCACTGCGCCCAGCCCTACATATTCTTTAACAACAGTGCAATTTAGTTAGAAATCAATAGTTGTTTTTTTGTTTGTTTGTTTTTTAAAGGTTAAAATGAAATCCTTTTGTTTGGAAACTTAAACATATACTTCCTAAATAAATCATGGGTTACAGAAGAAATCACAATGGAAATCAAAAAATTTTTTAAACTGAATGGCAATGAAAGTAATACATGTCAGAATCTGCCAGAAACAGTACTTAGCGTAATTTATATCCTTATATGCCTAGAAGAAAGTCTTAAAATAAATGAAGAAAGCAAAGAGTAAACACAATAAAACAGAAGAAAGAAAATAATGACAAAAATATACATTATTAATAAAACAGGAAAAAGCAATAGAAAGGATTAACAAGATAAAACTTCTTTTTTTTTTGAGCAGACTGACAGATGACAAAAAAACTAGGTGTGACTGATTTAAGGGAGGGATGAAAGATGTCCGTGCAGGGAGGTAAGTACTCTAATAGACAATACCAGGAAAAAAAGGGAGGAAATAACTACAAAGAAGGAATGCTCTTAACAATAAAAACACTGTAAATATACTATCTTTATGCTGATAAATCTGATACATACGAAATGAATAATTTTTTTAATTTTAAAAATCTTTTCCTTCATTTTTCTATATAATATCTGCTGCTGAATGAAATAGAAAGAATTAGAAAATAGTAACTAAAAAAAAACCATCCACCCACTTCAATACCATCTTAGAAGGTTTTAGCAAATTTTCAAGGCTCAGCCCATTTCTCTTATTCAAACTGCTTCACAAATGATGTGAAGAATTAACATCAGCAAATATATGAAACTAATACAGTGCATTAACACATGAATGAGAAAAATCAAAGAATCTATCTCAATACCTAGAAAAGAAGTGTATGTTTAATTTCAGAAAAAAATTCAATAATAATTATTTTTAAAATTCTTACGGAACTCTGAAAATCAAAAGGAACTAACAGAAACAGATAAAGCAATTGTGTTGCTTAATGTCAGAACTTTAGAAGAATCCCTTTTAAAAAATGGAGCAAAACAAAGATACCTGCTTTTCTACACAACACTGCCCAAGATATGCAAGTCAATGCAGTGACAAGACAAGAAAAAAGGTGGTATAAAAATTAGAAAGGCCGGGCACGGTGGCTCAAGCCTGTAATCCCAGCACTTTGGGAGGCCGAGGCGGGTGGATCACGAGGTCAAGAGATCGAGACCATCCTGGTCAACATGGTGAAACCCCGTCTCTATTAACACAAAAAATTAGCTGGGCATGGTGGCGCGTGCCTGTAATCCCAGCTACTGAGGAGGCTGAGGCAGGAGAATTGCCTGAACCCAGGAGGCGGAGGTTGCGGTGAGCCGAGATCGCGCCATTGCACTCCAGCCTGGGTAACGAGCGAAACTCCGTCTCAATAAAAAAAAAAAAAAAAAGAAAATTAGAAAGGAAGTGGTGATGCTATCTTTATTTGCAGATGGATGTAATTCTCTTGGATTTCTCATGTAGACTAAAAGAAATAACAAATACATAGACTAAAAGAACTAACAGAAGAGATCAAGAAAGTAGGTAAGGTTGGTAAATACAAGATCAACAACAGTTGTGTTCCTACAAAAAAACTTAGAAAATATAATGGGAAAAATATATCCCATTAGCAATAGCAATAAAAACTATAAGGTACCCAGAAAATAAACCAACAAAGGACATTTTAGGTTTCTATGGAGAAATTTATAGAATAATCTGCTTGAAGAATATAAAAGAATATATAAAGTATTTTTAAAAGGTGAATCATATTCCCGGATATAATAAATACCATAAAGATCACAATTTCCCCAAAATGACCTAAAAATCCCATGTAATTCTAATCAATATTCTAAATAAGTTTTTGACAAGCTGATTCTAACATTTATATAGAACACAGTCAAGAATAGCGAATCCAATTTTGAAGAAAAAAAAGTGAGTGATAACCTGCTAGTATCACTATTTATTATTAAACCATGGTAATTACAACAGGATAATAATGACTCAAAGACAAAGAGGCCAATGGAATAGAACAGGAAACTCAGAAACCAACCCTCCAATGGCCCAGTAATCCCCAACACCCAGTCCCAGTTACCTCTCTAACCAAATGGACTATTACTCTCTCCCCTTTCTTCCTACATTCCAGCCTAATAAGCTTGCTCACTATTCTTCAAACAAAATAACCACAATTTGAACTTACCGTTCCCTGTGCCTAGAACTCTCTTCCTCTCAGATCTCAGAATGGCTCCTCTCTTCACTTCTTACAAGTTTTTCTTAAATGCCACCACCTCACCAAGACTGATCTTCACTACAAAATTTAAAGTTACACCCCCCCATAGCTCTCTCTTCCTCCTTTTTTTTCCCCCCAATAACACTCATCACACTGATACACTAACCAAAATGCTCAGAGGCTCTGTGGACCTAAAAACAATCTGCAAACTGTAAGGCTCTCTATGTATTATGTTCTTTCTATAGATACTAGAAACAAAGGGAGATGAGGGTGAGAGTGAGAGGAAGGAGGAGAGTTAAGGAGAAGGCAAAAGAAGAGGGAAGGGGATAGAAAAAGATGGTAGAGGAGAGAGGGAGAAGAATATAGGAAAAGGTGGCAGGGAGAGGGAAGTAAAGAAGAAGAGAGGGAGAAGATGATGGGGTAGGAAAGAAGGTTTCTGGGATCAACTTGGGACTGTGATTTAAGAGTTTGATCAGGTTTCTTTTTTTAAAAAAAATCACATTGAAGAATATAATTAAAGTACTGGAACACATTCATATTAGGAACTTTATAGAGGTTTGTTCCATAGCTGTACACTTGCCAGGTGTTTTATTTTTTTAAATCAACGTGTAAATTTTGAGGAATAAAAGTAAGTAAAACAAATGCTAGAATATTTATGACTAATAAACACTTGGGCTTATACCTGAAATTTGTTTACAAGATCATTTTAAGTGCCCTACATAAACATTATTGATAATATACGAAACCACTATAAAAATTATTAAACTATTTTCAAAATAAGAAATTCTTGGCCAGGCGCGATGGCTCACGCCTATAATCCCAGCACTTTGGGAGGCCAAGGCCGGTGGATCACGAGGTCAAGAGATCGAGACCATCCTGGTCAACATGGTGAAACCCTGTCTCTACTAAAAATACAAAAATTAGCTGGGCGTGGTGGCGCGCGCCTGTAGTCCCAGCTACTCGGGAGGCTGAGGCAGGAGAATTGCTTGAACCTGGGAGGCGGAGGTTGCGGTGAGCCGAGATCGCACCATTGCACTCTAGCCTGGGTAACAAGAGCGAAACTCCGTCTCAAAAAAAAAAAAAAAAAGAAAAAGAGAAATTCTTACTTCAGTACATTACATGACATAGGGGAAGTTGAATAAACCCTTTTCACTGAGTGCCTTATTTTCATATTTCATCTGTGTTACAAGTATGTCTCCAAATACTTCATCAGATGTTTCTAACTCTTTATTCCAAGCTTCAAAGATCTAATTTCTTCCAGAATTAAAGTAAGAAAAAGACCAAAATATTTTGTTTCAAAGTACCCCGGGTAAATATGGTCATGTCAGTTTGTGAGTAGTACAAGCTCCTCCTCACTCCTACTTCACCTTGGAGCTTCCCTAAACATCAGAATTTTAAATAACATATTTTTCGCTCTTTAAAGTATTAATCATGAGGGTGTGTGTATGTGTACATATATTCCTTTTATATACACATAAAAGGAAATTGTATTAGAGAAAGCCCATCTACTACTTAAGTGCTAAATAGCTAAACACAACATAAACCTATTCCCTCCTGGCAATTAGTACAAAAAGGAAACACTCAGGATTAGCACTGGTATACAATCACTTCATGAGCGACTTCTCTAGCTTCACTCAAGCAGTCAAACTACCCAGTCAAACTACTTCAAGACTGAACACTCTCTGTGAGTACCGCTCTGATTCATACTTCTATGGTTTTGCTTGTGTTGCTGTTTTGCTGAGAATAAACTTCTCAAATTATTGTTCATCTAACCTCTACTTATCTTTTCCATGAAATTACCTTTAAAGCCCCAGAAAAGACTAAAATGCTCTTATTCATCTCTGTGTATATCTCAATCACAGCACTTTAATTTTCATAAGTTTATGTTTAGCCCATCTTACTAAATTTTGTGAGGACAGGAATCACATTTTACCTATCATTTTGGACCCCAGTACTTAGTATGGTGCTTGCCATAGGCAGGTGCCACATTAGAGTTTCTGATACATTATAACTTTCCTTTAAAATTTTCTGGCATTTTACTAGAAGATTCAGAAATAAATAAAGCCTAGAATTCTGAGTGATGAGGTGCAAATGTAAAGCAAGGAATATATCAGGCGATACACATCGGTGGCCTTGAGAATTTCTGACAATCTCTCTAACCATTTGTCTGAAGTGACCCTGCCTGAGGCACATTCCTGACAGTTATGGAGAAAAATATAGTGTTGACTCTTTGTAGCCCAAGGTAGCCTATATTCTTTGGGCTAGAAAGGAGACTAGCATAGCAGTCTGACATCCCTTTCACTTTCTCCATAGAGTCTTCTCATATTAGCTTTTCCCACAGAGATCTCTTTCTTCTCTGCTACCAACGGTACTCACCTCTCCATGCGTACCCATACTATTAGAGAAACTCAGGCTGGGCACAGGGGCTCACACCTGAAATCCCAGCACTTTGGGAGGCTGAGGTGAGTGGATCACCTGAGGTCAGGAGCTCAAGACCAGCTGGCCAACATGGTGAAACCCCATATCTACTAAAAATATAAAAATTAGGCCAGACGCGGTGGCTCACACCTGTAATCCCAGCACTTTGGGAGGCCAAGGCAGGCGGATCATGAGGTCAGGAGTTCCACATCAGTCTGGCCAACATAGTGAAACCCCATCTCTACTAAAAATACAAAAAATTAGCCAGGTGTGGTGGTGTGCACCTGTAATCCCAGGTACTCAGGAGGCTGAGGCAGGAGAATCACATGAACCCAGGAGGCAGAGGTTGCAGTGAGCCAGGATTGTGCCACTGCACTTCAGCCTGGGCAACAATGAGAGACTCTGTCTCAAAAGAAAAAAAAAAACAAAAACAAAAATTAGCTGGTGTAGTGGTGTAGCCTGTAATCCTAGCTACTCAGGAGGATGAGACAGGAGAACTGCTTAAACCTGGGAGGTGGAGGTTTCACTGAGCCAAGATCATGCCACTGCAGTCCAGCCTGAATGACAGAGCGAGACTATCTCAAAAACAAAAACAAAAAAAGAAAAAAAGAAGAGAATCTCACTTAACAAACATTTATGAAGCACACCTATCTTTGTGCCAGACACTGTGCTAGATTTAGGGATGTATGCATACATAAGAGCAGAGAGTCCTTGGGTATTTTACAGTTTCCTGAGCGAACTACAAAAAAACCTTCAAAAGGAACAAAAATATTAACATGGAACTACGGTATTCACTGGCATGCAGACCAAGAGTCCAAAGACTTTAAAAGAGGCAGAAATACAAAGGTGGAAAAATTCTGATAGGATACCTCAGCCAAAATTTCGTACTTTAATACTAAATCATTAAAAACAACAACGACAACAACAACAAAACAACAAAAATCCCTCAATATATAATTATAATGCTGTATCTTATACTGGTTTTCACCCTATGCAATCTTTACAATTTCTATAAAGAATGGCCTGCAACTCATGCAGAGAAAGGCAAGAGGTAGGAGGATACATTTTCCTATTATTTATAAAATATTATACATTATGTTTTACTTGAGCTATATATCTTGTAATTGGCTAAAATTCTATATTCTCAAGGTCCAGTAAGTAAAACTAAAACTATATACTTGTTTACTTATTTTGAGAGAGGGTCTCATTCTGTCACTCAGGCTGGAGTGCGATCACGACTCACTGCAGCCTTGACTTCCCAGGATCCAGCGATCCTTCCACCTATGCCTCTCAAGTAGCTGGGATCCCAAGCACATGCCACCACACCCAGCTAATTTTTATACTTTTGGTAGACACTGTGTTTCATCACTATGCTGCCTAGGATTGTCCTGAAGGATCCACCCACCTCAGACTCCCAAAGTGCTGGCATTACAGATGTGAGCCACCACACCCAGCCAAAAACAATGTTCTAATAGGGAAAGAAATTTGGTTTCACTCTATCCTTCCAAACTCATCTCTCACTACTTTATTTATACGTCCAATGCTTCCACTGCCCAATTTGCTTGCTTTATCGGGCTTGTCATAATTTACAACTATTACTATTTCATTTATTTTGATGGTCTCCTTCACCATAATGTGAGATCCATGAGGCAGGAAACCATGTCTGCCCCCTGCCCTCTGTATCCCCAGCAACTAGCATACTGCATGACACACAAAACCTAATATGAACCAAACAGATGAATGCAGTTTTAGTCACAACCAAAGACTAAATTACTTTTCTTTAGAAGTTCCATCATGAGAAGAACAAGAACAACTGATATACACAGTGAAGATTTTTAAAGCTGGAAGAAGTTTAATTATCAATAGAAGATAGTACGTCTAGCTATTTATAGAAGCATCGTTTAAGACTATTTACTAAAGAAACACAAGGGGTTGGCGCGAGTTACAACTGAGGTAGTTGGGAAAGGACTTGTATAAATGCAAAAGAAGTGACCAGTGGTCCAGATCATTTTATTCTCTTAAAATATTCTAAATCCTCTAAGAAGATATTTTTACTTCTCACGTTGAGTTTTCAGAATGCAACTATTACATGTGCTTTCAAAATGTATTATGAATATTAATAAACTGTTCTTTTCATGGTGTAAAAGTGTTTTGGTAACAGATTCACAATGCAAAATGCATTCAGATAATTGTATCTAAATGCTTTCTGTGCTATGAACTTATCATATTAAAATTTTCTAAGTTGCCATTAATCAAGCCTCTTGCCAGAAGCAATTTGCTTCACTACAGAGATCTTTATTTGGGAATATTTTGTTAATATTACTTTATCAGTTACTGTCTTTAAAAATGTAGTTTACTTTGACAGCACTCACAAAGACTATGTTGCAGTCCTTTGCTTGCAGGTATACTGAGCTTTCTCTTAGCCGACAGGCCTTAACTTTTATCTCCTTTTCAAAAGACAGTGGCATTATAGTATTAACATAATGAGAGCAGATTAAATTATTTTGTGAAATTCTGAGGTGCTCTTAGTATTTCATATATCTTCTCTTTCAATTATAAGTTAAACCTGATTACAAGGCAATGAAAACGTCCAGGAAAGTTAATTGCACATAATTTTCTAAAATGAGGCATAGTACTTGTATTATAGCTACTAAATTACCATTACAGTTCTATGAATAATCGCCCTTCTAAGAAAAAGTTACCAAGTACATTATTATAACACAAAAATGCCTCATGGAACACTTTACCTACACAAATATACACACACATACATACTGAGCATCCCTAATCCAAAAATCAGAAATGTTCCCAAATTTTTTGAGCACCTACATGATACCACAAGGAGAAAACTCCACACGTGACCTCATGTGACAGGTCGCAGTCAAAATGCAGTCAAAACTTTGTGCACAAAATTATTTTTTAAATATTGTATAAAATTACCTTCAGGCTGTATGTACAAGGTATAGATGAAACAAATGAATTTCACATTTAGACTTGGGTTCCATCCCCAAGAGATCTCATTTTATAAATTCAGACATTCCGAAATCCAAGGAAATCTGAAATCCAAAACATTCTGGTCCCAAGCATTTCAGATACGGGATAATCTGTATAAGAACACAATTAGCAAGCCCTATGATTGCTGTTTTCTACCCTTCTATCTTCAAATCTAAGTTGTTCTCTGGCAAGAAATTTGACACTTCGGTAGTATATTATAAATTCTTCCAGATCACAGGGTTCCATTCCTGGCATTGTAGTGGTATCAGAGAAGCAGCACAGTTTGTGTTAATGAGAAAATGGTGCTCTACTGGCCTACTGGACTCAATGTTCCTCCCTGGGCACATCACTTATTAAGAGCAAGTGACAGTGAAGACTCAATATGTCCTTAATACAAAGTCTGGAAGAGTCTGAGGGGTCCCACCCTGCTAATAAAAACTAATATAACTTTCAAGATGCCAAAATAGGTATAACAGCTGTTCTAGTCAGTGGTGCGTGCTTGAAAAATCAGAAGCCAACACACATAAAATTTGAGGATTATGAAAGTCATCTTACTAAAATCTCTCCTGAGGTTACTAAACTAGCCAGATTATCTAGTCAGTCTCTGGACAGCACTTTGAAAATTCAATTGGGAGTGTGTGTCTCACAGGACATACAGATTAAAGTGGTATTTATATTAGGTAAACTGTAACCACCAAAGTATTTTTATTGCTCACTTTAAGACATGCCTGGAATTCTTTAATTTATTTATTTAAGTATAAACCCTTTCCTTTGTTTTGGAGGTTATTTTAAAGATAGAGACAAGCAAGTTATAAGACATAAGGGATGATGAGGAACCACATAAATTTTTCTACTGCTTTTTTTTTTTCACTAAACACTAAGGCATTATATATCACTAGAACAATCAAAGATCAACTGACACGGAAATACTGCTAAGACTGCACATATCCTTCTGATTCCCTGCCTGTCTCCAAAGCTCCCTATTGCTAAATTGAAATGGTGTACCTTCCCCAATTACAAAATGTGTCTTATAATACATCTTAAAATCATGAATGTTTATGTTTTACAAAAACATCGAACCATTATAACAGATTCTGACACCCATGGGGGAGCAAGTGGCAGTCATGGTGGAATTCTTGCCAGCTTGAAAAAAAAAAAAAAAAAAGGGACAGACTTCTGACATCTGCCTACATTCTCAAACCCAGCTCACAGTGGGAGAAATGACCTGCCAAAAGAGTGTGAAGCAGATGGGAGTTCCAACATGCTGCCATTCATCAGGTGAACAGCAGCAAGGAGGACTTTACCTATGTGGTCAAATAGCAAAAAAAAAAAAAAAAAGGAAAACCTGCTAAGAAGTACTGGTGCTAGGTATGTTTTTTTCTCTCCTTATACTATAATTTCTTAGAGAATGTTATTTCCCCACAGTCTACTATTGCACTTATCAATCCTTGTTTTTTCCTCTATCCGTATTTCCTCATCTATTTTTTTCCTGCCTCATTAAATTTATTATATGTAAGCTACTTTAAATATTTCCAGAATGAGATGAGGCTGGAAAAAAGAGAAGGACCCATGTTCATATTTTTCCCCCTACACTCCAATTCTATCTAAGAAACTGATAAAGCTATAATATTTATTAAAAGGAAGCTGGTATATAGTAACTATATAACATAAAATTATTTTTTGTGTCTATTCACAGTAATGGTTCTAGTTATATTTTTTAAGGCACTGCCTAGCATAAATACAGCACAAAAGAAATCTACCTTTTGAGATCACTATTTCTAGCAACCGGCACTCACTGTGGCTTGGCATCTTCTTTCAAGGCCTTCCAACATTTGGCATTAGCCTTCCAGAGAGCAGGGCCTTTCATACTCAGCACTGTTGCAAAATGTCTCATTCACTAGTACTCAAAGGAGGTCCCAATTTCCCAGAAAAAGAAAAAGAAAATTGGAGCTAACGCTTATTTGGCAGAATGCTGTTATCAGCAAATATTTATCTTCCATACTCTTCCCTTGCCACATAGCTATACCAGAGGCAGGTTTTCTTTTTCTTTCATCAAAACAGTGTGGCTTTCAACCATGTGCACTGTGCATCATCCCAACTCCTCTATCCCTAACATAAATCTGATAATTATAAACACATTAATAAACCCCTAGAGGATTTAAGGCAAGGAAATTACCACGGTCTCATTTATATTTTGATATCACTTTAGCTGCAATTCATTATGAAGGAGTTAAAACTAGAAGCAGAGATGACAGCTAGAAGACTATGATGGCAGCCCAGGTGAGAGAAAAGCTTGGCTTGTATGAGGTGGTAGCAGTGGAGATAAAAAACAAAAGACAAAGCAAAACAAAACAAGAAAAAACATGAGTTCAATATGTATTTTAGAAACATGGCTGACATGACACTCAAGCAGAGACACCATGAAGGCGGTGAAACACAATAGCTAGTATGGAACTGAGGAAAGAGGTCAGGGCAAGACACCAACATTTGGGAGATGTTCCTAATAGGTGGTATTTAAAGGCAATGGGGTGAGAGCACCCAGGTGTGAGTCTGAGAGCCAGCAGATACACAGAAAGTGACACAGCTCAACCAGTGCACTATTGCTGTAAGCTTCTTTTAAGGCGGATGGGAGAAAACCAAAGCCACAATGTTTCCTGTAAGCTAGTATGTGACACTTATCTCTCAGTGATATTTCTGCCAACAGTAGCTAAAAAGAAAAAAGAAAATTTGGTGTTTTTTCCCTTTAATTTTTTTTAAATTTTAGTGACAGAAGCTTCCCCTTCACCGTCACGCATACACACACCTTTTAATGGCAGTTTAATGAATTTAGCTGAATCAAATTAATCCATTCATATTTTCTCCTTTTTAAAAAGTTAGGGCCCAGCATGGTGGCTCACTCCCGTAATCCCAGCACTTTGGGAGGCCGAGGCAGGCGGATCACGAGGTGAAGAGATCAAGACCATCCTGGGCAACATGGTAAAACCCCTTCTCTACTAAAAATACAAAAATTAGCTGGGTGTGGTGGCACGTGCCTGTAGTCCCAGATACTTGGGAGGCTGAGGCAGGAGAATAGCTTGAACCCCGGAGGCAGAGGTTGCAGTGAGCCAAGATTGCTCCACTGCATTCCAGCCTGGCAACAGATAGAGACTCCATCTCAAAAAAAAGAAAAAGTCAGAATTCACTTAGTAAGAAAATTCACTGAAAATAGTGAAGTTATAAAATATAACTTGAATCAAATTATCATTTGAATAAATACAGGATTTTCTAACTAGTAATCACACCTGGAAAATCTGATTAACATCACAACCTGAATAGTAACTAACAATAAATGAAATAATCAAACCATCTATTTTACATGAAATTCAGAGAGGTCCACTTTAAAATAAATTTCTCCTTTCATAATGCTAATAAAAATGGCATAGAAATTCAGTAGTCATTGCTTTTCTTTTGACGAGCCAGGTCACTTACTCAAAAAAAAAAAAAAAAAAAAAAAAACCAGCGACTCCATCAGATCTACCACATTCCCACTGATTGACTCAGACTGACTTATTTCCTGATTTTAAACTCACATCAGAACTGGAAACTACTCAAACTTTCATCAATCCATTCTACAATGGAGAAATAAATTAGGGTATAGTCAAACACAATGGAATAGTATACAGAATATAGAGTTGGCTTAAAATTCCACTATAGTGTATATATGTTTAGGGGTCCTCAAAAAAAACAAAAAAACAATGAAAGGTGGTTTTAACTGATAACAGGAGGCAACTACATGTGACTGGCAAATCAAGCAAAGGTATTCATATGATGCAACAACTGAACTAGATGTAGAGAATCTACAGAATAAGTACTGGAGGAGGGATAGTAACGAGAACCCCAAGGGAGAGTGCGTTTCAAGCCCATTTTCCCTAAAAACTATATAATCCTAGGGAGCCAGTGTTCTAATGAACACATTTTCCATACATCAGACAGGCTGGGACAGAAAATGCTAAAATCACCAATTAAAAACAAGGGACCAGACACGGTTTAGCTCTGTGTCCCCACCCAAATCGCATCTCGAATTATAATCCTCATGTGTTGAGGGAGGGGCCAGGTAGGGGATGACTGGATCTGGGAGGGTGGACATCCCCCTTGCTGTTCTCATAACAGAGTAAGTTCTCAGGAGATCTGACTATTTGATAAGTGTGTGGCTCTTCTGCTTTGCTCTTTCTCCCCTGCTTTGCAATGGGAAGATGTGCCTTGTTTCCCCTTCACCTTCTACCATGATTTAAGTTTCCTGAGCCCTCCTCAGTCATGCTGAACTGTGATTCAATTAAACCTATTTTCTTTATAAATTATCGAGTCTCAGGTAGTTCTTTACAGCAGTGTGAAAATGGACTAATACAGGCCTTAAGAGATCTGTTCTGCTCCAGCTCTATGCTTACTAGACCATGCTTGGAATGTTCAGTTGAATTCTGAATGCCACAGTTGAAAAAAACTTTGTATAAAGTGAAACATATTCAAAGGAGAGTGACTAAAATAACTGAAAACCACACAACATGACAACCGAAAAAAATGGGAGAAATTTAACCAAGAGATGAGACAACTCAGGAAAGAGATAAAAACGATTTTCAGTGCACAAATTAGACTCAAGTACACCATGCCATGAAACCTATTTTACTCAGCATTGTATTTTAAAATTATTGTTAGAATGGTAATTACCCACCCTCCTCCAATTGTGGTAAATATAAATTTTACACATTGATCAAAATGTGGCAACAGACTGGTCAATACTTCATGGTATACTAGAGGGCTGACGCACACAAGCCAAGTACCACTGATGCAGACACTGTAGAAAACAGATTTCAACTCAATATTAAGACTAGCTTTCTAACTGGGTTGTGCAAAGAAAAAACAGGCTTACAAGAAAGGTACTATCTTCGCCATCCCTGAAAGTGTAATGAAAGAAACTCTGAGTATTGGAGGGGATTGAGGGGCAGGATGATCTTTAATGGTACCTTCAATCCTACGATTCTAATGATTCTGTATCTCAGTGCTCAGATAAGCTGTGCCTATTTTCAAATATCCCATACAGACAGCTTACTTAGAAGCAGACAGAATAATGAAAGGCAAGGCACATCAAATTATAAGGGAAAGATGTAATGAGACAAGGTAAAAAGAAATATCTTGAAGATACCATCCTAAAACTTGAAATTTATATTGCTAGTAAAGCCACATATACATGAATTCTTAAATCAGTTCCCCTGAATCAAACTTTTGTTTTTCTTATTACCAGGAGTACTATTTGAAAGCAGAACTTACATGATTTACATTTTATTTATAAAAGCAGCAATATAACAGAGTTAATACACATTTATTCTCCCTGGAAAGGACAGATGAGGCTGATAGCATTAAAACACACCAGCATCCTGTCTGACTGAAGTATTAGCCGATGAGGTGGAATGAAAAAAATCAGTATTGTTTGAATAGAAATAATTACAAAAAGAAGGAAATTTTATCTGGATATGGTGCCATGACACTGTTTACCCTCCAGAGCTGCAGTCTCGGTTCAATTCTTTCAAGGATAAAGGGCTGTTCATCTGGAACAAAGCCCTTACAAAATGCAAACTTCTAAATTTTTTATTCAGTAATATTTAACTTCTTTCTGTGCCTGGGGTCATCACTGGTAAGAGTTCCAAGAAATATTCATTCTGTGGAGATACATTCAGCTATCCTGGAAGAATTGTGCCTCCTTAAACTTCAAGAATGGCTCTATCCCTCTCTCCCATTTAATCACTACACTCTGAATCCCTTCTGCATCAATTAAGCATACAATAGAGTGCAGTACATAAAACCACAATAAGCAATACAGAAAAAAGGATTAAAGCCATGAAAAATGTATTAATTTATTCTACGCAATGCACTTGTAATTCTTCCACTTTCAGTCAAGATCACAGTACAGTTTAATAGTCTGGTTCAGGGACCAATTAATCCTTTTATATTTAAATCAATCACTGACTCCTCTTCGAATAATTTAGCTTCTACATGCTGCCTCCCATTTGAGGTCTTTGGGGAAAGAGCATAGTTAACACTATGTGGCACATTAATCATGTTTAGTAACAGAAAAAGAAATGCATTATCAGAGAGATCTAATACAAAAAGTAGAACATGCTCCAAAACATGTTAGCATCATCAGTACATGTGTCATATTTTCTTAATAAAAACATGCAAGTTAAACTGGGAACCAAGAGTATACGCTTCATCTGGCTTTTCATAGTATGTGTGCCTGCATGTTATCTATTTATTTTGACTATGTATAAATATATATCCACGAATAAAGCCACTCAGCTCAATCCATACCCCTACGCACTTCTCTTCCATCCCAACCTAAAGCAGACTGACTTGATGATGCTCAAACAGTGGGGAAGGAGAAAAGTAATAGAAAGGCGTGTATTTTATTCAAACTGGCATGTGTTTGGCACCTTGCCACAAAGCTGAGTCTTTTTCCTAGAACAACTCAGAAGCCTAATTAATAGGGTTAATTCAATGCAATATTCATGTGTAGTCTAAAGCTTCTTACCACTGCATATAAAGCAGATGTCCATGTTTTAAGAATATTTTCTCTAAACAAATGTGTCAAGAAAGCATTAAGAGTTCATGTGACTAAGAATAACCCCATTGTACTATATGCTAGCTCTTATTTTAACCAACAGCAAGAGAAGGAGGTCCTCTTTTTTGTTCCTGGATCTTAATCACCACAAGAATAAATCAACTTTGTATTCTAGTGGCCACCCCATGGATTACAAACGCAGGATTTAGTTTCAGAAATTTCAAAGCCAACATACGCACTTTTCGAATGTTCCATAAGTAAGTGTTTTCAAAAAATTTAACCAATTATAAGTTTCTATGTAGATTCGGCATTGAAAAAAGTGAGGTCTGTATCTTGGCATAACCCAAATGTATTGCTGACTCAGGAGATCTGCCAGTTCAAACAATTCCAAACGCAAGAAAGCACAAGTGAATGTTAGCTCTGTATTCACTTCACACCAACACAGAGAAATCAAATGGTCAAAGTTTAAGACCAGCTCTGTGATACCAGTAAGAAGAAGAGTGAAAAGAGAAGCCATACTATAGGTGGTAATCCTACCTCCTAAGAACACACAGCATCTAAAGAGTGAGATTCAAAAGCGTGCCTAGATTATCTCACCGAAGGAATATTTCTCTGCACTTGTGAACTGAGGCAACCTTTGAAAATCTGGTAGACAACTATGACCCACAAATAATCAAGTGGAAAAATATTAAGTGTCATCCTCACTAATCCCCGGAAAAGTCACATCAAAGAAACACTTGGAAAGAACCCAAGTCTTCTGTTTCTTTTTTAAGCCTCAGAATAAAACAGAACATCACTAATGAAGATTAAACAAGTGAACCAAAGCTCATCATCAAAAATCACCTCATCCCTAGAATATGAAGTCATATCAGCTAACAAGCTACTATCAACAGGATTAGTCTTGTGTCATTTTCATGGTGGCAGGGGTAAATTTGGACAGATCCATTCATACTCCTCTGTCTAGTTACGTCTTAGTAATTACCTGTCAAATGGTATGCAAAGTGTTACATGTAAAGAAAGGCGTGGTAAGGGACCCTACAGATCACAAAACACATATAAATCTGAGGAGTTAAATGCAAGGAAAAGAGGCAGCCCCTCACTTCTATATTGATTTGTTTGGGTAAAATGCACCCTTATATTTCAGTGACTTTCTCTGTCAGACAGTAAATCCCAAGATGGAAAATATTACGTGTTCTTTCTGGATTCAGTATAGGATAATGTTCAAAACAAGATAATAAAATGCCTAACAATCCTTTTGAATACTTTTGTTCCTTTCCTTTCTCTTCTCTGCTTTTCATCTGGTCATCCCAATCCTGTGCCTACATAGTTCTGCGTCCCCCTGGCTGAGACAACAAATGAAAGCCTCAGCACATCCACAAACTGCCCTTCTCATGCTTAGCTCCCATGTGAGCTACTATGAACAATTCCCTCCCATCCTCCTGCTAGCAGAGGCTTCTGGATGAGGGTCTTTGGTGTTTCTTAACTGCCTCTGATTTGGTAGGAGCTCTCCCTTTACTAGCCCCTGTGGACTTGTAATTAATTCTTTTATCTATGGACAGTCAGTACTGAAAACTATGGTATGACATAAAATGTGAGTCACAGCATATTTGGTAATAGTATATATGTGGTGAAAAATGCTCTGCTATAAATCTCACATTTAATATAATTTGACCAATATTAAGATACCAAATTTCAAGTAAATAACATCATAAACATTATGATTACCAAACAGGATCCAATTCAGAGTCACTACCATATCAGTAGCCATCTTTAGACAAGTTACAAGTAAAAAGAGAAAAGGAAAATATTAATGCAATAGAAATAAATCAACAAAAATGTTTAACCAGCACTTCAAATCACCAATAACAAGACATACTTTAAGTAGATAAATACGTGTTATATAAAGTATTTCTTTTATTGACTGCCAACTACCTAATAAAGCAGTAGGTAATCAATGAAAATTACATGCATGAAGTGACATTTCTAAGTCACTATATAAAACCAACGCTGGAGAAAGACATGCTTAAAAAATAAAAGCATGCTTAACATCTTATTTGTAAAGCCAATATTGAAATGCAGTCTTATCATTTTCTATCTACTCTTTAACATACCATGTCTAAGTCACAACATGGTATGCTGGTTTATAGTCACTCACACACACAAAAAAAGAATGTTCTGGTATTTGTGCAATTGAAGTTCTGTTTGATGAGTGCTGAGTGAGTTTTATATTTTCAAAAGCTCAATCAGCGAATTGTTACTGTAAAAAACAAAAACACAAAGATGTTTATCAACATAAATAATATGAAGACACCCATCTACTGAACAATTTTTAAAAATCACAAAAGAAAATGTTAATGCTATGATAAAAAATCCAAAGCCAAATGGATGTAAACAATTTCACATCTCAAAATAATGGAAGGAATGGCCATTTACAAGAAATGCTGGATATTTAATGGCTTTGTCTTTTGTTACCTTGTTACTCATTCAGCATAACTCCAACTTCACATATATCAGGACATTTCAACAATATATGCAGTAAAACATACAAATATAATGAAAGATATCTACTCAATTCATAAGGGAAATTTCTTGTAATGCAATTTTAATAGCAGGCAAAATCAGTGTAATATTTCATTCTGATTTCTATCTGTGTACAAGTAATTAAAAAGATTTTTTAAAAGAAAGAAAAAAGAAAATGCCTTCCTTTACTTGATAGCCAAATAGGCTCTATTCAGTTAGGCATCTCACAGGAACATAAAACAATTAAAGATGGCCAGGTGCAGTGGCTCATGCCTGTAATCCCAGCACTTTGGGACACCAAAGTGGGGGAATTGCTTGAGGACAGGCATTTGAGATGAGACTGGGCAACATAGCGAGATCCTATTGCTACAAAAGTAAAATTAAAAAATTAGCCAGGCCTAGTAGCACATGCTTGTGGGCTAGCTACTTGGAAGGTGGGAAGATTGCTTGAACCCAAGAGGTCAAGGCAACAGCGAGCCACGACTGCCACTGCACCCCAGTCTGGGTGACAGAGAAAGAGCCTGTCTTCAAATAAATAAATAAATAATAAAGACAAAAACGTCAAGCTGGCTGTTTTACAGGTTTATTTAAGAACTTTTTGTTGAGAGCCAGAAAACACTACTTCTTTCATTTAAAAGTAGGTTTTCTTTATCCAATATGCATACATCAGCTACATGATTACAAGTGAAATGTTCTTGATAGTCAATAAAATTTCCGCTAAAATAATGTTAATAATCAGAAACAGAAAATTAAGGAAAAGAGATTAAGGTAATGAGGAAATAAAAATAGAGGCTGATAACAGTGTCAGGAAACAAGCCCCAAATAAATTATCCAGTGTCTTCTGACAGATCCAAGGTGTTTAACTACTGATTTCTGACCCATCCCTCTTCACCCTCAAGCAAAATCCTCCCAACCAAATCCCAGTCCTCACTCACTACTAGAATTTTTGCCTGTGTTCTACTGCCACATAACCTGTACATTTCATATGAGACATTTAGAAGTTGAGGTAGGTTTCCAGTACAGCCTTCCCTCTTGTTTTCTCTTTCAATAGTATGGAAAGGCTAGATGGAGTTAAGAAAAAGAGTAAGGGAAGCTTGAACATAAAACATTTGTTGAATGTGTTTTTATTCAGGCTAGTTTTAATGTGGTGTTGGGAAAAATCAGGTAAGAGTTATACCTGCAAAGATATATGTTACTTTTTTTTTTTGGAGACAAGTTGAAAAGCTTGCGTGTAGAATTACACCATGCTCAGCAACATTAAATTTAATTGTTACTTCTAAAAATCCATTTACTACTCTTTGAACAACGTGGGAACTAAAATTTGACAGAGAATAAATAAATCTGTGCCTATCACTAGTCACAAAGGGGAATGAAATAGGTAATAGTCCCCGCTCCAGGAACCGGAAATGGAATCAGAGTCACTGGGGCAGTGCTTCAGAAGACACTGTGTATTACAATGAGCTGCCCTGGAGTAGGAACAGAGGATAATCAGTACTTAAAACTGGAGAAAAAAGAGTGAGGCCTAGTCTCTCCAGCAGACTGCACCTATCAGAGCCTGAAAATCCATATGAGGTCACATTAAGGAAGAGCCAGAGTAAAGGCAGGAGTGAGAAGATACAGGGCAAGGAGGGAGGAGTCTAAACATCAGGCTAGTGCAATCGCTCAGAATGAAGAGATGGAAACTTAGAATGTGACAGTTAAAATAGAAAAGAAACCAAAAAATAGATTTTACACCTAAACAAACCAAGAAGTATACCTTGTGATACCATATGGGTACCTTCTTCAGTTGACAATGCTCAAGAAATGAACATCTATAAATCAGAATGAAGTTTTTTTTTTTTTTTTCAATATCCAGAAAAACTCTTTGAGGTTGGGACTTAAGCGCAGAAAAATTGACTAATAAGTTATCAATACTTTACTTGCTACTTTTTCTTATACCTTTCAAGTGGAAAGTGAGGCTGTGCCCGAGTTACAGATAGCCACTACCATTATTTATTTCTACTTTTAAAATCAATGTTTTTAATATTTTAAAACTAAGGAGAGACAATGACATTGTAATATTTGTGTATTGTCTCTACTCAAACCTTGTTCTCAAGGAAACAGCTAATGTCTCAATATCAGACCCTGCATAATCAAGAATACAAAGGAAGTATGCTATAATGAGACATTTGCACTTTAGCAGAATGAAAACGACCAGCTTCTTTTGCCTTTGTAGCAAACAAAAGTCTGATTTTCAGATAGACACCAGCACTTTCTACCAGACATATGCTGACAGGAACACGTTACAGTATTAACATGTTCTTATGTACAGAATGTTACTATTTTCAGTGGCATTCTATTCCAGATGAAAACAAAGACACAACTGAAATCACCTTTATTTTTAGGCATTAGTGACTGCCCTCTTTTGGAAGAGGCTCAGTTTTGAAGTTAGTCTTGTTAAAGCATAAGTGGAGATAACTGTTCATAAGCCATTATGGATGAACATATTTCCCATGGCCAAAAGGCTTGAAATTAAAATGACTCAAAAACAATTTTATAGATTTTTATTAGCCAAAAAAAACCCACAACAAATAAGCATAGATCTTCTTAACTATATCATGTAATTTTTTAAATATTGAGTATACTTCTTCCACCTTTTATAACCAGCCCTTTTTCCAGATGAAGCACTTAAAATTTTGGCACAACAACAACAAAAAAAGTGATATGTCAATCATTTGCAGTTAGGAGAAAATAGACAAAGTATGGAAAGGCTTTCTTTTCATAATCACTGGCAAAACCTCCAATTTACACTTCTAAAGAAATACTTTTTGTTAAGGATTTACAAACATTCAAACCAGACAGTTCTAACATTTTTGGTATTGAGCCTAAAAATATAACATGCATGGACATTTTATCTTGCCCAAAATATTCAAACAATTTAGGAAGGCAGACCAACTGAAAACTTGGCCTCCTATACCACTACAGTCGAAGAAAATGAAGAAAACATTAATTATAAAAACACCTAAGGACTACAATTCTAAGAGTTTTTTTTTTTTTTTTTTGAGACGGAGTTTCGCTCTCGTTGCCCAGGCTGGAGTGCAATGGTGCGATCTCGGCTCACCGCAACCTCCGCCTCCTGGGTTCAGGCAATTCTCCTGCCTCAGCCTCCTGAGTAGCTGGGATTACAGGCATGCACCACCATTCCCAGCTAATTTTTTGTATTTTTAGTAGAGACGGGGTTTCACCATGTTGACCAGGATGGTCTCGATCTCTTGACCTCGTGATCCACCCGCCTCGGCCTCCCAAAGTGCTGGGATTACAGGCTTGAGCCACCACGCCTGGCCTAATTCTAAGAGTTTTTCTAATGGCAGGAATCACAAAATCAATTTAATGGACTTCAACCAATATTTCTTATTTAAATAGAGTAAAATTGAAAATGTAAATAAAATTTCAGACTTATTTTAAGAAATGACAGACACGGGCCAGGCGCGGTGGCTCACGCCTGTAATCCCAGCACTTTGGGAGGCCAAGGTGGGTGGATCACGAGGTCAAGAGATCGAGACCATCCTGGTCAACATGGTGAAACCCCGTCTCTACTAAACATACAAAAAATTAGCTGGGCATGGTGGCGTGTGCCTGTAATCCCAGCTACTCAGGAGGCTGAGGCAGAAGAATTGCCTGAACCCAGGAGGCGGAGGTTGCGGTGAGCCGAGATCACGCCATTGCACTCCAGCCTGGGTAACAAGAGTGAAACTCCGTCTCAAAAAAAAAAGAAAAAAAAAACCAGAAATGACAGACACACAAACATCTACATACCATGTTGCAATGTAAGATCTATTCTTTTGAATGTAGTCAAAAAACCTGGAGAGTGCTTGAAAGTATCAAATATTGTGTTAAGTCTCAGTTTAACAACCCAGTAACATGAGGATTTTTCATTATACTGGCCTGTTAAAATGTTCTGTTAAAGCCTGAAACTATAATTCATAACTAGATTGTTCTAGGGCGCAACTCCATGGAAGTTAAAACTATGACTCTGAGAGTTGAATTAACTCCTTAGTGGAACAAAATATAGCACAGCTTTCCCAATAATGGTAACCTAGCAGATCAGGACAGTATATACATTTAGAAAATATGTGAGAAAGCACGCAAAATCTTAAAATTGAATTACACTTTCACCAAAAGTTTACTGGGTGTGTCTGCATGTAACACAGTTTTTCTGTGTACACACAGAGCAGGTATCATCAATACTAAAACTCTAGAAATAAAATGTATCTACTAAATGTGAAATTAAGAATGAACACCACTGAGACATTCTAATAACCAGTGGCAGGAAGCCAAGCCTGGCTAATAGAAAAGCTGTAAAAAAAATAACTAAAGACTGCTCCCCCTGAATTAAAAGCACACCCTACTTAGAAGATGGTAATTCTTTTTTTTAATTAAATGGTTACACAAGCTCCATTTATAGGTATCAAGAGTCTCTAATTTAAGTGCATAAGGAAATTTACATTCTTTGGCCAGGCACAGTGGCTCACATTTGTAATCCCAGCACTTTGGGAGGCCAAGGCAGGTGGATCACCTAAGGTCAGGAGTTTGCCACCAGCCTGGCCATTACGGTGAAACCCTGTCTCTACTAAAAATACAAAAAAATTAGCCAGGCATGGTGGCACATGCCTGTAATCCCAGCTGTTCAGGAGGCTGAAGTAGGAGAATCGCTTAAACCCAGGAGGTGGAGGCTGCAGATCACACCACTGCACTCCAGCCTGGTCAACAGAGCAAAACTCCATCTCAAAAAAAACCCCCAAAACCAAAAACAAACCAAAAAAAAACAGAAATTTACAGTCTTCCAATAGAAATGCTCATTTTTCAAATATTTAACAATATACCTTTATATGTATATTGTACAAAACTGTATGTGTAATACAGAAAAACACCTAAATTAGGAAGCCCAAGTTTTACAAAGTCAAATCCTAAGGAAATGGGTTGTTTATAGATTCTCATACATCACAATCAATTTCCACATCATTAAAATGTTAAAGAATATTGTATAACTTTTAAATAAAACATTTTTCTAAGGTAAAACAATAGAAGTGAACAGGCCTGGAGCAGTGGCTCACGTCTGTAATCCCAGTACTTTGGGTGGCTGAGGTGGGTGGATCACAAGGTCAGAAGATCAAGAGCAGCCTGGCCAGTATGGTGAAACCCTGTCTCTACTAAAAACGCAAAAAATTTGCTGTGTATGGTGGCGTGCACCTGTAATCCCAGCTACTCGGGAGGCTGAGGCAGGAGAATTACTTGAACCTGGGAGACGGGAGGTTGCAGTCAGCCAAGATTGCATTACTGCACTCCAACCTGGGTACGAGACTCCATCTCAAATAATAATAATAATAATAGAAATTAATATTTAATTTAGATAAATTTTAAACTAGAAATAAAGTTTTACTCTCTCCATAGGGGAGTAAATAGCCTGTGCAGTTTTTTAAATCATAATTTGAAAACTCTAATTAGCCGAGACGTACACTCTGAGGAGTAAATGCTGGCTACAGATCATATGCAAACAGCAATGATAAATGTCAACAAAGTACAGGCTGAGTATCCCTTATTCAAAATGATTGGAACAAGAAGAATATCAGATTTCAAATTTCTTTGGATTATGGAGTATCTGCACACACATAATGAGATATACTGGGAATGGGGCCCAAGTCTGAATATGAAATTCAGTTATGTACATTTATATTACATATACACCTTATATACACAAATCCTGATGGTAATTTTACACAATATTTTAAATAATTTAGTCTGTGCAACAAAGTTTTGACTGCCACTTCTCATGAAGTCAAGCTTAGAATTTTCCACTTATGACATCATGTGGGCACTCAAAAAGTTTCAACTTTGGAGTATTTCAGATTTTGGACTGAACAGAGATAGCCACTGAGTAGCCAAGCTGACTGATAGGAAGGCAAGGAATAAGATGAAACATAGCCAAATTTCTAGCATTTAAAGAGAGGTATGTTAAGAAATCACTTGCCAAAAAGTCACAATCAAATTCCAGCTTGCCCCTCATTTCTAACAGCAACTGCAGTGGTAGCCAACCAGCTGTTTTTGAAATTTAATGTTTATTATGTACTAACCCACCTACCTACAAACACACACACACACACACACACACACACACAACTACATAAGAACATTCAATACTGCTAAGAAGCACAAAAACAGTTTCTTAGTGTTAGATGATTTGCATAACACAAAGGCATCATTCAGATGAGAGGATTCAAATTCAAAGCCAAGAGTGACCCATCTTTTGTTAGCTCAAAGACATGACCTAATACATAGGACAGAAAAACAGAAAGGTCAGACTAAAAGGATGATTAACGTCATTAAAAAATACAAAGAATGTGAGGGAATATTGCTGAGTCCTATATTACTGGAAGTGGGTCTCTCACTAGGTCAAAATCTCAATTTTGCCTTTAGGAATTTCTTTGATTCTGTAGAAGATAGAACCTAAAAGCATTAACTAATGAAAAAATTGCTCTAATATTTTACTGAACTAGGCTGTAAAAATTAATTCTCATAACTCATTGAGAAAAGTGTCTTGGTGTCATCCTAAAAGGGTGTTAAATCCATTGTGATCTTTGTGGGGGAAAAATTGGAAAGCATCACTCACTCTTAAATGTCAGCCAGTTAAGAACAAAAATCACCAATTACATTAGATTCTGATTTGCATTACACCATTTTGACAAGTTAACCATTCCAATCTTGTTTTGCTTAGGCTAATAGCACAATCTGCTTATATACTCAGTCACTGAGACAGACCCAGAGACTGAGAAGCAGCAGCAGGAACAGGGTGTTGGGTTCCTACAAGATGCTAACCAGGTACAAAAAATTAATAAGGAAGAATTTACAAGGATAATCCATACATTAATAATGGAGTGTTTAATGTATTTTGATTAAATGAGAAAGTCAAATGCATTTCAGTGAAACTGATGGGCAATGTATTAACAGTAAGTCATGTAAGGCAAGTGTCATCATTAACATCTTACAAAAGCACTGAATAAGCCTAAGACATTTTCTAGAAAATAAAATATATAATCCATTATTCCATTTATTATGCAAATAGCTGTCTTTCTGAAAGATTTACGGAAAACATTTTCTCCATGTGTCATGCACTATGTGAGAAATCCAGAAAACCACAGCACAAATTATAGTTTCTTATTAAAAGGTAAAAATTCCTTTTTATTCAATGACTTCTAAATTATTGCACAGATGCAAGTGATTAGGGAGTTAAAAACATGAGTAAAACATAATCCCTAGCCTTAAGGAATTTATACTGTTTGGGAAGTAAAATACGACTAGAAATAGTATAATAGAAGGTACATATTAATACCAGAAGAAAAGCTTAGGTCTATAAAATTTAGGAAGACATTATTCTGGCTGGGTGAATTAAGAGGCTTTGTGTAGGAGTTAGGACTAAAGTTGGGCCTGAAGGATTTTTAGAATTCAGATAACATGAGACTGGACGCTTAGGAAGCAAGGCTATCTAGAAAAGGAAATACTAAGAGTAGTTAATATTTGAGTGTTTACTTTGCCAGGCACTATTTTAAGTGCTTTAAATATATTATATCCTCAAATTCTCACAACTCTGAGGTAGGCATTATATTATTATCCCTACTTTGAAGCAGAAGGAAGAAGGGGAGGGAGCTGAAGTGACTTGCCTACGGTGACACAACTTTCAAATCCAGATCTGACTAATCAAAGATCCTACACTCTCAAAGCACTGAACTTTACATCCTTAACTGAACTGGCATGATAAAAACTGGTTATAGTTCAATGATTATTAGCAAAAGGCTTTCACCTTAAATCAGCTAATTTTAGCTCTTTTTACCTCTATAAAGCCCATTAGAGGTATGCTAGTATCCCCATTTTAGGTGATACCACTAGCTCAAGTAGTTAAAGTAACTTCCCCAGGGTCACAGAGGCAAAGGTCCAGCTGATAATCAAACCTCATCTTTGGCCTCCAAGTCCAGTGTTTCATCACATCTACTTCTCTTTCACATTAGAAAGGCTGTTTACAAATTGTGTGCCATGAAGTCCAAGACTTATGCAATGATGCCACATTGTCCATCGTGCTCACTACTCTGCTCCACATCAACGCAAATGGGATTCTGCCCAAAGATTTCATTTGAAAAACAGTTCTACTACTTAATTTAAAGTAACCATCACACACACACACACACACACACACAGACACATACACACACACACACACACACACGAGTCTTACCCTCCTTTCCTCCTGCATTTTCTCACATTCTATAGTATCCAAACCCTACTCCAGAAAACACCACATCCCGCACGTAAACGATCTTTCTCTTGGTGTAGTATGGGCAATACCTTCATTAAAACCGAAATATATTCAGAATAAAAACTGAATAAAAACCACATAACAATTAGTGAGAACTCTGCCAAGTTTTCCCACCACTCTACCTGTATACACTCTTTGAGTACCTACTATTTAGAACTCCAAGAGTATGACTTAAGCATGTTAAGTACTTTTCTTTTGTACATGTCTATAATAGCCTTACTTTCAGGCATAATCGAAAAGAACAGTTTTCATGTAAACATTAATAACTAGATACTTAACAGTAATGATTCCTACTGTCCCACTGAAATCCTGTTAAAGTGACACAATCATCATTAAAAAGCTCATGGGCACCAGAATGATTAAAATAAAAGACAATTTCAGGCTAGGTGCTGTAGCTCACACCTGTAATCCTAGCACTTGGGGAGGCCAAGGCAGGAGATCACAAGGTCAGGAGTTCAAGACCTGACCCACATGGTGAAAACTCGTCTCTACTAAAAATACAAAAATTAGTTGGGTGTGGTGGTGCGCACCTGTAATCCCAGCAACTCAGGAGGCTGAGGCAGGAGAATCACTTGAACCTGGGAGGTAGAGGTTGCAGTGAGCTGAGACTGCACCACTGCACTCCAGCCTGGGCAACAGAGCGAGACTCTATCTCATGGGGGAAAAAAAGACAATTACACGTGCTGATAAGGACAAACAACAACTTTCATATACTGCTGGTGAGAATCTAAACTGGTACAGCCACTTTGGTAAATTGCTTGGCAGTATCTATTAAAGCTGAACATGTGCCTGATACTCTGTGATTCAATATTCCACTCCTAGGTATACATATCCAATAGAAAATATGTATCAGAATGTTCTTAGCAGGATTATTCATAATAGCCCCAAATCACCAATAAATCAATGTTAACCAATAGAATACATAAATTAATTGTGGTATACTCACATTCAAGGGATTAAACAATAAAAACAAACTGCAACTATTCATAACATGTATGAATTTCATAAATTTTTTGAGTAAGATACAAAATACCATAAACTACATGACATTACCTAAATAAAGTTTAAAACTATGCAAAACTAGTCTATAGTGGTATTCCAACAGTGATCCCTTTGAGTGAGGGGGGAATGACTAGGAAGAGGCATAAGGGGTGCTTTTAAAAAGTTGGTAATATCCTGTTTCTTTATCTGAATGCTAGAAATAAGGATGTATATACCTTATAAAAGTTGATAAAGCTAAACAGTTATGATGTACAAACATCTTACATGTGTATTTCAGCTAAAAACATTGAAAAATAATTCCAATAGGATGAGGGTTTTCAGAAAGTCCACTGCAAATAGGATAACTAAAACAGATGCCACTCAGAAGAAAAAGGTTATTAACATGTAAACTTACGATCCCTACTTTCAGTGATACAGAGGAGTCAAAGCATGTTCACAAGAGAAGTTAGTTCTTTAAATGGTACACAATCCCTCTTATGAAGACCAATATTTTTAAAATGTTTTCAACTGGCCTTTCCAATGAAGACTTACAGAACTAATGGATTTCATAGCTGGGAAGGCCTTTAGAAAATGCCATGACCGTTCAGGCGCCATGGCTCACTCCTGTAATCCCAGCACTTTGGGAGGCCGAGGTGGGTGGATCACCTGAGGTCAGGAATTTAGCCAGCATGATGGCAAGTGCCTATAATCCCAGCTACTCGGGAGGCTAAGGTACCAGAATCGCTTGAACCCGAGAGCCGGAGGTTGCAGTGAGCTGAGATCGTGCCACTGCACTCCAGCCTGGGCAACAGAGCAAACTCCGTCTCCAAAAAACAAACAAACAAACAAGAGAAAATACCATGACCACTCCAAAATGCAAATGAGTTAATTTAATGACTTTAATAGATTCACTAAATACCCAGGATAATGCTCAAAAGCTCCACGAGCAGACCACCACAGAACATAAGCAGAAGAGGATTAAAAGCCAAGATTTCATGGGTGGTTTAGTAAGCTGCTGGTAGCCCAAAGATGAGTCTGTTAGGGTAGGACCCTGACTACCACAACACTAGCCCCATTCTGAGTGATATAGGAAGCAACAAACTACAGCGATTACAAGCAAGAGTGTTGGAACCAAACCAAATCTGAGATCTTACTATATAACTAACTAAATGTATGGTCTTGCATAAATTACTTGATTTTTATCCTTAGTGATACAATTAGTACACCGACACCAACCTAAATTTTAAGCTAAGTTACTCTTAAGTTTAAATACAATAATACATAAATTACTTAGTACCAAGTACACACTGGCTGTGATGGTGATGGTAATGATAACAATCATGATAAGGTAGCAGTGGCAGCATTGTGAAAATGAGACACAAGTTCAAAAGAACTAGATGTGGGAGGGAAGCAGCTAATTTTTGAAGGGGCTTCCTAGGGTCAGAGAAGGCATGGAAACAGGTAACTAAGAACAACCCTGCAGACTATTCACAAAGACAGAACCACAGTCTGGCTTTAGTACACCACAGTGACTAAGTAAATCTTTGTCCTAATAATGTATGTATGCATTTTCTAATGATTTATAAAGAAAACTTCTTTTCTTTTTCTTTTTTGAGACAAGGTCTTACTCTTTCACTCAGGCTGGAGTGTAGTGGCACAACCATGACTTGCTGCAGCTTTAACCTCCAGGGCTCAGGTGACTCAGCCTCCTAGGTAGCTGGGACTACATGCACAGGGTTTTGTCATGTTGCCCAGGCTGATCCTGAACTCATGGGCTCAAGCAATCTGTCCACCTCAGACTCCCAAAATGCTGGGATTACAGGCATGAACCACTGTGCCTGGCCTAATTTATAAATAAAATTTCTTTATGCATAATGCCTATCTACACTTGTAGGACCTTAGTTAAGACATCATTAAGTATGAGAATTAGTTCCAACTACTGGTGATTATAAACTCACAATCTACCTACACTTGTTTTCTCTTAATTTTCCAAGAAGCAATGAGATAATCATCAGATATTCTCCAGGATTCTTTAAGAAATTAATTTTTATCTAATCTTAAATGACTGCATGATTATAGGATGAAATTACTATCTTGGACTCTAATTCAAATTGTTCTTAACGATCCTAGAGAGAATGAATTACTCAAGATAAAAAGATAAATTCTGCTTTGGTTTGTGATCTTTATTTCTTTCCTTAAAACTTAACAGACCTCTTTAATATGTGTAACTCGAAAGATTTACTGAAATATGCAATAAACTTCAGTGACTTAACACATACTTGGTTATTTTATTTTCTCCAAACTGACATATAAGTAAAGATCCTAAATCATTCTGATAAAGGAATAAAAACGGTCTCTTTCTCTCATAAGATTTAAATGTATCACCATGTGAGACAAGGTTAAACTAGAAGCAGAATCCCTGAAGAAAGCTAGTAGGGCCAATTAACAGAAAATGAAGTTGGCTAACATCTGAAGGAATAATTGTAATAGAGTATTCAAAGTCGCTCAAACACAAGCCCATAAAATAAAGCCCTATGAGGCAGGCAGGAGTCCCAAAGAGATTGCAATTAATAATCCTCCTGAAACAGCAAAAGCACATTCTATTTGAAAGGTACAAAAAGGATAACAAAAACAGCAACAGTAAGGCTGAGTGAAGATGCCAAATTTCCAGCAACCAAACTACAAAACTCTATCTAACATATTAGTTATTTTATTCAGGGGTAGAGCTAATTAATTAGCTGCATTACAGGGAGTTCAGTATCCATATGACATCCACAGTTGGGTATCCTCTGACTGACTGATGGCAGAATGTTCTGTCACCAGCACTTAGGTTCCAGAGAGAACTTTCTAGGTTAATGGGCTAATAAAGATGCAGTGTTTTGTTTATGAGATGCTGCAACTCATTTCCTATTTGATAATATTAATCTATCCCAAACTTAGACTAATGGTCATTATTATGGTCTCTGAAACAGTTTACACATGGAGACAGAGAGCCCTAAAGTCTATTTCCATACCCTTACTTATCATCTGGCAAAATCTGATGGTTTCCTTAACTTACTAAAGTCGACTCTCAGAGGTCAAAAAATGTGCTCAGATTTTCAAAAACTTGGTATTCAAAATGCCTAAATTTAGTAACGAGACAGGATTTTTTTTTTTTTTTAGTTCTGGTGCTTACAAAATAAAGTCTTAATTTAAATCACTGAGCTTATCTAGTAAATTTACAAATAGAATTCAGGTGGTTAAAATATATTAATTTATTTAAAATTTTAAGATCCAATGTCTTATGTACTGAGATAGCTTTATCATTTAGTTACGGATTAAATCACCAAAAATTCATTTACTTCTTACTGTCAAGATGTGTAACAGAAAAATCTTTAAATCTTTTAAATTACTAGAAGGATACAACTATGGACAATCAAAAGACATAGAATATATTTTCTTCCTGATAAATAAAAGAAATCTGTTGGCAAACTTACGCTGAAAAGTGACCATTATTTACTGTTTAACAAGCTCTAAATGAAATGCATCAGACTGAAAATCAGGATGTTAAGATTTGCCATTACTTTTAAGGTACACATCCTCCTCAGTTCATGTGATTTCCTACTTCATATAATAAAGAAGGACACAAAAAAATATGCTTTCATTTGTTTATTTCAACCTAAGCAATATTCAACTTCAAAAACTCAAATATATTGTTTTCTCCAAATATATTCTGAAGGTGCCTTTATAATTACTATACTGATGAGTCTGCCTACATACAAAAATTAAATGTTGAGATTTGAAGTAAAAAATAGCTTCCACTATAGCATAAACTGGCAATAAAACCTGTCATTTTGTAATCTTTATCTATAATGGAAAATAAACAATAAATTTATCTACCATCTTCTTAACCATTTACATGACCTCCCATAATACGTTTTTGAAGATTGTCAAAAGACTCAATGATAAACCTTTCTTGCAGAGATAAGTTGCTAATCTTAATCTGTGTTCCCAGAAAAAGAACAGCAGTCAAGGGAAAGCCAAATTCAAAATAGGCTAGCCAACTGTAAAACAGTAAGAGCATAATAGAGAATGATTTATGGACTTCTATATTCAGTATATTATCATATTCTCCACCCCTATTCAGATAGTATTCTAAAAGGTAAGTAGTGTTTCATCCTTCTCAGCAGACTGACTCATGACTATACATGTAAAATATGAATACATTAATTAGTGGTCATAATATGGTACAAGTATATGTACACTTACTAATAAAGGAATAAGGTATTGCCCTTATGGAAAACACATAAAATAATGGTTTCCATTTATAGATTTATATGTAATAGATTTAACAGACTAAAAGTTTACAATTTGTACATCAAGCCTCCTTAAACACATTTTTCTTTTTTTGTTGTTTTAAGACAGGGTCTCACTCTGTCACCCAGGCTAGGGTCACGCAATCACAGCTCACTGCAGCCTTGATTTCCCAGGCTCAAGCGATCCTCCCATCTCAGCCTTCCAAGTGGCTGGCACTACAGGAATATGCCACCACACCCAGCTAATTTTTTTGTAGAGATGGGGTCTCACTGTGTTGCCCAAGCTGGTCTTGAACTCCTGGGCTCAAGCCATCCTCCTGCCTAGGCATCCCAAAGTTTTGAGATTATAGGCCTGAGCCACCATGCCTGGCCTGCTTAAACAAGCTTTGATTTCACTGTCAATAACCCTCCAAAGAAAATTATCCTCTACATAATTCTCTTTGTGTATGTGTGAGAAAGAGTTTCACTTTTGTCGCCTTGGCTGGAGTGCAGAGGAACAATTAAAATTATTAGACTAAATTAGATGAAAATTGTTAGACTGTATTGTGGAGGGAATTTTAGGTTCAATTATTACCTTAAGTACATACACATACGCACACACAATACTTGCTTTATGGAGCTCTGACTTTTGTCAAATTAATTCACTACAGATAAATGGAAGTGAAAGAAAGGAGATGAGAAGCAAGTTATGACACATACATGACATCATCTTTAAAATGAGAAACTGAAAGCTCAAGATGGTGGCATATGCACATTTGTGTCTTCTTTCATTATCTGTCTCCTGCCTTCTTCTCCTTCCATCTCTGAGACTCTGCTCACACCAGTAAAGTAAGCTGATCATTAAGTTAAAGGCTTCTATATGAGGTCTCAGGAAACTAACTTAGTAAGACTACAGATTACTTTTCTCATCTTTAACTGAAAACACTCTAAGTTATTTTAAAGCAATTGGGTGGGTAGAGGATAAGATTTAACTTTTTTAAGTCATGAGATTCCTTTATTTTCAAAGCTAAACATTCATTAACTGTTCTTTTAAATTCCATATTATACAAGTGTTCTATTTAAATCCAGATGCATTTTTGTTTATTTTTAAATAAAGAGTAATTACAAATAACATCTCTCTCTTATTGTTAAGGTATACAATAAATTCTCGATTGCTCAGCACTAGGAAAGGTGAAGTCAGACGGTTATACAATTAGGCAAAACTGAGTTCATATCCTACCTATTATAGGCCACCTTAAGTCAGTTAACCTCTCTGTTCAGTTTTCAGTGCTACAAAATAAGATAATATAATGCCTACCTCATAGACATATAAACATTAAATAAGATAAAACAAATGGTAACACTCAGGACATGACAGTTACTAAAATTAACTGCAGTCTCCACCACAAATCAGAATAAAATCATCTACTCATCGATGCACATACAAAATTACCTACTATGAGTTTGGGAATAGATTTTACATTTTACAGTTCAGATAAACGAATTTAAAAACATATTAGAAAGGAAAATTCAATCCAAAATCCAAATTATAAAGTATTACGGTGACATGCAAACATTAATACCTTGAATCAATTCTCTTCTATTGGTTTTCTTTTTTCTGGGTTTTCTGTTTTTGTTTTAGATGGGGTTTCTCTCTGTCACTCAGGCTGGAGTGCAGTGGAACAATCTCAGCTTACTGCAACCTCCGCTTCCCAGGCTCAAGTGATCCTCCCACCTCAGCCTCCAGAGTAGCTGGGACCACAGACATGCACCACCAAGCCCAGCTAACATTTTGTATTTTTGGTAGAGACAGAGTTTCAACCATGTGGGCCAGGCTGGTCTCAAACTCCTGAGCTCAAGCAATCTGCCCACCTCAACCTCCCCAAAGTGTTCGGATTACAGGCATGAGCCACTGTGCCTGGCTCCTTCTATTGGTTTTCTATTGAATAATATTATCTTCATAGGAAATTCTATACAATGTCTCTGTCTCCCATATGTATGTATGTATGTATGTATGTATGTATGTGTGTGTGTATATATATACACACACACACACATATATATATATATAAAAAATATTTTTTTGAGACAGAGTCTTGCTCTGTCACCAGGTTGGAGTGCAGGGGCACAATCTTGGCTCACTGCAACCTTGGCCTCCCTGGTTCAAGCGATTCTCCTGCCTCAGCTTCCCGAGTAGCTGGGACTATAGGGATGTGCCACCACATACAGCTAATTTTTGTATTTTTAGTAGAGATGGGGTTTCATCATGTTGTCTAGTATGGTCTCGACTTCTTGACCTTGTGATCCACCCACCTCAGCATCCCAAAGTGCTGGGATTACAGGCGTGAGCCACCGCACCCAGCCTCAATATATTTTTAAAACAGATGGGGGAAAAAATCAAAGTGGCCCAGGTTGGAGTGAAGGCTATTTTCACTGAGATGGCCTCACAGACCAGCACACAACATGGAATCCCAGAGGTCTTCAGACCCTGCCTGAAAGCTGCTTTCTCTATGCCAATCAAATCTGTAGAGTACAAGATGTCCCATACACAAGTGGAGATGCTTTTGTGTCTTTGCTGCCTTTTTCCAAAATACTGGCTCTTCCTCCTTTTTGTCTACTTTACTCCTCAAAGTAAGTTGAAAATCAGTCTTGGAGGCACCACACAGCCTAAAACAATCTTATTCTGCAATGCCCACCAGGGCCCTCAGCACAGAAGCTGGCTATTTGATATCCAATTTAGGGCATTTCTGTCTTCTTTCCCCACCCAGTCTCATCCATAAGAGCAAGGTCTGTGTTAGCCCCTAGGTAGCCCAGAAGAGAGCCCAGAACACCACTTTTTTGTATTGATAGGAACTAGTACATGTATAACTGGCTTGAGGGAAGAAAAAAATTAAGCATTGTTTGGGAGGCCGAGGCGGGTGGATCACGAGGTCAAGAGATTGAGACCATCCTGGTCAACGTGGTGAAACCCTGTCTCTACTAAAAATACAAAAATTAGCTGGGCATGGTGGCGCGTGCCTGTAATCCCAGCTACTCGGGAGGCTGAGGCAGGAGAACTGCTTGAACCCAGGAGGCGGAGGTTGCGGTGAGCCAAGATTGCGCCATTGCACTCCAGACTGGGTAACAAGAGCGAAACTCCGACTCAAAAAAAAAAAATTAAGCATTGTTGTAGGCCAGTGCGGCGTAATCCTTAAACTCACGAGTTCAAGACCAGCCTGGGCAACATAGTGAGCCCTCATCTCCACTAAAAATAAAAATAAAAATAAAAATAATTAGCTGGGCATGGTAGCCTGTGCCTGTAGTCCCAGCCACTTGGGTGGCTGAGGTGGGAAGACTGCTTGAGCCCAGGAGATCCAGGCTGCAGTAAGCTATGATTGTGCCACTGCACTTCAGTCTGGGCAGCAGAGCAAGAGCCTGTCTCAACCAAACAAAAGAGAAGAAAAAGCACTGTTTGGATATCTAAGTCACTGTTTCCTTCAAGTATTAATAATCTAGTTTTATTTAACTCCAAAATCACTGACCTAGATAAATGGTTATTATAAGCCCTAAGACTTATAATCAGGCAAAAGCCTTTTTTAACCAGCACCACTTCCAAGGGAAAAAAAAAAATGTTAATCAAAATACAAACATTTAAAAGTTTTATAATACTTAGTACCATTAACTATGGTACTATTATAATATTACTAACACAAAAATATAAACATTGTATCTATAGGGGATTGGTTCCACGGCCCTCCCACAGATACCAAAATCCAGATGCTTAAATGCCTTATATAAAATGGTCTAGGCTGGGAGCAGTGGCTCATGACTATAATCCCAGCACTTTGGGATGCTGAGGTGGCCAGACTGCTTTACTCTAGGAGTTGGAGACCAGCCTAGGCAACATGTCAAAACCCCATCTTTACAAAAAAAAAAAAAAAAAAAAAAAAAAAATTAGCCAGGTGTGGTGGTACATGCCTGTAGTCCCAGCTATTCAGGAGCTACTACTGAGATGGGAGGATCCCTTGAACCTTGAGTTGAGTCTGCAGTGAGCTATGACTGTGACACTGCACTCCAGCCTGTGTCACAGAAAGAGACCCCAGCTCAAAAGAGAAAAAAAAGTCTAGTATTTGCATATGACCTACACCTATCCCATCGCATACTTTAAATCATCTCTAAATTACTTATAATACGGAATACATTGTAAATGCTATATAAATAGTAGATGGTATTATTTGGGGAATAATTACAAGAAAAAAGTCTGTACATACTCAGACCTAGCTAGCTGAACATGCAGAGACATACTTTAGAAAAATATATTTAATCTGTTGTTGGTTGCATCCTTGGATGCAGAACTCACGGATATGGAGGGCCAGCTGTACTTATTTCTTATGAAAAGAGGTCAATTTAATCAAGCTTCTCCGTTCCTAAAAAATCTGGAATCTCGAGCCCCAGATACCTGGGAAAGAAAGCATGACCGGGAAAGCAAGAAGCTTTGCCAACAGCTTACTTGATGTCTTAGCTGGAGAAGGGAGTTCCCAGGGTCTCATTAATACTCAGCATGTCTAACAGTGGGCTGCTTTGGTGAAGGCAGACAAGGAAGACTGCTTAAACACACAACAAAGCAACTGAGCCTTCTACAGTACTACACTGCCAAAAGAGCATCTCTTCTCCTTACAGCTCTTGCATCTGACACTGGTACAGCACTGAGACTCATCACACCATTATGTACCCGATCTCCACATTGTAGAGTACTACTCAACTATAAATGGTGTGAGGACAAGGGCCCCATCAATTTTGCTCACTGTTACATCACCAGCATCTAGCACAATGTGTGGCATATAAGTAGGCTTTTAAAAAAAATACATGTATATATGTATATACCGTCAAGCAACAATGAGAGTATCTTTTGAGAAAAACATCATTAGGTGATTTCATCACTGTACAGACATCATAGAGTGTACCCAGACAAACCTAGATGATATACATTTATTTAAATAAAAATTTTATAGGGATAATCAAATGCCCCAGCACCATTACTAAGTATCAATCATTTCTGTCACTTGATCTGCAATGCCAATATCAAGTGCCATACATCAGGTTTCTACATATGCTCCATTATAATCTTTCAGTACTACTGTTATATATGCGGTCCATGGTAGGATGAAATGTCATTATGCGGCGTGTAGGTGTGTGTGTATGTGTCTGAAAATAATAATATATATGGTATGCACTTAAATAAGGACTGGGAGAATAGCAAAAATAAAACACACATAAACACACACACACGCATATATATGCTGAGTATAATAAATCGATGGCAAAAATAAAAGTATTTTAGCACTGCACTTTCATCATCAGTGTCATATGATTTTTTCAATACGATCCACAGATAATTTTTATAAAATTATGTTAAATATGAGATTATCACATTAGTAAATTTCCCTCCAAGACAAGATTACATGTAGGCCATTTACTATTCCTTCCGACCAGATCTGAGCTTTATTTATAAACAGTGTACAAGATTCTGAAGAAAATATTATTCCAATACAGTAGGATCTCCACCTGCATTCTGGCAGCACATCACAAAACATGTCCCAATAGGCCTAATACTGCATGGTCAGCGAAGAGGAAAAGGGAAAGAAGTCTTCTACTTTGCTCTTTCTCTGAAAAGAGAATCGTATTAGGCCATTAAGTAGTCAGATACATTATTTTATTGCTTGTAAAACCCTTGGGTAATAAAGAATGAGTACAAATTGCCACCGGCAGTTTTGGAAGAAAAACAGAACTGTGCAAAACAATGACAGCTGCTCTACTACAGCACTGGACAAATGCAGTAAAGAAAACAGTACATCAGTTGTAGTTTTTCCGCTTAAGTAGAGCGCTCTCCCATGTGTGAGAAGGAGCTATACAACTACATAACTCTGCAGAATCTGTGTGTAAATGCTCAAGTAGAACAAAGGTGATAGACTGTAAATGCATTTGTAAAAGCTATCGAATCGGATTGTCTTTCTGTCTCTCTCACACTCACATGTGTGCGTGTGCACACACAAAGAGTTCCATTTACTTCTAAATAAGCAAGACTGAGAGGCAGCTATGATGAAAAGCATGTGTACTCTGGACACACAAAAGTAAAAAAGGTAAATAGTTTTCACTGAAAGAAACATTAATATTTTTCGGCTGGTCCGAGTGCAGTGGTGTTTACAACTAATTGATCACAACCAGTTACAGATTTCTTTGTTCCTTCTCCACTCCCACTACTTCACTTGACTAGCCTTAAAAAAAATAATAAAAAATAAAAAAAAGAAACATTAATATTTTTCAATGAAGATGCTAAGATAAAAATAAACAGTGGTATTTCTTTAATGTGGCCTATGAGTGAAGAAAACAACTTACTTTCTATGCAAAGAAAATGCATTTGTGTCACACTTTGTATAGGTAAACAGCAAGAATGAGTGATTTATTTTCACGGGATTAAGAGAATAAAATTGGACTCACATCTTTAGCCTTGCCTGAAGAAGGCTGTTAAATGTCATATATTCTTCTGAAAACCTCTCTAACTTTACTATTGTGGTACTTTAAGGTATTATGTGAGAATTTTATCTACTTTCAATGTCAAAACTGCAATTATTTTGCACCAACCTAATATATACTGTAAAATTTTTCAAAGTATGAGAGTCCTATAATACGACAATTATAAACAATGTAAGAACTTTACAATTAATTACAGAATCTCATAAGAGTTTTTATCTGTAACAAAATATAGAGGACTCCTAACTTATGAATTTTCAACTTTCAAAATTTTGAAAGAATGAAAGAAAAAACCTATGGACCAGCTACCAACAGAAGGTGAAAGTGGTCACATGCAGCCACTCAAGCACCATCTGCTACTTCATCTTCTGTAGTTGGCCAGGGTCATGCTTAGTTTCATGAAGCTTTAAATAACTGACGCTATTAAGTTTAACAAACAAACACATTTCAAATAAGAAACGTATAACCACAACAGAGAGAGATTTTAATAAATGAAGGTGATGAGAAAATGATGAATGTTTTTGCTAGTGGAAATAATTATGGAGGACAAAGTGAACCCTGCAACGCTAGAAATATACTGATACACAATCAACCAAAAATAATCAATAAGAGATGAAAAAAAGTTGTAAGACAGAAAAACATTATGGTGTGAAGATCAGCATAAATCTGTGTTTGAATGCCCACTGGCCTAATAATATTAATTCAAGAGAATTTAGAGGACAAAAAGGGTCAAAATGTTGTAGAGGATTAAGTCTGACTCCAAAGCTACCAAGAGTTCGATCAATAAGTTCAAGACCAAATGAAATCTGCATAACATCAAAATGAGTGCTAAGGCAACAAAGCTCTCTATGACACCTTTGGAGAACATCAGGTAGGAACTTACCTTCCTCAATAATTTTAATATGGTCCACAGTGTTGTGCCTTGGGGAAAGACACTTGATAGCACTTATATCAGCAAGAATTATAAACAGAGAAAATGAAATCTGTAAAAATTGTTTTTACCACATACTCCTACCAATTAAAAAATACACACATCCATACAGCGATAATATCTGTATGTTTATTTTTCTGATTTTCTACATGTGCCTCTATAATATTTCATTCAATCTAAGAAATATATCAACTGCAGACATATTGTCATTTAATAAACCATTATAAAAGAATAAAACACTAATGATAATTCTATGTAAGAAACACCAGAAGTTGAGATGTTAAATATAGGGAGGGAAATACACCTTAGAACCAGTGAAGTATGGTATTTGACTAATGTATTTTGCATGTTAAAAATGTTATTATATATGTTTAAAGTATTAATGTTAAATTTATATTATATATATAAAGCATATACAAAATTGGAATTTTCAAAGGAAATGAGTAAGAAACATAGAGATTCTAATATTCTTTTCCCTGCACTTTAACAGACCTTTTGCACAACAGTTTGGAGATCCCTAATCAGAATACAGGATGAAATAATTAAATGGTAAATTTTAATCTCAATAAATGTTACAGAAAAGTAGATGCATCATCTCCCCTATTACATTTATTATATATTGGGTATCACGATCTGTGATAAACCTGACAAAACAAGCAAAAAAGCATGAAATTAAATATTTCTTATAAAGCATCCCCCTCCCAATGATATTCATTAGAGTGATGTTGCTATAGGAGTGAAAGGCATAGATTTTAAAGTGAGACCAACTTGGAATTGTACCATGACTATCTATGACAGTCACTATTAAAAGCACCAGATACTCCCGTATTCTCGTCTATAAAATGAACATTAACAATCCTTACTTCACAGGATTAAAATAAGAATGAACTGTGAGTAAGTGCATATATAAAGCTTGTAGCAAATGTTCAGAACACACAAAACTCAATAAAGGACAACAAAGAGATTATTCATGGCAACTTATTTCACCTGTTTAATTACATTAGATTAGCCGAAGTGTTAGATAGAAAGATGATACGTGAAAGGGTTTGACTTTAACCAGTCTAATTCACGTAAGTCACTTTTAGATACCACAGTTACTAACACAAATATAGTATGAACCCTCAGACCAAAGTCCATTTTTGCTTATAGATTTGAGTAAAGATAAATACAGGAAATGCACCGACAATGAGCAAACATACTGGCCTCTTTATCTAACGTAAAGTTCAGGGTGCAGGAGCTCTTCGTTAATCTAGCACTGGAAAGTTCTATGTGTCTGATGTAATCAACCTCAGATGCATCTGACAGCTGACAATACTAATGGGACAACAAAGCACACTGTCAACAACACAGGTCAGAAGAATCTCCACAACAGCAAGGCTCACTTCAACAGGACGGTTTTCTTAAAAAATGCTTTTAAAACAAGTATCAATTAAATACAAAAGTACTAATAATATGATCTGTAAAACTAAGTTTTGCTAATTATCATTTATCAAATACTACCACTTCTTAAACACTCCTGATATATTGCTTAGGATTTCCAAAATGATCAACTAAAAGATCACTGGGCACAACCCGCAGTATGAATGGCAAAATCCTGAAAAGGCTTGTGGAAAACAGGACAGTAGAATAACTGGCCTATAAATTTATTTTCTGACCTCTGCTGCCTGTTTATTGCCCTAGGATTGGCAACAGCTATTCTCAAAATAAGAAATCTGAATTCTATCTACTAACTTGAATTGACTTTCTACATATGCTTTTCAGAATGTCTGTGTTTTAAATTTGAACTCTTAATTTACATTTTAAGGACTCAAGTCTGTACTCTCTCTGAAAGTGTTAAGATTCTCACCTGAAATAATACTTGTCTGTTATTTTTGTGTACAACGACACACTCCCACTGGCATCACCATTTATGTACTCATGGTGGTTCACATTAAAAGAGTGTATGTTTCCAAAATATAAACATTTAGTGGGGGGAAAAGGCATGTCCCAATTTAAGGTTCAAAACTTGAGGACTCTGGTTGTAATCTGGGGAATGAACTGGATACAAGAGTCAAGGCACTCAAGAAAATGAAGCATTAACATCATTACCAAGTCCCATGAGAATGATAAAGGCACTGCCTCCTCTTAAGTGTCTAGGAAAACTTAGGCCCCAAGGAATGCAGAGCCTCTATCTCATTCAATGCGGACACATTCTCCCCACAACAGCCCATGAAACCAGAGTCTATACACCAGAAACAGGAATCAAAATGGAAGATAATGCCAAAAGAATCCTGAGCAGCCCTATTAAAGATGTTTCGTGGAACCAAGACTTGTTGGCTGGGTGAATTCACTTCCCATGAAGAACAATTCTAACTTTTGTCCATTTCCCTAGTAGATGCTGCCTAGCCAACCTGTTTCACTGTTCAGAAAGACGGGATTTATTGACATGTATTAACAATGGGTAAGTATGTGGGTATCTTTAAGCCCCACCACCCTTTGGTTTTCTCATTTATTTTTGCTTCATTAGTAAAGCTAATTTGTACCTTCCATTTGTTTTCCTTGCATTTCTTTTAAGTATTAGGCAGATGAATGCTTTTCTTATAAAGTTTCTTGTAAAGACTGGTTGAAACTGAGTCTTCTTTGATGTTGACTTTTTAGCTATCAATTACTTGCACAGATTAGGGTCTAATGAATGTGTTGATTTGTTATATTTTGTGAATACAGTATTTGATATATTTGTTTAGACATGGGTCACATTCCCAAGACACCTTATTATATATTTGCAAATATTTCAAAATCCAAACAATCCAAAATTTGAAACACTCCTGGTCTCAAGCATTTTGGGTAAAGTGTACTCAACCTGTATTACTGGTTTTCAAGTACTTTTTCAAAATTTTTAATGAAACCACCAAAATGCGGTTATAATTACATTCAAGGTTTATAAAGTGTAAGTACTTCTCACTCTTGACATGATTCATTAAAGGCTAAAATAGATTAAGTAACTGCCAGGGGTCACATCCAAGTCCAGGAGCTATTATAAAGACAGGCAACTAACTGTAATCCCAACACATATTCTGGAGTCTGAAAGTCCAGAATTTTAAGTCCCAAATCCACATTAATAGCTATCTGATCTTTAGGCAAGTCACATAATCTCGCTGAGCTTTACTTTTCACATCTGTAAAATGGGAACAGTATCATTTATCTCTCAAGGTTGTTAGGAGGATTAAATGAGGTATTTATTTAATTAGCAGATACTTACAAACTAGGTCAAGGCACTCTTCTAAGCACTTTTTAATATTAACTCACTTCATCTCCAAAATTCTACAACGTAGAGACAAGACTTATCTTTCTTTTACAGATGAACTAAAACAGAAAGGTTAAATAACTTACTTCACTAAGGTACAAAGCAGCAAAGTCAAGATTTGAATCCATGCAGTCTGGCCTCAAAGTTCAGGCTCTTTAGCACCACACTAAGGTGTCTCTCATAGGATCTAAAACACTGCCTGGCACCTAACATAATAATGAGAATGGTAATAAACCACACAGTGACCAGCCTAATATACAAGCATAACACACCCTAGAGGCCCTTAAAGATGGTCTTGATTGAGATAACATATAAAATACACAAGTACATCTAGATTAAATTTACATAGCATAGAAATCTTTAATGATACAAATTAAGGCTACCACTTTAGGAATTTAGAAGAAATCATTAAAATTACTATTTCAAAAATCACTGTTTCCCAAGTATGAGTGCCTAGATTTTCTCTTAACATTGTTAAACGAATCTTACAAATAATTAGCACCTAATATTTAGGTCTTATCAATTATTTAGCACTCAGTTTCAAATATAAACTAATGATATTAATTTTTGAAAGAAAATACTCAAGGGTACTTTAATATAAAAATTCCAAAGAGAATTAAATTTACTATTTTCTTTTTCCAAAAAAATCAGTATTTTAATTAATAAAGTAATAAATGTTCACTGAAGAAAACTGAAAAATACAAGGATACGGAGAAGACAGCATTTCCACCAGTAGTTCAATATCAGCTTTACTTTTCAATGTAGTTTGAGACATTCAATTTTCAGATAAATAATTTATTTCAATTTTGGAAATTGATGAAGTTTCATGAACCAAAATAATTACTGACAAGGTGCTTCAAGAAAGAAATGTGCTTCTAACAGGTGAAACATTTAACTCTACATAAAATGGTTTTAAAATAATAAATAATTTTCTCCATTTCTTTTTTTTTTTTTTTAGATGTAGTCACCCAGGATGGAGTGCAATGGCATGATCTCGGATCACCAAAACCTCCATCTCTTGGGTTCAAGCGATTCGCCTGCCTCAGCCTCCTGAGCAGCTGAGATTAAAGGCATGTGCCACCACGCTCAGCTAATTTTTTATTTTTAGTGGAGACAGGGTTTCTCCATGTTGGTCAGGCTGGTATCAAACTCCTGACCTCAGGTGATCCACCCACCTCAGCCTCCCAAAGTGCTGGGATTACAGGCATGAGCCACCATGCCTGACCCACTTCTTATGCTTAACCTAAACCAAATTCGGTCAGATGATGTTTGACTTGAATTCAACTAAAATTTCTTAAAAACTTAAACAAATTTTATATAATGAGTCATATGGTTACAAACTGATTACTAGTTAATGACAAAACTTGGAATTAAAGTTCATTCTCTTCCACAGTACAGATAAGACCAAGTCACTCAATAGGCATCACCCAACCATAACATGTTTTAGCTTCTAAATATGGAGCTCTCTTATGAACACAAACTTTCAGGGAGAATCAATACTATTTAAATTAATACCTATTCAAAAGACATCTACACTTTCAATACACTGTATTAGCATTAATTTCTCCCCTGTTCCCAATCTCAAAATCTAAGTCTTGCATCAGCTAATAAAAGGCAAGGAAAATACAAAGTAGTCAAGTAAACTGATCCTTTCTCCCTTCCCCTCAAACCCTGTTCAACTGGCAAACACTGATAGTATGATAGAGTCTTTCTGGGTCCTACCATTGATGCTAAAGGCTGATTTGATATTATTTTATTTTACTCTAATTTATAGGGCAGATAAGACTAGTTCTGTACCTTTCAATGTGCTGAACTAGTAACAACTAACACTTAATGTTACAAATAATCCTCTTAAACATCTTTTACTGTCATTTTGAATCATGAGTGAGCTCAAATCAATCACATCAGTACAAAGTACTTCAATACTGTGGTAATTCAGTGTTCAGAATTGGTCTGAATAATAGCTCCTTGTATCTCAGGCAATTTAACTTGGAAAAAATTTTTAGTTTCTACACCTTATTTGATTTAATATTAATCAAGCTAGAACTAGTTTTTATTATATGCGTAAATGGTTTTCTAAGCAAATTGTTTTATTTGCCATTTGAAGAACAAGCAGGCTTCTCATTCTGCAGATACTCGTTAAAGATCCTTTATGTACAGTGCTAAACCCCAAGGAATATTTTCATCATATTATGTGATCAGCAATTAAACAAAACAAGCAGTCCTTAGAGGAATTTTATAAAACCTTGGAAGTTACCAGAAACATTACATATGTATATGCACCATAATGGATTAGCAAATTATATTACATTTTGTGTCAAGGTGATGGGCAGATTCACACCCATTCTGGGCCAGTAAACATTATTTTATATGATCCATGCTCTATCTCCTTCAAACTACTATTACACCACAAACACCACCACTTAAATTCCCTTTCTGCTCCATATCCCCATTTCCAGCCATACTACCCTGGTATAAGAAGTACTATAAGCTTATAAATTAGCTCATTGATACAGAAGTTGTGATCTGATTTGAAATGCATGGGATTAGATTTCTATTCCCATTGGAAGTTGCCTAACAATCCTGGATCCACTTCCCAACTCTCTGCATTTGTAAAACTTTCCTTTAACTGGAACAAGCAACTGCAGAAAAGGATTAATAGAAAACCTGGCACTAGTTCACCAAATAATGCAGTACGCAAGTAGACACATGCTTGTAGGGAAATACAGTCAGGACCAGCCACTGAACACAATTACTTTTTGAATCTAAAGATAAAACAGCTTGACTCTCGGCTTTTCTTATGACAGCATGAAACTAAAACTCATAGGCATTTATTGTGAGAAAGGTCCTTTAAAATGATCTGGTCCAAACCCCTCATTTTCTTGATGGACAATGGTAAAGAATTAGACTAATTTCAATCCAAATATTCAAGTGTCTGCTATGTGCTGTGTATTAGTTCACAAATTCAATTTTGCAAAGAGACTTATTTAGTACACACACGAAATATGCCTGTTTACAATATACAGTTCACCGGTTTTTTGGGTTTGTATGTGTGTGTGTGTGTGTGTGTGTGTGTGTGTGTTTTTGAGACAGTATCTCGCTCTGTCACCCAGGCTAAAGTGTAGTGGCACAATCTCAGCTCACTGCAACCTCCACCTCCCAGGTTCAAGCAATTCTCCTGCCTCAGCCTCCTGAGTAGCTGGGATCGAGGCGCACACCACCACACCTGGCTAATTTTTGTATTTTTAGTAGAGACAGGGTTTTCACTATGTTGGCCAGGCTGGTCTCAAATTCCTGACCTCAGGCGATCCACCCACCTCAGCCTCCCAAAGTGCTGAGATTACAGGCATGAGCCACAGTGCCTGGCCCAAAGTTCACTTTGAAGCTTATAAAATTAACTGAGAGGCAGTACAGATTTGTGGGAAGAACAGAAATCTAAGCACTGGAACCATTTAGTGATTTAAATACTGTGGTGCTTTATGCAAATCATTCAACCTCTTATTTACTATAGATGGGCAATCTTACCTCTCAAGTCCCTCCAGCTCCAGTAACAAAACAAATTAGGTTCATTTGTTAAAAAATAGCATTGAGTCATTTGAAAGTCCACACTTGGGTACTACGAATTTAAATTAAAGTAAGTATTTAATTATGCTTAATGTTATGGTAGATGATAAGTAAAATTACTTGTGTATAGATACAATGTAAGAATATTCTGAAAGACTATATTAGAGACCATTCCTTGTGAATATGTCTAGTGACAAGGGGAAGCAGGAGGTAAAGGATGGAACTTCCGTTTCTCAACTTACAGTCTTTTATACTGCCTAATTCTTTCATGAGTATGTATTATACTTATAATTTTTTAAACTCTTAATTTTTTTAAAAAAAGTACTTAAATCACGGAAGGCAATGTAATACAGCAGAAAGTTCTTTCTATGGACTAGAAAAGGAGAGAAAAGACTTCCAGTCTGGCTCCAGCTAGCTCTGAAAGCTTGAGAAGTCTACCTGAGTTCCAACAATCTAGCTCTCTTATGAAAACAAGAATGAAACTACACTGTTGTCACCACCCCAGTGGACTCAATGTTATATTAACTGGTCTTAGGTTACTATTCTCTCATTCAAGCGTTCAGTGCAATCATTCAAATACTGAAAGAACAGAACTGAACAAATGTAAAAGAGCATGGAAATTAATTTCCCTATCATGAAAATAATTAACAGTCAAAAAAAAAAAAAACTATCAGAGTTCTGGAAATGTTTAACTTGCTAAAGAAAAGGTGAGAAGAGATAAAAGATAAACTTGTTAAAGACCCAAAATCTATTATTGAAGAAGGTAAATAAATGTATGTTTAGCCCTTGACCTGAGCTGATTTTATTACAATGCTTTCCAAACATATGTCAGTAATTAAATGTTTGAAATCTTCTAAATCACATAAATTATACTTCTGGCAGGGACTGTGAGATGATATTATCTTCTGTTTCCTAACTGACTGATGGGTCATACCTTCTTTCTCTAAATACTAATTCAATTACTGATCTCCCTAATGATAGATCTGAATGCAAGAAATTACTCTTTTCAACTTAACATTCATCCTCTATCAGAGAAGAGTAAGATGCATCATTGCATTTTTCTTTACAGCTTTATGTGACTGACAACAGGGTCATGTGGTTATCAAAGCTGCTTTCTCACAATTTATTATTAATGTGTATTTCTCTATTGCAGCTTTCTCCCCAATCACATACCTTAAATAAAACATACCATTAAACATTAAAACTTGAAGTCTGGCTGGAAGCAGTGGCTCACACCTATAATCCCAGCACTTTGAGAGGCCGAGGCGAGCAGTCGTTGAGGTCAGGAGTTGAAGACCAACCTGTCCAACACAGCGAAACCCCATCTCTACTAAAAATACAGAAATTAGGTGGGCATGGTAGTGTGAGCCTGTAGTCCCAGCTGTAATCCCAGCTAATCATGAGGCTGAGGCAAGGAGAATCACTTGAACCCAGGAGGCAGAGGTTGCAGTGAGCCAAGATCTTGCCACTGCACTCCAGCCCAGGTGATAGAGAAAGACTCTGTCTCAAAACAACCACCACCACCAAAAAAACTCAGTCTCCTTGCATTTAAAATATGCTCAATTTTTAAGCTTTAAAAGAATATTTTTGGCCAGGCACAGTGGCTCATGCCTGTAATCCCAGCAATTTGGAAGGTCAAGGCAGACGACTCACCTAAGGTTGGGAGTTCAAAACCAGCCTGACCAACATGGAGAAACCTCATCTCTACTAAAAATACAAAAAAATTATCCAGGCATGGTGGGGTATGCCTGTAATCCCAGCTACTCAGGAGACTGAGGCAGGAGAATCGCCTGAACCCAAGAGGCGGAGGTTTTGGTGAGCCAAGATCGTGCCATTGCATTCCAGCATGGGCAACAAAAGCGAGACTCAGTCTAAAAAAAAAAAAAAAAGAATATTTTTTCTTATATCTCACCTAACAGATAAAATGAATAAAGGAGGGGAAAAAATGACATCTTTTTTCTTCCATAACTCTAAATTTGGCTAAATGTTACAAAGAAAAGTATGTGTCCTCCAAAGCAAATTACTGAATATTTAGGCAAACCTTCAAGAGGCAGACAGAAGCCTCACCACTCCATACTCTTCTTCTCTATTCTTTTAACCCTAAGATTCAAATTGATTGGAGATACTTGACTACACTAAAAATTTTCAGTTTGACAGCTCTAGAGGAAGGCACAGACATGTTACTACCACAAGGGAGCCCTTGACAGAGCAGGATCCAGCTTAGCCCCTTAGGGCAAGTATGCAGACACCAGTGCCTATCAATTCAGAGAATGTATAAGGATGGAAACCATTTTCTTCTTCTTCCACATGTATTTAAATATCCTGCTTGGAGCTCTATTGTGCAAGCAAGGTTCATTTAAAAAAAAAAAACAAAACAGGATTAGGAATCTTCTTCAAAGTCTAGAAGGCTCTGCAGTGTCTGGTCTTCCACAAACACTTTCCATTGTTTGCCATTATACTTTCTAGTCCAGAGGCTAAAAAATAATCACTGTTTTTTTTTGTTTCTTCTTTAATATTTCACACTTAACATTAAGCCACTATATCTTACTTTTTTCATTTTTGGGGGAAACATGGTATTTATTATTTCTTTGCTAAGAATAAGTGCAAGAAACTTGGAATCAGACTGTTCTAGCAGCTGCCTGCCCCCCCGCCCCCGCCACCCTTAGCAGTGTTACCTTGGACAAGCTGTTTATCCCCATGTATCTCGATTCCTTTAACTAAAATTAGGAGCATCACTGCTACTACTACCACTTAATCTCAGAAGGCTACCGTGGGAGGTAACAAGACATAAAGCACTGTACAAGTAGTCTGCATAAATGTCTTGCCTTTCTCCTTTAAAATGTGTTCTCAGTGCCTTCTAGATCTGTGTAATATGATTCCCTAGGACTCCACTTCCTCAGCTGTAAAACCAAGGAAAATAACACAAAGCACCCGGTATGTAGTGAACACTGAAAATAATTTATATAAAGCATTTACTAGTATAGTATCTCAACAAATGCCAGTCCTAACTTACAGGTAACAGTTCTTTTTCCTTCCAACTTGAAGCTGTGCTACTGAACCTCTTCACGTTGTAGCTTTTGATCCTGCCACTTCAATTTGTCTTTAAGTACACATCTAGACCTGCAGGCTCCAAGAAACAGACTTCCTTTCTGCTAGCAACTTCCCTTAAAGTTTGAAGAAGATGCCAATTGATTAAATCCATCCAGAGAAGCTATAGTGGCACCAGAGAGTATCATAAAGAATATGCTATAATACGTTTCAGGTGCTTCTCAACTTCAATAGTGTGAGATATGCTTTAGCCTCACAAAATTAACATAAGCCATAGGAATCTAAAGATTTTAAGTGCTAAAATCCTTTGCAGAGGATAAAATAAAATAATACAAAAGGCACTCAGTGGGGGCTAAGCATGGTGGCTCATGCTTGTAATCCCAACACACTGGGAGGCTGAGGCCAGAGGACTGCTTGAGACCAGGAATTCAACACTGGCCCGAACGTAGTGGGACTCTGTCTCTACAAACATACAAAAGTAAGCCAGGAACGGTGGCACACATCTGTAGTCTCTGTCACTCAGGAGGCTAAGACAGGAGGACTGCTTGAGCCCAGGAGTTGGAGGCTGCAGTGAGCTATCATCACACTATTGTACTCCAGCCTGGGTGACAGAGCAAGGCCTTCTCCTACAAACAAATATAAAACTACAAACAAAAACTACAAAAGCACTCACTAAAGACAGTCCCAGGACATAATAATGAATTCTGCAGAATTCTCCTTCTGCAGAAGCGAGGAGTCAAGAGCAAACCCTCAAAAGAAGGCTTGTTTTTGAGGAATTTTTAAAGCTTTTTTTTTTTTTAATCTTTAAATATCAAGACCATGTTTATCTGTAGCCCTGGAATCACACAATTCTTAAATTCTAACAAGCAACTATCCTGACTTTTGAGTCATTACTACCAATTCTGGAAAGTAATTCACCAACTTTTATACATCTTGGGCCCAAAGGGCAGAGCACAAATAGACATAAAACAGTGTCTCTGCTACTCTCTGGGTCTCAGGAGTCCTATTTCTAGGGTAACCTCTTCATATCTTTCATGGCTGCTAAGCATGCACTTTCCTCTCTAGTCAGTGCAGTCTTTCCTTGAGACACCACAGTGACATGTGTCTGTCTTACTGCTGCTTCTCTCCTCTTGATAACACCCCAAGCCATCCAAACCTTACAGACTTGTCAAAACCCATTTTAACTTCATAAATATCTCTTCTTCACTAGAGCCCATATCAGTATCTACCTGTTTTCACCTTTACTTCCTATCATCTACTTAACAGATCAAGATACTAACTATAACAGTGTCTTACCTCTAATGGCTTTAAGTGTTTATGTCTTATCTTCATAATAATACGAAATTCCTTGGCAGAACTTAGTCATTTTACACATTCCCACTAACGACCAAAGCAAGATCATTTTTCTTTGCGAAAACCTACTGTTAGAAGAGCTACTCACAGAATATAGACAACAAAACAAATATATTTGGAAATTAGTAAATAAGGTAGAACAAGTATTTAGAGTGAATATAAAGTATCTTCTTGCTTTCAAACAGTTGACAGTCATATATGCATATACTTGGACCAAATGTCATATAACTGTTAAGTAAAAATAAAGGAATGGAACATTGAGCAGAGTATGTATATCACTGGATATACTATCTGTGTAAGAAAGGGAAATACATACATACACATTTGTGTGCATATGCACAGACTAATCTCTGTAAGGATGAAAATGAACTGGTAACAGGGTTTAACACTAGAAGAAAAACAGGGTGGCCGGGCAGTGGATACAGAAGACTTACTTTCTCACCCTATCCCATTCTGTGGAGCTAAATTTTGTATCATATACATGTACTTCCCATTCCAAATAACTTAAATAGGATAAAATAATTAGAGAGCTTATCTACTGAAAGGAAAACATTTTTTAGGTATACATAGTTCAGTGAATTAACAAAATAATTGACCAGGTGCCGTGGCTCATGCCTGTAATCTCAGCACTTTGGGAGGCTGAGGCGAGCAGATCACTTGAGGTCAGGAGTCCAAGACCACCCTGACCAACATAGTGAAACCCCGTCTCTATTAAAAATACAAAACATTAGGTGGGCATGCTAGCATGTACCTGTAGTCCCAGCTATTCAGGAGGCTGAAGTACAAGAATTGCTTCAGCTCAGGAGGCGGAGTCTGCAGTAAGCTGAGATCAATCACACCATTGTACTCCAGCCTGAGTGACAGAGTAAGACTCTGTCTCCAAAAAAAAAAAGAATTAAAATGTTCTGCTATGCATATGATTTATTATGATAAAGGCTTAAACATTCATCCAATCATTTTTTGGGCAATTCTAAATGCCAGCCTCTATGCAATTCCGTAAAGAGATAAATTATTTTAACACTTTATAATCAATAATAATTTCTAAAACTAATTTATAATCATTAACTTTATTAATGAAAGCAGTATAAATAACTCCAAAAAAATAGTGGTTATGAACCTAGAAAGGCCTGAATTTAAATCCAGGATCCTAGACTTCGTAGATGCGTGGTTCTCAGCTAAATATTTAATTTGTCTGAACACTAATTTCCCTCTTAAGAGCAGAGGTCAGCAAACTATGGCCTCAAGGCAAATTACATTCTGCCATCCATTTCTTGTAATAAAGCTTTCTTGGAACAACCCATGCCTATTTGCCTACATGTCATCTATGACTGCTTTCTGAGTACAATGTGAAATTTGACTAGTTTTGACAGAGCCCATGTGTCCCCAAAAGCCAAACATACTTACATCTCGTCCTTTACAATAAAAGTTCACCTGCCCCTGCCTAAAAGTAAAATTCATACAAACCACATCTACTGTATAATTTTCTAAGAATATAAAATCTCAGGATCTGTATCTTAGGGAAAAAGAAAAAAATAAAGAGTAAAAAAGGCTTAAAGAATATAAAACTCCACTCAAGCAGGCATCAGGTCAAAACTATTTCAGAATGACATCAAGACATTATTTATCTTTTTCACTCTTTCTCCAAGTGTACGATAACGTTTTCCAGAGTCTAAATGACTCATGATGTCAAAAGACTACAACACAGCTGTATTCACTTAAGCCAGATATTAAAGAGATGTGCAAAAACAGTGCTGTTATTCTTACATTTTGTTTTAAAACACAGTTATTTTAGTTAAAATATAATCATTTATGTTAGCATGTAGTGGGTTTATTATTATTTTAAAAGTCAGACATAACTTTTCTCAGTTTTATTTGTTATGGTGGTGGTGGTGGGTTTTTTTGAGACATGGTCTCACTCTGTCACCCAGACTGATATGCAGTGGTATAATTACAGCTCACTGTAGCCTCAACCTCCAAAGTTCAACCAATCCTCTCACCTCAGCCTCCCAAGTAGTGGGGAATACTGGCACATGCCCCATGCCCAGCTAACATTTTTTTTACCTTTTGTAGAGATGGGAGGTCTCACTATATTGCTCAGGTTGGTCTCAAACTCTTAGGCTCAAGGGATCCTCTTGCCTTAGCCTCCCAAAGGGCTTGGATGATGAGCATGAGCTGCAGCACCCAGCCGTTTTCTCCATATTACTATTATTATTATTTGCAACAGGGTTTCTCTCTGTCACCCAGGCTGGAATGCAGTGGCATGATCACAGCTCACTGCAGCCTCGACCTCCTGGGCTCAAGTGATCCTCCTGCCTTAGCCCCTCAAGTAGCTGGGACTACAGGTGTATACCACCATGCCCTGCTAATATTTGTTTGTTTGTTTTTTAGAGACGGGGTTTTACCATGTCAAGTAGGATGGTCTCACTCCAAGGCTCAAGCTATCCACCAGCCTCAACCTTCTAAAGCGCCTCTGTTTCACTATTTTATATTTAAATATTATTTAAATATTATTTAAATATTAATAATAATTAGTATTATATATTTAAATATTGATAAATATAATCCGCATAAAGAAAAGCACCTTGGAGTTGTCAATGTTCTTAACAGGTGTTTTGAGATCCAAAAGTTATAGAATACGCTATGCCAAGCTTGTCCAACCTGTAAACTTTGGCCTGCGTGCAGCCCAGAACAGCTTTGAATACAGCCCAACACAATTTTGTAAACTTGCTTAAAACATTGTAAGGATTTTCTGATACTTTTTTTTTTTTTTTCTCATTAGCTATTGTTAGTGCTAGTGTGTTTCATATGTGGCCCAAGACAATTCTTCTTCTTCCAATATGGCCCAGGGAAGCCAAAAGGTTGGACACCCTTGTGCTATATTATAACTTGAGAGCATCACAGTGGCATGATCAATTAGTCAACAAGAACAGTTGGGCCCAGGTGGCTGACCTTCTATTTATATACTTCACAGGGTTTGGATGAACAGAGCAGAGACTATACTTGGACAATCAGTGACTCTACCACCATCCGGCATGCAGTTTAAAAGAAAAATCTGACAATTCTAATTAGAAGTTCTCCAGGATACTTAAGAAATTTTATTCAAAAGTTTCAAATAAGGTGAAAGGAGGACAGCCTGTTCTTTCAATGCTATACAGGGAGAAAGGCACATAGAGGACCATCTAGCCCTTAGGTTCCCAAACTAGGTACCAAAGCACCCCAGGTGTAACACTCCAGCAAATTCACAGGGGTACTGTAGAACATTTTACATTTTTTAGGAAAACAAAGCAACATCTGTCAGAGAACATGCAAACCACTAGCTCAAGTTCAGTTTCAATATCAGATTGTACTACCTTACCTTCAATAAAGTCAAATATTTGTGAAACTGGTTTTTCAGTGGTGGCTGTGTTACAAGGTAAAGTCAACGCAGAAAGAAAACAAGAGTAGTGATTTCCAGCCTGATTCTTTGGTTTGAGTTGTACAGTGCTCAACAGGTATACACATCTTGTTAAAAAGCAACTGCAGCTATTTAAGAGTAAATTTTATTGTTTTATTGCAGTATGTGCATTATTTGTTGAAACAGTTACTAAGTTAACAGTACATAAATACTTATTATTTGGACGTAGAAACCAGAACTGTTAGGTAATTCTATGCCCTAGGAATACTATGAAAGAGAGAAAAAAATGACAGGGCGCTAAGGACATTATAAAAACAATAAAGTTGGAGGAACTTCTGATTTAAGGGAACATACTCTGTACAACCCACATTTCATTATTTTTTAAAGATCACAAATTTGGTGAAGTTTTATATTAACTTGTAGATTTGTATCCAGTAGAAACAGTTTCTGTCCTGACAAACAAAGAGCCCCTATTATGGCCTGCAGTCCTCAAGACATTAACCACTTTTGAAACTAACGTAGCAATCTTATCCTTATATTCTTTTATAAATTTCCTATAAAGTCCTAACTAGTCTAATGTTCCTTAAGCTGCTTTTAATATCATACCTGTTCCCTCACTAATTAATGAGTTATAAAAATGTTTGGCCATCATTTATTTATTTATTTATTTATTTATTATTATTGCATTTTAGGTTTGGGGGTACATGTGAAAAACATGCAAGATTGTTGCATAGGTACACACATGGCAGCGTGATTTGCTGCCTTCCTCCTCTTCACCTGTATCTGGCATTTCTCCCCATGCTATCTCTCCCCTACTCCCCACCCCCCAATTATTTGTTTTATATTTGCATTAGGATACTAATTTTGTCTTTCTGTAAACTGTACTTTAGTATGCTGAAGTCCTTTTCTAGTGTATCTAGAAATAACTATTTTTAAAAGCCAAATTGTAAAGATTTCACTAATTACTACGTGCTTTGGAGGAATATATATAGTATTAAAAAGGTTCTATATGTTAGAATATAATTCAACTATCTTATAAGTCTATGTTATTTTTCACATTTCTAATATTTAATAAATATATTCAGGCTGGGCACAGTGGCACATGCTTAAGCACTTTAGAAGGCCAAGGCACTTGAGTTCAGGAGTTCGAGACTAGCCTGAGAAACACAATAAGCCCCAGTCTTTATAAAAAATACAAACTACAAAAATTAGCCAGGCATGGTGGGACATGCCGGTAGTCCCAACTACTCCGGTGATTGAGGTGGGAGGATCATCTGAGCCCAGGAAGCTGAGGCTGCAGTGAGCTGTGATCCTGCCACTGCACTCCAGCATGGGCAGCAGAATGAGACCCTGTCTCAAAAAAATAATAAATATATCCTATCCTTTTATAATCAGAAAAATACAAAACAGACTTGTTTAAATGTTTGGGATAATCTATGAACACATTCTTTTTTAAAAAGTACTATTAATGAAAGTTTTTAAAAAATGAATGACTGAGTGATACAGAATTAAATTCCCTCCAAAGAAACATGTTAGTACTATTCATTAAATAGAAGGCTAAGGACAAAAGAATAAATGCCAATATTTATATAACTAGTTACTTCTTAATGCCAGACTATATTAGTAAACTAAAAATACAGATAACTTATTTTACTCTCAATCTTCCACTTATTCTTCCTTATATTTTTTTACTGCATGTCAAACATTCTTATCTAGATCACTCTTTTCATCTCCAGCTACAGAAGTGATAAATGTGCCTAAGAAGGGAAAAAAAGGGGAAAAACCGTCACTCTTCGGGGTATACTTATGAGGAACAGGTGAGGAGGAAGCAAAGTAAAAAGCAAGTAAATATATCTCTAGATGTGTTGAATCATGTCCATCCAAATGAGAAAAAAATTCTAGAAATGTTGGTGGTTTGTAAGAAACTTGCTGCTTTTCCTTATCTAATAACTGACTTCTGTCCAGGTTGCTTTGCACCTAGGCTGCCTCCTTTCGTATCCAGAATTGCTCTCTCATCTTACTATTAAAGACACTTGGCTCAGTACTACTTAGAACTTCCTCTTGTATGCCTCGGAAGCATATAAACTAAAACTGGAACCACATAGAGAAGATTAACATGGCCCCTGAGCAACAATGATATGCAAATTCATGAAGCAATCCACATTTTTCAAATTTTATAAAGAAAAAATAAAAAAGAACTCCGTATTATGCGTGAAATACTGAAAATGGACTTCCATACTTGTAGTGAGTCCTAATAGTCAAAAGGCCTCTTTACAACTACATATGAATATAAGACCAAAGCCAAACCTATGAAAATATTTGGTCTAAGGGAGGGAATGGCATGGAAGTTGCACCATCCACTTTTAATGAATGATTTATAAAACAAAGAATGTGAATATATGTAAACAACATCAAATGATTTGGAAGAAGAAGAATAAAAAGTTACATATTATTAATTCATCCCTGAATTAGGACCATTTAATTTTTGACCATTTAATTTTTGATTCATAAAACTGCAATGAGGTACTATGAGAACCTAGGAAAAATTTATGAAACAGGCTTTTAAAGATTTGTCTAGTCATTCATTCATTCATTTACATTTATTATCTCATTTAATCTTGTGCAGGCCAGGAAGTGGTGGCTCGTATCTGTAATCCCAGCACTTTGGGAGGTCAAGGCAGGTGGATCACTTGAGGCCAGGAGTTCAAGACCAGCCTGGCCACCTGGTGCAACTGTCTCTACTAAAAATACAAAAATTAGCTGAGCGTGGTGGTACATGCCTGTAATCCCAGCTACTCGGGAGGCTGAGGCATAAAGAACACTTGAACCTGGGATGGATGGTGCACTGAGCCAAAATCACATCACTGCACTCCAGTCTGAGAGACAGAGCAAGACTCTGTCTCACAAAAAAACAAAAACAAAAACCTGCACAACAAAGTGGATATCATCATTATTACCTTTAGCTTCATTCCTACTCAGGGTTTAGAAAAGAAAAGCATAGGAGCAGAAACATAGCATATGGTGAGTAGACCAGTTTGATTACGAACACTCAGAGCATAATTTGAATGGGATTTGTAACAAAGTCTTAAACTTCTGTTATTTATTTTCAGAGGAGCAGGCTATTGGTCGGTAAATTCAGGTCCATCAGGAAAACTTGTAATAATGTGTATGTTCATCACTTTCCTGAAAACAATGCATGTACAAAAATTCATAATTCTTGAGCTAAAAATTTAGAATTCTGAGTATTTATCGTGTGGGTCAGGACAACTGGCTCCTGTTCTTCTGCCTTCCTGTACCTGGCATCACTCTAGCCTCAGCTACAACTTGGTCCCTCAGTACCTTCAGCTGCTTCTGAAAATGTCTGACTTGTTCAAAGGGGTTACAGGTGGTACTGCATTCCTCCTTAGTTAAAGGAGATTAAATATGCAGGAAGCCAATGTTTCAAATGAAGGCTACACAATGATGTACCCAGAATAATTAAAAAAGCTGTGTAACATTAAGTGCTTGAGTTTTATAGCAAGTCAAAGCACAAATACAGAACTCTTGGTTCTGCAGCATCTACAGAGCATACTTGTACTTCAAACATTTAGCTGTCTTCAAACCTACCAGTGTAATATTCCTCAATGGAAGAATTCTCTAGTTTGAAATCTACTTAATGATTTTATCAATTTTTAACTGAGTATTTTTAGCACCATGTGTTTCTAAGGGTTAGGGGAAAGGGCAGGCCTTTCCACTATTAAAGTGTCCTTTGGTAACTTACCTTTTTGTACTCGCAAAACATGCTTGAAATGATCAAGAAATAACACAAGACAGTATATATTCATTCTACTAATTTAGCAAACTCATGTGTTCAAGTCAGTACTATATGCTTTCAGAGAATGGGTAAATGGAGGGCTGCAGGCAAAGTTGAAAACATAAAAGTACATACAATCCCAATTTTTCTACTTTCACATACTGTTGTTAAAAGATATCATAATGTCTCGTTTCTTTCACTAAAGAATTCTAGTTGAGTGTGATACTTCTTTTCAATCATGAAATTAAAGCCCCAAAATATTACTCATTCAAGAACACAACAAATCATTAGCAGAAAAAAGTTATTTGAAAGAGGTAAACTATTTTCTGATTTAAAGCTTAAATTCTAAAATACAAAACTTAGCCAGGTGTAGTGGCGTGCACTTGTAATCCCAGTTACTTGGGAGGCTGAGCAGGACAACTGCTTGAACCCAGGAGGTGGAGGCTGCAGTGAGCCAAGATTAAGCCACTGCACTCCAGCCTAAGTGACAGAGCAAGACTGTCGCCCAAAAAAAAAAAGGAAGAAGAAGAAGAAATAGAGGTGGGGAGATGACATGCTACACTGAAACTGTTATGTTTTAAATCACTAAGACAAATCCCAAAATTTACAAGCCAATAGCCCAATTTCATTTTAGTAAAAAGTACCTCCTATATATGTAGTCATTTTTTTTAAATCTCAGTTAACGTGTAAATACTTTTAGCCAATTGTCTTCCATTATATATACTATGATGTCCCTTTATTTTGCTACAATCTCAATACCAGTTAACACTAAATAAACAATACTACTGAATTTCAGGAGTACATAATCATACCTCAAATGTTTGCCTAACAATGTTCCCTCTAGGGTCCTCTGTGTGCAAATTCCTACTTTATATATGAAGCACATTTAAGATCTCAAAATGTGTTGGGGCTATTTCTACTATAAGAATTGCAATTCACAATCCAGCCATGACAGGGGACAAAGTTCAACAGTACTGTAGCCTTTCTATTAAAAAATACTCATACCAAAATAAGCAACATAAACAACCCAACTGCTCAAACTTGAACAAACCACTCAATAATGAATAATACAGATAAATAACCATACAAAACCAATAATTACAAGAATCAAAGACCTTAACCCAATTATAAAATATAGTTTAAAAAATCATCTTTTAACTTCAAGTTAAGAAAGGTGAAGAGACTATTTCTATTTTAATGACATAATTCAATTTTTGTTTTATGTTAGATTACTCTTTTCAAACCTCGTTTTCCATTTTGATCCTAGCACACAGTAAATAGATTTACAAAGGAAAAGTATGTCCCATTCAGTTCAACCCAACCTATGATACCTTTTGTGCTGGGAATTATACATCCTGAGTAGAATAAAAGGTAAAATTATGATATACACTGGAAACTAAAATAAATGATTCTGTATTAAAGACTGAATTTAGCAATAGTGTAGGAACTGAGAAAGGAGGAAGAAAACTAAATTCTTATCTTCTATAGTACACATTCAAGAGAAGACTAAAATAAAACACACAAACACACACAACATTAAGAACAGCAGTATAAACACACTATTGATAAATTTAAAGGTAAAATGCTAAAAGAAGAGAAATGTTACCTCAGGGGAGCAACTCAAAGAAGAGAAATGAAATTTAACTTGAATTGCCAGGGAAGATATATAGGGTGGGAGAGAAAGAACATGAACAAAGAGAAAATGAGTTTAGACTATGCTAGAATTGTGAGGGGCAACTCTGGAGGGATAAAATGGCTTCTGCTGGGGAGCAGAAATGCCAGATGATGCTTGGGCAATTCCTACACAACTGACACCACATTATGTTCTTCTATTGGAGAGTACTTCACCAAAAGTAGTCTAACACAAGGATATACAAGGGCAAAGTGATTCAACACAAAAGAAACAACAAGGGAAGAGACATAGGTAGAAGACTACAACAACAGACCTGACGTTCTATCAAGGAGGCAGCTCTACGGTTTCCAGAAAAATTTTGTATTTTATCTTTGCACTCAGTTTTCCATGATATTCTTTAACCATAAGTATCAAGCTATTACACTTCAATCTTATACAACTATTAATAAAATCCTAAATGAAGCATGCAAGCCACACTTAATCGACAAGTTCTCAGAGAAAGATCTAGTAATCACTACAAACCATACTTGAAAGCTTTATTTTTATAATATCCTTTAATACTCCACAACAGTCATACTGTCATCATATACATTATGCATTTTCAAAATTTTTTCCTTTGACTCCATAAAAGGATAACAACAGAACCACAATGCTAGTAAACACTGTATTTTCAAATTCATACCAAAATGATGGTGATTTCAAACATTTAGCAAAGACTACTTCTCTAAAATTAAAAAATCGCTCATGTCAATATCTTAGGGGTAAAATCAGTATACAATATGACATTTCTTATATTGCCATTATTTAGAAAGATTTATAGGAGAAATACCTACTTTATTTAATGCAAATTGTGTATATAAAAACTGATTCATAAATATTTGATTGGCAAGCTTCCTCTAGTACAAGAAATAAGCAAAATCATAAAAAAAATCCTTAATTTTTTCTAAATATTAATACTACCAGCTTCACTACAAATGGCAAACTGCCACCATTACACGATAACCAGATGTTAGGTTTTGTGTTAGCTACTTTATTTCTGCTGTTTTATTCATCTACAAAAAAAGGCAAGCTTAAGCTGAGTAATTTTAATATAACTTATTTATATAATCTTTTTCTTAACATTTTAAATTATTTCCTTAAATTAATGAGGAAAAAATGTTAGAAAAAAATGTGTAAAATCAAGCAAAAGCAACAATCTGAACTGTATTCGTAACCATCTTTTCAGAAATGAATATTCTTGTCTAAAGAGAGAGAGAAATGTTCTGAAATCTAATTCTAATCTATAATGCTTTCCCCTCTGCTGCCAAGTTGCTACACAGATGCCACAGTCAGAAAATTTTACCAAGTGTGATCACACTTTTCAAAGAAAGGATCCCATTTAGTGACAGCACACTATGACTCAAATAGGCAGCCATGCCTCGATCGCCTCCAATTCCCTTACAGTCCTATCACCTGCCTTTCAGCCTTGTTTGGTCACCTCCCAGACCTTCTTCTTATTGGTCTGTCTCATTTCTCATCATCCTACCTTACTCTCCAAAAAAAGTTCATAGGGATATTAAGAAACATTTGTATAGAGCACAAAAAAGTGCATCAGGAAAAGGTTTTATATAAATGTTAACTCAACCTCTCTAGCACCTTAAAAAAAAAAACAAGGTATAGGTCAGGCACGGTAATCCCAGCACTTTGGGAGCCCGAGGTGGGTGGATCACCTGAGGTCAGGAGTTTGAGACTAGCCTGGCCAACATGGTGAAATCCCATCTCTACTAAAAATACAAAATCAGCCAGGTGTTGTGGCACATGCCTGTGATCCCAGCTACTTGGGGGGCCAAGCCATGAGAATTGCTTGAACCTGGGAGGTGCACATCGCAGTGAGCTAAGATCATGCCACTGCACTCCAGCCTGGGTGACAGAGTCAGACTCTGTCTCAAAAAAAAAAAAAAAATTAAAAACCAAGGTATATATTTCACTATGACATATTTTCAATCCTTATTGAAAATAGATACCATATATTTAAATATATTTTACTTTAAAGTGTAATAATCAATGACTAATGTTGATGTATACTGTTTAGACCACTAATAGCACAAATGAAACATAAAAACTAATAGTCATAACTTTTTAAGTTATTTTTTTAAAAAATGAGACGTTATCTAGAAAGTAAATACCATATTTAACTATCATCACCTCTGGCTGAAATGGTCTTTCAACTTAACATTCCCCTATGTTTGTTTATGAAACTACAAAGCAAAGTACCTGGTACAGGGAAGATACTTTTTAAAACTATAGCTACTACTAATACTAAGCTTTAACACAAGGTCTTATTAAGTGTTTGTCTCCTCCCTTTCTGGAATCAACAGTTTTGCATTTTGTAGCTACTTGTTAAAAATATGGCAAGAACACTACTTTCAGTATCTTTACTTCAACTCCTGTTTATGATGCAAGTGACTGCAATCTGAATTTCAACACTCGATTGAAACTGCCCATGTTATGGTCACCATGACTACATAATTGCCAAATCTAATACTCTTTATAGTACATGTTTTATATGCCACTATGGCAGACACAGATGATCAATCCTGAAACTTTAAAATTCCATGGTTCTGGTAACACCAGTCTCTCTTGGTTCTCATTTCCAGTTGACTCTTCAGTCTCCTTTGTGTATTCTTGTTTCTATACCCATTCTACAAATGTTGATGTTCCCCAAGACTCTAACTTCATCCTTCTTCTCACTTTTTACACAATCCCCAAATATATTCCAACAGCAGAATACTATAACTCCCTCAGACAGACTGGCAGAAAATGACTAAGTATTTTATAGAGCTACAAAAAAAATCTGTGAAACTATTATGCATGATTATGTAAGTCCAAATTGTCCCATTAATATTCATCTATGGACTTCCCAACAGCAAGCCCTTGTTAACAGATAGGCACACCACATGTGCCAAGTAAATTTATGAGGAAAACAGAAAAAAATTATAGATAGCTACTGATCTCACTTTTCCAGACACTAGAAAGAGATTTGCTTTACTGTTCACACCCTTAAGTGTCTGCTCACCTTCTAGACTAGGAATCCCTTCCCTGCCTTCCTATCTGGGCATCTCTAGAAGCTAAATAACACAGATGACTGGGCTATAACAGAGTCTGGGGAGAAAGAGGAGGCTGGAGAGAAGGCGTACCACCCAAGAGCAGGGCAGGTTTGCCCATGAGTCAGTGATAGCAAATTAATTCAGAAAATGGAGTAGCAGGTTGTTATCTGTGAGGAGATAAAGAAGAGGAAGAAGAAAAAGAGAGAAAAGGAAAGTTTCAAAATGCTAAAAACAGCTCTACGACATCAAAACATTTCTGGGATGAGCTAATAATATATTATTACATAAAATGCATGTTTTGCTATTAAATAGAAAAAATGTATTTACATTTCTTAAACATGTATGTTAGGTAATGTAAGAAAACTTAAAAAAAAAAAAAAAAAGAAGTTTTTAAAAAGTCCAGAATTGAGAGGCGAAAAGACAAAAACATAGTTAGAGTAATATACTTTCAGGGTGTATGTGTATATGTGTGTGGGCGTATGTGTGTGCACATGTGCTATCAGCACATACAGAAGTAATTACAATATTTGAAAATGTGTGAAGCTCTCTGGAGTATCACCCAAGAGTAGGTTTGCCCAAGAGTCAGTGACAGCAAATTAACCCAGAAAATGAATTAGCAAGTTGCTATTTTTGTTAACTTAGCTTCTGTATACCTAATACCAGAAAAGATCAAAGGCCATAAACTGTTATTAAGGGCAATAAACTATTTGCTAAAAATAACATTCAAAGACTAAACTGTATAGATTTCAAATTCTCCAGTAATAAAATGTGGATTGAAATTAAATTACAAAACAGATGCCTTCCCAATAGAGAAAACCTGTATGATTAAAATAATCTCCAAATGATTTTAAAACAATTTATTTTTCACTGGTTTGTTTTAAAACAAAAAGCAAAAGCTTTTTTTTTTTCCAACTTCAAGATAAACCTTAGAAACCACAAATTTTTTATATTTGATTTTAGTTGTCACCACTCTTGAGGACAAACCCAGAGTTGTCTTTTCTACTTATTCTTTTCCCAAGGATATGAATAACAAAACAAAAGGTGTCAACATAAAGAAACAAATTATGTTGAATAAATTTCTATGTTTCTGAAACTACCTGATCGAATACATACATTTATTTGTAATATGTAAATAATCTATTTAAGAATTCTCCTAAACATCATCTCATATCAAACATTAAGAACTCTGTTAAGAGTCCATTAGTAAATGAAATCATAGCACAAGAATTCTAAGAGAGTAGAGAAAGAAATTATAGCATAAGAAATCATACGCTATTATTCTAACAGGTAGAACTCATTCATCAGTATTGGTTCATCACTATAATTAGAATTATATCTAAAATATGCATTATGATAAATCAGTAATACTAATAATCAGTAATGCCAGTAATACTAGCATACACTATCTATATGCTAGAATTATATATATTATATATTGATATTATAGGCTAGTATTACACTATACTTAGAAATAAGAGATTTTCTGAAATGTACATATGTACATTTAATTTGTTTAGCACTGGGCAATGGGTTTTCCTCTCCATTAGTCACTAAACTGATACGTACCAATGTACCAAAAAAGACACAATTAAACTTAAGAAAAATTAATTTAATTCATTTCTACTTTTTCTCAACTAAATTATAAACTGCCACAATAATTACGATTTTCAACTCAGTAACATAAAAGTTCAGTTGAGAAAAACTAAACAGTTCGTCCAAAATCTAACCTGCAAGTGGAAGAATAAGATGTAAACCCAATTCTCTCTAATGCTAAATGCTCTCCTCCACAGCATGACCGCCCATTTAGAACTGTCCATCTCAGACATGACTACTGAGAGCCTATTTCAACATCTACCAAGGGGCTCTATTTTCCACTCAGAGAATAAAAGAAGGAAAAGTCATCACATCTAATAAAGTTTTATTAAAGCAAATGCCAACTTTTAAAATTCATCTTTGGTTTAAACTTTTTCTAATTGTTAACAAGCTCTTCTGAAATAACTGTTTCAAAATAATTTATATTTCTACACTGTAGGAAAACAAAGTCCCATATTCATTCATGAATATAAGATCTAAAATTAATTCAATTATAGTGCTCAGATAGCAGCAGCCTCCCATTTATATCAAATCAAATACCCAAATACACTGCATGCATTATTTACATCAGGCTTGCTAAAGTTATGAAGATTTCTGGAGACTAAATGAGTGTAAAGATATAAAACCTCTATATAAAGTAGGCTGATAACTATATTTGACTTTTTAATATATTTTTACTATTATCATACTAATTGCTACTCCTTCAATTTCTATTTTATTTCTACATTTCCTCGTCATCCCCAAGTGGCTGTCAAATCATCCTGTACTTGATAATCTAAAGATATTTTATGACTAGCTCAGTTAACTCACCAGTGACCAGTGACAAGAATCCATGCTAGGCATGGACAGACGCATTCAGAATGATAAAGAAGGTCACTGGGCTAACACATTTCATATTTAACTCTGCAGAGTCATAAACATAAAAGCCAAATTTAAGCCACCCAGATAATTTAATTTTAAGCCCTCTGTAAATTTAAGGAGAATGTTAAGATTAAAAGTAAAAACCAAAGGCCCAGGTACAGAGGCTCACACCTATAATCCTGACACTTTGGGAGGCCAAGGTGGGCAGACTGCTTGAGCTCAGGACTTCAAGACCAGCCTGGCCAACATGGCACAAAATCCTGTCTCTACAAAAAATACAAAAATGAGCTGGGTGTGGTGGTGTGGGCCTACAGTCCCAGCTACTTGGGAGGATGAGGTGGGAGGATCGCTTGAACCCAGGAGGCAGAGGTTGCAGTGAGCCGAGATCACACCACTGGCACTCCAGTCTGGGTAACAAAGCGAGACCCTGTTTCAAAAAGAGTAAAAATAAATGAAACTAAAAACCCATGAAACACAAGTAAGCTGAATCAATATATATTTAAGAAAAAAGTCCCATTTCATCAGTCAAAGTATCTGTAAACAGAATCAAACTTTTATATATACATACACATTACTACTTTTTAAAGGATTTTGAATGTACTGAAAAGGGAAAATACTTCAAAAAAGTTTCTGATGATTTTACAAATAAAACTTCCAGTCCCTAATTTATCTGATTTGAAAATTTTCATAAATTATGTTTGGTTAATGAGAAGATTCCACAACCATTTCATTAAAGATTTAAAGCAGACAGATTGAGTGAGAAGACTACTAATGAAGTCTGCTAGAAACTAAGAAAGTTAGGAGAGCAAAGGTTCCTAATGAGGCAGGAGTTTCCAGCTGAAATTTCTGCAACCAAAAGAAAAGGCCTAATCTTAAAACTATTATTTAAGGCTTCAAGTGCTCTAATCTGCACCCAGTACCTGGGACACTTAGGGTAAGTACACTGATAATAAAACAAAATCTAAATTGTATACCATGCTATTCAGTAATGAATATTCACCATCAACTTATGATTCCAACTACACGTATGCTACATTCAGAGGTAGACAAAGTAAATTTTAAATTTTGAGGGTTTTATTTTCTGATTCTGGTGTGATTAATCTAAAATTCCATTTCTGTATAGTATCAAGGACTGCATTTAAACATACACATATGATGGCTAAAAGTTTAGGATTGTCTAGGAAAGTAATTCAAAGTTCTGGTTTTACAATCATCAAGGATGTGTTGACCTTCTTTAAGAGGACCAATGAATTCAACAAAAATTGTCACCATTTCTTCACTGTTTTTAAACTTATGCCACATAACACTTTTAAAAAGTTAACGATGAGGCCAGGTACGGTGGCTCGCATCTGTAATCCCAGCACTTTGGGAGGTGTCAAGGCGGGTGGATGGCTTAAGCTCAGGAGTTTGAGATCAGCCTGGGTGTGGCAAAATCCGGTCTCTACCGAAAATAAAAAAAATTAGCCAGGTGTCATGGGACACACCTGTGGTCCCAGCTACTTGGAAGCCTGAGGTGGGAGAATCACCTGAGCCTGGAAAGTTGAGGCTGCAGTGAGCCAAGTTGGCGCCACTGCACTCCAGCCTGGGTGACAGAATGAGACCCCGTCTTAAAAAAAAAAAGTGAAAGATGAGGAAGGAAAATGGAAAATAAAACAAATTATCTCAATTCCAAATAGTACGGTAATATGTGGTTTAAACATGAGTAATTTAATAATATAGTATTTAATAACACTGTGATCCAGGAATTGATTTGAGTATATCTAAACTACTAATATTACTAGAAAATAAATAAATAAGCTGTTCTCCCACCCAGAAAGCCAAAGAAACCAAAAAGCCAAGAGCATTCTAAAAGCTCACCTTTTGTTGACTGGCTTTTCATCCTTTTCGTAGGGTCGGACAAACCATTTCCCAATCCTAACGAAGTTCTTATCCATTAGGCACCTAAAATAATTACATCGAGAATTACTTTTACAGTATCAATAACAAATCAGTTAAAGTTGCTGAATCAATATACCAGATGAGATACACCACCAAAAATAAAAACACCAACCACCATCAATTAAACTGTCAAAATGTTTTATCACTTAAAATTTTTAAGCACTGGGCACAGACTCTTAGGCCCACGTAAAAAAGAAAATGTAAACAAAAGTAAGCAAAATAAATTGATTATGTATTTCTAAAACATCTATACTTCCTAATTTCTTCCAATAAAATCACACTTCTGCATAATTTCGATTCTTGCATCATCAAGAATGTTAGGAATATAGCATTTTTTTTTTAAGTTGTATTTGGGCTCTGGGGTACATGTGCACGTCCTGCATCCTGCAGGATTGTTGCAAAGGTACATACATGCCATGGTGGTTTGCTGTCTCCATCCCCCCACCCAACCCATTGCCTACATCAGGCATTTCGCCTGGTGTTATCCTCCCACTCCATCCCACCCTGTGAGTGTTGTTCCCTTCCCTGTGCCCAAGTGTTCTCATTGCTCATCACCTGCCTATGAGTGAAAACATGTGGTGTCTGGTTTTCTGTTCTTGTGTCAGTTTGCTGAGAATGACGGTTTCTAGGTTCACCCATGTCTCTAACAAAGGACACAAACTCATCGTTTTTTATGGCTGCATAGTAAGGAATACAGCATTTCTTAAGAGAACTTCAGAGACATTCTTCCAAGCCGCTGACACACATCTTGCAAGTTTGGTTTTTTTTTTTTTTGAGACAGAGTCTCGCTCTGTTGCCCAGGCTGGAGGGCAGTGGTGTGATCTCGGCTCACTGAAGCCTCCACCTCCCAGTTTCAAGTGGTAATCTTGTCTCAGTCTCCCAGGTACCTGGGATTATGGGCCTACACCACCATGTTCAGCTAATTTTTGTACTTTTAGTAGAGAAGGGGTCTCGCCATGTTGGCCACGCTGGTCTTGAACTTCTGGCCTCAAGTGATTTACCCGCCTCAGCCTCCCAAAGTGCTGGGATTACAGGCGTGAGCCACCACGCCCAGCCCATCCTGCAAGTTTTAATGCTGTTTTTTTGTTTTTGCTTTTGTTTTGTTTGGCATGTGATAGGCAATGCTTTAGCAGGGATCTCAGTGGCAAAAATACAGCACAGGTTTATCTTAGGTATTTTCTTTTCTTTTCGTAGGCACCATAAAGCACTTGGTTATGGCTTTAAGAGAAACAAGGAATTACAATTGTTGTCTTCTATAATGAATATCTGCTTTACTCATATACAAGCTATGCCCCACTTCTGTTTACATGTCACTTATGTATGTTGTTTCAATGTTAAATCACAGGATATTCTAACACATCTTTTTGAAGACATGTTAAATGGCAAGTGAACGCAACTCTTGTAACAATAATGCACACAATTCAGCTGAAGTGACAACAATACAGAGTTATGACTAAGTTCGCTCATGTGCAGGCAAATGACAACTATATCTTAACTGCCACCTGGCCGACTGTGGATGCCACGGATTGTAAGGAGTATACCTGATTTTTAAAAACAAAAATTTAGGGGGAAACGTGCACATTTGGAACTGGTGAAATACAGTTATCTCTAACAGTATTCAATGAAATGATACATATTTTGTAAGAAAAGATATCAGACCACTAAATGGAATTCTTCTGTACAAGGTTCTACTTATCAGTAAAAGAGCTATATAGCCAATTCTTTATTCCATATTGAGGCAATTCTGCATGGCTTTTGCCTCTGTCATTTCCATACCATCAAGGAGGATGGAAACAATTCAAGCCTTCACCCAACTCATTACAGGTTAGATGGGTTAGTAAATGTTAACAGTTTCTGATGACCACAATGGAACTCCTTTTGGGCAGAGTCAATTTGGAGCACGACTGTACCAAAAAGTCACTGGGCTCAACTGGTTTTACTTTGAAAATAAACTTCTACTGCAATCTTCATTGTTCACAACAAAGAAAAACATTTTCAGAGTAACCAAATCTGTTTTCCTAAGCTTATAAGTTTTGAAAAAATGCTTTTTAGGGGTAAAGACTGCTACTCCATTAAATTTAGAATAGGAAATATGGCATACCCACCTGAGGAGAAAGTACTCAAGAAACAAAACTGAAAAAGTATCTCTACAATTTATTCACTAGCTAAGAGACTTAATTATATATATATATATATATATATATATATATATATATATTTTTTTTTTTTTTTTTTTTTTTTTTTTTGAGTTTCGCCTTTGTTACCCAGGCTGGAGTGCAATGGCGCGATCTCGGCTCATCGCAACCTCCGCCTCCTGGGTTCGGGCAATTCTCCTGCCTGAGCCTCCTGAGTAGCTGGGATTACAGGCACGTGCCACCATGCCCAGCTAATTTTTTGTATTTTTAGTAGAGACGGGGTTTCACCATGTTGACCAGGATGGTCTCGATCTCATGACGTCGTGATCTGCCCGCCTCGGCCTCCCAAAGTGCTGGGATTACAGGCATGAGCCACCACTCCCGGCCCTTTAATTATATTTTTTAGTAGAGTACATATAAACATATTTCCACTAGAACTCTAGTGTTTGATACCAAGTTTCTGCAATAATATTATCAGTAACTACTACCAGAATCACTACATCACTACTACCTGGTTTGATTACCGGGCACAGTACCTCGTTTAACTCTTGTAATAATAATAAAAGATGGGTGTTAGAATGGCAATTTTTATAGAAGCAGCAGCCAAGGCACAGTGAGACTGTCATCCAGATAATAAATCGCAGAGCTGCACACAAGCCCAGGTATATCTGATCACAGAGCCAGGACATTTAATAACTAGCATATACCAACACTCAGGCTGTCACATTTTCCCAATTATTTCCCTATTTCTTAAATCCAAATGTCCCTTGCTAAATTATGGGTCTATTTAATCTGATAATGTTTCTTTATTCTCCCAAAGCCATTATAAAATTGAAGGTATATTTTTAAATTGATAATGCTGAGAATAAAAGCAATAGGGCACATAACAGGTATGGAGTCATATCAAACACTTAACAGTCTTCCAGTTAACACACATCCTCACTTAGTAAATATTGTTTTAAAAATTATTTATTTCCTCATATTATGTCTTGAAGGTCAGAATTCAAAAGAAGCATGTATTCAATAATAAATCATAAATTTACAGTGTGCAGAAAGAAAAATCCAAGGCTATAGAGGGTATAATATGAAATAAAAGCAGATAAAGTATCTGTGACTAAAGTGGACAACATGTAAAAGTTTATTTGCTCTTCTATCATGTAAAAGTCACGAATTCTATATGCTGACTTCATTTCAGAAAAAACAAACAAGGTCTGGAGGCACGGTGGAAGAGCAGTACACAGTCAAGACCACTCAAGGACAAAAGCAAGAGGCAAAAGGCTGATGAAAATGCTATCTGAGAGGCTAACTCAGTGTGAATATATCTCCCTGAGCTCCCACTACAGGTCTTATTTCTTAGGCAACATCAACAAAAAGTTGTTATTACTAGTACACAAAACAGCCATGGAAACTACCGATGCTTTAATCTGAAACCATGTGTTTCCAAATGAGAGTCACAAATAACTCACATATTTTTCATTTGCTAATGAGTTTCTCTGTGATCAATGATTTCCTACACAACGAAAGGAAAACATGACAGCAAAGAATTGTTTTCACTCAGTTTTTTAGGTACTGGGACAGAGATGGGGGATACATACACAGTCCCTCCAAGATTAGGCAGTACAGAAAGTATTTCCATGTGGTTACAGGAGGAAATGAGAGAGAAGGAGGTGTGCTCTTGCTAAAGAAGCCCTAACTGATACATTGGAATATGCTGACTCAACAGTAGACTATACAGAGGCACACAGTCCTTAGTTCTCAAACGTTTTTGGGTCATGGATCTATAATAAAAAAAAATTGGCTGGGCTTGGAGGCTCACCCCTGTAATCCCAGTACTTTGGGAGGCCGAGGTGGGTGGATCACCTGAGGTCAGGAGTTTGAGACCAGCCAGTCCAACATGGTGAAACCTCATCTCTACCAAAAATACAAAAAGTAGCCAGGTGTTGTTATGGGCAACTGTAATGCCAGCTACTCGGGAGGCTGGAGCAAAAGAATCACTTAAACTCAGGAGGTGGAGACTAAGGTGAGCCAAGATCACACCACTGCACTCCAGCCTGGGTGAAGAGCAAGACTCAAAAAAAAAAAAAAAAAAAAAAAAAATTAATGAGCCAGGCATGGTAGCTCATGCCTATAATCCCAACACTCTAGGGGGGCCAAAGCGGAAGAACAGCTTGAGGCCAGCAGTTTGACACCAGCCTGGACAACATAGTGGAACCCTGTATCTATAAAAAAATACAAAAATTAGCTTGGTATGGTCACGCACACTTGTAGTCCCAGCTACTCAGGGAGTTGAGGTGGACAGATCACTTGAGCCCAGGAGGTCAAGGCTGCAGTGAGCTGTGGATGGCACCCCTGCACCCCAGCCTGAGTGATAGAGCGAGATCTTGTCTCAAAAACAAAACAACAGCAAAAATTAATGAAAGACATTATAAATTCTTTCCTCAGAAAAATGTGTGGAAAAGCAAAACACTGCACACAATTACATAGAGTTGGTAAACTATGAAGCATATCCTCGGCTCTGAATTTCTGTATCAAATAATACCACTAATGTCTACTAACCCTGCTTTGGCCTGAAATCCCTTTCTTCTCCCTTCTCCTCTAGTTTGAAATTCTATTCATTCTTTCTGTCCCAGATTAAGCCTACACAGTACACTAACATCTACAAATCAGCACTTTCACCACTGAGTTGTAATGATCAAGTTCTACAGCTTTCTTCTCCCATAAAACTATCAGTTCTTAGGGAGTACAGATGGGGTCTATCTTATTCACTGATAATGTTTAACAAATATTTAAGTGCCCATTATGTAAACATGCTTAAATGTACTCTTATACTGGAAGGTGCTCAATAAATAGATGAGAAATGAACGCCATATACCAAAGAGTATTTTCCTATTCATAATGTAATGCTGGTATTGTTCTGGTTTACAGTCACTACTTATGGGTAGTCTCATACTATTACTTGAATTTTTTTATGTGTATGTATTCTCACCAATGAGACTGTCAGTGTTTGAGGGGGAAAAAAGTCTACATATTTCACTTCTTTATAGCCCATCATATCCCACTGAAGATTAAAATCATAGTAGATACTAAATATGTAGGAAATCACATAGATACTAAAAAATGTTTAGTATGAGCAGCACTGATGACCAAATGCTTTAATTATATTTTGAAGAATATAATTTGCAAATCTCTTAATGACAGATAATTCTAAGATATAAAAATTATATAAGAAATTTAATTTCTCCCTTTTTAAACACTCTATCAACCTTCGAGGGTCAAAATTTATACTTAACATCACAAATAAATAAACTGAGCAAACACACTCCATCTGCCAAAAATTGTTTCAAATCAATATAATCATAAATAGTGCTAAGACTACATACCAATTATGTAGTTCTCTACTCAGTAATCCCAGTCATTATTACTAAGATTTTCTAAACAACTTCACTATCAAAATATGATACAATGCTGTGAAGTAGCACAATATTATCTTGCAAGATCACTGTGATGCCAGATTTATAAAATGGTCTTTAAGCAATAGTAGTAGGAAATTATTTCTCTTCCCAACCCCTACTATCTCCCCAAAATCACTATTTCAAAAACAAAACAGCTGCTGAAAAATGAAAACAAAATCAGATTGTGTGTATGTATATAGCTAATGTTTCTGTTATCGTGCCATATGGCTCTGAATAATTAAGTGCAAATGCAGCCTGATTCCAAAGTTGGCACCCCAAACTCTAATCCCAAAGCCACAGGCAGACCTGATGGAAGATTACAAATGTCACCAGAGTAGCCACAGCCTAGCTTAGGAAGCCATTCCCCAGATGAGACAGTTGGGAGGTATAGAAGGCAGCCCACCACTAGCTTTGCTTTATTCTAAGTTTTCATAGATTTCGCTACAATAACCGCAACAAAATTACATCTTCTATTAATCATCGAATTATAGAGCAGCTCACATAGGCTAAATTTTATATTACTTCATACTAGAATATCTTCATCAGCAGCACAGCCTTTTCCTCATCATTCCAATCCAGATCAAACATAAATGCAAACAAGTCTCCTTCCTGGAAACTACAACGCTCCCAATTCCTAAATAAAATAAACCCATATAATTGAGGTGCTGAAGAAACCCTTCCCAAGTGATTCCTGTATTTTCATTACTTTAAGAAGATTATTTATTTATTTATTTATTTATTTATTTATTTAGACAAAGTTTCGCTCTTGTTGCCCAGGCTAAAGTGCAATTGCACGATCTCAGCTCACTGCAACCTCTGCCTCCCAGGTTCAAGTGATTCTCCTGCCTCAGCCTCGCGAGTAGCTGGGATTACAGACACCCGCCACCATGCCTGGCTACATTTTTTGTATTTTTAGTAGAGATGGGGTTTCATTATGTTGGTCAAACTGGTCTCCAACTCCTGACCTCGTGATCTGCCCACCTAGGCCTCCCAAAGTGCTGGGATTACAGGTGTGAGCCACCATACCCAACTTTCCTCTAGTTTTAAACTCTTAGCATCTAATCTCATTCTCCAACTACCAAATACAATCGTTTATTTATTTATTTATTTACATTTAGAGACAGGGTCTCACTCTACTGCACAGGCTGGAGTGCTGTGGCAGATCAGAGCTCACTGCAGCCTCAAACTCCTGGGCTCAAGCCATCCTCCTGTCTTGGCCCCACAAATAGCTGGGACTATAAACGCACATGTCACCACATTCAGCTAATTTTTAATTATCTTTTATTTAGTTAGTTTTAATTTATTTTTATTTAGAGATGGGTCTTGCTATGTTGCCCAGGCTGGTTTCAAACTCCTGGCCTCAAGCAATCGTCCTGACTCAGCCTCCTGAGTAGCTGGGTTAAGAGAGAGGCACAAGCCACTGCTCCCAGATCTTTTTTTTTTTTTTTTTAATTTAAATAGCTACACAAACTGATTAGTCATAGGGTGAATGTTTCTTTCTAGACATTTACAAATAGACATGTGCTTTCAGTCACTTGTGTCTACAATATTTGTACTGTCTCTTTCATTAAAATATATGTTCCTTAAGTCTAAAGACCATTCTCCTACTTCCTTCAGAGAAATAAACAGTTATTTCAATAAAATGGGAATTTACTGATTACTCATTTCTTGCTCCTGTTATCACATTATACTCAAGGACTCTCAATACTGTAATGTTACATCACCATTCTTCAACTAGGACGGTACGTCCCACCATGCTCCAGTGAATATGTTACTCTGAAATCCCTTAACCACCACATCCAAGGACATTGCTCGTTTGCCCTTTGAGATCATCACCTCTATTGCATCACCTCTATTACAATAACACAACACACTGAAAGATAGGAACAAATATAATGCTAATGTTATCATAATTATAATTCCAATTTTCCCCACATTATTTTCATTGTACTTTCCAAGTAAAATATCTTAACTCTAAACACTGAATCTTGGCAAACTGAGCATCTCTGGGCCAAAAGCAATTTTATAGCTGTGTTATAAACTACCATGGGGTAAATATGCTGACAACCCATTAGTACAGCAGCACGAGTGGACTGCTCTGAAGAGTCGTTATGTTTTACAAATGTCAGATACCCACAGATTAAAGTCTCCCTAAGTAAGTATGGACATGGTAAAGCATAACAGCTTCAAAGGCCCAAGTAATCTTCTCTTGTATGCAGTGATTTGCATGTTAGAGAAAACAAATAAGCTTTCCATTGAAATTAACTTATATATTTTATTCTAAAAAGTTAAGAAAATTTAAAGTATACTACTGCACATAATGCCAACTTGACAGCACTCTGGTCAGACATTTTAAGTATCTTTACATAGCTAGAAAAGCAAGATTTTCGTTAAAGTCCCACATGTGGTGCAAATCACTGAAGCAATAATAAAAACTCTTTTAAGTTTTTTAATTGCACATATTTTCTAGCTTTTTAAAACCTTTTCCACCCAATATTTTACTTTATTTTGATAGAGTTAGGTGAAAAGGATATGGTACATTATGAAAACTTGTATCAACTATCATAACATAAAGTAACAGCCATTAAGTCTGCAATACTAAAAATGCCAAATGAAGAAAAATGATTGCAGGGTTTTTTTTTGTTTTTTGCCATCATCTATTGACAGCCAAAGTACTTTTCCCTAAGGAGTGTGAGGCAATCTAAACTTAAAACACAAAGTGTAACCTTTGAGAAGTTCATGATAAATACCTAACAAAATTTCCCTAAATTGAACACTGATGAAGAACAATCTGAACTGGTGCATTATTAGAAAGAGGGGAGACTAGCAGAGATTCTATGTAAGTAAAAACTACATTAATGGCATTTTATCATTCTGAGCATTTTTCAAAAAAAAAAAAAAGATAATTGATCATTACAAAAACAGGAAGCACATTTACTTTTTCAAAAGGGAGAAAAAATAAGCTTAACTGCAAGATCTAAAACTATAAAATTCAGAATGTTTAAATACTCAGATACTGAAATTCTGACAATTTAAAAATGTATCAAAAGAAGCCAATAAAACTCAATTTTTAAAAACCAGGTATAAATATATACATTGGTGTGTTTCAGAAACATAACTGTTTCAGTAACATAACTGGCCAGCTGTCTGGAAGACAGTTTACAGTATCAGAAGGGGAAGATAACTCAATTAAGAGGTATGGTAGATATATTCCTTTCCCAAATGTATATTATCCCAATGTATATACTATATAAATACACACTATCCCTTCCTGTCCCAGTGATATCAAGCTTGGTCATGTAACTTTGGTAGCTTCCTACTGAAAGATGATACCTTGTCATGCATTAGATTTTAAGATTGGTGCTGTCTTGGCCAACAAAATGTGAGCAGAAATGGGATACAGCATTTCTGAGCAAAAGCATTAATAAGCGACCATATGCTCCACCACTGCTCTGTGCTCTCTAGCATGGGCCCAGCAAGTCTTAGCCAGGGGTTGCCCTGCCAGCATGAGTTCTGGAGGGAAGAGGATATAGTACTAAAATCAGTGACTCACAGTGAACATGCAACATGAGCATGAAATAAACCTCTACTGTACAAGCTACTAGGATTTTTCAGGTCTTCTGTTACTGCAGCATAACTGAGTCTAACCTGACTGAATACTTCATAAAACACTTATTGTATCTTGAAGCAGGCCAAAATGAAGAGAATAGGACCAACTGGGTGGATATCTGGAAGGCTGGAAAGAAAAGGTGAGGAATTCAGTATCATATATTAAGAACCACAAACAAAAAAAGAAAGATTCAAGAGGGTCAAGGTATCAAAAAGGCCATCACATGGAAGCAGAATTAGTTACATTATAAATGATCCCAAAGAATAGAGTTAAAAAAGAAAGTTAGAGGAAGACAGATTTTTGCTCAGCATAAGCCTTTCTAATACTAAGTACTCTTTAAAGATAAAAAGAACTCTTTGGGAATCTGTTGTCACTTAACAGGAAGTATGCATTCAAAATGAGGATGGAAGACAATGTAAAAAAGGTATTATAAGGCCAGGTGCAGTGGCTCACGCCTGTAACCCTAGCATTGTGGGAGGCCGAGGCGGGTAGATCACTTGAGGTCAGGAGTTCGAGACCAGCCGGACAACATGGTGAAACTCCGTCTCTACTAAAAATACAAAAATTAGCCAGGCGTGGTCGCACGAGCCTATAATGCCAGCTACTTGGGAGGCTAAGACAAGAGAATCACTTGAAACCAGGAGGCAGAGGTTGCAGTAAGCCGACATCGTGCCACTGCACTCCAGCCCAGGTGACAGAGCGAGACTCTGTCTGAAAAAAAATATATATATATATTACAGAAAGGGATTCCAGAATTAGCTGGGAAAATGGACTACGTGACTTTTAATGTTTATCTGCAACTCTGAAAAAGTAATATCGATACTTCTCCTAGCTAACATCAACAATAGTTAACCATTTATTGAGCTCTTACAATGAGAAAAGTACTGTGCTGAGCCAAAGAACCCTTCACCATGTTGCTGGTGAAAGAACAGGGGCTCAGCAGGCTTAAGTCACTGGCATGTGTCACACAGTTAACGGGCAGAGCTGAGACCCAAAATATCTCCTATCTCTGAAGGAAGTGAAGAAAAGGACTTAAACAAATGTGTACCCCGGGAAAAAAACATAAAACTAAAGCTAACTACGTTATTCTTCTGTCTGATATCTTTATGGAAAATGCTCTTGAGTAAGCAGCAGTGATAATTTTAGTGTTTTTAATAGACAGATGACCCTAGCTAGATATATACAATGTAGTGTCAACAAATACTGAAGAGTTACAGGAGAAATGAGTAAGTGAAAGATGAAAATATTTGAAGTTGCATTACCATAGAATTTAAAATATTCTACACAGCATCAGTATAAGATTTCCTTAGCACCAATCAATAGCAATCACAAATGAAACTACCTTATTCTGTGTGAAATTTCCTTAATTTCTACAGTAAAATTATTTTTCAATAACTCACTTCAGTAACATTATTTTATATACAACAGAAATTGCAGCCTTTTGGAAAGAAGGTCAATTTATATGGCTCCTGCTTAGCTGTGAGAGATTCTCAAAGTAGTAAATAAAATTCCCTTTTAATTAAACCTATCTTATGCTTTAAAAATAAGAAGTGGAAATAATAAATCACTGTATAAGCTTTGTTAACATGTAAACTAAGGAAAAATGGCTAGGGAGACACAAACACTCTCCAAGTGATAAAGTCCTTGATGATCTGTTTTAATAACCTCAGTTCTGGCTTTCAAACCAGAAATTCACAAAATCCACATTTTACCTAAATAGAAATCAAAAGGCATAACAGAAAATTGCCAGGAATAAGATGGTAAACTGTATCTCAATAAATCCATATTGTAAACAGATTTTTCAAAGATTACAGCAAACAGCTGTACAGATGTCCACATTTTGGCTTTTCCCTGGGGCCACACTGGAAGAATTGTGGTGGACCACACATAAAATACACACTAACACTAACGATGGCTGAGCTTTAAAAAACAAACAGGTGGAGGAGCCATGTATAATTTTCATGATATTTACCACCACAGATAAGCAAACATGTATTAGCCTTCCAAGTTCTGTTGACAATGAATAAATGGAGCCAACAACAATCATTTAAAATTGCTTTGCTATCTCATGAGCAGGGTAATTTTCATACAACAAAGTTACATTATGTTTGATAAAAAGAGAAAATTATTATCTTAAAGAACAACAGAATTAGTACCATTTTTCAAAAGAATCTGAAGTCATCCAATAAACTGTATGAAGGTGGTTTGTTTGATATTATTTTCTAAAAGAAAAGATGTTTTATTTGTTTCAAAATTACCTACTGTAGGAGGATTCAAATAGACCATTCTGGAACTATTTTAATGAAATTTGAAAGAATACAAATCAAAGTATATAAAATAAAATTTATGGTAAAAGTAAATAATTACTGACATTAATAGTATGTGAGGCATTATGTGGCACACATGATATATATATTTATCATCTAGCAAAAGCTCAAGGTACATGGTATCCTATACTTAATTACTGTATGTTAACTAAGGCTTAGGGAGATGAGGGTAACTGCCCAAGTAACAGACCCTGAAATAAAGCCAAGGAATAACCCAAAGTTCTTTAGAACTATCCCAAACTTTGTATGTCATAATTAATTTACTTTTTTTTTTTTTTTCAAACAAGGTCTCGCTCTGTCACCCAGGCTAGAGTGTGGTGATATGAATACCACTCACTGCAACCTCAACCTCCTGGGCTCAAGCAATCCTCCCACCTCAACCTCCCAAGCAGCTGGGACCACAGGAACACACCATCATGCTCAGCTAACTTTTAAAATTTTTATAGAGGCGAGGTCTCACCATGTTGCCCAGGCTGACAATTTTCTTATAAATAGTTCAATTTGACCTAAACTTCAATTTCGATCACAAATTCTGAATTCATGAGCCCAAAATAAACGAATTACCTACACTTACCCCGCTTCCAATTTTTCTGCTTTTCTAATTCCCAACAAAGAAACATGCTACTCTTGCCAGTACCAAACTTAAAAAAAAAAAAATTCAACTTTGCATTTATTCATATTCTTCTGAAAGGAATAAATCAGGATATTTAAAAAAAAAAACACACAGTGAGTTACAATTTTAAAATATACTTTGTTACAGATACTCTAGAATTTTATACAAAAAGAACTGTACTTAAAGGTGCATTAATTATTGTAGAGATACCAAGAGCTTTATTCTGGCACAGGATTATAGAAACACTAAGTTTTCCACATTTTCTTGGATCAAGTTTCTGTGTACTTTGCTTTGTTTTACAGTGGAAAACAGAAATGCCAACTATTCAGAATACTTAAGAGTACTTAACTCCTACTTAAACCAATGGTGCCACGTGCATATTACGCTTTAGTAACAGATGAACTCTAGGTCTACGCCAAATCACAGTTAGGAACTAAAGCTGAGAATGAGAAATAGAGAAATCTTCAGTGGAAAAAGTCTTTCTGGGTAACTGAAATAACATATCAACTGTAGCTCAAGTATCCTAAGTGATTATATTATAGTGGTAACCACAGTAGCCAACAGTTTGGATAAGAAACTTAATAGTACTAGAAAGTCCTTTCAGCTTTGATTACCTGAAAGTACTACATACAGACTCATGAAGAAAAGTAAAAAGTTTTTCTCATACAAGCTCTTAATAAACCCATTCTTTCTCATCTACTTCTCCCCTCAAAACAACCTATTGTTAGGCCAGAAAGTAAGGAGATGTTTCAACAATGAAGAGATCCGTCTGAAGGAAACAGGAGCAAGCCATCACAAAGGGGCTTCCTCTGACCAATCTGGGAGAATTTAAGCATCAACATAAATGATGGTAAAAATTAACTGTAATCCATTGAATAACAATCCATGGGTCCAAATTTATATAACAAGATAAATAAGGAAATAAAATGGGAGAAAATGAAAAAGCTCTTCCTTACAACAGGATGCTGACTAATAAAAGTAGAGAGAATGGCGGCATTTGAAAATTAACATTATAGCCATAATGGTAATAACTAATTTAAGCAAGGACTACCAATGCAGGCTAAAACAAATGAAAATTTGATAAGAAACAGGGTAATTACATAATCTCATTGCATCTGGCCACAAATTACCTATTAATTTCAAATACAAAATTGGCAAAGATCATAGTTAACAAAATACTTACTAATTTACAGTGGAGAAACCTGACAGAAAATTACCTCAATCACATGACAGAACATGCTAACATCACTAATAATGGGACACTGACAATATGAGGCTGATGAAAACACAACGTCACTTCTATGTTATTCCTATTAATAAAAAGCATAACCTGAATTTAAGCATGAGAAAACTAACTCAAACTGAAATGTAAGAAGGTTTGATTTCATCAAAAATAACAATGTCAAGAAAGAAAAAGAAAGGCTAAGGAACTGTTCCGGATTTAAAGAGACATGAAAACTAAATGTTAATATATGACCATGGATGGACTCTTAGGAGGTTAAGCTATAATAAATATAACTGGGACAACTGATGACATCTGAGTTGAACTACAGGTTAGATTATGCCTTTCTATCAATGTTAAATTTCCTAATTTGTAATATATACTGTGCTAATATATCTTTGTCATCAGGAAATATACACCAAATACTTAACAGTAAAAAAGAAATTAATCTTCAGTTTACAAACGTACAAACAGTTTAGGGAATAAATTAAAAAAAAAAAAAAAAAAAAAAAGCACCGCAGAAGGGCAGGGAATATGGGAGTTCTTCGTACTCTTTCAAAAACTTCTCTAAATTTCAAATTATATTAACAGAAAGAGAAACAAAAGATTTATAAAACTTAATTTTCATACTCACAATAAATCACTGCAAGTGAAAAGATTTGAAAATTACAGGAACTCTCAGTATCTAGCAAAATACTTGGTTGTCTGCAAACCACTCTCTGCTGTTCCTTCTCTTACCTTTCTAACAGATTGTGGATCGCTTTGAAGAGCAGCGTCCTACATTCATAGGAAAGGCCATTTTCCCAGAGTCCTTCTTCCACAACTGAAAAAAAAAAAGAAAAAAGAAAAAAAAGAACCAGTAAAAAGGACATCCAAATAAAAAGAAACTTTTAAAACATTTTTCTAAAGCAAAGTTAATGAGTTAATTTAAATGACTTAAATAATCTCATACTGAACCAGACAGTGTACTTTTAAGTATTTGCCCAAAGTTACGAAATAATTATGTACAAAAAAAAAGTAATGTGTCCTGGTTTTAAAGTCTGAAATATGAGGCATGGTATAACACTCCTCCCATAAATGTTTTTACAATCTGCTTCTTCAAGGTTTACAATCATTTAAAATTCTCAAATTAATCTACTTGACAGTGTCACAAAAACTTATTTTGTTAAAGTCCTATTTAAAGGTAAAAAGAATGTTGCAAATTAACAGCAAAGATCTAAAATGTTTTTAGAGAGAAAAGAGAAAAAAAATTCCAAAAGTGTCAGATTTACACAAATGTCTTTACATGTTTTGAAGGTCTAAAGGATATGATTTTAGAAAAACTGTCAGGAAATTACATCTTCCTAAAACATCAAATTTATTTCCTGAATTTATAATTTTGTTAATGTTTGACATTTTGGGAAGTATCCTGTTTGCCTCTGAAATATGTTATAACATTGAAATATGTTAAAACACCAAAAGAATTCAACTTAAGTATTAACAATACCCCATGCATTCCTAAAATTCCTTTTCATAAATATAAACAGACACAAAATGCCCTAGAGAAGACAGTTAATTTCCTTTTAAATTACCCTAGTTCAATGAAAGATAGCAAAAAATTAGAAGGAGGAAAACAACATTTCTAGAAGAAAAAACTCCTCTTTTACTTGTTATCTTGACAAAAGCACTCAGAGGAAAAAAATTTAACAGAATTAAAACACACATTATATCCACAAGGCACGTTTAATGCTTTTACCATACCAGTAGACAGACCAAAATACATCCCCATATTCTCATATCAGACAGCATTCCAAAAACTACATTCAGGCCTTTTATCTATTAGACTTTTTGAAAATTACAAAGCTGGATTTTTTTTTCTTGGTTATGTCAAATAACTTTTTGTCTTCTTGCCTATGTGGCTAATCCTGATTTACCAAATTTTCCCAAAGCAATCTCTGTCTGAAAAAGTTATGTTATTTATAGCAAGAGAAACAGAAATAAAATACAGCAAACAGAAAAACATTCCTGCTAACAACTGATAGTCTTTGCTCAAGATAAAACATTCCAAAATTTCCAACAATATTCTGCAAATATCATGAATCTATGCTCCTTCTCATACATTTATCTTTCATGTAGAACTTTTTTGGATTTGAAAGAGAGCTAATTTCTCAACAAAAAGGACACTTCACATTAATTTGCTTTTCTTTCCTAATGTGTTTCACTGACACTAAGGCACCATTGATTTTAAGATACAGCATTATTTTGTAAACCACCAGGAGAGGAGGGGAAGGTGACAAACTATAATATCATTGTTATCACTTACAATTTTTACTTTGCAATTATTCAGAGAGCTCCTTTAAACTTATTGAGTCCTATTCATCATATTACATTATTATGCATACATAAAACAGATACTATAAGCAAAATAAATTAGTTGAAAATTTCTAAAACTACATCAATATGCCAAGTCTACCTCTTCTGAGTCAATCTTCAAACCAGTCACTGGTACAGTATTTTCCTACATAACCATCTTTTGTGCCATAAAGAGTGCTGGTGATGCAGCATTTGTGAAGACTGTCCCACTTTTATTTCCAGAATTTTCTTCCACTGGTAACATCTATGCAGCACATTGTTTTAAACTTCTGATATTAAAATCTTCTAATATATTTGAAAACAGAGGGCTGAATGTGGTGGCTCACAGCTGTAATCCGAAAACTCTGGGGAGGACAAGGCATAAGGATTGCTTGAGCCCAAGAGATCAAGACTAGCCTGGGCAACACAGCCTGACCTCGTTTCTAAAAATAAAAAAATAAAATAAATAAAAAAATAAAAATTAAAAGTAGCTCACGCCTGTAATCGCAGCACTTTGGAAGGCCGAGGTGGGCAGATGACAAGGTCGAGAGATCAAGACCGGCACTGCCAACAAGGTGAAACCGCATCTCTACTAAAAATCGAAAAATTAGCTGGGCATGATGGCGCGTGCCTGTAGTCCCAGCTACTCGGGAGGCTGAGGCAGGAGAATCGCTTGAACCCAGGAGGCGAAGATTGCATTGAGCTGAGATCCCATTACTGCACTCCAGTCTAGCTACAGAGTAAGACTCCATCTCAGTAAATAAATAAATAAATAAATAAATAAATAAAAATAAATTAGCCAGGTATGGTGGTACACACCTGTTGTCCCAACTACTCTGGAGGCTGAGGCAGGAGCATTGCTTAAGCCCAGCAGGGTCAAGACTGTGGTAAGCCATGATCATGCCACCACTGCACTCCAGCCTGGGTGACAGAGTGAAAGCCTGTCTCAAAAAAAGAAAAAAGGAAGACGAGAAGGGAGAGCAGGAGGGAGGGAAGGAACAAGAGGGGGAGAAGAGGGAGAGAAGATGGGGAGAAAAGGGGGAGAAGAGGAGGAGAAGGGGAGAGGCTGAGAGAGGTGGAAAGGGAGGAGGAAGGAGGGGGAAGAGGGAGAGGGAAGAGAAAGAAGGGAGAAGAAAATAGAATAACATGTCCCAGTAAATTCCTAAGCCAAATTATTGACGTTATGTCTCTTGCTGCAACCACCCTTCTCTTTGTTTATTTTGAAAAACTTTATGGCAAATTCCACTTCTAAATACTTTAGTGTGCATCAAATCATATTCTAAGCAAGGTCTGCCAATTATCTCTTCAGTCTTCTTTGATCAAGTACAGCTCATTTCCTTTTTTTTAAATACGCAGTTGACTTAGTGAAGAAACCAGGTTACCTGTCTTAATATCTCCTATTCACATCTAATTCTTTCCTCATGATATCATTTTGCAAGTTTTAATGTTGGTGTTACCTTGACCTTGTCAGAGGATGTCAAAGGCAAGTTCACAAACAACAAACTCCCTCAAATCATTCTCAAACACTTTGTCAACTGAAATACTGAGGTGTTATAGCTCTCCAGGCATGCACTGTGGAACGCTAAACAATTAATGAGCATGCACAGGCAATGTCAACTTCACCACAATTGCTGCGTGGCTGACAAAATTTTAATATACCATTAAAATTTTATCCTGATTTTACAATTTTAAAATAGAGCCTAGGATAGACTTTTTTTCTTCAAACAACAACAAAAAAACTTGAGAGTAATTAACCAAAACCTACAATTAACATCACACTTGGTGGCAAAAGACTGAAAGGTAAGAATGTCTGATCTCACCACTCCTATTCCAAATTATACCTGAGTTTCACGCGGTACAATAGGGAAGGAAAAAGAATAACGGGCATACAAATTGGAATGGAAGAAATAATTGTCTCTATTTACATATGACAGGACTGTCCATTAGAAAATCCTAAAGAACCAACAGAAAAAAATCTACAAGAACTAAAACTGAGTTTATCCAATCACTGAATACAAGGTCAATAGACACAAACTATCATATTTCTATAGTGAGAAATAAATAATTAGAAACTGAAATTTTTTAAGTACCATTTACAGTAGCACCAAAACCCATTTATACTTGCGTATAAATATTACAAAATACGCTGAAACTACAATGCTAAAAAAGAAGTAAAAAAGATAAATTGACCATAAACTCAAAAAATGGTTGTTAAGATGCCAATTCTTCTCAAACCAATCTATAGAATCAACTCAATTCCAATTAAAATCCCTGCAGGATGTTTTACAGAAATAGATGAGCTGAGAAATTCTATATATTTATATGAAAAGGCAAAGGAAATAGAACCACCAAAACAATGTGGTAAAAGAAAAATATGGAAGTACTTATATCAACTGAGTTCTAGGTTTACTATGAATTAGGGTAGAGTAAGCAAGCCAGCACAATACTGTAGAAAGGACACACAGCAACAGAATTGAGTTCAGAAATTGAGCCACAAATTCTTTTTGTTTTAATTCAACAAAGGTGCCAAGGCAATTCAGTCAATTCAGTAAAGGAAAAAAAGAAAAAGAACCTCAAACCCATACAGAAAAAGAAAATCAAATGAGATCACAGACCTGAACGCAAAACCTAAATCTGATATTTCTAAGAATACACAGGAGATAAATTTTGATAGCTTAAGGTAGGCAAAGATTTCTTAGATATGACACCAAAAGCATGATTCATAAAAGAAAAACTGATAAATGGTGTTTCATCAAAATGAAGAACTTCAGCTCTTCAAAAAATATGGGAATGTTATGTTAAGCTATGGAAAAGACACACCACAGATGGGGAATAAACAGTTACAAATCACACATCTGACAAGGACTTTTATTCAGAATACGTTACTTTTTTTTTTTCAATCTCAAAACTCAACTACCAAAAAAAAAAAAAACTTTTAAATGGGCAAAAGATTTTAACAGACGGTTCACCAAATAAGACTCTAGATGAATGGTAAATAAGTATAAGAAAAAGTGCTCAAAACCTCATTAGTCATTAAGGAAATGTAATTTAAAATCACAATGAGATATCATTATCCATTAAAATGGCTTAAAAGAAAAACTGACAACACTATGTGCCGATTAGCATATAAAACAGAGTAGCCAGAACTGTCATATACTGCTGGTGGGAATTAGAAACAGCACAGCCACTTTGGAAAAGTCGCCCTTGACAATATTTTGTAAAGTTAAACACAGTTACCATACAGCCCAGCAATATCCCTTTGTAATATTGTGAAATATATATTTGGTCTTCTTTCCTGACATAGAGCTCCTGTTCCTGACATATAGCTCCTAAAATCCTTGAAATCTCTAGAGTGCTAAGAATGTCTTTTGTACACTAACAGCTAAAGAAATTACTGGTGGTCTAGACAGCCTCAGGATGAGGGCTGATTAGCAGGGAAATAATCATGTGACCAGAGGGTTACAACTTTCAGTCTCAGCCCCCTATTCCCCAACCCCACCCACGCTGACCTCTAGAGAGAAGGGCTAAAGGTTGAGTTGATCACCAGTGGACAATGGACAATGGATTAACGAATCAAGCCTACATGATTATAGAATGAAGCTTTCATAAAAACCCAAAACGACTGAGTTCTGAGAGCTTCCAAATAACTGGACACATGGAGGTTCTTGGAGGGTGGCTGTGAAAGATGGGAAAGTTCTTCTTCAAAGTTTGTATCTTAGACTCCATTATAAGAAGGAGTCACAATCTCTTGCTCTATGGTCATTATCCACTATTAGCATAAACATATAACCATGTATATGTATTCTTTAAATCAGCTACGTCTTAAATCAGCTACCTTGACTCGCTCCAACATGTCTGAACAGAACTGGGCAAGCTCCAAACCCTGGTGCATGCCATTCCTTATTTGGAAACCCTCCTGACCTTCTCCTGACTGGCTTCCTCTCCTTTCTTGTCTTCTTCCTTGTCTTCTTTCCCCTTACCTATTCAGGAAATTTCCAAGTTTTTAGCCAATTGGGTCAAGCATAGAATGTGAGGTCCTGTCTAGACAACGGAAACTGGACACAGCGGTAAGGCCACTGCATCAGGTTATGAAAGTTATAAATCTCCCTGTCTCCTTTGTTCAGGTGTGCTCTCCTAGCAAAACTGCCAGCCAGTTGCACCCTTCCTCCAGGAAGTAAACTAGCCTTGCTAAGTAATCCACTGTCCAGGTGTGGATTTTTCCAGATGTTATAAACCCATTTCCCACAGTGGCATACTCAAGATAAGGCATGGAAGCTCCTGTCCCTTCCTACATGCCTTGCCTTATGTGTCTCTTACATTTAGCCGTCCTCCATATCATTTGTAATAAACCAGTAAACACAGTGAAGTTTCCCCCGAGATCTGTGAGCCAGTATAGCAAATTAACAGAACCCAAGGAGGGCGTTGTGGTAACCCCAGATTTATAGCCAATTAGTCAGAAGCTTTGGAGGCCTAGATTGGCTCCTGGTATCTGAAGTGGGGACAGTCCTGTGGGACTAAGCCCACAGCCTTTAAGATGTGATGCTATCTCCAGGTAGACAGTGTCAGAATTGAACTGAATTAGAGGAAACCCAGCTGGCGTCCCCTGCAGACCTGATTGATTACTTGGTGTAGGAGAAACACCACCCCCGACCTCTGCAATGTTTGGTCAAGAAGTGTTTTGTGTTGTGAGAGTACAGTAGGAGAAAGAAGTTTGTTTCTTCCTTACATCCTCCTAGGTATATACTCAAGTAAAATAATTTATGTTCACATGAAAAACTATAGCAAATGTTTACAGAAGTTGTATTTGTAAACACCAAAAACTGGAAACCATCCAAATGTTTCTCAACAGTGGGAAAAACAATGAAATATCTATACAATGGGCTACTAATCACAAATTAAAAGGAACTTCTGATAAAAGCAAAAATATGAATGAATCTCATTATGCAAAGTAAAAAGAAGCCATACTTAAAAGACTATATGCTGTATGATTCATTCATATGACATTCTTGCAAAGGCAAATTTAAGGTACTGTAAACTTCTCAATGGTTTCCAGGTATGGAGGTGGTGAGATAGTTTGATACCAAAGGGACACAGGAAATTTGAGGGGTGACAGACCCACTCTATATCTTGATTATAGTGGTAGTTACATACTGCACACATTTGTGCAAACCTGCAGAAACATTATTTACTAAATATGGTAAACTTTACTCACAATCTTTTACTGTTCTAACTTATGAAAACTCATTTTACTATGGGTCCAAGTTTCTGGACTTAAGCCATCAAGAATATGCTGATATTAACCTCTTTATTTTCTTAGTGTTGAAAATAAGAACAACATTTAATCAAAAGGACTCGTACTCTAAATTTATATACAAAAAGCATTTTTTAATCCAAAAGAAATGGCATTTATGTGACTGACCTCCATTCATGAAGTATTAAAAGCAAAAAAAAAAAAAAAATTTTGAGTAATTAGCAAGGAAATTCAGACTGAAGTAATTCTTCCAAGAGCCCAATGTCCCACAGTTACATTCTTTACTTCATATCAAATAGTGTATATAATGCAAATGTAACAAAATATAAACATCTTAAGGTAAATTTTTTTTTTTTTTGAGACACTGTCTAGCTCTGTCATCCAGGCTAGAGTGCAGTGACATGATCACAGCTCACTGCAGCCTCGACCTCCCAGGCTCAGCAATCCTCCTACCTCACTCTCCCAACTGGCTGGGAGTTAATTATAGGCATAGGCCACCCTGCCCAGTTAATTTTTTATTTTTGTAAAGATGGGGTCTCACCATGTTGTCCAGGCTACTCTTGAACCCCTGAGCTCAAGTGATCCTTCTGCCTCCGACTCCCAAAGTGCTAGGATTACAGGCATGAGTCAATGCACTCAGTCAATATTTTTATTTTTAAACTGCTAAAAATTATTTTGAAAAATAATTATATGGTCATTCTCATCTGTTCCTTTATATTCTATAAATATGTAACATATAAATTAATATAAAGTTTAGGCACTAAGTTAATATAAAACAAAATATAAAATAATATAAAATATAAGCCCTCAAACAGGTTGAGGGCTTAGTCCTCAACCGAACTGTCCCCACTTCAGATGACAGGAGCCAGTCCAGGCCTCTAAAGCTTCTAACCAATTGGCTATAAATCTGGGGTCCTCACAAAATAAAACAAATCCCACTACCTTAAGCCCTTGTCTAAGTAAAGTATACTAAAACTTAGAAAACAATATGAATTTATAAATTATAAGTTGATAAACAAAATTTATATATAAATCAGTAGAGGCAATTATAAAAGTAGAGAGTGTTTGGACTTAAATTTCCTATGTCTTAACATATTGTACTAAACATTACATACTGAAGATTCAAGAGTAATCAATTTATCATAAAAAATTATCCTAAGCCAATAACCATACTAATATATACTATCAATTTAGGCTATGAATTTAAGGAGAATACATTAATTTGCTGATCCTTTTAATTTACTGTCACTAACAAATACATTTGTCTAATAGAATATAAATCAGACCATCCTTTTTTTTCTCATCTAATACTTCATGATCAGGGTTTCCAGAAATATAAGAGCAACACATGTTTCAATAAATCTCTAAAATTTCAAAATAAGTTAAATCTGCAAAGGCATGCTTGGAATCTAATAACAGATAATTTGATCAACATTAACTAGCCAATAGTTCTTTTTTTTTTTTTTTTTTTTTTAGACGGAGTTTCGCTCTTGTTACCCAGGCTGGAGTGCAATGGCGCGATCTCGGCTCACTGCAACCTCCGCCTCCTGGGTTCAGGCAATTCTCCTGCCTCAGCCTCCTGAGTAGCTGGGATTACAGGCACGCGCCACCGTGCCCAGCTAATTTTTTGTATTTTTAGTAGAGACGGGGTTTCACCATGTTGACCAGGATGGTCTCGATCTCTTGACCTCATGATCCACCCGCCTCGGCCTCCCAAAGTGCTGGGATTACAGGCTTGAGCCACCGCTCCCAGCCTAGCCAATAGTTCTTTACCGTGTTATGTGTCAAGCACCAGGCGGGGAACTAGGAATGCTCTCAAAAAGCTAACATAGATATGTGCAAACCACTGGGAGACAAAAACTATTTTCCATAGTTTGCAGAACAGCTACTAGGCATAAAATGTCTTAGATTTTCAATTAACAATTAAGTAACATATAGTCAACGTTGGTTTTCTATCCAGAAAACAATCGTTCTTATTTTATGTGCCAAGGTTTGAATTAAGCACGACATATAAATGGGGAGGTGGGGAGACCACTCACCACACCACTATGGGACAGAGTAACAGACATCTGGCACTCACTTTTGTCACTTAGCATTGGGCTTCTTATCACTGGGAATTGTCCATTTCCTGTATCATTAACAGTCCTGGTTGGGGGCAAATATGATCTCCCCTAATGGAAGCTAAAAATGCTGATTCTCTCTTTTCCATCCTCTCCTACAGTATAAACAAGGAAATATATCCTAACCCCTACCAGATGCTCCTGGTCCACACCTTTGACTCTGAATCCAGGGACAAAATGAAACTCGATGGAGATATCTTTCTGACAGCTCTAGAAACAGAAGCTTCAAGATCAAGTTTTTGGTGCTAAAGCAGTAGAGGTACCACAGCATCCAGTGCTTGGTGGTAGCTAGTAGTAGCTTTTTCATTGAACTACTTCAGTGCCAAATAGTTCTGTGGACACCCAATATTCTTTTAATCAAATCCTTTTCTTATTTTGAAGCTAAGACCCCGATGAATACAGTTTATTCTAATCTCCATTTTATAGATGAGAAAACTAACACTTAATCTTAAGAAGACTGGGCACAGTGCCTTACACTTGTAATCCTATCACTCTGGAAGGCCAAGTGGTAGGACTGCAAGACTCCACCTCTACAAAAACTTTTAAAAAAGTAGCTGGAGGTGGTGGCACAGGCCTGTAGTCCTAGCTTCCTGGGAGGCTGAGGCAAAAGGATCACTTAAGTCAAAGAGTTTGAGGATGCAGTAAACTATGATGGCATGCCACTGTACTGCAGCCTAGGCAAGAAAGAAAGACCTCTTCCTAAACACACACACACACACACACACACATATATATATACTTGTCCAAAGTCACATAACTAACAAGTCTTAAGAATTTGCAGTCAAACTGAGCTATAGTCAGCAGCATAAAGGGATCAAATGTTTTTAAACCTACTGTTATGAATAATAAAATATATTAATCCATTAACTAATTCCCCAAGGGGAAGCAATTTATTTTCATAGCTGCTGTGACTAGAACTTCTTGGACATTCATAAACATGCACAGAGTTGACTTGACTATGTATATTTCAAAATTTCACTGAAATTAGCACCAATCTAAAATTTCCTCACATGTACTTAAAGGATTAGTGGTACAGATGGGATTCAAATCCAAATGTTCTGACCCTGACACCCATGCTCTTTTCACTATACAACACTTAGTGTTAAGCAAATCCACTCACACAACTCTTCTTTAACCATTCTTTTATTCTCAGCAATGGCTAGAAAGGCAATCTTAACACTGAAGTTAAATTTCCCTTTGGTTCCAAAATTTGGACCCAAAATTAATGTGTTCTAGTTACATGTAAATTTTTCAAAGACTAAGTCAGACAAAATTACATTTTAGCTTTTTTAAATAATTTCTCTTTCTCATTCTTCTCTCTCTCTCTCTCTCTCTCACACACACACACACACACACACAGATTTTCTTTAGGGGAAAATACATACAGAGGAACAGAGCAGTTAGCCTACATTTCTACAAATGAAATGCATTCTCCCTTTCAAGGTGGACGGAGAAGAAAAACAGCTGCCAAAAAGTCTCTAAGAAGTCCCTATCTTTATGAAACCTACAATCTCTCCATGGCATGCTGTCTCCATTCCAAAAGAAAAAAATAAAAAAAGCCTAATTCCTTTGGTTTTTCCAGTTTCAACTTAAATGTTTATGATACCTTAAGAATAAAAAGTAGCAATAAGATTATCTTTATAAACTATGTTTATAAGTCTAATTATGTATAATGGGAGAATTTTCCTAAAATTTTGTTGGTCTCAAAAGAGAAAGAACCAAGAGATTGAAAATGCATGTAAAATAAATGAGTGGCGACAGTCAATCAAAACAAGAAATTTCTAAATTAAAACATTCTCCTGCTGTTATTTTGTCTATTACAGCCAGATTGAAAACTAAAACTAAGTACTACTACAGCTGCTTATTTACAAAGAAAAACTACTTTGGCACGAAAGTTATCTCACTTAAATAATAAAAGCTATCATCAGAATATATTTAAATTGCTGTTATTCAACCTCTTTTACTATAGTTATCCTCATAATCAAATATTTAAACTGCAAAAGTACTATATAAATATTTTTAACAGAAAAGACAGTGTTTATAAAGGAAAATTTTTAAATAGCAGTAATTATTGCTTGGTGCCCAAATAATTTTTCAAATTCCTCACCAATTGTAATATAAGCTCTTTCAACTTGACAAAACATGGCTCCTTGCAGAATTAATAAGCTTATTTGAAAGAAAACACATATAAAAGGTTCAGGGGGAATGAAGTCAATATGGCAAAATATCAAAGCAGCATATACTTCAATGATTTTGTGTTTCCCAGCAGAGATCTTGGAAAGATATCCCTTCCAATTCCATAAATGAAACTGACATACTTTACTTGAAGGGGAAAAAAATGGGAGGAGGGAGAATGGAATAGGGTAGGGAGGAGCATAAAGATTGTGAAACCTAGAAGAAATTCAAGCTCATGCTTTTAGAATTCAGGTCACCCGGCCTTACACAGTTTAAAAGTAGAATTGCTTTCAAAGAATACATATTTCCTCTGAGCTATGATACATATTTCCTTTTAATGTATCATATTGCAGCAACAGCTGAAATGAACGTCTAGACATCAAAAACACTTCTTACTCCCACCTACTGCTTTTTTACCTCAGGCATCAAAACTAATGAAACCTATTATCCAGAACATTGAGTTCAGCAACGGCATTGGCCACTGCAAATACTGGAGGTGGGGGAGGGGCACTTTCAGGGATGGCACTCCTTATTCAGCCGTTAAAATTGCTGAAAATCAAATTTCGCTCAAAACTTCAGAAATACAAGTAAAGGAAGGCACATGAAATGAGGACATTGTTTCACAGTTAGATTTCAGTAACTAACTGCTAAAGATAGCACAGCTCTGAATCCAGGATTTATCATTTGCCCCCTGCCTTTGTTTTCAATTTCTATCTTAAACATATAAAATGCACTGTAGTGTTAAAAAAAAAAAAAAAAAACTTCTGAAATTATTAAATCTACTTACTAAAAACTACACTAATCAAATATTACAACAAGAAAATATGTATCGATTTAATCTAATTGCAACAAAGGAATAACAAGATAAATAAAATATTTTTGAAGTATCTGCCTTCTCAAAACTGACTTACCAAAGAAAGTAAGTAACAAAGGAGCACAATGCTACACTGATTCTGAAATATAGCACTTCACCCATAAAAAAATCCAATGACTTACAACACTACAACACCACTGATTGATAAATTTATGCTGCCATCAGTTGCCTCATAGAATCTATATTTGAAGTCATTAATAACTAATGGACTTATTACCTATATCAACTTCATCCTATTTAGAGTTCTGATTTCTTGAATTGCTCATGAGTATAAAACATTCAGTGTATCACTTAACAAATCTATGTTGAAAATGGATTGTAATCTTCCTGATGTCAATTCATCAAACAAATAAGAATCATAGGTAGAAGATATATACCAAAACATTCCATTTATTTCAACCTATTTGCAAACTTAAGTAATTACAAATATTGATAATATCTGGCAAACAGAAGCACAATTGCAATTCAAAATTTTAACAGTATAATATCTTCCTAAGGAATCAGCATGGGTTCTCTGTCAATTGTAGAATAACCAGAATTTTAATGACAGTTTCTACACTGCAATGAAGCAGTTGAGACCGGACCCAAGTTAGCATTTCAATAGATCACAAGACTCCCTGTAAAGCCAGCAAACTTTAAATTGAAGGAAACCATAAAACTAAATTTCTAAATAAACTGCCCAAGGCCTTCAAAAGACAACTGCTACAGAAAACATTGAAAAAAAAATCTTGCACAGTGGCTGTTATTGACTTCTCAAAACCAAATTTGTCCCCATTTGCTACTTATTTCAAACATTTTAAAAAATGATTACCATTTTTAATCATTAAAACTATGCTCTTAATATGCTCTAGAATGCATAAACAAGGGTCTAGAAGGATTAAAATTAACAATTATCTTTGCTAGAATAATGATTATTTTCTCTTTTACTTCTTTCAGATTTCATGACAGGCATTACTTTAATAAGCTTACATTTTAAAATAAATTTTTAAAATAAGGCTACTATATTAAACAAGACTATAAGTCAGAAATTACAAGGAACACCAACATTTTTAAAACAGGAATCATTACAAGACAAATTCTGAGACAGAAAAGCAGCATGTGATTCAGTTAGAACATATATATTTAAATTCATCAATGCTACAAGCATTTTAAAAACCTCCTCTAGGACAATATTAATAAAAATGTCAACTATTGATTTCAACATTGGCACAATTGAGCAGTAAAAATTTAAAATATTTCCTTCCATTCTTCAGACACAAACTGATTTGAATCACACACACACACACACACACACACACACACACACACACACGTGCACACACAATCTTGCTACTAAAATTCTGACAGGGCAAGTCCCCAAATTGCCTTTTACACTGAAGCTCAAACAGTTGTCTGTCACTGCTATTACTGTGAGTAATCCTTGCAGCTGTAACTGTTTGAAATGCAGCTGTCTCGTTGGCATTCTCTCCCCACCCCTAGTCATCCAGCATTTCTGTTCTTGCTACAATAATCTTAAAGAGCATTTTACAGGAGGCTTAGCCCTGGCTGAGGGCACTCTACGGCGTGACCGAGAGAACATGGAAACACGATTCATTAGACACGCCTGGAGTGATAACAATGGTGCTGCTTCTTACTGCCTTTCATTTCGTACATCAGGCTGAGACTAATGCATTCTCGTTACACAACAAGCACATTTATAGACAGGGAAAAACTGTAATCACCTTTGATTAAGAGACAGCATATTTTTCCTATATGAGCCGCCAGCCATACTGACATAGTAATTATTTTTTAACTGACAGGTTAAAATAGCAAATGTAGCAAAAATAACATCTGCAGAGAGAGAGACAGAGAGAGAAATAGAGGAGCTGACTACCGTAAAGACTTGGTGCACAAAGGTTTCTTCAGACCAAACTCAGTGCCATCTCCTTGAGACCTGATGGGTACCTTGGCTTTTATTTCAGCTTGACAGAATGTCAAATATTACAGAAGTCACCCTTAAGGGAATTCATTCTATAAATCCAATTCTTCGCAGGCAGAAATTACAAAATATTTTTGTCACTGAAACTGTAATTATTATTGATCTACCTTCTTTCCACTTCTTTCACCACAGGACAAGAAAATTCAACAGTAGTATCCTTTTTTTCCATTATCTTACTACAAAATAATTTGTTCTCTTTACTTTGTTACTCAGTTTTACTACAAATAATTTGTTTTTCTTTATATAAAATGCTACTCCAAGACAGAAGAAAAACTGCTTTCTACTGTAACACAGGTTTTAAAATGTAATTTTGATTAAAAACAAAAATACAGAATAATTAGATCAGTCTATCATTTCACTTAACACCCAGCAACTGCTGCACCTGGTGAAGGTTTGAACTGTAACTATAAAAGCCCTAAATTATGCTGAAACCCTATTTGGTCTATAATTTAAAAAAAAAAAAAAAAAAAAAAAAAGCCCTAATTTAAATCAGAAAAAAAAGTCATAAGCCACATTATACTGACAATATATAAAGTCAATTTGCTTAAGGAATTTCAAAAAGTGAACCACCTTTCCACATACACAAATGCAATCTTTTGTTGGTTTACACATGTGTGTTGCTGGGTTGTAGTTTACAGAGAGTTTGGTAGTTCGCAGGAAAAAAAATTGTCATGAATTTTGAAAGATCATACTTAAAACAAAATATTGAAAAATACTTTTTCACAGTTGGCAGATTCTGTATAATTAAGCAATTAAAAGACAGTCTCTTTTTAAAGCTTTCCATAACACTATTGAGTTTTACATTAAGAATGTGCTACAAAATGAAACAATTTGCACATGTGAAAATTTGTTAAGACAGAAAAGAAACAAAAATAAGCAAATAATAGAAAAAGTTTGGTTTGGTTCACAAAACTTTGGAACCTGTAATAGCTTTTGAAAAATAATTATGTAGCCAGGCAATGTGTCAGGAGCCCATATTCCCAGCTATTCAGGCTGCTGAGGCGGGAGGACACATGAGCCTGGAAATTCAAGGCCAGCCTGGGCACTATAGTGTGATCCCATCTCAGTCTATCAATCAATCAATCAATCAATCAATCAATCAATACAAACGGTTCTGTACATACAACAAACAAATTGTGTAATACGGCAAATGCTTAAGCAATTTTAAAAAGTAAGATTTTAGAGTTTTCTGACCTGTACTACCACAGCAGGTTAGAAACTAGAAAATGTGTAGCCTAACTCTAGTGTGTCTATAAATGGACCACTGCACTCTAATGTGCACTTAACATAGTGTACTTTGAGAAGTTCTGTGTGTTCCACACAATTTTAGAATGACAAAAGCTTAAAATTTTCATCATCTGGAATCAATGAGTCTTATTACAGAAGATAACATCTATCTCCATTGCCAGTGATCAACCTATGTCCTTCTCTCTTCTTTTGGTTTTCTATACTGTAAGACATGACTCCCCCAAAACTAATCAAATTACTTCTACATACTTTCCCTGCTTGTCTTCTTTTTGCAAAAGACAAAATTAATCATTAATATAAAACATGTCACCACACATTAAAAATTATTATTTTTAAAAAAGTTTCATTGGATAACATTGAAAGGAAAAGAAAAAAAATCAGTTTAAATGTATTCTTAATTATTAGAACATTTTACTTTCATAAACAACTATGGTTTCCATATGAATTTCCATTGCCCTAATCTGGCTCTTAATAGAATTCAATATTATTATTCTCAACTTTTAAAAGACAGAATGTACAATTCTCTCCTCATGTCTTCAAAATTAGTTTTTGAATGCAAAAACAACCTATTGGAAAGCAATAAAAATTTCTCAAAACTTTTATTAAAACATATCCAAGAAAAAGTTGTCATTATTCAAAACTTAATAATCCAAGAAGTTTCCAACTCATAAGCAAAAAATTTACAAATGACAAATACACCAACACTGCCAATATTTTTACTTAATGTAGGTGTTTCAACACTCCAAGATTTCTTTGCATTAACAAGTCAATATGAAACCTGCAAGTACTTTAGGAAATGAAGATCAGTTATTTACACAGTCACAGTGGTGTGAATGAGTTCAATTCCATGTTCTTTCAAAATTTGGGTAGAATGGCATTTTGACTGAAAAGTTAAGTGACACAGCAGTTTTGGATAGGGCACAGTGTGAAGTAGTGCAGGCCTGGGCAGCTCCCACAACACAGGGGCAGTGGTTTCTTCCTGTGGTCCCTGGAGTACTAGAGTCCTGTAGAAGTAAATCCCTCTGGCCCTTTCCATCTCCAATCTCAACCAGTACAGCTGCAGTTTTATCCAGTTGTATGTAGTTTTAGCCATTATAACTTATGAAGTTCTACAGAAGTTCACTTGAAAAGATATTATAAATAAATACAAAGAGTTTGCAAAGAGTATATAATTTGCAAATTACCGGAAAAGCTGAAAGAATAAATCAAACCAAAAACCCAAAAAGCCTGAGCCATTGGGCAATGCTAACACTTCGCTGGCTCTGTTGCTTCTTTTGTAGTTATCTACACTTTTTTTGAGATTTCCAGCTCAAATTGCGTAATTCTAACCAGCTGCACTAGAACGTGGGAAAGCCCTCCCAGACAGATTCTGAGGATTTTAAATGTTTATAAAGTGAAGTCCTAATCAATCTACCCCTTCTAGTTACAAAACCCAGGACCAAAACCAACACTAAAGTTAAGCATTACAGAGCAAGTAACCTTTTGATAGGCAGGACTTAGAATCTATCCACCATTCAGAATAGATTTTTCATAGGTTTAAAAAAAATGTATTTTCCAAATAATTAACTTACAACTTATCTTTTGAAACACAGGCTATCAATATTTTGTCAATTGGTGTTTGATTATATTAATTATTCCTTCTATAGTTTAAATACCAGCTATTATAAAGTATAACAATAAAATGTTACTATACCACTTTGAAAGACAGTTTCGATACTGATGGAACTATCAGAAAGATTTTTGGTTGCCTGTAACATTTCTTGGGAGGTATATATCTGTTATATAATAATTCATTTATTTTGTATGCAATCTTCTGTTTGTTATAATTTACAATTTTAAAACTTTTTTGGAACTCCGGCTCAAAAACAAAAAATACACATGAGATAATATGAGGTTAAAAGTTCAACTGTATATATACCATCATCTCAACTTTTAAGATTAATACTCTAACTAAAATATACACATATTCAAAGGCAGTATTTCCCACTCAGAATGACTCAGCAGTCCAGGTAATAAAGAAAATAACCTAAAGAAGAAATGCAGCAAACATAAAACAGATGTTGTTTGAACAGAAGATATACTAACATTTCTTTTATAATCGAGCTTCATCAAGAAGCAAAGCTTTTTAAACTAGTCTCCCTGCTTTCACTCAAGGCACCTTAAGTCCATTCTCCATGAGAGCCAAAGTAATCTTTTCAAACCTTACGTCACATGGTAGCATCCTTCCACTTAAAATCTTATTTTAATGGCTTCTCAAGGAATTACTAATCTATTTAATAAGCTCCTTATCATGGCCTACAATATTCTACCTTTATCTCACCTCTATCTACCTCTTTCACCTCCCTCTGTGTACCCGTTTCAACAGCACTGACCTTCTTTTTTCCAACAAAGTAAGCTCCAAACCTCTGCCCTTCCTCTTCCTGCCCTTCCTCTTCCTATATCTGGCTGTCTCCTCCAAGGGGCATTCCCTACCTGACCTTCTTATGTAAAAGTAGCCCTGTCCCAGTCAGTCACTTTCTCATCTACCACTTATAGCAGACAACTGTAAGAAATTATTCATTTACTACTTTGTCTTCTCACCCACCAAAAACAATGTCAGCACTGTATGAAGAAGGGCAATGTCAATCCATGTGTGCTTACTATACTGCAAAGAAGCTTCCACAGAGAAAAACATTGTGACCCTGAGAAAAACATTCAAAGTGGAACAAAATGCAACCTAATATGATTCTAAGTATGTTTATACTATGCAAAATAGCGGAAAAGACAATTTTATAAAAGGCTTAGCTTTTCTTCCTACTGACCATTTAAAGCTCTTACTTGAACCCTTGATAATTAGCAAGATTAGAGTGACCAATGAAGAATATTCTTGAAGAAAAAAAAAAAACAGAAAATAAATTAAAATACTTCAATAAACTCACAATTTAAAGTAGTTACTGTCATGAAGTGGGTCTCCTAAGAGTTTAATGTTTTAAAATTGGGCAATTTTAAATTATAAAACGACTATCCCAATAAGAAACATCTAGAAATAGCATTGTTAACTCTTGATTCACTTTCTTATGCATAATTCATTCTACTTATCAACTCTATAAGCTATTATTATAGATGACCCTCTTAATCACTACAAATTTACAACATCCTATCAGTTGTGGTCATCATATCTAAAATAACAAAGTTACACAATTATGAAGTGATATTAAATTAAATTCATATTTACATGTTGATGTAAGTGCATGTAAACAAGAATAGGACATATGTGTTCCATGTTCCATTCTACTAGGTACAACGAGCTAAGGGTCCCTGTAGTACTTATCATAAGCAATATCTATAAAGGTCCAGGAATCTTTTATTTTCCCTTGGAAAATGAGGGGAATCAGAGTAAAAAAAAAAAAAAAAAGTGGAAAAATGGTGTAGAAGAATTTTTATGGAAGTTTTAGCAATTTCATATTTTCTTCTTCCTGGAAAATCAGCTTCTACATAATTATTCTCAAGTATCTCTGGCTTATTCATACATCAAATTTTTGTTGATTCTTTTGCACCAATTTTTAAAACAGAATTGTTTTAATAAGGTTTAACTTAAGGCCAGGTATGGTGGCTCATGCCTTTAATCAAGGTGCTTTGGAGGCCAAGGCAGGCGGAACACGAGGTCAGGTGTTCAAGACCAGCCTGGCCAACATGGTGAAAACCCATCTCCACTAAAATTACAAAAATTAGCCAGGTGTGATGGCATGCGCCTGGAGTCCCAGCTACTGGGGAGGCTGAGGCAGGTGAATTGCATGAACCTGGGAGGCGGAGGATGCAGTGAGCCAAGACTGTGCCACTGCACTTCAGCCTGGGCAACAGAGTGAGACTCTGTCTATACATAAATACATACAGTATAACTTAGACATATGTGCATCCATTGTAAATTCTCAATTTAACCAAAAACAGTGAAAATATTTATTTCATCTATTTGAGGATAACCGAAATATTATACTCCGAGACAGATTACTGAAAATCCCATTTTCAGAAGAGTTATTAAAATGAAGGTGAAGAGAGAAGAAACTGAAATACAATGGATCTTTTAAATCAGCTAGACAACTATTCACTATTCACATTCATTATTCACATTCATTTTGTATCCCTCAGTCTGGAAAAAGCAAGGCTCTTTTTAACTTTCAATTAGTCATACACTGTCCTGTTTATTTTTTCTCCAGCCATTTTGCCCGTTTGGAGGTGAACCCTAAATTAAATCAAAGACATATAATACACAGACAGTAATTTGGAAGTGGATTTTTGCCTACCCAAACCAGACATTATGCCTTGCCAAGGAAGCAACTCTGTATAAATAAGACTATTCACAAGACAGAAATGATCAGCACAGGATGGGTGCGGTGGCTCACGCCTGTAATCCCAGCACTTTGGGAAGCCAAGGTGGGTGGATCACCAGGTCAGGAGTTTGAAACCAGCCTGACCAACATGGTGAAACTGCATCTCTACTAAAAATACCAGAATTAGCCGGGCATGCCTGTAGTCCCAGCTACTTGGAAGGCTGAGGCAGGAGAATCGCTTGAAACTGGGAGGTGGAGGTTGCAGTAAGCCAAGATCACACCACTGCACTTGAACCTGGGCAACAGAGCAAGACTCTGTCTCAAAAAAAAAAAAAAAAAAAAAAAAAGAGAAAGAGAAAGAGAGAGAGAGAGAGAGAGAGAGAGAGAGAGAAATGATCAGCACATACCTATTTACCTCCAGGGTAGTCACCAAAACTTCAAAGTGCCAAAAGAACAGTATCAATGCTTTTGTCTAAAAGATCACAGAGACTCTAGAAGAGACCCTTGATATCATAAACATTCATGACTTTCCAGGAAACCAATAGGTTTCTTAAACTCACAAAAAAAACCTGCCTAAACATTTTTTATTAACTATGAAAATGACACTCTCCTTCTTTGAAAGTGATCATACTTAGGAAAAAAAAGTCTTGGCCACACTGGAATAACATAAAAATGTTTTATTCTTGCTTTACTTTGGTTCAGGTTAAGAACAACTATTTTAAAAATAAAACTCTCCAGATTGTGCAGTTTCAATTTTCCACTGCTCATTTTCTATGACAATCTGACCGAGAATTCCCCACAGCCACCCGCCAGGAGGGGGAAAGATAAGCTGATACTCTAAAACTTCATTCTCAGAAAAGTAAGTATCTCTGATAACCTGTCTAGTTTTTCCAAAAATATTAATGAAAAGGTAATGATATCATAAACTGAAAGGCTGCTTTAGAAATGAGCAAGTCAGGCTTGTCAAAAGGCCAGAAAGGACTTTCTGGAAAGAATGATAAGCATCTTGGAATCTCACTTCTCTCACACACTGAGCTCCAATCTGCAGCCTTTTCCCTCTGAGCCAATGCATTTGATGGGTGTGATAACAGATGGATCATTGTATCTGCCAACTTCCTGTGATGTACTGTATGAGGACTGATAATTTAGTGACTACAGAAGTTCTACAACAGACAATGCAAGCAATACCAGCATTCTGTAAGTAGCTGCATGCAGTCCTCTAACAGTCTGTAGGTGTTGAATATATGTGGATTATTGTACAATATAAGCTCTCCACAAGTATCTAAACCATTAAAAAAAAATTACTGGGCAAGCTAAGAACTAATAGAAAAATAAACAGGAAGAAACAAGTATATCTTATATTCAAAGTGACTTTTTCACTTAAACACGTGAAAAACCTTTGAACAATATATGTTTTATTGAAGTTTTATAAGCAGGTTAACTTACAAAAATGCATGTGTATATTTAAAAAGTATACATTGTGGGCTTGGTTTTCAGGCTTTGCAACTGGAAGTTATGACAACCAAAAAATGGCTCTAACCATTGCCAAATGTCCTCTGGGAAGAAAAAAAAAAATCACTCCTACTGAGAACTACTGGAGAAGACAAGTCTAAAGTTCCACTCATTCAATTCTAATGCTTATTTTGGAGGGAAGGGAGGGATGATAAGGAAAGGAGATTGTTTATTTATGGAAATTATACACAAAATAATCAAACATAATCCATATTGTATGTGCCAGCTAAGCACATATTATAATACTAAACAGAGGAAAGGCTATATAAAGATTCAGCACACAAACTGTTCACCAGGTTGTACAGCAAATTGGAAAGGCAACTTCCATTAACCAGCATAAGAAGCATGCTTACTTCTCTTTGCAAAACAGGGAAATATTCATAGCTCTGCCGCAACACTGTGTACAACTGATACTAAAGGTACTTTCCTCACAAATCCTCATCAAATAAACTCTGCATTATGTTGGGCGCAAGATACACAACTGTCAACTTTAACAGATGCTACGGTGAAACTCTCTAGGTTTTAGGTTCTGGTTAAAAAAGAAGCTGTGCGTGCGTGCGTGCGTGCGTGTGTGTGTGTGTGTGTGTGTGTGTGTGTGTTTCAAAATCCCATTACAAACACATTTTAGAAATATCAATAACAAGGCTGGGCACGGTGGCTCACACCTGTAATCCCAGCACTTTGGGAGGCCAAGACAGACAGATTGCTTGAGCTCAGGAGTTCAAGACCAGCCTAGACAACATGGCAAAACCTCGCCTCTACCAAAAATAAAAATAAAAAATTAGCCAGGAGTGGTGGCACATGCCTGTAGTCTCAGCTATTCAGGAGGCTGAGATGGGAGGATCACTTGAGCCTGGAAGGCTGTCATGAGCCAAGATCACACCACTGCACTCCAACCTGGGTGGGAGAGTGAGACCACATCTCCAAAAAAAAAAAAAAAGAAAGAAAAAGAAAAAATATCAGTACCAAATTAAATACTACCACATTATTTTACTGGCACATCTCTGGAACCTGCAACAGGTACTCAAATTATTGGGCAGAGGATTAGTCTGTCATTTTTGCAGCAACTCTAATGTAATACTATTCTCTAAATCTAAAGCACAAAATCTCTTTAAAAATATCATTTTAGGATACCCCAAAACATAGCATTTGAAGTAAAATGTCCTACACTAAAACTAAGTATGCTATTTCCATATTGAAATTTGATTTTTTTTTCTCTTTCTGCTTGCTTTTTTTTTTTCCCTTGCAAATAATTTCACTTATATGCTAATCCTGAGCTACAAGGTAAAAAGAAAGGGAAAAAACAGGCCAGCGCAGTGGTTCACACCTGTAATCCCAGCACTCTGGGAGGCCAAAGTGGTTGGATCTCTTAAGGTCAGCAGTTTGAGACCAGCCTGGCCAACATGGTGAAACTCTGTCTCTACTAAAAACAGCTGGGCATGGTGGTGTGCGCACCTGTAATTCCAGTTACTCGGGAGGCTGAGACTGGAGGATTGCTTGAAACCAGGAGGCGGAAGTTGCAGTGAGCCGAGATCGCGCCACTGAACTCCAGCCTGGGTGACAAATCGAGGTGAAGGAAAGAGGGAAGGGAAGGAGAGAGACAGGGAGGGAGGGAGGGAGGGAACAGACTAACTGGAGGGAATTAAAAAACATCACTTGCTGCACAGTTGCAATTCTCTTCTTAGGAAAAATTTAAAACTACTAATATTTGAAAACTGTTAGTTTGATTTACTACTGATAACACCAGGCATAAAGAGAGGAATACTTGATCATTCAATAGAAGGAACATGAGTGAACGGGCACAATTATCCCCAACTAGTAAAAGCCAATAGCACTATTCAACAAAATGAGAACCAATTTCCCCAGTTTGTTCTCTCCTTCTTCCTACATCTCTACCTCTTTTTTAAATATGTGAGCAGACCTGCCTTTAAAATTTCCAAGCTGCATCCACAAAACATAGTACTTTATCTTGTAACATTTTCCCTGCCAGTCAACATTGCCTAGAACTCCAACACTGTGTTTTCTTCTCCCTGTAGAACTCTTAATGTAAAGGCTCAATCTAAGTAAGAGTAGAAACAGGAATTCCTAACAATCTAAAACTGCCTGTGCCTGAAGAAGAGCTAAATCTAGCATGACAGTAGACCAGGCTGGTACTGTAATTCTTGGCTCTGCTCAGAAACTGGTCTTAATGGGCTCAAGGACCATGGTAACTAATGTGAAGCCTCTAGATATAGGCAGACAGGTCCTGGGGCCACAGTTCACCCAGTCTGACAAACAGTATTTTCCAAAGACAGTTCACAATATATCCCATATTACATGCCTTTTCTTACAGTGTGACATTATCACTCTTCCTATCAAGTGGCAGGATCAATATCCCATGCCCTGGATCTGGGTGGCTCTTTGTAACTGCCTCAACAAACAAAATATGGTCAAAGTGACTGTACATTAGTCTCCAAGTCCAGAGAGTAAGAAACCGACAGTCTCCACATCCTGACCCAGCAAGATCACTTTTGGAGTGTAACCACCCTGCTGTGAGGAAACCTAGTCCACATGGAGTGGCCACATGTGGTTCTTCTGGCCAACTGTCTCAGCTGACATCCCAGCCAAAAGCCAGCATCAACCACCAGCTATGTGAATAAAAACACCTCCAGAGGCAATCAGGCCCCAGCCTGATGGAAAGACTCCAGTCTTGGAGTCTTTCCAGCGGAGCCCTCAGACATCTTGGAGCAAAAACTATTGGTCCCTACTGTGCCCTGTCCTAAGTTCTGACCAACAGAGTCCATAGGCATAATAAACTTTACTTTTTTTTTGCTACTGAGTTTTGATATTAGATGATACACATCCAGTCCAACCACTGTCCCAGGCAGAGTAGATTCATTCATTCACAAAAACAACATTACAGCACTTCACACTAGTTTTGCAGTAACATAATCTGGATGATTACTGTTGGATGACAAATCATTAAGGAAGAAGTAGTATATTGAGAGTAGAACTAAATTTCAAATGCACCTGATTTCATTTTAGTAAACACATTATGAACAAAGATACAGATTCAGTGAAATGAAATGCTGAATTTACCATTTGTATTACATATTAATATGAGAATTTTCATGAGAACCCTCATAACATATAATAGGGTACTAGGATAGTCTCAGCACTGATGCAAACTGGTTATGTGGCTAAATTTTAATTCATGTTATTTATCCATTCAGCAAGTGAATGGATATCTTAGGCATTATTGCAGGGGTTGAAAATTCAGCAGTGAACAGTTTTTCATAAAACTTTCATTTTAATTGAGAGAGGCAGAGAGTAATAATTTTACTTATACAAAATTATTCAAACGTATATTAAATGCAGTGAAGACAGTACATGATGGAAGGTCAAAGTAGGATTCATATGCTACTTAAGATAATACGACAGTTTTAAAACAAGACGCCAAATGTTCTGACACTCTTCCATTGAGAGGTAGGACCTGTATTTATTTCCATTGAAAAACAGGATTTATGGTTGCTTAAAAGAAGGAGTAGGGTGAAAGTGACACCACGTAATCTCTAAGCCTAGGTTAAAAAAGCCAGGCATTTTCCACCTCATTTAGTAAACACTCGCTCTGAACTAAGTGCTATGGTCCCTTCATATCTACCATGCAAATAATCAGTGTTTCTCAAATTTGGGCTCTAGAAAATACTTAAGCTTAAAATTAATGCTTATTTGTGTTCATCAGAATGATCTCATAACTGAGTAACATCATATAATCTCAATGCCTGTATATGTATGTATAGTTCCCACTCACAGGCTAATGAGAAAAGAACACAAACCAAAAAGAGTGAGTGAGTGAGTGAGTGAGTGAGTGAGTTAGTGAGTGAGTGAGTGACAGAGAGAGAGAGAGACAAAGAAAGAGAATGGGGCATTCACACCAAATGGAGCTACAAAGTTTTATAGCATGTCAAACAGGAGGAAATGGTGGAAGAATTGAGTCATCACACCATTCACAGCAGAATAGGTAAGCCAAAATTAAACAATCTGTTTCTAAGAAGACAGTACAAAATGTTTGCTATGAACAGAAACCTGCATTCAAGTAAACATCAGGTGACATATAACATTATGCTCTTAATCTGTATTTTTAACAGTTATACAGTTTTGATTATATTTAACCTATAAAACCGTTTCCGTTTTATAATCATAGAGCTAGAAGCACAGTGGTATCCAAAAACCTCTAAAGTCATAATATAAAAAAAGGTTTTCATTAATAAGAGTGAATATAAATTGGTGACCTTCACAACATATTACACATATAACACATATTACATGCACATTTTCATCAACATTGGATTTTCTTGAATACACCTGAGATCCTAGCTGAACCATGCCAATTATTTTATGTTAACATAAACAGAAGACAGTTGAGGTAAATCATTAGTAAAAATTTAAAAGCCAAAAATAAGTTATTTTGAAATAATTCTGTGTTTCAAGGAATAGTCTTCTCCTTCCAACTTTGTCTTTACATGGCTAAATCCTTTTCATTCTTCAAAGTCTAATTCAAGTACCATTTCCCTGTATGAACATCTCAGGCCACTGCAGACCAAATTTTGAGCATCTCTAAACTCCCAGATAGTGTCTATGGCATAGGAATGGCACAGACACTGGCTGCTTGACATTGTTAGCTATTTTGTGCATCCGTCTTGTCGCTAAGATGGATGATGATATGATGATAACGGAAGTGTTGGTGGTGGTATGATAAAGATGAGGACAACAATGGCAGCAGCTATCAATTACTCAGTGATAACTGATGTTCCAATCACATAATTCACCTCCATAATACTCTTATGAGGTAGATAAACATAATCTCCATTTTACAGATACAGAAATCAAGTAACAGGAATTATGTAATTTTTCTCAAGGCCACAAAGATAACAAATGAATAAGCTAGAAATAGAAATCTCTGACCAAAGTATGGGCTTTTGAAAACTCAAGGGGTTTCAGAATTACAGAGGCTGTGAACGCTGAGTAAAAAGTATGAGGTACCCCAAACGACATTAAAATCCCAGGGAAACAGACGTTGGAATCTATTAACAAGCTTTCCAGTATATTCTTACATTGTAAGAAACAGACTGTACCCAGTGCTATCTTGCCTCCATCTAGACTATGGTATTTCTGAGAATATAGACAACTTAAATAAACTTGTCAAAAAAATACAGCATTGTACCTTCAAAACAGTAAGAACTCAATAAATGCTTGTTACTTTTATACCTTTATACTGAAATAATTTTGTTTTTGACACAGAGTTTCGCTCTTGTTGCCCAGGCTAGAGTGAAATGGTGCAATCTCAGCTCACTGCAACCTCCACCTCCCAGGTTCAAGAGATTCTCCTGCCTCAGCCTCCCGAGTAACTGGGATTACAGGCGCCTGCCACCATGCCCAGTTCATTTTTGTATTTTTAGTAGAGAAAGGGTTTTATCATGTTGGCCAGGCTGGTCTTGGAACTCCTGACTTCAGGTGATCTACCCGCCTTGGCCTCCCAAAGTGGATTAAAGGCATGAGCCACCTCACCTGGCCTGACATAAATTTTTAACACCCATTATTTAAATTCTGTATTTGTTAAAATCTAAAATGATCTAATCACTCTACAAAATAAATTTTATAAAGCATAGCCCTATTCTTTAGGTTTTAAAGCCTAGCCTTAGAAGGAAAAAAATTATAATTTCAATGATTTTCAAGGACTTTTTACTTATCACGGTTTGTTGTTGTTAGGTACAGAGACTGGGGTACAGGACTGGGAAGGATGGTCCTAACAGTGAAGCTGTAAAGAAAGTAAAAGAACTGAAGACCTCCTGGGTGATCCCTGGAATTCTCGCTCAGTGTTCTTTTCTGCAAGTGAAGCACAGGCCAAGCTGGAATGCTCACAAAGCTACAGTCTTTTTATGGGTTCCATCTAGCTCTAGATTTTTATGATTCAGTAAGGTGGGTGGTAAATTAAGTTGCTGCTGTCTTCCCACAGACTTGTTTGTTGCCACAGGACAAATCTGGGGAAGCTCAATTAACACACGCCTGACCTTGGTCAAGTCATAATTCCTCAAAAAATACCTGCAATATATTGACCTACCAGAAAATTCTAAGCAAATATTAGTGACTGACAGTCAAAGGTGTGAACACTTTATTCTGCAGCATTTTTTGTTTTATTTTGCTTAACAAATCATTCTAAGCCACTAAAGTTGAAGGTATTTTGAGATAACTAAAATCTCTGAATTAGGATGTTTTCTTTAGTATTTAAGAAGAAAGAAAAGAAAAAAAATGATTGATTTCAAATCAAACCACCCTTAAGTGCGTATCTGACTAGTAACTGCTGAAATTCAGGGTGATTTGCACATTTGATGAATGAAAGACACCACAAAACCTAACATAGCTGAAACATATTTCTGGATCCTCTGAATCCACAATGATTACCACCTTTGTTTTAACAAAAGTGGTCATGAAGAGACTGGACTGTAGATGAGACATTGAGCTTTTATTTATATGCCAGGCCCTCACACTGCTAAGCAAACGCCTGAATCAAGAACATCACAGAGCATGCTTCTCAAATCTTAACTATTCCAAATCCAACATTTCAAGTTTTGAAAAAAGTAAACTTTATACAGTGTCCTATATCTTACCGTTACATAAACTAAAAGATAAAACACAAGCCAATTCAAAGATGGTTGATGAAAACTTGGTAGGTTTGCTAAATTACACTCAGCAGGAAACAGTACATTATAATGCAGATTCTTTCTTTTTTTTTTTTTTTTTCAAAGAAGGATATCACATTCTCTAAAGAAAATACCGCCTTGCAGGGGTCAGTATTATAACCCTACCAAGTGATCCCAGTTGAATATGCAATGTTTTGTCACCTAACATCAAAGTTTTTAAAATGTTTTGTTACACTTACCTTCATTTAAGAAAAAGGATAAATGACCCTCCTACAGTTACCATATTATTTTTAAAAATATTTTCTTAATCTGATTTTAAACTCAAGGGTAGAGAACATGTCTTTTATCTTTTTTGTTTAATATAGTACCTAGCAAAAGGTATTAGCAATGTACTTGCTGAGAATGCTTTAAATATTTGCTGGATAGGCCACGCATGGTGCCTCATGCCTATAATGCCAGCACTTTGGGAGACTGAGGCAGGCAGATCACTGGAGGTCAGGAGTTCGAGGCCAGCCTTGCCAACACGGTGAAACACTGTCTCTACTAAAAATACAAAAATTAGCCAGGCGTGATGGTGTGCACCTATAATCCCAGCTACTTGGGAGGCTGAGGCAGGAGAGTTGCTTGAACTGAGGTGGCAGAGGTTGCAGTGAGCTGAGATTGTGCCACTGCACTCCAGCCTGGGTGACAAGACCAAAACTCCATCTAAAAAAACAAAAATTTTTGCTGGATAAATAGATGAATGCCAACTAATACAGTTTCCAAAGGCAGACAGGACCTTTAAAACAATTTTAAGAATATACTTTCTTTTTATAACTCATCTAGGACAAAATTATCAAAAAGAAAAATTTGTATACAGTGAGCAAAAACATACGCCCTCCCCTTAATTTTCTTCCAGAGCATTTACCACCATCTAACATACTTACTATTTATGCATATTTATTGTCTGTCTCCTCACCCCATCCCCAATTACAGTGTAAGCTTAATGAAGATAAAGATTTGCCTGTTTTGTTTCAAGGCTGTATCCTCAGTACACAAAATGTGTGTCCTGGAACACATTAAACATTGAATGAGTACTGAATCTATCTTCAGGATTCATTACCACTGTTCCTATTTCTTCTAGCAGTAATTTTAAAGCTCTCATTATGCAGTGACAATGAGGATGTTTTACAGATATGTACATGTATGCATACACACATACATAGATAAAAACAGAAATTATTTCATCTCTCATGAAATGTTCCTATCTTTAAGATATAAACAGAGCAGCTACCTGGAAAGGAACATGTTAGAGAAAGCAAATCATCACCTCCAAGTCTAACCACAAAAAGGACCCAGAAAAGTAGGTAATTACTAAAACTGGTTTAAAAACAAAACTTTCAACAACAATCAAGTCATCCCTAAAGTTAAACCTCTCTGGAGCAGAAACTGGTTCAGCACTGACTTACAAATCATCACATTACTAACATCAGGTCTCACCAACAAATGAAGTTATCCTAGGGAGGTTTCTAACTAAAGTCCATCCTATTCTGTAGGAAAAGTGGCTGAAATGATAGTCGTCACATTTAATCTAATTAATTTTTAAGTGCTTATCTGCTTTGTTAGACTATAAATTCCCTGTTCAAAGGGGCAGCTATGACTGTTGTGCTTTTTGTTTCCTTCAACTGCTAATATTTCATTATTTGCTTAAAGTGTGTGTTTTTTTAATCTGTCTCCTGCCCATTAGAACATAATTGTGAGAGCAGAAAGACAACAGGGCTAAGCAAGACAAATAAATATGTGTTGAATTCAACACAGAGATCAAGATGCCAATAACATTAACCTTCAATCCACAACTTTATGGCAAGGCAATTCAGTTATCATATTAAATATCCATACAAGGTACCTAATATAAAGGCAACCAAATAAGCCACAATTAATCTGTTAACATTCTATATTCAACCCATGCATAACCAGTTATTGTAATTATATAAATGAAGGGCTATAAACATTAGGTGGCAGCAGCAGTACACTGTATTATAATCCTGAAACTGGTTTTCTTCATATATAGAAATCTGACCCAGAAATAGGGTTTAACAAATAGCTTCACATATAAAATATACAAAAGGAACTGAAAATACAGTAACAAAATATGCAAATACAATTATTCCTTTGTATCCAGATTTATTATTTCTATAAATGAAATAATTGAGCAGTATAAAAGTGTTGGCAGTTTTTTATAAATGTATTCACATTTTTGCTTTATCCTAACTGACAGTCTACATCCCAGTTGCCAGCTCTACCTTCAAAATGACATCTAGAAAGTGAGCACTTCTCACCACCCTCACCACAGGGATTCTGGTGGAAGCCATCCCCACCATCAATCTGGATTATGACAACAGCCTCCTGTGGGATCTCTGCTTCTGTGTTGACCCTCCCCAACCCGTATCTTCTCCATGTAGTAGCTAGAGGAATCCTTTAAAATGGTTAAGTTAGCTCACTCATGAGCTAACTGGGTCTGCTCAGTACCCTTCAACGGCTTCTCAACTCAGACAGAGGTTCTACTCTAGTCTTCTGCACCCTTAATAAATTGTCCCCCAAACCCTACCCCAACTTCACTCCCACTACTCTTCCCCTTGTTCAAACCACTCAAGCCATTGGTCCTTCATCAGACCAGTTACACTCCACCCGATGAACTTTGTATTTGCTGTTCTCTCTCCCTGAAATGCTCTTCTGACAGATATTCATCCCCATACCTCTTTGAGGTCTCACTTCATATGCCACCCAGTCAGACGTTCTCTGACTACCCAACTTAAAATAGCAACCATCCTCCTTCACTGCTTCATTTTTCTCCATGTCACTAATCAGTATCTGGTATATTTTATATTTTATGTGTTTACTTCTTTACTATCTTCTCTACCAGAGCTAAAAATCCACAGGCACCAACATTTTAGTCTGTTTTCTTCACTACTTCATTCTCAAAGCCTTCAACAGTGCCTGTAGTAAACAGTAACACTCAAATACTTGTGAACAAGTAAGTTCTCTTATCAAATAAGTAAATAGCAATAGTTCTACAGCTGTTCCCTATCCAAGAGAAAAGACGTCATTAAAAGCCAGACACAGTAGCTCATGCCTGTAATCCCAGCACTTTGGGAGGCCAAGGTGGGTGGATCACCTGAGTGCAGGAGTTTGAGACCAGCCTGGCCAACATAGTGAAACCCCATCACTACTAAAAATACAAAAATTAGGCAGGCATGGTGGTCCACACCTGTAATCCCAGCTACTCAAGAGGCTGAGGCAGGAGAATCACTTGAACGAGGGAGGCAGAGGTTACAGTGGGCTAATATCGCACCACTGTACTCCGGCCTGCGCAACTGAGTGAGACCCAGTCTCAAAAAAAAAAAAAATAGTTTGTTTTATTTACTATTTTCTAAGTTCAAGTACGCACAATTGATGTATGTGTACATAAAAATAAAGTGACACTTTTATATTACACACAATTCTAAAGCATTGTTAAGTCAAATTTGTTCAAGTGACCATTATAATATGATGGAATTATATGCTTAAAAATTTAAAACTGTTCTTACACTGTCCTTAATTATTACAACTGCAAGCAACCAAGCTCTTCCTTATATTCTAATCAAACAGGTGAATTCAAATTGACTGTCTTGTTTTATCTTATCTACTGACAAGCTTTGTGGGCTCAGCCTCTGCTGGCTTCAGAAAGAGAAAGAATTACAGGTTTGCTCTCAGCCAAATGACTCTATAATCGGTGTTGATTGCTTAATTCTGAACTACATCAGTAGCTAACCACTGATTATGAAATGCCCAGATTTTGTCTATTTTCTTTACTGTTTACATACTGTAGAATAAACATTTGAGCAAGAAATACAGATACTAAAAGACCTCGAGAAATTTTCAAAATATAGTACACCTGCTAGGTACAGTGGTTCATGCCTATAATCCCAGCACTCAGGGAGGCCGAGACAGGGCGGGAGTCAATCACTTGAGCCCAGGGAACACAGCAACACCTTGTCTCCAAAAAAAAAAAAAAAGAAGAGGGACAGCAAGAAAACAAAGAATGAATGAATGATTACCAGAGCCATAGAAATTTAGCATGCTGTGGCTTCTTGAAAGTCTACTTAGAAAGATCCCAATTTCTGGCCAGGCGTGGTGGCTCATGCCTGTAATCCAAGCCCTCTGGAAAGCAGGCGGATCACCTGAGGTCGGGAGTTCAAGACCAGCCTGACCAACATGGTGAAACCCCGTCTTTATTAAAATAATAATAATAATAAAATTAAAAAAGAAAGATCCCAATTTCCAATGGGTGTGTTCCGAAGTTTCACTTGTAAGTCAATGATTTGGAATCCAGAAAGTTGTTCTCCTACAGGAATAACATTAAGTAATTAGCTAGGTTCCCAGCTTGTTCACAGCAGCTGATACCAGATTATACTTCCTCTCAGAGCTGACTCATCTTCATTATTCTCTAGGACTCCCTTCTTCTAAACTGTTTTAATCCAATTTTGCATTAAATGACTTTTGCGGCCTAACCGATACAAACAATGATCCTACTTGCTACATGTCACTATGAAAACAATCAAACAAACTGCAAGGCAAAGCAAGAAAGGAAGAATAACTGAGATTACTTATATCTCTATAGAGAGAGAGAGACCTCACTAGGTTGTTCAGATACACAGACAGGATATTCAAAAGTTACAAATCCTAAACCATGTAAAATGAATACAAAAACTATTTCCAAGTAAGCAGAAAATCAGAGCCATTCATACCTTACAGGTTATGGATTGGCTAAAAGAGACCACACAATGGTTCACCTCCTTTATATCCCCAATTATTTAGCCAATGCTACAGAACTTTATAGAAGCCAGGTGGTTACACAGAGTCAAGGGCAGCTTATCTTTGCTTGGCTTTTCCTTTGCCTCTGTCTTCCATACACACAGCACACAAGGAAGGATTCTAACTAAGCTGAGAAATTCCTGCTATTTCCACTGCCCCAACAGCTTGATTCACCACCATGAAGTACTCACACCATCAACTCATGTGATTCCATTTAAAAGAATGTTTGACAAAAGGTTTTCCTCATTACTAAATTAAACTCAGCTATCATCAAGGAAGTTTAAATCCTCATTTTGGATAAGAAAGTAAAGGTGGTGCCCAACTACTACTCAAATTTCCCCCATCTCTTGTCCTTCACTGTCCCAAAGAGTCCAGCTCCCAACAGTTCAATCATGATAGTGAACTCAGATCCCATTTCTGAAACTCTTGGAAATTCCAAAACTGAGTTTGGTCTGAGGATCTTTGTCCCAAATCTATTTCCTCATAAAAAATTCCCTAAGGAAACAGCATACCCCAAAACATAAAACTTTCAGCCAAAAGCAAGCTCAAAATAAGTTCTCCATGCTGGTGGTTAATCAATGAGGCTAATACAACTAATAGCTGACCCAGTGTAGTTTTTACTATGAATTCAGAGTATATTTTCTGAAACTCCACTACTTTATGCAAACATTTTTAAAGATTAACTGAGATAACATGTAAAGGTACTTAAAGCAGTGTCTCTGGCAGAGAATATGTTCCATAAAAGTGAGTGGGTTTTGTTGAAATAATAACCCCTCTCTGGCTGCTGTATGTTAATGGATCTAAGTAATGTATCTGCTATCTAATAATCAACATTTATGCTACAATACTGCTTCAAGTTGCACTTCACTACATCACTGTACTGTTTCTGTCCAGTGGTTGTTCCATTTAATTCATCCCATACCACTTATAAGGTAATTACATGTATCTGAACATCTAACAAAGTAGCATTTCAGGGCACATACTCTGTCGTCAGCACCCTGATTTCCTATTATGATCCTAATTTCTTCATATGGCCATTTAAATAAAACTGGCTTATCAATACCATCTTCAGAACAACAAATTAATATCTGCCTCATACCAAATAGGGTGGCCAAATGTCTACCTACTCTCTATTGTTTGACAAGGCAATGCCAATGTCAACCAAACCAATAACAGTCCTAAATGGCAGATGGAAATCTTTAACAAGGAATCCTGATACTCAATCTCTATGCACATCACTATATATCCTTAAGTAAAGGACTCCATATGGTGTGCATTCAAAGATGTCCTCATCACAGGCTGAAGAACAATCTAGAACAGGTGTTCTGGAACGAAGTTCAGGGCAGGTGGATGCTTGGTCTAGTTCATCTAAAAAGTCCCTTCCAGTACTGAAATTCTAGGCTTTCCTGCTTTTATACAGTTGTTAAAATAAATGGCATACAGTTCCTCATGAGTCGCTTCAAGTACTTTTTTTCTTTTTTCTTTGAGACAAGGTCTCACTCTGTCACCCAGGCTGGAGTGCAGTGGTGCAATCATAGCTCACTACAGCCTCAAACTCCTGGGCACAAGTGATATTCCCACCTCAGCCTCCAAGCAGCTAGGACTACAGGCACGTGCCACCACACCAACTAATTTTTTAAAAAGTATTTGTAGAGTCTTGCTAAGGCCTTGGCTGGTCTTGAACTCCTGGCCTCAAGCGATTCTCCTGCCTTGGTCTCCCCATGTGCTGGGACTAGATCTGAGAGCCACTGTGCCTGGCCTCTAGTACATTTTTAGTCTAAGCCTGCTGAAGTTTAAAAAAAAAAAAAAAATCCCCGCACATAGAGGAGGAACATGCTTTAACAGTATGCTCCAGGTTTTCTGCAATAAATAAACCAAATGAGAAAAATCTAATCCTTTTCTATTTGTCACCTTCAAAAAGTTTTTAAAATTTGCTAGCAAACAGACTTTAAACCAAGCTTGTCCAACCCATAGCCTACATGAGGCCCAGAACAACTCTGAATGCAGCCCAACACAAATTTGTAAACTTTCTAAAAACATTTTAAGATTTTTTTTTTTTAGATTGAGTCTTCCTCTGTCACCAGGCTAGAGTGCAGGGGCACAATCTCAGCTCAGTATAACCTGCGCCTCCTGGGTTCAAGCGATTCTCCTGCCTCAGCCTCCAGAGTAGCTGGGACTACAGGCGTGCGCCACCATGCCCAGCTAATTTTTGTATTTTTTGTAGAGACAGATTTTCACCATGTTGGCCAGGATGGTCTCAAACTCCTGATCTCGTGATCTGCCTGCCTTGCCTCCCAAAGTGCTGTGATTACAAGCGAGAGCCACCACGCCCAGCCGAGATTAATTTTACTTTTTTTTTTTAAGCTCATCAGTTATCCTCACCGTAAGTGTATGTTATATGTGGCCCAAGACAGTTCTTCTTTCAAACCAAAAGACTGAACAACTCTGCTTTAAATCTCTATTAAATTCCCTAAATAGCCAAGCATGGTGGCTCACACTTGTAAACCCAGCACTTTGGGAGGCCAAGGCAGAGGGATTGCTTGAGGACAAGAATTAAGACCAGTCTTGCCAACATGACAAAACCCTGTCTCTACTAAAAAAAATACAAAAATTAGTCGAGCGTGGTGATGCACACCTGTAACCCCAGCTTCTTGGGAGGCTGAAGCACAAAAATTGCTTGAATCCCGGAAGTGAAGGTTGCAGTGAGCCAAGATCGCACCACTGCACTCCAGTCTGGGTAAGACTCTGTCTCAAAACAAATGAAAAAATTAAAATCTCTAAATAACCTAGACTTAGTATACACAAAAAAAAACTGTCAAATATTTGTCTATTACAACAAAAACAATTCCTTCTCAAATATTTATGGTGGCACTACTATGCATAAGAAGGTACTACTGAGATATAAGAATAATAAATATAGTCCTGGGCCCATTGCCTCAGAGAAGATAAAACATATATCCATTTAACCAATATTCAACAAATATTATGCAAAGTCTGTGCTTATAAGAGTGGCTAATCCAGTGTACACTGTGGTCAAGTTATGTCAAAAACTATAAAAAAACAGTCAAGCTAAAATTTATTAAAAACAGCTTCTTTGGATATGTCTTCGTAAATTTGTGTAAGAAAAAAAAAAAGCAGCTTCTTAGCTTTTCCTATTACAAATGACAGGGATACCATGTTCTAAAACTCTGATATCATTTATCATTTCACATAGTAAAAAAATAACACCTGACTTCACTATACTTGTATAATTTGGCCACATTATATTGTATCTAAGAATTTCATATTCATCAGGGTGTGGCTATAAATTTCAGTTTGAAACTTAGAGAAAGAACCACACAGTTCTATACTACCAGACTCTTTACATCATGAGTAATTTTTATCAGTTGCAACAAAAAGTAAAACAAAACTCTTTTACTGTTACTATTATCCTTGCCAAATATAACCTCTGTAAAAGGTATGGTGAAATATGTCCAAACCTATAAAACATGCCTCCAGGCAACAGAGCAGTCTTTGACTTATAAGCAACCTAAAGAAGGTAGTCTTGTATTAACAACTCTGCAAAAGACATCTTGACAGCACGACATGCTAAAGATTTCTTTGTAGGTTTTCAAAGAATCTATCTTTAATATACCAAACTGTAATTTTTCTACCTTACAAGAGGAATGATTGGGTACTTACACTTTTTACAACGTTCATCCTTATATTGTTCAAATATTTTTATACAGTGAGCAGGTGTTAATTTCACAATCATAAAAAAAATCATAAAAAATAATTTTAAAAATCTAACAAACTACCATATTAATGTTACTGAATAATAACATGTAATTCTCACATATACTGTTGAAAGATGGGTTTTATCTTTTTAACAAAAAAATCAGCCAAGCATGGTGGGGTGCACCTGTAATCCCACCTCCTTGGGAGGCTGATATGTATATAAACATACATATACACACAGACATTTACTTATTAGTTCAGAAGATTAATAAAAATTCAAGTATTTCCTTAATTTCTCACTTGGAGTGCCAATAACTCAACCCTCTGCCCTACAATTACAATTTGCTTTTAAAAAAGAGCCAATATTAAATACATTTTTGTATAACTATACAAAGCCATATATTAAAATTACTATATAATTGTTGATGGTGAACCTTGTAAATAGGATTATACTTCTCTCCTACAAAATGAGAGCATTACAACAAGTGGCTCAAAAAGGAAAAAGAAAAATTAAGTCTGAAAAATTTTTACAAAGAAGTGTTTTACATAGTAACCAGCTAAAGGTAAAATCACCAAAAAAGTGATGTCAAGTCAACAATACACACTAAAAACTTATTTGCTTGTTTTATATCTTTATCTATCTCTCTATATATCTATATCTACATATAGATAGAAGTAGTTTATCTTGATTTTGTTATTTTTGGGAAAGAGGAGAATAAAAGAAAGGCGAAATAACTGAAATTTAGGTTACTTCCTAGAGAAAGGAGGCTTTGCTTTAAGAAGATGAGGAATGCAATACTGTTCATCTAACCAATTGCCAACCACACTTTGAAATCTTTCACTTGGCTTCAATTAGCCATGTGGATTTGTTCCTCAGTATTGCCTTTGATCCACTTTTCTCACCACTTCCCAAGGCACCTTACTAAAAGCATGGCTCTGATGATGTTTTTAAACTCACTACCTAAAAATAGTCTAATGATCTTATAACTGTACTATTTTTGTTCCTACCCACTACCAACTCATTGTTGAAGATACTTTGATCACATCCTGTATTCACACCTTTGCTCATGCACTGCACCATGTGCCTAGATGAGGCTACCCTGCTCCCGTCTCTGCTTATTACTATGTCTTTCCTCATATTCTCCAAGTAGACTAACTTTCCTCATAAGACTTTCCTCATATCCTCCAAGTAGACTAGTTTCCCTCTTTCCTCACTTAAGGCATTCTTATGTTTATATCCTAGAACTTCTCATATTTTGTAATATCTTGTAGTTAGCTATATACAGTTAAGTCTTATACCCCCCTAGATTATAGGCTTATCAGAAAGAACTGCCTAGAGCTCAGCTGTCATGCCCTATTGTTAAATATATCCCCCCCAACAACCCTTGAAAGGAATTCTGCATGGTTTATATAATATGTTTGATTGATTCACCTCATCTTCCATCTGTGAAGCATGCTTCCCGTATTTTTCTTTTTTAATTCTCATTTGACAAAGAGGGCTGGCTTTAAAAAAGAACAGCTCAGGCTATGGCCAAAAAAAATCAAATGATTATTAACAAGCAAGTTACTTAAAGAATAGTATCCAGTACTTGTATCAGAGTTTTACATTTCATCTAAATGCCAAATTCTCCAATAATATTAAATCAGACCTTAAAGAGTGGGTAACATTTGGAATAAGTAAACAAGGAGATTAAGTAGAAATGGGGAATACAGATGACCTAAGCATAATAAAAAACATGAATAAAAACACAGAAAATAAGAGTTAGGCATTGAGAATGGTTTGGCTAGATATGAGTAAGTGGACATTAGGTTCCTTTTATATGCCCCAATAGTGCCTGGAGCTCACCTGGCAATACAAAATATTTAATAAATGAATCATGATAAAATGACTATTTTTAAAGGGCTAAGGAAGAAATGGAAGACAGAAAAAGAAAGGTGATATTTCTTTCACTTTAGCCTCTGACAGTTACATTCTTTAAATATATCTATTTTTAATGAATAAATAAATTGATTTCCCTTGAAGTGGATCAAACACAAAATTAGACCCAAGTATACACATTTAATAAATGGACGCATGGACAGATTTAGTTGTCAAATGAATGGCTCTAAATGCAAGAATCTTTGTAAAGACCTAATTGGAATCAGAGCTGACGCTGAGATCGCTGCAATACCAGTATGGCCCTAAGCCAAATCTCTTTTCTGGCTGACCATGCAGGCTGTGTCACTGGACACTAACTTCACACAACATGTAACAAGCCACCAAGTGTCTAGTTCTCTTGTGTTCGCCTAAGGCCAGAGCCTACCTTCCCTTACAGTAGTGCCTGCTTGTCAACGTACTCAAATTTTATTACAACAAACTCTTCGAAAGCAAATCCGAGAAGGCAAAAAAATAAGTTATTTCTACTCTTCTTAATATCTAGATCTTGTCATAATTTAGTAAACCAAACTTCTATAATCAATGAGGTGGGAAAGACTCCGTGCCCCAGGCTGGCATTCTAAACCTCCCACAACCAGGTCTGAGCTTCCATTTTGGTCTCATGTTCCACTACTACTCCACCTCTGTCGCTAGGTTTCACTAAGTGCTCCTATACAAGCTCCTCTAACACTTAAGATAATCTATTGTTTCTCTGACCTCCCACAAAATTCAGGCACACCACTCTCACATCTGGCATTTCCTCATTCTTATTATTATCCGTTTATACAGTTCTGAGCCAGAAAATAGTGAAAGCTTATTTTTATTTATGAGCAACCTAGAATTACAGAAAGATATGAGCTTTGAAATTAGATTAGACTAGATAAGAAACCCAGATATGCTGCTTCCTGGGTGTGTGGCCTTAGGTAGGTCTTTTAATTTTCTCAATCTAAGTTTTTTTCTTTTGTTAATATAATCTATCATATATTACTACCAGTTGTTCTAAGAATTAGAACTATGGTATGTAAAGGACCAAGCACTACACTAGGCACACAGTAGGGACTCAACGCACAGATGCCATTGCTATCATTCAACTTTGTCTCTGACTCCAATCCACTCCCCTATAGGTCTATCACAACATCTTGTTGTTAAAAAATGGGAAAACTTCAGAGAACTAGAAGAGTAAGGGGAAAAAAATGAAGAAAACTACAGAGAATAAACTAGTCCCATAAATTTCATCTTAACTAGGTTATAGCAAGAAAAATCTCTTAGGGGTGAGGAGCGGAGATATTTAGTTATGAATTTCTGTTATTGAAAATAAATGTATATAAGAGGTCTTCATGAAGAAGTCAATTTTTATATATAATTGGTTGAGATCAAAGATGTCTTAAGTTACTATAGAAATGTCAGAACTGTTAAATGCTTTAAGTAAAAATGTGTCTTCATATCCTACCTTCAAATTGCTTCCTCGATGAAAAAGAAAATTATTTTAAAAGGTATCATGAAGAAACTCCATTAGCAAGGGGTTAGGACAGAGATTTAACAATAAACGCATATAATAAAACTCCTTTGTTGCAGTGATATTAGAATAAAACATGGTACAAACATATCGCCTTTAGAAAAATGCGGATGTGAAGAATCCTACAAAGTGACTGAAACTGAGCAACAAGAAGTCACATTACAATGGACCTAAAGGCAGGAATAAATCTACAGCAAGTTTTAGAAAATCAAAATTAACCATAATGTGCAAAAATAAAATGACGCTGTCTGTCTCTAGTGGCTATGGGAACCATACAGACTAATGAGTGCCTTATTTTTAACATTCCTAAGGGTGAAAGTCAACATGTGAAAGAACAGAGACAGGTAAAGCAGGTCTTTTAGAAATACATTTCCTAAATGCAAGGACATTCAGATACATCAATACTTAACTTCTACTCCCTATCCTTTCTCACGTTTATACTTCTGTATATTTTCTTCGGTTTGTCCAAGATTCCCAAATGCCAAATCCTACTTATTTGGACCACTCAAATACAAGCTCTTCTTTTTCCATTATATTCAATGAAAAGTGGTCCCTCTCCCTTCATAATCTTCTAAGTTTTTTCATCTTTTAGTATTTGCAGGCTCTATTCTATATGAAAATATATTTGTTTCACACAGGTTCTCTCTCCCCTGCTGGATTATAAACTCCTTGCAGATAAAATCTCCATATAAAGCCCCCAAAGGGCTGTGAAAAAGATACTCCAAAAATGCCTGCCAAATCAAAGAGGAATAAAAAGTAGTTTTTGCAAAGTTTCAAATTATTTTCAGCATAATTTTACTCCAGCATAATTATATTACTGCTTCCATTTCTAAACAAACTTTAACAGCAGCAATGATTCACATCCTGCTAAGAACAGGTAATAAGATAGTTTGCGGTTTTCTGCTTTGCTTGGAGATAGGTGATTAAAGCGGCAAATTTTGTCTGCAGGTAAAGTTTCCTCAACTTCAAGAATATGCCTACCACCCAAAGAATGCAAGCCACAATCTGGTACATTTCATATCATCCTTGGGGAGCTTCCTACCCACTTCTCCTCTGCTTGCCACCTTCCCTGCTCTATCAGAAGACTAGAGGGGCATGGAGGTAAAAATTTGGAGTTACACTACTCAGTCTTTACAAAAACCCAGTGGTGTGAGGGAAAAAGCTACCAAGGAGAGGAGGACTGTTTAACAATGGAAAACAAATTTAGGAGAAATAACTAAATGAAACGTGAGTACTGCAGTGTAGTTAATAAGAAAATGCTCTTATTTTTTAAAGGTGCATACTGAAGTATATGTCATGGTTTGTGAGACTTGCTTTGAAGCTGTCAAGAAAAGGTAGACAAAGTAAATACTATATAATATTATTAACTAGTATTAAATATAGGTGAAATGTATATGGGAGTTCAGTATAATATTCTATCTAGATTTTCATATATTGGACATTCTTCATAATAGAAATTAAAAAGAACAGAAAAAAATTCTGAGTCTGTGAGACCTGGGAGACCTGGAATCCAGGTAGAACACACACCAAGTAGGACATGTATGAGCAGAGGAGGAGATAAGTTACTAAACCTCTCCCAGCCTTGTTCTTCATCTGCTGAACAATGACAGGAATACAAGGCTCAGAATTCTCCAATAATTAAATTAGTGTGTAACATAATTAGGGCAATGACATCACATGTAACTACACAATAAATGTTAGCTATTATTACTATTCATATACCTCCTGAAAGGTGGAATAACCTGATTAAAGAGCCTTATTTTCTTACTTAAACACTCTCCTCCCCTCAGTCAGTTCCGTATTTTTATACACAGAACTGACTGAGGGGAGGAGAGTGTTTAACTGGAAGAAAAGACTGCTCACCTTTCTCAGTCTATTTGCCAAGAGATTATGGAGCAGCTAAAAGCCACAAAATGGAACAAAAGAAGGAAGCCAGAGTGCCACCTTCATCAGCAAGAGAAAGCAGAGAGCACATTCTGATAGCTACCACAAATCCCCATCCCACCACCACAAATAATAGCACAGAAGAGAACAGGAAGCAATCAATTTCTGTAATAGCAATAACCGGATATATGTCATTAACAACAAAAATCAGTTTTAACTATGTGCAATAAAGAATTAAAGTTAAGTGTTGTGCCCCCTTAAAGGCCAAAAGCAAGTTAAATTCCCTCTCCTGGGCGAGGTGCAGTGGCTCACGCCTGTAATCCCAGCACTTTGGGAGGCTGAGGTGGGTGGATCACCTGAGGTCAGGAGTTTGATACCACCTGGCCAACACGGCAAAACCCCGTCTCTACTAAAATTACAAAAATTAGGCCAGGTGAAGTGGTTCATGCCTGTAATCCCAGCACTTTAGGTGGCCGAGGCAGGTGGATCACCAGGTCAAGAGGTAGAGACCATCCTGGCCAACATGGTGAAACCCCGACTCTACTAAAAATACAAAAATTGGCTGGGCGTGGTGGCCCACACCTATAATCCCAGCTACCCAGGAGGCTGAGGCAGGAGAATCGCTTGAACCTGGGAGGCAAAGGTCGCAGTGAGCCGAGATTGCACCATTGCACTCCAGCCTGGCAAAGGGTGAGTCTCTGTCTCTGGAGGGTAGAAAAAAAAATATTAGCTGGGCATGGTGGCACATGCCTGTAATTCCAGCTACGGTGCGGTGAGGGGGTGGGGGGGTTGGCGGCAGCGAGGCAGGAAGATCACTTGAACCTGGGAGGCAGAGGTTGCAGGGAGCTGAGATTGTGCCAGCACTACAGCCTGGGCAACAGAGCAAGACTCCGTCTCCAAATAAATAAATAAATTCACTCTCCTGGAAGAAATAATGGCCAATTTCCTATGGTACCTCCTCACAGGAAGTAAATGATACCTTTTGAAAGACACAGACTAGACACAAATATATACACACTTGCTTCTAGTTTAACCCATTCCCCTTACTGCAGGAAACTGTGAAACCAAACAGAAGATCTTTCTAAATTTAATATGCAAAGAGTGTATCTGGTTTAATGCTCCCTTTGTGCTGAGAATATATTTTCCCATAAGCACACAGAAAGCTTATTGACACCATGGCCTCACAGGTTCTTCTCATCCCTAAACTGACAAGATTCAGATAAAAATAACAAATAACTCCTTTATTAAAAACAGAAATGGCCTTAATGCATAACACAAATCAGTGTTGGTGAAAGGAAAACTACTCAATAGTAGATATAACAACAACAAAAATCACAGCTGCCTGGAGCACTGCTCTTGTACCAACAGCAGAAATAGTGATGATAACATTAACAACAGTTTATACTTAACTGAATTTTCTATGAGTGAAATGCTGTGCAAAGTGATTTCCATGTGTTAACTCATGTAATCCTCACACTCAGTGAAATACTGTGACTCTTAATTCCCCACTTTGCAAATGAAGAAAATGAAATGTGGTGGTTTGCCAAAACAAAAGTCAAACAGCAAGTACCCAGGAGACAAAGAGGATTTTAACCCACACCTAACTCCAAAAGCCTGTCCTGTTAATTACTGAACTACACTACCTCTCTTGAACAGATCCTCATTCACACCTGCAATAAGCCTGGAGTTGGAACTCTGTTGTTACCAAGACCAATTACTGGCACTGACAATGAAAACCTAGATTCAGCTTCCCACCATCCAATGAAAAACTAAGTTATTTCTAGTCAGCAAACTTTTAAAAAAGGAAAATTCTACTTTTTTACAGAAATAATTCCATGCAAATTATTTGTTTTTTCCATGTTGTGAGCTCAAACTCACCTTCTCCAAGAACCTCTCTGTTCATAATGGCATTCTTTGAGGGTTCCAGATAATTAAGTATCATTTAAGAATGAAAAATGTGTGACAATAGTGCTTAAGAGACCCACTAGTAACCCAATAAAATGTCAAGTACCAACATAGCATAAAAGACACATATTCTTAACTTTTACTTTTAAAAATCTATGAAAAGTTAGATATTAAATCCAACCACAGAAAGTAAGTACTGAACTTTTTAAAGCAATATTTTTGGTTGGTTGGTTGGTTGGTTATTTATTGATTGATTATTTGATTGATTGATTGATTGATTGAGACAAAGTCTTACCCTGTCACACAGGCTGGAGTGCAACCTATGCCTCCCGGGTTCAAGCCATTTTCCAGCCTCAGCATCCCAAGCTGGGACTACAAACACACACCACTACACTTGGCTAATTTTTGTACTTTTAGTAGAGACAGGGTTTCACAATGTTGCCCAGCCTGGTCTCAAACTCCTGACCTCAAGTGATCTGCCTGCCTCAGTCTCCCTAAGTGTTGAGATTACAGGCATGAGCCACCACACCCAGCCAAGATATTCTCTTACAGCCAGGTACAGGGGCTCATGCCTGTAATCCCAGCATTTTGGGAGGCCAAGGTAGGAAGGTTACTTGAGTCCAGGAGTTCAAGACCAGCCTAGGTAACATACAGAGACTCCCGTTTCTACAAAAACTTTAAATATTAGCTAGGTGTGGGGGTGCACACCCATGGTCCCAGCTACTTGGGAAACTTAAGTGGGAGGAATGCTTGAGCCCAGAAGTTCGAGATTGCAGTGAGCCATAATCATGCCACTACACTGCAGCCTGGGTCACAGAGCAAGATCCTGTCTCAAAAAAAAAGATACTCTGTTTAATGTTCTAAATACTTTCAAATGCCAAATTTCTTTTAATTAAATTTAATGATGAAAGATCAACAGTCTTGATAGAGCAAACATACTACAGTTTGGTCACACAATATATATTTCACGTTTTCTCATGAAAATGTTTACAACACTAAAATAGTACCTTTTGATCGAAGCGTATCAGCACTGTGAGCAGTGCTAGAGCTCATTTCACTGTTTAAGTAGTATTTTGCCATAAAGTCTTGAAAAAAAGAGTGTCTAATTCACACTTTTCTATAACCAAGATTTAATGGGGGAAAAAAACCTTGAAACGCTTAGTAAACTAAGTATTCTTTGCTGTTGCTATTCATAAAAATTATTTGTTTTTCAAAACACAAAAACCTAAATATATTGAGTCTAGGTTCCAAGAATTCACTCTTCCATTTTAATAAAATGATCAGATACATAATTATATCAATAATATCAATATGTATTTTGATATTAGAAACAGTAAGTTGGAGGGTAGAAAATATCATTTCCATTATCATGTATATAAATTTATACTCTTTTTCTTACTCAATTCAATAAAGGAAAAATTTCTGCAAAATTACTTTCATGTTTCTATAGACAATTCACTTTGGAATGGTTTTCCTTAAACCTTTTATTTTTCTTTACTTCATGCTATTATCATAAATAACTACCATGTTTTTATTTCTCCAAAAACATGAAATTCTTTTAAGTTTGTAATATTATTAGCAATATATTAAGGTTCAAGTTCATCACTTTTTTTTTTTGCAGTAATATAAATATCTTTCCAACCATATGATGAACGTCTCCAGCAAAAGAAGTTATAACTTGCAACTTTCCACTGAAGCATATATTATACATAAGACGAGAGTACATCCATTAGGATTCCATTTTTAACTTCAAATTAACTAATGAAAGAATACTGAATTGAAAGAAGCACAGTATAAATGTAAAGTCTTCCATTTCTTTAAAAAAAGAATTTTAATAGTCCAAAATGAAGTTCAATACATCTGATGGGGAGGTAGGGGGTGTTCATGTCAAAGTCTAGCATCAGTGGCAAGTTAAGGAAAAGATGCTGCACATTGCAGGCCAAGTTTCCAAGTACTAACCTCCTCCTTACACCCAAGTATCAATGCATCAAAGGTATAAACTACTAAACAAAGTTTTAAAAGAAAATGCTTAAGTTCAAAAGAGATTTTCTGTACCTTATTTTATTTAAGCTCAGACTTTAAAAAATGCAATAATATTTTATCTGAAGTATTCCCTCAAATTAGAGGATATGTAACTAGCAAGTGCTGATTTCTTATCAGCCCTCCCTCTTGAAGTAGGGGTGGCTATTATGCCTAAGTCATAAACTGCAGAGCAGAACAAAAGTAATATCCCCTCCATTGGCCTATCTCCCTTTGCCTTTTTCTGTGCTGTGGACACACAATGTGGCTCCAATGCCAGAGCACAAGACAGAAGCTGCACATTGAGGATAAAAGAGCAACTAGACAGAAGGAGCCCAGGTTCCCGACACCATGACAAAACCACTATAATAGTCCTAGGCTTTTGCTCCCAGGATATTGAAAAAGAAAGAGAGAGAGAGCACATTCGAGAGAGAGAGAAAGAAAGAGCGAGAAACTGGTATCCGCTGCTGTTATTTTAGGACTTGTACCATAGCAGTCAAGCTGTATCCTAAAAATCCAGATTGCAAAGCCTCAACACTTGCCACCAAAACATAATTCAAAGCCTTTTTCGTTTTTATTGTCATATTTCCCATACTTAAATGTTCTTCCCTTCATTAACCACCCTGTGCTATGCCTTTCATAATATTCACTATACTAGTAATTATTTACTTAATATACTTAATCCCCCAAGAAACAGACTGTCTGAGGACAGGGACCATGTCTATCTTCACAGACGTATCCCCAGCACCAGCACAGTGCCTACTATATATCTGAAAAACAGAACAAATTACATGAATCCTTCAGCATTCCAGCCTTTGTTAGTCTCCCTCTTTCCTAAGCTCCTAAAGGATCTATGCTGTATGCCATACACAAGTCTATCAGGAGTATACTACTCTTTTCTTTGGCAACTGTTTTGTCTAATTCTCCTCTTCTCAACATAACTGAACTCCTTGAGTGCAGGAGCACTAGCCATCCTATTACCTACCTGTTTTACAGTAAGCTGTAAGAACAAATTACCTGTTGAATGGTAAAGCTGTTTCTCACAAAGGTGAATACACACCATTGTTCCCCCACAATACCTAGTCTTAAAATGCAAACATTACATTATTATGGTGCTCTTGTGGTTCCCACAAGACAAACTTTTATTCTCTGCAAACATCAAACTGTACTTCTGGAGAAAAAGGTGAAAATGCCAATGTGTTTTGAAAGATATACTACCAACACTGAGCCCTTAGTGCCCGAGCATAAAGTCAATGTGAGACAAGTCCCTTGCACCAGAACAGTAGGAGCAAAGAGGCATTATATGTAAGATGGAAGTGAGACGTGGCAGGATAAGAATACTGTCACAGCTACTGGTATTGTGTGAATAGAAGACAGTCTGGAGTAAAAAGAAAACAATTAAATTGGATGTTGAAAGATAAGCAGTAGATGAAGAGTCTAGGAATGCAAGCTGCAAGGATCCAGAACCCAAGCAGGAAACCTGGGGTCAAAGCAGAAATTCAAGAAAAAAATAAATGGGAAACAGACTGCAGTCATCCCCTATTCTGTATACTGTAAGCCAAGGCAAGAGTTTGTCTCAAAACCCAGGATGACTTCAACTGGAAATGAAGGGGAAGGTGAAGGGAGCAGGAGATGGAACAATTGTGGCATTAGAACTCTACATTATCAGCAATGAACTAATTATTAGAATTCTGGCTGAAGATCAGTTCTTCAGAATTAGTATTCAAAGAAAATACCCTATTTCAGAAAAACAACTATTTAAATTCAGAGTCAATCTCAGCATGGTCCTATTTGCTGCTGGTGACAGTAGTGGAGTTTATGTGTATGTCTGCAGAGGCAAAAACAATACGTGGTTTTAACTCTAAGAATCTGAAAGGAAGAGAAAAATAAGAGTATATGATGTGCTCCAGCGAGACTATATTCATAAAAGATTTAGTATCTGCAAATAAATCTACCAACGAAGTGAAAGACAAAAACTAGGGATAAAATATGGAAAACAGGCGACAAGGAATCAAAATGAATGCTCATGTGACTAGCATTTTTGATGACGTTGATAATTTTAAAATAATCGAATTTACTATGTCAGTCACTTTAAATATATTCTCACTTAATTTCTATAACCTTACAAAGTAGGTGCTATTAATATCCCCCATTCTACAGATGATAGTAAGGCAAAGAAAGCTCAACTAACATCACGTGGCTAGTGAGCAGTTCAACTATATTTAGTTATTTTTTCTATTCTGTAACAAACCCAGAAATTTACAAAGAAATGGCTCATGTCAACAATCAACCAACAGTTCTTAACATCTTATTTCTCTAGGGAAACTGAAAAATACATTCAATCCTACTGTCCTTCAACAACAACTTCAACAAACAAAAAATTCACCACAACTACTTTCTAGGAAAGCATTTTCTTTGAGTTTTTCTAAGTTTTAAAACAAAGACAACATTAAGAGTTAAAGATCAACAGTATCCTATTTATTTAGAAGCCTCTTAAAATAAATGAATTCTCTATTTCGTGCCACTGAATACTACAGGATCAAAGTAAAGTCTCTGAGATTATTATGTCCAACAAATGAAGGTCGCAATCTCAGAGTTTATGTAGACATCACAAAAACTGTTTCAATAGAAGTGGTTATTTTAGAACTGGCTGTCTGCCCAGAGAATGCCAGAATACATTTTAACCAAGTGGACAGAAAAAGAAGCAGATGGATTTGAACTCTATTTTATATCTACTAAAGTCTAAATAACACCAAAATACAATTTCCTCTCATTACTTTTATACATAATTAGACTTAGAAAGGTGAGCAAGTAATTAAAAGAAAAATCTTCTATAATTCACTTTTTATCACTCTTACAGTTCACATTCCTATATACTTTCAACTTATATTTTAATTGAATTTTAGAGATTTTTTTAAGAAAAAAGCACTCAAGTATCATTATTGATTTCCTGTTTTGTAAGGTAACATTTGTGAAAATTATTTAATATTAAAAAGATATAAAAGGATATATTTAAATGTATGGAAGGAAAAAGGTGTTACTGTGTTTGTGTATAAAGTTATTTACAGATATCACTCATATCTACATATTTAATTCCATAACAGCTTCTCTTGTTTTTTAAATTAAATCTTCAACTTTACAGTAACTGATTCTCAAGAGAAAGGGATTATAAATGTGCCACATCCTGCTCTTTATTTCAAAGCAGCAGCACAAAATAGTAAAGAGCTAACTAATGTGGTCCTGATGATTACTGTACATTTCATTAAAATTTCATCTCTTTGTCCCATTTAAGGACTCACTACATGCTTCTAAACATATGGAATCTGTTACACAGACCCTATGATTTCTTCTCCATGAAGATTACTTCACTATTTGCACAGGAACAAAACAATATAAACTATATTTTCTAATATAAAAATAAGAATTAATGCCATGTTTACAGCTAAGTTTTCCAATAATTCTGCTATAATTCAAATCATCAACATAATATCAGGTTAAATTCCATTATGATGAAATAGATATTTAAATGTTTTCACAAAGGAATTTAAAGTCCCAAATAACTATTCATTCAATTAACTGATGGTTTAAAAATAGTAACTAATTTTTAAGCAGTAAGGTATTTAAACTGCTATTTTTTTTTTTTGCAACATACATTTCAACACTACTGAATGAAACAAACTTAGTCCAAACAAAACCATTCATGTGAGGCACGATGTATCACGATAGTGGCCAACTCTCTGGAGAACACTGCAATAGTCACCCCAGAAGAACCATGACGTGGCAGGAAACCTGCATCTGCCTCTACTATGAAAACTGGACAAGTCACTTAGCTCCTTTGGGCCTTGGCTCTGATCTGTAGAAGAGACTGGACTGGATCCGAACTTTTTTTCAAGACAGTGTCCCACCCTGTTGCCAGGCTGGAGTGCAGTGGCATGATCAGAGCTCCCTGCAGCCTCAAACTCATGGGACATTCTCCTACCTCAACCTCCTGAGTACTGAAACTCCAGGCACACACAACCACACCCAACTTTTTTTTTTTTTTTTTTTTTTTGGAGAGACAGGGTCTCACTATGTTGCCTCGACTGGTCTCAAACCCTTAGGTTCAAGCAATCCTCCTGCCTCAGCCTCCCAAAGTGCTGAGATTAAAGGCGTGAGCCACCATGCCTAGCCTGCAAACTTTCTAAACAGAATTCTGGCTATAGTAAAGCCTCCAGTAAAAAAAAAAAAATGGGCAAAAGTAGCTGTCTTAATTTATTTTATGTTATTAAAACAGAGTATCTGAGATTGGATAATTTATGAAGAAAAGAAACATATTTCTTATAGTTCTGGCTGTGAAGCACAAGGTTGTGGGGCCTGCGTGTGATGAGGGAATTCATATTACATCATCCCATGGCAGGGGGCAGAAGGGCAACAGATGGCGAACACCCCTTTATAACCAACCCACTCCCAAATAAAGACAGTAATCCATTCATAGGGGCAGACCCCTCATGACCTAATCACCTAATAGGCCCCAACTCCCAACACTGTTGCATCAGGGATTAAGTTTCTAACACATGAACTTTGGGGGACACATTCAAATCACATCACTAAACCTACAATGAACTCGCTCTCCTAAACAGTTCTGGAAGCTCCTAAAACAGTTCTGGAAGTGGCTAAGTCCTCAGGGGAGCACAGTTTGAAAATCTAAAGAGTTTGGAAACACATATACACTTCCCAAGCACCTTCCATTACTAACCCCCAAATTCTTTTTACTTTGATTAACATGAAGGCCTCCCCCAATGCTGCTGCTCCCAAAAATATCAATCAGAAATCAGATAAAGCAATTACATTTAATAAATATTTACTGAGTATTTACTAGATGCTAGATCTTGAGGTTTAATGATGAATCGAACCAAGTCTCTTCCCCTCAAAATGAGCCCACAAGCTGTAGGAGACAGATCCGACCAATTATAATGCAAACTAGCAAAAGTTACTGTGGATTAAGCAAAGGGTGCCACTAAAACACCTAGGAGGAGCCACTTACTCAACCTGGAGGTCAGGAAAGACTTCCCAGAAAAAATTACATTTATGCTAACAAACCAAATATATATGGCTTGAATATAAAATGATGTTTTAACCTGAGTAAATTCACTCATGTTTCTAACCTAACCACTCCCCTCATCAAGCTTCTTCACTATTTATCCATACGCTCTCTATCCCCTTTACTCACCACACCTTTTTTTTTAAGAAAAAAGAAATGGAATCTCTTTCTAACAAGTTCTCAGGTAATGGGGGGGAAAAAAAGAAACACTGGCTATGTCCATGTGAATACCCCATATGAGAATAACCTTTCGAGTGTTAAAACAAAATGGAGTCACTCATGCTAAATGCCTTGTAATCATACTGCAGCTCTAAGAAAGCAGACAGACCCCAAAACAGACCAGTTTTTTCTAAAAACAAGAGGTTCTAGCCTACCTGAGTCAGAATAAAAATGTCCTTTGTGCTTTAACCCTTACAAAAAAAGTAAACTGAAGTAATCTGTTGTTACCTAGTCGGCTTCTTTTCCTCATTGTTCTGTTTCCTCATTCCCACCTCAAAAAACCCAAAGGTCTGCCATTGCCCAGTGGAAGCTCTGATTCTATTCTGTAGAATGAAGGCTGCCCCAATTCATGAACTGAGAATAAAAGTCAATTATATACCTAACTAAATGAGTTTTAATTTTGTCTTTTGACACAAGAGTGAGTAAATGTGGATATGGAAATATCCATGTGAGTGTGAATTAATACAAGAGGGTTAAGGATTGGTAAGCTTACATGGCTATTTATACAAACTCCATCTATGGATTTCATATTGAGGATAAAGGCATAATGTTTCAGGCCCAAAGGCATTTAAATTTTTTAATGTTATCACATGTCCTCAACTTAACCTAGAAATTATTTAATCAATGCTTTGAGAAGAACTGAGTAAGTACTAGACAGTAACTGTTAAGATTATTTCAGAAACAATAAAATTCGTATATCTCCAAATAAACCTATTCGGAAAATAATATAGTAAGATCACTCTGTTATCTTGATCATCAATTTGTATATACAATTCCTCATAAGTTATACTTTTATGCCAAGTCACATTTTCTAGTTTTCTCTTTTACTACACCTTAACATTTTAACTGGTAAAAATTCAAGTTGAAGTGGTCGTTAAAATCTTATTAAATCAAGACTTTTAAAAACAATAGACAGACAAGGTCTAGTTATATTGTCTAGGCTAGACTGCAACTTTAAGATAAAGTTCAAACTCCTGGGCTCAAGTGATCCTCCCATCTCAGTGTTGAGAGTAGCTGAGACTACAACTCAAGCCACCATGCTGAGTTTAAATCAAGAATTTTTAATGCAAAATACAGTATTTCAGAATATTTTATGGCTTGAGACAACGGGAAGACTGAAGTTTACTTCTGCTTAAACTATTTCTTCTCAAATAGTTACAAAATACAAACAAAACTACCTAATATATTTATGAAACAAAACAAAATAAAGGTTTAGGTATGACAGAAGACATCAGAAGCAGGTATTTACAATCAATAAGCTAAGTGCACTATCATCCTTATTAATTAAAAAAACCCTAAGAAGTCTATAACATTAAATATATCTCTTTATATAATAAAAATTCATGAATAATTGCATTGTTTTTAAGGTGAAGAATGTTTAAGTGTACTGAAAAGGGTATTTACAAAAATTCATAGTAAAGTCCTTCTAAATGGAGAAGTACACATATAATACATAATAACTGCTTAGTGGTGAATTAAGCTGAAATTGCATTTTTGAACTATTTATAAAGAAGACTACTTCCTAATATACACCAATCTCCCAGTAATACCTTCAAATTGCTAAGCCTATACTAAAGAAATCAAATTCACAATAATGGTATATTTCAATGCCATAATATCAAAAGAATTAAGTAATAACTTTCTTCATTCACTGAAGGCAGCACAGGACAAAAGAAGTAAAACTGAAAATGTTCTTAGGAGAAAAAGAGAAATATTTTAAGTTCAATGGTAAGAAGTGACCTATGTAAAATTCATCAGAGTATTTATCAGAAATTTTTACACACTTAAAAAGAAACAGGTCCATTCACGAGTTCATGAGCTATGACTGGGTTCAGTGCTTGCTGCTCTTTAAGCACAGCATTTGATCATATCCAGTTCATTCTTTTCCCATCAGCACTATGCACCAAGACAGATGAAAGTGTGTATCAAATAAAAAACTGAATAGTTTCTTACCACAAAGCTTCACTTTTGTTATGTCAGAGACAGATGTAAAAATGTACTTAAACAATCTCAACTCATTCATTCATGAGATGACCCCACCTATCAACAATTCAACTTCCTCAACCAAAATCCTGTAAATATAAAAGAAAAAAGCCAACAACAAAAAAAGAGACTTAGGAACATAATAATAAAATACAAAAAAGAAACATGTTTTGTTTATTTAACCGAAACAGAGGCTGCTGCAGCTGCAGGAGCCTTTTCTGCCTCATGTGACATGAGTTGCTACATTTAAAAACAGCCACTTTAAACAGATGGCTATTCAGTTAAAGGCTTCAGGCATTATCTTCCACACTTGGTCACAGTTGCCAAGGAAGAGGGCACTAGTTTTCCACTATAGCTTCGGTACAATTACACACAGGCCCACAGATTTACCACTGACAATAACACACGCAACATCACAGATTGGCGATGTAACTGCTAACCGATGTGACATTGTCTTTGAAAAGTATTGCTAGTTTCAAAGAAAGCACCAAGAAACAGACTTTAAAGCCTAGGTATAGAATTAACTTTAGCCTGAAACATAGGTTATAGCTAATATACAAATCAAGAACCACTCTATACTAATAAATATTTCAGGTTATATTTACTTTCAGTCATTTGTTCACGTCAGAAGTTTTCACTACCATAGCAATAGTGAGCAAAACGTGTAGCCGAGTATAAACCAATTAAAGATCACCTTGTTCTCATGCAAGCTTTTTTAATCAGTCTTTCGATTCAAAAAGCGTATCAGTAAGCATATCTGCAATACATGGTTAAGAATATTATAGCCTTCATGTACCTGCTTTTGGATTACGAGTCAATGTTAATCATCCAAAGAAGTACAGCCATCTTCAGCACTAGTGCTGCATGCAGTAAAACTTTAGAAGAACTGACATTCAAACTCCTGACACAAAAACATGATAGACTCTGTCTCCAAGAAAAGATCTGGGCCCCACTGAGAGTTTGCATAAGACTGTGAAAGGGCTTAAGGCAATAAACAAGGTACCATCCTTTTTTATTTTTTTTGACTACTAGACAAGATTTCTGACTAGAATGCCTATGTCCACTTTTGGCATGCACTTCTGCTACCTTGCACATTGCAGACTAACAGTTTCATCATTCCTGTCTCATTCCCCAACCATTCACCTTCCTTAGGCTCCCACCTTCAATTCCTGCTTAAAATATGTAACATGGATTCTCCTTATTTTTTTAAGATTAAAGACTCAAATCCTTATCAAGGACTGAAAGCCCTTTTGTGGCTAGACTATACCTAGTCTATCCCTATCTACTCTCAAATGGGCCTCATCTGATCCCATGCTCTCAGGTATTCCCTCCACTAGAACTACACTGTCTTTCATTCCTGGGATACAGCATGCCTCCTAACACCAATGACTGCTGTCCTTTCAGCCATAAAATATTGTTGCTCCTCTCTTCCTCTACTTCAAGTATATTCTACTTTCAGATCTCAGTTCAAATGCCACTTTCTCAGATAAACCATTTTTCAGGTCAAGTGTAATGGCTAGTGCCTGTAATCTCAACACCTTGGGAGGCCCAGGCAGGAGGATGACTTGAGCCCAGGAGGAGACCAGCCCAGGCAACACAGCAAAACCCCACTGTGATAGCTAATACTGAGTGTCAACTTGATTGGATTGAGGGATACAAAGTATCAATCCTGGGTGCCTGAAATTAACATTTAAGTCAGTGGGCTGGGGAAGGCAGATCCACCCTTAATCTGGTGGGCACAATCTAAACAGCTTCCAGCAAATATAAAGCAGGCAGAAAAACATGAAAAGGAGAGACGGGTCTACCCTCGCAGCCCACACCTTTCTCCAGTGCTGATGCTTCCTGCCCTCGAACATCTGACTCCAAGTTCTTCAGTTTTGGGGCTCAAAGACTGGCTCTCCATGCGCCTCGGCTTGCAGACAGCCTATTGTGGGACCCTGTGATTGTGTAAGTTAACACTTAATAAATTCCCCTTTATATATAAATAATAGGATATGTATCCTACTAGTTCTGTCCCTCTAAGAGAATCCTGACTAATACACACCCATTTACTAAAAATACAAAAATTAGCCAGGCATAGCCCATGTAGTCCCAGCTACTCGAAAGGCTAAGGCATGAGAATCACTTGAGCCTGGGAGGCAGAGGCTGCAGTAAGCCAAGATCGCAATGCTGCATTCCAGCCTGGGCAACAGAGTGAGACTCTGTCTCAAATAAATAAATAAATAAACAAACAAACAACTTTTCTGGCCTCTCATTAAGTCAAATCCCCATATTATCTATATAGCACCATACTGCTCATAACTGTACTTGTCTTCATTGCAGTTTTATTTATTAATATCTGCCCCCCCAACCCTACCAATAACCTAAATCCAAAGACTGCACAGACCAATTTTGTTTTTACTCCCCAGTGCTTACTACAGTGGCTGGCACAAACTGAGCATTTAATAAATATTTGTCAAATACATGAGTAAAGTTAGGGATTTAAAAAATTAAAATGTATTATTCAACAGAAAAACTTAGCATCACATTTTTCAGTCACAGTCCTACCATTCTTTATTTTATTGAGATTAAAAATTTGTGAAAAGAACTCCTTAGAGATCAAATTTTTCATCCTTTGACTTCAAGCACGAAGATAAAATTCACCATACATGACCCCATGAATTTATATCACAAAATTGGGTGTTCAAAACTTAAATCTTTAAAAACCAGACTGTGCTTTAAAGAGACAGAAGATTGGTTTGTAAAGATAAAGAGATAGAAAAATGGATTAAAAAGAAATCTCAGCCAGAAAAGAAACTCTTTCAAAGAGCATAAATGTTTTATAGAGAAGAATATATTTTATTGTTACAATAAAAAGATACTAGGGTATGGAATGGTTGGCAAGATTAATATTATGTTTACAACTGAAAAGGAACTCTCAAATACAAGCAGTTTAAACGATTGTTTGATCAAAAAATATGAGGGCACAAAAGATCTGATGCCAGCCTATTAAGTATACAATGCTCTATTTTAAAAAATGTAACAATGGACAGGCCAGTAGATACTGTGTAACATTCATTTTTCCTCTTTATAGAGTTATATTGACTTACAGATTTGGAGGCTTAATGTTTCCTCACAACATTTTTACTTTAAAAATACTTTGTTCTTTCAGTAAGGGCCATCACTTATAAGTATTTATGTGGAGATCACTTTGAGGTGTCAAAAAAAATCAATTCATCATAATCTGTGTACTATGCTCCATTAGGACACAAGCGCTACGGAGAGACCTAACTATAATTCTCAAATGGTAGCCATTTAAGCTTAGCTACCCTGAGAAAGACTGTCACTGCCATGTAGACACTCCAATGTAGTCTTTCTTCACCTAGATTTTTATTTTCTTCACTTTTTCATTATTGCTTAATTGCTAACATTTCCTTTTGACATGTATTGATCATGCTAATAGCTATAACACTGCCTTTTGTGCCTAGAATTGATGGACTACATTTAATACAAATCTATATGAATCGACAAACAAGTTTATTTAACCATGTTTATTCAAAGGAATGACATTTTCTAGATAGCACTTTTTACCACATTTGAAATATTCAAGACAAAATGCTAGCTTTAAAAAGACAAACATAAAAATCATTTTAACACTTTATAGTGATTTGCCACATGCAGTTTTCCTAAACACATTATTTTCATAGATCAGCTAAGCCATGTGCCAATCCTAACATCATCGCCTACTGAACCAATCTAATCCTGTGTACTATAGACTACCAGAAATATAAAACAAAGACTCATGTAAATGTACCTTTCAAGGTTCAAAAAGAAAAAATTTTTATTTATAAATAAACACTGTATGTTACAAAGACTTAACTAAATAATGAGAACAAACAAATAAGAGCATTAAATAGAAATAACATGCCTTTTATTTAACTCCACTAATAGTGTCTTGTGCTTAATAAACATTTTTCTGACCCAAAAAAAGGTACAAACCTTGGTGATGAGAAGCTATTAACTGGTGAACATAAAAGACTCTAGATGATAGAGAGATATTACAGACATTTCCTACTGCAAAGCAGAGACACATTAACAGGCCTTCTTACAACCTGAGTAAAAGCTTCCAGAGACATAGCTGATTCCTCTGATCCTATGTTCACCAAGCAACTTTTTGACTTCTAGCTTAGTTTCTCTGGTATCCATAAAAAAGAAGTATTAGAAAGTAATGAGTATTCTAATCAGTGAAAAAATATAACCATCCCACTGTCAATTAACAAGCATTGTGGATACAAATCAGCTTCTTTCTGTGTATGATAACTGGTTCAGGTCCCCAGAGCTGAATCAAACCAGGGCAAACTACGAAGTTGGAGATTCTAGTCTAAAGAAGTGTTCTCAAACTCTTTGGTTTTAGGATCCCTTTATAACTCTTCAAAATTATAGAAGACTCCAAAAAGGTTTTGTTCACATGGGTTTACTTACCAATATTTATTATATTGGAAATTAAAACTAATAAAACTAATAAATTTAATATCTACTTATTAATTCATTTAAACACAGTAATAAGCCCATTACACAGCAACATAAATAACATTTTCAGGAAAGCAAAGCACCAGGTCTACTGCAAAAGTGTGAAGGAGGCCACAAATTCTGTTTCAAGACAGCTCTGAGCCCACACAGTAGACACTATAAGCAAAGCTCACCCTCTCAAGTCAAAAAAAAATTACAGACAGGAAGTTACTGAGACTAAATGATGGCAGACATGCCCAAAGAATGCTGTAAGGATTTGGTCCATTTAGGAATTTTGTGATGTATGTGTGGAGATGGCAACTAGTAGACAACACAACAGTATTGGAATGGTGGTAACACAGGCAAACAGTATCATCATGTTAGAAGCCTAAGAATGAGGATAAATAGTGGCTGCTCAGCAGAAAAATCCATTTTCCCTCTCCAAGTGATCTGTTTTACTATGAGGCAAAATTCAGGTCATGTACATTTTCAAATTAATTTTTTTGTTAAATAAACTTCTGTAATCATCAAATAAACCATTTTTGGAAAAATAACTAAATATAATATAATATATAAATTTAGTGAGAAGAGGTACACTTCTTTTCATTTTCGCAAATCTCTTTTACATCTATCTTAGCGGAAGACAATCATATTGTCATATCTACTTCTATATCCAATATATTACAATATATTGTTTTGGTTGAAGTATACAAACAAAATCTGGCATCACACAAGTATGTAGTTGGAGAATGGAGGTGCACATTAATAACCTTTTCAGTTAACTGCAGATATCCTTCTCTAACACTATACCAAAACTAAATAAATGGTCTTTGCTAAAAGGTTAGTTGAAGTACAGAAACTAAAACTCCTATCAAGCCAGATGTGTTGGCCCATATGCTTGTAATTCCAGTGCTTTGGGAAGCCAAGGCAGGAGGGTCACTTAAGGCTAGAAGTTCAAGACTAGCCTGGGCAACATAAGGTGACTCCACCTCCACAAAAATCTTTTTTAAAAAAAATTACCAGGGCATGTGGCACACACCTGTGCTCCCAGCTACTTGGGAGGCTAAGGTAGAAGAACTGCTTGAGTCCAGAAGTTAGAAGCTTCAGTGAGCTATGATCGCGCCACTGCACTCCTGCCTGGGCAGCACAGTGAGACCATGCCTCATAAACAAAAAATCATGTCAATGAACTTTTCATATTGTTACATTAAAACCCAACAGTCTATCATACACTTTGATTATCAAGCATCGGTCATTTGGAAAATACTGGTTCACTGAGTTATACACAGCTTCTATATGATGACACGTAATTTACCAAACACTATAAAAAGAATCACAATTATTAATACCACCAATAATCTCAGCAGAAAAGTCTTTAAGTATTGAGAAGTTATCAGCCCACAGTGGCCAATACAAGTTTCCCAAAACTCTCATTTTTACATGAAATCACAAATTTTATATAAGCAACAAATACTGTCAGTTTTCCTTGACAAACCTCCTGTTCATTTTGGAGAAAATACCTACCAAATCCCTAAATCTGATTAATCATAGTTTATTAGTCATTCTCTCAAGTACAAATGATGCTCCATGTGGAAAAGTAGCTGGTCAACCCAAACCTCAAATAATCGCATGAAAGTGTTCCCTTGATACAAGGGAAGTGTTTCATGTATACGTGCCATTTTCTCTCATAGAATATTTAAAAGACATGTATTAAAGGGTCAAATTTTTAAATTTTTTTTTCTTTTTTTTTCTTTTTTTTTTTTTTAGAAAGTCTCACTCTTGTCACCCAGGCTAGGGTACAGTGGTACAATCTCAACTCACTGCAACCTCCGCCTCCCAGGTTCAAGCAATTCCTGTGTCTCAGCCTCCTGAGCTGCTGGGATTACACGTGCCCGCCACCATGCCTGGCTAATTTTGTATTTTTATTATAGATGGAGTTTCACCATGTTGGCCAGGATGGTCTTCTCGAACTCCTGACCTCAACTGATCCGCCCACCTCTGCCTCCCAGAGTGCTAAGATTATAGGCATGAGCCACCACACCTGGCCAATTTTTACTCTTTCATCAAAGACATTCTTAAGGAACATCTTAAGGTTTTGTTTCCTGAAGAATATAACTACCAGTGTTGTTTGGTATTACTGCCTTGGTTCGTGCTATAAGGCACCACCAGCAGTTTTATCCCAAATTACTTTTCCTTCATCAGTACAAATGTCAACCAAGTAAAAAAAGGCAAATAATATCTTCATATTATATGAAAAGTTTTTTTGACTTGTGAGATCTCATGAAATAATCTAAAAGACCCACCCCGCAACTCCATCCCCTTGGTGGTTGCAGACCATACTTTGAAACCGCTGGCCTAATGTTTGTCAAGGGGGTATATCAAGCAAACAGAAATCAACTCACTGGAAAGCCATGCCTGGAGCAGCCACATGGCTTTTTGATTACAGAGATTTCTTTCAGTTGCAAAGATAGGGGCTCCCTACCTGGGGAGACAATGGATCTAAGAAGACAGTTAATAATCTTTAAACAGAGTTAAATACTTTGCCTATAACTTACATCTTCTTCTTATGGAATAACACAAAATAAGTTTCTGCCTACAGTGGAAACTCTTTTATAAGTCTCCAAAAATTCAACACTTTCTTTCCTCTCTAGGCTAATTTCTGATTTGTTCCTCAGTTACAGAACCCTCTGATTTAGCCCCATCCCAACCACCTCCCTCTTATAATGGCTCCAGTTTTTTAAGTCCTTCTTAAAACAAAGCTTTTGCCTGTAATCCCAGCACTTTGGGAGGCCAAGGCGGGTGGATCACGAGGTCAAGAGATCGAGACCATCCTGGTCAGCATGGTGAAACCCCGTCTCTACTAATACAAAAAATTAGCTGGGCATGGTGGCGCGTGCCTGTAATCCCAGCTACTCAGGAGGCTGAGACAGAAGAATTGCCTGAACCCAGGATGCGGAGGTTGCGGTGAGCCGAGATCGCACCATTGCACTCCAGCCTGGGTAACAAGAGCGAAACTCCATCTCAAAAAAAAAACAAAGCTTTCTAAAAGGAGCACACCACTCCAGATATCGCTGATGAAGACAAAGAGAACTGAAACTATTAATTATCCTGATCTGGGCACAATCCTTCTATAAGACAGCCTCAATATCATGTTAGCTTTTATTAGTCACATACAAAATGTCCAGCTCTTTTCCGCTCACAGTACTGACAAGCCTTATTGCTCCCTTCAATATCTGCCGATCTGTTTTTTTAAAACATCAATGCAGGGCTTCACATCTATTCCTACTAAATTTTGCCTAGCTTCTGACATACACAGCCTAATGATAATCTTTTGGAAACTTGGGTCTACCATAAATACTTGATGTCCCTCTCAGCTTCATTCTTTTAAAATCAACTTTATGAAGGTTTTATAAATGTGACTTCTTTCTCATTGTCTAAGACTGTTGTTGTTATTGTTTCTAATCAGCAAGTGTTGAATAAGACAAAACCACAGGTAGAGGCCAGTGACCTAAAACTGCAGCTCATCAGTTTGGTTCAAACAACTCAAATAAGTTAAAATTCTACATAACTGCTTACTTCTAGTTAATGACTTAAAAAAGAACCCAAGAGTTCTTTTCTAAAACGAAAGAATCATGTTTCCAGATTTAAAAAATTCAACCAGATAAGAACACTAGCTTATGATTCATCCCCCAGCCAGCTACACTGATAAAGGCCATATCAAACTGTCATTGCATTATTCCAGGTAGCCTGCAATGTCACTGCCACAGAGATTTTTTTGGCCATACATCCCAGACTATCTGAAAGGACTACCTCTTCCAAGTTTCACTCTCTAGAAATGAGAAACTTCTTGTTTTCTGTAAATGGTTACAGAAAATACAAGTACATTTTATATAATTTAAGTCTCTTTCTATTCCACATTACTTACTTCATCAGGAATGCTAAAAGCATCTACCTCCAGGCAACACAACATAGTGGAAAGCTTTGAAGGCAAAAAGTCTTAGAGTTCTAGCTTCACCACTTAAAAATGAGTGACCTTACACTTTCACTTTGCATCTGCATGATTCTGAATCTGTCATTTGTTGGAATCTCAGCATACTCAGAAAATTGCATATATCAGAGCATTACTGTGAACACTAACCGAAATTATGTATATGAAAATAGCCTCATAACCTGTCTGATACAACTAAAGTCTTCAATACACAGTAGTTCCCATCCTTGCTGCCACAGTGTCTTGCAAGGAGTAAATACTCCGACATTGTAGCATTATGCTCCCTTTCAAGCCATTTAAGACAAAAAACAAGTACTATTCTCTGTTCTACAACAGACAAAAACTGTTACTTCCAGTCCAGGAGCTAAGAAGTGTCACAGAAGATAGTACATACTGTGAAATAACGGAGATCAGAAAATACACCTTGCTCGTTTTTGGATACAAGTGCATGGCACACTACAAGAGCTCAGGAAAAAAAAAAAGAAGTCTGCCAAATTGGTGATTCTATATTATCAACCTAAAAAAACTATCACTCATGGAAAAAAAGACATAAAGGATAGGTTCAAGAATAAAATATTTTCAATAAAAACTCTCACGTTTTAAAAATGACATTAAGACTTTAAAATAAAAACTTCAATGGCTAAATATAACTTGACCAGGTATGGCACTGTAGGTTTTCTTCAAATGAAACTATCACATGTATCAATAAAACCACTACAGAGACAAATTCAAGAAATTATGTCCCAGTGATCCAGAGACAAAAGTAAAGACATAGATACGACTTACTGTATTTTAATATATTTTAATAAGGCATAAGACTGTCTTATTTTAAGATAGTAGTATATAAATCAATAAAACAAGCACTTTAAATATAGTATAATAAAAATGTGTTATAATGAAAAATAATTATACATTTTTGCTTTACAGTTCTATTACACTTGTTTTCTTCTTTCCTTACAACAGTGGTAAAAGCATTTCAATCTGAGATGTTTAACATACTGTAATTCCTTTCCTCAACTGTCTTATAGAGCAGGCAGGCATTTGCTGGGTAACAAAACGGAGAAATATGAGATGCAGTAAAACTGATGAATATTTTCTAAAATTTTGTGCAACAACTGACAAAATATCATCCATTGGACCAATTTTGTTTTCATTTGCACCTCACCAAATTAATAAAATTCACTTTCGCACTATACTATCACATAAGTTGCCTTAATTTACAAGCAATCAGGAGGACAAAGGACTATCTATATAGAAGGTCGACTGGGTAAATATTCTCATGTTACACCATAAAGGGGCAACAGAAGAATGAAAAAGCCAGTATAACCCAGTGCAAACATGTATATTAAATGTGAGCTTTGGGAGGCCCAGGCAAGAGGACTGCTTGAGGCCAGGAATTTGAGACCAGCTTGGGCAACATAACAAGACTCCCCCACCCTCCACCACATCTCCACAAAAAATTAAAAATTAACCCAGGGTGGTAGCACTGTAGTCCCAGCTACCTGGGAGGCTGAGGCAGGAGTATTGCTTGAATCCAGGAGTCCAAGGCTGCAATGAGTTATGATCATGCCACGGCACTCCAGCCAGAGTTACAAAGCAAGACCTTGTGTGTTTATTCTCATTTTAATCAATGAAAATAAAAATAAAAACTCAGAACCTTAACTCCAAATTTTCAGGCAAAAGTTAACATAGTACTACACATTTTAAAAGGCGGTAACCTACAGAGATGAAGGTTTCTTAGTGACTAAGCAGAGAAAGTACCAGTCACAACTGTTCAAATTAGAAGCCATCACATAATATGAGATGTAAGGCCTCTTTTAGATAGGTAAGATGAACAAATTAAAAGAAATTCACTTTAATTGACCAATAGTAAATGATAATTCTAAGATGTAAAACCTCCCAAAAGAGTAATAGGTAGAGACACTGGTTCATTTAAATGATTAAAACTATCCTTTTTCTATGTTAAAGCTAGAGCTACATCTAAAGAGAACTAGATACAATATTTACAAACTCATTTTTCTGTTGTTGTTGTTTTTTGTTTTTTGAGACAGAGTTTCGCTCTTGTTGCCCAGGCTGGAGTGCAATGACACAATCTCAGCTCACCACAACCTCCACCTCTCGGGTTCAAGTGATTCTCCTGCCTCAACCTCCTGAGTAGGCGGGATTACAGGCATGGGCCACCATGCCCGACTAATTTTGTATTTTTAGAAGAGACAGGGTTTCTCCATGTTGGTCAGCCTAGTCTCAAACTCCTGACCTCAAGTGATCAGCCCGCCTCGGGTCTCCCAAAGTGCTGAGATTACAGGCATGAGCCACAGTGCCCGCACCCTCCCCCACCTTTTTTTTTTTAACTGGGAAAAACGAAAACGGTTTGGCTAAAGGAACCTAAGGTCAAAGCATATGTAACTATTCCATTTTGCTAATAGATAGGTCCTACCATGACTAAGTTTCTCCAATCCAGATTTTGGTTAAAATATTGATGCCTATGGGGTAACTCTATGGGCTGTTGTTACTAGCTGCTAATACCTATCCGAACAGATTACAAATTTAGCTTCTAGAGTTTTCTAAGTGAATGTCAGTCTATCATATAAGGTAAAATCCAAGTGTAAACACTTGTATGTATGAAAACACAGCCAAGCACAATGGTTCACACCTGTTATCCCAACATTTTGGCAGGCCACCACAGCGGTCACTTAAGCCCAGGAGTTGGAGACCAGCGTGGATAACATAGCACAGTGGGACCTCATCTCTACAGAAAACTAAAAATTAGGCAGGAGCAGTGATGAGAGCCTGCAGTCTCAGAAGGCTGAGGCAGGAGGATCATTTGAGCCCAGGAGTTCGAGACTGCAGTTAAGTCATGATCACGCCACTGCACTCCAGTCTGAGCAACAGAGTGAGATCTTAGCTCCAAAAAAAAAAAAAAAAACACATAAATATATTCACATAGAAAGATGTCAGCTATGGCCTCTGCCAGAAAATAATAAAAAGAGTATTAAGACTCCATAGACTTTATATACTTGACCCCCAAGACCACCAGCACCTTCCCACCAAAAATGTTAACATTTATCTCACGCAAGATTTGAGTTATGATTAAATTCCATTTGAAATAACTTCAATACACAATAACAAATATTTCCTGAGTCCCCACTAAGTGAAGTTTTTTATAAAGGTATAATCACTCCACAGGGGAAACACACCCACAGTGGCTCACATCTGTAACCTCAGAATTTTCAGAGGCCAAGGCAAAAGGATCACTTAAGCTCAAGAGTTTGAGACCAGCCTGGGCAACATAGTAACAACTCATCTCTACTAAAAATCAAAAAAAAATTAGTCAGGCATGGTGGCGCACACCTGTAGTCCCAGCTACTTGGGCGGCTGAGGCCGCAGGAGCACTTGAGCCCAGGAAACAGAGACTGCAGTGAGCTGTGACCATGCCACTGCACTCTAGCCTGGGTAACAGAGGCAAGACTCTGTCTCCAAAAAAATAAATACTCTAGGAAGGCATTTCAAAGTCAAACAGTGGTGTCAGATAATGGGGACATTCAGGTAGGATCAGTGAATAACCTTTTTTTTAAAAGGTTACAAGAGAAGAGAAGAAAGAAAAAAAGAAAAGAGAGGAGAACCAAAGAGATAAGGGCAAAGTCTTATATACAATCCTACATGGATGGATATGGCCATTCTCCATGGGAAAATGCCTCATTAGATAATTAGTAGCTGTTTGCCCAAATACAACCGCTATATTCTGAGCCTGTGAGCATGTCTATTAAAAGGAGTGTAAGTAACTACCTGAAAGGATGGTAAAAGATTCCAATGACATACAAATAACACCAGTAAGATGCTGGTCACATCTCATAAATGTGAATTTCCCTTATTTATCTCTACAATCCAAGTGACTTACTTTGTGGCTTTCTGCATTTCAAATTGTTGGAATCAATTTATTTCACTTTAATCACTACGGTTAGACAGCACTGTCTTGGTACTGCTGGCATCCAACGGCAGGGGCCAGAGATGCTGCTAAACATCCTACAATGCACAGGGCAGACAGCTACACAAACAACATCCAGCCTAAATGTCAATTCTGGCTGAGCATTCCTAATACAAAAATCTGAAATCCAAAGTGCTCCAAAACCTAAAACTTTTTGAGTGCCAACATGATGCCACAAGCAAAAAAGTCTACACTTGACCTCTTGTGGCAGGCTGCAGTAAAAATGTAGTCAAAACTGTTTCACGCATACAATTATTTAAAATGTTGCATAAAATTGACTTCAGGTTGTATGTATAAGGTGTATATGAAACATAAATTTCATGTTTAGACTTGAGTTCCATCTCCAAGATATCTCTCATTATGTATACGCAAATATTCCAAAACCTGAAAAAATCCAAAGTCCCAAACACTTCTAGTCCCAAGCGTTTAAAGTAAGGGACACTTAACTTATGGTGCCAACATGAAGAAACTCTGGCAGAGATAAGTATTTACGCTCTTATCTACAGTAAGTTCCTCCAGATCTACACGAGATCCCTCCCCCTCTCAACTACTAAAGGACACAGGTACCGCAATTCTAACTGCTCACTATTCCATCCACTTGTCTACAAAAAAAGGCAGAATCTTGATTAAGTGGTTTCAACAGATTTTATTTAAAGTGATATACATTCTAAGATATCTAAAGGGCTAATCAAAGTTTTAACAGTTCTTCCTTACTATATAATTACACTGTTTATATGTGAAATAAATTTCTGAGGAACCTGAAAATGAGTTGTTATTTCTTAAACAGAAAACAGTCACCTCAAAATTTAACCTGTACATACCATTTATAAATCATCTTTAAAAAAAAAAAAAGTTGTCAATCCAAGTTTTAAAAAGAAACTATTACCATTCGAGCATTTAATCTTCTGTTCAAGAACACATAGGACACTGCTAAACCTAAATTTCCTTTGCGTATCGGCCAACTGGAATCTGGTAGTGGCAAGTTACACAAACAGGAATACACAACACTCTTTACTATCATCTCAATCATTTCTTTAAAGTGAAAAATGGGAGAAATCTTAAGGTTGTATTTCCTCAGATTATGACACGATTTTGTTTAAAACTAGAGCGTTACAAGAATCTCAGAACAAAATTTTCTTTTGATTGCTTGCTTCAACATACTCCAACTTCCAGTGCTGAGACCTAAAACTATATTGCAAACTGCTGTTTCCATAGTGAGGTCTGTTATACTCCACAGGTCCAACCACCTTTCACTATTCTCCACCTGCCTCGTGCCTTCTCCCTCTTTAAATTCTATTGCCAGTCATTATAATCACTCCTGTGCACATGCCCCCACCTCTCTTGGTCCTCTCTCATTTAAATCCAGCTCACAACCTCATCTATGCCTGAACCTGTGCTGCTGAACATGGTTAGAAAAAACCCAAACCCATTCAAACTGGTCTTACTTTAATTAATAACCACAACTCAAGTGGGCTCTTGCCATTGTGCAGAAATCAAAACACACTTCCCTAAGTCCTTCACTCAGCCACTCTCCTCCATGACTAACCATTTTCTTAGGCATTCTCCACAAACCTCTGATACTTCTTTCCCTATCTTTGCTCTCAACTGATGACCTTCCTTCCTTTTTCAACGACAGAAACCACTGAAAGAGAAATTCCACATTCCGTATCTACCACCTATCAGCCTCTGTACTCCATACTCTGGCTTTTCTCATATACTAGAGAAGATATATCCTTGCTGTTTTGCCAATCCCCTACTTCTGTACTTTTTCCCATTTTCCACAGCTTACTGAAGAACATTGTTCTAGCAATTCTATTCTCTCTCTCTCTCTGACATGCCAATTTCTCACTCTCTACTATATCAATCCCAACACAAAACAAGTGAAAAAGTAGAAAAGGTGATAAACTTGGAGACCCAAAAAACACAATTTGGAAACTAATGAACTCTAACATATATCACACGTTTATTCTCCCCACCCCAAACTCCTAGCCACAATTCAAGGACACCCCCACCCAACGTCTTCCCTCCCACCTCCCACCTTAAGTTCCTGCAGGGCACTTTCAGAGCACTTTGATCACCCTGCTAACATGCTGCTCTTCATGTACTACACAAAGGTATGCAGTTTATCTCCCGTCTTGAGATTTTAAGCTACTTGAGGTTAAAGACTGTTTTAGTAACCACACAGCAGACAGGCAATGAATGTTAACCAAAGGAAAGAATGAATGTATTTTTGCATGTATTTCTTAGAGTTTACAAATTTTAAAAAGAAAATTACTAAAAACTGTTTAGAGAAAAGTTGATTTAAATGTACCAAAGCCAAATTTTACAAGGAGCAGATAGAAATTTGAAAACAACAGGATTCCAGAACTGACAGCAGTTTATAACAACTCCTTACCTGGGTCTAAAGTATCGGGAAATAAATTCACAGTGGTTAAAGCTACTCTGCAGATTATATCTGGGCCAAAACTTGAGTTTTACATAAATCATGCTGTGGCCAAATAAATAATACAGTTTTCAATTGGAACATCACCTATGAGCAACTTCTTCAGTTCAGTGATACTCAAATATCAGACTTATCAGCTATACTTTAAAGGCAAATTTATAATATCAATCTATAAAACTGAGTAAAGGTATGAAAATAGTATTATAAAACATATCAAAGTAAAACAACTAGTATTACCAAGAATGACATCTGATTTTAAAATATCAAATTTCAAATTTCTGAATATCTCCTTGTAAAATCCTAAACTGACAATTCTTAGCATCTATAAACAAATATTTATTTTGTACTGAGACCTTTAAACCAACTTTGCATCACAAGCAAAACCCTCTTTAAAGTGAAACATCATTTTTCCAAGACAAATATTTCTATATGCTCACAATATGTTTATTTTTAAAATTTTACAGAACTCAGTAAAATTAGGTAGCACTGCATTTTTAGAGGCAAGGGAGAAAAAATCAGATTATTTCCCTGAGTCATAAATTCTTGTGTAGAAAAAACGGTGTGTGTGGATGTGTGGGTGTGTGTGGGTGTGGGGATGTGTATGTGTGTGTGTGTGTAAAATGAGATAAAGAAATACATATGTGTATATTTAGCGGCTTCCTTGACAAATAGATGACTCTCTTTGAGGTAACTGGGTTACGATGAAATTCTGAGGTTTGTAACAATTACACTTACTGGAAGCCGGCAAAGCGCAAAACACAGTTTACAAACCACCATGCCAACTCCCCTTAAGCCTCATTTAAGAAAGATTACCACCTACAATCTAACCTCACTGTGCCACTGTTTTAGTGGTGAATCCAACAAAATGATTAAACAAAAATGGGGTTTCAACGAACGTACTATTCATTAGCTACAGAGAACACACTGAAGAAGGCAGAGCCCCTCGGGTAAATTTGCCACAATCTTTTGTTAAACCTTAAACTTTTAGGATAATTACAATCAGTCTGCAGCATTTATTGCAATATTAAATAAAGAAAACAGAAGTAAACTAGCAGTTACAGAACATATATAGTATGCAAAATAAAGTTTTTTAAAGTACACAAATGGAGACTATACTTTCAGGAAACGTGGAGTTTGTGCAACAATGAAGAAAGGGATGTGTTTAGCTAAGTGGCAACTAGCCAGTGTCTCACTTTGAATCAAAACTGTCACTGAAATGAGGCTTTCCAGGAAACAATAAGAATAAAAAAACTTAAGGCTTCAAAGAAACATAGCTTAAGAAAAACTTCTGTGACAAATCCTCAAAATGCCAGCAAAGTAACAATAAATCATTTATCCAGCCTGGAATGTGAACAGTTCTGGAAATGTCAATTATACCAGACCTCTTTCTAAGCTGCAGGTTTGAACTACTTTTCTGATGTCAAATATTCACCCAACTAAAAAAATAAAATAAAAAAAAATAAAAATAAAAATCAGTAAAAGCCATTATTTTGATTTAAATCACATATCTAAAAACCATTAACTATTTATCACTTGAACTGGCATTCTCAGTTTTACAAGAGAACTAAAAGTCATTCCTATTAAAGTTTCAATATAGTGTATGGCTTATTTGACAATCATTACCAAATATTTATAACCTATGCTTATTGGAAATGTATTGTGCCTGGTGGTGGAATTTTTCACAAGGATCCAGTGTTGGGATTTCAAAAGATTACATTTAGAAACATATTCACATGTCTCTCGTGTTACTGTATCATAGAGGTTCTAAGAAAATCCAACGTATCTAAAATATTTGTTTCATATGGCAGCAGACAGCAAACCACATAAATTATATCCAAAATGTACACCATGAAATTTTAACAGACAAACACCTTTATTCTTGAAGTGCCTAATCTGATAAAAATTTATAACTGGTAAAAATCAGGATTTATTTAATCAAGGTATGAAAGACTATTACTCACCTACAAATTGGTCAGTAGACAGCAATATTATTGGATAACCAAAAGAAACCAACAAAGGAGAAACCCACTTCTTCTTTGTAAAAATACATACTAATTAGAATATGAATAGTAAGACTCTTGATCACTAAAACACAAGTTCATTCTTTCTTTTTTGAAACAGAGTCTTTCTCTGTCACCCAGACTAGAGAGAGGAAACAAATTCATTCTTGAAGTATAATTTCCAACACAAAATTATACAAGACTGTAAAAGATCTTTGTAAGACTATAATTGCTATTACGTAATACCTTATGAAAATCAACAGGACTGCTGACCATGACATTAACAACATGCAGAATCCAAAATTCCTTAGCATATTACTCAAAGCCCTCAGTAATCTGGTCTCATTTTACCTTACTGATCTATATTTCCTGTTATTCCTGGTCAGGCACACTTATTACAAAAATATGCTTTTTTTTTTTTTGAGACAAGAGTCTCACTCTGTGGCCCAGGCTGGAGTGCAGTGGCGCAATCTTGGCTCACTGCAACCTCCATCTCCCGGGTTCAAGTGATTCTCCTGCCTCAGCCTCCTGAGTAGCGAGGATTGTAGGCAGGTGCCACCACACCCAGCTAATTTTTTTTAATCTTTAGTACAGACAGAGTTTCTCCACATTGGTCAGGCTGATCTCGAACTCCTGACCTCATGATCCATTCACGTTGGTCTCCAAAAGTGCTGGGATTATAGGTGTGAGCCACCATGCCCAGCCCATCATATGCTTTTCTTTCTCCATGCTTTTATTAATTGTTTCCTTCTCCTGAAACAAATATTCTATCTCTTCATTTCAGCATTTCATCATACACTTCTTTCAAACCTCCTCATTTTGAAATATCACCTCCTCCTTAAAGCCTTCTCATTTTCCTGCAGCAGCAATAACTGCTGAATTACCATAGCATACCTATAATTATTTCATAAAACATTTTATACATAACATTTTATTTAGTTGTTTATCTTTATGTTTTCTCTCCCCTACTTGACTAAATACCCTGCAAACCAATCACACTTGCCGAAAGAAAATAATCAACTGATTGAGCCTAAAGAGATTAATCAGATTTACAGAAAGGAGCAAAGTCTTCCTACACACACCACTGGGGGAGGGAGGGTGACAAAACACCTCAAGTTCTATACCTGCTTTTTTATTCCTGTTTAAGAGCTTTATTACATAGCAAACTGTTTTTGTTTTTTTTTTTTCAGGAATAATTTATTTATATTCTTAAAATATCATATTTAATTGTCACAGAAATCTCGAGGCAGGCATGTGATACTAAGTCCACCATACAGCCAAGGAAATTAAATTCCAACAGGTTAAGTAACCCATACAACATCATGACAGTGAGCAAAGTGGAAAAGCTGGTACTAAAGTCCAAGCTTTGTGATACTTGGTTTACTGCTTTTGTTTCACTATACCACCCTGTCTCTGGACAATCAAAAGAGCAAAAGGTCAAAGCCTAAAATACAAAACAGAGTAGACACAGACACACTAAAGAGCACAGATCCAATAATAACCTTTATAAACTCCTCTAGTTCTAAAAGTCCATATTTAATGTACCACTGTTCTTCTCAACAGCAACCTAGAAAATGTGTTCCCAAGTCCATACTTTTCCATTTAAAATTCTTTCTGTAACTAATAAAACCCATCTTTTCTACTTCTCTCCCAAACAAACCTTCAGCTCCAAACAGCTGCTTCCTGCTATGCCGCACACAGCATGTTTATTAATACCCAATGCTTTGTGCTCAGGCAGCTATCACTTTCCTACCCATACTTGCCCCGTTTTTTGTTTTCACCAAACTGCCTTAATAACTGCAGCTCACAGATCCAGCCTAATACCTATAAAGTCAAATTCTGCGTTTTATTACAGTGATAATGTGGTCTTTTTTCTCTATGGAAGTCAATACAAAATAGTGGTTAAGACCAAGGACTATGGAGCCAGAGGCCCTCCTCTCCTACGACATGTTCGTTGGTTTGAAAGATTACTTGGCTTCTCCATGCTTCAGTTTCCTGTCAATCAGCAGGAAATCACAGTAAAGTCCCTACCTCATAGTAATGATAAAACAAGTTCATACATAAAAAATACTTTGAACAAAGCCTGACATATAAATACTGCTCCTATATCAGTGTCTATCACTGTCATTTCTTCCAGTATCATGGTTTAATAGATCACCTCAGAACTATAAACTACCCCACAATGATGGACACATTGTTTTATAGAGAAGTTATATTTTAGTCATATGCTTTTAAGTCTTTCCCCACAAAAGTTCAATTTATCAGGTTTTCTCTAGCATAGTTCTTTTATACTGCACAAGAGTATATCCTAAAATTATATGCCTATAATATAGAAGATACAACTACGCTAATCATAGGGGATGTATAGAAATGCCTATCTGTTCCATTAAATCTGGAATCTGTACTGATCCAACTGTTCCATTTAATCAAACACCACGCAAACTATTAAGAGCTCCCTCTGACTTTAACAGCCAATTTCCCAGAGAAAGAGCAACTCACCACTAAAAGATCTTAATAATACACAGGGCCTGGAGAGCACTGCCTTTTTTCTTTTTCTAAGTATAAAAAAAAAAAAAGGCTTTTCTTGTCAACAGAAATCAATGAAAAGCCTCTTGAACACAGCAAGAAGGTAGGATGGATTTTAGCCACAATGTTAAGTCCCTGCAGAATTTCAGAGTGCCAACAATAGTGTCACTTTTCTCATTCACTGGATTCGTTCATGTTTCTTTCAGGACTACCATACTCACCAGTATTACATTTTACATAACAAAATTCACAAATTATAAAAAATCACGTCAGATCACAGCTGCTATTAATCCTGAAGATAAATCATAAACATAAAGGAATAAATTAATTATGTCTAACAAGACCAATCTTACATTTCTAAAACCATGTTTTTGAATAGTTTAAGTATTCATGTGAAAAAGTAAAGGGGAAGAAATCTACACCAAAATTAAAGGATACACTGTTCAAATATCTTCAATTTTCAACCACCTACAGAGGATGGAGGCACTCACAGAAATAGATATTGATCTCAGTTCAAATTTTATATACCCAGCAAGATATACAAATGCCAAGAAGCTAAGTAAAATAGCAAATTAGTCCCTAGCTAGTTAAGGGGAAAAGTAATTCACTTACATTAATTTTCAATTAAGTTTTAGTTTGTGTGAGATAATCCCAGATTCACATGCAACTGTCAGAAATAATACCAAAAGATTCAGTGTACCCTTAATCCAGTTTTCTCAATGTTAACTCTTCCAAAACCAGAGTACAATATCATAACCAGCATACTGACACTGATAGGGTAAAGATACAGACCATTTCCATTACCACAAAGATGCCTCATGTTCCCCTTTTATAGCTTCACCAACTTTCCTCCCACTTCCATCCCTCCTAAACGCTGACAACTACTAATTTTGCTATATCTTTGTCATTTCAAGAATGTTACATAAATGGAATCATACACTACATAATCTTTGGGATTTAATTTTTCACTGAGCATCATTTTCTGGAGATTTATCCAGGTTACTGTGTATCAAGAGTTTGTTCCTTTTGTTACCCAGTAGTATTACACTGTATGGATACACAGTTTGTTTAACCTTTCACCTGCTGAAGGAGATCTGGGCTGTTTCCAGTTTGGACTTTTACAAATAAAGCTGCTATAAACATTAATGTGTAGGTTTCTGCACAAACATACATTTTCACTTCTCTGGGATAAATATCCAGGAGTACAACTGCTAGATTCAATGGTAGTTGGCGTGTTTTGTTTTTGAAGAAACTACCAAATCGCTTGTATAGACCCTCCAGCAACATCCCCTCCAGCATTGGGTGTTGTTGCTAATTTTTCATTTTAGTCATTCTGTCAGGTGTGTAATGATAGTTCACTGTAGTTTTAAATGACATTTTGGTAAACACTAATGATGCTGGACATCCATTTTCATACTTACATGCCATGTGTACATATATCTTCATGTCTTTTGCTCATTTTCTAATTGGACTATTCAGGTTTATTTTTTTAGTACTGAGCTTTGAGAAATCTCTCTATATTCAAGATACTGACTCTCTGTCAGATATGTGGCCTGCAAGTACTTTCTCCCACTCTGCAACCTATCTTTTCATACTCTCACAGGGGTTTCTTGCAGAAAAACAACATTAAATTTTGATCAAGTCCAATTTATCTTTTTACGGATTGTATTAGGTCCAAGAACTCTAATCCTAGATCCCAAAGATTTTCTTTTTTTGTTTTGCCAAAAGTTTTATAGTTTACTTACTCCATTCAGTCTGTCATTTGTTTTGAATTAATTTTTGTATAAAGTATGAGACAGGTCAGGAGTCACTTTTTTGACTATGGATATTCAACTACTCCAATAGCAATGGCTGAAACGCTGTACGTAGTTTTTAGCATTAAACCTATGCTTTGTCACATTTAAACCTAAGGGGTTTTTTGAGCAATTATAAATGGTACTATATTTTTAATTTTGGTGTACATATGGTCATTGCTAGTATATAGAAATTCAATTGATTTTTGTGTGTTTATTTTGTTGTACCCTGTGACCTTGCTGAACTCACTCATTAGCTCTAGTTGGTTTTTTTAGGAGGTGGTAGGGGAGGAGTTAAAATAGATTCTTTGGGATTTTCCACGTTATCTGGAAATTGGGACAGTTTTCTTTCTTTCTGATCTGTATGTCTTTTATTTCTTTCTCAGACCTTACTGCACTGGCTAGAACTTTGGTATTATATTGAATAAAACTGGCAAGAGTGGACATTCTTGTACAGTTTCTGATCTTTGGGAGAAAATTGTTCAGTTTTTCACCATTAAGAATAATCTTAGCAGCTGGGTGCAGTGGGGCTCACGCCTGTAATCCCAACACTTTGGGAGGCCGAGGCAGGTGGATCACGCAGTCAAGAGTTCGAGACCAGCCTGACCAAAATGGTGAAACCCTGTCTCTACTAAAAATACAAAAATTAGCCGGGAGTGGTGGCACACACCTGTAATCCCAGCTACGCAGAAGGCTGAGTAAGGAGAATCGCTTGAACCTGGGAGGAGGAGGTTGCAGTGAGCTGATACCATGTCACTGCACTCCAGCCTGGGCGACAAAGCAAGACTGTCGCCAAAAAAAAAAAAAAGTGAAAACAATACAATTTGACCTTGTAAATGAAAGTATGAGACTTTCCTATCCTGGGATGTTTCTGCTGCTTACCTTGAAAATCATTCCTTGGGACTGGGTACATTGGCTCACACCTGTAATCCCAGCACCTTGGGAGGCCAAGGCGGGTGAATCATCTGAGGTCAGGAGTTTCAGACCAGCCTGGCCAATATAGTCAAACCCTGACTCTACTAAAAATACAAAAAATAGCTGGGTGTGGTGCGGTGCACCTGCAGTCCCAGTTACTCGGGAGGCTGAAGGAAGAGAATCGCTTAAACCCTAGAGCAGAGGTTGCAGTGAGCCAAGATCATGGCACTGTACTCCACCCCGGGTGACAGAGCGAGATTCTGTCTCAAAAAAAAAAAAAGAATAATCTTAGCTACAGGATTTCTGTAGCTGCTCTTTGTCAGGTTTTATAGATATAACTTTATCAAGTTCTTCCACTACTATTTTTCTGAGAGTTTTTAAAATCATGAATGGATTATTATAATGCTTGAACTTGACTTTGTCAAAATTTGTAAAGGAAAATAAATTAGTATTGCTTTGAAATAGTTTTCAATTAGATTCATTTTTGTTAAGTATGGAGATTGTGAATATGGAAAAATTGCTCACTATATCAAATCTGAATTAAAACACATTCTTCCTTATTATACAACATATACCTTACATCAACAGCTTCAAGTCCTATTTTTTTTTTCAGGAAACAATCCAAAACACTATCATTTAGGCAACTTGTCAAACAATCTCATACTTTCTGTTAAATCAATTGATCAAAACTAAGTACTCCTTTGATGTCATGCTTTTTAAAGGTTTACTTGTTTTAATTACAGTATAAATTGTGATGTACAAGTACTTTTTTAAAACATGTGAAAACACGCTGGGTGCAGTGGCTCAAGCCTGTAATCCCAGCACTTTGGGAGGCCGAGGCGGGTGGATCACAAGGTCAGGAGTTCAAGACCAGCCTGACCAAAATGGTGAAACCCCGTCTCTATTAAAAATATAAAAATTAGCCAGGAGTGGTGGCATGCGCCTGTAATGCCATCTACGCAGGAGGCTGAGTCAGGAGAATCGCTTGAACCTGGGAGGCAGAGGTTGCAGTAAGCCAAGATCACACCACTGCACTCCAGCCTAGGAGACAGAGCAAGACTGTCGCAAAAAAAAAAAAAAGAAAAAAAAATATGAAAACAACACAATTTGACCTTGTCAATGGAACCATGAGACTTTTCTATCCTGGGATGTTTCTGTTGCTTACCTTGAAAATCATTCCTTGGGACTGGCCACAGTGGCTCACACCTGTAATCCCAGCACCTGGGGAGGCCAAGGTGGGTTGATCATCTGAGGTCAGGAGTTCCAGACCAGCCTGAGCAATATAATGAAACCCCATCTCGACTAAAAATTCAAAAATTAGCTAGGTGTGGTAGCATGCACCTATAATCCCAGCTACTCAGAAGGCTGAGAGATATGTAATAAAAGTACTATGTTGTCCATGCTTTGTCTTAGAAACAAAAAAAAACTGAACGTTAAACTCAAGCACAAATATCAGCTGAGAATAGGTCTATATATTAACTTATTATTTTAGAAGTAACTTGAACTGTGAATTGTCTAATTATTTTTCAGTATTTTCAAAAAAAAATTCTTAAGCAGTTTATCTAAATGCATTGTCAAATCTAGTCAAGATGAAGCATTAGCGTAAAGTAGAAATCTCTCAGAAAAAAAAAATCCTAATATTAATACCTCCCTTTTTGTTTAAAAAAGGTACGAATTTCTAATATTTCCAATTACTAATAATCAAAGTACCCAAAATTAAAGAAAAAAAGCACAAAGAAATGAAAACCACATATCTGCTTCTCAAGAGAAAGGAAATCATCATGGGAATAGTGAGTGACAATCAAGAATTCCCTCCAGACTAAAGGAGGAACACAACTCACAAGTAAACTGATCACTGGACATCAGTCTCATAAGAAATACCTTTATGAATCAACTCAATGAGAAGCTAGTCAAAGCTTAAAGTTGATCAGAGTATTAGCAAAAAGACATTAACATAGTTCAATTTCATTATTAAAAAGCTCCAATCACCTTTCTAGCCTTCCAACAATTTACAAAACTTTAAATAACCAGAACGTAAATAAGATTACTCAAACAGAATCTTTCCTATCACCATTTAAAAAAAAATAATAATAATTTTTCCTATCTCCATAGACGTAAATGACAAAAGAAGGGAAGGGAAGGGAAGGGTATAAAAAAAGAAACTCTGTCTATACTCACAACCCTTACTTATTTTTAAGTACAAGATATTTCTCAATCATAGTAAAAATCATTCAGGACTGCTTCATCTACAAACCCTCAATCCATCTAATCAAATTCACCTTAACCACATTCAAAAGCATCACAAAAATATTAAGCCCACAATGCTAAATAAATTTTGGTTGAGCTGCATAAAGGGAAACATTTATATGTACTAGAGAATATGAAAAGATTCACAAGACTGTCGAAAAAATCAAAAGTGTGTTAAAGTATGACTGAAATATAATAAGCTAGAAATTTAATTTACTTGAACTTCCAATCAAGATGGCATCATAAATTGCTTTGAAAACCCATCCTGTTTCAAATACAAAGCAACTATAGATAAAATACAGGAGGAGAAATCTTAAAGACATGCCTAACTAAAAAAGAACAGCATCACCATGAAACAGAAATACATAATAGAGGGGGGCAAAAGGTATAGGCCTGCTGGGCTCTGGTTTCAGAAGGATACCAACGGAGGCCTAGGTTTCAGATCCTATAGAAACAGGAATAAAAGTGTCCCACGTAAGATAAGGGACTGAGGCTGAAATTGGGCTGAAAATAAACTGGTACAAACAGCTGCCTGGGGCAAGTAAGCTGTGTGGGCTTGCAGGAAGTATGTCTTCTCAGAAGCTCAGTGCCTAGGAAAGTGAGAATGCTATGGTTTCAGCCACACTATCCCACTGCCTAGCCAACTGGAACAAAACTGCAGGTATCTACCACCAGAGGGAGACAAGTGCCCTGTGCAGCCAATCTAAGACTTTGGTGGGGGCAGGGGCAAGACGGAGAGCCAGTTTAGAATATCTGCAAAACCACTAGAAGGGACTGTGGGGAGGGGGGTACTTCCCAGTCAAAGCTGTACCATGACATAAAGAAAACAAATAAAAACACAGCAACCGAAATACAAAATCCCTTCAAACAAAACAGAAACAGAAAAGTCTGAAAAATACCTAAAAATAGTATGCTTAAAATTTCTTTTTTCTTTTTTTTGCGATGGAGTCTGGCTCTATCATCCAGGCTATAGTGGCACAATCACAGCTCATCGCAACCTCCACGTCGTAGGTTTAAGCGATTCTCCTACCTCAGCCTCCCAAGTAGCTGGGATTACAGGTGTGCGCCACCATACCAGCTAATTTTTATGTTTTTAGTAGAGATGGGATTTTGAAATGTCAGCCAGGCTGGTCTCGAACTCCTGACCTCAGGTGATCCATCTGCCTCAGCCTCCTAAAGTGCTGGGATTATAGGCATGAGCCATCACTTCAAGTGTAAAATTTCTTTTATAAAGGGGGAAAAATATCACAAAACAAGTAGAAGTGAAACAAGGCTAGGTGGAAAAGAAAAAGAATTAAAAAGCTAAAAAATATTTTAACTTAAAGTACGTTTTAAATCATTTTAAAATGAGCAATGGAAATGAAAAACTAATTAAGGGATAAAGTTCAAACTGTAAACATTGAAAAGGAGTTAATAAACTAGAGAATAATAAAGAATTTAACCAGAAAGTTGCAGAAGCAAATTAAGTTTTAAAAATATATATTATGGAGGCCAGAAAATGAAGTTCCACAATACACTGAACAGCAGTTTCAGAACAAGCAAAGAGGCAATGGGAAGAGAAAAGAAAAAATTACACCGAATCATCTATTATCCAGATCAACAACGTAACAAAGAAAATTATAAGCTAATAGATAATCTAACTTTCAAGTAGCAAGAAAAAAAAAATACTAGCTTAATTCATCTAATCTAATTTTTAAGTTATATTTTTTAATGTCGACCGCACTTTAGAGGGCCAAATTGTGTATAAAATACATACTACCCAAGAACACCACAGAGGTCCTGTGGGTGTTTTCCCAGAGGAAAACTGAAATAAGAGGGCCAATAAATAAGGTGCAATTAACAAAAAAAGTCTGACTGGCCCAGTCTTCTGGTGGCAACTTAATAGTCCTCTAAATTCAGTTTCTAACACCCAGAGAAATGAGGCATGAGATAAGAGTGCTTTCTTTGCAAAACTGTGGCAATAAAACTTGTGACTGGGGTAGAGGAGTACTAGAATAGATTACAGAATTGAGTAACAGGATTTCCAGTAAAGAATACAACTTCTTGTTAACTAAAACCAAATATATAAACAAAAAGCAAAGCTAGTGCCATCAACACAATTTATTCAGTCAGAAGTATCTCTTAACCTTTATTTCCAAATTTGAAATAAATAGTAAAGTACTAATGTTGATAATTTAGGCTGCATCATTTACATTATAAAATTTTAACTCTCTTTTTGGAGGTCCAGCTGTGTCTATACAGCTTAAAAATCTGATGGTTTTATCTGAACTAGTTAAGACACACAACTGGTTAAAGTTCTGTGTATTTTAGAGGCACTATCAGATTAATAAACATGCATTAATTTTACCATTATGCAGACATGTCTTCAAAATTTGAAGGTATTTATATCTAGTTATCTACTTCGTAATTTATTTTAATAGAAATACATATCAATGAGAATCTTTTAAAGCTACATAGTAGTTTGAACAGTAACCATATTAAGCCTGAAACACAAAATATAAGACAGAACTTCAGTTCAGTGTGTTTCTCTCAAGATAAAGCATACTCTTGGTTGGTGATAAACAGCACATTCACTTTAATTTAGTCTAAACCTCCACCCACATAATCCTTAAAATTATACTGAGCTCTGGTAGATGAAAATATAGCAGCAGTCCTGCAGCCTAACTGCAAAAATGCAACTGTGTACTCAGCGGAAGGGTTGGTCTCCTTAACTAGCACAGTTCCATCAGCATCTATCTGACGGCACAAAAAACACACCACGTACTTTCTTTAGTTATCTGTAAATGTCAGTAGGCCTCTGGCCCACTGCCATAAGAAACTCTAACTCTGTTCTCTGCTTTATCTCTTTGTCCATTCTTCAGTTATTTAGCACAACCACTACTCTATTTTCATTAGTAAGATATTCTTCTGGGACAAAAATGGGAGCTCCAACAGCTTCAAAAGGAATTCAGCCAGGGGCGATGACTCACGCCTGTAATTCCAAAGCTTTGGGATGCCAAGGCAGGCAGATCACCTGAGGTCAGAGTTCGAGACCAGCCTGACCAACATAGAGAAAGCCCATGTCTACTAAAAACACAAAACTAGCTGAGCATGGTGGCCCACGCTTGTAATCCCAGCTACTGGGAGGCTGAGGCAGGATAATCACTTGAACCCGGGAGGTGGAGGTTGTGGTAAGCCGAGATCGCACCACTGTACTCCAGCATGAGCAACAAGAGCAAAACTCCATTTCAAAAAAAAAGGCAATTACTCACCAACTGCTAGCTAAAATCATGAAAATTAGAAAGCAACACTTATGATTTTTAAATCAAAGTAGTATAACATTTTAAATTGGCATTTATCACCCAGCAATCCCTCTCTTTTATAGCCAAAAAATTTTTAGCATATTCATGTAAAAGCAAAAATTTCCTTTGAAAAGAAATTTTTACATGGGAGAACACTTACTTATTTAGAAAACACCTAAGAATGCACAAACTCATTAACATGAAGAAACACCATCAGTAGCGTTTACGTCTGGCATATAACCAAAACATGAAGTGTTGTTACTTTCCTTTCACACACCCAGAACCCAATAATTTTTATTGCGCGTGCACACGTGTGTGTGTGTGTGTGTGTGTGTGTGTGTGTGTGTATACCAGAGGACTACAATGTAAAAAAAAAAAAAAGTCTTTTTAAAGTATTTCATCTTTTTCTTCTGCTTAAGGTCTGAACTGTACCATCAATCTTATATCACAAGCTGTCCTCAACCTACCTTTTTCTTCCCCACTGACACAAAATTCTATGTTCAAGTGACCCAAGGGTATTCAACATATCCCACACACATATTATCACATATTTTATTTTTTTTTATTTTTTATTTTTTTTTGAGACAGAGTTTCACTCTTGTTACCCAGGCTGGAGTGCAATGGCGCGATCTCGGCTCACCGCAACCTCCGCCTCCTGGGTTCAGGCAATTCTCCTGCCTCAGCCTCCTCAGTAGCTGGGATTACAGGCACGCGCCACCATGCCCAGATAATTTTTTGTATTTTTAGTAGAGACGGGGTTTCACCATGTTGACCAGGATGGTCTCGATCTCTTGACCTCGTGATCCACCCGCCTTGGCCTCCCAAAGTGCTGGGATTACAGGCGTGAGCCACCGCGCCCGGCTATCACATACTTTAAAAAAAAAAAACAACAACATGCCTTTCTTGCATTTTGTGCTTAGAGTACCTTTTCCTTCCTTCTTTCCTGGTGAAATCTAACTCTTTTTTAGGGGCAGTAGTGCCACCTAAAAACATTTGCAATGTTTTCATGAATCCCAAACAGAATAAATTGCTTTCTCTTCTCTGACCCCCTATAGAAGTTTAGGCATGCCTCTTCAATGAGACTTGTCTGACAACTCCATTCATGGGACCAAAGGAGCACAGCGTTTCACTTGGGAAACATCACATCCTATCAGTTATTGTTGCCATAACTTACAGTTTCATAATTACATCTTTCATAGTGTCCATTATCCTGCCTCCAACACCTCCCCTAGACTGAGTGCCTTAAAGAAAGGGATCCAAGAAATTCCCCTTACAGTCAATGATCTTCTGACTTGCCCTTCACATAGTAAGCATGCAAAACCTATTTGACAAATAATAATAATGCTGAATGGACACACTTTAGGAGAAATAGTGAAATGAATTACAGCCGCAGCTTTGGAAAAAGATATAGATGGTAAGGAACCCAAGACATTAAGTCTTAGCATATCAGAATACAATTATACACAGTTAATGTCTCCTACTGCCTCTCTTTAAAGCCTAATTCCCACCCTCTCTGCCCCTAGGAACCACTAAAGTAGGTATGTCTACAGCTGGGCACACTGATTACGGACTATAAAGTAGAGGTTACTATCTGATCCATTTAGAGAAAAAGTTACCATCTTCTTACTTGCTTTTTCCTTCTCTCTGCTCTAGGAATCTAATACTGGCCACCTCTGTGACTCCCTTCCCATTTTGGTTCCACTTTCTTCTCTTATCTCTTCCATCTTCTGTCCGATATCAGCTTTTGCATGAGAGAGCTGGTCTATTTTAGACAGTACTAGTCAGTCAGAGAAACACATTTTATTCTATGCAGTAAAACAAGCTTTGATTTTAATAGACTTTGTAAATCCAACCTCAGCCATTTCTGCTTAAGAAAATCAAGAACAGAGTTTACACAAAAGTGATACAGCACACTTCAAGCACACTTTATTTTTATGTCAAATAGCTTCCTACTGCAATATCCTCATCTACAAGAAACACTAAGTCCTTATTTAGGAATACTAAATTGTGTCACCCTTGAGGCTTAAGCAAGTTTATCATCTGACTTTTAAACATTTTCTATCTCTTAGAAACTACTTCCGTCAAATGCCTAAGTTTTTACTTTCAGTAAGCATGTAAAGGCATTAGCTCTGATTGCCCTAAAGCATTTTCAGGAAAATAGTTCCCATTTGGTTAAACAGTCATCAAATTTTAAGACTAGGACTTCATACTTATTAAGTGCCACTTTTTTTTTTTAATTCAAATCTATACCAGGAGAAATCAGTTTTTGGCCCAGTATCAAAACCTAATCTCCATCCCTCAAGAAATAAAGAAATTTTTCTGCCCTAACATCATACTTCCAACATTTAAGACATTGATCAATTACAACTAATACCTTTATACAATAAAGAGCATCAATCAGAAGGACAAATTTTCTCAGGAAAATAAATTTTGAGTTCAAGGTTATACGAGCATTTTGAATGTTAGACCGTTTTCTAGGTAATACAAGTTAAATCAGCAGCCAAAATACGTTGTCATGGTTGAAATAAAAGGAGGAAAAGGCCAGGCGCCGTGGCTCATGCCTGTAATCCCAGTATTTTGGGTGGCCAAGGTAGGAGGATGCTTGAGCCAAGAAAGTCAAGGCTACAATGAACCGAGATGGTGTCACTGCACTCCAGCATACGCAACAGGAGTGAGACCCTGTCTCCAAAAAAAAAAAAAAACCAAACCTATTTTAAATAGCCAATTTTTTAAAAAAATTACATGACTAAATTATCTTAGTAACGTAAGATTTGTTTAATAAAGTGCCACCAATCCTCTGCCCTTTTTTTTATAGTTACCACATTTCCTTCTTACACCAGGAAAAAAGTTAATAATGGCCACACTTGCAGTCATTCAACATTTCCAAAGCACTTTTGTACTCTGTACAATGTTGACAATCTAGTGTACTATAGCCACCTTTCTTATCACACATTGCAAGACATTAATTATATTCACAATAAATTTCACACTTACTAGTAAAATGCCATTTGTAGTTCAAAATCATTTGAAACTTCAAGAAAAACAGGTGAAGAAAAATAACCTTTCCTGTCAGGTCTAATTTGTGAAATTTTTTGAATTCATGCAATTAGCAACTGTTCAACTATTGTTGAATTACTTAAGAGGGACTATGTTAAAAATGCTAACAGAAGAATTATGTATGTAAACTGTCCTCAATGAGCCTATAGCCCCAGAAAGAGAAAGAACACAATAAGCATCCTGGTACATGAAACCTGCAGTAAGCCACTAAGTCTATACTAAGCACACTTCGAAAACCAAAGACTCACTGTGCCTCAACTTACATTTTAATCAAGAAATTTGAATTTTAATGATTAAAAGTAGTTTATGAAACAAAAATACTACTACTCAGCAAGTTAAATTTTGGGGTAGAGAATGTAATAATTCCAATTACAAGGTAGAACAGATAGCTATTGTCACTATAACTTAAACAAGAGGGATGGTGTGAACAAATCTTCTGGGTTAAAATAGATACAGATCAGATCTGGAGAGAGGAGGTTACAAACACAGAACAGTCATCCTCAAGATTACTTAGTAAATACCCATGCTACCCTTGAAACCATAGGCAAGATTCCAGACTGTAAAAGAAAACTGACTGTAAAAAGACTACTGGACCAACACAATATAAAAAATACATGTCCACTAGTATAATTTAAAAAAAAAGCCCCCATGGCTCGTCATATGGGTATCTATCTCTACCAAAGTCTCAATTTTCTTTAAAGTACTCTATCCTAAATTGAAAATATCATTTGAAAATGTTACATGAAGAAGTATAGAGGAAAAGTCTTCTACAAGATTAGATCAGGTAAGCATATGTACTGTAATACCATATAAATTTTGGTCATTAAATGCATCTAAGTAAGGGCTGTAATAATAAATGAAGAAACCCTGAGATGGATACATTTCCTTGACTGAAAAAGAAATTACAGGGATGAGAGAGAAAGAAAATAGACATTAACCCAGAAAAATAAAAATGATACATGTAGATCAGTATCATAAAATATTTGATTTTAAAAATGGTGATCTAAATATTCAACAAACCTATAAGCTGTGTATAAAGAAAAGTAACACATGCATAATCAGCAGCATTATTAATGCATTTAGTAGCACATGTGAAGCAAAGGACATCAAGGAGACAGCAGACTTCAGGGGATTTGTACACGTGAGCTTTACCTCCCACAATTGCACAGCGTTTTAGGAGCACGTGTATGGGAGTTTTTTTTTCTAGAGACCATCCAAAGCTCTCTGCAGACCTTCAAATGGATTAAAGACCTGAAAAACCTAAGAGTCATCCATATAAGACTATAAAGTTTCCAACATTACAAATATATCTTTACCTTGAAAATGAGCAATATAATAAAGTAAGAAAATAAGTTATAAAAAGAATTAGGTTAAAACAAGCTATCATCAAAAGTCCATGAAAATCTTTTTATGACATTAAAGAAATATACTTCATTCTATTTGTAAGCTGTAAATTTGAAAATTTAAAGTTTTAGGAAACTAAACTAGCTTTACAAAACAGATGTTGCTGCCTATGGCATTTCATCAATTCAAGTCACATTCCTAGAAGACAATATAGCCATCTGATGAGTTCAGCATCAATGGAATGAGCCAAATCCACACAACAGCATTTTACAGAAATAATCAGTGGTTTAAAGCAGGGCATGTGCAAAATTCCTGAAATAACACATACATAATTCACTGCCAAACTCAGATCAATTCAGAATCTGCAGAGGCAAGAAGCATTATTATGGCTCTGAAATCCATATTCAGTAAGGCTGTGTTCAGAAAGTTTCATTTCAATTTCAAGAAAATAAATGACTAGAGAAGCTCAATAATGATTTTGGCAGATATAAGTACCCCTCATTCAAAGCAAAATCATTTTACAGAGCTTAAGATTTTTAAAAAGATAAAGAAAAACACCAATTGATAGGACCTAAGTCTTGAATTTAAGGATGAAATGTCATCAAGTTGAGAAATATAACACTGTATCTACTCAAATATTATAGCTATCCAGACAACAGTTAGAGGCAAAAAGAGTACAATGGAAACAGCTGAAAAAGCACAGCCTTATTAGAGATCAGTTAGAATTGCAATTCTAACTGCACCACTAACAAGCTGTATGACACTGAGCAAGTTACTTCATTGCCCAATGCCTTGGTTTACTCATTTTTAAATCGCCTGTGGCTGTGATGCTCAAGGAACTCCTCTCTCTCTAAGATCCACCAACCCTTAACCTACTTCCCCGCCAGCCTCTGGGGTTCTCCACGGTCAGCATCTCCCCACAGATTCACTCATGTCCTCCTATTCAATAAAGCTTCAGAAAAATTGAAAACTGCTTCTCACAAAAGGCGTGGGAGAAAATGCAGAGTTAGAAAAGTCTCAAAAATGTAAGAAAATCTGGCAAATGAGGAATAAAAGAGAAATCAAAAAGTTTTACAAAAGCACTCCTGTTCTTACAAAGACTCAATACCTGGAAAGCAGATGATAGGCTTTGCTAAAACTTTTCAGATTTATATTATGCTTCCTTACCACAGAAACCAACATAGGACCTTTTAGTCTGAGTTGCCTCATCTGCAAAAATGGGGGAACCAAATTAAATCAGCGGTCTTCAAACCATATTCCTCTCAACTCTCAAGTTTCTTGGAAGTACCTCAGAGACCTCGAGACAAATGTCTGCCCACCATCTTCAGGCAGGAATGTTAACAGTTTTCTGTATGAGGGTTCCATATAAGATTTGGTTTCCCAAGTTTTCCTTATAAAAGGCTTGCAAATGTTTACAAAATAAATAGGCCTTAAACTTGTAACATTCTGTACATGTAATATCATCACTTTGTGGTGGTATTAACTCTACTTGATGCTAGAAACACAGTAACTTTTCTGAAGCTTTTGTTTTAAAATATGTTAATTTGAAATGAACATAAAAATAAACAGTCCAGTGCTACAGCTTTGTGATATAAAAGACATTTAAGGAAAGACTAGCGTTACCCCAAAAGACAAGGGTGAAGCTGGATGTGGTGGCTCATGCCTATAATCCCAGCACTTTGGGAGACCGAGGCAGGCAGATAACCTGAGGTCAGGAGTTCGAGATCAGCCTGGCCAATATGTCGAAACCCCGTCTCTACTAAACATACAAAAATTATCCAAGTATGGTGGCGGGTGCCTGTAATCCCAGCTACTCAGGAGGCTGAGGCAGGGAGAACTGCTTAAACCTGAGAGGTGGAGGTTGTAGTGAGCTAAGATTGCGCCCGGGCGACAGAGTGAGACTCCATCTCAGAAAAACGCAAGGGTGAGAAGTCATTGAGGAATTACTCAAACTTACAAATTGAACAACTTGACCATATGATTTTAGTAAGAAACAAAGAAACCCCATCACACAAATAGTTTTGGTGAATAGGCCAGCCAGAGAAAAAATTTTATCTTATGGAAGAAAATTACATGTCATAATGGTATCTGCAAAAGTGAGACTTTCAGAAGGCTTCAAGATGCATTTCTTTGAAATGCCAATGGTAGGCCTATCACAGTATCTACTGATCTGCTTCCAAAAGTCAACCTAACTCCAAGTTTCTGCACATGAACGGATTAAGGTTTTATGGACCACAATCTAGCAATCTGCCTACTTTGGGAGAGACCAAAATTTAACAGAACCTAACCTACCATAAAACTCCAGTGATTCAGACCAGCTGCTCACGAGTCAGGAGCTGCCAGATGTAAACAGAATTGCTGCATTCCATGACTGCTATCAGCTAGGAGTAGCTACTGCCTAGGAAGAACTTGTAAGAACTTTCCTGGCTAGCAAAAGACTGCTGTCTCAGTACCTATGTTGTAGATACTTCATGGCAATTCTCCCAACAATCCTATTTTTCAATGTAGATGGATGTTCTGATTCCTAAATTATAAACCTTTCACCAACTGCCTTGCTTCTAGTATGCGTTCTGCTGTTTGCTGCCATGACTTTTAACATAACACCCAGTCTCATTGCCCTCTATAAGCTCCTCTAGTTGCTATCTGGTCATTCTCGATCTCGCACTCCATATGTGTCTTCCTTTGGTCTACCTCTATCTTGTTCTGACCCACTGTATCCCCTAGACCTGGCTCCTGCCCTTAATCCTAAACCTTCTTTGTCTTGCCTGCAGACCCCAGTTTGCTATCTTAAGCTAGTCTGGCTAGAGTTCAGAATTGGCAAAGAATAAGATGTGCTCCCTTTCAGAATTTATAAAATGGCTTATATTAAAAAACAGAATAATATCGCTGCCAAGAAAAAGCAGCAGTGTAGCGTCAGTGGTGATCACAGCCAGCACAAATACTGCTTCTTTACTGTCTCCTCTGGTGGCTACCTAAAACACTATCAACTCTTTCTTCCAACTGTACATGGCCTCCTACTTACTCAACTACTTATATGGTTTGCCTTCTGAAACACACAAATTGATCTTCATATTGCTGCCAGAGCATAACCAGAACTCAGAAAATGGTGAATAGCAATGGAGCCTATTAAAGAGAAGTCAGATTTTATCCTCATCCATGTGCTCTAGGAGTGCTGATGGCAAAAGCACTTCAAAACACCAGTTAACAATAAATTCCAGCAATACAGGATAAATGAGATGGCACTTCAAAAAGAGGTACTGTAATACAAATTTTTTTCAAGTCATGTTTTTTAAACGTTTTTCCTAGCTTTTTTACACTCAATGAGACTCAAGTAGAACTAGTCCTCTTCTCATCAGCTACTTGGGACCATGCAGACATAAGTTCCTGTTAGAGGATTCCTTCCCTCCCCACCCCATAGAAGAAGCACAATGGTCATCCCATCCACTCTCTACAATAAACACCTTCTCAACTGTTCTACCACTAAAAGATAAAAAGAAAAAGAAAGTCTTTTAAAAAGAAGAGCTAAGTCCTTTTCCTCCCTACCGTTTTTTTGGCCAGAGGGAGGGAGAAAGCCTGAGCTACCAGCCCATTCAGAAGAAAATGGGTTACAAACGGAATGATAAAAACAAGTATATTTAAATAAATGGCCACAATCCATTTGAATTATTCCAATTATTTTCCTACCTTATCCTTTCATTCAAATCTATCTTCTGCCATTCCTGGAGCTTGAGAAAGCAGTAACACTTTCTGCTCTGAGGAAATGAAAACTTCCTCACTATTGGGATGATCATAACCACACATATTAAATCCTCCTTTAAAATATATTTAATATAAATACAGCATTTTCTGCTTTGCAAAATTTACAACACACTACATAGCTAAAAACTTTATTTTTTTGCTTCCTTTGTATAAAGAAAACATAAAGTGGCAATGATAAATTGGACAAAACTAAAAAACCTACCAAACTTTTGGGGATTAACTTCAGCAGTTATAGAGATACTTAGGCATTATTATTATGATTATTAAAATGAAGTCTCACTCTGTCGCCCAGGCTGGAGTGCAGTGGCGTGATCTTGGCTCAATGCAATCTGCTCCTCCTGGGTGCAAGCGATTCTCCTGCCTCAGCCTCTCGAGTAACTGGAATTACAGGCATGCACCATCACACCCAGCTAATTTTTGTATTTTTAGTAAAGACAGAGTTTCACCATGTTGGCCAGGCTGGTCTCAAACTCTTGACCTCAGGCGATCCACTTAGAAATTATTATATTTCAGAAGCTGTCAAACCATAGGAACATCTAAAACCTTAACCTTAAGCACAAGCTAACAGAGCCAAAGTATTACTACTTCTAATTCCTTCTAGTGAAGGAATAATACTTCTTCAAGCGTGCCAAAGTAAAATTATTTAAACCAATACATTTAAGACCCATCAGTTTCATGAATGAACATCTATCAGTGAAGAAGGATAAAAAAGTTACAGACAGGGGGAAAAAAAAAGTAACAATATGCAAAATTAGCAAGCTGGGGGGCGGTGGATAGCAAGTAGCCTGTCTTTTTTTAATAACACCTGCCCTCTTCTTATTGAATCTAAGGATCCAGAGCATTACAAAGTTAGCAAAGCACTGATTTGCAACTGAGTATCTGTTTGTATTTAAACATCCTGAAAGAAGATAAAACACTAAAATAAATCTGCATTCTCTAGAGAGTTCAGTGTTTACCAAGTTAAATAAGAAAACATCAGACTTCTTTATGCCCTGTTTTGTAGATTTGACTTTGGAACCACACTTCATAATTACAAAAAGATTAAATTCTTCTTACACATCCCCTAAAAATCAAAAATAAGATGAAACAAAAGCACCTCACTGTGTAACCAGTTGGTGACAAAACCACCAAGAGGAATTATTCTGAGTGACCTTTATGGACAGTAAAGGCACATTCATAATGAGACATACACTAAGAACAAAGAAAATCTGTAAATATACGAATAGTCATACACCGTGTGAGGTTTCAATCAACAGATAGACCACATAGATGATGGTGGTCCAATAAGATAATAAAACTGAATTCCTACTGCAGCGTTTCTTTTCTTTTGTTTTTTTTTTAGTATAATTTTTTGTAGAGATGGGGTCACCCCATGTTGCCGAGACTGGTCTCAAAATCCTGGGCTGACATGATTCCTCTGCCTTGCCCTCCCAAAGTGCTGGGATTACAGCTGTGAGTCACCACTCCTGACTTTTTCCACGTTTAGGTATGTTCAGATAAACAAATACTTACCATTGTGTTACTCCTGCCCACATAATTGAGTACAGTAACATGCTGTAGCCTAGGAGCTACATAAAGCCGAGATGTATATAGTAGGCTATACCGTGTGTGTTTGTATAAGAAAACTCTGTTGTTCACACATCACCTAAAGAGGCATTTCTCAGAAGGTATCCCTGTTATTAAACGATACATTGCTGTATTTCAGTAACAGACAACAATAAAGAAAGAGTTAGCAAAGAACTAGTAATATTGATGAAGTGTTATTATTCTAAGAGTGCTGTATTTATACCATGGGATTAAAGCAAATAAAAAATTATGTTGAGAACCAGCAATTTGGGCATGGGAAAAAGAGGATACAGACAGATGTAAGAATGATATTAAGTAAAAACGTTATAGTCCTCAACCTGAATTGCCAAGTGTAACAGTATGAATTACTATGTACTTCATGTTTTTAAAAAAGGGGGAGGAAAAAGACATGTTTCTGGGTCTGTTCACTGAAAAGACCGAAAAAGAATGACTAAGTAAGTAGCAACAAGAATCCTCTGTGTTCAAATTGTGGTCTCCAATATGCTCCAATTAAAGGAACCATAATTCCTTAGCAAAACGGCTAATTTCGGAGCTGGAGCATAACATGTTTAAGATAAGCCAGGAACATGTTGTCATACCAAAAAGCAAGGAGGGTACCAGTGACTAGTTAAGAGTCATGTCAAAACTACTCAGAGGTCACTTTGAATAGGTTTCCACTACACAAAGATAGGAAAATTTAAACATCAAGAAGGTTAACAAGCCAGGTGTGGTGGATCACACAGTAATCCCAGCACTTTGGGATGCCATGGCGGGTGGATCACCTGAGGTGAGGAGTTCAAGACCAGCCTGGCTAACATAGTAAAACACTGTTGCTACTAAAAATACAAAAAATTAGCCAGGTGTGGTGGAGCGTGCCTGTAATCCCAGCTACTCAGGAGGCTGAGGCAGGTGAATCACTTGAAGCGAGGAGGTGGAGGTTGCAGTGAGCCAAGTTCGCACCATTGCACTCCAGCTTGAGCAACAGGAGTGAAACTCCATCTCTCAAAAAAAAAAAAAAAAAGGAAAACAACTGCAATAGATTGAAACACAGTATGTTTAAATCCATGAGTTCATGATAATATTCAAAAATAGAAATTCACAGGTCATCTGGAGAAACAGTTACCTATCACCCCATAGGAGAAAGTTAATATAAATACATCTCTCTGAGAACCTTTCTTCAAACGCTATTCAAATCATGCTTCTCATTTCAATATGAATTCAACTGTTCTAATCACAGCCGAAAGAGGACAAAACTAATCCAATATTCTATATAAAGAAAAAAGGCTGGGCACAGTGGCTATAATCCCACACTTTGGGGGGCTGAGGCAGGAGCACTGCTTGAGGCTGGGAGTTCAAAACTAGCCTGAGCAACATAGCAAGACCCTGCCTCTACCAAAAAACATTTCTTTAATTAGCCATGCATGGTGGTGCACACCTGTGGTCCTATCTACTTCGGAGGCTAAGACGTGAGGATCAGTCACGCCCCAGAGTTTCAGGGGTCACAGTGAGCTCTAATTGCCACTGTAAACCAGACTGGGTGACATAGCGAGACTCTTACTCTAAGAAAAAATAAAGCATCAGGATAAAAAGGAAATAGTATTACCTGACTGAAAGTATGATGTAAAAAATGGCAATGTTAAAGCCCCCCACCAAGTCTTCATTTATGCATTCCAATTGATACATCTTTATAAATATATTTTGATGAAATAAAATGCACCTACGCAAAAATCAACAATGATTATGAGGCATGCTCAGAGCCTAATGGTTTTTTAAATTGCCAACAGTTTAGGTACCATTAACTGTGGACTTTAAATGTTGCAAGTATATTACAGACAGAGCTAGCTTTGAAGTTTGCTTCCTGAGGAAAAACTACAAACCAAGGAGGTATACCTCAGTATTCAACATCCTTAAAGAAGTTCCACTCTGGATTAAATGAGAACCCTAAGGCCACACTGAGGAAATATTTTTAAATTATATCCAGAAAAATCACCATGTACCAGAGTATATATCCCTTCATGCCTTTGATTTTTAAAATAGATGACTATTACAGCTGTGCCACATTCTCAATCTCTGGCCCTTTCTGATGCCTTGCCCCAGTAACCATTACCAACCTACGCTTCTCTGAAATAATGCCTCAAAAATCATGGCTCTTCACTCAGTTTATATATTCTAACCCATCTAACCTTTTCTATGCTTTCCTTCCTAAGTATTTTCCTTATTATTCCTTATTGCTTCCTACCAAATGCTGAGGGCGTGGTCAAATAACTATTAGAGCCCAACCTCCTACCACAGTGAGATCTGTTTCAGAACTACTTGGAAGTCCCAAGGCAAATATCAGTCAAGACGATACCACCTCAAATGAATCCTCAAACTTTGGTAAAGCCCAGAGGACTTCAAGTGATTCTACTCTACTCTATCTTACCCTATTCTTCCAAGTGGTCCTAACCTAGAATAAGTTAGGATTCAAGATTTAACCATGGCTTAACCAAAATTAGGCCTCCTCCTGAAATAGTCTTCTAAAAATTCTAAGAAAGTTAACCATTTCTCCCTTAATTTTTTTTTCTTTTTCTTTTTGGAGACGGAGTCTCGCTCTGTCGCCAGGCTGGAGTGCAGTGGCACAATCTCAGCTCACTGCAACCTCTGCCTCCTGGGTTCAAGTGATTCTCCTCCCTCAGCCCCCCGAGTAGCTGGGACTATAGGTGTGTGCTACCAGCTAATCTTTGTATTTTTAGTAGAACAGAGTTTCACCATGTTGGGCAGGCTGGTCTCAACCTTGTGATGTGCCCACCTTAGCCTCTCAAAGTGCTGGGATTACAGGCCCGAGCCATTGTGCCTAGCCTCCCCTAAATTTTTCCAATGTTTTGGGCAGTCAATTGCCACAAACTAAGCCCATTTGAGAAAAAACAATTCAAGACCGATTCAGCTGCCCTCCCTTCCCATTGTAACTTACATATGACATGAGATACACCATGTGGGAAGGGGGCAGGCAGGACTATTCGAAAAAGTCTTAATGGTTTGTTAGAAGAGGCACCTTTAAATGATTTCTAATCACTACAATAATATACAGATATTCTCTAAACTGTATTTAGAGGATCCAAATCTTCATGAAATCATTGCAGGATAGAGTATAAATTGGATTATACATCTGGGTCTGCAACTACATTCAAGGAAAGTCAACTGCTTTGAAATGTTGCCACGATTACATTCCTAAATCAGAAAAATCACTAAGCAAATGGTATGCATAATACTGTTACTTCTCTCAAACCTCTCAGAGCAGAGAGCATTTAATAAATGTTTGTTGGATGAAGTGCCTTATTTCATGGACCCTATATGGTACCTCCTAAGCATTCTTTTTAACACCTCCCTAAAATTTGAAAGAAAAAAAAACCAGCCCAAAAGCAACCCTAGACAGTAACCAACATATACATATATTTCTGTAGTGGTATCAGAGAGCCCTAACATCCAACCACACGTCCTTCAGGGAAAATGCGTATAATCTGTATAGCACCTAACATTAATCGTACAAATACACTACACAAAAACAATCAAGAATTCTAAAATCCAAAAGCAGAAATGTGCCCCCCAAAAAAAAAAAAAAAGCCTCCACAAAGGCTGCCTGGGTTTAGGGAAAATGTAAATAGTAAACTGGCATAATGAATAAAGAAACTTCTAAATAAAGCTAATGAAAGTGGAGCAGCATTTATAAATGAAAGCTCATCAGGCGATGCTGAAAAGCACCCTCGTGGTTTACCACCTGAAGCTATCAACTTGAAAAGCCTACAAAAATCAACAGAACTAGTTTCCAATCACAATGAATAAATTCACCACTATATGAAAGAGGAATAAAGGAGACAAAGAGAGGGAAGAAAGGACTATGAAGAAATCTAGTGAAACTTTGTGACAGCCTAATTATGCCCCTAGACAGCAGAAGAAAACTTCCCACTGCATTCCTGCTCAATGGTCCTCTGTTAGAACACCTTTCATGCCTCTTCCTTAAAATAGTGCCCAAAATGGCCTTTCGGACCTTTCCAACCATCGCTGAAACGTAGACCAGCAGTGCCCAACAGGGCAGCCTCTAGCCATATGCAGCTATTGAGCATGTGAAATGTGTTCTGACACCAGGGATCTGAATTTTTCATTTTATTTAACTTTAATTAACTTAAATAGCCACATGTGATAAGTGGCTACCATACTGAATAGTGCAACTTGACAGTCAAAGTCCTAATATTTTATTACTGAAGGCAGTTTTGCTGACAAAAAAAAAGAAATGTACCTTTAAGACAGAAAGGTGGCTGATTCTGCCTTAGAGAGGCATGAACTCAAGAGAAAACAAACAACACAAACCTTTCTTCAAGGGCATCTCTAAGTATCAGCCTACAAGGCTCCTAAATACTAAAAGGTATAGCCTGAAACTGCCTGATTTATACTTTAGGGCAGATGAATTTGGGAGTCAGAAATAATTTTTATAATATGCAAGATAAATATAAGTGACAAAAGAACAGGATGGAAAAATAAACCTAGAAAGTTCAAAGATTTTGCTTAAACTTCGTTACAAATAAAAGCAACTACTCATCACAAGACCCAAACACCTCTCTCTACATTTATAAAGGTGTCTCCTTCTTAAGTATACTCCTGCCTATATCATTTCAATCCTAGCTAGATCCCATTTCATTTAACACTTTTGTTAGATAGGTCTCTGCTGGGCAGCACTTTCTAATAGCATTGTGACATATTACTAAGACTGTAAAGCAATGTGAGAGTAGGCACAGAGTACTGCAGTTTAATGAATAACTACTAAAATAAGTTGAAATAATGAAAAAAATTTTTGAAGTATTTATTAAACTACATATATAACATTACTTTCCAAGAAAACTAAATCCACCAGATAATCATATTACAGTAAGTCCTCACTTAATACTGTTGATAGGTTTTTGAAAACTGCAACGTTAAGTGAAATAACATCTAACAAAACCAGGCTTTTTTCCCTCATCGATGTTACAATAGAACAACATTGAAGGAAAGGACGTTATTCAAGGACCTGCTGTATGTCATTTCATTTAATGTCAATTTCCAAGAACCTACTGACAACATTGAGAACTTACTATATACTTTAGTAATTAAAATTTTAAGTTAGCTTAAAATATCCTCTTAGAAACAAACCCATGAGATTAAATGTGAACTATTTAATAATGACAAGTTAATTTTCATAAATGGTAAGGGTTGATATTATTTTCCTATTTGAATAAAAGTAACTCAAGATAAAAGATTCACATGAAATCAACAAATCTTCTGAGCATCACAGAATTCAATCCCACAATTTTATTTTCAGCTGAGTATACTATGACATTATTTCTTATAAACAAGCCCTTTCTACTAGAAAGATTTTTTAAGCCCAATTTCACATAGTTAAAATTATTCCATAAATACTGAACATATGGAGCAAGTTAAATAAAATATGCTTCTCCAACCTAATATGGTATTAAGAGTTCATCTCCTGCAGCTCAGATAACAAAACAAAACCTTAACCTACATCCTGAGTAAAGCACATTGCATAGAAAACAAAATCAAATAGATTCACCCTTAATAATCGAAGTGATTCCTAAATATATGTAGTCCTTACTGACAATAAAACCACAAAAGAAATGACACAGAATTACAACATACATTATTACCTTTCTTCTGAAACTAAAAATCCAAGTACAATCTCAGAAAGGGAAGAGTTATGCTCAAGGCAACTCCCTGACATGCTCCCATTAGATCAGGCTATCTTCTTGAATGCTACTATGGCAATCAGATAGCTAGCCTAAAAAGAAAACAAAACTACTACTGTCAATTACAGTCTCAATACTAGCATCTAAAAAGTCTAGCTGGAAGAAAAGCCACTTACAAATGAAGCATAAAGCCTATTGCTCCGAATTTGCATGGCTTGATGAACTTTTACAATTTAAACTCCATCTCCCACACTCTTCAAATAAACCAAGGCTTCCTTCTCCACCAACTCCCTCTCACAGGGAGGGAGGGGGAAGGGAGTGGGAAGGAGTGGGGAGACAAGGTGTACAAGAAAGAGGAGGAGGGAAAACAAGAAGGAAGGAGGGATCTCCCAGGTACATAAAATCAAACCAGGAATTTTTACCTTTGAACTGCTCGCAAATCAAAGACAAAAGCAAGTATAGAGGGGCATATGTTTTGAAGTAAAAAAACAATACTACTAAAATTATTTGCAAGTTTCTTCTAGAGTGCAAAAGCTCTTTTTTTTTTTTGAGATGGAGTTTCACTCTTGTTGCCCAGGGTAGAATGCAATGGCGCAATCTCAGCTCACTGTAACCTCCGTCTCCCAATTCAAGCAATTCTCCTGCCTCAGCCTCACAAGTAGCTGAAATTATAAGCAAGTGCCACCAAGCCCAGATAACTTTGTATTTTTAGTAGAGACAGGGTTTCACTATGTCGGTCAGGCTGGTCTCGAACTCCTGGCCACAGGTGAACTCTCACTTCAGCCTCCCAAAGTGCTGGGATTACAGATATGAGCCACCGCACCCAGCAAAAGCTTTTTTAATTTTACTACTTTGTAATTTATTCTCCCCAATTCCTAAATCTGAGGCTTCTAATTTACCTACATATACTGATCATTACCAAATATGGAATCCTTTTATTTCAAGAGGTATAAACCTTACAGAGAATTATTCAGATACCAGTTAGAAAAAGCTGAGAAATGCTTTCTGAAAGCTTTGCTCATCAGCCCAGAATTTAAAGTTCATACCTAGCAAACACAGTGTTGCATAGATTTCCCTGAAAACACAAACAAACACACAAGCACCCCTTGAGAAAACTGTGAAGTATCTTTAAAATTAAGTCACAGCTACTCTGCCTACGGGGCAGCCCTGCTCTGTCTATGGTGCAGCCATTTTCCTGTACTCTGCTGCTCTAATAAACTTGCTTTGCTTTCACTCAAAAAAGTCACAGTAAATAAGTATAGGATTCCTCAGTAATATAAATAAATACTTTGGATACAAAGTTCTAAAACTGTTCACTTTTTAATCAACAACTTGGGTTAAACAATAACTATAAAATAGAATATTCCTCTACCTATATGTTACAGTCATGGTAACAGAAACTCTAAACTGCTTCTTGGACCATCTGACTCATCTTGTTATGCAGTAACTCAGTTATTGAAGTCAAGAGCCATTTAGTGAAACTGGAATTCTTTTCTAAGAAACTTTCTCTCTTCCCTTAGATGAAAAGAATTTAAAAGCTTCAGAACATCTATTTCAAAGATATGAGGCTGAATCTAGTATTTTCAAAATATAAACCAAGAACCTAATCAAACACAAAATCACAATTTCAATACTATAATTATATATTCATCCCAAATTTGAGTGAAGTATATACAATACCAAAATTTCCTGCTATTCACCAGAAATATTTAAGGAAAATATAATTTTTCAATAACAGCTTCTTTCTCTTGATCTCCTCTAAACAATTCAGACAGGTGTAAGAATGACTGGCTCAAAATCACTTCACTCAACATGCTCAGAAGCAAAAAACAGTACAGTCCATACTGTAACTAAAAACCTTCTACCTATATGGCCAACAAATGCATTTGGTTAGTTCTGCACTATTTTATCGCAAAAAAAAATTCTCAAACATAATAATTTTTGTTGCCTCTCAGACATACACTTTTATTGGACTGATAAACTAAATTCAGGCCACCCTATTTAAGAATGTAAGCCTATCAAGCTGGTCTCACATCACTACTACCAACTAATATATCCTAATGTTCAAGGCACCCTTAAATTTACAAATTATCAAAATCTGCATTAAAATTCCAATAAGTATCATTATATATGCATAAATTAAACTAACAGTAGGTTAATACCTTGTAAATGTTTCAATAAAGAGGTTTGTTATTTGGAGTTGGTAGTTTAAAATATCTTATTTTTGCTTTACTTATTATCAATAATACAGCATAACATAATATGATCTTTGTGCTTTTTTCACCCACAAATGAAGTAGTCTAAATGACAATCAATACTTACTCTAAGTGAACATTCCTTGTTTCCTTAAGTGACAAAACCATATTACATCCTATTGTCTAAGGAATTAAGCCAAAGAAGTCTGACACAATATGGTTCCTATCCATCCTTCCAGCATCAAACATCCTCTTAACCTGCCCCTCTTATAGCAGACATCCTATAAACTCTGAACATGTGGAATTACTAAGATTCCCATTCAGTATCTCCTATTGTGCTAAAACACAAAAATCTGAAGTGCTGGAATCCTAACTTCCTTACTTTTAGATCTATAATGCCTAGCACAGTATCTAGAAAAGAGTATGTTTAACAGCTAAAATTAATGCCAGCCCCTTTCCCTACACTGAAGTTGATTCATTTTGATACCAATAAATTAAAGCTCTCCTTTCACACAAAAGTTCAATATTTAAGGATCAAAACACCAGATGTGATTAAAAATACAAAAAACACCAATTTAATGGTCCTTACTGCATCTTCCCAAGAATGATGCAACCACCTCTCAATACTCTCCTTACCATCAATGTTTCTGCCCCAATTTATGTAACGTATTGCAGCCCAGATTAATCCTCCAAACTGTTCACCTAATTCTCTCCTCAAGACTCTCAAGAGATGGGCTAATGGTCTAATGAATGGTGGTAATGCATTAACCCAGTATTCAAGGTCCCCCATGATCTGATTTAAATTACCTTTTCAAACTTTTTTCTTCCTCTTCTGTTTATTACAACTTCTTGACAGACAAGTTGAAATTCTAGCTATGACCTATACTTTGTACATGCCATCTCTGCCCTTGTGACTACACTTTCACTAAGCTATCTTTCCTCTCTCCTGCCCCTAAAACCGGCATGTCCTAATTTACTCTCTGGAGCATGCATGCATGCATGCATTCATTCATTCATTCATTCATTCATTCATTCAGAGATGGGGTCTCACTGTTTATTTGTTTTTTTGCTTGCTTGTTTGTTTGAGGCAGGGTCTCACTGTGTTACCCAGGCTGGTCTCAAACTCATTCATTCATTCATTCATTCATTCATTCATTTAGAGATAGGGTCTCACCATTTATTTGTCTGTTTGCTTGCTTGTCTGTTTGTTTGAGACAGGGTCTCACTGTGTTACCCAGGCTGGTGTCAAACTCCTTGGGAGCCACTGATCCTCCCGCTTTGGCTTCCCAGAGTGCTGGGATTATAGGCATGAGCCACCACACCCAGCCTGAAGCATTATTTTTAATGCTACTTCCTCCAAAAGACTTGCTTAATCCTGGTATGTATAGGTCACCTCTACTCTTTCCAGTTCCCAGAAGACTTTATCTATAGCTCTATCTATTACAGTGCCTACTACAAGCGTAGTACATCCTGTTTCTGATATTCATCACTCCTACTAGCATCTAAACCTCCAAGAATCAATGCTTGGCTCAAGAAGGAAGGGGAGAGCGATGCTTCTGGAAGAAAGCTATACAAAGGTCCAATAGCAGTTGGAAAAAGTGAAAACCACGGTGATAGCTGCTCACAGAGAACACCAAGTTTAGTTTAAACATGTACTGACTGCTCAGGGAAAAACTGTAAAAGGTCACTGTACTGATCAATGTAAGAAGCATAAAGCCATGTGGGCTATTAAATCCACTTTCCTGGGTTCCATATTCACAAACATTCTATTTAATGTAGGGGATTCAGCTCCTCAAGAGAAATTTGGTGGTCTGAAAAATAGTTACTGTAGCAAAGACTAATATGTTATTATTGTATATGATTTAACACTGAACATCTCCAACAAAGATGTATCTGACTAGCAAGGAAATCCCATATCAATGTATAAAATACGCCACAGTGATATATGGCAGCAAAGTTACTAAGGACGGAAAACTTTAAGGAAATTATCTACTGTTGTCCTCAAGAAAGAAAAAGTTTTAACACTTTGCCTTTCTTTTCTTTAATGTTCTGCTAAATACTTTGACATTTTTAATGCTTTGGTGATAATTTGGAAGTTTTTCCCTTTACCATGCTAGAATATTAACTGAAGCCCCCAACTCAATTGTGCTGGAATGTGTGCTCTCTCCTGTGACAGTGCCCTTTGCCTAAAAAAGACAGGCAGCGTGACACATGAGCATGACCAAGAGGGTGCCTGAGCACCCACCCACCCTGAAGAAAATAACCTATGAGGGAATAAAACAGGAGCCTGATGTAAGCAAAGTCAAGTTTTTTATAAGCAACTATCTGGTGGTATTAAGGGTGCAACATGGCAAAACTTAATCTTGGGAAGCTGGCAGAGATAAACGATCAAGCACATTTTTTAAAAAACTGTATTTCAGACCTGCAAATTTGGCTGTCTTGAGCCATAACTACATTCCTTTTAGTTTCAAACAAGATTAGTAAAATCCTATCAGCCTCCTCCCACACCCACAAAAACAGTTCATGTCTAGCCCATCTATCATCTCAAAATGATGACATCTTACAAAGGTCAAAAAAATTGGCTAAACATTTTAAACTGGAGAAACAAACTGCTGATGTTGCAGCAGGAACAAAAACTTGAAAGAGGCAAAAACATGAACAGAGAAGTACTTCCCCTATCACAGCATTTATCACGCAGGATTGTACCTTCCTGCTTACTTACCTAACTGTCCCATTAAAGTATAAAGTCTGTGAGATGAAGAGCTGAGTGACACAGTTCAACTGTGAATGCCCAATACCTAACACATTATCTGGTCCTTATTTGAAGTGCAGTAATATCTGATAATTGAATAAACAAAAACACATAGCAAGAGTAAAAAGAACCCACTAAAACCTCATAAGCATCCTCAGAATTATACCAAAATAAGGTGCCTTAAATTCAAAATGCGTTAGTCAATGCATTTTGAAAAAATGAAAAATGAGCAACTAGTTACACACCTCATTCTCCTGGAAGTTAGTGACCACGTCTTTCCCAGCACAAACATAGTTGTCTAGCACTCAACACACGCTTGTTGGATTTAATTTTACACTTCCCCTCGTCCTCCAAGTGTAAGAGATTCAATAACACAGAGATTCAATAGCATAACTATCTAATCAGCCTTTCTCTAATTAAACTTTAGTCATTTCCAAAACTATGTAATTTTTTTTAACCCAGAGGCATTCAATGATCAAGTTTACTTCAAATAATATTTTCTGCAAAAGTCAAAACACAGAATAAAAGATAATTAATAAAATGGAATTTTTATAGCTCTCCAGAATATCCAATAACCTTCAAATCTAATATTTAACACAATGGCAATTACTGCCCACTCCTTTTAAATATAACAAAGTCAAGGTCAGTTTTTAATTCTGTTGAAAATAACAGACACTCAGAGATTCCTGCAATGCCAACAATTATGTCAACCAGCCAACATTTACAACAAAGGCATGCTTTTTATATCAAACATCCCTATACCCTACCTCTGAAACTCAGTTCAGTGCTCTATGTACTTTTTGGTATTTTCCAGAAATTCGGTCTTCAGGAAAAAGTTTCATACTTAAAACACCAGCAAATTTTTTTTTTAACACTAACACCAAACTTTTGAGAAAAAGATAAAGAAGTTGTAAAAGGCTCTCCAATTTCAAATTTCTTCCCCAAATTAACCCAACACAAAATCTGTAATTTAATAGAAGGGCTTATCAGCATTAAACAAAGCACTTAAGGCAAGCAGTAAAATATTCTAGTACTGGGTTGTTTGTTTGTTTGAGACAGGGTCTTGCTCTGATGCCCAGGCTACAGGCTAGAGTGCAGTGGTGTAATCTCAGCTCACTGCAGCCTCTGTCTCCTGGTCTCAAGTGATTCTCAAGCCTCAGCCACCCAGCAACTGGAATTACAGGCATGTGTCACCCCACCTGGCTAATCTTTTAGTGTGTGTGTATTTTTTGTAGAGACAGGATTTCACCATGTTGCCCAGGATGGTCTGAAACTCCTGACCCTCAAGTGATCTGCCCACCTCAGCCTCTCAAAGTGCTGGGATTACGGATGTGAGCCATCATGCCCGGCCTATACCATAATTTTTACAAGTTAGAATAAAAAGTGTCAAGGTAAAAAAGCCAATTACACACATGATTCTAGTCAGCTCAAAAACATTTGGAAGCTGTGTGTGAATAATAAAGAGATAAGCTTTTTAAATTTTCTTTTTCTGTACATAACTGGACTTATTTTTTAACTTAGATAGTGACTTTTATGAACCTCTAATCAAGCAAAGTGAACTAAGGAGGAAGATACTCATAAAGAACTAAATTTCAATTATATCATGTTATTAGTATATATTTTCCACATATTAAAATCTCTAACTAGCATACTGTTAAAGAAAGGCAGATGCCTATTTTCACCAGTATTCCAGTATTTTAACTAAAGCTAGATCAGTATTATACAAAAATAAATTTATTTCTGAAGAAAATAAAGACATCTATATTCAATTCATTCATTTTATTAATCTAAGTGATTTTTAAGATTTCTTTACAAAGAGATGTGAATATAAAGATTAATTCATTGTTTATGTCCACAGTGTAGACAGTAAAATCCCTAACCATCAAACCTAACTTTCAGAAGCATTCATTATTGTATACATATTAATTTAAATGTAATTTAAAATATACAGCAATTCCAAGCAAAATTATTCTGATAGTAAAACATCAAAATTGAACTAAAGTCCTATTTAGAAAGTGTTCAAGCTTTTAATGCCAAAAGCCATTTTTAAAGAAGTTCTTACCAAATTAAGTTCAACTGCCAATTTTTAAATGAAATAGCAAAACTATCTGTAACACTACCTTTATTAATCAAAGCTGTAACAGACTAGCTTAAGCTGTTAGTGCCATTATAAACTAATCTTTTCAAAAAACATATATCAAGTAATTATGAAATAAATTAAAATCTGCATAATCTGAATTACTATTTCAATTAATATTTATTTCTTCTAAACCCTATTGCCTTTTACTCAAGAGATTTCCAAGAGAAAACTATTATTTATATAGCCAACTTCCAGATTCCTACTTCTCTTAGACCATCAAAACACACATACTGGATTTTAAAAGAAGCCATAGGGCAGACGTGGTGGCTCACACCTGTAATCCCAATACTATGGGAGGCTGAGGTGGGTGGATCACTTCAGGTCAGGAGTTCAAGAGCAGCCTGGCCAATACAGTGAAACCCAATCTCTACTAAAAATACAAAAATTTGCCAGGCATGGTGGTACATGCTTGTAATCCCAGTTACTTAGGAGGCAAGAGAATCGCTTGATCCCGGGAGCCGGAGGTTGCAGTGAGCAGAGATTGTGCCACTGCACTCCAGCCTGGGAAATAGCAAGACACTGTCTCAACGATAAAAGGGGGACCATAAACAAAAGTTTTTTGCTTTGGTATACCTACACTGTCAGAGGTTAAATTTTATATATGGTCTACTAACCTGAGAATTAATTAACCAAATAAGATACCAGGTAAAATTTTAGGCATAATACTTAGTCTTATGAAAACTACAAAGTTGGGGGAAAAAATGTGTGGTTCCGCATTTTTAAGCAAAGCAGTATCAACTAATATGCTACTGAATTCAAACCTCAGTAATTACTCTGCAGTCCCTCTAGTGTTCAACTAAGTTAAATTAACAATCTCAATATGGTAAAAGCTGCCACTTATTTGATAACTACTATATCCTACACATTAAATAAAAATGAGTTTAATAACACAAAAGAAAGTATAAAAACAAATCAGCAGCCAGGAGTGGTGGCTTGTAATAGCAACACTTTGGGAGGCTGAGGCAGGCAGATAGCATGAGCCTAGGAATTCAAGACCAGCCTGAGAAACCCACAGTGAAACTCCATCTCTATAAAAAAATACAAAAATTGACCATTTGTGGTGGTGCATGCCTACAGTCCCAGCTACCCAGGAGGCTGAGGTGGGAGGATCACCTAAGCCGGGAAGTCTAGGCTGCAGTGAACCGTGATGGCGCCACTGCACTCCAGCTTGGCTAAGAGGGTAAGACACTGTCTCAAAAAAAAAAAAAAAAAAAAAATCGGTAGTACTGAATTTTTCCCTGTAAATCATTTAAGTTAAGATTCAGAAAGAAAGAATAAATCCAAAACTACTTTACACTGCAAAATTGATCATCAAGCACCTACCACAATGCCTAGTACATATGAACTAAACCATAAATATCTGATTCCTTTTGTGGTTCCCAATTTTCCATATATAACTCTTTTGAACCTTCATTCATTTCCAGTTTATTGGTACTATAAAATTAGGCACAAAAAGCACAAATAAAAATTATTCTACAAATGAAAAATCAAATGTGGAAAAGGAAATAGGTTTATCAATCATGCAGCATGAATTTGGAACAATAATCTTTGTTAATCAAATACTCTTACTTATTCTGTTTCTGATACTAATAAAAAGTTTTAAAACTCTGATCAACTGATAATTCAGAGACATCAAGCTAATTTTCAAGGGATTAGATCACAATCCCTATTTAAAATAATATGAAAAATAATTTTTTTATTCAACTCCCCATCAGAAGCAAGGGCACAAATATTATAATCATTCTTGCAAAGCCAAAGGCAGAAAGTAGTCAGTCATAAAAAACCATTATTTTAAAACATCCAATGCCTATATATAATTAAGATTATTTGACAATGCCAGGTAGAAAACAATTCAAATTTTATACAGGTAGAAAGTATGACCAAAACTATGAAAAGTAAAATTATATCCTTATTTAGCATCTAAAATCTTGAAGATTTAAATATTTTGACAGTAGAGTTCATTTAAAAATATGACTATAAAATGCAATTACACAACAGTTAAATCTATCTGCTTTTCATATATCCTTCACGTTGCATCATAAAATAAAGATGTAATTTCCATAGTACAGACTAAAGACAAGCAAATTTAAATGTCTTGTCTACAATGATGTGTGTCACAGGAAGTAGCATGGTATGAATGCTCAATTCGTTATTTTTACTTTCTACACTTAATCCTATGACCTCTACCTCTCCAAAGGTGAAGGATAACAAAAGAATGATAGATTTATTTCTTCCTGGCCTCTGTTCCATTTTGGACATGTGAGGGTGAATAGAGGGAGTAATCCAAAATCCATGACCTATACTGCCACCAAATGCCAGCTGAGCTAAGGTCACAAACAGAAAAAGAGAATGAGAGATGGTTCCTGGCTAATGATAACAAGTACTCTTTGAGCATCTTCTGGGAAACATAGCAGCATTTCACGTGTTGTCAAACCAAAATTTCAACTAATAGAGGGAATTCAAGCAACTCCAGGTATGTGTGTGTGTTTGCAAGCATCGTTGGAGGAGACAGATTAACCTTGTTAATAATCTTTGAAAAATGCCACTTTCAAATCACACAATTTGCAAGGTACTAACTTGCTATCTTAAATATTTAGAAAGGAGATGTAACCCAAAGGCTATTTTGATAACAACTGAACAAAATATGTACACTAACACTTAAAGATTTCATCGAAAATGTTTGCCTAAATCATACAATCTCATTTTATCATGTAGTCTGTTGCCATGACACTTAAAGAAACTAGTAATTAAGTGAGGATTGCAGAATGAAAGATAGAAAGCTCAATGAAAGCTACGTCAGTTTGATTCTACAGTAAAACATTCAGGACTTTCTCAGAGAGAGCCTCAGCTAAGCAACATTACCTGTCATTGCCATGCAGCAAATATCAACTCTAGTGTTGAACTGGTAATTTATAACGTATGTAAGACAGTCAATGTCATTCAACCCATGATGTATTTATAAGTTAATGTATCTATAAGGATTCTGACACACAAATATCATTAGAAACTATAACCCAATAGACAGTACTCTTCCACAGCCCTCTGTTCTATGAAACAATTACAAAATATGATTTTGGCCAAATGCTCAAACTACTTGCTATCTAAATACTATTCAATTTTAAATAAAACTTTTTAAATTTCCATTTAAGAAATTCAACTAGAGACTATAAAATAAGATACTACAGGCCAGGCACAGTAGCTCGTGCCTGTAATCCCGGCACTTTGGGAGGCTGAGGTGGGCAGATCACCTGAGGTCAGGAGATCACCTGAGACCAGCCTGGCAACATGGTGAAACACCATCTTTACCAAAAACACAAAATTAGCTGAACATGGTGGTGCATGTCTGTAGTCCCAGCTACTCAAGAGGCTGAGGCAGGAGAATCACCTGAACTCAGGAAACAGAAGTTGCAGTGAGCCAAGACTGCACCTTTGCACTCAAGTCTGAGTGACAAGAGCGAAACTCCATCTCAAAAAAATAAGATAAAAAATAAGATACTGCAAAAAGAAGAAAATCGTATCAATGTATTTTTAATATGCACTTAAAAAAGAACTCAATGCATCAAGAAAATATTTCAAATGTGGCCACATACTCTCCTTACTTAAAACAGTATAACAACATCACGTCATCATGTTTTCCTATGTGTTACAGGATACCGGGAAGGCTTCCTAGCATGCAGTGCTGCTAGACTGATAATATTTACACAAACTTCTATTATAGTCATTAAATCTGTTCATTGATTTATTCAACAAATATGTACCAGGCACTACCTTCTCTTCTACTAGTTTCTCAGCTCCTGAAATGCAAAAATGTTTCTGATTCATTTCTGTATTCTGCGTAACAACCCAAGATAATACAGGCTCAAATAAATGGTGGTAATTCTAAATATAAAAGATCATTTAACAATGGTAACACCTAACCTTTTAGGGTTTGTTGTTGGTTTGTTGTTGTTGTTGTTTTTGAGACAGGATCTCAATCTGTCACCCAGGCTGGAGTGCAGTGGCACAATCTTGGCTCACTGCAGCCTTGACCTAAGCCCAGCTGATCCTCCCACATCAGCTTCCCAAGTAGCTGGGACTACAGCCACATGCCACCATGTCCAGCTAATTTTTTTATTTTTTTGTAGAGATGAGGCTTCACCATGTTGCCCAGGTCTCCAATACCTGAGCTCCTCTGGCCTCAAGCAGTCCTCCCACCTCAGCCTCCAAAAGTGCTGAGATTACAGGCGTGGGCCACCAAGCCCAGCACACCTTACATTTATAAAGCTCAGAGAATGCTTTTAAAGCATCCTCTCACACACCATTGATTGTTATTACATAATACTATAATTTTAAATGTGTGGGCAATTGAGCTGAATCAGTACTGATCCCAGGACATCCCATTAAAGTGTTTTTGCTATATGCTAGGTTAGCACATTGTATGAACCATACTAGGAACCAAATAGATATCTGTGTATATTGGGACTAATCACTGATATTGCTATATTCAAGTCATTTAACCTTTTTTTTTTTTTTTGTAAAATGATATGTGCTTACTGGGGATGAGGGGGTACTTTTAAATCTGTCTGAGGGCTCCAGCTGAGTTCTAGTTAAAAAAGCCTTTACCACAGCAATGAGGATAATTGCCCCCACTCACCTTTGCTACTCAAATCAAGAGGCCCTCTTTGTTATACTCTTCATGAAACCAATAAATGGCATGACAAATGTTTCCATAATAGGAGTCAGCGTCAACAAAAGTTATTTCTTCCCTAAACAATCAGAGTTGTATGTAATTTGTCCAAGGATGCCAAGGCAGACACCCTTTTCATTATAAATATCTACTAGGCTACTTTTAAGATAAGTTAAAAATATAGTACCTGAAATTTAACTGAGAGTATCTAAATTTTTCTCCTTTAAACTAAATATATTTCAAAGTAAATTAAAAATAGCAAACACCAAAACAGCTTACATTTAAACAAGTTCAAAATTACCTGTGAAAAATAAAACAATCTAAATGAAGAGACCTCATGTTGAATAGGTTCACACTTCCCTTATTCAAGCAGTCTTTCCACAAATAATTACTTATTTTCTTTTGTGTCAGAAAGTAATTCTTCAAGACTGGCAAAAAGTCTTACCTCCCCCAAGTGCTAGCAAAGTCAAAAATAAAAGTAATTTTTAAAAAGGAAAATATTTTGCATACGACATTATATAAATATGAGAAAAAGACTAATAATGACAGATTTATGAACACTCTAACCTTCCCTTTACCATTGTATACATAAAATCTTTTTCAACACACAGCCACTTCATCTTTACTTAATTTTTATCTCATTCTTCTTTTTTTTTGAATCAAGCCAGTTCTGCTGCATGATTAACCACAAACTGCAGGGTGTTATTCCACCACAATACCCTGGCAACCAGCTCATATTCAGTTACACTATCAGCAGCACAAAAAAAAGAGAGAGAGAACTAATTGTATGATCATGTGGATATTGTCGAAGCCCTTTAGTTCAATCCTAGATGGGCCTCAAGAGGATAATGCTTATTCTGTTGAACTCACTGCCAAATCCTAATATGAAAGTGCCAGGATCAAAACAAGACCCAATTATACAGAGTGCATTTTATCAGCGTCGGGTTTATAAGAAATAGGTATGTGGCCCTGTACTTGTGGAAAATTGTTCAAAAATATTTACATAGATGGAGCTTAAAGAAAATTATGGAACACTTACTAGCCATAATGATATTCTGTGAGAATCTCTTCAGGTAGCATCAGGACAGCAGCTCAGTCACAAAATGCTTAAAGCAACAGAATCCAATTTCATGATGTTGTAGTACTTAGGAGAGATTTCGGCCAGCAGCGGTGGCTCACATTTCCCATATAATCCCAGCACTTTGGGAGGCCAAGGCAGGCAGATTGCTTGAGGTCAGGAGTTCAAGACCAGCCTGGCCAACGTGGTGAAACCCCATCTTTACTAAAAATACAAAAATTAGGTGGGTGTGGTGGCACGTACCAGAATCCCAGCTACTCGGGAGGCTGAGGTAGGGGGACTGCCTGAACTCTGGAGGCGGAGGTTGCAGTGAGCTGAGATGGCACCACCACACTGCAGCCTAAGTGAAAGAGTGAGACTCCATCTCAAAAAGAAAAAAAAAGAAAAAAGAGAACAGATTTCTACACTGTCTGGATTTTTCAGGAGGAAAAAAATTTATGTTATTTCTACCATTAAGGTATTTTTTGAAGTATCTTAGCCCTAGCCGGGCGTGGTGACACGTGCCTGTAGTCCCAGCTACTCAGGAGGCTGAGGTGGGAGGATCGCTTGAGCCCGGGAGTTCTGGGCTGTAGTGCGCTATGCCGATCGGGTGTCCATGCTAAGTTTAGCATCAACATGGCAACCTTAGGTTGCCTAAGGAGGGGTGAACCGGCCCAGGTAGGAAACGGAGCAGGTCAAAACTCCCGTGCTGATCAGTAGTGGGATCGCGCCTGTGAAGAGCCACTGCACTCCAGCCTGGGCAACAGAGTGAGATCCCGTCTCAAAAAAAAAAAAAAAAAAAATCTTAGCCCTACTAATATTTATGGCTGAGCATATCAAGTTTTAATTTCCATTTGCTCAAGCATCATAAAACAATACCAAATGAGCCGGGTGCAGTGGCTCACGCCTGTAATCCCAGCACTTTGGGAGGCCGAGGCGGGTGGATCACGAGGTCAAGAGATCGAGACCATCCTGGTCAACATGGTGAAACCCCGTCTCTACTAGAAACACAAAAAATTAGCTGGGTACGGTGGTGAGTGCCTGCAATCCCAGCTACTCAGGAGGCTGAGGCAGGAGAATTGCCTGAACCCAGGAGGCGGAGGTTGCGGTGAGCTGAGATCGTGCCATTGCATTCCAGCCTAGGTAACAAGAGCGAAACTCCGTCTCAAAAAAAAAAAAAAAATACCAAATGAAAACCATCTGTAATTACTTTTCTTTTTCAAACAATTATTCACAGAAGTTAAACACAGAGATCTATACATTAGTTTAGTCTACTATACTTTAAGCAGATCCAGAGACCATAAAACAACTCAATGGTAGCCTCCTGCTTCACCAATAGTTTTCCCAGTCTTTTGCTATGTATCTCTGATTTTTCAATATTTGGGCTATGACAACAGACCTATACAAAGAAAAAGTAAAGGAGAAAAAAAGACCTCTAATGATAGCAGATATGCAAAACTAGCTTATCAACTACCTCAGTAAGATACAGGAATATCTCACTTTATTGCACCTCACATTATTTCGCTTTGCAGATACTGCATTTCTTACAGATTTAAAGTGTGTATCAACCCTGTGTTGAGCAAGCCTATCAACGCCAGTTTCCAAAAAGCATGGGCTCAATTCTTGTGTCTGTGTCACATTTTGGTAATTCTTGCAATATTTCAAACATTTTCATTATTATAATATCTGTTATGGTGGATCTGTGCTCAGTGACCTTTGATGTTACTATTATATTGTTCAGGGGCACCACAAACCACACCCATGTAAAACAGCAAACTGAACCAATTGTTCACTGTTTTATGTGTTGACTGCCTGAGGACTGGCTGTTCCCCATCTCTCTTATTCTCCTCAGGCCTATTTGCTAATAAACAATATTGAAATTAGGCCAATTAATAACCCTTCAATGGCCTCTAAATGTTCAAGTGAAAAGGAAGAACTGCCTATCTCTTACTTTGTATCAAAAGCGAGAAATAATTAAGCTTAGTGAAGAAGTCAAGTCGAACGCCAAGACAGGCTGAAAGCTAGTGCTCTTGTGCCAAGAAGCCAAGCTGTGAATGCAAAAAAAAAAAAAAAACTTGAAGGAAATTACAACTGCTACTCCAGCGAACACATGAGTGATAAGAAAGTGAAACAGGCTTATTGCTGATATGGACGTTTGAGTGGTCTGAAAGATCACACCAGCCACAATATTCCCTTAAGTCAAAGCCTAACCCAGAACAAGGCACAAACTCTCTTCAATTCTACCAAGTCTGAGAGAGGTGTGGAAGCAAAACTGGGAGGTAGCAGAGGTTGGTTCACGAGGATTAAGGAAAGAAGCCATCTCCATTACATAAAGGCACAAGGGGAAGCAGCAAGTGCTGACAGAGAAGATGCAACTTCTCCATGTAGAACCTTGCTAAGATCATTAATCAAGGTGGCTACACTAAACAACAGGTTTTCTTTTTTTGCTTTCTAGAGAGAGGGTCTCACTCCATCACTCAGGCTGGAGTGCAGTGGCACAATCATAGCTCACTGTAACCTTGAACTCTTGGGCTCAAGTGATCCTCCCGCCTTAGCCTCTCAAGTAGCTGAAACTACAAGGTGAACACCACCATGCCCAACTAATGGTTTTCTTTTCTGCAGAGACAGTGTCCCACTGCAGAAGAGGATACTCATTCATGATCCACCGAGACCCATTCCCTACTTCCTCCTTCCCAAGAAAACTCTAGTTTTATTTTAGGGAATTTTTATTTCATCTCCTATATAGAATACTGTAAACAGTACCACCAACCTAATGCCATTTATACATTTCAGCAGTGATTTGCTTACAGGCAAAAGGTGTTATTCTCTATAAATACATAGCTCTACTCCATTCAATTTTAATGTTCTAATACGTAATTCTTTCTTGAATTATTTAGGTCCTAAATTCTACCAATATTTAAACTTTTTCTTCAATTTTCCACATTCATATTCTTATATCAGCCTCCCTGATCAAGAGCTAAAATTAAGAAAATATTTTACTAAGCAAAAAAAAAAAAAAAAAAAACAAAAAAACCTTTAACTGTATCACTATGCCATCTTAATGTACAATCTCTTTTTTACATTTTTTTAATAGAGATGAGAACTCACTATGTTGTCCAAGCTGTTCTCAAACTTCTGGGCTTGAGATCCTCTGACCCTAGCCTCCCAAAGTGCTGGGATTACAGGCATGAGCCATTGCACCAAGCCACAACAACCTCTTCTATCTTAAGGTTTTCTATGAGGTACAAGCTTTTCAAATAAAATATGCTCAAGGTGAGGGGGGAATCAAACATGGCTACGCTTAAAAATGTTAGACTAAAGACCCAGTCACAATGTAGTCATAAAAATTACTCACATTTTAAAAAAGAATATAATATACCAATTAACAGGTAATCTAGTGTTAAGACAATTTTCAACCCTATTTGTTCCAATGATGACTCTAATATCTCATTTAAGGGGATTTTACTCAGGTTTACTTTATATAAGTAGGTGATTTCACATCAATGCAACACATTAGGCCATAATACCTATACTTACTAACAAACTGCAAATTATAATATTTTTACCAATTGTTTAATTGTCATATCATTAAAACGTAAGCCCTTTACATGCTATTTCACCACAATCTCAGTATACATGTCTCATTTTTCATAGAAAAAAACTAATTATATGGTTCAGTAAGTTGCATCGATTTTACTTACACTTAAAAGTTAGACTTCAGCTTGTTCTCTCAATTTCAAGCATATTTACCTTAATAATGGTATCTAATTCATTAGATCTTTTTCTATTCTTCATCTGAAAGAATAGATTATTAGATTCTACACAAAAAAAGAATAGAGATTATGATCTTACCAGAATTTTATAATATGAATGTATTATTTACCAAAGTCTTAATAAGTATGTTATTTTTTTCTTTCAAGTATATAATCACATATTAAATCTAGTATTTAATAAGTATGCACTAGAATCATTCAGATAATCATCACACAATGAAAAACGTACTTCATAGCTTTGGCAAACTCATTCTTTCAAAAAAAACAGAAAAAGAGAATAGTGATAAAATTATTAAAAGAATCAGGAAATTACATCAAGACTTGAATAATTTAGATCCAAGAAAAATAAAAGTATACTTCATAAATTACTTAGACCTAGCTACCATTTACTACCAGATGTGTTTTTCCTGAAAGTACTTGTTTCTCATGAAATACAGATGTATTTTCACTATTATCTACAAAATAATGACAAATATGAAAGGTAAAGTAGCTAGGCACAGTAGCTCACGCCTGTAATTCCAGCACCTTGGGAGTCCAAGGCAGGTGGATCACTTGAGGTCAGGAGTTTGAGACCAGCCTGGCTAACATGCAGCCCAATTCAAAAACAAACCTACAAAAAATTAGCACCTATAGTCCCAGCTACTCATGAGGCTGAGGCAGGAGAACCATCTGAACCAGGAAATTGGAAGCTGCCATGAGCTGAGATCTCACCACTGCACTCCACCCTGGGCGACAAAGTGAGACTCTGTCTCAACAACAACAACAAAAAAAGTCAAGTGAAACTTACTTTTCAGGTACACTGTAATACCAATCTCAAAGATTAACTGTGAAGCTAATGTTGATACATAAAATACTTCAAATCTACAATGCTGCTGCAGAATGGTATCAATCAAGTTTTCAAAATCACCAGAATTCTATACTTAAAAAATAAATAAATCCAAATACTGTAAAAACTATTTTCCACTTCAGTCAGGGATTAATTTCAATGACTCACAAATTCAACACCACTAAAGAAAAAAAAAAAGGTATAAAAACAGAGTGAAAATAAGTCAAAGATCAGATTTTCTTCTTGGGAGAAGTTCTCAAAATGAGTGACATTTTACCTAGAGATAATTTCATTCCTGTCAATTTGAAAAGAGTCATTATTTTTCCAGAAAGAATTTTTAAATTTCGACTGATAATAAATTCACGTACAATACTGATTATTTTTACCATTTAGTTAAAGATAAGCAGAAATCACCAAAAATCAATTGAAAGTTCACAGGCTCTAAGATACACAGTAATATATTCCTACATATTTTATTGTCTATGATTGTAGATAATTCAGTGTCAATACTTCTCTTTTAAGGTATGCTAAGCAACAGGGCTATTCATTTTTAGAGTGTGACACTGCCATCATAATTTGCCTTTGCTAGATCTTCAATATTTTTCTTCTCTTCTCCCCTTGAACTCGGCTGTGACTTAAGAATGCAGTCTTCATCTGATCTCCACTGCTTTTATAAAGGAGGTGATTCAGGAAGTTTTCAGTTGGTTTAAACAGGCTCAAAATCAGGCTCTTTTGAGGAAAGAGATATTCACGCACTCTCAAAGTTTCACCCCAAATTTACTTAACAATTACAAAAGGAAAGGATATCTTTACACTGGAGAAATCTGGCAGATACTACCTTCATCAAGTGATCAAGCTCAGTACCATCAATATCGAGACAAACTGACATGACGTGCTTCCGATGTGATGCCATGGAAAGTACACAACATCACCTAATATATTCTTGACAAAAATATTTATTCTGACTCTAATTGTAAGGAAACAATTAGACAAATTCAAAATGTGGAACATTTACAGGACAACTAAACTGCTCCCTTCAAATAACAATAATATCATTGATCCCCAAGACAACTTCGGAAATATTGTAAGTGAGAGGAAACAAGCTATCTAAAAATGTGTGATCCTGATTGCATTCTGGATGAGAGAGAGAGAAAACTATAAAAGGTACTACTGGGGCAATTGGGAAATTTGAATATGGACTGAATATTAGATCAGTTAATCACATCAATATTAAATTTCTTGAATATGACAAAAGTGCTCTGGTTATGTAAGAAAGTGTTTCACATTCTCATGGGGCTTAAATGCTGAAGTATTTAGGGGCAAAGGTCCATGAATTCTGAAAACTGCTTTCAAATAGTTTAGATGGAAAAAGAGGCATATGCATATATGTGTGTAAATATATTTATTTAAAAATAAAAAGCTAGAAGGAATGGCGAAGTTAGGTTCTTGCTTGGAGTTATCTAAACAAAGTCCCACATTTGGAATTGCAGACTGTAATCTATACATACAGATTATAAAACTGAAAAAACTCAGCCTTCCCACACCCCACAAAATGTGCACTTCTCATACCCTTACAAAATGCCCACTTGCAATCAGCTCAATTAATAATAGTACTAGTGTCTTAAATTATCTTACAATTTAGTCACTATCAGAAAACAGATCAATTTTTCCAGGCTCTCTTTTGTCTAATGTTTTTTACAATCACCCACACCTCCTGGTATAGGTGGCAGCACTCTTAAAAATAGAAAAAGCAATATTTATGTCTGTAAATACACAACAAAGTGTAATAACTGCCAATCTACCCCTGTACAGACAATAAAGCCAATTCACAAGACTTCAGATACTGTTATAGGGATGATCATTTTTAGAGCTGTACAGATGTATTCTTGTTGTAATTTATATTTGCCTATAATAATCAAAAAAAAAGGACAACATTAATTTTAAAATTGTAGACAGTGCATATTTAGTGCTAAATATTTTTGGTAGAAAATATACAAAATAAATTGGCTATTTCTACCCTCTTGGAAATTAAAACCAGAAATAATAATGCCTTATTTTAACTAGGTTTCAATCTTCTCGCATTATGAAATCATTAAAAATTTTCACAAATGAATTATAAGTCAATCTTGTGGGAGTGCAATACTGCACTACATTAGAACCTCATAAAATAGGTTTCAGTCATTGATTCAACAAACTCTCTTAAGCACATACTAGGCTGAATGTGACACTTCTCCTTCTGGACCAGAGATTTGTAAAGCTTCGGGGCAAGCAATCTGCAGTTCTTAGAGGTCTGTGCTTGCTCTTTGTACTATTTTGGGGTTTCCAGATTGCATGTCTCTCCCACCACTAACTAACAGGCAGTGAATTGGCTATAAGATTGTGTTTATTTAAAAAGTATTTGTTACCAGGCACAGTGGCTCATGCCTGTAATCCCAGCACTTTGGGAGACCAAGGCGGGCAGATCTCTTGAGGTGGGGAGTTTGAGATCAGCCTGGCCAACAGGGTGAAACCCCGACTCTATTAAAAATATAAAAATTAGCCGGGCGTGGTAGTGCACACCTACAATCTAAGCTACTCAGGAGGGTTGAGGCAGGAGAATCACTTGAACCGGAAGGCGGAGGTTGCAGTGAGCCCAGATAATGCCACTGCACTCTAGCCTGGGCAACATCTCAAAAAAAAGTATTTGTTTGGTAAATTAGAAGTCAATTTAGCACACTGTACTAACCTCTAAAACTTAAATTAAAATGTAGATCTTAGTCAAGCCAAAACAGCAAAGGTATAATAAAACTGTTAAAGACCATTAATATGAACTATAGTATATAATCATTAGTATTTTAAGTAAATCTGTATCCTGAACTAAACAGAATATTTAAGTTCATATTCCAGTTTAGAATTTTAAAAGTCACAATATTATGGTTTCCCTCTACATAGTAATCCTGTATATTACTAAATTAATCTTCCTAATTGTACCTTTCCTGATCAGAAACCTTTAATTCCTCAAAATCTGTCAAATTAAGTCCAAATTTCTTATCCTTGCTTCTGCATACTCCACACTATGACCCACCTAACTCAGCCTTTTAGAGTAGAGACTATTTCACTCCTACCCTAAGCCCCAGGCAACCTGTTCTTGCCACAATTCATTCGCAGCCTGTAGGTCTTTGCACAGTAGCGGTAGCAATAGCTACAATTGCAGATTAACTGCTAAGTACTGCTTAGCTGCCTAAGTACTTTTAATTTTTCTTAACCTCTAACTTAATTCACAGTAAGGAAACTGAGGCACAGTTTAACTAATGACCAAGAAGACACAGCTAGTGACCATGCAAGCATTCAAACCCAAGCAATCCAGAGCCCATGCTCTGAATCACTACATCATACATATTAACAACAATTCCCCAGACAAGAGCCTTAAAGTGTTTATCCAAGTGACAAGGACAGACTATAAATATGTTATAGTCTTCTCAGGCTATTTCACAGATATTTCAAGCAATTAAACAAAAAGGACAATATCATAAAACTAACTTGTGTGTGTACCCTGTAGGATTATTTTTATTTTATGAGATACTCTATATATTTAAATGCAAGATGGTTGTTTTGGTATTATATCTTCCTGTGAAGTTTCTTAGCAGTATGCTATTTGGAGTATACTATGAAGACAAAGGGAAATGCCAAATGACATAACTAAAAAGCAATTTAAGAAACAGTAAAATGTCTGTATTAAAAAAATATTACAAATAATGGTAATGTCATGCTTAACATTAAAGCCTGCTAACAGGATTCTGCTATTAACTATTTATTTTTTGAGACAGGTTCTCACTCTGTTGCCCAGGCTGAGTGCAGTGGCATGATCTCTGCTCACTGCAACCTTCAACTCCTGGGCTCAAGTGATCCTCCAGTCTCAGCCACCCAAGTAGTGGGATTACAGACGCATGTCACCACACCTGGCTAATTTTTTTTTTTTGTACTTTTTGTAAACGCAGGGTTTCACCATGCTGGCCAGGCTGGTCTCGAACTCCTAGCCTCAATCAGCCAACCCCGACTCGGCCTCCCAAAGTGTTGGCATTACCGGCATGAGCCACCATGCCCAGCCTACAATTTATTTCACCCAAAATAAAATAACCCAAATATATCAGAGAATGAAAGAGATTCTAAAATACCCTCACTCTGTATGGCTACCAATTAAAATATTCCCTTTGTATCCTTCAGTTTTTCATGACTGCTATCGTATTTCCCCTTATGTGAAACAAAGTTGTCTTTATGCCACTCATTTTTCTAATTAAGGCTAGATATTTTCTGTAATTAAGTTGAACCATATATAACCTTTTTCAAGTATTTCTACCTACAAAAATGGACACTTGATATAAATGGATCTAAAAACTTGCTCAAAATTCAACAGATTAAAAAGAGCAGATGCACTCAATGAAGTTACAATTATTCTGTTACTATAAATAGTTTCCTGGTAGAATACAAAATATAAACAGCTTATACCATTTTCAAACTCAAAAGAAATCATTCCCAAGAGAAAGTATTCACAATATTGCATTTAATTAGAAAATTAGAAAAACTGTATGGTACCAATTTCATTTGTACATAAAACATCCAAAACTCTTTCAGACTTCAGGATTTTTATTTCTTTGTTCTCTTCATATGATGATTCTATGTTTTCCTAACTTTCTAATTTAAGCATAGTGTTTCTGTAATTTTTTTAAATCTAAAAATAATTCCATCTTTGCTTAACTCTTTACCAAAAAATACTTAAGACATTAATCTACACATGCAATCTAAAACAACTATACCAAAATTTAATACCCCTTTTTGTTAACTCAGTAACAAAGCCCATAAGAAATTACATAATAATTTAATAAAGCTATTTCTAAGAACACTGACAATTTTCTTTGTTGGCATAAATAATTTTATTCTATATATCAACTAGACAAGCCTAATTAGCAGCTGGGTTTGGTTTCCTCGTCATTACAATATGATATGTATCACACTAACAAAGAGCAGACCAATAAGCTAAAATGTAAGAGATTAATAAATATGGGGAAAGGAAGATGACAGAAACAATCAGAAAAATAAGAAAGTCATTTTTTTAAAAAGCTTTAATACCTCTCTACTACATGGGGAAAAAAATTTTAAAGAGTAAAAATATGTTCATATTTTAATTGAAAAACAAAAACATAATTATCTTCTAGGTGACATCTTATTTTTAAAATTCTGATAAACAGAATCTAGATGTTCAGAAACTAATTTTACCTGAGTTAACTGCTAACTACATAAAACAGGCTTGAGATGAACATCAGTTCTGGGATTTTGCTGATTACCCAAGCTAAGCAAGCAGTCTAACCCAGAATGTGTTCTTACATTTATAAGCCAAATATCCTAAGAAATATCAGGATAAAGGTTTGAGCTGAACAGACAAATGGACCATAAAGTAAACAGCTCAATTAGTCCATTGTGGTTTACCGCCCTCTGGCTGCTGTGGCAGGAGATATCACAGATAAAAAATGGCTGCCAAGAAAAACCAGCAAAGTGTCAAGCAAAAGTTGGCAGGAAATCCTTTAGGCAAATGTAAAAGCTTTAGAATAGAGGCTCAAACATACATTAAAGTTAGTTTTACTCCTTCCTTTAAAAAATACTAAAAACATCAAGTAACAAAACATTTCAAACACGATTTGAAATTTTTCAGCCACAGATTAACAAAATAAAGTTGGCTCTAGGAGACTAAGTAAAAAAGAGTTATAACCTAACTAAAAATTAGAATTAGTCTTGCTTTAAAAAATTCCTTGGCACACTAAATAGAAACACTTAGGTAGAGAGGTAAAATTTTTTACCAGAAATTCAAAGACAACTGATAAAATTTCCTGTTTATAAAACTGTAAATATTAAAAAGCAGTTTAGAAAAATGAAACTTTTATATTAATTCAGTTTCCAGATATCGGATGCAATATGAAGCTAAAAATCAGGCAACACTGGAGCCAATGTTTCTTGGAATCACCAAATTACATAAAAAGCAAAAATAAAATCAAGAGAAAATTTGCTACACCAAATTCAGATGAGATCCTATATATTAACCTTTCCTCAAAATACTATTCAATGTAATCTCACAATTTTGTCCAATTCGGCTCAAAACTAAATTTCTATATCACTCTCCAATTTTCCACCCAAGAGTTCAGCTGGCAATGAACCATAACAACCACAGTCGAAGGAAAAAACAATACTGTTCAATTCACTATCTTGTTAGTTACTCACAATTCACTATCATTTAAAAACAGTGGATCTTCCACCCCACCACACCCAGGAGACATAATACTCTCATTGAATAGTAGTGGTTCACAGGATCTGATTCTCAGCATAACTGGAAAAGGACAAGAGAGTTAGAAAAAACAGGGATGGGAGGAAGAGGGGAGGGGTGAGAATGTTCCTTTTGATAGAGACATACATGAAACACTTAAGATCTTTCTTTTAGACAAGTCTTAATAATCTGATTGAGATTTACCAATGTTCAAAAAAATATGATGCAAATAATTTTTAAGAAAAAAAACAGAAACCTTACCCTGCAGTTCATGATGTATTACACCCACTAGGTTGGGTTCGTCTCCCCACCAGAATATCCATAACTCTTTGCAATCTGGTTTGACATCACGACGCCATACACAAAGCAGGTTAGCTTGCAGACACCGGATGAAACTTAACAGAATTGGATCATCTTGGGCTGGGGCTGAAATTATGGGTCCACAGTCCCCATGCCCTCCAAAATTGTACCTACGCCATTTGATTCCCGTGAGTTCAGCCTGGAAAAAGACAAAAAATTGTAATCGTTTTCTCTTTTTATTTACAGACCACTAAAAACAGTCTTCCGTACAGAAAATCAACTGTGCTAAAATAAATATTTAACTAAACTTCGTATCATGAGATTCCTCCCAATGAAGAATATATGTAAAACCTTCTCAAATTTTAAGGTGGGAGAAAAGTTATTTTCTATCAAGATTTCTAAATAACTCCATACATTAAATACTAAAATAAAACAAGCTCATAATCATTATTTCCTGTTGAATTGTCTAAACATTTATCATAAAGTCCCTATACAGAAAACTATTTTCTGTTATCATTGAATATTCAACTCATACATTATATTTAGAAATCAAGTAAGATTTTTAAAATGTTTGTATAACTAAAATAATTTCTTTCAAATAATTTCTTCAATTTCTTTCCATCCACAAGCTAGTTTAAATCCTTTTTTAATCAGGGAAGCAGTTAGCATGAAGTATGAGTGCTTCATCATGAATGCCAAAAGTCTATTTAGGTAGAAGCAATTAACAAAACTGATGCAAAGTTATCAGCAATTTATTCATGTTTTTTAACACATAATACACAGAAAAGCTTTGCTTCTAACAACAATTCCCTAATGTAGTGTGGTCTTTCATTTTTTACACACACTGTAAAACAAGAGAACTTTCAACCAGAAGAGAACAGATACTGTATCTTTGTTCCATTACATACGTGTATATTTCAAGATTTCTTAAATCTTAAGTTTAAAGAGCTAAACTTCAAAGAGGTTTCAACACAAACAAAAGCTGAATTTCTTACTCAAGTAGTTATAAACTACTTAAGTGAAACAGATTCATAATTTAATTCTGTACCAAACAGCCCAGGTGGCCCTTGCTTGAATCCCTATACTCATTCATCTCCTCCCGACAAGGTCAATTATTTTTGTCAACAAGTTGTTTTCAAAGAAAACAAGTACCACTCAGTGGAAAACAGCCATATCTTCTACTAACATAACTGAAGCATATTAAAAGTGCTAAAACAATCAATCACTAAATGACCACATTTAAGAAAAAGAAAATCACCTTCCATTTAACTCAAATTAAAAAGGTTTTGCTTCAGGCCGGGTGCAGTGGCTCATGCCTGTAATCCCAGGACTTTGAAAGGCAGAGGCGTGCAAATCACGAGACCAGCCTGACGAACACAATGAAACTCCGTCTCTACTAAAACTACAAAAATTTAGACAGCCGTGGTGGTGTGTGCCTGTAGTCCCAGCTACTCAGGAGGCTGAGGCAGGAGAATCACTTGAACGAGGGAGATGGAGGTTGCATTAAGCCAAGATCACAGCACTGCACTCCAACTAAAGCAACAGAGCGAGAGACTCTGTCTCAAAATAAAAAGTTTTGCTTAAAAAAAAATTAGAAAGAAAATACAAACTAAAAATATCTAAAATCCAGTAACTTATCTTTTACACTGAGATATGCACACCTAAAGTTTTAATGAATATGTTTAGTAAAAAGCTGGCACTGGCATCATTTAAGGTTTCCCTCTATGTTACTTGTTTCTCCTAAATACAAAAGCACTACATGGCCAGTGTAACAAGTTTAAAAATAATACACCATAATCACATTATAATAATTATTAGCACCTTACTGTATATGTCCTTCCTCTTTTTCTGTACATATACTTTTTAAAGTTGGAACCATACATATTGTATGATTTATCTTACTTTTTCCACTTATTATATTTTTATATATTACTAATTATTCTTCAAAAACCACTTTTAATGTTTGCATAATATTCTATTCATTAGAAAAAATATAATTTAGCCATCCCATAACAACTGGACAAATCTTACGTTTTATTTCCACTATTGTAATTACTATAATTGGTTAACATCCTTGAACACTATTATTTTCCTGATTATTTCCTTTAAAGAGATTGCTTGATACTGAATTACCAAAGAATATGAATATATCAAGACGAGTGCTACCATATTACTGTTCAATTAACAGTCTTCCCAATAAAAATAGCTACCTCCCAAATTGCATGCCTTTTAAAATATCTACCAATTCAATAAAAGGGTAAGTACTTGTATTAATAGATAGTCCTTGCTCTGCTAGGAGGAAATCAGTATGCAGTATCACATCTTTGATCAGAGGTAGCTCCTCTGGGGCCACCCTTCCTGGGTTTGAATCCCAGCTCTGTACTAACTCACTAGTTAAATGAGTTAGTATATATATGAAGCACTTAAGACAGTTGTCTGTGACATGGTAAAAACCATAAATGATATTTTCATTATATTAGTACTTTCTTTCACTTTGTCTGTTCATATCCTTTGTCCACCTTTCTATCTTATAAGTTCCTTTTTTTTGAGACAGAGTCTCACCCTGTTGCCCAGGCTGGAGTGCAGCTGCATAATCTTCACTCACTGCAACCTCCGCCTCCCGGGTTCAAGAGATTCTCATGCCAGAGCCTCCCGAGTAGCTGGGACTATAGGCAGGCACCACCATACTCAGCTAATTTTTATATTTTTAGTAGAAACAGGGTTTCCATATTGGTCAGGCTGGTCTCGAACCCCTGACCTCAAGTGAGCCACCCACACTGGCCTCCCAAAGTGCTGGGATTACAGGCGTGAGCCACAGCACCCGGCCAAGCTCCTTTGTTTCTTCAAATAAAAGCAATGTGTATGTTTTAATCAGAAATCCTAACATCAATCTTTAAATAAACATCAAAGAAGGAAACAAAAATAAAAATAGCTGAAATCCAAAAAGATAAACAGAAGACTAACTTCTTTTATCACCTAAGCTAAAGAGAGTGTTCAGTGCCTAAGGACCTTGTGGAGGAGGGAAGAGAAAGGGGGGAATAAAAACCCACCAATAAATATGAATCACTAATAATGACATTAACCTTATTTAAAGGGTTAGAAAATTATGAGATATCAGAACCTTAAACATCCGATGAGTCAGTCTCCACAAAAATTTATGCACAGTAATTTACTCACTACAACACTTTTACCTGTAATGTCTGGCAGTAGAGCAGACAAAATATTTGGCTTAGATTCAGGAGAATGGTTTCCTAATCCTAGGACTTCCACTAATTTCCTATCAGTACATCTATGCTCTCATGGGCTAAAAATGCCCATTTTAAAACAATTTAGTTCCTTTACTTTAAAGCTAAAATTAAATATCATTACACTGGTCTTCATCAGAAAATATAAGAATGAAACACTAATCAAGCCTAACAGAGATAACTAAGTATAAAATGGATGTTCAAGATTTAGCTTTAAATTCTGAATTAATGTTTGTTAAGAGAAAAGACAATGATGTTGACATAGTTTGTCCAAGACAAAAATCCCATCATGGATGTTTATTCAATTAAGAGTAAAATGTCTTGGCCGGGTGGCTCATGCCTGTAATCCCGGCACTTTGGGAGGCCGAGGCAGGCAGATCACAAGATCAGAAGTTCGAGACCAGCCTGACCAATATGGTGAAACCCCATCTCTACTAAAAATACAAAAATAAGCCAGCCATGGTGGCAGGAGCCTGTAGTCCCAGCTACTTGGGAGGCTGAGGCAGGAGAACTGCTTGAACACAGGAGGTGGAGGCTGCAGTGAGCCAGAATGCACCACTGCACTCCAGTCTGAGCAACAGAACAAGACTCCATTTCAAAAAATAAAAATACAAAAAGTAAAATGTCTTCATAAACAATTATATTTATAATTAAAAAATCAAGTGAACTTCAAGTTTTACTGTCCTCTTTCCTTTTTTTTTGAGATGGAGTCTTGCTGTGTTGACCAGGTTGGAGCGTAGCGGTGAAATCTCGGCTCACTACCTCCGCCTCCCGGGTTCAAATCATTCTCCTGCCTCAGCCTACCAAGTAGCTGGGATTACAGGTGCCCACCATCACGCCTGGCTAATTTTTATATTTTTAGTAGAGATGGGGTTTCACCATGTTGGCCAACCTGGCTCAAACTCCTGGCCTCAGGTGATCCATTTGCCTTGGCCTCCTAAAGTGCTGGGATTACAGGCGTGAGCTACCTCGCCCAGCCATACTGTCTCATTTTCTAACTAATGTTTATCTCCAAGACACAAAATTCTTTACCTAATGATTTCAAAATTTTGAAGCAAACCTTTAAAATAATTCTAGATTCAATATTATCCCCAAAACAACTATTTCTCACTGTCAAAAAGACAACCTTAATTACATCTAAGTTTTAAACTACATGGTTTCTAAAATATAGAACCAAAAAGATGAAATTAAAATACACAAGGAAGAAAATCCATATGCACATTTTGTATAAGAACCACCAACATCATTATTTACCAAGCATCTACTTAATACCAGGCACCATACCAGAGTTTTCATGTATTATTTCTAATACCAAGCACCATACTAGTGACTTCATATATAATTTATAATCTTCACAACAGACAGCTAAAGAAATCAGGACTCAGAAAGGTTGAATTAATTCTCCCAAGTCACATAGATAGCAAATGGCAGATCCCAAATATAACTAGATTTAAGCTGTAACTGAATTTAAAGTATAAATTCTTTTCATTCTGCCATGCTGCTTCATAGGCAATTGGTAAAAATTAGCCCTAGAGGATTATAAAATAGTACAAAGGAACTGTCATCAACCCAATTTAGCAATGACTAGAGCTCATGGCCATACTTTCTAATTTAAGAAAGTTCATGAATCTTTCTTCCGTCTTCCTGACGTATTAAGAAAACTAATATAAGAGTGCCCACATATCATTCCATGTAAAGACTTTTATTACACTCAGATAATTATATGCCTTCTTTTACACATTATCACTATAAGATGGTATCTACATAAACTAGATAATACACATACAACAAACCAATAAAATCACTATTCTGATAGCAAGAGAGGCTGAAAGGAAATCTGCTCAGCAATGGCTGGCATATGGTATAGAGGTAGTCAAGATTCTCAGAAAATTAAACTTAATCCATTTATGCCAAAGGTTGCCAATTTTTTTGTGAAAAATCAGACCCCGGCGATGACCTTGAGCAGCAGAATATACATAACTCCCACAAGTTTAGCGTTCCAATAATGGAACACACTAGGCATAAATAAGTTAAGTGGCAGTCAGTTCAGAACACTTCTAATTAAATAAATTACAACAAAATAGGGATAAATGCACTTCCTAACTGACATGAATGTGATTCAAAGAAAATTTATATTGATTTCTAGCGTTCTATTCTTCACATACAATATGTAAGAAATTAGATATTTATTTGCAGTAATCCATCACAACTAGATCCCTTGTGACCAATAGCATATACTTGTAATATGGCTCCTCAGAGTTAAAACTACATTCATTGGTCTTGGAACAGAGTAAAATCAAGAGATGTTGATTAGAATGAACCCATGGTGTAGTATCATGAAAAGAACACTGGCTGGAAATTACAAGATCTACGTTCTAAGGCCTGCTTTTTCAACCGTTTACCTATGTGATGTTAGGAAATCTACTCTACCTCAAAGTGCCTCAGATTCAGGACCTGTAAAGTGATAAGATTGACCTAGATATTGTAAATGAGTTCAAGCCTCCTGGCCCAGGTTAATTACATCCCACTCGTAAAGGCAACTTGTAAATGAGATACAACCCTTATTAGCCACCAAGAACAGAAAAGCTGCCAGAAGACAGTCAACATTTGAGGAAACTATTGAAAGATTCCTCAAACTACAAACCAATTAGTTTAACCTATCAACCCTGGGCAGGATTCTGGAATGGTATGTAGAAAAGGCAGCTGTGATCATTTGAGGCTGAAAAGCATGCACTAGGAAATTCCGAGTCGGCCTCACCTCACTTCCTCCTATATAGGGTTACTACACCAGTAGAGCAGGGGAATACAGTAAACATATTAATTAAGTCACCTCTCAAGTCAGAGGAAGGAAAAAAGTCACATATAATAGAAAACTTCTGTTAAAACATCACTAATCAACTCCAGGTAAAGACAGCAAAATAAACATATACATCTGCTTTTGCTCTCTCCTAAACTCCTCTAAGACATCAAGAAAAACATTTGTTTCTTTGTTTCATTTCACTTAAATTATATAATTGCAATGGCAGGTAGAACAGGAGAGGATATAACATCAAAATTTTGAAGGCTGAGAAGCAGAGGCTCAGAGAAGATTTACAATACCTGAGAAAAATGAATCCTAGACATGAAGAAAGCAGAGATATAACCCAATTCGCACAGAATCCCCTCAGCCTCAGGAATTAAATACAGGTCCTTTTCGAAGTAGGGTTGAAAGGCAGTGAGGAGAGTAAATGAGGAAAACTAGTTGAAAGCCTGCTTAAAAGGCATTCAGCTGGGTCCAGTAGCTCACGCCTGTAATTCCAGCACTTTGGGAGGCCAAAGGCAGGAGAATCACTTGAGACTAGAAGTTCTAGACCAGCCTAGGCAATATAGTGGGATCTCGACTCTATAAAAAATTAGCTAGGCATGGCACTGCTTGCCTGTAGTCCCAGCTACTAGGGAGGCTAAAGTCCCAGCTACTCTTGAGCCTAAAAGGCTGAGGCTGCAGTGAGCTGTGATCACACCACTATACTCCAGCCTGGACAACAGAGAGAGACCCTGTCTCAAAATAAAATTAAAATAAAAAGGCACTCAGATACCCAACCCTCCCTACTGCACAGAGCTGAACTACTGCCCCTTCTTCACCCCAGCAAATAAATAGAAACGTACGCTCTGGAAACAGAAGATAGAGGATACCCGGACTAGGGAACACAGGCAAACTGAACCAGAGAGAAAACAGCATTAGGTGAAATATACAGAAGGAAGACCAAGGACCACTCCCTCCCTACCATTGTAAGCACTCAGAAAACTGCAGCCAGTCCTTCATCCCTCAGAAAAAGTCTTCTCTGGGAAATCTTAGCTCCACAGAAAAGACCTCAAGATACTGAGATCAGAGGTTCCCCAGCTAAACAGCCCCCCTAGATCAGTGAAGTGCACAGTTAAGTAAATGTCACTCACATGCTCAGAAATTCCAAGCAGATTCTTAGTCCACCATTCCTAAACATGAACATACAACCGAGAATTGCTAAATAATTGAGGGAAACCACTGAGGAATTACAGAAACAAAAACAAATGGAAAAACAACTAGAAGGAAAAACAATATTGGGCAAAGAAAACTTTAAAAACACCAATAACTAATATTCTCAAGAAAATAAAATGCCACAACCATTTAAAAACAACAGGATGCTATTTCAGGAGAGAATTTTTAAAAAGCTCTTGGAAATATTTAAATAATGACACCAGAGATGATAAAACTCAGTAAAATGTTTAGAAGATAAAGTTTAAGAAATGTCCCAGAAAATGAAACAAATAAACAAAAATGAAAAATAGGGAGATTAAACTAGAGGAGCAACCCGGGAAGCTGAAACCCAAATACAAGAGCTTTCAGAAAGAGAAAATACAGAAAATAAAAAGGAAATGACCAATAAAACAATTCATAACAATTTCCCAGAAAAACAGAATGTGAATCTACACTGAAAGAGCTGTCTGAGTGCTCAAAACAATGGATTAAGAGAGACCCCAGAAGGCATATCACTGCAAACTTTCAGCACACTGCAGACTAAGAGAAGATCCTCCAAGTTTCCATACAGTACAAAGAGGCCACATATCCAAAATCAAGATATCTAACTGCTCAACAGCAATACCACAAGCAAGAAGGCAAAGGTGCAATAACTCCAAAATGTTAAAGAATTATTTCCAAACTAAATATTAAATGGCTATGCCAGCCTAAACTATCAAATATATGAGTAGTAGAAATGCATTTTTAGACATCCAAAAAAAAAAAGCACCCTTTCTCAGGAAGCTGCTGGGTGTGTACTTAGCAAAAGGAGGGAACAAACCAAGAAAGAAGTCACAAGATACAGGAAAGAGACCTTACACGAGAGGAAGTAAAATAAATCCCTAAAATCACAGTGAATATGACTCCAGGTTGCCAACTATACCCCAGTGCAAAGGGCAACCAATCCAGATTATGACAGGTCAGTAAAGACTTCTTCAGGAAGGTGAAACTAATAAAACACCTGATACATCTGAGAGTCTTAAAGGAGTTTCAGAAAACAGGCAAAAACTTTGGGATGAGTTAAATTACGGAAAAGTAAGCAGGCTGGGTGGCTAATGTAATACCAGCACTTCAGGAGGCCAAGGCAAAAGGATGACTTGACCTAGGAGTTTGAGACCAGCCTGGGCAACACAGCAAGACCCTGTCTCTACATACAGACTGACAGACAAGCTGAAGCGTTGTGCCACACATATGTAGTCCCAGCTATTCAGAAGGCTCAAGCAGAAGGATCATCTGAGCTAAGGAATTAAGAGGTAGGGGCAGGGTATGGGAGGAAGGAGGGAAGGGAGGGAAGGGAGGGAGGGAGGGGAGGGGGGGAGGGAGGGAGGGAGGGAGGAAAGGAGTTAGCAGGAAAAAAATTTGTGAAAGATAATTACCATCTTCAAGTTTACACAGAAAAGGAAAAGTAATCAGTTTATTAGCTAGTCAGCCATATGTTAACATAATCGAATGAAAATGTTAACACACTGAATATTGACCTAACCAAAATTACTACATAATTTTTTTTTGGTAAAATAGAGGTATAGAAAAGGGGCATTTGCTTTGTAGGAGGCAGAAAGAATGAGTTAAATCCTCCTCCTCAACTGTGGAAGATCTAGAATTGAAAAATCTAAAAGTAACTATGAGCTTAGTACTTAGAAACATTTAAGTAAGAACGAAGATAATCAACAAAAGAGGGTGAATGCCTCTAAAGAAGGTAAAATAGGAGCAGGAGCAGAATACTGTTCTTATAAATCTTATAGAACTGTTTTTTTTTTGTTTTTTTTTTGAGACGGAGTCTTGCTCTGTTGCCTAAGTTGGAATGCAGTGGTGTGATCTTGGCTCACTGCAACATTCGCCTCCCAGGGTTCAAGCAATTCTCTGCCTCAGCCTCCCAAGTAGCTGGGATTACAGTCGCCTGCCACCACACCTGGCTAATTTTTTTGTATTTTTAGTAGAGACAGGGTTTCACCATCTTAGGCTGATCTTGAACTCCCGCCCTCGTGATCCACCTGCCTCGGCCTCCCAAAGTTCTGGGATTACAGGCATGAGTCACTGCGCCCAGACAGAACTGATTCTTTAATTGAATTGTGTAAGAGTATAACTCTGCTTTTTAAAAAAGGAAATTTCAAAACGGGGTAATAGAATGTAAAGCTACTACTAATATTGACAATTCACTCACTCATACCACTTTACAGACTTAATCTAGACAAATTCCTAAACTGAAGAACAATTTAATATCCCATAAATTGTGCTGCAAAAGCCAAAAGGTTATTTACCATGTGTTAAAATAATGTGTTTTTGTTGACTCTTTCTTTTCTCCATTTTAGACTATTAAAACCCAGCTGGACAGAGACATCTTTCCAGCTATATGCTCCATCCCATCTGGCTCTGCTCAAATTCTTCTTAGCCACAGCTATGCTGCTGGCCAGGGATTCCCTGTGCAGAGGGGCTGTTGACAAGACACTGGGCCTCCCATCTGATTAGTTATTTCCATGTTGCAAGAAATACAATGTGGTATTCCTCCATACAATGAGGTCATATATAAAAGATGCTTTCTAACATATATATATACACACACACACACATGTATATGTGCTGATTCATAACTGTTTTCCTCAAGTGTAATTTTCTTTTCACTGCTCAGTTTACCAATATTAACTAAAAAGTATAAAAGTAAAAAAACGTTGGTTTATAGCAGAAGTATGAGTGCAAAGGCTTAGAGGTTTTATTTGACAGTAAGTTTTCTACAATTAAACAATGTGAAGTAGCTATTTAAAAAGTAACTGCCATCTTAAGCTATATTAATAAAGGTAGAAAATCTTCAACCTCACGAGGTCAGGAGATCAAGACCATCCTGGCCAACATGATGAAACCCCGTCTCTACCAAAACTACAAAAAAAAAAAACAGCTGGGTGTGGTAGTGCACACCTGTAGTCCCAGCTACTCAGAGGCTGAAGCAGGGGAACTGCTTGAACCCAGGAGGCGGAGACTGCACCACTGCACTACAGCCTGGGTGACAGTGCGAGACTCTGTCTCAAAAAAAACAAACAAAAAAGAAGAAAATTTTGATCCTATTCAACAGATATAAATTATCAGTCACTATTCAGTACTGCTTTCAGCTCGTAGCTCTATACTTTGAAAAATCTAGGTAAAATGCAACAAACAAACAGATGAAAGACTTGGTTGGTGATTAAATCTAAACATATCATATGGCTAGAGGCTATGTAGCCTCACATTCAGTCCTTTCAAGCAAATTAACACACAAGAATAGAATAAAGCTATATGATAAAAATAACACAGTTGAATGAACTTAATATGTAGTTAAAATGATTCTTAAGTAAGTCTTCTATTATATGGAAGACTTATATGTAGATTAATTACATTTGCTCAGCATAGTCTCAAGTGGTAGCAACAGAACCAAATGGAAAAACTGATGATTAAAGCAACAGTGAGAGCTCCCTCAAGAAATAAATCCCTGACTGAGACATAATCATAGATATGGGGAGTCAAGGAGAAGCTGGTCAGTACTAGATGAGGACACTACAGAGTAGCTTCAAATACCAAAGGGCTAACTGAACAATGTGATTTTTAGGGTTCCTTTCACACCTGAAATAAGAGTCTCAAGGATTCCATCCAACAATAAGCTTTCATAATTCCAGTATCATTTGTATTTCAGTCAAGTAACTCAGCTAGCAAACTGTGGCCTGGGGGCTAACCACTTGTTTTTGGTGAATGAAGTTTTATCAGTATTCAAGTATCCCATTTATTTGCATATCGTCTGTGGCTGCCTTCATGCTACAACCAGAGTTGCAAGTGGGACTACATGGCCCAGAGCCTAAAATAATTACGCTGGTCGTATAAGAAAAAATCTGCTGATTCCTGAGCTAGGATAACATACACAGACGAATGTGACATTTTAAATATAAATAAGAAGCACCAAATTGTCCTCCCACTACAAACAACCAGAAAACTGGACAGAATATACAAAATTACTGTTTTCAGACACTAGACAACAGGCAATACAGAACTAGAATCCCTGTGAGAAGGTATACAAATGAGATGCACCCTACAAAAGTCAAGGCAGCTGGAATTTGTGGAGGCATATGAACAGAAAGAAGATTATGCAGAAAAAAGCTCCAAAGATCTGACAGTGGTTCTTCTGAAACTGTTCCTAAGTACTAAGCTGCACATTTAAACAGTAAAATTCAAAAAGGTCACGCAGAGAACTACTTGGAGCTATCATTCCAAGAGTTCACCTAAAGCCGGGAGGCAGTCAAGTTCTGAACAGCCAGAGGAAAAAAACATTGTTAAACACCTTGGGCACTGAATAGAGACCATAAAATGACCATACCTCTTAAGGAGGAAACCAGTGCTAGCATAAAGTCTACTCTAACCCATGCTAATAATCAAGCCTCAGAAAAAAAGTAACACTAATAATAATAGGCTGATCTTATTAAGTGCCAGTAATTTAACTACCAGCCAATACAAAATTCAACTCTTTAAGGGAAGGAAATAAAATCCAGACTTTTCAACAACATTCACAATGTCCAGCAACCAATAAAAAATACCAGACATTCAAGAAGTAGAAAAATGGGACTCATGACTAGAAGAAAAGTCACTGAACAGAAACAGACCCAGAAATGAAAGTAATGGTGAAACTGACAGGCCAATTAAAACAGCTATTATAAATATGGTAAAGAATTTAAAGAAAAACACAAACATAAGGACAGAAACAGTGGATTTTTTTAACTAAGTAAAATTTCTAGAGTTCCAATATGCAAAATATAAAAAGAAAAATTCACTGTGGGTTTAACAGCAGATTAAGCACTGCCCAGAAAAAAGGGGGGGTAAGGGCTTTAAAACATACAATATTAACTATCTGAGCTGAAAAACAAATAATTTATAAAACAAAAGATAATAAGCCAAAGTGACTTCTGCAGTCAGCATAATATCAAGCAATATAATATACATGCCATTAGTGTCTCAGAATGTGGGAGAGAAAGGGGACAAAAATAATTTCCGAATAAGGACCACACTGTGTCCAAATTTCATGAAATCAATAAATCTATGATCTAAAGAATTCAGTGGTGGCATGTGCCTGTAGTCCCAGCTACTCAGGAGGCTAAGGCAGAAGAATCACTTGAATCCAGGAGTTAGGGGTTGCAGTGAACTGAGACTGCACCACTGCACTACAGCATGGGTGACAGAACAAAACTCCATCTCAAAAAAAAAAAAAAAAAAACCTCTCACCGAAATACATCAAAATAAAATTTGTAAAAGCCAGTGCTAAAAAGGAAAATCTTAAAAGTGGGCAGAGAAAAAAAGATACATTACACAAGAAAAAAACAAGATATTAACTACAGACTTCTCATCTGAAATATGCAGGCCAAAAATAATGGAAAAATATGCTAAAATAACAAAATAATACCCAAATCTAGAATTTTAGATCAAAGACAAATATCCTTCAAAAATTAAGGTAAAACACAGTAATTTTTAGATGAACAGAAGCCAACAGACCTGCACTAAAATAAATGTAACCAGAATAATTTTTTTTTTTAATTCTTCAGGTGCAAGGAAAATGACACAAGATGGAAACCTAATCTACACAAAAGAAGAACTAGTACCAGGAATAGGTAATATATAAATAAATATAAAATATTTGTTTTCTCATCTTTCCATTTATTTAAAGGCTTATTAACTGTTTATAGCAAAAAATAAAACTGCTTTGTAGACTACAGGTCAGATATAGAAAAAAAAAAAATACAACAACAATAGCACAAAGGCCAGAAGGAGAAAATGGGAGGTTTTTACATTATAAATAAAGAAATTTAATATTATTTGAGCTGTGGTAAGTTAAAGATGCACATTATAAACCCTTGATCAATCTCTAAAAAGTAAAACAAAGATGTATATGTAATAAGCCAATTATTGAATAAAATGATAAATGGAGCCATAAAAAATACTTAAAATAATCCAAAGTAGGTTTAAAAAAAAAAAAAAGGCAGAGGATGAAAGGAACTAAGAACAGAGGGGATCAACAGGGAAGAAAAAAACAAAACAAAAACAAGATAGTGTACTTAAACCCAGTACATCAAAATAATTACATTAAATAAAAATTCTTGGGCCAGGTGCAGTGGCTCATGCCTGTAATCCCAGCACTCTGGGAGGCCAAGGTGGGCGGATCACAAGGTCAAGAGATCAAGACCATCCTGGCCAACATGGTGAAATCCCGTGTCTACTAAAAATACAAAAAATTAGCCAGGTGTGGTGGCATGTGCCTGTAGTCCCAGCTACTCAGGAGGCTGAGGCAGGAGATCGCTTGAACCCAGGAGGCAGAGGTTGCAGTGAGCCAAGATTGTGCCACTGTACTCCAGACTGGCAACAGAGACTGTCTCAAAAAAACAAAAAAATAAAAAACAAACAAAAATTATCTAAGTATTATAATTAGAAGGCAGAGATTCTCGTCATGGATCTTTTTTTTTTTTTTTAAAGTAAGGCCCAACTACATGTTAACTACAAAAAATGTGCCTTACATATAGACATATTTGGGTTAAAAATAAAAAGATAGAAAAAAGATACCGTGCAAATTATGACAGAACTGAAGTGGCAACATTAATATCAAAGTTAATACCAAGAGAAGTACTATTACTAGGAATAATGAAAAAAAATTATAATGATAAAAATGTGAATTCTTCAAGAAAACATAAAAAAAAAATCAAATGTCTAGGTACCTAATAATAGAGTTTCAAAATAAAAAAAGGAAAAAAATCTGAAAAGGAAAAACAGAAATCCAAAATTGTAATTGGAGATTTCAGTAGGCCTCCTCTCAGCAACAGAACAAGTAGACGTAAAATTAATAAGGATATAGAAAACATGAACACTACCAGCCAACATAACCAAATTGACATTTATAAAACATTTTACCAATAGCAGCAAAATACTTTTTTTTCAAATGCACATGAACATTCACCAAGAAAAACCATATGCTAGTCCATAAAATTGTATTCAAGGAGATATCTGTAGCTCTAAATATTTATCTTAGAAAGGCATAAAATCCACCATGAGCAACATGACAAAACTCTGTCTCTACTAAAAACATATCCAAAAACCTCAGCCAGGTGTGGTGACACATGCCTGTAGTTCCGGCTACTCAGGTGGCTGAGGTGAGAGGATCACTTCAGCATGGGACACTAAGGTTGCTCCACTGCACACAGGCCTGGGTGACAGAGTGACCTTCTGTCTCAAAAAATAATAATAATAGAACGGCATAAAGTCAGTGGTCTAAGCCTCTACCCTCAGAAGCTATAAAAGGAAGAATAAATTAAACCCAAAGTAAATAGAAGGAAACGATAAAGAAAAGAGAAGAAATATTAATAGATAAGATATAAAACAAATTTGGCAATATAGAAAAAAAATCTAAACAAAAAGCTGGTTCTTTAAAAAGATTAGTAAAATTAACAAATTCTCATTAGACTAATCAAGAGGGAAAGAACAGACACACTACCAATATCAGGAACAAAAGGGGAGGCATTACCACACATTCTAAAAACACTAAAAAAGATAGGGGAAGTATTACAGATAACTTTTGTGCCAATAAATAAAACTTAGGTTAAATGAAGAAAATTCCCTGTAAGAATTACCAAATTAACAAAGAAACAGAAAATCTGAACAACTCTGTATCTATTAAAGACATGGAATTCATGGTTTCAAACCTATCCACAAGAAAATCTCCAAGGCAATATAGCTTCCCTGGTGAATTCTATTAAACATGTAAGGAAAAAAATATCACTAGTCCTGCACAAACTTTCAGAAAACAAAAAAGGGACTATTTCCCAAACTATTTTATGAGACCAACATTATCCATGATACCAACACCAAATGAGATAAGAAATGGACATGCCAATATCCTTCATAAACACAGATGAAAAAACCATTAACAAAATATTCTCAAATCAAATCTAACAACACATAATAATAATAATACACCATGAGCTAAAGTAAGGTTTGTCATAGAATTCAAGCTTAATTGCACATTTAGAAACCCATCAATGTAATTCACCATATTAAAAGAACAAAATCTATGATCATCTCAATAGATGCAGAAAAAAACATTTAACAAAATTCAACACCCACCTTCATGTTTTTTTTTGTTGTTGTTGTTTTGGGTTTTGGTTTTTGTTTTTTCGAGACAGTCTCACTCTGTCACCCAGGCTGGAGTACAGTGGCACAATATCCGCTCACTGCAACCTTTGCCTCCCAGGTTCAAGAGATTCTCGTACTTCGGCCTCCTGAGTAGCTGGGATTACAGGTGTGTGCCACCACACCAGGCTAATTTTTTTGTACTTTTAGTAGAGATGGGGTGTCACCACATTGGCCAGGCTGGTCTCAAACTGATTTCAAGTGATCAGCCCAAACCTCCCAAATTGCTGGGATTACAGTTGTGAGTCCAGCCACTTTCATGGTATTTTAACAACTAAGAATTAAGGAGAACTTTCTCAACTTGCATCTGATATCCCCTTAGGGATATCAGAAAATTCAAAGCTAATGTCAACAATGATAAGAGTGAATACTTTCTGCCTAAGAATAGGAACAAAGCAAGGATGTACACTCTTACTACTTCTATTCAATATTGCCCTGCAGGTCCCGATCAATGCAATCAAGCAAGAAAAAGTAGTAAAATACAAATTGTAAAGAAAGGTATAAATCCATCTATATTTGCAGATAACTCACGTATATTTTTTAAAATCCAAGGATTTACAAAAAAGCTACAACTAATAAAGCTTAGGCAAGTTGCACTATACTGCAACTTATCCAAAATCAATATCCAAAAATTAATTTACATTAAACATGTAATTAATTAAGCATGTACATTAAGCATTTACAGTAAACATGTCAAAAACTACTCTCAAATGGCCAGGTGCAGTGGCTCACAGCTGTAATCCCAGGACTTTGGGAAGCCAAGGTGGACAGATCACTTGAGGTCAGGGTCTCAAGACCAACTTGGCCAACATGGTGAAACCCTGTCTCTACTAAAACTACAAAGAAATTAACCAAGGATGATGGCACACACCTGTAATCCCAGCTACGGATTCTTCTGGCTGAGGCAGGGGAATTGCCTGAACTGGAGAGGCAGAGGTTGCAGTCAGCTGAGATGGCACCACTGCACTCCAGCCTGAGTGACAGAATGAGACTCTCTCTCCAAAGGGGGTTGAGGGCAATACTCTAAAATAATACCCATTAAAACAGCATTGAAAAATATGACCTACTTAGGAATATATGTGATAAAAATGTGTTCCAGATACATATACTAAGAACTATAGAACAATGTTGAGAGAAATTAAATATCTAGAGAAATGAAGAGCTAGACCATGTTTATGACCTGAAAGATTTAAAATTGTTAAAATGTCAATTTTCCCCAATTTGATCTACAGATCCAATACAATCGCAAACCAATCCCTACAGAAAAAAAAAAAAAATTTAACTGACAGGCTGATCCTAAAACTTATATTTAAATGCAAAACACCCAGAAGAATCAAAACAATTTTTTAAAAGAACAAAGTCAGAGAATTTACCCTAACTAATTTCAAGACATATTATAAAATTTCAATAATCATCATAGTGTAGTACTAGCATAATAGACATGTAGATCAAAGGAACAGAAAGTAGAAAAAAAAACAATGCACGCACATACATTCAATTAATCTTTAACAAAGATTCCAAGGTCATTCAATAGGAAAAGTCTTCAACAAATGATGATTAAATAATTTGCTATACACATGCAAAACAAAACCAGAACTTCAATCCTTACCTCACACCATATAAATTAACTCAAAATGAGTTACTGGATTGCAAGCCTAAACCTAATTAACTAATGCTGTAAAACTTCTGTAAGAAATCAAAAGAGAAAAACTTTCCTACTTTGGGATGGCAAAGGTGTCTTAGGACATGAAAAGTACAGACTATTTTTTAAAAAGTAATACTGGACTTAATCAAAATATAAAACTTTTGTTCTTCAAAGAATACAGGTGAGACTATGAAAAGGCACACCACAAATTAGGAGACTATATTTGTAATACATCTATCTGCCAATAAACTTGTATCTAGGATATTCGAAGAATTCTTACAATTTAATAAGAAAACAACCTAATTTTTAAATTGGGCAAAAGATGTAAAGAGATATTTCCCAAAAGATATATTAATGACTTAATATGCACATGAAATGTTAAACTTCATTCATTATCAAAGAATTACGAACTGAAATCAGTTACTACATACTACACATCCCTAATTCGAAAATCCAAAATTTTCCAAAATCAAAACTTTTTGCATGCCAACATGACACTCAAAAGAAATGCTCATTAGACCATTCCAAATTTTGGACCGGTAAAATGCAAATATACCCAAATCTGAAAAAAATCCAAAATCCAAAACACTTCCGGTTCCAAACATTTTGGATAAATGATACGGAATCTGTACTACACACCACTAGGATGGCTGAAATTTTAAAAAATTCATTGTATTACATGTGCAAGAATGCAGAACAATCAGAACTCCTACATAACTGGTGGGATATTAAACGATACAAACATTTTTTGCAAGTTTGGCAGTTCTTTATAAAGTGAAACTCCTAGTTATTTACAGAAATAAAATATGCCCCACACAAAAAGCAGTACATTAATTTTCACAGCCAACAGCAAATGTATGGATAAGCAAATTGTGGCATATCTGAAAAAGAGACTACTATTTAGCCAAAAAAAAAAAAAAAAAAACCTACTTAAGCAATAATATGAAACCAGAAATAAGAACTACTTACTGCATGATTCCATTTATTAAAAATTCTAGAAAGGGACTGGGCGTGGTGGCTCACACCTGTAATCCCAGCACTTTGGGAGGCTGTGGTGGGCAAATCACCAGGTCAAGAGATCGAGACCATCCTGGTCAACATGGTGAAACCCCATCTCTACTAAAAATGCAAAAATTACCCGGGTGTGATGGCATACACCTGTAGTCCCAGCCACTCAGGAGGCTGAGGCAGGAGAATCACTTGAACCCCGGAGGCAGAGGCTGCAGTGAGCTAAGATTGAGCCACTGCACTCCAGCCTGGAGAAAGAGCAAGACCTTGTCTCTAAGAAAAGAAAAGGTCTAGAAAGAGCAAAATGATTCTATAGTAACAGCAAATTAGTAGTTGACCGGAGGGGAGGAAGGTTGAGGGGCAAAGAGAAGACCATGACTGCAAAAGGACATGTATGAACTTTTCGCATCACAGAAATGGTCTCTACTTTGATTTCAGTGGCTTCACAGATGTATACATTTATCAAAACTCTGAAACTGTACACTTAAAGTAGGTATATTTTATTGAATGTAAATTATATCCCAATAAATATAATCAAAAATATATGTATTAATGGAAGAACCCATGCAAACAATCTTTCAAAGGAAACAAATTAATAAAACCAAAGTATCTTCTTGTACATCTTCTAGGTAAGTGTAAATCTTTTAGAAATTATACACAGTATTTTCAAATAAATTATTTTCATGTCTAACTACATCAGGACACTGGTTAAATGATTTATATTTATTAAGCTTAACTAAAAGAGAATTCTTGTGAAATTTCTGGGAACTGAACTTATGAAATAAGTTCATTTGTGGCATTAAGATGGTTTGTTTCCCAGCTGCGGTAACAGACTATAAACAGAAATGTGTATTAATTTCTTTTGTGTAGCAGGCATTGTCTACACAAACATGAATGGCTCCTTCCCCGGCAGTAACATACATTTTACACTGCTGTGGATACATGGATCCCAACATGCCCACTTAAAGAACTACATTTCCCAGCCTCCCTGAAGCTAGTAAGACCTCGAAGTAAAGTATCGCCAAAAGTGTTGTAGGGAACTTCCCAGAGGTTTCCTTAAAGGACGGTGTGTCCTTCCCACATTTCCACCTCCTTCTAACCTAGAATGCAACCTTGATGACTAAAGTCTGAACAGCCATCTTTAACTATATGTTACTAATGGCAAAAATTAAGAACAGTGTAGTAACAAGACAGAAAGAACCCAGGTCCCTTGATAAACAAATCAGTTGTAAAATGCATGCCTCCAAGCTGCCTGTATAGAAAAAGAGATTTCTTTTTAAGCTATCTATTTTTAAATAAGCATATGATTGTGATATTAAAATAAATCATTTGTTATTAACAACTGGCTTTTATTTTTAAAAAACTAAGACTTTTATCGAGGTGATAATTTTTAACTTTTAGATCAGATGGTTGTGTAGGTTTTTTAACCTTGCCCCAGTCATCAATCAAAACAATAAACCATCTTTATCTTTATAATTTTTCATTTTCCAAATGATTCCTCAATTTGGAACAGTCTAAGAGAAAAAAAAAATCTATTTCCCTATCTCTGGGAAGAAACTTTAGGCTGTATTACTACTCCATTAATCTCTGATGAAACTTTAAAAAAATGTAAACTGTATTATCACTCCATTAATCTCAGGCAAATCTACATGCTCCAGTGATTTCTACCTTAGCACTTGTACTAAATTATATGGTCTACATTGTTAATTTTTAAAAGGCTCAGAAAAGAAAGAGACCAATAATGTTCGGAATAGCTAGGAGGAACTTCATTAAAGTCCTAAAAGAATTTAGACAGGAGAAGAAAGAAAAACATAAAATACAAATGTACTACTGGTTAAAAGTTCAGGCTCTGAATCAAGAGATTCAGCTCCTGTGTGACCTTGGACAAGCTACTTAAATTTCTTGCTTCTGTTTTCTTATCTGAAAAATGAGAATAGTAGAATCTACCTCAAAAGGACCTTGTGAGCATGAGGAAATTCATGTAGCTGGTAGTTAAGCAGTGCCAGGCCTGCAGTAAGCACTCTTTCCAAACAGCAAAAGCTCTGAGGTAAGAACATGTAAACGTCTGACTTGAAACACAGATTCCTTTTAGTGAGTGGTTGGAATTTTTTTTATTTTTCTGAGACGGAGTCTCACTCTTGTTGCCCAGGCTGGAGTGCAACGATGCAATCTCAGGTCACCGCAACCTCCGCCTCCTGGGTTCGAGTGATTCTCCTGCCTCAGCCTCCCAAGTAGCTGGGATGACAGGCGTGTGCCACCACCCCCAGCTAACTGTTGTATCTTTAGTAGAGATGGGGTTTCACCATGTTGGCCAGGCTGATCTCGAACTCCTGACCTTAGGTGATCCACCCGCCTGGGCCTTCCAAAGTGCTGGGATTACAGGGGTGAGCCATCGTGCCCAGTGGGAAGTTTTACTATAAAAAGAAAAAGAACAGCCGGGCATAATTAAGCTCACACCTGTAATCCCAGCACTTTGGGAGGCCAATGCAAGCAGATCACCTGAGGTCAGGAGTTAGAGACCAGCCTGACCAACATGGTGAAACCCTATCTCTACTAAAAGTACAAAAATCAGCCTGGCGTGGTGACATGTGTATGTAGTCCCAGCTACTCAGGAGGCTGAGGTAGGAGAATCACTTGAACTCAGGAGGCAGAGGTTGCAGTAAGCAAGATCACACCACTGCGCTCCAGCCTGGGTGACAAAGTGAGACTCTGTCTCAGAAAAAAACAAAAAAAAAGTAAAAGAAAACAAAAGGCTTTTTAGAGATTAAACACTTGAAAAATAAACTCACAGAAGAAATCTGGATACCCATATATATGAAAAGATGCTCATAATCTCACTAGAAATCCAAAAATTGAAAATTAAAATACTGAGAGTTTGAGGCAAAAGTTAAAATGAGTAAGTTCCATTACAGGCAGCAACAGAATAACGGGCATTATACTGCCCATAGAAATGTAAACTGAAACATCTTTTTAAACTGTTTATGGCTATACCTTTCCAATTTTAATGCTTATCTGTACTATACAGCAAAACAATTGAAAGAATCTTAATATTTCTCATAGTTGATGGTTAAACAAACAATAGTACATCCATCTTATAAAACAGGATACAACTCTTCAAAAATACAACAAAAATGAGTAAACTATATCTAAATTTACTGACATGAAAATACTTTAAGACAATGTTAAATGGAAAAAGCATGTTGCAGGAAAATGTGGAGAATTATTTCTATATGCTCCAGTGATTTCTACCTTAGCACTTGTACTAAATTATATGGTCTACATTGTTAATTTTTAAAAGGCTCAGAAAAGAAAGAGACCATCTGTATGGTCTCTGTAATTTTTAATAAACTGTGATATAAGAGAACTACAAGTGTAGAATTGTTGGGATATAACATTAAAGGCAGGTTGCAAAAGAATGTATGATTTAATTTATTAAAAGTCCAAAAACAGAAAACTATACATATAAAGAAATACGTTATTGAAACTTTAAAAATTAAATAATAATACACATGAAATTCAAGTAAGAGTTACTTCTAAAGGAAGAGAAAAGAGAATGGGAGAGGAAGAGCACAGGAAGGACTCCATAAATGGTGAAATGTTCTTTTTCTTAAACTGGGTATACATAGGTACATGGGTGTTCACTATCTCATGATTCTACCTTATGTGTGATTTACACATGCTCTTTTCATCTATTCAATATCTAATAAAACAGTTTTGAAACATGCAAAAGCAAGAAAGAAAAACCTGGAATGATACAAATTAAACCTCTGGAAGTTACCTTCCTGAAGGTGAGGGGAGGGATCCTTCACTTTTTATGTTAGACAATTCCATATTGTTTGAATTTGACACTAATTATGTAAAATTATATTAAAATTTTTAAAAGAAATTACTTTTCCACTAAAATTGTAATTATGAAAATTGTAACCACATGGGAAATATGTCAGTGAGTACAGCTGAGTAAAGAATTCTATTTACACTGTGATTACATCTATGTACAAAAATGTGCACATTAACAAGAACAGAAGAAGAATTGGGGTAAATCTGATCTAATGGAGCGGCTGGAACATGGGTAAATTTTTTTACAGTTTTCATTTCTTGGAAGTTGTATTTCTTGGAAATATTTTGTATTTCATTAGTACTACCTCACTTGGAAAGAAATTAAAGAAAAATGACAACTGCAGGAAAGCCAACTCTTTACCTTCAGCGTAGCCAAGTGAAAAACCTCCCCACATGGAAAGCTGAATTAATTTACAGCCAATCTACAATGTATACTACATGCCGTGCCAATAAGTGCACTCAGAACAACTGGAAAGGGTCCCCATCACACCAAGGAGATTACATCAAAAGGTTCTGAAGCGCGTATGTCCATTTTAGCGCTTAACTGAGCACTGATAATGCACATGAAAGTGCAATGGTTGAGGTTGCACTCCTCAACACAGGCTGTCAGGAATGTGCTGAAAAAAAGGAAAAGGGAGTAGGGAGAGAGAGGCAGGGAACGAGGAAGGAAAAACTTCTCCAACATGTGGGGCAAAAATACAACATGGCATAAAAATTACACTCTCAATAACAAAAAAATTGTACACTCAGAAAGCTAAGTGCCAAGGAAACAAAAACTAAAATGATAGGAACAGAAATTTCAAAAAAAAAAAAAAACATATTAAAATAAGGAATAGGTACCAATAATAAATACTGGTTTGTGGTCTCTACAAATGGCCCCTCTATTCTATCCACTGGTTCCCCAAATCTGGCCATTTCCACTAAGGCATGAAGGAAAACAGGGGAGTGTCTATTTCACCCTCTTACCAAAAATATCACTGATTTGAAATATAAACAAAACCTTCATGTAAAAAAATAAAAAAGAATATCCCAAAGCAGATGTGCAGAGGAAAAATGCTTTCTGAGCTTACCACTATTAAAAATAGAGGCTGTAGGTAACAAAGGCTGATATAGAGCCAACTGCTGTTAGGCTACCCTTCCCCTGCCCACCTTTTCTTTCTTCCTATTAGGACTTTTCCATGCCTATTTCTGATAACCAAAATTTCATGAATCTTCCCTGCCAAAACAGTCCGATTCACACCTCCAATCACCACCATCTCCACCCACAACCTGCGAAAGGTCCCATTCTACCCACCTTACCAGACTTGCCTTCTCTCTTCTTCCCCATCTTTTTTCTCTGCCCTTCCCTTCCCTTATAAAACTTACTCTTACTGACTCAAATTTTTTCTGGAGGCCAGGCGTGGTGGCTCACACCTGTAATCCCAGCACTCTTGGAGGCCAAGGTGGGCGGATAACTTGAGGTCAGGAGTTCAAGATCAGCCTGGTAAACACAGGGAAACCCCGTGTCTCTACAAAAATACAAAAATTAGCCGGGCATAGTGGTGGATGCCTGTAGTGCCAGCTACTCAGGAGGCTGAGGCAGGAATATAGCTTGAACCCAGGAGGTTGAGGCTGCAGTGAGCCGAGATTGTGCCACTGCACTCCAGCCTGGGCAACAGAGAGAGACTCCGTCTCAAAAAAAAAAAAACAGAAAAGAAAAACTTTCTGGAAAGAGGAAGATTATAAATGCTAATGTTTGTTTTCACTTTCTTTTCACTACTACCTGCTTAAAACTTTGACTTCTATAGAGTTTAATTTAACAGCAAAAACCCAGGCTCAGTGAATACTTTCCTATATACACACTTGTGATCAAAGCATAAGTCTCCTGCTTAACAACTTCAGCTCATAGATGCTGCCAACTGTTCTTCCCAGTTTTGCAGACCCAAGAATGCAAATGCCATAAAATCAAGAACATCTGTTTATCATTTGATTCCTGTTCTATGGCATATTTATAATTGATCACCAAGGCCTGTCAACTCTACCTCCAAAGTACTACTTCGATTCATTTCCTTCCCTCCATCCCTACCGGCCCTGCATTATTTCTCACACCTAGACTCTTCTAAGAGCTTTCTTCCTGCCTTTGGTTTTTCCCCTACGACAATCCATACTCCACAGGGCCCAATGGGTTTTTCTCTCTAAAACATAAATCTGGATCATGCCATTATCCTCTTTAAAACACTTCAGGCACTTCTCTGTGCATACAGAATTAACTCCCAACTCTTTTATATCCTTCAATCTAGCATCAATCATCACATTATCTCCTATCTATTAAAAAACAGGTATTAAGGCCGGGTGCGGTGGCTCGCACCTGTAATCCTAGCACTCTGAGAAGCCTAGACAGGTGGATCATGAGGTCAGTAGTCAGTAATTTGAGAGAAGCCTGGCAAACACGGTGAAACCCCAACTCCACTAAAAATACAAAAAAATTAGCCAGGCGTGGTGGCACCTGCCTGTCATCCCAGCTACTCTGGAGGCTGAGGCAGAAGAATCGCTTGAACCCAGGAGGCAGAGGTTGTGGTGAGTGGAGATCATGCCACTGGACTCCAGCCTAGGGGACAGAGCAAGACTCCATCTCAAATTAAATAAAAGAGAATATTTACAATGATGTCTACAAATGTTATATATATGATCTATTATTGTATTATTTACATAACTATTTATATAACTAAAAAATTTATTCATCTCCATTATACAATATTATCACCAAACTCAAACTTCTACAAAATAATTAGAGTTATGTCCATATAATGTATTAAAATTAGACCAGGCTATTTAACATATTTCTATTTTCAATTCCAAAATCAAAATATAAGGTAGATTAAAAGGAATCTATATCAATAGATATTTTCTAAACTGGGTGCTAACATACATAACTAAATTTCTCGCAGCTTTCTGGAAATTCTTAAAGTCAGTTCTGTGGGTTCTTAACAGCATATCACACCTACCATATGAGAAAGTTTGGCAACAAAATCAAAGTTACTTTAGAAGATAAACGCCTACCTTAGTGAGTCCCACTTGTTTTTCCATCTGGAATATTCCTTGAGTTTATCATATAAACCACTAACACAAGCTATTCATCTTAACATTCATTAGAAAAGTTTCCTAAGAATAGGTAATTCTTCTACTTCAAATCAAATGTATGCAATTTACTAAAGCCAGTTTATTAGTTTATATATACCAAACTATGGGTTCTCATGAGAATCATTCCACTGTTTAATTAAATGTTATAAGATCTTGCAGATTCAAGAATAGCACCATCTGTCTGGGTTGCAAAGCTCAGTTTCACAACCTTATCACCAAATAGCAACAAAATATCATTTTCATACATATATCTCTCAAGTAATTTATAGACAACTAATGAATGTAGTCTATTTGGGATCATGAAACCTGATTCAATCTGTGCAGATGATTACACTTTGTAGGTAAAGCGACATACTTTGAAACTCTGTTTTTAGTAACTTAAATGTTAGTTAAGAACTTGTATCTCAGGAGGCAAATATTTGTGCTCTTTAGTTGCTAAGATGAAGATTCATGCTCTGATATAAATTCTAAATGCTAAATGGCTCAGGTGTCACATAAATCTGAAAATTTTTAAAGTACCTTATTTGTTTAGAATAACTATTACGTAGCTAAATTTTCCTAAAATATCTATAGCTCTAGGATTACATCACAACACTTTGACAGGATTTCCATTTTCTTTTACTATGTAAACAAAACTAAAAGAATTAAAATTAAACTATCTATGTAATCTGAAGACCAAAGAAAGTAAAACTGACTGAGAAAATGTCTAAAAATCTCAATATATTTCTAAATTGAAAAACAGAAAATAATACTTGCCACTGCAACTTGTAATCTAAACAACTAGTAGAGGCATCCCTACTACAGGTAAAGGGTCCTCCGCACCTCCTCCCCAACTAACTATTCAGGCAGACTACCATAAAGTATAATTCTAAATTCTATTGTGCTAATCTCCAACTGTGGAAGAAATTGCTGAGAGAACATGTGTGGGCTAGCTACTAGCTAGCTTACTAGGCAGTCTCCAATGAATAAAGCAACATCAAGTGGTCAAAGGTAAAAAGCTGGATATCAAACAACCAAACTTCAGTTTAAACTTTAAGAGATTATCAACAGGATACACTTCTTTATTTATTCCAAGGCCCTAAAATGAGCCTCAATTTGATATCTGACTCTTGCTAGACAGAGAGAGGACACAACATAGAATAGACACAAATTCTACTCTACCTAGGATAATTTCCCTTGATCCTCAGAAAGCAAAAACGCCACCACCATTTAATTGGTTCCAGTAGCCTGTCTTGCCAATCAGTGGATTGCTAAACCCACCTCCACTGAAGCTGTATGAAAAAAAAAGTACAGTGAACCACTAGACTCAGAACCTGAGAAGGCAGGTTTAAGCAAGGCTAGAATTCCTGGCATACATCCACAACATATGAATGCCAATATACCCAAAATGGAGCTCTTCCCTGGGCTTTTACTTATCATCAGCAAGTTCCCCATCAGAAGGGTACTAAAGTGTTAACTCTCAGACAGCAGTTTAGAGCAAAAAGCAGAACTAAAATAATAAATTGCAAAGAGAGAAAACACTAACTCTAACCAAAGAGGCAAACTTTAAAAAAGATTTTCTCTAAAACCAATTCCAAAGGAAAAGGACCAAAAAATATTACAAACAATGGCAACATTATTTGATCCATTTGAAGGGGGCTTACTTTGAACAATAATTCTCATTTCAGCAGATACTTGTCAGTTCTGATATGTCTAGTTCAAAATCAGTTTTATACTTGTGAAGTTGTAAAACTCTTTAAAACAACCTTTAAAGAAAGGTTGCTAAAATAAAGTGACTGCTGCAATCAACTAACAAAATGGAAAATTTCTAGCTAAAATTTTTAAAAATTGATTTTGTTTATTCAGGTTCAAGCTCGCTATTTTTAATCCTTGAACTCAAAAAGCACTCAAACTACAAGACTGAGATTGTTTCCCACTTCCTTCACACTTAACTCCTTTCTTAGATCATCACATCTTGTATTTCTAAGAGGTGTCTTAATCTTTTCTAGTACTAACACGATCAGCTGGGTTTTTGATAACCATCCTCCAGCCAGGCTTGGTTTATCAACTTTTCTTGTAATCTGCCATCTTTCCTTCTGTCTTTCCACTACTGTTGCTCCAAAGTCTACAAACACAAATCTACTTTTCAGGCTCTTACCCTCCCCTTTATTCCCCCATTCCTGCTTGCTTCACAATCACCTTTCTGAATCAAACTTAAAAGTAAGCTGCACACAATGGTGCACACCTACTCCAGAGGCTGCAAGAGGACTACTCGAGTCCGAAGTTCAACTCCAGCCTCAGCAACACAGCAAGACACCACTGTCCATCCAACCCCCATCTCTAGATAGATTAGACACAGACAGACAGACAGACAGACAGACAGACAGACAGACAGACAGCTAGATAGACAGAAGATAGAACTGAAAAGTATCTTTACTGGCCTATCTTGCTATTCATTCATTCCTCAACCCACTTATCCAAGATTCTACCCTCAGCAGTCAAATGTAATTATTTGAACTACCAAGATGCCCACATAGCAAACCTCTCCCTCTTTCACTCCTTATACTTCTCCCCTTCAAGGTTCACCACAACTGTCTTTGAAAATCATGATTATTTCATTTCTTTACTTTTATGTCAGAGAAAGCAAATTATATTGTCTATTAAAAGCACATATAACCTATACTTTAACAACTTAAAAGTCTAAGGCTTCATGTGAAATAATCCTGAACCAAAATCTAATTTGTTTTCACAGCACAGAATTTAAACTATGAAGGGTTACACAGTTAAACAATTTTAATTTGTCTGTGTAAGAGAGCAGTCCTAGAAAGGCTTTTAAACACATTATTAAATGTAATACCATTTAACACACTTGTTTTTCCTCAATTCACTTCTCATAATAGTTTCTATATCATCTTGGATTATCTCCCGTTTTAGTTTCATATCCCATCTGCTCATTTAAGATTCACGTCTGTCCAGTTTCTGAAATATTTGTCACTTTAGTCATTAGCATTTTGCGTAATATAGCACTTTTTTTTAAGTTCAGAACTGAATTATTTTAGAAAACTGAAAATTTATTTTAACATCATTTCTTAATCTAAATTGGCCTGCCCACACTTCAAATTTTCCACCTAATAAAAACATCATTTCAATAAGTCTTTGTACTATTTTTTAAAAGGAAGCCAAGAACTAGGACCATAAACTAGAAGTGTTCTCCTACATACCACCTCAATAAAGATCCTCAAGAATAAAGACTAAGAATTGTCAATTAAGCTTCCAAAGAATGCCGTCTCCCTTCTTCTCTAGCAAGCCACATCCATCCATTCCTTCAACATCCAGTTTTAAAACCCCCCTTTTGGGTTTCTCTAGCTACAAGGTATTATCAGATATTATGTCCATGTTACTCTCCCTCTGCAGAAATTAAAGAGTACATGCTGATCTTTTTCCACATATCAGACTCCTAGCCCATTTGTTAAAAGCTAGATTTTAATAATTTCTGATGTACATTATTCCAAAATACATGTCTCAAATTTCTCAAACATAGCATACAAAACATTAACATTTCTAAGTATTTGTTTACTGGCTACCCCATCCAATCTCAGCCCTAATTCCCTTTTCATCTCATTGGATCTCAGAACTCCTCATTCAGCAAACAGAACAGCCAGCAGAAAGCCTGTCTCCAAGGCTGAGTGAAGGAGGAGAGGAAAGAGAAGGGAAGTGCTAAAAGGCAAAGAAATACAAAATCTTTTCCTGATGACATCACAGAACCTGCCACTAATCCTCAACATTTTGGTAAAATGATATTATTAGCATTATTATTATTTAATAAAATCGTATTAGCAAAGAGAAAGCAGCAATGGGTCCCTGCAAGCAGGGAAAGGAAAACCTGCCTTTGAAACTGCTGCTCTTCCCACAGGGAGCCATCCTCACCTCTCTACACTCTCTTCAAGCCTCTCTCACATAGCAATCCTCTCCTTGGCCTAGAAGAGCACCTACAGCTCCCACTGCCTGCAGCAGAGAAGTGTCTGCTCTGACTGTCAGGACAGAAGTCAGAGAAAAGGTACTCCTGATTCTCTACACAAGAACACTAAGTTTAAGTTCATTCCCATAAAAATGCTGCCATAAATAGCATTTGAGTTTTATAACACACCTAATTAAGTACAATACAAGGTAAATAGGCTAACCATCATTTGTAGCAACAGAAGGGAGGATTTTTTGTGAAAACAAACTTACAAATTAACTTTTTCTAATATTTTAGAACACAGGAGACCACCTACATGTAAAATTCTAAATCTCTAGATACAATTTAAGACACTATTCATATCCAACATGACTAACACAAACGCTACAGATTTGTGGGAGGGCTTTCCTTCCTTCAACAAGGCTAAACAATATTTTTAGATACTGCCACATTATTAAATAGAAAATAGAAATTAGCCAGTAGCTGAGTTCTCTCTGTTCAAAACACAGTAAGGGTTGTGACATGCGTGTCAAACTAAAACATGATTTAGTCTTTAAGAAGAAAAATATATTTATTAAGTACTATTTCTGACATTCCCTGAGACAAATCTCAAAATGTTAATAGAACTGCTATTTAAAGTTCAAAGAGCACTCCAGAGCTGCCAAGGAATTAATAGCTTAAACTACCAAATAAGAGCCACAGTTCAATTCCCAATCTCAGCCAGCTATAGCTCAGAGCTGGTACAGCAAAATCACCCAGGGCATGAAAGGCACACCATGCAACTGTGAATCATATACAGTTGTAATGAAAAGATGTTAACATCTAAAGATGAATTTCAAGTTTTTCTTCTCAATCTTGACTTATTTATGAGGAAAGACACAAGAACAATTTAATCCTCTCCTCCCCAGAAAAAAATACAAACACAACATAAATGCTATACTTAAAACGAGTCATTTTACCATTCCGACTTCCTGATTAACTGTCTTGGGCTACTCTATAACTTTAGTTGTAATTTACTAAAGGTCTCTTTCCATTAAAGAACAGTATTTAGTCATCCAAAGCACTTTCCTTAAAAGGTACTCAAAATCATTTTTCACATCTCCTGCCCTCCAAATTTCCACCAAGTTTACAGGAGAAACTGAGGCACAGAACTATTATATGACCAAGCTAATGTGGTGAGTCACTAGTAAAAATGTTGAATACAACTCACATTTCCCAATTACCAGTTTATTTCCCACTTTACTGGACTCATAGAAAATCATCTTTTGAACATTGAACAAAAGCCCTCCTATACAGCTTAAAGAATGAAAGTAAAGGAGTTCTGGATCAAGCCCCCAAATAAAATCCCCAGAAGGCTGAAAAATCTATAGGCTGCCTACTATGCTACAGAAAATCTAAATACTAAATAAATTCCTATTCCTTTGAGTAAGAACACATCTCATGATCAGTTGGAACTGTCTTTAATAATGAATTTCTAGACTTCATCTAAAATATTACCAGACCACAATACATACAGTCTAGATAAAATATATTCAGAACACAGAGTTAATCATCAAAAGGAGCTGAAATAAAAACAGCATACTTGTGATCAGGACCAAAATGGTCAATGAGAGTTGTCCAGCAATTCATTCACTTAACAAATAGTTAATGAGCACCTAGCAAAGATGATTTTGACAGGGTCACTGTCCTGCAGAAGCTCATCTGCTTATCAGAGGTACACAGAGGGAGGTACGCATCAGGACCCAGGGTAACTAGTTCTGCCTGTGGGAGTCAGGGGAGGTAACATTTGAACTTCTTCATAAGCAGGATTGTGCCAGGCTTATATACTAGGCACAAATACTAGGAGCTAGTTCCAAATGTTTCAGAGTTAGATATATGCATGTTTTTCCTTATTTCTCTTTAGGACATGAAAATTCAATAGTTAAAATTGTGAACATAAAATGTTTTGTCAAACCAATTATACTCTTTTGAATACCTTGTTTATCAGCTCTCATATTAAGTTCAGATAGATTTAATCTTCCTTACTTAATAAAATAATCTGGAACTATAAGGAAACCTCATATATAATACTCAAAAATATTTCCTCATACTCACATCTGTAATCCCAGTACTTTGAGAGGCCAAGGAGGGAGGATCATTTGAGGCCAGGAGTTTGAAACCAGCCTGAGCAACACAGTGAGACCCTATTTCCCTTCTCCCCAGCAAAAAAAAAAAAAAAAAACCACCTTCTTCATAAATTTGTCAATGTTCGTTCCTCAAGGAAGGAAAAAAAGATCACAATAATATTTATTAAGTTTAATATCCTTTCAGATTACCAATTTTTGAAATTTCTACTCAATACCATAAAATTTGTTTAATTACATATTTTATTTGAAGCAAGTCTGTTACTCAAATTTGATTTTAATATGAAATCTTAAATATATTCAGCTCAGTAACTAATACAAATTAAGACTTATTACAGTAAAAAGATCTAATGAAGACTTAAAAGGTTTTTTGTTTTTTTTGTTTTGTTTTATTTTGTTTTAAGAGGGAGTCTCGCCTTGTCACCAGGCTGGAGTGCAGTGGCGCGATCTTGGCTCACCGCAACCTCCGACTCCCTGGTTCAAGCAATTCTTCTGCCTCAGCTTCCGGAGTAGCTGGAATTACAGGCACATGCCACCACACCCAGCTAATTTTTGTATTTTTAGTAGAGACGGGGTTTCTCCGTGTTGTTCAGGGTGGTCTTGAACTCCAGACCTCAGGTGATATGCCCACCTCAGCCTCCTGAAGTGCTGGGATTACAGGCATGAGCCACCCTGCCTGGCTATCACCTAAGTATTAAGCCCAGCATCCATTAACTATTCTTCCTGATTCTCTCCCTCCTCCCCACCCCCACTCATCTACTTTTAAAGTTAAAGCTACAAATGTAAACTAGGCAAAAAAGAAAAAAAAAGGACACAAATGAAATTCTGATGCAATCAACTCAGGAGGATCCTGTGGCTCATGCCTATAATCCCAACATTTTGGGAGGCTGAGGTGGGGGGACTGCTTGACCCTGCTGTATTCCAGCCTGAGTGACGGAGGGAGACTGTCTCAAAAACAAAAAATAAAAATAAAAACAGTAACGGAATTTTACTATATTGAAAAATAGTTCAAAATATAGAAAGCTGTCAGCCAAGGCTCTGTGCTATTTCAAAGTAGTAGAAATACAGTTTTAATAAGATTCTACCACAATTCATCTACAATTCAGAAATATATATAGTAAACCAGAGTATGGAAATGCCAATGAAATAACATTTTCCCTTGGACACAACTGACTCTCCTGCCATCTAGAAAGAGGTAAATGAAAAAAGGCATTTTTCTTCTTTTTTTCAGACTAGAATCCAAATATGTTAAAAAAAAAAAAAAAAAACCTTACTAACTTAAAAAAGGAACACAACTCTATTCCAAGAAAGATAACTCAAACACGCTAATGAAGGCCGGGTGTGGTCGCTCACACCTGTAATCCCAGCACTTTGGCAGGCCAAGATGGGTGGATCACATGCGGTCAGGAGTTCGAGACTAGCCTGGACAACATGGTGAAACCCCATCTCTATCAAAAATACAGAAATTAGCCAGGCATGGTGGCAGGTATCTATAATCCCAGCTACTTGGGAGGCTGAGACAGTAGAATCACTTGAACCTAGGAGGAGGTTGCAGTAAGCCGAAACCACGCCATTGCACTCCAGTCTGGGCAACAAGAGCGAAACTCCATCTCAAAAAAAAAAAAAATGCTTATAGCAGGAAAAACAGTTCCTAAAGGAGAATTATGATAGCCAATTTGTGAGGATAAAATCTATACTACAGAAAATCTTTTTTTTTTTTTTTTTTGAGATGGAGTGTTGCACTATAGGCGCATGCCACCACGCTCAGCTAATTTTCTGTATTTTTAGTACAGACAGGCTTTCACCGTGTTGGCCAGGATGGTCTCGATCTCCTGACCTTGTGATCCACCCGCCTCGCCTCCCAAGTGCTGGTATTACAGGCTTGAGCCACCGTTCCGGCCAGATAATCTTAAAGTTCAGTAACAAAACAATAGAGTAAAGGAATTGTCTCTGAAATGAACACCAATCACACCATTTTAACAGAATTTAAAACTGTTTTTCTATTAACCAAAGCAAAGACAGAAAATGGTGATGTACATAAGTGACTTCATACTAAACAAAAATTGGGCAAGCATACATATTTCATTCATGCAAATGAGTCTGAATTCAGAATTCCTCATTTATGTTAATATTTACTAAGATTAACGAAATATCATCTCCCCTATGTAATGGAGTGAATTCCCCCAACAGAACAAAGCTAACACCTTTAAATCTTTCAAATAAACAATGAAAGTATATGCCATAAAAGAAAATTATCAGCCAGGCACGGTGGCTCACTCCTGTAATCCCAGCACTTTGGGAGGCTAAGGCGGGCAGATCACTAGGTCAGGATTCAAGATCATCCTGGCCAACATGGTGAAACCCCATTTCTATCAAAAAATACAAAAATTAGCTGAGCGTGGCGGTGCACATCCTGTAGTCCCAGCTACTCAGGGGGCTGAGGCAGGAGAATCATTTCAACTTGGGAGGCAGAGGTTGCAGTGAGCAGATATGGTGCCACTGCACTCCAGCCTGGCCACAGAGCAAGACTCAGTCTCAATTAAAAAAAAAAAAAGGAAAGGAAAAAAAAAGAAAATGATCTGAACAAGATCAGAAAGAAGTTAAATAACTCAAGTGGGAGGAAAAAGTCCTAAATTCCAAGAACACATACAAATACTGATTCGCTAATTCTGAAACTCGAAGCTAGTCCTATGAAACAAACTGTGATTGTGCGTGTGTGTGCACGCATGCATGCGTGCACTACTATACTCCACAGACACCTTTTTAGGCTACCTACCTACCTCACTTTAAAATGCATTAAATGTAATTTAAAATAGAAATGTTACGACAAAACAGAAATTCTGGTGGCCAACATCACACAACACAGTTTGTAAAACAGATTTGCACACAATACATCTGAAATAAACGACACTAACAACAATGTTGCACAAATCTTCTTCTTCATTTCTACCGGTGCAATGCACACTTCAATAGTAATAGTAATACCTAATATTCAACCATATTACTAATACTCATAAGATTTGTCTATTCTCGCATACTGGTAGCTTCTGTGAAATAAATGTATCACTCACTTTCAAAAAAAAAACACACAAATCAGTACTCCTACTATGAGCTTAAAGGAGGGGAACATTACTATTATTATTTTCTTCAATCAAAAATAAGTCAAAGGTTTCAAAAAATATGTGGTCTTTGATTCAAACTTTTGAGAGACAGTTAAATTAACTTCATAAATGAACAGTTTTTCTGTTGTCTTTGTGTAACAGTTTCTCTTTACTATTTACACATTTACACTGAGATGAGAGTCTCATCTCAATTTTAAGTTTTTAGGCAAATATAATTACAGAACAAACTTAGCCTAGTTATCACAATTTATAGCACATAGTACAAACTGGTGAGTGAGTGTCTTCTTTATTAAACTCAAGAGTGGAAGAGATCTCTGAAAGTGTTTGAAGAATACAATTAAAAACCAGGCTAAAGTAGCCAGTGAACAAAAAAGATCAATTTCTCCATAACAAATTAACAGAATACACTATCAAACCTTAACATTATTTAAAGGAATGCCTTAAGAGATAGATTTTTCACCAAACAAATATCTAATATATTCATGAATAACCAAAACATTCCAAAGAAAATGATAAGCTAGGCCAGGGCACCATGGCTCACATCTGTAATTCCAGCACTTTGGGAGGCCAAGGTCGGCGGATCACCTGAGGTCAGGAGTTCGAGACCAGCATGGTGAAATCCCGTCCCTACTAAAAATGCAAAAAAATTAGCAGGGCATGGTGGCAGGCGCCTGTAATACCAGCTGCTCAGGAGTCTGAAGCAAGGGAATCGCTTGAACAAGGGGGCAGGAGGTTGCGGTGAGCTGAGACTGCACCACTGCACTCCAGCCTGGGCAACAGAGTGGGACTCCCATCTCAAAAAAAAAAAAAAAGAAAAAAGAAAATGATAAGCTATATAAACACCTGGTATAGACTCAATAAACACATACTATCCTAAACCTTTGCCCATTCTTCTCAGAAAAAATAGGCCCAACCTTCTTCCCAATGAGTACTTCAAGCAACATGGACAGCAAAATACTTGTAGCATATAGGCCTAAGGTACATTATTGTCTCTTTAAAATTATGAACTCATCACACATACAAATGGCTGTTTAAAATGGTCCAGTAAACTGCTATACTATGCCTTAAATTGCTGTCTATTATGTACTTAAAAATATTTACTAGCAATTGGAGGTTAATATGGCAACTATTATGGGTGGCAATTATTGCTATTAAAAATATATAAATACTGTAACACCATGTGCTACTAACAACAAAATACTAAACAGAAAACATACATTAACAGATTGTAAATATTTTCATTAAAGAAAATGAGGGCCGGGTGAGGTGGCTCACTTCTGTAATCCCAGCACTTTGGGAAGCCGAGGCAGGTGGATTACCTGAGGTCAAGAGTTCAAGACCAGCCTAACCAAACATAGAGAAACCATGTCTCGACTAAAAATATGAAATTAGCCAGGCGTAGTGGCGCATGCCTGTAATCCCAGATACTCAGGAGACTGAGGCAGGAGAAGTGCATCAGCCCGGGAAACAGAGGTTACCAGTGAGCCGAGAGCACGCCACTGCATTCCAGTCTGAGCAATAACAGCAAAACAGTAAGAGCAAAACTCCATCTCAAAAATTAAAAGAAAGAAAATGAAAATGAACCACCATGGAAAAAAGATGCTTTAAACATAAATTATAAAATCACAATAAATTGGGATGGAAAAATATCCTGTGTATAGTATTTTGGCACTTTGAAGATTACAGAAATCAAGTCCCTTTTCCTCATTTCTATTTGATAGTCCACCCCATTTTGTTCTAGCTCAAAAAAATAAAAACCAGATTTCAAAGTTTCTACATTTACAACTATCTTCACTTTCTGCAAAAAACAAACCCCTTAAGACAAAAATAAATTAGGTCAACAACAGATTACCTTAAAAGCTTCAAATATAGAATTAACGGTCTTCAACAGGAATTATGTACTAATGTGTGTACGCATGTCTCAATTCAACAAGAATTTGAGATTATCACCCAGTTATCCACAGTCAGGAAGATTCTAAGCAATAAAACATGAAAGTGGAGCACATGTATCTGAGAATTAGAGATCACTCCCTCATATCAAAGAGTACATACTTAAATCTAGTTATAGGGTAGAAAATCACTTTCTCCATACTAACTCAATAGAGAAAAATAAATATATGCGTAACATCTGGAAATTATGTCTTCCCACAAGAATGAGTTCACATACCACAGAGTGTACCGTAAGGCTTTTCAAAAAGGCAGATTTAACACACTTTTAACTGGACGATTAACTGAGTGAATATATAAAAGTCACTGGGAAACATGATGGACAGCATAAGAAAATAGTTTCGAGTCAGAAAGGTACAGCCAAGTATGCATTTAACACTGTAGCTACAAATCTCACAGCAGCAAGAATAAGAAACACATACAATGACCCATATCATATATACACAATGGTGTTTTTCACACATTAGGAAAAGGGAATGGATGTTGAAAAATTAATTTAGGAATATTATTCCATGCAGTAAAAAAAATTAGAAAAAAAGTAAAAGACTAGCAGAAATCTTAAGGTGTCTGACTGACTGCACAATCAACCTTTGGTAAGCCATAATGAACACCTCAAGGTAATATAAACTGGGTGGGTATTACCATGGTACAGAACTTTAATCTCTTATTTCAATCTAATATGAGTATCTAGGTAAATTCTTTATAAATACTTTTCTCTACTCAAAAATAAAACCTATAGGCCAAAAGAAAAAATGCATGCTATTATTAAACACATAGTGTTCTTAATAAAAACATGCTTTATTTTGAACAAGGGATTATTATATCTCCTTCAGAAGTAACTATTCTATACAACGTAGTTTAGGCAATGTATTTTTAATATTCCAGGTTGCTGCTGCTGTATAGCATTTTCAAGGAAAAAAAAATCTCAATTTGAAATCAGAAAAATGTACAAGTCAGCAGTTTAATTAATTCAGATTGTTTTAATAGCACCTTATCCACACTTCATGTACAAGAGAATGAAGATATTCCACGTTCCTTTAAAAATATATATCAACTAAGCACTTCAATGGTTCTCTATTTCGAAGTTGCTACTTCAAAAATAACTTTAAAAAATTAGATTCAAAAATCCGTTGTTTTAAAGAGGTTTTGGGAGAAATACCCAAAACACAAACCTTTAGTCATTCAAAATCAAAGTACAGAATCCTCTCCTACAAATGTGCTTCTCCAAAAGAATCTCAAGCATTTTATCTCTGCACCATTATCATCCTTACTTAAGCTTTTTCTTCAAAAAAAAAAAAAAAAAAGATAAAACAAATGATAAACCCTAAAGACTGGCTACACATACACTTTCATTTGTCTACAGAATCTGTATATACACAGCCATTACCAGCCAGCATAATATGTGATAATTTGGAAGATCTCTGGTACTTGGTTATTTTAATTACCTGTGTCATTGTGGTCACCAGTTACCACACAAAAACCATTTTAAATACACCTTGATCAGTATGTTTGCCAATCTATGAAAGTCCCTGAACCTGACTGATACTAAATGATAGACTGAGGAGGGAAAAAGAGGCAAAAGAGGTTTCACTCCTACAAACTAAAAGATCAAGGGAAAATTATTACAATACTAAGAGAAAGAGTTACAACTTATAATTGAATTTTGAGATTAAATATCTGGATTAAAATATTTCATAAAAAAAAATTTACCTGATCTTACTAGGGTGGGAGCAATAATACTATCACTGGGTCTTTGTAGGTAAAAATCACGTGTTGACTTTTTGATCTGCATAAATACTGTAACACATTTAATAAAATAACACGTTTGAAAAGTTGGCAAGAATTTGCATTTCTCCATTAGTCTCATAGAAAAAAAGCATCTATGCCACCCATAATTAAATGTAACTAATTACAATTTGAACACTAAATTATTTATCCAGTGTAAACAAGGATTAAGAGGGAAATAATGCTTCTATCTACAGCGGGGGTTACAGAAAATAATTTCCAAAATGCATGCTCTCCAAAGGGGACTCACCACCCCCCCCAAAAAACGAGGGTACACAACTTAAAATAAGTTGGGTGTTTTTAAAGCTAAATTAAATAAACCGTTCAGCCAATTTTCCAATTATATTCTACGCTTGAAACGTAATTGCCTTACATCTGTTTACAAATCTTTGCTCAATATTTAAACAAATTCGTACTCTCCCGGGCACATAGCTATACATACAGTAACTCATTCACAAAGCGCATATTTAAAGACCACGCACTGCAATTATTAGCCTAAACGCCAGATTTAACAACTTGAATGTTTTCAGAGGTAGGTAATACGACCCAATAAAAAGCAAAGATGGCATTTACCACCAAATGTCACTGCCACCGCCAGGAAAGAGTTGCTGGAGCCCTATACATTTTTAATTTCGATGAATCTAGACGCCGTCGGCGGGTGCCAGGCTTCCACGAGAACAATTGACACCCTAACTGCTTCAAGATTAAGGCAGGCGATTCAAATCCGAAGGAAAAGTTGTCAATTATCAGAGAGCGCGCGAGAGGCGAAGGCAGATAAAAGCGATGTTATCAAACCGCCCAGCTTGTTGCTTTTTTGTGTGTGTGTCGATTCGTTGTTAGGATAGAGAAAACAGTTTTTAAAAAGACACAGGAGGAGAGAAAGAAGAAAAAGCTTTCTCCACCTTCCGTCGGCTCGGTGCAATGGCTTTACGGCTCTCCAGCGTAGTAAGCCCCGAGAGGCAGGCGGCTGTCGATGTTTACAATCGCGGGAGCTTCGGGTGCAAGAGTCCTTTCCTGACACAATCGCATTCAATCAACTGTTTTCGGGCGGAATTGCAGGTGTCATTATGGAATTTAAAAAAATTCAAAAGGCAGGCGGGCGGGCAGGCAGCCCGATCCGACAAGGGGGGAAGAGGTTGCCGATCGGAGGCGCGGGCAGCACAAGGCAAAGCCTTCCACATTTAGGGGGGGAAAAGGGGGAAAGGGGAGGAGAAGGGGAGTGCGATTGCAACACAGGGTGGGCGTTCGAAGTGCGACCCAGAATCCGCAGCTCTGAGACTTCCACATGCAAATTCCACGCCGAGCGCCGCGCTCACAAATGATTTTTAAAGAGCCAAATAAACACTGGATGGGATCCAAGGCGAGGGAGAGACGATCCAAAAGGGGGAGAATCGGCGAGAGGCGAACGGCGGGGAGACGAGAGGGAGGGGCGAAGTCCCGGCGGCGGGAGGAGAAAGTTGGTCCGCGGCGGAGGTCGGGGACCCCCCCTCCCCAGCACAGCCCCCTCCCCGCAGCCCGGCTACTCACCAGCGAAAAGAGGTTGGAGTGACAATCCTCCAGGCTCGCCCCGTTCGCCACCCAGTTCGCTGCCGCAGTCATGATCCTCCGCGAGCCCGGCCGCCAGAGCGGGGCATGTCGGAGCGAGGCGTCCGAGGCGAGGTCGGGCCGGGCGGCGGCGCCTCGCCGGGGAGCGCGGGGCGGCCGGGCCGCCGCCGCCGCCGCCGGGGGAGGGCGCGAGGGCCGGCGGGCAGGCGGGAGGCGCCGCGGCGACGCCGCGCCGGGGGCGGCGGGCCCGGGCCGGCGGGGGGGTCCGCGGCGGCCGCGCGGCTCCTTCCTGCTCGGGCGGCGGCGGCGGCGGCGGCTGCGGCGGCGGCGGGGGGCGCTGTCCGCGCGGCCCGGCGCCCTCCCCGCCTCTCAGGGCCGCCGCTGCCTCCCGGGCCGGCGCTGCGGGCCGGCCGCCGCCTCCGCCTTCCCTGCTCCTCGGCCGCCGCCGCTGCTGCCGCTGCTGCCGCTGCCGCCGCCTTGTTTATCTCCAGTCACCGACTCCCCCTCGGCCCCCGCCGGCGCGCGAGGGGAGGCGAGCCCCGGAGCCGCCGCCGCCGCCTCGGAGCCGCCGCCGCCGCGGAGCGCGAACTCGCGAAGGGGGGGGTGCGGACGAAGCCAGCGGGCGACCCCGGCAGCCGAGCGACGTCCCCTCCTTCCTCTTCCTCCCCCACCCCCCCCTCCTCCCCAGTCAGCCTCGCTTCTCCTCCCTCCCCGGGCTCGCTAGCTCTGACAGCAATGGCGGCCGCCGACCGCGGCTCGGCCCGCCATTGGCTGGCGCCGGGTCACGTGACGGGCGCCGGCCGCGCGGGGGGAGCAGGGGGCGGACGGGGGAGGGGTCCGGAGTGGTGGCGGCGGCGGTGGCGGCTCGCGGGAGGCGCTGCTGAGCCGAGCGCGGCCGGGTCCTCGGGCCGGGAAGAGGGAGGGAGGCGGACGGAGAGAGAGAGAAAGAAGTGCGGGCGGCCGGGCTCCCCGGCGGGCGGTGGACTGCCGACCCGTGGCTGCCGTGGGTTGCCCCGCGTGGCCGCCCCGCCCCCTCGCTGTGCACGGATCGTGGCGGGGCGGGACCATGGGTCCCGGGCGTGCCCGGGGCGGCCACAGCGGAGGGCGCGGGTCCCCAGGCCTGTGTGCCCGCTGCCCAGGCCAGCTGGCGTGGCGCGGCGGCCGCTCAGTGGGCCAGGCAGGGGGTGCGAGTGCTCTGGGGAGTGTGTCCTCGAAGGCTCGCGCCGCCGTCCACCTTTTACAGAGGAGAAAACTGAAGCACAAAGGGATTAGGTCACTTGCCCTAGGTCGCACACCTGGGAAAGAGGAGTCCGGATTCGAACCCGCGCACAGTAAAGCCAAGCTCTTGGACTAGGTTTCACAGGCTTCGCCCAGGGATATTCACGGCTGTCATAGAGTAAGCGCTCACTGTGTTCCAGGCACTGTGTGTTTAATACAGAAATGTTTATTGAACCCTTACTCCTAGTTACTGTGTGCACTCATTCATTCATTCATTGCATGTTTCCTGAGCTCTTGCTATAGTGCCAGAATCTGTTATAACTTCCAGGCGCTGTGCTAAGTCTGTGTTGGGAGCAGACCCTCCCTCTTAGCGGCATTCATTCAATAACCAACATTTCCTGAGTGTATATGGTCTGGGAGTCCCGAGGAGTGCTGCTATGAAGAGAGGCTCTCCCAGTCCTCAAGAAACGGATCCCCGAAAAGGTGGCGAGGAGAAAACAATGTCTTCACTAGTAAGCCTCCAAACATGCAGCAGCCAGCTGTTTCAGGTGGATTCGAATAAATGATGAAGAGTCGATGGCTGGCACAGTGGCTCACACTGGTAATCCTAGCCAGAGGTTTAAAACAAGCCTGAGCAATGTAGCAAGACTCCCGTCGGTACAAAAATTAGCCAGACATAGTGGCATGTGCCTCTAGCCCTAGCTACTCGAGAGGCTGAGTGGGGAGGATCACTTGAGCGCTGGGGGTACAGGCTGCAGTGAGCTGAGATCGCATCACCGCACTCCAGCCTGAGTGACAGAGAAAGGCCCCTTCTCAAAAAAATAAATAAATAATAGAGGAACAGTAGAAAGCAGGGGAAAGATGAGAGTGTATAATAAGAGGAAAGAAGTCTTCGACGCTTCAACTGAGCTTTGGAACTACCACAAATACTGCCAAAGCAAAACTCATGAACAACATGTTGTAATGTGTATTATCATGCAACATACTGTTAACGATGAATGTCCTTACCTATATTATTTCACATAATTGGCAGAACAACTACCTCAAGTAGATACTGTTTATTATTCTTAGGCTGTAAGTAGGTAAAGCTCAGAGGTGTGCAGTGACATCTCCAATCTCTCAGTTAGTGCATGGCTCAAACCCAGGGCCATCTGACTACAGAGCCCCAGCATGAATTCAGGAGACTCTTTAGAAAGATGCCTCTGGCTGGCTTTGCCATCCCTCTAATCGCATTACTTTGATCAACGTAGTTTAACTCTCGGAGCCTCATTTCCTAATCTGTCAAAAATTGATCGTGATTGCTGGCCCACTGACCTCAGGACAATAGTGAGAATTTCTTCTAAGATACTGTGGATGGCCGGGCGAGGTGGCTCATGCCTGTAATGCCAGCACTTTGGGAGACCAAGGCAGGTAGATCACCTGAGGTCAGGAGTTCGAGACCAGCCTGGCCAACATGGTAAAACCCTGTCTCTAGTAAAAATACAAAAATTAGCCGGGTGTAGTGGCATGCGCCTGTAGTCCCAGCTACTAGGGAGGCTGAGACAGGAGAATCGCTTGAATCCAGGAGGCAGAGGTTGCCTTGAGCCAAGATCGAGCCACTACACTCTCACCCAGGCCACAGAGGGAGACTCCATTCAAAAAAAAAGAAGAAGGATACTGTCGATAAAAGTGTTAGGAAACAAAAATAAAAAACACTCTATCAACATACACTGTGTTACTTAGGCCTAAGCAATTCCAGGGTATAATGTCCATCATATCCAGGGTCCATATATTTACATCAGAGGTGAAGGTGTGTTTTGTTCGTTTGTTTGTTTTTTGTTTTGTTTTGTTTTGTTTTGTTTTTATAGAGATGGGGTTTATCCATATTGGTCAGGCTGGTCTCAAACTTGTGACCTCAGGTGATCCGCCCACTTCAGCCTCCCAAAGTGCTGGGATTACAGGCGTGAGCCACCGCGCAAGGCCGAAGGTGTTTTTATCCTACTCACCTAGTGACCAAATTGTCATTCTTCAGCAGGTTTAGGTTTAACTAAAAATAGTAATAATAGGCCAGGTACAATGGTTCATACCTATAGTCCCAGCTACCCAGGAGGCTGAGATAGGAGGATCGCTTGAGCCCAGGAATTTGAGGCTGCAGTGTGCCATTATCTTGCCACTGCATTTCAGCCTGGGTGACAGAAACCCTCTCTCAAAAATCAAATAATAATAATAAATCTTTCAGAGCAAAACTTAATTGAAACATTAACGAAGGACTTGGACAGTTTATAGAATGGGAAAGACCAGCTTTTAAATGCATTTCAGACAACAGTGAACCACATATATAACAATGGTCCTATAAGATTATAATACCATGTTTTTACTGTACTTTTTATAAGTTTGGATATGTTTAGATACACACTTACCATTATATTATGACTGCCTACAGTATTCAGTACAGTAACATGCCATACAGGTTTGTAGCCTGGAAGCAATGGGCTACACCATATAGCCTGGGTGTGTAGTAGGCTATCTCATCTAGGTTTGTGTAAATGTACTTATGATGTTTGCACAATGAGAAAATCACCTCCTGTTACATTTCTCAGAACACATCCCCACCATTGACACTTGATTGTATGTAAAATGATCCTCAACCTCACACATTGCCACGGGCTGAATGTTTGTATCCTTCCCAAACGTCATAAGAAGTTTGAAACTCTACTCACCACTGTAAAGATATTTGAAGAAGGGGCCCTTGGGAGGTAATTAGCATAAGGATGGAGCCCTCATGAAGGGATTAGCGCCCTTATAGGAAGAGACACAAAAGAGCATGCTTCTCCTCTCTCTCTGCTGTGTGAAGACATAACCAAGAAGAGGGTCCTTACCAGGACCTGAACTGAAATGGCCAGCACCTGATCTTGGACTTCCCAGCCTCCAGAACTGTGTCAAGTAAACATCTGTTGTTTAAGCCACCCAGTCTATGATAATTTGTTATAGCAGCTGGAGCCAACTAAGACACTCATCGTAAGAAAAAGCAGAAATAAAGCCACAAGAATTATTGACAGTATTTTAAAACTTAAGACAAATGTGGAGAGAAGTAGGACTCTCATACACTGCTGGTGGGAATATAAATTAACACCATAGCTTTGGATGTTCATTCAACTAGCATCAAAATCTATAGCACACACACCCTTTGACCCAGCTCTTCAACTTCTAGAAGTTTATCCAACAGAGACACTTGTATGAGTGTATAGACATGCAGTGCAGGGATATGAACTATAGCATTGTTTGTAGAGCAAAAACTGAAAACGTCCTACATGTCTATCATTTGGGGAAGAGTTAACAACATAATTTAATCCCATGCAGCCATTAAAAATAATGAGGAAGCTGGGCACAGTGGCTCACGCCTGTAATCCCAGCACTTTGGGAGGCTGAGGTGGGCAGATCACCTGAGGTCAGGAGTTCGAGACCAGCCAGGCCAACATGGTGAAACCCTGTCTCTAAAAATAAATAAATAAATAAATAAATAAAAATGAAGAAGTGCTATTTGCCCTATTATGAAATAATCTCAAAAATAGATTATTCATTGAAATACCTCTGGAAGGTTAACAAGAAACTAGTAGTAACATTAGTTGCCACTAAGGAGGGGAACTAGTGGGTCTGGGAGTTGGAGTGGGATTACTTTTTACTGTACTGTTTGCATTTTCTTTTTCCTTTTTTTAAAAATAACTGAATGTTGGCCAGGTGCTGTGGTTCACGCCTGCAATCCCAGAACTTTGGGAGGCCAAGGTGGGTGGATAATTTGAGGTCAGGAGTTCAAGACCAGCCCAGCCAACATGGTGAAATCCCATCTCTACTTAACATACAAAAATTAGCCGGGTATGGTGATGCACGCCTGTAATCCCAACTCTTTGGGAGGCTGAGGCAGGAGAATTGCTTGAACCCAGGAAGTAGAAGTTGCAGTGAGCCGAGATCGTGCCACTGCATTCTAAACTCTAATCTGGGAGATGGAGTGAGCCTCTGTCTCAAAAATAAATAAATAAAATAAAATAATCAAATGTACATATAATCTGTTCAGTGCAGTAAGTTATAAACAACACGAATCAATAAATAAAATTGAAAACACAGTAATCAATCAAATAGCATCATAAAAGTAAACTTAGAGCAAATAGACAAAACAAGACAAAAAAGAAGAAAGAAAAACACCCTCATCCAAGAAGATTTTCTTGGCTGTCAAAGTCACGGCCCCAAAGAGAAGGAGACAATACCAAAACTGCTGCTTCTGGTTGTGCTGACACCATGAGTACAGAATGGGAACCCAGGGAACCCACTTCCAGTCTCAAATGCACTATGGAGCAGCCTATGATCTTGGACAAACTTTCTGGGCCTTAGTTTCCTCATGTATGAAAACAACAACTCGGGTGATCTTTCAGATCATTTCTAGCAACGAAATTCTTTGACACTGCACAGTTGAAATTACTGATAAAGATCCACAAAGTTCTTACTCAATAGAGAAAGCTATGGGAGTGGATGAGAAACCTCAGGAGATAAGATTAAAAGAAAACAAAACAAAAACCATCAACTGACTAACAGGAAGCAGCAAAGAACAAGGCTCACAGACGTCTTAGTCCAGTTCCCTATGTGGAAGACACCTGACAACCATCTTTATGACTTAGTTTCCCCATTTGTGAGATTGCCTGCTGCCCAGCGGGAAACAGAAGTTTCAGGTCTTAGAACAACAGGTTACTTCCCTTTCACGGTTACTAAATGTAATGGCAGAGAGAAAATGGAAGCAAAAATATGACCAGAGGAGGAACCATCTATTAGAAAGACCACAGGAAGCTGCCACAGCTGCAGGGTGGGAGCATTTTGTAGGAGTTAAGAATATCGCTTCAGAATAAGAGACACCTGGCTTCCAATCTCTGCTCTGTTGGACTCTAGCTGTGCAGCCTTGAGCAGGTCATTTAACCCCTGTGACCCCCATTTCTTCCTGTGCGTTGACCTCCCAGAGTGATAGCTCAGGGAAAGTTCTTAGCACAGTGCCTGACTCCAAAGGCGATGATCAATATCTTATAACCCTCACAGACACTTGTGCATTCTTGTACGAGGAAGAGCATCACCCAGTCACATCACATGAAGGGTTTTTCCCTGTATAACCTAAACTTTATTCGATTTATTTTATTGCAAATAACAGAAGTACAGAATGCCAGCTATAGAAATATACCAAGAAAAGGGGAATACTCTTCCCTCTACCCTGCTGAGATAACCAAAGTTCTCACATTGTTGTAGATAATCACTCTCTTTCCTCCAGACTCATACCAACCAACACAACTTAAAGACACATTTCTAAGGGATTTTTTTTTTTTTTACTTTTTATGAAAATGGGATCGTGTCACATATATTACTTTGCAATCTGCTTTTTCCACTTAGTAGTTTATCACAAATACACCTCCAGACCTATATATCTGCATCTAACTCATTCTTTTATTAGTTATGTAACATTTCACAGAAGACCTGTGCCATAATTTATCAATTATTCCCCTATTCCTGAACGTTCAGGGATTTTCCAGTGTTTTCCTACTTTAAATAAGGGTGCAATAAATAGCCTTATCCATATATCCTTATGTACTGACACTTTTATTTCTGTAAAATAAAGTCCCCAAAATAGGATTGCTTTTTATTGGTAATAAATGTGTATTTTTATTGTTAATAAATACAGCCAGAAGACTTTTCCCCAAAGGTTGCAGCAATGCACACATCACAGTCCCTGGAGCTATATGGGAAGAGTGTATATATTTCCTCACAATTTTGCCAGCATTTGGATGTTCCCAATCTTTAAAATTGTTGCCAACCTGAGAGGTGAAAAAATATTATCATTTGTTTACATTTCCTTTTTTTTTTTTTGAGACAGAGTCTTGCTCTGTCACTCACTCAAGCTGGAGTGCAGTGGTGCAATCTTAGCTGGGATTACAGGTATGCACCACCATGCACAGCTAATTTTTGTAGTTTTAGTAGAGACAAGATTTCGCGATATTAGCCAGGCTGGTTTCAAACTCTGGACCTCAAGTGATCCGCACACCTCAGCCTCATAAAGTGCTGGGATTACAGGTGTGAGCCACCATGCCTGACCTGCATTTGCTTTCCCTGAAATTCTAGTGAGGTTGATCTTCTCTTAGGCAGCTCAACCACTTACATTTCCTCTTGAGTTGTTTGCTGTGTTTCAAGTCAGCAACTTAAGACAAAAGAGAACCAAGTTCAGTTCCAATGAGACCAATAAGGAGCTTGGCACGATGACAGAACCTGGTCTTTGGTCACTCTCCCCTGGCACGGACAAGATAATTCATTCCATAATTTCATAAAGATTTTCCGAACATCTTTCACGCGGTAGGCCTATACTTTTCATTCCCTTTCATAATTCAATTTTTAAGTTGAGATGTTTCAAGTTTCCTCTTAAATGGTTTTATACCAATCGAGCTATGCTGTCTTGGGCAATAACAGCTTTGCTCATAACCACTAAGGATTTCCTAATTGTTCCAACCTCTCCCCTAAGACAGTACAGAGGATGAAGTAAAAACAACAGCAGTTATTGCTGGTTTGAAGAGGCAGTGTCTGTAGGTCACTGCTTGAGGCATGGGTCAGAGCAAGCATTTTACAGTTGAACAAGACCTGGTTCAAATCCCAGCTCTGCCATTACTCTTCTGACCACCTTAGGCTGTGATTTAAACTCTCTGTACCTGGCTTTTCTCATCCCTAAAGCAAGGTCATGTTCATACCAGCATCCTAGAACTATTGGGGCCATTCAGGGAGTTACTGCACACAAAGACCGGGAACCTGCCTGAAACATAGTGAGTGTTCGATGCATGTCAGCTTTATCATTAACATCCAAAGCTCCTTTTCATAAAACAAAGGAGGAGGCTGAACTCCAAGAAACACCACCAAAGAAGTAATTTCAGCAATGACTTGAGTTGTTAAAAGTTCCAATGAGATTAATTTAACTGGATTCAGTGGCATTTTACCTACACCTTTTATACACTTAAGAAGGCCTCTTTTGCCTCAGGTAATGCTGATTCTAGTAGCCCACAACGAATTGCTTTCAAATAGCCCATCATAAGGGACTAAGGAAGTTGTGAACAGTGTCCCCTGATATTTTTCTTTGATGATACTACTGCTGCTTGACCAAAAAAAGTGAACTATATTTTTATATTTATAATTTTTTTGGCCTCCACTAAGTATTGCAGGCTATGGCCATCATAGGTGGTGAAATGTGTCACCTGGAACTAAATTCTGTTTTCTCTGGACACACACACACACACACACACACACACACACACACACACACACACCAGAAACCTGAACAGTTCCAGCAGAGTTTCACTCTTGTTGCCCAGGCTGGAGTGCAATGGCACAATCTGGGCTCACTACAACCTCCACCTCCAGGTTCAAGTGATTCTTCTGCCTCAGCCTCCCAAGTAGCTGGGATTACAGGCATGTGTCACCATGCTAGGTTAATTTTGTATTTAGTAGAGACGGGGTTTCTCCATGTTTGTCAGGCTCGAACTCCCCACATCAGATGATCCGCCCGCCTTGGCCTCCCAAAGTGCTCGGATTACGGGCATGAGCCACTGGGCCTGGCCTGAACACAATCATTTTTAAGAAGAGAGAGTAAGATTGTGCCATGGCACTCCAGCCTGGAGTAACGGAACAAGACTGTCAAAGAAAAGAAAGAAAAGAAAAGAGAAAAGAAAAGGGGAAAGGGAAAGGGAAAGGGAAGGGAAGGAAAGAGGGAGGGAGGGATGAAGGAAGGAAGGAAAGAAAAAGAGGGGAGGAGGGGAGAGGGGAGAGGAGGAGAGAGGAGAAGAGAGTTCATGAGGTGTGGATTCTCTAACTTTTTTTCTCCAGGGCTGTGCAAGTGTGAGTTCAAGGCTGAGGAAAGAAAGGGGCTGTCCAGATGGCCCTGAGCCAGGTCTCACTCTGGTAGGGAAGATGCCAACTTCGCTGCCAACTCTGCCAGAACATCTCACCCTTTCTGTCTTCTATGCTCCAGGCCAGGTCCAAGTGCCCAGGCTCCTGGAGGGACTCTGTAAGGAAGACAAATGTCTCTTTAATGGTGGCCTTAATTGGGGACTTCAGCAAGGTCTGGATGGGTAAGAAGGCAACTGATCTAGCCACTCCACCCTGGTGATACTGCTCTTTGAGTACCCACATCCAGGTCGTGGCATGTTAGACAAAGGCCACCATCCTCCAGGGACCACACTCAGTTCCTCCAAACTGTCTGGCAGCTTGAGTACTCAGGCCTAAGAAGCACAGGTGTACTGGCTTCCTGCTAGCCGGGTCCCTGCCCCCAGGGCCAGATCTTGCTTTCTGCAACAGATCATTTTCTTTAAAAGCACCCCTGCCCAGGTGCAGTGGCTCATGCCTGTAATCCCAGCACTTTGGGAGGCCAAGGCGAGTGGATCACTTAAGGCCAGCAGTTCGAGACCAGCCTGGCCAACATGGTGAAACCCTGTCTCTACTAAAAATATAGAAATTAGCCAGGCATGGTGGCACAGGCCTGTAATTCCAGCTACCTGGGGTTGCTGAGGCATTGAACCCAGGAGGCAGTGGTTGTTGAGCCGAGTTCGTACCACTGCACTCCAGCCTAGGCGACAGAATGAGATTCCATCTCAAAAAAATAAAACACAAAACAAAACACCACATGTGAAACTCAAGTCATCCCTTTGTCTTCCCTTTGCCCCAGTGACAGGTTGGTTGGGTTTCTCCAGTCACTTGGGTCGTAAATTCTCATCAAAGGTGACGCAAGCAGAGGAGCTCACCTTTCCTGCTTGGGTCTCAGTTTTCCTTTCTTAAAATGGACTGGCAATCTCTTAGGATGTTGGTGAGTCATCATCAACTGGTTTTTTAAAGTGCGTGCACGATTTGTCTATTTTCGGATGGGCTGGCTGCAAGAGAATAGTGGATGGAAATGGAGTTTGTGTACAGAGTCACTCTGTTGCTGCTGTCAGTACAGATCGCTTCCCCAAGGAAATAAATTACATTTCATTCTCTATATATTGTTTACTTTATAGTCTCTTGATCTTACTTTGCTGACTTCTTGCTGTAGATTTTTCGGTAGCTTGCTTCCCACTTAATCACAACAGCTTCTGTAAATGTTAGAGAGCTGTGTTATGGGGATTTGCTACCAGCATTTCACAATGGTTACAATGGTTATTCAACATAGAAACCCCTTCTTTATTCTACCCCCACCCCCAAAAAAATTCCCCTCACTTGCAAAAAAAAGTAGACCCCTAAAATGATTTTCCAACGAGCAGAATTTATTTCATGTTAACCGTGCAATAACTAGAAACACATTTAGCATTGTTCTGTATTTGTGGTTTTATGAGGAGGTCACTATTTACTTAGCATGTACATTTCTGACGAGCCTGTTCATTATAATCTAATCAGTCACTACTCAAAATTCTAACAGAAGAAAGACTTTCTTCTCTCATCTCCTGGCAGAGCTAGCTAGCCTAGACACACCCAGTTATACTCCTTATCATGCCATCTTTTCCAGGGGTTCTTTTCTGAGTGTGTTTATCAGGCTCATTTTATGCTAGGCATCTAATCTTCCTGACTGTCTTAGGAGGCAGGTCCTATCTCAGTCCCCGTTTTACAGATGAGATAACTGAGGTCCAGAGAGGTGAAGTGATTTGCCTGAGGGCACACAGCCTGGAAGTGCAAGGCAGAACTTGAACCTTAACCACTACGACCTCCTGTATTAAGATGAAGCTAGAGAATTCCCCTGCCTCCAGTGCTTCAGACACTCTCTGGCCCTTGCTCCGAGTTCCCCACCTTTTTTTACCAGCCAGGTGTGCCCCCTGAGATGTCTTACAGGGGCCTGCAGCAATATAGCTGGGCCACTTAACAGCCGCCAGTTCTTAAGTGGCCTCACCATTCAGAGACTCCGTTTTCTCATCCATAATGTAAGCGTAATTATACAGACCTCATGGGAAAGTCACTAATAATAATAAGCATGGGCATGTTTACTAAGCTCTCCTCATGTGCCAGGTACTGAATGAGGTACTTTGCATCATGGTCTTATTGAATCCTCCCAACACCCCTACGAAGTAGATACTTTTTTTTTTTTTTTTTTTTTTAGGCGAAGTCTTGCTCTGTCGCCTGGCCTAGAGTTCAGTGGTCTGATCTCAGCTCACTGCAACCTCCACCTCCCAGGTTTAAGCAATTCTCCTGCCTCAGCCTCCCAACTAGCTGAAATTGCAGGTACCCGCCACCATGTCCAGCTGATTTTTTGCATTTTTAGTAGAGACGGAGTTTCACCATGTTGGCCAGGCTGGTTTTGAATTCCTGACTTCAGGTGATCTACCCACCTCAGCCTCCAAAGTGCTGGGATCACAGGTGTGAGCCACCGCGCCTGGCCTGAAGTAGATACTATTATGATCCCACTTTGCAGATGGGCAAACTGAAGGACAAAATGAAATGTCCAGCATGTGCCACCACCCAAACCTAAGCCACTGTCCCTTTGTTGCTTTCACTCCTTCTGAGACCCCTAGCCCTCCTAAGTTCTCTTCTCCACATGGCAGCCAAAGGGATCCTGTTCAAACCTAAGTCCAATCATGTCACTCCTCTGCTCTCAACTCTTCCATGGCTCCCATCTCACTCAGACACTTTGCCATGCCCTGCAGGGTCCTGTGGAAACAGGCTTTGTGCTCTGGACTTCAGATCTCATTTTTTCCGAACTTCCATGCACACGCTGCTACAGGCATGCCGACTGCCCTGCGGCTGTTTCACACCCTCGTCCTCAGGTCCCAGGCCCTTGGAGAGCTGTTTTCCCCAGGGCATTCATACAGCTCCCTTTCTTGCTTCTGTTGGGTCAGATGTCCCCATATCAGAAGCCCTCTTAGACCACTGCACTGAAAATATTATGCTCTTCCATCTCACACTCCTCACTCTGTTTAGTTTCCTCTTAGCGTCTAGAGTCACCTGACTGGCTGGGCACGGTGGCTCACACCTGTAATCCTAGTAATTTGGGAGGCCGAGGTGGGAAGATAGCTTGATGCCAGGTGTTCGAGACCAGACTGGGCAACATAGTGAGACCCTGTCTCTACAAAAAATACAGAAAAGTTAGTGGGTCTTTATATGTGACAGAAAAATTAAAATTAAAAAAAGCCAGGCTTGGTGGTGCATGCTGGTGGTGCCAGCTATTCAGGAGGCTGAAGTGGGAGGCTCACTTGCGCCTGGGCAGTTGAGGCTGCAGTGAGCAGTGATCACGCCAGTGCACTCCAACCTGGGTGACAGAGTGGGACTGTGTCTCGAAAAACTAAAAAAAATTTAGGCCAGGGGCAGTGGCTCACGACTGTAATCCCAGCACTTTGGGAGGCCAAGAGGGGCAGATCACCTGAGGTCAGGCGTTTAAGATCAGCCTGACCAACATGGAGAAACCCCATCTCTACTAAAAATACAAAATTAGCCTGGCGTGGTGGCACATGCCTGTAATCCCAGCTACTCAGGAGGCTGAAGCAGGAGAATTGCTTGAACCCGGAAGGCAGAGACTGTGGTAAGCTGAGATTGAGCCATTGCACTCCAGCCTGGGAAACAAGAGCAAAACTCCATTTCAAAAAGAAAAAAATTTAAAAAGGCCAGGTTCAGTGGCTTACACTTATAATCCCAGCACTTTGGAAAGCCAAGGTGGACTGATCACTTGAGCTCAGGAGTTTGAGACCAGCCTGACCAACATGGTAAAATGCTGTCTGTACTAAAAATACAAAAATTAGCCAGGTATGGTGGCAGGTGCCTGCAATCCCAGCTACTCGGGAGGCTGAGGCAGGAGAATCACTTGAACCCAAGAGGTGGAGGTTGCAGTGAGCAGAGATTGCACCACTGCACTCCAGCCTAGGCGACAGAGACTGTCTCAAAAATAAAAAATAAAAATTTTAAATAATGGAGAGACTATTAAAGTCACCTAACATATCATACATTTATTTTAATGTATTTTTGCCTGTCTTCCCCTCCATCTATTAGAATGTAAACCCCATGAGGGCAGGGTCTTGGGGGGTTTTCCCCCTGTTTGTTTACTGCCATATCCATAACGCCTGTAACGTTGTTGGCATTTAACAAATATTTGCTGAAGGAAGGAATACACAATAATCCAATACTATATGGTAAGCCCCCACCAGTGCTTGGCATAAAGTAAGTGTCAATAAATGCTAAGCTGTTATCATCAGAGTCGTTAAATCACCTTGGGCCACGGGCAGCTCTTCTCCTTGGCAGGAGGATGAGAGCCCTGTGAACTCCAAGCCTCACTCCACCTCTGTCCAGAAAAACTCACTTCCATGGGAGCTGGAGGGCCAGTTCCTCCTGGTAGCAACTGAGAGGGGACAGTGGCACTTTGTCGCTTGGCCTGGGGTGAGGTTGGGGGTCAGCAGACTACAGAGGAGGGAGTTGCCTAGGTTTCTTGAGGAGCTGCAGGGGTCAAATTGCATCTTCAGCACCTCGAGCAGACAACCGCTTCCAGAGCCAGAATTAGGGTCAAATCATAGTCTAAGAATCTCTAGTAAGTTCTGTGCCCTCTCCACAGCAACCTGGCTACCACTGGGAATTAAATTTTGTATAATAATCTAATTTTCTTTCTAATTTTGAAAGTAACACATGCTCCATAAAAAATTCAAACATCAAAGAAATACGTAATTTAGAAAACGAAACACCCCTTTTCCCAACCCAGATAGCTACTATTAACAATTTGGCATGCTGCATATTCATCTGGATTTTTTTCCTAAGCATATTCTAACATGTATTATTACTATTATTACTTGCAAAAATGGAATCACCTTTTATATTCCTTTTGCACCTTGTTTTTCCTTAATCAGGTTTATTGAGATGTAATTTACATGTAGTAAAACCCACATTTTTAGTTTAGTTCTATGAGTTTTGACAAAATATCTACAGTCATATAAGCATGACCATAATCAAAGTTTAGAACCGTTCTGTTAACACCTTCCCCACCCCAAATTCCCTCCTGCTTCTTTGTAATCAATCACTTTCCTCATCCTTAGCTCCTGGCAATGATTACTCTATTTTATGTTCAGTGTTTCTTTTCCATAATGTGATATAAATGAAAGCATAAGGCACGCAGCTGTTTTGTATCTGGTTTCTTTCACATAATGCATGTGAGGTCCATCCATGTTGTTGCATGGATCAGTGGTTCATTCCTTTTTATTGCTGTATAATGTTTCATTGTATGGATGCATCATAGTTTGTTTATCCATTGACCAACTGAAGGACATTAGGGTTGTTTCTAGTTTTGGGATGATTACAGATAAAGCTACTATGAACATCCGCATACAAGTTCTAGTGTTAGTTTAGTTTTACTGTTTAAATGCTGAGTGTCATTATTATTACTTTATATTTTAAATATCTTTTTGTCATTTCTCTTGGCTAAATACCCAGAACTGAGATTGCTGGGTCACATAGTAAGTATATATACATATTTTGAGATGGTGTTTCGCTCTTGTTGCCCAGGCTGGAGTGCAGTGGTACAATCTCGGCTCACTGCAAACTCCGCCTCCTGGGTTCAAGCGATTCTCCTGCCTCAGCCAGCCTCCCGAGTAGCTAATTTTGTGTTTTTAGTAGAGATGGGGTTTCTCCATGTTGGTTAGGCTGGTCTTGAACTCGTAACCTCAGGTGATCTGCCCGCCTCGGCCTCCCAAAGTGCTGGGATTACAGGCATGAGTGACCATGCCTAGCCATAAGTATATATTTTGTAAGAAAGTACCAAACTGTTTTTCCAAAGTGTTTTTTCCATGCCTCTTGCTTTTTATTTTCTAACCTAAGAAATATATATTGCCTAACAAAATGTGCTTATTTGCTTATGAAATCTTTCCCACCAGAATGTAAGGACATGATCTCCTTGTTCACCATTGCATCTTTTTTACCTAGAATAGTGCCCTGCACATACTATGTGTGTTGGGGGTCCAGCATGGTGGCTCATTTCTGTAATCCCAGCACTTTTGGAGGCCGAGACAGGCAGATTGCCTGAGGTCAGCCTGGCTAACAGGGCGAAACCTCATCTCTAATAAAAAAAAAAAAATTCAAAAATTAGCCAGGCATGGTGGCACATACCTGTAATCCCAGCTACTTGGGAGGCTGAGGCACAAGAATCATTTGAACCCGGGAGGTGGAGGTTGGGCAGTGAACCGAGATCGCACCACTGCACTCCAGCCTGGGGGACAGAGCAAGACTCTGTCTCAAAGGAAAAAAAAAAAGGGAAACAAAGACAAGAAATGTGTGTTGGATGAATGAGCCCCATGGACCTTCTTCCACGTGAGGGCAAGTAGATACATGTCATTAACCTGCAAGTGACAGCATTGTTTATTTCACTGTTGGGTATGTCTCACTTTACCATTCCCTTATTGGTGGGTCCTTGGTGCTCCTCTGTCTTTCTCTACTACAAACAAGGCTGCATCCATGAGCTTGCATATTTATTTGCAAACTTGCATGAGTTTTTCAATAAAACAAACTTCCAGAAGTAGTAGAATTGTGGGTCAAAAGGCATGAAAGATTGCAACTTTGGTAGGTTTTTGCAAAAGGTGATACCGATTTATACTTCCATCAAGAGTGGGGGAGGTTACCTGCTTCAGAAGAGTCCCTGCTTCACCGCAGCCTTGCTTGCACTGAGTATTACCGATGGGGACGAATATCAAATCCACACTGCTGAGGGGCTCAGAATCAGCAAGACTAGCGCCTCTCTAGTTACCGGATTTCTTACAGGCGTCCAATCTCCTGAGAGAATTGTGGAAACTGACATAGGATTGACAACTTCTTGTTTTGCTAAGAAAGAATCAAAAATCAAGGTCGGGTGTGGTGGCTCATGCCTGTAATCCCAGAACTTTGGGAGGCCAAGTGGGGCAGATCACGAAGTCAGGAGATCGAGACCATCCTGGCTAACACGGTAAAATCCCGTCTCTACCAAAAATACAAAAAATGAGCCGGGTGTGGTGGGAGGCTCAGACGGGACAATCACTAGAACCGAGAGGTGGAGGTTGCAGTGAGCCGAGATCGCACCACTGCAGTCCACCCTGACAACAGAGCGAGATTCCGTCTCAAAAAAAAAGAAAGAAAGAATCCAAAATCAAAATAAAATCAAATCTCCTATCTACAAAACACAGTACCTCCTCTCATCTTGTGAGTAAAAGGACATTTTACTCCATCGAAAAATTGGAAAGGCAAACTCTGAGAATAAAAGAAATCGAATCGTAATACATTTGAACTTTGGTTTGTTACTATGATTTTATTATTATTATTTCACCGTGAATTGGGGGAAAGAATGCGGCAAGGGGCTTGGATGGAAGCCTAGTTACCACCAGCAGGCCTGCATAGGTGACCCTGTGAGGGCTCTAAATGAGAACAAAAGGTAGTTGGAAAAAAAATGAAACTGAACGGGGGAAGAAATGAAAGTGTTACAATTAGCTAATTGGGCCCAGTTCTTCTGGATATAGCTCTATCTCCCCCACTGTGCGTGGAGCTCTTCTCCACATCAAAGACCACTCGCCCGCCTGGAGAATTGGAACCGATGTTTATGGAGTGCTTTGAAGATGTAAAGTACTGTTTAAATGCTAAGTATCATTATTATTAGTTTAAATTTTAAATACCTTTTTTTTTTCGGTGGGGATTTTTAATAAGGTTGCAATCCTTATTTAATGTACGAGCAAGCCTGTCTGTTACATCATACTTCAATTCTGGCTTAGGTGAGGCAAGGAACCCAATGTACCTTTGGAATACGGAACCAAGCTCACCACCTTGTCCTTGTAAATTGTGTTTTCCAGGAAGATGAACACTGTCAATCAGATGCTGTCAGTTTATGTAAGAACATGTCTCAAGATCTAATTGAAATACAGTATCTTTCCAGGCAGAGTTGATAGAGTTATCACATTACAGATTTTATTTGACTCTGCATCTCAATTCATTCCTTTGTATAGTTTCCAGATTTCTTCATAAAACAGAAATTAGACACAGTCTTGACATTAGAATTTCACGAAGAAGCAATCAAATCCAAATTACTTCCAAGAAAGAAAGGACTATAAAAGTAACTAAACAAAATGAAAGGAAAAGACATTCTGGAGGGCCCTAGTTCATGAATTAATTTGGTTATTTGGTTCTTGGGACAAATCCAACTTAATTTAAGAGGTTGCCAGACATAAAACACAAGGAAAAACTTTTGCCTCTGTGACCAGTAGGAGCTTGGAGAGAAACACAATAAAGTTTGAAAGTTTTGTTTAATTTTCATCTTTGGTTTTGCATAGAACTCAGACAATAAACTGGTCACTATCCCCTCTTTGGCTTATACAGACTTGACTGGTCAGTATCCTTTTCATGTGTTCACCGTGTGTTAATAGATTTTTTTCCCAGCATTGGTGGGGGATTTTTTAAATTAAAAAATCATCAAAGCTTAAATGAATTCCTGGACATAAAACTTGGATCCGAAATGGAACATAGTCGTTGGACCTTTTCAATTTCCTATGGTAACCAAAGACCAAACTGTGTTTTTAAAACTGTTGTAGTAATGAGATTCACAAGAAGTATCGAGTTACTAAGTGGCTTTTAGCCTCTTTTGAAACTAAAGTAAAGGAAAATCTCATTAATTTGAACTGTGCTAATAATGGCATTTGTTATAATTCAACCTGGCCTGAGCCGCAGCTTACCTTTAGTCTACCTGTGAAGAAAAGTTTACCAGAGTAACCGTGTCAAGAAGATTGCGCAGGGCATGCTGCATGTCTTTAAAAGAGTAAATTGTCGTAAGGCTTTTAGCACCTCACTCTTAACCCAAATAAATTCCTGCCAAATCCACATGAGTTTTAAATGTTGATTAGAGCAGAAGAAAAGTACCACTACTGGGAAACGCTTTCTTTGTCAGGGTCTCCTCTGTACTCAAAAGGAATAAAGGTTCATTTTGTTTAAGGATTCTAAACAGTCCCTTTAATACAGAAAGACCTCTTAACCTGCCCTTCACACCAGTTGCTACGAACGCATGAGGTTTCATTGAAGCAGTAGCAAAGATCTGTAATTACAACCACTAACAAGGGAGTGAACTCAAAGGAATGTTTTTTCCCACTTGTATATGTCAGGCCATGAGCTTAGCACTTTCTGATTTCTTTACATTGTGCCTGGTGCCTGGTTACCAACAGATTCTTAGCAGAGAATTATACTTACTATTAATCTGTATCTTTTTCCGGCTATACCAGAACATTAACATCCATTGGCCTCATTGGCATCAATGGCCAGGTAAATGATGATTGTCAAAGGAAAAGGAGGGACATATGTATAAAGAAATTGATCATAGATGATGGACAGTTGGATGGAAGAGTAGATAGGTAGTAGGTGATGAGGGATGGATGATGGTGGTTGGATGAATGCGCAATGGAAAATGGATGGATGGGTAGATGGATGGAAGACGGAGGATGGATGATGGATGGATGGGTGGAGGACAAAGGATGAGTAGATGGATGGATGACGGAGGATGGATGGATGGATGAATAAATGGGTAGTTGAATGATGGATGGATGGATGGATGGATGGGCAGACCGAAGTATTCAAAGCAAAGAAACTTTAAACATGCTGTCCAGGTGTCAGTGAGTTATTTTTCTCTCCATTTCTTCAGTTTTTCATTTAATCTAGGACAGTGGCAAGGCACGTTAGTTATCTATGAAACAAGAATGGCACAGCCCTCCTGTCGATCGCAGTGGACTCTATCTAGTGCTCGTCTGCTGAGGTCCAGAGGCTGTAGGAAACCAACAGGAGGAGCTGAAGCAGACTGGATCCCAGTCTGTTAGGGAAGCTGGAGAAAGGGTTGGTGGGGCAGCTGCACTCACCAAGCAAACACAGAGGTTCTGCTAACTTGAAGAATTGGTTTGATTCTGTAATGCTTGACTTTTGTTTTCCTGCCCACAGTATTATTTAATGGATGTAATTTAATGGGTGCCAAAAGTCTCCGAATCTCCCTTCCCTACTAGAAGGAAATGCCTTAAATTCTCACCATTCCATTCACATTTTTTTAATTAAAAAGCCTTTTTGCTTTATCAGATTATAAAAATAACATTAAAAAGTAAATAAGACAAAACGAGACAGCAAAAGAAAAAGAAACGCAAGCTCTCCATTAAATATTCAAACAATATTGAAGAATATTAATGAGCAAGTAAAAATGACCTATAATTCCATCATTCAGTGATATGCACTGCTAACATGTTGAGAAATATCTAATTAAGCAATAAAAACAATATATTTAAAGCTCTACCATGCTCCAGGCACTGGAGTTACAGGGGACAATCTTTGTCCTTCGGGACTTCATAACCTTCTGAAGGAAACAAATGAAGTATTGTAAATGTGATGAATGTGTTGTAACTTGTTTTTACACTCAACAATGCGTCATAAGCATCTTTCTCTCTCTCTCTCTCTCTCTCTCTGTGTGTGTGTATGTGTGCATATGTATATATCAGGGATGAAAATATTACTGTTTATCAGCCTTTCTCTTTTTTTTGAGACAGAGTCTGGCTCTGTCACCAGGCTAGAGTACAGTGGCATGATCTTGGCTCACTGCAACCTCCACCTCCAGATTCAAGCCATTCTCCTGCCTCTGCCTCCCGGGTAGCTGGGACTACAGGTGCATGCCACCACACCCAGCTAATTTTTGTATTTTTCGTAGAGATGGGGTTTCACCATGTTGGCCAGGATGGTCTCGATCCCTTGACCTTCTGAGCCACCTGCCTCAGCCTCCCAGAATGCTGGGATTACAGGCATGAGCCACCGCACCCAGAATCAGCCTTTCACCTATTCTTTCTTCTAAAGAAGATTCTGCCTTTGCCTGCCTAATCCCTAGACCTTTGTTAGACCCATCAAGGAATGGGGAAGCCAAGAGGTGAGTACGCTGACTTGTGATTTGCACAAGGAAAGACCTGAAGCCACCTGGGGTAGAACAGAGTAGATCAAAAAGGGAGTAAGGCTAGGGACGGTGGCTCATGCCTGTAATCTCAACTCTTTGGGAGGCTGAGGCAGGAGGATCACTTGAGCCCAGGAGTTTGAGCTTGCAGTGAGCTATGATGGTACCACTGCACTCCAGCCTGGACAACAGAGCGAGACCCTCATCGCTACAATGTTTTTTTTTTTAATTAGGCATAGTGGCACCTCCTTGTGGTCCTAGCTACTCAGGAGGCTGAGGTGAGAGGATCTTTCGAGCCCAGGACTTCCATGTTGCAGTGAGCTATGATAGCACCACTGCACTCCAGGCTGGGCCATACAACAAGATCCTGCCTCTTACAATTTAAAGAAAAAAAAGTGAAGAGGAGTGGATGAATCAAGAAGGAAGGAATCCCTGAAGAAAAGAATATAATAGCCCAGGTTGAGATTGGGAGAAAATGAGGAGAAGCATTTAAGGAAGTAGCTGTTATTATGAGGGAGACTTGAGGATCATACAGATTGCTCAAAGAGACTTCAATTCAGATGCCAATTATTTCCCAATACTTTGTGGATTCAGGACCAGTGATTCTTTGGTATGTGACACTATGTTGAGACTGGTCACAATTTGGCTCATTGTAGTGTGATATCATATAAAACTATCCCATCCTTTTTGATGGCAGTATAGTTTTCCATTTTGTGGGTGTAAACAAACTTTATTTAGTCCTTTACTTTTAGGCTGAGATGTAGGCCATTAGATCTATTTTTGCTATTAAATATAGATGCCGTGATGGACATCTTTCCAAAAAGGCTTACTTCTAAAAAGTGAAAGGTAGATCAATGAAGATAGGGAAATAAAGAAAGGAGAAGAAAGAAGGAAAGATGGAAGGAAGGAAGGAAAAAAGGAAAGAAGGAAGGAAGGAGAAAGAATAAACTGTGGTATATCCATACAATACAAAACTACTCATTCACAAAAATGAATGAAATGTTGATACACAAAACATGGATGAATCTAAAATTAATTACACGAATGAAATAAACTTCTGTATGTTTCTGTTTACATAAAATTCTGGAAAGAAAGCAGATCAGTAGTTGCCAGAGTACTGGGATTTGGGACAGGAAGGAGGGATGACAAAGAGGCACGAGGACATTTTTGGGAGTGATCATATATTCATGATCTTGAGTGTGGCGATAGTTTCACAGGGGTCCACAGAAGTTAAAATTATCAAATTGTACATTTTAAACATGTGCAGACTGTTGCATGTCGATTATACCCTAATAAAGCTATAAAGTAGATGTGATAGACAAACAGATGGGGTGGCCTTTTAAGGTGAATGAGAGAAGAAAGGAGACCCGGCCGAGTGATTTAGAAACAGCTGTGTTGGGGTCTGGGGAGAGAGGCAGAGAGTATACTGTGGATCTCTGCACCACAGTGCGGAGGGGTGTTTTTAGAGGGCAGCCCTGATAAGAGGGTTGCTAGGGTTGAGGAGATGGGCAAGGATAAGACCTGAGTCCGACCCCATACTAATTCCCCATCTGCAGCATAGGTCTGTTTTTGACCCCTCTTCAACGGAGAGCCTGAAGTGGTTAAAAGGCTGAGACAGCCCTGGGTTCATGTATTAGCTCTGCTCCTTTCTGTTTGTTTGTTTTTTGAGACAGGGTCTCACTCTGTCACCCAGGAGGGAGTGTAGTGGCATGATCATGGCTCACTGCAGCCTTGACCTCCTGGACTCAAGCGATCCTCCCACCCCAGCCTCCTGAGTAGCTGGGGCCACAGGCGTGTGCCACCATGCCCAGCTAATTTTTTTTATTTTTAATAGAGATGGGTCTCGCTATGTTGCCCAGACTGGTCTCAGACTCCTGGGTTCAAGTGATCCTTCTACTTCGGCCTCCCAAAGTGTGGGGATTATAGGCATGAGCCATTGTGCTTGGCCTGACTCTGCTCCTTTTGAACTTTGTGGACTTGGCAGGTAAAGCCCTCTTTCTGAGCCTCAGTTTTCTCATCCGTAAAATGGGGAGGTACAGAGTGCTTAGCAAACTATGTGGCATATAGTAGGCACTGAATAGTAGTTTATTTTATTTTTTTTATACAGTAGTTAAGAGATTAAGAGCTGGGACTCTGGAGTCAGGCCAACTCAAGTTTAAATCCCAGATAATCGACTTTGAGCAGGTGACGTAAAATATCTGAGTTTCACCTCCTCCTCTATAACCTGGAGACGATACACATGCATTGGTTAGGATCCTGGAAGGAAGCAGAGGGCGCACTCAACTGGGGGATTTGAGAGTTTAACATAGAGATTATTTGCACAGGTGTGGGCAGAATTTAGGTAGAGTGCAATACCTGGGCTGGCAAAGGGAGGCGCTGTTACCAGCCCTTGACTTGGCAGGACTAGAAGGGTCAATTGCCGCACCTGGAAAGGGGAGCCGTATGGACAGGAGATGTGGCATTTGGAAGAGGCACAGCCAGCCCACGGCAACATAGAAAGGAGAAGCGTGGGGGACAAGTGTCCCAAACTCATTGTCTTCCTTCCACCCATCTCCTGCCAGTGCCTCTTTTCCCCTTAAATAAACCCAACTAGGGGCCAGAGGGCATGGGAGCCCACTGGAACAGCTCAGCCCCAAAGGCTCAGAGCAGGAGGACGAAAGGATGAATGGACCTAGGGGGCAAAAAGATGAAATCCAATAGGTAAAGGTCCAGTCTCATGGGATTAACAGTAACTCCTGAGAAATCAATCAACGAGATTATGTTAATAAAGCATTTAGCACATAGTGAGGCTCCTCTAAGTGGCAGCAGCCCATGGTTATCCATGAACCAACTCTAGCTAGATTCTCAGGGTGGCTGCCAGGCCAGCCTCGACCCAACCCACAGTGCTGGGAATGGAACAGAGCTGATCTTCTCCTACATTCCGTGTTTACTTAGAGAAAACTTGGCTGCTTAGAGCCAGAAGAGGTTGACTGTGGTTTTCTGCAACAGCTGGGGGTGAGGGGAGGCAGAGAGAGGGGAGCTGGAACATATTAGGACTCCTGAACGCCAAGAGACCCCAGAGCCCGGGAATCTGAGAAGAGTCCACACACACAACAGCATTTGCTTGCTGTCTCTCTGCCAAGGGATTGTGGATTTCGGGGCTGAGCTGTGTGTCCTGGGACCTCGTCCCCAGGAGGCAGGGCCACAGGGCTGTACCCCGTGCCGGCTATGTGGAATGTGCCGCTCTTGGAAGCGACCGAGGCTCTTGCTTTTTAAAATTGGCCTGTAAATCTCCGTATAGTTTTCAGGGTTTAGGAATTTTATTTTATCTGGATTAAAGTCATGTTCTGCTTTGGCATCGGAAGGCGTTTATGACTGTTAAAACAAGAAATGAAAAATATAGGCTTGGAATCAGAGAGGCTGCCTCCTGCCAGACTTTTAGGGGTTTGTCTTGGGGGCCAGGCTGAAGGTTTTCTGCCCCTTCTCTGACTGCTCTGGTGTTTCTTGATAAAGCTGGGGCTGCCTGAATCTGAGCAGCAAACGCAATAGCCTGGGACGGTCTGTTAGGAAGGAAACCTGTATCTTTGCTTAGGTGAGCTCTGTCATTCTCTGTTTTCCCCCTCTAGGGAAATGCACACTGTCTAGAGGATTGTTTAAAGGGTTTTCTCACATTGCCGGCCCCCAGCTGCGCTTGGTCTAGGAGGCAGATGGCTTAGGACTTTTGATTCATCAGGGCTTGGGATGACTGAATTCCCCCAAATTGCCATTTGGGGCAGGATTTAAATAACTGAGATTCCAGCTTTCTTTGGCCTAGTTTTGCCATTTTCTCTACTTCCTCTTGCTTTTAAAGCACACATGCATTGAGTGTGAACACACATGCATACGCACACCCACACACACACACAATTTCTTTCCTAGTGGTACAAGTTATACATGGTTCATGGAGAATACTTGGAAAGCAAAGGAAAGCACCAAGTGGGGGGCGGCAAGGAGCTGGAAAGCAAAAAAATCACAAGAGAAACCACTCAACATTTTGGCAAAAATTGTTCTAATATTTTTCCTCCTATCCGTCTATCATCTACCTATCCTTCTTAATTATTATTATTATTGAGACAGAGTCTCGCACTGTTGCCCAGGCTGGAGTGCAGTGGTGTGATCTTGGCTCACTGCAACCTCCACCTTCGGGGTTCAAGTGATTCTCCTGCCTCAGCCTCCTGAGTAGATGGGACTACAGACATGCGACAACACGCCCAGCTAATTTTTGTATTTTTGGTAGAGACAGGGTTTCACCATGTCAGCCAGGCTAGTCTCAAACTCCTGACCTCAAGTGATCAGCCCACCTCAGCCTCCCAAAGTGCTGAGATTACAGGTGTGAACCACTGTGCCTGGCCTTCTTATCCTTTTTTAAAAAGTATCACAGATTACATGCAATTTTGTTGCCTGAATTTATACCTTTGCATATTTACAGATAATGTAGTTTATGATAATAATAACAACTAGTACTTATTACACACTGAAGTTCAGTGCTTAATTCATAGGCTTTGTAGTCAGAGGGATCTGGGTTCAAATCTCAGTAGGATTCATTTTTCATTGTGTCTTTGGGCAAATGACTTAACTTAGAGGAGCCTGAGTTTTTCTATAAAATGGATAAAAATATTATCTACCTCAGAGGGAGGATTGCTGTGAGGATCAAATAAAATTCTGCCAAATAAAGAAAAGCCTGGGAAAGACTTAGGTCTATAGTAAGTGTTCAATAAATTACAGTTCATATTCTTACCGCATGTGCAGTGGTGATGTATGTAGGACATTTGTCTGTGTTTTTCTTTTTCGTGATGGTGCTATGTGCAGCATTCTCTCTAAACCAGAACTTTGGGCACCACAGTATTTGATTCACGGTAAGCAGCTAGATGATTTTAAACTTCTCTCTTCCCCCAAGAACACTCGACAAAATTGGCAGCCTGTAATATGCAAAAATCCACCCAGAAATGGAAGAGAGGGACATTTGCACAAGCTGGGTTGTGTCTACAGAATTAGAAGACACAGTTGGACTAATTTTAGTGCCTAAAAATTGGAAACATTGGAATCATGCTCTATGGGAAATGCAAGTTCTTGAAAGTGGCAAAAGGAAACGCCAGGAATGGGTGCATTTGGGACCATTCTCTCAAGGTCTGGGCTCAGTCTTCGTCTGTGGGTAGATTCTATGGGGCTGGAAGCTAAAGGTTAGGTGGGGGAAAGGGTTAAGCATCTTTCAAGTCCTCAGGTTAGAAATGAGCGAGAGATCTCGTTCACATTGCCTCTTCATTGTCTTGATTTTCCCAGCTATCTGCTTTCCTTTGTCTTGCCATAGATAATTTTGATCCTGTGACCGGCCTCTTTGGTGTTTTGTCCTTCGGGATTTCTGAGAGGCGCGGGCCCCTGTGATTGACCTCACGTGGGCAGACTGCACACAACTCACTTTGTATCTGAGGAGCGGAGTGGGGGCCTAGCTCCCTTGCGTGCAGCCAATCAAGCCGGGGCTGAGAATTTATGAGATGAAGGCGAACCACTTTGAAGAAAGGCGCCCTTGTCTGCAGCTCCGCCATTGCTCCGTGGTGCGCGTGGGGAGGTGGAGAGGGGTGGGCACGGGGAGAGGGGCTGGCGCCCTGGGGATGGATAGGGGAAGAAAAGAATCCGAGAAACCAGGGTCAAAAGTCTTTCTGTGAACAGGAAAGAAAACTGAGCAGCCTGCCTTCCTCCTTGCAGGTGTGTGCTCACAATGGGGGAGCCACAGGCCCTTCCCAAAGGTCAGGGAGGAAGGAGTGCATCGCAGACGCTGCCTGTATTCACTCCCGGTCCTCCCACTCCTTGGAGACTGAAGAACTAGAGAGAGCCAGGAAGGCAAGATCACTTCTAGAAGCAATCCTGGCCGCCAGTAATCTAGATGCAATAGTAACTCCGCCAAGTCAGAGAGGCATAGCTGCAAATTCTGGGCTTCTCCCCGGGGAGGGCAATTGCTTCATTTCTCTGAGCGTCAGTTTCCTCATCTGTGAAAAGGGGTGGTTAACAACAGAACCGCCTTCCTCCTTCATCGGGTTGTTGGGAGAAATGTGTAGAAAGCAGTCAGCACAGGGCGTGGTATACAGTAAGTGCTGAATAAGTAGAAGCTACTATTAATAGCAATCATATCTGGTTTCAAAAGAGATAATCTGCTTTCATTAAAGCCAAAAATAAAGGCCATTCATTCAGTCGTTTTTTCATTCATTTGTTCAGGCAATCATAAACATTTATCAGGCCCTACTATGTGTTGGTGACTTGAATGAAGATGATAATAATAGTAGCTAACACTTGCTTGCTAGGTGTTAGGCTCTGTTTTATTTTTGTTTTTTGATACAGAGTCTCACTCTGTCACCCAGGCTGGAGTATAGGGATGCAATCACAGCTCATTGCAGCCTCAACATCCCAGGCTCAAGCAATCCTCCCACCTCAGCCTCTGGACTACAGGCACACGCCAGCATGCTTGGCTAATCTTCTCTGATTTTTTGTAGAGGTGAGGTCTCACTATATTGCCCAGGCTGGTCTCAAACTCCTGAGCTCAAACAATCCTCTGAAAGTGCTGGGATGAGCCTCCACCCTTGGTCCCTGTTTGTCTCTGTTTTAAATCCTCCATATGTCTTTTTTTCCCCTCCCTCCCCCACCCCGGCCAATATGTCTTAATTTATATAAGTTGTATGACCACATGGTGAGGTAGGTACATGTCACACAGCTAGTAAGATTAGGAGCTGGGATTTAAACCCAGGTGTGCCTACTGTCCAGGTCTATGTGGTAAGCATCTTGCTAGTCCAAAACTAATAAATAAAACATGATTCCTGCCCCCTAGGGCACCACTGTCCACTGCAACTTTCTGCAATTATAGAAATATTCCATATCTGCACTGTCCAATATGGTACCCACTGTTGGTAGCTGCTGAGGACTTGAAATGTGGCTAGTGTGATAGAGAAACTGAATTTGAAATTTCGTGTAATTTGCACTAATTTCAACATACAGTTAAATAGCCACCCATGGCTAACGCCAGCATATCGAACAGCCTAGTTCTAGGAACTCAGAAAGAGTCTAGTGGAGGAAATTCACCTTCACGAAGGTAGTCAGTGTTACGCTATGTGGCCCTGTCCAAGCCCCAAGGACACAGAAGATCACAGCTGTGGTGTGGAGTGTGGCCTGGGATCACAGGAGGCTTCCCAGAGACAGTCATCTCTGATCTGAGTCTGCAGGAAGGAGGAGTTGGTAGGAGAGGAAGGGAGGTATTTTTAAATATGTCCAAATATGTTGGATTTCACAACAGGGTCCGTGCTCAGCCAGGACTTAGGCAGAGATTGAAACTCGTAATCAAGAGCCAGAGTCCTCTTTGAGCTGTCAGATAACCAGTGCTAACCCCTGAAGGATGAAACTGTATTAGATTCAGGAATTTGTCTACTGTTCTTTTTGGCTGCAGATATTGGGTTTTTTTTTGCTTTTAACCTCTCTGAGGACATAAAAACACCTGAAAAGGAAATCTGAAAAATTCACTGGTTCGTCTGAATGCTTTGTCAATATCATATGAAGCCAAATGTCCAAGAACCCCAAAGCAGCTCTAGGCAGACAAAAGAGTAGTACTAATCATAAGGATAATAAGGATAATAATGAAAAACAGTTACCACTTATTAAGACACTTACTTTGTGCCAGACCCAACGTTAAGTGCTTTTGCGTATTGATCGTCTCACATACTCCTACAATCCATTCTCTGCATAGCAGCTTGAGTGGCCTTTTTGAGACATAAACCCTAAATCAGATCATGCTAGTCCGCTGCTGAAACCCCTTAAGTGACTTCACATTGTACTTAGAATAAAATCCAAGTTCTTTGCCCAGGCCTGCAAGGCCTGACCCTACCTACAAATGCTCCCATTCTCCACCTACTCACCAAGCTCCAGGCACGTAAGACTCTTCTCTGGTGTAAAGCCCTAAGCTTTTGTCTGCTCCAGGGCCTTTGCACTTGCTGTTCCTCCAATTAGCAACTCAACTCCCCACTCTAACCCTCTACTAGAATGAAATATGTCAAAGATCAGGGACCTTGTCTCTTAGGTCACTATTGTATTTTCGGCTCCTAGTCAATTTGTCATATAATTGAAAGAATTCAAATTCTATGTTATGAGGCATTGAAATCAATCAAATTAAATAAAATTAAAAATTAAATATGAGGTGTTATGAAGCATTATTATCCTCATGTAACAGATGAAGAAATTGAAGATCAGAGTGGTTAATTTGCTCAAAGCCACGTAGCTTGTGAGTTTCCCACTATATACCTGTAGGACTCAACTATTTGCTCCTTGTCAGCTATGATGAGGCTGCACAGCCACCTTGAGAGAAGGAAGATCCTTCAGGATGTGATTTTCCTTCCCTCCCTCTGCAAACAGCCGTGCTATGCCTCACTTAGTCCTTTATTGCCAGAATCTGTCTATATAATAAGAAACCTTAGCTTGCAAAATTACCCAATTCCCTTCTGGCTTTGACCATATATTTTTCTTTGATTATAAAATGAGTATTATAGAAAGAATGGAAAGTAGAGAAAAAAGATAAAGAAGCTGGGGAAAAACCACTCACGACCTCACTACACAGAAGCAATTCCATTAGCATTGTGGTTTCTCTTTTTTTAAGATGGAGTCTCACTCAGTCACCCAGGCTGGAGTGCAGTGGCGCCCTCTCAGCTACTGCAGCCTCTGCCTCCTGGGTGCGAGTGATTCTCTTGCCTCAGCCTCCCGAGTAGCTGGGATTACAGGCATGCGCCACCATGCCCAGCTAATTTTTGTTTTTGTTTTTGTTTTTGTCTTTTTGAGACAGAGTCTCACTCTGTAACCCAGGCTGGAGTGTAATGGTGTGATCTTGGCTCACTGCAACCTCCACCTCCTGGGTTCAAGTGATTCCCCTGCCTCAGCCTCCCAAGTAGCTGGGATTACAGCCATTCACCACCATGCCCTGTTAATTTTTTAGTAGAGACGGATTTTGCCATGTTGTCCAGGCTGGTCTCAAACTCCTGACCTCAGGTGATCTGCCTGCCTTGGCCTCCCAAAGTGTTGGGATTACAGGTGTGAGCCACAGTGCCCAGCCTAATTTTTGTATTTTTAGTAGAGACAAGGTTTTGCCATGTTGGCCAGGCTGGCCTCAAACTCTTGACCTCAGGTTGATCTGCCCGCCTCAGTCTGCCAAAGTGCAGGGATTACAGGTGTGAGCCACCGCACCTGGCTTCCTTCCTATTTTTTTTAGAAGTAGGGGTCTCACTATGTTGTCTAGGCTGGCCTCTAACTCCTGGCTTCAAGGGCTCCTCCTGCCTTGGCCTTCTAAAGTGCTGGTATTACAGGTGTGAGCCACTGCACCTGGCCAAATAGTTTTCATTTTTTGGAGATGGAGTCTTGCTCTGTTGCCCAGGCTGGAGTGCAGTGGTGCGATCTCTGCTCACTGCAACCTTTGCCTGGTGGGTTCAAGTGATTCTTGTGCCTCAGCCTCCCAATTAGCTGAGATTACAGGCGTGCACCACCAGGCCTGGCCAATTTTTGTATTTTCAGTAGTGATGAGGTTTCACCATGTTTTCCAGGCTGATCTCAAACTCCTGACCTCAAGTGGTATGGTCACCTCACCTTCCAAAGTGCTGGAATTACAAGTGTGAGCCACTGTGCCTGGCCCAAGCACAGTTTTTAAGGCTATGCTGACTCTCTGTAAAATCCGTTTGGTTGCCTTGTCACCTACCTTCTCGGCCACTAACTCTTCCCAGGATGCAACTGCTGCCACTGTCTCTTCCATTGCAACCAGGAAGTAGGGTGGAAAAAGGCCCAGAATCTGGAGGTCAGAAATCAAGGTTCAAAGACTTAACTATGTGCCCTTAGACAAATCATGTCTCATCTTCTCTGCAGAAAGAAGATGATAGTCCTTGCCTCCGAGAACAGTGAAAGTCAAATGAAGGATCAGATGGGGAGAGAGTGTAGTAAACTCAAAAGCGCTATAAAATTGTTTGGAATTCCTACAATCCAATGAGTTATGACCACAGTGGTTATTTAAGAAGACTTAAAGGTCAGCAGAGCCAATGTTCTCCGGCCCAAATCCTCAAAAGGTTTGTTCTTGTTATGAGATGATATATATAAACTGGATTAGTGGGTCCTCTGCTTGCAATAAATCCTTGGGGATTTGAGAGAGTGGGTGTAGCTGGCTTGCTGGCTTCCCCTCCAGCATCCATGCCTTACCACCCCCTGTCCTAACAGAAACCCTGTTTAGAGCCAGACACTTCGGTTCATGCCTTTAATCCCAGCACTTTGGGAGGCCAAAGTGGGAGGATCAATGGAGCCCAGGAAGTTGAGGCTGCAGTAAGCCATGATCACACCACTGCACTCCAGCCTGGGTAGGGCAAGATCCTAAAAATTAAAAACCAACCAACCAACCAAACAAAACCCTTGTTTGGGTCAGGCATTCACTCAGTCTCCATTCAGAATGGGGACTCAGGGCAAACCGACTCCGCCCTCAGCTCCAGGAGTGGGCCTCATTGGTCAAAAATAATCCCTCTCCTTGTTAGTGATTGGTTCTGGTAGAGGTCATGTGACCCATTCTGGTCACTGGGTTGGTGGGAGATGTAAGTCAGACAGGAAAATATCTGGCTCCTAATAAAGTATCCCTGGAAGATATATCTATAGGTATCTATCTACCTATCGTCTGTCTATCTATCTATCTATCTATCTATCTATCTATCTATCTATCTGAGATGAAGTCTTGCTCTTTTGCCCAGGCTGGAGGGCAGTGGCACAATCTCGGCTCACTGCAGCCTCTGCCTCCCAGGTTCAGGGGATTCTTCTGCCTCAGCCTCCCGAGTGGCTGCGATTACAAGCATGCGCCACCATACCCAGCTAATTTTTGTATTTTTAGTAGAGACGGGGTTTCACCATATTGGCCAGGCTGGTCTCGCACTCCTGACCTTAAGTGATCCACCCGCTTTGGCCTCTCAAAGTGCTGGGATAATAGGTATGAGCCGCTGCGCCTGGCCGAGATATTTTTTCTCCTTTCTCTGGATGCCACTCCTTAAAATGCTGCAGCTGTCTTGCTACCAGACTGGCAATGAAGCCAACATGGAGAGTGAAAGTGCAGAGAGCCGATAATGATGATGGTAGTAATAACAGCCACAAATGTTTATTGAGCATTTAGAACTTGCCAGATAGTATTCTAAATGTCTGATTTCCTTTAGTTCAGGGGGATGGCCCTGCCTGTTTTCATGGCCCATGAAATATTTTTGCATTTTTTTAAATGGTTAAATGAAAATCAGGCTAGGCATGGTGGTGGCTCTTGCCTGTAATCCCAGCAACTTTGGGAGTCCAAGGCGAGAGGATTGCTTGAGCCCAAGAGTACCAGACCAGCCTGGGCAACATAGTGAGACCTGGTCTCTATATAAAAATAAAAAATCAGCTGAGCGTAGTGGTACATGCCTGTTGTCCCAGCTACTCTGGAGGCTGAGGCAGGAGGATCATGTGAGCCCAGGAGTTCAAGGCTGTAGCGAGCCTTGAACATACTCACAAGAACCCTATAAGTTATTGTGTTATTATTATCCTGTTGTTCACAAATGAGAAAGCTGAGGCTCAGAGAGGTTATGTAATTTGTTCAAAGTCACATAGCTATCAAGAGGGTAGCTATTCAATATCAAACTGGCTCTGGAACTAGTGCTCTTAATCACTTTGGGAAAAAACCCCATCTCCAGTGTCATTGTTAAGACATCGAGTCAACCAACCCTAAACCCACCTCACCTTTAGACTTCCAGGTTAAAGGGGCATATGACATTACTGTATTATTGAAGCCAGTTTGAGACTGCAGTTCTGCTATTTGCAGATGAAAGCATCCGCTTGGATGCTATGAGAAAGCACGTGAGAAAGGTAAGGGCAGAAAGGTAAGGCAAACTCTCAGCTTCTTGGACCAGCAGCCTTTTGTCCTTGCTTGGAGAATAAAAGCTTTCTTTTTCCAAGCACTTCAAGGCTCCTCAAGTTCCCTTTAAAAGGGATTATGAAGGAAATCCTATTTTAGAATTGCTGCTGATTTTGGCAATTTGCAATATTAGCCTGATGAGGAATTACACTTGCTAATAAAATATCTCAAGTTGGGTTGAGCCTAATTGTTGCAAGTGTTAGTAGTAATAGCCTGTCACGGGGACTCCTGTGCCGGCGCATCCCTCGCTTGGCTACAGCCCATGTGGAAAATCAATTTCCTCTAAATGTTTGAAGAATGGCACAGAAGGACCTGATTTCTTTTCCCTCTGCTGGAGTCAATCCGGAGACAGTGAGCTTATAAAATGAATGAAAATAGCTATGGTTGCAGGATGCAGGGTGAATGCTGAGTTAAGCAAAGCCCGATCTCAAGCTCAAAGTTCTAGCTTTTTTGTTCTGAGGCCAGAGACAATATACATTTGTGTCCCGAACTGATGTGCTGTTAAAAAGTCAAAGAAAAGAAAGAATTTTACTTCAGCCCAGCGATTTCACTTCTAGGAATCACTCCCACAGGAAAACTCCCACCAGTATGCAAGAATATATGAACAGGGTGTTCCTCACAGCCTGGTTTGCAATGGTGAAAAATTGGAAGCAAGATAATTATCTGACAAGAGTGGACTGGTTAAATAAATTGTCATATAGTCATGCTCTGTAGCCATTAAGAAGAAAGAGGTAATCTATACGTATTCCTGTGGAAAGGTTTTTCTAATATGATATTGAGTTCAAAAAAAGCAAGTTGCAGGCATATATGTGTGTATATATATGCACACTATATATATAATATGTATAGTATATATAGTTGCAACTCATATATATAGTATGAGTTCATTTTTGTAAAAAAAAACAAAAACTTCAACAATGATATGTACATTTATGTGTAGATCTTCGTACATGAGTGGAGAAAGGTCTGAAAGGATATACACCAGGTTGTCGATGGTGGCAGTTAAACCCAAGGATAAAAATGGTAAGATGAGAGATGCCTCTTCTATGTTGTTTAGATGTTTTACAACAGAGCATATGGCTTTGGTAATAAAAAAAGAAAGAAAGAAAGAAAGAAATAGGCTTTTCAGCTTGTCAGAATAGCATTGTACTAGATATGTCACCATTTCTGAAGAAAAGGAAGATCAGGTCTTGACTCCACAGGACTGGCAATATAATCCAGCCACACACGCAAGTCTGTTACACAGCCTAGTCTGATACATCATAGCTCTTCCTAGTTAATAATTGCCACAAAGGGACCTAATCCTTAGCTACCTGCTTACCAAATCAGAACCAAGTTAAAACATCCTGGGGCCAAGGCCAGAATTTAAAAATTTACTTTTGTAAAAAATTGGGGCTGGTCATAGTGGCTCATGCCTGTAATCCCAGCACTTTGGGAGGCTGAGGCGGGAGGATCATAAGGTCAGGAGTTTGATACCAGCCTGGCCAATATGGTGAAACCCTGTCTCTACTAAAAATACAAAAAATTAGCTGGGCGTGGTGGTGTGTGCCTGTAGTCCCAGCTACTTAGGAGGCTGAGGAAGAAGAATCGCTTGAACGTGGGAGGCGGAGGTTGCAGTGAGCTGAGATTGTGCCACTGCACTCTTAGCCAAGGCAACAAGAGAGACCATCTCAAAATAAAAAAAAAACTGGGAAAATGCACATAACATAAAATGTACCACTTTAAATTATATGATTTATTGGTATTCAGTACATTGGTAATGTTGCGCAATCATCAGCACTATCTCGTTCCAGAACATTCTCATCACCCCAAACAGAAACCTTATGTCCATTAAGCAGTCACTCCCCAATCTTTCCCTACCGCAGCCACTGAAAATCACTAATCTGCTTTCTGCCTCAATGGTTTGGCCTGTCATGGACATTTTATATAAATGAAATCATATAACATGTGGCCTTTTGTGTCTGGCTTCTTTCACTCTGCACCATGTTTTCAAGCCTCATCCATGTTGTAGCACGTATCTGTGGTTCATGCCTCTTTTTTTTTTTTTTGAGATGGAGTTTCGCTCTTGTTGCCCAAGCTAGAGTGCAGTGGTGTGTTCTCAGCTCACTTCAACCTCTGCCTCCAAGGTTCAAGCAATTCTCCTGCCTCAGACTCCCAAGTAGCAGGGGATTACAGGTGCCTGCCACCATGCCTGGCTAATTTTTTGTATTTTTTGTAGAAATGGGTTTTTCACTATGTTATCCAGGCTGGTCTTGAACTCCTGATCTCAGGCGATCTCCCACCTTGGGCTCCCAAAGTGTTGGGATTACAGGCATGAGCCATCGCACCATGCCCCTTTTTATGGCTGAATAATATTCCATTGTATGGATAGACCACAATTTGTTGATCCATTCATCAGGTGTTGGACATTTTGGATATTTGTATCTTTTAGTTACCATGAGTAATTCTGCTATGAACATTCCTGTAAGAGTTTTTGTTTGAAAACCTGTTTTCAGTTCTTTGGGGTGTATATCTAGGAGTGGAACTGTGAGGTCCTATGGTAATTTTATGTGTAATTTGTCAAGATTTTCCTTTAAAGTTGCAGAAACCTAGTCTCCTGATCATAGAGGACATTCAGTGAGTGGGAAAAACTTCCCCTGAGTTTCTCAATTATGTCCCCTGAGTCTAGGTAGTTAAGTACATAGATGAAGGTAATTACTATGTAATTGTTTTATCTATACTTAAAAAATATCTGCTGACATTCCACTTCTAATTTTAGACTATTCCAAATATCTCTCTTTTTTCCCTCTGTCACCTATTTGTCCCAGAGCAACAAATATTTCTATTACATGTGAATTTGGGGAAACTGTTATTCAAAATACATTAATTAGGGCTGGGTGTACTGTCTGTCTCATGCCTATAATCCCAGCACTTTGGGAGACTAAGGTGGGCAGATCACTTGAGTCCAGGAGTTTGAGACCAGCCTGGGCAATGTGGCAAGATCCCCTCTCTACAAAAAGTACAAAAATTAGCTGGGCATGATGGTGCATGCCTGTAGTCCCAGCTCCTCAGGAGGCTAAGGTAGGAGGATCACCTGAGCCTGGGAAGTTGAGGCTGCAGTGAGCCATGATTGCACAACTGTACTCCAGCCTGAATGACACAGTGAGACCCTGTCTCAAACAAAATAAATCAATAAACAAAATACATTAATTAAATGATTAATCCAGAATTTCTCATGTAAAAATCCTGTATTGCACTTGTGGAAAATCAACAATTCTGATGATTCCTAACACAATGGCATTAATGCTGAATTGGTCAAATGTCAGACCAGGTCTTGCAAGGTAAGCAGGGTCTTGAAAGGGGCTTTTACTGAACAGTAGCCTATGGTAAAGAATGGGCTTAACTTATAATTACTGCAAACATAGAAGGAAAGTTACCTTGGATATAGGACCTGTGCTGAAGTCCCAGCTCTGCCAGTAACTAACTTATCTTGGGAAAGGTAAAGGGTTAGGTAAATGCTTATGAGCCCTCAGTTTCTTCCTCTGTAATGTGGAACTGATTATAGGACATACTTCATGGATCATTCTTTTATTCAGTCATTCACTCATTCATTCAGTAAATATTTATTGTACACCTATGGCCATGCTGTTCTTAGTGGTTACTAAAACAACAGTAAACATAGTAAGTAATTGTAAAATAGATGGTGATACGTTTCATGAGAGAAGATGGAACAGGAGGGCTGAGGGAAAGGCTGGATTTTCTTATTTATTTATTTTTTAGAGACAGGGCCTTGCTCCGTCACCCAGGCTGGAGTGCAGTAGCACGATCATGGCTTACTGCATGAATTGCTGGGCTCAAGGGATCCCCCTGACTGTAGCCTCCTGAGTAGCTGGGACTACAGGTGTGTGCCACCATGCTCAGATATTTATTTATTTATTTTAGAGATGGGGTCTTGGTGTGTGCCACCATGCCCAGCTATTTATTTATTTATGGTAGAGATGGGGTCTTGGCATGTGCCACCATACCCAGCTATTTATTTATTTATGGTAGAGATGGGGTCTTGGCATGTGCCACCATACCCAGCTATTTATTTATTTATTTATTGTAGAGATGGGATCTTGGTGTTTGCCACCATGCCCAGCTATCTATTTATTTATGGTAGAGATGGGGTTTCGCCATGTTGCCCAAGCCGGTCTTGAACTCCTGGGGGTTCAAGTGATCCCCCTGCCTTGGCCTCCCAGAGTGCTGGGGTGACGGGTGTGAATCATCGCGCCTGGCCTAAAGACTGAATTTTGAATAGCATGGTCACGACAGGCTCCGCTAAGAAGATGGCATTTGAACAAAGCCTGGAAGAAGAGAGGGGATGAGTCACGTGGGTATCTTGCGGCTAAGGAACAGGGAGTACACAGGCTTTCAGGCAGGATTGTTTGGCCCCATTTATGAAAACGCAGAGACCGGAGTGCCTGGACCAGTGTGCGCCTGGGCGAGAGGAGGAATTTTGGATTCAACTTTGAGCCAGATGGGGAGTCCTTGGAGGTTTATGACCTGAGCTGACTTGTATTTCAAATGCATCATTCAGTCTGCTGTGTTGAAAAATAGACCACAGACAGACAAGGGCAGCAGCAGGGAGGCCAGTGAGGAGCCTCCTGCAATAATCCAGGTGAGAGAAACGGGAGCTTGGACCAGCAAGGTGGTGCAGAGGTGGTGAGACATGGTCGGGTTTTGAATACACTTTGCAGGTACAGCCAACACAGTTTCCTATTGGGAAGATTAAATAAGATAACGCGGGCAGAGCTCTGAGCACAGAGCCTGCATGTAGTTAATACAGAATAATGGCAGCCACAATTATGATCAAGGTGGGGATAGTGTGTTCCCCTGCAGGAGCTGATCAGGAGCTAAAAAGAAGCTGAGCAAGGGAGAAGCTATTAAGGTTCCCATGTGATTTGCAGTGAGTTACAAAGGCCACCAAAGGTAACAAGGCGTTAACACAATGCAGACAAGGGCTTCCGCAGTATCCAGAGAACTAGGGAGCCCAAAGCAGCAAAGCCACATCATTTAAACCAAACTCGAGACTTTAGAACCAAGGTTTTCAGATAATTACAGACACTTCTTTCTCGCATTGGAAGTAATGGCAAAACTGCAATCGCTTTTGTATTAGCCTAATAGTATATGGAAGAACATCAGTCAGGAAAACTGTTTCTAGAACCCCTGGATTTAGAAATATTTACTGGCAATAATATCATAGCAGCTCAGGTGTTTAGTTTTGGGTTTTTAGTTGAACTGCCTAACTTCAGGATTCCTTTCAGGAAGAAGACCCAATTGCCAAGAGACGATTGGATTCCTTTCAACGCAACTTCTCTTTGTTCCAAATTCCAGCGACAAACGGTCTGTCTGAGGATGATAGAGATGGATTTCTCCAGGGCAATGCCAACCTTGCTCCTCCTGCCTCTAGTAATCAGACCTCCAGTTTATCTTCTGCCAAACTCTTCCCATTGGACATCTGGCCCCAGCAGGGAGAAACAGGCACCAAGGCACTTATTTTGGCTTTGACGTCAGCAAAGGAAGCTGATGAAATTCATCATCAGCGCAGATGAAAATCCACCGAGCCCTATCTCTGTTCCTTATATCGCCTCCGTTTCTGAAGCTGACAGAGGTCTTGCTTTGCTTTTGTTTTCATTTTGCTCTGGACTAAGGTTTGAATTTTTTTCTATAGTTAATTAGAAGATAATAACGCCAGCGAGCTTATCGTTAATTATTTGTATCTGTACTTAATACTTATAAGTGTACTCAGTTCTCGCGAGCTAATATTTGGCTTGTCAGATGTGCTAGTCATTGTAATTAATTGAGCCCATATACATTTACTGGGGCTGTGGGTAGAGTTGTAAGAACAGCGGCAGATATGAAATGTCTCCACTATCTTATGCTTGTCACTAAACGGAGAATTTGAGGGAAGCGAATCCTTCTTGCAACCTTCACTCGTAACCTGGCTGACTTCTTTCCTCACTCCTCCCTAGAGGGTCTTCTCTTTAAGACCCTCTATATTCTCTCTTTCTCTCAGCTCCTGTTAATTTCCTTTGGAACATCAGACCCAGTTGCTTTGTTCATGAGGCCCATCACCAAATAAAAACACAGAGCCCCGCATCCAAAAACTGTTAAGTATTTAAACATGGTGATGGCAGAGCATTAAACCAAGCCCGGGGTCCCCTGATGGGCACGGGGTGCGTGCCCATCAAGCTTGTTCTGCACACCATTGACTGCCTTTGTCCTTTCCCCCAAAAGGGAGCTCCGCCACCAGAATCTGCCCATCTCTCTTCTCTACGGCCAGAACAGTGTGCAGCACGCAAGAGGGGCTCAAGAAGTGGGCAAAACAACTTTCCAAATACAAACTTGGAAAACACAAAGTCCAGCCATGCCACCCCCTGCTTAAAATCTCACATGGAAGGGGCAGAGCGAAGTTTCTGGAGGAACGGAAATGTTCTATGTCTATAGCTGTGGAGGGGTGACGGCCACATGGGGCTATACACCTGTCAACTCATCAAACTGTAGACTTAAGGAGAGTCCGTTATACTATGTACAATTACACATCAATAAAAAATAGCATGCTTACAAAAACCCCAGTGTCTCCAGGTTCTCCTCAAGGTAAAGTCTCTTCTCTCACGTATGTCACACAAGGTCCTTCCCCAGGGGCTCATTCTGAGTCTTGCAGCCTCATCTCCAGCACGTCTGTGGCTTCCTGTTTTCCAGCCATGGTGACCGCCAGCATGTCTCAGGCCTACGTGCCATCTTACTCAACTGCTCCTTAGCCCAGAAATTAAAAAAATCAAAATACATGTCACCCAGTAGGGCACCAGCACCAACTGGAAGGGACTAAAGAGCAGGAATGGGGCAGAGTCCCAGAGCTTCTTGCTGTGCCGGAAGTTAACACTTTAGTGTTGGCATCATGGGGAAGTGGACAGAGATCCAAGAGACAGGAGGTGGGGAGGGGGCCACTTGGTGGGCTCTGGGCCCTCACTGTCTGCCAGTCAATGTGGAGGTAATTAAATGTTTAACCTGGCACAGTCACATTGGTGTGTGCCTGCTGAACATCTGAACATCAACCTACCACCTAAAATGTGGGCTAGGCCGGGCGCGGTGGCTCATGCCTGTAATCCCAGCACTTTGGGAGGCCAAGGTGGGCAGATCACTTGAGGTCAGGAGTTCCAGCCTGGCCAACATGATGAAACCTCGTCTCTACTAAAAACACAAAAATTATCTGAGTGTGGTGGTGCACGCCTGCAGTCCCAGCCACTTGAGAGGCTGAGGTGGGAGGATCACTTGAACCCAGGAGGTAGAGGTTGCAGTGAGCCGAGATCATGCCACTGCATTCCGTCCTGGGCAACAGGAACCTTGCCCGATTCAGGGATTATGAAGTCATGGTCCCTACCCTCCAGAGATTAAATAAATAAAATGTGGGCCAGCCCTTCCTTCTCTGGCTGACATCTTCCTCCTCCTTCAAATCTCAACTCAAGTGTCTCCTCCAGGAATCCCTGCTGATCCTGTCTCTCTCTTGGTCTCTCTGCATTTGCCATACTGTCCTGGATTAATTGATATATATTCCAATCTTAATCTCTGGAGGGTAGGGACCATGACTTCATAATCCCTGAGTCGGGCAAGGTTCCTGTCCCACACAGACTCAGGGGCACACACATGGATGAAGAGATTTTCCTGTTGGGTTTCCTGGCACATAGTGCAGACACTATAGGGACAGTTGAATGAATGAATGAGTGAATGAGTGAGTGAGTGAGTGAGTGAGTGAGTGAGTGAGTGAATTTCTTCTTTGCTTTACCTGTATTTCCTTTCATTGAAGCAGTGGCAATTCTTGAGACATGGACTTGGAGAGAGAGTATTGCAGCAACTAAGATCTCAGACTCTGAACTCAGGCTACCTGGAGGGATCCTAGCCCTTGCCGGTCTCCAGTTCTGAGTGGATGACTTGGCCTCCCTGAGTACCAGATCAGGTCATTATTGATCTGACTTCACAGGGCTGCTGAGAAACTCTAAGCACTTAGCCCTCAGCAGCTCTGACTATAAGAGAAATTGGATCTTGTTCACCATGGAGCCTGAATCAGTGGATATGGTTGTCAGATGCCAGGAGAAGTCACCTGCCATTTGCAGCCATCCTCAAGTAAGCATCTCTGGTTTTACCTCCATCTACCCAGTCTCTTGAATCAGATGATTGCACAGCAAAAAATGAAATATTCCTGCGATAAGAATATATGATTGGCAGATGCTACTGAACTGAAATCTGTGAGATAATGAAAATGGCTTTTTTCTCATTTGCCTCCAACTTCCTGGTGTCTCAGTTTCAGCCGAGAGAGACAGAGAGAGAGAGAGAGAGAGAGAGACAGAGAGATAGAGAGAGAGAGAGAAAGAGAGCACGTGAGCGCCGAGTGGGGAGTGGTCCTCAGCTTCATCAAGTGAACCAACTTGTGGATAACCTTCCCAATCAAAAGCCTGCTTTCAGCCTATCTGGAAATTCTGTGCCAGAATAATTCTTTGCTAAACATAGTATAAATTGTCCCATCACCCCACACCTCCACTTCCTTCCAAACCACAGCTTCTTAACCAAGTCCTACATTTCCAAGAAAAGGCATTTTAGTATTCTGCATAAAAACTCAAGACTCCAGAGCCTGAAAGATTGAAAGTTCAATCCCACCTTTACCCATTCCTGGCTGTGAGATCTTAGACAAGACCCTTAACTCCTCATAGTTTGATTTTCTTCCTCTGTCCCGTAAGGAAGAACAGTATCTCTGTCGCAGGGTACCTGTGAGGACCACATGACACTTAGTTAGTGGCAGGATTTGGTGAGAGTTTCTTAAATATTGGTTATGATACTTATTGGTTTCAAAAAAGGATATGGAATGGGGGAAAAATGTTTTAAATTCTATAATGATCCCTGCAGATCTGCAAAATTGGAAAGACTCTTATTGAATGAATCACCTCATTTGCCACTGGCATCTTTCTGCATGGTAGGCTGAAAAATGGCCTCCCAAAAGATCCAAGTTCAAATTCCTAGAAGCTGGGGATGGGAGCTTATTTAGAAAAAAGAGGCCAAGTATGGTGGCTCACACCTGTAATCCCAGCACTTTGGGAGATGAGGCAGGAGGATCACTTGAGGCCAGGAGCCTGGGGAACACAAGGAGAACCCATCCCTACAAAAAATAAAAAGGTTAGCTGGGCATGGTGGTGCATGCCTGTGGACCTGGCTACTCAGGAGGCTGAAGCAGGAGGATAGCTTGATCCTGGGAGGTTGAGGCTGCAATGAGCCTTGATGGCACCACTGCACTGGCCTGGGTGACAGATCAAGACTCCATCTCTAAAAGAAAAGAAAAGGAAAGGAAAATGATATTTGCAGGTATAAATAATTAAGGAGCTTGAGATGAGATCATCTTGGATTAAGATGAGCCTTAAATCCAATAGAGATGCCTTTATAAGGGACTATAAGGGGGGAAGACACACATAGGAGAAGGCCACGGAGGCAGAGATGAGAGTGATGCAGCCACAAGTCAAAGAAGCCAGCAATCACCAAAGCTGGAGGAGGCAAGGAAGGCTTCTCCTAGACCCTTCGGAGAAAGAACGGCCATGCTGCTGCCTTGATTTTAGACTTCCGGCCTCCAGAGCTGTGAGAGATTAAATGTCTGTGTTTTTTTTTGTTGTTGTTGTTGTTTTTTGGCTTGGGTTTTTTTTTTTTTTTTTTTTTTGAGACAGAGTCTTGCTCTGCAGCCCAGACTACAATGAAGTGGTGTGATCTTAGCTCACTGCAACCTTCGCCTCCCGGGTCCTGGTTCAAGCAATGCTCCTGCTTCAGCCTCCCGAGTAGCTGGGATTACAGGCATGTGCCACCATGCCCAGCTAATTTTTGTATTTTTAGTAGAGACAGGGTTTCACCATGTTGACCAAGCTGGTCTTGAACTCCAGACCTTGTGATCTACCCACCATAGTCTCCCAAAGTGCTGGGATAACAGGCATGAGCCACTGTGTCCGGCCAAATGTCTGTTGTTTTAAGCCACCTAGTTCATGATAATTTGTGATAGCAGCCCCAGAAAACAGATACATCCTAGAGCATCTTTAATGGGGAATGCAACCACTTGCCTATACTGGGCAGTTCTAAGGATGAAGAATATAATTCTGTAAGATGTGTGCCTTGAGCATTTTGGTGGAAGATGGCATGGAGCCCTTACAGCCTAATCCTTAAGAGTAGACAGACTCTTTTTTTTGAGATACAGTCTCACTCTGTTGCTCAGGCTGGAGTGCAGTGGCTCAATCTCAGCTCCCTGCAACCTCCACCTCCCAGGTTCAAGTGATTCTCCTGCTTAGCCTCCTGAGTAGCTGGGATTACAGGTGCACTCCCTCACATGCAGCTAATTTTTGTATTTTTAGTAGAGACGGGGTTTTACTATGTCGGCCAGGCTGGTCTTGAACTCCCGATCTCAAGTGTTCCGCCTGACTTTGCCTCCCAAAGTGCTGGGATTGTAGGCGTGAGCCACTGTGCCCAGCCAACCAGACAGACTTGTATTCAAATTCCAGCTTCCCCTTGAACAGCTATGAAATCTTGGACAAGTTACTCAACCTCTCTGAGCCTCAGGTTCTTAATATGGGAAACAGAGGTAGTGCTTTGCCCACCTCGGGAGCTGGGGGACGATTCATTAGCTATGCCTGGTGTGTGCCTGGCATACAGAACCTGCTTCATGAACGTCTGCTGTGATGGCAAACCTTTTGGGTAGATCCATCTAGCTTCTCATGCGTGCAACAAGTAGCTGCTGTGTTTACCAACTGTCCTGTGGCTGTGGGGACCAGCAAAACTAAATGACCCGAGTGGGTTGAACCTGTGGCCACACCTGGTTAGCACTGTTCTTTTCCTTCTTCTGAAGGAAAGGCCTGACTGTCCCGAGATGCCTTGTGAAATAGCCAGCCATCCCGGGCTGGTGTTTCTTTCTTTCTTTCTTTTTTTTTTTGCGATGGGGTCTTGTTCTGTCGCCAGGCTGGAGTGCAGTGGTGCCATCTCGGCTCACTGCAACCTCCGCCTTTCAGGTTCAAGTAATTCTCCTACCTCAGCCTCCCAAGTAGCTAGGACTACAGGGGCATGCCACCACGCCCAGCTAATTTTTATATTTTTAGTAGAGATGGGGTTTCACCATGCTGGCCAGGATGGTTTCGATCCCTTGATCTCGTGATCTTCCCACCTCGGGCTCCAGAAGTGCTGGGATTACAGGCATGAGCCACCACGCCGGCCTGGGCTGCCCAAGGAACCAACAATGATTTCTTGCTGAAGCCAAAGGTGACAGAGAAGCCTTGACATTGAGCTCCATGCTCCCAAGTCATGGCTCTGTGTCTGCAACGAACTTTCTAAAGGCAGTGGCGGGCTGGGCGCGGTGGCTCACGCCTGTAATCCCAGCACTTTGGGAGGCCGAGGCGGGTGGATCACGAGGTCAAGAGATCGAGACCATCCTGGTCAACATGGTGAAACCCCGTCTCTACTAAAAATACAAAAAATTAGCTGGGCGTGGTGGCGTGTGCCTGTAATCCCAGCTACTCAGGAGGTTGAGGCAGGAGAATTGCCTGAACCCAGGAGGTGGAGGTTGCGGTGAGCCGAGATCGTGCCATTGCACTCCAGCCTGGATAACAAGAGAGAAACTCCGTCTCAAAATAAATAAATAAATAAATAAATAAAATAAAGGCAATGGCTTATAAACGATCAGTATTGACTCCACGGTGGCTCCTTCTATTTCCTGAGTGTGTCTGTGTTCAGCAGACTCTGCCATCTACCACCTTCCTACTTACTGGCTAGAAGGAGTACCTCCTTTCCACTCACTTAAAAGGACATTATTCCAATGAGAGCAGGTCATATTTCAAACTGCATTGCCAAGGTACCAGGAGCCAGTAAAAGGGGGCATTTAACACTGTATTTATCTTGACTGGCAAAACAGGTCATGGCTGTAAAAGAAACAGCTCTGGAGAAGGAGGCAGCCTCGCCGACTCTGGGCTGCCTCTCCCTACCCCGCCTCCCCACACTGTTTAAAGCATTCTGGAGCCGCTGCCAACTTTCCTGGCAAAGCTCTTATTTCTTTACATGTATGTTGCATTCCATCTGTTTAATGTGCGTTCTGTGCCATTCATGGATTTTGGCAAGGTCTGGCGAGGTGGCATGGCACGCTCGGGTTTGTGCTAAGCCAAACAGGGCATGGGGGAGAGGGGACTGGAGGCCGATGAAGGAGTCCTGCGTCTCCCTCTGGCTCAGGGAGGCCTGGAATTGCAAAGACTGAATTGGAATTGCATAGCAGTCTTCCCCCAGATGTGACTGAATCGTGCGTGTACCACTGTTGCATTTCGCCCTCCGCAGAGGGGTTTCGGGGTGTGGTTTTGCAGTTTCTGATACACAGCCAGCAAACTCGAAACGATGAAGAAAGGTAACAGTAGGGAAACCCACTCACACTCATGGATCTGGGGTTTCCCTAGAAACACAGCAAGGAGCTGAAGGCCAGAAAATGCTAACACCTGGATTTGATAGTCCCAACGCCTAAAGAAAAACTGATCTCAATCTTTGCATTATTCTCAAGAACCATTAAGCACTTGGTTGGTGAAGCCGAGGCAACGTGCTGTGATTTGGATCCAATTTCATCCTCTTGGAAGGCAGGAAAGCCAGGTTTTATGCACTGCCAAAACATCTGGTGAATTCAGTTAAAAAAAAAAAAAAAGCACCAGTTTGGTGGGGGAGAAAACAAAACCCTCTAGAAACAGTTGTCGGGTATTGGGTGACCAAAAACGTTCTGTTGATTGACTACAATGTTCAGTTTTCTGTTGGTTGTGGCGGAGCAGAGCTCCTCAGAAGGGGGAAGACGAGACTAGGAGAGAGAAGGCAGATGACAGGGTTAGAAACATGAAGGTTCACGCTTTAAGAAAAAGTTAAGTGCACGTTTCTTGAGTCCAGCCAAGAGAATGAACAGAATCTCCCTGTTAATAAGTGGAATTACTCACCTGATTCAAGAGAGATGACATGGCACAGTAAAAAAAAAAAAAAAGTACCGACTCCTAATAAGAAACAGCCGCGTGTGGGATAAAATTAGTGCGAGTTGTGTAATCCCAGTTGGCCAGTTGTAAGAACAGGGAGGAGAAAGGAGCATGGGGAACATGTTTCAGATGTGATTCAGGAGGTCCTGGAGCCCGTCCTGACCCTCTGGGTTGGAATTTCTGACTCTCTTCTCTGCCTTGACTCAGAATAGGAAACCGAATCCTGACCGCGCGTTTCTTTTTATAGAATTAAACTTTCTTGCCAACTTCCTCCAGAGCACAAGATTACCCCTCATCGTCTCTAAACAATACGCCAATCATCAGATGGAAGTGAGGGGGTGCACTGTCCTATTTGCACCAAACATAACCCAGGCCCCGAGCAGAAGACAAACAACGGGAACAGAGTTTGGCTTTTGTACCGGGGCCTGGTAAATACAACATGTTCTTACAGGTTGGAAAACCGTCTGCTTCCTCTTTGTACTTTCTCTCTTTCTCCCACTTCTTCTAACTTGAATCTCATCGTTCTGCTTCAACGTCGGCCAAGTTCACATTTGCCAGTTGCCTATCGGATAATGGATGGTTTGTAAGATGAGTCGTATGCTAGGGAGACAGGCGGCCGAATGTATCCTTTCTGTGTGAGCAAATGACTTCTTTTGAACCTGAATCCCCACCCAGCCCCATAGGCCATCCACGTGCTGATAGACATCGAGGAGGATGACAACAGAATGAATGGCCATTCATTTGGTTGTCATACTTACGCTGGCGAGGGAAACCTGCAGACGATCCCTTGCCCTGGTAATCGGGTAGCGGGGGTCACTCTTGAGTGTAAGGTATACTGGTGCTTGGAAGCCTACAGGGGACATTAATAGAATGCAAAATGTTTGGTAGTCCCTCATTAAAAATGGATTTTGTTTTCAGTGCTTTGAGGATGGGAACAGTGAAGTTGGAAACTGTGCTTGTAATTGGGAGCAGGTCTCCTGCCAGATTCTAACAGCTTTAAGGGATATCCAGTTTTGGGTTTACAGTACTACATTCTGGCTCATTGAAATTGCATCTAAACGTTGCCAGAATGTGTCATAAACTACAAAATCTGTACAAAAATATATTGACATAATGACTCTGTAGCCTTAAGTCAGCGGGGTAGGGGAGCCATGTGGCCCCATCAGCATTGTTCTCGCTCTGTCTCACAGCAGACTTGGGTCACTTGGGACAATTATCATTCATGGGATTCCAACCCTGGTCTGACCAGTTCTCTCAGCTGCTTAGAACAGCCTCACCCTGTTCCAGGGTCGCAAATGGCACCCCTGCCTGTGCCACGCCAGATAAGGGGTTGGGGATCAAGACTGGCAGAACCATTCTCACTTGCTCCTAGAATAAAGTCCCTCATGTCCTGCTGGCCTCGCCATTCTCAGCTCCATCACTTTTCACTCGCTGGACTCCAGACACAAAGCATCTTCTTTTTTTTTTTTAGACAGAGTCTCGATCAGTTGCCCAGGCTGGAGTGCAGTGGTATAGTCTTGGCTCACTGCAACCTCTGCTTCCCAGTCTGAAGCGATTCTTGTGCCTCAGCCTCCCGAGTAGCTGGGACTACAAGTGCTTGCCACCATGCCCGCTTTTTTTTTTTTTTTTTTTTTTTTTTTGTATTTTTAGTAGAGACGTGGTTTCATCATGTTGGCCAGCCTGGTCTCAAACTCCTGACGTCAAGTGATCCACCCGCCTTGACCTCCCAAAGTGCTGGGATTATAGGCGTGAGCCACTGCACCAGACCAACTCTGCATTTCTAACAAGTTCCCAGCAGATCCCGGTCCCGTGGACCACGCGCTGAGTAGCCATGTTACTGTCTCAATCAGAGTTCCACGATAAAAGAAATCCTAACTGAAAATGAATTGAGTTACTACTGTCTCGGTTCACCTAAGGATGGCGCTTAACTAGAGCCATTAGCTAGAAGTTAATTCATTACATACCTTAGAGGCCTTAGGGTAGGTTTTTGTTGTGTTTTTACTCTGTCTCCCAGGCTGGAGCTGGAGTGTAGTGGTGTGATCATAGCTCCCTAACGGCCTCCAACTCCTGGCTCAAGCAGTCCTCCCACCTCAACCTCCCAAGTACCTGGGACTACCTGTGTACCTCACCACGCCTGGCTAATTTTTTATTTTTGGTAGAGATGGGGGTCTTGCTATGTTTTCCAGGCTGGTCTTGAACTTCTAGCCTCAAGCGATCATCCTGCCTCAGCCACCCAAAGTCTCCTGGCCTGGGCAGGGTCTACACTACTGACATTTGGGCTGCAGAATTCTTTTTCACCCAGGCTGGAGTGCAGTGGTGTGGTCTCAGCTTACCGCAACCTCCACCTCACGGGTTTAAGCGATTATTTTGCCTCAGCCTCCTGAGTAGCTGGGATTACAGGCATGCACCGCCATGCCCAGCTAATTTTTGTATTTTTAGTAGAGATGGGGTTTCTACTAAACCTGGACTCGAACTCCTGACCTTGTGATCCACCCGCCTCGGCCTCCCAAAGTGCTGGAATTACAGGTGTGAGCCACCTCGCCCGGCCAGGGCTGGAGAAATTTTTTATTGTGGGGGCTGTCCTGTGTATTGTAGGATGTTTAGTAGCATCCCTGGTCTCTACCAACTAAATGCCAGCAGCACCATCCCCAAGTTGTGACAATCAAAAAATGTTTCCTGACGTCCAAGTTCCCCGGGGGCAATGTTGTCCCCTATTGAGAAGTGTCGTCTTGGGACATTAGAGTGTCATTCTCTGGCAGTACCCGCTTGAGAGGGGTTGGAAAGCTGAAGACAGTGTATCGTTCAGGGCTATAATTCTATTGCCTAGCACAGCGCTCTGCATATGGCAGACCCTCAGTATGTGTTTGTTGATTGATTGAATGAATGAATGAATAAATGAAAATAAATGAATGAAAATGAACTCCAAAATCATGCTTGGCTCATGGGTAAATAGAATTCTCTTCACACAGCCTCCAACCTCCTCCACCCCACTCTCCCGCCGCCAACCTCAAATCAGCAAAACTTAGTGGGCTTGTTGTCATCTAAGGCACAATTTTTCTAAATGTAGCATTTTCTAGGGTAAATAGCCCTTCGAAAAAAATGTGAAGAAAAATTCTCGCTTGAGATCTTTTTTTAAATGTCTCCAATGACTAAAATCCTCTTACACTAAGTACCCAGAGATTTGCATTTGCTTAAAGAAAAGAAAAGAAAAAAAACCTGCCGTTTTTAGTCAAGAATGTAGAAAGTACTTGAAAATCGTATACTTTTTTCCCCATCTTACTGAGCAAATTATAAAATGGTAGAATTGATTTTTGTTCTAGATTGTTTTTAAAGCTCCACCTCAGACTGAGGCCTCATGGCTAAAGTGGTACTAGGGACTTATTTGGGAAAAAAAATCCCTATAGTAATAACACTGGAAGTTCAAGGAGGAAAAACAGTAGTCGTTTTTGTTTTATTTTACGTAGGGAGTGTATCTTATATGATTTCAAGAGGAAAACTACAAATAAATAAAAATAAAATCTGCATTTTGCTTAAAGCTATGGATTCAGGCTGTATTTAAAAATAACGTCAAGCTGAGCACGGTGGCTCACACTGGTAATCCAAGCACTTTGCGGGGCCAAAGTGAGCAGATGACTTGAGCTCAGGAATTTGAGACCAGCCTGGGCAACATAGCAAAACCCTGTCCCTACAAAAAATGCAAAAATTAGCTAGGTGTGGTGGTGTGCGCCTGTAATCCCAGCTACTTGGGAGACTTAGGTGGGAAGATCATTTGAACCTGGGAGGCGGAGGTACAGTGAGCCAAGATTGTGCCATTGCACTCCAGCCTGGGCAGCAGAGTGAGAGATATCCCCCATCTCAAAAAAACAAAACAAAATAAAGCAAAAGGTAATTCACTCAATTTGTATGTTTCCACGCACTCAGTAACTCTGAAGCAAGTTTTCAAACCAAATTGCCATGTAGAAAGCAAAGCCAGCTTCTCCCTCTTCTCTTCCAAACCTTTGGGCAAATGGGCTGGCCGAGCTCTCAATTATTCAGGGCAGTTGAGTGAGATTTGGAGCACTGAAGAGGTTTCTGGAAAAGAATATGGTGGTGATGACCTTTCCATGCTCTTCTAAGTATATCCTTCTTTACCAAGTAGAGATTAAAAATTATTTCTATTTTGCATGCCTACCCTGACATCACTTGGCAGTGACTGCCTGAATGGTTTGGGACAAATATTGTGACTCGGCAAGTCTGGGTTCTCTATGTGGGGAGGGGAAAAGGTGCTGTGATCGACTAATAATGTCTGCCATGAGCAGGGCCATGGAGAGTGGTGGATGGGCTGTGTATTTGCCATTTTTGGATCCCAGTATAGTCTTCTCTTCTATCATAGCTGTTCTAGTAGATGAGAATTTCAAGGAGAAGGTGCTGCACTTCTGAGCATTAACGTGTCTTACTCCATTTCATACAGATACACCAAGTCCGCATTTCAATTCACAAAAGCTCCCAAGACAGATGTGAAACAAAAAGATGCCAAAATCCCTTTCCTTCTCTGGATATATCTAAATAGACTGTTATGTGTGTGACTCCCTCTCAGGGTAAGTATGGCTAAGACATGCTGTGTCCCTCTATTGGGTTACTCTACATTTCACTCAGTCACTGTGACACCATATGCTGCCAAAACATCACATCCCTTCCCTTGGAATAAAAAGGTCTTTTCATAAGACTTAGTAAGTCTGAATATTAATCATATCAGTCATTATTCAGTCTGCCTGCTATCCACAATACTTAAATGAAGGGAAATTTAAAAGATAGAAAAAGACAAGGTTAGGAACTTCCAGACGATGATGAGAGAGTAATGATGGGGAAGAAGGCAATGGTGACCAAACCTATATTAAAAAATCTTAATTAAAAAAATTAACAAATAGACTCTTAACTTTCAATATTAGTCTTTATTTCAAAACTAAGAGGAAGAATGATTAAAGAGATGAATTCACATTTGAACAGGGTCCAAATGACTTAAGGATTATTTGGATTCAAATATTTCAGTTGGACCAGAAATGATGTTAGAGTTATGTGATGCATTAGGGGTTGAAGTGAAATGAAAATATTTCTTTCATTTAAAAGCAATTTTCTTGCTTTTGTGGGCCTTGAGAGTTTTCTAGGCTGTGCAGGCCAACTACCCTCCAACCCCCTTGCCTTGGATTCACGAACTCCAATTTCAGATCCATCCTGTTAGAGGGAAGGAGAGTTTGTGTTTGTGACAGTTCCTTTTGCAGAAATCATGTGGTGCAAGAGAAGATTGTCCATGGAGAACTCAACAGTTCTTAGTTTTGAATCCAAATTAGAAAGTTTCTGTACTAGGGCTGGGCCTGGTGGCTCACACCTGTAATCCCAGCACTTTGGGAAGCCAAGGTGAGAGGATCACTTGAAGCCAGGAGTTGGAGAACAGCCTGGGCAACAAAGCAAGACCTATCTTTAGAAAAAGTAAAAAAAAAATTAATGGGGTGTAGGGGCATGTACCTGTAGTCCCAGCTACTCGGGAGGCTAAGGCAGGAGAATGTCTTGAGCTCAGGCGTTTGAGACTGCACTGAGCCATGGTATCACACCACTGCACTCCAGCCTGGACGACAGAGTGAGATCCTTCTCTAAAAAAAAAAAAAAGAAAAGAAAGAAAGTTTTGGTACTAGTGATACAGTGGAATCATACCTGATTTTGGTTCTGGCTTCAGAACCTCTCCTATAAGATGCCACCATGAGAATGATCACTGACGAAGAGGGTGAAACAGAAAGTGCTTGCTTGGAAAGACAGGAAGCAGGTGGTGAGTTCTTCTCCACCACATTTTAAAAACAGAGTGTATATGGTAGCCCCCATCAAGCAAGCTTTATCCTCAAACCCAGCAAATGTTTATTAAGCACCTACTGTGTGCCAGGCCCTAGGCTAAGGGCTCTTTTATACGGCATCTAATTAAACCCTGGGACAAGCAGAAACATCCTAGCAGACTCTACCCATCCCTCGTTCCTAAGCGTGGATTGATGGTAGAGCAGAGTTTTTCAACCTTAGCACTACTGGCATTTCAGGTTGGATATTCCTTGTTCTTGGGGACTGTCCTGTACACTGCAGGATGTTCAGGAGCATCCCTGGCCTCTGCCTGCTAGATGCCAACAGTATACCTTGCTCTAGTAATGATGATCAAAAACGTCTCGAGACATTGCAGATGTCTTCCGGGGCACAAAAATTGCGCCTACTTGAGACTCACTTCTTTAGAGACAGAATGGTCGCAATGCCCAGGCAGCTGTAGGTAAACATATCTTTCACTCCCTTCTGTGGTCTGTCTCAGTGGTTCTCTAACCTGAATGTTCTAGAAACAACATCATATATACCCTATTTTATGGGAAGATAATTTTCAAGGGTAATTTGACCCCATTCATTTTTGCCTTACATGCTGACATGAGAATCTAACCTCTCTTTTACTGGGGTGTGTGTGTGTGTGTGTGTGTGTGTGTGTGTGTGTGTTTGAGATGGAGTCTCACTCTGTTGCCCAGGCTGGATGTAATGGCACAATCTTAGCTCACTGCAACCTCTGCTTCCCAGGGTCAAGCAACTCTCATGCCTGAGCCTCCCAAGTTGCTGGGATTAGAGACATACACCACCACACCTGGCTAATTTTTGTATTTTTAGTAGAGATGGGTTTTCGCCATGTTGGTCACGCTAGTCTTGAACTCCTGATTTCACGTGATCTGCCCGACTCAGCCTCCCAAAGTGCTAGGATTATAGGTGTGAGCCACCGCACCTGGCTATAACCTCTCTTTTAAATTGAACACCACTGGTCTCCCTCTTCCTGAAAAGCTTTCAGCAGTCACAAAGATCTTTGCAAAACAAAAAAACCTCTCTCATGTCCAGGCTTCTTCTGCAAGGACAATGGTGATTGCTGCCACTATTGAATACTTCCTGTGGTGCCGAGCCACCCTACTGAATCCTCACATTGACACTATCAGGTAGGTGCTATTCCTGCCCATTTTTCAGAGGAGACCCTGAGGCTAATAAATGTTGGAGCCCATTTGATGCCAAGCTGGACTGCTTTCCAATAGAAAATACGCACAGCATGTACTCAGTAATGATGAACTACTATTTGCTAGTGGAAAACAAATCTGTTTGATTTAATCATGAACAGTCATTCAAAATTATTTTCCTGAACCAAAAAAGACTGATGGAACAAAGTTTCAGGATACGAAATCAATGTGCAAACATCAGTAGCATTTCTGTACACCAACAACGTCTAAGCTGAGAGCCAAATTGTGAACACAATCCCATTCACAATAGCCACGAAAAGAATAAAATATTTAGGAATACAGCTAACCAGGGAGGTAAAAGATCTCTAGAATGAAAATTATAAAACACTGCTTGAAGAAATCAGAGATGACACAAACAAATGAAAAAATATTTCATGCTCAAGAATAATCAATATTGTTAAAATGGTCATACTGCGCCCAGAGCAACCTACAGACTCATGGTCTTCCCTATCAAACTACTAATGACATTTTTCACAGAATTAGGGAAAACTATTCTAAAGTTCATATGGAACCAAAAGAAAAAAAAAAGCCCAAATAGCAAGGCAATCCTAAGCAAGAAGAACAAAGCTGGAGGCATCACATTACCTGACTTCAAATTATCCTATAAGGTTACAGTAACCAAAACAGCATGGTACTGGTACAAAAACAGACCAATGGGGCAGAATAGAGAGCCCAGTAATAAAACCACATACTTAACAACTGTCTGATCTTTGAAAAACTTGACAAAAACAAGCAATGAGGAAAGGATTCCCTGTTCAATAAATGGCGCTGGAATACCTGGCTAGTTATATGCAGAAGAGATTGAAGCTGGACCCCTTCCTTACTCCAAATACGAAAATCAATTCAAGATGGATTAAAGACTTAAATGTAAAGCCTCAAACTTATAAAAACCCTGGAAGATAACCTAGGAAATATCATTCTGGACATGGACCCTGGCAAAGATTTCATGATGAAGATGTCAAAAGCAATTACAACAAAAACAAAAATTGACAAATGGGACCTAATTAAACTAAAGAGCTTCTGCACAGCAAAAGAAACTATCAACCAGAGTAAACAGACAACCTACAGAATGGGAGAAGATATTTGCAAGCTACGCAAACTGACAAATGTCTAATATCCAGAATCTACAAGAGGCTTAAATTAACAAAACAAGAAACAGCTTCATTAAAAAAGTGGGCAAAGGACATGAACAGACACTTTTCAAAAGAAGACATATACTTGGCCAACAAAGCATATGGAAAAATGCTCAACATCACTAATCATTAGCAAAATGCAAATCCAGACCACAGTGAGATAACATCTACACCAGTCAAAATGCCTATTATTAATAACTCAAAAAGTAACAGATGCTGGCAAGGTTGTAGAGAAAAGAGAACACTTGTATATACACTGCTGGTAGGAATGTAAATTAGTTCAGCCATTGTGGAAAGTAGTATGGCGATTTCTCAAAGAAATTAAAGCAGAATTACCATGCAATCCCATTAGTGGGTATATACCCAAAGGAATATAAACTGTTCTATCATAAAGACATATGCATGTATATATTCATCACAGCACTATTCATAATTGCAAAGTCATGGAATCAACCTAAATTCCCATCAATGGTAGATTGAATAAAGAAAATGTGGTACATATATACCATAGAATACTACTCAGCCATGAAAAAGAATGAGATCATGTCCTTTGCAGCAACATGGATGAAGCTGGAGGCCATGATCCGAAATGAACTAACATAGGAACAGAAAACCAAATACCGCATGTTCTCACTTATAAATAGGAGCTAAACATTGAGCACCCATGGACACAAAGAAGGGAACAACAGACACCAGGGTTTACTTGTAGGTGGAGGGTGGGAGAAGGGAGAGGATAGGAAAACTACCTTTTGGGTACTATGCTATTACCTGGGTGATGAAATAATCTGTATGCCCAACCTCCATGACATGCAATGTACCTATACAGCAACCCTCACATGTACCCCTAAACCTAAAATAAATGTTAAAAATAAATAAATATTTTTAAAAGACTAATTGTACTGGTCAATCCTCCTAATATTATGGCTAGGAAGGATATGGATATTCAGAATGTATATGTAACCCAAATTGTGTTTCTCTTCCAAAATATATAACAGAAGCTGTCCAAACATGTATTAACTGTCAAAACAAAACAGATATTTCATTTGAAGCTACAAAAAGACTGGAGTATTGGCAGGTTCTCTAAAATAATGGTGATCATGCTTGCCACACTGTAGTGGCATTACACATTTGTTACCACATCTTCTCCACATAGCTGGGTGCTTCTCGAGGCCAGAGACTGACTTAAACACGTAGACTTAGTCTCTTAGACTCACTTAGACCTTGGTACCATGCTAAATTTGTTGAGATAGTAAATAATACATGAACACACTTTCTAGTTGTTTTTTAATTGATTTTTTGTAGAGATGGGGGGTCTTGCTATGTTGCCCAGGCTAGTCTCGAACTCCTGACCTCAAGAATCCTCACACCTCAGCCTCCCAAAGTGCTGGGATTTTGCCGCACCTGGATGTGAATGCGCTTAAAATCTGACTATTATGTGCCACTTAATCTTCATCTCTCTGCAACCGTCAGTGGTGAATATTTTCAAGATCCTCTTTATTTTTCTTTCTTTTTTTTTTTTGAGATGGAGTTTCACTATTGTTACCCAGGCTTGAGTGCAATGGCATGATCTCAGTTCACAGCAACCTTCACCCCCCAAGTTCAAGCGACTCTCCTGCCTTAGCCTCCTGAGTAGCTGGGATTACAGGCATGCGCCACCATGCTCAGCTAATTTTTGTATTTTTGGTGGAGACGGGGTTTTTCCATGTTGGCCAGGCTGGTTTTGAACTCCCAATCTCACGTCATACGCCCACCTCGGCCTCCCAAAGTGCTGGGATTATAGGCATGAGCCACTATGTCCAGCCAAGATCTTGTTTTTCATAGGAAGAGATTAATGCTGAAGGAGATGAAGTGCCAGCTCTAGGTCACTCCCTGGTAAGCTGTAGTGCAGGCTTTGGACTCAAGTCTCATGCTTTGAACTCTAGCTGTCATACATTTTAACATTTTTACCAGGTAAAAGTGGGTTGGGAACCCCAGATGCCAAATGTGGCCTGATGCCTACCATTTTCAAACTGTCTTAATATTAAGCAGAATTAAATATAGAGAATTGGGTGTGGTGGCTCACGCCTGTAATCCTAGTACTTTGGGAGGGCAGGTGGGTGGATTGCCTGAGCTCAGGAGTTTGAGACCAGCATGGGCAACATCGTGGAACCCCGTTTCTACCAAAATACAAAAAATTAGCTGGGTGTGGTGGTGCATGCTTGTAATCCCAGCTACTTGGGAGGCTGAGGTACGAGAATTGCTTGAACTCGAGAGGTGGAGGTTGCAGTGAGCCAAGATAGCATAACTGCACTCCAGCCTGGGGGACAGAGTGAGACTCTGTCTCCAAACAAAGAAAAATAAATAAATACAGAAAATTGCATCCGATAGGCCTTTAATGTACATGGACTCAGTCATGCATGCTTGTGAAGAGAAAGCAAGAATAATGTAATAGGTACAAGCAGTTTGCTTCTGAGGGCTGAGGAATGGGAGCGTGTCCAGGCTGAGGTTAGCAGGGCAGCTGCAGTCTCCGGAATCACCAGCTTCTTTTCCTATGTGGCCCTTCGCTGCCCTGAGTAGGAGTCCAGTGTTTTAACAATACTGAAAGATTAACATTTTTCCCACAATTTGACCTCCAAATACAAGGAAACTACTTCATCTGGTTCTCAACCAAATAATAACCTGGATCAACTGGCCAGACAGGACTTACTGTATTGAGAGATGATCTGTGGATGGCCAGTGTGGCTGGGATTTGTGAGGGAATCTGGGGATATATGTGACTGTATTCGTCAGGGTTCTCTAGAGGGACAGAACTAATGGGATAGACGTGTGTCTAAAGGGGAGTTTATTAAGGACTACTGACTCACACAATCACAAGGTGAGGTCCCACAATAGGCCATCTGCAAGCTGAGGAGCCAAGAAGCCAGTCTGAGTCCCAAAACCTCAAAAGTCGGGAAGACAGAAGTGCAGCCTTCAGTCTGTGGTTGAAGGCCCGAGAGCTCCTGGCAAACCACTGGTATAAGTCCAAAGTCCAAAAGCTGAAGAACTTGGAGTCCGATGTTCAAGGGCAGGAGCATCCAGCACGGGAGAAACAGGGAGGCTGGAAGACTTAGCCAGCCTAGCCTCTTTCCGTGTTCTTCTGCCTGCTTTTATCCTAGCCATGCTGGCAGCTGATTAGATGGTGCCCACCCAGTCTGAGGGTGGGTCTGCCTCTCCCAGTCAGATCCTGGAACAATACTTTGCATCCTTCAATCCAATCAAGTTGATAACTAATATTAACCATCACAGTGACCATCGCCAAAAATCACCAGGCTGATTTTTTATCCCAAGGTTGGGGAAACATCAAAACCAGACACAAATTAAAATAAGAAAGAAAGACAACTTCGACATTTTTTTTGAGTGCTACACATTGTTCTGTGAAGTCCATGTATATGAACTCATTTCATCATCAGAACATGCCTATTAGGTAGGTGCTGTCATTATCCTTCCCATTTCACAGGTGAAGCAACTGAGCCACAGAGAGATTCAGGAACTTGCCCAAGGACCTGGCTAGAGTGACAGAACCATGATTTGAATGCAGATAGACGAGGCCCACCACACTAAATCACATTCCTGTCTCCCCAACCAGACTGTGATCTCCAGGAAACTCGAATTAGGGTTCCTCATCTTTTCATCTTCCCCAGGTTTGGCCCTGTCCTATGATCACTGGGAATTCAATAAAGGCTCGTCTCAACTTGAATTGACTTCTTCGATTGTTGACTATCCTTTAAAACATTTTGACAAAGGAAAAAGAACTGCGCAGGAACTCAGCATTTAGAGGCAATCTATAACTTCTTAAACACAGCCAAAGGACTGGAAACAGGGTAATAAAATGAAATATAAATAGCTTCACCATTATCCATAGTACCCATTATGAAGCAAAATAGTAGCTGGTCTCTCTCATTCTCTCTAAAATACAACCTCTTTGCAATGTTTTGGTTTTTTACTGTTTATGTCCGGGTAAAAGGATTACAAATAAAGGGTTAAACATTTTAGTGAGAATTCTACTAATTGGGCCAGAGGTTGAATGCGGGCCTATATTTGTCCTAACGCTGAAAAATGCTTAGCAAAGCCCAATCATGTATTCGAGGTAGCAGAGGACAAGACGACTTTTTTTATTTTTATTTTTTCTTTTTGAGATGGAGTCTTGCGCTGTCACCCAGGCTGGAGTGCAGTGGCGCAATCTCAGCTCACTGCAACCTCCGCCTCCTGGGTTCAAGCAATTCTCCTGCCTCAGCCTCCTGAGTAGTTGGGACTACAGGCATGCGTCACCCAGCTAATTTTTTTTCTCCTTCCTACTGAAGACAAGCCAGCTATTTTTTTTTTTTTAAATAATTTATTGTAGAGATGGAGTTTCACCATGTTGGACAGGCCGGTCTTGAACTCCTGGCCTCAGGTGATCTGCCCGCCTCGGCCTCCCAAAGTGCTTGCTCACGTGCGTGAGCCACCGCGCCTGGCCAAGACAACTGCTTTCAAGCAAGTTGACAACCACTTTGCCAGAGTTCCTTTAATGAGCTAAGTACAAAGGGCTCTTAGGTGTCCTCTGAAGCCAGTCCTGGAGGAGCTCCACTTAAGAGACACTGAATGAGTCATTAGCACCTGAAATACTATACACACTGTTGGCTCTTGGAACATATAATAGAATTAATGTTTTTGCCACTTCAGACTGATATTCTATAATAGTCAGGACTTTTTCAGTTGTAAGCAACAGAAAGCCAATTCAAATTGGCTTACACAGAGAGGAGTGTTCACGAGCATCAGGCATGGCTGAATTCCTGTGCTTAAAGAAGATCATCAGGAATCCGACTGTGTCCATTTCAGGGCTTTTCTTCCTTTGTGGTTGTTCCATTCTTAAGCAGACTTTCTCTAAGTGCTGTTAAAGCTATTTCTGGCAGCTTCAGCCTCATACGCATCACCTAGCACCCCAGTGGAAAGAGAGCATCTACTTGTCAATAATTCTAGCAAAAATCCCAGCACTAAGATTCCTTGACTCTGATTGGCTTAGCTTGAGTCACATGCCCATCCTTGAGCCAATCCTGGTGGCCAGAACAAAGTAATAGTCTTATTGGTCAGAACTGAGTCAAACCAAGACATGGGTGGGCCCCAATGAATCACAGGGTTCTAGATGGAAGGAGGCAGTCTCCCAGATAAATATCCAGGTTCAGATGCCAGATGACTGGAGTGGGAGGTGAGGGCGGTAGGAGACTGGGCAGGCAAAACAAATGAATGTCCCTGAAACCTTCCCTCTAAATAATTTCCAGCAAGCAAGATATTACCAAACAGAGGAACTTCGTATGGTTTACAAGCAACACTTAGATATTTGCTTAGATATCTGAGGTTTAAAACATGGCCTATATTGGCTACAACGTTTTGGAAATATTTTCTGCAAATTGCACTCACCCACATGCTTGAAGTTTCAGAGTTTTCCTTTTTTCTTTCATTAAGGAAAAAAATTTTTTAAAAAAACATTCTTGGAACAAATCTTTAAGAAAAAGAGCAACAGAAATGCCACAACATGATTTGAAATACTACTCTGAGGGCAAAATTTGCATGGCAAATTAACACGCAGTTGACCTTCCTTCTGTCCTGATGACATTTCTGATGTTGAATAATATTCTTGGGTTTCCTCTCTAAACTATTATGCCTTTTATTTTTTTCTGTTAATGACTTTGTTCATTTGCTATTACAATAGCAATACCTGCCCAATTTAGAAAGAATTGAATGCATCAAGAAAACACTCACAGTGAGCTCACACACACACGCACACACACACAGTTCATCGCCCTCCACTCTAGTTAGGAAGATCTATTTAATACGTGTCACGCCTTAGGTGTTAGGTAGTCACTGTCGTAGCCCCATATCACAGATGGGGAAGCTGAGGCTTACAGTATTCAAACTGGTAAGTAGTGGAGCGAAATCAACTCTTCTCTGTCTGAGCACAAAGCCTTGGCCTTAATCATTACATTATTTCTCCACTCTATCCTGTTGCATAAAGAGTTCCAAAACTAAACTTACAGAAATGGTGTATTGTTCATAATGTTTCATAGCTTTTTTTTTTTTTTTTTTAAGACAGAGTCTCACTTGGTTGCCCAGGCTGGAGAGCAGTGGAACGGTCTCGGCTCACTGCAACCTCTGCCTCCCAGGTTCAAGCGACTCTCGTGCCTCAGCCTCCCAAGTAGCTGGAACTACAGGCATGTGCCACCACACTGGGCTAATGTTTGCTTTTTTTGGTAGAGATGGGGTTTCACCATGTTGGCCAGGCTGGTCTCCAACTCCTGACCTCAAGTGATCCACCTGCCTCGGCCTCCCAAAGTGATGGAATTACAGGCGTGAGCCACTGCACCTGGCCTAATTTTTTTAGTATTTTATTAATGCTGCAATGAACTACCTTGGAGAAATATTTTCCCATACAACTCTGATTATGTCCTTAGGACAAATTCCTAGAATTACTGGATCAAAAGGATTTTGTATTTTTAGTGTTTAATAGCTATTGCCAAATTATTCTTTAGAAAGGCAGACTCTGCTCAGCCCGGTGGCTCACGCCTGTAATCCCAGCATTTTGGGAGGCTGAGGCAGGCAGATCATGAAGTCAAGGGATCGAGACCATCCTGGCCAACATGGTGAAACACTGTCTCTATTAAAAATACAAATAGTGTATGCCTGTAGTCCCAGCTACTCAGGAGGTTGAGGCAGGAGAGTCGCTTGAACCCAGAAAGGCAGAGTTGCCGTGAGCTGAGATTGCGCCACTGCACTGCAGTCTGGAGACAGGTGGAGAGCAAGACTCCGGCTCAGGAAAAAAAAAAAAGAAAGAAAGGCAGACCCAATGTGCAATCCTAAGGTCCCTCCATCTCTCCCTCCCTCCCTCCCTCCCTTCCTTCCATTCTCTTTCTTGAGACAGTCTCACTATATTGCCCAAGTTGGCTTTGAACTCCCATCTCAGGATATCCTCTCGTCTCAGCCTCTCCAGTAGCTGGGACGCTAGGCGTGTGCCACCGTGCCTGGTGAACCTGTGAATTTCTACTTTCCCACTCTGTCCCATTATGCTTCTTCTTCAGAGATGACTAATCATGAGCTAATTGTGCCTCTCATCTCTTGCAATGGGGAATAAAATCCCTTTCAACATATAAATCATTCAGTAGTATTCAAATGGTTTAATGCAAATGCAGTGGTTAAAAAAAAATTGCTCAGTGATAATTTGCATCCCAACCATCATCACCGTCTGCATTAGGAGAGTTTATAATCATTTTCCCCCAACCTTTGTGACTGAATCAATGTCCTGAGTATAGGACTGTAGAGAGCAGCAAGGTAACTCTGGGTATGAACCTGTTGCTAGTGGGAGTGATGCGTTGGCTGCAGTGAAGGATGATGACGTGGCTGATCTACTGCAATGACCCTTGCTTGTGACTGTAGGTGGTTACGTTGACATGGAGCCCATCACGCCCAACTTCCCTTTGTATGGAAACTACCTTGCCTTCCGTGCTCTGCTTTGAGGAGCCACGGTCAGCTGTTTTCTGTCTAATTGGACTGGGCTCATGACCTACCATGTAGTCAGACTCAAAACACAAGAGAATCAGACCTCTCTCAGAAATGTATTATTTATTCATTTACTTTAGAGACAGAGTCTTGCTCTCTCAATCAGGCTAGAGTGCAGTCGCATGGTCAGGGCTCAATGAAGCCTCAACTTCCTGGGCTCAATTGGTCTTCCCACCTTAGCCTTTCGAGTAGCTGGGACTACAGGCATGCACCACTACGCCTGGCTAATTTTTGTATTTTTTGTAGAGATGGAGTTTCAACATGTTACCCGGGCTGATCTTGAATTCCTGGCCTCAAGTGATCTGCCTGCCTTAGCCTCAGCCTCCCAAAGTGCTGGGATTACAGGCGGGAGCCACCACCCCCGGCCTCTTTCAGAAATTTAAACTTGAAGAATGGAAACAATTGAAGGTAAGCAGGGGGTAGCTGAATCCAGTAGAGGAAAGGAGGAAATTGAAGGGAAGAGTCCAAGAGTTCATGGCTCTATGTCAAGCACAGGCTTGGCGCACTGTTGATAGTCAATACGTATTTGTTGTTGAATGAATGAGCCGATGGATGTGATCAGAGCCGACCTCTTTCTTCTTTCTCTGTCCAGTGCGCCTCCCGCTTCTGGTAGCAGTATCCCCATTCCTTTGGGAGCTTGCCTAGAATGTGGATTCTAGCTGGGGGAATTCTAATTGTAATTCTAAAATGTAATTCTAGCAGGGGGAAGGCAGGTTCCTGAAGAAATGGAAAAGAGAGGTTCCCTCAATACGGATTGACACTGTCTGCCTGAACCACCTGAATTGAGAAGTGAAGTGTAGTATCCTCAGCTCTGGAGGCTCCCCGTGGTGTGACACTGTCCTTCTCTGCTTCTTTGCTCACACTCCTCCTTGGCTTCTTTCCCTTCCCCGGATGTGCCCTTTTCTGTCTTTTTTTTTTTTTTTTTTTTTTTTGACACAGGGTCTCACTGTGTTGCCCAGGCTGGAGTGCAATGGCAAGATCTCGGCTCACCGCAACCTCTGCCTCCTGGGTTCAAGCAATTCTCCTGCCTCAGCCTCCTGAGTAGCTGGGATTACAGGTGCCCACTATGATGCCCAGGTTATTATTTGCATTTTTAGTAGAGATGGGATTTCACCATGTTGGCTAGGTTGGTCTCGAACTCCTAGCCTCAAGTGATCCTCCTGCCTCTGCCTCCCAAAGTGCTGGGATTACAGGCATGAGCCACTGCCCCTGGCCCTAATTCTCTACCTTCTGTCTGTTGTGAGCTTGGGAAAGTTAATTAACCTCTCTGAGCCTCAGTTTTCTTACCTGTGAAATGGGGATAAAAGTGAGATAATACCCATAAAGCAGCTGGAACAGAGCTGCTACTCAGTGTCTTTTGTTAAATATGAGCCCTGCCCAATCCTAGAGATTTGGGGAGTAACTGCAGGCAAGCCCGTGGTCACGGTGGGCAGTATAGTGTGACAATTAAGAGCATCAGCTCTAGCTCTGTCATTTAGTAGCCCTGTGACCTTGGGTAAGTTTATGTAACCTCAGTCTCCTCACTTTAAAGTGGGATAATAATAGCCACAATATCTGAGAGCCATTGTAATAATTGAGAGGATTGAGAAACGTGCCCGGGAGGTGGGTTTGGCTCTGAAGAAGCACTCAATGAATGGCAGCTATTTTTTCACGGAAACCATGGGGAGAGAGGCTTTCTTTTCTCGGTAGGGTTACTAAACTGGTAGAATGTGAGCCTAGAGCTGCTAGCAGCCATCTGTGGGAGGCCTGCAAACAAAGGCAGTCCAAAGAAGGCGAGCAGAGAGGTGGACAGGGAGGGACTCCTGGTGACTTTTCTTTTTTTTTGTAATGCAACTTTTTTTTTTTCCAAATCTCTCTCTGTCGTCTAGGTTGGAATGCAGTCGCGTGATCTTAACTCACTGCAACATCCGCTGCCCGGGTTCAAGAGATTCTCCTTCCTCAGCCTCCTGAGTAGCTGGGATTACAGGTGTGCGCCACCACGCCCAGCTAATTTTTGTATTTTTAGTAGAGACGGGGTTTCTTCATGTTGGGCAGGCTGGTCTCAAATTCCTGACTTCAGGTGATCTGCCTGTCTCGGCCTCCCAGAATGCTGGGATTACAGGTGAGAGCCACTGCTCCCGGCCTGTAATGCAACTTTAAAAATAACACTGAAACCTTATTACCATGGGGGTTGTACCAGACATGCGTTTAACTCATGCAAATTCAACTCTGCACGCTCGCCTTGGTAATGAGGAAGTGAATATAATCCTCTGAAACCAAAGGGCCAGGGAGGAGGCCTGAGTCCTAACCCAAATGTGTGTGAAGGACTGAACTCCTTCCCTGGCTTCTGTAGCTGAGGGAGGCACAAAACCAGTAGTTCTCAACTTCATCCCAATGCTTAGTACTAGGATGTCTTTTTTATCATTTGTTTATTTATTTAGAGACAGGGTCTTTCTCTGTTGCCCAGACTGGAGTGCAATGGCATAATCATGGCTCACTGCAGCCTCCAATTGCTGGGCTCAAGTGATCCTCCCACCTCTGCTTCTGAGTAGCTGAGACTACAGGCACAGCACACCAGCACGTCCAGCTAATTTTTTAATATTTTGTAGAAACGTGGTCTCACTGTGTTGTCCAGGCCGGTCTTGAACTCTTGAGCTAAAGCGATCTTCCTGCCTTAGCCTCCCAAAGTGCTGGGATTATAGGTATGAGCCACTGTACCCGGCCAGGATGCCCTTTCCAAAACCTTCAAAACTCTCACAACCTGCACATGTGTGTTTTCCCATAAGTTATGAGAAAAGGCATAACAACAAAAAGCCACTATGAATTAGTATATACTTTTATAGAATTTTTAAAATTGCACTAGCGCTGTAAAACTATTCATATGTCTGTATGTGGGAGGTATTGTTCATTCATTCTATGGCCATTCCATCTGCACTTTGGGTATGCAGACTCTTGCCGTATGACTCTGGAGCCCAACCCCCAACACCTCTGCAGCCCTTGGGTTCCAGTGGTGCAGTTCTTGGTATGTGGCCTGCAGCCCACTGAGTGGGTCTAAGCTCCTTTTCACAGACCATCAACTGATCCCAAAAGGTCACATTCTTCCCCTGGTTCTTAAGAACAAGTGACACATATATCCATCCATTTCCAGCTTGATGCATGACTAAGTGCCACTTTCTAGGAACCTACTAAGTGAGTTACTACAATTGACTTGTCATAACTAAAATTAGAGTGTTACTGGGAATTACCGAGAACTCAGCCGCAGGGTTCTTCTTGAAGCCTGGCTCCTGCATGATGTTTTTCAATACTGCAAAACTCCTACTGGACGAGTCACAAACCAGGGACTGGTAGGTGTACACTGAAGACAGGGTCTTTGGCCTCGCCTAAGTGAGCCAAAGATCAAAAGCATTTGAGAGCCACTGTTTTGGGATCTGGAAATTCAGAAATCTACTCTCTGGGGTGCTTTGGTCCCCCATCTCGATATTCTTGACATTTCCAGCTGCTCTTAAGGTCATTCCCAACTTACACCTTTAGACCACAATAAGTTACCTGTAAAGCATCCTTTAAACAACTGATATCATAAATAACGTTAAGATTCCAGTTCTGACCTCTAAATACCTAAGCCGTCCTTCATTCAGTTAATAAATATTCATGAATACTCAAATATATTCAGGCAAATATTAGATCTGGGGCATGCAGTGGTCATCAAGACTGTTGCATTCCCTGTCTGCATGGAACTTATGGTCTGGTATCGGAAAAACACTATGTAAATAAACGAAGCAATTATAAAATTTCATGTGCTTAAAAAAATAAAGTATGGAGGTAGAGGCTGGGTGCAGAGGTTCATGCCTATAATCCCAGCACTTTGGGAGGCTGAGGGGTGGGGGATCATTTGAGGTCAGAAGTTCGAGACCAGCCTGAACAACATGGCAAAACCCTGTCTCTATTAAAAGTACAAATAATTAGCCAAGCTAGGTGGTGCATGCCTGTAATCCTAAGTACTCAGGAGGCTGAGGCGTGAGAATCACTTTGAACCTGGGAGGCAGAGGTTGCAGTGAGCCAAGATCGTGATACTGCACTCCAGCCTGAGCAACAGAGCAAAACTTTGTTTCTAAAACAAACAGTATTGAGGTAGAGAATGGTATTGGAGCCCCTATTTAAACACAGTGGTCAGGGAAGGTGTCTTCATCCATTTTATATTGCTATAAAGGAATACCTGAGGCTAGGTTATTTGTAAAGAAGTGTTTTTGGTGCACGCGTCCACAGGCTGTGCAAAAAGCATGGTGCCGTCATCTGCTTCTAATGAAGGCCTCATGCTGCTTCCACTCAACAGAAGATAAATGGGAACTGGTGTGCGCAGAGATTGTATGGCAGGAGAGGAAAAAAGAGAGAGCAGAGATGTACCAGACTCACAAGGGAACTAATAGAGTGAGGACTCGCCACCAGGGAGGGCATTAATCTGTACATTAATCTGTGCCATTAGGCCCCACCTCCAACATTGGAATCAAATTTCAACATGAAGTTTCGGGGGACAGACATCCAAACTATAGCACAAGATGTATGAGCCACGGTTCTGTGATTGTAAGCAACTGAAAATGATGCTGGAAATGTACTGAAAAGATGTGGGAGACTCGCAGAAGCAATGGAAACACTGGATCTGGTGAAGGAAGGACCAGAACCAGGCCATTTCCAGGGATCTAGGGAGCAAGAATGAATGGAGTGTCTCTTAAGTGTCTCACAAACATGACATGTCAATGTTGGCTGTTTTCTGTCTATCATTCATTTGGGTCAAGGGCTCATTCATTTGGCTTGGAGGGAAGGGAAGGTCAGGAAACCTTGATTGACAGTTGCTCCAAGGCCATGTCAAATGCAGGAGGAAAATAGGGGTTCTCTGGTGGACCCCACTGGCTGGCCAAACCAACATGCATTTCTATCTCATTCCCTCTGCCAGCTTCCATTGTCAAGACTAGAAAAAGTGAAATCTTTGCCTTGCTAGCCTCCCTTGCAGCAAAGGATGGCTGCATTGCACAGGTCTGGCAGATGAGACAAGTTGCTGTGCATGGAGGAAGGTGTTCTGGAAAAACCTTTGCTTTTCAATAAAAGGGATAGATGTTGCCAGTACCACCACTTCCCGCTTCTTCTTATTCTGAACGCGGACAGGAACCTTGGAATGAAAGCCATCAGTGTAAGGCTGGTTGCCTCGCCGGGAGCTCGGATGCACACCACCCCCTCTTTTTTCTGAAAGCTCGGACATACTCGGGCATGTTTCCTTCTCCCTTTCTCGCACAGCCTGGCTTTCCCTTAAAGAACCCAGTATGCAAGTGGGGTCTTGTGATTCTAACCAATAGTAGCCAAGTCTTTCTAGCCAATAATAGCCGAGTCTTTCTAGCCAATAGCAGCCGAGTAATTCTAACCAATAGCAGCCAAGTCCTGTATGCAAACAAAGGCTTGTAACCTTATCCAATAGTAGTCCTGCTCTCCCACAACCAATCGAGCTCCTTCACTCCCTATAAAACTCCACGTCTGAGAGGAGTCTGTGTGACTTCTCCAGCCCCTCCTGTCGGACCGTAGAACCTCGCCTGAGAGCCTGAATAAATTCCTTCATATTGGATCTTCTTGTGTTGGCCTCAGTTTCTTCTTTTTAAACTCGGCAAGAACCCAAGAACAAACCTTACAATCAGCTTTCTTGTAACCATGGTAGAAAACGCAAGAGACTCACAGAGACACAGACTTTGATACTGCAGTGTTGAACCAACTCTGGAATTACCTGAGCTAGATCTCTTGTAAGAAAAATAAATCACTATTTTTTTTTTTTTTCTGAGAAGGAGTTTTGCTCTTGTTGCCCAGGCTGGAGTGCAACAGCATGATCTTGGCTCACCACAACCTCCGCCTCCTGGGTTCAAGTGATTCTTCTGCCTCAGCTTCCCAAGTAGCTGGGATTACAGGCACCTGCCACCAAGCCCAGATAATTTTGTATTTTTAGTAGAGATGGGGTTTCTCCATGTTGGTTAGGCTGGTCTCGAACTCCTGACCTCAGGTGATCTGCCAGCCTCGGCCTCCCAAAGTGCTGGAATACAGGCGTGAGCCACTGCGCCCGGCATAATAAATCCCTGTTTTTTAAAGCCATTGTTTATCAGGTGGTCTTCTGTTACTTGCAGCCAAACATATTTTTAGGTAATTGCGGTCGATTATATTATTGTTCCTGTTTGCTCCCCTTCCTGTAATGGGATTATACATCCCTGTCCATTGCCATATAAATTTCAGTGCCTCCCAGGGGTGTATATCCTTCCTTACCCCTGACAGACTTGGACACAACTTGGTTTTTTTGTTTGTTTGCTTGCTTTTTGAGACAGGTTCTCACTCTGTCACCCAGGCTGGAGTGCAGCAGTGTGATCTCGGCTCACAGCAACCTCCACCTCCCAGGTTCAAGTGATTCTCCCACTTCAGCCTCCTGAGAAGCGGGGACTACAGGCATACACCACCAAGCCTGGTGATTTTTAATACTTTTTGGTAGAGATGGGGTTTCACCATGTTGGCCAAGCTGGTCTCAAACTCATGACCTCAAGTGATTCACCCACCTTGGCCTCCCAAAGTGCTAGGATCACAGGCATGAGCCACTGCACCCGGCTAATTTTTGTGTTTTTTAGTAGAAACGGGATTTGACCATATTGGCCAGGCTGGTCTTGAACTCCTGACCTCAGGTGATCAAGATTTGGCCTTGGCCTCCCAAAATGCTGGGATCACAGGCGTGAGCCACTGTGCCCAGTCACAACTTATTTTGATCAAAGAACTGTGAGCAGATATGACCAATGCCAAGTCCGACCAGAAGCTTTAAGAGAGATTGTGTGATTCAGTTCTGTCACCTGCTGTTTTCCATCTGCCATAAGGACAGCTTGTCCTAAATAGGGGCTGTTCCTTTTGCCTGTGTCCCAGAATGAGAGATGTATGGAGATGTAGCAGCTGAAATGTAACAAACATGAAATAAATGTTTCTTGTTGGAAGCCACTAACCTTGGGGTTGTTTGTTACTGCAACAAAGCTGACCAATACACTGAAAATGATGCTGTTACCTCCAAAACTAGTACGAATGTTAGGCATGCAAAATAAATGGCATCCAATATTAAAGGCCTTACTGAGAACATGATAATAAAGCTAGGGTCTCAAGCATGCAAAGTAATCAGCCATGCAGATAATCAGGTGAAATGTATTCTAGGTCAGGGAATCACATACTCAAAGATTTGAACCAGGAAAGTGCTTGGCTTTTTTTTTTTTTTAAAGACAGGGTGTTACTTTGTCACCTTGGCTGGAATGCAATGGCGTGATCATGGTTCACTGCAGCTTTGACCTTCTGGGCTCAAGTGATCCTTCTTCCTCAGTCTCCTGAGTAGCTGGAACTACAGTTACATGCCACCACACCTGGCTCATGATTTATTTTTAGTAAAGACACAGTCTTGCTATGTTGCCAAAGCTGGTCTCAAACTCCTGGGTTCAAGCACTCCCCCACCATGGCCTTCCAGAGTGCTGGGTGTACAGGTGTGAGCCATTGCACCTGGCCGTGCTTGGCATTTTTAAGAAACAGGAAGAATGTCAGCATGACGTTACTCTGTTCTGATTCTTCCTGTTTTCAGCTCTTTTAGCTTGGCCTTCTGTTTCTAGTGCTACTCTCTTCTCCCTGGACTTGCTGTTCCAGCTCAGCTCCGCTGTCCCTGCTCATCCGTCCCTCTGAGGACTCAGCTTGCTCTCATCTCTAGCTCATTCCACTCTTCACTATTTGGGGTTGCCCATCCCAGCCCTGAACCCAGGAACTGGGTCCAGCCAGAACCCAACCTGGAAACACAAGGCCAGGCATGAGACAAGGGGGTGGTTTCATTTGACTCCCCAGGCTTGTTATGTGGTATTCCCATTCAGCACTAGGGCAGCAGAAAGCCATCCACATTTCTTAATTGGTGGCCACACAGCTTGTTAAACTTAATTAATGAGGCATTATCAACTCATCTCTGGTGCCTTGGTGGAGAGTTGAATTCTACATGCAGGTTGAGAAAACAGGTGAGTAAATGTGTAGGTTTCAGGGGTAGGTTGTATTCCTGGTGGGCACTCCTGGGATACTCAGCCTAAATCAGTCAAAATCTCATGCATATGAAATGAATGATATACTTGCTCCCAAACGCTGTGAAACAGACTCATTTTAGTACCTCCCTGCCCTTGGGTTCCACTCCTAAGATCTTGCCTCTGTCACAGCCCTGCAATGCCTCCCCCTTCTCCCATCCCAGTCACCCAGTTTCTCAGGAGACCCCTCAGTTATTTATTTCTTGCCCTTGTTTCTGAGAAAGTTGTGTCTTTTAAATAAATTCTGTCTTGCTCAGGTGAGCCTGATTGGATCTCTATTCCTTACAACTCAAGATGTTCAGACGAGCCCACCTGTCCCCCATTTTGCACACGGCTGTCATCTGGTGGAGACCATAACATGATTATTTGGAGAAGTGATGCCCACCAACTCCAACCCTCTTGGTAAAAAGAACAGAAGGTTTGGCTCTTCTTACAACGGAGTGAAGACGAATCTAGCAGAGAGAAGCTGAGAAAGGGTGGGAAAGCAGAGAGATAGAAACGAAGAGTTGGACACTGTGAAAAAGATGGAAGAGGCTGATGCTCTTCCAGAATTCACAAGCTGGGGTCCTTGGGGACCCAGTTCAGACTTGCAAACATTTTCTGTTGGGCTGAAACCGTGTCTTTAAAAAACATTGAGGGTAAATGCTTTGAGGACAAGAATGCACTTTTCCATTCGCCATAGTCCCCACCACTCCCTATTGTCCTCCCAATGGCCTCCTTCACTTAGTCGCATTCTAGTGATCTAGTTCTGTAGCCAGTTGAGTTTGCCATCTGTGCTTTATGTAAAAAGCCTGGTTAGAGGCTTTTTAGGACAGGGTTAGAAAGGCCCTATCATTAAGTTTAACCCTTATCTTCTTACATTTGAAATCCTACACTTCTACCAGTCCCACCCTATGAGCCTTACTAGACCCTATCATTTCGATGCATCTGATGTGCTAAATAAAGAGTGATGTGCAAACCCGCGTTGGAAGTAAAGGCAGCATCTCCTGTTGTGTCGGACACGTCTAAGGATTAGGAACTGTTGCCGAAGGCAAGCAGGAGAAGAACTTTGAGAGTTCCCCTTTAGAAGCAGAGGCTTCTCACTGGAATCATTTCCACCTCTGGTCCATCTGACTTCACATAGGAGGAAAAGCCGGAAATGTCTCCCTAAAGTAGAAGAGGGGAAAAAGAAAATGCACTTAGGGACTGCCGACGATAGGGAAGAGAGCAGGGGGCAATGTGTCCAGGTCTTGCAAGAGACACTCAGGCAGCATTCCAGGCTCAGTCTGAACTTTCGACCCCATTGTCTACTCTAATTACTGGAACCAGCAGGATTAATTCCTCGACCTACTTTCCAGTTTTTTTTTTCCCTGCCACAGAGCGATAAGGCTGCACTGGGCTTCTCTCTGGCATTTGAATGCAGCAGCGGGGTTACATGCAAGCTCGTGTTAGAGCCGAAGGAGGGTCTCATCTTTGAAATGGGGGTTCAGGATCACTTCTTTTCAGCTGCTTCTCAACAAAGAGCAATCAAACACATGAAAACATCCCCTACTTTAAGAATAATCAGAGATAGCAGTGAAAGTAAGATATTATTTTATACCTGCCAAATTAACATAAAATTTAAACTGATAAGTTAAAAACATTTTTTTTAACTACCAAATGCTGGTGAGGTTGAAAGAAACCTGTATGTCCACAAGTTGCTGGGTGGCACAATTTTATAATACAGCAATATATATCAAGGCTCATTTGAAACGATGCTGTCCATTGATTCTGTAATCTCATTCCTGGGAAGTTATCCAAAAGAAATGATTCAAAAGAAGGGAGAGCTGTGTACACAGAGACCTTCACTGCCTCATAGAAAGAAGGGTGTCAAAATGACTCATACGTAGGCTAGCAAACTCATGGGCCAAATTCTGCCAGAGGCCTGTTTTTGTATGGCCAGCCAGCTAAGAATGTTTTTTCTTTAAAGCCTTTTTTAAAAGAATATTAACATGAACAACAAAAAAATGTAAAGTTAGCTGACCTCTAGAATAAAAAAAATTTTGGATAAAGATTATAGAACAACATAGGAAAATGTTTACCATACATTAAATATTGTGAAATGTAAAACAGAATTTTACTATGATATCAACCACTTAAAAAGATATCCTGTGTATGCAGGAAGAGAAGGCGAAGATGAAATATGTTGTTTGGGAGTGACTGAAGTAAGTTATTATTCTTAAAATCCCTTCTTATCAGAAACAGCCCAGATGCTCATGGGTAGGGAGTTTATTTTCTAAATGTGGCATCCTTATGATGGAGTACTATGCAGCCATTAAAAATAATGCTTTGGGTTTGCATTTACTGAGATAGAAAGAAGCTGATGACATACTGTCAAATGAAAAGAAACATTACAGAACAGCATGCTCAGCGTGTTCTCATTTATATAAATTGAATACCGATCCGTTTCTGTGTGTAGACATAGAGGACAGTCTGGAAGGGCAAATACCAAACGTGTTTGCAGTCACTATCTCTGGGTAGTGGGATTTGGGGTGAATTTTCTTTTTACTATTTGATAGTTTATATTTTTCTCAAGTGACCTCTTACTTTTTGCGTTAAAAAAGCTTTCCTGAAAACTTAAAAATTTGTCATTGGCAAGGAAGCCAAGGCTCTAGGAATTTGCTATGCTCTCCCCTGTCTTTTCACTGTCTTCACCTAAAATACCACTGCCTCCAGCCTCTGGCTGTCAGACACAGGCCCAGAACTCGCCTTGGGTGCAAAATTTAAGGTGATGCCAAAAATCTCAGCAATCAAGATAAACATTTTAACGGCATATTTTTAAAAAATCAGAATGAATGGGAAAATCCATGATGAAGAAAATATTAACATTTTTAATAAAGAAAGGATAGTATTATGGATTTCTCCTTCTCCCCCTGTCTCCAGGATGCCTCGGCACAGCAGTGTCACTGAGCCTCTCTCTGTTTAAGACACTGATGGTTTGTTCACCATACATTTTTGGTGTTAATTTTTATTTTTAAAAAATTGTAGGCCGGGCGCAGTGGCTCAAGCCTGTAATCCCAGCACTTTGGGAGGCTGAGGCGGGTGGATCACGAGGTCAAGAGATCGAGACCATCCTGGTCAACATGGTGAAACCCCGTCTCTACTAATACAAAAAATTAGCTGGGCATGGTGGCGCATGCCTGTAATCCCAGCTACTCAGGAGGCTGAGGCAGGAGAATTGCCTGAACCCAGGAGGCGGAGGTTGCGGTGAGCCGAGATCGCGCCGTTGCACTCCAGCCTGGGTAACAAGAGCGAACCTCCGTTTCAAAAAAAAAAAAATTGTAATAAAATACTACTTATCTTGACACTGAGCCTTTGGCACTCCCTTAAATATACTAAAAAATAATTGAATTGGATCTTTTTGAGAGAACCTTATGGTATATAGATTATACCTCTATAAGACTGTTTAAAACTTTATTCGTGGATATAGAAATTTGAATTTGTGTCATTTTCATGTATTACAAAAAGGCAGTGCATCTGTTACCCAGGCTGGAGCGACGTGGTGAGAACACAGCTCATTGCAGCCTCCACCTCCTGGGCTCCAGAACTCCTCCCACCTCAGCCTCCCAAGTAGCTGGGACTATAGGCATGTGCCACTACCCTTGGCTAATTTTTAGAAATTTTTGTACAGTTGGGGGTCTCACTATGTTGCTAGGCTGTTCTTGAACTTCTGAGTCCATCATCCTCCCACTTCAGCCTGAAAAAGTGCTGGAATTGCAGGTGCGAGCCACCATATCTGGCCTAAGTTTTAAAATTTTTTATAGGGACAGGATCTCGTTATGTTGCCCAGGCTGTTCTTGAACTCCTGGAAGCAATCCTTTTACCTCCACCTCCCAAAGAATTGGCATTACAGGCGCGAGCCACCACACCCAGACTGCTCGCATGTTTTCCTATACCCACTAGTTAAGAATGATTTTTAAGCTTCTAAATGGTAGGGAAAAATCAAAAGAAGAATGATATTTTGTGATAGATGAAAATGACACAAAATTCAAATTACAGATAGCCCCTATTTCCCGTGGGAAATACTTAACACAGAACCTGACTTGCAATCAATTGAAGCTTACACAGGAGTCAGCTGGCCTCTTTGAGGCAGTTTCTCCAAGGCAGGATAGGTGAATACCCACTCCTTGGGGTTGCTTGGAGGGAATGTGGGCTGAGCACATGCGCAGAAGCTGACCTTTGCAGGGCGGATGTTTCCAGGAGCAGAGGCGCCCCTCTACCACCCAGGCAGCCTGTTCTGGAAGCACAGGGGCCATTGAACCAACTCAGATCACCAGTTCTGTTCCTCTCTCTCTTTGATCTCTCTCTGCCATAGATATTCCCCACTTCTTGATCATATTTCTTCAGCAGAGTTTTTAATTACTATCCAAGCAGCCACCACCTAGGAGTTTATCCTAATGCTTCATTACTGTGTGACAGGGCTGTAAAACTGCAGATAACCCGGGCTCTCTGGGCAGGAGGGCCACTGCCTTATCAGACACCGGCTACAATAATTAACCATGTGGGGAAAAAAAACAAATATTGAACAACAGATGCCTCATCTGTGACCGAAAGCCCCTGACTCAATGAAAGCCAGCTGGGCTCTGCCTCGGTGGCACTCACTGAAGTGTTCTTGAGAATCTCCACCCTCAGAGCTCCTGTTTCACCCACCTGTTCCTTCGGAGTAGCAACCCCCCCACCACCCGTCTTCCAGCTTTCCTCATTCGCCCTGGCTCACTTTATTTTTTTTTTTATTTTTTATTTTTTTTTGAGACAGGGCCTGGTTTTGTCACCCAGGCTGGAGTGCAGTGGCTCAATCATAGTTCACTGCAGCCTCGACCTCCTGGGCTCAGGCAATTCTCCCACCTCAGCCTCCCAAATAGCTGGGACTTACAGGCATGTATCACTGCACCCAGCTAATTAAAAAAAAAAAAAAAAAAAAAAACTGTAGGCCGGGCGCCTTGGCTCATGCCTGTAATCCCAGCACTTTGGGAGGATGAGGACAGATCACCTGAACTCAGGAGTTCGAGACGAGCCCAGCCAACATGGTGAAACCCCGTCTCTACTAAAAATACACAAATTAGCCGGGCGTGGTGGTGGTTGCCTGTAGTGCCAGCTACTCGGGAGGCTGAGGTAGGAGAATCACTTGAACCTGGGAGGTGGAGGTTCCAGTGAGCTGAGAGCACACCACTACACTCCATCCTGGGTGACAGAGCAGGACTGTCTCAAAAAGAAAAAAAATGTAGAGATGAGGTCTCACCATGTTGCCCAGGCCGATCTTGAATTCCTGGTCTCCAGTAATCCTTCTGCCAGGGCCTCGAAAAGCTCTGGGATCACAGGCATGAGCCACCATGCCCAGTCCCCACCCTCATCTTTGAACACGTTTTTCTTTTCCCTCCCTCTCCTCTCTAGTCTAAGTCTTTCATGGGCCTCAGTTCTTCCACGTCACTCTGTTGCGTCAGATCACCAGAAGGCAAAATGTCTTCCTTGATCATAGGGTTGTTGGAGCATTAAACAAGGTAAAGTACGCAAAGGATCCAGCTCGGTGCCTGACCCAAGGTGGGTGCTTGGTCAATAACTGTTAGTATCCTGTCAATAGGTGTCCTAAATAGCAATGCCAAGTATTTGCAGGCATGTCATAATTCCCGGGAGTGCAGACTATCTACAGGCCAAATGTTGTTGCCCAAAATGCAATGATCATCTTGCCTTACCAAAATGGTTTATAATCAACTCATTCATCCATTCATGCCACAGTGAGGGGGCTGGGTGCAGTGGCTCCAGCAACTCAGGAGGCTGAGGCGAGGCCGGAGGATCAGCTGAGATCAGAAGTTCGAGGTTGCAGTGAGCTGCGATGATGCCATTGCACTTCAGCCTGGGTGACCAAGCCAAAGCCTGACTCTAAAAATAAATAAATAAAATAAAATAATGTGATACGGGAGCTTCTGTATCAATTAAGTAATTTGGACACTGCTGTAGGCATTGGAGGCATTGAGATTTTAAAGCAATTTAGAAAAACAGACTTACTGAAACCATGTAACTGAACATCTACTAAGCTCCAAGGACTGTTCTAGACAGTGGGATTAAGCAGAGAACAAGAGTAACATGGTTCCTGTCCTCAGGGAGCATAATCAAATTTAGAGGGAGAGGCTGGGCATGGCAGCCCACGCCTGTAATCCCAGCACTTTGGGAGGCTGAGGCAGGCAGATCACCTGAGGACAGGAGTCCAAGACCAGCTTGGCCAACATGGTGAAACTCCGCCTCTACTAAAAATACAAAAATTAGCAGATCACCTGAGGTCAGGAGTCCAAGACCAGCCTGGCTAACATGGCAAAATCCTGTCTCTTCTAAAAATATAAAAATTAGCTAGACGTGCTGGTGGGCACCTGTTCTCCCAGCTACTTGTGGATCGCTTGAACCTGAGAGGTAGAGGTTGCAGTGAGCTGAGATCACGTCACTGCACTCCAGCCTGGGTGACCGAGTGAGACTGCATCTCGGAAAGAAAGAAAGAGAAAGAAAAAAAGAAAGAGAGAAAGAAAGAAGGAAAGAAGGAAAGAAGGAAGGAAGGAAAGGAAGGAAGGAAGGGAGAAAGAAGGAAGAAAGAAAGAAAGAGAAAAGGTTTAGAAGGGGAACCAGGCCCAAGATGCAGGGAGCTTGCAGGAAAGATGAATCAGTCCAGGCAAAACATACAGCTCCTGTTGTTTCCTGGAAGAACAGCTTGAGCTTGCTTGCAGGATAAATGGGAGTGGCCCAGATGCTGAGAGGGGCTCCGGCAGTCATATCCCAGTACAAGGGAATAGCACAGATGTTCCTGGAAGTGTTTTGAACGTGCTGTTATACCAGAAGCTTGTTCTTAACCATAATTTAAAAGGCTTGCTGGGCTCCCAACTTTTTTCATAAACCCACCATGTCTACATCGTGGAGGTTTTGTGCCTCGGCTGCACGGAATGTGGATTCAATGAAGCAGCCTGTGCTTCAGTTTCTACATCTGAAAAATGGAGATAATAAAGACAGCTCCACAGGGGTGTTCACAGAATAAAATGAAACAACGTACCGAAAGCATTTGGAGGCAGTAAAAGCTGGATATTGCCATGTATGTTTCTCCTTGCCAACTCGCCACCTACTGCCTACTCCCCACCCACAGGCAAAAGAAGGTGAGATGGATGCTACACGGTTCCTAAAAAAAAAAAGTTATTTGTTTCATCTATAGCACCACTGATTTATTAATTAATGTCTTTGGAGAAGAAGCTGATGCCTGCCTTTTAGCTGCTTTGACAGTTGTATAAGTCCTGTTAGTTACTAACCCAATATTCATTCCCTCATTTGGCTTTGCTAACAGAATGCAATTTTGCTTGGAGTAGCAATGCGCCCGCCTTGGAGGTTGGGCCAAGATGGATTTAAGCAGTCTGGCCACATGACCCAGTTTTGGCCAATGAGATCTATGCAGAAAGCTTCTGCTTTTTTGACAAATGGGTTTACAGCTGACATTGTCTCTGCCACCCTCTTCCTGCCTTGAGTTGGGAAAGTGATGACTGGAGCTGTGGCAGCTACTTTGTGATCATGAGCAAATGGTCAAATCTGAGATGGTGGTTCTGACATGACTAGGCCACTCAACCAATACCAGAATTTCTGTTTAGAGAGAAGATAGAGCCTTTGGTGTTTAGCTGCTGTAATGGTTTTGGTTATAGGCAGTCAAATGTAATCCTGACTGTTGAGCAGCGTTGATCAAGAGAGTTCAGAGCCAAGAGCACCAAACAATACACCAAGTCATGGGTATGTGAGGTCTAGAGTCAGGTTACCAGGCAGGTCAGTAACTTAGAACCCAAGTCCTTGCAGTGAGGCAAGGACTGGAACACAGGGGTGCTGAGCCCCTTTGCTCAGCCAGCAACACGGTAGATGAGTTTGGAGGAGGAGGACGTGCCTCTATTCAACCTGATGGGCTGGGGCATGGTGTGGACAGAGGAATGGGTCTCCAGCAGGGACAAGAAGGGCTCAGTCTCCCGGACACCCAGCTGGAGCTGGGGTTTGCACTCCACCGCATGTTCTGTCCTCTTGTTTCCTCAACACGTTGCAGCGTCTTATTCCTCTGATTCTTTCTCATGAGGCCTTATTTTTACAACCTTCTCCCTTTATCCACTTGTGGCTCAGAATAAGGTAGAAAGCTGATAGGGCTTACAACGCCAAGGGGCTGGAGCCCCTTCCCCCTGCCCACCCCCTCCGCGCATAAACATTTGCTGAGCGGGTGACTGAATGCATGGACGAGCATATCCTGCAGATTCCACCCTCTCACTATCTGTGCTAATCCATAATAATTTCTATTTGACTTTGGAATGCATTATGTAATTTGAATTCTGCAAATTTACCTTCCTAATTATGTTCTTCTTTGACTAACACAGAACTTAATTTGCACAGATTGAGTGATGGTGGGGGGAGGTTTGCTAGGTATTGGGATCATTAGGTGGCTAATCCATACATTGGCAGTCAAGAGTTGTCTATATTGGGAAGGTCAACTAGACTGATATTTGAAGCAGGGGTGGTGTGTATGTGTATGTGTGGGCCTGGTGTCTTGCTTCTGTGTTAGCCAATCTGTGGAAACTGGGTCCAATAAAAACCTTGACTACCAGCTTGTTCTTGGCTTAGGCTTTCTGGCCTATCCTTCCACTGTTCTGAGAGCGACATGGTAGTCCATGGCTTCAAAGGCCCAGCAATGAATTAGATTTACACCTGGCCTTGCTCAGACTTCAGGACCTCAATGCTAGCAAATAGGTTCCCAGGTGGGTATCCTGGGTACAGGGATACTGCATTCTCCCTCCACTTGCCCAGTACATAAAAGAATGAATGAATGGTTGGATGGATGGGTGAATGGATGAGTGGATGGGTGAGTGGATGAATGGGTGGATGGGTGAGTGGACGGACGGGTGGACGGGTGGGTGGATGGATGGGTGGATGGATGGGTGGATGGGTGAGTGGATGAATGGGTGGATGGGTGAGTGGACGGACGGGTGGACGGGTGGGTGGATGGATGGGTGGATGGATGGGTGGACGGATGGGTGGATGGATGCGTGGATGGGTGAGTGGACGGATGGGTGGACAGGTGGGTGTATGGATGGGTGGATGACCTCTTTATACAACAGTTCCCAGTCTCGAATCTCAGTTCTTTAGAAATGATTGCTGTTAATTGACCCTTGACCCATCCACCTACCTGGATCTTCACCGACTGAACCTTCTGTTTGGGTTGGGTCTGAGGTTCACCTGGACCTTGATTAATGGGCTCTACTTTGCCCTGGAAAGGATCCCAAGCTCCCTATCTGGTTGGAGATTTTTGGCCCTATGCGCCAGGGCCTAGGATGCCTGGTTCCTGGTCTTGTTCCAATGTTTAGATGTTGATGGGGCCTGGCCTGGCCATGCGTCTTTATGCTGGCAGGTCTCACCCCGGCTGCACAGCCAACATTCAGTACAAACGGACCACTGACACTCAACTCATTCATAGTCTTTGTTCTCAACCATTCACCTTGATGTAGCTAGCTTGGCTTTTGTTCCCACTATCTTCTAGGTATCTTGGCTCCCACCCCCGTATTAACCCCCAGATCAATTTATGATTCCACACCACTGGCTGTGATATCATGGTTCCCTCCTGGACAATGGGTCACGCCTCAATTCCTAACCCACAATCATGTCACTGGGCTCTGCCTTTGCTCCTCCATGATGGTTCACGCCAATTTCTTTGGGTACCTCACCTATAGCTGCTTTTGATTAACATTGACCAAATCCAGGACCCTCTACCCACGGCATCTTGTAGTCTTCTTTCTCCTATCTATCTGGCCTCAGGAAACAGAGCAGGATGTTCATACCGCTGAATTGGCTTAGAACCTTAATACCAGGTTTCCCTGATCTCTCTTGGCAACTGTCATTCATCAAGCATTGATTAAATACTGACTGCGTGTCCAGCGCTGTGCTGGGCACTAGGGATTGAATGGTGACCTGAATATCAACAGTCATTACACTGAGCTCCATGGGAAAGACACACATGTAAACAGCAAGTGCAATGCAGCAAGCTAAAGCCAGAACAGAAGTAGCCGAGCTCTATGAATCAGCACAGCACCTCCCAGCAAGGCAAGGTTAGAAACGGAATAAGGAAGATGAAATTGATGCCAGATACCAAATGGTTTCTGAATAGAAGGCCCAGGGAATTGCTGTCCCTGAGTTTCCTCTTGGGAAACCAGACCCACTTCCTTCTCTGGGTGGGGGGTAGGGGTTGGTGGGGGGCTGTGGGGGAAGAGGCACTGATAGCCTGAGTCTTCCCCTGTCTTTATCAACCACAAGTGCCACATGAGCGGAGCTGATAATCAACTATGGAGGGCTCGCCAGGCACTCTTCGCAGTTAAGGAAGACCTTAATAAGCCTCACCACCCAAAAGGAGAAGGATCGCTCCAAAGTGAATGTGCTGCTCCTACCCCACAGGAGAGTTAGAGGAATTACTGAACACGCCATGACTGCAAAGTCTTGCCCAAGATAATGTGGAAAGGACTTCCAAAGAACTCCCTGATTCTAAGAAAAAATTAGAAGGAAGCTGTCATCTCCATGAGATAAGGTGAAAAATCAAGACACAGATAGCGCAGAAGTCCTGGAGCAAGGCAGCGTCAGAGTCAAGAGGGAAGCAGGTTACACGAAGCAACATGAGGGTTCGTTCCCTTCTCCACCCACATGACTATTCACAACTCACACTCAGGGTATGATATACCCAGAAATATGACCTCACCCGTTTGAACTGTGGGAGAAGAGAAAATCTGAAAGACTTTGTCATTCTGCTCAAATGACAGAATTTATTTATTCAGAGCTAGTACATATACTAAAAAAAAAAAAAAAAAAAAAAAATTAAAGAATTTATTTGGGCCGGGTGCGATGGCTCACACCTGCCATCCCAGCACTTTGGGAGGCTGTGGTGGGCGGATCACCTGAGGTTGGGAGCTCGAGACCAGCCTGGCCAACATGGTGAAACCCTGTCTATCCTAAAAATACAAAATTAGCCAGGTATGGTGGTGGGCACCTGTAATGCCAGCTACTTGGGAGACTGAAGCAGGAGAATCACTTGATCCTGGGAGGTGGAGATTGCAGTGAGCCAAGATCGTGCTACTGCACTCCAGCCTAGGTGACAGAGCAAGGCTCCATCTCAAAAAAAAAAAAAAAAAAAAGAAGAAGAATAATTTATTTAGAAAGAATTATTTAATTACTAAATGAATTAATTGTCTAAGCAATTAATTATTTAATTACTTGGACAAAAGTATAATAGCAAAGGAAGCAGTGTCAGGAAGTGGTGGAGGGGTCTATTTTCATGAATAGATGAGACTTACTGGAGAAGAAAACATAATCATTTTACACAAATGATGTCTAAAGTCCTCAAGAAAGTGCTTTTCCTTCCTCTTCCCATCTGGATGGGCTCCCCGTACCATATGCTCTGCTTTCTGGAGGTGGCATTTCCTCAGAATGCAAGCTGGACAGGGCAAGAGATGGGCTTATCAATCAAGGAAGGTCCAAGGCTGGCCACGGTGGCTCAGGCCTGTAATCCTAGCACCTTGGGAGGCCAAGGAAGGCTGATTGCTTGAGCTAAGGAGTTTTAGACCAGCCTGGCAACATGGTAAAACCCTGTCTCTACAACAAATACAAAAATGAGCCGGGTGTGGTGTTACATGCCTGATGTTTCAACTACTTGGGAGGCTGAGGTGGGAGGATTGATTGAACCCAGGAGGTGGAGGCTGCAGTGAGTTGTGATTGTGTCACTGGACTCCAGCCTGGGCAACAGAGTGAGACTCTGTCTCCAAATAAATAAATAAATAAAGGTCCAAAAATGTGATCTCTATGTTACATGGTATGCTGTTTATTTCTTTGTCAAAACCTTTTGTGTTAGTCATGGTTCTCCTAGAAGCAGAGACTAAAAAGAAATTTAAAGCAGAAAGGATTTATTAGAAGAAAGGTCTGTGGGAGAAGCAGGGAGAGAGAGAAAGTGAGGAGGGCCACATGACCCCAAGTGAAGTGGAGAGGAAAGGAAGTTGGGTGGGGGCTTGGAGCAGTGGCTCACACCTGTAATCTCAGCACTTTGGGAGGCCGAGATGAGTGGATCACTTGAGGCTAGGAGTTCGAGACCAGCCTGGCCAACATGGAGAAACCTGGTCTCTACTAAAAATACAAAAATCAGCCAGGTGTGATGGCACATGTCTGTGATCCCAGCTACTTGGGACGCTGAGGCAGGAGAATTTCTTGAACCTGGGAGGTAGAAGTTGCAGTGAGCTGAGGTCATGCCACTGCACTCCAGCCTAGGTGTCAGAGTGAGACTGTGAAAGAAAGAAAGAAAGAAAGAAAGAAAGAAAGAAAGAAAGAAAGAAAGGAAGGAAGGAAAGAAGAAAGAGAACAAGAGAGAGAAAGAGAGAAAAGGAAGGAAGAAAGGAAAGAAAGAAGTTGGGTGAGATCTAGTTTATGATGGGTTAAAAAAAAATTTAAAAAAAGAAGAAGAAATTTGGGTGGGAGCGTCCTGAACTACCGTGGAGTCTAAGGAAGGTTTGGGAAGGCCCTTGGAGAATGCTTATGCTCAAGTCACCATCGGAGGAGCCCTTCCTCTCCCATGAACAGGGTGCCTTAGTGTCTCTGATGTACTCAGTTGCTTGCTGATTGCTGCAGAACTGGGATAGCAGAGCCAGTGTCTGGAGCCCTTGGTCAATTACAGGCTGAATTACTCAGGGTTCTCCAGAGAAACAGAGCCAATAGGATATATGTAGATATAGAGAAAGAGATTTATTTTGGGGGATTGGCTCACACAATTATGAAGACTGAGAAGTCCTACAGTCTGCCATCTACAAGCTGAAGACCCAGGAAAACCAGTGATACAGTTCCAGTCCAGCCAAGCCTAGAGGCCTGAGAACCAGGAAAACCAATGGCATAGGTCCCAGTCTGAGTCCTAAGTCCCCAAAACCAGGAGTGCTGATGTCTGAGGGCAAGAGAAGATGATGCCCCAGCTCAAGCAGAGAGCGTGAATTCACGCTTCCTCCACCTTTTTGCTCTATTTGGGCTCTCAATGGATGAGCTAATGCTTACCTGCTTTGGTGAAGACAAACTTTTTTCAGTCTACTGATTCACATGCTGATCTCTTCTGGAAATACCCTCACGAACATACCCAGAAATAATGTTTTACCAGCCATCCGGGCATCTCTTAACTCAGTCCAGTAGACACATGAAATTAATCATCACACATGGTAGTCTGGTCACTCCATGTCTCTTCACAGTGCTGGTGGCTCCAGTTTCTGGTCCAAATCAGTGTACATGCTAGACAAGGACTTTCTGCACAGCTTTTGGGTGTGGTAGGCAATCGAAGAGATCAAGTTTGCATGCTGGACTTTCCAGTCGCTGAGATATTTCAGTGGTTTGTGAAGACCACGGGGGAAATAAACATTTAAAGTTAAAAGTGGCTGGGAAAATCAAGGCAGAGTTTCTCAGCGGTAGTCCCCTATTGGCAGAAATATTTGGGACACCTGTTATAATTTCTTTATTTCTGCGTAGACTTCTGTTAATCAAACCTTGGGGGTGAGAACCAGAGCTCTAATACCCACCAATGCCATATTTATGGTCAACATTAAAGTAAAGGGAAGTTTGAAGTGATTTACACCAAATCCAAACTCAATGATACCCAAGTAAGTGAAATTTGACTAGATTTTAATATGGCAATCTCTCTACATTTTTCTTGCCACTAATAGCTACATCTACCCTTTTGCTTTAAATTCTATTTTCAAAGCCCTTCTGGCAGACAGCTAAAAAAAAAAAATGGTTACAATATTCTTAGAAAACTGTGTTTCAGAGAAAGCAGTGAGGTTACTCAATTGTTTCTCCTCTGTTAATTTGAGAACCTTAAATTATGCATGTTGTTTTGCACGCATTTGCATGTTCAATTCACATGATGAGTTATCTGTCTACAAGATAAAATCACTCATCGTAATTCCAGTAACCTGTGTCTGATTTCCCCTCGCCCAAATTTCAGGGCTAACCGAGTTGGAGTTAAAGAATGGATAATTAAATCACTTGGGAAGTGCAGGGGAGTGCTGGTGGATAGGAAAGATGGGGTTACTGAGCCAACTCCTGCCTCCATCCCGTCTGGATTGCCAGCTCTTTCTTCTTTCATGCCCTGGTGGATTTCATAACCTCCACGAGGCCCCTTTCCCAGAAGGGACTCACTGTCCTGCTACAATCCTTAAATCTAGCAGGGCAGGAAGGCCAGGAGTGGAGTTCGTCCTCTGCCCGGTGTGGATAACCTTGAACATAAAGAAACCACCACAATACAAATGGCCCTGAAATTTGAACCAATGCGACTGCAATATGCAGATGAGAAAGTCAGAACCATTCATTCATTGGCTGACTGCCGGCCTGACATCACAATGGCCCAGCCCAGCGTGGCCAGAAGTGCTGTGGGCAAGTTTCTGGACAAGTTGAAAAGCTTGTGTGTGTGGGTGTGTGCGTGTGTCTTTTTTTTTTTTTTTTTTTTTTTTTTTTTAAATCAGCTGGTGCTGGTTTCCTGCATTTCCTGTGTTAGAAGGGGAAAAAGGTGCTTCTGTATAGCAAGAACTGATGAACTCAGGGCCGAAGAGCATTTTGTTCTCTGTGGCAGCTCTATCCCTTTCCTTAGGTAAGATCTATGTTAGAAACAAAATGTCTTAGGGGGCAGGTTGTGAATTCTAAATGAACTGTGGGGACCTCAAGAACCTCTTCAGCTTAGTGGTTTCCAGGAAGCCCCAGGCTGATCCAAGCTTTGTGATTCAGCTGATGTGAGTCTTGGCTGTGATCTTGACCACAGACATCAAGATATGTAGGCTGAGGGGCCGCTCTGATTTTTCCCTACATCACTTTGCCAGGTTCAAGGCAAAGACAGAATCAAGTCCTCTGATTTGTAAACTTCTGACAATCTCCCACCCTCAATGTGCTGGGGGATAGGAAAATTCCCAATTCCTTCCTTCCTTCCTTCCTTCCTTCCTTCCTCTCTCCCACCCTCCATGCTTCTCTCTCCCTCCCTCCATGCTTCTCTCTCCCTCCCTCTCCCTCTCTTTTTTCCTCCCTCCCTCCTTTCTTTCTTTCCTTTCCTTTTTTTTTGGGGGGGGGGTGTCTTGCTTTGTCACCCAGGCTGGAGTGCAGTGGCACAACCTCCACCTCCCAGGGTTCAAGCCATTCTCCAGACTCCAGTCTCCCAGGTTGCTGGGATTATAGGTACCCACTACCATGCCTGGCTAATTTTTATATTTTTAGTAGAGATGGGGTTTCACCATGTTGGCCAGGCTGGTCTCAAACTCCTGACTTCAGGTGATCCACTCACATTGGCCTCCCAAAGTGCTGGGATTGCAGATGTAAGCCGCCACACCCTAGCTAGAGAGAGACTGGTTTCTTATGATCTTATTTGAGCACCTGGATCCAGTTGGACCTGAAACCATGACTCCTGTACATTTTTGTTAATGTAGCCAATACATGTGCATTTTGATATAAGTTGGATCGAGCTGAGTTTCTGTAAAGTCAGTAAAAGAGTTCTGACTAGCATATCCAACATCCCCTGGGCCCCTCCTTGTGTGGTTTCTTCTGGTTCTCTAATAGTTGTGGGGGAGGGAAAGAGTCCATGTGACAGCATGTGGGTGATAGACAGGGGAGCCGAGTCACTGTGGAGTACAGCCCAGGGAGCAACCTAAAGAGACTGGGGTCAGATAGGACTGGGCAACAAATATCCCTTTCTGAGCCTCAGTGCTCCCATCTGTAACATGGGAAGAGAGGCAGTCCCTCCCTCTGGGGGTTGTCTGCAGGTGGGATGTAGTAACTGGTGTCTAATAAGTGCTCAAGAAAAAGTGGTTATTAGATAGTCCTAGATGGGATCTTCTCCAGGCCTCCGGCATAATGTAGGGATGAGGGGAAGGGAAGGTTTTCAGAACTTTCCCTGGGGCTTGTAACCAACAACTCTGGGCCTCTGTTGTCACTGCCAGCCACAAGCACCTGCCGAGCAAACGGCATGCACCTGCCACCCGTCACTCTGAGAAGGGGCTCCAATCCAGCCAGAGCAGGCAGCCTCTATTCTAGGCCAGATTCTGGCTGTGTGCAGCGTCTGTGAGCTCACCCACCTGTTCTGAAACCCAGCTGGGCTCCAGTCTCTGCCTGTCCCACCTCCCACCCCCAGCTTCCTTCCTGGAGCAAACGTTGATCCAACGCCTTTCGTGTCCCAAGGACTGTGCTAGGCACCACGGGGATGCAAGGGCAGAAACCCGAGTTAGCAAGTTGCATACTTTGTGCCATGCTGTGTGCCCAGTGTGGACATTGCATATGCTTGTTTCAGCCACACAAAGCCTGAGAGGTGTACTAAACACACCCGTTTTATACAGGCTCAGACCGAGAGCATTGCCTGGCGAAGGTAGTGGAGTTAAGATACAAACACTGTGTGTGTCTTGTCTTTTCTCTTCTCTCCTCTCCTTTCTTTTTCTTTTTCCTTTTCCCTCTCCTTTTCTCTCCTCTTCTCTCCCCTCTTCTCTCCTCTTCTCTCCCCTCCCTCCTCCCCCCTCCCCTCCCCCTTCCCCTCCCCCTCCCCCCTCCCCCTCCCCCCTTCCCCCTCCCCCCTCCCCTCCCCTCCCCTCCCCTCCCCTCCCCTCCCCTCCCCTCCCCTCCTCTCCTTCTGTCTTCTCTGTTGCCCAGGGTGGAGTGCAGTGGTGTGATCTCCGCTCACTGCAACCTCAAACTCCTAGGTTCAAGTGATTGTCCTGCCTTAGCCTCCTGAGTACCTGGAACTACAGGTGCGTGCCACTACACTCGTTTGATTTTTAAATTTTTGGAGATGGGGTCTTGCTAGGTCGCCCAAGCTGGCCTCAAACTCTTGGCCTCAAGCAATCATTCCAGCTCGGCCTCCTAAAAAGCTGGGATTAGGCGTGAGCCACTGTGCCTGGCCATGTGTGTTTCTTCAAAGCTCATATTCTTTAACATGCTGCCTGTTACAATAGGGATTATGTTGTGAAATGCTGTTGCATTTAAAAACGTAGTGCATAGCTGGCTGGGGTGGCTCATGCCTGTAATCTCAGCCATTTGGGAGGCTGAGGTTGTGAGACTGCTTGAGCCCGGGAGTTCGAGGCTGCAATGAGCTATAATTGAGCCACTGGACTCCAACCTGGGTGACAGAGTTAGGCCTCAACTCAAAAACAAAACAAAACATAGTGCCTAGTACATAGTAAGTGGCAATAAATAGTAGATAGGAATCCTACTTGAATTGCAGCTCTCACATAGCCACGATATGTAGAGAAGAAAGGCAGATAGATATATTAACAACTGACTCAAAAACAGAAGCAAGCGGAAAGCAGGGCTGTGCAATAGACGTAGACCGAGAGCCACATATGTAATGGAACATGTTCTAGTAGCCACATTAAAAAGAAACAGGTGAAATTAATTTCATAAGATATTTTATTTTGCCCAATATGCCTCAAATGTTATAATGCTAACATGTAATCAATATAAAACTATTATTATTATTGAGACAGGGTCTCATTTCGTCACCCAGGCTGGAGTGCAGTGGTGTAATCACAGCTCACTGCAGCCTTGACCTTCTGGGCACAAGCCATCCTCCCACCTCAGCCTCCTGAGTAGCTGGGACTACAAGAATGTGTTACCATGCTCAGCTAATTTCTGTGTCTTTTGTAGAGACAGGATTTTGCCATGTTGCCCAGGCTGGTCTCGAACTACGGGGCTTAAGTGATCTGCCTGCGTCGGCCTCCCAAAGTGCTGAGGGTACAGGTGTGAGTCACCACACTTTGCATTAAAACGATTTTTTCTGTTTTTTTTTTTTCATTTTTCTTTCTTTCTTTTTTTTTTTTTTTAGACAGAGTCTCACTCTGTCGCCTAGGCTGGAGTGCAGTGGCGTGACCTTGATCTTGGCCCACTGCAACCTCCATCTCTTAAGTTCAAGTGATTCTCCTGCCTTAGCCTCCCCAGTAGCTGGGATTACAGGCGTGCACCACCATGTCTGGCTAATTTTTGTAGTTTTAGTAGAGATGAGGTTTCATCATGTTGGCCAGGCTGGTCTCGAACTCCTGACCTCAGGTGATCTGCCTGCCTTGGCCTCTCAAAGTGCTGGGATTGTAGATGTGAGCCACTGTGTCTGGCCAAAAAAAAAGTATTAATCGTATTATTTTTTGAGACAGAGTCTCTGTTGCCCAAGCCGGAGTGCAATGGCACAATCTTGGTTTACTGCAACCTCTACCACCTGAGTTCAAGTGATTCTCCTGCCTCAGCCTCCCGAGTAGCTTGGATTACAGGTGTCTGCCACCACACCTGGCTAACTTACTGTATTTTTAGTAGAAACAGGGTTTCACCATATTAGCCTGGCTGGTCAAACTCCTGACCTCAGGTGATCAGCCCGCCTCGGCCTCCCAAAGTGCTGGGATTACAGGCATGAGCCACCGTGCCTGGCCAAAAAAAAGTTATCATCAATGAGACATTTTACGTTCTTTTTTTTGGACATAGTCTTTGAAATCTCTGTGTAAGCATAGAGCATCCCAATTCGGGTGCTAAACTTTTATCAAAAATACTTGATCTGTATTTAGATCTCATAAAATTTATGATTGAAAAAGTTCGAGTAGGATTTGCATACCCAAGGTGCTCCAAGCAAAGTTTTCCAATAATTGAATGCAGTATTAGTTTTTTAGCTTAAATTTAAAAGTAAATAAAATTAGAGGCTGGGCACAGTGGCTCACACCTGTAATTCCAGCACTTTGGGAGGCCGAGGCATGCGGATCATGAGGTCAGGAGTTTGAGACTAGCCTGACTAACATGGTGAAACCCCACCTCTACTGAAAATGCAAAAATTAGCTAGGTGTGGTGGCGGGCACCTGTAATCCCAGCTACTCAGGAGGCTGAGGCAGGAGAATAACTTGAACCCAAGAGGCGGGGGTTGCAATGAGCTGAGATTGCACCACTGCACTCCAGCCTGGGTGACAGAGCAAGACTCCATCTCAAAGAGAAAAAAAGGTAAATAAAATTAAAAATTCCGTTACGCGGTCACACTTGCCACATTTCAGTGCCGATAGCCACATCTGGCCATTGTGTTAAGCAGGGTGGGTAGAAAGGATACGTGTGAAGTAGAGGTTTCTAGGCGGGACTGTAGGGACTGATACTTAGTGGGGAGAAAATACATGTCAAAACATCAGGGACAAAATGAGGCAAATTCTGCAGTTGCCTACCCAGTATCTATACCCCCTTTTCCTCAGTGACTCAATGTAGATTTTTGTTAGGAGTAGCAATAGACCAAATTAAAAAAAAAGAAAAGAAAGAAAGAAAGACTACATTTGTGAGATTCCTTTGCAGATGTGTTCCCAAGCCATCTCTTATTAACAGTCAGTGGGAAGGCTGGGCGCAGTGGCTCACGCCTGTAATCCCAGCACTGTGGGAAGCCAAGGCAGGAAGATCACTTGAGGTCAGGAGTTCTAAAGCAGCCTGGCCAACATGGTGAAACCCCGTCTTGAGTAAAAATACAAAAATCAGCCAGGCGTGGTGGCGGCAGGCTCCTGTAATTCCAGCTACTTGGGAGGCTGAGGCAGGAGAATTGCTTGAACCCAGGAGGTGGAGGCTGAAGTGAGCCGAGAGGGCGTCAGTGCACTCCAGTCTGGGCGACAGAGTGAGATTTTTTTTAAAAAAAGTAAGTGGGAAGTAGTTGGGTGGAGTTTCCAGGAAAGCACTTTAAAGAATGGGGCTGACTCAGCTGAGATACCCTTTTGCCCTTTCCTCTTCCTCCTTCTTTGTGCCTGGAATGAAGACTTGATGGCTGGAACTGCTGTAGTAATTGTGTGACCTTGATGGTTGAAACCATGTTCTAAGGAAACAGAACAGAAAGACAGAATGAACGTGGGCGATTGATGATCTGGGGACATGTCCACCTGGGTTTCTTTTGTTTTTTTCTTTTTAAGTTTTTCTTTTTTAAGAAAAGGAATCTTTACCTTGTTTAAACCACTGTTATTTCAGTTCCCTGTTACTAGAAGTCAAGCACAATTCCTAACTGAGACTAAAGTGTGCCAGTGTCAAAAAAGAAGTGAATGGTTTGATGTGACTGGTATTATAGGAAAAGTGTTTGTTTATTATTTACTTATTGAATACTGCTTGCAGGGCGTATAACGCATAATATACTACTTTATATTATAAAGTATTTATAATATACATTTTATAATACTTTATATATTATAAAGTGGTATGTAATCACTACTGCATTCACAGTTTATAGATAAGGAAACTGAGACAGAAGTTAAGCAATTTGATTAAGGTCTCAAAGCTAACAAGTAGAGAATGTGGCCAGGAGCGGTGGCTTACGCCTATAGTCACAGCACTTTGAGAGGCTGAAGCAGGTGGATCACTTGAGGTCAGGAGTTTGAGACCAGTCTGGCCAACATGGTGAAACCCTGTCTTTACTAAAAATACAAAAATTAGCCTGGCGTGGTGGCACACAATGGTAGTCTCAGCTACTCGGGAGGCTAAGGTGGAAGAATCGCTTGAACCTGCAAGGGAGAGGTTGCAGTGAGCCGAGATCGTACTACTGCACTCCAGCCTGGGCAACAGAGAGAGACTGTTTCGAAAACATAACAAAACAACTACAACAAATGAGTAGTGAATGTGGGCCTCCAGTCCAGGCAATTTGACCGAAGGGCCACTGACTTAAGTGGAAGTCAAGGAATTGCGGCTGAATAATGGGAAGGAATTTGAACTGGGTTCAGACCTGTGAACCTTGGCTTGGATGTCCCAATCTCACTTGCCTGGTGTCCTCAGGGCCCTGTGGGTCTCCAAACGCCAACTTCAGCTCATCTACTTGGGTGTGCCACATCAATGGTACACCAGTGCGATCGCACCAATGTGACTGCAATTGTGTGTGTGCTATTGTGCTGTGTGTCACACCGTGACCACAGTCTGGACTCTGGGCCATTCTCCTGGAATTTGCCCCCACGCCCCTCCCCCTTTATGATGTGCTAACTGGCTTTGTAGAGGTGGCCTGTTGGCTGCATGCTGTATTCCGCCTATGCTGGCACCAATGCCAGCTCTCCTGTTTACTCCCAAGCTGTCAGGTCCAGCAGGGAGCTTCCTCATTTGTGCTGCAAGTGCAGTGGCTTTCCCAGGGGGACCCGCAGCAGAAAGGACCGGAGTCAGTCTTGTCTGGGCCATTATTTGACTGGTAGGCATCCGTACGCCATGCTGGGTGTTCACAGCTAGCATCTATTCTGATTGGCCAGTGGCCATGCTGTGCTGGTTATTAAAGATTTTTAATATTATCCCAGCCTGGATTATAAACTCTGTGTCTTAGCAATTACGTGATCACGGCAAACCACTTCACCTCTTAGTTTTGATGTACTCATCTATAAAATGGGAATATAATACATCCAGGGGTTACAAAGAAGGCAAAATCAGACCATGTCTGCAAAGGACTTAACAGGGCTCCTAGCTCCCTGACTATGCTTGGTAACTGGTTGTAACTACCACTTTGCTAGTGACGTCTTGGCTCTCAAGTGTGGGCAGGTCAGTGCTCTTGCTTCCTGGGTTGACTGTGAAGGGTGAGGAACAGCCTTGACATTGAAAAATCGCAGGGTACTGGCTCAAAACTTCGGTCTGAGATAATGGAAGGAACATCGGTCTTGAATTGAGGCATTCTGGGGTCTGGTTCTAGCTTAGGTTGCTGATGTGGGACCGTCCCTTGGAGCTGTGAGTAAAAGGACATGGGACAAAGTCCCCTGAGGTCAGGAAGGCTGTGCAAATGAGAGAAGCTGAGCAACTGGGGACTCGAGATTCAGATACTAGCAGAAGGGCAGAGGTAGTGGCATGGGAGCTGGGGATGGGACACACCGTCTTTTAGAGACAGGGTCCTGCTCTAGGGCCCAGGCTGGAGTACAGTGGCACCATCGCAGCTCACTGTAGTCTCAAGCTCCTAAACGCAAGTGAAAGTCCAGCTAATTTTTTTATTTTTTAAATTTTTTGTAGAGACAAGGTTTCACTATGTTGTCCCGGCTGGTCTTGAACTCCTGGGCTCAAGTGATCCTCCCACCTCAGGCTCCCAAAATATTGGGATTACAGGAGTAAGCCACTACACCCAGCTGAAGGGTTCTCTCTCCTCTCTCTCTCTCTCTTTTATTTTTATTTTTGAGATGGAGTCTTGCTCTGTTGCCCAGGCTGGAGTATGGTGTTACAATCTTGGCTCACTGCAACCTCCACTTTCCAGGTTCAAGCGATTCTCCTGCCTCAGCCTCCCCAGTAGCTGGGACTACAGGTGCCCGCCACCACATCTGGCTAATTTTGTATTTTTAGTAGAGATGGGGTTTCACCGTGTTGGCTAGGCTGATCTCGAACTCCTGACCTCAAGTGATCTGCCTACCTCAGCCTCCCAAAGTGCTGGGATTACAGGTATGAGCCACCACGCCTGACCCCAAAGGGTCCTCTCTAAAAGGAGGACCAGTTCTGGCAGCCTGAGGTTGCTCCTGACAACTTTGTGAAGGGGAGAGAGAAATAAACATCTATTAAGCTCCTATTACAAGCCAAAGTCTGTCTATATATTCTCTTAATTTTTATAAAATAGTTTAAGGAAGACATTTTATCCCCACTTTATAGAGGAGGAGACTGAGGCCCAGGAGCAGAAGTCATTTGTGAGAGGGTCGCATTGCTGGGAGGCGGCAGCAGAGCCAAAGTTCAAACTCAGGCCTCACTGTCCCTGGGAGTATCTTTTTAGTTTTTTGAACAATACCAATGCTTGCCCATCTCAGGACTTTCTCCTGCCTCTGTTGTGCCTCTGCCTGAAATTTCCTCTGCACCCTCTAAGTGCTTCCCAGGCTCACTTCTTCTCACCCTGCTGGTCTCTGTTTAAACATCGCCCTTTGGGGAGACCTTCCCTAACCCCTCCTCCCCCCGCCGCACCTACCAGTGTAATTCTGGCTCTTTGAGTGGTTCACTGCGTCAGGAGTCACAATCACTTATTAACTTTGTGTTTGCTTGTTTTATCTAGACAAAGACTTTACTTTCAAGGAGCTCACATTCAAATGGAGAAGAAAGGCACTGAACCCAGAAACAAATAATTCTCTAGGATGCTGGTAAGTGGTGAGAAGAAAATAAAACAAGAGAACAAGAGAGAAAGTGACAAGGGGAAGCAGAATGTAGATGGGATGATCAAGACAGGCTTCTCTAGAAGGTGATGTTTTTGATGAGATCTGAGAGGTGAGAAGGAGAAAGTTGTTTGAAAATCCAGGGAAATGGCTGGGCGTGATAGTTCACGCTGTAATCCCAGCACTCTAGGAGGCGAGGAGGGCTGATCACTTGAGATCAGGAGTTTCAGACCAGCCTGGCCAACATGGTGAAACCCCATGTCTACTAAAAAATACAAAAATTAGGCCAGGCACGGTGCTCACGCCTGTAATCCCAACACTTTGGGAGGCCGAGGCGGGCAGATCACGAGGTCGAGAGATTAAGACCATCCTGGCCAACATGGTGAAACGCTTTCTCTACTAAAACATATATAAATTAGCTGGGCGTGGTGGCACACGCCTGTAGTCCCAGCTACTCAGGGGGCTGAGGCAGGAGAATTGCTTGAACCCAGGAGGTGGAGGTTACAGTGAGTCGAGATTGTGCCACTGCACCTCCAGGCTGGCACCTGGCAACAGAGCAAGACTCTGTGTCAAAAAAAAAAAAAAAAAATTAGCCAGGTGTGGTGGCAGGCGCCTGTAATCCCAGCTACTCGGGTGGCAGAGGCCGGAGAATCGCTTGAACCTGGCAGGTGGGAGTTGCCGCAAGCCAAGATTGCACCACTGCACTCCAGCCTGGACATGAGAATGAAACTGTGTCTCAAAAAAGAAAAAAAAAAAGAAAAAGAAAGAAAGAAAATCCAGAGAAAATGTGCTCCAGGCAGATGGAGCAGCCTGTGCAAAGGCTCTGGGGTGCAAATGAATTTTGTGTGTTCAAAAGACAGAAAGAAAGACAAGTGACTGGACTTGATGGCCTGGGGGAGGGTGGCAGGAGTTGAGACAAGGCCAGAGGCCAGATCACATGAGGCCTTAGAGACTGAGATAAGGAGTTGGTTCATTGCTTATGGTTTGTCTCCTAATTAAACTGTGAGCTCCATGAGGGCAGGGACCTAGTCTGTCTTATTCACCACTGGGTCCCTAGACTCTAGCCTAGTATTTAGCACATGGCAGGTACTCTTTAAATATTGGCTGAACAATAGATGCACGTGTCAGCACACTGCTTCCTACAGTCTTGCTACATTCCTTGTGTGGTTTTTGAGCATTCCTCATGCCTGGCCTTCCTGTCTTCCCCTTGGCGTCGCATTCGTTCCAAGCCCGATTTCTGAGAACGCATCCTAACCCTGTGAGGTCACTGACTCACGAAAGCTCGAGGGTCTACTTCCAGGAGAATGGCATTTTTTAAAATTTTAATTTTAATTAATTACTTTATTTTGAGATGGAGTCTTGGTCTGTTGCCAGGCTGGAGTGCAGCAGTGCGATCTCAGTTCACTATAACCTTTGCCTCCCAGGTTCAAGCGATTCTCCTGCCTCAGCCTCCCAAGTAGCTGAGACTAGCGATTCTCGTCTCAGTCTCCTGAGTAGCTGGCACTCTAGGCATGTGCCGCGAGGCCTGGCTAATTTTTGTTTTTTTAACAGACACGGGGTTTTACCATATTGGCCAGGATGGTCTCGATCTCCTGACTTCATGATCTGCCCGCCTTGGCCTCCCAAAGTGCTGGGATTACAGGCATGAGCCACCATGCTCGGCAATTTAAAAAATTTTTTTTAAGATGGAGTCTTGCTCTGTTGCCCAGGCTGGAGTGCAGTGGTGCAATCCCAGCTCACTGCAATCTCCACCTCCGGGGTTCAAGTGATCCTCCTGCCTCAGCCTCCTGAGTGGCTGGGACTACAGGCGTGTACTGCCACGCCTGGCTAATTTTTTGTATTTTTAGTAAAGACAGGGTTTCACCATGTTGCTCAAGCTGGTCTCGAACTCCTCACCTCAAGTGATCCCCCCGCCTCAGCCTCCCAAAATGCTGGGATTATAGGCATAAACCCCTGCACCCGGCCAAGAGCTGCATTTAAAGTGCACATTTCAGAGGGGTCCTCAAAACTTTATGGCATCGAATGGTGGAGTTCCAGGCCTATGTGTCTGTGCTCATGTGCATGTATATGCTTTGAGGTCCTAGTGATCCCTCAGACCCACGCAAGAAAGCTGCCCTGACCCACCAGCCGTTAGGAAACTCAGTCACATCAATAATTCCTACGACTTGCTCTACTGGTGCCTGAGGGAGTGGGAAGTTAATTAGCTTTGCTGGAAGGGGCCTGTGAAATGTCTGGAACTCTATGGTCTGAGAACCTTCTAGACTCAAGGTACAATTCTGCATTCCGGCCCCAGCCCCAGCTCACTCCACCAGATCCCACGCCTGCTCATGGCATTATGCGGTATTTACAAACAGTGGGCACTCGTGGGTCAGTGGGGGACAGGAACGGGGTCGCCCCTGTGCTGCCTCTGGGTTGTCCTAGAGTTAATTTAACGATGAAACAATCACCAGACATTCTCCTTTCTCTGGGGAGTGCAAATGGCTTTATAAACACCAGGCCTTCGGCTAGCGAGGGAGGCGGAGGTAAACGGTTTACCTTGGATGGGGAGCGAGTGTTCAGTCCATTAAGGGGAGTCCAAGAGCAGAAGTTAATGGTCCCTCCAGGCCTGGAAGTTAATTCGGCCTTGAAAATAGTTCTCAAAATCCATTTGCCGACACACGGATCTTGTCCCGCCAGCCGCACTTCAGTTCACGTTTACTGGTCATTTGCTTGGTCCGACTTACACAGACGCCGGGCCAGGGTGTCAGTGATCTGAGCCTGGACAACACAGTCCTCTGTCTGCAGCACAGGGCAGGCAACAGGGTGAGGCAAGGGACGCGCTGTCTCAGTCCCCAAAAACACCTCTGCTGTCGAGATAAAATATTTCATGCAATATTAAAAAAAAAATTAAGATCCATGAAAAATACCCATGATGAACAAGATAGCAAAATGTACAATATAGACAAGATCTTCTTTTCAGTTGTTCAACTCTGACCTTTACTCACATGACCTTGACCCTCACTCTCGTGACCTTAACTTTTACTTTTGAAACCCTGACGATCAGTGGCCTCAGCACAGTCCCAGCCCTGATACAAAGTGATTTTAGGTGGTGGTCCACCTGGGAACATTTTTTATTTTAATAATTAAGTTTTTTTTTTTTTTAATTATGGACAAGTGATTCCAGTAGGGAATTCAATGTTAAGATATAACATTTTTCTTTTAAAAAATTAATTTCTGGCTGGGTACAGTGGCTTACGCCTATAATTTTGTGCTTTCGGAGGTCAAGACAGGAGAATTGCTTGAGGTCAGGAGTTTGAGACCAGACCAGGCGACACAGCAAGACTCCACCTCTACAAAAAAAAGAAAAAATTGGCCAGGCGCAGTGGCTCACACCTGTAATCCCAGCACTTTGGGAGGCCCATCAGCCTGCCCAACATGGTGAAACCTCATCTCTACTAAAAATACAAAAAATTTCCTAGGCGTGGTGGCGAGTGCCTGTAATCCCAGTTACTTGGGAGGCTGAGACAGGAGAATCACTTGAACCCAGGAGGCAGAGGTTGCAGTGAGCTGCGATCACTGCACTCCAGCCTGGGCAACAAGAACAAAACTCCATCTCAAGCAAACAAACAAAAACTAAAAAAGTAGCCAGCCCTGTTGGTGTGCACCTGTAGTCCCAGCTACAGAGGCCGAGGTGGGAAGATTGCTTGAGATGGAGTTCAAGGCTGAAGTGAGCTATGATTGTGCCTCTGCACTCCAGCCTGGGGGACAGAGAGAGACCTTCTGTTTAAGGGGAAAAAAAGGCTGGGCACGGTGGCTCACACCTGTAATCCCAACACTTTAAGAGGCTGAGGTGGGCAGATCACGAGGTCAAAAGATTGAGACCATCCTGGCCAACATGGTGAAACCCCATCTCTACTAAAAATACAAAAATAAGCTGGGCATTGTGGCAGGTGCCTGTAATCCCAGCTACTCCAGAGGCTGAGGCAGGAGAATTGCTTGAACCTGAGAGGTGGAGGTTTCAATGAGCTGAGATCGCACCACTGTACTCCAGCCTGGGTGACAGCGCAAGACTCCGTCTCAAAAAGAAAAAAAAAAAGGCTTACATTAATCTCAATAAAAAAGAACTGTGTTTACTTAAAGAAAAATACTAAGTAATCAATAGCACAGGTGGGGTATGGATGTGGAGGGATGCCTGTGAGCCCACCGAAGGCAGGGCTGGGTTACCTTCTCTTGTGTTCTTCACTGTCCATCAGCAATTTCTGACTTAAAGCAGATACCCAGCACGTGTCATGAAAAGAGCACCAGCCTTGTCAGAAGCGCGGCCTGAACAGTCACTGAACCACTCTTCTTCTCTAAAATGGGGATCCCGGCCCGGTGTGGGGGATCCCGGCCCGGTGTGGGGGCTTACGCCTATAATCCCAGCACTTTGGGAGGCCAAGTGGATCACCTGAGGTCAGGAGTTCAAGACCAGCCTGGCCAACATGGTGAAACCCCGTCTCTACTAAAAAATTAGCTGGGCGTGGTGGCATGTGCCTGTAATCCCAGCTACATGGGAGGCTGAGGCAGGAGAGTCAATTGAACCTGGGAAGCGGAGGTTGCAGTGAGCTGAGATCGTATCACTGTGCTCCAGCCTGGGCAACAGAGCAAGATTCTGTCTCCAAAAAAAAAAAAAAAAAAAAAAAAACAGGAAAAAAGGATTCCAACGGCTGCTGCAGAAGCAAGGATTAGCCAGGCCACATAATGATGTTTGAGGTCCTGAGATGCTTTTGTCTTTGCAGATCCCTAAGTAAATACTCAAAATTATGTTTTATGGCTGCATGGTTATAAAGATGCATGTAAGCCAGACTCAATTATATCCACCTCTGCGTCAGCACCATCAAGGTATGCACCTTGCTTTATTTTGAGCAGTAAAATATTTTCAGGGCCTCTAGCAAAGCTCATGTCCACAGGCAGCATGGCTGCTATGCCGAATGGAGAGGCCGGTCCTGCTGCACCAGAGGCAGGCACTTATATACATAATCCTTTAATTTTCACAATGCCTCAGGCAGGCACCATTAGCTCATTTTTATAAATGACCCAGAGACATTGGGCAACTTGCCGAAGGTCACACAGCCAGTGAATAGCGAGGCAGATATTTGAACCCAGGTCTGATTCTGGAGTCTGCCCTTTCCCGGCCCCCACTCTACAGCAGCAGCCCAGGACGTGAGATAATCTGAAGAGCTGCCAACCCGAGTGATCCATCGTGTACCTTGGTAATGGAAGTTGTGATTATGTTCAGGGCTGGTTCCTGTGAGGCCTGTAAGATGCCAGTGGTGTGCAGGAAGACCCCAGTGACCTGACCTTGTGGTCACCTGGGCTCATGGGGGCTTCACCACACACTCAGACTGGTTTTTAAAGAGTCTCTAGGTGTTTCAGCTGCCGGACCCAGACGGTGAGATGTCCTCAGAGCCTCTGAGACACCGAGCGCCGTCCTCCAAGTCTCAGACTCCAACAGAGCAGGTTGATGTTTGTTTCATGCTTCTGTGTTCTTGAAAAGGACAAAGCGAAAGAGAGATAAAGAACTTTGGACGCAGACCAAAGCCGCTCGGGTTTTAACTCTGTGTCCCCTCGCAGGCTCCTCCATGAGACAGGTCTGACAAGTGTCACCTGAACAAGAGGTCAAAGCCATTCTGTTCTATGCGTGCAGCACTGCAATTTTAAACAACTGTGGCTTGAGACAAAGATCCTCCCGAGGAAGCGAAATCCAACAGAGTTTGCAGTTTCCAGCTTCGGCGCTTCTTGAATTATACATGGGCAAAACCCCCTTGAAGGCTGCTTTTTAAGCTGTGAGGGGAAGGCATGTAATTTTGGTCTCTAGCATTCTGCTGAAACACTTGCTGAGGACAAGGCCCCTTCCCCGCCAAGTGGCGTTTGCCTCCAAACCAAACGGGGGACTTCGACACCTCAAATAGCTTCAAGCTGCCAGCAGAAAGGAGGTGAAGGGGACTGTCGCTTCCTCTCTTTGCCAGTCTAGAATTCTGAGGGTTGGAGAAACCGGGCTCCTGTCCCTGTAGTGGCAGCTGTGACACAGGCCAGAGTGACATTCTTCCCCTTTCTGGCTGGAAAGAGAGAAAGTGCTGTAAACCTCTGGAAAGGGGCGGGGGGTCAGGAGAAGCAGACTGAGCCAGTATAGCTAGGGTGCGGGCAGCCCGGCCACCCTCTCCGAAAGACAACTGCTCCAGGTCCAGACTGCCCAGAACCACGCCAGGCACAACGGGGACAGTGACACTCCCTGCTTCTGTAATGGAGTGACTCGTCTCCAGGGCTCTGTAGCTGCAAAATGCTACCCACTGGGAGGGAGTTCTTGACTGTCTTCTCTCCCTGAGGTTTGCCCAAGGACAGCGGTGAGGGCATTCAGAGGGCCTGAGTCGGCTGGGGTCATCTGGCTTTGTGATGGCTAAGGGGTGGGCTCTGGTGACAGTCATGGGTGCTTTGTAACTGATTAGCCATGCTTTGTAACTCTGAGACAGTTATCACACCTCTCAGACCCTCAGTTTCCCCCTCTGTAGAATGGGCTGATTGCCCCCTTAGGATCACAGAGTTTGTTGTGCAAATGAAATAAATGCAGGCTGAGTGCCTGTAGCCCAGTAACCGAGCAGATTTTAGGCACTCAAAAAATGAGAGTCAATGGGAGCTGTGGCTCACACTTATAATCCCAGCACTTGGGAGGCTGAGAAGAGAGGATCGCTTGAGTCCAGGAGTTTGAGACCAACTTGGGTAACATAATGAGACCCCTGTCTCCACAACACACACACACACACACACACACACACACATACACACACACACACACACACAGAGCTGGTCATGGTCATGTGCCTGTAGTCCCAGCTACTTGGGAGGCGGAGGTGGGAGGATTGCTTGAACACAGGAGTTCCAGGCTGCAGCGAGCCACGATTGTGCCACTGCACTCCAGCCTGGGTGACAGAGCCAGACCCTATCTCTAAAAAAGAAAAGAAAAGAAAACAACAACAAAGGAAGCTATTTCAATTATTTGGGTCCTGAAGAGAAAGAAATGCATTATTAGTTTCCATTCATACCTTAGAGCAGGTATGTGTGTGTGTGTGCATATGTGTATGTGTTTGTGCATGTGTGTATGTGTGTATGAATGTGTGTGCATGTGCGTGAATATACATGGTTGTGCCTGTCGGTGCATATGTATGTGTGTGTGAGTATGCTTGTGTGTGAGTATGCATGTGTGTGCGCGTGTGAGTATGCGTGTGTGTGAGAGTATGCATGTGTGTGAGCATATGCAGGTGTGTGAGCATATGCATGTATGCGTGAGTATGCATGTGTGTGTGCGTGTGAGTATGCATGTGTGTGTGAGTATGCATGTGTGTGAGCATATCCATGTGTGAGTAGGCATGTGTGTGTGAATGTGTGTGTGAATATGCATGTGTGTGAGCATATGCATGTGTGTGAGCATATGCATGTGTCTGAGTATGTATGTATGTGTATGTATGTGTGCATGTGATTATGCATGTGTGAGTATGCATATGTGTGTGTATGTGTGTGAGCATATGCATGTGTGAGTAGGCATGTGTGTGTGAATGTGTGTGTGAATATGCGTGTGTGTGTGAGTATGCATGTATGTGAGCGTATGCATGTGTCTGAGTATGTATGTGCGTGCATGTGATTATGCATGTGTGTGAGCATATGCATGCGTGTGAGTATGCATGTGTGTGTATGTGTGTGAGCATATGCATGCGTGAGTAGGCATGTGTGTGTGAGTATGCATGTATGTGAGCATATGCAGGTGTGTGTGTATGCATGTGTCTGAGTATGCATGTATGTGTGAGTATGCATGTGTGTGAGTATGCATGTATGTGCGTGCATGAGTATGCATGTGTGTGTATGCATGTGTGTGAGCATATGCATATGTCTGAGTATGCATGTATGTGTTAGTATGCATGCATGTGTGTGCGCGTGCATGTGTGCGAGTATGCATGTGTGTGTTTGAGTATGCATGTGTGTGCATGCATGTGTATACACTCAGACCTAAAGGTCAGGGGAAGAGCATTCTCCCCACTAGATATGGGAACCTGAGAAGGGCAAATGCTTCATTATTTAGATTCGAAAGCTACTCATTAGGCAAGACTAGAGCACTTAGGAAGAAAAGCTGACCTCCAAGTGTAAAATGTTATTATAAGTAATGACAATGATTATAGGATGGGGGTGTGAGCTGAAAGAGGGAAAGCTGGAGAGGTTAATGTCCATTAACTACCGGGAATTAGGATATTGTGCTGCTGCAGACACCTCTGGCTAAGCCTAACAGTCTGTTTATTTACCTCGTAGGGAGCTCTTAGCACATCAAAAAGGTATTTCAAACACAACCCTCACCCCCAACAATTAGCTTTGGGAACAAGAGTGAATATGGATGCGATTTATCACTCTGAGGGCCCTACTATTGGAGACAGGTGCCTGTCAGTTAAATAAAACAGACCCCAAGCCCCACCAGGGACATCAACCCAGAAGCAATTTGCTAATTTGCTGATCATGGGTGGACAGCCGTTGCTCAAGGGCTTTGGTGACATACAAACAATTCATATCTTTCTGCCAGTTCTCATAATCTGAGTCAAATGTTTCCTTTTGCAACCAGCGGGGGAAAGAATGACTCAGAAGTGGGTTGAGGCAATTTCACTAACTTTGTCCCCCTTTAACTTAAAAATGTAATTAGAAAGAAATTGAACGCTGTTGGCAAAGGGCCATGGGGTAGGGACTTGGAGGGGACCAACCATCCCAGCTGGCCCCAGACTAGGGGGTTTTCTGGAATACAGGACTCTCTGTGCTAGGACTGGAACAGTCCCGGGCAAGTGGGATGTTTGGTCACCCTACCTATTCCCGTCTTCCCCATGGCCCCAAGTACAAGTGTCGGGCAATCCCAGCCAGAAGTAATAGTGGGTAAGAGTTGGCTTGTAGTTGCCTTTAAGAAATTCTAGGTTGGGCACATTGGCTCATGCCTGTAATCCCAGCAGTTTGGGAAGCCAAGGTGGGAAGATCGCTTGAGTTTGAGAGCAGCCTGGCCAACATGCTGAAACCCAGTCTCTACTTAAAATACAAAAATTAGCTGGGCGTGGTGGTGCGCGCCTGTAGTCCCACCTACTCGTAAGTTGAGGTGGGAGGATTGCTTCTGCCCAGGAGGTCACAGCAGTGAGCTGTGATCATGCCACAGCACTCTAGCCTGGGTGACAGAGCGAGACGCTGTCTCAAAAGAAAAAAGAAATTCTACGTCCTCCCATATGGCAAAACACACTGTGAACTTGTTAGCAACAGGAACGTGATGTTGCGTGGGGCCTGAGTGGGAGCCGCACAAAACGAGGGAAAAAGGTCAGAGACTTCTGATAGGCGAGTGCTCGAGGGTCCGGGAGCTGATCTTGCACAGATCACTTTACCTTCCCAGGGAACTCTGGCAGGGCTCTGTGACATTCTGCAGATTCTGGAATTTCTGTCCCCTCCTCCACCTACATCTGAGCACGTTATAGAAACCAGGGCAATAATGCATACTTCATTTGCGAAATGCACATAATTCTACCGTTTCAGCTGGTTCCACTGCTTCTGAGATTTCGTATATAAATATCTATGCGTGTGCGTTTGTGTGTACATTTCTTGACATGTTTACGAAGCCCCAGTTTGCCAACCTTCGGGGCATAATGCAAGAACTATTTTTCATCCTAATCTGCTGTAATGACATGTTTTATTATACTATTTCAGCTGTTTCCATTGCTTTCGTTGTTTCATGTTTTATGTATTTTAACTAATGCTTTAATTTTAGTACGTTGTGCCCCAAGGTGACTTCACAAGGCTTACTTTGGAAAATCGATGGGGATTCACAGCAATGGCAATTGAAGGCTCTACCCACACCCAGCACGACGCAGATGTGGAGATGGGAACGAGGGACAGTCTGGGAAGGCCGGCGGCATAGGGCCCGGTGTTTGTAACACCAAGAGGTAGAGTAACCCAAGGTTTGCCCAGGGCTTTAGCCTAGTTTTAACCCTGAAAGTCCAGCTTCTCAGAACCCGCTCAGCTCTGGACAAATCAGGATTGTTGGTCACTCTACCAAGATGATAGGTTTGATTTTGATATTTGGTTAGGCTGCCGCTTAAGAGGTAGGAGGTGTCCAAAAAAAAAAAATTAAAAAAAATACTAAAAAGGGCCAGTGCGGTGGCTCATGCCTGTAATCCCAGCACTTTGGGAGGCCAAGGTCGGTGGATCACCCGAGGTCGGGAGTTTGAGACCAGCCTGACCAACAGGGAGAAACCCCGTCTCAAAAAAATAAAAAATAAAAATAATTTTTAAAAAGAGGTAGAAGGTGTTTGTCTCAATTTACTAAAGAAAGGGCCTGAGGTTTGGAGTCTCCTACTCTTAGTTTCAAGCCCAAGCTTTGCCAATACTGTCATAGTCATTTGAATCCAATGGAGTCACTTCAACCCCCTCTAAGCCTCAGTTTCCTCATCTGGAAAATGGGCTGGGAAAGCATCTCTGGCAGAACTGCCATCGGGGACAGAGGGAGGGGCGCATGTTCTCTGCCTGGCACTTAGGGAGTGGTTGAGAGGTGGCGGCGCTTTGCTGCCTCTCAGCTGTGGGGTCTTGGCCTGATCATTCCCCTTCTCAGGCATTCCCATTCCCTGTTCTCCTACCTAATAATGAAGGAGGCAGACTGGATCCTTTATTTATTTATTTATTTTGAGATGAAGTCTTGCTCTGTTGCCAGGTTGGAGTGCAGCGGCGTGATCTCGGCTCACTGCAACCTCCGCCTCCCAGGTTCAAGTGATTCACCTGCATCAGCCTCCCAAGTAGCTGGGACTAAAGGTACATGCCACCATGCCTGGCTAATTTTTTATATTTTAGTAGAGATGGGATATCACCATGTTGGCCAGGATGGTCTCCATCTCTTGACCTCGTGATCCGCCCGCCTCGGCCTCCCAAAGTGCTGGGATTACAGGCGTGAGCCACTGCGCCCGGCCTGGATCCTTTTATTTTTTTACAGACAGGGTCTCGCTCTGTTGCCCAGGCTAGAGTGCAGTGACACAATCATAGTTCAGTGCAGCCTCGAACTCCTGGGTTGAAGCATCAGCTAATTAAAAAAAACATTTTTTTGAGACAGACAGGGTCTCACTCTGTTGCCTAGGCTGGTTGCGAACTCCTGGTCTCAAGTGATCCTCCTGCCTCAGCCTCTCAAAATACTGGAATTACAGGCATGAGTCACTTTGCCTGGTCCCTAGACCAGATACTTTCGAAGTGCTCAAAGTCCACATCTCAAGGCAAAGTGAAGGGCAGAGGCCACCACCTAGACATTCCAGACTTAAGCACCAAGGAATCCCCTTAGCCCATTTACACCCTTCAGCAATGGAGGCAGAGGAGCACAAGAGGAATAATAGTAATAATAATAGTGGTCGTAATAATAATAGCTTCTGTTTCCAGAGAGCTTACAGTGTGCCAGGCAAGCCCTGGGTTAAGCATTACCCTTTACTTCCCATTTGATCCCTCCCACAGGACACATGGGACTAGGTGAGAGGAAAACACCTGTTTTGTAGAGGAGGTGGATATTCAGAGAGGTGAATACTTTTTGTTTGTTTGTTTTTTGATATGGTGTCTCCACTGCTGCCCAGGCTGGAGTGCAATGGTGCAATCTCAGCTCACTGCAACCTCCGCCTCCAGGTTCAAGTCATTCTCCTGCCTCAGTCTCTCGAGTCGCTGGGATTACAGGAGCCCACCACCATGCCTGGGTGATTTTTGTATTTTTAGTAGAGGCGGGGTTTTGCCATGTTGGCCAGGCTGGTCTCAAACTCCTGACCTCAAGGGATCTGCGCACCTTGGCCTCCCAAAATGCTGGGGTTATAGCCATGAGCCACTGCGCCTGGCTTGATGACATTTCTTGAAGACCACATAACAAGCAAGCGGTCAAGCAGGCATGTGACATCGGTGACGCCAACGTTTACCACGACATCCTGCAGCCATCTTGTCTGGAACGTCCCTTTCTGTTCCCAGCCCACGGTAGCAAATGGGGCGGCACCCCATCATTGATACCTGCCTGTCTCCTTCCTCATCTGGGCCCTCCTGCCTTTTCTGTGCCTTAAGCGGAAATGTCATTTCTCTCATTTTAATCCCCATACCCTCTCTTTGAGAACCTCCTCGTCACCCAGCTCCTCTGTGTCCAAGACGATATCCTCTTAGATTCTCGCTGATGGCTTATTTGCTGATTCAGTCATTGGGTCTTCCCTGTCTCCGACAGAAAATGACAGAAAGTCGGTGGAAAGTTTGTTGGTCAGAAAAGCCCCAGCTGTCTCACTCATGTACCCTGGATGGCAATGGGCCATTATGTTTTGGACCCTGGAGATGTGCTTCGACACACCACTGTGTTTCATTCTCAGTGGGCCCCGGGAGGTGGAAACCATCATTCCTATTTCTAGAGCTAAGAAAATTACACTTTTTAAAAACCATGTGTTTTCAGAATCAAAAATTTAAAAATAGGAAAAAAAATTTAAAAGAAAGAAAATTACGCTTTTTTTCTGACTGGGCACTGTGGCTCACACCTGTAATCCCAGCACTTTGGGAGGCTGAGGTGGGTGGATCTCTTGAGATCAGGAGTTCGAGACAAGCCTGGCCAACATGGTGAAACTCTGCCTCTACTAATAATACAAAAATTAGTCTGGCATGGTGGCTGGTGCCTGTAATCCCAGCTACTCGGGAGGCCGAGGTACGAGAATCACTTGAACCCAGGAGGCAGAGGTTGCAGTGAGCCAAGATCACATCACTGCACTCCAGCCTGGGCGACAGAGTGAAACTCCAAGAAAAAGAAAATGACAGCCCATGGGCCAGCTGTTTTTGTCAATAAAGTTTTATTGGACACAGCCATGGGCATTCATTTATATAAATCCATGGCTACTTCCACACTACAGCAGCAAAGTTGAATAGTTGCTCAGAGACTATACAGTGCCTCGCAAAGATAAAAAATTAGCAGGGCGTGGTGGCATGTGCCTGTAGTCCCAGCTACTCAGGAGGCTGAGGCAGGAGAATCACTTGAACCCAGGAGGCAGAGGTTGCAGTGAGCCAAGATCACACCACTGCACTCCAACCTGGGCAACAGAGTGAAACTCTGTTTGGCCCTTTGCAGATAAAGTGTACCAACTCCTGTAGATCAAGATGAGGAGCGGAGGTTCAGAGAAGCTTAGCAACTTGTTCTAGTTTTCTCAGTAAACCAAGGACAGCCTGGGGATCAAATCTGAAACCCCAGACTTTAAGGCAGGTACTATTTTTTTTTTTTTGAGACGGAGTCTCGCTCTGTCGCCCAGGCTGGAGTGCAGTGGTGCGATCTTGGCTCACTGCAACCTCCGTCTCCTGGGTTCAAGTGATTTTCCTGCCTCAGCCTCCTGAGTAGCTGGAATTACAGGCATATGCCACCATGCCCAGCTAATTTTTGTATTTTTAGTAGAGATGGGGTTTTACCATGTTGGTCAGGCTGGTCTCAAATTCCTGACCTCATGATCTGCCCGCCTCAGCCTCCCAAAGTGCTGGGATTACAGGGGTGAGCCACCTCGCCCGGCCTAGCAGGTACTCTTTCCACGCCCCAAACTCCATCCTTGCTTCTCCCGGGGCTCCCTTCCATGGAGGTTCCTGGTGCTCAGCATTCCACCCCAAAGGTGGCTCTTGCTTGGCTTTGGGGGCTCAGGGCAGTAGCTGGCTGGAGACTTCAAGTACAGGCACTAAGTCACTGTGGGACCAGAGAAAAGAAAGTTGGCTGGGGAAGTTTTGTTTATTTGTTTGTTTTCATTTTTGGGAGACTGGAAGTGCATTGGATAAAGAACCTCACTTCCCCTACCGATCTCATTTTCCATGCACTTCAAATAAACCAGTGGTGGCTAAGTGAGTCTCTCCTCGCTGTACTGTTCCGCTGTTTTCAGTTTCCGAGGGGCCAGTTCGGGTGATGCTCCGATGGGCAGGGCCTTCTCTAGGTCTTGGGACCGCCCCTCATTGCAGGAGACAAAACTCCTTCCCACATCCCACATCCAGGCTCCTCCGATGTCCCCTCCCCCCCACCCAACCCGCACCCACCTTCCCTATTTCAGCCCCCCATGTCTCCCCTCTCCCCAGCATCTCCAGTGGTCTGCGTTCTCCCTCCCAGCCCTGGGAACTTTATTTCAAACTGAGATACAATGACAGATCATGTTCCTTTTGCTCTCTCCTTCTTCTTTTTAATAAAGCTGTTTTGTGTCTCCACACCCCCCCCTTCTGCATTCCTTGCATCTTAGTCTTCCCGTCCCCCTCCTGTAGGAAATGTCTTGGATTCTCTCACTGGGGTGTAATGGTTAAATTGCTACCAGCTGATTAAACAGCAGAGTCAAAGCTGTAATCCTCAGCGTTCAGGAACCTGGGAAGGCAGGGACGAGTGCCCTGACCGCTTAGCCCCTGTGACCCCCCTGCCAGGCGCCTGCCCAGTTTCACTCCTTTCATTTGTCCTGGGTTGCTTAATAGAATCCACTGGGAAGGGGCGAGGGGTGGAGAAGGAGGAGGACGGAGGAGGGAGGAGGGAGGAGGGGAGGAGGAGAGGGTCCCTCCACCATCTCTGGCTCAACCTCCAAGGAATGTTGCTCCCACCCCTGCCCCTTTCCTGCCCCCCTGTAAAACCACACACACACACTCTCTCTCTCTCTCTCACACATGCACATACTCACATTAGCTTACACACTCACATGCTTACACACTTACAGACATTCGCATACTTACCCACAGCCATACACACACATCCACACGCCTCCTTGTTCATACACACAGCCACACACACACTTTCTTGAACTCATACGTACAGACATACAAACACACTCATGCTCACCACAGTCACATATGCATAAACACATGATCACACACACAGTCACACACATTCATACACTTCAAAACCCCCCAGAGCCAGTCTCTTTCTCATTCTCTGCAGAATGAAGACCAGATGAAGGAGAAACCCCACCCGCCCTGCCCCCTCCTCCTGGGAATACTTCCTCCCTGCACCTGCCCCCCATATAGGGAAGGATCAGAACGATGGGAACAGTGAGATCAGAGATGGGGCTGGGCAGCGGAAAAGTGCAGGCTTTGGGTGTGGGTAGCCTCGGGCTTGATTCTGGCTCAGACAGCTGCAGGATCCTGGAGTCAGGACTTCCTTTCTTCCCGCCTCTCTGAGCTTTATTTGCAGACAGGGATGACAGCCGGGCAAGGTAGCCGTGGGATTGAGTGGGAAGAGCACCCAGCCCAGCCAGGCAGGCACAAAGCCTGTGTTACCTCGATGGTCTGTGCTGGGTGCTGGGGTGCAGTGCACCTGATGTAGCCTTCAAGCACTGGCCACCCTTGAAAACCATGTGTCCCAGCCAGGCACAGTGGCTCATGCCTATAATCCCAGCACATTGGGAGGCTGAGGTGGGCGAATCACAAGGTCAGGAGTTCGAGACCAGCCTGGCCAACATGGTGAAACCTCGTCTCTACTAAAAGTACAAAAAATTAGCTGGGCGTAGTGGCGGGTACCTATAGTTCCCAGCTACTCAGGAGGCTGAGGCAGGAGAATGGCTGGAACCTGGAGGCTGAGGCTGCAGTGAGCTGAGATTGCACCACTGCAGTCCAGCCCAGGCAACAGAGTGAGACTCTGTCTCAAAAAAAAAAAAAAAAAAGAAAGAAAGCCACGTGTCCCTTGGGCTCCTTGATGGACACTTCACCTGCAAACTGACCTGTGACCATCAGATGAGACCCTGCGTGTGCAAAGGTGCAGCCACAGCTTAGCACACACCAGGGGCCTGTGACAGTGGTTTTCCTGTATGATTAACGTTGCTGTCGATTCAGGCTCTGGACTAAGAATAGCAGTGGGTAGCCAGCCTCCTTGGGAAAGTTTATTTCCGTGGAAAGTATAGTTCAGATGAGTGGAGGATCTGGCCTCGATTCATCCTCCCTCCCTAGCACTTAGTCAGAAACCAGGGAAGGGCCTTCTGGATGGAGGGGAACTGGCTCACAAGCGCTGGAAGTTTGCCATTGCTCCAAGTACACTGTTCTCTGAAGCAACCTCTTTCCCCTGGGAAAAAAGCCTCCAAGAGGGGTGTAGAAGAGGGCAGAGGGAAAGGCTGCCGCCGGCCACAGGCCAGCCTCGTTTCTGTGCAGCGGGTTGAATGGCATCTCCTGTTCATGTCCAACGGAAACTCAGAATGTGACCTTTTTTGAAAACAGGGTCTTTGATTCAGGTAAGAATGAAGATGACATCATACTGGGTTAAGGTGAGCCTTTTCTTTCTTTCTTTCTTTTTTTTAGACAGAGTCTCACTTTGTCACCTAGGCTGGAGCGCAATGGCATGATCTCGGCTCACTGCAACCTCCATCTTCCGGGTTCAGCGATTCTCCTGCCTCAGCCTCCCGAGTAGCTAGGACTACAGGCGTGCACCACCACGCCCAGTGAATCTTTGTATTTTTAGTAGAGATGGGGTTTCACCATGTTGGCCAGGCTGTTCTTGAACTCCTGGTCTCGAACAATCCTCCGGCCTCAGCCTCCCAAAGTGCTGGGATTACAGGCGTGAGCCACCATGCCTGGTCCAAGGCAAAACTTAAATCCAATGTGAGTGTCCTAAAGAAAGCTAGAGAAGGATCTAGCGACATTGGAGTGATACAGCCACAGGCTAAAGAACTCCAGGAGCTGCCAGAAGCTGGAAGGATACTGGAAGTGACACTTTGATTTTGGACTTCTGGCCTCCAGAACTGGGAGAGTAACACATTTCTGCTGTTTTCAGCCATGCAGTTTGTGGTAATTTGTTAGAGTAGCCATAAGAAACTAATACACCTTGCAAAGCATCCCATTTTACAGATAGGAAAGTTGAGACACAGTGAGGGAAAAACCCTTATAGTGATTCCATTTTACAGATAGGAAAATCGAGGCACAGTGAGGGAAAATCCTTTGTCTAAAAATCGCCACAGTTGGTTGGAAGGGAAGGCAGGATTCCAGCCCAGGTCTGTGTGATTCCAGCATCTGGACCCTGGACTACTGAGTTCACAGAGAAGGGGCATTTTTGCAGGGGAGACCGTGGTGAAAGAAAGGAATAAAGGCAAGTGTTGGCTTCCTCGGAAGGCGGCAAACAGATGGGCAAGGAAACTGTGGCGTGGGGTCTGGGAGATAGGACCCACTGTCTCAGGCATCCTCTCCTAGGCTTAGAGTCCACATTGGGAGAGGGTCGCTGAGAATTCCACTGGAGTTGTTCCCAACCCCTCCTTCACTCCTCAATCTGGAGAGCCACGGGGTGGTTGTGAGACAAAGAAGCAAAAGACCTGTGGTCACAGCTGACCAGAACATTCTTCCTGTCCTGGAGTTGCCCTGATCTTGCAGTAGGCAGTGAGTTACTATACTGGTCCTCTGGTTCCTCCGGGAGGGTGAGTATTTACCTAGAGGCAGGGCTGGGGCTACCAGCTAGGGAGCAAAATTTAAGGAGGCACTCGTTCTCATGGCCGTGCATGATGTTCAGGGTTGTGACTTGCGTGAACCTGCGAATGAGCGTCTCCTTAAAAATTGCACCTGGCTCGCCTGGCCCCACCTCAGGGGTAATTTATCAGAGGAACAGAGGGTGTTTGGGACCCAATGGCAGCTGGTAGGTGCAGCATCACACAGACCTCGGCTCGAATCCTGACGTCAGCCGCTTAGTAGTTGGGTGACCATGAGTGGGTTTGTTCTTTTACTCGAGTTCAGTTTTCTCATCTATAAAATGTGGATTAGAGAATAAAAATGACCTCATAGGTGGATGTGGGATTAAATGAGGGTATGCACATAAAATGCCTGCCACCCAGCAATGTTAGCTCATTATTATTATTATTATTTGGCAGCTTAGAGGAAGTTCGTGGGTTGCAAAGTGAGTAATGGCAGCATCTGGGAGCTGATCAAAGGTGGCCAGTTAAGTTGAGTAGCCGGTTTGGTGTATCAGACTTAACAACACTGGTAATTTCGTTCTTTTCTTTTCTTTCTTTCTTTCTTTCTTTCTTTTTTTTTTTTTTTTATTAGACAGAGTTTCGCTCTTGTTACCCAGGCTGGAGTGCAATGGCGCGATCTCGGCTCACCGCAACCTCCGTCTCCTGAGTTCAAGCAATTCTCCTGCCTCAGCCTCCCTAGTAGCTGGGACTACAGGCGTGCGCCACCATGCCCAGCTAATTTTTGTATTTTTAGTAGAGACGGGGTTTCACCATGTTGACCAGGATGGTCTCGATCTCTTTACCTCGTGATCCACCCATCTCAGCCTCCCAAAGTGCTGGGATTATAGGCGTGAGCCACCGCGCCCAGCCTCTTTTTTTTTTTTTGAGACAGAGTCTCACTCTGTTGCCCAGGCTGCAGTGCAGTGGCACGATCTCAGTTCACTGCAACCTCCACCTCCCGGGTTCAAGAGATTCTCCTGCCTCAGTCTCCTAAATAGCTGGGACTACAGGCACATGCCACCACGCCTGGCTAATTTTTTGTATTTTTTTTTTTTTTTGAAAGAAAGAAAGAAAAAGAATAAAGAAGAGGAGGAAAAAGGAAGAGAAAGAGAGAGAGAGAATGGGAGTATTGCTTTCTTGCCCAGGCTAGAATGCAGTTTAGTAATGGGTATTGAAAACCTCTTTTATACCAATAATTATACTTGATGTAAACAGGAAGGAATAAGGGAAGAAAATAACAAACGAGCAGCCAACCAATATTTCATTTAAACCTATGAAATGCTATGCGATTACTGAGGAGTGATTTACTTCCAATTATGTAGTCACTTGTGGAATAGGTGTGAGGTGGTAATGTATGTTTTATGTATTTGAAGTGGAGAGTTCTATAAATGTTTATTAAGTTTACTTGTTCCAGGTCTGAGTTCAAGTCCTGGATGTCCTTGTTAATTTTCTGTCTCGTTGATCTATAAAATCGTTAGCTCTTCTTGTTACATTGATCCTTTTGCCATTATGTAATGTCCTTCTTTGCCTCTTTTGCTCTTTGTTACTTTAAAGTCTACTTTATCAGAGGTGAGAATTGCATCTCCTGCTTTTTATTTGTTTATTTTTACTCTCTGATTGGTTAATAAATCTTCCTCCTTCTCTTTGTTTTGAGTCTTTGTGTATCGTTGCATGTGAGATGGTCTGGATGCAGCATAGCAATGGGTTTTGGCTTTTTATCCAATTAGAATATATATAACTTTAATACTAGCATTTGATGCTAGCTGGCTGTTTTGCCCATTAGTTAGTGTAAATTTTTCGTTGTGTTAATGTTCTTTTCTTTTTGATATATTTTTGGAAAGGCTGATATTGGTTGTTCCTTTATATGTATAGTGCTTCTTTCAGAAGCTCTTGTAAAGCAGGCCTGGTGGTGGTGAACTCTCTAAGTACTTGTTTGTTCGCAAAGGATTTAAATTTTCCTTCGATTATAAAGCTTAGTTTGGCTGGATAGGAAATTCTGGGTTGAAAGTTCTTTTCTTTAAGGATGTTAAATATTGGTCCCCACTCTTTTCTGGCTTGTAGGGTTTCTGCTGAGAGATCTGCTGTAAGTCTGATAGGTTTCCCTTTATGGGTAACCTGACCTTTCTCTCTGGCTGCCCTTAGTATTTTCTCCTTCATTTCAACCCTAATAAATCTGGCGATTATGTGCCTTGGGGTTGGTCTTCTTGAAGAATATCTTTGTGGTGTTCTCTGTATTACCTGGAGTTGAATATTACCCTGCCTTGCCAGGTTGGGAAAGTTTTCCTGAATGATATCCTGAAGAGTATTTTCCAACTTGGATTCATTCTCTTCATCACATTCAGGTACACCTATCAAACGTAAATTAGGTCTTTTCACATAGTCCCATATTTCCTGGAGACTTTGCTCATTCCTTTTCATCCTTTTTTCTCCAATCTTGTCTTCTCGTTTCATTTCACTGAGCTGGTTCTCGACTTCTGATGTCCTATCTTCTACTTGATCAATTCGACTGTTTAAACTTGTGCATACTTCGCGAAGTTCTCGTGTTGTGTTTTTCAGCTCCATCAATTCACTTATATTCCTCTCTAAATTGTCCATTCTCGTTAACATTTCGTCAAACATTTTTTCAAGGTTCTTAGTTTCTTTGCATTGGGTTAGAACAAGTTCTTTTAATTCACAGAAGTTTCTTATCACCCACGTTTTGAAGCCTGCTTCTGTTATTGGAACACACTCGTAATCTATTAAGCCTTGTTCCGTTACTGATGAGGAATTGCGATCCCCTGTAGAGGGAGAGGCATTCTGATTTTGAGTATTCTCTGCCTTTTTACGCTGATTTCTTCCCTTCATTATATATTTATCCGTCTGTTGTCTTTGTAATTACCGACTTTCTAACTAGGTCTCTGAGGAGACGTCGAACTTGTTGATTCCCAGCGCCGAAATCTGAGCAGTCCACTGCGCCGGCCAAAACACCGGTGTTAAGATTGATGGTGCTTTTCTGCCCGGGAATCTCCGGACTCTGCACCAAAAACCGGCGCGCTAAGGCACCAGCAAAACCGCCGCACCAGCCACAAGAGTCGCCCTGGCAACACGTGGGGCTCCTCTGCTGGGAATCTCCTGGTCCGTGAGCAACAAATATTCGTCTGAAAGTGTGGCGTCCTCTCGTTCTCTGCGCTTTCACTGGGAGCTAGGAGCCCGAGCTGCTAGTGATCAGCCATCTTGGATCTTCGTATTTTTTTAGTAGAGACAGGATTTCACCTTGCTGGCCAGGCTGGTCTCGAACTCCTGACCTCATGTGACCCACTTGCCTCAACCTCCAAAAGTGCTGGGACCACACCTAGCCAACACTGGAAATTTCTTGCTTAAGAAAATTCCAGGCTCATCCTGGGAGGGCAAGGCCAAGACATGAGGCTGCAGGGGACACACACAGCTGCAGGGAGCCTCACTTGCTAGGCTCTTCCCCAGGTGTGACGGCATCACATTCCTTTACGCACCACCCTGGACATCTCCCAGGGGAGGAGCACCAGAGAGAGTGTCCTGGCTCCTCTAGATCCACCTCTGGCCATCTGAGCTGGCGACCTCCTCATGTTCTGTTTGTTTTCATCTAAACCAGAGAGGATGTTGAGCTGGGTCAATGGTGATAAGGGCAGGTTGGGTTGAGCAACGGAATCTGTTCCTTATCCAAGCAACAGATCTTTTCTAAACTTCAGCTCTGGTCAGATCTGCTGCCCATGAAGTGGTTCATACTCCCATCAACATCAGTTCACAGTTCTCCAGGCCAACAATGGCACGTGGTTCGCCGGCCTCCACGAATGCTGATGGGTGAAGGCAGACAGTTCCTTGCAGCAGTTGACCTGTTTTTATTTTATTTATTCATTTTTGAGACAGAGTCTTGCTGTATTGCCAAGGCTGGAGTACAGTGGCCCAATCTCAGCTCACTGCAACCTCCTCCTCTGGAGTTGAAGTGATTATCATGCCTCGGTCTCCTGAGTAGCTGGGAATACAGGTGCGTGCCACCATGCCCGTCTAATTTTTGTATTTTTAGTAGAGATAGGGTTACACCATGTTAGCCAGGCTGGTCTCAAACTCCTGACCTCAGATGATCCACCCACCTCAGCCTCTGAAAGAGCTGGGATTACAGGCATGAGCCATAGTGCCTAGTCTTATTTTATTTTTTGAGATGGAGTCTCACTCTGTTGTCCAGGTTGGAGTGCAGTGGCACAGTCTTGGCTCACTGCAGGCTCTGCCTCCTGGGTTCAGGCGATTGTCCTGACTCAGCCTCCCAAGTAGCTGCAATTACAGGCATGCACCACCATGCCGACCAACTAGTTATTAAATATTGACCAGCACCACTAATCTTTAGTAGAGACAGGGTTTCACCATGTTGGTCAGGTTGGTCTCGAACTCCTGACCTCAGGTGATCCACCCACCTCAGCCCCCCAAAAAACTGGGATTACAGGTGTGAGCCACCACAATGGCCCACTTGACCTGCTTTCACTTTCTAAGCCCAACAATTTGCTCTACTGTCCCTTGTTCCCATCCTAGAGAGAGAGGCATGCAGCCAATGTTCCTATTTGTGGTCCTTTTTTTTTTTTTTTTTAAGGGCTGGGTTGCCACCTGCCCAAAGCAACACGCACCTGATTTTCCAGCATAAACCGCAGCCCTGGTTTGCTTCCTCGAGCTTGGCCTGAACCCAGCACCTTTATCCGTAGCTTGGCCAGGCTCCCAATACAGATGCAGTGTGTACGCTTCCCCATTAGCACAATTATCACATCACTAATGAGGGCTGCTACCATTTATTGAGCTGTTACTATATGCCAGGCTCTGTGCTAAAAGTTTTCCCCACATCATCTCATTTAGACCTGGCATTAACCCGACGAGCCGAGATGATTTTATGAATAAGCACACTGAAGCAGAGAAATGGGAGCTGCTTGACCAAGGTCACCCATTTGGGGAAGCAGGGCGTGAGTAGCGGTCTGTTCTGCTTCACTCTGCCGGCCCTGAACTTCCCAATCAACTACACTGCTCTTTAGTTACCTGCAACCTCGTCCCCTCTACCACTAAACCGTGGCTCCCATGTCCCCTAAGGCATTCGATTTTTGAGAACAGGGAGACACAACTATTATTTTAAAGAAATTATACAAACTGGTGGTGTGTGGTGGCTCATGCCTATAATCCCAGCACTTTGGGAGGTCAAGGTGGGAGGATCACTTCAGCCTAGGAGTTCAAGACCAGCCTGGGCAATATAGCGAGACACTGTCTCTACAAAAGAAATTTTAAAATAGCCAGGCGTGGTAGCACACTCCTGTAGTCCCAGCTCCTCAGGAGGCTGAGGTAGGAGGATCACTTGAACCTGAGAGGTTGGGGTTGCAGTGAGCCATGATCACACCACTGCACTCTAGCCTGGCTGACACAGCAAGATGCTGTCTCAAAAAAAAAAAAAAGAAAAGAAATTGTATAGGCTGGGCACAGCGACTCAGCCTGTAATCCCAGCACTTTGAGAGGCTGAGGTGGGCAGATCACTGGAGGTAAGGAGTTGGAGATCAGCCCGGCCAACATGGTGAAACTCCGTCTCTACAAAAAATACAAAAATTAGCTCGGTGTGATGGTGAGTGTCTGTAACTCCAGCTACTCGGCAGGCTGAGGCAGAAGAATTGCTTGAACCTTAAAGGCAGAGGTTGCAGTGAGTGAGATGGTGTCACTGCCCTCCAGCCTGGGTGACAGAGTGAGACTGTCTCAAAAAAAAAAAGGAAATGTAATTTAAATAAATTACATTGAAAGACAAAAGTAATAACACTAAAAATTGCTCACTCCCTAATTAATTTACTGTGCTCTCCCACTACCTATGCTCTTGAGATTATTATATCTGTTTGGTGAAAATTCTGTATGGTGTCTGCTCCTGTGCCTGTCTTTCCAACTCTGTGTTCAGTGACCTTAACTTGGGAGTTTCAGATTCACTTTGGTGGGAGTATTTACACCACGGAAATGGGCAAATGCTATACACCAGGGTTTTCCTCCAGACAACTAGTTATTAAATATTGACCAGCACCACTAATCACAACATCTGTGGTAGGTATTATAAGCACCTCCCCTTTTTTTTGAGAAGGAGTTTCATTCTGTCGCCAGGCTGGAATGCAGTGGTGTGATCTCTGCTCACTGCAACCTCTGCCTCCTGGGTTCAAGCAATTCTCCTGCCTCAGCTTCCTGAGTGGCTGGGACTGCAGGCACACACCACACCCAGCTAATTTTTGTATTTTGGTTAGAGACAGAGTTTCACCGTGTTGACCAGGATGGTCTTGATCTCCTGACCTCGTGATCCACCCGCCTTGGCCTCTCAAAGTGCTGGGATTACAGACGCGAGTCACCTCGCCCCGCCTACAAGCCCTTTTAACAGATGAAGCAACTGAGGCTTAGGAATGCTAAGTGATTTGCCCAAGGTCAATGGCTAGAAAGTGGTAGAGCCAGAATTTGATTCCAGGTCATGTCATTTCTACCGTGTGGATATATCTTCACGATTGCTGAGGAAGGAAAAAAAACAGAAGCTCACTCCTCTCCAACCTACTCCCACCCTAGATGCTGTCTTGTGTCTGACTGGTAGAAGCAGAAGGTTGTCGGAGTTGATTCCTATAGAAGAGGAGTAAATCCCTGGCCTGGAAAGGAGGGAGAGTGAGACAAAATGATGCCAAGTTGAAGTTTTAAACAGACCGAAATCTCATTCCACTCACTTGAGCATTCAAGAGCTAGTGCTAAGTTGGCCAATTAAGAGTAATTTCATCTCTAGCGCCTCTTTGAGAGTTATTTAAATAAGACTTTAAAATTAATCTTTCATTTATCCCAAGAATGAAACAACATCCCTACCTCCCCCACAAATGGAGCCACTCTTTTCAAAAGGCTGAAGTGTGGTGTTAAATTAACCTTATTCATCCCACACCTGAGCTGCGGTTCTTCCTGAACCATGTGGACCTAGCGTTAAGCTGTTGCTTCTTTCAGTTCCACAAGTATTTTTGAGTAGATTCAAAGTCCCTCTTGTGAGTGAATTGTGAGCTCAGCAAATATCAGAACAGCCTAAAACTCATCAGTTGGTAAATGTCATTTGTGCAGTGTTTAAGAGGGCAGAGAACTTGGCCTGGGCACCCTGGAGGGACGCAATCCTTGCTCCTGGGAATTTTCCAGTTCTGTTAGGGTCTAAAAGCAAAGCATATACTAAATGGTTGAAGAAGTTAGAGAGGAAATGCAATTATTAAACAGATATGGAGGATTATTCAACAGCCTTTGCTTGAGAGGTGCAAACTAAAACAACACTTAGAAATAATTTTATCATTGGGTGTGGTGGTGCACACCTGTAGTCCCAGCTACTTGAGAGCCTGAGTCAGAAGAATCACTTGAGCCCAGGAAGTTGAAGCTGCAGTAAGCCGTTATCATGTCACTGCATTCCAGCCTGGGTGACAGAGTTAGACCTTGTCTTAAGAAAAATAAGAAGAATAAGGAAGGAAAGAAAAAAAATTTTTTTTGAGATGGAGTCTTGCACTGTCTCCCGAGCTGGAGTGCAATGGCGCAATCTTGGCTCACCATAACCTCCACTTCCCGGGTTCAAGTGACTCTCCTGCCTCAGCCTCCTGAGTACCTGGGATAACAGGCACCTGCCACCATACCTGGCTAATTTTTTGTATTTTTAGTAGAGATGGGGTTTCACTATGTTGGCCAGGCTGGTCTCAAACTCCTGACCTCCTGATCTGCCTGCCTTGGCCCCTCAAAGTGCTGGGATTACAGGTGTGAGCCACCACGCCCAGCTGAAAGAAAGAATTTTTACAAGTTTTTGAACCAGTGAATTAGAGGGCCAAAAAAAAAAAACCCACCACCACCACCACGACAAAAACGCCCAGTCATATTCAAGGCTAATGAGAATTTGGTGAGCAGAATGTTTTTCATTCGGGGTAAATGGTGCAACCTTTTAGAAACAGAGCAGGTAGAAAACGCCTATCCCCATCTTGATGTTGACTGCAAACTCCTTCAGTTGCAGTGTAAGAGACTGTCTTCCTTCATTTGGGCTGCTGTAACAAAGTACCATGGACTAGGAGGAACAACAGAAGTTTATTGCTTACTGGCCGGGTACGGTGGCTCGTGCCTGTAATCCCAGCACTTTGGGAGCCCGAGGATGGGAGATCACCTGAGGGCAGGAGTTCGAGACCGGCCTGGCCAACGTGGTGTAATCCCATCTCTTCCAAAAATATCAAAATTAGCTGGGCATGTTGGCGGGTGCCTGTGATCCCAGCTACTCCTCTTCTCTTCTCTTCTTTCTCTTCTCTTCTCTCTTCTCTTCTCTCTTCTCTTCTCTTCTCTCCTCCCCTCCCCTCGCCCCCTTCCCTCCTCTCCCCTCCCCTACCTTCCTCTCCCTTCCCCTCCCTTCCCCCTCCTCCCTGCCCCTCCCCTCCTCTCCTCTCCTCTTTTCTCTTCTCTTCTTTTTTTTTTTTTTTTTGAGACAGAGTCACTCTGCTGCCCAGGAGTGCAATGGTGCAGTCTCAGTTCACTGCAACCTCTGCCTCCCAGGTTCAAGAGATTCTCCTGCCTCAGCCTCCCGAGTAGCTGGGATTACAGGTTCTCACCACCACATCCAGCTAATTTGTGTATTTTCAGTAGAGATGGGATTTCACCATGTTGGCCAGACTGGTCTTGAACTCCTGGACTGAAGCTATCCTCCTGCCTCGGCCTCCCAAAGTGCTGGGATTACAGGCATTAGCCACTATGCCTGGTCCAGTTTGTGTATCTTTAACTCATTTGTCTATCTTTTTTTTTTTGAGATGGAGTTTCGCTCTTGTTGCCCAGGCTGGAGTATAACGGCACAATCTCGGCTCATTGCAACCTCCACCTCTCAGGTTCAAGCGATTCTCCTGCCTCAGCCTCCTGAGTAGCTAGGATTATAGGTATGTGCCACCATGCTCAGCTAATTTTGTATATTTAGTAGAGATAGAGTTTCTCCCTGTTGCTCAGGCTGATCTTGAACTCCCAACCTCAGGTGATCCACCTGCCTCGACCGCCCAAAGTGCTGGGATTATAGGCGTGAGCCACCGTGCCCAGCAAACCTTTGCTATTTATTTAACAAAGGGTCAAGGGGCATGTGATTTCAATACTGTCAGGGCTCACAATGTCATTAAGGACCATAGCCTATTTTTACCTTTTTTCTCTGCCAACTTCAGGGTATTGATGTTTGTTCTCATGGTTGCAAGAAAGCTGCCACAGCACCAGGCATCACATCCACATAACAGTGTCAAATACAGGATGAGAGAAGAAGCAGGGGTGGGAGGAGCTATTCTCATGCAATCCTTTTTCCCTTGGGAAAGAAAATCTTTCCGAGACTCCCTGGCACACATCCCTTTATATTTCATTAACAGGAACGAGGTCACAGGCTCATCCCTAGACCAATTACTGGCAAAGGGAGATGACATTGCCGTTTTTGTTTTTAAACTTAGCTATGATCCATTTGCTGGGCCTGGACAGACTGTCGTCCTGAACAGTATCAGGGGAATTTATCCTGGAAGAAGGGATCATGGGTATTGGATGGATGACCAAAAGTGTCTGCCCTCATCATGATGATTATCGTAGGTCACATTTACTGGACTCTTAATACCTCCCCAGCCCTGGACTAAGCAGTTCACATGCATCATCTCATTCAGTCTTCACAGTTATCCATGAAGACAGATTCTACAACAGACCCATTTGTTAAGGGTTGCCTTCTGTCCTTCCCTCCTCCAAATTCATAGACTGAAGTCTTAACTCCCAGTACCTCAGAATGTGACCTTTGGAAATAAGGTAACTGCAGACGTGATTAGTTAAGAAGAGACCATTAGGGTGGACCCCCAATCCAATATGACCGATGTCTTTATAAAAAGGGGAAATAGGCCGGGTGCAGTGGCTCACGCCTGTAATCCCAGCACTTTGGGAGGTCGAGACAGGCGGATCACTTGAAGTCAGGAGTTTGAGACTAGTCTGGCCAACATGGCAAAACCCCATCTCTACTAAAAATACAAAAAAAGTAGCCTGACATGGTGGCAGACGCCTATAGTCCCATCTACTCTGCAGGCTGAAGCAGGAGAATCACTTGAATTCAGGTGGTAGAGGTTGCAGTGAGCCAAGATCATGCCACTGCATTCCAATCTGGGCTATAAAGAGAGACTCCATCCCAAAAATAAATGAATAAAAAGGGGGGGGGAGAGAGAGATAGAGAGAGAGAGAGAGAGAGAATGTGTGTGTGTGTGTGTGCGCGCGCGCGTGTGCTTGTGTGCGTGTGTTGAGACAGGGTCTCGTTCTGTCACCCAGGCTAGAGTGTGGTGGCGTGATTACGGCTCACTGCAGCCTCAACTTCCCAGGCTCAAGCGATCCTCCCATCTCAGCCTCCCGAGTAGCTAGGACTACAGGCATACATTACCACACCTGGATAATTTTTATAATTTTTGCAGAGATGAGATTTTTGCTGTGTTGCCCAGGCTGTTCTCAAACTCCTGAGCTCAAGCGATCCACCTATCTTGGCCTCCCAGAGGGCTAGAATGACAGTTGTGAGCTACCACGTCCTGCCAAAAAGAGGAAATGTGGACACAGATGCATGAAGGGAGGATGACATGAAGAAATCTAGGAAGAAGATGATTATCTACAAGCCAAAGAGAGAGGCCTAGAACAGATCTTTTCTTCACAGCCCTCAGAAGGAATCAACTCTACCATCACCTTCATTTCATACTTCCAGCTTCCAGAACTATTAGACAACACATTTCTGCTGTTTAAGCCATTCAGTTTGTAGTACTTTGTTATAGCAGCCCTAGCAAACAAAGACACCATTTTACAGAGTAACAGCTTGGAAATGCTAAGGGAGGCCAGGTGCGGTAGCTCACACCTGTAATCCCAGCACTTTGGGAGGCCGAGGCGGGCAGATCACCTGAGGTCAGGAGTTCGAGACAAGCCTGGCCAACATGGAGAAACCCCGTTTCTACTAAAAATAACAAAAAATTTAGCCAGGCGTGGTGGTGCATTCCTGTACTCTCAGCTACTCGGGAGGCTGAGGCAGGAGAATCACTTGAACCCAGGAAGCAGAGGTAAGGATGTTTCCCAAGTCACCCAGCAATGACTTCAACTCAGCTCTCTCTAATCCTAAAGCCCATGCTATTAACCATAACTCTAAAATGATCTGTATCTTGTAGGCAATGGGGAGCTATAGAAAGTTTGAGTGGGAGAATAAGCCCATCCGAACCATGTTTTGGGAGGAGCATCATCATTTTAGAGGTTGGGAAGTTCCTTTTCATGTCTAACATCAATCTCTGTCATGCCAGGCTGGCTGCCTCTTGTCTGGTTTCTAGGAGACTGGCAGAACGCTCCTGGAGGCCTGCTCATAAAACCCTCATGCACACCAGAAGTAGGTAATTAAGTCCATCTCAGCCATGTCCTCCCAACTCCTTTATTCTTCCTGGTGAGGACCTGTGGTCTCAGTCTTTGATCTTTCTTTGCTCTGTTCTGAAGCTTCCCCAGCCGTGGAAGGAGTCTTGAGTGTGAGAACGGCCAGGTGGCGGTAAGTGTCAGAGAAGACCCCGCATCAATCCAGAAACAATGGGACAAGGAAGGAGCACTGGATGGAAGTTAGGTGTCCTGGGGCAGCTCTGGCCCTGCCACACACGGCGTGAGCCCTGGACCCCCATCCACCCAGCAAAGGTCAGATGATGCTGTCTCTAAACTTTCTTTTATGGTTCTGATATCCAAAGCCACTTAAATAGTGTGGAGCTTCCACTTCTCCACTTCAGAAGGTTAAATACTTATATCAGGCTGGCTGGGCTCCATGGCTCACATCTGTAGTCCCAGCTACTGGGGAGGATGAGGTGGGAGGATCACTTGAGCCGGGGAGGCAGAGGTTACAGTGAGCCAAGATGGCGCACCACTGCACTCCAGCCTGGGTGACAGCGAGCCCCTGTCTCAAAAACTGTATGTATATAGAAGGGCCTACATTTTTGGTTAGGGAGAGAAAGAACATGAATAAGAAGCTGGTTCTTATATCTTGAGTCATTACAAACTCCTCTCTCTCCCCCTGCCTGAGGCTTCCTCCTTCTTCATTCTCTATTCAGTTTGCAAGGCTGTTATTCCTGCCAAATGAGTCACTGATGTGGGAAAGTTAATTTATTTTGGCAGACATCACCATTGCTCCGAGAAATAGAGACTATGCACCTACTGTCGCAGAAGACACAAATTATCGTGGTGATTCATTCATTCCTCCCTGCATTCATTCATTCCCAGAATACGCGATCGTTTCTGTAACACACACGTGGGCAAACTTACCTGTTGTTTTCTGTCTCAGAGAGTAGATGCGAGAATTAAATGAGGTAATATGTTAAAATGTTTATATAATAATAATAATAGCTCATCCTGATTGAGCACGTATTATATGTCAAGCTGCATGGTGAGCCTTTTACCTGCTTTATTTACTGTCTGATTCTAACACTGCTCTTCAGGGCGGGGATAATGAGTACTTTATTTTAGAGATTCAGAGATTGAAGCTAGGGAGGTCAAGGTGACCTGGCCACAAGTCATTACATAGTGTGTGAGTGTCGGAGGGAAGCCAGCCCCGAGTTGGGACTTGAAAACATTGTATCATGACCCATATTTATAAGGTATTGATCGCGTGGCAGGCATTGGACTTAGAACTTGCGTCTCCTCTCCTGTCTTACTTGTCACACAAAGCACCTATGACGTAGGTACTGTGATTAGCATCTCTGTTTCCCAGCTGAGCAAACTGAGGTTTGGAAAAGCGAGGAAAGTTGCCCAAGGAGTCTGAATTCTGCACAGTGGAGCTAGGTGGAGGGACAGGAGTCTGGGCTCAGAGGACACTCTGTCTTCATCGTGAGCAGAGAGCCTGGGACTTAGGATGTGGGTACGCCATTTTTGTTAGCCACACTCACCATCAGCACCATGGTCACTCCATCTAAGGCATACACATGGTCCCAGGCAATAGATCCTGTGACTAGATAATGCTATGTGCTCACCAAATCTTATGTCTTCATGCTCTGAGACACACAAATGGACCCCGGCAATTTCTGAGCTCTGACTAATGGAATGTGGGAGTAAGTGATGAAGATCACCTCAAGGCTGAGCCTTAAAAAAACAAAATCCTGTAATCCTATATCTGCTGGCCAGACATAGCAGAAAGTCCCTTGGAAGATTCTGAGACCTTGGAGGACAATGAAACTATCAAATGGAGGATGCCTGGATCCCTGAGTGACTGCATGGAGCAAAGCTCTTCCCAACCTCCCAATTGAGCTGTATTGGACTGTGGCTTGGACCTCAACCTTTACTGGGTACCCACTGAGATGGGGTTGTTTTTATACCAGTTAGCTACCTTCACTCATACAGATGTTTTAAGAAGTATAGTGGTGCAATCCTAGCTCACTGCAGCCTTGAACTCCCAGGTTCAAGTAAGCCTCCTATCTCAGCCTCCTGAGTAGCTGGGACTACAGGTGCCAGCTATAAAAAGTGTTTTTTTTTTTTTTTTTTTTTTTTACGTGATAATGTTTTGGTCTAGAGTTGCTTTGGGAAAGAGCTTCCCTCCACCAGAACTCAAGCTTCATGAAGGACTATCCTCTGCTTTGGGTGCAGGGCCTGGCACACTGTAGTAAATATTTGTGGAAGTGACTGAATGAACCTGCTACCTCAGAGGTCCTTGGCCCACAAGGATGCTTCCTGGATGATGATGGGAAGAAGGTCTTAGTCATGTGACTCAGTCCTTCATTCTCTCCCAACTCATTCCAGCTCACCTTGCACGTCCCCAGTATGGTTCTGGAAGGACAGCCCTTGCAGTAACATCAGGAACCTGCCTGTCAAACAGATGCCACTCTACAAATATCACGCTGACTTCATATCATCCCAACTGGCTGTAAAATCCGGGAAAAGCCAGGCAGAGTGGGCTCCGAGCTGCACACACCACATTTAGATGTTTACAGAAAACCAGTGCACAAGGATTTGTTCGAAAGCTAAATTTCCTCTTAGCCAAAGCCCAGAAATACCTTTTAAACCCTGAGCAAATAAGCCAGAGAAGGCATTTTTTCTGTGACTGAGGCTTCAGAGCCTGGAGATCTTCAACTTTTCAAAGAAACAAACTTGCTGCAAAAGACAGGCTTCGTGGGGACGGGACTCCCTTGCTGGCCACAACAGAGAGACTTTGTAGATTTGCCCTTTGGCCCCAGACCAGATGGCAAAACCAGCCACAAGTCCCAGGCCTGACTTTAGACTGCAAATGGAAGCAGCCCTGGAACGCATGTCTAGGTCCACTCAGAGAGAGAATGCTGGCTCAAAATAAAATAAAAATGAGCAATTGTTTTAAAAGACTAACCAACCAAACAAACCCCTCTCCCTGTGGAGTGCTGAACTGAGTGTGATGTACTCTGAATAAAAATTGGCTATAACTGGCCAGGTGCGGTGGCTCACACCTGTAATTCCCAGCACTTCGGGAGGCTGAGGCGGGTGGATCACGAAGTCAGGAGTTTGAGACCAGCATGGCCAACGTGGTGAAACCCCGTCTCTAGCAAAAATTAAAAAACAGAAAAATTAGCTGGGTGTGGTGGTGCGAGCCTGTAATCCCAGCTACTCTGGAGGCTGAGGCAAGAGAATTGCTTGAACCCAGGAGGCAGAGGTTGTGGTGAGCAGAGATCATGCCATTGCACTCCAGCTTGGGCGACAGAGCAAGATTTCATCTCAAAAAAAAAAAAAAAAAAGAAAGAAAATTTGCTGTAACCAGCACTGACATTGACAATACTGTCAGACATTTATTGAGCACTTACTATGTGCCAGGCGATGGCTTTATACAGGAACCCCATGGAATACTTATAACAATAACCTTCTGAGACTGGCATTTATTCTTTCTCTTTCATAGATGCAGAAATGGAGGTCAAGAGAGCTTAAGAAACAGGTTCAGGGTTCTGCACAGTGGGCTATAATCCCAGCACTTTGGGAGGCTGAAGTGGGCGGATCACTTCAGGTCAAGAGTTTGAGACCAGCCTGGTCAACATGGTGAAACTTCGTCTCTACTAAAATACAAAAATTAGCTGGCTGTGGTGGTGCATGCCCGTAGTCCCAGATACTAGGGAGGCTGAGGCAAGAGAATCGCTTGAACCCAGGAGGTAGAGGCTGCAGTGAGCTGAGATTGAGCCACTGCACTCCAGTCTGGGCAACAGAGCAAAACTCTATTTCAAAAAAAGAAACAAGTTCATTAGTCCCAGCTAACTTGGGAGGCTGAGGCAGGAGGATCCCTTGAGCCTAGGAGTTCGAGGCTGCATTGAGTTATGATTGCATCACTGCATCCAGCCTGTGCGACAGAGCTAGACCCTGTCTCTAAAAAAAAAAAAAAAATGATTACATTAAAAACATTTTTTTTTTTTAAAGAAACAAGTTCAGTTTCACAGAGTTAGCAAGTGGCTGAGTCTGGATTCTAATCCAGCATGTCTGAAATTAAGCAGGTCTCAGTTCGAAGCCCAGCTCGTCCAGCTCTATGACCTTGGGCAAGGTATTTAGCTTCTCTGAGCATCAGTTTCCTCATCTGAAGACAAGAATAGTAACAGTACCTATTTTGTGAAGATGATATATGCAAAAGTACTGAGAATGTTCTTTTTCCCTCATTGCATGTGTGCATTGTTTTATGTGTAATGCATTATTCATGCTGCTGGCAGGTGGAAGCAGAACCCTGCAGCCCGTGTCTGGGTGGGCGAGAGACTGGGGAAACGCGGCCAGGAAGCAGCCCGGTGGCAAATGGGGGCTGAGCGCACTGGCAGGGGCAGGAGGTAAGTAAGCCTCCAGAGAAGAGCTAAGTGGGGGGCCTCATGGGATTGGCCATGAGATCTCTAAATCCATAAGCAAAAATTGTGAAAATGGGGCCGGGGTGGTGGCTCGTGCCTGTAATCCCAGCACTTTGGGAGGCTGAGGCAGATGGATCATTTGAGGTCAGGAGTTTGAGACCAGCCTGGCCAACATGGTGACACCCTCTCTCTACTAAAACTACAAAAATTAGCTAGGTGTGGTGGGGCACATCTGCAATCCCAGGAGGCTGAGGCATGAGAATCTCTTGATCCCTGGAGGTTGCAGTGAGCTGAGATTGCCCCACTGCACTCCAGCCTGAGCGACACAGCAAGACTGTCTCAAAAAAAAAAAAAAAAAAAGAAAAGAAAAGAAAAGAAAAAAGTGAAAATGGACCCCTGAAGTTGCCTCCACTAGATACAGCTACCAAGGCACTCTGCTTTCTTCTTGCAGAGGGAAAATGATTCTGCTGAGCGAGGAGGGTGGGAGGCTGTGGACTTCTGGGATGGTCAGGCAGTGCCTGGCAGAAGGAAATAGGTAAAAGGTAAATAGGTAAATAGGTGAATAGGTAAAAGCAGAAAGGCAGTGTGTTTGCTTCTTGTGGCTGCTGTCACAAATTGTCACAAGCTTGGAGATAAAAACTGTAAGGTTTGTTCTTGGGTTCTTGCTGAGTTTAAAGAGAAGAAACTGAGGCCAACACAAGAGGATCCAATGTGAAATAATTTATTCAGGCTCCCAGGCGAGGTTCTGCGGTCCGACAGGAGGGGCAGGAGAAGTCGCATGGACTCCTCTCAGACGTGGGGTTTTATAGGGATTGAAAGAGCTCGATTGGTTGTGGGAGAGCAGGACTACTATTGGGTAAGGTTACAAGCCTTTGTTTGCATACAGGACTTGGCTGCTATTGGTTAGAATTACTCGGCTGCTATTGGCTAGAAAGACGCAGCTGCTATTGGCTAGAATCACAAGACCCTGCTTGCATACTGGGTTCTTTAAGGGAAAGCCAGGCTGTGCGAGAAAGGGAGAAGGAAACATGCCCAAACTTGTCCGAGCTTTTGGAGGAAAAAAGGGGGTGGGGGTGTGCATCCGAGCTCCCGGCGAGGCAATTGGCCTTACAAAAACAGAAATTTTTTCTCTCACAATTCTGGAGGCCAGAAATCTGAGATCAAGGTGTTGGCAGGGCCACAGTCTCTGGAGGCTCTAGGAGAGAATCTTCCCTTCTCTCTTTCAGCTTCTGGTGGCTGTGGGAATTCCTTGGCTTGTGACCGCATCCCTCCCATCTCTGCGTCTGTCTTCATGTGGCCTTCTGAAATTGTCTCCACTCCTTCTCTTCTCTTAGGAGGATATTTGTCCAGCCAGGCACAGTGGTCCATTCCCTGTAATCCCAGCTACCGCAGAGGCTGAGTTGGGAGGAGCTCTTGAGGCTAGGAGTTTGAGACCAGCCTGGGCAATATAGTAAGACCCCATCTGAAAGGTCAAAAAGAAAAAATGAAAAGAAGAGAATGAAAAGACATTTGTCATTGAATTTAGAACCCTCCTTAGTCTAAGTTAATCTCACCTTGAGATCATTAACTATGATTTCAAGGTCATATTGGAAAAAAAGTTTCCAAAGACTTTTTTTTTTTTTTTTGAGATGCAGTCTTGCTCTGTCACTGAGGCTGGGGTGCAGTGGCGTGACCTTGGTTCACAGCAACCTCCTCCTCCCAGATTCAAGCAATTCTCCTACCTCAGCCTCCTGAGTAGCTGGACTACAAGTGTGTGCCACCATGCCCAGCTAATTTTTGTATTTTTAGTAGAGATGGGGTTTCACCATGTTCGCCAGGCTGGTCTCGAACTCCTGACCTCAGGTGAGCTGCTCGCCTCAGCCTCCCAAAATGCTGAGGGTATCAGGTACAGTCCCTGTGGACATAGCTTTTGGAGGCCACCCTTCAACCCACCTAAGCTAAGGAATATAGAGGTTGATTGCTCCTCAAAACTTATAATCATTAATGATTTCAAGCATAAAAAAAATACACACATTCATTTACTCAGAACCTACATTTAACAGACGTTAACATTTTCCATTATTTCTTTGATCTCTGTCTCGAAAAAAAAAAGGATATAAAGCATTACAGATGCATTTCTTCTCTTCCTTCTCTCCTTAGAGATAACCACAAGGCTGAACATGGTGCTTCATTCTCATGATTGTAATTATACTTTCACTACATATGTATGTGTCTTTAAATAATTTATAGTTTGTGTGTCCTTTAAAAAAGTTTTTATAAATGGAAGCATTATATTTAGTCTTTTAAAAATAAATAGCTTTATAGTGACAGAATTCATATATCATAAAATCCATCCTTTAAAAGTATACAATTCAGTAGCTTTTGCTATTTCACAGAGTTGTACAACCATCAAAACATTTTCCAAAACATTTTCATCACTCCTCCAAAAAGCCCATATCTATTAGCAATTGCTCCTCCCCTGAGTCTCTGGCAACCACGAACCTACCTTTTGACTCTGGATCTGCAAATTCTGGAGATTGCACATAAATGAAATCATACAGCAGGGCACAGTGGCTCACGCCTGTAATCCCAGCACTTTGGGAGGCCGAGGTGGGTGGATCATGAGGTCAAGAGATCGAGACGATCCTGGCCAACATAGTGAAACACCGTCTCCACTAAAATACAAAAATTAGCTGGGCATGGTGGCGTGCGCCTGTAGTCCCAGCTACTCTGGAGGCTGAGGTAGGAGAACTGCTTGAACCCAGGAGGTAGAGGTTTCAGTGAGTCAAGATTACACCACTGCACACCAGCCTGGCGCCTGGCAACAGAGTGAGACTCTGTCTCAAAAAAAACAAACAAACAAAAAAATGAAATCATATAATGTACGATCTTTGGGGGCCTGATTTTTAAAATGTGGCCTAATGTTTTCAGGATTCATTCGTGGCATAGCATGTATGAGTGCGTTATTCCTTTTTGTAACTGAATAACATTCCATCGTATAGATACGCCACATTTTGATCATTCATCAATTGATGGACATTTGGATTGTTTTCACTTTTTTGGCTACTATGAAAAATGCTTATAAGAACATTCATGTACTAGTTTTTGTATGAACAAATGTTTCAATTCTTTTGGGTATATACTTAGCAGTAACATTGCTGGGTCGTGTGTTAACTGTGTCTATTTTTTGTTTGTTTGTTTTGTTTTGTTTGAGACGATGTCCTGCTCTGTTGCCCAGGCTGGAGTGCAGTGGTACAATCATGGCTTACTGCAGCCTCGACCTCTCAGGGCCCAGGAGATCCTCCCATATCAGCCTCCCAAGTAGCTGAGACTACAGGCATGCAGCACCACACCTGGCTAGTATTTTGTATTTTTTGTAGAGACAGGATTTTACCATGTGGCCCAAGATTGTCTTGAACTCCTGGGCTCAAGCAATCTGCCTGCCTCAGCCTCCCAAACCGCTAAAATTAGAGGCGTGAGCCACTGCATTCGGCTGTGTGTCTAATTTTTGGAGGAACTGCTACACTGTTTTCCTAAGTAACTGCGGCATTCTGCTTTCCCAACAGCTATGTATAAGGGTTCCAATGTTTTTCCATCCTTGCCAATGCTTACCATTGTCCAGCTTTCTGATTTTAGCCCTTCTAGAGGGTGTCAAGTGGTGTCTTACTGAGGTTTTGAGCTTCATTTTTCTGATGGTGAATGACGTGGAGCATCTTTCCATGTGCTTATTGGTCATTTGTGTATTTTCTTTGGAAAATTATCTATTCAAATTTTTTGCCCATTTAAAAAGTTAGGTTATTTTTCTTTTTATTATTGAGTTGTAAGAGTGTGTATGTATACTCCTACCTATTCCTGCATTTTATTAGAGTGTTTAATCCTCTTATATTTAGTGTATTCATTGATTTGAGGGGGTGGTAATGTAATTACTGATGAAGTATCTAACTTTTCTTTCTTTTCTTCCTTCCTTCCTTCCTTCCTTCCTTTCTTTCATTCATTCTTTCTTTCTTTCTTCTTTCCTTCTTTTTCTTTCCTTATTTTTCTTTCCTTCCTTATTCCGTCCTTCCTTCCTTCTTTCCTTTCTTTCTTTCTTTCTTTTTTTAGACAGGATCTCATTCTGTCACTCAGGCAGAAGTGCAGTGGCATAATCATGGCTTACTGTATTCTCTACCTCCTGGGCTCAGGTGGTCTTTCCTTCTCAGCCTCCTGAGTAGCTGGGACTACAGGTGCACACCACCACACCTGGCTAATTTTTGTATTTTTTGTAGGGATGGGGTTTTGCCATGTGGCTCAGGCTCATCTCAAACTCTTGGCTCAAGTGATTCACTCGTCTCAGCTTCCCAAAGTGCTGGGATTACAGGTATGAGTTACCATGTCCAGCCATGTATCTAATTTTTCTAATTGTTTTCTATATGTCTGTATCTTTTTTTTTAAACCTCTTTATCTTCCTCATAGTCTCCTTTTGTATTAAATAGATATTTCCTAGTGTACCACTTTAAATCTCTTGTTGTTTCTTTAGCTATATATATATTTGGATTTATTTTCTTAGTGGCTGTCTTACAGATTGCAAGTAACATCTTAATCCAAAACAACCTAGTTTAGATTAACACCAACTTAATTTCGACAGTATGCAGAAGCTTTGCTTCAATATAGGTCTTTTCCCTATGCCTTTCTTTGTGCTATGGTTGTCACAAAGATTACATCTTTCACATTATAAGTCCATCAACACAAGTTTGTGCTTTTTCCTTTAAGCAGTTGTCTTTTAAATCAGAAAGAATGAAAAAAAATAATATTTTATACTTACTGATGTTGTTACCTTTACTTGTATTCTTTATTTCTTTGTGTAGATTCAGGTTACTGCCTAGTGTCCTTTCATTTCACCTGAAGGACCCCCTTTAATATTTCTTACAGGGCAGGTCGCCTAGAAACAAATTCTTTTATTTTTTGTTTATCTCTGTGTGTCTTGATTTGTGGATTTCGGAAGTATAGCTTTACGAAACATAGAATTCTTGGTTGACAATCATCTTCTTTCAGCTCCTTGACTATATAATCCCACTGCTTTTGGATACCATGGTTTCTGATGAGAAATCTGGTGTTAATCCTATTAAAATGATGAGTTGGTTTCCTTTGCTTTCAAGATTCTTTCTTGGTCTTCTGCTATCAGCAGTTTAACTATAACACACCTAACTGTGGATCTCTGTGAATTTATCCTATGTGGAGTTCATTGAGCTTCTTGGATGTAGAGATTAATCTTTTCCATCAAAACTGGCATATTTTCAAAAACTACTCCTCAAATATTTCTCCTGTCCCTGTCGTCCTCTCATTTCCTTTTGGGATTCCTTTTATACATATGTTTATATTCTTGATGGATCCCTGAGGTCCCGTTCACTTTTCTTTATTCTTTTTTCTTTCTGTTGTTCCAGCTGGATATTCTCCATTGACCTGTTTAAAAGTTTGCTAATTCTTTCTGCCAGCTTAAATCTGCTGTTGAACCCCTCTAGCATGTTTTTTAAAAATTCCAGTTATTGTACTTTTCAACTTCAAAATTTCTATTTCTTTCTTTTCTATAATTTCCATTTCTTTATTGATATCTTTAGTGACACATTATTTTCATGGTTTTCTTAGTTTTTAGACATAGATCCCCTTAATTTTTGAACATATTTAAAAGAGCTGATTTAAAATCTTTAGCAAGTTTAACATTGTGGTCTCCTAAAAGACAGGTTCCTGTGAATGGATCCTAAATTCATATATTGTTTGCATGTTTTATTTTTAAAATTGAAAACTGGACATTTTTAGTAATATTATGTGTCAATGCTGAAAATCACATTTCCCGTCTCTCCAGGGCTTTTGTTTTAGTTGTTTGTTGTTGCTGTTTGTTTATTTAGTGACTTTCCTGGACTAATTATGTAAAATCTGTATTCTTTGTTGTGCATGGTCACTAAATCCTCTGCTTGATTTGCTTAGTGGTCAGCTCCTTACTGCACAAAGATGTCCTTATATCTAGGCTGTTAATTTCCTACTTCCTCTAAGGAGTAGAATGAGAGTAGAAGTTGTATTCTTGGTTTAAAAAATATATATCTTTTATTTGTTTCCTCTAAGGCCAGACTCTAATGGGCATCTCTGCCCCTCTCCTTCTGCACCTGCAGATCTTTTCTCAGTCAAGCTTCAGATGAGACCACAGCCCCAGTTGGCTTCTTAATTGCAACCTCATTAGAAACCTTTAGCAGAGAACCAAGATAAACCATGCCTGAACTCCTGATTCACAGAAACTGTGAAATAATATGTATGTGTTGTTTTAAGCCTTGAAGCTTGTGGGAATATATTCAGTAACATATAACTAATACAGAAGGGAAGGATAGGTTGCCAACCTTTGGAATTCTATTGGTCTACTTTAATTGATAATTAGTGAGTCTCTCACCCCATGAGACAGCAGAGGACCTAGGTTCCAAAGATCATCATCTGTTTTCCTTTTCTGTCTCCCTGATGTTGAGTTCTTGAAGGCAGGAGCCATGTGTGTGCTCCCAGTGCCTGTCCAGTGTACAGCACAGCCTGGGTGACCCATCATTATTTATTGAATGCTAAACTGATGAGTGGGACCCAATACTCCTCATAAGATCAGGGGAAACCCAGCTGGAATACACCATAACCAAGACTTGAAGATCCTCAGGAACAAGGTCAGAGGCTGGAGCTGTAATATCCATTTTATCTCTTTTTATAAAAACCTTTTACTGGAAAGTAAGAGCATGGTTCCAGGCCATGACAGTGACACCATGAGTGTGTGCTGGGTCTCAAGGGAGGCTTAGGCATTAGAGACAGTGCAGGGTGGTGGCTAGGGGTGGCACAAGGGCATTGGAGCCCATCAGACTTGACCCAAGATCCTGACTGAGTCCTTCCTGGTTCCCTTTCATTGTTGAACCTATTTTCTATCTGTAGAATGGAGTAGAATGGAGTTAGCGATGGGTCCCATCAGCTGGGCATGGTTGGTCATGCCTGTAATTCCAGGGCTTTGGGAGGCCAAGGTGGGTGGATCACTTGAGGTCAGGAGTTTGAGACCAGCCTGGCCAACACTGTGGAACCCTGTCTCTACTGAAAATACAAAAATCAGCTGGGTGTGGTGGTGGGCACCTATAGTCCCAGCTACTCAGGAGACTGAGGCAGGAGAATGGCTTGAACCTGGGAGGCAGAGGTCACAGTGAGCAGAGATGGTACCACGGCACTCCAGCCTGGGTGACAGAGCGAGACTCTGTCTCAAGAAACAAAAACAAAAAAGCATTGGTCCTTATCTTGTGGGATTGCCTTATAGATGAATGAACACATAAAATTCTTAACACACAGTAAATGCTCAGTTAATACTTTTCACAAGAAGCATGTTTGGAAAGATCAGCTAAATGTAAGTTGGTGACTCCTATGCAGTTAACATTGTGCACACTGGAGCCTGATTTTCTTTTCCTGGGGCCTCAGAAAGCTGGTTTTACCCAGTGCATGCCAGACAGATGAAGAAGCTTGGGGAGGGGGGCCTGGGAAGGAAGGTGGGTGATGCTGTCTAAGAAGTCAATAGTTTCTCTTTTCTTTCTTAGAGAAGTACTGCTGCCCAGACCCAAAGAGTTATTGGGAAACAGAACTAGACTGATATTAAACAGAGTAGTAATCATGCACTTGAGATAATTTGAGGGGCACACAGAATATCCACCTACCCCCAAAACTCACCCTGTATTAGTCTATTCTCACACTGCTATAAAGAACTACCCGAGACTGAGTGATTTATGAAGAAAAGAGGTTTAACTGACTCACAGTTCTGCAGGCTATACAGGAAGCATGGCTTGGAGGCCTCAGGAAACTTATAATCGTGGGGGAAGGGCGAAGGGGAAGCAGGCATATCTTCATATGGTGGCAGGAGAAAGAGAATGAAGGGGGAAGTGCTGTACACTTTTAATGTACAATCAGGTCTCATGATAATTCATTCACTATTACAAGACAATAAGGGGGAAGTCCACCCCCATGATCCAATCACCTCTCACCAGGCCCCTCCTCTAACACATGGGAATTACAATTCAACATGAGATTTGGGTGGGGACACAGAGTCATATCACACCCTTAGGTCTTTCATTGTGCCTGGGATTTCCACTATTCCTTCTGCTCCTAGAGGTCCCTGGGAAATGTGATTTGTCAACTTAAACTCAACCACAGTTGTTCAGAGCCTATTGTATGTAATCCACTGTAGGGGAAAGATCGATAAACATTTTTCTTATACTTTACATGATGCTTTTATACAGCTAATTTCATCATTGCAACAATGCTATGAGGCAGGCATTTATGATGACTCCTATTTTGCAGAGGAAGAAACACAGGCCCAGAGAGGTTAACGGACTTATTGGGAGACCAAGCAGATAACTGGCAGGGCTAGAAAGCAAATCTGAAAACTCCAAGTTCTTGGTGTTTTCTTGTTCATCTCAGCTGCTCTCAGGGTTTACAGGAAACAGACAAGTCAGCCAATCAAGAAATGGTCAAGGGCTTTCAAACCTGGTTCTCTGATATTTCCCTGAGGTCTCCTGGGTGCTGAGAGGTGGGAGACGATAGTGTGTGTGGCACTAGGCCTTGGGCTCCCTGACACACTTTGGCTGGATCTCCTCTTTCTTCTGCCTTTAGAGGTAAAAGTATTTGATATTTCAGAGGAGATAATACAACAGTAAAACTGAGCAAGAATTTCTTGAGTATCTATTGTGCTTTCAGCCTGGAGTCGGGAGGAGGAAGGTAGCTTCAGGCAGCGTAAGAGGAGCTTACAAAACATCCCACGTGTGAAAACTTGAAGACTGATAAGAAATTAAATAATGGCTCAATAGAGCAACAGAAGAGCTGTCCCATGGCTGCATCTGGTTCCCTAATTAATGACTTCGGCAGTGACTTGGGTGGTCAAGAGAGAGCCAGGAAGTGCTGAGCTGAGTAACCCAGCCCCACCCATGATCAGCAACAGAGCGCAGGAGCCCGGAGCGATGAAACCTGGGTTGGACAAGTTTTGACAGAGAGAAGACACTCAGGAAGGGCCTCAGTAGGAGGTGGTGAGGGTGGGTTAGGTGTAGTATCACAGCAACCAGCCTCTGAAGGAAGGGCAATGCCAAAGCCTGGTGTTTATCCACAGCCACTGCAGGGCTGCACTCTGCAGATGACAACTCACCCTTGGTAAAGGGCTCCCCATCCCTGTCTGAAATGGTTTGGATTTGTGTCTCCACCCAAATCTGTCGATTTTTTTTTTTTTTTTTTTTTTTTGAGACAGAATCTTGCTCTGTCACCAGGCTGGAGTGCAATGGCACAATCTCAGCTCACTGCCTCCTCTGCCTCCCGGATTCAAGCGATTCCTGTGCCTCAGCCTCCCAAGTAGCTGGGACTACAGGTGTGCACCACCACTCCTGGCTAATTTTTTTGTATTTTAGTAGGGATGGGGTTTCATCCTATTGGCCAGGATAGTCTTGATCTCCTGACCTTGTGGTTTGCCCACCTCTGCCTCCCAAAGTGCTGGGATTACAGGCGTGAACCACCGCACCTGGCAAATCTGTTGAATTTAATCCCCAGTGTTGGAGGAGGGGCCTGGTGGGGCATGACTGAATCATGGGGGTGGATTTCTTCCTTGCTGCTCTCACGAGTGAGTTCTCACCAGATCTGGTTGTTTAAAAGTGTGCAGCACCTTCCCCTTCACTCTCTTCCTCCTTCTCTGGCCATGCAAGACGTGCCTGCTTCCCCTTCCCCTTCCACCACGACTGTAAGTTTCCCAAGGCCTCATCAGCCTTGCCTTCCGTACAACTTCGGGAACTGTGAGTCAATTAAACCTCTTTTTTTTATAAATTACGCAGTCTCCAGACTGGGTGTGGTGGCTCATGCTTATAATCCCAGCACTTTGGGAGGCCAAGGCTGGCGGATCACCTGAGGTCGAGAGTTCAAAACCAGCCTGACCAACATGGAGAAGCCCCGTCTCTACTAAAAATACAAAATTAGGTGGGCATGGTGGCAGGCGCCTGTAATCCCAGCTACTCAGGAGGCTGAGGCAGGAGAATTGCTTGAACCTGGGAGGTGGAGGTTGCAATGAGCCGAGATCGTGCCATTGCACTCCAGCCTGGGCAACAAGAGGGAAACTCTGACTCAATAAATAAATAAATAGCCAACCCAGTCTCAGGTAGTTCTTTATAACAATGCAAGAGTGGACAAACACACTGCCTCCCTCACCCCATCGGGTCTCCCTTCTGCCCACTGGCACGTGGGACTCTGCTGGCCAGAGGTTATCCGATGAACGCTCCAGCAGGCTGCGTTGACATTCCAGCCTTGCCCCTCTGTAACTGAAATACATGGATAATAATAACAACCACCTTACAGGGTTGCTTGGATAGTGAACTAGATCATGCACATAAAGAGCCTGGCACCATTAGTTCCTGGCACAGGCAAGTTCTCAATAAATGTTGTTGGCTATTATCTGCAGCTACATTCAACATGGGCAGGCTGGGAGCAGAGCTCTTCTTGGCTGTAATTCACTCATTTAACAAGCATTTAATGAGCACCTACTCTGTGCCAGGTGCTGCACTGGGAGCTGAGGCCAGAGATTGAAAAGTTCATTTTCTTTAAGTAGCTCCCAGTCTACTGGGAAAGCAGAAGTGTGAACCATTCCCATTCTGTGTGAGTACCGAAACGTCTGCTTGGTAATAATGATAGTTAACATGTGTTGAGTACTTACCACGTGCCAGTTATGAAGCGCTTTATAGGTATTATCACCTCATTTGATCCTTCTGAGGTAAGATTTGATCCTCCATTTTATAGATGGGGAAACTGAGGCTCTGGAAGGCTCTGAATGGGTGATAAGTCTGGGTTTCCAATCAAGGAAGGAGGAGACTTCACTAGCAGGCAGAGGTACCACAAGCTCCAAACCTTGAGGGTTTGAGAAATCATATAGAAGTCAGAATAGATGAAACATAAAATCCTTGAACTGTGAGCCCCTGGCAGGTAACCCATGCCAGAAAGCAAAGTCACCAGGAGTGAGCAAGAAGCTGACTCAGAAGTTCTAGCCTCACATGTGATCGGTTTTAAGCATTTGACATTTATAGATGACTTAATATTTGTCTATCTTGACTGGGCGCAGTGGCTCATGCCTGTAATCCCAGCACTTTGGGAGGCCAAGGTCAGCAGATCACTTGAGGCCAGGAGTTCGAGACCAGCCTAGTCAACAGGGCAAAGCACTGTCTCTACTAAAAATACAAAAATTAGGTGGGTGTCGTGGCACACACCTGTGATCCCAGCTACTTGGGAGGCTGAGGCAGGAGAATCGCTTGAACCTGGGAGGCAGAGGTTGCAGTGAGCCAAGATCACACCACCGCACTCCAACAGAGTGAGACTCTGTCTCAAACAAAAAAAAAATTGTGGATCCTAAAGTTAGGTTTAGGATTAGAATTAGATTTGGGTTTGGGTGTATGCCTGATGCAAAGTCAGGGACTCAGATATTAGCTATTATTTACAATTATAGCAGTCCTTGCTTTTGCCTGGTATGGTTGTGCATGAATTTCAATTACCACATTTAAGAAATAACACAAGTCCCCTAAAATGTGGTTCATATTTCGCTTTCCACAGTATATCAAGTGTGAATAATTGCATCAAGTGCAAACTTTGCTGTTAGCTGGTCAGTCCACAAATCACTATGTAAATAACAGATGCGTATCATGATCAGCAACAATCATGTTACTTCTTTCAAAGCCTGCTGGTGTCTGGTCACAGTGCGTCTGTTATTCAGTTCACACACAGCTAAGTGTGCAGCTGTGTTGCCTCCTTCTCTCTGGGTAATAACTCACTTGACATTTTTCATAAATGGATAGTAAAACGAAGGAATTAACTAACAAAGTTGGAAGTGCAGGCTGGGGCGTGGTGGCTCACGCCTGTGATCTCGGCACTTTGGGAGGCTGAGATGGACAGAGCAGTTGAGGTCAGGAGTTTCAGACCCACCTGGCCAACATGCTGAAACCCTATCTCTACTAAAAATATAAAAATTAGCCGGGCATGGTGGCCGGCACCTGTAATCCCAGCTACTTGGGAACTTGAGGCAGGAGAACCTGCATGAATCTGGGAGGTGGAGATTGTAGTGAGCTGAGATCATGCCACTGCACTCCAGCCTGGATGAGAGTGAGACTCTGTTTCAAAAAACAAGCAAGCAAACAAACAAACAAACAAAACCCATAGATAGCTATACTGATTGGCTCACAAAATCTGCAAGGTAGCTTGGCAGGTTGGGGACCCAAGGAAGAATTGCTATTGTGGTTATCTGGAGGCAGAATTCCTTCTTCTTTGGGCAGGTCAGTCTTTACCCATTAAGACCTTCAACTGCGAGGTGCAGTGGCTCACGCCTGTAATCCCAGCACTTTGGGAGGCAGAGGCAGGTGGATCACCAAGGTCAGGAGTTCAAGACCAGCCTGGTCAACCTGGTGAAACCCTGTCTCTACTAAAAATACAAAAATTAGCTGGGCGAATTCCCAGCTAATCACTTGAATCAAGTGATTCAAGGAGAATCACTTGAACCTGGGATGCAGAGGTTGCAGTGAGCTGCGATCGCACCACTGCACTCCAGCCTGGGCAACAGAACAAGACTCTGTCTCAAATAAAAAAAAAACAACCCTTTAACTGATTGACTAAGACCCACCACATAATAGAGGACCATCTGCTTTACTCAGAGTCTACCAATTTAAGTGTTCATCTTATCCAAAAAATACCTTCACAGGAGACATCCAGAATAATGTTTAACCAATGATCTGCATACCACGGCCCTGCCCAAGTTCACACATAAAATTCACCATCCCAGAGTTATAGAAGAAATAGATGAGTCATTTCCTTACGATGACAGAAGTCATCGTAAGGATAAGGATGAAGCCCATCTAGAGGAATTGAGGCTAGCAGGAACTCTAGCGGACATTTCACAACATGGAAAGTTCAAAGGATACAATTTTGGAAACTGATCCAGTCTTAGAAAGGAATACGACGATTCATCAAGACATAGAACAAGATGCTTCCTCTGTATCATTAGTTAAACAAGAAGCTGGCAAGCATGGTTCAGGCTATTCTTGATAGTTCTTTTTTTTTTTTTTTTTTTTTTTTTTGAGATGGAGTTTTACTCTTGTTGCCCAGGCTGGAGTGCAGTGGTCCAATCTCGGCTCACTGCAACCTCTGCCTCCCAGGTTCAAGCGATTCTTCTGCCTCAGCCTGACAAGTAGCTCGGATTACAGGCATGCGCCACCACGCCCAGCTAATTTTTGTATTTTTAGTAGAGTTGGGGTTTCTCCATGTTGGTCAGGCTGGTCTCAAACTTCCAACCTCAGGTGATCCGCCCGCCTCGGCCTCCCAAAGTGCTGCAATTACAGGCATGAGCCACCACTCCTGGCCTTTTGATAGTTTTTACACACAGAAATACAACACACACATATATTTTTTCTTAGGGTCTCACTCCCACCGCCTAGGCTGGAATGTAGTGGCATGATCATAGCTCACTGCAGCCTCAACCTCCTGGGCTCAAATGATCTTCCCATTTCAGCCTCCTTGGTGGCTGGGACTACAGGCATGCACCGCCATGCCTGGCTAGTTTTTTGTAGAGACAGGGTTTTACTATGCTGCTCAGGCTGGTCTCAAGCTCCTGAGTTCAAGTGATTCTTCCTTCTTGGCCTCCCAAAGTGTTGGGATTACAGGCATGAGCCACTGCTCCCAACCTACAGTTATATTTTCAGTGTTTCTGATGTTCTAAATTCAAGTATAAGAAAGAAATGTGCCGGGCGCAGTGGCTCACGCCTGTAATCCCAGCACTTTGGGAGGCCGAGGCGGGTGGATCACGAGGTCAAGAGATCGAGACCATCCTGGTCAACATGGTGAAACCCCGTCTCTACTAAAAATACAAAAAATTAGCTGGGCATGGTGGCGCATGCCTGTAATCCCAGCTACTCAGGAGGCTGAGGCAGGAGAATTGCCTGAACCCAGGAGGCGGAGGTTGCGGTGAGCCGAGATCGCACCATTGCACTCCAGCCTGGGTAACAAGAGCGAAACTCCATCTCAAAAAAAAAAAAAAGAAAGAAAGAAATGTTAGTTTTACCTATTTTTTCATTTCCTTAAACATTTATGACTGACAGTAAGAGAGTTTTAGTGTTTTGACAGAAGCTTGTTAAAGGTCACAGAATCATCTTATTTTATCCTGTTGGTGATTGAGACCGTTTTGTGTGATTTCAGTTTGCACGGCCATTCTTACAGTCCACACGAATGTGCTAAGTGAGATTGGCTGTATTATTTGTATCATCATCATCATCAACATCATGTTCTCCACCAGACAAGTGGGGCAAACACCCCGGATGCCAGGCCAGGGGTTAATCTCTTTGTGACTCCCTTTTCTTTTTCTTTTCCTTTTTTTTTTTTTTGAGACAGAGTCTTGCTCTGTTGACCAGGCTGGAGTGCAGTGGTACGATCTCGGCTCACTGCAATCTCCTCATTCCAGGTTCAAGCGATTCTCCTGCCTCCGTCTCCCAAGTAGCTGGGATTACAAGCGCACACCACCACGCCCAGCTAATTTTTGTTTCTTCAGTAGAGAAGGGGTTTCACCATGTTGGCCAGGCTGGTCTCGAACTCCTGACCCCAGGTGATCCACTTGGCCTCCCGAAGTGCTGGTGGTATTACAGGCGTAAGCCACTGCACCTCCTCACCCTTTTCTGATTCTGGGCAAAAAGGCCCCTGCAAAGTCCCAGGCCAAGGGCCTCCCAGCCCTGGCCAACATTGTCCTCTCGCTGCAGAGGCTGGGATTCTCTACAGTCCCAGGAAGCTTCCAAAGAGAAGAGCTCAGTTACAGTCAATAAAAATAACTCAGGGGTGATAAACAGTCCCAGGTCCCCAGGGACGCTCTTATGCAATCTGCCTTGATTTCACAAGCCCTACATGGCGCTGTCAGCAGAAGCAGACTGAGATGCACGTCCTGGCTGACACCACAGGGCAAGGTCCCTCTGGCTGCAATGACTGGGAACAGTGACTTTGGCTGTGACATGAGGTGGCTCATTTACAACAGAAGACATGTAAAAATAGCGCAGCTGATTGATTGGTTGGTTGTTGGTTGATTGACTGATTTAAATACATGGTATTTCTTTTTCTTTTCAGGCAAAGTATACTAATAATGGATGGTCTCAGTAGAAAATACAGAATATGCATAGGCCAAAAGGAAAAAATAAAAACTACCTGTTGGGCATGATGGCTCACGCCTGTGATCCTGAGATTTTGGGAGGCCGAAGTGGGAGGATTGCTTGAGTCCAGAGGTTTGAGACCAGACTGGGCAATATAGGGAGACTTCATCTCTACAAAAAACAAAAAAATTAGCCGGATGTGGTGGTGCACACCTATGGTCCCAGCTACTTGAGAGGCTGCGCCTAGAGGATCACTTGAACCTGGTAGGTCGAGGCTGCAGTGAGCTATGATTGTGCCACTGCACTCCAGCCTGTCAACAGAGCAAGACCCTGTCTCTAAATACAATAAAATAAAAACTACCCATAGTCAAGCTACTGAGAGAGCATTGCTGTTACCCTCAGCCTTTCAGGCTTTTCTAGAATCCCAAAGCATGTGATGCGGAGGTTCGGTCTGCAAACTCTGATGCCAGACCTCCTGAGTTCCACTCCTAGGTTGCTTAACTTCTCTTCCACGGTCTTCCCATCGGTAAAATGGGAACAACAATAGGAGCCCCTGTATCACTTTGTTGCACGGTTAGGGAATTTTTGCTTTTTGCTGTGAAAGAGGTCAAGAGCCTTGTGGTTAAGTCTTGTGTACATTCTTTTCTTTTTCTTTGTTCTTCTTTTTTGAGATGGTGTCTCACTCTGTCGCCCAGGCTGGCATGCGATGGCGCCATCATGCTTTACTGCAGCCTCAAGCTCCTGGGCTCAAGCAATCCCCCTACTTCGGCCTCCTGAGTAGCTGAGACTACAGGTGTGTAGTCTCACACTTGGCTAATTTTTAAAATTTTTGTAGAGATGGGGTCTCACTATGTTGCCTAGGCGGGTCTCAAACTTCTGGCCTCAAGTGATCCTTCTACCTTGGCCTCCCAAAGTGCTGGCATTACAGGTGTGAGCCGCCGCACCTGGCCTGTGTACATTTGGAATGGTACCTTAGGATAAATTCTTGGGAGGGCAACTACAGCGTGTAAGAGAATATTTATTTTGTTCATTTCTTGCCAAGTCAGGAAACATGAAAATGAGCTACCTGGTGACTGGTAAAATTAAATGAGCTATGCTGTAACTCATGCCTGTAACTGTAGCACTTTGGGAGGCTGAGGTGAGCAGATCACTTGAGGTTAGGAGTTTGAGACCAGCCTGGCCAACACGGTGAAACCCCATCTCTACTAAAAATACAAAAACTAGCCAGGTGTGGTGGCTTGCACCTGTGATCCCAGCTACTTGGGAGGCTGAGGCAGGAGAATCGCTTGAACCTGGGAGGCGGAGGTTGCAGTGAGCCAAGATCATGCTACTGCACTCCAGCCTGGGCGACTGAGCGAAAAAAAAAGAGAAGGATCTGGTTTGGAGTCCTGGCGTGGCATCCCACTGGCCGTGTGACCTTGAGCAAGTGGCTTCCCATTGCTGGGCCCCAGTGTTCTGGGCAAATGTGAATCCATCTCTTAGGGAGAGTTGTCACACGGTTAGAAATAATTGGTGAATAGGACAGAGCACATAATCTGATGCTCATTGTAAAGGTCATAGTAGTTGCCATTATTATTTATAGGAATTTATACTAATGCAGAGAGAGATGGATTCTCACATGTGTAACAGAGAGAGGCAGGGGCAGCAAGCTGTGGTCACAAGGGCATTCTGCATGAATGCTACAGAGAGAAGACCTCTCCAGTGGGGCAGAGGCTGTTGGACTGAATGTTCATGTCACCCCCAAATCCTTATGTTGAAATCTTAACCATGAAAGTGATGGTGTGAGGAGGCGAGGCCTTTGCCATGGAATCCGATTATTCATGAATGGAGATAGTGCCCTTATGTAAGGGACCCCAGAGAGTTCTCTCGCTCTCTGTCCACTGTGTGAGGATACAATGAGAAGTCAGCCATCTGTATCCAGGAAGAGGGCCCCCACCAGAACCTGGACATACTGGCACTCTGATCTCAAAATTCCAGCCTCCAGACCTGTGAGCAATAAATTTCTGTTGTTCTTAAGCAACCCAGTTTATGGTACTTTGTTATAGCGACGAGGCCTTTCTGCAGTCCTGTTGGAGCTGGACTGAGGCCTCAAATGCCCAGAGTTCATATGCTCTGAGAGGCTTCTTTCTTTTTCTTTCTTTCCTTTCTTTCTCTTTCTTTTTTCTTTCTTTCTTTCTTCTTTCTTTCTTTCTCTCTTTCTTTCCTTCTTTCCATCTTTTGTTTTTTTTTTGAGCAGAGTCTCACTCTGTCGCCCAGGCTGGAGTACAATGATGTGATCTCAGCTCACTGCAACCTCTACCTCTTGGGTTCGAGTGATTCTCCTGCCTCAGCCTCCTGAGTAGCTGGGGTTACAGGTGGGTGCCACCACGCCCAGTTAATTTTTCTATTTTAAGTATAGACGGGGTTTTGCCATATCGGCCAGGCTGATCTCGAACTCCTGACCTCAGATGATCTGCCTTGGCCTACCAAGTGCTGGGATTACAGGTGTGAGCCACCTCGCCCAGTCTCCAAGAGGCTTTTTGTGTCTACAATGTGTGTGCACGTGCACACACACACACACACACGTTCATTCAGCTCAATGCAACAAGCCACTTTCTGCTGTTTAAGATGAGACAGGCACTGTGCTAGGTGCTGGGGATGCAGAAATAAACGAGGCACAGTTTTTGTCCTTAAGAAAAGCATGATTTTGTAGGAAACCACAAAAGAAGGAAGCATCATCACGTGGTGTGTTCTGTGCCATGGCTAAGATGAACTCAAGTAAGAGACATCTAACCCGCCCCATGCCTCTAATTCTGTTGCATATGCTTCCTAGATTGATCAAGAGCCATGTTTCATACACAGGAGGGGATTCATTTATTGGGGGATGTGTTTTTTTGAGTGACATGTTCTCAGGAGAAAGGAGAGAGGAGGTAGCACAGGGCAGGAGAGTCGCTAACGGTGGTGACTCTGGAGGAGGCTCAGCCTGGTCCCGCAGGGAGCTCTGTATACACAGTTCACAGTTGGTTTGTTTTTGTTTCATTTTGTTTTGTTTTTTTGAGATGGAATCTCACTCTGTCACCCAGACTGGAGTGCAGTGGTGTGATCTCGGCTCGCTGCAACCTTCACCTCCCTGGTTCAAGCAATTCCCCTGCCTCAGCCTCCTGAGTAGCTGGGACTACAGGCGTGTGCCACACGCCTGGCTAAGTTTTTTGTATTTTTGGTAGAGGTGGGGTTTCACCATGTTGGCCAGACTGGTCTCGAACCCCTGACCTCAGGCAATCCGCCCACTTCTGCCTCCCAAACTGCTGGGATTACAGGCGTGAGTCACTGCACCAGGCCTCACAGTTAGTTATTAATTATTTCCTTCACTGAGGTAAGGGGTGGGCCCTTTACGCCCTTGTGAATCAGTCATTGGCTGTGGGCTGCTCTGGGGGTGGAGGCAGACCAGGTGAGACTGCTCCCACTTGACCGAGGACAGCCCTCTAGGAAAAGGCACAACTCTAAGCTGTTAGCAGGCCAAGACTCACAGAGGCAGGGCATCAAGGCGCCAAGTGCATCTTTGAACAATTTCTCCTTCTCCATCCCCAACCCTTCACATCAGATAGGCCCCCAGGCCCGGAGACACTGCAGATAGAAAAATCAAGTTTGGCCAGACATAGTAACTCGTGCCAGTAATCCCAGCACTTTTGAGAGGCTGAGGCGGGAGGATCACTTGAGCCCAGGAGTTTGAGAGCAGCCTGGGCACCAAATCAAGGCTGTAAAAAAATGAAAAAACTTTACCAGAGCCAGGCGTGGTGACTCACACCTGTAATCCCAGCACTTTGGGAGGCTGAGGCAGGTGGATCACCTGAATTCAGGAGTTCAAGACCACCCTGGCTAACATGTGAAACCCTGTTTCTACTAAAAAATACAATAAATTAACCAGGTGTGGTGGCGCGTGCTTGTAATCCCAACTACTCGGGAGGCTGAGGCAGGAGAATCACTTGAACCCGGGAGACGGAGGCTGCAGTGAGCCAAGATCACACCATTGCACTCCAGCTTGGGCAACAAGAGAGAAACTTCATCTAAAAATATATATATAAATGTATAAATAAAACTTTTGCCAGATACAGTGGCTTGTGCCTGTGGTCCTAGCTACTCAGGTGGCGGAGGCAGGAGGATGTCTTGAATCCAGGAATTTGAGGTTGCCATAGCTATGATCATGCCACTGCATTCCAGCCTAGGTAACAGAGCAAGAACCTGGCTTAAATAAATAAATAAATAAAGTCAAGTTTGCAGCTGTCATTGACTGTCAGCTGAAAAGACCCTTAAAGATCACCTGATCCATCCTCTTCATTTTGATGATGAGGCCTGAAGAGGTTCAGTCATTTGTCTATGGCTGTGTGACAAACTCCAAAGCCATAGGGGCCAGACAGGGAAAACCGATGCTGTCTAAGATTCTAAGGAGTGGTGGGGACTGCGGTAAACTGGAGACAAGGGTTTCTCTAATGGGTCCGCAGCAGCCTGGTTCCTACAGCCATGAGGGAATGAGGGCCCAGAGTGATTGGTGACTCTGAATTTCCCCAGAGAAGCTGGAAGTCGTGTGTGTGTGTGTGTGTGTGTGTGTGTGTGTGTGTGTGTGTTCCATGTGAAATCTGTTTTGAAATGTTGGCAACTCTTGGAAATTCTTGAGAACACTGTATGGGCCAAGGAAAATATGTCAGTGGGTGAGACTTGGCCCCAGGGTCAGCAGTGTGCAGTATCTGGTCTATGGCCTGAGGCACGTGGGAAGAGCAGCAAGGATTCCTGGATTAAGGGGCTTTCTATCATGCCAGTAACAGGACGAGAGAAGAAACAGACCAGACCTGGGAGGAGGGAAGGAGGAGGGCTCCAGAGGAAGGAAATGGAAACAGAAAGAGAAACCTGGGGTTTGGAGTTGTGTTGGGGGGTATTCATCTCCAGGGTCTCCAGGGGAAGCTGGAAGGGGAAGCCCAGGGCTTACTGGTATTGTTTTGTTTCATTTTGTTTAAATTAAGGTGAAATTTACATAACATTAACCATTTTAAAACATACAATTCAGTGGCCTAAAATACAAAAAAAACTAGCAGCGTGGTGGTGAGTGCGTGTAGTCCCAACTACTCAGGAGGCTGAGGCTCCCACTTGAACCCAGGAGGCAGAGGTTGCAGGGAGCCGAGATCGAGCCTCTGCACTCTAGCTGACAACAGAGCAACATGCAAGACTCTGTCTCAAAACAAAACAAAACAAAACAAAACCTGAGGAGTATTTGCTCGGTCTCTGTGAGACTGGAAGCACATCAGGGATTTCTGCATCTTGGCTGAGTAGCCCCAGGTCTGGAGAAAAGGGCTGAGGAGGAGAGAAAGACACCAAGGAGACATCAAGGGAAACGGTGCCAGAGAGAAATTGCCAGAGAGAAATTCAGATGAACAGGGAAGGGCCAGTGAGTGTGTGTGCGTGTGTCCACGTGTGAATGAGTGTTTGAGAGTGTGTGTGAATGTGTCCATGTGTGAATGAGTGAGTGTGTGTGCATGCGTCCATGTGTGAATGAGTATCTGAGAGTGTGTGCATGCATGTGTGCATCCATGTGAATGAGTGTGTGTGCGTGCATCCACGTGTGTTTCTGTGTATGCATGCGTACGTCCACGTGTGAATGAGTGTGTGCGTGCATGCGTCCACATGTGAATGAGTGAGTGTATATGTGTGTGTGTGCGTGTGTGCATCCATGTGTGAATGAGTGAGAGGGTGTGTGCATGCATGCATGTGTCTACATGTGAATGAGTGAGTGCATGCATCTACGTGTGAATGAGTGTGTGTCTGTGTGAATGAGTGAGTGTGTGCATGTGTGCATGCGTCTGTGAATGTGTGCGTGTCCATGTATGAGTAAGTGTCTGTAAATGTGCATTTTGTGTACATTTAAGAATTGCGTGTGTATGAATGTGTGTATTGTGCATGCACATGTGTCTGTGAGTGTAAGAGACTAAAAAATGTATGTGAATGAGTCTAATGTGTGAATGTGTTTTGAGAGTGTGCGTCTGTGTGTGTGTGTTGTGTGTACCTGTGAGACGTGTGTGTGTGAACACACGTCCATGTGTAAATGTCTGGAAACACTTGTGAATGTGTCTCTGTGACAATGAGTGTGAGCCTCTGTGTGTGAACATGTCTGAATGAGGGCATGTGAGTGTGTGTGTGGGGGTGCTTGTGTGATTGTGTATGTTTGTATTAGTGTGTCTGGGAGAGTGTGTGTGTATGCACATGTCTATGAGTATGTATGCATGTTTGAACAAGTGTCATGTATGTGTGACTTCATGTGTGTGATTGTGTGTGTGTCTGTGTGTCTCTGGGAGAGTGTGTGTTGTGTGTGGACTTGTCTCTGAGTGTGTGTGCATGTATGAATGTGTGTCCTGTGTGTTACTGTGTGTGCCTGTATGAGTGTGTCTAGGAGAGTGTGTGTTGTGTGCACATGTCTGTATGTGTGCATGTGCGCATGAGTGTTGTGCATGTGTGTGATTTTGTGTGTGTCATGTGTCTGTGTCTGGGAGAGTGTGAGTGTTGTATGTGGACATGTCTGAGTGAGTGTGCATGTGTGAATGAATGAGTGTCGTGTGTGTGATTGTGTGTGTATGAGTGTGTCTGGGAGACTGGGGTGTGTGAATGAGGGGCATGTGTGAGTGTGTGTGTGTGCGCATGTCTGTGTATCACGGATGAGGAGCTGGGAGGAGCAGGGAGCTGAAAGCCTCCTGGGCCATTGATCTGGGAATTCCACTGTGACTCCAGCTGTGGCTGCCCATTTGGCTGGATGCTAGGGGCAGCAACGCGGTGGGGTCTGAAAGAGGAATGACCCTCTCTGGGTTTTGTCTTGATGAGAGGAAATTTTTTGCCCAAGGCAACAGTCCCCCCTGGCGTGTGCCCTCCACTGTGGGTGACTGGGAACTCTGAGAGCCCAGGGATCCTCTTCAAACCCAATTTGCATTAGAAATCAATGTGGGTTTCTTTTTTTCCCCCCCTTGAAGCCCCAAGATGCCAAAACCCTTGAGCAAGTAATAATGATGCTTTTCAGACCAGGACTTCAAGCTGCTTCACTGTGATTAGTCTCCTTTCAGACACAGGAAAACTGGGGTGACTTAAAGGAATTCTGCTGACAGGTCAAAGGGAGGCTGTGGCCTTCCCACCAAGGTGACCCCAGGGGTCACAGAAACCTCAGCTCCATGCTGGGTCCCCCTTACCTGGGGGCCATGGCACAGGGAGATCCTGCTGGTTTCTATGCAGAAGGAAATTGAGTCTCTTGTGGCTGTCTCCAGGCTGTAACCCTGCAGGCTGAGGCTGTCCGTCCTCGGTGGGCGGGCGCGAAAGGCATAGATTCCAAAGATCCTTCTGTGGTCAGCTCTGACTGGAGGTAGTGGAGTGTCATGGAATAAGAGGCAGCTTATCCATGACCTCAGTTTCCCCATCTGTAAAATGAGGATAGTATCCTCCTCCATAGGGCTGATTGTCCGAGAGCTAAATTGACGTGGAAGTTTAGCACAGCATAGGTTCACACTCAGGAGTAGTAAACCGCTAGAATTATAGCATCTTTATTAGCATCATCGTCATCATCAATATCATCATCAACTCATGAAAAAAACACTTCTGGCCGGGCACGGTGTAATCCCAGCACTTCGCGAGGCTGAGGCGGGCGAATCACCTCAGGTTGAGAGTTCGAGACCAACATGGAGAAACCCTGTCTCTACTAAAAATACAGAAATTGTCTGGGCGTGTTGGTGCATGCCTGTAATCCCAGCTACTTGGGAGGCTGAGGCAGGAGAATCACTTGAACCCGGGAGGCAGAGGTGGTGGTGAGCTGAGATCGCACCATTGTACTCCAGCCTAGGTAACAAGAATGATACTCCATCTCAAAAAAAAAAAAAAAGAAAGAAAAGAAAAGAAAAAGCCACTTCCTTAGCAAAGGAGGTCCTGAGAATTCCAGAGTTCCAGGATCTGAGGGGGCTAAGAAAACTCACTCCAGGCGGGCACGATGGGAGGCGAAGGCAGGAGGATCACTTGAGACCAGGAGTTCAAGGCCAGCCTGGTTAACATGGCAAAACCCCTACTCTACTGAAAATACAAAAATTAGCTGGGCATGGTGGCCCGTGCCTGTAGTCCCAGCTACTTGGGAGGCTGAGGCACGAGAATCACTTGAAAACAAGAGTCAGAGGTTGCAGTGAGCCAAGATCACGCCACTGCACTCCGGGCTGGGTGACAGAGTGAGACTCTGTCTCAAAAAAAAAAAAAAACTTACCATACACTCCCAGCCCCTCCAGGGCAGTGGTGCTGGTGGATGATGTCAACTCTGCAAAAGCAATGACGAGATTTCTGGTAGCAGGTCACCGTCCCCCGGCTTCCTGAGGACCCTCAGTGAAGTGGGCTGGAGAGGTTCTGAGAAACCCACCATCAAGAATGCTTGACGTCGGGCCAGGGGTGCATGGTGCACGTCTATAGTCCCAGCTACTTGGGAGGCCAAGGTGGGAGGATCCTTTCAGTCCAGGAGTTCAAAACCAGCCTGTGCAACATAGCAAGACCCTGTATTGAAGTTAAAAAAAAAAAGGAAATCAAGGCCGGGAGCGGTGGCTCACGCCTGTAATCCCAGCACTTTGGGAGGCCGAGGCAGGCAGATCACAAGGTCAGGAATTCGAGACCAGCCTGGCCAATATGGTGAAACCCTGTCTCTACTAAAAACACAAAAATTAGGCCAGGCGCGGTGGTTCATGCCTGTAATCCCAGCACTTTGGGAGGCCAAGGCAGGAGGATCATGAGGTCAGGAAATTGAGACCATCCTGGCTAACATGGTGAAACCCCATCTCTACTAAAAATACAAAAAGTTAGCCAGGTGTGGTGGCACACACCTGTAGTCCCAGCTACCCGGGAGGCAGAGGCAGGAGAATCGCTTGAACCCGGGAGGTGGAGGTTGTAGTGAGCCGAGATCGCTCCACTTCACTCCAGCCTGGGTGACAGAGCAACACAGTCTCAAAAACAAACAAACAAACAAACAAACAAACAAACAAACAAACAATTAGCCAGGGATGGTGGCGGGCACCTGTAGTCCAGCCTCGGGAGGCTGAGGCGGGAGAATTGCTTGAACCTGAGAGACAAAGGTTTCATGAGCAGAGATTGTGCCACTGCTCTGGAGACAGAGCGAGACTCTGTCTCTAAAACAAAAAGGAAAAGAAAAAAAAGGAGACGATGGAACGTTTTTGGATTTACTGTGTGAAAGATGTGGACTAAGGATATGTGTTCGTAGCACCCACATGGATGATTGTTCGAAGGGAGTAGGTGTTCTGGAAAGAGGATGGGTTTGGAGGGAACCTCCAAATCCCGCAGACCTGGGTTTGAATCCCCCGTCTGCTCTGTCTTAGCTCTGCGGGTGTGAGTGAACAATGCCACCTTCCTGAGCCTCAGTCACCTTGTTTGTAAAATGGCCACAGTAATAGCCTTGTCAGAGGCACCTGAACCAGGGCAACTCCATCTTGAATAGGAGCTGGGTAATATAAGACTGAGACCTGCTGGGCTGCGTTCCCTAATGGATGGGCATTCTAAGTCGCAGGATGAGATAGGAGGTCGGCACAAAAAACAGGTCATCAAGACCTTGCTGATAAAACAGGCTGCAATAAAGAAGCCAAACCTACCAAAACCAAGATGGTGATGAGAGTGACCTCTGGTCTTCTTCACTGCTACACCCTCACCACCTCCAAGACAGTTTACAAATGCCTTAGTAATGCCAGGAAGTTACCTAATATGGTCTGAAAAGGGGAGACATGAATAATCCGCCCCTTGTTTAGCAATAATCAAGAAATAAGTCCCGGCTAGGTGGGTCAGGCCTGTAATCCTAGCATTTTGGGTGGCCCACGTAAGTGGACTACCTGAAATCAGGAGTTCAAGACCAGCCTGGGCAACATGGTGAAACCCTGTCTCTAGTGAAAATACAAAAATTAGCAGGGCATGGTGGTGTGTGCCTGTGATCCCAGCTACTCAGGAGGCTGAGGCAGGAGAATTGCTTGAACCTAAGAGGCAGAGATTACAGTGAGCTGAGATCGTCCCACTGCACTCCAGCCTGGGTGACAGAGCAAGACTCTATCTCAAAAAAAAAAAAAAAAAGAAAAGGAAAAAAAAGAAATAACCGTAAGAACAGATAGCCAGCAACTCTTGGGCTGCTCTGTGTATGGAGTAGCCATTGTTTTATTCTCTTACTTTCTTAACAAACTTGCTTTCATTTTACCCTATGAATTCGCCCTGAATTCTTTTTTGAACAAGATCCAAGAACCCTCCCTTGGAGTCTGGATGGGGATTCCTTTCCTGGAACAGACTCTCTTGGATGGCATATATCAGATACAGGCACACAGTAGGAGGCTTAAAATAGTGACTCTGTTGGTTTAATCGATTCAATCTGTGAGCGAACCGGTTTGAGACCATCCAAATGATTCTTGACAGTGAAACGGGACATTTATTCAAGCTGAAATATTTACAAAGAACCTAGTATGTGCCAGATCCTAGGAACTCCAAGGGGAATGAAACAGGACCCCTGTTTAGTGGGAACAGAAGGATGCAAGTGTCTTCTGATTACCAGGCTCCCAGGAGATGCCTGTAGGCAACAAGCAGAGGGTGGTGTGTTCCTCTAGGGAGCGTCCCTGGCAGCCTGGCCTCCAGGGAGAGTGGACCCACCCACAGTGTCTTGAGGGACCTGCTGTGGTGGTCCTCAGAGACACAGGGCGACAGTGGCGGGCTTTCTAATCCCAGAAACAAAACAAAAGAAGAAGAAAAATGTTGCTGAGTTGCCCATTGGGAGGGTGTCCTGGAAAGAGAACTGCATTTAGAAACATGGACGTGCGGCCGGGTGCGGTGGTGGCTCATGCCTGTAATCCCAGCACTTTGGAAGGCTGAGGTGGGTGGATCATAAGGTCAGGAGCTCAAGACCAGCCTGGCCAACATGGTGAAACCCTGTCTCTGCTAAAAATACAAAAATTAGCTGGGCATTATGGTGAACGCCTGTAATCCCAGCTACTTGGGAGGCTAAGGCAGGGGAATTGCTGGAACCCAGGAGGTGGAAGTTGGAGTGAGCTGAGATTCTCAAATGCCCGCTGGCTTCTCAAATGCCTGCAGCTGGTGCAAGGCTCTACCTCCAAGATATTTCCACCCCAGACACATCCCAGGGCCCCCTGCACCTCCTGGGAGGGTGAGGATGGATGGATGCGTGCTGCCAGTGCTGGGCACCTGCTTGCTTTCTGGGCAGTGGCTAGGAAATCGCATCTCCTGCCAGAGAGCACCTGCATATCCCAGAGAAAGGAAGGAGTCAGAGCCGTGCAATTCTAGCAGAGGAACACCCATAGGATTCCTTCTGTTATTCCCAAGGTCCAGGCTACCAGGCTGAGTAGGCAGGAAAGAGAATGTGTCTTCATACGGGAAGCCTCGCTGCCCAGAACATGGGACGGATCTAGCTGGAGCTGTGCTTAAACAGCTGTGGAGGCATTATAAATCTCTCTCCCCGAGATGAGGTGCAGAGGCTCTTGACGTGTCCTACTAATGGTAAATCTGCCAGTGCCCACAGAGCAAGCCTTGGACTCTTAGAGCATCAAGGTGAGACTGCCTGCCCCCCTCCAGCCTGTTAATGGTAGCTGTGATATATTCTCTTCCAAATGCGGAAGGCTGCCTCTTTCTTCTTTGGAAGCACAAGGGAGTTTTAACTGTAAAACAGACTGTGCTTCAAATCCCATCTAAATGCCTCATCCTGAAGCTCTGATCTGCCAATTTTCTGCAAATGACACTGGGTGATTTGAATGGGATTAGGCCGGACAGTGGCCCCTGGCTGTTGTGAAAGTTTGTGTGGGTTTTGTTTGTTTGTTTTGGTGCAATCTGTCTTTAAATCTTCACTTTCAAATAAAACTAAAAGTAGTCGTTAGTCTTATTTTTGATTTAGAGTATGTGAAGTTCCATTCCCTGATTTATTACCTTGTAGGTTTACGACTTTGAACAATCACTTCATCTCTTTTAGTTTCCTCATCTGTAGAAAGGTGATTATAAAATCTTTCTTATCAGCTGGAAATGAGATATTTTTGAGTTGTAAATAATCCATGGTACACTGATTAAAAGGCTCTTCAAAAAGAAAAAAGCCCTGATTTGTAGCAGTTGCCAATTTCCATGGTGAAAATACACCCATCATGGCCGATTTTAAGTGACCAACATGATGTCACTGAAAAATAAATTGGGAAGGGGTGCAAACCACCTCCTGAGCTGGTAGGAGGTCACTCCAACCTGCCCCTGAAGACAACAGATACCAACGTTGACTAATTTTTTCAAGAAAAAAATATATACCCAAAGGATATGGGGTAGCTTGCAGAATTTCCAGCAGGCAAATTGAATTTGGAGTTTGTGCATTCAGGAGTAACTCCCAAATCGCCCCAGAAGTCGTTCAATAAGTGAAGATGGTGTACCACTGTCCCCTCTGTCATAGATACAATTATATCCTCCCTTATAGCCAACAATTCTGGACACTGGCCAGTGCCACTAAAACTGGAGCCACTGACATCTCTGAAAATGCCATGTAGCCGCTGGGATGCCACTACTCCCAGTAGGCACTGAGGAGTATGGTTTCTATTTTCTCCACAATTAGTGTCTCATTTAATCTGGGAAAGTGTACCTGATTGGTAGAGCCAAGTCATGTGCCTGTGCCCTAGCTGCAAGGGAAGCTGGGAAAGGGAGTGTGTTAGTTTCTTGTGACTGCTGTAATGAATTCTCTAATGCTGTAATGAAGTCTCTAGAGGAGGAGCCTTCCTTCTCTTCTAGCTTCTGTATCTCTCCTCCTCTATGTGTCTCCTATACTATTACTTGTTATTGCATTTAGGGCCCACTCAGATAATCCAGGATGATCTTGATCTTACTTAAGCTTAATTACATCTGCAAACACATTTTTTTCCAAAAAGAGTCAAAAGGTAAATATTTTCAGCATCAAGGATCATACAGTTGCAACTACTTAACTTTTGCTGTAGCATAGAAACAGCATAGACAATATGTAAATGAATGGATGTGGCTGTTTGCCAATAAAACTTTATTAACAAAAACAAGTGGTGGGCCAGATTTGGCCTATAGATTATAGATGGCTGATTCCTGTTCCAGAACATGAAAGAGCCCAGCTTGTGGCGAGCACTCAGTAACTGTGGGTTGAATCTTTGATCTACAGTGTGTGTATCGAACATGGGTGACCATGCAAGGGAGAAATTAATAAAGAATTCAAACAGCGCTAATGCTCTGTGGCCCACATTCTTTTTTTTTTTCTCGGTTTGTCCCCAGGCTGGAGTGCAGTGGCACGATCTTGGCTCATTTCAACTTCTGCCTCCCAGGTTCAAGTGATTCTCCTGCCTCAGGTTCCCCAGTAGCTGGGTCTACAGGCACGTGCCACCATGCTCAACTAATTTTTGTGTTTTTAGTAGAGATGGGGTTTCACCATGTTGGTCAGGCTGGTCTCAAGCTCCTGGCCTCAGGTGATCCACCTGCCTTGGCCTCCCAAAGCGCTGGGATTGTAGGTATGAGCCATTGCACACTGATTTTTTTTGTATTTTTTGTAGAGATGGGGTTTTGCCACGTTGCCCAAGCTGGTCTCAAATTCCTAGACTTAAGCAATCCACCTGCCTCGGCTTCCCAAAGTGCTGGAATTACAGGTGTGAACCACCTTGCCCAGATTCACATTCTTGAATAGACTACCTAAAGATGAAAAATTGGACCCCCAAAAATAAATACACAAAAATCAAGTTTGTGAGATGAGTTTTACCTGTTTTGAAACCCAGGACTAATGTGGCTTAAAATTTGATCCCTGGGGCTGGGAGCAGTGGCTCATGCCTGTAATCCCAGCACTTTGGGAGGCGGAGGCAGGCAAATCACTAGGTCAGGAGTTTGAGACCAGCCAGGCCAAGAGACCCACCTGACTAATGCGGTGAAACCCCATCTCTACTGAAAACATAAAAATTAGCTGGGCGTGGTGGTGGGTGCCTGTAATCCCAGCAGGAGAATTGCTTGAACCTCGGAGGTGGAGGTTGCAGTGAGCTGAAATTGCAACATTGCACTCCAGCCCAGGCAACAGAGCAAGACTACAACTCAAAAAAAAAAAAATGCTGATCCCTGGTTTCATGCTCAGCGACAGCATCCAGCCAGAGACTGGGGTGCCTCTGGTCACCAGGAAGACCAGGGAAGAATGTAGAGGGATTTACACAAATTTACCCCACTGGAGGAGAAACAGAGGCAAAAGCCTAACGTGTCCCGCTGACAAAGAGCAGAAACGATCAAGTACTGCCTCCCTCAGGAGTGAATCACGTGAAATCCGGATTTTCTACTTCCAGGATTGCAAAACATCACAAGAAACAAGAGTCTGAAGGGCAAAAGAAACATAAAGAGTGCTAGTGTGAAAAATAAATCAGCTTTGAAGGCTGCCAGACCTGGGTCCAAATCTCAGCTGCCTGGTGACCCAGACCAGTCACTTTAGTCTCCAAGCCTCAATTTCCATATCTATAAAATGGGGAGTGCTAGACCCATCTCATCTCCCGGTTACTAGAGTTAAACTAGACAATTTTCATCATAAAACATGGCACCTGGCCAGGCATGGTGGCTCACGCCTATAACCCCAGCACTTTGGGAGGCCCAGGTGGGTGGATCACCTGAAGTCAGGAGTTCAAGACCAGTCTGACCAACATGGTGAAACCCTGTCTCTACTAAAAATACAAAATTAGCTGGGCATGGTGGCGTGTGCCTGTAGTCCCAGCTACTTGGGAGACTGAGGCAAGAGAATGTCTTGAACCCGGGAGGCTGAGGTTGCAGTGAGCCGAGATTGCACCACTGCACTCCAGCCTGGGTGACAGACCAGGACCTTGTCTCATAAAAAGAAAAAAACAATAACAAAAAAGCATCTATTCAGTGCTCAGTAAATATTAATTCCTTGCAAGCATGACAATGGAATGAAGACTGAAGTTTTCTGTTTTTTTTAGACAAAATCTTGCTGTGTTGCCCAGGCTAGAGTGCCATGGCGTAATCTTGGCTCACTGCAATCTCCACCTCCCAGATTCAAGCAATTCTCCTGCCTCAGCCTTCTGAGTAGCTGGGATTATAGGCGCTTTCCACCACACCCAGCTAATTTTTGTATTTTTAGTCGAGATGGGGTTTCACCCTGTTTGTCAGGCTGGTCTCAAACTCCTGACCTCTTGATCTGCCTGCCTCGGCCTCCCAAAGTGCTGGGATTACAGGCATGAGCCACTGCACCTGGCCATTGGTTTTTTTTCTTTTTAAGACAGGGTCTTGCTCTGCCGCCCAGACTGAAGTGCAGTGGCACGATCATAGCTCACTGAAGTCTCCAACTCCTGAGCTCAAGTGATCCTCCTGCCTCAGCCTCCTGAGTAGCTGGGACTACAGGCATGGGCCACCACACTTGGCTAATTTTTAACAATTTTTGTAGAAACTGGAGTCTATGTTGCCCAGGCTAGTCTCGAACTCCTGGCCTCAAGCAATCCTCCCGCCTTGGCCTCCCAAAGTGCCAAGATTAGAGGCATGAGCCACTACCTGCTGCGTAGGAGTGAAGTTTTGAAAACTTTCATACCAGAATATATATAGCCAAGTAAGTGTGGTTCTTTAAAGGAGGATCCTGGGGAAGCCAGACCCGTGACAAGCCACACTGTCACCGCACAGCACATTTTGGGAGTTGGTCTCTGACTAGCCTTCAGTGCCTCTGCAGTTTCTCCTGACTCTCCTCAGTAGTGGCAGATTCCCATTCTTGGAGAGTGGACTCAATTTTTAGACAGAGTCCAAGGTTAGATAGAGGGTCTAATGAAGAAAGAAAGAGATGAAGCTGGCTGGGATCGCTTTAGAGAACACCTGTGGCCCACAGGTCTGAATGAATAACAATAATAAATAATAAAATAGTAATTGTAAAATAATGAGCAGAGGTTACTTGTATGGCTTGGAGCTTGGTTCTAAAGGAAATCCCCAGAGAGGAACTCCCAAAAGGTTCTGTGGCCAGGAGCAGCCTCTCACGCCTGGAATCCCAGCACTTTGGGAGACCAAGGTGGGTGGATCACTTGAGGTCAGGAGTTCGAGACCAGCCTGGCCAACATGGTGAAACCCTGTCTCGACTAAAAAAAATGCAAAATTTGGCCAGGCACAGTGGCTCACAACTGTAATCCCAGCACTTTGAGAGGCCAAGGTGGGTGGATCACTTGAGGTTAGGAGTTCAAGACTAGCCTGGCCAACATGGTGAAACCCCGTCTCTACCAAAAATACAAAAAGTAGCCAGGCATGGTGGCACATGCCTGTAATCCCAGCTACTCGGGAGGCTGAGGCAGGAGAATCACTTGAACCTTGGAGGCGGAAGTTGCAGTGAACCGAGATTGCGCCACAGCACTCCAGCCTGGGGGACAAGAGCGAAACTTTGTCTCAAAAATAATAATAATAATAATAAATACAAAATTAGCCAGGTATGGTGGTGCATGCCTGTAATCCATTACTCGGGAGGCTAAGGCAGGAGAAGTGCTTGAACATGGGAGGTGGAGGTTGCGGTGAGCTGAGATCTTGCCATGGCACTCCAGCTTGGGCGACAGAGTAAGACTCCATCTCAAAAAAAAAAAAAGGCTTTAGATTTGGAACTTTGATGAAATAAGTGACTAAGACCCTGGAGGCAAACAGCTATACTTGTTTGGAAGGGCAAGTTCTGGGGCGTTTGTAGTCTCTGTATGTTAGAATCGTATCTTGTAGGATTCATTCAATCGTTCAACTTTTTTTCCCTCTTTTTAAATTTGAGACAGTCTTGCTCTGTTGTCTAAACTGGAATGCAGTCGCGCAATCTCAACTCACTGCAACCTCCACCTCCTGGATTCAAGAGATTCTCGTGCCTCAGCCTCTGTAGTAGCTGGGATTACAGGCACCCGACATCTTGCCTGGTTAATTTTTGTATTTTCAGTAGAGACAGGGTTTCGCCATGGTGGCCAGGCTGATCCCGAACTTCTGGCCTCAAGTGATCCGCCCACCTCAGCCTCCCAAAGTGCTGGGATTACAGATATGAGTCACCTTGCTCGGCCTCATTCAACAATTTTTTTTTTAAAGAGATGGGATCTCCCTCTGTTACCCAGACTGTAGGACAGTGGTGTGGTCACAGCTCACTGCAGCCTCGAACTTCTGGGCTCAAGAGATCCTCCCACCTCAGCCTCCTGTGAAGCTGGGACTACAGGAATGCATCACCACATCCAGCTAATTTTTTATTTTTATTTTTGTAGAGATGGGGCCTTGCTATGTTACCCAGGCTGGTCTTGAACTCTTAGCCTCATGCGATCCTCCTGCCTCTACCTCTCAAAGAATAAGGATGTAGGTGTGAGCCATTGTGGCCAGCCCTCATTCAACATTTACTGAGCATTAAGCCCTGTGATAGGCACTGGGTGTCTGCCGAATATGACTTGGTCTCTACACTCAGGTTTGCAGCCATAAAGAGATATTATCACAATTCTAATGAGGGAACATCTGGACAATGCCACCGTGGTCTGTGCAAACGGTGCCCCTAGAGTTGTGCAGTGCGCAGCCTGTACAATGATGTGTGGTAGCCTTGCTTCATGGGAGGAAGAAAGGTGGAAGTGAGTTATACTCATGGGGTCAGGGAGATATTTGATCTCGAGCATTAGGGAGGTGAAGAAGTTTTTAAGGCAGAAGCTGGTAGAAGGGAGGAGGAAATTCCAGACCCAGGAACAGGGTGTCCTGAAGTACAGAGAAGGGCAAGGTATGTTCCGCAAGTGCTGAGACATCTGGCAAACTACAGGGAGGAGGCAGGCGGGCTGCGGGCAAGGAGGATGAGGGGACTGATTTTTCCAGTGCGTGAGTCAAGATCCCTCAGGGGCTTCTGGGGGAGTCCATGAGGCTGCTGAATGTCAGGCATTCCATTCCTCTGAGTGGACCTCGCAGCCTCTGTTGGAGGGAAAGATTGGAGAAGGAACACGGGCCTTGGCGAGACGCAGACCAGGTCTGGATCCCAACTCTGTAGGCTGTAGATGGTGTGTTCTCCTGCAAATTCCTTAACCGCTCTGAACAGGAGTTTCTTTATCTGCAAACTAGAGGTCACAGGTGGGGTGCAGTGGCTCACAGCTGTAAATCCCAGCACTATGGGAGGCCAAGGCGAGAGGATGGCTTGAACCCAGGAGTTCAAGACCAGCCCAGGCAATACAGCAAGACCCCCCATCTCTACAAGAAATTTTAAAAATTAGCCAGGCATAATGGCGTGTGCCTGTGGTCTCAGCTACTTGGGAGGCTGAGTTGGGAGGATCCCTTGAGCCTGGGAGGTTGAGGCTGCAGTGAGCTATGATCACGCCACGGGTGACAGGGTGAGACCTCGACACACACGCGCGCGCGCGCACACACACACACACACACACAAATAAAAAATAGAAGTCACAGTCATGCCTACTGTTAAGGACTGGTGACACAGTAGGTGCTGTAAAAATTATCTTCTTTCCTCTCCAAGCTCTGGTCTCTGTCAATCTCTTTATGTAGGTCTCTTTGTGTAGGGGACGGGAACCAATAATTAGGGTGCTGACACCAGCCCTCTGCAGGTTGAGTAAGCAGGCGATTGTTGCAATTTCTGAAAGTCTCTAGCTATTTGGCCCAAGTTACCACATTTCTCGTTAGCCGCGCAAGCCCTTTCTCTGGATTGAGCCTTGCCCTCGCTCCACAGTGGTCTTTTAAAATGCAAATCTGCCCCTTTGAGTCTCCAGTGCCTCAGGGTAAACTACTTTTATCAGTGTTTTCCATCAGCCCTGGAATGGGGAGGTAATGGGCGTCGCATACCTAGTGCTGGGAGGGAGGGAACCGATGGGGCTCGCTCGTTCGTCCCCAGACAGATGGCAAGGAAGCCCCTGGGACTGGAATCGGAAGGAAGAAGGGAAAGTCTGTCGAGGGCATCGAATTCCCCCATGCATGGTGTTGTGTGGGGTCCTCTATGCCCCACATTAACCTGGGTCTACGAGTGCAGGCAAGATGGGGCGGGGCTGGCGTCCAAGCTCTGAGGAGGCCCAGGTCCTGCCCTCCCGGGACTCACAGTCTGGCTGGAAACCAAGCATAAACAGATAAGCAAGATACAAAGGGGCAAGGTGACGCTGGAATCATAATGGTTACCTGTTTTCTGAGAATTCAGTATGAACAAGGTCTCATGCTAAGAAGCTTATCACTTGTTATCTCTACGCCTTGAGTAGCCACTTTGACTGCTGAGGAAACTGAGGCCCAGAGGGGCTAAAAATGACTTACCCAAGGTCAGAAAGCCAGCAAAGGGCATAGACTCCACAAGCCAAGTTGTCAACTGCTGTGTTGGCCGGGCGCTGTGGCTCACTCCTGTGATCCCAGCACTTCGGGAAGCTGAGGCAGGCGGATCACTTGAGCCCAGGAGTTCAAGAGCAGCCTGGGCAACATGGCGAAACCCTATCTCTACTAAAAATACAAAAATTACCTGGGTGTGGTGACACACCCCTGTAATCCCAGTACTTGGGAAGCTGAGGCGGGAGACGCGCTTGAACCTAGGAGGCGGAGGTTGCAGTGAGCCGAGAGCTACACCAGTGCACTCAGGCCTGGGTGATGGAGCAAGACTCTGTCACAAAAACAAAAACAACCCAAAAAACAAATAAAACAAAGTCAACTGCTGTGTTTTATAGTGTCAGAACCACGTGAACCAGGGCAAGTTCATCTTGAATAGGGGCTGGGTAAAATGAGGCTGAGACCTACTGGGCTGCATTCCCAGACAGTTAAGGCATTCTAAGTCACAGGATGAGATAGGAGAAGGTCAGCACAGAATACGCATCATAAAGACCTTGCTGTTAAAACACACTGCAGTAAAGGAGCCGGCCAAAACCCACCAAAACCAAGATGGAATGAGAATGACCTCTGGTCGTCCTCACTGCTACACTCCCACCGGCGCCATGACAGTTGACGGTTGCCATGGCAACGGCAGGAAGTCACCCTATATGGTCTAAGAAAGGGAGGCATGAATACTCCACCCCTTGTTTAGCATCTCATCAGAAATAACCATAAAAATGGGCAGCCGGCAGCCCTTGGGGCTGCTCTGTCTGTGGAGTAGCCATTCTTTTATCCCTTAATAAACTTGCTTCCACTTTGCACTGAGGACTCACCCTGAATTCTTTCTCGCGCAATCCAAGAACCCTGTATTGGGGTCCGGAGGGGACCTCTTTCTTGCAACCATAGGACCAGCCCTGGAAGATCAGGGTTCAAGCGTGGGGTTTGTCCCCTCTGCCGGGCTCGAGGGCCGGCTCGGCTGTTGCTTCTCATTGCAGCATCTCGGACAAGACCAAACCACTCTAAGCCTCTACTGTCTCATTCATGAAGATGAAATAAAAGAGAGAATTGCAAATTTGAAATAGGACAATATAAAAATAGGTATGAAATAAAGTCTCCCTGTGGGTGCAAAACGTAGAATAATGTAAACCTCTCCAAAAAAAGAAAAAAAAAAAGCATCAATAATCACATCCTTTTGGAGCTGAGTGGGCCAAATGAAGCCCAAACCACGGCGCACTATTGCCTTGTGTTAGCGACACTTTCGTTGATAAATGAAACCTTCCCAAGGTTATCCTTGGGTTATTTGAGGTTTTATTTATGCAAAGATCTTCAAGAATGCATCCCTTTCTAAAACGTGACCTCCCTTATTACTGTATATGTGTATGTTTAAAAAGATGTAACACATATAAATTATGGGTCCCCATATGGCTCCTTCTACGGACTTAGTTGCATTCAAAGAGCTACAGTCTAGCTATCAAATACTAATTAAATCCATACCGTATGTAGTCCAAACCCCGCAGCAACAGCGAATACAAGCTGTGCCCTCGTTTTTCCCATTCCAAACTCCAAACTCCCAGATGCATTCCCCTCCCTCCTTTCTCCCAGCTCGTTATGGGGACAGAATAAGTTTCTCTAAAAAGTCCTGCTGTCCACCTTTCTCACTGTCTCATCTCAAGTCTCCATTTTATTTATTTATTTTGTTAGAGCCAGGATATCACTCCCCTGTCCCAGGCTGGAGTGCAGTGGCATGATCATACCTCACTGGAGCCTCAAATTCCTTGGCTCAAGTGATCCTCCTGCCTCAGCCTCCTGAGTAGCTGTGACCTACAGGCTCGTACCACTGCACCTGGCTAATCTTTTTTTAAAAAGACTTTTTAGAGATAGGCATCTTACTATGCTGCCCAGGCTGGTCTCAGCCTCCTGGCCTCAATCAATCCTTCTGCCTCAGCCTCCCCAGTAGCTGGGATTACAGGCACACAGCACCATGCCTGGCCCAAGTATTTATTGAATGGGTGGTCTACATTGTTAAGGACTTAGACCTAGGCTGGCAAGGACTCTTGGGAGAGAATGGGAAGAAAGTGAGAAACACCAGCGTTAGTAGATTGCAGAGCTCTAGTCCAAGACTAGCCCTTGGTCTCAGCTCTCTGCACCCTCCTGGAAGCCTCCCTATGCCTTGTTGATAACCATTCCCTCCCCTCCCCTTAGCTGCCTCCTCTGCTGGCCTATCTGTTCCTTCTTTAGGAGTGATCAGCCATGGATTGTCTCTTTAATGTCCTTTCCCTGGGGTCCCCAGGCACACTTAGCCACTCCTCAGCTCTGCATTCCACTCACCACACGTGCACTTCCTTGACAGTGATCTGCAATGATTTGTCTACAGGTAAATTTCATCTCTAGGCTATGAGCTTCCAAAGGGCAAGGACAGATTCACTTCCATTCCCTATCCTCAGCACTGAGCCCTGCAGACATAATAGGTGCTCAATAAATATCGCTACATAACAGAGGCCCAAGAAAGGCCTTTGGAATTGAACTGAATTGAAAAAGATAGTGAAGACTAACGATCCTGAGCATAGGGAATGACATTCCTCTGGAGGAGGCTTAGCAAAGGCTGACTGTCTCATTTCTCATTTGTAGCTCTCCTGGATGGTCTGAGTAGCACAGCCACAGCCCAAACCCTGCCCCACCCTGCATGTGGGGACCCAGGAAATTCAGGACATCTGAAGGACCCGACACAACACCGTGCACGGGGTTGAATGAGTATGCCCCAGTGCTCTTTTTTGTTTGTTTTTGAGATGGAGTCTCACTCTGTCGCCTAGGCTGGAGTGTAGTGGTGCAACCTCGACTCACTGCAACCTCTGCCTCCTGGGTTTAAGCGATTCTCCTGCCTCAGCCTCCTGACTAGTTGGGATTACAGGTGCACGCCACCACGCTTGGCTAATTTTTGTATTTCTGGTAGAGATGGGGTTTCACATGTTGGTCAGGCTGGTGTTGAACTCCTGACCTCGTGATCCACCTGCCTCGGCCTCCAAAAGTGCTGGGATTACAGGTGTGAGCCACTGCGCCCGGCCTGGTGCTCTTTTATTTCTTCCTTCCAATTCCAATCCGAGGAACTTCCTTGCCATCTCTCTGGGGGCAAAAGAATCAAGCTCTGTGCCCTCCCTTCCAGCACAAGGTATGCACCCCCCATTTCTCTGTGGCACACCTTTCCATTCCAGGGTTGATGGAAAACACTGATAAAAGTAGTTTTCCCCGAGTGGGTAGGCAGACACCCTTGGTATGCCGTATCCCTAACTGAGGTAGATCATTTCCAAAGACTCCATCTCATATGCCCTTTTGCGATGGCTTTTGCTACTCCTCCCATCCAAAGGAAGAATTCCTTATCCTCTCCTTGAATCTGGGCTGGCCTGGTGCCTTACTTTTAGCAACAGAACTCAGGAAAAGTGAGGCTGGGCAACTTCCAGGCCTTGCACTTCTATTTTCACTTTCTTGGAACCCAGCCACCATGTAAAGAAGCCTCAGCTATCCTTCTGGAAAGGCCACATGGAGGAGGACCAAGCACTCCAGCTGACAGCCAAAACCAAGTGCCAGGCATGTGAGTGAGGTCATCTTGGGTCTTCCAGCTCCAGCCAAGCCCCAGGGTGACTGCAGCCACATGAGTGAACCCAGCTGATACCATGTGAAGTGGAAGAACCGCCCAGTGGGGCCCTGCCCGTATCTCTGGCTTACAGAGCCATGAGCAATAACATAGTTGTTATGTTAAGTCACTGTGCGTTTGGGGTGGTTTGTTACACAGCCATAGATAACTGATACATTTAACTTTTTTTCTGTAATGAGCAGAAAAATTGGGGACAGGGTGGTCTATGGCTTCTGAGCTGGGACTTAGGGTATCATTAGAATTCAGGCTTCTCTGTTTTTGTTTTGTTTAGCTTAAAAGAATACAGAGTCTCAACTTGGTGATCAAAGTTAGCATCCCAGAATGAGGCAAATCGACAGCATGTGTCACCTGCTAGCATGCACTGTGAATGAAAGCGCGTCACCTCAATCTACCTGTGAAGAAACAGTGACAAACCCAAACTGAGGGATGTTCTAGAAAATCTCTGACCTGTGCTCTTGAAAAATGTCAATTTTATGAAAGACATAAAAAGACACAGGAATAGTTTGAGACTAAAGAAAGCAAAAGAGAGGACAACAAAACGCCATATGACATCTGGGGCTTCCTTTGGTGACAAAGGACATCATTAGCACAAATGGGGAGACCTGGGGGAAGTTTGTAGATTGTACAGTAATGCTGTATTAGTGCTCATTCCTTGCTTTTGATTATCATATTGTGATTTTGTAAGAGAATGTTGCTTGTTTTTAGGAAATCCACAGTGAAGTATTTTGCAGTAAAGAGGTGTTATATCTGAGAAAACAAGCATTTTTCTCCTCTTTATAGCTATATCTACAGAGACGGGGGCGGCAGGTGGCGGGGAAGGATACATGCAGCAAAGTGGAAACGTGGTAACGTTTGGGAAATCTGGGTGAAAGGTACATGGGAATTCTTTGGGTTGTTCTTGCAACTTTTTCCTAAGTCTGAAATTATATTTAAATAAAAAGTAAATTGGGTTGGGCACAGCAGCTCACACTTGTAATCCCAGTGCTTTGAAAGGCCAAAATGGGAGGATCACTTAAGGCCAGGAGTTTGTGACCAGCCTGGGAAACATAGCCAGACCACCCCCCATCTCTACAAAAAAATAAAAATAAAAATTATCTGGGTGTGGTGGTGTGCACCTATAGTTCCAGCTGCTTGGGAGGCTGAGGTGGGAGGATGGCTTGAGCCCAGGAATTCAAGACTGCAGTGAGCGAGGATCATGCCACTGGGTGCCAGCCTGGGTGACAGAGCAAGACCCTGTCTCAAAAATAAATAAATAGGCCAGGCGTGGCGGTTTACGCCTGTAATCCCAGCACCTTGGGAGGCCAAGGCAGGTGGATCACCTGAGGTCGGGAGTTTGAGATCAGCCTGACTAACATGGAAAAACTCTGTCTCTAAAAAAAAAAATAAGAAAAGAAAAGAAAAGAAATAAATAAACAAATAAATAAAGTAAGAAAGAAGTAAATTTTTTAAAAAAAGGGAAAATAAATCATCATGTGTGCATAGCTGCTTCCTAAAGGAAAGAACCAGCTGCCTGGGGCAGGACTATTCAAGATCTCCCTGGAAGTCCCTGGCTCAGAGCAGACTCTTGCCTCTTTCCCCTGTCCCTCTGTCTCTGGTGGCACACAAGTGACAGGGAGCCACTGACCAGCTGGGCTGCCCGCAAGGCCCGGAGCCCGGCATCTGGAAAGGATCAACTGCTACCGCTAAACTCACCCCTCCACCCGCAGCTCAATCTGGGAGTCTCTAAAGGCGGGGCTGAGCCTTGGGGGTTTCGCAGTAAGAATCAACACATCTTCTGAGGAGGCTGTCAGGAAAAAGCCTCCGGAGATCCCTGCAAGCACTTTGCCAAGCCCTCAGTGACAACTTTGCCGTCCTTGCTCATCTGGATCTTGAGGGTTCCTGTCCAGAGGCCACAAAGCACAGGATAACAGAGGGATGGGTGAGCAGATCTTCAGTCAGGACACATCCTGGGTGGTTAGCTATTTTGTCTGCCTGGGGCCGGGAGAGAGGAGAGGATCCCTACCGCCCTCGGGGCGCATAATAAAGTCTCTTCTGGCTTTTGTGCTGAAATCTACATTTTACCTTCACTTTCATCCTTCCTGCACTTCTAACTCAGCACAGGCGGCTTTTCATGGGATTTGGGCCGTGCAGGACTCCCAAGCTCAGCAATGCCAATCATGCATGTTTCTGGGCACAGCTTCCGGAGGAGCGTGGGCTGGGCTGGAAAGAGCCAGGATTTGGAATCTGAGCGAGTCAGGGGGGCATTCTCCGACTCACCACTTCCAGGCTGGGTAACGTTGGTCTAAAGACTTCTCCTAGGGCTGAGCTTAACACCCCCATGTGTAAAATGGAAATAATCAAACACACCTGGGAGGCGAATGAAGCCATATGAAAGTGCCAGGCATAAAGTAGATTTGTCCACAAAACCAACTCTTCAATTCCATCTGCATTTAGTGAACATAGCCTGGGAGCCAGGCATAGCACAAGGCGGGTGGTGGGGGTGGGGGTGGGGGCTAGGGAGCGTCCTGTGCCCCACAGCATGGACACAATACCTGCCCCTCTGTGCTCCTTCACCCTGTTCTCCTTCTCACATGACAACACTGTGGCCCCAGCCCAGCTGCGGGAGCATTTAGGTTCAAATCCACGCCTCGCCTCCAAACCACTGAGGTTAAATTACCCAATGTAACGTGTCTGGTTTCCCTACCTAGTAACAGGTTTAATAATAGTATCTACTGGCCAGGTGCAGTGGCTCACCTGTGTAATCCCAGCACTTTGGGAGGCTGAGGCATCTGGATCACCTGAGGTCAGAAGTTTGAGATCAGCCTGGCCAACATGAGGAAATCCTGTCTCTACTAAAAATATAAAATTAGCTGGATGTGGTGGCGTGTGTCTGTAATCCCAGCTACTTGAGAGGATGAGAACCTGGGAGGCAGAGGTTGCAGTGAGCCGAGACTGTATCACTGCACTCCAGCCTGGGCGACAGAGCGAGACTCTGTCTCAAATAAATAAATAAATAATAATAATAGCAACCACCTCTTAGACTCCTGTGGAGATCAGCCAAGTCCATACATGTAAATTTTCTTCACTAACAGTGACTGCTTCTGTAGCAGATACTGCAGGCCAGACATGGTCTACACTCTTTATTAGTATTGCTCCCATTTTACAGATGAGGAAACTGAGGCGAGGAGAGACTGGGTAATTCAAAAAGACGCAGAGCTGGAATCTGACCCAGGAGTCTGGGTCCAGAGTCAGTGTTCCCAAACTCTGAGTTCCACAGCTGCAGGCATACAGTAAGTGCTCAATTCATGTTAGCTGCTACGAATACAGGGCCTGTTTCATGGGCACGAGACCACTGCAGTCACTCAGGGCCTGGTGCTTAGAAGGGTAACGCTCACTTGAAGCTCTGCAGTCACCAACTTGCACTTTGTAATCATTTTTGCACCAGGGACTCTGCATTTTCATTTTGCCCCGGGCTGTGCAAACTGTGCAGCTGTCCCTGCTGAGTATCTTACAGGGGCAATTGCCTGTTTCTCCTTCCCCCTCCCTCCCTCAACTCTGAGCTCCTTGGGCTGTAAGATTTAGCCAACTCATCTCTACGTCTACCCTTACCCCGTGCCTGGCCTGCAGCAGATGCTCATATTCTGGTTGGGAGCTACAGAGGTGAGCAGAGCCACAGTTGCTGTTCCTGCCCCCACTTCTCCTGAACACCCCAAGAATAGCTTCTAGCCCAGGGAGCCTCGGCAACTGCCTGAGAACAAAACTTTCCCAAAGGTGCAGAGACTGACCAGCAGCCATGGAACCAGGCCTTCCCAGGATGAGAGGTGCAACCAGGGGACCTTGGAGCTCTCTCTGCAAATGTGGAATCCTAGCCAGGCCCGAAAGACCCTAATCAACAGTTCATTAAGATGCCAGCTCTGAAAATGCAGGGAGACCCAGCATAACGTGTAATTTCACCAGCACGATCTGGAGCTGGGCAGAGTTTTCACAAGCTGGCAGGGCTCGCAGATAACACTGAGCCCAAAGTGCAGGCTGTGGTCAGAGCGCAAGGCAAACAAGACCCTCCCTAAGCGGCGGACGTGATTCAGTCCAAAGGTTCAAGTGCAGCAGTTACACTGGTTATGAGATTTTTTTTTTCTCCCTTTATACAGGGAGCTGGCAGTGTCGGGGAGGGGCAATGCTTGTTGAGCATCTACTATGTGCCTGACTCTGTGCTGGACACGCGTTAGGAGAAAGGGGTTCGGGGCCATGCAGGAAATGGGTTTGGGTATTTCTGGGGGTGGACTCGGACATCATTCCTCTTTCCCGCCTCCTTGATGCCTCCCCACTCCATTCATAATTACCGATTTTTAAAAAATTTGAGCAAAATGCAATAGCAAAATAGACCATGCTGGCCAGGCATGGGGGCTCATGCCTGTAATTCTAGCACTTTGGGAAGCTGAGGTGGGCAGATCACCTGAGGTCAGGAGTTCAAAACTAGCCTGGCCAATGTAGTGAAACCTAACTTCTACTAAAAATACAAAAATTAGCCAGGTGTGGTGGTGCTTACCTGTAATCCCAGCTACGTGGGAGACCGAGCAGGAGAATCCCTTGAACCTGGGAGGCGGAGGTTGCAGTGACCCAAGATCACATCATTGTATTCCAGCCTGGATGACACAGCAAAACTTGGTCTCAAAAAACAACAAAGAATAGACCATGTTGAAATGTACAACACAGTGGCATTTAATACATTTCCAGGGTTCTGCAACCACCACCTCCATCAAGTTCCAAAAGATGTCGGTCACCCCAAGAGGAAACCGTAAACCCGCTATTTTTCGTTCGCTGGCTATGCTCCTATTCTCTCTCGTCTCTGACCCTCTTCCTGTCGTCCCTGGCAACCACTCACTCATAGGCTTTCTGTCTCTATGGATTTACCTATGCTGGACACTTCCTAGAAATGGAATCATACAATTTGCAACCTTTGCTTTCTGGCTTCCTTCACTTCTTTAGCATGATGTTGCTAGATTCGCCCATGGCATGGCGCGTGTCAATACTTAATTCCTTTACTGCCACGTCATATCTTGTTATATGGCTATGCCACGATTTGCTCATCTTCCCATTCATCGATGGGCATTTGGGTCACATCCACCTTTTGGCTTTTGTGAATAATACTACGTACATACACTTGTTATGTGTACACGTTTCTGTGTGGACATATGTTTTCCATTCTCTTGGGTGTATATCTGGGAGTAGGATTGCTGGGTTTTAGGGTAACTGTTATGTTTAGCATTTTCAGGAACTCCCAAACTGTTTCTGACAGCAACTGCACCACGTTACATTCCCCCAGCAATGTAACATGTGTAACATGTGGGAATGCAGCATGGAAGGAATGCACAAGGGTTCTGATTCTTCACACCCTCACCAACACTTAATATTTTGTTTGTTTCATAATCACCAATTTTTCATGCCAGTGGTGATAAGGCCCTGTCTGCCATGGGGCCTTGTGCACAGAGCCATGTTCTCCAGATTTGCAGGACAAGCCTATGGAAGCCAGATTGCAAGATGAGCAATTTGGGTCCCGCCAGAAAGAATTACTCATACAGGGAAGAGCCACCATGGCTGAGAGGCTCCAGGCTGCACTGGTCTTAAAGGGCCTGCCTGTGGGTGGCATGTAGGTGCCTTGGGGAGAACGTGGCTGTGTGTGTGAGTTGAAAGAAAGCTGGGTCACTTGGAGGCAGCTACGTCAGGGACACCTCTGCCCAGGTGCCACTGCAGTAGACAGTGTTTTGCCCACTCTGCCAGGTCACGATGGCCTGCGTGAGTTGGCAGAGGGTGATGCTGCAGGCAGTTGGAGCAGACCCAGCCTGTGTGAATTAGTCACATGGCATCTCCTACCCAAAAAGGAACCAAGAAGTACGATCGTATTATCCTTGGAAGGGGAGAGAACCAGAGCTATTTGGCAAACAGCATTAACAACTACCGTATTTAACTGACTGTAACGAATGTATTGACAATAACCTATTGATGGCTAAGTAATAATTACAATAATGGGCTGGACGTGGTGGCTGACGCCTGTAATCCCAACACTTTGAGAGGCCAAGGCAGGTGGATTACCTGAGGTCAGGAGTTTGAGACCAGCCTGGCCAACATGGTGAAACCCTGCCTCTACTAAAAATACAAAATTGGCCAGACATGGTGGCACACGCCTGTAATCCCAGCTACTTGGGAGGCTGAGACAGGAGAATTGTTTGAACCCAAGAGGTGGAGGTTGCAGTGAGCCAAGATTGTGCCATTATACTCCAGACTGAGCGACAGGAGTGAAACTCCAGCTCAAATAATAATAATAATTACAATAATGTTTCCTGAGAGCTTCCTAGGTGCCAGGCATTGTGCTAAATGCATCATTTCATGAATTCTTACAGCAATCCTAGGTAATAGGCATCATGATCTCACATGATACTCAGAGAAGGCAAATACTATGTTAGTCTGTTATTTAGAATGCTTTAGGCTGCAAGTTACAGACCAAACTTAGGTGGGGTCAAATGGTCTTAAGAAACGTCATTACTTCACATAATAAGAAATCTAGGCAGTACGCAGTAGCTCATGCTTATAATCCCAGCACTTTGGGAGGCTGAGGCAGGAGGACCGCTTGAGCCCAGGAGTTCAAGACCATCTTGGGCAACATGGCAGGACCCTATCTCTACAGAAAAGTTAAAAAGAAAAATCAGCCAGGCATGGTGGCATGAGCCTGTAGCCCTAGCTACTCTAGGAGCTAGGGTAGGAGGATCGCTTGAGCCCAGGAGTTTGAGGCTGCAGGGATCACAACACTGCACTCCAACATGAGCAACAGAGCAGAGACCTTATTTCTCATTAAAAAAAAAAATCCAGCTGGGCGCAGAGGCTCATGCCTGTAATCCCAGCACTTTGGGAGGCAGAGGCAGAGGCAGGCAGATCACCTGAGGTCAGGAGTTCGAGACCAGCCTGGCCAACATAGCGAAATGCTGCCTCTACTAAAAATACAAAAATTAGTCGAGCATGGTGGTGGGTGCCTGAAATCCCAGCTACTCAGGAGGCTGAGGCAGGAGAATCTCTTGAATCTGGGTGGCAGAGGTTGCAGTGAGTTGAGATTGAGCCACTGCACTCCAGCCTGAACAACAGAGCAAAACTCCGTCTCAATAAAATTAAAAATAGTAATAAATAAATAAGTAAATAAAATATGCAAGGAAATGCACGATGTAGCTATAATACAGTCCATGGCTGCGTGGTATCATCATCAACGTGGTGAATTCTTTACAACTTGGATCTAACATCCTTGGGGTCGACTCTGTTTCAGGCTGCAGAGCTTCCTAGCCTTTCATTCAGTGTCTCCTCCTTAAAATGAGAGAAGCTTTCCCAAAGGCCCCGAAGACTTTCCTGTCACTAGATCACGTGGTCACCGGTGACCAATCATGGGCTGGGGGAATGGAAGTTCCATGCATGGTGTTATCAGTTGGGTAGAACAGATGTTGGGAACATGGGGTTACGGGGAGAAGGAGAGGATCAACCACAGTCAACAGAGCCACAGTTCGCACCCAGAGCTGCCTTCTTTTTGACCTCCTGAACATTCAAAAAAACCCCACAACCCAGTCCAGGGTTGTCCTGCAAACCTCCAGCCCAGGAAAGGAAGCCCCAGCCCCGATTTCCTTGTTTTTTTTTTGAGACAGGGTCTCACTGTGTCACCCAGGCTGGAGTGCAGTGGTACGATCTCGGCTCGCTGCAACCTCCACCTCCCAGGCTCAATAGATTCTCCCACCTCAGCCTCCTGAATAACTGGGACTACAAACATGCACAATCGCACCCAGCTAATTTTTGTATTTTTAGTAAAGAGGGGATTTCGCCATGTTGAGTCCAGGCTGGTCTCGAACTCCTGGGTTCAAGTGATCCCCCTGCTTTGGCCTCCCAAAGTGCTGGGATTACAGACGTGAGCCACTGCACCTGGCCCTGACTTCCTTTTTAAACATGGTTCTAACACCTGGGCATCCTCTGCCTTTGATCTGCTCTGGACACCCCTGGGGTTCAGCCAACCAGTGACCCAGCATGTCTAGTCCAATCAGCCAGCCGAGCTCAGAGCCAGGGCAGGGAACTTCTCATTCTACTCCTGATCATGTGTCCGCTTGCATCAGCCTTCCCTGGCCACCCACAGGGCTGAGGCCTCTGAGAACTGCTCCTGTGCACTCAGACATATTCAGCAAATCAGCAGCTTTGGGCCTGGGGCCACTACAGCAGGGGCCTTTTGGATCGGCTGTCTGTCCACATGCATCAGCTGTTCCTGGCCAGTGGCCCCAGTGCTGCCTGCAACATGGAGTATGAGGCCTGGCCTCATCATCAGAGGAAGCCGGAGGGGGCTGTGCAATTAGCACATAGCCTTTCTTGTACAGGATGCTAAAGCCTGAGACTTGGCATAGGCAAGGGAATGCACAACGATGGGACGTTTTTGGGGAGTGAGAGGGAAGGATTGGACAGAGAAGAAAAGAGGAAATAGAGGCGGGGCACAATGGCTCATGCCTGTAATCCCAGAACTTTGGGAGGCCAAGGCCAGTGGATCACCTGAGGTCAGGAGTTCGAGACCAGCCTGGCATACATGATAATACAAAATTTATCCAGATGCGGTGGCACATGCCGGTAATCCCAGCTACTCGGGAAGCTAAGGCAGGAGAATCGCTTGAACCCAGGAGACGGAGGTTGCAGTCAGCCAAGATCATGCCACTGCACTCCAGCCTGGATGAAAGAGTGAGACTCCATCTCAAAAAAAAAAAAAAAAAAAAAAAAAAAAAAAAAAAAGGTAGAGAGAGGACAGAAAGAGCAGAGACGGGGGAAAAGGAGACTTTGAGACGGCAAACTTATTTTACTCTCGTCTGCGTCTCCAGCATCTAATACAGTGCTTGGTACGGGCAAGGAAGAGTTATTTGAACTGGCCTGAAAAATGAGGGAGACAGAAAAGATCCCAGGATAAAGGAGGAAGATGAAGGGAGGAGGGGAAAGAAGAAAGAATGGCTGGACACAGTGGCTCACGCCTGTAATCTCAGTGCTTTGGGAGCCTGAGGTGGAAGGACTGCTTGAGGCCAGGAGCTTGAGACCAGCCTGGGCAACAGAGCAAGACCCTGTAACACAAGCTCCTCAAAAAGGAAAGAGATCCAGACAAGATAGCTACATGGCAGGGCAGGAACGGGTAACTGTGATCCTGCAGGGACAAGCCCTATTGCTTATCTTTTTTTGAGATGGATTCTCACTCTGTTGCCCGGGCTGGAGTGCAGTGGAGTGATCTTGGCTCACTGCAACCTCCATCCCCTGGGTTCTAGCCATTCTCATGTCTCAGCCTCTTGAGTAGCTGGGACTACAGGAGCACACCACCACGCATGGCTAATTTTTGTGTTTTTAGTAGAGACGGGGCTTTCCCATGTCTGCCAGGCTGGTCTTGAACTCCTGACCTCAAGTGATCAGCCTCTCAAAGTGCTGGGATTATGGGTGTGAACCACCACACTCGGCCTTGCTTTGTTTCTTCTGTCATTGCTACGTTCTGAATTTATGTGCCCCTCCCAAATCCATATGTTGAAATTGAACCGTAGGAGGTGGAGCCTTTGGGATTAGGTCATGAGGGTGGAGACCTCTTGAATGGGGTTAGTGCCTTCATAGAAAAGGCCTGAGAGAGCTTGTTCACCCTTTTGCCCTGTCCAGTCTCTGATGACACAGAAAGAAGGCCCATCTAGGAAGCAGAGACCAAGCCCTCACCAGACGCAGTAGCTGTGGGTGTCTTGATCTTGGACTGCCCTGCCTCCAGAACTGTGAGCAATATACCTCTATTGCTGATAAATTACCCAACCTGAGGAGTTGTGTTAGAGCAGCTCTAACACACTGAGACACTCACTGAGACACTCACTGAGAGCTCAGTCCCTGAAATTCTGTAGTAGCTGCAATAAATGTTTGTCTTGCTGAACTGAAAGAAAAGGAAGAGAATGGAGACAGAATAGGAGAGGAAAGACAGAAGGAAGATAGGATGGGGTGGGGGCCCTGGGATGATGACAGGAGGCACAGAGACAGAGGAAGGGGAGGGGAGGAAAGGACAGGAACAGAGCAAGGCTGGGACTGGACGGCAGAGGAGGAGGGAAGGGGGAGAACAGGCAGGGACAACCAAGCCAGGGAGGTGGAAGCAAAGAGGTTGGGCCGGCCATGGCATCTCTAAGCAGGCTCTTCCTTTGATGAAAATGCACATTAGCAAACGTGCTAGGATCTGACAAGCGCCAACAGGCCCATCGCAGAGTTAAAAAGCTCCACATCTGTCAGGGTTTCAATTTTTAAGTCAGCATTTTCCTTCTTCTCATGCTGGGATTCTGCAACTGTGGTTCTCCCCTCCCCCACATCTCCCACCAGTGCGTGGGGCTTGTCATAGAGCCGCCAGACTTCCGAGGAGCCTGGCAGGGCAGAGTGGGTATGCGTTGTTGGGGGGGGTGGTCTATGCAGGGTGAGGGCGGTGGCCTCCACAGCAGCTGTTGCAGAGATGTCCTGTGGAAGGAGGGCCTGGGGAAGTGGGGAATGTGGTCATATTTTCAGCAGACACTGGGGACCTCCAAGGTAATGAACTTCTGCAATGGTTGAACAGTGTCCCCCCCCAAATTCATGTCCACCCAGAATGCTGGTGTGTGACCTTATTTGGAAAAAGGATCTTTGTAGGTCAATATGGTTAGGCTGTGTCCCCACCCAATTCTCATCTTGAATTGTAGCTCCCATAACTCCCACGTGTTGTGAGAGGGACCCAGTGGGAGGTAATTGAATCACGGGGGAGGTTTCCCTTAATACCATTCTCATGGTAGTGAATAAGTTTCATGAGATCTGATGGTTTTATAAGGGGAAACCCCTTTTGCTTGGCTCTCATTCTCTCTTGCTGCCACCATGTAAGACGTGCCTTTCACCTTCCACTGTGATTGTGAGGCCTCCCTAGCTACGTGGAACTGTGAGTCCATTAAACCTCTTTTTCTTTATAAATTACCCAGTCTCGGGTATGTGTTTATCAGCAGTGTAAAATGGACTAATACATAGGTGTAATTAGTTAAGGATCTCCAGATGCCATCATCCTGGACTTAGGGTGGGCCTTAAACCCAATGACTGGTGTCTTTATAAGAAGAGAATTAGCTGGGTATGGTGGTGCGTGCCTGTAGTCCCAGCTACTCAGGAGGCTGAGGCAGGAGAATTGCTTGAACCCAGGAGGCGGAGGTTGCAGTGAACTGAGATTGCACCACTGCACTCCAGCCTGGGCAACAGAGTGAGACTCCATCTCAAAAAAAAAAAATTAAAATAAAAAGAAGACCCAGAAACCAAAATAGGCAAGGCCAGGTGGAGACAGAGGTAGAGGTTGGAGTGAAGCATCTACAAGCAGAGGAACGCCAAGGACTGCCTGGAGCCACCAGGAGCCAGAAGAGAGGCCTGGATCAGACTCTTCCCAGAAACCTCCAGAAGGAATCAACCCTACCCAAACCTTGATTTTGAACTTCTGGCCTCCAGAACCGTGACATAATAATTTCTATGGTGTTAAGCTACACAGTTACAGTACATTGTGATAGCAGTTCTGGGAGACAAATATACTTCTGGCTTTGGGGACGCGTTTTCCCTGCTCTTGTGTCCCAGGAGGAGCTGGCAGGACTGTTAGACATGAGGGAGGGGCCTTCATTTTCATTTGGCCCAAATCTCTAGAGCTGGAGGGTGGCAATTTCTCCCCACTTGGGAGTGGTGTTGATTCTCTTCTCTCTAGAGCTCAAGATCCCAGGCTAGCACCAGGAGGACAGTACCCTAAGGGACTTTCATCCAGCCATGCATTCCGGGACCCAATGAGGGTATTGGGAAGCCACCACACCCTACAGAATCTGGGCCTGGGTGCTGAAGAGGGACCAACCTGGGTGCCCCTTAAGCATAGGATTCAGACTCTGACAGGCCTGTTTTGTTTTTGTTTTAGAGACAGGGTCTCATGCTGTCGCCTAGGCTGGAGTGCAGTGGTGTGATCATAGCTCACTGCAGCCTCGACCTCCTGGGCTCAAGCATCCTCCTACCCCAGCCTCCCACGTTGCTCGGACTACTGGCGCTTGCCAGCACATCTGGCTAATTTTTAAATCTCTTGTAGAGACGATGCCTCATGTTACCCAGGCTCGTCTTGAACTCCTGGCCTCAAGAGATCCTTCTGCCTCAGGCACCCAAAGTGCTGAGATTATAGGTGTGAACCACTGCGCTCGGCCTATATCAGTTTTAATTCCTACAACTTCTTAGACGTGCTAGCTTGGATTGGTCACTCAGACTCCAGGCTTTCCAGTCTCATGAAATGAGAAAGAGAGTCTCTACCTCATGAAGGCACTGGGAGATTTAGAGAAAAAACATACATGAAGAGTTTAGACAGGACTTTAAATAATGATGGTAATGAAGATCTTTCGAAGCCTGTTTCTGTGTAGCTCTGAAGGGTTACTGTGGATTACTGTAAGGAAAGATCTATGCTCTCAAGCAAAATTAGAAGACTGGACATAAATGTGTGAAATGAGGAAATCATAAAATACACATGATTAGCAAGTGACTAGGATTTAATCCAGGCTGACTGGAGTAAAGTTTTACATGGTGTCATGGAGGTAGGTAGGGTAGGGTGGCCAGCTTTTCCCAGTTTGCCTGAGACTTGCCTGGGTTTAGCACTGAAAGTCCCATGTTCTAGGCAAACGAGGGTAGTTGGTCACCCTGCAAAGAGAAGCGTTGAAGGAAGCATCCACCCATCCATCCATCTACCCATTCATTCATTCATTTAATCATTCCGTGAACATGTGTTGAGTGCCCATCACGGGCCGGGATAGAAGGAGCTCCCAGAGCAGTCACATGCATATTTGCATTCATTCATTAAATAAAGCATCTGTTATGTACCTACTGTGTGCCAGGCATTCTTAGGTGCAGCAAAGACGAAGACAAATGATATCATTTGTGTCATCAAGACATTCATATCTGGCCGGGTGCGGTGGCTCATGCCTGTAATCCCAGCACATTGGGAGGCCGAGACAAGTGGATCACCTGAGGTCAGGAGTTTGAGACCGGTCCGGCCAACATGGTGAAACCCCATCTCTACTAAAAAAAAAAAGAAAAAAATCCCCAAAAATTAGCAAGGCCTGGTAGTGGGCACCTGTAATTTCAGCTACTCTGGAGGCTGAGGTAGGAGAATTGCTTGACCCTGGAGGGCAGAAGTTGCAGCGAGCCTAAGTCATGCCATTGCATTTCAGCCTGGGCAACAAGAGCAAAACTCCATCTCAAAAATTAAAAAATTTCTAGCAGTGGAGAGAGATGGGGTGGCAGACAATTTCCTTCCATGCAAGAAAGGCTGCTGCTGCATTGGTTAAATAGAGGCCTTAAGGAGGAAGAGAAGGGATTTCTAATTCCACCCGAGGGTGGAAGGGGCGAATATGAATGCTTCTGGAAAGAGGTGGTGCTGAGCTGTCTCCAAAAGGAGAGCTGGCTGGAGACATCTAGAGAAACAAGGAAGGGCATTGATGCAGAAGGATCAGGCTGAACCATGGTGGCCAGGTGAGTTCCACGCTTGGGAAATGCAAGCATGATGCCGCAGAGGGTGGGAGAGACAAGGAGGGCGAAGAGAGGGGAGGGAAGAGAGGAGCTCGGTTTGCAAAGGTACAGAGGTAGGGGCAGTGGGGTGCTGACAGAAGGGAGGTGTTTATTCCCTGGCCTGGGGTGGACCAGCTGTCCCGCTGGCAGTCAGCAGCGAGGTCTTGCCAGAGCAAAGCACTGGGAAAAGCTTCGAAGGAGGAAAGAGACACAGGCTGAGCTTCAGGACTCATCACCTTATGGGAGAAACAGAAAAGAAATAAAAGTTGGGCCACTCTAGCACTGGACAGACTGGATACCATCTTAGTTTTGGGTCTAGCTTTTAGGACAGTCAGGTGGCACTGAGTCTTCCTTGTGTTCAGGTCAAAGAAGCTCATTGTCCCTACTCGCTCTGTTAATTTGTTCTGTCCAGTACACATTTATTGAGCATCTTGGAGTTGGGCTCCCCGTTACTGAGCCCTCAGTGTACAAAGAGAATTAAGATAAAAGCTCCATCCATAAGGAACTTATGATACAGCGGTGAAGACAGATGCAGACACACACACACACACACACACACACACACACAAACACACACCCCAGAAGACTACAACAACAGAAAGACCCATTGTAGTGACCACTTTCTCTCTCTCTATCTTTGTTTTTTGAGACATAGTTTCACTCTGTCGTCCAGGCTGGAGTGCAGTGGCGTGATCTCAGCTCACTGCAACCTCCACCTCCCAGGTTCAAGCTATTCTCCTGCCTCAGCCTCCTGAGTAGCTGGAATTACAGGTGCGTGCCACTACACCTGGCTAGTGTTTGTATTTTTAGTAGAGATGGGGTTTTACCATGTTGGCCGGGCTGATCTTGAACTCCTGATCTCAAGTGATCCTCTTGCCTCGGCCTCCCAAAGTGTTGGGATTACAGGCGTGAGCCACCTCACCCGGTCATCCCTAACTTTCTGATTTCCTTTTGACTGGATCCCACTTCCCCTTTTAGGGAGGCGAAGACTGCAACTCTGCGGGCGTCACAGAGGACTTCTCTGGGTTCTATGTCTGCCCTAAAAGGCTTGGAGTTTCTGGGCAGAGGGGCACTGCCCCTGGTGCTTGGGACCCAGCCCTGCACTCTGCTACACAATCTTTACATCTGCCCCTTAATTTCCAGGACTTTCAATTTCCTGATGTAAGAGAATGTTACAGACATGGTGTGCGTGGCTGGCTATAGTAACCGTCTGTTCAATAAATGACCCCTTCTGTCTCGACTTGCAGGTAGTTAAACCTCACGCTGAGAGCAAAGGTGAAAGACTCAGGGCGAGCAGGGTAGGGGTTTGCTTTGCCAGTGACCTGCAGGCTGTCTTCACTCTTTCAATTTATCACTGACAGAACATGACTAACAATGTTTATTTAACTCCTTTGGTGTTTGGAACTGCTTAAGCAAAAATATTTGGCATGAGAAATGCTTCCTGAATTCTGTTGCTGGGTTCCACCGAGCTAGCACCCCAATTTTCCTCTAGGGGGAATCACCTGTCCGCCACCTACCCCATCTGCATCCTGGGCTTTGCGTAATATTAAATGCATCCTGGGCGGGCATGGTGGCTCACAGCTGTAATCCCATTACTTTGGGAGACCAAGGCAGGCGGATCACCTGAGTTCCGGAGTTCAAAATCAGCCTGGCCAACATAGTGAAATCCCATCTCTACTAAAATTCAAAAATTAGCCACGTGTGATGGTGGGCACCTGCAATCCCAGCTACTCAGGTGTCTGAGGCAGGATAATAGCTCCAACGAGGCAGGCGGAGGTGGCAGTGAGCCGAGATCGCATCACTGAGGTCCAGCCTGGGTGACAGAGTGAGACTCCATCTGAAAAAAAAAAAAAAAAAAAAAAAAGAACAAAACAAAAAGAGGCATACTTCAGCTCTGGGGGTGCCATGTGACTCAGGATTGACCAATCAGAACACTGCACTTTCCTGGCCACAGGGATTGGATCAGAGATGGGCCTGTGGTCCAATCGGAGCCAATGGGATGCAAGTATTTTTGCAACAACCTTTGGAAAAGGATCCCCAATCTTTTCTACTGAACTTGAAGCTGAGAAAATGGGACTGGGCCTTCTGGCAGCCATTTTGTGGAGATAGGAATGGAAGCAGTCTGGAAAAAAGGCCAGGTTCTGGTGATATTTGCACCCCTGGATTCCACAGGGCCTGAAGCCAACCATGATGGTTAATTATACATGTCAACTTGAATGGGCCACAGGATGCCCAGACTGAACATTGTTTCTAGGTGAGATTAGCATTTGAATCTGCGGATTCAGTACAAGTAGACTGCCTTTTCCCACATGGCCGGACATTGTCCAATCCTGAATAAATCAAAGGGCAGAGGGAGAATGCACTTACTTTTTCTTCCCCCCGCCTCAGTGTTTGGGCTGTGACACTTTATCTTACTTTCTCCTGATCTTGGACTGGGATTGACCTCACAGACTTCCCTGGTTCTCAGGTCTTCAGACTCAGGCTGATTGACACCACCGGCTTTCCTGGGCCTTCAGCTTGCTGATGGCAGATTGTGGTACTTCTGAGCCTCCCTAATTGCATGAGCCAATTCCTCAGACAGTGTATATAAGCATATATTATAGGTTCTGTTTCTCTGGAAGACTCTGGCAAACATATCACCTATTCTCTAGATTTTTCAGTTGTGTGTGCCAATGCATTCCTCATTTTGCCTAAACCAGCTCCAGTTGGAGCAGTGCCTACTTAGAATCTGAAGAGTCCTGATGTGCTCATCATTTAGACTAGGGGTCAGCAAACCATGGCTTGTGAGCCAAATCCAATCAAACATCTATTTTTTCCCCTCCTTCTTTAAGAATCGTATTGAGCTATAATTTACAGTGTCAAATTTGTCCATTTAAAGTATATGATTTGATCTGTTGTAGTAAATATATACAGTCATGCAAACCAGCACCAAAATTATTTTTTGGAACGCTTCTATCCACCCCCAAAATTTCCCTCATGTCCTTTTTAGCTTTATCGGTAAATGAATTTTTTTTATAATAGCTTTTTTGAGATGTGATTCATATGCCATAACATTCATCTATTTAAAGTATACAATTCCATGATTTTTAGATTTATAGACGTGTGCAACCATCACCACAGTCAATTTTAGAACACTTTCATCACTTCAGAAAGAAACTCTGTGTCCTGATTCCTCCAATTCCAGCCCCCAGAAACCATTAAATTTAATTTCTTTCTCTATGGATTTGTCTGTTGTGGACATTTCATATAAAAGGAATTATCTAATATGTGGTGTTTAGCTTCTTTCACTTAGCGCAATCTCAAGGTTCTAGATGATTGTTCCAGATGTTTTAGCCTGTATCACTACTTCATTCCTTTTTATGTCTAAATAATATTCCCTTCTGTTGATGTGCCATATTTTGCTTATCAGTTCATCCAGCGGAGGTGCATTTGGGCTGTTTGCACATGTTGGCTGTTATGAGTCATGCCACCATGAACATTCAGGTACAAGTTTTTGTGTGGACATATGTTCCCAGTCCTCTTGCATATATACCTAGGAGTGAGATTACCAGGTCATATGACAACTCTGTGTTTACTCATTTGAGGAAATACCAACCACCTGTGGAAAACATAGGACCTCTGGTGTTTTTCTGAGTGACTGCATCATTTTACATTCTTTTTTATCTTTTATCTTTTTTTATTCTTTATTTTTGGCAGAGTCTTCCTCTATTGCCCAGGCTGGAGTGCAGTGGTATGATCTCAGCTCACTGCAACCTCTGCCTCCCAGGTTCAAGTGATTCTTATGCCTCAGCCTCCCAAGTAGCTGGGATTACAAGCACCTGCCACCATGCCCAGCTAATTTTTGTATTTTTAGTACAGACGGGGTTTCCCTATGTTGGCCAGGCTGGTCTTGAACTCCTTACCTCAAGTGATCCGCCCGCCTTGGCCTCCCAAAGTGCTGGGATTACAGGTGTGAGCCACTGCACTCAGACCATTTTACATTCTTACTAGGAATCTGTGGTTTCTCCACAACTTTGCCAACACTTATGATGATTCTTAGATTACAGTCATATAATCTAAGCAGGTAAAGTGCCTCCACCTGTTTTGCAAATAAAGTTTTATTGGAACACTCACACTCATTGTCATTTGCATATTGTCTGTGGTTGCTTTTACAACAGCAGAGTTGAGTAGTTGCGACAAACATGATACAATGTGCAAAGCCTAAAATATTTTCTGTCTCACGCTTTACAAAAAAGTTTACTGATCCCTGATTTATACTAATACTTTTATTTCTAATTAAGAGAAAATTCAGGCTCAGAAAGATTGTATTTCTATGTTGAGGCACATGGCTAGGACTGGAGGTTTTTTTTTTATGTTTTTTTTCAGATGGGGTCTTGCTCTGTTGCCCAGGCTGGAGTGCAGTAGTGTGATCATGGCTCAGTGCAACTTTGACCTCCCTAGCTCAAGAGATGCTCCCACTTTACCCTCCTGAATATGTAGGACCACAGCTGCATACCACCATGCCCAGCTGGTTTTTAATTTTTAAAATTAAAATTATTTTAATTTATTTTTTGGTAGAGATAGAGTCTCACTATGTTGCTCAGGCTGGTCTCGAACTTCTGGTCTCAAGCTATCCTCCTGCCTCTGCCTCTTAAAATGTTGGGACTGCAGGCGTGAGCCACCATGCCTGGCCTAGGACTGGAATCTTTCTGGGGCTCAGTTCTGACATCCGTAAAGTGGAATATAATACCACCTTATAGGGCCGGGCCCTGTGGCTCACACCTGTAATCTCAGTACTTTGGGAGGCCAAGGCGGGCGGATCACTTGAGGTCAGGAGTTTGAGACCAGCCCGCCCAACAAGGTCAAACCCTCTCTCTCCTAAATATACAAGAATTAGCAGGGCATGGTGGTGGGAGACTGTAATCCCAGCTACTCAGGAAGTTGAGCCACGAGAATGACTTGAACCTGGGAGGTGAAGGTTGCAGTGAGCCAAGATCGTGCCACTGCACTTCAGCTTAGGCAACAGAGCGAGACTCAGTCTCAAAAAAAAAAAAAAAACTTATAGGCTGTGGTGAGACTTATAAAGCAAGGGCAGTCAAGTGCTTGGCCCAGGAATAGACAAACATTCAACCCAGCACTTCTCTAGAACCTGAGAAGCCTGGCTCCTGGTCTAATGGCCTGCCCATTCCTAATTTCTCATCCAGATGCTTTTTCTGTCACCCAGCTGGCTGTAGCTGAATTCCTGGTGTTCCTACTGAGTCTTCCTTACTCTGATCTGGGAAACCTAAGATGTGCATCTGACATAAAAATGAGAATCATGGGGTGCGGTGGCTCACGCCTGTAATCCCAGTACTTTGGGAGGTTGAGGCGAGCAGATCACTTAAGGCCAGGAGTTCAGGACCAGCCTGGCCAACATTGTGAAATCCCATCTCTACTAAAAATACAAAAATTAGCCAGGCATGGTGGTGCGTGTCTGTAATCCTAGCTATTCGGGAGGCTGAGGCAGGAAAATTGCTTAAATCCTGGAGGTAGAGGTTGCAGTGAGCCAAAATCATGCCACTGCACTTCAGCCTGGATGACAGAGCGAGATTCTGTCAAAAACAAAAACAAAAAAACCCACAACATCTGGACATATCACTCAGCACGTGGAATGGAATGGAGTCCTCTCTTCTTTCCCACGTCCTCGTGTCTCTTCGGGCCTGTGGGTCTCTGGCACCCTGTCACTGCTGGCCGGCAAGCTGGGCATCTCATCTCTGCAGACTTGTCTCCACCCTAGCTCTGTAACAGAGAGTCAGCACCAATTACACATATACATGGCCATGCATCCCAGGACAAGGCCAAGCTTCCATCATTGGAAACACAGGCTGTATTTGAAAGTCAGGCAGGTAGGGTGGGGATCTGGTCCTTATACCTGGATGTGGAACCTTGAGCGTGTTACTCAACCCCTCCTGGCCTCAGTTTCCTCATCTGTAAATCATGGACAGCCATATTCACCTGTCAGGGGCACCCGACATATCAAATGAACTAATGAAGGAAAGTCAGCATGGTTTAATGAACGTGTTCTCCAGGAAGTCTCCAGGGGTCAAAAAGCAACCCTCTCTCTATATTACAGCAATACAAAGAGCCTTACGTGCATTCTTTCCATTTTACAGTGGGGACAGGGGCTCAGAGATGTGAAGTGAGCTTCCCAAGGTCACACAGCAAGTGAACAGTAGGGCCCTGTGCCTAACTTCCTGTACCAGGAAGGCCCTTCTCCACCTGGGGCCTCTGTGTCCCCATCTGTCCCCGTCATTGTCCACAGATGATCTAGAAGCTCTCATTCTATTCTTTTTCTTTTTCAGACAGAGTCTCACTCTTGTTGCCCAGGCTGGAGTGCAATGGCGCGGTTTTGGCTTACTGCAACCTTCGCCTCCCGGGTTCAAGCAATTCTCATGTCTTAGCCTCCCAAATAGCTGGGATTATAGGCACCCACCACACGCCTGGCTAATTCTTGTATTTTTAGTAGAGACAGGGTTTCACCATGTTGGCCAGGCTGGTCTTGAACTCCTGACCTCATGATCCACCCGCCTCGGCCTCCCAAAGTGCTGGGATTACAGGCATGAGCCACCGCATCTGGCCTCTCATTCTATTCTATATCCAGAGTCCTAACTCCCTCACAGTTCATCTCCTGGGAGGGTTGGGGACGGCTTGCCCACCTGTCCTTCACCTGGCCTCCTGACCCACAGGCAGTGCCCCCAAATCTGTCCCCAAGGCTTCTCTTCCCTCCCCTCCTTCTCTCCTTCCTGCTGCTTAAGAGGATCATTTGCTTTCTGCAAGATGAACTCATGCCGGGGACAGCCCCCTCTGGGTCCAACAGGTATTTCTGCTCTTAGCTGACTTGTTTTCACAGTGCCAACCCGACAGTTGTGCAATAGAAATGAGGGTTTTCTGGCATGGCTGTGGCCGGGTGCGGAAGCTTTACTCAGCTCAGACTCATGACGACGATGACTCCTCATAATAAGCCCTCTCATCTGAGTCAGCTACCCAGGAATTCTATAAAATACGTGGGAAGAGGCCCCTGGTGAGATCTTAGATCCCGACGGTCACTCTGCCTGGCGTGGCTGGCCCTGCCTTAGTTACCGCCACTTCCCTCTGCCCTTCACAGCCGATTCCTTCTTCTTCTTCAGGTTTTGTCTAAAATGTCACCTCCTCAGAGAGGCCCTCCCAGATTACTCAAGTAAGTAGCCTCTTCCCGCCATTCTCATCCTAGCTTCCTGCTTGCTTCCTTCGGCACACTTAACCAAATTACAATTTTACACATTCATGTTAGTTGTGGGCTTGTTGAGCGTTACGGATTCTGAAAGGGGTGGGGCTGGCACTGTGTTTTTCATTGATCCCTGCCCCAGCTCTGTCAGTGTCTAGCACATAGGAGGTATTCCCTGCATTTTCAGTGAATGGATACAAACCTTGTTTGGAGCAGCGAAGGAGGCCTGGGGAAGCTGCTTTTTGGCAGTGAGAACACGCGGAGCTGGAGATCCTCCTGTAGGGAGCTGACTTCATCCTTCTCATTCCGTCCCAAACCCTGTCCAGAGGCTACAAGGAGAGAACTGTATGTACAACTATTTTTGCAGCTTTTCAGACTTCCGAACAAGCTGCCTTCCCAAGAAAACACATTACCCAGAGCCTTTTTCCCCCTCCTGCTCAGACAGGCAGTGGCCCAAGGAACAAGGGCTTTGTTTATGATAATAAAGTAGGACCCATGGCAACGCATTGTGATGTCATGGGAGTGTGAGGTCATAAATCCTTCCAGGGGAAGAATGAGGCGCGGTGGACACAATGGATTCTCAGCTTCCCCTGGCCTGACTAGGGCTGTGGCTAGATATGCTTTTCCTACACCAGGTGGTTCATTTCTTTTTTTCTTTTTGCCTCTTGATCTTTTTTTTTCTTTTGTCCCTAAAGAAAAAAAAAATTAAAAAAGTAAAAGTTTTAAAAGACTGAGTGGAAAGATTTGTCCCAGGAATTTCCTGTTGGCTAATGTCCAGTTCGCAGAGAATACCAGCAGTAATGGGAACAATGCTCGCTCGTCCCGGACCTGTGATGAGAAAACTTTCCCAAGTCCCCAGTTCGTGGCTGAAATGCGGCAAAGCCCTGGAGAGTTACTGGGCTGTGGACCACGAGTCTGCCAGGAAAGATGTCTCTTGCGCATGCTCTTAGTCTGCCCTTCCACTGTCAGGCTTTCTCCCCTTCGCTCCTTCTCCCTTTCTGTTTCTTTCTGCCACTCTCAATCGGCCTGGCTCTCTTTGATTCGGTTTTCTGTCTGTTTCTCCGCCACTCTCTGTTTGTCCCTCTCCAGCTCCGTCTCAGTCTCAGTCTGTATTTTTCTTTCTCCTGCTGAGTCTGTCTGTCCCTCCCAGTCTCTGTCCTGGTTGCCCTCACTGGTTTTGACTCGCTGTCTCTCTTTCCCGACTCACTTTCCCCTCTCCCTTCCCTCTGTGCTCGTGTTACTGAAACAAATCACATTTTGAACTTTGAGGACTGAAGAAGGGCAAACCTGCCACTGGGGCTTTGAGATCTGCAAGCCGAGTGGCGAGGGGTCCCTATTTCCAGGGTGGGGGGTTCCACGAGGCAAGCCAGACCCCAGTGAGGATATCTGCCCCCATTCAAAGAACACGTTGAACCCATGATACAGGAGCTGGAGAGATGGTCACCGGCCACTGTCTGCCAGAGGCTGTAGACTTTCCAGCACGTCTCCCTGCCAGCCCCACCCATGCCTTCTCTGCCACCATCCTCCCCACCCCCAGCACACACTGTAGATTGGAAGGGGAGGGGCCACTTGGCAGGAGGAGGATGGGAGGGGAGTAGGTTCTTCCAATCTTTGGCCATCCCAGGGCGCTTGTCCTGCTTAGAGCCTCCTTTTGACAACCCACATTCTGTTCTGCAGCAGCCCCCATACTTAATTGAAACCTGGGTGTTTTTGTTTGTTTGTTTGTTTGTTTTTTTGAGATGGAGTCTCGCTCTGTCGCCCAGGTTAGAGTGCAATGGCATGATCTCAGCTGACTGCAACCTCCACTTCCCAAGTTCAAGCGATTCTCCTGCTTCAGCCTCCCGAGTAGCTGGGATTACAGGCATGCGCCACCACACCCGGCTAATTTTTGTATTTTTAGTAGAGATGGGGTTTCGTCACATTGGCCAGACTAGTCTTGAACTCCTGACCTCAGGTGATCCACCCACCTCGACCTCCCAAAGTGCTGGGATTACAGGCATGAGCCACCACGCCCAGCCTAAACCTGGGTTTTTCAACTTCAGATCTATTGGCATTTGGGGCTGGGAGATTCTTTGCTTGGGGGTCTGACCTGTATTGTAACATATTTAGTAGCATCTCTGGCCTCTATTAGATGCCACTACGAACCACTCCCCTCGCACTGTCACAACAAAAATGACATCCAGGTGTGGCCAAATGTCCTGCAGGGGTAGCGGTGGGGGTTGTGGTTAAAACCACCCCTGGCTGAGAACCACTGGTCTAAACCATCTCTGCTCCTGCTCCTTCCATCCACATTCCTCCCTGTTACTCTAATTTCCTGTCTTTCTAAAACCCTCCATGGCTCCCTATTAGTAGTAGTAGTAGTAGTAGTACCATGAATATCATAGCAAACACCTATATAGGGCTTTCTGTGTGCCAGGGATTGGGCCATGTGCTTTGTGTATATACTAACTAATTTTCCAGCCCCTATCTCACCGGGCTGCTGTGAGATTGCTCATGACAAAGCAACACAGCATCTAGCCCACTGCTAAGAGGTACGTTATTACTATGAGTCTGTGGGTTTTAGTGTCCCTAAGCCACACCCCCTCATGCCACTGTGCTTTTGAACCCGCCTTTCCCACTGCCTGGCCCCACTCTGCCCCCTTTCTTCACTTGGCGGCCTTTTCCCCCACTGGGACCTTGTTCCCGTCTGAATGGCTCTCCCAAGACTTCCCTCCGTGCCTGGAGCACCCTGGCCTCCTCCACTGGAGGCTCCTATCTCTGGTTCAGCAGACTAGCCAGGATCTGGGGGTAGCGCAGGGGCGATGGTTTATTCAGGAGTACTGAGTCTGGAGGTTCTTTTCTTTTTTCTTTCTTTTCTTTTCTTTTTTTTCTTTTCTTTTTTTGAGACACTATCTTGCTCTGTTGCCTGTCGCCCAGGCTGGAGTGCAGTGGTGTGATCTCGGCTCACTGCAACCTCCACCTCCTGGGTTCAAAGGATTCTCCTGCCTCAGCCTCCCAAGTAGCTGGGACTACAGGTGACCGCCACCACACCTGGCTAATTTTTGTATTTTTAGTAGAGGTGGGGTTTCACCATGTTAGCCAGGCTGCTCTCAAATTCCTGACCTCAAGTGATCTAATAACAATTATTAGAGCCATGGAGGGTTTTAGCAAGACAGAAAATGAGAGTGACAGGGAATAATGTAGATGGAAGGAGCAGGAGCAGAGATGGTTTAGACCAGTGGTTCTCAGCCTGGGGTGGTTTTAACCCCACCCCCCACCGCTACCCAGGCAGGACATTTGGCCATGCCTGGAGTCATTTTTGTTGAGACAATGCAAGGGGAGTGGTTCGTAGTGCCATCTAATAGAGGCCAGAGACGCTACTAAACATCTTACAACACATGACAGCCTCCCACAGCAAAGACTCCTCCAGTCCTTAATGCCAATAGGTCTGAGGTTGAAAAACCCAGGCTTAGATTAAGTATGGGGCTGCTGCAGAACACAAACCGGCCTGGGTCTGGAGGTTCTAAAGAGCAAGGACGAGTACCCTCTGTGGAAAGCCTAAGAACGATGAGGGCAGAAATAAGCAACAAGGTCCCACAATCCCCCCCATACTCATCCCCTGTCTCCCCTCCTCCCCATCCCCACCTCCGTCCCAGGGCCCCAGCCATTCTCTATACGGGCTCCATGGTGCCACGTGACACAAACCTGGCCATTGAGATGAAGCCACACGCCTGGCCACTGTCAATGGCTCGTGGCTGTGCACGTGACTTCACTTGGTCCAGTGACATTTTTGGAAACAAGGTGAGGTTAAAGGTGAACCTGGGTGCTGCTCCCTGCAGTCGTCCTGTTGGTAATCAACATCAAAGACAGCTGGGACTGAGATGGAGCCGGAGGCTAGAGGCCGCTATTTGAGGCCTGCAGGCAGGCAGTGCCGGAAGTTCCGCCTTGGGCTTCCCACTTCCGGGACTCAGAGTCTGTTTCCCGGAAGCTACTGGGAGCTGGCTTTTCTTCCATCCCCTCAGTCATGCCCCAGCCTCCCATGCCAGTGCGCGGCACTCCTTGGTCTTCCCACCCTACCTTTCCGAGCCCTCCTTCCTGTGGAGCCCTGGGTTCTTCGCATCTCAGACATGAACCCTCCAGAATCAGTGAGAGCCCCTGGCGCCTCGCTTAGCCCTGCACCCTGGGTTTGCCGAGCTCCCTCCTCAAGCTCGGGGTGACACCACAGGAACTGAAAACGCATCGACGGGCCCCCAGGGCGGAGCAGGGGACTGCCCAGTGCCTCTCACTTTAGGGTCTGTCTGCTTAGGGCTAGATCTAGACACGCAGGCCTCCCAAGAGCAACGGGAAAGCCCGGTGTGGGGGCGAGCTCGAAGATCCCATGCCTGCACGTGTCCTTGTGCAGGGTGCCCCAACTTCCACCACGGCTCCAGCGCCTCTGTGCACGGCCCGCCCCTCCACCCTGCGCCTCCAGCTGCAGCAAAGGCAGCTCACTTTTTAAGTGAGGAGGCTTGGGGGGCGGGAGGGATGGCAAAAATCACCCATGTGGATGCAACCGTACCTTCTAAAATGAAGTACAGATGGGCAAATTAGGGTGCGCGTGTGTATGCAAACCCTGTGTGTGAACTAACGTGCATGGCATCCCGCAGATCATATTTTCATACTAACAGCATGGCTTTGGTGCATTAGGCACAGGACCACGTACACACACATACACACACACACACACATACACACCAGTGTTAAGCACTTTTAAGCTCCATGAAGGATTCTGAAAATCCTAAATTGGGGACGAATGTGCGACAGGGTGCTGCTAAGAGAGTGAGTGTTGGGAGAAGCCAAGAAATGATGCTTCATTGCATACAAAGTGTCCTCCACCTTCTCCAAACGTAAATGGCCCCAGTAGCGCGGGTTCTGGGAAGCCGGCAAAGCAACCCCCAACCCAGCTACTTTCTTGCCACTTTCTACCCTCATGCCCAGATGGTGCCCGAAATATAATCGCCACATAACCCGCCCCCCCTCAAGGCTTCAAGCCATGGAATAAATTTCGAGCCATGCTATAAACTGTGCTTTTGGATGTCATTGAGCGCTCCCGTGCCAATGACATCACTGTTTCCATGACAACTAATATAATTAACATGAGGGAAAGTGCAAGGAGAAAGAGAAGGAAAAGAGGGAAAACACCAAGTCCAACCCCAAACAGAGAAAATTACACGGTGGGAGAGAGGGGGGCAGAGGGGCCTATAAAATGTTTTACTGCCACTTGTTAGAAAGGCCCCGGCATAACTCCGCTCATAGCTGTGGGGGTAATGAGATCATTTGCAAACTGTATCTCTTGCAAAATACAGAAAGGGCTTTGTCGCCTTCACAGTTTATGGAGTTGAAACAGAGGAGCCTGCTCCAGGTGAGGCGGGAACTCCTCCATCTCCCTCCTGGTTCAAGGCTCTCATTAAGCCAGGGTCTCCTCTACCCTGGACTCGACGGGACATAAGCAGACCCAGGTTTAGTCCTCTGAGTGTTCATATTCCCAGACGGGAAGTGTGGACACATGGAAACATATCCAGGCACGAAGCTGAGATTGGCAAGGAGATATAGCAAACACTCATACTTCTGTGGACAGCAGCGACACTTCATACCTACGTTGGGCATTCCAGCTCATAAAAGTCGCTGGCCATGCCTGGTGGCTTATGTCTGTAATCTGAGAGCTTTGGGAGGCCAAGGTGGGAGGATAGTTGAGTCCAGGAGTTTGAGACCAGCCTGGGCAACAGAGCAAGACCTATCTCTAAAAATAAGAAGGTCTGATGTGGTGGTTCATGCCTGTAATCCCAGCACTTTGGGAGGCTGAGGCAGGCAGATCGCTTGAGGCCAGGAGTTTGAGACCAGCCTGGCCAACATGGTGAAACTTCATCTCTGCTAAAAATACAAACATTAGCCGGGTCTGGTGGTGGGCATCTGTAGTTCTGACTACTCAGGAGGCTAAGACAGGAGAACTGCTTGAACCTAAGAGGCGGAGGTTGTAGTGAGCCGAGATCGCATCACTGCACTGCAGCCTGGGCACAGAGCGCCCGTCTCTAAGAAAATTAGCAAGGCAGGCTGGGCACAGTGGCTCATGCCTGTAATCCCAGCACTTTGGGAGCCTGAGGTGGGTGGATTGCCTGAGGTCAGGAGTTTGAGACCAGCCTAGTTAGCATGGTGAAACTCTGTCTCTACTAAAAATACACCAATTAGCTGGTGTGGTGGTGCACACCTGTAGTCCCAGCTACTCAGGAGGCTGAGGCAGAAAATCGCTTGAGCCTGGGAGATAGAGGTTGCAGTGAGCCGAGATGGTGCCACTGCACTCTAGTCTGGGCGACAGAGCAAGACTCCATCTCCAAAAAACAAGAAATTTAGGCAGACATGGTGGCATGCACCTGTAGTCCTAGCTACTTGGGAAGTTGAGGCAGGGGGATCACTTGAGCCCAGGAGTTAGAGGCTGCAGTGAGCTATGATCAAGCCACTGCACTCCAGCCTGGGCAGCAGAGTGAGACTCCATCTCTAAAACAATGAACGAAAGTATCTCAAGTACACTATCCTGATGAAGCTTAGTTCCAGGTGCCTGGTATTTTACTCCCATTCAACAGATGAGCACATCGAGGCTCCAAAAGGAAAGAGAACTGGCCTGAGTTGGCCAAGCTGAGCCTTGACCCCAGCTCTGTCAGACTCTGAGTGCAGAGGCTCCACTATTTCAGAGTTGTTGGCCCACTTTGGGTGGAGTCTGAAGAAACCTTTCATCCAGTCCTGGCTTTCATCCTGTGAGCACTAAGTTAAATCATTTTTCCTCACTATGCCTCAGTTTCTCCAGTTTCCACTACTTGACAACGTCAGAGTCAGAAGAGTCTGGAAGAGATATACCATCCCAGCCTGTGGCCAGCCTCAGCTTAGAGCCAGCTGGGCCTGCGAGAGCATCTCATCCAGGGCTTTCAACCTCCTGCTGACAGAGATGTGGGGTTCCTCAGAGAGACTTGTGGGGCATGTGGGGTTGGGGATGCTAGGAACAGTGGAGCCAGGCTGCTACCTAATTTGTGGTGTCCAGTACAAAATGAGAACGTGAGGCCCTTATTCAAAAACGGGTACCGTACTGTTAAAAGTACTAAAATGGTGGCCGGGCGTGGCGGCTCACACCTGTTATCCCAGCACTTTGGGAGGCCGAGGTGGGTGGATCACTTGAGGTCAGGAGTTCAAGACCAGCCTGGCCAACATGGTGAAAACCAGTCTCTACTAAAAATACAAAAATTAGCCAGGTGTGGTGATGGGTGCCTGTAATCCCAGCTACTCTGGAGGCTGAGGCACGAAAACCGCTTGAACCCAGGAGGCAGAGGTTGCAGTCAGCCGAAATCGGGTAACTGTACTCCAGCCTGGGTGACAGAGCAAGACTCTGTCTCAAAAATAAATAAATAAATAAATAACATAACCTTTAGGGAAAAAAAAAAAAAAGCAACTTGCCAATGGAGAAACCTGACAAACTCTACCTTAGGTGATCAGGTCAGCAACAACAGTGAGCTGATATTGATAGTATGGATTCTTGTTCTGATGTAATAAAAGAACGGCATTTTATCTCTGGGTCTTCCTCCCCAAAAGACGTAACCCTGGTGTCTTAGTCAGTTTTGTGCTGCTCTAATGAATACCTGAGGCGGGGTAATTTATGAGGAACAGAGATTTATTTCTTGCAGCTCTGGAGGCTGAGAAGTGCAAGGACAAGGGGCCTGGATCAGCAAGGGCCTTCTTGATGTGTCTTTGGATGGTGAAAGGGGGAGGGCAAGAGAGCACATGGGAGGGGAGGAGAGAGAGAGGGAGGAAGGGAGGGAGAGGGAGGAGGGAGAGAGAAAGAGAGAGAAGGGAAGGAAAGCGAAAGGAGCCAAACTTATCTTTTTATCACCAACTCATTCCCAGAATACCTAACCCACCCCGAGATAAAGGCATTAATCCATTCTTGAAGGCAGAACCCTCAAGAGCTAATGACCTCTTAAAGGCCCCACCTCTTAACACTATCGCATTGGAGAGTCAGTGTGAACTTTGAGAGGACACATTCAAACCACAGCACCTGGTCTAATTCTGAGAGAAACATGCCCACAGACGGACTTTCTCCAAAATATCTGACTAGTCCTCCTCGAAACTATCAAGGCCACCAAAAACAAGGAAAATCTGCGGCACTGTCACAGCCAAGCAGAGCCTAAGGAGACACGAGGACAGGAGTGAAATGGGAGATCATGGATGAAATCCCGAAACAGAAAAAGGGCATTAGGGAAAATGTAAGGGAATGTGAATAATAAAGTATGGGTTTTAGTTAATAATAATGTCGTCAATGTGAGTTCATTCATTGTAATAAAAGTACCATACTAATATGTTAATTATAGGGGAAACTGGATGTGGGGTGTATGTGAATTCCCCTTACATCTTCCCTGTGCTACTTCTGTAAATCTAAAACTGCTCTTAAAAATGAAGTCTGTTTTTAGAGGCCGAGGCAGGTAGATCACCTGAGGTCAGGAGTTCAAGACCAGCCTGGCCAACATGGTGAAACCCCGTCTCTGTTAAAAATACAAAAATTAGCCAGGCATGGTGGCGCATGCCTGTAATCCCAGCTACTCGGGAGGCTGAGGCAGAAGAATCACTTGAACTTGAGAGGTGGAGTTTGCAGTAAGCCAAGATTGCACCACTACACTCCAGCCTGGGAGGCAAGCGAGACTCCATCTCAAAAGATGAATGAATGGATGGATGAATGAATGAATGAATGGGTGAATAAATAAAGTCTATTAAGGAAAGACAAGACACTCCAACACCCCAACTTCCCCCCTCCCAACACACAGCTAATCCAAGGCTTTCATAGAATGGATGAAGGCAACACAGTGAAGTGTTCACAATCATGGACTCTAGAGGCAGGAGATCTGGGTTCAAATCCTTGTTCTGCTACTCGAGCTGTGTGACCTTGGGCAGCTGACTTGACCTCTTTGAGCTTTAGTTTTCTCTTATGTCAAAAGGAGGTGAAATGAACAGTTCTACCATCACAGAGTTGTAGAGAGCAGAGTGGGGATGTCAAGTGAAGGCATAAGACTTGGCCAAGCTGGTGAGGCTGCACTCTGGGGTGGGGACTCACCCACAGACACGCATTAGCCGGAGCCTTTTCCATCCACACAGGGCAGCCCTGGGACAGAGCATGTCTTTTGAACATATCTGTTACACATCCAGCAATGGCTTGGTTTACATGGTGATTGTATTAAGTAATGGCGACTCTTAATTCGAAATGCCAGAGTTCGTGCCTGGTCATTGGGTTGTATTGTTGACCTTCAAAAAAGATGGTGTGAATGCAAGTTTTCTATGATAAAGACACATTCAAAGAGAAATGAGAGTAAATCCAGATGCAGGAGCTGCAGTATGAGAAGAAATACTTCCACTGGATTTCTTGAGTTCTTCAAAAGGGGGAGGACTCCACTTGTCCCTTACCCTCTTCTCCCCTCATCTCCCGTAAGCCTTTTCATGCCTATATTGCTCATGAAAAATCTTAACAGTGAGAGATGTCCTCCTCCTTATAAGGATAACTGTACTCTCTGACCCATCCCAAACCTGATCTTTTGGGAGGTTGGTGCCCCTCCATTCTGAAGATTCTTTGTAAAGATAAATGGAACCATCTACTGGGTTGTTTCTTGGACAGTTTAGAGAAAAGGGGGAGCAACCCCCAGCAGAGGCTGTGTACGCATGCTCGGACAACACAGACTTGTCTCATTTTTAGCCAAGCTTCTTAACTCTCTAGAACCTCGGGGCCCTTGTCTATGAACGATGGACGGTTGTACTGCCCATCATCCAAGGCTATGGTAGGGCTAAAGGAGATGGTGCCTAGAGAGTGTGGAGGCTGAGGTCTGGCTCAAGACAAGCATTGAGTAGAGGTTGGTTATTATTTACTGAGCTCCAATTAGGAGCTATGCCAGCAGCTGACATTGATTAAATCTCAAACTACGTAACTGTCCTCCAAGCAAGATCTTATTTCCCTTTCACAGGTGAGGAAACTGAGGCATGGGGCAGTTAACGAGCTTGCCCAAGGCCCCCCGGGGCATGCTGAAAGGATGCAGACAAGCCCACGGTCTGGGTAAGGCTAAGGCACAGTGAGGGATGGACTTAGGTTTGCAAGACCTGCAGTCCTTAATTCAATTCAGCAACTCTTTGTGGAACACCTACTATGGGCTGAGCAAAACTGGTGATTCCCCCAAAGAGGAGCATCAGTGCACACCCCAGTCTCAGCTGCCCAGCTCAAGGGTCATGAACCAAATGCAGGGAGTTGAGCCCTTGAGCCTTGACCAACAATAGAGCTCTTGGGTGCTGGCACCTAAGACCTCAGAATGTACCCAGAGCACAGCCAGGTGCAGTGGCTCATGCCTGTAATCCCAGCACTTTGGGAGGCTAAGGTGAGCAGATAACCTGAGGTCAGGAGTTTGAGACCAGCCTAGTCAACGTGGTGAAACCCCATTTGTACTAAAAATACAAAAATTAGCTGGATGTGATAGCACATGCCTGTGATCCCAGGTGCTTGAGAGGCTGAAGCACAAGAATCGCTTGAACCTGGGAGGCAGAGGTTGCAGTGAGCCAGGATTACGCCACTGCACTCCAGCCTGGGTAACAGAACAAGACTCCATTTCAAAACAAACAAACAAAAAAAAGTACCCAGCGCTATGGTGTCCTCCGGGATTCTCCTTGTGCAGTAGGGTGACCAACTCATCCCCATTTGCCTGGGTCTTTACAGGTTTGTTTTTGTTTTTGAGATGGCGTCTCTCTCTGTCACCAGGCTGGAATGCAGTGGTGTGATCTCAGTTCACTGCAACCTCCACCTCCCAGATTCAAGCGATTCTCCTGCCTCGGCCTCCCAAGTAGCTGAGATTACAGGTGCCCATCCCCATGCCCAGCTAATTTTTGTAGTTTTAGTAGAGACGGCATTTCACCATCTTGGCCAGGATGGTCTCGATCTCTTGACCTTGTGATCTGCCCACCTCAGCATCCCAAAGTGCTGGGATTATACCGCACCTGGCCCTTTACAGGTAACACTGAAAGCCCTGAGCCACACCTCTCAGTCCTGGGCAAACCAGGGCAGTTGATCTCCTGATAGGCAGGCAGGATGTGATGATGATGTGAATGATTGTCACGAGCATTTATCAAGCGCTTGCTGTGTGCAGGGCATACATTAGGTCATCTCATCCTCACAAGCAGCCAATAAGCTAGGTTCCATTATTATCCCCATTTCACAGATGAGGAGACTGAGGCTCAGTCAAAGTCAAATAGGGCAGGCAGGGCTAGAGTCAGCTGTGTCTTCTGGAGAAAGGGTTTCCAACCTTCCCCCTGCCCACCTGCCTAATTCCCACAGTGCTATCCTATGGGCTATCAGCAGTTCTAAGAACAAAGAGGGGATTTGCACTGAAATTTATGTTTCCTCAGCGACTGGGCTCTTAACCACAATCCTCTAAACTCACCAGATTATACTGCACTAAGGCAGCAACCCTAGCTTCAGCATTTTCTATACCCTTGGAACGGTGGGTTGAAACATTTACTAAATCATATCCTTGGAGCTTCCCAGGAAAGGGAAACTATTCAAATCCAAGGCGATAATTTTCCTTTGCATTCATAGCACAAGGTCTGCTGTTTGGGGCATTTGGTGCGAGGTGTGCAAACACTGCCAGCTGTAAATATTAATGCTGAGAATCATGGCTGAGCCCATTATCAGCAGGGCTCAGGTTGACTCACAGGTAGCCTTGGCCAAGCTGCTTCTGAAGGATGCAAAAGGCACCGCCTGCCTTAGCAGTCCCCTGACTAGCCTGCCGCAGCCTGAACCTCCCGTATCAGACCTTAATGAACTCAGAGGCAGCACGTGGCTGTGTCCTGCAGGCTGATAATGCGTGTTTCCTAGAAAGGACTCTGGTTCTGTGACCTGGCAGGCAGTTGGGATTTTTGCTCTGTCACCCAGACTGGAGTGCAGTGGTGCAATCTTGGCTCACTGCAACCTCCGCCTCGTGGGTTCAAGCAATTCTCCTGCCTCAGCCTCTCTGTAGCTGGGATTACAGGCGTGTGCCACCATGCCCAGCTAATTTTTTGTATTTTTAGTAGAGGCGGGGTTTCACCATGTTGGCCAGGCTCATCTCTAACTCCTGACATCAGGTGATCCACCCACCTTAGCCTCCCAAAGTCCTGGGATTACAGGAATCAGCCACTTCACCTGCCCGGGATTGTTTTAAAAAGCAGTCCCCACCCCACTCCAAATTTGGAACCCAGGGGCTGGTAAGCTCCATGCTCACTTGGCCAGGACCTTGTGCTTCCCTTGCTCTCCACCAGAAAGCACTTTATGCAATTATAAAGCTCCCGAGGACTGGAAGGAATTGTTACTCCATTTACGCTTATTGGTGCTGCATTCCTCGGTCACGTGTCCCAACTTTCAGGCCCCCTTTCCTTACAGTCTAGGGAGATTCTTACACGTGGCATCTGCTTCATAAACATTCCAGTAAAACCCATGAGTAATGCCCGTCCGTCCGTTCCTCTAGTTGCTCTTTCTTCACTGCCCACCTTCACTGCTCTATTTCCCCTACCTGCCTGAGTCAGGTCCCTGGTACCTGAGAGATCTGGGTGGCAAAGTCCAAGTGCATTTCATTGGGGTGCGCTGGGCATGGGGACAGGGAAGGAATTTGGGGTGAGAGGGTCAAACAGGTGAGTTTGCTAGATGAAGGGGGTATCTGTAAAATGGGGGGACATCTCCAAGTCACTCTGTCCATTTTTTCCCAGGGCCACTGTGATGGAATGCCGTGCCACGACGGGATCTCCCCTGGGCATGGTATGAGATAGATCTTCCTTGGCAACATGGAAGTATTAATTAATGATGCTTGGAAAGTGCTCGTGCCATGCCCAATACATAGTAAACCACTGTTGTTATTTTGGCTAATGTATTCCCCAATTTATGCCAGAATGTGTCCTCTCCTGTGCAATGCTCGCCATCATCTACACACAGTCACAAAGCCCCCAAGCAACCATGATGTGCTAGATGCAGTAGGTAACACCCAGATGTGGAAAGAAACTTCCTGATCACTTACCCAGTGCCAGGCCCTTGAACTCGGTTGCTTTGCACAGCCCTCCAGGGACTCTAATAGGAAGACAGAGTGACTTTTTGCTTATAGATTCAGAAACTGAGGGGCCGGGCACAGTGGCTCACGCCTGTAATTCCAGCACTTGGGGGAGCTGAGGTGGGCGGATCACTTGAAGTCAGGAGTTTGAGACCAGTCTGGCCAACATGGTGAAACCCCAATTCTACTAAAAATACAAAATTAGCTGGGCATGATGCTGTGTATCTGTAATCCCAGCCACTTGGGAGGCTGAAGCAGGAGAATTCCTTGAGCCTGGGAGGCAGAGGTTGCAGTGAGCTGAGACTGTGCCACTGCACTCCAGCCTGGGCAACAGAATAAGACTCTATCTCAAGGAAGAAAAAAAAGGAAAGAAAGAAAAGAGACTGAAGTTAAGAGGCAGTGGCATTCAGTATCTTGTTTAAGGGGCAGAGCTGGGTTTCGAAGCCTGCTGATGTCTGGGACCGGAGCCCATGGCTTCATCTGGACCTTTCATGCAGAATATACAAGCCTTGCCTTCAAGAAGCTTAAGAACTGCAAGTCAGTCAATGACCCCAAATGAGCATCGATGTGGGTGATGTAAGCTCAATGGAGGCAGAACCTCACTGGGGCAGGAAGGCTTCCAGAAGGCCCCTTTAAGTGGACATGGAGAACTCTGATAGGAGCGAGCCGCCAGGACACATTAAAAAGGAGCAGAGCGAATTCCGATGCCAGTTAGACTTGGGGACAAGAGGTGAGAGAGATGCACTTTTGATATAGGCCCAGTTGCAAAGCCCTTAGCAAATAACCAACTGAAGTCAGACTTTGTTCTGGAGGCAGCGGGAAACTGGTGTGGGGTGTTTGTTTGAGACAGAGTCTCACTCTGTCACACAGTCTGGAGTGCAGTGGCACGATCTTAGCTCACTGCAACCTCTGCCTCCCGGGTTCAAGCGATTCTCCTGCCTCAGCCTCTCGAGTAGCTGGGATTACAGGTGCCTGCCACCAGGCCTGGCTAGTTTTTGTATTTTTAGCACAGATAGGGTTTCACCATTTTGGCCAGGCTCATCTCGAACTCCTCACCTGAGGTGATCCACCTGCCTTGGCCTCCTAAAGTGCTGGGATTACAGGCGTGAGCCACTGCGCCTGGCCTGGTGTCGGTTTTGTTTTTGTTTTTTGAGACAAGTCTCACTCTTGTCGCCCAGGCTGGAGTGCAGTGGTGTGATCTTTGCTCACCGTAACCTCCACCTCTCGGGTTCAAGTGATTCTCCTGCCTCAGCCTCCTGAGTAGCTGGGATTACAGGCATGCGCCACCATTCCTGACTGATTTTGTATTTTTAGTAGAGACGGGGTTTCACCCTGTTGGTCAGGCTGGTCTTGAACTCCCGACCTCAGGTGATCCACACTTCTCGACCTCCCAAAGTGCTGGGATTACAGGCGTGAGCCACCGCACCTGGCCTGGTGTTGGTTTTTTAAAGGAAGAAAGTGACAAGGAAGCAGTGTTTTGGGAAAATCCATCCAGCTGTGTATCATCGTGGTAACTGCAAATACTTCGATGACTACTCTTTGTTTGTGCACCTTCTTATCATGCATTGTATTCAGCCCTTTAATGCCTTATTTTATTTGTTCAATTGACAGTTTGTGGGAGGTTTTAGAATCATCCCCATTTCCAGTGTCCATCTTTCCAGATGTTGGGATGAGGTGAATATATTTTGGATGTAAGATGGACATGAACTTTGAGGGATCAGAAGGTGGACTGTAGGCTTGGTGAGGTGGCTTACTCCTGTAACCCCAGCACTGGGGGAGGCTGAGGCAGGCAGAACACTTCAGGTCAGGAGTTCAAGACCAGCCTGGCCAACATGGTGAAATCCTGTCTCTATTAAAAATACAAAAATTAGCTGGGCGTGTTATTGGACACTTGTAGTCCCAGCTACTCAGGAGGCTGAGGCAGGAGAATTGCTTGAACCCAAGAGGTGGAGGCTGCAGTGAGCCAAGATCATGCCACTGCACTCCAGCCTGGGTGACAGAGGGAGCCCCTGTCTCAAAACAAAACAAAACAAATGAAAAAAGAAGGTAGACTGTAGTGGGTTGAATAGTGTGCCCCCAAAATTCGTGTCCACCCAGAACATCAGAGTGTGACCTTATTTGAAAATACGGTCTTTGCAGATATAATCAGCCAAAGATCTTGAAGAAAACATCATCCTGGATCAGGGATGGGCCCTAAATCTAATAACTGGTGTCCTTCAAAGAAGAGAGAATGAGGAACTGAAACAGAATTACCATTTGAGCCAGCAATCTGATTACTGGGTACCTACCCTAAGGAAAATAAACGGTTCTCCCAAAAAAATGCCTGTAATTTCATGTTCATCGTAGCACTATTCACAATTGCAAAGACATGGAATCAATCTAAGTGCCTTCTAGTGGATGACTCGATAAAGAAAATGTGGTACATATACACCATGGAATACTATGCAGCCATAAAAAAGAAGAGATCACGTCCTTTGCAGCAACATGGATGCAGTTTTAGGTCATTATCCTCAGCAAATTAACAAAGAAACAGAAAACCAAATACTACATGTTCTCGCTTATAAGTGGGAATGAATAATGAATACTCACGGACATAAAGATGGGAACAGTAGACACTGGGGACTGCAAAGGAACAGAGGGGAGAGGGAGGGAAAGGTTAAAAAACTGACTGGCAGATACTATGGTCACTACTTGGGTGATGGGTTCAGTAGAAGCCCGAACCTCAGTGTCACGCAACATCCCCATCTAACAAACCTGCACGTGTATCCCCGAATCTAAAATAATAATGAAAAAAGGAGAGGACACAGAGACAAAAAGAGAGGAAGACAATATGATCAGGAAGGCAGAGATTGGAGTGATGTGACCACAGGCAGCTGAGGAACGCCAACAATTGCTGGGAGCTGGGACAGAGGTGTGAGACAGACCCTCCTTCAGTGCCTCCAGAAGAAACAACCCTGAGGACACCTTGATTTTGGATTTCTGGCCTCCAACACTGTGAGAGAATGAATCTCTGTTGCTTAAAGCCCCCTAATTTGTGGTAATGTGTTGCAGCATCCTCAGGAAAACAATGCCTATTTTGGACATTTGGGATTCTGACCTCTGGACCCGGACCCTCTCTGCTTTGGCCTGACAGAGGGAGACAGGGACAGTGGCTGATGGCATCTTGGAGGCCTGCTGGGGTTTAGAGCAGAAAGCGAGGCTGCCGCAGCCATAAGGATGTGTGCCCAGGTCCCGCATGGCTCCAAGCGCACAGTAGGTGCACCGCATGTGCGCATGGCAATGGGAACTGTCCTCCTAGTAGGTGCTGAGCCCTACCGCATAGCAGTTGTCCACTACTGTGAAGGGAAGTGAGAAGACCTTGGAGATGGAGTAAGTAAAAGGAGGAAAGTGAGATAAAGTAAATGGTCTGGGTCAGGGTTTGGAGACCAGGAGACAGGCGAGGACTGTCCCTGGTTCTCCCCTCTTCAGCCATCAGACAGGGACTGGCTAATTGGAAGGTTCTCACCTCCATCATGCATTTTGTTTACTGATTGATTTAAAAAATATTTTTAGAAGCATTGTCTCACTTTGTCACCTAAGCTGGAGTGCATCCTCTACCTCCTGGGTTCAAACTATCCTCCCGCCTCAGCCTCCCAAGGAACTGGGAGTAGAGGCTCCTGCTGCTACACCAGGCTAAGTTTTAAATTTCGTAGAGACGGAAGTCTTGCTCTGTTGTCCAGGCTGGTCTCCAACTCCTTATCTCAAAGGATCTTCCCGCCTCAGCCTCCCAAAGCACTGGGATTACAGGCTTGAGGCCCCACAACCAGACCATCACATATTTTAGAATTTAAACCTGACTCTTTCTCCAGTGTGGAGAACTGGAAATAATACCAAGATTATTCCAAGTGATAATTTTAAGTGCCAGCCTGTTAAAATGAGATTCTTATACCCTCATCGCTCCTCATAAAAACCACACAACTCTCACAGCAAAAAGTCCTAAATGGGGGCCAGGTGCAGGCTCACACCTGTAATCCTAGCACTTTAGGAGGCTGAGTTGGGAGGATCACTTGAGGCCAGGAGTGTGACGCCAGCCTGGGCAACATGGCACAACCTTGTCTCTATTAAAAAAAACAAAAATTAGCCATGCATGGTGGAGGTGACTGTAATCTCAGCTACTTGGGAGGCTGAGGTGGAAGGATGGCTTGAGCCCAAGATGTTGAGGCTGCAGTGAGCCTCGATGGTGCCACTGCACTCCAGCCTGGGTGACAGAGTGAGACTCTGTCTCAAAAACAAAGCGAAATCAAACAAAGAAGTCCTAAATGGTCCCTATGATACTAAAGGGCTAGAATGCATGTTTGTTCTTTGTTAAAAAAAATTCTTATCTCTCAGCATAGAGGAGAGATAGCAGATATTTTTCAGATAGGCTGCTGATTCTTTTTAATCAAAAGGAAATTAAAAAAACGGGATAACGTACATTTCTTATGGGGAGAGCGGGAGTCTTATTCCTTGCTTGTCTCAAAATACCCTGATGGAACACAGTATTTGCATTGTATTCAGGGTCAGCTGCTCTGGAGACTGCGGCCCACCGCTGCCTGGAGAAGGGAACGAGGGGCTGAGTTTGTAGATTTACTGCATTAATGCTTCTCTGGTTTCCGTGGAGTAGCCACTGGAGAGAGGCTTGGCTGCGGATGTAGTCAAAGAAACATGCAGAAATGCAGTAACAATAACTAAATATAACTCACATCTGAGACGCCTTTCACCACACTGGGGTGCTTTCCAAATATATTATCTTATTAAATCCACACAAGAGCTGAGGGCGGTAGGGTCCTCTCCTGCCCTGTCTTATGGGGAAGTGGATTTGCAGAGCCCAGGTCTTGCAAGGTTATGTTCTTTCATTGCACCTGTGATCTTCTTCATGGGCTTCCTGGAGGATCTAGATTCCATGGAAATGCCCTAGGGGGCAGATAGTGGAGATGGGGCTGTGTTCGTTAAGGCAATGCCAGCTACTGTAACAAACTGACCTGAAAATATCCATGAGTTCACGCAGCATCCATTTATGTCTCAGTATGTGGAATCTAAAATGGGTGCTCCTGTTTTTTAGGCAGTCTTTCACAGGATCATTCAGGGATCCCAGCCCCTTCCAGCTTGTTGCTCTGCTCACCACTCAGTCTTTGCATCCTCTGTATTTAGCCTGCAGATGGGAAGGATTTTTATGGGCCAGGCCTGGAAATGCCTCCCCCTGCTCCTGCCATCACTTCCGTCTGCTATCCATTGGGTAGTGCTCAGTCACGTGGCTACATTCACCTGCAAAGGAGGCTGGGAAATGTAGCCCAGCTCTATTGCTGGAGAAAGAGGACTGGGTGTGGTGAAGAGCCAGCCATTCTGTTTCATGGGATCTTCCACTCTTTTTAAAAAATTGTTTTCAAGAGATGGCATCTTGCTCTGTCACCCAGGCTGGGGTACAGTGGCACAATCATAGCTTACTGCAGCCTCAAACTTCTGGGCTTAAGTGATCCTCCTGCCTCAGACTCCCTAGTAGCTGGGACTACAGGTATGTACCACCACACCAGACTAAGTTTAAAATATTTTTGTAGAGATGGGATCTTGCTATGTTGCCCAGGCTGCTCTGAAACTCTTGGCCTCAAGTGATCCTCCTACCTCAGCCTTCCAAAGTGCTGGGATTGTGGGCATGAGCCACCATGACCGGCCTCCCCTCCTACTTTGTTACAACCAGGAGAGCTCTGATTTTATGCATTTCATATATTGCATTCACATAAAATTTAGTTTGAAAAAAGGGCATCCCAGAACTTTATGAAAAATACATCAAGGCTCTATCAGTGGCCTTCAGACAAGGCTGATCACTAAATGACTCAGAGAGATTGTGAAAAAGAGATTCGTGGACCACTCCCTTGGTAATTCTGATTCTGCAAATACAAGGTCCTTTGTATGTCCAGCTAGCATCTATACCAAGCTTCTTCACTTGCCTTTGCAAATCAATGAACAGATTGGTAAAGGCTGGAGATAGCAGATGATCATGGGGTATAAAAGCTAGAGATAGCAAGAAATGTTAGTGGGGAGGTGGAGGAACAACTCTTGTATGACCACTTATCTAGTAAAGTTGAAGACACACAGTCTATAATCCAGCAATTCCACTCCGAGTTTATGTTCCAGAGTTTGTTCCACTCTGAGTTTATGTTTAAAAATGCATCATTTTTGAGATTTCTGCTATGGTTTTAATGTGTGTGTCGCCTCCAAAATTCATGTTGAAACTCAGTCCTCAAAGCAACCGTGTTAAGCGATGGTGTTTTTAGGAGGTATTAGGCCATGAGGCTCTGTCCTCATTAATGGGATAGCAACCTACAGAAGAGCTGGAGGGAATAGGTAAGCCCTTTTGCCCTTTCACCTTCTTTCACGTGAAGATGCAGTAACAAGCCACCATCCTGCAAACAGAAATTAGGCCCTCACCAGACACTGAACTTGCCAGTGCCATGTACTTGGACTTCCCAGCCTCCTGAACTGTGAGAAATAATTTCCTGTTGTTTGCAAATTACTCCATCTCAGGTATTTTGTTATAGCAGCACAAACAGACTGAGACTATTGCCAAAACCTGGACATGCACCAAATGTCTATCGATGGTAGAGGGGATGAGTGGCTGCAGGTTTGTACAGTGGAGCACGATAAAGCAATGAAAGCCAATAAGCCGCAGCTCCAGATGAGAGCATGTTTGAACTTCACAGATACTTTGATGCTACAAAGAAAGAAGAGAAAACAAATTGATGAGCAGGAGTCCATTGTATCAAGTTGTAAATCAGGCAAAAATCAAACTAAATAGTTTAGAGATATAAACATAGATGGCAAAACAATTAGAAAGAAATATTTGAAGAGTCAGACCTCTGGGAGAGACACACAAGAGACCCCTGGGTGCTGGCTGTGTTCTATTTCCTTTTCTTTTCTTTTCTTTCCTTTCCTTTTTTTCCTCTTCTTGTCCTTTCTATTTTTTCTTTCTTTTCTCTTTTTCATTTTTTCTTTCTCTCTCATTTATTTTCTCTCTTTTCTCAATCTCTCTCTCTCTCTCTCTCTTTTTCTTCCAACAGAGACTCATGGTGGCATCATCATGGCTCACTGCAGCTTCAAACTCCTGCTCAACTGATCCTCCTGTCTCAGCCTCCTGAGCAGCTGGAACTATAGTAATTGGGACAGCAGAGGTCATTTAAATATCCCAAACACAGAATTTCCTAAGAGCTACCACACCTGGCTAACTTTTGAATTTTTTTGTAGAAACAGGATCTCTACAAAAGAGACAGTATGTTGCCCAAGCTGGTATTTCTTTGCCTAGGTGGTTGATACATGAGTGTTCAATGTACAATTATTCTTGTATTAACTAAATATCTCGGGCCTCTTTCTACATGTATGCCGTCTCTCTCAGTAAGAGAATATAGAGGGAGAAAAAGGTGTGTCTGTTTGTCGGTGTGGCTCAGGCAGTGCAGCAATGCAGTATAGAATCAAAATAACAGGCTTTGGAATCTGAAAGTCTCAAATTTAAGTCCCAACTCTGTCGCTACCAGCTGTGTCTTCTTGGACCAATTGCTCAGCCTTTGGGCTTTTTAGTTTCTTCATACCTATTACAAAGATGGAAAGCCTTCCTCATAGGATAAAATAAAAATGTGCTTAACCTTCCTTCTAGGAAAAAAAAAGTAAAAAATGTTGTTTAGCCCAGGAACCAACACATAGTAGGTGCTCAATAAATTGTATCTTTCTCCCACCCAACACCGGCCAAACAAATACCTGATATGGGTGGCTGGATCCAAGACAGCAAATGCCTCATTCCTATCTAGGTGTTGATCTGTAGCTCTGTTTGTTGCTTTCTTTTTCCACTCACTTCCTTCCAGTTAAGGTCACTTGGCTGCATTTTTCAGAGTGTTGTGAGCTGCCTTAGGTGATGTGGAAGGAGGCGTGGAGACAGACACGTTGCCACCCATGCCTCCATATTGTCTTGATGCCTGAATTGGGAGGTGAGGATGAGGGATGACATCAGCAGGAATTAACAGGTGCCAGGCAGTCCTCCCACACCGGCACAGCCATTGAACGTGATCTCAGGGATTGTCTCATGGGCTGCTCACAGCCTTAGTCCTAGCCCAGCCCCTTGCCCTGGGGGCAACATTACTCCTTGTTTTTCTCTCTCTCTTTTTGAAATAAAGACGAGGTCTCTCTGTGTTGCCCAGGCTGGTCTCAAACTCCTGAGCTCCAGCAATCCTCTTGTTTCAGCCTCCCAAAATGCTGGGATTACAGGCATGGGCCACCACACCCGGCCTCTGGCTCTTTTGAACCCTTTACAGTCTGACCCGACACTATCCCCAAGGTCACACTTCCATCAACTTCAGCTCCAGGCGACCATTCTGACCCAGTTAAAAATGGTTAGAAAGCACTGATGTGTGCTAGTGATGAAACTGTGTCTGCCCTGACATGGGTGAGAGTGTCCTTGGGTCTAGGGGCCTTCAGGTTGGAGTTTGCTATCTTGATCACCACACCCATTCTCCAATGATATGGCCTCACTTCCCTATACCTGAGTAAAGGGCCTCTCTGCAAATATTTTTGGGACAGCAGAGGTCATTTAAATATTCCAAACACAGAATTTCCCAAGGGGTCCCAGGAGACTGTTACATGAAAGCAGGGTTCTGTGGTCAAATGTGTTTTGGAAATACCTAGTTAATCACAATTAAAAAGATGCCTCCACTGCGGGACTTCTCAGAGCCTTTAATGCCTAACATACTTAAGAAAATCCAAAGGAGGACTAGAATTGTAGAATTTTTCAAAATGACCACAGAGTTTCCGGTGAGACTGGTGTTCCCCAGAACAAACTTTGGGGAAATTCCACTGTGGCTAGAATTTCAGATTGACAGCATAGGAAACAAGATTCCTGCTTTCATTGAGAACACTAAAGAAATGTTTCCGGCCGGACGCGGTGGCTCACGCCTGTAATCCCAGCACTTTGGGAGGCCGAGGTGGGCAGAGCACCTCAGGTCAGGAGTTCAAGACCAGCCTGGCCAACATGGTGACTGAAACCCCATCTCTACTAAAAATACAAAATTAGCCAGGCATGGTGGTGCACACCTGTGGTCCTAGCTACTCAGGAGGCTGAAGCAGGAGAATCACTTGAACCTGGGAGGTGAAGGTTGCAGTGAGCCAAGATCACGCCACTGTACTCCAGTGTGGGGAAGAAGAGCGTAACTTTGTCAAAAAAGAAAAAAAAGAAAAAGAAAGAAAGAGAGAGAGAAAGAAAGAATGAAAGAAAGAAAGAGAGAGAAAGAAAGAAAAGAAATGTTCTGTTGAGGGAAGGTGAGCCAGGCAGTGCCCTGGTCTCTGTTTGCCTCGCTCTACCCAGCAGCAAAATGGGTGCAGAGTCATTAACACCAAGGCTGTCGAGAGAGTTGATTACACTTTGTTATGCGACCCAGGAAGGAGACATTATTATTATCATCAAGGATACATAATAGTGGTCAGCTTCATAGCATCGTATAATTTCAGGACAACAAAGAAAGCTTCCCATTAGATCATCTGATTGGTTCCTTTGGTCAGGACAGGAAGGTCCTAGCCGATCTAATCACACCCTTGGCTTTGTGGGCACACCTTCCCCCAAGGAGCTCCAAGGGTTTCATTCTTGTTAGGGTCCAAAGTCTGGAGGGGATGGTAAAGGGGAGGGGTGGTTTCCTCATTTGCAAAACATTCATTCCTTCAGGTTACGAGAGAAGCATCAGTCCAAAGCACTAAATGGTAGCCCTACTGGTCTAATAGTTCCTAGAACCCCACTGTGGAAATGACTCCAACAATATTCAGAATCTTGGGTTTGGATGGCCCTTTAAGAGGTCATTTAAATGGCTTAGCCTCCAGGCACAAGCCATGTCCACACCAGCGAAGACCGATGCCTGGCCTACATTCTGCCCATAGCTCAAGCTCTACCAACTGCTGCTCCTTTGATGACACACAGGCTGTATTTTAAAATTTTCACCTACTTGATCTGGAATCACAAAGGTATTAATAGAAATGCCAGTCAGTAAACAGGAGCCAGTTACAGACACTCTCTTTAACTGCTGGTGTATACTTTCTATTGAAAACAGTACAGTTTGGCATGAAATGGGCTGCAGCATTTGCCAGCTGTGCAATATAGGGCAAGTTATTAAATCTTCATGAGCCTCGGGGTCTGCTCCATGAAATGGGCTGGAATAGTACCTACCTCACAGTCTACGGGAGAATTCAGTGTAATGGCATGGTGCTACGGGAAATGTCCAGTAATGTCAGTAACCACCACTGGCCTTGGTGAAGATGAAGCCTGGGCATGAGATTTTGTTCTGGAAAGACTTTTGTGATAAAGCTGAGGGTTCTTCAGGGAAACCAGTGGTGTTCAATTTAAGGGAGAGGTTAAGTTCATATGTCAGCGTGTAAGGTGGATGGAGTCAAGTTACCCTTGAAAATTCTCTGCCTGCTGGATTATACCTGTAATCTCAGCGCTTTGGGAGGCTGAGGCAGGCAGATCATGAGGTCAGGAGTTCGAGAGCTGCCTGGCCAACATTGTGAAACACAAATGTCGTGTAGTAAAAATTCAAAAAATTAGCCAGGCATAGTGGCGGATGCTTACAATCCCAGCTACTCAGGAGATTGAGGCAGGAGAATCTCTTGAACCCAGGAGGCAAAGGTTACGGTGAGCCAAGATCATGCCACTGCACTCAGCCTGGGTGACTGAAAAAGAAAAAAAAGAAAATTCTCTGCTCATAAAGTAAGGTATATATGGTATTGCACACAGAACATTCAGGTTGGGGAACTACTGAGTCGAATCATAGGAGAGAGTAAAAAGAGTGTTTATCTTCAGCTGCCTGGGCGTTGAAACCATTCTGTTTCTAAGAAAGTGGTCTCAGCTGAGGGTGGTTTTGTCCTCACAGTGGACATTTGGCAATGACCAGGGAAGTACTGCCATGAACTGCTGATGGGAATGCAAACCTTCCAACCAGCTGTTCTGCAGAGCATTTTGGCAATAACCTTAAAAAATAGCAATGACTTTAAGAAAATACATGTCCTTTGACCAGCAATTCCACTTCTAGGAATTCATCCCAAGGAAATTAGAAAGTGTTCAACATCTTACTTAGCTATAAAGACATCACAGTTTTGGCAAGAACAGCAAAAGATGGGGAGCAACTTAAATGCTCAACAATCAGGAACTGATTGAGAAGTTTGTGCTGCTGCCATGTGACACAGCCACTGGGAATGACGCAAAAGTGTGCGTGTACTGACATAGAAAGACATTTTTGATGTACTGTAGAGAAAACAAGCAGATGACGACAAAGCCTTGTGAAACATTTAAAAGTGTATGTGTATGCATATGTATAGAAAGAAGGCTGATGGCCAATAAAGACATGAAAAGATGCTCAGCTTCGCAGTAATCAGAGAAGTGCAGCGTAAGATGCCACGCTCACCCATGAAATCGACCACACGCACAAAATTAAAGATTGATCATTTCCAGTGTTGGCGGGAGTGCAGGGATCAGATCTTCCTGTGGACTGCTAGTAGAAGTAAAATTTGGTACAGCTTTTTACAGAGAGGAATTTTACAATTTTTTATTTTTAAGAGAAGGGTCTGACTCTGTCACTCAAGCAGGAATGCATTGGAACCATCATGGCTCACTGCTGCCTTGAACTCCTGACTTAAGTGATCCTCCCACCCAGCCTCAAGAATAGCTAGGACTACATATTATTTTTAATCTTTTGGTAGAGATGGGATCTCCCTATGTTGCCCAGGCTGGTTTTAAACTCCTGGCCTCAAGCAATTCTTCTGCCTCAAGCAAGTCTTCCAAAGTTCTGGGATTACAGATGCGAGCTCCTGTGTGAAGCCTGGAACTTGATAATTCTATCAAAATTTAAATTTCATATTACAGTGGCTTTAGAATTTCACTTCTATGAATCTATCACACAAAAGTACTTGCACAAGTGGACAAAGATGTATGCTTTGTATTAGTGATAAATTGGAAATGACCTAAAGACCCATCAGGAAAGGAGAGTGCTTACCAGTTGCAATTTGTTGATGCAGTGGAGTGTTATCCAGTTGTCAAAGAAAATAAGGAAGATTTAAATTAGTTGATATGCAGAACTCTGATAGGTTTTTAAAAAAAGCAAATCACAGAAACATACACATTGCACGATCTTGTCTATGAATTTTTTATTTTTATTTTTGGAGATGGAGTTTTGTTCTTGTCATCCAGGCTAGAGTGCAATGGCTTGATCTCAGCTCACTGCAACCTCCAACTCCCATGTTCAAGTGATTCTCCTGCCTCAGCCTCCCGAGTAGGTGGGATTACAGGCATAAGCCACCATGCTGGGATAATTTTTGTAATGTTAGTTGAGATGAAGTTTCACCCTGTCAGCCAGGCTGATCTCAAGCTCCTGACCTCAGGTGAGCCACCTGCCTTAGCCTTCCAAAGTGCTGGGATTACAGGTGTAAGCCACCACACCTGGATTTTTTTTTTTAAATACTACATCTGTAGCTGTAAACACATACATGTCTATCAATGTATGTGTTACCAAAACACCAGGGGTTTGGTCTAAGCCCTGTTGCTTGCCGCACAGAAAGCCAATCACTGAGACAATGAGTATTGCCAAGGAAGAAGTCGTTAATCGGGTGCTGCAGCCGAGTAGATGGGAGCTCAGTCTCAAATCCATCTCCTTGACCAACTAACATTAGGGGTTTATATAGCAGGGAAGAAGTGTAACAATGTGTGGGAAAACAGGTATTAGGGAGAGGTAAGGAAGAGGAGGTCAACAGGAAGCAGGTGATCATCATGACTGGTGAGGGGACTGATATTTCATTGTTCAAATGTAGTGACCTGATAAGTTTCAGCTCCTTGATACTATCTGGGAGGCCTGATGGTTAGTTTCCTTAGAAAGGAACTCAGATAAGACAATTGTAACTTTCTCAGGTTTTAAGGCTAGGAGGACCAGTTTCTATATTTATTCAAAGAAACCAGAAACATCAGTTCTATGGGACAATTGGGTGAGTTTCGTATGGACCAAGTTCTGACAGACTCACATTAAACAGTTAATAGTGGTTACCCCTGTGAAGAAGGATTGGAGGAAAAAAATAAGCACTTCTGGGGTTGTGGGTGATTTTTTTAGTTTCTTGTGGCTTATTAGGATTTTTCCACTTTTTGTACAATGAACATGTGTTACCTGCACTATTTTAAAACATTTTTAATTGTGAGAGGAATGATAGTAACAAAAACACATACAAAGACATTTAAATAGAGACAGTTAAGCTAAGTATAGAGTATCGCTCTCTAGCTTTAAGAGTTCTGTGATCTCGTGGGGTTCCGTCTCTCCATCTCTCTTGTCCCTTACACATGCCTACACATACACACTCTACAAGACAGGACATAGGCCTTAAGTGTTTCTAGAGGTCAAAGGATGAAGAGAACTATCATTAGGCAGCAGGGAAGGGGGACCGTGTCCTAGGGGCTACACTAGTTAAACACTGCCTTGTAGAAACAGGCAGGCTTTAATAGACAGAAACCCTCCAGTAACTGAAATGCTATTATCTGTGCTGGTGGCATCCTGCTCTGGGGATTAATGACCCTTGTTATCAATTAATTCTTCTTGGATTCCAAGCTAGATATTGGCTTTCACGACTTAAGTGGCTTTCTTTGGTGTTTATCCTTCGTGGACATGGAAACCTTTCCATACATCCCAACAGAAAAAATAAGCTGTGCATCCCACCCATCTTCCAGATTAAGACCACAAACAAAGGCAAGGACACTCTCCCTGTTGTGAACACCCAGTTCTATCCATCCCTGCCGTCACTGGCTAGTCCTTGATAGTAGAGCATTGAACTCTGGTGTTGGTTTTGTAGGTGTACACGTATCCCCAAATTTGTCAAGATGTATACATCAAATGTGTACAGCTTTTTGTGCATCAATCGTCCCTCAATAAACTGGTTAGGGAATAAAAAGAGGCAGGGAATGGTGGCTCACACCTGTAATCCTAGCACTTTGGGAGACCGAAGTGGGTGGATCACCTGAGGCCAAGAGTTTGAGATCAGCCTGACCAACATGTTGAAACCCTGTCTCTACTAAAAATACAAAATTAGCCAGGCATGGTGGTGCGTTACCTGTAATCCCAGCTACTCAGGAGGCTGAGGCAAGAGAATCACTTGAACCTGGGAGGCGGAGGTTGCAGTGAGCTGAGATCATGGTATTGCACTCCAGCCTGGTCAAAAAAAGTGAAATGCTGTCACAAAAGAAAGAGAAAGAGAGAGGGAGAGAGGGAGGGAGGGAAGGAGGGAGGAAGAAGGAAGGAAGGAAGGGAGGAGGGAGAGAAAAAAAGATGAGCTCTTTGAATCCTTCTCCTCTCTAGGTTGCCTGTTTGCTGTTCGATGCTGTCTTTATCATGGGAAAACCATATCACCTCATTCCATCCTTAAATAAACTCCAGGAGGTGACTATGTATCATCACCATTACACAGATGGGAAAACTGAGACTCTGTTGACCACAGAGATTGAGTTCAAGGCTGGGAATAGTTTACTGTGTCTGCTTCATCATGGCCTTGAACTGACGAGGTAAAGGATTTGGGTGACATTCACTCTGAGCTGATAAGCTTCTGGATCTCTTTGTGGTAACTACATCCCACCCCACCTAACTTAGGGCAGACACAATGCCTTTCCGTCTCTGCAGATCAGATCAGAACGTGTCTACACTGGCATACTTCCTGCCTCCCTCTTGCCACCCTGAACAGGGGCTGAGCTTGAACGCAGGCCCTGGGATCAAGAAAAGAATGCATGGAAGGCTACTGCCTCTGGGCTCACAGGCAGGTGCAGGAGACAGATCCTCCAACACACAAGTTCAGCACAGCATGGAAAGTGCTATGGTCGAGGGGACATGACCAGGAGTTGGGAGAGGTGGAGAGAAGCTTCCTGAGGAATTGATGTGCAAGCCGGATCCTGAGAAACAGAGGTTCACTGGCCAGATGACCGGGCACGGTGGCTCACGCCTATAATCCCAGCACTTTGGATCACTTGAGGTCAGGAGTTCGAGACCAGCCTGGCCAACATGGTGAAACCCTATCTCTACTAAAAGTACAAAAATTAGCTGGGCATGGTGGTGTGTGCCTGTACTCTCAGCTACTTGGGAGGCTGAGGCAGGAGAATCGCTTGAACCCAGGAGATGGAGGTTGCAGTGAGCTGAGATCGCGCCACCGCACTCCAGTCTGGGTGGCAGAGCAAGACTCCGTCTTAAAAAAAAAAAAAGTTCACTGGCCAGGAAAAGAGGGAGAAAGGGGATACCAGGAAAATGAAACAAAACAGGGCATCATCCTGGGCATCGTTTATGTGCTGGCCCCAAAGCCATTTGTCTTGGATCTTCTCATCTGGCAGTTACCCAGCCCTATAAGGCAAGCACCAGTTTATCCTCATTTGAAGCAACTTGGCAAGGGATGTGTAGCTCTTGGGTAAAGGCTGGCAATTGGACCCGGGTCTGACCGGCTTGAGAGTGAGTTGCCTGACTTTTGTCTTGCACACTTCCACCGAGCAGTGACTCTCAACTGAGGGTGATTTGGCCCCCAAGGGATGTGCTGCAATGTCTGGATGTGTGGTTTTTTTTGTTTTTTTTTTTTTTATTGTTACAATGTGAGGAGGGGGAAGGGCATGGTGGCACATGCCTGTAATCTCAGCACTTTGGGAGGCTGAGATGGGTGGATCACCTGAGGTCAGGCGTTCAAGACCAGCCTGGCCAACATGGCAAAACCCCGTCTCTACTAAAAATATAAAAATAAAATAAATTAAGTTAGTGAGCATGGTGGCACATGGCTGTAGTCCCAGCTACTTGGGAGGCTGAGGCAGAAGGATTGCTTGAACCTGGGAGGGGGAGGTTGCAGTGAGCTGAGATAGAGCCATTGCACTCCAGCCTGGGCAACAGAGTGAGATTCCATCCCACCCCCCAAAACACGGTGTGGGGAGAGGGATGCTACTGGCATTTAGTGGGTGGAAGTCAGAGGTGCTGCAATGCACAGAGCACCCTCCCCACTGCAAAGAAAGAGCCGGCACCAAATGTCAGCAGTGCGGAGGCTGAGAAGCTACGGTGGAGGGGATCCACTGAATGCTCTAGGCTGGGCACCTTATGGGACCCCAGGAAGGGCGATACAGGAAATGAGCTATGGAGATAGGGCCATGCGAGGTCAAAGTGGGCCTTGGGCTGTAGCTTGGGGCCAGCCTGAAGACTTGAAGGGTTTTGAGTAGGGCAGATCTGTACCTTGGGACCAGCACTGTGGCGCAGTAGGAGAGGATGTCTCCGAGGAGGTCAGCACCACCCCTCAAGGGTCCAGGTGAGATTCTCGGGTGGATGCTGAGGGAAAAGAGCAGAGGGGCAGGAGAAGCAGCTCCCCGAGCAGCCGATGGGTCGGAGTGGTGTGTCTCACTATGAAGGATGGTACATTAAATCCTCTAAATGAGAGTAGTGACCTGATTAGAGATGGAACTGACGGGCTCCCCTTGGGATGCGCACAGATTAGCATGGTTATTCAAGCAGCCTCAGTGAGCTGCACAGGAAGCCAGGCAGCCTGAGGGACATCTGGCCTATGGGTGCCGATGTTCCTCGAGCCTCCCCTTAGTTTCCATGGGGTCTCCCATCCCCTCACCCCTATCCCGCAGGCCCCCATTCATGTGTCCTGCTCTTCCCCAAATCCTTTCCACTTGGTCAATATCCTCCTGCCGAGGGAGGCTGGGGATGGGGCTGGGGAAGCCGACTCAGACCCAGCCCTCCCGCAGATGAAAGCTCCTCTCTGGTCCTATGTCCCAGCACTGAGCTAGGCTTTTCTCCCTGCTGGCCGTGCAGGAGGGGTTCTTGCAGGAAGGGTTCTCTCAGGGACCAACTTCTGTGACAGCATGTAGAATTTATTTGTGCTAGAGATCCAGATGAAGTTGTTGAGGCTGAGCTGAATCTTTTTGCCTAATTCTGAAGACAGGAGGCTCTGGAAATGGACCCCTGAGGATTCTCCACCCCATGTTAGCCCACTGGTGGACTCATTCCAGAAAGCTAAAGTAGGTGGGGTGCAGTGGCTCATGCCTGTAATCCTAGCACTTCAGGAGGCTGAGGCAGGAGGATCTCTTGAGACTGGGAGTTCAAGACCAGCCTGGGCAACATAGCAAGACCCTGTCTCTACAAAAATAATAGTAATAACAAGAAATAGCTGAGCATGGTGGTGTGTGTCTGTAGTGCTATCTAGTCAGGAGACTGAGGCAGGAGGATCACTTGAGTCCAGGACTTCAAGTTTACAGGGAGCCGTGATTATGCCACCACACTCTAGCCTGGGCCACAGAGCAAAAGTCTGCCTCAATTTAAAATAAAAGCCTATGAGCTGTAGGATGTGCAGTAAACACAGATGATGCTTCATTCATTTACCCACTGCTCACCTCCTGCTGTGCGGCCTCGTTCTTAACAGGCCACGGACCAATGCCAGTCCACGGCTGGGGCTTGGGGACCCCTGCTATAGATTTCTCAATTCTGGACTCTCACGCGCGTGGCATCATACCATATGTGGTCTTTTCTGACCAGTTTCTTTCATTTAACATAGTGCTTTTGAGGTTCATTCGCGTTGCAACAAGTGTTAGAACTTCCTTCTTTTATCGCCAAATAATATTCCATTGTAAGGATATATCTCATTCTGTTTGTGCATTCATCTATCAATGGACATTTGGGTTTTGCCCACCTTTGGGCTATCATGAATAATGCTGCCATGAGCATTCGGGCACAAGTCCTCATGTGGACATACACTTTCATTTCTCTTGGAGTATTTGCTGTTTTCATTGCTTTCTTTTATTCCTGGTCATGCGTTATTTATTTTGGAGTTTCAAATAGCATTAGAACATGAAATGGTTAATGGTTACACACAGAGAAGGCACGAGTTTAACTGAGACTTAAGAAATACTGCTCTTCACTTCATCTACTTGATTGTAAAAAGAAAAAAATAAATACTGCCCTATGTGATAAAGTGTCATGATAAAGTGGACAGGAACGCTCCCGAATGGCAGTGATTGAGTCTGACATTTCTTTTGGATCTATAGCAACTGCTCAGCAAGTGCTGGCTGAGTGACCTGAATGCCTAAATCAATTCAGATTCTACAAATGTTTACTGAGCTGTCTTGGGTATGTTTATCCTGCAAGGCGTAGAAGATTGTACGGTGCAAATATTCATCCCCATTTTACAGACGGGGAAATTGGGTGAGGAGCGAAGGGCACAAGGAGTACTAGAAAACTGAACCATGAGAAGTCATCAGTGCTAGAGGTGTAGCAATGCATTTTTTTTTTTTTTAAGACTCAGTCTCGCTCTTGTCCACCAGGCAGGAGTGCAATGGTGTGATCTCGGCTCACTGCAACCCTCACCTCCCGACTTCAAGCAATTCTCCTGGCTCAGACTCCCGAGTAGCTGGAATTACAGGCATCTGCCACCACGCCCAACAAATTTTTGTATTTTTAGTAGAGACAGGGTTTCACCACATTAGCCAGGGTGGTCTTGAACTCCTGACCTCAGGTGATCTGCCCACCTCAGCCTCCCAAAGTGCTGGGATTACAGGGGTGAGCCACTGCACCCAGCCAAGCGATGCACTTTTTATTCCGTTGGCCTCCCCATGGGAATGGGAAGGTCGGGGGCTCTGCTTTAAGCGGGAAGATCTGGGTTGTCCCAACAGATACATGATCTGGTATTACTCATTTTACAAAAGGTTCTTTATTGCACAAAAGAACTGAACACCACGGTCCTTGCCGGGTTCCCAGGAGGGTGTGCTTTTCAGTGCTGCGGGCGGCAGAGAGCATCACTTCACACGCCAGCTGGGCTTCTGGCGGAGCTGTAAGTCAAAGTTTTGTAAATTAGATCATATTTTAGGGAACAGATAAAAGAATAAGACTCTGAATCTTCGAGAAGAATATGTGTCTGTGGCGATAATCAGAACCAGATTTATGATTCCTGTAAAGACAAAAATCGGAGATAAATGTCAACAACGCCAGGAGTCCCGTGATAATTAATTAAGAGCCTATTTGTGTAATAGACACTATCCTAGCTTTCAGGATTTTTTTTCCCCTTAAATCTTGCACAAGCAGAAACAACGACAACAAAAATTGTGTTTGAGGTAGGTGTTACTGATCGCCAGCTCAAGAGTTGGGGAAACTGAGGCTGGGGGATAAGTAACTTGCCCAAGGTCACAAGAACTAAGAGGTAGAGTTCGAATTCCAATCAGACCCATACTTGTTTTTTTGTTTGTTTGTTTTTGTTTTTGTTTTTGTCTTTGGAAGCACTGGTTATTTCCAGGAGACAGTGCGTGGTCATGTCAACTCGGAGGTCAAACCGCTTGGCCGGAGCCCCAGCTTCATCCCTTACTCTCTGTGCATCTGTTTCCTGGGCTGTAAAACGAGCTGCAAAAGCCCTCCCCTAAAATGTGGCTGTGAAGTTCAATTTATTTAAAGCACGTGGCACACAGCAAGTGCTTAATAAATGCTAGCAATCACCATGCTGAACGGCTCCTTTAATGAAAGGATCCTTTCATTAAATAAATTAAACAAATTGAACCTGACAGCCGTATTTTAAGGTGGGGCTTTTGCAGCTCATCTTACAGTATTTATCAAGCACCTACAGTTCACAGCATAGCCCAATGCCCCAGTAGCGTTCTACGCTAGCATTATAATCGGATCGTCCTTATTCCGTAGCCACTTACTCACTGTGGGACTTGAACAACTGCTTAACCTCTCTGAGCCGCAGTTTTGGTAAAAAGAGACAATAGCACTCACTCCCAAAAGGGTCATAGTGATGATTCAGTGAGCTATATATGTAAAGTGACTTAAATTAAGAATCACTCAATGGCAGTCCTTACTGTTATTATCATTACTATTATTATTTGAGACGGGATCTCACTGTGTCATCCAGGCTGGAGTGCAGTTGTGCAATGATGGCTCACTGCAACCTTAGACTCCTGGGCTGAAACCATCCTCCCACCTCGGCCTCCCAAGTAGCTGGGACTATAGGCATGCACCATCAAACCCAGCTAATTTTTTATTTTTTATAGAGATAGGGTCTTGCTAGATTGCACAGGCTGGTCTTGAACTCCGGAACTCAAGTGATCCTCCCACCTTGGCCTCCCAAAGCTGAGATTACAGGGGTGAGCCATGGTGTCCAGCCAGCCCTTGTTACAATTATCTGCTAGGAACTTTACACATGCCCTTTCCAGTAAATCTCACCACAGTTCTAGGTTTTAGCTTTAAGAGGAGGAGGCTGAGGTCAGAGAGGTCGATAACTCCCCAGGTGCCACTAGTGGTTGGGGTGGAGCTGGGCTTTGTGCTCCCGCCCATCAGGCATTGAACATGCCCTGAAGTTATCTATAGAGCAGCCATTCCTCTCTACCCCTACCCCTGATTTTATTTGGGTGTACACTGTCTCATGTGTAGAGAATGAGACTTATCCCTACTCCCAGAGGAATATATGTGAATGTGGGTGTTCTGGGAACAAGATTCCAAGAGGACAATAGATGTGCAAGAAATTTATTGAGGGGATGCCTGTGAAGGATAAGAGGGAGAAGGCAGGAGTGGTCAGGGAAGATCTTCAGGGTGTGATGTGGGTCTGACACCTGGGAAAGGAGAGGGGGAAGGAGGGAGGACTGGGTTGGAAGAGGATCAGGCTGCAGCCCAGCTCTGAGAAAGTCTCAGCCAGGCTGATGGGGAGTTAGAGTCCCACACTGGGCAGAAGTGCCCAGCTCTAGGCACAGTGGCTCACACCTGTAATCCCAGCACTTTTGGGAGGCCAAGGCCGGATCAAGGCACTTGAGGCCAGGAGTTAGCAACCAGCCTGGCCAACATGGTGAAACTCTGTCTTTACTGAAAATATAAAAATTAGCCAGGCATGTTGGCTCATGCCTATAGTCCCAGCTACTAGGGAGGCTGAGACAGGAGAATCACTTGAACCCAGATGGAGGCAGAGGTTGCACTGAGCTGAGATCGCACCACTGCACTCTAGCTTGAGCGATAGAGTGAGACTCTGATTCCACAAAAAAAGAAAAAGAAGTGCCAGCTCTAGAACCCCCACTATGCAGTTCCTGTTTGGGAACAGCCTGGGGAGAGCAGAGTCTCTGCATGAAGCAGATTCAATGGTGCAGCACCCATAGGCTGTCCGATAACCACCCTCCCGACAGCAGGTTCTCTTGAAAGGAGATCTGAGTGGTGCAGCTTTATGGCCACCACAGGTACATGTCATTAGGCTAAGCCAATCAAAGCAATTCCACTCCCCTTGGTAGCGCCTGGTTTGGGCAGAAGTAGATGATGGACCTGGACCAACGAGACATACAGGAAGTCTACTGAGGGGCTTGTGGGAAAGGTGTTTTTCTCCTACCTCTCACCTCTCAATGCAGCTGTATGAGGATGTAGTGTTTGGAGTTGTGGCAGCCACCAGAGACCATGAAGTAACAAGCATGAAGGCAAAAGCCAACACACTCAAGGCAGAGTAGCCTTGGTGACATCAGTGTGTCCCTGAATTAACCACCCTGGAATATCCTCCCTCAAGAAACTTGTCAAGTGAGATAACAGGTCTCTTATTGCTTATATTACCCATTGCTATGTAATGAAGTATCCCCAAACTTAACAGCTTCCTAGCAACAAACATTTATATCTTACACAGTTTTCAAGAACCAGGAATCCAGGAGCAGCTTAGCTGGGAGGTGCTGGCTCAAGGTCTTTCATGACGTTGCAGTCAAGATGCTGAGCAGGGCGGCAGGTATCCGAAGGCTTGACTGGGGTTGGCGGATCCTTTCCCAACACGATGCAGTCATGTGGCTGTTGGCTGGAGGCCTCAGTTCCTCGCCATGTGGGCCTCTCCATTGGGCAGCTTGAATATCCTCACAACATAGCCACTGGCTTTCTCCAGAATGAAAGTGATCCAAAAGAAAGAGAAAGGAAGAGGCCACATGCTCTATATGACTTAGTTTCTAAAATCACACACTGTCTCTTCTATCTTATTCTGTTTGTTAGAAGCGAGTCACATAGCTCAAGAGAAGAGAAATTAAGCTCCACCTTTTAAAGGGAAACATATTGGCCCAGCATGATGGCTCACACCTGTAATCCCAGCACTTTAAGAGGTCACAGGGGGAGAATCACTTGAGCCTAGGAGTTTGAGACAAGTCTGGATAACCCAGCAAGACCCTGTTTCTACAAAAAATATAAAAAATTAGACAGGCGTGGTGGCAGGTGCCTATAGTCCCAGCTACGTACCTGTAGTCCTCAGTCCCACACTGAGGTGGGAGGATCACTTGAGCCCAAAAGTTCTAGACCAGTCTGGGCAACATAGTGAGACCCCAGACCCCATCTCTACAAATACATTAAAAAAATTAGTGAGGTGGTGTGTACCTGTAGTCTCAGCTACTCAGGAGGCTGAGGTGGGAGGATCACTTAAGCCTAGGAGTTCAAGGCAGCAGTGAGCTATGATTGCACCACTGCACTCCAGCCTGGGCAACACAGTGAGACTCTCTCAAAAAATAAAATAAAATAAAACAAAGGGAGCTGTATCAATGAAGTTTTGGATTTAAAACCACCACAGCTACTTTCAGCTGTGCCCTCTTTATTTACAGAGATCCCCAAAGCCCATATTCTTTACATCACACATCGCTGCCAGGATGGGCAGGGGAAATTGTGTGCTCAGGAGATTACAACAGACCCAATAATCCTCAGAAGACTTTCAACTGAGAAACCCTCCAATTCCACAAGATTCTTGCAGAATAAGTCTGCTTAAAAGTACATATGCCTGTATAAACATGCCCTACCTAAAAATAAACTTAGATGTAATCATTCATTAGGAAATACAAAAAATACACAACATGGGATAAAGAATAATTTTTTTTTTTTGAGACAGAGTCTTACTTTGTCTCCAGGCACCAGGCTGGAGTGCAGTGGTGCGATCTCGGCTCACTGCAACCTCTGCCTCCGGGGTTCAAGCAATTCTCCTGCCTCAGCCTTCCAAGTAGCTGGGACTACATGTGTGCACCACCACGCCCAGCTAATTTTTATATTATTTTAATAGAGACGGGGTTTCACCATGTTGACCAGGATGGTCTCGATCTCTTGACCTCGTGATCCGCCCGCCTTGGCCTTCAAAAGTGCTGGGATTACAGGAGTGAGCCACCGCGCCTGGCCGGGATAAAGAATAATTTTAAAACTCCCTGGACCTACCACCTTGCTTAAGAAATAAAATAATACCCATGTAATGGAAGTTCTAGATCTTCATATACCCTGATCATACTGGTCTTCTCACCCCCAGTGGGAACCAAGACCCATATTTGGGTGTTTTTCATTCCCACAACTTTTTTTTTTTGAGACAGAGTCTCGCTCTGTCACCCAGGCTGGAGGGCAGTGGCATGGCTTACTGCAACCACTGCCTCCTGTGTTCAAGCGATTCTCTTGCCTCGGCCTCCTGAGTAGCTGGGATTACAGGCCTGCCACCATGCCTGGTTAATTTTTCGTATTTTTTTTAGTAGACACAGGGTTTCACCATGTTGGACAGACTGGTCTCAAACTCCTGAGCTCAAGTGATTCATCCCCCTTGGCCTGCCAAAGTGATGGGATTACAGGCATGAGCCACTACGCCCAGCCACACTACTTCCTTTATTCTTTAACTGCATGGTATAGACCTGTGTATTATCTGGTATCGTTTTGCATGTTTCTAAGCTTTGTGGAAATGGGGTCATACTGAATGCATTCTTCTGCTACTTGATTTTTTCTCTACACTATGTATGTAAGCTTCAATCGTGCAAGGCGATGGAAAAATGGGAATCTCGTACATTGCTGATAGGAAGGTAAAATGGTGCCTCTGCTTCAGAAAACAGTCTGGCACTTTCTCGAAAAGTAACACAGAATTACTGTAGGATCCATCCACTCCTAGGTATATACCTGAGAGAAATAAAATATATGTCCACACAACAGCCCACGCATGAATGTTCCTAGCAATGTTATTTATATTTTTTCTTTTCTTTAAATATCTTGCTGGATGCCAGGGTGTTATTTATGACAGTTAAAAAGTGGAAACAATTCAAATGTCCATCAGTTGATAAGTGGATAAACAAAATGTGGCACACCCACACAGTGGAATATTATTTGGCCCGAAAAGGGAACAAATACTGATACATGCTACAACATGGATGAGCCTTGGAGTTGTGCTAAGTGAACAAAGCCAGACACAAATGACCACATAGCACACAATTCCATTTATGTGAAATATCCAGAATACGGCAAATCCATAGAGACAGAAAGTAGATTAGGGGTTGCCTGGGGCTGGGAGTAGGGAGGACCGGAGAGTGGCTGCTCAGTGAGCACAAGGTTTATTTTGGGGATGGTGATAATATTCTGGAATTAGATCATGGCGATGGTTGCACAACTTTGTGAATATACTAAAAACCACTGCATTGTACACTTTCAGAAGAGTCGATTTTATGACATATACATTCTATCTCAATAACAAAAGATTCAACCACAGTATTTGTCTGTTCTCACACTGCTAATACAGACATACCCAAGACTGGGTAATTTATAAAGAAAAAGAAGTTTAAGGGACTCACAGTTCCACGTGGCTGGGGAGGCCTCACTTTGCAAAAGGCGAAGGAGGAACAAAGGCATGTCTTACATGGCAGGAGGCAAGAGAGCACGTGTAGGGGAACTCCCCTTTATAAAACTGTCAGATCCTGTGAGACTTACTCACAACACAAGAACAGCACGGGAAAGACCCACCTCCATGATTCAATTACCTCCCACCAGGTCCATTCTATGACATGTGGGGATTATGGGAGCTACAACTCAAGGTGAAATTTGGTTGGGGCCACAGCCAAACCATATCAACTGTTAACACAGGCCTTATCATTCATTTTCACTACTGTATAGTAATCCCATAGCATGACCATTGCACATCAATCCATTCTCCCATTAATGGGCACCGGTGTTGTTTCTCACCTTGCTGCTATTCCAAGCAGTGCTGCTGTGAACGTTCCCCTCGTATCTCTTTGTGCATGCAGGAGGGTTTCTTGAAGATACGCAGGAAGAAGGGTGGTTGCTGGGTCGTAGTGTTTATGCATCTTCAACTTCATACTCCCACTCTCTAAAACTCCTCCCTCAGTCTAGGGAGAGAAGGAAAGGAAGTGAGCTCTGCCTCCACCCTTGGCCCCTGCAAACCTCCCGAGGTCTCAGAAAATAGGGCAATTGAAATGGAAAACAAATAGCACAAATCAAATGGTGGGCTGTTTCCCCTGCTGCTGCCGTTCGGAGACCCGCTAGATGGGCAGCGGGGCCTCCCCCACCAGAAAATATTAACAGCATTTAATGAATATTCACAAGGATTCATTAAACATTTCCCCGTGCGGCTGAACAAAACAGTGTTCAAACCCCCAAGCCATTAACAAAAAAGGAAGAAGAAATATTACAGGGATGATATGCGCAAGCTAAAAATGCCACAAGCAAGATATCACTTTTATTTTTTTATTTTTTCAACTCAACTTCTTCATCTCCCTCATCTCACTGATGTTTAGAAGGGGCCCAGTGTCCTGAGTCTTTGTGAAGACTTACAATAGGCCAGTCCTGATTACTATTATTATGGTTACCTTTTTCTACTTCATCTACATAGGAAGTTGTTTTCATCACAGCAGTAATATTTATTTGTTTGTTTTTGAGAAAGAGTCTCACTCTGTCACCCAGGCTGGAGTGTAGTGGCGTGATCTCGGCTCACTGCAACCTCTGGTTGCTGGGTTCAGGCGATTCTCCTGCTTTAACTTTCTGAGTAGCTGGGACTACAGGCATGTGCCACCACACCCGCTAATTTTTTGTACTTTTAGTAGAGATAGGGTTTCACCATCATGGCCAGGTGGGTCTCAAACTCCTGACCTCTTCACCCATCTCGGCCTCCCAAAGGGCTGGAATTACAAGTGTGAGCCATCATGCCCAGCCAATAATATTTAAGTGAGACATTAAAGTTGAAATGAGCTTCTTGGCTGGGAGTGGTGGCTCATACCTGTAATTCCAGCCCTGGGAGGTCAAGGTGGCGGATCACTTGAGGTCAGGAGTTCAAGACCAGCCTGGCCAACATGTGAAAAACCCATCTGACCAAAAAATACAAAAATTAGCCAGGTGTGGTGGTGCATGCCTGCAGTCCCAGCTGCTCAGGAGGCTGAGGCAGGAGAATTGCTTGAACCTGGGAGGCAGAGGTTGCAGTGAACTGAGATCACGCCACTGCACTCCAGTCTGGGTGACTCTGTCTCAAAATAAAAGGAAAAAAAAAAGAAAAGAGCTTTTCTATGGGTCACCCCATTGGACGCACATAGCTCCCTGGTTAGATGGTGCAAGTTCTCTTATCCTTATTTAACAGACAAGGAAACTGAGGCCTCAGTGGACTCAACCACCATCAGCGTAGTGCTCTGAGGCTATTATATCCTCAGTGCTTTGGCATCTTCCCAGGAAAGTTGACGTTGTGACCTCAACACCCAGATCCCACAGCAGACAGGCCTGAGCATAGTGGTCTTGGATGAGGGTGCTGCCTGGCAGATGCGCCCCCGCCCCCACTGCAGAGTGACTGGAAGAGCCAGTTAGACACTCTTTCTGGGGAGTCTTAAGTCTATGTATGGGATGTGAACATAGAAGAGGTGAGACTTGGACAAATGCTGAAAGACAAGCAGAAGGAAAAGGCAGGGAAGCAGAAAACATGACTCAGCAGAAGCCATGAGTCAGTGGAAACCATGAGTCAGCAGAAGCCATGAGGCCTTGGAAGCCCAAAGGATAAATCTCAGGCCGATAGACCTGAGATTGGCTGGTGGAATGGGGAGAAGTAGCCAACAGTCTAGAGACTGCGTGTGGTGGCTCATGCCTATAATCTCCGCACTTTGAGAGGCTGAGGTGGGAGGATGGTCTGAGGCCAGAAGTTTGAGATCAGCTTGGCCAACACAGTGAGAACCCATCTCTAGAAAAATTAACATAAAATAAGAAGTAGAGCTAGAGAGTAGCTGGGGCAGTTTATCAGCAGAACATTTCAGTAGGGCACTGCAGAGTGCTAGATCCTGAAATACTTTTTTTTTTTTGAGACAGAGTCTCAGTCTGTCATCTAGGCTGGAGTGCAGTGGTATGATCTCGGCTCATTGCAACCTCTGCCTCCCAGGTTCAAGCGATTCTCGTGCCTCAGCCTCCTGAGTAGCTGGGATTACAGGCATGTGCCACCGTGCCTGGCTAATTTTTATACTTTTAGTAGAGTCAGGGTTTCCCCATGTTAGCCAGGCTGATCTTGAACTCCTGACCTCAGGTGATCTGCCAGCACAGGCCTTCCAAAGTGCTGGGATTATAGGCATGAGCCACCATGCCCGGCCTAATCCTGAAATACTTTCCACTTTCAGCAAGACCTGGCTCTGCCTAACTGGTGACTGATCCTTCTTACCTGTTTCCCTATTTCTTTTATTCTGAGCCAGTGACTGATTCTCAATTACAGGTGACTTTGCAATTACAGTATTTGGAGATCCTCCCTCATTGGGGGATGGGTCATACTAGCATCTTATGGGTAGAGGCGAGGGATGCTGCTCAGCATCCTACAGTGCACAGGACAGCCCCCAACACAAAGAGTCATCCAGAAAGTGCAGAGATGGAGAAACCCAATGGAGGCTCCTTTCAATCGGTGTTTTATGGTAGGTAGGTTCTCTGGAGCAGAAGTTGAGACAGACTTTGAGGTCCAAGGGATCAACACTTGTGAAAGGGAGGAGGGGGAGGAGGAGGAGGAGGAGGAGGAGGCAGGACAGGGCAGGGAGAGAAGTTGACCTTGGCCAAACTCATGGGCTTAGATGTGGGCACAAGACCTTGGCCAAACCCATGAGCATAGATGTGGGCACAAGACCTTGGCCAACCCCATGGGCATAGATGGCCTATCAGAGTTGTCCCTGCCATGGGCCAAATTGGCCAGGTGTTTATATTTCTGTAGGGGCCGGTCATTGGATACAGGCTGACCTGGGAAGGGTAAGGCCTGTGAAAACTGGCTGCAGACAGCAGAGGCAATTTTTGAGGGGGACTGACAGCAGTAGGCCATCTGCGAGCCACCTTCCCAGCAGCTGAACTCTAAGTCCCTCATTGAAGGCAGATCCAGGTGGCTTCTCACGGTGTTTATCACGGTGATCATCACGGTGAATAACCATTGAATTGCTAGTTCATGCATCCACTAATTCAGGAAGTTTTGATGAAAAGAGCAGATCCTGGTTAGAAGCTACACATAGATGAGTAGATCTACATAAGCCAACGTGATTATCAGAACTGAAGACAAATGAGAAGCCTGGAAAATAGAATTTATGTTTCTAACTCTCTTTTTCCTGAGTCAAGTGAGATGCATACAGTGTATCTCTGGTCAGCATTAAGACGAGTGGGTGGATTGATGAATGGATGAATAAAAGAGGGCGCAGCGGCTCACGCCTATAATCCCAGCACTTTGGGAGGCCAAGATGGGTGGATTGCTTGAGCCCAGGAGTTCAAGACCAGGCTGGGAAACATAGTGAGACCTCGTCTCTACAAAAGATTTAAAAATTAGCTGGGTGTGGTGGCGTGCACCTGCGGTCCCAGTTACTCAGGAGGTTGAGGTGGGAGGATTTCTTGAGTCTGGGAGGTTGAGGCTGCAGTGAGCTGTGATTGCACCGCTGTACTCCAGCCTAGGCGACAGACCAAGACCCTATCTTAAAAAAGAAAGAAAGAAAAGAAGGGGGCATAATAATAGTGGCTATGATTATTTAGCGTGCCAGGAGCTCTGCTAAGTATTCTATATATATGATCTCTCAACCTCACAAAAGCCTTTTAGAGTTTTTCACCCTATTTAATGGGCAACTAAAGCTCAAATGGGATAAGGCTTGACTTAATCACCTATTGCTGCAGAACAAACTACCTAAAAATATAGTGGTGTAAAACACTCACATGGCTGTTGGCTGGAGGCCTCAGTTCCTTGCCACAGGGACCTTCCCACAGGGCTGTGAAGGCTCCCCATTCCCTGGCAGCTGGCTTTTCCCAGAAGGAGTGATTCTAAGGAGGAAGCCACAAGGCACTTGGTGACCCTGCTTTGGAAGTCACACATTGTCACCTAGCCACAGTCCTTTACTTAGAAGTGAGTCATGAAGCCTGGCCCATGCTCAAGAGAAGAGGAATTAGCCTCCTTCTTCTGAAGAAAGGAGTATCAAAGAATTTGTGGGTATTTAAAACCACCTCAAGGCTCAAGCTATATAATTGGTAACTGGTGAAACTGGGGGTTTATCCATTCATTCATTCCGTAAGTAACAGCACTTACATGTTTGCAGTCCAGTGTGTGAGCCATTGCTGCATAGACTGTTGAGCACTTGAAACACAGTCAGCGTGCCTGAGGAATAGTGTTTCTTATTTAATTTTACTTAAGTTAAATCTAAAACTAAAAAACTGATTCATTCATCTATTGGAAAACTTTGACATCTGTTGGGAATAACTTGGGTAAGTGAATCTAGTCTCCTTCTAAATTTTATAAAACCTAAATAAGATCAAGTATTTCCAGCCCAGCATGGTGGCTCATGCCTGCAACCCCAGCTACTCGGGAGGCTGTGGCAGGAGAACTGCTTGAACCTGGGAGGTGGAGGTTGCAGTGAGCCAAGATCGTGCCACTGCACTCCAGTCTGGGCAACAGAGCAAGACTCTGTCTCAGAAAAAAAAAAAAAAAAAAAAAAATCAAGTATCTCCAACAAAAATTTAGACCCAAATTGAGATATGCTATAATATAAAATATACACTGGAGTTTGAAGACTCAGTATGAGCAAATAATGTAAACTACCACATCCACATTTTTATATTGATCAAATATGGAAATGAAAATGTTTTTGGACACATTGGGTTAAATAAAATATGTTACTAAAATTAACACATTAGTTTTACCTATTTCTTTTGACTTTTTTTTTAATTTTAAAGAGACAGAGTGTCACCCAGGGTGGAGTGTTGAGATCATAGCTCACTGCAACCTTGAACTCCTAGGCTCAAGCGATCCTCCTGCCTCAGCCTCCCAAAGCACTGGGGTTACAGGCGTGAGGCACTACATCTGATCTCTTTTTGTTTTTTAAGGTGGCTGTTAAAAAATTGTAAATTAACAAGCCTGTAATCCTAGCACTTAGGGAGGGCGAGGCAGGCAGATTTTCTGAGGTCAGGAGTTTGAGACTGGCCCGGCCAACATGGCAAAACCCCATCTCTACTAAAAATACAAAAATTGACCAGGCCTGGTGGTGTGCACTTGTAGTCCCAGCTACTCTGGAGGCTGAGGCAGGAGAATCACTTGAACTCAAGAGGCAGAAGTTGCAGTGAACCAAGATTGCGCCACTGTACTCCAGCCTGGACGACAGAGTGAGACTCTTGTCTCAAAAAAATTTTTTTTAATTAAAAATAAATAAATTACATATGTGGCTTGCCTTATAGTTAGGTGAATGGCACTCTATTCATACTAAATGCTATGGATCCATAGTTCCTGCTTTCATGGGGCTTGCCGTCAAAAGAAGACAGCTATTAAGTAGGGAATCTGAAGATTCAATTGAAAAATGATGTTACAAGGCAGAGATCAGGTAGCTGTGAGTTTCACAGGGGATCTGGCCCTGATTGGCCTGTCTCTGAAGCAAGCTGGTGATTTGAGAGGGGAGGATTACAAAGCCCAGCCTGGGAGCATCTGGTAGGAGGTGGGTGGCAGGGTCTCTGCACTGGGGAACATGGCGCCAGCTCTCGGGTTTGAGACCAGAGGAAGTGGATGCCCTGGGAACGCTGTCACTTTGATGCTTGATGTGCCGGCAGGGAGGCAGCCGGAGGGGGGCTGAGCTGCCCTTAGCTGTCAGGTTGGCACTTGCTGCTCTGCCTACGCAGTAGCTAGGCTCGGGAGGCCTCCAGGGATCTCTGGGCGTGGCCTCCTGTGGCTGCCCTGGAAATCACCTGGACTCCCACAAAAGCTAAGCACCAAGCGGGAGGCTGGCCCTGGCTCTCACCTGGGGCCAACCCTGAGTTCCGGACCTCTGGGTTCCTGCCCAAGCACAGGCTGGAAGGTGCCTTTGACAACCATGCTACGGCTGGACCACAACAACTGAGACTGACTGGGTCCCTGCTGCTGGCTGCTGTGATGCTCGTGGTAGCCTCGGGTGATTTGACCTGGCCTCATAGCCACAGTTCTCCTTCCTTCCCCAAATCTTCCTTTCTTATGGTGACCCATATTCCTACTGTTCCTAAAACACACCAAGCTCTCAGCAGCCTCAGGACCTTTGCACTTACGGTATCATCTCCCTAGAACACCTCCCTTCGGATATTGACAGAGTTGGCATGTTCTTGCCATGTGAGTCTCAGCTCGAGTCACCTCCATCCCTGACCACTTTCCTCAAGTTCTCCCCATGCCTTGAGTCTTTCTAGTGACTCTCTGTCTCATTTCCCTGTGGATTTTTGTTCAGGTCATATTCTTCACTAAGTTTCTTTAAATAAACAAACATAAGGCTGGACTCAGTAACTCACGCCTGTAATTCCAGCACTTTGGGAGACTGGGGCAGGCAGATCACTTGAGGCCAGGAATTCAAGATCAGCCTGGCCAACATGGTGAAACCCTGTCTCTACTAAAAATACAATAATTAGCCAGCCATGGTAGCACATGCCTGTAGTCCCAGCTACTCCGGAGGCTGAGGCAGAAGAATCTCTTGAGCCCGGGTGACAGAGATTGTAGTGTACTCCAGCCTAGGCAACAAAGCAAGACTCTGTCTCAAAAATAAATAAATAAATATAGAGACGGGGTTGCACCATGTTGCCCAGGCTGGTCTCCAACTTTTGGCCTCAAGTGAGCCTCCCTTCTCGGCCTCCTACAGTGCTGGGATAACAGGCATCAACCACCTGTAATCCCAGCACTGTGGGATAATGAAATTATCTTGTTCATTCATTGTCTTATTTGCTGTCTTTCTCCCCCACCAGAAAATAACCTCCCCAAGAACCGGGATTTGCCTAGTTTCTGGCTCCTGGCAGGTGCTCAAAAAAATAAGTATTGAATGAGTTCATTCATATTCCGAAAACACAGGTCTGCAAACAATTATGGAACCCTCACGGGAATGTGGACAATTGTCTGTGATGAAATTCGAAGTTAAAAAAACAGTAGAAAAATGATACCCTCTGATATGGTACGTATAAAATATATAAGAGCTGGGACAAAGAAGGAAATGGAAAATAGTGAGTTTGTTGGAAGCATAGGAGTATGGGTGATTGCTATTTTTCAAACTTTTATTTAATATGGTTATGTTGCTTTTTAATAACAGTTTTATTGAGATATAATTCATCCACTATAAAGGTCTCCCTCTTTTAAAGCATACAATCCAGTGGTTTTTAATATATTCTCAATGTTGTGCATAGATCTAATTCCAGAACATTCTGTCACCTCCCCCAAAAAAACGTATACCCATTAGTGGAAATTCCCACTCCCCTACCTTCCTGTCCAGCACGTCCAACCACTAATTGCTTTCGGTCTCCATGCCTCGCCTACTCTGGGCATTTCATGTGAGTGAAATCACACAATATACGGTTTACCATGACTGGCTTCTTTCACTTATCCAAATGTTTTCAGGGATCATCCAGGCTGTAGTATGTCTCATACTTCATTTTTTTTTTTTATGACTGAATAACATTCCATTGTAGAATATCCAGCGTGGATATACCACATGTTACGTATCTATTCATCTGTTGATGAACACTTGAGTTATTTCAGTAATATTATTTTTACCATAACCCCCGCCCCCACCAAAAAAAAAGTGAACTGGAAACTTCTCCCTCATTGCTGTACAAATACATTCTGGTCATTCCTCTGGCTCCCAAATCCTGGAGTCTTCCCAGTGCTTACAAGATACTGTTCAGCCTCCTTTGCTTATATTGTTGGTCCCTGGCTATCTTTCCAGCAAATTCTTCATTTGTTTTCTCTGAGCTCCTGTGTGCTCTGGTGACATGCTAGCCACACCCCCTCAGCCACTATGCCCTTGCTAATGCCATATTCTTTTCTGCTTCCTGGAAAAAGTCATCTGCGCACTGCAAAATTCAGCTCAGAGACCAGGCGTGGTGGCTCACACCTGTAATCCCAGCACTTTGGGAGGCTGAGGCTGGCAGATCACTTGAGGCCAGGAGTTCGAGACCAGCCTAGTCAACATGGTAAAACCTCGACTCTACTAAAAATAAAAAATATTAGCTGGGCATGGTGGCACACGCCTGTAGTCCCAGCTGCTTGGGAGGCTGAGGCAGAAGAATTGCTTGAAGCCGGGAGGCAGAGGTTGCAGTGAGCCAAGATTGCGCCACTGTATTCCACCTGGGTGACAGAGGGAGACTCTGTCTCAAAACAAAAAACAAAACAAAACAAAATTCAGCTCAGATGTTCCTTTCTTTGTGAAGACTTCCCTCCTCTCGGGCCTCTGTTGGTCACTCTCTCGGCTCCTAAAGGACGAATTATGGTGTTGATTCCCCTGCCTGTTTGCTGCCTCAGCCTGTGATAGGAGTACCCTTAGGGTGTCATTCATCTTTGTCTCCTTGGAAGCTAACGTAGTCCCTGGCACCGAGCAGGTACTCACCGAAGTCAAATGATTGCATGTGTGAATGGAGCTGCTGCTCTGATAGACTGAGTAGGAACCGGACAGTACCACCTTTTGGCAAAAAAAAAATGACATTAAAATGTTAAGGTTAAAGTGTGGGCTTTGGAGTCGAATGGACATAGTTTGACTCCCAACTCTGCTGCTTGCCAGCTTGGGTGGCCGCTTGGAAATCATTCCCTCATCTCTAAAATGGACGTAATGTCTCCCACCTGCTGGAGTCGTTGGAGGATTAAATGCAGGTAAAACTCCTGCATTTAATTAGCATAGAGCATTAGGTTGGTGCAAAAGTAATTGCTGTTTTTGCCATTTAAAAGTAATAATTGGGCCAAATGTGGTGTCTCACGCCTGTAATCCCAACACTTTGGGAGGCCGAGGTGGGTGGATCACGAGGTCAGGAGTTCAAGACCAGCCTGGACAACATGGTGAGACCCCCTGTCTCTACTAAAAATACAAAAAAATTAGCTGGGCGTGGTAGTGTGTGCCCCCAGCTACTCAGGAGGCTGAGGCAGGATAATTGCTTGAACCTGGAAAGCAGAGGGTGCAGTAAGCTGAGATAATGCCACTGCACTCCAGCCTGGGTGACAGCAAGACTCCCTCTCAGGGGAGAAAAAAAAAAGTAATAATTGGGCCAGGCATGGTGGCTGATGCCTGTAATCCCAGCACTTTGGGAGGCTGAGGTGGGTGGATCACTTGAGGTCAGAACTTTGAGACCAGACTGGCTGACATGGTGAAACCCCATCTCTACTAAAAATACAAAAATTAGCCAGGCTTGGTATTGGGCGCCTGTCCTCCCAGCCATTTAGGAGGCTGAGGCAGGAGGATTGCTTGAACCCAGGAAGCAGAGTTTGCAGTGAGCTGAGATTGCACCACTGCACTCCAGCCTAGGTGACAGAATGAGACCATGTCTCAAAAAAAAAGTAATAACGGTTCAGTAAGTGATTGTTCTTTTAAAAAATTATGGTGTATGCCAGGCAAGGTGGCACACAGCTATTGTCCCAGCAACTCAGGAGGCTGAGGCAGAAGGATAGCTTGAGCTCAAGACTTGGAGTCCAGCCTGGGCAATAGAGCAAGACTGTCTCTTAAAAAATTAAAAGTATAAAACAGATTACATAAAATGTACATTTTAAGTGTATAGTTCAAGTTGTTTTCCATACATTCAAATGGTGTCCATAAGTGTTTTTTATGAATACTGCTATTATTATGTCAGAGTCTTTTTTTTTTTTCAAGATGGGGTCTCACTTTTTCACCCAGACTGGAGTGCAATAGCATGATCATAGCTCACTGCAGCCTCAAACTCCTGGGATCAAGTAATCCTCCTGTCTCGGCCTCCCAAGTAGCCAGGACTACAGATGTGCATCACCATGCCCAGCTAATTTTATTTTTTGTAGTTTTTTGTAGAGATGGGGTCTTGCTATCTTGCCCAGGCTGGTCTTGAACTTCTTGCTTTAAATCATCCTCCTACCTCAGCCTCCCAAAGTGCTGGGATTACAGGCTTGAGCCACCACACCCAGCTAATTTTATTTTTTGTATTTTTTTGTAGAGATGGGGTCTTGCTATATTGCCCAGGCTGGTCTTGAACTCCTTGCTTTAGACCATCCTCCCACCTCAGCCTCCCAAATTGCTGTGATTACAGGTGTGAGTCACCACGCCTGGCCTGTGTCAGATGTCTTGATGGCGTGGATTTTGCTAGAGATAGGACATGCTATTGTGAACTAGTCATGGACTTGCCTAGGTCTCTGCTTTCTCTAGATCATTTCACCCTCTCAAGGATCTTGGGAGGTTTTCTCATTTCCATTTCTACTGGAGGCTCTGAGAGCTCTAATGATGTGCCCAAGGGCACTTGGCAGCAAGTGGCAGAGCTGAGACCAGCCCCCAGACCCACGGATCTGTCCACTACCTATCTACAGCCACTTGCTGAACTGTGATGACAGAAAGGACATAGCTAAAATGGGAAAAGAGGCAGCCCCATCCAAGGACAGGTGAATGAGCCGGTGGCTCTGGCATCCTCAGCCCAGACAGCAGCACAGGGCAGGAGCTGAGAGAGCCTTGTCGAGCTGCTGACGTCTTTATGCGGCCAGGACTGACTCCACGGTAGCAGGCCCAGCACGCATCACCCTTGTGACAGATGATAAAGATCTCACTCGGCATATGAGATCCACTTGAGGAACTGAATGCAGACAATTGAAAAGCGCTGCACACCAGCCACCAAAGCCGAAAGCCCGCAGAGTCGGCTGATTTAAGGTCTGCTGTGTGGATGTGCTGATTCTGGAGAATCTTAGCTATTTGGGCTTTTTAATAGCATCTCTGGGCCTCCTTGTGAGGAACTGAAGTGCTGGAACTCGAGGAAGACCTGTCTCGTCAAGTCCGTAAGATCAGAGCATCCAGACAGGATGAGTGTCTGGTTTCCGCCAAAAGTTTCATTTTGAAGACTAATTATGATGGATTATGATGATTTTCTAATTCCTCACTGCCTCCCTGGGAAACTTTTTATTTTTTGAGATGGAGTCTCTCACTGTGTCCCCCAGGCTGGAGTACGGTGGCGTGATCTTGGCTCACTGCAACCTCTGCAGTTCAAGCGATTGTTCTGCCTCAGCCTCCCCAGTCTCTGGGATTATCAGCATGCGCTACCACGCCTGGCTAATTTTTGTAGTTTTGGTAGAGATGGGGTTTTGCCATGTTGGCCAGGCTGGTCTTGAACTCCTGAACTTAAATGATCCACTTAAATGATGCCTCGGCATCCCAAAATGCTGGGATTACAGGCGTGAGCCACTGCGCCTCCTGGGAAACTCTGAAAGGGGCCCCTCTTCCCTATTTCCTTGTCCACAGGAACAAATATTTGCCCTTGCAATTAGATCTCACCTACTGCCATCATTGCTATATTTTAGCAATTCATGAGAGCCTGACAAATGCCAGTTAACCAGCTAACTGCAGTACAACGGACCCCTTGAGTGTGTGAGTGAATGTGACAAGTGGCTGGTGACATGCTCAAGTCACTCATTTGTGTAGCCAAGTTTAGCCATTTGACTGTGTGCTTCTAAGTTAAAGAGTGTCACCTCAGGTGATTCCAGGTCAAAGCGCCTTTGGAAACAACCATGAAATTGGCTGATAAATGTAATAATCATGGTCTGCACAGGGCATGGGATGCTGGATAAAACCTAAAGAGACCTGATCCACTGCCCTCCAGGTGCTTAGCCTTTGACCACACCAGGCTAGCAACATTCCAATCTCTCATAAAAAGCATTTCAAAAGGAAAGAGACTGGGCAAATAGATTGTGGTAGATGCATGGAATGCGATGGCCTTCGGGCATTGAAAAGAAAGAAGTACATTTCCTATACTATTTCCCACCTGCACACTTCTCTTTTTTTTTGAGACAGAGTCTCACTCTGGTGCCCAGGCTGCAGTGCAGTGGCGGGATCTCAGCTCACTGCAGCCTCTGCCTCCTGGGCTCAAGCGATTCTCCTGCCTCAGCCTCCTGAGTAGCTGGGGTTACAGGTATGTGCCACCATGCCCAGTTAATTTTTGTATTTTTAGTAGAGACGGGGTTTCACCATGTTGACCAGGCTGGTCTCGACCTCCTGACCTCAAGTGATCTGCCTGCCTCGACCTCCCAAAGTACTGGGATTACAGGCATGAGCCACCATGCCCGGCCCCATCTGTATGCTTTTGTATATGCTGTTCCCTCCATGTGAACACTTTTCCATCTGTCCCAATCCCCAAGAACAAGCATTTGGCATACAGTAGATGTTTAATAGATGAGCCAGCTCTCACAGCTTTTCCCTCCTCAGGGGTTCACAAAACGGGCCAGTTATCCTATGCCCCAGTGATGAGTTTGTGGTTTACAGAGTCAGCAGGGAGTAGGAAGGGAGATTGATCTGGGCATGTTAGAAAGAAGAGGTCCACAGCGTATAGTTAAGTGAAAAAAGGGGTTACAAGCAGTGTGTATCTTATGACCCACTTTTTGGTAAAAAGAAAATCGCAATTTACATGTTTGTTTGTGCATGAAATGTCTGGCAGGGTCCATGCTGCATTAACGCTGACTACCTCTAGGGTGGGTGGAGTCGAAGCGTGAAGAGAGAAACTTTTTGCTTTCTATTTTCTACTTTCTAAAGTGCTTTTTTCTTATTTTTAACAATGGGTGTTGTATTAATTTTATAATTAAAAATCTAATAAAGATTTTTAAATGTGCTTGGGGGAATAGAATAACTATGCTTCCAAAATATTTGCAGTTGGCATTTGCTGCAGATGTACCAAGCTGCGCTGTTAGTTATCATGTTGGGTGCGTGTATTTTATTTTATTATTTTATTCTTTTAAGAGATGAAGGCTTGCTCTGTTGCCTAGGCTGCAATGCATTGGAGGGATATTAGCTCACTGCAGCCTTGAACTCCTGGGCTCAAGTGATCCTCCTGCCTTGGCCTGCCGATTAGCTGGGACTATAGGCACGCACCACCACACCTGGCCATTTTAACCATACCTGGCCATTTTAACCTTGCCCACCTATTTTTTTTTTTTTTAAATTTAGTGGCAGGGTCTGTGTTTTATTCTTTTGACCAGACTATGGGCTCCACAAGGGCAGGAACTGGGTCTAATGACAATACCAATAACACTAACCCCAACACTAACTCCACCATTTGCTGAATGCTAAACATGCTACATGCATCTCTGAGTATAATTTCACTTGCCTGTAAGTCTTCAGATACCCATGAGGCTCTAGACGGCCATAAGGACACAATGTGATTTTTTTTTTTTTTTTTTTTTTTTTTTGAGGCAAAGTCTCGCTCTGTCTTCAGGCTGGAGTGCAGTGGCATGATCTCGGCTCACTGGAACCTCCGCCTCTCAGGTTCAAGCAATTCCCTGCCTCAGCTTCCCAAGTAGCTGGGATTACAGGTGCCCACCATCACATCCAGCTAATTTTTGTATTTTTAGTAGAGACTTGGTTTCACCATCTTGGCAAGGCTGGTCTTGAACTCCTGACCTCATGATCCACCCGCCTCGGCCTTCCAAAGTGCTGGGATTACAGGCATGAGCCACTGCGCCCGGCAATGTGAAAATTTTTGATTGAAAAGTGCAACTGTCAATGCTCTAGAGAAACCCAATTGCAACTCCCTCATTCAACCATGAAAGTTTTTCTCCACGAACAGGACTTTAACATGTCCCACCTAAGGGAAGAAGACAATAGGATCGATGCAGAGGACAGGTTCCACTTCCCATCCAATCCGGAACTCTGAAGGGCTGAGTTCAGAACACATTTGGTCATGTTTCCCAAAGTGCGTTCCATGGAACCACATGCCTGCCTGCATAGTGTTCTATGAGACGGTTCCATGAATAATTATATTTGGAAAACGCTTTTTACTACTCATCCTCCTGGAGAGTCACATCCCTGTGAACACACTAAACGCTCTGAAAAGTCCTGCTGTAAAGAAGCAGGTTTAATTAACTTGGTCAGTTGATCCCAAACTTCCCCAGTTCATTTGATCACAGAGCCTATGATCTCATAAGCAATTCTGAACACGCTCCTGAAATATGCACTGGAAATGGTGCCCTGGAATGTTCTCAGCCAGCTGCCACCAAGAAATAGCTGATCCCATGTGGAGACAGATCAGGCTTGAAATGGTCAGTACTGGTATTCCAGGTTTCCTTCAGACTGGTGTATCCCAAAGATGATAAACATGGGTTTGTAGCATGGATGGAAGCAACATGTCCTGTCTCCCAATTGCTGAGAGACCACGCTAATTCTTGGTGCTTCCTGAAAGAGATGATGTGATCACTGTTTAGCACCATGTGCAAAGTGCCAAGAAAATAACGTGGAATATGGGGTCAGACATACCTGAGTTTGGGTACCAGTTCTACCATGGACTCACTATGTGACCTTGGGTAAGTCACTGTACCTCTCCGAGCCTTAAAAATGGGGATTAAAGGCTGGGCTCGGTGGCTCATGCCTGTAATCCCAGCACTTTGGGAGGTCAAGGTGGGTGGATCACTTGAGGCCAAGAGTTCGAGACCAGCCCGGTCAACATGGTGAAATCTCATCTCTACTAAAAGTACAAAAAATTAGCTGGGCATGGAGGTGCAGCCTGTAGTCCCAGCTACTTGGGAGGCTGAGGCAGGAGAATCGCTTAAACCCAGGAGGCAGAGGTTGCAGTAAGCTGAGAGGGCGCCAGTGCACTCCAGCCTGGGCAACAGAGCACGACTCCGTTTCAAAAAATAAAAAATAAAAAGGGAGGATTAAAATGCATCCCTTGAAGAATTGTTTGATGAGTGGACATATTATATAGTGGATGCTTGAAAGTTGCTACAGTATCCTTCCAAGTTATTCACTCCTACTGAAGTAGGAGGTGGAACTCGACTCCAGAGGTGGGGCTCAGAGACGGGACGAGATTGAGAACTAGCTAAAGCAGGGCCAGGCAAAAGCAGCTTTCTATATGACGCGCCCGCCGGTGTGCCATGTCAATTTAACCATTGCCATGGCAACACCTGCGAGTTACCACCCCTTTCCATGGCAATGACCCAATGATTACTACCTCTTCCCGAGAAGTTTCTGCATGAACCGCCCCTTAATCTGCATGCAATTAAAAGTAGGTATAAATACGACTGCAAAACTGCCCTGACTTGCTGCTCTCTGCCTATGGGGTACCCCTGCTCTGCAGGAGCGGTCACGGCGCTGTAACACAGCCTCGTCAATAAAGCTGTTTTTCTTCTCCCTCTGGCTTGCCCTTGAATTCTTTCCTGGGCAAAGCCAAGAACTCAGGGCGCTAAGCTGCACTTTGGGGCTCGCCTGCCCAGCATCACTACTGCTGCTCTGCTCACTGGAAAGGTGGCGGTCTCTCTTTGTTTCTCTCAGTTTCTATTCCCCCAAAGACTAGGAGTGCTCTGTGGCACAGGAAGTACGTGGTCTGTGGAGTTATAAGACTTCCAAGGACACTACAGGGAAAGGGGGCAGATGTAAAATAAAATTCATCTGATATCGCAAAAATCTGAATTGTAAAACTTTGGGAAAAAATGCCATCACAAAACTTTTTGAATTGTTAACAATAAAACCAAGGCACCATCAGTCTATGAGAATCTTGTAAGTGCTCTTAAAAGTAGATAAGAAGAAGAAAAACAAAAAACAAAAAACAAAAAACAGATGCCGGGCGTGGTGGCTCATGCCTGTAACTCTAGCACTTTCGTAGGCAGAGGCAGGAGGACGGCTTGAGCCCGGAAGCTCAAGACCAGCCTGGGCAACATAGCAAAACCTCGTCTCTAATAAAAATAAATTAAAAATAGGACCAGGCATGGAGGCTCATTCCTATAACCCCAATGCTTTGGGAAGCTGAAGTGGGCAGATCACTTGAGGTCATGAGTTCGAGATTGGCTTGGCTAACATGGTAAAACCCCCATCTCTGCTAAAAATACAAAATTAGCTGGACGTGGTGGCACGTGCCTGTAGTTCCAGCTACTCGGGAGGCTGAGGCAAGAGAATCGCTTGAACCCGGGAGGCGGAGGTTGCAGTGAGTCGAGGTCATGCCACTGCACTCCAGCCTGGGCAACAGAGTGAGACACTGTCTCAAAAAATAATAATAAAGAAAATAGGCTGGGCGTGGTGGCTCATGCCTGTAATCCCAGCACTTTGGGAGGCTGAGGCGGATGGATCACAGGGTCAGGAGTTCAAGACCAGCCTGGCCAAGATGGTGAAAACCCCATCCCTACTAAAAATATAAAAATTAGCCAGGTGCAGTGGCGGTCGCCTGTAATCCCAGCTACTCGGGAGGCTGAGGCAGGAGAATCACTTGAACCCAAGAGGTGGAGGTTGCAGTGAGCTGAGATCGGGCCACTGCACTCTAGCCTGGGCGACAGAGCAAGACTCCATCTCAATAAATAAATAAATAAATAAATAATAAAAAACAATTTACAAAAAGACGTTCACGTGTTAGTGGCATAAACAGATACAAGTATTACCCTTGGCGTCCTCCAGCCTTGGGTTGCAACGTGAGCACCACGGTGTGCTTGCTGAGTGACCTTTGGGAAACAGCTAAACGTCTCTGTCCTTGCGGTTCGTCAGGTGTGAGATGGAAAGGGGAGTACCAGACCTCACAGGAGTCACGCTGTAAATCCCTGCAACCTGCCAGCTCAGACCTGGCCCAGGGTTGGCACCCAATATTGCTGTTATCAATCCCATTATTACGCCCTGGGTGTTCACTTCCTTTTGCCAATACTCTTTCCCCTCTCCTGTCCCCCTCTTTCCCCGTGCCACCTCCCCCACGCTTTTTTTTTTTCTTTGCCATCAATAGGGAAAATCAAAACAAAGCAAACCAAGCCAACGCCAAGCTGTGATTGCTCTCCGCGGCTCCAGCGTTTTCAAGGAGAGGGTCAAGGTCAAAGGCCCCCTCCCAGGCTGCCCGGGGAGGGACCGTAGTGGGATGCTGGTTCCCAGACAGTGCCCGGGTTCTCCAGGGAGAAACGCAGGGGCGGGGTCGGGCAGGGGCGGGGCGTCGCCGCTGGAGGGGTCCCCGCGCGCCCAGGCCTCCCGCAGGCGGGAAGCCGCGTCCCGGGGGCGGCTGCGCTGCTCGGCCCCAGCGGGCCCGCCGCGCCGCCGCGGCTCTGGCTGCCTCCTGCATGCCAATTAGGCCCTAATTTGATTTCTGTTCTATCTGTGCGAACCCCATTAAAACCCAATTCCACTTATTACCAACAGCTTTCTTGCAACGCGACGCCTCTCCCTCCCAGGGCTGCTGCTCAGGAGCGCTGAGAAGCGGGGCTCCGCGCACCCGGCTGGCGGGGACACCTTCCCGGTCGCCGCTGCCCCGGGACGCGCGGGGTCCCCGCCGACTCCTGTCCCGGGGCTCCCCGGGTTCGGACTGGGGCCCAGGGCCTGGGCAGGCTCCAAGTCACCAGGCAGTTTCTTAGGAAGCAATGGAATCGTAGGAAACTGGAATGGAGGATCGTTGGGAACTCAGAGGTCCCCAGGTCCCTCCTCCCCACCCCCTGCGGGAATTCCAGAGCCGCCTGGGCGATCATCAGTACCCCATCCGCGCTTGGGCTGTTCCCAGAGCTGGGAATCTCCCTCCCTCCTTCCAGGAAGCTTGGCTGGGTTCAAGTGTCCGCCCTTCTGCTGTGTGATTGTAAGTAAAGCGCTCCACTTCTCTGAGCCGCGGTGTCCTCCTCTGTAAAACAGGACCTTTAGGGAAGATAACCTTGCCTCCTAGGGCTGTTGGGAGGATAAGACGCAAGGGAGCCCTGGAAGAGTGGCACAGGGTGAGCACCTGGCCAAAAGGTAACTATGGGGCCTGATTCCTGGCTCACCCCTGTAGTCTCAACACTTTGGGAGGCTGAGGTGGGAGGATCACTTGAGATCAGGAGTTCAAGACCAACCTAAGCAATATAGCAAGACTCTATCTCTACCAAAAAATCAATCGGATGGGGTGGTGCGCACTTGTAGTCATAGCTACTCGTGAGGCTGAGGCAGGAGGATCATTTGAGCCTAGGAGTTAGAGGCTGCTGTGAGCTATGATTGAGTGCCAGAGCCAAGATTCTGTCTCCAAAAAACATAATAATAATATTAAATGAAATAGCTGTGAGAAGTAATCCTGCAGAATCCAGACTAGAGTAAGATCAGCGAGATACTTGCCAAGGTGCAAAATGTAAGGACAAATGAAAAATCTCCAAATCAAGATAAATAATGGCAGGAAGTGACAGCTCACGCCTGTAATCCCAGCACTTTGGGAGGCCGAGGCAGGAGTTTGAGACAGCCTGGGAAACATAGTGAGACCTCATCTCTACAAAAAAAAAAAAGATAAATAATATTTTAATACAATATTATTGTTAAGAACTGAAAATTACTGCCAACAAAATCAATGATGAACAACCTATGAGAAAATGAAAGACAGGGCTGAGATTAGAATGAGGCAGGTCAGGTGAAGCCTTTCGTATACAAGGTGGGATCCTGTCTTTCTTTAAAATGTTCACGTCTTGTTCATTGCGGATATTTTGCATTAACTTTTGACTTTTCAAATGTTGCATTAAATACTGCGTATCTTGATCACTGGGTTTTTGGTGCCTCTTTAACTTTAGCAGCTGAGCCAAGACTTCACCCTGGTCCCTGCCCCGGGTTGCAGTCCTAAAAGAAACCTTCCAGAGCCTCAGTTTCTAATCTGCCAAATGGGGCTAAGCAAGGCTCCTTATGGGGATGTTTTGAGAATTAATAAGCAGGCAGCATAATTAACAGTGTCTGCTCTAGAATCGGGGCAAGTTCAAGCCCCATCTCTGCCGCTTCCTAGTGGGAGGAGTCACAACCTCTCTGTGCCTCGGTTTCCTCAGCCGGATGGTGGGAGCACTGACTATGTTTAGTTCTCAGAGGTTACTGGGAACTTAATGCAATAACACGCACAAAGCCCCTAGCATGTGCGTGACACATAGAAAGACATCAGTTCATGTTGCCACCATTATTATTTGCACCGATATCCTTAAACTTGACCATCCTTGGCATAGCACCGGCCCTCAATAACTAAAATTCATGAGGATATGGGGGTTACTTGACATCATTTCTGCAAGGGGACTGGCACATAGTAAGTGCTCGGTTGACTGTAAGTGCTGCAAGAGCAGAGACTACTTCTTTTTCTTTTCTTTCTTTTTTCTTTTTTTTAAGACAGAGTCTCTCTCTGTCGCTCAGGCTGGAATGCAGTGGCATGATCTAGGTTCACTGCAACCTCCACCTCCGGGGTTCAAGTGATTCTCGTGCCTCAGCCTCCTGAGTAGTGGGAATTACAGGCGCACACCACGACACCCAGCTAATTTTTGTATTTTTAGTAGAGACGGGGTTCCACCATGTTGGCCAGGCTGGAGAGAATCCACTTCTGATCTGTTCCCCATCAAATCCCCTTAATAACCTGCACATAATAGCTCTGCAAAAATATTCAGAATGAATCAATGCAATTGTTAAATGATGCAACACAGTGCACTCCATCTTCGGCTTCAAGAATGATTAGGAAACTTTATTCTTTCAAGGACCCACCATCCTTCACCACCCTGTGTAATAAAAACAATGCCAATGACCCAGGGGTGCCTCCTCTTACCCCCTGTGGAAAGGGCTTGCTCTCTGGACCTCACTTCTGTAGCTTTGATTCTCAAAAAACCTGCGGAATGACTCCGAAAGCTTTCATGTTTGGCCCCTTGGCCTTGCAGAGAAAGCTAAAGCAGGACGATAGAAACGCACTTCTTCTACAGCACCTGCAGCCAATTTCCTGACATGCCCAAGGGCCCGAAGCCCTCCCTACAAAAATGCCCTTCATCCCAGTGAGAATTACAGACATGGCTTTGGGAAGTGTGCTAAGGCCGTCCCAGTATTAGGCTTGGGCTGGCCACTTCATTAATGTACTTACCCGCCTGGCCCCTGCTGGCATTTGACGGGTAACCTCTGGCTCGTCTGGAACTGGCCTTACTTGAACCTCAGGATCTGGTCCTTCCTGCTTCCTTGCCTCCAGCCTCCACACCCTTGACTTTCAGCAGGGCATGCATACTCTGGGGTTCTCAGACTAGTCTTGGCTTTCGGCCTTTCTTTGAGATTTGGCAATTTGCAGAAGTGGTCCTGACCGTTATGTGTGCTGGTCTGGATCCCCCAGATCTCTCCCTAGACGCTTTTGGGGCCGTCTGCATGGACCAGTGATGTTTTTGAGGCTATGTTTAAGGCAGGAAGGAGTGATGTGGGTAGACGGGTCCACCCTCACTCACCTTTCTGTGCCTAAGGATTGCGATTTCAGTTAACTAGCTAGGGTTATATAGCTGAAAGACACAGGTTCAAAGCCAGCCCCTCATACTCTTAGCATTGAGGTCCAATCAGAGATGATCTTCAAAATATGTGTGTATTAGTCAGTTCTCACGCTGCTGATAAAGACATACCTGAGACTGGGCAATTACCAAAAGAAAGAGGTTTAATGGACTTGCAATTCCACATGGCTGGGGAGGCCTCATCATTCCACCACAGCAGAAGGTGAAAGACACGTCTCACATGGTTGCAGACAAGTGAAGATAATTTATGCAGGGAAAATTATCTTTCTAAAACCATTAGATCAGCCAGTAACGGTGGCTCACGCCTGTAATCCCAGCACTTTGGGAGGCCGGGGCAGGTGGATCATGAGGTTGGGATTTCAAGACCAGCCTGACCAACATGGAGAAACCCCGTCTCTATAAAAAATACAAAATAAGCCAGGTGTGGTGGTGCATGCCTGTAATCCCAACTACTCGAGAGGCTGAAGCAGGAGAATTGCTTGAACCCGGGAGGCAGATGTTGTGGTAAGCTGAGATTGTGCCATTGCACTCCAGCCTGGGCAGCAAGAGTGAAACTCCATTAAAAAAAAAAAATCAGATCTCATGAGACTTCTTCACTATCACGAGAACAGCATGGGAAAGACCCACCCCCATGTTTCAATTACCTCCCACCGGGTCTCTTCCACAAGAGCTACAATTCAAGATGAGATTTGAGTGGGGACACAGCCAAACCATATGAATATGTCACTCAGTACAATAAGGCCATTTGACCAGTCAGAACGGTTCTTGGCTGCAGCACAGAAGCAGCATCCTGGAGGGCCCCTCCCTGCTGTACCAGGGCACCATTACCCTTTTAGTTGCTGAATGGTGCAGAGGTCCCTGGGGTCTTAGGAAGGGTGGCAGGGGCTGGCCTAGTCAAGGTGGCAGGATGGCACCGTTCAGGGAGGCAGCTATTTACCAAGTGCCACAGGTAGATGTATTCCACCATTGGAACTGTGTCGCTGGATCAGTGCATCCTGGAGAATGTCAGCACTGCCTCTAATCACCAGAGCTGACATTATTCCTCCCCAACCAGATCCTGAGCCTCACAGGGTGGGGGCTGTGTCATACCCCCTTCAGAGCCCAGTGTAGGGCCCCCCAAAGAGCACACACACTGTACATGTTTGTTGAAGACAGAGGGGTCCAGGAGTTCTTGGACTTTAATGAAAAAACCTGGGCTGATGACACTTCATGATGATGCTTGGAGCAAGTTGACTGTCTGCCTCAGTCTAATTATCCTGCTGACTTGCCGGCTGCCTTTTTTTAAAAACAGCTGGAAGTTTGGGGTTTCAGGACTCCACTGTATTTGTTTCAGTGTCTTCTGCAAGGAACTTGCCTGTATCATTCTGACAGCATGAGAGGGTCTGCTCCAGTGGATTTTAACATGCACCACCTGGGTCATCTTGCAACCAACACTTTTCTTCATTCAAAAAAGACCCCAGGCCAGGCACGGTGGCTCACATCTGTAATCCCAGTACTTTGTGAGGCGGAGGTGGGTGGATCACTTGAGGTCAGGAGTTCTAGACCAGTCTGGCCAACATGGTGAAACCCGGTCTCTACTAAAAATACAAAAACTAGCCAGGCATCGTGGTGCGGGCCTGTAATCCCAGCTACTTGGGAGGCTGAGGCAGGAGAATCAGTTGAACCTGGGAGGCGGAGGTTACAGTGAGCCGAGATTGCACCACTGCACTCCAGCCTGGGCAACGAAGTGAGACTCCATCGCAAAAAAAGAAAAAACAATGATCCCTTTACAGGGTGTATTCATTTTCCTTGGGCTGCCATGACAAATGAACACAAAGGAGGTGGCTTAAAACAACAGCCATTCATTCTGTTAGTTCTGGAGGCCAGAAGGGCAAAGTCAAGGTGTGAACTGGGTCATGCTCCCATGAAGGCTCTTGGTGAAGATCCTTCCTTGCCTCTTCCAGCTGCTGGTGGCCCCAAGATGCTCCTTGGCTTGTGGCCCCTTCGCTCCAATCTCTGACTGCATCTTCACGTAGGTGTGTCAAATCTCTCTCTCTCTTTTTCTCATAGACACTTGTCATTGGATTTAGGGATCCAGGATGATTTATATGGTTTGGCTCTGTGTCTCCACAAAAATCTCATCTCAAATTATAATCCCCTTAATCCCCATGTGTTGAGGGAGGGACTTGGTGGGAGGTGATTGGATCATAGGGGTGGTTTCCCCTATGCTGTCCTCATGATAGTGAGTGATTTCTGATGAGATCTGATGGTTATACAAGTGTTTGACAGTTCCTCCTTCATGTACTCTCTCGCATCTGCCACCATGTAAGACGTGCTGCTTCCCCTTCCACCATGATTGTAAGTTTCCTGAGGCCTCCCCAGCCATGCAGAACTGTGAGTCAATTAAACTTCTTTTGGTTACCCAGTCTTGGGCAGTTCTTTATAGCAGTGTCACAACAGACTAATACAATGATCTCACCTCAGGATCCTTAATTATATTTCAAAGACCCTATTTCCAAAATAGGTCACATTCACAGGTGCTAGGTGTTAAGATGTGCACATAAATTGCTTGTGGGGGTGGGTGGGGCATTTTGCCTGTCTTGTTCATCTGAATCCCATGCATAAGCACAGTGCTAGGCACATAAGAGGCACTCAATGAGTATTTGTGGCATGGATGAAGAATCTATAGATAGGGCTCTAATGGGGAGATTGGTTATCATTAGCACCCTGGTCTACACCTGAGCTGTCCACTTTTCAGCCCTAGCACACTGTGTTTAAATCCCAGTGAGGCTTAAGGATTGGGCACTAGAGGAGGCAGCGTGCTGACACAAGGAAGAATTCCAGATTTGGAGTCAGAAGACTTGCATGATTTGGTCTTGGCTGAATTGCTGAAACTGTCCAGTAGCAAAACATGGTCTCAGTAGCAAAACATGGGTGTTAACTACTCCCCATAGGATTGCCATTCAAGTTAAATGATATAGCACCTGGATGGCCCCAGATCTACACTAGGTATGCAGCAAATGCCGATTAAGTTACAATTAAGTCATGATTTCATTTGACTCACTTTATATTTGTTCTCAGTTGTTTTTTTCTTTTTTCTTTTGAGATGAAGTCTCACTCTGTCACCCAGGCCGGAGGGCTGTGGCGCAATCTCAGCTCACTGCAACCTCTGCCTCTTGGGTTCAAGCGATTCTCCTGCCTCAGCCTCCCAAGTAGCTGGGATTTCAAGCACCCGCCACCACGCCTGGTTAATTTTTTGTATTTTTAGTAGAGACGGGGTTTTACCAACTTGGCCAGGCTGGTCTTGAACTCCTGACCTCGTGATCCACCTGCCTCAGCCTCCCAAAGTGCTGGGATTACAGGAGTGAGCCACCATGCCCAGCCTGTTCTCAGTTTTCTATCCAGTACGTAGCTGAATCATTGATGGGTATGATTCCAAAAGCTTGTGTAGGCTTTCCTGTATGCCACAAGGAAATGTACAGCATCCTATAAAAGTGGCTCATAGAACAGGTTAAATAAATCATGGTATGCCTATATACTAGAATGCTATGCAGCCCAGATCAAAGGAAAGCCCCGTCTACACTCACCTGAAATGATCTCCGAAAGATATTAACAAACAGAAAGAACAAAGAGGCATAACAGCATGTAGAAGACACTGCCACGTGTTAAACAAAAGGGGATATGCTTTTACATCACATGCTTTTATAGCATCAGATTCTTCTGGAAGCCTATCCAAGAGGCTAGTAATGGTGGTTTCTTCTAGTAAAGGGACTCAGGGGGCCCAGAGCCAGAGAGTGAAGGAGATGTATGGTCTTTTTTATTTCATTTTTATTTTCACTGTACACTTCCTTGCAATGCTTGAATTTTTTCACATATATATATGCATTACCTATTCAAATAAATACACACTGAATATACATATATTAAAATTTTTTTTTGGCCAGGTGCCATGGCTCACACCTGTAATCCCAGCACGTTGGGAGGCTGAGGTGGGTGGATCATCTGAGGTCAGGAGTTCAAGACCAGCCTGGCCAACATGGTGAAACTCCGTCTCTACTAAAAATACAAAAAAATTAACTGGGCATGGAGGCGGGTGCCTGTAATCCCACTTACTAGGGAGGCTGAGGCAGGAGAATCTCTTGAGCCCAGGAGGTGGAGGTTGCAGTGAGCCGAGATCACACCATTGCACTCCACTCTGGGCAACAAGAGCAAAACTCTGTCTCAAAAAAACATTCTTTTTTTGTATGGTCGTGGTTGCACATGTTCATGTATTTAATATCACACCGAATTGCATACTTAAAATGGTTCAAGTGGCCTGGCATAGTGTTACACACCTGTGGTCCCAGCTATTCAGGAGGCTGATTGCTTGAACCCAGGAGTTCTGAGCTGTAGTGCCCTATGCCAATTGAGTGTCCAGGGTAAGTTCAGCATCAATGGGGTGACCACTTGGGGGTGGCGGACCACCAGGTTGCCTAAGGAAGGGGAAAACTGACCGAAGCTGGAAACAAAGCAGGTCAGAACTGCCATGCTCATTAGTAATTGGGATCTTGCCCCATGCAACCACTGCACTCCAGCCTGGGTAACGTAGCGAGACACTATCTCTTTAAAAAAAAAAAAAAAGGTGAGTTAAAGTGGTGAATTTAGTTAAGTATGGTTTACTAAAATTAAACATGCAAAAACATTTTATGTGTACCTACTATGTGCCAGGCACTGTGCTAGGCTCTGGGTATATAACAATAAGCAAAGACAGACACAGTCCCTGCTCCCATGACACTTATAGTTTAGTGGGACAAACGGGAAAGAAATTCGCTTCCTAACACATCACATGATGAAAAGCCGAGATTAGCGTGCTGATGGAAAGAGCATACAACAACAGATGGCACCTGTGCTGGGGTCCAGGCATGCCTACCTGAGGAAGTGATGCTTGAGCTTCGCAGAAAGGATATGCAATTTACCTGCAAAAGGGCGGGAGGTAGACTGGTGCCGTCAGAGGCAAGGGGCAGAGTCTAAAGAGAGGAAACTGGAGGAGCTGGTGGGGTTAGGTGGGCCAGGTATTGCAGGCGCGGGTATGCTGGTAAATGTTTAACAACCAGTTCCCCAGGAAAAAGTAAAAAGGCTTGGATTAGTGTTTGCCAATTTCCATAGTGTAAATACTCCCACTGTGGCTGATTCCAAGTCACCAATGTGACGTCAAGCAGCTTGCAAAACTTCTGATACTTTGATAATCCACACTGACAAACGGATACATGTGGGCTCCAGCATACGGCTGCACCTGGCCACAGAGAAGAGTTGGGTCTTCCTGCTGAGAGCGGGGGGCAGCTACTAGTGAGTTTGGAGGGGATGAGGGAAGAGGAGGTCGTGTATGCCCTAAATGTCACTCTGGCTGCAGTTTAGAAAGCAGCTTGGAGGCAGTTAGGGTGGGGCAAAGGGAACACCTGGCTATGGTGCTTAGATTGATCCAAGTGAGAGATCACGGCTTAGGTCAAGGTAGTGACATGGAGATGAGAGAGGAGGATGGATCTGAGAGACCTAGGTGATAAAAAGCACCTGTAGGCCGGGCGAGGTGGCTCACGCCTGTAATCCCAGCACTGTGGGAGGCCAAGGCAGGTGGATCACCTGAGGTCAGAAGTTCAAGACCAGCCTGACCAACATGGTGAAATCCCGTCTCTATTAAATACAAAAAATTAGCCAGTTGTGATGGCACACACCTGTAATCCCAGCTACTCAGGAGGCTGTCAGGAGAACTGCTTGAACCCGGGAGGCAGAGGTTGCAGTGAGCCGAGATTGCACCATTGCACTCCAGCCTGGGTGCAGAGCAAGACTCCATCTCAAAAAGTAAAATAAATAAATAAATAAAAATAATAAATAAATAAATAAAAACTCCTGTGTTGTGCAAGGATATTGGATATGGTTGAGAGTGAATTATGGGAGGGGCTGATATCAAGAATGATAGCTTTTCTGTTCAGAAAGTAACTGCAGTTGACCAGCTATGACCATTGTCACCTCCCAGCAGTGCTCAGCAGTTTGTGAAAGGGACAGCTGGCTCTAGGAGGAGCTGAGTGGTGCAGAACAAACTCCCTTACTACACCCTGCATTAAATATGCAGAATGCACACAGGCACCCAGCAACCCACTTGGGGTCTTCACTTCTGCCTCCAGGGGAGTTGCTATGAAAATGTACAGCTTCATGTTTTGAATTGCCTGGTCTCACGGTGTCAGCATCCGGAACAACTGAAGGGATATTTGCATCTCCAGCCCCTCCTTCTCAAGTTCCTATGCAGATGCAGTCTGGTGTGGTAGGAAAAGTGTCAATTCTATGGCAGGAGACCCAGCAATGTCTTTTAGCCACCATGTAGCCTTCAAATCTCAGTTTCTTCATCTGAAAAATGGGAATGATAATAATATATTATTATTAATATTACCTGTGGGCCAGGCGTGGTGGCTCAGGTTTATAATCCCAGCATGTTGGGAGGCCCAGGCGGGTGGATCATTAGAGGCCAGGAGTTCAAAATCAGCCTGGCCAACATGGCGAAACCCTGTCTCTACCAAAAATAGAAAAATTAGCTGAATGTGGTGGTGCAGGCCTGTAATCCCAGCTACTTGGGAGGCTGAGGCATGAGAATGGCTTGAACCTGGGAGGCAGAGGCTGCGTGAGCCAAGATCACACCACTGCACTCTAGCCTGGGTGACAAAGCGAGACTGTCTCAATAATAATAATAATAGTAATAATAATAATATTACCTGTGGCTATAGACTGAGTGTTTGTGTCTCCCTAAAATTCATATGTTGAAGGCCTAGTGTGATGGTATTCAGAGATGAGACCTTCTGCAGGTAATTAATCTGGTCATGAGGCCTGAGCCCCCATTATAGGATTAGAGTCCTTATGAGAACAAAAAGAGAATGGGTATGGTGGCTCACCCCTGTAATCCCAGCACTTTGGGAGGCCAAAGCCGGTGGATCACTTGAGGACAGGAGTTCGAGACCAGCCCACCCAAAATGGTGAAACCTTGTCTCTACTAAAAATACAAAAATTAGTCAGGCATGGTGGTGGGCACCTGTAATCCCAGCTACTCAGGAGGCAGAAAGGCACGAGTGAGAATTCCTTGAGCCCGGGAGCTGGAGGTTGCAGTGAGCTGAGATCATGCCATTGCACTCCAGCCTGGGTAACAGAGAAAGACCCTGACCCTGGCCTCAAAAAAAAAAAAAAGAGAACTCTCTCTCTCTCCCTCTCTCTCTCTCTCTCTCTCTGCAGTGTGAGGATACAACTGGGAACTAAAGCTGGAAGATGTCAGACATTCAGCAGGGAGTTCCTTCATCAGCAGCTGGCTAACTAGGGAACTGGAAGTCACAAAACGCTCATTTCTGATAGCTCCATGAAAATCTGCTCTGGGTCAGAAATCAATCTTTGGAGTTCTGAACATGCAGCTTTTCTCATGGGCCCTTTGGAGAACAATCAGTTACTCAGCCCTCAGGGCCTTTCTTGCTGGATGGTAGGCAGGAACTGAGGGCAAACTACCGTCTCTACAACACACAGATCGGCACCAAGTCTGCCTTCTCCAAAAAACGTGCATCCACGCAGCTCTCACGGGGGAGGTCCCCAGGAGCGTGGGAGCTGGCTGGTCGCATGAAGGAAACGCAGAGTTGTACCTCCAGGCATCTAATTTGAAGCTGAGACCTCTTTTGGCAGAGGACACCAGATCTTTATCCCAGGCTCGTTCTGTGGGACAGTTTGTGAGTTGTAGCATCGGCTGATTCATGAGACACACCACTTCACATGCAATGTCCCCTTTTGCCTCTCCTTCCGTGCTACCAAAACCAGCCGGTTCAGTGGCCACTGCCATCTCCCCTTGTCCCTGAGCTTTGGAGATGGCTGGGTTTCCTCACCTCTCCTGCATATGCCAGGAGGGGCGGTGACGTGATGCACGGTGGACGGGGAGCCCAGATGCCCGGTTCTGCTACCAGCACAGCGTGGGAATCTGCACACCTCACATCATGTCAGTTTCCAAACGCTGCTGTAACCAATTTCTACAAAGTGGTGGCTTAAGAAAACAGACACATATTCGCTCACATTTCTGGAGGCCAGAAGCCTGAAATCAACGTGAGGGTTCTAGGGGCAGATCCTTACTTGCCCCCTCCCAGTCCAGTAGTTCTGGGTGTCCTTGGCTTGTGGGCTCATCACTCCAGTCTCTGCATCTGTCTTCACGTTGCTTTCTCTGCATGTCTGTTCTCTGCATGTCTGATTTGTAAGGATATGAGTGATTGCATTATGGCCTACTTAGGGGGAATCCCCTCATCTCAAGATAATTAATTTAATCATGTCTGCAAAGACCCTTGATCCAGATAATATTCACAGGTTCTTTTTTTTTTTTTTTTTTGAGAGCACTCCAGCTCTGTTGCCTGGGCTGGAGTGCAATGGCGCAATCTTGGCTCTATGCAACCTCCACCTCCCGGGTTCAAGCTATTCTCTTGCTTCAGCCTCCTAAGTAGCTGGGATTACAGGTGCGCACCACCACGCCTGGCTAATTTTTGTATTTTTTTTTTTTTTTAAGTAAAGATGGGGTTTCACCATATTGGCCAGGCGGGTCTTGAACTCCTGACCTCAAGTGATCCGCCCACCCTGGCCTCCCAAAGTGTTGGGATTACAGGTGTGAGCCACCATGCCTGGCCAACATTCACAGGTTCTAGGGATTTGATTGGTATGTCTTTGGGGGGCGGGATATTTTTCAGCCTTCCACACCCACTTCCCTTCTTCTGGCCTCTTCCCGAAAATGATGTGGCCCCTCTGAGCCCCAAGTTCCCCTTCAGCTTGGAAATTCTGCAGGCGATCCTCAGACAGCAGGCTGCACCTAGCCTGCATTCCAAGTTCATGACAATGTTACCTTAATAGAGTATCTGCTATTTTTCAAAGCACTTTCCCATCTGTTATTTTGCTTCATGCTCCTGATCACCTCTTGAGGCACACAGTGCAGTGAATATTAAACCCATTTAACTGATGAAACAAACAAGGCCCAGAAACTCCTAACTCACTTTCTCCTTGAGTTAGTCAGCTCGTGGGAACCAGGGGCTGGCCAGGTGGTTTACCTGAGCACGCTTTTTTTTTTCTCTCTCTCTCATCATACAGCCTCTCACCACCACGGGCTTTGTTTTAGAAAGCTAGGAAGGTGAGCAAGTCAAAGCTTGTCATGTAGATCCAAGCCCACCCTGAATCCTTGACTCACACCCCCTGGAGAGCATTGCCCGGACTTTATCTGAACTCCCTGTGGTCCCAGGAGGCAGGTAAGATCCCAGGCTCTGGCTGCACACTGTTAGAGATCTTTTCTTCCCCGTGGGTAGCTTCCCAAGCAAGGGGGTTTTCCCAAACCTCAAGAACTTCGGGGCTATTAGACATCAGCAGAGTTAGAAAGATCTGCCTGGCCTCCAAGTCAAAGCAAGTTTCCAATTATTTCCGGGCTGGGAATAGGGCAGGGGAGGTCTTTATTCCCGGTGCCACCTGCCTGTGACTTGCATATCTGGATGAAGGATTTCCTAGCTAGGCCTCAGTTTCCCCGAAATAACATCGATTGGTGGGAGGGGGCGAAGGTGGGTAGAATTTCCCCCTACCCCCAGCCATTTTAAATCTAATTCAGAAATGAGGATGAAGAGATAATTACAGCCAAGTGTTTGGAGTTCTTGAGAAGAAAGATAAAACATTCACACAAAGTATTATTAACTTTATTACTTGTCGTGAAGAGGTGGGGGAACCAGTTAGGATTCAGCTAGATGAGAGGTGAGTGTACTGCATTACAATCTCTGGAGGGTGTGGTGGGCGCATGAGCTGGAAATGACCATTATTTATTTATTGCTTTTGTTAAGTGCCTGTAATGTGCTGGGTGCTATTCTGGATGTGTGTGTAACACAGACACATAAACCACCCAGGGTCGACCTTTCATTGGGTGGGAGGAAGTTAAAAGCACTTGCATCTTCTTCTCCCTGAAAACAGAAACATCTTCCTCCTCGGCCTACAACCAGCAACTGCCAGCAACCGCCAGCATTAGCGATGGCTCCTTGGGGGTAACCTGCAGAAGCGTCTTAACTGGTTTAAGGCGTCTTATTACCTGGAAGGGGTAAGGCAATCGCCGGCTCACAGATTGTACACACCGATTTAGCTTATTCCATCCACCCTTGGTCACTGGTGCAGCAGGAAGGGCCTTGGGGTCCTCTAGTTTGGACTAGGGAGGACTTGGCCCTGGGCTGATGGATTGCCGCTCCGCAGGTTTATGGGAGCCAGGCGTCAGCATGGTGTGACGTGGAGAGGGAAGAGTCAGTGCCAATGCGGGCAGCCCCCTGCCACCAAGCAAAGCGGCTCACAGACTTCAGAGAGGAAACAAGACATCTACATGCAAATGTTGAACCAGATTTCAGAGCAAGAGAGCAACTTCGAGAGCCAAAGTTGTTCCAAATACCAGGTGTCTAATACCTTTTCAGCCTGGGTGGATCATGGATCTCTTTGAGAAACTGACGAGAGAGTCTTGGATTCTCTCTCTCTGTCTCTCTCTCTGTCTCTCTCTCTCTCTCTATCTCTTCCCCCTCCACCTCCCCATCTCTGTTGCATCTTCTTCTTCCTGCAAACAAAAACAGAGTCTTGCTCTGTCACCCAGGCTGGAGGGCAGTGGTGTCATCTTGGCTTACAGCAGCCTCGAACTCCTAGGCTCAAGTGATCCTCCAGCCTCAGCCTCCCAAAGTGTTAGAATTACATGCATGAGCCACCACACCTGGCCTGGATCCTCTCTTTTGAAAAAAAAAAAAAAAAAACGCACTTGCATAGCAAACACATACTCCCCACATTTTTAAAATGCAATGTCAGGGTGTCTACTGATGCCTGAAGCCCATCCGAGGACTGCAGTTAGGTATCCTTCTTTGGAAGTGCTCAACGACCCTGGGAGGTGGGTGTGGCAGGGTCTCCTTTCACACGCCGTAAAACAGAGACCCAGAGGGAGCACATGACTTACTCAGGTCATGTATTAGCGGGCATCAGAGGCAGGCCAGGACCCCCAACTGCACAGCTCTAGGAAGCACCATTTCATCCAAGTCTATGTTGCATGCCAAGGAGTGTCATTGACAGAGCACACGTGAGACCACTACCACCACCCTGGAGCTAGGCAGGGCAGCCGCCCTAGTGGACCTATGCCGGGGTCTTCTGATAACCATTTACAGGCACATATGCAAAAAGGCCAACTGGGTGACAGCGGTAAGGAGTCCTGGGGAGATCAGAGAGGGATGCAATTGCTGAAGACTTGGATTCCTGAGCGTCCAAGAATGGAAGGATATTTCTAAATCGTTTATTCATTCCACAAGTTCATAGGTGGAGCACCTCCGATGTGAATTTCAGTTCCCCTTGCCCCCGACTTACAGTAAAATCCACACTCTTTTTTTTGTTTGTTTGTTTGTTTTTTGAGAGGGAGTCTCACTCTGTCACCCAGGCTGGAGTGCGGTGGCACCACCTTGGCTCACTGCAACCTCTGCCTCCCAAGGTTCAAGCGATTCTCCTGCCTCAGTCTCCCCAGTAGTTGGGATTACAGGTGCCCAGCTAATTTTTAAATTTATACTGATTTAAACCAGAGGTTTCACCATGATGGCCAGGCTGGTCTTGAACTCTTGACCTCTAGTGATCTGCCCACCTTGGCCTCCCAAAGTGCTGGGATTATAGGCATGAGCCACTGCATCCAGCCAAAATCCACACTCTTTACAGCAATCTCCATGGCTCAGCAGGGACCATGCCTTCCTGTCTCTCCTCCCTCTTGCCACTGCCTTTCTTGTTCATTACACTCCAGCAACCCTGACCTTCTGTCTATTCCTAGTGCTTGCCAAGCTTTCCCCACCCCAGGGCCTTTGCACTTGCTGTTCCTCCTGCCTTGGAAGATTCTAGCCCTGGCTGTTCCCAGGCCTGGCTCCATCTCATCCTTCAGCTCTCATCTTGAATATCACTTTCTCAGAGAGATCTTCTCTGACTTTATCTAAGAATATCCCTCCACTATTCTCTAGCCATCTGTTTCTTCTTAGCACGAATAACAGTCTGTAACTGTTTTATGTCTTCATTTGCTTATGTATTTATTATCTCTCTCTCCCTTGATCACAGAAAACACGGTGAAGGTGGCAGCTGTGGTGTTCTGTTCACCATTCTGTCCCCAGCCCCTAGCACATGTTAAGGGTTCAATAGTTGCAGAATGAGTGACTGAAAGGGATGCTTGGAAGCAGAAGTATTCCTCGGCCGCCACTTTATCTTACTTAGTGCGGTAATGCAATCAACATTTGGCTCCTGCTGTGATGCTACCCCGAGCTCGGGCTGGTGAAAGCGTGACTCTCCAAGATGAGCCATCCAAGAAACCACATGGAAAAGATAAAGGTCCCAGAACTTCAGCCTGGGGAAGCAAGAACAAATGTGGCATTCCTCACTTAAGAAAGAAGAGGCTGTGACGCTGGCTTAAAAAAAAAAAAATCTTGTCGACCGGATCCATCATCAAAGGGAACTGCCGCATGGACAGTTTTATGACGTAGTCTGAAGCACAGGAAATGGGTGGCACGGGAGCATCAGGGGACTTTCAGAAGTTGTATTGCTTTCTTAAGAAAATGCTGCTGGCTTCTGGAACTGCAGTTTAATTAAATTCAGTTGGCTGGATACCTTCAAAGGCTGTTCCAGGTCTTCACCAGCCCTCGCAGACGCAGGCATCTTCCGAGCAAATGTGTGAGCGAGAGAGCGGTGAAGCAATCTCTGGCAAGATAAGGCAGGCATTCTCCAATCCTGGATCATCCCACCCTGGCATGCGGCAGGGCAGGTGGCCAAGGACCTGGGCATCCAGACCTTCCTCCACCCACCCCGCCCGGTCTCCATGTGCGACAATGGAGGGCAGACAGTGCTGTCTTCATAGAGGTGGTGCAGGGATCAGGGTCATCAGACAGGCCTGCAAAGACGCACACAGACCCATGTTGGCCAATTCCTCAGTCGTGAACTCCGAAGCACGTTCTCCCAGGGTGACTCGCTGCCACCCCGGGGATGGAGTCTGCAGGTTTCTAGGAGCTGGTCCCCCAGGGAAGGAAGGTTTGAGGGCCACATGAGCATTTTGGAAACTTGAGCTCTCCCAAACCAGTCTGCAACACAGAAGACCCTAGAAAGAATACCAAATGGGTCAGACGCCATGGGGCATTTTGATTATCTTGGTAAGATACAAACTCAAACGTAGACCCTGTCAGATGAAATATCTCAGAAAAGGCCATTTTCTGTTCAATCTAACTTTTAATTTAAAAAATAATAATAACAGGGCAGGCATGGGTCTTTATGCCTGTAATCCCAGCACTTTGGGAGGCTGAGGCGGGTGGATCACCTGAGGTCAGGAGTTTGAGACCACCCTGGCCAACATGGTGAAACCCCATCTCTACTAAAAATACAAAAAATTAGCCAGGTGTGGTGGCACACACCTGTAATCCCAGCTACTCGGGAGGCTGAGGCAGGAGAATTGCTTGAACCCAGGAGGTGCAGGTTGCCATGAGCCGAGATTGCACCGCTGCACTCCAGCCTGGGCCACCGAGTGAGACTCTGTCTCAAAAATAAAAATAAAAATAAATAATAACAAGCAAATATCTCACCCCTATTTCCCCGCTTCCCAAAGAAGCGTGAAAATAGCTCTCGTCTCCGGGAAAACAAAACCAAACCCGAGTGCACCATCAGACTGAGCTGACCTTGACCTTGGCTGTGCACCTATGCAGAGCCCAGGACTATGCTAGGCACATTGACGTCCTTGATCTCATTTGATTGTGTTGACAATATTGAGAAACAGATTTTGTTAAGCCCATCTTCCAGATGAGGAAATCGAGGCACACCAGGGTAATTGTCACTCTCTCAAGATCACTTAGCTTGTAAGTGGCCAGAAGTATAAATTGAGATGAGATAAATTGCGATGCATTTGGCATTATTTTTTGGCAACATACTGCTATTGTTTATTGGCAATTTCGGTACCATGATATAAGAGTTTTTTTAAAAATGCAATCCTTGTCTTGAAAGAGCTCACTCTTCCTTTGACTTTTTTGGTTTGTTTGTTTTGTTTTTGTTGAGACAGGGTTTTGCTCTGTCCCCCAGGCTGGAGTGCAGTGGCATGATCTTAGCTCACTGCAGCCTCCACCTCCTGGGCTCAAACAATCCTCCTACCTCAGCATCCCGAGTAGCTGGGACTACAGGCACGCACCTCCATGCCCACCTAATGTTTGTACTTTTTGTAGAGATGGGATCTTGCAACATTGCCCAGGCTGGTTTCAAACTCCTGGGCTCAAGCAATGCACCTGCCTCAACCTCCCAAAGTGCTGGCATTACCAGTGTGATCTACCGCCCCCGACCTCTTTACATTTAAGATTGCATTTTACATATTGATGAATACATATGTCTTTTTCCCTAATTTTGCTGCAAACTCTTCAAGAGTAGAGGCCTCACCTCAAAGTTTCCCAGGTACATGCCATGAATCCCTTGGGCAGTTTGATGGAACTTTTTAGAACCGTGCCTGCCTGCCTTCCTTTCCTTCCTTCCTTCCTTCCTTCCTTCCTTCCTTCCTTCTTTCCTTCCTTCCCTCCCTCCCTCTCTCTTTCTTTTCTTTTCTTTTCTTTCCTTTCTTTTTGTCTTGCTCTGTCTCCCAGACTGGAGTGCAGTGGCACAATTTCAGCTCACTACAACCTCCACCTCCCCGGTTCACGCGATTCTCCTGCCTCAGCCTCCCAGGTAGCTGGGATTACAGGCGTGTACCACCATGCCCAGCTAATTTTTGTATTTTTAGTAGAGACGGCATGTCACCATATTGGCCAGGCTGTTCTTGAACTCCAACCTCGAGTGATCCACCTGCCTCAGCCTGCCGAAGTGTTAGGATTACACACGTCAGCCACTGCATTCGGCCCATGCTTTCTAGTGTATCAAATGAAGCACAGATTTGCCAAGGAAAACACTTAGACTGTAATACTGATATTGAAATATTAAAAACCAAGCTTGTGAAATAGCCACAGGTAAGCTTATTTATCCTCCTCTAAGTAGCAAGATCTAACTGCCGGTCTATCTACTACTGTAACTTCCAAGGAGTAAGGAACATAAACAATATTTTGATATACCTGAAGCAATTGTTGATGATACAAATGTGTCTGTGATTTGCATGGGTGCCAAAGTTACAGGCACTGCTGATACCACGGCAGTTTGTCACTTACATTCCTAATAGAAGAAAATGCTGCCATTTGGTTAGAAGTTGGTGCAAATAAAGACGTCATTTTTCCCCGGGCTAAATTTATGGACCCCTGAATTCTATCTGTGAACTCTCAAAGGGTCCGAGGACTTCATGTCAGGGCTCCTATTCGTCAAGTGGCATTTCCCCACAGTGTGCTCTTTCTGCCAGCGCCGTGGGCTGCTGAGCGTCTCAGTAACCGAGCGGGGAAGGATGCGCCTTGGGTCTTAACTTTTTCCATGATTGAGAGAATGACTGCTCAGTTTTCCCATGTCATCGGGGAGGTTATAGGGACATGTTACATGTCAGATCCCTGGTGGCATTTGGGGATCAAGCTGTAAATGGAGGCTGGAAGGCAGAGTGGTCAAGGGCATATCCACAGAGCATGCCTGGAATAGATATACTCTGTGTGTATGTGTGTGTGTGTGTGTGTGAGTGTGTGTGTGTGTGCGTGCTCCATGTGTGTGCTCTGTTGCGTGTCTACAAAGCAGATGTCTACACACCTGCCCTTAGGTGACCTCACCAAAGTCCATGAACTGGTGCTGCTGGATTAGCTAAGAGGTCCCTGGACGGAAGACGGAAATGGATGACAGTTGACCTGTCTCAAAATACTGCCTTACTGGGTGCCCATGCTCCCCCATGGGAATCCAGTCTATCTTTCAACATCTAGCTCTCCATCTTACAGGAAGCCTCACTCGACTGACCTCTGAACTCCTAGACCAAGGCTGGAAAATAGGTCTTAGCTCAGGTTCCTTGTTTTGTGTCTGCATCACTCCAACCTCTGGCTCCATCTTTACACAGCTGTCTTCCCTCTGTGTCTGTGTCCTCACGTGACCTTATCCTCTGTGTGTGTGTGCGTGTGTGTGTGTGTTTGTGTGTGTCTGCATTCAAATCTCCCTCTCTGGCCAGGCGCGGTGGCTCATGCCTGTAATCCCAGCACTTTGGGAGGCCCATGCGGGTGGATCTCCTGAGGTCAGGAGTTCAAGACCAGCCTGGCCAACACGGTGAAACCCCGTCTCTACTAAAAAATACAAAAAATTAGCTGGGCGTGCTGGCATGCACCTGTAATCCCAGCTTCTCGGGAGGGTAAGGCAGGAGAATCACTTGAACCCGGGAGGTGGAGGTTGCAGGGAGCTGAGATCACACCGCTGTACTGCTGTGTGGTTCGCATTCAGAACCCCCTGGCTCTTTAGCTGTGTGTCCTTGGGCAGGTTAGTAACGGGTCAGGTCTCAGCTCTGTCGCCTGTGCAGTGGGGTTGAAGGCCCTGCTCCTGAGTTTGCTGTGGGGACTCAGCGAGATAAGAGATGGAACATGCAGATACAACATTGACACATGATGAGCACTCAATGTAAAGCAACTATTTGGCACCACCCCTTACTTCATTGTTTTATCTGGTACCTCTCTCTAAAGCTCACAGAGTGCAACAGACAGCATTTGAGTTAGAGGTTTCCAGATCCCTGCTGCTTTGTTCTCACCTGGAATCAGCTCACAGCTGGCAGCGTCCCCTCATGGGAACTCTCGGGAAGTTTCTCACTTCCCCCCCAACCCCCGGGCCCAGCCCAAGTGATACCCCAGGGATTTGGGGGAGGGCACCTTTGGCCAGTAGTGTGGTGGGTTTTTCTCTTTTCTTTCTTCCTTCTCTTTCGTTCTTTTTGTCTCTTTCCTTCCCTTCCTTCCTCCCTTCCTTTCTCCCTCCCTCCTTCCCTCTCTTTTCTTTTCTTTCTCTTTCTCTTTCTTTCTTTCTTTTCTTTTCTTTTTCTTTCTCTTTCTCTCCTTCCTTCCTCCCCCTTCCTCCCTTCCTCTTTCCCTCCCTCCCCCTTCCTTCCTTCCTTTCTTCCTTGTTTCTGTCTTTCTTTCCTTCCTTCTTTCTCTCTCTCTTTCCTTCCTTCCTTCCTCCCTTCTCTCCTTCCTTCCTTTTTCTTTCTTTCTTTTTCTTTTTTCTTTCCATCCTTCTCTCTCTCCTTTCTCCCTTTATTTTCCTTCCTTCTCTCCCTCCCTTCATCTTTCTTTTTCTTTCCTTCTGTCTTCTCCCCACCTCCCTTCTTTCCTTCCTTCCCTTCTTCCTTCTTTCCTTCCTTCTTTTTCTTTTCTTCCTTCCTTTCACCTTCTGTTTTTAATTGTCCGCCTAAGCCGAGTTGCCGGGTGAATCATTAAGGGAGCAAATTCCAAGTGCATGAGTGTCTCTGTGTTTCCCAGGACGGGTTTGGGCCAAGACAAACCCCTGCGATGCCAACAGCAGTTGCTTGAACAGTGGAGCTCAGAGCTGGCTTCCCATCGTGGCTTGCAGGGGCTCTATTTGAACTTTCTCCTCTCTCCTTCCACCCAGTGATTAAAGGAGCCACATGTAACTTTCTCCTTGGTCCTCTTTCTCCTTCCTTCCCACTGCACACCCTGGGAAAGGCTCTGCGAAGTCCCATAGTGTTTCTTTAGGAGACTGGGCGGCCTCTTGATTTATGTTCACTTGGCAACATAAACTTGAAATGGCCTGAGAACGCTGAATAACTGGAAAGGGGAGATGGAGAGGAGGCCTCTGGGTGTCTGATTCCATGTAGCTCATGCCTGGCCCTTCCCCCATAGGCCAGAGCCACAGACCTTGGAGCTCGTGGGCAAAAGGAAAAGCAAGTGAGGTGGCTGGAGTTGGAAAAAGTCCAAAATCGTTCAGAGAAACCAGCATCATCTGTCCTTTCTGGGAGCCTGACAACTTTGTATTTTTTTCTCTTTCTCCGTCTTTTCTCTAGGGATCGCCTACCCATTTTGGATTTAATGCATAACCCGTGGAGAAAAAGCAGAAATTTTAATCCCCAATCTGGCCCATGCTAGGGGCTCAATAAATGTTAGTTGAATTAAATACACTTTTATAAAAGAAGTTGGGGCTGGGCATGGTGGCTCATGCCTGTAATCCCAGCACTTTGGGAGGCCAAGGCGGGCAGATCACTTGAGGTCAGGAGTTCGAGACCAGCCTGGGCAACATGGTGAAACCCCCGTCTCTACTAAAAATATTAAAATTAGCCAGGTGTGGTGGTGCACACCTGTAATCCCAGCTACCTGGGAGGCTGAGGTGGGAGGATAGTTTGAACCCAGGAGGCAGAGGTTGCAGTGAGCCAAGATCATGCCACTGCACTCCAACGTGGGTAATAGAGCAAGACTCTGTCTAAATAAAAAAATAAATAAATAAGTTGGAAGTTAACTCTTTGTTTGGTTCTGTGAAGTGTCTTGCCCGGGACTGCAGAACCTGGGTTCATATCCCTCTGAAAGCATAGCTTACATCGCATATAAACAATGAGTCTGTTTCTCAAATTACATCTTGAGCTATTTGAGGGCAGGAACTAGTCTTCCCTCCTTGCCTCTTTCTTTCCACAAATATTTATTGGGCACCTACTGTGTGCCATCATTATCTCCCTTCCATTCCACCCTAACTCTTAGCATGTCTGTCTTTGAATGTTCAATGTTCAGTGCTACATGAATAAATCAATGAATGGAAAAATAGAGTTTTGGGTGGGACTCCAGGAAGTGGACCAGAGTCTGAGGTTCTCCTGGAAGGCTTAGATGTGGTTAACATCTTAGAATTGGGGCCAGGTGCAGAGACTCAGGACTGTAATCCCAGTGCCTGGGGAGGTTGAGACAGGAGGATTGTTTGCGGCCAGGAGTTTCAGACAAGCCTGGGCAACAGAGTGAGACTCCGTCTCTACAAAATTATAAAAATAAAATAAAATAAATTAGCCAGGCATGGTTATGTGTACCTGTATCCCAACTACTTGGAAGGCTGAGGTGGGAGGATGCCACAGCCCAGAAGTTCAAGGCTGCAGTGAGCTATGATTGTGCCACTGCACTCCAGCCTGGGTGACAAAGCAAGATCCTGTCTCTGGAAAAATAAAAAAAAAAAATTCTTAGAATTGGGATGCGAGGCAACAGAGAGACAAGTTGGTCTGGGGTAGGAATAAAGACCAATGGTGATCAGTATCAACTTGGCTGCCAGCTTGCCTTATCACTGGAACGATGTAACTCTTTGAACTGCTTGTTCTATCCCTATAACGAGAACAACCTCGAGATTTCTTGCAGATTTAGAGTACTAGGATTCTCCAGAAACATTTACCCCCGAAACCAATAAAGTCAGATCCTTCCGTGAAAGAACTATGACACCACCAGATTTACGCTCTGCTCACTCTCTTCCTGACCGTCCCTTCTCGGTCTACCTTGGAACTGGATGTGTCTTTTCTTGTTCAAGAATCTATAGTGGCTCCCAATTGCCTGTCATATCTAATGTGCCTTCCTCTCCTTGGCTTTCAAAAAATACAGTCTGTGCACAAGCCCACAAATCTCCCTCACGTGGTTCCAGCACGCAGCAGTGGAAATCCTCCACTCCAGCATGGCTGTTTCCTCTCTGCCCCGACTTCCCTTCAGACCTTTACATGTGGTTCCCTCATGGAGTGCCCCTTCCTGTTCCTTTTATGCTATCTAAATCTTCCTGATGTCACAAAGCTGCCAATTGGAGTCAAATTTAAGTTGGTTTTGAATAGAACATCCAAAAACAAGGACTTACTCCAGAAAAAAAAATTACTCATATTTCCAGACTCAAAGACAATCTCTGTGACCGTCTTGGTTAATTTCCTTCCAGTCTTTTTTCTTTGGAGATCTGAGCAGGTTTTTAAAAGATGAACTACACAACTTACATAGCTATCACCTTTGGTCGTTTGGACATGGAGGTTGCTTCTAATCTTTCACCATAATCTACGTGTCGTGACGAATATCCTGTAAGTAAATCTTGTTATATGTCTTTAATTATTTCCTTGGGCTAAATTCCTAGCAGGTGAATCATTGGGATTAAAGGCTTTTTAATGATGGGAGTGTAGCGTTGGAGGAAGAGGAACCGCACTGTGATCTAAATCCTCCTGTGAGTCCATGGGGTACGCTGAGTGACAAAGTGACGACCTCCGTCTTTTTCTTTGGGAACTGGCTGGTGGAGTGGGTGTTCTAGCACCCTTGCATCCCTGCTTATCTCTTTCCTGCCCAACATCAAGTTTCTAAGACTTCTAGAAGGTTCTTCAAAGGCAATAGGTAATGGAAAATAAACAGCCAGCATAGATTTAGTCCATGGCAACATTTGCGATGCAGGGGCTGAGGATTCTGGAGCTGAGTCTCTGCTGAGTGTGTCCCCTCCATTACCCCCACCCTCAAACTTCCCCCACCTTGCACTCCTGGGTTGATGGACTACAGAACTTGGACAGACACGTGTGATTGACTGTGGTATTAAGAAAATATGTATGACACAATGTTTTTTAGCTTTTTCCAGAGATATTTATATCACACAAATGGCATGTTGGTTTCTTTTTTTTTTTTTCCTTCTCAACCACTAAGAATGAATAAATCAATTGCTTTAATCAGGCTAATGGAGTGCCTGGGCTAGAAAGATAGGTGGGAGGGGCTTCTCATCGGAGTCTGTGGCTTCCTTAGCAGGGGGGGCCCTGTCAAAGTCACGTCATCGCTCCGGGCCTCTGTTTCCCTGTCTTTGGGATGGGCATCTGACCGCTCATGACTTTGCAGGATAAAGATGATCGGAAGCATTTGGAGTTCATTCCTTGGAAGAAAAGTAGCTGCATGAAGTTTTAATCCTCTATCTTCAGCCCTTTGGAGCCATGTGTAGGAACAGGGCTGTGAACACAGAAAACTCACCGCTACATTCTAGTTTATAAGGTTTTTGCCTCACACAGTCCCACAAACCTGACCTTAAGAACTACTCAAAATGTAGGGGAAATGCAGTTTGTTGTGGTCATAGTTATTACATAAAAATTAATGGCTTGGCAAACACAGGGATCATCCTGTCATGCTGAGGTCATATTTACACCAAGCAAATATATTTCAAGGTTCCTGGTGCTTCAGCAGCATTGCAAGGCAGCATCAACACAATTCCCATGCAAGTCTCAGAATCTGGAGCCAGATTCACCCTGGCTCTGGAGGGAGATATTAGTGATTTTTTTTTTTTTTTTTTTTTTTTTTGAGACGGAGTTTCACTGTTGTTACCCAGGCTGGAGTGCAATGGCACAATCTCTGCTCACCGCAACCTCCGCCTCCTGGGTTCAAGCAATTCTCCTGCCTCAGCCTCCCAAGTAGCTGGGACTACAGGCGTGCACCACCATGCCCAGCTAATTTTTGTATTTTTAGTAGAAACGGGGTTTCACCTTGTTGACCAGGATGGTCTCCATCTCTTGACCTCATGATCCACCCGCCTCGGCCTCCCAAAGTGCTGGGATTATAGGCGTGAGCCACCACGCCCGGCCTAGTGAGTATTAATTCTGCAACTAGAATGCCATCTGCTTCCAAATTCCTTACGGCTAAAGCAGATTTTTTTTTTTAAGATGGAGTTTTTGCTCCCAGGCTGGAGTGCAGTGCAGTGGCGTGATCTCGGCTCACTGCCTCCTAGGTTCAAGTGATTCTCCTGCCTCAGCCTCCTGAGTAGCTGGGATTACAGGCACCCGCCACCATACCTGGCTAATTTTTGTATTTTGAGTAGAGATGAGGTTTCACCACGTTGGCCAGGCTGGTCTTGAACTCTTGACCTCAGGTGACCCACCCACCCACCTTAGCCTTCCAAAGTGCTAGGATTACAGGCGTGAGCTACTGCGCCCGGCCCAAAGCAGGTTTTTTAGTTCCTAACTTGTTGAGGCCTGCTAGTGCCACTGATCAGTGAAAAAAAGGAAAGGACAATTCATAAGGTCATGGGATCCACACTTGGATCTCATTCATTGCTTATGCATTCATTCACCAAATATTTATTGAAGTGCGCCAGAGCCTGAGATTCTCCTGAAGGCTTACACGTGGTTAACATCTTAGAACTGGGGCCGGGTAATCCCAGATGACCACCAGCCAGTGGATGGATCAACAAAATGTGGTCCATCCAGACAATGGAACAGCACTGAGCCATAAAAAGAAAAGAAGCACTGACTGGCGCTACAGCGTGGATGAGCCTTGAACACAGGATGCTGAGTGGGAGAAGCCAGACACAAAAGTCACACATTGTAGGATTCCACTTACATGAAATATCCAGAATAGGCGATCTATGGAGACAAAGAGCAGATTGGCGCTTGTCAGGGGCCAGGGGGAAGGCAGAATGGGAAGCGACTGCTCATGGGTACTGAGTTTCTGTTTGGGGTGATGGAAAACTTCTGGACCTGGCCAAGCACAGTGGCTCATGCCTGTAATCCCAGAACTCTGAGAGGCCAAGGTGGGTGGATCACCTGAGGTCAGGAGTTCAAGACCAGCCTGGGCAACATGGTGAAACACTGTCTCTACTAAAATTAGCCAGGTGTGATGGCAGACACCTGTAATCCCATCAGGAGGCTGAGGCAGGAAAATCACTTGAACCTGGGAGATGGAGGTGGCAGTGAGCCGAGATTGTGTCACTGCAGCCTGGATGACAGAGCGAGACTCCATCTCAAAAAAAAAAGACGGTGGTGGCTCACATCTGTAAATCTCAGCAATTGGGGAAGCTGAGCCAAGAGGATGGCTTGAGGCCAGGAGTTCAAGACTAGCCTGGGCAACATAATGAGATTTGATTTCTACAAAAATAAAAATTAGCTGGGCATAGGGGCAAGCACCTGTGGTCCCAGCTACTCAAGAGGCTAAGGCAGAAGGATTGCTGTGTCCGGGAATTCGAGCCTGCAGTGAGCTATGATCACACCACTTCACTCCAGTCTGGGTGACAGAAGGAAACCATGTCTTTAACAAAAAAAAAAAAAAGTGCTAGAGAGACAGTTGATGCGGGGTATGGATGGACCATCATGGGTGATTACGGCTGCTGGTGGGGAGTGGATGGGAGTGGGAACAAAATTAGGAGGAAGGCCAGTGATGAGGTGAGGACAGTGGTTCAGGAGGCAGATGCAGGCGGCCCGGACCAGGGGGCACACCGTGGGAGTGGAGAGAAGTGAGGAGATGTGAGCCACGTGTGTCAGGCAAAACCAAGAGGGCTTAGTGAGGGTCTGGATGGACAATCATTCAGTATAGACTCAACCCTGCCCCTCCTACTCAGTACCTGTGTGCACTTATGGATGAGAGGGGAGTGTTGGAGGGAGAAAGTACACGTTCTCGTGGGGATGCTGAAGAACATGTCAGAAGACCCCTGGCTTCAAATTGACTTTTTTGTTGCCAGATCTCGAGAGAGTAACTTCGTTTCTTTGTGCCTCAGTTTCTTCCCCTGTAAAATCAAGGACCCGACATGCACTTCATAGGTCGTTGTGTGGCGATGAGGACAACAGCACCCGCCCTAGCTACCTCCCAGGATTCTTGGGAGACCCAAAAGAGCTGTTAATCCTTCAAGGACAACACAGATCACGTTGCTGGGCTACTGTCATTGCTTTTAGAAAGCAGGTCCCTTGAACAGATTCTCCCAAAGCAGTGACTTTAGGAGCATCTCGAAAGCGACAGATTCCAGTTGTTAAGGCTACGATGAAATAGCAGAAGACGGTGGGAAGCAGCGTGAGAGGAGTAGCAAAGTAGCCGCTAAGGCTCTTTCTTCTGTGCTCGCCCCGCCCCCTCCCTAGTGGGCCCCGCCCCGGCTAAGCCCCACCCAGGCCCCGCCCCCGATGTTGGCGCAGGCCACGCCCCCTCAGCGCCCAGACTTCTGGGTCCGAGGCTCCCACCTGCGCTCAGCGCTTGGTATCTGGGAGGGAATGGGAGGATGCTTGCGGGGTAGGGAGGCGGGGGTTGGAAATTGGCAGAGTGAGAACTGGGGAAACTAGTCTGAGACGCAGCCCTGCTTGTCCCCCTTCTTCATTCACCCCCTTGTTGAGGGCCTTGGCTTTTGCATAATGTAAGTACTTATTTAATGCGTGTGCTGGCTCGAGAGCTCTGCATTTGTCTTTCTGCCCTTCATATGCCAGTGTACCTCCGCCTTGTGTCTGTCTAGGTGGGAGCTCCTGGAGAGGAGGGTGCTTCCCAGCAGCTCCTGTTCGACCCCCAGCTCCGGGCCAAGGGCACAGAGAGTGAGACAGAGAGGCTGGGGCTGGGATGGGGGTGGGGAGGTGGGAGCTGGGGCGGGGCGGAGGGAGCGCGGGGGAGGAATGAGAGCACCATATGACAGGCTTGTGGAACCACATCTGATGCCAACTTGGATGCTGTCCTTTTTCTCCAATAAAGGAACTTTTCACTTGTTTTTCAGACACCCTTTAAAAAAATGTATTTAAAGAGGCTGGTTCCTATCCATCCGACTGGAGGCATCTCAGTGCAAGAGCAAAGCTAAGTCCTGCACATACACCTCCCCGCCTCCTCCTCCTCCTCCCCCACCCCCCCCCCCCAGGTTTTCCCGAATGTATCTACTCCGGTTACAACTAGACGCGGCCCCTCCCCCACCTACCTTCCCCCTTCCTCCCCTTGATCGTGGAGGGAGCGTTCTCTGTGCCTTCCCAGGTCCCCGTGGGGGACCTTCTATGTTGGAGTGGGGGCGGGGAGGGTCATATAACGAAGGCCAGAAAGAACAAATTAGATAATCAAAAGAATTATAGTAATTGCTTTCACTTTCCCCAGCCCGCTCAGCGGATTCCCTCCCCCGCCCCTCCCCTGGTTTTTCTGTCTGTCGGGAATACTCGGTCTTTCCGACCCCCTCCCCTCCCCCAGGTTCCTCCTCTCCTCTCTTCTCGCTCGCGCGTTCTCTCTCTTCCTCCGTTTTCTGGTGTGCTGGAACGTTCAGCGGAATATGATGAATGATCACCTGTCACAGCTTGTTTATTATAATGCAGGCAATCAATTACACATCCCCAACGCTGGCCGGCCCGCAGGAAATTTATATGCTCAGCACAAACCAATGTGAAAATGGAATCTCATTTGCCAAATGTCTTTCTCCCCGTACAGCACTATGATTACAGTCTGTGTTTGTTTCAACTGTCGTGTACAACTGACAGTGCCATCATTTACTGCCTGGCTCAGGTCACGTTACTCTAAGGCTTTATTTATTGTGTTACGAAGGCCAGCACAGGAAAAGGACAAGGGTGTCTGTCAGGGATGCCACCGTGTTAAAAAGTGGGTATGTAAGGGCCGCATTCCCGGGCAGCCGCTGCAACCTCAGCCCCTGGGCCCTACCTCTGCAGCCTCTCCTAGCACCCAGCTACCCAGACTCCAAGGCCCCAGTAGGGAGCCAGCTCTAGGTACCTGAAGCTCCACAGGTCCCGGAATCAGAGTGCATCAGAGTTCAAATGCTGGTTCTGCTACTGTCTAATTGTATGCAGCAGGGACTCAATCTCTTCATCTGGGAAATGGGAGTTTTAATAGCCCTTGGTAGGAATATTGGGATCTCTGGGATGTCAGAGGTGTTGATGAATGTTAGTTCCCTGGACTTCGGAAATTGGTCCTGTTGGAAGAGATGTGAATTGGGATTCACACCCTTTATTAAAATCTCCCCAAAATCTTCACCTCTGGGATATGGCTGTCTCAAGACTGTTTTGTTTCCCTTCCTGGTGGAATTTTGCACTTTTATGTCCTCTGTACCAGCAGGTAATGTGACTTTGAAAAAATAAAATGGCCACCTTGCTCCGCTGTTCTCTTTGTGGAAAAAAAAAAAAAAAAAAAAAAAGGCATAGCAGCAATCTTGACCTTTCTAACTGTGTGACCTCAGGCCGGTCAGTCCCTCCTCTCCAAGATTCAGATTCCTCCCCTGAGAAGTAAAGAAAATAACTCCTAAATTGCCTCCCCAGGCTTGCCGGCAGGGTCCAAGGTGTCCACAGATAATATATTTTTTAAAATGCCAAATAAACGGTAAAGTGAGGCTGTCACTGCTGAGTGGCGTCCTTTCTCAGGAGTTCTGGTTGGTCCCCAGAATTCTGCTACACAAATGTTGACCCAAATTTCTACCCCCACAACACTTTGTGTCAAGTGGGAGCTCAGGAACTGAGGGGCAGGCAGATGCTTTTATGTGAATTAGGTTGTCTTTTATTATATTGTATATTTCTATTTTTTTGAGATGGAGTCTTGCTCCGTTGCCCAGGATGGAGTCCAGTGGTGTGATCTTGGCTCACTGCAAACTCCACCTCCCGGGTTCAAGCGATTCTCCTGCCTCAGCCTCCTGAGTAGCTGGGATTACAGGCATGCACCTCCACACCTGTCTAATTTTTGAATTTTTGGTAGAGACAGGGTTTCATCATGTTGGTCAGGCTGGTCTCAAACTCCTGACCTCAAGCGATCCACCCACCTCAGCCTCCCAAAGTGCTGGGATTACAGGTGTGAGTCACCGTGCCCGGCCTGGATTGTAGATTTCTTTATTATTTGACACGTGTATTTGTTTAATGTCCCTCTGCTCAGCCAGTATGGAAGCTCCAAAAGGGAAGATACCAGATTGATTTTGGTCACCTCTGTCTCCCCAGCACCTAGACTTCCTTGGCACATCATAAGTGCTCAGAAAATATTTGTGGCTTTAATGGATGAATGAATGAATGACTGCATGGCCAAACTCCGTACTAGGGCAGCCTCTGTTGTACAGTGGGTGGGCCCTAGTGAATGGATATTTAAAAGACATCTTACTATTCCTCATCCCCACAGGGTCAGGCTGTGCCACATGCACCCAGCCTTGCCTGGGGTCATTCATCCTACATGTACTCAGATCGTGTGAACTGGTGATAGGCTACCTGTGTACCTGCCTGGCGACTCCTATTCACCCCTCAGATCAACATCCCTGGAATAAACTCCTAGTCGCTCTGGCATCCCATGGTGGCTTGTAATCTCTGCCTCTCTCTAGACCATCAGCTCCTAGGCACAGGCAGCTAAGCCTTTTTCATATTTGGGTCCTCAAAACGCGCAGGGCAATGCCTGCTTCAAAACAAGTGCTTTTCAATCAGTCAATCAGTTCTCAGCTGACATGGATCATCTTTTCTCAGCACTGATGTATGGACTACAGCTTAGAATTCCATTAAAGCACCTGGAATCAAGAAAAAAAGTGATTCAAGTTTATATATATATTTTTTGAGACAGAGTCTCATTCTGTCACCCAGGCTGGAGTGCAGTTTTGTGATCTCTACTCACTGCAACCTCTGCCTCTGGGGTTCAAGTGATTCTCACTCATGCCTCAGCCTCCCAAGTAACTGGGACTACAGCCTTGCACCACCACACGCAGGCTAATTTTTGTATTTTTAGTAGGGACGGAGTTTTGCCATGTTGGCCAGGCTGGTCTTGAACTCCTGGCCTCAAGTGATCCGCCTGCCTCAGCCTCCCAAAGTGCTGGGATTACAGGCATTTGATCACTGCACCTAGGTGAGCCACTGCACCCGACCAAGTTCATATTCTAAAAGTGAAACATTATGCTGCATTGTGTATTTTTTGGTCAAGTGCTTCAGACGTGTGGAAGGGATTTCTTTGTATAAATGGAATTATTCGTCACCGTGATAATAATAACTAGGGTGACAGCACAGAGCTGTGCCTCCCCAGCAAGCAGGGCCGGGTATTCCCTCCGCTGACTTGCTTCACTAGTTGACTAACAGACCTTATTCCTGGGCCGAGCTGATGATATCCTGCCAACGCTGGCTTCCCAACATGGAGGGGACGCAAGAGTGAGCGCCATGGGATCCTGGGGGAAAAGCAGCCTGTGTTTGCGGCTGCTTTGACAGTTGAGGCTCCGAGAGGGACTGGCAAACAATGGGAAATGAAACATTTGAGTGGTTGCAAAAAATTCCGTGGGAAATCCCCCCTGGTGGTATTTATGTGCGACGGCTGTGACAAGGAGAGCTCAGGGCTTTCGATTTCAAGGGTTCCCGAGCAGACCACAGTGGCATTCCAAGAAGGCAATCCCCGGGAACAGCTCTCTTGGCCACAAAAGGCCAGTTCGTTTGTCCAGGGAAATCCTGGCCCCATGCATGAAGTTGGCCATGGCCATGAGCTGCAATGGCTTGTTTGGGGCATGACTCACATTTATAGGGTCTGGGCCTCTGCATCTTCTTCTCCTAAGAGAGATCTATCTCAATTGTTCCTCTAGTTTTCCCTGGCCTCAAGAACCTGGGAGCTTATAGGGGCTGAGGGGCTTCCCTTGGGCTCAGCCCCAATCTGCAGAACTGTGGGAACCTCAGCTGCCATCAGACCCCTTCCCATTTTCTGGTCAGCATGTGGCCTCCTCCTGTTTTCTCCATTCCCGTTGGTAATGGACATTGATGTAACTTTTATTCCCCCACCACTCTCATTTAGAAAGGAAAGTGAACTGATATTAACCAATCCTTGTTTTGCCTTCTTTAAAACTAACAAATATGCAAAATACTTACACTATTGATAATATCTTATTGCTGCTGTGATGTATGTATTTATATGCACAGATCTGCTTAAAGGTAAGGTTTATGTAGATTTTTAGAGACACTCGGTAAATGAGAAAATGGAAACTGAAAGAGGTGAAATAAACTGCCCATGTGTATTAGTCACGAGGTTTCAGGTGGAAAGTGACAAAATCCTGACTTAGATGAACTTAAACCAGATGGAAAATGTATGTTGGATTATTTGAGAAGAAAAGACTGGATAAGCTTCAGGCATGGCTGGATCCAGGCCCTCGATTAAGTCTTTTTTTTTTTTTTTTTTTTTTTGAGACGGAGTTTCGCTCTTGTTACCCAGGCTGGAGTGCAATGGCATGATCTTGGCTCACCGCAACCTCCGCCTCCTGGGTTCAGGCAATTCTCCTGCCTCAGCCTCCTGCGATTAAGTCTTTAGGAATTTCCCTCTCTCTAGCTTTTTGGCTCTGCTTTTCCCTGTACTCGTTTCATGTTTAGATTGGCTCACTCCACCTGTTTTATATCTTTCCAGAGTCAAATCCAGCCTTTTTCCTGGTTGCCTCCATAAGAATCCCAGGGTTAGGTTTATGTGCTCTGATAGATTCAGCTGCCCATTGCTGGACCAGTGACTCTGGCAACAGGGGTGGACTAATCTAAGTGCCCAGGTTCCAATCACTGCTGAAGCCTGGCCAGACCACCTGGACAGAGTAAGAGCGAGTGGTTCCCCCAAAGAGAACTGCGGTGCTCTTACCAGAAGAAGGAGGAATCAACAGGAAGACCTGATGTCCTAAGCTCCTGGTCACACTGTCACTAATGGGCAGGCAGACCTGTATAGCAGCTCTCCTCTGCATCTTCATCCTACTGGAGACCACCACCGGGACCCCCTCCCTCCTTCATACTCTCTCCTGCCCTGGGCCTCCAGCCCCACCCCTGCTACAGGAATTCAGTCTAGTCAGTAGTTTTCGAAATGTGCTGGAGGGAGGAATCCGGTGGAGGAAAGCAGGTGGCTGGGTGACCTGTGGCTGTGGGATTCCCCACCTCTATTTCAACCACCCAGCAGTTCTTGTGTCTCCTTGTAGATTCAGTTTCCTTGTACACATTTATTTAAACAAAGGACACCTCAGATTTTTTTAACTTGCAATCAGCAATTTTTCTGGAATCTATGTCTACTTACCCTAAATGAAGGAACAATAGCTCAGAAAGAGGCAGGAAACGGACAAGGCGTCAAATGAGTGCATCTGAGAAACCACACCTCCCGATGCCCATCTTTTGCCCTTTGCACTCGCAACCCTGCAGATAGGGTCAAGATTGGTGGGCTTCTGATTTATTGGCCGAGGATGCAGACCTTAACATGCAAGAGGAGCAGCTTCCCAGAGAAGAGAAGGAAGAGGATACCTTTGCACAGTTTTTTTTTTCTAGTTTCTGGGTTCCCTGCCCCAAGGGCAGGCAGCCTATGGGGACTCCCTGTAGGTAGGATCCTGCCAGAATGGAGAAAAACAGCCCGATTCCTGTTACTCCCTCCTGGTCCTGGGAGCTTACATCATCATTCCAGGAGAACTTACATGAGCAAGCCATGTGCTTCCGTTCAGGAGGATGTTTACAAACCACTGTTCTGTCCTCCAACTGTCTGGAAAGCTGGTATCTGTGCACCAGGCCCTGCCATGTATTTCAAACACAGCTTTCTGCTGCACTGATCAGTGCTAATTCTCATAGCTAACCTTTCTGAGCACTTCCAGCGTTCCCAGAACTGTGTGCTAACTGCTTGACATGTATCGTTTCATTGAATCTTCCCAACAACCCCATACCATAGGTACTAGGATTATTTTCATTTTATAGCTGCAAAAAAACCAAAGGTGCAGAAAGGTGAATGAATTTGTCTCAGGTCCATCAGCCAGGTTCGAACCCAGGCAATGAGAGTCAAGAGAATGAACTAGATACTACGGTACGTTGCTACGCTAGATGCACCAGGAAAACTCTGGATGAGGAAGATGTAGGTTGTTGGCAGCACCTATGCACAGACAGACAGAAAGTCCTCCGCTTCCTTCAGGCCCTTCCTTCCACTGCCTGGGGCTTCCAGCTGAGTCTGCATTTTTCTTTCACTTGCCCCTCTTCCCTGGCATCTGCAGCAAACACACACAGGGGATTACGGGGAGGAAACTATCATATTACCAAGTGGACATGGCTCCTAAGGTGCCAGCCAAACACAGGTACGTCGGGTAAGGAAAGGCACACAGCCTTGTTAGACTACCTTGCAGCCGCTTATTGAATTAGTGTGATTCTTAACATCTTCAACTTGGATCTTCTCCAGGCCAGCCAGCTGGTGTATTCAGTACGACTCAGCTCGCCTTAACTCAATTAACTAAGCCGGGCTGAGCCGGGCTGAGCTGAACTCAACAAGTTTTTCTTAAGCACTGAGCTGGTTGCAAGGGGAAAAAACCACAACGACAAAGGAGAGCAAGACACTGACTTGGCTCTTAAAGAGTTGCCTCGCACACTTAATGGATAATACGGTGCCGTATTTTCTAAGCATCACCTGCGTGGCTTTTGCTATACCTGCAATCCCTCTGTGCTATTATTTACTTCATACTTTTCTTTAAATGAATTCACTTCCTTTTTCAAACTTAAATTTTAAATTATTGAGGTGAAGTTGGCATACCATAAAATTAACCATTTTAAAGTGAATTCTTAGATCATGATGCTCATCTGAAGAAAAAAGTAAAAATAAAGTGAATTCGATGGCATTTAGTACCTTATACTGTTGTGCAACCATCACCTTTATCTAATTTCAAGACGTTTTCATTACGTCAAAACTCCATAACCTTTACGCAGTTACACCGCATTCCCTCCTCCCCCACAGCCCCTGGTAACCATCATCTGCTTTCCGTTTCTATGGATTTGTCTGTTCCGGATGTTTCATGTAAATGGAATCCTACAATATCCTTGTGGTTCTGGCTTATTTTACTTAGCATAATGTCTTTAAGGTACATCGTATTGTAGCATGAATCAGTGCTTCATTCCTCTTCATGTCTGAATAATATTCCATTGTTGGAACGGAACATTCAACAAATTGGGTAAACACAATTTGTTTACCCTCCCACCCATTCATTGATGGACATTTGAGCATTTCCATCTTTTGGCTATTGTGATAAGTGCTGTTAAGTAAGTTTATTTTATTTTATTTTTAGTTTAGTTTTTGAGATGGAGTCTTGGTCTGTCTCCCAGGCTGGAGTGCAGTGGCGTGATCTCGGCTCACTGCAACCACCACCTCCTGGATTCAAGCAATCCTCTTACCTCAGCCTCCCAAGTAGCTGGGATTACAAGTGTGTGCCACCACGCCTGACTAATTTTTGTATTTTTAGTAGAGACAGTTTCTCCATGTTGGCCAGGCTGGTCTTGAACTCCTGACCTCAAGTGACCACCCACCTCAGCCTCCTAAAGTACTGGGATTACAGGCGTGAGCCACTGCACCCGGCCCAAATAAGTTTATTTTAAAAGGAAATTCTACATCACTACAGTACATGGGAACCAATATTTTTATATAAAATACATACCTAAGTATTAGAAGGAAAAATTTTACCTTTTTGTAGTACATAAAAATCTTGTAAACTATCATATGCAATCATAAAATGGCTGGGCTCAGGGAGTACTCGGACTTGAGTTTGAATCCTGACTTTGCCATCTGTGTGACTCTGGGCGAGTGTCCTGTCGTCCCTGAACCTCAGTTTCTTCATTTGTAAAATGGTAAGACTTATTATTCCTTCTTCCTGTAGTGATTGTGAAAATTAAGAAAACGATCATATTACCAAGTGGACATGACTCCTAAGGTGCCAACCAAACACAGGTACGTCGGGTAAGGAAAGGCACAAGGTGGCTCCCACCTGTGATCCCAGCACTTTGGGAGGCTAAAGTGGGAGGATGGCTTGAGGCTAGGAATTCAAGATCAGCCTGGGCAACATAGCAAGACCCCATCTCTACAAAAAGTTTAAAAGGTTAGCTGGGCATGGTGGCGCACATCTGTAGTCCCAGCTACTCAGGAGGCTAAAGTGGGAGGATCACTTGAACCCAGGAATTTGAGGCTGCAGTGAGCTATGATTGCACCACTTCACTCCAGCCTGGACTGAATAGGGCAAGGCCCCATCTCTAAAAAATAATATTTTAAATAAATAAATAAAACCGTGAGTAAGGTGTTGAGAACCATGCCAGGCACAGAGCAAGTCCTTCGATACATGAAAGCTGGTGGGTATAAACACAAGTTATACACCCTCTAGCAGTCGTTAAACTAGCCGCTAACAAAGTAAATATTTGCTGTGTGCTAGAAACTGGGCAAAGCACCCTCCAGGTGTTAAATCATCATCTCAGTATTCTAACAGGCAAATATTATTACCCCCATTTCATAGATTGGAGAACGGGGGCAAAGAGAGGTGGAGCCACTAGTCAAAAGTTCATAAAAGTTCAGGCTGGGCACGGTAGCTCACGTCTGTAATCCCAGCACTTTGGGAGGCCGAGGTGGGTGGATCACCTGAGGCCACGAGTTCTAGATCAGTTTGGCCAAGATAGTGAGACCCTGTCTCTACTAAAAATGCAAAAATTAACCCTGTGCGGTGGCACGTGCCTGTAGTCCCAGCTCTTCGGGAGGTGAGGCAGGAGAATTGCTTGAACCTGGGAGGCAGAGGTTTCAGTGAGCTGAGATCATGCCATTGCACTCCCGCCTGGGCGACAGAGTGAGACTCCATCTAAAAAAAAAAAAAAAAGTTCATAAACGTTTATACAGTGCAGGACTTGAACTCTGGGAAAGTTAAACGAGAGTGTGAGAAGTAACTAAGAATCCCCTCGAATATAAGGTGGCCCCGGGGCAGAGGTAATTCACTGCAAAATGGCTTTCTGAGCCCCTGAGGTCCCGCCTGGGCAGCGGCAGCACGTGGTAAACCTGGCCTAGTGGCTCTGTCCTTCTTGGATTCCTTCCAGCAGTGTCTCTTTATCAAGTCGCTCCTTCTCAGGTCTGCCAAGACGAGGCTCCCTGAGAGACCGCTCTCAGCCTTCACGTCATCACCCACAGACAAATCCAGTGTCCCTACAACCTCACCTGTGCTCTGCATTCTCTCTTTTGACACGCTACAGCTGAGCCCTCGAGACGGCCACACAGCCTCTTACTAATTATTCACCCCGATGCAAAAATTAGCACGTCTCAGGTTCACAGGTATTCATTATACCTTTATCGATAGGGATGCAGTATGCATAATTCAGTTTCAGTCAGCATGGGGAATCCTGTCTCACCCATGGGCAACATAGCATGGGGGTTGTATTAGTCTTCTAGGGCTGTTGTAACTGATCACACAAGCTTTGGGGGTTAAAACAACAGAAATTTATTTTCCCATGGTTCTGGAGGCTGGAAGTCTGAAATCATGGTGCAGGCAGGGCCAGGCTCCCTGTGAAGGCTCTAGGGGAGGATCCTTCTTTGCCTTTCCCAGCTTCTGGTGGCTCCTAGAACTTTTTTTTTTTTTTTTGGAGACAGAGTCTCACTCTGTCAACAAGGCTGAAGTGCAATGGCGCAATCTTGGCTCACTGCGACTTCCACCTCCCAGATTCAAGGGATTCTCCTGACTCAGCCTCTCGAGTAGCCGGGACTACAGGCGTGCGCCAGTATGCCCAGCTAATTTTTGTATTTTTAGTGGAGATGGGGTTTCGGCACATTGGCCAGGCTGGTCTTGAAATCCTGAACTCAAGTGATGCGCCCGCCTTGACCTCTCAAGGTGCTGGGATCACAGGCATAAGCCACTGCGCCCGGCGGCTCCTAGAATTCTTTGGTTTGTGGCTCTATCCCTCCAATCTCTGCTCTGTCTTCACGTGGCCTGCCTCATGCATTTTTGTGTGTCCTTTTCTGTCCCTCGTAAGGACATTTGCCACTGGATTTAAGGCCTGTCCTCATTCAGGATGATCTAATCTTAAAACTGGCCTAATTACATCTACAAAAACCCTATTTCCTAATAAGATGACATTCTGAGGTTCTGAGTGGATATGAATTTTAGGGGACACTCTTCAATCCCCTAGGCGGGGCTTCACATAGAAGAGGTGCCTAGTGTTCTCCGTAACTGGCTTATTGTATATTTCAACACCTGAGCACAAACATCAAAGCGTTTTTCTCTCAAGACAATTGTCAACCACATTCTTGCCAATCTAGTTTTCCCAATCCTTTGTGGCATTATGGACAAATCCTGTAGCTTTCTGGCCACTTCCCAATCTTGAAAAGGCCAGGCCAGCTCATTTATTTATTTACTTATTTATTTAGAGATAGAGTCTGGCTCTGTCGCCCAGGCTGGAGTGCTACGGCCTGATCTCAGCTTACTGCAGTCTGTGCCTCTGGGTTCAAGTGGTTCTCCTGCCTCAGCCACCTGAGTAACTGGGACTATAGGTGCCCGCCACCATGCCTGGCTAATTTTTGTATTTTTAGTCAAGCCAGGGTTTCGCCACGTTGGCCAGGCTGGTCTCAAACTACTGGCCTCAAGTGATCGATCTACTTACCTCAGCCTCCTAAAAAGTTGGGATTACAGGCGTGGGCCACTGTGCCTGGCTGCCAGTTCACTTTAAAATAGCCACCTGGTTCCCCGTCTCCCAGCTCAGGTTGGACGCACAGCCTGAGGAAGCTGGAAGGACCTGGCCACCTTTTGCTTCCTTCTCCTGCGTCTCTGGCTTCTGAAGTACACCAAAGAGGAGGATTTCATCGGCAAACAAATTTGGCCAATGCCGCATTAAACCAAGTTACTCAGATATCTCTACTTTAGGGTCAGTCGATGTGTGAATGTCCATCCACGAACAGGTGGTTAACAGACTGCTTCAGCCCAGGAAACTGTTTTTCCACGGAACACCCTACCTCCCCAGCGTTCCCCAGAGCACACTTTGTGAAACACCACACAGCAAAAAGTACTGCCAAATAGAAAGATACCCACAACTATTATGTTTGCATAGCAATAGAAGATGAGTTTTTCAGTAAACACAGCAACTGTGGAACAGTTTTGTAATTTATTCAGAAAATTGGCTCCGAGATCGCTGTGGACAAGACCCAACTTGGCGGGGAGATTGCAGTCCCTCAGTAGAGCCGCGCGGACAGAGAAGCTGGCCGAAGTTGATTCTGAGAAAGGATCAGAAACTGAAATTGCTCTGATTTTCCTAAACCCAGCTTCTGTAGTCAGGAGGAGGTGACTGTCTTATTCAAAGGCAGGTACTTTCAGGAGAAATTTGCATGATAGTGTGGTCCTGTAAGTTGTGCAATTCTGTTATGAAAATTCAATGACAGGAACTCATTGAATGATGATAATAAAACAATAATATAATAATAAGAGAAATAATATAATAGGGGCTGGGAGTGGTGGCTCACACCTGTAATCCCAGCATTTTGGGAGGCCAAGGCAGGTGGATCACAAGGTCAGGAGACTGAGACCATCCTGGCCAACATGGTGAAACCCAGTCTCTACTAAAAATACAAAAAAATTAGCTGGGTTTGGTGGTGCATGCCTGTAATCCCACTACTTGGGAGGCTGAGGCAGAATTGCTTGAACCCAGGAGGCGGAGACTGCAGTGAGCCGAGATCACCCACTGCACTACAGCCTGGGCGACAATGTGAGACTCCGTCTCAAAACAAAAATAAAAGAGAAATAATATAATAATAAGAGACAACAATATAATAATAAGAAACAATACAATATAATAATTATTATAAGAGAAAAGATAGAATTAACAAATGCAAGTGACAGGCAAGGCCTTACCTTCTCCTGAGGTAGATCTGGGATCCACTCAGTAATCTCTGCTCCCAAGGGCTTCTCAGCCCCGAGCATGAGTCTAGCATTTAAATATATTAAATATGTTTTCATATGCTAGGACCTCTAAAAGCTGGCTGACTTCATCTGCTCAGCTGGACCTTTGGTAACCTCTTCCAATGCTAGAGAAAACCAGACCACACTGGACTGACAGGGAGCAATTGACCAGCTCCCAACTTAGTGTCTTTCTAAGGATTTCCAAGGATAATTTCTGACCATCACGCATATTCTCCCTAGAAGCTTTTTTGGTTTGTTTTCAGACAGAAATCACACCACTGGAGTGCAATGGCGCGATCTCTGCTCACTGCGATCTCTGCCTTCCAGGTTTAAGCAATCCTCTCACCTCAGCCTCCCAAGTAGCTGAGACATGCGCCACCATGCCCGACTAATTTTTGTATTCTTGGTAGAGACAGGGTTTCCCCACATTGCCCAGGCTGCTCTCCAGCTCCTGGCCTCAAGTGATCCACCTGTCTTGACCTCCCAAAGTGCTAGGATTACAGGCATGGGCCACTGCACCAGCCACCCCAGGAGTTTATCTAATCACATGACCATGCCATTGAGGCTCCCTTGTAGTCTCTAAACTGAATTGAATCCAGTTTTGTCCATATAGTCAAGGAGAATATTTTCTAAAAGCCAGGACTAACTTGATAATAATCAACGTGATAAGATGTGAGGAAAGTCGGCTGAGCATGATGGCTCAAGCCTGTAATCCCAGCACTTTGGGAGGCTGACAAGGGCAGATCACTTGAGGTCAGGAGTTCAAGACCAGCTTGGCCAACATGGTGAAACCCAGTCTCTACTAAAAATACAAAAATTAGTAGGGCATGATGGCAGGTACCTGTAATCCCAGCTACTCAGGAGGTTGAGGCAAGAGAATTGCTTGAACCCAGGAGGCAGAAGTTGCAGTGAGCCAAGATGGTGCCACTGCACTCTAGCCTGGGTGATAGAGCGAGACTCACTCTCAAAAAAAAAAAAAAAAAGATGTGAGGAAAGTCAACCAAGCTCACTCCAGGCCCCATTCCCAAACTCTCCCGAACATACACAAGAAAGCCTAGAGAAAAATATTTTGATCTGATTGTATTATCGGAATTGGGTGACTAGTCATTGCTTAGCAGTCTAGCAAAGACAGGTTTATCCACGTAGCTAACAGGCTGCCAAAGACCAGAGGGGATTTGGAAAGCAGTCGGGGGGATATAGATCTGTACTCCGTCTCTCCAACTTTGTCCTCCTGCATAACAACTCTCACTGCCCACGGAATGATGCCCAAACTCCAGGCTTTTTGTATGTGACTCCAGCCTTCATGAGCTGAGACCACCTCCAACCCTAAGGCAGGGTCTGGTTCTCATTCATCTACCATTCTGCGCAGTCCCAAGCACAGATTTTGGCAGATAAGCCAAAGCTCAGAGGATGAAGGTCAAATGACTGAAAAAGGAACCCACATAAAACTCAGGTACCATGTGCTCCAGTCTCAGCACTGCGTTATGTCAAAAAAAAATTTTTTTTTTTTTTTGCCCAGTGCAGTGGCTCATGTCTGTAATCCCAGTACTTTGGGAGGCCAAGGTGGGCAGCTCACTTGAGGTCAGGAGTTCGAGCACCAGCCTGGCTAACAAGGTGAAACTCATTTCTACTAAAAATACAAAAATTAGCCAGGTGTGATGGTGCACACCTGTAATCTCAGCTACTAGGGAGGCTGAGGCAGGGTAATTGCTTGAACCTAGGAGGCAGAGGTTGCAGTGAGCCGAGATTGTGCTACTGCACTCCAGCCTGGTAGACAGAGCAAGACTCCATGTCAAAGAAAAAAACATTTAACAGGAGAGCAAATGAAATCTTTACAACATTTCTCTGGGAACACCAAAAAAAAGTCCAATTTAAATAAAGTAAAGCAAAACTTTTGAATGTTTAGATCTCACCTCCATGGCAGTTGGCTCCAAAATCTCTATTAAATTCCTCCAAAGTCTCCTTCAGATCTCACTTCTCTCATCCCCTTCCTTTTTCCCCTTCCAAATATAACTTCCACTCTTTCCTGGGAGTGCAGGGAGGCTGGTTAAGCACATGGGCTTCGGGGCACGTCTTGCTGAGTTTAAATTTAGTCCTCTCACTGTCTAACTTGGGCAGGTACTTGGCACACGGTAAGCACTCAATAAATGTGATCCATGGTTGTTACTGTTATTAGTATTCTTCAAATTCTGTTGGCTTCTCCAATATTTTTGTTTTCACTTAGCCCACTTTTCCATTGATGCAACAAGGAACGTGTATTCATTTCCCAGGAGTGCCGTAAGAAATTATCACAAACCTGGGGGCTTGAAACCATAGAAATCAATTTCCCCACAGTTCTGGAGGCCAGAATTTCAAAATCAAGGTGGTGGCAGGGCCACGTTTCGTGGAGATTCATTTCCTCGCCCCCTCCAGCCTCTGGTGGCTTTTAGTGTTCCTAGGATCGTGGCTACATCACTCCAGTCCCAGCCTCTGGTCTCCACGTGGCCTTCCCCCGTGCATCTCTTTTCTGTGTCTCTTCTAAAGACACTTGTCGATGGATTTAAGGCCTGCCCAGTGAATCCGGGATGATCTCATTTCGAGAACCTTGACTTAATCACATCTGCAAAGACCCTTTTCCAAATCAGTTCATATTCACAGAATCTGGGGAAGGGTGGGTGGACATGGATATATTTGGGGGGGTTACATTTATCCCACTACAAAATGACACTGAGTCCTTCTCCTTGTGGATGGTGGATGGGGAGAGGGTTGCACACACCTGTAATTCTTTCTTTCCCCTTTTCTCCTTGTCATGCTGAATATATCAAGTCAGCAGCCAGCATCAGGTACCTGGGAATGAGGAAGGAAAGACAGGTAGATGGCAGAGGGGCCTGTCAGCTTCTCCTTTTCACTGACACTCACGCCACTCTTTCATTTGCAACCACAAAATACCTCACTGCAAGAACTGCCGCATCCCAGGTGGTCTGACCGTGTCTCCAAGCTAAGCAGCGGATTTCAGCCACAGGGTCTGACTCTCAGGCAGACACATCCTGTCCAAGGATTGGAGACAGAGCATCCGTTCTCCCACCCGGCGCGGTCAGCTGCATGTGGCCGGTGGGGGCTGGTTCAGGTTAGTTAGTTATTGATATCCTGTGTTAAGATTCCTGCCTTGGCTGCACTGAAGGGATCTGGGAGGCAGTGACTTCACTCGACTCAAATTGCAATTAGCCAGTCTCTTGGCTCAGGCATTCATCTACCCAGAACTATTTTTGGTGTGTGTTCATAGACAGCACATACCAAAGTATTTGGTATTTGAGATGCAAGTGCTAAGGATGATTAAAGTTAGTTGCTAATGAGCATGCCTAGAATAGATATACTCTGTGTGTGTGTGAGTGTGTGTGTGCGTGCGTGCTCCATGTGTGTGCTCTGTTGCGTGTCTACAAAGCAGATGTCTACACACCTGCCCTTAGGTGACCTCACCAAAGTCCATGAACTGGCGCTGCTGGGATCAGCTGAGGTCCCTGGACGGAAGACAGAAATGGATAATTGACCTGTCTCAAAATACTGCCTTACTGGGTGCCCATGCTCCCCCATGGGAATCCAATCTATCTTTCAACATCTAGCTCTCCCCATCTTACAGGAAGCCTCACTCGACCGCCCTCCGAACTCCTAGATCAAGGCTGGAAAATAGGTCTTAGCTCAAGTTCCTTGTTTTGTGTCTGCATCATTCCAGCCTCTGGTTCCATCTTTACACAGCAGTCTTCCCTCTGTGTCTGTGTCCTCATGTGACCTTATCCTCTGTGTGTGTGTGTGTGTGTGTGTGTGTGTGTGTGTGTCTGCATTCAAATCTCCCTCTATGGCTGGGCAAGGTGGCCCATGCTTGCAATCCCGGCACTTTGGGAGGCCGAGACAGGTGAATCACCTGAGGTCAGGAGTTCGAGGTCAGCCTGGCCAACATGGTAAAGTCTTGTCTCTACTAAAAATACAAAAACTTAGTTGGGCATTGTGGCGAGCACCTGTAATCCCAGCTACTTGGGAGGCTGAGGCAGGAGAATTGCTTGAACCCCGGGGGTCAAAGGTTGCAGTGAGCTGAGATTTCACCACTGCACTCTAGCCTGGGCCACAAGAGCAAAACTCCATCTCAAAATTAATAATAATAATAATAAAATTTTAAAAGTCTCTCTCTCCTTATAAAGACACCAGGCATTGGATTAAGGTCCACCCTCATGACCTCATCTTAACTTGACTGCATTTGAAATTTCACATACATAGGTACCAGGGGTTAGGATTTCAATGTATCTTCCAACGGGGTGAGGGATGGGGGTAGTGGGGAGGACACTATTCAACTCATAATAGATGCCGTAAATAATTAGGGATATCTAGCATTGGTGAGGGAGGGGAAAGGGCCTTATCGTGTTTAATTTTTGTATCATTTAGTTGGAAATGAACACCGGCTGCCATGACAATTGGTTCTGTATCTGTCTATCTATCTGCCTATCTATCCATCTATCTCTCTATGTATCTGTCTATCTATTTATCATTATCTATCTACCTACCTACCTATCTAATCATCTAATCTGTCTACCTACCTACCTGCCTGCCTGCCTGCCTATCTATCTATTCTCTATCCTCTATGTATAATGTATCATCCACATCTATTCATTTACCTTCTTAAGTAGATTGAAAGTTCCTTGAGGGCAGGGATTATCATTTACAGCCCTTGTATTTCTCCACTGGCTAACCCAGGATCTAGATGGATGTAGGAGGCACTCAATAAATACTTGTTCAGTCACTAATTTTTATTGTTAGGACTCTGAAATTAGATCAGGAAGAGGTCTCTGACACACAATCCTCTAGGAACTTCCGAGGATAGAGTTGGCTCGTTCACGGCTTGCCCACCTGCACTCTGTCTTCCCGGCTCCACTCAACGTTCAACACGTCTCATCTACCAAAGCTTATGTGTGTACTGGGGTGTCTCCTGCTAGTAGGACAGCCCTGTAATTGTTCAGTGAGATTATAACGTCAGGCTCATCCATCAAGCTCTCCTCTAAGTAGTTTGGTTTTCCTAATGGAAAGCAGCCTCCTAAACAAGAAGGGAAGCATCCTAATGTGGGGTTTTATGTAGGGTGGTTTCTGGCTGTGAGCTGTGGACCTGAAATGATAGTTAAATCGATGGAGAGGCACTAAGCTATAGCCTGTGAATCTGGGCATCCGTAAAACCCAATGATTAACAGCCCTAAGTGGACGTGTTGCACGCCGGCTCTCCCAGCTTTGACTGGGACTCTCTCTCTCTCCAGACAGGAACAGCCCAAGAGAAATGGAAATATGATGGCTAGTTGATTGTTTCGCAGTCTGCATGACAGACCACCCCCCTTAACAAGACTCTAGGTCAAGTGCTCTTCTCTGCCCTATGGATCTGTTGGGGAGAAATTAGCTCTTGGTGGTATTTCCACTTACGGAGAAAAGCGATTCCTCCCTGGTCTGGCTATCACGTGTTTTGCAGTGGACCAACAGACACGAAGCCTGTCTTCTGCTCTTGTCTCTTTCTCCATCTTGCTGCATGACCTTGGGAGGTGGCCTAACCTCTCAGCTTCTTTGCTGCCTCATCTGCCACGATCCACCTTTACTACTTCATAACCATGTTCTAGGATAAATGAGAGAAGCCTCTATATCATCTTTTAGGCTCCCAGAAAGACTGGAACCAGCTGAATGCAAAGTGGAGCCATTTCCTTTGTTTTTGCTGCCTATCTTACTAATGTGTGGGAATTTTTTTTTTAAATAATGGCAAAAATGAATAGATTTACGCAATTACTTTTGTTTTTATTTTTATTTTTCCCTCTGGGGGGGCTTGAGGCATTCTATACGTTATTCTACTGTATAATTGTTCATCTCTTCTGTGGAGTGGATATTGGTATGCCACTTTCTTAGCAAACTAAGAAGGGAGGCTGGCCTCAAAGTGAGCCACACTGATGGACTAGAACTAATTCCTACTCCTAAATCAAGTTTAATGTCTGTCTTCTCTACCAGTGAAGAGTTCCATGAAGGCAAAGACCTATTTATCTTGTTCTGCTCCAGCACTGAGCAGGTACTCAGTAAGAACTTACAGAAAAGGAGTGGATGGATGGATGGATAGATGGACAGATGAATGGATGGATGGATGGATGGATGGATGATGGATAGATAGGTGGGTGGATAACGGATGGATATGATAGAGGGATGGCTGGTTGGATAAATGGATGGATGATGGGTGGATGAACAGATAGATGGGTGGATATATGGACAGGTGAATGAATGGATGGATAGAAGGATGGAAGATGGATGGATGATAATGGAAGGATGGCTGGATGGCTGAACAGAAGGATGGATGATTGGATAGATGGATGGGTGAATTTGGTATGTATATCAACATGAACCACATTACCAGTATTTATCACCGAGAGAAAGTTCTAAGTTCCAGATGTTCAGAGAAATTTAGAGATACAGACCTAAGATACAGGCCAGAAGGGCCATGCTCCAGGCTTTCTCTAAGTCTCTGGGTAGAATCCTTTCTTGCCTCTTCCTAGCTTCCGATGGTGGCCATAAATTCTTGGTGTTCCTTGGCTTATAGCTGCATCCCTCCACTCTCTGCTTCCATCACCACATGGCCTTTCTCCCTGTGTGCCTCTGTCTGCACATTGTTTTCCCACTTCTTGGAAAGACACCAGTCAGGCCAGGCGCAGTGGCTCACGCCTGTAATCCCAGCAATCCCAGCACTTTGCAAGGCCAAGGTGTATCAAGAGGTTAGGAGTTCAAGACCAGTCTGGCCAACATAGTAAAACCCCATCTCTACTAAAAATACAAAAATTAGCCAGACGTGGTGGCAAGTGCCTGTAGTCCCAGGTACTAGGGAGGCTGAGGCAGGAGAATCGCTTGAACCTGAGAGGTAGAGGTTGTGGTGAGCCAAGATATCACCATTGCCTGGGCAACAAAAGTGAAATTCCATTTCAAAAAAAAACAAAAAACAAAAACCAGAAAGACACCAGTCATATTGGATAAGGGGCCCACTCTACTTAAGTGTGACCTCTTCTTAACTAATTATATCTGACCCTGTTTCCCCACAAGGTCACATTCTGAGGTATTGGGGATTTGGACGTCAACATATCTTTTGCAGGAGACACAATTCAACCCATAACAATCTGTGACACGGCAACCTCTCTCCCAGGCATGTATCCTGGGGACACTTCTGCATAGGATCATAAGAGGACATGTGTGAGAATGTCAGTGGTGGCCAAGTTTGTTCCAGCAAGGAGCCCGAGGTGACCTACATGTCTATGACTGGAGGAAATGAGTCAGCCAGATGTGATACACACAGATGATGAAATGATACACAATACCCTGAATTTGCATACATCATCGTGGATGGATCTTAAAAATACAGTGTGAAATGAAAAAAGTAGGAACTAGACTGAGATTGATGACACAATAGCATGGACATAAATTTAAAATATACACTCACAGAGCAAGACTATATGTGTTTCATAAGCATTGGAAAGTGGGTTGGAAGGATTTATTTTGAAGACACTGGAGTCACTGCTTGTGGGAGGCAGTGAGAAATGCTAACAGTAGACGCAGGCGAAAAATAATACAAGAAGGCACAAGGGGGGCCTTGAACAGACAAATAGTGAATGTGTGGTGTAAACTGAGAAGTGTGATTCTACGAAGGCGCCCACCCGGGGTCCAAATTTTGCAAAGAGGGGAGGGATCAGGGAAGGGATTAATGAGTGACAGTGGCGCCCAGGGCTGGGCGGAGTCCGCGTCCTCTGAGCATGCGCAGCAGGGCCCCTTGCGCCACCCTGAGCTTCTAGGAAGCGCGTGGAGAGAACCGCCGTAAGCCCAGACCTGGAGAGGAATTGGAGCTGTACAGGTCAAGAATTAAGCAGACAGGACCGAGCAGAGGGCGTGGTGGGTTAACAAGCCCCCAGGAGAGCCCAGGCAGGCCCAAGCGCATCCACCTGGGGAGAAGAAGGGTACGGTCCGCATGGCCCCTCTAAGGAAGGAGTGGGAACAGGGCTGGCTGTGTGTGTGTCACCCACTCAGACGCCCACAGGGACCAGGTGGCGGAAATGAGCAAATGACCCAGGCGCATACTAAGCACTTCCACAAATACCGATGGGCCTTTGTATATTTAAGAAACCCAGCGCCCCCCAAGTCTATATTTCTTTTCCTCCCTTTTGATGGTGACATGGGGGCTGGCTGCTTCTTTAAGAAAAAAATAGTGGCGTGTGATGAGAAGTGGTAGCCAATTCAGCAGTGGGGGAGACGTTAGATGGGTGGGGCTTGGGGAGGGCAGGAAGGGGATGTCCCAGCTCAAGGGGGCTGCTGCCACTAGCTTCAAAGGATGCTTCTGCCCAAATGTGGTCCCAATGTTGACAGAGACTTCTTTTCCAAGAGAAACTGTGGAAACTGGATTTTTATGGGAAATCTTTTTATTTGACGTAGTAAAATCTAACTGAACCACAATGAGGTACCACATCACACCCACTAGGATGGCTGTAATAAAATAGAATGGAAACTATGAAATTTCGACGAGGGCATGGAGCAATGGGAACCCTTGTAACATTGCCGGTGGGAAAGGAAGATGGCCCGCTCACTGGAAAAGTTTACAGGTTCCTCAAGAAGTTAAACATTGCGTTATCAATAACCCAACAATTTCACTCCTAGGTATATGCCCAAAAGATTGAAAGCAGGTACTCTACGTGAAGACAAGTACATCTACATGCATGTTCCTAGCAGCTCTATTCATGATGGCTAAGAGGTGGAAACAACCCGAATGTCTGTCATCATGTATGCTACAATGCAGCTGAATCTTGAAAACACCATGCCAAGTGAATGAAGCCAGGCACTGAAAGTCATGCATTGTATGATTCCATTTATATAAAATGTCCAGAATAGGCGAATCCATAGAGACAGACAGCCAGCTAGAGGGTTGGCAGGACAGCAGAGAAGGGTATGGAAGTGAGTGATTGATGGTACCGGGTTTTCTTTTGGAGTAATGAAAGTTTTTTGGAACTAGATAAGACGATGGTTACACAAAACTGTGAATACACTAAATGCCACTGAATTATTCACTTTAAAATGCTTAATTTTTGCCAGGCGCTGTAGCTCATACCTGTAATCCCAGAACTTTGGGAGGCCAAGGCAGAAGGATCACTTGAGGTCAGGAGTTCAAGACCAGCCTGGCCAACATGGTGAAACCCATCTCTACTAAAATTACAAAAATTAGCCAGGCATGGTGGTGCACGCCTGTAATCCCAGCTACTTGGGTGGCTGAAGCAGGAGAATCGCTTGAACTTGGGAAGTGGAGGTTGCAGTGAGCTGAGATTGCACCAACTACACTCCAGCCTGGGGCTGGGCCCCAGAGGGTGATCTCCCAGCGCAATTGATCCCATGCTCCCTCCAGTTGGGGCCAAGGGCTGTGGAAAGTATTAGAAAGGTGGCAGCTATTGAAGCAGGTGGCGGAAGGAGGATGCCTGGAAGTTCAGACAAGAACTGTGCATCAAAGCCAGGCGCAGTGGCTCACGCCTATAATCCCAGCACTTTGGGAGGCTGAGGTGAGTGAATCAATGAACCTGGGAGGCAGAGGTTGCAGGGAGCCAAGATCGTGCCACTGTACTTCAGCCTGGGTGACATAGTGAGACTCCATCTCAAAAAAAAAGAAAAAAGAACTGTGCATGTAGATCCCCTTGGAACTGTCACCTCCTTTCACACAAGGCCCAGAGAATTCTGTATGAATTGAAGCCCATTCAGCAAGGCTGGGTTGAGTAAGTACCGTGCACGTGGCATGCACCATGTGAAATTAATAAAAGTAGCCAGCGCAAAGGCTTAAGTGTTCACCTGTGCAAAGCATGTTCTGTTGAGACCTCTGATGCTCAGGGTAATGCTGTGAGGTAGAAACAGCATTGCCACATGTATTGCATGCATGCATTTAACTTACATAATGCATGCATTTAACTTAACAACTTCAACTCACTGCAGTTGGCCAAAAGGACAGGAGAAAAATACTCATTGAAAGGGGGTGGACCTGTTGTGTCCCTGTGCGAACTTGCCACACAGGAAGCACGGAAATGGAGTCTATGGATCTGTTCTCATTGTCTGCAATCCTGGCAGCCTTTCCTAGAACGAGCAGCTCTCTGTGCTGAGTGGGATTCTAGCTGATGATTTCCCAGCCTTGGCACTATTGACATAGTAGCCTGGATAAACATTTGTTGTGGGCACTGTCTAGCACATTGGAGGATGTTTAGAGGCATCCCTGGGCTCTATCCACTAGATGCCAGGAGCATGTATTCCTACCCCTAGTTATGACAACCAAAAATGTCTCCCGGCACTACCAAACATCCCCTGAGGGGCAAAATTGGCCGGCTGAGAATCACTCATCTAAAGTTTAAAATGCATGTTTACTGGTGCTCAACTAAGGAGCAGGATTGGAGGTGGGGCATGGGGAGGATGGAAAGGTGGATAAATGGCTGCATTATGGGGTCCCAATCCAGACCCCAAGAGAGGATTCTTGGATCTCGAGCAAGAAAGAATTCTTGGGTCGAGATTCTTGGATCTCGAGCAAGAAAGAAAGAATTCTAAGGGCAAGTCCATAGAATAAAATGAAAGCATGTTTATTAAAAAAGTAAAGGAACAAAAGAATGGCTGCTCCATAGACAGAGCAGCCCCAAGGGCTGCTGGTTGCTCATTTTTATGGTTATTTCTTGATGATATGCTAAACAAGAGGTGGATTATTCATGCTTCCCCTTTTTAGACCATGTAGTGTAATCTACTGATGTTGCCATGGCATCTGTAAACTGTCATGGCGCTGGCGGGAGCGTAGCAGTGAGGACCACTCTCGTCGCGTCGCCATCTTGGTTTTGGTGGGTTTTGGCTGGCTTCTTTACTGCAACCTGTTTTATCAGCAAGGTCTTTATGACCTGTATCTTGCGCCAACCTCCTATCTCATCCTGTGACTTAGAATGCCTTAATCATCTGGGAATGAAACCTAGTAGGCTTCAGCTTCATTTTACGCAGCTCCTATTCAAGATGGAGTTGCTCTGGTTCACACACCTCTAATGTTATGACAATTTGCTGACACTTGTGGCTGTGCCATTCCTTGTCGAAGGGGGCAGAATTAAGGGATTTTTATGGAAATGTTTTCCTTCACATTGACTTTAGAATCTAGTACCCATATACACTCACTGCAACTCAGGTCCCACAGGTCCCAGGGAGTGAGTCACTTGCCCACAATCTCAGACTTCATGAATGACAAAGAGGAGATTCGAGCCCAAACTATTTTAGTAGGAAACGCACTCCTTTTTCCCCCCTTTTTTCTTCCCCTTCTTTCATTATTTTGCCTTCCTATCCACAAGAGGGGTCTAAGGGAAATTAGCGTGCCAGGAGGTAGAGTCTCATCACAGACTCTCCACTACTGCAGGTGGCACTGAGAGTCATCAGCCTGCCTCACAGTTCTGGATGAGGCCACAGGTAAATTCAAATTCCGAAGGCTTATGAAGCTTGTTTTACTTAGGACTTTTCTGGCTGCAGGAGACAAAAACCTAATTCAGACTAGCTCAAACCAAAAAAGGAACCAAATTGAGTCAGGCTAGCAAGTTGAAAGGGTGATGGCTTCAGGCATGGCTGGATCAAGGGGCTCAAATGGTCATCAGAACATGATCTCTGCATTTTTTTTGTTTCATCTCTGTTAGCTTCATTCTCAGAACAACTCTTCCTTCCATTCTCCAAAGAGAGGCAATGGCAGCACTGAATGTAAAACTTGACCTTTCAGAAATCCAGCAGAAATATTTCCTCCCTCCTAAGAGTTTCATCCAACATTCCTGAAATTCACTCTGATTGTCCCAGCTTGAGTTCCATAGATGTTTCCAAAAATGAATCACTATGGCCAGGGGTATATGAGACCCCATGATCAGGCCTGGGCCACCTCTGCAATTACAGAGTTTCAGAGTAAGGTGAGCCCCAGATCTTATAGAAAACAGTGGGAGAAGGAGGAAAGAGTAATATGCTGTGGGCTACGCAGGAAACCACAGGAATTCCTCCCACCTACTGCCCAGGCCTGTGGGAAACATGTAAGATGCAGTCCCCGTCTGTGTGAGTGGCAGGTGGGGGCATCTTGGGAGGGGCCTTCCAAAGGCAAAGCCAGGCTGGCTTGGTGGAGTCCTTTCCAGAATCCATCTGCTTGTGTAAAGCCAGCAGAGGCCACCTTCAGCCAGCCCTCCCCCCACTGGTTAAAGTGACTTTTTGTTTTTTTTGTTGCTGTCGTTGTTATTTGAGACAGGGTCTCACTCTGTCACCCAGGCCAGAGTACGGTGGTACAATCTTGGCTCACTGCAACCTCCACCTCCCAGGTTCAAGCGATTCTCCTGCCTCAGCCTCACAAGTAGCCAGGACTACAGGCTTGTGCCACCGTGCCCAGCTAATTTTTGTCTTTTTGGTAGAGACGGTGCTTCACCCTGTTGGCCAGGCTGGTCTTGAACTCCTGACCTCAAGTGATCCACTGGCCCCGGCTTCCCAAAGTGCTGGGTTACAGGTGTGAGCCACCATGCCCAGACTTAAAGTGGTTTGTAAAAAGTGCTGTGTGAGACTTCCAAAAGGTACTCACGGGGTGGGGGGGTGGGGGGGTGGGGGGAGTGGGGAATGAAAGAGAGAGGATTAGGGAAGAAACACTTTTTACTTATTTATTTATTTATTTTAGAGACAAGGTCTTGCTCTGTCACCCAGGCTGGAGTGCAGTGGCATCATCACAGCTCACTGCAGCCTTGACCTCCTGGGCTCAAGGGATCCTCCCACCTTAGCCTCCCGTGTAGCTGGGACCACAGACATGCACTGCCACACCCAGATAATTTTTTTTTTAAGAGATGGGGTCTCATTATGTTGCCCAGGCTAGCCTCAAACTCCTGGGCTCAAGTGATCCTCCCACTTCAGCCTCCCAAAGTATTCGGATTACAAGGGTGAGCAACCTCACCTGGCCCAAGCAACAGCTTCTTTGGAGAATGGGCCTGGGCAGGTAAAACAGGGGCCACTCTCCACCATCACGCCACAGCAAGAGCTGGGCTATGTAGGTTCAGTACACTTTGTCATTTAATCCTTGTGACAACCTTGTGTCATCACTGCTGTTTTACAGAGAAGGAACTGAGGCTCAGACAGGTTCAGTGTCACGGCTAGCATTTCACTTACACCTGAGCAAAGGCTCTCTTTGTCCAGAGACGATGTGCTCTTAGGTGACAGGGCTGGGACTGGAACCCAAGTCTATCTGACTCAAAGTCCATAGCTTGTCCCCTGTCCCGTGGGGACCTCTCACGCTAGTGAGCCACAAGAAACCCCCTCAGTGCTTCGTTCCAGTCTTTTAACTTCAAGCCCAGTCAGCGAGTTCTTTATTTCCACAAATGGTGCTATTAAACTAATGGCTTCAGGAGTTATAGGCTGGCCTCGGCCCAGTTGCGCATCTCCCCACCCATCCCCACGTTCTGGCTTCCAAAGAAATACACTGGAAATTCCAGGAGCCGAAGCCCATTTGGAAATGTTTCGGGCCACCATGTTGCTTCGGGGTGGCAAGAAGAAACCCACGCCCTGAACTTGAGCTCCTCCTTGTGCAGCCTGTAGATGGCCAGGAGCTAAATAAGGCCACCGACGGCTTCCTTCTTCAAAAGTCCCTTGGAAAGGGCGGTAGCAGACCCCATCAGGCAAAAAGCTGAGAAGCCAGGGTTGAAATAGAGGCCGCTTTCTGTTTGGTCACTCAGCAGCTGCAAAGGATGCGTAGGACGGAACTAAATTTATTTGTTCCTTTCTTTCTCAGCAACAGCAACGAGGCCCGGGGTGCAGCTGTCTCGCCTCGCCTGTCTTTTGCAGGCACCAGCATGCACAGAGGATGGCTCTCCGGGAGGAAGATTCCTTTCCATTTTGTTCGCTCTCTGCCTCCGCAAGGCTCCCAGCCACCCCTCTGGAGTGCAGGGCGAGATCCTGTGCCAGGGCTAGGAATCTGTAGCTGCCTCCCAGCCCCAGGGTGGAAATCATGGCCTTTGAGAAGCAGACAAGCTGCACGGTATAGATACTCAGGCCTGGTGAAGGCAAAGCGGGGCCACACCCAGAAAACCACAAAAGTCCCCACAGCCTCTGCCTTCACTCCTCAGACCTGTGGGAAACTTGTAAGACACAGTCCGTGCGATCGGCGGGTGGGGGCACGTTGGGAGGGGCCTTCCCAAGGCCAACGCCTGGCTGGCGGGGCAGAGTCCTTTCCAGAATGTGTCTATCTGTTTGCTTAAAGCCCAGCGGAGGGGCCACCTTCAGCCAGCCCTCTAGCCTACTGGTCCAAGTAGTTTTTTCAAAGTGCTTTGTGAGACTTTGAAAAGGTACCCAGGGGGAGGGAAGTGAGAGAAGGAGGAGGAGGAGGAGGAGGAGGCGGGGACGGGGAAGAAACAGCTTCTTTATTTCTAGCCTTGCTTGAATGGCTTCTTGACGGTTACTGCTCCAGTTTTGCTGAGTCAGAAGAATCCCACAGCCGCTCACCGGAAACACAGCTGCTGGGTGAAAATAACCACAGAGCTGAGCATCATGCACCTTCCAGAAAAGATGGCAGAAAACCTCAAAACAAAAGAGAAATACGAACAATAGGAGACACTGTTGGAAAAAAAAAAAAACACCGCAGTGCACTAACCGATCCAGGCCTGTGGCGTTCTCTTGATCTCTCTCACCACTCCCAGGCCAAGCAACGGCTCGAAAATACAGTGAAGTTTGGCTGCTTTTATATATATATATGTATATATATATATATATACACACACACACACACACACAATATATACACATATATACACACATAATATATATACATATGTAATACATATACACATATATAATATAAATAAAAATACATATATATAATATGTGTAATATATGTGTTTCATTTTTTTTTAGATAGACTTGCTCTGTTGCCCAGGCTGGAGGGCAGTGATGAGATCTCAGCTCGCTGCAACCTCCACCTCCAGTGTTCAAGCAATTCTCCTGCCTCAGCCTCCCAAGAACCTGAGATTACAGGTGCACCACCAGGCCCAGCTAATTTTTGTATTTTTAGTAGAGACGAGGTTTCACCATGTTGGCCAGGCTGGTCTTGAACTCCTGACCTCAAGTGATCCGCCCACCTCGGCCTCCCAAATTGTTTGAATTCCAGGCTTGAGCCACTGTACCCAGCCTGCTTTTACACTGTAGTGGGTTTAATAATGTCTTCCCAGTCACACCTCCACCAAAAAAAGGAAAGATATGTCCACAGTCTAATGTGCTTCAGCACCTGTGAATGTGACCTTAATGGAAAAAGGATCTTTGCAGGGTAAATTAATTTTAGCATCTCAAGATTAAATCATCCTGGATTACCTGGGTGGGCCTCAAATCCAATGACAGGTGTCCTTATAAAAGCAAGGCAGACCCAGCTTGGGCAACACAGTGAGACCCTGTTTCCACAAAAAGTTGAAAAAAAAAAAAGCTGGGCACAGTAGCTCACACCTGTAATCCTAGCACCTTGGGAGTCCAAGGTGGGCAGATCACTTGAGGCCAGGAGTTCGAGACCAGCCTGGCCAATATGGCTTACCCCCATCTCTACCAAAAATTCAAAAATTATCTGGGCATGGTAATACATGCCTATAATCCCCACTACTTGGGAGGCTGAGGCACAAGAATCACTTGAATCTGGGAAGGGGAGGTTGCAGTGAGCTGAGATCATGCCACTGCACTCCAGCTTGGGTTACAGAGCATGACTCCGTCAGAAGTTCGAGGCTGCAGTGAGCTGTGATGGTGCCACTGTACTCCAGTCTGGGTGACCAAGTGAGACCCTGTCTCAAAATAAAAAAAAGAGTGAGGCAGAGGTAGATGGGTAGATTAGACACACAGAGAGGAAGGCCAAGAGGAACTTGGAGGTGAGGATTGGAGTTTTGCAGCTACAAACCAAGGTTGACCCGGGATTTGTTAGGGCACTCATAGGAAACTAACAGAGCCACCCTGGGCTTCCATTTACCAGGTCTTCCCCTGGCCTTCTCCTTCCCCTTGTCTGGGCTGAAAACATTCATAGCACCTTGTTTGCGTGGACGCCGAGCTTCCCTTTCCTCAGCCTTCGAAATGATCAGGAAGCAGGATGGGACCTTGAGGACTCCTTAGACTAAGGGAGGAGTCGAGGGCCCCTGGTTGTAGAGAAGTCTCGGCCACAGGCCAGGGGTGTGGCCTCATTAACCAGCCACCACTCACTGAGGCAGCTGGAGCCTGGTTCTGTCCCTTACTAGCTGTGTGGCCTGGGGTAAGGTATTTACCCTCCCTGTCTCCTCATCTGTCCAATGGGGATAATTAGAAAACTTCCCTTACACAGTTGTAAGGATGAAGGGAGTACATGCAAAGCTGTTCTTGAGCGAGGCTGGACTCTGTGGTTCTCATTGTCCAGTGCTTCACGCAAGTGTAGTAAGGTCGTTTTTCCCTGTCAGCATCTGTGACACCATCTTTTGCTGTCAGCATCCTGGTTTGCCTTTGGGAGACCATCTCTCTTCCACCCCCTCATTCCAGGAGAGGGTATATCACCCAGACCTGACCAATCAGACTCAGAGCTCAGTTCAGGGATGGGCATGTGATCCAAAGGGGGTCCATCAGAGTGAATAGTTGCTGGAAGTCGTAGAGAAGAGAAATTCACTTTCTCTTGGTTCTGCTATGCGGTGGGATATGAGCATGGAGCATCTCTGCTTCTATCTAGGGAGAGGCTGCCTCAGAGTGACACCAGAACCCCAGAGAGCAGAGATAAGGGATAGTGGGAGAGTCCTGACCACAATGTTTGTACCCCTGGATCCAATCCAGCTGTGCCTGAAACCATCCATAGCTCCAAACTCCCAAGTTCCATGAAACAATAAATATTCTTTATGCTTAAGATTGTTTTAGCTGATCACTTGAAAACAAAGGCACCCTGACTCATGGAATATCTTATGTGATAATCTGAGCAGGAGGTAGACATATCATCCCTATTTTATGAGAAGAAACTGAGGCTTTGAGGAACGTAATCACTTGCATAAAATCACTAAGAAGTCCAGGGCTGTCATCTGGTCCATGTAGCTCTGGGAAGGCAGAATGATGATGTGTCTGGTGCATCCTTGGGAAAGTCACATAAATCTCAAGGCTTTGAGTGGCTCGTCTGTACCATAAGAGAGTTGGCATATTTTTAAACTTATTTTTTTTTGAAATTTTTAAACTTTTAAGTGTATAGCAATTACAGAAGTAACTATGACAATTAGCTGTGTATTTGCTCTCCATAACTGACAAATGTTGGAATTTTGTCACAGTTGCTTCAGTGGTGACCTGGTATCTGCAATACTATATAGCTCCTTGTTTCTGTGTCTTAATTCTGGATTCTAAAACACCTGGAAAGTCTGACGCTGCAAAACTTGAAGAAATTTCAAAGAATACAGAAGCATTTTATATCTACTCCCTTATTGATGATTTCTGGCTTTCTTCATTTCTTAACTAGATCTGAGTTTTCACCCCGTATTATTTTTGCTCAGCCCAGAAAAGAACTTCCTTTAGTATGTCATATTGTGTATGTCTATTGGTAATACATTCCACCACTTTTTTGTTTGTCAGTAAAACATTTTTTTACCTTCCTTTAAAAAATGTGTTTTCACTGGGCACGGACTGTTGGTTGACAGTTTTGTTTTTGTTTTCGAATGTAACGCATTAAGGATGTTGTTATTCCATTGTCGTCTGTGTTGCATTGTTTCTATGGAGAAATCAGCGATAATTCTTATCTTTGTTCTTTGTATGTAAAATGTCTTTTTACCTTGGCTGCTTTTAAGATTTTTGTCTTTATTGCTGGTTTTAAACAATTTGATTAAGATGTGCCTTGATGTTGTTTTCTTTGTGTTTATCTTGCCTGGGTTTTGTTGAGCTTCGTGGATCTGTAACTTTATAGTTTTTATCAACTTTGGAACATTTCAGCCATTATTATTTCAGGATTTTATATTCGTCCTCTCCTCCTGAGACTGCAACTATACGTAGGATAGATCTTTTATTGTTGCATAGGTCCCTGACACTCTGATTATTTATTTTTTTTAGCTCTTGTTTCTCCTCATTCTTTAGTGTGAATAACTTCTATCATTATGTCATTGAATTTGCTGATTTTTTCTGCAGTCTTTAATACACTGTTAAACTCATGTAGTGAATTTTTCTGTTTTTTTTTTTTTTTTTTTTTTTTTTTAAGAAATGGGGTCTTGCTATGTTCCCCAGGCTGGCCTTAAACTCCTGGGCTCAAGCAATCCTCCCACCTCAGCCTCCCAAGTAGCTGGGACTAAAGGTGCATGCCACCACATCCAGCAAATTTTTATTTTAGATATTATATTTTTTATCTCTAGAAGATACATTTGATTTTTTTTTATATCTTCTACTTTTCACAATGTTTATGTTCTTTAGATCTTTGAACATATTTATAATAACTGTTTTAAAATCTTTGTCAGTTAATTACATCATCTTTGTCATTTGGGGTTGGTTTTTATTGACTGGTATTTTTCATGATAATGGGTCATATTTTCCTGCTTCTCTAGATGTCTAGTCACTTTTAAGTGAATGCTAGACAATTTAGATGCTGTGCAGCTGAATGCCTGGATTTTGTTATTTTCCTTTGATGTTTGTTTTGTCAGGCAATTGAGTTACTCATTGACCAGCTTGATTTTTTTTTAAGACCTATTTGTAAGCTTTATTGCAGTGGCTCTAGAGAAGCTTCTTATCTAAGGCTGATTTAGGCCTACAAGAAAGGCATAGCCTCACGATGGTCTCTAATGAATGCCTTGGATGTTCAACAAATCATTTCCATTCTAGATAGCTAAGATTTGAATTTCCCCCAGTCCCGTGAGAGCTCTTGGAATGAGAGCTAATACCTCTCCAGTAGCAGTTCCTTGACAGCCTTGTATGATTCCACCTAATATCTGAGCAACTTAGTATTTAGCCAGTGACTCAAGTGGTCCCCTATGCAGATTTCTGGCACTATTTGTCCATATAACACCATCTTCCCTGGGACTTTGACTCACAAATTTCAGCCTTTTCAACCTCCACATATTATAATTTTTCTCCTCAACTCAGAGAGGCCACTGTGCTCTGCGTGGGATCCTCCTCCCTGTGCTGCAATCTAAAAAGCACTTCCAGGCAGAAAGCCAGGGTGATCACAGGGCTCACTTGATTTGCATCCCTTCTTTCAGTGTTCATAGTTCTATACTACCTGTGGCCCAGTCTCTGAAAACAGTTGCTTTATATTGTTTGTCCAGCTTTCCAGTTGTGTTCAGCTGGAAAACAACTTTGGCACCAGTTCTTTCATCACGACCAGAATCAGAAGAAGTTTGCCCTGATCACTTAAGAAAGAAAGATTTAAAAAAGGAACATATTGGAAGGGCCTAGGGGAATTCACCAAAAAGAAGTAATAGCCAAAGAAGAGTCCTCAAAAGGGACAGAGACCACAGAAACTCTGGAGATCCAGGATTTATTAGTCTGTTTTCACATTGCTGATAAAGACATACTTGAGACTGGGCAATTTACAAAAGAAAGAGGTTTAATGGACTTACAGTTCTGCATGGATGTGGAGGCCTCACAATCATGGTGGAAGGCAAGGAGAAGCAAGTCATGTCTTACATGGATGGTGGCAGGCAAAGAGAGAGAATGAGAAATGAAGTGAAATGGGTTTCCCCTTATCAAACCATCAGATCTCATGAGACTTATTCACTAACACGAGAACAGCATGGGGGAACTGCCCCCATGATTCAATTACCTCCTACTGGGCCCCTCCCACAACAGTGGGAATTATGGGAGTACAATTCAAGATGAGCCAAACCATCTCACAGGAGAACTAAGAAACAGTCTCTTCAGGACACAGATGACTGGCTAAATTAACTCCATGCCCAGGAGTCCTTCAAGACTCAAATTTCTGGGAGAAGATATCTGGCATAATCACAGTCATGGGCTTACCTCTTAGCCAGAGGAGGGCGAGATATTTTATTAATGATTCTACTAAGATGGCATATGAGGGCAGGAGGGCAGATTTCCAAAGCAAAACTGGGTTGTGCCTTCCAGAAGAAAGGAGACTGGCAGCCTTGGCAGGCAAAAACAACAGAGACACATTACCAAATATTTACAGGAGCACAAAATCTTTACATAGGGTTGGCTTTTGAACTCAGAGCCTTGGGGTTCCTTTTTGCTATTTCACCACATGGATTCATTCCAGAAAGACCTCATGGATTCGTTCTTTCCCCTGACGTCTCTGTCTTTCCCTCCAACACAGACAGACTTTCTCCATAACAAATCCATTTTATGAACAACATATAGACAATAACAAACTACTCATCAGGCCAGAAATGCCAGTTTGTAGCTCATTGAGAACCGAGATTCTCTGAGTCTGCCAATGTTCAAGGAAGACTTCCAGAGAATAAAACTTGCTTGGAGGTAAAGGGCAAGCTTGAACCTGTGTCCTGGGAGCAGAACATGCAGCAAAACGCATTTCCTCTTTTCCTACTATTCATAACTACCAGGAGTTAGAAGTACCTTGCCTGAAAGAGAAGGTTGTGTTTTGTGTTTCAAGAGTGAGTCTGAGGTAGCTGCAGGCTAGATTAGTAAGCAGATTAATTCAACCAAATGTATTAACAAATGCACCAGCGGGAAAGGGAAGATGTTCTCTGCTTAGATTGTTGTGAGGAAGTTTCTGTGCCCCCAGTCTGCCTAGAGGCTAATTAGATGTGTGCGTGTATGTGTGTGTGTGAGACATCTACAAAACTAAACCCAATATCCTTAAAATATCCACAAATGTTGTTTTCTTGTGTGATCATACCCATTTCATAGATGAAAAATCTGAGATACAGTACATGGAACTGTGAATCAGTAATCTAAAAACAAAACAGAACAAGAATTGAGGCTGGGTGTGGTGTTCCAGCACTTTGGGAGACCGAGGTGGGCAATCACCTGTGGTCAGGAGTTCGAGACCAACCTGGCAAACATGGTAAAACCCTGTCTCCACTAAAAATACAAAACTGTGCCGGGCGTGGTGGCAGGCGCCTGTAGTCCCAGCTACTCAGGAGGCTGAGGCAGGAGAATTTGCTTGAATCTGGGAAGTGGGGGTTACAGTGGGCCAAGATCGTGCCACTGCACTCTAGCCTGGGTCACAGAGTGAGACTCTGTCTCAAAAATAAATAAATAAAATAAAATAAAATAATTGAATTCAAGACTGCAGGATAAAACCTTTCTGTATGCCTTGAGAATAATTTTGAAAGCAAGAGAAATGTAAAGGGAGAGGGAGGGGAAGAGAGAGGAAAGGAGAGAGAAGGAGGTAAGGAAAGCAAGCTGGCTCTTGGCTAATTCATGTCTTCAAAGGTGCCTGGGTTTTTGGAGATTTAGAGTGCTAAGAGATGCTGTTTGCACACCACCAAGATTCAAACTGAAATTATAGCCAAGTAAAAGCACATCCCATCCCACAGCTAACTCCTTCTCCAGCTTTACATTTTAGCTCTGCCTACTTTCAGGTTCTCAACATAGAAAGAAGTCTTTTCATTCCTCAATCATGCTGATTGAGAAAAGATCAAAATGAGCTTATAGAATTGATTCCTGGGAAGGTTTTAGTGTCTGGTATCTTGTTGACTTTACAAATTGTTTTTTTTTTTTTTTTTTTTGGCCAGGCACAGTGGCTCACACCTGTACTCCCAGCACTTTGGGAGACCAAGGTGGGGTGGATCACTTGAGGTCAGGAATTCGAGACCAACCTGGCCAACATGATGACACCTGGTCTCTACTAAAAATACAAAAATTAGCCTGGTGTGGTGGCATATGTCTGTAATCCCAGCTACTCAGGAGGTTGAAGCAGGCGAATCGCTTGAACCTAGGAGGTGGAGGTTACAGTGAACTGAGATCATGCCCCTGCACTCTAGCCTGGGTGACAGAATGAGACCCTGTCTAAAAATTTTATATATTTTAAGGCCGCTGGGAGAGAAGAAAATGGAACCCAAAACACTTAGAGGAGGAATGACAGACTCATCTCATAGGACAGTGGGAAAGAGATTTGGGATTAAGAAAACCTTCTGGGGAAGTGTCTAGAGCTTGTGAGGTCTTGACAGGACAAATGGTCATGTTCCCCATTGTATTTTAGATGCCTAGCACAATGCCTGATCCACAATAGGTGTTCAGTAAATTATTTGTTGAATGAAAGAATGATTAAGTGAGTGAATGAATCTCCAGTCAGGCCTAACCTACATTTTTGCCAAATCAGACTCCCATGCTTTGATAGCTTTGCCCTTTTTTTTTGAGTCTTTGTCATCCTGGCAATTGTCTCTGATCCTTTCAAGGCAAGAAATTATAGCCAGAATTATAGATCTGAACCTTGTGTGAATCATGAACATCTCTGAGAATCTGCTGAGAGTGACAGGTTCTTTTCTCAAAAAAAAAAAAAAAAAAAAAATGCACAGACACGTATGCACAATTTGGCCTATGTTTTCAAGTCAGCCAATGCCCTGAACCTCACATGTGGCCCCAGTCTAACAATCTCTGGAGCTTTTCCTACTCTTTTTCCTGTCTCTCGACTCCACAGACTTATTTGCTCCTTCATTGGGTCCACATAGCACTTTTTAAAATCTTTTTGGTTCTTAGCTTAAAACAACATTTATTTTGTTTTCAAGTCTGTAATTTGTGCAGAGCTTGGGGGATACCCTCTGTGTCCTCCACTTCAGGCTGGGGCTGGGATCACCTGAAGGATTACTGCATGGTTTGAGTGTGTCCCCCAAATTTGATGTGCTGGAAACTTAGATAGATCCCCAGGTTCATATGTTGATGGTATTTGGATGTATGGCCTTTAGGAGGAAATTAGGATTAGATAAAGTCATCAGGGTGCAGCCCCCATAACGGAACTGGTGGCTTTATGAGAAGAGGAGGAGAGGCCTGAGCTGACACACGTACTCTTGCCCTTTCACCATATGATACCCTCCACCATGTTATGATGCAGCAGGAAGGCCCTCAACAGACACCGGCACCGTGATATTGGACTTCCCAGCCTCTAGAACTGTAAGAAATAAATTTCTTTTCTTGATAAATTTCTTTTCTCTAGAAATTACCATCAGTGATATTCTGTTATAGTAGCAGAAAACAAACTAAGACAATTACTCACTCACCTGTCCAGAGGCTGTCCAGAGATTGATGCTGAAGAGACCTAAACAGTGGGGAGTTAAAATCGCTGGGGGTCCTCAGGCATCTCCTCCTGTCTCTATGTGGTCTTTTTATGCCTTCTCTCTGGCTTACCCAGAGCACTTTAAACATACTTCTCTTACTACATAACACACAACATTGTAGTAGTTATTTACGCCTGTTGATTGTGGCAATGTACTTATGTCCGTTTCGTTGGCAAAATCATAAATCTTTCAAAGACAAGGACCATAACTTGTTCATCTCTATTTCCTCAGGACCCTAGCAGATACTTTGCATGTAGCTATGTATTTAATATATGCTAGTTGGAATATGCATGTAGTTATGTATTTATTTTATTATAATACCCTACTACATTTCAACAAAGAATTAGAATGTAACTTATATATATACCTCAATACAGCAAAATAAAAATGCAAATCAAAGAAATGGGGATGAAGTGAAAACAAAGGAAGGAAAATATGTTAAAATAAAAGATAACGTCACTACCCAAAAGGTATACCCACAAAGTTGTATATTATTATTGGCAGTGCCCCAGAAGAAAGGGCGAAGAGAGAAATACACTCAGTTACTAAAGTTCACAGGGTTGCATACAGATGATTCTCAATTTGGAATTCTCAATTCCCAAACAATGGCTCAACTTACAATTTTTCAACTTTATGATGGTACAAAAGTATTATGCCTTCAGTAGAAACTGAATTCTGCTTTTCACTTTTAGCATAGCATTCAAAAAAAGTGAGCTATTCAATACTTTATTATGAAATAGGCTTTGTGTTAGGTGATTTTGCCCAACTATAGGCTAATATAAGCATTCTGAGTATGTTTAAAGTAGGTTAGATGATATAGTTTGGCTGTTTCCCCACCCAAATCTCATCTTGAATTGTAGCTTCCATCATTCCCATGTGTTGTGGAAGGAACCTGGTGGGAGGTAATTGAATCATGGGGGCGTTTTCCCCCAGACTGTTCTCGTGGTAGTGAATAAGTCTCACGAGATCTCATGGTTTCATAAGGGGTTTCCCTTTCACTTGGCTCTCGTTCTCTCTTGTCCGCTGCCATGTAAGATGTGCCTTTTGCCTTCCATCATGATTGCGAGGCCTTCCCAGCCACGTGGAACTGTGAGTCCATTAAACCTCTTTTTCTTTATAAATTACCCAGTCTTGGGTAAGTCTTTATCAGCAGCATGAAAATGGACTAATACACTAGGCTAAGCTATGATGTTTGCTAGGTTAGGTGTATTAAATGCATTTTCTACTTATGATGGGTTTATCAGGATGTATTAATAAGTTGAGAAGCACTTGTATACACCAACTAATCACTTGGGAAAACTCAGTTTGTGTGAGTAACAAGGTATGTAAGAAATGTTTTTCTATTGTGATTAAATGATAAAAATGATAGCATGTTTATACGTAAAAATGATAGCATCTTTATACAATGAATTCTCCATAATGTGCCTCAATTCAGATTAAGGGAGGTTCAATACAAGCATATCTGTAAGTGGCCAAAACAAAGGGCTTAACGCTGCTATTCTATAAGGCTCTGATTTTATCTGAGCAAATATTTAAGACCATCTAGTCTAGCTTTTTCTGAAGGGTACACTATGGAATAACAATCTTGGAAAAGCTCTGCCCAGGGGCTTCCGTGGTTGAGGAAAGGTGGGAAACCCACTCATATCTTCCTCCTGGAACTGCACAGTAAAACACTAGCATTTTAAAGGCTCTGAGAAGTCCTGCAGTAAAGAAACCCAGCATTTCCCAGGTTTATCTGACTACCGTTGTGCAAGAACCTTGGGACAGTCTCCAAATGGGACCTAGGTCCACCAAGCCTACCATGAAATAAATTTTTCCTTCTGTGAGAGTAGATGAGAGTAACAGACTGCTATTCTTCAGCAAGTTATGCTGAACTCTCTCTCCTTTGTCCTAAAAAACCTAGGAGGGAAACAAAGTAATGTCTGCAAATTTCCTGCTTAAAGCACCTTTGCTTCTATAGCTATTATCATTTAAAAAAAAAAAATCAGGGAGAAATTTGTCCTCTTAAATTGCAAATAAAGCAAAAGAAATGTGATTGAATGTTACCAAGAGCTCCCAATTTCTGCCGCTAGGAAAATAAAAAAGGATCCTCTCTATAGATATCAGACAAGACCCTTTGATTATCCATAATCCTGATCACAAAATGATCAACACTTGCTCAGGCCAATCAAAAAACCAAAGAGTTGTACCTTCCACAGATAGATGGCCAGAGGCAGCACGGGCATTAAGTGACTATTTGTTTTGGGATTGCATATGGAAAGAAATCAAAGGCATCTCCTATTCTTTGTCCAGTTCCTGTCTTCTGGTACACTAACATTTTCATCTCAAAAGAATCAAAGCGTACCTAGTCTGAAAAAGAAAGACATGCCTCCGTTCTGTGTACCAGAGAACAATCCCATAGTCTTTCCTTCACAGAACGCTTGTTAATATCCTACTTAATAGTCTATGGACCACACTGGAAATCTGTGATTAAGTACATAGAAGGACTGCAGAGTCTTTAGATCAATGGTTCTCAAACTAAGTTCCACAGAGCACTAGTGATCCTTGGAGAGGCTCAGAGGCTGCTGGGGAGGGATGGAGAGGCCCTTAGCAGGCAGAGGTCTGGGCCCTCAGCCCCAATTTAATTGTGGCAGATTCTTTTTTTTTTTTTTTTTTTTTTGAGATGGAGTCTCACTCTATAGCCTGGGCTGGAGTGCAGTGGACCAATTTCGGCTCACTGCAACCTCGCCTCCCAGGTTCAAGCAATTCTCCTGCCTCAGCCTCCCAAGTAGCTGGGATTACAGGCACCTGCCACTATGCCCACCTAATTTTTTGTATTTTTAGTAGAGACAGGGTTTCACCATGTTGGCCAGGCTGGTCTGGAACTGCTGACTTCATGATTCACCTACCTCGGCCTCCCAAAGTGCTGGGATTACAGGTGTGAGCCCCTGCGCCCAGACTAATTTTTGTATTTTTAGTAGAGGTAGGGTTTCACCATGTTGGCCTGGCTGTTCTCAAACTCTTGACCTCAGGTGATCCTCCTGCCTTGACCTCCCAAAGTGCTGGAATTACGGGCATGAGCCACAGTGCTCAGCTGGATTCTCTTCTTTTTCTACATAAAAACTTGTTTGGAAAAAAAAAGTTCAGTTACTTAAAATTAGAAAATATTTGAGAACCACTGCTTTAAACAGAACTCCATATACACTTATTTTTCACAGCTGAAATTCTGATAAGGCAAACATTCTTGGTTATATTCTTAGCAAGAACCTGGAGGCAGAAATTTAATTATTTTAGATTAAGAGCAGAACCATGGCAAAACATACCATAAACAAATAAAAGATTTGCAACTATATAATTCATAAAGGATCAATATCCTCCTCCCCCTTTTTTTTTTTTTTGAGATGGAGTCACTCTGTCGCCTAGCCTGGAGTGCAGTGGTATGATCTTGGCTCACTGCAACCTCCGCCTCCTGAGTTCAAGCAATTCTCCTGCCTCAGCCTTCCAAGTAGCTGGAATTACAGGCATGTGCCACCATACCCAGCTGATTTTTTTATTTTCATTTGAGATGGGGTTTCACCATGTTGACCAGGCTGGTCTCAAACTCCCCACCTCAAGTGATCCACCTGCCTCGGCCTCCCATAGTTCTGGGATTACAGGTGTGAGCCACCATGCCTGGCCAATAGCTTTAATTTACAAGACAATCCTACAAATTAAAAAGGCCAATAGCCCGGGAAAAACACGGGGCAAGGCTGCAGCTTTCACAGAAGCAGAAATGCAAATGACCAACAAGCATATGAAAAGATGCTCAGGCTCACTTGTCAGGCAAATGCAAATGAGAACAATGAGATACTATTTTTTACCCATCAGATTGGCAAAAATGGAACATATGTGTAACATCCAGAGCTCATGAGGGTGTAGGAAATCCAGTTCCTTCGAACACCATCGGGGGAGGTCTGTAAGTTATTATAACATGGTGGAAAATCAACTGTTGGTATTTTTGAAAATTTAAACTGTGGCTCAGGACTCCTATTGCTGAGAATATGTCCACCAGAAATGAAAATGTCGGTATACAAAGACATAAATCTATAAAGAAGTTTATTGCAGCCTCGTTTGTAATAGTTAAAAAAGCAACAACAACCTGGAAACGGTCTGAATGTATATTAATAAAAACAAATCATGATATATTTAGAAGAAGAAAAACAGTGCAGCTATTAAAAATTATAAAACAGGCTGTTGCAGAGGCTCACTCCTGTAATCCACCACGTAAGGAGGCCAAGGCAGGCAGATCGCTTGAGCCCAGGAGTTCAAGAACAACCTGGGCAATATGACAAAACTCCACTTTTACAAAAAATAAAAAGATGAGCTGGGTGTGGTGGCATGCCCTTATGGTCCCAGCTATTTGGGAGGCTGAGGTAGGAGGATTGCTTGAGTCCAGGAGGTCAAGGTTGCAGTGAGCTATGATCGTGCCACTGTGCTTCAGCCTGAGGGACAGAGCAAGACCCTGTCAAAAAAAAGTATACACTATGTTGGCCAGGCTGGTCTCGAGCTCCTGACTTCAAGTGATCCACCCGTCTCGGCTTCCCAAAGTGCTGGGATTACAGGTGTGAGCCACTGCGCCTGGCCTATACGTTTATATATAATACATCTGAACACAGTGGCTGGGAGATAGCCTTGCAACACCTTGTCAAATATTTAAAAAGCAAATGTTATTCCATTTAACAAAAAAAAAGAAAAGAAAAGAAAGAAGGGGCTGGGTGCAGTGGCTCATGCCTGTAATCCCAGCACTTTGGGAGGCTGAGGCAGGCGGATCACGAGGTCAGGAGTTCGCAACCAGCCTGACCATGATAGTGAAACCCCGTCTCTACTAAAAATACAAAAAATTAGCCAGGTGTGGTGACAGGTGCCTGTAATCTCAGCTACTCGGGAGGCTGAGGCAGGAAAATCGCTTGAACCTGGGTAGCGGCGGTTGTGGTGAGCCGAAATCGAGCCTCTGCACTCCAGCCTGGATGACAGTGCAAGACTCCATCTAAAAAAAAAAAAAAAAAGAAAGAATGAAAAAGAGTCAAACCCTGAAAGGAAGTTTCTATGTGTTTTTGTAAATGAAGAAAACAGGAAGGAAACATTTGTATCAAATTCTTAACAGAGAATGAATCAGGGAGTTGCATTGGCGAGCGTGGAGCTGCTATTAATTTTATTTTAGGTAGTTCTTGTTTGAATTGCTACAAAAGATATACATGACTTTCATAATTCAAATGATCAGTATCTTTAAAAATAGAATTAGGGGTAAAAATTCAAAGCAATCGTATTACTTTGACAATCACTCAAAGGTAGGGTGAGCCTGACTTCCTGGAACGAAGTCTTAGAGACCCAGCTGAGGTTTGTGTCTTAATAGAAGGCACCCCAGTTAGGCATGGGGTTAAGTTGAAGGAGTGCTTTTCAATAGAGCCAATATCTTCCTTGGAAAAGAGTCTTGACTCTTCTCTAATACATGCCAAAGGCTTGAATGACACCCCAAAACAATACACTATAGGACAAGTGTCAGCAGATGTTTTCTGTAAAGGAACAGATAGTAAATCTATGATGATGTGTGGGCTGTAACACACACAGTTTCCGTAACAACTACTCAGCTCTGTTGTGACTGTGCAAAAATAGCCTTAGACAATGTGTAAATGATTGAGGATAACTGCGTTTCGATACAATTTTATTTATAAAAGAAGTAGCTGGCCAGATTTGACCCAGGGGCTACAGTTTCCCAACCACTAGTATAGAAAATGGGCATAATGATCTTTTAGAAGCAAACTTTTAAGGCCAGTTGCAGTAGCTCATGCCTGTAATTCCAGCACTTTGGGAGGCCAAGGTGGGTGGATCACCTGAGGTCAGGAGTTCGAGACCAGCCTTGCCAATATGGTGAAACCCCATCTCTACTAAAAATACAAAAATTAGCTGGGCATTGTGGCACGTGCCTGTAGTCCCAGCTACTCCAGAGGCTGAGGCAGGAGAATCGCTTGAACCCGGGAGGCGGAGTTTGCAGTGAGCCGAGATCCTGCCATAGCACTCCAGCCTGGGTGACAAGAACAAAACTCCTTCTCAAAAAAAAAAAAAAAAAAAAACTTTTAAATAGAATTATATGTAATATGCATACAATAAAAGTATGCAATTATTATTATTTTTTGAGATGGAATTTTTCTCTTGTTGCCCAGACTGGAGTGCAATGGTGCAATCTTGGCTCACTGCAACCTCCGCCTCCTGGGTTTAAGCGATTCTCCTGCCTTAGCCTCCCAAGTAGCTGGGATTACAGCCATTTGCCACCATGCCCGGCTAATTTTGTATTTTTTTAGTAGAGACGGGGTTTCTCTGTGTTGGTCAGGCTGGTCTCGAACTCCCGACCTCAGGCGATCCACCTGCCTCAGCCTCCTAAAGTGCTGGGATTACAGGCGTGAGCCCCGGCGCCTGGCCTACAATTAATTTTTAAGAAGGGAACACATCTTTATAAGTGCCACTCAGATTAAGATATATAACGTTACCCAATCCCAAAACTGTCCCTTGTGCACCTCCAAGTCATCCCCATCACCACCGCCAAAGCTAATCACAGATTAGACTTCTCTCCTCCAAATTCTTTTTCTTTGGTTTTTACCCTTATGTAAATGAAATCCTACAGCACTTTCTTTCACTCAATGACATGCTAGTGAGATCTATCCCTGTGATTGTGTGGGTTTGTCCAGCTTCATGCTCTATTGCCTGTGCCACATGTGATGTTGCATCGATAGCATTGAACAAATATGCCACACTTTTTTTATTTGTTCCACTGTGATAATATTTGGGTGGTTCCTAGTTTGGGGTTATTATCCATAAGGCCACTATGAACATTCTTGAACATATCTTTGGTACCCCTATTTACACATCACTACTAGGCATATTCTTGGAGCGTGTATGCTTACGCTCAGCTTTAGGAAATGCTGCTACACAGTTTTCTGAAGTGGTTGTACTAAATTTGGACTCTCACTATCTTTATACAAGGGTCTCAGCTTCTCTAAGCATTAACAACACTTGATACTGACAGGCTTTCCTTTCTTGTAAATTTAGCCATTTTTATGTGTTTATGTGTAAAATTTATGTATGGTAAGGTGCAAAACTCTTAGCTATTTACATATATAAAAAGCTTGCTGTGGTTTTAATTGCATTTTAATTGACTAATGATATTGATTCCTTTTTGACAGGTTTATAGGCCATTTGAATTTCTCTTTTGTAAAAAGCTTGTGTGTTGTGTGTTTTTCCAATTATTTTTAATTGCATTTTTTTCTTATTAATTTGTGGACATCCTTTTTAAATATTCTGAATATGAATCTTCTGCTTGATACCGTTAGTTCAACTATCTTCTCCCATTCTGTGGTTTGCATTTTTGTTCTCATTGGGGTATTTTGATAAACAGAAGTTCTTAATTTTGATGAAGACCAACTGATCAACGGTTTGCTCTTTCTTTCCCCTCCCTCCTTCCTCCCTTCTCCCTCCCTTCCTTCCTTCTTTTGACAGTCTTGCTCTATCATACAGGCTAGAATGCAGTGGTGCCATCTCAGCTGACTGCGATCTCCACCTCCCAGACTCAAGCCATCCTCCCATCTCAGCCTCCCAAGTAGTTGGGGCCACAGGCAGGCACACCGCCACCACACCCATCTAATTTTTGTATTTTTTTCTATAGAGATGGGGTTTCTCCACGTTGCCCAGGCTGGTCTCAAACTCCTGGCCTCAAACAGTCCGCCTGCCAGTACCTTCCAAATTGCTGAGTTTACAGGCGTGAGCCCCTGCACCCAGCCAACTGTTTTCTTTATGGTTAGTATTCTTTGTTGTTTTGAAATAGTGTCTGTCTCAGTCGCCCAGGCTGAAGTGCAGTGGCACAATCTTGGCTTACTGCAACCTCCGCTTCTGAGATCAAGCAATTCTCACGCCTCAGCCTCCTGAGTAGCTGGGACTACAGGGTTGAGCCACCAAACCCGGCTAATTTTTGTGTTTTTCGTAGAGACAGGGTTTCACCGTTTTGTCCAGGCTGGTCTCACCCTCCTGACCTCAGGTGTTCTGCCCACCTTGGCCTCCCAAAGTGCTGGGATTACAGGTGTGAGCCACCGAGCCCGGCCTATGGTTAATATTTTCATGTCCTGTTTTAGAAATCTTTCCCCATCATACGGGCATAAGTATATCCTCCCATGTTATATCCTAGATTTATTGTTTTAGTTACACATTTCAGTCTATAACCATGACAGTAATCAGAAGCAGAAATGTATAATGGGTAGACATGACCCATTACAATATTTTCAGTCCCCCATGTTCTTCCAGAACCTTCTATTTCTCATGAGAGGTAGTTTATTTCCCCTTCCCTTCAACCTGGGCTGGTCTCTATGACTGTTTCAACCAACAGAATGAAGCAGAAGAGACACACCTATCCTTCCAAAGAAGCTCAGAGAAGGTAATATGGCTTCCACTTGGCTCTCTCTCATTCTCTCAAGACACATGCTCTGAGTGCTCTGACCACCACAAAATAAGTCTGGTTCCAGGCCAGGTGTGGTGGCTGATGCCTGTAATCCCAGCACTTTGGGAGGCTGAGGAGGATGGATCACCAGAGGTCAGGAATTTGAGACCAGTCTGGCTAACAGGGCAAAACCCTGTCTTTACTAAAAATACAAAAATTAGCCAGGCATAGTGGCACACGCCTGTGATCCAAGCTACTTGGGAGGTTGACGCACAAAATCACTTGAACCCAGGAGCCAGAGGTTGCAGTGAGCTGAGATTGTGCCATGCACTCCGGCCTGGGCAATAGAGTGAAGCTCTGTCCCCTCCACCCCACCAAAAAACAAAAAACAAAAAAACAAATCTGGTTCCCTGAAGCCACCACAATGGAGAAACCACACTGAGACAGAGAAAGAGAGATGCCCAAGGAACCAGTGTTCTCGTTCCTAGCTCTACAGGCCTTCCTGATCCACACACCAATTTTGAGTGTGAAAAAGCCTTCTAGGTGACCGCAACGGTAGCCACATGCCATATCCTGAGCTAGAATTGTCCAGTCTAGCTGCTTATGAATCTTTAACCTGCAGAAACTGTGAAGGATAACAAATGAATCCAGCCAGGTGCAGTGGCTCACTCCTATAATCCCAGCACTTTGGGAGGCTGGGGCGGGCGGATCACCTGAGGTCAGGAGTTCAAGACCAGCCTGGCCAATATGGTAAAACTCCATTTCTACTAAAAATATGAAAGTTAGCCAGGTGTGGTGGAGGAGGCCTGTAATCTCAGCTACGGGGTAGGCTGACGCAGGAGAATCCCTCGGTGCAGTGAGTTGAAATCACGCCACTGCACTCCAGCCTGGGCAACAGAGCAAGACTCCATCTCAAACAAACAAACACATGAACATTGTTTTAAGCCACTATGGTTTGGGCTTATTTGTTACCCGGCAATAGATGATTGCAACAGGAGGCAAGAAGAGCAGCCATCTCTCCATGCTCTAACCTGGCACTAATTTGGAGAGGGATAGGCTTGATCTCCACCCCTGCTGCTTATTTCAAGGGTGTGTTCTCAACCCCCAAAGGCAAAGAGGGCCTTGACTTTCCTTTTGAGCCTCATTTTCATCTTAGTGCTTATGCAACAGAGCACATTCATAAAAAGAGTGAGTCCTGGAGATTAAAGAGATGGAAAAATAAGAAAGATAAGAAATCCCCCTTGGCAAGCCCTGAAGGGTAGTGAGGTTTTGGCGCTTATCCAGAGAGATTAGCAGGGAATACTTCAGGAGCATCAGTCAGAAAGATCCACCTGGGGCTTGGGGGACACTATTCCTCTGGCACTTGCCATGTCCTCTGCACCTCACCCAGTGGCGGACTCAGAGAGGGGCTCTGAAATTACTTCCTGAATGAATGGGTAAATGAATGAATGAGGAAGTAAATATATGATAACAGCAATCCTTGATGAGTGCCTACCTGATGCAAGCGCTGTACATAATTTGTTGTTGTTATTGTTGAGATGGAATTTTGCTCTTGTTGCCCAGGCTGGAGTGCAGTGCGGTGATCTCAGTTCACTGCAACCTCCGCCTCCCAGGTTCAAGTGATTCTTCTGTCTCAGCCTCCCAAGTAGCTAGGATTATAGGCGCATGCCACTGCACCCTGCTAATTTTTATATTTTTAGTAGAGACGAGGTTTCATTATATTGGTCAGGCTGGTCTCGAACTCCCGACCTCAAGTGATCCACCCACCTCGGCCTCCCAAAGTGCTGGGATTACAGGCATGAGCCACCATGTCCAGCCTGTATATGATTTCCTGTCCTCCTGCAGCCTTGCCTCCAGGGAGAGATAGTTTCCTGGTTTTCCAGAGGTTAGAAAACTTGCTTGAAGTTCCAAAATCACTAAGGACAGAATCCCATTTCAAACTCAGCCCTTTTGAACTCCTTGGCTCAAGCCATCCTCGCCCCACAGCTGGCTTATTTTAAAACGTTTTGTAGCAACTGGGTCTTGCTACATTGCCTGGGCTAGTCTCGAACTCCTGGTCTGAAGTGATCCTCCCACCTAAGCCTTCTAAAGCGCTGGGATGGCAGGCGTGAGCCACAGCACATGACCTTTTAATTTTTTTAATTTTTGTATAAGCTCTTTACTCCCAAGTGCATTCTTAGCCACTTTTAGCCTTCGGGGAATCCACCCACGCTTTTTCCTTTCTTGAGATAAGACAAGAACTTTTTCCCAAGGGCCTTGAGCACCAGAGAGCAGAACTCCACGCTGTGCTGGGTGTGGACCAGGCCGCGCATGAAGCTCACGTGGAGCCTCTGACTTAGGCAGGGGGTTCTCATCCCACTTCCTTGGCCTGGGAACTCAGGGGGAAACAGCAATTAAATTAGAGGGGTCAAGGAAGGAGGTGGAGGGTTGGGGGAGCTGGTGGCCAGACCCAGAAATGCCAGATTTCAATTTGCATAATAATTTTGTTAGCAACAATGGGCATCCAGGACATCTCTTTAAAGGCTGTAATGTTAATTTAATGGGAAAAAAGCTAATATAATTCCCCCAGAATTTTTCAATTAAATTAATGTGATGGGCTTTAATGGATAGCTTAAGTAGAGAGTGTGAACAGGAGAAATATTGCATAAATTATACATACATTTATATATGTGCTGCCCATATATATAATCTCTCTGCTCCAAGGTTTTGACATATGAGAGGCCTTATGCTTAAATCTGGCAACCAGTTATGACTCTATTTCAATTAAAGTGACCCTTTTATCATTCAAAGAAGGGGGGTGCTCCTTCCTGTGGAGCCTCCACATACCCCTTCCCTTCAACAGCACACCAGAAGATTCTAGTCTTAAAGAAACAGAAGGCTCGTGGAACAGTGACCCATGAGAACACACATGCACACAAAAAGTCGATGATATGAGAAATCTGTAGATGCAGAATCTTGTTCCCTGCTCCCCAAAGGCATCTGATGGAGCAGAAAATAAAATGGACTAAATTTCAAGGACCCCTTTATCTTTTTGAGCACATATTTGTTCGTATCTTTCATTCAGCAGGTGTTTATTAGACATCTGCTAAATGCTGGACGCTGTTTAAGGTGCTTTAAGGAATAGTGCTGTGAGCAATCAGATGTGATCGCTGTCCATGTGACCCTGTCCCTCTTGGTCAAATCTCATAACCATTTACGAACTTGCTGACTTGGTTCTGTAAAAAATGCAAGATATATATATATATATATATATATATATATATGCAGCATTTTCATGCCTTCATTTGATGCTATTTTAACTTCCTTAATTTAATTTTAATTTTAATTTTATTTTATTTTTTTTTTTGAGAGAAGGTCTTGCTCCATGGCCCAGGCTAGAGTGGACTGGTGCAATCACGGCTCACTGCAGCCTCAACCTCCCAGGCTCAGGCGGTCCTCCCACCTTAGCCTCCTGAGTAGCTGGGACTATAGACATATGCCACTGCATCAGGCTAATTTAAAATTTTTTTGTAGAAACAAGCTTCTGCCATGCTACCCAGGCTGGTCTTGAACTCCTGGGCTCAAGCAACCCACCTGCCTTGGCCTCCCAAAATATTGGAATTACAGGCATAAGTCATTGCATCTGGCCAAAAGGAAGCATTGATTTTGAATTTTTTGTTTATAACTATTATGGATACGTAATAATTGTCTATGTGATATGGTTTCGACACGTGTCCTTGCAAATCTCATGTTGAAATGTGGTCCCCAGTGTTGGAGGTGGACCTGGTGTTTGGGTGGTGGGGTGGATCCCTCATTGCTTGGTGGTGTCCTTGTGAGAGTGAGTGAGCGCTCACCAGATCTGGGTAAGTGTGTGGCATCTCCTCCCTCACTCTCCCCGACCTGCTCCTGCTTCCCCTGCCACCATGAGTAAAAGATCCCTCAGGCCTCCCCAGAAGCCAAGCAGATGCCAGCACCATGCTTCCTGAAGCCTGCAGAACTGTGAGTCAATTAAACCTCTTTTCTTTATAAATTACCCAGCCTTGTATATTCCTTTATAGCAATGCAAGAACAGCCTAATTCACCATGCCTCTATTTATCACTTATAAAATAAAGATAATAATTTTCATGATTCAAGATGGCCCCGACCATCTTGCTGCCTCCTGTGGGTTTTATTCACATATTTGTGTAGGATCCCCCTGCAACCCCCACTAAATAGTGTACCAGGTAGCATGTTGTAGAAATGGGAGGCTGTGGCCGGGCACAGTGGCTCATGCCTGTAATCCCAGCACTCTGGGAGGCAGAGGTGGGTGGATCACCTGAGGTCAGGAGTTCAAGACCAGCCTGGCCAACATGGCAAAACCCTGTCTCTACTCAAAATACAAAAATTAGTCAGGCATGGTGATGGGTACCTGTAATCCCAGCTGCTCGTGAAGCTGAGTCAGGAGAATTGCTCCAACCCAGGAGGCGGAGGTTGCAGTGAGCCAAGATTGCTCCACTGCACTCCAGCCTAGGCATCAGAATGAGACTCTGTCTCAAAAAAAAAAGAAAAGAGAAAGAAAAGAAAAAAAGAAAAGAAAAGAATGGGAGGCTGTGACTTCTAAGGCAAAGCCATGAAAGACATTGCAGCCTCCTCTTTGCTCTCTCTTTTGGCTCATTTGCCAAGAGAGAGGGAGGCCAGCCACCATGTTGTGAGGACACTCAAGTAGCCCTGCAGGGAGGTCGGTGTGATGAGGAACTGAGATCTCCTGCCAATGGTCAGATCACCTTGCCAACAGCCACATAAGCGAGTCACCATGGAGCAGATCCTCCAATCCCCATTGAGCCTTCTGATGAGACTGCAGCCCCAGCCAGTATCTCAACTATACCTTTATGAGAGAATAGCCAGCTAAGTCATTTCCATATTCCTGACCCACAGAGACCTCATAAAGTAGTGTTGATTGTTGCCTCAAGCCACTAAGTGTCAGAGTAATTTGTGATGCACCAATAAATAAATGATATGGTCTTCTTCCTTTCCCAGTGAAGGCAAAGTAGGTACTCTCATTAAGGTCCTCCCACACCCGCTTTCTGCCTATATTTCCTAAGGCAGCACTTCTGCTCCCTTGTTTAAGCTTGTAGCTGATACAAAGTCTCCAAGTTTAATATGACCACTCTCAGAGGTATTGTCATTTTAATTAAAGTCTCTTGAAATCAAAAAAGGATTTCAAGATCAAAGAAATGAAGGTCTTGAGGTAAAATCTCAGTAAACAGGGAAGCTGTTAGGTGATGGGAGCTTCCAGGAATCCTCAGATCACCTCTCTAGGGATCTGTGTTTTCACTCAACTCCTAGCATGTCAGCAGCCAAGACAAGAAGCACACAATGCTAGCAGTTTCCAGTTTGTTTGTTTTTTTTTTTAGCATCAATCTTTGTTTCCAGGGGCTATTATCCCCCGTCTTAGGCTATGATGGTTCATGATCTGCTGATAGGAAAAATAAAAAGCTAAGTGAGGTTTTCATTGATTAAACTCCAAAACTGACCAACCGTGAGCATTCATGAAGCCTAGGCCACACCAGCCCACGCAGGTAGCTGCAGACTTGTGCGGAGCCCCAGGTTGGAATCTTGGCTCTGCCGCTTACAGCCTGCAGAATGAGCAAGGCTGTTGACCTCTCTGAGCTTCATTTTCTCTTCTGTAAAGTGGGGATATTAATAGTTGTCTCATAGCCTGGCATGTAGAAGGAGCTGAATGCATGCTGCTGCTGTCTTATATGGCACCCTATGGAGAGTATGGCAGAGGCAGCAGGAAATAGCATTTCTGCTCAGCATCTCTCAAACTATTTAACTTAACCTTGCAAGGATTGACACCTAAGGGAGATGACGGATCTCCAGCACTAGGTGGTGAGCGCTTTCTGTCCAGTGAGCCCACCTACCAAGAACTCCACCGACTGCCAGGGTAGGTTGCTCCCTCTGTGCTGATTTTTCAAGAGGGTGTCCTTCTGAGACTGACTGCTGTGTTTGTCCCTTTCCCAAGAGGCATAAGGGTGACAGCAAGGAGGCCGGGGAGCCAGAGCTCCTTAGGGGAGCAGAGCAGTTCTCTCCTTGGTGAGATCAGTTCTGATCTGAAGTGGGGGCAGGCTGAGAGCTTGAGTCTCCAACAGCAACACATTTAGGGGAGTCATGGCGTGGCTGCCTCTGGAGCAGCAGAGCAGAGAAGGCAGGACTCTTGTTTTCTTCCCTTGGTTTGTGCAGGGATGTGACTCAAGGGTTATCCCAGCCATCTTCACCACCATGTGGACAAAGTCAGTCTGCAGGAAGAGAGAGAGACACACAGCTTCTACTTCTTAACAATTTCCTTCTGTTTCTGAGCAGACATCTAGATCTTTGTCCTTGACAGCATGGTTTTAGACTACCCCTGATGATACACAGCAGAAACAGAACAGGAATTCACCAGGCAAATGAGCATTAACTCCTCCGTATTGTAAAAGAAAGTGAGCAGGCAGTGTCACATAAATCATGTAGCCAGATAAGAGCCATCAATGACCCATGTTTGCCCTTGATAAGAACTGCTTTTCACTCTTATAAAGGAGAAAAGAGATGGTGCTGAGCAATGATCAAGACAGCATCCATTAACTAGTCCCTCCATTCATGCATCCATATATCAACTCATGCACCCATTCATCCATTCACCCATCCATCAATCTGTTGATACAGTCAGCCAACCAGCCACCCATTCATCCATCCACCCACCCATCCATCCTTCCATCCATTCATCCATCCATCATCTACTCATCATCCCTTCATCCACATACCCACCCATCCATGCATTGTATCCATCCATCCATTCATCCCTCCGTCCATCCATCCATCCAACCATTCACCCATTCACTCAGCAAACTGTCATGGAACATCTTCCACTTACTTGACCCTATGAGAGATTTCCAGTTCAATGAACATTTATTAAGACAGTATCCATCAACTTATCCACCCCATCCATCCATCCATCCATGAAGTCATCCATCCAACCATCCATTCACCACTCCACTACCATATCTTCCAACATGCAAGAAATGTTATCTGGCAAAGCAGTAACAACTCTGTGCCTGCTCTGCTAGATGCTGAGGATGCAAAGAAAAACAAGCCAAGGTCCCTCAAGGAGTTTACAGTTTGGTTGTAGGTGGGGGATACAAATGTAAACATCCAGCAGAGTGAGGAAAGTACTGAGGGAGCACAGAGGAGGCCAAACAGTCCATAGTTTACACTGGCCCACCACAGTGGGACTGGGGCTGCCCAGAGCCGAGCAGTGCCCTCACTCAGTCACCGCCATATGTAACTGCGTATTGGTGAGGCGTCAGTGAAGTGCTAACTTGTCACAGTGGACAAGTTTTATTTGACTAACACCTTCTGAGAGAACCGCTGCTCTCCACTTCTCAGTCATTGTAGTTTAGAGACACCTGAACCCACGCACCTGCTCCAGGCCTGGCCAAGCAGAAAAGCAAATACTCCTGGCCACTGGAACAGGCTGTGGGATGTAGCCATTGAAGCCATCCTGGGGACCTTGGCTGTCCTGGGGAAAAAGCCAAACTCTCCTTCTAATGTTGATGAGCCTGGAGCAGCTGGGACCCATACTTAGGCCATGAAGAAGGAGGGTATCTGAGAATGATCCCCGAAGGGGGAGCATTGCTGAGAGGAGAGATGGGGGATGAAGGCACTGGTTGAGCTCCTAGATCCAGCTGTGCTAAAAGCCACGATAGAGACCTCGCCTGATACATTAACTGAAAAAATCCCTCTTTTGGTCTCAGTCAATCTATGGTGGCTTCCTTTACAAACTTGGGGACATTTGGAAAGGACACCTGTGTCCACAGGGACAGGAACTGCTTTGCCAGGTAATGATGCTTGCATGTTGGGAGATATGGCAGATGGATGGATGGATGGATGGATGGGTTGATGGATCAATGGATGGGGTTGATAAATTAATGGATTCTATCTTAATCACCAGTCAGTCATAGCTTCAAGTCCAAAAAGCAGCTCCTATCAAGGGCAGATGGTGTTCACTGATTCTCTCATTCAATCAATAATTGACCTGAATTTTAGTTTCAACCCTGCCTCTAACCCACTGTGTGACCTTGGGTTAGATGCTGTCCCTCTCTGGGCTTCAGATACATCAATTGTAAAGTGAAAGAATTATATTACATCACATTTCTTGAAGCATAATCAGAACAGTGTATCACAAAGGACTCTTTGTGATACACTGGAAAGTAAACTATATTTGTGGGTTGAATGTGTCTTGCAAAAGAGATATGTTGAGGTACTGCTGGTACTTCAGAATGTGACGTTATTTGGAAATAAGATCGTCGTAGTTAGTTCAGATGAGGTCATGCTGAAGTAGAGTGGGCCACTAATCCAACAGGATTGGTGTTCTCCTAAGGAGATGGCCACGTGTAGACAGAGACACACAGAAAGAACGCCATGTGACAGTGATGAAACTGATTGGGCCAGGCAAGGTGGTTCACACCTGTAATCCCAGCACTTTGGGAGGCTGAGGCAAAAAGATCACTTGAGCCCAGTAGTTCAAGTCCAGCCTGGGCAACACAGGGAGACCTCATATCTACAAAAAATAAAAATAATGGGCCAGGCATGGTGGCGGGTGCCTGTAGTCCCAGCTACTCAGGAAGCTGAGGCAGGGGGGACTGCTTAAGCCTGGGAGGTTGAGGCTGCAATAAGCCATGATCTTGCCACTGCACTCCAGCCTGGGTGACAGAGCAAGGCCCTGTCTCAAAAAGAAAGAGAGAGAGAGAGAGAGAGAGAAAGGAAGAAAGAAGAAAGAAAGAAAGAGAAAGAAAGAAGAAAAGAAAGAAAGAAAGAAGAAAGAAAGAAAAGAAAGAAAGAGAGGGAGGGAGGGAAAGGGAAAGGGAAAGAAAAGAAACAGAAACAGAGATTGGAGCAATACAGCGACAATCCAAAGAACACCAAGTATTGCCTGCCACCACCAGAAGCCAGGAAGAGACGAGGAAGGATCCTCTACAGATTTCAGAGGGAGCATGGCCCCATCGACACCTCGATTTCTGACTTCTAGCCTCCAGAACTGTGAGACAATAAATTTCTGTTGTTCGGAACTTGCGCACCTCCAATGTGTGGTACTGGGTTAGAGCAGCCCTAGGAGACTAATCCAGGAGTGAAGGACGCTTGCTAATCCTGCATACCGTACTCCTCCGAGATCCATCGTGCACACTATCACATTAAAGGCTCTAAGAAGCCCTCCCGTAAAGACCCACTTAAATGCGTCTAATCCAGCACTTGCACAACTTCTTTGATGACTCCTAAGATTAGATGATCTTGAAGACCTTTTGCAACAGCAACGGCATGAGGTGTGAGGAAGCGGACAAGCAATGAATGTGGGTGGATCTGGCTGGATGTCTATACCTTTTATATTTTAACTTTTAATTAATTAATTAATGATTTTTTCTGAAACAAAGTCTCACTCTGTCGCCCAGGCTGGAGTACTGTGGTGAGATCTCAGCTCACTGCAACCTCCACGTCCTAGGTTCAAGCGATTCTCTTGCCTCAGCCTCCTGAGTAGCTGGAATTAGAGACGGGTGCCACCACGCCCCACTAATTTTTTTGTATTTTTAGTAGGGATGGGGTTTCACCATGTTGGCCAGGATGGTCTCAAACTCCTGACTTCAGGTGATCCACCTGCCTCAACCTCCCAAAGACCTGGGATTACAGGCATGAGCCGCCATGCCTGGCTACTTTAACTTTTTAAAGAATACACATAAAGTATGTGGTTTAAAAATATCCAAACTGTACAAAAAGCTGTATAGGAAAAATACATCCCTGTCCCACCCCTCTCTCCCAGGCCCTTCACAAGACACAGCTTTCCATTTTCATATTTATTCTTCCAGAGTGTTCTACACATATATAAGTCCATATATAGATATGCTTCTTCTTTTTTTTTGTACAAATGGTCATCTACTATGTTTATGGTTTTTCTACAATGTTTCTTAAAAACTAACATACCTTAGAGATTTCTGTATCATCAGTGCAACTCTGGTGCCCATTCTTGTCTGGATAATTCTGTGTTGTGGGTCTGTCCTGTCACCGTAAGATATTGAGGAGCAGGCGGGGTGCAATGGCTCCCGCCTGTAATCCCAGCACTTTGGGAGGCCGAAGGGGCGAATCACGAGGTCAAGAGATCGAGACCATCCTGGCCAACATGGTGAAACCCCATCTCTATTAAAAATGCAAAAATTAGCTGGGATTACAGGCATGCCATGTGGTGGTTCATGCCTGTCATCCCAGCTACTCGGGAGGCTGAGGCAGGAGAATCGCTTGAACCAGGGTGTCGGAGGTTGCAGTGAGCTGAGATTGCGCCACTACACTCCAGCCTGGCGACAGAGCAAGACTCCGACTCAAAAATTAAAAAAAGATATTGAGGAGCCTCCTTGGCCTCTACTCACTAGATGCCAGTAGCATCCTGCTAAGTTGTCACAATGAAGAATGTCTCTGGGCATTGTCAATTGTCCCCTAGGCAGTAAAGTCACCCCCAGATGAGAACCATTGATATAGCTCTAACTCATTCTCTCTAAGGGCTGTGCAGCCTATGGTGTATGCGGCACCATAGTTCATTATTTATGTAACCAGTCCCTCGTTGGTTGATATGAAACTGTTTCCAGTCTCTGGTTAGTATAAACAATGTTATCATGAACATTCTTGTACTTATGTCTTTGGCACATAAGAAAGTTTATCTGTAGGATAAACTGTCGCACATTTTCTTGTTCACCACTCAGTAAATGTTAGTTAAGTAAGCATAAAAATGCAGAGAAAGCCTGGGCATAGTGGCTCATGCCTGTAATCTCAGCACTTTGGGAGTCTGAGGCGGAAGGATCACTTGAGGTCAGGAGTTCGAGAACCCCTAGCCACCATGGCGAAACCCTGTCTCTACTAAAAAAATAAAAATATAGCCAGGTGGTGCATGCCTGTAATCCCAGCTACTGGGGAGGCTGAGGCATGAGAATCACTTGAACCTGGGAGGTGGAGGTTGCAGTGAGCCGAGATCACGCCACTGCCCTCCAGTCAGGGTGACAGAGAGAGTTAAGGAAAAAAAAAAAAAAAAAAGGAAGGAGAAGAATGTGAGCTGAGGGCTTCAGTTCTTATCTTTTCTACCAAGTTGGGGAATCCTACCTGTCGTTGGAGGAAATGAGGCCAACCCACTGAAAGAAACAGAACTAAGAGATGGAATTGTCATTTAAGCCCCTTGATCCAGTTGTGCCTGAAGCCACTCTAATCCCAGCTTTACTCATTCTGCAATCCAATGCATTCTCTTTAAGGTTTAAGCCTGTTTGAGGTGAGGTTTTTATAAACTACAACTTAAAGACTCCTGGGTATAAACAGAAGCATGACTCCTCCAAGAAGCCTGTCCGAACTCAGCCCTCCCTTCTGGCTCCCGCAGACCCTGTGCTGTCTATCATGAGCCAAGTTCCTCCTCTGTGAGAGTCATGGTTTCCTCATCGGTTTCCTTGCCCCTGTGTCTCCAGCACCTGGATCAGAGGAGCTGCTCAGAGGATCCACTTAATGAATGAATGTTAGTATCTTACAACTCACAGCCTCGTCGTCTCTGCTCAGTGGGGGCTCAATAAATCCACACAAGGAACCTTCTGGCAGCCAGAAGAACTTTCTTAACTTGATCCAGGAAGTTCTGCCAAAGGAGCAAAACAATACTCACTCCAGGGCACGGGGCTGCCCGGCAAAGGGAGGCGTTCCTGGGTGCGGGGAGGGTCTGTCTTCCAGGAATCTCTGCCACCTTAAGCCGCTGGCTGGACATCCCTGGGCAAATGGCCCAGTGGCCCCCGAGGTGTTTGACTGCTTAAACCTCCCACTCCCTTCCAGAACAGGTTTGGCTTTATTCAGAACCATCTTATTTCAGCAAACCCTACCCCAGCTGCTATGCACAAAGCATGCTGTTTACAAAGTTAAGGTTTATAAAGTGTTCTGAGGGCCTTGGACAGGAGCCTGTGCACAAGTAGGACACTTTATAGGCCAGCAAAAGTGACAAGAACCTCCCTGAACGGCTTCCAATCTGTAAAGGGACCCGAATGCGCACCAGGTTACACAAGGAGGTCCCAAAAGATGGAGACGGAAGACAGCAATGAGAATGTACATTCAGGCGGGGGCCAGGGGCTCACACCTGTCATCCCAGCACCTTGGGAGGCTGAGGCAGGAGGATTACTTGGGCCCAGGAGTTCAAGGCCAGCCTGGGCAACATAGCAAGACCTTGTCTCTACAAAAAAATTTTAAAATCAGCCATGCATGGTGGCTTGTGCTCACGGTTCCGGCTACTCAGGAGGCTGAGTTGGAGGATAGCTTGAGCCTAGGAGGCAGAGGTTGCAGTGAGCCATGATTGCACCGCTCCAGCCTAGGAAAAGGAACAAGATTCTGTCTTAAACAAGAAAAGAAAGAAACGGGCCAAGCATTGTGGTTCATGTTGAAACGCTTTGGGAGGCCAAGGTGGGAGGATTGCTTGAGCTCTGGAATTTGAGACCAGCCTGGACAACATATAGAGACCTCGTCTCTACTAAAAATTAAACAAACAAACAAAAAACAACTTAGCCAGGTGCGGTGGCACAACCCTGTAGTCTTAGCTACTTGGGAGACTGAGGTGGGAGGATCACTTGAGCCTGGGAAGTAGAGGCTGCAGTGAGATATGATCGTTCCACTACGCTCCAGCCTGGGGGACAGAGCAAGACCCTGTCTCAAAATAAAATCAAAGAAATGCCCATCTAAGTGCCAGCTACATTCATGGGCATTTCATACTGACTGTTAAATGAGCACCTACTATGTGCCAAGCACTGTTTTAGGTCCTAGGTGCCCAGCAATGAACAAAAATTTTCTTTCTAGTGGAAAGAGGTGGGCAAAGAGATAAATAAATGAGTTGTTTCAAATGCAAATAAATGTCGTTTAAAAGAACAATGCAGGCTGGATAAGGAGGAGCGTCTTTGTTGGGAAGTCCGTTACCTACTCAATCTTCACAACCACTGGATGTCCCCGTCCCCACTTCATGGAAGAGGAGGCTGTAGCTAGGAGAGCACAGTGACCTGCCTCAGACCCAGACAGAAGAGCAGACTGTGTTAAGGGTGTACCCGGAATGTGTTTTAATCAAGGCTGGTAAGACGCACAGACACGGAAACGACTGTCGTGAAGGAAGAAGTTTATGAGGTCCACAGATGCCTCAAACAGGAAGCCTGGCACCCCATGCAGGGCCACTCCAGGCAGCACCAGGGTGGGGCAGGAGGCAGAGGGAGTGAGGAAATAAGGGCCAGAGCCTTTTTGTGGCTTCCCCAGGAAGAAATAAGCAAGGCAGGGTAAGTGGGTTTAGGATGAGCTTGTTTGAATAATGTCAGTGGCTCTGGGGGCGTAGTGGGTTTCCCTGAGTTGTCTGGTGCCAGCCTCTGGGGTGACTAGGGCAGGTGGATAGTGGTCAAGAATATGAAAGCTTACTAAAAGAGGCTGCTGTTAGTATGGGCTCTGGAGGACTTGGCTTGCGTTTGAAAGGCATGCTAGGCCAGGTGCCGTGGCTCACACCTGGAATCCCAGCACTTTGGGAGGCTGAGGTGGGCGGATCACCTGAGGTCGGGAGATCAAGACCATCCCGGCCAACATGGTGAAACCCCATCTCTACTAAAAATACAAAAATTACCCTGGTGTGGTAGTGCACGCCTGTAGTCCCAACTACTTGGGAGGCTGAGGCAGGAGAATCGCGTGAACCCGGAAGGCAGAGGTTGCAGTGAGCCAAGATCACGATACTGCACTCCAGCCTGGAGACAGAGTGAGACTCCATCTGAAAAAAGAAAGAGAAAAAAGAAAGAAAGAAAAGAAAGAAAGAAGAAAGAGAAGAAAAGAAAGAAAGAGAGACAGAAAGAGAAAGAAAGAAAGGCATGCTCTCCAGGGACTTGTTCACTTTCTCCAGGAACTGGACAGTCCAGGGAAGGGAAGTTCTTCCAGAGTCGGCAAGGCGCCAAGATATCAAAGCATCAGAATACAGAAATCAAAAGACATGGATGATCCACAGACCCAGTCTGGGGCTGTCCGCAGTCACCATGGGGACCTAGACCCTGGAGGACCCTGAGAGGGACCCTGCACAGTGAAGAGAATGCAGCAGGTGGGTTTCAGCTACAAATGGAATTTCTTTTGTGCCACTCAAGATGTTCTCTTGGCATGGACTCATTAATCCTCATAAGCCTGCAGACAGAAGAATAAAATAAGCTATAGAGAGGCACTGACACTGGGGGGCTGATGAGAGGGAATAAGAGTTTGTGCCAGAATACCTAAGAATTGTTTTATTTTCTTACAAATTCTCCTCCATTTCAATGCAGAGTTTGTTATGGAGGGTGGGAAGGGTGTCCTTGATTAAAACAACAAAAACACTGTTTTCAAAAATGTAGCTGGCTGGTGCCCATGTTGTTTTAATTTGCTGGGACCAGATTGTCCAGCCCTCATGGATTTGATCCCAGACAGGCCAGTTTGACTTATTCAGAGAAAAACTCTGTTTTTCAGCCACAAACTGTACCCCTAACCCTGGCCAAATATGTTGCAATTCCTGCTAAAGGTTCCAACAGTGGTTGTCCAGGAATCCTGAGCCCACGTTCGGAGTCCCATCTCCAGACTCCCCTTGCATGCCCTCCCCATGCCACTGGTCCCTGGAGGAACTACCCTGCAGAGAGACCACAGAGCTGCTCTAGCTTTAGCCTCACAATTAAACAAGGCAAGGTACAGGCCTGTGGTAGGCACTCTGTAGTTGTTTGCTGAATGAATGAGTGAATGATTGGAAGGATAGAGAGATGGATGAGTGGATGGATGGATGGATGGATGTGTGGGAGGATGGGTGGATGGGTAGATGGATAGATGGATGAAAAGAAAAACAAGCGAATGAGAAGGAGGATGGGTGGCTGGGTGGATGGCTGGATGGCTGGATGGATGGGAATATGAGTGGATGGATAGATGGTTGGATGAAAAGGAAAATAAGTGGATGGATGGGAGGATGGCTGGATGGATGAATGGATGGATGGATGGTTGAATAGGTAAATGGGTGGATGGGTGGATATATGGAAGAGTGGATGGTGGATGGATGAATGGATGGATGAAGGACTGGAAGGAATGGATGGATGGATGAATGGATGGTTGAATAAGTAAATGGGTAGATGGGTGATGGCTGAGAGGGTGGAAGGATAGATGGATGGACAGATGGATGTATGTATGCATGCATGCATGGATGGATGGATGGGTGGATGGACAGATGGATGAATGTATGTATGCATGCATGCATGCATGGATGGGTGGATGGACAGATGGATGAATGTATGTATGCATGCATGGATGGATGGATGGGTGGATGGACGGATGGATGAATGTATGTATGCATGCATGCATGCATGGATGGATGGGTGGATGGACAGATGGATGGATGAATGTATGTATGCATGCATGCATGCATGCATGGATGGATGGGTGGATGGACAGATGGATGGATGAATGTATGTATGCATGCATGCATGCATGCATGGATGGATGGATGGATGGATGGGCGTATGGTCTTACTGATGATGAACCTTTTGCATTTCAGGATGAGCTTCAGAACTGAGAGACAAGGTAGCATAGAGATGAATGTGCTGGAGTTAGACAGATCTGAGACTCTAAATTAAATTAAAGTAGTATTTACTTTGTAGAGAAGTCAGAAGAAAGATGATGTGTGCACCGAGCATAGCACCTGACCAAGGAGGTGCTCTGTCTGTTTTCGCGGATAAGCATAAAGCCTGTTGTAAAGGATACTGGCAAAATCATCTTCTGCTGAAAATGTCTTTACCCACCCCTATTCCCGGCAGATAGTGATCCACCTGCCTCAGCCTCCCAAAGTGCTAGGGTTACAGGCATGAGCCACCATACCTGGTATTAAACAATTGTTTTTAATGCGAAAAATGCAATGTTAAAAAAAATTACGGCCTGGGTAAGGTGGCTCATGCATTTTATGAGTGAGCCACGAGTACCCAGCACTTTGGGAGGCCAAGGTGGGCAGATCACCTGAGGTTAGGAGTTCAAGACCAGCCTGGCCAACATGGCGAAACCCCGTCCCTACTAAAAATATAAAAATTAGCCAGGCATGGTGGCAGGCGCCAGTAATCCCACCTACTTGAGAGGCTGAGGCAGGAGAATCACTTGGACCCAGGAGGCAGAGGTTGCGGTGAGCCGATATTGCACCAGTGTGCTCTAGCCTGGGTAACAGAGAGAGACTCTGTCTCAAAAAAAAAAAAAAAAAAAGAAAAGAAATACAATATGAAATTTTATATATTATATGGCCTCATCATTTTAAATGTGTGTGTGTATATATATATATATATATATATATATACACGCACACACAGGAAAAAGCACATAGTGGTAAGTTTCAGGGACTTAATTTTTCCTTTATTTTCCTGTATTTATAAAGTTTTTTTACACTGAGCACGTCCAGAAAACAAAGTTATCAGAATTCTTTTTCTGGATTGTTTGAAAGTTTATACAATGAACGTGAATTATATAATTAGAAAAGAATAAAGCTATTGTTACTGAGAATAAACTAAAACCAAGAAAATCTATGAAGCCTTCAGGTTGGTTCATACACATACCTTTAATACCTATTATGTACTAGGCACTGTGCGGGAGATGAAAAAGATAAAGGCTCCAGTCTCTAGACATTCATGCTAATAGGTAATTAAGAGGCATCGTCCTAAGTTCTATGAGTACATATGTGGTGCTGTATGAGCAGAGAAGAAAGAATGTTTGCCTGGCCTCATAGAGGGAAGGGGACAGGAATGAGGTCTCTGAATCAGTGGCGCTGGAGAGGATCTTGAAGGCAGAGAGGTAAGGACATGGAAAACAGGCAAGGACTAGAGTCTCATCATGGAACAGTGAGAGACGCAGGGTCTCCAGGGATTCCTGAACTTGACAATGCTGTGAAGCCCTGGAATCACCGAGGTCTGAGAACCAGATGCAGCTCACAGACCTGTTTTGTTTGACCTCCATTGTTTTATGGCTTGAGACCATGTCTCATAAAACTCCAGATTCCTGGCTTCTTAAACATCTGGGAGTACTGTCCCAATTCCTTCCAGGCCATGAGCAGCTGGGACTGAGAGGCAAGCAAGCCCTTGGACCCATCCCCGCTTCACTCCCTTATCTTACAACCGACCCCTATAGGCATCGAGTCGGCGATTCCTGATCTCCCCCAGCCCACCACCCTTGTACAGATAAGGAAACTGAAGCCCAGCGAGATATGCATCTTGTCCGATGTCGCCACTGAGCCAGGAGCCTTCCCCACAAACCAAGCCAGACTCGAAGTTGCTGCTTCTCCCCTTATGCGTCCCAATTAAACTCCTGGCCTTGGTTCTCTGTGTAAAGAGAAAACATAATTCTAACCATCTTTGTGACTGATTGGCAATATTTTCCTGGTGACTTTTCCTGCAGAGACACATCAAAATATCACTGTGAGTTTGTAAGATAATCTTTCCTTTAGAGTTCTGCTGTTCCTAGTCATTTTGCCCTTGAGGATGGCCGGTTGGCCGCACGGGGATGAGCGTCAGGAGTGAACGGTGACCTGGTTTGCATCGCATTGCTGGTACACATAAGTCTTTAACACAGGCCTTCCACAAGCCACACAACCTCCCAGCATAGCGGGTAGTAATTACTGCTCACCACTTCTCGGAGGAGGAAACGGACGTTCCAAGATATTAAATGGCTTGTTCAAGGTCACGAAGCTCATGAACGACTGGTTCCAAAGCCCCCTGTCCTCTCCACCTTGCCTGGCTGCTCGGAGCCAGGATGAAGTAATTTGGGTAGAGCGAGGTCAGGCCACATCTCTTAACCAAGTGGCCCGCCCTGGGCTTTGCACTTTGCCCTTAGGGCTCCTGAGTTCGGTTCAAGCTCTACCTGACTGGCTAAAAAAAAAATTGTTTCCAACTCTTTTTCTCTTTTCCATCCCCACATTGACCAGAACATCTGTCTTCTTTTGAAAAGGGCTACCTCCATCTCTCTCATTCGATTGTTTCCACGTCTTTGATTGTTTTGGAACAAGTCCGACGGTGGAGACGGAACAGGGAGATCACGAAGACTGTCTCTCCTTTCAAAAATGACCATGATCTCACTTTCACGCCTCTTCCCAGCCCAGTGGAAACTGGAGCACCGCTCGACGAGACGCTGCTGTCACAGGATCCTGCTTACAGGCACAAAAGCTGGGAAATTGCAGAGCCAATCTGGGCCACAGCTCGTGAGCTGGGCTTGAAATGATTCTTCCAGACTGCAGAGAAGACAGCGGCCTGCCCTGAGGCAAACAGGAAATCCCAGAATTTATAGACGACCCCGTTAAAAGGCAAATGTTTTGGAACAAATTGTTCTTCTTTTAAAGCCTTGTTTTCCACTAGTTTTTCTTTCTGGAGTCCAATCACCCCCCCCCCCCCGCCCCCTCCTTTCCACCTTCCCGGTGTCCTTGTTAAACCGGGGCCATGGCGCCACCTGCTGCCTGTCGTGGGCAGCGGGACTCTGCCAGGTCCCGGCCCTGGGTCCTCCCCCTACCTCCGCTGTCCCAAAATGGGTGGGAGAGGACTTTCTGGCTCCTGTCCCGAGGGTTTGTGCTAAAGATCACGTACCAAGCCCCAAGAGAACTGCTTCTGTAGTTACGTGACCTCAAGACTCATGGCAAACTCTTCCCCCATCACTTGTCCTCCAGGAGAGCCAGGGCTGGCTGGCAGAAAGAGCAAGTCAGATGGCATCACCGTCCAAGGCCAGGTCTCCACTCCCTGCAAACCAGCTGTGCCAGCTTTGGACAACCATGTCAACCCAATCAGCCTTGATTCCTTCGGTCCCCTCTGGAGCCACTTTGCTAGGTGGTATGGAAAACGGATATACGTGTGCTTGGCCCATAGGAGGGGCTTAATCAATATTTGTATCCTTTCTCTCCTATTTGAAATATTGCTCATTGGGAAGGAATGGCTTGGGGGGTCTTAGAGGCAAAGGCCAGACCTCAGAAAATTGGTATATTTATCTCCTTATAAGAATGTAAGCTTCAACACTTGGGTAGGACGAGGTGGGCGGATCACCTGAGGTCAGGAGTTCCAGACCAGCCTGGCCAACATGCCGAAGTCCCATCTCTACTAAAAATACAAAAATTAGTCAGGTGTGGTGGTGCATGCCTGTAATTCCAGCTACTTGGGAAGCTAAGGCAGGAGAGTCGCTTGAACCGGGAGGTAGAGGTTGTAGTGAGCCACGCCACTGTACTCCAGCCTGGGCAACAAAGCAAGACTCTCTGTCTCAAAAAAAATAAAAAAAGAAAGTAAGCTTCAAGAGGGTAGGGCACCCCAGTAAAGATAACAAGCCTCTGTAAGGAGTAAGGGCGTGCAGGCTTGAAGTCCTTACACCCCCAGTACCCGCTCAGGAGCTAAGTGACCTTAGGGGAGCTCAGCGTCCTCACTTGTGTCTGGGGACAGTAATAGTAATCATACCTCAAAGGGTGGTTGTGACGCATTGAAATGAGAGAGAGCAATGGGGCTTGCAGGTAGAGGTGTAGGGTTGGAGAGACAACTCTACCTATAGTCATTATTATGAGATGAACACAGTGTCTGACTTACAAACATTTAATAAATATTTGAGCAACGAATGAATGAAAACCTCATAGAACGTAGGTCAGAAGACTTTGCTTAGTTCCAGTTCAGCCACCAACTTGCTTTGAGACATGAAACACCCTGTGCCTGCTCTTCCCCATCCAGAAACCTCTCTTTATTGAGTATAGGACTCTCTGATCGGCACCTCAGTTTTCCCACCTGTCAAACGGGCATGACATTCACCTTACCTGTTGCTCAGAGATACGGAGGAGCTCTGTTGAGGCATATATGTGAAACTGCTTTGAAAAGTTTAAAGAGTAGGCTGGGCACAGTGTCTCATGCCTGTAATCCTCGAACTTGGGAGGACAAAGTGAGAGGATCACTTGAGTCCAGGAGTTTGAGACCAGCCTGGGCAACATAGCGAGACCCCTCTCTACATAGAAAAATACTTTTTAAAAAATAAAATAAAGTAAAGAGTAAAGGAAGGAAGGAAGGGAGTCTTTATTTTCTTTTAGGGTGGTTCCATGTGCCTGGTGGCTTTGCCCTTCCCTAAGTGGGTGTCTGGGGCTCTCTGGAACAAATGGCGTCCCTCCTGACACCAAGTGGTGGTCATATCCAAGCCCCAACTCACTGGCAGCACATCTGGTGAGTTTGACAACACAAACCCGGGGCAAATTAACTCCTTCACTACTGGCACAAGCTGAGCATGCTCCAAGAAGTGGGTTTTCCCTCTAGCAAAGCTCTTTTTCCAACCCAAACGGCATAGGAAAGTGTGTGGTGGGTCTCAGGCATGGTGACTAATTGGGGTGACTCACAGTTGGAGGGAGGCAGATCAGGAAGCAAAACTTGGACCAACTTGGGCCCTATAGAGAGGTGTTTCAGCCCAGTTCGCTGGGCCCTAGAGAGCCATAGAGGATTCATGAGCAGGGGAGAAAGATATCCAGACAGAGACTTCGGGCAACAACATGATGGATAAATGACAGCTAGGACTACAAAGCTCCTCCCGCGCCATGTGATCTAGAGTTAGGGTGACCAACTGCCCTGGTTTGTCTGAGACAAAGGGAGTTTCTGGGACATAGGATCTTTGGTTTTAAAACAATGAAGTCCCAGGATGACTTGGTCACCCTATTCCAGTGTGAATAGCACCTCCTGGAGTTGTGCGATACAGGGACGTCGGCTCTATAATCCACACCTTCCCCCAGTCTCCTCTCTTGCCCTCAAAAATACTTCTCTCCTTTGTTCCATTCCCTCTCAATTCTACTCTGCTGAGCTACAGCTAGTTTAGTGGATTGACACATTGGGATGGATTGCATGCATATCCCATCCAGGTAATATTGTACATTTAAACAAAGGTCTCCTGTAGACAATGTTTTAATCCAGTGGAGTGACTCTAACAGTTAAACGTTTAGCTTATGAGAGATGGGGAAGATGTGGGGGAGGGGGTCAGTGGGGGAGTTTCCATGTCACTCACATCACATCCTGTCAGCAACTATCTATTTCACCTTGCATGGAGTGGGCGCTGTCTTCCTGGATCTCAGTTCGCCAGCCTGCCCTGCCAAGCAAGCTTGCAGGAGCTTGGGTTGCTTAAGTATTCTGTAAATAATGCTGACTCCAGAACTTTGAAGATAGACTCGCAGAATCACAGCAATAGGATCACAGAATGTCAGAGGAGAAACAGATGCTAGACATCATACAGTCCAGGGTCAGAAAATACACTGCACTCACGTTGCCTCTTCCCCCTGCTGTGCCCATGGCAGACATCACTAATCAATCATGACACTGTCTAGCTGAGCTTCTTTGGAGTCTCAGAATATTTCAAGGCATTCAGGGAAACAGTTACCCATGATCTTGAATCTACTAGTTGTAGCTAAGGTTTATTGAATACACTTACTATATTCCTTTTCCCACATCCTCTTTAATTACCATCACTTAAATCACCAACTGTTTGCCAGGCACTTTATATCAGGATTTCTTAACTTCAGCATCGATTTTTTTTTTTTTTTTTTTTTTTTTGAGATGGTTTCTCGCACTGTCTTCTGGGCTGGATTGGAGTGGTGGAGGCTCAGCTCACTGCAATCTCCGCCTCCCAGTTTCAAGTGATTCTCCTTGCCTAAGCCTCCCGAGTAGCTGGGATTACAGGCACCTGCCATCATGCCTGGCTAGCTTTTTTTTATTATTATTTTTTATTTTTAGTAGAGATGGCATTTCACTATGTTGGCCAGGCTGGTCTTGAACTCCTGACCTCATAATCCACCTGCCTCAGCCTCCCAAAATTCTGGGATTATTGGCATGAGCCACCCGCCTGGCCAAATTTTTTTTTTTTTTTTTTGAGACAGTTTCTCACTCTGTTTCCCAGGTTGGAGTGCAGTGGCACAATCTCGGCTCACTGTAACCTCCCAGGTTGAAGTGATTCTCCTGTCTCAGCCTCCCGAGTAGCTGGGGATTACAGGTGTCTGCCACCACACCTAGCTAAATTTTGTATTTTTGTAGAGACTATAATCATGCCTGTAATCCCAGAACTTGGGAGGACAAAGTGGGAGGATTGCTTGAGTCCAGGAATTTAAGACTAGCCTGGGCAACATAGTGAGACCCCTCTCTATGTAGAAATGTAAGTTTTTAAAAATCAAATTTAAAAATACAAAGAGTAAAGGAAGGAAGGAAGGGAGTCTTTATTTTCTTTCAGGGTGGTTCCATGTGCCTGGTGGCTTTGCCCTTTCCGGAACTGGTGCCTGGGGCTCTCTGGAACAAATGGTCCTGTTAGCCAGGCTGGTTTCGAACTCCTAACCTCAAGCGATCTGCCCGCCTTGGCCTTCTAAAGTGCTGGGATTATAGGCGTGAGCCCCTGTGCCTGGCCAGCATCATTGATATTTGGGCTGGATGATTCTTGGTGTCAGGGGCTGCCCTGTAGGACGTTTAGCAGCATCCCTGGCCTCTATGCACAAAATGCCAGTAGCACGCCCTCCCCCTAAGATGTAACAACCAGCACTGTCTCCAGACATCACCAAATATCCCCCTGGGTGTGGGATTAGAGAGGGGACAAAGTTGCTCCTGGTTGAGAACTACTGGTTTCCGAATTATCTCTCATCTTCACCACATTCCTCTAGAGCAGATTTTTCTGGATTTTTATTTTACAGATGAAGAAACTGAGGCCAAGAAGGAGCCGGAGATGAACTGGTAACAAAAGCAGGATGCAGAGCTCCAGTTCCCCTCTTAGGCTGGGAAATTCCGCTTGGCTCATTGTCTTCAGCAGCAAACTGCCTGGTGTGGGGGATGCGGGGGAGACTAGAACCTGTGAGGCTGAGAAAAACCAGATGCCTGATGGATGCTTCCGCACAGGACCAGGGCGCTGGAGGTAGACGGGGCCTGGTGCCGCGTGGCAAACATTGTGGGCTCTTTCTTATCCTGCAAATGGCTCTGGGCGTGGGGACAGCCCAGGGAAGAGGCTGTCTGTGACCATATGGTGCTTGCCAGTGGCACTGAGGCTGTTACAGGCAGTGGTGGCAACTCCACTAATAATACTCCCTTCTCTCCAACACTGACAAGACTCTCCCCACTTCATGGGAAGCACATGAAATCTGGCCTTGCCTCCAGAGATTTGGGATTGAAAACCTGACAGTTTGAACGTACAGCCCGTGGGCAATGTTTCCTTTCTCCAGGGCTTGTGTCTGTGCCAAGAATTCCTAACAAAGGGAGAAAAGATTAATTAATTTTAAAAATCCATTAAAAATGCTCATGAAACTGACTAGTAAGAAACTGTCCGTCTTTTTTTTTTTCCTTGGTAGTGATCAAAATGTCATGAGTTTCTACACACATATTTTACAGACGTTCCATAAATCTTCCCGTGGTGCCTCTTCTCTATAAGTAAGGTCCCTTGGGAAGTCATTGAGGCTTCCTCACTACATGTATTCAAGAGAAAATTGGTTGTAACACTTAGAAAGGCGGCTGTCCGGGAGGGGAGGGAGGGCTGGGGGTGTGGAGAAGCTAGTCCAAGTTCAGTTGCCAAAGACAGAGAGACAAGGAAGCCTCCTTTTCTTGGAAATTCCTGAAATTTCCAAACTGTCTTTTACTTCTCATGCACAAATAATCTCTTTGTGCTATCTTTTTATCCCTTTTATTTATTTATTTCTAATCGCCAAAGGGGTCATTCTTTCGCACAAAATCTGAAAAAGTAGACGGAAGTAGAAAGAAAGATACAACCAACCAAACAAAAATCCCACCCCAAATTCCAAGGTTTTTTTGTTTTGTTTTTATTTTGTTTTGAAAGGGTTTTCTTGGGCAGTGTGACAGCACCGCCGCCGTTTCAGCGATGGGGGCCCAATGTTAGTGACAGTTCCCCAGGGAGCTTGTTAACATTGCAGATTGCCCCAAGCCTGCACCCCTGAGAGTGGGAGTTTGTAGGTTGGGGGGTTGGGTCCCACGAATCTGTGTTTTTAATAAGCCCTTGGGTGACTCTGAGGAGGGCGGTCATCGGACCACACTTTGAGAAATAATGAGTTTCAGATTTTTCAGACCCTCAGCAAATCTGAGATGTGAAAATCCAGATTTAAAACAAAAATTGGGGGCTAATGATTTGTTTTCTGGAAGGGCTGGGCTTAAATAGGCATTTCCCTGAGTGCCGTTAACATATGATTCTGTTCACACTCGGTGATTCAGCGACGCAGCCAGGACTTCATCTGCACCACTCTGGGCCAATACGGCATGCCGCCACCTTTTTACAGAGCAGCGTTGACGCCCATCTGCTCAAATAAATTAACGTTTCCATCTCAAATAACTCATTTGGCTGGATCATTGAGGTTACACGCCAACCTGAAGAGGGAGGGGAGGCTTCAATACAGGGGAAGGGGAGAGGCAGGAAAGGCATTTTGCAACGTTTAAGTTGCAAGTAATATCGTTGCATTTTTGTAGCCAGAAAGGAGGGGTGAGTAGATGAACACAGCTACTAGTGTAATTCACATGCTCCGCTTAATGATCTCCTTTTCATGATTCCTACTGATGCTTTGGAGTAGGGTGCAGCTTGCAGCTGGATTCGCTGCTGGGCGTGATATTCCCTGTGCAAAGACACTGTGGAGTTTGTGTGAGCACATTGTGTATGCATGGGCATGAGTGTGTGTATGGGGGGGCGGGGGTAAGGGGTGGGGGATTGTTCTGCAGAAGATTCTGATGCTCAGTGGAACGTACAGAGAACACACAGTGGAGACAGCAGGTAGTTTCTTTTTTTAATGGGCTTTATTATTTACAATAGTTTTGGACTTTCATTTTGAGAGTTTCACTGCAAAATTGAACAGCAGGTACAGAGATTCCCCATATACTTCCTTTCTGAAACATGCATGGCCTCACTGACCAACAGCATCCTGCCCCAGAGTGGTACATTTGTTACAGTTGGTGAACTTACACTGACAAATCCTTGTCTCCCAAAGTCCATAGTTTACATATTTTTTTTTTTTTTTTTTTGAGACAGAATCTCACTTGGTCACCCAGGCTGGAGTGCAGTGGCACGATCTCAGCTCAATGCAACCTCTGCCGCCCGGGTTCAAGCGATTCTCCTGCCTCAGCCTCTGGAGTAGCTGGGATTACAAGTGTGTACCACCACGCCTGGCTAATTTTTGTGTTTTTAGTAGAGACAGGATTTCATCATGTTGGCCAGGCTGGTCTCGAACTCTCCACCTCAGGTGATCCGCCGGCCTCCACCTCCCAAAGTGCTGGGATTACAGGTGTGAGCCATCATGCCCGGCTGTAACTTTTTACTTTGAAATAATTTTAGAGTTAGAAAATAAGGTGCAAAAATAGTGCAGGGTTCCTGTATAACCCCCACCCAGGTTTCTCTACTCTTAACAGCTCACCTAACCATCCTACCATGATCAAAACCATCCAACATCTGTTCATTACTATTAACTAATCTAAGCTCCTATTTTGGTCTCATTGATTTTTGCACTTACGTCTTTTTTCTGGACAACAGATAATTTCAAGTCAGAGATCTGGGTGTGAATCCAGCCCTGTCACTCAAAAATTGTCCAAGTCAGATCGTCTCTCTGAACCTTGATTTCTTCTCTGTAAGATGGGAGGTAACAATAGCCACTTAATAGGGTCCTTGCGAAGATGAAATGCAAAGGCACGTGCAGAGCTTGGCACACAAGTAGGCACTGATGTTGGTTTTATTTTCCTACCCTCTTTCAAAGAACCATCCTCAAGGACAAATGGGCATTCGCATAAATTCCTGTCGGACCAGTTTGACTTCATCTCAGCTGCTGGAGCAAGTTTCTCTATTTTGGGGGGAAAAGAAAAGAAGAGGCAGTAGGCATAGAGATTAATTAGGAAGCTATTACAACAGCCCGTGTGCAGGGCCGGGTGCGGTGGCTCACGCCTGTAATCCCAGCACTTTGGGAGGCCAAGGTGGGTGGATCACGAGGTCAAGAGATCGAGACCATCCTGGTCAACATGGTGAAACCCTGTCTCTACTAAAAATACAAAAAATTAGCAGGGCATGGTGGCGCGTGCCTGTAATCCCAGCTACTCAGGAGGCTGAGGCAGGAGAATTGCCTGAACCCAGGAGGCGGAGGTTGTGGTGAGCTGAGATCACGCCATTGCACTCCAACCTGGGTAACAAGAGCAAAACTCTGTCTCAAAAAAAAAAAAAAAAAAAAAACAGTCCGTGTAAGCTAAGTCTCCACAGCGGCCACAGAGAGATAATAAGAGAAAAAGATTAATAAACATTTCAAATGCAGAATAAAGAGGAGCTGTTGGCTGATTGGCTAGGCAGAGTTAAATGGGAGGAACCAATAATTAAAAGACTATGAGTTGGAATGACTAGGAAACTGGCCATCTCTTTAGGTGAAGTGAGCAAGAGAAAAAGGCAAGAGAGAAGTGAGAAACCATGACCCTAACCAGCACTTGTCAAGTCCCTGGTGCTTGTACCCCATGCTTAGTACTTTCTAAGTGTGATTTCATTGAATTCATCTAAGAATCCAAGAAAACTGAGACACAGGGAAATTGAGTCATTTGCCCAAGTACTTTTGTTGGAAGTACTAATGTTGGAGGTGTTAAAACTTGCGCTCTGAATGAAGAGACCCCCCAACAGTCTTGATGTGAGCAACATGACTGTTTATTCACCTGGGTGTAGGCGAGCTGAGTCCAAAAAGGGAGTCAGCGAGGGTTGTGGGATAGGAGTTGGTTTTATAGGTTTGCGTTAGGTGGTGGAAAGTTACAGAAGTTACGGTTTAGGGTGGTTTTTTTTGCAAGCTGGGAGGGGGTCGTAGGGTCTGGAGTCACGAGGTTGACCAAGGTTAGTTACAAACTCCAATGGCCTTATGAATTGGGGAGGGAATAAGGAACAATAGAGTGTCTCAGAGTTAAGTAGGCACCGTAGGGGTTGATCATTTCTTCCTCTTTTCATGGTCTTCCAGTTACTTCAGATTTTCTAGGAACTCATCTGGAGGTCCATGCAGGTCACAGAGGTTACCACGGCGTCCATGGTGCTGTCAGTCAGCCTAAAACACCTTACGGAAGGCACCTGCGGGCGGTACCAACTACCTAATTTGTAAGGCTCACTGCAAAATGAATTCAGTGTCTTTTGTTCAGAATGTATTAAGAATTTCAAGATTACGGTAGCTCATGCCTATAATCCCAGCACTCTGGGAGGCCGAGGCAGGCGGATCCCCTGAGGTCAGGAGTTCGAAACCATCCTGGCCAAAATGATGAAAACTTCTTTCTACCAAAAATACAATAATTAGCCTAGCATGGTGGCAGGCACCTCTAATCCCAGCTACTCGGGAGGCTGAGGCAGGAGAATCACTTGAACCTGGGAGGCAGAGGCTGCCATGAGCTGAGATCGCGCCACTGCACTCCAGCCTGGATGACAGAGCGAGACTCTGTCTCAAAAAAAAAAAAAATTAATTTCAAGACAGCCGACGGTAGAATATTAAACCAAACACATGGGCCCTGTGTCACTGCACAGCTGCAGGCCCACCAAGTCTGTATGAAGGCAGACATGAAGGTCGATTTTAAGAGGAGATGAGACCTCAGGCAGAGCTTTGAGGGCAGACTGGCACTTAGGGTCCCACTAAGAGCGACCAACAAAAGAAACTCACAAGGAGTCATCAGCAGGTAGGAGGAAGACTGGGAGGCACAGTGACACCCACCAAGGGGGAAAAAGTGACACAAAAGAGGGAGAGACCAGTGAAACCAAATACAGCAAAAGAGTTAGGAGCCTGAGGATTAAGCTGTTCTACGATCAAAAAGACACCTTGCAGGCCAGGCGCAGCGGCTCACGCCTGCAATCCCAGCACTTTGGGAGGCCAAGGCGGGCAGATCAGTTGAGGTTAGGAGATCGAGACCGGCTTGGCCAACATGGCAGAGCCCCGTCTCTACTAAAAATACAAAAATTAGTCACGTGCAATGGTGGGCATCTGTAGTCCCAGCTACTCGGGAGGCTGAGGCAGGAGAATCACTTGAACCTGGGAAGTGGAGGTTGCAGTGAGCTGAGATCACGTCACTACACTCCAGCCTGGGCAACAGAACGAGACTCTGTCTAAAAAATAAGACACTTGCACTTGAAATGTTCACCACAGCGCAATTCACAATTGCAAAGATATGGAATCAATCTAAGTACTCACTAACGAATGAATGGATTAGGAAAATGTGATTTATATATATATATATATACACACACACACATGGTGTGTGTATATGTGTGTGTTTATATATATACATCATATGGCATATATATATATGTATATATCACATGGTATATATTATAGGTATATTATGTATATACCATGTGATATATATATATACACACACACATTTATATATAATGAAATACTATTCAGCCATAAAAAAGAACAAAATGAATAGAACTGAAGGCCATTATCCTATATGAAACAACTAAGGAACAGAAAAGCAAATACCACATGTTCCCACTTGTAATTGGGAGCTAAGTTACAGGTACACAGAGGCATATGGAGTGGTACCATGGACACAGGAGACTCAGAAGCAGGGAGGGAGTGAGGGATGAAAAATTACCTATTGTGTACAATGCACACTTTTCGGGTGACAAGTACACTGAACACCAAGATTTCACCACTATACAATTCATCCATGTTATCAAAAACCACTCATACCCCTAAAACGATTGAAAAAAAACCTTTTTTTTTTTGAGATGGAGTCTCGCTCTGTTGCTGGAGTGCAGTGGTGCCATCTCAGCTCACTGCAACCTCTGCCTCCTCGGTTCAAACGATTCTCCTGCCTCAGCCTCCCAAGTAGCTGGGGATTACAGTGTCTGCCACCCTAATTTTTGTATTTTTAGTAGAGACGGGGTTTCACTAAGTTGGCCAGGCTGGTCTTGAACTCCTGACCTCATGATCCGCCTGACTCGGCCTCCCAAAGTGCTGGGATTCCAAACGTGAGCCACTGCACCCGGCCGCGATTGAAATTTAAAAACAAAATGATGCCCGTGTATTTGCTGATTGAGACGTTTCTGTTGGCTCGTGGGACCCCAACTCGCAGGAATGGGCAGAAGTCGGGCTGCAACATACAGAGAACTTAATGGAAGTGTGTGAGCAGCTGAAGTAACCCAGGCGTTCTCATCTCGAGAAGCTCTTCCATTGCCAAGATCAGAGGCAAGTTGATGTCACTACAAAAGTGATTTTTAAACAAAGTCAAACCGCTTAAAGACTGCCTCTTCTTTAGGCCCCATGAGTACTAAGCAATGGCTTCCTCTTTTTTTTTTTCTTTTCTTCCTCCTCCCACTTAGCCTCACAAATGGTTGGCAGACTCTATCCTTAAATGGTGGCCAGGGACTGGAGCTGAAAACTCCTTTGAGGATTCTTCTTCAGCAACCACTAAAATCTCTGTCTGGAGATGCAAATGCTGCCGCCGAGGCTTCAGAGCGGGCAGGGAGGCTCAGATCCAGCCAGAGGCTACTTTCTTTCCTTTGTCTGGACAATTGCAACCAGGAGGGAGAAATCATCATAGGCTGTTTATTTGTAGACACTGGCTGGGGTGTTGGTCTCATTCTGAAATAAAGATACTAAAAGGGAAATAGGCAGCCCATAACCCGTACACACCTAGCCCCGCAAAAAGGAAATTCCCCTTCAGTTTCACAGCCTTAAGTGTCTTCAGCTTTATTCTACTTTTCCTTTCCAAGCTATCAAGTCCCAGAGCACCCCCAGTCCACTGGAAAGTCCTCCAAACTTTGACCTTCTCTCAAAACATGTAGATCACCACCTATGTTAGCCTTGAACACCTAGATTTTTTTCATGACCAGTTAATTCCTGAGTCTAACAGTCTGAGTTTTCAGAGATTTCTCTCTCTCTCTTTTTTTTTTTTTTTTAAATACTCTCCTCTGTCACCCAGGCTGAAGTGCAGTGGTGCAATCTTGGCTCACTGCAACATCTGCCTCCCGGGTTCAAGCGAGTCTCCTGCCTCAGCCTCCCAAGTAGTTGGGATTACAGGCATGCACCACCATGCCCGGCTAATTTTTTGTATTTTTGTATTTGTATTTTTAATAGGGGTTTCTCCATGTTGGTCAGGCTGGTCTCGAACTTGCGACCTTAGGTGATCCACCCGCCTTGACCTCCCAAAGTGCTGGGATTGTAGGCGTGAGCCATCACACCTTGCCAATTTTTTGTATTTTTAGTAGAGATGGGATTTCACCATGTTAGCCAGGAAGGTCTTGATCTTCTGACCTCATGATCAACCCTATTCAGCCTCTCAAAGTGCTGGGATTACAGGTGTGAGCCACTGTGCCCAGCCAAGATGTCTCCTTTTTAAGAGTCATAGGAAAGGTCTGTTCTGCGGCAAAAAATTTAATTTTTGTTTGTTTTTGGTTTTTGTTTTGTTTTCGAGACAGAGTCTCACTCTATTGCCTAGGCTGGAGTATAGTGGCACGATCATAGCTCACTGCAGCCTCAAACCAAGCAATCCCTCCTCAGCCTCCTGAGTAGCTGGGACTACGACTCAGCACCACGCCCACCTCCCATCTGCTTTTACGTGCGTCTGCCCAGAAGGGACACCACAGACAGTGCCTGATGGCCAGGGCTAGTCACTAAGCCTCAACCTAGCCACATAAGATGAGGAAAAAGACATGAGCACAGTGGATATTCAATGGCCATGACTGTCTCTGCCATAGACGGAAAGTTATTTCCATGGCTAATCCCACTCTGCAGACTAAATCCTGCCGAAAGTTTGGGTTAGTATCTTTCTAGAGTATCCTCTACTATTTGTACATTTATGTATATTACTTATAACTTACTCTACTATACAGTCAAGTATGATATCTAATATTTCTTTTTTTTTTTTTTTTTTTTTGAGACAGAGTTTCGCTCTTGTTGCCCAAGCTGGAACGCAATAGCGCGATCTCGGCTCACTGAACCTCTGTCTCCCAGGTTCAAGCGATTCTCCTGCTTCAGCCTTCCAAGTAGCTGGGATTACAGGCATCCACCACCATGCCCAGCTAATTTTTGTATTTTTAGTAGAGACAGGGTTTCGTCATGTTGGCCAGGCTACTCTCGAACTCCTGACCTCAGGTGATTCGCCCTCCTCAGCCTCCCAAAGTGCTGAGATCAGAGGCGTGAGCCACCGCGCCTGGCCCTGATATGTAACATTCCTTTTACAAAAATGGGACCATGCTTTGCACCAGCTCTTGCAATATGATTTTTTCACTCCATGACATATCTTGGATATTCATTCTAGTAAACGCTGAGCTAAAATGCGAGTTAACAACAGAACAGTGAGAGTAAACTGCATTCTCTTTGGTGCTCCCTGCTTTGGCCCTGAGTTCCTGGGCCCCAGGCCACAACCTCTCACCACCGATGCCATTGATTGAGACTTCCCTGTTTACCAGGCATAGGGCTAAGTGACTTACGTGACTCTTAACAGCCCCATGAGGTTGATACTATCTGTCTCCAGTATTCAGCTGATGTGCCTGTAGCTCAGAGAGGTGAAGGAGTGAACCATCTGAGGTCACACAGCTGGCAAGTGGCAAGAGGCGACCTGGCAGACTCCAAAACCTGGATTTTCTCCTCTTTCTCTCCAGTGGTACATGCATTTCACTCAAGGTCCAGCCTGGGCATGGTACATTATAGGTGCTAAGTCAATATTTATTGAATAAATGGCTAAGAGGTGTCCTCAGACTGAATGGAGCCCCCCAAACTACCTGGAAATGGCTGTTGGCATCTATAATATTTACTGTCAATACCACTCATCACACTTAAATAAATTGTGTCCTTGCATTTGTATTCTTAGGATACTGTAAGCTCTGGCCAGGCATGGTGGCTTATGCCTGTAATCTCAGCACTTTAGGAGGCCAAGGTGGGTGGATCACGAGGTCAGGAGATCGAGACCATCCTGGCTAATACGGTGAAACCCCGTCTCTACTAAAAATACAAAAAATTAGCTGGTCGTTGTGGTGCACTTCTGTAGCTCCAGCTACTCGGGAGGCTGAGGCAGGAGAATCTCTTGAACTCTGGAAACAGAGGTTGCAGTGAGCCGAGATCGCACCACTGCACTCCAGCCTGGGTGACAGAGCAAGACTCCATCTCAAAAAAAAAAAAAAAAAGGATACTGCAAGCTCCTAAGGACCTAAACCACGTCTTTCCTACTATGCATTCCCAATTTCCACCAACACACAGAAACGCAGCATTTAGATGCATGGGGGTGTACAAGCTCCAGCTCTCTAGTTCAGGGCTTCCCAGCTTCAGCACCATGTCTCTTATCTGGGTGACCCAGCAGTCTCCCGCCTGGTCCCCAACTCCCTTTTTGTTCCCCACAGGCTGTTCTCCTTGCAGAAGCCAGAAGCACTCTTTGGAAGGTTACATGAGAGCATCTCCTGCCCTGCCGGGACCCCCGGGCTCCATCACACTTTGAAACCCCCAGATCTCCCTTGGGCTGTGTGTGCTCCGCTGATCTGCACTGAGGATGCCTCCTCCCAGCTCCTGTCCCCTCTGCCTGAGACCTCCACCTACAGACACCCTTTGCTCTCCCTGGGTCTCTCCCTAAACACCCATCACCAGAGGCCTTCCTGACACAAGCCTTGAAGAATACACCCCTGTCTTTTCCAGCCCAGAAGTTTCTACCTGGACACGAATGACATTTAGAGCCTGATGATTCTTTGTTTGCGGGGGACAGGCTGTCATGTGCATTGTCCCTGGCCCTTGCTAAATGACACCAGCACTCCCCACCCAATGTGACAACCAAAAATGCCTCCAGACACTGACAAATGTCCCTTACTGGGCAACACTGCCCCAGATGAGAACCACTTCGCTAATTGATCAGCATGTACACAGTGAGCTCCCAAAACGCTGAAAGGATGATTCTATTCTTTTTTTTTTTTTTTTTTTTGAGACTGAGTTTCTCTCTTGGTGTGCAATGGCATGATCTTGGCTCACTGTAACCTCCGCCAGCCGGGTTCAAGCAATTCTCCTGCCTCAGCCTCCCCAGTACCTGGGATTACAGGTGCCCACCACCATGCCCAGCAAACTTTTTTTTTTTTTTTTTTTGAGATGGAGTTTCACTCTTGTTACCCAGGTTGGAGTGCAATGGCGCGATCTCGGCTCACTGCAACCTCCGCCTCCTGGGTTCAGGCAATTCTCCTGCCTCAGCCTCCTGAGTAGCTGGGATTACAGGCACGCGCCACCATGCCCAGCTAATTTTTGTGTTTTCAGTAGAGATGGGGTTTCACCATGTTGACCAGGATGGTCTCGATCTCTTGACCTTGTGATCCACCCACCTTGGCCTCCCAAAGTGCTGGGATTACAGGCGTGAGTCACTGTGCCCGGCCCGCAAACGTTTTTTTATTTTTAGTAGAGACGGGGTTTCACCATGTTGGCCAGGCTGGTCTCAAACTCCAGACCTCGTGATCCACCTGCCTCGGTCTCCCAAAGTGCTGGGATTACAGCTGTTAGCCACCATGCCTGGGCAGGATGATTCTATTCTAAGAAGCTAGGAGAACATTCCAGAACCCCTCTGGAAATTACTCAGACCACCAAGCAGGGAAGCTCAAGAAGAAACCTAAGGCTGGACGTGGTGTAATACCAGCACTTTGGGAGGCTGAGGCAGGCAGATCACTTGAGCTCAGGAGTTCAAGAGCAGCCTGACCAACGTGGGAAAACCCCGTCTCTACTAAAAATATAAAAATTAGCTGGGCATGGTGGCACACCCCTATAATCGCAGCTACTTGGGAAGCTGGGGCAGGAGAATCACCTGAATCCCAGAGGGAGAGGTTGCAGTGAGCTGAGATGGTGCCACTGACTCCAGCCTCGGCAACAGAGTGAGACTGTCTCAAAATTAAAAAAAAAAAAAAAAAGAAGAGCCCTAAGGTTTGTCTTCCGTTAAATAAAGGCAGACCTTTAAGCAAAGGTGTTCTGTGAAAAAGACTTTCTGGAATGTAGAGGGGGAAGGCGTACCCCTGGGGGCAGTGAGGATTAAATGAAATAAGACAGACAAAGTGCTTAGCAGAGGAGTATCAAATGGAAAGTGTCAATTGGTATTATTATTGTTATTATTATTCTATGTTCAGGAATCTGCACATAGCCCTTCACTCCTCAGAGAGTGCAAACAGAGGCCAGGCACGGTGTCTTACGCCTGTAATCCCAGCACTTTGGGAGGCCAAGTTGGTTGGATCACCTGAGGTCGGAAGTTCAAGACCAGCCTGACCAACATGGAGAAACCCTGTCTCTACTAAAAATACAAAATTAGCTGGGCGTGGTGGCACGTGCCTGTAATCCCAGCTACTCGGGAGGCTAAGTCAGGAGAATTGCTTGAACATGGGAGGAAGAGGTTACGGTGAGCCGAGATCGCGCCATTGCACTCCAGCCTGGGTAACAAGAGCGAAACGCCGTCTCAAAACAAGAGAGAGTGCAAAAAGATGCTGGTGGACAGCACAGCTGCTCAGTGGGTAGAGCAAGAACATTCCTGACTAGGAGAGTGTAGAGAAGATCTCATTTTAGAGCAGAAAAGAACATTCGAGATTATTTGGATCAACCTGTCACTTTACAAGTAAGGAAGTAGGCCAGGCAAGGCGCCTCATGCCTGCAATCCCAGCACTTTGGGAGGTCAAGGCAGGAGGACCACGTGAGTGTAGGAGTTTGAGACCAGCCTGAACAACAGAGCGAGATCCAGTCTCTATTGAAAAACAAAAATCAAGTAAGGAAGTAGAGTGAAAGTACACGGGGGTGGTGTGAAATGACTTGTCCAAGGTCACAGAGAACATGAAGGGCGGGCCTGGGGCCAGAGCTCAGGCTTCCTGCCCCACCCAGGGGCTGCCTGTTTCCACTGTTTAGTCTGTCACCGAGGAGTGGATGGGAGGGCCGTGCTCACAGACATGTTCCAGAGACATTGCTGGTCGAAATTCAAATTCATGTACAGTATTTTTAAGAAACGTTTCCATAGAGATGCACAAATAATTGGAAACAATTATCCCTTATCTGGACAGAAAAGAGCCATTCATTGGAATAGGATGTGTAGCGTGAGTTGGGGTGACGGTCCTGTTGACCGGGAGGGATGGTCAGAAAAGCCAGGCTGAGAGCTGGGAGATTCGGGATTACAAGCCAACATTCCATGAGTGAGGCTGGATATCATTTTTGGCGGGGCAGGAGGGATGGGCTCTTGCTCTGTTGACCAGGGTGGGGTACAGTGGTGTGACCATAATTCACTGCCACTTCAAATTCCTGGGCTCAAGTCAACCTCCCACCTCAACCTCCCAAAGTGTTAGAATTATAGGCATGAGCCACCATGCCCAGCAACTGAATTTTTTTTTTTTTTTTGAGACAGAGCCTTGCTCTGTTGCCCAGGCTGGAGTGCAGTGGTGTGATCTCTGCTTACTGCAGCCTCTGCCTCCTGGGTTCAAGTGATCCTCCTGCCTCAGCCTCCCAAGTAACTGGGATTACAGGCGTGTCACTACACCCAGCCAATTTTTTGTATTTTTAGTAGAGATGGGGTTTTGCCATGTTGGTCAGGCTGGTCTCGAATTCCTGGCCTCAAGTGATCTGCTCACCTTGGCCCCTCAAAGTGCTGGGATTACAGGCATGAGTCACTGTGCCAGGCCTGAAATCTTGTGATATTCCCATATGCACATCGCTAATGCCCAGCTTATGTGTCCACTGAACAAGCATGGGCTGGGTCTTTCTTTATGCCAGGCCCAGGGAAGGTGCTGACGACACAATGACAGCCCCTTATCTTTCCTTTTTTTTTTTTTTTTTTTGAGACAGTCTCCCTCTGTCACTGCAACCTCCGCCTCCTGGGCTCAAGCGAGTCTTGTGCCTCAGCCTCCCCGAGTAGCTGGGACTACAGGCACGCACCACCACGCCTGGCTAATTTTTGTACTGTTTTTTTTTAGTAGAGGCAAGGTTTTGCCATGTTGTTGAGGCTCGAACTCCTGACCTCAAAGGATCCGCCCACCTCAGCCTCCCAAAGTGCTGGGATTACAGGCATGAGCCACCGCACCCGGCCTCCTTTTCCTTTTCAGGCTTTTAGAGGCCACCGGCATTCTTTGGCTCCTGGCCTTTCCCTTGCGTCACTCCAACCTCTTGCTTCTGTCTTTACACCTCCTTCTGCTGATGACACCACAGGCCCTGCATTTTCTAGCCAAGGGGCCCTTGGAAAGGTACTTAGTATCTCTGAAACTGCGTCCTTATCAGTGAGCTGCAGATGGTCAGAAGGCCCACTTTATAGGGTTGATGGGAACGGATTGAATGAGGTCTGTGTCAACGCTGAGCACTATGCCCTGCACACAATTTTATGATAGTGACGGTGGTGATGATCACCACCCCAAGATGGAGAAGTGACTTCTGCCTAGGGCATTAGGAAAAATCTTTTTTTTTTCCTTTTCTTTCATTTGTTTTTTTGTTTTGTTTTGTTGTTTGTTTGTTGCTGCTGTTGTTGTTTTGAAATGGGAGTTTCGCTCTTGTCCAGGCTGGAGTGCAGTGGTGCTATCTCAGCTCACTGCAACCTCCACCTCCCAGGTTCAAGTGATTCTCCGGCCTCAGCCTCCTGAGTAGCTGGATTACAGGCCCCTCCCACCATGCTGGGCTAATTTTTAAATTTTTAGTACAGACGGGGTTTCACCATGTTGGCCAGGCTTGTCTCAAACTCCTGACCTCATGAGCCACCTGCCTCGGCCTCCCAAAGTGCTGGGATTTGGGCGTAAGCCACCGCACCTGGCCCTTCTTTCATTTGGTTTTTTAGAGACACGATCTCTCTCCGCTGCCCAGAATGGAGTGCAGTATTGCGATCATGGCTCACTGCAACCTCAAACTTCTCAGCTCAGGTGATCCTCCTGCCTCAGCCTCCCAAGTAGCTAGGACTACAGGCATACATAGGAAAAACTTTTTTAAAAGGGATCGCTGAACTGGGCCTGATCAAATGACAGTAAGGAATGTGACCAACAGGCAAGGGGAGAAGGGGTGTCCTGGACAGGAGCACCAGTACCGCAGAAGGCATGGGTGGTTGTAGACCAGGGAGGGCCCAAGTGGCCCAGAACGGAAGGTCAGGGTCAGTGCCAGGAGACGGGATAGATGGCAAAGGCATTGAGAGCTAGGGCTTTGGGCTTAGACAGGCACAAGTTCAAGTCCTGCAGCTCTGCATAAGAGCTCTGCAACCTGGGGTACCTCAGTAGCTGCTCCCGCTCTGCCTTTGGGAAAGGCTCATGGGATGAGTGCCTACCCCTAGGCTTGCAGCATTAAAGGCCGTTCTGATTTGGGAGAGGAGCAAGAGGCAGCTTGGAAAGGGCTTTGCAGGCCCGGCCAAGGAGTTTGCGCTCTTCGGGATCACGTCCTTGCTTTTCATCTGCTCTTCATCCCGTGCGCTCCGTCCTTTTTCCTCTGAGCACTGACCTTCTGAATCTTACGTCTCTGTCACTGTTCTCCCGAACTTCAAAATAATAGCATTTGCCAGGCACATTGGCTTATGCCTGTAATCCCAGCACTTTCTGAGGCTGAGGCGGGCAGATCACCTGAGGTCAGGAGTTCGAGACCAGCCTGGACAACATGGTGAAACCCCGTCTCTACTAAAAATACAAAGGTTAGCCAGGCATGGTGGTGTATGCCTGTAATCCCAGCTACTTGGGAGGCTGAGGCAGGGCAATTGCTTGAACCCAGGAGGTGGAGGTTGCAGTGAGCCAATATCATGCCACTGTACTCCAGCCTGGGCGACAGAGCAAGACTCTGTCTCAAAAAAATAAAGAAAAGTCATATGTTCATACATATATATATGATTGAAATAAAATGTTTATGAAATATTTACTCAAAAAAAATAAAGAAAGAAAAGTAATGATAGCTTTTTGTTCATAGGCGGAAAAAATATCACGAGAGCACTGATCATCTGTCAAATGTGGGTAACGACAGCATCGACCTCATATGGTTGCTTTAAGGATTCACAGAGAGAGTGTGCAGAAAGCGTCTGATGTTATAATGTGGGAGGCTAAAAGCTTAGGATCTGAAGTCAGAGGGACTGAGCCCAAATTGAAGCTAAGTCACTTACTAGCTCTGTAATGCGGTCGAGTGACTTAACCTTTCTGAGTCGCAACCTTGTTTGTACGTGCAGATGATCATATCAGTCACAGAGGTTCTTTGTTGGGTATACTAAGAGACCATCTAGGATGCCCTCATTAACTATGATGATGATGATGTCCTTTCTGTTTACCTATAAGACAAATTAGGCCCAGAGAGGGGAAGTGCCTTGCCCAAGGTCACACAGCAAGTTGGTGGTAATCCATCACACAGGCAGCTTCCTATAGGATCCACAGTCCAGGTGAATTTCCGGCATGAGTTCTGGAGATGGGAACCTGAGACGGTAGAAAGCATGCCCCCTCCCTACACCGTTTTCCTGTGTGAAGGACAAGGTAGCATCCCCCACCTGCAGCCTATAAATCCAACCCGGTGGCCGCTGCCTCCCAGGACCGTGTGGCTCTGCCTGCTGAGGAATCAGATGGTACCAGCAGACGGTCTCTCCATGCTACTGGAACCTGCATCGCGCCCATCGTTTATTTTGGACAGGATGCAAGATGAGATATCAAAGAAATCAGCTGCTGGTCAGAGGAAATAGAAAAGGGGCCAGAACTCCACCTGGCTCTGCTGGACACAGAGTAAGCCCCGCTTCCCTGCAAATCCGAATTAGGCTCCCCGATCTTAATCCAACTTTATTAATTGAAATTGACTCGATTCAAAGATAGAAGAGGTAAGCTATTTTCTTGGTTTCAAGCTTTTTGCCAAAAAAAAAAAAGATATATCTACATTTAGAAAAACTGGAGATATTTATAGAATTCGAGTTAAGACTAGAGAGTTTCAAGTAATAGTTGAGGCCAGTGGAAGTAAAGGGTCAGGAGTCCTGGCTCCCCACATTCAAATGAGCCAACGGATGACCTCAAACACATCAGTTCGGGGTTTTATTTTTCCAACATGCTCTGCTGAATAATTGAGCTTTTCAGACCTCTCTGGAACAGATGCTGGTGTGAATAAAGCCTTCCTTTGCTCGAGGCACAACAGAAACACCCCCTAATGCCCAGCCAACGCGCCCACAGGATTTCAACTATTATTCAGGCCAACAGGAGGTATTGCAATTAAGAGATGATTGTCACCAACCCTCTTGAGCAGCAAGCATACGCAAGAAGGTGGTTCCAGGGGAGGGTGGCTCTCTGGGGCCACCATCGTCAGGGTTGGCAGGATTCCACTCTGGGAGTGAGTGACCAGGTCACGGGTGGATTGACACACTGAAATTTTCTTTGGCAGATAGGACATGTTGAAAACAGCAAGGTCAGGAGACCTGGGATCAGAGGTACCCCCAAGTCTCCCCTCCGTTTCCCTCTCTGTAAAATGAACATCTCCAAAAACCAGCCCTCTAAGTTTTATTTTATTTTTATTTTAGTTTAGTTTTATATTATTTTATTTTATTTTTTTGAGATGGAGTCTCCCTCTATCGACCAGGCTGGAGTGCCGTGGTGCGATCTCGGCTTATTGCAACCTCTGCCTCCCGGGTTCAAGGGATTTTCCTGCTTCAGCCTCCCAAGTAGCTGGGACTACAGGCACGTGCCACCACGCCCGGCTAATTTTTTGTATTTTTATTGGAGATGGGGTTTCACCATGTTAGCCAGAATGGTCTCGATCTCCTAACCTCAGATACACCCACCTCGGCCTCCCACAGAGTTGAGATTACAGGCATGGGCCACCACACCAGGCCTATTTTTATTTTTATTAATGAGTTTGTGTATTTATGTATTTATTTATTTATGTTTTAGAGACAAACTCTCTCTGTTGTCCAGGCTGGAGACCAGTAGCGCTATCAAAGCTCACTGCAGCCTCCAAACTCCTGGGCTCAATGACTCCTCCTGCCTCAGCCTCCCGAGTGACTGGGACTACAGGTGTGGTCCACCACCCTGGGCTACATTTTTTATTTTTTGTAGAGACAGGGTCTCCCCATGTTGCCTAGCCTGGGCAAACATAGGTTTCAAATGATTCTCCTGCCTCAGCCTCCCAAAGTGTCAGAATTACAGGCATGAGCCACCACTCCTGGCACCTCCAAGTTTTAAAATATTGAATAGCCCTCAAAGAAAATCAAACTGCTGTGTCTCAGAGGTACAGGATTCTTCTGGAAGCTTGCAGAGTGTTAAGAAGTTCAAGGAAACCCACTCTGGTTGTAGAAGTCATATTAGTCCCTAGGATCTGAAAACACGTAGCTGAGAACGGCTGAAGGCCATGGCTGAAGACCAGGGTAGGAACTGTCTTTCCCCCGCGGGAAACAGCAGCCTTTTGTTCCGCCAGTTTCTCATACCAAAATCAAAAAGTTATCAAGGGAAACCCCCCACATCAATTACTATTGTTAGGATGAATAACAATAGAACTGCCCTCCGCTTCAGCCTGTCTAGGATTCAAAGGTGCTTTTTGAATGCTATTCCATTCATCTTCGCTGTAACCTTGGAAGTATTCCATTAGGCAAAATCTGTATTATTTTTGCCCCTACAAAATCTGTAGTGCCATTCTCTTGATGGAAAAATTCATCGAGCTACGATCTGAAAGGAATAATGGGGAGAAAATACTGGGGGTGGTCTGAACTCATATGGACAGTTAGAATAACTCCCAGACTTAAAATGCTGTGCCTCGACCTCTGCCGTGGCGGGGAAGTGTCGATTTTGAAGGGTCAGGGCCCGGAAGCCCCTTCTGATGGTCTGAGCACCAGGAAGCCTTTAGGTTCACTGAGTCTGCGTCTCCTGAAATAATATTATTTATTATTCTTGGCTGTGCTGCTCACTTACCGAGTGGCTTTAGGGACTCATTCTAACCTCTCCACTTTCCTCGTTTGTAAATGGGTTAATTATATTTGCCCACCTCACAGAAGTGTTGTGCAGTTAAAACAATTAAAAGTGAAACAGAAAGGCACTCTCTTCATATGGTGGGCTGCCTGAGAATTCCTAACTCTGCCTGCGGTGAACCTCCCTTACGTGCATGGTTGTAGTCCCGGCCGGCACTCACCAACTGGTGATCAGTTCTGCAATCAGCAAACTTAGTGCGGGGTAGGGTGGTGGGGGGCACCTGGGGCAGGGCAGGACTGGAGTGCAAGTCCCAGCCCTTCCAGTTCCTGGCTGTGTGACCTTGGGTAAGCCGCCTAACCTCTCTGAACCCCTGTTTCCTGCTTTACGAAGTGGGAAGACCCATATTCGTCCCTTTAGGGTTGCTGTAAGAATTCAGTGAAACTCCTGTCATTTAATCGGTGCTTGATAAAGGACATCTATTACGAGGGCCTGTCATTTCCCATCAGACCTAACAACTTAATGAAGTGCTTACGAAATGGGCGGCACTTGTACCGCTGACGGGAAACAAGAAGAGGGTTTTAGGCGATACGTGGAATTTCTTAGATATATGGAATCAGGGAACATTAGAAGAGGGACATCAAACTTGTGATTTTAACACTGTTAGTGATTAGAATGAGGCTAAGTTGTTAGAACATGAGTTAACTAAAAAATTATACTAAATGGGCTGGGCGCGATGGCTCACACCTGTAATCCCAGCACTTTGGGAGGTCGAGGCGGGTGGATCACGAGGTCAAGAGATCGAGACCATCCTGGTCAACATGGTGAAACCCCATCTCTACTAAAAATATAAAAAGTTAGCTGGGCATGGTGGCGCGTGCCTGTAATCCCAGCTACTCAGGAGGCTGAGACAGGAGAATTGCCTGAACCCAGCAGGCGGAGGTTGCGGTGAGCCGAGATCGCGCCATTGCACTCCAGCCTCGGTAACAAGAGCGAAACTCCATCTCAAAAAAAAAAAAAATTATACTAAATAAATAATTGGATTGATGTACATAGATAGGGTTTAAAAAAATTTTTTTTTGATACAGTCTTGCTCTGTTGCCCAGACTAGAGCGCAGTGGCATGATGTCAGCTCCCTGCAACCTCCGCCTCCTAGGTTCAAGCAATTGTCCTGCCTCAGCCTCCCAAGTAGCTGGTATTAAAGGCACCTGCCGTCAAACCCAGCTAATTTTTCATTTTTTTTTTGAGATGGAGTCTTGCTCTGTCACCCAGGCTGGAGTGCAGTGGCGCAATCTCAGCTCACTGCAACCTCCGCCACCCAGGTTCCAGTGATTGTCCTGCCTCAGCCTCCTGAGTAGCTGAGATTATAGGTGTGCACCACCACACCTAGCTAATTTTTTGTATTTTAGTAGAGACGGGGTTTCACCATGTTGGTCAGGCTGGTCTTGAACTCCTGGTCTCAAGTGATCCACCCACCTTGGCCTCCCAAAGTGCTGGGTTTACAGGCATGAGCCACTGCGCCTGGCCTTGGTAAAAATGTTTAAGCGGTACATGAAAGACCACAACATTCCCTGTGACAGCATATGGAAGTGCTGGGCTAGTGGCAGATTCTGATCTTAGGTTTACACAGTTATCAGTCATGTGACTGTGGCGAGGCTCGTAAGTCTCTCTGAGCCTCAGTTTCCCGTGTATAAAATGGGCTAGTAAGACCTAGAAGAATAAAAGTAAGATAAGAAAAATGAAAACTACTAAAAAATTGCCAAAGCATGGTCCAATCTAAGACATTTATTGTTATCCCTACTGTGTGGGGATAACTGTGTAGAAACGATCTACACTTATCCACCAGACTGTGAGACAACAGCAGTGATGACACTCATAATCAAGGATGGTTCAATCCCAACTCTGCCAGGCATCAGCTTGCGGCCTTGAGCTGGTTCTTTAAGGTCTCTGAGCCTCCATTTCTTCATCTATAAAAAGGGGCTAGTGGCTGGGCGCAGTGGCTCATGCCTGTAGTCCCAGCTCTTTGGGAGGCCGAGGCGGGCAGATCACCTGAGGTCAGGAGTTTGAGACCAGCCTGACCAACACAGAGAAATCCGTCTCTACTGAAAATACAATATTAGCTGGGTGCAGTGGCACATGCCTGTAATCCAGCTACTCAGGAGACTGAGGCAGGAGAATCGCTTGAACCCAGGAGGCAGAGGTTGCGGAGCCAAGATTGTGTCACTGCACTCCAGCCTGGGCAACAAGAGTGAAACTCTGTCTCAAAAAAAACGAGGAGGGGCGGTTAGTAATAACGTCCTTTGCAATTAAACTCAAAGGGCTAATTTTCCTCTAAGGAACAATAAATCAAAGGAAAAGCCCAACAGCCCGAAGAAAAACAACGTGAAAAGACAATGTACCCCAAATAAAATAGAGATGGCTCTTAAATATGTAAACACATCATCAGTCTCACTCAGAAGATAAATGGTCATTAAAATGACACTGAGGCCAGGTGCAGTGGCTCATGCCTGTAATCCCAGCACTTTGAGAGGCTGAGGCAGGCGGATCACAAGGTCAAGAGATTGAGGCCATCTTGGCTAACGTGATGAAACCCAGTCTCTATTAAAAATACAAAAAATCAGGCAGGCGTGGTGGCACACGCCTGTAGTCCCAGCTACTCAGGAAGCCGAGGCAGGAGAACTGCTTGAACCCGGCAAGCAGAGGTTGTAGTGAGCCGAGATCGCACCACTGCACTCCAGCCTGGGAGACAGAGCAAGACTCCATTTCAAAAAGAAAAAAAAAGACACCCCTGTAATCACAGCACTTTTGGAGGCCAAGGTGGGAGGATTGCTTGAGCCCAGGAGTTTGAGGCTGCAGTGAGCTGTGACTGTGCCACTGCACTCCTGCCCGGGCAACTGAGTAAGACCCTGTCTCTAATTAAAAAACAAAAATTTAAAAAAGAGAGAAACAATAGGCTTTCCAGATTTTCAGTCCAGCTGTGCAGGCTCAAAGGCCCTGGGTCCCTTTCTGTAGGTCCCCGAAGATGGGATGGTGGAGGATGAGAGAATGTGATACCTCTGAAGTTAGGTCATCACCGACCTCAGTCTGGCTTTCTCCCTTTCATCCTGGGCAGGGTCCACCTAGGTGTGGTTTTCCTGTTCCACCCAGCCCTTTAGAGTGGATATCTGCAGGCTAGTTGTCCTGCTGATAAATCGGAATAGGTTGTGACCTCATGTCATCTATCAGGCTCAAGTCAATCTAAGACATGCTGCCTCTTTCCTGCTACACTAAACCTAGCAAGGTGACGCCCCTCTAACACGCCTTCCCTCTGCCAACCCCACATCCGGCATTTAAATTGCAGGAATATCACCAGTGCGACAGTAGATTTCCAGCTGACACCCCTAGGGTAAGCACTAAGGAGCTCCCTAATTATCTAATCCTGAGATGCCCATGAGTGAAGCCGAATGGAGCTCTCCTCTATCAATAAACACGACATGAAGTTCTTTGTCTTCGGTGCAAAGCAAGGCTTTTTCCTGCCATGTGAGAAATACTCCCGCATGATGTATTAAAATCCCTCAAAGAGAGAGAAAGAGGAAAGTAAAATAAATGTATTTCCATGACTCTAAGTACAAATCCCCGTGCGAGGCCCCGTGCGATCCTCAGCTGGGCTGGAGCTATTTTAAAACGAATGAAGCAAACCTGCTCGATTGAAAAATCCTCTGTTACAGGATAGAGATGGGTAAGAAATCAGTGCCGGGGCTCGCAGAGAGCTTGATTGTGGTTATAAACATTACTGGCTGCATCAGCAAAGCTGCTGAGAGTCCACCGTAAACCTTTTGCGAGAGGAATCAGGAGGCAGGGCTGACCAGGCAAATTCAAAACCCGAGCCCGTGTTACTCGGAGGTTTCCTAGGCTGCTAAAAATACCCAGCGATCTGCCTGAAGCAGGGCAAGTGAGGGAAGCCTTTCTTCCTTCTGCCTCCTTGTCACCTGCAAGAAAAGGAGCCAGTTAAGAGGTGACAGGGGAGGAGGCAAATCCATCAGATACAAGGAGCAACGATTTTTGCCATGTGCATTGCTGCACAGCAGGGTGGCAAAGGCGTCTTCCTGCGCTGAAGGGGAGGGTGCCACTTGGAGTTTAGAACAGAGAGAATGTGGATTCAAATCCCAGCTCTGACACTGATTCATGTACATGGTCCTCTGCCCAAGACAGGGGACTTTATAAGCCTCAGTCTTCCCATCTTTAAAATGGACACAATAATGCCAACATGTGAATTGTAAGCTTTAAAGATAATATATGGTAAGTGCTGGGCTCAGAGTGGGTCCTTTCCCAATGGCAGCTGTTATTACTGCTGTGACAACTTAGTGGGAAGAGATAGATACATAAAAGCAACGGGGATCAGGCATGGTGCCTCACACCTGTAATCCCAGCACTTTGGAAGACCAAGGTTGTGAATCACTTGAGATCAGAAGTTCGAGACCAGCCTGGCCAACATGGTGAAATGCTGTCTCTATTGAAAATACAAAAATTAGCTGGACATGGTGGTGCACATCTGTAATCCCAGCTACTTGGGGGGCTGAGACACGATAATCCCTTGAACCCAGGATGAAGAAGTTGCAGTGAGCTGAGATAGCCAAGATTGCATCACTGCACTCCAGCCTAGGTCACAGAGTGAGGCTCTGTGTCAAAAAAAAAAAAAAAAAGCCATTGGAAATCAAGCAAGGAAGAAAACTGCATACAATCCCAGGGTTGTATGGTTTGGACATAAGCACCGGAAAGCTTCTCAGAAAGGAAAAGTTCCCACCAACTCCTCACCCGACCACCAGCCCATAGAAATCTCCCCTAAGCTTCCAAAGCCAGGGAAATGCTAGACTTCCTCAAAGCCTGCCCAGATGTGCCAGCGGTTTGTTCTTCCTTTGCAGCATGGTTGCAATATTCATCCACTCAGCCTGTGTAGAACTGAATGGAATCATTCCCTCTGTCGCCCAGGCGACTCTCAAATGGCAGGTGTGTAATAAATGACTAGGTCAGAGCGCTTGAGTAGATAGTGAGAAATACACTGAGTAGAGAAGGCAGAGAGACACTAATGGATGTGGCGTGTGCATTTGTCAGCATTCAATCAGAGAAGCTGGGTCATCATACATATTTGTGCACATATGCATACGTGTGTGTGTGTGTGTTAGAGACACTTGACCTTACATGATTGTGGGAGCTGGTTAGCAGTCTCTGTAAAGTTGCTGTCTTTGCTTCTGATGCTGGAGCCTGAAGTCCTCAGGGCAGACATTTGGAAAGAGAAGAGGAATGTTATTCAGACACCAACTACTGTGCTGTAATTTGATTCTGACACTAGCCGTTTGAAGTTAGTGTCAGATTCCACAATTTTAAGGGCATGGTTCTCAAGAAGACTGCCCTACTTCAAATACTAGCCACAAGTGGGGTCCTCAGGGCACCTGCTCTTCTGACCAACTGGCTACAAAGCTTAGGGGAGGTTCCCACAACCCCCTTTATATTCACTAATTCGTTAGAACAGCTCACAGAAGCTAAGAAAGCACCATACATCTGACGACAGTTTTATCGTAAGGATACAAATCAGAACCAGTCAGATGAAAAGACACATAGGGCAATGTTTGGGAGGGTCCCAAATTCAGAGCTTCCATGCCTCTCCCCATGGATTTGGGGTACACAGCCCCTCTGGGCACATTCATGGGTTCACCAACCAGGAAGCTCCACTGAGCTTCAGTGTGCAGAGTTTTTATTGGATTTTCTTACGTAGTCAGCTGCCATGTAATTGAACTCAATCTCCATCTCCAACCCCTCCCCAAAGGGCAGGCTGGCTCAGGGTTCCAACCCTTCTCATCATGGTGTTGGTCTTATTGGTGACCAACCCGCATTCTGAGTCATCTTACCTCTTAGCACTAACTCAGGTGTGGTCCAAGAGGTTCATGAAGAACAAAGACACTCCAGTGACACGAGAAATTCCAAGGATTTAGTCTTTTTCCTAGAAACCAGAGATAAAGGCCAGTCAAATTCTTTATTATACAACAGACGCCAAGTCAGGCAGCTCAAGAACTTGCCAGAACACCAGGAGGACTGAAAGAAGCTGATGTTTACTATGGACTGAAAGTTTATGTCCCCTCAAAAATCATATGCTGAAACTCTAAACCCCAATGGGACGGTATTTGTCGATAAGACATTTGGGAAGTGATTAGATCATAAGAATGGAGCCATTTTGATGGGAGTAGTGCTCTTATAAGAAGAAATTGAGGCTGGGTACAGTGGCTTGTGCCTGTTATCCCAATGATTTGGGAAGCTGAGGCAGGCAGATTTCTTGAGCCCAAGAGTTTGTGACCAGCCAGGGCAACATAGTGCCTCTCTCTACAAAAAAAACACAAAACTTAGCCATGCATGCTGGTGCATACCTATAGTCTTAGCTACTTGGGAGGCTGAAGTGGGGGGATTGCTTGAGCCCAGGAGGTAGAGGTTGCACTGAGCCAAGATCACACCACTGCATGCCAGTCTGGGCAATAGAGCAAGATCCTTTCTCAAAAAAGAAGAAAGAAGAAAGAAGGAGAAGGAAAAAGGAAGAAGAAAGAGAAGGAGAAGGAAAAGAAGAAGAAAGGAGGAAGAAGAGGAAGAAGAAGAAGGAGGAGGAGGAGGAAGGAGGAGGAGGAAGAGGGAGAAGAGGAGGAGGAGGAAGGAGGAGGAAGAGGAAAGAGGAGGAGAGAGAAGAGGAGGAGGAGGGAGAAGGAGGAGGGAGGAGGAGGAAGGAGGAGGGAGGAGGAGGAAGAGAGAGAAGAGGAGGAGGAGGAGGGAGGAGGAGGAGGGAGGAGGAGGAGGGAGGAGAAGGAGGAGGAAGGACGAGGAGGGAGGAGGAGGAGGAAGAGAAAAGAGGAGGAGGAAGGAGGAGGAGAAGAAGACGAAGGAGGAGGAAAAGAAAGGAGTAGGAGGAAGAGGAAGGAGGAGGAGAAGAAGAGGAAGGAGGAGGAGGAAGGAGGAGGAGGAAGAGGGAGAAGAGGAGGAGGGAGGAGGAGGAAGAGGAAGGAGGAGGAGGAAGGAGGAGGAGGAAGAGGGAGAAGAGGAGGAGGGAGGAGGAGGAAGAGGAAGGAGGAGGAGAGAGAAGAGGAGGAGGAGGGAGAAGGAGGAGGGAGAAGGAGGAAGGAGGAGGAGAAGGAGGAAGAGAGAGAAGAGGAGGAGGAAGGAGGAGGAGGAGGAAGAGGGAGAAGAGGAGGAAGGAGGAGGAAGAGGGAGAAGAGGAGGAGGAGGAAGGAGGAGGAGGGAGGAGGAGGGAGAAGGAGGAGGGAGGAGGAGGAAGGAGGAGGAGAAGAAGGAAGAGAGAGAAGAGGAGGAGGAAGGAGGAGGAGGAAGGAGGAAGAGGAAGAGGGAGAAGAGGAGGAGGAGGAAGGAGGAAGAGGAAGGAGGAGGAGGAAGGAGGAGGAGGAAGGAGGAAGAGGAAGGAGGAGGAGAAAGGAGGAGGAGGAAGAGGAAGGAGGAGGAGGAAGGAGGAGGAGGAAGGAGGAGGAAGAGAGGGAAGAGGAGGAGGAGGAAAAAGAGGAGGAAGCTTACTTGCTGCTTCTCTCTGTGTTCTCCACTGTGAAGATTCAACGAGAAGGTGGCTGTCTGCAAACTTAGAGAGAGCCCTCACCAGAGCCTGCCCATGCCAGCATCCTGATGTTAGACTCCCCAGCCTCCAGAACTGTGAGAAAGATGTTTCTGGCCAGTAATGCTAGCACTTTTGGTGGCCAAGGCAGGCAGATTGTTTGAGCCCAGGAGTTCGAGACCAGGCTGGGCAACATGACAAAGCCCATCTCTACAAAAAATACAAAAATTAGCTGAGTGTGGTGGTGCCTACATGTAGTCTCAGCTACTTGGGAAGCTAAGGAGGGAGGATCACTTAAGCCCAGGAAGTCAAGGCTGCAGGGCTGAGCCATGATGGTGCCACACTCCAGCCTGAGTGACAGAGTGAGACTCTGTCTTGAAGAAGGAGGAGGAGGAGGAGGAAGAAGAAGAAGAGGAGGAGGAGGAGGAGGAGGGGGAAGGTGGCTGTGTTGTTTAAGCCACCCAGTCTACAGTAATTTGTTCTAGCAGCCCACACTAAGCCCCTGTTGTTGTGGCCTCTGGTATTACTGGTGTGGGTATTCCGAGGAGGCTGTGGCTCTTTGTTGTGGAGGCGAACATGCGCACACGTGGCCCAGGAGCTGGAGCAGGTGGAGGGTCCAGGGAAATGTGCAGCATTTGCAGATCCTGGCTCCTGCCTCAAACCAACGACAGGAGCCAGCAGATATGCTGTGATGTCTGCTGCTTCAATTCGACCCATGCTCCAGAACCTCCACGTGTGCTTCTCTTGTGGCCAACCCTGCCAGAAACACACAGGGAAGGACATCCTGGGAAGTACAGGTGAGCCCAGCCAAAGTGACACAGACAAAGCCACCATGTCAGTGTGGGAACAGGGAGAAGCCGATGTGAAAGCAAGTTCAGCCCAAGTAGTAGTGGTGGAAGGAGGGGAGGAGCCACCAGGGAGTGAATGAAGGGATGAGAAGAAGGAAAGATGTTTCTAGAACTTCCATGGAGCTCCGTTACTTCAGGACAGCACTGACTGCTCCCTGGTTCTTTTTATTTTTTTATATTTATTTATTTTTGAGACAGAATCTCGCTCTGTCACCCAAGCTGGAGTACAGTGGCTCGATCTTGCCTCACTGCAACATCTGCCCCCTGGTTTCAGGCAATCCCCCTGCCTCAGCCTCCCAAGTAGCTGGGACTACAGGTGCGCATCATGATGCCTTGCTAATTTTTGTATTTTTAGTAGGGACAGGGTTGCACCATGTTGGCCAGGCTGGTCTCGAACTCCTGACCTCAAATGATCCACCCGCCTCAGCCTCCCAAAGTGCTGGGATTATAGGCATGAGCCACTATGCCCAGCCTCCCTGGGTCTTTTTAAAGCATGCAGCTAGTCAAGATAGACCACAGGATCTAGAGATTTCTGTCATTTCCCCTGCTTTTTTTTTTTTTTTTTCCCTGAGATGGAGTTTCACTCTTGTTGCCCAGGCTGGAGTGCAGTGGCATGATCTTGGCTTACTGCAACCTCTACCTCCCAAGTTCAAGCAATTCTCCTGCCCCAGCCTCCCAAGTAGCTGAGGCTATAGACGCCCACCACTACGCCCAGCTAATTTTTTGTATTTTTAGTAGAGACAGGGTTTCACCATGTTGGCTAGGCTGGTCTCGAACTCCTGACCTCAGGTGATCCTTCTGCCTCAGCCTCCCAAAGCGCTGGGATTACAGGCGTGAGCCACTGCGCCTGGCCATTTTCCCTGCTTTTAGCTTGTTTTATTACCTCTCTTTGACACAAGCCTCTGACACAGCAAAACAAATATTGATTGTGCCATAGTCTATAGAATCGAGTTATTTTTTGGACTGTGCTTCTTTCTTTCTTTCTTTCTTTTTTTCCCCTTTGGAAGGGTCTTCTCTGTTGCCCAGGCTGGAGTGCAGTGGCATAATCATAGTTCACTGCACCCTCAACTTCCTGGGCTCAAGCTATCCTCCGGCCTCAGCCTCCCCGGTAGCTGAGACTACAGGCGTTTAAGACCACACTTGGCTAATTTTTAAATTATTTGAAGAGACAGCTATGTTGCTGAGGCTTGTGCTGAACTCTTGGCCTCAAGCAATCCTCCCACCTTGACGTCCCAAAGCACTGGGATTACAGGCAGGAGCCGCCCGCTGGACCTGGACTGTGTTTCTATAGGGAGCCGGAAGCACACCCCGGTGGCTCTCATTGATGACTTTGCATGTCTCTCCCCACATCCACTCACCCACCCCATTAGGGCTTGTTAGATGCAAGGACTTAACACAAACCACCACAAGCTGGGGACAGCCTGTGGTCTTGATTCCTGCAGGAACCCAGGAAGCACGGAACTTTCCTGCTCCCTCCTCCAGTCTGCCTCTCAGCTGTTCAGAGAGGAGCCAAGGTTCAAAGCAGCCCATTTCATTACTGAGAAGCCAAGCCCGCAAGAGAAAGAGGATGGAGAAGCTAAAATGATGCCTATCACTTATTCATTCTCTCCCATTATGTATTCTCTATATACCTGGGAATAATTAAATATATTAGAAAAAGTACAATAGATGGTCTGGCACAGTGGCTGCTCTGGAAGGCTTAATTTCAAGTCCGACTGTCTCTAGTCCCCACCACCCCCATGTTAATTTTGTGAGTGAACTCACTTCCTTGAACACATAAATCTCTTTTCTGCTTAGAAGATCCAAAGTAGATTATATTGCTTACCCTATGAATGGACTAATAGGCCTCTCTTCCATTTGATCTCCAGTAGAGTCAGAAGTCATAGTGATCTTATTTATTTATGAGACAGAACCTCGCTCTGTCACCCAAGCTAGAGTGCAATGGTGCGATCTCAGCTCACTGCAACCTCCGCCTCCCCAGTTCAAGTGATTCTCCTGCCTCAGCCTCTCGAGTAGCTGGGATTACAGGCGCCCACCACCACATCCAGATAATTGCATTTCTAGTAGAGACAGGGTTTCACCATGTTTGCCAGGCTGATCTCGAACTCCTGATCTCAGGTGATTCACCTACCTGGGCCTCCTAAAGTGCTGGGATTACAGGGATGAGCCATCGTGCCTGGACTGTTTATTTATTTTTATTTATTTTTGGAGACAGGATCTCACTTTGTCACCCAGGCTGGAGTGCGGGTGACACTCAGTAGCACAATCGTGACTCACTGCAGCCTCCACCCCTCGGGCTCCAAGTGCTCCCCCCACCTCAGCCTCTGGAGCAGCTGGGATTGCAGGCATGCATCACCACACCTGGTGATTTTTTAGTTTTTTATTTGTAGAGATGGGGGTCTTGCTATGTTGTCCAAGTCGGTATTGAACACCTGGCCTCAAGCGATTCTCCCATCTCAGCCTCCCAAAGTGCTGAGATTACAGGCGTGAGCCACCACGCCCGTCCCGCAATCATCTTGTAAAATCTGCAGTCACCCAGCATCACTTGTCTCTGGATCACGGGGCCACCGCTCAGCTCTGCAGCCTCATCTGATCTCACGCTGCTGCCGGCTGTCTCTGCTGCAGCCACGCTGCTGAGTTCTTGCCCATCCCAGACTTGGTACCAGCTCTTCCCTCTGCCTGGAGAGTTTCCCCTTCAGTCCTTTTCATGGCTGACCCTGGATCGCAGCTTCAATGTCTCCACCTCCAAAAGGCTTTCCTGGACCACCCATAGCTAAAGATTCCCCATTTTACTACCCTGTTTATTTCCTTGGGAATATGCACCCCAATCTGAAAATATTTTGTGTACTTACTTAATGCATATAGGCCATCTCCTTCACTAGATTACAGACTCTACGAGGGCAGAGATCATGTTTTCTCATTAATGCAGGGTCTCCAGACCAAGCACTCTGCCTGCTCCATTGTGATAACTCAATAAATATCAGTTAAATGAGTGCATTAGAACAACAACTAGCATTTATTGAGCACCTTTGTGCTGGAACTGATTTAAGGGCTATATGCATAATAAATCCTCACAATAATCCTGTCAAGAAGCTACCACTATTCTCCTTATTTTACAGATGAGGAAATCGAGCTCAGAAATGTTAAGTGATTTGTCCAAGGGCACACAGCTAGTAAAAGAGAGCGTGGACCCAGATAAGCTTGAGAGTCCATGAGTTCAACTAGAGCTGCCTCTTAGGAAGAAAGGAGGAAGGCAGGAAGGAAGGAAGGAAGAAAGGAAGGAAGGAAGGAAGGAAGGGTGGAGGGGAGGGAAGGGAGGAAGGGAGGAAGGAAGGAAGAAAGGAAGGAAGGGAGGGAGGGACCAAAGAAAGGATGGAAGCAGAGAGGGAGAGAGGGAGGAAGTATTAAAATAAAGCAAGAGTGAACAAATGAGTATAATACAAGTTCAGTATTTCCAGAAGCAGGGCGAGCTCTAGAGAGTCCCTCGAGTCCTGAGATTCTATTATTCAATTGGGTGAAGCTGGCTGGAGCTGCCATGCATAACAGGCGTTTGCACTCCTCGCGCACGTGGGCATCTTACCAATCCCCCTGCCAGACACTGGTAACTATTATTACATCCACATCTCACAAGGGAATTGGCATTTCAAACTCAGAGTCACGGATCTTTTACTGTGTACTGAATCATAGACCCTCCCATGAAACTCAAGGTCCTCAGGATAGTAAAAGTTCCCGCCTAGCAATTTCAACCCCACAGGAGTAACTGGACGGTCAATAGGTCTAGACCACGGCCACGGAGAGCCCTCCAGGGTATCTCGTGTCACATCTTGAGTGCAGTCAAATTCATGCGTTCAGCTAATAATTCTCTTAGCTCCCCCAGACACATTTTGGACTGAATTCTGGATAAGCTATGATACATTTTTATGTTACAAATACTAGAATCTCCACATTTGGGTTTCTTCCAAGACTCTTGAATAATCATGATAGGGATAGGGCGGAGATCACAGTGATATTCGCCCCAGGCTATGAAAAAGGGAATGAATGAAATGCGACATTGACCAAAAGATTGGTAGCTTCAGTGCCTTCTCCAGGCGCTGAGATTCAAAGAGATCTCTGCTTTGCTGTTTATGTCTATATTCTCTGCCTATTTATATTCTCTTCATATTGTCCTGCGTTCTGTGTTTGCTGGTATTTTTTTGTTGTTGGTAAGCATGCTCTAGTGGCTTTTATAGTCAGAAAAAACTACAGTCAGTTGAGGTGGCTCATGCCTGTGATCCCAGCACTTTAGGAAGCCAAGGTGGAGGATCTCTTGAGCCCAGGAGTTTGAGACCAGCCTGGTCAACATGGTGAAACCCCATCTCTACAGAAAATTTTAAAAATTAGCCAGTCATGGTGGCCCATGCCTATAGTCCCACCTACTCAAGAGGCTGAGGTGGGAGGATCCCCTGAATCCAGGAGTTCAGGGCTGCAGTGAGCTGTGATCATGAAAGGGGTTTGATAATGAATCTGGACATTCATCCATGTTGCAATCTTGCTACTCGGTAGCATCCTGAGGTTAAAACAAGGCGGGGAGATTTTGACTGCAGGGTTGAAATCAGAGAGTATGGCTGAATCGAGTTGAAAAGAGACAATAGCAACGTCTGGGGATCAAAAGAGACAGGGAGAGGAAAAATCAATCCAGAGGTATCAGGGTCCAGGAAGGAGAGCATGGAGCCCTCCCATTTTAAGCTCTGAAAAATCCCATGTCTGGGGCACTCCTCAGTTCTGGATACACCCGGGCAGCTGGTCACCTTCCCAGGGAGTGGGGATGGGTGGCCATAAAGAGACAGGGAACTTCAAAGGCAGCTGTCACCGTCCTCTGAGTTTGGTCTGTCACCTTCATGAACATTCAGAATACTTCAATAAAATGGCCCGTCCGAAAGGCCTGATCTTTCTCCTTCCCCGAGAGGCCCGGTTCATTTCCTGAGCGATGGCTTTCTTCTCCATTTGTTTTTGCAGTGATCTCTTTAAAGTCTCAGCTGTTCCAGGGAGAGTAAATAGGTTTTAAAATTAATTATCAATTAAAGCGAGGTTAATTGGCACCAGGCTAGTCATCTATTTTGTCTGTAACTGAGGCAACCTACCCCTTCCCGTCCCCAGAACCCAGAGACCCACGCAGGGGCCAATAAACCCCAGCCGCAGAAGCCATTCGTGTATGATCCGTGGACGAATGAAAATAATTCTGGTATTTATGCAGTACCGTGCCTCTGTCAGAAGGTGAATTCTGTGGCCATTTGGATTTTCCAGTTCATCGGTATGTAAGCAGGCCTTCTAGGTGGGCTTACCAAATTAAAAAAAAAAAAAAGGTATCTTGAAAATATTTTTATTGGCAGAAAGATTTTTCACCAATCTCCACTGCACTTAGGAAAATTACAGCGATAGAGTACATTTGAGCAGCCAGGTCCCGAGGACGCGGCCCATTTGTCACTGAGCTCGGATCTCCCCCTTTAATTAACATCTCACAGCTCTTCTCACAGCCTGATTTCACTGAAGCTCAGTCTAATTTCTTCTAAGCTCCTGAAATGTGATCCTGTATCTCCCCTTGCCCCTCCCGTCATCCCCCCAGGTGGGGAGGAGGCTGGGGTTTGTGTTCATCATGATGCTTTGCTGAATTCCACAGCTTCATCTGACCTCATCGTGAATGAATATTTATGAGAGCCGATAGGGAGCAATTGCAAACTGAATTCAGCCCAGACAGGTGAGTACTTGAGACCAAGACAATGACATCATCTGGTGTTGGGATGTACACACATATTAAAATATACCAAATTATAAACAGGACCCAAGGGGACAGGGGCTAGGTCTTCTCTGCATTCCATCACTAACCCAGAACGCCTTAAAACACATAAAACAGGACTTGTAAAAGCCACGCGTCATCTGGGTGCCTTGGGAATATCAATTGATGATTTGAAACACAGTCAATGTCTTAGGAGTTAGTGTAGTGCGGCAGCTGTGAAAGGTGAAGAAAATGCATTTGGAAATTGCTCTGTAAACACAGCCACACCGTTTCTCTACTTTCCTATCTCTCACCTCTGGGGTAGGGATGGGGAGGGCTGCTTCCCTCTCAGTTAGTCTCAAGAAAACCCACCGACTGGTGTGTGGCATGGAGGCCAAGTGTTCTTTTTTCTTTGGGACAGAGTCTCACTGTGTTGCCCAGCTGGAGTGCAGGGGCACAATTTCAGCTCACTGCAATCTCCACCTCCTGAGTTCAAATGATTCTCCTGCCTCAGCCTCCCAGGTAGCTGGGATTACAGGTGCCCGCCACTACGCCTGTCTAATTTTTGTATATATAGTAGAGACAGGGTTTTGCCATGTTGCCCAGGCTGGTCTTGAACTCCTGACTTCAAGTGATCTGCCTGCCTCAGCCTCCCAGAGTACTGGGATTACAGGCATGAGCCACTGTGCCCTGCCCTGCTGGGGCCAAGTATTCTGTATTTGTCAAGCCCCGTAAACTTCTTAAACTGCCTTACCACCAGCCTAGGCAGTATAGGGAGACCCTGTTTCTATAAAATAAATGAATGAAAATTAGCCTGGTGTGGTGACACACACCTGTAGTCCTAGCTACTCAGGAAGCTGAGGTGGCAGGATCACCTGAGCCTGTGGGGTTGAGGCTGTAAGTGAGCCGTGATTGCCCCACTGCACTGCAGCCTGGGCAACAGAGTGAGACCCTATCTTAAAAAAAAGGTGGGAGTGTAAATTAGTTCAACCATTGTGGAAGACAGTGTGGCGATTCCTCAAGGACCTAGAAATAGAAATTCCATTTGACCCAGCAATCCTATTACTGGGTATATAGCCAAAGGATTATAAATCATTCTACTATAAGGACACATGCACACGAATGTTCATTGCAGCACAGTTTACAATAGCAAAGACCTGGAACCAACACAAATGCCCATTGATAACAGACTGGACAGGGAAAATGTGGCACATATACACCATGGAATATTATGCAGCCATCAAAAACGATGAGTTCGCGTCCTTTGTAGGGACATGGATGAACCTGGAAACCATCATTCTCAGCAAACTGACACAAGAACACAAAATCAAACACCGCATGTTCTCACTCATAGGCGGGTGTTGAACAATGTGAACACATGGACACAGGGAGGGGAGCACTATACACTGGGGTCTGTTGGGGGGAAATAGGGGAGGGACAGTGAGGGGTGGGGAGTTGGGGAAAGATAGCATGAGGAGAAATGCCAGATATAGGTGAAGGGGAGGAAGGCAGCAAATCACACTGCCATGTATGCACCTATGCAACAATCTTGCATGTTCTTCACATGTACCCCAAAACCTAAAATGCAATAAAATAAAATAAATAAAATTTAAAAAATTAAAAAAATTTAAAAATCAAACCACCTTAGAAACTTGCTCTCAGCCACGACATCACACGTGTGAGACTCGTGTTGGCCTCATTGCACAGAGGAAGATACTGAGGCAAACAGAAAAGGGGACTAAGCGATGTGGAGAAAGGATCAAGACCACTGGAAAAGCAGGAGGAAAAGCCGAGTTCACGTCCCGGCCCAGGGGCTGCGGTTCCGTCTGTTGCTCTCTGCACCCTCCCTTCTTCTCAAGCCTATTTCCTCTCCTTCCTCTTCTTTTTCTCCTTGACTCTTAAACCAAGGTTTCTCAACTTCTGCACTACTGGCATTTTGGACTGGGTACTTATTTGGGGGGGCGGTCCTGTGCTGGGTATCGTAGGGTGTTGAGCAGTGTCCCTGGTCGCTGCCCTCTGGATGCCAGCAGCAGCCCCCACCCAAGTTGTGGCAAACAAAAGCATCTCGAGACATTACTCAGTGTCCTAAGAGGAGCAAAACTCCCCCTAGTTGAGAACCCCTGTCTTAGATCAACCAGTCACTAGGAGAGTTGTTGGTTCAGCACACTGGGAACCCTGAAGCCTAAATCCTGCTCCTCAAACGCCAAAGGCTACACATTTGGCTGTCGTTTCTGGGTCCCACACCACCCTCCGTAGTCTCCCCAGGAAATATTGTCTTTATCTTCCAGTCTCACCGACTCTCGGATGACACCAGCTTACAACTTTCTCCATAAACTGCACCACTATATAACTTCACATCCAACCCAGGGGCCTTCTAAGAGTGCAAGGTCGTGCTGTTTAATGATCACACTGAGACAACAGGTGTAAACCACGACCGTCCTGGGCAAACGGGGACATATGGTCACCATAACAGAAGCCGCTTCTTAGAAGGGAAGGACACCTTGTTTGTGTGTTTAAAGTCTGACAAGGGGACTCTCCAATGTCACGTTCAGCTTCCAAGTTTGCACTCCTGGGATGTGTTTGTCAGATTCTGCTGAGAAACACCCAGCTCATCAATGGAGGTAAAACAAATAGACAAGAGGCCGGGCACAGTGGCTCACCTGTAATCCCAGCACTTTGGGAGGCTGAGGCAGGCGGATCACTTGAGGTCAGGAGTTCGAGACAAGCCTGGCCAATGTGGCGAAACCCCATCTGTACTAAAAATATGTAAATTAGCCATGCGTGATGGCATGCACCTGTCATCTCAGCTACTCGGGAGGCTGAGGCAGGAGAATCACTTGAACCTGGGAGGTGGAGGTTGCAGTGAGCTGAGATCGCACCATTGCACTCCAGACTGGGTGACAGAGTGAGATTCCATCTCCAAAAAAAAAAGGAAAGAAAGAAAGACAGAGAGAGAAAGAAAAGAAAGAAAGAGAGAGAGAGACAGACAAACAAGGACTTGATCGTTTGTTTGTTTAAGGCACGGTCTCACTCCATCACCCAGCTCGAGTGCAGTGGTGCAATCTTGGCTCACTTCGGCCTTGACATCCTGGGCTCAAATGATCCTCCCACCTCAACCTCCCAAGTAGCTGAGACCACAGGCATGTGCCACCATACCCGATTTATTTTTTTATTTTTTTGTACTGAAGGGTTTTCCCCATGTTGCCTGGGCTGGTCTTGAACTCTTGAGCCCAAACAATCCACTCACTTCAGTCTCTGAAAGTGCTGGGATTACAGGTGTGAGCCATCGCACCCAGCCAGGACTCAAATTTTTCAAAGGAACTAGAATACATCCATGTTCGTGGCACCACTATGTACAATCACCAAAAGCTGGAAGCAACTCACATGTTCACCTATGCCTGAATGGATAAACAGAATGTGGTGTACACACACCATGGAATATGGTATTATTCAGACATGAAAAGCAATGAAATTCTGACACATGTTGCAATATGAATGAACTTTGAAACATTATGTTAATTGAAATAAGCCAGTCACAAAAGCACAAATCCTGTATGATTCTTCTCATATGAGGTACTTAGAGTAAGTACCTTTATAAATTGGGCTAAATTCATAGATACAGAAAGTAGAATGATGGTGGCCAGGGGCTGGAGGGAATGGGGAATGGGGAGAGTTAGTGTTTGGTGGGTACAGGGTTTCAATTTTCCAAGCTGAAAAGAGTTCTTGCAGCCTGGCATGGGTGGCTCACACCTGTAATCCTAGCACTCTGGGAGGCTGAGGTGGACGGATCACTTGAGGTCAGGAGTTCGAGACCAACCTGGCCAACAAGGTGAAACCGCATCTCTACCAAAAAAAAAAATACGAAAATTAGCCAGGCATGGTGGCGGGCGCATGTAGTCCCAGCTACCTGGGAGGCAGAGGGAGGAGAATTGCTTGAACCTGGGAGGCGGAAGATGCCGTGAGCCAAGATTGCACTACTGCACTTCAGTCTGGGCAACAGAGTGAGATCCTGTCTCAAAAACAAAAAAGAAGAGTTCTTGAAGAGATGGCAATGATGGTGGCACAATAATATGAATGCACTGAATACCACAGAACTACACACTGAAAATGGTTAAAATGGAAAATTTCATGTACGTGTCTTTTACCACAGTAAAAAACACAGTGATGAATGATTCCAAAGGAAGGGAGCCATGGCCGTGTTGAACAGAGAAATACCAGTTACATGGTACCTGGATGCTTGTCTTATTATGTCCTACCAAGCACAGAAGGAGGGGAGTATGAAATGACACGTTTGGGTAAAAATACTCTGTGGTTAAGTGCCAGTGTGTCTTCTACGAGAGACGTTAACCTGTCCTGGGCTCAAGAAACACCCGCTATCAGCAAGAACCTTGGAAAATAGCATTCTCAGTTTCTCAAAACCTATGGTTCTCCTTCTCTGCCTCCCCATCCCCATTTTTTTTAAACCACTCTCTGTACTAACCCGAGCCGCTAACAGAAATAGCAACATCCTCTTTGTGTGTCTCTGTGTAGTATCCCTGCGGTCTTCTGCTTCCAACGATTTTCTTGAGACGCTATTTTTAAATCCCCTATTAGCGAAAAGGGAAACTGCGTCTTCCACCACAACCTCTCCACTCTGCCAGCCCAACCCATTGACTCCTCCAAATATAAAAAAACAAGAACAATTTGTTCCGATCTGCCACTGTGAGTTATTAGAGGGAGGCTCAGCTGTCACCTTCTTAATGGGCTTTATGCAAAGCACTCCCTCCAAGGTTGTGCAGTTCAGTGGCCAGCCTCACCTCACCAGGGCTCTGAGCAGAATTTGCTGTAAATGGGGTTAATCTATACTATCCAGAGGATGCATGCCAGAGAACTCATGAAGGCAAGAGAATGCAAGATCAGAGAAGCTCGCGGCTTCAGTGTGAACAAAGTGAAGCTGGGCTTTGTCAATGACTGGGAGACACTGGGAAGAAAATTTGAGGAGCCAGGTGTGGTGTGTCGTGAAGTGTGTACATGATGGGTACTGGACACATGAACAGAATGGAAAGCACTCCTTTTTTTTTTTGGTTTTGAAACAGGGTCTTGCTCTGTCACCTGGGCTGGAGTGCAGTGGCATGATCATACCTCACTGCAGCCTCCTGGGTTCAAGTGATCCTCCCACCTCAGCCTCTCAAATAGCTAGCTGGGACCACAGGTGTGTACCATCTTGCCTGACTAGTTTTTAAATTTTATGTAGAGATGGGATCTCTCTATGTTGCCCAGGCTGGTCTCAAATTCCTGGACTCAAGTGATCCTCCCACCTTAGCCTCTCAAAGTGCTGGGATCACAGGCATGAGCCGCTGCGCCTATTCAAAAGTGTTCTTTATTTACCCTACACTAGGAGATACGAGTGACCTGGGCTAACTGATGATTCTGAAGGAGGGAACTATTGGTGTGTGTGTCTGTGTGTGCAAGGATCTAGAGTCAATTTAAGATTTCAGCAAAAGTTAGACGCCATGCCACCTTATCTGCTGAGCTACGAACGCCTGTCTCAAACAGCTGAAGGTCAGAGCTGGTGAGTCCGGGTAACAAATATTGGCATTGCTTTATTTTGAGCAAAGTCAAGCTATTTCATCTTCCCCAATGCTCCTTGGGAAAATATTTTCTAGGAGCCGAACTATTTTCGGACGCAAAACAAAACCTGCTCATCTCATTTGGAGTTAAATGTGGAGGGAACTGGGAGCAGGCATGTTTCTGTAAATATTCATTAATTCAACAAAATGGCCTTACTATGGGTAAGGCGCTGTGCTAGTTAGATCTGGGAATATCAAGAGAAGAGCATTTTGAAATGACACATGTTTAGGTAAAAATACCTTGTGGCTAAATGCCAATGTCTCTCGCTCAATTTAGGATAGTGAGTAGCTGAAGGCCTGTGACAACAAGCTGGGGATATAACTTTCCCTAGATGACGGGAATAGTCTTTTTTGTTTGATGTTACTTCTGCTAACGATTTTTCTCAGAGCAAAGGTAAACATGAAGGGCCAAGGGAGTTGCACAAATATTTGTTCTTCAGTTAATATTAATGTATGTTCGTGTTTACTTGAATTTTCAAGTGTACTCTGAATTGGTACTCACTGGTCATAAAGAAACTAGTAGCAAAACTGGTAAGGACAATGAGAAGGCAGCTGCTAGTTCCCTTCTTTTTGTTTTTTTTGTTTGTTTGTTTGTTTTTGAGACAGGGTATCACTCTCTTGCTCAGGCTGCAGTGCAGTGGTGTGATCACAGCTCACTGCAGCCTGAAACTCCTGGGCTCAAGCGATCCTCCCATCTCAGCCTCCCAAGTAGCTGAGACTACAGGCACAGGCTACTATGCCTGGCTAATTTTTTTTTATTTTTTGTAGAGATAGGGTTTCGTCATGTTGCCTGAGCTGGTCTTGAACTCCTGGGCTCAAGCGTTCCTCCCACCTTGGCCTCATAAAGGGCTGGGATTACAGGTGTGAGCCACCTTGCTGGTTGGTTTCTGTGTAACTCTTTTTAGAGCCCTTAAATGGTGTCCCTGACAATTCTTGTATTTGTTTTATATCTTAATGGCCAATATTACTTAAGCCCCAATATCAAGATCGAAGAGAAGTTAACAATTACAGCATATCATAGGTAAGTGCTTTAAATTCATGGTCCTCAACTGGCCTCCAAGAGTACTCTCGTTCCCGTTTTACAGACGAGGAAACAGAAATGAAATCACTAGCCAAAGGTCAAGTGATTTGAGACAGAGCCTGTCTGGCTCTAAAGCTCTCCAGAATTATGCAGATAAATGAAAAGACTCACATCCTTTGAGGAAGCGTAGAAATTGGAAAATAAATGAAATCAGAGCTAGTTTTTCCCCATGCATTGCAAAATTTTGCTTTCAGATTATTCATCACTTCATAGAGAATAGGGAAGAAATGGCACAGTGGGGAACTCGAGCATCCAAAACCACTGTCAGTTGAGGATGACTATTTTTTGTCTTTTTTCTTTTTAGAGGGAGTTTCACTCTGTCTCCCATGCTGGAGTGCAGTGGTGTAATCTTGGCTCACTGCAACCTCCACCTCCTGGATTCAATCAAAGCTCCTGCCTCAGCCTCCCGAGTAGATGGAATTACAGGCACTCGCCATCACGCCCAGCTGATTTTTGTATAAAAATACTAAAAAGTAGAGATAGGGTTTCACCATGTTGGCCATCCTGGTCTCAAACTCCTGACCTCAGTGATCCACCTGCCTCAGCCTCCCAAAGTGCTGGGATTACAGGTATGAGCCACCACACCGGTCCAGTTGAAGATGACTTTGGAATAAGGATGAAGCATCTCTGAAATAATAATGCGGAAAAATGGGAAAATACAACTCAATTTGAAATGTTTCCTCTATATACAGCTTTTAGTTTACTCGTTCATAGCATAAACTAAAATATATTAGCAAGAAAGGAGGAGAGACAGGATGGTATATGAGAAAGGGGAGGGACATTGGAGTCAGATGATGCTGGATTCAAGAACATGTACAAGCTGTGTGACCTTAGGTAAACTGCTTAGCCTTTCTGAGCTGCTGTGTCCTTGTTTATGAATTGAAGGTAATAACACTGACTTCAGCAGGGTTGTCATGAAGTTCAAATAGGATATGGTACACAATGCACCCAACCCACGGGGATAATTAAGAAATACTAATTTTCTCCTTTTATCCATTTACTAGACATAAAATTGTTACTGAAGTTTCTGAGGCCACTTCTAGGGCTTCAGATCTGGAACAGTATTTATAGACTATAAAGGGATTAGCAAATAATCCTGCTTTTTTTTTTTTTTTAGACAGGGTCTTACTCTGTCACTCAGGCTGGAATGCAGTGGTGCAATCTTGGCTCACTGCAACCTTCACCTCCCGGATTGAAGCAATTCTCTTGCCTCAGCCTCCCACATAGCTGAAATTACAGGCATACACTACCACACCTGGCTATTTTTTTTTTTTTTTTTTTGAGACAAAGTTTTGCTCTGTCCCCCAGGCTGGAGTGCAGTAGCATGATCTCAGCTCACTGCAACCTCTGCCTCCCATATTCAAGCGATTCTTCTGCCTCAGCTTCCTGAGTGGGTGGGACTACAGGCGCGCACCACCATGCCCAGCTAATTTTTGTATTTTTAGTAAAGATGGGGTTTCACCATGTTGGCCAGGATGGTCTTGATCTCTTGACCTGGTGATCTGCCCACTTGGCCTCCCAAAGTGCTGGGATTACAGGCATGAGCGACCACGCCCAGCTAATTTTTGTATTTTGGCAGGGTTTCACCATGTTGGCCAGGCTGGTCTCGAACTCCTGGCCTCAGGTGATTCGGCTGACTCAGCGTCCAAAGTGCTGGGATTACAGATGTCAGCCACCGTGCCTGACTGACCCAAAGATGTGTACTTGTGACTCAAATGTGGAGCTGTGTACCTTTGTGGATTGGTGCCACAAATGTGCCAACAGACATACCTACTTTCTCAAGTTAAAGAATTCTCTCAACACAGTCCTTCTTAAATAGAAAATGAGTGTTCAACCTCTAAGTAAGTTTGGAAATCCCAACAGAAATCTCCCCTTAGAAATCCCAAAAGAATATCTCCCCTGAGATTTATAATTCACCTTAATGGCAAACCCCACTTGATCACAGAACCCTTTCCACTTAATACCTATTATTCATCTTATGAAACTGGTGTCCCAGGAACGCACACTGGAAAATGCTGTCTTCAGACCTATTGAAAGGTCCTGCATTCCAACAGTATTAAAAGAAAGAAAGCAATGTCTAGCCACTTCTGACTTGACCTTGGCAATGGGAACTGGTTCCTATTGGCTTTCTCTTTCAAAGTCATTTTATGTCTCACATGCATTCACACTTTAGTTTATTGTACTTAACAAGGGGCAATTTATGCCCGTTTTGGAATGTGAGAGCTAAATGATTAGATGGGGGAGAGAAATGATATGGCCAAGAATAAAGAGCGTTTCCTGTCGCTAATGTCCACCATGAGGAAAAAATACAAAAGCTGTGCTTGCTTCAATAGGAGCAGATACTAATTTTCGCCACTTAAAATTCCTTAAAAGTTCAACTGTCCATATTTGGCACATCAAAGAGGATTTTATTGGGCACACCAGAAGGTTAGCCCTTCCCAAAGAGCCACAGAATCACAAGAGGAAATAAGCATGCAATTTATCACTTTGTCATGATTCAACTAGGTCCTAATCAACACGCTAAGAGCCCCCGAAGCCAACGGGAGCCATTGATTCAATAATCAACAGCTAGGGTCAGGATAGACAATACCAACGGATTGGCAGACTATTGTCCTACTCGAAATAGCTGTTACCAATGTCAATCATAAAGCTGGAACTGCTTGCACAGCGCATGAAAACATTTTGATGCTGTGGTCAGCAAAACACACAGTTTAGTGTTTATGTCAAAAGCCTTTGAAAAGCAGAATTCTAGCATGGCTGGCAAGATTCCCAGTCCATACTGTACACATACCTTTCCCAGTTACTCAGGCGCTAATCTAGGCATTGCTGTGAAGGGATTCTGCAGATGTCATTAAGGACACAAATCAGTTGACCTTAAGATACAGAGATGATCTGAGCAGGCCTGACCTAATCCCATGAGCCTCTTAAAGCTGGGTCTGGAGATCAGAGACAGAAAAGTCAGAGCTTCAAAGAACAAGAAGGATACAGCATGCTGTTTCTGGCTTGAAGATGAAAGGTTCCACGTAGCAATGAATGTGGGCAGCCTCTAGGCACTGAGGTTGGCCCCAGCTGGCAGCCAACGAGGAAGTAGGGACCTAGGTTCTACAGCCACAAAAAGCTGAATCCCACCACCCACAGGAATGATCTGGGAATTTTCCCTGGAGGCTCTAGACGAGAACTCAGTCCAGATGACGCCTTGATTTCAGCCTGGTGATACCCCAGGCAGAGAACCCACCTATACCATGCCCGACCTCTAACCTACAGAACTGTCATCTAATAAATGGGAGTTGTCTTCAGGTAGCTATTCAGAAACAAAAAGACCAGTTTCTGGTCTTTTGTTACATGACGATACAAAACAAGCACAAGCCTCAGGCAACAACTCAGGGATGGTTTGGGAGCACAGAGGATTCTTAAGGAACAATCAATGCAATTGCTGAATGCAATGATTTTCAAGACCCCCTACTGCTTTTGTAGGTCAGTATCTCAGCTGACAATTTCTCCTTAGTTCATCAGCATTGAAGTAGAAAACAGAAGTGGCAGAAATACAAGTTAAAATTGCAATGAGATCTCACCCATTAGGATGAGGTCCCCTAATGGAGGTCCACCCATCAGAATGGATATATTAAAAAACAGCAAAAAGATAATAACAAATGTTGGCAAGGACGGAGAGAAACTGGAACTCTCATACATCGCTGGAAGGAATGTAAAACGGCGTTCCTTGGGAAACAGTCTGGAAGGACCTCAAAAGATTAAACAAAGAGTTACCAAATGACCCAGAGATTCCACTCCTAGGTAAATACCCAAGAGAACTGAAAACCAATGTTCACACAAAGACTTGAACATGAATGTTTATAGCAGCCTTATTCATAGCAGCCAAAAGGAAGAACAATTCAAATGCCCATCAGCAGAAGAATGGATAAATAAAATGTGGTTTATCTACACAATGGAATATTATTCAGCTGTGAAAAGGAATGAAGTATTGACACATGCTGCAATGTAGAATAACCTTGAACACATTATGCTAAGTGAAAGAGTTGTGAAAGACCGCATAGTATACGCCTCTATTTATATGACGTGTCCAGAATAGGTAAAGCCAGAGAGACAGATTAGCGGTTGCCAAGGGAGGGGGAAATGGAGACAAATTGCTAATACATATTGGGTTCCATTTTGGGGCAATGGATATGGTCTGGAATTAGAACATGGTAAGGTTTGAAGAACATAGAGAATATATTAAAACCCACTGAAATGTACACTTTAACGGGGTGAATTTTATGTGATATAAATTATTTTTCAATTAAAAATTTAAAAATTAAAACAGAAGTAGCAAAGATTTCATGGATGAAGGGATTTTTTAAAAAATACGTCTATTCTCTGTCTGTGTTTTATTCCACCCTCCAGGTTTTTACTGTGAAAAGTTTCAAGCATATAGTAAGGTTGAAGAAATGAATCCCTGAATACCTCCTACCCACGACAGTTGTTAATATTTTGCAACATTTGCTTGAATGCTCTCTCATTTTCTGCCAATGGCCGCCCATACGCAGAGAGTTTGGGCTGGTTTTTTTTCCCTTGACTGAATCATGTTTGTTCGTCTTGCCCACGCCATGAATATAATTTTTTTAGTTTTAATTTTGCATTCCCCAAATTATCTAACAATAAACACAGCAATAAACACAGCAATAACCTCTGTTAAACAAAAATGAAACGCTCCACTCATTTCCAGAAACACTATTCACTAGAGCAGAAATCTTCAAACACTTTGTAAGCAGCAGAACTCTTCCTTTGATTACCACAGCGTTCAGACGAGCTTCAGTTACCTAGAAAAACTAACAGTGAGAATTCAATATAGAGAGTTTGTGCACAGTGAGTGAATTGTAGCTGTTGTTGAGTTGCAAATAAACCAAGTGTTAATAAAATAGTAAATGAGCAGCTTCGGCTGGGTTATAAGCAGCAGGACAAAAAGCTTTTGGATTAGGGAAGTTAATTAATGCAGTATAATGAGTAAAATTTACGTTTTAGGCTTATCATCAAGCACAGAGGCAATAGTGTTCATCGACTGGGAGTGGCTGCCTGGACTGCTGGGTTGCTCTGATTGATTAGTGATGTCTGCCACGGTGCAGGATGTGCTCTATTCTGAGTGGCCATGTTTTCCACATCTGATCTAGATTTATAAATACAGCGTGAATGCAGAGAAGAGGCCTGTCCAGTCCAAAATCAATTTTGATAAAGATGTCTAGGTTCCTCCTAAATGCTCTTCATCATGCCTGACTTTTTCTTCCTGGCATCATTTTGCTGCTCCCATCCACTCTTCTTCCACCATCCTTTTTTTTTTATTACCAAGATGACAGAAACCAAAGAAAATTAACAGACAGAAAAACAGCTCATGGTACCATTGCAATTAAACTCTGACACATTGGTTACGAGTGCCTAAAATTGAGAGGAGAAGAAACCTCATAAAGACTAAAACTCACCTTCCCTCCCTCTTTCAACTTGAAATAATTCAGCATTTCCTGCTGGCTTGCTTTGGGGGGCAGCTTCCAGGTATAATTCCTCAAACAGGGAATATTTTTAAATGTATCCACATCACAACTTCAATCACTATGTTAAGTGAAGATTCAGCACTCTAAGCCAGAGATGATTTCTAGAAATATTTTGGCATTTCATGCATGACTCTCAGCCAAGTCGTCTCTTGTCTTATATAAAAACTTTCTGATGAACCCACTGTAGATAATAATAACCTATTGCAACTATATAACAGATAATATGTTTCAAAGAATTTTTACAAAGTTTGTCTAATTTCATCTGACCCAGGTTAGGAAGGATGTATGATGATTCCCATTTTACAGATGAAAACATTAAGTGCCTGAAAAATGAAGTGAATGCACTGAAATCGCATAGAACAGAATAGCATGGCCCAGTATTTCCCCCATAAATATTCTCTGAGGGTAAGGGAAAGAGCCTCGACCTCCAGCTGCCTAAGAAATATGGGCACGTTAGTTAGTAAAGTTCTGTGAGTCTCACTTTCTTCATCTGTAAAATAGTAAAGGTCATAGCTACTGCACAGGCTTAATATGAGAGGAAAAGGTATACAAAGGGCCTACCTCTTGCAGTAGGCTGAAAAATAGCTTTCCAAAGATCTGTCTACTTCCTAATTCCCAGAACCTGTGAATATTACTTTCTATGGAAAGATGTGATTAAGGGTATTTATTTATTTGTTTATTTATTTATTTGAGACTAAGTCTCATTCTGTCACCCATGCTGGAGTGCATTGGCACAATCTTGGCTCACTGTAAGCTCTGTCTCCCAGATTCAAGTGATTCCCCTGCCTCAGCCTCTTGATTAGCTGGGATTACAGGTGTGTGCCACCACGCCCACCTAATTTTTGTATTTTTAGTAGAGACAGGGTTTCACCATGTTGGCCAGGCTGGTCTCGAACTCCTGGCCTAAAGTGATCTGCTTACCTTGGCTTTCCAGGGTGTTGGGATTACAGGCATGAGCCACTGGGCCCAGCCTGATTAAGGATCTTGAGATGAGAACATTATCTTGGATTATCCCTAAATATAATTACATATATCTTTATAAGAGAAAAGCAGAGAGGTTTGACACTCAGGCATACAGAGGAGAGAAGGCTATGTGAAAATGAGGGCAGAGATCAGAGTGATGCAGCCACAAGCCAAGGAACTCTAGCAGTCACCGCAAGCTGGAAAAAGCAAGGAATGGATTCTCCCCTGGAGTTTCTGGAGGGAGTGTGGCCCATCCAGCACCTTGATTTCAGGCCAGTGAAACTGATTTTGGCCTCCAGAATTACGAAAGAATAAATTTTTATTGTTTGAAGTCACTAGGTTTGTGGTAATTGCTTACAGCAGCCATAGAAAACGAATGCACCCCAAGTCTGGCATTTGCTAAGTATCTAATAATCGGTGATTGCTGGCCCCCTAACCTGTTTTGTAAATAAAGTTTTATTGAAACACAGCTGTGCCCATTCATTTGCATATTGTCTGCGGTTGCTTTTACACTTTAGTAGCAGAGTTCTGTAGTTATGGTAAAGACCACATGGCCCACAGGTCTAAAGTATTTAATGTCTGGTTCTATAAAGAGAACTTTTGCCCACCCTGCAATAGATGCATCCAACAGTGAATGTCATTTCTCATGTTTTTGCATATTATCTTTGTGTGGTGGTAGCTAATCTTCAAAGATGGCCCTGGGGACCCACACTTCCTGGTAGGTGCCCACACTCTTGTGTGCTCCTCTTGCTTGTGAATTCAGACTTGGCCTATGTCACCAACAGCCTGCTATAGAAGTGATGCTGCACAACCTCTGAGCTACTTCACAAGAAGCCTTGCTCTCTCAGAATGCTTGTGCGGAAAGAAGTTAATTGCCATGTGAGAGTCTAGCTGCCCTGAGATGGCCATGCTGTGAGGAAGCCCAAGCTAGACTAGGAAGAGGCCACGTGGAGAGAGAGATGCCAGCCAGCTCTTGCTGTTCCAGTCATCCCAACTGAGACAGCAGACATTTGAATGAAGAAACCATCCTTGAGCCTTTAGATGACTCTACTTCTTGCTACTCCAGTCAGCCCACAGAACCATAAAAAATTCTCTAACAATAAATTACTTTAAGCCATTAAGTTTTGGGACTGTTTGTTACATGGCAATAGACAATCAGACAACCATAGCACCTAGGCTTTTTCATGTACCTGTCCTATTCAGTGATTTAACTACCAAATCCTTAAGAAATAAGACCAAATCTTTTCTCATTTACAAGGAAAGATTAATAAACTTAAATTTTTTTTTTTTAATGGAGACAGGGTCTCATTATATGGCCCAGGCTGGTCGTCAACTCCTGGGCTCAAGAGATCCGCCTGCCTGGGCCTCCCAAAGTGCTGGGATTATAGATGTAAGCCACCATGCCCTGCCCATTTTTTTTTTTTTTCTATGCTAGGACAGAAGGGGAGGAAAATGAACATACCTACTGGTGGCAGGTACTTAACTTAGATTCTTTATCTAATACTTAATTTGAAATAAGTGCTTTGAGTTCCAACTTACAGATGAGGAAACAGAGGCTGTGTAGGGGACTTGTCCTAACCGGGTCACAGAGTGACATCAGCAGGTGATGCCAGTAGGGCGATGCATCTTGACCTCCAGCTGTTTTCAGCAACTACATTTCACAAACAGCCAGCGGCAGAAGCTGCTGTTCAAGCAGGGTGCTCCTTTCAACATCTCAACAAATATTTGTGCCAAAACCCTTGCTGATGCTGGAGCTGGGGATAGGACTCACAATCTGATCAGAGAGAAATGCTTCAGGCAGCAGCAACAGGGAGGCGAGAGGCATGGTGAGGACATCGAGGAGGGAATCCTATAATTAGAGGGGGAAGGGAAGGGCTGTGGTCGGGAGAGGAGAGAAGAAGGAATTGGGAAGAGGGGTGAGTGGAACACAGTGAAAACATGAAAATGTATTTGGAGAACACTGGGTCCCTCCATCCGGCTAAGGATGTCAAGACAACAGGGAAGACCACAATGGAAATTGATGCTGGGTCTGGGTCTCCTCCCTAATCTCCCCTCCCACCACATATACATGTGCACACACACAACACACACCGTGTGCACACTACACGGACATCCCCACACACACACGTACACCCATAATACATATACATATGCACCAGATACACATAAGCCATTGTTGAACAATAATTGAGCATCTATGAAATGGCAGATACTCCAGGAGAGCATTGATGTAATATTACCTTCAGAGCTGGGTTCAGGGGCACGCACCTGTAGTTCTGGCTACTCCAGAGGCTGAGGCGGGAGGATCCCTTGAGCCCAGGATATTGAGGCGGCAGTGAACTGTGATCCCACACTGCACTCCAGCCTGGGCAACAACCTATCTCTAGTATATATATGAGTGTGTGTGTGTGTGTGTGCGCACGTGTGCTTCATATATTACATTCAGGAGCTGCCTAGAAGTTCATCCCCCTATTACAGGAAAGGGGTTCCAATCTAGACCCCAAGAGGGGGTTCTTGGATCTCACACAAGAAAGAATTCAGGGCGAGTCCATAGAGTAAAGTGAAAGCAAGTTTATCAGAAAAGCAAAGGAATAAAAGAATGGCTACTCCATAGAGCAGCCCCGAGGGATGCTGGTTGCCCATTGTGAGGTTTGTTCTTGCCGAGTTTAAAAGGAAGAAACTGAGGCCAACACAAGAAGATCCAATATGAAGGAATTTATTCAGGCTCCAGGGCGAGGTTCTGCGGTCCGAGAGGAGGGGCCAGAGAAGTCACACGGACTCCTCTCAGACGTGGGGTTTTATAGGGAGTGAAGGAGCTCAATTGGTGGTGGGAGAGCAGGACTACTATTGGGTAAGGTTACAAGCCTTTGTTTGCATACAGGACTTGGCTGCTATTGGTTAGAATTACTCGGCTGCTATTGGCTAGAAAGACGCAGCTGCTATTGGCTAGAATGACAAGACCCCGCTTGCATACTGGGTTCTTTAAGGGAAAGCCAGGCTGTGCGAAAAGGGGAGAAGGGAACATGCCCAAGCATGTCCAAGCTTTCGGAAAAAAGAGTGGGGGGGTGTGCATCTGAGCTCCCGGAGAGGCAACCGGCCTTACACCCATTTTTGTGGTTATTTCTTGATGAGATGCTAAACAAAGGATGGATTCTCTTCTCTTCCCTTCCCTTCCCTTCCCTTCCCTTCCTTTCCCTCCCCTCCCCTTCCCTCCCCTCCCTTCCCTTCCCTTCCTTCCCTTCACTTCTTTTCCCTTTCTCTTTCCTCTTCCTTTCCTTTCCTTCTTCCCTTCCCTCTTCCCTTCCCTTCCCCTTTCTCTTCTCCCTTCCCTTCCCCTTCCCTTCCATTCCTTTTCCTTTCCCCCTTCCCTTCCCTTTCTCTTCTCTTCCCTTCCCTCTTCCCTTCCCTTCTCCCTTCCCTTCCCTTCCTTCTTTCCTCTCCTCCCCTTCTCTCCCCTCCCCTCCCCTCCCCTCCCCTCCCCTCCCCTCCCCTTCCTTCTTTTAATTGAACATAGTGGACAAAGAGAGAAACCCACATTTAAATGAGACGTTTGCACCCCGCAGACATTTCGACCCATCCAGGAACCTATTAAATTAGGAGATCTAAAATCCAACAGGCAGATCACTGTGTTCATTCACACGACAACGGGGGACGGAATGGGGACCTCAGATGATGTTTATCACTTTCTTTGAAAGTGTCAGGGGTAGAATTTGAGGCCAATCATCAGGCTACCTTTCTGCTGCTGCTTGTCAGGAACTCGTGTAACCCATGGAAACATGCCTCCCAATCATGTTCCCCACTCCATCTGACTTCTGTGACATGATTGTTTCTTTCCATAGAAATGAGCCCCGCACAATTCCCAAAGGAATACTTTTTGGATTCCTCCCTTTCTGCCTGTTTATCTCTCTGCATCTACTTTCTTTTCTTCTTAGAATCTTCTAGGGCAGATAGTCCGAGTTGCATACGTATCTGCTGCCTCTCTGCCCCATGGAGGCTATCCCTCCCTTCCTCCTTCATCCTCTGCCTGGAAAAATCTCATTAACACAGATGTTCAAACTTGACATCTAAGTGGGAGCTGATGGGGCAGCAGGTGTCTAAGGCTGAGTATATTTAAGAGTTGGTCTAAAAAGGAGAGTATTAGCTCATGCCTGTAATCCCACCACTTTGGGAGGCCAAGGCAGGAGAATTCCTTGAGGTTAGGGATTTGAGACCAGTCAGGGCAACACAGCAAGACCCTATCTCTACAAAAATATTTTTAAAATTACCCAGGCCTGGTGGTGCACACCTGTAATCCTAGCTACTCAGGAGGCCAAGGCAGGAGAATCGCTTGAGCCCAGGAGCTCCAGGCTGCAGTGAGCTGTGATTGCACCACTGCACTCCAGCCTGGGTGACAGAGATCCCAACTCTAATAACAAAACAACACAAAAAGCTGTGCTGGAGATAGGCAGGAGGAGTTTCAGGAACACAGTGAGAGCCAGTAGGCCTGAATACATTTACCAGCTTATCCCACTGAAGCCAGGAAGCCACTCTTGTTCCTAACACCTCAATCCCATTCACTAGGCCGCCTCACCTCCCAGCATATGCCAATCAACCTATTGTTGAGGTTCCTGGGCTCTGTCATTGCCTGGGCCCTGGGTCCATCCCCCCGCCATGTCCTACTGAACCTGTGCCCCTACATCACTACTCTCTGTAAGCCAGCTTGGAGATGGGCTGGAACCATGAGACATGAGACATGCTGTGCTGTGGAAGTCTCCCTAGCAAAGGTGACACTTCATGACAGTCTCTAAGGACAAGCAAGAGGTAACCAGGTGAAAGAGAGACAAAGAAAGCATTCCAAGCCAAGGACATATCTATCCAAAGACTCAGAAACTGGACACATACTTAATCAAATTCCAGGAACTGTAAGTAGTTCTGTGAGGTCAGGCCCTAAGGAGGTTAAGTGCTGGGAAGGGACAGGGTCTTACCATTGGAATCAGGTTGAGAAGTTAGGACATTATGCTGAGGGTAATGGAAGCTCTTCAAAAGCTTATGAGAGGGCTGAGTGCTGTAGCTCACACCTGTAATCCCAGCACTTTGGAAGGTGAAGGTGAGAGGATGGCTTGAAGGCAGGAGTTCGAGTCTGCAGTGAGCTATGATCATGCCATTGCACTCCAGCCTGAGGACAAAGCAAGACCCCATCTGTAAAATAAATAAGCTTATGAGATATAGGAGTGTTCATAGCAGCATTATTCACAATAGCCAAAAGGTGTCAACAACCCAAACACCTATCAACAGATGAATGGTGATAGGGTTTGGATTTGTGTCCCACCCAAATCTCGTGTGGAATTGTAAGCCCCTTACTGGATCATGGGGTGAATTTCCCCCTTGCTCCTCTCAAGAAGCAAGTGAGTTCTCACGAGATCTGGTTGTTTAAAAGCATGTAACACCTCCCACTCTGCTCTCTTCCTCCTTCTCTGGCCATGTAAAACGTGCCTGCATCTCCTTCCCCTTCCACCGTGATTGTACGTTTCCTGAGTGCTCCCCAGCCATGTTACCTCTGCAGCCTGCAGAACCATAAGCCAATTAAACCTCTTTTCTTTATAAATTACCCAGTTTCAGGTAGTTCTTTATAACAGTGAAGAATGAACTGATACAAATGGATAAACAGAATGTAGTCTATCATACAACAGAATATTATTCAGCCTTAAAAAGGAATGAAGTTCTGGCCAGGCACAGTGGCTCATGCTTGTAATCTCAGCACTTTGGGAGGCTGATGCGGGTGGATCACAAGGTCAGGAGTTCAAGACCAGCCTGGCCAACACAGTGAAACCCCGTCTCTACTAAAATTACAAAACTTAGCTGGGCATGGTGGCAGGTACATGTAATTCCAGCTACTTGAGAAGCTGAGGCAGGAGAATCACTTGAACCCGAGAGATGGAAGTTGCAGTGAACCAAGATTGCACCTACTGCACTCTAGCCTGGGCAACAGAGCCAGGATCCGTCTCAAAAAAAAAAAGGAATGAGGTTCTGATGCATGCCACAACATGGATGAGCCTCCAAAACATATGCTAAGTGTAAGAAGTCAGGCACGAAAGATCACGTTTTGAATAACTCCACTTATATACAATGCCCAGAATAGGCAAATCCATAGAGACAGACCCCAGACTGGGGGCTGCCAGGGGGTGGAGGAAGGGGAATGAGGAATTGAAGGGTATTTGGTTGTTTCTAGTTTGGGGCTATTATGAATAAATCTACCATGGGTACAGGGTTTCCTTTTGGAGTAAAAATGAAAGTGTTTTGGAACTAGATAAGGTGATGGTGGTACAACTTTGCAAATGTACTAAATATCACTGAATTGTATATGTTAAGATGATTAGTTTTTTGTTACATGAATCTTGCCTCAATTTTTTAAATAGTGTGAGAGGAATAGTTTCTTGGTTCAGTAAATATCTATTCCATAATTTGAGGGTTCTACATCACAGAGCAGAGCTCAAAACCCAACCCACGTTTTCCATTCAGATGCAGTGTTCTCCCAACTCCTTAGCTATCAAAAGGGTGGAGGGAGCTACAAACTCCAGCTGACAACACCATAGAGTTAAAAGTGAAACCAGAGATGAGAGCTGTGGGAAGTGGGCAGCGTCCAGGCCATTTCCAAACAGTAATCTCTACCTTCCCCTTTGTTCCAGCCACAAAACAGAACTCACACTTAAAAATGTCAGTCTAGGCTGGACACAGTGGCTCATGCCTGTAATCCTAGCACTTTGGGAGGATCACTTGAGCCTAGGCAACACAGCAAGACCTGATCTCTATGATAATAAATAAAAATATTATCTGGGTGTATTGGTGTGCACCTGTGGTCCCAGCTCCTCAGGAGGCTGAGGTGGGAGGATTGCTTTAGCCTGAGAGGTAGAGGCTGCAGTGAGCCAAGATCATACAAGCCTGGGTGACAGAGCGAGACCTCTTCTCAAAAACAATAAAAATCAAAAATTAAAAAAGTCATCATCTGATCTGCCTGTGAATGCCAGTAGCTTCCCCTCCAACTGGCTGCTTCCATGGTTTGGCAGTCCCAGGAGGAAGTACATCTTGTTCGGGAGAGCTCGGAGGTAACTGCCTGAATGCTTTCCCTAATCTTTCCCTCCGAATACTGTTTTTAAATTTCCTCAGATGACTGCCACCCCTGGTGATATAGTTTGGCTCTGTCCCCACCCAAATCTCATCTTGAATTGTAGCTCCCACAATTCCCATGTGTCATGGGAGGGACCCAGTGGGAGGTAATGGAATCATAGGGGCGGGTCTTTCCCGTGCTCTTCTTGTGATAGTGAATACGTCTCATGAGATCCAATGGTTTAATAAAGGGCAGTTCCCCTGCACATGTTCTTCTTGCCTGCTGCCATGTAAGACGTCCCTTGCTCTTCTACCATGATTGTGAGGCACTCCCCAGCCATGTGGAGCTGTGAGTCTATTAAACCTTTTTTCCTTTATAAATTACCCAGTCTCAAGTCTTTATTAGCAGCGTGAGAACAGACTAATACACTTGGCTTTTGGCCTTTCTTCTAAAACCACAATCTTATTTCTTCTAGCTCATGGAGTTGTGGGGAGGGGCATGGGGGAATTCAGGAAGGGCTTTAGAAGCTTTGCGGACATTGAGGGTGAGGTTAACGTGGCTGTGCAGGACAGAGCAGTGTTTTGGTTCTTTGCACTCCCCAAGTGCTTGAGACCTTATCATAAGCAAGGGCATGAATTTTTCCCCTTGCAACAATGAGGCCATCCATGGGTCTCAGATGTGCCCAGGCAAGAGCAGGGAAAAGGCAGTTCCCACAATCTACTCACAGTGCCAATTGTCTCAGTGCAGGACAGCTTTATAAGATGAGGGAAGTATTAAAAAGAAAACAAGCCTGTAATCCAGCACTTTGGGAGGCCGAGGCAGGTGAATCACTTGAGGTCAGGAGTTGAGACCAGCCTGGCCAACACGGTGAAATCCCGTTTCTACTAAAAATAAAAAAAAAAATTAGACTGACGTGGTGGTGCACACCTGTAATCCCAGCTACTCAGGAGGCTGAGGGAGAAGAATCACTTGAACCCGGGAGGTAGAAGTTGCAATGAGCCAAGATAACGCCACTGCAGTCCAGCCTGGGTGACAGAGTGAGACTCTGTTGAAAGAAAGAAAGGAAAGAAAGAAGGAAAGAAGGGAGGAAGGGAGGGAGGGAGGGAAGGAAGGAAGGAAAGGAAAGAAGGAAGAAATTTGAAATTTGGATGAAGTTTACAACTTTTATGTTAAGAGTCCCAACTCCCTTAGGATACCCCACAGCGGTTCTCAATGGGGGTGATTTTGCTGCCCCAGGAGACATTCGGCAAGGCCTGGGGACATTTTCATTGCCACAGTTGGGAAGGAGGGTGCTGCTGGTGTCTGTGAGACAGGGGGTGTGATGCTGCCCAGTATCCTACACCCACAGGACAGATCCCTGCAACAAAGAATAATCCAGTCCAGAATATTAATATTGCCATGGTTGAGAAACCCAGTAATACTGTGTTTGCCTTAAAAGACTAGTTTTATTTTGTATTTTGAACATACTGTATTCAATCAAAAAAGAGAATTTCACATTTAAGCTCATTTAGACTGGACCCGAATGTTTATTCATAGTAGTTCCTAATGATACAATTCCTAAAACAGAAAATTAAATAACACAGAGTCCCCAAAGTTTCCTCCTCTCTTTCATTCATCTTCAAATCTATGAACTAGGAGTTTTTACAGTATGTGCCTGAAATGCCCACAGAGGGTACGGCAGCTCTGTACAGGAGGTCTAAGTGGAATTCTGAGACTCGGAGCTCTATTCCTGAGTGAATAAGGTGGTTTCTGTCCTCAGGTTGCACACAATGTGATAAATTCTCTAACAGAAATACCAAAATGCTATAAAGATGAACAAAGACGGTTGGGCATGGTGGCTCGTGCTTGTAAACCCAGAACTTTGGGAGGCCAAGTTGGGAGGAATGCGTGAGCCTAGGAGTTCAAGACCAGCTTGGGCAATATAGTGAGACCTCGTCTCTATGAAAATAACAAAATTAACCAGGCATGGTGGTGCACACCTCTAGGCCTAGCCACTCGGGAGGCTGAGGTGGGAGAATTGCTTGAGCCTGTAAGGCTGAGGCTGCAGTGAGCTGAGATACCACTTCTGCACTCCAGCCTGGGTGACAGAGTGAGACCCTGTCTCAACAAAAAAAAAAAGAAAGAAAGAAAAGAAAAAAAGAAATAGACAAAGAGGTCATCCATTTCTCCTGTGGTATTCAAAAAAAATAAGAAGGTGAACTTTGAACTGAGCGTTCTAGTAATTCTTCAAAAGAACAAAATGAGGAAGAACATTTCAGACAAAGAAAGAGCTAAGGCATTGTTATGGGTTGAATTGCATCCCCCCAAAAGATATATTAAAATCCTTATCCCCAGTACGTGAGAAAATGATCTTATTTGGAAATAGGTTCGTGCAGATGTAATTAGCAAAGATGAGCTCCTGCTGGAGTAGGTGGCCCTTAATCCAACATGGTCAGTGTCTTTATAAAAAGGGGAACACAGGGACATACAGGAAGGATGCCATGTACAGAGGGAGTCAAGAATGGCAGAGCTGCAACTGCACACCAAGAATGCCAAGGTTTGGGTCGGGTGCAGTAGCTCACACCTGGAATTACAGCACTTTGGGAGGCAAAGTGGGAGCATCATTTGAGGTCAAGAAGATCACTTGAGGTCAGGAGTTTTAGACCAGCCTGGCCAACATGGAGAAATCCCATCTCTACTAAAAATACAAAATTAGCTGGGCGTGGTGGTGATGCCTGTAATCCCAGCTACTTGGGAGGCTGAGGCAGGAGAATCGCTTGAACCCAGGAGGCAGAGGCTGTAAGGAGCCGAGATCATGCCATTGCACGCCAGCCTGGGAAACAAGCAAAAACTTTGTCTCAAAAAAAAAAAAAAAGCCAAGTTTTGCCAGGAGCCACCAGAAGCTGGAAGAGGTGAGGAAGGATTCTCCCTTCCTGGTGTCAGAAAGAACATGGCCCTGTCCCAACACCTTGATTGCAGACTTCTGGCCTCCAGCACTATGAGAGATTTTATTTCTGGTGTTACAAACGACCCAGTTTGTGGTAGTTTATCATGTCATCCTGTGGAAACTCATACGGGCATAAGGGAGTTACACAACCTCAAATTTCTTCTGTTTGATCAAACAATTGGATAATGGTGATCAGTGTGGTGGTGGGTAAAGGAAGAGTCACGACTGAAAAGATACTGAAGAACCTGTCACATCCCTTCATGGCTTCCTGGAGGAGGTGTGATTGTGGGAGCTGTGAAAAAGGAGGAAAGTGACAGAAGAGAGATGGTTTGGTGAGCTGAGAATCATGCCAAGAATAGCTGCAAAGTCTAAGACAAGAGACAAGTTGAAGGGTAGCATCAATGCCAAACTTTAAACTATCAGCTGGGATCTATTCAAACCTTAGATATGACGAGTGTGAAGGATGAGAAGGCATATTTAATATCAGTTTACACCCAGAAAGAAAGAGATCACTGAAAAGAAGGAGAAAGAGGAGGAGGAGAAAGCAACAGACAACTGGAAACAAATAAAAAATATAATTTCACTTACAATACCAAAAAAACACAAAGAAATTTAACAGAATGTACACAAAAGCTTTAAAAAATATTGCTGAAAGAAATGTTAAAAGACTATGATAAACAGAATGACCATGTTCGTGGATGGGTAGAATCAAATTCAACAAGACCCCAAAATTCTTGCAGGGCATTTTGTACAAATTAACAAGCTGATCCTAAAAAATATATGTAGAAATGCAAATATCTAGGCGAGACATACCAATTTTTAAAAAAGAAGGACAAAAATTGGTTAACTTACCTAGCAGTGTAGTATTGGTTTAAAAGACCAAAAAAAAAAAAAAAAAACCCTAAAGAGAAGAAAAAACTAAAAGATTAATTGAAAATGTAGATCAATTAAACAGAACAAAGTATTCAGAAATATATCTATAAGAACATGGCCAATTTATTTTTGACAAACTCATCAAGATAATTCAATGAGGAAAGAAATGTTTTGTAGTCAATGGTGATGGACAACTGAATATCCACATGGAAAAAAAATAAAAATCAAACCTTACCACATGCCATATACAAAAATTAACTAGAAGATTCTAGAATTAACTGTAAAAGCTTGAACTATAAAACTTCTAGAAGAAAACATAGGAGGAAATCTTTGTGATCTTAGGTAGGCAAAGATTTCTAAGATGAGACATAAAAAAACATAATTTAACTCTAGGCTTTGTAAAAGATAATAAAAAATGAAGCCCCAGGCTCAGAGAAGGTCTGACAATCTTCTTAGATTCTGGTGAACTTATCACCAGATGAGATGACATAAGATAAACCATATGACAAACAACCTGTATTAATATGCTTTCATGCTGCTGATAAAAACATACCCAAGATAACGGCAATTTACAAAAGAAAGACATTTAATAGACTTACAGTTCCATGTGGCTAGGAAGGCCTCACAATCATGACAGTAGGCAAGGAGGAGCAAGTCACATCTTACGTGGATGGCAGCAAGCAAAGAAAAATGAGCTTGTTCAGGGAAACTCCCCCCTATAATACCATCAGATCTCATGAGACCTGATGGTATTACCTGCCCCCATGAACATCGTAGAAAAGTTCCCATGAACACCATGGAAAAGACCTGTCCCCATGATCCAGTTACTTCCCACTGGGTCTCTCCCACAACATGTGGAAATTCAAGATGAGATTTGGGTGGGGACACAGCTAAACCATTCAGGAAAAGACAATCCTGAAAGAAGACATATGGACGGCCAACAAGCACATTAAAAAGTGCTCAACAGTTGGCACCAAGAAAATGAAAATAATAACCACAATAAGATACCACCACACATCCATTAGAATGGCTAAAATTAAAAAGACTAGCGTGTATCACCTAGGACGTGAAGCAACTGGAACTCTCTTGCATTGTTAGTGGAAACATAAAAACGATGCATCCACTTTGGGAAAAGATCTGGCAGTTTCTTTTTTTCTTTTCTTTTTTTCTCCATTGCAGTTTTATTTGAATGTAATATTTGGGACAATTATCCAAAAGGGCCAATATTTGCCAATTTAATCTGAGGTCATAATAAAACAAGCAACAAAACAGTGTGTGGGATTTCAGTTTCTCACCCTTATCATCAAGACTCACTGCCTCCCATCATCAATATTTATTGAGCATTTACAGTGTACTAGGCACAACAGAACAAACAGAAAACATTGTCCCTGCTCTTGAGGAGCTTACATTCTAAAAGAAAAAATACACCTCTTTTAAAATGGCATTTTTGTTTGGTGTTTTCTGCAAAGTACTGACCTTTTTTTTCTTTTCTTTTCTTTTTTTGAGACTGAGTCTCACTCTGTTGCCTAGGCTGGAAAGCAGTGGCATGATCATAGCTCACTGCAGCCTCGACCTCCTGGACTCAAGCAATCCTCCTGCCTCAGCTTCCCAAGTATCTGGTACTACAGCCACATGCCACCACACTGGGCTAAGTTTTGTATTTTTTTTCTTTTTTTGTAGACACGGGATCTCACTATGTTGCCCAGGCTAGTCTTAAACTCCTAGGCTCAAGCCATTCTCCTGCCTCTCTCTCCCAAAGTGCTGGGATTACAGGCATGAGCCACTGTGCCCGGCCTGGCAGTTTCTTATAAAGGAAATATACACCTACCATACAATCCAATTACTCTTAGATATTTACCCAAGAGAAATGAAAACATATGTTCACACAAAGACTTATACACAAATGTTTATAGCAGCTTTAGTCATGACATTCAAAACCTGGAAACAACCCAAACGTCCATCAATAAGTGAATGGATAAACAAATTGTAGAATACTGCTCAACGGTAAAAGCGAGAGAACTACTGATGTACGAAGCAGCGCAGGTGAATCTTAAAAATCAGTGAAAGAAGCCAGACACAGGAATAGATGCTGAATGAGTCCACTATATGATGTTTTAGAAAATACAAAATTAGAGTGACAGAGAGCAGATCAGTGGTTGCCTGAGGTCAGAAGTGAAAGGGAGATTGACCTTAAACGGACTTGAAGGAATTCTGGGGGGTAATAGAAATATCCTATACCTGGCCCGGAGTGGTGGCTCACACCTGTAATCCCAGCACTTTGGGAGGTCAAGGAGGGGCAGATCACTTGAGGTCAGGAGTTCGAGACCAGTCTGGCCAACATGGTGAAAACCCGTTTCTGCGAAAAATACAAAAATTAGATCGGTGTGGTGGTGCGTGCCTGTAATTCCAGCTACTCAGGAGGCTGAGGCAGGAATATCAGCCTCCTGGGAGGCTTGAGGTTGCAGTGAGCCGAGATCACACCACTGCACTCCAGCGTGGGTGACAGATCAAGACTCTGTCTCAAAAAAGAAAAGAAATAAAAGAAAAGAAAAAAAGAAATATTCTATACTTTAATTGCAGTGATGGTTCCTTGGGTGTATACATTCATCAAAACATCAAATGATACACTTAAAATGGCTGCAGATTATTGCTTGTAAATTATATCTCAAAGCTGATTAGAAGATGATGAAGGCAGGGGCAAAGTTTTTGATATTATTGGAGGTTTGGCTGGGTGGTGGCTTGAGTCTCTCTGCATCTGAGCAGTTCACATTATCCTGGTGTTCTGTTGACATGCAGGTACGGAACAGGATTCAGAGCTTTCCTTTGCTGACTTATGTGTATGTCATTCCAGCACTCAGTAAATGATGGCACTAAAAGGTTTGAGATCAATTCTCATCTTGTGTGCTCTGCAGCAGGAAACCCTGATTGTTATTCGAGACGTTCTCTCTCTGTCGGCCCCTCTCTTTCAAAACGCAGAGAGACTGAAACATTTGTCATTGGGCTGAAAGAGGGGAGACCAGTTTTGGTAAGCGCCAGCCTGAACCAAGAGGCACCGAGCACAGCCTTTGATTGGGAAGGGTTGAGACACAGGGCCCTTCCTTGCCTATCTTTACATGTGGCGGGGGGAGAGTGGCTCTAGTGGGTTCGCCTGAACCCAGGGTGGGGAACCTGATGGGCTCCCAGCCACCTAAGCTGAGCTCATAGGGCCAGAAGGAAACTTGAAAGCTACAGAGAGCTTCATCCCTCCTCTCATGCGATTGGAACCATCTCCATCTGCTCGAGACAGGTGGAGATGATGGGGTGAGGACTTCTTGGGTAACCGACTGCTGGGTTGACTTGAGCAACTGCCTGAGGTGTCAAAGCAGCAACGGCTAATGTGGAACCAGAGATGTAGGCCATCTGCAGTCAATGTCAATGCCCTCTGAGGCCCAGGAAGCGACTGCATGAAGGTGCCGATGACCCTGCTACCCTGGGACTGGTGAACGAAATATGGGGCAAGTCTACCCAGGAAAGCAAAGGGAAGAGGGAGGCCATGGAAGGTTTTTGTTGTTGTTGTTGTTGTTGTTGTTGTTGTTGTTGTTGTTGTTTTTGAGACGGAGTCTTGCTCTGTCGCCCAGGCTGGAGTGCAGTGGCACGATCTCAGCTCACTGCAACCTCCGCCTCCTGGGTTCAAGTCATTCTCATGCCTCAGCCTCCCAAGTAGCTGAAATCACAGGTGTGTGCCACCACGCCCAGCTAATTTTTGTGTTTTTAGTAGAGGCAGGGTTTCGCCATGTTGGCCAGGCTGGTCTTGAACTCCTGACCTCAAATGGTTTGCCCTCCTCAGCCTCCCCAAATGCTGGGATTATAGGCATGAGCCACTGCACCTGGCCAAGTCCATGTAGACTTCTGCCCTGGCCATCTAAGTGGTCTATCCACCTCCCCCATTATCCCACACCTCTCAATTCCTACACAAGATGCAAAGCATCTGGAAAAATGGACTGTGTCATTCCTCTCTTATGAACTCTTCACTGGCCTCAATGTGCATTAAGGATAAAATCCAGACTCTGAAGCCCCCTGCATAAAATAATCCCCTAGGATGCTTGCTCATCAGGCAGATTCCAAGCTCCTCCCCGAGATGCTGATTAAGCAAGGCTGAGATAGGTCCAAGCATCTGCAATTGCAACAACCCCCTGTGGGAATCCTGATGCAGGCCACCCATGAAACCTCTTTTGGAAATTCTGTTCTCCAGATTTGACCTCGAATGCTTCTTCTCTCATCTGTGCTGCTTGCTCTCCCCTGGCGCATGATCTGCCGCAGAGCCCAGAAAGGGCCGGGCACAGGCTTTAGCCATCAGCCCCAATCTCCGTCAGCCCTCACACCCCTCTTTTGATGTAGACAATTCTCATTTCCTCAAAGTCATATAAAGTGCTGTTTTAAACTTAACTTCAAGACAAATAATCCATCTTCTGTATCACTGATATAGAACATTCTGGAGGTACCAGCATTCTTTCCTATAACAAGAGGTTCCCGTGGCCTGTATTCTTCTTCCTAGAACATTGGCTTCTGCCCCAAATGTACCCCCACCCCATTCTTGGAGTGATTTGTGTCAAGTGTTTAGCTCCCTACTAGACTGAAAGCTGTTTGAGGTCAAGAGCTCTTTTCTTCTCTGCTGTATACAAAGAGCTGAGCATATTGCCTGAAATAGAATTAAGGCTTCATAAATAGCTGTCAGGTGAACATGGAAAAGCAGGCAATTTCTGGATGACCTTCAAGTAAAGTTAGTCTGAGACCTGGGAAGTCTCCACGGCAGGTAGCGAGGGGAAGAATAAGAAAAGTGAGCGGTAAATGGAGGTGAGCAGCGACCTCCCTGCAATGTTCCCAGCTGGGGGTAAACACTAATGAACACTTACAAATGGCCCCAGGGCTCTTCCAGACTTCTGAAATCCTATGCCAGAGGTCATCGCTTGGCTCTGATCCAGAGACCACCTGCCACTGTGAAGCCCTGGGATTCCATCTCTCACCCCAGCTGCAGAGTCCCAGGGCCTGTCTCCTCCCTCACCCCTCTTCCAACGCCTCCTAGACCAGGTTCAACTCACCTTAACATCAGTTTCTTCATTGGTATTTTTGAGGACTAGTAAAATCCTTAAGGAGGCGTTCTAATGAGCTTATTCTCCTTGACTTAGGAGTACAGAGGTGTTTGACCATTTTAAGGATTTCTTCTTTATTTTACTAAAAGTTTTGTCTTCACCCCTCTTCGGCCCCCAGCAAATATTCTGAGACCTCTGGGACCCCCGCATGACTCTAGGAGGTCAGGAACCCCTTAAAACGATATCTGATCTTTTGTGTGTATATTCATGGCTTTCCATCCTATCTTAAAAGATGGAAAATCACTGGTGTAATAGAAGCCACAGTGTCTTTGTAATGAAAATGTCTGTGTTCAATTCCCTGCTCTCTACCTGACGATTGAAGTAACTGTGGGCAGACCGTTTAAGTCAGGTGAAAGCTCTGTAGACGGCCGTCAGGGATCTTACTACATGGTCCGCATGAAAGCCCTCATAGGCTACAAAGCACAGAATTCTAGTATCTTCCCTCTCAAGAACCTCAGCCAGGGACCCCTAGCCAATCTCACCCAGGCCGGAGTGCAGCGGTGAAATCATGGCTTACTGCAACCTCAACCTCCTGGGCTCAAGCAGTCTTCTCACCTCAGCCTCCGGAGTAGCTGGGAAGGGCTAGGTTTTTGTAGCTGCTAGACATTTGGTATGCGGGGATAAGAGAGAAGGTTTCTAGGAATTTGTTGACCCTAAGGGCCACAGATATTCCATTAATAACTACTGTTATCAGTCTGCCAGCCTGGCCAACACAGTGAAACCCCGTCTCTACTAAAAACTACAAAAATTAGCTGGGCGTGGTGGTGGGTGCCTGTAGTCCCACATTTGCTCTCTTTTCACCTTCCCCATCACCACATAAGGTCCGTGCAAGTGATTCCCACTCTACAGATGCAAACGTTGAGGCCAAGGTAGGGGACTGAGTGTCCCCGAGGTCACAGGATCAATGATTGAAAGAAGCTGAATCTTGAAGGTAGAAAGAAAGGAGGGGAATTTTAAAAAGAAGAAGAAAATCAAAAACAAGAAACAAACTCGTGCTTCTTTGTTGTCCTTCTGGAACTCAGACTCCCGCCTCTCTGGAGTGAGTTAGGTGGAGTTCTGGAACGTTTTGCAAGACCAAGATAGCTTTCTCATTCTGTCGCCTTCTTGCTCTGCTCTGACGCCCACCTGCTTGTTGCTTTCTGCTGGTGTCTCACCTTCTGCAGGCGAGGAGCGCATGAGAGTCGGGCTGGGTGAAACCGGGGCTCCATCTGCCCGCGTGCTTTCTGGGGATGTCTGAAGGTAACTTTGTGCTGGCGCCCCTTGCCAGGAAGCTGAGAAGCCTTCTGCAGTGCCACCCGGCTCCCCATCCCCTCTCCGTGGAATACGCTGGTACCAAAGCCAGCCCCTGGTGGCGCTCAACCAGATGGCAGGGGAAGCAAAACAAAAGTGACCTTGTTAGAATGTGTCTTCCCCGGGAGAAGCTATTTTTGTTGTGGTTGTGAACCGAAGTCGTCTCAGCTGAATTCGCCTTCCCTGCGAGGGCTGTGGAATGTTAATTTGTTCCAAAGTTCAGTATTTTGATTAGAACCAGGAGTGCCAGATTTTGTCAGAAACATTTTGGAATGGGGTAGGCTCACACTCTCTCTCTCTCTCTCTCACTCTCTCTCTTGGCCGCAGTACAAAGTAAATGTTGTTGCAGCAGCTGCCCTGGGGGAACAGCCCATTGCAAATCGGAGCGGAGGGGTGAACTGGCTCCTCCCTGTTGCCGTGACCTTATTGGCACAGAGGCACTCAGACTGGGGACAAAGTGGACACACTCCTTCACTTGGAAAGAACAAAGAGCCCAGCACAGAGCCTGGAACCGAGGGGTCCTCAGGAAACACGTGTGAGCTGAATAAACGAACGAACTTGCGGCGCGGTGGCTCATGCCTGTAATCCCAGCACTTTGGGAGACCCAGGTGGGCAGATCACCTGAGGTCAGGAGTTCGAGACCAGCCTGGCCAACATGGTGAAACCCCATCTCTACTAAAAATACAAAATTAGCTGGCCGTGGTGGCACACCCCTGTGACCCCAGCTACTGGGGAGGCTGAGGCAGGAGAATCACTTGAACCCTGGAGGTGGAGGTTGTGGTGAGCCGAGATCGTGCCACTGCACTCCAGCCTGGGCAATAAGAGCGAAAACTCTGTCTCAAAAAAACAAACAAAAAATAAAAATAAAAAATAAAAGAATGAACTTCCCCAAGACATAGCCCTCAGAGTTTTTGCAACCAAGAGGTCACGTCCAAAGGCAATTGTCAGAGTTCTAGATTCTGAGAACCCTCTCCATTTTCCTTTGGTTCTCTTTTTTTCTTCTTTTTTAACATTTTAATTTACTCTTATTAATTTTTTTTTTTGAGACAGGGTCTCGCTGTGTCACCCAGGCTTGCGTGCAGTGGCATGATCATAGCTCACTGCAGTCTCAAACTGCTGGGCTCAAGTGATCCTCCATCCTCAGCCTCCTGAGTAGTGGGGGACTACAGGCATGCATTGCCATGACTGGCTAAATTTTTTTTTTTTTAAATAAATGAGGTCTTGCTGTGTTGCCCCATCTGGTCTCAAACTCCTGGGCTTGAGCAATCCTCCCGCTTTGACCTCCTTGGGATTACAGGTGTGAGCCGCAGTGCCCACCCTGGTTCTCTTTTTCTGACCTCTTCTCTCTCTCTCTCAATGAGTAATTAACACAAGTAATGCATGACTATTTTCTACATCACAAAATGAACACAGATAAGATGGAAGTGCCCCTGGCCTCTACCCCAATCCTAGCCCTCTGGTCCTCCCCAGAGGTAATTAGATGCAGATGCCACACCCCAGCCTCACCAGCGCTTGATAAGGTCAAACCTGTCATTTGTTGTCGGTCTGGTAGTGAAACATGACTTTTGTTGTCTTCTTTTGTAGCATGGTATCGTAGTTAGGTGCATGGAATTTGAATCCGGGTTGCCTGGGAGCTAATCCTGGCCCTAGAGTAGTTGGAGGAGCAGCTGTGCGGACAAGTGAACCTGGCTGAGAGTCAGCTTCTCAGAGTGCGGACCAGGATGATGGCTGAGGTTATGTTCCAGGGTGGTCGTGAGGATCAGTGCATGAGCTAGCGCATGCTAAGTGCTCAGAGCAGGCCGGCCGGCACAAGCGTTCTGCAGGGGTTGGCTTTTAGCATTGCCACTATCATTTCCCCAATCATTTAGGAGGCTGGGCACCTCCACCCCGCACCTTCACTTTCTGTTCGGTGTTGACAGTTTCCCACGTTTCCCAGTCTCCTCACTGAGGTTGGGAAAGAACCCAGGAGTGGTGAATTCCCGATGCTCTGTCTGCCTCTTACAGGACACCCTGCAGCTTCTCCCCAGCCTCTTCAAAGTTCAGCCCAAGAGGAAGAGATGCCTAGTACTCAGGATGTGGTGGCTTCTCTGTTTCTTCCAGCCGGGACAACTAAGGCCCTGAGAGGAGAAAAGGACCCTCTGGGGTACAGAGGCCACTCAGTCAGAGCCAGGACCAATATCCCACCAGCTCTCCCTCTTCAACGCTGACCCCAGCTCACCAGCAGTGGCTTCCTGAAGTGCTGGCTTAAGCAGGATTCTGAGGTACAGTAGAGAGCACTAAGAGAGAGATGCGGATGGGTAAGGGGTGCTGCGCTGTGAGCACAGGAGCAGGGTGGGTGTTGCCTGCCATCCCCTCTACCTCGCCCTCTTCTCTCTACCACCTTGGGTTCCCTCCACCCCTTGGATCCCCCTTGCCCACCCCCCCCCCGCCCCCGCCATCGTTTCTCCTGCCTGGAAATAGCACCCCTCCTTGAGAGTAAGGATGCGACCTCTGCTATGCTCAGGCCATCCAGGCTTCGTTTCTGGGCCTCTTTTTTCCTCTCCCTGATCTGAAGGGGCCTCAATTTAGGGTTCTTACGGGCCCAGAGACCTGTGAACAGTTGCTCCCTTTCCTATGTAGTGGCCCACGTGGAACTCAAGATCCTCCCGCTCCGCGGCTGTTGAGAAACGCAGCAGCACAGCCCCCGGGCTGCAATCGTTCAGGAGCGCTAGGAAGCCCACAGCCAGCCTGAGCCCTCCGAGATACCTCTAGACTCTGGGCCCGCAATCAATACTTGGGAGGGAGAGAGCAGCTGTGCATGCGATGCGGGCAGTGGCAGAGCGTGCTGCTGGAGGCCGCGGCTCAGAGGAGCCCGGCCAGCCTCCCCCGCCCTCTCCTTTCCCCTTGCCTTGCGGGGGCCAGGAGGGCTGTGGAGGTCCCTGCTGGAGTCTGCCATCTGCTGCTGAAAACATCTGCGCCTGCTGCCTTCCACGCAGATGAGCTGTCCGTCCTTCCTCCTCCCCCTCCTCCGCCAAGGCTATTCAGATGGGTGTGCAGGCTGCGGGCAGATGTCCAGAAGATCCCTGGCCTGTCCAGGAACGGGGCAGCAGGCACTTCCTCTTTGATACCTGGGCAGCTGGGTCTACAAGTCCCTGGCTAGCTCACAGGTGCCCTGCTTTAAGAAAATCCAATAGGAACAAAGTCCTGTTTGCAAAGTGGACACCTGCAGGCAATGTATGTCTCTCTCTGCATTGCACAGAGACCATCCTGAGTAATACAATGATTTCTTCCCTCTGTGGGTTCGAAGTTCTTAATCAGAAAAAAGGACGTTAATGGAATCAACTGGGAGCTTTTTCAACATTCACCCGGCCAGTCCCCATGTTTCCCACTCCCAGACAAAACAGATTTGGGGAGAGGAGTTTGTTGAAAGAAGTCCCTAGCACCCAGTGATGCGGATAGCGCCCCTCCTCACCTCTCCCTGCTCTGCTACCCTTGCACATTTCAGCTTTGACTTGAAAGTCAGTAATTAACCTACAGTGGAGGAGGGGGCTTTAAAGCTGAATTGTTCTATTCCACTATGAATTAAAGATCAGTTAGAAATGAAATTTCAACACCCAAGAAAAGAATATGTATATTTATTAGATAATGGAAGTGCTGTATATTTAAATTTTTAGAATTTATACATATTAGTTCCAGAACATACTGTTTCCATAAAATAAGCATCTCTATGGCAAGCCCCTGCCTCCATAGAAACAATTTTATTTCACAGAGCAATCTATTTGTAAGCAGGAAAGGACCTTTATAGATCATAACAGTTTCCTTTAATTTAAGAATGAGGACACTGGGAGTTGACCCACTTCTCCTAGTATATGTTGGGCTTCAGGTTCTATTGGTTTGTTTATTTATTTAATTATTGAGATGAAATCTTGCTCTGTCGCCCAGGCTTGAGTGCAGTGGCGTGATCTAGGCTCACTGCAACCTCCAACTCCTGGGTTCAAGTGATTCTCCCGCCTCAGCCTCCCAAGTAGCTGGGACTACAAGTGTGCATGTCACCATGCCTGGCCAATTTCTTTTGTATTTTTAGTAGAGACAAGATTTCACCATGTTGGCCAGGCTGGTCTCGAACTCCTGACCCCAAGTGATCCACCTGCCTTGGTCTCCCAAAGTGCTGGGATTACAGGCGTGAGCCTTCGCACCCAGCCTCTATCAGTCTGTCTTTGTATCCACATGGAAAAGGTAAGCCCCCTCCTGCTCATGTACTATGTCTTCTTAGCTCATTGCTGTATCCCCAGTGCCCGGAATGGTGTTTGTTGAATGAATGAATGAGCACACGGACAGATCTACTGGTGGCTGTCGCATTGCAGGGATCTGTGAAAATGCATTGATGCATACATCTGTGTCATTTTAATATGTCCACTTCTGTGCACATCTGCATTACTAATGCATGTTTTTATGGATAGAGCATTTATTCTTAGAGATGACCTAAATATACATTCAATGCTGCTGGCTGAGATAATTCTACTGAGGCATCATGCATTGTTATTATATGTTATAAATGAGGATACAAGACATACATATTAAGTTCTCAAATCTTGGAAAACTAGTTCTGGAAGATGTTCTGAGAAGCAAATATTCCACGGTCAAATGAGTTTGGGAAATTCAGGATTAAAGAGAATGAAATAGGTCTCTAAATGTAGAATGTCTCAGAAACTTTAAATGACAAAACATGTGGTGACTCTCCGAATATGGAAAGAATACGCTGCATTTTCTTTCTTTTGAGAAGGAGTCTCTCTCTGCCACCAGGCTGGAGTGAGTGGCACAATCTCGGCTCACTGCAACTTCTGCCTCTTGGGTTCAAGTGATTCTCGTCCCTCAGCCTCCTGAGTAGCTGGGATTACAGGCACGAACCACCATGCCTGGCTAATTTTTGTATTTTTAGTAGAGAGGGTTTCAGCATGTTTGCCAGGCTGGTTTCAAACTCTCAAAGGATCTGCCTGCCTCAGCCTCCCAAAGTTTTGAGATTACAGGCATGAGCCATTGCGCCTGGCCAGAATATACAGCATTTCTCAAACTCATTTGACTTTGGGGCCCTTCTGGACCTCTCTTTTGGGGAGGATTTTGCAGTAAATGTAGGTAAATGCTCAACCATGACAATTTTGCTTGAAGTAAGAAGAAATCACCTTGGCTGGGATTAGAGAGAGCCAGAGACAGGCAGAGTTAAAGAACTTTTGGCTGGCATGGTGGCTCACACCTCTAATTCCAGCACTTTGGGAGGCTGAGGCAGGTGGATCACTTGAGGTCAGGAGTTCGAGACCAGCCTGACCAACATGATGAAACCCCAACTCTACTAAAAATACAAAAATTAGCCAGGTATGGTGGTGCACATCTGTAGTCCCATGTACTCCGGAGGCTGAGACAGGAGAATTGTTTGAACCCGGGAGGCGGAGGTTGCAGAAGACCACGCCCCTTCACTCCAGCCTGGGTGACAGTGCAAGATGCTGTCTCAAAAAAAAAGAAGTTTCTCCTTTTTCATTCATTCATTTATTCACTCATTCACCCAACACACACTGAGTGCCTACTCAGAGCCAGATCTTGTGAATAACACTGAAGATAGGGACATGGAGAAATGCGACGCCACCTCAACCTCACGCAGTCCAGAAAAATCAGCCTATCAGGCCTCCCTGCTGCAAATGTCAGAAGCCCCATCAAACTGACAAGCCAGAATGTGGAAGTTATGGACAGAAACATCTGAGAAGACCACAGAATGAATGGGAAGGCGAAATACAAAATTATTGTACAGGCCCAAGGAACAGACAATGAGGGCCAGGGGTGAGCAACGTAAGGGTGGAATTCAAGAAATATTTCACCTGTGAAAGAACTGGATTTGTCCACTCAGCCAGTACATGACCTTAGAATGCTATCTTATTTCAGGCACTGCAGGGAGATGGGAGAAATAAATACAAGATATGGTTTGGAGCCTGGAGGAGTTTATGTCTGGTGGATCCACTCACAACCATCTTCTCAACAAGGCTAATCAACTTTGTCAGAAGCAAATACATCCCAGGATTGAAAAGACATAAATGAAAATGCCACTCAGACCCAGAGTTCTTGTAGAACTCAGAAAGGACACAGGAAAGACCAGCCAGCGCCTCTGTGTCTCGGTTGTCACCAGATCTACTGCCTTTGGGGGGATGGGTAACTGTGGGGTGACGGATTGAAATGCTGCACCTTATTTCTCTCATGATTACTGGAATAATTCCAGCCTAAGAGAGGAAGGAAATCGAACAAAACAAGAACAAGGGTGGGGTGGGAGCGAAGGCTAAACAGAACAACAAATTATAAAATACAGGATCTGGGGCCAAGCCGCAACATCCCAGGAGGGGAAAAAACCCAGCACAAGGAGCGTGACGCGGCTGTGTGCAGAGATTCGGAAGGATGAATGACTTCCCGAACGTGCCTGGGGACTGTGGATCCCTAAAATGGCCTTCTGTGCCCCCTCAAATTCAACAGCAGCTGATGACAATGGGCGCCGCGAGCACAGGTCAGGGGCCTACAGGCCTGCAGAGGAAAGAGGTCTGAGTCAGTGTGAGACTCGAGGTTGATATTTTATTAGTTTCTTCCTGGAATTTGTGGGTCTTCCGAGTTGCAAACCTAAACCAAACGTTCCCTTTGAGCATTCCTGGCTTCACAATTATCATTTGCGTTTGTGTGGGGGTTGGAGGGAAGAGGATGGTTTAGAGAGAGTGTCTTTTCAAGTGCAGGCATTAGAAGGGTCTTCCGGGCAGCTGTGGCGGGGGAAACCGGGCCTGTGGGCTACAACCTGCCATGAGCACACATGGCCACGCAGCGATCCACAGGGGCCACTTACACACACACACATACACACACACACACACACACACACACAGCAAGGAGACGCAGAGGTGGGGAATCAAGGGCCCAAACGGAGATCGATGATTCCTCCATAAAGACCGGAGAGAAAATAGTTTGGTTTTGATTTTACTTTCAAGTGAGTTTCACACTGGGAAAACACTCCCAAAGATCCTGAACCAACCGTGACTCCATTTCCCCCTCCTGAGTTTTTCAGGATGTCACCAGGTTCCCTGTCAGACACGTTCATCTTGTTGTTGTTGTTGTTGTTGTTGTTGTTGTGAGAGGGAGTCTCACTCTGTCATCCAGGCTGGAGTGCAGTGGTGTGATCTCCGTTCATTGCAACCTCTGCCTCCCGGATTCAAGTGATTCTCATGCCTCAGCCTCCAAGTAGCTGGGATTACAGGCGCACACCTCCACGCCCAGTTAATTTTTGTATTTTTAGTAGAGATGGGATTTCTTCATGTTGGCCAGGCTGGTCTCAAACTCCTGGCCTCAAGTGATCCACCTGCCTTGGCCTCCCAAAGTGCTGGGATTACAGACGTGAGCCATCAACTTGGCTGGACACGTTCATCTTTAGACCCATGCATGCTCCGGCCTGAGGGATGGGGCTGATGGTGAAATGCATCCATGATACTTAATATTCTGAAATGTAATTCATGACTGTTCCAACAGAATTTGCCCCTCCCAACCCCACTGAGCCCCTATCTCCAGAGCTTCGTTTTTAGAATTATTCTCATTTTACTGCCAAGGAAGCTGAAGGTAGAAGGGAAGTGTCTTTAGTCAGCCAGGAAACAGCTGACAACTTTAACACCCAAATTTCAACTTTCACATTTCCTGTATCCCTCTAGGGCAGGCCCACTGCCTGCAGGCTAACAATGGTTTTTACATTTTAAAATGGTTGGAGGGGGCCCGGTGTGGTGGCTCATGCCTGTAATCCCAGCACTTTGGGAGGCTGAGGCAGGAGGATCACCTGAAGCCAGCAGTTGGAGGCCAGCGTGGCCAATATGGCAAAAGTATAAAAATTAGTTGGGTGTGGTGGTGGGTGCCTGTAATCTCAGCTACATGAGAGGCTGAAGGACAAGAATCGGCTTAACCTGGAAGGTGGAGTCTGCAGTGACTGAGACCATGCCACTGCACTCCAGCCTGGGCAACAGAGCGAGACTCCATCTCAACAACAACAACAACAACAAAGTGGAGATGTAAACAGACCGTACCCTACATGTGTGCCAATCACTGAGTTCTAGCCAATCAAATGTAGCCAACTGTTTGAACTGTGTTCAAATGAGGCAAATGCTGAGCTGCAACCAATCCAGCTGTTTCTGTACCTCATTCCCATTTTCTGCACCTTACTTTCCTTTTTCTGTCTATAATTCATCTACCACAAGGCTGAGCTGGAGTCTCTGAGCGTACTCTGACGCTGCCCAATTCGTGAATTGTTCATTGCTCAGTTAAACTCCTTTAAATTTAATCCAGCTGAAGTTTTTATTTTACCAAGAGCAAGACCTTGTCTCTAAATAATAATAATAATATAAAATCAAAGTAAAGTGTCTATGAATAAAGTTACATTGGCCAATGGCCATGCCCACTTGTTTACAGATTGTCTATGGCACATTTTGTGCCTTAGTGGCAGGGTTGAGTGCAGGTGTCTGTCGGTATCTGTGGAGGCTTGGTTCCAGGACCTCCCAGATCACTAAAATCCACAGATGCTCAAGTCCCTGATATAAAATGGTGTAGTACTTGGCCAGGCGCAGTGGCTCATGCCTGTAATCCCAGCACTTTGAGAGGCCTAGGTGGGTGGATCACAAGGTCAGGAATGCGAGACCAGCCTGGCCAATATGCTGAAACTCCCGTCCCTACTAAAAATACAAAAATTAGCCAGGCATGGCGGCAGGTGCCTGTAATCCCAGCTACTCAGGAGGCTGAGGCAGGAGAATCGCTTGAACCCAGGAGGTGAAGGTTGCAGTGAGCTGAGATCGTGTCACTGCACTCCAGCCTGGTGGACAGAGGGAGACTCCATCTCAAAAAAAGGTATAGTACTTGAATATGACCTATGCACATTCCCCTGTATACTTTAAATCATCTCTACATTACCTATAATGCCCAATACAATGTAAGTGCGATGTAAATAGTTGTCATGCTGTATTGTTATTTAATTTGTATTATTTTAATTGTTGTTATTTTTATTGTTGTTTTTGATACTTTTTATCTGCAATTGGTTGAATCCTTGGATTTGGAAGCTGAGGATAGAGAGGGCTGGCTGTAGTTGTAGCAGAGATCATGTGTCTTGAAAAGCTGAAAATATTTACTATCTGCTCCTTTCTAGGAAAAGTGTATCAACCCTTGCCCTAGGCCACTGAGTACATGGGAGAAAGCAAAGGGAGCCCCTTGGCTGCCGAATAAAGTTGGAAGTCTTTAACACGGCACTTAAGAAATCTACAAATAGCCTCGACCCTCATTTTCAAGGTTATGCCCTACTTCTCACTCATCTCATACCAAAGTCAATCTCAAAAATCCATCTACCATCAGTGTGAGCAGCGCTAAATCCATATGGGCCTGCAGCAACTTGATTCTTACCTCCTCGGAGGAAAGAATTCAGCCAAGGGGCATAAGGCAGAGTGAAAGTCCAGGGCAAGTTTTAGAGCAGGAGTAAAAGTTTACTAAAAAGTTTGAGAGCAGGAACAAAAGGAAGTACACTTGGAAGAAGACCAAGAGGGTGACTTGAGAGACCCAAGGGTGTTGTCCAGCCTTTGACCTGGGGTTTTATACATTGGCATGGTCCCTGGGTCTCCATTTCTTCTTCCTAATTCTTCCTTGGGGTGGGCTGTCCACGTGAGCAGGGAGCTTTCGGCACTTAGGAAGGGCCACATGCAGTCTGTTTACTGAAGTTGTGCGCGTGCTCGTTTGAGGCATTCTTCCCTTACCAGTCGAGTGTTGCTAGAGGAAGGTCTCGTATCATTTAAACCCCGCCATTGTGCCTCTTAGTGCACACGCTTAAGCCCACTCACCCAACTGCCGAGATCTTATCCAGAAGCGGCCATCACCAGCCCCAGGTGTTTTCTATTGGGAGCCTGCCATTCCCTGACGCCAGCTGTGACCAATTTTTATTCTATTTATTTAGGCAAGGAGTCTCACTCTGTTACCCAGGCTGGAGTGCAGTGGCACACGATCTCGGCTCACTATAACCTCTGCCTCCCAGGTTCAAGTGATTCTGCTGCCTCAGCCTCCTGAGTAGCTGGGATTACAGGCACCCACCATCATGCCTGGCTGATTTCTGTATTTTTAATAGAGATGGGGTTTCACCATGTTGGCCAGGCTGGTCTCTAACTCCTGACCACAGGTGATCCACCTGCCGCGGCCTCCCAAAGTGCTGGGATTACAGGTGCGAGCCACCACACCAGACCCAATTATTAATATTATTATTATTTTGAGATGGAGTTTTGCTCTTGTTGCCTAGGCTAAGAGTGCAATGTCTCAGTCTCAGCTCACCACAACCTCCATCTCCCGAGTTCAAGTGATTCTCCTGCCTCAGCCTCCTGAGTACCTGGGATTACAGGCATGCACCACCACACCTGGCTAATTTTGTATTTTTAATAGAGATGGGGTTTCTCCATGTTGGTCAGGTTGATCTCGAACTCCCGACCTCAGGTGATAGGCCTGCCTCGGCCTCCCAAACTGCTGGGATTATAGGTGTGAGCCACCACACCTGGCCCCCAATTATTATTTCAGAGAGACAGTTTAACAACCACCTGACCATCATCTGATGGTCACCTGACATTCCGGTGGGTGGGGTTGGGGGCCCTTTCCTGCCCTGCTCACATCTGCCTAGCTCCCTACTCTAACATCAGTTCTTCCCCTACAGCACCTCCCTGTGCTTTAAAAAAAATTATTTAGGTGAGGCCAGGCTCGGTGGCTCATGCCTGTAATCCCAGCACTTTAGGAGGCCAACGCGGGCGGGAGCTCAGGACCAGCCTTGCCAAAATGGCAAAACCCCATCTCTACTAAAAATACAAAAATTAGCCGGGCATGGTGGTGCGTGCCTGTAATCTCAGCTACTCAGGAGGCTGAGGCAGGAGAATTACTTGAACCTGGGAGGGGAGGTCGCAGTGAGCCAAGATCATGCCACTGCACTCCAGCCCAGGCAATAGAGTGAGACTCTGTCTCAAAAAAAAAATTATTTAAGTGAAATTCACATAATAAAAAAATGAATTGTACGGAAGGGTAGAATTCAGTGGTTTTCAGTATATTCACAGTGTTGTACAAGCACCACCTCTCCCTAGTTCCAAAACATTGCAGTGACTCCGAAGTAAAGTATCTCAGCCTATCAAGCAGTGTCTCCGCTTTTTCCCCTGCACCCAGGCCCTGGCAACCACAAATCTACTTTTTGTCTCCATGGATTTGTCTATTCTAGACATTTCCTCTGATGATGTCATACACAGCAGGTCACCTTTTATGTCTGGCTGCTTTGACTTAGTATAATGTTTTCAACATTCATCCACGTTGTAGCATGGGTCAGTACTTTGCTCCTTTTTATAGCCAAGTACTATTCCATTGTATGGATAGCCCACACTTGTTTATCCATTCATCCCTCGATGGACATTTGGACTGTTTTCATCTTTTGGCTATTGTGAGTAGCACTATGAATATTTGTGTTCAAGTATCCGTCTGAATATCCTGTTTTCAACTATTCTGGGTATAGATCTAGGGGTGGATATGCTAGACCATATGATAATTTTATGTTTAACTTTTTGAGGAACTGCCAAAGCATTTTCCACAATGACTGCACTGTATTTTCTTCTCATCAGCAATGTATGAGGATTCTAATTTCTCCACATCATCGTCAGCACTTGTTATTTTCGATTTCTTTTGTTTCTCTAATTATAGCCATTGTCCTGGGTGCAGTGGCTTGTCACTGCTTTTGCTGCTGTGGTTCCCTCTGCATATGTTCCTCCTCATCCCTCCATCTCTCAATAGCGCCATCTCTCCAGGCTCAACTCAGAGATGCAGGATTTCTACCCATGCGTCTCCCCATGTGTGTGTTCCCAACTTCCTGAGCTTGTGTTTTTTTTTTCTTTTTTTTTTCTTTTGGAGACAGGGTCTCATTCTGTCACCCAGGCTGGAGTGCAGTGGCACAATCTCAGCTCACTGCAACCTCTGACTCCTAGGTTCAAGCGATTCTTGTGCCTCAGCCTCCCAAGTAGCTATGATTACAGGCACATGCCACCAACCAAATCCGGCTCACTTTTTTTTTTGTATTTTTAGCAGAGACAGGGTTTCACCATGTTGGCCAGGCTGGTCTTGCACTCCTGACCTGAAATGATCCACCTGCCTTGGCCTCCCAAAGTGCTGGGACTGCAGGCACGAGCCACTGTGCCCAACTGAGCTCATGACTGATAGATAGCCAGACAGATAGATAGATAGGATGGGTGGATGGAAAGATAGATAGATGATAGATAGATAGATGGGATAGGTGGATGGAAAGAAAGATAGATAGATGATAGATAGATAGATAGATAGATAGATAGATAGGATGGGTGGATGGAAAGATAGATGATAGATGGATGGGTGGATGGAAAGATAGATAGGATGGGTGGATGGAAAAATAGATAGATTAGATAGATAGATAGATAGGATGGGTGGATGGAAAGATAGATAGATAGATAGATAGATAGATAGATAGATAGATAGATAGGATGGGTGGATGGAAAGATAGATAGATAGATAGGATGGGTGGATGGAAAGATAGATAGATAGATAGATAGATAGATAGATAGATAGATAGATAGGATGGGTGGATGGAAAGATAGATAGATAGATAGATAGGATGGGTGGATGGAAAGATAGATAGATAGGATGGGTGGATGGAAAGATAGATAGATAGGATGGGTGGATGGAAAGATAGATAGATAGATAGATAGGATGGGTGGATGGAAAGATAGATAGATAGATAGGATGGGTGGATGGAAAGATAGATAGATAGATAGATAGATAGATAGATAGATAGATAGATAGGATGGGTGGATGGAAAGATAGATAGATAGATAGATAGATAGATAGATAGATAGATAGATAGATAGGGGAAAGATAGAGATAGATAAGATGGGTAGATGATAGATTGATAGACGATAGATAAGATAGATGATAGATTGTATAGATAGATAAGCTAGATAATAGATGATAGATAAGATAGACAGATGATAGATTAGATAGACTAGATTGATCGATCGATCGATAGATGGATGGATAGATAGATAAATCGATTGAGGGAGTACAGGTGCAGTTTTGTTACATGGATATATTGCATACTGATGAAGTCTGGGGTTTTAGTGTAGTAATCACCCAGTGTACATTGTACCCATTAAGCAACTTCTCATCCCTCTCCCTCCCTCTCCCACCCTTCTGAGTCTCCAATATTCCACTCTCTATGTGCATGTGTATATATTATTTAGCTCCCACTTATAAAGGAGAACATGCAGTATTTGACTTTCTGTGTCTGAGTTATTTTACCTAAGATAACTGCCTCTAGATCCATTCACATTGCTGCAAAGGACGTGTGTGAGTGTGCGTGTGTGTGTAACAGTTCCTTTATCCATTTATCTCTTCTGGATGCTTAGCCTTTTTTCTTTGCTATTGTGAATAGTGCTGCGATGTGGGTGCAGTTATCTTTTTGATATAATGATTTCTTTTCCTTCGAGTATATACACCAGTTGTGGGGTGGTTGGATCGAATAGTAGGACTATTTTTAGTTCTTTGAGAAATCTCCCTACTGTTTTCCATAAAGGTTGTACCAATTTACCTTCCACCAGAGGGTACAAGCGTTGCATTTTCTCCACATCCTCGCCAACATCTGTGATTTTTCGCCTTTTTAATAATAGTCATCCTGACTGGTGTGAGATGGTATCTTCTGTTTGCATTTCTCTGATGATGAGCGATGTTGAGCATTCTTCACACGTTTGTTGGTCACTTATATGTCTCCTTTTACAAGATACCTGTTCCTGTCCTTTGTCCACCTTTTAATGGGGTTATTTGCCTTTTGTTGCTGTCGACTCATTTGAGTTCCTTGCAGATTCTGGATATTAGTCCTTTGTGGGCTTCATAGTTTGCAAATATTTTCTCCCATTCTGCAGCTTTTCTGTTCACTCTGTTGATTATTGCTTTTGCTGTGCAGAAGCTTTTTCAGTAAACTTGTGCTTCTAATGTAACACATGCCACATTCTGTCTTACATGACAGTTAGGTCCCCTGTTCTCACCTCCAGTAACTACTTCCCCTCCCTTCAGTGCCCGATGGCCTGCCTTTCCTGCCAGGTTGTGAGGGACAGGAGCCCACGGCCATGCCTGCATCTCTGTCTCAAGCTTGCTGTACCACAAACGCATAGCACAACAAATGCCTGTATTTTCATTTTTCTTTTTTTTTTTTGAGACAGAGTCTCTGTTGCCCAGGCTGGAGCGCAGTGGTGTGACCTTGGCTCACTGCAGCCTCCACCTCCCAGGTTCAAGCGATTCTCCTGCCTCAGACTCCAGAGTAGCTGGGATTACAGGCACCCACCACCATGCCTGGCTATTGTTTGTATTTTTAGTAGAGACGAGGTTTCACCATGTTGGCCAGGCTGGTCTCAAACTCCTGACCTCAGGTGATCCACCCACCTCAGCCTCCTAAAGTGCTGGGATTATAGGCGTGAGCCACTGCGCTTGGCCTTCAAATGCCTGAATTTTCAATGAACAAATAAATGGCCATGTTTGTCCATGGCCATTTTCCCCACTAGATTATATTCTCCTTGAGGGCAGAGGAAATTTTCATCTTTGCATTTCCAGAAGCTCAAAAATGTTCCATGAATCATGGCTGAGTTGAACAGGAAGGCAAAGATCCACCATCGGCTCATCTTCAGGGTTAAAATAAACCCAAAGACAGCTTGGATCATGATGAGTTTGAAATCTACTGAGCAGATTCCTGGCTGGAAGGTTCCTAGAACTCTAAACGATTTAGAAGTACAGGGCATTTGGTAAGAGAGGAAGGGTTCACTGCACACAGAGGTCTTCAACTCTCAGGAGCTCTTCAAAGACCGCATCTCAGACCAGTTCATTCAGAAGGTCTGAGGATGGAGCCCCTTCCCTGGTATCACATTGAAAGCTCCCCAAGTGATTCTAATGCACATGTCAGAACCACGGAGTCTTACCGAATGTGAGTTAAGGAGGAACTTCCAGAACTTTCCAGATAATGATGAAAGGCATCTCGTGTAATTCCTGCTGGCTTCTATTCATATATATATATATAAATTTTTTTTTGAGATGGAGTCTTGCTCTTGCTCTGTCACTCAGGCCAGAGTGCAGTGGTGCAATCTCGGCTCACTGCAACTTCTGCCTCCTAGATTCAAGCAATTCTCCCTCCCTCAGCCTCCCGAGTAGCTGTGATTACAGGTGCCTGCCACCAAGCCCGACTAATTTTCATATTTTTAGTAGAGATGGTGTTTCACCATGTTGGCCAGTCTGGTCTCAAACTCTTGACCTCAAGTGATCTGCCTGCCTCAGTCTTCCAAAGTGCTGGGATTAGAGGCATGAGCCACTGCACCCGGCCTCCTGCTGACTTCTAAACCAGTAGTAACTCTCTTGGGCTTGGTTAATTTCCCCACCAGATTCATCTCCAATAAAAGATTTATTTTGAAGGAAATGAAGACTCACTCACTCTAGACAAAGCACTGGAGCCTTGAGAGAAGCTCCCTGTGAGGACCCTCGATCCCTGTCCAGTGTAAACATGAACTGTCTACACTGGAGGGGAGCCCTCTCTAACCTCAACAGAGCTGGGGGTGGGGAGGACAAAATTAGCCAAGGAAGTGGGACTCTGGGGCTCAGTGAGAAGTTCTAGCTCATGAGCAGGAGAACTAACGAACAAGGACCAGAGGGCCTCTGGGTCCAGCCTCCAGGGGAAGTGGTTGCTGAGCTGTGCTGAGTCGCCAGCATCGGGGCTGAAGAGCACATTCCCCAGAGGCCCAGAAGTTTGGCTGCTGAAGGCTGAGTCCCTCCACAGGAACTGCCTGCAGACAAAGATAGCTGTGGACCTGAGATTCTGTGCCCTATCTGGGGCAGCCCCCATCCAAGACTGTGCAAAGGCCAAGCTCTCTTAAATGAGCTCCCTGGCCTCTATTTGTGATATTTCTGAACTTCAATGGCCATCCCAGTGATGCAGGGCAGGGAGGCCCCAAAGAGGGGCTTAGCCCGTGAAGGTTCTTGGCTTTGCCCAGGAAAGAATTCAAGGGAGAGCTGATGGTAGTGTAGAAGAAAACAATGAACATGATTGAAGTGACAGTGTGACAGCTCTGGCAGGGTTACAGCTCCATGACTGCTCCTGCAGAGCAGGGCCACCCCTTGGGCAGTGTGCCAACAGCAGCAGCTCTGGACAGTTCTACAGTCATATTAATACCTACTTTTAGGCTGGGCACGGTGGCTCATGCCTGTAATTCCAGCACTCTGGGAGGCCAAGGCAGATGGATCACTTGAGGTCAGGAGTTTGAGACCAGCCTGGCCAACATGGCGAAACCTCATCTCTACTAAAAATACAAAAATTAGCCAGGCATGGTGGTACACACCTGGAGCCTCAGCTACTCATGAGGCTGAGGCAGGAGAATTGCTTGAACCCAGGAGGCAGAAGCTGCAGTGAGCCAAGATCGCACCATTGCACTCCAGCCTGGGCAACAGAGCAAGACTCCATCTTAAAAAAACAAACAAAAATATGGATACCTACATTTAATTGCATTAGATTAAGGGGTGATTTATGCACACACTTCAAAGAAAGGGTGGTAGCATTTGGGTCATCAGGTCTTTGTCTGGAAAGGAGCAGTAACTCCCGCTGTTGCCATGGCAGTGGTAAACTGTCATAGCTCACAGGTGGGCATGTCTATGGAAAGGTGCTTCTGCCCATCCCTGTTTTAGCTCGTCCTCAATTTGGTCCGGTGTCCAAGCCCCGCCTCTGGAGTTGAGTCCTGTCTCCTACCTCACTGGTTCTAGGGAGCGCTGGGATCACCTGAGATCTCTATTGTGTCTGCTCAATATTGCCCTTAAGTCTTTATGGGTGTTGTTTCCAAAAACACACTCCCATAAAACTGCACCCAAATCTCTGCCTCAGAATCTACTTCCCAAGGACCCCACCTAGGAAAGGAGGCATAACAAAGTTTGAGGGAAAATAATTGTCTTATCTTCTCTAGAAACCACAGATTAGCAGCCCTGTACATCTATCTCAATTTCTTCTTTTTTTTTTTGAGACAGAGTTTCGCTCTTGTTACCCAGGCTGGAGTGCAATGGCATGATCTTGGCTCACCGCAACCTCCGCCTCCTGGGTTCAGGCAATTCTCCTGCCTCAGCCTCCTGAGTAGCTGGGATTACAGGCATGCGCCACCATGCCCAGCTAATTTTTGTATTTTTAGTAGAGATGGGGTTTCACCATGTTGACCAGGATAGTCTCGATCTCTTGACCTCGTGATCCACCCACCTTGGCCTCTCAAAGTGCTGGGATTATAGGCATGAGCCGCCGTGCCAGGCCTCTCAATTTCTTCTTAACCTGGGTAACATCAATGCTGTTTTGTTCTGGATGGGTTCTCATTCTGTTGATTAGATTTAATAGGGAGAATTGGGGGGGCATTCTGATTTTCTGGCCAGCTTTTCCTATTGATGCCTTCCAATGTCATTCAACCCCCTGCCTTGAAATGTATCAGTGACTTCCCTCTGGGGAAAGGTTGCATATGGCCCAGCTTTCTCTGTGGCCTCACCTCACCCATGTGTGCTCCCTGAACTACATCCGAAGCTCGTCAATTGTTCATTTCCTCCACCACAGGGCCTTTGCATATGCTGTTTCTGGTGCCCATGCCCCACCGACTCCACCCCCGGTTCACTGGATTAACTCTCGTTTATTCTTCAGGTACCAATTCTGTTGTCTTTTCCTCAGGGCGACCTTTTCCCAGAAGCGCAGTAGCTTAGTGGCTAGGACTTGTGATACCTTTAGGGGCCCAGAAAAAAGGCTTAATTTCTTTTACAATCAGAAGAAGAAGAACGTGACTATAATAATGACTATATTATGATGAATCCAACCTGGATTTATACCAACAGAGTTGCAAAATGTAATTTTTTTAAATGAGAAAAAGCCACCTCTCCCAACCCCTCCACAAGACAAAAGTCCTTCAGACCTTTTCTGGCCTCCCGCTAACCCACCAGCACTGCCAGTCAGGTCTTCCCTAAGTGAGATGCTTCAATTGTGCCCTGAACTCTTCTGCCTAGGCATGTACTATGGCTGTAACTTGACATTTGCCCCCTAAACCTCAGGCTGGATGAAGGCGGGGACCATGTCAGATGTATTCTCTGTGCAACGCGGAGTATAACACAGCACTTGGCTCCTATTACATGCTCAATAAACATTTGTTGCAAGCATGGCTAAGTGAAAATGATCAGTCTTCATGGTCATCCCACAAGAACACTCCTTCCATCTATTCTTTTTTTGGTTTTTTAGAGGCAGGGTCTTATTCTGTTGCCCAGGCTGGAGTGCAGTGGCACCATCATAGTTCCCTGCAGCCTTGACCACCTTGGATTATGCGATCCTCCTGCCTCAGCCTCCCAAGTAGCTGGGACTACAGGTGCACCCCACTGCACCCAGCAAATTTTTAATTTTTTTGTAGAGATGGGGGTCTTGCTATGTTTCCCAGGCTGATCTCAAACTCCTGGGTTCAAGCAATTCTCCTGCCTCAGCGTCCCAAGGCCTTGGGATTACAGGCATGAGCACTGCACTCCGGCTCACACTCCATCTACTTTTAACTCCCTGCCTCCCCTGCGTGCCAGAGGGGAGGGGACAAGACGGAAACCAGGAGGAAAGACTCACAATGGACTTGGGAGAATTGGTGTTACGCAGTCTCTCTCCCCGATGGGGTGGGGGGCGGTCAGGCAGGGGGAGGGGAAGGCGGCAGAGATTTAGCGTAAACAAACATTTCCTTGTCTGGTAGGTCATTTTGTAATTATATGCAGGTCAAGCTCTTTAGAGCTCCCGGAAATCAGACAATATCTGCCTGCAGAGGCCAGTACTGCTCCAGGGCCCCCGAGTGGAGGGGACTTTCATTAGAAGGTCTTTTCCTATCCAGGCAGGAAGCTAAGTGACTGTCCGGTGTGAAACAACGAAGCCAGCAAAAAGCGATAGGAAGGAGAGCTGACCGCAGAGTTCAGAAGAGACGTGGGGAAACAAAACAGATACGCAAACCTGGAGGAAACGGGCTGAGCCTGAAGCCCTGGACTAGGTGATCCGGGGAACCAGGGTGAGATTGACTTTGGCCTTCATGCTCTCAGGAGGGATGCTGCTAAGAGTGATGGAGAGAGGTACCTTTGCACATAGGACGTTCTAAGCCACCACTTGTACCCTCCATGGATGGCACATGTGTCAACTTTGAGAGAGGATAACAGGAGACCATTAAGAGAAAGCAAGGAGGCTGTTGCCAGAGGCAGAAACTGGTTCTTGCCAACTAACTGCACTGCCCTCCTTCCATTTCACTCAGTCAAGGCAGTGGGGAGTTTTTCAAATCATCCTCATGGCTGGAGTTCTAGCGCCACCCTGGGAGGGATGGGGTTACAGGGTAAAGACTAGAAAGAAGAGGCCCGAGGGCTGGGCATGGTGGCTCGTGCCTGTATTCCCAGCACTTGGGAAGGCTGAGGCAGACAGATCGCTCGAGGTCAGGTTCGAGACCAGCCTGGCCAAAAGGGTGAAACGCCATCTCTATTAAAAATACAGAAATTAGCCAGGTATGGTGGCATGTGCTTGTAATCTCAACTACTCTGGAGGCTGAGGCAGGAGAATTGCTTGAACCCAAAAAGCAAAGGTTGCAGTGAGACAAGATCGTGCTACTGCACTCCAGCCTGGGCAACAGAGCAAGACTCCATCTCAAAAAAAGAAATAAAGGCTCATGCCTATAGTCCCAGCTATTCAGAAGGCTGAGGCAGAAGGATTGCTTGAGGCCACCAGTTCGAGGCTGCAGAAAGCTATGATTGTACTGCATTCGAGCCTAGACAACAGAGCAAGATCTGAGTCCAAAAAAAAAATTGATGGAATTTTGGTCAGGTGCGATGGCTCACGCCTGTACTCCCAGCACTTTGGAAGGCTGAGGTGGGCAGGTCACCTGAGGTCAGGAGTTCGAGATCAGCCTGGCCAACATGGTGAAACCCTGTCTCTACTAAAAATACAAAAATTAGCTGGGTGTGGTGGCGGGTGCCTGTGATCCCAGCTATTTGGGAGGCTGAGGCAGGAGAATCACTTGAACCCTGGAGGCAGAGGTTGCGATGAGCTGAGATTGCACCACTGCACTCCAGCCTGGGCAACAAAGCATAATCCCATCTCAAACAAAACAAAACAAAAACAAACTCCCCCACCACCCACACACACACAAAAAAAACAGAAGAGGCTTGACTGACAGCCAAAGAGAAAACTTAGCGACACACACACACACAAAACCCTTAACTGGTAACAAACAGGATGGACAGGTGGCTGCGTGCCAAAATCCTTTGGGTTAACATTTGACTTCAGCTTAGAGGGACAGTAGCCGGCACTTCCCTTTGTCGGAACTAGGCAGATTATGGGAAGAGGCTCTGGCACTCTTAAAACTCCCCAGCCCTCACAAACCTAAAATTAACAGGACTGTTTATAGTGCTGGCTGTGGATGTGCAATATCGTATTACCATAGTAAATGATACAATACAGATATAGTAATCCAGTATTGGAAATCTGAACTGCCTATGACTACCAATTGCTAATGCATTTAACAGGTCGCAATTATTAGCACTTACATCACTGTCCTTTGTGTTCAAGAATGACACTGACGGTTACTGTCTCTGTACGTGGCAAAGATCACTAACGCCTGAGAACCGTGTAATCTCTCTCTTTAAACGACATTTTGAAATATAATTCACATACCATGCAATTCATGCTATTCAGGAGTTTTTGGTATACTCACAGGGTTGTGCAACCATCACCACAATCTAATTTTAGAACAGCTTTTTCTCCTCTAAAAGAACCTCCCCCGGCCACCAAAAAAAGAAGCAGAAACCCCATACCCATAGCAGTTAGTCCCAAGTTCCCCTTTCTCCACCCTGGGGTAACCACTTTCTGCCTCTGTGCCTTTGCCTAGCCTGTGTATTCCACATAAACAGTCATGCAATATGTGGTCTTTGGCAATGGCTTCTTTCACTTAGCATAATGTTTTCAGGGTTCATCCTGAAAACGTTGGAGCATGAATCAGTACCATAGACTTTATTCACTTTCTTTATTTTTTTCTCTTTGATTTCTATTTTAGAATCAGGGGTACACGTGCAGGTTTGTTACAGAGGTATATGACGTGATACTGAGGTTCAAAGTATGAGTGGATCCAACAGGTAGGTTTTGTCAACCCTTACCCCCTTCCCATCCTCCCTCCTCTTGCATTCCCCAGTGTCTATCATTCCCATTTTTATGACTATGTGTACCCAAAGCTTAGCTCTCACAGGTGAGAACATGTGGTATTTGATTTTCTGCTTCTGTGTTTGCTGAGAAGAATGATTTCTAGCTGCATCCATGTTACTGTAAAAGACATGATTTTGTTCCTTTTATGGCTGTGTAGTGTTCCATGGTGTGTACGCACCATGTTTTCTTTATCCAGTCCACCACTGATGGGCACCTGGGTTGAGTCCATGTCTTTGCTATTGTTACTTTTTCATTGCCAACTATTATTCCACTGTATGGATATGCCACATTCTGTTTACTCGTTCACTGGCTTAGCTTTCTTTCTTTCTTTCTCCTTTTCTTTTTCTTTCTTTCTTTCATACATATTAGATGTACATATTTTGGGGGTACATGTGATAATTTGATACAACCATATAATCAAATCAGGGTAATTGGGATGTCCATCACCTTAAATAATTATTTTATCCTTTTTTTTTTTTTTTTTTTTTTTTTTGACAAAGTCTTTCTCTGTTGGTGCAATCTTGCCTCACTGCAACCTCCGCCTCCCGGATTCAAGCAATTCTTGTGCCTCAGCCTCCCAGGTAGCTGGGATTACATTGGCCCACCATCATGCCCAACTAATTTTTGTATTTTTTTTTTTTGAAAGGTACGGTTTTCCTTAGTCCAGTTCCAAGAAGGCAGCCATGGGTTGGCCTTAGGCTTCCTGTCTCCAGACCCATTATCCTGCCTTAGTCCTACAATGTACCTGGCACTAGGCTAGACATCAATAGACATGACCTGACCAAATTTTCCCAGGAACTTACAATATAGGTGTCATTATTCCTACTTTACAGATGAGGAAGCTGAAGTTAGGAGAGCAGCTAATTTGCCCAGGTTCGCCCGAGAAGGCACTGTGCTAAGTATGCAATCAGGGAAACAGATTCTTACCCTGGGAATTTTTTTTTCTTTTTTTGTTTTTAAAGGAATGTCTTTAGTCTGCCTTCCTTTTCTTTCTTCTTCTTCTTTTTTTTTTTTTTAATAAAGGGGAAGAAAATTTTTTTTTAAGAAAGGAAAAAAGAAAAAAAGGAAGAAAGAAAGAGAGAAAGAAAAAAAAAGAATGAAGAAGAGGAAGAAAAAAGAAGAGACAGAGGGAGAGAGAACGGGAGTATTGCTTTATTGCCCAGGCTAGAATGAAGTCTAAAAATGGGTATTGAAAACCTCTTTTATGCCAATAATTGTGCTTAACAATGGAGACAGGAAGGAATAAGGGAAGAAAATAACAAACAAGTGGCCAACCAATATTTCATTCAAACCTATGAAATGCTATGCAATTGCTGAGGAGTGATTTACTTCCAATTATGTAGTCACTTTTGGAATAGGTGTGATGTGGTACTGATAAGAATGTATGTTTTATGTATTTGAAGTGGAGAGTTCTATAAATGTTTACTAAGTTTACTTATTCCGGGTCTGAGTTCAAGTCCTGGATATCCTTGTTAATTTTCTATCTCGTTGATCTGTCTAATATCGACAATGTGATGTTACAGTCTCCCACTATTATTGTGTGGGAGTCTAAGTCTCTTTATAAGTCATTAAGAACTTGTCTTATGTAATTTTTGTATTTTTAGTAGAGATGGGGTTTCACCATGTTGGCCAGGCTGATCTCAAACTCCTGAGCTCAAGTGATCTGCCCACCTCAGCATCCCAAAGTGCTGGGATTACAGGCATGAGCCATTGCGCCAGTCTATTTATCTTTTCTTTATACTGGAAAGCTTTGAATTATTCTCTTCTAGCTATTTTGAAATGTACAACTGATTGATGTTGACTGTAGTCACCCTACTGCTCTATTGAATGCCAGATCTTATTTCTTCTATCTTTGTACCCATTAACCAACCTCTCTTCATTCCCCTTCTTCTTACTTTTAACTTTCTAAAGAAGTGCCAGATTGTTTGCCAAAGGGGATATAGGATTTTACATGCTCACCAGCAGTGTTGAAGGGTTCAGTTTCTCCACATCCTCGCCAACATTTGTTCTAGTCTATCTTTTTTATTATAGCCATCCTGGTGTGTGTGAAGGGGTCTGATTGTGGATTTCATTTGCATTTCCCTAATGGCTGATGATGTTGAACATATTTTCATGTACTTATTGTCTTTTGTATATCTTCTTTGGAGATATGTCTACTCAAGTCTTTTGCTAATTTTGTAATTGGGTCGTCTTTCAATTATTGAGTTGTAAATGTTCTTTATATATTCTGGATACAATCCCTGTACCAGATATATGACTCACTTTTTTTTTTTTTTTTTTTTTTTGAGACAGAGTCTTGCTCAGGCTGGAGTGCAGTGGTGTGATCTCAGCTCATGCAAACTCTGCCTCCTGGGTTCAAGCAATTATCCTGCCTCAGCCTCCTGAGTAGCAGGGACTGCAGGCGCATACCACACCTGTCTAATTTTTTTGTATGTTTAGTAGAGACAGGGTTTCACTGTGTTGCCCAGACAGATTTTAAACTCCTGAGCTCAGGCAATCCACCACCTTGGCCTCACAAAGTGCTAGGATTATAGGCATGAGCCACCAAGCTGGGCTTTTTTTTTTTTTTGAGACAGGGTCTTACTCTGTCACCCAGGCTGAAGTGCAGTGGCACAACCTTGGCTTAGCTCACTGCAACCTCAACCCCCTGGGCTCAAGTGACCCTTACACTTCTGCCCCCCAAGCAGCTGGGACTACAGGTGTGTGCCACCACTCCCAGATAAATTTTTTTGGATGTTTTGTAGAGATGGGGTTTCACTATGTTACCCAGCCTGGTCTTGAACTCCTGAGCTCAGGCAATCCACCCACCTTGGCTCTCAGAGTGCTGGGATTACAGGCATGAGGCACTGCACCTGGCTGATTCACAAATATTTTCTCCCATTCTATGAGTTATCTTTCACTTTCTAGACGGTGTCGTTTGTAACACAAAGGTTTTTTATTTTTATGTAGTCCCATTTATGTTTTCTTTCATGACTTGTGTTTTTGGTGTTGTATCTAAGAATCCATTGCCTAATTCAAGGTCATGAAGATTTGCTCCTATGTTGTCTTTTGTTACTTTATTTTTTTATAGACAGGGTCTGGTTCATAGCTCACTGCAGCCTCCAACTCCTGGGCTCAAGTGATCCTCCCGCCTCAGCCTCCCAAGTAGCCAGAACTACAGGCACACACCACCTTGCCCACTAATTTAAAAATGTATTTATCTGTAGAGACAGGGTCAGCTATGTTGCTCAGGCTAGGCTCGAACTCCTAGCCTCAAGTGGTCCTCCTGCCACAGCCTCCCAAAGCACTGGGATTAAAGACATAAGCCACTGACCCCAGCCTCCTGTTTTCGTCCAACTTTTAATTCCTGTTTTTTTAATTTTTACAGTTTTAGCTCTTACATTAGGTATTGTATTTGTTTCTGTGTGTGGTTGGAGGTAGGACTCCAAATTCATTCTTTCCATGTGGCTATCCAGTTGTCCCAGTACCATTTGTTGAAAACAGTATCTTCCCCCCATTGAATTGTCTTCACAGCCTTGTCAAACAAAGCCATCAACATCATATGGTAGTTCTAGTTTTGGCTTTTTGAGGAACCTCCATAGTGTTTTCCAGAGTGGCCCCACCAATTTACACTTCCCACCAACGCGCACGAGAGTTCCCTTTCCTCCACATGCTCATCAATTCTTATCCTCCTTTTTTTTTTTTTTTTTTTTTTTTTGTAATAGCCATTCTAACAGGAGTGAAGTGATATTCTATTTCTACTTCTGGGTATATATCCAAAGGAATTGAAATCAGGAAATCAGGATACTGAAGAGATATCTACACTCTCATGTAAGCTGCAATATTATTCACAATGGCCAAAAAGACATAGAAGCAACATAAGTTTCCATCCATGGGTGAACCGGTAAAGATAATGTGGTTAAGACACACAATGAAATGTTATTCTGCCTTTAAAAAGAGGGAAACTAGCTGGGCGCGGTGGCTCATGCCTGTAATCCCAGCACTTTGGGAGACTGAGGTGGGCAGATCACCTGAGGTCGGGAGTTCAAGACCAGCCTGACCCAACATGGAGTAACTCCGTCTCTGCTTAAAAAAAAAAAATTAGCTGGGCATGGTGACATGTGCCTATAACCCAGCTACTCAGGAGGCTGAGAAAGGAGAATTGCTTGAACCTGGGAGACAGAGGTTGCGGTGAGCTGAGATCGTGCCATTGCACTCCAGCCTGGGCAACAAGAGCAAAACTCTGTCTCAAAAAAAAAAAAAAAAAAAATGCTGCAGTGAGCCATGATCGTGCCACTGCACTCCAGCCTGTGTGGCAGAGGGAGATACTCTCTTAAAAAAAAAAAAAAATCAATTGACATAATTTACTAGTTTCTAGACTGCAAACTCTATAGATCTTAACAGTATGTGATACAATTCACACTCTACACTTTGTTATCTTTTCCTCAAAGGCGGCTTTACGTGGAGAGATCACGGTAGCCTGTGAGTTGGAATGGTGGAATCTGTGATGATGCAATACTTTAATTATTTGAAAAAGTAAAATTGCTTAGCTAGGCAATACCTTTGATGTGATAACTTTGCAATGCATGTTAATTTGCATGTATGTCCATTTATTTATTTATTTATGAGATGGCGTCTCGCTCTGTCACCCAGGCTGGAGTGCAGTGGCGCGATCTCAGCTCACTGCAGCCTCTGCCTCCGAGGTTCAAGCAATTCTCCTGCCTCAACCTCCCAAGTATCTGGAGTTATAGGTGCACACCACCACACCCAACTAATTTTGTATTTTTAGTAGAGACGAGGTTTCACCATGTTGACCAGACTGGTCTCAAACTCCTGACCTCAGGTGGTCTGCCCGCCTCAGTCTCCCAAAGTGCTGGGATTACAGGCGTGAGCCACCACACCCGGCCTGCATGTCCTTTTATAAGATGGGCCATATGCAGAGATTGCAAACTGGGGGCTCTGGGACCCAATTCACCCCCATAGGCATGCTGTGTTGGGCCAATATATTGTTTTAATATTATTTGAGCCAACATTTTAAAAATTATAAACAAATATCTTGATTTTTTCTTTCTCTTGCAAGTGTAGGAGCTCTAGCCCCATGAATAGCTAGCTGCCCTTTGAGATGGGGCAACCCCTCTCTCCTGGCCGCCATGATCCCACCATTCCCTGGTTCTGAAGCCAGGCTCAGCTGTCATTCACCACTCGTATTGTTTTTCTAATGGTGGAGAAGCATTTTTCTGCAGCTAGGCCTCCACCAAATGTGAGAACATCTAGCTGAGCAAGCCTCAACACAAATGGAGAAGGTACATTAGTTGTAAAGAAAAGAAATATTTCTCTGTTCTTTATATGCACAAATGTATGTATACAGAGTCATCCCACACTGCCATGGGGGACTGGTTACTGGACCCCCGCAGACACCAAAATCCTCGGATGCTCAAGTCTCTCATGTAAAATGGCACAGCGTTTGCATATAACCTGCACCATCTTCCGTACACTTTGTCTCTAGATTACTTATAGTACCTAATACAATGGAAATGCTATGTAAATAGTTGTTACATTGTGCTTTAAATTTTTCTATTACTTTTTTTTTTGAGATGGAGTTTCACTCTTGTTGCCCAGGCTGGAGTCCCATGGTGCAATCTCAGCTCATTGAAACCTCCACCTCCTGGGTTCAAGTGATTCTCCTGCCTCAGCCTCCTGAGTAGCTGGGATCACAGGCATGCACCACCACACCTGGCTAATTTTGTATTTTAAGTAGAGATGGGGGTTTCTCCATGTTGGTCAGGCTGGTCTCAAACTCCTGACCTCAGGTGATCCGCCCGCCTCGGCCTCCCAGTGCTGGGATCACAGGCGTGAGCCACCGTGCCAGGCCCTGTTACTTTTTATTGTTGTATTTTTCCCCCTAAATGTTTTTCATTGGTGGTTGGTCAAATTGGGGTCAGAGAGCCCAAAGATTCAGAGGGCCAACTGCATCCTCCCTCTCTCCCGTTAGCTGCCTGTCTGGTACTAGAGGTGTTAGTTGGCAACCACTGGCCTAAAGTTTTTCATGTGTATTTATAGCATATTCCCGATCCCTGACCCATGGACCAAGACTGGTCTGGGGCCTGTTAGGAGCTGGGCTGCACAGCAGGAGGTGAGTGGCGAGCAGGTGAGTGAAACTTTGTATTTACATCACCGCCTGAGCTCCGCCTCCTGTCAGATCAGCGGCGGCATTAGATTCTCATAGGAGCACAAACCCTACTGTGAACTGCCCACACAAGGGATCTAGGTTGCACACTCCTTATAAAAATCTAATGCCTGGGCCGGGCACAGTGGCTCATGTCTGTAATCCCAGCACTTTGGGAGGCTGAGGCGGGCCGATCATGAGGTCAAGAGATCAAGACCATCCTGGCCAACACAGTGAAACCCTGTCTCTACTAAAAATATAAAAAAATTAGCCGGGCGTGGTGGCACGCGCCTGTGGTCCCAGCTACTCGGGAGGCTGAGGTGGAAAAATCACTTGAACCCAGGAGGCGGAGGTTGCAGTGAGCCAAGATTGTGTCACTGCACTCCAGCCTGGTGACAGAGTGGAACTCCGTCTCAAAACAAAAAAAAAATCTAATGCCTGATGATCTGTCACAGTCTCCCATCACCCCCAGATGGGACCGTCTAGTTGAAGGAAACTAGAATCAGGGCTCCCACTGATTCTACATCTGGTGAGTTGTATAATGATTTCATTATATATTACAATGTAATCATAACAGAAATAAAATGCACAATACATGTAATGCGCTTGAATCATCCCAAAACCATCCTACTCTACCTTCCCTCCCTGGTCCATGGAAAAACTGCCTTCTGCAAAACTGGTCCCGGGTGCCAAAAAGGTTGGGGACCACTGTGCTACGGCACTGTTGCCCAAACATGCCTCGATACATAAACAGGCTCTCATATAGCCAGTGAAATCTTCAAGATGCTAAGGGGTGCCTCTATTAAACACTTGCTGTGTGCCTGGCTCTGTTCTAAGCTCCTTGGTTATATCATCTCACCTGCCCCACAAAGTGGGCACACTATCATCCCTGTGAGACACAAACCAGGTACATGCTTTCCCAGAGTCACTCAGTACATGGTGAAGCTGGGATTTGCAGTTGGGTGATCAGATTCTGGAATCCACTCTCTCAAGCACTGGTCAAGATGGCTTTCCTAGGCTGATTTTTGTTCTTTCTTGATTTTTGAGTTCTTTCTTGAACCTAGTGGGAGAAACTGAGGCACGAAGGAGAACCAAGTCTCACCCAGTATCAGATTAAGTCTGAGTGCCCAGGACTTTGTTTTGAACAAGTCATCAGCAAAGTCCCTGCTCCGTTCTGTGTAGGTACCTGATTCTCTTTGAAATAGACCTTCCTGTTCCAAGCCAATCTTTACCTTCTCCAATGTCAGGGATTTGGAGATAGTGATGAACAATATTACTTTTTACAAGAACTCATTCAGGAAAAAAAAAATGTTTAGAAGCTGCCTTTTCTCATTAAAAATTTAAAAAGAAAAAAAACATTCTGTGTCCCACAAGGAGACAAATTGTAATCCTTACAATTTAATTACTTTACCGAACAGAAGATATTTCATAAGAAGTTTGTTCTGCTTTAAAGCCACTAAAATGTTAATGGCTGCACACAAGTGAGATGTGTTCACCAGAGCAAAGGGGCAGCCAGTCGTTGAAACTTTCCAGCTGCAGAGCTTTCTGGGGGTCACCAAGAGCAAACACATCCATTATTCTCTGTATTCTAGAAACTTCTTAAAACAGCCCCCACAGGTAGACATCGCAATGGAGGAAGCGTGGCTCAGATGTGCTGAAGGTCCCAAAGGCACCTGTGTCAAGTCAGTGGCAGGGCTGGGAAGAATGAGTTCACTGCATACAATAAAACAATGACCAAGCAACTATGTTTCTGGTTCTGCAAGAAGCACTGGGAAGAGAGAGAGAAATACAATATGCTTTTCTCCTTAGAGGGTCTCTGTGCTTGGCTTGGGAAGGACCGGCCCTGTGGTACACCCCAGAGCAGCCCCCATGTCTCCAGTAGACCCAGCCCAGAAAGGTTTGCTGTCTGGGTTCTGGCAGCTTCTGCAGGTGAAGACCCCAGCCTGCTGTGACACTGGCCCTCCCTTCGAGAGCCCCTTCCCCTCCACCCCCAAGTCAGGTAAAACCTGGGTACAGGGAATCTAAAGAGGCTCCTTCAAAGCCCAAAAATTAAGCCAGGCCCCTATACCACTCCTTACTCCAAAATAAATTTCAAATGATTAGAGTTCAATTTAAAAATGAAAGCCATAAAAAGGCTGAGAAGAAAAAAAAATGGGTCGTTAAAAATATATATATAATTGTGGAGAGGAAAAGGCAAACATGAAGCCCAAAAGCCATAAAGAAAAAATTAATATTTCCAACTACATAAAAATGAAAGTCCTCTATATGGAGAAAAAAATTACAAAGACAAATAATAAACAGGAAAAAAATCTTTGTAATGCATTTCTTTAGTATTCAAAGAGCTCTTATATATTTCTGTGAATAAGACAAAGCTGAAACATGAAATGTACAAAGGACACAAAAAAGCAGTTCATAAAAGAAATATAAATGGCCAATAAACACATGAAATAATGTGCTCATAATGCATGTGAATTTAAATGAGCTAAATTTTCAGCCGTCAGGTTGGCAAAGATGAAACAGGTTGATGACGCCCAGGGAGGGGAGGATTGGGAATGAACACCTTTTTTTTTTTTTTTTGAGACGGAGTCTTGCTCTGTCACCGAGGCTGGAGTGCAGTGGCATGAACTTGGCTCACTGCAACCTCTGCCTCCCAGGTTCAAGAGATTCTCCTACCTCAGTCTCCAGAGTAGCTAGGACTACAGACATGCGCCACCATGCCCAGCTAATTTTTTTGTATTTTTAGTGGAGATGGGGTTTCACCAAGTTGGCCAGGATGGTCTCAATCTCTTGACCTCGTGATCTGCCCACCTCTACCTCCCAAAGTGCTGGGATTACAGGTGTGAACACTTTCATGCATTCTTGGGGGAGTATAAATTGGTGCTGTTGCTTGAAATACAATTTAGCAATATCTACCAAAATCCAAAGTATGTGTACCCCATGACCAGCAATTCCACTTCTAGGAATGTATTCTACAGATACGTTTGCTCAAGTGCTCCAAGACGTACGTACCTACAAGGATATTTTGACAGCAGCTCGATTTGTAGGCGGGCACAGACACAGCCTGAATATCCATCGGTAGACAGCTAATGAAGTAACTAACATGGAATGTCTGCCATGTAAAAGAATGAAGAAGCCGATATGTACTGATATGGAAAGATCTCCAAGAAATACTGATATGCAAAAGAACAGACTAGTCCTGATTAGTCTGTGTAAGGAGAGAGGTACGTTGTATTTCTCTCTGTCTTCCCAGAGCTTCTTACAGACCCAGAAACATGGTAGTTTGTTGGTCATTGTTTCATTGCGTGCAATGAACGCATTCTTCCAAACCCTGCCACTGACTTGATACAGGTGGCTTTGGGACCTTCAACGCATCTGAGCCACGCTTTCCCCATCATCATCCTTACTTCTAGGAGCTGTCTCAAGAAGTTTCTAGAATACAGAGAATAATGGATGTGTTCGCACTTGGTGAAGCCCAGCAAGCTGTGCAGGACAGGGCATCCCTTTCCCTGCCTCATTTCAGTTCCAGCACAAGGTCAGGGCTAATTTACTAACTGAATCAACTTGGGAAAGTCATTCAAGTTCTCTGTGCCTCAGTTTCCTTCCCCATGAAGGGGGAAACCGTCGTGCCTGCTCTCATAGGATTCAATGGGATAATGCATGGGAAGCAGTTTTAAAAGCTTCTGAAACCGAGTGCTATCGTTTGAATATTCGTCCCCTCCCAAACTCATGTCGAAGTTAAATCCCTTAATTTGGCAGTACAGGGAGGCAGGGCATTTAAGAGGTGATTGGGTCATGAGGACTCTAACCCAATCAGAATGGATTAATCCATTCACGGATTAATGAGTTGTCATGGGACTAGGTCTGGTGGCTTTATAAAAGGAGCTGACACAGTCAGCCCCCTCACTATGCGATGCCCTGCACCACCTGTGGACTCTAGAGAGAGAGAGTCCCCCCTAGCCAAAAGGCCCTCACCTGTTGCAGCCCCTTGACCTTGGACTTAGCCTCCAGAAGTGTAAGAAATAAATGTGTTTACTTTATAAATTACCCAGTTTTAGGTATTCTATTCTAAGCAACAGAAAATGGACTAAGACATCTAGTAGGAGCTATAAATATTAGAGTTTAAAAATTTGTTATCACGAAAGAACAAGAGAGACAGAGTGGTGTATACAGCGTGCTATATAGCTCTTGTACTTAAAGGAAAAAGAGGAATAATACCTGCAAGTATTCGTTTGCATATGTATAACTCTCTTTGCATAAACACAAGAAATCAGCAGGGGAGAGAGATTTTTCACTGTAAAACCCTTTTGAATGTTAAACCATGTGCACATACTAACTGGTCAAAGATAGATACAATTAAAAATCGGCCAGGTGTGGTGGCTCACGCCTGTAATCCCAGCACTTTGGGAGGCTGAGGCAGATGGATCACCTGAGGCCAGGAGTTTAAGATCAGCCTGGCCAACATGGTGAAACCCTGTCTCTACTGAAAAAACACAAAAATTGGCCAGGCGTGGTGGCGCACACCTGTAATCCCAGCTACTCAGGAGGCTGAGGCATGAGAATCACTTGAACCTGGGAGGCAGAGGTTGAAATGAGCTGAGATTGCACCACTGCACTCCAGCCTGGGCGAGAGAGCAAGGCTGTCTCAAATTGGGAAGGAGGGAAGGAGGGAAGGAGGGAAGGAGGGAAGGAGAGAAGGAGAGAAGGAGAGAAGGAGGGAAGTAGGGAAGGAGGGAAAGAGGGAAGGAGAGAAGGAGAAAAGGAGGGAAGGAGGGAAAGAAGGAAGGAAGGGAGGGAGCGAGGGAGGAGGAAGGAGGGAGGGAACATACTACTTAGCATGTATTTCATGTAATAATCAAATGATGCTGCTGGATGTCTCTACATTTCTTGTTTTTACCTCTTCTGGTCTTCAAAGAAGCTGTTTCTTCTACCTCCACTAACCTTCTTCTTCCTGTTCTATCAGAAAAACTTATGAAATCTTCCCTGACAGCCCTCCCTTTTGTATTCTCATAGTATTAATTCATTTGTTCCTGGTGACACTCATCATTTGGACTGTAATTATGTTAAACTTCAACCTGATTCCCGTGGACTGGGAAGTCTGCAAGGGCTATATCTTAGTTATCACATAGTACAGATTGGGGTAGAGTAGAAGCTCAATGAATGTTTTTCAGATTTTTCTTTTTTTAGACAGATTCTCACTCTGTCGTCCATGCTGGAGTGCAGTGGCGCAATCTCAGGTCACTGCAACTTCCACCTCCCAGGTTCAGGGTTCAAGAGATCCTCCCATCTCAGCCTCCCAAGTAGCTGGAACTACAGGCATGTGCCACCCTGCCCAGTTAATTTCTGTATATTTAGTAGAGCCAGGGTTTCATCATGTTAGCCAGGCTGGTCTTGCCTCAAGTGATCTGCCTGCCTCGGCCTTCCAAAGTGCTGAGATTACAGGCGTGAGTCACCGCGCCTGGCCAACAAATTGTTTTCAAACAAATACATTTGCTTAACTATTCTCAGTGAACCTCTGGGCACCAACTTTATCATTTTCATCACAAGAAGGAGATTCACTGAGAAACACAAAATAAGCTTCCAATCCAAGGAAGCAGAAAAGGGCTCTTGCCAACTCCCTGTGCCTGGTCTTTTGTCTAAAAGAAAGTTACACAGACCTTTGCTGTTGGTTTCCATAACACTTTGACACTTCTCACATACAAGACTTCCATGTAACCCATACCTGTTTACGTGCAATGGAACCCCTGGGCACAATAACGTTGCCTTCTCTTTCAAATGGAGTGTTTATGACAAAATGGAGAGGCAAGGCGCACCATTTTGCTTCCCAATTACAGATGCACTAAAGCATCAACACAGAGAAATACCAACCTCGCTCTCTTCCTGTCTGCAACCTGGAAAATGTCAAGACAGATGTTTCTAGATTGTGGCCAGAAACAAACAAACAAATGGCTCCCTGGCTGGACCCGGAAGGCCCAGCATCAGCCTGGAGTACATTTTATGGCCGTGGCAGAAACCCTTGAAACAGGAGGTTCCGTGGTGTCTGGAACAGCCTGCTGGGTGGGTGGGGATGGAGGGGGTCCCAGCGCTCTGGGCTCAAACGGAAGGAGGGAGGGAGGCATGGCAGCCTTTGGCTCTTTGCACAACTCTGGGATCTAGGTCCCTGCTGTCTAATTGAATATTTTATAATATAGGTTATGGAGCTGTGGAAAGAAATGAAAGAATAAGAGAACAAAGGAAGGAAGGAAAGGGTAAGAAAGGCCAGGCATGGTGGTTCATACCTGTAATCACGGCACTTTGGAGGCTAAAGCGGGAGGATCATTTCAGCTCAGGAGTTTGAGACTATCCTGAGCCACATGGTGGAGACCCTCATTGCTACAAAAAATAGAAAAATTAGCAGGGCATGGTGGCGCGCACCTGTGGTCCCAGCTCCTCGGAAGGGTGAAGTGGGAGGATGGCTTGAGCCCAGGAGGTCCAGGCTGCAGTGAGCTGTGATCGCACCACTGCACTCCAGCCCGGTCGACAGAACAAGACCTTGTCTCAAAGACAAAACAAAAAGAGAGAGAGAAGGGCAAGAAGGAAACTGCATTTACTTAGCAGCACCTACATGCCTAGTACTGTGCTGGAAGCATTGGTATTCATCATCTCATTTCATCCTGATGTTCATTCTGGGAGCTGGGCATTCCCATTTTGCAGATAAGGAAACTTGAGACCAGGGAGGGCCACACACACAGAAACGTGGCTGGTAGCACAGTTAGAATTCCACCCAGCTCTAAGTGACTCCAATCTTAAATCTTAGCCCTTTTAGGCTGCCCCCTGGAGGAGCAAGAGACGGGCAGGATTTCCCTTCTGCAGGGAAGGAGTGCCCTTCCTCGGGTGCCCGGGAGACTCAGTGCAATGGAAGCCAGCTGCATCCTCCTTGCCTCTGTTCCTAGGGAAAGCATATTCTAAGGCAGGGGTGGAAGTGGCAGTGCCCCCTGGTGTTGGGGGGACCACATACACCTCCTCAGCTCAGACCCATGTAGCAACTCTAGGGGCTATCTCCTCTCAAGACAGCCCTTTCGAAGGCTGCCCTAGATGTCCACTTGGATCAGATTTTGACCTCATCACAATGGAGGAGCACTATGTCATTCACTCTGTTCTCAACCAGGATTCTAGGGGTGGCCCAGCGGTCACAAGGCACAAAATGAGGCAGTGGTTGGCATGCAGCGGGTATGGACATTAGCAGAATGAGGGTCCAGAGCTCCCTTTCCGTTAAAAGGAATGGCCGTCAGCTGTAGTAGGGCAGAGGCTCTCTGATCCTAAGCACATGTATGCTAAAACAGGGTTTCTGGACTGCTCCCACATTTTTTTTAAGAGCTTGCTCTTCTTGTCCAGGCTGTAGTTCAATGGCACGATCTCAGTGCACCACTCCTCCGCCTCCCGGGTTCAAGCGATTCTCCTCCCTCAGCCTCCCGAGTAGCTGGGATTACAGGCATGCGCCACCATGCCTGACTCATTTTGTATTTTTAGTAGAGCCAGGGTTTCTCCATGTTGGCCAGGCTGGTCTCGAACTCCCGACCTCAGGTGATCCGCCCGCCTCAGCCTCCCAAAGTGCTGGGATTACACGTGTGAACCATGATGCCCAGCCCCTCCCACATCTTTAAAGAGGTGTGACTCACCCACAGAAACAGATGGTGTTGGGGTAGGGGGTATATCTACTCATGGGGAAAAAAAACAAAGTTTATGTATAATCGATGCAAGATGTCATATTTTGGATCAGATAAAAGATTTTCCAGTCTTCATGCTACTAAAGGGCCTTTCTACAAGTTTATTTTTACAGTATAAGTGCTCAGTGGTCAGAAAAGAATACAATTTCGAATAAGCCCATACTCTAAAATAGAATCTTGGGGCCAGGCACAGTGGCTCATGCCTGTAACTCCAGCACTTTGGGAGGTCAAGACAGGAGGATTGCTTCAGATCAGGAGTTCAAACAAACCTGGGCAACATAGTGAGACCCTATCTCTACAAAGAAGTTAAAAAATTACCCAGTGGCATGCATCTGTAGTCCCAGCACTTTGAGAGGCTGAGGCAGGAAGATCGCTTGAGGCCAGGAGTTTGAGGCTGCAGTGAGTTATGATTATGCCACTGTACTCCAGGCTGGTGACAAGTCAAGACCCTGTCTCTAAGACAAACAAAACCAAAATCTTGGGCACTCCTGCTCCCCTACAACAAAGAATGAATCTCAGTTTCAGAACACCTATTCCAGCTCTGCAACTTCCCAGAAAATTTTCCCTTTGTCTGCCTCGGTTTCTCCTCCCTGTAAAATGGAGCCAGGCTATCTACCACTTGTGAAAATATCCAAGGAAACTTAAGGCTCTTAACGAAGCTTTCAAGTACCCTAAACTAGGAGTCCTCATTACCAATAGCTAATTTCACCTTCAAAGCACTCTAGCGTTAACTAGACCTGCCTAATTACATTGCAGGGAAATGGCATGCATTTATTTTGCCTGAATGTGACAGAAATTGGGGTGGTCAGCTGACAAAAAAATGTTCCTGTGCCCAAGAGATAGATATATAAACTCGAAGTCTTATCTGATTATCAACGAAGGTTTTGTGTGTCTTTTTAAGGTCTAAATACCAGGTGCATGATAAAAGGGCAGTTCCTTTTTTTGCAATATGCCAGCTGTCATGGGTTTCCAGGCAAGACATTATTTCTGATAAATAGATATGGACAATAGATAATGCCTATATTAATATTACTAAAAAGTGGTCCTCTCCTGCAGTTCACCCGAGACGAGGACGACAGTGTATAAAGAGGCAGCCTGCGGATGCCAGACAAGAGACTTTCTTCTTGTGACAGTTTGAGCTCCCTCGCTGCAATTAACTTTTTCTCCCCCTCCCTCTCCTCCTTCATCTTATGCAATGCAGTTCAGAAAAAGGGGGCCTGTATTTTCCTCCTGCTGATGGAAGTTGATTAGCAGTCAGGTGGAGTGATGCTCAGGGGACAGCACAGCGGATTAATTAAATCACTTCTACTGGCTAAGTGGTGACACTTTGATTTATAGCAGAGCTCACTCAGCCAGACAACGGCTTTCCTTGCATGCCGAAGGAAGAAGGGCCGTACTGGCCAGTGGTTGGAGATGGAGGACTTTGCAAACTTTAAAGACAAGCATCGTAGTCATTAAAGCCAAAGCCCCCTGCTGGGTTCCTCTCTTGGGGGATGGGGACCTGCAAGGGAGAGAAACTAGACAAAGCCGAGAGACTGAGCCAGGGGAGGCCCAGGACTGTATTACACCCCGCAGAAAAGTGGGCTTGAAGCGGCTCAACACTGTGTTTTCCCCAGGTCTGTCTTCACTGAACCATTCTCTGCCATCTAACTTTGGCTCATCCTGAAGAAATAGACCTATAGGAGTCCTCTGATATTGACTCAGGAGCATTGGTGACTGTTTTCCCTGACGGCACAGGGTCTTCTCAATTAGGAGCCCTCCGATCAAAATGCATAAATCAGCTGTGTCTCTGGTGGTATGTTTTACGTCACGAACGGCATACATTTTGTGGATGATCCTATTTCACCCTTTGCTCAGGCTGTTAAGAAGTTCAGTCGAAGCTGGGCATAGTGGTTCACACCTGTAATCTCAGCACTTTGGGAGGCCAAGGCAGGCAGATCACCTGAGGTCAGGAGTTTGAGACCAGCCTGACTAACATGGTGAAACCCCATCTGTACTAAAAATACAAAAAAATTAATCGGGCGTGGTGGCAGGCGCCTGTAGTCCCAGCTACTTAGGAGGCTGAGGCAGAAGAATCGCTAGGTGGAGGTTGCAGTGAGCCAGGATTGTGTCACTGCACTCCGGCCTGGGCAACAGAGCAAGAGTCTGCCTTAAAAAGAAAAACGTTCAGTCGAATGTGCAGCCCAAACTGCAGGCCTTCATACACACTCCCATGTGTGAGCGCTTTATGGATTCCCTGTATAAGTCTCTCCTAACTCTTTCTTTACCTGGAACATTTTTGTTTGTCTTATCTTGAAATGCTCTTTGAAGTGCTGCCTTCAACAACCTTAAGAATGAGGTCATCTACATGGCAGTCAAAATGCTAAACTTCAGAGCATTTTTAGGAAGGTCTGGTTCTCTGCTAATCTCCATTGGATTAGGAAGCTGGTTACACAGATCCTGGCTGGACGCAGTGGCTCACGCCTATAATCCCAGGACTTAGGGAAGCGGAGGTGGGAAGATCATTTGAGGCCGGGAGTCCGAGACCAGCCTGGCCAACATAGCAAGCCTCAGTCTCCACAAAAATAAAAAACACAAGTAAAAATAAATACAGATTCCTGGGTCCCATTCCAGACCTTCTGATTCAGAATAGGTCAGACACAGCCTGCCTTTTTAACAGATTCTTCTCGGCAATTCTGGAACCTGCTGACATTGGAGAACCGTAGTTTTAGAGTCAGACATCCCTAAAAGCAAATCTCAGCTCTACCAATTAATAGCATGTTACTTCAAGCAAGGATCATCTCTTTTTCTCAACCATAAAATGACACTGGTAGAATTAAATTAGATGTATGTAAGTAGATAAACATCTAACATGGCTGGCTGGCAACCTATAAGACTTAATAAATGGTAGACAACTCAAATGTCCAAAGACAGATGAATCAATCAGCAAAATGTGGTCTGTATGTACGTGGACTATTATTCAGCCCTAAAAAGGAAGGAAGTTGTTGCACAGGTTTCAACGTGGATGGATGTCCTTTGAGGACATGGTACCAAGTGAAAGAAGTCAGACACAAAATACTAGATGGTTCCATTCAGATGAGGTCCAACGTGCAGTCAAATCGTAGAGACTGAAGGTAGAACGGTGGCTGCCAGGGGCTGGAGGGAAGCGGAGACGGGGTTAATGTTTAATGGGTACTATAGAATTTCAGTTTAAGGGCCAATCACGGTGGCTCACACCTGTAATCCCAGTACTTTGGGAGCCTGAGGTGGGCAGATCGCTTGAGGCCAACAGTTCAAGGGAGCTTGAGGCCAACATGATGAAACCCTGTCTCTACTAAAAATACAAAAATTAGCTGGGCGTGATGGTGCATGCCTGTCATCTCAGCTACTTGGGAGGCTGAGGCAGGAGAATCGTTTGAACCTGGGAGGCAGAGGTTGCAGCGAGCCGAGATCGCGACACTGCACTCCAGCCTGGGCGACAGAGCGAGACTCCAACACACACATGCACACAAAAAGAATTTCGATTCGGGGTGATGCAAAAGTTCTGGAGATAGACAGTGGTGATGCTTGCACAACAGTGTCTGTGTACACAATGTCACTCAACTGTACACCACTTTTAGGTGCACACATTATCTGACATAATTCTCTTGGGCATTGAAAACGGCCAAGGCATGAGGATTGCTCAGGAGTTTGAGAGCAGCCTGGGCAACATAGGGAAACCCATCTCTACGAAAAATAAAAAAAAAAAATTCAATTAGCTGAATATGGTGGTGCACGCCCGTAGTCCCAGCTACTTGGGAGGCTGAGGTGAGGATCACTTGAGCCTTGAAGGTTGAGGCTGCAGAGACCTGAGATTGCGCCACTGCACTCCAGCCTGGATGACAGTGAGACCCTGTCTCTAAAAACAAGAAAAAAGAGAAAAAAATTATAAATCTTGCATTATGTGTATTTTACCACAATCAAAAAATAAAATAAATGATATTATTACAACCACCAACAACAGACAAAAGTTATTTTTCAGCTCCCAATTCCCCACCTTGCCCTTCCAAATCTGCAATCCATCTAGCAACAAAGCATCCGGCTGAGGTGCAGGAGGAAGGGGAGCAGAGGAGAAATGGGAACGAAATCAGTCTCCAGCCCTCTCATTGTTTCTCCTTAACCCAGGAGTCCAAAAAGTCCCCAAGAAGCCAGGGACCGCTTATCCCAACTGTGAAGGAAGCTGATGCGACATCAAATATTAACAGGGTAGAGGAACTAGCATAGTTTTCCATATAAATGAAGCTACGTACATATATGAAGATTGCTTTTAAAATTCAAATATAATTATTTTTTAAAAGGCATCCCGCGAGCTCTGTCTCTCTCCCGGCACTGACACTTCTGGGCTGTTGTCATGTGCCAGTGAGGTGCCTGTTGGCAGACAGCCCACAGCACTTTGTAACATGCCCTCCAGATCCTAAGTGAAACTGATCAAAGAATTGGCACCGGCAAAGACAAGACTGAAATCAGCTCTAAAAGGGGTGGGGTTGGGCTATTGTCCCTCTTTGTGGGAACAGCTGCTTAACGGGGCAGTGGAGCGGCGTGATTATAATATGCATACGGACTGCTCTGTTAACAGAAGCCGGCTTAAAGTACTCCAGGGGCCTCCACCTCGTGTTTTGGCACAGGGACCTTCGAGGATGCTGTGTCAAACCTTTCTGAAAATGTCTCCTTGACACGGAGGGTGAGGAACGGCGTCTGCGAATCTCACTACACAGGGTCCCACGCCTCCCTCTGCTGTTCCCCGGCTCCTGTTTCTGGGCTGCTGCCAGCGGGAGCCGCACGGGGGGTCACCTGCCCCCACCTTTAATCAGGACGGGGGGAAAATGCACCAAAGGAGTGACGCCGGTTACCTGAGTGGACCTGGCAGCCCGCTCCTGAGTCCTAGGGGAGGATCTCATATTTGTCTGCAGATCGGCCAGCGGGCGGGTTTGCAGAGTCCCTGGGGGCCAGGAGTTCTTGGAAAGGAGAATAAACCACCAAGCAATTAGTTTCATTGTGTTGTGCTCCGGACGGCAGCGCCCGCTCTGGGGTGGAAGAGGAGAGGGGACATCCTGGCACTGGGAGTGGGGAGGGCTGAGGGGGACCCCATGGACACAGCCGATCCCTAGTTCCACAGCCGGGGGAGGGGAGGGGACCGTGCAAGTGCTGTCGTCGTGGGGCTGGGCTCTTCCACCACCCGAATCTGACACATTCCTCCCAGGGCACTGGAACTTACGACGAGAGTTAGCATCCCCCTTCATCTGAGGTGGAAACTGGAGATCAGCCAGGTTAGAGCAATTTCACCGAAGCCTCCTAGCTAAAGTGGCAGGGCTAGGACCGCACCCCCGACCTCCCCCCACCACCACCAACACCCTCATCCGTCCCACTCCAGGCCTCTGTGTTTTGCTGGTTGGTTTTGTTTCTACTTGCACCCCGCCCAAAGGAAACGGATATGTTTCTTTTGTGTGTGTGTGGGGTGGGGGAGGAATTTGGCTGCTCCCCAAGCCCTGCAGGGCCCCCATTCAGAAAGGTTTCCCCGCCTCTGTCCTCCACCCGTTGGCAGCTAAAAGGCCCCCTGGCCTCCATCTCCCAGTGTCTGTGGGTAGAATCGAAGGGAAGGCAGGAGGAGGGGAACAGTTTTAAAATGAATATATGCATGTGTCTCTCCTGCTAATCACCGGAATGCATTTTCAGGAGAGGTGAGCGGAGGGATTAGCTGCAGGACTCCCATTAATGTTAACTTTATTTCAGTAATGAGGTGCCAAGGCATAGAACAATCACTGTGGCTAACTTGGTGTAATCAGTGATGAGATCCGCACGCTGCGCTGCAAGGGGAGGGCGAGGGGAGGATCGTCAGGACCGGGGAGCTGCTTGCGGGTGGGGACGGATGACATAGAAGAGGCCGGGGAGCAGAACAGGAGACGAAGGGGGAGGAGGAGGGGGCAGGTGACCCTTGGCAAGGGCCGAATGGGTTAAATGAGGACACCCGATAAGGAGGAAACAATCACAGCAACTCCTCAGTGAGTGATCGGAGGGGGGACTCTGCTCATTTGACTTAATCCTCATGGCAAAAGGGAGGGCACAGTGTTATCCCCATTGTATAGATCAGCAAACAGTTTGAGAGGTGCTAAGTAATTCGCCCAAAGTCACAGAGCTGGTGGAAGAACCTCAATTGGAAGTCAAGTTTCTCCTGATCACTAGACTTTTCGGGACTCCATCCCCACTACGAACAGAGAGCAGAGGATAGCAGGCAAGTGCCAAGGAGCTACAGCAACAGCGCTGGCAGAAGGAAGGCGCGGCTGTCCATGCCCGGCTCTCCTGGAACACCGATGCGCGCGCCTGGGTCGGTAGGACTCAGCACTGAACCACAGCTGACCATTTGGATGTCTTAGCCATGCTGGGAGAGGAGAAAGCAAAGTGTGAAAATTGCTGCATAACCAGATTCCAGGTGCCATCTCTAGCCAGAAATGAAATCATCACTGCCTCCACGAACAAAAGTTAGAATGTTCTGTGAATCTCCTGACCACCCTATCCTTCTGTTTGCAAATGCTCGCACCCAGGAGACAGTTAACGCCTAACAGTCTAGTGTTTCTCGAAGTGTGATCTGCAGACGCATCCAGGCACCTGTTACAAACACTGCTTCCTGGGGTCTGCCCCAGACCTGTGCCCAAAGCATTTCTTTCTTTATTTTTTATTTTTTATTTTTTTGAGATGGAGTCTCGCTCTGTTGCCCAGGCTGAAGTGCAATGGCGCGATCTCAGCTCACTGCAACCTATGCCTCCCAGGTTCAAGTGATTCTCCTGCCTCAGCCTCCCGAGTAGCTGGGATTACAAGCACCCACCACCACGCCTGGCTAATTTTTTGTATTTTTAGTAGAGATGGGATTTCACCATGTTGGCCAGGCTGGTCTTGAACTCCTGACCTCAGGCGATCCACCAGCCTTGGCCTCCCAAAGTGCCAGGATTACAGGTGTGAGCCACTGTGCCTGGCCCCAAAGCATTTCTTAGAGCAACCCCTGGACGAGCTTTCCTGAAGGTCTCTCTGTGTAAGAACTCACAGAAGGCAGACATCTATAACAGCAAAGCACACTCTGCAGGCCAGTCTTGTCCCAATTCCATGATCCCATCACCTCCCCTGGTTATTCAAAAGTACAAAGTTTATTTCTTGAGCACCTATGATGTGCCAAGCTCTAGTCCATGCCCTGGAGATAGAACAAGAATCAAACCTAAGTCCCTGCTTTCACGAAGCTTGCATTCCAGGGAGCAAGACAAGCAAACGACCCAACCTGGAGGATATCAGGATGTCAGAGAGTGCTGGGAGGGAAACGAAAGCAGGAGGAAGAGAGCAGTGGTTTTCAATCTGGGCAATGTTGCCCCCAGGGATCATCTGGCAGTGTCTGGAGATACTTTTGTCATAATTTGGGGAGGGAGATGCTGGCACGTAGGGGCCGGGGTGCTGCTAAACACCCTCCAATGCACAGGGCAGCCCCCGCCAACAAAACATCAGTCAGCTCTAAGGGTCACTGGTGCCCAGGCTGAGAACCCCTGAGCTAGGGAAGACAGAGGGCTGCTCTTCAAGGCAGAGGTCAGGGAAGGCCTCTGGTGAGGGACACTGGAGCAAGGACCCAGGGCAGGTGAAGGATGCCTGTGGGCGGAAGGTCTCAGGCAGAAGGGAGGGAGGTAGGAGGAGGTGCCCTCACTGCACGTGGGAGCATGTGCACCTTGAGGGAGAGATCTGGGAGTTTCAGCCTAAGTGTGATGGAGCCTGGGGGTCCCAGCAGGGCCAGGGATGCTCTTGCTTAAGCTTCCACAGGGTCCCTTTGGTTGCTGTGAGGAGAACAGCCCGGAGGAGCCAAGAGGAGCTGGGGACCAGCTGGGAGGCTGCCGGGTCACCTAGGCAAGAAATGTAGGGGCTGGAAGGAGAGGAGGAGTCGCAGGCTGGTAAGGCGTGATCTGGATCCAAATGTGCCATCCAGGGCCAGGCGCGGTGACTCACGTCTGTAATCCCAGCACTTCGGGAGGCCAAGGCAGGTGGATCACTTGAGGTCAGGAGTTTGAGACCAGCCTGGCCAACATGGTGAAACCCTGTCTGTACTAAAAATACAAAAATTAGCCAGACCTGGTAGCACACGCCTGTAATCCAAGCTACTCAGGAGGCTGAGGCAGGAGAATCGCTTGAACTCGGGAAGCGGAGGTTGCAGTGAGCTGAGATTGCGCCACTGCACTCCAGCCTAGGTGACAGAGTGAGACTCTGTCTCAAAAACAAAAAAAAGAGATGTGCTGTCCAGGCTCTAGCCTCTGGGATTTGCTCAGGGGTTAGTTGAGGGTGTGAGACAAAGAGGAATCAAGACTCACCTTGGAGCTGACTTTCCATGAGGTGCCTGCTCCAGGTGTGTCCTTGACGAAAGGGACTCCGAGCCCTACTTCTAACCTAAGCCAGTGGCTCCCAACTAATGGTGATTGTGCCTCCCAGGGAACACGGGGACTGGGCAGTGTCTGCAGGCATTTGGAGTTGTCACAGCTGGGGATGCTGGCTCCCGCCCCATCTAGCGAGTGGAGGCCAGAGATGCTGCTGAATGCCCTTCAGTGCTCAGGACAGCCCCCACCACAAAGAGTCACCCAGCCCCAAATGTCGCTAGTGCCAAGACTGAGGAATCCTGATCCCTGACTCCCCCTAAACCCTGCCACCTCCTCTCACACACGGAGCCTGGCCCCGCCAACTTAGCGGGGACTTCGTCAGAGGCTGGAGATTCCAAATCAATGCATCTCAGTGGCTAAGGTCCATATTAACTACATCTCACTTGCTTCTGACAGTGACACAGATCAGATGCCGCTGCTGTCGTGGCTGCCACCACAAGAAACAAGAATGTTGGAGTGCAAATTCATTATCCAGCTGTTAAGCGCGGCAGAGCATGCACACATCTCTCCCCGACCGGGGTATCTGAGAGCCAGCCCTGCTGTATGATTGAGTGGCTGCCAGCCTCCTCTTCTCTGTAACCTTGACACGCCAGAACCAGGCCTCGCGCACACAGGCTAAAAATCCTAAAGGCAACGGCGGCGGCAACAAATAGATGGGTTAATTTGTTTCCTGCTCCCGTCGTCACCAGGCTCTCGCAAAAAAAAAAACACCACCACCACCACCACCGCAACCTCCATTTGTGGGGTTTAATACCCCAGCTGCTGGGAATCAGAGCCTGCAGGAGGAGGAAAACGTGACGTCGATGCGCAGATCCATTTATTTGGTGATGTTTGCTTAAAAACCGGTTTTTCATCTGCAGGTTTTTCTTGCAGGCTTGGACCTCAAGCAACACAATATCACATTTCCAGGTGGTATCTTTAAGGAAAGCTAATTAAGACGCTTGGCACTTGTAGCACGAAACATTTTACAATTTTCTTCAAAGCAATTTGCCAACATTAACTAATTAAAACACCCAGCCTTCCACTGAGGGACAATGGGAAGAGAGTACAATCGTCATTTCTGAGCATCTGTTGTACAGATAGAAATCCAAATTCCTGTTGCTTCTACTTGGTCAAGGTCCTTCTCTGAAGGTGGCCCTTTCATGGTTTTTCCACAACCTGCCCGGGAGCATTTAGAAGAAGATTCCAGCTTTTCTAGCACTTAGGCTCTAAAATAAAGAACAACACAGGGAAAGGAGTTTGAGCAATTGAGGCTGCTCCGCTAAGCCAGGGATTGGCGATCTATGGCCCAATTGCTGAATCTGGCCCTTGACCTGTCTTTGTAAATGAAGTTTTATTGGAATACAGCCATGCCCATTGGTTTACATATTGCTTCTGGCTGTTCTCAAGCTACAACAGCAGGGTTGAGAAGAGAAAGTGACTGCAAGAGAAAGTGTAAGGCCTAGAAAGCTGGAAATACTTTTACCGTCTGGCCCCTTACAAAAACAGTTTACAGACCTCTGCGTTGAGTGGTCTCTTGCATCTGCCTATGATCTTCCCGCTCTGCAGGCCAAACGACCCCATTCCCAGTCGCTGGTTGCACAGCTCTTCTCCCATGGTGTCATTACTGTGATTAGGTCTAGGTCTCAAATGAAAGCCTCCCAATGAGTGTCTCCAGTCAGTAGAAAATATTTTTTTTCTTTAGATGGAGATGGGGTCTCTCTATGTTGACCAGGCTCATCACGAACTCCTAGCCTCAAGCAATCCTCCCATCTCGGCCTCCCAAAGTGCTGCTTTGGGATTATAGGCATCAGCCATCATGCCTGGCCCAGTAGAAAGGTTATTCAAGGAAAGGGAATTTGAATTTAATCTCTCAGTGTAAAAGAGAATTTGACAATGTTGAAACCCAATAGAGGGCAGGCGCAGTGGCTCACGCCTGTAATCCCAGCACTTTAGGAGGCCAAAGTGGGTGGATCACCTGAGGTCAGGAGTTCGAGACCAGCCTGGCCAACATGGTGAAACCCCGTCTCTATTAAAAATACAGAAGTTAGCAGGGTGTGGTGGCACATGCCTGTAGTTCCAGCTCCTTGGGATGCTAAGGCAGGAGAATCACTTGAACCCGGGAGGCAGAGGTTACAGTGAGCCAAGATCATGCCACTGCACTCTAGCCTGGGTGACAGAGCGAGACTCAGTCTCAAAACAAAACAAAACCCAATAGAATCTTTCTCCCTTTTTACTCCATTTTCCTAAGGATTGCAAGACCGTCTGCTGCAGTTTGTCCCAATCATTTCCCCTTCTCCCGCTGCCACTACCCAATTAGGAGATTCCATGCTGGGGAATTGGTTCCCCTTTCTTTAGCCCTGCCTTCTGGCGGTTCGAGGAAGAACCTTTAGTTCTCCATGGATGGAGCACATGGTCACCTGGATGCCTAGGATTGGGGAGTGAGAGGCTGGGGTCAGGGACCAGGATGTAATTAATTTCATCTGGGTCCTGGGGTCTCTGAAGGCAGGACCAATGTGACTTGAAGCTTCAGGGTTGGCAGAGACATTTCTTTTTCTTTTTTTTTTTTTTGAGTTTCACTCTTGTTGCCCAGGCTGGAGTGCAATGACGTGATCTCAGCTCAACGCAACCTCCCCCTCCCAGGTTGAAGTGATTCACCTGCCTCAGCCTTCTGAGTAGCTGGGATTACAGGCATGCACCACCATGCCCAGCTAATTTTGTATTTTTAGTGCAGATGGGGTTTCTCCACGTTGGTCAGGATAGTCTTGAATTCCCAACCTCAGGTGATCCACCCGCCTCGGCCTCCCAAAGTGCTGGGATTACAGGCGTGAGCCACCACGCCTAGCCGGCAGAGACATTTCTAGATACCCCTTACTTTCTCTCCCATCTTCCTTAGCACCTCCTTATCTGAAGGCAAACCTTTATCTGATGTATCGTTTATGTGGAGTAGCTTGAAGAATCCTCATTCATCCAGGAGAAACTCCTTTCAAAGGGCACAGGAGAACCCTGCAGGTGGTACACTCCCAGAGACACCCCCACAAAAAGGCCACTCTGCAAATCGGGCCCTTTAAGAATTAATTGGTGAAGGCAGAGTTGGGGACAACGAGGCAGAGGGAAGAGAAACACCCTCCCTACAGCTGCGGCGGGCACAGCCGTCCGGAATTAGTTCCAGGCTAGTGAGTGTGTGTCCCAGTGACTCAGGAACAGCAACGTGCAGGATTAGGATCTTGCTGTGCAGGACCGGATGGGCTTACGTGGAACCTAACTACAGAGGGCATCTACATCAGGATTTTAGCTTAGTTCAAACTCCCACTATGTGTTTTGGGCTCACTCAGCCACATTGCCCACTAGAAGACTCTGAGAGCAAAATGACTCAGTAGAAAGCATTTTTGCTAGCCTGAGGGTTACCAAATCATAGCTTCTTGGGGTTCAAAGAGAGACTGAAACAAATATCTGTTGTACATAGTTGGGCAAAAAAGTCTTACATATCTTTTGTTTTTTTTTTTTTTGAGATGGAGTCTTGCTGTTGTCACCCGGGCTGAAGGGCAGTGTCGCAATCTTGGCTCATTGCAGTCCCCGCCTTCTAGGCTCCAGCAATTATTCTGCCTCAGCCTCCTGAGTACCTAAGATTACAGGCACCTGCCACCACGCTCAGGTAATTTTTGTATTTTTAGTAGACATGGGGTTTCACCATGTTGGCCAGGCTGGTCCCGAACTCCTGACCTCAGGTGATCCACCTGCCTCGGCCTCCCAAAATGCTGGGATTATAGGCGTGAGCCACCGAGCCCAGCCTATCTTTTTTTTTTTTGAGACAGAGTCTTGCTCTGTTGTCCAGGCTAGAGTGCAGTGGCACGATCTTGGCTCACTGCAACCTCTGCCTCCCGGGTTCAAGTGATTCTCCAGCCTCAGCCTCCCAAGTAGCTGAGACTACAGGCATGCACCAACACACCCAGCTAATTTCTTTGTATTTCTTAGGAGACACAGGATTTTGTCATGTTGGTCAGGCTGGTCTCAAACTCCTGACCTTAAGTGATCCGCCCACCTCAGCCTCCCAAAGTGCTGGGACTACCACACCCAGCCTACATACATTACCTTTTTAATCCCCCAAAAAACCTGTGGGGAGGGTATGATGATGTATCATGCCAAGTTTACAAATAAGAAAAGCAAGCTTCAGAGCAGTTTAGAATTGGTGTAAAATTATGCCACAAGTAAGGGTCAGAGTTGGATGAAAGCCCAGGTCTCTTTGGCCAAGCCCACTCTACTCTCTGCACTGGGTTCCATTCTCCCATGCCACACACACGTGTGTTCTTAGTATATTTCTTTCATTTTCTTTTTTTGTTGAAGAGATTGCCTCGCTGTGCTGCCCAGGCTGGTCTCAAACTCCTGGGCACAAGCGATCCTCCCACCTCAGCCTCCCAAAGTGTTGGGATTACAGGCATGAGCCACTGCACCTGGCCATCTTAGTGTATTTCTTAGTATATTCAGAGTTGCACAGCCATTCTCACAATCAATTCCAGAACAATTTCGTTACCTCCCCAAAAGAAATCCCATATCCATTAGCAGTCACTCTGCATTTCTCCCAGTCCTTCAGCCCCCAGCAACCACTCATCTACTTTCTATCTCTACAACAGATGTGCCTATGTTCTGATTTGCCATTTCATGTAAGTGGAATCATAGATGATGTGGCCTTTGTGATTAGTTTCTTGTTTAGGATTTAGCATCATGCAGTCAAGTTTCGTCCATGTTGTAGCATGGATCAGCACTTCCTTCTTGTGGCTGAATAATATTCCACTGTATGGGTAGACCACATTTAGTTTGTGGCTGAATAATATTCCACTGTATGGGTAGACCACATTTTGTTTAAATATGCATCTGCTGATGAACATTTGAGTTATTTCTACTTTGTGGCTACTGGAATAGTGCTGTTGTGAATATTTGTGTACAGGTTTTTCTGTACGTTTTAGAAGATCACATTTTTGGGCCTTTTGTTAAAGACTGAAAGAAAAGTTATAAACATATGCTCTCATCGAACAGCATTACACATATTTATTGAAATGACTGAAGCATTTAGGGCAGGCTAAAGCAGCTGGGTGTGGTAAAAAGAAAAGCGAGTCAAAAGTCAGGGCCAGGCGTGGTGGCTCACACCTGTAATCCCAACACTTTAGGAGGCCAAGGTGGGTGGATTGTTTGAGCCCAGGAGTTCTAGACCAGCCTGGCCAACATGGTGAAATCCCATCTCGACTAAAAATATAAATATTAGCTAGGCATGGTGGTGTGTGCCTGTAGTCCCAGCTACCTGGGGGGCTGAGGCAGGAGGATCACTTAAACCTTGGGAGGTTAAGGCTGCAGTGAGCCATGATCATGTCACTGCACTCCAGCCTGGGCAACAGAATGAGACCCTGTCTCAAAAAAGAACCAAAAAAGTCAGCATACAGAGTGATTGATCTTTTTGATTCATTCACTAAATACTTATTAAAATATCTCCTGAGCATAAGATAGTATACTGCATACTGATGATTTCACTCCCTCGCTAGTCTATCATTCCTTTATTATTATTATAATTATTATTATTATTCTGAGATGAAGATTTATTCTTTTCACCCAGGCTAGAGCGTAGTGGTATGATCTCTGCTCACTGCAACTTCTGCCTCCCAGGTTCAAGCAATTCTCCTGCCTCAGCCTCCCAAGTAGTTGGGATTACAGGCGCCTGCTACCAGGCCTGGCTAATCTTTGTATTTTCAGTAGAGACAAGGTTTTGCCATGTTGGCCAGGCTGGTCTCGAACTCCTGACCTCAAGTGGTCTGCCTGCCTTGGCCTCCCAAAGTGCTGGGATCACAGGCGTGAGCCACCGAACCCGACCTATCATTCCTTGAAAAATACAAAGTTGCTGCTGTTCTAGAAAACAATCAAAGATCCATCATTTGTCTTTTCAGGGCCTCGTTCCTCTCACCAGCAAGTGGGGAGAGTACATTGACCCAGAGGCCTGGGAGAGGCAGGAACAGTGATGCACCAGAGAGAATTCTGAATTCGGGAGAATCAAAGACTTCACAAATATAATACTGACAATACGACCATTGTGATACGAGAAACTATTTGTAGCCACCGTCCTTTCCTCACCTAAGATAACGTATTGCTTCCTACTCAATGCTGATGTTTCTCAGGCACCAAGAGTTGCCCGTGGAACAAGAAGCACATAAACTCCCTTGCTTTGTAGAAAACAGATTCCGTTTTACAAGTGGTTTACTATTTAGACTCTAACTCCAAAGGTTGGGAAGACCCTTACAAAGCAACAGGAGGCAGCCAGAATGGAATCAGCTGGTGGCTGGGAGGCAGAGGTTGCAGTGAGCTGAGACTGTGCCATTGCACTCCAGCCTGGGTGACAAAAGCAAGACTCCATCTCAAAAAAGAAGAATAAATAAATAAAGGAATGATAGACTTGCCGATCTCCCTTCGAGAAGCAATCGATGGCTAAATCGTAGGGTTGCTGGCACTGCATTTGCCCACATTTGCCAGCAGATGGCGACACGATCCTGCAATGTTGCATTAGTGCAACCCCGGGCAATGAAAGGTCAGGGACAGAAGGCATCTGAAGCTGGCTACTTGGAGACTTGCCAACCTCATCTATTGCTTTGCAGAGGTTCAAACACTCCTAAATACATTTGTAAGGAGGAACAGAGGAAGGTCAACCAATGCTGTGTTTAAAACAGCTACAAGGATTGGATGAAATTTGCAATTGGCTTGAGCTTGAATTCCAGATAATCCCTAGAATAAAGACATGGAGGTGACAGTAAAAACAAAGAACTTGATACAAATTAGGGTCAAACAATGATCCCTTTATGGCACATCCATTCCAAGGAACATCCAGTCATTACAAAATGGTAGGCCAGGCATGGTGGCTCAAGTCTGTAATTCCAGCACTTTGAGGGGCCGAGGTGGGCGAATCACTTGAGGCCAGATGTTTAAGACCAGCCTGGCCAACATGGCAAAACCCCACCTTTACTAAAAATACAAAAATTTAGCCTGGCGTGGTGGCACATGCCTGTAATCTCAGCTACTTGGGAGGCTGAGGCAGGGAGAATTGCTTGAAACCAGGAGGGGGAGGTGGCAGTGAGCTGAGATTGCGCCACTACACTCCAGCCTGGGTGACAGAGTGAGATTCCGTCTTAAAAAAAAAAAAAAAAAAAAAAAAAAAAACAAGAACAACAAAACAAACAAAAAACCCCAGTGGTATTAGATATGACACCAAAAGCACAATCAACAAAAAAAATTAGACAAATTCAGCCGGGCTCCATGGCTCCCACCTGTAATCCCAGCATTTTGAGAAGCCGAGGCAGGTGGATCACTTGAGACCAGGAGTTCAAGACCAGTCTGGTCAACATGGTGAAACCTCGTCTTTACTTAAAAGTACAAAAATTAGCCTGGCATAGTGGTAAGCACCTGTAATCCCAGCTACTCAAGAGGCTGAGGCAGAAGAATTGCTTGAACCCGAGAGGCAGAGGTTGCAGTGAGCCAAGACCACACCACTGCCCTCCAGCCTGAGTGACAGAGTAAGAATCTGTCTCAAAAAGAAAAAGAAAGAAAGAAAAAGAAAAAAAGACAAATTAGACAAATTGAACTTCATCAAAACTGAACTTCTATGCTTCCAAGAACACCACCAAAAAAGTGAAAAAACAAACCACAGAAAGGGAGAAAATATTTGCAAATCTGATCTAGAATATATAAAGAATTCTAACAACTCAAAAATGAAAAGCCATAAAAGCTAATTTTAAAATGGGCAAAGGATCTGGATACATCTCTCTCCAGAGAAGATACACAAATGGCCAATAAGCACATGAAAAGATGTTCAGCATCATCAGCCATCAGAGACGTGCAAGGCAAAACCATCCTGCGATAGACCCCACTGCACATCCGTGAGGATGGCTATAATCTTCAAAAGCAGACAATGACAAGTGTTGGCAGGGGCATGATGAGAAGTTGGAACCCCTGTACATTGTGGGTGGAATTGCAGAATGGCAGAGCTGCTTTGGCAAACAGTCCAGTAGTTCCTCAAAAGGGGAAACACTGATGGAATTTGACCCAGCAATTCCACTCTTTCGTATGCCCAAGAAAACTGGGAACATATGTCCCTGAAAAACTTGGACATGAATTTTAAAGCAGCATTATGGGCCTGGTGCAGTGGCTCATGCTTGTAATTCTAGCACTTTGGGAGGCCAAGATGGGCAGATCACTTGAGGTCAGGAGTTTGAGACCAGCGTGGCCAACATGGCGAAACCCTGTCTCTCTGTGTACTAAAAAAATACAAAAATTAGCCAGGCGTGGTGGCACATGCCTGTAATCCCAGCTACTTGGGAGGCTGAGGCAGGAGATCACTTGAACCCAGGAGGCAGAGATTGCGGTGAGCCGAGATAGTGCTACTGCACTCGAGCCTGGGCAACAGAGTGAGACTCTGTCTCAAAAAGAAAAAAAAAAGGCCATTATTCATGAAAGCCAAAAGCAGAAACAACTCAGATGTCCATCAACAGATGAATATTTTAACAAAATGTGGTATAGCCACACAATGGAATACTATTAGGTCACGAAAAAGGATGGGGTACTGATCCATGCTACAACATGATTGAACCTGAAAACATCATTTTAGGTGAAGGAAGCCAGACATAAAACACTACTATAAAGACTCTATCTCTACTAAAAATACAAAAATTAGCCAGCCATGATGGCATGTGCCTTTAGTCCCAGCTACTTGGGAGGCTGAGGCGGGAGAATCGCTCGAACACAGGAGGCGGAGGTTGCAGTGAGCTGAGATTGTGCCACTGCACTCCAGCCTGGGTGACAGAGCAAGACTCCATCTCAAAAATAAATAAATAAATAAATAGATAAATAAATAAATAAAATTGATGGTGGTAATAGTTGCACAACTCTGGGAATAAAGCCATTGGCTCATATACTTCAAATGGGTGAACTGTAAGGTAAGTAAATTATATTTCAATAAAGCTGTTACAAAAAAAAAAAAAATCAAAGCCTAGACTATTTAACATGGAAAACCATTCCTATTGCATTGTCAGGTGAAAAGAGAGAGTGAGTAGAGCCCTGGGGCTGCTGGGTCCCATAGCTCCCCGTGAATGATGGCCCCTGAGCTGCAGAATGAAATGTGGGATTTCACCCCCTCCATGGATCCATGCATTCTTGGTAGAAATTGACCGTGGCTGCCCAAGTCCACAGTGGCGTGCAACTTGCTTTCTCTCCAACTCATCCTTCAAAGCACCATTTAAGAGCTATTTGGGCCAGGTGTGGTGGCTTATGTCTGTAATCCCAGCACTTTGGGAGGCCAGGGCGGGTGGATCACCTGAGGTCAGGAGTTGGAGACCAGCCTGACCAACATGGAAAAACCCCGTCTCTACTAAAAATACAAAATTAGCCAGGCATGGTGGCGCATGCCTATAATCCCAGCTACTTGGGAGGCTGAGGCAGGAGAATCGCTTGAACCCGGTAGGTGGAGGTTGTGCTGAGCTAAAATCACGCCATTGCACTCCAGCCTGAGCAACAAGAGCCAAACTCCATCTCAAAAGAAAAAAAAAGAGATATTTGGTTACAAAATGGTAAAATATAATGGGATTCCAATTTTTGTTTCTATTAAATATATTAATATATATGTGTGCATGAAAATAGATACACACCAAAGGATAACAGTGGTTGTCTACAGGTAGAAAGGTTATGGAGCTTTTATTTTCTCCTTCATATTTGTATTCATATTTGTATTGCTCTAATTTTCTATAATGCAATGTATTAATTTGCAATTTGAAAAAAATATACATATATGTATTTTAAAACATATCTATAATCCCAACACTTTGGGAGGCCAAGGTGGGTGAATTGCTCGAGTCCAGGAGTTTGAGACCAGTTTCAGCAACATGGCAAAGCCCTGTCTCTACGAAATTACAAAAAATTAGCCAGGTATGGGGGTAGTCCTAGATACTCAGGAGGCTGAGGTAGGAGGATTGCTTGAGCCCAGGAGGTTGAGGATGCAGTGAACGGCGATCATGCCAGTGCACTCCAGCCTGGGTGACAGAGCCAGATCCTGTCTCAGATAAATAAATAAATTAAAGATAAAAATACAAACATATTTTATTTTGTAAGTGTTCTCTGCCTGCCTCACTCACATAGTAACACTCCTTTTTCCTCACATTTAGAATCCTGTATAACAGGTAGTGGCATAATTGCTTATCTTCTCCAACAGACCTCTGAAGCCAGATATCATTCCTAATTTATCCTTCCATCCAAAACCCAGAAATGCCTGCCTTTGATATGCTAAGTGGGCATAGCATGCATTACCAAATACTAAGCAGTATCTTCTGTGTGAAGCCTACATGAAAATTTTATTCAAGACTTTGTACCCTTTGAGGAGACAGTAATATGATCCCTTCAACGCATTATTATGAGGGATTATTTCCCTTTTTGCCCTTGCTGCCAGGAAGCTTACTTGCATGAACTGTGTGGCTGTCTTACAGTTGCACATCTGATTCTAACCTAATGTGTGGCATTTCCTCAACTCTTTTTTGAAAAGAAACAAACTACAATCAGTGTAGCTCCGTGAATGAGGTAGGGATAAATAAATGGTGGCTATGCTGTTGAGGATAAAATATTTTCTTCAGAAATCCAAAGCGGTATTTTATCCTAAGAGGGATGGTAGCATCAACATCTAAGGGTGCTTAGGCACTATGTGTCTAGAACCAGAGGCTTGGAGTCACTCAATTTTAAGCTCCAGAAGGGATGAACCATCTTCCAGTTCTGTATGTTCCCAAGCACCTACACAGAGCTGGACGAACCATAAGCACGCTTTAAATACCTGCTGAATGAATGCTCAGAGCCCATAATGCCGTGTCCTTGCCATGCAAGGCGTCACAAAGTTGAACCCAGGGTTTCTCAGCCTCAGCACTTCTGATACTTGGGCTAGTCGGTTCTTTGTTGTGGGCTGGCTGTCCTGGGTGTTGCGGGATGTTGAGAAACATCCTCGTCTTCCACCCTCCAGATGCCAGTAGCATCCCTGCACATACGCATTTTTTTTTTTTTTTTTGAGATGGAGTTTCGTTCTTGTTGCCCAGGCTAGAGTGCAATGGCACGATTTTGGCTCACCGCAACCTCTGCCTCCCAGGTTCAAGAGAATCTCCTGTCTCAGCCTCCCAAGTAGCTGGGATTATAGGCATGTGCCACCATGCCCGGCTAGTTTTGTATTTTCAGTAGAGACGTGGTTTTTCCATGTTGGTCAGGCTGGTCTTGAACTCCCAACCTCAGGTGATCTGCCCACCTCAACCTCCCAAAGTGCTGGGATTACAGGCGTGAGCCACCGCACCTGGCCAACTTATGCTTTTTGACAATCAAAAATGTCTTCAAACATTGCCAAGTATCTCCTGGGGGCAAAATCTCCCTCTGGTTAAACAGCATGGGTTTTTGCCAGGTGTGGTGGCAGGGCCCTGTAGTCCCGGCTACTTGGGAGGCTGAGGTGGGAGGATCACCTGAGACCAGGGATTGGAGACCGGCCTGGGCAACATAGCAAGACCCCATCTCTACAAAAAAAATTAAAGATTAGTCAGACATGGTGGCTCATGCATGTAGTCCCAGCTACTCAGGAGGTTGAGGTGGGAGGATCACTTAAGCCCAGGAGTTCAAGGCTGCAGTGAGCAGTGACTGTGCCACTGCACTCCAGCCTGGGCCACAGAGCAAAACTTTGTCTCAAAAAACAAAGAAGCAACAACAACAACAAAATGTCTTCAAACACTATTTGAAGCGAATGGTGTAAGATCTCCCACTGGTTAAACAGCGCTGGCTTCAAGCAACATCTTCCAGCTCTAGAATACCAGGGTTGGAAGGACGCTATGCGTTATCCTGTGTACATCCTTTCACAATGCACCAGTGGGCCCAGAAAGGAGAGATACACTGAGGCGCAGCCCCTGCCAACAGGAAACAATGAGGGGATGATGAAAACGTGCCAAGGCAACGCGCTGCCCCGACCCTGCTGGCACCTTGACAGCTCCAGTTACTCAGATTGGCGTTTGCAGGCGGCTCCTGATGTCATGGTGTAACCTTATGCTCAAATTAGCTCACTACCAGCCTGAGCAATATAGCGAGACCCTCCCATCTCTACTAAAAATTTTACAACATTAGCTGAGTGTAATGGTGGGTTCTTGTAGTCCCAGCTACTCAGGAGGCTGAGATGGGAGGGTCACTTGAGCCTGGGAGGTTGGGGCTGCAGTGAGTCAAGATTGTGCCACTGCACTCCAGCCTGGGCAACACAGCAAGACCCCCCCCTCACACACACACACACACACACACACACACACACACACGCAGAGAGAGAGAGAATGCAGGTCTCAGAAGATGGAGATGAGATGTTGCACACGCAGAGCGACACGTGGCGAGTGCTTCATAAATGTTTTTCTTTGTCTGGGTATGAATGGTTAAGAGGCCTATCCCACTTTTTGCATTGGTGGAAGGTGCAAGAAGAAGAAAGGGGCAGCCATGGGTATTTATTTAGGCCGTGGGTCTCCTCGGCACCAGCAGCATGCCTACTGCCCTCTTCTGCGAGGGCTACTTTCCTGAGTCCCTGTTCACAAAATTGCCAGGACCCGGGAAAGAGTCCTGATTTGTCATCACCACCAGATGGTTCTCCATCTATAGAAACAGCTTCATTGTTTTCAGGAGAGAGAGCTCCACGCAGGCACGGGGCCCATCATCTTTAGACAAGGATCACACTGAGGACAGAAAACCTATGGCATTGGTGCCACCAAGTGGTACAGAAAGCAACTGTCGGTGTCTGTGCACCCGCACTGCCTTGTGCTCCACTTTCCATCTCTCCATCTTCTTCTCCTTCCCTTGAAATCGCACCCGCAAGGGTCATTTGACTACACTGCAGTCCTTCGAGGCCTGAAAGGGCTGCAGTGAGAAGAAAGGGCTTTACGATCACATCTGACTCGGCTCTGTCGTTCCTCCCCGTGCTAAATCAGGTCAATGAGCTGATTTGTGTCAAATAAATTAGCCCAGCCGGCTGCTAAGCTGCTCCAAGCCTATCTGTCTCGGGCTTCCAGGTTGGCATTTAGCAGGCTGCAGGCACAGCCCAGGCAGGCACGGATGCCACAGACGGAGCTTGAGGAGCACGCCCTGAAGTGCTGCCCAGATGCAAACCTCCCAGGAAAAACTGAGTCCAGCACGTGCCTAGGGAAGAGAGCACAGCGGATTCTGGCTCCAGACATCCTGCTACAGATGCCACGGAGGGTTTAGGAACGTCTTTACAAACTGAAGTCCTTCGTACCCTTGAAAACCACCATGTAGACCAGCAGCTTGACAGGGCGGAGCTGGTGCTGAGGGACATGTGTACCGCCTTGAGCTCAAATAATCTTACAACGCCAGGTAGCCAGTAAGACAGTCCACAGATCCTTCCCCAGTCTTTTTATGTTTTGCATTTCTGCATTTAGCGATTCACTAAAATAAATGACGGGCTCAGGAGATCTGGAGTGCTGTTTTCCCGATCTGTCTCTCTCGGCTCCCTCAGGAAAGTCGGAGTCACGCCGAGAGATGCCCTGCCGTGACAGGCTCCTTCAGCATCCCTAATGCAGGTCAACTCCGGCCTCGGCAAATGCCTGTAATTTATTTGTGTGGAACAAAAAGACTTCTTTCCCCACTGCATAAAATCAGACAAGGAAAAACCAGGCAGCAGGGCAAAGCTAAACTCCTGTGCAATTATGAGAGGGTTTTAACCTCTAACTGGGCTTCAATCTCCCAGGCAGGATGATAGAAGTGGAAAGTGCCCTTCCCTGCTCTGCAAATGAATTCGCCATCATTGGATTAAATCAATCCAACAGGAGCTAATTATTTTAAAATAATATGGACAGCAGGGTCCTACCTTTATTTACATACAAATACAAAATCCACATTTATATACGAAATACAAGCAAAACTCTCCAACAGAACTTTAATTAGTGGTTATCTCTAGGGGCTGGGAATCTAATTTGGCACGATTTAATTTCTTTGTAAGTTCGTACGTTTTAAGGTTTCTGCCTGGTAATCACAAAAGCAGGGAAAGGAAAATCTTTTACTGAGCAATGCCTGTAGATGCCCTGCTTGTGAGATCCAAGATGCTCTGTGTATCTCAGGTTAAGCACACCTAAATAATTCAGCAGTGCATTAAGGCTCAGAAACGTAGCACAGTTCTGTGCTTCTCTGCCAAAAGGCAGCTATTTTTATGACAGAAAACACAGCAGCTGTTTTCACAGGTGCAGGGCAGTAATACATGGGAAGTTGGTCCCAGCAGAGAAGGATATGGTGTCTCTTTAAAATTGGAGGAGGAAGAGGCAGAAAATGGTGAGCCCCAGTTGAAATCTGCAAGAGAGAAGGAGGAAGCCCAGGTCTGGGGAAAAACGGGCACCAGATGGCTGGGCTACATTTGCCCTGTGAATATCAAAGCGTGGGACCTAGCTGTGGGGAGACATGGGCTCTGGTCTTGCTTTAACAGGCGGGGGACTTTTCTTGTCACAAAAATTGGAATTTGGATCTGCAAGATAAGCTAGCAATCACCCTTAATTGACAAATGAGGAAACCAAAGCCGGAGAGGTTAATTTACTCAAGGTCATTAAGATCAGTGCTCTTGTCAATAAAATTAGGATACTACTCACATACTTCATACTGATATTGTTGCACACACACACACAGCCAAAGTATTGGAAACATCCATCCCCTAGACTATATAATGTCATCACATTTACTATTCAAATTAGCTAGCATCAACTGGTCAAATATTTATTCAGGTAGTAACTTACTCAACATTGCCATCTTGACAACATCCCTGAATACAACGCCCCAATCCCCACAGGACAGCGCTCTCTCTCGCGCTCTCTCCCTCTCTTCTCTTCTCTCTCTCTCGCTTCCTTAGGAATAGAGATGTGACCAACATAGCCTGGAATCTCGAATGAGTGATAATGGTGATTTCTCATTTAGCCAATGCTCACCCCCCGCCCCGCCCGTGGCCCAGGTTGGAGAGCAGTGGTGCAATCACGGCTCACTGCAGCCTCCACTTCCTGGGCTCAAGCCATCCTCCCACCTCAGCTTCTTGAGTAGCTGTGACTACAGGCATGCACCATCATGTCTGACTACTTTGTAGAATTTCTTTGGTAGAGATGGGGTCTCCCTACGTTACCCAGGCTGGTCTCGAACTCTGGGCTCAAGCAATCCTCCCATCTTGGCCTCCCAAAGTACTGGGATTGCAGGTATGAGCCATCACATCCAGCTGCCAACACTTTTGATTTTGGGATAATCTGGGTGCGCAGTGATCAGAAGCTTAACTACCCCACGTCACATTAAGAAAAAAACATGAATTTCAAAATTCCAAGAATTATCTCCCCTATCAAAAACTCTGGAAGTGCTAATAAACCACACATTTCTAGTAGTGATGTCTTGGTCCCTCTGGTCTCATAGAATGTGCAGTCCTGAGAAAATATACACCTGGAGTCTTGGTAAAATATTTGAATATTTAACTGCTTTGCTCATGGGTTGTAACTGGCAAGTGGTTTTCTTCACTACAATATTAAAGGCTGCACTTCGATTTTACAGACAGTCCAGCAGTTCAACTCCAACATCAAGAACTAATTGAGTCATACCTAGGCAGGTCACTGAGGAGGTTCTGGGGAGTTGGTCTGTATACTCATCACCACTTGGCTCCCAGCTCAGGCGCAGACCAGCGTCAACCTTGCTCCATTTTGCTCTGTGACAGCGGACTGGATAAGGCATGTCGCAGATACATGCCCAAAGCAGGAATGCCTCTACACAAAACTGCACTCATGCAGTGATCACATGCAAAAGGTCACACACTGGAAAAGCCTTGCCCAAAAAGCAATAGACTAACACGCCAGAGGTGGGGAAAGCTTCTCACAGTCCCACTGTCTTCTTTGTTTTTATTGCTCCTATTCACTTATGTGATACCTTTTTCAAAGAAGAACTAGTTTTCTAAATAGAATCTGTAATAACAGGCCCACATTTCTTCCCCAACCCCCACCTCCGAACTCACTCCATTCAAAGAACTACTAGCAAGGTGCTGGGGAGAACCAATCTGTCATGGAGGGGAAGTGTTCCTACCCCTCCAGATCCTCCTGCAGACAGGAGGGTCTCTGCATTTGGTGGAGTCCAAGAGTGTGGTGAGGACGCAGTGGCGAAGTAATAATGCCATTCCTGAAGGCAGCTCTGGGCTGGTAGAGACCTGTGAGGAAGTAACATGTCCTGTGGGGATTTCAGGGTAATTTAATCAGCAGCACTTCAGCACGGCAGAAAGCAAGGGCAGGGAAATAATGAAGTCGGCACTCAGCTACTGTTCCACCTAAGGGGGAGCGATGACCCCAGAGCAGGGCTTCCTTACCTCCACCCAGATCACGCTTCCAGCCAGGTCATTCTGTGTGACAAGGCTGTCCTGGGCACTACGAGACGTTGGGCGCCATCCCTGGCCTCCCTCCACTTGTGCCCACAGCACTGCCCTCTTCCCCAGTCGTGACAAAAATGTCTCCAGACATTGCCAAATGTTCCCTGGGGAGCAAAATTACCCCTGGTTGAACACTACTGCCCTAGACCAATGGGAAAAGTCGGTTTGTGAATATGTGAGCTACTTGCTTCTAACACAGAACTGAAAAAAAAGAGAAGGGGACAAAGGCTGCTTTCATTTAAAAATGTACTGTAGTAATCAGTAAGAAAAAGACACAACATTGGCTAGGTCACAAGTAGGCATTTCACCATATGTACATAATAAATGACCAATGAAAACAGGGCATTGGGCTCATTCTGCTAGAAATTAAATACATTCAAACGAGAACACTGAGATCCATTACCAAAATGTTTAAAAATAATAACACAGGATTATCAGGGGTAGGCCAAAAATGGACACTCCCATCCACACCAGATGAATATAAATTCATGAAAATAGTTCAGATAAACATACAAGCATGCATGTGAAAGTATTTATCATCAATGCATTATTTGTAGTAGCAAAAACAAGCAGCCTCGGAAACCAGTTAATGTCCTCAGCAGAGAATTAATAATATTATTGTATATCCATGAAATTGACACCATGTGGCCATGCAAATAGATTACATAGGCCTCTATGTAACATAGAATATTCATTAGAGAATTGTTTTTCTCAAGAGAACAAAGTGCTTTCATTTTTGCCTAGAAAATGGGGGAAGGGTCTGGCGTGGTGGCTCACGCCTGTAATCCCAGCACTGTGGGAGGCCGAGGCGGGTAGATCACAAGGTCAGGAGTTTGAGACCAGCCTGACCAACGTGGTGAAACCTCGTCTCTACTAAAAATACAAAAATTAGCTGGGCATGGTGGCACATGTCTGTAATCCCAGCTACTCAGGAGGCTGAGGCAGAAGAATTGCCTGAACCTGGGAGGCGGAGGTTGCAGTGAGCCAAGATCCCGCCACTGAACTCCAGCCTGGGTGACAGAGTGAGAATTCGTCTCAAAAAAAAAAAAAAAAAAAAAAGGAAAGAAAATGGGGGAAGACAAAAATGGGTGGTACTTATCTCTAGGTTGTGTGATTTTAGGTTATCATGAGTTTCCTCCTTACATGTTTCTGAATTATCTGGAATTTCTTATCTTTAGTATGAGTTCTTCTTAAAAATAGTAACATCAGGTCTGGCGTGGTGGCTTATGCCTATAATCTCAGCACTTTGAGAGGCCAAGGCAGGCGGATTACCTGAGGTCAGGAGTTCAAGACCAGCCTGGCCAGCACGCTGAAACCCTGTCTCTACTAAAAATACAAAAAATTAGCCAGGTGCAGTGGGGCGTGCCTGTAATCCCAGCTACTTTGGAGGCTGAGGCAGGAGAATCACTTGAACCCGGGAGGCGGAGGTTGCGGCGAGCCAAGATCACATCACTGCACTCCAGCCTGGATGACAGAGCAAGACTTCATCTCAAAAAAAAAAAAAAAACACAAAACAGTACAATACTAACAAGAGCTCTGTAATCCCTACCCTTCCAACCCCAGGAGTCCATCCAGCCCTGTCCAAGCCCACCCCTGACTGCCCCTGCTGCTGCTCCCCGCCGAGTTGCAGACATGGACTTCTTGCCAAGCATCAGGCCTTGCTCACATCAACACCTCACAGTGATCCTTAGAGGCAGATGCTGTGATCCCATTTCACAGGTGAAGGGCTTGAGACGCAGAGGAGGAAGACTGCCTCAGGCCACGCCGCTAGTAAGTGACAGTTCCCAACTCTAGAGTCCCAAAAGAATTTTGTCCTACCTATGAAAAGTATATCCAGTCCGGGCGCGGTGGCTCAAGCCTGTAATCCCAGCACTTTGGGAGGCAGGCGGATCACGAGGTCAAGAGATCAAGACCATCCTGGCCAACATGGTGAAACCCCGTCTCTACTAAAAATACAAAAATTAGCTGGGCGTGGTGGTGCGCACCTGTAGTCCCAGCTACTTGGGAGGCTGAGGCAGGAGAATTGCCTGAACCCAGGAGGCGGAGGTTGCAGTGAGCCGAGATTGTGCCACTGCACTCCAGCCTGGAGCCTGGGGACAGAGTGAGACTCTGTCTCAAAAAAAAAAAAAGAAAAAGAAAAAAAAGAAAAGTATATCCAATAAGCAGTACCTCCCTGCATTTACAATTTATTTGCAGATCCCAAGGATCGGAAAAGCTGCACTCAGAAACTTACAAATTGTGCAACTGTTCCCCACAGTTCCCATGGGGCCAGTGCCAACTGAGGCATCTCCAGGAGGCCCCAGTCAGGCTTGGGGACACGCTGAGAGGTGACAGCACTGCTCTCAAGTCCTATCCTCTGCTTCTGCAAAAGCTGTTGAGTTCACGCATCAGTAACAGCTCCAGGCTGGGTGCGGTGGCTCACGCCTATAATTCTGGCACTTTGGGAGGCTGAGGTAGGCAAATCACCTGAGGTCAGGAGTCTGTGACCAGCCTGACCAATATGGTGAAACCCTGTCTCTACTAAATATACAAAACCTTAGCTGGGCGTGGTGGTGCACGCCTGTGATCCCAGCTATTTGGGAGGCTGAGGCAGGAGAATCGCTTGAACCCAGGAGGCGGAGGTTGCAGTGAGCTGAGATTGCGCCACTGCACTCCAGCCTGGGCGACAGAACGAGACTCCATCTCATAAAAAAAAAAAAAAAAGTAGCTCTAGCATGACCAGGTCCCAGGTCCCATGTAAGTCATTTTGCTCCCTCCTTTGTCCTTGCCTGTCTCAGAGCCCTCTTCAGTCTCTTGTGTGTTTCTTTCCATTAGGACCAATCTTTACAACTCCAGCAAGAAGCACAGCAAATAAAATGCAGAACTGGGGGAGATGCACTGTATGACTCAATTCCTTCAGCCTAAAACACTCACTTATTAATAACATTTTTCTTTTTTTTGAGACGGAGTCTCACAACTACAGGCGCACACTCCCATACCCGGCTAGTTTTTGTATTTTTAGTAGAGACGGGGTTTCACCATATTGGTCAGGCTGGTCTTGAACTCCTACATTCAGGTGATCCACCCACCTTGGCCTCCCAAAGTGCTGGGATTACAGGCATGAGCCACTGCACCAGGCCAATAACATTTTTTTCTCAAGGTGTTTTCATCCCTTTTGTGATCTTCTAAACTCCCAACGTGTTACTTCACACTTTGTTGGGCTCTGGGCAAACAAAACTTAGACAAGGTCCCTGATTTTAGAAACCCTCAGTCGAGGGAATCAGAAACAAACCAGAGTGGAGGGCAGGGAAGGGTCCTAGGCTGGCAGCTGGGAGCCTGGAGCACGTGCCAGGTGCTCTGCAGCCCGGCTTCATTACGGAGGCTCAAGCGCTGCAAATTTCCAAAAACAGTGAATATACTCTTAGCTGACTGAAGTACAAAAACACATTCCACAGCCAAATGAAAATGACCTTTGGATCCTCCCCCTAATTTGGATGTTTATGCCACCTCACTCCTCTTTTGGCCTGGACAATTGAAACATATCTGCTCTCGGGGGAGATGCCCATGGTGAGTCAGGATGGAGCTGGCAAGAGACAGTGGGAAGAGGACTGGACCTAGAGTCAGAGACGAAGTTCTTGTTTGGGATCTGTCACTAAATCTCAATGGAGATCCGGGAAGTCACTTCACCTCTCACTATTTCCTCATCCACAAAGTGGAAATACAAGAAAGCTTAATTCTCCATCGTAAGGTTGGAGTTCCTGTTTGTGAAAGCACTGGAAATGTAAAATGCACTCTTCAAGTACAAAGTCAGAGAGGATCTGTAAACAGGCACAGGTTGCCCTTTAGTATAAACTGTTCACATGAAATCTACATTATGTTGCTCAAGAGTTAAAATAAGCTCAAAGGAGAGGCTGATACCAATGTCAACCAAGGGAAGACAGACACTGAAATTCCAAACTGAGTTACCAGAAAAAGTGGATGGATGAAATATGTAGACAAGCCACAATCCTGCCACGTCAGAGTTTGATTTAGTCCTGCTGGACTCTGAAAAGTCCAATGCAAATGGAATAGATTTCTTGGGATCTAATATTTTAAAAACTGCCTGACCAGCGTACCCTCTAGGCAAATATATTTAAAGGAGGCAAATAGTTTTGGGAGATGAGTATAAGAGGTAGTAGGAGGAAGTTAAGGAAAATCACCACCACATATTGCAGGAACGTATTGGATGGCAAATACGGCCCAGAGTAAAAGCTCCACTGAGGAAAACGTTGAATACTGACCATAGAATTAGCACCTTGCTCCCAGGTCAATAATTTGAACCAAAAAACATTACAAAGCCCTTGCTCAATCCTGAGGTTTGTGAAGGAATATAGGAGAGTTGTATGTTAATGTGACTCCTGAAATCAAAGAGCAGTACTATTCAAAGAACATGATGTCTTGATCTTAGGAGCAAATATTCTAGACCTTGAGCTGGAGAATCTGTGTTACAGCAGGAAAAATGGGGAGTGCTTTATGCCGGTGGATTCAGGATGCACCAGCAACCCACATGTGCGGCCTTCTCTAAGTCAGAATGACCTTCCTCATCTCCCACTGAGGGCAGTGCTCTTCTCTTGCAGTGCTCTGATAGGAAGTTGAGTTTCTTTTTCTTTACAGATCGTAGGGAAACCAAACATTTGTACCTGTTACACCCCGAAGCTGAAAGCAATAAAGAATAAACACACACAGCAAGCTGCGAGGTGAGTCTGTTTAGGGACTGCCTCAACACTAGGTTTCTATTGACAGAATGGGAGGAGGAGCCTCTGACCCTCCTGAGGCTCCACCTGAGCAGCCCATAGTTAATTTTAAGTGGCAAAAGAAATGAGAACAAATTCCTCCAGGATGAGAAATTAGATTTCTGCTAAAACAGTGCTCTCCATAGGGTATATGAGCACATTCAACCGCCACTAGAAAAGAACATGAGGGCGGGCACATGGTGCCCACTGCTAGAAATCCTGCAGTTAGATTAGAAAGGAAGAGTGAGTTTTCAGATAATTTTAGACGTTAGGATACGGCTAACAGGTCATTTCAGGGCCTATGCTTGATACTGTCAAAATACAAACAAAAATAACTGCCTAGAGAAAATACCCACGTCCTAAAAGACAAAATGCTTTATCTGGGTGAAAGAATGATTTAACTCCTGAAAGTCGAGAACACAGACCAACAACAAAAATAATTTCCTTGAACATATTCCACTAGAATGGCAAGGCATCTTCCTACATAAAACATTAGAATTTTCCCATTGCTCCAAAGGAATCCAATAAATAATTTTACAGTGAAAGGGCCTGGATCAAAACTGGAGGTGACACCAGCCCCTGATGAACACAAGTCACAGGTCCCCGTGCAGGTCCCAGGGCTGAGTCACCCAAGAACTCCGACACCACCACGAGCCCGGCCTGTGGTTTCATCTTTCCCGAATGGGACAGGCTGGAGGGTCCAAGCTGCTATGCAGAAGAGTTCCATCTGGTACGCCTGGTGATAAGCAAAGCCAAAGATGACAACATGAGACGTGGTCAAAGCCAAGGTTTCCTCGCCCTGCCTTTGTGTTCTTCCCACAGCCTGGTCCCGATTGCCAAAGCTGGGCCCCAGGAGGCGAGTTCTTCAGCGGGGCCTCCTCACCCGGGCTGGACCAAGTTCGCTGCACCCGTCATGCGGGGAAGAGCTCAGGCGGGCTTTCTCCATAGCAATACTTTGCTATGGGGTCCCGGTAGGTGTTCTCATGCTGCACGCTCTGTTGGCAAAAGGAAGATAAGTGCGTGGTGAGAGCGAGCACAGCTTCATACACCTCCCTCTCGGAAGAGTGAGAGTCGATCGGGACTGTCAGACTCTCCCTGCAGGAGGCTGGCCCAGTCCATCTCCAAATGTCACTAAAGGCTCCAAGGCACTTTCTGGAACAAAGAAGAATGTTCAACCCAGAATGCCAACGAACTACATGAACATGGACATAACAGAACTGTGGGATTGTTTCTTTTTATGTATACCAGTGAGTTTTTTAAATAACTTTGCTGTGACCTGGCTACTTGAGACAACTACTTTTTCTCAAATTACCTGAAACAGACTAAGATCCAATGGGTGTTTTGCGCCTGATCCTGTGCTTCAGACATTCAGTTCCTGGTAAGGAACCCTGCAGAGACACTAAGAAGATGCACTTTAAATTGCTTTCATAAAGTTGATGTACCTAAAAATTTGGTGCATGAGCCAAATCCTACAATACGATGCAAGCCTCATTTGGCTAAGCAAATTGGAAGTGTGAGTTAAAGCAGACAATCATTCCTGATGGCTAATTTTTCAGCAATTTGTTTTCATACAAGCAACTTGAGCTTTTGGCTAGTCTAGAATTCATTAATTAGTCCAAGACCAATGCTAAGCAACAAACTTGTAAATATTCATCCAATTTAACAGACATATAGCCAAATCTTCTCTTTCTTGGGATACTTTTACCAAAACAAATCAAATGGCAATTGGGAAATCTTTTTATGGTGAAAAGACCAGGTCCGAAAGTACAGGAGCTTTGCTGAAGACTGGAAATAATTCTTGGGTTTTATCAGTGAAGGAAAGAAAATACTTCGCCTTTTCTAGCGTTTCTTAGAATGAGAGAGAATCTGAATCAAAATGAGTCATGTGTTCAGCCTTCCTCCTCATTTCCTTTAAAGCTCATTCAAGTGGAAAGCTCTTCAAGCAAAACAAGACCATCAGGAATTTCTTAATGTTTTCAAATGCTCATTATAATCCCTGAAACATTTACCCAATGATACTGAATGCTCGCAGAACAAACCGGAGACATGAGAAGGGACATAAAATCAAAAGGTGGACTACAGAAATCTGGCAAAGGGTACAAGAGCTTTGGAGAATGACAAATGAGTCCATTATCTCAGACGAAGCCAGTAAAATCTTAGCGACACCATGAATAGGAGCCAGAAGAAGTGTGCACTATAATAAACATGTCTGGTGATTTTACAAAGAGAGCTCCAAAACTGCCCAATCACAATAGCTGAGAGCCAAGGAGACAGTGATGAAAAAGCAAAAGACTTTCAGACGCTTTCGGCAGCAGGTGCAATAATATTTAATGCCCAAAGAGCGAAGCAGTTAATGACAGCACGCTAATTCGTATTGAGAGCCTGACAGCCTACAGATTTATTCATGTATTTTTAAACATTCACCTGCCTCATCCCCTTGAATCCTAAAATAAACAATGACTCCATCCCAGAACAAATTGCTACTTACTCTAAACAAGCAGTTACTGGAAAGCCTTGGTCAAATTTCAAAGACAGGGAGGAGGACCTTCTCTTCGGAGCTGGACTATTAGGACTCCACCAGACTTAAGAATAATTTTAAGCTTCCATTTAAAGAGCAAATGTACCCACCAGATAGGAGAGATGCAAGTTGATTAGACCCTGATTTCATATAAATGCTTCACCTCCCCTAACTTGTATAAATCTCACGTTGACATTTTAAATATTATCATTACACCAAACAAAGCGTGACATGACTTCATTTGAGTCTCTTCTCCATTACCACCCCAGCAAAAGGATCTGAGTGTGTATTTTCTAGTTTTCTTCTAACCCATCAGCTGCCATCCTACAGCTAGAGACATCACAGATTCTGACCTGGGATGAGGTCCTGCATTTGGCCAGGCACAACTCAAAGTGATCTTCGACTGCCATGAAGAGGTTCTGGAATGCCACAGCTGCCCGGTTGAGGAAGCGCTCCAGGAGAAGTTGCTATGGAAACAAAAGTTAGTGCCTGTAATAAATTACCTAAGCCAGCACAAGGTGACCTTGGCTATCTCTCCTAAACTAAGAGAATGCTGATATAGGGAGGGGGGGGAAGAGAAGGAGAAAAGAAGGGAGGGGAAGGGATACACACGTGCATGCCACAGCACCCCGTATCTTATTCATTAGATATGTGATGAGCAATACAGTGGTCCATTCTGCCAAAGAACCATTCAAGCAACTGGGAACCACCTCCTTTCCTGTCAGATAAAAGCTATTGTGCAGCAATTTCTGATATCTACAAAGTTCCTTTCTAAGTTTTATTTTCAGAAGAACCTCACAGGAAGAGCCTAATGCTCATCACAAAACAAAGGCCAAAAGGAAAATGGAGCTGTGGAGCCAGAAGCAACTCCCCATACCTTGTTGGGCTGCAGGCAGCAGGAGACACAGTACTCGTAAGCGCTGCAGCAGCCGTTGGGCCAGCAGCCATCACAGCAGTACTGCTTTGTGCTGGGGACGTTCACGTTACAGCAGCCGTTCACCAGCAAATCCTTCCTCTCGCAAACGTAGCCTGAAAGTCAGAGACCACCTTAGCATAAAACCAGCAGCCTCTCTACCTTCCTATCAGGGATGACCATGAAGCAGCACTGAAAGTACAGCACGCAAAGAACACAAAGAGACAGGAGCTGAAGTCTGGGGCATCATCCTAAGCACCAAAGAGCCGGAAATTGGACATACTGTGAGTGGGGCTTGCTTTCCCCATGCAGTCGTTTACAGGAAGCACGCACTCCCACATTATTGCCAGGCTGCCCGTCGTAACCTACCTACAACTACTGTTTAGTCTGCTGGCACACGTTTGATTTCATCACCAGGTCAAGCTACAGCTATGTTCTCCTATCCTAACCTATGCAAGCCAACAGCTCATCTGTGCCTGAAGAAAAACGTCATTCTCTTTTGAACAAAAAGTTTAAAACAGAAAAAACCACGGCACTGATTGACAGAAGGGAGATCCTTCTAGATTTAACAAACAAACCGCTTTACAAATCTCTTTTAGATGCTCACTGCTTACTGAGTAATCTGGAGGATTATAAAAATAGAAATATTCACATCTAACCCTTATAAACTGATTTGTACATGTACATGCCAGGGACTCAATCACCCCTCAGCCTTTGGGAATGCAGTTCTCTAACACTCAAGGAAGAAAAAAACCTCCTAATCCCCCTACACTTCTTATAAATCCCATCATCTATATCCACAAGCCCCCTCTAACCCGCCAATTCATGCCCAACTTTAGAGAAAAATATCTCCTTACAAAAGCTAATTTATTGTTTAGAGCTGCTAAACAGACATTTCTCTACATCCTTCTGGGAATGAGACAGAAAAATGTAAGGAGAAGTCCATAAGGGCCACCACTTGGCCCTCAGGAAACTCCCAGGTGTACACATGAGCTCCCAGGTGCATGCGCAGGCCCACAGGTGCAGAGCAGCTGCTCCCCGCCTTACTCCATTCCACAGGCCCCAGGTTCTTAATCCTCAGAGAAGGACACTTGGTGAAGTATAAGGTTGTTTTCAGAAACTACTTTAGAAAACAAAGTCTGTTCAAAAGCAGGAGGCAGCAGTAGAATAATGATAATGAAGAAACTAAATGGGCCCTCACTTAAGACTTGGGCAAATGAGACCTATAGAGAACTGGGTTCCAGATACTTGGGAATTGGTGCCTTTTGTTGTAGTTGCTGTTTAACTATGTTATTCTGTCTTCTAAATTAAGAGAAGAATGATTCTAATACTACAGTAAATGTTTCTTGGGATTCTTCCTATTTCTACTCATTTTCTTTACAGGGACTAGAAACAAACACAAATGTAAATAAGTTAGTTAGCATCTTCCTCCAAATTCTGCTCAAAATAATACATACATAGCAACTCTATATAATGTGACCTAAGCTCTACCAGTTGAAATTCTTTCTGCCCTTTACTTTTCGTGTCAGCATCTCAGGCATTCTTTTTCCTTCCCCACTGCCAACTTACAGTATTCGGCCTTGAAACTGCAGCTTTTTCTCGCTCCCAGTGAAAGCAAGCTCATCAAGACCTCTCATTTTGCATCACACATCTACTCACGCAAACGTTATTTCCAACAGGAGTCCTGTAAGATCACAACCTCATACTGTGTTGCTATTGCCTTGAAAATTAACTTCCAGCCTTTCAAAAGTTTGTAAATGCAAATGATCTTATTTAATAATGTGTTACCCTGGCAATATTCATAGTGGCATCTGCTTGCTAAGAGGCATAAGTTCTTACATATTTTCTTAACTAAACTACTAACTTCACCCACATTCATGGAGAAAAAATAAAACCTATAGCTCTGGGATTTTTATTAATTGACTGATTGATTCATTCCTGGAATTTTTTACTCAAGGAGTCTGAGAGTCTCTGTCTCACCCAGATTAATCAAAAGAATATTCTTTCACTAGCTATGATAAAAGAAGATGCCAAACTGTGCTCCTAACCCAATGCTAAATGTGAAAATCAGAGCGTAAGATTTCATGTTTTCTCACCGAATGTCACACATCCTGTAAGAAGCCCTGAACTCCAAGTCAATGTCTGCCTCCTGACTATGTCATCTTGTGGAAGTAACTTCCTTTTGCTAAACTTCATTCTGCTTATTAAAAACAAAAAACAAAACCCATGTTATTTTCAATATGATTTGCTTTTTCAATGTGATCTTAAAAACACAGCTTGTTGCTGGCATCACTGCTGAGTTGGGAATGCATTCTGGTGCAAAACACTCTAGCTGTGTTACCTGAGGCGGGCAGTTTTCCCCAGCTCCTGTCTTCATTTCCAAATAATTTCATCTCTGGTTTGGAGACACTGAGATCTTTTTCAAAAAGTGTTTTTATTTTGCAAGGAATACAAAACCCCCCCTTTTTAAGCAATAATGAACTGTGGTTTTTTCTTGTTATTTTTTTTGAGACAGGCTCTCACTCTGTCGCCCAGGCTGCAGTGCAGTGGAATAATCATGGCTCGCTGCAGCCTCAACCTCCCCAGGCTCAGGTAATCCTCCCACTTCAGCCTCTCAGTAGCTGGGACTCAGGAGGCTGAGGTGTGCCACCATGTCCAGCTAATTTTTTATTTTTTGTAGAGACAGAATTTTGTAATGTTGCCCTGGCTGGTCCCGGACTCCTGGGCTTGAGTGATCCTCCTGTCTTGGCCTCCCAAAGTGCTGGGATTACAGGTGTGAGGCAACACACCGGCCTATGGTTTTCATTTTAAAGACAGTAGGTGTCTTCATTTAGTTCAGCTTCATTGGGTATAGATGAAGATTCTAACACCATGTTACCTATAGCAATTTCCATTTTGTCATGTTCACAATCCATTTGTTCTGAGACTTTTAGAAATAGGGCAAAATTTGCTCTTGAAAAAAAAAGCGTGTTGTTCGCAAACCTCCAGTAGAAAAGAAAATATGTAAAACAATCAGGGAACTTTGCATACTGTTGGATATTTAATATTAGGAGAAATTGTTACTTTTTTTGATGTGATAATGGTACCACATTTAAGGTTTATAAAGGTCTTTGGCAATCCTGGGCCAGTTTCTCAACCTTGGTGCTATGTCTTCATCTATAATATGAGGATAGTGGTATCTATCTCAAAGGACTGTTGCAAAAATCAAAGGAGGTATTCAAGGAATGCTGCTAGCCCAGTGCCCAGTACATAGGAAGGGCTCCATGAGTACATGCTAAGCACTAGCAGAAGTCTCACTCTCTAAGAAAACTCAGCAATCTTCAAGTGGTAGGAGCTTAGCAGGTGTCTAGTCCAACCATCTTGCCCAGGCAGAAATCTTCTGACAGCTTAAAAGTGAGAAAACCTTATCAAATAGATGTATGTTTTCACTGCTAAGAGTCATACCTTTTGAACGTCTTTACAATTACTTTGAAATGACCTGGTCAGTCAACAAGTACATTTCTTGAGTGTCAACACAATGTCAACACAACCTTATTCAGGTTACCAAGAAGGAAAACTGACCTCTTATCCTCTAGAGTTCACTATCAAGATGAGAATAAAAGATTGGCAAGATGGGGAAATGCTGAGGCTGGGGAGAGATTGTCAGAAGGGGCCTGGGGACTACTGCATGACATAGTGCTAATGCTATAAGTTGTAGGCAGAAGGAGCTTTTAAGAGTTAAGAGTTATCAAAACAAGCTTCTCTGATGTCGAAGGAAACCTTGAATGAGGAGTAGGGTGTAACAGACAAAACCCTGAGGAATGTTGGAAATGAGTGAGGTAGGAAAAGGCATCGTAGAGGAATCTCTATTTAAACAAAAACCCTATGAATAGCCCACTCAGTCTATGCTCCTGACCGCCTGGAAAGGAAGAAAAGCCAGCCTCACCGAGTTCATCCGTGATGAGGTGCTTCCCTTGAATGGAGTTGCGGCACTGATTGCTCGGACGACTGCTGTTGCCCAAGTTAAACTGCACTTTCCACAGGATGGGCTGATCATGGTCTTGAACCTGGAGGAGATTCCTATCTCTCACTGCCCTCTCCTCCTGCAAAGAAACCATAAGTGAGAAGGTTAAGTATCCAGAATCCTTTCTTACAATTTCCCCAGTTTCCCATAGAAACTACAGAAGAGGATAGAAATACTATAAAAAGCTTACGTAACAGGAATCCGCACTCTCCTGGTACAAGCAAAGCCTGAGCCAAAGTCACTAAATAAACCTGTAGGAGAAAGTAATAAGCTAGTGCTATGCTTCAAAACTGGCATACTTACACACATGGCTCCTGGATGACATGCACATCATAAATGTGTGTAAAAGTGTGAATTTTATGAAAAAGTTGGACAGGAAAAGTTTTGGACGTTTTCTTTCTGATGGCAAGTAATTTAAAATATTTTTCCTATTAAATACGTTGTGGAACAGAATTTAAAATGTGAATACATGTTTTAAAGAGAAGAGGAAATGTTTGTGACTCTCATCTCAGACATCTAGAGCACAAAGTCCCTTTCACTTGCAGTTACAGGTACTTTGGTGGAAGATGTTTGGGAAAACGTGAATTAGGTGGTTGGTTTTAGGGGCAAAATGAAGCATGTCAACTTGCAAATTTCTTCTGTGAAGGACCACTGGGTATGTAACCCTCTACCGAACACACACTGGCCAGCCAGCCCTCTACCCAGACAAGCAGCTGGAAGAGTTGCCCTGGAGTCAAGAGTCTAAGACCATCTCTTCTGGCCTTGAAGCTATGTCCGGAGGAGCCAGCCTTCAAAGCTGCTTTTTCTATACTGTTAAAAAAACTAAGGAGGAAGATGTCCAAGTGCCAGAAAACAAGCCAAGCTTGAGACAGCCTCTTCTGAAGGCTTCAGTTGATTATTGGATAACAAAACAATGATAGAACTCCCTCCCAAAGGCTTTTTATGTACTTGAAAGATTCACTATTCTAACAGAGTTTGTGGCTTTTACCATTAAAAATAATCTGTCATGTGTTGCTTTTTAAGCAAATGGGACTAACCTTGAAAATCTGATGAAGAAGCTTATATACTTAAAAAATCGTAAAGAAATTTATAGCTATTAACATTTCTCTAGGAAAGTAATCTGGGAAGATCTATTAGTATTTTAAAAATATATATCTACACACACTTTGGCCCAGGAAACTCAGGTGTATCCTATGGAAAACACCAATGTATAGGGAAATACAGGGATGTTTACTACATCATTGTTTCAATGGTATGAAAAACTTGTAATTGGTTGAGTGTGGTGGCTCACGCCTGTAATCCCAGCAGTTTAGGGGGCCGAGGCAGGTGGACCACCTAAGGTCAGGAGTTTGAGACCAGCCTGGCCAACATGGTGAAACCGCATCTCTACTAAAAATACAAAAATTAGCCAGGCGTGGTGGTAGGCACCTGTAATCCCAGCTACTTGGGAGGCATGAAACCAGAAGGTGGAAGCTGCAGTGAGCCAAGATCATGCCATTGCACTCCAGCCGGACCACAAGAGCGAAACTCCATCTCAAAAACAACCTGAAACCCCAATAACAGAGAAATGACGGAATAAACACTGGTGTAACAATACTATTACAACCAAACCTAGATACGACTGATAGCTATTTAACTAGAGTAGCAGTTCTACAACCTGACTTTTGCACATCAGATTAATGTAGGGAGCATAAAACAAATTCTCATTCCTAAGCCCACCTATGGACAGGAAAAAATCTGTGGATTTAAAGTGCCTACATGATTTTAATACATAGACAGGGTTGCAGACCACTCCATGACTATAGCATATTATTATGGGAAAAAGCATGTTGCAGAATAATGTGCATATTATCACACATATTATGATAATGATTATGACAATATGCACATATAGGTTGGATATAGGTTGGTAAGAGCTAAGATAAAGGTGTGGAAAGATGTACAGTAGTCTCCCTGACCCATGATTTTACTTTCTGAAGTTTAACGGTTACTCACAGTGAACTGTGGTCCAAAAATATTCAATGAAAAATTCCAGAAGTAAACAATTCCTAAGTTTTAAATTGAGCAGTGTTCTAAGTAGCACGGGGAAACCTCACGCCATCCATTCTGTCCCGCCTGGGCTGTGAATCATTCCTTTGTCCAGCGTATCCATCTTAGTCACTTAGTAGTCACTCGTTACCAGGTCGAAAAACAGTATGTTTAGGGTTTGGTACTAGTCGCAGTTTCAGGCATCCACTGAGGGTCTCAGAACAGACAAGGGGAACTACTCTACTACAGGCTATTAGCATGGGAGGGTATATGTGGTTATTAAAATTATCTTTAATCATCTTAGGAGTATCTTTTAAATTTAAAATAAAGTGGTAACACCATTAAAAACAGGATTATTAACAACAGAAGGAAACCAAGTGAAGATTCTGTAGGAACTCTATTATACTTGCAATTTTTCTGTAAATCTGTAATTATTCAAAAAATTGTTTAAAAAATACAGTTACCAACACTAAAGGCAAAAATTGTCCATAATCTCATCAACTTAAATACATTATATTTGTTTTTGCATATTAACTTCTAGCTTTTGACCTCAACATTTATACAAATTAGGATGTTTTGCATTCAGCTCTTCTTGACACTAATTGGATAGTAAAACATTTCCAAGTCCCTACATTATCTTGATAATCACATTTTCAAGTCTACGTAATAATCCATCATGTTGATGTGCCATCATTTAGTAAACACATCCTCTACACACCAATGTTAGGCCCAGGGTTTTGTTATCAAAGATAATACTGCAATAAAATGTGAAGCTTTTAAAACAATTATCTTGAATAACTTGCAGCAACATGCTACGTAGGGCCAAATAACTTCCCACATTCTATCCACCACTTGTAATAGCACCACAGCACCAGCATTTACATTACAGTGTTTACAATTTGATCACAGCCCCACCAGTACCGGATTTTGTTCTTTGACTTACAAAGTGTAAAACAGTCTTTCAAGGTGGCTTTTATTTCTCTTCTGCCCCCTCCCTTTTGCTTCTTTGCAAAGAAAGAACTGGTACTAGCAGGACCAGGGCGGGTTATACAAAAACAACATCTGTATCCCTCGGTTACTGCAAGAAGAGGCGCTAAGTACAGGCACCTTGGGAGTATGGGACAAATCACTTAGGTGCATGCTGCTTAACCACCTGTGAATTCATACTCTTCGTTCTGCTGGGACCCTATCAGTTAACTGCATCATCAAGCTTTGTGCAATCTAAACTGAGGAAAAATGCTACCCTAGATAAATGAATAGCCATAAAGACTATTAAGAGCTTGGCCAAAGTACAGTAAACTGGATTTTACGACAAGGTTAAAAGTGCTCTTAACATTACTGCCACACTATCCTGTTATTCTGCAGAAAGAAAACAAGGGTTCACGGTCAAGTGCGTCCCCAGAGGACCCCTGCCACATAATGACATTCCTGGTAAACAGGAAAGCAATTCTCCCAGCACTTCAATGTGTTTTCAAACATGAATATTCAAGAACTTGACAAAAGGATAGTGAAAGCATGTGGCACAAATGACTTCGCAACGTTTGCTTTTTTGGAAGGCCCAGTCTTGCAAATGGGGCTGAGGGCATTCCTTCACAGGATGGGGGAATTTCTACCTTTCCTAAGCTCTTTCACCTACTCTATTAGGTTGTCTCAATTTGAAGCTTTTCCTCATATTTATATCTTTTTCACTTAAGATTTATTCGAAGGTATCTAGTTCTTACAAAATGCTGAAGATACAGAGACGAATGGCAGTCCGGTTCTGTATTCTAAGAGCCTCAGAGCTGTTGAGAAAGGGGTATGTCCATACATAAGTGCAATCAGTCACTGCACATGCTATGACAGATGTCCACATGGGGTACAGGATACAAAGGAAAGAGCAGGAGCCAAAAATCCATGAGCTTTCTTCCTAACTGTAAAGAGCTACAGAAACACATTGTGATGACTAATGTGTTGCTTTGTGTCCGACTTTAGAAGGGCTGTATTCCTAACTGTGCTGTGTACTTTTCAGGAGTTATCACAGGTCAAGTCAGCAGTAAAGCATGGAAACATAAGGCACTCCTGTCATTAGGAGAGACTTGCTTATGAACCTCAAAAAAAGAGGGGAGAGGGAGAAGGGCCAGAGGGTATTTCAAACGTCTAGTATTTGGGAAATAGCTAAATGCTGCCTGACAATGGAAATTTTTAGTTATAAAAATCGATTTCCAAAGAGCTTTTAAAGATAGGGAAATGCTTATATGTTAAGTGAAGAAACAGTGTGCCTCAACTATACAAACAAAAAGTATGAAAAATGGCAGAACGAAAATATGTCCAAATATGAACAGTGGATGCCTCTGGTTAGTGAGATTACGGGTAACTGTTTCCCTCCTCTACCCTGTGCAATATGAGACAAACGTTCTGAAATACATATATCTTAGTAATCAGTGAAAAAAAAAAAACCCACCAAATTAGCAACTCTCATATTATATATTATACCTCACTTCAGATAGTATCTAACTTGGCACCAATTTACTTAGTTAGCTCCCTTAAGGCTGAACATGCTCATATATTTTCAAGGAGTTATGCAAATAGCCTTGAGACTTTCAGGAGCTGTACCACTTGAACAGGAATGAGAACATTTGGTCACATGATAGGAAGTTTAGACCCTTCTGACTCCCAAGATTGGAACTTGTTTAATCTCAAGTCAAATGCCTCACATAGTTAGGCCCACCCTGCCCCAGACCATGTCATCCTGCTTTGTTTTCTTCATTTCATACATCATTATCTGAAATTATTTTGCTTATTTACTAAATATAGTGTCTTGGAGGGGAGGGGTGTCATCTGCTTTGCCCACTCTGTCTTTGGCAACCAGCAGAACAGTGCCTGGGACACAGTTGCTGTTATTTGTTAAATAAAATGCACCCAAGTCACCTGTACCATTCACCATTCCCCACCCTCCCTCAGTGGCATCCCCACCATCATCGCTGATTTCTCCTGCTGCCCATCTCTACAAGTTATCCCCCAAAGCATTAATTAACATGAAAACCAAAGAAAAGAGGAATTCAGAGCAGCAGAGGATAATCAACTATTCTCCAGGCAAAAGCTGCTGCATCTGCTCCACGAGTTTCCAGTCTCACTGCAGCAGAGCAAAGGTGCACATGGATTCACGGGGTTCATATCCTCTTCTCAATCAGGGTGTACACACCCTGGACCCGTACACTCCATCTCATCTCCATTTTACAGAGGAAGAACCCAAGCTCCCTCGAGGCCCACAGCTAGCTAGTGCTCCGCCCAGCGGAGCAGGGGCGACCAAGTCAAACACATGCAGGAGCCCCTCTGCCAGAGCACCCAGGACAGTGGGGCTCACAGCCTTGGGTCCTGGAACCCTTTCTAATCTTAAAAATTAGTGAGGACTCCAATATGTGGGTTTATGTGAGTTACGGCTATTGATGCTTACCATATTGAAAATTAAAACATAAATCCTTATTTATTTTAGATCTTTTTATTCATTAAAAAAAATAACAACAATGAATTCAGTACATGAATTTTTTTTGTGAAAAAATATTTTTTTAAAAAACATAGTAAGGAGAGGGGCAATGTTTTTATATTTCTGCAAACTTTTTAATGTTTTCCTTAATGGAAGACAGCTGGATCTCCAAGGCGACCTCTATATTCAGTCTGTCCCAATATATTGTCTGGATTGGAGTATACGAAGAAAATCTATTTCACACAGATGTGCAGTTGGAAAGGGGAGGACTACTTTAATAACTTTTGCAGAAAATTATGGATAATACTATACCATACTTGACACTAAATACTACACCAGAATTTGACAACTGCAGTTTCCTCAAAGTTCACTGCACACAGTGTAGCCAATTTGGAAAACAGTTGTGTGGTTCCTCAAAGAGTTAAACACAGATTTACCATCTGACCCAGTCATGCCACTGCTAATATATCAAGAGCAATGAAAACACATCCACAAGAAAACTTGTAAATGAATGTCTGTAACAGCAGTATTCATAATAAGTAAAAGGTGGAAACAACCCAAATGCCTCTCAACAAAGAATGAATAAACAGAATGCGACAGATGCACGCAATGGAATATTATTCGGACATAAAAATGAAGTGCTAATACATGCTAGGACATGGGTAAACCTTGAAAACGTTATGCTAAACACAAACGCCAATCAAAAAAGACCACGTATTTATATAATGCCATTTACATGAAATATCTAAAATAGGCAAAACGATAGAAACAAAGTAGATTAGTGATTGCTTAGGACTAAGGGGCAGGGGGAAGAAGATGATGAAAATGTTTTAGAACTACTGGTTTGTGAATATACTACTTTTTAATTTTATTTTTATTTTTTGAGACAGAGTCTTGCTCTGTCACCCAGGCTGGAGTGTAGTGGTGGATCTCGGCTCACTGCAACTTCTGCCTCCTAGCTTCAGGTGATTCTTGTGCCTCAGCCTCCCTCCCTACCAAACCTGGCTAATTTTTGTATTTTTAGTAGAGATAGGGTTTCACCATGTTGACCAGGCTGGTCTCGAACTCCTTACCTCAGGTGATTCACCTGCCTCAGTCTCCCAAAGTGCTGGGATTACAGGTGTGAGCCATCGTGTACAGCCTGGAAATATACTACAAACCAGCATTATATACTTCAAATGGGTCAACTGTATGATATGTGAATTATATCTCAATAAAACTTACCAAAAAACCCAGTTCCTTCAGCACAATGTGGCATCTGAAACCATATCTATGAATTTTTCATAAACTGTTAAAATCCCTGACTCTGTCTTGCACATTGAACAGATCTTATGCAGATCTTCTAATTGACACATTTTCATTATACAATATTTTAAAAATCACATTTGTTAATATCACCACTGACTTAATCTTTAGGTGTTAGAAAGTTTTACAACCTAAGGGTATTAGATACACATTTTCCAAAATTCTAATTTTCACTTGAAAGCTTAAATATTATCACTGGCAAATAATGTCAGACGTTTTCTGTAAAGTAACAAGTTTAATTCGTTTTCAAGAAAATGTCTACCAATTACCCAAATCTGAATAACTAGTGTATCTGTTGTTCTTTCAAGAAAAAATCGTGTTCCGTGAAAAAAGTGGCTACTTAACCTTGCAACTCAATTCCCAAAGCTCTTTCTCAAGACAACCATCATACTTCTGTAGGTAGAATGTGCTGTTAGCCATATTTCCCTTCTCAATCTACAGAAAAGACATGTATTTGGGGATCAAAATTTAGCAAAAGTAGTAATTTTGACTGCTTCACTCTTAAGTGAAATCAGTACTTTTTTGGAAACTACAAGTATGGCCGTGAAGAATACGACTCCCAGTACAGTCTGCTGCCTCTGCTTTCATCCTCGCTAAGGTACTGGCTTTACCCACCATGACTTCTGCGCCATCAGTCAAAGTGTCAACAAGGTGAAAAAGCGAGTAACATTTTAGTGTTATTCTGAAAATTCTTCGCGCCTTGCAGATCCCCTGAAAGAGGCTCAGGAACCCTCTGGGGTCCATAGACCACATTTTGGAACCCGGTGGGTTAAGTTATTATAAAAAAACTAAAGGCTGGGTGCAGTAACTCATGCCTGTGATTCCAGCACTCTGGGGAGGCTGAGGCAGGCCACTGCTTAAACCCAGGAGTTTGACACCAGCCTGGGAAAAATAAAGAGGCCCTGTATCTACGAAAAAAAATAAAGAAAGAAATTAGCTGGGTGTGGTTGTGCATGCCTGTAGTCCCAGCTATTCGAGAGGCTGATGTGGGAGGATCCCTTGAGTTTAGGAGTTTGAGGCTGCAAAGAGCTATGATGGCATCACTGCCCCCCAGCCTGGATGGCAGAGCAAGACCCTGTACCAAAAACAAATAAATAAAACCAAGCTAAAAAAAACCCCTCAGCGTCAGTGGCTTCACAGAAGATTGTTTCTTGCTCATGCTACGAGTCTACTATGGGTGAGCTGAGGGGTTCTGCTCACCCTAGTCCCTCAGGCTGAACGAGGCTCTCAGCACAAGGCCTCCATGGTCGCCAAGGCTTCTGCCTGCAAGTGACAGTTTATATTGTATAAGTCAATGCATGGCACACAGCCACCCTCCTTCAAAGAGTGTGGGAGCCAATCCCACCATGTGCCCAGAAGAGGATGACCAACTCCTTGGGAACCGCCCTGGCAACTACTCCCCAAGGAGATCAGGCAGGGACATAGTGAGTCACTGAGCAGCCCAGTGGAGAGCAGATCCCAGATCTAAAGGACTGCAGCTTGGCTCAGTTAGTTTCCCAATGGCTGCTGGAACAGACACAGACCCAGGGCTGACAAGTATCCTGGTATTTCAAGAGAAGCCAGAAGAAAGGATTTGTAAGAAATCTCATACATTTTTATCCCATTTTTAAAAATACTGGCCAGGCACAGTGGCTGACACCTGTAATCTCAGCACTCTGGGAGGCAGAGGTGGGTGGATTGCTTAAGCTCAGGAGTTTGACATCAGCCTGAGCAACCAGGTAAAACCCCGTCTCTACTAAAAATATAGAAGGCTGCACGCTGTGGCTCATGCCTGTTACCCCAGCACTTTGGGAGGTCGAGGCAAGCCGATCACCTGAGGTCAGGAGTTTGAGACCAGCCCGACCAACATGCGCTCTACTAAAAATACAAAATTAGCCGGGCGTGGTGGTGCATGGCTGTAATCCCAGCTACTTGGGAGGCTGAGGCAGGAGAATCGCTTGAGCCTGGGAGACAAAGGCTGCAGTGAGCTGTCTCCACTTATCTCAACAAACAAACAAAACAAAACAAGACAACAATATAACCATGCAAGCAAAACCAAGGCTGCATGTTACCCATTTCATCTCTATCACAATGGTCACAAATTGAGAATGTGGGCTTTAAAATCAGGTGGACCTGAATCAGAGTCCCAGCCTGAACTGTCACAAAGAAATAGTAGTCCTAAACACAAGGAATTCTTACAAAGTCACAGAGGACACCCAATAGTAAAATGGTCAAAGGGCATGACTAGGCCCCTTCAGAAGCAGAACATTCAAATTACCAAAACCAGTAAGATGTTCATCTTTGACCACTAGTCAGGGAAATATCCAGCGCGCTAATAACGATGAGTGATAAATCTGTACCAGAAGAGAGCATTTTAAGTGTTACTGAAGGACACAAAGGAAGGCAGCATGTGGAGGGGAAGACAGGGATACTGGTGATCCTGACCCTGTGGAAAGCCTAGGCTAACGTTTGCTTGTCTTAGTTTTTAACAAAATAAAGTTTAAAAAGTAATACAACAAAATTTTGGGAGAAAAAAGCTTATAGAATAAGGATATAAATAAGAAAAATAATTTTGTACAACTGTACAATGTGTTTGTGTTTTCAACTAAATGTTATTAATACAACAGCCAAAAAGTTAAAAAAATTAAAGTTTATAAAGTAAAAACATTACAGGAAGTGAATATTAACTTCCTAAAGAAAAATCTTAAAATACATGTAGAGCGGCCTGTGTACACTTGACAGTGGTACACAGTGACATCCTAGGCCTGCACGTTCAACCCCCGCTCACTCCCTGACTCATCCAGAACAGCTTCCAGTCCCGTAAGCTCCATTCATGGTAAGTGTCCTTTATGGGTGTACCATTTTTATTCTTCTTTTTTTTTTTTTTGAAAAGGAATCTGGCTCTGTCACCAAGTTGGAGTGCGGTGGCACGATCTCAGCTCACTGCAACCTCCACCTCCCAGGTTCAAGCAATTCTCCTGCCTTAGCCTCCTGAGTAGCTAGAATTACAAGTGCACACCACCACACCCAGCTAATTTTTGTATTTTTAGTAGAGACAGTGTCACCATGTTAGCCAGGCTGTTCCTGAACTCCTGACCTCGTGATCTGCCCACCTAGGCCTCCCAAAGTGCTGGGATTACAGGCAGAGCCACCGTACCCAGCTTTTCTTCTTATTTTCTTATTTTTTTTTTTGAAACAGAGTCTCACTCTGTTGCCCAGGCTGGAGTGCAGAGGCATGATCTCAGCTCACTGCAACCTCCGCCTCCCGGGTTCAAGCAATTCTCATGCCTCAGCGTCCCGAATAGCTGGGATTGCAGGCATGTGACACCACACCTGGCTAATTTTTGTATTTTTAGTAGAGATAGGGTTTTGCCATGTTGGCCAGGCTGGTCTCAAACTCCTGACCTCAAGTGATCCACTCACCTTAGCCTCCCAAACTGCTAGGATTACAGGTGTGAGCCACCACGCCCAGCCCATTTTTTTAATCTTTTATACAGTATTTTTACTGCATTTTTTCTATGTTTAGATATATTTAGATCCACAAATACTTCCCATTATGTTGCAATGGCCTCCAGCATTTAGTACTGTCAGATGCTGCAGAGGCTCAGAGCCTAGGAGCAATAGGCCGTGCCACACAGCCTATAGGTGTAGCAAAATCACCTAAAGATGCATTTTTCAGAACCTTGAGTGATGCATGACTGTAAGTTTAAAATGAAGATGATGTGTCGGGGTACTGAAAAGGTGGCTGCAGGGAAGGTCACAGAACAGCACCTGAGCCAAGAGGTGAAAGGCTAGCAGACGTATGCCAGACTGAAAAGAAACATTCATCCCAATTAAAAAGACTTACTTGTTTGTTCAATCAATATTTGGATTCCCATGAAGTGGTTGGCAGTATTCTGGGGGCTGGAGAGTCTATGAACAAGACAGACAAGGTCTCTGTTCTCAAGAATATTATAGTCTAAAAGAGAGAGTGAAGCAAGACAGATAAACAAGCAAATGAACGAGAAATGCTCAGTTCGTGATTCCTACCACAAAAAAAATAAAGCAGGTTTCAGAGCAAGGAATGGAAGTAATTTACACTTTGTCACCAGGTATGGTCTGAAACAGTAACAGTATGAACTGAAATGACAAAAGAGATTCTACCGTGCAGAGATCCTGGAACGGCATCCAGAGTTTTATCTGACATGAGAGATGCCAGTGGCTTGGCCTAGGGTGGCAGCAGTGACACTCTGAAGAAACGAACAGATTCAGGATACACTCTGGAGGCAGAGCCAATATTTCAGATATAGGGAGTGAGAGGAAAAAGAATGAAGTGTCTTGAATACCTGGGGAACAGTAATGCCACTGAGTGAGACTGGGAAGACTTGGAGAGGAACAAGTGCTGGCAGAGAATCAAGAGTGCTGTTTGGTCCAAACATGCATTCAACATCAACTAAGAAGTAGAAGGCTGGTTGCCAGGGGCTGGGGGAAGGGAGAAATGAGAGCTATTGTTTAAGGAGTATGAAGTTTCAGTTTCTACAAGAGTTATGGGGATGGATGGTGGTGATGGTCACACAGCATTAAAGCTGTATTTAATACCACTGAACTGCACACTTTAAAAATGGTTAAGATAGGGCCGGGTGTGGTAGCTGATGCCTGTAATCCCAGCATTTTGGGAGGCCAAGGCAGGTGGATCACTTGAGGTCAGGAATTGAAGGCCAGACTGGCCAACGTGGCAAAACCCCGTCTACTACATATACAAAAATTAGCTGGGTGTGGTGGCGCATGCCTGTAATCCCAGCTATTCAGGAGGCTGAGGCAGGAGAATCGCTTGAACCCGGGAGGTGGAGGTTGCAGTGAGCCGAGATCGTGCCATTGCACTCCAGCCTAGAGTGACAAGAGATTCTGTGGTTGGAATCACTAACTGAACATCTCTTGTTCGTTTACTTGTTTATCTGTCACCCAGAGTGAGACTCTGTGTTAAAAAAAAAAAAAAAAAAAGGTTAAGATGGGAAATTTTATATCATATTTTACCACAATAAAAATTTTTTGAAAAAAAAAAAAAGATGCCAACTAGGCAATTAGATATAAGAATTTGGGGATTTCTGGACAAGTCTAGGCTGGAGTTATCAACTGAGGGCAACACCAGTATCCCTCCAGAGATCACCTGAGTATTTAACAATGGCCCCAGAGATCACCTGAGTTAGGTAGAGAAGAAGGCAGAGGACGGACTCCTGGCACATGCCACCACTCAGGGATCCACAAGACAGAGAAGGGACAACACGCGACTGTAAGGAGGTGTCTGAGGTGGCAGAAAACACAAGTCACAGAAGTCTGGTGGCTCACATGATCACCCAGACATCCCGGCCAACAAAAGAGGCTTATCACACTCCGCCTCTCTGCCTAAGGTGGGAGGGAGGTCACGTACAATTCCCTGTTCTTCCCTTTTCACAGCTCCTGCCAATCCACTAAAACGAGGGTGACCACATAGTTTTATCAATGTTCTCCTCGTTTATGTATTTTATTTACAAACTTGAGCTTTGAGAGTAAAAAGGAGAGCTTTTTATAACCACGTCAGGACAACAGCATACCTAGGTTACCCTGAATGTACCCTGGGGTGTAATAACCACCCTTTCTCCAAATCTAAGCACTCAACCTGAACTCCTAAACAAACTTATGAATGCTTTGGGTTAGACTTCCCCCGCAAGCTCCTTGCTGTTTCTCCCAGAAATTCTCACCTGGAAGGAAAATGAAGGGGTGCAGTGTGTTGGAGGGGTGGAATTCCACCGATCAAGTTATGCACAGAAAGCAGAAAAGGAACTGTGGGTCCTTCTGAGTCGCCCAGGAGGACACAGGGCCCCCAGATTAAACCAAGGGCACTCATGCCAAGCGCTGGCCGACTCTGGCCACCCTGTGTCTTCCTTTCTCAGGCGGCAACACAGGGACGCTCCACTTCCGCCGCGAGGATGAAGCGAGCATTTGCACACCAGCTCTGGACCCGGCAGGTAAAAAGCAGGAAGGTGTACATAAAAGCAGTCACCACTGCTGAAGGGTCCTCAACTCGGGGTTCGAGTCCCAGCTCTGCCCTGGCCTAGCAACCCCTTCTCGCTGCAGACCCAACGCGGTGGGCAGGTCCCTCGCCCGTGCTGAGACCCGGACAGGAATGCACACCTCTCCCCACCCTCGGACGCCCCGGCGGCGCCGCTGCAGAAGCCGGGAGGTCGGACAAAAGCGAGGAGGAAGGAAGAGGAGGAAGAAGGAAAAGGAGGAGGAGGGAAGGAAGGAGTAAGAACTAAGTGAGGAAAGAGGAAGGAGGGAAGGAGGGAGGAAGGAAGAGAGAGGGACATAAGGAAGGAGGAAGGAAGGAAGAAGTAACGGAGAAAGGGGAGGAAGGAACGAAGAAAGGAGAGAAAGGAAGGAATTAGGGAAGGAAAAAGGAAGGGAAGGAAGAACGAAGTGAGCAAAGAGGATATCAGGGAAGAAAGGAGGGAGGAAAGGAAGAAACGGAGAGAGGGACAAAAGGGAGGGGGACGGAAGGAAGACGGAAGGGAAGGGGAAGGAAGGGAAGTGGGAGGAAGAAGGGAAGGAAGGGAATGAAGAAGGAAGGAAAGGGGGAGGAAGAGAGGGAGGAAGGAAAAAGGAGGAAGGAAGGGAGGCAGGGAGAAGGGAAGGAAGCAGAAAAGAAGGGAAGGGGAAGGAAGGAAGGAAAGAAGGAAGGAAGAAGAGAAGGGCGGCCACTGACCTGCTTGAAGGTGCTGCTGAGGAAGTAGACGAGCGACAGCCCGAAGACCAGGGCGAGCACCCACCTCTTCCGCAGAAGCCGGCGCCACACCATGGCCGCCAGGTTCACCATCCTGGCGCGGACGTGGGGCGCGGCGGCCGGGGCGCGGAACGCGGGAGGCCCGGGATCCGGGCGGCATGGCCCCTACGCGCCCGGCAACCCCATCCTTCCAGGTGGGCGCCGGCCCCACGGCCCTCGGCCCCGTCAACTCCGTCAGCTCCCGGCAGCCCTGCGCGCCGCCCCACGTGACCCCACCCTACGCCCCGCCTCCGCTCTGTAGCGTCACGGGCTAGTCGCGCAAGATCTCCTCACCATTGGTCCCTGCGGAGCGGCGGCCTCCTATTGGCTAAATTCCGGGAAAGGGGGCGGGCAATCGCGCCAGTGCGGCGGGCGTAGCTGTGCCCGGGTCCTAGCGCCGGGTCGGGCGACGACGAGAAACCACCGAATAGGAGGCCGGAAGCATCGGAAGTCACATGCTGCCCGAGTTGCGCGGGTGATTGGCTTGGCTGGACCTGAATGATGCGGCTGTGATTGCTGAATTGTCTGGGCAGGTAAAAAGAGAACGCGGTATTTTTTTCTTTTCTCCCAGCATGGTCTGTGTAGTCTCCTGCCCTTGCAGTCCCAGAGCGTTTTGCGCTGTGTTGGTTGCAGGGATGAAAAGCGCTTGCTACGTCGTGCCCGAAGTGCACCTGCCGGCTTCCAGTCCAAGTGATGCAGGCGATGCTCCGCTGAGTGCATTTCGGTGCAGTCCTGTAACGGGCCCCGGGGGCGCAACTTGAAACATCGCAAGCATCGAAAAGTCTCGGTGCTGTCCTTCAAAGATGCATAGTGGGATGTACGGAGCAGAGGGTTAAAAGGAGTTTCATTCATTCAGGTGCATCCTGCGTGCAAAAATTTATTCCAGAATTATGTACGGCCTGCTTCCAACAGAGAATCCGAGCCTCTTCCAATCCAAGCATCTGAAAGTAGTCTTGAGCATTCGATTTAGGAGGCAGTATTAAATGTGTGGATGAGAACTTTGGAATACTAAATTTTATTTTACCTCAAGGATTTGCAATGTGGGATAATGAGGGCGGGGAGAGGTGAGAGGGAGATTAAGTTGAGATTGTAAATTCTTGAAAAATATTTATACAATGACCTTTTCTTTATATATGAAGATGCTGCTGCTGACCGATTTGTTACCTAATTTTTCAAAGGAGAAAGGAAGCTTCACTGGCGGGTTGTTTCTAATCACTGCCCCTAGTGACATCGATGCTGCCCCCCCAAGAAGCCAGGTCAGGATTAGGAAGTCATTCAACAGACAGTAATAGTGCCCTGAACTGATAGTCAGACACTGTTTTTGGTTAGGAGACAAGAAGATATTCACGGAGGCTAAACTTATTCGTAGGAAGTAAATGGCCCTTATTGCCTTGCTAGGGTGAAAGGTGGGACAGAGAGCAAGGGATCTAAAAAAGGGGAACTGGGAGACCCATAGATGTTTTATTCATTGAGTAAATACTTGTTGAGTGCTACTCTGTGCCAGACAGTGTCCTAGATGCTGAGGCAGAGGGGTGAACCAAGTAGACAGAACCCCTACTTTCATGAATAGCATTTATATTCTAATGGGGGGTGGGAAACAAATCATAAATAAGTAAGCAAACATGAACAAATAAGTACTATGAAGAATATAAAACAGGGCAGTGTTATAGAGGGTCGGGAGAATGAGAACAAAAGGCCTCTGGGAGGAGGTGGTGTTTGCCCTGCGGAACCAAGCCCTGTAACATTTAGAGGAGAAAGCATTCCAAGGGGAGGGAACAGCCAGTGCAAAGGCCCTGAGGCAGGGACACGCTGACACATTAGAGGAACAGAAGGGCCACTGTGGGTGGACAGGAGTGGGAAAAGGGAGAATGGGAGGAAATGCAGTTGGAAACTGATGATGCTACCTCAGGAAGAAACTGTAGGCTGTGGACAGAGCTTGGGTTTGATTCTGATTGCAATGGGCAGCCATGGGAGTTTAAAACATATTTTCAGTGTTCTCCAATGAGGACTCTTAGTTTGACAATAGGATGAAATACAATACATTAAGAGTTTCAAAGAGGGCCGGGCATGATGGCTCATGCCTGTAATCCCAGTACTTTGGGAGGCCAAGGCAGGTGGATCACTTGAGGTCAGGAGTTCAAGACCAGCCTGGCCAATATGGTGAAACCCCATATCTACTAAAAATACAAAAAATAGGCAGATGTGGTGTTGCATGCATGTAGTCCCAGCCATTCAGGAGGCTGAGGCAAGAGAATCGCTTGAACCCAGGAGGCAGAGGTTGCAGTGAGCCGAGATCACACCACTGCATTCCAGCCTGGGTGACAGAGTGAGACTCCATCTTAAAAAAAAAAAAAAAAAAGGAGTTTCAAAGAAGGATCAATGAGAGGCTACCCAGAGATACTGAGCAGATGGTATCCATTTGCTTATAGCCACCGACCATGTCCTAAGGCTTCTTAGCAGATTCCAGGTATCACAGGGACTGTTCATCCAAGTGTTCTGTTCCATCCAGGTTTAGAGTCTCTGGCGAGCTCCCCTGACTGTGCGTCCCTCTGGAGACGAAGAGGAGGGGGAGGCCTGTCCTCTCTGGGATCCAGTGGTCACATCCCCCTCAGGAGCCCCGAATGCCTACCTCCAGTGTCATCAACATGGAGTTCTGAAGTCCATGTGGCTCTTCACAGTGAATCAGGTGACATGTCTCCAAGAGAATTTGCATCTTTATTACTACTTGATTAAATGTGAGAGCTGGAAGGAAGCTTTGGTTTGACCACTCCACCCCTCCCACGTAACACATGGGAAATCTGAAACCGCAGAGAGGTTACTGATTTGTCTAGGGTCACACAGCAAGTTAGCAGCAGCATCAACCCAGAATCCATGTCTCCCAACTGCCAGTCCGCTGCCCACTTCACTTCATCTGGCACCTCTCAGCTACACAATTCACTGCTTTATCCTCTCACATGAGGACTTCTTCTGCCTCTGAGCCTCATCGTCCTCCTCTGTGAAATGGGGTGATAGCTTTCCTCATGGGATAGAATGTCACATTGAGGATGGAATGGCATGAAAGATTGAAGCACACTTTGGAAAATGCCAGAGAGCACTAGGGGTCTAAGATACCACTAGCATGGGTTTGCAGTTTACAATTACCTTGGCAATCGGACAGGCAGTGGGAGTGTTGGGAGACTCTGGCTCACCCCTGTGTTGGGTTTTAGGTGTTAAGGAAGATGCAGAGACGCCACAGCAGCAACACGGATAACATTCCACCCGAAAGGTAGGCATCCCTGCTTCTGTTCCATCTGAGGGCTCTGGGCTTCGGGTGGTAAGGGGCAACCCGAAACTGGATTGAACAATGCCTCCCCCTCAGAGTCAGTTGTTAGAGTCACAGTGACGGCCTCATACTAAACACTCAATATTTAATAGCTTGCTTTTGCTTTTATGCTAAATCTCAAAGTCTTGTATGACAGATGAGCTACCTGACTCATCAGATCAATGATTGTGCCAGTGGGATTTTAATTTATAGAGATGTCTTAGCCCATTCAGGCTGCTATCACAAAAATACCACAGAATGGCTGTTTGTTTGTTTTTTGAGACAAAGTCTTGCTCTGTCACCCAGGCTGGAGTGCAGTTCAGGATTCGGCTCACTGCAACCTCCACCTCCTAGGCTCAAGCAATTCTCCTGCCTCAACCTCCCAAGCAGTGGGGATTACAGGCGCCTGCCACCACATCCAGCTAATTTTTGTATTGTTAGTAGAGATGGAGTTTCACCATGTTGGCCAGCCTGGTCTCAAACTCCTGACCTCAAGTGATCCACCCGCCTCGGCCTCCCAAAGGGCTGGGATTACAGCGCCTGGCTCTTTTCCTTTTTTTTGAGACAGAGTCTCACTATGTCACCAGGCTGGAGTATGGTGGCATGATCTTGGCTTACTATAGCCTCTTTCTCCCAGATTCAAATGATTCTCGTGCCTCAGCCTCCCAAGTAATTGTATTTTAGTAGAGACAGGGTTTCACCATGTTGGCCAGTCTGGTCTCAAACTCTTGACCTCAAGTGATCCACCCACTTTGGCCTCCCAAAGTGCTGGGACTATAGGCCTAAGCCACTGAGCCCGGCCAAATGGATGGTTTAAATAACAAATATTTATCTCTTACAGTGCTGGAGGCTAGGAAGTCTTGAAAGCTCCAGCATATTCAGTGTCTGCTAAAGGCCCACTTTCTGGTTCACTGATGGCCATTCTCTTGCCATATCCTAATGTGGTGAAGGGAAAGGGATCTCTCTGGGTCTTCTTTTTAGGGGCACTAATCCCATTCCCAAAGGCCCCACCTCCTAGTACTATCACACTGCAGGTCAGGTTTCTTTTTTGATACAGGGTCTTGCTCTGTTACCTGGACTGGAGTGCAGTGGTGATTATGGCTCACTATAACCTCCAAATCCTAGGCTCAAGCAATCCTCCTGCCTCAGCCTCCCAAGTAGCTGGGACTACGGGCATGTGCCATTATACCTGGCTAATTTAAAAAAATTTTTTGGTAGAAACAGGGTCTCACTAAGTTGTCCAAACTGGCCTCAAACTCCTGAGCTCAAGCAATCTTCCTACCTCGACTTCCCAAAGCCCTGGGACTATAGGAATGAACCACTGTCCCTGGCGTGGGTTAGGTGTCAACATAAGAATCTGCAGGGGACACAGACATTCAGATCATAACTCCAAGAAACAACATGGAGAGGCTAATGATGTTGAAAGATGAGTTTTTTATTTCTTTGATTTCCCAAGAGGAGGGGGCATGCCGCCCCATGCAGGACCACCTGGGGAAGCACCAGCATCGGTCAGGAGGCAGAAAGGAGCAAGGAAAAAGCGTAGGCCACAGCCTTTATGATGTTTTCTGTGGGAAAGACAGGGAAGGCAGGGGAAACCATTTAGGACTGGCTAGTTTGAATGATGTTGGTGGGCTCTGGGTACCAAGGTGGTCTCTTTTTTTTATTTTTCTGTTGCCCAGGCTAGAATGCAGTGGCACAATCTCAACCCACTGCAGCCTCGACCTCTCAGGATCCAGTGATCCTCCCACCTCAGCCTTCTGAGTAGCTGGGACTACAGGCATGCACTACCATGTCCAGCTAATTTTTGTATTTGTAGAGACGGGGTTTTGTTATGTTTCCTAGGCTGGTCTCACATTCCTGGGCTCAAGCGATCTGCCCTCCTTGGCCTCCCAAACTCCTGCTCACTGGGATTATAAATGCGAGCCACTATGCCCGGCCTCAAGTTGCTCTTTAGTTTGGTATCTAGCCCTGGATGATGTAGGACAGGAGATATATTGGCTGCATGTGTAAAACTTAGATGAAGGAAGGGCTATGCAGTGACTCACACCTGTAATCCCAACACTTTGGGAGACCAAGGTGGGAGGATAACCTGAGTCTTGGCGTTGGAGACCAGCCTAGGTGATATAGGGAGATCCTGTCTCTACAAAAAAAGTTTAAAACTAGCCAGGCATGGTGGTACGTGCCGATAGTCTCAGCACTTTGGGAAGCCAAGGTGGGAGGATTGCTTGGGCCCAGAAGTTTGAGAACAGCCTGGGCAAAATAGAGAGACCCCATTTCTACAAAAAATAAAAACTTACCAAGCATGGTGGCATGCATCTGTGGTCCTAGTTACTCAGGAGGCAGAGGTGGAGGATTGCTTCAGCCCAGGAGGCGGAGGTTGCAGTGAGCTCTGATTGCACCACTGCACCCCAGCCTAGGCAACAGAGTGAGACCCTGTCTCAAAAAAAAAAAAGTTAGATGAAGCAGTGATTAGGGTTATGGGTTCTGGATCTCAGGGACATGTAAATAACTTTGGCCAGGTGTTTGACCCTATGATTAATGGATACCAGATAGAATCTTAAAAAAGGCAATTAAAACACTCATGAGCTAGAATGTTTTTTCCTTTTTTTTGAGATGGAGTCTCACTCTATCACCCAGGCTGGACTGCAGTAGCGTGATCTCAGGTCACTGCAACCTCCGCCTCCCGGGTTCAAGCTATTCTTATGCCTCAGCCTCCTGAGTAGTTGTGACTACAGTCGCCCACCACCATGTTTGACTAATTTTTTTGTATTTTAGTAGAGATGGGGTTTCACCATGTTGGCCAGGTTGGTCTTGAACTCCTGAGCTTGGGCAATCCATCCACCTCAACTTCCTAAAGTGCTGGGATTACAGGCATGAGCCACTGCTCCCAGCCTAGAATTTCTAGCTATTGAAAACCAAGAGAGAACACACCTGGGGGCCTGTTCTCAGGTTGGGACAGCTTCCAGCCCCGGAAGCCCCGTGTTAGCACATACTTCCAAGGGGCGGGCAGCCAAACCTTCCCTCCCTCACATCCCCTTCCCCCTGCGGCTCCGGGGTTGGCTACAAAATCACAAATATTATCCCCCAGCCCCAGCATTGGGTCTACGTTTTGTATGGTGCCTGCCTATTCTGCAGGGAAGAACCCCAGGCTCAGCCAAACCCCAGCTTGGCCACCTCCCACCTGTGGTGACTTTGGTGCATGACTTCCCCCTCTAGGTCTCAGTTTCTCCATCCAAAAATGGCAGGTGACAGAACTCAAGAGTTGCTTATGTTCCAGGTGCAGTGGCTCACGCCTGTAATCCCAGCACTTTGAGAGGCCAAGGCAGGCGGATCACCTGAGATCAGGAGTTGGAGACCAGCCTGGCCAACATGATGAGATCCTGTCTCTACTAAAAATACAAAAATTAGCCGGGTATAGGGGCGGACACCTGTCCGCCCAGGAGACTGCTGCTCAGGAGACTGAGTCAGGAGAATTGCCTGAACCTGGGAAGTGGAGATTGCAGTGAGCCAAGATCATGCCACTGCACTCCAGCCTGGGTGACAGAGTGAGACTCTGTCTCAAAAAGAAGAAAAAAGAGTTGTTTATGGATGAAGGAGTGAGTGTGAAGATGCAGAAACACAGCATCCAGCTTGTAATAAGCCTGCCTGTTGGACCCTTTTCCGCCTCTAAAGATAACATTGCCGTCTGCTGTCAAGTGAACCGTGAGATCTCTTGAGGGCAGAGACCACAGCAGGAAACTCAAACCGTGTATTGAGTGCTTATGCTGTGCTAACCGTCACATTAGCCCAGCAAGAGCACCCATTTTACAGATGCAGAAACTGAGGCTCACAGAGGGGAAGGAAATTACCTAAAGTCATACAGCCAGACATTTGGGCCCCCATCCATTCGTCCCCCAGCATCTGTGCTTTGAGATACCACATTTTGGCTGCCTGCTGTCCGAGCAGAGCCACTTCTCCTCCTGGGTTGCCTCAAGCTCTGGCCCTTAAGTGGTTAAGCTGGAAGCGCAGCCTCTGTCTCCCTCTAAGGAATATTCTTTCCTAGTTAGGCTGAAATCTCGGCTGGATGCAGGGGAGAGGCCCAGGGAAGGGAGGCCAGCTATAAAAAGCCCCTTGGTGGATTGAGTCTTCCCTGGGTGTACTGGAGGCCCCTGAGCCCAGTGAACTCAGAGTGCTGGCAAGCTCAAGGGGGACGGGATGGCTTTCTAGGGCCCCTTGGGTGGCCAGGGAGAGAGAGTGACCTCCTTGTGGGCCAACATGAGTGCCTGCCAGGACTCCTGCTTTCTGAGCTGAGCTCCTCGAAGTGCAGAAAAAGCTCAAGGTCCCTTGAGGATGATAGCCATGGTGTTTGCTGTTGTTGTCATTATTAATATCATTATTATTATCCAGAGCTCAGGGGAGGAGGGGTTCATATTTCCTGGGCTCTTGGAGCCAGCAGGGATGGGGCTTGGTTGCGGGGGGAATCCAATCCTGAGTTTCCTCTGTTGCACCAGGTTTTTTTTTTAACACGCGTCTCACTCTGTCGCCCAGGCTGGAGTGCAGGGACACACTCTTGGCTCACTGCAGCCTCCACCTCCCAAGTTCAAGCGAGATTCTGCTGCAGCCTCCTTAGTAGCTGGGATTACAGATGTGTACCACCGTGCCTGGCTAATTTTTGTATTTTTAGTAGACAGGGGGCTTCGCCATGTTGGCCAGGTTAGTCTCAAACTCCTGGCCTCAAGCGCTGGGATTACAGGTGTGAGCTACCATACCCAGCCTGCTTCGAAATCCTGACCTCAACTGATCTGCCCACTTTAGCCTCTCAAAGTGCTGGGATTACAGGCATGAGCCACCATGCCTGGCCTTACCAGGTTTTTAGTAACATACTTGCAGGCCCAGTTTGTGCAGCCAGGGAAACCACCATGTCCTCCTGCTGTGTGTCACAGGTGTTCTGCAAGCTGTTAAATGGTTTTCCATGGATAAAAAGAATTCTGTGGTTAAAGAAGTTTGGGAACACTGGGCTTAAGCAAAGTTCATTTTTTCAGTTGCAGGCCTTCTCAGAGCCTTTAGTACGCTTCTTTATGCATTCCTTCAAACGATATTTATTGAGCATGTTCCGAGTGCTAGCTGTATGGTGTGGGCTGGTAGAACAAGGCTATAGTGTTTGACCTTGTGGAGTGGAGCTCTGTCCAAAGCTATGGTTAGCAGCACTGACTGCACATTAGAATCATTGTGGTGGGGGGTGGTGGGGAATGGTGGCTCATGCTTATAATCCCAGCATTTTGGAGGCCAAGGCAGGAGGATCACATGAGCTCAGGAGTTTGAGACCAGCCTGGCCAACATGGCAAAAACCCATCTCTACAAAAAATGTAAAAATTACCCAAGCATGGGTGGTGTACACCTGTAATCCTGGCTACTCAGGAGGCTGAGGCACGAGAATCACTTGAACCTGGGAGGCAGAGGTTGCAGGGAGCCAAGATCACGCCACTGCACTCCAGCCTGGGCGACAGAGGGAGATCCTGCTCAAAAAAAAAAGAATCACTGAGGGGACTCTGAGTAACTTCAGACGCTGTGGCCCACCCACAAAGATTTTGATTCAACTGGTCTCCAGGGAGGTCAGGGCACCTGCTTTTTTCAGAAGTTCTCCCAAGTGATTATAATACATGGCCATGTTGAGAGCCACAGGTCTTGAGAGAAAGATGAGGAATAAAATGACAGCTGTGATCAGTCCTGTGCAGGTGACATGAGGGTGCAGTGAGAACAAGGAGCTGGGTACCATCATTGTCTGGGAGGGAGGGGAGCCTCCACCCAGGAAGGGAGATGTTAGCTGAAATCTGACAGATGAGTGTGTGTTACCTAGTTGGGATGGAGTGCGGGTAGGAGAGACATCCCGGTGAAGGCGACAGCCTGGGGTAGGAAAGGAGAAGCGGGCACACGATGAGATTAGAGTTTGGGGCCAAATAATCCTGGCAGCTTCGTCTCTCTGAATCTCAGTTTCTTTGTCAGTAAGGGACTTGTTACTTGGGATTGATATTTGTACCTAGTACCTATCTAGAGGGTTCATCTGAGATCCTGGGAAGGAATACAGAATGGGAAACCCTGGGAGCGCTTTTAGTGGGATCATGAAATAGTCAAATACAGTTGGCTCTCCATATTCATGGGGGTATTGGTTCCAAGACCCCCAGTGGATACCAGAATATGCAGCTGCTCAAGTCGCTTGTATAAAATGGCTAGGACAGTCAGCCCTTTGTATCTGTGGGTCCATGACCCAAGGTTGATTGAATCCTTAAATATGGATGCTGGACTGTATGTGTTTTATTTTTATTTATTTGCATAGTGAGAAAACATCTCACCCTGTCACCCAGGCTGGAGTGCAGTGGCGTGAACTCAACTCACTGCAACCTCTACCTCCTGAGCTTAAGCCATCCTCCCACCTCAGCCTTCTGACTAGCTGGGACTACAGGTGCATGCCACCATGCCCAGCTAATTTTTTAATTTCTTTGTAGAGACAGGCTCTTGCTATGTTGTCCAGGCTGGTCTTGAACTCCTGGGCTCAAGGGATCTCCCCGCCTTGGCCTCCGAAAGTGCTGGGATTATAGGTGTCAGCCACCATGCCCAGTCTTGTATATATTTGTATATATTTTAAGACATATTTCCTGGAGCCATTTGCAGTGGCACATGCCTATAATCCCAGCTATTCAGGAGGCTGAGGTGGGAGGATCACTTGAGCCCAGGAGTTTGAGGCTCTAGTGAACTATGATCACACCACTCCAGCCTGGGCAACTCTCTGCACACTCATGTCTCACCCTGTGGATAACGGTCTCATATAATAGATGACATGAGATCAAATGTGAAAACAATGGAAATTTTTCCCCAAAGCCTCCTGCTGCCATTTTGGACTGAATGACATCTGGTATACATTTATTAAGCGCCTAATGTGTGCCCTGGGTTGTGGGATCCAGAGAATGAATGAAGCCCAGCCCATTTTCAATAAGCTCATGGTATATTTGGAGTCCCTTAGCGGTCTGTGGAGGTACCTGCAGGGTGACAGAAGGAGGGAGTGGCTCTTTGTCCTCCCCTTCCCCAACACATGCACGTCAAGCATATCAGCTCCACTTGTATCTGTGGTGTAGACTGAGTTTGCAGTATAGTGATTCCACTTGAAAAGAGGATGAACCCTTGGCCGGGTGCAGTAGCTCTTGCCTGTAATACCAGCATTTTGGGAGGCTGAGGTGGGTGGATCACCTAGGTCAGGAGTTCAAGACCAGCCTGGCTAACATGATGAAACCTGCCTCTACTAAAAATACAAAAATTAGCTGGGCATGATGGCAGGTGCCTGTAATCCCAGCTACTCGGGAGGCTGAGGCAGGAGAATCGCTTGAACCCGGCAGGCGGAGGTTGCAGTGAGCTGAGATTGTGCCACTGCACTCCAGCCTGGGTGACAGAGCAAGACTCTGTATCAAAAGAAAAAGAAAGAAAAGAGAATGAACCCAAGAATAGAAAGATGGTATCCAGACCTCCATGTTCATGGGAAACTGCACCCAATTCTGAGTTCTGCATTCCTGCAGGCTCAACTCTGGTCTCTGCTCCTCTAGCAGCGGCTCTGCAAGAGCCACAGAATCCTTTGCCTGGTTCCAACGCAAGATGCCCTTGCTTGGAACTAGGGAAAGCAGTCTGGCCCTGCAGGTCTTCCATAAGAGCTAGAGATACCCGGGGTGGTGGCTCACACCTGTAATCCCAGCACTTCGGGAGGCTGAGGCGGGCGGATCATCTCAGGTCGGTAGTTTGAGACCAGCCTGACCAACCTGTCGAAACCCCCATCTCTACTAAAAATACAAAAAAATTAGCTGGGTGTGGTGGTGTATGTCTGTAATCCCAGCTACTTGGGAGGCTGAGGCAGGAGAATCGCTTGAATCTGGGAGGAAGAGGTTGTGGTGAGCCGAGATTGCACCATTGTACTCCAGCCTCGACAACAAGAGTGAAACTCCATCTAAAAAAAAAAAAAAAAACCAAAAAACCTAGAGATAGTAGTTCCCATGTATTGATCACCTATTATTGCAAAATGTATTTTAAATTTAATGTACCCCCCACCCCGAGAATTCTATTCAGAAATAAAGGCCCATTTCTCAGGTGAGAAAGCTGAGTGCAGAGGTATAAGCCCCTAGAAGAGGTTGGGATGCAGTTTGAATGTGGGCTTCCCAGCTAAGTCTTCTTCGCATTACTCTCATGGAAGTCTTCCAGCTAAGTGGGTGGGTCCCACCCAGTGCCAGCTGTGACCAAGGCTGGCCCCTCTGGGGAACTGGGAGCCATTGAACTTGAAGATTGCAGAACCAGGGGTCCTTGGGATCTCGAGGTAATTCTAGAATCATAGAATTCTGTGCTCCCTTTTCAACGAAGTGTGCTGGTTACTAAAGTGGGCTCTAGAGAGAGTTGGCCTGGGCTCGAATCTCCCCTGCTCCACCCCTTACCAGCTCTGTGATTCTGGACAAGTTACTTTCTCTCTCTGGGCCTCTGTTTCTTTATCTGTAAAGAGGTGATATCCATAGGACCTAATTCCAGGGTTGATGGGAGGATTTAGTAAGTTAATCAATGCAAAACACTCAGAAGACTATCTGACATATAGCAGGTTTCAATAAAGGTTATGACCTCTTGTTATTCATATTATTTGTGTTAGTTCCTAGGACTGCTATAACAAAGTACCACACCCTGGGGCACTTCAACAACAGAAATTTCTTTTAACAAGTTCTGGAGGCTGGAAGGCTGAGATCAGGGTATCAGCCGGTCCCTTCTGAGGCCTCTCTCCTTGGCTTGTGGATGGCCGTCTGCTCCCTGTGTCTTTATGTGGTCTACTCTCTGTACCTCTCGTGTCCTAATCTCTTCCTCTTCTTTTTTATTTTTATTTTTTTCCTTTTGTGACAGAGTCTCTCTGTCGCCCAGGTTGGAGTGCAGTGGTGAGATTTGGCTCACTGCAGCCTCGACATCCTGGGCTCAAGTGATCCTCCCACCTCAGCCTCCTGAGTAGCTGGAGCTACAGTCGGGCGCCACCAGACCTGGCTAATTTCTTTCTATTTTTTGTAAAGATGGAGTCTCCCTGTTGCCCAAGCTGGTCTTGAACAACTGGGCTCAAGCAATCCTCCCACCTCTGCCTCCCAAAGTGCTGGGATTACGGGCATGAGCCACTGCAGCCAGCCCTAACCTCTTCTTACAAGGACAACAGTCACACTGGATTAGACCCACTCTAATGATTTCATTTTAACTTCATTGCCTCTTAAGGACCCTGTCTTTAAACGGTCACATTCTGAGGTCCTGGGAGTAAGGACTTCATGTGAATTTGAGAGGGGACACAGCTCAACCCATAACATAACTGATATTATTGGTCCCCATCCTCGTCTGGAGTGAGGTCTTTTCCATCTGCCTGACTTCCTGGGGTTTTTCTCCCCTTGTCACCCAGAAACCGCAGCCAGGCGCTCAGCTCCGAGGCGAGTGTGGATGAAGGTGGCGTCTTTGAGAGTCTGAAGGCAGAGGCAGCCTCCCCACCAGCGCTCTTCTCGGGCTTATCAGGCAGCCTCCCCACCAGCTCGTTCCCCTCCAGCCTGGTGCTGGGCTCCTCAGCTGGTGGCGGGGACGTGTTCATCCAGATGCCCGCATCCAGGGAGGAAGGAGGGGGCCGGGGCGAGGGGGGCGCCTACCACCACCGCCAGTCCCACCACCACTTTCACCATGGCGGCCACCGCGGGACCTCCCTGCTGCAGCATGTGGGAGGAGACCACCGGGGGCACTCGGAGGAGGGAGGCGATGAACAGCCCGGGACTCCCGCCCCCGCCCTCTCTGAGCTGAAGGCTGTGATCTGCTGGCTCCAGAAAGGACTCCCCTTCATCTTGATCCTCCTGGCCAAACTGTGCTTCCAGCATAAGCTCGGTGAGTTCTGGGGGCATGGCTGTCCTAGCCAGGGGCTTCACTGCAGTGTGCCTGCAGCCCATGGGGTGGGGGGCTCCTTCTCTAAAGTCCAGGGAGAGGCAGCAGAGACCAACATGGGCTTCAGGGTGTAGGATTCTGAGGCAGGCCTGGGTTCAAATCCTGGCCGACTAGCTGTGTGACTTGGGGCAAGTCGCCTGACTTCTCTGAGCCTCAGTTTCCTCATCTGTCTAGTGGGGGTTATGATAGAAACTTCCTCGCTGGTTGGCTGGTGTGAAGGAGTCCTGCGAAGTAACTCAGACTGCTGGAGTCTGTACCCTAGCTGTGTCCCCTCCTAGCTGTGTGATGCGAGGTGCATTATTTAACCTCTCTGTGCCTCAGTTTCATCATCTGTAAAGTGGGGTTATTCTTCATGGGATCACAGTGATGTTAGATTTTAGTAAATATGAGTAACACACATTACTATTTTATATATATATATATATATATATATATATAGAGAGAGAGAGAGAGAGAGAGAGAGAGAGAGAGAGAGAGAGACTGGGTCTTACTGTTTCGCCCAGGCTAGAGTGCAGTGGTGCAGCCTCAGCTCACTGCAACCTTCGCCTCCCAGGTTCAAGCGATCCTCCCACCTCAGCCTCCTGAGTAGCTGGGACCATAGGCGTGTGCCACCATGCCCAGCTAAATTTTAAATTCTCCTCGGCCTCCTAAAGTGCTGGGATTACAGGTGTGAGTCACTGTGCCTGGCCTGTTATATGTATTATTAACATACATTGAAATACTTAACATAGAGCCTGGCACACAGCAAGTGATGGATAAATACTACCTATTGTTGTTATTAGGGAATAAGATAATGATTCCTAAAGTGCTTAGCCTCCTATCTGACACATATTCAACAGTCAATTAATGGCCTCTAGTATAACTGTGGTTGGTTTGTTTGTTTGTTTTGAGATGGAGTTTCACTCTTGTTGCCCAGGCTGGAGTGCAATGGCATGACCTCGGCTCACTGCATCCTCCACCTTCTGGGTTCCAGCAATTCTCCTGCCTCTCCCGAGTAGCTAGGACTACAGGCACCCACCACCATGCCCAGCTAATTTTTGTATTTTTTGGTAGAGATGGAGTTTCACCGTGTTTGCCAGCTGGTCTCAAACTCCTGACCTCAAGTGATCTGCCTGCCTCAGCCTCCCAGAATGCTGAGATTACAGGCAGGAGCCATTGTGCCCAGCCTAGTATACGGTCATTGTTATTAGTAATGTTATTTACTGGGTTTTTGTTTGTTTGTTTATTTGAGACTGAGTCTTGCTCTGTCACCAGGATGGAGTGCAGTGGTGTGATCTCAGCTCACTGCAAACCTCTGCCCCCAGGTTCAAACGATTCTTGTGTCTCAGCCTCCTGAGTAGCTGGGATTATAGGCACCTGCCATCACGCCTGGCTAATTTTTTTAATTTTTAGTAGAGATGGTGTTTTGCCATGTTGGCCAGGCTGGTCTCGAACTCCTAACCTCAAGTGATCCACCCACCTCAGCCTCTTAAAGTGCTGGGATTAGAGGCATGAGCCACCGTGCCCGGCTTACTTATTAGATCATGGTATTGCTGTGCCCTGGTGGGTTTATAGGCTGTTGTTTTAGTCCTGCAGTAGGAGTGATGTAAAAATTATCTTGTGGCCTGCCACTTTCCATGAGAAAATGTTGTCAGGTTCGGTGGCTCATGCCTATAATCCCAACACTTTTCGAGGCCAAGGTGGGAGGATTGCTCGAGGCCATGAGTTCGAGACCAGCCTGGGAAACATAGTGAGAGCCTATCTCTGCCAAAAAGAGAGAGAGAGAGCCTTGAGAGGAGGTGAGACCATTCTTTATTTCTTATTTTCTTCTCTCTGATGAGTGACAGCTCGCTCGGATTCCTCCACCTTCCTTGCTGGGTGCTGTCCTATCAGCCCTCCCTTTCTGTTCCTCGAAGCGAAAGCTGGCATGTTCCCCGTTACCCTGAATTCTGGCAAAATCACAGCTAAGTTTTGTTTTGCGAGTATGGTCATTTTCTTTTTCACTTGGCAGGATTTCTTGTTTTTTAATCAAAGAGAAGGGTAGAAAAAAGGATTACGGGGCCACTCGTTCTTGCTTTATATGTTTTTAGTGAAGAAATACAGTAGATCTGGAAAAATACCGGGAGTGCACATACCTATTAAAAGAGTAAGTAAGGCTGTGTACAGTGGCTCACCCCTATAATTCCAGCACTTTGGGAAGCCAAGGTAGGTGGATCACTTGAGGTCAGGAGTTTGGGACCAGCGTGGCCAACATGGTGAAACCCCATCTCTATTACTAATTAAAAAATTAGCTGGGCATGGTGGTGCACACCTGTAATCCCAGCTACTCAGGAGGCTGAGACACCAGAATCACTTGAACCCAGGGGGTAGAGGTTGCGGTGAGCTGAGATTGCACCACTGCACTCCAGCCTGGGCGACAAAGTGAGACAGTGTCTCAGAAAAACAAAAACAAAAAAAACGAGTAAGTGCATCAGGTGAAAGAGGAATCCTGTCTGCAAATAACAAAAAGCAGGACTCGAAAATCATTATTCTGGAAGAATTCCAAGATTGTAGCTTGGCAAACAGCGGCAATTAAATGTCTGGTGGAAGAAAATTCAATTCCGTTCTCCCATCTGCCTGGGTCAGGTTTGTCTGTTAGCTGGGATTTTTTTTTCTCATTGAACATTAAACTTGAAGTCCTTATGGTGCTGTGAGTTTTTTCTTTTTCTTCTTCTTCTTTTTTTTTTTTTGAGACAGAGTCTTGCCTGTTGCCCAGGCTGGAGTGCACTGGTGTGATCTCAACTCACTGCAGTCTCTCCATCCTGGGTTCAAGCAATTCTTGTGCCTCAGCCTCCTGAGTAGCTGTGACTACAGGTGTTCGCCACCTTGTCCGGCTAATTTTCGTATTTTTAGTAGAGATGTGATTTCACCATGTTGGACAGGCTTATCTCAAACTCTTGGCCTGAAATGATCCACCCACCTCGGTCTCCCAAAGTGCTGGGATTACAGGCATGAGCCATGGCACCCAGCTGTGAGTTTTTTCAGTGTATGCTTTTATCACAAATTCTATCTGATTCTATCAATCAGATTCTTTTTGAAAGTAGATATAATAAGAGGCATCATTTACTAACTGCTAAGGATTATGATCTAGAAGCTTTATCCCTCCATGAGGTATAAGTAATGTTATTGCTCTGTCCATTTTACACATGAGGAAACTGGGGCTTAGAGAGGTGCCAAGCTCACACAGGGATTTGAACCCAGGCCTTACCAGACTGCACAGTGCTGATCTGGTGCTATAAAGTATCCCCACAGGGACCTAATCCTGTCCCTAAGTCAGAACGGCTCAGAATTCCTAGCGATTTAGATGACTGCCCAAATCCCCTAGAAGCAGGATTTTTAACTCTGAAGGGACCAGGAATGTGCCTTTTCCCCCACCTTGCTCAGCACCCTGGGCTAGGCCTGATGAGTCTAAGTAGGTGATGTCAAGCCCTCCTCTGTCCTTCAGGCATTGCTGTGTGCATCGGGATGGCCAGCACCTTCGCCTATGCCAACTCCACGCTCCGAGAACAGGTCTCTCTGAAGGTGAGTCACCTGGCGACCTAGTCTCCAGTGGCTGCTGCAACGAATAGCCACAGGCCAGGCACAGTCTTTCCCCCAAGTCTCCAACGCCCATTGTATCATTTGTATGCCTTTGCATCCTCATAGCTTAGCTCCTACATATCAGTGAGAACATACGATGGTTGGTTTTCCATTCCTGAGTTACTTCACTTAGAATAGTAGTTTCCAATCTCATCCAGGTCACTGCAAATGCTTAATTCATTCCTTTTTATGGCTGTGTAGTATTCCATTAGACATATATATATATATATATATATATATACACACACACATATATACACATATGCATATATACACATATAAATACACACACACACACACACACACACACACACCTCACAGTTTCTTTATTCACACATTGATTGATGGGCATTTGGGTTGGTTCCACGATTTTGCAATTGTGAATTCTGCTGCTATAAACATGCATGTACAAGTATCTTTTTGGAATAATGACTTCTTTTCCTCTGGGTAGATACCCAGTAGTGGGATTGCTGGATCAAACGCTAGTTCTACTTTTAGTTCTTTAAGGAATCTCCACACTGTTTTCCATAGCGACTGTACTGGTTTCCATTCCCACCAGCAGCGTAGAGGTGTTCCCTTCACCGCATCCACGCTAGCATCTATTGTTTTTTGATTTCTTGATTATGGCCATTCTTGCAGGAGTGAGGTAGTATCACATTGTGGTTTTGATTTGCATTTCCCTGGTCATCAGTGATGTTGAGCATTTTTTCATGTTTGTTGACCATTTGTATATCTTCTTTTGAGAATTGTCTATTCATGTCCTTAGCCCACTTTTTGATGGGATTGTGTTTTCTTACTGATTTGTTTGAGTTCGTTGTAGATTCTGGATATTAGTCCTTTGTCAGATGTACAGATTGTGAAGCTTTTCTCCCACTCTGTGGGTGGTCTGTTTATTCTGTTGACTGTTCCTTTTGCCATGTGAAAGCTCTTTAGTTTAATTAGCTCCCAGCAATTTATCTTTGTTTTTATTGCATTTGCTTTTGGGTTCTTGGTCATGAAATTCCTTGCCTAAGCCAATGTCTAGAAGGGTTTTTCCAATGTTATCTTCTAGAATTTTTATAGCGTCAAGTCTTAGGTTTAAATCCTTAATCCATCTTGAGTTGATTTTTGTATAAGGTGAGAGATGAGGATCCAGTTTCATTATCCTACATGCGCCTAGTCAATTATCCCAGAACCATTTGTGGAAAAGGGTGTCATTTCCCCACTTTATGTTTTTGTTATGTTCAGTTAGCTGTAAGTATTTGGGTTTATTTCTGGGTTCTCTATTCTGTTCTAATGGTCTATGTCTCAAATTTGTAGATTGCTTTTGGCAGTATGGTCATTTTCACAATATTGATTCTACCCATTCATGAGCATGGGATGTGTTTCCGTTTGTTCATGTCACCCCTGATTTCTGTCAGCAATGTTATGTAGTTTTCCTTGTAGAGGTTTTTCGACTCCTTAGTTAGGTATATTTCTGGTTTTTTTTTCTTTCTTGCAGCTATTGTAAAAGGAGTTGAGTTCTTGATTTCATTTTCCACTTGGTCACTGTTGGTATATAGAAGAGCTACTGATTTGTGTACGTTAATCTTGTATCTGGAAACTTTGTGTTTTTGTTTTTGTTTGTTTTTTGAGACAGAGTTTTGCTCTTGTTGCCCAGGCTGGAGTGTAATGGCGTGATCTCGGTTCCCCGCAACCTCCACCTCCTGGGTTCAAGTGAGTCTCCTGCCTCAGCCTCCAGAGTAGCTGGGATTACAGACATGTGCCACTATACCGGCTAATTTTGTATTTTTAGTAGAGATGAAGTTTCTCCATGTTGGTCAGTCTGGTTTCGAACTCCCAACCTCAGGTGAACTACCCTTCTTGGCCTCCGTAAGTGCTGGGATTACAGGTGTGAGCCACCACGCCCAGCCAAAACTTTGTTTTATGTTGGCTGTGGATTTATCATAGATGGCTTTTATTACACTAAGGTATGTCCCTTCTATGCCAATTTTGCATAGATTTTTAATCATAAAGGGACACTGGATTTTGTCGAATGCTTTTTCTGCATCTATTGAAATGATCATGTGATTTTTGTTTTTAATTCTGTTTATGCGGTGTATCACATTTATTGACTTGTGCATATTAAGCCATCCCTGCATCCGTGGTATGAAACCCACTTGATCATGGTGGATTATCTTTTTGATATGTTGTTGGATTTGGTTAGCTGGTATTTTGTTAAGCATTTTAACATCTATATTCATCAAGGATATTTATTGGTCTGTGGTTTTCTGTTTTGGTTATGTTCTTTCCTGGTTTTGGTATTAAGGTGATGCTGGCTTCATAGAATGAATTAGGGAGGGGTCCTTCTTTCTCTATCCTGTGGAATAATGTTAAAAGGATTGGTACCAGTTTTCTGAATGTCTGGTAGAATGCTGCTGTGAATCTGTCTGGTCCTGGACTTTTTTTGTTGTTGGTAATTTTTAAATTACCATTTCAATCTTGCTGCTTGTTATTCGTCTGTTTAGGGTATCTAATTCTTCCTAATTTAAGCTAGGAGGGTTGTATTTTTCCAGGGATTTATCCATCTCTTCTAGGTTTTCTAGTTTATGTGTGTAAAGGTGTTCATAGCAGCCTTGAATGACATTTTGTATTTCAGTGGCGTCAGTTGATATATCTCCTGTTTCGTTTTTTTAGTGAGGTTATTTGGATTTTCTCTCTTCTTTTCCTGATCAATCTTGCCAGTGGTCTATCAGTTTTATTTATCTTTTGAATTGTTTTTCTGTTTCGATTTTATTTAGTTCTGCTCTGCTCTTGGTTATTTCCTTTCTTCTGCTGGATTTGGGTTTGCTTGTGTTCTTGTTTCTCTAGTTCCTTGAGGTGTGACCTTAGAGTGTCAGTTTGTGCTCTTTCCGTCTTTTTGATGTAGGCATTTAGGGCTCTGAACTCTCCTCTTAGCACTGCCTTTGCTGTATCCCACAGGTTGTGATAGGTTGTGTCATTATTGTCTTTCAGTTCAAAGAATTTTTTAATTTCCATCTTGCTTTCACTTTTGACCCAGTGCTCATTCAGGAGCAGGTTATTAATTTCTCTATATTTGCATGGTTTTGAAGGTTCCTTTGGAGTTGATTTCCAGTTTTATTCCACTGTGGTCTGAGAGAATACTTGATATAATTTCAGTTTTCTTAAATTTATTGAGGCTTGTTTTGTGGCCTATCATATGGTCTATCTTGGAGAAAGTTCCATGCGCTGTTGAATAGAATGTGTATTCTATGGTTGTCGGATGAAATGTTTTGTATATGTCTGTTTAGTCCATTTGTTCCAAGGTGTAATTTATTTTTATTTATGTTTATATTTTTATTTATTTTTTTTAGACCAGAGTTTCGCTTTTGTTGCCCAGGCTGGAGAGCAGTGGCGAGATCTTTGCTCACTGCAACCTTGCCTCCAGGATTCAAGCAATTCTCCTGCCTCAGCCTCGCAGGTAGCTGGGATCATAGGTGCCTACCACTACGCCCAGCTGATTTTTGTATTTTTAGTAGAAACAGGGTTTCACTGTGTTGGCTAGGCTGGTCCCGAACTCCTTACCTTGTGATCTGCCCACCTCCGCCTCCCAGAGTGCTGGGATTATAAGCATGAGCCATTGAGCCCAGCCTCCAAGGTATAATTTAAATCCATTGTTTCTTTGTTGATTTTCTGTCTTGACGACCTGTCTAGTGCTATCAGTGGAGTATTGAAGTCCTTTACTATTATTGTGTTGCTGTCTATCTCATTTCTCAGGTCTATTAGTAATTGTTTTATAAATTTGGAAGCTCGAGTGTTAGGTGCATGTATGTTTAGAATTGTGATATTTTCCTGTTGAACAAGGCCTTTTACCATTATATAATGTCCCTCTTTGTCTCTTAACCACTGCTGCTTTGAAGTTGGTTTTTTCTGACATAAGGATAGCTACCCCTGCTCCCTTTTGGTGTCCATTTGCATGAAATGCCCTTTCTTACCCCTTTACTTTATGTGAGTCCTTATGTGCAAGGTGAGTCTCCTGAAAGCAGCAGATGGTTGGTTGGTGAGTTCTTATCTATTCTGCAGTTCTATATCTTTTAAGTGGAGAATTTAGGCCATTTACATTCAATGTTAGTATTGAAATGTGAGGTACCATTGCATGCATCATGCTCTTTGTTGCCTGTGTACTTTGGTTTTTTTCATTTTTTGTTTTTGCATTTTTTTTTTTTTTTTTGAGATGGAGTTTCGCTCTTGTTACCCAGGCTGCAGTGCAATGGCACGATCTCGGCTCACCACAACCTCCGCATCCTGGTTTCAGGCAATTCTCCTGCCTCAGCCTCCTGAGTAGCTGGGATTACAGGCACACACCACCATGCCCAGCTAATTTTTTGTATTTTTAGTAGAGACAGGGTTTCACCATGTTGACCAAGATGGTCTCGATCTCTTGACCTCGTGATCCACCCGCCTCGGCCTCCCAAAGTGCTGGGATTACAGGCATGAGCCACCGCGCCCGGCCCTGTTTTTGCTTTTTAACTTATATTTTTGTTTTATGGTCCTGTGTGATGTATGCTTTAAAGAGGTTCTGTTTTGATGTGTTTCCAGGATTTGTTTCAAGATTTAGAGCTCCTTTTAGCAGTTCTTGTAGTGCTGACTTGGTAATGGTATATTCTCTCAGCATTTGTTTGTCTAAAAAATACTATCTTTCCTTCATATATAGTTATTAGTTTCACTGGATACAAAATTCTTGACTAGTAATTGTTTTGAGGAGGCTGAAGATAGGGCCCCAATCCCTTTTAGCTTGTAGGGCTTCTGCTGAGAAATCTGCTGTTAATCTGATAGGTTTTCCTTTATAGGTTACGTGGTACTTCTGTCTCACAGCTCTTAAGATTCTTTCTTTTGTCTTAACTTTGGATAACCTGATGACAGTGTGCCTAGGCGAAGATCATTTTGCAAAGAATTTCCCAGGTGTTCTTCGTGCTTCTTGTATTTGGATGTCTAGGTCTCTAGCAAGGCCAGGGAAGTTTTCCTCGATTATTCCCCCAAATATTTCCAAGTTTTCAGAATTCTCTTCTTCAGGAACACTGATTATTCTTGGGTTTGGTCATTTAATATAATCCCAGACTTCTTGGAGGCTTTGTTCATATTTTCTTATTCTTTTTTCTTTGTCTTTGTTGGATTGGGTTAATTTGAAGACCTTGTCTTCAAGCTCTGAATTTCTTTCTTCTACTTGTTCAATTCTATTCCTGAGATCTTCCAGAGCATTTCACATTTCTAAAAGTGTGTCCAAAGTTTCCTGAATTTTTTTTTTTCTTTAAGCTATATATTTCCTTGAATATTTCTCCCTTCACTTCCTGTATCATATTTTGGATTTCATTGCACTGGGCTTTGCCTTTCTCTGGTCCCTTCCTGATAAGCTTAATAACTAGCCTGCTGAAGTCTTTTTCAGGTAAATCAGGGATTTTTTTTTCTTGGTTTGGATCCATTGCTGGTGAACTAGTGTGATTTCTGGGGGGTGTTGAAGAGCCTTGTTTTGTCATATTAGCAGGGTTGGTTTTCTGGTTCCTTCTCTTTTGGGTAGGCTCTGTCAGAGGGAAGGTCTAGGCTTGAAGGCTGTTATTCAGATTCTTTTGTCCCATGGGGTGTTCCGTCGTTTAGTACTCGCCCTCTTTTCCTATGAATGTGGCTTCCTGTGAGCCGAACTGCAGTGATTGTTGTCTGTCTTCTGGGTCTAGCCACCCAGTGAGTCTGCCTGGCTCCTGGCTGGTACTGGGGGTTGTCTGCACAGAGTCCTGTGATGTGAACCGTCTACAGGACTCTCAGCTGTGGATACCAGTGCCTGTTCCCATGGAGGTGGCAGAGGGTGCGGTGGACTCCGTGAGGATTGTTGGCTTTGGTGGTTTAATGCTCTATTTTTGTGTTGGTTGGCCTCCTGCCAGGAGGTGGCGCTTTCCGGAGAGCCTCAGCTGTGGTAGTGTGGAGAGGAACCTGCTGGGGGAGGCGGGGCTAGAACTCCCAAGTTTTTGTGCCCTTTGTCTTCTGCTACCAGGGTGAGTAAGGAAGGACCATCAGGTGGGGGTGGGGCTAGGCGGTCTTTGCTATGGGGAATGGGGGTGAGATTCCCAGGTCACTGGAGTTATGTACCAAGGAGGATTATGGCTGCCTCTGCTGAGTCATGTAGATTGTCAGGAAGTGGGGGAAAGCCAGCAGTCACAGGCCTCACCCAACTCCCAGGCCGACTGAAGGGCCAGTCTCAATCCCACGTGCCCCCGCAACAGCCCCCAGACTGTTTCCAGGTGGAGGGGAATAGGGGCTTGAAACCTGCCCCAGGCTGTCCACCTCCCAGCTGCCAAAGAAAAGGGCTTAGTTCTTCCCACACCTGTGGAGTCTGCACACCAGATTTGCATCCTCCCCAGAGTTCTGGCCAGGAGGCTTCCTACCCTGGACAAATTGTTACAGAGTTCAGCTAGAGATTTGCTTCTCCTTGTGGAATTATACCCCTTGCCCTTCCATTGGATCCCCGTGGTGCCAGGCGGGAATGGGCTGCTCGGGGACCCAGCGAGCTCCCAGGGCCTTTCTGCTGCTTCTTCTACCCTGTATTTCACTCGCTCTCCAAACTGACTCAGCGCCAGGTAAAGTCAGAAACCTCTCCCGCAAACAGACCTTCAGCTTCTCCACTGGGGGTGAGTGCTTGGGAGAGGAGGGTCTCCCTTTCCCACTTCCGCAGTTGGGGCACTCACAGTTTTGGGGGGCTCCCCTGGGTTCTGCAGGAGCAGTCCGCTTCTTTCAGAGAGTCTGTGGGTCCTCTTCAGATTGCTGGTTTGTTTTTGCAGTTGATCTACAGCTAAAATTCACAATGCGAGCTTCCGAACGCTGCTCTGTCTGGAGCATCAATCTAGACCTGCCTCCCGTCCGCCATGATCTCTCTAAAACCTCTTCTTTTATTTTATGATTTTTAGAGACAGATTCTCACTCTGGCACCTAGGTTAGAGTGCAGTGGCATGACCATAGCTCATGGCAGCCTCCAACTCCCGGGCTCAAGCAATCCTCCTACCTCAGCCTCCAGAGAGGCCATTCTTCTGCCCGCCACCCCTAGGTAGATCCCTGAATGTTCCTTTCTTCTTTCCAACAGCCGCATCTCTTCCGTGCCCCTGACCCAGTCCCTTTACCCTGCAGACATTCAGCTCATTAGCTCACTTTCGTTTTTTGGTGTTTTGTTTTGTTTGGGATGGAGTCTTGCTCTGTTGCCCAGGCTGGAGTGCAGTGGCATGATCTTGGCTCACTGCAACCTCTGCCTCCCAGGTTCAAGCAATTCTCCTGCCTCAGTCTCCCCAGTAGCTGAGACTACAGACACACACCACTACACCCAGCTAATTTTTTGTATTTTTAGTAGAGATGGGGTTTCACCACGTTGGCCAGGCTGGTCTCGAACTTCTCACCTCAGGTGATCCTCATGCCTTGGCCTCTGAAAGTGCTGGGATTACAGGTGTGGGCCTCTGTGCCCCGCCCCATTAGGTTACTTTCGTTCCACCCTCGTGCTTATGGCCATCCCTGTTACACTGCTGGGTGGACATAGAGCTTCACCGCCGTCCTCCTGAATGTCCTGTGTCTAATGAGCACTAATTGTGTACCTGGCTCAGTGCTGAGCCCATTGCTCATCTCAGCAGATTCATCCCAGCAACCTGGGAGGGAAACAAAATCATTCTTCCATCATTTTCCCACCGAGGAAAGAGTGGCTCAGAGACACTAGGTTCCTTGCCTGAGGTCACACAGCCAGTTCCAGTGCTGGCATCATGACTTACATCCAGGTAGTTGAGCCTGTGCTCATTCTAGGTTTAAATTCCTGCTCCTCCACCCACCTGCAGACCCTCAATTAGATTATCTTGGTGATCTCAGCCTCAGGTGCCGCCTCTGGAAATGAGCCTGTTGGCACCAATTCACAGACCTGTTGAAAGGACTGAATGAAGTAGTGCACCCAGGCTGGTTGTGATGGCCCATGCCTATAACCCTAATCACTCGGGAGGCTGAGGCATGAGAATCATTTGAATCTGGAAGGCAGAGGCTGCAGTGAGCCTAGATCACGCCATCATACTCCAGCCTGGGTGACAGAGTGAGACTCTGTCTCATAAATAAAGAGCCAGGCGCTGTGGCTCACACCTGTAATCCCAGCACTTTGGGAGGCCAAGGTAGGGGGTGGATCACTTGAGGTCAGGAGTTCGAGACCAGCCTGAACAACATGGTGAAACGCCATCTCTACTAAAAAAAATACAAAATTAGCCAGGCATGGTGGCACATGTCTGTAATCCCAGCTACTTGGGAGGCTAAGGCAGGAGAATTGCTTGAACCTGGGAGGTGGAGGTTGCAGTGGGCTGAGATCACCTCATTGCACACCAGCCTGGGCAACAAGAGTGAAACCCCATCTGGGGGGGGAGGGGGAGGGAGAAAGAGAGAAAGAGAGAAAGAGAAAGAAAGAGAGAGAAAGAAAGAAAGAGTGCATGTGTGCATATAAGGTGTTTGGCACGAATACCAGGCATGGTGGCTTATGCTTGTAATCCCAGCAACTCAGGAGGCTGAGGTGGGAGGATTCCTTGAAGCCAGGAGTTGGAGACCAGCCTGGGCAACATAACGAGACCCTCTCTTCTCTACAAATTATTATTATTATTTTTTGAGATTGAAGTCTCACTCTGTCACCGAGGCTGGCATGCAGCGCTGCCATCTTGGCTCACTGCAACCTCTGCCTCCTGGTTGTTCAGGCGATTCTCCTGTTTCAGCCTCCTGAGTAGCTGAGATCACAGGCACACACCACCATGACTGGCCAATTTTTGTATTTTTAGTAGAGATAAGGTTTTACCACGTTGGCCAGGCTGGTTTTGAAGGCCTGACCTCAGATAATCCGCCTGCCTTAGCCTCCCAAAGTGCTGGGATTAGAGGTGTGTGCCACCGTGCCCAGCTTACAAATTTTTTTGAAAACGTTAGCCAGGTATGGGGGCATGTGCCTATCATCCTACCTACTCAGGAAGCTGAAGCAGGAGGATTGCTTGATCCCATTAGTTCGAGACTGCAGTGAGCTATGATTGCACCACTGCACTCCAGCCTGGGCAACAGAGCAAAACCTTCTCATTTAAAAAAAAAAAAAAAACATAGGCGGGTGTTGAACAATGAGAACACAAGGACACAGGGAGGGGAGCACTACACACTGGGGTCTGTTGGGGGGAAATAGGGTAGGGACAGCTGTGGGTGGGGAGTTGGGGAGAGAGAGCATGGGGAGAAATGCCAAATACAGGTGAAGGGGAGGAAGGCAGCAAATCACACTGCCACGTGTGTACCTATGCAACAATCTTGCATGTTCTTCACATGTACCCCAAAACCTAAAATGCAATAAAAAAATTAAATTAAAAAAAAAGAAGGTGATGTTTAGCATCATGCCTGGCATATAAAAAAAACATTTAATTGAACTATTTTTTAAAAGTCTGTGCTTTCAGAAAAAAAAATCTCATCAAAAAGTGGTCTAAGGATGTAAGAAGGCAATTCTCAAAAGAAGATATACAAATGGCCAGCAAACCTATAAAGAAATGCTCAACATCTCTAATGATCAGGGAAATGCAAATCAAAACCATGATGCAATACCACGCAAGAATCCCCATCATTAAAAAATAATAGATGTTGGCGTGGATTTGGGAGCACTTCCACACTGCTAGTGGGAATGTAAACTAGTACAACCACTGAGGAAAACAGTGTGGAGATTCCTTAACTAAAAGGAGAACTACCATTTGATCCAGCAGTCCCACTACTGGGTATCTACCAGAGGAAAAGAAGTCGTTATAGGAAAAAATACACACACATGTTTATAGCAGCACAATTCGCAATTGTAAAAATGTAGAACCAGCCCAAATGCCCATTAGTAATGAGTGGGTAAAGAAACTGTGGTGTATGTGTACAATGGAATGCTACTCAGCCATAAAAAGGAATGATTAACGGCATTCTCAGCCACCTGGATGGGACTGGAGATGACTATTCTAAGTAACTCAGGAATGGGAAACCAAACATTGTATGTTCTCACTCTTAAGTGGGAGCTAAGCTATGAGGACACAAAGGCATAAGAATGATACAGTGAACTTAGAGGACTGAGGGAAAGCGTGGGAAGGGATGAGGGGTAAAATACTACAAATTGGTGCAGTGTATATAGCTCAGGTGATGGGTGCACGAAAATCTCACAAATCACCACTAAAGAATGTACTCATGTGATACCACTGTTCACCAAAACGTATGGAAATAAATTTCTTTCTTGAGAAAAAGTCTGTGCTTTCTACTGCACAGGTGATCCCATAATAATCACCAGCTTAACTGACCCATCTATAGCATCATCTGCTTTCTCAAAAGCACTTGGGCCTCCATGTATCATGGAGGACAGCCCAGTCTCCATTTGCACATGAGCACATTGAGGTTCAGAGTTGGGGACAAAGTCAGAGGTCCTTCCTGACCCTTAGTCTCATCTTCTTTATGCAAACTCCTCTCTGCTGCTGTTAAAACAGTAGGAGGGGACAAGGACAGTGGCTCACACCTATAATCCCAGCACTTTGTGAGGCTTAGGTGGGTGGATCATCTAAATTCAGGATTTCGAGACCAGCCTGGCCAATATGGTGAAACCCTGTCTCTACTAAAAATACAAAAATTAACTGGGCATGGTGGCGGGTGCCTGTAATCCCAGCTACTCTGGAGGCTGAGGCAGGAGAATCGCTTCAACCCAGGAGGCGGAGGTTGTAGTGAGCTGAGATCGCGCCACTGCACTCCAGCCTGTAGGAGGCGGCTTTGAGGGCTAGGTCTCTCTCAAAGGCAGTAACATCTAAATGATGCCTTAACTTAAATTTTAGTAGCTGAGAGGATGTCTGTATCCATGGATGGGCCTCCAGGGGTCCTTGATCACCGTGAAGACACAGGTGACATATTGTGCATGCCCGTATGTGCATGTTTTCCATCAGAGCAGGTCTGCATGAGCCTCAGTAAGCTTAGGCATCTCAGCTTATTAGGAGAGAACTACCTCCTTTGTCCTTCAGATTCTGTCGTCCCAGAACGTGGCTAATTCCCTCTTCCTAGTGCACCTTTGGTTTGGATTCATAGAGAATTAAACTGGAATCTATTATTTATTGGAGTACAAAGAGCTGCCGGGTGGATTAATCACACTGATAAGAGCAGTTGGTTGGTTGGAGGTGGTTTCTAGTATCATTAACCTTGACCGCTCCTGGAATGATGGGTGGATGGAGATGCATTTGTTTCGTCCACTCTCTGGAAATGTGCATCGTAACAGTGCGTGGGGCACTGAGCTGTGTCTGGAGACAGTGTGTATTGAGCATTTACCGAAACCACAGGGAAGGTTACACTGGGAAAGTTATGACCTCATCTTATTCCAGCAATGCAGCCACTCCAGTCCAAGAAAAGACACGAGCTATTGAGAACTCGCATCACAGAGGTCTGCGTATGTGTCCCAGGGCACACAGGCAGAAACACTCCCCTCTTTGCACCTCCTTCAGACATTCCCTAGGATTGCTCTCAGGTGATAAAACTGCTGGGCAACAGCTAACAGGATTTCCAATGTGTCTTCCTGGGGACGAAACAGGGACGAGGCTGAAGAAAGAGAAATGGGGCTGGATTGTGTAGGGCTTTGAGAGTTAGGTGTGTAAGTTTGGATTTAATCCTACACTGTGACCCTCCAGGGAATGGTCAGTCCAGGGCAGTGGGCCAGAGGTCTGTCCTAAAACAAGTAAAAGCAGAAATTTCCAGCCTCTAGATCTGAATCTACTGCTGGCTTGTAAACTCTTATCAGTCCTACCCATTAGCAGGCTTGAAATATGAAATGTTTGCATTTCAAAATTTGACTTTTGCCTATAATTTTAGTGTTTTGGGAGGCTAAGGCAGGAGGATCACTTGAAGCCAGGAGTTCAAGACCAGCCTGAGCAACACAGCAAGACCCTGTCTCTACAAAAAAAAAATTTTTTTTTTTTAATTAGCTAGGTATACTGATGCCTGCCTGTGATGCTAGGTACTCAGGAGGCTGAGGCAGGAGGATCACTTGGGCCCAGGAGTTCAAGGTTACACTGAGCTATTATCACACTACTGTACTCCAGCCTAGGTGACAAAAAAGTAAATAAAAATAAAAATTTTGATTTAATCTTTAACAACAACCTCATTTTCGAATGAAGACACTGAGACTTAAATCACATGCCCTTGACGTTTCTTAACCTCTCTGTGCTTTTGCTCTTAAGAGCATTTTATGCACTTTAATTCTTACAACTCTATAAGGTAGATATACTTACCTGGCAGGGGAGATACCATGATCACGAAGGTGGTTTTCCCAGGGTGAGGCTTATCCATTGCACTCCGGATGTGCTGACTTCTGCGATTCCCCAAATGCGGGAAACTCAACTGCAGAATTTGTGGTAATGGGGGACTGCGTTCGCGCTTTCCCCTGATTTATTTTTTAAAAAACTCTTTAAGGTAGATACTAAGATATACCCATTTTACAGATGAGAAAAGGGAAATTGAAAGAGTCTAAATAACTTGCTGGAGTTGGACAGCTCCCACACAGGGTTTGACCGGGGATTTGAACGCATGCCATCCCAGTCCAGAGTCTACTGAGAACCATGGTGCTGTCTTGACTTTCTAGATAGTTGATCAAGCATATGTGCACCATTCTGCCACCTGCTCTGTGACCACCACCTGGGTCTCAGTTGGATGGAAAGGTGCCGATGCCCTTCCCCTCACCTTCAGCACCACTTCCTTCAAAACTTTGACAAAGCGAAAAGCTGCCAGTCATCAGGGTACATTCTGGAAGGTTCTGCCACGTGCGTCTTTGGTATCACAGATCTCTTGCTTTGTCTCCAGGAGAAGAGGTCGGTGCTGGTCATCTTGTGGATCTTGGCCTTTCTGGCGGGGAACACCCTCTATGTGCTTTATACATTCAGCTCCCAGCAGCTATACAACAGGTGAGCATGGGAGTCTGACCCCCACCGTGGGAGAGTGGGGCACTTGGCTGGGCTTGGGGCATGTACCCTTTCACTTTGGAACAGGGCACGAGCTCTGTGTCACATTGTAACTTCCAAATTCCACCCTGCTGTTACTACACACGTATACCTAGACCAGCACTCAATAGTAAAATTCAAGGCAAGCCACATAGGTAAGCTAACACATTCTAGTTACCAAACACTAAACAGTAACAAGTGGAATCAATTATCATACTTGATTTTATTTAACCCAGTATATCAAAAATATTTGGGGGTTGTTTGTTTTTGGTTTTTTTTGAGACAGGATCTCACTGCATCACGCAGACTGTCAGTGGTATGATCACGGCTCACTGCAGCCTCGACCTCCCTGGGCTCAAGTGATCCTCCCACCTCAGCCTCCCCAGTAGCTGGTACTACAGGTGCATGCCACTACACCTGGCTAATTTTCATATTTTTTGTAGAGATGCGGTTTCCCTATGTTGCCCAGGCTGGTCTCAAATGCCTGAGCTTAAGCGATCCGCCTGCCTTGGCCTCCCAAAGTACTGGGATCGATGATAGGCGTGAGCCACTGCGCATGGCCCCAAAAGATTGTCATTTCAACATGCAATCAACATAAAAATTATAAGTGAGATATTTTACGTTCTTTTTTCACATTAAGTCTTTGTAATCTGGTATCACGCCTGTAATCCCAGCATTTTGGGAGGCCAAAGTGGGTGGATCACCTGAGGCCAGGAGTTCGAGACCAGCCTGGCCAACATGGTGAAACCCCATCTCTACTAAAAATAGAAAAATTAGCCTAGCGTGGTGGCAGGTGCCTGTAATCCCAGCTACTTGAAAGGCTGAGGCAAGAGAATCGCTTGAACCCTGGAGGCAGAGGTTGCAGTGAGCCGAGATTGCGCTATTGCACTCCAGCCTAGGCAACAAGAGTGACACTCCATCTCAAAAAAAAACCAAACAAAAGTTAACTGTGAGGCAGGCTCAGACAGTGCCTTTCAGAAGAAGGCATTGCTGTCATAGGAGATGACAGTTCCATGTGTGTTACTGCCCCTGAAGACCTTCTAGTGGGACAAGATGTGGAGGTGGAAGGCAGTGATATTGATGATCCTGACCCCATGTAGGGTGAGGCTAAGGTGTATGTTTGTGTCTTAAGTTTTAACAAAAAATTTTAAAAATAGGAAAAACCTTATAGAATAAGGATATAAAGAAAGGAAATATTTCTGTACAGCTGTATAATCTGTTTTAAGCTAAGTGTTATTATAAAATAGTAAAAAAAAAACCTAAGTTTACAAAGTAAAAATGTTACAGTAAGGTAAGATCAATTTATTATTGAAGAAATAAAAATTTTAAAATAAATGTAGCAACTGGGCATGGTAGCTCACGCTTGTAATCCCAGCACTTTGGGAGGCCACAGTGGGCAGATCATGAGGTGAGGAGATCGAGGCCAGCCTGACCAACATGGTGAAACCGTGTCTCTACTAAAAATACAAAAACTAGCTGGGCGTGGTGGCAGGTGCCTGTAATCCCAGCTACTTGGGAGGCTGAGGCAGGAGAATCGCTTGAACCCAGGAGGCGGAGTTTGCAGTGAGCCTGAGATCACGCCATTGCACTCCAGCCTGGGTGACAGAGGGAGACGTCGTCTCAAAAAAAAAAAAAAAAAAAAAAAAAGTTATTTTAATGTATGTATGTCTTTTTTATTTTATAGTGGGGGGTGGGGAACAAGGTGTTGTTCTGTCACCCAGGCTGGAGTGCAGTGGTGTGATCACACTCACTAAAACCTCGACCTCCCAGCCTCAAGCGATCTTCCCACCTCAACCTCCAAAGTAGCTGGGACTTCAGGTGCACATTACCATGCTTATCTACTTTTTTTATTTTTAGTAGAGATGGGGTTTCTCTGTGTTGCCCGGGCTAGTCTTGAATTCCTGGCCTCAAGTGATCCACGCACCTCAGCCTCCCAAAGTGCTCGATTACAGGTGTGAGCCACTGTGACCGGCTTTTTCTTTTTTCATTCATTTATTAATTCATTCATTTATGCCTATACTTTTAAGTCCTTAAAGATACTCACTAAAACAGAGCTTGACAGACTAAACCATTCACCCATTTTTATTAGTAACATTTTGCTGGAACACAGCTACACCCATCCATTTACATATCACTTACGAGTTCATCTGTGCTCTGACAGAGTTGAACAGTTATGGCAGATACCATATAGCTTACGAAGCCAAAAATATTTACTCTCTAACAGTGGTCCTCTAGATGTTAAATATGTGGGTAGGCCAGGTGTGGTGGCTCACTCCTGTAATCCCAGCATTTTGGGAGGCCAAGATGGGCAGATCACTTGAGCCCAGGAGTTTGAGACCAGCCTGGGCAACATGGTGAAGCCCCATCTCTACAAAAAATACAAACATTAGCCGGGCGTGGTGTCATGCACCTAAAATCCCAGCTATCCGGGGGGGCTACCTGGGAGACTAGGGTGAGAGGATCACATGAACCAGGGAGGTCAAGTCTGCAGTGAGCTGTAATCGCACTACTGCACTCCAGCCTGGGTGACAGAGTGAGATCCTATTGTTAAAAATACACATACACACACATACATATATGCACACATGTATATGGATAATTTTTTTTTCTTTAGAATCATCTGTATTTTATAATTTTTTGTAATGGATACTTTTTTTTTCTTTAACACAGTAATGGCAATGATTTTTAAATGATGTTAAGTAAGGCTGGGCTTGGTGGCTCACGCCTGTAATCCCAGCACTTTGGGAGGCTGAGGTGGGCAGATCACCTGAGGTCTGGAGTTCAAGACCAGCTTGACCAACATAGAGAAACCCTGTCTCTACTATAAATACAAAATTAGCCAGGCATGGTGGTGCATGCCTGTAATCCCAGCTACTTGGGAGACTGAGGTGGGAGAATCCCTTGAACCCAGAAGGCGGAGGTTGCGGGTGAGTCAAGATCATGTCATTGCACTCCAGCCTGGGCAACAAGAGTGAAACTCCCTCTCAAAAAGAAAAAGAAAAAGAAATTAAATGATGTTAAGTGATAAAAATGTCTACCCCATCTGGTTTGAGCTGTGCAGAGATAAGGTAACAGGGCTCCTTGCTCCTACACCCAAATACATGTCCCATGACGTGGGCACCCTCTTCCTCTATGACATTGACTCAGTTCTGTGCAATGTGGTGGCAGGTGGGAAGGCAGAGCACAGGAAATTGAATGGATTACTTAGCCCCAACTTATCATCAACTTCCTTAAAATACCCCTGTCACTCTGGCAGCTGTGCACCTGGAAATTCTTTTGAAGCAGAGACGCTTCCTCCACCAATCTGCCAACGTAAATGAAGCAGGCAGAATCTCACTCACTCCCGTGAGCATCTCGAATGGTCCACAGTTTTCCTCCCTGAGCCTTCAGTTTTTTTTAGTGAGTTTGTTTCCGCTGGTGCCTATACAGTGCTTAGTCCATAGTTGCTGCCCCATCAATATTTGTCAAATAAATGAGTATCTCAGATTTTTTAATTTTTTTGGAGACACAGTCTTGCTTTGTTGCCCCAGCTGGAATGTAGTGGTGCCATCATGGCTCACTGCAGCCTCGAACTCCTGGGCTCAAGCGATCCTCCCACCTCAGCCTCCCAAAGTGCTGGGATTACTGGCGTGGGCCACCACACCTGGTCACAATTTTTAAAGTTACTTATTTTTGTAATTTCAAAAGTAATTTATTTTTAATTGTGAAATCTGAAAATCCATTTTGAAAGGACCAAAAACACCTTCAATTCTGTCACCTAACAGCGGCTTTGCTATCATTTTTCTCTACATATTTGTACATATTTGTTGTGGAAGTTGTAGTGTGCAGAACATGCCATTTCATAGCTCTTTCATCTAGCAGCATATCACTTTAATGCTCAAGAAATGTCAATAAATGCAAGGAACATTTATTTATTTATTTTGAGGCAGAGTCTCGCTGTGTTGCCTAGGCTGGAGTACAGTGGCACGATCTCAGCTCACTGTAACCACCATCTCCTGGGTTCAAGTGATTCTCCTGCCTCAGCCTTTCAAATAGCTGGGATTAGAGGCACACATCACTACACTCATCTAAATTTTTGTAATTTTAATAGAGACAGGGTTTCACCATGTTGGCCAGGCTGGTCTCAAACTCCTGACCTCAGGTGATCCTCCCGCCTCAGCCTCCGAAAGTGCTGGGATTACGGGCATGAACCACCATGCCTGGCCACAAGTAGCACTTATTGGCACTTTATGTGTGTGTGCCTAGGACTATATTAAGAAAACATATCGGGCCGGGCGCAGTGGCTCACGCCTGTGATCCCAGCACTTTGGGAGGCCAAGGCGGGTGGATCATGAGGTCAAGAGATTGAGACCATCCTGGTCAACATGGTGAAACCCCGTCTCTACTAAAAATACAGAAAATTAGCTGGGCATGGTGGCGCGTGCCTGTAATCCCAGCTACTCAGGAGGCTGAGGCAGGAGAATTGCCTGAACCCAGGAGGCGGAGGTTGTGGTGAGCCGAGATCGCGCCATTGCACTCCAGCCTGGGTAACAAGAACGAAACTCCGTCTCAAAAAAAAAAAAAAGAAAAGAAAAAAGAAAACATATCAACAAGGGTCCTTTGGGTTCCTAGACAGGGAATTCTTCCTTTAGGCGTTGCTCCATGCAAGGACTCAAACAATCCTAGGAAAACCAAACAACAAGGTCTGAGAAAGGGCAGGGACCAGGGACTTCCTGAAATATATTCAATTCTTAGCATGACTTAGCGATTCACTGGTAGTCTCTGTTTCTCCTTTAAAATTAAAGAGAGAGCACCCCTGATTGGCTTTTCAGGGGCCAGTGGGGCTGGGTCACAGAATCCAGTGGAGATGGGTGGTTTCCCTGAGGATGGTGAGCACATCTCAGAATAGAGAGTTACAGGCTTAGCAGATGCCCTAAATGCAACTACTTGGAAGAATCCGTAGAGGGTATATGAGTGATGGGAATCACTTATCTACATCAGATACAAAATTGTGTAAGTCCCAGACTTGGAGATTTCACAAACCAGTAAAGTGACCCACAACAAAGTCCAGGGGTTTGCCATGTAGATATCAGCTTCCTTTTTGCAACTAAAAACATATTTTTAAAATGATCATCATGCAGTAGCCAAAAGGTAGAAGCAACCCAGTGTCTGTTGACAGATGAATGGGTAAACACCATGTGGTATATACATACAGTGGAATATTATTCAGCCTTAAATAGAAAGGAAATTCTGACACATGCCACAATATGGATGAAACTTGAAGGCATTTTGTGAATTGAAATAAGCCAGTTACAAAAGGACAAACAGACGTATGATTTCACTTACATTAAGTACCTAGAGTAGTCAAATTCACAGAGACAGAACGTAGAATGGCGGTTGCCAGGGACTGGGGGGAGAAGGGAATGCGGAGTTACTGCTAATGGGAACAGGGTCTCAGTTTTGCAAGATGAAAAGAGCTCTGTGGTTGGATGGAGGTGATGATTATGCAACACTGGGAATGTAATTAGCATCATTCAGCTGTGCACGTAAAAATGGTTAAGACAGTACATTTTATGTTTTGTGTGTTTTACCACAATTAGAAAAAAGATCTACCACTGACATCATTTCATAAAAGAATGGTTATTTTAACACCAAAGAATTAATTAGGAAAGAAAAATAATCCTCTAAACGAAATATATTTAGCTTCATTTTAAAAAAAGTATTTGGAGATCACTGCATAAGCGAATGTTATCAGAACATGATTGCTGTTTGTGGAAACTGTCAGAATGGAGGGAAGATTCTTTTGTGGATGGTTGGGCATAGGGTTGGCCAGAGGACCTCTAGGACAGGGTGGAAACTGAAGTCAGGCTTTCAGGTCACATCCGTCTGTTTTGAAAATGAACTTTGAGGACTGAGTGGTTTCGCCACTTTCTGAGGCCACCCATAAAAGTAATTTGAGGGGTCAGCGCCGAGGCATCAACACAGATCTCATACCCTGCATTCGTTGCGTGGTCTAGAATGTCAAGGTCTGGGTGGAGGGCATAGGAGGTGAGTTTCCCAGAACCTTGGATAAATTTCCAGCTCTTGCCATTTTCTGGGTATGATGATGTTCCCAGTCTCAGACCTCTGTGCCCCCATCAGAGCAGGCTGAGTTGAACTGGTGCACAGAAAGAGAAAGAGAGAAGCTTAAGAGAGGAGCAATAGGCTGGGCACAGTGGCTCACACCTATAATCCCAATTTGGGAGGCTGAAGCAGGCGGATCACCTGAGGTTGGGAGTTTGAGACCAGCCTGACCAACATGGAGAAATCCCGTCTCTACTAAAAATATAAAAAATTAGTGGGGCCCATGATGGCACATGACTATAATCCCAGCTACTTGGGAGGCTGAGGCATGAGAATCACTTGAACCTGAGAGGCAGAGGTTGTGGTAAGCCAAGATTGTGCCACCACACTCCAGCCTGGGCAATAAGAGTAAAAATTCATCTCAAAAAATAAAAATAAAAATAAAGAAACCTCATCTCTACTAAAAATACAAAATTAGCCAGGTGTGGTGGTGCATGCCTGTAATCCCAGCTACTTGGGAGGCTGAGGCAGGAAAATTGCTTGAACGGTGGAGGTGGAGGTTGCAGTGAGCCGAGATCACGCCATTGCACTCCAGCCTGGGCAACAAGAGTGAAACTCCATCTCAAAAAAAAAAAAAAGAAAATGAGAAGAGCAGCAAAGCTGAGTCCTTGTCCTTACTGAAGTCACCAGTCTAGAGTGTGCTTGTATGTGACACCAACAACCATTATCTTATTTTGCCTTCTTGGGGACCCATTTCACAGGTAAGAAAACTAAGACTTCATGAAGCCCTTGCTAAGAAGTCTTAGCCTCAGAGGCGGCCCTTACCAGTGAGCTTGAATCTTCTCGGGATTTGATGTCTGAGGATCAACGTTGGGCAAGTCATGTCACCTCTCTGAGCCTTCCCTAGTTTCCCTCATTTGAAAATTGGAGCCAAATTCACATTCTTCCCTTATCTGCCTGCAGGCTAATTAGGAAGGCCAAATGTCATAAGACTCATGAAAGTATTGGGTCAATGATAAAACATTGGACATATATCATAATTAATATTATTTTATGATTAATTACCATAATTAGACTGGGCACAGTGGCTCACACCTGTAATCCCAACACTTTGGGAGGCCGAGGTGGGTGGATCACTTGAGGCCAGGAGTTTGAGGCCTGGCCAACATGGTGAAACCCCATCTCTATTAAAAATACAAAAATTAGCCAGGCAAGGTGGTAGGCATCTGTAATCCCAGCTACTCGGGAGGCCGAGGCAGAAGAATCGCTTGAACCTGGGAGGCGGAGGTTGCAGTGAGCCAAGATCGCACCACTGCGCTCCAGTCTGGGTGATAGAGCGAGACTCTGTCTCAAAATAAATCACCATAATTATTGGTGGAGGTGCCTAAGGAGGAGCAAAACTGACAATAAAATATATTAGTCCATTAAAGTTCATACAGTACTTTAGAAATGAATATTTATGATACGTTCATAGAAAAACACTTTTGTAGCCACCCCCTAACCAAAAGCAAAGACCCTCACTAAGATGATGGAATAAAACCCAGGTAGACAGATTGAACACCAACCGGTGTCTGAGATAAAATGGAAAGGATAAGGCAGATCTTAATTTGATCATGATCATGGACACATTGGAGATCTAGCAGAGTGCGGAAATCCACCAACCAGCTTGGGATATCCCAGGAACGGTAAGAGCAGAGCTAAAGACGGGAGCTGGGGGCCGCAAACCTCTCCCTGTGTTACGACCTGGACGACCACTCCAACTTGCGGGCGAGGAATCCGGTGGAGACAGGACGGGGATGTGGGAGGGTCACTGAAGGTGTTGTGAGTGACTTGTCAGTAACTTTGCCCTACTCAAAACCCAGACCAATCCGTTCTCAGGATGCTAGAATAAACAGGCTTCATTTTGTACCCTTTTCCGCCAGCCCAGCTGAGTATTTCCAAAGCATATAGGAAGCATCCATTCTGTGCTCAGTGCACTTTTCCCTGCTTTGAAGGAGACAGATGGGATTCAGTCTGGCCCTTGCTCAGAGCCTCTAATCCTACGGAAAGAAAGGAGAGAGACCAGCGTGGATTGAGTGCTGGTTCCAATCTAAGCTCCACATTCAACCTGAGATGCTGCAGGCAGGTGACTCCACCTCTTAGCGCCCCAGTGTCCTCAGCTCAAAATGAGATTTATTTTTATTTATTTATTTTTTGAGACAGAGTCTCACTCTGTTGCCCAGGCTGGAGTGCAATGGCATGATCTCAGCTCACTGCAACCTCTGCCTCCCGGGTTCAAGCGATTCTCCTGCCTTAGCCTTCCGAGTAGCTAATACTACAGACATGCACCACCATGCCCAGCTAATTTTTATATTTTTAGTAGAGACAGGGTTTTACCATGTTGGCCAGGCTGGTCTCAAACTCCTGACCTCAAGTGATCCACCTGCCTTGGCCTCCCAAAGTGCCGTGAGCCACCGCACCCGGCCTCAAAATGGGATATTCACAGTTTCTATGTCATAGAGTGTTTGGGAAGACAACATGAGTTAAGATATGTAACATACACAGAACAGGGCCTGCATGACATCTAAAGCCAGGATATTTTAGCGACTATTATGACTACAAAGAACATTCTCCTCTTGGGGGGTCTTGGAAAGCAGCGCCACTCAGAGTGTGGTCTGTTCACCAGTGCCAGTTTGAGAACCACTTGTTGTCTGTCTCCAACTAGTTAAATACAGAAACTGAACATGAGGTGTAACTTACCTGGTCATGGACAGGTTTACACACTCTGACTAGCACAGCTGTAGAGTATGGATGGAGAACTTTAACTGCAGCCAGGATGTCTGGGTTCCAGGCCACCTCTGTCCCTTAATATTTTTAGGACCTTGCACATATGACTTTACCTTTCTGTGCCTCAGTTTCCTCATTTGCAAAATGGGGTGGATAGAAGTACCTGCCTCATAGTATTACCATCATCATCACTGCTGTACCGCAGGATCTGTAATCTGTCTATTATCTCATCAAATCCTGCCACAAACACCGTGAGGGAGGGAACAATTCCCATTTATTCATGAAAGCACTGAGGCTTACAGAGATTACTTTATTTGCCCAGGGTCCAATAAATGGAGAAGACTGAATTTAAGTTCAAGTCTGTCTGATGCCAACACCTTTATTCTTATGTAATGTGACTTTGAGCAGCTGACTTCACCTCTCCAAGCCTCAGTGCCTTATTTATAAACTGGAGCTAAGCAACACTCACTGCAAAGGACAGTCATGAGGATCAGTGAGACTTAGTGAGCGAAGAGCTTAGCACAGTTTTCAGCACATCAGTTTCCCTCCCTCCGTTATAGTATTTGGCCTGTCTTCCTAATTTCCTTCCTTGCTCCCTGCTTTCCCTCCCTCTCTTCCTCTTTCTTTTCTTCTCTCCTTCCTTCCTTCCTTTTGCCTCCTCTCATATAGCCTATTGTGGACCCACAAAACTAAAGGAGACTGTTATGATTGGGTTTGTCCCCACCAAAACTCATGTAGAAATTCAATCCCCAATGGTGTTGGGAGGTGGGGCCTAGTGGAAGGTATTTGGGTCATGAGGATGGATCCTCCCTGAATGGTTTGATGCCATTCTCATGGTAGTGAGTGAGTTCTTGCTCTGGTGAAACTGGATTAGACTCATGGGAATGGATTGGTTCCTGTGAGACTGTGTTCTCATAAAGCCAGGATGCCCCTGGGGTTTTGTCTGCTTTCCCTTCGACTTTTTCCTTCATGTCATGATGCACCAGGAAAAAAGCTCTCACCAGAAGCTAGTGCCGTGCCCTTGAACTTCCCAGCCTGTAGAATCCTGGACTAAGTAAAACTCTTTCCTTTGGCTGGGAGCAGTGGCTCATGCCACACTTGTATCCTAGCACTTAGGAAGGCTGAGGTGGGCGGATCACTTGAGGTCAGAAGTTTGAAACCAGCCTGGCCAACATGGTGAAACCCCAACTCTGCTAAAAATACTAAAAATTAGTCGGCTGTGTTGGCGCATGCCTGTAATTTCAGCTACTTGGGAGCTGAGACGGGAGAATCACTTGAACCCGGGAGGGAGAGGTTACAGTGAGCCGAGATCACACCACTGCACTCCAGCCTGGGAGACAGAGCAAGAGTCCATCTCAGAAACAAACAAAGCCAACCTTTTCCTCTAGAAACTACCCAGCCTAAGGTATTCTGTTATAGCAACACAAAGGAAGGACTAAAACCGGGACCTTAAGGAAACTCCAGGCCAATATGGTCATTTAACTCTCAAAGGAACTAAGGCTCAGAGAGGTTAAAAGATCTACATGAGGTCACACAGCAGGTGAGTAGCAGATTCAGGAAAAGGACACAGACGTCTGACTCCCAGTTTGGTGCTCTTTCTTTAGGTGATGCTTAGAAGCATCCTGAGTGAGTAGCAGGAGCTGCAGAAGCTGGGCCCTAAGGGAACCTTCTGACTCTCTGAATCCTCCCCGCAGCCTCATATTCCTGAAGCCCAACCTGGAGACGCTGGACTTCTTTGACTTGCTGTGGATAGTGGGGATTGCAGACTTTGTTCTGAAGTACATCACCATCGCCCTCAAGTGCCTCATCGTGGCCCTGCCCAAGATCATCCTGGCCGTCAAGTCCAAGGTAGGCACTGGCTGTGGTCACTGGGTATCCCCAGTTACATGCATTATGCAGAAGATGCAGGGTGCCTTCTGAGGAGGAAAGAATGGATGAGGGTGAACTGATGTTGGCATATAAAATAAACAGAGCCTGAGCTCGTGGCTCCTGTCACCCACCTCTTCTAATTACATGAAGGTGAGCATGGCTCTTTGTCATCACCACCTTGTCACACCTCTACCCTCCAAGTGCATTTCATAACTTAGGTTGTTCACAGCTACCCTTGATGCAATTTTCATCTACATTTCACCTGAGAGAGAGGAAAAAAGCATGTTAGCATCCCTGAGTCCTACTTCTCCCAGGGAGGGAGATGCCTAATAGGCTTTGACTCTGTGGCTTCCAGGAGCTCATTTTATAAAGGGGACTGAGGCTCAGAAGAAAAGAGCTCCATGATTGGTGATGTCTGGCGCAGACACTGGAGTGGGGAATGAGAGCAATGCTGCTTTGCAGTTTACCATGTACCACCTGAGAAAGGAAAAAAAAAAGCATGTTAGCATACTCTGGGTCCTGCTTCTCCCAGGGAAGGACAGCCCTAATAGGTTTTGACTCTCTGTGACTTCCAAGAGCTCGTTTTATGACGGGAACTGAGGCTCAGAAGGAAAGAGCTCCATGATTGATTAGCGATGTCTGCCACAGACACTGGAGCAGGGAGTGGTGAGCACAATGACGCTTTGCAGTGTACCATAGAGAAAGGTCTCCAGGCCGGTGTTGGAATGAAGAGGTCTTGGGGGATAGCCATTAGACTTCAGAGGACTGAGTAGGGCTCAGACAAGGTATCACCTGTAGGACATAGTGATTGCCAGTGGCTCTGTAAGATGACCTAAAGGGAATCTGGACCAAAGCAGACGGAGTGAAGAATCTTTGAAGCCTCCTGCTTTCCATTCTGTAAAAGCAGCCATCTTTCAAGTTCAGAAAGCTGAGAAGTGTCCCAGGCATTGCTTGGCAGCAGAGCAGCTTGGAAGTGACCATCCATCTTGAGTGGCAACTGACCCAACCCATGATCCCAATCTTTGGGCCTGTTTAGGTCCTCCCACTTTTTGTGTCCACTCCCTTCCTCCACTGCATGATTTAACACAGTGGTGTCCAACCTTTTAGGCACCAGGAACCAGTTTCGTGGAAGATAAGTTTTTCCACGGATCAGGGTGGGGATGGTTTTGGGATGAAACTGTCCAGCTCAGATCATCAGGCATTGGATTCTCATAAGGACCATGCAGCCTACATCACCCATCGCGTGTGCAGTTCACAATAGGGTTTGCGCTCCTAGGAGAATCTACTGCCGCTGCTGACCTGACGAGAGGTGGAGCTCAGGCGGTAATGCTTGCTCACCCAGTGTTCACCTCCTGCTGTGCGACCTGGTTCCTCACAGGCCGCAAACCAGCACCAGTCTTCAGCCCTGGGATTGGGACCACTGATTCATCTAGTGGAGCCAAAATCCTAGGCTGCTGAGGTTTCTTAGATGAAGCCGCAGCTCTGGTATCCAAAAGACAGTGCCAGGAAATCTAAAATAGAATACAGACAAAAAAAAAAAAAAGGAGAGATGTGAAGAAGAAAGGCCAGAGGGGAAACAGTAAGCCTAGGAAAGTCCTCCCGTTTACCCTCCCCGAGAGCATGATGACCAGAACCTTTTGCCCATTGAGCTTGTGCAGGGTACCAGGTCGGCACTGCACTTGACACTGGAAAGTGGCTTGAATGGGCTGCACACGGTCATGTGCCTGCTCCTTATCCAATCGGCTGTTGCCGGGGGAGGCAACGTTAGCTGGTGTGAAAAAACATGGCTGCCTAGGGAGGCTTTTTCAGCTTGGTCCTTGGTTGAGCCAGGCAAAGCAATGAGGCATAGTAGACCCATTTTCAAGAAGGAACTCAGGATCTTCCCCAAAGCCTGGGCCTCTTCTTATTGTTCTAGATCTCAGAGTGTAGCACCTCCCTTCACCCCATTGCTCGCGTCAATAACCTGGAAAGCAGCATGGCCCGATGGCTGTTCCCATGGACTTTGGCATCAGACACATCTGTGTTCAGATCCCAGCCATGCGCCTTTCCAGCTGTGTGACTTGTAGGCAGGTGACAAAACCTAGTTTCCTCGTCTGTCAACTGAGAGTGACAATAGCGCCTTCCTCCAAAGTACTCACTTCGTAAGAACTATTGATTGTGGGAAATATCAAGTGCTTTGCTCCACACCCTGCACCTAGTAATTGCTCAATGAGTGATTCACAATACCTATGTTGTCTAATCTTTATGACTGCCAGCTCTGCACTGACTAGCTGTGCAATCTTGGATAAGTTACTTAGCACTGAAGCTAAGTAACTCATCTGTAAAATGGGATAATAGTTTTCCAGCTGAATGTCTTCCTCTGGCCCTTTCAGCTACCCTCTCCATCTTTCTCACCCTGCTCTCTGCCTGGGGGGGCCGACCTGCGTGAACTGTATCAACGGGCTCCTGTGCCCATCAGCTTCCAGTTGGGTTCAGCCAATGGGAAGCCCAAGAGGAGAGGGAGGCAGAGGTATTTATGCCCCCAGCATATTAGTCTCCTATGGCTGCTGTGACAAATTGCTACAAACCTTGTGCTTTAAACCAACACTAATTTATTATCTTATCATTCTGGAGGTCAGGAATCCAAAATGGGTTTTACTAGGCCAAAATGAAGGTGTTGGCAGGGCCGTGTTCTTCCTCCGTTTTCCGAGACAGTAATGGCAGGTTGATCGTTCTCTCCTCTCTCTCTCTCTCTCTCTCTCTCTCTCTCTCTCTCTCTCTCTCTCCCCGTCTCTCTCTCTCTCCCTCCCTCCCTCCCCCCTCCCCCTCTCTCCCTCTCTCTCCCTCCCTTCCTCCCCCCTCCCCCCTCCCCCCTCCCCCCTCTCTCCCTCTCTCCTCTCTCTCCCTCTCTCTGTCTCTTCTCTCTCTCTCTCTTCTCTCTCTCTCTTTTCTCTCTCTGTCTTTGATTTCTGCCTTCATTGTCACATCTCCTGATTCTCGCCCTCCTGCCTTCCTCTTATAAGGACCCTGCAATGACAGTGGCCCCACTACAGTAATCTAGGCTCATCTCCCATCTTTAATCACATCAGCAAAGTCTCTTTTTGCCACATAAGATAACATTCACAGGTTCCAGGGATTAAGGTGTGGCATACTCACCTCAGCAGCACATATGCGAAAATGGGAATGATACAAAGATTATCATGGCCCCTGTGCAAGGATGACACATAAATTCATGAAGCATTCTATATATTTTTTTAACTAAAAACAAAAAAATAGGGCCAAGTGTGATGGCTCAATGGCTCAAACCTGTAGTCCCAGTGCTTTGGGAGGCTGAGGCAGGAAGATTGCTTGAGGCCAGGAGTTTGAGACCAGCCTGGGCAAGACCATCCTGTCTCTACTAAAAATTTTAAAAATTAGCTGGGTGTGGTGACACATGCCTGGGGTCCCAGCTATTTGGGAGGCCAAGGTGGGAGGACTGCTTGAGGCCAGGAGTTTCAGGCTGCAGTGAGCCATGATCGTGCCACTGTACTCCAGCCTGGGCAACAGAGTGAGACTCTGTCTCAAAAAAGAAAATTAAATTTTAAAAAATGTAAATAAAAATAATTTTCTAAAAGATGTGGACATTGTTGGGGTGGGGGGAGCATTATGTTCCCTGCCACACCTGGTTTCCTCCCTCCCAAGTTACCATGGGTCAGTGCTGTTCCTAGTACTTCACACTCAGTGACTCATAGAATCTCTACAACATCTCAGGGACGTGGACCCTGTTACTCCTACCATCCCCTTTCTCAGATGCAGAAAATAAGTCTGAATACACAGTTCCTGTCGCAGCCATCTCCTCCAGACAGCTTTCTATCCAGGTCTTCTAACTGTGTCTCCCCACACCCTTCTGGACTAGACCACCCCTTGTTGGTTTCCCTAAACCCTGCCCACACCTTTGTAAATAGCACAGGTATTAAACTCTTCAATTACCTGATTTTAGTATACCAGGACCCTACTCACTCTACAATGAGATTTCCCTCATGGCATGAACGGAGTTTATGAATATTCAGGGCTAGTCTGGCTCATAGTAAGTGCTCAGTACATGTTGGCTACCAGGGTGATGCTTTTAAATCACTGCTGTTCCCATCTTTCCTCCTCCTGCCACTACTACCACCCTACCCTTCCAGATACACACACTTATTCCCATTTTACAGACAAAGGCATTGAGACTCAGAGACCCCTCAGTTAGATACTTGTCAGAACCAGGATTTGAACTCAGGTCTGCCTTATGCCAAGCCCTAGGGTTTCTCCCAGCTGTCTGACCTCTGAGAATCCTAGCCAGGTGATTGTTTTCATACGCTTTGTGTGATCCTATACTGGCTTCATGTTTTAGGGCTGGGAGGAAGCTTCTGGTTGGCCACCTCCTTGAAACATCTGCTCAGGCCTCTCTCCCGTGTTAGATAATGACAGGTCTGGCCAGTGAAGGTCTGAGAGCTACACTCTTGGCTTCCTGGGGACCACATACGTTGACCAGGAGTAGGCTGCAGCCATCAAGGTCGACCAGCTCCTGCAAAGGGGCACAGGCCGCAGCCACCTGAGGTACAAGGCACATCACCCTCACTTAAGCAATGACACCCCTCCCTGTGCCCAGCTAGAGCCAAGCTCTGACCACAGGAACCCAGGATGGGGAGGAGCTTGGACTGATGCCAGCGTTGAGAAGTGGCAATGTCTTCCACCTTTCCTTAGCGCCTGTCGGCTGCTGGCATCTTGTCTCTCCACAGCCCACCAGGTCAGACAGAGGAGCAGAACAGGCAGAGCCCACAGAGTGGCATGTGCTAAGTGACACTTGAGAACAGACTGTCAACAAGGGATCATTTTTCTGCCTGTTCTAGTAGGACCAGGAGTAACAACTGTAATAGCAAACCCTTAGAGGCCGCTTAACTGTGTACCGACCACTGTCCAAAGTACTTTATGTGTACAAACTCATTGAACCCCACATCCCTGTGATGGTCCTGTTGTTACTACCATCTCATTTTCACAGATGTAGAAAATACAGCACAGAGAGGTTCAGTGACTTGCCCAAGGCTACACAGCTAGAGTTGAAGAGCAAAGTCAGACCACCAGGCAGTCAGAGTCTGAGCTGAGCTCTTAGTCTAAGAGCCCTGAGTCTGAGCTCTTAGTCTCTCTGCTGTGGTCAGAACAGAGGCACTGACCACTTACTGAAGGAGTGGGGCATTATACAGATTCAATTCTGTAAGGAGACTCAGAGCTGAGAATGCAAAGTTAGACCAAGGCCGCCTAGGGGCCTCCCTGGCTCTCACTACAGCTCATGCTCTGTGGTCTGCAACATCCATCACATGTGCACCCTCCTCTTACAATTCCCCAGTTCAGCTCCAGGGAGAAGGTCTGATTGGCCCAGGTCGCTTTTTGTACCAGCTATTTCATAGGTCAGCAGCTGGCCAATGAATGGGCTGCGCAGGGTCATGTGCCTACTCCTTATCCAATCAGCTGTTGCCAAGGGGAGGCCGTGTTAGCTGGTGTGAAAAAAACGTGACTGCCTAGGGGGGCTCTTTCAGTTGGGGCCTGGGTTAAGCCAGGCAAAACAATGAGGCATAGTAGACCCATTTTCAAAAAGGAGCTCAGGATCTTCCCCAAAGCCTGGATCTCTTCTCATTGTTCTAGATTTCAGAGTGTAGCACCACCCCATTGCTCACATCAACAACCTGGAAAGGACCTCTGACTCTTCCTCTTTCTTCCTTGCTTCTTCCAGTCAGTAACAGAGTTCTGTTCATTTTGCCTCCTCAATGACGTGGGAGCCCATCCTCCTTCAGTATCTCCACTGCCACCACCCTAGTGCTTGCCACCATGAGACCAAAGTAGTCTCCCTCTATCTGTCCACTCCAGCCTCCTCCACCTCATTCTTATCCCTGCAAGGAGCAGGATTCTAAAAGAACATTAATCTGATTGTCCTCTCCTATCACTTCCCCTCACCTCCACCCAAGTTAAGCCCTCTAGGGGCTGCCCTTGTGCTCAGGACAAAGACCAAGCTCCACAGGCAGGCTACAAAGCCTACCCAGCCGGCTCCTGCCCCTGCCACCGGCATCACCCCCTGCCACCAGCATCACCCTCTGCCACCGGCATCACCCCCTACCACTCCTTGGCTCGCCTGTTTCTTCCCTCTGCCTTCCTCCCTCCCATCTCCGCCTCTTACGCATGCCCTTCGGACCCCCAGAGATGCTCCTCCTCCAATGGATCCTTGAGGCTTCACTTCAAAAGTCTCTTCTAGCTCCCCTTAAGTCCAATTCTTTCATAGCATTTCTGATTACCGTGTGTGTGTGTGTGTGTGTGTGTGTGTGTGTGTGTGTGTGTTTAAGGTCTTGCTCTGTTCCAATTAACATGTGTGTGTGCGTGTGTGTGTGTATGTGTGTGTGTGTGTTTGCTTGAGATAAGGTCTTGCTCTGTTGCCCAGGCTAGAGTGCAGAGACGCAACCCCAGTTCACTGCAGCCTTAACCTCTCAGCTCAAGCGATCCCCCCAGCTCAGCCTCCTGAGTAGCTGGGACTACTCAGTGCACCACCATGTCTGGCTAATTTTTTTATTCTTCTTAGGGATGGAGTCTCATTTTGTTGCCCAGACTAGTCTTGAACTCCTGGGCTCAAGTGATTTTTCTGCTTCAACCTCCCAAAGTACTTGTGTGATTATTACATTTGTTCCTGTCTCCTCACTATCTGGAAAGTCTGTTTGCCCACCGGTGTATCTGTGCGACCTGGCCCAGCATCAGGCACTGGGCAGAGCTCTATAAATGGTGAGTAAGTGAAATGGCAGAGAAACTGAAGTTAGCTCAATCCTGCCCTGTGCCTTCTGGTTTATTTTCAGCAGACAAAAATAAAACAGGAAAGCTGGGCATGGTGGCTCACGTCTGTAATCCCAGCACTTTGGGAGGCCAAGGCTGGCAGATTGATTGCTTGACCTCACGAGTTCAAAAACAGGCAGGGCACCACAGTGAAACCCCGTCTCAACAAAAAATACAAAAAAAAAAAAAAAAAAAAAAATTGGCTGGCCATGTTTTACATGACTGTAGTCGAAGCTACTGAGGTGGGAGGATTGCTTGAGCCCAGGAGGCAGAGGTTGCAATGAGCTGAGATTGCGCCACGGCACTCCAGCCTGGGCGATAGAGCCGGCCCCTCAGTATTTTTTGAGGTAGGTACTGGTTATTCTTATTGATGGATGAGGAGATGGAGGTTAAGAGATCAGATAGTTCTTTTTTTTTTTGACAGGGTTTTGCTTTTGTCCCCCAAGGCTGGAGTGCAATGGCGTGACCTCAGCTCATTGCAACCTCCGATTCTCAGGTTCAAGTGATTCTCCTGCCTCAGCCTCCTGAGTTGCTGGGATTACAGGCACACACTATCACACCCGGGTAATTTTTTGTATTTTTAGTAGAGACAGGAGTTCACCATGTTGACCAGACTGGTCTTGAACTCCTGACCTCAAGTGATCCACCTGCCTCGGCCTTCCAAAGTGCTGAGATTACAGGCATGAGCCACCGCTCCCGGCTGAGATCAGGTAGCTCTTATAGTCATGCAGCTGCTCTGTGGTGGGGTCAGGATGACAGCACAAGTCTTTACGACTTCAAGACTCCAGCTCTGCCTCAAAGGAATGGGTTTGGGACAAGGTAAGGAAGGCAGGCATTTGATGCTGACTTATCACCTGGTGCTTCTGGGTTCTGTCTAGATTCTTTCTCATAGTCCAACTCTTCCAAGGCTCTCAATACCCCTATGAGATAGAATTCACTGTCACCTCTTTCTGGATGAAAAACTATTAGTTTCCCATGGTTGCAGTCACAAATTACCACAAACTTGGTGGCTGGAAACAACAGAAATCTGTTCTCTCACAGTTCTGGAAGCCAGAAATCCAAAATTGGCGTCACTGAGCCAAAATCAAGGTGTCAGCAGGGCTGCACTCCCTCCGGAGGCTCAAGGAGAGAATCTGATCCTTGCCTCTTTGGGCTTCTGATGGCTCCTGGTATCCTTGGCTTGTGGCTGCATCACTCCAGTCTCTGCCCCCATGGCCACATGGTCTTCTCCTCTTCTGTGAATGATGTCTCCCTCTGCCTCTTCTTATAAGGATGCATATGACAGTATGTTCAGCCCAGCTAGATAAGGCAGGGAAAGCTCCCCATGCCAGTATCTTAATCACATCTGCAAAGACGTGATGATTTTCTAAATAATGTCACATTCACAGCTTCCAGGTATCCCTGAGTAGCCATTATATCCTTTACTACACTGAGGCTGAAAGAGGTGAGATAATTTGTCCAAAAAACACCCAGTTGCTCAGTTATAGAATCAAAATGAAAATCTAAGTCTTCCAGATCCCAAGGCCATGGCCACTTCTGAGGACCAGAAGATCATCTGCCAGATCAGTCAGGTGCTGGAGGGCCTGGGCCATTCCTAACCTGCAATTTTCCAGCCATGGTACCTTGAGCAAGTCACTTAATGCAAGCATCTTCCTCCTGAAGAAAACAGATGTTAACAGTAGCGTTCTTGAGATACTGTGAAGGTAAAAAGACTTGGCAGGGCACAATGGCTCACACCTGTAATCCCTGCTTTGGGAGGCCAAAGTGAGAGGGTTGCTTGAGGCCAGGAGTTTGAGACTAGACTGGGCAACACAGCAAGATGCCATCTTTATAAAATACAAATCAGTTTGCTGGGCATAGTGGCACGCATCTGTAGTCTCAGCCATTTGAGAGGCTGAGGTGGGAGGATCGCTTGGGCCCAGGAGTTGAGGTTGCAGTGAGCCATGATCATGTCACTGCACTCAGCCTGGGCAACAGAGGGAGATGTTGTATTAAAAAAAAAAAAGAAAGAAAGAAAAGAAAAGAAAAAGATATAATGTATGTGGATGAAATGAAGAATTATCACCTGGAGAGGAGGCAGGTGAGGCTTTGTGGACCATCCCCATGGGTCCCACCTCCCTATGTGGCATACTTACTCACTCCACTCCCTCTTTCCCTCACTTACTCTGTTTTTTGGTGCTCCAGACAGACCCTACTTCTTTTGCTTCTTTATACTCATTAACTCGCCCCATTCTGCAGCATCCCTATGTGATAGATGCTTTTCTTATCCCATTTTCCAGATGAGAAAATTGAGGCACTGAGACATTGAAAAACTAGCCTAAAAGCTTCTAGAGTGGGCTATTTGCTGCCCTGTCTCCCACCTGTACCTACTGATTCATCTGCCTTAAAGACCCTTCCCTCCTTCTCATGTCTTGATAACTCCTGTTCCCTCTGCAGATCACTGCCTCTTAGAAACCTTCCCTGCCTCTTCAGGCTAGGGATGCACTCCCATGAAGAGTCCTACAATACTCTCTACTTCCCCTATTCCAGCACCCATCACCCTGACTGTAATTGTTCATTTAATTGTCTGCCTTCTCTGCTTGATTGTAACCTCTGTGACAGCAGGAAATGAGTGCATCTAGCTTATTTGTTAATGGATCATCAGTATCTGCTGTGTACTCAATTGTGTTTGTTGTATGTATGTAAGTATGTATATATGTGTGTTTGAGTGGGTAGATGGATGGGTGAATGGATATATAGGTAGGTAGATAGATGAATTAGATGAATGGGAAGTTTGGTGGATGGATAAATGGGAGGAGAGTGGGTGGGTGGATGGATGGATGGATGGATGGATGAAAGGGTGAGTGGATGAGTAAATGGGAGGAGAGTGATAGATGTATGGTGGATGGATGGATAAATGGGAGGAGAGTGGATGGATAGATGGATGGATAAATGAGAGGAGAGTGGATAGATGAATGGTTAGATTGGTGGATGGATGGATGGTGGATGGATGGATGGATGGGTAAACGGAAGGAGAGTGGATGGAGGGGTGAGTGGATGGGTAAATGGTAGGAGAGTGATGGGTAGATGGATGGATGGATGGATGGGAGGAGAATGAATGGATGGATGGTGGATGGATGGATGGATAAATCGGAGTAGAGTAGTTGGATAGATAGTCTAATCAGTTATAATAACTCACTACCTCCTCTTATAGCAACAGCGAGAGCTTGGATTTCATTCTCAGCTCAGCTCAAACCTCTTATAGTTGGTAGGTATCAAAACACTTCTTTCATGAAGACACAGAAACCTATAAGCAAAGTAGTGCTCACTTCTCTGTGCTAGAAAAGACCATATAGGGCCTTTGAAAGAAATCTGGCAGCCACACTCATAATAATAAACATGACTGAATATTGCTGAGCACTTATTATGAAGCAATGCCATTTGTTCAAGAAATATTTACTAATGCCAGCTATACACCCCACTCTGTTCTAGACTCCGAGGATACATCAGTGAACCAGTAAATAGAAATCCCTGTATTCCTGGAGTTTATAGCCTCCCAAAGACATTGTCTCATTTAATCTTAACAGCCCTGGGAGGGTAGATGCTGTTGATATCTTTTTACACGAGAGGAAACTGAGTTAAATAACTTGCCAAAGAGTGCAAACCTTGCAGTAACAACACTCATCACAGTGGGAGCAGGCAGTGTGGGGCCAGCCTTTCACGTGGGCAGGCTGGGCTCTAATTCATTTCCATCTGATGTCAGCCTTATCAGGGAAATACTGTCGTCTTTTTTGTTTTCTTATTGAGATACAATTGACGTAACATAAAATTAATCATTAAGCTGGATGCAATGGCTCATGCCTGTAGTCCAGCACTTTGGGAGGTCAACTTGGGAGGATCTCTTGAGCCCAGGAGTTCAAGAACAGCTTGGGCAACATGGCAAAACCCTGTCTCTACCAAAATACAAAGATTTAGTCGGATATGGTGGCACTCGCCTGTAGTCCCAGCTACTTGGGAGACTGCAGTGGGAGGATCACTTGAGCCCAGGAGGTTGAGGCTGCCTGCTGCAGTGAGCCCTGATCACAGCACTGCACTCCAGCCTGGGCAACAAAGGAAGACCCTGTCTCAAAAAAATAAAATAAAATTGCTGGGCATGTGGCTCACGCCTGTAATCCCAGCACTTTGGGAGGCTAAGGTGGGTGAATCATGAGGTCAAGAGTTCAAGACCAGCCTGGCCAAGATGGCGAAACCCCGTCTCTACTAAAAATACAAAAAATTAGCCAGGTGTGGTGTTGGGTGCCTATAATCCCAGCTACTCGGGAGGCTGAGGCAGGAGAATCACTTGAACCTGGGCAGCAGGGGTGTCAATGAGCCAAGGTCACGCCACTGCATTCCAGCCTGGGTGACAAAGTGAGACTGTCTCAAAAAAATAAAATAATAAAAATAAACCATTAATCATTTTAGAGTATGCCATTCAGGGGCATTTAGTACGTTCACAGTGTTGTACAACCATCGCCTCTGCCTAGTTCCAAGACATTCTCATCACACCAGAAGGAAACCTGGTCCCAGCTAAGCAGTCACATTCTGTCCCGGGTAAGCAGTCACATTCCATCCCTGCTTCCCGCAGACTCCTGGCAACCGCCAGTCTGCTTTTTGTCGCTATGGATTTGCCTATGCTGGACATTTTGTGTAAGTAGAATAATACACTATGTGTCCTTGTGTGTTTGGCTTCTCTCACTCCGTGCTGTGTCTTCAAGTTTCATCCATGTTGGAGCATCTATCAGCACTTCATTTCTTCTTCTTCCTTTTTTTTGGAGACAGAGTCTCGCTCTCTTGCCCAGGCTTTAATGAAGTGGCACGATCTTGGCTCACTGCAACCTCCACCTCCTGGGTTCAAGTAATTCTGCCTCAGCCCCCCAGAGTAGCTGGGATTACAGGTGTGCACCACCAAGCCTGGCTAATGTTTGTATTTTTGGTAAAGATGGGGTTTCGCCATGACAGGCAAGAGAGATCCTCCCACGTTGGCCTCCTAAAGTGCTTGAACTCCTGACCTTGGGTGATCCACCCACCTCGGCCTCCCAAAGTGCTGGGATTACAGGCATGAGCCACCCTGCCCAGCCTTCATTTCTTCTTATGGCCAAATAATGTTCCATTGTGTCGATAGACCACAATTTGCTTAGCCATTCCTCCGTCAATGGACGCCTAGGCTGTTTTCGCTTTTTGGCTATTCTGAATAGTGCTGCTGTGAGCTTTCGTAGATGAGTATCTGTTTGAACACAATATTTGGTGGTAAATACCTAGGCGTGGAATTGTGGGTCGTGCTATAATCCCATATGTAGCTTTTTGAGGAACTGTCAAACTTTCCCACAGCAGCTGCACCATTTCACATTCCCAGTGGAAGAAAATGAAAACAGCAAGAGGCTAAGGAAGTAGCCCAAAGCCACGTAGCTCACAAGCGGCTATGTGGAGATTTGAACTCAGGCAGTCCCCTGCTCCGGAACTGCTGGCCTGAGTTATTAGACTGTACTCCCTCCCATGTATGTTCTCTGAATTCATTTGGAGAATTTTCTTTCTTTTTTTTGTTTTGTTTTTTTGAGACAGAGTCTCTCTGTCACCCAAGCTGGAGTTCAGTGGCACAAGTTTGGCTCACAGCAACCTCCACCTCCCAGGTTCAAGCAATTCTCCTGCCTCAGTCTCCCAAGTAGCTGGGATTACAGGCATGTGCCACCACCACGCCTGGCTAATTTTTGTATTTTTAGTAGAGATGGGGTTTCGCCATGTTGGCCAGGCTGGTCTCAAACTCCTGACCTCAGGTCATCTGCCCGCCTTGGCCTCCCAAAGTGCTGGGATTACAGGTGTGAGCCACCGCACCCAGCCTGGAAAATTTCTGAGAATTAATCGCAGACACAAGTCCTATAAACCATTCATATAAAAGTCCTCCAAGTCTAGGCCAGAGCTACCTTACTTCCTTCTCCTTGAAACGGAACACTGCTGGGGGTGAGGGGGCAGGGATGGACCCACCACCCCTTTCTTGCACCTCCGAGTTGTGGGCGACAGTTATTAATGCCTCCCTGGCAACTGTCCAGCTCCCTTTTTTTGATGATTATTATTTTATTCAGCGAGATTAATGTGCCAGGTCAGAGCGTAATCCAGCCTGTAGAAAGTGATGTGAATAGTCTTCCCCAAGATAAATTGCAGGCTTGGAAAAGGTTCACAGCCTTTCCTTGCCTGTCTGAGTGCTCTCCCGAATCCTCATCAATCCTTGTCTGGGGAGAAGAAAAGGATGGGTCTTCATCTGCAGCTGGGGTGGGGATGCGGGGGAAAGACACATTTGTCAGAGACCCCTAATGGCTCACAGCACAGATGCTCTTTCCTGGGCCTCTGCACCATCCACTGAGAGGGTGGGTTGGTTTTTAATATTATAATTATTATATTGAAAGCGCTTTTGGTATTTGGGTTGGTTGATGGCCCTGACGTGTGAGGCTGGGTGAGCCACCTTGTCTGGGGACTTTGGGAATCTCTCCATTTTCTGCTTTTTCTTAATCATCCCACTGCCAACACCAATTCCCACGTGACTTGCAATGCTGGAGGGTCTGTCTGGAATCCTCACACCTGGGTCTTCTAGGAGAACTGTACTCGTTGGCCAGCCAAGACGGGTTAAAGATGGCATCGGTGGATCTTCAGCCTCAACCCCAGAACCATCACACTGGCTGGGTGTCTTGAGCTGCCACTTGTCATTATACATACAGATAGCTTTTTTTGGGGAGGGGGGTGGGCAGGGTTTCATTGCTGTTGTCCAGGCTGGAGTGCAGTGGCCTGATCTCAGCTTATCGCAGCCTCAACTTCCCAGGCTCCAGTGACCCTCCCACCTCAGTACCCAACATGCCACCAAGCCCAGCTAACTTTTAAATTTTTTGTAGAGATGGGGTCTCACTGTCTTGCCCCAGGCTGGTCTCGAACTCCTGGGCTCAAGCGTCCTCCCACTTCGGCCTCCCAAAGTGTTGGGATTACAGGCGTGAGCCACTGTGTCTGGTCCAGATAACTTCTGTATAACTCATATGTCTTGCACTTGCCTGGCCTGGCTCTTACTCCGCCTCTCTGACATCATCATCCACGACTCTGTCTCTTGCTCACTCAGGACCAGCCGTGCTGGTGACAAAGCACCCAGTGCCTGCCTTCTCAGGCTTTTGCTCTTGCTGTTCGCTCTCCTGGGAGCAGTTTTTTGCCCAGTGTTCCCATGGGTGTCTCCTTCCTGTCATTTGGATCTTGACTCCAATGTCACCACCTCTGAAAATTCCTCCTTAGCCGCCCTGCTGAGAGTGGTTTTCCCTACCCTGCTCTATTCCACCATCATTTTATATCTTCCTAGCGTGTACCAGTATCTGAAATAATCAGATTGTTTGTCTTTATTAATTTTCTGTCCTTCCCCACGAGATTGTGAACTCAAAAAGACCTAGGGGTCTTTGCTCTTGACTCACAGGGAGTGTACCACTGTGGGCTGAACTCAGCGCTTCAGTGGGGCACTGTGGCTCATGCCTGTAATCCCAGCACTTTGAGAGGCTGAGGTGGGAGGATCACTTGAGCCTAGGAGTTCGAGACCAGCCTGGCAACATAGTGAGACCCCATCTCTACAAAAAATTAAAAACTTATCCATGCATGCTGTCATGTGCGTGTAGTCCCAGCTACTCAGGAGGCTGAGGTAGGAAGATTGCTTGAGCCAAGGAAGTTGAGGCTGCAGTGAGCTGAGACTGTGCCACCACATCCCAACCTGAGCAACAGAATGAGACCCTGTCTCAAAAAAAAAAAAAAGCCTCACATTAATGATCTATTAGATGGTTTCAAACCAGGCCAGGGCTGAGTGTAGTGGCTCACGCCTGTAATCACAACACTTTGGGAGGCAGAGACAGGCGGATCCCTTGAGGGCAGGAGTTTGAGACTGGCTAGACAACATGGCAAAACCCTGTCTCTACTAAAAATACAAAAACTAGTTGCATGTGGTGGTGCACACCTGCAATTCCAGCTACTTGGGAGGCTGAGGTGGGAGGATCACTTGAGCCAGGAGGTGGAGGTTGCAGTGAGCCAAGATTGTGCCACTACACTCCAGCCTGGGTGACAGAGCGAGACTCTGTCTCAAAAAGTAAAGAAAAACAAAAACCCAAAACTAGGCCAGCTTATTTCCCACCACATAGAGTTCCCCTCAGCTACTGCCCCTGTCTCACCAATTCTGCTGATGTTGTTCAGGGCCTGTTTGCTTATAGGGGCAGTGCTAGATCCTGAGAATATAAAAATAAGTAAGACATCACTTTGTCCACTTACTTGATACTCTGTGGATGAAACTTGGTTTTATATTAACCTAACCCAAACCTGGGTAAGAAGGCAAATCCTCTGTCTCAGAAACATACATAGAAACCTATCATATATTCCTCCTCCTATAATACTAATACTAATTATTCAACATTTGACGTGTCCACACTGCCTCTTCCTTTTATGAAACGAGGGGTGGGTGCAGTGGCTCATGCCTGTAATCCCAGCACTTTGGGAGGCTGAAGCAGGCGGATCACCTGAGGTCAGGAGTTCGACACCAGCCTAGGAACATGGTGAAACCCCATCTGTACTGAAAAAAATACAAAAACTAGCTAGACGTGGCAGTATATGCCTGTAATCCCAGCTACTCCAGAGGCTGAGGCAGGAGAATTGCTTGAACCCAGGAGGCGGAGGTTGCAGTGAGCCAAGGTTGCGCCACTGCACTCCAGCCTGGGCGACAGAGTGAGACTCCATCTCCAAAAAAAAACAAGTTCCCCTTACCCCGAGATCCCAGAGCTCTGCTGTCTAATATTAGCTATAGGCCACGTGTGGCTCTCTAAATTTAAATTAATTACGTTTAAAATTGAGTTCCTCAGTCACACCAACCATGTTTCAAGAACTCAAATGCAGATATGGTTCACAGCTACTGGGGTGGACAACATAGAGGTAGAACATTTCTATCCATGCAGAAAGCACTATTCTAGAATGTTCTTAGGACAGAGTTTAGTTCAGCTTCCCAAAAGTAAAGGTATCAGATGGAGAAACATAAAAGTGGGGTTTTGTCTAAGAACTCTCTACAAATCCCTTGTGCAGGGAGACAATACTGCAGGATAGAAAGAACACAGGCCACGCCGGGTGCCGTAGCTCACACCTGTAATCCCAGAACTTTGAGAGGTTGAGGTGGGCAGATCACGAGGTCAGAAGTTCGAGACCAGCCTGGCCAACATAGTGAAACCCCGTCTTTACTAAAAATGCAAAAATTAGCCAGGCATGGGTGGCGTTCGCCTGTAGTCCCAGCTACTTGAGAGGCTGAGGCAGAAGAATCACTTGAACCTTGGAGGTGGAGGTTGTGGTGAGCTGAGATCACACCATTGCACTCCAGCCTGGGTGACAAGAGTGAAACTCCGTCTCAAAAAAAAAAAAAAAAAAAATCCCTACATTTTCCGGGCTTTGGATCCAGCACTTTTGCTCTCAAAGTGGTTTCCCATTGATGGAGGCATCTTCGCTCCTGGAGGTCATGCCTTCCCCTCTGCCCACCTGCTCTTCCCCCCATCAGACATCTGTCTATGCCAGGGCAGGTCTGAGTATTCTAGGTCTCAGCTGTGGTTTCGGCTGCATAACATTCTGTGTGTAAAGACACAAGTGCCGCATCCTGGAATAAGAACTTCAAGAGGAGCCAGCTATACTGTTCCAACTACCCACACACGGGAGTGATTCCCAACTAGGGGGATGTGGCAGTTTCTGGAGTCATTTTTAGTTGCCACCATTGGAGGTGGGGGCTGCTATTGGTATTTAGTGGACAGAGAGCAGGGGTGCTGCTGAATATCCTACAGTGCACAGGACAGACCCCCACTGCAACCAAGAATTATCCAGCCTTACATGTCAGTAATGCTGAAGTTGAGAAACTCTGGGTTAAATGTGTGCCCTATGGCCCAGGGTCAGCTCCCCAGATGTTGTGGACTGAATTGTGCCCCCCAAAATATATATGTTGGAGTCCAAACCCCAGGACCTTAGAATTTGGCTATATTTGGAAATAGTGTCTATAAAGACAGCCAGACGTGGTGCCTCATGCCTGTAATCCCAGCACTTTGGGAGGCCAAGGCAGGTGGATCACTTGAGGTCAAAAGTTTGAGACCAGCCTACCCAACATGGTGAAACTCTGTCTCTACTAAAAATACAAAAATTAGTCAGGTGTGGTGGTGAGCACCTGTAATCCCAGTACTTGGGAGGCTGACGTAAGAGAATCACTTGAACCCGGGAGGTGGAGATGGTACCACTGCACTCCAGCCTGGGCAACAGAGCAAGGCTCTGTCTCCAAAAAAAATAATAATAATTAACTTAGAATGAGGTCACTAGTGATGAAGGGCAGGCAAGCCCCAAAGAAGGACTTGGACCGTGAGTGTTCTTGGCTTTGCCTAAGAAAGAATTCAAGGGTGAACCAGTGGTAGGTTGAAGAAGGTAGCTTTATTGAAGAGGCATGACAGCTCAAGCCATGTTACAGCACCGTGACTGCTCCTGCAGAGCAGGGCTGCCCTATAGGCAGAGAGTAGCTCCTCAGGGCAGCTTTGCAGTCATATTTATACCTACTTTTAATCATATGTAGATTAAGGGGCAGTTTATGCAGAAATGTCCAGGGAAGGGGTAGTCATTTTTGGATCATTGGGTCGTGGTCATGGAAAGGGGTGGTAACTCCTGGGTGTTGCCATGGCAATGGCAAACCGACATGGCACACTGGTGGGCATGGCTTATGGAAAGCTGCTTCCCCCGTCCCTGTTCTAGGTAGCTCTCGATTTGGCCCCATATCTGAGCCCCACCTCTGGAGTCAAGTCCCATCTCCTACCTCACTAGGATGGGCCCTGGTCCCATAGGACTGGTCTCCTTGTAAGAAGAGGAGATTGAGACACAGACAGGTACAGAGGAAAGATCACGTGAGGACACAGGGAGAAAATGGCCACCTACCAGCCAAGGAGAGAGAGGCTTCAGAAGGAGCCAGGCCTGCCAACACCTTGAACTCTGTCTTCCAGCCTCCAGAACTGGGAGAAAAGAAATTTCTGTTGTTTAAGGCACCCAGTGTGTGAGACCCTATTATGACATCCCTAGGGAACTAGTCTACCTGCAGATCAGCTTAGCCGCAGTCCTTTTCTCTTTTGAGAGTGTTTCTGCATTCATTCAAATGTTTCCCAACTTTTTTTTATTTTCAGACAGTCTTACTCTGTTGCCTAGACTGGAGTTCAGTGGCATGATCTCAGCTTGCTGCAACCTCTGCCTGAGTATCTGGGATTTCAGGTCCACACCACCATGCCCAGCTAAGTTTTGTATTTTTAGTAGAGATGGGGTTTCACCATGTTGACCAAGCTGTCTCAAACTCCTGACCTCGTGATTTGCCCACCTTGACCTCCCAAAGTGCTGAGATTACAGGCATGAGCCACTGCACCTGGCCCCAACTTGTTTTTGTTTCTGTTTTTGTTTTGAGATGAAGTCTCGCTCTGTCACCTAGGATGGAGTGCAGTGGCACGATAGCTCACTGCAAACTCTGCCTCCGAGGTTCAAGCGATTCTTGTGCCTCCGCCTCCCAAGTAGCTGGGACTGCAGTTGTAAGCCACCACACTTGGCTACTTTTTGTATTTTTAGTACAGACTAAGTTTCACCATATTGGCCAGGCTATGAGCCACTACACCTGGCCTGTTTCCCAACTTTTTACCACTGTCAAATTATTGAGGATGCTTTATTTTTTAATAGGTAGTACAATCATAAAGTTCAAAGATCAAAACTTTAAAGACAGAATATGAGAAATGTCTCCTTTCCTCTCATGGCCCCAGACACCCACTTCCCCTACTAGAGGATATAGTATTACCCCTGGATCTTTTCATAGCTGTTATATACACATAGAAGCAGGCCAGGCACCATGGCTCACTCCTGTAATCCCAGCACTTTGGGAGGCTGAGGCAGGTGGATCACTTGAGGTCAGGAGTTCAAGACCAGCCTGACCAACATGGCAAAATCCCATGCCTACTAAAAATACAAAATTTAGCCAGGCATGTTAGTGCACACCTGTAATTCCAGCTGCTTGGGAGGCTGAGGTACGAGAATGGCTTGAACCTGGGAGGCAGAGGTTGCAGTGAGCCAAGATTGTGCCACCACACTCCAGCCTGGTCCACAGAGCACGACTCTGCCTAAAAAAAAAAAAATAAGCAAATATATGTGTATGTTCTTTTTACTCACCTTTATATATTCAGATGGTATGGTAACATTCTATATACAGCACCCGCCTTGCTTTTATTACCTCCCCATCAATCTTGGAGTTGTTCTGGATAAATACATAGAGAAAACACTGCACAGTGGTTAGATGTGTGGACCCTGGAGCCAGATTGCCTGTGTTCAAATCCTGTTTGAGAAACCCTTTGCCATTTACCAGTTTTGGAACCTTAGCAAGGTAGTTTGCATCTCTTGCATTCATTTTCTCATCTGTAAAATGGAATCATAATAGTACCTATCTGTATGATTATTATTATTTGAGACAGGGTCTCAATCTGTCACCCAGTGTGAAGTGCAATGGCATGATCTTAGTTCATTGCAATCTCAGCCTCCCAGGCTCAAGTGATTCTCCCACCTCAGCCTCCTGAGTAGCTGGAACCATAGATGTGTCTCACTATGCCCAGGTAATGTTTCATATATTTCTTTCTTTGGTAGAGACAGGGTTTCACCATGTTGCCCAGGCTGGCCTCAAATTCCTGAGCTCAAGCAATCGACCTGCCTCAGCCTCCTTGAGTGCTGGGATTACAGAGATGAGCCTCTGTGCCCAGTCCAATCCTAATAGTACCTATCTGTATTAGTTTTCATTTACTGCCTGACAAATGATTGCTTAGAAAACACTTATTTATTAGTTCACATTTATTAGGTCGTCGGGGCTTTTGAGTTTTCTACAAAGGGTCTCACAAGGCCACAATCAAGGTGTTGGCCAGTCTGGGCTCTTATCTGAAGGTTCTGGAGACAAGTCTACTTCCAGGCTTATTAAAGTTGTTGGCAGAATCAGTGCTGTATGGTTGTAGGACTTGAGGTCCCCCATCCTTGGTGGCTGCCAACTAGGTCACTCTCAGGTCCTAGAAGCCACTCTCTAGGCCTTGTACACAGTTGCCACCATCTTCAAGCCAAAAGCAGAGTGCTAGTTCTTGTGTTTGACATCTCCCTGACTTACTTCTCCCCCAGCCCAAGAAAACTCTGCTTTTAAAGGGCTTAGGTAATTAGATTAGATTCACTGGGACAGCCTTCCTGCTAACTAACTAAAGGGTAACTGATTAGTAACCTTAATTATATCTGCAAAATCCTTTTTATCGTATGGCCTGTAATATGAACCAGATGTGATAGCTCATTACCTTCACAGTCCTGGGCATTAAGATGGGAAATTTGGTGGGTGCCCACCACACTACCTCAGAGGGTTGTTGTGAAAATACAATTGCACATCTCCTAGTATTCAATATATACAAGTTAACTGTATCTTTTTTAACAGCTGGTTGTGCATATTATGGAAGTTGTTTGGATTTATCAAGGATATTTTAAAGGGATTCCTCAGCTGGGCATGATGGCTCATGCCTATAATCCCTTTTTTGGTAGAGACAGGGTTTCACCATGGGAGGCCAGTGTGGGCAGATCACCTGAGGTCACCTCGTCTTTACTAAAAATATGTACCTGTCCCTTGGAACATACGGTCCAGTGATGAAAATGATGACTTGGATAATTAGGCATAGTGTGGTGATACAGTTTGGATGTTTGTCCCCTCCACATCTCATGTTGAAATGTGATTCCCCAATGTTGGAGGTGACGCCTAGTAGCAGGTGTTTGGGTCATGGGGGTGAATCTCATGTGAATGATGTGGTATCCTCCCCAAGGTAATGAGTGAGTTCTTGCTCTATTAGTTCATGCACGAGCCGGCTGTTTAAAAGAGCCTGACATCTCTTTTGCTTATTCTCTCACCATGTGACACACCTGCTTCCCTTCACCTTCTGCCATGAGTAGAAGCTTCCTGAAGCTTCACCAGAGGCCTAGCAGATGCAGGTGCCATGCTTTCCCTACAATCTGCAGAACCATAAGCCAAAATAAACCGCTTTTCTTTATAAATCACCAGTCTCGGCCTTGCGTGGTGGCTCACGCCTGTAATCCCAGCACTTTGGGAGACCAGGGCAGGCAGATCATTTGAGGTCAGGAGTTTGAGACCAGCCTGACCAACATGGTAAAACCCTGTCTCTACTAAAAATACAAAAAAAATGACTGGGCACAGTGGCTCACATCTGTAATCTCAGCACTTTGGAAGGCTGAGGTGGGCGGATCACCTGAGGTCATGAGTTTGAGTCCAGCCTGGCCAACATGGTGAAACCTTGTCTTTACTATAAATTAAAAAATCAGCCATGCGTGGTGGCTGTCACCTATAGTCCCAGCTACTTGGCGGCTGAGGCAGGAGATTCACTTGCACCCAGGAGGCAGAGGTTACAGTAACACCACTGCCCTCCAGCTTGGGTGACAGAGTGAGACTGTCTCAAAAAAAAAAAAAAAAAAAGGCTTTAAAAATGGAAAAAATTAGCTGGCACAGTGGTGCGTGCCTGTAATCCCAGCTACTTGGTGGGGCTGAGGCAAGAGAATTGCTTGAGCCCAGGAGGCAGAGGTTGTAGTGAGCCGAGATCATGCCACTGCACTCCAGCCCAGGCGACAGAGTGAGACTCCATCTCGAAAAAGAAAATAAAGTACCATTTGATGGATAAAACAGAGGCTCGGGGAGGCTAGCCAGTTTGTGAAGGGTCACTGTGCTGGAAGGTAGACTCCACTCAGCTTGACAGGGTGACAATAAGAATAACAGATGATACATCTAGGGTTCTCTTCTTGTTTGTGTACTTACCCACTGTACGAAGGCCTTACTTGTGTGATTTCATTTGGTCTTCTCAGCAATACTCTAAGAAGGTAGGTGCTGTTATTGTTCCCGTTCCACAGATGAGGAAACTAAGGGCCAGCAAAGGAATGCCACCCATCGGTGAGCAGCAAAGCCAGGGGATGCTGAGCCCGGGGGTGCCTGTCTGCCTGCAGCTATTAGCGAAGATGTCCCTTTTCTCATCATCATGTTTTACTGGAACAGAAGAGAAAGCCAGCGAGATACTCATCTTTAGCAATGCTCATATGACCTAATATTTAGTGGGCTCTATGCTTTTGCAAAATGTACCTCCCTTTCTGTTGCCAGGAAGATTCTAGAACGTGTAGCAAGAAAAGCAAGTAATTGTCTTTCTCTGGTAGCCCTGTGGAATCGTCAAAAGAGCACATACTATACTCTAAAATTAAACCTAGATGCAAATTCTAGCTCCTTCTGTCTCTGGGACCTTGATTAAACTCATTGAGCCCCAGTGTCTCTGTCTTTAAAACGATAATAGCAGGACTTAACTCATAACACTGTTGTGAGAATTAAATGAAATAACAAAGTCAAGCACTGGCTGGTTAGTTAATTACTGTCATTCCGAGGAAGATAAGTGAGTAAGAAAGTTAGTCTAACCGAAGTCAGGAGGGAACAAAATACCGTTTACCAAACTATGTTTCTGGCCCCTTAGGGAGATGTTCATAGGCATTTTATTGGCTTGTTTGTTTATTTGTTTTCTGTGTTTCTTTTGAGACAGAGTCTCACTCTGTCGCCCAGGCTGGAGTGCAGTGGGCTCACTGCAACCTCTGCCTCCCAGGATCAAGTGATTCTCCTGCCTCAGCCTCCTGAGCAGCTGGGATTACAGGTCCCCACAACCATGCCTGGCTTATTTTTGTATTTATAGTAGAGGTGGAGTTTCCCCATGTTGGCCAGGCTGGTCTCGAACTCCTAACGTCAAGTGATGCACCTGCCTTGGCCTCCTAAAGTGCTGGGATTACAGGCGTGAACCACTGCACTCATCCTAATAGGCATTTTATAGAAAGCTGTTCAATGGTCAAATAACTCTGAGAAATGCTCTGTACATTATCCCCCACTCATATATTCACATAGTAAAGTCTCTGAGAAATCCCGCAGTAAAGAAATTCATTTCACTGTTTTCTCTGACACATTCCCAACTTATTAAGCATGGATCCCTTTTACTGAGGAGCACAATATCTTGCAGACTCTAGTTCAGGAGTTGGCAAACTACAGGTGGGCCCAGTGCTTGTTTTTGTGACTGAAGTTCTATTGGAAACCAGCCATGTCCATTTATGTATGCATTGTCTGCCCCTGCTTTGTCACTGTACTGTGGCAGAGTTGAGGAGTGACGACTCACAAAGTCATGTCTCTGTGGCTCACAAAGCCTACAATATTTACTGTCCGGTCCTTTAAAAGCAAAGTTTGCTAACCCTGAAGTTAGTGTAAAGATGGGGACAGACGTTGGGAATGATGTGGCCACAAGACAGACAATGCCACCAGGACCTGGGAGAAGCAAAGAATGACTTTCTTCTCTAGAGTCTCCAGAGGGAGTGTGGCTCAGCCAACACTTCAATTTGTGCCCAGGGAAACTCATTTTGGACTTCCAGACTCCAGACCTGGGAGAGAATAAATTTCTGTTGTTTCAAGCCACTCAGCATGTGGTAATTTCCTACAGTAGCCACAAGAAACTAATGAACAGGCTGGCTAGGTGCAGTGGCTCACATCTGTCATCCTAGCACTTTGGGAGGCCGAGGCAGGAGAATCACTTGAATCCAGGAGTTCGAAACCAGCCTGGGCGGCATGGTGAAACTCCATCTCTACCAAAAAAAAAAAAAAATTAGCCTAGCATGGTAGCACCTGTCTATAGACCCAGCTACGCAGGAGGCTGAGGTGGGAGAATCTCTTGAGCTTGGGAGGCAGAGGTTGCAGTGAGCCGGGATCATTCCACTGCCCCCCAGCCTGGGCAACAGAGCAAGACCCTGTCTCAACAAAAAAAAAATTAAAAACAAATACACAGGTGTTTATGCCAGTTGTATTTGTCAGAGAAGAGAAGGAAACTGGTCCATCTCATGAGCGGCATTCACAACAGCAGAGGAAACGCCTGGTCTTGTTATGCCAGCAAGCAGTGGAGATTATAGAGGCCTCCGGGCGCGGCCGGCACCACCTGCCACTGGGGTGATGTTTTACACTCTCCCTCCTCTTGTTCCAGTTGTCATTAGTTGCTTGTATATATCTCAGGTTTTTCATTTTTAGGTTATTTTTGAATATTTTACAATTATAAAAGATCTCAACTACACAGAAAATGATATATAATAGAGATCTCCGCACCTATCATTGAGATTCAAAAGATGTGAAACTTTTCCATGCTTGCTTCAGATCTTCTTCTTTCCTTTTAGAGAAAGAAAAGCCACTCCACTGCCCCCACTTACATCTGCTGTATTGTTTCCTGTCTGTATTAATTAGGGTATCCCAGGTGCTGCTGCCAACACCACCAAAGTCTCAAAGGTGTAGCCCAGCATTCTTTTCAGCTCATCATAGTCCAGGGTAAGTTGGCCAACGTGCTCTGCTCCACGCAGTCATTTAGGGATCATGGCTTCTTCCATGGCGTGAAATCAACATCCCCCCTGATGTTCAGTTTCTCAACTTGAAATGTACATAAAAGTCATCTGGAGAGTTTTGAGTAGCAGCATCAGGGGGCCAATGAGGGAAGGAAAACTGGAAAATTGCATGAAAGGTTTTTTGGCCCACGCTAGTGGCACAGACCACTTTCACCCACATTCTTCCCTTGGCTAGGACTCAGAAGGCTCCACCGAACAGTGGAGAATCTGGGAAATTTGTCTTGCTGAGAGCCTAGGGAAGATTAAGTGGGACTTGGGGAACCCATGACAGTATCTCTGCCACATCCTTTGAAATGTGTATTCCTTCTCTCGTTCCCTGGAGGTTACCACTAATTCTTTACTTTTGCCACACATATTTATGTCCATAAGCAAAATATGGTGTTGGTTTTGGTGCATAAGAAATTAACGTAGCTTATATTCTACGTACATCCTTTTGCAACTTGTGCTGTTACACAGTGTTGTGTTTTTGAGGTTTGTGTGTATTCTTGCTTCTCAAAGTGTGGTCCCTGGACTAGCAGCATGAGCATCTGGCAACTTGTTAGGAACATAAAGCCTCAGACCTTACCCCAGACCCATGGATTCAGAAACTGTGGAGGTGAGGCCAGCAGTCTGTGCTGTACCAAACCCTCCAGGTAATTTGAATGCACACTGAAGTTTGATAACCACAGATCTTTAATAGTATGTGGAGCTCTAGTTCTCAGCTTATTCATTATTCAACAATGTATAATACTCCTGTGTTTATTCATCCATTTCTCTAACTCATGAGCAGTTAGATTGTTTCTTTATTTTTTACCATTATGTATAGTACAGTAATGATCATCTCACTACATATGCACAAGTTTCTCTAATATTGCCATCTAGAAATGAAATTGTTGAATTTTAGGACTGAGTATCTTCAGCTTTATCCAGAATACCCAGACAGTTCTTTCTCAAGAGGCTACAGCAGGCTGGGTGCAGTGGCTCACGCCTGTACTTTGGGAGGCCAAGGCGGGCAGATGACTTGAGCCCAGGAGTTGGAGACCAGCCTGGGCAGCATGGCAAAACCTTGTCTCTATAAAACATACAAAAATTAGCCAGGCATGATGGTGCCCACCTGTAGTTCCAGCTAGTCAGGAGGCCGAAGTGAGAGGATTGCTTGAACCTGGGAAGTAGAGACTGCAGTGAGTCACGATTGCACCACTGCACTCCATCCTGGTGATGAAGTGAAACTCTGTCAAAAACAAATTTACACTTCTTTTAATGCTGGGTACAAATTGTTTTTTCTTGTTTTCATTTAAGCTTTTAGCATTACTTTGAAATCCCTCATCTTCAAGAGGTACCAGAAGCACATTATCAAGAAAAGGTTAAGAAATTGTCTGTCTGTTTTTTTTTTTTTTTAAGAAGTTTTAGATTTAAACGTGGATACAGAACCTGGCTTCATCACATCCTCTATCACCCACTGCTTGGTGGTTTACTTCTTGATGTTTGATTTTTCCTTTCCTAACAGAGGCAATGGCTGGCAGTTTTGTCTTCCTGATCTTGATGGGGAGTGCCTCTAGGATCCCTGTAACTGACAAGGTTCTCCAGAGAAACAGAACCAGTAGAATATATATACATAGAGAGATTTATTTTAAGGAATTGCCTTGTAGGACTGAAGGGGCTGGAAAATCTGAAATCTATAGAACAGGCTAGCAGGCTGAAAACTCTTAGGAGGAGTTGATGCTGCAGTTTTTTGTTTGTTTGTTTGAGACAGGGTCTCGCTCTGTTGCCCAGGCTAGAGTGCAATGGCGCAATCTCGGCTCACTACAACCTCCATCTCCCAGGTTCCAGCCAAGTCTCATGCCCCAGCCTCCTGGGTAGATGGGACCACAGGCGTGAGCCATCACACCAGCTAATTTTTGTATTTTTAGTAGAGATGGAGTTTTGCCATGTTGGCCAGGCTGATCTCTAACTGCTGGCCTCAAGTGATCTGCCTGTCTTGGCCTCCCAAGGTGCTGGGATTACAGGCATGAGCCACCGTGCCCAGCCCTGATGCTGCAGTCTTCAAACAGAATTTATTCTTCTTCGGGGAAACTTCAGTCTTGTTCTTGTGGCCCTTCAGCTGATTGGATGAGGTTCACCCAGGATATCAAGGAAAATCTTCATTGCTTAAGTCAACCGATTGTAGCTGTTAACCACATCTACAAAGTACCCTCACAGCAACACCTAGATCAGTGTTTGATTGCATAACTAAATACTGTAGCCTAGCTAGCTGAATCGAGACATGAAACTAAACATATAGTCCTGCATTAAACAAGAGGCCAGCTTTGGAGCCGGCGCTGATGTTTTATCATGTTAAGATAAGTATCTGTCCTGGCTGGACGCTGCAGCTCTTGCCTATAATTTCAGCACTTTGGGAGGTCAAGGTGGGCAGATCACGTGAGGCCAAGAGTTCGAGACCAGCCTGGCCAACATGGTGAAAACCCATCTCTACCAAAAATACAAAACTTAGCCAGGCATGGTGATGCACACCTGTAATCCTAACTACTCGGAAGGCTGAGGCACGAGAATAGCTTGAACCTGGGAGGCGGAGATTGCAGTGAGTCAAGATCGCACTATTGCACTCTAGCCTGGGTAACAGTGAGACTCTGTCTCAAAAAAAAGAAAAAGTATCTATCTAGTCTAATCTATGAAAATGTTTAAAATTAAAGATGGTTGTTATGGTCAGGCACAGTGGCTCATGTCTATAAATCCTAGCAGTTTAGGAGGCTGAGGCCAGGAGTTTGAGACCCAGCCTGGGCAACATAGTGAGACCCCTTCTCTACAAAAAATTAATTAAAAAATTAGCTGAGCAGAGCAGTGCACACCTGTAGTCCCAGCTATTCAGGAGACTGAGGCAGGAGGATCCCTTGAGCCTGGGAGTTCGAGGCTGCAGTGAGCCAAGATCATGCCACTATACTCCAGCCTGAATGACACAAGAGACTCCGTCTCCAAAAAAAAATAACAGGTTGTTGAATTTGACCAAAAAGCATTTAATTTTTCTCCTTCCATCTGTTGCTATGAAGAGCTGCATCATTAGATTTTCTTTTAATCCTTGCGTTGAATGGACCCCTCTTGATCGTGACGTTCTATTCTTTGAATATACTTCTGGATTCCGTGGGCCACGTTCTATTCTTTGAATGTACTTCTGGATTCTGTGAGCCACTATTCTGCTGGGAGTTTTGCAACCTCATTTGTAAATGTTCCTAAGTGTTCCTCTCCCTCTTTAGGGGCCTTCCCAGAAATGGCTCTCATCACTTTCACTTAGATCTCATTGGCCACTACTCAGTCACACTTACTGCATGGCAAGCTGGGGAGTGTTGTCTTGTGGCTGGGTGCCAGTGGCCCTAAGTAAAGATTGAGATGCTTCTTTTGAAAGAGGAAGGGGAGAAGGGATATCGGGAGGCACTAGCAATCTGTGTACTGGGGTGACTGTCCCTTGTTTGTAAGTGAGAATCTGGAGGCTCAGCAAGGGGTATTCACTCATCCAGGGTCACACAGCAAGTCTGTGGCAGGGCTGTGACTTGAGAGGCCAGGTCTTCCAGATGCCAAGGGGGATGCCCGTAGGGACCCGTGATAGTAATAAAATAAGAAATATTAGATGATAATGTGATGGAGTAATAATACGTATCCAGTGTCCCTAGTACTAGTCTAAATGCTTCATTAAAGTGAACTCATTTCATTCCACAATAATCCTATGAGGTAGGCACTCTTAATTCCCCCAATTTGCAGATGAGGAAACTGAGGCACAGAGAATGTCAGTGACTTGCCTGAGTATGTAACAGGGCTTGGACTCTGGCAGTCACACTCAGCCACTGCATGATTCTGTCTCTCCGCACACCATTCCCCACCCCCACTCCCCTGACCCAGGGACCGCAACTCAAACAGCAGCAGCAGTTGCTCCCTGTGCACCCACGGAACCATCGAACCTGCTCCCCACCAGCCCAGGCGCCACACACCCTCGTCCCCAGCCTCCTTACGTCCTCCTCCCTCCACTATCCCGGTACCCTCCTATTCTGTCTGTGGGGCCTGCACCTCACTGTTATCTTGAGTCTGTGTTTTTGTTTTGAGACAGGGTCTTGCTCTGTCACCCAAACTGGTATGTTTTGGTGTGATCGTGGCTCACTGCAGCCTCAGACTCCTGGGCTCAAGAGATCTGAGTAGCTGGGGCTACAGGTGCACACCACCACACCCAGCCAATTTTTTAAATTTTTTTTCTTTACTTTTCTTTTCTTTTTTGAGACAGAGTCTCACTCTGTCACCAGGCTGGAGTGCAGTGGTGCAATCTTGGCTCACTGCAACCTCTGCCTCCTGGGTTCAAGTGATCCTCCTGCCTCAGCCTCCAGAGTAGCTGGGACTACAGGCATGTGCCACCACGCCCAGCTAATTTTTTTTGTATTTTGAGTAGAGACCAGGTTTCACCACGTTGGCCAGGATGGTTTTGATCTTTTGACCTCGTGATCCGCCTGCCTCAGCCTCCCAAAGTGCTGGGATTACAGGCGTGAGCCACCGCTCCTGGCCTTTTTTTTTTTTCTTTTTGAGACAGAATTCGCCCTTGTCACCCAGGCTGGAGTGCAATGACGTGATCTCACTGCAACCGCTGCCTCCCAGGTTCAAGCAATTCTCCTGCCTCAGCCTCCCAAGTAGCTGAGATTACAGGCTCCCGCCAGCACACCCAGCTAATTTTTGTATTTGTAGTAGAGATGGGGTTTCACCATGTTGGCCAGACTCGTCTTGAACTCCTGACTTCAGGTGACCCACCTGCCTTGGCCTCTCAAACTGTTCACGAGCCACCATGCCTGGCCTAATTTTTTAATTTTTTGTAGCAACAGGGTCTTGCTGCATCGCCCAGGCTGGTGTTGAACACCTGGCCTCAAGCGATCCTCCTGCCCTGGCCTCCCAAGTGCTGGGATTACAGGTGTGAGCCGCTGCGTCCAGCCTTTATTTTCTGTTGCTGTCCTTTTGTTTTGTTTTTCCCTTCACTCTGCTCCCTGGAAGACTCCCAAAGACTACATTCTGCCACCAAGAGAGGCAGCAGGGACAGGGCCCCAGCAGGCACCTGGGATTTCCCACACCCCACCCTCTACTGAGTGAAGATGGTGGGGAGGTTTTGTGTTATTTATTTATTTATCTAGTCCCGCCTGGTGCCACACCTCCCAAGCTGTTGTTCCCTCACTGGAGAAGATGAAAAACCACCTCAGACAATGGAAGACAAGGGTTGCCACGTGGCCCCGCAGTTTAATTTCCTTTAATTCATTTTATATTGAACCAAATGATACTGTTTGTTTTTAATGGCAAACACTCAGCACAGAGGAGGGGCGATCAGGCCTCCTCCTGGGGAAATTAGGAACACAGCTGCTATTGAAATTCTTGCCCCCTCTCCTGCCCTCCCCCTGGCCCCCCCTACCACTCCCACCACCAGCACTGGGCCTTTGGAAATTGATCTCCAGGTTGAAAGATTATACCTTTCACCAGCTCAGATGGTCACTGTCTGGTGAGCTGGCCTGGCTCCGCCCCAGCTGCCATCAGCCCCTTTTAGGATGGCCGCCCCATCCCAAGGTCCACCCTTCTCTGGTTATAACTGGATGCACGGGGCAGGGGCCATGGCTGTTCTCGGTGCCCCTCTCCCCTGCCCACTGCTGGTAATCCTGAGCAGGCACCTAGCCCTTGCCAGACCTATCCAGGGCCCTCCCTCAGGAACTGAGGAGCACAGAGACTGGGCACAGTTAGAGCTGAGTTTGTTCCTTCGTTCATTTATTCATTCATTCATCACCTGGGGGCAGCATCGCGGCTGCATCCCAGTGCTGCTCCATCAGAGGCTGCATTTGAACCAGATTCCCGGTGGTTCAGGTGCTGATGGGAGTAGAGCAGTGCTGATGAGAGGAGAGGTCCTTCCACTTTGGTCTGAAGCTTCAGGATCTGCTTCATGTGGCCTTGGGGGTCCAGTGCTTCTTTGAAGTCTGATAAGATCCACAGTCTTTCCAAAGCCCTCCCCTTTTTGCTGATGTGGGCCAGAGTCAGCTCCAGTTCTCACAGGTAAAGAGCACTCTGATGTGCCGCCAGCCTTTTTAGAAGAGGCTTTGGCCTGCTCAGGGCATCGGTGGGAGCCATGGCAAGATGCTCACTGCCCAATGTGGACGTTCCGAGGCCTCTCTGGTTCCTCAAAGGCTGGGCTTCACCCCTGCCCTCTTTTGCACAGACCATTAGAAAGACCTTCTTATTCTGCTGATTTAAAGAAACCAAGTCCCCAAACTGACCACTTCTGGGTCACATGACTTATCTTCTCATGTATTCATTCTGCAGATATTTATTGGACGCCACAGAGTGCTGAGCCCTGTGCTAGGCATGGGGTTCTGCAGACCAGGGATTTCCACCCTCAAGGCTCACAGTCCAGTGGGGTGTTAGAGGCAGGGAGGCAGTAACTCGAGGGCCCTCTGGGAAAACAGAGAAGGGACACCTAAACCAGCCCCCAGCAGAATCTTCCTAAAGAAGGTGACATCAGAGCTGAGTTTCAAAGCAGGGTTGGAAGTTACCCAGGCATTGCAAGGCCAAAAGGGCACACCAGGAGGAGGGGACGGCCGCAGCCACAGTGCAGAAGTGGAAAACAGTTTGGTGTGTGCGTTTTTCCAGATAAGTCCTGAACATCCCATCCCCACCAGACTCTAAGCTTCATGGGGCCAGAGATGACGTCTGCCCAGTGGCTCAGGGTAGGTGAGTGAGTGACTCTCAAATAAAGTGATGCGGGAACAGCAGTAGTTGGTATGAATTTGCACACAGGGCAAAGCAGGGTGGCTCATGTTCTTGGCTCCCAGACCCACCCTGACCTGCCTTTCCAAAGCACATCATGGGTATGTGGCGGCAACCCTGGCTCTGGAATGCTGGGGGAATTAATTAGCAAGCTAAGTGCTGATCATTTTGCTCTTCTTCAGCTGAATGATTAAGCGAGGCAGCCAGGCTCCCTGAGGGGGCTTAGAGGTGTCCATTTTGGCTCCCTGCTCCTGGGGGAGAAAAAGGGACTGCTGTGTGGGTTTCCTGCTTTTTGCTTCCACTGGGGTAGGAGGGGAATACCCTGCTTCCATATTTCCCCCAGATGTTTCTCCTTCCCTGGAGAGAAGAAAAGGTAGCAGACCCAAGATCTGGCCAGAGGGAGCCCACATGTCTCAACTTTCAGCTTGTCCAGAAAGGCTCCAGAGTAGATTGGAAAGAGCACTTGGGCTCTGGAGTCACGTGAATCTGAGCTGGAATTCTGGTTCCACCATGTCCATCAGTGTCACTTCCAGACGGTCACCTCCCTTCTCCGTGCCTCACTTTCCTCATCTGTAAAAAAAGAAAGTTATCCACCAGGCATGGTGGCTCATGCTATTCGGAAGGTTGTCTTTCCAGCTACTAGGAAGGCTGAGGTGGGAGGATGGCTTCAGCCCAAGAGTTGAAGTCCAGGCTGGGCAACACAGCAGGATCTCCATTTCAAAAAAAAAAGGAAATACTCCTTTTTACCTCTGGAGGTAGGGTGGAGACTGGAGGTGATTTAAAAAATAAATTGAAGCAATGCAGATGGAGGTGCTTTTAGCAATCCTGGCATATGTAAATGCTCAATGGGTGTATCTTTTTTTTCTTTTTTTGAGACAGAGTCTCATTCTGTCACACAGGTTGGAGTGCAGTGGTGCCATCTCGGCTCTCTGCAACCATCGTTTCCCAGGTTCAAGCAACCCTTGTGCCTCAGCCTCCTAAGGAGCTGGGACTACAAGCGCCCACTACCACACCTGGCTAATCTTGGTATTTTTAGTAGATATGGGTTTTTGCCATGTTGGCCAGGCTGGTCTCGAGCTCCTGACCTCAAGTGATCTGCCAGCTTTGGCCTCCCAAAGTGCTGGGATTATAGGCATGAGTTACCACACCCAGCCTGGTGTGTGTGTGCATGCCCACACACGTGCCCACACACGCACATCTTCCATCATGACCCTCGTGTGGAAATCCAGGCCCTGCTGCGGGGGCCTGGCAGCCCACCAAGGTTTTGCTGGCCTCTGGCTCTTCTCCTTGGGGCCCAGAAGTACCAAGATCAGAACCTTGAATGGAAGGAAGGAAAAGAAGGAAATGCTATGCTTACTAGTTACCGATCGGTGCCAGCCCTGATCTGGGTCCTAGGGCTGCCTGGTTTGAATCCTGGTTTTGCCACTAGCTGTGTACCCTCAGGTGAGTGAGTTCACCGGGTCAAACTCTGTTGCCTCTTCTGTGTACATGACTGATGATATTACCTGGCTCCAGGAGGAGCCCAGTAAGGAGCAAATGAGGTCATGAGATTTAGAACAGAGTTTTCAGTGCCTGCTCAGTCTTAGCTATTGGGGTAAGACCTGATCCTGACTTCAAGGGGCTGATGGAGAGGTGAGGCAGAGACACACAGAAGAACAAGAACAAGGCAGAGGGAGATGGCACCTGGAACACAGACTTACTCCCTGCTGCGGCCTTATCCAGGGTGCCGGGCACATAGCAGCCAACATAAATACACACTGAGTGACAGCACGGAGATGCAGGCAGAGGACAGGGATGGTGGAGGGAGGAGAGAAGGGGCAGCTCTCTGTCTCCTCATGGGTTTGACCAGATTACCGCAGGTCCCCGGGGCTCGGCAGACTTGTCACTACACTAAGTGAGGCCGGGAGGTGGCAGGGAGGTCCCTGCAGCCAGCCTTCTGTGTCTAGTCCTGTTCCTCTCTCTCCTTTTTTTTTTTTTTTTCTTGAGACAGGGTCTCACTCTGTCACCCAAGCTACAGTTCAGTGGCGTGATCTCGCCTCACTGCAACCTCTGCCTCCTGGGTTTAAGTGATTCTCCTGCCTCAGCTCCCAAGTATCTGGGATTACAGTCATCCACAACCACACCTGGCTAATTTTTGTATTTTTAGTAGAGATGGGGTTTTACTATGTTGGTCAGGCTGGTCTTGAACTCATGACCTCAAGTGATCCACCTGCTTCAGCCTCCCAAAGTGCTGGGATTACAGGTGTGAGCCACCGTGCTTGGGTAGGGCTGTTTCTATCTTCAGAGGAGGAAACCATCGTCCCAAAAGTTTCAGTACCTTGTCCATAATCCCACACCATTCAGAACCAAGGGAGTCCTTTAGGTTTTTGTCCTTTTTGGTTTTTTTCTTTTGAAACGGGGTCTCACTCTGTCATCCAGGTTGGAGCGCAGTAGCATGATCACGATTCATTGCAACCATGACCTCCCAGGCTCAAGCCATCTTTCCGCCTCAGCCTCCCCGATAACTGGGAGTACAGGCGCATGCCAGCACGCCTATTTTTTTGTATTGTTTGTAGAAACAGGGTTTTACCATGTTACCCAAGTTGGTCTTGAACTCCCCTGCGCTCAAGCAATCCACCCACCTTGGTCTCCCAAAGTGCTGGGATTACAAGTGTGAGCCCCTGCACCTGGCCAAGAGAGTCCTTTTGAATGCCTACCTGGCCTTTGCGTCTCTTTCCAGCCTGACCGCAGCCATCACTCGCCAGGTGTTCTGAATTCCTCTTAGGGCTGAATCACGCTCTACTGTCTCCCTAGTCCCCAGCCCCATCTGGCTGACCCCTCATCACTCCATCACCCTCAGGTATTTAGATATCACTTGCACTGGAAGTCTGAACCTATCCCTGGCCCCAGGTGGGGTTGGGTGACTCACCTGTGTGCTCCCACAGCCCCGAAGCTACTTCTGTTTTGAATGCACCATGTGATGTGATTGCTGGTTTGTCTCCCCCATTAGGACTTCAAACTTGGCGAGAAGAGAGATCAGGTCTCTTGTATATTTCATTTTATTCCCAGCACAGTGCATGGCACATGGCAGTTACTCAAAACACATATGCTGAAAGTAATTAATTCATGAGAGTATTGCAAATATATTTCCCTTCAGTATATGTTCCCTGAAGCACACAGTGTGAATTCGATTGCAAGGCAGTGTGAATCCAGTTGCAAGGGTCTATGAGACTTGGAGTCAAGCAGGTTCCATTCCCAGCTCTTTCACTTACAAGTCATGGACCTTGGATGAGTCAGTAGCCTTCTCTAAGCCTCGATTTTCTCCCCTATATAATGGGAATAATATTCATAAGGTGAAGATTAAACAGGACCATACCTTTAATATAAATGAAGCCTTTTGATCACTGCAGCTTAGTAAGTGCTAGCCTCGATGTATTAATTAGTGAAACAACAAGGTAAGCAGAGGAAAGGGGGCCTTGGAAGACATGACCCCAACCCTCCCCTTGTCTTTCCCCAGGAGTAGATGATGACAGTCATTGTCATGGCAACATTGCAGAAGCCAGTCACCATGCACATACGACATGCCAGCCACTGTCCTGCACACTTTGCATTCATCCATTGAACCAGTATTTTCTGACCACCTATTCTGTGCCAGGCCCAGGATTAGGTCCCGGGAATACAGCAGTGAAGAAGCAGAGCGTGCACTTTCAAGGGACTTAGATAAACAAGAGGCCGAAATCAATAGGCAACATGTCAGATGGAGACAAAACAGGGAGTGTCATGGTTGCAGGGCAGTCGGGGGCAGGGGGAGGGCAGGGAGAAGGTAACATTCATTCAGAGCCTTGAAGGAAGCAAGGGAGTGTGCCATGTGGATATGTGGGGAAGAGTGGGGAAACAGCGTATGAAAAGGCCCTGAGGTGGAAACACGCGTGGCAAGGTTGAGGAGCAACGAGCCAGTGTGGCTGGAGCAGAAGAAGGGGCAGCGCAGCTTTACGGGCAAGCACTGTGTGCAGAAGGCCCCAACACTTGGTTTAATGCCCTGCTGTTGCCATATGAGATTATGAGACTTTTTTTTTTTTTAGACTGAGACAGTGTCTCACTCTGTTGCCCAGGCTGCTGGAGTGTACCAGAGTCCACCTCCAGGGTTCAACCAATTCTCATGCTTCAGCCTCCCAAGTAGCTAGGATTACAGGCATGCAGCACCATGCCCCGCTAATTTTTATATTTTTAGTAGAGATGGGGTTTCACCATGTTGGCCAGGCAGTTATCGAACTCCTGACTTGAAGTGATCCACCACCTCAGCCTCCCAAAATGTTGGGATTACAGGCGTGAGCCACTATACCTGGCTAAGATCCTCTTTTTTTTTCTTTTTTTCTTTTTTGAGTCAGAGTTTTGCTCTTGTTGCCCAAGCTGGAGTGCGATGGTGCAATCTCGGCTCACCGCAACCTCTGCCTCCCAGGTTCAAGGGATTCTCCTGCCTCAGCCTCCTGAGTAGCTGGGATTACAGGCACGTGCCATCACACCCAGCTAATTTTTTATATTTTTAGTAGAAACAGAGTTTCACCATGTTAGCTAGGCTGGTCACAAACTCCTGACCTCAGGTGATCCGCCTGCCTTGGCCTCCCAAAATGCTGGGATTACAGGCATGAGGCACCACGCCCGGCTGAGATTCTTAATATTTTAACAAGGGGCCCTGGATTTTAATTTTATGCTGGGTATCATAAATTATGTAGCTGGTCCTGGTAGTAGCAGATGTAGTCAGAGAGCTGGTGGGGACCACAGCTTAGAGGCCACTTCCAGGCCTGGGAGTGCTCTGACCTCCTCCCATCTTGCCATGGAAGCCAGCACACCAGAGATGCTCCAGCCATGCCATCCTGACGCTACTCTCATGACAGTCTACTTCTTCTCTGTGTTAGTTTCCTGTGGGTGCTGTAACAAACCTTGTGGCTTAAAACAACACAAATGTATTATCTTACAGTTCTGGAGGTTGGATGTCCAAAATCTGTGTCACTGGGCTAAAGTCGCGTCAGCAGTGTGATTCCTTTGGGAGGCTCTAGGGGAACAATCCATTTTCTTGTCTTTTCTAGCTTCTAGAAGCTCCCTGCCCTCCTTGCGTCTGGTCCCTTTCTCCATCTTCAAAGTGCATCTCTCCAACCGCTGTGTCTGTTGTGTCATTGTCTTCCTTTACCCTGACCCTCCTGTCTTCCTCTAGGAAGGATCTTTGTGATGACATTGGGCCCATCTAGAGAACCCAGGATAATCTCGCATCTCAGGATCCTTCACTCGTCACTGCATGTACACAAAATTCCTTTTGCCCTGTAAGGAACAAATTCATACGTTCTGGGAATCGGGATGTGGACATCTTTTGGGGGGCCATTATTCAGCCTCTCACAGCCCCTACTTTGCTAATGAGGAAACTGAGGCCAAGAGAAGTGATATGACTTGGGCAGAGTCACCCTCCCAGCAGAAGGACTAATCCATACTTGAGGCCCCTGACTGTCAAGTTTGAAGTCATGGGCTCTAGACCACCAGGAAAGGAGACGCCCTCCACCCATCTCTCTCTGTCTCCTTGCTTCCCTTGCACCTCTCCCTCCACTCCCTAGTGTTCCGGGAGACAGCCAGGCTTGGGCAGTTTCAGCCCAGAGCATGTGTGCTTAAGATTGTAGCTGACATAGGGACAGGTAAGCTCATCCATCCACCTGGGACGAGGACAGAGGGAAGAGACCGCCTTTTCATAGCTAACAGGGTCCCAGGCCACTATGGCTTAATCATCAACATCTTATAATTAGGCTTCTCCTGGGTCCTGGGGAGCAGGGCCCTGTTTGTAGAGAAGCTGCTGATGCAGTTGCTGGGGCACGTGGGCTGGGCCCTTCCTGTTCATGGGGCCGATGCTCTTAGATCTAGGGAACCACAGCCAATGAAATTGGGTGCTCCCCTGCTGCTGTTGACAGGAAGATTTTTACTCACAGCCTAGCAATTCCTATGGGGCCTCAGCCTGGCCCCAAGGACTCTGCTACCTGGCCCCTGGGGCCATAGTACCAGAAACTGATCGCAGCTACTGGCATGCTTTCTGGCCTCCTCCTCATCCTCCAGGGCATGGAAGCCAAAAGAGGAGAGAGGGGATCTTTATAGGAAATCGGGGGTGAGAGGGAGAAGGTGACACATTTTCATCAGCTCTGGTTTTCAATAATGAGTGTCCACTTACTGAGTGGCAGAGGTTGTGGGTAAGAGCATCCGTACAGACACCAGAGACCTGGATTCAAATCCCATCTCTGCCACATCTGGGCTCTATGAGTTTATGCAAAATGGTGAACTTCTCTGAAACCGAGCCTCAGTTTCCCTCATCTGCAAAGTGGAAGTGATCATTTCCCCCCTCATGGGGTTGTTGTAGTCTATTTTTAAAGTGGGTAAGCAAAATTTCAGCTTGTGGCTTTAAAAAAAATAACATGTATGAGGTATAAAAATAAAAAATACTTGTGTACTCAGCTTAAAAGGTAGAGAATGACTAGTCTCTTAGAAACCCCTTGTGTATACCTCCTGGGTTCCATCCATCTTCCTCCCTCCCTTTGCCCATAAGGAAACAGGGTTTTGTGGCGACCATTTGTTTGTTTTCCTTGTGTCTGGTCTTTGTAGTTTTTTGTTTTGGTTTTGGATTTTTTTTTTTTTTTTTTTTTTTGAAACAGAGTCTTACTCTGTCACCCAGGCTAGAGTACAGTGGTGCGATCTCAGTTCACTGAAACCTCCGCCTTCTGTATTCAAGTGATTCTCAAGCGTCAGCTTCCCAAACAGCTGCGACTACAGGCATGCACCATCACGCCTGGCTAATTTTTGTATTTTTAATAGAGATGGGGCTTCACCATGTTGGCCAGGCTGGTCTCAAACTCTTGACCTCAAGTGATCTGCCCGCCTCAGCTTCCCAAAGTGCTGGGATTACAGACGTGAGCCACCACGCCTGGCCTGTTTTTGTTTTTTAAATAGACAGGGGGTCTCATGATGTTGCCCAGGCTAGTCTCAAATTCTCCTGACCTCTAGCAATCCTCATGCATCAACCTCCCAAAGTGCTAGGATTACAGGCATGAGCCACTGCACCAGCCTGATTTTTGTAGTTTTTATGTCTTCTTCCTTGCTATTATTATTATTACTATCATTTTTTTCTTTTTTTTTTTGAGACAGAGTCTCACTCTGTTGCCAGGCTGGAGTGCAGTGGCGCCATCTCAGCTCACTGCAACCTCTGCCTGCCTCAGCCTCCTGAATAGCTGGGACTATAGGTGCGTGCCACCACACCGGCTAATTTTTCTTATTTTTAGTAGAGGCGGGGTTTCACTGTGTTAGCCAGGATGGTCTCAATCTCCTGACCTCATGATCCGCCCACCTCAGCCTCCCAAAGTGCTGGGATTACATGTGATCGCACCACTGCACTCCAGCCTGGGTGACAGAGCAAGGTCCTGTCTCAAAAAAAAAAAAAAAAAAAATCTGTTTCTTCATCTGCAAACGAGGGCTGGTGATATCCCTCCCAGCTTTGCCCTGAGTAACAGGCCCTGGCTCAGTGCCTGGCTCAGCACTGCTGTCAGTAAATGTCATGTCCCTTTCTTCCTGTGGTTCCTGGCTGTGTTATGTTGCTGAAGATCTGCTGAGGAGCGGTGTGAGTGAGCAGTCTCTAAGTGATGGGACAAATCTGCTGCTGTCAAGTGGGTTGTGAAGCCCCCTAACGGGCTCTCACTGGACCTTCTTCAACTGGGTTTGATGGCAACCCCGGTGGAGAGAGAAGAAAGAAGGGAGGGTGTATCGCCACTATCAAAAGGAAGCCTTCCTCTTTTTCTGGGGAAGGTGGTGTCCAGTAATTGAAAGGCTCTGCTGTAGAGTCAAGTGACCTGGGTACAAGTCCCAGTTCTGCAGCAAGTACCTTCACCTCTCCGAGCCTTGTGTTCTCATCTGTAAAATGGTCCACATAATTCCTCTCCAGTGGTCTGTCATGTGGAACAGTGAGTGCTCATCATATCGGGGGCAGGACGCAAGTGGGGCTGTTTCCACCAGAGCAAGGAGGAACTGGGGCAAAGGTGCAGAGGTTTAGGGTACAGGTAAGGAGAAAAAAAGGCGTCAAAGGGCTCATTCACATCATCGAGGTCCGGGTTCTGCGCCACCGTTTCCTAGGTGGGTAACCTGAGGCAGATTCCTTTATCCCTCTGATCCCGTTTCTTCGTCTGTAAGACACAGCTCTAGAACTTCCTTCGCCCAGTGGGTGTGAAATCCTGCAGGCAAGCCGCGTCGCATGGCCCCTGACCTCAAGTTCAGGGGAGCTGATGCAGTCACTCCCTGCTGGACACGGGGTCCCCGGGGTGAATTGTTCAAGTAAGAGAACAGGGAGTGGACGCGCAAAAATGCGTCAAAAGGATGGAAAAGGCAGTTTTGCCCTTCGCAAACTGCGACCTCCTTTGTCCGCAAAGGGGCTGAGAGCCTCAAGTCGAGGTGTGGGGTGGGGGTGGGGGGTTGGGGGTGGGAGGGGGCCTGGTACCAGCCCTGGAAGCCCGGAGGCCAGACGAGGAGCCGGCGGCACGCAGAGCGGGACGGCCCGGGGCGCGGGGCTGTGACCTCATCGGCCGGCGCCGTCCCGCGGGGCCATGAGATCATGAGATGCCGGCGCTCGCTGAGGAGTCGATTTGTTGGGAGCGCGGGGACAGCCGGTCGCCCGACGTGGTGATCTCATCCGGGCCCGGGGGAGGAGGAGGCAGTCGGCCGGGCCAGCCCGCGCCGCCGGGAGGGGGATTAATGGTCGCTGGCGGATGGTGACGTCACTGACAGCGCCTGTTGCCCGGCAACGCGTGGTCACCAGCCCCGCCCCCCGCTGGCCCCGCCCCTTACCTGCCTCTATCCATCCTGGCTCGCCCTTCTCTTGCCTTTTTCCCTTTTTCTTTTGTGTGGAGGCATAACTTACATACCATGGAATCCCCTAATTATAAAGTTCAGTTGATTTTTACAAACATATGTAACCACCCAGATCAAAGTATCCACAGAGCTGTTCAACAGGAATATAAGGCCACTCACACAGATGATTTTAAATGTTCTAGTAGTCACGTTAAACAACTAGAAAGGAACAAGTGACTTTAATTTTAATACCATGTTTTATTTAGCCTATTAGTCCAAAATATTATTAGAACGTGTAACCCACATAAAAATTTAAATGAGATATTTTACCTTTTGTTGTTTTTCTAAGACTTTGAAATTGTTTCTTTTTTTTTTTTTTGAGGAAGATTTTTGTTTGTTTGTTTGTCTTTAAAGACAGTCTACTGTGTCACCCAGGCTGGAGTGTAGAAGCATGATCATGCTCACGGCAGCCTCTATTTCTCTGGGCTCAGGTCATCTTCCTGCCTCAGCCTCCCGAGTAGCTGAGTCTACAGGTGTACACCATCACACCTGGCTAATTTTTGTAGAGACAGGATTTCATTATATTTTCCAGTCTTGTTTTGAATTCCTGGGCTCAAGAGATCCTCCTGCCTCGGCCTCCGATAGGGCTGGGTTTGCAGGTGTGAGCCACCACACCCAGCCATCCCTGTGTATTTTATACTTTCAGTACATCTCAATTCAGAATAGCCACATTTTAAGTACTCCATAGCCACATATGATCAGTGGTTACTGGATTGGCCGCAGTGGGTACGGAACATTTCCAGCATCTGGGAAGTTCCTTTGTCCTCACTTCCCCCACCACGGGTACCCATTCTTCTAAATTTTATCATCCTTCTCCCTTTCTCTTTCTCAGAGTAGCTCAAAGCAGCAGATGGAAAATCAGACTGGATTTAAATCCTGGCTCTACCACTGTCTAGCAACTTTGGACAACATACCCTGCCTCTTTGAGTCTCTCTTTCCTCACCAGTTAACCGGGGCAGCTAATTCCAGTGTCCAGCTCCTGGGGTTGTCAGAGTCTGGGTACAGCCTGCAGGTACTAAGTGTTCGACAAAAACTCATCACTAAACTACAAGCTAGCCCTAGTCCTTTTCTCTTTCCTCTTGTAATCCTCTCACTTGCTGGGTCTCCCCCTCTGTTCTTCCCTGCCCTGCCTCTGTGTTTGAGTTTTCTCATCTAAGAAATAGGAATGCATCAGCCAGGTACGGTGGCTCACACCTGTAATCCCAGGACTTTGGGAGGCTGAGGCAGGCAGATCACCTGAGGTCAGGAGTCCGAGACCAGCCTGACCAACATGGAGAAACTCGGTCTCTACTAAAAATACAAAATGAGCTGGGCGTAGTGTCGCATGCCTGTAATCCCAGTTGCTCGGGAGGCTGAGGCAGGAGAATCGCTTGAACCTGGGAGGCGGAGGTCGCAGTTAGCCAAGATCACACCATGGCACTCCAGCCTGGACAATAAGAACGAAACTCCGTCTAAAAAGAAAAGAAAAGAAAAAGGAATGTATCATAACTATCTACAAGAGGAGCAATCAATGTGCCATTCCTGGTCCCTGGTAGTTGCTTAATACAGAGCTAATTCTTCCGCTGTCGCCTTCCCCTCCTTCTCACCTGGACTCTGCCTCCTGGGTGTTCTTTCTCTTCTGGCCTCTATCTCTGCCGTTTCTTTCTTCCTTTCTTCTGCCCCCAGCCCCATTTCCCCCTTCTGTTTTTATCTGCTTCCCTCCTGCCTTCCTGAGTTCTTCTCTAGCCTTGCTTCTGTCCCCAGTCTGGCCCCATCACACTTGTTTCTCCCACCCCTCCTGGCCTCACTGCTGTGAAGTTGGTGGTCTAGCCCCCCTCCCACCCCCAGCACTGGAGACCCAGCACCGGCCTCAACTCATCAGCCCAGCCCTCCAAGCCTGCAGGTCGGTGCTGGGGCTGTCAAGTTCTGCAGGGCTCTGTCAGCTGTGGTCCCCACAACCCCACCATCCTAACAGGCCCACAGGACACCTTCCCAGGACAACATGTCTTTGTTTTCAGCACCTTGTCCCGGCCCAGCCCTCGCACTTGGGAGCAGGATTTGTGGCCCCCATCATCTGTGGCATTCGGGAGCCAACAGGCAGTCCATCCAGGGAAGAAAAGCAAGTGAGGGAAAGTCACCCTGGAGCTGACCGGCCCCTCTGGCCCAGCAGGCTGGAAGCAGACCTTCCTGCTTATTTTTCCACACATGGAAGTAGGGCTTTGAAATGCCGACGCCTAGCTCTGTGCTAGCTTGCTAGCTCTAGTCCATGAAGCTTTCTATTCTCCTTTTTCTGACAACTCCTTTCTTTTTTTTTTGAGACCAAGTCTCACTCTATTACCCAGGCTGGAGTGCAGTGGCATGATCTCAGCTCACTGCAGCCTCCACCACCCAGGTTCAAGCAATTATCTTGCCTCTGCCTCCAGAATAGCTGGGATTACAGGTGTGCACCACTACACTGGCTAATATTTTGTATTTTTAGTAGAGATGGGTTTTCACCATGTTGGCCAGGCCAATCTTGAACTCCTGACCTCAGGTGATCCATGTGCCTTGGCCTCCCAAAGTGCTGGGGTTACAAGCGTGAGCCACCCTGCTTGGCCAACCTCTTCCGACAGGAGAAACTGCCCCTCCTGTCTCTCCCCTTGGTTCTGATGAGACTGTCAGTCACAATGCTGCCCCCATGGTTGTGACCAGGACTGAGCAATCATAGAACCCCATAGCCTCTTGGCCTCAGAGCTTGGTTCCAAGGGCGGAGTGGGCACCCCTACTGAGTCCCAAATCCTTTCTATTAGTATTGGAATCAAATAGTAACAGCAAAGAATTCAAAATAATAAGACTTAAATTAAAAAATGCATCTCTTTCTCAAGTAAAGGCCAAAGATAAGCAGTCCAAGTCTGGGAGTATGACACCTTCCAGCCCACTGCTCCACCAGCCCTAGGGTGTGGGATTCCTCCTTATGGTCCAAGATGGTGGCAAGAGCACCAGCCATCGCATCCAAGTTCCAGACAGTAGACTAGAGAAAGGGGGAAAGAATAAGGTGAAAGCTTCTCTGAAGATATGCTGCATGACACTTATAATTGTGTTCATGGTGAAGACCCTCTTCCTGGCTTGCAGAAGGCTGTGTTCTCACTGTTCTCATGTTGCAGAGAGATCTCTCATGTCTCTTGTTATAAGGGAACTAATCCCATCATGAGAGCTCCACTCTCATGACCTAATTACCTTTCAGAGGCCTTATCTTTAAATACCATGACATTAGGGATTAGGGTTTCAACAAAGGAATTTGAGGTGGACACACTTCAGTCTATAGCACCAGCTGAGTAGCCTTAGATGGATACCTTAGTTTTTGTTGTTGTTGTTATTGACTTGAAACAACCATGTAATTCTCACCATTTTGTGGATCAGGAGTTCAGTCAGAACACACTGGGTACAGCTTGTCTCTTCTGCCTGTGATGTCTGCTAGAGCTGGACTGTCCAAGATGGCATCTTCACTCTCAGCTCTGATGCATCAGCTGCAATGGCAGGAATGACTTTCTTGAGGTCTTATATCTGAGACCTCAGTTTTCACTATTGGCTGGTTTCCATGCTTCTCCTCCAGTTAGTCTCAGAACTGCTCCCCTTCCACATGTCCTCTTCACCAGGTCTCTCCTTATAGCTTGGGCTTCCCACAAACATGGCAGCTGGAGGAGGGAGACCAAGCTAAAGGAAGGAAGTGAAAGCTGCCTGATCTCTTAAGGCCTAGGCTTGGAAGTCCCAGATATCACTTCTGCCTTAATTCTAGTTCACCGTAGTTCATTTGGACCTGCATTTTCTCATCTCTAAAATAAAGCAGCAATAACATAATGGCCACATTTCTGGATTATCACGAGGGCCAGTACTAGATGTATCATGTACTGGGCCCTTCTTATGTACCTGTGTTTTACATTTATTGGCTTATTTAATCCATAAGATCACCTTGGTGTGTTGAATACAGGTTTTACTGACATATGAGAGCCAATGGTTAAATTTTCAGAAAATTTGCAAATAGTTGTTAAATCATTGGTAGCTTGAAGTTGCCCTTGTGGGAACGTTTACACCACAGAAATTGGCAAATACACAAATCAGAGCCTTTTCTTTCTCCCAGAGACCTGGTTTGCCAGCACACCACTGCATGCATAACTATGTGTATGTATATATAAATATGAATGTGTGTGTGTATTCAACCCCATTTACAGATGAAGAAGCTGAGGATCAGAGAGGTTAAATTATTGTGCCAAATCAACCAATTTAGTAGGTGGTAGATCTGACCTTGGAATCCCAAATCGCATGCCTTTCAACCACTAAGCTGTCCTGCCTCCACAGATGAAAAAAATGTGTATGAAAGAGATTCGTAAACAGGCAAAGCTGTATAAATATTCATTATTCATTTGATACAGAAAAAAAAAGATTTCATCTCTGTGCATTTTTCATACATTGAAGCTGCTGACAGGTATCTGAGTACGTCTCTCCTCCCTTCCTCTCCACCCCCATAAGTCTTCAAATCATTTTCTCCATGTAGGTGCATTCCTCTAAAAAATTTTCTCTGCTCATTTCTTCTGCTTCTCAGCATCCCACTCTCCTTCATTTACCACTGGCTTCTGGAGCCAGCCCTCTGTTGTTTCAGTGTTTCCCATTTCTCTTCTTGTCCCACCCCTCATCTTGGCAGTGAGGAAGTCGGAATAGAATCCGCCTTCCCAACTCGACACTCCCGCCCCCTGTATCTGAATCCAAGCAGAGAACCGTCCGTGCCCAAGCACGTCCTACAGCAATTGCTACCGTTTCCCCTTCACGGTGGCAGGGAGGCGAGACAGCTCATAATCTGATCGTATTCCTTGTTCTCTGACACCCCAGAGAAACCGCACATCCCATTTGGTAGTTGTCAGAAATAACATGCTTAAGAAACCTGGAATTATAAAACTACTTAATTAGGGAGAGATGGTTTTGCTGGGATATGCCCAGTTTTCCTTGGTGGTTTGATCTCCTTTTCAAAGTGGCCCACCCCCTGGCAGCTAATTGCTGCCTTTAACGGGGTGCCACACAGACTCTCACTCCCTGAATTTTATTTGCTGTGACATCAGTACTTGCTTATAAAGAGATATTCTCTCTTCAGCGTTTCAACTCTCCTCCATCAGCAAACTGTAGGAAGTTGACTTGAGTAATGAGGATGGAATCTTTAGCTTCAAGACGTCCTCCTTTGTTACATGAGCACCTAGTATGTGCTAGATGCTGGGAATACACCCAGAGCCAAATTATCTTCTCCCATAAGGGGCTTACAGCCCAGTGGGAGAGATGGATAGTAAAATAATGTTTTTAATTTTGTGAGAAATGATTTGAAGGAGTGATTTAGGGGATGGCCATGGTGACTTATACCTGTAATCCCAGCACTTTGGGAGGCCTAGGCAGGTGGATCACCTGACATCAGGAGTTCGAGACCAGCCTGGTTAATGTGGTGAAACCCTGTCTCTACTAAAATACAAAAAAATTAGCTTGGTCTGACAGCGGGTGCCTGTAATCCCAGCTATTCAGGAGCCTTAGGCAGGAGAATCATTTGAACCCAGGAAGTAGAGGCTGCAGTGAGCCAAGATCATGCCACTGCACTCCAGACTGAGTGCAGTGAGATGGGTGAGACTCCATCTCAAAAAAAAAAAAAAGCTGGGCATGGTGGCTCACGCCTGTTATAGCACTTTGGGAGGCCAAGGCAGGCGGATCACCTGAGGACGGGAGTTCAAGACCAGCCTGACCAATGTGGAGAGACCCTGTCTCTACTAAAAATACAAAATTAGCCAGGCATGGTGGTGCATACCTGTAATCCCAGCTACTCAGGAGGCTGGGGCAGGAGAATTGCTTGAACACATGAGGCGGAGGTTGCAGTGAGCCAAGATCACACCATTACACTCCAGCCTGGGCAACAAGAGCGAAACTCCATCTCAAAAAAAAAAAAGGAGTGATTTAGGGGCATCTTCAAGGGTGTATATCAGGAACACCTAATTCAATTAAAGAGTCAGGGAAGGTTTTTCATAGGTATTGACAGTTAGCTGAGACCCAAAAGATGAATAGATGTTAGCTCCACAAAGAGTAGAGAGACCACTCTTCCATCTGCAAAGGAAGAGCTTGATGTCATTAAGCAACTGAAAGGCAAATAAGCTGGTATCAGAGCCTCTGGGAAATCCTGGGGATATGTTAGAATCTCCATCGTGATTTATCTAGATTCTGACAGAACAGAGCACAGGTCAGAAAACTATAGGCTACAGGCCAAATACGTCCTGCCACTTGTTTTTATAAATAAAGTTTTATTGGAACACAGCCACGCCCATTCACTCACCTGTTGTCCAAGGCTGATTTCCTGCTGCAGTGACAGAGGTGAGTTGTTGCACCAGAGACCGTATGGTATGCAAAGCCTAAGTATTCACTACCTGGCTCTATGTAGAAAAAGTTTGCCAACACTTGTTTTAGAGCTGCCCAATAGCAAGTGGGAAGTTTGGGATTTGGCCCAGAAACCAGCTTTTACAGCAAAGGGGCCTGAGAACTGGAAGATATAAAGACAGCGACCAAGACTAAACATAAAGTGATGAGTCACAATCCTGGATTTGATCCCAGCCTCTTTGGTTCCTAGGGCTATGCTCTTTACACCAAGCCAGACTGGTTGTTGAGATTGGCCTACAAGGAAGAACAGAGAGGGGCCAGAGTCAGCCAGACACCAGCAGGCAGGGGCTCCCAGAGACACAGGGAGCTTTCATGGGGTAGCCATGTCTTTACCTGTCATGAGACCAGGCAGGCCAAGCAGGGGCTGCCCACCAAGTTGGCACCCAGACCATTGACCATCTTTTCCTTCACCTCTTGGCTCTGGAACACCCTTCCTCCCTTGCCCACCCACATTTTCTTCACCAGCTTGGCTCTTACTCATCCATTAAAGTAGTGCTGCTCAAACTTGGATGTGCACTCGGATCACCTGGGGACCTTATTAAATTGTAGATTCTGTTTCAGGAGGTCTGGGATGAGGCCTAAGAGCCTGCGTTTCTAACCAGCTCCCAGGCAATGCCGATGCTGCTGGTTCGTGGACCACACTTTGGGTGACTGGAAAGATAACTTCTCTTAGACTTTCCTGGTCAGTCTCCCACCCTACATCCGTAGCCTCAATTCTGGGGCTCTCTAACAGAGTTCTACCACACTATATTATAGCAGTTTCCTTCGTGATGGTCTTTCTCATTAGTTAGCAAGCTTCCTTATGACAAGGATGAGGTCTTAGTTATCTTAGTATCACCAGAGCCTGGCACTGTCTGGTGTGTAGTTGGTGTCCAGAAATGAAAGCAAGGAAGGGAGGGAAGAAGAAAGGAAGTGGGAGAGTGAGGCAGGGAGGAAGGGGAGGGGCAGAGGAAAGGGAAGGAAGACAGTATCAATGGATAAGAAGGAGGAAGGGACAGAAGGAAGAAAGGAAAAACGGATGGAAGAAAGAAATGGAAGGAAGGAAGGAAAGAAGAGTTATGTAGGGGTGCACTGAGTGTAGGGAAGAGTGACAAAAGCAGGTGAAGGCCAGGCATGATGGCTCACATCTGTAATCCCAGCTACTCAGGAGGCCAAGATGGCAGGAGGATCACTTGAGCCCAAGAGATGGAGACCAGCCTGGGCAACATAGATAGACCCCATCTCTAAAAAAACATGATGTTTTAAGTGAAAAAAAAAAAAAAAACAGCAGGTTAAGATTGGCAGTTGAGAGAGGCTGGACAAATTGGTCCAGGGTGAGATGAAACATGCAAGAATTGAGAGACCCTGGGTGAGAGCAATTTGGGAGACATGAGGGAGACATGGGGCAGCTGAGGGTGGGTGGTTCAGGAAATCAAAGTTCAGACCATGGGTATTCTGCAGATCCTGGGGTCTGCAGCAAGATACGGACAGGCTTGGTTAGCCCTTGACATCCACTGAGTTGCTGTCCATTGGTCCAGCATGCATCATGTCCTTGTCCATGTAAAACAAGCATGGCGGCCACCCCCACCTCTCTGTTCTCTAGTTACCTCCATCTTCCCAAAGCTTCCAGAGGAAAACCCGCATTTCCCTCCAGGGGATGTTTCTGGGGCTCAGGGACTGGTGGAAGTCAGGAGTGGAAAGGAGGGCCCTTTGGAAGACGATGACCTCACAACAGGAGGTGCTCAACTAGTCACAAAAAATCAGGCATGGGATGTGTGATGACTGGATGCCCTTTCTTGGTCCTTGGTAGATGTGGGTATATGTGCTCCAGGGGGTCCTCTTCTGAGTGGCCCGTGCCCAGCCCATCAAGATGGAATATAAATGGTGGCTATAAAGTCTCTGTCCACATGTCATGCATATGTTGGCTATGCAATTTGTTTTTATAACATTTTTCCCTCTTTTTTTTTTTCCTAGACAGATTCTTGCTCTGTCGCCCAGGTTGGAGTGCAGTAGTGCGATTGGCTCACTGCAACCTCCACCTCCTGGGTTCAAGTGATTCTCGTGCCCCAGCCATCCACATAGCTGGGATTACAGGCACGTGCCATCATGCCTGGTTAAGTTTTGTATTTGTGGTAGAGACAGGGTTTCGCCCTGTTGGCCAAGCTGGTCTTGAACTCCTGGCCTCAAGAGATCTCTCCGCCCTGACCTCCCAAAGTGCTGGGATTATAGGTGTGAGCCACCATGCCCAGCCTCATTTCTCCTCTAATTTAAACATATCACATGCTGAGTGTAAAAAATTTGGAAGGAGCAGAAAAACACAATGAGAATGAGTAATTTTTTTTTGCATTCTATTATTTCCATTTGGAACAATAATATGAGCATTTTCTTGGGTCAAATGATATCTTTCATCCGGATCATTTCTTTTTTAACTTTTAATTTTGAGATAATTTTAGACTTAAAGAAAATATGCAGAAATAATGCTGAGAATTCCCACATACCCTTCACTCCTCTTCCCCTAATGTTGATAAATAATATACCAGAGTTCAATTAGCAAAGGCAGGAAACGAACATCAATACTGTTACTAATAACTAAACTACAGACCTTATTCACATTTTGCCAGTTGCCCCATTGACATTATTTTGTTTTTCCATTTTTATTTTTGTTGTTGTTGTTGTTGTTTTTGAGACAAGGTCTTACTCTGTCACTCAGACAGGAGTGCAGTGGCACAATCATAGTTCACTGCAGCCTCGAACTTCGGGGCTCAAGCAATTCTCCCACCTCAGCCTCTCAAGTAGCTGGGACCACAGGCACTCACCACCACTCTCAGATAATCTTTTGATTTTTTGTAGACACAAGGTCTCACTTTATTCCCCAGGCTGGTCTTGAACTCCTGGGCTCAAGGGATCTTCCCATCTCAGCCTCCCAAAGTGCTGGGATTATAGGTGTGAGCCGTTGCACCTGGCCTATTGCATTTTTTTTTTTTTTTTTTTTTTTTTTTTGCTAGTATAGGATTGAATCAGGCCAGCCGCAGTGGCTCACACCTGTAATCCCAGCACTTTGGGAGGCCAAGGTGGGTGGAACACCTGAGGTTAGGAGTTCAAGACCAGCCTGGCCAATATAGTGAAACCTCATCTCTACTAAAAATACAAAAATTAGCTGAATGTGGTGGCGTACACCTGTAATCCCAGCTACTTGGGAGGCTGAGGCAGGAGAATTGCTTGAACTCAAGAGGTAGAGATTGCAGTGAGCTGAGATTGTGTCACTGCACTCCAGCCTGCCTGGGTGAAAGAACAAGACTGTCTCAAAAAAAAAAAAAAAAAGGAGAGAGAGAGAAAAAGAATAGGATTGAATCCAAGATCCCATGTTGCATTACTTGTCATGTCTGCTTAATTGTCTCTATCCTCACATTCCTTGGTCTTCTCTTTGTCTTTCATGATCTTGACATTTTTGAAGAGTGTTCGGTCCCTTCCACTTGGGTCCAGGTGCAATGGCTCATGCCTGTGATCCCAGAATTTTGGGAACCTGAGGTAGGAGAATCCCTTGAGTCCAGGAGTTAGAGACCACCTGGACAACAGAGCATGACCTCGTCTCTCCACAAAAAAAAAAAAAAAAAAAAAAAAAGGATATCCTTCAACTTGGATTTGTCTCTTGTTTTCTCATGTTTAGATTGAATTTATAGGTGCATTTTGGCCAGAATATCACCGAAGTGATACTGTGTCTTCTCAGGACATTATGTCAGAGGGTTCAGGATGTCAAAATGACTTCTCACTGGGGATATTAACCTTGATCACTTGATTAATATGACATATGTTTGCTTTCTTCACCATAAAGTTGCTATTTTTTCAAGATAAATTTTTACTGTATGGCTTTCCATTATAGATCTCTAACATAATCAGACCCTCTCTTTGTATATCGTGTTTGTTACCTTTTTTTTTTTTTCATTATTACAAAGAATGCTATAGTGATCATTCTTATAGGCACATATCCCTGACTATTTTGTTAAGGTAAATTTCCAGACAGAATTGTTGGAGTAAAGATTATTCATATTTTTATAGATGTGGATGCTTGGGCAGGGTTATTTGTTTGTTTGTTTTAATCAGCTTAAATGAAGCGGAATTTAAATACAATAAATTGCACACATTTGGAGTGTATATTTCAATGAGTTTTGGCAAATGTGCATACCTATGTATCCCCTATCCAATCAAGATATAAAATATTTCATATTTCTAGGCCAGAAGCAGCAGCTCACACCAGTAATTCCAACACTATGGGAGGCTGACAAGGGGCAGATTGCTTGAGCCCAGAAGTTCACGACCGGCCTGGGCAACCTGGTGAAATCCTGTCTCTACTAAAAATACAAAAAAAATTAGCCAGGCATGATGGTGTGCAACCATGGTCCCAGCTACTTGGGAGCCTGAGGTGGGGGGATCACTTGAACCTGGGAGGTTGAGGCTGCAGTGAGCCATAGTCGCACAACTGCACTCCAGCCTGGGCCACATAGCAAGACATTGTCTCTATATATGTGGCCAGGCATGGTGGCTCACGCCTGTAATCCCAGCACTTTAGGGGGCTGAGGAGGGTGGATCACGAGGTCAGGAGTTTGAGAACAGCCTATCCGAGATGGTGAACCCTCGTCTCTACTAAAAATACAAAAACTAGCTGGGCGCAGTGGTGGGCGCCTGTAATCCCAGCTGCTTGGGAGGCTGAAGCAGGAAAATCACTTGAACCCCGGAGGCAGAGGTTTCAGTGAGCCAACATGGCGCCACTGCTCTCTAGCCTGAGCGACAGAGCAAGACTCCATCTCAAAAAATATATATATACACACATATATGTGTGTATATATATGTGTATACATATACCAATATATACACACATATATAGGTATATGTATACATATATATGTGTATATACACATATACCTATGTATATGTGTGTATACATATATACCTATATATAAACTTTCCAAAATTTTCTGACACCCACCCTTGCAGTCAGTTCTTCCCACCCCTCACCCCAGACAACCAGGGATCTGATTTCTATTATCTCAGTTTAGTGTTACCTATCCTAGGACTTAGTGTAAACCAGAGTTATACAACACAGTCTCTTCCATGACTGTCTTCTTTGATTCGACATCATGTTTGTGACATTCATCCATGTCGTCACGAACGTCAGCCATTCGTGTATTCTTATTGCTAGACAGTATCCTCTTGTATAAATATGCCATCATTTGTTTATTCATTCTTCCATTGATGGGTGTCTGGGCTGCTTCCAGTTTGGGGACTTTATGAATAAAGCCACTAAGGACACTGGCATACACGTGGACGCATGTTTTCATTTCTCTCGGGTAAATACCTCAGAGTAGAATTGCTGGGTCGTAAAGTATGTATTCAGCTTTATTAGACACTACAGAGTGGGCTTATTTTCATCTCAATTTTACAACACAGGCCACAGAAAGCTTAAGGGACCTGTTTAAGGTCAAGGGGAGGAAGAGGAAGAGAAATAGGATTTTTCTCCAGGAATTTAATGCTAGATGCTTATCCTGTTCATCTCCTTTAATCCTCAAAGCAACCCTGTAAGGTGGGAATTCTGATTCCCATTCCGTAGATGGGGAAACTAAGGGTCATGAACATGCAGCAAGGTCAGGTTCAATCCCAGCCCAGCATGAGTACCCAAATTGTGTTTGTTCTTTTTTTTTTTTTTATGAGATGGAGTCTCACTCTGTTGCCCAGGCTGAAATACATGGTGCAATCCTGGCTCGATGCAACCTCCACCTCCTGGGTTTAAGCAGTTCTCCTGCCTCAACGTCACAAGTAGCTGGGATTACAGGTGCACTGCCACATCAGCTAATTTTTATAATTTTAGTAGAGTTGGAGTTTCGCCACAGTTGGCCAGGCTGGTCTCGAACTCCTGACCTTAAGTGATCCACTCCCCTTGGCCTCCCAAAGTGCTGGGATTACAGGCATCAGCCACCGCAACTGGCCCCTGTTCTTTCACTAGGTATTCATCCTCCTTCCTTGGAAGAGAGCAGGTGGCGGAGCTGGGAAGGACATGTATCTCCCTGCTATGGGCCTTATGGCCTGGCCTTACCTGCACTCAGTGCCCATCCTGCTGGGGCTCCTGACAGCAATTGCCTGTGATGCTGGAGTCAGCCCTCTAAAGATGAGGATAGTCTGGATGGGAGACCCAGAGGGTGACCCACTCTCCAGCCCTCTGCCCAAAGGTGTAGAGTTTCTCCTACCCTGAAACTCAATCCTCAGTCCTGGGCACTTTGATCTGCTGGGCGGCTGGGTGGCAGGTGAGGGCAGCAGGCAGGGGCTGTGTTTCCCTGGCCATATCGCAGCCCCATTAGGAGCTGGCCTGAGTGCTTTCCAGAGCTGATGAATGGCCTGCCTGTGACCTGGAATGTCATCACTGCCTGGGGCCAGGTGGCCCCCAGCTCGGTCCTTTGAGTCTTTACTGCTAATAATAATTGATGTTCTCTGTGTGGTTGCAGGGAAAGTTCTATCTGGTCATCGAGGAGCTGAGCCAGCTGTTCCGATCCCTTGTCCCCATCCAGCTGTGGTACAAATACATCATGGGAGACGACTCCTCTAACAGCTACTTTCTGGGAGGAGTCCTGATGGTTCTCTACAGCCTCTGCAAGGTGAGGTGACCCCAAGGCTGGAGGGCTGGCCTAGGGAGGGCCCAACTCACTAGCCAGGCCTCAGGGGCTCCTGGGGAAGCTGGAGCACCCATGCTAGTTTCTTTTTGTTTTTAATTGAGGGAAAATTCACACAACATGAAATTAACCACTAACTATTTTATTTTTATTGTATTTTACTTAATTTTTTTTTGAGATAGAATCTCACTCTGTCGCCTAGGCTAGAGTTCAGTGGCACAATCTTGACTCACTGCAGCCTCCACTCCCTGGTTCAAGTGATTCTCCTGCCTCAGCCTCTCAAATAGCTGGGACTACAGGCACGTACCACCACACCCAGCTAATTTTTTGTATATTTAGTAGAGACGGAGTTCCACCGTATTAGTCAGGCTGATCTCGAACTCCTGGCCTCAAGTGGTCTGCCCACTTCTGTCTCCCAAAGTGCTGGGATTACAGGCATGAGCCACCATGCCCAGCTTCCAGTAACTATTTTAAAGTGTACAGTTCAATGGCATTGAGCGGATTCACAATGTCACGCAACCAGCACCACCTCTGTCTAGTTCCAGGACATTTTCATCACCCTGAAAAGAAACCTTATGCCCATTAAGCAGTCCCTCCCCATTCTTCCAGCCTCCCCTTCCCCTAGCCCCTGGCAGCCATGAATCTACTTTTTCTGTTTCTATGAATATACTTATTATGAATGTTTCATATAAATGAAATCATAATAGGTGCCTTTTGTGTCTGGCATTTTCATTTAGCATTGTATTTTTGAGGTTCATCTACATCGTAGAGCATGTATCAGTATTTTTTCTGGTTGAATCTACCCCAATTTCTCACTTATGAAGCTCACCATATGATATTCTTTCAAATAATGATCTTCACAACCCTTCAAGGTACATACTATTATTACTCCCTTCTTTTTTTTTTAAGACTGAGTCTCACTCTGTCACCCAGGCTGAAGTGCTGTGGTGCGATCTCTGCTCACTGCAGCTTCTGCCTCCCGTGTTCAAGTGATCCTCCTGCCTCAGCCCTGCTAGTAGCTGGGATTACAGGCATACGCCACGACACCCAGCTAATTTTTGTATTTTTAGTAGAGATGGGGTTTCACCATGTTGGCCAGGCTGTTCTCAAACTCCTGACCTCAAGTGATCCACCCACCTCAACCTCCCAAAGTACTGGGATTACAGGCATGAGCCATCCGGCCCGGCCCCCGTTACTCCCATTTTATGGGTTGAGAAACTCAGGTTCAGGGAGATAAGGTTACTTGCCCAAGATCACTCAGGTAAAGACAACAGAACAAGCATTGCACCCAGGCAGGCTGCATCTAAAGCCAGAAGCTCCTAATCACACGTCTACGTCTACTGCATGTTTTCTGTCTCTCTCTTACCTCAAAATAGTATCCATGTTAAATCGCATACCCTCAACTCCTGAAATTAGTGTGCAGTGCTTTTCTCTTCATCATTAATACAAATCAGAGGGTTTTTTCCCCTAAATATCCATACTTCCTTCTTTCTCTTTGGTTCTCCATTTCTGGCTTTAGAGAATCCTGGGAGGATGCATGAGTTCTTCTCTTTCCTTCCTTCCAGCAGGACTGGCCAGGCAATCCATGAAGTATCAGTCATTGGGACGTACTGATTACTTGCTGGTTCTGATCAACACATTGGCTGACTGGAGTGCTAGATGAAGAAGGGTTATCAGGGCAGGCTGGGCTCAGAGGAAGAGTGCTATGATCGATTAGCAATGCCTGCCATGGGCTTGGGAGGGGAAATAAGCACCATGTGTGCCATATATTTGGTATCCTGGTCTAGGTAACAAGGGAGACTGTTGATATTAGGCATCAAGATAAAAGCCAAGCAACACTGTTGGGAAGGAAGACATGCAAATGGGAAGAAGAGCCCTAAAAATGTTCTGAGTCAAAATTGGGTGCAGGGTGAGTAGATGGGGTGAGGTGATTATATAGGGGTCGTGAGAGATTATTGGGTACTTTCCAGTCACCATCCTGCTCTCCTTTCAGTCCTTCGACATCTGTGGACGCGTGGGCGGAGTTAGGAAAGCCCTGAAGCTTCTCTGCACCTCTCAGGTGAGTTGGCTTCAGGTGGTCCCCACCAAGGTCCTGGAATCAAGAGCTGGAAAGAGCAGTAGCCCGTTCCTCAGCCCACAGATCTCACAGTGCTCCTGAGGGCACAGCTCCCACGAGCATCCATAGCTCTATTTGCCTCTCCCCTCCCTCAAATAGAACTATGGAGTCCGAGCCACCGGACAGCAGTGCACAGAAGCCGGTGACATCTGTGCCATCTGTCAGGCCGAGTTCCGGGAACCTCTGATTCTCCTGTGCCAGGTAAGCGGGGCTCAGGTGGGGCCATTGGAGACTGAGACTGGGGGAGAGCAGGATCCTTTCCCATGGGCAGTCCTCGGCTCTCTGGCATGGGTGTCTAGGGGGCAATCCGGTTAAGACTGGAGTCAGCCAGACCTGGGTTCCAATCTCACCTCTGCCTCTTAGTAGCTGGGTAGACTTGGGCACATTACTTCACCTCTCTGAGCGTTTAGTTTCTTCAGTAAAATGTAGACATGCCAAATTCAGTATGGTGTAACATCAGAATATCCTGCATGTCAATTTCAGCAGCATTCTTGACCCCCCCATGTGTCGGTCACTCTCTCTGAGCCTTGGTTTTTCTCATGTCTAAAATGGACATCATAGTGGCCAGGCATGGCTCACGCCTGTAATCCCAGCATTTTGGAAGGCCAAGGCAGGCAGATCATCTGAGGTCAGGAGTTTGAGACCAGCCAGGCCAACATGGTGAAACCCAATCTCTACCAAAAAAAAAATACACAAAAATTAGCCGGGCATGGTGGCACATACCTGTAGTCCCAGCTACTCCGGAGGCTGAGGCAGAAGAATTGCTTGAACCCAGGAGGTGGAAGTTGCAGGGAGCCAAGGTCATGCCACTGCACTCCAGCCTAGGCAACAAAGCAAGACTCCATCTCAAAAAAAAGGGCAGAGTAAAAACACCTATTTCATAGAGCTATTATTATGATTAAAGTAGATCATCCATGGAAAGAGCTAAATTTCAATTATTCAACTATAGAAGTTGCTTGAATTATCGTTATTATCCGTATAATTATTATTACCATTTGGTTTTATTAGTTGTGGGTCACCAGCCCACAGTTGTAAGTGCTGTCCATCTCCTTTCAACTCCCTAAATGCGTCCCTGCTCCTCCTCCTCCTCCTCCTGACATCAGGGACTAGGTGTCAATTCAGCAAATGTGTATTGGGGTCAAAGCATCCTATCTGACCCTGGGAAGGAGAGGCAGAGGGCACGCAGATCCCGTCCCCTCCTCTGGAAGCTCACAGTCTCCTCAGGGAGACAGACACTTACATAAATAACTGTGAAGCAAGGCAGGCAGCGATAAATGCTGTGTAAGAGAGATTCATGCAGTGTCTCAGGGGGCCAGGGCAGAGAGCACTGAGTTCCAGGTTGGGAAGGTGTTTTGGAGGAGGCATAGCCTGGAGAGCCACATGGAAAGGCTTATGGGTCGGGGGACAGAAGGTGGGTTCCTTTTAACATCAACAAGCATTTTGTTGTTGTTATTGTTGTTATTGCTGTTCAGAGATTTGGAAAGGAGGAGGTTGTTTTTAATGTTCAATTTTATTTCTTTTTAAATGGATAATATATTTGCCTGAATTGAAATTCAGAAAGGAGACTAAAGAGCCGTGATGGCTAACACAGTCGGGGACCTGGGCTGGATCCCAGAACGGAGAAGGGACATTAGTAGAAAATGAGTTTGGTGAAATCTGAATAAAGTCTGGAGTTGAGTTAATAGTGACATATCAATGTGGGTTTCTTAGTTTTGACAAATGTACCACGGTCATGCAAGATGGTAACATTCGGGGAAACTGAAACCCAGTGAGGGGTGTACTGGGATTTTACCTTCTATCTTTGCAACTTTTCTGTAAGCCTTAAATTATTCCAAAATAAAAAGCTTATTTTAAAAAAAAATTTGAAAGAGGCTGGGTGCGGTGACTCACACCTATAATCCCAGCACTTTGGGAGGCTGAGGTGGGCAGATCACCTGAGGTTAGGGGTTCGAGACCAGCCTGGCCAACATCGCAAAACCCCATCTCTATTTGAAAAAAAAAACTTTTTTATAATCTTTGAAAGATATAAAAAGGAGGCCTGTCACTATATGTATGTATATATGTATATATATTTATTTATACACACACAAACATATCTTTTTTTTTTTTTTTTTTTTAAAAAGGGTAAGTTATCCACAGGCACTTTCTCAAAAAAAAAAAAAAAATCCTAAGTTATAATACATTCTACCTATGCTGTTTTCTGCACTTCCTTTTATTTATTTATTTTTTTGAGGCAGTTTCGCTCTTCTTACTCAGGCTGGAGTACTATGGCACAATGTTGGCTCACCACAACCTCTGCCTCCCGGATTCAAGCAATTCTCCTGCCTCAGCCTCCTGAGTAGCTGGGATTACAGGCATGCGTCACCACACCTGCCTAATTTTGTATTTTATGTAGAGGTGGGGTTTCTCCATGTTAGTCAGGCTGGTCTCGAACTCCCAACCTCAGGTGATCTGCCTGCCTCAACCTCCCAAAGAGCTGGGATTACAAGCGTGAGCCACTGTACCCAGCCTGCACCTTCCTTTTTAACTTAAAACTCTATCTTAGAGATTGCTCCTTATCCTATTTTATAGCTGCATAGCGTGCCGTTTTATGGATAGACCACAGTTTGTTTTACCATTCTCCTATTGATAGGCATTTAGCAGCTAATAATCTCTTGTTATTACAAATAAGCCTGTCATGAATGCTCCAGAATGGGGAGATCAATCGCACCAACCTGGGCCCATCGTGTTGATTAAATATGAATTCAAGGGAAGCATTTAGAACTGCTCCTGGCACGAGGTCAGGGTTCACTAAATGTTAGCTCTTATGGGCATGCGCCCCATTTCACACACACATGAGCTCTTGGTAGGATAAATTCCTAGCAGCAGAATTATGAGGTCAGAGGGTACACAGTTTTGACAGTTATTGCTAAATTGCCCTCGGTAAAGAGTGTACCCACTTATGCTCCCAGTGTGCAGTATGACACAGCCTCTTGCTCCTTCCCTCACCAACACACGGCGTTACCAAGCCTCTTTTGAGCTTTGCCAATCTAACAGGTGACAAACAGTATCTCAGTGCAGTTTTAATTTGCATTTTCCTAATTATGAGCGTGGTGAGCATCTTTTCATAAGCTTCAGAGCCATCTGTATTTCCTTCTTGGTAGCAGGGACGATTTGAACATGATGTCAAGGTGAAAGTCTGACAAGCTCTCTAAGCCTCAGTCTGTTTGTCTCTTCTCCATTCTTCTCCTGATACCACTGTCTTCCCGAAGCTGGATTAGAAATTCTTGAGAGGGGTCAGACAAGACCCCATTGTCCCAGATCTAGGAGTAACGGCCACACCCAGTGCTGGTTAAGGACTGTACACATGGCCAGGCCGAGCACACATTTCAGTCTTGCTCTGCTGCTGTGAGCTAGTGAGCTAGGCCTGGAACGGCAGAGTTGGTTCACACAATGGGCCATGCTGATTCCTAAAAGCACTGAATGAGTGAACAAATGAATGAATGATTCGGCTTCAACATTGCTTCCTCCATAAAGGCTTTCCTAACTCTGCCTCCCGAGACTAGTCGTGTCCCCAGCTATATGGTCTCATAGATGCCTGTATTTTTCCTTCTTAGCACTTATTCCAGTTGTTAACTAGACAGTTCATTGGGTAATTTGATGGGCAAGGTCTGTCTCCCTTCTGTCAAATTACAAGCAACATGAGAGCAGATACCATGTCTGTCTTATTTAGCCACAGAGCCACAGTACTGTATCAGGAAATATTGGATGGATGGATGGATGGATGGATGGATGGGATGGTTAGATGGATGGTTGGGATGGATGATGGATGGGGTGGGATGGTTGACTGGATGGATGGATGGAGGGATGCATGGTTGCACAGATGGATTGATGGGTGGTTGGATGGATGGGATGGGATGGTTGGATGGAATGTGTAGATGAATAGGATGGAGATGGATGGATGGAGGGATGGATGGATGGGATGGGTAGAGGGATAGATGGATGAATGGATAGGATAGGTGGATAGATGGATGGATAGGATGGTGGCCAGGTGGAGGAATGGGTGGGTAAGTGCAAAGGTGGGTGGATAGAGATATAAGTAAGTGAGTTAATGTGTGGATGGGCAAATGGATGGGCATATGGGTGGGTAAATTGGATGGATGGATGGATGGATGGATGGATGGATGGATGGATGGATGGAGATGGGCAAATGGATGGACATATGGGTGGGTAAATTGGATGGATGGATGGATGGATGGATGGATGGATGGATGGAACTGGATGGTGGCCAGGTGGAGAAGTTGGTAAGTGAGTGCAAAGACAGGTGGATAGAGGTATAACTGGGTGAGTGACTGTATGGATGGCAAATGGATGGACAGATAGGTGGGTAAATAAGATGGATGGAAAAATGGATGGATGGATGGATGGATGGAATGGTGTCCAAGTGGAGGAGAGGGTGGGTGAGTGCAAGGTGGGTAGATAGAGGTATAAGTGGGTGAGTGACTGGGTGTGTGTGGTGGGAAAATGGATGGACAGATGGGTGGGTATATAGGTGGGTGGGAGGGTAGGTAGGTGGATGGATGGGAAGAAGGAAGGAAGGATGGGAGGGAGGGAGGGAGGGGTGAAGAGCCTACTGGGCTAAAGCAACACCTTGTCTCCCCTGTAAAGACTCATCAAATTAGGCTCAATATGTCACTCCCACTCCACCCACTTCCCCCTGAGCTAGGGCTCAGCAAGCAGATTGTTAATGGAAGCTAGTCGGGGAGACACCGAGCATGTCCTGAGGTTAGGACTCGGAGAGCACACCTGCGCAGTTAGGCACTTGCAAGTATTTATGGTGTGCCCTCTGCCAGGCCACTGGGAGCCAGGAAAAGGGCATTTGAATGCAAAAGGAGGAGCTTGGTTTATTTAAAGTAGTCCTTTGCCAAAGAGAGGAGAGAGAGTACATTTAGAGAATGAACTGTCCTCCAATTCTTAGTCACTATGAGTTGGGTTTTTGCATGTTTTATGATATGAAGGGAGGAGGGCAAGTGAGAGAATGGGGACTCCTGTTGATTTTGCATTTACAGGTTCTTCACACTTGATGCTTTATAGGCCTTATCTGTCCCCCTCCTTATGGACACTTGGGAGGGAAATAGTAACCCTATTTAATAAATGAAAACTCAGGCTCAGAAAAACAAAGGGATGGGCTTGCCTGAGGTCCCATGGTTCCTCAGTTACAGAACCAGGATTCAAATCCAGAGCCTCTGATGCCATTGGCCATGCCCATTCCGCAAGGCTTGTCCTTGGGCTTTGAGATGTCCCCTGGGCTGCATTAAAAGATCAGAGCAGCCAGGCAAGGTGGCTCACACCTGTAATCCCAACACTTTGGGAGACCAAGGCAGGTGGATCATGAGGTTGGGAGTTTGAGACCCGCCTGGCCAATATGGTGAAACCCCATCTCTACTAAAAATACGAAAATTAGCTGGGCATGGTGGTGTGCACCTGTAGTCCCAGCTACTCGGGAGACTGAGGCAGGAGAATCACTTGAACCCAGGAGAGGGAGGTTGCAGTGAGCTAAGATTGCACCACTGCACTCCAGCCTGGGCAACAGAGCGAGACTCTATCACACACACACACACACACACACACACAAAATCAGAGTACTTTTTCCAGAAATTCCTGGGAATAGTCTCTGCTCTGTCCAGCCAGGCTTGTACATGTTGCCCCCTCGGAATGAATGAGTGGCTGAGCTGCGATCAGAGTTCTTGACACCTGCCTCTGACTCCTGCATCTATTCATCTATGCTTTGGGTGCCTACTGGGCACCAGCAATATCCCAGGCACCAACTCTAACCCTAAGCAGCACATTTCATTGTAACCCTGACCCTCCTGTCATCTGTCACCCAAGATGGACGAGCTGCTGGGCAGCTTGTAGGTTTTTGTTAATAGAGTCATATGAGATGATGTATAGGACTATATATGGGTTTTGAAAATCATAGTATGTTATACCAATATTCAGTCTTAGTGTTTAATTCTAAGTCTCGGCATGGCTGGCCTGGTTTGTGTGATTAGAGAGGATCTGAGGTTAGGGGTGTGCATGTGTGTGTGTCTGTGTCTGTGTCTGTGTCTGTGTGTCTGTGTGTCTGTGTGTCTGTGTGTGTGGCCTGTCTGGTAGTAGCCACATTTTCAGTAATGTCATTTTTCATAATTAACCGCTTCAGACATCCTTTCCCAGATTCTCTGTAATAAGAGTTTTCACCACAAAGTTAGACATTTTTTGTATCAGTTTTCAATTGCTATGTAACAAGTTACCCCAAAACTGAGCGGCTTAAAGCAACCAATATTTATAATCTCACAGTTTTTATGGATCAAGAATCCAGGCACAGGCCAGGCATGGTAGCTCATATCTATAGTCCCAGGACTTTGGGAGGCCAAGATGGGCAGATTGCTTGAAGTCAGAAGTTTAAGACCAGCCTGAGCAACATAGCGAGACCCCATCTCTCAAAAAAATACAAAAATTAGCTGGATGTGCTGATGCACGCCTGTGGTCCCAGCTACCGTGGAGGCTGAGGTGAGAGAACTGCTTGAGCCCAAGAGGCAGAGGCTGCAGTGAGCCGAGATTACACCACTGCACCATAGCCTGGGTGACAGAGGGAGACCTTGTCTCAGAAAAGGAAAAAAAAATGCTGGCCACAGTGCCTCATGCCTGTAATCCTAGCACTTTGGGAGGCCGAGGCTGGAGTGCAATGGCACAATCTCGGCTCACTGCAACCTCTGCCTCCTGGGTTCAAGTGATTCTCCTGCCTCAGCTCCCAAATAGCTGGGTCTACAGGCGTGTGCCACCATGCCTGGCTAATTTTTGTATTTTTAGTAAGACGGGGTTTCACCATGTTGGCCAGGCTGGTCTTGAATTCCTGATCTCAGGTGATCCCCCTCCCTCAGCCTCCCAAAGTGCTAGGATTACAAGTGTGAGCCACCATGCCTGGCCACCCAGGAAATTTTAAATTAACATAAAATATTATTTAAGATATGGTACATACTCAGATTTCTCCAGTTGCCTTCAAAGTGTCCTTTATAACTGGGATTTTTTTTGTCCCCCCTGGGATCCAATCAAGACTCATGTGCTGCATCTGGTTGTCAAATCTAAGTACTTTTAACATGTTGATTAATATTCCAATGAGTGGGTTCTATCCCCATTTTACAGTTGGGGAAACTGAGGCACAGAGAGGTTGTGTTGCTTGTCCAAATTATACAGCCAGAGAATGGAGGAGCCCATTGGTCTCTCCAGTCTCCCTGCCTTTCTCTCTCTCTCTCTTTCTCTCTCTCTTTAAATTAATTTAATTTAATTTTAAGTTCCAGGATGCATGTGCAGGACCTACAGGTTTGTTGTATAGGTAGACGTGTGCCATAGTGGTTTATTGCACCTACCCACCCATTACCTAGGTATTAAGCCCCACATTCATTAGCTCTTTATCCTGATGCTCTCCCTCCCCCTGCCCCGCAACAGGCCCCAGTGTGAGATGCTCCCCTCCCTGTATCTATGTGTTCTCATTGTTCAGCTCTGATTTATGAGTGAGAACGTACAGTGTTTGGTTTTCTGTTCCTGTGTTAGTTTGCTGAGGGTAATAGCTTCCAGCTCCATCCATGTCCCTGCAAAGGACATGATCTCATTCCTTTTTGTGGCTGCATAGTATTCCATGGTGTATGCGTACCACATTTTCTTTCCCCAGTCTATCATTGATGAGCATTGGGGTCTTTGCTATTGCGAATAGTGCTGCAGTGAACATATGCGTTCATGTATCTGTTTATTGCAGCAATAGTCACCTGCCAATCTCTTGATCCTTGTGTTCTGTTCTCAACCCAGAAGGCAGAAGGATCATTTTAAACTGCAAATCATATCAGTTCACTCCTCTGCACCAAGCCCTGCCACGGCCCCTTACTTCTCTCAGAATAAGAGCCTAAGACCTCACAGTGGCCCACAAGGTCCTACCCCATCTGCACCCCTCACCCCTATCACTTCTGTGACCTCATCTCCCTCTCCCATCCACCCCCAACCCCAGCTCAGCTACCCTTTCCTTGCTGTTTCTCCCGCATGTCAGGCACATTTGCAGCCTCAGGGCCTTTGCACATATTGTTCCTGCTGCCAGGAGCGCTTTTCGCCGAAATCTCATCGGGGCTTACTCCTCACCCCCCTGCAAGTTTTACCCAAATGTTAGTATCTCAGTGAAGTTTTCCTTAGCATCCCCACCTGCAGTGGCACGATCTCAGCTCACTGCAACCTCTGCCTCCAGGTTCAATCGATTCTCCTGCCTCAGCCTCCCAAGTAGCTGGGACTGCAGGCACCCACCACCACACCCAGCTAATTTTTGTATTTTTTGTAGAGAGGGGATTTCACCATGTTGGCCAGGCTGGTCTTGAACTCTTACCCTCAGGTGATCCACCCGCCTCAGACTCCCAAAGTGCTGGGAGTACAGGCCTGAGCCACACGGCCCCTCCCCTGCTGTTTCATCTTGGTGCTTCCTACTGATATACTCGGTATTTTAGAGTCGCGCTGTCTCCTCTACCGAGTGCAGGTGCCCCAGGACAGGGGTTGTCTGCTTTGTCCCCTGCGGCGTCTCCTGCTCCCGGGACCAAGGCGGATGCGCAGTAAAGCGTCCTGGTGCCTGCTGGTTGCTGTCTCCGCAGCACGTGTTCTGTGAGGAATGCCTCTGCCTCTGGCTGGACCGCGAGCGCACCTGCCCGCTCTGCCGCTCGGTCGCCGTGGACACCCTGCGCTGCTGGAAGGATGGCGCCACGTCCGCACACTTTCAGGTGTACTAGGCCGAACACCGAGGACACCCGGAAGGACGCCGAGGCTCAGCATGCCCGGACCCAGCCCTGCGCAGCCTTCCTGGAAAACAGGCCTCAAGCACTCACATCCTGCCTCTTCCCTCCACCACCGCTGACCCTAAAGCCCTGCCCCTGTCTTGTCCTTCTGACCTTCACCTTCCTCTCTCATTCTGTGATGTAGCGCGTGCCTCCTTCCCCTGCAAAAGGGGACGTCTTCCTAACTCAGACTCGATGCATCCTCCTTCTCCGCCCCGTCAAGGACCTGCCAATACATGAAGGTCCCGCTTGTTGGTTATTTCCTTCCTTCCTCCCTCCCTCCCTCCCTTCCTTTCCTTTCTTCTCTCTTTCTTTATCTTTCTTTCTTCCTTTTTCTTTCTTTTCTCTCTTCCTTCCTTCTTTCCTTTCTCTTTTTGCCTCACTCCCTTCTTCTATCCCTCCCTCCCTCTCTCCCTTCCTTCATTCCTTCCTTTCCTTTATTCTTTCTTTTTTCTTTCTTCTTTCTTTTTCCCCTCCCTCCCTTCTTCTCTCTCCCTCCCCATCCTTCCTTCCTTCCTTCCTTCTCTCTCTTTCTCTCTTTCTTTCTTTCTCTTTCCAGGCTAGAATGCAGTGGCACAATCTCAAGTCACTGCAACCTCTGCCTCCTAGATTCACGCAATTCTCCTGCCTCAGCCTCCCAAGTAGCTGGGATTACAGGCGCCCACCACCACACTTGGCTAATTTTTGTATTTTTTAGTAGAGAGGGGGTTTCACCATATTGGCCAGGCTGGTCTCCAATTCCTGACCTCAAATGATCGGCTCTCCTCAGCCTCCCAAAGTGCTGGATTACAGGCATGAGCCATCACACCCTGCCTCATTTTTTTTCTTTTTCTTTTTCTTTTTTTTTTTTTTTGAGACAGGGTCTGGGTCTTCACCCAGGCTGGAGTGCAGTGGCACAATCACAGCTCACTGCAACCTTGAACTCATGGACCCAAGCGATCCTCCCACTTCAGCCTCCCAAGTAGCTGGGACTACTGCTGCATGCCACCAGACCTGGCCATTTTTTTTTTTTTAAGTAAAGGTAAGATCTTATTATGTTGTCCAGGGTGGTCTCGAACTCCTGGGCTCAAGCGATCCTCCTGCCCTGGCCTCCCAAAGTGTTGTATGCTAGGATTACAGGTGTGAGTCAATGTGCCCAGTCCACTGGTTGGTTATTTTAACCTAGTACCTTGTACTTGATGCTACAGGCTGGGGAGTAGCCTGGAGATCACTACCTCCCAGATAGCCCAGGCTGCAGATTAGAATCCCTGTGAACGCTGGGAAGTATTTCTTTCTTTCTTTCTTTCCTTTCCTTTTTTTTTTTTTTTTTTTGTTGTTGTTGTTATTATTGTGAGACAGTCTTGCTCAGTTACCCAGGCTGGAGTGCAGTGGCACGATCTCAGCTCACTGCAACCTCTGCCTCCCAGGTTCAAGTGATTCTCCTGCCTCAGCCTCTCAAGTAGCTGGGACAACAGGCACACGCCACCACGCCTGGCTAATTTTTTTTGTATTTTAGTAGAGACGGGGTTTTGCCACATTGGCCAGTCTGGCCTCAAACTCCTGACCTCAGGTGATCCACCTGCCTCAGCCTCCCAAAGTGCTGGGATTACAGGCATGAGCCACCGTGCCCGGCCCGAAGTATTTTCACACTATGGATGTTGGGCTCCACCATATAACTGTAATAACGTAATGTCCCAAACACTTGGTGCACGACAGGCACCACATCCGGCCCCCTGCTTGGATTACATGCTGTCATCCTCACAACGGTCTTGTGATGAGGGAGGTATGTTGGGTCCCCCATTTTACAGATGAGGAAATAGGGGCACAGAGCTTGGTGAGGTAACTCTCCCAGAGCCACCCAGCCAGCACGGGTGGGCCGAGTTTCCAACAGAGGCCTAGTACAGCTTCAGAACCCACATTTAAATTTTTTATTACAGATTCAATCTCCTAGGCTCAAGCGATCCTCCCACCTCAGCCTCCCAAGTAGCTGCAAATCCGGGCACACTCCACTATGCCCAGCAGAGCCTGCACTCTTAACTGCCACACCGATCTGCCCCTCAGACATTCCAGGCATGGGGTCCAGCAGACACGGTTTTCTGAAAGCACAGGAGAGACTGGGTGTGGTGGCTCATGCCTGTAATCCCAGCACTTTGGGAGGCTGAAGCAGGCGGATCACCTGAGATCAGGAGTTCAAGACCAGCCTCGCCAACATGGCAAAACCCCCTCTCTCTACTAAAAAATACAAAAATTAGCCAGGCGTGGTGGTGAGCGCCTGTAATCCCAGCTACTCAGGAGGCTGAGGCAGGATGAAGTGCTTGAAATCGAGAGGCGAAAGTTGCAGTGAGCCGAGATTGTGCCACTGCACTCCAGCCTGGGCGACAAAGCGAGACTCCGTCTCATAAATAAATAAATTCACATGAGGTGATTTTAATGCTTATCCTGGTTAAGAATGAGTGGTCCAGGCAGATAGCATGCTAGATATGAACTACGTTGAATTGAATGCTAGATCCTGAAATCTACTTGCAGCTGGGTCCACAGAAAAATGTAGCCCTGAAAATTCCCATTTCTGCCAGGCATGGGGCCTCATGCCTGTAATCGCAGAACTTTGGGAGGCCGAGGTGAGTGGATCACTTGAGGTCAGGAGTTCAAGACCAGCCTGGCCAACGTGGTGAAACGCTGTCTCTACTAAAAATACAAAAATTGGCTGGGTGTGGTAGTAGGCACCTGTAATCCCAGCTACTCTGGAGGCTGAGGCAGGAGAATTGCTTGAACCCAGAAGGTAGAGGTTGCAGTGAGCCGAGATCGCACCACTGCACTCCAGCCTGGGTGACAGAGTGAGTGAGACTCTGTCTAAAAAAAAAAAAAAGAAAGATCAGCTTTGGCCCAGATGTGGGTACCACTTGGTGTCCCGTCTTTATGTCTTTCCTCCTCTTTCTATTCTGTCATCATCCTCACTTAAGTCTCAGGCCTGTCAGCGGCTCCTGGGGACATTGCCATCCCCTCTGGTAGCCTTCAGAGCAAACGGAAAAACCCATGTTATGGATATTACCACCAACCAGGGTGGTGGCTCGGAGCACCGTCTCCATCTGTGCTTCTGTGATCTCTGTGACAGAGCCACTTTTCCATCTCTGAAACTCTCCCTGCTCTGAAATCTGGGATGAGATGGCACAGGTGACCACGCAGAAGCCACTGGAATCTTGCCTGCCCTATTGTCTCCCAACTCTGTTCTCTTGTTGTCAACCTCAGCACAACAGCCTGGCACCATTGGCATTACAGAGAAAGCAATCTGTGTGGCTAGTGGGCAGATGAGCATGCAAGCCCCAGGAGAAATGGAGGAGCTGTGCAGCCACCTTGCTGTCAGCCAGTATTAACATGTCCCCTGCCCCCCCCATAGACTCAGGACATTCACTTCTGTGTGCCACCAGGCCAGGACTTTCCCCTTGGCATGGCATCCCTGGCTCTCTCCTGGTACCCAGCAAGACGTCTCTTCCAGGGCAGTGTAGCATCTTTCAAGCTCTGTTACTATGGCGATGGCCATGATGTTACAATCCCACTTGCCTGAATAATCAAGTGGGAAGGGGAAGCGATGGGAAACGGGGCCAGGTGGATGCGGCTGCTCTCTTCTCCCTGCCCTGAGGAAGAACCGAAGGGAAGCAACAGGAACTTCTGCAACTGGCTTTTATCGGAAAGATCATCCTGCCTGCAGATGCCGTCAAAGAGGCACAAGAAATTGGAGCTGGAGAAGGCTGATCAAAGTGCAGGTGTGTAAGGAAATAGATAGAACACTCTACTGGGAGTCAGACCTGGAATTCTGATTCCAAACTCTGCATGACTTTGGAAAGCCACTTGGCCTCCCTGTAGCCATCTCCAGCATGACGGGACCTAGTGTATTACCTGCTGGAACCAAGGAAACTAACAATGTAGGTTACTAGTGAATACCCCAGTGGTTTCTCCAATTATGCCCATGCCACCAAAACAATAAAATTCTCTAACACTGCAAATAATGAGCCATGCCTCTAACACTGTAAAGAATATAACATGTCGGGGACACACAGGGGCAGATGCGATTGTGTAGTTTAGGATTTTATGAATGCATGCCCTACTCTCTGAGGGAACGTCCCATCTGAGGTTTTCTTCTGGGTGGGGGGATTTAACTTCTGTCTTAGGGAAAGCAGTGTCTGGTGAGGAGTGTTCCCAACACAGGCTGCGTGGATTCCCCAATACCAGTGCAAAAGCAGCCAGGAGTCCCCTTTGGAAAAGAACAATGCCACTCTCTTTTACATATCTTTGTTCTGCAACTCATTTGTTATAAGTAGGATTAATGGAGTATCAGGTTCACAGTATCCGGCTCTTAATATTTTATGATTCACTGACTCAAGTTCCACGAAGTCCTTAGAAATGGTCCGCTTCATGTACAAGATCTTGAGAATAATAAATGTGAGGGAATAAGAAAGACAAGCTTTGGACTCAGATATGACAGGTGCATCAGTTTCGAAAGAGAAGAATGATGTGCAGTGTTAGGAAGACATCCAGCCTGCTGAGACTCAAGATTAGAAGAAGGAGAGGTCAATAAAGTGGGTCCTGGAATCTTTTAGGACTTTTGCTGTGGGACAAACAGCTGCCTTTGGTGTTTTTAATGTCTCCCGAAGTACCCTTCAGCCAATAAATACCATCTGTTGATGCAACTTGGGTTTGTGGTCTTGACTCTGCTTTCACCTCTCGAAGCCAAGTGTTTTAGATGAAAGGAGACGAAGCCCGTCGCGGAGTGGGTGGTTGTCTTATGTTGGTTTCTCCTAAAGCAGATCCTGTTCAGGTGCATGTGATTTATTACAGAAGTGCTCCCACGAGAAACCAGTAAGGGAATCATGAGTGAAACAGAACAGGGAAGGGAAAGAAGCCAAGCTCCGGCGAAGTCCCAGTCTTAGCCAGATCCCCTGGGGAGCTCGGGAGTGTAAGTTGCATCTCAGAGTTTGTCCTGCCCCACAAAATACACATCAGTTAATCCTTGGCGCTGGGTTGATGGAAGGACCTCCCAGGCACTTCAGATTCTCCCTAAAGGAGGCCCCAGTGTCCAAGCACAAGCCTCAGAAGGTCTCAGATACCAGCAAAGCACACGAAACTGCAGGATAGGAACCTGGCAAAAGGGATCAGAAAGGGCCTCCGAGGAGCACCTACCATGTCTACTACAGGGGCTAACTAGAGGTTGTGTGGACCAGGAATGTATAGGCTGATTCAAGAAGGGTTTTCGAGCGCACCATATTATGATAAATAATTAAATGTAGATTAACAGCACAAGGTGACAGTACATGCCTCTCAGGGCAACATTGTGACACCAGCCACGAAAACACCATCAGGCCGAACTTTTGGGTTGCTGTCAAGGCTAAGCACGGTGGCTCACGCCTGTAATCTCAGCATTTTGGAGGGCCAAGGTGGGAGGATCACTTGAGTCCAGGAGGTAGAGGCTGCACTGAGCCGTGATCACACCATTGCATTCCAGATTGCGCAACAGAGCAAGACCCTGTCTCAAAAAACAAGAAAAGAAAAGAAAACCAATTCAAATATGGCTTAAGTAAAAGAAAGACTTTATTTGGTTTATGAAACTGTATGGGCTTCAGGTACCGCTGGATTCAGAGACTCCTGGTGATGATACAGAATTGTGTCTCTCGGCTGGGCGCAGTGCCTTACTTTGTAATCCCAGCACTTTGGGAGGCTGAGGGAGGTGGATCACTTGAGGTCAAGAGTTGAAGACCAGCCTGACCAACATGGAGAAATCCCCTCTCTACTAAACACACACACACACACACACACACACACACACGCACACACACAAAACCTAGCCAGGCACATGGTGGCCCACACTTGTAATCCCAACTACTCGGGAGTCTGAAGCACAAAAATCATTGGAACCCGGGCGGTGGACGTTGCAGTGGGCCGAGACCGTGCCACCGCACTCCAGCCTGGGTGACAGAGTGAGACCCCATCTCTGAAAAAAAAAAAAAAAAGAATTGTGCTCTCCATCCCTCAATTCTGTTTTCCTCTGAGACAGTTTGATTTTCAGGCAATTGGACCCATGTGGTGGTAACCGGCAGCCGTTCTGTGCTTATATTCTAACAGCTTAACCCCAGCAAAATAAACATCTGCATCCCGAAAGCTCCACCCAGAGTCCCACGACTCCCTCTCATTTGTTTGCCCCCAAACCAATTACTTTAGCCAGTGAGATGTGGAGCACCGGCCAGGCCTGGGTCAGCTGTCGACCTCTTGAGGTAGTGAGAGGGTGGAGTCAGCCCCTCTAAGTCACGTAGACGGAAAGTGGGGCAGGGCTGGATGTCCAAAGGATAAGAGAAGGTCTAGTGTCTAAAAAAACAATCTGGGCAGGGCCCAGCGGCTCACACCTGTAATCCCAGCACTTTGAGAGCCCAAGGCGGGTGGATCACCGGAGGTCAGGAGTTCGAGACCACCCTGGCCAACATGGTGAAACCCCTTCTCTACTAATAATGCAAACACCAGCTGGGCATGGTGGCGCATGCCTATAATCCCAGCTACTCAGGAGGCTAAGCCAGGAGAATTGCTTGAACCAAAGAGGCAGAGGTTGCAGTGAGCCAATATTGTACCACTGCAATCCAGCCTGAGCAATGAGAGCGAAACTCTGCCTCCAGGGAAAAAAAAATCTGTACTCAACCTCCCATTCTTAGGATGAGACTAGAACCTCGAGTTGTCCACAGTTGGAGACATCAATTTGTAGGCTCATTGGCTTGTCCACGGCATACCATGCATAAATTATGGTTGTGTGCACTGACCTTGAACTGTTGGGTAAGTTTCCCAAAGCTGTTACCCAACCCCAGGGCATTCTTTAGGCCAGTCCTTCCCTTCAGGGTAGGGGGTGTTCTTAGGAATTAGAGGAGGGAAGGAAGTGTGTGGCTTTCTGCCCGAAGGAACGTTGGGGCATGCAGGAACCAGGGGTAGGGATCCTGTCCTTGTTGTGTGGCCAGGTACTCCCGGAGTCTGTGAGGGCCAGTCTTCCCAATGGAAATGAAAATGCAAATGTCTTTGGCTAGAAGTGCACAACCAATTTTTTAATAAAGTCATTACAAATATGTACAAAGCGTCTCCAAGGTATGAAATTCCTCTTACAAAAGAGCACGACAACATCAGAACCAGCAATGTCAGAACCCAGAACGGAACGTCCCCAAGCTTATTGCCTCTCTGGCTAGGCCAGAGGCCCCACGAAGGTTCTCCAGATACCCTTCCAGCCATCCCTGCCACGTGCACAGGCTCCTTGGCGCTTATAGTGCAAAAGATCTTGGGGAGAAGGAACTCGGGAGTTCAGGTTGGAGAAGAGGGTAGGAAGGAGGTAAGAAAAGCTTCTCGTGTCCTAGGAAATAAGTCATACAGGCCCTATTTACAAATTCCATGTACCTCCCCAGGACCTTATAGAAACCAGGAGCACACGGATAGGGCAGGAGTACATAAAATCCACAACTAAACCAACCAGTCTGTACTTGAGTGTCCCCAGAGGTGACACTTTTTCCAGTAGACCTAAGTCAGGCTCCCGGCTCTCAGCAGGGCCAGGTGCTGGTGCTTGCCCTCCATTTAGCAGTGCCATGGAATGACCTCACGAAGGAATCCAGTGGAGCAGAACAGTCAGCTCATGAGCTTGGGGGTCCCATGGACTGGAGTCCAAATCTTGGTTCAGGTACTTCGCTGGTGGTGTGGCCTTCAGCTAAGTTGCTTAACCTCTCTGAGCCTCAGCTTCCTCCACTGTAAAATGGGAATGATAACAATACTATATGCTAAAGTGGGCGTGAGGCATCGCAGAGGGGAAGACGGGTAAAGCACGTCACCCTGTGCTTGAGAGTGGCGAGCACGCCATGAAAGGTAGCTTTGATTATTGTGTAAAGCAGCAAGGTCCAGTCTGTTCATGCTGGAAATGAGATTGCAGGCTTTTTAACTGCCTTTACCAGATAGCAGGGCTCTCAGTAAATACTATGTAACAATCTGCCAGCAAGGCTTGGGGTCACAGTGGTGACCTGACAAATCTGTTAAACATTGTGAACCAGACTAGAAAGGGATATTTCACGTCATCTGTTTCCAGGCAGGACTGCCCCTCCACCATCCATAAGTCAAGTCTCTTCTGCAATGGAATTCTACAACCCGGCACATTGTAGATGCTCAATAAATAGATGCTAAATGAATGAATGAATGAAAATTTGAAAAATAAATTTACAGCTTAAGCTTTAAAAATGACACTTTGACATCAATTTCCTCCCCTTACGGAACTTCCAATCAGCTCCGATGGGACTAAGCAGAGTGTCTAGCTGGTCCCCCAAACCCTGACCAACTTCTGACCTTCAGAAAAGAAATGGGTATTGACACAGAACAACAAAATCTGTGTTCTGGTCAATGCAACTTGTAATACCAGGTGGACACTCAAAAAGTCCACAATGGTGAGCCAGTGTCCCTAAGATACTTGTGTAGGAGGTGGGTGGGTGAGGACTCCTCTAATGGCCCAGCAAGGGAGAGTGATATTCTATCACTGTCAGAAACGTAATAGGAGAACAGGAGATCAGCTACATACATTGTGAAAACCAGTCACAGTTTCATTTTTCTGTGACAGTATTGTTTAAATCATCCTTTCCCCTGACCATCAAAACAGACAAGAATCAAAATAAGAAGTGGAGGCTGAGCACAGTGGCTCACACCTGTAATCCCAGCACTTTGGGAGGCCAAGGCAGGTGGATCACTTGAGGCCAGGAGTTCAAAAACCAGCCTGGCCAATATGGTGAAACTCTACTAAAAATACAAAAAAGTAGCTGGGCATGGTGGCAGGTTCCTGTAATCCCAGCTACTCGGGAGGCTGAGGCAGGAAATGGCTTGAACCTGGGAGGCGAAGGTAGCAGTGAGCTGAGATCGTGCCACTGCACTCCAGCCTGGGCGACAGAGTGAGACTCTGTCTCAAAAAAAGGAGGAGAAGAAGAAGTGGAAAAGAAGTCCCCAGTATCCAAATGAAGGTGGTTTAAAAAAAAAATTAAAAACAAAACCAGGAAATGGGCTCTAGGAGATGGGCACGGCCTAGGACCATGGACAGCAGCCAGTGGGGCTAGTGGGCTCCCCAGAGAAACTTCCTACTCAAGCTACACCAATAACAAAGAGAATAGGAAATGGACCTCCAAATCTGAAGAGACTGTATCTGTTTGTGGGGGATCGGGTGTGGGTGAGAAGCTTCCAAAAAGGACTGGATCTCATTCGGAGTGTTGAAGTCCTGGGGGCTCCAGTCCCTGAGCCCCTAGGCTCCCCACTCTCTGAGAGCAAGCAGCATCATCAGAAAGGAAGAGGCAAAAGTCTCTTCATCTCATTATGCAGCAAGCTACCTAAACGATGATCTCAGAGGCCTCCCTCTGCTTGTACGGACACACACACACACACACACACACACACACATGCACGCACGCACGCACTGCTGTCTGCTGAAACCCGATATGAGGTCTTTTTTAAAATTTATTTCAAAGCCTCCCTCCCTTTCTCTCTCTCTCTCTCTCTCTCTTCACAGACGCTCTGCAGTGAAGCTAATCAAAATCAATGACTCCTTGGCAGCCAGAGAAAAGTGGAGGGGCGGGGTGGGGGAGAGGGAGGGATGTTGCCAGCACTTTGCACACTGTGGAAATATTTTTTAAAAAACAAGAACCACCCCACTATCTCATGCAATCCAAGTAATGCAACAGGAGAGATGGTGGAGACAATATATACATATATATCATGCTTCAATTTCCTAATACAAATGTCCATCAAGAAGTCAAATCTCATATAAAAACAAGCATTAAAAACAACCCCTTGTCAAAAATCGGGGCAGTCAAGAAGTGCACTCCAATGAATGATGTGCAAGAAAAGGTCAGGATTCAATAAATACATGATCTCTAATAAAACAGGAGAATATCTACAAGGGACTTGGCTGGGAAGCTCTATTAGGAGGTAATGGGTGCCCCGGTTCTCTCAGCAAAGTGGCTTCATTGAAATCAAAATCACCCAAAATGCCAACCCCAGCTTTCGGAATTTGGATCCTCCAGGGGAAAACATCAAAAGCCTGTAGGCAAGTCAGGGTTGAAAAAGGGATCCTCTCACCTTTCATCTTCTCCTGTGTCTAGGTGGTCAGCATGCCCCCACCACGATCGTGAATGTACAGCCTTAAAGGAGCAGAGAACTGTGATTGGATACAACTGTGTAGTCATTGAAGCCCCTCCCCAGAAAATGGGGTGAGCTGGAAAGACCCTAGTCTCTGGCTAAGAAAGTGATGAAATAGAAGCAGAGACTGTATTATTCTAAGGAATTTGCCTTCTCTCAGATTGTGGCTTGGTGGGAATATTGCCCGCTGCTCTCTGCAGACCCCACCTAAGCCAGGGTCCCCTACAAACATCACCTGTGGGGAGGGCAGGAGTGATGAGGAGAAACATGTTCCCCCCAAAATAAGGGTTCTTTTTTTGCTTTGCTGAGTGCAAAGCTGCAGGGTGGGAACCTTCCCTCGAATTCAGCAGCCCTAGGGTTGCAATTTTTTTTAAAGGGCTATTTAGGAAAACATAAGGAATGGATTTTTAAAAGAAGACAGAAAGAAATCCAGCTCCCAGCTTGCAGCAGCACTGAGAGATTGTACATTCTAAAGGACCTGGTCATTTACAGCAAAGCGTATGGGGGGATGATTCCCATTTCAGCCGCATCCACCATAACAAACATGGATCCCACTGCTGGCTTCTTAGAACTGGAGAGGTGTCTGCTAACCAGCCTGCTGGACCCTCTGTCTATAGGTACCAGGTGGTGACCTGCAAATCCAGCCTTGGAGAATGACTGTCCGAATCTGCAGCCTGACACCTTGCCACCTCAGCTTTGAAAATGGCAGTGTGTGGTATCTTGCACAGAGGAAGAATACCTGCTTATGTTGGATTTTTTTTAAATGAAAGCAAAAAATAATCACTGCTCCCTGAAGAGTCTTTACAGCCAAGTCTCTGTCCAGCACACATCTTTTTTTTTTTTTTAGCCCTTCTAGAAACTTCTGAAAATAGTAGCTTATCCTTGGGGGGGAAAATCAGACCTCTGTCAATCAGTGGGATGCTGGTGCATTTCATTTCAATGGCCTGCTCCCTACCCCAATGTCCCCTGATTATAAATCATCTTTGACCAGAATGTAGCCATTTCTTGGCTCTTTAATCCATAAAACCTAAGCCCTGAAACCCCCTTGGGGAGTGGAGGAGGCTGTGGGCTGAACTCTGAGGACACTTGTGGGGGTGGGGGAGACTAACCAAGTCATGCATGAGGTCAGCTTTCTGCCTCATAACCAGCAAGCCTCTCAACGCCATCCTCCCTCCCAGACCCCAAGGTTTGCTCCAAACCACCTCTGAATATTCGTCCCCACGTAGAGAAAGAGAAGAGACTCTCAAGTGACACTTTTGCAACTTGTCCCTTAAAAAAAAAAATCCAAAACAGCAAAATAGAAATCTCTCTTGTCCCCTGCTCTTCCAGGTCTGTCAACAAAAGACCACAGCAGCACCAGCAGGAACGCACTTAGCACCAGCAAAATTTTAAGTGAAGCACCAGAGACACAAAAATCCCATTTCTCTTGACACGACAGTGGGATCTAGCGATCGACCTAGGACAGTACGGAGGGAGAGGCTAGGACGTGTCAAGAAATGGAGGCATCCCAGACTGCTCCTACACAACTGGCCCCAAGTCCTCACTTTTTTTTTTCTTTCTATCATGCCTTTTGCACTGTTACCTCTCATTCCACCAGCATCTATCCCCAGGGAGTTGGCCGATGCTGGGGCTAATTCCCACCAGTCTTTGCAAATAGTTTCTAAGTACACAGCAGGCATCTCTCTTCTGGCGCCCCAGACATTACAGAATATCACAGTTCACATCGCAAGGTGCAGAAAAGGAAGGCGACCACGTCCTCGACAAGGCATGCACTGATACGTAATATTCATATTTTCTTTTTTTATATATATAGAGCTGTATGTAAATAGCATTGGGGTGTCTGTTTCTGCAGCTGGATTTCCAAAGGGCTTCCCCAGTCCCATTCTGTGTTTCTACGATCGCTCCAGGCGCTGTCTTTACTCTCCACTTCCTTCTCGAAGTGCCAACCGCGGCCTTTCAAGCTCTGGGCTCCCCCTCTGGAAAACGGGAACCAGCTTTCTCCAAGGACACAGGGTTTTCACCAACCTGCAGAAATAAAGATTGGCATTTTGGTCAGTGCAGACAGCTGCTGGGGGTGACGTCAGTGCAGTGGGCCTCTGCACAGTCAGCCCCGGATGTCGGGAGGGTGGGGGAGGGGAGAGCTACTGGACGCAAAGCTCTGGTTTTGGAGGAAGGATGCCTCAAAAGCTAGTCTTGGCACTCCTCCCCTTACCAGAGTCTCTGTCTATGTAGCAGCCTTCCCCAAATAGACATTTGTGCACGCACACACACTCCCTTCTCCGCTTTTAGACCTAGATATTTACATAGGCATCTTCAGAGATTTTTTTAAAAAGAAGAATCTAGAGCCACACGACCTTTTTGCTTTTCTAAATTCAGGACAGGACCTTCCTCTATTCATTTCATAGACGCGGATTCAAAAGAGAGTTGTAGGGCAGTCTCTGTTCTCTTTCATTTGTTCGTTCATTCATTCATTCATTCCCAAATATGCCAAGTGCCATACTAGGGGCTACAGATTCAGTGATGTAATTCTTGCCCTTGAGGGGCTCAGAGCCAACAGGGAGATGGGAAGAAACAGATAATGATAGTCCCATGTAAAGAGCATACACAATCCGGGAAAATGTGATCTATAGAAGCCCAGGGCAGGCAGCTCATAAGGGTGACAGAGAAGACTCCTCAGCAAGAGCGGCAGGCCACTGCTATTGAACAGTGCCAGGAAACTAACCAGGATAAGAAAATGAGGCATCCCAGGCAGGGCAGAAAAACCAGCCAATATCCAAGAGCATCTAAAACGGAAGGCACAGCATGTGTGCACAAATGCTCATGGCAGAATTACCCATAATAGCAAAATATGGAAACGACCCAAATGTCCATCAACTGATGAATAAACAAAATGTGGTCTATCCATACAATGGACTATTATTCAGCCATAAAAAAGGAATGAAGTATTGATACTTGAAGACGGATGAACCTTGAAGACATCGTGCTAAGTCAAAGAAGCCAGACACAAAAGGGCACATATTGTGTGATTCCATTTATATGAAATGTCCACAATAGGCAGATCTTCTGAGACAGAAAGGAGAATGGGAGTTGCCTAGGGCTGGGGCGGATGGAAGGAATAGGGAAGTGACTGCTCATGGGCACAGGGTTTCTTTTAGGGAAACAAAAATATTCCAAAGTTGACTGTGAAGATGGCTGCACAATTCTATGAATATACACATCATCACTGACTTGTACACCTTAAAAGGGTAGCTGTTTTTTTGTTTGTTTGTTTTTGAGACAAGGTCTTGTTCTGTTGCCCAGGCTGGAGTGCAGTGGTGCGATCTCAGCTCACTGCAACCTCCACCTCCTGGGTTCAAGCGACTCTCCTGCCTCAGCCTCCCAAGTAGTTGAGACTACAGGTACACACCACCATGCCCGGCTAATTTTTGTATTTTTAGCAGAGACTGGGTTTCACCATGTTGACCAGACTGGTCTTGAACTCCTGACTGCAAGTGATCCACTTGTGCTCCCAAAGTGCTGGGATTACAAGCGTGAGCCACCGTACCCAGTCTTAAAACGGTAGATTTTATAGCTATAAGTTAGCAGGAGAGAGAAGAACATTTCACACGTGACTCTGAAGCAGGTGGCATAAGAATGACCATGTGAGTAATACACACCAAGTGGTATAGGAGAGAAAGTGAGAGGAAGATCACTTTATGACTTCTGGGTTTGAAAAAGTCTGAGATGTTGACTTGTATGAACTGTACCAGCTGGTACCCTGGACTTCTGGCTTCCTTCTGGATTTGACCAACAGGAGGCACTCATGGGAAAGTAAGATTGGGTGTCTGTTCCCCAGCTCCCCTCCCGCTAGTCAGAGGTTGGCCACAGCCCTGCCTGGACTCTGGTACAGTGCCACCCTCCTAGGGACTCCAGGTACCATTCCTTTCCCTGGCACCAGGCCAGGTGATAACAGCTCCTCTCTATGGCCAGGTCTGGGGTACTGCATTCATTCTCTCTGGTTTCCAAAACCCTGCCCATGCCTTTGCCATTGAACCTTTCTTAAATTCTCTCTGATTACTGAGTCTAGAAATACTCTCTGCCTCTTCCTTGGCCCCTAACCGATACATCTGACTGCATGAAAGATATGAGTCACAAACACATGGACCCGAGTCTACGTCAGCTGACAGTCACAAGGACCCAAATCAGTGACTTCAGACCTTTTGCTTTTTTTTTTTTTTTTTTAAGAAACTGGGTCTCGCTCTGCTACCACGCCATCATAGCTCACTGCAGCCTCGACCTCCTGAGCTCAAGCGATCCTCCCACCTCAGTCTCTAGCTGGGACTACAGGCATGCACCACCACATCTAGCTAATTTTTTATTTTTATTTTTTATTTTAGAGACGGGGTCTTGCTACGTTGCCCAGGCTGGCCTCAAACTCCTGGCCTCAAGCCATCCTCCCACCTTGGCCTCCCAAAGTGCTAGGATTACAGGCATGAGCCACCATGCCAGGCCTGTTCCCCTTCTATCTCATGAGGGCACAAACACAGTAGGAGTTCTGCGTTGTTGTGTAGCATCTATTTTCATAGAATATGGAATTGGAGTCATCAATCAACTCAATGGATAAACACACTGAATTGAGTTTATGAAACCAGCTTGTGTAACCCCTAAACATCACCATTGGTGTCTAGCCATAAATTTTCAGAATGCAAGTCAGTGTAGCCCTGCGGCATCAGCCTAAAATAATTATGCTGCCTTAAGCACAGGTGAGACGGAAGGAGAGCAAGCAACACTTATTAAGTACCACTATGTTATCGAGTGTGTGAACTTCATGCTAAGCATGGTTATCTGCACCAGACAAGGCCAGGTGCCTGCTTCAAATTTGCCTCCAGGCTTATTGGAAACATATGCCATGCCAGAGGCCAGTACTGTAAATGACCAACATCTGGAAGTGAACTGATGGCCCAGAAGTCAGGATGGGGTTACAATCACCAGGGAAGCTTCAGAGCGGACCCAGGATTTGATCGAGGCCTTGAAAACACATGCGTGCATGCACACACACACACACACATTTTTTCCATATTTGGAAAAAGGAAGCGTAGCTTAGGTGGGGAAAGGGGCTACACCAGACCAAGGACAGTGACAAGCATGTCTCAAACAGCGAAGCGTGATGAGCAGGGAACTGTGTCAGAAAGCTGTAGGAATTGAGGTCAGGTGCTGTGGCTCATGCCTGTAATCCCAGCAGTTTGGGAGGCTGAGGAGAGAGGATTGCATAAGTCCAGGAATTTGAGGCTGCAGTGGGATATATTTTTTATACATAGGATTTTTTTTTCTTTTACAAGCAGCAAGTAGTAATTGTGCAATTTAAAACCATTTTTAAAACATCAAGTCCATCAACCCTTGTGAGCCACTGCCCCGCCCTTGAGATGTGTTCCTTCAAACTTGGTTCATAAAGAATGTTCTCAGATGCTAACTCACAGCTAAAGCTCGCGGCTGGAGAGATTCATGAAATACCTTTGAAAAATGTGTCCCTGTTTCCATTCTTCATCCACCTTGTGGAGGGGGTAGGTGGGCAGAGAGGGAGAACCTGAACCGCAAGGTCCTGCCTCCCTGGGCTGTAGTGATGCTGTGCTGCTTTGGGCATGGAAAGTGAAAGCTGAGAACCATGAATGCCACTGCAGCATTAGATGGGGCAAGAGGCTGATTCCCTTCTTCTGATGTCAGCAAAGAATTAGGACTCTTGGATTCCCTACTAAGAGGCCCAAAAAAAATACCTTGGCAGGGCATGGTGGCTCTTGCCTGTAATTCTACCACTTTGGGAAGCCAAGGAGGCCAGAAGTTCGAGACCAGCCTAGGCAACATGGCAAAACCTCATCTCTACTAAAAATACAAAAATTAGCCAGGCCTGGTGGTGCACACCTGTAATCCAGCCTCAGGAGGCTGAGGCACAAGAATCTCTTGAACCCAGGAAGTGGAGATTGCAGTGAGCTGAGATCATGCCACTGCACTCCATCCTGGGCAATAGAGTAAGATTCCCTGTCTCAAATAATAAATAAATAAATAAAATATTTAAAAATGCCTGTTTTGTCCCTGCTGTTTGCACAAGTGAGAAGTTACAAATTCAAACAGCAGAGAAGAATATACAAATAAAAGAAAAACCCCCTTCAACCTAACCCCTAAGCCCCCCTCCGCTTCCCAGAGGCAGTCAGTTGTGTAGCCTCCCAGAGTATTTTCTATTCATTTGTACATGCCATGTCTCTTTTTTGTTATGTCCCCAGAGCCCAGCACAATGCCTGGCACATGGGAGGTGCTCAATTCATTATCTGTTGAGTGAGAGTAAATAAGTGACAAATGAATAATGACTACAGGCTGGGTGCGGTGGCTCACATCTGTAATCCCAGCACTTCGGGAGGCCAAGGCAGGTGGATCACTTGAGGTCAGGTGTACGAGACCAGCTTGGCCAACATGGTGAAACCTCATCTCTTCTAAAAATACAAAAATTACCCAGGTGCAGGTGTAATTAGCCAGGTGTAATCCCAGTTACTTGGGAGGCTGAGGCAGGAGAATCACTTAAACCCAGGAGGCAGAGGTTGCAGTGAACTGAGGTCGCACCACTGCACTCTAGCCTACGAGACAGAGCGAGACTCCATCTCAAAAAAAAGATGGCAGATTCTCGGATCTTCAGTCTTTGGTTTCAGCCGGTTGATTTTGACCAAGGAGTTCGGATGGTACCAGTAGTTCTAGTTCTTAAGACTTGAAAGAAAGGCTGGGCATGATGGCATGTGTCCCTAGTCCCAGCTACTCAGGTGGCTGAGGCAGGATTGCTTGAGCCCAGGAGTTTGAGACCAGCCTGGGCAATATAGCAAGACCCTGTCTCTAAAACAAACAAACCAACAAACAAGCAAAACAAAACAAAGACTTGGAAGAGCAGCTTTCCATGCAGAATCCTCTTGAAAAGAAAATTGCTCTGGTCCACGTTATCCCTTAAATCTCCTTCTGTATAGTTCACGTTGGCCAGTTAGGAAGCTGGGCACTCAGGAGACTGGAAAGGAAGCTGAAAAGACAGCTAGGTTGCGGTGTGCGAGGAAGGAGGAGGCCATTTGGCAGCCTCTGGAAGAAGTATTAGCTCTCCTTGGCCCAGCCCTCTTCTATCAGTGAATAGTAATCAGTGCTATCAGCTACTAGATACTGATGACCTAAAGTCTATGGAGAGAGACCTGAGAACTCAGAGTTCCTACCCACTAGGAAGTTATGGCAGGAGGGCCTTGGAAGCCCAACTCACTTGACTTTCAGAAGGGTAAGCAGTGAGAGCTGGGAGATAGCTCAGCACGGAATCCACACATACACAAACACACACACACACGCGCGTGCATGCATGCACACACACACAGGCACACACAAAGACAGATCCTTCTTAAACTGTGGCCTATAAACAGTGTTGCTCATGTCCCATGTCCCACATGTTATACTATGCACATTCTTCGACCTAACAATTTCACTTTCAGGAACTTCATTTTTTGTTTGCAAAGTTGTCCAAATATGAATGTCCCCTGCCGGGCACGGTGGCTCACACCTGTAATCCCAACATTTTGAGAGGCCAAAATGGGAGGGTCACTTGAGCCCAGGAGTTCCATACCAGCCTGGGCAACATAATGAGACTCCATCTGCACACACACAATTTTGTTTTTGAGATGGATTTTTGCAATTATTGCCCAGGCTGGAGTGCAATGGCACAATCTAGGCTCACGACAACCTCCGCCTCCCGGGTTCAAGCCATTCTCCTGCCTCAGCCTCCCGAGTAGCTGAGATTACAGGCATGCACCACCATGCCTGGCTAATTTTTTGTATTTTTAGTAGTGACGGGGCTTCACCATGTTGGCCAGGCTGGTCTCTAACTGCTGACCTCAGGTAATCCACCAGCCTTGGCCTCCCAAAGTGCTGGGATTACAGGCATGAGCCACTGTGCTGGGCCACAAACAATTTTTAATTAGCCAAGTGTGGTGGTGCATGCCTGTGGTCCCAGCTACACAAGAGGCTGAGGTAGGAAGACCACATAAGCTCAGGAGTTTGAAGTTACATGGGCTGTGATTATGCCACTGCATATCAGCCTGGGTGACAGAGCAGGATCCTGTTTCTAAAACAAGAGTTCCGGCTGGGTGTGGTGGCTCACGCCTGTAATGCCAGCACTTTGGGAGGCTGAGGCAGGTGTATCACCTGAAGTCAGGGGTTAGAGACCAGCCTGGCCAATATGGCGAAACCCTGTCTCTACTAAAAATACAAAAATTAGCTGGGCATGGTGGCAGGTGCCTGTAATCCCAGCTACTCGGGAGGCTGAAGCAGGAGAATCACTTGAACCTGGGAGGCAGGGTTGCAGTGAGCCGAGATTGCGTCATTGCACTCCAGCCTGGGCAACAAGAATGAAACTCAGCCTCAAAAAAAAAAAAAAAAGTTTCTAACAACCTTGTTTACCCTACCAGAAAACAGGAAACAATGTAAATGTCCCCAAAGAAGTGACCTTATAAGGAAATCCTGGTTTATCCAAGCAAGGGAACATCATGCAGCCGTCAAGAAGGATGATGAAAACCTTTGTGTGTTGTCATGGGAAGATCTCAACCACCTATTTTTAGTAAGGAAAAAGCAGGTTACAAAACAGCATGAACAGTATGAGCTCATGTATTTAAAATAGGATACGTGTGTGGGTGTCTGTGCATCAAGGGAAGTGCACGGGGGGCTCCCTGAAATCAGGGGTCACGAATTGAAATGCAATGGACCCAGTAAAGGTACCCAGGGGGGGCTGGGGACACTGGAGTGTTTTTGTCCTTTCTAAAGGGGTTTCTGACACTCATCTCCAACCTGTGTCTGCCACATGGGGATACATGTGTTAGAAGACATTGTTAGATCTTTCCATTTTTCAAGAAAAACTGGAAATACAGGTTTCTACCTGAAAATGACTGATTTTTTTTTTTTTTTAGATGGGATCTCACTTTGTTGCCCAGGCTGGTCTTGAACTGCTGGGCTCAAGCGATCCTCCTGCCCCAGCTTCCTGAGTAGTAGGCACTGCAGGCACATGCCACCATGCCTGGCTAAAATGCCTGACTTTTAAGTGTTGGGGGCAAACCAAGAAGATCAAACAAAACTCAACTGCAAGCCAAATTCGGCTAGGAGACCACCCATTTTCACCCCTGCCTGAGACACTCAGACACTCCTACAATTACCTGGCATTTAAGCTCGCCTCATCGGAACCCTCAGCAGCTATCTCTGGGCGTCAGGTTCTCCATCTGTACAATGAGGAAGATGGGTTAGCTGTGTCTAGTGTCCTGTCTGGCTCTGGCTAGGTTTCCAGAGCAGAGACCTTTTTGGCTCGTGGATCTTTTGAGAGTTGGATCCAAACTGTGTTTTCTGTCCCAAGTAGGGGGAAGTAGAAGAGGAGGGTGAAATCAGCCAATGTTATTAGCTTAATTACTGGGTGTTCACAAATTTCCTGAGGCCTCCCCTAAATTCATTCACTCATTTATTCATTCATTCAGCAGTTAGTGAATGCCACCAGGACCGGGTGCTGGGATACAGTAATGGGCAAAATAGCCATGGTGGTTTGCATCTTTCTGGGACCTGAAGGCCAGTGTTGCCCGGGCTGGTGCACAGCAGACTGCCTCCCAGGTTCAAGCCCTGATGTAGTGATTCTCCTAACCCTGTCAGAGTGGCCTAAGTGGGCTCATGGTGAATCACAGATTGGGGAAGGAAGGATTAGCAGCTGCTTTAAGCAAATGGCTCAGAAAAGTTCTGAGAGCTTCCACCCATACCATAAAGATGGGCCCATGGAATAAACTTCTTTTTTTCTTTTTTTTTTTTTTTTAAAGACAGGCTCTTGCTCTGTTGCCCAGGCTGGAGTGCAGTGGCACCATCATAGCTCACTGCAGACTTGACTTCCTAGGCTCAAGCAATCCTCCTGCCTCAGTTTCTCCCAAGTAGCTAGGACTATAGGTGTGCACCACAATGCCTGGCTAATTTTTGTATTTTTGGTATGAGCCACTGCATCCAGCCTGTGGACTCAATTTTACACCAAATAAGAACAACACATATCATAGGCTGTCATTCACCATTTTCTGAACATCAGTGACATGGCTTGTACACACTGGAGTAGATTACAGCAGGCTTCCTTCATGCTAGGAGCTCATTACTGATATAAAACAGAATTGGTTCTTCCAGACACACACATATGGGGGCTGAATCTGTGCCAGCCACTTTATATACAGTGCTCCTCCAGTGCAGATGCTATTATTATTCCCAGTTTATAGATGAGGAAACTGAGGCTCGGAAGGTAATGGGATCGGCCTAAGGTCACACAACTGGCAAATGGGAGATGGAGAAAGTTATCTGAAAGTGGACCTGACTCCAAAATTCATGTCACTTTCCATGAAGCTTCCCTGGCTCAGCATAAAGTACTGGTGAATAAGATAAACAGTTACCAGGGTTACATTTTCTGAATCAAGCCTCAGGCTTTTTGGTCTGCCAACAGTCTTGAATATTCTAAGTCTGAGCTGTCTTTGAAAATGGTACCTCGGCCGGGCACGGTGGCTCATATCTGTAATCCTAGCACTCTTGGAGGCCAAGGCAGACAGCTCTGGATCACTTGAGGTCAGGAGGTTGAGCACCAGCCTGGCCAACATGGTGAAACCCCTTCTCTACTAAAAATGCAAAAATGAGCTAGGCGTGGTGGCAGGCACCTTGTAATCCCAGCTACTTGGGAGGCTGAGGCAGGAGAATCACTTGAACCCGTGAAGCAGAGGTTGCAGTAAGCCAAGATCACACCACTGCACTCCAGCCCAGGCAACAGAGCGAGACTCTATCTTTTAAAAAAAAAAAGAAAGAAAAGAAAATGATACCTCTTCTTGAATCCATTCCAGTGACTCTGACATATCCCCATTCCTGCAAGACCTCCCTCTCCACCCATGCCAGCCACTTTGTCTTAGTTTCACCAGCATCAGTATGTTAGCATTTTACAGGGTTTATTAAGTACCACGCGCTAGCTCCAAGAATATTAGTTGAACATGATTCCTGCCCCCAGGATGATAGGTACAGATAGGCAGGCGGAGAAGCTTTCCATGTAGTGACATTGCTGAGACGTGGAACCTTTCCCTGAAGTGGGGACAGGCATGCTAGGCCTCATCTGCACCCCGACACTGGCCAGAGGTGTGGCCGATGAAGAACAGTCCACAGCAAGGCAACAGAGATTCAGTTGAGGCCAGTCACAGCCAGCTCAAGAGCCAATAGACACTTGACATATAAAGGCTAGTGACACGGGCTGGGCGCAGTGGCTCATGCCTGGAATCTCATCACTTTGGAAGGCCAAGCCAGAAAGATTGCTTGAGCCCAGGAGTTCCAGACCAGACTGGGCAACAGAGTGAGACTGCACCTTTTTTAAAAAATTAAAAATTAGTGGCACACACCAGTAGTCCCAGCTACTGGAGAGGCTGAGGTGGGAGGATTGCTTGAGCCCAGGTCGAGGCTGCAGTGAGCCGTGATTGCACCACTGCACCCCAGCCTGGGCAGCAGAGAGACCCTGTCTCAAATAAATGAATAAATAAAGGCCAATGGCATGAATGAGACATGGGAGCCAACAGCAGTGTTTGCAGATCTTGATCATATGATTTTATGCTCTAGACAACCTTTATAATAAACGAACACTAAGTATGTTTTTTGTTTGTTTGTATTTAAGACAGAGTCTCACTCTGTCACTCAAGCTGGAGTGCAGTGGCGTGATCTGGGCTCACTGCATCCTTAGCCTCCTCAAGCGATTCTCATGCCTCAGCCTCCCAAGTATCTGGGATTACAGGCATGCGCCACCACCCCCAGCTAATTTTTATATTTTTGTATTTTTCTTTTTAGTAGTGGCAGGGTCTTGCCATGTTAGCAGGTTGGTCTTGAACTCCTGACCTATCCCTCCCGACCCACCCAAAGTGCTGGGATTACAGGTGTGAGCCACTGCACCCAGCCAAAAAAATGCTAAATATGTTTTGATATCAAAGTTCCATTTGAGAGCATTAAAAACTTTTTCTTTTTTGATACAGAGTTTCTCTCTGTCGCCCAGGCTGAAGTGTAGTGGCACTGTTTCAGCTCACTGCAACCTCCACCTCCCAGATTCAAGCGATTCTCTTGCCTCAGCCTCCAAGTAGCTGGGACTACAGTCAAGTACCACCACACTGGGCTAATTTTTTTCTATTTTTAGTAGAGATGGGGTTTTGCCATGTTGGTCAGGCTGATCTCCAACTCCTGACCTCAAATGATCCTCCTGCCTCAGCCTCCCAAAGAGCTGGGATTACAGGCATGAGTCACCATGCCTGGCCAAAAAAATATTATTATTACTTTTTATTTCTATTTTTGAAATGCGGTCTTGCCCTGTTGCCCAGGCTGCAGTGCAATGGCATGATCTCAGCTCACTGCAGCCTCAACCTCCCTGGGTTCAAGTGATCCTCCCACCTCAGCCTCCCGAGTAGTGGGACTACAGATGCGAGCCATCACACTTGGCTAATTGTTCTTTTTTTAGTGAAGATTGGGTCTCACTTTGTTGCCCAGGTATGGAACTCCTGGCTTCAAGCAATCCTCTCACCTGTGAGCATTAAAAAAAATTGTTTTAATTAGTTCTTTTTTTTCCTTTGAGATGGGAGGTCTCACTCTGTTGTCTGTCCAGGTTGGAGTACAGTATGTCATTCATCTCACTGCAGCTTCGAATTCCTGGGCTCAAGTGATCCTTCGCTGTTCCTTCACCGTGATGGAAACAGTCTCAGTGCCCAACCACAGTGGATGGGGAATGTAAATGATGCACTAACCAAATAAATTAGAAGTACTAACCAAATTCTAAGAAGTGTCTCATAGAAACATATTCAAAGGTTGAACAAATGCCTGTGATCTCGAAAAAGTCAGGTTACAGATAATATATTTAGAGTGATTCCATGTGTTAAGGTACATATCCTGCCAGGCATGGTGGTGCACACCTATAATCCCAACACTTTGGGAGGCCAAGGCAGGAGGTCTTGAGCTCTGGAGCTCATGCACCTGTAGTCCCAGCTACTTGGGAGGCTGAGGTGGGAGAGTCACTTGAGCCCAGAAGGTCGAGGCTCCAGTGAACTATGATCCTCCCACTGCACTTCAGCCTCGGTGACAGAGTAAGACCCTGTCTCAAAAAAACAAAGAGAGAGAGAGGGGGAAGAGAGAGAGGAAGAGAGAGAGAGAGACAGGAAGAAGGAAGGAAAGAAGGAAGGAAGGAAGGAGGGAGGGAGGCAGGGAGGGAGAGAGGGGAAGGAAGGAAGGAGAAATGGCAGAAAGAAAAAAAGGAGGGAGGGAGAGAGGGAGAGAAGGAGGGAAGGAAGGAAAGGAGGGAGGGGAAGGAAGGAGAAATGGAAAGAGAAAGGAAGGAAGGATGAAAGAGAGAGAAAGGAAGGAAAGAAGGAAGGAAGGGAAAGAGACAGAGAGAAGGAGGGAAAGAAGAGAAATCACATCGCAAAAGGGTCAAATCTAATACAATGGAAAGACAGAGAGGCTTACATGCTGTCTGGTCTTTACATGGGAAAGTACTGCTCCTTTTGCTACTCAGACCTTCTCTCAAAGCTGAGCCTCCTTTCTCCAGAGGCAAGACTACAGTATTTTCCAAATAGTTCCCAATGAACTTGCAATATTTTTTGTCATCAAGAAAAATTTACTTATTTTTCTGAGACAGGGTCTCACGCTGTTGCCCAGCCTGGACTGCAGTGGCACGATTACAGCTCACTATAGCCTCAATCTCCTGGACTCAAGCAATCCTCCCACCTCAGCCTCCCAGGTAGTTGATAACGCAGGTGTGGACCACCATACCTTGCTAACTTCTTATTTTTTGTAGAGCTGGGGTCTCACTATGTTGCCCAGGCTGGTCTTGAGTTCCTGGGCTCAAGTAATTTTCCCACCTCAGCCTCCCCAAGTGCTGGGATTACAGGCATGAGCCACCACGTCCAGCGACTTTTTTTTTTTTAAGGAATATTATATCAAGTTTCCCAGAGCAATTAAATTCCGTCCTGCCCAAGTGTCTGGCCCATGGAGCAAAGGTTCAGTGGGGGAAAGCTCTGTGGGAAAGCAGCCATCTTGGATAAGCCCGTTGACTCTCCACAGGAAGAGGAAGGAGCTTTCTCCTTGCCTGGCCATCCAGCAGTCATAAAAGGATGATCTTATTGATGTGGGCTAAATAGAAATCCCCCACTCAACAGCAGGGGCGCCAGTTTAGAAGAGGAAAAGAAGAGGGGAGCCAGTGCTGAGTTGAATGGTGAGAGTTTAAGAGTGATGGAAACCAATGGATGTCCACAATGTTCTCCTGGCACCGAGGCGGGTGGCCCGTGTGAGTTGGTTCAGGGATCAGGACCTCTCAGACCTTGGCAGGAGGTGAACTGGTTTACTTCTACTAAGAGGTGAGGGCAGGGGCACAGCCTGGGTCTCATGTCTCTGAATCTGGGGGCACCTGAGGGCTCTGACTGGGACTCGTTCATCTCAGCATCCTTGCCCCTGGACACCCAGCCCTGGCACCAAGCTACTTGTTTTTCTTTTCTGAAATGTACTATGCAAAGTCTCACCTCCAGGCCACTGGATTTGCTCTCTCTCTTCCCAAAACACCTTTCTTGCATGTCTTCATATAGCTGGCTCCTTTGTGTCATTCAGATCCGCTATTCCCCTGGTTCCTCTTCAAAGTGGCCTTCCTTCGCTCATCGCCACAGGTGAGGAGTCCCTGGGAAACTCTCTATTGTGTTACCTTTGTGTATTTGTGCTTCAGAGCCCTGAGCACTTTCTGAAACTATCTCTGTGTTAGATTGCATAATCCAAAGGTGGCCACTATAATATCTCCCATTCCACATGCTATTCCAGAACCCCACCACTCCCGCATGAGGTGGAATCTAATTCTGACCCACCTTGAATCTGCATCAGCTTGTGACTTGCTTCTAACCAAAGTGACTTCGGAAGCTGGGTCAGAAAAAGCAAAGCAGCTTCCCCCTAATTCCTTGGGATACTTGCTTTTGGAGCTCCCAGTCACTGTGTCAGAATCCGGCTGCCATGCTGTGAGGAAGCCCAAGCCACATGAAGAGGCTGAGTACAGCTGCTCCAATTGACAGGCCCAGCTGACTCCCAGTATTAACAGCCAGATATGTAAATCAGGTTGCCTCCCTACCCATGACTCCAGCCCCCAGCCATCCTGGAGCAGAGACAAGTCACCCCCACTATGCTCTGACCAAATTCCTAACCTACAGAATGTATGAGCATGGTCAAATATGTCAGCCTTCCGTATAGATGGGTTCCACATCCACGGATTCAACCAATATTGGAAAAAATAAAATTTAAAAATAACACAACAATTTTAAATATATATATATATATAAACAATACAGTATACTTATTTACATAGCATTTACATGGTATTGGGTATTATAAATAATCTAGAGATGATTTAAAGCACACAGTGTGTAGGTGTTATATGCAAACACTACACCATTTTAAATCAAGGACTTGGCATCCTGGGATTCTGGGATCCAAGGTGGGCTCCTGGAACCACTCCCTCCCAGAGACAGAGGGTGGCTCTAGTTGTTTTAAGTAAAACTTAGTAGTTTTGGAGTAATTTGTTACACAGAAGTAGTAACAAAAACAATATTTATTTATTATCTGTCTCCTCCCAGTAAAACGTGGGCTCCATGAAAGCAGGGAACTCCACGTCTTGATCCTTCCCGTATCCACAGTGCCCTATATATAGAAGGTACTCAATAATTAGCAGTTGAAAAAGTGGAAGAATCTGAATTTGGGAAACAACAGCGATGATGTTGCATAGTTTCTTTTTTAAATTTTTTTTGTGACGGAGTCTCACTCATTCTGTGGCCCAGGCTGGAATACAATGACACAATCTCAGCTCACTGCAACCTCCACCTCCTGGGTTCATGCAGTTCTCCTGCCTCAGCCTCCAGAGTAGCTGGGACTACAGGTGCACACCATCATGCCTGGCTAACTTTTTGTATTTTTGGTGGAAACAGGGTTTTACCACGTTGGCCAGGCTGGTCTTGAACTCCTGACCTCAAGTGATCCACCGGCCTCAGCCTCTCAAAGTGCTGGGATTACAGGTGTGAGCCAGCATACCTGACCAATGTTGCATAGTTTCTGATTCATGTAATACAGCACAGTTATTGTACACCTACTGTGTGACAAGCAAGTCGCCAGGGGCTAGGGACACTGTGGGTTAGCTTTCTATTCCTGTGAAATCCTATCACAGGGACACGAGGGAGGACCACCAAAGAAACAAAAGCCCCCACCCAACTCTCCGTATCGGCCAAACATAGATCTAAAAGGCTGATTTTTCAGAAAAACTAGAGTTGTGATTGCCAAATGCAGCCAGCCCACATCTGGGGGTGTATTTCATTATCCCCGGGCGTGGCTCTTTTCCATCCACAGCTCAGTCACTTGTACTCTGGCCTCTCACTAGGCGAGCGGATGACTCCAGACAGGGACCATGTGGCAGGAAGGCTGCCTGGTTCTGCACATCTGGCCCCTTCCCGGGGGGTTCCTCCCCAACAGCTGTCCTCCCCGGGCTCCCTCGCCAAGCAGAAGGCCAAGCTTTCAAGCTCTAAAAGTAATTCTGGCAGGGGTGCTGCGGGCTGGGAGGGAGGCCTGCAGGATGCGCCTCCAGGTTTAACCACTTAATCCCCAAAGTACCTGCCAAGAACCAGTTAGCATGTCTGGCTGGCTGTCCAGGCCGTCATTAATTCATTAAAGCAGGCTCCCGCTGGCCCATTATCTTCCTTGCCACTGACCACGTCGCCTTATGGGCCTGCAGAGTCCCCCTATCTCCCCTTCCCCTGCTCTCAAAGCAGGATTCTACCCAGCCCTGGCCCCAACTCCCAGGCAGATTCCTCGGCTCCATTCTCTCTCCCTCCCTGCCCCCTCCCTAGGCACGCTTCTCCTCCCTCCCACGCCTCCGCCAGCCAATGCTCACCATAAAGCGTCTTTTGTTCCCTCTCCTCTGTATCTTTGAGTATTGACTGGTTAAATCATACCCATCTCCTCCCGGCCTCCCCAGCCTCAGAGGAGCTTCCCCTGGGGCTCTGGAAGAAAGGGAATTTCACTTGTTCAGGAATTCACTGTGCACCACCCCGTCCGCTTACTGCCCCATCTCCTCTTCCCCTGCAAGTCATGGGGTGAGGGGGGCTGTGTGCCCTCAAAGACTGAAACTCTAATTCCATTGGGGATCACTAAGGTGGACGCTCTCTGCCTTGGCTTCCCCTTCGAAATAAAAAGAATGGCTCTATTTTATGACATCCTTGAGTGAAATTAAGAGACAGACACTGCACTGGACACTTTTTTTTTTTTTCGAGACAGGGTCTTGCTGTCCCCTAGGCTGGAGTGCAGTGGTGTGATCTCAGCTCACTGCAACTTCTGCCTCTGGGACTCAAGTGATCCTCCCACCTCAGCCTCCTGAGTAGCTGGGACTACAGGTACACACCACTATGACCAGCTAATTTTTGTATTTATTTATTTATTGTTTGTACAGATGAGGTTTCACCATGTTGCCCAAGCTGGTCTTGAACTCCTGGCCTCAAGTGATCCGCCCACCTTGGCCTCCCAAAGTGCTGGGATTACAGGATTGAGCCACTGCACCCAGCCTGTACTGGACACTGTAGATGAATGTTCTCTTATCATTCTCCCAATAACCCTGGAAACAGCTCCAGTTTACAGATGATAAAGGTGCAGAGAGGTAATGGTTCTTTCTCAAGGCCATGCTGTCAGCAAGTGGCTGGGCATTCAAGAGTCTCTTAACCATTATTCTCTCCTGACCCTCCTGGCACTGATTTCCCAGGAGGGCAGGCAGGAGTGGTGTGGAATTGCCAGCAAAAATAATGGGAAAATGTTGACTACCTTGGGAAAGAATAATAGTAAATGCACAGTAATAATCATGATGGCTCACATATATATCCACTGTTCTAGAGCTTTCTGTGTATTAATTCATTTAACCCTCTTAATAACGTGCCTATGCATTAAGTACTATTATTATCCCCATTTTACATATGGGAAAACTGAGTCTTGGGTGTTTGTTGCTGTTTGTTATTTTCTTTTAAATGACTTCAGAGAAAAGTATCGATGGCTCGCAGGAGAGGCTCAAAACAGGTATGCTGAAAATATAAATATATATATACACACACATATATACATACACACATACATACATATAATTATTATTGTTATTGAATTGGAGTCTCACTCTGTCGCCCAGGCTGGAGTGCAGTGGTGAGATCTCTGCTCTTCTCCGCTCACTTCTTGGGTCACTGCAACCTCTGCCTCCTGGGTTGAAGAGATTCTCCTGCCTCAGCCTCCCGAGTAGCTGGGATTACAGGTGTGCACCACCATGCCCAGCTAACTTTTGTATTTTTAGTAGAGATGGGGTTTCACCATACTGGCCATGCTGGTCTCAAACTCCTGACCTCAGGTGATCCCCCTGCCTCAGCCTCCCAAAGTGCTGGGATTATAGGTGTGAGCCACCCTGCCTGGCCTGTATGTTGGAAATATTGATCCCGCATATAGCTGAGCACACCCTTGAAACCTATGAGAATTGAAAGTGGTGGTTCCCACCCTATATGGCTGGCACAGGCCTCCCTCAAACACCTAAGGTACAGCTGTGAACATTCCCCTTTCTCCCTTAGAGTAGGGAAAGAGGAGAGCACTCCATATCCTGTATAGAACGCAACAAATTGTCTTCCTCCAGTGAATTTTCTGTCCCTTCTACTTAACTTACCAGAGCTGGAAAAAAATGGGTTTCCCCAAATTGAACTAAAAGCATGAGAAAGGCCGGAGCCGCTGGTATTCTAAGATCAGATGTAGGCTGCAGGGAGAGAACCTGATCCCGGCCAGTGCAGGGAGCTCCGGCACGGGGAACCCGGGCTGGGAGCGCAGAAGGCGGGTGGTGAGCAATTCTACGGGTGTCCCGAGGGTATGAGGGGCGGCGCTGGAGGGAAGCCGTGCGGAGCATCCTGAGGTCAGGGCGCCAGAGCCTGCAGAACCCTGGAGGTGGTGGCTGCTGGGGACGCCCGGGCGGGACACCACAGGTAGAAGAACCCACAGGTGTGGGAAGACGGTGTCTCAGAGTCAGGGCGCAGCACGGAAGTAACTCTGAGGTAGAAGCCGAGGGAGGCGGGGGAAATAAACTCCGCAGCGACTCTGCTGCTGCCCCTCAACATCGATGCAAAACAGCGAAACCCCTCGCCGCCGCCCTCCCCTGCAGCGCAGGCCCCAGTTCCCCAACTCCTCCCCTGCGCTCCAGCGCAGAGCGGCGCACTCTGCCCGCCCCTCCCGCAGCCTCCTCTTTCGGGACCCGGGCGGGTTCACACCCCTGACACTCACACACTGGCAAACGAGAACACTCGGGCAGGCTCCGGCCCGGAGTCTTCCGCCTCCCGGGAGGGGCACCTGATATCCCGCACGCCAGGGCACCCGGGAGGGGAGCGCTTCTCCAATCTCCTGGACGACAGAACCAAAGAAAGCCGTGTCCCAGCCCTCTCCCCATTTCTATTTGATTTTACTCCCTTCCTCTCTTGCCTTCTAATTCACTTTTCAATTGTCTTGCAACTTGTTCTCCAGGCAGTTTCTCTTTTTCTCCACCCTCCCCAAACTTCTTGTCCCTCCCCACCTCATCGCCTGGTTTTTCTCTCCCTCTTCACCCACTTTTTTTCTGCCTCTTCCCAAATTCCACGCTTTGGGCTTCGCGTCTGTCGCTCAACTTCCTTTTTCTGCTCCCCGAGATCCATCCAAAGTGTTCTTCCCGTTCCTGGGATTGGGCAGCCTCAGCCTGGACCCATTCAGTCGCGGGGGCCCCCGGCCTCTCCAACTAGAGGAGGAAGAAGGCGGAGAGAAGTGGATGGGAACCCCGGCGCCCGGGAGCCCGGCGGAGTGCGCCCCGAAGCGCTCACTTCTCTTCCCTAGCGCCCAGGCTGCGCGGGCCCACGCGACATCTGTCGCCTGCGGTCCCGGCTCACACCCCGCGCACCCCCGCAGCTCCCTGGGCGCTGCCACCCCCCACGCTCCGGCTGCCACCTTTCCCCGCGGGCGCAGACGCTAGGGCCTCGCCTTCAGGCGCCGCTCCAGCTTCCCAGGGTGTCTGCGGCGCGTGGCGGGGCTCAGCGGCGGGGACCCAAGGGCGGCTGGCTATATCACCTTCGATCTTCACCTTCCGGCCCTAGACCCATCTATGGTGGACTCAGCTTGATTCTCTCCACCTTTATTCTCTGCAGCGCTCCTCGCTACTCCAGGATCCAGAGTAATAAGGCGATGCTTACACTGTGTGCTTCCTCAAAGCGCCTAGCACAGTGCCAGACGCACAGCTAGGGCACAGTAATTTCCCCACCCCAAGAGCCTAGAACCTTCCTCCCACTGATACCAACCACACTAGGCGCTCAATACCCACGTCCAGTCCTAATCTCTCAAAACATTACCTCCCTAAACAGTGCCCAGCACCCAGAAGGAGCTCAGTAAATGTTCCTTACTTAAGGCTTCCCATTGGAGTTTCCCCAAAAGCCTCCTATACCAGCCCACTCCGAGGGAGTCTCCTTCCCATTGCAGCTACAACCGTCTTGGAGGCCAAACTCCTTAAACAGGACACCTCACTGGCTAAGGAGCGAAGTTGGCAGGGCAGAGGAAATTTGCAAATGCGCGGGGCTTGGGGTTGAAGATTGGGCCAGCCAGAAACAAGGAGGACGAAGTCTCGAGATGCGATTGGGGTGGCAGAGAATGGGGATCAGAGATTGGAGAAGTGACACTTAGGGAGAAGAGGTGGGAGCAAAGGTGAGGGAGACGGTGGCGACTCAGGAACGGCAAGAGGCTTGAAGGGGACAGGGGACCTTTCTTGAAACTGCGACAGATTATAAGTATTTGGCGTAGCTTACAACTACATTCTCATCGCAAGCACACTTTTTACTTGCATTGTGTGTTTATTTGTGGGACTGGTGGGGATTATGGAGGCCGAAGTTCTCCGCAAGCCACCGAGCTCTAAGGGAGTAAGTAGCAAGATGCGCTTAAGGACTCGGAGAGATGGGGGCAGAAACGGTGGACCTGACACTTGGAAGGAAAGACGGGGGCTGAGTAGAAGAGCTGACCGGAGGTGCTTGCAAGAGAAGAGAACAGAGGAAGAAGGGGAAGGGAAGGGAAGAAAGCCAAACTTGCCACTCTCCCGCTCCCGGGCCAGCCCAGCGCCTCCAGTGCCCAGCTGCCGCGCCCTGGCTCTCGCTCGCTCGCTCGCGTACCTGTTGCTCGCTCCGGCTGGGTCTCGGCTCCGGCCCCACCAAGAAGCCCCGCGTTCCTACAAGTTCCGCCTGCCGAGCAGCCAGGCCGCCAGCGCCGCCACCTGCGCGGCCGCGCACAGCCAGGGCCAGTAGGTGGGGAGCGCGCCGGGCGCTGGCGCCCTCCGGCTCCGCGCGCGGCGCCGCCACATGGTGCGCTGGTGCAGCTCGTCGCCGAGCGCCTTGAGCCGGGCGGCGGTGAGCTGCGCGGCGGACGAGCGCAGCCCCAGGCGACCCGCGCTGCAGGCGCAAACGGCCGGGGGGCCGCGACCGCGGTGCAGGGGGCACGGGCACATGACCGCTGGCCTCGCTCCCGCCCCGCGCTCGGGCCGCCCCTCGCCTCCTCTCCCTCCGGCCTCTGCGCCCGCTGCCGCCGCGCTCCAGCCGCCGGGGGCCTCCCCTGGACACCAAGTTTCTCCTTGTGTTGTGCGTTTGTTGTGCTGACGGCGCTATTATTAATTAAAGTGTCACATGGTGGAGGGGGGCGGGGAGGGGGGTTACATCATCCGGCCCCCGGGGGTTGGGGGGGGCTGCAGGCAGAAGAAACCGAGAGGTAACTTTTAACCCTAGCGGCGCCGGCAGCGAGGGGGCGCGCGGTTTGGGAGACGGGGAGCGCGGCGCGGGGCGACGCGAGAAGGCGCCCCGCGGCGGAGGTCCCGGGCTTTGAGGGTCTCGGGGGACCCCCGCGGAGGCGAGGGAAGGTTGTTCTCCTTCCCCTTTTCCTGAATTCAGCTCGAGTTCCGATTTGGCGAGGGAAGCAGCCTTGTTTGCCGTTTTGGATGAAGCTGATACTGAATTCGGCTGCCTGATTCAAAAATATACCGAGCCTGTTTTGTTTGGGGGAGGTGGGTGGATTCAAAATCTTGTGGAAGAGCCAGATTACAGCTAACTTGCCTCGTTTCAGGTCAGACTTGGCACCTGTACGCTTTCAGCCTAACCCTAACGCGCCCCCAGCGCCTGGCTAGAAACCCTGACGTAGGCGCGGTGGGAGGTTGGAGGGGTAGGTCCTGAGCTCTCGTGGGGCGCGGACAGAGGCTTTCTCGCCGCCCAGCACCTGCACCCAAAAGACCCTGACAAGGGCCTTTCTAAAGGGAAACTTCTTGTCTGCTTTCTTTGTGAACATTATTTTCCTGTTGGGGTTACAGTTTTCTGCGACGATCCCGATTTATGCGCAGTAGAGACCCTAAGGGGTCAGCGAGAGGAGGGGCGCGGGGGACTTTAATTCCCCCTTTTCCAATCCGACAGCCGCTCCTGTGCACCTCCAGACTGGAGAGTCTGGAGTCGTTGTCACAGCCGGTGAAGGTTCAGATGGGCGGGGCGGATCTCAGGATTCTTTAGGGGAGAATGAAACCTGCGATCTTAAATCCACCGGGATTCAGGCAACTTTGGGATTCAGACGATCGGGACGAGTCCAGAGGTGGCTCGAAGGTGCGAGTCTGGAAGCTGCTGAGGTAGCTTCCATTCTTTCCTTCCCACCGCAGAGTATAACCACGATTCTTCAAGCCTGTGAACTTAGTTTTGTTCTGAATTGATCAGGAGGAGAAACGTCTGCTTTGGCCTGCAGCGCGGTGAAATGACAACAAAGTCAGGACTCAGGGCCCACACCTCCATGTGATCCTGGTGGCCCTTTCCCTCACCTGGCTCCAATTCTCCTAGGCTTCTTAATGGCCAAGACTTCCATGTCTGGCATCTGTAGGCTTTGGGCGCCCTTGCCTCTGCTGCCTAAAGGTAAATCTCCCAACAATTCTACGTGCAATTACTATAATATTTCAAAGATGAGGAAGCTGAGGCATAGGTAGGTAAGGCCTCTTGCCTAAGCTCACAGAGTAGCTAAGAATGAACCCTGCATGTGAATTAGGGCAGTATGCCGCAGGCTCTAAGCTCTTAACCACGGTTTTATACTGCCCCCTGTAATCTGGGAATAATAATACCTCCATCCCAGGACTGGGGCAGAGATTAAATGAGAGAAATGTGTGCCAAGCACCTGGCACGCAGTGGGCCCTGGATGAACCTTGGTTCCCTTTGCTTCTGGCCAGAACTGCTTCCCATTCTCCTGGGACTCACCTCCTTAATCCCCCCCTAGTCTCTGCAGAGGGGACCTGATCCATTGCCCGGGTGTAGCGTTCCAAGAATGAAGACACAGTGTCTATTTAAAAAGCCCTTTGGATTTAAATTGAACAATTCCCTCCCCCACCCTTTTTAATCTGCACGCTTTTAACGGCTCACTTCATGGACATTAATTTTAATGGGACGATTATTACCCTGTTTGGAAGCCTGCCCCTCGAAATGCTGGGCTCTCAAGGTGGCGCTGGGTCGGGTCCCAGCAGCTTGGATGTTGTCTGTAGAACAGGGGGTGCAGTCTTGGCCATGGGGATGCAATGTTCAGCAGAGGGGGAAGAAAAGGGAGTGATGGAAAAGTGGGAGAGAAGGAATAACCTCTCCCTCTCTGACACTCTAAGTCTGGCAGGCCTTAATTTGCACACACGAGTTGTCCTGTGCTGCTGGACCACTTACTAACTGGGGAGCATGGCCTTCAGACCTGGCTTTTTGGAGCCTCCATTCTCCCAACTGTACAGTGGGGGTAATAATAGTACCCACCCCACAGCCTATATATCAGGAAAGCCCTTACTTAAAACAGTGCCTGGCCCATCAATAGCTTTTTTTTTTTTGAGACAGAGTATTGCTCTGTCGCCAGGTGCCAGGCTGGAGTGCAGTGGCGTGATCTTGGCTCACTGCAACCTCTGCCTCCCGGGTTCAACCAATTCTCCTGCCTCAGCCTCCCAAGTAGTTGGGACTACAGGCACATGCCACCATGCCCAGCTAATTTTTTTTTTTTTTTTTTTTTTTTTTTTTTTTTTTTGTATTTTAGCAGAGACAGAGTTTCACCATATTGGTAAGGAAGGTCTGGATCTCTTGACTTTGTGATCCTCCCACCTTGGCGTCCCAAAGTGCTGGGATTACAGGCTTGAGCCACCACACCCGGCCTTTCTGCTTTTTTTTTTTTTTTTTAGACAGAGTCTCAGTGTGTCACCCGGGCTGGAGTCCAGTGGCACAATCTCAGCTCACTGCAACCTCCACCCCTCCACCTCCTGGGTTCAAGCAATTCTCCTGCCTCAGCCTCCTGAGTAACTGGGACTTCAGGCACCCACCAGCACGCCCAGCTAATTTTTGTATTTTTAGTAGAGATGGGGTTTCGCTATTTTGGCCAGGCTGGTCTCGAACTCTCAACCTTCAGTGATCCTCCTGTCTTGACTTCTCAAAGTGCTGGGATTACAGGTGTGAGCCGCCATGCCCAGCCCCATCGTTAGCATTTAATAAATGTTGACTACTGTTAATATTTTATAGTGGATTATGTAGTTGTCAAATAGTGGACTTTGAAGAATGTTGGGGACCCACACCCTCAAATATATGTGGTTCCCCTATTGTGGATTAGTGATTCCATTGCTGATATTAAGCATTGCACAGAGAAAGCGAATTCTTTTTTTGAGATGGAGTTTTGCTCTTGCTACCCAGGGTGGAGTGCAGTGGTGCCATCTCAGCTTACCACAACCTCCGCCTCCCCAGTTCAAGGGTTTCTCCTGCCTCAGCCTCCCGAGTAGCTGGGATTACAGGTATATGCCACCACGCCTGGCTAATTTTGTATTTTTTAGTAAAGACAGCGTTTCTCCATGTTGGTAAGGCTGGTCTCGAACTCTCGACCTCAGGTGATCTGCCTGCCTCAGCCTCCCAAAGTGTTGGGATTGCAGGGGGTGAGCCACTGTGCCCAGCCAAGAAAGCAAATTCTTTGGGAGGGTAATGTAACAATCTCCTAGCACTTCTTAAATTGTCTTAATTTTTATTAATTTTTTTTTTTTTTTTAGATGGAGTTTCGCTCGTTACCCAGGCTGGAGTGCAATGGCGCGATCTCGGCTCACCGCAACCTCCGCCTCCTGGGTTCAAGCAATTCTCCTGCCTCAGCCTCCTGAGTAGCTGGGACTACAGGCGCGCGCCACCACACCCAGCTAATTTTATGTTTTTAGTAGAGACGCGGTTTCACCATGTTGACCAGGATGGTCTCAATCTCTTGACCTCGTGATCCACCCACCTCGGCCTCCCAAAGTGCTGGGATTATAGGCGTGAGCCACCGCGCCGTGCCTAATTTGTTTTTTTAAACATGGTGTCTCTTTCTGTGGCTCAGGCTGGAGTGCAGTGGTGAGATTATAACTCACTGCAGCCTCCAACTCCTGAGCTCAAGCAATCCTCCCACCTCAGCCTCTGGAGTAGCTGGGACCACAGACACATACCACCACACCTGGCTAACTTAAAAAATCTTTTTAGAGATTGGAGTCTTGCTATGTTGCCCAGGCTGGTCTTGAACGCCGGGGCTCAAGTAACCCTCCCACCACAGCCTCGCGAGTGGCTAGAACTATAGATGTGCACCTCTGTGCCCAGCTTCTCCTGACGGATTAGTAAAAATGAGTTGTTGATTTCAGTGTTTAACTTAATAAGCACTTATATAGTGCTCGATCTGTGCCAGGTGCTCTTCTAAGTGCCTTAGACATATAACTCCTTTAATTCCCATAATAACCCTGTGAGACAGCTACACTTGTTAGCTCAATGTTACGTATAAGCAAACCAAGGCAGAGGGCTTAAGTACCTTATCCAAAGTCACACACCTGCCTGGCCCCAGAGTTTAAGCCCTTTAGAATTAGGGTGACATAGGGTGACTGGGGACTTGGGAAGAGGGAGGGAGGTTCTTGTATGATGAATGCCATCCCCTGGTCCACCCCAAGTGGATACATCCAAGGTCTAACCCCTGGAACCTCAAAATGTGACTATATTTGGAGATAGCATCTTTAAAGAAGTAATTAAGTTAAAATGAGGTCACTAGGTTGGACCTGAATCCCAGCGACTTATGACTGGTCTCCTCATAAGAAGAGGAAATTAGGACACAGACAGAGACTCACAGAGTGAAGACCACGTGAAGACAGAGGCAGAAGAAGGTATCTACAAGCCAAGGAAGGAGCCTAAAACAGGTCTTTCCCTCACGGAAGGAACTAACCCTGGCCGGGCACGGTGGCTCACACCTGTAATCCCAGCATTTTGGGAGGCCCAGGCAGGTGGATCGCTTGAGTACAGGAGTTCAAGACTAGCCTGGGAAACATGGTGAAACCCTGTCTCTACAAAAAAAAAAAAATACCAAAAAAAAAAAAAAGAAATAGCTGGCATGGTGGTGTGCACCTGTGGTGCCAGCTACTCAGGCAGCTGAGGTAGAAGGATTGCTTGAGCCCAGAAAGCTGAGGCTGCAGTGAGCCGAGATCATGCCACTGTGTTCCATCCTGGGTAAGAAAGTAAGGCCCTGTCTCAAAAACATAAATAAGTAAAATAAAATAAAAAGGGACCAACCCTGTCGACTCATTGATCTTGTACTTCCAGCCTCTAGAACTGTGAGAAAATACAGTTTTGTTGTTCAAGCCCAGACTGTGGCGTGTTGCTAAGGCATCCCTAAGCAAACAAATACAGAGAAGAGCAGTGTCCTCAGCGGGAAGCTAGAAGCAGATATTTCACCAGACCGTGGCTGCTCTTACTGTGGGGCACGTGTGTGGACATTTTTCTGTGTTCTTGGGAAGGGTGGGTGCTAGGGCGGTTTCCCTGTTCCTCTTCTTCCTCACTGGTGTCCTGTTGGAGATCTTTAAGGGAGGAAGAGTTTTAGGAGATTATTTTGGAAAACAGTTTGTGGAAATCCAGTTGATCATACAGGGAAAACTTTTCTACCAGTTGCAAAAAAATTCAACCTCTCTCTCATGACGTGAAGAAATGAGGCAGACTTCCTAGTCCATGAATGTTTCCTGTGGTCTCCCGGCTTAAAACTGGGCACACAGCAGGCACTCAAACTTTTTTTGAAGTAAAGATCCAGGCTGGCTGTGGTGGTTCACACCTGGAATCCTAGCACTTTGGGAGGCCGAGGTGGGCAGATTGTCTGAGCTCAGGAGTTCAAAATCAGCCTGGACAACACGGCAAAACCCCATCTCTATTAAAAATACAAAAAATGGACTGGGCGTGGTGGTGCATGCCTGTAGTCCCAGCAACTCAGGAGGCAAAGGCACGAGGATTGCTTGAACCCGGGAGGCCGAGGTTGCAGTAAGCCAAGATTGCACCACTTCACTCCAGCTTTGGCAATAGAGTGAAACTCTGTCTCAAAAAAAAAAAAAATTAAAAAGAGATAAAGACTTAATGAATGAATGAACAGTAGTGAGCATCCTGATTTGTCTTTCTCTCTTTCTGCATTTTTTTTTTTTTTTGAGATGGAGTCTCACTCTGTTGCCCAGACTCAAGTTCAGTGAGTGGCGTGATCTCAGCTCCCTGCAACCTCCGCCTCCCAGACTCAAGCGGTCCTCCTGCCTCAGCCACCCAAGTAGCTAGATTACAGGTGTGCTCTACCATGCCCAGCTATTTTAGTAGCAACGGGGTTTTACCGTATTAGCCAGGCTGGTCTCAAACTCCTGACCTCAAGTGATCCACCTGTCTCGGCCTCCCAAAGTGCTGGAATTATAGACGTGAGCCACCACTCCTGGACTTTCTCTCTTTCAAACATACACAATGATATATGTACAATCGCTATAATTGTGTGTGTGTGTGTGTGTGTGTGAATTCTTTCCGCAACTTATTTTCTTACCTCCTACAGAAATCAGTACTCAAGTGTGTTGAACAGGAAGGGGTTGGGTATTTCTTTTCTTTAATTAAAACAATAATTACCTATCCTGGTGTTTGAGACCAAGCAAGCCTTACCTTATGGTGTTTTAATTTGTGTGGCTTGGTGGAGTGGTAAATGAATGAACAGCTGTTGCCTCCTCCAAACAGCTGTGTTTCCTGAAGCCATGCATTAAAGCCAGGGCCAGATTCAATGCCAGGAGCCCGCTTGGTGAACAACAGAGTTCTTGAATTGGAGTCAGAGTTATAGCAGAGTGGTTTGACACTTGGAGCCAGAGAGACCTGGGTTTGAACCCCAGCCCCGCTCTGCAATAGTTGGGTACCTCGGGCGTATTTTCCATCTCTCTGAGCCTCCACTTTCCCATCTGCAAAATGGGACTAATAATCCTCGTATCTACCTCATTGGGTTGTGGGAAGGATTAAAAAGAGAACGCTTGTTAAGTGTTTAGCAAAGTAGTTGGCATTCCATAAATGTCAGTTATGGTCTTTGTTGATATCTCAGGATTAAGCAGCCGCTTAAGAAACAGAACAGGGACCGTTACCCAAGCCCACTGGGGAAACAAAAGGGTTCAGATTTCAGTGAGTACCATGTTCAATTACATCATAGCGATTCCCAGGAAACTTCTCTCCATGCAATAGACCCAGATCAGGACGGGACTGATTTCTCACATTTATCCTATTTAACCCTCCCATACCTGAAAAAAAATGGGGCAACCCCTTCTCCAGAGACCTCCTCATATTTCATTTGATACCTCTCCCTTAAGGATCTTGTTGTAAGCGAATGGAGAAGAGCAGATGAATGTCCACAGCAGGGGAGAAAAAATTAACCAGCCCATAATTATAGTCTCATCAATACTTTAAGTGTAAAGGGTAAACTTCACTTAAATAAAACCTAATTCCTTGATTACCGGAGTCACAAGAGATAGGGTTGATTAAACGTGCCCCCCTGCTGTGAAAATCCAGTCATATTGTCCTTTGCTCAGGCAATAATCACTTTATGGAAGGCAACTGAGCTCAGTTGAAAGCGCGAATCACTAGACTTGAAATTATACTGATGAGAGTGTAAATGAGGATAAATGCTGGAGAACAATTTGGCAGGACTGGAAAAACTGGAAGTGCCCATGGCCTATGACCTGGTGATCCACTTCCAGCTATTTACTCTAAACCAGTGGTTCTCAAATAAGGACAACGTTGCTCCTCGGGAGACATTTGGCAATGTGCAGAGACATTTTTGGTTGTTAGAACTGAGGGATGTTATTGACATCCAGTGGGTAGAAGCGAGGGATGCTGCTAAAATCTTACAGGGCACAGACAACCAAAAATTACCTGGCCCAAAATGTTGTGACAGTTGTCAGAATCAAAATGGAGTCACTAATGTTAAGAAAACCCTGACAGGGCCAGGCGCGGTGGCTCACACATGTAATCCCAACTCTTTGAGAGGTCAAGGCGGGTGGATCTTGAGGTCAGGAGTTCAAGACCAGCCTTCCCAACATGATGAAACCCCATGTCTACTAAAAATACAAAAATTAGCAGGACATGGTGGTGCATGCTTGTAATCCCAGCTGCTGGGGAGGCTGAGGCGGGACAACCCGGGAGGCAGAGGTTGTAGTGAGCCAAGATCACACCACTGCACTCCAGCCTGGGTGGCAAAGTGAGATTCTGTCGGAAAGAAAAGAGAAGGAAAGAAAGAGAGAGAAAGCCGCTCATATGCCTTTGGGAGGAGGGAGAGGATCCAAAAAAATAACTACTGGGTACTAGGCTTAGTACCTGGGTAATGAAATAGTCTGTACAACAAACCTGTGACACAAGTTTACCTAACAAACCTGCACATGTGCCCCTGACCCCTGAACCTAAAATGAAAGTTAATAAAAAGGAAAACTCTGACAGATAGAGCCGAGAAAGGCCGTGTAGAGAAGGTTCCTGTGCTTGTGTGCCTGATAACAGAAATGATCACAGAAGCCTGCAAAAACCACAGCCTTACACAAGGCCTTTTGTGTAAGACCATCACAGTCTTACACAAAAAAATACTCCTGCAGGGACATCTGCCCAGCAAATGCCTGTCCAGCTTTGGACTGGCGTCACCTTGTTATTGATCTTTGTAGCCAAGGATAATTATTTCTAAGCAATTATGTAATCCTCCTCATTTTTTTTCCTTGAAAAACCCTTGTCTTCTTTTACTTCTCTGCATGCACACGTAATTTACTCTGGCCTGCATATTCTCATTGCAATACATTGCTCCCCCAAAAAATCTTGTTTTCTAGAGAGCCTCTCTCTGTTTGTCATTTAGGTTGACAATGTCGACAGTGCTGAGTGTGAGAAACCCTGCCCCAGGTTGTGTGCAGTGGTGCAATCTCAGCTCACTGCAACCTTCACCTCCTGGGTTCAAGTGATTCTCCTGCCTCAGCCTCCCGAGTAGCTGGGATTGCAGGCACCCACCACCACACCTGGCTAATTTTTGTTTTTTGGTAGAGACAGGGTTTTGCCATATTGGCCAGGCTGGTCTCGAACTCCTCACCTCAGGTGATACTCCCACCTCAGCCTCCCAAAGTGCTGGGATTACAGGCATGAGCCACTGCACACGGCTGTAATGGTTGTGTTGACACTCAGTCATGCTTATTCATTTACATATTATTTTTGGATCCTTTTCTACTTCAATAGTAGAGTTGAATACTTTCAGTAGAGATTATATGGCCTGCAAAGCCTAAAATATTTACTATCTGGCCCTTTACAGAGAAAGTGTGCTGATCCCTGGTCCAGGGGAAGGCATGGCCTTTCAAGGTTGGGTTTGTGGTGCAAATATCTCATCAAAGAGCAGGCTGTGCCTGTGCTTCCACTCTGTCATCCTTAGCATGTTGGTTTTAGTCTTTGGGCTTATTGCCTCATGGCAGCAAGATGGCTGCCACAGCTCCAGCTATCACATCCTCAATGCAAAAGGAGAGAAAAGAAAAAGGAAAAGATCTTCTTTGTGCAGATCTCTTGTTCAGGGGAAAAACCTTTCTTAGAAGCCTCCCAGCAGATTTTTCTTAATCTTCTTGTCCAGCAGTAGATCTCATGCTCACCTTCAGACCAATGGCTGGCAGAAGGTATTATAACTGCCAGATGTACTAGATTGAATAATGTCTCTTCCAAAAGTTCTTCTCCACCTGGGACCTGTGAATGTGACCTTATTTGGAAATTGGGTCTTTGCAGGTGTAATCAAGTTAACATGAGGTCACACTGGATTAGGATGAATCTTAAGCAATGACTACTGTCCTTATAAAAAGAGGGGAATTTGGAAACAGATATACACAGAGGGAGGGTAGCTATGTGAAGATGAGGCGGTTGGAGTTACCCTGCTCAAGTCAAGGAACACCAAGGGCTGCCAGCCACCACCAGGAGCTAAAAGAAGCAAAGAAAAATTCTTTCCTAAGACCTTTGGAGAGATCGTGGCCCTGCTGACATCTTGATGTCAGACTTCTCATCTCCAGAACCATGAGAGAATATGTTGTTTCTGTTGTTTTAAGCCACTTAGTTGTTGGCAATTTGTTATAGCAGCCTAGAACATGAATATGCCATATGCATTTGGTTGGTGCAAAAGCAATTGAGGTTTTTGCCATTAAAAGTAATGGCAACAATTAGCCATTGGTCTGGAGGTGAGCATGTGACCTACTGCTGGTCAATGAGATTAAGAAAAATCTGCTGGGAGCCTTCTAAGAAAGACCGTCCCCTTGAACAAGAGACCTGCACCAGGAAATCTTTTCCTTTTCCTTCTCTCTACTTTTGCAATGAGGATGTGATATCTGGAGGGAAAAAAAATCTCATTAGTTAGACTTAGGCTGGCCAGGCACAGTGGCTCATGCCTGTAATCCCAGTGCTTTGAGAGGCTGAGGCAGGTGGATCACTTGAGGTCAGGAGTTCAAAACCAGCCTAGCCAACATGATGAAACCCTGTCTCTACTATACAAAAATTAGCCAGGTATAGTGGTGTGTGCCTGTAATCCCAGCTACTCAGGAGGCTGAGGCACAAGAATCGCTTGAATTCAGGGGGCAGAGGTTGCAGGGAGCCAGATTGCACCACTGCACTCCAGCCTGGTGACAGAGTGAGACTGTGTCAAGAAAAAAAAGAAAGCCAAAAACACTCAAACTGATGCAGGGCAGGCAAGTCCCAAAGTGGGGCTTAGCCTGCAAGGGTTCTTGGCTTCACCCAGGAATTCAAGGAATTCAAGGGCGAGCCAGTAGTGGGGTAGAAGAAAACAGCTTTATTGAAGCAGCAGTGTTATCGCCCTGGCAGGGTTACAGATCCGTGACTGCTCCTGCATAGCAGGGCCACCCCGTAGGCAGTGTGCTGACAGCCGCAGATCAGGGCAGTTCTGCAATCAGATTTATACCTACTTTTAGTTACATGTGGACTAAGGGGCAGTTTATGCAGAAATTTCTAAGAAAAGGGTGGCAGCTTTTGAGTCTGCAGGTCATTGCCATGGAAAGGGGCAGTAACTCCCAGGTGTTGCCATGGCAATGGTAACTGACATGGCATCCTGGTGGGCATTTCTTATGGAAAGCTGCTTCCACCCCATCCCTGTGTTGGTCCTCAATTTGGTCCAGTGTCTGAGCCCTGCTTCTGGACTTTAGTCCTGCCTCTTACCCCAAAACTACAGTGGCTCAAATAAGATAGAATGTATTTCCCTCTCATACATACAAAGAGTGAGGAAGGTGGTATAGCTCCAGAGACATCAGAGTAAGAGAGTCCTTCGATCTTGTTCTTCCATCCATCAGCATTCCACACTGTCTCATGATCTGAGATGGCTGCTTGAATGCCTGCCACACTTTTACGTTCCCAGAATTACCATTTAACATTTTCATGTAGGCTTCATATGTCAGAACTGAGCCATGTGGCCACACCTAGCTGCATGGACTGCTGGGAAATGTAGTCTTTTGGCGAGACGTCAATGTGCCTACCTAATATATACGGGAGGTCTGTTATTAAAAGGGAAGAGAAGAACAGAAGGTCTCTGCTTCACCATCATGGCCTTAAATCAAAAATTGACAAACTGTGAGCTGTGGCCAAATTCATACTTCCATCTGTTTGTTTGTTTTTAATTGGATTTTTTATTGAGATAAGTAGTCCCCCCCAATCCAAGGGGGATACATGCCAAGACCCCAATGGGTGCAGAAACTGAGGACAGTACCAAGCCCTACATATATCTATACTTTAGTTTTCCTATACATACATTACATACCTATTGTGAAAGGAAAATAAAAACTTGGGACCCCAATTCACTACACGAAAAGAAAAATAAATAAGCTGGAACCTGAGTATGGCAAGAAACTGCTTACTTTAAGTAAGCAGTTAGTTTAAGAGCTACAGATAAAAGGTTAAATATCCCCCCAGGTCGCCACTCTATGATCACCTTATCTATGTAAAGTACAGATTTCCTGAGCAAGAGACATCACGTGCTCGGAATTGACTATTCCCCTACCTGCTCCTTTTCTCTTGCAACCTGTGGGTGACCATACCCTCCCTCTTTCCCTTCCAGTCCATTTTCCCCTTGAAAGATTGAAGCCCTCAAAGTCATCCTTGGAGAAAGGCACAGACCACAGACTGTTTCTGTGATTCCATGTTCATTGCTTCCTGGCATGACCTTAACCTTGGTAAAATACACTTCTAAATGGATGGAGACATGTCTCAGATACTTTTTGGTTTATACCATGATAAAATGTAACTCATAAATTAGTAAGAGGTTAATGACAATAATTAAAAAAATAGAACAATTATACGTATATGCCAGCGTCACCACTCTTGTGCTTTGGGGCCGTTATTAAGAAAAACGAGGGTTACTTGAACACAAGCACTGCAATACCTCAGTAGTCAACCTGATAACCAAGATGATGGCTACGTGACTAATGGATTGGTAGTGTCTATGGCGTGAACGTGCTGGAGAGAGGGATGACTGACATCCTAGGTGGGATGGAGCAATGGAACAGGATGACAAGAGATTTCATCACTATTCAGAAGAGTACACAATTAAAAACTTACAATTTTTTTTTTTTTTTTTTGAGATGGAGTTTTGCTCTTGTCGCCCAGTCTGGAGTACAGTGAAACGATCTCGGCTCACTGCAATCTCTGCCTCCTGGGTTCAAGTGATGCTCCTGCCTCAGCCTCACAAGTGGCTGGGACTACAGGCATGTGCCACAACATGTGCCTGGCTAATTTTTGTATTTTTTGGTAGAGACGGAGTTTCACCATGTTGGCCAGGATAGTCTCAAACTCCTGACCTCAAGTGATCCACCTGCCTCAGCCTCCCAAAGTGCTGGGATTACAGGCATGAGCCGCCATGCCCGGCCATGAATTTTTTATTTCTGGAATTTTCCATTTAATATTTCCAGAAGTCAGTTGATGGTGAGCAACTGACACCTTGAATAGTGAAACCATGGGTAAAGGGGGACTACTGTAATTATAGATTTATGTGAAATTCTAGAAGTAATGTGGAGAGACTCCTTCTACACAGTGCCCTAATGGTAATAGTTTACAAAACTGTAGTATAACATCATAACCAGGATATTGATCCACTGATCTTAAAGCAGATTTTCCCAGTTTCACTTATATGCTTGTGTGTGTGTGTGTGTGTGTGTGTATGGGTGTGTATTTAGGTTCCATACAATTTTATTGCCTACGAAGATCCATGTATCCGCTCCCACAGTAAAGACACTGATTCCACGGTACGGTTGTATCACAGTTTGTTTAACCATTCACGCATTGAAGAATGTCTGAATCGCTTACAGTTTTTGGCTATGAGAAATAAAACTGCTGTGAACATTTGCGGACAGGTTTTTGTGTGAACATAAGTTTTCCTTTTTCTGGGATAAATGCCCAGGAATGCAATTGTTGAGTCATATGGTAGTTGCACGTTTAGTTTTCTAAGAAACTGCCAAACTGTTTTCCAGAGTAGCTGCACCATTGTGCATTCCCACCAGCCATGTATGTGTATGACCCTGTTTCTCTACATCCTCTCCAGCATTTGGCGTTTCACTATTTTTTATTTTAGCCATTCTGATAGGTATATAGTGATACCTCATTGTGGTTTTATGTTTGTTTGTTTGTCTTGTTTTTTTGAGACAGAGTCTCACTCTGTTCCCTAGGCTGGAGTGCAATGCTGCGATCTCAGCTCACTGCAACCTCCGCCTCCTGGGTTCAAGTGATTCTCCTGCCTCAGCCTCCCAAGTAGCTAGGATTACAGGCATGCACCACCACGCCTGGCTAATTTTTTGTATTTTCAATAGAGACGGGGTTTCACCGTGTTGGCCAGGCTGGTCTTGAACGCCTGATCTCAGGTGATCCGCCCCTCAGCCTTTCAAAATGCTGGGATTACAGGCATGAGCAACCAAGCCCAGCCTCACTGAGGTTTTGATTTGCTTTTCCCTAATAAGTAGCCAATGATGTTGACCATCTTTTCAAGCGCATATCTGCTGTCTGTTTATCCTCTTGGATGACTCCATCTATTTTTGTAAATAAAGTTTTATTGAAACACATACCTGTTCATTTATGTATCATTGCTGTCTGCATTTACACTACAATAGCAGGGTTAGGACAGAGACTATATGGCCTGCAAGCCTGAGATATTTCCCATCCTTGACCTTTATAGAAAAATGCTGCCAATTGCTGTCTTAGGCAAATCATGATTTATTCCTTGAGGCAGCTGGGCACAAGGCTGTCCATATACAATCAGGGTTTTATTGGCAAGGGAGAAGAGAGGAAATGATGGTATCTGCTGTATTAGACGAACTCTTCCAGGGGTGCTCAAAGATGTTCACTGCAGCATTGTTTGAAATAACCAAAATTTGGAAGCAACAGAAAGAGCCTCCAAGAGGAGACTGTGTAAGCAAATGTGGTATATTCACACTATGGAACAGCGTAACGAATCACAAGTAATGGACTAGATTTATAGATAGATGTATTTCAAAAATATAACATGGAGCAAAATAAGGCATTTGTAAAATGAGGCAATTATTTGTACAGTTGGATACTGTTTATGTGAATTTGAAATACACAGGAAACAATACCATCAATTATTCATGAACACACACATATTTCTTTAAAATAGGCTGGAAGGATACACATGAAATATACGATGGTGGTTTTGCCTTTGCCCATGGGAGTGGAAGGGTAGAAATAGCGCCGGGATAATTGATTCAGGGGACTTTGGAAAGATACACGTGCATTGGTTAAGAGTTTAATCCAGGTAAGCTTAATAATCCCAGCTATTTATGAGGCTGAGGCTGGAAGATCTTGAGTTCAGGAGTTTGGGACCCACTTAGGCAACATAACAAGACCACCATCTGCAAAAAAATCGAATAATTTAAAAAAGTTTAAGTGCGTTTTCCAAATATTTCAATTTCAGGAATTTTTTTTTTCTCTTTTATTTTTTTTTGAGACTGAGTCCATTGAGACTCTGTCCCCCAGGCTAGAGTGCAATAGCATGATCTTAGCTCACTGCAACCTCTGCCTCCTGGGTTCTAGCTATTCTCCTGCCTTAGCTTCCCAAGTAGCTGGGATTACAGGTGCCTGCCACCACGTCTGGCTAATTTTTGTATTTTTAGTAGAGGCAGGGTTTCACCCTATTGGCTAGGCTGGTCTCGAATTCCTGACTTCATGTGATCCGCCTGCCTTGGCCTCCCAAAGTGCTGGGATTACAGGCATGAGCTACCATGTCTGGTCCTCAGTTTCAGGAGTTTGATGACAAGGTTTTAGTAGTGAAGGTCAGCCGCACCTTTGTGTGTCATCTTTTTACTGTTTCCCACCTTATTAAAAGTACACAAATAAGGAGATCGCACTGGTCTCCCTAGTTATTAGGGTGTCCTGAGCAGGTAGAAGACACATCACTGATGCCTGCTCAGCACTCGCTCCCTGCCTTTAGGGAGTATCCTTTAGCTGTATCCCATTTCAACCCTGTAATTCTGATAGAGGCTGCCAGTCGTCTCTCAGAATTACAGGGTTAAAATGCACTTCCTTGGCCACAGAGGTGGGTACTGAACCGCACTGGGCCCTTACATCTTCCTGGCCTCAGTACTCGCTTGGAGATGGACATGTGGCTAGCTTCCCGCTTGCTGTAGAAGCAAGCATCCTGCCAAGGTGTGGCCTTTGGAATTGATCCTGAGAGCTGAGCTCAGGATCTGTTTCTTCAGACCTCTCAACAAGCTTGCGAGCAAGTTAACCCACTGTGCTGTTCCCTCTCTGCTTACTAGGAATTCTCTCCTGTACAGCTGAACTCTGACTGATAGTCAATAGATAAGCAAATAGGCTGGGCATCGTGGCTTCCACCTATAACCTCAGCACTTTGGAAGGCTGAGGCAGGAGGATCACCTGAGGTCAGGAGTTCGAGACCAGCCTGGCCAACATGGTGAAATCCTGTCTTTACTAAAAATACAAAAATTAGCTGGGTGTGGTGGCACACTCCTGTAATCCCAGCTACTTGGGAGGCTGAGGCACAAGAATCGCTTCAACCCAGGAGGCGGAGGTTGCAGTGAGCTGAGATGGCGCCACTGCACTCCAGCCTGGGCAACAGAGGGAGACTCTATCTGGAAAAAAAAAAAAGATAAAAAAAGATAAAATCTGGGGCCTTACAGGTAGTATGTTCCCAGAGCCCCTCTCAAGAAGTAAAACAATAAGTGATTCTATGGGGTGGAGAAATGCTCAGAAAAGAATAATTGATCAAATGCAATTGAATAACTCTGGCATACACTGCGATGTGCTACTCAGAACCTATTTCAGCAGTATTTCTCAATTTTTGCTGCAGGTTACGATCACCTGGGAGCTTTAAAAAATATCCTGATATCCAGGATATCTTGATACCCAGACCAATAAAATCAGAATGTCTGGAGCGGGAGCCAGACAGCAGTGTTGTTACAGATCCCAGGTGATTCCAGTGTGCAGCCAAGTTTGAGATGCACTGACCTTCAGGAAGGAAAGGGTGTATTCCTCCAGGTGCTATGAGTGTTGCAGGAAGACTGCCCTCAGCTCTCAGTCCCCTTTGGGAATTGCCTCATCCAAGATCATATTTCATTCCAGGGGCAGTCCACATCTGTTGACTAACCAACAGGGGGTTACAAAGGCCTGGTTCTTTTGCTACAAAGGGAGAACAATGGGAGGCAACTGTAATGTACAGTGCTTCTTGTCACAGGAACCACATCACGTAGCTACATTCTTGTGATTCCCTCCTTCCTTTTCTTTCTTTTCATAGGTAGTGATCCCAACGGTATCCCTAAAAAACTGTCTGTATGCTAATCTTCATCTCAGATTCCACCTGCCAGGAAACCCAACCTGTGACAATACCATGTTAGATCTTCCACTTCTGACCACCTCACACGGAAGTCAAAGGGCAATGCAGGTGAGGTCACTGAATGGACCGGAGGGGGGCGCCTGATCGGAGACAGCCTAGGCAGTAAACCAATCAGACGTGCTCTCTCGGGTGGGACTCCACGCATCAGAGAGGAGTTGCCAGTTGGCAGCAAAGAGAGAGAAGGAAGCAAGCACGGTGGCGCCAGCTGATAGTCCTGTCCTCAGGTCTGTCTTGGATCCTAGTGGTTTTCGATTGGAACTTGATCCACTCATTCTTCAACCATTCGTTCAGGAATAGGTGAGTTCTAGAAAGAGGGATTAGCTTTCTCTCTACTTAGCATGTTTCTAGTCACTAACTGCTTAGATCAAGATTCCAGATTCAACTCTCTAGGTGTCTGGCCCATTCCTCCAGCTCTGAACAGCTTTTTTTTTTTTTTTTTTTTTTTTTTTTTTTTCTGAGATGGAGTTTCGCTCTTACTGCCCAGGCTGGAGTGCAATGGCGTGGTCTCGGCTCACCGCAACCTCCGCTTCCCAGGTTTAAGCAATTCTCCCACCTCAGCCTCCCTAGAAGCTGATATTACAGGCATCCACCACCACACCTGGCTAATTTTTGTATTTTTAGTAGAGACAGGAGTTTCACCATGTTGCCCAGGCCAGTCTTGAGCTCCTGACCTCAGGTGATCCGGCTGCCTTGGCCTCCCAGAGTGCTGGGATTACAGGCATGAGTTCACTATGCCTGGCTCTCTGAACTGCTTTAATTTCACAATATAGAAAACTTTCACTCTTTTCACACAGAGCTTTCCATTTCTGAGGCTGCATTGTACTGCTTGTTGCTGTTGTTTTGAGATGGAGTCTCACTCTGTTCCCCAGACTGGAGTGCAGTGGTGTGCTCTCAGCTCACTGCAACCTTCATCTCCCGGGTTCAAGTGATTCTTGTGCCTCAGCCTCCTGAGTAGCCGGATTACAGGTCCATACCACCACACCTGGCTAATTTTTTTTATTTTTTAGTACAGACGGGGTTTTACCATATTGGCCAGGCTGGTCTCAAACTCCTGACCTCAGGTGATCCACCCACCTCAGCCTCCCAAAGTGCTGGGATTACAGGCATGAGCCACTGTGCCTGCCCTAATTTTTTTTTTAAATCTTTTGAGACAGAGTCTTGCTCTGCCACCCAGGCTGGAGTATAGTGGTGCCATCTCAGCTCACTGCAACCTCCACTTCCTAGGCTCAAGTGATTCTCCTGCCTCAGCACCCCTAGTAGCTGGATTACAGGAGTACGCCATCACGGCCAGCTAATTTTTGTATTTTTAGTAGAGACAGGGTTTTGTCATGCTGACCATGCTGGTTTCAAACTCCTGACCTCAAGTGATCCACCTGCCTCAGCCTCCCAAACTGCTGGGATTACAGGCATTAGCCACTGTGCTCAGCCTGAGTGTCCCTTTTACCCTTGGACTTCCCAGAGCAAAACTGATTCTATTTTTAGCTAAAGTCACTTTCAGTTGAGTTGCTTTTTTTTTTTTCAAACTATGGATCTTAAGTAATACAGAACTTAATCCTGTCTGGAGAAGAAGGAAGGCAGGGAGGGCTTCTTGAAGGAGGTGACCTCTAAAGTGAAACCTGGTAGGAGTTAGGCAGGTGCCAGTGGGAGGCGAGGAGAGTTCCAGGCAGGAGAGAGCATGACAAAGTGAAAGCTAAAAGAGGTTGCGATGATTAGATTAGATTGGAGACTGAGGAGGGTGTTGAGAGGTCTGCTACAGATAGATGTGGGGGAGAGACCTCAGAAGGTTTTATATGGCATCCGCCTTGGAGAAATCTCATAAAACTGGACATTAAGATTTACAAAGCAGATGGACACGTCCTCAAAGGACTGAAGTGCATTCCAGACATTCCTGACTTATCCTCACAATGGCCCCAGTGATGTCCATCTGCAAAGTGCTTTGAGAAAATTCTGAGTGGCTTAGGGTACTTTGCTGCTATTAAGTGCCCATATAAATCCCAACTTATTGGCTCAAATGTTTGATTTCCTATTTTTCTTTCCATTTGCGTGTCACCTGTAATTAGAGTTCCAAAGTGCTCCATGTACCAAAGTGCTCAGAGTGATTTTTCTATTAAAACAGAAAGGAAAGAGGACTCATTGCTTCTGCACATTGCAAAGTGGAACAGGCAACTCTTTCCATCACCTGTATGGGCAGTTGTGTTGAGATTAATGAAACTTATAACGATACCCTTCACTTTTTTCTTAAAGGACTGAATTTATCTTTCTCTCTCAAACTCTGTGTGTGTGTGGATGTGTGTATGGTTGTGTGTCTACCTTTATTACTTGCAGGCTCATCAGTAGCACAAATATTTTTGTTTGTTTGTTTTTTTGAGATAGGGTCTCACTCTGTCACCCAGGCTGGAACACAGTGGCATGATCACAGCTCACTGCAACCTTTATCTCCTGGGCCCAAGCGATTTTCCCACCTCAGCTTTCCAAGTGGCTGGGACTACAGGCATGTGCTACCATGGCTGGCTAATTTTTTTTTTCATAGAGACGAGGTCTTGCTATGTTGCCCAGGCTGGTCTTGAACTCCTGGGCTCAAGTGATCCTCTTGCTTTGGCCTCCCAAAGTGCTGGGATTACAAGTGTGAGCCACTGTGCCAAGCTTAGCAGCACAGATATTTATTGAGTATCCACTATGTATGGACACAAATCTCAGAAACACCTTCTGCTCTCTCTGAGCTCCATCATTCATTCATTAATTGATTCATTCATTCCACCAAGAAAGAGTTACTGAGCACACTATAGGAACCAGGCTGTGTGAAGGGGATGAGGATGCCCTGATGAACAAGATGGGCGTGGCCCCCAGCCTCAGGGAGCCCACCTTCTAATGGAGAGGACACACAAAACAGACAGATAATAAACAAAACCACTTAGCTATTGAGGTACAGGTCCGTTTCAGTGATAGGGATAATCGTGTGTGGATATATTACTTAGATGGAATGATGGGGGCGGGTCACGTTCGAATTGAGAGCTGAAGGATGAAGAGACAACCTCACTGAAGAGTGATGCGGGAAGTGTTTTAGGAAGAGGGAAGTAGGTTCAAAAGCCCCCAGGGTGAAAAAGAAGTTAGCTTTTCTCAGACTACTGGTAAGTTTGAATGGGAAGATACAAAATACACACTGGAACCCTCACACAGTGCTGGTGGGGATGCAAAGTGGTGTATGGCAGGTCCTCAAGTGATTAAACATGAATTCAAATGATTTAACCCAGCAATTCCACTCCTGATGATATACACAGAAGAAATAAGAAACTATGCCTACACAAAAACCTGAACAGGAATGTTTATAGAAGCATAATTCTATTTTGTTTAATAATTTTTTTAAAAGACAGAACTTGGTCACCCAGGCTGGAGTGCAGTGGTGCCAACATGGCTCACTGCAGCCTTGACCTCCCATGCTCAAGCGATCCTCCCACTTCAGTCCCCCGAGTAGCTGGGACTACAGGTGTGCACCACCACACCTGGCTAATTTTTGTATTTTTTGTAAAGATGGGGTTTTGATATGATGCCCAGGGTGGTCCTGAACTCCTGAGCTCAAGCAATCCATCTACCTCAGCCTCCCAAAGTGCTCAATTACAGGTGTGAGCCACAGCACCTGGTCAGAAGCATTATTCTTAATGGCCAAAAGATGGAAGTACCTCAAGTGCCCATCAATATCTGTAAAATAGGGATTATTTTTTAAAAGATGAATTGAGAAACAAATTTTAGTCTATTCACACAATGGAATATTATTCAGCCATGAAAAAGAATGAAGTACTGATACATGCTGGAATGGGATGAACCTGGAAAAGATTATACTGAATGAAAGAAGCTAGACACAAAAGGTCACATATTGTATGATTCCATCTATAGGAAATGTCCAGAATAGAAAAATCTACCGAGACAGAAAGCACAATGACGATTGCCAGGGGAGGACTGGAGGTGATGGCTAAAGTGAGCAGGGTTTTAGGGTTTCTTTTGTGGGGTGATGAAAGCATTCTAAAATTGTGGCAATGGTGATATATATCTATGCATACTCTAAAATACATTGAATTGTATGCTTTAAATGGGTGAATGGTGCAGTATGTGTATTATATTTCAATAAAACTGTTGCAAAATATGATCTTGTTTATTACTGCAAAAACAGTGGAGGTATCTTTAGGTGCTTTTTTTTTTTTTTGAGATGGAGTCTTGCTCTGTTGCCCAGGCTGGAGTGCAGTGGTGCAATCTCAGCTCACTGCAACCTCCATCTCCCAGGTTCAAGCTATTCTCCTGCCTCAGCCTCCTGAGTAGCTGGGATTACAGGCATGCCACCACACCCGGCTAATTTTTGTATTATTAGTAAAGACAGAGTTTCACCATATTGGCCAGGATAGTCTTGAACTCCCGACCTTGTGATCTGCCCACCTTGGCCTCCCAAAGTGCTGGGATTACAGGCATGAGCCACTGCGACTGGCCTTATGTGTTTTAAATAGGGAAATGTCCTGATCTGATTCATTTTTCCGAAAGCTCTCGGGCAGCTCTGTGATTCAGTGGCAGAAGCGAGAATTGAGATGGGGAGACCAGTGGGGAGGTTCTGCAGTGGGCTAGGCTCCATGATGGTGCCTTGGATTTGGGGTTGTCAGATTTAGCAAAGAGAAATACAGGATGCCCAGTTAAATTTGAATTTCAGATAAGCAAAGAATGAATATTTTTAGCAAATATATATATCCCAAATATTACATAGGACAAAAGTATTCTTTGCTTATCTAAAATTTAAATTTTGCATGGGTTTACTTACACTAAAATAATTCATTGTCTACCTGAAATTCCACTTTAACTGGGTGTCTTGCATTTTACCTGGTGACCCTCCTTGGGCAAGGATGGTGGTGGGGCAGATAGAGAGAAGAGACAGATTAAAGATACAGTTTTCTTTCCTTTTCCTTTCTTTTCTTCTTTCCTGTTTTCTTTTTCTCTCTCTTTTATCTTTATATCTCTCTCTCTTTCTCTTGCTCTCTCTCTTTCTCTCTTTCTTTCTTTCTATCTTTTTTTCAGGGTTTTGCTCTGTCTCCCAGGCTGGAGTGCAGTGGTGCAATCTCAGCTCACTGCAGCCTTTACCTCCTGGGCTCATGCAATTCTCTGGCTTCTCCTCCCTAGTAGCTGGGGCTACAGGAATGCACCACTACACCCAGTTAATTTTTTTTTAATAATTTTTTTTTTAGAGATGAGGTTGCCTTATGTTGCCCAGGCTGGTCTCAAACTCCTAAGGCCCGTGCAATCTTCCTGCCTCCGCCTCCCAAATCGCTGGGATTATAAGAGTGAGCCACCTTGCTCGGCCTCAAGATATATCTTGAAAGTAGAATTATCAGGACTTGAGCTGGGTGTGGTGGCTCTCGTCTGTGATTTTAGCACTTTGGGAGCCTGAGTAGGGCAGATCGCCTGAGACCAGGAGTTTAAGACCAGCCTGGCCAACGTGGTGAAATCCTGTCTCTACTAAAACTACAAAAATTAGCTGGGCATAGTGGCGGGCACCTGTAATCCCAGCTACTCGGGAGGCTGAGGCAGGAGAATGGCTTCAACCGGGGCGGGGGAGGTTGCAATGAGCAGAGATTGCACCACTGCACTCCAGCCTGGGTGACAGAGAAAGACTCTATCTTAAAAAAAAAAAAAAGAAAAAAAGAAAATTATCAGCACTTGATATAAGTGAGGGAGAGCAAGAACTCAAGTTCATGGCTGAAGCACCGAGGTAGTGGCATCGTGTGCTGAGATGGGAAATACTTGGTTGGGTTGCAAAGAAATAAGATGAAAGGAATAATTTAGAATTTAACAAATTGAGAGGAATGATTTGGAATAAAGAAAATAATTTTGAGTCCGGGTGCGTTGGCTCACACTTGTAATCCCAGCACTTTGGGAGGCTGAGGCCGGTGGATAACCTAAGGTCAGGAGTTCGAGACCAGCCTGACCAATATGGTGAAACCCAGTCTTTACTAAAAATACAAAAATTAGCCAGGCATGGTGGCAGACACCTGTGGTACCAGCTACTCGGGAAGCTGAGTCAGGAGAATTGCTTGAACCTAGGAGGTAGAGGTTGCAGTAAGCTGAGATCGCTCTAAAAATACAAAAATTAGTGGGATGTGGTGGTGGGTGCCTGTAATCCCAGCTACTCAGGAGGCTGAGGTAGGAGAATTGCTTGAACCTGGGAGGTAGAATTTGGAGTGAGCCGAGACTGTGCCACTGCACTCCAGCCTGGGCGACAGAGCGAGACTCCATCTCAAAATAAAATAAAAAATAATTTTGAGGTTCTTTGTTTCATAGGAGTCAGAGTTAAAGTCATACTAATGACAAGAGTATCTTTGCTTCATGTGAGCCCAGACGAGGCTGGCTTCACAAGCTTGCCCTGGTGCCTAGACAGGCAAGGAAATTGGCTCTTGCTGTCCCAGGGTCTGAGCTGGAGTCTGGGCACTTATCCTGGGGACCCAAGCCATTGCCTCCTCCTCGGCGCCAGCAGTAACTGAGCAAAGCGTCTCTCATGAGCATCAGGCTGCAAGTGAATTCTCAAGACAAAAAAATGGAGAGGTGAGAGAGACCCAAGAATGGAATGCAATTTTTTCTCTGGGGGAGGGTAACACTATCAGAGGGAGAGACTTTGGATCCAGACTGGAGAGATGAAAAGGGAAGGGGCTTTAATAAAAGCAAGAGGGGAGTGAGGAGAGAGAAAGAGGTGGGAAGGGAGTTGGGTCCATATGGGACAAGCTTTGAATGACTAAGTCTGAAGTGGCAGCTGACACTGAATCCCGTCTGTGCAGCATTTTTAAAAAACGGAATTATTGATGGGAAAGTTCTCAAGAACAAGGAAATTGTGTTTTTTTTTTAATTTTATTTTGCTACAGATCATTTTTCCTTTATTTCAAGCCCAGTTTTTTTTAAAAAAAATTTTTACAGAATTTTATATTTTGCTAATATGAAATTATAAAATAGCAACAGGGCAATAGTGTCTACAGCAAGGGAGACCTCGGGCGAGGCTGACATTCAGAATGGCCACTCACACCATCCCGATGCTTTGTTCATGTTTCTAAACAACATACTTTAAAACTGTCACCATTTCTTATTTTCATTTTCATATTAATTTCCTGGTGTTCACACATTAGTGATCCCAAATGAGGTGTGATTCTTCAATCTCTACTTAGAAGAGGGAAGGAAGTAGTAATATAAGTTGAAAGGAGTTTTGACTCAACTCATGGCTTGTTCAAGAATAAACTACTGTTTGCTTGTTTGCTATTTTTTTTTTTTTTTTTTTTTTTTTTTGAGATGGAGCCTCGCTCTGTTGCCCAGGCTGGAGTACAATGGCTCAATCTCAGCTCACTGCAACCTTCACCTCCCGGGTTCAAGCGATTCTCCTGCCTCAGCAAGAGGAAACTCCATCTCAAAAAAAAAACTGGCTTTGTGCTCTACATGGACGTCCATTCTCCAGTTTGTTATGGTCCACAGCTGGCTCATTTGGCCCACTTTTGTTTCCTGGGGTCATCTGTAGGCATTTGAGTCTGTGGTTACTGAAGTCCATTTGCTATAGGCTGAAACGTGACCCCTCAAAAAAATCCAGGTCCTAATCTGTGGCACCTGTGAATGTTACCTTAAATGGCAAAAGATTTTTGTAAATGTTAGCCAGGTGTGGTGGCTCACGCCTGTAATCCCAGCACTTTGAGAGACCGAGGCAGGGGATCACTTGAGGCCAAGAGTTTGAGACGAGCCTGGCCAACATGGTGACACCCTGTCTCTACTAAAAATACAAAACAATGAGTTGGGTGTAGTGGCAGGCACCTGTAATCCCATGTACTCGGGAGGCTGAGGTATGAGAATTGCTGGAACCCGGGTGTCAGATATTGCAGTGAGCTGGAATCGTGTAACTGCACTCCAGAGTGAGACTGTCTCAATTTAAAAAAAAAAAAAAGTTTTTTTGCCAATGTCATTAAATTAAGGATCTTGAGATGGAGAGGTTATCCTGGATTGCCACGTGGGCCCTTTGTAATGAGGTGGGAGGATTGCTTGAGGCCAGGAGTCCGAGACCAGCCTGGGCAACATAGCAAGACCCTATCTCTACAAAAAAAAATTTAAAATTTAGTGAGGCATGGTGGCACATACCTGTAGTCCCAGCTACCCAGGTAGCTGATGCAGGAGGATCACTTGAACCCGGGAGTTTGAGGCTGCAGTGAGACATGATCATACTGCTCTTCACCCTGGGTGACAGGTGGAGGCCCTGTTTCAAAACAAAACAAATCAAGGAGGCAGAGGGAGATTTGCACACAGAGACAGAAAGCAACATGACCACTGAAGCAAGATGTTTCACTGCTGGCTTTGAAGAGGGAGGAAGGGGCAACAAGCCAAGGAGTGCAAGGACTGTGAAGCCCAAATCAGGAAAAGGCGAGACAACAGATACTCCCTTGGAAACTCTGAAGGGAGCACTGCTCTGCCAACACCTTAATTTCAACCCAGTGAAATGGATTTTGGACGTCTGGCCCCTAGAACTGTAAGAGAATAAATGTGTGTTGTTTTAAGCCACTTATTTTGTGACAGCAGCAAGGGGAGACTGAGACACGCTTTCTTACCTTGTACCTGAGAACAAATTCATCTCTGCTCCTGTCTCCCCCACCCTCACTACCTTTTTGAAACCTACTGAAGTACAGGAATTCTTGCACCTCTGTAGTCCTGTGTATGACTGGTCTGAGGAGGATGGGTAAGGTAAGAGATACTTGGGGGAAGGATGATGACCATGTCTCTGCCGTCTTTCTGGGGCTCTAGTAGAAGCTGAGCTGGGGTTCCTAAGGGAACAGATCATATTATCAACAGTGAGCAGAGAAGACCCAGGTAGCCCAGTAGAAGCTGAGCTGGGGGTCCTAGGGGAACACACCACATATGAACAATGAGCAGAGAAGACCCAGGTAGCATGGAAGACACTAAGGCTGAATTCCTAGAATCTTCTCCCACGATAGCTTTGCCAATGCTATCTACCAAGCGGATAGTGACCTAACATCCCTTCTCCCTCCTGTTTTTGGGGAACTCTGCCTCTTGTAGTTTATGTGGTCCTGGAAATCCAGCACATTGTAAACCCCTCCCCACTCAATCAAGAGCTGGGAATGTGACTCCCTTAGGCCAGTCAGATGGTCCTCCAGGAGAGTGATTCTCAAACTGGGTTATGTATCAGAATCACGAGGAGGGATTGTTAAAAACACACATTGCTGGGGTTGGACCCCTAGTGTTTCCAATTTAGTGGTCTCGGCTGAGAATTTGCATTTCAAACAAACTCTCAGGTATTGCTGGTTCAGGGGCCACACTCTGAGAACCTCTGCTCTGGGAATTTGAATCGTAGGAAATAGAAGACAAGCAGGGATCCAATCCTGCAGAGATGGTTCAGGAGTTTCCATGATGAAATCCCTGAATCTGATCTGGTTCTTGGCATTCCAAGGGTCTGGTTATTCCTCTTTTTGTTTAACTTAGTAAGCCAACCTCTGAGTTCAATTCCTTTTTTCTTAAGGTAGCAAGAATTGGCGTCTGTTGCTTGCAAACAAAGAATTTAACAGATTGAGGTTGCAAAATATACCCTCAATGTGGTAAAAGGTGGGGTCCCGTGGAATACTAGATTTATAGAGCACAGGTTAGATGCAATCTCTATCTGCCAAGACTGTATTAATATGGATCATAGACATCATTTATTAAATGCCTACATGATGTTTTATGGATGCTAAGAGTTTTATAGGCATTTTATCAGCCTTACAGTTATACTGAAAGAAAGATATTTTTATCTTTACTTTTCACTTGAGGAAATGGAAGTCCAGGAATTTACTACTGGAAAGATATAAAATCAACATAAATACCATCAATGAGTGGTAGGCAATACTGAAAAAAAGACAATATTTTCCTTCCTCTTAGCATGCTTCTCTCTCTGGTTTTCATTTTCTCTGGGTGACTAATGGCCCCATTAGTCTGCCTGCACTGCCCTTGTAAAAATTCTTTTAAAGGGGCAACAGGAAACATTGATCTTGACCAGCATAATTGGGTGTTTAAAATTTTCCAGTTTGAAGCCAGGATTGGGGGCTTATGCCTGTAATCCCCTGAGGTGGGAGGATTGCTTGAGGCCAGGAGTTCAAGTCCAGCCTGGGCAACATAGCAAGACTTTATCTCTATGAAAAACTTAAAAATTAGCCTGAGATAGTGGCATGCTCCTATAGTCCCAGCTACTTTGGAGGCTGCGGCAGGAGGATCACTTGAGCCCAGGAGTTTGAGGCTGCAGTGAGCTATGATCCTGCCACTGCACTCCAGCCTGGGTGACAGAGTGAGACTCATCTTATCTATTTATTTTTTAAATTCCAGTTTGCTTGCTTGCTTTCTTTTCTTTCTTTCTTTTTTTTTTTTTCCAGACAGAGTCTCACCCTGTCACCCAGGCTGGAAAGCAGTGGCGGGATCTCAGCTCACTGCAAACTCCACCTCCCAGGTTCAAGCGATTCTCCTGCCTCAGCCTCCCAAGTAGCTGAGATTACACCATGCCCGGCTAGTTTTTTGTATTTTTAGTAGAGATGAGTTTTCGCCATGTTGGCTAGGCTGGTCTCCAACTCCTGACATCAGGTGATCCACCCACCTTGGCCTCCCAAAGTGCTGGAATTACAGGCATGAGCCACTGAGCTTGGCCCCAGTTTACCTACTGTTTTAAGTGTTAGATGGTCCATAAAATCTAGAGATTTCAGAAGAGATATCAGAAAAGTGATATTTGGCTTTTGACATGCAAGTAGATAATCAAAGCAAGTTTGACTGACCTTGGATTTCACATGGAAGGCACACAGGATGAATGAGACGTTAGCAGAATGGGAAAAAATTAGCTCATTGTTTTTATACAAATAATACTTATTGGCAGCAGCCATTGATGAGCAGCAGCCACAGCTCTGTGGTCTCCCATGTCTGTGGGTCCCGATGAGGGTCACAAGGTGAGGACCCAGAATGTGAGAAAACCCAGGCGCGGCTGCTGCTGCCACTGCAGGCACTCACCGAGCACAGAAAGTTCATGTGGGACATGATGTGAGAGGTGTATGGCTTTACTCCATGTAAGTGATGCACCTTGGAATTGCTCAAGGTCTCCGAGAAAAAGTGGACTATCAAGTTCATCAAGAGGGCAGGGACACATGTCTGCACCAAGAGGAAGTGAGAGGAGCTGAGCAATGTCTTCGCCTCCAGGAAGTGAGTGGTGCCAAGAAGGACTGAGACTGCTTCCCCTTCTGTGTATAAGAAAATCTTTACTGGCCGGGTGTGGTGGCTCACGCCTGTAATCCCAGCACTTTGTGGGGCCAAGGTCGGTGGATCATGAGGTCAAGAGATGGAGACCCTCCTGGCCAACATGCTGAAACCCTGTCTCTACTAAAAATACAAAAATTAACCGGGTGTGGTGGTGCGTGCCTGTAATCCCAGCTACTCGGGAGGCTGAGGCAGGAGAGTCGCTTGAACCTGGGAGGCGGAGGTTGCAGTGAGCCGAGATCACGCCACTGCACTCCAGCCTGGTGACAGAGTGAGACTCAGTCACAAAAAGAAAAAGAAAAAGAAAACCTTTACAGAAAAAAAGGGAATGCTTGTTTGTATTGGATGCTTATGTTCCATCTTGCATCACTTGATCGTCTTTTACCTTAGTCATCGCTGTAGCCTGACAGTACTTCCTGTTAGTTGCACTGGGTACCTCCTGCTTTTTGTCTTAGAGCATCTCTGCTGCCTTGGTATGGAGCATCCATGAGAATCCATTTACTTATACCCAATCTAGAAGTGGGAGGTTGTTAAGACTCCTGACCTGGCATTTCTTCAGTAGGGGATGAGTCACTAGACAAATGCTTCCCTCTTCTGGCTCTTGTTTCTTGGGAGGACAGTTCTGAGCTGTGTTCTAAGTCTCCTTAGAAGGTGCTAGTGGGATGAGCCTAAATTGCTACAGTAGGACCAACTCAAAGATGCTCTTTTTTTTGAGATGGAGTCTTGCTGTGTCACCCAGGCTGGAGTGCAGTGGCGTGATCTTGGCTCACTGCAAACTCCGCCTCCCAGGCTCAAGCAATTTTCCTACCTCAGCCTCTCGAGTAGCTGGGATTACAGGTGCCTGCCACCACATCCCACTGATTTTATAGTTTTAGTAGAAATGGGGTTTCACCATGTTGGCCAGGCTGGTCTTGAACTCCTGACCTGAAGTGATCCGCCTACCTCAGCCTCCCAAAGTGCTGGGATTACAGGCGGCAGCCACTGTGCCTGGCTCAAAAATGCTCTTTCAATTAACTGTCCGTTCTTCCCTGTCTCATTCTTCTTAGTCTCCCAGGCCTCTTTTCTGGAATCACTGCTCTAAATAAACTAGCTGCCTACAAACCCAGGGCTCAGGCTTGCTTACTGCGGGAACCCGGGCTAGGACAACATTCACTGTAGAAAATTAGACTATATGGTTGGGCATAGTGGTTCACACCTGTAATCCCAGCATTTTAGGAGGCCGAGGTAGGCAGATTGCTTGAGCCCAGGAGTTTGAGACCAGCCTGGACACCATGGCGAAACCCTCTCTACTAAATAAATAAATAAATAAATAAATAAATAAATAAATAAATAAGTTGGGCATGGTAGCACATGCTGTAGTCCCAGCTACTCAGGAGGCTGAGGCAGGAGGATTGATTGAGTCTGGAAGGTGGAGGTTGCAGTAAGCTGAGGCAGCACTCCAGCCTGGGTGATAGCGTGAGACACCGTCTCAAAAGAAAGGAAGAGAAAAGAAAGGAAAAGAAAATTAGAATATGGAGATAAAGAAAAAGAATATGAGAATCACCCATAATCTTGCCTTCTCTAGAAATTTCTTCCATGCAGGTTTGGGTGTATATTCTTCCTTTTAGAATGCACATACACACTTGAAAAAAAGATGCAACACAGGTTATAATGTATATATGGTTATATAGCCTGACTTTTTTCACTTGCTATATTGTGAAGTTCTCTTCATGTGATAAGATTTTCTTCTCCAATGTAACATTTAATAGCTTTACAGTAGTTCATTTATTCATTCATCATTTATTGAGCAGCTACTATGTCCCAGGCACTGTTTGGGGTGCTGAAAACATAGTAGTGAATAAAATAGATCAGGCCTCTATTCTCATGGAGCTAGCATTCTAGATAGGGTCTGTTTCTTTTTATTTGTTTTTTCTCTCTCTCTTTCTTTTTCTTTCTCTCTTTCCTTCCTTCCTTTCCTCCCTCTTTCCCCTCCCTCCCTCCTTCCTTCCCTCTCTTGTCTTTCTTTCTTGCTTTTCCATTTCCATTTCCGTTTCTGTTTCCATTTCCTTTTCCTTTTTCTTTTTTTTTTTTTTTTGAGATAGAGTCTCACTCTGTCATCCAGGTTGGAATGCAGTGGCACGATCTTGGCTTACTGCAACCTCTGCCTCCCAGATTCCAGCAATTCTCTTGTGTCAGCCTCCCGAGTAGTTGGGTTTACAGGTGTATACCACCATGGCCAGCTAATTTTTGTATTTTTAGTAGAGACAGGATTTCACCATGTTGTCCAAGATGGTCTCGATCTCTTGACCTCATGATCTGCCGTCCTTGGCCTCCCAAAGTGCTGGGATTACATGGACTTTGGGGATGGGAGGGGGCAGCGAGGGGAGGAATATATATATACACACACACACACACACACATACATATGTGTGTGTGTGTGTATAGTCACATAAAAATAAAGTCATTCTTATGCCTTTGCATCCTCCTAGCTTAGTTCCCACTTATGAGTGAGAACATATGATGGTTGGTTTTCCATTCCTGAGTTACTCCACTTAGAATAATAGTCTCCAGTCCCATCCAGGTTGCTCCGAATGCAATTAATTCATTTTTTATGGCTGAGTAGTATTCCATCATATGTATATACCACTATTTCTTTTCCCACCCGTTGATTCTCTTTTAGATTTCAATTTAAATAACATCTTAAAGAGATTTTCACTATCAATCCTTACTCCCGCCCCGTGCCTTACCTTATTTTGTTTTCTTCCTAATACCTATCACTGATTCAAATTTTCACTTTTATTTGTTTAAAGTCTCCCTTCCCACTTAAATGACCTCAGGGTTTTTTGTTTTGTTTAAATGCTGAATTCTCGGTGCCTGGCATATAGTAGTCGCTCAATGCATGTTTGTTGAATGAAGGAACAATGCTTGGCGCGAAGTCAGAGCTTAGCATAAGTGATAGGCAGGAGAGCTGATGGGCTGAAGAGCAGGTGCGTAGACCTCCGCCTTGGGCGCCACAAGTCACTAGCCTGACTAAGTGTGCACACGGGCAGCCCGGGGGGCGTGGCGGGGGCGTGGCCGCCCACCCGGAACCCTAGAGCGACGGCGGCGGCGGTTTCCGGCCGTAGCGGACACTTCCCGTGGAGGGACTGTCCCGTGGCACCCAGTGGAGCCGAAGAGAACGTGGAGCACCGGGAGCGGCGACGATGGACGACTGCAGCCTAGAGGAGTTCCGTCGGCGCTGGCAGGAGGAGCTGACGCAGGCCCAGGCGCCGAGGAAGTGGCGGCGGCCCGATGCTGCCGAGAGGCGGGCGCGACGGCCGGAGGTGGCCCCCGGGCGCAGCGAACAGGCCTCGGGGGACCCGGCGTTGGCCCAGGGTCTCCTGGAGGGCGCAGGGAGGCCTCCGGCGGCGCGGGCGACTCGGGCCGAGGTGCAGGACGTGGCGAGCCGGTCTCGATTTCCTCGGGCCCGCGAGGGCGCCGGGGGCGGGGAGCAGCTGGTGGACCAGCTCATCCGCGACCTGGTGAGTGGCCGTCGCCTCTCGCCGAGGCCCGCGCCCGCCCCTGCCCTCAGGGCGAACCCCTTCAGTGATTTGGAGAGTAACAGTGTGCCTCTAGTTGCCCGAGAAAATGAGTAGACGCACAAACACCGATGTTTGTGCGTGCATAGGATCTTCCTGGAAGCAGCGCTTCTCAGTCGGGGCGATTTTGTTCCCCCAGATTTGGCAATGTCTGCAGAGATTTTTGGGTATCTCATCGGGGTGTGTATGTGTGCATGTTACTGGGCATCTAGTGGGTAGAGGCCAGAGATGCTCGTGAACATCCTACAGTGCACAACAGGACAGCACGCACAAAAAATTATCCAGGCGAAAATGTCAGCGAGTGTGTGTGGGGTTGAGAAATACTGCTCTTGAAAGCTACTTAAACTTTGAACAAAGGTTGCTTTTGAAAAGGAGGACCCAGGTAATGAATAGGAAGGAATTTTAACTTTTCTTTGCATACTGTTTGCACTAATTTTTGTAACCGTGCACGTATTCAAAAAGATTCAGGAAAAAAGGAAGGAGAGGGGGAAGAGCTCTTGGGCACTTTCATTAGGATTTCTTATCTTTTTGTGGGGCGTAGATCCCTTGGAGAATCTGGAGGAAGCTGGGGACCCTCTGTCCGTTAAAAATAATCCCCTTGAGAAAGTTGGGAAAATCCAGATCACCTGAAATGCATCAGTGGCTCCCAGGTTAAGAGGACAAAGCAGCAGGTTTTAATGGTTTGATTTAAATTAGGCTCAAAGAAAGGCTCTACAGCTTTCTAATTGGGAACAATTTTCTCTTCTCCCTCCCCCACCTCTCCCTGTCTCCCTCCCTCCTCTCCCTCTCTCTCTCTTTCTCTCTGTCTCTTTTTTTTTGAGACAGGGTTTTGCTCTGTTCTCTCTTTCTCTTCCTTTCTCTTTCTTTTCTTTCTCTCTCTCTCTTTCTTTTTCTTTTTTTTTTGAGACAGGGTCTTGCTCTGTTGCCCAGGCTAGAGTGCAGTGTTACCCTCTCAGCTCACTGCAGCTTCAAACTGTCTGGCTCAAGCCATCCTCCTGCCTCAGTATCCTGAGTAGCTGGGACTACACGCAGGCACCACCACACTCAGATAATTTTTAAAATTTTTTGGTAGTGACAAGGTCTCCCTGTGTTGCCCAGTCTGGTTTCAAACTCCTGGGCTCAAGTGATCCTCTCAATTGGGAATAATTCTTTAAGTGGCAAGCTGTTTCAATAATGGCCTATTATTTTATGTAATATGTAGTTTACTCAAGTGACAATAGCTACTGTTTGAGTTTTTACCAAGTATTTGGACCTATGCTCTGCCCTAATTTGAATACAACAATCCTGTGAGGTAGGTTTTAACTCTCCTTTTACAAATGAAGAAACTCAGAGATTCTCTGTAACTTGCCCAGGGTTATCTCACTGATAGATTCTGGGGATCCAGGTCTTTTCAACTCCAGGTTCACCAAGTTAAACTTGAGTTGGCATAAGAATCACTGGAAGCTTTGTTAAAATACAGGTTCTGGGCCTTCCCCAGACCTGCTAACTCCATCACCAGGGAAGGGGCTCTGAAATCTGATGACTGGCTTGATCAGGCAAGTTTAAGACATTATACTCTGTAGCTTCCAGGTCCTGATTCTCAAGACTTTCCAGTTGTAACCCTTAGAGGTATAGGCATTGATACCAAAAATAGTAAAGAAGTAAATCAAGTACAGTTGATCCTTGAACAGCGTGGGGGTTAGGGGCACTGACCTCCTTGCAGTCAAAAATCTGCATATAATTTTTGTCTCTCCCAAAACTTAACCATGAATAGCCTACTGTTTACTAGAAACCTTACTGATAACCGTCCGTTAACGCGTATTGTGTATCTTATGTGTGTTATATAGCGTAGCCTTACAATAAAGTAAGCTAGAGGAGAAAGTATCCTTAAGAAAATTGTAAGAGAAAATGTATTTACTATTTATTAAGTGGAAATGGCTCATCACAAAGGCCTTCATTCTCATTGCCATCACACTGGGTAGGCGGCGGCGGTGGCTGCTGCAGCAAAGGAAGGATTGTCTTGCTGTCTTGGTTGTGGCAGAGGCACATTTGATGTAACGTTTATGGAAAAAATCTGCATATAAGTGGATGGACTCACATGGTTCAAACCCGTGGTGTTCAAGGGTCTGCTGTATTCTAAAAACAGAAGGAGCCTGTGTACTGGAGGATCTAGAGGGCACATCCGAATCTGTTTCATGTTGCTAGAAAAGGTCTGCCCTGTCTTCCTGGAATTCATGTCCCTGATCTCCTCTGCCCCCTTCAGAATCACCACATTAGGTACTACTAGGCTTTACTATGAGTAGCATACAACCTTTGGGGCACCTCTAATTTTAAAGAGGACTTTGTAGGCCGGGTGTGGTGGTACACACCTGTAATCCCAGCACTTTAGAGGCTGAGGCAGGAGGATCATTTGAGCCCGGGAATTCAAGACCAGCCTGGGCAACATAGTGAAACCCCATCTCTACAAAAAATTTTTAAAAATTAGCTAGATGTGGTGGTGCACCCCTTTAGTTCTAGCTACTTGGGAGGCTGAGGTGGGAGGATCGCTTGAGCCCAGGAGGTTGAGGCTGCAGTGAGCCATGATTGTACCACTGTACTTCAGCCTGAGTGACAGAGCAAGACCCTGTCAAAAACAGGCAAAAAACAGACTGTGTGGCTGGGCAAGGTGGCTCATGCCTGTAATCCTAGCACTTTGGGAGGCCGAGGTGGGTGGATCTCTTGAGCTCAGGAGCTCCAGACCAACCTGGGCAACATGGAGAAACCCCATCTGTACAGAAATTGCCCAGGCATAGTGGCATGTTCCTGTAGTCCTAGCTACCTGGGAGGCTGACATGGGAGGATTGATTGAGCGTGGGAGGTCAAGACTGCAGTGAGCCAGAATTGCACTACCGCACTCCAGCCGAGGGAAACCCTGTCTCAAAACAAAAAGAAACGAGACTTTGCAATCATCAGTAACACTGCTATAAATAAAGTAATAATTCATTGTGTGCGTACTTACTGTCTCCTTGCTACTGTCTTAGGGGTTTAGAGGCATTATAGTTTTCATTTCTTCCAACAACTCTTTCAAGTGATTATTTTCAACAGATTTGTAGATAAGCATTAGGAAAGTAACTGATTTTTGGATAATAAACCTGCCCCTTATCTCCAGTCTGATAAATGATGACAGGGTTTATGGAAAAGGTTTGGATCCCTGTGTCAGTGGTTGCACGCCCAGAGCCCATAGGGCTAAGGCAGGTGATGCACGTGAGTGAGGCAGGCTGGGAGTTGCACAGTAGGTCCTTTCTCTCAGCTCATGAGGTGTTTTTATGTGTTCTGGTCATAGTTTTATAATGATTTGTTTCATAGTGGTAACTGTTCTTTTTGTCACATTAAACATGTCTGATATTGTAGGAATTGTCTTGAAACATGGCCATCTTGGTCTTGTTTTCCCACTTTTAAAAGTTTTTAAGCTCAAACTGTGTATTGACATATATAAGTCCTAAATGCACAGCTTGATTTTTTTTTTTGAGTCTTGCTCTGTTGCCCAGGCTGGAGTGCAGTGGTGCAATCTTGGCTCACTGCAACTTCTGAGTAGCTGGGATTACAGGTGCACACCACTATGCCCAGCTAATTTTTATATTTTTAGTAGAGACAGGGTTTCACCATGTTGGTCAGGCTGGTCTCGAACTCCTGACCTCGTTATCTGCCTGCCTCAGCCTCCCAAAGTGCTGGGATTACAGGCGTGAGCCACCGTGCCCGATTGCTTGATGAATTTTCAAGTGTACACATCCATGTAAGCAGCAGCCAGATCATAGGGCAGCATTATCAGCATGTCAGAACTACATCCCCCACCCTGAGTTCCCTTCCACCCAGGGGTAACCACTCACCTGACTTTTTTTTTTTTTGAGACAGGGTTGCTCTGTCACCTAGGCTGGAGTGCTCTGGTGCAATCTTGGCTCACTGCAACTTCCACCTCCTGGGTTCAAGTGATTCTTGTGCCTCAGCCTCCCAAGTAGCTGTGACTACAGGCATGCATCGCCATGGCTGGCTAATTTTTGTATTTTTAGTAGAGACGGGGTTTCACTGTGTTGGCCAGCCTGGTCTCGAACTCCTGGCTTCATGTCATCTGCCTGCCTTGGCCTCCCAAACTGCTGGGACTAAAGGTGAGCCTCTGTGCCTGGCCTCACCTGACTTCTAACACCACATTTAGTTTGTTTTTGAACTGTATATTAAGTGGAGTCATACAGCATATACTCATGTGTCTGAGTTCTTATGAATGGCATTATCTGTGAGATTGATCTCTATGAATATGCCACATTTTATCTACTGTTGATGGGAATTGCTGCTAGTTTGTTGATAGCCAGCTTGGGACTCTCAGAAATGATGCCACCATAAATGTTTTGTACATCTTTTGGAAAATGTGTCCACATTTTTCCTGAGTATTCACTTGGGAGTGGAATCAGTGGGTTATAAGGTATGCATAGATTAGCCTTGGTAGATACAGTTTTCCAAAGTGGTTGTACTGGTTTTCTCACTCTTGATAGTAACTTGTGTATGTGGAATGTAGTATTTCACCTCTTCTTTACCATAATGAGATGACATGACAGCAGAACTTGACCACAGCATGAGCAAGATGATAAAGACACATTGGGAAATACATGCTATGGCTGAGGTCAGGGTAGTAGCCACTGCCCCATTAGCTGGTTATTGCCCTGTAGGAATGTGGTCCTAGTGTTGTAAGGTCTTTAGATTTTTTAAAAATTGGGAATATGTATTTTTATGTGGACTCTTTCAGTTTTTTCTGCATGAGAAAACCATCCAAGCTGGGCATGGTGGCACACACCTGTACTCCCAGCTGCTGGGGGAACTGAGGCAGGAGGATTGCTTGAACCCAAGAGTTTGAGACCAGCCTGGGCAACATAGATTCTGTCTCACTTAAAAACAACCATCCAAAACTTTGGCTTCAATCACTATTTAGCTCACCATTTTGTAGGCTGGCAGCTTGGGCTGGGCATGGGTGAGCTCATTCATGCGTCTGAGATTAGCTGCAGTCACCCAGGCTGGTCTTCTTCTGGGGTTGGCTAATTGGCTCTGTGTGTGTGTGTGTGTGTGTGTGTGTGTGTGTGTGTGTGTGTGAGAGAGAGAGAGAGAGAGAGAGGGAGGGAGGGAGGGAAAGAGAAGAGGCGGGGGGAGAGGGGGAGATGGAGAGGGAAGGAGAGAGAGGTGTGTATCTGGGTTATGAGTCATCATACAGCAGCTTAGCCCCAAGTGGGCCTTCTCAGAGTTATGAGAGCATCAAGAGGGCGAGCCCCAATGGCCAGATGCAGTGGTGCTTTTGAAGTCTGCATAGGTCATGTTTGTTATTGTCATGTGGCCAAGTCCAGAGTCAGTATGGATTTACCCAAGTGCTTGGTTACAGAGAGACATGAACAAATTTGGGGCCATCACTATGTCAATCTACCTCACAAACTCTTCCCATTTTTAATATTTGGTAACTAAAAAATTAATAAAATTTTAGATGCTAACACTGCAGGTTAAACTAAACCTGTCTGTGGGCTAGATCTGCCTTGGGTAACCATATTATTGCCTTTGCCTTGTGCCTTCCCAAGAATCCTTTCTTCATCCACGGATGGCTTCTGAAAGGAAGAGTTCATTCCATTTGGGACTCCCCAGAATCTCTAACAGAAGCTGATCCAGTTGACATGAATGGGAAATAAAATCCAGTATCACCGTCTTACACTTTCTCCCCGCCCGGTTTCTTCTCAACCTTCGGCACACTTTCATTAGTGCACCCGGTTGTATTTCTGGTGCAGTCTCCTCCACTTGAGAGTCTTCAGTGTCTATCACTAGAGTGAGAACAACTAGTAAGTTAGCAATCAAGAGTGAAGTTGCCTTTGGATAGGTAGGTGAGCAGTGCTGCCTTCGAGTGTCATCTGGCTGGGTATAGGCCAGAACCTCTGATGGGCAAGCAAAGCTGACATGAAAACACAGGACTCAGCTGGGCGCGGTGGCTCATGCCTGTAATCCCAGCACTTTGGAAGGCCAAGGAGAGTGGATCACAAGGTCAGGAGATCAAGACCATTCTGGCCAACATGGTGAAACCCTGTCTCTACTAAAATACAAAAAACTAGCTGGGCGTGATGGTGCGCACCTGTAGTCCCACCTACTCAGGAGGCTGAGGCAGGAGAATTGCTTGAACCTGGGAGGCAGAGGTTGCAGTGAGCCAAGATCACGCCACTGCACTCCAGCCTAATGACAGAGCGAGACTCTGTCTCAAAAAAAAAAAGAAAATGAAAACGCAGGACTCCTCCCAAGCCTCATCTTTTATGAAGCTTTTAATAATAGTGCTTAGCATCCATTTCTTTTTAGGTGTTGAGTTGGGAATACCTAAATTGGCACTTGATAGTGTTCTTAGTATAAGTAAACTAACGAAAGAAACGACACATCCCTGGTCAGAATTTCAGAGGCAGTAGGCAGTTTCTCTGCCGTTGTCTTCCCTTCTCTCTTCATAAACCCAGGCTTCTTGGAGATAATGGATATACATGAGTACAATTGCAAGTGTGCTGCTTTCTTCAGTGGAGTGGTTGTGATACCCACTTGCTTGGGCTCCATTATTATTTAGGTGGTGTATCAGGACTCTGGGCTGTAAGCAACAAGCACCCAACTCAGACTGGCTTAAAAAACCCAAACTGACTTAACCCAAACTGGAATCTGTTGATTGCTGTAACTCAGAATTCCATGTGGTAGTGTTTGTTTTGGGTGCTTACCTAAGGTAAGTAGGAGTCGCCTTCTCTTAATCCTGTTTTCCTTTTGTTGGCTTTATTCACAGACAGGCTCTCCTCTTGGGGAAAAATGGCTACCAGCAACTCTAGTCTTACATTCTATCTGCTTAGCAGCTCAGAAAGAGAGCAACAAGTCATGAACCTGAATTCCCGCTGGTGCAAACTGGGTCATGGGTCCACCTTTGAGCCAATCACTGATTCAAATTGGCCAGACTTGTATTCATTACCCATTCCTGAAGATAAAGGTGAGGTCAGCTCCGCCTAAATCGTGTTGACTAAGAGTGGTAGTGGGATGGTTTCCTCAAGAGAAGAAGTGGATGTTGGGCAGGAAAAACCATCAATAACTGATAGCCACTTTAGGTGGGTGTGTGACGCTGCACTAACTCTGAGAGTACAGTAGGTTCACCTTATCCACTGGGGATACACTTCAGGAACCCCAGCGGGTGCTTGAAAATGCAGATAGTACTGAACCCTATATATACCATGTTTTTTGTCCTATACACGCAGACCAATGATAAAGTTTATAAACAAGGCACAGTAAGAGATTAACAGCAACAAAAAAGTAGAACAATTACAACAATGTACTATGATAAACATGAATGTGGGGGTCTCATAGTATTGTACTGTGAGTAACTGATGCTGTGGAAAGCAAAACTGGATAAGGGGGGACGACTGTGTTTTCTGTTCATCCGACATATATTGGTTGATCAGCTTTGTGCTGGGGAATCAGCAGTAAACAGAATGGCTCCTTGTCCTCAGAGAGCCCTAAAGTCTTGTTTCTTTTTTTTTTTTTTTTTTTTTTTTTTTTTGAGACGGAGTTTCGCTCTTGTTACCCAGGCTGGAGTGCAATGGCGCGATCTCGGCTCACCACAACCTCCGCCTCCTGGGTTCAGGCAATTCTCCTGCCTCAGCCTCCTGAGTAGCTGGGATTACAGGCACGCGCCACCGTGCCCAGCTAAAGTCTTGTTTCTTTTAACTAAAAACATGACATTAATGGAGTCAGGACAGCCTTGGCTTTGGGGCTGGGCTCTGCAGTCTGGTAGGCCCGAGTTCAGGTTCAGGCTCTGCTGCTATCAGTTTGCCTTAGGCAGGTTAATTTACCCTGTCTTAGCTGTCAAATGATGATGATGTTAGTACCTGTCTTATGAAGAGGCAATGAAATAAGGCTTGGAACTTACTTAGCACCTAGCCTAGAGTACAGAAAGGGGCTGATACAGTTAAGCTGGTGCTATTATAATTAGTACTCAGAAGAGTTTGCTATGCTATTTTACTTCTTTGCTGAAACTTACCACTGATAAGCCCTTAGCACCTCTTGTGAATCTCTGGAGGGCGGGATCTGTTGCCTTACCATTCTACCTCCACCTGCCTTACTAGCACAGTAGGGGCCCTGTCTACATTTGCTGAGTTGAAATAATGTGGGCAAAATTATCTGCTTCTGACAGCTAGAACCCTTGAACATTCAAAGCATCCTTCCAGGTTAAGATGTGGAGTTTTAGGGCTGCTATAAGTTTTAATACTGCTGGCAATATTTATCACTCCCCATGTCAATATTTAACCTGTCAGATCCTGCATTTATGTTGCCAACAAGATAGATTTAATGGCTTAACTTTCTTCTGTTTTTAAGTTAAATACAAATAAGGAAGCTCCCCAATGTAAACGCTTTTCTTCTGGCTAGGAAGCGGTGAGACAGCAAACCAAACCAAGTGTGTACTCGCGAATTGACTTACCTGGAATAACATCCTTGCCTCTTTCCTGTCCTTTGCCTGCCTTTTAAAGCTTAGCTTGAGTTCCATCTCCCGGGTTAATTCTTCCCTGATTTCTCCAGCCCGAATTTCTCCCTTTCCCCCAACTAAAAAGTTCTTATCTTCAGTGCCATTTGTTTTTAATTCACGAATTTGTAAATAGAAACAGGCCTCTACTTACGAATGTTTTGAAATGAGGCCTGTGTATACTAGAACAACTGTGACTTACATCAGGTCTTTGTTGGAAGGATCTGCTGCGTGAATCAGCTTGGGTTTCATTCATTCATCCCACAGATATTTATTGTGTCTTCTTAGTACCAGCCACTGTTCTAGGCACTGAGACTATAGCATCGAATAAGAAAGAAAAAAGCCTGTGCCCTTGTATAACTTACATTCAGGGGAAGAGAGAGTTAGACAATGGACAAATAATTGTCAGGTAATAAATAAATGTTCTGGGGAAAAAAGCGGAGTGGATAGAGTGTATCTGCCAGGGGAGGGGCTGTAATTTTCAATAGTGCTGTCCAACAAAGTCTTTCTGGGAAGGTCACATTTTGTGGAAAACTTAAAGGAGGTGAGGGAATGAACATACAGAGATCAGGGTGAGGGGATTCTAGGCCCAGAAGGCAAGTGAAAGGTTCTGTGGTAGCCAGGACCCACACTTAGTTCAATGCTCTGTTCCCTTGAAATTCTTAATCATTTTTGACCAAGAGGCCCCACAAATTCTGTAGCCAATCCTGATGGTGGGAATGTGCCTGCAGTGTCTGGGACCCTTAATGTGAACGTCTTTAGGCATTTCACAAACAAAACCATGCCCACTGTGGTACCCGTCTGAAGCTTCTCCTCTTCCTGTCTTCTCTCTCTGCTGTGTTCTAAAGCTCAGATCCCAGTTTAGACTAAAAGGGGGCTCAAAGCAAAGGCCCAGCCCATTTTGCTTCACACCGCCCTCCTTCACCACCACACCCAGCCTCCTGGGTTTTCCCCCAGCACTTGCTTGTCTTTAGGTTGGTGTCTTCTACCTTCTTTCCTCTCCAGAGTCCCCAGGGGAGTGAGAATGTGTCTTGAAGCTGGAATGCCTATTCCCATAAAAAAAGGATAAATCAAATTGCATGGACATTTATTGTGCATCTACAGTGTGCAAGGCACTGAGCTAGTTAGATTCTGTATATTATAGTTCACTTATATCACCCGCACTTGTGATCAACAAATACTTATTGAATACCTTTTGCTCTTCCTCATAGCTAGGCATGGGGATTAGGTTAAACATTAAGAGATAAATTGGTTTTTTGTGCACTGCTTGGTAGCTTAGCCGCTCTTTATAGCATTGTTTTTTAGGAGAAATGATTTTCAACTTCTATATAGCTGGCTTACTAATGAACTTTGGAGTACCTTGGGGGATGATTTATATCGCCTGTTGTAGTCTCCTGTGTTTATTTCATTTTACATGACAGTGACTTACCTCTATGAAGATTTTAGCTCTCTTGAGTGTAGACACCATTTCTTATATACTTGCTAACAGCACCTCTCCCCCTAGCACCTGGTGTGGCCCTGAATTTAGATAGCATTTTGAACATAAATTATCTTACTTTAAAAATGTGTTGCTTTTGTGTCTGTGAAAATATCACGTGCTTACTGTAGAAATATTTAGGAAATTCAGAAGAATAGAAATAAGAAAATAAAAATCTTTAGTAATGTCATTGCTTAGAGGCTACCATTGTTAACATTTTGGTGTGTTTCTGACATTTGTTTTTTGTTTTTCGTTTGAGACAGGATCTCTCTCTTTTGTCTAGGCTGGAGTGCGGTGGTGTGATCATGGCTCACTGTAGCCTCGACCTCCCAAGCTCAAGCGATCCTCCCACCTCAGCCTCCTGAGTAGCTGGGAGGCGCCACCACACCTGGCTACTTTGTTTTAAGTTTTTCTAGAGAGGATGGCTCACTGTGTTACCTGCGCTGGTCTTGAACTCCTGGCCCGTAATGATCTGCCCACCTCGGTCACCCAAACTGCTGGGATTACAGATGTGAGCCACTGCCTGGCCTATTTCTGACTTTTTTTTCTCTGTGTGTGTATAAGAATATATATTTCAAGACCAATTGTGGATTATAAATGGATGCCTATTTATCTTGACTGCCTTTCAGACCTTCTCCCCATGCCCCACGCCCCCCACCCACAACCAGCCAACCAGTTTTTTTTCCTTCTCGAAGACCGGTGAAACTGAAACTCATCTGTTTCTTCTATTGAGATTGTGTGGGTCTACTCCACTCAGCTTTTGCAGTATGTGGAAAGTTGAGATAAACGCCTTTAGAGAACAGTCTCCTTTCAGTCTTAGATTTAGTAGAAATGTTATTGCAAATCTCTTCTTTGAACTCAAGGTGCTTTTCTCAGTTTCCTAAACCACCACCCAGAGGGATCTTTCATGTTCTCTTTGCCCTGGAGATGTACATTGGGAACAAAAACCTTAAGTCAGTTTCTTCACTTTTTACTGCTTTGGCTCTTAGTAATTATCCCTTCTTCTATTAAACAAGAGAAGACAGATTAAATTTCTGACAGTAAGGCACAAAACCAATCCATTTACAGAATTAGTCTTACATTAGCACGTAGGAATACAAATCAGCCTCCCTGGGGATGGATCTCTTTGCAATTTCTCTCAGCGTTTTTGGAGTAAGTCCAGTAGACTTTGGGAAAATCTAGTATTCACTGACTTTAAGTTAACCAAGTAATATGACCCCTTTGTAGTTTTTTTTTTTCCCCTTGATTAGGAAAGAGGGGATGGATAGATTTTTATATCTGTCTATGATGTAGGGTTGTGTTCTCAACTTTTAATGTGCATGAGGATTGCCGGAGAAAGAGGTACTTGAGGCCAGGTGCGGTGGTTCATGCCTGTAATCCCAGCACTCTGGGAGGCCAACGCAGGCGGATCACTTGAGGCCGGGAGTTCGAGACCAGCCTGGCCAACATGGCAAAACCCTGTCTCTACTAAAAACTACAAAAATTAGCTAGGTGTGGTGATGCGTGCCTGTAATCTCAGCTACTTGTCAGGCTGAGACACAAGAATCAGTTGGATCGGGGAGGCGAAGGTTTCATTGAGCCAAGATCGTGTCACTGCACTCTAGCCTGGGCAACAGAGTGAGACTGTCTCAAAAAAAAGAAAAAGCGGTGTGTTAGCCCTATCCCTGGAAATGCAGGGCAGTAGGTCTGGGTAGGGCCCTGGGCATTTTTTTTTTAATTCCACAGGTGATTTTGATGTATAATACAGGCCAAAAGTCTGCAGTAGTGATACAGAATCGATGTCTGAGCCATTGTCAAAGAACTCAAAGCAAGGTTGTATGTTATCAAACTGATACTTTTCCTAACATTGAAGGAATACTAATATTTTGAATTTATTCGTCTCCTATAGAATAAATTTGGCTAGTCTCACATTTCTGGGAGCACTACTGCAAAATTATTTTCTCTAAACATTGTAGCCACATTGATATTTTTATAGTTTGACCAAATTTCCCTATATTCATATTTCCAGTGTCTTTAATTCCTTTTCCTTCTTCTTGGAATATCTTTGTTTCCAAAGTGCCAGGATGTCCATATTCATGTTTTTAAGTCAGTATAGAGTTGGGTTAATGTGGCCCCAAAACTTTTTGAATGGCTGTGTGCTTCGCAGTAGTCTAGGTGGAAGACCGATAGCACCTTTTATTTATTTTTTATTTTTAATTGATGCATTATAGTTGTACATATTTATGGGGCACAGTGTGATACATGTATACAATGTATATGGACCAAATCAGGGTAATTAACATATCTATCACCTGAAACAGTTATTATTTGTGTTGTAAACATTCAAAATTTGCTCTTCTAGCTATTTGAAAATATGCAATAAATTGTTGTGAATTATAGTCACCCTGTAGTGCTACAGAACACCAGAACTCATGCCTCCTGTCTAGCTGCACTTTTATATCCGTTAACCAACCTCTGGCTGATAGCATCTTTTAGATAAGAAGGTATTTCTCTGCACACTAGTAGCAAGTAGTATTTTTAACCTACATTTATGAACTGTGGAAAGTACCCAATCAGAGTGCCTAAGACATTCTGCTGCCGCTACAGTAGTAGGATTTATGTGGTTACTAGGCCACAGCTTTTATCCAGGATGTGGCTTCATATCCTCGTCAAATCATCCACACCTATAAACAAGGTGTGTTTTCAGCCACACGGCCAAATATGCTCATGGCTCCGCCTCTTGTAAGGTGTTTCCCAAATGATATTTCTGATAATAACAAACCGAAGTTGATGAATCAGTTACTTAACCTTGAATTTACTCTGGTTTGTTGGTTGGCTGGTGTAGTGATATCACTCACTTACCTGCATTCTAGTACCCTCCTTGAGTAGGGGAGAGGGAAGTAGCTTACCTGGACTAATGTCTCTGGAGGTGTACAAAAGAACCCTTGGGAATATATTGAACACAGGACTATCATGGGTCATGTCTATCGCTTTTCAAAAACTACACTCTGAGATGGAGATTTGCATGTAGGTGGTTTAGCAGGTTTTCTGTTCAGAGAGGTCCTGAACTTAGCAAGGGGGCCAGGCCTTTGTACCCAGTCATGGACTAGTCATTGGCTACAGGCTGCCTAAGGGGGGTGGGAGGAGATGCAACTTGGGTGAGGCAGCTTGTTTGGCCAAAGGCATTGCCTAGGAACGGACTCAGCTATGATTCAACAGCAGGCAGCATTTTCATCTAGGGGAATGAGGGGGACCCGAAGGGGGCATCTGAGTGACCCACTGCAGTATCTATGACAAGGACCATTGATAGAATGTCTTGCTGGAATTATTCTAAGTGTGCAGCATGAAACTTGAGCATTTGGTCTCCTCACCTTGTGGGGGGTGTGGGGGTCTTTATATTTCTTAAGATGTGGACCTTCCTTTAGTGTATTGGTTTCTGTTTTTTTCCCTGCCATTTTCCAGTGGTTAGCCATGGAAGGTCATCTACATGAAAGTCCGGAACTTGATCTCTTTTGGAGTTTAGATCATAATTTTGAGGGCACACTTTTTTTGTTTGTTTGTTTGTTTTGTTTTGTTTTAAGTTTGGCTGTGTAAAGTCTTTTACAAAATCACAATTCAATGGTTTGAAACAGTGGTTGCCCTTCAGAACTTTTAAATGATCAGGAACCATCATACTGCATGCATTAACAGTGAGACCAGCATGGGTCTCATTTTTATTCTTAATAACATACCTATTTCATAGAGTGGTTATGTCTATTTTGCAGATGAGGAAGCACAGATGCACTAAGCCTGGTTGCTTGTTGGTAAGGTGGCCGAACGGGTTTATCAGTTTGAGTCTTTGCTCTGAACCTCCAAGCTGGGTTGCATCCCAGAGATTATGGTGGTTGGGATCAAGGATACTGGTGGCAGGGCTAGGGTAATGCCAAGGTACAGTCATTGTCTCCCATGATGAGGGTAGAGGCTAAGCCAACTGAGTAGGCAAAAGATGGAAGGCTCGGGCTGGGCACTGTGGCTCACCCTGTAATCCCAGCACTTTGGGAGGCCGAGGTGGGCAGACTGCCTGAGGTCAGGAGTTCGAGACCAGCCTGGCTGGCGTGGTGAAACCCCATCTCTACTAAAATACAAAAATTAGCCAGGCGTGGTGGCAGGTGCCTGTAATCCCAGCTACTTGGGAGGCTGAGGCAGGAGGATCGCTTGAACCTGGGAGGTTGCAGTGAGCTGAGATCATGCCATTGCACTCCAGCCTGGGCAGCAGAGCAAGACCGTCTCAAAACAAAACAAAACAAAAAACAACAACAACAACAAAACAAAACTGGAAGGCTCCTGTTACCAGAAGTGTGACTTTTCTGCATCAGAATAGCTAAAAACAAAGAAGATGATGTCCTGTGCCTCTTCGGAGTAGTGTCAAGTCCAGAAACCAGTTCATAGTGAGTCCTAAATGGGACCAATTGAAGAAAGCACTGCCTGGAAAGTCTCTAACAGCAAAAGGCTAAACAAGACTTCAGATTCAGTGAACACAGGCTTTTCTTTGGCTTTATTTGTATGAGGATAAGGAACATTTTTCTCTTATTTCTTTACCAAGTAGGTAAAGTAGTCCTCTCTACAAAGTCAAAATCCAAAAAAGAAAGCAGGAGGAGGACCACAATTGCAAAGGAAAATTTCATCTTGAGTGCGGCTTTCCTTGGCAAACAGTGACTCCCTCCAGTGTTGATTTGAAGAGTCTCAAGTTGTATCTAGGCCGAGAGAGAAAGTGATGCCTCTTTTTCTTGATGAGTGAAACTGATTAGTTGTGGGAGGGGACGGAGCCTGACATGAAACCAATGACTTTCCTTTATTTTTTTAGGCACGAACCCCAAGCCTTCTAATTACACTTGCAGATTTTTTTTTCCTGTGTTTTTCTGTACGGCCAAAATTTCTCTTGATTTAACATTCTGTTCCTTCTCTTTGCCCACAGAGAGCTGTCAACTCTTACTCTTTTTTTCCTCCAGAGAACCCTTTTGGCCTTCATCCTTTGCACTGTTTTTACAGTTAAATACTGCATTTCCTTTTTATGCTCTGGGATATCTGTTAGTTCCGAGACCCCTAGATTAACAGAAATTTCATTCCAGAAAAAATTTTTACCCTGAGTCTTGGTAGGGTCTAAATCAGTGCTTACACTCCCTTAAAAACAATGAGGCGATTTTTGTTTCGAGACAGCAGCCTTGCAGTATGTAAGACTGCTGCGTTTGAGTGGTGAATTAACAATTTGCTTGCAAGCAATAAGTCACTGATGTCAGCCAAAGCTTATTAAAAATGGATTTTATTAAGCGAATGCTATTGGGACAAAGAGCACAGCTTTTCCTAGCTTTGCAGAAGCACATACCAAAGTGAGCTTTGGCAGGTGGATTGGGAACAGGCAGAGGGGTACTTACGTACATTTGGCTTTTTTTCTGTTTCACACTCATATTTCTTTGTGCTACCAGGATCGTCATGACAGCCTTATCTCTCAAGTAAAGCCCGTTACCTCATCTCTAATTGCTTATCCAAAGGCAGGCGAGCTCTGATTTCTCTGCATTAATAAATGACACCGAAGAAGAACTGCTTTGTTTGCACTGGCTCGCTCAGGTTAACCAGTGTAAACCCCTGAGAGCTTTGGGAAACCTTGTACTTTGCCAGTGGTCAAGGAGAGGTGGCATTCACTGCGATCAAGAGCAGTGTTCGCTTGTTTACTTTTTGCTCATGTTTGTAGCCCTATTCTTTTCCCAGTAAAAACCCCCTAGTGACCTAAAGCAGCTTTTCTCTAGCTGTGAGTACCCACTCCCTTCCTAGTTGGGAGTAGTGGCGGTTGCCCTGGGAGGAGGGGTGTCTTCCCTGATTTCAAGGCTCACTTTCTTGGCTGCCTGCTGCTCACCTTTCCTTAGAGGTCAGGAGCCTCTCCACAGACCTTGGCACTGATTGCTGTGCCATATACAAGGCTGGAAGATAGCACCCCTGCTACTCTGTGAAGCACGATGGGAAATGATCATACAAGTTTCATAAGTGAATATGAGGAGTGGAGACGTGTGGGAGTCTGAGAATGGTGGATGGCTGGCAGGTTCTGAAATAGTTCCATGACTGCCTAGTGAAACAGTGTGGATGCCTCCCTCCTGGGAAACAGCTTCAACTATCTTGTCACCACCTAAGGATATCTCTGGTCATTTGAAGGGCCTGTACATTTGAGTTATTTCCATATCTAAGAATTGTAAACTTATTTCCTTTTTTGTCCCCCACAGAATGAAATGAATGATGTGCCCTTCTTTGATATCCAACTGCCTTACGAATTGGCAATCAATATTTTTCAGTATTTGGACAGGAAAGAACTAGGAAGATGTGCACAGGTAAGCTGTTGCCAACAGATGTTCAAGATTTCCCTAAATGAGTGATTAAAGTATAGGACTCTCATGGGTAATAGAAATTTACTTACAGAATTATAAACTTTGCAGAATGAATTAATTGGATGGCAAGTTTGCTGGAAGGAAAGCCACCTTGACCTTAAAGGATTATATTCCACATCACCACTCAGTGTGTATCTTTCTGTGACCCAAGAACTCTCTTCTCCCTGCAGTCTGAGTTATGGCTGACCTGCAGCAGTGTGCTGGTGGCTGACAACTTGGTGCTCAGCCTTTATCGAGCTTGCCTGCGCTATTAATGTACTCACAGTTTTTAATGCAAAGAGGTGAGCCCTGGTTAAATCAAGCCAGTTGTTAGGTTGGTGGCTGAGGGTCAGCCCAGGGACAGAACAGTGAAATCATGTTTTAGGTGCGTAGTCCAAATTACCCTTTAAACTTCAGAATCTCAATCAGTGAGGTGCAAGGCAGGTGAGAACTGAGACCCACCAAAGGAATTGCAGATCAGTGTCACCCATCTCATGCGTACTCTGGGTCATATGCCTGTGGAGTGGAATGGTGGGAGATATCATTCAGGCCAAACTGCATTGTGTATAGGAATCATGGGGGCATCTTGATAAAATGGAGATTCAAATTCAGGAGGTCTGGGGTGGGCCTGATAGTCTATTTTCTTTTTTTTTTTTTTGGAGACGGAGTCTTGCTGTGTTGACCAGGCTGGAGTGCGGTGGCACAATCTTGGCTTACTGCAGCGTCTGTCCACCCTCCCCATGGTCCAAGCAGTTTTCCTGCCTCAGCCCCCCGAGTAGCTGGGACTACAGGCACATGCCACCACACCCAGCTAATTTTTGTATTTTTAGTAGTGATGGGGTTTCACTGGCCAGGCTGATCTCAAACTCCTGATCTCAGGTGATCTGCCCGTCTTGGCCTCCCAAAGTGCTGGGATTACAGGCGTGAGCCACCACTCCCGGCCCCGTTGATAGTCTGCTCTCTAAGCAGGGGATGCCAGCGTGGCTTTGGCCACATTTTGAGAGAGGCAAAAGTTTATGCCATTAAAATTATTCTTTTGTTCTCGCCTTTTTGGCCAAGAGTGTGTGATTGATATTTCTTTTCTTTTTTTGAGACAGAGTCTTGCTCTGTCACCCAGGCTGGAGTGCAGTGCCATGATCTTGGCTTCCTACAACCTCTGCTTCCTGGGTTCAAGCAATTCTCCTGCCTCAGCCACCTGAGTAGCTGGGATTACAGGCGCGTGCCACCATGCCCAGCTAATTTTTGTTTTTTTTAGTAGAGACAGGGTCTTGTAATGTTGCCCAGGCTGGTCTCGAACTCTTGACCTCAAGTGATCTGCCCAACTCATCCTCCCAAAGTGTTAGGATTACAGGCATGAGCCACTGCCCCTGGCCTGATTTTTCTTTTTTAAAAATTTCGTTTTATTTTTTTAAATGAACAAATAAAGTTATATATATTTATCAGGTATAACATGATTTTTGAAATATCTGTGCATTGTGGAATGGTTCAGTGGAGGTAACTAACATGTATTACCTCACATACTTATTTTCTGTGGTGAGAACACTTCAAATCTATTCTCTTAGTGATTTTCAAGTAGACATCATTAACTGAAGTCACTGTTGTACAGTGGAGCTCTGAACTTATTCCTTCCATCTAACTAAAGTTTTGTATTCTTTGCCATCCTGCTCCGCCAGCCACTGGTAACCACCATTTTACTCTCTACTTCTATGAGCTCAACTTTTTTAGATTCTGCATTTAAGTGAGATCATGCAACATTTGTCTTTCTGTCCCTGGCTTATTTCACTTACCATAATGCCCTCTAGGTTCAAACATGTTGTTGTAAATGACAGGATTTTCTTCTTCTTCTTCTTCTTTTTTTTTTTAAGACTGAATAGTATTCCTTCGTGTGTATGTGCCACCTTATCTTTATCCATTTATCTGTTGATTCTGTATCTTGGCTGTTGCGAATAACATTGCATTGAACCTGGGAGTACAGAGATCTCTTTGACTTACTGATTTCACTTCCTTTGGATGTATATCCAGCAACCAGAATTGCTGGATCATCTGGTAGTTCTATTTTTAATATTCTAAGGAACCTCTGTTTCCTTAATGGCTGTGTTACTTTACATTCCCACTAGCAGTGTGCAAGGGTTCCCTTCTCTCCACCTCTTCGCCAGCACTTGTTTTGTCTTTTTGGCAATAGCCATTCTAACCAGTGTCATTTTAATTTGCATTTCTCTGATGATTAGTGCTGTTGAGCATTTTTAAATATACCTGTTGGCCATCTGTATGTCTTCTTTTGAGAAATATCTATTCAAGTCCTTTATTCCTTTTCAAATTGGATTGTTTGTCTTCTTGCTATTGAGTTGTTTGAGTTCCTTATGTAACATTTTGGATACTAACTGCTTATCAGATATATGGTTTGGAAATATTTTTTCTCATTTTGTAGGTTGTCTCTGTACTCTGCTGATTGTTTCCTTTGTTGTACAAATGCTTTTTAGTTTGATGTAATTCCATTTGTCTGTTTTTGTTGCCTGTTCTTTTGGGGTCATATCCAAATCATTACCTGTAACAGTGTCATGGAGTTTTCCCTCTAATTTTCTTTCTTATAGTTTTACAGTTGTGAGTCTTACATTTAAGACTTTAATCCATTTTGAATTTATTTATTTATTTTTATTGAGACACTCACGCCGTTGCCCAAGCTGGCATGCAGTGGTGTGATCATAGCTCACCATAGCCTCGAACTCTTGGGCTCACATGATTCTCCCACCTCAACTTCCTGAGTAGCTGGGACTACAGGCTCATGCCAACATGTCCAGCTAACTTTCAAATATTTTGTAGGGACAGGGTCTTGCTTGGTTGCCCAGGCTAGTCTCAAACTCCTGGCTTCAAGTGAAAGTTAATTTCTTGATAATAGTGTGAGATGGGGGTCTAATTTTATTCTTCTGTATGTGGCTATCCAGTTTTCACAACACCATTTATTGAAGAGACTTTTTTCCCTCATTGTGTGTTCTTGGCACCTTCACTGAAAATCAATTGACTGTAAATGCACAGGCTTATTTCTGGGCTCTCAATTCTATTCTGTTGGTCTGTGTGTCTGTCTTTATGCCAGTGCCATGCTGTTTACATTGCTATAGCTTTGTAGTATACTTTGAAATGAGGCATTGTGATGCCTCCAGCATTGTTCTTTTTGCTTAGGATTGCTTTGGCTATTTGCAATGTTTTGTGTTTTTATGAAAATTTTATCATTGTTTTTTCTTTATCTGTTGAAAATGTCTTTGGAATTTTGATAGAGATTGCATTTCACTCACTTTGAGTAGTATGGACATTTTGATAGTATTCTTCCAATCCCTGAACATGGAATATCTTTCTATTTATTTATATCTTCTTCCCTTTTCTCCTTAATGCTTTACAGTTTTCAGCATATTGGTCTTTAGCTTCATTGGTTGAATTTGTTCCTAAGTATTTATTTTTGGTGTGGCTATTGTGAATGGGATTATTTTCTTGACTTCATTTACAGATAGCTTGTTGTTGGTGTATTCTACTGATTTTTGTGTATTGATTTTGTACCCTGCAACATCAATTGTTTTTTAGTTTATTGGTGGAGTATTTAGGGTTTTCTATATTGATGTTTATATTGTCTGTAAAGAGGGACAGTTTAACTTCCTCCTTTCCTATTTGGATGCCTTTTATTTCTTTCTGTTACCTAATTGCTGTGACTAGGACTTCTAATACTATGTTGAAGGTAGGTGGTCAGAGTGCACATCCTTGTCTTATTTCTGAAGAAAAGCTTTCAGCTTTTCACTGAATATGAGGTTAGGTTTGGTTTTGTCACATACGGCCTCTGTTGTGTTAAGGTACATTCCTTCTATACCTCATTTATTAAGAGTTTTTATCATGAAAGGATCTTGAATTTTGTCAAATGCTTTTTCTGCAACTGACATGATTATATCATTTTTCCCCTTCATTCTGTTAATGTATTGTATTACATTTATAGATTTCTGTTGATTTCTCATAAGTTAACTGGGTGTATGATTGCTAACCATTTGGCTTTTGATGGACAACTGTATTCTCTAGGAGACACTGGAGTATCCATTCTCCATAACTGCCAAAAAATTAGTTTGTTTAGTGCTTAGCATTTTCATCCCTGTATTCTATCATGCATTTTACACAGTTGTTTACAGCTTTAAGAGAAAGGGTTTGCAAAATTCAGTCGTAGGAAAACTGCACACTAAAATTGAAAGCACCACCGAGACTATGACATTCAGCATAGGAAGGCGGTTTGAGAGTGGTGAAAACTGTAGCCAAATCTGGACTCTACAGCTTGCCACCTCTATGGCAGTTCAGTGAAGTCACAGGTGATACAGGACCATTTAGACTTTTTAAAATTCTTTTTTCTTTTTTGAGACGAAGTCTCGCTCCGTTGCCAGGCTGGAGTGCAATGGCATGATCTTGGCTCACTGCAACCTCCGTCTCCCAGGTTCAAGTGATTCTCCTGCCTCAGCCTCCTGAGTAGCTAGGACTACAGGCGTGTGCCACCATGCTCAGCTAATTTTTGTATTTTCAGTAGAGATGGAGTTTCACCGTGTTGGCCAGGATGGTCTTGAATTCTTGACCTGGAGGTCCCCTGCCTCAGCCTCCCAAAGTGCTGGGATTACAGGCGTGAGCCACCGCGCCCAGCCATTCTACTCTTTCTTTATGAAGCATTTTGCTTAATCATTTTTCTACTTGAATATGAATTTGAAAGGATTTTTAATGTTCTTGATTGTTGCACTATTGCTTAAGTCGGGGCATTGACAAATATTTTTTGATGCAGAATGTGTGTCTGGGAAATGATGGAAATTATTTAAAGACTCAAATTCACTTAAAAAATGTGCTGAAATGTAAACTGTGCTCAGAGCCTATCAGTTGCACTAAGCATGAGTACCTATATTGTTTTCGTTCCCCTTGGAAATTTGATTTGTTATATTCTAACTTTACACATTGGCCCTGCTCCCAAGAGTTGAAAACAAGAGTATAGCTAAATGAGGCCAATTCCTGGATTTCAGCCTGATGCTGTTAGCCGAAGTCTTGGAACAGGGTCTAATAGCTAGCTGCTTTACACAAAGTCAGCATTAGACGATAAAATCTTCATTCTTGATAGCGAGCTGCTGTTTAAGAAATCATTTCTTTTAACATTGCTTTCTGCTCTCCTGCTTTGTAGAGGGCCATGTGGCTTTCACATCTGCTGCTGGTTTTCTCATCCAAAGAGTTTATCAGAGAAAGATAGGATCTAGTGGAAGAAGAGATCCCCTTTTGGTACAATGGGGCTGCATTACAGGGTAGATTGGTTATGCTGGTGAGATTATTCTGCAGGTGTGAACAGTTTAATTTGCAACACAGTAGTCCAATTGTCCGGCAGAATTCTCCCCTCTATGGCCAGTTGGATCTGGCTTTTGGTTGTTGTTGTTAACCCAGTTTTTAGAGCACGTGTATAAGAATAGAAAATATTCTTAAACAGAACCCCGTTAGGGTGCAGTGACTAAGTTGACTGTGATCTGTGAAGTCAAGGTTTTTATGGCGCTCTTACATGAGAATGACAATAGGTGGCTAGTATTTTGTAGAATTGGCTTTGTTTCATCAATCGTTAAAATTAAAACCATAAAGTAATAAAAGTGAGTAGCATTTTCATTTGTTTCTTGGGGTGTTTTTATTTTGAAACAGGGAGGAAGTTCTTCTGTGGAATGTCCTGCTGCTTTATGATTTTATTTTAGAGGGGCTTGCTTTTTTTCTCTCTCTCCATCTCTCTTTTAATCTAGGTGCCTTGGGATTTTAGTGAAATTGGGCCAGTTATGTAGAATTGGCACCATGAACTAAATGTATGCCCTTGGAGAAAACCTGTTTGCTTAGATCTTTATGCCAAATTGGTAACTGACTAACAGTAAGAAACTCTGTTACTGGGAGGCCTTTGAGATTTAATTATCCCACAAACCATGCCGGAGACTGATTTTGCTTTGACTTTGTCTCCTTTCCACATCCCCTCCTCTTTTTCTGCTTCAGAGGCTTTGTGTTTTCAAAACTGAAGTCCCACTACATTAGTTTGTGATCCTTGTGTACTTTTGATGCTAAGGGCTCCAGCTCCTTCCTTTCAATAGTTGTCCCTCGGGGGACTTAATATCTCTGTGGGAGTGTTTCTTGCCAAAACATCTTGAAAATAGTGTGGCTTTTAGTAAGCAAAGTTACTTGTTGGACAGTTCATTGAACAGCTTTATAATCTTGCTATCTATAATTTTCTGTTCATCTTTTTTTGTGCCCACAGGACTCCTGGCGTTTAAAGGATACTATTTTTTAGTGAATAACAATGACACAGTTGTTGATTTCAGATTTACAAATTGGTTTTTAGGTGAAAAGTAAGTCTGCCATTATATTACAACATGAATAATTCTGAGGAGTGATGGCTTTTAGGTATTTACCAACATTCAATTTTTAAACTTTAAAAATTATTATAAATTCATAGGAAGTTGCAAAAATATAGTACAGAGAGTTCCTGTGTACCCTTCCCAGTTTCCTCCATTGGTAATATCCCACATAACTGCAGAATAGTAGCAAAACCCCAGGAAACTGACGTTGGCACAATTCACAAATCTTAAATGTCACTAGTTTTACATGCACTTATTTGTGAATCTGTGGAAGTTTACATGGAGGTAGATTTGTGTGATCATCACTGCAGTCAACATATAGAGCATTCATTGCGAGAATCTCTTGTGCTACTGTTTCACAGCCTTTTATAGCCACACGAACCTCAAGTCCACCCCTAGCTCTATCCCTAACCCCTGGCAACCACTGCTCTGTTCTCCATCTCTGTAATTCTGTTTTTAGTTTTTAAACATATATTTTAGTTCTGTGTATTTCCTAATGTGTTATTTTAGGAATTTAGCTTCATAAGTAACGATGTCATGTTTTTCAAGTAAAAGGGAGGAAAAACGTGCATAAACAAAGCAATAAAGAAAAAGAGGGAAGACGCAGAGGTTAAAAACTTGAAATGTTTGATAATATTGGTGAGCAAGAAGTAGGTGACAGCAAAATAAGTAATTCTAGAACTAAAGACCAGTATATTAGATTATGGTATTTCAAGTTTCAAGGAAAATGTGATTTTATGTCCATGTAGAGAAACTAAAATCCAGGCGCTTATAGCTAAAGATCTATAATCTTAATGAAGTCTGTGAAAGTCAGGAATCCATAGCCAAGTGAGGCTGAATTGATTTTCCTGGCAGAAATGATTCTGCAGACCTGTGGTTGCTGGCAGGGTTCCCTTAGTTCTTTACTTTCACCCTTGCCACCAGACTTCTCTGTCAGGAAGTTCTGTGGAAGGTTCCTTGTATGCTCAAGACCCAAGTGCCCTCAGGAGTTCCTTTTAATTCATGTAATTATTGTGGCTGCCTCCTTTAAGCACAAATTTAGGGAAAGGCAAAATCACTCTAAAAAACAGATTGGGAGCTAGGTGAAACAAGAATGGCAAATGAACATTGAACTAAGCAGTGGATACTTTGGAGTTCTTTATACTGTTCACTTGACTTTTATGTGTTTGAACTTTTCCACAATTAAAAAATTTAATAGAAAAGAAAAAGCAGAGAGCAAAATAATACATGTGAATAAGAAAGAGCCTATGGAGGGCAGCACATGCCAGGAGCTGAGCTGTTTCTATGACCTTTGAGAATAAAAGCAATCTAATTTTTTAAAAAACAGTTGGACTTACTCTTTTATCTCATTCAGTTATTTATATAGGGCTGAATGTATGCCAGGTACTGTTCTGTATAGTGAAGACAGCTGAGAGCAAAACATAAAAAAGCTGCTTCTCAGAGAGCTTCCATTGTATGCAGTAAACACATGATTACATAGAGTTATCGCACGCCAGTGAGTGCTACAGAAAAGAATAAGACAGTAGAGGTGATATGGGGGTTGCACCTCTAAGTTGTCACGGAAGACTTCGCAGAGAAGATGACCTTTGAGCAAAGACCTGAAGGAGGGGTGAAGGATGCTGTGCAGGTCTCTGGCAGAGGGGAGTAGCAAAGGCAAAGGACTTGAGGCAGGCGCAGCTGAAGCTCATCTGAGGCAGAGTGCACCTGTTGCGTTTGAGGAACAGCAGGAAGGTCAAAGGGGGTGGTTGTGGTATGCTGAATGATGGCCCTCCCAAGTATGTTCACATCCTAATCCCTGAATTCCATGAATGTGTTAACCTTCCATGATAAAAGGCGCTTTGTAGTTGTGATTAGGTTAAGGATCTAGAGATGGGGTGATTATCTTGAATTATCCAGGTGGGTCAGGTGCATTACAAGCCTTCTTATAAGAGGGAGGCAGGACATCAGGGAGGAGAGGAAATGCTGTGTTGCTGGCCTTGAAGTGGAGGAAGGGGCCACAAGCCAAGGAATGTAGGTAGCTTGAAGCTGGAAAAGGTAAGAAAACAGTTTTCTTTCTGAAGCCTCCGGAAGGAATGCAGCCTGCCCACACCTTGATTTTACACTTCTGGTCTCCAGAACTATAAGAGAATAAATCTGTGTTGTTTTAAGCAGTTAAGTTTGTAGTCATTTGTGAGCGCAGTCATAGGAAACTGATATGGGGGTGTAGGGAGCAGAAGGGAGTACAAGGAGGGGAGGGCTCAGGATGTGAAAAACGTTTAATCCATTAAAAGAACTCGAAGTTTTATTGTGAATGAGATGGGAAGCCTTTGGAGTGCTTTGAGCAGAGGGGTGACAAGGGCTGCCCTACATTTAAAAAGAGACCATTTGGGCTGCTGTGTGGAGAATCGGTTGTTGGGGAACAAGGACGGCAGCAGGGAGACCAGTTAGGAGGCCACTGAAGTCATCCAGAGAAGAGGCTGTGGTGGCTTGGGCCAGGATGGCACCAGCAGAAGTGGGCAGAGTCAGAACTGCAGATGGGCTGGACGTGGGGAGAGAAGGAAGAGAGCCAACAAGGACTCCAGGGTGTTTGCCCTGAGCAACTGGAGGAATGAGGTCACTGTTTACAGACGGGAGCAGACCGTGGAAGGAGCATGTGTGGGGGAAGGTCAGTCATTGGTTGTGAGGCTGAGGATGAGCTCTTTGTTGAGCTCTGGGCCGAAGATGAAAATTTGGAAGCTGTCAGTCCACATTGATGGTATTTAAGGCCAGGGGACAAATGAGAACATGAAGGAAGTGAGTGTAAATAAAGGAGGGGTTCAGGGATGGAGCCCTGGTGCACCTCAAGGATTAGAGGCCGTGGACATGAGCAGGGCCAGCACAGAGGACCAGGAAGGAGTTAGTTCCCTGCCAGGCAGGAAGAAAAGCCGGGTGTGTAGTTCCCTGGAACCATGGGATAGACGTTTTCCAGGAGGAAAAAGTGATCAGAGGTATTAAGCGCTGCTGTTCATCAAGTAAGAGGAGGACTGAGCAGTGACCATTGGGTTTTGCAAGATGGAGGTCACCGATGACCTTAACCAGAGTCAGTGGTGTGTTAGGGGCAAAAGCTAGTGGGCTTCCGAGCAAGTGGAGAGAGAGGAAATTGAGATAGTGAGTGCATAGAGAGCTGTCTCTATGTGGTGTGTCCTCCCAGAGTAGACTTGGTGTGTGAACCTGTGAAGGGAACAATGACACTTCCCCCCGCCGCGTGAGCCTCACTGGTAACCCTAATCCAGGCAGAGCTAATAAAGCTAATTTTTGAGCCAAGAGCTTTTTTTTTTTTTTTTTTTAAATGCTGTGATTCACAGTGGTGCTATAAAGCAAAATGCTGGAGACACTTTTATTAGCAAGTCCTTGCAGCTGAGGCTCACTCAGTGGGGCTTTACTGAGCAAGGCCATTCCAACTCTGGTGTATTAAAGAAAGACCATTAGGCCTCTGGAAAATTCAGGCTTGTAAACTTGCTAGATTTCATAAAACTTAAGAAATCAAAACAATTAACAAGATTTCCTTTTGGTGGGACCCTTTAACATTTGCTTGTGAAAGTTTAACAGGTCTTTTTCTTGTTGATTTTTTTTCCTTCAGAATTAAAAGACATTTTTAAAACCTGTCATTTTTGTTCTCCTTTAAAAGAAGAAAGAAAAGCACCCTCCCTTTATAGTTTGCTAAAGCAATTGTTTATGCATTTCTGTTTTTAATACCTAATTGTGAATACAATCCTGATCCCTTTTTGGAAGTAATTCTCACCTCTACCTATTGTAAGTCCCTCAAAGAGATTTTTTTATTTGTTATCCAGGACATTAACTTGACTATGACTTTCTACAGAAGAAACACTGATCCAGGGTTAGTGATGTGAATGGTGCACCACAGCATCAACTTTTTTGTTCTCAGGTTTTCATCCCGTAACTTGTCGTACAAATTTCAGGTTGTGTTGTTTAAAATGATTTGGCATTTTCCTTGAAACTGTTATAAAAAGCTGCTTTCAGCTTCCAACATCTTTAAGGTCTGACATATTTGAGACTTCCTGAAAGTCTCATTGAAAAGTTTCCATTTTAAAGTGGCTGAGATTTGCACAGTTTTCATGAAAACTCATACAGAATGTTTCGTTTAATTGAGATTTTCTAGTTTGTAAGCATTAAGCACTGACTTTGGATTTTCCTAAAGTGCGGATGATTCAAGAGGCTCCATCCAACAAAACGCAGCCTTGTAGCTCATTTTTGAACACAGAATTAAAAAGATTGCTTCCCCTATTTGGGGCCAGCCTTGTAATCTAACCTGGGTGTGAGGGCAGGGACCCCAGCATTTCCCTATAGCTTCCTCAGCCATGGAGAAGTAGCCCCAGTCTGGGTGTGTCCATGGTATCTCTCTCACGTGCCAAAGGTTTTGGTTTCATAGCTTGAGGTGGGAAGTAGATGAGAACTGCGGGCCTGAGCGCCCAGTACCTACATAGTTAGTGCTCAAAACATATCTTAACCGATTGACTCGTAACCCATAGCAGTGTTCTCTAAAGTGACCTCAGCAGAGCACTGGGCTTTTGAGATACTCCTGCAAAAAGAGGTCAGAAACCAAATGAGTTTAGGAAATGCAGCTTCTTATACAGATTGAACCTCCCAAATCCCAAATGCTCCAAAATTAGAAACTTTTTCAGTGCTTATTGGAGCATTTCGGATTTTGGATTTGGGGATTTGAGAGACTTGATCAGAATAATGCAAACATCTGAAATCCAAAATATTCCTGGTTTTAAACATTTTGGATAAGGGATACTCAACCTGTATCCCCTTCTTAGAGCTATGCAACACACGTCACTGCTGTTCAAAGCACTGAGAAGTTCTGCAGCAAGGAATTCTGCTTAGTTTTGTTTAAAGCAGTGTTTCCTAAGCTCATTTGACCATGGAATCCTTTTTTAGGGAACTTATTAACACCTGGAGGTGTTGTTCCACTGAGCATGCTTTTGGTCCATGTAATTAAATAATGGCTGCATTTATATGATCTTTTAACTACTCTGAGTCTTTGGTTCAGTAGTTACATTTCATGACTTTTACAAAATTTTATGGTTTCTACAAAAAAGGCATATGTATGCCCAGGATCAGAGTAAAGCTGCCCTGTGTTTTGTGAGCATGTTCTGCCTTTGAGAACCCATAAAGGTCTCTATATGTTACCCTTATCTTACACCTTATTTAACCCTGAATTCCAGGGCTCAGTTAGGGGACATACTCTGCTCTGGAACTACTCAAGTTGTGTCCTGGCTCCCTCAAAGCTGACATTGATCTAGTCCTATCTGTGCTTCATGATTGCCCAGTGCTCAGACTCACTCTGGCACAGACAGATGGACAGACAGCATCTGGGTGTCAAGGGTAGGCTCAGCTGTGGACCAGACATGCCAAAAATAAAACCATGGTGTTCTGTCTAGTCAAACTGGAGCTCCAGCATTGCTGCGTTGTAATCCTGTTCTTTGTTGCCTGACCACTTGTGATCAGATGAGGATTTGTTTTCCTGAGCCCTTAAGGCTAAGATGGGGAAGTGTGGGATGACAGTGTGGTTAAGTGGATTTGTAACTGACGCTGTGGCCATGCCCAGGGTGGGCTGCATAATGGATCCATGTCAGCCTGTGGGGTGGGCTCCAGTGGTTTGCCACAGAGCTAGAGCTCTGTCTTTAGCACCATCCTGGTTACCATTTTTTTTTTTTTAATAATTAAGATGGAAAGGCCCACAGACCATATTTTGCTGATGACTTATGGATGGGAGAAGTGGCTGATGCTATGGATACCAGAATTGGGATTCAGAGATTATCTGGGGTGGCTAAAATGCTGGGGGGTGGGGCAGACATTGAGGTGGGGATTAAAATGCATAGAAAGTTTACAAAGTTAAGAATTTAAGTATAAAAAATAGTGTGGTGAAAGTATGGTGGACTTTTGTTTGTTTGTTTGTGTTTTAAAAGACCCTGAAGAATCATGAGCACCAAATTGAGGTTACTATTGTGGGTAAGAGAATGTAAACAGAGAGAGATACACAGGAGTTTTAAGCTGATGAGCAGTCTTTTCTTTCTTCTGCAGGGTGGTGAGTTCATGGGTGTTTAATAAATTAAACAGACTGCAGAAGCTTTAGTGGACTGTTAGTTGAGTAGCCATGTTGATGGCTGCAGGTAAAGCAGAAAACCAGTGTGTGATAAGATCCTTCCGTGCGTGGCACTGCACCGCCCATATCGGACATTTTACGGAGTCCTGACATTTTACAGCCCACATTTTACAGAGTCCTGAGTACATTTGAAGAGGGACGGTTTAGATGTACAAATGTTTTAGGTTACATTGAGAGAGTGTCGGAATGGAAACTATATGAAAAATGGTAGAAGGAAATGGATAATATATAGAGCAATGAAGAAATGACTAAGGGGAAATGTGATCGCTGTCTTCAGCTATTTGAGGGACTGTTAGGTGGAAGAGCAAATAGATTTCTTCAAAAGGGCATAATGAGAGCCATAGGTAGGGTGCGTTTTCTAGACAGTGGAAGGAAGCCCTTTCTAATATTCAGACTGCCTTTTGGTAGGTCAGACTGATGCGGGAGGTCAGCTCTCCACTGGAAGCGTTGCAGGATTGCTTGAGCCCCACTGGCTGGGGATGCAGTGTGGTCCCTTCTTGCAATGAGGAGATGCACCTAGTTCATCTCCAAGGCCCCTCTCGATTCTTCAGGTTTTAAATCATTAGAGACTTGAGACAACATGACACCCTCAGCATTAGGGTGTGACATTTAGGTTCAGAAAAATGACAGCTTTGTCACTTATTTATGCCATGTGATCTAACTTCTGATGCTGTGAATTCCATGCAATGCATCCATACCTGTAGGGAAAGTGACTGAGGTGATGTGACTTCTCACACATGGAGCTTGCATGCACGCATATGCAGCAGAAGTGTAATTAAGGAGGCGAGAACTTGAATGTGCCGTCAGTGTTAGGTTGGTCAGTATTGCTTTGATACGCTTTTGGTTGAATAAGGTATTGTAATGATTATTTTTGGTATAGTTGGTTTGAGATAGAAAGCCAGAAATTTTGAGACTGAGATAAACTGAGTTCCTAGATTCTCACTAATTTTACTTCATAAGTTTTAGCCTCTTTCTGTGTGTCTTAATGTCTTTTTTATACCTCTGTTTCTTCGTTACTGCCTTCTTTTGTGTTACATAGATATTGTCTAGTATGCCATTTTAATTTCTTTATTTTTTGAGTTGTTTTCTTAGTGGTTGCCTACGGATTACAGTCAACATCTTAGTTTAAAATAATCTAGTTTGGATTAATACCCCCCTAATTCCAGTAGTACACCAGAAAGTCTGCTCTGAGATAACTTCATTTGGTGTATGTTGCTATACTTGGGTCCTATCCCACAGGCCTCTGAGGCTCTGTTCATTTTATTCATTTTTTTTTTTTTTTTTTTTTTTTGAGACTGAGTTTCGCTCTCGTTACCCAGGCTGGAGTGCAATGGCGCGATCTCGGCTCACCGCAACCTCCGCCTCCCGGGTTCAGGCAATTCTCCTGCCTCAGCCTCCTGAGTAGCTGGGATTACAGGCACGCGCCACCATGCCCAGCTAATTTTTTTTGTATTAGTAGAGACGGGGTTTCACAATGTTGACCAGGATGGTCTGGATCTCTTGACCTCATGATCCACCCGCCTCGGCCTATTCATTTTTTTTGTTTTGCTTTGTTGTTTTCATATTTTAGAGATGGGATTTCACTGTGTCACCTAGTCTGGAGTGCAATGGTGCAATAATAGCTCACTGCAGCCTTGAACTCTTGGACTCAAGCCATCCCCCGCCTCAGCTTCACAAATAGCTGGGACTACAGGAACGAACCATCACATCTGGCTAATTTTTTTTTCTTTCTTTCCTTCTTTCTTTCTTTCTTCTTTTTTTTTTTTTTTTTTGTAGAGACAGGGTCTCACGCTGTTTACCAGGGTGGTCTCAAGTCATTGAGCGATTCTTCTGCCTCAGCCTCCAAAAGTACTAGGAATATAGACTTTTGTTTTTCTTTGTTCTTTTTCTTCCCCCCCGCCCATGGAGTAGATACTCTCAGTTGACCTACTTTAAGTTTGCTGATTTTTTTTTTTTCAAGACAGAGTCTTGCTCTGTTGCCCAGGCTGGTGTGCAATGGTGCGATCGTGGCTCTCTGCAACCTCTGCCTTCTGGGTTCAAGCAATTCTCCTGCCTCCACCTCCCCAGTAGCTGGGATTACAAATGTGTGCCACCATAACTGGCTAATTTTTTGTATTTTTAGTAGAGACAAGGTTTCACCATGTTGGCCAGGCTGGTCTTGAACTCCTGACGTCAGGTGATCCACCCGCCTTGGCCTCCCAAAGTGTTGCGATTACAAGCATGAGCCACCACGCCTGGCCAAGTTTACTAATTTTTCTGCCAGCTCAAATTTGTTGTTGAGCTCCTTTAGGGAATTTTTTATTTCAGTTACTGTACTTTTTTTTTTAATTAAAAAAATTTTTTTTTTTGAGCTGAGTTTCACTCTTTTTGCCCAAGCTGTAGTGCGATGCCACAATCTCGGCTCATGGCAACCTCCACCTCCCGGGTTCAAGTGATTCTGCTGTCTCAGCCTCCCGAGTAGCTGGGATTACAGGCATGCGCCACCAGGCCCAGCTATTTTTGTATTTTTAGTAGCGGTGGGGTTTCTCTATGTTGGTCAGGCTGGTCTTGAGCTCCCAACCTCAGGTGATCTGCCCGCCTTAGCCTCCCAAAGTGCTGGGATTACAGGCGTAAGCCACTGTGCCCGGCTCAGTTACTGTACTTTTTAACTCCAGAATATGCGCACACATGCACGCGCACACACACACACACACACACATATATTTTTAATTGCACTTTAGGTTCTGAGGAACATGTGCAGAACAAGCAGGATTGTTACATAGGTACATACATGGCAATGTGGTTTGCTGCCTCCATCCCCCCATCGCCTGTATCTGGCATTTCTTCCCATGTTATCCCTCCCCAACCTCCCTGTCCCCCACTGTCCCTCCCCTATTCCCCCCAACAGACCCCAGTGTGTGATGCTTCCCTCCCTGTGTCCATGTGTTCTCATTGTTCAACACCCGCGTATGAGTGAGAACGTGTGGTGTTTGATTTTTTGTTCTGTGTCAGTTTGCTGAGAATGATGGTTTCCAGATTCATCCATGTCCCTACAAAGGACACAAACTTATAGTTTTTTATGGCTGCATAGTATTCCATGGTGTATATGTGCTGCATTTTCCCTGTCCAGTCCAACATCAGTGGGCATTTGGATTGGTTCCAGGTCTTTGCTGTTGTAAACAGTGCTGCAGTGAACATTCGTGTGCATGTGTCTTTATAATAGAATGATTTATGATCCTTTGGGTATATACCCAATAATGGGATTGCTGGGTCAATGGAATTTCTATTTCTGGGTCCTTGAGGAATCACAACACTATCTTCCACAATGGTTGAACTAATTTGCACTCCCACCAACAGTGTAAAAGTGTTCCTATTTCTCCACATCCTCTCCAGCATCTTTTGTCTCCAGATTTTTTAATGATCGCCATTCTGACTGGCGTGAGGTGGTATCTCAGTGTGGTTTTGATTTGCATTTCTCTAATGACCAGTGATGATGAGCATTTTTTCATATGTTTGTTGGCATCAAATATGCCTTCTTTTGAAAAGTGTTCATGTCCTTCTCCCACTTTTGAATGGGTTTGTTTGTTTGTTTCTTGTAAATCTGTTTTAGTTCTTGTAGATTCTGGATATTAACCCTTTGTCAGATGGATAGATTGCAAAAATTTTTTCCCATTCTGTTGGTTGCTTGTTCACTCTAATGATTTTTTCTTTTGCTAAACAGAAGCTCTGGAGTTTAATTAGATCCCATTTTTCTATTTTGGCTCTTGTTGCCAATGCTTTTGGTGTTTTAGTCATGAAGTCCTCGCCTATGCCTATGTCCTGAATGGTTTTGCCTAGGTTTTCTTATAGGGTTTTTATAGTGTTAGGTCTTATGTTTAAGTCTTTACTCCATCTGGAGTTGATTTTAGTGTAAGGTGTCAAGAAGGGGTCCAGTTTCTGCTTTCTGCACATGACTAGCCAGTTTTTCCAACACCATTTATTAAACAGGTAATCATTTCCCCATTGCTTGTTTTTGTCAGGTTTGTTAAAGATCAGATGGTTGTAGATGTGTTGTGTTGCCTCCAAGGCCTCTGTTCTGTTCCATTGGTCTATATCTCTGTTTTGGTACCAGTACCAAGCTGTTTTGATTACTGTAGCCTTGTAGTATAATTTGAAGTCAGGTAGTGTGGTGCCTCCAGCTTTGTTCTTTTTGCTTAGGATTGTCTTGGCTATGTGGGCTCTTTTGGTTCCATATGAAGTTTAAGGTGGTTTTTTCCAGTTCTGTGAAGAGGGTCTTAGGTAGCTTGATGGGGATAGCGTTGAATCTGTAGATTACTTTGGGCAGTATGGCCATTTTCACAATATTGATTCTTCCTAACTGTGAGCATGGAATGTTTCTTCATCTGCTTGTGTCCTCTCTTATTTCGTTGAGCAGTGGTTTGTAGTTCTCCTTGAAGAGGTCCTTTACATCCTTTGTTAGTTGTATTCCTAGGTATTTTATTCTCTTTATAGTAGTTGTGAATGGCAGTTTGTTCTTGATTTGGCTCTCTTTAAATCTGTTATTGGTGTATAGGAATGCTTGTGATTTCTGCACATTGATTTTGTATCCTGAGACTTTGTTGAAGTTGCTTATCAGTTTAAGGAGCTTTTGGGCTGAGATGATGGGATCTTCTAAATATACAATCATGTCATCTGCAAACAGACAGTTTGACTGCCTGCTTTCCTAATTGAATACACTTTATTTCTTTTTCTTGCCTGATTGCTCTGGCCAGAACTTCCAATACTCTATTGAATAGGAGTGGTGAGAAAGGGCATCCTTGTCTAGTGCAGGATTTCAAATGGAATGCTTCCGGTTTTTGCCCATTCAGTATGATATTGGCTGTGGGTTTGTCGTAAATAGCTTTTATTATTTTGAGATGCGTTCCATTGATACCTAGTTATTCAGAGTTTTTAGCATAAGGGGCTGTTGAATTTTGTCTGAGGCCTTCTCTGCATCTGTTGAGATAATCATGTGGTTTTTGTCTTTGGTTCTGTTTATGTGGTGGATTACGTTTATAGACTTGCGTTATGTCGAACCAGCCTTGCATCCCCAGGAGGAAGGCTACTTGACTGTGATGGATAAGCTTTTTGATGTGCTGTTGCAATTGGTTTGACAGTATTTTATTGAAGATTTTTGCATCTGTGTTCATCATGGATATTGGCCTGAAGTTTTCTTTTTTTGTTGAGTCTCTGCCAGGTTTTGGTATCAGGATGATGTTGGTCTCATAAAATGATTTGGGAAGGATTCCCTCTTTTTGGATTGTTTGGAATAGTTTCAGAAGGAGTGGTACCATCTCCTCTTTGTATGTCTTCTAGAATTTGGCTGTGAGCCCATCTGGACCTGGGCATTTTTTGGTTGGTAGGCTATTAATTGCTGCCTCAACTTCAGCCTTTGTTATTGGTCTATTAAGGGTTTCGACTTCTTCCTGGTTTAGGCTTGGGAGGGTGCAGGTGTCCAGGAATTTGTTCATTTCTTCCAGGTTGACTGGTTTATGTGCATAGACTTGTTTATAGTAATTTCTGATGGTAGTTTGTATTTCTGTGAAATCAGTGGTAATATCCCCTTTATCATTTTTTTATTGCATCTATTTGATCCTTCTCTCTTTTCTTTTATTAATCTGGCTAGCGGTCTGGCTATTTTGTTGATCTTTTCAAAAAACCAGCTCCTGGATTTATTGATTTTTTGAAGGGTTTTTTGTGTCTCTATCTCCTTCAGTTCTGCTCTGATCTTAGTTATTTCTTGTCTTCTGCTTGCTTTTGAGTTTTTTTTGATCTTGCTCCTCTACCTCTTTCAATTTTGATGATAGGGTGTCGATTTTTGATCTTTGCTTGCTTCTCATGTGGGCATTTATTGCTATAAATTTCCCTGTAGACACTGCTTTAAATGTGTCCCAGAGATTCTGGTACATTGTGTCTTCGTTCTTGTTGGTTTTGAAGAACATCTTTATTTCTGCCTTCATTTCATTGTTTATCCAGTCAGTATTCAAGAGCCAGTTGTTCAGTTTCCATGAAGTTGTGTGGTTCTGAGTAAGTTTCTTAATCCTGAGTTCTAATTTGATTGCACTATGGTCTGAGAGACTGTTACGATTTCCGTTATTTTGCGTTTGCTGAGGAGTGATTTACTTCCAATTATGTGGTCAATTTTAGAGTAGGTGCAATGTGTTGCTGAGAAGAATATATATTCTGTGGATTTGGGGTGGAGAGTTCTGTAAATGTCTATTAGGTTTGCTTGGTCCAGATCTGAGTTCAAGTCCTGGATATCCTTGTTAATTTTATGTCTCATTGACCTGTCTACTATTGACAGTGGAGTGTTAAAGTCTCCCACTATTATTGTGTGGGAGTTTGTCTCTTTGTAGGTCATTAAGAACTTGCTTTATGTATCTGGGTGTTCCTGTTTTGGGTGCATATATATTTAGGATTGTTAGCTCTTCTTGGTTTTTTTACCATTATATAATGCCCTTCTTTGTCTCTTTTTGATCTTTGTTGGTTTAAAGTCTATTTTATCAGAGACTAGGATTGCAACTCCTAGCTGCAACTCCATTTGCTTGGTAAATCTTCTTCCATCCTTTATTTTGAGCCGATGTGTGTTTTCGTACATGAGATGGGTTTTCTGGATACAGCATAGTGATGGGTTTTGACTTTTTATCCAATTTGCCAGTCTGTGTCTTTTGATTGGGGCATTTAGCCCATTTACATTTAAGGTCAATATTGTTATGTGTGAATTTGATCCTGCCATTTTGATGCTAGCTGGTTTTTTCGCCCGTTAGTTGATGCAGTGTATTCATTGTGTCGATGCTCTTTACCATTTGGTATGTTTTTTAGGTTGTTCCTTTCTATGTTTAGTGCTTCTTTCAGGAGCTCTTGTAAGGCAGGCCTGGTGGTGACGAAATCTCTCAGCAATTGCTTGTTCGTAAAGGATTTTATTTCTCCTTCACTTATAAAGTGAAGTTTGGCTGGATATGAAATTCTAGGTTGAAAGTTCTTTTCTTTAAGGATGTTGAATCTTGGCCCCCACTCTCTTCTGGCTTATAGGGTGTCTGCTGAGAGATCCACTGTGAGACTGATGGGCTTCCCTTTGTGGGTAACCCAACCTTTCTCTCTGGCTGCCCTTAGCATTTTTTCTTTCATTTAAACCCTGGTGAATCTGACAATTATGTGCCTTGGGGTTGCTCTTCTTGAGGAATATCTTTGTGGTGCTTTCTGTATTTCCTGGACTTGAATATTGATCTGCCTTGCTAGGTTGGGGACGTTCTCCTGGATAATATCCTGAAGAGTGTTTTCCAGCTTGGCTTCATTTTCTCCGTCACATTCAGGTACACCTATGAAACGTAGATTAGGTCTTTTCACATAATCCCGTATTTCTTGGAGACTTTGTTTATTTCTTTTCACTCTTTTTTCTCTAATCTTGCCTTCTCATTTTATTTCATTGAATTGATCTTCAGTCTCTGATATCCTTTCTTCTGCTTGGTCGATATGGCTATTGAAACTTGTGTATGCTTCACGAAGTTCTCATGTTGTTTTTCAGCTCCTTAAGTCATTTATATTCTTCTCTAAGCTGTTTATTCTCATTAGCATTTCGTCAAACGTTTTTTCAAGGTTCTTAGTTTTTTTGCATTGGGTTAGAACATATTCTTTTAGCTCAGAGAAGTTTGTTATTACCCACCTTCTGAAGCTTGTTTCTGTCGATTCATCAGACTTATTCTCCATCCAGCTTTGTTCCCTTGCTGGTGAGGAGTTGTGATCCCTTGGAGGAGGTGAGGCATTCTGGCTGTGGGTGTTTTCATCCATTTTGCGCTGGTTTCTTCCCATCTTTGTGGATTTATCTACCTGTGGTCTTTGTAGTTGGTGACTTTCGGATGGGGTCTCCGAATGGATGTCCTTTTTGTTGATGATAAAGTTATTTCTGTTTTTTGGTTTTCCTTCTAACACTCAGGCCCCTCTGCTGTAGAACTGCTGGAGGTCCACTCCAGACCCTGCTTGCCTGGGGATCACCTGCAGTGGCTGCAGAACAGTAAGGGTTGCTGCCAGTTTCTTCTTCTGTTGTCTTCGTCTCAGGACACCCACCAGATGTCAGCTTGAGCTCTCCTTTATGAGGTGTCTCTTTGGATATATGGGAGTTAGGGAGCTGCTTGAGGAGACAGTCTGTCCCTTACAGAAAATCAAGTTCTGAGCTGTGAGCTCCATTGTTTCATTCAGAGCTGCTGGGCAGGTACGTTTAAGTCTGCTGCAGCGGAACTCTTAACTGCCTTTTTTCTTAGGTGCTCTGTCCTGGGAAGGTGGGGTTTTATTTGTAAGTTCTTGACGTGCTGCTGCCTTTTTTCAGAGATGCCCTGCCCAGCAAGGAGGTAGCCTAGTCACAGTCTGCCAGCAGAGGCGTTGCTGAGCTGCCATGGGCTCTGCCCAGCTGCTGTGTGAACTTCCTTGCGGTTTTGTTTACAGAGGTATAGTTAGAACTGCCTCAGTAATGGTACTCTGTCTCAGTAATGGTGGACTGCCTTAATAATGGCAGACTACCTCGGTAATAGGAGACTGCCTAAACAGTGGTGGACTGCCTCAGTAATGGTGGACGCCCTTCCCCGCACAGAGCTGGACTGTCCTGGGTCCAGCTGTGCTTGCTGCGAAACTCTCAATCCAGAGCGTTTCAGATTGCTGGTCTTTGTGGGGGTGGGACTCGCTGAGCCAGATCACCTGGCTCCCTGTTTCAGCCCCCTTTTTTTCAGTTGAATGGGTGGCTCTGTCTCCCAGGCGTTCCAGGCGCCAGTTGAAACGGCCTCCCAGATTTGTGTGAGTTTTTATGTGGAGACCTGCTGCGCCAGCTGAAGCAGCCATGCTGGAAACTCATGGTGCTTTTCAGCCCAGGAACCTCCTGGTCTGTGGGCAGTAATGACTTGTTTGGAAATGTGGTGATCACTCACCCTCTGCATTGTTTTCACTGGGAACTGCGCTCCAGAGCTGTTCCTGTTTGGCCATCTTGGATCCTCCTAAGTCTTTCTATTTTTTTTAACAGATAATTTCTATCTCTTTATCAGTATCTTCTGTTTAGTAAGACATTGTTCTTCTACTTTCTTTTATTTCTTTAGACATGCTTTCTTTTAGTATTTTGAACATTTTTATAATAGCTTATTTAAAGTCTCTCTTTAGTGAGTCTAGCGTCTGGACTTTCTTAGGGATAGTTTCTGTTGAGTGCTGTTTTCCCTGTGTATGGGCCCTACTTCCTTGCTGCTTTGCATGTTTTTATACTTTTATTAAAAACTGGACATTTTAAATGATGGAAACTCTGGAAATAAAATCCTTCTGCCTCTGCAGAATTTGTTGTTGTTGCTGTTATTTTTGTTGTTGCTGCTGTTTGTTTAGTGACTTTTCTGTACTAATTCTCTAATTTGTATTCTTTGTTATGTGCAACTACTGAAGTCTCTGGTTGGTTAGCTTAGTGGTTAGCTAGTGATCAACTGGAGATTTCCTTAAATCCATTGAACCAGTAAGTCTCCCAGCCTTTGCTGAGGTGCTTTCTGTATATTGGGGTACTGCTTCACCGTTCTAGCAACTTACAGCTCTGCCTTAGCCTTCACTTCCTGCTTGTGCAGAGCCTCAGGGTCAGCCAGAGGGGAGAGGTTAGGACCTTCTCAGGTCTTTCCTGGGTACACACACAGCCCTGTGCATTCATATGGCATTCCAGACTCCCTGGAATACATTAGAGCCTTTCAGAGCCCCCTATGGACATCCCTTTTCTCAGCTTTTTCTTTCAGGCTTTTTGGTCAGCCTCTTGTTAGCCCCAGCTGACAGTGCCACTCTAGGCAGCTGCAGAGTTAAGTAGTTTCCGCTTACTGTTTTGGGCAAATGCCCTGGAGATAGGACAGAGAGAGTGCTCAGCCAGGTTAGATAAAGACAAACCTTGAGACTAGAGCTTGCTGGCAAGCTGCCAGCCAGGTCAAATGGTGACAGTTCTCTGGGAATTTGATTTTTGGGGAGCTCTAAACTTATCTGGCCTCTCTAATGGCTGCCAGGCTGCTGTCTTTTACAGCTGCCATCTTCATGAGGCTGTTGATTTTTAAGCAATCCTGGAGCTGGAGAAGGAAACTGAATTAGCACACATTAAAACAACTCAGATGTCACTGGTCTTACTGAGATTCAGCCACTTTCCTTGGATGAATGCTCCTCAGAATGTTGCAATCCTTTTATTACTTTCCAGATTCTGAAAAAGTTGATCATTTTTGGCAGAATTCTTACTGCCATTGTGGAGGAGCAGGTCTTTGGAGGTCTTTACTCTGCCATCCCGAAAGCTAACTCTGTCAGTGCTTTATCAACCGAGGCCCTTTGTGCAGTAAGAGTCTGGTCTCTACTTTCTCTCATTTTCCTTCTTTCTGTCTCTGTCTCTGAGTCTTGAAGTGGCCTTAAGGGAGCGTTAAAGAGTACAGTGTACTGTAATCTACTGGTCACCACTCTTCATTAGACCGAGTCTCAACTTTTGGATGGGCAGAAAGCATCAGGCACTTGATCCTGCATTCCCAGAATGCTCTGCAGACCTGGATCATGCCGATCTGCTGGATCAGTGTCTCATCTGCCAACAGAGTCCATCTTTTGCAGTCTGGCCAACTTTGCACATTATCCTATGATGAAGTAAACCCATTGTTCCCCTAAATTAGTGTTGGAAAACAAAGTGCTAATAGTTAAAATGGCCATTTCCTCTGGATACTGTTGGGATTTGAAAGTCAGGCCAGACATAACATTAATTTTTCTAAATCTGATCTTACAGTCCTGGCTAATGGCTTGAGTTTTCAGTTAAATATATGTATATTTAAAATCTAAATTCTAACATGCAATTTAAATTATAATTTTTTACATGATGGGGAGTTTGGGTTATGGGTAATTTTATGACAGCCTTTGATTTCAGAGGTCATCAATTTTCAATTCTATAAGGTGAAAATACAAGTGCTGTTTGTCAAAAGTAAAGAGATTCTGTTCTGAAAAGCTCTGTATGATTGTATAGCTAATTATCACATAAAAACTTGTATTTTTTGCATTTTATGTATTTGTGTGTTTTCTTCTCTTATTTGTTAGATTACAATTTAACCAAGTAGTCTAAAATGTGATATTACATGGTGGTACAACAATTTTGAAATCTTGAAAGATAAAACTGGAAACATTTGCTTGTATTTTTTTTCACCTCAGAGTGTTTTGTTAGTGAGACATTTTATCCTGCCATAAACCCAGGCAATAATATAGGTGTTGATTGATTTTTGGATGACAAGGGGCTTCTCTAATTGCAGAATTTGACATTTGTGTCACTTCTGCTGTTTTAGGTGAGCAAGACGTGGAAGGTGATTGCAGAGGATGAGGTGCTGTGGTACAGGCTGTGCCAGCAGGAAGGGCACCTTCCGGATAGCAGCATCTCAGACTATTCTTGCTGGAAGCTCATCTTCCAAGAATGCCGAGCCAAGGAACACATGTTACAAACCAACTGGAAGGTGGGCGGTGGCCAGTCTTATTACCTGGGAAAGAATAGCCTTCAAGGACGTGGGAATCCAAGCTCTTGCCCATAGCCTGAGATTAATTCCCAACAGTGAAGGGAGAGGGGTCCACTGAGCCGCCCCTTCAGCTGTTGGTGACTTGTTGCCCATTTTGTTCCCCATTAGATGATCGGCCTCCATTTTCAGCCTCAAGATTTGGGAGCATCCTCTTATTCTGCAGGAGAGGGAAGGTTAGATTGGGTTACCAGCCTCTTCCTCTCTGATATTAGGGTGGTCAGAGGAGTGCTCTGTGAAGCCCCTTTCACTGTCACGGACTCTCTGGAGGGACCCAGAAAGCAAAAGCAGTACCTGCATACAATAAAGGAGCTGAAAATGCCATTTCTAGTAAATGTAAGAGGGAGATGATGAAACATCCTAAGCACTGTCTTCTCTTCCCTCACATAACCTACTGGCGTGCTTCCATAACATTTATCACTTCAGAGTCTCTACAGAAATATTAGCTCACAGCTAAGAATGCGCACAGTGAAGTGTTTCCATAGGAGGTAACTGTCAAGAACCTTGTTACATAAAGCTGTTCAAGGCCTGACGAGGCAGCAGCGTGGTGGCAGTGTTTCTTTCCCACCTGGGAGGCTGGAGATTCAGTGGTAGAGAAGGGATGGAACCATTCTCTTTCCTCCCATAAAGGTCAATCCTAATAGACTTTGAGATTAACAAGCTTTTGTGCATTACTGATAGTGACATATTGCCTATGTGCCTGTCTGTCCCTAGTCATCTCCTAACCTGATTAGTGACCGATACGCTTGATCTGGGAAGGCTCACACGGTTTCTGGCAAAGTCAATAAGAGCGGAGTCTCTCTAATTCAGGGGTTCTCAGCCGCAGCACTAGTGACATTTGGGGCCAGATAATTCTTTTTGTTGGGGGCTGTCCTGTGCATTGCAGGGTGTTGAGCAGTATCTCTGGCCTCTCCCCATTAGACGCCAGTAGCATTCTCCTCCTCCCTCAAGTCATGACAACTAGAAATGTCCTTAGACATTGCTGGATGTCCCCTGGGGGTCAAACCCCTCAAGTCCAGAACGACTGTTCTGAGAGTTAATGTGGCTATCCCTTCTTAGACCATTAAGGCACAACCACTAAGATGAGTCATGCTGGTCCACAGTGCCCGTTTCTATTCACCTAAGGTAATAAACTCATCTGGAGGAAGCCCCCGTTCCCTTTTGCCTGTGTGCCTGGGTTGGTCCATGTGATGGACACAGGCAGAAAGATGTGACAAAGAAAGCTGCCCAGACAAACAAGGGGCCAGAAAGCAGAGGGTCTAACCCTGGTGGGAGGGGCTGTGATTGAAGGAAAGCTTGAGAGCCGAGTGTTAACAGGGCCTTTCTCTCCAGAAAGGAGGGATGCTTCTGAGATTTACAAGCAGGAGAGTTGGAGATATTTGGCGTCCCCAGGCTTGAATTCAAAGATATCAGACTCTGATAGAGAAAAGCAGCAGTTGTGTGGTTTTTGCTTCCTCTTTGGTGATAAAGCAAGGGAAGGGGACAGGTATGTCCTCATTGGGTCTGGAGGTGACAGAAGTGAAGATATTTTAAAGACCCACCACCTAGCATCTGACACTTAGTAACACTTTACAAGTTATGTGTAGTCTAACTGAATGTCTATTTATTATTTATTTCTAATGAACACAAAGTCATCTGTTGGGTAAGTACTCACTACCTGGTTGTTGATGGAGTAGAGTGGACTGCAGGCCGAATTGAACATGAGGGAGACTTCTATTTGGAGTGTCTCAGCTCCATATCCTGACACTGTTAACAAGGAGAATTCCAGGAGTGAAATTTTAAATGATGTATCTTTCATTAAATGTAATGGTAGGATTCTTACTGAAATTCTGGAGTGAAAGAAAGCCTTATCAAAACATGAAAGGCGGCCAGGCACGGTGGCTCACTCCTGTAATCCCAGCACTTTGGGAGGCTGAGGTGGGTGGATCACTTGAGGTCAGGAGTTCCAGACCAGCCTGGCCAGCATGGTGAAACACCGTCTCTACTAAAAATACAAAAATTAGCTAGGCGTGGTGGTGGTCACTTGTAATCCCAGCTACTTGAGAGGCTGAGGTGGGAGAATTGCCAGAACCCTGGAGGTGGAGGTTGCAGTGAGCCGAGATTGCGCCACTGCACTCCAGCCTGGGTGACAGAGTGAGACTCCATCTCAAAAAAGAAAAAGAAAAAGAAAAAGAAAGGCAGTATTAGGGCAAGTTGCTTTACCTTTGTCTGCCTCCATTTTCTCATCTCTAGAGTGGGGCTAGGAGTGGCACTGCTCATGGCATCCTGGTGAGGATGACTGTCATCACACATCTGCCACTCCTCCTGCAGAGCCTGTTCCACGCTCTGCGCTCAGGTGAGGTTGGCTGTAGGAGCGCATAGGCCTCTGCACACAGATGCAGAATTCTGTGCTATGCATGCTCGACTTCAGGATGGGTTAGGCAGGTGATTTGGTTTGATACCTTGTAAGTCAGTGTCTGGGGAGACCCTAGAAGGGACCCAGGGTTCTAGGTACCTCCACAAAGAGAATGACCTGTAAATGCATGAACTTACCTGGAAGTGCAGTTCAGAGCCAACGTGGAAATGATTTGGTAAACTGGTTGTGGTGGCCATAGTGTTCCTTCTCCTGGTGTTTGCATAAATGCAGGTTTTCATCTTAGGCCCTTTCTTTTCCTTTCAATACCTTTTCCCTCACAAGAGCTTTTCTGTTATTGTACCCTTGGCTGTGGCCCTTACACAGCTGATGCCCAGCTCCTTGCCTTCCCTCCCCATATCTCCACTTGCAGGATGGCTGCATATGGATGTGTCCAGTTTCGTCTCTCAGACTTAGACTCATTCCTTGGATTAAGTTAAGACCATCATGCAAATTACTTTGCTCAGTTTCTGGAGTCTAGGTGCTTAATAAATGTGTATTTTAATGGAATGATGGCATCTTTTTCCTATTAGTAGAAATAATAATAATGGCTACCACTTATTGGACACTGTCTGTATGTTAAGAACTGTGCTGGGCACTTGCACTATTTCTAGTCCTTGTCCCAGTTTGGTAAAGTTGAAATTATGGGATTCTTGAATACCTTTATTCATGCTCGTGGCTTAACTTTTCCCAACCTCCCACATGTAAATACTTTATATCCATTTAGATTCCCTGCATTTTAATTCAATTTAATTTTTTTTTTTTTTTTTTAGAGATAGGTTCTCACTTTCTTGTTCAGGCTGAAGTACAGTGTTGCAGTTGTAGCTCCCTGCAGCCTTAAGCTCTTGGACTCAAGTGATCCTCCTGCCTCAGCCTCTCAGATAGCTGGGACTACAGGTGCATGCCACTACACTTGACTACCTTTTAAATTTTTTGCAGAGATGGGGTTGCCCTGTATTGGACTCAAACTTCTGGGCTCAAGTGATCTTCCTGCCTCTGCCTCCCAAAGTGCTGGGATTACAGGCATGAGCCACTGTGCCTGGCTTAGAGTTTCCTTTAAATACCATTTCTATGAAACCTCTGACCTCTCAATTAAAAATAGTATCATCTCTTTTCCTTTCTTTATCCTGATCTTTATCTATTTGTATACAATTTTGCATTTTATTCTGAGAGTCCTTATAAGAGTTAACAGGTAAGGTATCATGTAATACTTTCTCTCTGCTGCACTGAACTTTTTCATAGACTTTTATAAGTTTCTTTAGATACTTGCCACTCCAGACAGATACTTGCTTACCTACTGTGGATGGTAGTTATTGGTGAGCACATATTTCCTTTCTATTCTGTAACCTCCTGGAGGACAGGGACAGTGTCTCACACAGCCCATGTCCTCGAGTTAGTGCCTTTGGGATATGTGGTAGTTCACACATGCTTAACAGCCTAGCATATTAGGCATCATCTTTGTCCTTTTGAATGCCCACAGAACTTTGAATGCAGTGCTGTCCATGCTATGGTTTTCCTAGAGAATTGCTGTGGAAAATAGGTGAAAGCGCAATGCTTGGCTTTCGGGCTGTCCCAAGAATAGTCTAAACTGCATCCCCTTTTCTTCATGCAGAATCGCAAAGGCACTGTGAGCGAGCTGGAGCACATTCCTGACGCAGTTTTGTGTGATGTGCATTCTCACGATGGTGTGGTCATTGCTGGGTAAGCAAAACTGTTTCTGCTGAGTGCTCTGCATCTGAAGGTCTTTCATTTTTCACGTACCACTCTCTAAGCAGCAGTGACCTTAGCTTCCCTTAAGAGCATGTACCTCCCTCAGTTACAGCCCATGTGGAGGAGGGAGAGTCTTCGTGATTCTGTTCCTGAGGACGTGAGAGCCCTGCAGCGAGGGTGAGAAGCACATGGTGCGGAGCGGATCTGTGATCCATTCGTCTCAATATGTCTTTCCCAGCTTTTAAATCACTCTTGTGGCATGTTATGTGAGATTTTCATTAAGGCAAACAGTTTGTATTTTATGAAGACAAAAAAAAGTCAAGCAAAAATAATAAGTGTTGGCACAGACAGGCCCTGTTCTCATTCTCTTTTTCTGAAGCCCTTATTGTGAGGAAGGGCTGTGACCACACATAATCTTCCTTCCCCACCATATAGTTTGTATTTGTTACTTAAGTTGTCCTGAAATAGGGTTTTTTTTTTTATTAGTCTCCATGGCCAAGAAATTTAATTTTAGCTTCTGTAAATTCCTTCAGCTTCTGTCCCAAAAACCACTTTGATGAAGTCTTCCTATTTTGCTACAGAGGTACATTTATATATTTATTTACTGTACAATAAGAAGATAAGTGTTTTTTTTGGGTTAGGAATATGTCATGAACTACAGCCTCAGATTGTATACTTCATGCCATAAAGTAGAGACCAGAGCACTTAAGTTTCTGAGTCTGGGCCAGCTATGGAATGAGATGGTTCAGGGAAGTTCCTGCCTAGGGAAAAGAAAACCAACCTTGGCCTTGAAAACTCAGTGGTAGAGGAGTCCTTTTCTCTAAAGAAAAATCTTTTCTTAAGCAGCATTCCTTAAAGAGCACCTTTTGAATAGAAATCCCAAATAGTCGGTTTATTTTAATATTTCGTGGTATACAGTGCCTATGAAAAAAGTATTTCTGCTTTAAACAAGATATACCCAGGAGGAATGCTTTTCCTCAGCTTCTGTTTTCCTGGCTGTGATTTAGAGGTGAAAGCCCTTCTTGGGAGTGCTGCTAAACTAGTTGTAGAAAGATGGATGGTCCAGATACCTGCAATTCTGTCCATTACGTTATCAGTGCACGTTGGACTTCTCTACCTCATCGCTAAAATGTGGGCCTATGATCACCTGATATACAGCTCCTTTCTACCCACAAATGCTACAATTTGGTGGGAACTCCAAAAGGTACTTAGATCATTCCAGCTTAAAGGGATCTCTGGCTAGAGTGTTAGAAGACACTTGAGGACAGAATGCTGAGACTAGACTGAAGGAGTCGCAAAAGAACTTAAAAATAAAGGAGAACCTTTCATCTCAAAGCCAATTATGAATTTCTTCTCTGGAGCTCCCGAAGGGCAGGCCCCCTACAAGTCCAGATGCCAGTCCTTCTTTCCCTGCCTCTCTGTTCCCTCGGGGTCTGTTCAATATTACAGATCGTGCCAGCACAGAGCAAAACGATGGCAGAGTTCTGCGGATCAATAGGATGAAACTTGATCTGTGGGTCAGAGAGGCTCCTTGCGGCTCCTCTTTCTAAGAAAACCTTACACTGATGGCTTAGCATGAGAGACTTCAGTCTTGCTTGTATGTAGAGCATCTTGTGTTTATCATTAAAATTTTATCTGGTGGTTACGATGCTTGTTTTCTGGGTCAGATCTTGAATCCCTTTTCATTTGAGACAGCGGTGTTTGTGGTTACCTCATTCCCAATCAATGTTGAATTCACCAGGCTTTCTACAGTTATGTATCTCCAAGGAGCTTCTTAAAGAGACAGTGGCCATCTCACCCCTTCTTTCTCTTGTATTTACCTTGTGTTTCTCTTATTTTCTTTTTTTCTTCCTTTTTCTCTTTGTTTTGCACAAGTGGAGTCTGTTCAGAGACTTAGTTTTAGGTACCTAGAGCTAAACTGTGAAGGATTTTTGCATTTACACCTAGTAGGTACGTTTCACGTCATTGATGGAGGGCAAAGACTGCTACAGAGTCTCTTCTCACCTTTTCAGCTTTCTGTGTCAGTGTTCCTAGTTTGGGGTAGTGTTGCATAGGCCCAGATTGATATTCATTGCAGTGAACCTCATGATGGACCCAGTCTTGGTTCTTCCCCACTTTTCTTTTCACTTAAACCAGCAAAATCTGAAAATAGTCACTCATTCATAAATGCATTTGACACTCAAATACCCATCATGTGAACAGGACTTGGCCCCTGCCTACCTGAGGCTTGTTTTTCCAGTGGGGAAACAGATGTTTTTCCCAAAGCTTTTGATTGTTCACCATTTTGTCCATGAGTCTTTGTTTACCCTACAATCTTACAAATAATTTCCAGTTAACTTTTCCTGACATTCGGAGTTCTTTGACATTTCTTTCCAAGCTACCTTTTTCCTTATTACTCTTGTCAAGTGTACCTTTGGTTTTCCACACTGTTTTATTTGGTTACCTCTGACCGCATCATTTTTTTAGTTGAAATACAGTCATATGCTGCATAACAGCGTTTAAGTCAATGACAGGTCCCATATATGATACTGGCCATTCATGTACCCTGGGTGTATGGTAGGCTCTACCATCTGGTTTGTGTTAGAACACTCTATGATGTTTGCACAATGATAAACTTGCCAAAGGATGCGTTTTTCAGAATGTATCCCTGCCGTTAAGTGACACATGACTGTATAATTCACATGCCATAAAATTCACCCTTTCAAATTGTATAATTCAGTGATTTTTTTTTAGTAAATTTACAAGGTTGTGCAACCAACACCGCTATCTAATTCCAGAACATTTTCATCAACTCAAAAGAAACCCAGAACCCATTCTTTAAGGCTTACTCCAGTCCTGTCTCCTCCCAGAGGTTCTCTAGCACTGTAGCCCAGCGTCCAGTCTTCTCAGAACTCCTGGAGAAGGGACCGTCTGCTGCTGACAGGGCAGCTCAGCATGTGGCCTCACCAGTTCCCTGAAACATTTTTGTTTTATATTATTATTTCACTTGGAAATAATATTTAACTTTACAGCCATGTACTAGATTTTCTTTCCAGCAATTTGTAAGCATGTTTTTAAATTTAAATTTAAATTTTTATTTTTTTGAGGCACAGTCTCACTCTCTTGCCTAGGCTGGAGTGCAGTGGTGCGATCTTGGCTCACTGCAACCTCTGCCTCCTGGATTCAAGCGATTCTCCTGTCTCAGCCTCCCGAGTAGCTGGGACTACAGGCCACCATGCCCAGCTAATTTTTGTATTTTTAGTAGAGACAGGATTGTTGGCCAGGCTGGTCTCAAACCCTTGACTTCAAGCAGCCTGCCTACCTTGGCCTCCCAATGTACTGGAATTACAGGTTAGCACTTTTTAAAACTCTTGAGTGGTAAGTAAGATTTCATTAAATGCATACTGTTTTATATGGAGTAAGCAGTAAAACGGAATACACAGACTTCCCTTGCCCCCCACCACTGGTATACTGTGTTATGTGGGAAACTAGAGAAATGCAGATGTCTGTTACTTTTCTCAACCTAGAATCATACACTTTTAAACCTGGAAGGAACTTTAGAGATGATCCTTTCCCAGACCCTCATCTTGCGTGAGGTGGCGGAGGAAGGCTCAGGGCCAGGCTGGGTGTGCGTGAGCCAAGCCGCTCTGCTGTGTTTCTGCAGCATCCACAGGCGGGGCTGGGTGGTGAGGCTGCCGTCTCCAGGCCCCATTTACTGCTCTGAAGCCTTGGCCGTTACAGCGTCATTTTGGTTTTTCTTTCATGGCATGTGTCTATTTAAAAAGAAAAGCAGTGGTAAAATCATGTTGTTTTGCGGCCATGTTAGAAAGTAGAGCAGAGAAAGCCACTCAAATTCTAGCCTGGAACACAGCCTTTATTAAGGTCTCCTATGTGTCCGGTTTGGTTTTCAGTCTGTTTTTCTATGCACGTTTTTTCATAATGCAATTACAGCCTTTGTTACATTTGTGGCTTTTTTCCCTCACCAAACTGATGAATTTTTTTCATGTTGTGTATTTTTCATTACTTACTTTGACTTGTTGCAAAAGCACTTTGAATAGTTATATCCCAATTTTCCTATGTATTCCCCTGATAGTGGATATTAAGGTCATTTCTTGTGTTTTGTTATATGTATGTTATGAATATTTTATGTATAGGTGTCTGCAAATTTTTCTCCTTTTTAGCACTACAAATCTTTATTTTAAAAGGATTAGACACATGCTACTGTAGAAACTTGAAATTCTATATAAGTGTATAAAATAAAGAGTTAAAGTTCTTTCACCATTCTCTCCTAGTCTTGCATTCCTGATAATTTTCCTAGGCTAGAGTCCTGTAAGCAGAATTACTGGATTTAGGGGAATGAATTTTTATTATTTTCCAGATTAATAAATTATTTAAACATGCTTTTGTAGCCCTCAGCTTCTTTCCAGTCTAACCTTTGACTTGAAGTCTCCAAACCATCTCTACCATCTTCCTGTCAGTGCTGTACATAATGAGAGCCCACGCCTCCTGCCTCCCTTCCTTCCTCCCTGTCTAACCTCCCTCCAGCTGGCTCCATCCCAGCCCTTCCACTGCGCTTCATTCTCAGAGGTCAGCTGTGATCTTTTGGTCAACAAACCAATGGCCTTTTCTTGGCCCATCCTCTCCAGCCTCTTGGCAGCATTCAGTCCTGTTGGCTTTCCCCTCTTGAAATGGTGGGGCCATGTATTAAGCATCTTGATGTCCTCAGAATCTAACATCATTCCCAGGACCCAGGAAGCTTTGAGGCAAGTGTGTAAGGGAGGAAAACTCCCCTTTGGCGACCCCACACTCTCTGGGCTTCCATGATCTCCGTGAGCGCCTTCTCTGGCCCTCGCTCTTGCCTTTCTCTGCTGTCACTTGACCACTTAGCAGGGATATGCAGCAGCCCAGAAAAGACCTGCAGCAGTTCTTTTCTTTGTTGGAGAGATAAGTGGACGCGCTTTCAACTGCAGCTGAGCCATTCAGACGCAACTTTTACTTTCCATTTTCAGTGAAAAGTTCTCATTTCTTAATTTGAGAAATCTTTGTGTTCAAAAGTCATCAATCTCTACAGAATCAGGCACCTGTCTTTCTCTCAGAGTTCAGCACCTGTCTGCATTTTTCTCTGATCTGCTGGATGTCCTGAAACACTAGCGAGGTTTCATGTGTGTTTCCCTTGTGTTTTAGCAGAGAGGTTGTCTGGAAAGTTAGTTGATCGCAACGTGTCTTTTGTTTGTTTCTTTGATTTATTGTGGTAACAGCTCTTAGAATTTTAGAATGTTTTGAAAATTAGATGTTTATCCTGGAGGAGAAAGAATAGAAGAAAGGGGGATGTGGACACATCCCTATTCTGTTTTGTGATGCTTGGACTGTTCTCCTTCTCCCCAGTTGCCCTCTAAAAGTTGAGTGCTGCAAACAGATGACATCGCAAGTTCAGAAAGGTCACAGTATAAAACCTGAGGTGCAGGGCTAGTTTTCGTTTGCCATAAGTAGTGAACGAGAGCCACCTAGTGAAGGAGAGATCTCAGGTAGAACCAGGAGCTCCTTGGAAGCCTTGTGCCAGCTCTGCTAACCATTAAGCTGTTAGCTCACCAGAAGCTTTTATCAGATGCCCAGGAATATGATGGTGTTTTGGAATAAACTCCTCCTCATTGTTACCTGAGATTCGTAAGGCCAACATATTCTAGCTGGCATAAGAAAACACACTTTTCTATTCACATGAGAGGACATTTTCCCCCTTTTGGTTTTAAAAAAACATCAAGCCCCCAGTTTGTATTGAGGTTTTTTTCATTACTCCTAAATATTTTGTCCCCTGATTTCTGCCTTTGTAGTATACAGTTCCTGCCTTTACTAGAAGGAACAGGACTGTGTATCCGTGTTTCTCCTCTGCCAAGTGTGGTTGGAAGGAGAACTATATCATTTAATGTTGCAAAATATTCGCTCTCTTCTTTCCCTAAAAACACTCAGTTTTCCCATTTTTGCCTCATTCCTTTTGAGGCAAGTGCGCCCAAGGAGATACAAAACAAAACTGCCTGTACCTCTTTAGCAACCAAGTGATCTCTGACTGCTGCTTCAGCTGCCAGACATGACCTGATTTAAATGTGTTTTTATTTTTCTTAGCCTGGTCCATACAACCTGGCAGCAGAGTGAGAGGGTTTCCAGTTCTTTGTAGACAGGAAGCAAAAATTGGAGCTTCCAATTATATATGTAAAAATTGGTGTCTGAATCTTTGGTTGGTTCAATTTGCCTGTTGGCCCTTCAGTGGAATTGTATCATTGTTTTACAGTTAAGAAGTATTGGAAAATATCATTTTAAGCAGGCCAGGCACAGTGGTTCATGCCTATATTTCCAGCACTTTGGGAAGCCCAGGTGGGTGGGCCACTTAGGGTCAGCAGTTCAAGACCAGGCTGGCCAACAAGTTGAAACCCTGTCTCTACTAAAAATACAAAAATTAGCTGGACGTGGTGGTGCATGCCTGTGATCCCAGCTACTCTGGAGGCTGAGTCAGGAGAATCACTTGAACCCAGGAGGCAGAGGCTGCAGTGAGCCGAGATCGTACCGCTGCCCCCCAGAGTGAGACTCTATCTCAAAAAAACAAAAATAAAAATAAACAAAGTCAGCTAAGGTAACTTGAAATACCTTGATTTTAGCCACATTGTCCTCTACTTTTTCCAGTAATTAAAGATGTACCTTATTATTAGCTGAGCACAGTGGCATGCCTGTAATCCTAGCACTTTGGGAAGCCAAGGCAGGTGGATCACTTGCAGCCAGGAGTTCGAGACCAACCTGGCCAACGTGGCGAAACCGCCTGTCTACCAAAAATATAAAAATTAGCCGGGCATGGTGGCGCACATCTGTAATCCCAGCTACTTAGGTGGCTGAGGCACAAGAATTACTTGAACCTGGGAGGTGGAGGTTGCAGTGAGCCAATTTCATGCCCATTGCATTCCAGCCTGGTGACAGAGAGACTGTCTCAAAAAAAATTTTTTTTTTTAAAAAGGACCTTTTTATCTACTGTATACCATGACAAAATCTGAATCGTAGCTTTAATGTGAAATAGTATATATTTGCCCTGGATTTAAAAATATTTTCTATTCAGGAACTGAAGCCCTCAAAGATGATGTTTCCAACACTCTCCTAGTTTTATATGAATGTGTAAAAAATAGATTCTGCTTATGGATTACTTTGGGGCTGTTGAGATAACAGACGCTTCGTAAATAACATAGGTATAAGGTGGTGTGAGATAAATGTTGCCCGTATATACTTACTAAGGATGTGCTTTCCATCTTTCTCCTTTTTTAAAACCCTTTTTCCCCTAACAGTTTTCCTTTAAACCTTGTTTTGTATAGATTTTCTGCTGCTGCTGATTGTGACATTGGACTGTTTCCCATAAGGAATTCGATCATTACCCGTTAGGGACCTCTTTTTAAAAATACTTTTAAATTTATTTATTTTCTACTGTGAGGTATACATGCTCTTCTGGTAAATAAGTCTGAGGTAAGATATTGATAAGTGAGTAGAGGAGAGCATTACATTTGTTATATCTTTAATGAAGGAGCTCCAGAATATCCTTAATAAATACTGGTGAACTCATGACTGCATTTATCCATCTCTGGTTCTCCAAGGAATAATGGGAAGGGCCACAGCTACAATAACTCTGCATAATCATCATTGACTCTGACTCTATTGATTGTGATTAACCAAGATGTATGGAAAACAGTTTTAAGTGTGTAGTGCATGTATCTCGTAAGGTCCATTAAGACGTTCATTATTTTTCAATTGATGCGTCTTAAGCCCCACTTGATGTTTGTTGTAGTGCATTTCCACAGAAGGACTCTGCACTGTGGGATTTAGTTCATTTTGTTAATTGCATAATACAACCCTGCCATGTTTTGTGGAAAATAGTAAATACTCTTGCTTTTATTGATTGGTATTCTTTGGTATTACGGAGCAAGTGAATAGTTCTTCAAACCTTTACATGCTAAGGGCATGAATGTTTCTTGAAATGTGGACACTGCAGTTTTAGGAGCCTCTGCCTGATTGCTCAGTAGGCTTTAAACCACTTTCATCTTCAGGTTTAAGTCAGTAGATTCATTCATTCCATCAGCATCCACTAAGCATGGATGAATACCACACACAGCCCCCTTGCTCATGGGAAGTTTGTAGGCTGGCAGGGGATCCAGTTACTGGTGTTTTCATTGTGGGAGGTGTTAGGGTTGGGGAGGAGCATGGCGCCATAACATGCTAGGGAGAGGCATCTCGTACAGGGTTAGCATCAGGCTAACTTCCTCCTTGGAAACAACTTTTCACCTGAATCCGGAAGGACGACTAGGACTTGGCCAGTTAGAGTTTTGTATGGGGCAAAGATGCTGTCCTCCCCACTCCCCAGCCAGTAGTGATGACGAATAACCCATTACTGCATTTGTGTTTCTGGTAAGCTAGATGAAACACAGCTTCAGAATCCTTCTCAACACAGGGCTCTAGGCAGCCACACACAAATGAAACCATTTGCTGTTCCTGGCTTGAAGCCTCATAACAGGGCCTCTCTTGGCTGCTCTGGGTGCCTGATCAGAATAGAACTGTGACTTGGTTTGGGAGTGGCTGTTTGTGTATGAGCCTGTCAAGAGAGAAGTCTTACTAACGGTTCCATATATTCTCCCGCATCCTCTGGAAGCAGGCACGGGAGGCACAGGTTGCATCTGCTCAGCCCACGGTCCTGCTCCCCACCTACTGAGCCTTTTCTGTTGGCTTCTTACCTTCCACTTGCAATTTAGTGGTCGAATTGATGGGTTAGGGTCAGGGGCTGTGTCCTGCAAACCTGAGTCACAATATTGAAAACAATAAATTCCTTATATTGCACTTAAATTGGGATGGTTCTTAAAAGCAGTATTTGTTTAAAGACAGTGTCATCTGAGGAGGCAGAGTGGCTTGTTGGCTAAGCAATGATTGAGGAAAATCCTAGGACACATTTTGATCCCAACTGTGCCTCTAAAATGTTTCTTGTGACCCTGGATAAGTCACTTAACCTTACTTACTTCTCAGCATTCTTCAATCAAAACAACCCCCCAGCTTCCTAGGAAGGGCCTTACAAAATTTTGTTTTTAGCAAATAAGAGCTGACACATGGAAGCAAAATGGAAGTGCTGCTGGATACTTATGAAGAAGAAAGGTTGTTTTTAGCTGTACAGTATTTCTTCCTTCTTATTCTTCTAGTCCCTTGGTCCAAACAAGTAGTCTGCTTATTGGAAACTTACTAGTTAATGAAAGCTCTTTGGTGGTAAATCATTTTAAATTGGCAGTCGCTCTGGCATGCAGAGCTTGAGAGAGGCTCTATTCCCATTCTTTCAACAAAAAATCAGCTATGGTCTCTGACCTATTTATTTAGAGGTAAACGCAACCTTGCCAAGTATAGAAAAGACTGGGAAAGCACACAGCTTCACTGGGCTGGGCATATCCTCATTGGAAAAGGCTTCTTTCTTCTTCAGTTTTTCCTGAGTGTTCTTACATCAGCTTGTGTATTAGTTGCAGTTGTACTTTGTACAGACACTAATTAGAGAGCCATCAACATTGGGGTCCAAAGGCTTACTGACAATGCAACTGTCATCGTGGCGTCTTAATTGGTTGAGTGTAATTGTCATTAGGCAGCGATAAAGACATCTGGAGCTCTGGAGAAAGATCAGCCTTTTTCCCTACCTCCATTCGTTATCTGTTCTTGCTTATCCTGGCCAATGTTGTTCAGCACTTTTAGATCACATTTAGGGCTTGGTCCAGGTCCCTCTGCCCCAACCAGTATTTTACCCTTTCAAAAATGTCTGTTTCTTTAAGTTCATTAGCATGGAAGCTGCCTCCCGTGCTCTCATGGCTTTCACTTGTGTTAGATTCGAGAGCCCGCTGCTGAGTCATAACGCAGTACCTGCTGCAATAGGATATTTAGTCTCAGTTCCTGTCAATACAGGAGATGTAGAGGCTTTTATATCTTGCCGCCTGAGTCATTTTGCAGCAAAACATTTATGTTATTATCATACCTTTTGATCATGAAGAATGAAGTTAATTAAATAGATATATGGAAAATTTCACTTTTATTGAAATAATTTAGCTTATCCCATGTTTTATAGTTTTCAATCAGTTTGGAAATAAACGGAAGCAGTCTAATGGACATCAATGTGTGCATTCTGGGTGTTTCACTAATCATTACCACTGGAAGGTAGGCAGTGGAAATAAAGAGGTATCTCTCAAACCAGTCCGGTGGACACCCCCTTTCAATAACCATTTATGTATTGTTAACCCTGCGTAAGGCAGTGTGATGGAGGCTATGGCATTGCAATAGGGCCTTCTTGAAGACTTTACAGTCAAGTTGAGGAGACGATCAGTGCAGATGGGCTGTAGTAATAAAAGCTGTTTCATCAGATGAAGGGCACAGTAGTTGAGTCAGAAAGCTTCAGGCTTCATGGAGGAGGGGAGGGCTGTGTTAGACCTTGAGGGATTGGTAGGATTGGGCTGGGTTGGTGGTTCTCAGTCTTGACTGTGTATTGAAAACATTGATGCCTGGTTCCATCCCAAGATGGTCAGATTTAATTGGCCTGGGAGGCTCGAGTACAGTGGCAGGATCTCAGCTTACTGCAACCTCCACCTCCCAGGTTTAAGTGGTTCTTCTGCCTCAGCCTCCCAAGTAGCTGAGATTACAGGTATGCACCACACCCAGCTAATTTTTGCATTTTTAATAGAGACAAGGTTTCACTATGTCGGCCAGGCTGGTCTCGAACACCTCAGGTGATCTGCTTGCCTCAGCCTCCCAAAGTGCTGGGATTACAGGCATGAGTTACCATGCCGGGCCTGTAGCGGGACTTTTTAAAGCATTCCAGACAATTTTAATGTGCAGCCCAGACTGAGCTAGTCCCACTAGGCTGGGAGGTGAGGAAGTGAGGAACTGCAGTCAGGTGGGTCGGGGAAGAGTTCTGAGGCAAGAGCATTTGGGAGCTTCTCTGGAGGCCGGCTTGTGTGAAGGGAGAATAGAAGATGAGGCTGGGGAGAGAGGGGTGGAAGCTAGTTTGTGGAAGGCTTTCAGTAGATCCCATAATTAAAACTTCATTCAATAAGGTGTTAAGATGTAAGACTTTATAGAGGGTTCCCTGGTTATGTAGCGAGTGCGTTCTAGTCTGACTCTTCTAGTCATTGCATGCACAGCTATGAACAAAACCCAAGCCCTGAGCTCAGAAGCTTCAAGCTGGTAGGGAGGTGAACAGTGAGATGATCACAGACACCCACAACTGCCATGAGGGAGACGTCCAGGCTGCCATCAGGGTAGATGGTAGTGAGGTGCAGTGGCATGTGAGAGAGAAAGTGAGTGTTTCCAGAAGAAAGATTTGTGCAGTCAGGTGTTTTAAAGGGCTTGGCTTGTGTGGGGAAGATTGAATGGAAGAAGCTCAGAAGCAGGGAGCCTGTAGTAGTTGGGTGTGAGCGTGAGGTGTTGGGGGTTTTGAACCAGAGTGGCCTCTCTGGGAATGAACAGAATGAGCTTGGCACCTGAGCGTATATAGTGGTGTGGGTGTGGGCCACGGCGGTGTTGAAGGAGCCCCTCTACGTCTGTACCAGTGACCTGGGACTGATGATGCCATTGATAAAAATAAGGAATTCAGACACAGGCTAGTTTGGCCATGAGCTGAAGCATTTGATTTTAGACGTGTGGAGTCCCAGTGTGAGTGGACCATCCTCCTCTGTAGGAGAAAGGCTTGCCCAGGAGCCCCTCAGATATGAATAGAGCGCAGTTCTCTGTGGAGTTCCTGCCCTCCGTCTCTCCTCTTTCCCTGAGTAAGGAGCAGGCTCAACAGTTTCTTTCACAGCTTACTATTGTCTGGTTCAGCAGCTAAAACTGAACCTTTTTTCCAGGCTTTGTTGTTTCGCTGTCATTTTGGCTCAGAACTCTTTGTGTTTAGGGAGCTGGGGGGCTGGAGCTGAGGCCATCTAAACCATCTTTCCTCTCCACCCTCTCCTCCCCACTGTGTCTCCTGGGCAGGGCGGAGGGGGGCACCACCAAGAACAGTGTGCAGACTGTTGGCGTGGTGTGACACATGGCTAGCAGGAAGCAGAAGGACAGAGACAGGCAGGAAGGAAATAAGTTTCCTAGTTTATGTACTTCTTTCTCAGTGTGCCTTACTCTTCCGATCTCCTGAATTCCGTGTATTTTTTTTTTTCACTTACCGTCTCTGTATTTCTGAAAGATGTTGCCATCCTTCTCATCTTTCCTGAATTGGCTAGTTCCTTTCACATAGAATTTAACCTTCAGAATCTAGTCCCACACAGTCTAGCCATTCAAACATGTCACATCTGTTCAGTGTCTCTGTAGCGAAGCAAGTGGCCTTACTCCAGAGCATGGCCTGAGTTGTTCTCAAGGTGTCACACTGAGCTCGGTATTTTGAGGGCAGTGGGGTCTGGGGTATGTGTTCTAGTGTAGGGCTCCTCATTCAGAAGGGTGAGCTGACTGTGGCCTGGAGAGCCGGGGGACAAGGGCCATGCTTTGGTCAGGGTGATACCAACGTCTTCCCTTGCCTGCACGTTGCCAGGCTTAGGGACATTCGTCTTGTGTTTCTGTTTACTGGAGGATCAGTGGTCAGCCCAGAGGTACAGCAGGCCAGTATGAGAAAGCACATCTCTCCCATTTGGCTCTTTACTCACATGCACACTCTCTGGGTGCCACCTTGCAGGTAGAGAGCTGAGTTCTCCAACCAGGGAATTGGGGTGACAGAATGGCCTTTGGACTGTGCAGTATATGTATTTACTGTAGATTAATAATTTGGATGCAGTACTACTAGTAAACAAAGGACTCCTGAATCAGAGTACTTCTCCATAAGAAATTCCACCTGAGGCCAGTTGCAGTGGCTCACACCTGTAATCCCAGCACTTTTGGAGCCTAAGGTGGGTGGATTGCTTGAGGCCAGGAGTTCAAGACCAGCTGGGGCTGAAACCCCATCTCTACTAAAAACTGAAAAAACAAACTAGTGTGGCATGGTGGTGCATGTCTGTAATCCCAGCTACTCGGGAGGCTGAGGCAGAAGAATCGCTTGAATCCAAGAGACAGAGGTTGCAGTGAGCCGAAATTGTGCCACTGCACTCTAGCCTGGGCAACAGAGTGAGACCCTGTCTCAAAAAAAAAAAAAAAAAAAAAAGAAAAGAAATTCCAAATTGATCTTCTATGGCTGCTTCACTAATGTATCGTGAATTTCAGTGACTCGGTGAATCTCAGAGGTTATCTCATCAGCTCGCCAAAGAAACCCTGCGGGAATGATGGCTAGGGCCCCAGGAAGTCTGTGAACCCCCTTAAACTCATCAGCCTATCTTTGCAATTATGTGGTTCTATCATGGGGCTGTGGCCTCAGGAAGACTATGAACCCCTTAAACTCACTGGCCTGTCTTTGCAATTGTGTTGTTCTATCATGAGGCCCTTAAAGGCTTTTCTCACCCCTTTTCCTCCATAACACTCAGTTGCTTTACAAGTGGAATGAAACCCTCTGCAGCCGACATAAGCAACATAGCTTAAATACCTTGGTGGTGGGCGCACCCTACTTAATCATCTGGCCATTCTATCATCCTGGGGGCCTCGTGTCTGAGTAGGTTTGGCCTGGCCATGGCTTTGATGGAAGGAGTCATTTGTTGGAGTGGCACTAGTCATAGGGGAGAGTGAGTACTTCTATTTTCTAAGTGGGCAAAACCAGGGAGTGTTGTGCATTCAGCAAGAGCTTTTCATGAGCAGGCAGCATTGTCTGGCTGCTAAAGGCAAAATTTAATTGTTTCAGCAAATCAATTAGTCTTTAGGGACTTTAATCAGTCAAATCTGAGACCTGGATGAGGTATTAGAAAGCCTGTGCCTGTAAGACCATTAGTTCTGAGTATCCCTGCCACATCTCTCTCTGTCTTTCATGAGTGTGTGTTTGTGGGTAAATAGTGTGGCTTGTACAAATTTCTGCAAGTGATCCCTGTAGCGGGAGAGCTTGCAGGAGCAGATTGTTGCAATAGTGTAAAAGGAAAAGCAAGGAGATCTCACTACCCATGTCTTGTTATTGTTTTCTCATTTGAAATTGTCACCATTGTGCTGTGAGAATGTGAAGCGTGTTCGCAGCCTTCTGTCATCTAGTTGACATTTTCTCCTGTTGGAGTCACTCATCTAAACAGTGCTGCAGGAGTGGTTCCACACCACCCGATTCTTACTTGTCTGTTGTTGTAAGGCTCTATGCATTTTCCCCCACCATAGCCCTGCTCTTCAATCCCCTTTTGGAACCAAGTGTGTCGTTCTCTTCCAGATATACATCAGGGGATGTGAGAGTGTGGGACACCCGCACCTGGGACTACGTAGCCCCCTTCCTGGAATCAGAGGACGAGGAGGACGAGCCTGGACTGCAGCCAAATGTCTCCTTTGTGAGGATAAACAGCTCGCTGGCAGTAGCAGCTTATGAGGATGGTAAGTAACCACAACCCTCCTCCCTATTAAGGAAAAAAAAAGCTTTACAAAAATTAAGCAGCTGTGGCCGGCTCCCCCCTGTAATCCCTCCATACGTACACGTGGGCACACACACATGTTCACACACATACACTCACTCTTGTCTTTATGTGAAGAAGTTGGCCAACAACCGTCAATGCATTAGTAGGCATTGGAACACAGCACCCATTAAAACTGGTGTTTAATTCCTACTGGAACTGTCAGGCTGGGCGCTAGTGCCAGACACAAGGCTGGCCAAAGCTTCTTAAGCAAATAACTTGTTTGATATAAAATATTAAATATACTTGGCCTACTTTTCCTTTAGCCTCTGCTCAGCCTAAAGGCAATAGTGAAAAGGGGACAGACATAGATCATCTATCAACAAATACGGATACAGGAAAATGAAAGTCAGTGCCTACCTTTTCCTGGCATTTAATATACCATACAAAATAATTGGTAATAATGTGTTTTCTTTTTGACATTGATAGAATTCTCTTTGTACATGAGCAACTGTGGATTTTTGGAACTAGATAGGAATAGTCTGAAGTTAGCTCTACCTATGTAAAGGAACTCTTGACAGTGTATAGCTACTAGAAATGGTCATTTCAGTGGCCATGATATCCAGCAGGCCTACTTCTCATGCTGTTATCCTCCATTATGTTACAAAGCCTTGAATATCTACAAGCTTCATGTCCCCACTTGCCCAAAAGTTGGGACCACAACATATTTCAGAATTTTAAGTGTTCGTGTCATGGCACCACTGCAGATCTTCAGAGTCAGTATGACATTAGCAGTTGGCTCAGAGGGACAAAACTAAAGTGGTTAATGGGGGATTCTATACCCATGTGCTGTTTAAAAATTAGGGCTGAAATCTTACATATGTATACATATACATATTTGAGACAGGGTCTTACTTTTTTGCCCTGGCTAGAGTGCAGTGGCACTATCTCAGCTCACTGCATCCTCGACGTCCTGGGATCCAGCAATCCTCCCACCTCAACCTCCTGAGTAGCTGGGACAGCAGGGGCATGCCACCATGCCTAGCTAATTTTTTGTATTTTTTTTTTTTAGAGGCCGAGTTTCGCCATGTTGCCCAGACTGGTCTTGAACTCCTGAGCTCAAGCTATCCACCTGCTTCAGACTCCCAAAGTGCTAGCATTATGGGCATAAGCCACTGTGCCTGGCCTTGAAAATACTTTTATAATTTTATATAATTACTTTAGCAACATGATGTTGGTTTGATGTTAGTAGACATTATTGATGGATTTCCTTTTCAGCCTATAGAAATTCAGCTAAACTGTCTCTGTGGTATGATTAATATTTCATATGTTTGTTGAGACCCTGGATAGATACCCTAAGAGCAGCTTGAACATGTTTGCTACTTTTAAAATTATCAGTGAGCTTTTTTCAAAATACCTATTCAAAGTTTGCAGTACTTTTAAGTTAGACTCATATAGTTTGAAAATCATCTAATAGGCTTTCCCTACCATTCACACACACGAATGTGTACACACATATTCTTCTACAGATGGGGAAACGGAAGTGCAAAGAAGCCAGCTAGGTTGAAGTCAGCAGTGAATCCAGAACTGTGATTGTGTCTCCAGGGCCACGCTGCGGTGGTCATGCTGTTTATGGAATCCTGAACATAGAGACTCTTGTAGAAATGTGCGCCCATTTGATTTGCAGCCTGTGTCTCATATCTTGTTAGCTTGAAAATACAGCTTGAGGTGATATGCAAGGGTGTTGCTGCGGTTTTATATTGTTGGTTAGAATTGTCTTTGTTGCCCCATCCCTGTTGTTACATAGAAATATTGGAGAACAATGTATGCATGATAAAGAATCTACTTTCTTTCTTTTTCGGCAGAGTCTTGCTCTGCCACCCAGGCTGGAGTGCAGTGGCGCGATCTCTGCTCACTGCAACCTCTGCCTCCTGGGTTCAAGTGATTCTCCTTCCTGCCTCAGCCTCCCAAATAGTTGGGACTACAGGTGCCCACCACAACAACCAGCTAATTTTTGTATTTTTACTAGAGACGGGGTTTTGCAATGTTGGCCAGACTAAAAATCTATTTTCTTTGGTAGATGCTTAGCAAGTGATTGCCAAAATATATTTTAAATTCTTGTGTTTTTTTTTAAAGTCTTAGTTAAAATTCTAACAGAGCAAAAATATATATAAAATGACAAAAGTATGCAAAAAGAAGTTGAGGTGTTCCTCCCTGTCCCCCTACTTCCAGGCCCTCTCACATTTTACACATGGGGGGTCCTACTATGTATACTTTTCTGCACTGTTTTTTTTTTTTAACCTAATGGCACATCTTGGTGATCTTCTACATTCACACTTAGAGGGTAACCCTCATTCTTTTTAATGCCTGTGTAGTACTCCATTATGTGGCTGTACCATCATTTGTTTAGTAGGGCCCTCATTGTTACCCATTTGAGTTGTTTATTTTTGTTATCAAAAACAGTGCTGCAAAGCAACGTGCTGGAACAAATGCAGGATGGACTTGTCCAAGTGTGGCCATGGGGTGAGGTGGTAGTGATTGCTGGGCTGAAGGCTATGGCTGCTTTAGGCTTCGGTAACTATTGCCAAATTGCCCTCCACAAAGGTTTCACCAGTTTATAGTCTTCCCAGAAGTATGTGAGAGTAACTGACAGGTGAAAATGGAATTTTATTGTTTTTATTTGCCTTTCTTTAATTTTATGTGGACATCTTTTCTTTGTGTGTTGTTAGTTGTTTCTGTTTCTTTCTCTGCAAATTGTTCCTGTCTTCATTTGTCTTTTGGGTTGTCATCTTTTCTGATGGAAAAGAGAGAGCTTAAGAAATAATCCTTGCCTTATTTATTTCTGATATTTTTTTCAGTATGTCATTTATTCTGGTTTGTTTGTTTTGAGACAGAGTCTGGCTCTGTCATCCAGACTGGAGTGCAATGGTGAATCTCAGCTCTCTGCAGCCTCCACCTCCCGGGTTCAGGCAATTCTCCTGCCTCAGCCTCCCAAGTAGCTGGGATTACAGGTGCCCACCACCACACCCAGCTAATTTTTGTATTTTTAGTAGAGACAGGATTTCACCATGTTGGTCAGGCTGGTCTCAAATTCCTGACCTCAAGTGATCTGCCCACCTTGGCCCCCACGAAGTGCTAGGATTACAAGCATGAGCCACTGTGCCTGGCCTGTCATTTATTCTTTAATGGACTTGTTTTCTAGAAGGAACTTGGTGTGTGTATGAATGAATTTAATTTTTTAATCTGTAAGTGAGTGGGTTTTATTTTGTAACTTAATGTTTTTGATTACTGCATTTTTAGGGTTCGAAGATCAAAATAATATAAAGTTACACATTGAGAAATCTTGCTGTCACCCACTTTTGTTTGCTCCGTTCTGAAGTAACCATATATTTTACTTTCTTGTATATCTTTGTATTTTAGCATCACAAGTACAGACAAATATGAGTGTATATTCTTACTACCTCCTTTTTAAAAAACAAAAGACAGCATACTATTTACTTTACGTGATTCCACACCTTGGCTTTTTTTTGTAAATAGTACATTTTAAAAGGCTATTCACGTCTGTGTAGAGAGAGTTCTGCTTTTGCACACCTGAATGGTAATTCCATTGTGTATAAGCACTTTGGTTTATTGAAGGACTGTTGTGTTGTGTTTGCTGTTACAAGCAGTGTTGTAGTGAAAAACCTTGTAAAGATGCCATTTCATGCAAGTACAAGGAGGATTGTTTTCTATAACAGGCATTTCTGGGTTGCCGGGTAAGTGCAAATGGGGTTTTACTATTTGATGCTCTCTTCAGCAAGGCATGAAAGTGTGTCCATTTCCTCATAGTTTTGCCAGCAAAGTATGTTTCTGACTTTTGGGTATTCATCATTTTGAGACGAAATGGTCACCAAGTGTAGTTTTAGTTTACATTTCTCTTAATGTGAGAAAGGTTGAATTTTTTTTTAAATGTGTACCTGCTACTTGTAGTTCTTTCTTTTTCTCCTGTTACTGTTATGGCTTACTTTTTATACTTTTATATTTTTATCTTGTCTTGGATTAGTATGCAGTATGGTTCCAAGTACATCTTTTTCCCAACATTTCTTCTCAGAAAGCTCATCTTTACCTAACTGGTTTGAGGTGCTGCCTTTAAAAGCTTTTAGCTATGAAATTTACTCTGTATCTGGGTCTGTTTCTGAACTTGGTGTTCTGTTTCAGTTGGTCTGTCTGGCAGCTTAAATTTACATCAAGCTTGTCAGTCTTGTCCTTTGGGGTTTCACATCATGCTTGGGAAGATGATTACTCAATGACTGGGTAAAATCTATAGTGCTTCCAAGGCTGCAGTGTTTCCATGAAATCTTTGATTCACCTCAAGTTCATTTTGGTATGAAGGGCTCTTGCTTTTTGAGTTCTTGTGTTTTGCTGCTCCTTCCTCATGCTCAGCTTGTTTTCTTGGTCTGATTTGGGTCATCACTGTTTCTGTCATAAACAGTAACTTCTGTTCTTCCCCTAGACCTCAGGTGGCATTCTCTTTGGTCCCTCTTCAGTGTAACAGATCGACACTACGATATTTACACCAATATATTCATGAATAGCTACTTCTGGGCAAAGACAGGTTGAAATAATCAAACCCACATTTTTACATTACTTCTTTCCAGGAGCAGCTAACTGGCACTTCTTAGGCAAAAACATGGCAAAAAAAAAAAAAAAGGAAATTTACCTTGTGGGGTCTGCTGTATAAAATTGTGACATGGAAAAGAAGAATACGATACTAAAATGAGTTAACGAACTTCACTTCTCTGGTTGTGCCAAAGCCAGGCTCTGTAGCCACTGAAAGACCCTCTCTGGTCTACACACACATTCTCGTTGGAGGGAATCATATCCAGAGGGGAGATGGAACCTGCTTTGGGGAAAGGGAGTCCTCCCTGCATCCCTTTTAGCCTCTTTGCCCTGTAGGAACACTGTACACGCACCTGGGGTGTTGAGATTTGGCAAGGTGATCCACAGTTGTGATTTTTTGAATTCCAACCCACTGGCCTCATATTTCTTCTGCCTTGTTTCCGATTGTCAGCACTGGCCATCCTCCAGTTTGATTTTACCACTAATTGTGTTGCACGTTACCATACCAAAATGAATCAAATCAAAATGCTTTTCCTGGAGCATTAGATAAAGCAGGCGAAGGTTCTGAGTAATGAGCAGATGCTGCTGATGCAGGGACGGCAGAGACCTTGCCAGGACTCCATCTGCTCCGTGCTTGCCTGCCTTTGGCCTCGCGCCACAGCATTAGGGAATGGCAGTGTGCTCGAAACCCACTCCCTGGTCACAGAGTTTGTCTTGAAAGCTCACTCTTTGGTGAGAAATGAGATTACACATTTCTTAGGTGCAAAGAAGTTTTTATTTGTCCCCCTCAGTGGAGAGAGGAGAGATGCGATCTGGTGCGTATTAGCATGAGGAAGCCTGGATGGGACAGCCAGCCATCCTCTTTATACAGTGCCATCAAGCACGGCAAAGTGGCTTATCCACCTCCGCAGCACTCCCAGTGCAATTGTCTGAACACACACATGCTCCATTGTCAGGGACTACGGCTGCCCGGGGCTGAGGTGACTGTGATTTCTCATTTACTGACATATTAACAATGGACAGGGGTGGGTCTCTCCAAGCTGCTTTTTAGCAGTGAACAGTAGGAACATATTTTACTTAGGTGGCTGTGGAGACTAGGTGCTTCTAAAATTTTATTTAATATTTTGTTTTTAGTAAAAAATCAGTTCTTCATTTGTTTTGCTTATGTCTTTTGTCTGTATGTTGATGATGTCATTTGGATATGATGACATGGCCTTTGAATGCAATAGACAACTACCCCCCTACCCCAACATTGAAGTTTTAGAAGTGGATTCCTCTTTTTTTTTTTTTTTTTTTTTTTTTTTTGCGACGGAGTTTCACTATCCAGGCTGGAGAGCAGTGCAAACTCCGCCTTCTGGTTTCAAGCGATTTGCCTGCCTCAGCCTCCCAAGTAGCTGGGATTACAGACACCAGCCACCATGCCTGGCTAATTTTTGTATTTTTAGTAGAGATGGGGTTTCATCATATTGGCCAGGCTGGTCTCAAATTCCTGACCTCTGGTGATCCACCCAAAATGCTGAGATTACAGGCGTGAGCCGCCGCGCCCGGCCAGAAGTGGATTCTTAACATGTTAAAGGATTGCTTGGGAGAAGACCAAGGCAATTGACTGGATTGTGGAGAACTTGATTTTTTTCAAGGCCTTTCTTTTCCAGTCATTCTTGTCCTAAAAGTTTCAATAATCAGTTCTTGCCTGGTACCTTTGCCTACTCACCCTTAGGTCCAGGAATCTAGTCTTCATATTCAGACACATTGCAAACAAAACAGAATGAGACAACTTTCTAATGAAAACCAAAAAAAAAACACACTAGGCTTAGTCCTTGTAAAAGATAGGGTATGTATACAAACTTAAGCTTTTTTTTTTTTTTTTTTTTTAACAGGAGGAGTGCTCACATTTGAAACATATTCAGAAGGGAATGAAAACATTTAGGCTGGGTGTGGTGGCTCAGGCTTGTAATCCCAGTACTGTGGGAGGATCGCTTGAGCCCGGGAGTTGAGACCAGCCTGGGCAATATAGTGAGCCTCCATTGCTACAAAAACTAAACTAGCTGGGCATGGTGGGGTGCACCTGTGGTCCCAGCTTCTTGGCGGGCTGAGGTGGGAGGATCACTTGAGCCCTGGAAGTTGAGGCTGCAGTAAGCTGTGCTTGTTCTGGTGCAATTCAGCCTGGGTGACAGAGCAAAACCCAGTCTCAAAAAAAAAAAAAGCAGAATTCTGAACTGAATGGGGTTTTGGTGTGTAAGAAGCCCTTCTTAGGGCATTGCACGTTAAAGCTGACCTGCACTGGTCACATCTAGGATGTTAGAGTTTGTTTCACAGACAGGCCATAGAGACCATATCGGGCTGGAGGAAGTTGCGGAATACAAACAGTCTTTTAAAGTTTTTCCTATTCCTCAGTGACAGGAGCTTGAAATGATATGTGCTCTGGATAGAATCTGTGTTATGATCCTCACATGAGAGTCCACAGATTGGATTTTGGGTGAGAGCTGTGAGATCTATAGGAATTTTTTAAGAACCTGTGTTTTTGTTTGATAATCTTAAAAAATAATAACGTAGATCTTTTGACCCCATGACTGAACTGTGCTGTGCGATCTCAGTACCTGAATTTACACTTTGTGGTTGAGGCTTTTGGTACCAAGTGACCACCTGCATGCCTGCATTGACCTTGTCATGAATTGTTTTTCACACTGAGGGGTGTCCACAGTGAATTTTTAGGGATCCACAGGCCCTCAAAGTTAAGAAAAACTGGAGAGGAAAGTTTTTATGCTAGTAAGCACAGACTAATGGATGACCAATTTCTGGGATAACTATGGATTTTTGAAGTTACTAGTGAAAATAATTTGAAATATTTTTTCTCATGTAGAAAAACATGGCACATGAAATTTACAATATAAGAGTTAGTGTTAATCTTTTGGTTTATTAGAGGTGGTTTTACTGAAAACTGCTTTTTAATAATAGACACTAAGATACATAAATTCACAGTGGCCGTTCTGTTTTATTACAGTTGAGTTACAAACTGAAAGGAGCAATAGTAGCACAAGGCAGCTTTTGGGAGATAGTCTAGACTAGAGAAATAAATTGCCCAAGTTCTTAAGCATACCTAATGACAACTGAGCATGAATTTATTTGCTTTCTCGAGGAAGATAAATCGAATTTTAAGTGAGAGAATTTAATTTCCCTTTCACTATTTGCAGTTTTGGTTGTAGTGTTTATTTCATTCTGAACCCTAGGGCTTCATCCAAGCAGAAATAAGTATATTTGTGGAATGAATATATTTTTGTTTGAAAAGCAAAAGTCATCTGCCTGCATTTTTTTTTTTTTTTTTTTTGAGACAGAGGTTCGCTCTTGTTACCCAGGCTGGAGTGCAATGGCGCAATCTCGGCTCACCGCAACCTCCGCCTCCTGGGTTCAGGCAATTCTCCTGTCTCAGCCTCCTGAGTAGCTGGGATCACAGGCACGCGCCACCATGCCCAGCTAGTTTTTTGTATTTTTAGTAGAGACGGGGTTTCACCATGTTGACCGGGATGGTCTCGATCTCTTGACCTCATGATCCACCTGCCTCGGCCTCCCAAAGTGCTGGAATTACAGGCGTGAGCCACCGCGCCTGGCCTTGCCTGTCTTTTTATTCAAAAAGTTATTACATGGGCCTGAGTGGAGTAGAAAGCTGGTCTGGAGGGCCAGGGACGGTGTGAGAGGGAGGCCGAGTGAGGCAGTGGCCTGGGAGCTTGGCAGTATGCAGGGAGACTGAGCAGGTAAGCATGTCGAGGCTCACGGGAGCCAGTTCTCCCATGCTTGCAGAAGGAAGGTTCAGGTGTGGAAAGGGGATGATCAGAATGAACCCTGTGGGGCTAGATTGGACTAGGAGGCATCAGTGTGGAATTTGTGGTGTTAAATATAGATAGAGAAGTAAATGGAGATGTACATGCATGTTATATGTTTATACGTTTATGTGTGTCCTGGCTTTGTTTTATGAGAAGGGGTAAGAGCAGCAACAGCCCAGTAGCAGTGAGGACACCTCATGCCCAGCTCTCGAAAATGTCACTCTCTACTAAAAGGAACCAGGGATGCTTGGAGAAGTGGTGGACTCCAGGGCTGGGGCAGTGAAATAACAAAGTAAGCCTGGTACTTCTGATTGCACTGAAGTGAAGAAGTGCTTGAAAAATAATGATGGCATCTCACAAGAACACATGAGTGAGCTTGAAGATGTTCCCAGTGGCCAAATCTGGGGCAACTGGCGTATCAAAATCAATGTTGACAGTAATAGATTATAACCCACTGAATAGGAATCCACAAGTACACTGTGACAAAAATAAACAGATAAGTAAATAAAAAGAGAGGAGAGAAAAATTTCTTTACACTGGAATGTCAATGTAGAAAGCACGATGGGATTAGAAAATTACATATTGGCAACCATCACGGTAATAATTGATTCAGGCAAAAAAAAAAAAAAAAAAAATCAATGGAAGCTAAAACCAGAGGATGAGGGAGTTTTACATGGTCTCAAAAAAATCTCCCCACTAAACATGTTAATTAACAGGGAGAAAAAAGTAACTCTGCAGTCGAGAAACTTAACAGGTGCCATCTTAATAAAGGGGTCAGATTTAACATCGTCAGTAAGGGTGGAATTAATATCCTGTGCCACGTGACAGGATGCAGTGAGAAAAACACAGAATCACCTCTGTGATACTATTCCAGCCAAAAGTGCACGATCTAATCATGAGGAAAGATCGCACAAGCCCAAATTGAGGGACATTCCACAAAATGACTGGCCTGTCTGCTTTAGCACTGTCAGGGTCATGAGAGTCAGGGAAGGTCTTAGGAACTCTTCCAGGTGAAAAGAGAAGAGAGAGACACGACAGCCGAGTGCAGTGTGTCATCCTGGCTTGGGTCGTTTCTCTACAAAGAATGTAACCGGGACAGCTGGCAGTGGAATCTGAACAGTGAGTATATAGAAGTTCTTGCAGCTTTTCTGCAATTTTGAAAGTTTCAAAATGAAAAGATAAAAAATAAGATGATTTTGAATATGATGATGTAACAGGAACTGGATTTATCTATCTGCATTAAACAACTAGAAAACTGGACAAAATATATTAAACCATGGTTTCTAGACATTGGAAAATAAGTAGCCCACCCTGTGATCTCTTGGAGGAGAACAAGCATGGTGAGGCCCACAGTTACACCAGCTCACCAGCTGGAAACAACTCCAGACAAGGAGGGGCACCTAAACAGTCTGCTGACCTCCCTGACTCGAGGAGGCCCCAGTGAGGGCTCAGGGAAGCCAAAGTGGATAGAATTTGTGGGCCAGAGTATCGGAGAAGAGGGAGCTTCCAGAGGGAGAACCCCAGAGATTGGCTGAGGATCCCTTGAGTCTTTGGCTGGGTCTTGCTCTGCACATGTGTAAAAGGAAATACCTGGATCAGGAAAGAACTACCTGAATGGAGAAGGCACAAGAATCCTTGGAGCTCACATGGGGCTAAGAATAGTTTGCACTTCCTCAAGAGTAGAAAGACCTCATAATACATGGGTTGTTGAATGGAATCCTCAGAAGGGTACCATGTTTTAGCAATGGGGCTAACTCAGCCCTAGACTGAAAACTGCTCAAGATTCCCTAAAAAAAAAAAAAAAAAAAAAAAGGAAAGCAAGCCTTAAAAGGATCCAGCTGATTCTGAGTGTCTTCGTTTTGCATCAGAATAAACTTCCATGCTAGTTTGTAGAATACAGCAAAAGCTAGAAACCAGTAATGTAAAATTCATAATATCTGTCATCCAATAAAAATGAAGCATGACTGAGGCAGGAGGATCACTTGAGCCTGGGAGGTCGAGGCTGTAGTGAGCCATGATCATGCCACTGCACTCCAGCCTGGGCACAGAGTAACACCTGCCTCTGAAGAAAGAATATATTGTGCTACCCTGGTAACATTAAGCACAGCTAGTGCCCAGATTTTGGTTTCTGAATGTTCTTCAGTAAAAGGAACTAGGGCTAGGCCAGACAAATACAAGATGAATCTGGAACATCTTATGGGACCAGAAAGTAAGGATGTTAACAAAAAAAAAAAAAAAAAAAGATGAGGGCAGGGCATCTGTAGGACAGTGGAACTAAATTGGAGCTCCTGGGGGCTAAAGGAAGGACACCTTGAGCAACAAAACATGATGATAGTAATAGATTATAACCTATGGATAAATACCCATGAGTCCATAGGTATCAGTAAATAATTGAATAAATAAAGGCAAAGAGACAGCTCTTCCTTACAGTAGTATCTCAATTGCTATATGGAAAGAGATGATGAAAACAGAAAATCACTATTTGGCAAGCACCGTAATCATAATTGTTGTAGGCAAGAATCACCAGTGGATGGTAAAATCAATGTGATGAATGTCTCTGTCCGTTTGGGCTGTTATAACAAAACACTATAAACTGGGTGACTTATAAACAACAGAATCATATTTCTGACAGTATTGGAGGCTGGGAAGTCCAAGGTCAGGGCACTGGCAGATTCTGTGTCTGGTGAGGGCCCTTCCTTATAGATGGTGCCTTCTCTCATGTGGTGGAAGGGGCAAAGGAGCTCTCAGGCTCTGTCCTCATGACCTGATCACATCCCAAAGGCCTCAGTTCTGGTACCATCACTCTGGGGTTTAGGATTTTAACACTGAAATTTTTTGGGGGGGGTGGGACACAGCATTCAGATGATGGCAGTGAGTAACAGGACATTTGCATGATGTGAAATTAGCATTCCATAAGAGAAAAATAGCAACTTCACAGTAAACTGGCAGATACCACCTTAACCAAGTGATGATAGTTAACATGACCAGTATGAAACTTTGATATGATGTACCTCCTGGTACACAATGCACTGGAAAGGCACAGCATTCCTTCTGATCTTAAACATGAGGCAACAGCCGACAATTGAGAGATCTGCAAAATAAATGAGCAGTACTTTTGGGTCATGAAGGACAAGGAAGACTGAGTAATTGCTCTAGATTGGAGTCGATGAAGGAGACATGGCAGCTAAATGCTATATGGAATTCTGGATTAGGTCCTGGACCAGAAAAAAGATGCTGATAAGAGGACAGGTGAAATGCAAATATAGTCTGTAAATTAAATATATTGCATCAGTGTTAATTTCCTGGCTTTCATCATTCTGCTATGGTTATATAATAGGTTAACATTTGGGAAATCTGGGTGAAGCTGTATTGAAACTCTTTGCATAACTTTTTTCTTTGTATAATTTTTATAACATTTTTGTAAGTCTGAAATTATTTCAAAACAAAAAAGACTATCAAATTAACAGTATTAAATAAGATTGGATTTTTTTCCCATAGCAATTTAATGCCATTTAAAAGAAATACTACATGATTACTTAGAAAAGAATGTGCTTGCCCCTTTTCTGCTGTCTGGCTGACTTGGAGGCCTGAGGTTAGATGGTACCCCTGTTTTTGGTGGTGGTTATACAATCAGGGATCCTCAGCATTTCTCTTTTCTGTATCTTACTCTTTATCTTTGAGCTATTTCCCACCCCCAACCTCCCCTTTTCTTAAAAAAAAAAATGCACGATGATGAGTACCTAATCTTTGGTTTTTGTTTCTAAAGTATACTTTTTTGTTTTTTTGAAACAGTCTCACTCTGTTGCCCAGGCTGGAGTGCAATGGTACAATCTCAGCTCACTGCAACCTCCACCTCCCAGGTTCAAGCAATTCTCCTGCCTCAGCCTCCCGAGTAGCTTCGACTACAGTCACCCGCCACACTGGCTAATTTTTTTTTTTTTTTTTTTTTTGGTATTTTTATTAGAGATGGCGTTTCACCATGTTGGCCAGGCTGGTCTCAAACTCCTAGCCTCAAGTGATCTGCCTGCCTCAGCCTCCCAAAGAGTACTTTTTAAAGAATAGTGTAGCCATTTTATTTTAAAAGGTCAATATTTAGAAGTTACGTTTTTGCCACTACTTACAACTTAGGACAAAAAAATTTTATCAGTTTTATGTATAAAATGGCAAAGGAAGGTCTTGTATTTCAAAATCATTTCACGGAGTAATCCAAAAAGTCTGAAGAGCACTGGTCTGGAAGGCAGGTGGCCATGTGGGTCTCCGTTTCTGTTGGACTGTTGTGATCCACTCTGCGGGCACAGGGGAGGGAGACCCTAGAGCCCCATCCCAGACATCAGGGGCCTTGTGGCAAAACCGTGTATTTGTTGGGGAGATTTGCATTGATTTCTGAATGCGCAAGTGTGATGTTAGACCCTCTGCGGTTTCCATCTTCTCATTCTCGTTTGGTGTTAGGTAACTCAGAACTGACTGCAGTTTCGCCATAATCTAAATCTTTAGGCTTTTTTTCCTGCTTTTTACTTGAGCCATTTATTACTTTCCTTGAAAGGGAATGAATTGATACTACAATTTTAAAATTTTTTTGAGGATTTGGAGTGGGATTTTTTTTCTTTTTTCTTTTTGAGACAGAGTCTTGTTCTGTCGCCAGGCTGGGGTGCAGTGGTGCGATGTCAGCTCACTGCAATCTCTGCCTTCTGGGTCCACGTGATTCCCCTGCCTCAGCCTCCCGAGTAGCTGGGACTACAGGCACGTGCCACCATGCCCGGCTAATTTTTTTTTGTTTTAGTAGAGATAGGATTTCACCATGTTGAGTAGGATAGTCTCAATCTCCTGACCTCATGATCTGCCCGCCCCGGCCTCCCAAAGTACTGGGATTACAAGCGTGAGCCAATGGGCCCGGCCCGGAATGGGATTTCTAAAGGCTGCAAAATGTCCTCACTGGAATTTTCACCGTAGATCAGAGAAGACACTTAGTCTGCAGTGTGGCTGTTGAAAACATTTGTAAAACACAAATTAATGTATTCTTACTTTTGTTATGATAGCCTTTCAAATGATCATTCCTAAAAATTCTTTTATGAAAAATTCAAAATACACAAAAATGGAAGGAATAGCATGATGTACCCCCATAGACCTGTCACTCAGCTTCAGTAGTTATTACTTTTTTTTAAATCTACTACTACCCATTCCACTGATTCCCCAGTCTCCTCCCTAGACACATCTATTGCTACCAGTGTCTGCTAATCTCTTCCAGATAGAGCCTATATTTTATATATATATATATATCAGTTATAGGGAAAATTGGCCGCCTCCTGAGGCTGCTTGCACAATGATGTCTCTTTCTAATTATTTTAAAGGTTCATGTTTCTAAATATTACCTAGTTAATGTGTGGATGGAATTATTTTTGATATAAATATTTTCCATTTAGCAATAAACAGTATTTTTTTAAGAGAAGAAAGAGAACAAGGAGGCTAAGACTTAATGCCAGTCCTGAGCCAGGACCTGTGCTGGGCTGTCCTGAACCCATCTGACAGGCGTGGTGGTGGCAGTGTTTTATGGACTCCTTTAGCATTTAATTCACCTTAACATATTGATAGATCAGAGGTAGAATTTGAGCTTTTAATTTAGTTTTGTACATCAGAATTATATATTGATTTTAAAATCATGTAAATGGATTATAATTAGAAAAATATCCCATCACCAATCAGAATATTATTTATAAAGATGTGTATACAAATTACAGTATAGTATTTTTTTTTTTTTTTTTTTTTTTGAGACGGGGTTTCACTCTTGTTGTCCAGGCTGGAGTGCAATGGCTTGATCTTGGCTCACTGAAACCTACACCTCCTAAGTTCAAGCAATTTTCCTGCCTCAGCCTCCCAGGTAGCTGGGATTACAGGCACCTGCCTCCATGCCCAGCTAATTTTTTTGTATTTTTAGTATAGAGACAGAGTTTCACTATGTTGGCCAGGCTGGTCTCGAACTCCTGACCTCAGGCGATCTGCTTGTCTTAGCCCCCCAAAGTACTGGGATTACAGGCATGAGCCACTGTGCCCAGCCCAGTATAGTAATTTTTAATATAATATTACATGTAGAAAAAATCCAAATAGTACCAGAGAGTACATAGCAAAAAGTAAATCCTCTTTTTTTTTTTTTAAATCTACTATCACCAGTCTACTGATTCCCCAGTCTCCTCCCTAGACGCATCTACTACTACCACTGTCTGCTAATCTCTTCCAAGTAGAGTCTATATTATGTGTATATCAGTTATAGAGAAAATTGGCCTCAACCTGAGGCTTTGTGTATAGTGATGTCTCGTTCACATTAATTGCCTTCTGGAACTTTCCCTTGTGGAAGCTGGTCCAAATTCTTTGCATTCTCCATCAATCTGTTTTTCCTTTGATGTTAACTGTAAATTCTTCTATCTAGTCACATTGCCATAGTCTTAACAATATACAATTTGCCTCCTTTTCAGTCTGCTGTCTCGTTATTTTTCATTCTTCTTTTTCAAGTGTTCTTTCTGCTTTGAATTTGAGAGCTCCTAAATATATTCAATCTTACTTCCTCTTCTCTTGACTCAGTTTCTACTTTGGTGATCTCGCTGCTTTGCTTAAGCCCTAACCAGTAGCCTCCTCCACAAGCCCATGCAGATTCTTTTATTTATTAATCTAAAATGCAGCTTCCAGAATGTTTTCTGTTTATTTTCTGCCTTAGGCAGCAGAGCTCTAGAGCTGTGGTCAGCGGGAATGCAGGATGGCATGCCACAATAGCTGCAGTGACAAGAAACTTGAGCTTTTTCCTTTTTCATGGCTCTCCGTGGTTTAGCTGTTCTTTATGGCTTGTCTACACTGATACTAATCTCCCGCCGGCACCTCTTCCATGAAGAGCAAAAACTTTTGCCCTGTCCAACTTTATGCTAGCTTTATGTCTCTGGCCTGCATTTCAGAGTGGTGATGTGTGGACTTAATGAACAAAGAGGTACTTGCTGAGTAAGTGCTATGGGTATATTTAAAATTTTTGTCAAAATGCCTTTTCCTTTGTTGCAGAATTTCTTTTGATTTCTGCTTAATTTTTGATAGGCAAGTGTTTATTTACATGGTAGAAATTGAGATTGCCAACTATCTTTATAAATAGTCAACTTCATTCATTATCTCTGAACTCAGTTAACTGATCTTGTCTATTTACCAATCATGAAGTTGACACCAAGCTTCAGGTGTTTATTGTCCAGGCTCAAAAGGATGGGAGCTCATGGCTGACACAATTTCTAATCAAGAAAGCACTGAAGACCACAAGACCAGCTCTGTAGTTCAAGAAGGGACTAGTCTACGACCTTCGAGGCTGTTAACCTGTTTTAAATTTTGTGGTGCATGAAAAAAATCAAAGGGGAGGGAGGAGTATACCAATTGTGTTTTTTTCCAAAACCAGTTCAGCAGTTATTTACCTTTCAGGCAATTAACATAATTACCATTATGCTAAAAAGTAATTTTGGAAAGTTCTGCCCTGAGCTCTTATGACTCCACCGGGACAGTTTTAGTTGGGACTTATCTTTTTGATGGAAGCTTAATTGCAATTTTGGCTTTGTGCACACAAACAGAAGCAGCTAATTGTTTAGGCAAATAGCAGATTAATTTAAATATGCATCCCTAATAAAACAAAAATGGTATCCATTATGGTCCTTGTTCCCATGACGAAGAATATAAATATTCTGTGCAAGTACCATTAGACGGAGGTCTTAAGGATTGTCGACATTATATCACAGTGGTAGCACTTTCCAGATATCGAGTAATCTTTACAAAAGCTAACATAAATCAGTTTAAACTCATTTAGATCCCATTTCCACTATGTGCAGTTTCATTACCACACTCTGGCTGGCCTCCTTAGGGAGGTGGGAGGGGCCTGCTGCAAACTGGCATGGGTGCCCATCCACAGCTGCTGAGCAGGCTTTATGTCTCCTCGAAAGACTAGCCATCGTTACTCATGTCATCGTTAATGACTGTTCCTAGTCTAGGCTGAGCTCAGAGTTCCTTCGGCCTGGCTGCTGCTTGTCAAGGTAGAGGATCCTGAGCCCAGGGAGCAGGTGGGACTGCCAGGCCCTGCCCCTTCTCCTTACTGGGCCAGTGGCCCTCACTCATTGTCATATGGATGTTTCAAGAGACGACTCGGTGTCTTCTTTTGTCTGCATCCTTTTGCTGTTTGTTATGAGTGAAACATATTGTGATCCCAGCACTACTCAGAATTAATCATCTTTTATCCAGCTATTGAGGTTTGGTCAGGAAGGAAGAAAAACACTTGCTCTGTTTCTCTGGTGTGGGGCCAAATGGGGGCTATAAACTCCGGCCTTCAGTATGATGCCTGGTGCAGGGAATGGCAAAAAAAGACTTGCTTCTTACGTCACTGCTCAGAAACCAAATAGAACCTCCCTTTGTGTTTGCTGAGATTTTTTTCTCTTGTTTTACCTTGACCTGCTGTGCAGGAGAGATGTTGTAGAGACCTTTGTGGGGTGTCTCCTTGCCCTGAGGTTCCTCCCCAAGCCCTCTCCAGGTGGGCAAGTTCATAGTATTTGAGTTAGTCTTTTGGCCTCAGCTGACTGAATGAGGGATGGGGCTTCAGTCCTGGAGGAAGCTGATTCATGGACTGGGATGGGCTGGTTGGGACTCAGACTTCGTTGCATGCTTGGAGTAGAAGATCACCTTTCTCCATGTACCCAGGGTTGAGAGAAAGCTGGTTTCTGAAGAGAAGAATGAAATAGAATTGCAGAGAGAAGCAGAGATAAGATCTTTGGTGCACACAAGATACATACACTGCCTTGGTTCTGCATGTCTTCCTACTTCCTGGTTCTGATCCCCTATCATCTCCAGCTGTATGTCCTGCCCTTGGGCTCCATGAAATAGCTTCATCCCTTTCCAGCCAGTTTCCTTTTTGTGTTTAAGCCAGTTTCAGTGGGTGTCTGTTTCTTACAACCAAATGTTCCATTGCTGAAACATATGACAAGCATTCAGCAAACCTTTATTGATATTCAGCCATATCCAGCACTCTGAATTCCCTATCGTAGGGCATATAGAGGGAAGAGGACACAGTCTTGCCACTTCTCAAGTCCATACAGTGTCAGGAGCCAAATCCACTTCATTGCTAAGTCAGCAGTATGACTAAACTTGACCTTTCAAATGAATTTACATCAGATACAAAAAGTACCTATTTGAAAAGTGAATTTCCTTGGCTCTGACAGTCATTGACTACTTCTTCCTTAGTAGTTATGCAATAGCTGTGGATCTGGTTCAAGTTAAAACATCTGGAGAAGTTAGCTGCCCCTTTCTGGGGTCTTAAAATAGTATGACAGCGTGACCAAAAGTTAGGCTTGTTCATTGCTCCTTTGTGCTTTGTATATATCTCTCTGTGATATTGTGTTTTATTTTACATTTTAGTTGTTAAATATTTGTTTCTCTCCAGTGTGCGTTTTGTAAGAATAGGTATCATATTCTTTCAATTCTTACATGTCACTAAAATGTTGGCTCCATCAGTCAGGGACCTTTTTCTTGTTTTATTTTGTCTTATTCACTATGATATCCCCAGTACCTAGAATAGTGCCTTGGTACAAAACAGGGAGCTCCATAACTACCTGTTGAATGTATCATTGCATTGATTCCTTTTTGGCTAAATGTTGGTTAACATGGATGATAATCAGCTACAATATTATAGAGCATTCTTATAATTCAGTTATTCACTGCTCAAGTCCTTACAGTTTTGAGATTATAAAAATAGCCATGATAAAACTGTAGAAACTGATAAAGTGACCATTTATAAAATTAGCTTTCACTCGAACATTCCTCCCTCTTAGCTTCTGTATCTATTCCTGCCCACTCTGCCCATATGCTTTTGGGGCAGATATCCAACAATACAGTTCAAAGTGACATTGCAAGCCTTGTACAAACTGCAGGACTTTGTGATGTTGAAAGTGACAGTGAAAGAGCTAGAAGTGGTAAGTGGTAATTATGTGGATAACTGGAAATGGCTTTTTTTCTTATTATTTAAATATCTTTAAAAGATAATTGCCTGTTTATGCAAAAGTAATAACAATGTATGTAAGGTTTACAAAATGTACAAATAAAAAGTTTGTAGCATATGTAAAAATAAGAAGTATGACAATAATACACAAAGGCTAGAAGGGAAGAAATGGAAGTATGTTACTGTAAAGTTTTGTTTGTTTGTTTTTTTAAATTAAGACAGAGTCTTACTCTGTCACCCAGGCTGGAGTGCAGTGGCAAGATCTCAGCTCACTGTAGCCTCCACCTCGCAGGTCGAAGTGATTCTTGTGTCTCAACCTCCTGTGTAGCTGGGATTACAGGTGCCTGCCACCATACCTGGCTAATTTTTGTATTTTTAGTAGAGACAGGGTTTTCATCATGTTGGCCAGACTGGTTATGAAATCCTGACCTCAAGTGATCTGCCCATTTCAGCCTCCCAAAGTGCTGGGATTATAGTCATGACCTACTACACGCTACCTAAAGTTCTTATGTAACATGTAAAGTGATAAAGTATTACTTGCAGGTAGACTGATAAATACTTATGTTGAAATAAAAAAGCAACCTCTAAAATAACGTAATGAAGAGTTTTGGCTAACAAGCCAACAAAGGAATTAAAATGGAATAAACACATTCAGTTATCACAAATAATCCAAAAAATAAAAAAGGCAATGAAAGAGGAGAAAAGGGAGCAAAGAACAGATGGGATGAATTTTTAAAATTGGCAAAATGGTAGATTAAACCCAACCTTATCAGTAATCACAGTAAATATAAATCATCTAAATACCCCAATTAAAAGCAAGACCAACTATAAGCTGTCTACGGAAACCCTGCAGAAAAGTCATCTCTTTTAAATAGATAAAGACACAAGCGAAAAGATGGGAGAAATTCTGCATGCTAACACTAATCGAAAGAAAACTGGAGTGGCCATGTCACTCTCAATGTGGATTTCAGAGCAAAGATGATAATAACCAGGGACACAGAGGGACTTTGCCTGTGATAAAGAATCAACTCATCAAGTGGACATAACAATCCTAAATGTTTTTGCAGCTAAAAATGATGTAGAAGGCCTGTGCAAGTGATAGCCCCACTGACAAGTGAGGATCTGACCAAGTGAGACATTTTATTATTGAAGTAGAGGAAACTGAAAAAGATGATGACACAACAGGCCTTCAGGAGAGAAAGATTTGACCATTAAATTGATGGAACCCTGGAATTTTTTTTTCCCCAAAACTTGGTATGGCTTTGTGCAACTCAACCTTGTGGTGAAGGGCATTTTATTGCATAAAGTTCTGTTGGAAAAATGATGCCAGAAAAACCAATACTTGATTAATAATGAAAAATGTGTTTATAGATAAACTCCATGTGTGCTTAGAGTGAGCTGTGGTTAAATAGCTTCCACGCTTGGCAGCACCCAGGGTGAGTTTGATGGTGTACGTCACTCACTGAGCTCATAGTTATTTTATTCACTTACCAATGCAGCCGCTCATCCTGCACTTTTCTAGCTAAATTCCAGCCCAACTTCATGACATACCAAGTGGCTTTGGACCAAGTTGTTTAACCACTCAGTGCTTCTGTTTCTTTTCCGGGAGAGGAGTAAAATGGTGCTCCTCCCAAGATGGAAGTGAATGCTCAGTGAGAGGAGACACGTGAGTCTCTGAAGACACAGAAGCTCTATGCAAATAGCAGTTTTTATTTCTCTTTACTGTTGGGATGTCTCAAAACAAATGCAAACAAATGCAGTGCAAAGTGTTTGAAGGAAGCCCATGTTAAGACCAGACATCCAGGAGAGCCTGTCTCCTATCTGATCTGTAGAGCCACTGGCATTTTCTGCAGCATAGTTTTCTCTTCTGAGTCAGAATGGAAAAAAGTTACCCAAACAAATGCCAGGGGAATGTGTTGTGGAACCTTTTGTGATCTGCTTATCCCCCAAGTTTATCATGATTCTGAAAAGAGTACACTGTTTCAGATGCAAAGCAACAGTTAGCTTGAAAAGGCTCTGCTTTTGTTTATGATTGCTTACTTAGCCTACTGACAGTTTGAAAGTCTGGCAAAGCAGCCCAAATGTATTATTTCCTTCCAGTTCTCTATATTTATTTAGTGCTGAATGATCCTTTATAGTAAGATCCTAAACTCAAAGCATTTACAGTTTAAAGACTAAGTAGAAGGCAAGAAAAAAGAAAGATAGGAAGACACTGCCAAGAGAAGGAAAGCAAAAAGCTTGGTCTGTTCGAGACAATAGGAAGTTATAGGAAATAGGACTGGATTTACAGATGAGAAATAGAGGGGAAATTAGCAGTATTGATAGATTAAATATGTTTTATACCACAGCAGGAACTATAGACTGCGTAGAAATACAGGAATGGTTCATCTTCAGCGCTTTGTGTGACTGGTGCCTGACAGTCTGCATTTCTAATAAGTCGCCATGTGGTATTGATGCTACCAGTCTGCAAACCACCCTGGAGAAAGGTGGTGACATGGCCAGTGTGCAAAAGAGGAATTAATCTGGGTAGCAGCATTCAAGGTGCTGGGAGAAGAGTGGAAAATTGGCATTTTTGACAAGTGTGGGATATGGAAGCACATGTTTTAGGACTGTGCAAAATAAAGTGCTGCTGCTAACAGAGGCTTTAGGAGAATGGGGGTGACAAAGGATGTAAAATACGGGTTGAGCATCCCTAATCCAAAAATCCAAAATGCTTTGAAACTTTTGAAGCACTGACATGATGCTACATGTGGAAAATTTCACACCTAACTTCATGTGATGGGTTTGTAGCCAAAACACAGCTGAAACTTTGCTTCATGCACGGAATTATTTAAAATATTGTAGGTACACATGTTGGCTCATATGTGTGATTCTAACACAATGCAGTATTGGAGGCAGAGGCAGGAGGATTGCTTGACCCCAGTAGTTCAAAAAGAAAAAACCAGCTTGGGCAACATAGTGAGACCCTGTCTCTATAAAGACTTAAAAATTAGCCAGGCATGGTGGCATGCACCTACAGTCCTGTCTATTTGGGAGGCCGAAGCAGGAGGATCACTTAGGCCCAGCAGTTCAAGAATGCAGTGAGCTGTGATAGCACCACTGCACTCCAGCCTGGGTGACAGAGTGAGACATTGTTTCTAACAAAAAGTAAAATAAAATATTGTATAAAATTACCTGCAGGCCATGTGCATCAGGTATATATGAAACATAAATGATTTCATGTTTAGAACTGGGTCTCATTTCTAAGATATCTCTTTTAAAAAATTTTCCTTTATATTGCATGTTTTAAAAATAATTGAATATATTAAACAAATGTAAACTTGTTTCCTGTGTTGTTTCTTGCTGCACAGGGTTTCTCAATATTTGGGATTTAAGAATTGGAAGGTACCCTATTCATCGTTTTGAGCACGATGCAAGAATACAGGCACTAGCCCTCAGCCAGGATGATGCAGCTGTGGCCACGGCTTCTGCTTTTGACGTCGTGATGTTATCCCCCAATGAGGAGGGGTACTGGCAGATAGCTGCGGAATTTGAAGTTCCGAAACTGGTGAGCTTTTTAGTCTGGTCATTTTATCTCCTAGTCTTAGAATCTCTGGGTCTAATATAAGCACGTACTAATAGTGTTGGCAAACTCGCATTCACTCAGAGCTTCCTATGGGCCTTACATGTATAAATCTAACTACAGCCTTACAAAATACATAGTAGCATTTTCCCCGTTTGCCGAGAAGCCACTTGAGGCTTAGAGCAGTGAACTGACTTGCCCCAGGTCTCAGAGCTAAGAAGTTGTGATGCAAACCTCAGGGCTGACTTCAGGGCCAGAGCTGCTCATCACTGGTTCCTTGGCCTTCTTCAGACTAACACTGTGGAATCTCACCCTTGGGAATCGAAGATCAGTTTCTGACCTAATATATACGTGAGAATGAGTTCAGTGGTGTTATCCCAGTCCATATGGGAAGAAAGTTTCCATTCCTACGCTTTCTTCATCCCAAGACTATCTTGCCTGAAGTTAAAAGTAACTTGAGTGAAGATAGATTCAAGTCGGTGTTAATTGGGTAGCCATGTTCCAGGATGTCACGTGTGAAGCTCAGCCAGCCTTAAGAATTCTTTGTGTCGAGCTTATTTCTGAGTTCAGTTGTACAGGAACCTCTATATTTGTAGAGTGGGAGGTGATTTGGTGCTAGAAGGAAGTGCTCAAATCTGTCTATTCTGAGTTTGGTTTTAATTTAAACAAACTTGATTTTGGCACTGGTAGAGAAGTGAGCAGAAAAGCCAACACTGAGTGATGAATTGATGGCCTGACCTGGAACCAATCCTATTCCTCCCTATTATTTCCCTGGTGGAAATCTTCTTAGACTAGAATTAAACTTAAAAAGCCATGGCATCACCACTTCACCTCCATGAGCCTCTGCAGTAGTGCTCCCCAAAGTGGCCTGATGCTGTCATGTCATCTGGGTCTCATTAGAAAAAAAATGTGAAAGTATATTTCTGTTCTTAAAACTTCCATAATGCTTACTATTTAGTCTGTGATTAAAGAATACTGTAGACCAGTGATCACTATATGGACCTAGATACTTCCTTAAGATGCCAGTTTCTCTGTAAAGTGCAAATCCTGCCTTGGCAATAAGGTGGCATCCTGGCACAGACTGGAAGCTTTTTGAAGTAGTTTACAGCCCCCAGCAAATGGCACCACCACTGTCAATCTGAGCCTCACGGTCTGTCAGAAAGCCAGCGTGGAGATACGGTTAAAGGGCTAGATTAGGAAAATAAGAAATGATTTGGGGGCATGAGAGGAAGCAAGCAGCCATTGTTTGAGGTGTGTTTTATGCACGTTTTAGGAATTATTTTTCACTTTGGGTGGAGGGTTGCCACAAAATGCTCTGGATATCCTTGGAAAAGACACCTCTGGCCCGAAGACCTGAGCCAGTGTTGTCCCTTCCATATATGCCCCTGGATGGCAGTGTTAATGTTCCCAGATCTGTGATATTAGCCTCGAGCGGCTGTCCTTTGCGGTGGACCTGCGGCTTGTGAAGCCGGCCCGAGGATTAGCAGTGTCCCCCGGATGCTGATGCTCCCTCAGGCTCCTCTGGATGGTATTCTGGAGGCCGGCTTTGAACTCTTTGGCATACGATCAGGGCAGTGCTGTCCTTTCACACTGTGGATTTTCATAATTACACAGTGTGGCTCACCTTCCACGTGTCCTCTTGTGATTTACTCGCAGAGGGGACATTCTGTTGTGAACGGCACCATGGAGAAATGGGCCGCCTGTGGATGGACAGAATATTATTCTTGAAAAGTACATCTCAGACTCATGCACATTAGAGAAAGTGCTGGTGGTGACACAGTCAGGACTGGGGAGGGGAGTGGGTAGAAAAACGTGTGTACGTAGAGCCCTTCCTACCCTCCGGTGGCCGAGTGGACCCTGATGACATTGAAACCAGGAGAGAGCAGATAACTTGGATGTTTTTAACCTTTTGGCCACATATTTTGGCACAAATGTTAAAATATTCTTTTTTTGAGAATTTGGAACTGAGTGAATTTTATTTTATTTATGCAGTTTCTTGTAAAAAAAAAAAAAATCCAACCTTTTATTTTTTGAATTGCTATTACATCCTCATGGTTCAGAATTTAAAAGACACAATAAAGTTGACGGTGGGAAATCTCCCCATCCCACAATCCACTGCCCTCCTTGAAGGCAGCCATTGTTAGATTTATGGATGTGTGAGTCAAGCACATGGTCTGCTTTCTCCGCCCCGCCTTGTACACTTGTCAGCAGGTGGGTTGCCGTACTCATCTTGCTTCCTGCTTTACCCTCTAAGCTTATCTTGGAGAATCATCCCATTTGTTTCATTTTATAAAGAATGTTTTCATGCTTCCCTCTAGGACTGCATGGTATTCCAGTGTATAGATACACTAAGTTATTTAATTAGTCCTTTAGTAATGGGTGTTTCCGTTTTTTCTAGTTTTTAGCTAAGACACAATTGTATTACAGTTCATGAATAACCTTGTACATAATCATTTTTTATATGTGTGAGTTTATTTGTAAGTAACTTCTAAAAGTGGATGTCCTGGCTTGGAGTGCATGCATACTTGACATTTTGATAAGAGTTTCCAAAGTTCCCTTGATGAAAATTGGACAAGATTATGTCCCCACCAGCGGTAAGTGGGATCCAGAAACGTGATTTTCCCCTCCTTCACTTCCAGCCCAGGGCGTTAGCCGATTTCTTGATCTTTATGGAGATGAAAGTTGAAGCATCATATTTCAATGAATTTTCATTGTGTATTTTCTCTTTTTAGGGGTGTCTTGTGTTTCTCTTACACTGAGCATCTTTCCAGTTGTGTAAGAGCTGTTTGTGTTTCATTTGCTGTGAGTGTTTCCTTTGCCGTCTTTTTCTGTTGGGTTGCTGGTCTTCTCATTGATGTGTAGGAGGAACTGCATATTTTTGACCAAGACAGGATGAATTTGTACGACTAAACAACTCTTACTTTTGCCAGGTTCAGCACCTTGAAATAGTTCCAGAAACCAGAAGGTACCCCGTGGCAGTAGCCGCTGCTGGAGACCTGATGTATCTGCTTAAAGCCGAAGACTCCGCCAGAACCCTCCTTTACGCCCACGGCCCGCCTGTCACATGTCTAGATGTCTCGGCCAACCAAGTTGCTTTTGGTGTACAGGGTCTGGGATGGGTGTACGAAGGAAGCAAGGTACACAACTAGCAAAATATATAATTAACAAAACACGTTTATTTTTTAGAAGGAAATTGAAAAATTAAAGCTCTCTGATATTTTTCCAGATATATTAGGGCAATATGTAAGCATGGTCAAAAAATTTAGAAACTTCAAAAGGATCACAAATGAAAAGCAATCATTTCCTTTCTCCCCTCTTCCCCCAACTTCGCTGCACAGAAGAAACTATTAACAGTTTTTAGGTATCCATATAGGAAAATCGAATGCATATATAGGTACATTTGTATACTAAGGACATATCGTTGTAGAGATGGGATCATAGTATATATACTGTTCTGTACCCAGTCTTTTTACTCAATAATATGCCTTGGAGAGAGTATTCCATGTCAGCTTTTACCAAGCTTTCCCTAGGATTCCAGCATGTGCTACTAGTCTATAGCCTGTTTAGCCAGGCCTCTCACTGGCTGAACTTGCCAGTCTGCCCCCACAAGCTCTAGCTTGCTTTCACTGTTTTGGCTGCTATAAGCAATGCTACAATGCATATTGCAACTGCAGAAGTTCTGGTATATATAGTGCATCTCTAGGATGTGTACTTGAGATAATGATGGACACCGCCAAATTGCCCTTTCTAAAAAAGTGCATCAGGATTTACTTTCTTACCAACAGTGCACAAAAGTGCCTTCTGATATTCTTTGAGCCAGAAGCAGGAAGACAGGTTTTTATTGGAAATTCTTTGAGTGATGACTAAATTTTATCACTCCCTAGCATCTTGCTATCCTGACTGTAGGCCAAATACTTAGTCTAAAAGCTGATTTATAGAACTCTCCCTACCAGTGGGACCGGGGGGAGATAGAAAGTTTTCATTTCATTTTGTGTTTTTTTCCAATTTGCCTGCTCCCGACCCTTTCTGGCAGTTGGTGGGATTCCTGGGAAAGAACGTGTCTGGGCCAGCAGACCCTGTGTGACTGTTAGTAGGTTCCTTAACCCTCTTTATGCCTCAGTTTCCTCATTTGTAAAATGGAGTTCATAATAGTGCCTGCTTCTTAGAGTTGTAGGATTAAATGAAGAGCTTGAGGCATGGTGCCTGGCACATGAGTGCTAACGACCCGTTAGCTCCTGAGCCTCCTGTTCTCTCTCACCACCCATAGTTTGATTCCGGTGCCTGGTACATGAGAGCCAATGACCTGTTAGCTCCTGAGCCTCTCGTTATTCCTACCACCCATAGTTCAATTCCTGCCTCTGGTGGTGCCTATTCTGACATCTTATTTCCTCCACGTATGTGACTTGTAAGGTCAAATCTCATTTATGTAGGTGTCATTGGCTTTGCAACCTAGCAAATGGTCAAGAATGGAAGCATGTTGGACCCCAGTGATATATTCTTCATCCAGGAAGACAGATGAAGCAGTAGAAAATACATGTGGCACCCTGTAATCTCACTGTGAAAAGGCGCTCCCTTTGTGCTGCAAACTTTATGTGCAGTTTGGTTGGGGCATCGCCGTTGTGTCCGAGCTGGAAGGTGTGTCATGATATAACTCCTGAGTTTTGTCTTCCTAGGAAGTGGGGAGGGAGCAGGAATTGGTTTCCTAAGGCAGTTTCCTTTCTCATGCTCTGAAAAAACTTTCTTTTCCCATCCCTGGTGAGCTCATTTGTTGAGAGAGGAGAGACTGTTTGCTTTCTAATTTTCCATCTGGTCTGCTTTCAAATTTTTGTTATCTCATTTATTTTTAGAGCTCTCAGTGTAGTGAGGTGATAGTTATAATCAGTACTAGTCTGGTTTAAATTTTTCATACTTTTTATAAATGTTTTATCTGGTAGGTTCTTTTTCTCTTTGACTTATCTGAATGGATTTATTCCTGTGGTGATACAGTTGTAAGGATACATTTGAGAAACTACTTAACGGGACAGTTTGGCACAAGGCTCCTTCAGATACAGATGTAAGGCCATGGGGTTATTTTGATTCCTGTCAAAATTTCCAACCCAACTGAAAGCATTAACTGTAAGAATCAGCTGATTAATACATTAATTTTGTGAAAATCCTTGATTAAAAATGTATAGTCCCTGGCCGGGCATGGTGGCTCACACCTATAATCCCAGCACTTTGGGAGGCCAAGTCAGGAGGATAGCTTGCGGCTGGGAGTTTGAGACCAGCCTGGACAATGTATCAAGACCCTGTCTCTACCAAAAGAAAAGAAAAAAGAAAAAGTATAGTTTCTCAAATGTCTTGTTAGCTGGTGTTCTCATTGGTGTTTTAAAATTAGGAGTGGAAATAAATTTGCTACAAGAATGTTTCTAAGTGTCTCTTTGGAGGCTGACAGTAGCATTTAGTCATCCAAATATTTTGTGAGCACAGTACCAGCCCTCCAAACACTCGTGTGGGTGAATGGCTGCTTGTTAGTAGTGCTGGTGGTGACTTTGTGTTGAGATGTTTCTCCAACAGGGATGCCACCCACTCAAAAGTAAGAGGAACGCCAGGCTTCGTTTGTGTAACTTTGCTTATTTTTACAGAGATGAGACTTTCCATCTGATTGTGCTTAATGGATTTTCTGCTTTCTCAGAAAAACTTGCATTTTTAAGAAACATAATTGTCATATAACAGCTCTGTGTGAATTAAATCATGCCATGGGTGACTCTGTGAGGTTTTAGTATCATCCTGCTGTGCCATAATGTGATGTCGTACTTCCCAGATAGTCTCATGTGCGAGGCTTGGTGTCACTCTGCTTGTGAATACCATGCTTTGGCCATGTCTGTGCTTCAGCCTGGTGGCAGCCTGTGTCCCAGCACGTTTTATTAGGCTGGTGTGAGACTATTAGCAGTGGAGTTTGCCTGGAGCTATGTCCACACGAAGGTTTGTGTCTGTGCCTCTGGCCTGTATATCTAGGATTCAGATGAAGGTTTTATGAGAGCAGAGTATTTGGTTTATATTTGTTTGTACCTGATACAAAACTGGGGTTTAGGTATAGTTCATTATTGATTAACTGTGATAAAAGCGGAGAGTGAAGTCCAAATGTTGAAATTGACTTTGAGTCAGAACTCAAAGCTCCCCAACCTGTTGAAGTATTCCAAGGCATTATTTTGTTTAGTTGGAGAATATTCTCACACTGTATGATGCCTGCATTAGCATGTTATAGGCATCTCAGCTGCATGAGCATGGAGTAATAATGGCTCAAATCCACCCATTCCTATATCTGGCTAGCCAGCCCATTGTGTATTCATCACAAATACTGAGCACCAGTAGTGTTCCTGGCATTGGGATGTTAAAACAGCATTACACACAGATTTCAGCAAACTGGTGCTTGTCAAGGAACCTAGCTCTGTTAATAAACATAGTTTTCTAAGGAAACAAAGCTGAGTAATTTAGCAAAAGCTTATCTATTTAATCCTTTTTTAAAAAAAAGCCTTCGAATGTAGCTGGCTGATCAGTCACCTCCAGCTCAGGTAGGAAGGGATCAGACAGTCAGTGCCCGGCAACATCTTGATTTGCCTGTGGCTCAGGGGCTCTCAGACTTGAGTTTCAGACGTTGGAGTTAGGGGCCGCACCTGGGTTTACCAGTGATGTTTTGGGCCACATAAAGACATAGAAAAAAATAGCAAATATGTATTTTTGCCCTTTTTTGGAAGATCAGATTTTTTTTTAATTAAAATCTTTTTATTTCAGTAGCTGTAGTGGTGTAGAAATGGTTTTTGGTTACATGGATGAACTGTATAGTGGTGAAGCTTGGGCTTTTAGTGTACCTGTCACCTGAATAGTACACATTGTACCCAGTACCCTTCTGAGTCTCCAGTGTCCTCCAACACCATTCTGTGCCTTTGCACACCCATAGCTTAGCTCCCACTTATAAGTGAGAACATGCGGTATTTAGTTTTCCATTCTTAAGTTGCTTCACTTAGGATAATGGCCTCCAGTTCCACCCAAGTTGTTACCAAGGACATTATTTTATTCCTTTTTATGATTATTATTCCATGGTATGTATGTATGTGTATATATATGTATATACACACATATGTACATACACATGTATACGTATATATATACATATACATATATGTGTGTATATATATACATAAATCACATTTTCTGTATCCACTCATTGGTTGATGGGCACTTAGGTTGGTTCCATATCTTTGCAATTGTGATTTGTGCTGCAATAAACATATGCGTGCAGGTGTCTTTTTTATATAATGACTTGTTTTCCTTTGGGTAGATAACCAGTAGTAGGATTGCTTGATCGAACGGCAGATCTCCTTTTAGTTATCTGAGAAATCTCCATGCTGTTTTCCATAGAGATTGTACTAATTTACATTCCTACCAGCAGTGTATAAGCATTCCCTTTTCACCACATCCACACTATTGGTTTTTGTTTGTTTGTTTGTTTGAGACAGAGTCTTGCTCTGTCACCTAGGCTGGAATGCAGTGGTGCGATCTTGGCTCACTGCAACCTCTGCTGCCTGGGTTCAAGAGATTCTCCTGCCTCAGCCTCCCAAGTAGATGGGATTACAGGTGCGTGCCACTACACCCAGCTAATTTTTGTATTTTTAGTAGAAAAGGGGTTTCACCATGTTGGCCAGGCTGGTCTCAAACTCCTGACCTCGTGATCCGCCCACCTCCGCCTCCCAAAGTGCTGGAACTACAGGCATGAGCCACCTCACCTGGCCTGTTTTTTTTGACTTTTTAATAATGGCCTTTCTTGCTGGGATAAGGTAGCATCTCATTGTGGTTTTAATTTGCATTTCCCTGAAGATTAGTGATGTTGAGCATTGTCTCTTATGTTTGTTGGCAATTTGTATATGTTCTTTTGAGAAATATCTGTTCATGTCATTTGCTTGCTTTTTAATGGGATTATTTGTTTGTTTTTGTTTTTTTTCCTGCTGATTTGTTTGAGTTTCTAGTATATTCTGGATATTAGTCTTTGTTGGATATATAGTTTGCAAATATTTTCTCCTGTTGTGTGGATTGTCTGTTTACTCTGTTGATTATTTCTTTTGCTGTGCAGAAACTTTTTAGCTTAATTAGGTGCCATTTATTTGTTTTGTTACATTTGCTTTTGGGATTTTAGACATAAATTATTTGTCTAGGCCTGTGTTCAAAAGAGTCTTTCCTATGTTTTCTTCTATAATTTTTATGGTTTCAAGTCTTAGATTTAAATCTTTAATCTATCTTGGTTAATTTTTACATATGGTGAGAGATAGGTATCCAGTTTTATTTTTCTACATGTGGTTATCCAATTTTCCCAGCACCATTTACTGAATTGGGTGTCCCTTCCTCTGTGTATGTTTAAGAACAATCCTAAAATTCATATGGAACCAAAAAGTGCCCAATAGCCAAAGCAACCCTAAGAAAAAGGAACAAATCTAGAAGCATCCCATTACCTGACTTCAAATTATACTACAAGCCTATAATAATCAAAACAGCATGGTACTGGCATAAAAGTAGATACGTAGATCAGTGGAACAGAAAAGCAAACACAGATTTTTAAACATCTAAAGTAAAGTATTTTTTTAATGGGGTAATGCATTCATCTAATTCAGGAATCAAAAGATAGGAATGAAGGGTGTGTGGTAGGAGGATTCCTTCCCACTTCCTCCAACCTGCCACCCAGTTCCTCTATGTAGAGACAAGCCAGTGTTCCCGGTTTCTTGTGCATTCTTCCTGAGACAGTTTATGCACTTATAATCAAATTGCCATATGTGGTCTCAACCCCCATTTAAAAAATGAAGATCGTAAAGTGCTACATTATTGTTCTGCACCTTGCTTTTTCCTGCAACAGAATCTCTTGGAGATCATTTCTATGACATAACAAATAACTTTTTGGTGTTTTGGTTTTGATTTTTTACTTTATGATATACTTTGTGGATGTGCTTTAATTAATTTGCTAGCTCCCTATGGATGGATGACAAATTGCTCCTGGTGTTTTGCTATTATAAACAACACTTGGTCCACATGAATGTATTTGTAGGATCAGTTCCTTCAAGGAGACGTGCGGGTCAGAGGGACCTGTGCCTCCATAATTTAGATAGACATTGCCCTCCACAGAAGTTGTACCTTGGGCAGTGGTAGATGGCAGGGCATCCCATTCCCCTAGTGGTTCTTTGACGGCTTTTCTCTGATAGGCTTTACAGAACAACTACAAAAAATGAGGCTAGGGGGATATACAGAGATCTAACTGGTCCTGCCCTTCATTTAAATTCTTTTTCAGCTCTCTACTTTTAGAGTGAATGACTGGAACACACAACTTCACCTAGAATCAGTGCAGCATGACTGACAGCCGTGTGAGGCCGGTGTCATGGTGGAAAGAAACAGCTGCAGCATCCACTGATACACTCCCCTTCTGGGCTTATTCGGGGCCCATTTGAGGAAGAGCCCACAATTCTTTTAAACTGACCTGCCCCTTTTCTCTTCTGTAAAATGAGGAGGGTTGAACACATGACATTTGGGCTCCTGTCCTGAACCACATTTCTGGATTCTTTAAGCAACGTAGGTGGTTTAAACCTTTTGGCTGTGGAGTTGTGTTGAGCCAATCCACTGGAGGATTCTGAGTTGCTGAGGGCATCTGAAATGGACTGAGGAATCCACTGTTCTATCATTTCTTCTCTAAGCATTGCCCAAGAGTTCCTAATAGCTCTGCCTATTGCTGGTAGAAAGTACTGGGCAGGCAGCGTTTGGTATGTTTTCATCGTTCCTATGTCTTGCTGGGTAAGTTGTATGTAGGAAGAAGGGCTGCTTGAAGGTCTTTTACTTTTAGACAAAAATGGATTCTTAAGTTCTGATGTTGCATTCTTGGGTTCTCAGACTTCAGTGGCATACAGGACATCACAGATAGTCACTACTAAGTGGCATATGATTGTGAAAGAAAACAAATGTAAAAGTAATTACTCTGGCATCATCTCTTGATGGTGCTGTGGTGCAAAAATCAGCGTGAGCTGTTAATGTAGGCTTCATGCCCAAGTGGCCCTTTGAAATTTGTTTTTATGTCTTATAGTTCCTGAATCTATCAAAAATACTTTCATCTGTGAACACATATTTATGAGACCTTATAATCTTTATTAATTCTTTTGCTGCCTGAATTAAATTCTGCTCTCAGAGGTGGAGGGTTATAAGAGTGAATTGCCTTGTTTAAGAGCATGAGGTTGATGACGAATCAGGCCTCATAAAGGAAGAGAGAGATCCACTTAGGGCTCTTAGCATCATTCTATGCATTTGGACATATTTCCTAATTTAGGTCTGAAGTACTTGGCATTTGATGGCAGATTGTATTAAGCAGCACACGGCATGCATCCTAATCAGAGAGCTGTGAGTGAAGTAATCCAGGAGGCTGGAATGCGCGTGACAAGGACGCTTGCTTGGCGCTGCTGCCTCAGCTTACATCACGCTGGAAAATCATCGCTAACGTCTCTTATGATAATTATTCCCCATACAGGGACGTGAAGAGACTCTGGATTGGTTGCTCACACTCATCATAAGTTGAAATATCTGTCTGGGAGAGCCTTTGGAATCAGAAATGCAGTGCACATAGATTGTGGCCACATTCTCCCATACCTCCACCCGAATAGGAAATCCATCTTTCCTTTTGTTCAAGATTCTAGTCCAGAGAAGAAAAAAAAAAACTTGGTATTTTACAAGCAGGATGAAAATGAAATTAGAATTTTAAATTAAAAAAATTGAAAGTTCACAAAGTAAATGTCTAACTTCATTTTCATTTTTACCTTAAACCTTTAACATTTTTAATACTTATTTGCCTCATGGAGAAGTGTAGACAGATAACTCGTGAAGATCAGTTTTCTGGGCTGTTGAGTGGGGCTGACTCCCAAAGGGTCCATTGTTGTCGTGAAGGTTGCTGTCATTGTTAATGAATGCTTACTGAACACATGCTATGTGATATCTGATTGGCACTGGAAATGTAGAGGTGAGTCACATATCACATCTGCCTCAGGGATTACAGCCTTGTGGTCCTTCACAGTGACTTGGAGATGTAAAGGAGGCGTGTTGAGATGGACACGCCGTCATAGGAAGACCTTCACGATGAACTCGGTGAATTCCAGAGTGATGGAAAATCATATAGATAAATAAATGAGGAATGAACATTCAAAGGCATTTTGTACATGTTTAATATTAAAATGGTATCCATAGTTGATATAATTGTTAGTATATGGTTAATAATAAATAACAAATGAAATTCTTCTCACTTGTTGTGAAGACCTTGAAGCACCTCCACAGAGCCCTAGAGTTTCTCAAGACAAGAGCGAGAAACCTCTGGCTTAGAGACCTTTGAGGACTGGACCATCTCTGATACTCTGTACAACTGAGTGGGTTATTCTGTGAAGAGTGTCTGTTGGAATGTTGCTTCTTATTACAGAAGCCATCATCTTTAGGATCTCTAGGGATCCTGGAAGTGAGTGATAAAGTTATAGAATGTAGATATAGGGAAAAGTAGCTGCATCACCACTGGAGACTGAGCAAGGGTTCTGGAGTCAGGTAAACCTTAGGCAGGTTACTTGCCTTGGCTTCCCCATATGGATACTAGAGCTAATACTAGAAAGAGGTAATATGCTTAGTATGTGGCTGGTGCTCAGCACTTGTTAGGTTCCTCCTTCACCCCCATCCCCAGCAGCTTTAGGGTCAGGTTGGAGTTCATCAGGCAAAGCCTGGGAGAGAGCAGTCTAAGCAGAGGCAGCAGGGCCTGCAGAAGGGGGGTTCCACTGGCTGGAAGCAGCGCCAGGTATATTCAGGCCTGCAGTAGCACCAGCAGCCCTGGGCTCCTGCGGGAGCCCTGCTGAAGCTATGCCTGTAGGGATAGTGGCCCATGCTTCTTCACAGGATCCACTTTCCCAAGAATTGTTTTGAAAGAATGCATTTGTAGTAGAATGGGACAGGTCAGTTTAGCTTCCAGGCAGAACTAATGCAATAAGCTAATGTGAATGCTGTCACTTCATGTGAGCGCCTTCAGGATGTGCAGCTTATTGGAGAGGGCTGGCGCCAAGTCTTCCGTGTCTTTTGTCTTATTCACACTTGCCTAGTTCCTGTATGCCACTAACATTTGTACCATTTTCTGATTTTTAAAGGAATTAGTCTTCTTGAGGCTCTGAGCAAGTTTACAGAACCATTTACATTGAAGAATATGATGTTCATTGCCCTTCTTCTCTTTTGGCTTTCAAATTAAGCTTAGAATGTTACTTAGAGCCTGATTTTTCTTCCTGATGATTTATGTGGAATTTCCTTCCTGGTTTAACATCCCACACCCATTGAAGAGCATGAACTTAGAGCTAACTCTGTTTATTTCACCTTCACAGATGGGTAGGGCTTTGGTTTGTTTGTGCCAGATGAGCCTCAGCATGAACACTGCCTGGGCATTGTTAGGGTTAAAAATCAGCTCGCTGTGCAGTTCATGGTGAGCTAAGGGAGCCCTGTTGGAAATGTTTGCCTTTGTTCCAGAGGTGCAAACACCAGTGCTGCAGAAGAGGTTGTGTGCTTTCCCTTCGTGTCCAGACAGTTGAGACTGATGTTGGTTTGGGGCAGAGTAGGAGCAAAAGGGCACTCAGCAAATGGCCTATGTGAGTTGAATTTCTGAATACTTAAAACATTTTACTGTTTCAAAATACACATCGCAGTTTAGACACTCAAAATATTACCAAGTAGAGAACTTTCTGTTTTTATTCAGCACATAGATGACTATGATTTATTAATTTCCTCTGCACTTCAGTCTTCTATAAGGCACTGGGTTAGAGAGTGGGTTTATAATTAACTTATCAATTATTGAGTTGCAGATGAATCCTTCTAATGGACACAAAGTTACTCTTTAAAGCATTCCCTCAGTGTGTTATTTATTTACTGGGTAAATCCCCTTTGTAGAGAGGCAAAGGAAAACTCCTGCTCAGCCCACATCTGAGCGGTTGCATTCCAAACTAAGGGACTTGGGAGGAGCCATGGGGTTGATGGTGTATTAACATGAGGAAGTGGGTGTGTCCAGGGAGCCGCTCTACTGGACCTGGCTTCCAGCCTCAGCTTGCGTCTGCTGCAGGAGACTTGTGCCCGGGACATGGGATGACCGACAGGCCCCAAACTGAATTGCTCATACAGATTTCTTTGCAGGTGAGGCCATCTGGCGCAGGTAGTTTCTTTGCACTGTGCTGTTTCCTTGGGTTGTGAACTTGCACTGTGATCTCATGATCACAGTAAGTTTTAAAGGTATGTTGAAAATGACATGAAAATGACTCCCTGAGCGAATATCCCCTCCCTGGCTTGCCCCTGCCCTTTCCTCACCTTTATACCCTTGTGGCACCTGCCCACTTGTCAGTGCCCCTCCTCACAGTCCACATCGGGTTTTATCAGAGCACTGGCTGCATGGCTAGGAGCATGGGCAAGGCCCTGGTGCCTGCCTTCAGCCTGGCCTTCTAGACTGTGGGGAGTCGGGCTCCATATTAACTCCTAGCTCTCTAGTCCTGTGCTTCCAGAATGAACCCCTTGCTCCAGTCAAGCCCCCAGCCAGGCTAGTGCCATCCTGAATGTGCCACATTCATTCCTGACTGGGGACTGGCACCAGCATCTCCTCTTCCTCTCCTGTCTTGCCATGTCCTTTTGGAAAAAGAGTCCTACTTACCAGAAGCAGCCTTACCAACTGTCTGCCTCTCATTGAGCATCAGAGCTCTGGCTCTGAGCTCGTATAGAACACGGGGTCTGCATCTCACGTTTTCATATCATCACTGCCCAGCACTACTGCTTCACCAGATTGACAGCAACTGGGAAGCAGGAAGTGAACATTGATAGCTGAGTAACACTTGCCACTTTAATGGCTGAAGTTCTTCGTTAGCGTGAAAGGCAATATAGGTATAGCGCAGGGGTTCTCACATGCCAGCGGGCATCAGAATTTGCAGGAGACATGATTAAAACACTGATCACTGGCCCCAGCCCCAGAGCTTCTGACTCAGCATAGGGTGGGGCCTGAGAATTTACATGTCTAACAAATGCCCAGTGCAGCTGAGGCTGCTAATCCACACTTTGAGCACCCTGGGGTAGAGGTTTAAAGAGCATGAGCCAGCCCACCCACCCAGGTTTGAATCCTGGTGCCAGAACTTCCTAACTGGGCAAGAGGTTTGAGCTCTGTAGGGCTCCATATTCTCCTGTGTAAAGGGAGTAAAATCATAGTTTCTACGTTACAGGATTGTGGGGGTCGGGTAAGATAACGCATCATAGCAGTGTTTTGCACGTAAGAGAGTATTATAAATATTAGCTGTTATTAATAAGTATTTTGGCAGGACAGGAAGGACACTGTGATGTGGTAGCAAAGTGACGTAGGAATGACACGAGCTGGGCTCCACCTAGTGCTCCCTCAGCACCTTTTGTTACCCATGTAATTTTGGGGCAAGCTTTTTAAAAGTATTTAAGCCTCAGTTTCTTGATGCACAATTTGTAGGCAGTAGTATTTGTCTTCTCTCCCTCTTGGTGGTTGTGAGATTCAAATGGAAGGCTATTCCGAAGGGATTTGTGTGAAAGGCATACCCTGGGTATTCTGAAGCACTCACATGTGTAGTGTTCATTTATGTGCAGAATGCTGCTGAGCGCATGTCTCTGCCAACCATGTAGAGTGAGTAGAGGCGGTTATGCCCTAGGGGGCTGGGGGAGCCCTGGGGTGACCTGCTGCCCTCCACCAAAGGCCCTGATTATTCACAGCGGCTTCCCAGGCTCTCCCTGTGGCTGTTTGCTTCAGTGATCTGATTTTAGCTGCCTGCCTGCCCTCTTCTAAGCCTTTGTCCAGTCTAACTTGGGGCCAAACTAGAAGTTGCCAGGCTAGTCAAAAGAACATTGATAACCAAGCTAGTGTAATATACTGAATTTCATGTACGATGTTCATTAAGCCCTGTCGGCATACAGATACTTGTCCATCATGAGCATCTCATGGTAACCTTTTCATTTTCAAAATAATATGCAAATTGCCTTTAATTTTAAAGAGTTCATTTCATAGTTTGCAGCCTCAGTTTTTACCCCGTAAGATAGATTTAATGACCTTCTCTTGGGGATTCTTTCTGTGTGGTCAGCATTCATGGCATTTTGACACTGCCCATGCTCTCTGTGGGAATGAGACCTGTTGGGAGCATGAAGGAGGGGGTGAGGGTTTTCAGCTCCCAGTCATACGTTTGCATGATGATTGTCATCTCTTCCCTGGACTCACTGCTCCGACATGAATATTCCCTGTTTGTTTTATGTGAGCGTTAACCAGTTCTTCATGATCACATTTCTTATCCTTACACCAGCACTGAGACAAAGATGAACTAAAGGGATCCCAAAGCAAAGAGAGAGCCATATTCTGCTCACTCCACAAAGTAGACCCGGCCTTCTTTTATTATTCCCAGCACCCCTGGACATGCTGAGAGAGAGACTGGCCGGTTTGGATGATTTTTGCCTGGATTTTTACCCAAGTATACTTCTTGCTCTCTGGGTTCCTTTCAGGCTTAGGTCACAATAGGTGTTGGTTTGGCCCCGCTCTGGTCCTTTGTAGACATCTGCCCACATCACAAAGCCCCCAGTTTGGCACAGCCTGCGGCAGTTGGCACTGCCTCCCCGGGAAGAGTCCAGTCCTGGAACAGCGGGGGTTGCAGGTGCACTGGCACGTGGTGGTGGGGAGCGCACACAGGCCTTGCCTACCCAGCGCCTGGCGACGCTCAGCAACACTGTCCCATCCCTGAAATATCTTGGCCTCGTGGGCTTGTCACTCCAATTAAAACTTAAACATGAAAGCAGCTCAGGCTGCTTCTCCCTTTGTGCTGAATTTGAGCGTGGACGGTGCCAGAAGCATGTCATGGAGACTGTTAAGGGGTGCCATGTTGCAGGGAACGTCAAGGGTGTCAGGGATCCATTTCTTCAAGATTTGCATCTTGCTGGTTGCTGCTGCAAAGTGCACCAAAAGGCAAGGTTCTGTTTGCCAACAGACAGTCACCTTTGGGATGGTGGTGAAAGTCATTTTCCACATGTTCACAGATACGGCCGTGTTACCAAGCCTCACGCTATGACTTATCTCTGGCAAGGACTTACAAAATAGTCTCTCTGGCTGATTGTCAAAAATTACATCATATCGGAGTAAACTGCTTTTAAATCAGACATCCATTATTCATGTATATTAACTGCTTTTTTATTTTTTATTGGCTGTTTTGTGTATGATTTACTCTTTTCTCACTAGCTCCCCCTCTCCCCAATTGTCTTTCTCATCCCTTTTTTTTAAAAAGTCTTATCTCATCTGTGAATTTATAGAGACTGTTCACTTAGCTTGTGCATGAACATTGATATGCAGACCTTGCATTTTTGTAGTTATATTCCACATTTCTGTGGATTATATTTATGTTGGGTCAGAATAGCAACGTGGGTCATTTACATGAGTGAATTCTACCATGAAGATGTATAGGACTTTTTCTTTTGTATCTTTTGTTTTTTAAAAAGGAGCATTATGAGTCTTGTACCTGAAGATCTGCACTGAATAAAAGTGTACCTGGCACTTAGCAAACAGCTGTATACATTGCAGTTGGTGGACAGCAAATTGACTTTGTGCCTTCATTTGTATGTGTGAAGCCTGTCTTTACTGTAAGACCAGCATAGCAGTCGCCTGTAAGGGATAGAGACACGCAGACATGTGCAGTGTGTATTCATCTGTTCATTCTTTCATTGAATGTGGTGCTGAGCCTCTCCTACGTGCCAAACACGGCACAGGTATCCAGAGGAGCTTCTGTTCTTTCCAGACAATAGTGCAGGGGGCAGGGGGTGCACCCTGCGCCTCTGGCATCTTCATGGTTACGGTACGCTTTCCTGATTCATGGCATTTGACTCGTTGGAATAAAGACTAGGTACAGATTGTTCTATGTATTTAACCCCCAAATCAGCACTGTTGTTTTGCAGATTAGCATCTGCATTCTTTTATGCCCGGTACTTGAATCTTTGTTGACTGTTTCTTCCAGCATCTCAGACCTTTTTTCTGAAATGATTTTCTGTCTTCCAAAAGTGCATTCTTTAGAAGTTTCTTCAGTGAAGACTTGTTGGTCACTGAAGTGTTCTCTGTGTTTCTTTCTTACAGCACCTTCACTTCATCCTTATCCTTGAAAGAGAGTTTTGCTAGTCTTTTACAGTTCTAGCTTGACAGTTATTTTCACTCAGCCTCTGAGGAGATGACTGGTTTTGTCTTCCGCTGACACTGCTGATGAGTTAGCTGTCAGTCTCACTGTCATTCTCTTTTAGGACTTTCTCTCCTTTTGGCTGCTTTTAAGATCTTCTTGTCTTTAATTTTCTGTGGTTTCATGCCGGTGTCTCTACGTGTGGACTTACTGACTTTTGTCCTGTCTGGGATTTCTTGTGCATCCTTCCTTTCAGTAGTAGAGAATTCTTGGCCCTTATCTTGTTGGAAATTTCTTGCAGTGCAGCCTGTGTGGAGCTCAGGTGAGGTGTGTGTGAAGGCAGCTTCTCCCCTCCTCCGCGATGCTCACTGCCCATTCAGATTTCCTGTCCCTCTCCACGTTGCATTTCACGTAATTCCTCGACTCCATCTTCCAGTCCACAGTTTCTCTCTTGGACTTGTTATTTCTTACTTATCTCATCCACTGACTTTTTAATCTCTAGAAATTCTAAGTTTTGTTTTTTAAATCTGCTTAATCCGATTTCCTGCTTTTTATCCTCTCCTTATCTGTAAACATTTTCAGCATGCCTATTTTGTATTATTTATCTGAACATGCCTGGAAGTCTAATTCTTCTTATTTTTCTGTCTCTTACATATGATAAGTTATTTCTTGCTGTATTTGGATTTTTTTTTATTATTGTGAGCTAATACTCAGCTGATCTTGATTTGTAGGTTTCTTAAAGGGGTCTGAGTTGAGATTGCCTCCTGAGAAGATTCGCCGAGGTACCAGGAGGTATGTTACCATATGAAGTTTGGGTTCTTCTAGCCTTGCAGGTGGTGTAAACTCGAACACAGAACTTGTGTGGGGCAGACCTGTGACTGCAGACTGTGTTCCACCCTGAACGGAAGCTGAGGCAGGCAGGTTTGTGGGTAAGCTCTCTGCACCAATAGAAATCTTCCCCCTCTTGCTTGCTTTTACTGAGTGTATGCAGCCCTGCAGGGGCCCGACTGTATGTTCTACTTCATGCTGGGCAGACACTTGGTCTTCTGTTTCCCCAGCACTCCATCCTGATACTGGAGGAAGACCCCACACTAGCTCCTTGCTTGAATGCTCACTTACCTTCCTGGGTTTTATGCTCTCTTCATTTTGGGCTCCTGTGAATTTCTCTGATTGCTTATTACACAGAATGTCTAAAGGATTGTTTGATGATAGGCTGAGTCTTATCCAGCATGGTCACTGTTTGTAAATGGCAGGCTTTTCCAGACATTCTTGTCGTTCATGTTGTCAGAAGTGAGAGTGTCGGACTGGATGCAGTTGGGGCATTCTGGCATCTGGATGGTATGAAGAGATCTCTGTGGAACCATTTTCTGTTTTGGGTAGGATAGAGCAGTTCCTTTGTACACACCAGCAGCAAGATCCAGGAGTGGAGGAAGGTGTTAAGCACTAAAAGCAACATCTGAATATCTGTGGGGTCTGAGACTATGGGAAACTCTGCATTTGCCTGGCATTGTGTACCAATCATGAGCCTCCAAACACAAATGCAAGCACTTAGTGAGATGCGGCAATGCGTAACTGTCACTGTACCTGGCACGTGCTGGCCTTTAATAACTGCTACATGAATGAATGAATGATAGGATCTCTGACCCAGAAACCTTAGAGTTGAAGCCTAGGAGACTGGTACAGCATGTGGTGTGGTGCGGTGCTTGGTGACAGTGCTGCAGAGCCTCCCCTGACCTGCTAGAGTCACGGCCTCCTCCCCTCCAGTATCTGAGAACCACAGATCTGGGGAAAAGCCGGAAGAAGATAGGACACAGATCAGGATGGCCCTGTCAAAACAGTACGTGACATGCGTAGACAGCGAGGACTCTCAGCGCCCCAGGGGAATGGGCACTGCGTGCCGAGGATGTCACGGAGAAGAGAGCACAAAGGCCGCTGGAGTGGACGGAGAAGGAGAGAGCAGCAGGTTTAACTGCCTCACCATCCAGCGTCTGGGTTCTGATCACGACTTCTCGCTCAGAAGAGCCACATGTGTGAGGCAGTGATGGTGATAGGTTCCTAGGGATCAGAAGAGAAAGTGGGTAGATTGTGTCATCTCCAGGAAGTGTGGTCACATCTTCCTTTCATGCCTCTTCTCTTAGACTCCGCTCAGTCCAGCACAGCACCTCCTAACCTTTGGCTCTTTGCCACTTCCCCTTTTTAAATGGCGGCCAACAAATCCTCTTTAATTGAAAAAGCGTTTAAAATGCTATTGTCTTGTAAGGAAGCCTTCCGACACCTCCTGAGCTGCTGGGCGTCTGGGGTGGTTGTTGTCGGTTTAATGCCTATAGCAGATATTTGAGTATGAAGACTCAGTATTTCAGTAAAATTAAAGAAAACACAGACATCAGTATAGGACCAAAATTCTGGGAAGGCAAGGCTCTATAAGCTCTTAACAGTGATTTCAGTCTCCAAGTGGTTCATGATTAATTATGAGGGTGGTAGCCCCTGATTTAGGAAAAGCTTGCAGTGTTAATAAATCTGTTTCTTACTGAGTGAAGGAGGAAGTTGGTCTGCCTTGAGCTCACCCTGCTTCCCCCCGCACCTTCCCCCACCCCCCTACAACAGAGACAAGACAAGAGCCATCTTTCTGCTCTTTCCTTCATAGTTTGGCTAGAAAGCCAGTCTAGGCCACACCTGGACACTGCGGGGTCCACCTGCCCACGGCAGTGGCTGGTGCCTCCCAGTTGTTGGGCCTGTGGCTGCTGTCTCCCTCCTGACTCTAGACTGCTGCCCCTGCTGCTTAAGACACCAGCTGCCAGGTACAAGGCCAGAAGATGGTCGGTGGGTCTCCTTAGAGAGCAGGCCCCATCTATGGAGGAGCAGGACAGCTGGCGGTCAGGCCCCAGCTGGGGAAGAGGTGGGCTCTATCAGCTGGCAGCAGGCTGGGACTTCCGCACATCACCCAGTGTCCCTGCACGTTCGTTCCAGTGCCTAGTGCCTAGAAGATGATTGATAAATATCTGTTGACTGGCTCGTAAATGAATCACAGCATTATTTAATCTAAAAATTAGAAACAATCCAGCTATCCACCCATATGGAATTGTGTATCCACAGAGAAATTCTATACAACCATTAAAAACAACAAGATCTATCTATAGAAACTGACATTTAGGGAAAAAGAGGTGTAAAATAATCCCATTTAGGAAAAAAATGTATACACACACAAATGTGCAGAAGAGAAGTCTAGAAGTGTATACATCACACTGTTAAAAGTGGTGATTTCTGAGAGATGAATATACAGAGGCCTACCGCTTTCTTTATATAAGTCTATCATGTTAGAATTTGTTGTAAGATGTATTATACTTGAAATCAGAAAAAGATTTGTAGAAATAGATTTCAAATAAATCAGAATCATTGACAAAATCGCAAGTAAAGATTCTAAGACTGGGATTTATGGAAATACTTTAAGATCTCTAAGAAAAAAAAAATAGATGAATAGAGAACTTTCTGCTAAATTTTTTTAAAGATAGTGCTTGCTTTCCCCCCATTCCCTTCTAGGTCTACCTGGAAACCAAAGAGAAGAAAAACTTCTTCCCTGTGTCATGAATTTCCTATAGTTACCTTTGTGAAACACACAACCAGTCTCTACATGGTTTAGCTGTTTTAGCTAATTCTTACGGATACATCTAATCCCTGTAGAAAGTTGCTGTGTAATCACTGTTCAAGTTCTTCTGTAATCTATACCCAGTTCTTAAAAGGACACATCCTCAACATCATCTTTCCACCTGGCAGCCGCATTAGTGCAGAGTATTTTCTCCAGGACTGGAGTTAGTGGTAGGTTTTCCAGCATATCTGTACACCTCTGAGAATGAGTCAAGTGGTCACGGGTTGAGACTCACCCAACTAGGGCAATAAAGAGAAAAATTAGTCTAATGCATGGTCTTAACAAGAGGGAGAGTGTGAGCATGAATAATTAATCTCACTAGTCTATGGCAATCAGATAAAATGAAGTCCCATTTGCTCAACCTTATTAAAAGAGAGAGAGCATGGGAGGGAGCGGAGAAATGGTAAAGGTCGTTAAGGGACTTGTAACATAGAAAGAACTGCCTTTGAGATGGGTAATGTGTTTTCTAATCTCTGTGGTCTTTAACTAAACGTCATGGTAAAGGTACTCTTCAAATAGTTCTGATTCGTTGAATTATTAAACATTTTAGAAAATACTTGACTCTGGACTACTAACTTAGATGTCTTTATGATGAATTTGCAGAGAGTCTTTTTGGAAAGGGATTACATCTCACTGTAACACTCAAATAATGTATCCACTTGTCAAAAAAGAACAACTGGAAGACATAAAGACACATGAACCTCCTCAGTATCAGATTTCAGTTCTTAGATTTACCATCAGCATTTCACTGATTTAAAGGTCTTACCTTCCTGCTGCAGAAGTTGAAGTATTTTAAAAACAAGAGACTATTGAGTCCAAATTTTTGAACACTCTATAATGATAAGTAGGTGCAGAATACTGCTTCTGTAATAGACTGTGGGGTTGCTCTGTTTATTTTCTCCCTCCAGGTGCTGATTTTATATAATTTTTAGGTTATTCACTGAGGATAGGAGATTTGGTGATTTCTATATATTTACTTGGAATAATAATTTTACTTTCTATATTTTTGAATTGTTGAAATTTTCTGAGTCAGAAATTTTTCTTTTCAACTGCAATTGTTCTCTGGAGGCTTGATGGATTAAGAGGGCATTTTAAATTTGGAAAATGTCCTTTTACCTTCCAGACACTGTTAGCAATAATTAATATTATAGTGCTGCTTTGACCATTAGAAATTTCCAAATATTCACTTGTTAGAAATGTGTGTTGACAAGATTGATGATTTTCAAGGTAGAGAATATTTATTACTAACTTCTCAATACTAAAGTAAAAATCTGTATACTGACAAGTGATAAATGTATAGGTTGACAAGAAGAAACACATATCATTTCCATGTATGCACTAAGGGATCTTTCTACAAAATATTACTATTAAAACCTTTGGCTGGGTGCAGTGGCTCACACCTGTAATCCCAGCACTTTGGGAGGCCAAGGTAGGAGGATTACTTGAGCTCAAAAGTTTGAGACCAGCAACATAGTAAGACCCCCTTCTCTAATTAAAAAAAAAAAAAGAAAAAAAATCAGCGGGCCATGGTGGCACATACCTGTAGTCCCAGCTACTCGGGGGGCTGAGGTGGGAGAATCACCTGAGCTTAGGAATTTGAGGCTACAGTGAGCTCTGATGGTGCCACTGCACTCCAGCCTGGATAACAGAGTGAGACCCTGTCCCCCCACCCCCTAAAAAATCCCTCAAAAAATTTTGAGATCGTTAATTTAAAAATATCAACCCCATAATCAGCAGGATTGAAAGTGCTCAGAACTTGGTGTGTGTTTGTGTTAATGAGGAGGATACTTCTGAATGTGAATTTGGGGCAAAGACTGTGTCCTCAGCACCTGCAACAGTGACTGACCCATAGCAAGCATTTAGTGGTCTTTGAATTAAGTTGAATTGAATTAATACTTTTTTAGTAAAAAAACATAATTATTTTTTCCACTGGAGAGAAGGCACAGAGGTATTCTAATATAACAATGCATCGTCTGGAAATCAGGGGTACCTCTTCTTACTTCCAAACCCTATGGAACAAAGTATCCTAAAATTAGCAAGCAGAGAGTGAACAGAAAAGTGTTTGGGAGTAAGAGTTTGTGTTTCAGTTTGTAGTTCAGTCTGTAGGAAGCATCCAGTGGCTAACTATGCAAACTTCATCTTCCTGGTCTTTGCACTATTCTTTCTTTTCCCTCCTGTGGTATAAATTCAGATGAGAACTCATGCTGGTTCATCTGCAAGTTTCCTGATGCCTTGCAAGCTTTCCCATTCATTCCAAATCAGAAGCAGTCAGTGGCCCTTAGTTTCCGGATGTCTTTCTCTTTATTAAGAAATTAGAATACCTGACTTCCCCACTTGGCATTTTCCTTGTGGCTGTGAGTTAGCACCTTGGTCTGAGGAATTCGTGGGATTTCCTTCTATCTTCCTTTGCATTTCTTTCTAGCACGCTAATAGCCATGTCCCTATACTATCAGTAACCTGAAAAAGATCAGGAAAGTAAGTGGCAGAACATCCTCCCGGGAGCTGAGTGGTAAGGATCATGCCCTCCCCGTCAGTGAAATGAAAGTATTTGATGTCCGCTGGGTGTACAGAATTGTGGGCCCACACATTTCTCTTCCTCTCTCAGATTCTGGTGTATAGCCTGGAAGCAGGACGCCGCCTCTTGAAGCTGGGTAACGTTCTCCGTGACTTCACGTGTGTCAACCTCAACGACAGTCCTCCCAACCTCATGGTCAGTGGCAACAGGGATGGGAGGTACGTGAGTTGAAAGGGCATTGCCTTGCAGCCCCGCAGCTTCTGCTAAGGCCCCCACTGCACTGCTCACACTGCCTGGTTCTCACTCAACAGCGCTGCCCACCTGAGTTCAGCCCCGATCCCGTAAACACTCTAGATTCGGAGAACAAAGTCCTGTATTAGGTAATAGTTGGATGTAGCTATGTCTCTGCTTCATTTCTGAAGCACCACGGGAAGGTTTTCTTTTAAGCCATTTGGTGGACGCAGTTGGTAGGAGGTCCAGGGAGACCACTTGGAATATCTTTTGTCCCCCTGCTGCAAAATTTGTTTGGCACTTAAAAGCTCACTTTCTCATATTAAAAACAATAACCTAAGGGATGAATCATGTTCAACAAAATAGGGTTGCCTGCCAAATGATGTCAAGAGTGTATTTCAGAACACTGTGGTGTCCCTCTGGTGATGGAGGGAAAAAGAGACTTCATGTGAACAGATTCCAGTTTCTATTTAGCTGATTAGCAGCCTTCTCTTTAACACATTGGCTTAGGGAGTCGGATTTTCCCGGTACAGGGGCCCGTGCCAGCCCCTGGCGCCCCAGGAACCATCAGCATGAAAGGATTAAAGTGTTCGAAAAGACCCTCTGAGTCCAAATTTTAGGTTTCTTCTCCGCTCCTCGCCTCCTCTCTCCTTGTTTTTTTCTTTTCCTTTTCTTTCTTTCCCCCAACTTTTTTTTTTTTGGCCAGTTATCTGCTGTGTCTGATCCAGTGCCCTGAAGAGAGGTAGCATGGCTGAGGGCCAGGGGCTGCTGGTACCCCCTCCCCTGGGCCCGGCCCCGGGCTGCAGGTGGCGGGCTGCTCAGAGGCGGGTGTCAGATCGTGAGGCGGGCGCCCCTCTGTGCCAGAGCCCAGATCTCTGTCCTGCCACTGCAGCAGCTTGCAAAAATAATTACTTCGTCCAATAATATTTCCAACTCCTGACCGTCACCCCTAGCTACCCACCCCCAACTTAGAGCAAGAAGATGATGTGACTATGCTTTATCAGGAAGAAAAATAATCATTTTTCCTCATGGCCTCCTAAAATGGCTGATACTGCAGTGCTTGAGGGCTGAACTCCTCAGTGTGCGTCTGGGCACGTGCCAGGCTAGTTCTCCTTAGAAATCAGGCTTGGTAAGTGGCCCACATGTGGTACAGCAAAAGAATCAAGTCAGTTTGTAGTTTTTTTTTTGTTTTGTTTTTTTTTTGAGACGGAGTCTCGCTCTTGTTACCCAGGCTGGAGTGCAATGGCGCGATCTCGGCTCACCGCAACCTCCACCTCCTGGGTTCAGGCAATTCTCCTGCCTCAGCCTCCTGAGTAGCTGGGATTACAGGCACGCGCCACCGTGCCCAGCTAATTTTTTTGTATTAATAGAGACGGGGTTTCACAATGTTGACCAGGATGGTCTCGATCTCTCGACCTCGTGATCCACCCGCCTCGGCCTCCCAAAGTGCTGGGATTACAGGCTTGAGCCACCGCGCCCGGCCTAGTTTGTAGTTTTAAGCCCGCATTTTAGTCTTCAGGCTGAGCTATACAGAGGCTCCAAGCTCCTCTCCTAGCATCTCCATCCACTGACCTGGCAGCTGCTTGTTTTCCAGGCGAGGCGACGTAGAGGCTTTTGGGGATGTGGGTGATGCTCAGAGTTTCCTTGCAGTGTGCGCATTTAGAGCTTCAGCCGCAGCTAGGCTCGCCAGAAACCAGAAGGGTGCTGCAGAGAGGAAACCTCTGCTTTCTGCATAATTACAAAAATATTAAGAAAAAAATTCTACAAAGTTCCAAAAAGCAACACTTGAATTTGCAGCAAGCCAGGTGCTATATTGAATCCATAATGAAATAATGTGTAGGCATTGTATTAGGTATTATAAGTAATCTAGAGATGGTTTCTAGGGGAGGCTATGTGTAGGTTATATGCAAATACCACACCATTTTCTGTGTGAAGTGGGACCTGAGCATCTGTGGATTTTGGAATCCACAGGGGGTCTTGGAACCAGCCCCCCGTGGATACTGAGGGATGACTGTATACACTCAGTAAAGCTGACTTTTCCTCTGGAGCAGGCTGCCTCATTATGTATGGGCTGCCAGAGAGGGGTTCCATGCCTGGTGTCACAGTGTTCTCTGGTCAGTTTGCAGTCCAAATTTGATCATGTTAAGTCCATTTTATTAGTAAGCCAATGTTACATTTTTTAAAAAAATGCTCTATCTCTGTGGATGAAAAGAACAAACTAATGACTTCGAGTTGGAGGTGGGGCATACAAATTGGCATTTCACCAGTGTGAGTCCTAGAGCAGTGCCAGCTGTGTGCCCACTGCTGGTACATTAGGGTCCAGCCATCATGTGTAAGAATACTCCCTGAGTCAGGGTTGCTGGGTCAGCAGCTTAGAATACAGGGTAAAATCTGTTTTTGTTGTTTTAATAAAATTGCACATCTAGAAAAAAGGAATGAGGAAGCTGGACTAAGTGTGGAGAGAAGCCTTACATTTTTCCCCCAGAGGCTTAATAGCTATGAGTAAGATCTCTTTAGAGATGCTGGCCCAGGCTTGCATAGCTTATGTTTTATGTCAAAAGTGGGAGTAAGAGGTCAAATACTATGAAGAGAACTATGTCCTTGGCTGTCACTTACTGACTGATGCAATTTTTTACAAACCCTAGAACCTGCCTGTTTTATTTTTAAAACTTAATTTCTACTGCATTTTCTTAGTACTTTATAAATAACTTGGGAATGAGATGGACTCTAAAGGTTCATAAAACTGCCCCAGATTAAGACAAAAATATGTTTCCATTAAAGTAAGGAATCAGTTTTAAGTAGTTTGCAGACGTGGGTGGAATTTTGCAGAGTTTTATTTTGGGGGTGTGGGGGGACAATGGGCTTCAATTAAAAATGAAAAAATATCTAGCCTATCACTCTCTCAAGAAGAACCAGACACTTGAGGTCAGGAGTTCAAGGTCAGCCTGGCCAGATGGTGAAACCCCATGTCTACTAAAATACAAAAATTAGCCAGGTGTGGTGGCACATGCTTGTAACCCCAGCTACTTGGGAGGCTGTGGCAGGAGAATCGCTTGAACCCAGGAGGCAGAGAGAGGTTGCAGTAGCCGAGATCACACCACTGCACTCCAACCTGGGTGACAGAGTGAGACTCCATCTCAAAAAATAAAGAAAAACTAGAGAATAAACAGAGTCTGATGAAGAGCAAGAGAAAGATTGGGGTGGAAACTGAGTTACTGTTAGAGTATGCTTTTCCCTCGCTGGGAGGGAAGGATTGTAAACATGGAGGTGGAGAGAAAAGTGGGATTTTGCATAAGAGTTTTATCAGTATAGATAATGAGTTTTTCTGAATGCATATTTTGTCTTTTCTTGCTAAGACTAAGAAGAAAGAGCAATGAGTAATGGTAGTGGGGAGTGATGCATGTTGGATTAGGACTGGCTGCTCCTGTTCATTCCACTTACCACACTCTGTCTGGTACTCAGTGGGTGTCTAGCACAGTATATTTTCTATTCATTTTAAGATGTACATTAAAAAAAATTTCACATCTATGAAATCAAAATGTACTTTTATAATTGCATCATAAAATGGCAGCACTTTAAAAAGTTACATAAAGTAATGATGCTTCTTGGAATCAGTGGTGTTTTCAATGAAATGAAAGTATATATTCACTGAAGGCAACAATGAATTAATAGCTCAGGAATTGGGACATTTATGAGAAGCTTGAATGAGCCACTAAGGAAAAGTCTGCAGGAAATAATCTTTTTTTTTTTTTAGTTTAAACCCTGTCTGGGTTTATTAAACATTTAGAATCTGTATATGTATGTCTTTCACTAAATTTGGTAAGGTTCCTGCCATTATTTTCTTATATAGTTTTTCTGAACTAATAATCTCTTTCTCCTCCCTTTCTGATAACCTCAATCATGTAAATGTTAAACCTTATGAAATCTTCCAACAGGTCACCAAAGCTCTGTTCATGTTCGTTTCCAAATCTTTGCATCATCTCTGTTGATCTAACTTTAGGTTTACGGACTCTTTGCTGTGTCATCTCCATTCTGCTGTTGAGCCTATCCAATGATTTTTTTAATTTCAGATTTCATATTTTCTTAGTTAAAAATTTCCATTCATTTTATATGCATAGTTTCTGTGTCTCTGCTGAGGTTGTTACTGTTACTGTTCCTGTGTGTTTTACCTTTATCTTGTGGAATATAGCACACAGATTCTTTAAAGTCACTGAGGATTCCCAAACTGGCTAATCTTAGGGTTGACATCTGTTACTTGTCTTTTCCCTTTTCCTGTTTGGCTTTTGGTTTGGGATGTGTCAAGTAATTTTGAATTGTATTCTGGACATTGTGGATGTTGTGTTGGATACCCTCTGGATCCTGTTATGTAATCCTTCAAAGAATGATTTTTGTTTTGTTTTGCTTTTAAACAGGCAGTCACCCTGGTTAGGTTCAGATGGCAAGTTCTGTTTTGCCCTCTGTGGGTGGTGACTCCAATGTCAGTTTGCTTTCCAAAGCTGTTTAATTTCTTTTCTGTTTTTGGTCTGCACATGTGCCACTTGGGGTATTCTGAGGCTTGGCAGTGGTTCAGTCTTAGTTGAGCTCTTAAAGCCTTTGCTGTCCTGCTTTCAATCTGTCCCACATAGCCCAGGGATGAACCTGGGATTTATGTGGGTTTAGGCACAGTATTATGAAATCCCTTTCTCTAGGTTCCTCCTCTCTTAATCCTTACACTTTCCAGCCTTCAGGGACTCCTTTCCCTTATAGTTCTCTGGTCAGAAAGATGGGGTTTCTGTCAGAGTTCTACCTGCCTGCATTGCTGCCACCATGTAGCATGTGACTAGGAACTGTCCTTGGGCCTCAGCCACAAGAAAGAAGAAAAAACCCACAACAACCCTCACCCCTATTCTTTGGGGACTGCAGGACTCCGCTCTGTTCCTCTGGTCAGAAGGCTGGAGTTTCTATTGGAGTTTTGGCGTCCTGCACCACCTCACAGTGCTGCATATTGTAGCCCATACTCAGGGCAAGGCTGCAAGAGGAAAAAATGGGAAACTCCTCCCCTATATGGCCACTTCCATAGGTTTGACTCTCCTCTGCAATCCATTGGCTTGGGTTGACTCTCCAGAGTCCTCAGGTGTTTGTATTTGTGTTTTGTCCATAGGTTTTGCTGGCAGTCAGCAGGAGAGAGGCAGTAGTGGGTTTATTCCATCCTGGCCAAAATCAGAACGCCCTCCTTTCTTTTCAGTGACTTAAGTCAGCACTGTAGCTGGTGGTTGAGGGCTGTATTAAATGAGGGCCCTTCCCATTCTGTAGCTCTCAGTCTTCTCATCTGTGATCTGCTCATTTTCACCAGTGAAACTGGGGATCTAGCAGGGAGAAGCTAATCCATGCTATGGAGAACCAAGAGTTAGTGCTAAGGGCAAATGCCAGGCTGTAATTGGGTTGCTAAGGCAACAGTCATTGAGCCAGCAAATTCCAGTGTTTTCTCCCATAGTCTCAAGTTTATTTTTTAGGAGCTGTATTGAGATTTAATTTACATGCCACATAATTCACCAATTTAAATTGTACAATTTAGTGTTTTTAGTAGGTCCACAAGGTTGTGCAGTCATCACTACAGTCCATTTTAGAATATTTTCATCACCCCAAATAGAAACCCCATACCCATTAACAGTCACTCCCCATTTTCCTCACCCCTCCAGCTTTAAGCAATCACTAATCTACTTTATTTCTCTAAGCATTTGCCTGAACGTCTCCTATAAATAGAATGATGTACCTTGTGACCTTCTAGGACTGGCTTATTCCACTTAGCATGTTTTTAAGATCAACCCAATTTGTAGAATATATCAGTAGGTCATTCCTTTTTCTGGCCAAGTAATATTCCCTTGTACAGATATACTACATTTTCTTTATCCATTCATCACTTAATGGAAATTTGGGTTGCTTCCACCTTTTGACTATGATAATGTTACTGTTATCATTTATGTGTACGTTTGTATGTGGATGCATATTTTCAGTTCCATTGGGGAAATACACTGGGAGTGGAATTGCTGGCTTTTGTGGTAATTCTGTGTTGAACCATTTGAGGAATTGCCAGACTCTTCTATAGTGGCTGCACCATTTTACATTCCCACCAGCACTGGATTGAGGGTTCCAGTTTCTCCCCCTTGTCACCAACGCTTGCTACTGTCTTGAATTCTAGATTTGCATTTCTCTGACGGCCAGTGGTGATGAATATCCTTTCATGTGCTTATTGCCTGTTTGTGTATCTTCTCTGGAGAGATGTCTATCCAAATCCTCAGCCCATTTGTTAATTGGACTTTTTTTTATTATTGAGTTATTAGAGTTGTTTATATAGCCCACGTATAAATCTCTCATCAGATATTTGATTTGCAAAATATTTTCTCCCATTCTGTGGGTTGTCTTTTCACTTTCTAGATTGTATTACACAGGTTTTCAATTTTGATGATGTTCCATTTATCTATTTTTTCCTTTTGTCATTTGTGCTATTGATGTCATAGCTAAGGAACCATTTCTTAACCTGGGCTCATGAAGATTAACTCCTAAGTTTTCTTCAGAGGATTTTATAGTTTTGGCTCTTACACTGAGGTCTGTGATCCATTTGGAGTTAATTTTTATATATGGTGTGAGGTAGAGACCTAAACTTCATTCTTTTGCATGTGAATATTCAGCTATCCTGGCACCATCTGTTGAAAAGACAATTCTCTCCCCCATTTAGTTGTCTTGGCACCACTGTTGAAAATCAATGGACTGTAACTTTGAGGGTTCATTCTGGACTCTCAGTTCTATTCCATTGATCTGTATGTCTGTGTTCTGGCACTGCCACACTGCCTCGATTACCTACAGCTTTTTGATTACAATACCTCACCTTTTTAAAAATAAGTAATATACAGTAAACTTCCAAATGTCAGGCATGTCCAACAGTGTCACTGTGTATCAAAGTAGCAATATGGATATAGGACATATTCATATGACTTAGTTAATAACTAAAAGTTTTAGTATTTCCAACTTGGGATCATGTGCCCCTTTTTTGGCATTATACACATTATCATCTTTGTCCACTGGGTGGACTTGTTATGGATCTCAGAATGCTGGGTCTAGCAAATCTCTTCAAGACCATCTAATGCTGGACCAGAAAGGTTCAGTGACCAGTCTGAAGGGCTTGTTACTCTTGGCCATATAGAATTTTATGTTCTACTTACAGAGAACTCTAAACTTCAGAGGTACAGACTTAAAATACAGAGAGCACTAAGCTTAGCCTAGCTGGATTGAACAGCAACTAGAAAAACATGTATTTCCACTTCTACCTGAAAATACATGTTTTTCTAGTTGCTGTTCAAAATGAATCTTTCACCAAAGGCCATCGTCAGTGCTTTGTAGATTAAGCTACTGATTTTGGCATATAAGGTTATTTAAAATCCTCTTTAATAGCCCAAGGTTCAGTGAGACCAAACAGAATCATGTATTGATTTCTTTTTTAAAAAAAATACTATTTTAAAAATTAATTTGGTCATAAAAAGCCTCCACTGTTACACCTTATTGCTTGTTCCTTTTATTTTCTGGATGGAAATATAGCTGAAGGTCAGGTCCTCCTTAATGAAACTGCCGAGCCAGACACTGAATAGGCTTCAGCTTGCCGTCAGATACAGTGTGCCTCATTATCATATGGGAGTATTTAATCCAAGCCAATAGGAAGCGCGCCCTGAGTTGTGACCCCCCTATTACAGAGTCTCAGCGCTTGCTTCTTGCCCTGACAAGTATAAAGTTGTATGCTGTGCTCGTGCCACTGCTGCCTGCTGTTAGAGAGAGAGTGATTGGGGCGTAAATGTTGCATTTGCTCCATCTGCAAGTGTTATAATAAGTTATTCAAAGCTCTTAACACAGGACCAACCAGAGCGTGCCTCCCTCTCGCTTCCAGCACGTTTTCCTGCCCATCAGATGGATGCTCCTCTGTTGGAGTCTTTGGAAGGTTCTGGTGTCTTTTGTTTTAATTGGTGGGCTACAGCCGACTCCTATGGTGTGATTTTCATTAGAGAGGGGCTGGAGAGAGGGAGTGTTGGAACCGTCCTCCAAGCCCAACCATGAATATTAAACATAATACAATTACAGCTTTCAGACCAATTATTTTTCTTTTCAATGGGCAAAGTTGATGAAATACTCACTAGATAAGGATTCACAGTATCTACCATTGGCTCCTCTTTGTCCCTGGAATCGGCTGTCTTGGCATGTTTTGGTGCCATTTGCTGTGCTACCTGTTTCCCAGCATCGAGTATTTGGTTCAAGGGCTGAGCCGACGACGGGCTTTGCCAAGGTGCACAGCATTCGGGCCGGTGCTGCGCGCTGTCAGATGTCCGAGGCAGGTACCTGTTTCTTCATGTGACTGAATGGCTTGGGTGGACTTAGCATACTGTGCTGTCTGCTGTTTCTGTTGACGAGAAGCCAGAGCGGTGCTTCTCTAAGGAGATTCAGAAAAATGCTTTTCCTTTTTTCTTATGGGAAGACGTTCAAGGCTGGTTTGGCCTATTTTTTTTTCCTTAGTGATATATAAGAGACTAAGGCTGTATCTTTTGGTTTATTTGTTTATTTTGTTTGGAGCCATCCATACTGGTATCTAAATACAATAGGAAAACAGATGGCAAACTTTGAACTTCTGGACCAAATTTGTGTTTGCCTTTGTCTCCTTAACAGCCAAACTGTAAATTATGGAGTATAAATATTCAACAGAGGGGCTCTTTATGGAAATCACCGTAGCAGAATAGACTCTGATTAACCAAATATGCACTGAAAACGACTTGGTAAACATTTCCGCTCCCCCTTCCCCAGTCCTTTTCAAGTTCCCATTCTGGCCTAAAGTCAGAGTTCCCTTTCCAGCATTTATACTTCTTCTCTCTCCTCTGCCCACATAGCCCGAGTTCTCTTACCTACACATGCCTGAAGAGGTGTGTCTGTAAGTGCTCCGAGAGACACCTTGGTTTTCAGAGTAGTCTTCATACTCTCTGCGTCTTTCTGGTCCCAGGTCCCTCACTGGCAGGACTGAATAGCATTTGAAGCAGCGACCTCTCTGTTCTCCTGCGTTGCCTTGTCAGTTCACATGGCCGAGCAGGAAGAAGAAACAGTCCCTCCTCCGTGTTCTCAAATGATGTGTTGTTACCATCCTATTTTATTTCACCTTATCTAAGAAGTAGATGGAAGTATTGTTTTTTAAATTATGAAACAGAACAGATGTATGGGAACATACAGAAGGTATGTGTACAGTTTCAAGAACAACAGAGAACGCCCGCACCTCCACCTCTCAGCTCAGGAAGCAGAGTGCGACCAGTAGCACTGAAGGCCTCCCAGTCACGGATGAATTCTTGTTTTTTAAACATGGCAGTGTCCGGAATAAAACACAAAAGCCTCCTTTATTGCCCTCATTCTTCTCCAAGGTAATTGCTGTTCATGTTCAAGTTATGTGCTTCCAGAACTTTGTCTTTAAAATTGTTTGTTTTATTTAAACAGGAAGTATGCACATTCACAATGGGACTGAAAAGCAAGGTAGCATAGAGGGCGAGGTGCATCCCTCTTCCCGAGCGGCCTTGTCAGCCTCCCTGATTGCGACTGCTCAATGCTGAGCGTTCTGCAGGGCGCGCCCACGCACGCACAGCCCAAATGTGTGTCCCCCGGCACATGCCTGTGTGCACGGCTGCCAGTCGGCCTGTGTGGTTCTGCCCATTCTCTAATGACTACGCCGGGTCCCACTGTATGGATGTACCGTAATTGCTTTAACTAGCACTCAGCTGATGAGCTAGTTAATCGTGCCACCTACATCCAGTCATTCTGATTCATGACGGCTTAAGTGTTGTTTCTAATTTTTCCTGTCAGTATAATTATCTTTCCTCAATAGGTCATGTCTTTTTCTCTCAGGCTGTTTTTAAGACCTCTTTGTGTTTTCCCATTTTTTAAGTTATACTCTTAGGTATGTATTTCTTTTTCTTTATTGATTAGTGTGCATTGAGTTGGGATGCATGTCTTTCACTAGTTCTGGGAAGACATCAGCTCTTAACTGTCTGCACTGTTTTCTCCTTCCGGGACCGTGGGCATATGCTGCACCATCCCTGTGTCCCTCATGTCTCTTAACACCCCCATTCTTCAGATTTTTCTTCTAATTCCCACATTCTCTGATCTGCTTCCAGCCAGTCTCCTGAATTTAATTTCAGGGACTATACTTTCATGCTTTTGTATTTAAAGCAGGAATCTCCACACTCCCCTCCCTGCCTTGGGTGGCCCTTCAGTGTGTTTGATGAACTCACTCACGGACCTGAGGCTGGCGCTTGTCAGCAGCCTCCCCCACCATGCTGGCAACTGAAGTCGCAGCTCACCCTCTCCCATCAGCTCAGGTCTGGGGGAAGTCACTTACTATGTGAACTCAGCAATGCCCTTAAAAGTTTGTTAGTTATATTTATCCAGCACTAGTAAGCATTTTGCAGTGGAAGCATCAACATGTTTGAAACAGAAGCCTCTTTTGCGACTAAGAGCAGTGCTTTGGTGACTGGCCTTGTGTCTGTGTGAAACATGTAGAGCTGCCTCCTAGAAGTGGAATTGCTGGCTCAGTGACGGGCGTGTGCTATTTGGTTGGATATTGCCAAGTCACTCCCTAAAGAAGGATTTCTGCTCACCTGAGCTGTCTAGGAGTACCTGTCCATGTCTTGCTGCCACACAGCGCCTCGGAGGGCATGTTATCAAACTTTACCTTTGCTGGGTAGACAGGTGACGGGTGGCACTGCATTGTAGTTTTACTGTGTAATTTCTCTTATTACCAGTAAACTTAAACATCTTACACGTGTTTAAAAGCCATCAGTATTTTTCTGTGAATTGCTTTTTCTTTTCTCTCAATTTAATAACGGGTTGTCAGTCTTTACTATTTATTTGAAGGCATTTATTATAACACATTAGCCCTCTTTGTGGCTAACATTTTCCTCAGTTTGTCATTTGACTTTCTGATTGTTCCCCTTCATAGGAAAAAGTCAAACCATTTTATGTATAGTTATCAATCTTTTCACCTTCTGGAGTTGGTTTTGTTTAGAAAGGCCTTCCCTCCTCTGAATCTTTTTTATAGTTTAATTATGTGTAACTCTTTGCGCCCTCTGTAATTTATTTTGTGTAATATAAGTAGTAGAGCTCCAAGTTAAGAAAATTATTACAGAGTATTTTGCCTCTAACTGCTATTACAAGTGGGTCATTTTTTTATTCTATTTTTTAAACTAGATTTTAGCATATAAATTTATATTTGACTGTATTATTGAATTCTCTGGGACTGTCCCTTCTCACTAATGAGAAGTCTACCCACTTCTTTCTGATTTTTATACTTTCATTTTTTCCTTTTGTCTAATTGTACTTGGTTTTTAAAAACCAGTGTAAATTAATGTGGTGAAAGTGGCCCACTGTTTCTAAAGGCAGCATCAGGAATGGGTGTGATGTTTCATCCCGTTTCTTTTGGCATCCATGGACATGACCGGCGGTTTTTCGTAGATTCTACTTGTCTCTGGCATCTCGCTATGGAGTCTGTTACTGAGATTGCATTCGGGTAAGCAGTTTTCTTGGAGTCTGTTGTTGAGATTTCATTCAGATATGTAGTTCTCTTTGAACACGCTTTCAGGGTTAGACTTTGGCAACAGAAAGCTGGCTTCGTGGAGAATTTGGGAGCTGTATCTCCTCCCTTTCCTAGGCTGTGGAACAGCTGCCTTAGCCCTGGAGGTAGCTGGTCCTCACAGGTCTGGCCAGTCACTTGTTCCTTTTTTGCAGGGACTGTTGCCCCTTGCTGGCTTCCTCAGTGTATTTGTTATTTTATCTACTTGGATTTTCTGTCCCCTGGGTATTTGTTTTGATAATTCTTATTTATTTTCCCAGAAAGCCATTTATTCATTTAAGTTTTCAGATTTGGAGATTTTTTAAAATTAATTCAAGAAACAGAAAACCTGAAAAGATTATAGGGACTAAAGAAACAATTACAAAGACAAAAACAGGCTGGGTGCAGTGGCACATGCCTGTAATCCCGGCACTTTAGGAGGCTGAGGCAGATGGATTCTTTGAGCCCAGGAGTTCGAAACCAGCCTGGCAACATGACAAAACCGTCTCTATTAAAAAAAAAAAAAAAAAGTAGCCGGGCAGCACATGCTTGTAGTCCCAGCTACTTAGGAGGCTAGACGATCATGTGAGGCTAGGAAATTGAGGCTGCAGTGAGCGATGGTGCCACTACCTTCCAGACGGGAGTGAGACCCTGTCTTTAAAATAATAGTAAAAAACAAAACCTGTACAAAAGAAATTTGATCCCTGGTTGTTTTTTCCAGGTTAGTCTGACCAAACATTGAGTAAACTGCCCCCTTCACTGTCATAAAGTGCTCTCAACTCATGCTTTTTGCCTTGAAATCTGCCTTGTCTAGTATTAAAATTGTAACATCTTTTCCTCCTCGTGTGCACATGTGTTTTTCATGCGTACCATGTGTTTTTACTTTGTGATCCATTGGCAGCTCTTCTTGTTAATAGGTAGGTTTGCCCTGTGTGCCTCTGTGGACCCAGCAGACACCTGAGGTCCCACTTAAGCCATCTGTCTTCTTGTTTGGTATATTGCTATGCCACTTCCTTTCAGAGAGTATCCCAGGTAGTTCACTGTGTGTCCTTTTCTGTTAAAGAAAAAAAGTCTTTATTATGCCTTCCAACCTGGTAGCTAAGCTATGTTTAGAATTTTTGGTTCAAAATAATTTTCCCTCAGAACTTGGAAAATCGGTGGGGGTGTGTGTGTGCGCGCATGTGACTGAGGGCACAGGACAGGTTTCACATCTTTTGGGTCAGACATGCGTTTCTGATCACATTGAATCATATATCCTTGTGTTTGTCCTGTTCCCAGATGGAGGGTAGGGTCTTTTCAGGGCAGGGCTGTCTTTTTCCACTTGCATCGTGGGGTCTCTTAAATGCATCTTTACAGTTATTACATGTAATGAATTGGATTTACTTTTAGCCTTTGTGGCTTATCGTGGGAACTAAGTATGGTGGTAGTTGTAGTGGATGAGAGATTTCTATCCCATTATCTTAATTCACCCTCGTGAAACATTCAACATATATCAAAAGCAGTTTTTAAAGAGGTTCTTAAAGAAATATGGATTATTATAAGGCAAGTAATTATTTCAAGAAGTGACTGCACAGAGTGCACACCCCCTTATCCCTGCTCTGCTGTGTGTAGTCAGGTATAAAGGCGTTCCCTTCCTCAGCTCCAACAAGACAGTGATGAACTCACAAAGTCGAGTGAATTTTCCTAACGGGTGAGGAGCCGGGTGTCTGGCTGTGTAGCTCTTGCCCTTAACAGGTGGTTTTACCCACAGCAAACTTACTGTGCCGGGCAGCACAGCTACTGCTGGGACAGGTTTCTTTCTCAGGCCAACCCGCTTGTGCAGCCACAGAGCCAGGCAGATCTCAGCCTCCTCCTGAGTGACGCAGGTGCCCCTTCCCTGTTAAGCAGATCAAGTGGGCAGCCACTATCCTTGGCCTGCGTCTTTCTTGCTCCATGTGCTTTTAAACCATTCTGATTAGACGGTCGTAGGTCCTCCCTGACAGTGTACTAATTAGGAGATAAAAGTCTGATATTATTGATGTTTGCAGCTGAGTTCTTTCATAGCAGCGTTGTGCACAGACCAGCACAGCGGAGGAGGAGTTTGTCATTTCAAGTTTTGACACTAACCCCATTTCCCTTCTGTGCTCTTCTTGGGCCTGTCCAGGGTGAGGATCCATGACCTCCGCACCGGTAACATCGCACTGTCACTCTCCGCCCACCAGCTTGGGGTCTCTGCTGTGCAGATGGACGACTGGAAGATCGTCAGCGGAGGCGAGGAAGGCCTGGTGTCCGTGTGGGATTATCGGATGAACCAGAAGCTGTGGGAGGTGTATTCTGGGTAAGATGCATTCTAGACACTCTTGGGAGTTTCTAGTAGGAACAGGGAAGGCAGCCCCAGTCAGCCTGCACCAGGCACAGTGCTAAATGTGCTAAATTTGCTGGGTAAACCCTCACTGTGACCCTAGGAGCCAGCTGCTGGACCAGCACCACTCTGCAGAGGAGGAAACAGGCTTGGAAATGGTGCTGGTCAGTAGGGATGCAGTTCCTGTCTCTGACATCATTCAGATCGCCACAGTTCATACGCAGCTTTCTCTAAGAATGAAACTACTATTTAGGATGCCTCCATCTTAATAAACAGAAAAGGTGACTCAGAAACATAGGAAGCTCACTGAGCTAGACCATGAGGTGACACCCCACCTGCTCACAGGTGGAAAGCAGGGCTGGCCCAGCCTGCCGTCCTCCACTCGAGCCCGTCATGGGTAACCGTGGTCTTCTGCCCGTTGCATAGACTTCGCTCATGATGTTTAGATAGAAGAGCACTTAGGACCGAAGGGGTTCAGGCTCCAACAAAGGAGAAATTTGTCATCATTTCCACCTTTAACACCACTATTCGAGATCTAAATAGATACTATCCTCAGCACAGGCCGATGGCTTCACAGATGTAGGTTTCAGCCAATGGCACCTAACTAGTTAAGACATTTTCATTGAGCCTGGCCCCTGATCTTTAAAGCAGCAGCCCAGGGTAGGCTCGAGGCCACCACGTCTACCTGGCCCCTCAGGCCTTGAATAGGAGACGCTGCTTTTGAGACAGGTGGGGACAGAGGCAACCGGCCCTCTCCCTCACTGCCACTGTGAAGACATTCGGCCAGGCATGGTGGCATGTACCTGCGGTCCAAGCAACTCAGGAGGCTGATGGGGGAGGACTGCTTCGTGGAGCCCAGGAGTTTTGAGGCTGCAGTGGTTGTGCCACTGTACTCCAGCCTGGGGAACAGAATGAAACCCCATCTCTTTAAAAAAAAAAAAAAAAAAATAGATTCTGGGCCAGTGGGTTATGAGCATGACAACACAGATGAGCAGAAACAGGGCGAGGCCCTCGCGCACGGACTGAGACTCGCTCCCCGCGTCCTGCGAATCCAGATAAACGCAACCTCAGAAGGCGAGGCCCTCGTGCACGCACTGAGACTCACTCCCCGCGTCCTGCGAATCCAGACAAACGCAACCTCGGAAGCAGCATAGTCTTCCTTCAAGTGCAACGGCAGTAATTTGACATAAGTCTCCACGGGGCGGCAGGGGTAAATGCAGAATGGGCTTCTTCCTTGGAGGGCGGTGCTGGTGAACACTGTGGCCAGCAGATTTTATCAGACACAGCCCAGGTCCCGCCCAGGCTGCCCCTCGCTGTGGCTGTCCTGTCCCCAGAGGCCTCAGCCCTTTTTCTGACTTCCATGGTGATGCAGTAGATTGCCACCAGGTGGCGTCAAATGGCAACTAAAACTCCTGCAGCAAAATTCCAGGAAGCATTTGCCCTGGAGGAAAACCTAGTGTTTGTTGTAAAGCATTGACTGGATCCGCCATCCAGGTCGCTGGGAATGTCACCAGCCCCAACTCCAGCAGCTCTCATTTTTCTCTCTGCAAAGCTTCACTCCCTGGGACAGGCCACTGAGATGAAGCCTGTGTTACGGATGGCCTTCCCCAGGGTGTGGTCCTGTCCTAGCACTGCCTCTGTCCCTCACGCGGTCACTGTTTTCAGCAACACAAGGCTCACAGACACACAGTCTCCTGCCCAGACCTCACTGACTTGCTCAAGTCCTTACCTGCGGTGCCTGCTGCCAGGCCCGAGTCGCTTATAGCCGCGGGCTGGCTGGCCTTTGGTTGCTGTCATGTCCCTCCTGCTGTCTACTTCAGTCTCTCCAGCCCAGGTCCTCTCAGGGTTCTCCCTTTGGTCCTCACCTGCCTGACAGGGCACCATGAGTCCGCTAGGCTGCAGGCCTCCACCAAGCCTGCCCTCCCTCTCTCCCTCCGTGGGGCTTTCTCATCCTCCAGGCCCCATGCCAAGTCTGCCACCACTCTCCTCCTGTGGGTGTCCCCACCCCGGGGAGGCAGGGCTCCAACTGCTCCCCAGCTTCCCTCCCAAGAGTCCTGTGCGTTAGCCAAGGGGTTCAGCTCCAGCCATCCTGGGATCAGCCACACAGGCCTTGTCCCTCCTGTGCCCCCTCCTGGCAGACCCTTGCAGCCTGCCGCACCTCCTGCTGCTCCTCCCAGCGCTTCATTCTGGGTCACACATTCTTTGTAGTTTGTAAGGTCCCTCATGCTTCAGAAGCATTGGTCACATTTTCTGGGACTGCATCTTACCTTCTTCACTAGCTAGGGCCCTCCCTGGGGCAGACATCCACCTGGATGAGACATTTTTAATCCAGCATCTCCTAGCTCCGTGCCGTGACCATGGCAGGTACTCCACGAAAGGTTCAGAACCAACACAAGCCTCTGTTCAACAAACTTAGAACCATTTTGTTCCAAGATTTCCCGAACGTGCTTTCACCACCCAGGGTACATGCATCACTGCAGCCCTGTGAGCAGGTGGAGGCGCCTTTAATGGACCGACACTTAACACGCCCCCGGTGCCCTCTAGATGATGGGGCGCCTGGCTGGGAGAGCTCAAGGGACTTGCCCAGGGAGGCAGCAAGGGGCCAGTCTGTTGCATGTGGCTGATTTGTCTCCAGTAGGATGTGTCCAGAGTGTACTAGGTTGCTGGGGTAGATGCCAGCATGGGTACGGGGCACATAGACCTGTTTACAGAGTTGTGCCGAGTGTGGCCTTGTCACCTGAGCTTTGGGAACTGAGGTGAGACACTGCTCCCTCCTGTGTAAAAGAGAAGCTTAGCTTTGTGGGTTCTAGAATCCCTGCAGCTCTGAAGCCCCAGATCCGCAGCAGCAAGGGCAGGCGTACGCAGGCCCCACGGACGTGGCCTTCTGAGCTCTCTCCCGCTGCCTTCCAGACACCCCATAAAGCACATCTCATTCAGCAGTCGCAGCCTCATCACGGCCAACGTGCCCTACCAGCCGGTGGTGCGGAACGCTGACCGGGACAGCTTCACTCCTCACAGGAGGTAAGCGGTGGGCAGGGCTGGATCTGCCCATGTTCAGAAGCAACCATCTTAGTTTGACTGATGTATAGAATCCCCCTCCCTGCAACCCTGTAACACACTGCATCCTATGGGCTATACCGTCAGGCAGGGCCTGCTTTTCTAGGAATTGGGAACATACACGTGGATGCTGACCTATACTGAGCTCCCAGCATCTGATGCGGGACAGCCCTGTGGGGTGCGTCCACTCTGTCGGCTGCATAGAGAGGGAGGGAAGCCATAGGCTGAGAGGCCTGCTGTGCTTAGAATCCAGTCATGGGGGTGAGACCCCATCCTCTTGAGTCGAGTCCTCGCACTCAGTCTACTGGGTGACTTGGCTGCCAAGCAAGAGACGCCCCCTGCCCAACCCCCTTGCAGGCCTCTGTCATTAGATGTGGCCTGGCCTCCTTGCTTCAGTGCCTCGCCCTGTGACACTCGCTGCGCCCACTCGCTGACCACTAAGCCCGGGACTGTGAGTGACTGATACTGTGTGCCAGAGGACACCTTTGTGAAGATGAACCTCTGTCTGGTCTCAGGCGAATGCGGCCGTGGCGAGGGCCAGCGAGGCAGCCCTGACCTGTCGTTCTCTTTGTGCTCTCTCTAGACACCGGGGGCTGATCCGCGCCTATGAGTTTGCGGTAGATCAGCTGGCCTTCCACAGCCCGCTCCCTGCCTGCCGTTCCTCCTGCAACACCATGGCCACTCACTACTACGACCTTGCACTGGCTTTTCCCTATAACCATGTTTAGAGAAGTGCCTCAGCTGGGAGCAAGGAGAAAAATGGGAAGAACCAGTTTTATCCGTCTTAAAACCACAGGCAGCTCTGCACAGGGGAAGAAAGCAGCCCTAGGCACGGTGCCTGACACACGCGTCTGCCCGATTGCCCCCGGCACCTAGGAAAGCTGCCGTTTGCTGGGGCTCAAGTCCCACATGCTGCCGACTCAAACGTAGCCCAGCCGTGGCACCCCCAGCCATCCGGCCACCCTGGCCTCGGATCCCTCACGCCGCCTTGGGGCTCTCGCTGAGGTCCCACACGGCCCCTGCTCGGCCTCTTTCCCCTTTTCCTCTGAGGATGTTCGGATGGGCCTGTCCCTGGCCTCCAAGGCGGGATCTCCACATCCGTTTCCCTGTATTTACTTAGGGTGCTCTTCTGCGACCTCGCCACCACCACCTCCCAGCATCAAGCTGGTAGGGCCGTACTTTCTCTTCACAGCTTTTACCACGGTTTATAATTATATACTTACACAGTTTAGTCATTAATGACCCTTTTGCTAACTATTGTGTCTATGATATGTGATATAAAGCAACTATTTTCTAAATATTGACTAAGCAGCCATCAAGATGAAACAGGACAGGAGAAAACAGAGCTGCCATTTCCAAAGCATTCCGGAAGCAAGCCATGGCCTTACTGTTGATTTTCACCACTTCTAAACATAATGGCGTCCACCTACTATACCCTCAGAATATCAAAGCAAAAACTGATGATAGAACTACAAAGAGAAATAAAATCCATTCTCACAGCAGGCGATCAGCAGACCAACTCAGTGAGAAAAACTTAAAAGATCTGGAGGATTTACTTAATATCCCTAACAAGCTGGATCCAGTAGGTGTGTAGAGAATTTCAGACACACGTAGACCATGCACAAAAGACTACCACGTATGAAGGCCACGGAGAACATCTCAGATGCGCAAAGATTCGCACCATAAAGTCCACATTATAGAACCTCCCCGCACCGTGACGCATTGCACCCTGTGGGCTACACCCTCAAGCAGGGCCCTGCTTTTCTAGAAATTGACCCCAATGCAGAATCGCGAGAAATCAACAAAAAGCAAAATAGACACTCCCGAGTTAACTTGGACTTAAAAAGGTTACTAAAAACAAAATATAAACTCACTAGACTGGGTTGACAGTAAAAGCGCCGAATATAAAACCCAGGGGATGAGGCTGGAAGGGACTGAGAGGAGCCGTGACCTCGGCTCAAGGCAGCAGCAACCCCAAAGCAAGCAGAGGGAAGAGTTTAACTCAGGACAAAAACAGATACTGATGGAATAGAAAACCAATAGCTAATAGCCAAAAGCAGGTTTCTGTGGTGGTGTTTTCTGTAGGTGGAGTATTGCTCTGTCACCCAGGCTGGAGTACAATGGCCTGATCTTGGCTCACTGCAACCTCAGCCTCCCAAGTAGCTGGGATCACAGGCGCCCACCACCAAGCCCAGCTAATTTCTGTATTTTCAGTAGAGACAGGGTTTTGCCACGTTGGCCAGACTGGTCTCAAACTCCTAACCTCATGATCCGCCTGCCTTGGCCTCCCAAAGTGCTGGGATTACAGATGTGAGCCACCACACCTGGCCCAAAAGCACTGTTTAAAAAAAAAAAAAAAAAAAACTGGATAAAACAAAAAGGTACAAGGGGCTAAGAGAAAAGGAAGTGATGAGGAGGTAGGAGAAGCACCTTTCGTGTGGGAATCGTTCGCCCACACTCATCCCAGAAAAAAATAAGTCCTCAACTGCACATGTGTATGTTATCAGAGGGAAGTACTTGCCATTACTCAAAAGCCTAGAACTTTCAAGTCATGAAGGTTTTGGATCAGATTGCTTAAGATAGCCATTCCACATTCATCTCCAAATACACAGGGGAACGGAGCAGACAGCGACTGGGAAGCATCACCTCCCTGTCCAGAGAGCGCTGCTTTCTTTCAGCCCCTGCCTTCCTGCGAGGCAGATGGACCAGAGGGTTTTCTGCTTCCTTTCAACCAGATGGCTTCCTAAATGGAGAGAGCCTGTAGGTAGCAAATGCAGGATTTTGTTTACTTTTGTTGTCGTCACGGGTGGTCAGACTGCTCACTGGTGACCTCGCTCTATAAGCTTTTCTTCGAGCCCGCCTTTTCCCTCTCATAGTCTTAATGCATCTGGACCACTGAGGAAAATGTTTTTCTTTTCAAAAAGCAGCCCCGTCCAGTCTGCGTTCGCAGTTTTATTTTGCAGGTACATTCTCCCTTCCTAACTTTGCAGCAATTAGAGATAACAAACTTTAAAAGACATTAGACCCAGAATTCGGCCAGCCAGCAGCTGGTCCAGCATAAAAATGTCACAACTGCAGCCCCTCCCACGCCAAAGCCTGTTCGTAACGCACCTGCTATTCATGAAAGTTGCCTGGGTCTTGTAAAGGAGATTGATTGAACCCAAACTGTAATCTTCAAGCATGCCAACTTCAGGCAGCGTTTTCTGCTGCAAACCTGAATGTCCTGGAATAAATCACACTGCCAGAGAAAGGACAAATGCTTCTTGATAAGCCAACATTTATCCAAATTAAGCCACATTACCTTTATCCAGACCCTTTCACAAGTTCTGAGTTTTTAGGGATGAATCCTCTCCTTTAGTCCCCTCAAAGACTTCTCCATCTGTGGCTCCCCCAAAGGTAGAAGAGACTCAAGCATGCTGAGGGGAGCTGGGCGGAGAAACACCGAAGATCTCATGTCTCACCTCAAAACACTGTCGGACTTGCTTTCTACTTTATTATGTCCGTGTTGTTCTGATATTAAATGCTTTGAAAGCGTTTATTGTGAAGTTATTTTAGCACTCAGGCAAGGCATACAGTGATAACCCTGGTATGCCACAGTTCCAGCTCTCTTCCCACCCCCTTGAAATCTTACCTCCCACCATGGGAGGCTCCTAGCCCAGGATCCAAGAAACCCACAGCATTATACAGTAAGTCCTCACCAACTGTCTTTAATAAGGTATTCTTAGAAACTGCAACTAAGCAAAATGATGTATAATGAAACTAATTTTGGCTGGGTGCAGTGGCTCATGCCTGTAATCCCAGCGCTTTGGGAGGCCAGGGTGGGCGGATCACCTGAGGTCAGGAATTCAAGACCAGCCTGGCCAACATGGCGAAATCCTCTCACTACTAAAAATACAAAAATTAGCCAGGTCTGGTAGCATGCACCTGTAATCACAGCTACTTGGGAGGCTGAGGCAGGAGAATCACTTGCACTGGAGAGGCGGAGGTTGCAGTGAGCCGAGATCGCACCACTGCACTCCAGCCTGGGCGACAGAGCGAGACTTTGCCTCAAAAAAAGAAACGGCAACTTTAAGCATAATGATGTATAATGACACTAATTTTACTGAAGGCTAATTAATGTAAAAGAGTTAAGTTCCCATGGCCTATTTATGGCCATAAAAACATCACCAAACTAGAACTTTAAACCAAACACTTGTAATATTAAACATTCAATAAATGTGAGATATACATACGTTTAAGAAAAATTACTAACAACAAGGTAATTATTTACCATTTTTGGTGACTCGGTGCTGGCAGCTGCAGCGCTGGTAGGTTAAATCACGAAATGTTTGCAAAGCAGAAATTGTCAGGAGCACCTCCTTCCACCACACAGGTCACACACCACAATGAACCGGTTCACTGGGCACTTCTGGACGGCGTCTTACTATAGTGCATGTGTATGATTATGTGAGACTGAATTTTTATTTTACGATCATTTTTATTCAGTCCTCTCATTTTCCAACTCAGTTATTCCAGTTCAAGGTGGTGGGTGACCAGAGCCTCTCCCAGAGGCCCAGTGTGCAAGGCAGGGACCCATCCTGGACAGGACACCCTCCCACCACTGGACACACACACTCAGACCGCAACCATTCAGACACCAACAGACTTCATGTGCACATCTTTGGGGTGTGGGAGGAAACCAAAGTGCCCAGAAAACTCGCACAGACGGGCAGGACGTCCAGACTCCACACAGACAGTGGACCCAGCCAGGAATCAATTTAGTTCTCAATGTTATAACAGAATGACATTGAATGAAACTATGTTATTCAAGGACCTGCTGTGTATGAAACGGTGCATGAGGGCATTTTCTGGGAAAAAGCATGGTTACCTCTCATCAGATTCTAAAAGGGCCCGCAGCCCCCCTGAGAATGTCATCTCTGCCACTAGAGTGCGTTCTGTAACCCAAGCCCTGTGCTGCCCTGGTCCTGCTGTTGCCCAGGCAATAATTCACGTTTCAGAGACACTCCAGGGACGGCGCCACCTTCTCCTACCAAGCAGAACTCCCTGCCCCAGCTGAACGCTAGGGTTTCAGCTGACCAGACGGAAAGTGAATTTCCTCAGGAGAAGGGCTTGGTCCTTTCTGAAAGGGACGGCTGACACCCACAAGATGAAGTCCTTCACTCCCATCCCACCTCTTGAGAGCTGGAGGTCCTGCGTTTCAGGAGCTAGCACTTCTCACCCCATGTTAGAGGCAAATGCTTGTCGCAGCAAACCCACTTTGCTTACAGTTGCAGAGAAACGGCTTCCCCCAGTGAGGGGTCAGCCTTCTCATGACAATGGCCCAGTGGCTGCTATTCCAGGCAGGCCACCACAGGGGCTCCCACAGGGCGGTCTCCTGCTGCCTGACGGAGCCTCCGCTCTGAGCAGCAGCTGCGGTAGCAGTGAGCTTTCAGCGCTGGCTGGCCGGCCGGCCGGCCGAGGTGCTGCAAGCCACACAGGCCTGTCCGCGTCACCGACGAGGCCAGGCCAGATGGTTACCTGGCTACCGCTGCAGGGGCCTGCGGCGACTTGGACTAGGGCTGCCTCTAATGTGCGATGGCACAGTCCCTCTCACTGGGCTCTGGCGGGTGCCTTGTTGTCCCCAGCCCACTTTCGGCTTCTGATGCCGAGCGTGGGCTTCCAGAAGCAGCCGTTTGACTGCTCTGCACCGGGGGGCTCTTTCTTTCTCCGCAGCTGAGCTGTTGCCGTGTCTCTTCTTCCCTTGCCCCCCAATGCCAGGGCAAATGCTGCCTTTTCATTTCTCTAAGACAGACATGGCAGCTAGCTCCTCAGCGGGCCCCTCCACCACTGCCACCCCATCACAGCCACTCTTGGGGCGCTGGCCCTTCCTCTGTGAGACCGGAGCCCAGTCCCTCGCTGATTTGGTCAACAAACAGATTAGAGAGCCGAGCAGCCACCACGTCCTCAGAGTCATGAGTCCTCCTCGGACCAGGCTCGTCCACCACCAAGCCCCTGCTGACTGCCACGTGCAAATTCTGCAGGACAGAGACGACACTAGTGCGCGGGGAGTGCAGTTCCGCCCTGGCTCCCCCTACTCAGCTCTTCCTGGCTTTCCCAAGGTCGCTGTGTGGGAGGACAGCCTGCAAGGCAGGTGTTTGCAAATGGCTTGCCAAGGCAACTTGTATTTTTAACTCTCCATCAGCCTACTTAAGTCACACGGTGCCGTTTCCAGCAGAGTTCAGCCTCAGCCTCGTTAACTGCAGGCAGGTGAGGACAGGTTCCACTGCCCTGTGACAAGGATCAGATCCACAGATGACCTGTCTCCCATTAGCAAAGTGTAAAAAGAACCTTCCAGTCCCTTGGCCCAGAAAACATTAGCATTGTTTTGTTAAAGTCTAGCAATAATTCATTCCCTAGGAGGGTATCTGGCCGGCGCTGGAAGCTGCCTCATCTTACTCCGCTCCCTTATCCATAATTCATGCTTAACGTGGCTGCAAAGTGTCCCCTGAGCTGCTCAGATTACATTTCCATCACACAGCCCTTTTGTAAACCTCCCAAATTACAGCGTTTGTGTCAAATTGCCATATTCTTTCAACATCCAAAAGCCAACCTTTCCCCTTGGTAATACGGCAATATTAGTACAGCTCGCTTTAGACTATTCCTGGCAGATGGCTGAAGAGTATGGACAGAGGTGACCTCCCCTGGTGTCCAGCAGGCAGAAGATGCCGCCCCTGCTCAGCCTTCTCCACCTACGACCTGTGGCCTTCAAAGGACAAACATCAGCTTTCTTCAAATATTTGACCTAGTGTTGATTTCTGCCTAGTTCCTTTTAGTCACGGGTGTCATTTCTGACGGAAGGAAGGCTGTTAACCCGTGTATGTGGTTATCACTCACCTGCTGACCAGGTTTCAGGGCAAACACATCACCTCCTTCGGGCTGGCAGAGTGGAGGTGCCCCAGTCATTCAGTTCCTGTCCCCATCCAGGGAAGAGAGGGGCTTGCTGCACTTGGGGGAGGGTCTGTGAGGCCAGAAATCCCCTCGTGGGCACGCCCCATTGTCCAGCAGGTAACGAGAGCCATTTCCAAACCACCTGCCTCCAGCCCGAGGCACAGACCAGTGCCCAGATGGTGGGGCTGACCAAGATCGGTGCCCGGAGGAGCAACCCTTGGTCTCTGTTGATCAGAGGCCAGCAGCCCCACAAGACGCATCAGCCTGCCCCTTCTGGGAGCAGGTTTGCACCAACTCGTCGCCAACCCTGATGGCTCCCGGGATGCCACAGACAATGCCAGGAGCCAGGCAGGAGAGCGCCAGGTGATTTCTGCATCCACGCTCTGGTGGAAATGAGCCCTAACCCTGCCAATTAGAGGACACCCTCAGTGATTATGCACAAATGAACTTGCTTCTGAGTGGTGTGGATTGGGCTCATGGTGACTCAACCTCATTTTAATTAGCTGTTTAGATAAGCGGTGGCCCAAAGCTTCAAAGACATCAGGCAGCCCTCAGTGGCCTGAACAGGGGAGCACGTTTGATGCATGCCCATCATAGCCACATCTCCCAAACTAAAACTCGGGGCACGGGGGCTGACGGAAAGTGATTTATTATTTATAAAAACACTTCACATTAATGAAGTGTCTTTGTTGAAAAGAACCAAATCCAAGCAAACTGGGAGAGTCCCAGAAAGCCTGGGGCCTCTGGTGGTGGTGCCAGTGTCCCTCCTGCTCAGTGGTACCAGGGATTGTCCCGCTCACATGGGCAAGGCAGGGCAAGGCAGGGCAAGGCAGGGCAGGGCAAGGTGTGTGGGGGCTGGGAGAGGGCGGTACTTACGGTAAGGCCGATCCCCACCAGGCTGTCCTAGTGACTTTCTAGGTGCCTTCTGGTGGCAGCCAGGGGATTAAGAGGCTCCCAAGCAGCAAGAGAAGGCAGGGAGCAAGGGTGAGGGGGATCGCGTCCCACTTCCCTCCAGAGGAAACCACCTAGGATCCACCTGGAAGTCCCAGGGCTTTGTCTCTCCCACGACGTAGCCAGCACTTGAGGGCAGGAAACAGAGACCTCTGTGTTTGCCCTGCAGCTTTCTTTTTTTTTTTGAGACAGAGTCTTGCTCTGTTGCCCAGGCTCAAGTGCGGTGGCGCAGTCTCGGCTCACTGCAGCCTTCACCTCCCAGGTTCAAGTGATTCTCCTGCCTCAGCCTCCCGAGTAGCTGGGACTACAGGCGCTCACCACCATGCCCAGCCTAAATTTTGTATTTTCAATAGAGACGGGGTTTCACCATGTTGGCCAGCCTGGTCTCAAACTCCTGACCAAGTGACTCATCTGCCTCGGCCTCCCAAAGGCACAGGCATGGGCCACTGCACCTGGTCTGCCCTGCAGCTTTGAGTGCTGAATGGAGTGCTAGACTGAGAAGCTGAGTTCTGGAGGTGATTTCAGACCATGCAATTTCACTGTCCTGAAAAGACTGAACCTGCCTCCAGCCACCAACCTGCAGAGAGCAGAGGCCTCAGGAAAGCCTGGGGTGGCACACGCTGCTGTCTGGTGTCCACCAGGCTCTACCAGGTGCTTACAATGACAATGACAGCACAGAGTCAACAGCCTCTCAGCGGCAGCTTGGTACCTGCCCAGGGGGTTGTGCGCATTAACCGAAGGCTGAGCCTCCCCAAGCCACGCTCACTTTCCCGGGGCCCTTTGCCTGCTCCCTGGGTGGCCGGTCGGTCGCCTGGCCCTTTAGCTCCCTGTGCTGCTTGCCTGTGTTTTTAAATTTAAATCCTGATTTCAACTCATCCTAAGCAGCATCCCATGGACTCCCTGGCATGGGGTAAAGTTCCTTTCTTTCTTACACATATTAAAAGAGGAATACACCTGTTGAAGTCAGTATTCATCCATGGAACACCCAGAAGAACACTCTCAGGCACCTCTTGAGGGGGCAGGGGCATGGGAGCCCTCGGGGAACAGGTTTTATGCAGCTTAGCTCCATGGGAACGCATCCAACAATTATTGTTTCTGCCTGCTGTGCCCACCATTGCCTGAGATGTGACAACTGTCCGCAAGCATGTGGTCAGGGGTCCCTGGTCTGAGGCTGAGAGAGGAGGCTCCCCTGCAGGCGCTCCACTGCATGGGGTTCCCGCTGAACCACACCAGGCTCGACGCTGGAGTGGAGAAGGGTGCCTCGGTACCATCTGGGCTCCGGGCATTTGCAGCCTTAAGCACAAGCACAGGCCACTAGAAGAGTGTCCAGGGGCTGCGCTTATGATGTGCTGGACCGAATGGACTCCCTGAGCCTTTAAAGTGGCAGGGTGTGGCCCAGCGCTGTGGCTCACGCCTGTAATCCCAGCACTTTGGGAGACAGAGGTGGGTGGACTGCATGAGCTCAGGAGTTCAAGACTAGGCTGGGAAACATGGGGAGACCCTGTCTCTACTAAAAATACAAAAGTTAGACGTGTGGCAGAGGGCGCCTGTAGTCCCAACTACTAGGGAGGCTGAGGGAGGAGGATTGCTTGAGCCTGGGAGGCAAAGTTGAAGTGAGCTGAGACTGCACCACTGCACTGCAACCCTGTGATCAAAAAATAAAATATAAAATAAATATAAAAATAAATAAAAGAAGGAGCCTGCTGAGCGAGGGCCAGAAAAGCAGAGTTGCCCTGGGCTCATCACTTCCTCTGTTCACAAGTCTCCACCTGGAACCTCGCAAAACAGACACTGAAGGCTTGTAAATATCACCATTTACAAAAAGTGGAGTTGTCAATAGCAAAGACTTGGAACCAACCCAAATGCCCATCAATAATAGACTGGATAAAAAACGTGGCACATATGCACCATGGAACACTATGCAGCCATAAAAAAGGATGAGTTCATGTCCTCTGCAGGACCATGGATGAAGCTCGAAACTGACACAAGAACAGAAAACCAAACACTGCATATTCTCACTCATAAGTGGGTGTCAAACAGTGAGAACGCATGGACACAGGGAAGGGAGCATCACACACCAGGGCCTAGGGGGTGGGGGGCTAGGGGAGGAATAGCAGGGGGTGGGGGGATTGGGGAGGGATAGCATTAGGAGAAATACCTAATGTAGATGACAGGGCAATGGATGCAGCAAACCACCATGGCACGTGTATACCTATGTAACAACCCTGTGCACGATCTGCACATGTACCCCAGAACTTAAAGTATAATAAATACATTTTTTTTTAAAGTGGAGTGAACTAAGAATGCTGACGCACACATTTGCTTACACATGCGATGGCTCGGGAAGGACGCCTAAGGCAGCAGCTAACACACCCGCCTCTGAGAAGGGAGTCTGGGGCTGGGGTCAGGCAGACTCCACGGCCTGCCTTTTCACACCTTTTAAATTCTGAACTGCAAGGCGTGAGCTTGTAGTAAAGAAGATAAAGCACACTTAATATCAAAACTATGAAAATGTCAAGAATGCAAATAACAGCCACTGCCAGTTATCAAGAGACCTCTCTTGGGAGGCTGGTACACCACCACCCAGGGAGGGTCAATAAAGGAACGGGGCGTTTCGTGAACTTAAGCTCCAGAAAGAGACCTGGAAAGCCAACGCTTGCCAGCCTTGCACAGCGATGGGAACATGTTATCCAGGGTCCTTAATGCCACATTCATGAGCTGGCGGCCTACACAGGGAGTTGGGGAAGTCACACTCAGCAGGCTGTCCCAGTGCCTCCAGGACACAGCTCTCCAAGCCCCATAGGTGCCAGCCTGCTGCTGACTCCAGGCCACCACGACCAAGACCTTTGTTTTCCTGCCCCCAGCTCTAGCCAGTCCCCAAATCGAATGGTGATAACTGAAGTTGTCAGAGACACTTACCTGGGCCAGACACCTACCCAGCTTCCATTGCTGCTGCTTCCTGGAGGATTGCAAGGCCCTGGGTCCTGGAACTGGCCCAGGACTGCCAGAAAGAGCCAGGGGCACAGCCATGGCAGACCCCTTGGGGAGGAGCTGGGAGTCCCCGGTCAGCCAGCCAGGTCCTGACTCTCCCCGCCGTGCCCATGGACCAACAGAGTGGGCTAGGGGCATCCCCGCAGCAGGCACAGGCTCGGGGCTCCAGATGTTTTCTCCATCAGTCTACGGATGTGGCTGTGACAGTGCGGAGGCCCCCCTGCCTGAGTCCTGGCCACCTCAGAAGCCCACGCACAGCCGGAGCTGCTTCTCCTTAACTGACTCCCTAGGATGGAGAAGGCGGATGGGTTCCCGGGACTTACACAGGGAGAACGGCAGATACTTTATGAAAAATAAACAAAAGAAAGAGAACACTCCTTCTGCCAAACCAATCTTTTCATATTATTTAGGCTGGGTGTGTGTGGTGGCTCGCACCTGTAACTCCAGCACTGTGGGAGGCTGAGGCAGGAGGATCGCCTGAGCCCAGTTGTAAGAGACCAGCCTGGGCAACATATTAAGATTCTGTCTTTGCAAAAAATGTGAAAGCTAGCCGGATGCGGTGGTGCATGCCTGTAGCCCTAGCACCTTGGAAGCCTGAGGCAGGAAGACTGCCTGAGCCCAGGAGGTCAAAGCTGCAGTGAGCCGCGATCCCGCCTCCGCACTCCAGCCTGGGCGACAGAGGGAGGCCCTGTCTCCAAAACAAATAATTTAGTCATTGCTTATTCCTCACAGTCAGTCTCAGGCTGACTGAAATGAACTGGCCACTTTAATGGACGTGAGGAACTGACAGAGGCCATGTTCATTAACAAACCTTTTTTTTTTTTTATTAGAGATAAAAACAGCAAAGTCCCACATACCATACCCTACAAGACACAAGGTGAGCGGACGAGCCTTGTCTATGCGCCGGGGCTGTACGGAGAGGCCGTCGGCCCGGCCTGGGCTGCTCCAGCATCATGGGGAGGCGGCCCCAGTGCAAAGTGCAGTTTCTCCGTGGAGGCAGCGGTGGCTCAGTGGCAGAGGGCCATGGTCTCCATGTTAAGGAAGCGGACGTGCATCTTGGTCTCAATGTCGATCCCCTGCCAGATCTGGAAGGGATGGAGCAGCGTTAAGGGCACATTCCCACCACCACCTCGCACCTGACCAGGCCCCGGTCATCGGCCCTTCCCCACCTACGTTCTCCTAACGCCAACAGGGATGCTCTCTCTGGGCAGGTGAAAACCAGAGCGCTGCGTTTCAAGACTATGAGCTAAGCAAGGACAAAAACTTCCATCTGTCTTTTTTGCTGGTTAATTTGGCTCTGACATTTGGATTCTGAGATTGTCACAGCAAGTTATTATTAAGTACTGCATCCAAGCTCTTAGCTCCAAGTCATTTGAATCTCACCCACCACTTTAGGCACTGTGATTTTCATGCAAATTACATAACCCCATTAAGTCCCCTTTCCATAGATACAATGTGGGACCCCCAACCTGTGCCACCCACTTTGCAGAACACTGTGGGCTGTAATGGACCCATCCTCATCATGGAAGCATTCTGTGAACTCTTAGGGGCTGTGCAGTTACAAGGCTTTGTTAGGCCATCACCATCAATTTCACCATCTCCACAGCAGTCTTTGCAACCTCCCTGGGATAAGGGATCATGTGCATTCTCGAAAGACAAACTCATGCCCTAAAAGGTCATTTCCACCCAAAGATTACATCGTGGCCCCAGACCTGGTACTGACTGCCATCAGAGTCCCCCCTGGCCCTGGCCCTGGAGGGGCCTTTATGCTACAAAGCTGTGCACTCCAGCACTCTCGAGGTCTTGCCTGCCGGCTCCTGAGCAACTCAGGGCCCATGGGGGCCACAGATGGTAGGATGGTAGGGTGCGAACAGGAACGGAGGGGGTGGGCGGGTGACTTCTCACTGCCTCCCTGCTTATGTAAGAACTTCAAACTCTCAAGCTGTCACTCTCAGCATCTCCGGGAACAACCACAAGGCTGGTAATGGGGGGAAAGTCAGAGCCCTGTGGGCACCCAGGTGACAAGGAGTCCTTGGGACATTTCTGGCCACTGCCCCACGGCCCACAACCCCCAAGGTACTTCGTGCTTTCCTGAGCCTGTTCTGAGTGTCACAGGGTGTGCAAAGACAGCTCTGGTTCCAGTCAAGCGGCCCCCATCCTTGCTGGGTGCACAAGGTGTTCTCAGGGTAAGACATGTAGACACTCATGGTGGCTTCTGCTAAGTGCCAGGTGGGCACTGGAAGGAACCAGGGAATGGGAGGGGCCGGCTGGTCCCCAAAGACCCCTCAGGGTACAGGGATAGGCTTGGGGAGCACTAGGGGCCTAGCAGAGGCCAGCCTTTAGGGGAAGGAAGTTGGTTTCGGAGGCAAAGAAATTCATTCTCCTTAGCCTGAAGCAGTGATCCTTCCTCCCCAACCCTCCCTCCCTCCCCACTCATCTAGCTCTTCATTCTGTTGTCTTGCTCTGGCAGACATCGCCTTCTCAGGTGACAAAGCCCCCCAGCATGAGCCAGAGTGACCCTGAAGCACAAGTGCAAATTCTGCCTTCTCCCTGGCTGTCCACCCCGCCGGCCCTGTGGTGGGCCATCTGCACGGCAGTGCCGGGTGTGGGGCCGCGGACCTCCGCAGTCTCGTTTCAGCCTTTCAATCACAGCCGGGCCTTGCTGCCTGCCTGTCCTCTCTCCTGCCAGGTCTAACCGTTGGCTGCCAGGCTCGGCCTCAGCTCCATGGGGCTGTGACCCTGAGGACCCACCTCCATCCCACTCTGGGCTACCTGGCCAGAAGCAGTGATCCTTCCTCCCTAATCCTCTCTCCTGTTGGGCTTGTGCTCCCCTGATCTCCTTTGTCTTCCCCAAGCCCCCAAAAGCACTTGGGAACACTATTGTGATGGCCAGGGCTGACACGCGGGGAGGGGGTTGGGGGGATCCTCTCCCTGCCACAGGGCATCTTATTATCAAAATGGCCAGGAGCAGGTTTTGATTTCCAAAGCCAGCACTGGTCTAACTGCCATCCACTCGCAGAGGCTGGAGAAACCATCGGGGAGGAGGGCTGAGTGGGTGGTCATTATATGAAAGTAACATCTTAGGACACAGCGAGGAAGGCCTAGGCACACTGTGTGCAGTCGGCTCTGATCTGAGTTCCCAGAATCCCTCTTCCAATTACAACAGGGGTTACTTTTTTTTTTCGAGGCAGGGTCTTACTCTATCACCCAGGCTGGAATTCAGTAGCGCGATCTCGGTTCACTGCAACCTCCACCTCCTGAGTTCAATTCTCCTGCCTCAGCCTCCTGAGTAGCTGGGATTACAGGCGTGTGCCACCACGCTCAGCTAATTTTTGTATTTTTAGTAGAGATGCGGTTTCACCATGTTGGCCAGGCTGGTCTTGAACTCCTGACCTCAGGTGATCTGCCCGCCTCAGCCTCCCAAAGTGCCGAGATCACAGGCGTGAGCCACTGCACCTGGCCTGCAACAGAGACTACTTCTAAGAAGAGGCGCTGGGACGCCTCCTGCACCCCCCACCCACAGGTGGGAGAGAAGCTGGTTTTCACTGTATACCGATTTGTATTAACTAAGTGTGAATATTACCTTTTCCATCAAAATAAGAAAAACCAGCTTAAATTGCTTTAAAGGCCATGCCTAGGTTGACCCCTTCCTACTGAGATGCCCATCACCCAGGAAGCCTGTCCCTTGCCACTGCAGGTAATGAACCCTCTCCCGTCCTGACCAGTGGGTCACATGAGGTCTTCAGGGGTCCCCTGAGGCCCCCACACCCAGGCCACTCACCTTCAGGAAGTCCTCGAAGGTGATCCCCTCATACACCTGATCAGGCTCCTGGGGACAGAAATACAGGGCGGACAGTGAGTGTGCGGGGCCCCACACAGCTTCTGCAGGGGCACAACGGCCCGCCGACTCCCCTCCCCACCGACACCAGACACCCAGATGTAAGTGGTTGGGCTGTTTGGGAGGAATCATGAGAAGCAGGGACCATTCCGGATCATGTGCCTCCAGCATGCGGCGGCCGGTCACCCTGAACCTCCAATATCCTCATTCATGGGCTTGAGCGTGGGACGGGAGCTAAGTGTGGCTCACCAGGGTCCTGGCAATGTGTGACTCAGACAGCATCCCTCCCACTCCCAGCCCCCAGGGAGAATCCCAGGTGTTGGGGACACAAGGGCACAGGGCTCTGCTTCCTCACTCAGCCCACCTCACCACCAGTCCCCCAGCAGCTGGACCACCAAGACACCTCCTGCAACCCCCACCGCCAGGTCTGGCCTCCTCATGCCTGTGCTGCACTGATAAGACAATTCTAGGCTAATCTAAGCTCACAGACCTCGGGGGAGAGGTCAGGGAAACACAGGGCCAGCCTGTGAGGCCCATGCCTCATGCCCTGTGAGTCATTGTGATAACCCAGGGCCGCCGGGGAGGCAGGGCTGGAGGGTGGCTGCAAGGAGCCTCTCCCCACTAAGCAGGATTGGCAGTGCCAGTCTCCATCGCCTCTGCATCCTCCCTGCACTGGGGACAATGCCAGGAGCTCCTGCCCCGCTTTCACCGACAAGCCTCCAAAAACCTCACCTTTGCAGCATGCTTTGGGACAGTGAAAAGTTGCTGACGTCCCAAGTGCCTGTCAATAGAAGGCCAGGGACATAAATCTCAGTCATCGACGCCATTGATTCCCATGGACCCCTTATGCCTAGTGTTCCATTACTGGAACGTTAAGCACATGGGAGTTATTTATATCCTCCTGCTCAAGGCCGTCGTCAAGGTCTGCTTATAAAAATTCAAAACCTACAACCTCAGGCAAAAATGGGTTAAGAAGGGGTTGATTTATACATCTTACTATGGAAAAGCTCCAAGAGATGTATACAACAGATAAACAAACACCAACACCAGCAAGCAGAAGGGAGTCTGCAGGTCTTTCCCAGACCTATAACCAGACCCCACCACCTGCCCTCTGGGCCATGGGCTCGTGCAGAGAGAAGGGGAAGCCAGGTCAGTTCAATTCTGTTTTGCATATATCAGAAAAAAAAGGCATGCATGTATGCACTAGTATATATAGGAAAAAAAACCAGCCAGAGGGATTCCTTTTAGGGAAGAGGACCTGGGCTGGTAGGGGCAGGAGAGACTCAAAGCTCTCTCTGTGACTCTGAAATTCTGTACAACGTACGTTTAAGAACACAGAGGCACACTCGAAGCTTGTTATGTACGTCCCAAGTGCCTTCCAAATACTATTGTTTTGTTTTTGAGATGCAGTATCACTCTGTTGTCCAGGCTGGAGTGCAGCGGTGAGAGCTTGGCTCACTGCGACTTCTGCCTCCCAGGTACAAGCGAGTCGCCCGCCTCAGACTCCCAAGTAGCTGGGATCATTACAGGCGTGCACCACCATGCGTGGCTAATTTTTAAATGTTTTAGTAGAGACGGGGGATTCACCACGTTAGCCAGGCCGGCCTCGAACTCCTGACCTCAAGCAATCCACCCACCTTGGCCTCCCAAAGTGCTGGGGTTACAGGTGTGAACAAATGCTACTGTTAGCATTTAATGACAGATGCCAATCTCACAACAGGCCCTGAGCTGGGTTCTGGTCTCCCTCCTGTATTACAGATGAGGGGCACAGAGGAGAGTTGCCTGTCCAGCTAGGAGCATTTAGCTGGCTCCAAGCAAGTCCTTGAGGGCTGTTTCTACCAGCAGGATTTTGCAAGCTTTTTAGTTCCCTCTTTATACTTAAAAAATTTTTGGCCAGGCACAGTGGTTCACATCTGTCATCCCAGGACTTTGGGAGGCCAAGGCAGGAGGACTGTTTGAGGCCAGGAGTTCAAGACCAGATTGGTCAGCATAGCAAGACCCAATCTCTTTTACAAAAAAAATTTTTTTTAAATTAGCTCGGTGTGGTGGTGTACACCTCTGCTCCAGAGTCTGAGGGAGGAGGATGGCTTGAGCCCAGGAGATGGAAGCTGCAGTGAGCTATGATCACACCACTGCATTCCAGTTTGGGCTACAGAGCAAGACTCTGTCTCTTAAAAAACAAATAATAAATAATAATTTTAAAAAATGAAGCCCAGCAGTTCTGGGCTAGCCTGGGCCAGCCCTATTCCTAAGGGCTCCTTCCCGTCTCTCTTCCCACTCACGGGCAGAGGGAAGTAACTGCCTTCTCTGCCAGCCACCCTAGGTTCCCAGGTCAACCAAGGGGAGCTAATTGTAGAAAAGGCCCCCTGTGGTCAGAGTCCGGGGCTGGAAAGGGAGTGATTGGTGCAAGGAAGGAGGGCGGTGGGGGACGCCCCCCCGGCTGAATGCCCAGTGAAGCAGTACCCCCTCAAGCATCCCTGGGTGTGACCTCCTGAGGAAGCACCTTCAAAAGAGATCCCGAGGGCTGAGTGCAGTGGCTCAGGCCTGCAATCCCAGCACTATGAGAGGCCAAGGTGGGAGGATCACCTGAGGTCAGGAGTTCAAGACCAGCCTGGCCAACATGGTGAAACCCGTCTCTGCGAAAAATACAAAAATTAGCCGGGCATAGTGGCACATGCCTATAATCCCAGCTACTTGGGAGGCTGAGGCAGGAGAATCACCTTGAGCCCGGGAAGTGGAAGTTGCAGTGAGTTGAGATCATGCCATTGCACTCCAGCAGCCTGGGCAGCAGAGCGAGACTTTGTCTAAAAAAAAAAAAAAAAAAAAAACAAAAACAAAAAAGAAACAAGAGCTCCTGCCCCAGTCAATAACTGACTTCGGAAGTCCATTGAAGTGGGGAGCATGGATCGTTTGTCTTCGACAGGTGACACGGTCAGAACGGGAAGTGTCCTCAGAGCCCGGGTGAGGTTGAACCTCGCCCCCAGCTCAGGCCATACACACAGCTTGGTCTGGTTTTATCTGGTCAAGCTTTATACCAGAAGGAATTAAAGAGCGCCCAGAGGACCCATGAGTGAAGAAAGGTGCAGATAAGCCCTCTGCCTCACAGCTGCCTTCCTGGCTCCGGTGCTGCCTCCACCTGTGGGAGTCTGTGGGCAGTGGGATGGACCCCGGAGCCCAGCCTCCACCCCGAGATGCCTCTGCTTCCCAGGCTGCCGGGATTTTATGCAGATCAGCAGCTGGCAGCTGCCAGCAATTTCACTACAGCAAATTAAGAAAACTGTCGCCAATTGAAACTAGAGTGGGACAGGGAGCAATTTGAAGAAGGAGAGTGTAATTAAATCAAATGGGAATTTGGCCTGACAACCTGTCGGGGGATCCCTGCTTTCCCCACCGAGGTCACAAGCCCTCTCCTGTGGTGGTTCATCTGCTGAGCACAAAGGTTTCACCCAAGCCAGAAGCTTCCTGCTGGGCTCCAGAGGCAGGCAGACAGATAAAACACACGCCAGGAAGCCGGCTGACCACAGCCCCCTTCCCTGGGGGCAGGTCCAGGCCTGTGGTCTCCTGTCTCATCAAGAATGAGCTTGGGGTGGGCACAGATGGCAGGCTCCAGCATGAACACCCCTCTGCTCCAGGCTGGGTGGACACAAAACCGTCAGGGTGTCTAGAGACACAGCCACTTTAAACATACAGGGCAGAGGGCTGACTGCATCAGTGGGGCCCTCCAAACCCCTCAGGGAACACATGACATACAGGTGGTCACCTGCCTGCCTGAGTGGTCCCCAGAGGCCTAGAGCCTCAGGCCTGGGGGCTGGTGGAGCTGCGCCTGGCCTTACAAGAGGAAATCCACCCAGCACAGCAAAGACTGTACGGTCTAGAGGATTCTCTATGTGCTTTAAGCCTCAGTTTCCCCACCCGTCAAAATGATGCAAAATTTATGAAATGAAGAACATGTGAAGGCCTCTCTTCTGTGTCATTTACATGCCAGCCCCCACTTCAGCTGTTTCACCTGACCATCGGCTCTTCTCAACCCCAAATAGGGCTCCCTGTTGACCCCTGCTCCAAAGCCAGAAGTCGCTTCCGAGTCATTTGTTAAGAAATAAGCTAATTAAGGCAAGCCTGTGCCATCTGCTTTCCAGGCCTGGCCCTGGGGCTGAGTGCTGCTGTGAGCACTGACTGAGGCCAGGGTGGGGGGCTCCTGGAACCCCCGAAGCCCAGGGTCTCAAGCTCTGCTTCCCTGTCTTGTGCAGCTCTCTGGGGGCTGGGACCTGCAGTCTTCCTGGGGGACAGGAAGAGCTGCGAAAGGTTTCTGAGCCCCGTAGGCCACAGGTAGAGCAGGTGGCAGAACACACCTGGCTCCTGCCCCATGAGGCCTTCCAGAAACGCAGACCATGAGCGGGAAGGCGCCATGCGTCTCGGGAGGGCTGCAGGAGTACTCACCATCTGCCCCACGCACACGCTGGCCGCCTCCATCATGGCCCCGTCAGCGATGGAGCGAGCAGACTCCTTCTCAATGTGGGGGTTTCCCGACAGCAGCTCCTCGACCACCTGCCGGGTGGGGCGAAACAAAGGGTGACCTGGGGCCTCCATCAGGGATGCAGGACGGGGGAGGCACCAGGAGCCCAGGGCGGGGCGGAGGAGCATACTTTACATTTCGATACTCTTCCAGGGTGATGCGACCGTCGCTGTCCGAGTCGTACATGTGGAACAGAACTGGGGTGGCAGGGGAGAGAGGGGACTCTGTCAGGCGGGGCCTGGCCCCTGCCACCCCCTGAAAGCTACACCAACTAAGCAAAAGACACCAATAACCAAACCTCAATGCCAAAGCCACAGGGATCAGGATCAGCTGTGGGACCAGACTGACCGCTTCCTACTGGGTGACCTTGGGCCACTGACCTAACTTTTCTGAGCCTCAGTCTCCTCATCTGTGAAATGGGAATAACAATAGTGTCTACCTCATGGCCTTGGGAGGGCTGGGAGCTAGCACTGTGGCTTTAGGGATGGATGACTGCCCGGTGAGCATGGATATGTTGACAGGAAGCGCATCACCCGTTAACACAAGTCAAACGGTGTTGAGTTCAAAATATTGTTGCCACAGCTCAGGAGGGTACCATCGTCTCAGCCGTGGCAGGCCAGGGTCCACAGTGCTTCGATCTGGGCCCCTGCCTGCTCTGACATAGGCAGCCCGAGGGCTGGCATCAGGGAGGTGCTGGACGGGAGGGGACCTCTCCCTGTTGTTCCCAGTATGGCCTTGGGAGCTGGAGCTCTCCCAAGTCTTCTGTGTTGGCATTAAAAAAAAAAATTACGTATTTATATTTTTGAAATGAAGTCTCGCTCTGTCGCCCAGGCTGGAGTGCAGTGGTGCGATCTCGGCTCACTGCAACCTCTGCCTCCCTGGTTCAAGAGATTCTCCTGCCTCAGCCTCCCAAGTAGCTAGGGTTACAGGTGCCCACCACCACGCCCAGCTCATTTTTGTATTTTTAATAGAGACAGGGTTTTGCCAGTTTGTCCAGGCTTGTCTCAAACTCCCAACCTCAAATGATCCGCCTGCCTCAGCCTCCCAAAATGCTGAGATTACAAGTGCGAGCCACAGGCCCCACTGGCATTTATTTATTTGTTATTGTTGTTATTTTTTTCAGAGATGGGGTCTCAGTGTGTTGCCCAGGCTGGAGTGCAGTGGTGCGATCGCAGCTCATTGCAGCCTCCATCTCCTGGGCTCAAGCGATCCTCCCACCTTAGTCTCCTGAGTACCAGTGACCACAGGCACATACACTGTGCTGTGCTGGTTTTTTAATTTTCTAGAGGCAGGTGTCTTTCTCTCCGTTGCCCAGGCTGGGCCTTGAACTCCTGGCTTCAAGCAATCCTCCCCTCCTCAGGCTCCTAAAGTGCTGGGATTCCAGTCATGAGCCACTGAGCCCAGCTGCCGTTTATGGAGCCCCGACCAGATGCCCAGGTGTGCAAAGTGCTTCACAAACCTCTCTCCCTCTCACCCAAACCCATGAGTCCAAGGATGCCTAAGTCTGCTTCCCAGACAGGCAGTCAAAGCTCACGGAAGTTAAGGCATTTGCCCACGGCTATACCACTAAGGGACAGGAAACCAGGGATTTGGACCTGAGTCCGTCCTGTTCCACGCCCCTTGGAGCAGACAGGAAGCCAGGCTCACACCAGGGTCCCCCGCCAGGGCTGTTCCCACCAGCCCCACGTACACATTCCAGTGCTAAATATAGCCAAGCCTCGTGTTTACAATTTCTTGATGAGGAGGCTGACCTGGGGTGGGGCACAGAGGGACGTCAGGAGTCATGGGAAAGGCCCCGGGAAAAGGAGATGTGACTCGGGCCACTGCCTGGGACCTGTGCGGCTGGCCAGCTGGGACCACAACAGAACAGCTCGGGAGCCAGACATCATGGGGCTCGTCCCGGGAACCCAGCAATAGACAGCTCATGGAGGAGGAAGAGGAGGAAACTGACTTTAGGGGGCACTTCCTATATGCCAAAGGCTGACTGTGATCTCAACCAGACCCCAGAACCATGTATCGTCGGCATGCCCACGTTCTGGGTCAAGGTTCAAGGTCACATGGCCGGTAGGTGAGAGGGGCAACACTGGAACCCAGGTTTCTGCCCCAAGGGCCTTGTTGTTTCACATCCACCACAACCCCCTTCTAGTCCCAGGAAGCCACAAGCTGCTGAGCAATGATTAGGATGAGGCCACCGGGAACAGGAGGCAGCAATGCCAGCCTCATGGGGATGGGGGCTGGTGTCCCCAAGCCCTCCCAGCACCCCAGCCAATGCACACCCAGCCTCCTGCTGCAGGGACGCTCTGCGTTCTGAGGACTTAAGGGAGGCTGCACCCCGTCCAGGTGTGAGTAAGGGGACTTGGAGGCACGCACATCTCAGCTTCTCCTTCCGGGACAGCTCCACCTGCTCCTCGCCCATGGTGGTGTCGATGGGCCGGAAGTAGGACATGATGGTCAGAAAGTCCTCGAAATTGATCTCATCAGCCAGGCCGCTGGGTCCCTTGCGCAGGTTCCTATGGGAGCAACAAGGAGGGTGCTGGAAATACATTAAGAACCAGGCCTTGTCCTCTTGCTGCCATTACCTCCTGAAGACTCAGCTCTCGGGGCACACACTGTACCCATGACAGCTGCTCTCACCTTGAGTCTGTGCCCCAAGAACCTGCCTCATGGGGGCTGGGGGCTCCAGAAGCTGAAAGGCAGCCCCTGCCCTGCCCTCACAGAGCTCACCATCAGGGAGGTGGAGGAGAGGCAGGCAGCTGCATGACTGCTGATCCAGCGGGGACAGAGGGACTCGATGGTGTGTGAAGGTGCACACGGAGGAACTTATGAGGAAACCAGGCAATCCAGTAACTCACCAAGCACATCTCCCAACCCTTTCCTTTAGCTCGAGGGTTAGCAAACAGCGCACGGACCCAAGCTAGCCTGTCATCTATTTTTATAGAGCCCATGAACTAAGAAGACTTTTCGGGCTGGACATGGTGGCCCACACCTGTAATCCCAGCACTCAGGATCACCTGAGGTCAGGAGTTCGAGACCAGCCTGGCCAACATGGTGAAACCCTGCCTCTACTAAAAATACAAAAATTAGCCTGGTGTGGTGGTGCACACCTGTAGTCCCACCTACTTGGGAGGCTGAGGCAGGAAAATCTCGAACTCAGGAGGCGGAGGTTGCAGTGAGCCAAGATCACACCACTCCACTCCAGCCTGGGTAACAGAGGGAGACTCTGTCTCAAAAAAAAAAAAAGATTTTTCACATTTCTATCTAAATTTTTCAGAGTCAAGGTCTCACTCTGTTGCCCAGGCTGGAGTTCAGTGGTGCGATCATAGCTCATGTCAGCCTTGAACTCCTGGGCTCAAGTGATCCTCCCGCCTTGGCCTCCCAACGTGCTGGGACTGCATGTGTAAGCCATGCGCCTGGCCAGTTTTCACATTTTTAAATAGTTGAAAAAATGCTTGTCAAAAAAAAAAAAAAACAGTCAAAAGAATAGTATTTCATGACAAGTAAAAATTACATGAAATTCAAATGTCAGTGTCCATAAATAAAATTTTATTGGCACACAGCCATGCCATTTCATTGACGCTTGTCTGCAGAGCTGAGTAGCTGCCACTGAGGCTTCATGGCCCACAAAGCCGAAAATATTTACTCCTTGTCTTTTTACAGAAAAAGTTGGCCAACTTTTGCTTGCTCTCGCTAGTTCAAAATTTTAGGACGGTGACTAGCTGCAAGCATCTCTAGGTAATCTGTTCATACCCAAGTACAAAGTTCGCCAGTGACTGAAAGTTTGTGGTAAGTTAGGAGAGGTTTGAGGCTGGCCGTATCCATGTGCTTTTCGGAGGCGGCACAAAAGGGCTGGCGTTTGGGGGACGATGACATAGGGTATCCATGCCCCATGCCTGGCAGTGCCTGACACCCAGAGGAGGGGCTCAGAAACGTGTGGTCCAGCTCAGATCTTGGCAGTTGTTCAGAAAATAGCTTGGAGGCCAGGCGCAGTGGCTCACGCCTGTAACCCCAGCACTTTGGGAGGCTGACGCAAGTCGATCACTTGAGCCCTGGGAAACCCCGTCTCTACAAAAAAAAAAAAAAAAAAAAAAAATTATCTAGGTACAATGGTGTGTACCTGTGGTCCCAGCTACTTGAAAGACTGACGTGGGAGGATCACTTGAACCAGGAGGCCGAGGCTACAGTGAGTCGAGATTGCACCCCTGCCCTCCAGCCTGGGTGACAAAGTGAGACCCTGTCTCAAACAAAACAAAACAAAACAAAACAAAACAGCTTGGAGATGATTCCAAACTCAAGCTCCTGACCTACTCTCATCAAACCCTTATCACTGACCAACTGTGACCGTAAGAGTCCGAGGCTGGTGGACAGGCTGTCCGATGGCTGGCCAGCTGAAGGTTCTGCCACAGCCCCTCACTGGGGCCCTCTGGAAAGGGGCAGTGCCTCGCCAGCCTGGGATGACTAACAGTTCATGGCTAGTGCTTGGATATAGTACTTGGGTCCCACCAAACACGTTTGCAATTCTCTCTTTAGAGGTTCAGCTACTACTCCTTTTCAGCACCCAGGAAATATGCTGACACCCCTACAACAGCCTCTAAGTGTCCCCTGGACTCCTAGTTTTATAATTTTTCTCTTCCAGGAGATTTTCCAGGGAGAGGTGGGGTCCCCAGCCTGGATTAGGGAAGGCGGCTCACGAAACTGCCCATCTGCGGGATGAGATCCGTCCTTCCCTGGGCTCAGGAAGCCCCATCTTGATGTGTTTTCGCAAGTCTCCCTTCTCCCTTTTATCGTAGGAAGCTCCACACCGCTCCTGCTGCAGGCTTTAAGAACCTCCAAGTTCTCACTGTGGGCGGCACAGGCCAAATTTACAGAGCGTAAAAATAGCCCCCAGACTGACTGGGCTGCTCTGGAAGCACTTCCCACAACGGTTGGCTCACATGTCCTTCCCAAGTGGTTCACTCTACAACAAGAGGGATTAAGGTTAGACCTGGAGGTCTGTCACATCTTCACCCACATGACAGACCCCCAGGGAAGGCAGGGCGTGTGTCCCTCTCTGGGAGCATTGAGACCTGCACTGTTTCAGCCTCAGGACTCAATTTAAGGAACGAGGGTCCTTTCCCCTCCCAGCGCTCCCATAGGTCTGCAGAGACCAATACCATGGTCTCCAAAGGCAATGAGAGCCAGTGCTAAGGAAACCCAGACAGCACCTGGAACCAGCCCTACCTGCTCTCCAGTCCCAGTTTTTAAACAGAAGTTTTTTTGTTTAGAGATGAGGTCTCGCTATATAGCGCAGACTGGTCTTGAACTCCTGGGCCACGTGCAGTCCTACTGCCGCAGCCTCCTGAGTGGCTGGGCTTACAGGCACATGCCACCACACCCAGCCCTCTACTCCCATTTCTAAAATGAGCACCAGGATGAGGAACCGTGGACAGAAAACAGGGGCCACATCTAAATCTGCAACCCATGAGGGCAGGCCATGTTCATTCTTTTGGCAAAGATGCCCCCTTAACTTTCCCATTACCCTGTAAGGAGTGGAGCGCACCTGGAAGTGGAGATGGTCTCTGCTGAAAACACCCCTTCCCCAAGACCTGTTCCCAGAATCTCAGGAACAAAGGCCGAGGCTGCTATTTCTTGAAAGGAAAACCCTATTTCCAGCACCTCCTCTGACATCCTCCTCCAGCTCCTCTCAGCATTTACAGGATGTGACGTGAAGCCCTTTTCCAATAGTTACAGGCTCCAGCTGTGGCCCACGAAGTCATTCTGGGTACAGGCCAGAGGAAAGCCTTTTTATAATCATCCCCTCCCTTGGTGACTTTTGGGCCAGCCTCAGTCATTGGCACCTCCCTTTCTCCACACCCAGTTTCTCCAAGGAGCAGCTGGAGGCTGAGGTCTGGGGACCTACAGGGGAGGCTCTCACTACCCCATACCTGGCCACTGCCCTCTGCCTCTGGCTCGGCCCAGGAGATCCCTGGCCATCTTTCAATGGCAGCTCCATCAGGCAGGCACCATGAGAGCTGCCCTCAGCTCCAGACCCAGAGTCTCCAGGATGTCCCCAACACCCCCACATCCAACCACCACCAGCTTCACACCTCTAGCCAATTCCCTGAGATCCTTCCTTTTCTCTCCTGGCCTCTGCAGTTGCCTGGCCCCGCCTGCACCTTCCTGTGCATTCCATATGCAGCCGGAGTGAGCTCTGCAAAATGCAAATCAGAACCTGTTGCTCCCTGCTTAGCACCCTCCTGGGGCCTCCCTGGTTCTCCTGGTAACCCCCAATCCCACCTGCCCTCCCAGGGTTGCAGGGTGGTCTCAGCCACCCACGCCAGCCCAGAACTCACCGCCCCTTCCCGCCTGTCCCTGCCTGGAGTCCTCCTGAGATATGGCCACTTGTTTCAATGCCTACCTTCTGAACACTCAATATTCCCCAAATGACTGAGGTCCCTGCCCCCATCCTTCAGGGAGCCCCACGCCTGTGCCAGTCCCCCCATGGCTCTGTCCTAAATTGGACCCTCCAAAGGAGGAGGCTACTGCCTCCGTCAGCCCGTCCCCAAGTCTGGCAGCTGCATGCCCAGTGTGCTCTCTTGTCTTCTGAAAACAGGGAGGCATCCGCCCTGGCCCTTTCCCCACACCCCGTCTCCTGGAGAGCCACTGTTCATGGAAAACAGCCTGGCAGGTGCGTGAATTCCACCCCAAGAGCCGAAAATACAACTGAGTCTGTCCAGGATCGTGAGGCAGACAGACCCGAGGTGGAATCCCAGTTCCTACAGGTGACAGCTGACAGCCAAGTCACCTTGGGTCAAGTTTTTTGTTTTTTTTTTAAAGAAATAAGAACATACACTAACATGCACAGATCTTGTGTTTGGACAAGCATACGCCCTTGTGAAATCCACCTCTCATCCACCCCGGGAAGTTCCCACTTCCAGCTTTACGACTGGCCAGAGTGGCACCCGAGCCTTTGAGAAACAAGCCTCATGCTCACACATACCCCTTACACGTGCCTGTGTGTGCTCGCTCACGCGCTCTCTCTCTCACACACACACACACGCACACACACAGGCGCCCACTGGGCTCTGGCCCCTGTGCCGTCTTCCTGTCAGTGCCTCTAACTCTAGGTCCCCTGTCAGGGCCTGAGCCTCCTCCCCAACGCCTGCTCTGGCTCATTTGGGGACTGGCCTAAGATGCACTGCCCACCTCCGAGTCCTTCCTCTGAGAACCAGGATTTAAAAGAAGGGCACTGGATTCCACTCTGACTTTGCCACCGACTGTGAAACTTCACACGCTTCACAGTCACTCAAGCTCCACAGGCTCCTCCTCTCTGGCAGACGTGACATCTGGCTGTGAAGATGCCTATGGGACCCGGTCTCTCACTCTGACTCCCAGCTCCAGCTCTTCTTCCTTATCTAGAACCTCCCAGGTGGCTCAAAGCTGCCCCTGCTCCCCAGCTCCACTGGGCAGCCTGGACCCAAGCCTGAGACCACAACTCGCCCCTCCCTGGCCTGCACCTCCCGTTCCCACCTCTACCACCGACCAGCAGCCATGGTGACCTCTGCAAAGTGCAAACCTGGCTTACCCACCCCTGACACCCTCACATTAAAGTCCATCAGCACCCCCCAAATCCGCTCTGAGGCTGAAGGGAAGATCCCTGTTGCTGGTCCACAGATGCTGCCCGATGCAGCCTGCCCTCCCCACGCCGTGCTGGCCCCTCTGTGATCCAGCCAGGTCTCTCTGCCTCTGGGCTCCCCTGGTCCACAGATGCTGCTGATGAGGCCTGCCCTCCCCACACCACACTGGCCTCTGTGATCCAGCCAGTGCTCTCTCCTCTGGGCTCCCCAAGCTCCCTGTGCCACAGGGCCTTTGCATACACAGTTCCCAATCACCTGGAACCTTCTCTGCCTGCATCTCCGGCTTAACTCTTGGTCACTGTGTCATCAGGCCTTGCCCCACAGGCTGCAGAGGAAGGCCCTGCATATCCAGGGGCAGCTGAAGGACCCCTTCCCCATGAGCAGCACCCCCGGCTTCCAGTGGGACTCAGGGAGGCTCAGTGCCTGGCCCAGGGTCCCACATCCCTGCAGAACCAGGGTGAGTGGCTCCTCCCTGCACAGCTCAAAATCTAGCAGGGAAGCCCCATGGTCTCATCACCATGCCACACCTGTTCCCGTCCTTCCTCTTTCTGCCCGTCCTGTTTCCCAGCCATCCTTGCAGACATAGAGACACTGGGGCCAACAGGCTGACTGGCCTTGGTGTGCATGTCACAGGCCCCAGCAGCATGGGGAGGGTGTGCCCACCCCTACATCCCCTCCCAGAGCCCCAGACACCTCCGGTCTCCATCCTAGTCACCCAAGTCTTTCACCTTAAATAATACTGGACATCTGGGGCATGAGCTCTGGTCTGAGCCTCAGCTCTGGGATGCAGGCCAAAGTGAGCACCTCTTTGTAAGCCACGGTGATGAATGTATGAATAGCTAACCTCGTGCTTCCCCACACACACCCCCAGCACCCCTCACAGCAACCCTGCTAGGCAGGTGCTATGATTTTCTCCATTTTATTTTGAGACAGAATCTCACTCTTGCCCAGGCTGGAGTGCTGTGGTGCAATCTCAGCTCACTGCAACCTCCACCTCTCAAGCTCAAGTCATTCTCCTGCCTCAGCCTCCTGAGTAGCTGGGATTACAGGTATGCGCCACCATGCCTGGCTAATTTTTATAATTTTAGTCAAGACAAGGTTTCACCATGTTGGCCAGGCTGGTCTCAAACTCCTGACCTCAAGTGATCTGCCGGCCTCGGCCTCCCAAAGTGCTGGGATTATAGGCGTGAGCCACCGTGCCTGGCCGATTATCTCCATTTTAGAGATGGTGAAACTGAGGCATCCTCCCAGATGGTCCCCAAAATCCCTGCCTCCTGGTAGTCACGTCCCTGTGCTCAAGAGTGGGGTGACCCAGTGACTTACTTCTATCAAAGAGAGCAGAAGGGATGGGGTGTCACTTCCGAGATTCAGTTACAAAAAGAGAGTGGCCTCCATGTGGGATGTGCCCTGCGTTTCATTCAAAGAGCTGGCTCTGGAGGAAGGAAGCTGCCATGCTGTGAGCAGCTCCGTGGAGGGGCCCAGAAGAGGCCTCCAGCCAGCAGCCACAGGCTGAAGCTGGAAACAGCCTCCCTGGGTGAGCCACACGGTGAGACCTCAGCCCCAGTTGATGTCTTGGCTGAAGCTCACAAGACTCTGAGATCCCCAGCTAATCTGCACCCAGATTCCTTTCCTGGCCCACATAAATGGTGAGATAATAAACGCTTACCAATTTTTCTTTTCTCTTTTTTTTTTTTTTTGAGGAGTCTTACTGACTCTCACCCAGGCTGGACAATGCAGCAGCACAATCTCAGCTCACTGCAACCTCCTCCTCCTGTGTTCAAGAGATTCTCCTGCCTTAGCCTCCTGAGTAACTGGGATTACAGGCGTGCACTACCACACCCAGCTAATTTTTGTATATTTAAGAGAGACAGGGCTTCACCATGTTGGCCAGGCTGGTCTTGAATTCCTGACCTCAAGCGATCTGCCTGCTTCGGCCTCCCAAAGTGCTGGGATTATGGGTGTGACCCATTCTGCCCTGCTAATTTTTATAATTTTATTAGAAACAGGGTTTTGCCATGTTGGTCAGGCTGGTCTTGAATTCCTGACCTCAGGCGATCCATCCACCTTGGCCTCCCAAAGTGCTGGGATTACAGGCATGAACCATCATGCCCAGCCTTGAATTTTCTTGTTTAAAAAGTCTTCCTCAATAGTTTTCTTAGAATTTTTCTAAGAGAATTTATTGTTTTGTAATTGTTATTTTTCATTTTTTTATTCTTATTTTTTTGGAAACAGGGTCTCACTGTGTCGCCCAGGCTGGAGTGCAGTGGTCTGATCATAGCTCACTGCAGCCTTGAGCTTCTGGCCTCAGGTATCCTCTCACCTCAGCCTCCCCACTAGCTGAGACTACAGGTGCGCACCATCATGCCTGGCTATTGTCTTAAGTTACTAAGTTTTGGGGTAATTTGTTACACAGCCAGAGATAACAAATACAAAGGCCTAGAGAGCGTGAGTGAGCTGCCCAGTCACCCAGCTATAAATCCAGAACGGTCCAACCCCAAACCTGTGCTCATAACCCCTACCCAGCTTAGCCCCTTCTTCTGGGCATCAGCTCAAAGAGCCGTTCCGAGCAATGAGATGATGTCACACAAGACAAAGGTACCTGCCACCAGGCTGGTTCACGGGAAGATGCTCACCTGTTGTCGAAGAAGGCACGAACAATTTTGGATCGGATGGGGTTGAGCTCCAGGTCCGGGACATTGTTGAAGTTCTCCTTGCTGGTTTCCAAGAAGGAGAGATACCAGGAAGAAAGTAAGAAAAGCAGCAGATGTCAGCTGGCATTTTCATCCTGTATCAAGCTGTATTCTGGATCCCCAGCAGGCCCCACAAGAATAGTTCAGAGTTAGGAGACAGAACTGGAATACACTTCACTTTGCCCCTTCCCCTAACCGTCAGACTGGGCAAAAGCAGGGAAAATTTGGAGGCTCAAGATACTTTTCTTTTTTGAGACAGGGTCTCACAGTCACCCCGGCTGGAGTGTTGTGGTGTGATCATAGCTCGCTGCAGCCTCGACCTACTGGGTTCAAGCAATCCTCTAGCCTCAGTCTCCCAAGTAGCTGGGACCACAGGTGCATGCTGCCACGCCCAGCTAATTTTTAAAATTTTTTGTAGAGACAATGTGTTGACACATTGCCCAGGCTAATCTTGAACTCCTGGGCTCAAGTAATCCTCCTGCCTCAGCCTACCAAAGTGCTGGGGTTACAGGTGTGAGCCACTGCACCTGGCCTTGAGATACTTTTGAGAATCCAAGAGGTGGAATGGATGGTCATCTCCAAAAAAAAAAAAAATGCAGAGACGTGGGGTTTGTGGGATTCTGGGTTTTTGGAAACTGCCTGAAGCCCATCCTTAAAGCCCCAGGTCAGTATTTAGAGCAGTGGGGTGCTGGCTTGGAGCTCTGGAAAACAGTCTGGCAGGTCCTCAAAGGTTAAACGTGGAGTTAAAAGATGACCCAGCAATTCCACTGGGGATATGCCCAAGAGAAATAAAAACCTGTGCATGAATTTCATAGCAACATTGCTCACCCATAGAGCAGAAACAACCCAAATGTCTGTCAACTCATAATTAGAGAAAAAAAATGTGGTCCATACAATGAGTTTTTTTTGTTTGTTTGTTTTTTGAGATGGAATCTCACTGTCACCCAGGCTGGAGTGCAATGGTGTGATCTCTGCTCACTACAACCAACCACAAGGGAGTATTTTTTAGACATAACAAGGAATCACGTACCAATACATGCTATAACATAGATGAATCTAACTAACATGATGCTAAGTGAGACCAGGCACGGTGGCTCATGCCTGTAATCTCAGCACTGTGGGAAGCCAAGGGGGGTAGATCACTTGAGGTCAGGAGTTCGAGACCAGCCTGGCTAACATGGTGAAACCCCATCTCTACTAAAAATACAAAAATTAGCCAGGTATGGTGGTGCACATCTGTAATCCCAGCAACCGGGAGGCGGAGGCATGAAAGTTGCTTGAATCGGGAGGTGGAGGTTGCAGTGAGCCGAGATCGCATCATTGCCCTCCAGCCTGGATGACAAAGCAAGACTCCATCTCAAGAAAACAAACAAACAAAACATTATGCTAAGTGAAAGAAGCCAGATACAAATGGCCACATATTACACAATTCCATTTACATGAACTATCCAGAATAGGTAAGTACGTAGAGGCAGAAAGAAGACTGGTGGTTGCCAGGGGGTTGGGGAGAGGGGCATGTCGTGTGCCAGCTGAGGGTACAGCTTTCTTTTGGGAGTGATGAAAACATTCTAATATTGACTGTACTGCTGGATGCACAACTCTGTACATACAACGAATGTCACTGAATTGCACATTTTAATGTGAGTTGTATGTGAATTATGTGTATTATGTGAATTACATTTCACTAAAGCTGTAAAAAAAAAATAAAATAAGGCCAGCTAGGGGTGGTGGCGTAGGCCTGCAGTCCCAGCTAGCAATGCAGGAGGCTGAGGCAAGAGGATCGTCTGAGCCCAGGAGTTCAAGGTTACAGTGAGCTATGATGGTGCCTCTGCACTGCAGCCTGGGTGACACAGTGAAACCTTATCTGTTAAAAAATTAAGCTTGGCTTGGGACAGCTATGTTACAGGACACCTGATAGCTGGCACAGGCGTTGCTGGGTCCTAGAGGCTGCAGGTTTGCAGGCACAGAGGCAAGGATGTCAGCCACTCCCTCACCTGCCTGCCCTCCTCCCTGCCCTTTCACAGAAGGCTGTCCTGGGTTCTCTGAATCCACTTCCTGCTCACCTTTTCCTTCTGCTACATGGGCCTCCACAGGCAGTGGAGGTCTTCGGAAGGACCCAGCGCACAGGCTGGTGATCCTAGGAATAAGGGGTCAGGCCCAGGTGGGGAAGGCAGGGGTTATCAGCCCACTGAAAAGGAGGACGTCCAGGTGGGAAGTGATGGCGGGACAGTCATTGGAAGTGGGATTCAACGCTAGGACAGACAGATGCTGGCGAGGAGGAGGCAAAACAGACACAGATTCCAAGCTGTTTGAGTTGGAAGATTCCACGAACGCCTCACTGGCTCCTGTGCTGCCCTGTTTTATGCATTGGACGGGTGGGGATGGAGGCATGGAGAGGTATAGCAGGACCTGGCCCTGGTTCCCAGATTCCTCTGTGTCCCCGGCATGGCCTCCTGTCCCTCCCACCCAGGCCTTTTGGCTGAGTTCACTTGTGGCATCTGGCCAAAGCCAGGAGTCGCATCAGGGAAGACTCATGTTTTAGATTCCCAGGAACCCAGTTCCAAAAAAAGAGGCAGCTGGCTGGGAGAGAGGGGATGTTATTTTGCCATGAAAAAAAATAAGGCCATAACAAGGTTTGTTTGTTTCGTTTTGTTTTTTTTTGAGACAGAGTCTTACTTTGGTGCCCAGGCTGGAGTGCAGTGGCATGATCTCAGCTCACTGCAACCTCTGCCTCCCGGGTTCAAATGATTCTTCTGCCTCAGCCTCCCAAGTACCTGGGATTACAGGTGCCCACCACCATGCCCAAGTAACTTTTGTATTTTTAGTAGAGACAGGGTTTCACTAGTTGGCCAGGCTGGTCTCGAACTCTTGACCTCAGGTGATCCACCCACCTCGGCCTCCCACAGTGTTGGCATTGCAGGTGTGAGCCACTGCAACTGGCAAGGAACGAGGTTCTATTCCACACCACAGCATGGCTGTACCTGGAAGACATGCTGCTCAGTGGAAGAAGCCAGACACAAAAGGCCCCTTGGTGTATGACACCATTTATAGGAAACATCCAGGAAAGAGAAACACGGTGGAGAGGTGTGGTTTCCAGGGGCTGAGGACGGAGGCTGATGGGTACGGAGCTTCTTTCTGAGGTGCTCTAAAATGGACCGCACACTTTCAATGGGTGAATTTTATAATGTTAATTACATCATGAAGGTGTTAAAATTTTCTAAGTCTTTAAAAAAAAGAACCTCTGTGCTACTGCACTATGACTCCATTTACCTAGAGAACAAAAAGTGATTAACACGAACCTCTGCAGCTAGAAGTCAGGGTGATGGGGAACCACCCCGGAGTTGGGGGTGATCGGGAGGGAACGTGAAGGGCTTTTGGGGGCTGGGAACGTTCTGTCGAATGTTCTATCTGTGAAAGTCCCTCGGTGTGTGACACATGCTTTTTTCTTTGCAGGTCCCACCCTCACTGCTCGCAGACAGCTAGATGTCCTGCCCTTTTTCCTCATTAGTGGGAGGGGACCACAGGAAGGGGCAGAATAGAGAGACCAGATTCCTGAATGAGTCAAGGTTACCAGAGGAGATAATCACATTCTACGAAATCATGATCCGATGACAGTAACAGTGACAGCAGCTCACAAGTGTGCAAATGACTTGACCGGAGCCATCTCATTTACCGGCGTAACCCCACGAGGGCGCCTACTATCCCCGACACTTCAGGCTCAGCACAAAGAGGTTTGGGATCTGCCCCAGCTCACCCGGTGAGGGTGTGGAAGAGCCAGCTTGGAAGCCCGGTAGAGTCCAGCCAGGCTCTCACCCCCGACACCCTGCTTCCCTACTCTCCCCGGCTGGCCAATCGGAACCCATTTTCCAAAGCCCAGATCCCTGACTGAGAAAGGGACCACGTGGAGCTCCAGAGGGACTCCTGGAGCCTCAGTTTCCTCATTTGTGAGACGGGTGCAGACCTAATTCTTCCCATATCAAAGGGGATGGTTCACGGTCAAACGTGAGGTGGGGAGAGCGGTGCTGGCCCAGGTCTGCCCCTCGCCAGGCACATGGTCTTGAGTAAGTCACAGTACATCTCCAAGCCGTGGATTTCTCATCTATTTCTCATCTGTAAAATGGGGATCATAGGAATATCCAGTAGCATGATGGGGCTGACATGATCAAATGAGAGAAATCCACATAAGGTGCTGAGCAGACTGCCTGACACAGGGTGAGCTCTTAATTTTAAAATAATAACAGTAATAATGGCGGCGGCAGCAACAGTAATTGCTGCAGCAGTATTAATAGCAGTAATAATAATGTAATAGCAGCTAACCTATGTACACTCAAAATGTAAGGTACTGTTCTAAGAGCTTTACATTATTACACAGGGCTCACAACAATTCTATAAAGTAGGTAGTTATGCCCATTTTATTTTTTTTTATTTTTTGAGACAGAGTCTTGCTCTGTTGCCCAGGCTGGAGTGCAGTGGTGCCATCTCGGCTCACTGCAACCTCCACCTCCCGGGCTCAAGTGATTCCCATGCCTCAGCCTCCTGAGTAGCGGGGATTGCAGATGTGTGCCATCACACCAGGCTAATTTTTGTATTTTTAGTAAAAACGGGGTTTCGCCATGTTGGCCAGGCTGGTCTCAAACTCCTGACCTCAAGTGATCCACCTACCTCAGCCTCCCAAAGTGCAGAGATTACAGGTGTGAGCCACTGCACCATGCCTGTGCCCATTTTAAAGATGAGGAAACTGGGGCAGAGAGATGAAGCCACTTCTCATTGTTAAGAATGATGCCGGCTGGCTCAGGCAGTGGCATGGAGCCTGGCCCTCAGGGACTTTCCCTAAAAATGGCCAACGTCCCTTTTCAACAAGGAGAGCACAGGCCTTGAGTCCAGCCCTTAGGATGGGCTAACCTTTCCGTTTCATCAGTTTCATGCTCCGTCAATACTCGTGTCAGTTTTGTTTTCCTTCCTCCCCAGGTCCTCACTGGGCTGGATGAACCAGCTCCGCTGAAGGTATCCCAGTCCAGGCTGCAGCCATGGGAACAGGCTCTGCCACACCGTAGAGCCCAGGGCTAAGGCAGGTCACTGCCCTCGGCGGGAGCCGATTCTCAGTGGCCAGTGGTCCTGCCCCAGCGACCATCAGGGTAGGGGGCTGACCATGAGGGCTCCAGAGCCACACACTTTCCAGGTCTCCTAGGGTGGGGAGCTTGAGCCGTGGCAAAGATAGGGTTTCACTTTATTGCCCAGGCTGGTCCTGAACTCCTGGGCTCAAGTGATCCTTCCATCTTGGCCTCCCAAAGTGCTGAGATTACAGAACCTGCATTTTAACGCAATCCCCAGGGCATTCATGACAATGTCCCCCTGAAGTCCCAAAGGGCTCTTGTGACCTCAAGCTGTGCTAAGCACTGTACACTTATTCACCCTACATAATCACGAGTGGCAACAATGATGATCCCATTTTACAGACCAGAACACAAGGCCCAGAGAGGCAAAGAGACTAAGCCGCAGTCACACAGCTAGAGTTGGCACGGAACTCCAGCTCTGTCCCACCGCTGGCTTGAACCATCTCATGCGCTTCCTCACTCTCACCACTTCCTTCCGGTTGTGCATTTTTAACTTAAAGAGAAAGAGCGAGAGAGCTTGTCCTTCACCATCTGATCCTACCCAGCCCCCAGCCCGAGAGGCCCCATCTGGGACCCAGGAAGAGGGCAGGACAAGCGTCAGGCCGACAAGAAGGGAAGGACCCGACTCAAAACACCACCGAGGACTCTGCTGGGCTCTTCCTCAAGCCTCGTGGTCTGGGTTGGTTTCCGGCGGCTTTTGGGGCCCAGCTGAGTTGCAAAGTTCTCTCTAGGGGTATTGAGCTCAGAGCTGCCCAGCCCCTTCAACCACTGCAAGGCTAACGGACCTCCAAGGGGCGGGTGCAGCCAGGCCCAGGTTCTCAGGCTGGAGCTCCTGCCTCCTGCTGTCTACCCACCTGGGCTCCCCGCGCTGAGGGAGGCCACTCCGGTCTTTCCTCCGCAGGGCTGCCTGCCCAACGCCTCGCTGAGTTCCCCTTCCTGCGCTCACCGTTCAGCTTTGCTGTTTCCCACAGTGGGGAAACTGAGGCCCCACAGGAACTCTTGAAGGCAGAGACTGCGTGTCATTCAGCACATGCCTTCCCAGTATTGACGCTACTCAAAGTGTGGCTCCTGGGCCGGCAGCATCAGCATCACCTGGGAGCTTATTAGAGATGCGTCATCTCTCCCTACCCCAGACCTACTGAATCAGAGCCTGCATTAATATGGTGGTGTGATCATGGTGCACTGCAGCCTTCAACTCCCACGCTCAAGTGATCCTCCCTCCTCAGCCTCCTGAGCAGCTGGGACTACAGGTGTGCACCACCAGGCCCAGTTAATTTTTTTTTTTTTTGTAAAGACAGTCTCGCTATATTGCCCAGGTTGGTCCTGAACTCCTAGACTCAAGTGATCCTCCCACCTTGGCCTCCCAAAGTGCTGGGATTACAGAACCTGCATTTTAACGCAATTCACATGCACATGCTGGCCTCTTAATCCCTCAATGTTTCAAAGTACCTGGAATTGTCCAAATGCACCAGGCAATTCTCCTAACCACATTTTTGCACAGAAGATTCTGGCAAGAAAGGCCTGGTCCTTTTGCTCCTGGAAAATGCCTCCTCCAAAAGCTGGGTAACGTCACCAAGACCATTCCCCCAGGGAAAAGACCTTCTCATCCCTGTCCCTTCCCCTTGTCAGCCCCCAACTTCCCCTGACACCTGGCATTTCCTTCTTACAGGGAGCAACTCAGAGACAAGCATTTGAGCCCCTTCTAGGAGCCAGGCACTGTTCTGAGTGCCAGCTACAGAGGTAAATCAGACAGACACAATCCCTTATGGAGAATCCAGGAGAGCACAAAAAAGGTGGGAAATAGAGTATCTCATCTCAGGCAGTGACGAGTACTCTGCAGAGACATTCAGCAGAGAAAGGGGGATGGGGACCACAGAAGGCTGGTATGAGTTTAAATGAGGTGGTCAGGAAAGGCCACAGGGACAAAGGTGATATTTGAGCAGAGACCTGAAGGAGGGGAGGTTCTCAACACCCAGGGCACATGTCACAATGAGGGGAACAGAAAGAATGTTCATGTAACTCGGGCAAAAAGAATTGGGGGGATGAGTGTAGCAGGGGCCTGCAGGACACTGAGAGGCCTCAGTGGTGGCTCTGTCTCCCAATGGGTGAGACAGAACATCTTCAACAGAGAAGAGACATTCTCACAGGACCTTCCCACACAGGACTGTAAGCCTGGATGGTGGGTGGGCAGTGAAGACAGACACAGGGGGATCAGGGAGGGCGGTGTTGTGGTGGCCCAGGCCAGAGACCATGGTGGCTGGATGGGGGTGGGGTTGGAGGAGCAGAGGAAGAAGGGGAGAGAAGCAGCAGGTCCTGGGCTTGTTGGGAGGTAGAAATGGCAGTTTGCTGATGAACTGGAGGCAGGGCTAAGGAAGGGAGGAATCAAAGGTGACACCGTAGGGAACTGTAAGGCTGCCATTGACCGCAGAGGAATGGGGGACCTCTGGGAGGGATGAGGAGTTGCTTACTTTGGGTTTTTTTTTTTTGTTTTTTTTTTGAGATGGAGTCTTGCTCTGTCTCCAGGCTGAAGTGCCTGGCACGATCTTGGCAATCTCCGCCTCCTGGGTTCAAGCGATTCTCCTGCCTCAGCCTCCCGAGTAGCTGGGATTACAGGCATGCACCACCACGCCCAGCTAATTTTTGTATCTTTAGTAGAGACAAGGTTTCACCACGTTGGCCAGGCTGGTCTCGATCTCTTGACCTCGTAATCCACCTGCCTCAGCCTCCCAAAGTGCTGGGATTACAGGCATGCACCACCGCATCTGGCCTGCTTTGGGGCATGTTAAGCAGCATGCCATTTGGATATCAAGTAGATGGGCACTTGCTCTGTGAGTCAGGAGCTCAGGGGAGAGGTCCTGAGAGGACCTGGCCGGGCACAGTGGCTCACACCTCTAATCTCAGCACTTTGGGAGGCTGAGGTGAGTGGATTGCCTGAGCCCAGGAGTTCGAGATCACACTGGGCAACAGGGTAAGACCCTATCTCTACAAAAAATCCAAAAATTAGCCGGTCATGGTGGTACATGCCTGTAAGTTCCAGCTACTCAGGAGGCTGAGGGAGGACTGCTTGAGCCTGGGAGGTTAAGGCTGCAGTGAGCTGAGATCACACCACCGCACGTGAGCTTGGGCGACAGAGCAAGATCAAAAACTCATAAGTAGGAGCTAACATACAGGTGGTGTTTCAGGCCACATCTGTGCATTTTATTTCAAGGACAAAGAAAGCCCAAGTCATTGCTACAGCCAAGGCAACCCTCCGTGATCTGCCCCGACTCTCCGGTTCTCCTCTTGTGCTGGGCCCTCTGCCTACAGCTCCCTCCTTCTTCTCTTCACACACCGGCTCCTTCTCTCCTGGTCTTAGCCCAGATGTGGTATCCTCGGGGCGCCTTCTGTGACAACCTACCCCAAGGACCCTCCCCCTCCCTAGGGTTCCGGGGTGTCTGTCTACCCCATTTTCTTCCCTTAGTGTATTTCTTTTTTCTTTCTATCACCCAAGCTAGAGTGCAGTGGCGCAAAACTGGCTCACTGCAACCCCCACCTCCTGGGTTCAAGAGATTCCCTTACCTCAGCCTCCCGAGTAGCTGAGACTACAGGCACCTGCCACCACGCCTGGCTAATTTTTGTATTTTTAGTAGAGACGGGATTTCACCATATTGGCCAGGTTGGGTTGGAACTCGTGACCTCAAGTGATCTGCCCACCCTGGCCTCCCAAAGTGCTGGGATTACAGGCATGAGTCACTGTGCCCAGATAACCTTTAGTATTTCTCATGCTATAGCATGAACTGGCTGATGTGCTAGTGTTCTGTATGACTACCCCTCATGCACACAAGCATCACAACAGAAGCACCCCAGGAGGGGAAGGGAAACCTCTCCTTCTCAGCCCCACAGGATCCTCAGCTCTAAAACCCACCACACAAGGCCCTGGACACCCGCAGGCTTGTAAGCAAGGACCATGACAGTACCAACCATTGTGGGAAAAGAATCTCTATAAAAGTTTTATATGCGAGTACCCGCTAATAAAATAAGACTGTTTAGAAAGCTGCTTTTGGCCTTGGGAACGCCTCTGTACCTTTTCACACCAAACTATCTCCTTGGCGGCTCTCCTCCTCACGTCTGCCTTAACATTCTCACCTAAGCAGATGTGCGAGCCCAGCTGCCTCACTCTCGCTGTCTCTTCTGGGCAGCTTTACAGCTACCATAGCAGGTTTTCTTCTTTAAGTGAACGTGCATCATCCTAGCTAAGTCTTTTAAAGGGAAGACTCTCTGCCTTTTGGAATATATTAAATTCTGATGGTGAAACAGACAGCTAAGCTAGGCAGGGCCTCAGCAGCTTCTTTGTGAGTATAGTATTTCTAAAAAAAAAAATGATAATAAACTGTTGAGGTCAGGCACAGTGTCACATGCCTATAATCCTAGCAATTTGGGAGGTTGAGGTAGGAGGAATGCTTGAGCCAGGAGTTCGAGACCAGCCTGGGCAACATAGCAAGACTCACATCTCTACAAAAAAAATTTTGTTTTTTAAATTAGCTGGATGTGGCGGTGCACACCTGTGGTCCCAGCTACAGCTAAGGAGGCTGAGGCAGGAGGATGGCTTGAGCCCAGGAGTTGGAGGCTGCAGTAAACCATGATTGCACCACTGCACCCCAGTCTGAACAGAGCGAGACCTTGCCCCACCCTCTCAAAAAGCAGTCATACCATAGGCAAGTTAAAAGCAAAGCAAAGTGACTAGGTGAAAAGGGGATGTGTGAAGAGCAAATCATTGCAGCGGTTTGGTGCTAGAGCTCCAGAATCAGCCAGCTTTGCTTTCGAACTGAGGCCCTACTGTGTAATTTTAACTTCTTCAGCCTCCGTTGCTTAATCTGTAAAATGGGGATAATAACGTCAAACTCAGAGGGTTCCTGAGACTATGTGAGTGCCGAGCCCAGCACCTGGCACATGTGAGCACTCAGCTCATGGCAGCTGGGCTCCCATTTCTGCACACAGCCCTGTGCTTTTTTTTCTTTTTGAGATGGTCTTGCTTCATCACCTAGGCTGGAGTGCAGTGGCGAGACCACAGGTTACTGCAGCCTCAACCTCCCAGGCTTGAGCGATCCTCCCACCTCAGCCTCTCGAGTAGCTAGGACCACAGGTGCATGCCACCATGCCTGGCTAATTTTTAAGGTTTTTTTTTTGGAGAGACGGAGTCTCATTATGTTGCCCAGGCTGGTCCCAGACTCCTGGACTCAAGCAATTCTTCCACCTTGGCCTCACAAAGTGCTGAGATTACAGGTGTGAGCTACACACTGGGCCAACCCTGTGCTAACTTCAAAAATGGCAAAGCAGTGGTAAGAACACTGCTGAGGGGATGGGCGCAGTGGCTCAGGCCTGCAATCCCAGAAATTTGAGAGGCCAAAGTGGGCAAATCACCTGAAGTCAGGAATTCAACACCACCCTGGCCAACATGGTGAAACCCTGTCTCTAACTAAAAATACAAAAATTGGGCCAGGCGCGGTGGCTCATGCCTGTAATCCCAGCACTTTGGGAGGCCAAGGTGGGCGAATCACGAGGTCAGGAGATCGAGACTATCCTGGCTAACACGATGAAACCCTGTTTCTACTAAAAATTCAAAAAACCATCCAGGCGTGATGGCATGCACCTGTAATCCCAGCTACTTGGGAGGCTGAGGCAGGAGAATCGCTTGAACCTGGGAGCGGGGAGTTGCAGTGAGCCAAGATCGCACCACTATACTCCAGCCTGGGCGACAGAGCAAGACTGTCACAGAGAAAACAAAAAAGAACACTGTTGAGGGAAGAAAAACAGGACCTGGAGTTAGGAAGCTTTGCTGATGCCCCGCTGTCTGAGCTATCAGAACATAGGGCTGCATGCTGGCAGCCTTCGACACGGAGCACGGAGTCCTTTTCTCTTCCCTGTGTATGTCTGTGGCTGCATTTACCTCCGGAATAACTCCACATTCAACGGCTTGATGAATCTAAAAATATTTTTGTAACGTGGCTTTATCTAATCAAGCCTCCTAATGGCCTGACCACTATGTCCGAAGTATTCCATAGCGTCTATATCTGGCATTTATAAGCCTGCCAGCGTGCTATCAGGAAGTTAAAAATTGCTATTCAGAACATTCACCAGTTAAGGGGCCCAACAAGAGAAAGAAACAGTGCAGAAGCCATTTCTGCATTTCCTTCATTACCTAAAGTTTTGACCTTTTAACAGGTTTACCTGGAGGTCTCTTCCACTTGCAGGAAAATTTCTGAGGACTGGTAAAGGGCCACCTACACAGTAGGAAGCTAATGAGCATGTTAGAATTCCATAGATAATTCCTTTTTTTCCTATTCAGGCATTTTGCCAAGAGGCCACAGAACTCAGTGCTTCGTGGTCTGGATGAATTCAGGTCTTGAGGATCCTGAAGCATATTCAATTTTGGGGTAACCTCTTTTAAAAAGGGAATATAACAAAATAATTTTTTTTTTTTTTTTTTTTTTCTGAGACAGAATCTCGCTCTGTCGCCCAGGCTGGAGTGCAGTGGCACAATCTCGGCTCACTGCAACCTCCCCCTCCCAGGTTCAAGCAATTCTCCTGCTCAGCCTCCCGAGTAGCTGGGATTACAGGCACGTACCACCACACCCAACTAATTTTTGTATTTTTAGTAGAGACGGGGTTTCATAATGTTGGCCAGGCTGGTCTGGAATGCCTGACCTCAAGTGATCTTCCCACCTCAGGCTTCCAAAGCGCTGGGATTACAGGAGTGAGCCACCATGCCCAGCCAACAATATGAATGTTCTAAAAATCAGGAACTGGGCTCTGTAAAGAACCCATGCAAAAGTAAAGCCTTGAAGTGGGGCTTTCAAGGCCGTATGATGAACCCTCCCCTAGATGTCCTGAGATGACCTCTGGAAAGAGATGGGACCAGACCCAACACAGATAAGCAACGGTGACTTAAAAACAATATCAATTTTGGTCCATCAGTTGCCTCATGGGAGTTTGTAAAGCTATATTGAATTTGCCAAGCTGCACGTTTAGAAACTCAATTCTTTCAGCTTTTAAGTGCAACTGGCAACTTACAAATCTTATTCATCTGCATCTAAAGCCTGTGGGTTTTGAATGATTGTTTTTCAAAGTCCTTTTGCATACAAGGTCTTCACAAGCCTCCTGTGGGATCCTCATAAGCACGTGGGCCCTTTGCTTTCTAAGGAGGAGAGGGCAAAGGGAGTGGCACCCTCTCCCCCATCGCAGATTGCAGTGGGGTGCCAGGGGTCTTCACCAGGAACCCCAGTCAATGCCATGCTCATGTGGTGGAATGTCCCCAGAAAAAAAATGAATTTTGTCCATGTTCTGAAACCCCAGCACAGCCCCTGGGCTGTGGCCTGTCGGACAGCTTCCAAGACGTGCCAGGGATCTGAGGGGGCTGAAGACCAGGCCTGGGGTCACTTAGAAAACCCCTGGCAGAGTGGAGACAGCACTGGGGACCAGTTCCCAAGCCAGGGCTGCTCAGGCAAAGACAGGCAAGGAAAGCTCAGGGGAACCTTGAAGAGCTGCCCTATCTCCCTTCTGGAGGCCCTGGAGGGTGGATTAGGATAAGGCAAAGCAGTTCTGGGAGGCTGGGAGGAGGCCCTTCCTGTAGGCCTGTTTGCATAAGAAGCTGTGGTCTGTCACCTCCTTCCTGCAGGCTGGGCCAGGGTTGTCACTATGTGCAGCTGACACGAACCTTGAAACTGACTCTGAAGCTCTGAGACCAGGGCGGCGGTGATGGGAATTATAAACACACCCCTGCACTGAGGCAGGGAGACTGAGGTCCTCAGAGACCACTCACAAATCAAGGCAATGCCCCTGGCTTCCTACGGGAGGATCTTGGCACTGGGTTCAAATCCCAGCTCCTCCACTTATAAGCTGTGTGACCCAGGGCCAGATACATGGCCTCTCTCTCTAGCTTTACTTTCCCATCAGTAAAACGGGGAAAGTGAGTGTCCCTGCCTCTACCTCCTGTGGGGTTCTATAGGACTGAAGTCAGCCTGGGTGACATGGTAAGACCCCATCTCTACAAAAATACGAAAAATTAGCAAGGTGGTGCAACCTGTAGTCCCAGCTACTGAGGAGGCTGAGGCAGGGGGAGCACTTGAGCCTGGAAGGTCAAGGCTGCAGTGAGCCGAGATTGCACCACTGCACACCAGCCTGAGCAACAACGTGAGACCCTATCAAAAATTTTAAAAAAGACTGAAGAATACACTCCTGTTGTGTAGCACATAAAACAGCTTCAAATAATAAGAGCTTACATTTGTGAGCTATTTCTACATGCCAGGACTGCTGCTAAATTCTTTCACCTGGATTATGTAAACCTAACGAGGGAAGTACTATTAAAGGCAACAGGCCTCACTGTGCCATGCTTCCTGTGTGGTCAAGAACTTTGTTAGTCGTTATATTCACTCCTCATTTCTTTCATTCATTCATTTATTCATTCATCCCTTCAGTCATTCATTTAATTACTCCACAGCACCTACTGTGTTAGAGACCCTGGACTCAGCACTTGGGCCAAGGAAAAAGATGATCTGTTCCTACCCACCTAAGAAGCCAGTCTGCTGGGGTAAGGGGGGGGTCAGTTATAATTCTGTGCTGTGAATGTGGGGATGGGGCACCCCCAGGGGGAGGCTGTGGGGCTTCAGGGGGCAGGAGAGGTATCTTGGAGGATGTGGTCCACACTGAGACCTCAGTAAAGCAGAAGCAAGCATCTATACACCTTTGTGAGCCCCACATAAAGAGCAAGAAGATGACCTTGATGGCACTAGGGAGCCACTGAGGGCTGTTGAGCAGGGGCTGCTCACTGGGTCCTTTGAATGATCCTGCCACGCAGACACATTGAGGGCTTGTGCAAGGGCAGTCCTGGGGATGAGTGTACAGGCGAGGGGCAAATAGTTTGGGGTGGCAGGGCAGGACCAACAGCTCCCATTTCTAAGCTGAGCCTGGGCAGGTGAGGCCTGGAAGGTAGGAGTCTGGTGCCATCGGCACAAAGAGTCTGCAGGAGGAGGACGCTCTACCCACTCAACCCTGGAGGACCTACTGTGCGCTGTCCACAGTGCTGGGCAACTGCTGCACTTGTTAGAAACGCAGAGTCTCAGGCCCCACCCCTGAGACTGCAGAAGCAAAACCTGCATGGCAGCAAGATCCCCAGGTGATTCGAGCATACTCAAGTTGGAAAAAAATTGTTGTAAGGAACGCCATTTTAGTAGGTCCCCCCATAAGCCTATGATGGGGTGCCAGGCAATGCATCAGGGGCTCAGTGCCTAGAACCTAAAAGTGGGCGGGGCCTCCAATGGCAGCACATCCTTCTCCTCACACAGCATCTGGGCCCCCACCACACTCAGATTAGACCCTCAGGACGGGGTGGAATAATAGCAGCCCCATTTGCCAAATGCCTGTGAACCCAGCTTAGAGCTAAATTGCCCTGCTTATGTTTTTTTCTAGAGATAGGGGTCTCGCTCTGTTGCCCAGGTTGGTCTTGAACTCCTGGGCTCAAGCGATCTTCCAGCCTTGGCTTCCCAAAGTGCTGAGTTTATAGGCGTGAGTCACAGAGCCCGACCCACAGCTCATTTTTAATGCTCAAATCAAATCCCTGGTGACCACACTCACTTTCCAGATGAGGAGACTAGCTCAGAGAAACAAAGTGACCAGCCCGAAGTCACACAGCCAATGGCATGAAGGATTCTAACACAGTTGGACTCCGAAGGCTGGGATTTTGCCTCTGCATCTCTATGCATGTAGAGTATGAGCCTAAAGTTCACCACCCAAGGTTGGATGGATCTAACGCCAGATGCATAACAGTAAGTCCAAGGCAGTTTGTTACAGGGCTGGGGGTTCCACTTGCTGGGAAACTGTCTCGAGGACAAAGGGGCTCTGCCTTCCCACATCCTCCACTGCGAGCTCCACGGCAGCTGCATCTACCGGCATAGACGCCCGGTGCACAGCAGATGCACATGAACTTTTTAAGAGATAGAGTGTCTCTCTGTTGCCAAGGCTGGAGTGCAGTGGTGTACTCGTAGCTCACTGCAGCCTTGAACCCCCAGGTTCAAGTGATCCTCCTGCCTCAGCTTCCCAAGTAGCCAGGATTCCATGTGTGCACCACCACCCTGGCTAATTTTTAAATATTCTGTAGAGGAGGGGTCTTGCTACATTGCCCAGGCTGCTCATGAACCTCTAAAGAAATAAGCAAAGCATCCCCTTGACACTGTTTTCCAACATCCAGTATCCACATGTGCCACCTCCTCTTTACACCTCAGTGCCTGGCCGACTTATGTCACCCTACAAACTCCTCAGCCTTACGGCCCCAGGAGGATTCACCCTGCCCTGGTGAAACCACCCACCCTCCATCCCTGCCCTTGGAGGAAACTGAGACCAGGCCCCCGGCCCTTACAACTCTGGGGTAAACATTTGTATGTCTGGCCTTTGGCCATGACGATTGGCTCAGACTCAGGCACGTGACCCCATCAGAGCCAATGAGAAGACAGGTGATTCTTCCGCTGGGCTCAGGGTCTCTCTCCTCCACTGGGCTAGGTGGGCAAGATATGTAAAATTACAGGTATAAATTCTAATTGTCTTTAAGTCAGCCCTGGATGCAATCAAACTGAGACCAGAGGCCACAAGAACCATGAGATCGTCAGAATCTGAGCTCTGGAAATTGATTTAAGAATGCAACATAAGCCGGGCGCTGTGGCTCACGCCTGTAATCCCAGCGCTTTGAGAGGTCAAGGTGGGCGAATCACGAGGTCAAGAGATCAAGACCATCCTGGCCAACATGGTGAAACCCCTTCTCTACTAAAAATACAAAAAGAAATTAGCTGGGCGTGGTGGTGTGCACCATAGTCCCAGCTACTCGGGAGGCTGAGGCAGGAGAATCACTTGAACCCGAGAGACAGAAGTTGCAGTAAGCCAAGATTGTGCCACTGCACTCCAGCCTGGCGACAGAGCAAGACTCCATCTCAAAAAAAAAAAAAAAAAAAAACTGGATTAACAATACGCCTGTGTTTAGACACACAAGCGAAAATGGATATTTACATGTCAGTTTCCATAAAACCTAGGGGAAATTTAAGTCTGTTTACTAGGAGGGAAGTCTTCCTGGAGTATTAAAAGGTTTGTTTCAAAGTTCCAACAAACTGTAACCTTGAGACCCTGAATGCTTATTTAGGAAACTATACCTGTTAGAAGTTTACAGTAGAAATTTGTTCAACTTGAAGCTTCCTCATGAGCTCTGTGTGATGACCAACTCACTGACAATGATCTCTCACTGACTTAGTTGCAAGTAATTCCATCATCACTCACTTGTAATCCCAGCTACTCAGCCTTGATTTTCCTTAACAGAAATTTGAAGCAGCCACCCCCATCTTACCTGAGGCTGGAACTAACCCTGAAGAAGGGGAGTTGGGGGTCCTGATGACGGCCCGAGCCCCTATTTGGGGCTGCACCACAACTGATTCATCTTTGTGTTCCCGGCAGTTGGCAGGATCTTGGAATCTAACACAAGTCCTCCATGTGTGTCTGAGATTCCAAGCACATTCCATCTGAGGAAGTCAGAGTAGGGCAGGTGGTGGCTGAAGAGCCCTTCCTCACTTCCAAGCTAGCTGTAATTTATAATTGTGTGATCCTCTTAGAAACATGAGTGCTTCTTTCATCACCATTTGGGAACTTCTTGTCTTAGAAGAGACCAGAAGCATTAAAACAACTACAGTTTTGCTGCAGGAAACGGGGCAACCCAGGCGCTCTTTGAGAGCTACTCAGCATTCAAGGAAAGAAACAAAACGAGAAATCCGAGAGGGCAGGGACCCACCCAGCACCCAAACCCGCTGCCGATCTTACCGAATGGTAGGCTGATCTCCGCTCAGCTGCTTGAATCTCCGATGGAGCTGCTCGATCTGATCCGATGAGACTGAGAAGTGGGGGAAAGAGAGAAAAATGAGACAGAAAAACACATCGCTGACTGTGGGGAGAGGCTGCAGATACTCTTCTGCCCATCCCCACCAGCTGCTGCACCTCTTCTCCAAGCATCTCCCACCATGGCAAAAGCGAGCGCCGGGTGAAGCAGCAGAGGAAGGATTTCCCATTCTTCCCAGAAACACAGCTCTGCAGTGATCAGTTCCAACTGCCTTAGTAATGATAATACAACTATTACTAAAAGCTCCCGAGACAGGGCAGTCATGAACCAGGCCATTCTCCCAACCTCTGACCTTCCCTAGTCCACTAAAGAGAAACTTTTTTTTTTTTTTCTGAGGCAGGGTTTCACTTCTATCACCCAGGCTGGAGTAAACTGGCACAACCTTGGCATCTCAGCTCACTGAAGCCGCAGCCTCCACCTTCTGGGCTCCAGTGATCTTCCCACCTCGGCCTCCTGGGTGGCTGCAACTACAGGCATGCGTCACCATGCCTGGCTAATTTTTGTTTTTTTGTTTTTTGTTTTTTAAAGAGAGACAGGGTTTCACCATGTTGCCCACGCTGGTCTCAAACTCCTGGACTCAAGCGATCTGCCCGCCTCGGCCTCCCAAGGTGCTGATATTACAGGCATGAGCCGCCATGCCAGGCCTAGAGAAACTTGCATCTGCTTGTCTGACCCTTCCTCTTCCGCTCCAGAATATGGGTTTTTTCCTAGTTGAGAAAGGGGCTTTGTATAGCACAGACTCAGAGACACATGAGTAGGGAGAGGAAATAAGGGTTCAGGCTGGTGTTGGACGTGATCTGGGAGACATATAGTGAGAAATGTATGGAGAATCTGGTGGAGCAAAGAAATGGAAGGACTCTAATCTGGGTGACAGAGCAAGACCCTGTCTCTAAAAAATGCACAATATTAAACAATGATCTGCGTTTCTCACTTCATTATCAAAACAACTCAGTAAGTGAGTGAATGTTATCTCAGGTTTTTGTTGTTGTTGTTATTTTTTGAGACAGAGTCATACTCTGTCACCCAGGCTGGAATGCAGTGGAGCAATCTCAGCTCACTGCAACATCCGCTTCTACTAAGAATCACTAGGTTCCAGTGATTCTTGCACCTCAGCCTCCTGAGTAGCTGGGATTACAGGCACGTGCCACCATGCCCAGCTCATTTTTGTATGTTTAGTAGAGACGGGGTTTCGCCATGTTGGCCAGACTGGTCTCAAACTCCCGACCCTCGAGTAATCCACCCGCCTTGGCCTCCCAAAGTGCTGGGATTACAGGCCTGAGCCACTGTACCCAGCTATTATCTCAGTTTTGTAATTTGAAAACTGCAGCTCAGGGAGCATTTAAGATCCATAACACACAGAGGCAGAGCTGGGACTGAACTCTAAGTCCGTCCGACCCCAAAGCCAGACTTCATTACGAAGTATGTCTGCCCACCCAGAGTACCTTGGCGCTCAAGGCCTTTAGGTTTGGTTCCTAGGGACTATATACAGTTCACGAAAACCTTTCCAAAACACTGGCTGGACTGGGGAGCTGTGACCTCGATCCTCCCAGCATTCCCTACCCCTAAGCACTGTTTTCCTCCTGTTACAGAGGCAACTAATTTCTGGGGCCAACTGGTCACCTCACTTTCTGCTCATTGTTTTTTGCCCTCAGACTTCTCAAAAATCTACAGCTCAGAATTCTCAAGCATCTCCAGCAGCTCATTAAGGCTGCCAACCTAGACTCAGGGCTCCCCACTTACTGTGGGCATGGCTCCAATGATGAGCTCATCTCTTCCTCCCAGCACTCGGGGAGGGGCTGTATCCCCTTGTTACAGATGTAGCCACCAACAGTCAGAACGGTTAGGTGGATCATCAAAGTGCAATTTCTACCTTTCTACAGGAAAATATGGCCATTTATATCATAGATATGTCAGTAAGGACACTGGCATACTTCATCGCCTAGCAATTCCACTCCCGGGTATATACATAAAAAATGCATACTTCTGTTCACCCAAGCATGCATACAAAGATGTCATGGTGGTGCCGCTGAAATCGCCCTAAACTGGAAACTACCCACATGCCCAACAATGGCAGAGTAGAATGCTAATGTGTAGTATCAAGCAACGTAAGAGCACACAGCAACGAAAATGAACAATATACTCACAGACAAAAGCAGCCAGACAGAGGCTGGGTGCGGTGGCTTATGCCTGTAATTCCAGCACTTTGGGAGGCCAAGGCAAGGCGGGTGGATCACGAAGTCAAGAAATGTAGACCAGCCTGGCTGACATAGTGAAACCCCGTCTCTACTAAAAATACAAAAATTAGCCGAGCATGGTAGCGGACACTGATAGTCCTAGCTACTCGGGAGGCCGAGGCAGGAGAATCACTTGGAACCCGGGAGGTGGAGGTTGCAGTGAGCTGAGATTGCACCACTGCACTCCAGCCTGGAGACAGAGTGAGACTCCATCTCAAAACAAAAAAAAACAAAACAAAAGCAGCCAGACAGGAACGCATACATACTTTATGATTCTATTTGCATAAAGTTCAAAAACAGGCAAAACTCAACTACGATGTTAGAGGTCAAGATAGTGGCCGTCTTAAGGGAGGTGCTGTGGATGACGTGAACACTGTAAATGACGTTTGGAGGATGAGATGAGGAGGAGTAACTTGAATGGAGAGCAAACGGGAGGTCTGGGTACTAGGAATGTTCCATTTCTAGATCTGAGCACAGTTTACACAGTTGTGTTCTTGGAAACCCCAAACTGCATGCTCATGAGTCACGCACTGTTCTGGATGTGCACTATGTCACGATTAAAAGTTTACTATAAACAAAAAATGTGTTATTCCTCCCTGACTAAAGGAAGTCTGGGAAGAACAAAGAAAAATAAAAATGTTTAAATAATTGTAATTTCACTTGGCAGGAATGTATCCTAAAAATAATAGACGCAACAGGTACAAAAATGTGAATATATAAATGTGTTCAACTTAGCATTCTTTAAATAGCTTAAAATTTGACTGACCCTAAGTGACCATCAAAAGCAGACTGGGGCTAGGCACAGTGGCTCATGCCTATAATCCCAGCACTTTGGGAGGCTGAGGCGGGCAGATCACTTGAGGTCAGGAGTTCGAGACCTGGCCAACATGGTGAAACCCCATCTCTACTAAAAATACAAAGATGAGCCATGGGTGGTGGTAGGCGACTGTAGTCCCAGCTACTCAGGAGGCTGAAGCAGGAGAATCACTTGAGCCTGGGAGGTGGAGGTTGCAGTGAGCTGAGATCACACCACTGCACTCCAGTCTAGGAAACAGAGCAAGATTTTGTCTCCAAAAAAAAAAACAGATTAGTCAAACACTTTTTGATATATCTAGCCAATTTTTTTTAAGTATACTGCCTTTAGTGCGCAAAAGAGAAAAAGAATTTATTTTTATTTATTTTTTTTTTTATTTTATTTTTTTTTTCTGAGATGGAGTTTTGCTCTTGTTACCCAGGCTGGAGTGCAATGGTGCGATCTCGGCTCACCGCAACCTCTGCCTCCTGGGTTCAGGCAATTCTTCTGCCTCAGCCTCCTGAGTAGCTGGGATTACAGGCATGTACCACCATGCCCAGCTAATTTTTTTTGTATTTTTAGTAGAGATGGGGTTTCACCATGTTGACCAGGACAGTCTCGATCTCTTGACCTCGTGATCCACCTGCCTCGGCCTCCCAAAGTGCTGGGATTACAGGCATGAGCCACCGTTCCTGGCCCGAAAAAGAATTTTTATGTATATTGCCTTTAATAGTGACAGTTGTATATTTGCATAGAAATAAATTCCACATATAATGTCTAAAAACAGCTTGCTACCAAGAGAGCACAACGCTATCTTGTGGAAAAGACATAAAAATATACAAATGTATTTAAGTAATTTAAATATCCTAGAGTTCTTTACCCTGAAATAATAATAATTATTTCTCATCTCGATACTGGGATTAAAGATTGTCTTCCTTTTGATTCATTTACATTTTCCAATTTTTCTCTAATATACAATGTATATGTATTAGTCATGTAAGAAAGCTTTTCAGCCTACAACATGATCCCATCTGGATGGCGGAGAGATCTCATAAATATCGTTATTGAGTCATTCTCTGGCTGAGTACTGTGTCCCAGGCACACGTCATCTTCTTTAGTACCTTCCATGACCCTGTGAGGGACATACAATTCCTGTTTTAAAGAAGAACAAACTGAGGCTCAGAAGGAATGTAAGTTACTCAAGGTCACTGACCTTCAGGAGTTTGAGACCAGCCTGGCCAACATGGTCACTGACCTTGAGAGGGGCAGGCTCACAATTTGAACTGTATGCCCAGAAAACGTATGGTTCAGGCTGTGCACAGTGGCTCCCGCCTGTAACCCCAGCACTTTGGGAGGCTGAGGTAGGTGGATCACCTGAGGTCAGGAGTTCAAGACCAGCCTGGCCAACATGGTGAAACCCCATCTCTACTAAAAATACAAAAATTAGCCGGGCATGGTGGTGCATGCCTGTAATCCCAGCTACTTGGGAGGCTGAGGAAGGAGAATCACTTAAACCTAGGAGGTGGAAGCTGCAGTGAGCTGAGATCGCACCACTGCACTCCAGCCTGGACAACAGAGGGAGACTCCATCTCAAAAAAAAGAAAAAAGAAAATGTGTAGAAAAAAATCATTCGGTTTTGTGTTTTGTTTTCTTGTTTTATTTGTCTGTCTCCCTTTGTTTGATCACTTAACCCCCAAAATAAACTGATCTGATGATAAATAATAATTAGAAATTACAGCTAAACATGTGCACCTAAACCACTATTAAAGATGAGTTATGGCTGGACATGGTGGCTCACATCTGTAATCCCAGCACTTTGGGAGGCCAAGGTGGGCAGATCACTTGTGGTCAGGAGTTTGAGACCAGCCTGGCCAACACAGTGAAACCCCATCTCTACTAAAAATACGAAAAAAATTTAGCCAGGTGTAGTGGCACACACCTGTAATCCCAGCTACTCAGGAGGCTGAGGCAGGAGAATCCTTGAACCTGGGAGGTGGAGGTTGCAGTGAGCCAAGATCATGCTACTGCACTCCAGCCTGGGTAACAGAGCAAGACTCCATCTCAAAAAAAAAAAAAAAAAAAAAGACGAGTTACCTTGAAACATCCTGGTGACTGAAAGAGGCCACTGCAGAGGCCACACACTGGATGATTCCACTTGCATGAAATACTCAGGTGGACAAATCCACAGGAACAGAAAGTACACCAGTGGATGCCTGAGGCCAGGGAGGGGAGGGGCTGGAGAGGGAGAACAGGGAGGCGCTGCTAATGGGCACTGGAGTTTCTTTTGAAGAGAGATAAAAATGTTCTAAGATCAGATTGTTTTGATGGTTGCATAACCCTGTGATTATACTAAAACTATGGGGTTCAATTTAAATGGGGTGAATCTCATGGTGTATGAATTATATCTCAATAAAGCCATTTAAAAAATAAATTACATGCATAAATCGTAACAACAAAGGCAGACATTAACTGAGCATTTACCATGTCCTGGCCTCTGTGTTCAACTCTTGTATAAGCCTGGGCTGATGCCACCCTCTCACCAGTTCTGTTACGTAGGTATGATTCTACACTCATTCTAGAGATGAGAACTCTGAGATGTGCCCAAGGTCCCACAGATAGGAAGAGGTACATAAATCATCCTAGTCCAAGTTTATCTTATGAAGAGTTTCCAGCTAACTGCATCCAAAGTGCATGCAAGGCTGTGTACAGTGGCTCACGCCTGTAATCCAGCACTTTGGGAGGCTGAGGTAGGCAGATCTCTTGAGACCAGGAGTTTGAGACCAGCCTGGTCAACATGGTAAAGCCCTGTCTCAACTAAAAATGCAAAAATTAGCCAGGCCTGGTGGTGTGCACCTGCAATCCCAGCTACTCGGGAGGCTGAGTCAGGAGAATCACTTGAGCCCGGGAGGCGGAGGTTGCAGTGGGCCAAGATCAAGCCACTGCACTCCAGCTTGGGCGATGGAGTAACACTCTGTCTCAAAAAAAAAAAAAAAAAAAGTGCACACAGACACATGCTAACACACACACACATACCCTCTGTCCTGCTTGATTAAAAGCAAAGGATTAGGAAGACAAGCTCCCATCTCTGGAACACTCATTTTGACACCCAAATCCCTGGAGCCAAGGGCTCAGCTCATAGCTCAGGCAAGACTCCTCTTCCTCTGGCACAGTAACTGGAAGAAAGGATGATTTCTGAAGCCTCAGGAACTGACTTTCAGAACACTCCAAGCCCTGGCAGGTGGAGCTGGTGTAAGCTGTCATGCCTGGTGAGCTGCTTCCTCCTAACCACCCCGACTGTGGGCCCCCAAAAGAACCCCTCGCATAAGCACCTGATGCACGTCTGCCTGCATCACACCACCAAAGTCCACGGAAGGACCTGTCTTTCCCTCGAGAGCTCCTGGGCTGGAAGCTTTTCCAGTTTCCTGGCTCCTCATCTCTAAGCCCTTCTCCAGGGCCCCGAGGTCACAGTTGCCATGGGGATGATGGGCAGAGATGGGCTTTGGTTCCTGGCAGCTGGACCTTATTATTTCTGGTTTTAGATTTCAACCTGAGGGAAATTCACACCAGTTCATGGGGCTGGTGGGAGTTTCACTGGCCCAATCTTCTGGGGGTGGAGGTGAACTGTCACTTTGTATCAAAAAAACTTCAACATGAAAGAGCACACCTGCCTGTCCGAGTGGCCCTAAGCCCTTGAAAGGTGGTGAGCCCAGATGGAGAGGTGCTGAAGTGGAAACCACTCACCAGCTGGCCAAGCCTAAGTACAAAAAAGAATGTAAACGACTGCAGTAACTTTTGATATTGATTATATGGTACAATGATAATATTTTAAATATAATGGGCTAAATAAAATATACTATTAAAATTCATCTCACCATTAATTTCTTTACTTCTCTTAATATGTCCATGAGAAAATTTAGAATTACATTACATAATATAATGTAATTACATCATAGCTACTAGAAAATGTATCATGATTACAACTCGCATTATTGTTTGTGTTAGCGCTGGTATATACCCTTTAACCAGAACTTGATTCCCAGGAACAAATCCTGAGAAATTAAGACAGGCGTATAAAGATGAACAGATGAGAGCAATCATGGTTGCCTGTTTAGAACAATAAGAAATTGGGGGGCTGGGCACAGCGGCTCACACCTGTAATCTCAGCAATTTGGGAGGCCAAGGCAGGTGATCACATGAGGTCAGGAGTTCTAGACCAGCCTGGCCAACATGGTGAAACCTCATCTCTACTAAAAATACAAAAATTAGCTGGGTGTGGTGGTGCACGCCTGTAATCCCAGCTACTCGGGAGGCTGAGGCAGGAAAATCACTTGAACCAGGGAGACAGAGATTGTAGTGAGCCAAGATCACGCCACTGTACTCCAGCCTAAGCAACAAGAGCAAAAACTCCATCTCAAAAAAAGAAAAGGAAGAAACTGGGAGAAATGGGCCAGGTTTGGTGGCTCATGGCTGTAAATCCAGCACTCTGGGAAGCTGAGGTGCGAGGATCGCTTGAGCCCAAGAATTCAAGACCAGCCTGAGCAACACAGGGAGATCCCATCTATACAAAAAAAAAAAAAAAAAAAAAATTCAAAAAATTAGCTGGGCCTGGTGGTGTACACCTGTGGTCCCAGCTACCAGTGAGGCTGAGGTAGGAGGATCACTTAAACCTGGGAAGTTGAGGTTGCCGTGGGCTAAGATTGCACTCTACTCTGAGCAGCACAGCGAGAGGCTCTCAAAACAAAAAGAAATTGGGGAACATGCTGAGCCGCAGAACACGAGACAGATCCTGAAGTCGGAATACTACACAGCCTTTACAAATGTTTTTAAGATACTGTGGGACATCGGAAAATGTCATTGTTGCATGGAAAATCCAACAGACTAAGATCTCATTTACACGCGCAAGTTCATAACGATGTACACATATGCACAAGAAAAAACAGGAGAGTATACAACAAAATAATAGTCATCAACTGTTTTCAGAAGGTAGAGTTAGAGAACATTTCTCTCCTCTCCTCCCTTTGACCCTAAGTTTGGTTATCTGTCCTTTAACTTCTCTGCAATTAACGGAGATTACTTGTATAATTGTATTTGGGTTAAACATTTTTTAACCATGATGACTATAGTGATAAACAAAAGAAATCATAGATGCTGATGCGGCTGTAGAGAAACTGAAACTCTTATACATTACTAGCAGGGATGTAAAATGGTACAACCACCATGGAAAACAGGTTGGTAGTTCCTCAATTAATTAAACCTAGAATTATCATGTGATCCAGCAATTCAGCAATTCCACTCCACGCCAAAACAATTTTTTTTTTTTTGAGATAGAGTCTCACTCTGTTGCCCAGGCTGCAGTGCAGTGGCACGATCTCAGCTCACTGCAATCTCCGCCTCCCAGGTTCAAGTGATTGTCTTGCCTCTGGCTCCTGAATAGCTGTGATTACAGGCACATGCCACCACTTTTGGCTAATTTTTGTATTTTTAGTAGAGATGAGCTTTCACCATGTTGGCCATTCTGGCCTCGAATTCCTGCCCTCAGCTGATCCACCTGCCTTGGCCTCCCAGAGTGCTGGGATTACAGGCGTGAGCCACCATGCCTGGCCAACAATTCCATTTACACCCAAGATAAAAGAAAATGTACGTACACACCAGAAACCTGTAACCAATGTTCAAAGCAGCACTCTTCATAAGTGCCAAGAGGTGGAAACAATCCAAACGTCCATCAACAAATGAATGAGTGAACAAAATGTGGCGCATCCAGATGATGGAATATTACTCAACAAAAAAAGAAATGAAGCATTGGTAAATGCTATGGCATGAATAAACCTTGAAATAATTACAGGAAGAAGCCAGACATACAGGGCCACATGTGTGTATGTGTATGATCCCATTTATATGAAGTGCCCAGGACAGGTAAATCCAGTGAGACAAAGTAGACTGATGGTTGCAGGGGCTTGTGGGTGCTGGGGGAATGAGAAGTGACTGGCCATGGGTATTTTTGGGGGGTGATAAATTGTTCTAGAATTAGGTAGTGGTGGCCAAGCACAGTGGCTCACACCTGTAATCCCAGCACTTTGGGAGGCTGTGGCGGGTGGATCATCTGAAGTCAGGAGTTTGAGACTAGCTAGGCCAACAGGAGACTCCGTCTTTACTGAAAATACAGAAATTAAGCAAATGTGTTGGCACGCACCTGTAGTCCCAGCTACTGGGGAGGCTGAGGCAGGAGAATTGTTTGGACCCGGGAGGCAGAGGTTGCAGTGAGCTGAGATAGCACCACTGAACTCCAGCCTGGGTGACAGGGCAAGACTCCATCTCAAAACAAAACAATAAAAAAGGAATTAGACAGTGGTGATGGTGATGTTTGTATAACTCTATGAATATACTAAAAGCCACTGAATTGTACACTTTTAAATGGTGAATGTTATGAGCTGTGAATTAGGTGTCAACATAAAAACTATTTAACCTTGGGCATGATGGGGCAATTGAAGCCAATTCCTTCCTCAGATGCTGTCAAGGTGGGGTTGAGGATCTCAGTGTCTCCAGGGCCAGAAAGACATTAAATAAGAGAAGGGGCCCGTGCAGGCAGGAACTGGAACCCCCACCCTGTCCAAGGGGCTGCCACCATTCCCTCTAGCCAGTTGCTGCCACGGGCGGCCAGATCTTCCCCTTTCATTAAGAGGAGGCAGAAATCCGCTGGGTTAAAAAATATTGGCAGCCAGGCACAGTGGCTCACGCCTGTAATCCCAGCACTTTGGGAGGCCAAGGCAGGCAGATCATGAGGTCAGGAGTTTGAGACCAGCCTGGCCAACATGGGGAAACCCCGTCTCTACTAAAAATACAAAAATTAGCTGGGTGTGGTGGCGGACGCCTCTAATCCCAAGCTACTAGGAGGAAATCCCGGAATACAAAGGTGAGCTAGGCCAGACGGAAGGGTGAGCTCCTGACTGCACTGCCGGGGGAGGCTGCTGTGGGTCTCTGCTCAGCATCCCACTCAGCTGTTGCCCTGAGTTCCCGAGGCTGCTTCCTCCTCCGCAATACCGAGATGACAACAGCACCACCTCCCTTGTGAGGTTGTTCACGCCATGAAAAACCACCACAAGCTATTCACAATCGCCCAAAGGCGGCAACCACCCAACATCTACCAACTGGTGAGTACATAAACAAAACGGGTGTATCCAGATGATGAGACGTTACAAAACAGTACAAAGGGAGGCAGCCCTGTCACACTCCACGAAGGGGAAATGTAGATGTACAAGGCCCACCTACTGCAAGATAACATTTACATGAAATGCCCCAGACAGGCAGATCCACACAGGCAAAACAAAGATTAGGGTCACCAGGGCTGGGGGAGGAGAAAATGGGGCGTGATGGCTAATGGGTATGAGGTTTTTTAGGGGGCAATGAAAATGCCCTAGAAATAGATGTGATGTTTTAATATCATTGTGAATGTACTTAATGCCACAGAATTGTACACTTTATTTTAATTTTTTAAAATAGAGATGGGGTTTCACCATGTTGGTCAGGCTGGTCTCAAACTCCTGACCGCAAGTGATCTGCTCACCTTGACCTCCCAAAGTGCTGGGAATACAGGCTTGAGTCACCACACCTGGCCTGAACTGCACACTTTAAAATGGTTACAATGGAACTTTTTTTGAGACAGGGTCTTGCTCTGTCACCCAGGCTGAATGGAGTACAGTGGCACAATCACAGCTCACAGCAGCCTCAAACTCCTGGACTCAAGTGATCCTCCTGCCTCAGCCTCCTGAGTAGCTGGGACTACAGGTGCACACCACAGCACCCAGCTAATTTATTTTTTATTTTCTTTTGTAGAGACAAGGTCTTGCTATGTTGCCCAGGCTGATCTCGAACTCCTGGCCTCAAGTGGTCCTTCCACTTCAGCCTCCCAAAGTGCTGAGATTACAGGTGTGAGCCATAGCGCCCAACCTAAAATGGTAAATTTTATGTTACATGAATATTGCCTCAATTTTTAAAAATATCATGCACACCCTTAGCACAGGATCTGGTGGGAGACACAGGAGTCGCTGGAGTGGCCAGGACCGTTATCGTCCCCTAAGTAATCCTGTGATACTATTGTGGCTGTTCAGCTGGATCCAGGCTCAGCAGGGATGCATCGACTTGCCTGCTTCCTGTGGCTACCACCAAAACAATAACTAACCCTGGGCCTTGGGAGGGAGACAGGGAGGGACAGCCTCCTTAGCTTTGCAGGGACCACTCCACGCAGGACTGCCCTCTCATGCCTGGCACACGCAGGGTGCTTCACATTGCTGGATGCCAGCTCCTCCCCTTCACCTGCCTTTTCCTTGGATGCCACGTGCTGAACGCGTACACGTCATAGACCACTCCTAGCTGCTGGGATGTTAAAATTAACCAAAGATGCATTTGGGTGCACTTGGCCTTGAGAAGGAAGCTCTCAAACCCAATTCTATCCTTCAGAGGAGTAGCAGCAGCTCGAAGATTAATTGCTGGCATTTATGACGCACCTTAATACCCTTTTCACGCCAACTTCCACCCACTTTGTAAGTGCCGAAGCCAAGGAATTCCTGGTAAGAACTATCGCAGGCCAATGTCAGCAGCGCTCATTTCAACCTCGGAAATCAAGGGTCTTGTTAGGATCTCTGTGGGGTTTTCCTCCCCTGAATGAATCCTCGGATTCTCAGGATTAAAGGGGAAGTTGGGACAGAGTGAATTGACTTTAGGATCTACGTTCTCTCATGAGCAATAAGGCAACTGAGAAAGCTGTCAGAGTGGGTGCTCATGACTTTAAAAATCACAGTCTGTTTTGCTCATCTATGTTCTCTTCCTACAGCTATGCTCTGTTCTTTACCATGTGCCTTATAGCGGTAATAATAACCACCATGTGTTTTAGCTGGGCGTGGCAGTGCACGTCTGTCATGCCAGCTACTTGGGAGGCTGAGGCAGGAGAATCACTTGAACCTGGGAGGTGGAGGTTGCAGTGAGCCGAGATCATGCCACTGCACTCCAGCCTGAGTGACAGAGAGAGACTCTGTCTCAATAAATAATAATAACCACCACCACCACATGTTAACATTTACCTAGAGGCTAGGATTCAGTCCTCTCTCAGAGGTACCTGAATTATCTTATTCAGGTACTTCCCTCTTGGGGTAGTAATCACACCCATTTTACAGATAAAGAAACTGAGTCTCAGAGGGGCTAAGTCACTCCCTGAAGGTCACACAGCTAGGAGCAGCAGAACAGGGATTTAGACCAAGGTCCATGACTTTAGATTCTGTTTGCATAGCCATTTGCTAGGCTGTATGCCCAACCGAGAAGTGAGGGAACCATAAATACATATCATTTATGTAATTAGAGGGAGAAAAATGTCTCCATTTTAATAAAAAGATGAAAAAGGGGGAAAAAAGCAACAGTGAATCAGGAGAGATTTTGAGAGTGGGCAAGTGGGCGTCTTTCAGAGCATCTAAGAAACAGGTTTTCACAGCCTTCCAGAACTATCTTCAGTTCCAGATTTATCCTGAGGCCAAATCAAGCAGAGACAGGCTTAACTAAAGTACAAGGCTGGCCAGGCGTGGTGGCTCATGCCTGTAATCCCGGCACTTCGGGAGACTGAGGCGGTTGGATCACTGGAGGCCAGGAGTTCAAGACCAGCCTGGCCAACATGGCAAAAACCTGTCCGTACTAAAAATACAAAAATTAGCTGGGCGTGGTGGTGCATGCCTGTAATCCCAGCTACCTGGGAGGCCAAGGCAGGAGAATCACTTGAACCTGGGAGGCGGAGGTCGCAGTGAGCCAAGACTGCACCACTGCATTCCAGCCTGGGTGACAGAGAAAGACTGTCTCAAAAAGAAAAAAAAAGTACACAGCTTACTTCAGTAGGATACTTAGATTAAGAATTCCAGGTGCTGCTACTCAGAGCTAATACAGACTCTGCCTTCCATTACAAACACTGGATAAAGCAAGAAACAAATGTAATCCCCAGCTAAATGGAAGAAAAGGGCAATACCCAAGTGCCAGGGACGAGGAGGAGACCTGGAACCAGTAGGGTTAGTGACAGATGCTGCTGAGATGGCCTAGGTGTGTTAGAGTGGTTTCGAGCTCCAACAGCTAAGGGTAGTGACTTCAACTCCACAGAAAAGGCCTTGGGTCTGCATGAACTGGAACTGAGCCGCCTCTAAAAAGCTGAAACACAAAAGGCCGCTCCTGCACATCAGGTGGGCCAGAAAAAAACGTTCCCCACTGGTCCAGAGAATAATGAGAAAGCCATATCTGCTGGGAGATGGCAGGGGAAAGGAGAAAGAGCAGGCTTCTGCAAACTCCAAGCCTGAGCCACACACTGGTGAAAAATCCAAGCCTCTGTGGGGCAGGAAACCCGAACTGAGGAGTTAATGGGAAAAATGTTTCCAGAGTGGTAAAAACCCTGAGATATCTAGCACAAGAAATGCAAATGCACTGTGTAAGGTTCTTCATAAAACTCAGGGCACACAGGAGTCCTGTGGGGCAGTGGGAGGAAGGGCCGAGGGGAGTCGGGAAAAAGCCCAAAGATGAGCTCATAATCAAAAACCAAACCATACAAGCAAATGAACCACCATATGGGAGAATCTGAAGACAAAACTAACAAAAAGAATAGCACCCCAAGAGGGTAAAACAGAAGAGATTATATAGTAAGCTTTAAATTGTTACAAACAATGGAAGAACAGTACCCTATGCAAAAGAGGTGAATTTGAAAACTAGCACTTATAAACATTTTTTTTTACAAGTCATTGGAATTTTTTTGAAATTTAATAGGTTAAGGCAGCAAAGTTGTAATAGCCGAAGAGAGAATTAGTGAACCAGAAGACAGATCTAAGGAAATGACCCAGCATATGGCACAGAGAAATATAAAGAAAATATGAAAGAAAGATTAAGAGGCATTCAGGACAGAATGAGATGATCCAACATTTTTCTAATAGGAACTACTAATGAAGAAGATAAAGAGAAAGGGGATATAGATAATATTTTCATAATGGAAGATATGAACCTTCCTTAGAATCAAATAACATAAACCATTCCCAGGATAAATAAAAATATATCCACATCTAGACATAGCTTGTATAGAACACCAATGACACAAGTTTTAAGACAGGGAAAAGGGAAAATAGGTTTCTACAAACAAATGTCAATTAGACTAACAGCTGACTTCTCAACAGCAACAAGACCAAAAACGAAGTGCTGAAAAAAAATCCAGCAACCTTAAATTTTACATCTAGCCAAATGATCATTCACGCATGCCTGCAAAAATAACTATTTTCAGACAAAGTTTACAACTCACAGAGCCTCACTGAAAAATCTACAGAAAGGTGTATTAAATAATAAAACTATATTCATCAGGAAGAGAGGCTGCAAGAAGTAACAGTGGCTGCATAAAACAGTAATAATGAACAATATGTAGGTTCTTAAATACTATGGAGTGATACAAACAAAGTACATTAAGGTCCCCAATTATGAGCATATGGCAGAGAAGGTGATTAAGTTTAGGCATGTCTAAGATGGCGAGCATACAAAAAATTAAAATGAATTACTAAAAAAGTCATTGAATGCCCTTTAAAAGGAGATATGCAGCCAACTTCTGAACTGTTCACCATTGAAATGATTAGTAACTGCCAATAAGTCTTAAGCACTGAGGATGGGTCAAGAGCTTTGCCCAAATTCTAACTTAATCCTTGCAACGATTCAGCGACACAGGTTCTATTTTTGCTCTCATTTTACAGATGGGGAAACTGAGGCTCAGGGAGGCAAAATGCCTTGCCTAGACAAATAAAAGGCACTACCATGATTTGAACCCATGCCGACAGGTGGTGAGAAGCCACCTGTGTGCCACTGTAGGACTCTGGCCAAGGTCCTGGGGGAATGCAGGCAAGTGCAAGACAGGGAACCCCCTTAGAACTACCAGGTGAGTGAGGCCTGCACAGTGCTGGGTATTTACTCAGGGTTCCCAAATCACTGGGATCCTGGCATAGGTGCTCAAAAGGAACTCAGAGAACTCTCTTCCAATCTCAGCACCTAGGGCAAGCTGGCCTCTATAGTCTACCTTTGGCCTCTACAAACCCCCTTCAGGGACTGCTGTCTCCGGCCTGGCCACCTGCCCTCCCTCCTGGAGGCACCTGGGCCCTGAGATCTCCTCTGACCTGCCAGGAAGCAGTGCCCAGAACGGAAAGCTTGCTTCTGACAGCGTGTCTGTCTGCAAAGGTCACACCACTGGGACGACAAAGGGCCTTTTTGTCCCAGTGCTCAGTGGCCACCACCACCAGCGGAAATCACCCACTCGACCTTCTGGTTTTATAAATTAATAATTAAGCTGGAGCAGGCAACAGGAAGGCTGGCAGAACCAGGGGTGCCCAGGCCCTCACCCTGTACAGTCACTCTAGCATGGACAAAAGAACGAAGAGGCCCTGACTTTTCCTCCTGGAACCGTGGGCCCTTCTGAGCTAAACACACCTCATTCCCTGAGCTTGAGATAACACATCCTAAAGTGCTTTGCAATGGGAAGAGCATCTTATCGACACCCAGGGTATTCTGTTTGTCTTACTGGGCCGTATGGCGTGTCTGAGCGTTGATTAAATTTCCACGATGCATTCTGGAGACCATTAACTGACAAAAAAAAATCCTGCCAGGGTGGTGGGGAGGGGAAGGCAAGAAAGAAAGATGCAGCAGCGATCTAATTACCACTAATCCATGGAGCGAGGACGTCTTGGAGAGGACTACCAGTTGCTGGCACAGAGAAAACACAAATTCTTTCGAAACAGACCTGAGCCACCCAGTAAGACCTTAGGAAACAGAGGGGGAGCATCCTCCTGCTTCTTCCTCCCAGCCGGAGTCCCCACTCCCCTCCCACTGCCCACTACTGAGCTTGTTATCCCCAGGGGCAGCCCACCTAGATTCTAGAACTTTCCACATCACCCAGAACCAATCCTGCCTGCCTCGAGGTCCAGTTCTCCCCTTGCTGTCTCAGTAAACAACGTGTGGAACACTACTGATGAGGCTGTGGGGTCACAGCATGGCCTCCCCCGATCATACAGATGCATGGACTCTCAGAGTCTCAGTCTAGAGTGTGTGGGGTTTCTGGCACGTGGAAGAGGTGGTTTCTCCCAGCACTTGCAAATCCCACTAGAAGGCCTGGTTTTGAGTCTAGGTCCCCTACCTGGCAGCTAAGTGCCCTTGGGCAGTCATATCCTGTGTCTGAACCTCAGTTTGCCCATCTGTAAATTGGCAGCAATAGTTCCACCTCCAAAGGGCTCTTCAGAAGGTCAGATGATTGACAAGTGCTCAAGAAAGAGCAGCTGTCGCCTCATTCACAGTTGGCTGCGTGTTTTAAGGAGCGAGACTGGTGGCTCAGAGAGGGACACAGCCCGGATGAGGCATCTGAGCAAAGCAGCGCAGGACAGCTCCAGTGCTGAGCTCAGTGCACATGGAACGCCAGCCTCCAGGGTCCCGCTCTGTGGCTGCTGCAGATGGTGAGGTGACGGGGCCCAGGTGAACAGAATGAGAAACACCAGCAGGGGCCAGAGCAGGCAGGTGCCTTTGGCTGATCCCCAGCCCTTTGGGAAGCTTCCATAGAGGGCCTTCTCCTGCCAGTTTCCCCTGTGAGCCCCCAGAGGGGAGGGCAGGGGAGGCCTGGAAGCCCCCACCTGATCAAGACAGAAAGGGTTCCAGAGGCTGGGAGTCCCATGATCAGGACCACTGTGTGGATGACTCCAAGCCAGGGCCCTGGACTCTGCCCCAGAGCTCAGTACCCCCTTCCCCGCCATTCACATTCATGAATGTGAATGAAAAGAACACATTCATTCTCCTCTGCTGAGGAGCCCCTGTCTGAGGAGGGAGCCCGAGGCAGGAGGATCACTTGAGCCTGGGAGTTAGAGGCTGCAGTGAGCTGTGATTGCACCACTATGCTCCAGCCTGGGCAACAGAGCAGGACCATCTCAAAAACAAATTAAATAAACAAAAGTAAGTGAATCATTTTCTTACTGAGTTGTGATCTACATACAGTGGAAGGCCTTCACAGTTTGGACTCTGATAAGGGCGGAGAGCCCCTCCCCAGAGGCACTCAGACAATTCCCTATCCTATTTCATGGGGTTCATGGACACCCTGAAGATCCCAGGGGAAAACCCACAGTCTAGCCCAGAGGAAGAGAGAAGGGGCGAGTGAGTTTGGCTGGCTGGCTGTTCAGGTTACCAGGCTTTGGCGGACGACAGAGAAGTGTGGAGCTGGCCAGTGTGCCCAGGCCCCATCAGAGTCTTCCTCCCGCTACGCTACAATTGTCGGGGTGGTCCCTTACCCCGCTCGAGCCCCTGAGCTTCTGGAGGGCAGGGACCGCATCTGGTCCACCCTGATAGCAGAATATGGCAAATGGTGAATGAGCCAAGACCACGGTCTGGGACCACTTAAAGACTTTAGAACCTAAGAAGTATTGCCCAGGGGTGAGAAGGCAGTGGGAAAACCAGCGCCACCCCCACCAGCTACCCTTGGCATTGCCTGTCCTCCCCGCCATCTCTGGTTCCCTCTCCAAATGAGATCAGACCGGGAATGGAACCTGACTCTCTACTTCTTTTCTGTTTTTTTTGGAGACAGTCTCGCCGTGTCACCCAGGCTGGAATGCAGTGGCACCAACTCGTGGTCTCAACTGAACCTCCTGCCTCTGCCTCCCAAAATGCTAGGATTACAAGGCTGGAGCCACTGCAGCAGCCTTCGACTCTACTTCTCATTATGATGCCTGTGGCCCTGGGCAGTCGCGTCCTCTCCTGAGCCTTGATGCCTGCATCTGTAAGACAGGAAACCAACGGTGTTCCTGGGAGGCTTCCATCAGCTATTGCCGACCCACTGCCTGGCTCAGCTGAGCGTCTGGCAGATGCCACGTGCCCGAGAAACATTCACTGCTGCCATCATCAGGTCTGAACTCTAGGTCTGGATATTTTGTTTTTTCCCTTTTCCTTCTGGCAGCTTCTTGGCGTCAACATAGACATGCCTGCGAAGCTGTTTTGGAGCCTGAAGGAAAAAACAGACCCTCCACCTTTCCCAGAATCCTCCTCTTATTATTTCCTTTCCAACTCCAGGAGCAGACACGGATCGGGGGAAGTCAGGAAGTGGGGCCACCTCCAGGTCAGCTCAAGGTGGCGAAGGGGAACTGACTCAGGTGAATGATTCCCAAGGAGCCTTTCTCTTGGTCAGGGCCCATTGTGCACCTCGGTCCACACACCAGGCACCACTCGGCTCCTGCCACTGAGGGTGCGTGGGGAAGGTGGTGAGCTCAAACACACCCCCGAAACGCCTTCCATCAGGCTTTTCATATGAATCTTAATAATCTAGGTGTGAGCCTTCTTGGCTCAGATAAGATGCCTGGGAATACTCAGTTCTGGTTGAAATCAATCAATGAGACTCTAACAGGCAGCGAGAAGGAAGGTGGGCATGCAGACCTGACGATGCCCTGTGTGGGCGAGCTGCTGCTCAGGCATATTTTTGGTGAAGCTGGCTCGGTGTTGATGCCAAGAGGGTTCATCGTGTAGGGAGGGAACTGGAGATGCTGGGAGGGCTGGCAGCCGAGGACAGCTGGTGAGGGTAGCACCTGGTTTTCCACCAGCTGCCTGTTCTGAACAATACACCTTGGGTTTTAAAGTCCCCGGGGACTGTGCCCCTTTAACGTGAACCACCAACTGCATGCAAAGGCGAACAAGGCACGTTCTTTCTGCTCTAGGGAGCTCCAAGTTTCGAGGGGGTAGCAAGTGACAGAGCTGACAAGTATAACACAGTGTGATGCCCGTTACTGAGGGAGGGAAGGAAGGAGCTCCAAGAGCCCTGAGGATGGGTGTTTAACTGTTAAAGGCTGGATGGAGAGATGGCTTTCCGGATGGGAGCAGCAGCTAAGCCAACCCCTGAACAATAATGAGCATTTGCTTCATAGAGAGAGAGGGTTAGGGCTGTGCACAGTGGCTCATGCCTGTAATCCCAGCACTTTGGGAGGCAGAGGCAGGCGGATCACTTTAAGGTCAGGAGTTCGAGACCAGCCTAGCCAACATGATGAAACGCCGTATCTACTAAAAATACAAAAATTAGCCAGGCATGGTGGCGGGTGCCTGTAATCCCAGTTGCTCGGGAGGATAAGGCAGGAGACTCACTTGAACTAGGAGGCAGAGGTTTCAATGAGCTGAGATCGTGCCATTGCACTCCAGCCTGCGTGACAGGGTAAGACCACATCTCAAAAAAAAAAAAAAAAAAAGACAGGGTTAAGAGGAAAGGCTTGAGATCCTACCCTGGGTGGAGAAAGGTTCCCATATGTAACCACTTAATTGTGCACATCAAATGAAAACAGTGCTCCAGACAGAGGAACAGCTTGTGCAAAGGCCTGAAGGTGAGAAAATATATGGGAAGTCTTTTTCTACTCCTTGTTGGTTCCTAGAAATTCAAGTGGCAGCGACACACAGTGAAAGCATGCTGGCAGTAAGAAGGCGGCTTTGGGGCCGGGCATGGTGGCTCATTCCTGTAATTCCAGCACTTTCAGGAGGCTGAAGTGGGAGGACTGCTTGAGGCCAGGAATTTGAGGCTAGCCTGGTCAATGTGGCAAGACCCCTGTCTCTGCAAAAAAATTGAAGATGAGCTGGTGTGGAGGCACACACCTGTAGTTGCAGCTACTGGGAAGGCTGAAGTGGGGAGGATCGCTGGAGCTCAGGAGTTCGAGGTTGTGGTGAGCTTGATCATGCCCCCCTGCACTCCAGCCCGGGTGACAGAGCAAGACCCTGTCTCAAAAAATAAAAATTTAAAAATTTAGTAGAAAAACGAAAGTAGACTTGGGAATCCTATGATCTCCAATTCCTCCATTTAGCAGCTGTGGAGCAGCAGACAAGCTGGTTTACCTCTTTGAGCCTGTTTCCTCATCTGTAAAATGGCCCTAACACTGCCTTCCTGGGGGATCATTACTCTAGAGTGTCACGTGAAGAGCGCCAGCATGGAGCCTGGTGCTCGGCAGGTGCTTAGGGAATTGTGTTCATTCTCACTATCCTCAGCCTGATCTTCTGGTCCTTTCTGGATGGTGTTCTCAGAAAGGGACCAAGCTGATTCCTCCCCAGGAAGTCAGGGGTCATCTTGGTCCTCAGGGAGGCCAGGAGAGTCAGTAGCCCTGCAAGCTCATCCTGTCCTCTGGCCACCTTACACTGAGGCTCTTCTCCCTTTTTCTCAGGGAAGATTCCCAAGGGAACAGCTTTGGAGGAAGGACCCTGCCTGACCCACTGGGTCTCTGGGAGCTGACGTTCCCATGCCAAGCCAAATAGCCTAGCATACATACATACACAACCTTACTGAGTCCACACAACAACTTCAGGATCCAGGTGAGGGTACTGAGGCTCAAAGAGGTAAAATGACTTGCCCAGGGTCATGTAACTGGGAGGGGTGGGACCAAGACTTAACTCTAAGTATGGCTCGGAGTGACCATGACATACAAAACTGTTTAAAGCATGGTCAATAACACACACGTACATGTGTTTAGTCTAACTACTTCCCGTGTATTAACTCACTTAATCCTTCCCAACAACTTCAGGGAAGGTACTATGACTATGCCCATTTTATAGTAGATGAAACTGAGCCTCAGAGAGCGTAAGTGACATGCCCAAGGTACCTGACAAGGCCCCTGAAATCAGGCTCCTGCCACAGCCTAAGCCCTGGCGACAGCTGTGTCCTCATGTCCTGTATTCTCATTTACTGTTGCCAGCTCGTCCCTGCCACAGGGCCTCCGCATTTGCTGTCCCCTCAGCCTGAGATGTCCTTTCCACTGATTTGCAGACCCCTGGCTCCTCCTTACTTGGATTTCTCTTCCATTATCACCTCCTCAGGGAGGTCCTCCAGATCCACCCTAAAGCTCCATTCTCATGCCACCCCGCTGTGCCTCATTCACAGTTTAACACCTATGGGGTGTTTTCTTTTTTTTAACTGTGTGTCCCCCTCCAGGAACAGCAGCCTCTCTGGGCCATCTCTAAATCCCCAGCCCCTGGTCTATAAATATTTGCTAAGTGGGTAAAAGTGACCAGATTATGCAGTCCCTTTCAGAGGACTGAGGGCAACTTTCCACCTACCTAAAGTTCCACCTACCTAGTCTGGTCTAACCTCAGAACCTCCTCTCCCACCCTCTCCATCTCCCTTTGGGTTATGAAATCTGAGCTCTGGGCAGCAAGAAGGGAAGCCGCTGCAGCTACATCTAGGAAGGTTACAGAGCAGGAACACAGCATCTGTCATCCCAGTGGGAGGCTGGACCCAGGAAACTGACAAGACTCCCAGCATGCTCTGCAGCCCCTCCTCCCCATCAAACGCACAACCAGGCGGAATTCCCGAGTGCCCTGTGGGCTGCCGGAGAGTCCACCCTTCCAGGGAGGATCCCCACCACAGAGAACACCCATCAACATCAATCCAGATTCAAAGCAGTGGGAGGCTGGAAGAGGGCACGTAAGAAATAATAAAACCAGGAGAGACCTAGGCAAGTAAGAGCTAGAGGAATCCCTCCTTTCTCTCTCATAAATCTTCAGATTGAAGCGCATAAAACTCTTTATAAGTAAAATATTCAACATAGTTCAAAATGAACTTATAAAGAAGTTTACAGAGAAAAAGCTCACTGTCTCTTCATCCCTTCCACTCCCCATGCCCGACCTGCAACCCCCACCAAGTATCCATTTGTACTTTCTGGTGGATTCTTCCAGTCTGCAAATATAGCAATTACCAATGTATACTCTAATTTCCCCCCGTTTACATTTTCTATTTCTTTTTACTTTGCAGCTCCAGCTCAAAGGATCCTTTTTAAAAAAAAAAAAAAGAAAAAGAAAAAAAGGGTATCACATTAGATATGCTACCCGCCACACCTTTTACTTCCCTAGTTGGATATAATTCTACATTTCTACACAGGAGAGAGATACAGATATAGATGTATAAGCGTGAGCATATACACACAAGCTATTAATGGTTTTCTGCAATTTTCCTCCAGTTCTCCTGGAAAGGGGTATTTAGATTGGAGGTCGAGAGGGGTTGCTTTTCAGCTGACGCACAAACGGCAGGGCCACCCTCTCTGGTGGTCAAGACTAGACGCTGGTTCTCTGCACTTTAAGCAGATGCCAGGAGCTACCTCTTTCCGAAAATATCTGCAGCTCCCATTTCCAAAGCCTCCACCAGGTACTAGGAGAACTCTTTAACACAGAGAAGGAAAGCTAAGAATCAGAGAGGTAAAGTGACTAGCCCAAGGTCACACAGCCAGGAAGTGGAGCTGGCAGGATTCACAGCCAGTGTGTCCCTCGCTAAAGCCGGTTTACCCACACACCTGACCCCCCGCGGTCTCCAGTCCACACCCTGGTCCACAGCCGGTGGCAGAACCGGCCACGCCGAAGTCAGGGCCCAAGTCCCCAGCCCGGCTGAACTCGGGCGGACGCGCTTTCTCCGCCATTTCCCTGCGGGGAACTCGGCCCGGCCTCCCAGGGCGCCGCGCCCCGGGCCGATGCGGGGCGCGCAACCTTTGCAGGTCCGGGGAGACCCAGCGAACCCAGGGGAGGACGCCGGGCTCCGGGCAAAGTGCTCTGCGGCCGCTGCCTCGCTTAAGCCCTCCAGCCACCCGTGGGGGTGAGGCCGTCTCAACCCATTTTATAGATGCCAGGACGAAGGCAGGCGCGGAGAACCAACTCTCCCGCCTAAGGTCACCCGGCTGGGGAGCGCTAAAGCCCAGCTTCCACCCGGGTCCGCCGGCTTCAAAACTTTCCGCCCCTACGCTCGCTAATGCAAACGATTCTCAGGTGCGGCGCGCGCGCCCCAGCTGGGCTGCCCGAGGCGCTCGCCCGCCCGGCCCGAGGCACCTGCCCCGCGTTTGGGAAGCCCGGGCCCCGCTCCCTCCCCGGTCCGCAGTCCCCCGGCCACGGAGTTCCCGGGCCAGTCGGAGGCTGAGCGGCTGCGACACTGAGCTTCGCAGCGGAGCTCCTCGTCGCAGCCGGCGAAGTGGCCGGCGGGGACCCATTTGAAAGAGGAGGAGACTGAGGCGCAGAGAGGGCCCGCCACTGGCCCAAGGTCACACAGCGCGGCGGCGGGCCGGGGCCCCCAGCAGTGGCCGTTCGGAGGTCCCGTCCCGGTCTCCGCGCCGCCCCCGCGGGTACTCACAGCCGGTCTTGCCCTCGAGCTCCCGCACCTCCTCGGACGCGGAGTGGGCAGCGCCCATGGTGCCCGCGGCGGGGGCCCCCGGGCGAGCGTCCCTCGCAGGCCCCGCGCTGGCCTCGGCTTCGCAGCGGCCGGACTGGCCTCAGGGCTGGCCTCGGGTCCGGCCTCGAGTCGGGACGCCGGGGAAGCTCGGAGCCGCGGGTTCCGCGTGGGGACGAAGCGCGGCCTTATATATAACGGCTAAGGGCGGCGCGCCGCGGTCCTAGCGCACGCCGGTTTCGCGCACTGCGCGGCTAGGGGAGCGCCCCGCCCCGGACCGGAAACCGCCGGGAGGGGGTCCCCGGAGCCCACCGCCTTGGGTTCTCAGTCAGTGCAGCAGCGGCCACGTGCCTCGCCCATTCCGCATCCCTGCTGGATCTGTGAGGAAGCAGGTGTGAGCAAAGTTGGGGGCGTGGGTAGGAGGGGTGGGACTCCTGGGGGTGCCATGCCCACCCCCAACCCATCCCACTTCATATCCTCCAGATCTTAGGAGGAAAACTCCACTGAGAATCTAGGAGGTCAGAGAGCAGGAATTAGCTCTATGGAGAACAGCAGTAATAATAATCCTATTTGAAGGCGCACCATGCCCTTTGGTTTATTCCAGGAAAGCCCCAGCACCCTTCCGAGGTGAACACATCCACGTGGCGGCCCGTGTGGGCCCTGCACAGCCCGGTGGCTGAAGGGCACCTCAAACTGCAGGAGAGGGCTGGGCGCGGTGGCTCACGCCTGTAATCCCAGCATTTTGGGAGGCCAAGCCAGTAGGATCACTTGAGCTCAGGAGTTCGAGACCAGCTTGGCTAACATGGTGAAACCCAGTCTCTACTAAAGACTCAAAAATTAGTCCGGTGCAGTGCCACATGCCTGTAATCCCAGCTACTCGGGAGGCTGAGGCAGGAGAATCGCTTGCACCTGGGAGGTGGAGGTTGCTGTGAGCTGTGATCTTGCCACTGCACTCCAGCCTGGGCAACAGAGCAAGACTCTGTCTCTCCCTACCACCAAAAAAACAACAACTGCAGAAGCAGGCCCAGGAGGCTGCATTTGGGGCAAACTGCTGGAGAGAAGGTGATGCCAGTGGTCCCCATGCCCACTAGGGAAGTCCTGGGTTAAGAAGGCTTAAGGAGTTGGCTCTTCATCCAGGTCAGATGACCGGGGCCAATACTGTTGCCTAACATGATTCCTCCTCCTTAAAATAAGAATAAGTTAATAAGATGTCCACCAAAAGGCCTGGCATGGACACAGCACAAGGTCACAGAGGCTGGTGGGCGCTATGGAATCTTGTCCCCTGAAGAGGCACACAGGGCAGAACGTCAAGGTCAAGGCTCTGCTGTTCTGAAGGCTCTACAGTGCTTAGTGACACCACTGTCAATGACTGTCAGGTATCAGGTCTGTTCTGAACACTAGGCTCAATGATAAATGTTGGGGGGAAGGGAGACAGGGTAGCGGCAGGAGTTTTTCAGTGCCCACAGAGGGGATTTGGGTGGACCCACCTTTATCAGTTTCATAGGCTGCTGAGAACTGCTGTTCATTCCTGCAGACTGCAGGCTCAAGTCAAGGGTCCCAGCCCTTTCCAGTGGTAGGGGGTGACTTTCAGAGCCACGAGGTAGAGGGTGGGGGTTGGTCCCAAAACTTCCTAGAGCAGCAGAATCAGTCCCTTCCTGGCTGCAAATCCAGCTCTGGCCAGGGGCAGTGGCTCATGTCTGTAATCTCACCACTTTGGGAGGCTGAGGCAGGAGGATTGAGCCCAGGAGTTTGAGACCAGTCTGAGCAACATAGCAAGACCCCATCTTTACCAAAACTTAAAACTTTTTAAAAATGAGCTGGTCACAATAGTGTGCGCCTGAAGTCCCAGCTACTTGGGAGGCTGAGGCAGGAGGATAGCTTGAGCCCAGGAGTTAGAGGCTGCAGTGAGCTATGATTGCACCATTGCACTCCAGCCCAGGCAACAGAGCAAGACCCTGTTTCTAAAACAAAAAGAAAATCCAGCTTCCCCTTACACTGCCTGTCTGCATTCATAGAGCTAAGGCAGCACCTGCAATCTGCACTTTAAAGCACTCTCCAGAGGGCGGTGCAAGACCCGATCAAGGTGGACTGGTCTGAGCCGGCTGGACAGCTGACCTAGGGACTCCATTTTGGGTTAGAAGGATTCTGGAAACACAGGAAGGCCTCTGCGATCAGGAAAAGGATCTTCAATACTCCTGGGAGTTCTGAGCCTCTGAGACAACCAATTACATATAGCTGCTAGGAGCAATTTTATTCCAACTTAAAATGTCTGTTCCTGGAATTTTGTTATATTAAACTAGTCAAGGATTGAATGATGGAGCTGTCTGCTGGGGGGATAGGAAGTGGCATTCTCTGGACATCAGCCCCTCCTGCTTGGCACAGTTGCTCCCAGAGCTGGAGATAGTAGGGGTGGGGACAAAAGCCCAGGGGCAAGGAGTGGGGCACATGGCTTCACTCTGCCTCTTGGGTAATCTCAAGGAAGCTGGTGGTATCTGTCCTACTGGGTCACCTGTCTACCCTGACCCAGTGGCCACTCTTAGCTCCTAGACAAGCACTTACACCTGTTCCTTTTGCCTGAAACTCCCTTCCACTCCCTCTTCCGACCTCAGTGGAAACTCACATCCTCAGGGAGGCCTTCTCAGAGTCCTCATCCCCTCTCCTGTGTCCATAGCCAAACAAGCCACCGTTGCCAGCCAGCAGGGAGCTGGGAGGGAGGAAGTCTTGCGTAGGATGACAGAGAAGGATTTATTCCTAATCACAGGGCTTGGAGAAGTAATCAGGAGATCCTTGGAGCAGCAGGAAGGAGGAAAAAACCAAGGCACAATTTATGCATTTGTTCAATCATTTATTCATTGCACATTTATTAAGCACCTACTATGTTCGGGGCTTTGGCTGGGTCCTGGAGCCACAGCCAGGAATAAGATGCCACCTTCGCTCCTGAGGAACTCCTGGTGGGGGGAGGAGACAGACACATGGGCAGTGACAAGGCATATGGGTAAACAAGGGCTGACGTGATGGAGCCCACAGAAATACGGAATGTTCAAACCAGAATGAGGCCCTGAGAGACTGTGTCGTCTCTAAAGCTAAGCTTCAGGAAGTCCAGGACTGTCCCCAATTGTGGTCCTGAAGGGATACAGCAAAGCCAAATTCTGGGTGGACAGATGTCTCCATGTGGGCACCTACCATCTGCCTGGGCTTTGCCCTCGCCTGGCAATGCTGCACACACCCGCAGAGCGCCCTCCACACAAAGCCAGTCGCTGCCTGTTCTAGGATGTCGTGGCTTTCATTCAAACCTACCAATGGCTCTGCAGGTGTCAACGGAGCAAGAAGCAAGAATGAGGTCTGCAGCTTTGTATGGATTTGTTGTCTAGAGCCCTGGACGAGGGGCACCCTGTTGGGGGTGAGCTTTATCCCCCCATAACACAGCATGACTTTTGGAGGACTGAGAAACACTTTAGTCACCAGGCAACTGCATCTTTTCTCCCAGAGGACCTCCTCCGGGAGAAGGTGATTAAAAGTAGTGGCCACAATTCATATACCTGGTCCCTGTGAAGCCACAAAGGGCAGCTGAGCCCAGAGATGGCCAGGATGGTCTTCAGTTGGCCTTCTCACCTTCCTGTCACAGAGGACTATGGAACCATACTTGGGCAAGTTAACCTCTCTCATCCTTAGTTTCCCCAACTGTAAAGTGGCAATAACATTGTGAGGGTTAAATGCAGATTCATATATGTAACGTTGTGAGGGTTAAATGCAGATTCACATACGGAAGGTGCTTAAAACTGCCTGACATAGTAAGTGCTAGCCAGTGGTGAGCTGGTCAACAAGTTCTCTGAAAAGGACAGGAGGGGAGGAAGTCCTAATCTGTAGCAGTTGCCAATTTCTGTGTGTAAATATTCCTACCATAGTCAATTTCAAGTCACTGACAATTTAATAATAGGCTTGCAGAATCCCTGAATTTTGTTTTTATAGATACGGGGTCTCACTATGTTGCTCAGGCTAGTATCAAAACTCCTGGGCTCAGAGGATCCTCCTGCCTCAGCTTTCCAAGTAGCTACAAATACAGGCGTGCACCACCATGCCCAGCTTCAAAATCCCTGAATGTTGAACTATTTGCTCTCACAAGCCAGTCAAGTCCAGGAAACGACTACCCAGTTGACTGTGATATGTGCGTTTGTGTATTCGTTCATGCATTCACCGTTGCGTGCCAGGAGTTTGGACACTACAGTGAAAGAGATAGTCCCTGACCTCAGGAATCCCAAAGTATGCAAGGAAAGAGATGTGAACAGACCATCATGGTATGATAGCTGGTACCAGTCACTGCAGGGGCCTGGAGGAGAGGCACCCAGCACATCCCCATTTTATTGGTAGGAAAACCAAGGTGTTCCCAAAGGATTGTAAACCAGAATCAGAGAATACACTTGAAGATGTCTGAAGAGCAGTTTCTGTAATTCACCTGCCCCTTCTAATGATTTAGCTTGGGGCAACTCCCAAGGCATGGTAATGTTCCAGGAGTAACAAGACATTTTTCTTAACATTTGGGCCACTGACCAAGAGATTTATGGGGACTCCAAGTACCATTGAAACCACCTTTGCAAAAAATTATAACAGAAAGTTATGACTCTGAGAGAGATCTGATCTAACCAACCGTCATCCTGCCTCTAGCCTCCAAAATGCCCTAGGTCATTCCTGGACTTGAGCCAAGCTAACTTTGGGAGAAATTTAATTTATAGTTTATTTTATTTATTTATTATTTATTATTTTTTGAGATGGAGTTTCGCTCTTGTTGCCCAGGCTGGAGTGCAATGGCATGATCTCTGCTCACCGAAAAACCTCCACCTCCCAGGTTTAAGTAATTCTCCTGCCTCAGCCTCCCAAGTAGCTGGGATTACAGGCATGAGCCATCACACCCGGCTAATTTTGCGTTTTTAGTAGAGACTGGGTTTCTCCATGTTGGTCAGGCTGGTCTCGGACTCCCAACCTCAGGTTATCCGCCCGCCTCGGCCTCCCAAAGTGCTGTGATTACAGGTGTGAGCCACCATGCCCAGCTAATTTATAGTTTAAATAGTAATAGCCCTTCCCCAAAACAAAACTGCCTTCACAAAACTAATGAAAGGCTACCAGGTGGTCAGGCACACAGGCTTACACTTGTAATTCCAGCACTTTGGGAGGCTGAGGTGGAAAATTGCTTGAGCCCAGGAGTTCAAGACTAGTCTGGACAACATAGTGAGACCCTTCCTCTACCAAAAAAAAAAGAAAAAAAAAAAAAAACCAAATTAGCAGTGCATATCTGATAGCATGTGTCTTTGGTCCCAGCTACTCTGGAAGCTGAAGTGAGAGGATCACTTGAGCCCAGGAGTTTTAAGCTGCAGTGAGCCATGATCACACCACTGCATTCCTGTCTTGGGGACAGAACCTGTCTCTTAAAAAAATGAAAGAAAAGAAAGTCCAATAGGTTAGGAGGATGAGGGGGTCCTAAATTCCGCTAAGATGCAGGCATAGTTAAATGACAACCAGTCATTATTCCAGAGGTCATAAGATTTGCAACTGCCCCCAATTCACTATTGTGGAACCTAAGATTGGCCTTTTGAGATGTCTTTTCCTGCATTTCTGATGACCAGATGGTCCCACCCAGACTCTCAACTCTTGGCTCAGCCGACCCTGTGGCCCCACCCAGAAGTGGACATAGAGCACAAGGACCATTTTCCATACCCCTATGATTGCATTCCCAACCAACCAGCAGCCCCCATTCCCCTAGCCCCCTGCCCGCCAAACTATCCCTTAAAAACCCTAGCCTTCAACTTTTCAGAAAGATTGGATTTGCACAGGGGTGGCCAGCCTTGTGTTAACCAAACTCTTTATTGCAATGCTGTGGGCTCAGTGAATGGGTTTTGTCTGCGCAGTGGGCAGGAAGAACCCATCAGGTGGTTACATCATCTGGCTTGGCCTCTTAGTGAAGACCACACCTAAACCACATCAAACAAGCAATGCGTAGTGATGCTCTCATGAAACAGGTACAGGGAGGGAGACCGCGCCGGTGGCCTGCATCAGTGATTTGGCACAGAAGGTTTTTCTCATAAGATCATTCAGGCTCCCTAGGCTGGTTTCATATGTCACGATCTCTTGGTTTTCGTGTCAATGGGAGCAGAGATTCATCATCTCCAATTTGAACTTTGAAATTAAAGTTATCCTTTTATTTTCTTTGGAACAATCTTTTTTCCCCAAGGCACCCTGATTTTCCCCCATTGCCGTGGGCATGCTGTGGGAGAGAGATTCAGATCTGGCTGGGTACCGTTGGGTTGGTTCCACTGCAACTCCAAACCTCAATGTCCTCATCTGTATAATGAGCCCACAATCCCATTGAAATGGCTGTTGTAGAGCACACCTTTCCCACTGTCTGCTCCTTTTTTGGTGGGTAGTTGGATATCAAGGACTTTAGAGCCAGCCTGACTCTCCTGTCTTTTCTATCCTCCCATCCCTCCCAGCCCTGTGACTCCCGGGTGCTACAAATTAGTGAAACTCAGACTCGAACCTCTGTCTAGCTCCCAGTTCTTACTGAATCAGGTTTGGTCTTGGGAGAATGATCGCAGCAGCGGGTGTTTAGAATAGTTCCTTCTCTTCACTCTCTGAGAACTTTGAACTCAACTTTGAGTTGGCAAATCACCCCTTGCCCCTTCCTGGGTGGCACAATCACCGCTGTCACCAGCATCGTTGCCTTAGCCCAGGGCTGGAGCCGAGTGCCCAGACCTCAGAGGGATGCAGCCCCATAGGAGGGCGGGCTGGCTGCCTAGAAACAGGAGAAGGAGACTGGGGCTCTTGGGAAGGGCAGCTTGAGCTTGTTTTTCTATTATTTATATAATTATAAATAGTGACCAATTACTGGAACTTGCAGGGGGCAGATGGAATGTTGTCCCTGGATGGGCTTCAAACTCTGCATTGTTGTCCAAGAAACAAAGTTACCAACCAGAAAGAAGTGGCAAGGGCCCCAAATCTATTTTCACTTCACCATCACTTTACATCGAGCGGTGGGGGAGGCTGGGCAGCGGGATGGGAGCTGTCAAAAGAGACAGAATAGTCAGCATTTGGAAGGCTCTGCGAGGACCCCCTCAGGTAGAAATGCAACAGCCCCAGGTAGAGCTACTTTTATGTATTCATCGTTTGTGATTTGGGGAGAGGCATCCTACACCATTAGACAGGACTATGTGGTAGGCAGAACAGTGGCCTCCAAAGATGTCCACATCCTAATCCCTAGAACTTGTGAATATGTTTGGTTTCATGGCAAGAGGGCATTAAAGGAGCAGATGGAATAAAGTTTGCTAATCAGGTGACCCTGAGATGGGATGGAGGAGATTACTCTGGATTATCTGAGTGGGTTCAATATAATCACAAGAGTCCTTATATATGAAAGAGGAAGGCAGGCCGGGCTTGGTGACTCATGCCTGTAATCCCAACATTTTGGGAGGCTGAGGCAGGCAGATAGCTTTAGTCCAGGAGTTCAAAACCAGTCTGGGCAACATGGTGAAACCCCATATGTACAAACAATTCAAAACAATAAGCCAGGCATTGGTAGTGTGTGCCTGTGGTCCCGGCTATTCAGGAGGCTGAGGTGGGAGGATCACCTACATCCAGGAGGCGGAGGCTGCAGTGAGGCATAATGATACCAGTACACTCCAACCTGGGTGACAGAGTGAGACCCTGTCTTAAAAACATCAAAACCAAACTAACCAAATCAAAGAGGAAGGCAGGAGGGTCAGAGTCAAGAGCAACGTGATATGAGAAAGACTCAATCGGCCCTTGCTGTTTGAAGATGGAGGAAGGGCACCAAGGAAAACAGGCAGCCTCTAAACGCTGAAAATGCAAGAAAATGCATTGTCCTCTAGAGCCTCTGGAAGGAACACAGCCTCACTGACACCTTGATCTTAGCCCAGCATGACCCATTTTAGACTTCTGACCTCCAGAACCACCATCAACTTTTTCTGACCTCCAGATTATCAACTTTTGCTGTTATAAGCCACTGAGTTGGTATAATAATTTGTTGCAGCAGCAACGAGAAATGAATAAACACACTCCGGGTTTGCACTTAGAAACAGTGCCAAGGAAACAGTGTTGACCAGACTGTCGTCCTACATGGATTTTTTTTTTTCTTGAGACAAGGTCTCGCTCTGTTGCCCTGGCTGGAGTGCAGTGGCATGATCTTGACTCCGTGCAGTCTCAAACTCCTGGGCTCGAGCAATCCTCCTGCCTCAGCCTCCTGAGTAGCTGGGACTACAGGCGCATACCACCAAGCCTGGCTAATTTTTAAATCTTTTGTAGAGACAGGGTCTCGCTATGTTGCCTAAGCTGGTTTTGAACTCTTGGCCTCAAGCAGTCTGCCTCAGCCTCCCAAAGTGCTGGGATTATAGGCATGAGCCCAGTCCTAGAGGGATGATTTTTTTTTTTTAAGTTCTGTGTGCATATAATCATTTTGGTTCTTATTTAAATTCAGATTCTGGAGTCCAGGGATTCTATCTCAGGAGACGCAGGAATGCATTTTACTTTTACTGTTTGTATTGATATATCATAGTTTTATTCTGGGGGCGTGTGACATTTTGATACATGTATACAATGTGTCGTGATCAATCAAGCTCATTGGGATATGCGTCACCTCAAACATTTATTTTTTCTTTGTACTGGGAACACTACAATTTTTCTCTTCTAGCTATTTTGAAATATAAATTACTGTTAAGTATAATTCCCTACTTACTATCAAATTCCCTACTTACTATCAAATACTAGAACTTATTGCTTCTAACTATAATTCTGGGCCCATTACATGAACCCATTACATGAAGCCTGTTTTTTTAAGACAGAGTCTCACGGAGCCTGTTGCCCAGGCTAGAGTGCAGTAGCACGGTGTTGGCTCACTGCAACCTCCACCTCCTGGGTTCAAATGATTCTCTTGCCTCAGCCTCCCGAGTAGCTGGGATTACAGGTGTGTGCCACCACACCTGGCTAATTTTTGTATTTTTAGTAGAGACAGGTTTTGCCATGTTTGCCAGGCTGGTCTTAAACCCCTGACCTCAGGTGATCCATCTGCCTTGGCTTCTCAAAGTGCTAGGATTACAGGCAGGAGCCACCGTGCCTGGCCTTTTTTTTTTTTTTTTAGATATCTTGATCTGTTGCCCAGGCTGGAGTGCAGTGGTATAAACGTGGCTCACTGCAATCTCAACCTCCTGAACAACTAGGACTACAAACACATGCCATCACACCCGGCTAATTTTTAATTATGTATGCTGCCCAGGCTGGTCTTGAACTCCTGGGCTCAAGCAATCCTCCTGCCTTGGCCTCCCAAAGTGTTAGGATTATAGGCGTGCGCCATCATGTCCAGCCCGGAAGGCATTTTAAATGAGAACTCCAGGTAATTTTGATAGAGATGGTCTTGTGTGTGTTGTAATGGCTTGAGATATTCTTCACATATGACGCTTCCATTTAAAGTGTGCAAGTCAATACCTTTTTTGTATCTTCGCAGAGTTGCACAGCCATCACTAGAATCAATTTTAGAACATTTTTGTCAGCCCCAAAAGAAACCCCATGCCCACTATCTGTCACCCCTCAATTCCCCTATCCTCTCGTCTCTGGCAACCACTAATCTCTTCTCTGTCTCTGTGGATTTGTCTATTCTGGACATTACAGATAAACGGAATCATGTGACCTTCTGTGTCAGGCTTCTTTTGCTCAGCGTAAGATCTTCAAGGTTCATCTGCGTTTGTAGCACCTGTCGGTGCTTCATTCCTTTTCATGACTAAGTAACATTCCACAGAGAGACCACATTTTGTTTATCCATGCACGTGCTGATGAACACTTGGGCTGATTCTACCGTTTGGCTCTCGTGAATAGTGCTGCTGTGAACCCTGGTGTACAAGGGTCTGTTTGAGTCCCTGTGACAACCCCATTTTGACACCCATGGACACAGTGACTAGGAAGTCATTTTCCTTTCTGTATGTATCACTTCCAGAGCAGGGACGAGGGGCAGTGCGTACAGGGAATCACTGGACGTGGAGGGTCTATACATGCCAGTAACTGTCCAGCTTTCCTTAAAGTACCTCATGTAACTGTCATGGCCAATGACAGAGGCTTGGGCAATTAATCACCACCATGTTGCCAATGTGGAAACAGACTCGTAGAAGCTCAAATCACTTGCTTGAGTTCACATGGTCTGCAGATGATACAGCCCCGGTGAGTCCAAGCCTCTGACCCACGAAGCAGTGATACTTCTCACAGGCGCCTGTCTCCACTGGGGGTAACCCAGCTTGCAAAACAGGACAAAAGTGTAAAATCCAGTTCTTCCATCTGCTGAATCAGATGGCCAAAATGTAGCTCTGAGTAATGACCGAGGAGTTCCCCTGTGTAGAGTACTAAGCACTTTCTAGATTCTATTAACCTCGCTGCGTCCTAAGACAACACTACAGAATGTGCATTCTTCACCTCTCTGTTATGAGCGCAAGGAACTGAGGCTTGGCAAAGCGACCCCCGGCTGCCACATCAGTTCTCAAACGGTTTTGTGCTGTAGGATTCCTTGTGTAAAAGGGGGGCCCAGGAATCTGCATTTTAACAAGGACTGCACCAGGAGGGGGGCGGTTAAGAAGCCCCTTAGACCAAGACGCTAGCTTCTCACGACTTCACTGTCCCTCAACACCTGCAGAAACAGACCTCACACTCAGGTGCAGGGAGGGAGATCCCTCCCCGAAGGGCCACTTCTGTGACCACACAAGGGCACAGACTGGGAGGAAAAGCTATGACTCAGCTGTCCCCTCGGCTGTCTGGCCTCCAGGCAGGCCCACACCTCCAGTGTGCTACTAAGTGGCAGGGCTGGGACTGAATGATGAGCTGCCCCACCGGGCAATGCCGTGGGCTGTGGAGCTGTGAGCCAATCTCAGCACCTCATTCACGCCAGCACCCCCCAGCCAGGGAGGCCCAGCCCCAGCCATCTCCTCCCTCCCCTGCTTCCCTCCTGGGATGACTGCAATTACCAGTGAGACCCGGCTGAGTGCCTGGGAGGCAGGGATGATAAATATATGTTGGGGTTCACAGTTGGCGCAGCTGATAATTTGGGGCTTACTTAGGAAAGTAGGTAGCAGGTACCTACCATTTTGACCAGCTGGGGCAGGCAGCCGGGTGGGAGGCGGTGGAGGTAAGAGGTGGGGCCCGGAGCCCTGAGGCCCCCCAGCCCTGCCTGGCCCACGCTGACTCAGCAGAGCTCAGAACCCACTCTCTGCTGACAAGGCAAGCGTGCTTCTCCCAGCTGGCCACTCTCAGCTGTCTCTCCAAACCCTCCCCGAGGGCTGCAGAGAGCAGACACGGGAATCGCACCCGGCTTCCTACCTTCATGCAGGAAAAAAGGAGTGGGATGGGAAGAAAGGCGGGAGGCTTCCCAGCTGCCCTTTAAGTAGAAGCTTCGCCTCTGCCAAGGAGACCACGTGCTTAGTGGGTGGGGGAGAAAGATACTTTGAGGGTTTCTGGGTCCCAGCTGCCTGCACAGGCAGGTGAAAGTCCTGTACCAGGATTGTATTGACCTGATACAGGACCCTTCTTGGGGAGGAAACCCGGAGAGAAGTCTTCCCTCCCTCTCTCCCTCCCTCCCTCTCTCCCTTCTTTGAGTTGCAGCTGAACAGTTGAACTTCTACTGAAGTTGGGGAGCTCAAGGCAGGGCTGACAAGTCTCTCAGAATTAGCTAGTTCTGCCCTTTTGTTTTCTTTTCTTTTTTCTTTTTTTTTGTGACGGAGTCTCGCTCTGTTGCCCAGGCTGGAGTGCAGTGGTGGGATCTCAGCTCACTGCAGCCTCTGCCTCCCAGGTTCAAGCAATTCTCCTGCTTCAGCCTCCCAAGTAGCTGGGATTGCAGATGTGTGCCACCACGCCTGGCTAATTTTTGTATTTTTAGTAGAGATGGGGTTTCACCATGTCGGCCAGGCTGGTCTCGAATTCCTGACCTCGGGTGATCCACCTGCCTTGGCAAAGTGGTGAGATTACAGGCATGAGCATCTCATTTTCACCGAGGAAGAAACAGAAGTTCAGAGTGGTCACCTGGCAAGGATATGACCGGCTTGATCTAGCTTAGGTCTTGAGACGCAGACAGGGGCACAGGGGACTCTGAGGGGGTGGATTCGGTCAGGTTCTCCAGCATTCTGGTATGAAAATGCAGGTTCCTGGCCAGGCGCAGTGGCTCACACCTTTAATCCCAGCACTGTAGGAGGCCAAATCAGGCAGATTACCTGAGGTCAGGGGTTCAAGACCAGCTTGGCGAACATGGTTAAACCCCGTCTCTACTAAAAATGCAAAAATTAGCTGGGCATGGTGGTGGGCACCTGTAATCCCAGCTACTTGGGAGGCTGAGGCAGGAGAATCACTTAAACCTGAAAGGCAGAGGTTGCAGTGAGCTGAGATCACGCCACTGCACTCCAGCCTGGGTGACAGCAAAACTCTGTCATAAAAAAAAAAAGAAAAAAAATGCAGGTTCCTAGAACCTATTTAGAGAGAACCACTGAGATGACTTCTCTGTACATTCAAATCCAAGAGCCTCTGCTCTAGATACCTAGACAGATCTGGGTTCAAGTCCTGCCTTTGGCCTTAGGCAAGTGACTTCACCCCTCCAATCCTTGGTTCTTATCTGGGGCCCGTAAAATGGGCACACAAATTTTACATGGAGTGGAAGGTGTTCCGTATCACACAGGTGTGACCCTGGTCATCGGCTGGCTCAGGGCCTGCTGCTCCGGGTGCAGTTGCTGGGCCTGGCTGGGACTCTGTGGGAACGATGGCCTCTCAGGAGGCTCCCTGTACAAGCCGACGTGCGTGGCGCAGGGAGTCCACGGAGAGAAGTTGTTCTCAGGTTGTGTGTTGCAGAAGATGGGGAGGACAATTTGGTGCCTGTCCCCTGGGGGCAGGTCCCAGCCCCTCAGAAGGAGGAAGCATAGACAGGTCTGAAGATTTGTGAAGCCTGGGGCTTAAGCCCACCCACAGATATCACAGGGTGAAGAGAAGGCCTGTCCATTTCTGGGTGGAGGAGGGTGGGTATGGAGAGGCCTGAACTCAGCACTGAGGCTCCCCTCTGGGTAGGTCAGCAGGAAGTGGGGAGGGTCCCAGGAGCAGGGGCGTCTGCAGGAGGCATCCTTCCCAGGACCTCAGTCGGAGGTGCAGGGGCGGAACTGAGGACAGATGGGATGACTGCAAAGTTCCCCTTCCCTCTGTCTCTGTCCACAGAGCATGGTGGAACGGGGGATGCCTTCATGCTGCTCACATTGAAGCTTCATTTTCTCCAGGAGGACAAAGACAGAAGGCCCATGGCCTTGAATCAGGCTTGACATTCAGAAGTCAAGGAGAATAGAGGCTGGGTGGGGTGGTTCATGCCTATAACCCCAGCACTAGGATAAGGCAGGTGGATCATGTGAGGTCAGGAGTTCGAGACCAGCCTAGCCAACATGGTGAAACCCCATCTCTGCTAAACATACAAAAATTAGCTGGGTGCAGTGGCGGGCGCCTGTAATCCCAGCTACTCAGGAGGCTGTGGCAGGAGAATCGCTTGAACCCGGGAGGTGGATGTTGCAGTGAACCGAGATTGCGCCACTACACTCCAGCCTGGGCAACAGAGCGAGATTGTATCTCAAAAAAAAAAAAAAAAAAAGGCCCATGGCTTTGGATCAGTTTGACATTCAGAAGTCAAAGAGAACAGAATTTTCTAGAGATGCATATATATTTAGAAGCAGCAACATGAGACTAAGTCTCTTTCTAGAGGACTCAGGAAATGAGAGCCCTCTGTCTGCTGCGGTACAGAGAGCCCAGGTGCAGAATGAACCAGAGCGGCAGTTCTTGAACTTGGCAGTGCATTAGAACCACCTGGGGAGTGCGTACAACACCTGATGCTCAGGCCACACCCAGACCCTACGTGAATGAAGGCTGAGGGATGGGAAGGGCAGCATCAGTGCTGTATTTATTTATTTATTTGTCTCACTCTGTCACCCAGGCTGCAGTGTAGTGGCACGATCTTGGCTCACTGCCACCTCCGTCTCCCAGGTTCAAGCAATTCTCCTGCCTCAATCTCCCGAGTAGCTGGGACTACAGGTGTTTACCACCATGCCCAGCTAACTTTTGTATTTTTTTTTTTGAGATGGAGTCTCACTCTGCCACCCAGACTAGAGTGCAATGGCACAGTCTCGGCTCACTACAACCTCTGCCTCCTGGGTTGAAGTAATTCCCCTGCCTCAGCCTCCCGATTAGCTGGGACTACAGGCACCTGTCACCATGCTGGGTAATTTTTGTATTTTTAGTAGAGACAGGGTTTCACCATGTTAGCCAGACTTGTCTTGAACTGCTGACCTTGTGATCCCCCCGCCTCGGCCTCCCAAAGTGCTGGGATTACAGGTGTGAGCCATTACCTGGCCTAACTTTTGTATTTTTAGCAGAGACAGGGTTTCTCCACGTTGGCCAGGCTGGTTCAAACTCCTGACCTCAGGTGATCCACCTGCCTTGGCCTCCCAAAGTGCTGGGATTATGGGCATGACCACTGCACCCAGCCAAGGATCTCCCTCTTTTTAAAGGCTGAATAATATTCCTATATATGTGTTTTACATTTTCTCCATCAATTCATCTGTTGATGGACACTTATGTTGTTTATCTTGGCTACTGTGAATGATACTGCAATCAACATGGAAGTGTAGATATCCATTCAAGATACTGATTTCATTTCCTTTGGGTAGAAACCCAGAAGTGGAAACGCTGGATCCTATGATAGTTCTATTTTAATTTTTTGGGGAGCCTCCACACTGGTTTCCACAATGGCTATACAAATTTGAAACAGCATTTTAAGTTATCCCATTTAAACTGTTACCTTTCTTTCCTCCCTGACCCCCCACCCCACATCCCTCTAATATCTCCAATGCAAGCTCACAGCTCCTGGTAGGGAGCACAATTTAACCTTGGTTTGACTGAATCTTTGTACTCTATCCCCAGAATTTATTTCCATTCCAGAAAAAAGCCAATGGTCACCTGTTGGGGTTTGGGGCAAGTTCTGGGTTGAAGTCCTCCTTCTTGTAGATTACAAGAGTTCCAGGCCGGGCGTGGTGGCTCATGCCTGTAATCCCAGCACTTTGGGAGGCAGAGGCGTGTAGATCACCTGAGATCAGGAGTTCAAGACTAGCCTGGTCAACATGGCGAAACCCCATCTCTGCTAAAAATACAACTAGTGGGTGTGGTGACACACATCTGTAATCCCAACTACTCGAGAGGCTGAGGCAGGAGAATCACTTGAATCCAGGAGGCGGAGGTTGCAGTGAGCCAAGATTGCACCACTGCACTCTAGTAAACTCCGTCTCAAAAAAAAAAAAAAAGAGTTCCTGAGTTCTACAACTGTGATGTGCATAAGATTCTCCTGGAGCCTCTGGTGCTACAGGCAGGGCTGGGGGCTCTGGGGTCAGGACCTGTTAGAAGCCCCCAGGTGATGGTGAGGTTGGGTGAGCAGGATGGCAAAATACTCTGCCCCCTACTGCTGAGAAAGGGATCTAAATCCAAGGGCTGCCCAGGGACTTCCCAGCCCCCCACTGCTGAAAAAGGGATCTAAATCCAAGGGCCACCCAGGGACTTCCCAGCCCCTCTCCTGCAGGCCTCTGCTCTTTGTCCCCATCCTACTGGTCAGGCCAGATGGCCGCTCTTCAGGAAAACAGTGGGAGGGGGAAGTGGCAGATTACAGACCTCTAGACTCCAGCTAAAGCCTGCTCGTTGGGGGTCACCCATCCCTGTCTTACACCGGCCTCAGCGCCCAGGCTGAATGCCACCCTCTTGGGAGGAACCACGGTGAGCCACCCCGGTGAACCGGGGTGAACCAGCAGCTGTGGCTGAGCTGAGAGAAAACCCACACTCCCTCCAAGCTGCTGCTGCTGCTGGAAGCAAGGCTGGGATGCTCCGATGTCACCAGAAAGCGCCTCCTGTCAGACCTCAGCCACTATTCTTAGTCTCAAGAACATACCTCCGCCTGTTAGAAGTCTCTCAACTTCAGCAGCCTCTTTATAAATAACATAGAAACTTGTAGTGTGCAGAGCTGCTGGCTAAGAACTTCTTTCTTTTATGCAAGATGTTCCAAGGGCCTCAGCAGTGGGCACACCTCCCTCCCGGGGAGCCCTGTAAATGCTGTTATGATCTCAGGAACGGACGCTTCCATCCATGGGTGCTGCCGGTCCAGTTGCATGCTAAGCGTGCCAGAGCAGCTGGATGACCTGGGTTCAAATCCCCACCCTGCCACTTCCTAGCTGTGTGCGCTCAGGAAAGTTGCTTTGCTTCTCTTTGCCTCCGTGACTACATCTACAAGACCAGGGCAATGAGAGTTGCAACAGCCCTGGGGTGTGGCAAAGGAGAAAAGAACTGAAACACAAAAAGTGCTTAGAACAGCACAAGTCAGCAGCTGTCTGGGTGTCTGCCACTATCTTACTGTTGCTACTGATGTCCTGTGGGAAGTAGAAAAGTTCCCTTTTAAAGTTTCCTTGATTGTAAAAGAATAAGTGTGTTAATAACTCTGTTAAGCCCCATCCTATGTAGCTGTTAGACACGCTCTCCTTACAGGCACATAGTACATTGTATGTCCTTGTACTTTAACCAAGGTATCTGTGCTGGACGTGCTCACAGGCATGTCCCAGCTCTCCATTGCTTTTACCTGTTTAGAAAAGTTTTAAGTTGTTAGCCAGTCGGGTTTTAGTTTAGATTGTGAGGTCTGGCTCCAGCCAACGGAGATCAGACACAGCAGTAAGGACGACCCCAAATGCGTAAGAGATAAATTTGTGTGTTTTCCTGCTGAGAGTTCATTGTACTCTCATGGCAACATGGCTAGTGAGAGTACCCTTCCTGCAGTCTGGGAAGCAAAATGGCATTGCTGAAAAATCCTTTGTCTCAGTGCTAATTTTTCTTTTCAGCACTGAGCATCTATTTCCAACATGTTCTTAGGAGAAAACTTTATCTCCATTTCATCCACAGGAAATAGAGACTCCTGCCCCCAGGTTAAATGACTGGCCTCATTCACCTACCCTGTTAGTAGCCAAAGCAGGACTTGAACCCTAGTCTATTCCACTGGGAATCTCACGGTCAATTATAAAACTCTGCTGCCCCCTAGAGCATGGGGAGGGATCAGGCACAATCAAGACTAGTGGGGCTTCCTACCTGTGGGAACCTGTGACCAGCAGGAAAATCACCCCCTGGACCCTGCTGGGGGCGCCACCCTTCTCCACCATCCTCCTCCACCATCTTGAGACCATGGACAGCTCAGTGCCCCCTCACTGAGCCTCAGCTTCATCAATAAAATGGGTTTATAGTAACATGACCCTGTAGAATAGTATGACGATTAAAGGACATGAGCTTTTAGGCAGGCCGCAGTGGCTCACACCTGTAATCCCAGCACTTTGGGAGGCAGAGGCGAGTGGATCGCTTAAGGCCAGGAGTTCAAGATCAGACTGGGCAACATAGAGACCCTGTCTCTACTAAAAATACAAAACTTAGCCAGGTGTGGTAGCGTGTGCTTGTAATCCCAGCTATTCGGAAGGCTAGGGCATGAGAATAGCTTGAACCTGGGAGGCAGAGGTTGCAGTGAGCTGAGATCGCACCACTGCACTCCAGCCTGGGTGACAGAGCAAGACTCTGTCTCAAAAAAAAGGACATGAGCTTTTATAAAGGCATCCTCTCCCACATTTTCTCTGGCCCCATGGGGGTGGGTCCCATCAGCCTCCTGGATAAGACAGGCCCCCTCCAAGAACAGTTGAGCTCTAAGATGTGCCAAGGCTGGGAGTGCTCACATCTCCCTCCAGGTCACCTAGGGGACTTCTCAAAACTTCATCTTTGGCACAACCCTCCGGTGACTTGAGTTGGTTGTTTTTGTGCACAAACGTCCCCGTAATCCCACTGATGGATGTTAGGGTTCTTCCGATATCCTCCCCTGAGCAGGTGTTCCAGGAGGGTAACTGCTGAATCTGACGTTTCTCCGCCTCCCCCTCACCACCCGCCCACCCCTAGTCATTGTGGAGCCACTCACTTGGCGTAGAGAAGCACCATCTGGCGGCGTTCTCCATATTTGTTATGGGACACCACGCTTGGTTGAATTCACAGGAAGGCCAGTGCCTCTGGGGGCCTAGAGGTGACTTGCTGGTTCCAGGAGGGAGTCAGGAATAGGAGAGTTCCATTTCTGGTGTTCACACTTCCTTGCCAGGCCCCTACCAGACAAGGTGAGAGGAGGCACTCCAATGAGATGTGATCAACAGAAGGGTGCAGCCTGCTTAGAAGGCAAGGGAGGCTGGGCGTGGTGGCTCACACCTGTAATCCCAGCACTTTGGGAGACCAAGGCAGGTGGGTCACCTGAGGTCAGGAGTTTGAGACTAGCCTGGCCAATATGGTGAAACCCCATCTCTACTAAAAATATAAAAAATAGCCGGGCCTGGTGGTGGGCGCCTGTAACCCCAGCTATCGGGAGGCTGAGGCAGGGGAGTTACTTGAACCCAGGAGGCAGAGGTTGCAGTGAGCCGAGATCCTGCCACTGCACTCCAGCCTGGGCAACAGAGCAAGACTCTGTCTCAAAAAAAAAAAAAAAGAAAAAAGAAAATTAGCCAGGCATGGTGGCAGGCATCCCAGCTGCTTGGGAGGCTGAGGCAGGAGAATCGCTTGAACCCGGGAGGCAGAGTTTGCAGTGAGCTAATACCGCGCCACTGCACTCCAGCCTGGCGGACAGACCCAGACTCCATCTCAAAAAGAAAAAAGGAGGCAGGGGACAGCAAACAGTGCACCTGGGCTAGTCATTTATTTATAAGACTAGAATGAATTCTCTTCACCTCACAACCTTCCCCATCTCTTGTTGGCACATCCTACAAAGGCCAGTTTTTAAATTCTCCTTTTTGGAAATCTGCTACCGTCCTCAACTCACAGCAGCCTTTTCCTTCTCTGAAATGATAAAGGCCAGGCACGGTGGCTCACGCCTGTAATCCCAGCACTTTGGGAGGCTGAGGCAGCGGATCCTGAGGTCAGGAGTTTGAGACCAGCCTGACCAACATGGTGAAATCCCGTCTCTAACAAAAATACAAAAATTAGTAGGGCATGGTGGCATGTGACTGTAATCCCAGCTACTCAGGAGGCTGGGGCAGGATAATCACTTGAACCGGGGAGGCGGAGGTTGCAGGGAGCCGAGATCGCGCCAGAGCGCGACAGAGCAAGACGTCTGTCTCAAAATAAAAAAGAGAATAACAAGAAGGTGGGGCTGCAGCATCAGTGGCTGCTGTGGAAAGATATCTATACGGGTCATGTCCTTAGCGGAGGTGGCGGGGGAAGAATTCAGGAGAGAAGGAAGCGGTAAAGGGAGATGGCACACTCACTGGTGAGGCTAAGAGGAAAAGGGAGGCCTGAGATTCACACTGGGGAAGAATTAGGATTTCTGTCATCAGAGCCAGGGAAGCTGGGCTTTGGGAGTACTATCCCACATGGAGGAGAAGGGGCCCTGGTATCTGCCATCAGCACAGTGACTATAATTAGGGTTCAGCTGAGGCCCTTGAAAAAAAATCAATTCTTCCTTCCTGGCTAAATAGCAATTTGCTGCATTCTGTACTTGGTGGGCACTGCCAAGTTTCTCAGGAGTGCACGGTGTTTTCCTTAGTCAGAATCTTTAAATCCAGAAGGTTTAGCCTTAAGTACAGAAAGGATGAAGTAATGCAAAGTCATAGTTGCCTTTTTTTTTTTTGTCCTGTATTATACTGAAAAGTAATCTACGTATATTGGTATACTTTATATTTTAAGGGTCTGAGATGTTTAAGAGAATTTGGCATCATCTAACAGAAAGGCCTTGTGATTCCAATTCCAAATGAATTGAGTAATCGATTATGATCAGATATTTTTGTAAATTGTGGTAAAATATGCATAACATAAAACTGACCATCTTAACCATTTTCAAGTATGCAGTTCAGTAGTGTTAAGTCTATTCACATTGTTGTGTCAGCCAGATTTTAACCTGGAAGTTATGTGAGAACTTAATATTAAGTCTATAAATAGAACGTCACTCTTTAAGATAACTTAACATTTGCATATTTAACAGTTCAATTTATTAGATGTATAAAAATTCATAACAAAGTACTTAGAAGGTTCTGAAAAGTGCTTAAGAAGAAATCAAATATATTAAATGCATAAGTGCACTTAAAGTATTTAAGGGAATTAATTTAAGTGGCTTAAAAAAAAGCCTTAAAGGCCGGGCATGGTGGGCTCATGCCTGTAATCGCAGTACTTTGGGAGGACGAGGCAGGCAGATTATCTGAGATCGGGAGTTTGAGACCAGCCTGACCAACATGGAGAAACCCCATCTCTACTAAAAATACAAAATTAGCCAGGCATGGTGGTGCATGCCTATAATCCCAGCTACTTGGGAGACTGAGGCAGGAGAATCGCTTGAACCCTGGAGGCGGAGGTTGCTGTGAGCTGAGACTGTGCCATTGCACTCCAGCCTGGGCAACAAGAGCGAAACTCCGTCTCAAAAAAAAAAAAGATTGTAAACTACAGTCTATTTATAAACAAAATAGGGATATTCATAAGTTCAACACAAAGTGTTAGGGAAGAATTGGTGTTTCAAATTTGTATTTGTAACAAATAGAATTTTTTTTTTTGGGATGGAGTCTCACTCTGTCGCCCAGGCTGGAGTGCAATGGTGTGGTCTTGCCTCACTGTAACCTCCATCTCCTGGGTTGAAGCAATTCTGCCTCAGCCTCCTGAGTAGCTGGGACTACAGGCGACGACCATCATACCGGGCTAATTTTTGTATTTTTAGTAGAGACGGAGTTTCATCATATTGGCCAGGCTGGTGTTGAATTCCTGACCTCGTGATCCACCCACCTCCGCCTCCTAGGAGTGGGATTACAGGCAAGAGCCACCGTGCCTGGCCTTTTTTTTTTTTTCAATTAATTTTCTATTTGTTGCCAGGCATGGGGGCTCACACTTGTAATCCCAGCACTTTTGAAGGCTGAGGTGGGCAGATCACCTGAGGTCAGGAGTTCAAAACCAGCCTGTTCAATATGATGAAACTCCATCTCTACTAAAAACACAAAAATTAGCAGGGCATGGTGGCATGTGCCTGTAGTCCCAGCTACTTGGGAGGTTGAGGCAGGAGAATTGCTTGAACCCAGGAGGTGGAGGCTGCAGTGAGCGGAGATAGCGCCACTGTACTCCAGCCTGGGCAACAGAGTCAGATGACTCCGTTTCAAAAATAAAATAAAAATAAAAATAACTGGCTGGGCGCGGTGGCTCACGCCTGTAATCCCAGCACTTTGGGAGGCGGAGGCAGGTGGATCACCAGGTCAGGGGTTCGAGACCAACCTGGCCAATATGATGAAACTCTGTCTCTACTAAAAATACAAAAATTAGCTGGGCATGGTGGTGAGTCCCTGTAGTCCCAGCTGCTAGGGAGACTGAGGCAGGAAAATCGCTTGAACCAGGGAGGTGGAGGTTGCAGAGAGCTGAGATCATGCCAATGCACTCCAGTCTAGGCAAAAGAGCGAGACGCCATCTCAAAATAAATAATAAATAAATAAACAAATTAATTAATTAATTAATTAAAATAAAAAATAACCTATAAAATATCCCCTGAATAACCTTTCACAAAAGCCGTTGAGAGCCGAGTGTGGTGGTGCTCACCTGTAGTCCTTGCTACTATGGAGACCGAGGCAAGAGGATCACCTGAGCCCAGGAGGCCACCCAGGGCAACACAGTGTCCCTGTCATCAGACTCGGGGAATCTGGGCTTTAGAGTACCACCCTACGTGGAGGGGAAAGGGCCCTGAAATCTCATAAATAATTAGGGTTCACAATCTCACTATCATCTCATTAGCACTCTAATTGGTTTTAAAACATTTTTAAAAATAGAAAACCTTTAAGGACACCAGTACCCCATGCTGACAAATCGATCTTTAAACCACTTGTATATAAAATCCCTCATGACTTACTGGTTCCCAAACTTGAGTGTGTATCTCAGAAGCCCTTGGGGGGCTTATTAAAATACATGTCACTGAGCTCCAGCACCAGCTTCTGATTCGGTGGGTCTGGGTTCAGAATCTGCATTTCTGACAAGTTCTCAGGTGATCCTGTTGCAGTTGGTCTAGGAAGAGACTTTGAGAAGCACTGCACTAGCTCTGCGCAGTGGCAGTGTAAGTAGCCAGTGAGGTTTGTCCGAGGCGTGAATTGAAAAATAAAAACAACAACAAGAACACTGCACTAAACCCAGAGAGGTCGTGTGTTTCCACCATCGTTCCCTGTTATCTGAGCTGCCTTTCTTTGGCCCTTAATTCCCCTGTCTCTAACATGAGAATAACATAGTAACACTTCCCCTGCCGGGCTGCTGGGAGAATGAGAGGTATGTATGTGCAGCGCCTGGCACGTGCTGGGCTCACAGCGTGTGGTGGATGTAGATGTGTGATATGGTCTGGCTGTGTCCCTGCCAAAATCTCACCCTGAATTACAATAATCTCCATGTCAAGGGCAGGGCCAGGTGCAGACAACTGAATCATGAAGGCAGTCCCCCCATACTGCTGTCATGGTAGTGAGTAAGTCTCACAAGATCTGAAGGTTTTATAAACGGGAGTTCCCTGCACAAGCTCTCTCACCTGCCACCATGTAAGACATCCCTTTGCTCTTCCTTTGTCTTCTGCCATGATTGTGGGGCCTCCCCAGCCATGTGGAACCGTGAGTCTGTTAAACCTCTTTCCTTTGTTAGTTACCCAGTCTTGGTATGTCTTTATTAGCAGCATGAGAACAGACTAATACAGTATGACTATTACTATTACATGCCCCACATGGCTACGTAGCCTGGGTGTCTTTTTTATGTTCCATGCACCCAGCGTACTGCTATGCACATGGTAGAAGCTCAACAAATACAAATGTAGGTAGAGTGAGAACCAGCCTATGCGATGGCCCAGAGGAAACAGCCTATGCGATGGCCCAGAGGCGGGGGGGTGAAGGGAAGTCAGGCAGGTGAACCTGCCAAGGTAAGAGACAGTGGTGGCTTGAACCAGGGTGGTGGCAGTGGGGAGGCACAGAGGTCCAGGGTGGTCCCTAGAGAAGGACAAGGCGATGAGTGAACCTTGAAGGGTGAGAGAAGGGGTGAGCCCCAGGGCTCATTTTGATGGGGAACGAGGAGTTTTATCTACATTCAGGAACTCAACAGATTCCCTTAGGGCACTTGCCAGAGTGTGAGGCCAAATAACTGATTTTCTTCCTAAGACCCTGCCTAGACTACTCAGTGAGTCAACCTCCTCCGGTGTTGGAAACAGACACCAATGTGGAAATGGCAAGTTGCTCGCAACCTGGATGGTTCTAGGCCTACGTGGGCATAGCTGGTCCTGATCCGTGGGCAGCAGGAGAGTCCAGGTTTGGTCTACAAACAATAGCCCCAAGGCAGTATTTCTGAAGCTGTGGCCCCTCTCCTGGCCTGCTGTGTTCTTGTGGGTTGGTGGCACATTCCACCAAGGCAGTGAGGGCAAGGCCAGACACCTCACATCCCATTCTGAACCCCAGACCTCACTGGGCCACCAAGAGGCAGGAGCATTTGAATTCAAAATGAAAGGACAACAGACCATCTCTGGGCAAACCAGCGGGCTCCAGGCAGACATGAGGCTTCTGAAGTAGGGAGAGGGAAGATCATCTTGAAAAGAATGGATGAAGGGGTTGGGAGGGGAGACACATCTCCCCCAGCCTTCGATCTGTGCGGCCCAGCCATGACAGAAGTAGTAACACAAGCTGGGAACACATTTTGCTTTCTTATGACTCACTCGAGAAAGGAAAATGGAAAATTACCACTCTCCTCTCTTTCCCAGATAGGAACACGTGCTCTTCCTTGGTGGGGAAGAGCCTGGGTGCGACCAGCTGGCAGGACACCTGGGCCATCTCATGCAGCCGCTGGCTCCTTCCTCCCACCCTTAGTGCTCCCTGTTCAACAGAGGCTTTTCCAGGCAGGGCACAGAGAGGCAAGCTTAATGAGCTTTTAAGATTAGAGATGCTATTCGCCTGGGGTGGCTGTGTAGCCTAGACCGAGGGTGACTCATGCCAAATGTATCTTGCCTAGACAGTGACAATTTGCAACATTGCAACATCTCTAAACTAAACTACAAAACATTGTCCCCTCGCTCTCCCTCACCCTGGCCATCTGTTTGTCTCTATTACTGGGTACACAGTACTGTCAGGGGCCTTCTGCCCCCTCCTACATGGCTCACTTCAGGGCTGCCACTCCACACATTACAAACCTACACATTGAAGACCCGGAACCAGCCCTTCTGTTCAGCAGCAATACGTCCACCCCCAGCTCCAAGCTGGGGAGTGGGGGACCGAACTAAAGTGATTAACAAATGGTAAATAGTGCTCAACGATTTCAATGAGTAATTAAAAGAAAGACTATGGAAGACTTAGCTGCAGAAGAAATGTTAGGTATCAATATATGGCATTATGCATAAACTGTCACATCAACATCACGTCACCTGTCACTGTTGCATGTCACCTGTCATTGTCATGTCACGTCATTGTCACCTGTTGCCTGTCACTGTCACCTGCTGCATGTCACCTATCACCTGAATCATCTGTTGCTTGTCACATGTCACTATCACCTGTTGCCTGTCATGTCACATCACTCACATGCCCTAACACCTGTCACTGTCATATCACTAACACACCACAGGTCATTGACATGTCCTTAGCATGTCATTGGCATGTAAGAAGGATGTAATGTAATTGGTATGTCATGTCATTGGTATGTCACGTCATTGGCAAGGCCATATAAGCAGATATTTAATGTGTAAAAAGCAATCCATTAGCATGTAATCGCCATGGCTTCAACCTGTAATAAGCATGCCACATGTTCCTTGCACGTAAGAGACATGTCCTTATAATGTAAGTGGCATGTCATTAGCATGTGACATACATAACATTAGCATGTAACACATGTTTTGCAACATTCTGTCAATGACATGTTAACGTGTTAGCATGTCACCTGTCAAATGGCACTGTCACTTGTGTCACCTGTCAAATGGCACTGTCACTTGTCTTGCCAGCCAAATGCCACGTCACTATCACCAGTCATGTCACATGTAGTTACTGTATCTGTCACTATCATGAGTCACCTGTCAAATGTCACATGTGACTTGTCACTGTCAAACAGCACTGTCCTCAGTCACTGTCACGTCATTGTCTCCTGCACTGTCACAAGTCACCTGTTAAATGTCACATGTGATCTATCATATGGTCATCAGTCACTGTCACATGTAATGTCACTGTCATCTGTCTCGTGTCATTGTCACCTGTGATTGTCACGTCACTGCCACCTATCACCTGCCATGTCCTTAGCATTTCCTTAGCATATTTTCAGCATGCAATAAGCATGTCGTCAGCTTGTAATAGGCATGTCCTTTGCATGTAACATGTCACAGGCATATCTAAATAGGCACATTCTTCATGTCACAGATACTTAGTGCATTACATGTCCTTGGCATACACATGTGAGAAATCCTTAGCATGTCACACACATGCTTGGTGTATAATAGGCATATAACAGGCATGACCATAACGTGATAAGTACACAATAAAAATGTAGCACATCAGTGACATGTTATAGTCATGACCATAGGCATATACCTGGCATGTCCTATCATGTTAGCAGCACATAACAAGCGTCCCTTAGCATATAATAGGTATTATCATAGCATAAACAAGCATGACCATGCTGTTTAAACAAATACAGCATACATGTATGAGAATGCAGGTAGCATGTGATATACATGATAGTGACATGTAATTGCCATGTAGTGAGCACGTCTTAACATGAGTGGCATGTAATGTGCATGGCAATGAATATAAAAAGTTTGACCATAACATAAAATAAGCATGCCCAAACATGTCCTTGGTGTGTAACGAGTATGTAAAAGGCACGCATGTTGTATCTGAGGCATGTCTTAGCATGTTGGTGCCATGTCCCTGGCATGTAATAGGCATGACCATAGCACACAATGCGCAAGTCCTCAAATGTCCCTAGCATGCAATAGCCACGTTTTCAAATATAGCTAGCATGCCATAGCCATGTCAGTGGCATGTAATATGCATGACCATAGGATGCAATGGGTATGGAATAAGCATGTTCTAGCATGCCAGTAGCATGTAGCAAGCATGTCCTTAGCATGTAGTGGACGTAATTATAGCATAAAACAAGCATGGGCATAGTGTGTAATAAGCATGTAAAATGTATGTTTGAAATGTCAGTAGTGGTAACATAGATAATAGCCTGTCATTGGTATGTGATATGCATATCTTAACATGTCAGTGGCATAGAAACAGACACAATGTCATAGGCATGTCATCACATATCCCTGGTATGTAAAAGGCATGATCATGGCACTAATAGGCATGCATTTGCATGATGGCATGTAAGAGGCATATAGGCACATAATAGCTGTGTCTTCATGTCACTAGTATGCAATAGGCATGTTAGTGGCATATAACAGACATGACCATAGCACATAATGGGCATACAATGTCTTTGCAGGTTGGTGGCATGTAACAGGCATGACCATAGCATGTGATGGGCATATAAGTAATTTCTTTTCATGTCAGTGGCATTTAATAGGCATGACTATGGCATACAGCACATTTTAGTATGTCAGCAGCATGTAATGGGCATGTAGTTGGCAAGTAACAGGCACGTCACCTGTCATGTCACCCACTCACCTGTCACTCTCACCACTCACATCTTACCTGTCACCAGTCATGTTATGATCATGTCACCTATGTGTCCAATCACGTCACTGCCACTATGTCATGTCATGTCACATCACTTGTCACTCATTACCTGTTATATATCACCCATTATATCACCTGTCACTGCCATGTCACTTGTCACCTCTCAGTGTCACTGTCACGTCACTGCATGCCACTGTCATGTCATTTGTCACATGTCGCCTGTCACATCACCTGCCATGTCACGGTCACCTATATCATGTCACTCATGTCACATCACCTGTCACTGTCACATGTCATTGTCACCTGTTACATGTCACATCACTCATCTGTCACTATCCACCTTGTCACCTGTGACTCATGTCACCTGTCACTGTTATGGTTACATGTCAATGTCACCTGACCATGTCACCTTCACTCTCAACCTGTTACCTGTGACTCATCACCTGTCACTGCCACCCATCACTCTCACATGTCACCTGTCACAGTCACATCACCTGTCACCATGTCACTTATTTCCATCCTGTCACATTTTGCAAGAATGCCATATGTCGTTAGCATGTTAGCTTGGCACAATTCAGAAGAATGCCTCCTGTACTAAGTACATCATTGGCATGTGACATGTCATTAGCATGTCATAAGCATTACATGCCACACAGATGTCACTAGCATGTTGCAAGTTTTCATAGTGTGTGCATCTTGTACACACATGTTGCAAGCATGTTTATGCCATGTATGTCATGACATGTTGGAAGTCACATGCATGTCATAAAGCACAACATGCATGTCATGAAGTAATATGTCACAAACATGCCATGTCATGTCATAAAAATGATACGAAACCTGTCAAGATGACATGCCACAAGTCATATGCATGCTATGCCTTTCGGAAGCATGACATGCATTTCATATGCACAATATAGGCTATATGCTACATGTACAACATATGTAATATATGTGATGTTACCTGCAGAACATTTGTAATATACACATTACATACATTCATTATATACACATTACACAGAACACGGTGCAATGTGTATGCCGAACATATATGTAATATATGTTGTACATTTGTTATGACATATGCAATATGTGTAATGTATGTTGTGTGTAGAACATATGTGACATACAACATGTAATATAAATGCTATATGCACATTTACATTTGTGATATGCACATGTGACATGCTATACACATGGCAAATGTAACATCCACATGCATGTTATACACATGTAATGCTATTTACACATTACATGTACAACACATCATGTGCATAGCATGTAGTGCGTGATGTGTTACAAAACATGTACTATGTTACACATGTATATGTATATACATGTATATAATATATACATTGTTACACATAAATGTTATATATGTCACATATCTATGTTAGCTGTTGATAAATAGACACACACATATATATATGACTGAATCACCACCGTGAGAAACCAAGAATTTAACAGGTGGCCCTCTGAAGATTTTTGCCTCTCAGCTTCTAATTCCTGGAAAGGCAAAATGAAAGTATTCACATGAATATATCATGCTCTGACACAACGGGACAAAGTTCGCCCTGAGTTTATCCCTCTGAGTTTCACAACTCAGCCAAACTGTACCTCCTGCAGCTCTGTCATAAGCAAGATCACTGAAAACCACAGACATCTATAGGGGAGGACTACCTTATTCTAGCTGTTTCCAGGGAGATGAGGATTAAAGCAAACTCAATCAGGAGAGTTGCAAAAAGCAGCTTGGGTTTTGGAGTCAGGCCGAGCTGGGTTGGGATTTGGGCCTTGTTAGTAGCTGTGCTGTCTTGGGTAAGTTACTCAACTTCTCTGGGCCTTGGTTTCCTCAGCTGTAAAGTGGAGAATTCCAGGTACACGTGGCTGGCATAGAATAAGGGGTCAGAGCAGCATAAGCTTTACACAGAGTAGAATGTTTATGCTTTTTGGCAAAGGGTGTCCTGTCACAGGAAGGTAAAGGTGACTTCATCTGACATTCCAGAAGCGTTTGCCTGCCGATTACATCCCTGCTGATTATGTCAGCCGCTCCAGCCGAGGCAGGAGCAGGGTATGAATGCTGACCTTAGGAGGTGGTAACTGACATGCCTCTGAAGTTTGTGAGAAACAAAAGCAAGACCTTCCCTAAAGCAGCAGCCTCACTGGAATGACAGACCCACACATATGGGGGTGGATGAGCTCCTTGTTCCCCCGACCTGCTGTGGTCTAAATGGCTACTCCGTGACCCCTGCCACCTCGATTGCAAGTCACCCACCACCTGAATGGGATTATTTCACACTTGAGAGTTACATTTGGTTCTACAGCTGCTGATGGTGTTTCCCACATTTTGGGGTATGGGTCCTGAAGACAGAACAGACCCACCACTGTAGAGACCTGCGGCCCCACGCTGAGCCAGCATACAGGCTGAGAAACCTCTGGCCCAACTGGAGTCAAATGCGAAGAAGCTAAGCTGAAGGTTTCAGGAATGGCCTCAACTAAGCCCTGGCATGCAGTATCTCCTGCCCTTATAAGACTCTGGTCTCAGGCCGGGTTTGGTGGCTAACATCTGTAATCCCAGCACTTCCGGAGGCCGAGACGGGTGGATTGCCTGAGGTCAGGAGTTCAAGACCAGCCTGGCCAATATGGTGAAACCGCATCTCTCCTAAAAATAGAAAAATTAGCCAGGCACATGCCTGTAGTCCTAGCTACTCAGGAGACTGAGGCAGAAGAGATTGCTTGAACCTGGGAGGCAGAAGTTGCAGTGAGCCGAGACCGAGCCACTGCACTCCAGCCTGGGCAACAGAGCAAGGCTCCATCTCGAAAAAAAACAAAAGACTCTGATCTCTCAAGATGAATCGAATGCCTTGGAGGAGCAAGACATCTGTGTTTCTGACATCTAGTGCTCAGAAAAAAACAAAAACCCTTGAGTCTCGAAGCAGGAGAATGGTGTTCAATAGCATTCATCAGGGCATATGAGAGACATAGCTGGCTGGCTTGCTTGTTTTTTGAGACAGAGCCTCACTCTGTCACTCAGGCTGAAGTGCAATGGTGCAATCCCGGCTCATGGCAACGTTCACTTTCTGGGTTCAAGTGATTCTCCAGCCTCAGCCACCTGAGTAGCTGGGACCACAGGCACATGCCACCACACCCAGCTAATTTTTGTATTTTTTTGTAGAGATGGGGATTTGCCATGTTGCCTAGCCTGGTCTCGAACTCTTGAGCTCAAAAAGATCCACTCAAAGTGGGTAGATAACAGGCATGAACCACCGCACCCAGCCTTGGCTTGCTCCTTCGAAGAAACAGCTGTTGGCATCCATACCAATAGCTACACAATCTGAGTGGGCTGAGAAGGGCCGAAGCTTAAAGGACAGGTAGGCTTAGGGGTGAGAGCATGAAAATTTCAACACGTTAGTGCATCACTGGCTCATTCACACCATGAGGCAGGCGCAGAAGACAGACCATTATGTTCTTTGCAGATGAAGTTGCTGAGTACAATCCTGTCCCATACAGAAATAAATCACAGCCCCAGAGCAAACTTAGATGGGCTATTCTTATACCTCAGTCCAAATCATTTCTCTTAGCCAATACAGTATGTTAAGTCAAGGTCTTAGATGTCACTAATTAAAAAAATAAGGCCCAGGATGGTGGCTCATGCCTATAATCCCAGCATTTGGGGAGGCCAAGGTGGGAGGATTGCTTGAACCCAGGAGTTTGAGATCAGCCTGGGCAACATAGCAAGATCTTGTCTCTACAAAAATAAATAGATAACCAGGCATGATGGCTCATGCCTGTAATCCTAGCACTTTGGGAGGCTGAGGCGGGTGGATCATCTGAGGTCACGAGTTTGAGACCAGCCTGATCAACATAGTGAAACCCCATCTCTACTAAATATACAAAATTAGCTGGGCATGGTGGCGCATGCCTGTAATCTCAGCTACTCAGGAAGCTGAGGCAGGAAAATCACTTGAACCCAGGAGGTGAAGGTTGCAGTGAGATGAGATCATGCCACTGCACTCCAGCCTGGGCAATAAAAACGAAACTCCATCTCAAAAAAAATTTTTTAAAATAATAATAAATAAATAAAAATTAGCTGAGTGAGGTGGCAGAGACCTGTAGTCCCAGGTACTTGGGAGGTTGAGGCGGGAGGATCACCTGAGCCCAGGAGTTCAAGGTTGTAATGAGATATGATCATGCCACTGCACTCCAGCCTGGGCAACAGAGTGAGACCCTGTCTCTTAAAAATAAAATAAGGAAACCACAAGATTGTGTATGGGCCTTTATAAGTGAACTCTGCCATCCCCCTAGTCTGCCCAACTCTGTGAGGCTTGAGGATAAAGGAGCGAGTACTGACCTAAGGAAGACTGGGACACTGATTCTGCGGGCTCCCGCTGAACTTTGATTAAAAAGCGTGAGCGATCTATTCCTTCAAGGATGATCTGCCTCCCTGTTAAAGCAAAGGCTTTAAAGACATTGTTTCTAGCTGGGCACAGGGGCTCATGCCTGTAATCCCAGCACTTTGGGAGGCCAAAGCAGGAGGACTGCTTGAGCCCAGGAGTTTGAGACTAGCCGGGGCAACATGGTGAAACCTCATCTCTACAAAAAATACAAAAAATTAGCCAGGCATGGTGGTACGTCTCAGTGTCCCAGCTACTTGGAGGCTGAGGTGGAAAATCACCTGAGTCAGGGAGGTCAAGGCTGCAGTAAGCTGAGATTATACCACCCACTCCAGCCTGGGCAATAGAACGAGACCCTATCTCAAATTAAAAGAAAAAAAATGTTTCTACTGAATGTTTTACCTGTAGCAAGAGAACATTTTGGAACCCCAGTTTACCTGAAACAGCAGGTATTTTGTCAAGCAGTTACAGCGTTCGCCTCAGGCAAATGTGTTGAGTGTTTTTTTTGTTGTTGTTTGTTTGTTTTTAAGATGGGGTTTCACCCTGATGGCCAGGCTGGTCGTGAACTCCTGACCTCAGGTGATTCACCCACCTCGGCCTCCCAAAGTGCTAGGATTATAGGCGTGAGCCACTGTGCCTGGCCGAGTGTTTTTTTTTTTTTAACTGTTTTTTCTTTCCTCTTTTCCTTCCTTTCCTTCCTTCCTCTTTCTTTCTCTCCCTCCCTCCCTCCCTTCCTTCCTTCTTTCCTTCCTTCCTTTCTCTCTCTGTCTCTCTCTCTCTCTTTGCCTCAGCCTCCCAAATACCTGGGATTACAGGCATGCGCCACCATGCCCAGCTATTTTTGTATTTTTAGTAGAGGCAGGGTTTTACCATGTTGGCAAGGCTGGTCTCAAACTCCTGACCTCAGGTGATCCACCCACCTGGGCCTCCCGAAGTGCTGGGATTACAGGCATGAGCCACTGCGCCCGGCCTTAACTGCCTTTTTCTTTGACAACTTCTACCCTATTAATTCCAGCTATGAGCAGGGTGGTATTTAGAAAATTGAAGTGCTGTAAGGTTCTATGATAAAACTGGTTGATCGTCAACATCCAATTTCGTCGTATTTAGGATGTACTTTTAGCATTACTATTAATTTTCTTAGGCATGATTGATACTGTGTTCATGCAGAGAAGTGTCCCTGTTCTTAGGGTATATGCTGAAATACTTAGGAAGAAGTTTCAAGCTGCTTGGACATTTTCGAATGGTTCCAGGGAAAAGCGCACATACACTGAGAGGGAGATTAAACAGAACAACTGGTGAGTCTTGGGGGGTATCTTGGTTTCCATTACCCTATTTTGTTTTCAATGTTTTGATGTTGCTTAGACATCTGTTAAAAGAGCACCGTGTAAATGAACTTCACAGTAGCAGTGAGGACACTACAGCCTGTAGGCCTAACCCAGTCCACGGCCTGGCTCTGGACATAAAGGTTTAAGAAACACAGCCAAGCTTGCTCGTACTGCCTATGGCTGCTTTCCCGCCACAGTGACAGAGCTGAGTCATTGCAACAGAAACCATATGGCCCGCAAAGCCCAAAATACGCACTGTCTGGCCCTTTACAGAAAAAGTGTGCCAACACCGGCTTCAGAGGAAATCGTATTTTCAGAAGCAACTTCCTATAGAAATCTTTGTAGGCTTAGAATAGGTTTTTCCCAAACACTAAGAGCACACGTTGCTGAGATGGTGAAGGATAACACTTCCTCGCTTTCCTTCTACAAAGCAAATGTGAGTGACGAGAGCGTGCTGAAGCTGGCCAGGAGGCTGCATGTACAGTTAGTGAGGAAGAAATGGCAAGGCTTGGCAGGGCATGGTGGCTCACTTCTGTAATCCTAGCACTTTGGGAGGCTGAGGCTGGTGGATCATTTGAGTCCAGGAGTTTGAGACCAGCCTGAGAAACATGGCGAAACCCCATGTTTACAAAAAATTTAAAAAGTAGCTTCGCAGGGTGGCACATGCCTGTGGTCCCATGCTCCTCCGGAGGATGTCGCAGAAGGATTGCTTCAACCCAGGAATTGGAGGCTGCAGTGAGCCATGATCGTGCCACTGCACTCCTGCCTGGGTGACAAAGCAAGATCTATCTTAAAAAAAAAAAAAGAAAAGAACAGGCTTGGAATCATTAAAGGATGATATTTAGGGAGACATTTTCTGTAGGACAAGAAAACCCTACAGAGGAAGCAATCTGGGGCAACAGAAACACCCCTGTTCATAGCCAAAGACTCAGGCTGGGGCCCAGGTCTCCGACATTGGCCAAAGCAAGTCTCTTAACCTCTCTGGGCCTTCTTACTTGTACATATAACATATCAGGAGTGAATGCTCTAGCAGTTGATAGTTAAAGGGCTTTCAAATTCTCTAATCTTTTTGTTTTTTGTCTCGCTCTGCTGCCTAGGCTGGAATGCAGTGGTGTGATCATGGCTCGCTGTGCCTCAAACTCCTGGGCTGAGGCAATCCTCCCTCCCGCCTCAGCTCCTGAATAGCTGGGATTACAGGTGGCTGCCACCACACCTGGCCAGTTTTTAAATTTTTTGTAGAGAAGGGGGTCTCACTATATTGCTCAGGCTGGTCTTAAACTCCCGACTTCAAGTGAACACGGCTTGCCTCGGCCTCCCAAAGCACTGGAGTTACAGGTGTGAGCCACCGTGCCTGGCTCAATTCTCGCATCTTGTGGCGACTATTGAGTAAACAGTTCCATACAAAAGTAGTCATTACCTAGGATGTCTTACAACTGCACTTTCTTTCTTTCTTTTCTTTTCTTTTTTTTTTTTGAGACAGAGTCTTGCTCTGTTGCCCAGGCTGGAGTGCAATGGTATGATCTTGGCTCACTGCAACCTCCGCCTCCCGTGTTCAAGCGATTCTCCCTGCCTCAGCCTCCCCAGTAGATGGGATTACACGTGCCCACCACCACGCCTAACTAATTTTTTGTATTTTTAGTAGAGGCGGGGGTTTCACCATGTTGGCCAGGCTGGTCTTGAACTTCTGACCTCAGGCAATCCGGCTGCCTCAGCCTCCCAAAGTGCTGGAATTACAGGCATGAGCCACTGTAACGGGCCTTTTTTTTTTAGGAACAGATTTTAGGAGATCTGGGGTGGGTCAAGTCAATACAATAAGCAACAATTACATATCAAAAAAGTCTTTAGAACATACATTTTAGCCCTTGTAAGTGACAGAAATGTATGTCTGCATTTACTACAGCTCCTGGCACAAAGAAAAGTGGGTACATTAAAAGGGACTCAAAGATTAGACACAAATCAACCAGTGAGCAAGAACAGAGCACTTGTTCGCAATACTACCGCCCAGGTGGTGCTTGCATTTTCACTGGGGCAATATCGCCCCCAAGGGACAAAAATTTGTTCTTGGGGGAGTGAAAAAAAGTATGTGTATTTATGCTTTTAATGTATAAAACATACACACACACACACACACACACACACATACACACACACATATAGTACATAAGCAGTTGTACAGTTTATCTGTGGTATTAACATTTCATGGAGCCAGGCACAGTGGCACACACCTGTAATCCCAGCTCTGGGAGGCCGAGGCGAGTGGATCACTTGAGTTCAGGAGTTTGAGACCAGCCTGGCCAAGATGCGAAACCCCGTCTTTACTAAAAATAGAAAAATTAGGCCACGGGCACAGTGGCTCATGCCTGTACCCTAGCACTTTGGGATGCTGATGCGGGCAGATCACCTGACGTCAGGAGTTCAAGACCAACCTGGTCAACATGGCAAAATCCTATCTCTACTAAAAACACAAAAATTAGCTGGGCATGATGATGTGCGCCCATAATCCCAGCTACTCCGGAAGCTGAGACAGGAGAATCGCTTGAACCCAGGAGGCAGAGGTTACAGTGAGCTAACATCATGCCACTGCACACCTGCCTGGGCAACACAGCAAGACTCCATCTCAAAAAAAAAAGAAAAAGAAAAAGAAAAATTAGCCAGGCGTGGTGGTGCACACCTGTAATCCCAGCTACTCAGGAGGCTGAGGCAAGAGAATCGAATGAACCCAGGAAACAGAGGATGCAGTAAGCCAAGATCCTGCCATGGCACTCAAGCCTGGGCGACAGAGTGAGACTCCATCTCAAAACAAATTAAAAAATAAAAATAAAAATAAATAAAATCCTTTCGTGGCATGCTCACAGCAGCACTATTCACAATAACTAAAAATACAAAATTAGTTGGGTGTGGTGGCGTGCGCTAGTAGTCCCGGCTACTTGGGTGGCTGAGACACAAGAGCCCAGGAGGCAGAGGCTGCAGTGAGCCAAGATCGTGCCACTGCATTCCAGCCTGGGTGACAGAGTGAGACTGTCTCACCCTGCCCAAAAAAAGTAGGTGGAAATTCTTTTTTTCTCTTTTCCTTTTTTCTCTTTTGAGATAGTCTTGCTCTGTCACCCAGGCTGGAGTGCAGTGGCACCATCACGGCTCACTGTAGCCTCAACCTCAAGCAATCCTCTCGCCTCAGCCTCCTGGGAAGAGCTAGGACTACAGGCGCAAGCTATCACACCTGGGTAATTTTTAACTTTTTTGTAGAGATGGGAGCCTTGCTATATTGCCCAGGCTGATCTCCAACTCCTAACCTCAAGCAATCCTCCCACCTTGGCCTTCCAAAATGTTGGGATTAAAAAAGCCACTGTGCCCAGCTGGAAATTCTAACCATGCAAGGATTCTACAATGAGACTGCCCAGCTCATTCTCCCAAAACTTCTCCTTTCTGTATTCTGTGCAACTTCCTTCCCTGCGTTTACTAAACAACGTGCAGCTCTTCCCACTCCCAGAGACTTGAATCACTGTTCTCAGGTTTTTTTTTTTCTCAATTGCACAGCCAAATAGGAAGTAGAGCTTCCTATGGAAATATTAGCCCACTTTAAGCTTAATAATGATAATAAAAACAAAACCATCGAGAGGGGCACCACTGTATCAAAACCCTAAACTCTATGGAGTTAGCCTGGCAGTCAAGCGGCAAGGAAACGCCTCCCAGAGGCCAGAAGGCTGGAGAACTCTGTTTGGGGGTCAAACTTGGTAAAATTGTTGCTTTCAATTTGCAGGGCGGAATCACTAGCCCTGCAGCCAGTCTAGAGAAAGCAACCAAAAGAGACAAGGAATACAAGGAACGTAGATTGCTCTTTGCTATTTATCACCAGGGAAACTGCTCAAACTCCTGGCATCACGTGATCCTCCCACCTCAGCCTCCCAAAGTTCTGGGACTACAGGTGTGAGACACTGCACCCAGCCAGATATTGTAATTATTACTATTCTACTACTTAACAAAAACATTTAAATTAAGTAAAATGACATAATTATACTTACTTTGTAGGAAAGAAAAACGGGAGTGAAGCAAAAATGTGCTGGTTTGAGAACTAAAATGGAAAAGAGACTGAAATCCCAGGTGTCCCATGTGCAAAAGGCCACTGCTTCTGCACAACAACGAGATGAGAATAAATACTGGCCACGCCGGTGGCTCACGCCTGTAATCTCAGCACCTTGGGAGGCCGAAGCAGGTGGATCGCTTGAGGCCAGGAGTTTGAGACAAGCCTGGTCAACACAGCAAAACTCTGTCTCTACTAAAAGTACAAAAATTAGCTGGGAGTGGTGGTGCACACCTGTAATCCCAGCTACTCAGGAGGCTGAGACACAAGAATTGCTTGAACCCAGGAAGCGGAGGTTGCAGTGAGCCAAAATCACACCACTGCACTCCAGCCTGGGTGACAGAGCAAGACTCTGTCTCAAAAAAAGAAAAAGAAAAAAAAGGCCGGGTATGGTGGTTCACGCCTGTAATCCCAGGACTTCGGAAGGCTGAGGCAGGCGAAACACAAGGTCATGAGATCAAGACCATCCTGGCAAACATGGTGAAACCCCGTCTCTACTAAAAATACAAAAATTAGCTGGGTGTGGTGGCATGCAACTGTAATCCCAGCTACTCGGGAGGGTGAGGCAGGAGAATCGCTTGAATCTGGGAGCTGAAGGTTGCAATGAGCTGAAATTGTGCCACTGCTCTCTAGCCTGGCGACAGAGTGAGGCTCCGACTTAAAAAAAGAAAAGAAAAAAAAGAAAATCACTGAACAACAAAGGCCCATTAAACACCTGTAATCAGCACTTTGGCAGGTGGATCGCCTGAGGTCAGGAGATTGTGACCTGCCTGATCAAATGGGGAAACCCAGTCTCTACTAAAAATACAAAATTAGCCATATGTGGTGGTGTGTGCCTGTAATCCCAGCCCCTTGGGTGGCTGAGCCAGGAGAGTCACTTAAGCTGGGAGACGCAGGTTGCAGTGAGCCAAGATTGCACCATTGCACTCCAGCCTGGGCAATAAGAGAGAAACTTGGTCTCAAAAAAAAAACCAACAAAAACATTTTTCACTTAAGCAGCAAGCCTCACCTTTGGTTAATATCAGATGAAGACAGCCACATTAAGTCAGGGGGAAGGGAGAGCCAAGAGGCGATAAAGCAGGCTGGAAAGTTCTGGAAAAGAATGCTGGCTATGATTACAGGCACCAACAGGTTAGTAGCCTGCTAAACTTTAGAGGGACTCATTGTCAGAGGAATCACAAGCTTGTTGTACAAGTAAGTAAATTAAAGTCTTGGACAGGCCCCTAAACCTTCACCCAGCAGGAAGTGGAATGTAAAAGTCGGCCAGCACCCAGGCAGGATGCACCCGACACTCACTGCTGAAGGGACCAGGGAGGAGAGACTTGAGGAAGAACTTCCCAGAGGTCAGGGATTTCCTCCTGGAGAGCAGTGAGGGCTTATGCAAGAAACGTCCCCCCTCCGCCATGATAAAGGCAGGGGTCTTCACAAGGTCCCCCCCAAGTGGGATTTCATCCCTGCAGAGACCAGCAACTTCTGTTTCTGTCTTTCTTTTTCCCAAATGGGAGTTCTTATTGCAGCTGCCTGTTCCTGCTTCACCTCTGAATGGGAACTGGGGATAGGGGATCCTGAAGGCGCCATACTGGGCTGATGCAGAGAACTTGCCAGGCCAGGGAAACTAGGCTGAGTGGGACACAGGGACCAAGGAGGGCTCTGGGTGTGGGGCACACACAAAATCAGTGCCCACCAAACCTTTTCTCTTCCTTCCGGAAGGAAGCCATTTGGCACCTCCTCTGGAACATGGGCGTGGCCGGGCACTTGAGATCTGGCTGTTGAGACAGAGGCAGTGCACGTGACCCACGTGGTGAGGTCTCCTCCCTGCTTCTGCAGCCATCTGCGGTGGAGACAGTGAGTGTACACAGACAGTGCCATCTGAAGGGCACCCCACTGCCAGCCACGTGCTACTGAGGCACGAGCGACTAAGCAGGAGACTGGAGAAATCTGTCTCCACGGACAGCCTGGTTTAAGCGTCCGTGGCTGTCTCCTGCTGTGGAGGAGCACACTGGAGTGGCCCGTGCAGTGGACCAGAGCTTCCACCCACACTGTTCCGTCTCCTTTCCCAGAACACAACTAGATGACGTCTCCTGCCTCCGTACAAAATGGGAGTGAATATAGGGAATGGCGCTTCCACACCGGCTCATGGAAGCTCCTAGATGGCCGCATCCCTCTGTGCTCACCCCATTTTGGGTTGGGTGGAGACGGACAGCCCCAGGGTACTCTGCCTCTAATGCCTGAACGAGGGCTGCCCTGACAGTCCATTCCCCTGCCCAGTATCATGGAAGCAAAAAAGTTCTATTGTGTTTGAGCCATTGTCACTTTTCGGGTCTATTTATTACAGAACTAGCATAGCGTTAATACAGTCGTTGCTATGTGGCCATAACACATATATTCTATAACTGCATATAATTTTATTCACCGAAGGAATGTGCTTTACCTTCAAGATTCTAAATTTTCAGAAATGCAACATTCAAGGTTAAAGTTTCTGCCAGACCAAGGCTAAACCATGGTGAGGTAGCTGCTTGCGCCAGAGAGTGTGGGTGTGACCAGCTTATCTCAGTGGTTCCTGGCGACTCAGGGACCACCTGGATTCCACATCTGGCTTCCCACCCACGCACAAACAGTACGACATGGGTTTCCTCTTTATCCAGTGGAATGCTAAGTGCCTACACCTAGCCGGGGTCAGCCAACTATGACCTGTGGGCATCATCTCACCTGCAGCCTGTTTTTGTGAAGCCCTTGAGCTAAGAATGTTGTTGACACTTTGAAAAACAGAGAACATGCTACAGTCTGTACGTGGCCTGCAAAGCCTAACATCTTTACTATCTGGCTCTGCCTTATAGGATTGTTGGGAGGATTACAAAGACTTTATTAGGCCAGGGCCTGGTTCGAAGTTAGCATGCCACACAAAATAATACGTACAGTACAGCTATTTATGTCTACTAAAAGAAACTGTCCCACATCCAGATTCTGCATTTTGTCCAGCTGATGTCTCTTCTTCCTTCCAAAAAATTAAAAAAAGACAAAATAAACAAAAACATGAAGAGCTGCATCTCGATCATCATGGTCAGATACTTTTCATTTAAAAAGCTGTTGGTAGTCTGAGTTCACTTACTTGGGAGTATGGACTAAGGAAGGAAATATTTCCCCTTTATAGCAAAGAGATCTGACATCAGCAACAGAAAGCCTGCAACACAGCAGTTCTCCTGTCTTCTCCACGGAGAAAGATCAAAACATTTAAAAATGAGAATGAGACTTTAAGTAGATAGTATGCCACGGAAAACTGAGCCGGCAAAAGGACTTAATGTGGTTTTCTCAATAGAATCATTTTGCCGTGTAAATGCAATTATAATGGGGATCTGTTAGGAATCTCAGGCAGGTGACATGAAAGCTGGCCTTTCAAAATCTGATTAGGTGGATTGTTTGCAAACACGACACCTGGCAAAACCGGTCTCATTCTAAGGTAGACTCATTTTGGACATAACTGATATCTCACTGAGACAGCTTCTCAAAGCATATCTGCAAACATGGGACCCCAGGGATGGGGCCTGTGTGTCAGGGGAGGGAAATTCTAGGGTTTAATACATCAAGATGTCACAACACGCTACATTCTTCTCTTAGAAAGTCATGATAGTACTGTGTGTTAAAGGCATGGAGAAACACCACCACAGTCAACTGACTTTGTTCAGCCTATAACATTTTTCCTCCCACATCTCACATAGTAGGTAGTGACATCACACAGAATTAGTGCTCTGGGGACACTTTGGACACACTGTATGCTGCGCAGCCATTCAAAACCACCGCAACAGAACGCACCAAGAACCTGGTTTTCTTTCAAAGCATGAGCAGTTCTCATTTTACAACAGGGGTCTTAACATAATTCAAGAAGTGCAATCTTTGCATGACAACCAGATATTCTCAAAGGTTACTAGCGAGCAGATAAAATTAATGGTGGGCAAGGAGGTCCTGGTTTAAAGGTAGGCTGTCTGCTCACCAATGCTAAGAAAATTTCAGCAGAGCATACTTCTCATATTTAGAGCCGAAGGGAGGTGAGAGACATTCTACTCTCATAGTGGCTGGGCTTTCCGTCCTGAAACGAAATTGGGCAGTCCATTTGCGTGGTTTCTCTGGATAAGTTCCATTTATTAATCATTGTACAAAAAAACCTTGGCATTCATTTGAGGAGAAAAGAAGTTGCTATATCCAAATAGTTAACATTTTAACATTGTGAAAGTTCTACTTTTGTAACAGGGCTTTTTAAAATGGAGAAAAGTTTTGGAAAATTTTTAAAAAGAAACTTATGATTTATTAGAGTACAGGATCCAAAACACATTTTTAGAAAAATATAAAGTGCCCAAATACCAACTTACACAGGTGATACAGGCTTCCTGGAGCCCCATGAAGCAGTCATGAAGAAACACATTTAAAAACAGTCTAGATACATATTTACAGTTGGGTCAGTAAAGGTAAAACCATCTTTCTTGGCTTTGATGTTTCTAAGAAAAAAGGAAATCAATCAAACCAGAAAACCAACAATTGTAACTCTCAGCATGCTCACAGTTTCTTATTAATGCATCTCATTAATATTAATTCCATATTATCTAATTTTCCCCTTTAAATGAGAGTAGTGTACAATCCTCCCAACCTCGGCGGGCCAGGTGCTGTGAGTGGTCACATTTCCAAACGCAGTTTCAAATCCTTTGACTCTGGATTTGAACTCATAAGGAACGTGAACAGTGGATAACAGCTAACTCAGGCTGGAGGAGCCGGGGCCAAATCCCCATCTCTTTCTAGTAACTGCTTAAAGCCTTCCCTTGCTATGAAGTGGTCTCAGGTGGCTTTCCTCGGTCACCCCAGGGTTTCCAAAGGGTAAACAGGCAGCAGTCATTCAACATGGGTGAGAATACTGCATGCAGATGGACAGACAGGCACACAGACAGGCCCCTAACACCCCGTTCACTACAGCAACTGCATTATTTTAAAAGTCGAGAGCAAAGTAACTAGGTCCTAACTCCAGAAGTTAGCGTCTATCAATTAATGACAAGATTAGCTCGCGTGAGAACTGGCAGGCCAGGAGGAGGAGGAACTCCAGAGCTGCATGAAGGCATGCAGGTACTCTGGGCTAAGTTACTGAGAACTTTGGGAAGGAGCCAGGGCCGTCTGAACACAGTCAGGCTTTCCCAGAAGACATCACAACAGGCTTCGTCCTGCTGCCATCAGGACCCTGGCAGCCTGGAAAAGCAGATTACAACACGCACATCTCCTTTCCCACGAGTCCAACACTCTTCAAATGAAAGACATTCTCTTTCTAACCTGCCGCATTTGAACAGGCCTTGAAATGACTCTAAGGAATAACAAGGGGTGTGAAACCACTTTTTTTCCCTTCAAAAACTTTTTTTTAAGGTTCACAAATTTTTCTTTTTTTCCTGATCACAAAAGCGAAGCCTCATTTTTGGGTCTTTGGAGACCAGGGAGGATGACTTCTAAGGGCAAACATTTAACATCAGATTTCTATGTCTTACTACAAAAAGAACCCATAGCTGATTTAAGACCTACTCCTGACACTGAAGTAGATTTTTTAAGTTAAAAAAGAAAAGTAGTCATTTAAAAGGGAGGAATTGTAGATGAATAAGGAAGAATCCACTCACAAAATTCACTATTATGCATTTTCTCAAAGAATTTTATGTAATAAAAAACTAATGATTTATAGAGATGTGCATAAACTCAAGAGAGAAATATGTAAGGGAAAAGTGTTATATTCCCATTTAAATAAAAAAAAAAAGATAAACACTTCAAATCTGTGTTTCACGTATTAGAAAAAAATAAATTCAAATGATTCTAATTACCATTAGCTTGTTAATGTCTCTGTCTCTATGATGCTGCCAAGATAGCACACAACTTTACCTCTGAATATGCAACTAAATTCAGGGTAAAAAGACACACAGTCCTCACTCGGGACTGCACATGTTCCACAGAGAAATCAGAAGGAAATTATTGCAAATGCATAACCCCATCTGTCCAGCCAAGGAAATGTTCTAAGACAAATGCAGACAGACGGGGGAATGGAGTGAATACAAAGAATGATTATAGGCGCGTCGACTGTGAGACCTCATGAAGACAGAATGTCACGAACTGTCACCACAGGACAAGCATACAAGCCATGCCACTGACACAGTGCCTTTCAGATTAATTCACTAGTGTAGGCGGAGAGCAACATTGTCTTTGCAGCTGGGGGAGAGCACACAGTACTTAAACTTAGTAGGAGGCAACCAGCACTACTGGTGGAGTGGCTTTCCTGGTGCAGCGGGTCCCGAGGGCTCCGTGGAGACATCTTCTTCCGGAGTCCCGTTCTCTTGGAAGATAGCAGCAGCAGCAAAGGTGCAATGTCCTCTCTAGACTTTACTCATCTATGTTCTCTTTCTTTGCACTGTAAATATTCTGCACCGTTTCATAGACAAACTCCAGATCTTCTGGATACCGGATCTCCAGCTCTGCGTTTGGGATGTAGTGAGTGCCAGTAAACTCTGAGAAATAGCGTCCCACGTCAGGGTGTGAGATTTCTTGAGGCTCCACATTATATTCCAAATTTTCTGTTGGTAAAGAGGCACATGGGCATTCTCATTACAGTGTCAATTTCTGCAGCACCTTTTATCCAGAGAACCTCCCATCACCCCTTCCAGGTGGCATTTTTGAGCTGTAGAAGGGAAGGCTGAAGATGTTTATGGAGCCAGGAGTGGGTAATGGGAAAAGGGCAGCGAGTGGCAATCACAAGAAGGTGGGCAGTGGTATGGGTCCCCCAAAAGCTCCCCATGGAACAGCCGATTTTCCAAATCTCTGAGCAGGATGTCTGGCTCCAGCAAAACTCCAACAGTCTCTTAGGAACCGGCAAACAACAGACTCACTAGGTCTCTGACTGGACAATGGGACAAGATTATCCCTGCCTGCTCCTTTTTTGGCAGTGGCTAAGTTTCTGAAACTGCCACATCACGTGGTGACATCTCATACCGGCTACCACTCTCCTCTATTCACAGGAGTCCCTCACGCAGACCACACTTTCCACCCAAGCTCCTTCCAGCACTGGCCCTGGGCTTCCAACAGAGAGCAGCCTCTTTCCAGGGCTGCTGTGAGACCAGGGATGAATGGAAGGTGGTTGCACCTCCAGATCCCACGTGGATATCAGCTGTTATTATCTGTACATCTCTTGGGAAAATCATGCTACCTCCTCTCCCTGTTCTCTATTTTGCCACTAGAGAAACAGAAAATAAGGTTGGGTGTAGTGGCTCATGCCTGTAATCCCAGCACTCTGGAAGGCCTAGGTGGGTGAATCACCTGAGGTCAGGAGTTTGAGACCAGCTTAACTAACATGGTGAAATCCCATCTTTACTAAAAATACAAAAAACTAGCCAGACATGGTGGTGCATGCCTATAGTTCCAGCTACACAGGAGGCTGAGGCAGGAGAACTGCTTGAACCTGGGAGACGGGGATTGCAGCGAGCCACTGCACTACGGCCTGGACAACAAGGGCGAAACTCCCTCTCAAAAAAAAAAAAAAAAAAAAAAAAAGACTGTAAAAATGAAATAATAAAAAAAAAAGCCAGGTGCAATGGCTCACACCTATAATCCCAGCACTTTGGGAGGCCGAGGTGGGTAGATCATGAGGTCAGGAGTTCAAGACCAGCCTGGTCAACATGGTGAAACCCCATCTACTAAAAATACAAAAATTAGTCTCGCATGGTGGCAGGTGCCTGTAATCCCAGCTACTTGGGAAGCTGAGGCAGAGAACTGCTTGAACCAGGAAGGCAGTAGTACGCCAAGATTGCGCCACAGCACTCCAGCCTGGGTGACAGAGCCAGACTCCAGCCAGACTCCATCTCAAAAGGGAAAAAAAAGGATAATGCAGGCAAGGTATTTAAAAAGCTGAAATCCTTTAACATGGTTCCCGACCTCCCCAGAATAACTGAGATCCTGCCAGCTAAAGGATGGTGCTTTGTGAGCCCTTCTTGGCTGGCCATGGAGGCCTGGCCCAAGAGTGGGTGTGGCCCCTGATCCAGAAGGCCAGCCATGCTCTCCATGACCTGGCACCGGAAGGGAGCTGGACGGGGCAGATCCTCCCATTGCGACTGTGTCTCCAGGGCACCCCAGTTCCGATCACTCCAAAGCCATCCTTTGCACTGCCCATCACTCAAATGAACGCAAGTGGGTCTATAAATTAATACAAGTAAGGCCAATCCATGGGCTCACCGAAACAGTGTGGCACATTATTTCTTAAACAGCTTGGTTAAACATCCTGAAACACAAAGTCAGGGAATCCGAGGCCATGCATCCTCGAAGTACACAGGATGAACTCAGGCATCTTTCTGAAGCACTGACTTTAACTGGTATTTGTCTTTGGGGAGAGGGGGAAAGAGTTGTATGACTCAAATCTGTAATTTTTTTTTTAACCACAAAATAGGAGGAGCTGAAGATTGCGCTAATATGTTGTTTTAGGCTGTTTCTGCAGACTGTGACCAGCAACAGAACTGTTTAAATAAATCGGTACTGCTGAGGAAGTCACAGGCACGTCATGTGCAAAGATGAATGTATGGAGGTTGTCTATCCTAACAGTACTTATGCTGGAATAAACGTAAGAGCAGGGTAAACGTCCAAGTATAGGTCACTGTGTGAATAAATGACGGCACATTAATTCAGCAAAGCTGGAGGCGCCATGAAAATGCGTAACAGGTTTGTAAGAGCCTCCAAGAAAGGTGGGTTAAAAAAAGCCTGTACCACCGGGAAAGGGCCTGGAAGACGGATCAGGGGTTGCTCCATGATGTGGCACAGTAACAGAGTTTAAACTGGGCACTTACAATGTGCCAGACCCCACAGTGGAGTCACAGGCACCCTCCCACATAACCCCGGAAAGAGCCCTCTTCTGCCGTTGAGTGGGCTGCCCAAGGATTTAACCCCAGACTCAAACCACAGTCCCATTCCAGAGCTGAAGGGAACCAGATGTAAGAAAAACCCAACAGTCAGGAGACAGCCGGGAGGGTAGAGGAGGGGATGGCTAGACTCAGAGCACACCGCTGCCCCGAAAGAGACGCTCCAGTCCACATTACACACAGGAGCCTGTGGTTCTAGGACCTCCCACTTTTTCCAGAAGGAAATCGAGTTATCCGCCAACTCTAATCTCTCTACTGTCACTAGTAGGTCTCTAGAGATGATTTTCTCTGTATTTTTCAAATGTTAGACTTGGGAAAAATCAATAAATGTTAAAAACCAACAAACAAAAACTGCTGCAAATGTTTCAGAATGACACTGGCTAAGATGCCTTTTCTGTCCACCCACAGCTGCCACCTCCCTCTGCACATCCCATAACAGGAGAAACCAATTAGCAAGGCATCTTTTCCTTGAGGAGGCTTATGGTAACATGACCACAACCTGGTACTTTAACCAGGCCAGCTGCCAGGGCCCTTGTGTTTGAATTTTCTTTTTTCTTTTTTGTAGAGGCAGGGTCTGGCTACATTGCCCCAGCTGGTTCCAAACTCCTGGGCTCAAATGATCCTTCTGTGTCGGTTTCCCAAAGTGCTGGGATTTTAAGTGTGAGCACCACACCCAGCTATGTTTGGATGTTCTTGCAGAGCTGCACAGAAATAATAGAGGGAGGGTACAGAATCTGGGATACCATCGAGACAAAATCCCCTTTGCTCTAAGGGAACCAGTGTTACCTGTCATTGGTAGGCAGGACATAGACTGTGAAGTACAGATAATTCAAGCAGGTAATTTAGAATAACTGCTTTGTTGCCAGTTCATCTGGAGCAGTAGTTCTCATCTGGAAGCTCTTTCACTACCAAAGGGACATCTGTGAGGTCTGAAGACAATTTTGGTTATCGTAATGACAGCTGCTACCAGCTCATAGTGGATAGAGGCCAGGGATGCTGCTAAGTACCCTACAATGCACAGGACGGCCCCCCACAAATGGTTATTTTGACCAAAATGTGCCTAGTGCCGGGCTGAGAAGAGCCCAGCCCTGTGCTTCAGCAATGCTCCTTCTCCTCCACATTTTCCTTTCTATGTATTATCAAGGCACAGCCTGTTGTTGGTAACATTCAGCTTCTGTTGGGAGGAGGAAAGAAGGGGCAACTCAGGTTATCATCCACAGATCTGCCAGGGCAACCTGACCCAACAGCTACTGCACAGAATTCTGAACATGGGCCCAGAACAAGACACAAGCAAAGTCCAGGCAGGAACGCTGGGAAACCAGGTAAGAGTTAAATGACAGCCCGCGAGGTTCCTCCCAGCTCCATTCCTGGCTGTTCAAGAGGAACAAAGATTGGATTCGGTGCATTTACAGGCCTGGGCTCCTACCTTGCTTAGAAGCAGAACAGAAAATAATTAACAACAGAATGAAGTTGGCGACTATGCATTATGAAAGAAAAATGAATGCCAATCCACAGGTTTTCACAAAATTTACTTTTTAAAAAAATGATAAATCTAAGTAACACAAAACTTAATTAAAACATGAACCAGGTACTACTTAAAAGCACTGAAAAATCCTGAGAAATCTTCCAGGATTCCCTTGAAGTTTTCAGAGAAATCTGTCTGCTTATTTTAAATCTTCAGCTACCCCAAAATATATGAATAGATGCTATGGAAACACTACCCATGAGTCCTCTGTGGGCACCTGTCCTGTCCTGATCCCGTCCTCCTCTCCAAGAGAAAAGCACCATCAGTGTAAGTGTCTTTCCAGTCCTTCTCCTATGAGCACACACATATGCATCGAAATACCCTAGATATACTTAAAATTTGGTATTGCTTTATGTGTGTTTACTTATACAGAACGTATTCTAAGCACTCGCCTACAACTGGCTTACTCAGTTGCAGGTTAGTAATCATTCCAGTCTGCACAGACCCCAGGCTACTAGATGAGTCCTTATGAATGACAACTGTCTTGCTCTTTTAACAAGGGGGCCACAGGCCTCCTTGCACACGTTTGGAGGGATGGAGGTGGAACTGCTAGGCTGGAAGAGAACGTGTGCTTGAGATGTTTGCAATTTGAAAGCGAGGGCCAAAGCATCCTCTGACATGTTTGTGCCAACCCCCACCCCCATGCAGGGGATCCACACCTACCTCACCATACTTGCCCGTAGGTGCAGATGGCCACGGAGTGTGTGTGTGTGTGTGTGTGTCTGAGGTGGGGAGGACTGTATGGGTGGAACGTTGAGTTTGGAAATGTCAAATAAGTTATGGAAAAGGGAATCAATGTTTGTCGAGGACACGTCATCTATCAAGCAGTGTACGAGGTGCCTCACCATTACAGATGAAACCTAAGAATGAGATTTTCACATGGTAGTTGAATTCCTGGCCTTCCAACATGGCGGCTGACCTAGACAAGGAGCATCTGTGACACTCTGCACAGCATCTGAGAAGTCCAGAAGGAGGTGGGGACAGGAGGGACAGCTCTCCCACCCAGTGTCATTAAAGTATCAAAGCGCGCCCCCTAGTGGGAACAAAACATTACACACATGCAAGATGCTGGACATCCCATTAGGGTTTAGCTCGTAAGATTGAACACACTGGGGGAAGAATCCTCTTCATTGTACAAACTAAAACTGTTTGAAGATGTCATATATGTATGTGATTTCTAATTCACTCTTCAACTCTTTGTGCAGAGTTAGTAATTAGAAAAGCAGGATCACTGGAGCCAAAGGCTGAAAATTTAGATCAAGAAAAGTTTTTAAAAAATACATTTCAGGCCAGGCGCCGTGGCTCACACCTGTAATCCCAGCACTTAGGGAGGCTGAGGCAGGCAGATCATGAGGTCAGAAATTCAAGACTAGCCTGGCCAACATAGTGAAACCCTGTCTCTACTAAAAATACAAAAATTAGCCAGGTGTGGTGGCTGTAATCACAGCTACTCGGGAGGCTGAGGCAGCAGAATAGCTTGAACCTAGAAGGCGGACATTGTAGTGAGCTGAGATCGCATCACTGCACTCCAGCCTGGGCAACAAGAGTGAAATTCCATCTCAAAAAAAAAAAAACCACTTCATAAAAACACATTAACCCAGAAATGTTTGAAAACATATTTAATATGTGTTTTTGAAATTTAGCCTCTCACTGGCTAAAAACAGGCTAATGAGCATAAAATTGTCCCATGTGATTATAACACACTGAGTAAATAAAAACCCAGGAGTCTATGGCAGGGACAGGGGCAGGGGAGGATAGATAGGGAGGGGGAAGGGAGAGGCAGGGAGGAAGGTCTCTCTCTTGTTCACTGAAGTAGAGAGAGTAACAGTGGTGGAAAAACCACCACTCGGCAGTTCTCATATAATGATCTAGGCAAGGATATTCAAAAAGTGCTGGAACTAACCATGAATTTGAAGGTCACTAGGGAACAGGATTTTCACAGGCTGCCACAGAATGACCACACGGATTTCTCGTAAATTGAAATAGTGAGTCATTATCTTAGTCAAGTGACCAAACTCAGCATCACTCACAGGCGGCCCTGATGAGACCCAATGGGAAGCACGTGGCAAAATATCCTCCCCAAGAATTCTTATTCCGATCTAATCAGGCCTCAGACTTTACTCCCAGATTACAGACAACATACAGTTAAGGAACTAATGACACAAATACAAAACGTTATACAATTTACAAGACAATGGCCAGGCCTGGTGGCTCACGCCTGTAATCTCAACACTTTGAGAGGCCAAGGTGGGCAGAATGCTCCAGTCCAGGAGTTTGAGACCAGCCTGGGCCACATGGTGGAACCCCGTCTCTACAAAAGATACAAAAAATAGCCAGGTGTGGTGGTGCATTCCTGTAGTCCCAGCTACTTGGGAGGCTGAGCTGGAAGGATCGCTTGAGCCCAGGAAGTCAAGGCTGCAGTGACTCATGTTCGCACCACTATGCTCCAGCCTGGGCAACAGAGCAAGACCCTGTCTCAAAAAACAAACAAAAAACATTTACAAGACAACCAGTCTGGATTCTTCAAATATGAAAAAGGGGAAAAAATAATGACGAATGAGGAACTGTCTTTAATAAGAGAGATTAAAGAGAAAAAACAACCAAATGCAGTGAATGAATTCTGGTTGGATTCCGATTTTTTAAAAATACTAGCAAAAAATGGGTATAAGGTTATTTTGTGACAATTGAGAAATCTGAAAACTGTTAAATATTATAAAATAATTGTTACTTGTTAGGTGTGATAATGTAATTGTGGTTATGCAGAGAAATGTCCTTATACTTAGACATAATTCAGTATTTAGATTATGTCTGCAATATTCTTTCAAATGGTGCAGCAAAAAACTAAAATCTCTATACATAAAGCAAATATCTGAATCATTCACTGTTCAATCGACTGGAGGGTAACTGGGGTATTTGATGTATTCTTTTAACTGTTCCATGTGTTTGAAAATGTTCTTCATTCCAAACTTGTTAAAAAAAAAAAAAAAAAAGTCCGGGCATGGTGGACTGTCATCCCAGCACTTTGGGAGACCAAGGTGGGCGGATCACCTGAGGTCAGAAATTTGAGACCAGCCTGACCAATATGATGAAACCCCATCTGTACTAAAAATACAAAAATCAGCTGGGTGTGGTGGCATGTGCCTTTAATCCTAGCTACTTGGGAGGCTGAGACAGAATTCTCGAACCTGGGAGGTGGAGGTTGCAGTGAGCCGAGACTGTGCCATTGTACTCCATCCTGGGCAACAAGAGTGAAACTGTGTCTTGGGGGAAAAAAAACGGGGGGTCTCATTCACTACACTTCCCCCTCATCTCACTGCTGTGTGTCTATGTACTGCTGTCTCTCCAGGACAGATTCCCTCCCCCATCTGAACACGAGCATCTCCCAGGGGAGTAGCATGGCACTGGGAGCTGGGACACACCCCGGGTGAGCAGGAGCTTGGCAGTCAAGGAACTTCGCAAGCTCTCACTGGGCGAGGGGCAGAGTATTCAAGAGGAAATAGTGGATGTGAAAGACAGGGAAGGACACGGTTTCACGAAGTACAGAGTGGGACAAATGACCTGATCTTCAGAGGTGGGGAAGGGGCAGGGGTGAGAAGAGCTTCTAGAAGGAAATGATGGGAAACCAGCAGGTAAGTCAGGGAAGCCTATCAGTTAGGGGTAGCTAACCGTGTGAAGACCTGAAGGTGAGCAAGAATGATGACTTCAAGGAAGACAATCTGAAGTGGGCTGGAGCATGCTGGTGGTGGGAACAGCCTTGGGGTGGTAAGGGGAGGGCCAGGTCCCTAGGGGCTGGTAAAGCATTCTGCACTGCTGATAAGAAACTCCCGATGGTCAGTCAGTTCAAGCAGCAAGTGGCCGGGTCCAGGGACATGCTGGGAAGATCTTCTTGCTGTTGCTAAGGGAAATGCCCGGTTGGGGGCAGGCCCAGAGGCAGGAGCCAGTGAGGAAGTGGGCAAGCAGAGACCGCCGGAATGGAAATGTGAGACACACGAGGAGACAGCAGTGGGGTTTCTGGCTGGACGGATGTATGGGGAGGGCGAGGAGAGAGAAGCAAAGCACAGCACCCACGTGGTATCACTCAGTAAGATGGGGCAGGCAGGCGCAAGGGGTGATGGGGCAGCACAATGAGTTCATGCTTTTTCTGTCTTTACAGAAATGATCAAGCTAAAACAATGGGTTTAGTGAGTCGGGGCTGAGCACACTGGAGAGACCCCAGAGAGCCCTCCAAGTGTAGATGCCTGGGGGCTGGGACAGAGGTGGGTACAGAGCCCAGGGAAGAGCCTGGAATGGAAACATGGCTTTGGGAGCAACTACCACATCCACAGATGCCCCAAAGGGGAAGGAGATGAGGGCCCAGAGCAGAGTCTCCTGGATAGGGAGGACCCTGAAGACAGCCACAGATCAGGCATGTCAAGGGGGACCTACCCCTCAGCCTAGGACACAGAGAAACACTTGCTGACCGAGTGCTGACGGAACCACTGGCAGAGGACGGGAACTATCATAGTATGGGAACAGCTTTGAAGTTCTAAGAATTTTCTAAGTCTCAAAATTTTAAATTCAAGAAGGCAGTTTGCTAACATTACCCATAATCATTTAGTTTTATCTCAATTTAAGAGATGGTAAAACTGATAATCAGATATTGATTTTTTCAGTAATGACAATTTTATGACTAAATCTTACATTGCATGTTTACCTAGATATGATTAGAGATCAACTTCTGAATCTTCAAATTGAAGTGAACAAATTCACAACCCCTAAAACCAAAATACTTAAAGCCTACCCTAAACAGTGGATAATGATGCCATGTGGTAAAGCCACAGACACTGGCCCACAGTGTTGATGAGAAGAAAATGCTCCTTTATCCTTGTGAACACCATAGGCCGTAGGGTATCAAGCACGTACCAGGTGATTCGTGCTGGTACCAATGGCCCAGTGAATCAGTCAATAATTTCCAAATCATGTGTTGAGTTTTAGAGATTGTTATTATAGTATAATTTTTATATGTGACACAGCTTCAGAAGTTAAATAATATCACTGCCGGTGCCTCCATCTGGCACAGGAAGTACATAAACCCCTTACACCATCCCCATCACTCTAAGCGAGGGCGAGCGGCCTACAGTCTCAAGAAACAGATTTCTCTTGACGCTGCTGTTCCAGGCAACCCTTTCAGTTTCCGAGGAATTGAAAATATTAATTATTTTCCAGCCTTTTACTTTGAAACGAGGTCTCACTCTGTCACCCAGCCTGGAGTGCAGCAACACAATCATAGCTCACTGTAGCCTTCACTTCCCAGGCTCAAGTGATCCTCCCAACCCAGCCTCCTGAAGAGCTGGGACCACATGTGCACACTACTCTGCTTGGCTAATTTTTAATTTTTTTGTAGAGATGGGGTCTTGCTGTGTTGCCCAGGCTGGTCTCAAACTCCTGAGCTCAAGCAATCTCCTGCCTCACCCTCCTAAAGTGCTGGCATTACAGGTGTGAACCAACTCACCTGGCAATTTCCAGCCTTTTAGAAACTTCTGAGATTTTTATACATTCTGTATTTTGATTATTGGATTTACTGAGTTAGGTCAAACCTCATGTTTTGAGCCAGACATGAACAGGCACAGCATTATGGATAAGGAGGAGACTCTTTGTCAAGCTGCCTAGCTTTTCAAATCATGTTCTGTAAGTTAAAAATTAAATGGCTTCCCTGTGCCTCAGTTTTTTCATCTAGAAAAAGATGACGATGATGTTTCTCAAATGGAGTTAATATACACTACAACAATGAATTTGTCCTATTAAGTGGAGGTGAAATTCAACAGGAACAAAGAAAAGGGAGACTTAGACTCAAGGCATTCTTGTCTCTCACCTGCTTCCACAGGCTCCATCAGTCTCTACCTCAGCCTTGCCCTGGGCTGGCACCAGCCGGGGTGGCAGTGGTCTGCTCGCCTACCTAACCTTACTGCACATCTGTGGGCTCTCAGGTGCTCCCAGGGCCGGCACTGTGGACTGCAGTCCCCAAAGGTGGCCACACGAGGGCATCTCCAGGGACACGCAACCGGCAGCCACAGCCTTGAAAGGCCAGGGGGCGCTGGGGGGCCCCCAAGTGTTCACCCGGTGCCTTCCTTGTCTGGGAGGAGCCGAGGGACTTACAGGAATTTACTGGCATAGTCAGTGGCCAATCAGATGAGGGTTGGCAACAGTGTTGGAATAGGGTCCAGGCTGGGGAAGAGGAGGCTCTTGGGGGAGGGAGGGTGTGACTGGACCCTCGCCAGGGCTGCACTTGCGCAGACCAAGCCACGTTTAGCCACTGTGGGCCCAAAGGAGGCTGGCTATGGGGCGTTGGCCACCTCTGAAGGCACCCATGGCCCACGCCCACAGTACCTACCCGAGGGCTCAAACGTGCGCTGAACACACGCCAGAGGGCCGCTGACACAAGCAGAATTGCCACTTACCTTGGGCTGCGTATCGACAGGAGCCATCCTCCACCAGCACATTATAGAAAGGCTGGTGGTGGCCGTGAGGCAGGCTGTGGACGTTCATGTTCCGGATCCACTCATGTCCCATCATGCAGGTAGGGTCCCAGCCGTAGATCACACAGTTATAGCCATACCTAGTTAACACAGGAGGCACAGTCAGTCCCTGCGGACCACCCAGCAACCTACAGACGATGGCGGGCTTCTCTCAGTTGCATCCTCAGCTACCTGCTTTACTCCCTGGGAATAATTTTTCAGGACAGCCCTGATCCCTTTTGTAAACACCTCTCATTATCAACATGGCACCTTATCTGGAAAAGAATACACTTTCCAACAAAGAGTGATGGGATGACAACTGGTTATCCAAAAGAAAAAGAAACGGGGACCTGGCCTGACAACAGCAACCAAATTCAGATCTTAGTACAACCAAGACTCAGTTGTTAAATGCAGAACTTTTAAAATACAAAATACCTTCTTGACTCAAGATAGGGAAGGTTTGTTAAAACAAGGCACTAAAAATGCAACCCGTAAAGGAAAAGACTAACCAATTTAACATCATTAAAACCAACAGACTAACATTACTTCATCCAGTAATCTCGTGAGAGTTCCTATTTTCCCCATGTCCCATATTTTAAAGTATTTGAATCCTGATCCAAACACTTAAAAATATGGGACACTGGGAAAATAGGAACTCTCACGAGATTACGGGATGAAGTAAAGTAACTGGGGTTTTCTTAGATGTGATAACAAGATGTTAAATATTAAAAGACAGAGAGAGAGGGAGAGAGCGCCCCTGCCTTTTAAAGGTACATACTGAGATCTCTACAGGTGAAATGACATCTGGCACTTGCGTCAATTAACCCAGGGAGGAAGGTGTGGAAGGTGCAGAGGAGAGTAAGATCTACCCTGCATGGCAGCTGTTGAGGCTGGATGACAGGAACACCACCTGGCTCCTTATACTCCTTTCTGTCTTATATAAAAATTTGCAATTTTCCGTTTAAAACTTTAAAAAAATACAATAAAGAATGAAAACCACCAGCCAAAAACTGGGAAAAGACATTTGCAACTTTTCCTCATGTAGAGACTAATATACAGAAGAACAAACTACCTATCAATAGAGAAGACTAATAATAACTCAATAGAAAATACACGAAACGGGCCAATGTGGTGGCTCACGCCTGTAAGCCCAGCATTTTGGGAGGCTGAGACAGCAGATCACTTTAGGTCAGGAGTTCATCACCAACATGGTGAAACGCTGTCTCTACTAAAAACACAAAAAATTAGCCTGGCATGGTGGTGTGTACCTGTAGTGGCCAACATGGTGAAACGCTGTCTCTACTAAAAACACAAAAAATTAGCCTGGCATGGTGGTGTGTACCTGTAGTCCCAGCTACCTGGGAGGCTGAGGCATGAGAATCCCTTGAACTGGGAGACAGAGGTTGCAGGTGAGCTGAGACGCCACCATTATACTCCAGCCTAGGCAGCAGGCCCAGACTCTGTCTCCAAAGGAAAAAAAAAAAAGCAAAAATAAATGTTTGAGGAGGCTTTTAATAAAACTTGGACAGCCAGTAGTAACCCAGGAAACAGAAATTAAAACCACAGTGAAACACTACTTGGCATTTCCCACGTAAGTACACTTTGAAAGGTCTGGCAATAGCACTAGGGAAGAATAGGACCTCCCGGCTCCCAGCCTGCTGGTGGGATGTAAACTGCTCTAATCACTTTGGATACAGTTTAATTCTGCCTGGTAAACAGACCAAATGCCTATCAGATCTGAAGAGACTTGAGATGAAATAACAAGAGATAAGAACAGTGAGGAAATGAGAGAAAAAACCTGTGGCTTACAAAGTTACTTCCATCTTCTCACACTGAGAAGGGTCAAACATCTAAAGGCCGCTAAAAACACTAGAAGATCTCTCAGAAAAGTGAGCTGCTGCTTAAGAAACACAAAGGTCAAAGACATGGTTCAAAAAGAAAAAAAAAATTCAGCTTTCTGTCTTCCCTTCAGTGTGCACTCAGGGGATAAGTGATCGAAGGTCCACAGTCACTGTTTCCAGTCAGCTCCTCCTCCACCGTGTCCTGGGGGCTCACCAGATGTGTGTGTGTCTCCGCAGCCTCTGGGACAGACACCGCAGTACAGGATGATCCCGGGCACTCACCTCTTATGCTTCATAATGAGCCCGATGGAGTAGCAGACATCCCTGTGCTTCTCATCAGAGCGCAGCTTGACCTCCACGCCCACCTCCTCCTTTTTGCGCTCAATGTGCTCTAGAGTGTGCTGCACCAGGTAGCCCACCGCCCCGTGCTGCCCCGGGTCTAGGGTCTGGATGTGCTGGAGGATGTCAAGCACCTTCAAGACAAGACAAAAAGACTAGGAGATAATATTTTCAGCTAGGCCTTTTCTTTTTTGCAGCGAGGGATTTAGGCCTACCTACGTAACCTAACAAAGGACCTGAAGTGGTGGCTGTGCCCTGATGACCAAGGTCCAGGTCTCTGGGTCATTCTCTGACAGACCGCCACCAAGTTGGCACTGCGTATGTCCAGGGCTGGGCTCGCCTATAACACTGGCAGCTGGCCCACGACACCCCAATTTAACTAGTGTGAACCTGGGGAGTTCTTTAGAAACCAGTGTGCTGGGATAGGTGCTAGGGACACAGGCGAGGGCCCCCCACCTAGGGCACATCTGGATTAGGTGGACTCTAACAGTGTCTAACATGCTTGGTTGGCATGGGAAGTGTGAGAATCCACGTTTTTCAATACACAGAAACGATTTTTAACTTGCCGCTCATGAGTTCAGAGGGGAAAAAACGCTAAACTGCTTTAATCAAGACCAAAAGGATGTTTGCTACAACTGCCTCAGTGCTGAAAAAGATGGAAAAGGTCACAGAGCGAGGATCAGAGGAATGCATTCATTAAGTTTAAGAAGCTATACTAGAAGGAGGAAGCCACGTGTGTCGGAGTTCTAAAATCTTGCTTGTCACTTTGGTGATCTGGACTCATCATGGTATTTGGTATTCAGCATGCAGCAGGAGAAACCACATCTATGCAAAAGTTAAACTAGTAGCACAGAGTACCAGGACTGTCTGACTCCACTACTACCGCCTCGACTGCACACAGTGCCTCTCTGGGAAAAAACTGCAAGTTTGAAAAGACACAGACATACAATTACTTCGAACTCATTATGCTGACAGCCCCTAGCACAGAGTTTCTGACAAAGTCCTCCTTCCAATTTACTGAGTCCTGGATTACAGCCTGCTTAGCACATAAAGCCACCTGGACTCTAGGCCCAGGACTGTCAGACTAGCTGTTGTTTTTAACTCTGAATTCCTTTCTTAGCTTATCAAATCATGAGTAATCACTGTCCTGCCTATTTCCTGATGCATCGTGAGCCTGTAAAAGTATTGTGAAAACTCCAGTTTTATGCACCACGCTATTATCTTGCCTTTCAGACTGAGACTTGCTGGACCTCAACGTTTACTGAACACTTACTCTCTGCTGGTCACTGTGTCGAGTCCATCAAGTTTTTTCTTTCACTTAATCCTTCCCATTTGAAGGTTATTTCTTGACCTTCAAATTGGGAGGATTAGGTTAAAAAAAAAAAAGGAGGGGTGGAAGGGTTTAGTCACTGCCACTTCCAGAAGAGGACTCGGGCTTAGAGCAGTGACTTGCCTGGGGTCACAGGGCCGTGGTAAGGTGGAGTGAGGCTGTGGCACTGGGCATGAAGTTCAACTCTTGGTCTCAACCAGTGTCATACCCGAGCAAGAGTAGGAGTGTTTTTAATTCACTACTACACAAAGTACCAAACACATAAAAATGGACAAGACAGTATAATCCTAAGTACCCCAAACCCAGTTTCAACAAGAATCACCAGACAGCCAATCACCCTCTGCCTCCACCTCCAGCTGGGCACTTTTAATTTACCCTTTACTTAAACAAGAAGTGCCTACTGACAGTGCCTGCATAATGGCCATCCTTGTGAGCCGACAGAGTTCCAACAAGCCACTTTTTCTGTCCCTCGGCTGCGCTCCACATACACAGCTCCCTTTCTCTCCTAGCAGCCACCTCCCTACCAGATAAGTAAAACGGTCAGAACTTGGCATCATCAACTGGATAAGGTCAAGGATAATTACCCCCACCTTCGCTGGATGTGTGGCTGAGCATGAAGGGAAAGGGCAGAAACGAAGACACTGTGCCTCGGGGCCTGGCATATTTGCAGACTGTGCTGACTCGGGCACCACGCTGTCCCCACCAATGCTCTAGGCCTAGAATGCCACATGATCACAACTTTTGGGGCAGAGATCCTGGATTGGGGTCTATTACCCATGCTTTCCTATACTGCTTTCTTCCTCTAGCCTAGGGGCTGGTAGAATTTTTCTGTAAAGGGCCAGAGAAGAAATACTTTAGGCATTGGGGGCCACAGAGTCCCTGACTTAACTACTCAGCTCTGCCACTGCAGCTTGAAAAAAGCTGTAGATAAGTAAACAAATACAACTTATTCACAAAAGCAGGCTTTGTGAATCTGGCCCACAGGCCGTAGTTTGCTGAGCCCTGCTCTGTCCCTGAATTCCAGGTTCCCTCTAAGGTTCTCTGAAGTTCTTGGCTCCACCTTCTTGATATCCATTGTCTGTGGGATCTGCTACTTTTGGGGCTTCAGTACCAGATGCTGATGCTAGGAGCTCCCGCTAAAGGCTACTGGGCATCTGCACTCGATGCCTTCAGGTCAGGATGAATGCAACATACCCCACACAAAACACTTTCTTCTACTACCAAAACAGGCCTGCTCTCCAAATACCTACTTTCAGAGTGACACAAACTGCCCTGTGTTGAAAACTCTAAACATCCCCTTTGAGTCTTCTCCTTTATTCCTATCTAATGAAGTTCCGCCACCTTTTTTTTTTTTTTTGAGATGCAGTCTCACTCTGTCATCCAGGTTGGAGTGTAGTGGCGTGATCATGGCTCATTGCAGCCTTGGCCTTGACCTCCCAGGCTCAGGCGATCCTCCCACCTCATCCTCCTGAGTAGTTGAGGTGATGTGCCACCACAGGCGTGTGCCACCACACCCGGCTACTTTTTGTATTTTATTTTGGTAGAGACTGGGTTTTGTCACGTTGCTTGGGCTGGTCTCAAACTCCTGGCCTCAAGTGGCCCACCTGCCTCAGTCTCCCAAAGTGCTAGGATCACAGGTGTGAGCCACAGCACCTGGAAGTCATTTCTCAATTATTCACTTAGAAAAAATTTTTGAGCCCCTATGATGGGCCAGGAATTGTGCTGAGAGCATGGAGAAGGCTGCAATTAGGAACAAGACCTGGTCCCTGTCCTTAAAGAACATGTTCTAATGGAGACAGATGACGGAGAAGCAGCTACCACAGACTGGATGAAGCTCTGGGAAGGGCAAGCACAGAACAACTGGAAAACTTGACCAGGCAGCGCAGAGGAACCAGGGAAGGGGTTTCGGAGGAGGCAGAAGTCTAAGCTGACAGCTGGGCAGAGGTGAGCCAGCAAATGGAGTTGAGGATGAGCAGAGACCCTGGGCAGAGACAAAGCACACACAAAAGACTGAAGCAAGACAGCGCAGACACGCAAACGAAGTGGTGGGTACAGAAGAGGACCAAGGGGCTGCGGCTGGCGTGGGGGAGTGTCAGGCAGGCAGGGCCAGAGCACCCAGAAACTAAAAGCCGCATAGAGAAAGAGTCTGGTCTTCAAAGGCATCAGGACAGCCACCCTGAGGGGTTTAAGCAGTGAAGGGACATAACTGATATTTTGTTAAGATTTCTCTGGCCTGCATACAGAGCAGGCTCACAGGGGCTCAGAGTTGAGGGAAGGAGGACAAGCAGGAAGCCGGGGCGCTGCTTCAGGCTGCAGAAGTGCTGCTCTCAGCAGGCTGACTTTCACCCATCTGGGAGACTGAGTCACGTGCACGGGTGTAGCAGGCGTGTGGATATGCTGGTCTGGAGCCTAGGGTCCAGGCAGGGCTCCAGTGCTCCGGTAGCCACAGCAGACAGGCAGTAACTGACGCAAGAGGAAGGGCACTGTCCTAGGGCACAGGTGCAGGGTAGAAGATGTCTAGAAATTATCCTTCAGCCTTGAAGGGAAGATAAGAACTAGCAAAAGCATGAGAACCAGAGACCACAGAGCGAAAGGAACTGAGTGTTCCCAGAAGGGAGTAGCCAGCAATGATAGGGAAAGATACAGAAAGAAAAAGTATGTACTTCATTTATCAATGAGGAGAATGGTTCAGTCAAAGAGGGTCACTGGCTTCCTTGGCAAGAACAGTGCCTGTGGAGGAGGCATGGGAACGGGTCCTGGCATTCCTGGTGAGTAGGAGGCAGCCTAAGAACTTCAGCTCTGTGGGAGGAGGAAAGGTAGTGACCTAGAGAAATGCCTGCAGGGCGGACAGGGAGTACTTTTTGTTTTTCTTCCAATAGAAGAGATGGGGGTTTGCCTTGGAAAATTGGAGGGATACCTTTTCCACTGAAAGGCAGAAAAAGAGGGAAAGAAAAACTCTGGGTCATGATGAGGATGTAGGTCTGGGAGCAGGAAGGAGAACGTGCCTGCCTGTTGGCTTCTTCAGAAATGCTCTGGCCTTGGCCCACTAGACCACGGGATGCCGTGTGGGGTGGGCCCTGGTACCACCTTGCCCACACTGAACTCCTGGTGCTGTCATGGCATACGCAGGAGACTCGGGTAAGTTATTTAACTTCTCACTGCCTCGGTTTCATTATTTGCATCAAGGCAAAAATAAAAATAATATCTACCCTATAAGGCTGCTGACAAGATTCAGTCAGTACTCCTGACTTCTAAAATCTCACCATCCTACCCTCTCTATTTCCACCACAGCCATAAAAACCCTGGATTACTGCTATAGTGACCAAGGGGGCTTGTGTTTCTTAGCTCTTCCTGGCTATCAAAAATAAATAGGCAGTATAGCCTGGTATCAAAAATAAATAGGCAGGGGTCAGGTATGTTTCACACCTGTAATCCCAGCACTTTGGGAGGCCAAGGAATGCAGATTGCTTGAGGTCAGGGGTTTGAGAACAGCCTGGCCAATATGGTGAAACCCCATCTCTACTAAACAAAAAAAAATACAAAAATTAGTCAGGCGTGGTGGCATACCTGTAGTCCCAGCTACTCGGGAGGCTGAGGCAGGGGAATCGCTTGCACCTGGGAGGCAGAGGTTGCAGTGAGCTGAGATTGTGCCACTGCACTCCAGCCTAGGCAACAAAGTGATACTCTACCTCAAAAAGAAACAAACAAAACACCCCCAAATAAAACAAATACATAAATAGGCAGGGTGTGGTGTCACTCTTTGGTAATCCCAGCACTTTGGTAGGCCAAGATGGAGTTCAAGGCCAGCCTGGGCAACATGGTGAAACCTAGTCTCTATTAAAAAAATGTTTTTTAATTTAAAACATGTAAATAAAACGAAAATAAACGATTACACCTTGGACAAGTAACTGATAATTTTGGTGGAGAGTTTTCTTTCCCAATAAATTCCTCTACCACATTACACAGATGTTCTGGGAGGATACTTGCTATGTGGGCTACAGATGACATCTTTTCTTTCTTTTCTTTTCTGCAATCTCCTTCTCCTGGGTTCAAGCAATTCTCTTGCCTCGGTTTCCTGAGTAGCTGGGATTACAGGTGCCTGCCACTATGCCCAGCTAATTTTTATATTTTTAGTAGAGACAGGGTTTCACCATGTTGGTGAGGCTGGTCTTGAACTCTTGACTTCAGGAGATCCACCTGCCTCGGCCTCCCAAAGTGCTGGGACTACAGGTGTGAGCCACCGTGCCCGGCCTACATCTTTTCTTAAAACAGGTGGCTTGGGATTTTCCTATTGATGCATCCATTCTTAGAACTATTTTAGATCTTCGAAGTTGTGAATCAGTAAGACTTTCAATATAAGCAATGTAGAGTCATTCAGAATATTTACTTTTTCGGGAAAGATTGTACCCCTCTCTAACGACACAGGGAGATGAGTTTATGCTGATGGCCTGTGAGAGCTCACAATTAAATTCTGCTCTAAACAAAAAGGACTATTCACGTATTTCCAGAGAAGAGCCAAGGCATTGGTGGGAAGGTGCGGCTGGCTCCTGCACACTGTTATACACAACGGGCCTGTATATGCTGTATCCACATAGCCCGCGGAGGTCAACACTGCAGCTTGCTGAAAGTGCGTGCTACAGCCCAGAGGCGGTCATTAAAAAACTGAGGAAATTCCGGTGAAACAGTGTCAAAATTCAATGGTTTTCAAAGACAAAATGAGTCCTTTGCTAGTCCAGTGGCTGGACTTAAACATATCTAAGATCCAATTTTCCTGCATCTGACAGGAGCACTTATTTATTCATGGGCAATGTTAGCTGCTAACAGCACGGCTGGAGGTTGACCATTTACAGCTTTGCTTTCCCTTGCTGAGTGAGGGTGACTCGGAGAAAAAGATCTTAGGGCCCCAGTGGGTGAGTACCAGAGACAGAGGCTTTGTGGTTCTAGGGTTGAAGGAGCTGACCACAAAGAGAACAAGCAATTCCTGGCAGTAGAATCAATTTCCCTTAGAATAAGAAATGAAAAAAAAAATCTACTGATGGGTTATGATTAGGAGACTGAATAAATTTGTGTTTATTCCCCATGTTAACACCAAGATTAAGCTTGTCACAGGGAACCCTTCAATCTAGGACTCCTCTTTCTAAGGCAAGGGCAAAGCATCAAAGTTAAATAATTACCTTCTCTGGCCAGATTCCCAGGTGGAAGTAAAGCCTGGCTTGGAGGAGGAGAAGCTGCACCTGGTCCGGGTACATTGCCAGATAGAGATCCAGTGAGTCTCGCAGGAGCTGGTACGACTGGTCGATGCCTTCCCTAGCAGAGGAAAAATAATCTTTGTCTTATCCTGTTTGTTTCTTCAGCAAAGACTTTTTTTCTGAGGCCCAGGATTTACATATAATTGACACAAATCCCAAATGTTTTCTGATTCTGATATTTCTTCTCTGTTCAACAAAGAGATACAATGCTCTTAAGAAAAAAAATACACAATAAATATAAATCTTGCTCCCTACTTTGGTGATGGGTACCAAATTAAAATCATAAGCGCTTTTATTAAGCAGTCACTGCAGTAACACTGTACCTAATTAAAAATGAATTCTGAGTAGGCAGAGCATACAGGATATTTTTGGCCAGTGAAACTACTCTGTGTGATATTATAAAGGGGAACACATGTCATTATGTGTTTGTCCAAACACACAGAATATATGAGACCAAGAGTGAACCCTCATGGAAACCGTGGACTCTGGGTGATAATGATGTGTCAGTGTAGTTGTATGCACCACTTCAGTGCAGATGTTGACAGTGAGGGAAGCTGTGCGTGTGCAGGGCAGGGAGGATATGGGAACTCTGCACTTTCTACTCAGTTTTGTAGTTAGCCTGAAACTGCTCTAAAAAATAGTCATTTGAAAGAAGAATTCTGTCATTAGACAAAAAACTATTACTATAACATACAGCCTACAACTTTCTACTTTCCCTGTAGGACAAATTTCCTTGGACTTAGAAACAAGGTAGTTTCCTATTTTGTTTTCTTATCTAATGATAGGAAGATATCAATTAAAAGATGGCAAAGCATTTGGATATGAGAAGATCTTGCCCTTGAAAAATAATCTTCCCAGTCTAAGATATTGTTACTGAAGAATGCTTTCAGTACCTGCAAAGAGAACTTGTCAGTGTCTACTGCAAAGATCTCAAACAAAAGTCACTTGGCACATCACGAACACAATTCAAACCTCTAAAGACATGTGCTCAGCAGAAGTACTAGAAAACCAAGAAAACCTTACCGCTTCCCCAGGCTTAACAGGTTTCCCACCATTCTCTGTAACACCTTCTTGACATTGACCACCCCATACAGTGCTGCAGTCACGTGCTGGCCGATCAAGTACTCGCATTCTTTCACAGTCAGCTGCTTGCCTTTCCCAAAAGCATCTATGTAGATGTAGTCAAAGATGTCCAGGGTCGCCCTATTCAAAGAGCCAAATATCAGATGAGAGCCGAACAACTCATTATTTTAAGTCTCCACAGTAAGTAGCTCAAATCATGGGCTGAAGGTTGAGACCGTAACATTTCTACTTACAATATCAAGGTCTTGTCCAAGTTTAAAATCTGACCCCTTTGTGCAAACTCTGCTCTGTCAAGACCACAGCACACTGACATTTAAAAAACAGCACTGATGTATGTCATCTAATAACGCTCTTCAGGAAGACTAAAACTCACTGCCAGGAGTATGTACAAGTTCAGCTAAGATAAAGATTTATGAAATGCCCAAGGCAATCTTAATTCCATAGATTAGTAGCAGGTAACCATCTGTGGATCATGGGCCCTGGATAATCTAATGAAAATTACAGCACCTCACACAGGAAGGATTTAGCCATCGGTTCTGCTGACATGCTGAGGTGGTCAGAGACCTGCTGAGACCACCATAGCCTTGGGCTGGGAACCCTGTGCTAGAGCACAGAGAGCTGTGCCCCTGGCCTCGATCACACAGCTCCTCTTGCAGGTCTGCCTTCTGAGACCTGCACTTGAACTGCACTAGGACGCTGGGGCTGGCCCTCGCTGAGCACAAGGCTAAGCAGTGGTCACACGATATAAGCTCTCACTGCACTGCCAGGCTTGCTCTCTACAAGGACTCATGGAGGGATTTGGGGGGCTCTGTTTCAGGGATACTTGTGTTTCTTATGAGCTATTGTTTCATCTTGATCTCATGCCCACTATAAATTGTGTAGTATATTCCTTTTTTTGGTTGCTAAAAAAGTCCAATCGAATTCGTTCCTTGAGTCACATATAATCTACCCTTAGCAAGGATATAAGAATTATATGTCCAGGTATGGTGGCTCATGTCTGTAATCCCAGCACTTTGGGAGGCCGAGATAGGCTGATCACCTGAGGTCAGGGGTTTGAGACCAGCCTGGCCAACATGGCAAAACCCCATCTCTACTAAAAATACAAAAATTAGCCAGGCATGGTGGTGAATGACTTTAATCCCAGCTACTTGGGAGGCTGAAGCGAGAGAATCACTTGAGCCCAGGAGGCAGAGGTTGCAGTGAGCTGAGATCACACCACTGTACTCCAGCCTCAGCAACAGAGTGAGCTTCCATCTCAAAAAAATAAAAATGAAATAAACCTATGAGGAAAGTACAAAAAAAAAATTATATAAATGTTCTAGAAACAAGGAACTCTTCAATTCTTTTAATGAGGCCAGAACTTCTTAAAGACAAATATACAAATTTCTAGGCCAAGATCATTTAAGAACTATCATAAATGCAAAAGTCCTGGGTAAAACATGAGTAAATCAAATGCAGCAATGTATTTTACAAATATGTGACTAAGTTAGATGTGCCACAACAATGGAAGCTGAACATGAAAAACTCTATTTTGTTAACAGATGCTAGGGAGGTTGTGGAGAAAAAGGAATGCTTATACGCTGTTGGTGAGAGTGTAAATTAGTTCAACCATTGTGGAAGAGAGTGTGGTGATTCCTCAAAGGCCTGAATATGGCTAAACCATTTGACCCAGCAATCCCATTACCAGGTATTATGGCCAAAGGAATATAAGTCATTCTGTTATAAAGACACACACACACACACGTTCCCTGCAGCACTATTCACAAAAGGAAAGACATGGAATCAACCTAAATGCCCATCAGTGATAAACTGGATAAAGAAAATATGGTACATACACACTATGGAATACTATGCAGCCACAAAAAAGAACAAGATCATATCCTTTGCTGGGACATGGATGGAGCTGGAGCCGTCATCCTTAGCAAACTAACACAGGAACAGAAAACCAAATACTGCATGCTCTCACTTGTAAGTGGGAACTAAGTGATGGGAACACACGGACCCAGCGGGGAACAACACACACTGGGGCCTGTTGGAGGGTGGGGTGAGGGAGAGGATCAGGAAAAATAACTAATGGGAACTAGGTTTAATACCTGAATGATGAAATAATCTGTACAACAAATTCCCATAACACAAGTTTACCTATGTAGCAAACCTGCTTATGTACACCTGAACTTAAAAGTTAAAAAAGAGAAATTCTATTATAACAAAAAAATCTACTTCTAAACATACAGACTAAAATTGAAAAACCGTATCATATGAGTAGACACAGAAAAAGAATTTTGAAAAAAAAAAAATCTAATGCCTAGCTATTAATAAAACTTAGCAAAGTAGGAATTTAGATGGTAGGTTTCATAATCCCTAACTGCCCCCAACATCATGCTTGATGGTGAATTTTTGTTTTCTTTTTCTGAGACCCTGTCCCAAGCTGGGCAAACAAGCTGGCCTTGAACTACTGGGCTCAGTCAATCCTCCTACCTCACCCTTCCAAGCAGCTGGGACTACAGGCGTGCGTCACAGTGCCTGGCTCTGAAATTTTAAAAGCATTCCATTTAAAGTCATATCCAAGGCAAGGGTGCCTGCTATCTTTGTTTTTATTCAACTCTGTACAAAAAGATCTAGCTAGCTGAGTAATGCAAGTAAAAGGAACAAATATATAGGAGTTATCAAAAAAAGAAGAAACAAAACTGTCACTATTCACAGATACTACGATTATGCACAGAGAAAAGCCAGAAACGTCAAATTATTGGCACTAATGATATATTCAGTCAAGGAACTGAAGATCAAAACTGTATCTAGATATCAACCACATGTTTGTATACCATTAATACTTAGAAAATGTAATCTTAAAAATTACCATTTACAACTGCAAAAAAAAAGGAAGGTATCTAAGAACAAATCTAACAGATGTTAGCTTGATGAAGAAAAAGATAAAATCTTCTTAAGGCCAGTAATGACAACCTAAATAAACAGAGTGGTCCATATAAACATTTGCATGGAAATAAACACAGCCAGGCGGGGGTGGCTCACGCCTGTAATCCCAACACTTTGGGAGGCTGAGGCAGGCGGATCACTTGAGTTCCGGGGTTTGAGACTAGCCTGGGCAACATGGCAAGACCCCATCTCTACTAAAAAAAAATACAAAACAATTAGCCAGGTTGTTGTGGTGCACGCCTGTGGTCCCAGCTACTAGGGAGGCTGAGGTGGGAAGATGGCTTGAGCCCAGGAGATGGAGGGTGTAGTAGACCGAGATTGCGCCAATGCACACCAGCCTGGGTGGCAGAGCCAGACCCTGTCTCAGAAAAAAAAAAAAAAGAAAGAAATGATAAACATTTTCAAACTGGTGGTTAGCTCTCAGGAGAAGGAGGGAGAAAGGGATGAGGAAGAGTACCTGGGAGGCTTCAACTAAATATGTAATGTTTTATTTTTTAAACTAAGAGATAGGAACAGAGACCAATTGTACTTTTTTGATATGTCACATCAGAAATTCACCTGGGTGTATAATATACTGGGTGATTTAATTTAATCTTCCAAGCTGCTTTATTAAAAACATTAATCCATTTTACCAAGGAGAAACTGAAGCTTCCTCAGAGGAAAGCAAAGTTGGAACCTAGTTTGACTTCACAGCTCTGGTACTTACTATCACACAATTGATCATTAAAGAGTATCAGAGTTAATCATTAAGACATAGTTTCAAAGATCAGGACATAAGGACATAGGTAAATAACGTTTTTCCTTTTCCCCTAAATTGTAGATTTAATGAAAATATATTCCTACCTGTTGAACTATTTCTTTCAGAAAAGCTAGACTATAAGGGAAAAGAAGCTTTCTGCCCTACAGAGCCCTAGGTTTAAAAAAGAACAGAACAGAACTCAGTATACTACCAGGTCTCTAAAATTCCCATGTTATTGACCTTGCCTGAAGGGGAACGTGGCCACCCTGTTCAATCTCCCCCGCTTTCTTTCCCTCCCTTCTTTTCCCACTCATGTGGGACAAAGGGGGAGATTTTATAGAAGAATGAAAAGAAATAATTTCTTTAAGAACTCTTTGATCTGATCTGATTTGGAACAAAGGGACTCTGAGAACCACAAGAGACCTTGAAGTCAGTCTTATTTTTTAAAATGAAACTTTTTGAGATAACTGTAGCTTCACATATGCAGTTTCAAGAAATACAGAAAGATCCACAGTACCCTCTCCCAGTCTCCCCTGATGGTACCATCTTCACTGTTATAGTTTAATAACACAACCAGAATACTGACACTGATACAGCCAGGAAACAAAACATCACCCTAGTCCCATTTTTAACCTGTTTGGTAACACCTTCAGCACAGAGGGACTGAAACTTCTGGACCACAGATCATGTATTACAGATGCTCACCCTTCTGCGCCTTGGCACCACCTTAGTAAGAAGTGACTTGGGAAGTTGACAGGCTCCAGTGGGACTCCCAACTGCCGAGCAATTGTCAAATAGAGCAGAGACATGCTGATTGGGATTCCTGTTCTTCGGATCAAAACCTAAAGCAGAAAAAAATGCTTTTATTTCACTGGGATGAGCTAAACGTTCTCATTCATTCAATAAACATTCTCATGAGGCACCTATTGTGCATCGGGCACGATGCTCATTTTTGAGGTTTAAGTGAGTATTTCACTTATTTAGGTCAGGGTTGGTAAACTAAGGTCCATGGTAATTCCAGCCCACCAGCTATCTTTGTACAGCCTGTGTAAGAAAATTTTTACGTTTTTAAATGTTTAAAAAAATAGTTAATACTATTCCACGACATATGAAAACAACATAAAATTCCAATTTCAATGTCAGTATATCCAATTTTGTTGGACACAGCCACACAGTTGTTTTTATATTATCTGTGCCTCCTTTTATACCGCAGAGGCAGAACTTGAGTTAACAACAGAGACCACATGGCATTCAAAGCTGAATTTTTTTTTTTTTTTTGAGATGGAGTCCCACTCTGTCTCGCCCAGACTGGAGTACAATGACACAATCTCGGCTCACTGCACCCTCTGACTCCTGGGTTCAAGTGATTCTCTTGCCTCAGTCTCCCGAGTAGCTTACAGGCAACCACCACCACGCCTGGCTAATTTTTTTTGCATTTTTAGTAGAGATGGTGTTTTGCCACATTGGCCAGGCTGGTCTTGACCTCCTGACCTCAGGTGATCTGCCCACCTCAGCCTCCCAAAGTGCTGGGATTATAGCCGTGAGCCACTGCACCTGGCCAAAGCTTAAATAATGTACTGCCTGGCCCTTTACAGAAAAAGTTGGTCAAGCGCTGATTTAGGTCCTCCTTCTTCCAGAAAGAATTTAAGACTGTTTCTAGGGAAAGTGCGTATGATATAACAAAATAAAATGAAAGTAGCAGATAGGGCAACAAAATAAATATGAAAATGGAGCTAGGCAGAAAGCAAGTAAAAAATATAACACATGGAAACTTGACACAGCTGGGTCACAGGTTCCCCCAACTGGCTAGAGGCCAGTGCAAAAAGAGGAGACTGATTGGTTTCACAGTTTAGTGTTCAAGAGATACAAACTGACCAGAGTCAGAGAAATATCTATTTTTAGTCAAAAATTTATCTCAGGGGTTTGCATACGGAGGCTACTCATGAGGAAACAGATAAACTCTACAACAACATCCTTACAGCAGAAGGAAAAGTAAGTTTCAATGAGCACTCAGTGATGGAAAATATAGTACTGGCCCTCAAGAATGTATGGTCTATCAGAGAAAAGCTTAAGAAACACATATAGGATGAGCACAACGGCTCACACCTATAATCCCAGTGTTTTGGGAGGCCACGGTGGGAGGATCACTTGAGGCCAGGAGTTTGAGACCAGGCTAGGCAACAGAGCAAGACCTTGTCGCTACAAAAAAAAAAAGTAGGTGGGCATGGTGTCATGTAGTCCTAGCTACTCGGGAGGCTGAGGCTGCAGAATCGCTTGAGCCCAGGAGTTTGAGGCTGGAGTAAGCTATGATCACGCCACTGCATTCCAGCCTGAGCAACAGAGCAAGACCCTGTCTCTAAAAACAGAAAAAATATACATTACTATACCCATATGACTATACCCGTATGTTACTATACCTATATTTACCTGATGCATATATAAGTTTAGGGCATTATAGTAATCCATTCGATTCCCCTTGAACTTCAGTTGGTCGTAAAGGACATAGTTCATGGCATCCAGCACCTGGCTCTGGAGTTCTATTTCCATTATCATGGATGATTCACCTGAAACAGAGAGATCTACTCGGGACTCATGCACAAATAAGGCTGTGACAGGTGCCACAAACAACTCACAACATGAAGATACTGGCAATGGCCTAGCAATATTAATCAAGTATTGCCAATCTAGGAAGCAGAAGGCAGTATGTATTTGAAGTGCTTTAGGTTCAACACTTCAACCAGGTAAACATGGTCATGCCATTTTATCACTTTTTCATGACATAATGGGAGCACACTAACAAATCTCTTAAATTAACCAATTTCCCTAGGTTTTCTTTAGTAAATACAGCTGGATCCAAAGCAATGCCACACCTGCCTTGAAGCCCAAGCTGGGGTGGCGGCAGTTTATGCCCCGGAGGGTTTTGCAAACAAGCTCCACGATGCTGTCAATTTGGGCCTGGATGTCTTTGAGGCTGATGTCGGAGAGAGGATTGCAGTACTGGTCAATATATACAGCACCTGTAAATAAACAAGAATTACCAAATAAATTCTTGTTACTCTTATTAATTTGGCATTTTACCTTGGACATCCTGGGACATGGCTCTTTATACCACCCCATTGGATAAGCTTTGTGTTTTGGCCACAGACCTTGCAGCAAATACACTGAGAAGGAGCAACACATTTTCATAACAAATGAGCTTACACTTTAAAAAATAAATACATAAATGAAACTTCTCTCAGAGGTCATGGACTAAAAAACTGCATGATATGTGATGCAGTCTCATATTCTATCACAAAGAGAAGTAAATGACATCAAGGAGATCTTTTCAAGCTATTTCTCTCTCCCTGGCTCTTACAGGTTCAAAATCCAACAACTCTGAAAACTCAATGGTATAAGGCAGTTCCTTTAAAATAAAACAACAACAACAAAAAACCAAGTTGAAAGCCCTCCATAACAGATGTGCCATTTCAACAAATTATACTTCTTAAGGGTGAACAATAAATGGACTCAGGAGATAACCCTACTTTCCAATGAGATAACCCGTTATGCTCAGGGAACCTACAGCTGAAAAGCTGTACAGAGCAAACTGCAGACAGTCTCTTAAAAATCACTCCTCTTCACAGCCTTAGGTAATTTTGGAACTGGAGACTGAAGAGCTAACAGCATCATTTGAGTAAGGACACAGTGACTTGGGAAACTCTTGAGTCATCTTAAATTCAAGAGATCTCAGACCAGCTCAGAACCTGGACCCCCTTACTAATGGTCCATGGAGCTGAAAGCAGTTGAACGGGTGTCAAGAGACCTCAACCCTCAGTCCCAGTGTTGCCACCAGCCAGGGACTGGCTCTTGGGCCTCTGTAGGTCCCAGCTTCCCTACCTGGAGGCTGAAGGAATTTATGCTGCACATTTCTGAAGTCCTTTCCTTCCTAATGCTACGAATCCCAGACTTCTTCAATGGTACGAGCATTATTCTAGTCAGTCACCAAGGATCAGAACCCTGGAGAGCAATCTGTCATTCACTCAACTAGTAAACAATTTCCAATGGCTTCCCAATGCTTATGATACTGATGCGGAAGTGTTATTTGAAAATTACAACTTTGTATTTAGAAAATGAAAAAGCAGTATTTGTTTTCATATATAAGCTACAAAAAAATACACTATTCTTAACTGTGAAATAAACAGAAGACAGGATGCTTCTCAACTCCAGTATACAAATGAGGGGATTCTAGGGTGGTGAGAATTTATTTTAATCAACTGAAACAGATGTTTCATTTCCTTTTGGATGATACTAGGTTTTCATATACTTGGTAAGCATTTACACTAAGCATTGTGGGGTATACAGTGATCCTAACACAAGGACGCAACATAGGAAGCTTAGGAACTAGTTACAGAAACAAAATGTATGCATAGCAAACAGAAACAATGCAAGACAGTTAACCATTAAAGGCTACTGTAGCTCTGAGGTGAGTAAAATCGCCAAATAGTCAGTGGAAATTTAATGAAAGTGAGGCTTGAGTGAATTATGGAGAGGGAGCAGGATTTTCAAGAGGGATTATGAGGAGGAGGGACATCAGGAATGAGGAAGTGAAGCCAGGTGTATCTGTGATTTACCAGTCTAGACAATGGCCTGGCTGGAGCAAATGGGACATCCTGGAGAGTACAGAGCAAAAGGTCTGAACCAGATTATGCAGGACGTTGAAAAGCAGGTAGAGGTTTAATACGAAAGGGAAATCGGCCGGGTGCAGTGGCTTATGCCTGTAATCCCAGCACTTTGGGAGGCCGAGGTGGGTGGATCACGAGGTCAAGAGATCGAGACCATCCTGGTCAACATGGTGAAACCCCGTCTCTACTAAAAATACAAAAAAATTAGCTGGGCATGGTGGTGAGTGCCTGTAATCCCAGCTACTTGGGAGGCCGAGGCAGGAGAATTGCTTGAACCCAGGAGATGGAGGTTGCGGTGAGCCGAGATCGTGCCATTGCACTCCAGCCTGGGTAACAAGAGTGAAACTCCGTCTCAAAAAAAAAAAAAGGGAAATCAGCCGCCCGCACTGCAGGTTTCACATGCAGTGGTGAAAACATAGGTTTCTAATTAGGCTGGCACTGATATTTTGGCTGACTTGGAGGGAAGGGGGGTAATGTTCACGAAAGCAAGTATTACTCAGAAAGTTGTTGCTGGGAGAGGTGGCCACAGACTGCATGAGACTAGTTATGGAAGCCAGCCAGGTGTGGTGGCACTTGAGCACAGGAGTTTGAACCTAGCATAGGTGACATAGCAAGACCCTGTCTCTAAAAATAAATAAATAAATAATTTTAGAAAAAGGAATAGTAATAGAATGGGAATATGACTATCAGATACACTAGAATGGAAAAAAAATCAACAATCAGGTAAATCACCAGAAGTAGGGAATAAAAGTAAACAACCAGTCATATTTATATTTTATAACCACAATTTATGGGAATGTCTGTATAATACTGTAAGAATTCAAAATCGTTTTTTAAAAAAATGGAAGTCGTACTTTGTTCCTTGCAACTTAATAAGGACAAAAAGATACTCCTTTCATCCTGCCTGTCCACCCAACTTCTTCCTTCTCACTTCTCATTATGGACAAGGAGACTCACTGATGCCCAAGAACATTCTGTCCTCAATAAACTCCAACCAGAGAGGTTAAGGGATTTACTCAAGGTCACAGGGAGACAAAATTGGATACATTTATTTCTGATTTGGAAATGATGCCTTAAAGTTCAGAAAAACAGGAATTTACTTCATTAGTAAAGTGTCAATCTCACACTTTAAGCCACTGATGCATCTTTAAAAAACACGAAAAAAATCTTAGCTCTAACTTTAATAGTTTTAACTACCTCATCGGTCAGACCTCATAATCCAACCTGCAGAAGCCCACACAACATGATTAATTTTTCCACTGCTTTACCAGAAGGAACATGACAATTCCCTCTGCTGGTCTTAAAAAAACTAATCAGTTACCTATGGAAATACTACTGTCCACATATATGGAAAAAGACCCACCTTCAAGATATGACTCATAGTCATCTGGCTGCTGAAGAAAGGCCTTAAGATTATTTAAAATTTTCTGTTGCCGCAGGTAGTAAAGAATTTTCTTCGCATAGTACTTCCAGGTCAAAGCTTTTCTGGAAACAAACAAGTCAGTAAGAATTAAGATTTGAAAAACTTTCAGTTATCTATTTTTTACTTTACAATAACATACCATGTAGTTTGCTTAACAAGAAAAATATAATTGGTTCATTACCTTATAATACTTATTATAATGGAAGTAAATAGCACAGTCTTTGAATTGTAATATAATACTAAATTAGTTGTACTGAAATCTGAGAAACAGTTATCTGTCTGGCTTCAGATTTACTTGCCTGTAAAGGAAATGGAAGAGCAGCCTGAAAAAGGAATCGAGCTGGGGGAGGTTCAGAAGATGGGGAGGCATCTAGAAACCTTTGCGGGTCCCCCTGCTTGGGCCGGGGCTGCTGCCTTCTCTGGACTCACTACCATGGTGAGTCCACCTAGTCTCATGGTTTCACGTATTATGAAAACTCCTAATTTATTTTTCAGACCAGAGTTCTCTCTTGAACTCCAGACCTGTGTATCAACTACTATCTATCTACTCCACATCCCACTCCGATAGCTGAGCCCCTTAATCTTTTTTCCCCTCCCAGAGTCACCCTCAACTCAGATCAAGGCCTCTCTATCATTTTAGTGAGGCCAAAAACCTGTGAGTCATACTGGATGCCTTGCTTTCTCTCATAAGCCACACTCAAGACCTGTCAGCCAATGCTACCAGTACTACCTTCAAAATACATCCAAAATGTGCACTCTTCCCCATCAGCGTTTCTCTGTGTTGCAGCAACATCCTCCTACCTCAGCTTCCCACTTCAGACCTGGCCCCTCCCAGTCTATCCTCCATATGGCAGCCAGAGCACTTCAGTAACACGTACAATCATGTCACCCAATCGTCAACTCCAAGTCTCCAGAGGTTTCCCACCTTGCTCCATGAACCTAATGAGGACCTAAAAGGTCTCTTGAACTCTCACCCCATTACCTCTCTGACCCCAATTCCTACCACTCCCGCTCAGTCCAGCCACCGACGCATTCCAACCGTTCCTTTACTCTGTCTGGCAGGTGCTCACCTTAGTGACCTGTTCCTTCTGCCTGGAATATTCTCCTGGAGATCTACAGTCTGTTCTCACCTCCTCCTAGGCTTCAACTCACATGTCCCCTGGAGTAAGGACCCCTACCTTATTTTAAATGGCACCCCCTCACCACTCCTCTGCCTTCTTCCCTGATATTTCTCTGTAGCATTTTCATTTTCTAATGTAATCAATTTCTTATTTTTCTTAGCGCCTAGCTCCCCCACTTAATAGTAGAAGCCCATGAAGGCAGGGACTGTTTTGTGTGTTGTTCACTGCTGTATCCCTAGTGCCTAGAATGGTGTCTGGCACATGGTAGACGTTCCCTAAAACTTGTTGAGTGAATAAAATTCCTCATCACATATCCCAAATATATATGGGGATTATAACAAGAGAGAGACAGTGATGAAACTTATCTGGCTGACTTCATGAAGAAACAAACAACCTGCCAATCTTCAGGGAGGTCAATGAAAACCTGCAAAGTGATCTATGTGTTATCTACTTTTTAACCTTTGAGTTGTAAAATATATCTATGTAGAAAATTGTTGTGAAACAAACAAGCAGCTTAATGAATCATTACAAGGCATACTCTTGGATCTGCCATTCTTGCCAAGAAAGAAAACTTTGCAAACAGCCAAAAGGCCCTCCGGGGCCTCTCCACAATAATCACAAATCACACCTCTATAGTCATCACTTTCTTGCTTTTCTCTTTAGTATTACCATGAAATATGCATCCCTCAACAGGCGAGTCTGCTTTGATGCCTTTTAAATCTCTTAATCTACAGGATCCCCCTCCATCTTTCTTCCCCCTTGTATTTTGTTGAAGAACCTCGGTTGTTTGACCTGCAGTTTCCCATCATCTGGAATCTGCTGACTGTACCCACCCACATGATGTAGATTAACATGTTCTATATTTTGGTCTCCTGTAAATCGGATGTAGAGGCTTGATCAGGTACAGATTCCATTAATTTAGCAAGACAACTTTACAGAAGGTAGTGCATTCTCCCATCAGGAGGCAATAATGCCTGCATGTCTCTTTTGTGATGTCAGCAGCACTGCTACTCAATGCCTCGATCTGTCAGTTCATTCAATCTGTTAATTCATTCAAGGTTACAAAGTGGCCATATTAGAATTCAACCGTCCCTTCTTAATTTATTAGCTGGGATAATTCTGTAAGGAGAAGCCTCCCCCTGTCTATTATTTGATCCCCCATGTATAGTACATGGTAAAGTCAAGATAAATACTCATATCTTCTATTTACAATTTTTCAAAATAATTATGCAAATTTCTATTTATCCTTCAAAGGTAACCAATTAACTGTTTTTAGTATTATTATGAACTCATAGAGCCAAGCATATTCAACATATTTCAATCCATTCCGGTTATTATCCACACTGATGCTCAAATTGTCACATCTTTGGCCACTGGAGGCCTCATGCAGGTTCCTCAATACTTCTGACATAAAGTGGTGTCAGTTTTCTTACTATCTGGTTAGGTTTCCAGGATGCTCCAGGCTCATCTTTTAAAATCCTTGCATTGGACATAGAATCAGTCTTTCTCCTGGCTCCTTATGTAGAAAATGTTGTATCAAGATGACAATCTGGATACCAAGAAAGATCAATTCCACTAGGTTGGTTATTGTTTCCAGATCTTTTCAGGAACAGACCTAGGAAGCCTAGTGTGTACATGTACATATGTACATGCGCTTCCATACACCTACATGTATTTAAATATAAAATACTTTTTAAGTTCATACTGACACTTCCAATCCAAAAATATATGGATCTGACCTTCTTCTATCTTATATCTATGTCTTCTTTATTCCAGACTTTTACTTCTCCAGGATATCACAGGTGATAAAATTAGAATATCATGCTGTTATTCATTTACATCCCTCCATATCTCTCTCTCATACACACACACCCGCCTCAGAATAACAAGACAAGTGTTCTCATCACTTTTTTTTTTAAACAGAGTCTCACTGTGCAGTGGTGCGACCTTGGCTCACTGCAATCTCTGCCTCCTGGGTTCAAGTGATTCTCCTGCTTCAGCCTCCCAAGTAGCTGGGATTACAGGCACACGCCACCAAACCTAATTTTTTTTTTTTTTTTTGGTATTTTTTGTATTTTTAGTAGAGATGGGATTTCATGTTGACTAGGATGGTCTTGATCTCCCCACCTCGGCCTCCCAAAGTGCTGGGATTACTCATTACTTTTATGATTACTGAAAACAGCTAAATATTCTGCATATGTTCTCCCCCACTGTCCATTCATTTTTTTTAAAACAGATGCACTGTATCTACACTGACATATCTTAAAGCCATTACACATGCAATACTTTCTCCTCTAGAACCCTCGTTTGAATTTAAATCTACAAATAAATACATATTTAGTGTTCACTATCAGTCCTTATATCAGTGTTTCTCTGGTTTTTTTGGCGGGGAATGTAGGGGGTTTGGTCATTTGAAGTTCATTTTCCAGGAGGTCTGTCAGGAAGGACTGAAAAGTCACTGATTCTTGTAAGTTGTTAAGTTTGTGTGCAGTCTTCATATCTGGAAGTCAGTTTGGCTGGATATAAAAATCCTTGGCTGACATTTTCCTTAAATCCTTGAGTATCTTAAATATTTTTTTCCTTTGGCATAAAAAATTCTGTTGAAAAGTCTGATGATATTCTCATTTTCTTTTCCTTATAAATGACTTTATCATTTTTGCTTGGATGCTCAAAGGACTTTCCTGTCTTTAAAATCCAGCAATTTTACAAAAATATGTCTCAGTATTGGTCATTCTGGGACACTTTTCTTGGGTACAATGTATGCCCTTATTTATTTATTAATGAATGACAAAGTCTCACTCTGTTGCCCAGGCTGGAGTGCAGTGGCACGATCTCAGTTCACTGCAACCTCCACCTCCAGGGTTCAAACGATTATCTTGCCTCAGACTCTATAGTAGCTGGGATTACGGGCACCTGCTGCCATGCCCGGCTAATTTTTTGTATTTTTCATAGACATGGGGTTTCTCCATGTTGGCTGCTCTTGAACTCCTGACATCGTGAGTCGCCTGCCTCAGCCTCCCAGAGTGCTGGGATTACAGGAGTGAGCCAACGTGCCCGGCCTGGGCATACTCTTTTTTAAGACCATGTAGCACATCATAAACACAAACTGATTTCATGCTGATGCTTTAGCATTTATGGAAACTACACTTCCTTCCCATGCTTTCCATATCCAAACCATAAGCATTTGCCAGGAATGAATACAAACAGGATCTTCCATGAAAACTGGCAGCCCAAAATATTTTAAAATGTAAGGTATTCTATCATTTTAAAAAAATCTTATTTGTTTGTTGGCTTGCACTTATAGTCCCAGTACTTTGGAAGGCCAAGGTGGGAAAATCACTTGAAACCAAGAGTTTAAGACTAGCTTGAGCAACATAGTGAGACACTGTCTCTATCAAATAAAAATTAGCAGCCAGGTGCGGTGGCTCACGCCTGTAATCCCAGCACTTTGGGAGGCCAAGGCAGGTGGATCCCCTGAGGTCAGGAATTCGAGACCAGCCTGGCCAACATGGTGAAACTCCGTCTCCATTAAAAATTCAAAAAATTAGCCGGGTCTGGTGGTGGTTGCCTGTAACCCCAGCTACTCAGGAGGCTGAGGCAGAAGAATTGCTTGAATCCGGGAGGGAGAGGTTGCAGTGAGCTGAGATCATGCCATTGCACTCCAGCCTGGGCAACAAGAGTGAAACACCATCTCAAAAAAAAAATAAAATTAGCCAGGCATGGTGGCACATGCCCGTAGTCCCAGCTACTCAGGAGTCTGAGGCCGGAGGATCCCCTGAACCCAGGAGTTCAAGGTTACAGTGAGCCATGATTGTATCACTGTACTCTAGCCTGGGCAACAGGGTAAAACCCTGTCTCAAGAAACAAACAGGGCTGGACGTGGGGGCTCACACTTGTAATCCCAGCACACTGGGAGGCCAAGGCAAGAGGATCTTTTTTTCTTCTTTTTTGAGACACAGTCTCACTGTCATCGAGGCTGGAGTGCAGTGGTGGAATCTCACCATACTACAACCTCGGCCTCCCAGATTCAAGCAATTCTCCGGTCTCATCCTCCTGAGTAGCTGGGATTACAGGCGTGCACCACCATGCCCTGCTAATTTTTGTATTTTTTTTTTTTTTTTTTTTTTTTTGAGACGGAGTTTCGCTCTTGATACCCAGGCTGGAGTGCAATGGCGCGATCTCGGCTCACTGCAACCTCCGCCTCCTGGGTTCAGGCAATTCTCCTGCCTCAGCCTCCTGAGTAGCTGGGATTACAGGCACGCGCCACCGTGCCCAGCTAATTTTTTGTATTAGTAGAGACGGGGTTTCACCATGTTGACCAGGATGGTCTCGATCTCTTGACCTCGTGATCCACCCGCCTCGGCCTCCCAAAGTGCTGGGATTACAGGCTTGAGCCACCGCGCCCGGCCTAATTTTTGTATTTTTAGTAGAAACAGGGTTTCACCACATTGGACAGGCTGGTCTTGAACTCCTAACCTCAAATGATCAACCCGCCTCAGTCTCCCAAAATGCTGTGATTACAGGCATGAGCCACTGTGCCTGGCAGGGAAGATCTCAGGCCTGGAGTTTAATACCTGCCTAGGAAACAAAGCAAGACTCTATCTATATAAAAAAAATAGAAAAATTTAGCCAGGTACAGGGGCACGTGCCTGTAGTCCTAGCTACTCCGGAGGCTGAGGCAGGAGGATCACTTCACTTGAGCCCAGGGGTCTGAGTCTGCAGTAAGCTATGATTGCATCACGGCATTCCAGCCTGGGTGATAGTGAGACTCTATTTCTAAAACAAACAAACAATCCTATTTTAAGCTCAAAAGATATGCGTTGGGCTAAAGGGTAATCTATTAGTATTTATTTCTAAAGACTGCAACAATATACGTCTTTACTGGCTATGCATTTTCATCTTTTTGTGAATCTGATACATAAAACAGCAGTATTTCATTGCTGTTTTACTTAACGCTTTTTGAATAGTAAATTAAAAGGTTTTTCCATGATCGTTAGCTGTTTGGACTTGTTCTTCTGTGAATGCTATCCTCCTAACCTTTGAACATTTTCAAGTTCTCTTGAGTCCTACTGCCTTGGGTCATGGTCTCTTTGCCCGTACAGAAGTGTCTGCTCTGTCATTGCCTCTGCACTGTCACTCTTGGTTAAGGCGGTCTCCCCAGACTACACAAAGTCTCCTGTTTTCTGGAGGAATGTTCACTGTGTTTAAGTTGTTTCATCCTTTGGGAAAATTTTGCACAGGATGCACGTTTTCCTTTCTTCCAGATGAACATTCAGTTATGTCCAGTACCATTTCTTTAAAAATCCACTTTTTTCCCTCAGAGTTTAAATATATTAAATTATCTTTTATTCTGGCATGCGTTTGTCGGTTATCCTCTGCTACTGATGCAGCTCTTTTTATTTAATCACTGTATTGTTTGGATTATAAGTAGCTTTACAAGATGTCCTAATATCTTAGTGGTGCAAGTTTCCTATTACGATTACTAAAATAATTTTTTCTGGCTCTTCTTGTGAATCTTGCAAATTTAGTCTTCTGTATATATTTTACGACATCCAAATTAAAAAAAAAAAAAACAACTCCCCCTGCTCACCACCCGCCAAAAAAACACTTTGTTTGAATCGTAATTGGATGACACTAGTTTTATATGTTAATTTGGGGAGAACTGACATTTTTTGTGATAATAAGTCTTCACGTTCCAGAACATGCTATCTATTTTACGTCTTTCAATAACACCCTGTAGCCTGACCTGAGAAACCCATTCCCAAGACTCTACTGCCTGGAAATATCACTCCTCACAGTGACAAAATAGAAAAGAAAGTGGTTGTCCATCTGTAGGAAAATGGTTAAATAAATTATGTAGGCCGGCCTCAGTGGGTCACACCTGTAATCTCAGCACTTTGGGAGGCTGAAGAGGGCAGATCACCTGAGGTCAGGAGTTTGAGACCAGTCTGACCAACATGGTGAAACCCCGTCTCTACTAAAAATGTAAAATTAGCCGGGTGTGGTGGCAGGCACCTGTAATCCCAGCTACTCGGGAGGCTGAAGCAAGCGAATTGCTTGGACCTGGGAGGCGGAGGTTGCAGTCAGCCAAGATCGCCCCACTGCACTCCAACCTGGGCAACAAGAGCAAAACTCCAACTCAAAATAATAAAAATAAAAATAAATAATAAATTATGTAACATGCCACAAAAGAATAAGCAGACATTAACAAAAGTGATTCTGATGCTTTACCAGTTGATGAGAATGGATTTCCATAGGGTACCATTGAATGAGAAAAAACAATACGGAAAAGTACCTATTACATGATCCCAATTTTGGGCAATAATGATCCCTCCCCAAACTCAACACTGCCTGTCAGCATGAAGAATGCAACCTGGCTGTTATCAAGAATTACAGAAGTGGGGGCAGGAAAGGCCAATGTAAACAGAGGGAATGGGGAGGAAAAAGGAAACAGCATAAATAAGGAAAAACCAAGTCTGTACTAAACATCAAATCACAATAACCAACAAAGTATATATGAGATCCCATTTACGTATTTAAAAGTATATACGCACATGGGAAAACACACAAGTCAGCCTTTAAGACGGCACTATACTGACTACTACTAGATCACACTTTAATTCATTTATAGATAAACCAAAATAGAAACGGAAAAATGACCTCTGCATCTGAACTCATCCAAGGCCTAGAATAGTGACACATCTTACCTCTACCCACAGTTGTTCCACTAATAGATATTTCTCTCCTAAATCCCCTTTAAAAAACAACAGAAGCTGGGCACAGTGGGTCATGCCTGTAATCCTAGCACTTTGGGAGGCCAAGGCAGGTGGATCATGAGGTCAGGAGTTTGAGACCAGCCAGGCCAACATAGTGAAATCCTGTCTACTAAAAATATAAAAATTAGCCAGGCATGGTGGTGGGCACCTGTAGTCCCAGCTACTAGGGAGGCTGAGGCAGAAGAATCACCTGAACCCGGGAGGTGGAGGTTGCAGTGAGCCGAGATTGTGCCACTGCACTCCAGCCTGGGCTACAGAGTGAGACTCCGTCTCAAAAAAAAAAAAAAAAAAACCAAAAACCAAAAACCAAAACCCAGAAATATTTTATGCCTTGTTTGTGAGATATTTCACAAAGATTCCTTTTAAGGAAGATGTTAAACTAGCATTCTTATCTGCCATCACTAGAAAGGTTTCAGAACTTTTACAGCAGAAAGTCTTTTCCACAGGCAAGTTAGGCTGGATGCCCAGTCATCTTCCAGGTAAAAACTGGAAATTAACCTTCACAGCAGAAAATAAAAGGTGTAAGAAATTTTAAGCAATAACTAAGAGATAAGGGGTTCTTCTTGATGGACTCACCAGAGTCCCTAATAACACAGTTTTTTGACTGGAAGATAAAAGAAGGACTCACCCAAAGATCTACAGCATTCAAAGACCAAAGCAAGATTATTTTGTACCACAATTCAGAAATTGTAAAATAATCATCCATTAAATTAAGACATGTCTAAGAAATTATTATTATTTTTAAATTAAAAGACTGAATTCATGATAGGCCAATGTGGTAGTACTAAGTGGAGAGGTTATAATGAAGGAAGGATGATTTCTATTACCAGAAGGTTTCTAAACACCACAAAAGATACAAGGGTCCGGAGCACAGTATGTGACCTGTAGTAGTGCTAAACATTAATTCCATTTTCTTTCCAAAATGATTTTTGTAAGGTTTCTCTATATGTAAATTGTCTTGGTGTATCTACCTAATATGCACAGAAGTAAACTGTAACTATGGCAAGGCATGAAATATTTGGAATCACATATTCCAGGGTTTAGCCACACAGAAATTACAGGTATTTATTCTGGAGTTATTAAAACAAACAAGTCCCCACTAAAGCTATGGCTTACCTTCCTTCCATATTTAGGATACACACCAGTTCATCCTCAAAAAAAATCTCTGGTCCCTCAAGGTTCTCAATGTCACTGAAGCCATTACAAGGAACCTATGAAGAAGACACATACAAACAGGTCTCAATTCTTAGTATTGATACAACTGTCACTCTCACAAATTTGAGCTCAAATAAAGATGTCCACTACTAAAGAGGTTAACAGTTACTTTACACTATCTTGCACTACCAGTCATGGGTAGAAAGTAACAATAATTTTATTCAGATATTATTGTTATTTGTAATCAACTATGTTTTCATAGACTCGAATCTCTGAAACTGACAACTCAGAGTTCTAATGTAAAGAAAACTAGCTCTGGCCAGGCACAGTGGCTCATGACTGTAATCCTGGAACTCTGGGAGGCTGAGGCAGGTGGATGACCTGAGGTAAGGAGTTTGAGACCAGCCTGACCAACATGGTGAAACCCCACGTCTACTAAAAATACAAAATTAGCTAGGCATGCCTGTAATCCCAGCTACTTGGGAGGCTGAGGCAGGAGAGTCACTTGAACCCAGGAGATAGAGGTTGCAGTGAGCTGAGATCATGCCATTGCACTCCAGTCTGGGCAACAAGAATGAAACTCCATCTCAAAAAAAAAGAAAGAAAAAGAAAAGAAAACTAGATCTGAACAAGGACTAGAACTACAAAATCTCTTAATGACTATTTCATGTAGTCTATGCTGTACTCAACTGAGAGAGAGAGGTTAAGCCTAGTACATTAGTAAATTAGGCAGCTCCTGTAATCCACTGGGCCTGTTTTCTCCTCTGTAAATTCAGGTGGTGGTAAAGATGACGGTGGTGGTAAGATCTTCTCAGTTTAGAATTCTATGGCTTCTCCCAGTTTTCTTTTTGCAAGTAGCCAGAACATTTCAGGTTAACCTGTGTGCATTCTGAGAACACAGGAACACCAAGATCCTGGGCCAAAGCAATCACCCACCCACAGATTAATGTTAAGTATACTCCCGCTGTGTTCAAAGTCCTTGACATACTTCTAATTAAGCAGTGGTACAGGGAAAGGGGGAGCTGAGGAAAAAAACACAACAATCCATCATTATTACACAGAGGCACGGACTGTTCAAAACATACACAAAACCAGCTGGACTAGAAGTGGAGGTTGCAAGCTCATAGTCCGTGACCAACTGCACCAAACAGCTAGTGCCAAAATCTATGTAAGTGCAAACACATTCAGATCAGCGTTTACAATTTGATTATGAATGTTTTCAGCCAGGACATGACTTCTCCAAAGGAGAATACAAATTTTGTTTATCCTAACACTAATAAATATTTATAGAAACAAATTACATTAAACAATGTCTATTTGTATTCTCTATAGGGGAAAACATTCAAATTTGTCCAAAGTTCACATTTTCCCTTTCAAAACTTGAAAAGCCTTGAAATCATTTCGAATTATGAACTCCATTAACTAACAATAATTAAAATTAAAGGATCCAAAGGAGTCTTTAATAAAATAAAAAAGTGAAACAAATCAGATTGGCTCTATTTCTATAACCCCAACCAGAAATAAGTATCTAATAGTTTGCTGAACTCAAAACATTAGAGTGGATTATTTTCCAGAGTTACAAAAAGGGATAAGGAGCAGCTACAGAAACTTCCATGAGGCCAGCGCACTGTGGCTCATGCCTGTAATCCTGATACTTTGGGAGGCCAAGGCCGGTGGATCACTTGAGGCCAGGAGTTCAAGACCAGCCTGGCCAACATGGTGAAACCCCATGTAACTAAAAATACAAAAATTAACCTGGTGTGGTGGCACATGCCTGTAGTCTAGGCTACCCGGGAGGCTGACACGTGGGAATTGCTTGAACCCAGGAAGAGGAGGTCCAGTGAGCTGAGATCATGCCACTGCACTCCAGCCTGGGAAACAGAGCAAGACTCTCTCAAAAAAAAGACAAAAAGAAAGAAACTTCCGTGAGACATTTTGAGGAAAGAAAAACAACAAAAACCCACCACGTATTTCAGCAATATTAAAAAAAAAAAAACTTTTCAGGGATAATGAATGCAAGACAATTTTATTTTAGGGAGTAATAACTCTGATTTATAGGTAGCTTTTAATCCTGTTACCTTAACAAATAATGCAGTTCACTACTGGGTAGACAGAACCTGCAAAGCCAGAGAGAATAACCACATTAATTTCGTCAACCCTTCTGGGAAAATAACTGGGAGAAATTTATGTTGTTCAATCACTGATGATTCCCCAAATAATGTGGGGGTTGCAAAAAAAAAAATCCATTGAACCCACTTGAGAAATAATGCTGATCTCTCCCTCTATGTTGTGCTGCGTGGGTCCCTCCCTGCTCCCTCCACCCCCATTCTCTCTCTGGCTTTAGAAAAGTAAAGCTGGCGCGGACAAATGGCTTCGTGTTGTTGGATAGGAGGAAAAGGACACAATGACTCTTGCAGCCATCTAAGCAAGGGATTGTGAGAGCATTGAAAAGGGAGATGCGAAAAAGAGCTGGATGAGCTCATGCCTGCAGACCCAGACACAGACACCAGCAGGCCAAAGCGTAGAGCCACATCAACAGATCCTTACGTGCTCTGAAAAGAACCTCTTTGAGAACGAGGCTACAATCTTCCGAGCTTCTAATCCAGCTTTTTGCCGAACTTTATACTCTTCCAACCAATTGACGTAGTCGGTGGGGCTGTAGTGTTTCATAAGGGAAGGCCACCTACGAGGAGAGAAACACCCCCTCAGCTTAACAGAGACTCAAAAGCAGGCGGACAAGAATCCAAGGCAGCCTTGGAAACAGGGACAGCAGTGGGGTCCAGGGGTAAGAGGGATGCCGGCGAGGGACCTAGTTCAAAACCCCAGCCGCATTCACTCACTCACTCACTCTCTCTCTCTCTCTCTCCCTCCCTCCCTCCTTCCCTCCCGGTGTGACCTTGGCGTTTCGGCGTGAATGCAGTCTCCATTCCCAATCTCTAAAATGGGGACAGTTGTAGTAACAAAAATAATAATAATAATGACAATGACAGTGAGCCTTGACTGCGTGCCTCCTAGGAGCCGGGGCCCTGCGTGCAAGCCTCCCGAACATCATCTAATTTAATAACCACGGTGAAAGGTAGGTCTAACAATCACCACTACTCAAAGTCTATGAACGAGGCTCAAAAAAAGGTTAGTCGCTCCCCCAAGGTCACAGAGGGAGCGTGCAGGGCCAGATTTTATCCAGGGGCCACGCTGAAATCTGTGCCGTCACAACCAGCCCCGGGATGCGGCGCCCGCCGATCGCTGCATCACTGGGTCCATGTAAACATTTCAGCCCGGAGTCGGGCACAAAAGAAGCGCGTAAAAGCGACAAGCCGCGCCGCCGCCAGCGTCACCCTAGGCAGAGGGCTCGGCTGCGGGGCGCTCCCTGATGCGCCATTTGGGGACTCGGGGGTCCGCCTGGCGTGGCCCCGCGGGGCCCGGGGCCTGGAGGCCTTTGTCTGTCTGTCCGCGGGAAGGGGTCCGGGGTGGGGTCCGCGCACGGGGCGGCCGCGGAGGCCGAGCGGGGCGGCTGCCCGGCCCCGGGGGGCGCGGGGCTAGGGGCGCGCAGCCGGGGTGCGGGGCCGCTGGCTCACCTCACCCGGAACTGCTCCTTCCACACCTTCCCGCTGCTCTGGCACAGCTCGCGCAGTCGCCGGCAGGTGCTGGAGACACGGCCAATGTCGGCGGCCGTCAGCGAGCCGCTGCACAGGATGTACTCCAGCACCTCACCCGGCAGGTTGACGAGGCAGCTGAGGCCCGCTGCCTCGGGCGCGGCCTCCTCCGCCAGCGCCGGCACCACCTCCATCGCGCTGTCGACCGCTGCCGCCGCCATCTTGTCCGCGTACCTGGGACCGCCGCGCGCGCGCGCGCGAGAGTTTTGCCGGGGCGCCCCGCTTGGCCCCGCCCACTGGTCTTGGGGGAGAGTCCTGAGATCGCTCCGCCCACCCGCTGGCCACACCTCCCCTGCCTCGGCCAGCGGCCGAGCGGGTGGCAGCGCCGCCAAAGGGAGGACATAATTGCAGTCTGTGCTCGGAGCCCGCAGCGCAGGCCGCCTCTAATCCAGAACAACAATAGTAGCACTGATTCTTTTAAACGTAATTAATGTTTAAAATTAACAAATAAAAATGACATCAATTCTCACGTGTGCTGAGCGCTTTCTGTGCATTAGCTTATTGGACCTTCCCCAATTACCCTAGGAGCTATCTTTCTCCCCACATTACAGACGGGGAAACTGAGGTTCGGAGAGTGAGAGGACTTGCTCAGGATCCCTTGTCTTGGATTTGAGAGAGACAGAGAGAGAGTGTGTGTGTGTGTGTGTGCGTGCGTGTGTGTGTTGCGACGGAGTCTCGCTCTTGCCCAGGATGGAGGGCAGTGGCGCTGTGACCGCTCACTGCGGGTTCAAGCGATTCTCCTGCCTCAGCCTCCCGAGTAGATGGGATTACAGGCGCGCGCCACCATACCCAGCTAATTTTTTTATTTTCACTTTTTTTTTTTTGAGACAGAGTCTTACTCTCAGGCTGGAGAGCAGTGGCGCGATCTTGGCTCACTGCATTCTCCACCTCCCTGATTCAAGGGATTCTCCTGCCTCAGCTTCCCGAGTAGTTGGGATTATAGGCGTGCATCACCATGCCCAGCTACTTTTTGTATTTTTAGTAGAGACAGGTTTTCACCATGTTGGCCAGGCTGGTTTCGAACTCCTGACCTCGGATGATCCACCCACCTCAGCCTCCCAAAGTGCTGGGATTACAGGCATGAGCCACAGCGCCCAGCCCCTTGTCTTGGATTCTACTTCAGATCCCCTTGACTTTTGACTTTTGCTTGTCAGTGGTCTTAACCATACGATTTAATAGTAACGGTATTTTTGAGTGGGTGCTAGAAGCCCTGTATGATAATGTAAGGGAGTAATAATAATCCTCAAATCTGTGCCCTGCTTTTTAGGCCAATAGAGGGCGGGCAGAAAGCTCTCCTGTATTGGTTTCTTAATTGTTCTCAGCTCAACAATCTGTCATATTTCGGGGAGCATACTCTGACCTCCTACAATAGGTACCACATTTATACCTATTCTACAGAAAAGGCAAAGTTCCTCCAGGTGGCAGTCACTGGTTCAAAGTCACAGAGACAAAATGTGCTAGAGCCTGGATTTGAGTCTTCAAAGCGGGAGTTACCACTCAGGTTTGGGTGGGTATTTTCAGGGTCTGCACATTAAAAAAAAAAAATAAAAATTAGTTCAGTTCAGTGCTGAAGCCCTATGCTGTGTGCCCTAGGGATACAGAGGTGAGAAAAATGGAGTCTTTACTCCAAAACTGCGAAGTTCAATTACAGTTAGAAGGATCTGTTGTCAGCACACGGAGGCTCTAATGACGTACTCCCGGCAATTTGGAAATTAAGATGCCCTAAGAGAGCTGAACTAGTAAAGTGACTCTCAGTGGATGACATTGAGCCATCAGTGGCTCCCTATTGCCTGTAGCAATTAATGTGAAATTCCTAACATTGTTGCAAAGGAACAAATTCCACCTCTTCTTACCTACCTGAAGTCTTTTTCTCTTCGTCAAGGCTGGTGGCATCTTTCCTTCCATTTCTGGCCCTACATATACTATTCCTGCTGCCTGCAATGCACTCCATTCCAGTCCTCCCCCTTCCAGTAGCTCCTCCTCTTCCTCCAGGGCTCACTTAATCTTTCCAAATCCTCTCCCTTCCCTCACCACAGCACCAGCACCAGATGTGGCTCCTGCTCAGCATTTTGCAGTCTTGTAATTACTTAACTTACAACTATTCAACATGCATCTTTCCCAGTAAACCTGAAGGGAGTTCAGCGCTAGGACTGTGTCTGAGTCACCTCTAGAAGCCTAGTTACTTGACCCATGCCCTGCACATAGCGGATTCTCGGTTATTATCTATTGATTGTGATAATCTAACCAGCTGTTTGACTAGAGAAGCTACGTAGCCTTTCTGAGGCCCAGTTTTTCATCTATAAAATGGGAATAATAATTATTAATAATAATAATGCCTGTCTCCTGGGGCTGTTCTGAGAATTGAATGAGGAAATTCACGTGAGGTGCATAGAACAGTGGCTGGCACCAAAAAATCCTCAAGCCGGGCACAGTGGCTCACTCCTGTAATCTCAGCACTTTGGGAGGCTGAAGCAGGCGAATCACCTGAGGTCAGGAGTTCAAGACCAACCTGGCCAACATTGTGAAACCCTATCTCTATAAACATACAAAAATTAACTGGACATGATGGTGGGTGCCTGTAATCCTAGCTACTTTGAAGGCTGAGGTCGGAGAATCACTTGAACCCAGGAGGCGGAGGTTACAGTGAGCCAAGATAGTGCTATTGCACTCCAGCCTGGGTAACGAGAGTGAAACTCTGTCTCAAAAAAAAGAAAGAAAGAAAGAAAGAAAGAGAGAGAGAAGAAAAGAAGAAAAGGAAAGAAAAAAGAAAAATGCTTGATAAAACTGTGTGGGAAGCAGGGAGAAACTGCTCATTGGATACGGGTTTTACTTTGGGGTGATGGACACGTTTTGGAACTAGACAGAGGTGGTGGTTGCACAGCATTGGGATATCCTAAATGCCACTGAATTGTTCTCTTCCAAATGATTAAATGTTACCAGCATGGTGACTTAACCCTGTAGTTCCAGTTACTCGGGAGGCTGAGGTGGGAGGATCACTTGAGCCCAGGGAGTTCAAGGTTGCAGTGAACTATGACTACCCCATTGCACTCCAGCCTGGGTGACACAGCAAGACAAGACAAGCCCTCTGTGACCCCGCTCTCTCCCGGTTCTCCTCTCACCTCTAGGGCTGCACCTTCACTGTCTCCTTTGCAGCCATTTGGATGCTACATTTTGAGGTATCTTGGGTCTCAGCCAGCCTTCTTCTTTTACTATCTCACCCCTGTCCATAACTCGAATGACGATCCAAATCCAATTGAAATATCCACATTTCTCTCTTCTGCCCCACTGGCTCCTCTGGGATCTAGTCTGGCTTAGCCTGCTCACCTGCCATTCCCTTTGGGCCCTTCAAACTCAACTTATCCAGGAGGGAATGCATGATCTTTCTTCTCCACTTTACCTTGTCCTCTCTGAGTAGCTCCTGCCTTAGGAAGGGCTGCTCATTCACTCACTCCTGTAAAACATGAACTCATCACCGTCCTTGCTACCTCTCTCTCCCTCACCATCCATAACCAAATGCCTATTAGAGGTTAACTTCTCTAAGCCTCAGTTTCCTAATCTATAAAATGGGGATAACAATCAGTCTTCCTATTAAATGAAACAAGACATATACAGCAATTGCTATTGCTGTGTAACAAGTAAACCCCAAATTTAGTGACTGCTCTGTTTTTGGCAATGTGGGTACAAAGGTAAACAGGGTAAAGTCAAAAATGCCCTGGTCACAGAGCTGAGGTGTTAGCGTAGGTGACAGCCAATATTATCAGGATTCATCAGTGCTATCCTTAAGCAGTGATAAGCACTGGGAAGAAAGAGATAAAACAGGAAGAATATGGAGAATGTGGACCATGGCGGTCTCCCTTTTCTTTTCTTTCTTCTTTCTTTCTCTTTCTCTTTCTTCTTTCTTGTGTTTTCTTTCTTCTTTCTTCCCTCTCTCTCTTTTTTCTTTTTCTTTTTTTTGAGATGGAGCTTCACTCCTGTTACCCAGTATGTAGTGCAGTGGCATGATCTTGGCTCACTGCCATGTCCACCTCTCAGGTCCAAGCAATCCTCCCGCCTCAGCCTCCCAAGTAGCTAACATTACAGACATGTGCCACCACACCTAGCTAATTTTGTATTTTTAGTAGAGATGGAGTTTCACCATGTTGGCCAGGCTTGAACACCTGACCTCAGGTGATCCGCCTACCTCGGCCTCCCAAAGTGCTGGGATTACAGGCATGAGCCACCATGCCTGGTCTAGTCTTGTCTTCTCTTCTTTCTTTCCTTCCTTCCTTCCTTCCTTTTCTTTCTTTTTCTTTTTCTCTTTTTCTTTTTTTTTTTTTTTTTGAGAGAGGGTTTCATGCTATCATTCAGATTAGAATGCAGTGACATCATCTCGGCTCACTGCATCCTCTGCCTCCTGGGCTCAAGCCAGCCTCCCACCCTAGCCTCCTGAGTAGGTGGGGCTGCAGGTGCACCCCAACATGCTCAGCTAATTTTTTGCATTTTTTTTGTAGAGACAGGGTTTTGCCATGTTGTCCAGGCTGGTCTCCTGAACTCCCATGTCGGCCTCCCAAAGTGCTGGAATTACAGGTGTGAGCCACTGCACCTGGCCTTCTTTTTATTTCTCTTTAACTTAAATTGTTTTCATTGATTTATATTTGCAAGATGAAACAGAAGCTTGGCACAAACACACACTCATGCCAGCCTGGGGAGAGAGGGCTGGGGACAAGATCACTTGGCAACAGGGCTGGTACCCCAGACACTTAGGATGGCAGGAGGGGGAACCCTCCCCCAGCCCCTCCCACCCTGGGGTCCATGAAATGCACAGAAGTGGAGAGAGAAGTATGTGATGTGGGAGAGAGTGTCCAGGGCCCAATGAAAATGTATAAAAGAACAGCGCACGCACAAAAGATTTACACACCTATCAAAGGGGCGGAAGATATTATTACAAACACAACATTGCTCAAGGAAATTCTCTAAGAAAGGAAGAAGGGAATGAGTCTCTTTCCTTTTTGGCAATAGGGAAAACTCTGTTTTCGAATTTCCCCTCGGATACCCCTTTGCTGAACTGGCCTCAAGCCCTGACTACACCCAGTTGGTCCCCACAACCACAGTTGGACCTAACTAGGGTCCACTTTCCCTGCACAGCAAAGCCAAGCCCTGACACTGGGATTGCAGCGAGGAAAAGTGAGGCATTTATTGCAGGCACCAATCAAGGAGAATACGCCAGCTAATGGTTTAAGATCCAAACTCCCTGATGGCTTACAGGTGAGAGTTTTTTTGTATGTTTGTTTTCTTGAGACGGACTCGCTCTGTTGCCCAGGCTGGAGTGCAATGGCATGATCTCAGCTCACTGCAACCTCCTACTGTATTTTTATTAGAGATGGGGTTTCACCATGTTGGTCAGGCTTGTCTTGAACTCCTGACCTCAGGTGATCCACCTGCCTCAGCCTCCCAAAGTGCTGGGATTACTGTGAGCCACTATGCCTGGCCACAGGTAAGCGTTTTTAAAGGCAAGGAGGCAGAGGTTACAGGCAACACCATAAATCAATTAAATAGAGGCTATCCATTGGTTTGACCTAAAAAGGCAGGACATCTTGAAGCAGAGGCCCACAGGTCATAGGTGGTTTCAAAGATTTTCTGACTTGTGATTGGTTAAGGAAGTGAAGCTTTGCCTAAAAATTTGAGATTAGCAGTGAAGAATGTTAGCTCTGGCTGGTAGCTGTGATCTCCTCCAGACCCCACAGGAAGAATACAAAAATTAGCTGAGTGTGCTGGCGCACGTCTGTAATCCCATCTACTTGGGAGGTGGTGGCAGGAGGATTTGTATTTTTCATAGAGACAGGGTTTCACCATGTTGGCCTGGCTGAGGCAGGAGGATCGCTTGGGCCCCAGGGGTTGATGTTGCAGTGAGCTATGATCACACCACTATACTCCAGCCTGTGTAATAGAGCGAGACCTTGTCTCAAAAAATAAAAATAAAATAAAAAATAAAAGGCAACTTCTATGAAAACGTGGCTTCTGTCTTTTGTTTTGCTGAAATATTTATTGAATGTGCAGCAAAGGCATCTCATGTTGTCCTACAGAGACAATTTCTGACCAGCTAATCAACCCCTTTATGAGCAGGGTTTGTTCCCTTACCCTCCTCATTGTCCCCTCAGAGCCACCTTATTGCCGAAGACTTCTCTTACCACTCTATTTAAAACAGTCACTTTTCCGTTTTTTTCTCGCCTCCTCCTCCTCCTGTCCTCCTCCCTCCCTCTCTTCCTTCCTTCCTCCCTTCCCTTCCCTTCCCCCTCTTTCCCCCTTCCTTCCCTCCTTCCTCTTTCTTTCTTTCCTTTCTTTCTCTCTCTCTTTCTTCATTCTTTCTCCTCCTCCTCCTTTTCCTCCTCCTCCTCCTCCTTCTCCTCTTTTTCCTCCTCCTCCTCTTCCTCCTTCTCCTCCTCGTCCTCCTTCTCCTCCTTTTCCTCCTACTCGTCCTCCTCCTCCTCCTCTTCCTCCTCCTCCTTCTCTCCTCTTCTTCCATTAGCTTCCTTATGAACCAGGCTCAGTGGCTCACGCCTGTAATCCCAGCACTTTGGGAGGCCAAGATGGGCAGATCACTTGAGATCAGGAGTTTGAGACCATCTGGACAACATGGTGAAACCCCGTCTCTACTAAATATATAAAAATTAGCTGGGTGTGGTGGCAGGCACTTGTAATCACAGCTACTCAGGAGACTGAGGCATAATAAGCGTTTGAACCTGGGAGGCAAAGGCTGCAGTGAGCAGAGATCTCGCCATTGCACTCCAGCCTGGGCAACAGAGCGAGACTCTATTTCTGAATAGATAAGTAAATAAAACTTACTTATTGCCCCGTCCTTATTCTGTAATGTGAGTGCTGCTGGTGGATCTATCAGCGTCTGCCACACAATAGGTCCTCATTCTATTTCTATGGAATGGACGAATGAATCCTATAAGTGCATCAGTTGAGCTGACTGTATTTTGTGTGTGGGCTGGATGTGACTCACTGGGAGACAGAGGATGGGCTGCAGTAAGCTGGAAATGGTGCCCAAATACGTCCAGGTTCTAATGCCTGAGAACTGTGAATATGTTACCTTATGTGGTAAAAGGGGGCTTTTCAGATGTGATTAAGTTAAGGAATCTTGAGACGAGGAGATAAACCTGGATTATCTGGGTGGATACAATGTCATCCCAAGGGTTCCCATGAGAGGGAAGCAGGAGGGTCAGAGGCAAAGGACAAGATGGGATAATGGAAGCAGAGGTCAGAGTGATGTTGGGCTATGAGCCAAGGAATATGAGAGGCTTCCAGAACCTGGAAAATGCGAGGAAACAGATTCTCCTCTAGAACAGTAGCAATGATCAACGAATACAGATTTTTTATTTTTTTAGACGGAGTCTCGCTCTGTCACCAGGCTGGAATGCCGTGGCATGATCTCAGCTCACTGCATTCTTTGCCTCCCAGGTGCAAGCAATTCTCCTGCCTCAGCCTCCCGAGTAGCTGGGACTACAGGCACATGCCACCGTGCCCAGCTAATTTTTGTATTTTTAGTAGAGACGGGGTTTCACCATGTTGGCCAGGATGGTCTTGGTCTCTTGACCTCGTGATCCACCTACCTTAGCCTCCCAAAGTGATGGGATTACAGGCGTGAGTCACCGCACCCCCCTAATGAATACAGATTTAATTCACATTTTGTATTAGCTTTCCTTTTCCTTTTTTTTTAATGGAGTTTTGCTCTTGTTGCCCAGGCTGGAGTGCAGTGAAGTGGATCTTGGCTCACTGCAACCTCTGCCTCCCTGGTTCAAGCGATTCTTCTGCCTCAGCCTCCTGAGTAGCTGGGATTGCAGGAATGCCACACCACACCTGGCTAATTGTTTTGTATTTTTCATAGAGATGGGTCTCACCATGTTGGCCAAGCTGGCCTCGAACTCCTAACCTCAGGTGATCCACCTGCCTCAGTCTCCCAATGTGATAGGATCTCAAGCATGAGCCACCATGCTCGGCCTTAGCTTTCCTTTTTCTTTGTCTTTTCCTTCTTTCTTTCTTTCTTTTCTTTCTTCTTTCTTTCTTTTTTTTGAGATAGGATCTCACTCTTTTGTCCAGGCTGGAGTGCAGTGGTGTAATCAGGGCTCACTGTAGCCTCAAACTCCTGGGCCCAAGGGATCCTCCTGCCTCAGTCTCCCAAGTAGCTGGGACTACAGGCATGAGCCACCATGCCTAGCTAATACACTAGCTTTCTTCAGCTACTCTAACAAACTACTATAACCTAGTGGCTTCAAACCACGCAATGTTATTATTTTACAGCTCTGCATGTCAGAAGTCCCCAGTGGCTCTTTCAGGGCTAACACTGGAGTGTTTGGCAGAGCTGTGTTCCCTCTGGAAGCTCTAGATGGACATCTGGTCTCTGTCTGTGCAGCTCGTAGAGGCCACTGGAATTCCCTCTGCAGCAATAATGTAGTATGCCAGGGAGATTTTTGTAGCTGTTTGTTACTCAGCATTAGTGTGGCAAGAGCTGACTGGTACACAGAGGCAGACAGGACATACGTACAGACACGTACACAGATGACTATCGCTAAGCAACACTTCCTGGGTGTAAAGTGATTGATACAGACAAGCAGCATAGTCAGATGCTAGAGGCAGGCACCCACAAAGGGGCTGTTTGAATCAAACCCTCAGCCATAGAAATGGCATCAACAGAAATAAGAGCGGAAGGTAGGTTTCCAGGTAGGAGGGAGTGGCAGAGGCAAAGGCCCCTTGGGAAGGAAAAGAAAAGCTGTGTTTAGAGCCACTGGGGTGAATCCGCCCAGAAAGGTAGTCTTGGGTGGAACCGAGGAAGAAAGGGAAGCTGAAAAGGGCCACTTGTGATCACAGCAGGCACTGACTGTTGGCCAGAGGGGCTGGCCCTTCCTCCTCTGATTCCTAGTGGCCCCGAATGACTGAGCAACAGCATGACAGGATGAGAGAGCTGTTTTAGGAAGGGCAATCTGGGGGCAGCATGTGCTTTCCAAGGAAGGCAATGCCACCAGCCTGGAGGAAAGAGGAATAGGTGTCTCTTTCCCATAGATTTTGCCGGCAGCTTTCTGCTAATAACAGCGTTTCCATTAGAGACTCTTTCGGAAACGTTCAAGACTAAACAGATTCGGTGACTCACTGCATCATGTTTAATTAATGCCACAGATACTACACTTTGAGTTTATTGCATGTCTGGGAGGCTTTCTCAAACTTGTTTTTTTATTTTAAGATGGAGTGTCGTTCTGTCGCTGGAGTGCAGTGGTATGATCTTGGCTCACAGCAACCTCTACCTCCTGGGCAAAAGGGATTCTCCTGCCTCAGCCTCTGGAATAGCTGGGACTGCAGATACACACCACCACGCCCAGCTTATTTTTGTATTTTTAGTAGAGACGAGTTTCCACCATGTTGGCCAGGCTGGTCTCAAACTCCTGACCTCAAGTGATCCGCCTGTCCCAGCTTCCCAAAGTGCTGAGATTATAGGTGTGAGCCACCGCGCCCAACCAGCTTTCTCAAACTTAATTGTTGCTTTACCCGATAGTTCCTTTCTTTATGAGAAAAGGAATTGAAGGAGAGAAGAGGAAAGTGGAGAAGATCCACCCTGAATATCTAAAAATTCTTGGTCACAGTAAATTAGCAAGAGGCCAAGAGAGTGAGGTGTCCCATGCCAGCTCTGGGTTCCAGCAGGGAAAACTTAGAGGCAGAAAGGTCAGGAGATCACTCACCTCTGTACCCCCATCCCTGAGTCTAGTCGTACAGAGAAATTTGAGGGTTTTTAAAAAAAATCACTTTACCTGGCTGGGTAAGGTGGCTCATGCCTGTAATCCCAAAACTTTGGCAGGCTGAGGCGGGCGGATCACCTGAGGTCAGGAGTTTGAGATCAGCCTGGCCAACATGGCAAAAACCCATCTTTACTAAAAATACAAAAATTAGGCGGGCATGGTGGTGGGCATCTGTGATCCCAGCTACTCAGGAGGCTGAGGCAGGAGAATTGCTTGAACCTGGGATGTGGAGGTTGCAGTGAGCCGAGATCTCGCCACTGCACTCCAGCCTGGGTGACAGAGTGAGAGTCCACCTAAAAATAAATAAATAAATAAATAATAAATCACTTTACTAATTACTCAGGTCTCAACTCTTCTGCTGTTTGATTAGCTTAACCTTATTTTCCTCTAGAGACCATCACCAAAGTGATTTCCTTGTAGGGATGTACATCAAACTCTATATTGATTCACCTGATTGTAAATACTTTGCTGCTTTTGATTTCCTGGCAATCCTGTGGAGGGTACGATAAACAAATCAACACATGTTGACTCTGTAGTGGACTGTGAAGCCCATGTTCTACGTTCATTTGTAGTGACTCAAAAGTATTTTTATCCCCCCACCCCCACCACTTGTTTCACGCTTGCTTCTCTTTCTGATTCGTACTTGGGAAGGTTCTGTTTTGGTGTAGACTTGGGTTTTTCAAGTGGTTGCCAGGAAACAGAAGCCATTTGGTGGGGAAGCATACAATGTTAAATTGTCCTTGGCTGCCTCTGGGGCGGAGCCTGTTGAAACTCTAGTGTGTCTAAGTCATGCCGAGATCTGGTTAGACATGAAGATATCTGAGCCTTTTCCTGGAAAGGTCAGGGAGATTCCCAGGCACTGGCTTTTAAAAGGAGAGATCCCGGCCCGGCTTGGTGGCTCACACCTGTAATCCCAGCACTTTGGGAGGCTGAGGCGGGTGCATCACCTGAGGTCAGGAGTTCAAGGCCAGCCTGTCCAACGTGGTGAAACCCCCATCTCTACTAAAACTACAAAAATTGGCTGGGTATGATAGTGTGGGCTTGTAATCCCAGCTACTCGGGAGGCTGAGGCAGGAAAATTGCTTGAACCTTGGAGGCGGAGGTTGCAGTGAGCTGAGATCACAACACTGCACTCCAACCTGGGTGACAGAGAAAGACTTCATCTCAAGAAAAAAAAGAGGAGAGATCCCTATAACTGCAGGTGGTCTGAGGAGGCCTGAGAAAGCGCTTAAGTATCAAATACTTTCAAGATGGACTGTCGGAACTTCTAGAAGAAGTTTTGTGTCTTCTAGAAGACACCAAAGCTGAGAAAGTTGGAAGACACCAGAGTTGGGGCCATATTTTATCTACCTATTCTACTCTATTCCATTCCATCGTGTCTTGCCATAAGCACGTTGCAGGTATTAACCCATTTAACCCTATCACAAACCAATGGTGCAGAAACACTCATAGCCTATTTTACAACTTATCCAAAGTTGCACGGTTACAAAGCGAAGGAGCTTTGAAGTAAGACCAGTCTGGGTGTCTTAGCAACAGCATGGGGTGGTGGATAGGAAGGCAGATTCTTGGGCTGACAAAGCCTCATTCCCCGCAACAAACCCAACCACTAGTTTATTCCTTTATGGTCACAAATGTGTCAGGCATTTGACATCAGTGAGTCTTCATCTACTTTTTTTCTTCCCAAGAAGGAGTTAAGCTCTTGTCACCCAGGCTGGAGTGTAATGGCGCCGTCTTGGCTCACTGCAACCTCTGCCTCCCGGGTTCAAGAGATTCTCCTGCCTCAGCCTCCTGAGTAGCTGGGATTACAGGCACCACCACCACGCCCAGCTAATTTTTGTATTTTTAGTAAAGATGGGGTTTCACCATGTTGGCCAGGCTGGTCTCAAACTCCTGACTTCATGCGATCTGCCCGCCTCAGCCTCCCAAAGTTTTGGGATTACAGGCATGAGCAACCAGGTCCAGCCTCTTCATCTATTCTTTTACTGCTTTTGAGGTCTGTTTCTTTTGGAACTGGGGCTGAAACCAGTCAGGAATTAGGTTTTAGGGTTCTCAGGGAGGAGAACCCTGAATGGAAGAGGGCTGAGGGTGAGGGTCCCACTGTTTCTCTGGGGCCCTGGCTATGGATGCAGCTGTGCTGGAGGCAAGGGGGTGTTGAGGAGGAGGGCAGAGAGGATGCTCAGCTGCAACACCCAGATCTGCATCAGGAATCAGGACCAAGTCCCCTGGCTGCTGGGAGCACCCTCAGCCTTCAGCCCCTTGGGGGTGGCTTCTGCTGGTGAGAGTTGTCTGACTCAAGACGGTCTGATGTAGGGGTCTAAAATCCCACCTTCTAGTCCCAAATGAGGACACCTCTGAAAGATCACCTTTAGAATGCCCTGCAAGGCTGGCTGAAGGTTCTGTTGAGACTTGCGGCAGCTCAAGCTTTGCCTCTGACCAGAGAGGCCACCTTCCCTTCCCCCCCTCCTTCTGCCCTTCCCTTCTGCCTCCTCCTTCCCCTCCTTTTCTCTCTTCTTCCCTTACCTTTCTCTTCTCCCTCTTTTCCTCTCTTCTTTCTTTCCCTCCTCTCTGCTCCCTCTCCTCCTCCTCTTTTCTCTCCCTCTCCTCCCCTCCTCTACTCTCTCACCTCTTCCCTTCTTTTCCCTCCCTCCCCTCCCCCTCCTGCTCCTTCCCTGGTCGTTCTTCTCCCTCTCCCTGTCACTTTCTCTCTCATCTCCCCTTTTCTTCCTTCCCCTCTTCTTCTCTCCTTCCCTCTTCTTCCCCTCCCCTCTCCTCTCCTTTTCTCCCCCCTCCTTTCTCATCCCCTCCCCTCCTTTTTCCTTTCCTCCCCTCCTTTCCCCTCCCCTTCCTTCCCCTCCTTTCTCCTCCCCTCCCCTCCCTTCCCTTACCCCTCTCTTTCCCTCCCCTCTCCTCCCCTCCTTTCCCCTCCCCTCTCCTCCCTTTTCCTCTTTCCTTCCCTTCCCCTTCCCTCTCCTCCCTTCCCCTCCTCTCCCCTCTCCCTCCCTCCCCTCTCCTCCCCTCCCCCTCCTCCCCAAGAGCAGTCCCTTGACAGCTTCCTGCCAACTCCATCTAAGAACAGGCTTCTGGGCACCCAACCCGGGACAGCAGGCCAAGGTGTGAGAAACTCCAAGCCAATCCAACAGAAGACAGCAGCCAGCCAAGTTGAATCCACTTTTTAATATTGTAACCATAATGCAAACAAGCATAATAGGCTTTTGTTGAATCCCATAAAATTGGAAGATGAGAACTATACAGAAGAAGAGCATGCGGCGAACACAGCCTGGACAACCTCGCAAAGAGCGTGGGGCGGGCGTCAGTCCTTCGAGGAAGGTGCTGGAGCACAGGGACACTTGGCAGAGATTAGCAGCATCGAGAGCTCGAGGTAGGGGGGATGGCCGAGTTTCTGACAGCGTGCGTGTGTGCGTGTGTGTGTGTGTGTGTGTGTGTGTGTGTGTGTGTGTGTGGTGAGATGCGACCAAGTCTGCCCACCTCCCCAGCTTCCCAAACCCGGAACGGACATTGCAACGTGGAATGCCCGGCACCACTCTTTGGGCCTTCTGGAAAACCACTGCTGAGCCAGGAGTATGAGTCTTAACAATCACAACGACAACACAACAACAAAAACAGTGGCAGCAGAGCGCAGGACACGGGAGGGGACCGAGACCCAGCTTGAGAGCACTGGACCTCATTGGGTCTTAATCAGAACCAACACCAAGGACATAGTATCTTATCAAAATGGACTGCCATCCTCTGTTCTGGCATGTGTTTTTTTTTTTTTGGCATGGGGTCTCATTCTGTCACCAGGCTGGAGTGCAGTGACGCAATCTCGGCTCACTGCAACTTCTGTCTCCTGGGTTTAAGTGATTATCCTGCCTCAGCCTCCCAAGTAGTTGGGATTACAGGCGCTTGCCACCATGCCCAGCTAATTTTTGTATTTTTAGTAGAGACGTGGTTTTGCCATGTTGGCCAGGCTGGTCTCGAACTCCCGGCCTCAAGTGATCCACCTGCTCAGCATGTCAAAGTGCTGGGATTACAGGCGTGAGCCACCATACCCGGCCTGGGAGGGGTTTTTGAAAGCATACTGCCCTCCCTATGCCCTGGCCCCCCGATATCCTCAAATCTCAGTTTGGCAGCAGATAAAGGAAACAACCACTGGGCTAAGCAAAGTTTCTGCTGCTCGCTCCAGGAACTCTGTAATGAGGAGTCCTGGGGCAGCCAGCAGAGATTCTCTGGCCCCTGAAGTCCAAGAGAGGGAGTGTTGCCCCCGGGGGACGTTCGGCAATGTCTGATGACATATTTGATTGTCACCATTGGGAGGGCATTGCTACGGGCATCTAGTGGGTGGAGGCCAGGAATGCTGCTCAGCTTCCCACAGCGCCCACGACGGCCCCCACAAAAACAATTATCCAACCCCAAAGGCCAGTGGTGCTGAGGTTGACAGAGTCTGCACTAGAGTCTCCTAGAACTTTGGCGTCAAATCTGGGCACTTTGATGTCCTGGAGTCATTTTCTAAATGACTACAGGAAGCAGTGCATTGAGGCAGATCTGTTCCTGCCTGCAGGGCCATCTCATCGGTAATGGACTGTGTTTTGGAACAGACAGGCATAGTCCCGCTTGACCAGAACTGTTTCGATATTCCAGAACAAAACGAACTCATATAAACATACTAAGGCATACTGACATTTGACCACCTCCCTTGCACGTGGCTTTGATAAGTATTAATAGGAAACAGACCCTCAACAGACACTGCTTGTCATGGGTGAAAGTGTACCTGGGTCCTTACATTTGGGGAGAGGCAGCTTTTCTTCTGGGGTCCTTTTGCCACAAGGCAGAGATTGGCAGTGGGCCAAGGATGGGTGTATGAGATAAAGGGCAGAAGATGGGCCAGGTTGGCCCCAAAAGGTCAAATCCCTGTTCGTGGGGAATATCTGTGTTGAGTCCCTAGGAGGTAGGCTCCTTCCCTCCGTCCTTTGGACCTGTGTTTCCTCAATCTCAGCTCCTGGTCTTTTTAATTTTTCTTGGAGACAGGGTCTCACTCTGTCACCCAGGCTGGAGTGCAGTGGTGCGATCCTAGCTCACTGTGGCCTCGAATTCCTGGGATCAAGTGATCTTCCTGCCTCAGCCTCTCAAGTAGCTGGGACTACAGGAGCAGCCACCATGCCCAGCTCATTTTTATTTAAAAAAAGTTTTTTCATAGCAATGGGATTTTGCTCTGTTGCCCAGGCTGGTCTCAAACTCCTGGCCTCAACCGATCCTCCCATTTCAGCCTCCCATAAAGTGCTGAGATTATAGGCATGAGCCACCATGCTTGGCCTAATTTTTGAGCCAAAGAGGACATTTGGATGCAGGAGACTTTAGGAAGTTTGGGAACAGCCAGAGGGTATGAATAGGTTATAAAGGAAGCCTAGTGAGAGTTCCTCACTCCTTGTTACTTCCTGGCAGTCTCAGACTACCTTCCTGAAACAGACAGAAGGCTTGGAGGACATGGCGGCCGCAGTGGCATGCTGGGTATCTGGGGCAGCGGAGAGGGAAATATACAAGGAAACATGGCTGACTTAAAACACAGGCTGTAAGTCCATGGATTTCCTAACGGCATGAATGAAAAGGCTGCATTAGGCACTAGTGCTGTAGGAGTGAAGGGATCAGGCATCTGGGTTGCTTATCCCGTTAGGACCATTTGCCCCATGAGCCAGGTCAGAAGACCTCTCACTTGTTTTGAGCTTAGGTCAAAATCTGACCTCTTTCAAAGTTCAAAGCAGGCAGCTGCTGAAAGTGTGTTTGTCCAGAAGATTCCGTGTTCTTAGTCAATGTCTACTGGCTGGGGGTCAGTTTTCCTTCTGGGCATCTAGGCATGGCTGGACTTGGGAAGGATTCACCCTTTTCACTCCAGAGAAGCTGGCTAACACATCAGCACTGAAAAGTCATCTTTTCCCTGAGCCTGTTTTTCAGAGACCTCTCTCTCAGCTAGGGTCAAAGTGTTTTGTTTTATTTTATTTTTAAGATGGAGTTTTGCTCTGTTGCCCAGGCTGGAGTGCAGTGGTACAATCTTGGCTCACTGTAGCTTCCACCTCCTGGGCTCAAGCGATCCTCCTGCCTCAGTCTCCCAAGTAGCTGGGACTACAGGCACATGCCAATATGCCTGGTTAATTTTTGTATTTTCTTAGTAGAGTCGGGGTTTCACCATGTTGGCCAGGCTGGTCTCGAACTCCTGACTTCAACTGATACACCCACCTCGGCCTCCCAAAGCGCTGGGATTACAGACATGAGCTACCATGCCCAGCCTGCAAGATGTTTTAATTTCTCCTTTGTTCTCACCCTCCACAATGGATGGGGGGCTGGGTACGTTGATTTAGTTCCTGGAGTCTCTTTATCACTACATCTGCCTCTTCCCTCACTCAAGCCTTGGTTGCAGCAATAAGCCCCAATAGCTCAATGGACCATGCTCTATACTGTGGCCAGAACTTTCTTTTTCAAGCATAACTCCAATCGCCTTAATGTCCTCTTTTGAAAAACACTCTTAGGGACTCCCTGTTGCCTAGTGAATAAAGTCTACATTTCTTGTAAGGCCACTCACCTCTCCACGCTGTCTGGTCCCAGCCTACCTTTCCTCACCCTCCTCAGTCTTCCAAAGCCAGCTCCAATTTATCTTACATGCTCCCTGCCCATGCCTTTCCTCTCACTCTTCCCAATTCCTGGCCGATTCTTATCTTCCAGAAGCTACCAGTGAAATCCTACCCATTTCTCAAACCCCGGAAATTTATGTCAATTCTGTTGTCTCTCTTCATCAGATCATAACCTTTGGCGGAGCGCAGTGGCTCATGCCTGCAATCCCAGAACTGTGGGAGGCTGAGGTACGTGGATCATCTGAGGTCAGGAGTCTGAGACCAGCCTGGCCAACGTGGTGAAATCCCGCCTCTACTAATAATACAAAAATTAGCCAGGCATGGTGGTGGACACCTGTAATCCCAGCTACTCAGGAGGCTGAGGCAGGAGAATTGCTTGAACCGGGAGATGGAGATTGCAGTGAGCTGAGATCGCGCCACCTGTACTCCAGCCTGGGTAACAGAGCAAGACTCTGTCTCAAAAAAAAAAAAAAAAAGGATTCTAACCTTCTACAAGAGAGGAACTGTGTTTTACTTATCTCTACACACTCCCTGATGCTTTCCACACATTGGAGAAGCAAGACGTATTATAAGTCAAGTGAAAAATTAAAATGCAGTAACTTCTGAACCAGATACTATACTGGACATTTCGTGGGCATTGTCTCACTCAATCCACCTTGTTATACAGATGGGTATGTAGACTCTAAAAGGTCAAGGGAGCAGCCCACAGCCATCTACACCAACAGGGGCGGAATTAGGATTTACACTCAGGTCAGCTCCCAAAATTCCATTTTGATGGGTCTGAAGCATCCCCCTGCAAAAGAAAGACACCTGGCTATCTCACTCCAGGGAAACCAAAGGAAGCCCTCTCTCCTCCCAAGGAGTTTAACTATCGTCCCTCTGCTCGATCATGACACAAGGTGTGGGAACTGGATTCACAGTGATGGCAGGTGGGCGTGATGTGCCGACGCTCCTATTTCAGGAGATGTCTCATTCCTCCCGGCCAAACTCACTTTTGCGAAATGGGGTTGGAGTTGCTATAGGCCAGTTCAAGGGGAAGAGGGAAATAAATGGGACACAATTTGAATAACCCCCAAATACCCAGTCAACCCTATTTTGCTCATCCATTGCTTAATACTATTTTGCAGTTATTGTTGGCTACAAGGCCTGGATGCAAAGCCACCACGAGAGGGCAGTATTTCTCCACCCTGGATCTGAGCTAAACTCTAAATCTGGACTCACTCTGGTCCTTGATAGGTTACTCAACAGAAAGGGGCTTTTGGTAGGAATTCTGGCAAATGAAAGAAACACATCCGATCACTTTCCTGCCTTCTAGCCTGGAGTTGTGAAGCAGCTTGTATTGGGGATTGAAAGGTGTTTACTTAAAAAAAAATCTTTCTGGAGAAGAAAGATGAATCATGGTTATATAATAATTTCTTTGGATTCCTTGACTAAACAAGACAATGTTTCCATCTGTCTGCTACTAGAAGGGCAGGGATATGCAGAAAGGAGGTGCCTGGCACATGGTAACCTCTTCTAAGTATTTATTCCCTGATGGAGAAGCATTCCTGCATAAAACTTGACTCGGAGTGGGAAGCACTGATCAGTTTCTGTTTGATGGGGATTGGACACAGCAGTTTCCTTCCCCGGGAAATTGGGGAGGCATCTCCAAAGGTATAAAGGATTGGAAACAAAGCCTTTGGGAGAAGAGCTAGTAGGAGCTGGAATTGGGTTTGCAGGAAAGGAGTTTATTTGATTAACTTTTTTTGAGATGGAGTCTCGCTCTATTGCCCAGGCCGGAGTGCAATGGCACGATCTCATCTCACTGTAACCTCTGCCTCCTGGGTTTAAGCGATTCTCCTGCCTCAGCCTCCCTAGAAGCTAGGATTACAGGCACATACCTCTACACCCAGCAACTTTTGTATTTTTAGTAGAGACGGGGTTTCACCATGTCGGCCAGGCTGGTCTCAAACTCCTGACCTCAGGTGATCTGCCTACCTCAGCCTCCCAAAGTGCTGGGATTACAGGCGTGAGCCACTGCGCCCTGCAGGAAAGAAGTTTAGAATGGGCTTCCCTTCAGGATAGAAAGGGTGAGTGTGGGATGACAAGTGTTTTTTCTTTATGTCTGTGGAAGACTGAGCAGGGGAAATTGGGATTAAAGGAAGGCAGGGGAGATTACAGCTGGCACGAAGTCAAACTCCATGTGCCAGGAACGGGACAGGAGTGGGGGCTGCCAGGGATGGTAGAGAAAGGTGAGACACAGATTGCCTTTTCACTTTAGCAGTCTCCTAGGTCAGGCCCTTTGGGGTCTTGGTGCCCCACTGTAAAGTCCTTTCAAAGAAGCCAGTGCACTTCCTCTTTAGCAGGGACCCACACTAACACCAAGATATGCCCACACATAGTACATAAAAGAGATGTGGTTTTCTGTACGGAACACAACAAACAGGTAGAACTGACACAACATTCCCTTTGCATCCTTGGGGACCCTGTAGTCTGGGGGCCACTAACATTTCTTGGCTCTTTCTGGGCACCGCCTGACATTAACTTGTAGCATTTAAGTATAGAAAGGGATCCCTTCCCAGCATTCACCCTGAGAGAGTATATTCAGCACGTTGTCTCCTAGGGAGAAATTGCACCGGCCCCAATTCCTACCGAAGACTTGGCTGCCCATTTTTTGATCTGAGTTGAGGGTAATTTATTTGTCAAAATTACTTTAACAGGTTTAAAGCTTTGGAGATCAAGTGCAAAGGGCAACAAGCCCGAGGGCCACGTTCTTCCCACCCCGAGTTGTGGTTCCTATGGAAGAAGCCACATGGGACCTCACTACGGTGTCTCTCTTCAACCTCACGCACTTTAACCAGCTTGTTATTTCATCCCCAGGGGTAAAGCAGCAAGCCCCCTTTGGGGGAATAAAAAAATAACAATCATATAGTTACTTGATATTGTTTCCAGGCACCAAAGCTTTAACATTTAACCCATTTATATTCTTTTTGGAGATGGAGTTTCACTCTTGTTGCCTAGGCTGGAGTGCAATGGTGCTGTCTTGGCTCACTGCAACCTCCACCTCTCAAGTTCAAGCAATTCTCTTGCCTCAGCCTCCCAAGTAGCTGGGATTACAGGCATGCGTCACCACACCCAGCTAATTTTTGTATTTTTAGTAGAGACGGGGTTTTACCATGTTGGTCAGGCTGGTCTCGAACTCCTGACCTCAGGTGATCCACCCGTCTCGGCCTCCCAAAGTGCTAGGATTATAGGCGTGAACCACCGCACCCGGCCTATTCATTCATATTCTTTAGATTCATATAACATTATGACTAGGAAAAACTGAGGACAAGTGACTCATCCGAAGTCACCCAGTGGCAAAGCAGGAAGATCCAGGCTTCTTTGAACAACATAACTTCCGGGTCCCTTGGATGGTATTGCTGGAGGATGGCGGAGTCAATGGATGTGGCCAAGTCAAGTGATTCTGGTGGGATGGGTGGATTTGGGGAGGGGACTCGCCCAATCCATTAGATGGGTTCACGACACATGAGGGCTCCACTCACTGGTCTCAGAATCTAAATGCATCAAATTCTGGGAATGTTCCTTTCATTGGGAGATAGCCCCTTAATCAATTTCCTACTCCTCCCTCCATGCCCTGAACCCTTTCTAACCAGAACAATTACAGGGCTTCCACATGTTTCAGGTACATGGGCGTGGACTCTTAATTATGGACACTCGAGGGATTAATATGGGCCAGGGACATGTTTCTTGGCATCGAGGGTCTTCAGTGAAAGAGGTGGAGATCTAAGGTTGACATACTTGCGCAGGGAAGAGAACGGACAGACCTGGCCCATCACACACACGCATACACACGCACGACCAAAAACGTCATCATAAAAAAGGAGAAGGGGGGCTTTTGTGGCTGAGGGACTGGCTCAGAGAGCTTGTGCCTAGTTCCTGCAGCCTTTCCAGGGGAACCCCAGAGAAAAAAACCCCCACAGCGACGGCCATGTTCCAGTGGTTTCATGCACCCGTTAGTTGCCCTTGTCAGCAAGAGAGGGGGCAGGAACAGAGTTTTGTAAGAGCCACTGCAGATTAGAAAAGCATTGCAAGGCAGCAGGAAAACTCAAGAAGTCAACCCAGGAGGGCCGAGGAAACCACTGAGGGGTGAGAACCCCGATGAAGGAAACCAGGGCACAGCGACAAGGACGGGAGGCAGAGCGAGGGCCACGCGGGGTCCCAGAGGAAAGGTTCAGCAGTGTCAGTCTGCGCTTACAAAACCTGCAGCCAGCTGGGCAAGAGGGTCCAGTTAGGTGCTGAAAACCCTGTGGGAGGAGAGGTTGGAGGGGAGTTAGTGCCGCAGGGGCAAGGCTGCTGTTTTCTCTGAGTGCCCCAGGGAAAATCACCCATGTTCTGGGCTCAGGGTCTTCGTCTCTCTCTATCTCTTTTTTTTTTTTTTTTGAGATGGAGTTTTGCTCTGTCGCCCAGGTTGGAGTGCAGTGGCGCCATCCTGGCTCACTGCAACCTCCACCTCTCACAGAACCTCAGCAGGGTTGAAGCGATTCTCCTGCCTTAGCCTCCCAAGTAGCTGGGATTACAGGTGTCCACCACCATGCCTGGCTACTTTTTGTATTTTTAGTAGAGATGGGGGTTTCACCATGTTGGCCAGGCTGGTCACGAACTCCTGACCTCAGGTGATCTGTCTGCCTCAGTCTGCCAAAGTGCTGGGATTACAGGCTTGAGCCGCTGCGCCCGGACTGTCTCTTTCATTTATTCTATAGCCCTAGTGTCTTGGATAGGACCTGGCACCTAGCAGGGGCTTGTTTTGAAAGAAAGAAAGAAAGAATGAATGAATGAATGCTCACAAAGACAACTGGCCAGGAAGAGAAACATTTAAAAGGTTATTTTTTTTTTTTGAGACTGAGTCTCAGTCTGTTCCCCAGGCTGAAGTGTAGTGGTGTGATCAAGTGATTCTTGTGCCTCAGTCTCCTGAATAGCTGGGATTACAGGCACGTGCTACCATGCCTGGTTAATTTTTGTGTTTTTAGTAGAGACAGGGTTTTACCATGTTGCCCAGGCTGGTCTTGAACTCCTAGGCCAAGTGATCCACCCACCTTGGCCTCCCAAAGTGCTGATTACAGGTGTGAGTCACTGTACCTGGCCAAAAAGGCTTTTTTTTTTTTTTTTTTTTTTGAGACAGGGTCTTGCTCTGTTGCCTAGGCTGGGGTGCAGTGGTACAATCATGGCTCATGTAGCCTTGACTTCTCTGGGCTGAGGCCATCCTCCTGCTTCAGCCTCCCAAGTAGTGGAGACCACGGGCACATGCCACCATGCCCTGCTAATGTTTTAATTATTTGTAGAGACAGGGTCTCCCTACGTTGCCCAGGCTGATCTTGAACTCCTGGGCTCAAGCGATTCACCCACCTCAGCTTCCCAAAGTGCTGGGAGTATAGGCGTGAGCCATCACATCTGGCCTTAAAGGCTTTTGACAACTCAGGGAGTTGTGACCTTAAAGGCAATGATGTGAGTCTTCTGGCCACAACAGTATGTTTTTGAGACTGCTGTGTCATTGTAAGGAGAAAACAAACAAGATGCCAAATTTAAGAAATGAGTGTATGCCTCGTGCTACTGAAAAAAGAGACAGCTGAATTTCCACCTAATCTAAAGTAAAGGGCATACAGGGGTGGTTTCCAGCTGTCCTGTGGCAGGGACTGGGGCAGGGCGCATTGGGAAGTAAGATTACAATCAAGGTTGCTGTGCCTTGGAATTCAAGTTTATGAGATGCAGTCCCAGTCTCCTGGTGCCTCAGCCTGTTTTCAGCAATTTCTAGAGGTTCAGTGAAATTGTTAAAATCATATGAATTGTAATTTGTGTTGACAAGAAAGCCCCAGCCATTTAGGGGGTGAGGAAGTCAGTGGAAAGGACACGAAAACTGAGTGCCAGACCTCCATACAGCTCCAGGGGTGAGCCCATTCTTCTCCCCACTTTCCTAAATGAGTGGCGTTCAAACACTTTTGTAGAAGAAACCCTGGCCCTAAATCTGATGCTAAACCCCAATAGCTAAAAAACAAACAAACAAGAAAGATTTTTCTGATAGAAATGTCACAGATCCGGCTGGGCATGGTGGCTCACACCTATAATTCCAGCACATTGGGAGGCCGAGGCAAGCAGATCACTTGAGGTTAGGAGTTCGAGACCAGCCTGGCCAACATGGCGAAACCCCGTCTCTACTAAAAATACAAAAATTGGCCAGGTGTGGTGGTGCCTGTAGTCCCAGCTATTCAGGAGGCTGAGGCATGAGAATCGTTTGAGCCCGGGAGGTGGAGGATGCAGTGAGCTGAGACTGTGTTACTGCACTCCAGCCTGGATGACAGAGCAAGACTATGTCTCAAAAAAAAAAAAAAAAAAAAAGATGCAACTTCCCAGATGCAAGAGCCGTCATTCCACTAGGGGGTGCCCCAGACAGAAGGCGGCACCCAAAGCAGAGGTTCCCTCCCACATTGGATGGGGCCTCAGGATTCCCCTGGAGAATTCATTGAAATGCAAACTGCTGGCTGTGCATGGTGGTTCATGCCTGTAATCCCAGTACTTTGGGAGGCCAAGGTGGGCTGATCATGAGGTCAGGAGATGGAGACTATCCTGGCTAACACAGTGAAATCCTGTCTCTACTAAAAATATAAAAAGTTGGCCAGGCGTGGTGGCTTGCACCTGTAGTCCCAGCTACTCAGAAGCCTGAGGCAGGAGAATCACTTGAACCCGGAAGGCGGAGGTTGCAGTGAGCCGAGATCACGCCACTGCACTCTAGCTTGGGTGACAGAGCAAGACTCCGTCTCAAAAACACAAGAAAAAAAGAAAAGAAAGAAAAATGCAAACTGCTGCATCCTAACTCCTGAGTTTCAGATCCAGCAGGTCTGGGATGGCCTGGTAATTTGCATTTTGAACACATCCTCAGATGGTGCTGATGCTTCTGTTTTGAGGACCCCATCATGGGAAAGCCAGACATCCCTGCCCATTAGGACCTAGAAGAGAGGGCTCTTCCCTCCCCTCGCCCAGGGATGAAGCCAGCTTACTCGTCGGTATCTTTTTTGCTCTCTTCAATGAAGGCAATGGACTCAGATCTAAGGCGGTTGGTCACTTCGTACGTGCGCAGGGTGACTCCAAAAATATCCTCATGGTACCGGTTGTCATCCTGGAAGACAGAAACATCCAGAAAACAGCTCTCAAATGGCAGACAAGGGCTTGGAGAGGGGGCAGACTCGCCTGACGCCTGGAATGGAAGATACCTAAGGAAGATGATTCCTAGAGAGATGAGGCTGAAGCCAGTGTCCTCGAGGTACCTTTGATCTCTAAGACTCTGCTCAGCAAAACTGTCCTCTGGAACACGGGGCAACTGTTTTCTGGGAAGTAGCCCAGTTGGCAAAGAGCATTTAGGTTGCCATCTGGAAACACTGCTGCTACTCGCTGGATTCTCAGGTGAAAAGGAACGACGAGGTCAAATGGAAACCTCACCATTCCCTGCTTTCCTCCCTCCAACCTGCTTCTGCAAGTTCAGGTCTGGGCAAGGCTGGGTTTAGTATGAAATGCCACAGCCTAGGAGACCAGAAGAAAGGGGAGGAAAGAACCAGTGGCCGCTTAGCACTCAGGGAACTCCCCACAGCTGCCCACCGTGGAGACGCCTGGGACATGCATGAGTTTCTCTGGAGATGAGCATCTCTGCTCAATGTTGCCCAGAAAGAAGCACAGAAACAGAATAACCTCCCCTGGAGTCTCAAGAAACGACCCAAGGGCCGACTGACTTGTGACATCTGAGAATTTACCAAGCTATGGGAGCTCCTTTGGCGGGCGGTCAATATTCTCAAAGGCCAGTGTCTCTGAGGATCAAACAAGGGGAAAATGCATCTCGATGCTGAGGAAGGGCAGGGGTTGGGAGTGTGTGTCCGGCAAGCCAGGCACAATCATGCACTAGGTTCCAGCCTCCCTTAGTCCAGAAGATTTTGAAGAAAGTCACCCATCTGTAGAGTGGGTTCGTTTTCAGTTGGGCTACGTTTTTTTTTTTTTTTTCAAGATGGAGTTTCATTCTCATCACCCAGGCTGGAGGGCAATGGCGCCATCTTGACTCACTACAAGCTCTGCCTCCCGGGTTCAAGCGATTCTCCTGCCTGAGCCTCCCAAGTAGCTGGGACTACAGGTGCCTGCCACCATGCTCGGCTAATTTTTGCATTTTTAGAAGAGATGGGGTTTCACCATGTTAGTCAGGCTGGTCTTGAACTCCTGACCTCAGGTGATCTGCCTGTCTTGGCTTCCCACAGTGCTGGGATTACAGGCATGAGCCACCGCACCTGGTTGGGGTGAGTTTTTAACTCTTCTGTAAAATCCTGGGGAATCTATAAAAGTGTCTCTTGAGGGTCACACTAAAGAGACTGAGTGGATAGAGGGCTCCACAGCTCTCCTCGGACCTCTTTGTGCAGTGCTCAACCTGCACAACTGCACAGGGCAGAGCTGCAGCTTCTGGGGCAAGAGAAGTTGAGTTAGAATGGTTTCTGTGTAGCTACCCAGAAGTCCACTCACTCATTATTTTCAAGTACCACAGCCTCCAACCACATGCCTCCTGCATGCCCAGCCATCCTTCTACTTTCCCTGTCATTGTTTGGGACCACCTATATCCTCTACCCTCAGTGGCAAGTGCAATGAATGGCAGCAGGGATATCATCATGGCTCCCCTCAGCATCAAGACAGGAGAGTGGATTTGGGAAAAGGGACCTGGGACACCAGCCTGTCACGCACCCTCATCCGGCTGATGAACACGCCGGCATCCTCCGCCGAGAGCTTCCCCTGCTGGGTCATGATGCGCTGGATGGCTTTGAGGACATCAGCGGCCATGGTGACGTCCCCACAGACGTAAATGTGGCCCCCTTGCTCCTTCAGGGCTCGGTACACCGACTCTGCCAGCTGCTCTTGCAGGATGTCCTGCACGTACTTCTGCAGGGAGCAGAGGGCAGTGAGAAGGGGCAGGGCTGTGCAATGTGCCTGCCATCGCCCATGTCCCCCTGGGAAGCAGAGCCTTATGCAGGGGCTTGTGGGCAGGTGGGATCTTTTGTGAGCTGATCCCAGGGAACAAGAATGAGGGACTGGGAAGAGTGAGATAGGGAAGGCGGGAAAGCCAGTTGGAAGGTGCAGGAATGCATTGCTCCACTCTTTGGACAACTGAAGCTCAGCTCTGCTCAGGACCCTCCAGGGAGCTGTATAGACTGCTTCCCAGAGTCATCCCCTGCAGAGGGGAAAGGCGGGGAGCATCCACTACCCACTCCTCTCTCCTGGTGGCCAGTGGTCACCAGGTGTCAACACCTGCACACTTCCAGGTGTGCTGCTGGTTACTGCAGGCATCCTATGCTAGGGTGCCTGGGAAGCCCTGGGCAGATAGCAAGAGATGCAGGTGAGGGGAGGAGCCACCAGCTTCCACTTCTGCAAAGCCGGCTGCTGTAACGGCAGCAAGAAAAAAAAGTGGGTAAGAGGGTATGAGGTGGGCACAGAGGGTGTCTAGTGCAGCTCTAGGGAACTGGTTTGCTCAGGACGTCTTTAACTTCTCCAGGAAATTCCCCCTGTGAAGCTGATATTCAGCTAGAACATGCTGGCGTGGCTGTAGTGACTCTTAAGACTGATGTACTCCCACCCCAATTGTCAAATAGACACTGCCTGGACTCTCTGAGTGCCCCCTCTCCACCTCAGATGTCCTGGCTCCTTCCCTGGGGCCCCCAGAGCTCCCCAAGATCCAACGGGGGCTTTAGTCCTGTGGCCGTGTCCATTCTGATTGGTATTGCCTCTTATGGGCTATGATGTTTATTTGTTTATCTTTATTATTTTATTTTATTTTTGAGACAGAGCCTCTCTTGTTGCCCAGCTGGAGTGCAGTGGCATGATCTTAGCTCACTGCAACCTCTGCCTCCCGGGTTCAAGCCATCCTCCTGTCTCAGCCTCCTAAGTAGCTGGGACTACAGGCATGCACCACCATACCTGGCTAATTTTTTTGTATTTTTAGTAGAGATGGGATTTCACATGTTGGCCAGGCTGTTCTCAAACTCCTGGCCTCAAGTGATCCACCCACGTTGGCTTCCCAAAGTGCTGGGACTACAAACATGCGCCACCGTGCCCAGTTAATTTTTATATTTTTATTAAAGATTGGCTTTCACCATATTGGCCAGGCTGGTCTCAAACTCCTGACCTCAAATGATCTGCCCGCCTTGGCCTCCCACAGTGCTGAGATTACAGGTTTGAGTCACTACACCTGGCTTAAATTTATTTTTAAAAAATTTTTTTGAAATATTTTTAATTTCTTTTTTCTAATTATTTTTTAGAGATAGAGTCTTGGTCTGTTGCCCAGGCTGGAGTGCAGTGGCATGATCACAGCTCACTGCAGCCTTGACCTCCCAGGCTCGAGCTGCTCTCCCCTCTTGCTTCCCAGATGGCTGGGACCACAGTCCCAACTGCCAATGGGTATGGGGTTTCCACACCACCACGCCCAGCTAACTTAAAAATCTGTTTTGTAGAGATGGGGTCTCAGTATGTTGCCCAGGCTGGTCTTAAACTCCCAGACTCAAGTGATCCTCCCGCGTCAGCCTACCAAAGTGCTGGGATTCCAGATGTGAGTTATGGCGCCCGGCCAAACATTTTCATTATGGTAAAATACACGTCATGTAACATTTACCATTGTAACCACTTTAAAGTGTACAATTCAGTGGCATTAAGTACCCTTCTCAGTGTTAAGGGATCATCACTCTCTGGTTCCAGAAGGTTTTCCTTTACCCCAGATGGAAACCCCACACTCATCGGTAGTCACCCCCATTCTCCCTGCCCTCAGCCCCGGCAACCATGAATCTACTCTGTCTCTATGGATTTGCCTATTCTGGATATTACATATAAGTTGAATCTTATAATACAGGCTGTTAAATATTTTATTTTATTATATTTACATTTTTGAGATGGAGTCTTGCTGTGTCACCTAGGCTGGAGTGCAGTGATACAATCTTAACTCACTGGAACCTCCTCTTCCCAGGTTTGAGCGATTCTCCTGCCTCAGGCTACCAAGTTGCTCAAACGACAGGTATGCACCACCACGCCTGGCTGATTTTTGCATTTTTAGTAGAGATGGGGTTTCACCATGTTGGCCAGGCTGGTCTTGAACTCCTGACCTCAAGTGATCCACCCACCTTGGCCTCCCAAAGTGTTGGGATTACAGGTGTGAGCCGCTGCGCTCGGCCTGTTAAGTTTTTTACATAGATATTTTCCCTACTCATGCTTTCTGAAGCACAGAGCAATTCATGGAGGGGAGATCAGGAAGCTTGAGTGAGGGTGAGGGGTTTCTGAGTGGGATGTGGAAGTGTGTACACACATGAGTGTGTACCAGTGTACATGCGTGTTGGGCTGGGCAGGGGGCTGTGAACGGGCTGGGGGTTACCTTTGGTTTGTCTGGCTCCCTGGAGTAGGCGGTGTACAGCTCTCTGAAGACTCCTTTGTTCTTGGCCTGCAGGGTCTCTTCCTTGTAGATATGATCTATCTTGGATTGCCGGCACCCGAAGACCAGGACCATGGGGCAGGGGTTCATTCCTGGGGACCAGGAAGACCTCATGTCACCAGTGGCTCTCTGCCTGAAGTGTGGGGTGGCTGAGATGCCAGGGATGGGGTGCTGGGAACTTAGTGTGCGCCATGCAGATAGAGGCTCATGAACACTGGGGCAGGCAGATGTATGTGTGAACACACGTGTAACGTACACAGCTGCTCACATGCACGCATATGCACACGCTGAGGAAGCAGGTGAAGTGTGTTCAGACTTTGGTGGACCTCCCTCCCAGCTCTCAATCCTTCCTTCTGCTCCTTGACTACTTAGGAGCTTCCTCCATCAGGTAGTAGAGCCCAGACTCTGGAGCTAGACAGCCTGGGTTGAAATCTCAGCTCTGTAGTGAACAACTTACTCAACTTTCTTTTTCTTTTTTTTTCTCTTCCTTTCTTTTTTAAGACAGAGTCTCACTCTGTTGCCCAGGCTGGAGTTCAGTGGTGTGATTTTGGCTCACTGCAACCTCCACCTCCCGGGTTCAAGTGATTCTTCTGCCTCAGCCTCCCAAGTAATTGGGATTATAGACGTGCGCCACCACATCTGGCTAATTTTGTATTTTTAGTAGAGACAGGGTTTCACCAAATTGGCCAGGCTGGTCTTGAACTCCTGACCTCAACTAATCCACCTGCCTCAGCCTTCCAAAGTGCTGGGATTACAGGCGTGAGCCACTGTGCCCAGCCACAACGTACTCAACATTGTATTTTTTTTGAGACAGAGTCTCTCTCTGCCACCCAGGCTGGAGTGCAATGGTGCAATCTCGACTCACTGCAACCTCTGCCTCCCAGGTTCAAGCGATTCTCCTGCCTCAGCCTCCCAAATAGCTGGGGTTACAGGCATCTGCCACTATGCCTGGCTAAGTTTTTGTATTTTTAGTAGAGATGGGGTTTCGCTGTGTTGGCAAGGCTGGTCTGAAACTCCTGACCTCTGCCCGCCTCAGCCTCCCAAAGTGCTGGGATTACAGGCGTGAGCCACCAACGTACTCAACTTTCTAAGCCTCTGCCTCCCTATTTGCAAAATGGAAATAACAGGGCTGTTGGGAGAAACGAATGTGAAACATTACAACCCTGCCTGGTACCTGGCAAGTACTTTATAAACGTTAGCTATTCCACTGGAATGACAGTTCCATGGGGCAAGTCTTTACTGACTGATTGATATTTCATAATCATTCCTCAAATCAATGGAAAGGTTTTCCTTTATTTTAGTTATTTTTCTGTCTTATTCACTGCTATGCCCCCAGGGCCTCTTACAGTGTTTGGCACTTATTAGGTGCTCAGTAAACCCTTGTTCGACGCATGCCACGATTTGGGTTTCTTTCCCTCTCTCTCCTCCCAAAGCTGATTTGCTACGTCTTTCACATAGCACTTGCTCTTGAATAACAGTCTTTGCAATAGTTTTATACGCACAGCCATTTGATAAAGACTAATGACTATCTTTCCCAGGATATTGAATTTTTTTTGAAGGGATCATATCTTAACAATCAAAGAAATGTCCTCTGGGGATGGAATTTCAGGCCCTGGGACAGGCTGTTTGGATGTCACCACGAACTTCAGCTGTGGGTCAGGTTGGTGCTACACGCCTGCCTTTTCTGAGGCAGTGAGGCCAAGGAGAGACACCTTGACTGTTCTCCAGGGCTGCTGAGACACAGCTGGGCCTCCCCAGGTCTGGGGGTGGGAACCCAGTGGCCGCCGGACCGTAACCCACCTTTGTGTTGGATATCGAATTGCCGCTGTTGCCAGAAGCTTCGGAAAGGGGCAATGCCGGTGCCCGGTCCAACAAGGATGCAGGGGACTTGGGGGTTCCGGGGCAGGTGGAAGCTGGGTGCTCTGGGCAAGGAAGAGGGGGTCAGAAGTCTTGCAGAGCTCAAATCCGATCAAGAACAATTGAATCTTAGGTAGACCAGGTGGCCATCTTTGGCAGACATACAGTGAGACTTATGGCTCTTCAGCCGGGGCCAGGTACCCCTTTTCAAGGTGGGAGTCTCACCGATTAGGGGAATTCCAAAAATAGGGGGTCCCCAGGGTCTGGCTCTTCCTCCATGCCCCAAGTCTTCTCACTGCTGAGCTCAGCAAATTCCAGCCAGAGTTTATCTACATTAGCACTATTGTCACTTGGGGGCGGACACTCCTTTGTCGTAGCACTGTCCTTGCATTGTAGGGTATTGAGCAACATCCCCGGCTTCCACCCACTAGATGCCAGGAGCACACGAGTTGTGACACCCAGAATGTCTTCATACATTGTCAAATGTCCCTGGGTGGCAGGTGTGGGGTGGTGCAAAAATCACTCTGATTTGAGAGTCACTTTCCTTCCCTCTTCTTCCCTTCCCTCCTCTCCCCTTCTCTCCCTCTTTTTTTTTTTGCTGGACCCTCCCCCCATTCCACCTCTTTTTTTGACGGAGGCTTGCTCTCTCATCCAGGCTACAGTGCAGTGGCGTGATCTTGGCTCACCACAACCTCCGCTTCTCAGGTTCAAGCGATTCTCCTGCCTCAGCCTCCCAAGTAGCCAGAATTACAGGCATGTGCCACCACGCCCGGCTACTTTTTTTGTATTTTAGTAGAGATGGAGTTTCATCATGTTGGCCAGGCTGGTCTTGAACTCTTGACCTCAACTGATTTACCTGCCTTGGCCTCCAAAAGTGCTGGGATTACAGACCTAAGCCACTGCGCCCAGCCCAGAGCCACTGATTTAATCAATCATGAGATCTTTAAATCAAGCAGTCACAGACTTCAGTGCATAAAAGAATCACCTGGAGATGTTCAAGGTGCAGATTCCTGGACCATGCAGTACATCTGCGCTCAGGACTCTATGCTTGAAACACCTTAGAGGACTCTGATGCCAATGGTATTTAGATCATTATCAACGGTATTGTGAACATTCTAACCTCAACGGTTGAGAAAAATGATTGGCCAAGGCCCTCTTCAGGCAGAGAAGTTAATGATCAACAAAACAGGTTAACTATAACAGGTCTAGGCTCAGCTATAGCATTTAAAACTGAGTTTCGGGGGAAAAGCTCCAATTAATGGGGGTGATTAGATTTTTCCCATCTCTAGGAAACTGGGACTGATTGGGACTGACCAGTAGAATTTGGCTAGAATTTCCACTAGCCCATAAAGTCCATGATGGTGGAGACTGTATTTGAGGGTTTTCCACGATAGCTCCAGCATCTGGCCCAGTACACGCCCAAGATAAATGTGTGTTGCATTGACTTGACATTGACCAGAGGACTTGCCTAGCTCGCTGTGCTAGTCTCATCTCGTTTCCGTAACAACTAAGAGAGATGCCAGACATTGTTCTTCCTCCTGTCTCACCCAGCCATCTCTCTAGAACCCTTCAGACTGGCCCACCTACCCCAACTTTCAACATCAATGTGCAGATTTGAGATGATCGCTCATTTCTCTCTACTTCTTACTCACCCCCTCACAAAACAGGGGACCACTTCATCAGCCTGTATCCGGTTGAGCCAGGAAGAGCACACGCCGTGGTGAATTGGTCCTTCTCCATCTAGCAGAATAACCAAGGCAGTCAGGGTCACCCACTGCTCCCAAGCACAGCCTCCCCTCTCCCTCCCTCCAATGCAGAATGCTCCCAGGCCAGTGCCAAGTTTATCCTTTGGAATTCCTCTCCAGGATCCCTCCTTCTGAAGGGGAAGAGGAAATGGCATAGCTGGGGTGACTTCGTGCCTGTGCAACTGGCCAGGGTTCTATTGGGTAGGGGTGGGTCGGATTCACATCTTTCCCTATTGAAGGTGCTTTTGGTGGCTTGCTGGCATCCTGGGACTCAGAGCTGTTTTGGGCACTGTGCATTTTAATTGCTTTATCTAGGAGGAAAAATACAGGGCAGAGCTTGGGTTATCTGACTTACAACCAGCAGGGCATGATACAGCAGAGCGCTCTCCCAGGAAATGAGTAATGGTGGCTTGTTCTAGTTACTGCTCTGGGGATACGAGGGGGCGCCATTGCAAATACCCATGTTGCCTCTTTCCTAATTCTGCTCAGGCTTGGCTCTGCCCCAGGGTACAGTTCACATGCTGTTTCGTCCCCTAGTTTTCTGGTCTTGTGGGTGAGTCTCTTCCCAGGGATTTGGGATTTAGCCTGCTGGCAGTGGTTTAGGGAGCCCTCCGGAGGCCCTTTGGGGGAAAGTGCAGAGGAGGCAGCTCTCCCAGTAACTCTGCCCACCTCGGGTGCGGTAGGAAACGATGGCCACAGTGAGGTGCACTTCATCCGGGTACATGTCTGGGGAGGAGCTGATGGAATAGTAGCGGGGCTGCAGCAGGGACAGCTGGGTCAGGAGCAGGGTGGCCGGCATCTGGATGGACGGGAACTCCTCCAGCACCTCCACGATGGTGGGGTTCTTGCCCCATTTCCATTCCTCGTACTCCTGCAAACCCTGTGCCGAGGAGAGGGAAAGACAAGCTTGAACCCAGCTGCTATATATTTCCCATGAGGACCTGAGGGGATCCAGGAAGAAGGCAAAATAAAAGTTGACAGGTGCGGTGGCTCATGCTTGTAATCCCAGTGCTTTGGGAGGCAGAGGAGAGAGGATCACTTGAGGCTAGGAGTTCAAGGCCAGCCTGGGAAACATAGTGAGACCCTGTCTCTATAAAAAGTTAAGAAAAATTAGTTGGATGTGGTGGCGGATGTCTGCAGTACCCCAGTTACTTGGGAGGCTGAGGTGGGAGGACTGCTTGAGTTCAGGTGCTTGAGGCTGCAGTGAGCTATGATTGTGCCACTGCACTCCAGCCTGGGTGACAGAGTGAGACCCTGTCAGAAGAAAGAAACAAGAAAGAAAGAGAGAAAGAGAGAGAGAGGGAGGGAGGGAGGGAAGAAAGTGAAAGAGAAAGAGGAAGGAAGGAAGAAGGGAAAGAGACAGAAAGAAAAAGAGAGAAACAAGAAAAGCAAGCAAGCAGGCAATAATAGTTAACACTTGAACAGAAATTATTCTATGCCACATTTTAATTCTCATGAGGACCTTATGAAATAGGTATTACTATTTTCCAGTTTTATAGATGAGTCCCAAACTAGCTGGTGATGCTGAGTGAAACTGACCCTTGCTCTAGACAGTGTGTCCTCAGAATATGTGTTCCGAGTCACTACACACTCCTGAAGTCAAGAGAGATGCACTATGGAAGGGAGTCATGACTCATGGGGGGAGTGGCACGCATCCAGTGCAGACCTGTGATTTGCTGGTTGCAGAGTCTAGAGATGTGTCTTTGGAGAGCTTGGGTCATGTTCATGACGGTGAGAGGCAGCCCCGGAAAATCATGTTGGGGTGTGTGGAGGACCATGTTTGGGGACATGTTGACAGCAAAGCCCAGCTGTAACCAGGCAACAGAGGAACACTCTGGAGCTCTGGAGTTATTTTTTCTTAATCTCAGAAGATGCCCTAGGCAGTCTCTGATTGCTGGCACAGAAGGCTCAGTTTCTGAGACCACAGTGCGAGTACATGGTATAACAAAGCTTTTCCTCATGTTCCTAAAGACTGTCCTGGCCGTATTAATAGGCAATGGCATCCTTGACATTGTGTCTGCAGCTGCAGGGGCAAAATGGACCAAGAACCCTGGCCTCGAAACTCTGAAACTGACATCACCTGAAACTGACATCCGTCACCCTGTTGGTGCCACGCTGGCTTCCCACAGGCTGCTTCCTGCCAATGACCAAGCACAAGAGGCCCCAGGACTCCTCCAAGACCTTGCTGGGCCTTCCTGAAGCTGCATTGCAGTCTAGAACATTCCTGTCCAACCTTCGTTCCTTTTTCTTTGCATGGGGTTAGATTTGTTTTGAGGTCTGACGGTTCTTCCAGCCTTATCTGATCCCGTTTTCATTTTCTGTCACAGGTGTTTCCCCTAATAAAAATCCTTGCTCATTTAATCTTATCTTGAAGTCTGTATTTTTTTGGAAGAAATGAACTAATATATATGGGTTATATAAAATTCTACTATTGATTGATTGATTGACATGGGGTCTTGCTCTTTCACCCAGGTACAGTTGCAAGATCATGATTTATTGCAGCTTTGAACTCCTGGGCTCAAGTGATCCTCCCACTTCAGCCTCCTGAGTAGGTGGGACTACAGGCATGTGCCGTGACACCCAGCTAATTTAATTTTTTTTGTAGAGATGGGGTCTCTCTATATTGCCAAGGTTGGTTCCAAACTCCTGGCCTCCAGCAATCTTCCCATCTCCGCCTCCCAGAGTGCTGGGATTACAGGCGCGAGCCACTGCGCACAAAATCTACTTTAAATAAGGTAAAAATGGTGCAATCTAATAAGGTACCAACAGTGCAATCTATGGTCTTTCTTCCTATTAGCCACCCTCCTCCATTAATTAAAAGTTGTAAGTCAAAATTATATTTGTAGATAGTCTGAAAAGTTAAATAACTTCGCAAAGCTTATGATTAAAAATAATGGTCTCCTGTTCTACCTCTGCCATCTGCTTCCAGCTCCCCAGAGGTAACTACTTACAGCTCTTTAAGTGTACCTTCTGGTATTTATTTTCATATTTCTAAATATTATGCACTCACTAATGAGCCTCTTCCTTGCTGCCCATCATTCAATTCCCTCTCCTGGACGGCAGAAGAAAGCTAAGCCACCCTGTGCTGGGGGCTTGCTTATTGGGAAGGACCCTCCACACTGGGAGGAGTGTAGGTGGTTCTCCTGGATAGAATTCTTACTGAGCAAGGCTTTACAGTGGGCTGGGGCAGGTGAGCCCAGGGTTTCTTTTTTTTTTCCCCGAGACAGAGTTTTGCTCTTGTTGCCCAGGCTGGTGTGCAATGGCGTGATCTCGGCTCACTGCAACCTCCGCCTCCTGGGTTCAAGTGATTCTCCTGCCTTAGGCTCCCGAGTAGCTGGGATTACAGGCATGCGCCATCATTCCCTGGCTAATTTTGTATTTTTAGTAGAGATGGGATTTCACCATGTTGGCCAGGCTGGTCTCCAACTCCTGACCACAGGTGATCCACCTGCCTTGGCCTCCCAAAGTGCTGAGATTATAGGCATGAACCACTGCGCCTGGTCTTGAGCCCAGGGTGTCTAAGCAAGGGTGGTAGATGCTACGCTTCGTTCATTTTACAATCAGAGACCTCTGATCTGTAGTAGTCCCACCTGCAGCTCCTCTGAATTGGCAAAAGCCACATGGATTTGCAGCCACATGGATGGAACCGGAGGACATCGTGTTAAGTGAAAGAAGCGAGGCACAATAAGACAACTTTTTCTTGTTCTCATTCACTTGTGGGAGCTAAAAACTAAAAGCAAATGAAGTTATGGAGATAGAGAGTAGAAGGAGGGCTACCAGGGTAGTGGGTGGGGTGGGGAAGTGGAGATGGTTCATGGGCACAGGAATAGAAGGAATAGAATCTAGGCTGGGTGCAGTGGCTTACGCCTGTAATTCCAGGACTTTGGGAGGCCAAGGCAAGTGGATCACCTGAGGTCAGGGGTTTAACAGTGAAACTCCATCTCTACTAAGAAAAAGCTACAAAAATTAGCTGGGCATGGTGGCAGACATCTGTAATTCCATATATTCAGAGGGCTGAGGCACAAGAACCCATCCTTTGAGCCTGAGAAATGGAGGTTGCAGTGAACTGAGATCGTGTCACTGCACTCCAGCCTGGGCTAGAGAGTGAAACTCTGTCTCAAAAAAAAAAAAAAAAAAAAAAAAAAAAAAAAAGGGAGAGAGATCCAAGATGGCTGATGATTAGCAGCTCGGGCACGTACCTCCCAGTGAAAGCGCAGAGAACGAGAGGACGCCACACTTTCAGACGAATATTAGTTGCTCACGGACCACGAGATTCCCAGTGGAGGAGCTCCACAGGTCGCCAGGGCGACTCTTGTGGCCGGCGTGGCGGTTTTGCTGGTGCCTTAGCACGCCAGTTCTTGGTGCAGAGTCCGGAGATTCCCGGGCAGAAAAGCACCATCAATCTTAACACCGCTGTTGTGGCCGGCTCAGTGGATTGCTCAGATTTCGGTGCAGGGAATCAACAAGTTGGACGTCAGAGACCCAGTTAGAAAGTCGGTAATTATAAAGACGACAGACGGACAAATATATAATGAAGGGAAGAAACCAGCGTAAAAAGGTAGAGAATACTCAAAATCAGAATGTCTCTCCCTCTACAGGGGATTGCAATTCCTCATCAGTAACGGAACAAGAACAAGGCTTAATAGATTACACGTGTGTTCCAATAACAGAAGCAGGTTTTAAAACGTGGGTGATAAGAAACTTCTGTGAATTAAAAGAACTTGTTCTAACCCAATGTAAAGAAACTAAGAACCTTGAAAAAAGGTTTGACGAACTGTTAACGAGAATGGACAATTTAGAGAAGAATATAAGTGAATTGATGGAGCTGAAAAATACAACACGAGAACTTCGCGAAGCATGCACAAGTTTAAACAGTCGAATTGATCAAGCAGAAGGAAGGATATCAGAAGTCGAGGACCAGCTCAGTGAAATGAAACGAGAAGACAAGAATGCAGAAAAAAGGATGAAAAGGAATGAGCAAAGTCTCCAGGAAATATGGGACTATGTGAAAAGACCTAATTTACGTTTGATAGGTGTACCTGAATGTGATGAAGAGAATGAATCCAAGTTGGAAAATACTCTTCAGGATATCATTCAGGAAAATTTTCCCAACCTGGCAAGGCAGGGTAATATTCAACTCCAGGTAATACAGAGAACACCACAAAGATATTCTTCAAGAAGACCAACCCCAAGGCACATAATCGCCAGATTTATTAGGGTTGAAATGAAGGAGAAAATACTAAGGGCAGCTAGAGAGAAAGGTCAGGTTACCCATAAAGGGAAACCTATCAGACTTACAGCAGATCTCTCAGCAGAAACCCTACAAGCCAGAAAAGAGTGGGGACCAATATTTAACATCCTTAAAGAAAAGAACTTTCAACCCAGAATTTCCTATCCAGCCAAACTAAGCTTTATGTGCGAAGGAAAAATTAAATCTTTTGCGAACAAACAAGTACTTAGAGAGTTCACCACCACCAGGCCTGCTTTACAAGAGCTTCTGAAAGAAGCACTATACATATAAAGGAACAACCAATATCAGCCTTTCCAAAAATATATCAAAAAGCAAAGAACTTTAACACAATAAAAAATTCACATCAACTAATGGGCAAAACAGCCAGCTAGCATCAAACGCCGGTATTAAACTAATATATATTTTAATTGGATAAAAAGCCAAAACCCATCGGTATGCTGCATCCGGGCCCATCTTACATCCAACAATACACAAAGACTCAGAGAGAAGGAGGAAGATTTACCAATTGAACAGAGAGTAAAAATAAACTAATAAACAAAAAGCAGGAGATGCAATTCTCGCCTCTGATAAAGTAGACTTTAAAGCAACAAAGATCAAAAGAGGCGAGGAATGATATTACATAATGGCAAAAGGATCAATGCAACAAGAAGAGCTAACGATTCTATAGATCAACGAGATAGAAAATTAACAAGGATATTCAGGACTTGAACTCAGACCCGGAACAAGTAAACTTAATAAATATTTATAGAACTCTCCACTTCAAATACACAAAACATACATTACCACCTCACACCTATTCCAAAGGTGACTATATAATTGGAAGTAAATCACTCCTCAGTAATCGCATAGCATTTCATAGGTTTAAATTAAATATTGGTTGGCTGTTTGTTATCTTCTTCCCTTATTCCTTCCTGACTACATCATTAAGTATAATTATCAGTATAAAAGAGGTTTTCAATACCCATTACTAAATTGCATTCTAGCCTGGGCAAGAAAGCAATACTCCCATTCTCTCTCCCTCTTTCTTTTCTTTTTCCCTCCTCCCCATTCTCTCTCTCTCTTTCTCTTCCTTTTTTCTCCTTCCTATTCTCTCTCTTTCTCTTTAAAAAAAAAAAAAGAAAAAAAAAAAAAAAAAAAAAAAGAATAAGATCTAGTATTTCCTAAAAGAGTGGAATTGGAATGTTCCCAGCAGAAGAAATGATGAATGCTTGAGGGCATGAACACCCCATTCAGCATGATGTGATTATTACACATTGTATGCCTGTATCAAAACATCACATGTACCCCACAAATATATATACTTACCAAGTATGCATAAAAATAAAAAATTAAAAAAAAATAAAAAAAACAAGAAAAAACCCTAATCTTTAAACCAAGGCATGGTGAGATTCTGTTTCTTTTTCTCCTAAGCACGGGCTAAGATGGTACTCATGGAAGCTCAAGGTTCCAGAGGGAAGGCAGAGTTAGAATAGCAATTTCTGTTGTAGCCAGGGACCTGTTTGATTCAAGGGATTCACTCTTTCTGCCAGGCCTTAGAACTGGGGGAAGACCAGCCACATTGGACCAGCCAATATGGTGACCTACTGCAAATAATGGCCCCCTTGGCTCAAGACTGCCATCTGCCGGAAGCCTAGTGTAATAACAGTTTTCAACCCTTTAATGACGAGGAGGTGAAAGGTGCCCTCTAGCGTTGTGCAAAGCCTGGGGACCTACCTTGCTGAGGACCAGCAGACGCTGCTTCTCCTTCTCACTGGTGGCTAGGGAGGCAAACTGCTGCAGCTGCAGGGGTGTTGGCGGCGTGGTGATGTCCAGGTAGTACTTGAAGGCCTGGAAGATGGTGCAGGGCGGGAGGCGGCACTCGTCTGTCCAGTTACTGATGACGCCTGCGGAGGTACAAGGCGGGTGAGGGGTGGGTGTGGGAGGGCTTGAGTCCAAGTTGGGGGTCCGGGTCTGCTCCTAGAGCAGACAATGGGGCCAGGGGAGCAGGGTGGCTCCACAGCCAAGCAACCCCCTAGCTCTCCACCTTCCACGCCCAGAATCCAGGGGACCTCACGTGTGCAAGAAGCAAATCCTAAAGTAATTCGGCAAAGGAATACAAAAATTAAGAAAAAAATGAAGAGAGGAGAAGAATATTACAATAGCATGACACAGTCCACTGGCATTCTACACGACGAGCCCCCAGCTGCGTGTGACAGAGACAAGCCTATTTTGGCCCCATGTGTCTTCACACGTTGGCAGCCTCTCACCCTCGAATGGGATGTTAGGGTTTGTCATTATAAACACTAACATTTATGTAGCACATTCTATATGCTGATTACTATTATCAATGTTTTATATTATTATTATTATTTTTTGAGACAGAGTTTTGCTCTTGCTGCCCAAACGGGAGTGCGATGGCTCAGTCTCAGCTCACTGCAACCTCCGCCTCCTGGGTTCAAGCAATTCTCCTGCCTCAGCCTCCTGAATAGCTGGGATTATAGGCATGTGCCACTATGCCTGGCTAATTTTGTATTTTTAGTAGAGAGGGGTTTCTTCCTGTTCGTCAGGCTGGTCTCGAACTCCTGACTTCAGGTGGTCCCCCTGCCTCAGCCTAAAAAACTGCTGGGATTACAAGCTTAAGCCACCGTGTCCAGCCTGAGTATTTCATATTATCAACTCATTTAGTCATCACAACAATCCGAGACGGTTAGTGTTATTTTTCTCCCTACTGAGAAAAATAGAAGCACAGAGAGGTTAAGGAATTTGCCCGAGGTCACACAGCTCATAAGCGTGAAGTTAGGCAGTGTGGCTTCAGACCTTGTTCGAACAACTATATTGTACTTCTTCTATACACTTTTCATCAAATATGGTCCCTATATATAAGTCTCTCCTTCATCAGGGATGCAACACCAAATAAAAAGCTCTATTTCAACACAGAGGAAGAACTGGCTGGGTTGGATTTATTTTTATTTTAGTTATTAAGTTTTTTGAGACAGGGTCTCACTCTGTCCCCTAGGCTAGAGTGCAGTGGTGCAATCACAGCTCACCATAGCCTTGAACTCCCATGCTCAAGTGATCCTCCCACCTCAGACTCCTGAGTAGCTGGGACTACAGGCGTGTGCCACCATGCCTGGCTAATTTTATTTTATTTTTTATTTTTTTGAGATGGACTTTCACTCTTGTTGCCCAGGCTGGAGTGCAATGGCATGACCTGGGCTCACTGCAACCTCTGCCTCTTGGGTTCAAGCGATTCTCCTGCCTCAGCCTCCCAAGTAGCTAGGAATACAGGTGCCCACCACCACGCCTGGCTAATTTTTGATATTTTAAGTAGAGATGGGGTTTCGCCATGTTGGCCAGGCTGATCTCGAACTCCTGACCTCAGGTGATCCACCCACCTTGGCCTCCCAAAGTGCTGGGATTACAGGAGTGAGCAAGCATGCCCGGCCTGATGCCTGGCTAATTTTTGTGTGTGTGTATATATATATATATATTTTGTTTTTTTTGTAGAGATGCAGTTTTGCCATGTTGCCCAGGCTGGTCTTGAACTCCTGGGCTCAAGTGACCTGCCTGCCTTGGCCTCCTGAAGTGTTGGGATTACAGGCGTAAGCTATCTCGTTCAGCTAGGATTTCCTAAGAGAGGGTAAGTCTCTCTAAAGCAGTGCCTTCCTAAGAGGTTTTCAACACGCTTTGACTATTTGCTACTTTCACATTCTGTCCTGACTTTACATCCTCGCTCTTTTGTAAAAGTGACGGTCATGTATCATGGTCTGCTAGGTAAGGTCACTGAGATTCCTTGTCCCTGACCCCTGAGCCCACCTGTGTTCCTGAGATGAGACCCATTTGCCTTTGAAAGTTCCTCAATATGAATTTCAAGGATGGACACTTAAGCAGCTGAAAAAATGTGGGTTCATTTCCTAGTTGGCCATCGAGCTTCCTACAGTACCTTTTGATTCTAAAAGGAGGCAGGATCAGACTTCAGCTGTTATTCGCTTGGTGGGCAATGGGCTACTAGAGATTTCCTGAGGGGTAGTGGTGAGGATGGAAAGTGCAAGAGGGTCTAGTGCTAAAGTCTGTGTCTAGTCAATGAAGGAGGGTAGCGGCCCCCTTCTCCCAAAGGTGAGCCATCGATGGCCTGGCACTGTGGGCATTTATTTGCTTGGCTGGTTGGGCCAAGGTGGGTCAGCCGTGAGAAAGGGGAAATCTTCAGTCTCACAGGCTGTCAGCGACAGAGACCCACTCTCCTGCCTGGATTGGTGATTGGGAAGAACGGATCTCTTCTTCCCAGACGGCCACTGCCTCTGCAGCTCCCTAGAGCCGGGAAGGGCCCCGGGAATGTTACCTAAAGCCGTGTTCCGCTCCTCCAGCAGCTCCACTTTCACCATCTGGTTGACCGGGGGCGCGTCCTCCAGCCGCTCGATCAGGGCACTCACGAGGTCCTCGTGGTTGCCAGGAAAGACACCCAGGTGGTCCCCAGGCTGGTATTGCAGCTCCTGATTCCCGTTGGTGTGGAGACGCACGAAGATGGTTGAGCGGCTGCAGGAAATTGCAGAGGAACCATAGGACAAAGGCCACCAGCTACGTCCCCCTTTTCTTTGCTCTTTTGTCTGTCCTTGTTGGCTGCAATTCTCCTCCTCCCATTCTTGCAGAGACCTGTGCTGATCAAGCCTGTGCCCCTATCATTCTATTACTATTATTATTATTTCGGTAAGATAGGGTCTTGCTCTGTCGCCCTGGCTGGAGTGCAGTGGCGCGATCACAGCTCACTGAAGCCTCAATCTCCCAAGCTCAAGTAATTAGCTGGGTGTTGTGGCACGTGTCTGTAATCCCAGCTACTCGGGAGCCTCAGCCTCCCGAGTAGCTGGGACTACAGGCACCCGCTGTCATGCCTGGCTAATTTTGGAATTTTTTGTACAGATGGGATTTCCCTATGTGGCCCAGGCTGGTCTCAAACTTGTGAGCTGAAGCAATCTTCCCACCTCGGCCTTCCAAAGTGCTAGGATTACAGGTAAGGGCCAGTGCCCAGCCATCATTCTTCACTGAGGCTTTTATCAAGGTCACCAGTGAACTCCTCACTGCAAATCCAATGGCTGCTTCCTGGGGCCCAGCTGGATCTGGAAGCAGTGTTGGGCATGGCTCTTCACTCTCTCCTTCTTAATTCCCTTCTTTTGGATTCTAGCACCCCATTCTCAGTACCAACAGGGGTCCTCTCAGGGTCTAGCACCTCACTGGGACCACAGGCTGCGGTGTCTCCAATCTGTGAAATTCTGTCTCTCCTAGGAATTCCCCGCCCCCCACCCACTGTGGCAACCAGGGTTCCTCCTATCGTCCGTCTCGGTAAAGGAAAAAAGACTTGGCTTTAAGCTCGGGTTTCTCCTATGCATAAATTCACCAATATTACAAAATTGAGAGATCAAAAAAGAAAACACAGAAGGAAGTCATTGATGCCTGCAAAATTATACCTTTCTGCATCGATTTTTGTGTTTCAAGTTCAGGAGGCCTGTGCTAATCAAACAGCTTTCAAGAATAAACTCTCAGAATGTGATTATTCTGGTCTTTTAAAAAGTTTTAGTACAGGCTGGGTGCGGTGGCTCATGCCTATAATCCCAGCACTTTGGGAGACCAAGGTGAGCAGATCACCTGAGGTCAGGAGTTCGAGACAGCCTGGCCAACATGGTGAAACCCCGTCTCTACTAAAAATACAAAAATTAGCTGAGTGTTGTGGCATGTGCCTGTAATCTCAGCTAGTTGGGAGGCTGAGGCAGGAGAATCACTTGAATCCAGGAGGTGGAGGTTGCAGTGAGCCGAGACTGCACCACTGCATTCCAGCCTGGGCAACAGAGTGAGATTCTGTCTCAAAAAAAAAAAAAAAAAAAAAGTTTCAGTACAGATACTGCATTTCACACAATACCTGCAAACTCTAGGATCAATCAGACTTTGAGAAATCAAATCCTTTGCACCCTTTGAGCTACGACTGCTTTTTTGGATCTGCTTTTTCTTCATTGCCAATTAGTTTTCAGTGGATAGAGATGCTTGATCCTCAACATGAAGTTTCTATATTCTCTATGGTACAGAAATCAACACTTGAATAGCCCAATGGGACTCGCTATTTAAAGGAGCTTTGGCTCAACCAAGAACCCTTTTGTGCTACAAATAGCCACCATTGTTAAAAACAGTTGAGCGGGCACATTATTTTGGGGGAGGAAGGAGTGTCAAGTATTTTCTTGAAGCAAGGCATCCCGCCTTTAGCATAGTGGAGAACTTAGTGACCATAACAGTGAATGGCAGTACTAGGGTCTGGGGTCCCACTGTCTCTCACTGGGCAGATCTTGCCCTGTCTGGGAACTGGCATGACTGCGCCTTCTCTGAGCTCACTCCGGTCTTTGGTTCCTGGGGAGCAAAGACATCACCTCCAAAGAGCTGCAGGAAGGAAATAGCAGAGGCCGTGGCCAGCAGGGGGCACTGTGGGGCTTCTAATTCGGGATCCTCCTAAGACTACCCAGAGGAAGCCTTTGAAAGGCCCGCAAATCAATTCCCGCTTTCTTCCCAGATCATCAGGATTTGCACAAAATAGAAATGCAGAGGACCCAAACTTGCTGAGCTAGCTCACGAGCACATCCACCTCCCCCCAAGTCCTCTTGAACGAGGCAGAGGGTGGCCGTGCAGACAAGGAACAGGATGGGAACGTGGCTGACAGGTGGGCTAGAAGGCGGGTCCAGGCTCTGGCCCTGCTGGGAGTTTAGCCAAGGGGACTCTGCAAACCACTTGCTGAGAACCCTGGCGTTGAATGGCCATGGGGCCCCAGGGCACCTTGCTGGGTTCGTCTCTGATGCTTTGCTGGGAAGCCGAATCTCTGGGGGATAGCATTGGCTCAGAAACCAATTATCCGAAATCTCAGTTCTGCTGAGCTTTTTTCTTTTTCTCTCTCTTTTTTTTTTGAGGTGGAGTTTTATTCTTCTTGCCCAGGCTGGAGTGCAATGGCATGCAATCTCAGCTCACCACAACCTCTGCCTCTCGGGTTCAAGAGATTCTCTTACCTCAGCCTCCCAAGTAGCTGGGATTACAGGATTTGTGCCACCATGCCTGGTTATTATTATTATTATTGTTTTGTATTTTTAGTAGAGATGGGGTTTGTCTATGTTGGTCAGGCTGGTCTTGAACTCCCGACCTCAGGTGAGCCACCCACCTCAGCCTCCCAAAGTGCTGGGATTACAGGCATGAGCCACTGTGCCCAGCCTGCAGAGCTTTCTAAGCAGATAATTTATTTTTATTATTATTATTGAGAGGAGTCTTGCTCTGTTGCCCAGGCTGGAATGCAGTGGTGTGGTCTTAGCTCACTGCAACTTCTGCCTCCTGGATTCAAACAATTGTACTGCCTCAGACTCCTGAGTAGCTGGGATTACAGGCACCTGCCACCATGCCCGGCTAGTTTTTGTATTTTTAGCAGAGACAATGTTTAACCATCACAGCCAGGGTGGTCTTGAACTCTGGATCTCAGGTGATCTACCCACTTCAGCCTCCCAAAGTGCTGGGATTACAGGTGTAAGCCACTGCACCTGGCCTATTTTTAAACGTTTTCTTAAAGCTTGGGACACTGAGAAGTACAGGGAGAGGGGAAGAGGCAATGGAACAGCAGCAGCCATGTGGGCCCTATTCCCTTCTCCCATGAGTGTCTCCTCTGTGTGATTTATTTCCAGCCACATCCAGAAGCGAGACACACACACACACACACACACACATACACACACACACGTTCATTTGGCAGTGGCTCAATGATAGGTTTGCAGATAAAATAATAATTTGCTAATGTCCAGCATTAAATGGAAAAAGACAGAAAATGCATTCTTCAATGAAAAGAGTAAATATTGTCAGCTGTGAACTACTCAAGTTAATGAAGTTCATTCATTCTACACATGTATATTGCGTATCAGGCACTGTTCTAGGCACTGGTGATGGAGTGATAGGGAAGGATGGCAAAATGCTCTATTCTCATTGAGAAGTCATTTAAAAGAGCTCAGGTGGGGTTGGTGATGTGGATGAGTGGGTGGTGATGGGCTGAGGGGAGTGGGCTATGTCAGATAGGACAGTCAGGGAGACTGGCGGAGGAGACAGTTTGGTGATCTGACACTTAAGCAGAGACCTGCAGAGACTTGCAGGCACGGCACTCCCAGGATAGGGAAGAGCACACACAAAGGCCCAGAGGCAGAGAAAAGGCGGCATGTTTAAGGAAGGGAAAGAAGGCTGAGTGTTTGTTTGGAGGGTGGGAGGGGTGGATCACAAGAGCCTCATGATGACCTGTCATGGCAAGGAGTTTGGAAGTTTCCTGAAGTCCAGCAGGAGACCACCAGACGCTGTGAAGCAGGGAGTGATAGCCTTCAATTTACGGTTTTAAAAGATTCCTGTCTGAGGACCTGCTTACATAGTAAAAGATTAGGATGGGGGCAGCCAGAAATTCATATCCTATACAAGTGGGACACCTAGTCGTAACCAATTTTTCTCGCCCTATGCAAATGACACACCTGGTTCAACCAATCTTTTGCACCCTATGTAAATCAAATACTGCTTCCTCCCCCAGGCACCTATAAAACCCTCTGTATTTCACTGCAGATCTGGCAACCCATTTCTTCAGGACCCCTCTCTGTAGCAGAGAGCTCTTTCTTTCACCTATTAAACTTCCACTCTTAACCTCAAAAAAAAAAAAATAAAATAAAATAAAAAGAAAGGAAAGATTCCTCTGTCTGCTTTTTGGAAAATGATCTTTTTAGAGAAAAGTTCAGAAACCAAGATACAAGTTGGATGGCTATTCTAGTCACTCAGATCAGAGATGCCCGTGGCTCCACTCCAGGTATTGGGTCAGAGATGTAGTTGAAAGACAAGGCCAGGGGCATCTGCTGAGGCACTGCATGACCCGTGCGAGGGAGAGAGAGGAGTGAGGATGACACTGGAGGTTTTGGCCGAAGCCACATGTTGATGTCCTCGGTTGAGATGGGGAAGGCTGGAGAGAAGCAGTTTTACTTGAGGAGAGGTGAGACTGAAGCATTTTTCCGATCAAGAACTCACCATTGTAATGTCTGCCACTCTCCCAAACATCCCAGTGCTGACCTTGACTTCTGCTGTTCTTTCTTCCTGGACCCCCGTCCTCTCTTCTGCCTTTCTAAAGCCCACCCTCCCTGAAGAGGTTCATCTCAAGTCCTGTGTTCCCTTCTTCCTCCTGACTTCGAGGACATAGCGTCTACACCCCACACATTAGCGATCCATTATGCTCTCTCTTCTGTGTCATTTGCTAATTGTTGTATGTGCATTAGAAAATTTATTTCTAGGCTGTGATGGTGACTGCGGTCACTTTTCTCTTTAGATTTTCAAGGATCATCCTCAAAAGGCTGCCTATTTCCTCATAAGCACTTTGCCTGCAATTAATGGTTTCTCTCAGGAGGATTAGTGATATTTTGGTTATGGCCTTTTGGGCCAAATAGCCCAACTTCAGCCTTGGGCAGGAGAAAATGGGAGAGTCATGCTTTTCCACTCAATTATCCTTCCTCCTCTTCTTCTTCTTTTTTTTTTAATAAACCTTATGAAGCTGGAAATGGTATTAAGGTTACAAATAGGTAGTGCTTTTAAAGCACTTTAAGCACTGGGAAGTAGGTACTCTGAAAATACAGAACATGCTTTCAGAGAGACAAACACGGAGGCACGATTGGGTCCTCGTTGTGCTAATTCATAACTGATTTTAATTCTACACTCCAGTTCTAACCTTGTTTGGAATATTCTCTGGCTAGTCACTTTTAGGCCCGTAGCTTAGAGTCAGGTACCCTTCTGGATTGGCGGGGGTGGGGGCTGATTTGGGGACTTTTGGGTCCACTTAGCATCAAAACATTTGCAAGTTTCCTGCTACTTATGTACTATGGCTTTGGGAGTAAATTCTGTAAGCTGGTCTTTCATAGTTTGTTGCTGAAACAAACTTCCAGTAGATTATTAGACCTTCTCATGCAATGCTACTTAAATCATCCTTTCCCATAGGACAGAAATAAGTAGTAAGAGACATATTTCAACTAGAGTCCCTCTCTATATCGGAGGCCATTATGCTCTGAATTGCACTTAACTAATTATTCAGAGATTAATTTCCCACTCCATTTCTTTCATGTTTGGGAGTCTAAGAATGTGGGAGCCCTGGGGCTCATCTCTGTGGATCACTTTTATCAAAGGTTTGGAAGATTACATTGAAAGCATGCACACTAAATTTGCAGGTGACATGAAGCAGGGATGGATAAAGAATACTGACTGGACCCTATGACATGCTAGTTGCTTTACGTAGCTTATTTTTAATACTCAGCAGCCTTGCAATGCTGGTGAGGCCATCTGTGTAGCCATTTGGCACACTGACTTTGGCGTCAGATAACCGGGTCGGTGTGACCTTGAGAAAGTCACTTGTATTTTTTAGCTGTCGTTGCTCCTATTTTAAATGTGTATGGTAATCGTACCTACTTCCCAGGCTGGTTAGAATTATAAAAGATTCTGCACAGAGGGCTCAGCACAGTGCTTGGAACACAGAAAGCTCTAGAAAAACATTAGCAATCTTCATAGCTACCATTCCCATTCTAGAGGTAAGGAGACAGGGGCTCAGACCACCTAAATGACTTGCCCAAGGCTGGACAGCTAGTGCATGGCAGAGCTGGGCTTAGAACCCAGGACTGCTCAACTCAAGAGCCTAATGTTTTTTCTATTTTTTTTTTTTTAAGACAGAGTTTCACTCTTGTTGCCCAGGCTGGAGTGCAGTGGTGCAATCTCGGCTCACCACAACCTCCGCCTCCTGTGTTCAAGCGATTCTCCTGCCTCAGCCTCCTGAGTAGCTGGGATTACAGGCATGTGCCACCATGCCCGCCTAATTTTGTATTTTCTTTTCTTTACTTTTTTTTGAGATGAGTCTAGCTCCATTGCCCAAGCTGGAGTGCAGTGGCACGATCTCAGCTCACTGCAACCTCTGCCTCCCAGGTTCAAGTGATTCTCCTGCCTCAGCCTCCCGAGTGGTTGGGATTACAGGCATGCACCACCACACCTGGCAAATTTTTAAAATATTTTTAGTAAAGATGGGGTTTCACCATGTTGGCCAGGCTGGTCTTGAACTCCTGACCTTGTAATCCGCCCACCTCGACCTCTCAAAGCCCTGGGATTACAAGCATGAGCCACCGCGCCTGACCTAATTTTGTATTTTTAGTAGAGACAGGGTTTCTCCATGTTGGTCAGGCTGGTCGCGAACTCCCGACCTCAGGTGATCTACCTGCCTCAGCCTCCGAATGTCCTGGGATTGCAGGCGTGAGCCACCATGCCCAGCCAAGAGCCTCCTCTTAGACATCACATCTCAAATTGATCAAACCAGGTCTGTTCATCTCTCTATTGTATAAGTAATTTTTCTAGCTCTAATGCAAGTCTTTGCATTGGTTCCCATTGAATGGAATGTTTGTCACTTTGCAGTTACAGCAGAAGACCTTTTCAAGTCTTGATTCTTTGCACAGCATAGTTCAGTGCACTGTTCTTGTGTTCAATGGGTTACCCACCTCTGTTCCCAGAGCAGCAAGGGGGTCTCTATGGCACTTTGCAATGATTGGAAAACAGCCAGTCCTTGGAATCAACAAGAGCTTGTCCTTTATTGTGGGTGGCACCTGGGAGCAGAGGTGGGTAACCCAGTGAAACAGTGCAGTGAAGTATGCTGTGCAAAAAATCAAGACTTGAAAAGGTCTTCTGCTGTACCTACAAAGTGAAAAAGATTCCATTCAATAGGAATCTCTGCAAAGACTTTCATTAGTGCGAGAAAAATTATTCATACAAGTAGAGAGATGGACAGACCTGGTTTGATTATTTTGAGACGACGTGAGGTCTAAGAACAGCAGCGACCGCTTTTAACGGAAGAGCAGAACAGCCATTAGAACCACGCCTGCGATCTCAGGCAACATTAGCGCATCCTGCTCAGATTGGTGACGGTGATAATAACCTCAGCACATTTGGCAGTGATCACATGCCCTCTACTGCACTGTGACCAGGTCTGAGAGTGACATTTCCAGCGGGACAGAGTGTGTCCTTTTACTGGAAAAAGGAAACCACATCTTAGGAAGAATGACTTGAAGCAATTAGGACCCATGGGAGATTGGTCAGTGTCGCTGGCTGTTTGTAGGTCTCTCATTTGGAAAGAAATAAACTTGTCTTAGGTGTCACCAGAGAGTAAAACTGGGTTTAAAATAAACTGCTAGGAAGACATGTTTTGGTTATATTAGATAATAAGATAATTGATTATATTGGATATTAAGCTAATTTCTAACAATTAGGACTTCAAAACACAGAGTGGGCTGTTTTGTGAGATAATGAGCCTCTCATCAACCCAAAGAAATTTAAGCAGAGTGTGGGCAGCCATTTTTTAGCACTCCATTAAAAAAATTATCCACAACAGGAAATACTTGGACTAAGTGACTTCCAGCTAAGATGCTGTGGTACAATGAGCATGTAGCAATTCTATGGGGGTGTAGTCCACTATTAAAAATTACTCAGAAAACATTTTTCTTTCGTTTTTTTTCACGAGATCAACACCACCTCTTTTTCCCACCCCTTCAGATTAGAGCTTGGGAAAAGGAAGGCAGGAAACCCAGATGCTACAAAGTAGCAAGGGGGTCTTGATGGCACTTTGCAATGTTTGGAAAATAGCCAGTCCTTGGTGACCACAAGGGCTTTTCCTCCATCGTGGGTGGCATTTAGGAGAAGAGGTGGGTAACCCAATGAACCACGGGGTTCCTACCTGGATTTAGGGCTTTGGAGGTTTTGACGGCTAAGGAGTCGGGCGGCTGAGACTCGCTTTTTGTGGACATTGGATAGACCTGTGGGGAGGAAAAACAACAGTCTTCCTGAGATGGGGTGGAATGTTCCACAAAAACTCCCCAGGTGGGGCAAGGTGGCTCACGCCTGTAATCCCAACTGCTTAGTAAGCTGAGGTGGGAGGATCACTTGAGGCCAGGAGTTCAAGACCAGCCTGGGAAACAAAACGAGATCTTGTCTCAGAATATTAATACAGACAAACCCTCTGTGGCATTTTATTCAACCTCTACTGACACTTCCACTGATCTCTGGAGTGCAGTGAGAGACAGACGAGAAGAGATGAGGCAGGCATTGGTTGGGATGGGTGGGGTGGTTGTGGGTAGTGCAGAACAAAAAGAAAATCTGGTTGAGTTGAGAAGAGGACGGTTTAGAAGAACACAGTATGTTACTAGCGCAAGACAGACATTTCCCAGCACTTGTTTCACGGACTGTGGGAGAGCAGCAAAGTATTCATTTTGGTAGGACTGCACTAAAGGGAGAGCAAAGCAATGAAGCCCGTCTTCTCTAAGCACCTTCTGGAGGTGAGATCGCCTGCCTTTCCCCCATTGTCATGAATGCCTCCCTGGAAGGGTGGTGGGAGGTACCTTGTGTGAGTTCTGGAGCTTCAGCCACATAGGTGAGGCGGAACTTGTTTCTCTTCCAGCTGCGGTCATTGCTGATGAGGGAATTGTTCGCCTTTTCAATGTTGACATCATCTCCCACACAGAAGACATCACAGGCTGCCTGTGGTGTACACAAGGCTTTCAGTGACCTCTTTCAGCCAAGTGGATCTCCTCTCCAAGAGCTCCAAGTCATGGCATATATCTCTCCATCTACCCATACATCCATCTCTCCATCCATCCACCCATCCATCTATCCATCTCTCTATCCACCCACCATCCATCTCTCTAACCATCCATCTATCCATCCATCCATCCATCCTTCTATCCATCCATCCATCCACTCACCCACCCATCCACCCATCCATCCACCCATCCATCCATCTCTTCATCCATCCATCCATCCATCCACCCATCCATCCACCCATCCATCCATCTATCTAACCATCCATCTATCCAGTAGCCCTTCCCTCCTTCCCTTCTTCCTTCCCTCTACCCTTTCATTGTCTTCCTTTCATCCATTCATCTACCCTTCCATTCATCTATCCTTCTACCCTCCCATCCATCTATCCATCCTTCCACTCACCCACCCATCCACCACCGACCCACCCATCCATCCACCCATCCATCCTTCCATGCATCCATCCTTCCCTCCATCTACCCACCCATCCATCCATCTATCTTTCCATCCATCCATCCTTCCATCTGTCCATTCACCCTTCCATCCATCCATCCACCCACCCACCTACCCACTCATCCATTTATCTTTCCATGCATGCATCTGTCCATCCATCCATCCTATATATTTTGCATGCATCTGTCCATCCATCCATCCTATATATTTTGAGTGTCTTCAATGTACTGGACACATCAGATTTGCCATTGACTTTAGGGCCTAACTTGTACTTAAGATATAATTCTATTATGTCATTTATTCCTAAAACTAATGTGTGTAGAGACTTAACATTAAAGAAGGAAGTAAACATCTTAGAATTTCCCAATCCATCTTCCTTTAAATATGTAAGAATTATATGAAGACAGAGCATATTGAATGTCTGGATGACTGCACATAGATTTTTCTTTTTTTTTTGGTCAAGCTCACTTGTTCTTCAATTTTAACAATTCTAAGAATTAATATCCTTATTTATTTATTTAAGACAGAATCTCACTCTGTCACCTAGGCTGGAGTGCAGTGGTGTGATCTTGGCTCACTGCAGCCTCAATCTCCTCCCCAAGTTGAAGTGATTCTCATGCCTCAGCCTTCCTGGTAGCTAGGATTATAGGCATGTGCCACCATGCCCAGCTGATTTTTGTATTTTCAGTAGAGACAGCGTTTTGCCATGTTGGCCAGGCTGGTTTCGAGCTCCTGGCCTCAAGTGATTCACCTGCCTCAGCCTCCCAAAGTGCTGGGATTATGGGCATGAGTCACCATGCCCAGCCAATGTCCTAATTTATTTTAAGATAAAACCACAGATAATTCAAAATAATGATTTTTGTTTGTTTGTTTGTTTTTGAGACAGAGTTTCGCTCCTGTTGCCCAGGCTGAAGTGCAATGGCATAATCTTGGCTTACTGCAACCTCTGCTGCCTGGGTTCAAGCAATTCTCCTGCCTCAGCCTCCCAAGTAGCTGGGATTACAGGCACGCACCACCATGCCCGGCTAATTTTGTATATTTAGTAGAGACGGGGGTTTCTTCATGTTGGTCAGGCTGGTCTCGAACTCGCAACCTCAAGTGATCCACCTGCCTTGGCCTCCTGAAGTGCTGGGATTACAGGCATGAGCCACTGCGCCTGGCCCAATAATGATAATTTTTAAGAGTAGCTTTTACCATTGTTTGACCTCATGTTGACTTTAAAACAATCCAGATGTTCATCAGTGGATGAATGGATTAACAAGATTTGGCACATCCATACAACGGAATATTATTTGGCTATGAAAGAGGATGAAGTTCTGATATATGCTACAATATGGAAGAACCTTGAAAACACTATGCTAAGTTAAAGAAGTCAGTCACAAAAGACCACGTATTATATGATTCCATTCACAGGAAATGTCCGGCACAGGGAAATCTACGGAGACGGAAAGTGGATTTGTGGTTGCCAGAGCTGGGGGTGGGATGGGAGGACGGGAGCTGACGGCTAAAGGGTGCAGTGGCTTTTAACAAGCCTTGCTTCTGGTGTCTAAGTCAAGGTTGGCTGGTGGAAATCAAGAAACAGAATTATCCCAACAGGTATAAAAAGCCAAGTTATCTCAACTCTCCTCGTCTGGGAGGAAATACAGGAACAGGCTAATGAACACTGCCACCCCACATGGAAATCCTTATAGCCCAGGGTCCTCAGCTTCCCCATTTGCCCCCACCTGCATTTGCTTTCAGGATGAAAAGTACCAACTGAATGACAGAAGGTTGCATGGTACCCTTTCTCCTGGGGTTGCTGATGAGAACGCATTCCAAGGCTAGGATGGAGTGGGTAAAAGTGGCAGGGTCCACATTCATTACCACCTCCCACCCCAGGATGGCCAGTTTAGTAATCCCCATATGCAGGTAAAAGGCCATGCATGGCTTATTTATACTCCTGTAGCCTTCAATTTAGAACAGCTCTGGCCAATAGGATGTTTTATCATGATGGAAATGTTCTGCACTGTACAATATGGAAACTCCTACCCCTGTGGTGACTGAGAATACAAAAAGTGGTTACTGCAACTGAGCAATGGAATTTTTGCTTCTTTTCTCTTTTTTCTTGGAGACAGAGTCTCACTATGTTGCCCAGGCTGGAGTACAGTGGCATGATCTCAGCTCACTGCAACCTCCACCTCCCAGGTTCAAGCAATTCTCCTGCCTCAGTCTCCCAAGTAGCTGGGACTACAGGCACCTGCCACCATGCTCAGCTAATTTTTCTTTCATGTATTTTTAGTAGAGATGGGGTTTTACTATGTTGGCCAGGCTGGTCTTGAACTCCTGACCTCGTGATCTGCCCACCTTGGCCTCCCAAAGTGCTGGGATTACAGGAGTGAGCCACCGTGCCTGGAAGGATAGTTTTTAAATACTGAAAAAAGATAGCAGTTTATTATTTTTATTTATTTATTTATGAGACAGAGTCTCGCTCTGTCCCCTAGGCTGGAGTGCAGTGGCATGATCTCAGCTCACCACAACCTCCACCTGCTGGGTTCAAGCAATTCTCCTGCCTCAGCCTCCTGAGTAGCTGGGACTATAGGCACACACTGCCACATCAAGCTAATTTTTTGTATTTTGGTAGAGATGGGGTTTCACCATGTTGCCTAGGCTGGTCTCAAACTCCTGAGCTCAGGCGATCTGCCCTTCTTGGCCTCCCAAATTGCTAGGATTGCAGGTGTGAGCCACTGTGCCTGGCCAACAGTTTATTATAATTTATTTTATTTAACAATCTGGGAAGTTCGCAGCCATCAGCAGTTCTAGTGCAAATTTCAGGTACAATTGGGGATTCTAGAATCTCAGTGGAGCTGTTAATGTAGTGAACCTTGCATGTAAAATACATGTATACTTTTGGTAACACAGGGATAGGAATCTCTCTCTCAAATTAACCTTATTGGTTGTGTTCTCAGCAAACTGACCTGGGTCACTCAACATGGGTTTTATTGTTCCTGATATTAGCACATGTTCCATTTTTACAATAAATTCATGATCATCAGAAGGTATCAATTAGACACACATGGCACCAGGGGCTTCACAGCCACTACAGGTTTTCTCCTCTCCATCCATTATGTTCTAAAGAAATTCTGCTTTGCTTCCCCAGGAACTTTAGTAGTTTCCTGCTGAGGCGGGGATGCAGGGTCTATCGCCCTTTTCTGTCTGGAGGAAGTCAGGAATTGGATTTTAAACCTAATTAATTAATTAATTAATTATTATTTTTTAAGAGGTGGGGTCTCACTACATTGCCCAGGCTGGTCTTGAGCTCCTGGGCTCAAGCAATCCTCTTGCCCCAGCCTCCCAAAGTGCTGAGATTATAAGCATGAACCACCATGCCCAGCCTTATTTAATTTTGTACTGTATAAATAGGTGTAGGTGTAATTCATATAACATCATTCACTGCTTAAACATGCACAATTCTGTGGCACATAGAACATTCACAAGGTTATGCAACCCTTCCCACTATCTGCTTCCAGAACATTCTCATTACCCCTAACCCCTACACTAAATTTTTTTTTTATCTATTAGCAGTCGCTTCCATTTCCCATCCCCATAACCCCTAGCAACCACTAACCTGCCTTCTGTCTCTATGGATTTTCTCATTGTGGACATTTCATATAAATGGAATCCTGCAATACATATTCTTTTGTGACTGGCTTCTTCCACTTAGCATAAAGTTTTCAAGGTCCATCCATGTTGTAGCAGGTATCATCACTTCATTCCTTTTCACGGATGAAGAACATTCCGTTGCGTTGATGTACCACATTTTATTTACTCATTCATCATATGCAATTTTAATAAGTTTAAATTTAAATGGCTATGTGTGGTTAGTGGCTACCATACTGCTTACTGACGATCTAGCACAAGAGAGTAGGCTTGTCAAAGTTGACAGACTGCCAAGATCTTCAGTTTGGTTTGGTCGAGCAACTCTATGTGTTTTTTTATGTACCTGTATACCAAATTTGAGTGAGGGATGGCTTCCTCCCAGCCTGACATTCCAAGACTGCATAACATTTTTATGGACCAACTCCTTGCCCATAATGTAGGACGTTGGATTCTAGGTAGAAAATATGTGTTCTCAGGCCACCCAAATTTGTCTGAGCTGTTTAAAGCTGCATCTAGGCTGGATACATGGGAGAGGTACTGAGGGTTTGCTCAAGTTTCTTCTCTTCTTGATGGTTTAGGTGCTGTCTTTGGGGAGCGTGGGGAGCATTACTTCTCCCTGTACGTCCATGATTACCTTGAAGACCTTCTTGGCCCAGGTCCTGAAAGCCTCTTCCTGCCCACAGAGCTCATCCCCCTCCCTCATCTTCAGGATCCTCTCCCCTCCCAGTTCTTCCAGGAGGGTGTCCACAGCATGTCCAAAGGCGCAAAAGTGAGGATACGCTCGTGAGCCGAGGCCGAACACTGAGAACCTGTCAAGGAGACAACAGAATGTTCATGCTAAGGGACTGTGGGGAATGTGGGGAGTGTCTGGTGTAATGGGCTGAACTGTGTCCCCCAAATTTCATAGAGTAAAACCCTAATCTCCTTACAACTGTATTTCCAGATAGGGCCTTTAAGGAGGTAATTAAAATTAAATGAGGTTATAAGCATAGAGCCCTGATCTGATGGGATTCGTGTCCTTATAGAAGAGGAAGAGACATCAGAGCACTCTCTCTCTTCTTCTCTCTTTCTCTCTCTCTACCTCTCTCTCTCTCTCTCTCTCTCTGTGGACATAGCAAGAAGGTGGTCATCTGCAAGCCAGAAAGAGAGACCTCACCAGAAGGCAACCCTGCTAGCACCTTGATCTTGGAGTTCTGGCTTCCGGTACCATGAGAAATTAAGTTTCTGTTTCAGCTGTCTGTGAGTTCTAGAACTACAGCCAATACCACTCTGTCTGTGCTATTTTGTTGTGGCATCCTGAATTAATATATCTGGTATCTCGAGAAGAACAGTGTTTAGCTGATGGCAGTCAGGCAACCCCAAGCTCATCTGTGGAAGGGCACTTTAAACCTAAGGGCTCTCAAGCGTTTCTCTCCCTTTCTTTTGGTCTCTTGTAAGTATCGCCATCATCCGGAGAATATTCTAATTGGTTCTAAGGAGGACAAGTTAGGGATAGCGGCGACCTGGAACCACTGGCTGTTTCTTGCATGTCCATTTCTAAGCTGGACCAATTGGAGAAATTAGCCTACGTTAGTGGAGGGCTTGAATTCTACAGGTGGCATAACTAGATTAGTTTTAAGTATGAAGATAATGAAACTATAACATAATAGTTCTCAGGGACTTGTATTAATGAAGAGACCAGAAGAAACTGTCATCAACACATCAAACAGGTTCTTCTAAAAGGAGATGAAAGAGTTATAAATGGCTGGGTATAGTGGCCCATGCTTGTAATCCCAGCACTTTGGGAGGCTAAGGCAGGTGGATCATGAGGTCAAGAGATTGAGACCATCCTAACTAACACAATGAAACCTTGTCTGCACTAAAAATACAAAAAATTAGCCAGGCATGGTGGCACACACCTGTAGTCCCAGCTACTTGGGAGGCTGAGGCAGGAGAATCTCCTGAATCAGGGAGGTGGAGGCTGCAGTGAGCCAACATCGCCACTGCACTCCAGCCTGGGCGACAGAGAGAGACTCTGTCTTAAAAAAAAAATTATTCTGGCTCGATTCCTTGTAAGGTGTATGAAATGAATTTTCTTCATAGACCCTCTGTGCATAGAGACCACCAAGAAAATGTTGGTGCTTGAACCAGTGGGGTCAAGTTCACGAGATAGTTCTCCATGTTGAGGTGAGGACACTTTGACTGACATATGGGAAATGGAGGGCTTCTGTAGGGCTGGTCTACAGCCCTTCAGACACTTTCTGCCACATTTCCAAAACTTGGTCTTGACTGTAGGTCTTAGACCTCACAGGGACAGAACAACAGGTTCATGAATGGGACAAAAACACCCCCCTTGCCCCACTTTTTAAGGTCAGAGTGTTCTTCTATAGACTGTCATCTCAGATTAACCATGGAGAGGGGCTACTTAACCTATTCCATACGGGGTCAGGCCATGCCCCTGAATCTCTTTTTCAGGGTGATGGGAACAAAATGGTAACAGATTGAGATGAGGAGGAAGGAAGAAGGTAGGAGAAGTTGGGAAGGTATTCTCCATCATTGGAGCATGAACTTGGGGTAGGTCCAGGTGCGTCACAGGTGAAGGTTAATACAGGTTAATATCCACTCCTCTCAAATCCACTCATATCATTTCATCTTCCTCTTCTTCCTTGCCCTCCTTTCCCTAGAATTCCAGAGCCTTTCCAAATAAAGTATGTGGGATTAGACAGCATTTTGCCATTTACTTCTTTTTTTTTTTTTTTTTTTTTTTTTTTTTTGAGACAGTCTTGCTCTTGTTGCCCAGGCCGGAGTGCAGTGGTGTGGCGATCTTGACTCACTGCCACCTCTGCCTCCCAGGTTCAAGCAATTCTCCTGTCTCACCCTCCTGAGTAGCTGGGATTACAGGCCCCCACAACCATGCCCAGCTAATTTTTGTATTTTTAGTAGAGATGGGGTTTCACCATGTTGGTCACGATGGTGTTGAACTCTTGACCTCAGGTGATCCACACACCTCGGCCTCCCAAAGTGCTGGGGTTACAGGCATGAGCCGCCGTGCCCAGACTGCCAATTACTCTTAACCAATGATCGTCCTGGATCTAAAAACATTACTCTTTTCTTGCAGGGTGGCGGCCTGACACGTAGACAGAGATGGGGACTGGGTGTGGGCTGATTGGAAGGGTGACGGGAAAGGGCACCCCTGCCCTAAGCCACCTGCCTCAGCCTTAGCCCACTGCAGACCTGGGAACTCCCAGCATTAGTCCTGCCTTCTGGTTAAGGTGTTTCCCGAATCTCTGTGATTTATGTTTGTGATGCCTGCCATATTTAATTACCACTGATACTGTTAATTACTCATTTGTGCTTGTGAACTTGCTTTTCGTCTTTCCTCACTAGCTCATCACTGCTATGATCTGAATGTTTGTGTCACCCCCAAATTCATAGGTTGAAACCTAACTCCCAGTGTCATGGTATTAGTGGCCTTTTTGGATTTGACTGGGTCATGAAGGTGAAGCCTCATGAATGAGATTAGTGCCCTCATAAGGGGCTGAAGAGACCAGAGTTCTTCCCCTTCTGCCATGTGAGGATGCAGTTGGAAGGTATGATCTATGAGCCAGAGAGTGGGCTCTCACCAGACACTGAATCTGCCAGCACCTTGATCTTGGACTTCCCAGCCTCTAGAACTGTGAGAAATAAATTTCTGTTGTTTACAAGCTGCCAGTTTAAGACATTTGGTATCGTAGCCCGAACGGACTAAGACTCCTGACTCTTGTTTTCACCAAGATGATGATTCAGGCAGTTGATTCATTAATGTTCTTCTTGGTGGACCTGAGGACCTAGACCACAGTCACTACTTGTCACATTTCCATCACAATCTTCAGCTTATGATTTCAAAATTCCTATTTTAAGCCTCCAAACCAGGAGTTGGCAAACTTTTTTTTGAGACAGGGTCTCGCTCTGTCATCTGGGTTGGAGTGCAGTAGTAGTGTGATCATGGCTTACTGTAGCCTCGATCTCCTAGGCTCAGGCAGTCTCCCCACCACAGCCTCCTAGTAGCTGGGACTAAAGACATGTGCCACTGTGCCCAGCTAATCAATTCATTTTTTTCATTTTTTTTTTTTTCTGTAGAGACAGGGTCCCAATGTGTTGCCTAGGCTGGTCTTAAACTAAGTGATCCTCCCACCTCAGCCTCCCAAAGTGTTGAGATGGTAGGCGTTAGCCACTGTCCCTGGCCTTGGCAAACTTTATTTTTTTTTGAGACAGAGTTTTGCTCTATTGTTCAGGCTGAAGTGCAGTGGCATGATCTTGGCTCACTGCAACCTCTGCCTCCCAGGCTCAAGCCTCACTGGAGTAGCTGGGACCACAGGTGTCTGCCACCATGAGCAGCTAAGTTTTTATATTTTTGGTAGAAATGGGGTTTTGCCATGTTGTCCAGGCTGGTCTTGGACTCCTGAGCTAGAGTGATCTGCCTGCCTTGGCCTCCCAAAGTGCTAGGATTACAGGCATGAGACACTGTGCCTGGTGTTGGCAAATTTTTTATATGTGGGGGTCAGACAGCAAATATTTTTAGGCTTACAGTTCAAGAAGTAAAATTGAAGATATTATGTAGGTACTTACAAAACAAGAAAGAAAACATTCCTGAACATTTTCAACTGATAAAATTAAAAACATAATAATAATAATTAAGCATACTTTAACACAGGTTGACTATGAGAACACTGGAATTCATTTTTTAGGGGAGAAGAGTAACATTTTCTTTATTGGGGTTCAAAGGTAACGTTTGCTACCATCAAACTAATTACAAATGTTCATTGGTAAGAAAACCCTTTATTAGCTCATGGGTTGTAAAAAATATGCAGTGACCAGGCTGGATTTGGCCCCAGGCACTAGTCTGCCAAACCCTGCCATGATAGATTTAATAAGGGAAAAATGGGTCTGAGTGTCAAACTCCAGAACTGATGTTTCAGTGTTGGGCTGAAAAAAGTACTGATGTCAAAACCTATAGAATGTGCAACACCAAGAGTGAACCCTAGAGTAAACGATGGACTGCAGCTGATAATGACGTGTCATTGTAGGTGCATCATTCTAACAAACGCACCACTCTGGTGCAGGATGCTGATAGGAGGAGAGACTGCCTGTGTAGGGAAAGGAAGATATGGGAACCCTCCGTACTTTCTGCTCACTTTGCTGTCAACTAACATTGCTTTAAAGCATAAAGCCTAGCCTGGGCACAGTGGCCTCACACCTGTAATCCTAGCACTTTGGGAGGTCGAGGCAATCAGATTGCCTGAACTCAGGAGTTCAAGACCAGCCTGGGCAACATAATGAAATCTGGTCTCTACTTAAAAAAAAAAAATTGCAGGGCATGGCAGCGTGCACCTGCAGTCCCAGCTACTCAGGAGGCTGAGGCAGGAGAATCTCTTGAACCCGGGAGGTGGAGGTTGCAGTGAGCTGAGATCGTGCCACTGCACCCCAGCCTGGGTGACAGCGAGACTCCATCTCTTAAACAATAGCAACAACAACAGCATCAAACAAACAAAAAACCATAAATCCTATTTTAAAATGTCCTGAGGGCATAATAGATGTTTTGATATCTAACAAACCGTGATCTATACTATGTACTAAGCATTGCTCTAGGTAATGATGGAGAAGGTTCCATTAGTGAAGGTCTGAGAGATCTGTGGCCAGGCCTGAATGTCCTTCCTATGGGGCAACTCACATCGGTCTTGTCTTGATCAATATCTATGAAACCAAGGGTTTGACATCCCAGTTTTCTTTCCTTCCAAGAACCCATTAAACTGAATACACAACTATTGTAATATAAAATAATTGTTCACATACTTCCTAAAATTATCTCGTAGTATGTGACTATGCCATGAGATAACGTGGGGTTAGGGCAGTATTTGTCAAATCTGACTGCATGTTAGAGTCAGTTGGAGAGACTTAAAGAAAAAGAAAAAAAGCAACACATGAGCCCAATTCTAGATCAATTCCATCAGAATCTCTGGAGATGGGGCTTGGTTATTATATTAGTACGCTGCAAACCTCTCTAGGTGATTTTGATGAACCTCCAGGGTTGAGAACCATTGGGCCATAGGGGGTTGTCTACAGAAGCTTCTATTAAGTATACACCATTGCTATTGGGAAGGGCAGCTCATTGAGCAATATCCAGGGATTGATATCTTTCAGCACAAATAATGGGGTGAACCTTGGGTAATGGGGCTCTGAGGGAGTATGTATAGGAAAAGAAGTCACATAAAGGATCAAAAATGGTGCAAGGGGAAACCAGGCAAAGTGACTTAATGGGTGGGAGAGGTTCTAGACAGCCATGCAGTTGGTTTTATGAGAAACGAATGGGCATAGAAGGGAGACTCCCTCCCCACAACAAAGAGCTCACTTTGTAACTAGGTCCAGCTCCCCGGGAACCTTGATCTTCTCTGACCCCCGACCCCGTTATCCCCTTGCTCACCTCACATTGGCCAGGGGTCCAGCACTCTCAAAGTTGTCTCTGAGGTCGGGTCCATCGCCTGATGATTTTTGGGAGTCAGAGTAGGAGGAGACGCTATTGAATCGGACCTTGTAGCTCCTGCCAAAATCAAAGAGAATCTGTGAGCTCTGGCCTGGAGCTCCCTCCTGAGGTCAACACCCTTGATGAAACTTCAAGTTACCAGTCCTGTTTCTAGGGCCTTCTCTTGTATGTTGAGTCAAACCGTAACACTCCCATGGCCTGTTTTATAATCTGCCAGCTTACTCTTGCCCACCACAGTGGTAGCTATTCATCTGCACTTGACCTTATTGGCACTTAAAAGGCTTCTAGCCATGCTTAACTCAGGAAACTTGAGACCCAAAAAGTTCAAATGATTAAATCAGTAAGAAGTCATGAACAGAACTAACTACCCTCCTAAACCATTAGACCTTGTTTTCTTGTTTCTCAAATTTTAATGTGCACAGGAATCATCCTGGGATTTCATTAAAATGCAGATTCTGATTAAGTAGGTCTGGGACCTAGCTTGGGGTTCTGCATTTCTAAGAAGCTCACAGGAGATTCCAGTGTCTCCAGACTTTAAGTAGCTAGAAACTAGACTATGCTGTCCAAGATGGCAGCCACTGGCTAAGTGTGGCTATCTAAAGTTAAATTAATTTGAATTAAATACAAGTCAATGTGGTTGGTACACTGCAAACCTCCCTAGGTGATTCTGGTGTGCATCCAGGTTTGAGAACCACAGGGTCATAGCAGGGTCCAGGTCACTTGCACTAGCCACATTTCAGGTGCTCCAGAGCCACATGTGGCTAGTGGCTGCTATCGTGGACAGCACAGATGTAGAACATTTACATCTCTGTAGAAAGTTCTTCTGGACAGTGCTGGAGCATCCCACTCAATATTGTCCTTCCATAAAGTTATGGTCCTTAGACACTTCAGGGCTGTGTCACATTTCACATTTCAAGTAAACATGAAAAATGCTCAGCACTGACACCTGGCACGGAAAGAGACTGCATTTTTTTAATTAAACTATTTTGAAAGTGAAGGAAGATGTCATCGGGACTCAAACCTTAGCATGAAAGGCTCAGGAACCTTGAGACTAAAAAAAATTCCGATTTCTCAGTTTTCCTCTAAAAGTGGTAAGTGGTGCTCTCAGGCAAGGCAAAATGAAACAAAGCAAATGCGAACAAAAAATCCGAGACCAAAGGAACGCACGACCAAAACTCCAAAACAAAACCCAAGATTCAAGAAGCAAACTCAACACACAAATCTAGTTACAAAAGATTAAAAAAAAAAAACAAGAAAAAAAAGAGAAAAAGAAGAAAAGAAAAGAAATGATGCATTCTGACAGCAGGGTTTCTAAGCTGGATGTTCTTTTAAGTTTTCGCTCCAGCATCAGGAAAGTTCTAAATATATGTAAGTGTATTTTCTGCCCTAAAATAGTCTCACATTGAGTCATGGAATATATCGGGGGTGGCTGTGTTGTTAGTGTGGGAGGCATGGTTGATGGTTGTGGGTAAAAATAACAGCACGTGCATTTGTATGAGGCTGGAGGTTTTTCCAAATGCTTTCCTCTTTGTTATTACCCTTTGACCCTGCCAGCAGGCCACAGAAGTGGGTAGGGCAGAGATAATTTCTCCCCATTTGGCAGATGAGAAAGACCAAGGCCCACAGAAGTGACTTGCTCAAGGTTACTCAGTGAGTTAGTGACACAGCTCGGGTTAGAACTCGGGTCTCCTTGAGACCTAGATGTGTGTGTGGCCTTGGATGCTCAGGCATTGGGCATGCATGCACATATTTGCACACGCATGCATGTACACACATGTGCACATACACACACATACACACTCTACCTGTGCTGGCTGTCACGGGCTGCAGCCAGACCATGGACTTCTGTGTCACCATGGGGGAGGGGAGGCCCTTTACGGGGAAAGAAACGCAAGGGTTCCGGGTACCTAGAGGGGAGAATCGATGGTGCCCTATCTCTCCCTGAAGGAGGGGTGAGAGGGAACCTGCTAGGAGGCCACCCAGGATGGGGTGAGAAGGAGAGCGGTGGGGAGAGTGAGGACTAAGACGCTGGAGGTGGGCGTAGAACGAGAGCTGATCACAGGAACTCAGCAACAGTCTGAGTATCAAAAGTATGTAAGTCTGGCAGCACGTTCGCTGAACAAAGAAAATCAAAAGCGATTTTCTTTCTTTCTTTTGTTCTTTTGAGATGGAGTCTCGCTCTGTCACCAGGCTGGAGTGCAGTAGCGTGATCTCAGCTCACTACAACCTCCACCTCTTGGCTTCAAGTGATTCTCCTGCCTCAGCCTCCCAAGCAGCTGTGATTACAGGTGCACACTACCATGCCCAGCTAATTTTTATGTTTTTAGTATAGATGGGTTTCACCATGTTGGCCAGGCTGGTCTTGAACTCCCGACTAAGGTGATCCTCCTGCCTTGGCCTCCCAAAGTGCTGGGATTACAGGTATAAACCACTGTGCCTGGCCTCAGAAGGGATTTTCTGCTTAGCACAGTCAATAAACACCACAGCACTTGATGTTCACCTTCAGACACAGGGATCTGCTCCCCGCTGGAGCAAATACTGAGTTGGCCTCATTGAAAGGCAGCTTGGTGTGCACACACTGTATGTTCTATACCTTACAGGGGATGCAAGGGCTTTTCAAAGGTAATTAAAAAATTTTTTTTTGGCCAGGTGTGGTGACAGCACTTTGGGAGGCTGAGGCAGGCGGATCACTTGAGGTCAGGAGTTCAAGACCAGCCTGGCCAACATGGTGAAACCCTGTCTCTACTAAAAATACAAAAATTAGCCAGGTGTGGTGATGCATGCCTATAGTCCCAGCTACTTGGGAGGCTGAGGCTGCAGAATTGCTTGAACTCCAGAGGCAAAGGTTGCAGTGAGCCGAGATCAAGCCATTGTACTCCAGCTTTGGTGATAAGAGTGAAACTCCATCTCAAAAAAAATCATTTTTTTTAGAGACAGGGTCTTGCTCTGTTATCCAGGCTGGGATCCCATGGTATAATTATGGCTCACTGTAGCCTCAACCCCCTGAGCTCAAGTGATCCTGCCTCAGCCTCTGGAGTAGCTGAGACTACAAGTGCACACCATCATGTCCAGCTAATTAAAAAAATTTTTTTTGTAGAGATGGGATCTTGCTATATTGCCCTGGCTGGTTTGAACTCCTGGTTTCAAGCAATCCTCCTACCTCAGCCTCCCGCAGGACTAGGATTATAGGCGTGAGCCACCATGCCCAGCCATCAATGGTAAGTTTGATTAGATGCTTTTTTACTTTACCAAATACCTTTAGAACTCAATCCCACATTAGATGCAGTTCCATTGCAAACATATTTTTGACTACAGGTATGTTTTGTCTTATGAGGTATCTTATCTTTTGAACTCAATTTCTACATTAGCTTCGACTTCACCCTGAGCATCAGACAGTAAGCTTCTAAGGAAAGAAGTTCCATTCTTTGATTTTAGCAACTTTTTTTTTGGACAGGTCTGGCTGTTCACGCTGGCCTCAAATTCCTGGGGTCGGGTAATCCTTCCAGCTCAGCCTCCAGAGTAGCTGAGACTACAGGCGTGTGCTACCATGCCCGACTGCCTTGCACTGATTTTGAATGTAGGTTCCCAAAGAGGGAAAAAGAATAAGAATATATTTACAAGTGCTCTTACATGTAGTTTCTGATTTGATTCTTACTAATTAGAAAGTCAAGGCAGGTGCCATAATCTCTATTTAATAGAAAAGGAAACTGAGGCACACGGCTGTGAAGTGACTCAGAAACCAAAATATTGGCCCCAGTAGACTGCAGACACCTCACAACTAAGACCCATCACAAATGGACATCAGATTACAGCCACCGTCCAGAACTCAAATGTGAACACCAGGTGCCAAATGTCAATGTCCAGTTACCCTCAGGGGATGGTGGGTGACGTCGGAGGGGTCATTCACTTACTTCCTTTCTTCCTGCACAGAGTTGGGGTGCCTCATTTCCATCAATGCACAGCCGAATTTCTGGAGGCCAAAATAGATGGGTGAAATTAGCACATCTTAGTAAGTGGGAAATCAGGTCGGGCACTGAGGATCTGGGGTCCTGGCTGTCAAAGAGGAGACTGATGCCCGGAGGCCAGGATGTCAAGAGAGGTCAGGGGCTCAGGCTGGACAGTAATGCTGGGGTTGCAGACGCAGAGGATACACTTGCTGTTTAAACGACTACAGGTGTGGACTCCCTACCCCCAGCACACAACTTCCCTTTGGAGGCTTCTCTCTATAAAAATATTGTCCCCACATCCCTCATCTACAGCAGAGGACATCAAGCTCATGATTGGAGCAGCCACTGCAAACAAACAGCTGACTTAGGTGACAATATTTTCACCAGGGACTTGCTAACTAGTCACCAGTAGACTGAGGACTAGGAACTGTCCCATCTTTGGATAACTTGGATTCAAATGGAAATTACTGGCTTTGAGGCTCTGGGAGGGTTTGCTACTGAACAGCAGGTATGGGAAGAGTCTCCATTGTGGCCCCCTCCCTCCCAACGATGGAACCACACTCTTGAACAGGTAAAAGCTCATCTCACCTCCCCATTCTCAGGGGGATCTCCGTTGCCAAAGGTGCTGGTAACCACAAGGACCAGAGTTTCATGTTCCAGGTGCACGATGTCATATTCTTCCATGGACATCACCTAGGTGGGTGGGGGCACAGGTATGGGGTGGGAGAGGGAGAAGGGGATGAGGAGAGAAAAGAGGTGGGAGAGACAAAAAGTGATGGGGGAAGGAGAAAAGGAGAGAAAGGAAAAATGTGAGTCATTTGGAGTCATCTCCTTTGGAAGGAGAACCAAAAGATCTGGGGTGTTAACAATTCAATGGGCTCAAGTGTGTAGAACTAAATGCTTTTTGGTAGTGTGGGAACTTACTATGATCGCTGTGGCCTGAAGGATTGTGGAGAGTCTGGGGGCAATGGTTCAAGAGGTTGGCAGACACTAGAGACAGATCTGGATGGAATCCCATGGGATGGTCCCGGATTCTTCCTGACCCCAGTCAGGCTGGGAACGACCCGGCTAGAGCTGACCAAATCTTCTCAACGTCATCTCTAATCCTTCCCCCAGCAGTGGGAGCACCTGGCTAAACCAGTCTGAGATACCTGTCTTCTGGAAAGATGATTGCCCTGTGTCTCATCATTGTCTGAGCAACATATCTCAAAATAGGTTCTAGAAAATCCCAGTCTCCTGAGATGCTCCATGAAAACAAGAGATCCACAGTCAAATATATTTGGGACACATTTATATCCTATCCTCGCCTCTTTTGGAGATTATAACACATGGTTACAGATTACAGGCTCTGAGAAGTCCTGTAACAGCAATGAAAACCATTGAGCTGTACTTCATGCAAAGCTTCCCAAACTGACCTCGGAATGGTTTCTTATAAACCCTCTAACATTTTGCACTTAAGAGGGAAATTTCATTTTGTGACTCCTGGACTCCTGAAGGGTTCATGGGGAGAGGGATATCACAGTCCCCTGACATGTATGCCGATGTCACACACAAATGACATGTGTGTGAGCTGATAGGCATCATCAGGTGTGTTTTCATCCTTTGCTGAAGCCTTCTTCTCTGTTGACTTCTCTTTCTCCCCATTCCTGCCTTTATTTACCATGAGAAGCTGGGGGAGCTACTGCTGCCCCCACTTACCTTGGCATCAAAGGCATGTTTGAAGATCTCACACAAGGTCTTGGCATAAGCTTGCGATTTGCCTGTCTCTGTGGCATAGAGGATGGTCGCTTTGACTCTCTTGGCCATAGCTTGCCCCATCAGTTTGGCCGAGAACTTGACAGCTCTGGAGGGAAGAGGATGGAAAGGAAAAATGGAAAACAGAACAGGGGAGAGAAGATGCTGGATTAGGACTTGCGTGCAAGAACCAAGATCCATGAAATATAACAGAAGAGAACTCTTTTGATCTTTGATGGCTTAAGGGGTTTCCTCAAAGACACTTGAAGCCCTTGAGTTCAAGCACCGTATTATTAAAGTATTAGTAAATCCTTTATTTTATTTTTTAACTTCTCTAGAGATAATGCTGGATATTAAATCCTCTATTAAATCCCACCAGAGCAATTAGTCATGAGTGAAAAGGAGTAGTTTTATTAGCTTGGCACTTGATTGATCCCAGGCTTAAGAACCTTGGTTTGCCAAGGATTGCCTCAAAAGATGATTATTCATCCATTTCCTCTCTCTTTCATTCATTAGATATTTGCTAAGTGCCTAACTATGTGTCAGTATTGCTGCAGGAACTGGAGACCATAGAGAACATAGCTATGGAATGCAGTGACATGGGGCTCATATTCTTTTCTTTTTCTTTCTTTTTTTTTTTTTTTGAGATGGAGTTTTGCTCTTGTCACCCAGGCTGGAGTGCAATGGTGCAATCTAGGCTCACTGCAACCTCCACCTCCTGGGTTCAAGTGACTCTCCTGCCTCAGCCTCCCGAGTAGCTGGGACTACAGGTGCATGCCACCATGCCTGGCTAATTTTTTGTATTTTTAGCAGAGACTGGGATTTCACCATGTTGGGCAGGCTGGTCTCGGACTTCTGACCTTAGGTGATCCACCTGCCTCGGCCTCCCAAAGTGCTGGGATTACAGGCAGGAGCCAGCATGCCCGGCCATGGGGCTTATATTCTAATGTGTATGTGTATGTGTATGCACATGTGTGAATGAGAGAGAGAGAGAAATGAATCACTAATAAGCCACCAGGCATTGAGTTTGATGGGGTTTTAGAGGTTTATAGATCCACAAGGGAAGGACCAGGTCTGGCTTATTCAGCAAAGCATGTCTAGGGTCTTGCACAGAGCCTGATATCCAATAGGCACTAAATAAATATTTATCAAAAGAAGTTATGGGATGGGCATAGTGGTTCATGCCTGTGAGCCTGGCACTTTGGGTGGCTGGGGCGGGAGGATCACTTGAGGGCAAGGGTTTGAAACCAGCTTGATCAACATAGTGAGACCTTGTCTCTACAAAAAAGAAAATAAAAGTTATGAATTTTAAAAGATGCTGCCACGGATACCCTGGGGAGTCTGAACATCAGATGCAGCCTCTTTCTAGCTAAACAGAGAAGCCCAAACCAGTGTCTCTTCCTTCCCCTCTACTGGGCAGGGCGAGTTCCGGGGGCATGTAGCAGACAGGACTGAGGCTCAGGAATACCCGGGCTTGACTCCTGAACGAGCCTCCCTGTTGTAAGTAGGAATCTCCGTGCAGACAAATTGCTAATTTCCCCCCACCTGGGATTAGCGGCGTTAAGTTCATTATTTTTTAGAATCAGGGAAACGGCCCACGCTGCAGGAAGACTTAGCTAACGGGAAGAAACAGACAGAAATAAAAGGTACCTGGAGGGTTCCCTTTGAATAATTTGAGCATAAAGATGCATCTATAATTAATTCCCATTGTTACTACCCAAAACTTAATAGTGCAATTAATGTCTTAGATTTCTCCCTCCCCTTCCTCCCCAGAGACAGTAGCTGAACTGAAGCCAATGATTGCCCTCCCTGAGAATATCTGAGATAGTCTCGTTAGGGAAATGGTGGCTGATGATGTGTTCTTGTTGGCTGGGGGATGGGATTAGGGTGGAAGGGGAGAGAGAGGGAGAGAGACAGAGAGAGATTCCATGGGCTCTATTAATGGAGGCAGGACATGGGGTTGAGTCCCTTGAAGACCCACCAGTGTCTTGCCTCTGGGGCCCAAGGCTTAGATGGCACCTATTGTACAACTAGTTATCATACACAGAGAATTCTGGACCTCAGGGAGTTGGGGAAAGAGAGTAGTGTCTTCTGAAAAAAAGCTCCAAACAGTGGTCTATGCTAAGTGGATCAGTGGGGTTCTCTTTTTTGGGGCAGAAGGCTGGAATCCCCATTAAATCAACTTAGTTAACCCACCCTACTTGTCTGCTGGTCTCCTGCAGTCAGGAATTTTTCAGAAAAATCACTCCTCAGTAGTCTCAGGCCATAACTCCCTTCCTTCCCCTCTTTGCTGAAACTTTGTTCATTTCATTCTTTTTTCAATTGTCACCTCGTGTAAGAAGCCCTCCCCGACCTCCCAAACTCCGTGAACCATTATTATTTCCAGGAACCATTTCTCGATGGTACCTTTTGCAGTGGCCATGTTTCCTGTATTTATTGATTCTTTGACAAAGGAATGGCTGTGAGCTTCCTGACAGCAGGGACAGTGTTCGTCTAGCTTGCCATGATGCCCCTGGAGTCCTGCACAGTGCCTGACAGAATCTGAGCAGTTAGGACTACAGGTGTGTGTCACAACACCTAGCTAATGAATGAATGAATGAATGAGTAAAATTAGAGGTCAGCCCTGAACGAGGGTGCTCTCTAGGCAATAGTATGCTGGAGCCGACTAACTCTAGCTCCTTTCTACTCTGGGTTCTGTGACTTCCTAGGCCAGGTGCAGTAGCTCACACCTGTAATCCTAACACTTTGGGAGGCTGAGGAAGGAGGATCGCTTGAGGCCAAGTGTTTGAGACTAGCCTGGACAACAAAGTGAGACCCCTCCAGCCTGGGCAACAGAGTAAGACCCAAGAAGAAAGAAAAGAAAAAAAAGAAAAGAAAGAAAGAAAGAAGGAAGGAAGGAAGGAAGGAAAGAAAGAGAGAAAAGAAAAGAAAAAAGAGAAAGAGAGAGAAAAAAAAGAAAAGAAAAAGAAAGAAAGAAAGAAAAAGAAGGAATTGGTCATAGGGAGAATATTTACATTATGGAAACTGGCAAATATTAAAATCAAGGTGGCCGGGCATGGTGGCTCACACCTGTAATCCCATAACTTTGGGAGGCCAAGGTGGGTAGATCACCAGGTAAGGAGATTGAGACCAGCCTGGCCAACATGGTGAAACCCCATCTCTACTAAAAATATAAAAATTAGCCAGGCATAGTGGTGGGCACCTGTAATCCCAGCTACTCTGGAGGCTGAGGCAGGAGAGTCACTTCAACCTGGGAGATGGAGGTTGCAGTGAGCTGAGATTGCACCATTGTACTCCAGCCTGGGCAAGAGAGAGACTCCATCTCAAAAAAAAAAATCAAGGTATTACTATTACTATTATTATTATTAGGAGGGCTGGTTTGCCAACACACCACTGCCTCCAGGACAAGAATTTAGGAAACCGGGGTGAGGAAAGTGAGGCTGAGAAGAAGAGTTGAAACCACATTCACAGCTCAGACTCAGATATAAAGAAGGCACAGGGGCTGGAGAAGATGGCTCACACCTGTGATCCCGGTACTTTGGGAGGCCAAGGCAGAGTGAATCACCTGAGTCAGGAGTTCGAGACCAGCCTGGCCAACATGGCAAAGCCCCATCTCTACTAAAAATATAAAAGATTAGCCTGGCGTGTGCCCTCGCTTACAGAGAGGTCAGAGGGCACAGGCATCTGCCCAGCCCTCTCCTCTCCTCCAAGCTCTGAGTTTGTGGGCACATCCACCTGACTCGCCCACTGCAGGAAACTTACTCTGCCAGCTTCTTGAAGCCGATGGCTCGCCGCTTTGTGGGGGTCCCGTTGGTGCCTTTCCAGACGTGGGTGTTCCAGGGATCAGGCTGGGAAGAGAGGAGAGGGCTATGGTCACTCACTGCAGTGAGGGCAGCTGGCTCCTGCTGGGGATGCTCAGGACCCCTTGGGGCTGTGGCTGCCTGACCTTCAGCCCCTGAAGGGAAGAATTCTGCCCAGTGGTGACCGCCTTGGGAGTAGGGATGCGGGTGGGGTCCTTTCCCAGTGGGTGGTCCGGCCTTGGCAGTGTCCTACTGGCTCTTCCCCCTCGGCCCCCAGTCCCTCTCAAACTCTCTTCTTGTGACCCCTGACTACTCATTCTCATTTCCTCTCTCTCTCTCTCTCTCTCTCTCTCTCTCTCTCTCTCTCTTTCTCTCTCTCTCAAGAGATGGGGATCTCACTCTGTTGCCCAGGCTGGAGTGCAGTGGTGTGATCATAGCTCACTGCAGCCCTGACCTCCCTAGCTCAAGGGATCCTCCTATCTCGGTCTCCCAAATAGCTGGGACTACAGGTGTGCACCACCACACTCAGCTAGCTTTCTTTCTTTCTCTCTCCTTCCTTCCTTCCTCTCTCCCTCCCTCCTTCCTTCCTTCCTTTTCTTCCTTCTCTCTCTTTCTCTCTTTCTTTATTTCTCATCTCACTCTGTTGCCCGGGCTAGAGTGCACTGGCTTGATCTTGGCTCACTGCAACCTCTACCTTCTGGATTCAAGTGAGTCTCCTGCCTTGGCCCCTTGAGTAGCTGGGACTACAGGCACACACCAGGCTAATTTTTTATATTTTTAGTAGAGATGGGGTTTCGCCATGTTGGCCAGGCTGATCTCGAACTCTTGACTCAGGTGATCCACCCGCCTTGGCCTCCCCAAGTGCTGGGATCACAGGTGTGAGCCACCGTGCCCAACCTGCTAATTAAAAAAAAATTTTTTTTAGAGATGGGGTCTCACTATGTTGCCCAGGCTGGTCTGAAACTCCTGGCCTCAAGTCACCCTCCTGTCTCAACCTCCCAAATTACTGGGATTACAGGCGTGAGCCATCATGTCAGCCTCATACGGTCTCTCCTGTTCTTTCAGCTAGACCTGTATGGTAGCCAGCAGCCACATGTGGCTATTGAGTGTCCAGACCACTAGTCTGGGTTGAAATGACCCTAAATGTGATACACACACCAGACCACCAGACACAGAACACTTAATATGAAAAGAGGCAGGGACAGGGCAGGACCTGGTATTCGAAGGAGGGGGTGAGCCGGTAGTTGAGCATCTCCTGGTGGAACACAGGGGTGATGCTTCCGGACATGGGGGGCACGATCCACACCCAGTCGGCAGGGCAGCCTCCCCGGGAGCGATACTCATTCTCCATGTGCTTAATGAAGGACTCGGTGGCAGAGTGATGGTCAACAATGGTCACTTTGTCGCTCTGTGGGAGGAGAGGGGACGGGGTCAGGAGGCATGAGAAGCTGGGGTATTGTGAGGACTCCCTTCCCCACAGAGCAGCATTTCCCAAAGGGAGGTCCCTGAGTTGGTTTAGAGCAGTGTGAACGGAAACGGTGATTCTCCTCGCGTTTCTCATCCAGTCCTTCTACTTAGACTCAGGAGAAAGTCTTCGTCTGGTGGTATGGCGTCTTTAACACCTTTCCTGTGGATCTTGCCAATCTTCCTCTCTCCCATCCCACCCCCCACACTTTTCTTTCTTTTTAAATTTTTCTAGGTTTTGGGGGAACAGGTGGTATTTATTTGGTTACATGCGTGGTGATTTGTGAGGTTTTGGTGCACCCATCACCTGAGCAGTACACACTGAACCCGATTTGTAGCCTTTTATTCCTCACCCTTTCCACACTTTCCTCCTGAGTCCCCAAAGTCCACTGTGTCATTCTTATGCCTTTGCATCCTCATTGCTTAGCTCCCACTTATGAGTGAGAATATACGATGTTTAGTTTTTCATTCCTGAGTTGCTTCACCTAGAATAATAGTCTCCAGTCTCATGCAGCTTGCTGTGAATGCCATGAATTCATTCCTTTTTATGGCTGAGTAGTATTGCATTTTATATATATATATGTAGTTTGCTTGTTTATGTGTTTACCCATACATATATATATATGGCTGAGAAGAAGAGTTGAAACCACATTCACAGCTCAGACTGTGAATATATATATGAATTTATATATATAAATTCCATCATATATATATATATATCTCACCTTTCTTGTCAATCATATATATACACACACATACCACAGTTTATTTACTTGTTGACTGATGAGCATTTAGGTTGGTTCCACATTTTTAGCAATTGCGAACTGTGCTGCTATAAATGTGTGTGCAAGTATCTTTTTTGTATAATGACTTCTTTGCCTCTGGGTAAATACCCAGTAGTGGGATTGCTGGATCAAAGGTAGTTCTACTTTCAGTTTTTTGCTTTTTTTTTAGACAGGGTCTCATTCTGTCTCCCAGACTGGAGTGTAGTGGCACAATCTCAGCTCACCGCAACCTCTGCCTTCCAGGCTGAAGCGATTCTCCTGCCTCAGTCTCCCAAGTAGCTGGGATTACAGGCACATGGACTACTGCCTGGCTAAGTTTTGTATTTTTAGTAGAGACAGGCTTCACCATGTTGGCCAGGCTGGTCTTGAACTCCTGACCTCAAACGATCCATCTGCCTCAGCCTCCCAAAGTGCTGGGATTACAGGTATGAGCCATTACGCCTGGCCTACTTTTAGTTCTTTAAGGAATCCCCACATTGTTTTCTGTAGTCATTGTGCAAGTTTCCATTCCCACCAGCAGTGTAGAAGTGTTCCCTTTTCGCCGCATCCACATCCACATCTATTATTTTTTGTTTATGGCCATTCTTACAGGAGTACGGTGGTATCACGTTGTGGTTTTGATTTGCATTTTCCTGATAATTAGTGATGCTGAGCATTTTTTCATGTTTGTTGATCATTTGTATATCTTCTTTTTTTATTTGTTATTTATTATAGAGGCAGGGTCTCACTGTGTTGCCCAGGTTGGTCTCAAACTCCTGGCGTCAAGCGATCCACCTGCCTTGGCCTCTCAAAGTGCTGGGATTACAGGCGTGAGCCACTGCATCCACTGCCCCCCCACTTTTTGTAAATAAGAGGAAGTATCTAGCTACGATTGCTCCATTTTGTTCTCCTGGTGTTTGCTTGTTTATATATTTAGTATTACAATTACCTTATATTTATGGCAAACAGTGCTGGCTCTCCATTCAGAGTGGTGATATGAAATCTTAAAATACACATTTTTAAGTAATAAAGATGAGTCGATTAAGAAATAAAACAAGTCCATCACAGCTGAGATGGGTGGGGGTGGACTGGCTGTCAGGGAAAGCTGGCCCTGGGGCCTGCTGTGGTTGATGGGTTTGAATTCACATCTTGTCCAAGCGATGTTTTCTCTCTCTGCCCACCTTGTCCCCTTCCTGCACTTTTCTGTTTTCATTATTCATCTTTGTTTTTGTTTTTGAGATGGACTCTTGCTCTTGTCACCCAGGCTGGAGTATAGTGGCCTGATCTCAGCTCACTGCAACCTCCATCTCCCAAGTTCAAGTGATTCTCCTGCCTCATCCTCTGAGTAGCTGGGATTACAGGCATGCACCACCATGCCTGGCTAATTTTTTATTTTTAGTAGAGACAGGGTTTCACCCTGTTGGCCAGGCTAGTCTCGAACTCCTGACCTCAGGTGATCCGCCCACCTCAGCCTCCCAAAGTCGTGGGATTACAGGCATAAGCCACTGCGCCCAGCTAGTTTTCATTATTCATCTCACTCACATCCCTATTGTCTCTGGCTTGACAGACTTCATACCAGTTCATCAGGCCATATGCCATGCTCCTGAAACCTCATTCTCTCTGGTTAAGAGAGAAGGGAGGTGGCCACTTTCCCTCTTGCTCTGTCTCAACTTTTCCCTTCCCTTTGACATTCCTCAGTGCACCCACTCCATCCACATCTGACATGGGGACCTATGGCTTCTATTCCTATCCACCCACGGCTTGATTTAATACCTTAATTCTGCTGGCCGTGTGTGCCTCTCACGTGCATGTACGGGGGTCTAGCTGCCCAGACTGGAAGACCCCAGAAGATAGTGATGGTCCCTATTATAGACAGCAACTTCTATTCTCCAGGTCTCCTGGTTGGGCCAGAAGAATCCTATTTGATGCCCATTGTCCTGGCATAGTTACTACTAGCATCCCCCTCTGGCTCTCAAAAGTGTTGTGGTGGCCGGGCGTGGCACTTTGGGATTCTGAGGTGGGTGGATCACCCGAACTCAGGAGTTCAAGACCAGCCTGGCCAACATGTTGAAACCCTGTCTCTACTAAAAATACAAAAATTAGCTGGGCATAGTGGCGGGCACCTGTAATCCCAGCTACTCAGGAGGCTGAGGCAGGAGAATTGCTTGAACCCGGGAGGCAGAGGTTGCAGTGAGCCAAGATCATGCCACTGCTCTCCAGTCTGGGTGACAAGAGTGAAAGTCTGTCTCAAAAAAAAAGTGTTGTGACTTAGCTGATACATTTTCCAGCCATCCTGCTACAATGCCATTTAGCACAGCCTCATGCATTTAGGACTCTATATGTTTCTGATGATGTTGAAGAGTATTTGTCTCTGTTATGTGATAATCTGAGGCCCTAAGAGATGACAAGACAGAGAATGCCTCTTGTTTGAATTCTAAGGAACTCTAAGCAACAAGACAGAACACTCCCCCTCCCCCTGCCAACATCTGTTCATCTCTTCATCAAATGGTCTCCACCCAAGGTCCACACTGGAGAGGAGGGCATGCAGGATGGAATATAGACCATGCTCCTGGACACAATCCCCCCAAGGGTGGTGGCTGGTAGTGAGGTCTCTTGACCCTCTGCACCAAGGCTCTGAAAGGTTTGAGCTCCCATTTGAGGCTTGCCCCTGGTGGTGCAGGCCCTGGTGTTACCTGGAAGCTGTAGAGAACTGCGATATTGATCTCCACCAGTGCCTGGTCCTTCCACAGGGAGGATGTCTTCCTCATGTCTAAGTTCATCTTTTTGGCCACTTCCTGAAAGAGGAAGGAAACACAGATTTACAGGCTGGGGTATCTCTGGATTTCAGATAGAAGATGGGCAGGGCTAGTGGCATGAAAGAATTTCTTTTCTTTTCTTTTTTTTAAATGGAGTCTCACTCTGTTGTCCAGGCTGTAGTGCAGTGGTGTAGTCTTGGCTCACTGCAACCTCCCCTTCCTGGGTTCAAGCGATTCTCCTGCCTCAGCCTCCTGAGTAGCTGGGACTACAGGTGCCTGCCATCATGGCTGGCTATTTTTTTGTATTTTTAGTAGAGACAGGGTTTCAACATGTTGGCCAGGATGGTCTCGAACTCCTGACCTCAGGTGATCCGCCCGCCTCAGCCTCCCAAAGTGCTGGGATTACAGGTGTGCACCACCACGCCTAGCCTCTGGAGCATTTTAACAGAGATCTAGATCTGTGAGTGCATCACCTGCTTTGTAGTGGGAAAAGCTCTTCATCCATCCTACTCTACCCGCAGAGAGGTCACAACTTAGAATTTAGGCCATTTGTGTTTTGAGCTCATGAGGCCCCTGCCAGACTCCATCTGACAGATAAGAAAACCGAGGCTTAGAGAGGTGCCTCGACTTGTCCAACATCCACAGAAGCAGCTAGTCTCAGAGCTGGAGCCCAGGGAGATGGCTAATGTACAAAACCTCAGAGCTGCTCTCCAAGCAGCTGAAGCCTTTGGCAAAATTACTTGCAAAAAAAAGGAACCCATGACATGCATGTTATAGCTAAGGCAGAAGCAGGAGCTGGTGTCAGGAGCAGGGAAGACCCAACAGCAAGTGCATTAATTAAAGCCTGCTTTGCACTTCTGCTGTCAATACTAGTCACTGGTGGGAACCCAGGTCTCATTATGGGGCTAGAATGAAGCAATTTCTTGGGCTTGGGTAAACTGCTCCCAGACCCAGCTGTCAATGTTTATACATAATGGCAGGTGGAATTGGAGGGTCGGGTGGGAGAGAGGCTCATTTCAGTTACCCGGAGACTATTTTTTGCAACTGAAATGTAAGCAGAGATCAGAGAGCAGACTTATTAACTCACTCTTTGAGGCTGAGGCATTAGGTTCTGCTTGGGTTCGCTATCAGTGACACATTTGTGGGAAGTAAGAAATATGATGCTGATTTCCATGAATACCTACACAACTGGAGTCAGTGCATGAGAGAGGAACGTGTGTATAGCCAGTCATGCTGCTACTGTTAATTCTACAACACGGGTGTTGAACAAGGAGAACACATGGACACAGGAAGGGGAGCACTATACACGGGGTCTGTTGTTGGGGGGGGGGACAGCGGGGGGGTGGGGAGTTGGGGAGGGATAGCATGGGGAGAAATGCCAGATATGGGTGAAGGGGAGGAAGGCAGCAAATCACACTGCCACGTATGCACCTATGCAACAACCTTGCATGTTTTTCACATGTACCCCAAAACCTAAAATGCAATAAAAAATAAAAAATAAAAAAAAGAATAGAAATTAATTGCAGGAAAAAAAACTGTTTAAAAAATAATCCCCAAATGCAACTTGAGCTACCTCTACGAAAACTGCCTGCAACGTTTTTTCCTTCCTGACAGAAGTTTGCATGTATTAGTCGTTGTTTAGGCTGGGCGTGGTGGCTCGCCCCTGTAATCCCAGCATTTTGGGAGGCCAATGTGGGTGGATCAGCTGAGCTCAGGAATTCGAGATCAGCCTGGCCACCATGGTGAAACCCTGTCTCTACTAAAAACAATAATAAAAAAATAGACAGGTGTGGTGCGTGTACCTGTAGTCCCAGCTACTTGGGAGGCTGAGGCAGGAGAATTGCTTAAACCCAGGAGGTGGAGGTTGCAGTGAGCCAAGATCGCACCACTGCATTCAAACCTGGGTGACAGAGTGAGACTCCATCCCCCCAACCAAAAAAAGAAAAAAAGAAAGAATAAAGAAATTTGCATGCATCAGTGGTTGTTCAGAAGAATCTCCTGAGGAACTTTGCAAAATGCAAATACCCAGAGCCCACCCCAGACCTACGACATCAGAACCCTGATGAATGGGACCCGGGCATCACGAAGCCCCCAGGTACACGCCATTGTGTGGTGAAGCTGAGGATCACTGGCATCTATTTTCCACAGTGACACCAGTGGCTTTTTAACAACACAAACCTAATGCTCGGTTCTGGGTTCTAATCTTGGTTCCATGCCTTACCTCCTGTGTGACACAGGCCCAGCACTTAACTTCTCTGTTTCTCAGTGCCCTCTTTTGAAACAAATCCAACAGCAGCAGAGTGTTGTTAGAGACATTTGCTGACAAAAACACAGCAATCATGATGCTTTCACCAAAGCTGGGCTTCAGGAAGCACCGCTCCAGCACTTTTTAGTAGATACGGATGACTCAGCCCGGGAGAGAATCAGACCCTCGCAGAGAAATGCTTAGAGTGGGGAACCACTGCCAACCCTCCTCCCTTGTTTTTTAGAAAAGACACTAAATATGTCCCGAGTTTGTCGGTCATCCTCAAGCTCTTCTAACAAGATTTAAGACCAAGAGGCAGTGGAGTGGAGTGGTAATGAACTTGGACCATAAAGTCAAACCAGACACGTCCCAGCCCTGCTGCCTGCTAGCTGTATGACCTTGAGCTTGTCATCTGTTGAAGGGGAATTCTCATACCTCAAGGTTCAGGTGAGGATTAAATGAGGATGGAACACAGAAACAGTGCTTTGAATGGTGTTAGCACGTGCTATGTGCTATGTGCTATGTGCTATGTGCTATGTGCTATGTGTGTTTGCTGTTATTTTCTTTCTTTCTCCTTTCCTTTCCTTTTTTCTCTCTCTCTTTCCCTCCCTCCCCCTCTCTCTCTTTCTTTCCTTCTCTCTCTTCCTCTCTCCCTCCCTCCCTCCCCTCTCTCTCTCCCTCCCTCCCTCCTCTCCTTCTCTCTCTCTCTCTCTCTCTCTTTTTCTCTCTCTCTGTCTCTGAGTCTTGCTCTGCCACCCAGGCTGGAGTGCAGTGATGCGATCTCAGCTCACCGCAACCTCCGCCTCCCAGGCTCAGGCGATTCTCCTGCCTCAGCCTCTGAGTAGCCTGCCATCACGCCTGGCTAAGCTGTTATTTTCATTGTTCTTAAAGACACAGATGTCCCCAGTGTTTCCAGGGGCTTCTCTGGGATTACGATTCTATTTAACCCCTTCAGGTTTCCAAGCTACCAAGCCCAGCCATGGGGAAGGGGACTACTGAGATGGCAGCCTCTGTGGTGTGCTTTTCCCTTGTGGTGACCAGAGAGGGTCCTTACCTCCAGGATATTGTAGCGGGAGTTGTCACAGTAGTCACGGACACCAATCTCCGTGCCCATGTACCAGCCACTGAAGGGACAGGCGCTGAACTCCAGGCCGCCAATCTCCAGGAGCATGTTGGACACGGCGGGGAGGCCGTACCACTTCAGCCCCAGGTCCTTGAACCACTCAAACCTGCAGGGAGCAACAGGGCCCAGCTCACCTGGAGCAGGTGTCTCATGGGCGGGACAGTTTGAATCTAGAGATGCTGAAATGCCAGGGACTGATTCGGACTGACAAGGTCAGAATATGACTCCTGGGCCCTGCTTCAGATTGCTGGAATCACAGGTTCTGCAGCTAGGGCCTGAGAATGTACATTTTAAACATATTTCTCAGGTGCTTTGGATGGATATCCAGGCCTGGAAACTACTGCCTTGGGCTGCCGTTTCTCGCCCAAACCCACCCTGAAAGTGAGTCCAAGACAAAGTGTGGGGACCTCTCTCCCCATTCTCCAACTGAGCACCTTCCTACCTCAGGGCCTTTGCACAGACAGCACCTTCCTCTCGGAATCTTCTCCCTTCCTTCTGTGCTTCCAGCTCTTACTTATACTTTAATTTTCAGCTAAAATGAGGCTTATTCTGAAAAGCCTTCCCTGAGGCCCAGCTGGGTCAGATGACTTCATCCTAGGCACTATACCTTTCATTTGCAGCACTTTATTAAAATTAAGTGGTATTTGAGTAACTATGCATGTAAGCGCTTCTCTTCCTTGAGATCATAAGCACCGTGAAGGCAGGGGTTGAGTCAGCCCCCAAAGCTAGCACAATGTCCAGCCTGCATGAGGAACAGTGAATTGTGTTGGATGGGCCAATACATGAATGAATAAATGTAGGCTACAAGGAACTGGGTGAGTTCCCAGATATCAGGCAGTGTCAGGAGCCTTGGGACACCTGCTTCCTCTCCAAGGCTGGGACTAGGGTGAGGCAGGTGTGGCACTATCCTTGGGTGTAAAATTTAATTGGAGGAAGCTAACAGGTCTGTGCAAAAGTAGTTGCGGTTTTTGCAATTACTTTTGCATCCACCTAATGGTTTCCCCCTCTTAAGTTTACTTTTGCCATTAAAAGTAACGGCAAAAACCATAATTACTTTTGCATTAACCTAATAAAAACCCAAGAATTAAGATTCATACTATTATTTATTTATGCAGTATTTGAAAGTAATGCAACATTAAAAAAATCAAAATTTATATATATATATATATATATATATATATGAACAATAATGTAGAATTCCACCCTACACTTGTATGAGACCTCGTTCATCTAACTCTAATCTCAGTCCTGAGCAGGATTCTATCTTTATTGAAAATGTTGATATACTGTTCATCATGTGTTGTTTTTTAGAAATATTAACTTTGAGACCAGAAACTATAAAACTCCTAGAAGAAAACATCAGGGAAATGCTTCAGGATATTGGTCTGGGAAAAGATTTTATGAATAAGACCTCAAAAACACAGGCAACACAAGCAAAAATAAACACACAGGATTATGTTAAATGAAAAAATTTCTGCACAGCAAAGAAATGAGCAACAGAGTGAAAAGACAACCTAAAGAATGGGAGAAAATACTTGAAAACTGTTCATCCACCAAGGGATTAATATCTAGAATATACAAGGAACTCAAACATTTCAGAAGCAAAAAAACCCAAACAACTGGATTAAAAAATGGGCACTTGCTCTGAACAGACATTTCTCCAAAGAAGGCAGATAACCAATAAATACAGAAAAAAAGCCTCCACATCACTCATCATCAGGGATATGCAAATGAAACCCACAATGAGATAACGTCACATCCCAGTTAGGATGCCAATTATAAAAAGGCAAAACATAACAAATGCTGGCGTGGTTGCGGAGAAAAGGGAACCCTTATTCCCACTGTTGGAGGGAATATTGGCTAGTACAGGAGTATGCAGAACTGTATGGCAGTTCCTCAGAAAACTACAAATAGAACCATCACGAGATCCAGCAATCCCACCAGTGGGCACTTATCCAAAGGAAAGGAAATCAGGCCGGGCGCAATGGCTCATGCCTGTAATCCCAGCACTTTGGGAGGCCGAGGCAGGCAGGTCATTTGCAGTCAGGGATTTGAGACCAGCCTGACCAACATGGTGAAACCCTGTCTCTACTAAAAATACAAAAAAATCAGCCGGGCATGGTGGTGTGCATCTGTAGTCCCAGCTACTTGGGAGGCTGACACAGGAGAATGGCTTGAACCCAGGAGGCAGAGGTTGCAGTGAGTCAAGATGGTGCTACTGCACTCCAGCCTGGGCAACACAGTGAGACTGTCTCAAAAAAAAAAAAAAAAAAGGAAAGGAAATCAGTATGTTAAAGTGATATCTACACCCCTGTGTTTATTGCAGCACTATTCACAGTAGCCAAGATATGGAACCAACCTAGGTGTCTAACAGATGAATGGATAAAGAAAATGTGTGATTTATATATATATATATATACACACACACACACATCTATATATATAAATACTATATATATTGACTATACTTTATAATGTAATTGTATGTTTTAAAGTAACTTAAAGAGTGTAATTTGATTGTCTATAACTCAAAGGATAAATGCTTGAGGGATGGATACCCCATTGTCCATGATGTGCTTATTTCACATTGCATGCTTATATCAAAACATCTCATGTACCCCATAAATATATACACCTACAATGTACCCACAAAAATTAAAAGTAATAATTAAAAAAAAAAACTCTACCAGGTCTGGTGTGGATCAAGTTCAAAAGAAATTTGGAGTCATGAACTCCAAATTAATTATATCTATATCTACACTGGAATACCACTCAGCTATAAAAAAGAATGAAACCATGGTACTCACAGCAACTTGGATGGAACTGGAGGACATTATGTTAAGTGTAATGAACCAGAAACATTGAATATTCAGTGTTTAGTATTTCAGTTAAACACTGAATATTCTCACTCATAGGTGGAAGCTAAAAAAATGTTGATCTCATAGAAGTAAAAAGCAGAACAGAGCATGCTGGAGGCTGGGTAGGGTGGGGAGAAGGGGGAATTGGAAGCAATTTGTTAAAGGATACAAAATTACAGCTAGATAGGAATAAGTTCTAGAGTTCTACACCACTGTAGGACAACTATAGTTAACATTAATATACATTTTCAAACAGCTAGAAGAAAGGACATTGAATGTTTCCAATAGAAAAGATAAGTGTGTGAGACAATGAGCGTGTTAATTACACTGACCTGATCACTATACATGTATTAAGACATCATTATGTATCTCAAGAATATATACAATTATTATATATCAATTAGACAAATAAAACATTAATTTTGATTTTAAAAATATTGCATTCTTATATTTATCTTGTTTATTATTGAGTGTGTTAGCAACCCCCCTTGATTTTATTCAATCCTAGGTTTGAGTCTACTGACTCACAGTAGATGTCCTTCACCCTCAAAGGGCAAATGCTGTTTGTGTTGCTGGCCTGAGGTCTTGCAGCAACTTCATGACTCCAAATCCCTTTTGAACTTGATCCTCACCAGGTCCTGTAGAGTTTTTTAGTCATTATTTTTAATTTTTATGAATACATAGCAGGCTTGTTTATGGGGAAGATGAGATGTTTTGATACAGGCATGTAATGTGAAATAAGAACATCTTGGAAAATAAGCACATCGTGGAGAATGGGGTATCCATCCCCTCAAGCAGTTATCCTTTGAGTTACAAATAATCCAATTACACTCTTTTTTAAAAAATGCACAATTACGTTATTATTAACTATAGTCACCCTGTTGTGCTTTCAAATAATAGGTTGTATTCATTCTTCCTACTTTTTTTTTTTTTTTTTTGAGACGGAGTCTGTAGCCCAGGCTGGAGGGCAGTGGCACAATCTGGACTCACAGCAACATCTGCCTCCCAGGTTCAAGCAATTCTCCTGTCTCAGCCTCCCAAGTAGCTGGGATTATAGGCACATGCCACCATGCCCAAGGAATTTTTGTATTTTCAGTAGAGATGGGGTTTTTGACATGTTGATCTCACACTCCTGACCTCAGGTGATCCTCCTGCCTCGGCCTCCCAAAGTGCTGGAATTACAGGTGTGAGCCACCATGCCCAGTCTCTATATTTTTGTACATCTTAACGGTCCCCATCTTCCCCTCACTCCCTCCACTACCCCTTCCCAGCCTCTGGTAACCATCCTTCTACCTTTTACATCCATGAGTTCTATTGTCTTGATTTTTAGATCCCACAAATAAGTAAGAACACGTGATGTTTGTCTTCCTCTGCCTGCCTTATTTCACTTAACGTAATGATCTCCTGTTCCATCCACGTTGTTGCAAATGACTGGATCTCATCCTTTTTTATGGCTGAATAGTACTTCGTTGTGTATCTGTACCACATTTTCTTTATCTAGACATCTGTTGATGGACACTTCAGTTGCTTCCTTAGTGTTGCAGCTATTGTAAACAGTGTTACAACAAACACAGGAGTGCAGATATCTCTTAGACATACTGGTTTCCTTTCTCTTGGGTATATACCCAGCAGTGGGATTGCTGGATCATATGGTAGCTCCCTTTTTAGCTTTTTGAGGACCTCCAAACTGTTGTCCATAGTGGGTATACTAATTTACATTCCCACCAACAGTGTGCAAGGGTTCCTTTTTCTCCATATCTTCTTCAGAATTTGTTATTGCCTGTCTTATATATATTTATATATATACACTGGTATACTGGTGTATATATATATATATATACATATAAAGTTGAATGTGTAACTATTCAACTGTGGCTATTCCAGGAACCCGTCTCTCAAGCAGCTCTTCTCCTACGCCATTCTGGGCTTTGCCTTGTCTGAGGCCATGGGGCTCTTCTGTTTGATGTTCGCCTTCCTCATCCTCTTTGCCATGTGAGGCTCTGTGGGGTCACCTGCCTGTCCCTGCTGCGGTGACTCCATACTGTGAATCAACTGTTTTAAACAGTTCTCTCAATTGAAAATGTGGGCCAGTGAAGTGGCTCATGCCTGTAAAGCCAGCACTTTGGGAGGCTGAAGCGGGAGGATTACTTGAGCCCAGGAGTTCAAGACCAGCCTGGATAACATGGCAAAACCCTATCTCTACAAAAATTACAAAAATTAGCCAAGCATGGTGATGTGTGGCTGTAATCACAGCGACGTGGAGGGGCTGAGGTGGGAGGATCACTTGAGCTCAGCAAATTGAGGCTGCAATGAGTCACGTTTGTGCCACTGCATTCCAGCCTGGGCAAAAGCAGCAGACTCTGTCTCAAAAAAAAAAAAGAAAAAGAAAAAGAAAGAAAAAGTGTGCTCACAACAGACAGCATGGTGCTTCTGCTCTTTCAACACTTAGGGCTGGAAAAGAGGCATGTTCTTGTTGATGGCTCAGGAGTGAGATGATTCAGAAAAGGTAGTGGTCCCCAGGCTGGTCAAAGAGGACTTTTTGCGTCTTGAGGGAACCCATTCTGCCCAAGCCCACAGTGAGGACCAAAACCAAGCCCCCCTTTCCCCTTTCAGCTTCCGTCTCGGCTAGAAAGAAACCCGGGGGGATGGGGCTGGGCAGAGAGGGGCACTGGGCAAACCCACTCACCCTCTCTCACCCCTTGCCCATCCCTCTTACTTGGGGTGCCTGATGGGAACTTCCAACACCAGCTCTGGAGGAATCTGGAAGAGCTCGGGGTCATTGCCGTTGGCCTGAAGCAGGAGTGGAAGGACATCGAAGCGGCCTCTCGGGGGTTTCCAGCCCTGCTGTATGCAAATCTGCAAGCAGACCCGGCCAAGTAATGCCACTGTACCCCAGACCGTACAAACACAACCCTTATGTGGGAAGCGGGAGTGGGGTGGATAGAGGTCCAAATGCAAGCCCCCAGGAGACATTTTCTCTGGAGGCTCTTGGCCACATCACCTCCTTTATAAAGTTCTCCCTGATAGCACCATGTATTAGCTTGGTGCAAAAGTAATTACGGTTTTTGCCATTACTTTCAATAGCAAAAACCACAATTACTTTTGCACTGACCTAGTAACTAGCATGACTTCTCATGGGCCCACAGGACAGAGGGCAAACCCTTCCTCTAGCACTGAGCTTTGTTTTCAGGGTCTTCCCTGCCCACTGGAATTCCCAGAGGGCAAGGGCTGAATCTGACTAACAAGTGCATCTGCAGGCTGCCAGCTCCGTGTTTGCATTAATAATAGGATAAGATACAAAGAAAACCTGCTGAATCTGATGAAGGCAGATGTATTAGAGTTATCATATATGATGCATTTGTTAGAGTGACTGTCCAATAAAAATATAATGCAAGCCACGTAAGTAACTAAAATTTTCTAGAAGCCACATTAGAAAAAAACAACAGGTGAAAATCATTTTGATTTTAGCTCTTTTTTTGCTAGTCTTCTTCAAATCATGGGAGAAAATGGTTTTAATAATATATCATCTTAAATAAAGTTCAACAGTGTCCTTGATATTAATATTAATTTATTAATAGTATCTTAAAATATTACTATCAATATATTCAAATTATATATTTGACATTAAAATTAAATATATAACACACTTATTAATCCAATAATATGTCAAATAATACATTAATATCAACTTTAATTTATTAATAATTAATATGAGTGTATTGAAACAATATATTTAATATTGAAATTTAAAATATGCTTATTAATCCAGTGAATCAATTAATTTGTTAATAAATATATTACCCTAATGTATCCACATTATTACTGTTTCAACACTAAAAATGATCAATGAGTTCTTTTCCTCTCTTTTTTGGATCCAGTCTTCGAGATCCAGTGTATATTTTCTTTTAAGGCACATCTCAACTGGGACCAGTCACATTTCGAGTGATCAACAGCCACATTTTGTCCCTATTAGACAGGGTAGGGTTAGAGAGTTTCAAAAGGTAAAATTACATGGTTAGGTTTGGAACGATTCTTTGTGCTTAGTAAAAAGAGGAAGCACTAAATCATGGCACAGGAGAACACGTCCCGCTCAGCAAGGTTTCTAGAGATAGAGCCAAAGGAAGAGGTTGGGGCGTTTATGTTCTTGTGACCACGAGGACAAGGTCAGCCAAGTACACAGTTAGAGCTCAGCCAAGTGGAGCAGGGAGTCTGAGTCTGGCTGCCTCTAAAACGGCACAGGTGCAGTTCCTGGTTGCCCTGGTTACAGCCCCCTCCTCATGAGAATAACATTTTCATAAGAAAAGCCACATGCAAATGAAGCCAGCAGCCAGGAGGGAGTGGAGCAGCCCTTAGCCTTGCCAACTGTGTCTTCGAGGAGGTACCACCGGGGATGGGCTTGAGCAAAGGACAACCGTGAAATGCAGCGGGGCATGAGTTAGGTGATTTTAAAAAAGGTGGCAGCAGGCCTGTGTGCCTTAGATCATTCTAAACACGAGATGTGCCTGTGCTGTCATGTGGGTGTGGTCCATATAAGCTACCATGCTTTACCTGCACTACCTGCCCGCACTACCACCTGGAAGGAACTCAGGGCATGGAGATGGTGGTAGTCACTTTCCTGGTGGCTTTTGTGAATTGACTTGGGCTACCAGTAACTGTGGTAATGCTGGTGACAGGCAAAGTCAAGCATACTCAAAGGGTTGGGTGGCTCACGTTGTTGTATCAACAAATGAATGAATGAATGATATGAAACTGACATATCTCCTAACTCAGAAAAAGTGGATACCAGATATGTCTTCCATTTCTTGGCTCTTACCTTCCTGGTGAGAGGCAAGAGATTTAGACTGTAGTTCTAGCTTTTCTTCTTTACTCATTTAGCAGTCTTGAATGACTCACTTGGCCTTGGTGAGACTCAGTCTACCCATCTGTGACATGGGACAACAGTTCCCATCAGGAGGGCCGAGTGAGTTAAAGGCATGAAAGTGACCAAATGACCAGCTGTAAAAGAACTAGAATGGGGAACAGCCTGATGGAGAAGTAGGTTTGGAGAAGAGTAAACTACTCCATTGGCAGCTCTCCTTGTGATGATAGTATTAAACCCAAAAAAGTCTGTGGGTAAAAGTCTGGGGACATAAGAGCCCAAGATGGGGCAGGGTAGGGGGCAGAAATGCTCGCACCTCTGTGAACTGCACGTTGGCTGGGTCCCCCAGGGTGGAGCCATCGGGCTGCTTGTAGCCAGCATAGCGGATGAGCTGGGAGTTCCAGACTCGGAAGTCATGCTTGCCATCTGTCCTCTGGGGGAATATGGTGATGGCCGACCTGTGGTGGAGAGAGGGGAACACCTGGCATCAGGGTGGGATTTGTGCTGTGGGAACATACTAAACACGGTGCCACCCAGGCCAACAGCTGCTTGAAGCCCAGGGTGGATCACCTCCATGCCAAGGTCCCCAGGACCAATGAAGCAGTGGTTGGAAGGGAGAGGCCATGCTCTGTTCCTCCATTGGAATTGTGGTCTGAGGAAAAGGGTGGAGAGTGACAAGCCCCATGCCACCTTGTTGAAGGAAAGACTCCCTCTCTAGCTGGAGACTTAAATAATATTGACCTAAGCCAGTCTTCCAAAGAGTTATTTTGCAGCCAGTAATTTCCAGGGAAACATCAGACCTTGCTTCCCTGTAAGAATGTACTATGGGCTGGGTGAAGTGGCTCACGCCTGTAATCCCAGCACTTTGGGAGGCTGAGGTGGGTGGATCACAAGGTCAAGAGATCGAGACCATCCTGGCCAACATGGTGAAACCCCATCTCTACTAAAAATACAAAAATTAGCTGGGCATGGTGGTACACGCCTGTAGTCCCAGCTACTCAGGAGGCTGAGGCAGGGGAATCGCTTGAACCTGGGAGGCAGAGCTTGCAATGAGCCAAGATTGTGGCACTGCACTCCAGCCTGGCGATAGAGTGAGACTCCATTTCAAAAAAAAGAAAGAATGTACTACAGAGTCCCAATTCCAGTCTTCTCCCGGCCATCATTAATTCTCATCCACTTTGCCCACCCCCGTTACCAAACCAAAGTTTATAGACTTAAGATTAAAAAGCAATCAGCTTGCATTTGCATTCACATTTATTTAAAAGAAAACTGCAGGTTATCAGCCATTGGCCTCGCCTGCCCAAATGAAAAGAGTGAAGGCTGTATTCTTTTATTAATTGTGGAAAGATGTTGTCTGCTGAAGGTCCTATCTGGAGCCCGGATCTCTCTGTTAAAAGGGAGATCAGCAAGTGTTAGGTGTTAACAATGTCTTAGCACCCAACTGAGCCTTTCTCCTCAGCATCATCATCAGGATTGGAAAAAAAATAAAAGGAAAGGGCCGGGCGTGGTGGCTCATGTCTGTAATCCCAGCACTCTGGGAGGCCGAGGCAGGTGGATCACCTGATGTCAGGAGTTCAAGACCAGCCTGACCAACATGGAGAAACCTGTCCCTACTAAAAATACAAAATTAGCTGGGTGTGACGGGCACCTATAATCCCAGCTACTCGGGAGTCTGAGGCAGGAAAACCACTTGAACCCGGGAGGGAGAGGTTTCAGTGAGCCGAGATCGTGCCATTGTACTCCAGCCTGGGCAACAAGAGTAAAACTCTGTCTCAAAAAAAAAAAAAAAAAAAAAAAGGAAAGGAAAATAACTTTTTCACCATGTAGTTCAGTGTTATCTCACGGCAGGAGCTCTTGCCAGCTGGACTGGCTGGTCCCCCATCCCAGGCTATGGAAACACAGTCCTGGCTTCTTGTATCAACACAAACATCACATCTCAGGTCCAACTCATTGCTTACAGATCTTCTTGCATATACATTTCTGTCCAGAACCCTGTCCCTGCTGATCCCCTTGGATGGAATTCCTCTCTTCCATTTTATGTCCAAGTTCAAGACCTGACTCAAATCCGCCCCCTCCACACAGCAACCCCTGTCTCATCTAGCTTCATAGGGCCTTCTTTCTGAGCATCGTTTTTAGGTCTTACTCTCTTACACAAGACAATGTAGCATGTAATTCTGCGGGGGTGATGCATCACAGCTGAGGGTGAGTCTAGAATCCAGGCTGAAGGCCAAAATCACAGAGAGTCAAAGATGCTCTTCAAGATCTCTTAACAGAGGCACCATCTTGGAGATGAACGCAGAGTGAGTCAAACAGTTTTCCCTCCAGCACTAAAACACATCGCTGTTTCTCTGGTTGAACATCAAATAAAGGGCGTTTGTGTAATGTGTATATTTAAAAAGTATGTTTCGAAACACCAGAATCACACACAGAGAGCCGGGTGTGATGCCTACGCTATGTGTAGAAACTGAGACCAACAGAGGAACTAGAACACACATCTATGCCTCTACTCTCCTGCTTCCCCAAGCACAGTGTGAACCTGTATCTCTCCATCTCTTCTCTCTTGCTGTCTTTCCCCTCTTACTTTTTTTTTTTTTGAGACAGTCTCACTCTGTCACTCAGGCTGGAGTGCAGTGGTGCAAGCTCGGCTCTCACTGCAACCTCCACCTCCTGGATTCAAGCAATACTCCCAACCCAGCCTCCCAAATAGCTGGGACTACAGACAGGCACACTCTGGCACAGTCCACTCATTTTTTTTTTTTTTTTGAGATGGAGTCTTGCTCTGTTGCCCAGGCTCTGTTGCTCCAAGATCGAGCCACTGTATTCCAGCCTGGGTGGCAGAGCAAGACCCTGTCTCAAAAAAAAAAAAAGAGAGAGAGAGAGAGAGAGAAATCCACCAGAAGAGCCCATAAACTCCTTGAAGGCCTAACCTTGACCAGGTCCAGACCCACAGGAGGGTTCTCTGATATTCTTTAAGGGATGAGGTCTCTTGAAAAAGACTTGTCTTGGGAAAAAGATCTACACATCAATTCCTCACGCAGGCGCAGTTTTAGACTACAGGCCCTTTTCTTACTAGGGAACTCAGAAAACTAGCAAACACCATTTCCTTCTTACAGTAAAGACACATCTGAGAAAATTAATCTTTCATGCAGAGAAGCCACTTTTGGATGAACTCAGTGAAGCCCGGGGGCTTATGGGAATATCCCTGCAGTGATCCTGTGTGGCCCCAAGATGGGACTGGTGCTCAGTGGCTGGGAACAGATGCCACAGCAGCAGTGAGTGAGCAGCGCCAGCAAGTGTAGCTGGCTGTCTGTGGGGCCCCAGCTGTTCCATTCCAGCTGTTCCTCTCCCAGCTGAGACTTGCCAGCGTGGCCGCCACCAGCCACATGGATACCTGTCTGCCTCAGCCAGCCTGCTCCCTGGGGCTTTGTTCTTTGTATTGGTTCAAGAGGAATCCAAGGTGTGGCTTGGCTGGTTAGAACCTGAAGGAGCAGTACCCACAGCATTGGCAAGAGAAATTGCCTTTTAAACCAAAGGAGAATTGGAGGCAGCTCCAGGTGACAGAGCAAGACACAGTAAAAGCAGGTCACCACCAGCAATAGGACTTTCCTATTCCGAGAATCTCAACTGTTCCTTCCTGTCCTCTCCACGAAGGATACTGAACTGTGGGTTGAATGTGTTGTTTGCTGCTGTAGTTTTGCAAACTACACAGGAGTCCACTTGCCCCAGAAGAGAAGAAACTTGGGATGGAGTATGGAATAAAGATACCGAGGCTGGGCGTGATGGCTCACACCTGTAATCCCAGAATTCTGGGAGGCCGAGGCAGGCGGATCACTTGAGGTCAGGAGTTTGAGACCAGCATGTTCAACATCATGAAAGCCTGTCCCTACTAAAAATACAAAAATTAGCCAGGTGTGGTGGCGGGCACCTGTAGTCCCAGCTACTGAGTAGGCTGAGGCAGGAGATTCTCTTGAACCCAGGAGGCAGATACTGCAGTGAGCTGAGATCATGCCACTGTACTCTAGCCAGGGCGACAAAGCAAGACTCTTCCTCAAAAAGAAGAGAGGAAAAAAAAAAAAGGCTGGGCATCACGTTGGCTGGGTTTTCTGCCTTCCTGGGGACAAAACTGGCTATGGCTAGTGATTTCTCCCTGCCCTACTACGTAGGGCACAAGGGCAAGCTTGGGCATGAGTTTCTGGAGTTCGAATTTCAGCCAGACAGAAAGCTTAGATATGCCAACAACAACGATTGCAAAAATGACATCATGATCAAAAAAGAGGCTTATGTACACGAGAGTGTAATGGAAGAACTGAAGAGAATTCCTGATGACAGTGAAACTACAAAAGGTGATGCTTTGTGGCCTCCCCCAGACAGGGTTGGCCGACAGGAGCTTGAATTGTCATTGGAGATGAACACATATGTTTTACCACATCAAAAATAGGTTCTCTTATTGATGTAAATCAGTCAAAGGATCTAAAGGCCTTCAAGTATTTTGCTATTTGGTTCAAGACTTGAAATGTTCAGTTTTCAGTCTCATTGGATGACACCTCAAGTTGAAACCGATTTAAAGTGTATGTTTTTCAAGCTGTTTGTATATTTAATTAAGGGATGGGAGGGTTTATTTGTCATTTGCAGTATTGGGATCTTTATGAATGTGAAGCAAACACAAAAATTTTGTATGTAAACTGAAAATAAGAAAATACATTAGCAAGCTTCATGGTTATCTTTACTTGAGTCCACGTGGATTGGCCAGTCCTCACACATACTAAATTCTGTAAATAAAAGCCACCTTTTGTTAAAACTTTGCTCTTATAAAACACACCAAATCCTGGAGGAAAAAAAAAAAAAAAAAGATGCCGGGACACCTCTCCCAGCTTGGCCCTTCTCCCTGAGATGAGGAACATTTCCCTGGCAGGTGAATTGACTCCAGAGTCAAAGCCTGCCGTGAGATAACATTGAACTACATCATGAAAAAGTTATTTTCCTTCCCTTTCCTTAATTTTTTGAGAGAGAGTTTCACTCTTGTTGCCCAGGCTAGAGTGCAATGGTGTGATCTTAGCTCACTGCAGCCTCTGCCTCCCGGGTTCAACGCTGTGGGGACTTTTGATCCCCCGCTCCCAATGCCCAGCTAGTCAGCTCACCTGAGGTTCCCTTTGTTGGTGGCATACTTGACATGGTTGCAGATGTAGTTGAACATCCCATGGGCCGTGGTGCAGTCACGGGCATCAAATACCTGGGAAAGGTGCAGGGTGGAAGTGACTGCCTCTTCCTTCCCTCTCCAACCCCCTCAAGAGCAATCTTCACACTTTAGGAGAACCCAGATCCCACCCCAGCTGCTGCTCCACTGGCAAAGTGGGCACCTCATTACTGAGTCGCAGGCTGCGTTTTATATTTTCTCTTTTCTATCCTAATAACCAAGGCCAATCTGACCAGGAAAAAAAATCCCCTAAAAGTAGGCATGGCATGTAAGTGAATGTGGGAAAGGAATGGAAATGAAGGGGGAGTTTAAATGGGCTGGTTACATTTCCTCTTATGTTACTAGGGATTAGGGATTAAAACACAGAACAACCCCCCCCCCCCGCCCCTTTCTTGATAACAAATCTACTTCCAACTTTAAACTATTTCCTAAAATAAAATCATAACCAAGGGACAAACGAATGCCTTCAGGGAGTAGACAGGGAACATAAATAAGCCGAGTAGGTGCAAGACAAAAGGGACTGGTGAGGTCTGCAGTCAACTGAAAAGGATAAGCCTCCCTCCCAAGAGATATGAAAGTTCATTTTTACAAAAGCACTGTGTTGGCTAAATGACACATGATTATCATCTAGAGCTGGCTGTGATCTTAGAATGTGAGACCCCATGACCGCCATCTGATAGGTCACCCTGGCCGCCAGGTACCCTTGGTAGAAGCTTATCCTTTTTAAGGGAGTGCCATCCACTCCCCTTCTCCTCTTCCCTCATTTAAGGGCTCTTCAAGGTATCTGACTTCACCACCCACCTGCAGCTTGGACCACTGGATCCTGCCCACACAGCGTGAGGCATTCCGCCAGGCGTGCTTGGCCCCGTAGATGAGCTCTGTGTCCTTGAGCTGGTAGGTGCTGGTGGTTTCGATCTCTTTGTTCACCTCTTCCAGCCTTTCCATGTGGGCTTTGGAGCCAAATCTGAGTGGAGAGGAAAGGACATGAGAATATCACCCCATCTTCTGAATTAGAAGTTGGTGGAATGGGAGAGCTATTCCAAGAGGCTGGAAGCTACAAAAAGTTCCAGGTTGATTTCTGGATGCAACAGTTTGATGTCTGGATGCAAGATAAAGCAGACATAGCAAACTCCAATGCCCACAAAGGCCGAACATTGTACATATAACTACACCAGCTGGGTGGGGACTATGGCAAACAGGTGGCCCAGGCCTTGTCCAGAGGGGGCAGTCACACCTCCACTCCTACCAGCTGTTGCCTGACAGGAATGGGGGTCCAGGACTGCCAAATCTTTCCAGAGAAACTGGAAATCTGACTTTTAAAGGGAACTCTTCCAATTTTTAAGTGTTGGCAATGAATTCAATTTTAGAAAGTTAAAACAATTACTATGAAAATTTTTTGGTTTTCAAAATGTTATACAGAATAATATAATGACCCCCCATGTCCCAAGTCTAAAAAATAATATAATAGTTTCTTGGGGAAGACTTCCCCTTCGTTGCCCATTCTGTCCCCAGAAGTGACTGCTATCTTGAAACTGGTGTTTATCATTCTCATACATTTGTTTATGCCTTTGCCACATGTGTATCTATCCTTCAACCATGTACAATGTCATTTTGCATGTTTAAAACATTCATGTCGGCTGGGTGTGGTGGCTCATGTAATCCCAGCACTTTGGGAGGCCGAGGTGGGTAGATCACTTGAGGCTAGGAGTTCGAGAACAGCCTGGCCAACATGGCAAAGTTCTGTCTCTACGAAACATACAAAAATTAGCTGGGTGTGGTGATGCATGCCTGTAATCCCAGCTACTTGGGAGGCTGAGGCAGAGAATCGCTTGTGTCTAGGAGGCAGAGGTTGCAGTGAGCCAAGATCATGCCACTGTACTCCAGCCTGGGTGACAGAGCAAGAATCTGTTTCAAATAAATAAATAAATAAAATATTCATATAAATGGTGCTATAATGGATATATCCTTCTACAATTTATCCTTTCTTTTGCTCAAAGTTAGCTATGAACTTCAATTTTATTAACATGCAGAGTGCTAGTATCTTTGAATTTTTACGGTTTTATAGTATTCCATCACTGAAATATATCACAACTTACCCGTTCTCCTGTTAATGGCATTTATGTGGTTTCTTGTTGGTTTTTCTTTTTTTCCTTTTCTTCCTTTCTTTCTTGAGATGGAGTCTTGCTCTATTCATCCAGGCTGGAGTGCAGTGGCATGATCTCGGGTGGCTGCAACCTCTACCTCCTGGGTTCAAGTGATTCTCATGCCTCAGCCTCCCAAGTAGCTAGGATTATAGGAGTGCACCACCATGCCCCCACTAATTTTTGTATGTTTAGTAGAGGCAAGGTTTCACTATGTTGGCCAGGCTGGTCTTGAACTCTTGGCCTCAAGTGATCTGCCTGCCACAGTCTCCCAAAGTGTTGGGAATTATAGGCATGAGCCACTGAGCCTGGTCTCTTGTTGTTCTTTAATTTTAATTTTTTCCTACTATAAACAACGTTCCAGTGAATATTCTTACCAATGGCTTCTTATGAACAGGTGTGAGAGTTTCTCTAGGGTATGTATCTAGGCATGGAATTGCTTGAAATCTTTCAAATTATAAGCAACCCTTTGCAGGAGAAACAAAAGCACTTCTGGGGAACAGATGTGACCTGTGGGTAGCCAGCTTCCAGCCTCTGTGTATGGCAGAGGCCTTATGCTTTGGCCTTGGTTTACCTGTCTGCAAAGTTGGGGCTGACATCTTTGTCTCCGGCACTCAACAACTTATCCCAGACTCCCCAGAGTTGACACACACTTGCCTTTTAATTGATGAATAGTACTGATCAATAAACTCTTTGGCGAGAGGGAAGAGCTGTTCTTTTGTGCGCACGTCTTCAGGCCTCCGTGTATGCTGAGAAGGAAGCATGATGGAGCCCATGCAGATATACTCAGTGCATCCTGTTTCCTGGAAGATAAAGAGATTTGGGCTATTGCTCGGTTTTACCCAAGAGTGGCAGGTGTCAGGCTGTGGGCTTGGATCTGATATTCATGGTTGAGTTTATCTGGCTCTTAATTCCCAGAGGCAATTTCTCAAGTACGAGCTTTAAATCCTTGCTGGATATGGTCATAGCCATGGTAAGGAACAATAAGCAGCATTTTAAGGTTCCTAAAGAATTTGCTGTACTCATCTTGGGGAACAGAAGCTTTTGACTAGGAATCAGAATTATTGGCACTAAATTCTGAAATATTTTTAGATTCCATGATGATCAAGAAAGAACTAATAGAGTGGCTACAGTAACTCATTTGAATGCATCTATGACAGATGGATTACAAACTGTGGCCCTAATTTTTCCCCTCACTGTATTCATACCCTTTACAACGTGGCTTTACAGCAATTCTCCATGAAGAAGTGGAGCCTACCCCTTAACCCCTTGACTCTGGGCTTGCTTTGATCCATAGAATGTGGCAGAAATGACCCTGTGACAATTCTGAGTCTAGGCCTCAAGAGTTCTTGCATGTTTTTGCTTATTCTCTTAGAACCCTGCAACTATGTGTGAATAAGCCCAAGCTAGCTTGCTGGAAGAGGAGAGACCACATGGAACAGGGGTGAGTTATCTCAGCCAGGACCATCCTAGACCACTCTGCTCTTAGTTGACCCCTCAGATAACTACAGATGCATGAGAAAGCCCCATTAAAATCAACAGAGTTTGGGCCAGATCACTAAACCTCCCAGCCAATCTGTAGACTTTTGGAACAGTTTTAATAGTTGTTTTCAGCCACTAAATTTCAGGGCAATTTATTACACTGTAATAACTTAGAGATACCATTCCTCCAAGAGGCCCATGTTCAACAAAAATTTAAAGCAATATGGTGGTTTGGTGACTGCTAAAAATATGAGTGTTGAGAACACACTGTGAAACCAAGGAAGGGTTTGTTCAATACTCCAACAGTGGTCAGACTATGAGAGACAGAGACCGTATTCAGAAGCAGCAACTCTCCTTAGATTCTTTTACGCCCTGGGTACACAAATATAAAGAATTTACATAAGACAGTGAGAATCTACCAGTGGTTCTCAAAAAGGGGTGAATTTCTTGCCCAGGGGATGTTAGAAAATGCCTTGGAGACTGTAAGAATTGAAGAAGGAAGAAAGAAACATGAAAAGTGGCTTAGCGGTCAGAGATAGGTTTATTTTAAAGAATAAACCTAAGAGGGGCTTCTGGATGAGTTAGGTTAGGAGCACTTTTCTTTTTCTTTAATTTCTGGGATACATGTGCAGAACATACAGGTTTGTTACATAGGTATACATGTGCCATGGTGGTTTGCTGCACCTATCAACCCATCATCTAGGTTTTAAGCCCCACATGCATTAGTTATCTGTCCTAATGAGGAGCACTCTTTTTTACAGACTAAGAGTATTTAAGGATTTAGGGTGGTAGAGCTTATCACAGGCTTGGAATGTTTCTGTGTCTCTTTGTCTTGCTTATCTGGGAGGGAGTATTTTTGTGTCTGTTCCCATACATTTTCCTGCAGCTGCAGGCATACCCCCCAAGTCTGCTTTTAGCTTCCCTATTTTAGTGCACCCAAAGGGAAAGGAATGTGCTTATTAAGGCCCACTGTTTTACTGGGGTCCATTGTATGAGTGTGAAATTTGGTGGTTACCCAATAGACTTTCCCCCCACTGTCCTCTGTGCCCCAGCTGTCTCATCTGTGTTTTACTATCTGCTTTCTCTGGCTGCTTGTTGTTAGAAGATAAGTGATTTCCTTGAAATGCATGTGATTAGACAGGGAGCTGGAACTTAAAATGGCAGTGTTTGTCCAAGATGATGGTGCTCCTGGTCTGTCCGAGACATTTTTGGTTGTCACAACCTGGAAGTGGGTGTACTAATATCTAGGGGATATGGGTCAGGGGTGATGCTCAACATCCTACAACAGAGGACAGCCCCCACAACAAAGACTTATCCGACTCCAAATGTGGATAGTGATGAAGGTGAAGCTGCCACCCCGCTGTCTACACCCTGCTGGGATACTTACCAATGTGCTCTTAAGGTGGAGGGTGTCAGTGAGAACCACGTCGGTCTCCCAGTTCTTGACCTTGAGGAAGCGTGGACACTTGGAGGGGCTGCCATTCTTTGTGGGGGACTGTTTTCCCGAGGCAGGAGGCTGGAGGAGAGAATGAAGGTGAAGATGAGGCAGGGTCTTGAGTGGACTAACATTGTCTCCATGGGGGCTGGGAGAGCCATTGTTCTTTCTGGGATCTGTCTTGAGTCACCAACTGTCTGGATCCAGAGTAAGATCCAGCCCTCCCTGGTTGACATGCACAAGGTTCCCGGGAACCTGATTTCCCCTATATGGAAAGAAACACCATGGAAGAGCCTCTTGTTTTCTGCTCTAGGGAGAGGGGTGAGGAACTCAAAGGTGGTCCCTGGTTTCCAGCATAGGGTCTGACACAGTGAGGAAGGACTCGGTGAATGTTTGTTGAACGAATACATGACCGAAAGGACACCATCAGCCTCTTTGAATGATAATAGCCCCCAGCACTAAGGAGTCAAAACTAAAGCTGAGTTGATTTACTTGGATTTCTAGGCCTTTCTGTGACAGCCCAAACTCACCATTTCTGGTAAGTACTGAGAAAACAGAAAGATTTAAATGGAAAGATTTTGGGCCAGGCACGGTAGCTCACACCTGTAATCCCAGCACTTTGGGAGGCTGAGGTGGGAGGATCACTTGAGGTCAGAAGTTTGAGATCAGCCTGGCCAACATGGTGAAACCTCGGCTCTATTAAAAAATACAAAATTTAGCCAGGCATGGTAGCACACGCCTGTAATCTCAGCTACTTGAGAGGCTGAGGCAGAAGAATCGCTTGAACCTGGAAGGCAGAGGCTGCCTTTGAAGCAAAGAATATTGTCCCCACATTTTGGGTTTCTGCCTTTTATTATTTTATTTTTTTTTAGACAGAGTCTTGCTCTGTCCGCTCGGGCTGGAGTGCAGTGGCGCAATCTTGGCTCACTGCGACCTCTGCTTCCTGGGCTCAAGGAATTCTCCTGCCTCAGCCTCCTGAGTAGCTGGGATTACAGACACTTGCCACTACATCTGGCTAATTTTTGTATTTTTAGTAGAGACAGTGTTTCACCATGTTAGCCAGGCTGGTCTCGAACTCCTGACCTCATGATCTGTCCACCTTGGCCTCCGAAAGTGCTGAGATTACAGGTGTGAGGCACTGTGTCCAGCCAGGTTTCTACCTTTTAAAACTGCCAGGCTTGTTCCTGCCTCAGGATCTTTGCACTTACTATCCCCTCTGTCTTGAACACCTTAGTCCCCCATTCGTCTTCACCCTGCAAGCAATTTGACCAGTAAGTATAGGGGATAAGTCTCAGGCTGATCAGTGTTGGCTCATTCAATGTAGACCTCATTGTTAAGGATTATGTCTGTCTTTTTTTTTTTTTTTTTTGGAGACAGGGTCTTGCTCTTTCACACAGGCTGGAGTACAGTGCAATGATAGCTAATTGAAGCCTCAACCTCCTAGGCTCCCATCTCATCCTCCCAAGTAGCTGGGACTACAGGTGTGTGCCACTATGCCCAGCTAATTTTTTATATTTTTTGTAGAGACAGGGGTTTCACTATGTTGCCCAGGCTGGTCTTGAACTCCTAGACTAAGTAATCCTCCTGCCTCAACTTCCCAAAATGCTGGGATTGTAGGTGTGAGCTACCACATCTGGCCTAGGATCACATCTCTCTTGGATGCTCCTGGGTTATTGTTTACCCGCCTAGGCACAGGCACACACATGCATCAGGCAAGCATTGATCACTTAGTAACTCTAACGGCGAGTCAGCAGGCACACTCTGATGTGAAAGCCGAGCAAGGGCAGGGAGAAGATGAGCCAATGTTAAGTGACACTCATGCAGAGTACATCAGTGCACAGTAACCTTGAGGCAGGGCATTTGTACATTCAACTTCACTGCTGAATCCCCTATTTATTGTGGGATTTTAAGTGCCTATTTATTGAGCATGTATTATGATAGGTGCTCAGTATGTATTATTATTTATGTTAAGTTCAAACCATGCCCTTAACAGCTTGACTGTTCTGCCTCCTGGCCATTAGGAATCATTCATTTATTCAACACATGTTTATTGAGTAGTTCCTATGTACCAGGCAAGGCAGCAGAGACCAAGCCTATAGTGACAAATTAGATGGATGTGATCTCTGCTCCCCTGAAGTCACAGTCCTGTGGGGGGTACTAAGTATTTATTGAGCACCTATTATAATACATGCTCAATAAATAGGCACTGGGGATTCAGAAGTGCAGAAGACAGACAAGGACCTTGCCCTCTGGAGTGTTATGTGGTAGAAGTGGAGATAAACAGTAAGTAAACTAACATAGGATTGGTATAATTCCACATCATGATAAAAAGAGAAAATGGGGAGGTGATTGTAACTAAGTTAAGGGGAGAAGGGCAAGTGCAAAGGCACCGATGTGGGAATGAGCTTGTTAAGCTCAAAGGACCAGCAAGGAGTTTGAGTGTGGCTGGGGTGTATGCATGAGGGCGGGTGTAAGGAGATAAAATCAGAAAGAAGCAGGGCACCCTTCTCTTGGCTTGGAGGAGCTCAGGCTGGTGAGGGTAGCTGTGAATTATGATCAAATGGGCTAAGTCCAAGAAAGGAGTCACAGAGAATTATGAAGGACTAATATTGAAAACTAACATTAAATGAGCACTTACTATGTGCCCAGCAACAACCTTATTATCCCCATTTTACAGATTAGGAAACTGAGGCACAGAAATGTTAACTAAGTTGTCCAAGATCGTAGAGCTAGTAAGCTGGAGAAAGGAGTCCAATCTAGGCAGTCTGGCTCCCAAAGCATGCCCTAAACAGCTTGACTATTCTGCCTCCTGACCATTAAGAATCATTCATTCATTCAACACATGTTTATTGAGTAGTTCCTATGTGCCAGGCAAGGCAGCAGAGACCAAGACTATAGTGACAAACTAGATGGATGTGATCTCTGCTCCCTGAAGTCACAGTCCTGTGGGGGGTGATGATGACTGAATGAGCCATTGCAATCAATTTAGCACAATGAATCCCATTACATGGGACTTTGGCAGCACAGGGGAGTGGGAGCACATAGAAGAGACATCTAACCTCTAAGTCAAGACCAGAAGATGAGCACGTGCTAGCCAGGCAAAGAAGAGGAAGCAAGGGCTTACAGGCAGAGAGAACAGATCATGCAAAGGTCCTGAGGTAAGAGACCTATCATGGTCACCTTTGCAGCCAGTGGAATAAGAGTTTTGTGTTAAAGCATTCATGCTGCCATGTTGGAGCCCGGGGAACAGGAGGTAGGGGAAGAGCATGCCACTGTTAAAGATCATTCCAATGGTGGCTCACGCCTGTAATCCCAGCACTTTGGGAGGCCGAGGTGGGCGGATCATGAGGTCAGGAGATCGAGACCATCCTGGCTGACACTGTGAAACCCCATCTCTACTAAAAATACAAAAAATTAGGTGGGCGTGGTGGTGCGCACATGTAGTCCCAGCTACTCGGGAGGCTGAGGCAGAAGAATCCCTTGAACCCAGGAGACAGAGGTTGCAGTGAGCCAAGATCGCACCACTGAACTGCAGCAAGATTCCATTTCAAAAAAAAAAATCGCTCCAGAAGAGTGCAGGCTGTAGCAGCACAGAGAGCAAGTGGAAGGTGCTAGGATTCATAATCTTCCACATGTCCCCACCCTGGCCAGATCTGGTCCTCCCCATGGTTCCATCTCAGTGCTGGGTGCTACCAACTATCTGTGCTGGACAAGCCACAGATGGGAGCTCTCTTAGTCACCAGCCTCTTCTCTATCTTCTACACCCAACCCATCACTGACTCCCACCCATTTTAGCTTTCCAACTAGCTCTAGAATCCATCCTCTGCCCCTCCACCGGCCAGCACCCTGACCAAGTCATCTCTTACTCAGATGATCATCGTCACCTCCTAAATGTTAGCCATTACTTACTGTTATAAATGTTATTATTATGTGACTACTAGCCCAACTTATAGTATTAGAAGTATTAGTACTACTTGTAGTATTGGTACTTCTGCAAGTGTCATTACTATACTACCACACTGGGCGCATGATAAAGGTTTGGATGAATTCTTCCCTTTGTTCCTCATTTATACTTTCTAGCCTGTCTAAGTTATCGTGCCCATGTTTCCCTAGGAAGTTACATACAAATAACCCACTTCATCGTTAACAATAAATATTTCTTTAGGATCCTGTCTCCCCTCCTGTCTCTTCCAAGAGGAGTCTTGGAGGTGATGGAAGTCACAGCTGGGCAGAGCTTTGTATTAAACACATCCCTCTGATCGTGCCAACAACCTGTATCATTGAGAAAAAAAAAATCCCACCTTGCCCACATGAAGACACCCCAGCCATTCTCCCTACATACCGGGTTTCACTCAGCCAGTTCAGAAACCCTCTCGACCACCCACGTGAATACTGTAGAGGCTGAGGCACAGCTGGAATCCTGGGGGGGATGACAGATGTGGTGATGACATCACATCTGGGCCCAGGACTCAGAGGTTGGGGGGCCAGGCATGAGGAGGAGGAGCGGGGTGTGACCTGTGGGCAGCAGCTGAGTCTTCATCGCCAGGGAGTGGGAGGAGCAAGAGAACAGGACTAATAAAAGAGGCCATCTGTGGAGGTCCCAGATGTGCGAGGGATGGTCATTAAGAGTCGAGGAATTGGCTGTCCGAGTGCAAGTCGTACCACCCTCCACCCTGGGTTTCGTGGGATTGCACACTTGAAACCAGGCATTAGGAGGCTGCTGGCAGGGCTGTGTACTTGGGGCCTTGATGTTTTAATTAGCCAGCCGCAATATTAGATGACTCAGGAGGAGAGAACCTGGGAGATGACATAGTAATCAGGGTCCCTCGTGCAGCGTGCGGATGACTTTTCTGAGTGGGACCCAAGGTTCTCCTGGCCAAAATGCAGATCAGCAGCACTTGTGAGTTATTATGTTGGGCACAGGGCACAAGTGGGCTTTGGGCTGGGGCTACATATATCCTTTTCTGGTTTTATTTCTGCGGTGGGAACAAATGGAAGCTTTTAGGTGGGAAGAGACAGTGGCTCACTCTCCGTGGGCCTCTGGGCCCCCTCCCCTAAGTTTCCAAAGGAGGCCGTGAGCTCGTGGGCATTTTCATAGCCTTGTCAGCACCTCTTTGCCTAGGAAGCTGGCAGAGGCCCTGAAGAAATGAAAGGAAATGGCCCTGCGGCCAGGCTCAAAAGGAGGCAGGGAGGTGAGGTCATGTCAGGCTGGGCTCTGGAGCTGAGAACGCCACTTCCAAGGACTGCTGAAGCTCTGACTCCTTCCCCCTCTCTCCTTTTCTTTCCCTACTTCAACAAGTGCGTATTGAGCACCTACTGTATTCTGGGGACTAGTAGCCTAGGACTCAGCAGCCGTTGACTGACTCTCATCCCACAACTGGGAAAAGCATCTTACAGCTGCTTCTTCTAAAGCAGAGACCCGCAGACTGCGTGGCTCACTGCCTGTTTTTGTATAGTCCCTGAGCTAAGAAGGATTTTTTCCATTTTTGGATATTGAATACAAAAAATCGAAGGAGTATATTTTACAACACATGAAAGTTATATGATGTTCAAATTTTGTGTCCATAAATAAAGTTTCATTGGGGCTCATTTGCGTCCACATAGCATGTGGCAGCTTTGACGCGACAATGTCAGAGCTGGTTAGTGGTTGTGACGGGGTCCAAGGTCATGTGGCCCACAAGGCTAACAATATTTATCTTGTCCTTTAGAGAAAAGGTTTGTAGACTCCTAAAGGGTTGCATTCCAGTGGCTGACCCCGACCACTGAGTGCTCAAATGCTGTCACGTTAGAGATCTTTCCTGATCATTTTTTTTCTTTTTTTGAGACGGAGTCTTACTCTGTCGCCCAGGCTGGAGTGCAGTGGTGCAATCTCGGCTCACTGCAACCTCCACCTCCTGGGTTCAAGCGATTCTCCTGCCTCAGCCTCCAGCGTAGCTGGGATTACAGGCATGCGCCACCATGCCTGGCTTATTGTTCTATTATTATTATTTTTTTTAGTAGAGATGAAGTTTCACCATCTTGGCCAGGCTGGTCTTGAACTCCTGACTTCAGGTGATCTGCCCACCTCAGCCTCCCAAAGTGCTGGGATTACAGATGTGAGCCACCACATCAGCTGTGATCATTCTTTAAAGCAGCATCACCTCCTTGTCATTCTCTGCCCCCAACAACCCTTATCATGCTTTGCTTTCCCCGTAGCACTTACTACTACCTGCAGTCATCATGAGCATGTGTACATGGACATGTTTGTGCATATCTACATTTCTATATCTTATAGATATAGACTTACATACACCTATCTAGGCATTTAGATAATATTTGTTTTCTGCCTACCCACTGTTCAGTTTGTTCTATCCCTGGAACAGTGCTCAGCACACAGTACATGTTCAATGAACATTTGAGATCTGAGTGAGACTGCATTCTGTCCTTCCTCCAAATTTATGTTGAAGACTGTGATGGTTAATATTGAATGTCAACTTGATTAAATTAAAGGTTGCAAAGTATCATCCCTGGTTGTGTGTATGAGGCTGCTGCTAAAGGACATTAACATTTGAGTCGGTGGACTGGGAAAGGCAGACCCACCCTCAACCTAGGTGGGTACCATCTAATTAGCTGCCAGCGCAGCCAGAATAAAAGCACCAGAAGAATGTAAAAAGACCAGACTGGCTTAGCCTCTGAGCCTACGTCATTATCCTGTGCTGGATGCCTCCTGCCCTCGAACATTGGACTCCAAGTTCTTTAGCTTTGGGACTCAGGCTTGCTCCTCAGCTTGCAGATGGCCTATTGTGGGATCTCACCTTGTGATCATGCGAGTTAATACTCCTTAATAAACTCCCCTTTATATATACATCTATCCATTAATTCTGTCCCTCTAGAGAACCCTAATACAAAAGCTCTAACCCCCACTCCCCAACCCCATGTAATTTTGTCAGAAGATAGAACTTTTAGGAGATAATGAAGGTTAAACAAGGTCATAAGGGTGGGGCCCTAATCTTATAGGATTGGTGACCTTATATGAAAAGGAAGAGAAAGGCTTTTCTCTCTGTCTGCCATGTGAGGACACAGAGAGAAGGCAGCGGTCTGCAAGCCGAAAAGAGAGCCCTCACCAGAACCTGACCATGCCGATGCCGTGATCTCGGGCTTCCGGCCCCCAGAACTGTGAGCAGTAGATTTCTGCTCTCTAAGCCACCCAGGCGATGGTCCTTAGTGATAATAACCTGAGAAGACTGACACAAGGTCTAAAAAATTTTAACACTGTAGAGTCCCTTAAATGCTAAAGACTTTGGCCTTGATTTAGTAGAGAATAAAGAGCCCTGAAGCTGCCTGCCTGAGTGAGTGATCTTATCGCAGATGGGTTTTAGCAAATACATGATTGCAAGGATTGCAGGAGGGGGAGGGAGAGAGACCCAAGGCAGAGAGACCCATGAGGAGGAAGGTGCAACAAGGCCAATCCAGGAGCAGCCATGGAGTGGGAAAGGCAGCTGCAGGGGCAGCAGGACCTGAAGCAGAGAGCTAGAGGTTGGGGGCTCCGGAAGTGGAACTGAGAGCCTCTGGGCAGGAGAGCGTGAGGGGAAAAGGATAAAGTCAACATGGATTGGGGGCTTTTAGTCTGGGTAAGTAGAAGGATGGTGGTCTTTTTTGTTTTTTTTTTGAGATGGAGTTTCACTCTTGTTGCCCAGGTTGGAGTGCAATGGTGTGATCTCGGCTCACTGCAACCTCCATCTCCTGGGTTCAAGCAATTCTCCTGCCTCAGCCTCCTGAGTAGCTGGGATTACAGGCATCTGCCACCATGCCCGGCGAATTTTGTATTTTTGGTAGAGATGGGGTTTCTGCATGTTGGTCAGGCTGGTCTCAGACTCCCAACTTCAGGTGATCTGCCTGCTTCAGCCTCCCAAAGTGCTGGGATTACAAGCATGAGCCACCACGCCCGGATGGTGGGCTTTTTAGCAGATGCTAGGACGTAGGAAGCAGGTGTGCTGGGTGGTGGACGGACAGAGATGTTTTAGGCAGGAAGACAGAATCTGGCACCAGAACTCAGAACACCTAGAAACAGGGTCCAAGCACCTGCCCTTCCCCAGTAGTGACTGTCACTGTCACGAGCCTCATGGTGAAACCAGGACTGAGAGCTACACCAAGGGAGGCAGGCACCACCAAGACATACAGCATCTTAGGAACTATGATGGCAGCTGTCCCCAACCTTTTTGGCACCAGTGACTGGTTTTGTGGAAGACAATTTTTCCATGGACTGGGGTGGGTGGGGGACGGTTTCAGGATGATTCAAGGGCATCACATTGATTGTGTACACTATTTCCATTATTATCATATATAATGAAATCATTATACAGCTCACCAGAATGTAGAATCAGTGGGAGCCCTGAGCTTGTTTTCTGCAACGAGATGATCCCATCTAGGGGTGATGGGAGACAGTGACAGATCATCAGACATTAGATTCTCATAAGGCGCATGCAACCTAGAACCCTCGCATGTGCAGTTCACAATAGGGTTCGAGCTCCTGGGAGAATCTAATGCTGCCACTGATGTGACAGGTGGCAGAGCTCAGGCGGTAATGTGTGCAATGAGGAGCGGCTGTAAATACAGATGAAGCTTCACTTGCTCTCGCCCACCACTCACCTTCTGCTGTGTGGCCCAGCTCCTAACAGGCCAATACTGGTCTGTGGCCTGGGGTTTGGGGACCCCTGTATTTTGAGCTGAACCGTGTTTCCCCCACCCCCCAAATTCATATGTTGATGTCCTAAACCACGCTGCCTCAGAATGTGACCTTCTTTGGAGTTAGGGCCTTTACAGAGACAATCAAGTTGAAAACAAGGTCGTCAGGGTGGGTCCTGATCCAATAGGGCTGGTGTCCTTAGAGAAAAGAGAAATTTGAAGACATGCTCACAGGGAGAGTGCCATGTGAACATGAAGACAGCCACCTACAAGCCAAGGAGCGGGGACCGGGTCAGCTTCTCCCTCCCAGCCCTTGGAAGGAAGCGGCACTGCCAACACCTTGATTTTCTATTTCTGGCCTCCAGAACTGGAAGACAATACCTTCTGCTGTTTAAGCCACCCAGTTGGTGCTGTTTCATCATGGCAGCTTTAGTAAAGTAATCTAGGAGTTAAGGCCTAAACTTGCACAAAAGAAGTTGCTTCTTATTCTTATGCTATTGGCACCAGTGACAGCTCCTCTATTAGAGGCCTGCAGCAAACTGCCCTGTTTGGCTTATCTTGAAATGAGGGCAGCACGCTGGGGCTGAGCTGGGCAGAGGGCCATTCACACCCGGGGCCAGACGCCACACACTGTGCCCTTTGCTGCAGCCCTGAGTGGCACTGCACCCACCTGTGGGTACCACCTCTCCTGGGCAGCAAGTGTAACCCGATTATGAGCTAGGGCAGCTCAGGGTCCAGGCCCACAGACTCACAAAACCAGAAGGTATTCATTTATCTGTGCAATTAAAAAATTGCTATGTACAGAACTTAACCAAGTGTATTTAGTACTTTGGAATATAATTTCCTTTAGTGTCTAAAGTGATTCGTTCCTTATAACTCCATAGAAACTTGACATTGCTTACTCTGCCTCTCTCTCTCTCTCTCTTCCGTAATTTAACAGTCTGTAAAGGGTGATTAAGAAAGGGGGTACTTGGGAGTCAGACTCATCCCATTTAAGGATTCAGGGTGACGGTGGGGAACTCTGGAGTACAAAGGGGCATCAAAGCTGAATTTTTTATGCTTTCTCCAAATTGCAGTGATATCATAGATGTGACTGGACAACATTCAACTTGGTCCCATTACCATAACGGAATGTATATATACACTAGGAATTAATCTTAACATCAATCCTATAATTATCTCGTGGCTTGCCCTATGATATTGCATTGTACTATGTGTGTGTTTTGAAAGCCTTAACTTGCTAAATGCAAATATTGAAAATGCACAACAAGTTTTGTTTATGTTTTGGCCCTTTTAGCTAAGAAAATTCTGGGAACCCCAGGAAACGGAAGTAGGTCAGGGCTTTTGATCTCTAAGAGCCTCTGTTTGGTGGGGGTTGGCTTTGGCAACTGATATCAATTTGCAGAGAGGAAGAAAAATAACTTTGACCCAATTTGCCCTTTTTGGGAAAAGCATTTCAATATGGGGCGATGCAATGAAGGAGCATGCAGAGTGGTGTCACTGATTCTGAACCATAATGTCATTGTCAGACCCAGACAACAGTTGGGACAGCCTGCATTGAGTATACTCTTAAAATAAATAGTTAGCAAAATATGTGGAAATTCCAGCAGGGCTGAACCCAAACACCAGTCAATTCACGCACCACTTCCTGGCTCCACTCTGGCTCTGACCACCCAGGGCAGCAAGCTTGGTTGCTGGCCTCTTGGCTCAGTAACCTCTAAAGACCTGGGAATCACTTACCAGGCGATGGCTTGGGTGGAAGGAAAGAAGACACCTCTGGGTTGGAGAGAGACTCTGTTCATTTTGTTCCTAGAAAGCATCTTGGTGAGGGGTCTGCTTGTTGGAGGGCACCCTGGGAACGTTGGATAACCCTAGGAAGTGGAGCACTGAAGATGCTTTTGGGAGAATCCAACTTGGGTGTCTAGACCAAGGCAAGGCATATGTGACCTGATTGAAGTAGGGGCAGAAATGAGTTGGACCACAGCTTAGAACTAGGGATTTGGGGCATCCTCCTACAGAGGGAAATTAATCTCAAACTGCAAGAGGTTTCTCAAATGCTTCAAGAGAGACTTAGGGAAGGGAGTCACCAACAGGTACCCTGAGATGTCAGCCTCAAGGGAGCCCCTGGACTCTGTTGAAGCCAGCCAAGGGGTCTCTGTGGATAACATCTGTGCACGAGTCTATGAAACCCCAAATATCACAACATGATGACTGCTCTGTGTATCCCCATCTGTAGTTTGTCTTAAAGTGGAAGTTTTCAGAAGTTGAGGTACATAGTAAATGAAAAGAGGGGATGGCTCAGCTGTGAACTGCTCCAGGGCAGTGATCATATTCAATTTCATTTCTTTCATTTTTTTTTTTTTTTTTTTTTTTGAGATGGAGTCTTACTCTGTCACCAAGGCTGGAGCATAGTGGTGCAATCTCGGCTCACTGCAACCTCTGCCTCCTGTGTTCAAGTGATCCTCATGCCTCAGTCTCCCAAATAGCTGAGATTTAAAGCATGCATCACCACGCTTGGCTAATTTTTTTTGTAGTTTTAGTAGAAACAGGGTTTCACCATGTTGGCCAGGCTGGTCTCAAACTTCCGACCTCAAACGATCCACCTGCCTCAGCCTCCCAAAATGCTGGGATTATAGGCATGAGCCACCGCACCTGGCCTTCATTTCAAGTAACATTCAGTAAATGCCTATTTTGTGCCTTACCTGGGCTAGGCCACTGCACATCCACAGGGTTAATTGAATCCTCATGGTAACCCATTCTTCAGACGAGAAAATAGAGGCTGTGAGAGGTGACGTGGCTATCCCCAAATTAATGAAGAACAAGCAATAGAGCTGGGCTTGGAATCCAGGCTCTCGAAGTTCCCCTTGTTCCACTCAAGGCCTTCCTGTTCTCCTCTATGTGGGTTTCCAAAGCCAGCCCCCAGGAGGCATACATCATATCTGTCCCATTGATTTCACTGACTGAAAAGGATGTTGACGTGATCATAAAGGGAAAGAGACGCAGCCTTGTCATGACTCAATGTCACTTTGGGCTCTGGGTCACCTGTGGGCCACAAGGGTCTCATCCGTAAAATGGGCACAGTGCTTCTCATCCTATCTGCCTCACATTAGCAATGTATTATTTAGCCAAATAAGAACAATATAAATGACTCCAACATTTGTTGAGCATTTATTCTGTGTCAGGCCCTGTAGAGCGGGCTCAGGGCTCCATGGCCTGGGTTCTAATCCATCTCCATCACTACTGGTTATGTAACCCTTGTTGAGCCACAGAACCCTCTGTGATTCTCAGTTTCCTCATCTATAACATGGAGACAATCACGATATTTCATTGGGTTGAGCTGGGGGGATGGTTCAATGAGACCACAGACGTGCTTAGCATAGTACGTGATATTACTCAATAAATATATTAGGACCCATTATGGCTGACATCATTATTTCACATGTTATCTCATTTCATCCTCCCCACAACTTGATGAGCCTATTAGCCCCTATTAGGGAAGGGGGGCTCAGCACAGCTGCTATTAATAATTAGTCATCTGACCAAGGTCACTAGCTAGGTGCTGGACTCCTGACCTCAGTGCTCTGGGCTCTTGAGTCTAAGGGTTATCACTGTTACTATTTTTTTTTTTTTTTTTTTTTTACATTTTTTTGAGATAGAGTCTCACTTAGATGCCCAGGCTGGAGTGCAGTGGTGTGATCTCAGCTCAATGCAACCTCCGCTTCCCAGGTTCAAGCAATTCTCCCGCCTCAGCCTCCTGAGTAGCCGGGACTACAGGCATATGCCACCGCACCCGGCTAATTTTTGTATTTTTAGTAGAGACGGGGTTTCACCATGTTGGCCAGGCTGATCTAGAACTCCTGATCTCAAGTGATCCACCCCCATTGGCCTCCCGAAGTGTCGGGATTACAGGCATGAGCCACCACGCTGGGCCACGGTTACTGTTATTTTTATCCTGACATCATTACCATGCAATGGGTCTGGGCTGACTTAGAAGACTTCCTGGTGAGCATGCTGGGTTGTCACTGAGAGGCGGAGCATTTTACTCGTTTGCCTTCATTCAGACCCAGGCCGGCTGGGGCTGGCTACTCCCTTTTGATTTTCAGCAAGGCCAGCCGTAGCTGGCCAGTTAGTGTCATCCTGGCGACCTTGGATCCCCTAAAGCCTGGGAAAGAAATGGCCCACAAGCCTGTCTCCCACCTTTCTCATAATTTAGAGCTTTCTAGAGAAGTTGAGGGGAATGCTACCACTTACCTGGAAATAGGGAAAATTTTCTCAACAGATTTGACATTTTGAAAGCAGCTAGCAAGCTCTGTATCCCCAGGAGTGAGAAAATGACATGATCCTGAGGCGACTGAGCTTGGGGAGTAGGATTTCCATATAACGGTCATCTACCTATCTGATTGCCTGTACCAGCCAGAGGCTGAAGGGAGGGGTAAGAGCCGTGGGAAGGATGGAAAAGAGGAGAGAACCCCAAATGGAAACCCCACTTCCCCAGGTCCCACTCTGTCCCCACTTGTACCCACTAAGGGTTTGACTGATGCTTAATTGGTATCTGAAAATAGATGTTCCATCCCTAAACAGGGCATGGTTCTATCCCTTGTGTCTTAGGAAAGCAAACTAGACAGGCAAGGGAAACAGATGCTTAATAAGAAGGGAAGCCGAGAAGGGCTTCATTCGAATCTTAAGTTTGTGCACAGAGAATGATCCAACAGCAGGTCCTCACATTATTTATCTAGGGTAGCTTTTCACTAAGATGATTATTATGATAAAAGCCTTTAGGATGATGTCATAACTCAACATGTGTCTCAGGTGGTGTTAGCACCAAAGACAACCTCAGAGAACTAATAATGATCCTTAGAAAGAAAAATAAAAAGCAACATATCAGCCACAACCATTCCCTTATAATACCTTTACCCATTTCCTTCCTTCCTTTCTTCTTTTTCTTTCTTTCTTTTCTCTTTCTTCTTTCCTCTCTCTCTCTGTCTCTCTCTCTCTCTCTCTCTCTCTTTCCAGAGTTATGCTCTTGTTGCCCAGGCTGGAGTGCAATGGCGAAATCGTGGCTCACCACTACCTCCACCTCCTGGGTTGAAGCGATTCTCCTGCCTCAGCCCCTGGAGTAGCTGGGATTATAGGAATGCACCACCACACCCGGCTAATTATATATTTTTAGTAGAGATGGGGTTTCTCTATGTTGGTCAGGCTGGTCTCGAACTTCTGACCTCAGGTGATCTACCCGCCTCAGCCTCCCAAAGTGCTGGAATTACAAGTGTGAGCCACTGCACCTGGCCTCCATTTTCTTTTAGGTAAACTCCTACCTAATCTTCAAAACCCAGACCAGATGTGACCTCCTGGGGTAACCTTCCCTGGTATCTACCTGCTGAGGTAATTATGTTCCCAAAGCATTTTGCGTGCCTCTCTATTTCAGCACTAACTGAACCTTATATGAGTCTCTCACAACACACATCTGTGAAGGTCTCAAGGGCAGGGAGGTCTGTGTTTGCTCAGCTTTGCTTCTACCCCAGAACTATGCATACGGCAGGTTAGCGAGTGAATGGTGACAGATGAACTGATTTGTTCTATCTACAATCCCAGGCCAGATGCAATTTGCAGGGGGATGGTAAAGGTGAGGGTCACAAAGTTATATACATAACGTGCTCTGCAACCGGGGACTCGAGTCTCACTGGCCTCACCCACAGTGACCCAGACTGTCGGCCAGAGAAATGACTGCTAGATAAAGATTAATGCCTCAGCCTTCTGAGACAAACTTAAAAGAAGATGCCTCTAGGGCTGATTTTCTTTGAATCTAGACAAATAAGAGCATCGAAGAGGGTGGGAATCCCCTTTCTGGGATTCCCAGTGGGTCAGACCTCACTATTTCCTCTGGGAACTAATAGTCTCCTGTGTCAGGAAGTTCTTCCTCATGTCTAACTTGCATCTGTCCTGCTTCAACTGCAGTCTATTGCGTTTTGCCCAGTCCTTGGGAGTTGCTTTGCTGCCTTGCCAAAGCAAAGCTGCTTCTCAACCCCACCTATCCCTTCTTGACTCAGGATTGCAGGTAGTGACTGGGTTCCTCTTTGTGTCATTAACAATACTAGGTCCCCGTGGATGCTTAAACAAGCCGTAAATGTGGGTTACAACTGGAAGGAGAGAAGCTGATTCCAGGAGCTCCGTGTACAGTGGCTTTAAGGAGGTAGAGGCGAGGTTAGGAGATTGGCTTTCAGGATGGAAAAAAGAACATTGTGTTTTCTGTTAATTTGCTCAGCCTGGGAAGCATTTCTGAAGGCTGTGCCTATGGAGACGTCTAACAGGTGGTAACAGGGCTGCTTCCTTTGTGCTGGAGCTGGGATTCAAATACATCCGAGCGCTAGGGTCTCTGTCTCCCCCCAGCTCTATTTCTGAGAGGCATTTGGAAAATTGAATCTCAGTCAACAGAGCCAGGATGATTTTGCAGGCCCGTGTGTGTGTGTGTGTGTGTGTGTGTGTGTGTGTGTGTGTGTGTGAGCGCGCGCGCGCGCGCATGTGTGTGTGTCTATTTTTGAGACAGAGTCTCACTCTGTTGCCTAGGCTGGAATGCAGTGGTGCAATCTCGGGTCACTGAAACCTCTGCCTCCCAGGCTCAAGCAATTCTTGTGCCTCAGCTTCCTGAGTAGCTAGGACTACAGGTGTGCACCCTCATGCCTGGCTAATTTTTGTATTTTTAGTAGAGATGGGGGTTTCACCACATTGGCCACGCTGGTCTTGAACTCCTGACCTCAGGTGATCTGCCTGCCTCAGCCTCCCAAAGTGCTGGGATTACAGGCATGAACCACCATGCCCAGACTGGCCCATGGTTTTAAATCTTTTTGGGTGAAATCCTACATTCAGGATTTGATGGTGGGCAAAGAGGAACATAAATCCCAAGTCCTGCTGGTCTATCAGTCATGCTCCCGGGAACTCTCTAGGTTAAAACTGCTTGGCAGACCTACTTAACCTTGGAAGATTCAGTCTTACCCTCTTTCACTAGCACCCTCAAAGTCCTTCCTTTCTTGAAGCAAATGGAATTTCTATATTAGCAGAGGCCTTAATGAGAGTTCTGCATACATCTTCCTGTCCTTTCATTGTCACGTCCTGCAAAGGCTGGTGGTCCTCCTTCCAGTCCTGAGTTTGTGCAGGGAGAATGGTCCAACAGCAGGTCCTCACATTATTTATCTAGGGTAGCAGCTTTTCACTTAAGATGATTATTATGATAAGAGCCTATAGGATGATGTGAAAACTCAGCATGTGTCTCAGGTGGTGGTAGCACCAAAGACAACCTCAGAGAATAATGATCCTTAGCAAGAAAAAAAAGTGCAATGTTATCAGCCACAACCATTTCTTTTCTTTTTTTTTTTTTTTGAGATGGAGTCTCGCTCTGTCACCCAGGCTGGACTGCAGTGGCATGATCTCAGCTCATTGCAACCTCAGCCTCTGAGGTTCAAGTGATTCTCCCACCTCAGCCTCCTGAGTAGCTGGGATCACAGGCGCCCACCACCATCCCTGGCTAATTTTTGTATTTTTAGTAGAGACAGAGTTTTGCCATGTTGGCCAGACTGGTCTCGAACTCCTGACCTCAGGAGATCTTCCCTCCTCGGCCTCCCAAAGTGCTGGGATTACGAGAGTGAGCCTCTGCGCCCAGCCCTGCATTCCTTTTACTATAATGCCTTTTTCCATTTTGTTTTAGGCAAACGCCTATCTGATCTTCCAATCCCAGAGGCCCTGTTCTCAATGTTGAGCTCCATTCCTCAGGGTTGAAGTCCAAGGTTATGTTTTGCCAGTTGGCATTGTCTAACTGAGATGGGCAGTGTGAAAGGAAATGACCAGAGTCTGCCATTGCTCAGATTTCTGCATTGACTTTTAGTATCTTTCTGATGGGGTCAAGGCCTCCCCTCTTTCTTCCTTCTAACCAAAATCTCAAGAGTTACTGCAGGCCAGGAATTATAAACTGATACCTAGAGGTGGTAGTTGGGTAAGGTCAATCAGTAAAGAAGGCTAAGTAACTTCAAAACAGGACTCTTAGTTGCATATTAAAAAAGAAAGACTTGGCCAGGCGCGGTGGCTCAAGCCTGTAATCCCAGCACTTTGGGAGGCCGAGGCGGGTGGATCACGAGGTCAAGAGATCGAGACCATCCTGGTCAACATGGTGAAACCCCGTCTCTACTAATACAAAAAAAAATTAGCTGGGCATGGTGGCGCGTGCCTGTAATCCCAGCTACTCAGGAGGCTGAGGCAGGAGAATTGCCTGAACCCAGGAGGCGGAGGTTGCGGTGAGCCGAGATCGCGCCATTGCACTCCAGCCTGGGTAACGAGCGAAACTCCGTCTCAAAAAAAAAAAAAAAAGAAAGACTTTTTTTTGTGTGTGTGGAAATGAAGAATGTTCTTAGGTTATTATTATTACTTTTTTTTTGAGACAGATTCTTGCTCTGCCGCCCAGGCTGGAGTCAGTGGCACTATCACGGCTCACTGCAGCTTCAACTTCCCTGGCTCAAGTGATACTCCCACCTCAACCTCCCAAGAAGCTGGGACTACAGGTGTGCACCACCACACCCAGTTAATATTTTATACTCTTTTTGAAGAGACAGGGTTTTGTCATGTTGCCCAGGCTGGTCTTAAACTCCTAGGCTCAAATGATCCACATGCCTCGGCCTCCCAGAGTGCTGGGATTACAGATGTGATCCACTGTGCCTGGCCAAAACAATCTTTCTTAAAACATGAACCTCTTGGTCCATCTCTACCTGCCACTTAGAAAAAAGACATGGGGCCACGCACAGTGGCTTACACCTGCAATCCCAGCACTTTGGGAGTCCGAGGCAGGTGGATCACCTGAGGTCAGGAGTTTGAGACCAGCCTGGCCAACATGGTGAAACCCCATCTCTAAAAAATATAAAAATTACCCAGGTGTGGTGGCACATGCCTGTAATTCCAGTTACTTGGGAGGCTGAGTGGGGAGGAATGCTTGAATCCAGGAGGTAGAGGTTGCAGTGAGCGGAGATAGCACCAGAGACTCTGTCTCACAATAAATAATAAAAAAGAGATGGATACAAAAAGATTTAACTTTCCTCCTATTATAAGAAATCAAAAGCACTAATGCTATTATAAATGACAATAGACACTGGCCTTAATAAGAGGGAGACAATAGGGAGTGGTGAGGTTTGTGGCCAACTAGAAAGCCACACCCTGTCTAGAGTGGGTAGCTGCTATTCAGTCTATGCAGATTGTTGCCCCATAAGAATATGGTTGGGTACAGTGTCTCACACCTATGATCCCAGCACTTTGGGAGGCCGGCAAGGGAGGATTGCTTGAACTAGGAGTTCGAGACCACACTGGGCAACATAGCAAGATCCTGTCTCTACAAAATATATAAAAAATTAGCCAGGTCTGGTGGCATCAGCCTGTAGTACTAGTTACTCAGGAGGCTGAGGTAGGAGGATCTCTTAAGTCGAGGAGATTGAGGTTGCAGTAAGTAAGCTATGATGGTGCCCCTGCACCCCAGTCTCGGGGACAGAGCAAGACTCTGTCTCTAAACAAACAAAAAAAAGAATATAGGCTCAATGTGGTCAGATTATGTACATTTATATAAAGAGAAGCTGTAGATATATTTATGTAAAAATTTGAAACATTGGTAATACATTTACAATATAACTATAAATTATCTCTTAGGACAATACGGTATAGACCTAACAAATCAGGTCTGCAGGTTAGATCTGGGCTGAGACTGCCTCTTTCTGTCCTTTTTTGTCCTGTGAGGGCTCATATGATGGCCATACCTCTTTGTTTTTAATTAAGAAAGAAAATATAAAAGCATTTTAAACCATATTTGTTTACTTAATCATGAATGGAGAATAGTTTCCTAATGCTTATGGTGTGGTCTTGACTTTTGAGGACAACATAATAAAAGTCTACAGTTGGGCTTTTCCAGCAAACATTTCCAGATATCATTGCTAGAGGGACAGTCAGCTAGTGGGACCATGGATCTGACCTACTACAGAATCCCTAATGTCCTTATCTTCCTGGCCAGCCATCAGCAGCTAAGGAAAGCAATTGCCGCCAAGGCTCTAGAATGCCTCATTCTCCCCGCTGAAGCTACGTAGAGAGGCTTTGAGGCCTTGTTTAGATGAGCTGGCAGTGAAAGCTGCCATCTGTAGGCCAAGCATCAGGAAAATGAAGCAGATCATCACTTGCTGAGTTACCTAAGCCACCCCCACCTACTGACTCCCCACTAGTCACTTCACCCTGACTTCACTGCAATGCAGAGGATGGGTGTGAAATTCACATGCTTCCCTAATGTTGCCCTGGCCTGACCTGTCAGCTTCCTGGACAGGTGAGACAAAGGTGCTGCTGATCTCCAGCCAAATCCAGCCACTCTTTGGAAGTGATATCGACTTAGCTGTCAAAACACATCTGAACAGATTGGCAAAGACTAAAAAGTTGGATAACAGATGGAATTGGCAAGGCTGTGAGGAAACAGTCACTCTCCTAGTTAGCTGCTAAGATTGATACAACCACTGTGGCAAGTATCACCAAAATCACAAATGTCATGACTTTTGATCCAACAATCCCACTTTTAGGAATTTATTCTTTTTTGTTTTTTTGAGACATGGTCTCACTCTGTTGCCCAGGCTAGAGTGCAGATTTGCAATGATACAATTGCAGCTGACTGTAGCCTTGATCTTCTGGGCTCAGATGATTCTCCCCACTCAGTCTCCAGGGTAGCTGGGACTACAAGCATGTGCCCCCATGCCCAGTTATTATTATTATTTTTTTGTATTTTTTGTAGGAATGGGGTTTCACCATGTTGCCCAGGCTGGTCTCAAACTCCTGGGCTCAAGGGCCCTCCTGCCTCAGCCTTCCAAAGTGTTGGGATTACAGGTGTGAGTAGCCATGACTGGCTTTTAGGAACTTATTCTATTGATAAGCCTGACCCTGTGCCAAATAGCACAATATTGACAATGGCTCATTATGAAGGACTGATACAATAAATTACAGGATGACCACACAGTGCAATATTATGTGGCTATAAAAAAAGGAACTAAGATCCTCTTTACCTATAATGGGGATTAATCTCTAAGATATGTTAATAAGTGAAAAGCGGCAGGCCCCTACCCCATGACCGGAGAGAGAAGAAGCTGAAAGGGGGAGAGGGTCGGGTGTGCCTGGGCAGGTCCCTACCCTCCCCCACAAACTCCAGAGGGCTGAAGCTCTGACTCTAGTTGGTTGTGCAGCCAGTGCCACAGTCTGAGCTGAACCCTGAATGATCCAGCCCAGTGGAGGAAGGGCACAACCCACTATTAGAGGGGTGGGACTGGGCTACATGTTTTAACAAAAAACACAGGAAGCCTATATAGCAACAGGACTGCATTCTTGACCACCCAGCAGCGCCGCCAAGTCAGTGGAAGAGGCAGGCCTAAACACCCAGTGCAAACAAAAAAGACACAGGAAGCTTCCCTAGTAACCTGAAGGAGTCCCTAGAAACCCAGTAGCCCCTCGACAGGCAGACAAGCGACTTCATCAAGCAGCTCCCTGAGACCACAGCCAGGTAAATCCACAAAGATGGGAAAAAAACAGTGCAAAAAAGATGAAACCATCAAAGACCAGAACACCTCTTCTCCTTCAAGGGATCACAACTCCTCAACAACACAGGAACACAACATGACTGAGGAGTGTGACAAATTGGCAGAAATAGGCTTCAGAAGGTGGATAATAACAAACTTTTCTGAGCTAAAGGAATACGTTCTAACTCAATGCAAAGAAACCAAAAACCTTGAAAAAAGGTTAGACGAAATGCTAACTAGAATAACCAGCTTAGAGAAGAACATAAACAACTTGATGGAGTTGAAAAACACAGCACGAGAACTACTAGAAGGAAACACAAGTTTTAATAGCTGTATCAACTAAGCAGAAGAAAGGATATCAGAGATTGAAGATCAACTCGAAATAAAAAGAGAAGTCAAGACAAGAGAAAAAAGAGTAAAAAGAAATGAACAAAGCCTCCAAGAAATATGAGATTATGTGAAAAGACCTAATCTACACTTGATCGGTGTACCTGAAAATGATGGGAAGAATGAATCCAAGCTGGAAAACACACTCCAGGATATTATCCAGGAGAACTTCCCAAGCTTAGCAAGTCCAACATTCACATTCAAAAAATACAGAGAACTCCACAAAGATATTCCTCAAGAAGAGCAACCCCAAGACATATAATTGTCAGATTCACCTGAAATGAAAGAAAAAATGCTAAGGGCAGCCAGAGAGATAGGTCAGGTCACCCACAGAGGGAAGCCAATCAGACTCACAGAGGACCTCTCGGCAGAAACCCTACAAGCCAGAAGAGAGTAGAGGCCAATATTCAACATCCTTAAAGAAAAGAACTTTCAACCCAGAATTTCATATCCAGCCAAACTAAGCTTTGTAAGTGAAGGAGAAATAAAATCCCTTATGGAAAAGCAATTACTAAGAGATTTCGTCACCACCAGACCTGCCCTACAAGATCTCCTGAAAGAAACACTAAGCACGGAAAGGAACAAGTACCAGTTACTGCAAAAGCAAACCCATTGGCAAAGACCAAAAATGAAATGAAGAAAATGAGTCAACCAAAGGGAAAGAGAACCAGCCAGTAATAAAATGGCAGGATCAAATTCACATGTAACAATATTAACATTGAATGTAAACGGCCTAAACACCCCAATCAAAAGACACAGACTAGCAACTGGATAAAAAGTCAAGACCCATCAGTGTGCTGTATTCAGAAACCCATCTCACATACAAAGACACACATAGACTCGAACAAAATAAAGGGATGGAAGAAGATTTACCAAGCAAATGGAGAACAAAAAAAAGCAGGGGTTGCAATCCTAATCTCTGATAAAATGGACTTCAAACCAACAAAGATCAAAAGAGAGAAAGAAGGACACTACATAATGGTCAAAGGATCAATCCAACAAGAAGAGCAAACTATCCTAAATATATACACACCCAACACAGGAGCACCCAGACACATAAAGCAAGTTCTTAACAACCTAAAATGAGATTTAGACTCCTACACAATAATAGCGGGAGACTTCAACACTCCACTGTCAATATTAGACAGATCAAAGAGACAGAAAATTAACAAGGACATCCAGGACTTGAATACAGAGCTGTACCAAGTGGAGCTAATAGACATATACAGAACACTCCACCCCAAATCCACAGAATATACATTTTTCTCAGCACCACATTGCACTTACTCTAAAACTGACCACATCATTGGAAGCAAATCACTCCTCAGCAAATGCAAAAGAACAGAAATCATAACAAACAGTCTATCAGACCACAGCGCAATCAGACTAGAACTCAGGATTAAGAAACACACTCAAACCTGTACAACCACTTGGAAACTGAACAACTTGCTTCTGAGTGTCGACTGGATAAACAATGAAATGAAGGCAGAAATAAAGATGTACTTTGAAACCAATCAGAATGAAGACACAACTTACCAGAATCTTCTGGGACACCTTTAAAGCAGTGTTGAGAGGGAAATTTATAGCAATAAATGCCCACATGAGAAACAAGGAAAGATCTAAAATTGACACCCTATCATCAAAATTGAAAGAGCTAGAGGAGGAAGATAAAAAAAAAAAAACTCAAAAGCTAGCAGAAGACAAGAAATAACTAAGATCAGAGCAGAACTGAAGAAGATAGAGACACAAAAAAACCCTTCAAAAAATCAATAAATCCAGGAGCTGGTTTTTTGAAAAGATCAACAAAATAGACAGGCCACTAGCCAGATTAATAAAAAAGAAAAGGGAGAAGAATCAAATAGATGCAATAAAAAACAAAAAAGGGGCTATCATCACTGATCCCACAGAAACACAAACTACCATCAGAGATTACTATGAACAGCTCTATGCACATAAACCAGTAAACCAAGAAGAAATGGATAAATTCCTAGACACTTGTACTCTACCAAGACTAAACCAGGAGGAAGTTAAAACCCTAAATAGACCAATAACAAGGGCTGAAGTAAAGGCAGCAATCAATAGCCTACCAACCAAAAAAAGTTCAGGTCCAGATAGGTTCACAGCCGAATTCTACCAGACGTACAAAAAGGAGCTGGTTACATTCCTTCTGAAACTGTATCTAACAATATAAAAGGAGGGAATCCTCCCTAACTAATTTTATGAGACCAATATCATTCTGATAGCAAAAACAGGCAGAGACTCAACAAAAAAAGAAAACTTCAGGCCAATATCCATAATGAACATTGACACAAAAATCTTCAATAAAATACTGGCAAACAGATTGCAACAGCACATCAAGAAGCTTATCCATCACAATTAAGTAGGCTTCATCCTGGGGATGCAAGGCTGGTTCAACATACACAAATCCATAAATGTAATCCATCACATAAATGGAACCAAAGACAAAAACCACATGATTATCTCAATAGATGCAGAGAAGTCCTTCGACAAAATTCAACAGCCCTTCATGCTAAAAACTCTCAATAAACTAGGTATCGACAGAATGCATCATAAAATGATAAAAGCTGTATATGACAAACCTACAGCCAATATCATACTGAATGGGCAAAAGCTGGAAGAATTCCCTTTGAAATCAGGCATTAGATAAGGATGCCTTCTCTCATGACTCCTATTCAATATAGTATTGGAAGTTCTAGCCAGAGCAATCAGGCAAGAAAAAGAAATAAAGGGTATTCAATTAGGAAAGGAGGAAGTCAAACTGTCTCTATTTGCAGATGGCATGGTTGTATATCTAGAAGACCCCATCGTTTCAGCCCAAAATCTTCTCAAACTGATAAGCAACTTCAGCAAAGTCTCAGGATACAAAATCAATGTGCAGAAATCACAAGCATTCCTATATACCAATAACAGACAAACAGAGAGTCAAATCAAGAGCAAACTCCCATTCACAATTGCTACAAAGAGAATAAAATACCTAGGAATACAACTAAAAAAGGATGTAAAGTACTTCTTCAAGGAGAACTACAAACCACTGCTCAATGAAATAAGAGAGGACACAAACAGATGGAAAAACATTCCATGCTCATGGCTAAGAAGAATTAATATAGTGAAAATGGCCATACTGCCCAAAGTAATCTATAGATTCAATGCTATCCCCATCAAGCTACCAAAGACCTTCTTGACAGAACTGGAAAAAATCACTTTAAACTTCATATAGAATCACAAGAGAGGGTGCATAGCCAAGACAATCCTAAGCAAAAAAAACAAAGCTGGAGGCATCACACTGCCAGACTTCAAACTATACTACAAGGCTACAGTAATCAAAACAGCAAAGGAAACCATCATTAGAGTGAATCAACAACCAACAGAATGGGAAAAATTTTTGCAATCTACCCATCTGACAAAGGGCTAATACGCAGACTCTACAAAGAACTAAAACAGATATACAAGAAAAAAACAAACAACCCCATTCAAAAGTGGGTGAAGGATATGAACAGACACTTTACAAAAGAAGACATACATGAGGCCAACAAACATATGAAAAAATGCTCATCATCACTGGTCATTAGAGAAATGCAAATCAAAACCAATTGAGATACCATCTCACGCCAGTTAGAATGGCGATCATTTTGAGACAACAGATGCTGGAGAGAATGTGGAGAAATAGGAACACTCTTACACAGTTGGTGGGTGTATAAATTAGTTCAAGCATTGTGGAAGACAGTGTGGCGATTTCTCAAGGATCTAGAAATAGAATTCCATTTGACCCAGCAATCCCATTACTGGGTATATACCCAAAGAACCATAAATCATTCTACTGTAAAGACATATGCACACGTATGTTCATTGCAGCCCTGTGTACAATAGCAAAGACCTGGAACCAACCCAAATGCCCATCAATGATAGACTGGACAAAGAAAACGTGGTACATATACACCATAGAATACTATGCAGCCATAAAAAACGATGAGTTCATGTCCTTTGTAGGGACTTGGATGAATCTGGGAACCATCATTCTCAGCAAACTGACACAAGAACAGAAAGCCAAACACCGCATGTTCTCACTTATAGGTGGGTGTTGAACAATGAGAACACGTGGACTCAGGGAGAGGAGCATCACACACTGGGGGCAGTTGGGGGGGTCGGGGAGAGAGAGCGGGGGGTGGGGAGGGATAACATGGGGAGAAATGCCAGATATAGTATGCACCTAAAGTAAAAAACAAAAAAGTGAAAAGCAAGTATAAAACAACATGTGTAATGTGCTCTTATTTGTATAAAAATATGTCAAGAATGATATGTGTTTGTCAATGCATAAAACATGGCTAAAAGAATACACAAAAACCTTTAATATTGCTTGACTCTGGGGAAGAAAACTATGTGGCTGGGATTAGAAACAGAGCTTTTCATCATGTATCTTTTTGTTTATTTATTTCAATTTTTTTTTAGAGACAGGGTCTCACTCTGTCACCCAGGCTAGAGTACAGAGGTGCTATATCACAGCTCACTGCAGGCTTGAATTCCTGTCCTCAAGTGATTCTCCTGACTCAGTTGCCTGAGTAGCTAGGAACTACAGATATATGCCATTATGCTCCACTAATTAATTTTTTTTATAGAGATAAGGTCTTGCTATGTAGCCCAGGCTGCTGGTGGTGGTGGTGGTTTTTTTTTTTTTTTTTGAGAGGGAGTCTTGCTCTGTCATCCAGGCCGGAGAGCAATGGTGTGATCTTGGCTCACTGCAACCTCTGCCTCCCAAGTTCAAGAGATTCTCCTGCCTCAGCCTCCTGAGTAGCTGGGATTACAGGTGTGTGCCACCACACCAGGCTAATTTTTGTATTTTTAGTAGAGATAGGGTTTCGCCATGTTGGCCAGGATGGTTTTGAACTCTGGACCTCAAGCTATCCTCCTGCCTTGGCTTCCCAAAATGCTAGGATTACAGGCATGAGCCACTGTGCCCAGCTACCATGTATCTTTTACATATTTTAAATTTGGAACTATAAGAATGCCTTTCCTGGTAGAAACATAATTAAAATGTATAAAATGGCAAGCTCACCAACAATACCAAACCACCCAAAAACAAAGTCGAGGTCCACATCTGAGGATAAGCACTCCTGGCCTCGGCCTCCCAAGTTCTCCAGCCACAGCGGCTGCTTTCCATCATGATATAGTTTAGGATTTAGCTTCCCTCCCCTCATCTTCTCACCTGGGAGGGGTTGAGAAGGCAGGGTGGTACCAGGTTGGCATCAAATACTTACCTGCTCCTTCTCTGAATATGGGTTGTTGAGGACGACAGGCACATTGCCCTTCCCCCATAGGTCATTGAAGACTCGGTCGTTCTCCACGCCAAGGGGCAGAGGTTTGTGTGACTTGCCATCCAAATCTCTGAAAGGCAAGGTGGGGCAGGTGAGGAAGGGGACATCAGGAGAGACCACTGGTTGCTTTGATCTGGAAGTCCTGAGTCTGTACAGAACCTCAGTGGCTCACTCACATAACTCGATGTGAGCCAGTGAGCTTCGGGTACCCAGACGGCTGCTTCATAAAGATCCACAGTGACATGTGGGAAGGCAGCTCCGGGTGTCAATCACAAAGGGAGCTCATCCAAGGTGACCCTGACAGCTGGTGCATCCCCATCTCTGTGGACATTATTTCAGGATGGCAAGGAGAAGGATTTTGCTTGTCCCTCTCCCTTCTTCATTCCAAGGATCTGGGAACACAGGAGGCCTGTTTCCTAGTAATACTCCATGCCGCAAACCCCTGGACAACTTAACGCTCATGACACCTACCAATGGAAAAGGTAGGAGGCAGGAAGGATAGAGAGGTCCTGTGGGCTTGGGGTGATAAGTTACTCTGATCCTGACCAAGACTTTTGGCTTTGAACAATAGCAGCTCAGGACAAACAGAATGATTCAGAAAATTAAAGGGAACGCAGCAACAACAACAACAAAATACTATTAATAAGGAGAGAGAGCATTTATTAAGCACTTACTATGTGCCAAGCACTGTACATGTAGGTTTTAAAAAATTATTTTACTTATATTAGATATGGGTTCTCCTTGTGTTGGCTAGGCTGATCTCTAACTGGGCTCACTCAAGTGATGCCCCTGTCTCAGCCTCCCAAAGTGCTGGGATTACAGGAGTAAGCCATCATGCCTGGCCATGAGTTTTAGTGAATTTAACTCTTGTGACAACCCTTTGAGGCAGGAATGACTTTTTTTTTTTCCTCAGACTTGTCCCATCATCCTAGCTGGAATACAGTGGCATAATCACAACTCACTGCAGCCTTGATCTCCTGGGCTGAAGTGAGCCTCCTTCCTCAGCCTCCTGAGGAGCTGGGACTACAAGGGTGTAACACTATGTCTGGCTAACTTTTTTATTTTTTGTAGAGACAGGGTCTCACTATGTTGCCCAGCCTGGTCTGGAACTCCTTGGCTTAAGTGATCCTCCCACCCCAGCCTCCCAAAGTGCTGGGATCATAGTCATGAGCCACTGAACCTGTCCAGGAATGACTGTTAATCACCACTTTATGGTTGCGGTAAGGGAGACAGAGAGAATCTAAGTTGCTCAAGGTCACATAGTGGCAAAGCCTAGTATTCCGGCCCATTCATCACACCCATTCTAAAGGAGGGGCTGTCACTATCATCATCATCACCACCATCACTGTCATTTTTTTTTTTTTTTTTGAGACAGAGTCTCGCTCTGTCGCCAGGTGCTAGGCTGGAGTGCAATGGTGCAATCTTGGCTCACTGCAACCTCTGCCTCTTAGGTTCAAGCTAATCTCCTGCCTCAGCCTCCCGAGTAGCTGGGACTACAGGGGCGTGCCACCATGCCCAGCTAATTTTTTTGTATTTTAGTAGGGATGGGTTTCACTATGTTGGCCAGGATGGTCTCGATCTCTTGACCTTGTGATCCGCCTGCCTCGGCCTCCCAAAGTGCTGGGATTACAGGCGTGAGCACCGCGCCTGGCCTCACCATCATTTTTATCACCACCACTACCACAGTCATCACCACAGCCACCATGATTCTCACTGTTACCATCATCATTATTGTAATTATCATCATCTAACTTTCCTCATCAGCCTCTACCATAATCACCATCGCCGTCACCATAATCACCCTTATCATAATCATCATCAACTTCATCATATCCTAATCTTCATGATCAGCGCCATCATCATCACCATCAGTCAGCATCACCATCATCACCATCATCTTCCTCCTCCTCTGCATCATGACCACACCAGCATCTTCATGACCACCAGTGTCATCCTCACAATCATCATCACATGAGGAAACTATAGTTCAGAGCAGGTAAGTTACTAGCCTAAGTCACACAGCCAGTGATGATAGATTCAAACCTAGGCTTGTTCTGGATGCTAGAGCCGGACTTTTTTTGGAGACGGTCTAAACTCTGTCACCCAGACTGGAGTGCAGTGGCGCGATCATAGCTCATTGCAGCCTTGACCTCCTAGGCTCGAGCGATCCTCTCACCTCTGCCTCTCCAGTAGCTGGGACTACCAGAGCATACCACCATGCCTAGCAATGTGTTAAATTTTTTGTAGAGACAGAGTCTCACTGTGTTGCTCAGGTTGGTCTCAAACTCCCAGACTCAAGTGATCCTCTTGCCTCGGCCTCCCAAAGTGCTGGGATTACAGGTATGAGCCACCATACCCGGCCAGAATCTGACTTCTTACCCAGTAAGTTTTCCTGGCTCCCTGTTCCTGAACTCTAACAGGTTCAGGATGAGGTGATCTCAGCTAGGCCCACAGGCTGGCCACCGTCTGAGATGGAGATAGGAGTTGGCACTAGAATCCAGATGGCCTCATCAGACCTGTCTAACTCTCTGAGTTCTTCTACTCTCTGAGTCCTGCCCTCCTGCTTCCCAACAGTCTTTCTCCATTTGGCTCTCCTATCCGATTTGACTCTGACAATGGCCTCTGTCTATTCCCTAATTGGGCAGTGCAGCTTGCCCTGTGGCCCATCTTGGTTTGAGTCCTGGGCATTAAGACTGGCCTTTGTCTTGCCTTCTGTTCTATGTTCCCAGCTTTGGGGACTCCTCCATCCCCAATCTGGCCCCCAATGACAGTCATCTGGAATGAACCAGAAGCCACAGTCCAAGCTCTGAGAGCATAAGCCCCAGTGGCCCCTCCAGCAGCTTCCTCTGGGCCACCCAGATCCCCTGCCTGCTGTGTTTCACGCAGTCCCTGTGGCCCACGTCAAAGCCACTTCCGCTCTTCTGCCTGGAGAGGTTTGCATTCGTAAGAGGGAACATTCTGTTTTACCTTCGCTAAAATGTCACCAAAACATACCCAGAGTGGCTCTTGATTACAGGCATTTCCTAAGTCAGTGGTTACCTACATGATCATAAACAGAAGTATCGTCTGTTGAGAGTGCTGCTCTAAGTGTCACTCAGTTCCCTTTCAGCTCTGAAACTCCTGATCCTACATCACATGACCATACACAAGGATTCAGCAGAGAAGGGAGGTTAATGTATCTGGAGCCTCTATAACATTCCAGGTACTTGGGCAGAAGTTATTTCACTTAATTTCAGCAGACATTAAAAGCCCCCATTTTACTGATGAAAAAGCTGAACCCAGGGAGGTTATGTAAGTTTCCCAAGGTCCCACCATAAACACATAGTACAACTGGAATTTGAAACTAGGTGTGACTTATGGGCTGCCAAGAGCCTTTCTTTTTTTATCTATTTTATTTTTTGAGATGGAGTCTTGCTCTGTCACCCAGGCTGGAGTGATCTTGGCTCACTGCAACTTCTACCTCCCAGGTTCAAGCTATTCTCCCGCCTCAGCCTCCCGCATAGCTGGGACTACAGGTGTGCACCACTATGCCCAGCTAATTTTTGTACTTTTATTAGAGATGGGGTTTTACCATGTTGGCCAGGCTGGTTTCAAACTCCTGACCCCAGGTGATCTGCCTGCCTTGGCCTCCCAAAGTTCTGGGATTACAGGAGATTCTTCCTTTTATAAAACAGAGGTAGGAGAAACTGGTTAAGACACTCAATCTAAGCCACAGGCTACAGAGCAAGTAACCCAACATCTCGGGCTGAATGAAGTCAATTTACAAAAATTACAGGTACAATTACCTAGGCAACTTGGACACGATCACATGGTTTGTCTTGTGTGAATTTGCAGGGCAAGTTTCTTTTACCATCATTCTGTTCTCTTAATCTATTAACACCTTTGTTTAAATAATGCAGTTGAAGTGTTTTGCCAACAGAAACTTAATTTTGGAGTCCTGTGTGATGAACACATACAATTTTTATTATTTATTTATTTAGAAATGGAGTCTTGCTCTGTCACCCAGGTTGGAGTGCAGTGGCATGATCTTGGCTCACTGCAACCTCTACCTCCCAGGTTCAAGTGATTCTTCTGCCTCAGCCTCCCTAGTAGCTGGGATTATAGGTGCCTACCACCACGCCCAGCTATTTTTTAAAAATTTTTTATTTTTAGTAGAGACAGTGTTTCACCATGTTGGCCAGGCTGGTCTCAAACTCCTGGCCTTGAGTGACCAACCCAGAAAGGATATTTTTAATATGGGACCATGAGAAACATCCAGGTTGAACTACTTTGCTTCCCATCACCCAGGAGCAAAATCAGAAGTAGATTTAGTTTGATTCTCAACCCACAATCCATCAGTGATAACCAGGTCTGAGGGAAATACTTGGTTTGTTGCCACAAATCTGTTCAACCTGGATCCACCTGTGTGCTGGGGTTGCATGAGCAGTGTAGCATGCTGGTTAAGGATGTGGCTGTGGACCGGCAGGAACTGGGTTCAAGTTCTGGCCTTGCTGGTTATAAGCTGTGTCACTTTGAACACTTCATCTGTCTCAGACTCAGTTTACTCATCTGTTAAATAGGGCCAATAATATCTGCAATGATTAAAGGAGGTAAAGCTTATAGTACTTAGCAGCATGGCACCTGCTATCACTCCTACTGCTTACAGAGGATCAGAAAGAAACAGAGAAAGACACTTTCAGTTCTGTGTAGAACAGTGGCTATTCCTCTAAGTCATCACTGTCTAGAACTTCCTGTGATGATGGAAATGTTTCATATCTGCACTATCCCGTATTATAGCCACTAGACACACGTGGCAATTGAGCACCTGAAATGTGGTTATTGTCATGGAGGAACTAAATTTTAAATTTTATTTAACTTTGATTGATTTAAATGTAAAGAGCCATATGTGGCTCAAAGCTTATCAGACAGTGCAGCTGCTGGAAACCTTAATGTCTCCTTAAGACTATGAATGGAAAACATACATGGCTGCAACCAGGGGGCATCTTTGCTGGGGGCTGGAGCACAGGTGGGGAGGTCTACACTTAGACACTTTCTAAGCTGCTAGATCTTGTTCACGGAGCCCAGGAATTCAATAATTCTCAACTTCCCTTCCAGACTCCTACCTCCTATCATTCTTGGCCCTGATCTCTTGATTCTTCCCAAGGAGCACACCCTGTCCACCCTTATACTTAAGCTCCCAAGGTTGCTCTTTCATGTTCCCTCTGCTGAGGGCCAATTCCTACTTAGCCTTGAAGACCCACTTCACATCCCACCTGTTCTGGTAATTTAATGAGATCATGCATGTAAAATGCCTAGCACATAATCGACACTAACTAAACATGAGTGATGTATATTTCCATTTACAGCTAAGAAAACTGAAGCCCAGAGAGATTAGGTGATTTGTCAAAGGTCACACAGCAGGTAATAAGAGCTTGAAAACGAGATGCCTCTTCACTGTTGTCCTAGCTGAGGGTCACGGTGTATAGGGCTTATGTGGGGGGGCCTCTGGGAGGGTAGCATTTGGTTGGACCTCATATCTGAGAAGAACCTCAAATTTAGATGTTAGATGTTCCCTCCAAATGGGGTAGACGTGTTGAATATATTCATCTGTGAAATATAAATTTAGTAACTCTGTTTTATTATTATTATTTTGAGACAGAGTCTCACTCTCTCTCCCAGGCTGGAGTAGAGTGGCACAATCTTGGCTTACCACAATCTCCATTTCCCAGGTTCAAGCAATTCTCCTGCCTCAGCCTCCTGAGTAGCTGAGATTACAGATGTGCACCACCATGCCTGGCTAACTTTTGTATTTTTAGTAGAGACGGGATTTTGTCATGTTGGCCAGGCTGGTCTCCAACTCCTGACCTCAAGTGATCCATTTGCCTCAGCCTCCCAGAGTGTTGGGATTATAGGTGTAAGCCACTGTGCCTGGCCTGTTTTATTATTTATTCACTAAAAATATATTGAGAGCCCACAGAAGGAGATGGACAGGGCCTCTTTTGACTTCTGAGATGTCTGGATGGTAGCTCCCCTTTAACAGTGCCCGTGAGTCTTGGTCTTGCCCAGCTGCCTGGAATAATCTCAGTTGAGATCAGAGTTTCTCCACTTCCACACTACTGGCATTTTGGACCTGATAATTTCTTGTTGCCAGGCTGTCCTGTGCACTGGAGGATGATAGAGCAGCATTCCTGTCCTCTGCACACTAGATGCCAGTAGCACCCCTATCTCGAAAGTTGTGACAACCAAAAAATTCTTCCAGATATTGCAAAGTGCCCCCTGGGAGGCAAAATTGTATTCCTACCCATTGAGAGGTGCTCTCCATGGTTAAGATGTGGCTGAGCATTTCAGTGTGACGCTGCTTCTAAGTTCCTCCCCATCCTTGCTCTCTGCTCACCCAAGGGTCTGCAAGAACTTATTTACCAGCTGTCCCTTGTTCCCAGATGGAATTGAGGCGCCGCCTTCACTAAATGGCCCTCACCTACCACTCTCAGGTGTCCTTCTCCCTCTGGAAAAGCCATCCCCCAGTGAGCCTGGCATTCTGGTGAATAGTGTCCCCAGGGCTATCACATGGTCACATTTGGTGGTTCTCAAACTCCAGGGTGCATCCAGATCAACTGAAGGGCTTGTTAAAATTCAGATTCCTGGCCAGGCATTGTGACTCATGCCTGTAATTCCAGCACTTTGGAAGGCCGAGGTGGGAGGACTGCTGGAGCCCAGGAGTTCCAGACCAGCCTGGGCAACAAAGTGAGACCCTGCCTATAAACAAAATAAAAAAAAATTAGCTGGGTGTGGTGGCACCTGTCTATCATCCCAACTACTGGGAAGACTGAGGCAGGAGAATCAGTTGAGCCCAGGAGGTTGAGGCTGCAGCGAGCCAAGGTTGTGCCACTGCACTTCAGCCTGGGCAACAGAGACAGACCTTGTCTCTCTCACACACAAACAAACCCCTCATATTTCTGAGCTCTCCTCCTAGAGAGTTTGAGCAGTGGGTCTAGGAGGGAACCCTAGAATCTATATCATCAGAAGCACCCTAGGTGGTCCATGGACAAACTGGGAGACCCATTTCTTTGGGAGCCCTCTGGCCCAGGCTCTAGCAGTAGGCAGCAAGGTCCCTTCTGGGTTAGAAATGTTAGCCTCCTTATCTCCTTTCCTTTCTTCACCCCCATCCTTCTATAACTGCCTCCCTCCTGGCAAACGTTTTCTATGCTTTCTGGCAAGAAGAAAACTAAATCCTTATTTCTTCCACTTTACTAGTTGGATGATCATATCCAAGCCAAGAGTCAGTCTCACATCTCTAAACCTTCTGAGAATCTTTGCCAGATCCTTCCAACTGAAGCTTCCCAAGAACCAGGTCCCCCGATCTCTTGCACAGAAGAAAAAGAGGTCCTGGGATGGACTCCCCAGAAAGTTTGAATGTGGGTCGATTGGCCAGATACTGACCACTTAGGACCCTGAGGATCTGGGAGGGGAGCAGGTGGGCCATGCCTGTGTGCTGGGCACAGGGAAGCAGGGGCTGCTCCTGCTCCGGCCAACCAGACAAGGAGGCTGCCGAGGAGCAGCTGGTGCTGGCAGGAGGCCCTGACCACGTTTTACAGCAGACACCACACTCTCTCTGACTCCCGCTTCTCCTGGCCCTGCAGGCTCCAGCAGCCTTGAATTTTGCTTCCACCTGGTCTAGAATGCTGGGGGTCAAGTTAAAGTGGAAGGCTTGGAGGCTGTGGAGACCGGGTCTGGGGTCTCTGCAAAGCTTTTCTTCTAGATTTCATCATACTTGGAGTGGGAGGAGTGGGAAGTTCTGGTTAAACAGAAAAGTATGCTTTATTATTATTTTTAGAGTCAAGGTCTTGCTCTGTCACCCAGGCTGGAGTACAGTAGCATGATCATGGCTCACTGCAGCCTTGAACTCCTGGACTCAAATGATCCTCCTGCCTCAGCTTTCCGAGCAGCAGGGATTATAGGCATGCACCACCACACCTGACTAATTTTTAAATTTTTTTTTGTAGGGGTGGGGACTTGCTATGTTGCCCAGGCTGGTTTTAAACTCCTGGGCTTAAGTGATCCTCCTGCCTTGGCCTCCCAGTGTTGGGATTACAGGTGTGAGCCATACACCTGGCCAAAAGTTTGCTTTCAAACAGATTTCAGGAGGAATTCTACCATGAATGGTGCAGCTGGGAAGTGAGGAGAGGGCCTTTGGGGCTCTGTCACAGTTGTGACTTAATTGCTAATATCACCAAAGCTGGGCAGGATTCTCAAACTCATAGGTGTGCAGGGGCCAGGCTGGTGAGGTCGATGTGTGGATTGGGCTGTCTGGATCCTGGAGGACGAGAGACCCCACAGTGGCCCCTTCCCAGCTCCTGCCACTGGTTGCCTTGCGAGGGTGTAGATTCCATGTTAAGAATTCTCTGGATTTTTTGTTTGTTTTTCTAGGAGGCTGAAAACCTGATTTCACCGCAAATTTACTTTTCCTGAAAACTGCAGGCCAAATAAGACCCATGGGAGAACTGTGTGTGGTCCTCAACCTCATTTGCAACCTTTGCCCTAAAAGGATGCGTTGAGTTCCTTTCTTTGGAGGGATGTTCCAGAGAAGTGGACTGGGGGGAGTTCCTACAATTCAGGTGTGGCCTGGCCTGTGATGAGCGTGCCCGCCACTGGCCCTCACGAGGAACCTGAATGCTAGCTCGGGAAGAAACCTCAAGGCTCACCTGGGCCACATCTCACTTTTACAGATGGGGAAACTGACGCTCAAGGAGGTCAAAGGGCTTTCCTAAAGTCTGTAGCTGGTGAGTGCTAACGTGGAAGGAGGGGCTAGAAGCAAGGTCCGTGGACTCAGTCCAGTGAGACCTCACAGGGATGGCGACAGGGACAGCCATTGGTTAGCCCGGGGCCTGGCCACAGCATTGCTCAACGGCATTGGTTAGATGAGTGTCGGAGACTGAATAACAGCCCCAAAGATCTCAGGTTCGAATTCCTTGAACCTGTATATGTTTTCTTGGATGGAGAAAGGATGTCTGCAGATCTGATGGGATGTTAAATATCTTGAGATAGGCAGATTCCCTGAGGTTATCTCCATGGGCCCTTGGTGTAATCATGTGTCTTGGTAAGAGGGTTACAGAGGGATCCCTGACGACAGAGGGGATGTCACCACTGAAGCAAGATGCTCTGCTCCTGGCTTTGAAAGTGGAGGAAGGAGCCACAAGCCAAAGGATGCAAGAAACACTGCTTTAGACCCTGGAAGAGGCAAAGAAATGAGTGTTCTTCAAGAGCTGCCAGGGAGGAACACAGTCCTGCTGATACCTTGATTTGTGTCAGCCCAGTGAGACCACTTCAGACTTAAGACTGTCAGAATGATAAGGGAATAAAGGTGTATTGCTTTCAGCCATCAGGTGTGGGGTGATTTGTTATGCAGCCATAGGAAGCTGATACAATGAGTGAATGGGGACGGGGACAGGGATGACGGGAGGATGACTGATGGCCTCACATGCATATCCAACCTCTCCGCCCACCACTCTCCCTCCACTCACTATGCTGAAGCCCCTCGAGCTTTCTTTCTGTCCTTTGCACGCCCCAGCCCTGTTCCTGTCTCAGGGCCTTTGCTCCTGCAGCACCCTCTTCCCAGCCTCCCAGAGTGCTGGGATTATAGGCGTGAGCCTATTTATTTTTGATTCCTTGTTTCTGATAGGATTCTCCGAGGGCAGAGGTTCACCGTGGGATCCCCAGGGCTGAGTACAGTACCGGGGCAGAATGGATGCTCAGTAAACATTCATTCCATGAAAGACGGTGAGAAGCCCCCCGGTTCCCCATCATTTTTGGTGGGCAGGCAGGCTTATCCCATAGCTCTTCCTCAGAATAAAGGGCTGGGTACCCTCCGACGAGACGGCAGAGACAGATGAAGAGAGGGTACAAAGTGACAGTAATTCCCCGGGGAAGGGTGGATGGGGGGCTGCTTACGTTCAAGTGGGCAAGATGAGAATGAAAGTGGGCTTAGTTCCTTAGCTGAAATATGTCCCAGCAGAGAGATTCCAAGATCTGAGATACATCAAGCACAGCCTGGGAGGAGTGCTTCTGACTCAGACAATCCTGGAATCAATACTGTCGTTGGTCATGCTGAGGTCAGTTCTAATGGAGAGTTCTAACTAGCGTGAGTCCTCTGAGCAAAAACACAGCCAGGCAGTCATCTTCCCTGCTGTAGAGAAAGCTGTGGGGAAACAGACTTCCTTCCTTCCCTCCCTCCCTCCCTCCTTCTTTCCCTTCCTCCCTCCTTCCTTTCCTCCCTCCTTTCTTCCTTCCCTCTCTTTTTCTCCTTCTTTCCTTCCTTTCTCCTTCCTTCTCTCTCCTTCCTCCCTCCCTCTCTCCTTCCTTCTCTCACTTTCTTCTCTCCCTCTCTCCTTCCTCCCTCCCTCTCTCCTTCCTTCTCTCACTTCCTTCCCTCCCTCTTTCCTTCCTTCCCTCCTTTCTTCCTTCTCTCTATCCCTCCTCCCCCCTCCCTCCCTCCCTTCTTCTTTCCCTCCCTCCCTCCTCCCCCTTCTTCTTTCCCTCCCTCCCTCCTTCCTTTCCTTCCTTTCTTCCCTCTCTCCTTCCTTCCCTCTTCTTCCTTTCCTCCCTCTTTCCTTACCTCCCTCCTTCCTTCCTTTCCTCTCTCCTCCTTCCCTCCCTTCCCACCTTCCTTCCTTTTCTTCATTTATTCTCTCCCTTCCTCCTTCTGTCCCTTCCTTGCTTCCCTCTCCCTCCCTCCCTCCTTCCTTCCTGCCTTCTTCCCTCCCTCCCTCCTCCCTCTAAGGCCTACCCTGGGGTTAAGCTTGGAACTAAATGATGGGGATTCAGAGAGGAATAAAATTTGGTGCTTAAATGGTGAGATGGTGGGTGGGAACCAGCCTCGGATAAAGGATGGAGTTTTTCACCATGACCATTTCCTTCCAATTCCTCTCCTCAAATAAATTCCATCAAGCACTAAGCCAGAAGAACTAGAGATGACCCAGGAGAATGGGTTGGGTTTCAAGATGACGGAAGAAAGGGCATGAGGACCACAGAGCAAATGAAGGGGCCCTTCCATAAATGGGGAAGTCCCTCGTCTTGACTGAATGAAGCTGTGTCTTGGGCATCTCAATGCCAGGCATCCCTCAGGGTAACCTGCATTTGCTACAACAGGCCAGGGGCACTTTCTTTAGTAGATGGCAGCCAAGGCCTCAGTTTCCCTTTCAGACTCTGAGAAAATATTCCAGTGTCTTCAGAAATCTGATGGCTAGAAGCCAAGTGCACTGTGGCCAACAGTGCAATCTAGAAAGTCAGTAGACATCAAGAGTATGAGTGGGGTCAAGTTCTGGCTTTGCACTTGCTAGCTGTGTGATCTGGGACAAGTGACCATACCTCTCTGAGCCTTGGTTTCTCCATCAGGAAAACAAAGTACTGTGCAGAGAGAACAGAGAGACTGTAGCATGGAGCGAGACGCACTTGGAGTGCTCCATAGAGACTGACCAGCCTAATAATTATGGACCTAGGCTTGCCACAGAAGGAGTTTTCTTCTCTGCCCCCAACAACTGAGCTGATTCTTTGGAGTTGAAACTGACTATTGTTCCTCCAGCCACATTCTCTTGCCTAGTGTCTGCCTGCCTGCCTGCCTATCTATCTATCTATCTATCTATCTATCTATCTATCTATCTATCTATCTATCTATCTATCTATCTATCTATGTATTTGAGACAGAGTCTGGCTCTGTCACCCAGGCTGGAGGGCAGTGGCATGACCTTGGCTCACTGCAACCTCTGCCTCCCAGGTTCAAGCGATTCTCCTGCCTCAGCCTCCCAAGTAGCTGGGACTACAGGCGCATGCCACCATGCCTGGCTATTTTTTTTTTCTTGCATTTTTAGTAGAGGCAGGATTTCGCCATGTTGGCCAGGCTGGTCTTAAACTCCTGACCTCAAGCAATCCACCCGCCTCAGCCTTCCAAAGTGCTGGGATTACAGGTGTGAGCCACTGCATCCGGCCTGTCCCTTTAATTCTAGACACTCAGTATGAGGCTTCCAAGTAGAACCAGGAGAGCATCCTGCTGGTGCTGTGTGACTCTGGGGAAATTATTTGCCTCTCTGAGCCTCTTCCTCATCTATGAAAATAGGCTGAAACCACAGATCCTACTTATGGAACAGAATTCACACACTCTCGGAAGAGGTTAACAACTGTTGTGAAGGGACTTTGTAAGTAACCGAGTGTCCCACAAGTGGGAGCGGTTATCAGACCGCAGGGTGAGGCTGACCTGTTGGTCCAGATGGACGCTGGACTGGGGACCTTGGCCTCTTTGGAACCCTCCTTCAGGGCAGCAAGCTGAGTAACCTGGATACTCTCTGACATGCAGCATTTTAAAGTGACCGCTCCAGTCAGTCGCAGTGGCTCACGTCCGTAATCCCAGCACTTTGGGAGGCTGAGGTGGGTGGATGGTTTGAGGCCAGGAGTTTGAGACCAGCCTGGGCAACATGATAAAACCCTATTTCTAAAAAAAATATTTAGAAACTGGCTAGGCATGGTCTCAGTCACTTGGGAGGGTGAGGTGGGAGGATTGCTTCAGCCCAGGAGGTAGAGGTTGCAGTGAGCCATAATGGCACCACTGCACTCCAGCCTGGCTGCAGAGCAAGACTCTGTCAATCAATCAATCAATCAATCAATCAATCAGTAAGTGACTGCATCCAAGTACAGAAAGTGCTGAAGCTTTGGGATTCACTGCCTTCCATCCTCAAACCCCGTTGTATTGCTGCTAGCACCTGCTGGGGCCACCTTCCCCCTGGGATGAAGGGATAAGACTGTCTTTAGAGTAAACATCACTTCTCCCCTCAAATAAATGCCACCATCCCAAAACTACAGGGATGCCCCAAGAGGGAACGGAAGAGATGCAGCAGGCGATTAAGTCTGTTTCCAAGCCGGGTGTGGTGGCTCACACATGTAATCCCAGCACTGTGGGAGGCCGAGGTGGGTGAATCACCTGAGGTCAGGAGTTCAAGACCAGCCTGGCCAATATGGAGAAATCTTGTCTCTACTAAAAATACAAAAAGTAGCTGGGCATGATGGCAGGTGCCTGTAATCCCAGGTATTTGGGAGGCTGGGGCGGAGAACTGCTTAAACCCTGGAGGCGGAGGTTGCAGTGAGCTGAGATTGTGCCACTGCACTCCAGCCTGGGTGACAGAGCGAGACTATTTCTAAAATCTAAAAAAAAAAGGATGCTTCCAAGGGGAAAGAAAGAAAGAAAATAGGGACAATAGAGCAAGAGAGACAGGTACTGATGAGAAGCAGTGATGGCTCCTGCCTCAGCTTGGCTCCCCGACTGGCAGGTGTGCCCTGGACCTGGGGCTCTGACACCCAAGCCAGTGGGTTTTCATGGGCTGGTGATGTCACTCAGCATCCAGATGCCAGTGCTAATGCCCACCCCGGTGTGCAACCTGGATGGAGAGGTCACTGGGAGGATGAGCATTTTCCAGGCTGCCCTGTGCTCTAAGGGGCTTGAATCAAGACAGGTCTTCCAGTCTCAAGAGTGACCCCAAAGAACGTTCTCTCTTCGGGCTTCCAATTCCTGACTTGGGACACTGATTCCTAAAGAGGGCCTTATTTCAGCCCCTAGGAGGCCATTTGGCAATTTGTGGAGGTAGTTTGGTTGTTACAAGGATGGAGGTGTGGGTACCCCTGGCATTGTAGTGGGTGGCAGGTGGCATTGGGGTGGTAGCCATCCTGCAACACCAGGGACACGAGGGAAGAGGGTTCTGCATGCCACATGATCTCCGGGACTTCACACATATAAAAGGCAACCTTATATTCCTGGGGCGAGATCCCAACTCTCTCTCGTATAAATATGGCTTTCAAGCAGACTGAATTGTCCATGCATGTAGCTATTGGGTAAATGAAGGAAAGATTGATTTACCCATTGTTTTATCAGGAGTCATTAACCATTTAGGAAAATTGCATCACCAAGGCGACGCTGCTCATGGCATTTCAGTTGCCAAAACAACACACCTGTGTCAGTCTGCTTTTGACGCTGTTGTGTTTGCAGGCATTCTATGTTTAGGAGCAAACATCTGACCATTCCAGTGCGATCGTGCCTGAGCGCTGTTATGTTGAATTACAGGTTTTTGAAATTATAAGTTACTTTTATGAGGTCCTCTTTATTTTATAGGTAATAGCATTATATTAGATTTGAAACATATGAAATGTGGTAGGTTATATGATCCATGAATTAGCATCCAGTTAGTAAAGACATTTAAAAATATGTGTTAAGAAATGGGGGTGCTGGTCTGGTGTGGTGGTTCACTCCTGTAATCCCAGCACTTTTGGAGGCCAAGATGGACAGATCACCTGAGGTCAGGAGTTTGAGATCAGCCTGGCCAACATGGTGAAACCCTGTCTCTACTAAAAATACAAAATCATCCAGGTAATACAAAATACAAAAATTATCCCAGATACTCAGGAGGATGAGGCAGGAGAATCGCTGGAACCCAGGAGGCAGAGGTTGTCATGAGCCCAGATCGTGCGACCGTACCCCAGCATGAGTGACAGAGCAAGAATCTGTCTCAAAAAAAAAAAAAAAGAAAGAAAAGAAAGAAAGAAATAAAGAAATGGGAGTGCTTTGAGTCGAGTCCAAGCCATTGAGCAAGGGGAACATGCACTATTTTTAAGTATCACTCATCCTTAGAACTGCTCACCTAAGTGGCTTTCACAGAGCCCTGTACTTGCTCTAAGTCACCTTCTCCAGACCTTGTCTCTCCTCTGAAGCAGGTTTTTTTGGCTGCTTTTAGGCAAACCACCTCATCATGGTCACAGTTGAGATGGGTGACTAGTGTGAGGACTGCAAGGGGTGAGGGAAGTTGAGAGCTTGGATGCAGCCTCTTTGAGTTGAAAAAATAGGTCTTCAGGGGCAGGACTCCATGTCAGGCTGGCTTATCCCTCCCTCATCCTTGGGGAAACAAAGGCAGGAGACTGCTTCCCTGAGATGGCATTTGGAGAGGAGCCCCTTGGTGCCTGGCGACCTCAAGGTCTCCCATAAAGTCCTCCCCATCACACCCAAGCCTAGAGTTCTGCACCAAGCCTCATGTCCCAGACTGTTGGCTGGGGGAGAGGATCAAATGAGATCCCTGGAGGGAAAGGACCCAGCTTTCAGTTCTGGAAGGGAGGGTGCACTGAGATCCTCTAGGGGACTTTACTACCACGTCACATACAGAGATTCAGACTCCTGGGGTTCTGGCGGTGTGGCTGAAATAGAATCTCTGGGAATTCTGATACTCACCCCATTCATGCCTACCCCATGCCCAGCTGAGAACTGCGATCAAGTGCATGGGACATTAGATATGGCTGGGATTCAGCTGACCATGGGGAGGCGATTCTGCGTATATAAGGTAAGACAGAGCTCCCATATAAGGTAAGAGAGAGCTCTCATTCCACATTGGTCCACACTGGTGCTGCTCTTCTCAGGAGAGGGAGCACTGAGGGACAGCGAGGGTGCTGGAGGATTGGGAGGCAGAGGTGGTGCCTGGGGCAGCCTTTCAGGAGGGACACTTCCCAAAGCCTCCTGGCAAACAAGGCCAATGCCTTCCATTCTGGATCCTACAGCTGCCTTAGGATTTAACTCCACGGCAGGGGCTGGATTGCTGGGAGACACAGCAAGGCCTCAAGATGCCACCTCCACTCAATGTGCTGCTAGGAGGACCCCGGGCAGTAGCATCTCCCTGAGGCCCAGGTTCCAGCCTGGGAAGACTCCTGAGCTAGTTGTAAGTGAACCAGGCTTCAAACCTCCCCCAGCCAGCAGAATCCCGAAGACTGATCCTGGCTACCCACTCTGGAAATGGACATCGAGTGCCACAGAGTTCCCCACATATGCATCTACCCCACTGAGACACCACACCATGTCCTTTGTATTGGGACTAAGACTCCTGGTCTTCCTTCTCCTGGGGATAAGGACGAAAGCTGCAGGGAGGACTCCAGGCTGTCCCCAGGGAATGTGCAGAGGAAAAAAGGGGTAGGTTGGAGGGAAAGGGCTGAAAGGGAGACCAGTGACCCTTGTTTCCCCTCTGCCCAGGGACTTGTGATGGAGCCCCTGTCTTACTCCTTGTGGGGCTCTGGGGTCTCACTGGAATTGGCCCCATTTTTGTCCAGGTGGGAAAAGTTAAGAAAACTCTGAAATACACTGGGAGGCTGAGGTGGGCTGCTACAGACTAAGGGGCTGCCAGAGGGGATTTTGGGAGGAAGACTGCATCCCACGCAGCTCCTCAAACACGCCAAGCACACTCCTACCTCAGGACCTTTGCACAGGCTATTCTCTCTACCTGGAATGCTCATCCCTTCTCCCACCCCCTAGAAAGCTGCCAGACTCCCTCTCTCCCTTCCTTCAGGTAATTAATTAATTAATTATGAGACAGAATCATGCTCTGTGGCTCAGGCTGGAGTGCAGTGGTGCGATCTCGGCTCACTGCAACCTCCTCCTCCCAGGTTCAAGAGATTCTCCTGCCTCAGCCTCCCTAGTAGCTGGGATTACAGGCACCCACCACCATGTCTGGCTAATTTTTGTATTTTTAGTAGAGATGGGGTTTCACCATGTTGGCCAGGTTGGTCTCGAATTCCTGACCTCAGGTGATCTGCTCACCTCAGGTGATCTGCTCGCCTCAGCCTCCCAAAGTGCTGGGATTATAGGCATGAGCCACCTCGTCCAGCTGTCCTCCAGGTATTTAAATGTTGCCTTCCTAGTGAGACCTGCCCTAGCCTCCCTATTTAAAAGTCCCCATTCTCAATACTTCTGATCCCTTCCCTGCTTTCTTTCTTTTTCTTCTCTTTTCTTGTTTTTGTTTTTGTTTTGAGACGGAGTTTCACTTTGCTGCCCAGTCTGGAGCGTAGTGGCACAATCTCGGCTCACTGCAACCTCCACTCCTGAGTCCAAGTGCTTCTCCTGCCTCAGCCTCCTGAGTAGCTGGGACTACAGGCATGTGCCATCCTGCCTGGCTAATCCCTTCCCTGCTTGCTTTATCTTCTTTACATATATCCCTAACAGACGGTCGTGCATCGCTTAACGATGGGGACACGTTCTGAGAAATGCATCATTGGGCAATTTAGTCATTGTGGGAACATCTTAGAGAGCACTTACACAAACCTGGATGGGAGTGCCTACTCCACACCTAGGCCATTCGGTGTAGCCCACTGCTCCCAGGCTACAACCTGTACCGCATGTTACTGAATGAAATGCTGCAGGCAACTGTAACACAATTGTAAGCATTTGTGTATCTAAACATATCGAAACATGGAAAAGGTACAGTAATAATATAGTTTTATAATCTAATGGCGCATATGTGGCCCTTTGATGACCAAGACGTTGTTATGCATCTGTAGCGCATGACCTCACTACGTATTTTATATATTTATCTTGTTTATTGCCAGTCCTCCTCACGGTACTGTAAGCTCCCTGATGGCAGGGATTTGTTGATTTCGTTCACTGCTGTACCCTAGAGCGTAGGACAGTGCCTTGACACACAAGAGGTCCTCAGTGAACATTGGTTAAATGAGTGTATGCAGGGACCTGGGGAGCTACCTTAATCCAGGCCCCTAGGTTGTGGGGGGTGGAAGGTTCCTGAAGGTCTCTAACTGCTCTGAGGACACTTTGGGGTTCTTGGGGAGAGGGCTGGGAAATCTTGGCCTGGATTTTTTGGTGGTCCCAGACTGAGCCTCCCTCTGGGTATGCCTGGACCCACCCTGGCAGCAGTGGGGGCTGTAGCATCAGTGCCAGACCTAAGATGCGAATGGAAGGGGGACGAATAAACTCCTCTCTATGTTTAATCTCCTCACCCATTATTCTGTGACCACCTGGCCCAGCTGCCGATTCCACCCCAGAGAAGGAGCTGGCATCACCACTCCGATGCCAGCTCTTTTCCTGCAGAAAATCAAAAACATTAATCTGGCAAACATAGAGGGCTGGTCTCCAGTTCTTTCAGTTCTAGTCCCAGCTCCCACATAATCCCAGCAAGGCCGCAGTTTTTAGGAACTGTGGCCACTTCTAGACCTTGATTTCCTTCTCCTCCTCTGGAATTTTCTGCATCCTGGACTGGCTGCAATGAGGAGAAAGCCGGCTTAAGCTAAGGGCTGCCCCGGGCTCAGCTCTTCCCTCCTGCCTTCCAAGGGCTTTCACAGAGCCACGCATGCCAGTGTGCCATGCACACATGCCTCCCACTTGCTAGGTAACCTCAGGAAGGCAACCTCCACTCTGAGCCCTGGTCTTCTCACTTGTGAAACATAGATTGCAAAAATGCAACTAGGGTTCCCGGAGGATTAGAGGAGATAAAGATGAGAAGACCACACTGTTGGCTACCATGATGATTAATTCCTTCTGGGTTTTGTGACAAGAGAAGCATTCTAGAAGCTATGTCCACTGGCCTCTTGCAAATGTAATTTAATTAATTACTTAATTTTTTTGAGATGGAGTCTCACTCTATCGCCAGGCTGGAGTGCAGTGGCACAATCTTGGCTCACTGCAACATCTACCTCCCTGGTTCAAGCAATTCTCCTGCCTCAGCCTCCCGAATAGCTGGGATTACAGGCGCCTGCCACCATGCCCAGCTAATTTTTGTATTTTTAGTACAGACAGGTTTCACCATGTTGGCCAGGATGGTCTCGATCTCCTGACCTTATGATCTGCCACCTCAGCCTCCCAAAGTACTGGGATTATAGGCGTGAGCCACTGCTCCCAGCCGCAAATGTAATTTTAAGCAAAGATCAAGGCGGGGTCAAGTGGGTATGCAAATACAGGTGTCTGAGACAGCCCCAGTAGGCTTCTGGGCTATGAGGCTGAGTCTCAGTGGACGCACATGCACACACATGCACCTATGTGCGCGCACACACACACCCCCCACTGTGGAGCTTACCTGTCCACCTGGATTCCCATATCTTTCATCTCTGCCTTGGCAGGTGCCCCTCCCTTGACCCCTCTGCTTCCACTGGTGAGAAGGCTCAGCACAGGCTCTATCTCCTTGAGCAGTTCATTGTTCTCCCCTCTGCCTTGGAGACCAACCCTGGCTGCTTTCTTCGCAGGGTCCTGGCCTGGGGGCCTGGGGGCCAGGCCATTGGCATGAGGGAGTGAGCTGGCCTCCTGCCCATCATCTTGGGCATGCTGAGGCCCATTCCCGGGACCTGAGGCTCCGTCCACTGCTAGGGGCCGTTCTTTGCCGGCTGCTGGCTGGTGGGACAGATCCACAGCTTTGGTGGGGGGACCCAGGGGCTGGGTCACCCGGATGGTCTTGGGGGTCCCGTCACCCATAAAGGTGGTTTCCAGGTGTGTGGTGAAGCCTTCAGGGCCCCTCAGAATGAGGACCACGTGGGTCTCGGAAGCAATGCCTCTGAGTACCTCCAGGGCGCTGTCATAGCTCAGGTCCACCAAGGGCCGGCCGTTGACTGCGAGAATGATGTCTCCGGCCTGGATAAGGCCGCTCTGCTCTGCGGCACCCCCTCGAATCAGGTCAGAGATGATCACGGGCGGCTTACTGACCCGCTCCTTCACCAGGAATCCCAGGCCCCCAACTTTGCGTTTGAAGAGACGAACAGAAATGACATTGGGCTGGATTTGCTGAACACCGAACATGTGATCCTCCATGGTCACCGGCTTCCAAGGGCCCTGTCTGAAGACCTCACGATGCTATCAGACCAAGACAATTTCACCAGGAGGAGCCAGGCTTCAGGCTACACTGAGAGCAGAAGCTGGGGTGACAGGTGCTGACAAGGCTTCAGCCCTCTCTGTCTTTGACGTCAACTCAGCGTCACCCACTCATTGCTGGTGGCCCGTCGGTGGCATGATTTCCTGCGTCTGCCTCTCTCCTTATTCTCCAAGGAAGCGATGGTTGACCAGGCAGACGTCAGGAGAAGCTGTGGGACGTGTCCCTAAACCACAGGTCAGGCAGAGTGGGGAGGAGATGCGTCTGGTGGCTGTGTCTAGAAGTGATGCATGATAGATGTGAACTATACTCTGGATGTCTTCATTGCCAGCCTGTTAGATGTGGATCAGATCTGAGGCATCATGAGCTGGAGAGGAGGAACAGGAAGGGGATGAAAAGAAGAAGGAAAAAAAAAGAGATTGAAGTAGAGTGCCCAACACTACCTTCAAAACTAAGATAGAAAATACAGTTAATTGACAAAGTCTAGCCACAAGACACTCCAGAATTTCAAGCTAACCTAGAAACAAAATCCTTCTTCCTGGAGGGGACACCTTTCCAGTTAGCTGCAAATTACCTAGTTGTATTTCCATGATCAAAGCCCTTTGGGACCAAAGGGTCTCCCTGGGCAAACCATGGAGAGTCAGCCCCAAAAATCAAATGACAAGAATAAGAAGATGTCTCTTATCTCTTTCCCACCACGAGAAGTCATCAGACCGACTTGCCAAGCAGCCTAGTTGCTCTCCGTGCCTGGTATTCATTTTCCATCCCTAGCTCAGGAGCTCAGCTGGCACAGATCTTCAGGTTTTCTGTTCCAGCCACCCCTCAAAGCCCAGTGGAATGGGAATGACACTGCCTTCCATGGACCCAATGATGAGGAATGTTCATTGGCCTTCATAACCATTTTTGTCATTATTAGCTTGTTCCATGTTCAGAAGGACAGGCTTAGTCACACTATAAACATAAATACCAAGAAGATGAGTCCACTCAAAATTGTGGAAGACACTTGGGCTCCACAGACAGCTGAAAACCTGATGGAGAACCCTTAGGAAGAGTAGACTTTATCCCCCTAAATGTAGCACAGGAACATTGGAGGTGCTCAATGAATATTTGTTGACTGAAGAAGAAAAAAACCCCAAAGACAAAACATGGCAGATACTTTTTGAGCACGTTCCCTCTTAACCCATGTTTTTTATTTCTCCTTTGATCCTCACAATAACCCCTCAATAGAAGAAGAAAGAGAAGCTTGGGAAGGCTCTGTAAGTTGTCCAAGGTCACATAGAGAATAATGGCAGGGGAGGATTTGACCTTGAGCCTGAGCTTTTAAACTTATACTCTAGCTCTTTCAAATTTATATTCTGGGACAGGTGTGGTGGCTCATGCCTGTAATCCCACCACTTTGGGAGGCTGAGGTGGGAGAATTGCTTGAGCCCAGGAGTTTGAGACCAGCCTGGGCAACATAGCAAGACCCTGTCTCTATTTATTTAAAAAAGAAAAATCAGGCCGGGTGCGGTGGCTCATGCCTGTAATCCTAGCACTTTGGGAGGCCAAGGCAGGCGGATGGATCACTTGAAGTCAGGAGTTCAAGACCAGCCTGGTCAACATGGCAAAACCCCATCTCTACTAAAAATACAAAAATTAGCCAGGTGTGGTGGCAGTTGCCTGTAATCCCAGGCACTCGATAGGCTGAGGCACGAGAATCACTTGAATCCAGGAGGCAGAGGTTGCAGAGTGAGCTGAGATCATAACATTGCACTCCAACCTGGGCAACAGAGTGAGAATCTGTCTCCAAACAAACAAACAAACAAAATGAATCGAATTTCTATTCTAGTGATTTTCAAAATGCTGGCATCTTCTAAGTCACTGACTCCCTCAGGCTCAAATAAATGGGGTATGGTTGAGGTACCAAAGGCCAACAGGGGCCCCAGCTGGGGATGCTGTGGCCCAGGTGAGGGGCGAGGATCTGTGGCATGTGCCCATGGGGCCACGTACATGCACAGTGTGGCACGTCTGGGGTGGGGCAGGTGATCTGTGGGTGTGGGTAGGGTGGAAAGTAGCCCCCCATCCCTACCCGTAATTATTAGTTTGTTCCAAGTTCAAAAAGATAGGTTTGGTCACACTACAAACATCAATACCAGCAAGATGGATAAGGGGACATCAGAGAACCCTTCTCTCTCTTTCCCTACCCCCATTCAAGTGCAACTTCCATCTCTGTCCCAAAGCCCCTTCCTGCCAGCATCCTCACTACACTTCAGCACCAGGAGGGAGCTCCCATCTGCCATGACTAACAAAGTGACACTCACTTCCTCGTTTCCCTTTTAGCGACTTCCCAGGGTCACCCCAGGGCTGAGGCAGCTGACAAGCTCCTGCTGCTTCTGAGAGCAGGAGGTGGGTGCAGAGACCCCTCCCAGAAGGAGGCGCCACCTCCTGTATCCCCTCAACGGCAGGGGGGTAATTAGCAAGTTCAGCCTCCCCTTCGCAGCCTACCTTATGTAACTCCGCCAGCCCCTCTGTGTGGGTGAGGGAATTACGAATCCCCGGGCCCAGCCCGGGATGCGTTCGCCATCTGGCATGGCTCTGCGTATGTGTTTCTCTCTGTGTATTCATGCATCGCCTGCATGCTGTGTCACTTCTCTGCTGTGTGTGGCCCAGGTGTGACCGGCTGAGTGTCTTTTGGCATCTTGCTGCTGGGGTTCTGGTTTGCAGGGAAACCCATCCAGGACTGCTGTGCCCTTCCTCACTGGGAAGAGTCGCTCTCCTCTGTCCTTGCTTCCTTAACCCTCCCGAGCCCCACATCCTCCAGGTACCCAACCCTGGATGCTCATTGTTCAGTTGGCAGCAGAGAAAACCGGGACCTCCAGAGCTTTCTTGAGCATCCCGTTTGGCATTAGAGCTCCGTTCTTCAATGAAAGGAGCAACCAGAAGGCCACCTTTTGGGGAGGCAAGGTCCCTAAGCTCACTCCTCCAGACTCCGGCTTGGGCCAGACCTCACTAAAGGACAGAGACGGAAATTAGTCTTTGGTGTACTTTGCTTAAGGAGAAAAGAACAGAAACGAAGCAATTCGCAAAGGCCCTTGGCCATTCTCAGCACGTTCCCCTCTCTTTCTCTGCTGCTTCGCAGAATCAGGGAGGGCTCTGGGCTGGTGCTTGGGAATTGGTGTGCTATTTCTCTCTCACACCTTGGTGGTAGAAAGGAAACTTGATCTTTGGAAGGAGGTGGAAAGAAGCTGGGCTGGGGAGAGGCAGGTGTATTTTTTGTCTGCTGAGAGACAAAGACAGACAGAGAGGAAGGGAGACAGCAAGCTCTGGGTCTGAGCTCTGGGTTCTGAGGATTTTTCATTGTCAATCATTGTCTTCTTTTTTTATTTGAGACAGAGTCTCACTGTCACCCAGGCTGGAGTGCAATGGTGCAATCTCAGCCCACTGCAATCTCTGCCTCCCAGATTCAAGCGATTCTCCAGCCTCAGCCTCCCAGGTAGCTGGGATTACAGGTGCCCACCACCATACCCGTCTAATCTTGTATTTTTAGTAGAGATGGGGTTTGCCATGTTGGCCAGGCTGGTCTCGAACTCCTGACCTCAAGTGATCCACGTGCTTCAGCCTCCCAAAGTGCTGGGATTACAGGCATGAACCATCACATCTGGCCATCAATCATCTTAATAACAATTCCACAATGCTTTCTCTGTCTCCTTTTCCTCCCGCAAAACATCCTCATCTACTAACACATTTTTGATCCTTGTCCTGACCAACTTCAGGTTTGGTTGTCCCCTGATTTTATAGATGAAGAAATTAAGTTGCTATAAGGACACCCGCTTGTCCTGGTTTTTGAATGTTTAGTTTCCATGAGGCTCCGTAGGGTCAGCCGGCCACCTGCTGCCCCAGGGAAGAGTTTTAAGGTCCTTCCTGGCTCTATCCCAGTACTTCCGGGTGAGTTCTTTATTTTCTCTGAACCTCAGTTCCCTGATCTGTAAAATGGGGTCATTTGTAATCACCACGTCTCTGAGTAACGGACAGGGTTAAATGAACAGTAAATGCAGGGAACTTGGCAACGTCACAGAGTAGTGAGTGCTCAGAAAAATGGCTTCCTATTATTGTTATGTAATATATAATGATTCGGACTTCCTGGCTTTTAATTCAGTGCACTTCTACTCTATCACCATCTAGAAGGGGGCCCTTCCCTTGAAATCACACCAAGGCATCTCACGCCGGTCTGGGTGGGGACACCATCTACGGAGAGACGGCTTCTGGACAGAATCGTCTGACAACCCTGCCTCCACCCTCGGGAGCTGGGATTTGAAACAAATCACATATGCGTGTTTGCCGGGGTCTATACAGTGGAAACAATACTTGGATCCAAGCCTCATTCGAGTAGCTCCGTGGCTTCGGGTGTATTTATTTCATTTACCTTGCTGCGAGGAAATTAGTACCTGACTATTGGGGATGCCTGCCAGTGAGAGGGAGGAAGCCCAAATAGGCCAGCGTCTGCTACTCCCTCCTCTCTGTGAGACCTTGGGCAAGCCCCTCTCCACCCTGAACCTCATTTCTGCAACTGAAGGAAAAGTAACAAGAGCAACCTCCAGTGGTTGAGAGCTTACTGCGTGCTAAGCATTGGGGGTTTTATTTAACTGTTACAGACACCATAGGAAGTATTTTTGTTGTTGTTTTTGAGAGACAGGGTCTTACTATGTTGCCCAGGCTGGTCTCAAACTCTGTGCCTCAAGTGATCCTCCTTAGTCTCCCGAGTAGCTAAGACTACAGGTGCATGCCACCACGCCCAGCTAGTTGTTTTTATATTTGTAGAGACAGGGTCTCACTATGTTCTTGAACTCCTGGGCTCAAGTCATCCTCCTGCCTGGGCCTCCTGAGTTGCTGTGTCTACAGGCATGAGCCTTTGTGCTGGGCCTTGTAAGTGCCATTTTTATTTGCGCCTTATGGACGGATGAGGCAGATGAGTTTCAGGGATGTAAATCAAGGAGGTAGTTCTGGGTCTAAGCGAGTGGGTTCTGCGTGCTCTCTGTGGTCAGTCACAGTCCTGAAAACAATCTCACAACACCATGCCTCCCTCCTTTTCCTCCACAAAGCACATCCTCATCTGTGGATCTGGGTCATAGTCGACTGCCCCCATTTTATAGATGAAAAAACAAAGCTCCTAAGGGACGCCTGCTGGCCCTGGTTTGCCCGTGCTCTCCATTTTTAGCATTGAAGGATGAAGGATATTCGAATGAAGAGGAGCCACCAAGCCTATCTAGTCTAGCTTCTTCATTCAGAAATGAGAAAACGCGGCCAGGCGCGGTGGCTCATACCTGTAATCCTAGCACTTTGGGAGGCCCAGACGAATGGATCACCTAAGTTTGGGAGTTCAGCCTGACCAACATGGAGAAACCCCATCTCTACTAAAAATACAGAATTAGCCAGGTGTTGTCGTGGGCTCCTGTAATCTCAGCTACTCGGGAGGCTGAGGCAGGAAAATCAATTGAACCTGGGAGGCGGAGGTTGCGGTGAGCTGAGATAGCGTCATTGCACCTCCAGCCTGGGCAACAAGAGCAAAACTCTGTCGCCAAAAAAAAAGAAGAAGAAAGAAAGAAAACGGAGGAGGCCTGGAGAAGCAAAGGGTTCATTCAACTTGGACCAGCCACAGCTGAAGCGTCCAGACCTGTGCTGTCCAATATGGCAGCCGCTTGCCACACATGGCCATTGAGCACATGGACTGTGGCTGGTTCAGGTGCAATGTGCTATAAGAGCTGGCTTTCAAAGACTAGTATGAGAGGTGACGGGTGCACCAAAGTCTCAGAAGTCACCATTAAAGAACTTAGTCATGTAATCAAACACTACCTGTTCCCCCCCAAAACTTATTGAAATAAAAAAAATTTAAAAAGTAAAAAACAAAAAAAAAGACTAGTATAAAAAAAGAACATAAACATCTCCATGATATTTAAATATTGACTACATTTGAAATGACGCTGTTATGGATATATTGCATTAAATAAAATTACTATGAAAGTTAATTTTCCCTGTTGCTTTTCACTCTTCTTTTTCTGTGAGATAGGGTCTCACTTTGTCACCCAAGCTGGAGGGCATAATCTTGGCTCACTGCAGCCTCCACCTCCCAGGCCCAAGTGATCCCCCCACCCCAGCCTCCTGAGTAGCTGGGACTACAGACACACGCCACCATGCCTGGCTAATTTTTGTATTTTTGTAGAGAAGAGGTTTTGCCATGTTGTCCAGGCTGGTCTTGAACTCCCGGGCTTGAGTAATCCTGCCCCAGCCTCCCACAGTACAGAAATTATAGGTATGAGCCACTGTACCCAGCTGCTTTTTACTCTTTTTAATGTGATTTATAAAGCCAAACGTTACGCACGTGGCTTGCATTAGATTGCCATTGGGGAGTGTGGGTCTGGAGTGTGACCGTTCTTCTTTCTGCAACCTACCATCCCTGGATCTCCTCAAGATCTTACTGATAACAGCCAGGCAGAAGACACTTCTTAAAGTTTTCCCTTCTAAAAAAACCAGAAAAATGACAAAGAGGGTTTGCAAATATCTCGCCACCTTTTGAAACTGACCTCTGGGAATAGGCATGGTGGGGGTAACATGGGGAGACAGAAAATCCACCCAGAACCATATGAAGAGAGAGGTCACAGTAGCATGTGGCCTGAGCTAATAGTCCAGTATCCAAAATCTTGCTTCCAAGTGTCAATTGAAATCTAACACAGGCCTGTCATCCAAGCGCTTTGGGAGGCTTAGGCAGGCAGATTGCTTGAGGACAGGAGTTTGAAGTCAGCCTGGATAACATAGTCATATCCCATTTCTATAAAAAATACAAAAATTTGGCCAGGCGCAGTGGCTCACACCTGTAATCCCAGCACTTTGGGAGGCCAAGGCAGGATGATCACATGAGGTCAGGAGTTTGAGACCAGCCTGGCCAACATGGTGAAACCCTGTCTCTACTAAAAATACAAACAAAATAGCTGGGCATGGTGGCAGGCAACTGTAATCCCAGTTGCTCAGGAGGCTGAGGCAGGAGAATGACTTGAACCCAGGAAGCGGAGGTTGCAGTGCGCTGAGATTGCACCACCACACTCCAGCCTGGGTGACAGAGTAAGACTCTGTCTCAAACAAAACAAAACAAAAATTAGCCAGGCATGGTGACACATGCCTGTGGTCCTAGCTATTCTGGAGACTGAGGCGGGAGGATCAATTGAGCCTGGGAGGTTGAGGCTGCAGTGAGCCAAGACAGCACCACTGCACTCCAGCCTGGGTGACAGAATGAGACCCTGTTTCAAAAAAAAAAGGAAAAAAAATCTAACTCATCCGTGCAATAAATATGTCATTAAAAGCAATGAGGCAGATCTCTATTTGCAAATAAGAAATGAACTCCAAGGTGTATACCGTTAGGTGAAAAAGAAAGGTGCAAACAGGTCAGTTCTGTATATGTAAATGCAAAGATTATTCTGGAAGAAACAGATATCAATGGTTGCATCTTAAGAGGAATGTTAGAAGTCAGTAGGAGGGAGACATATTTTGTATTGAATACCTTTTTTTCTATTTGAGTATCATGTAAATTTTTGAAATCACATGTGTATTACCTTTTACATGAACAATATCAAAGAAAACAAAACCCTGCCTGCCCGTGAACTCTTGACTGTTTTCAGTTTGTACACCCACAAAATCTCTGATGGAGCTTCAGCCCTGTTTCCCATCTCCCTCCAATCTCATTTAAAAACAAACTCCAAGTTCTCCAGGTCTTCAAAAACAAAACAAAATTCTGCCACCCCCAACACAAACAAAAGGCTGAAAGCGTAAACCCAACTGTGCTTTTTAAAAATACAAAACCACCAACTTCTTTACATTTCCTGAACTGCTAATTTGCAGTCTTTCCCCAGAGAGATCACCACCCGGTAATCAAGCTGAAGTGCTTTCTCCCACACTGGTAAGTCATGGCTGCAAACTTACAAGTCCCTATAAATCCGGGGGGTAAGTTGGCATTCTGTGCCTTGGGGATCCCAAAGACACAATCATCCTGAGTCTCCCAGCCATGGAATTCCCCCAGTTTCAAGGCTACAGTTTGCCTATGATGACATCAGTCTTTCCAAATCTCAGGGGTAGGAACAGGCCCAGCTTAGAGTTACAGGCACAAGCATTAATGATTGTTTAAAATTTGACACACCCTGTTGCCAAGGCTTTGGGAACCACCGCCCTCCCCCTCAACATTGCTGCTAAATACCACCTCTTTGAATGGCAGTTTGATAATATCTACCTCCAAATTTTAAATACACACAGCTTGGCCTAACAATTCAAATTTGAGGACTTTCTCCTGCAGATAACCTGAAAGGAACATCCTCACATACAACTCTTCTTTGCTGTTGTTCTGAATATCAAGAGATTGAGAAAATCTTAAGTATCCATAAGTAGAAAACTATTAAATCAGCTATGGCACATCTATACAATGGAATTCTGGGCAGGCATTAAATAAGCAGGGGGTTAGAGCCAAAAAGACCGATGAGGAATGGTCTTAAAGATCCAGTGTTAAATTTAAAAGCAAGGTGGAGCACACCCATTTAGAAATATATTTATATATCCATCTTACAGCTTTATCATACATTCATCCATGTTTCCATAAAAGCCTGGAGATGCACTGAATGGCTCTGGAGAATTATTCAAGACATCAGTAACAATCGTTACTTCTAGGAAAGGGGACAGGAAGGCTAGAAGTTGGGTGGGAAGGGGGCTTACTTTTTATTCTATATTCCTTCCTATTAGATTGCTATTATTGATAGATTGATTTATTTTTGAAACACGGTCTCGTTCTGTTGCCCAGGCTAGAGTACAGTGGTGTGATCATAGCTAACTGCAACCTCCAAGGCCTGGCCTCAAGCTATCCTCTTGCCTCAGCCTCCTGAGTAGCCGGACTACAAGTGCACACCACCATGCCTGGTTAATTTTTAAAAATGTTTGTAGAAACAGTGTCTTGCTATGTTGCCCAGCCTGGTCTCAAACTCCTGACCTCAAGCAATCATCCCACCTTGACCTCCCAAAGTGCTGAGTTTATAAGCATGAACCACTGTGCCTGAACTAAATTATTATTATTTTTTACAATGTTTTTTGCATCAATTTTAAGAAAAGAGTAAGTTCTCTGAAGTGAGACTGTCTTTTATTCTCTACTTGGCTTTGTGACTGTGGACAAGTTACTCACCCTCTCTGAGTCATAGTTTCTGCATCTATTAAATATGGATGATAATAGTGCCTATATAGGGTGTCAGAGGATAGAAAGAGATAATAGTTAATGTTTTCTTTTCTTTTCTTTTCTTTTTTGAGATGGAATCTCCCTCTGTCACCCAGACTGGAGTGTGGTAGTGCCATCTTGGCTCACTGCAATCTCCGCCTCCTGGGTTCAAGTGATTCTCCTGCCTCAGCCTCCCGAGTAGCTGGGACTACAGGTGCCTGCCACCACAGCTAATTTTTGTATTTGTATTTTTAAAATTTTTATTATTTTTATCCGTTTTTGATACAGAATCTTGCTTCGTTGCCTAGGCTGAGTGCAGTGGTGCAATCTCGGCTCACTGCAACCTCTGCCTCCCAGGTTCAAATGATCCTCCTGCCTCAGCCTCCTGAGTAGCTGAAATCATACCTGGCTATTTTGTGTATGTGTGTGTATGGTTTTTTTTTAGTAGAGACAAGGTTTCACCATGTTGGCCAGGCTGGTCTTGAACTCCTAACCTCAGGTGATCTGCCTGCTTTGGCCTCCCAAAGTGCTGGGATTACAGGCGTGAACCACTGTGCCTGGCCAACAGTTAATGTTTTTTAAGTTATTACAATGCACCATAGACTAGGTAAGTGCCCAGTAAATGGATCCTTTTACCACCACTATTACTAATTATCATCATGTAAGCAGTCATTTTTCTATTGAGTGTCTGTAATGTCCGATGGATGCATTGCTTAAAGCACTTTGTGTTGAAGGACCAGGTAAAAGGTATGGACATGTGGACTGGTCCTGTTTCCCATGGGAATGGATGACTGTCACTGGCTCCTTTTTGGAATGCTGTAAAAGCAGGATTCAGTTTGTCAGAACACGGCGCATGAGAGACGCAGCTAGAAGCTGCGAAGCTCTCTCATGCCACCAAGGCCCCAGAACTCGGTGGTGAGTCAACACCACTAGGGTGGGATGGGGAGGATGGTCTGGTTTCTCATAAAGAGAGAGCTGCAGAGCTGTCATCCCGATGTTAGAACAGATCTGGGGAATCACAGAGTCTTCATTTTGGCTTCGTTTTGCAGAGCTCATTTAATGAGCTAGTTCAGCCGACAGTAGACCAATATATCCATCCTATGACACAAAATTTCAGGGTTTGGGGCTAAGATTCTTAAGTTCCTTCCATCCATAGACCCCTCAGTGGCACAAAAATCCCCACATATGCACTTCTGCCTCCCACCCTTGCCCCTACAGACATGCCCCATTGCTGTAAATTCGGTGTGGGGGTCAAAGGCATGAATTTGGAACCAGAAAGAACAGGGTTTGTGACCCACCTCTGCTACCTATTAGCCTCAGATTCCTCATCTGTAAAGTGGGAACAATTATGGTTTCTGCCTTAAAGATGGAAATCAATAAATCACATGGGATAATTTAAATGGAAGTGCATTAGCAGAGATAATTCATGTAAAGCATGTGGTACTGTTGACTATTATTTTTAGAGTCATTTGAGATTACACATCAAGAAAATTGAACCATTTCAGGCTAGATATGCAAACATAATCATGGCCAAGAGGACAGCCTCATTACTATAAAAAGGAAACATATTATCAGTGGTCTCAGAAACTTTTCTTAACAATCATTAAAATAAGATGACACATATTTTCTACCCCCTATCAACCTTATATTCTTCTAATTTCTTTTTCTCCCTCCGTCTTTCTCTCCTTTGCCTCCTCTTGTCCTTCCTTTTCTTTCATTCATGCCATCCATTCATTAGCTAACACATACATAGCTCTCCCCAGTGCAGGGCAGTCAGTGTGGAGCTTGCACTGGGACTATAGGGGTAGACAAGATAGACAGCATCCCTATCCTCAAGCTTACAACCTGGGGTGGAGGTAGTTGGAGAGAAATATTAGTGATAAATACGACGAGTAGAACAAAAGGAAAAATACAGGAGGCTAATGAGAGCATGTGTAGGGGACCTAACATGGTCTGGGTGGTGGTGATCAGGAAAGGCTTCCTGGAGGAAGAGTCAGGATCCAGAGTTGGCCAGATAAGAAGATGGATGGTGGAAGTGAGAAGTAGAGGAGAGACCAGCATGTGAGAAGGCACTGTGGTAGGATGGAGCTGGTATTTTGAGGCACTGGACAAAGTCCCTCATGGTGAGAGAAGAAAGACATGTCACAAGATAAAGCTGGAGAGGTCATCAGAGGCTGGATCATCAGGTCTTTTGAACACAAGTTAATGATTTTGGACCTTATTCTTAGAGCGATGGCAAGCATTGGAGGGTTTTGAGATGAGAAGTACAGTGGTCAGATTTAGATTTTATGAAGAACACTCTGGCTGCTGCCTGATGGAAAATGGGTGGGAAAAGCAAGGCTGGGTATGGGGAGTCCGGTTAGGAGGTTGCTGCAGCCAGAGATGAGCGATGACGGTGGTTAAAGATCAGGTGGTGAAAGGGAAGAAGGAAGGAGGTGGGTCGATTTAAGAGATGTTTCCAAGATTGAGTCAACAAGATTTGGTGACTAATTGGATACAGAAGCTAAGGGAGAAGGAAGTGTCTGCAGTGATCTCCTGGCTCCTGGCTTTCACTAGTAGAAGTATGAAGGATATCCTGAGAGAAGGAAACCTGAACAATAGGGTAAAAATAGGGTGAAAGGGCTAGATGCCTGTAATCCCAGCGCTTTGGGAGGCTGAGGCAAGAGGATTGTTTGGGGCCAGGAGTTCGAGACTGGCCTGAGCAATACAGTGAGACCCCCCCACCATCTCTACACACAAAAAAATTAACTATGCTCATGCCACTGCACACCAGCCTAGGTGACAGAGCAAGACTCTGTCAAAAAGAAAGAAGGAAGGAAGGAAGGAAAGGAGGAAGGAAGGAAAGGAGGTGGGAAGGAAGGGAGGGAGGGAGGGAGGGAGAGAGGGAGGAAAATGAGGGTGAAAGAGAATAATGAATGAATGAAACTAATTTCATAGACTTGTCTTGGCCGGGTACAGTAGCTCATACCTGTAATCCCAGCACTTTGGGAGGCCGATGTGGGTGGATCATGAGGTCAGGAGATTGAGACCATCCTGGCCAAATGGTGAAACCCTGTCTCTGCTAAAAATACAAAAATTAGCTGGGTATGGTGGTGCTTGCCTGTAATCCCAGCTACTTGGGAGGCTGAGGCAGTAGAATTGTTTGAACCTGGGAGGCTGGGGTTGCAGTGAGCTGAGATTGCACCGCTGGACTCCAACCTGGCAACAGAATGAGTCTCCATCTCAAAAAAAAAGAATTGTCTTCCATGAGTAGTAATTTAGTTGTGGTCTAGTATATTGCAAGAGTCAACATTTCCTAATAAGGTCATTTCCATAATTGTGAGAATTCAGCTACAAAAAATTTGCTCAATTTGGCTCAATTCCAAGCTTTGCCATTTAACAGGCTATTTGATCTTGGGTAAGTCATTTAACATTTTGACTCTTAATTTCTTTTTGTAAAATTGAAAAGGTAATAACAACTAGTTGCCAAGGCTTTTGTAACAATTAAGCAAGATGGACACTGTGAAGGGCACTTTGTAAACTGTAAACGTCAACTATAATAACCATGCTGAGTGTTTATTTTTCAGGGAACATTGATAACTGTTTTCTCCAAATTGTACATCACTGTTAAACTTGAGGCTCAACCAAAGTCTCTTCTCTCATGCCTGGCATCCTTGGGTGCTTTCTGGTATAGGGGAGCTGAGTCAAAAGGCTGACACAAAGTGCTCAGGGAAGGGAAAAGAATACTATTTTAAGAGAGCAGTAATAATATCTGTTCCCTTCACTCAAAAGTTCCCTTTAAATAGATCCATAGCATCCACATAGGCCTGAATCAGTTACAAATGAATTTCATAAAGGAAAAACATGTTAAATAGAAAACACAAACTACAATGGCAGAAGTAATTCCACATGTCACATATATCATTAATAACAATAAAAGTAAATGGGTCAAACTTGAGTAAAACATCAAGACTTTTCAATTATATAAAATGTATTTGCAGCTGCCCTGCCTTAGCATGAATGTGTAGACTAGTACCAAGGACAAGGGGGAAAATATTCATTAAGGCAGGCCTGAGCCTAGTATACATTTGCTGGCCACTTGGAGTGAAAGCACCATAGGTCTGCTTTCATTTGCACAATGTTATTAACTTTCTTCTTAGAATATGTTAGCACCTAGTAAGCATGCAATAAATATTTGGTGAATAAGTGCCCACCTATCCACACTGAATACTTAGTTAGGTTGAAATATATGTAATTAACAGTTTTGCAAATGATCAAATTTTTCAATATCGTATGGTTACACTTAAATTTTGAACATTTTTATATGTAAGCACTTTACTGGATTATCTCATTTTCATTCTTGCAACACAATATGAATGTGACATGACATTATAATTACCATTTTATAGATGTTAAAATCAAGGCTCAAAGACATTAAGACATAGGTTATGCAGCTAGTGTCAGTGGTGGGAACTTAAGGTAAGTTTGTCTGAACTCAATGTCTTTGCTTTTTTCACGTTCTAAGTACTGCTATATATTTTTAGCTCAATTCTATAATTTTAGTAACTGAAAGTTGAAAGAGATGCTAGGGATTTTCTATTCCAATTCACAATGTGGATTTTATGAACCTCCTACGGTGCTCAGGGAACCTTAAAAATCCTGGAATTGTGTGCACAACTTTTGTGGACATGTGCATTTATATGGGGAAAACAGGCCATGGCATTAATAAGATTTTCCAAGCACTCCATTAATCAATAAATAATAAGGGTTGAAGTCATTGGTTTTACATTACATTTTGCAGATGAGCTAGAGGCTCAGAGTTAGGAAAAGACTTGCCTAAGATTCTTAGAAACAGAATCAGAATTAGGATCAAACTCAGGCTATATAATCATTTCTTTCTTTTGTTTCTGGGTCTCACTCTGTCACCCAGGCTGGAGTGCAGTGGCACAAGCGTGGCTCACTGCAACCTCTGCCCCCCGGGTTCAAGCAATTCTCCTGCCTCAGCCTAGTCAGTAGCTGGGACTACAGGTGCCCACCAGCTAATTTTTGTATTTTTAGTAAAGATGAGATTTTGCCATGTTGACCAGGCTGGTCTCAAACCCCTGACCTCATGTGATCCACCTGCCTCGGCCTTCCAAAGTGCTGGGATTATAGGCGTGAGCCACTGCACCCAGCTGCAAGATGTTCTTTTTGTCTTGTTATACTGGATCTTAACAACTTAAATTATTGCCCAAGCAGTCAAAAATTGACTCACCTCTCTTCCTGGTGAAATACCTCCAAAAATTATCTGCCTCCCCAGGATCGATAACGGTATCTGAAGATACCACTAGAAGTGAGATGAGGGGGCAAGGCTAACAGATTCTAGTCACTTATCAAAGTAAATGTCTAAACAATCAATTTTGTAATTAGGATGAGAAGCTTAAAATATATATTTAGTGCTGTAAGAAAATCATAAATGATAATGTAGTTTTTCAAACAAAAAATCAAATAAAAATAATGATCATGGTATCAGAGACATCTGTTACAATTCCTTCATTTACTCAGCTTTTATCAAGTAACTACTTAGGGCTGGGCCCAGTGTCTCATGCCTGTAATTCCAACACTTTGGGAGGCTGAGTCAGGAGGATTATTGAGCCCAGGAGATTGAGGCTGCAGTGAGCCGTGATTGTGCCACTGGACTCCAGCCTGGGTGACAGAGCAAGACCCTGTCTCCAAAAAAAGCAAAGCAAAACAAAACAAAACCTGTGCATAGCACAGGACTTGGCACATAATAGGTACTCAGTGAATCAGGGTCTCAATCTCTAAGTCTACAGCTATTGAATGAAGCAGCCCCTGTGAGAGGTGAGAGGGAGCAGCGGGGACTGTAGAGAACTGGAGGGCACATGCCATATTTAGAGGGCAGTTCCAGCCAGTGGTTGCCATGCAGAAAGCCAAGGCTGGTCTCACCTCACTTCCTGTCAAGCAGCTTCAGGGAGGTGATGGCATGGCCCATTACAAATGAGTGAATGAATGCATGAATGAATGAATGAATTAATGAGACTTTAGACACTTGGTTAATAAAACTTGGATTTGGGCTGAGAGTGGTGGCTTATGCCTGTAATCCCAGCACTTTGGGAGGCTGAGGCAGGTAGATCACCTGGGGCTAGGAGTTTGAGACCAGCCTGGCCAACATGGTGAAACCCCGTCTCTACTAGAAATATAAAAACTAGCAGGGCATGGTGGCGTGCACCTGTAATCCCAATTACTCGGGAGGCTGAGGCAGGAGAATGGCTTGAACCCAGGAGGTGGAGGTTACAGTGAGCCAAGATCACACCATTGCACTCCAGCTGGGGTCACAGAGCGAGACTCTGTCTCAAATAACTAAAACAAAAATAAAACTTGGATTTAGAAAAAGAAAAGCTAATGGTGGGGTGGGTCTTAATGGAGTTTGCAAAATCACCAGCGATGAACATGGTCTAGTTTCTTGTTACCCAAACTGTGGTCCATGTACCAGCAGCATCAGCATCACCTGGGAGCATGTGAACAACACAGAATCCCAAGCTCCAGCCCAGACCTGTGAATTAGACTCTGCATTTTAGGAGGCTCCCCAGGGATCCACGTGCACACTGGAGTTTGAGCAACACTGGTACAGTTTGCCTCTAAAGGCCCCTGTGACTTTTTGTGACCTACACAAATGGCCATTTCAAAGGAAATTTCAATTTCAACTCAAACTATCACCTGTTATGCACCAAAAAAAAAAATGCTTCAGATCCAGGATATTACATGCTTCAATCAGGCTCTGGTCACATTCTATCAATGACAGCCCATAGGTATACAAGTGAATTGCATTTGGTTAATACAGTTAAAACTAATTTTTTTTCCCCCAAGTTTGTTACTACCATTTAAAAGCTAGAGGTTTTAGGCTGGGCACGGTGGCTCACACCTGTAATCCCAGCAGTTTGGGAGGCTAAGGTAGGAAGATCTCTTGAGGTCAGGAGTTCAAGACCAGCCTGACCAAGATGGCAAAACCCTGTCTCTACTAAAAATACAAAAATTAGCTGGGCGTGGTGGCGCGCACCTGTAGTCCCAGTTGCTTGGGAGTCTGAGGCAGGAGAATCACTTGAACCCTGGAGGTGGAGGTTGCAGTGAGCTGAGGTCACGCCACTGCACTCTAGCCTGGGTGACAGAGAGTGTGACCCAGTCTCAAAAATAAAATAAAACAAAACCCCAAAATTTAAAAAAAAAAAACCCAAAAAACAAAAACACTGGAGGTTTCATCAAAGATAAAAATTTCTATCTTTTTTGGAACCATGGAAGATGTGTTTATACTGGGCCTATGTTCCTGAATATACTATAAACAGCTGGAGTAGGTGGTGGCAGCCCCTTTAGGTGGGGCATAAGTTCTCTGGTTCCCCTGCATCATCCTGTGGCCCCCATCATTCGTTTGTTTCTTGCAAATAGGTATTTGACTATGTAGGTCTTTGAATGTGGGACCCCTGCTAGAAAGTGAGTTTTAAAGGGGAAAAAAGGAAGGTCACCTTCAGAAGCTACTCAATGAAGAGACAAAGTGTGCTCAGTGATTTGGGTCTTGTCGTAGGTGGCCTCACAGGGTCCAGGTGTTCGATGGGGTCCCCACCTCCACGTGAGATCACAGCATCCATCCCAGCTTGTGCCCTGTGGCCGATGCTCAACCCTGACCTCGTTCTCCCTGGGTTAAATCTACTGAGAATGGTGCAGTGCTTTGCACGACCATCATCCTTAAGTCTGTATCTGATTCTTCTTTCACCTTGGGTGTGCATGCACCAAAGCCTTTCCTGGAATGACACCTTTCTATCTAAACTGGGCTTTTTCTTTTGATGTCAAACTAGTCAGGAGCTGAGTGGAGTGTAACTTTCTCCCTCCATTCCAAGGGAAGATTCAGTCCTAGATCCCCTATAGGTTTTTTTAGGGACTCCACCTGGGTGTTACCTAAACTGGCTTATCTCATGTGGCACGAGCACACCTGGGAAGCTCCTGAAGGGCACCCCTCCCTCTGCACTGCAGGACACATTCCCACCTGAGTCAGCTTTACTCAACAGAGCTCTGCAAATATCCCCTGAAATAAAATCACAGAAGAGAACGGCATCACCTTAAACAGTCTACCAGCTGATGTCGCGGAGGTTGGAAGGAAGAATTATGGGGGAATGTCATAGTTTAAGATCACAGGCACAGGATTCAAATCCTGATTATGTCATTTACTGACACGTGACTTGGTCAAGGGCTTTAGCATCTCTGTGCCTCTGCTTCTTCATTTATAAAATAGAGAAAAACAATAGTCCTGAATCTACCTTATGAGGATTACATGAGATAATGTCACGTTTCCCAAGCTGCTCTTACCAACGTCATATCTTTGCACCATACCGGTGTCCTGCCTATGCAATTATTTGTTCAATATTTTCCCTTACAATGAGCTCACTTTCTATGTTAGATACTTACTATAGCTTCATTCTAAAGGCTAATATCCACAAAATCATAGTATAAATTTGCTAGCTGCTTTTTTCTATGATCAAAACAAATATTTAATGAGCAATTTTTTTAAATGGCACCTTGGTCTAATGATGAAAAAAACGTGGAACAAATTCACATTGAGTGGCACTGCAATTGACCAGTCATCTTCAAAAGTGTCAAGCCCATGGGAGACAAGGAAAGACTGATACACTGTCACAGATCAGAGGGGGCAGAGGGAAATCAGCGCCGAAAGCAACGTGGGATCCTGAACAGAAACAGCACAGTAGTGGAGAAAGTGGTGCAATTCGAATACGGTCTGTCATTTAGTTAATATCTTGCCATTGTCAATCTTCTGTTCCTGATAATTAGACTATGGTTATGTATGATATTAACATGGGGGAAACTAGGTCAGGGTATAAAGAAACTCATTGTACCATATTGCAACTTTTCTGTGACTCTAAAATTACTTCAAAATAAAAGTTTTTTTTTTAAAAAAATGGGTATCAGTAAAGCAGTGGTTCCCCTTTTCCCCTCTCATTGCCCCCTGGCAACCACTAGTCCACTTGCTGCCTCTGTGGATTCTTCTATTTTGGATACTGCACATAAATGAAATCCTACAAGATGAGGCTTTTTGTGTCTGGCTTCTTTCACTCAGCATCATGTTTTTGAGGTTCATCCATGTTACAGCATGGGTCAGCACTTCATTCCTTTTAATGGCTGAGTCATACTCCATTGCAGAGATGGATATGCCACTTTTAGCTTATCCACTCGTCCACTGACAGACATGTGGATTGTTTCCACCCTTTGGCTATTGCGAATAGTGCTGTGAACATACACACAAAAGTTTTTGTTTCAATACTTGTTTTCAATTCTTAAGAAGTACCAGGTTGGCCGGGCGTGGTGGCTCAAGCCTGTAATCCCAGCACTTTGGGAGGCCGAGGCAGACGGATCACAAGGTCAAGAGATTGAGACCATCCTGGCCAACATGGTGAAACCCCGTCTCTCCTAAAAATACAAAAATTAGCTGGACGTGGTGGCACATGCCTGTAGTCCCAGCTACTTGGGAGGCTGAGGCAGAAGAATTGCTTGAACCTGGGAGGCGGAGGTTGCAGTGAGCCGAGATTGTGCCACTGCACTCCAGCCTGGAGCCTGGTGACAGATTGAGACTCTGTCTCAAAAAAAAAAAAAAAGTACCAGGTTTCCTTGTGGGGTCATGGAGATGTTTTGGAACTAGTTAGAGGCAATAATCACACAACGCTGGGAATTTATTAAATGCTACTTTAAAATGGTTAATTTTATGCTATGTGAATTTTACCTCAATGAAATAAAACAATAAATAAATGGGTCTCACCAGTGGAGTAACCACCATATTTTGGAAACCTGTGCTTATGCAGGTCCAGGGCTTGGCATGGTAGCTGGTCTGTAACAAGTACACAAAGAACGTTGGCTGGTGTTACTATTTATTTATTATTTAGAGACTGGATCTTGTTGTGTTGCCCAGGCTGGAGTGCAGTGGTGCAATCATAGCTAACTGCAGTCTTGAATTCCTGGGCTCAAGGATCCCACTGCCTCAGCCTTCTGAGTAGCTGGACCTATAGGCACGATCCATCACACTTGGTTATTTTTTTATTTTTTTGTAGAGATGGGGCTTGCTATGTTGCCTAGGCTGGTCTCGAACTCCTGAACTCAAGCGATGCTCCCTCCTTGGCCTCCCAAAGTGCTGGAATTACAGGTGTGAGCCACTGTGCCTGGCCGGCTGTTGTTATTATTATTGCCAGAGACACACAGACTCCCAGCTCCCACTTCAGAGTTTTTTCTACAGCATCAGTGCCATTTCCACCAAGAAAGTTTCTCCAAGTTTAATCTACAACTCTCCTTGAAAGTCAGCAATGAAATCTCAGGATTCCTGAGATGCTATCATTAGAAAACGTTGCTTTGAAATCTAAGAACCTTTTGCGCTTTGATAAGACTTGCATGCCTGGCTGGCAGGGCACAGCACAGCACACCACTGTCCTGGGACGATGTGTGATGTGCTCAGGGACAGTGCAGAGTGAGCATTCAACAGGCACTTACTTGTTATCTGTTGAGTGCACACCAAAGTTATTTCACCAGATTATTCAATGAGCCACACCTCCTCAATTAATTGGGTCCTTTAGGACTCCACCCTACACTTTGCAAGCTAAGTTGCAATGCCCTAGCACTGTTCACTTGATTTTATAATACACACTCCCATTTTCTCAAAGTACCTTGGGTGTTTGAAATGCCTGAATTATTTTGAGGATTTCATAAAGATCCTACAGACAACTGGAGACATGGCAGCATGTCCTGGATCCAGGAAGCAAAATGGGGACAATCCAGAATGTCCCAACTCAGGGAAACACCTTTTTGCTCAGAGCTGATGAACTGGGATGGGTCTTACCGTTATTGGTGAGTTCTTCCCCTTTTCCCCCATCTGCGCTAATTGTGCTCCATCCTTTGCCCCTTTTGGATTCATTCTCCGAACTTATCTGGGCTCCAGGAAGAGGCTGACCTCTATGGACAGCAAAAGACCTCTTGCCCTCTGGCATCTGATTGGGTTTGGCCAATGGGACATGGAGACAGGAGATGAGAGACAATCAGAGAGAGGCCAGGGTATTTCTCTGCTCTCTCCCTCTCTTAGTACTATAGTCTGGCAGAGTCTGTGTTCCCTTCTGAGCATAGCTTCTCCTTCTTTTTTCTTTTTTTTGAGACATAGTCTCACTCTGTCGCCCAGGCTGGAGTTCAGTGGTGCGATCTCGGCCCACTGCAACCTCCACCTCCTGGGTTCAAGCAATTCTTCTGCCTCAGCCCCACCGAGTAGCTGGGACTACAGGCACATGCCATCATGCCTAGCTAATTTTTGAATTTTTAGTAGAGACGGGGTTTCACCATGTTGGCCAGAATGATCTCGGTCTCTTGACCTTGTGATCCATCCACCTCGACCTCCCAAAATGCTGGGATTACAGTTATGAGTCACTGCGCCCAGCCTCCTTCTGAGCATAGCTTCTACAGGGACCCTTCCCTTCGCCAGCACCCCCACTCTATTCCCCGACCAAAAGGGCTTTGGTAATGCTGTTACTTCCTGCGTTCCTTCAGGCCTGGAGTGCCAACTGCTGCCCTGGTTGCTAGTCCCTGAGTACTTCAGCACCTGCTTGTCCATGCCTTAACCTGTGTCAGTAAGGAGCTCCTTAATTAAATTACCTTGGCAATCCCAGCTGCAGGTGGCTTCTATTTCCAATTTAGACCCTGACTGACAAATCTTCACCTCCATTGCCCCTTGGGTCGAGGGATGAGGAATATCAGAAGGAACTTCAGTAGTCAAGGGCATGACATGTCTAAGCCAAGTCATCTTAATTACCAAGCTCATCCTTGCCGAGAAACTGATGGAGTAGCCTGCATGTGCCAAGCATTTAATGGTCTCAATAACGCAGTGAAGTGGAATTATTCCTGTGTTTACAGAAGAGGAAAATGAGATTTACGGAGAGATTAAAGAACTTGCCAAGGTTACAGAGTGAATAAACGGCAGTGGTTGGATTTGAACCCAGCTTTAAGGGGCTTCAGAATCCTGCCCCTTCTTCATCATCTGACATCCAGGGGGGTCTAAAGCGTTTAAGAACCTGCTTGGTAGGGTGACTCACACCTGTAACCCCAGCACTTCTGGGGGCTGAGGCGGGTAGACTGCTTGAGCCCAGGAATTTGAAACCAGCCTGGGCAACATGGTGAGACCCTGTCTCCGCAAAAAACATACAAAAAATTAGCCAGGTGTGGTGGTGCACACTTGTAGTCCCAGCTACTTAGGAGGCTGAGGTAAGAGGATCACCTAAGCCAGGGAAGTTGAGGTTGCAGTGAGCCGTCATCACACCACTGCACTCCAGCCTGGGCGACAGCAAGACCCTGTCATGGCACTGCACACTCTGGAGGTGAGAGCCCTGGGTCTGGGACAAAGCTTGCTATCACTGAGAAGGAGGTCAGAGCTTCAGTTTTGAACAACCTTTCGGGCTCAAACGCATTCAGGTGTGCCCGGGCTATACTGCCAGCCATGGAAAAGGCAACTTTGGAAGCTATTCCAGGAACAAACCTCAAGCTCATTTCCCAGTCCCTCAAGAGGCCCTGAGCCTGTTCTGTTGCTGACAGAGGGAACTGTCGCCTGCTCACTGCTCAATGCCCCTGATGTAATAAGCACCGCCAAAGAGGGCTCGATTGGGATGCTAAACAGCCGTAAATGACATTGTCACCAGCCTTCATAAAGCATGGTGACTCACAGCCCTAATTAAAATGCTGAGGGAAAAATGTAAAGAGAAGCTGCCATGAAGAACAGTGACATTCTGCTAAACTGCAGGATCATTTCTTCCAGGAAAAAAGAGGGAGAGGGGGAGAGAGAGATGTGTGTGCTCATGAGTGTGTATATGTGTGCACATGTATTCGTGTGTAGGGATAGAAATGAGAAGGCTAAGTATTATTCTCCTAAGAAACTTGGAAAAATTTAACATGGAAGAAAGTCGAAAGCCATTCTTCCCTCCCAACTTTTTAATGCCAAAGTATTTAAACAGAAAATGTAAGAGAATGGTGTAAAAACACCCATAAACTGTCAATTCAACAACTACTAGCATTTTCATATTTATCTACTTGTATTTCTCTATCAATCATCTATCCATCCATCCATCCATCCATCCATCCATCTACCCATCTACCTACTTACCTACCTACCTACCTACTCATCCATCCATCCATCCATCCATCCATCCGTCCATGTACGTACCTATCTATCTACCTACCTACGTACCTATCATCTGTCTGTCCATCCATCTACCTACCTATCATCTGTTATCTATCTATTTATCTATCTATCATCTACCTACTTACCTACCTATCTATAAATCATCTATCTACCTATTATCTATCATCTAGCTAGCTAGCTATCATCCATCAATCAATCTATCTACATACCTACCTACCTCTCCATCTATTATCTATCTACCAACTTACTTACCTATCTTTACAATGAACCGTTTTAAAATAAGTTGCAGAATCATGAGGTCTCAGCTGTAAATTCTTAAGCACGCATATCTTCAGCGTAGAGACAGCCTCCCACAAAACCCACGGTACCATTATTGCACCTAAGAAAATTAACTGTATAATGTACTTGCAGTTTCGCCAAATACTCAGTTACGGTTGTTTTTTAAACAATGACAACTCAAGTCATGAATCTCATCCCTGCTGGATAGGAGAGAGAAGCAGACAACCTGCTTCCCAGAAACAGGTGTCAAGGGGTTCTTGGGAAGGAAGAGTTTTAGTATCATGGAGGCTGCCTCCCATCATCAGAGTCACAAGATGAAGTACACGGGGCATAATACTTGACATAGATGTCAGTTTTTAACCAAATAGGCAATCCTGATCACACCATGTGGTTTTTAAAAATAGCCCTCCTCAAAACTAAATCTCCACATTTTGGGCTGCACTCACACCTGTAATCCCAGGACTTTGGGACACTGAGGCAGGAGGACCACTTGAGCCCAGGAGTTCAAGACCAGCCTGAGCAACATGGTGAGAATCCATCTCTATAAAAGCAAAACAAAACAACGATGAAAAAACCAACTAAACAAACAAAACACAAATCTCCACATTTCATCCAATGTCATCACCTGTTTTTGCCAAAAAAATGTGGCCCTCAGTGGCTTCTTGCTGTTTCTGAAATTCAGCTGCATCCTCAAAAGCCCAGTAAGATATCACTAGTAAGGAGATTCAAAAAGAAATATGCTCTCTGAAGGCAAGTCTTGAAGAAGGTACCCCCAAGAAATCCCAGACCTTGACGGCAGCTAGAAAGGAAATAATATTTATCTACATATAGGAATGTGGCATGTTTGTTAAAAAAATCATTAAAATCAATAAAAATATCAAGCCAAGAAACCCATTCAGTCCCATTATTTTACACCATGTTTGTGAGAAAGAAAGGGATTTCATTTCAGTGACTACCATGATATTAGAGGCAAAATGATAACTGAAGGTATTGCCAGCTAAGAGTTATAATAAACAAGCACATAGATGCTATCGACTGTGTTCATTACCTGAATTCTGGCAGATGAACATAACTGGTTTTCATTTTTCTTACTGAATATTTCAAAGCTGAGATACTGCTTCAAAAAAATTAAAGAGAAAAATATGCCCAAAATATGTCAGTTGCAATCGAGTACTATTCTGATTTCTCCCCGGAGGTTACGTTTTTTTAATGCTGAAAATTCCTGGAATGACATACAGCCCAATGTGATCCATGTGGCTATTTTAATGCCGAAATAGGACGGACTGCCCACATCGTCTGCCCCACTGCATCTAGTTATTGGTGAGTGGATACCTGTTTTGGACACCATGAACTACTTGAGGATAGGGACTCTGTCTTCCCTTTCCTTATGCAGAAGCCTCTCTTACGGGGTCTGGCACAGAGCTGGGAGCTCAGGGTGTGTTTGTTGAAGAAGTGACTGACTTTGACTGGGTGCCGTGGCTCACACCTGTAATCCCAGCACTTTGGGAGGCCAAGGCGGGTGGATCACGAGGTCAGGAGTTCAAGATCAGCCTGGCCAACATGGTGAAACCCCGTCTCTACTAAAAATACAAAAATTAGCCAGGCACGGTAGGCAGGTAAGCATAGGATGTCCCAGCTACTTGGGAGGCTGAGGCAGGAGAATTGCTTGAACCCGAGAGGCGGAGCCTGCAGTGAGCCGAGATTGTGCCACTGCACTCCACGCCTGGGCAACAGAGCATGACTTCACTGTTGTTTATGACAAGAAATACTTTAGCTGGGAAACATTGGCTGGACATAGATACTATCTGAAGTTGCATAAGCTTTTTGAATTCCTAAGATTCCTTCTTCATTTCTAACTGGAAATGAATTTCGGAAAGGTCCACCTTTTAATCCTCATGGTAGCAAAATTTAGCTGTCAGGTTTTGAATAAAGAAGAGATTCTCGAGTATTATTTAATGCCAGTGGGCAAATGTTCCCAGCAGAAGCTGAGACGCTTTTCAGGGCACCTCTGAAAACCTGTAGGCTCCTGAAGCATCATGGATGGTCAAAAAGAGAAGGCTCATCATTCCCAAAAAATCCGTGTTAGTAGGTAACAGAACATGCAAATCAGAGGTGGGAAATGCCTCAGCTGGAAGTGGAAACTCTGCCCCTTGCAAAGGGCTTCTGTGTTTTCCACCTGAATAGGGCCACCTTTCTCTTAGGAAATGTCAGCAGAAATCATAAATGCAACTGATGGATGACAATCGAGCCAACGTTGTTCTCAGGTAAGGCAGAGGATGTTAAAGCTGAAAAGGTCTTTGAGGGAAGTTAGTTCTGGGGTTGTAGACTCAAATGCCTTGAAGGGCCAGACAAGTGAATCAAACAATATTTAAAGGTGAGGCTGGTGACCTAAAGGGGAAAAAAAAACTCTCCAAACAAAACTCGACAAAACAATGCCCCTCAATCCAAACAAACAGAAAACAAAAAACCCTCTGCCAGTCTAACAGAACATATCTGCAGGTCCCTGAAGGGAGATTCTCTTAAGTTCCAACTCTATTTCACAGATAAGAAAGCTGAGGCTGAGCAAGGGAAAGGGACTCAGACTACACCAACTGGCTAACTCTTTCTTCCTTTAAATTAATTAATGAATTAATTTATTTATTTTCAAGACAGATTCTGGCCATGTCACCCAGGCTGGAGTGCAGCGCCACAATCTCAGCTCACTGCAACCTCCGCCTCTCGGGTTCACGCAATTCTCCTGCCTCAAACTATCCTCCAATCTCAGCCTCCTAAGTAGCTGGGACCACAGGTACACACCACCACACCTGGCTAATTTTTTTTGTATTTTTTTGCAGAGATAGAGTCTCACTGTTTCCCAGCCTGGGCTCAAATGCTGAACTCAAGCAATCCTCCTGCCTCAGTCTCCCAAAGTGCTGGGGTTACAGGCGTGAGCCACTGCACCTGGCTGGCTAACTGTTTTTAAAATTTCATTTCTTTGTTATGAACACTGAGATTGGCCTGATACTCTTTCCTTTCCAGAGTTACACACACACACTATCCCATTAAATCCTCCTAGCAACACCATGTAGTACTTATAATCTCTGCTGTACAAATGACATGGCGGAGGGTCAGAGCTGTTAAACTCACCCTTAGTCACAGAATGCACAAGTGCCCATGCCGGCCTCTGACATTTCCTAAGATGATTCTCAGTGTGAGGCCCTGCCTTTCAACCTGGCTGCTGCTGGGACCCCATCCCTGAGAGGGTGCCACAAATCAGGCTACCGACTTTGATGCTGCCTCCTCTGAGAAGTCCTCCCTGATTCCCTCAACCACTTGCTTGAGTGCTGCCACAGCACTTCACCTCCACCTCTCTTGCAGAAACTTCATGCCAGGTACAGGGCTTGTCTGGTGCTCACCGCTTAGCCAGACTGCAGGCTTCATTAGAATGGGGCTCACACCACCTTTATCTGGGCACCTGCTCTTGGGGTCCAGCACTGGCCTTGCCATTTCACACCCATCATGACACATATGACAAATGTGCTGACGTCTGCTGCCGAGCGGCCCACAATCACTGCTGTTCATCCTTAGCATCGTATGACTGCCAAGACCCAGGTCTGCTATACCGTTTCCCACACTTGAATTAGGGACTTAGAGGCACTTTCTGTTGCTACATCATTTTCATTGACAAGATTCAAATGGGCTCAATTTTCCAGCATTGCCGGGTGCTGCTCGTAATTCTTCTACCTTAAGAACCGGCATGTAAGCAATAAACATGCTCTCAAAGCTTGGGTGGAAAGCCCATGGGCTGTTGAAATGAGCTCAAACCAATGGCTTTGGTGAAATCAATGGTAGTTAAACTGGGTTTATTAGCTCTGTGATTACTTCTTTCCAGAAGTTACACCTGATAGGTCACTTATAAAAGGAATTTTCTAGGCCTGGTGCGGTGCCTCATACCTGTAATTCTAGCACTTAGGGAGGCCGAGGAGGGCAGATGGCTTGAGCCCAGGAGTTCAAGACTAGCCTGGACAACATGACAAAACCCCATCTCTACAAAAAATACAAAACTTGGCCAGGTGTGGTGGCACATGCCTGTAGTCCCAGCTACTCGGGAGGCTGAGAAGAGATGATCATTTGAGCCCAAGAGGTCGAACCTGCAGTGAGCTGTGATCACACCACTACACTACAGTCTGGGCAATAGAGATGGACTTTGTCTCAAAAAAAAAAAAAAAAAAGAAAAGAAAAGAAAGAAAAAAGAAAGAAAGCAAAGAAAAAGAAAAGAAAAAAATGGAATTTCCCGTTTGAAAGGGACAGATCAAATAGTGGGGCTAAAGGCCAAGATTAGACAGGAACTCAGGCTGACACCCAGCAAGGTCAAGGTGGGAGGAATTATTTTCAGTCCCCTCTGAGCAGCTGGTCTAAATTAGAATGATGACCAGAGGAGATGAAATTAAATTTCTTTAAAGTTTGGCATTTACGGGGCTTCTCTATACTGAAGGGTGAAACACGGAGTTATGATCATCAATGAGGATTGGACAAAGAGTCAAGACACTGATGTTCTATCCCAGCTTTGGCAGTAATGTGCTGTGTGACTTCCATTGAGTCACATGCCTTTTCTAGGCCTCAGTTTCCCCATTTGTACAATGAGGGTGACAGACAAGAACTGAGGGCATTAGAATCTCCTGGAGCAGCCTTGTTAAAAAAATATCCATATTTCCACTCTCCCCCAAGGATGGTGACGTGGTAGATTTAGGGTGTGACCTGGCATCTTTGCTTTTAAAGAGTGACTTGTATTCTGACACTAATGGTCCACTGGGCTGATGTTTGGTATTCGCTGGATTAGATGATGTTTAAATGCTATCATATATTAGAACAAGGAAAATGGTCATGTCTATAACCTATATATGGTGTTAACCATACAAATCCACACTGATTCGTGGCAAGAAACATGCCCCTTCGTTCAAACAATCTGGATGAAAATGGGTCCTGAAATGCCAGATTCAACTTCTGCAAATTCCAGTTTCTAATGAGAAAAAGCCTCAGTTCTCATGAGTACGGATTGTTGCCTGTGGCTCTTCACCACATTCCAAGCCCTGCATAGACCCACAGAACCTGAGTGACAGGCAACACAGGAAAAAACATCTGCAGATTGTGAGCGCAACAGGCACAGTCAAACCTGTTTGTACTCACAATATGAGGGCGAACTGACCTCCAAAGCTTTCTGCCTTCTGGGAAATCAGCACCCCTGCCAGTGGGGAAGTTTCTGGACAACTGTCTGAGTGGTACCTTGGACAGCTCTTTGCATCTCACTCACAGAGACCCCTTGGGAGCAGCCTAACCCATCACAATACCCCCAGCTTCTCATTCTTCTCCTTGTGGTCCTTCCCCATGGAACACAGAGGCTCCTGGGGGCTGGCTTTGGCCATTTGGCAAAAATAAAGAGGGGAGAGAAAGTGCAAAACGCAGGCTGGTCTGAAAGCCACGATGACATTATTGGCCCCAAATGGCTCCATGGAATACTCTTCCCTCTGCTTAGGGTTCCCTTCCTTCCTTCAAATCACCAATCTTGGCATAACATCGTTGTTTTCAGAACACCTTTCACATACATAATCACAAACTTCCCCGTATGGGAGTTACTATTCTCATTTTACAAATAACAGAACTGAAGCTCAGGAAGGTTAAGTGATCAACCTGTGGTTACACAGCCATGGAGTGAGCTAAGCTTGGCCTCAAGCCAAGGTCTTCACCAGGTCTCTCTACCACACTCTTTCTCTACAGGATCTGGAACTTTGGGAAAACACACACACACACACAATTTGTAGAGACACAGCCATGCCCCTGACCATAAGGGTGGTCTCTGGCTGAACAGATATATCAGGAAATGCAGCTGTGTGTGCTAAGGCTCGGGTACATGTCAGACTGCGCAGGTGCCCAGATGCATGCAAACAGCCCCTAATTAAGAAGCCAAAAATTGGGGTTGAGGTCTTGGGTAGCGCCACTTACCAGCTAGGTGACTATGAGCAGGTAGCTTGGTTTGCCCCACCTCAGTTTCTGCACCTGCCAGATGGGATTCAGATGGCTGCACTGGCAAGTTGGGAGTTGTTAGGAGGCTCCAGGTGAATAATATTGACAGTGCCTTGGAGCTGTCAGTGTCAGTGACAGAGCTGTGCGCCCCTCAGGGCGCTTCTGAAACCCAGGCTAGTGGAAAGCGGCCTGGGCAGCTGTAGCTTTGTTGGTGAGGCAGAGACCCCTCCTTCAGAGACCTACGGAGGCTTCTCAAACCAACCGCTGAGATGCCTTGAGGGCGGAGAACGGACGCGACCCCTGAGCGCTTGGGGAGCTGCCACTAGAGAGCCCCTTTCCTATTTTATCTTCAGTTCCTAAAAAAATAACGGGGGAAAATCCACGCTCCAGAGAGCTGCGTCAATGTTCCCTGGTGTGTTTGCGAATTTCTTGCGTTTGCCCCGACCCCAGTTAGAGAAGCACTGAAGAAAGGGAACTGTTTTCCCTCATTTCTCTCGGGAGGAGCGGTCTGGGGGGTCCCTTCTCTGTCTCTCACGGTCCTGGGCCGCCAGAGGTCAGATTAGGCACCTAGGGGCGCGCTCGCCCGCACTGCACCCTAGCCTAGCAGCGTCCATGGGGACCCCCCAACCCCGCCCCGTGGTGGCTGCGTGCGTGCTTTTCTTAGGCCTGAGCACAGGGTTTGAGCTGGGCTATTTCCGAGGAGAGGGAAAAACCCCATGCGTTTTCCCCAGGATTACCGGGGTAGAGATGTAGGCCAGGGCAACCTTCTGCAGCCCGTAGTGCCCTGCGGGGTGGACCCCCCAGTTCCTACTGGCGGGAAACCCTAGACCTGCGTGCGAGTCTCCCAGATCCGGTCTCAGAGCATTACAATAATAATCAAGTATCAGCAACACTTTCTGCGTTATGAACACTTCCCCTGACTTCACATTCACATTTATGGTTTTCTAACGTCCTCACGACAGCCCCATGAAAAAGGTACTGTTTCTCCATTTCACAGATGAGAAACTGAGGCTGGGAAAGATGAAGAGACTTACCAAAGGTCACGCAACAAGTAATGGGTAGATCTAGGACCACAAACCCGGGGAGTCACTGGAAAGGTTCCTGCCCTCCTCGGCTGCCTTCTCCGTGAAAGCCTCTCCTCTCCGGATGTCTACCCCAGAGAGCCTGATGCAGAGCTTGGAAAGCCACGAGCTCTCTCTGGTCACAGTGACCTGGGGGTGGAGGCGAGCGTCTGGCGTCCTCTGGGGCGCAGTCCTGAGAGAGCCTCTTCCGGGACCTCGGACTCAAGCGCCCCTGAGTGGCCCTGGAAGTTGGATGCCCCGGGGACCCTGCTCCGACCCTTGGCCACCTGGAAGCAACCTCATCGCGCGCTCGTTCCACTGCCCAGCCCCAAACCGCGGTGGAGTGCGCCCCTCGGCCTCCTGGCGGACACACGGTGAGCCCTAGAGCCTCCTTCGCAGGAGAGGCACAACTTTCCCAGGTTTTGGAGACGGCGCTCCTACACCCCAATCCCGCCCAGATGGAAAAAGTGAGAGATACTGGCGGCCCCGCCGTGACCGCTGGAGGAGAGCGCGACGAGGCTCTTCGCAAAGTTGGAGGCCAGGCCGGAGCGAGGTTCCGGGGAGCGGAGCCCTCCCAGCCTCGGGCCCCCAGTCGCGGACGGCTGCGAGTGCCAAAGACTCCGCCATTATCCGCGGCTCGCAGCTGCGATTTGACCGCAGAGTCGGGCACCGAGGAAGGCGTAAAGTTGAGCTTGGGCAGGTGCAATGGTCCCCAGGGACTGGCATCCCCCGGCCCGGGCTGCCCGCGGGAGGGTAGCGAGCGGTGCCAAGGGCTCCGCCATTACCGCCGGCGCGCAGCTCGGAGCCTAGCGTGGCTGGGGAGGGACTGGGGTCCCTGCAAAGTTGGAGCGGGGCGGGCGCGCAGACCCTCAGGACCTGAGCCCTGGGCCTGGGGCCGCCCGCTAGGTGGAAAACGAGGCCGCTCGAACCAAGTTGGGACGCGCAGCAAAGCCCGAGTCTTCCGCGAACACCTGGGTCTCCGGCGGGAGTGGGGAGCCCTGGGGACGGAGAAGGGGCGCGGGACGCCTGGATCAGGAACTCACCTGCCGCCGAGCCGGGCAGCGCCGAGGCTGCCTCTTCACGCTGCGCACCCGCCCGCCCGCCTCCTCCTCCTCCTCCTCCTCCCGGGCGCCCGCGGCCGCCACGCTCCGGGTTCTGAATCCTCCGAGTCCGCCGCCCCGCGCGGCTGGAAGGCGCCGGTTGCACCCACTGGCCTCCGGGTAGGAGCCGCGCGCGTCACTCCCCTTCCCCTCGGCTTTGTGCCTCTAAGATCCCTCCCCACCCCCTCTCCCCTCTCCCCTACTCCTCCCTTCTCTTCTCCCCTCTCCTCGCGTCCCCTCCCTCAGCCCCAGCGAATCCAAGTTCGGGACAGAGGCTGCGGGCTTCCCCGGCGCAGTGCTGGGCGACCCGCGCGCGCCCCTGGCTCACCCCGTCCGCTCGGCCGCTGCTCGCTGCCCGGCCGCCCCTCGGAGGAGCCGCGGCGCTAAGTAGCTCCTCACCCAGCTGCTGGAAACGCGGCATAAATATGTAGGGACTGAGCCGTGAGCTCAGCGAGGGTCGTGAGGGGGAATTTATTTCTTAATGTCCCTCCTTTATCCTATCATCGCTGAAACGAATTAGTGGTGACGTCCAACCCGACTGGTTTATGGGTGTGGGGAGGGAGACGTCGCAACCCTCATTAAAAGAGCCGCTCTGGGCTCCAAAGCATACATCTTTTATATAACCTAATTTCCATTTTTTTTTTCTATCAGGAAACACACACACACATATACACACAATGACAATTTCTGGGAGCCTGGAGAGGGCTGAATGTGGTAGCCACGCAGGGGAGGGCATCTCTGTTTGGTCAGAGAAGGCCCCATGGGAAGCAGGGATGGTTATTTGTGCCTCTGCGTCAGTGCTGGGAGAGCATTCCTTAGTGGGACAGTGGAACACACAGCCCCCAGGCTGGGCAGTGCTGGGAGCCCCTCCAGGGAGCCCGCAGAGGTTGCAGCCTGGGTTCTGGCCTTGGCTCTCGGGTGGACAGACGGAGAAAGGCAGACTGTTCAGGAAATGTTGCCTGGTTCTGGTCTTTTCTGGAGCCACACTCAGGCCTGGCATCTGGAGAGGGGGAAGAATAGAGGGGATGTGTTTCTTGGGCCTGGGAGCCCCACAGGTGTGGAGAAGCCAAGGTCTGGGCTGGAGGAGGGGAAGACACAAGAGAAGGCAGCTTCCCTTCCTTTCTTAGGGGCCCTAACATATGGGTAACCATATAAACCCGACTCAAAAGCTGTCTTTTCCTGGGCAGATTGCAAAGGATTTTGCATCTTCCCGTTGCTGTTGCTGCTGCTCACACAGTCTTGGGAAAACGGGGGGAAATCAAGGAAAGAGAGGACACACACATGCACACACGCACACACACGCACACGCGCACACATACACACACTTGGCACCTGGCTCTAGTTGATTTGATCTTTTCCTCCTCCCCAGCCTTGCCAAGAGGAGCAAACCCACTCAGGCTTCGAGTTGCGCAGAGAAGAGGCAAAGAGGAAAACCACCCCCCTTTGTCACTAATAAATGCTTTTCAGATCGTCTTGCACATCCAGCAGGGGAAGGGGGGGTGTGACTTTGGGGGCAGGAGGAGGGGTGTGGGGGATGAGGAGGGGAGGAAGGAATAAAGAATAAGCTGATGAGGGTGTGTGGAGGTCTCTGTTTTACACACTCAGGAAGGAGGACTGGAGAAATGCCACCAGGCCCAGGGCTCTGCCACTTCCTGACTGTCACAAGGGCAAGTTTCGGAGCCTGTTTCCTGAGCTAGGAGATGGGTCTGGGACACTGTGAGGAAATACACAATGAGATGATGCTGGTGAAGCCCTTGACATAGAGCCGGCCATATAGTAAACGCCCAGGAAACAGTTACCGACAGTAATGATGAGTTTGATGATGCTAAGAACAGTGGCGTAAAGGCTGGATGCGGGGACGGTCTCAGAAAATTGAGGCTGGAGCTGAGTCCTTGCAGTCTGGTCCCCTCCTGTCTTGGGTCCAGCGTCCCCTGCCTGAACCATTTCAAAGTTGAGTGCTGGGTTTCAGTGGTGTCAGTCTCAGAACGCTGCTCCCTCAATTACCATGGCAACTGGGGAAAATCAGGGAGCCAGGGGAAGGGAAGCTGTTCTTCCACTGGGCTGGCAGTTTACCTGCTCAAAACAGAGTCCACGACTGCCTCTGTGTGGGTCAGGGCCAAAAGAAGCTCCAAGTAGGGGCACTTCCTCTCTGGGAGCACAAACTATTTTGAAATTGGGGAGAAGGGTGGTTGGAGGGGGATGCATGGCCACGAGATGCTAGGGTCAGGGCCAAAGCTGGGTTGTGCCTGCAGAAGGCAGAGTTGGCTTGGGTTTGGGGAGGGGGCACAGAAACCTGCTCCCCTCAGTTCTCTCCTCACTTCCAGGTGCCCTGGTGCAATGAAAAGCAAAAGCCTTAGAATGTAGCTCCGGGAAGACGGAGCCTCAGAGCCCGGGGTGGAGCCAGGCACCGGGAGGGGCCCTCTGTGTGTGTGTGCAGATGAGAGAGGAAGACAGACAGACACACACACACACACACAGAAAGAAAGAAACACACAGAGTCAGAGAAGAGACGGGGCAGAGAAAGATATAGACAAAGAAAGAGACAGAGACAGACAGAGACTGGCAGAGACAGTGAAAGAGAGAAAAACACACAGAAAGACTGATGCAGGGAGAGAGACTGGCAGAGACAGAGATAGAAAAAACACACAGAAAAAGAGAGACAGAGATTGGCAGGAAGTCAGAGACATATTGGCAGAGACAGAGAGAAAGACAGAAAAAACACAGAGAGAGGCCGAGATTGGCAGAAAGAAAGAGAGTAAAAGAAGAGAAAGAGGCAGAGAGGTTTGCAGAGAGAGACAGAGACAGATTGGCAGAGACAGAAAGATAGAAAAAAACACACAGAGACATAGATTGGCAGAGAGAAAGAGAGAGAGACAAAGAGGGTAAGAGAAGAGAGAAAGAGGCAGAGAGAGATTGGCAGATTGATGGAAAGAGTTTGGCAGAGAGAGAAACTGGCAGAGACAGGGAAGAGAGACGGAGATACAGAGGAAGATGGACAGTGACAGACAGAGCCAGACTTCCCTTCCCTCCCTCTGGTGGTTTCCCTAGGATTAAGGGGAGTGAGGGACAATGCTGGCTGTGGTAGTAAAGAGAACAATGGCCATCTTCTATTGAAAACTTCTCATTTTGCTGGTTTTGAGCCAAGCGTTTAATAGTTATATCTCACTGAACCATCATAAAAATGGTAAGAGATGGCTCCCTTTCTTATTCTCATTTTACAGAGGGAGAAAATAGAGGCTCTGGAGGCAAAGCGACTCACTCCAGGTCACCCAGGAAATCGGTGGTAAAGCAGATATTAGAACTCAGGACCCCAAAGGAGGGCTCTTCCTGCCTCCTTGCCGCTGTCTTGTGGAGAAAGAGGGAGAGTGAGGCTGTCAGAGCCATACGGGGAGTGTCTAGGGTTGGGGGAGAGTGGTTCCTGGTGTTTGGGGGCCTGTACCACACGAGTGCTGGGCAGGGTCTCCAGAGATCCTGAGCAAGTGGAGACAAAGAGTTTTACCATCAACCAGGTGGCCTTGGGATGATGCACAGTGACAGTCCCAAAAGTGCCCCTAGGGTGTAGTTCCTTGGAAGCTGCTCTGGTCTGTCACAATAACCTGATTCCACCAGGACCCTTTGGGGTTCAGGGGGAGATGAGGGTTGTGCCACCCTTCTCCTGAGCTATTGGAGGATCAAACCAGCTGAGACGCGTCCAGGCATCAGCATACAGCAGGCATTTCATAAATGGTCACCACGATAACAATTATTCTTGGCCTTTCTCTCAGGACCACACCCCTCAACCCCTGCATGGATGGTGAACGGGTGTAAAGGGTGACCATTCCCCCTCCCAGCCACTCTGACCCTCACTGGTGCCCACCCCTCAGTGCAGAGGTGGACCCCAGGGGAGCGGAGTGCTCTAGCAGAGCCCCGGGCGGGAGGAGGAAAGGAGGAGGTTGGCCTCACTGATGTGGCTGTCACCGAGGGGGCAATACATTATCCAGGGCTAATGAAAACATAATTATCTTCTTTTGGCTGCAGAGAGGGGCTAATTTAATAGGCTGCGATCGAAAGGCATCTGCTGAATTCACCCAGCAGTGAAAACACTTGAAGCGCTCCAGTGGGGGAAATGGACAGAGTGTGGCTGGCCGGGCCCTGCAGCTGTGTCCAGGTGGCAGCTCCCCTGGAAAGAAGGGGGTTCCTGGGGGTGCAGCAGAGGGGCTGTGGCTGCTGGTGTGTATCCAGTGCACGAACACACCTGGACTTCTTTCTTGCCATGAGTTCTCAGGCTAGTTATTTCTCTCTCCCAGCCTCACCTTTCTCATCTGTAAAATGGGGGTTAATCCTACCTTCCTGACATTGGCTGGGAGGAGTGGATGAATGATGTGAGAGAGAGCCTGCCTATTCTAAGTGAGTATTTCACAACATTTTCACCCCTCTTCCACTTACTGGGCTGGCTCTGCTAGGCCCTTAGGTCTTAGCGCGAACTCCCCCGCTTGGGAGCAGCCCCAAGCACTCTGCACGTCCCTCTTCAGAACAGACACATTCTGTGATATTTACTCGCTCAATGCCCTCACGAGGGCAGGGTGGTCTGTTTCCTCTGTCACTCCAAGTCAGCAGTTCTCAAAGCATGTTCCCTCAATGATGAGGTCAGCATCACCTGAGAACTTGCTAGTGATGCCGATTCCAGAGCCCCACCTCAGACCATCTGAATCAGACACTCGGAGTGGGGCTGTGCAATCTGCATCTTAAAGAGGCCAGCCAGGCAATTCTGATGCATGCTCAAGTTTGAGAATCTCTGTTCCAACCAAAACATGAGCAAATGTTTGTTTAAATAAGTGAAAGAAGAGTTTAGTGTTAAGCTATGTGATGACAATGTCTCCCGATTAGATGCCAACTGTATACCCAGCCCTGTGCATTATGCCCTTGAACCCACAAAGCCACCCCTTTATCCATCACTCAGCATTTCCTGTATGACTTTATCCCCAAGAAATGCCCCTTGGTCTGCCTCCTTGTCCTGCCTTGCTGGCCCGTTGGAGGTGTTGGAAGACTCACGGGGTGCCTCCTCTGTGTTCCTTCTGTTCCCATGGCATGCAGGTCCCCTCCCTCCCTTAAGCAGCCCCACCTACCCAGGGCTTCTGATTCTGAAAAGGAATTTAGCTTTTGATCCTGTCTCTGGGTGTTTGGCTGGGGAAGTCACTTGGACTGGCTTGTTGTGAAGGACGGCACCCATCGGTCAGTTTTGTAGTTAGAGTAAGGAAGGGCCCGTGGAGATGGCTGCCTCCAACCTAGCATTTTACACTGAGGCCAAGATCCAGGAAGGTCTGACAATCATCCAAGGGCAGCAGCCTATCAGTGACAGATCAGTTTCTTGTCCTAACTCCCAGTTCAAGATGCAGGGTCTGAGCTTCTTAAGAGCAGAGTGGATGTCACTAAAGTGGCCCCGGGACATGCTTCTGCAGGACCCAGGAACAATGAATGGAGAGTAGGGTTGTTGGAGAGCCCAGAACCTCCAGGAGAGGTAGGAGCCTTACAGTTTCTGGGCATGTCAAAGACTCCCACAGATATTTACAGCACTCTGGCAGAGAAGAAAGAGGGAAGAGCCCTTAAGTCTTGAAGAGGCAGTCTGAGAATTAAAAACACTAGATAGGTGGCTGGAACACCTGCTTTCAGACTTCGCACTGGCACTAATGTGCTGTGTGAGCTCAAGCAAACTCCTTGGCCTCTCTGGGTCTCAGAAGATCTTAACCTGAAGTTGGCCAAATCCCTGGAAGTCTATACAAATCAACTGCAAGTGCATTTTTCTGGGGTAGAAGGCTCACAAGTGCGCAGTGACTTTTTAAAGACTGTGAGATCTTGGAAAAGTGAAAAGCAATTTCTTGTCTGAGAGCACGCTGGCAAATTTGGAGATTCCTGTAGCTCTAGGCAGCCCGTTTTGCAGAGATGCAGTTTCCCAAATGACCAACAGATGGCGCGCTAAACCTTCGCTGTAGCCTTCCAGTTTGCCCAGAGACCAGCCAGCTAGGTCCATCGCTTCCTATACTCAGCTTTCAGAACCAGAGCCTAGGTCCCTGCTAAGCTGGGCTGACCTGGGTGGGTTGAAAACCCTTAATGGGCCCAGAGACTGTCTGCATCTCCTGGTTCCCAGCATCTGTCCACATAGAGAAGGCATTAAAAAGAATGTGAGGGCATAGGCAGGAAATGGAATGGGGGTTGTAAGCACACCAGAGGACCAAGTAAAACATTAAGAGGAGTCCTAGGCTTGCTCTTTGTACCCTCAATTTAGTCCTTCGGTTCTTCCCTTCACCCTCATTACAGAATTCCCTGCCCATCTCGCCCCAATTCAAGACAACATATTGCAAAAATTCTCTAAGCCTGGAGTTCTGATGGTTTAAACTGCACTGGGCTATCAAGGGCTAGTCAAAGTATTTACATTTTGAAATCACTGTAAGGGAGAGGTCATTGATTGCAAATGTATATACTTCCAGGGAACATGAAGTGGGCTGGGTGTGAGACATCAGGGAGTAGTGGAGCTTGTGGCTAAGGAGTACATGCCCCACCTAAAGGCATTCATATTCAAATGTTTCCAAAGTAGCGTTCCCACCCAATTAAATCACTGGGCCACTAGTATAAGAGCTCTGACCAAGGAAATGGGTTTCAGCCTGGTTAGTGGAGCTGTTTGGTGGCAAAGGAGGTCTTAATCAGGATGTAAAATAGTGGCTCCCAAACTCTCAGATGTATAAGAATTCCCTAAGAAGGGGAACACCAGTTCTTTGATCCTGGCTCCAGAGATTTGGAGTTTGTAGATTTGGGGTGGTACCCAAGAGGCTGTATTTTTAATAAGCTCTCCAGAGGAAACCGAGGCAGGTTGTCTTCTGGTTCTAAATTGGCTACCCTGTGCTGCAAAGGCCACCCCAGTGTGCTGAGCTGGGTCCTTACCCTTGACCAGCAGATAACTGGAGTTCAGTGACAGAGCTTCTCAGCACCAATGACTCTGCTTCCCCCAAAATGAAAGCAGAGATCTCTTACACTTCTGCCCTCCCTACTGTACCACAGACATGTGCAAAAAAGATGACATGGGTTGACTTATTTCTAAGAATTAGGCAAATTCTGAGACCAGTCCCTAGGGGAGGATAAGGGGGAGGTGGTTGAAAGAAGAACAGATGAAATTCTAGCCCAGTGTTCTGGAAAGTTCCCCAAACCAGGGTCAGGGTACCTGACTTTTTAATCTAACTCTAGCCTCCATCTGCTGTGTGACCTTGGGAAAGGACCCTTCCCTCTTTTGGCTTTAACTTCATCATGCATAAAATTAGGGAGTGGCAGAGTGGAGCATAGCTTCCTCCTCTATTCTAGGACCATCGTGGGCTCTCCAGCAGTGTCTTGGGGTCTGCCTGTCATACAAGCCAAGGGGGAAGGTTGGGGAGCAGTGCTATGGGCCCCCTGGTCTCCTCCTCCACTTAGAGCTCTTCTGTTTTTAATCTGTCTGTGTATCTGTCTCCTTCATTCAGCTTTCATTGAGGGCTATGGTCTGGCATCTTCTAGCATACAGGTAGTCAATCATTCACTTCTTCCTCTTTCTGGTGGTCCCTGTGCCTGGCACTGTGCCAGGGTGCTGGGGCAACCAAGATCCCCAGGCAGGCTTCTGGCTTATGCAGTGCTCCGTGCCAGTGGGGTATCAAATGAGCTCATAGTCCACAGGCTATAACAACCAAGCCTGCTATTGTGCTGACGCCTTGCAGCCTACACTGCCCAGAACCATGGAAAGGGATCCTGCTGGCCTCACCCTGACTTTTAAAGCCTTAATGAGAGAACCCACTTTCCTCTCCACAGCCTGACAGCCTAGAGCTCTGTTAGCTTCATATGCTTTGACATTTGATTTATTCAAACAGACATGTGAGCAAACTGTCTTAGACTCTTCTCTAATTGTTTGGAAGAGGGGAGGGCACAATGATATGGTGTGATGTAAAAGCTTTGGAGTCAGTCCCGGGCTTCACTACTTCCTGGCTGTGCAATCTTAGGCAAGTTAATTACCCCTTCTGAGGCTCAGCTTTCTCATCTGGCAAAACTGGGGAAAATCATAATCCCTACTTCATAGGATTGTGCTGATTAAATGAGAGTGGATTTGAAGCCCTCAGCACAGTCTTTGGCGCATGGTACATGCACAACAAATGGTAACGCTTTCTCCTCCTATTATTATTATTGCTAGTGTGAAGTTCCTGCCTCTGTGTTGCGATTAGGAGCTCTTTGAGGGGTAGGAGCCATGTCCGAATCTATTCTGACATTCTCCAGTATGCCTAGCGGTTTGCCAGCACATCCCAGGAATTCAGCTACTGAATTCAATTGCATGGAGGATTTAGGACAATTTCCCTAGACCAGCACTTCTCAAAGTGCTTTCCCCAGACCAGCATCACCTGGGAATTTGCTAGAAATGCAAATTTTATAAATCCACTCTAGACCTAGCGAATCAGCAACCCTGGGGCTGGGGCCTGGCAATCTGGGTTTCGAGAAGACTCCAGTGATTTCTGGTGCACTTTCAAATTTGGGAATCACTTCTCTATATCAGTAATCTTCAAACTTGTTTTAGCTGGGGCATTAAAAAAAATCTTCTAATGGGATTGTATGCAGAAGCCAGTATAAAAAATAGGTGAAAGGGAAGCTATTGAGGAATCGTGAAGTAGGGGGCAAGATTCTTACCTGGCCTCTCTTAGGACTTCCAGGAACACAGCTTAAAAAGCACTGCCTTGCAATTTTCCATCCTCCTGCTCATCTACCCACCTACCCATTCAGCTGCCAGTGACCCTCTATCCATCATCCATCCACTCATCCAAATCCTTCATTGCCCCTTGACATGGTGTGGCTCTGTGTCCCTCCAAATCTCACCTTGAATTGTCATAATCCCCACATGTCATGGGAGGGACCCAGTGGGAGGTAACTGATCACAGGGGTGGGTCTTTCCCATGCTGTTTTCATGATAGTAAGCAAGTCTCATGAAATCTGATGGTTTTATAAAGGGGAGTTCCCCTGCACAAGCTCCCTCTTGCCAGCCGCCATGTAAGACATGACTTTGCTTCTCATTCGCCTTCCACCATGATTGTAAGGCTTCCCCAGCCATCTGGAACCATGAGTCAATTAAACCTTTTTCTTTACAGATTACCCAGTCTCAGGTATGTCTTTATCAGCAGCATGAGAACATACTCATACACCCCTTGAGTGGACTAACTCTGAGATGTGTTTTCTGTATTGGTTCCCATGCCTGATAATACATCCTTCGCTGGCTCCTTTCCTTCTCTGTCTCACTTCCCCATTCTCCTATCTGTGATTCCCGAGGTCACCTCCCAGAGAAATTCCTTGCGTCCCAATCCTCGTCTTGGAACTGGCTTCTGGAGGACTCACAGAAGTGAAGCTAAGATCTGTACTAAACAACTACCATATGTTACACACTGAGCTCCATCTCATGCCTAGATTAACCAGACAAATACAGTCCCTGCTGTCAGGATGATAGACTCAGGCCATCAGAAGACTCAATCACTAAATGAAGAAGCCCATAAAGAATTAACTGCAGGCTGGGCACAGTGACTCATGTCTGTAATCCCAGCGCTTTGGGAGGCTGAGGTGAGAGGATCACTTGAGGTCAGGAGTTCAAGACCAGTCTGGCTAACATGGCAAAACCCTGTCTCTATTTAAAATACAAAAAAATTAGCTGGGCATGGTGGCACATGCCTGTAATCCCAGTTACTCAGGAGGCTGAGGCAAGAGGATCACTTGAATCTGGGAGGCAGAGGTTGCAGTAAGCTGAGATCGCATCACTGTACTTCAGCGTGGGCAACAGGGTAAGACTCTGTCTCAAATGAGAAAAAAAAAAAAGAACTAATTGCAGGATATGAGTCCCCTTCTCCTCCCTTTCTCTGGCTCTCAGAGAATGCTAAGGCCCCTATCTTAGGATGCATCTGATTCTTTCCAGAAATGTAATAATTTTTCAAGACTTTTCTTGAACACTCAATGAATGAGCATTTTGAAGCCAGAATCATGTCTTACTGTTCATATTTTTTCCCCCCTGCAAAATGCCTGGCCCACTGCTTTGTGTTCATTCATATGATAAATATTTATTGAGCACCACTGTGTGTTCTAGGTCCTAGAAAGACCACACTGAGCCAACAGAACCAGCCCCAGCCTTCATAGAGCTGATATTCTAGCCAGGGAAGCAGTCCATACATAAATAAAGACATCAATATAAAAGTCCACCAGTAAACAGATAATATAATGCCAAACGATGATGAGGATTCTGGCAAAAACAGCGGGACAAGGGGGCAGAGAGCAGACTGGGCTGGAGCCAATTTTAGACAACGTGGCAGGCCTCTTGGAGGATGTGCATGCCATTGGTGCTCCATGAAGTGTTGTTAAATACAGGAAGTATCATCTTTATCCAGCCAGTGAATAATACTACAGATGAGGATAGCACCCTAAGTTTAAAAGGGAAAATGGGCCGGGCACAGTGACTCATGCCTGTAATCTCAGCACTTTGAGAAGCTGAGGCAGGCAGGTCACTTAAGGCCAGGAGTTCAAGATCAGCCTGGCCAACGTGGCAAAACACCGTCTCTACTAAAAACACAAAAAATTTAGCTGGGCGTGGTGGAGCACGCCTGTAGTCCCAACTACTCTGGAGGTTGAGGCACAAGAATTGCTTGAACCCAGGAGGCAGACATTGCAGTGAGTTGAGATGGCACCACTACACTCCAGTCTGGGTGACAGAGAGAGACTGTTAATAAATAAATAAATAAATAAATGGGAAAAGGTCATATGGAATTTTCCAGTCATTCAGAAATCTGTTGGATCCCAGTACACACAGTTTTTGTGCCAACTAACACCCCCTACCACCAGCACCGGAGGAAGGTGGCATTGATACTTGATGAGTACAAAGTGACCATCTGAGGTCTCAGGAAACCACAGGCACTGGTAAAAACAGGGCCTGCAACAGATTGGGCAGTAAGTCTCAAGACTGAGAAGTGGCTAAGGCCAGCAACAGCTGATACTTCATGCCTGTGTCCTCTGCTGTAGGCTTCATGCTAAGTACCTTATGAGGGCCACATCATGAAGGCTCTTAAAACCCTGTTAGACAGCTCCTATTATAACCCCATTTTCCAGGGGATGAGGAGATTAGTAACTTGCTCAAGGTCGCACAAGGACCATGCAGTGTGTTCAGGGCCACGAAGGCGGATGGTGGTGAAGGAGGCGCAGAGGAGGCATGCCGACCCAGCCTGGGGCAAGTCAACTCCTACGTCCTGGGCATAACTCCAAGCTGAAGGCTGGAGAAGGATTGGGTTGGCCCAGGGAAGGCAAGCAGGGAGGAGGGAGAGGAACTCATTCTAGAGCTATGTGAAGACCTGGATGTGTTGGCACTTTTGAACGCCCCAGGAGCTTGTATTTTGCTGAAGGTGGAATTAACCCCTTGTCCAAGAGTTTGTGCAGCTCAGGGCTTGGCTGGATGAAAGTCATGTTTCTGGAGCCATGGTACAGTCCTGGGCTTCCTATATCCCAGGGAAATGCTGTGTGGACGATGTGGGTATCTCCCAGGTGATTCTCTGTTCCTTCTTTGGGCAAGGTTAGCATTGTGCCCATCTCCCTGGGCCAACAGAGTGGGAGATCTCTGGGGTCAGTGACTGGTCTTCCATCATCCCGGCAGCTGGAGGGGTCTTTATATCAGCTTATGGGATTGGCTTGGAACCCTGGGATATCAGAGGCCTTGGAGTCAACAGCTGTGATGGGTTAAGGGTGGGTGCAGGGTCTGAAAAATTTGTTAGCACATGCTGATGCTGATGCTGGCATCTAGAGGACCTCAACCTCCACCCAGGGCTGCAGCCTCCTATATAAGCCCACCAACAGGGCTCTGAGCTGTGGTTAGCAGCTTAATTAACTATCATACATATATAGCCCCAAAGGCTCTGTGTATGTACCCCATATTTCCTTCTCTGAAACCACTGTGCAGTGTGAGCCACCATCTTCCTCACCTGGGCCATGCCACCAGCTCCAACAGGCTTCCCCAATCCCTGCAATCTAATCTCCCAGCCCAAGTCAGCAAGATCTTCCCAAGGTGCAAATCTGACCATGCCACCTCCAGATCTGGAAGTACTTCAGAGTCCCCAGTGACCTCTGGACAAAGCCCAGATTCTTTAACATCCCTTGGTTCATTTATTCTTCCAACCCACAAATGCTGATTGAACACCAATAGATGATCCTTATTAGGTTTGATGAGGCATTCGCTTCTCAACTGACTTCGTTTCATGTTCTTTTTGGTAGGAGGGAGCCTAGTGAGAACATTTCATATTTTCGTAGGCTCAGCAGTTGCATCCCTTCTGCAGCTGCACCCTAATTTTCTTTGGGGTGCCCCCACCCTCCTTCACTCACAATCTTGGGATTCTGGTTCCTGTCCCTGAGGCTCAATTGTTTGGCTTTTCCTCAACATCTTGGTGCTACCTCAAATCTCTCCAATACACTCTTTCCTCCCTTTGCTGGAATTTTGCCAGTCAGTTTATGGTGCTTGAATCCAAAGAAACCCTAATGAATGGGGCCACCTCTCATCTTTCAGCCTGAAAGTGGCATGGGCAATTGTTGATTTGCCCCTCCAGGTCAATTCACTGCACTTCCGCACTATGCTAGGTGCCCTTGGAGGCTGATCCAATCGAGAGACCTCTCTTCCAGTTGGATTCAGTCAATAGAAAACATTGGTAGAATAATGGGGGGTGGGAGGAGAGTGAGGTTGGGTTTATTCCCACTTGGGTTTCTGCTTTGGGCTAGAAAGAGCAGTGGCTCTGTTCCTCTGCTCTGTTAAAGGCTCTCCTTGCCACATAGCTCATTCCCAAGTTCTGCTAGCTGCTCTTTCTCCTCTCACTCTCTGAGGCTCCCCATGGTCCTGGAAGTTGCACTATTCCTTGTTAGTTTCCCTTGCCCCGACCGTACCTTTGTAACTAGCCCTTCATTCATCTGTTCTCAAGTACATGGTTTGAATGCATATCCCTTTTCTGCCAGGGCCCTGACTGATATGGGGGAGGTCTCTGCCATGATCCATGCCTGCTTAGGATTCAGAGGAGATGGGAAGCCATGGTGAGTCTCCCAGGCTCCTGGGAGGTAGCAATAGAATAGGAGGTCTGGAGGTAGCAACAGAATAGAAGCAATAGAATCAGCACCAGCATCAGACAAAAAGTCTCCGAAAGTACCTGCAACAGGGAGCACTAAGAAGAGCTCCACTAGAAAGAGCTTGGAGCTGTAGGTCAGAGGACAGGGGCCCACCACTTCCTTGCTGTGAAGCCTGGGAGAAAATCACCTCCCATCTCTGAGTCTTATCTTTTCATCTGTAAACTGGAAATGATAACAGAGCCTGCAGTACCAGGTTGTACTGGGGAGTCAATGACATCATGTCATTCGTTCATTCAATCATTCCTTCATTTAACAAATATGTATTTAATCTTCCTATGTGTCTGGGAATGTGCTGGGCCCTGGAGGCACAGCAGGGAAAAGAACAGTACTACTCTTACCCTCAGGGAAAGAGATAGAAGTAAGCAAAGAGCCACACAAATAAATATTCAATTATTCACTGTGAAAAGCCCTCTTATGAGGGGCTAGGTTTGGCTGGAGAAGTCCTCTCTAAGGAAGTGACAGATGTTTGAGCTGAGTCTTGGAGGAGGAGGTAGGTTAGCCAGGTAGGAAAGGTGAGCTATGTATAGACAACAGGACAGCCCAAGGTGGAGGTAGTTGTAGGAGGAAACTTGAGTGATGGGGAAATAGAAGATGAGGTGGGACAGGTGGCAGGAACCAGGCTAAATGGGGCCTCATATACCTCAGCCAGGGATTTGTATTTTATTCTGAGTGCAAGGTCTGATTTGTGACTTGAAGGACTACTCTGGTAGGTTTATGAAGAACAGAATAGAAAAGGGACAGGAACACAGACTGGGATACCAGCAGGGACTGCCACAGTCACCCAAGTGAGACTTGATGGTGGCTTAGACCTGGGTATTGGCTGTGAAGGTGGAGGAAATAAACTGAAGCAGAGATGGCTGTCAGTCCCCAAGGGTTCACAGTCTCTACTTCCCTAGTTTATAGTTGTGGCTGGGAAGCAGCCACAGACTACATTTCCCAGCATCCTCTGCATCTGGATGAGGTCATGTGACTGGTTGTCACCAATGAAACAAGGGCAGAAGTTATGGCATCACCTCTGGGCTGAAGTGGTTAAAAGCAAGTGTGTCTTCCCTGCCTTCTCTTTTCCTGTCTGTTGGTTGGAAGCAAAGGCCATAGGGGATGGCAGAGCCATAAGATAGGAGCTCCCTACATGTCTGAATCACCACCTGAACCCTTCATTAGATTTCATTTGGTTGCAGAATAAAATCCTATTATATTGAGTTATTGAGATTACAGGGTCTATTTGTTACAGCAGCTAGCCCTACTATAACCAACCTATGGACAGATCAGTTGAATAAATGGAACCAGCAGAACTTGGTTATTGTGAATGAGCAAGAAGGAGGTGAAGAATGAATTTAAGTTTTAGCTTGAGCAACTGGGGAGATGGAGTTGATGTTTACCGAGCTGAAGATGAAATAATAGAGTTCTTTTTTTATGGGAATCAAGATTCAAGTTTAGAACATGGATGTTTGCAATGTCTGGGAGACAGCTGAGTGGATATGTCAAGTAGAAAGTTAGATATAAGGATTCAAAAGAGGTCTGGGCTGGTGATGTAGTTTAGGGATTTGTTGTCTTGTAGGTAGTATTTAAAGTACTTAGTAAACATTCTTTGAATCAGTCGGTGTAAATCATCTCTTCCTCACTTCTACCAAGCCTTTTGAAGTAAGTGGGCAAGAATCATCCAAAACTGATTTAAAAGCCCCCCAAAACTCTGCAGCAAGCTGAAGAACAATCCATTCCTTGCTTTGCTCTTGTATGCCCATTGAAGAACCTCTCTGAGCTCACAGCAACCTGAGAATCAAGCTATTCAAAGGCTGAATGAAGGTAATGCTGATGATGCTTAAAACCGCCTTCCTGGTGCATTGAGTAAAATGCTCATCTTTGATGCAATGACAACCACTTGAATGTCTGCCTTTTATTCCTTCAAACAGCTTCACCTCATAGGCCAGGATTTGAAACAGTGTAAAAAAGGCAAGGCTGGGCTTCACCTGCCTCTGGCAAGGTACCTTGTCTCCTTCCCAGGCTACAGGTATTTTACTCCATGGGGATTTTGGTCAGATTCTGGATAGGCTTAGAGGCGGTGTGGCTAGGAAAAGACCTCCAGGCAAAGCTGATGCTGTCACCCAAATGGCCTATAATCCCAGGGTAGTAAACTCAAATGCTTGCAAGAGTCAGCCAGTCAATGAGTCAGAGAAATGGGTCACCTGGGGACATTAAGAACCAGAGCTCAGGTCATGGGCGAAGTGTTGGTACAACATGGCTCCAGTCCATTTGTTACCATTTGGAACACAAGTCCAGTACTGGTGGGTCTTCTGAATTTTCAAGAGAAGCCCCAAATTCAGATTTAATATGAAAATTTCTGAGTTTTAAATGCTGGGAACAGATTACATTTTAAACAGTTCTCTGGGGGGCAAACAAAGTATTTTTACATGATGCCAATGATCCCTGGGCTTGCAACCAGCTTGAAACACTTGGGGAGTTGTGGAGTAGAAGTGTGCCTCCTTATCAATCAATTGTCCAAGGGGAAATACCATTTGGGAACTGTGATTGAACCAACACACATTCTTTGACTCAGCCACAGAAATTGTGAACTATAATTATGGTTTTTTAATTCCTTCTTTAATTGGGTAAACATTTAAAGTTTTTCAGCAAGTGAAAAAAAGAAAATATAAAGACAGAAAAAAACTAGCATTCAAGAAAGAGCTAGAACTTGAACATGGGGGCTATGTATGTCTTATCCATGGCTGTAAGCCAGGTCTGGGTGCACAAACAATATTGCTAAATAAAGTGTTGAATGAAAGGAAAGGTGAATACAAGTAGAAAAGTCACAGAGCCAAGTTTGTGTGTTTCACGGTGTGAAGGGTGGCCCAGGGGTTTCTCAAGCCCCACATTTTAGTTCTATTACATTTAAATTATTCTCTTAAGAGGACATCGATAGAATACTGGTGCAATGTATGAATGTATGATGGTTCCCACTGAGGAACATGAACTTAGTGTTACCAAGGTCTCTGTGGCTGACCTGGTATTCTCTTTTCCCTTCTCTCCCAGCTAGAATTCCCCTCCAGCCTTTAAAACTGTAGCTCCAGACTTCACCACAAATAAAGCTTTTATTGACTGCCCCAGACAATAATAGCAGCAGTAACAGTCCCATTTAATGAATTACAACCTGCCAGAAATTGTCCTAGATGTTTGAAATGAAAACATTTTAGACACCTGGCCATAGTGGTTGAGTACACATGAGTAAGGCCTGGCCAATAATAATACCTCATATCCTTCCCCTAAAGTGATTGGCCTGCAGGTGAGCATGTGGCTCAAGCAGGACCAATCAGGTCTCTTCCCTGGAACTAATATACTACTACTGGTGAAGGAAGCTGTCTTCCTGCTGAGGCTGCTAAGCTGAAGCTATTAGTGGTATTGTTACTGCTGCTTGGGAAAGGCTCATCTGCGGGAGAAGAGACCAAGGTTTATACAAATCAAGAGAAGAGACAAGCCAAGCAGAGAACAGAGGAAACTGGATGCAATGCATTCCTTTATCTGTCTCCTTGGAGTGGGGTTTCTGTCACTTACAACCAAAATAATCCTGACGGATACAGCCCATTATATACTGTGTCACACTGAACTGTCTTAAGAACCCTGTGACACCGATATTAATAACCCTCATTTTATAGATCAGGAAATTAAGGCTCAGAGAGGTGAAGTGACTTGCCCAAGACCACACAGCCAGTAAGAGGATGGTTTGATGACTCTGGATGCTCTATTTCCATGGTGTTGCTCTGCCTGTCTTGATAAACCAGTTGTCTGGGTTGGAGCTTACATAACATTTTGTGTTGTTAGTGCAAGCTAGCAACACAAGACATCATTATTATTCCTGTAGAGCAGGAATATCTGTCTCCCCAACAAAGAAATCTACCATTTCAGGGTTAGAAGAAACTTCAGAATTCAGCTGAGGTTCTTTGGAAGGAGCAGGGAACTTGGAATAAGGAGGCTTGTAGGGCAAGTTCTGTTTGTTCCCAGCTGGGAAAGTCAGTCACTCAGTGTCTCTGTATTTGAATTTTCTTATCTGTGAGAAGAGGATAATACTCAAGATACAAGATAGTTAGGAAAATTAAAGGAGACAAAGAACATGAAACTGTCTTAGACATGTAAAGTCCTATATAAAAGTAAGGCGCTAATACTATTATTTACCCCTATGATGCTAATGTCTTATCTCAGTCTGTGCTTCCATACTTCCACATATATGGAACTCACCATCTCTCAAGGCAGTTCTTGCCATCTTTGGACTATTTTGATTATTATGAAAGTTTTTCGTATTCCAAGTGAGATACTTTCTCCTTGGACTTGTGTTCATTGATTCTATTTTATCCCCATGGGCTTCTTTTTCTTTTTTTAATTGAGATGGAGTTTCCCTCTGTCATTCGGGCTGGAGTTCAGTGGCGTGATCTTGGCTCATTGCAGCCTCTACCTCCTGGGTTCAAGCAGTTCTCCTGCCTCAGCCTCCCAAGTAGCTGGGACTATGGGTGCATGCTACCACATCTGGCTAATTGTTTTGTATTTTTAGTAGAGACAAGGTTTCACCATGTTGGCCAGGCTGGTCTCAAACTCCTGACCTAAAGTGATCTGCCTGTCTTGGCCTCCCAAAGTATTGGCATTACAGGCATGAGCCACTGAACCTGGCTTCCCATGGGTTCCATCCATCCATCTATCCCTCCATCCACCCACCCATCCATCCATCCATCCATCCATCTTCCTTCCTCCATCCCTCCCTTTTTTATTTCTTCCTTTTCTGCCCCCATCCATCCACTGAGGTAAATGCTGAAGGAAACTGGAGAATCAAGAAGACAGGGTGCATGTCCACACTAGCTTCACCTCACCTATCCAATCCATTCTCCATCCAACAGTTGCAATAATTTTCTAACACAAATAGAATCCTGTCACCTCCTTATTTCAAGCCCACTGGTGGTCATCCATTGCCCTCAAGATAGAATGAGCTGCAGACTTCTGTCTGATGTGGCCCCTGCCCACCTCTCCAGCCTTGCCTCTCCCCTCTCCCATCTCATGACTATACTCAAACCAAATAGAGTGACCCAGCTGAACAGAGTGACTGACAGTTGCTGGGATGGGCCACTGTCTTCCACCCCTGGGCCTCTGCACAAGCTCTTCTCTATGCCTGGAATACTCCCCAACTTCCCCAGCTCTTTACCTAGCTCAATCCTACTTATCCTTCAGATGTCATTTGAGACATCACCTCCTCCAGGAAGCCTCTCCTACCTCCTAAGACTGGGTGAAATGGCCTCTCTGGTGTTTGCAGAGTTCCCTGGGCTCAGCTCCAGCCCAGCATGGATCAGACTGCAGTTGGCTCCCTGCTTGCCTGCCTGTTTTCTGTTTCTGTGTTATATTGAAGTCTGATTCTCCAACACCTAACAGTCTCGATAAAGAATTTTAAATGGATACCACCTCTTCTTTCACTCCTGCCTTTTGTCACTTGCCTCCCTCCCTCAGGGCCCTGTGAATTATGAGAGCTAATGACTTCACTACAGTAGGGATGAAGGGCTCTGGGAGGGGCCCCTGCTGCAATAGCTCTAGCTTACCACAGTAGCTGAACCATCACCACTACCCAGTCATTGTCTAGGGTAAGCACTGCCCTCTTCTGAGGGATCCTCAGAGACCCACAATAAGTGAACGGTGTGTGTGTGTGTGGATGCGCACTCCTCACTGCAGCACTTCGCAAGTGTCCCAAAATCCTACTTTCCAACATCAATACTGCCAAGGGCCAAGGTGAGACACTGCTCATAGGAGGCTGTGTGGCACAGTGGTTGCCTCCTCTAACTGTGGTGTGACTTCCTGGGTTTGAATCCTGACTCCACAACTTCCCAGCTGGGCACCCTAGGGTAAGTTATTGAACACATCAGTGCCTCAGTTTCCTCCTCTGTAAAATGGTCTTGATAATAAAAATATTAACTTTTGGGGTCGGGATGAGAGTATTCAGCAACACGATGCCAGTAAAGTGCTCAGTACGGAGCTCGGGCGTAGTAACAACTTAGTAAACCTCAGTTGTTATCATTGTTATCTTTTAAATTTAAATGATTCTGCTTTTCCAGATGTCCTGGCATCTGGTTCCAGCTCCGCTGCTAACCCTACGGATGGCCCTGGATAAGTCCTGCTCCCTCTCTGCACTTCCCACTCTGTTCTTGAATTCCGCTGCCTCAGAGCTTCAGACGAGTGGGCTTTGCTGAGCAGCTGTGAAGCAGTGGGTGGATCGCCTGGCCCTGAGCCTGCTCTTTTGTGGGGATGAGAAGGTGGGCAGTGGGCCTGTATCCTCCCAGGATGATTTTCCTGCAGAAGCACAGGAGGGCGTGAGTAAAGGGCCTGTAAGCTGAGAGGTCATAGGTGGTGTGACCAACCCTGCTGGTGGACCCAGGACTTTCCTGGTTTGAGCATTGAAACTTCCATGTCTCAGGTACCCTCTCTGTTTTGGGATCCGTAGATGTCCACTGAGCAGGATCATCATGTTTCTGGGAAATTGATCTGGGGATGATGGGGTTGGGAAGGGAACTGGAGGCTGGGGAGGGGCTGCCCAATACATCTGGCACTGCTGGTTGGGGGTACCTGGAGGCAGGATGTGGTCTCAGCAGAGCAAAGGAGAAAGTAGAGGTGGGAGTGCTGCTGCTACTCTTTCTATTTATTTATTTATTTATTTTTTTGAGATAGGGTCTTGCTCTGTTGCCCAGGCTGGAGTGCAGCAGTCACAAACGGGGCTCATTGCAGCCTTGACCTCATGGGCTCAGGCGATCCTTCCAACTCAGGCTGCCAGGTAACTGGGACCACAGGCGTGCACCACAACACCCAGCTAATTTTATTTAAACTTTAGTAGAGATGGGGTCTCAATATGTTTCCCAGGCTGGTCCTGAACTCCTGAGCAAGTGATCCTTCCTCCACGACCTCCCATAGCACTGGGATTACAGGTGTGAGCCACTGCGCTTGAGCTGTTTCTATTTCTACATATCTCCTCCAAAGTATCAGCTGCCCTGTGAGATGAAAGCGGGGACTTTTCCAGCCTCCCATGTTTGCTCTTCCTGTACCCCTTCCTGTTACCTACTTACAAACTGGCCCGTATCTATATTCTTCCCAGGTTGCCTATAGCTCTCCATACATGTCTGATGAATGAATGTTGAACCGCACTACAGATTTCAAAGCCTCATTTGACTCTCCAGTCTAGGGGCGACTAGAAAGGTCTTTTGGCAACAATAATGACTAACGTTTTTTGAGTGTGTCTGTGTGCCCGGCAATGCTCTAAGCACCCTACAGCAGTGCAGTCTCTTTTAACTCAAAAAATGGTTGCCAGCCCTAGCTAGTCTCCATCCGTCAGTGCTGACCACATGACAGGCACAGCAGGAAACAGTGTACCCCAGTAATTCTCAGCAGGATGACTTTGTGCCTCAGGAGACATTTGGCAATGCCTGGAGACATTTTTGGTTGTCACAACCGGGGAAGAGGTCCTGCTGGCATCTGATGGGTGGAGACCAGGGATGCTACTCAATACCCCACAGGACACAGGGCTGTCCCCACCACAGGGAATCATCTGGACCATTATGTCAGCAGTGCAGAGGTGGGGAGACCCAACACGATGTGTGTTATCTCCTATTTTATCCTCTCAATGGCCCCGTGATGCAGGATCACAGAAGAGAAAACTAAGGGTCAGAGAGGTTAGACAATGCCCAATGGAGCCAGGATGTGATCGCTGGTTGATCGGGTGTCAAATCCTGTGCTCTTAGCCCCTGCTCTGGGGGAGCCGATGGGGAGATGAGACAGAGAGGCTGCCTTGGGCAGGGGCAGGGGGCCCACTCTCCTGGAGGGAGTGGATCTTCTGGATTGCTGAACACAGTCCTGTCTGAGGGTCAGTGGAGGGTCAGGGCATGGCAGAGTATCTTGTCCAGAGCCCAGAAACAGCCCATGGGGAATTCTCCTGGCTGGCCAGAGCAGCCACCAGATGGGAGACCAAGCAGAATTTAATATCTGGCCATCTGCAGCCAGCAGCCCCCAAATGCAGCAGGCAGCCCCTCCCGGTGGATAAGGAGGTTCTTCCTGCAACCCTGTGTGCTGGATTCACTGTTGGTCTAGGAAGACTGGACTTTGGAGAATAGAGTGTCTCATATGCAATTGATACATGCTTGTGCTTGTGTGCACACAGGCACATGCCTGCATGCAACCTCCACCTTTCAGGTGCCAGGGGCTCTGATGGCACTGAGACCATTGGTGACCACAGCTGTCAGAGCATCCGTCTCTCTGTCATATGCCTGCTCTGTCTCTGTGCCTCTCCTTAGGAAACTGGTGGGGATTGAGCTACAATGGAGGGTTTCTTTGCCCACCATGCCAAGCAGAAGGGAAAACATCAAGATTGCTGAGAGTGGAGGCGTGATGCATTCAGGAGGACATGTGGGGTGGCAAGGGGCAGGTCACCCTCACCTGTCCTCAGTCTACCCTGCAAATTCAGAATACCTGTTCTCCTCCCTGTCCTGTGAGGCCCCAGCGAGTGCTCCTCTCCCCTCTGATCCGCTTCCACAGAAATACAACCAGCTTCACTTTTGGGGACCCGAGAGAATCTTTATGAGTTCCAGAATCATCCTAGAACAATGAGAACTACCATTCACGGAGGATTTAAATCAGGCACCAGGTGCTGTGATGCACGTCTCCTCCAAGTCCTGTGGTAGCTCTGAGAGATGTTGACATAAACCCCATTTTCTGAAGCTCAGAGAGGTGAAGTCTTTCTCCCAAGGTCACAGAGCATATTATTTCAGGGTTTTCTAGAAAGTTGAGACTCACCATAGATGAGGCTGAATAGTACAGGGTAGGGCATATGGCAGGCACCCCAGATTCATCTATGTCCTTGTAGGGGATTAGGGAACCCTCTTGTCAGTGACAGACAAGAGCTGATCATAACCAGTCCCAATACTAGGCTACCTCTCAGGTATTGGGGGCGCGTGGCTTTTTGCAGTGGTTAAAATAGATGCTTATTTTCAGGTAAAGAGGAAGTAAACATCGTTGACTCATTGGTCAAAGCTTTCTTTAAAAATAGGACCATGACCCATTTCACATGGACTCAACATCTAAGAATGGCTCAAATTCTTGAATTTGCATCCTCCAAGCCTTCACTCAGTTCAGAAGTTGCATTCTTCCTTGATTATCTCCTGATTAACTGAACGTGACTGTGGGCCGAGTCAGCCCAGCATGAGGAGCATAAGCAAGAAGGCGGGGGCTGGAGGTCTCCACCTGGCACGTCCATACACGGAGAAGAGTGACTGTTTACAAAGTACCTACTACGTGTTGCGTGCTTTGCAACCTAGACATTTCCTCATCCTCACAGTGGTCCTGTGAGTCTTGACAATCATCGCTTTTATTTTACAAGTCAGGAGACTGGGGCTTGGGAGGGTTTTGTGGCTTGATCAGTGTCCTATAATCGGATAGCCACAGGGGTAGGATGGGGACCCAGGCCCGGCTGGGGTATAAGTCCCCATCCCTTCTGGGTGCGATCTCTACCCACATTTGGAAGACTGCCCTGGTCTGAGCTTGTTGAGGTCAGGATGGGGAGGGTCCCTTTTTTTGCCTCCTGGGTTACACTACTACCTTTAGGGGTTCAAGGCTCCCAGTGGGATTAGTTCTATTCTGATTTTTAACCCAAATGGAAAGTTCTGGTTGCAATTATTAAGGGCCTTCAAGTCTCCAATGAGACCAAGCCAGACAGGCCAAGGAGTTTGCTCTCCTAGCCCAGAACGCTCAGTCTGCCCCAGGCAAGGAAATCACATTACTGAATTAAGGTTCATTTGCAAGGTTCCCCTGTTCAGCCAGGATGCAGGCTTCCTGACCCTATTAATCACAGATTCAACTTCCCAAGTTCAGGGTGGCCTACACAGTCCGTAGCAGTTGTCCCAAGGACCACGGCCTGACTTTGCGGAGTGAGATGCTAACGCTGAAATCAGGTTTGAATTCCAGCAGCTCCTCCCAATTTCTAGGCAATTACCTAACTTCTCTGAGCCTCAACTTTCTCACCTACAAAATAGGGATAGTCATGGTAATTGACAGACTTTTCCTTTTCTTTTTGTCTCTTAGTATCCATTTTGTTTTTTGGCCAGCTTCCCCGCTCCCCATAATTTTAAGGAGAGAATTCATCTTTTTCTCTGTTGGATAATCATGGGCTCTGCTCTTCCCAATCCAGGGGCAGGTACTATTCACCCCATGGGTCATAGAAAGAATTAAACAGGGTGAGGCATGCAATGGGAATATTTGAAAATCTTTCTTCCAACTTTTTTTTTTTTTTTTGAGAGGAGTCTTGCTCTGTTGCCCTCACCTAGGTTGGAGTGCACTGGTGCGATCTCAGCTCACTGCAACCTCCACCTCCTGGGTTCAAGTGATCCTCTTGCCTCAGCCTCCTGAGTAGCTGGGACTGCAGGCTCCCGCCAACGTGCCCAGATAATTTTTGTGTTTTGGGTAGAGACGGGGTTTCACCATATTGGCCAGGCTGGTCTCAAACTCCAGACCTCACGTGATCTGCCCGCCTTTACCTCCCAAAGTGCTGGGATTACAGGTGTGAGCCACTGTTCCCAGTCCTTCCAGTGATTTTGAAAAGCATTTACCCAGGGCCTGGCACTTGGTATGGACATTAACTGTCCCTCAGGGGTAGGCGGCCTTCAAGATGCCCCAGCTTATTCTTGCCTCCAGGTATTCACAGCCAGACCCCTTGTGACTCCTGTCCCTTCGGGTGTGGGTGGGACCTTGTGACTTGCTTCTAATGAAGAGATACAGCAAAAGCGAGGGGCTGGCACTTCTGAGATTGGGTGATAAAAAGGCAGTGGCTGCCATCCCTTCCTCTTGCCATTGCTCTCCTTAGAGCCCTGGAAAAGCAAGAGGCCAGGTTGTGAGGTGCCCTAGGGAGAGGCCACATGGCACGGAGCTGATGTCTCAGGCCTGCAGCCAGTGAGCATGAACCTGGGGCTTGCCAAGAGCCACGTGGGCGAGCTTGGAAATGAAGCGAGAGATCTGCTTCCTTTTTTCCACCTTTGAGAGTGTAGATAGTATTCTGTAAGCTCTGAAACTCTATGATTTTTTCTATTTTTCTGTTAACTATTGCTCTAATGCCTGTAATCCCAGCACTTTGGGAAGCCGAGGCGGGCGGATCACGAGGTCAAGAGATCGAGATCATCCTGGCCAACATGGTGAAACCCTGTCTCTACTAAAAATACAAAAATTAGCCAGGCATGGTGGCACGTGCCTGTGGTCCCAGCTACTCGGGAGGCTGAGGTGGAAGAATCACTTGAACCCAGGAGGCGGAGGTTGCAGTGAGCCAGTATCGTGCCACTGCACTCCAGCCTGGCGATACAGCAAGACTCCATCTCAAAAAAAAAAAAAAAAAAACTATTGCTCTAGCAACTGCCAGCAGCAAACCCCACTGACCACGTGCTGTCTCTGTACTAGGCACTGAGTTAAGCCCATTTGTCTATTTGTTTTTTTTGTTGTTATTGTTGTTTTTCTGAGACAGAGTCTCACTCTGCTGCCCAGGCTGGAGTGCAGTGGCATGATCTCAGCTCGCTGCAACCTCTGCCTCCCAGGCTCACGTGATTCTCCTGCCTCAGCCTCGCAAGTAGCTGGGATTACAGGTGCCCACCACTGTGCCCAGCTAATTTTTGTGTTTTTAGTAGAGATGGGGTTTCATCTTGTTGGCTAGGCTGGTCTTGAACTCCTAACCTCAGGTGATCCTCCTGCCTCGACCTTCCAAAGTACTGGGATTACAGGCATGAGCCACTGCACCCAGTCCATTTGTCTACTTTTTTTTTTTCTTAAATCCCATTTTACAGAGGTGACACTGAAGCTTGAAGGTGTTAAGAGTCTTGCATATGGTCACACGGCCAGCACATGGCAGAGCAGGGGGCCCAAAGCAAAGTCAGCCTGACTTCTTGGTATCTGCCTCTGGACTGGTGAAGGCTGAGGCTTCTGAGAAATGAGCCCCAAGAAGTCCTTTATGCTCTCCAGGGAGCACTCTCTGCCTGTGGCAGGGCTGTTGGGGTGCCAGCGTTGTTTTGGACCAAAGCTCGTGCAGAGCTGAGACTGTTCTGGAGAGACTCAGAGATTGGGGGTTTAGCAGCATCTTCCTCTTAGTTGGAGGAGAGCATGGGGGCAGGCCTGCCTGGAGGCAGTGGGATGGCTGAGTTGGCCAGCCTGAGCTTTGGACACACCAGGTTTCTTGGGGCCACATACTTTTGTTCCTGAGCTCAGAGGCCCTGGCCACAGGCTTCTGGCTATGGGTCTCTGGCGACTCTGGGAGAAAGTGGCCCCACCTGTGTGACTGAAGGGAACAGGGACCCCCCCCACCCCGCCGTGATAATTCCCCTTCCCAGGGAACCTCCTCTGAGTCAAAGGTTTGTGGCTGCTGTGACCTCATCCTCTTGTGCCAGTTCCTGCTTCCCTGTAATTTATGGCCACAACCGCATTAATAGATGCTGTAGAGGCCATGAACTGGGCTAATTGTTTCCAAATATCAAATTGCAAGGTTTCTTGGCTGATTACAGGGGCATTAGAGTGGAAAGTGGCAAGGTTCCGCTGTTGTGATAATGAATGACGGACCCTGGGGATGCCATCTGCCCGGATGAGACTGAGAAACCTCCGTGTGGCACAGGCTCGGATACCCTCCAACCCCTGGCCACGAGAGAGGCACATTTCCTGGAAGGAGCCGGGGAGTTCTTCTCTATGGTGATGTCTTCAACGTCCCCCATTATCCTGTGGTGATAACGGGACAGACAGAAAAGGGCCTTATGGTGCACTTCCAGGCCACAGAGGAAGCAGATGCTCACTAGATCATCAACATCATCGTCATTACCTTATGATAGCACCTACCATGTGCTAGGAGCTATGCCGGGCCTGTCCATAGAGCTCATTTATTTAATGCATCAACGCTATGGGGAAGGTACTCTTTCCACTGCAATTTTACAATGAGGAAACTGAGGCATGAAAAGGTGACATCATACAGCCAGTAGGTGGTGGAGCTGGGCTCAAACCGTTTGTAGTCTGACTCTAATACACACCCTCTTAACTACCACACCAAGAGTCTCTCCAGGGGGCTCTGTGCCAGCCAGACAAGCTTGTATCTCCAGTTCTAGAAGCTTTGGGGTTGGCTTTTTAAACTCTCCATTGCTTTCTTTTCACTCTGTGCCTAGGCTGGAGTGCACTGGTGTGATCTCCGCTCACTGCAACTTCTGCCTCCCAGGTTCAAGCAATTCTCCTGCCTTAGCCTCCCAAGTAGTTGGGACTACAGGCACCTGCCACCAGTTCCAGCTAATTTTTGTACTTTTAGTAGAGACAGGGTTTCATCATGTTGGCCAGGCTGGTCTCAAACTCTTGACCTCAGGTGATCCGCTTGCCTCGGCCTCCCAAAGTGCTGGGATTACAGGCGTGAGCCACTGTGCCCGGCCCCTGTTGCTTTCTAATTGTTCCAATTTCCATTCATTTCCAGGTCAGCCCCTCTGCACTTCCCTTATTCCAGTTACTCCAGGGACTTCCCCCTTTCCTTCCTGACTTCTCACCACCTCAGGTTGGGTGGATTTAGGAGAGGGTGGGAAGGAGGGAAGCGAGGCTTACTGAGTTCCTATTACAATTATGATCTAATTTAATCCTTTAAAAAACCCCACATGAGTTTTTTGATATAATGAGAAAACTGAGGCTGAGAGGTATTTGACTTGCCCAAGACTGCCCAGTTATACAAGTGGTAGAGCCAGGAATGGACTGACCTCAGACTATTTTCATCGTGACATGTGGCCTCAGGATGATCACTCTGTCACTGCTTTCCATCTATTTCTAGCTGGGCATTTTTCACAGTGTTAACCATTTGATTAGGTGTGGCAAGTATCTGGCATGTGTGTATAACCTGCCCTTCTCATGTTCCTGGCAGACATTACTAGTAGATCACAGTACACTCTCCTGCTGAGCCTGGATCTGCTCTCAACACTGTGGTTTAGACCATCATTACCAAACCCTTTGAGTCGGCATTTGAGGTAAAAACCAGGCTGGGTGCAGTAGCTGATGTCAGTAATCCCAGTTCTTTGGGAGGATAGGGCAGGAGGATCTCTTGAGTCCAGGAGTTGGAGACAAGCCTGGGCAACAAAGCAAAGTCCTATGTCTACAACATTAAAAAATAAAAATCAGCTAGGCATGGTGGTGCATGCCTGAAATCCCATCTACTCAGGAGGCATATGTGGAAGGGTAGCTTGAGCTCAGAAGTTCAAGGCTGCAGTGAGCTATGATCGTGCCATTGTACTCTGGACTGGGTATGAGAGAGAGACCTTGTCTCTAAAAAAAACCCCAAACAACAACAAAAAAAACCAGACGTCACTCTTGTGATGGTCACCTTGAGAAAAAGTCAACAACTTCTGATTCCTTGCTCTCCAATCTCAGCCTCAAATGGCCTACCAGTAACAAGGGGGAATCAGGAAACCCCTCAGTCCTGCTGAAAACAAGCCCAACCCAAAGGTTAGCCTCCTCCCCAAACACAACTAGTTTTGGAAGTTGCTCTTTCTGGAGTAAATCTTGCCTCAGTGCTATTAAATTGCAATTCCCAACTTTTATTCTTCGGAGACCTGCAAAGACAGACGAGGCTAAGCATTCTCAAGGGTGTCCCTAGATTTCAAGGTTAGAAAAACATTTTGCAGAGAAGTAAAGCAGTTCAGTAGCATGTAGCCACCAGGGCTGCCAACTCCCACCAGTGATAGCTGCATGGCGGCAGGCACATTGTGGCTGAAATGGGACAGAAGGTAGGTGCAGACCGCCGTGTATCTACCTACGGTGAGTTCATATCCTTTATTCCTGCTCAGAAAAGTCTGTCAGTGACTGAGAGTGACATTCCTTTCAAGGACCTCCTAGAATCTGCTCTGACTTCTCTAGAATCAAGTATTTGTGTATCAAGCAAGTATCAAGACTTGTGACTTGTGTGCTCTGGCACCCTTTCTTTTTTTTTTTTTTTTTTTTTGAGACAGAGTCCAGAGTCTCGCTCTGTCATCCAGGCTGGAATGCAGTGATGCAATCTCAGCTCAATGCAATCTCCGCCTTCCGGGTTCAAGTAATTATCTGCTTCAGCCTCCCAAGTAGCCAGGATTGCAGGTGCCTGCCACCGTGCACAGCTAATTTTTTGTAGTTTTAGTAGAGATAGGGTTTCACCATCTTGGCCAGGCTCGTCTTGACCTCCTGACCTTGTGATGCACCTGTCTCAGCCTTCCAAAGTGCTGGGACTACAGGTATAAGCTACCGTGCCCGGCCTAGACTTGTGTGCTCTGGCATCTCTTTTTTTTTTTTTTTTTTTTTTTTGAGATGGAGTTTCGCTCTTGTTACCCAGGCTGGAGTGCAATGGCGCGATCTTGGCTCACCACAACCTCCGCCTCCTGGGTTCAGGCAATTCTCCTGCCTCAGCCTCCTGAGTAGCTGGGATTACAGGCACGCGCCACCATGCCCAGCTAATTTTTTGTATTTTTAGTAGAGACGGGGTTTCACCATGTTGACCAGGATGGTCTCGATCTCTTGACCTTGTGATCCACCCGCCTCGGCCTCCCAAAGTGCTGGGATTACAGGCGTGAGCCACCACGCCCGGCCCTCTGGCATCTCTTGAATGATCCTGACACACCAGTGTCCCACCCCAGCAGTGAGAACCATTGCCCTAAGCCAGGAGGCCAGAAATGACCACTCCCCTCTCTAGTGCCCAGAGCCTCTTCCATCATGCCTGGCACTGATTCCTGCACACCGCGGATACTTGCTCTAGGAGTGAAATCTTGTGTCCTGAGTCTCTGAGCCTGTTCCCTCCACAGTCTGCTAGAGACAGCTCCTGGGTTTTCCTGACCAGCTCTATCCTCCGTTTCTGATTCAGCACCCTATTTTCCTTGGGGGAACAATTCAGCTTTTACTCTCATGGCCATGGGATTGGTTGAGGAGAAACAAGTGCCTCCAGGCAGGGCAATCACAGGGAACACACACTGAGTTCTACCCCACCCCTTCCAATACTCCTCAATTCCATTCCAATTGTAATTGTTTCAGAGCACTTATTGGGGTCTGACTATTGTCTGCTCACTAGAATGTAAGCTTTAAGATGGCAAGAACTCTTTTTGTTTACTCATGATGCCTCAGTTCTTACGATGGTGCCTGAAACATAGTAAGTGCTCAATAAAGACTTGTCAAACAAATAAATGGTGACTTGACGTCGGCGAAACAAAGTCTGAAGAAGAGCCTTTCTTTCTGCTGGTGTTGATAAAGGGATAGAACAAAAATCTGCCCTGAGAAGAGCCTGCCTGAGAATGAAGACTGCACAGAAGAAAGCAGACCTGAGAGGTGGACAGATAAAGATTCCTGATAACGCTGGCCACCCGGATCCGGCTCCAGAACGAGAAACACTGCTCACATGGCTGCTTTCTCATTTATTCTACTATGAGTAATTCACGTGTTAGGTGCTGGGTAACACTTTGGCAAATAAACATCCATGATCCCTGCCTTCATATTCCAGAAGAGGAACTAGACAGCATAAAAGCAGGCAAATGAAGAAAAGCTATAACCATTAGCCATAATAAAGGCTGTAAAGAAATGCCATATGATGGCCAGGTGCAATGGCTCAGGCCTGTAATCCCAACACTTTGGGGGACTGAAGTGGGAGGATCACTTGAGCTCAAGACCAGCCTGGCAAGATAGCAAGATCCCTGTCTCTACTTAAAAACAAAATAGCTTGGGAGGCCGAGGCGAGTGGACTACGAGGTTGAGAGATCGAAACCATCCTGGCCAACATGGTGAAACACCGTCTCTACTAAAAATACAAAAAATTAGCTGAGTGTGGTGGTGTGCACCTGTAGTCCCAGCTACTCGGGAGGCTGAGGCAGGAGAATTGCTTGAACCCGGGATGTGGAGGTTGCAGTGAGCCGAGGTTGCGCCACTGCACTCCAGCCTGGTGCCTGGTGACAGAGTGAGACTCTGTCTCAAAAAAAAAAAAAATAGCTGGGCATGGTGGTGTGCACCCAGAATCCCAGCTACTCAGGAGGCTAAGGTGGGAGGATTGCTTAAGCCCAGGAGGTCAAGGTTGCAGTGAGCTGTGATCATGCCACTGCATTCCAGCCTGGGCGACAGAGTGAGACCTTGTCTCAGGAAAAAAACCAACAACAAAAACCCAAAAAACTTGAAGATTGAGAAGAAGTACCCTTGCCTCTCCAATGAAGACGAGGTGTTCCAAGCAGAAGAAACAGCATATGCAAAGACCCTGAGGTTGGAAGAAGCTTGGTATGTGTGAAGATGCCAAAATCCTGGTATGTACAGAGGGCGGGAACACTAGGCTTGAGATAGAGCTGGACATTAGTGCATATCTTAGCCTGGAACTTGGAGATCAAGGTGAGGCATTTAAATTTTATCTGATATGCCCTGGAAAGCTAGAGAAAGATCTGGAACAAGGAATGACAGATTCCTATGTGTCATTTCCTGTGTCTAGACAGATTCCTAACACATTTCCTGTGTCTAGACAGATTCCTCTGCCTACTTAAGGCAAATGCATTGGGACACAGGGTGAAAGAGGAAGTAAGGGCTCCAGGTGAGAGAAGACAGTGGACTGGGTGAGTGTGGTGATGCTGGACAAGGCAAGAAGTGGGCAGAGGTGAGGCCGGGTGTGGTGGCTCACCCCTGTAATCCCAGCACCTTGGGAGGCCGAGGCAGGAGGATCACTTGAGGTCAGGAGTTCAAGACCAGCCTAACCAATATGGAGAAACCCCATCTCTACTAAAAATACAAAATTAGCCAGGCATGGTGGTGCATGCCTGTAATCCCAGCTACTTGGGAGGCTGAGGCAGGAGAATTGCTTGAACCCGGGAGGCAGAGGTTGTGGTGAGCCAAGATTGTGCCACCGCACTCCAGCCTGGGCAAAAAGAGCGAAACTCCATCTCAAAAAAAAAAAAAAAAAAAAAAGTGGATGAAGGTGAGGACTGTGGTGCAGCTGAATTTTCAGAGGCCCTCTCATATACACCCATTCTTTGGAATCATTCTCATAGATACCATAGATACCCTATGGGACGTCTAACCCCCCGCCTGGCCCCACACCACACTGAGTCATTTCCAGTCATAGCCTTCCAGGGTGATTTCCTTACCTGCTTTTCTCTGTGTTTTTAAGCTCTTCATTACTTCCTAATTGTCCTGATTTTAGTTCTTTCTTGTTCTTGTCAAACACCCATTTAAAAAATGAGTCATCATTAACTGCACGCCACTCTTCATTTAAAATTAGGCCCATTTCACCCTTTCTTTTTTCCTCTTCAAAAGAACTGGGGGATTAAGAAAATTACACTTTTCTGACATCCTTTTTTTATCTCTTTTGCTAGCGCAAATGCTACTGGCTGCTCAACTGCCTTAAGGGTTTCTTCCACAGCCCAAATGAGCAGCCTTGTGCTTCCAGCCTTTGATAGCTCCTGGGGGCATTGATTACTGAGCCAAACCTTCGGGTCTCAGCCTCCCATAGTGGCCTGCCCAGGCATGAATCAAATTAAGACTAGACCATCAGGGGACATGAAGCTACTCTCACCTCACAAGTGAAGCTGGCCTGGCCTTGAGCCGCTCCCTGCGAAGTAATCCTAGGCACTTCTAATGTTGCAACTCCAAAACCCAGCAAAACAGCTGCTTTCATTGAGTCAATCAACAAACATGTCTACTAGGTCATGAGGCCTCTGGTGGGAGATAGGACAGAGCTAAAGGCAAGCTCTGGATTCAAAGTGCCTGAGGCTGCTTTTTTACAGCTGGTAGAATTTGGAACAAATTGGAGGAATTCAAACACCCTACTTACAGGGTTGGTTTGTGAATTGAAATGAATTATATTGAAGCCATTGTCTCGCTGTAGGTGATGAGATCTCGAGGGAAATGTACTTTACACAGAGGAAGAGGGACAGAGATCAGTGTCAATGGACATGATCACCCAAGCTGAGTTTTCAGATGGAATGAGAAATAAAAGATAAATTGGTCAACTCTCAAGAAGGGGCCTATGGCACAAAGAAAACATATTGTATGATTCCACCTTATGAAGTTCAGGAGGAAGAAGACTACTGGTGGTGGAAGATGTCAGTATAATGGTGTGCCATAAGGGCAAATTATTTTTTATTATTTTTTTGAGACAGAGTCTCACTCTGTTGCCTATGCTGGAGTGCAGTGGCACAGTCATAGCTTACTGTCACCTCAATCTCTTGGGCTCAAGCAATCCTCCTGCCTCAGCTTCCCAAGTAGCTGGGACCACAGGCATGTGCCACCATTCCCTGCTAACTGTTTTGATTTTTTAGTAGAGATGAGGTCTCATTATGTTGCCTAGGCTAGTCTCAAACTCCTGAGCTCAAGTGATCCTTCTGCTTTGGCCTCCCAAAGTGCTGAGATGATGGGTGTGAGCCATTGCACCTGGTCAAGGGGTGGGTTATTGATTGGGAGGGGTGCGGGGATATTGTAGGATGTGTTGGAAATGCCCTGCATCTTGATCCAGGTGGCAGATACACAGGAGCCTTGTTAAAACCCAGCAAGGGTGTATCTTTAATATTAGCACTCTTTACTGAGTGTAAGTTATGCCTATAACTTACATAACTCTTGGTATCTAACTCCTTATCTGACCACTCTACCCAGTTATTTTTCTTCTATCTATCCATCTATTCATCCATATTCATCCATCTATCCTTCTCTTTACCATTCATTCATCTGCCCATTCATCCATCTTTCCTTCTATCCATCCATCTTTCCATTATCCAACCATCCATTCATCAATCTATCCATCATGTAATCATTCACCCTCCATCTACGTATCCTTCCTTCCTTCCTCCCACCCACCCACCCATTTGTCTTTTGGCTTATCCATCCATCCATCCTTCTATTCATCATTTATTCATTCATTCATCAGTTCATCCATTTATCCTTCCTTTCTTCTTTTATCCATCCTTTTGCTCATTCAGAAACTAGTAATGGTCCCTACAATAAGCCAGGCATTGAGCCAACTCAACTAGGAGGATGCGATGATGAAGAAGTCACCATCCTCGCCCTCTCTCAGCTAATTCAGGAAACAGAACCCAAATCCACCTCTATGATGCACCATGGAAAGTGCCACAGGGATAAAATGAAGCCCTGTGCTTACAGCTAGGGTGTCTGGGGAAAGGGATGTATATTTCAGAGGAGTTGATGTCTTAGATGAAATGCGAAGGCTTATGTGGTGTTTACTAGGGCAAGGAAGGGCAGTGGCATTCCAGATTGGGGGAATAGTATGTGCAAAGGCACACACTGTTGAAGGAGCAACTCAAGTTCTAGGACTTGCATATTTAGCTTGACGAGAGTATAGGGAGTGTGGGCAGAAGACTTACAGGTCTTAAGGCTGGTGGGGAGGACCACATAGTGGATGATTCTGTGTAGGAGCCAATGGGTCCTGGCAGCATTAAGTGCATGGTACTTAGGAAAGGAAGAAACTATTTCTAAGGCAGGGGCCAGCCCCAGACCCTTCTGACATATGTAAACAAAAGCCCTTCCAAGGCTATACAGGGAAATCTATCTCTTTTCTCAAAACCTGAAATGTCTAAGGTCTGGAAGAAAAACAGGCCCTAGGCCATGATTAAATCTCTATGATATGCTTAGTTATGTGTGCAATTTAGATTTAATAAGAGGGCCCCTGGATTGTATAATAAAATACAAGGAGCATGTCACCAGGTGAGACCTGATCTTTATTTAATTAGATGCTAGCTTCACGTGGCTTCGGGGAATGAGAAAAAGACTTATGGGTTAGTGGATGACTTTTGCAGCAAGATTTATTTATGTCCCTCTCCAGGGTATCTGTTGCAATTACCAAAGGAATACACAAATGAGGGAAAGCCTTTATCAGTGCTGGAAACTAGGGAAGATTGGCATCCATATTAATTCATATAATTTATGCAAAATAGAGTGTGGATGAGATTTGACTGAAAGAAGGTCTGAACAGATTTGTAGAAGGTCATGAAGGAGTAAGTCTTCCAGTAAGTGGAAGAGACCCCAGAGCATATAACTGTCAGGAATGGGAAGTAACAAATAGGTTCATTTAAATCCAGCTGGTGCCTCTGGGAAGGATGCAGTATGGACCACCATGTTGTGGAGAAGCCCAAGTGGGAGTTAATCCTTGGCTGGTGGCCACTGAGGGAAGCCAGGCCCGGCACGCAGTAAGGACATTACCTTCATTATTTCTCTGACTCCACAATCACCAGAGTCAGAAAAATAATGAAGTCTGGGCCCCCTGCTGAGGTTGCCCACGATAACCGTCCCCCACCCTGCTCTCCTGGGTGGCTGGAATCCCCAACTAGAAATGTTCAACTGTGATAACTCCAATTTTCCCCTCCTTGTTTCTGTTGGGCTTGATAGGATTAATAGGGCTCATGTAACCTTAGAAACATGGAGGATCAATTCAGATATTACAGAAGAGGGAGTAGAACAAAAAGATAAAAATAATTTAAAGAAATAGAAAACTGTCTTGAGGTTTCAGTCTATAACTGGCTGAACCAAGTGAGTATCTCAGCCAAATCTAACAAAAATCAGTTCTGGGAATTTCAGAGTAAGAAAACATTTCTGGAAGTATTTAAGAAAAAAAAAAACGAAGCAAAACAAACCCCTAAACCCCAAACAACCACCACTACCACACAGGTGATCTTTATAAAGGAACAGAATCAGGCTTGCCACAGATTTCTAAAATTTGATACCACAAGCAAAAGAAGCAAATAGGCAAAAAAGTTGCACAGGCACTTCATGAAAGAATATATCCAAATGACTGGTACGTAAACAGGTGAAAAGATGATCAATGTCATAAGACATTAGAGAAATACAAATTAAAACCACAGCACGCTCTCTCTACATACCTGAATGGCCCAGACCAAACAAAATAAGAATTTAAAACCCTGGCAAATTCCAAGTGTGGACAAGGACATGGAGCAAGTGGAACTGTCATGCACGGATGGTGGGAAATGGTGCAAGGCATGTTGGGAAAATGTTTGACAGATTCTTACAGTGTTCACCTCCCATATAATTGAGCAATTCCACATCTCCATACATACCTGGGAAAATGAATTCAGTGTCTACCAAAAAGACCTGTATGACAACAGTAATCCCAAACTGGAAACCACCCAAATGTCCATCATCAGGAAAACGGATAACAAACTGTGGTATAGTCATTCAATGAACTAATACTCAGACAGAAAAAAATAATTAAAAGGGATGAATTAGTGATATACACAACTGGCTGAATCTAAAAGAAATAAGACCTAGTGTTCGATAGATCAGTAGGGTGATTATAGTTATCAAAAATTCTATTGTACATTTCAAAATGGCTAGAAGGGAATAAAACAAATGTTCCTAGCATAAAGAAAAGCTACAACCTGGGCAACATAGTGGGACCCTATCTCAACAAAAAATAAAATTAAGAATTAGCCAGTTGTGATGGTGGCAGGCGCCTGTAGTCCCAGCTACTCAGGAGGTTGAGGCAGGAGGACCCCTGGAGCCTGGGAAACTGAGGATGCAGTGAGCTATTATTGTGCCACTGCATGCTGGCCTGGGCCAGAGTGCCCTGTCTCAAAAATAAAGAGTCAAGGTGATGAACAACCCCATAACTCTGATTTGATCTTCACGCATGGTATGAAATGTAATAAATGGATCACACATATGTGAAAATATGTACATCTATTATGTATCAATTAAGAAAAACATAATGTGGAGAAGAATAAGACAGACATAGGGTCCGGACTGTGTGATTCCATTTATATGAAGTTCAAGAACAGATAAAACTAAACTGCTGTCATACTAAGGGTGGTTGTGATATACTAAGAATGCCGGCAAAGGAGGATAAGGGGACATTCCAGGGTGATGTGAATTTATTAGTCCATTTTCATGCTGCTGATAAAGACATAGCTGAGACTGGGTGATTTATATAGAAAATGAGGTTTAATGAACTCACAGTTCCACATGGCTGGAGAAGCCTCACAATCATGGTGGAAGGCAGAGGAGGAGCAAAGGCACGTCTTACAGGGTGGCAAGCAAGAGAGAATAAGAGTCAAGTGCAAGGGGAAATGCCTTAAAAAACCATCAGATCTCATGAGACTTATTCACTACCACAAGAACAGTATGGGGGAAAACACCCCCATGATTCAATTACCTCTGACCGGGTCCCTCCCATAACCTGTGGGAATTATGGGAGCTACACTTCAAGATGAGATTTGGGTGGGGACACAGTGAAAGCATATCAGGAATATTCAGATTGTGGTCCAAGTATTCTCCACACTTCTGCTCACCTTTCAGGTATCACGAATGTATTCTCAGACAAAAACTTGGAAAGTTTGCCACTTGTGTGCCCTCAAACAAAACAAAATGAAAAACCCCAATGCAAGCCCTTGCTGACCAAACAATAAATCAAAACAAATAATCCAAGAATGGGGAGATCATTGATTTTAAGAACTGATATTGAGCAACGAAACCAGAAAAACAAAAAGATAAATCCTTGTTAATAAATATTTATATCTGACAATGCAAATATAAAATTAATTCTCTAAAGTAGAATTTATTAAATAAAACTATTTTATTAATACTAATAATTTGAATCTAAGCCCCTAGAATCCAATGAAAGAAATTCTGAAACTAGGGAAAGGAGACAAGAAATACATCTTAAGGAAATAAGCAGACATAGGAAAAAAAGATGAATGTACAAGGAGGGTTATGGAATTATTGACCAGACAGTACAAATGATCTAAATTTTCATAATGGAGGACTATATGACAGAATATTACACAGTCCACAATATTATGTCCTTTTTTCTCATCTAAACTCTTCCAGTTATAGGGTAGGTGACCTTAAGTGAGCCTCAGATTCCTCATTTGTAAAATAGGGTCATTCATTCATTCAAAAAATACTTATTGAGCACCTACTAAGTGCCAGGCATTGTGGAAGGCCCCCAGATGAACACAGAACAAACACACCGGGGTCCTGCATTCATGCAGCTCACATTCTAGTGTGTAAGGAGGTAACCGTGCTGCAGAGAACACTACAACAGGGTAGAGAGACAGAGGGGGACAGGATATGCTGGGGTGGTCAGCAAACACCTCTTTGAAGAAGAATCATTTCATCAGAGACCTGACAGAGATGAGAAAATAAGGAGCCTTTGGAAGGCTTTGAGTAGAGGAATTATGTCATCCAACTCCTATTTTAATAGAATCCCTCTATGTGGGATCATAAATGTAGGGTCACTCAAGGATTCATAGACAACCGGGGTCAAGGGATTGACAGAATCTGGTACACAACCATCATGAAATAAGGTTTTTGTTTTTAGAACTGGGTCTTGCTCTGTCACCCAGGCTGGAGTGCAGTGGCAGGATCCTAGCTCACTGTAGCCTCGAACTCCTGAGCTCAAGCGATTTTCTCACCTCAGCCCCCCAAGCAGCTGGGACTACAGGTGTTTACCACCATGCCTGGCTAATTAAAAAAAAGAAAAAACTTTCTGTAGAGACAGGGTCCTGCTATGTTGCTCAGGCTGATCTTAAACTCCATGCCTCAAATGATCTTTACTCCTTGGCCTCCAAAAGTACTAGGCTTACAAGTGCAAGCTGCTACGCCCAAATGAAAAAATGTATTTGAAACTCTACTTGCACCTAGGAGAAAATCGAGTTTTTTCTGTTGTAGGTGATGGAAAGGGAGGCAGCTAAAATCTTGGCTTGGGCCATTGTTTTCTAGTTTTGCTCTGGAGACAGGGCTCTGGCTACGCTGACTGTTTGGAAGGACCAATGGACATGTTTGATCTGTGTGGCTTCTGTCAAGCTCTCTGCAACTTCATTGGTAGAAACTGACGGAAGGGTCACTACCAAGTTGTCATCCACATGGCCTCTGATGACCTTTTTGCAGGCAGAGGGTGACAACACTTCCCTGAAGTCCCGTGCTCTTCCCTCCCTCGCCAAGAAAGGTGTCCATGCCTCAGGAGTACTGGCCACCTGGGACGCCTCCCCGGGGGCTTGGTAAGAAGAGAAGCTATGTCATAAAACATTCCCTCAGGGATTCTCCAGGAGTCTAACCCCTTTCTCCAGCCTTCAAAGCCCAGCTGCTCTAGAGCTGAGACTTCTTTCACTGAGACCCCCCCCCATCCCACTTCATCTCTTGCTGTCCCGAGGGATGGAAGTCAGGGCGGTGCCTGTAAGTACTCCCTTCCTTCATTCACTCATTCATTAATTTATTTACTCAATGCCATCTAATGCACAAACTCAACAGGTTAAACTCCCACAGGGGAAGCAGTGGGGCACGATGGGGAGACCATGACTCTAGACTCAGCCAGCCCTGGGTTTAAATCTTGGTCCTGCCATTTACTCCCTGGGTGATCTTGGGGTGTCACTTTACTTCTCTGTGACTTGGTTTCCTCCTCTGTAAAATGGAGATCCTAATGGTACCTACCTCATAGAGCTGATAGATTGGTGCACATAAAATATGAGCCTTGTGCTTGGCATATGATGATAAGACAAAATGATAACTGCTATTGTTGTTGTTATTATTATTATTGCTAAATCTGCCTGAATTTGAATCCTAGTGATGCCACTTACTTTTGGGTGACTGGAGGGTTATAAAACCTTCTTCTTTAGGGGTGTTGGGGGCTTCAGTGAAATAATTCAGGGGAAATATTTGGAAAAGGACCTAATGTAAGTAAGAAAGTAGTGAGTGTGAAATCAGTACAAAAAGGCCTGCTGGGCATGGTGGCTCATGCCTGTAATCCCAGCACTTTGGGAGGCCAAGGCAGGAGGATAATTTGAAGTCAAGAGTTTGAGACCAGCCTGGCCAACATGGGAAACCCGTTTCCACTAAACGTACAAAAATTAGCTGGACGTGGTGGTGCACGCCTGTAATCCCGGCTACTTGGAATGCTGAGGCAGAAGAATTGGTTGAATCTGGGAGGTGGAGGTTGCAGTGAGCTGAGATCGCACCATTGCACTCCAGCCTGGCAACAGAGCAAGACTCTGTCTCAGAAAAAATAATAAAAAAGATTTTTTTTTAAGGGCAAATTTTCCCTCAGTGCTTTATGCCACACTGACACCAGGAGAGGAAGGGCAGAGTCCATTTGACCTGAAGGAGGGTGGAGAGAATGGTGGTTTGGGGCCCCCAACTATGGAAAGAACCCCTTGGAGTGACCTGTCTGCTTTGCACATTTCTGTTTGTAACCTTCCCATGCCCTGCCCACAGGCCTAGACTGTTATGCAGTCAGCAGAGTTGAAGGGGGCACAGTGTAGCTGCAGAGAGTGTGGACTTCAGAGCCAGACTGACCCAGTTTGAGTCTTGACTCTGATGTCTCCTAGCTGTGTGACTTGGACAAATCCTCTCACTCCTCTGGTCCTCAGTTTTCTCATCTGTAAAATGGGGATGATAATAATGGTAACTGCCTGGGTGGGTTGCTGAAAGATTACATGAGGTCATTCCACTCTGCCTGCACCTCCTATGGGCTAGGCCTAATGCAAGGCACCAGGGAACATCAGTGAATAGGACAGGTATGGTCCCTGGCCTTGTACTGAGGACCCTGTCACAGTCAGCTTTCAATAACCCACATCAATCATCATAATAACTAAATGATGGTGTTTGTTCTCTTGCATCTGCCCCAAACAACACAAATAGCCGAGGGCTGGGTCTTCTATTAACACCTCCGACCTCAGTTTCCCCAGGCTTGTGAGATGCTTGCTGGCTGATTGCCGGGACTCTTATAAGAAGGTCACCTGGCCCCAATCTGGCCCCATCCACGGAGGATGCTCTTTCCCGTATCTTAGAGCCCGTGGCTATGAGACATCTCAGAGCACACAGGCTGTGTTGATTGAATGAAAGCAAACCTTTGCATGGGAAAGGGGTTCACTGAGAGTGGTTCAGGCCAAGAAATTTCCAAATTTGCTTTTAGACCAGTTGACAGAATTATCAAAGGGGTACTTGGCTGATGCTTAGTATTTAAGCTCAAGTGAAAAGGGACGTGAGAGTTTCTGGCAAAATCACTTGAGTTTTTCCTGGGAAAATAGACAAGAGGATTGATGGAGGATCCACCAGGGAACTGCCAGACCTTGGCTACTGATTAATTACAGAGAACTTGGCTTAGAGGGGAGAGATACCCGTGCCCAGCAGGAGCAGTCAGGCCTCGTTCCGTCTCAAGGACTGATAATAAAATAATAGCCTCTTCTACCTCTATTTATCTGAGCTTTCTGACAACCTGTGAGGCAGGCAGGTTGGGTATAATTTGCCTGAATTATAAATGAGGAAACCAAAGCCCAGAGAAGTTAAGGAACTGCTCAAGGCCACATAGCTAAGTAATTGACTGTTTCTTAGAGCCAAATTGCATGCTGGTGCCACTAACAGTGAGGACTCTAAATAACTGCATGACTTCAGCCTAGAAGGAAAAATGTCACTGTGGTACATTGCAAAAATGATGACAGTCTGTGACTCCTCCCACTAAGAGGGAAAGTCAATTTCCCCATCCCTTGAATCTGGGCTGCTCACGGAACTTACTTTGACCAGGAGAATGCAGCAGAAGTGATATTTCTCATTTCCCACTGTAGGCTTCAAGAGTTTGTGTAGCTGCTCTCGTGCTCCTAAAATGCTGCCACTACCACATGTATAAGCTTGGACCAGCTGGCTGGAGGATGAGAGATGATGTGGAGCAGTAATGACCCATCTCAGAGAGGAACTGTTTGGATCAGTCAGTCTCCAGCCGACCTGGTAGCTGACCACAAGCACCTGAGTGAGCCTATTTGAGACCAGACGTACCACTCATCTGACCCAGCCCAAACTGCCAACTTGCAGAATTGTGTACTTAAATTACTTCAAATAACAAGCATTGGCATTTTGGGGTGGATCGTTACACAGCAAATGCTGACTGATACATCACGAGGAGAGACAGTTTCAAAGGGCCATCACTGACCCAACATCTGTCAGATTAGGAGTATCCATAGAGCTAGGACCTTCCTCTCTTGGGAGGTCAGAGCCTCGATACATGCCATCTTGTGGTCAGCCTTCTTAGAGAACCGCCTGCCCCTTGCTTCCAAAGTTAGGACCACAAATGCCTCCTGTACGATGAACAGATGTTTTGCAGCATGCCTGGTCTCTACCTGCTAAATGCCAGTGGCACCATCCACCCAAGTTGTGACAACTGAAAATATGTCCAGACGTTGCTAAATATTCCTTGGGGGATGCAATTGTCTCTGGTTGAAAATCACTGGCATAGTCACTCTCTGATGCCCAAGAAACAGGGCAGAACTTCCTCCATGGCTGAGGACAGCAGAAGGTAGAGAGATGCAGCTAAAAACAATGCCACCCAATCAAGAATTATAAATCAGCGCAAAGGGCATGCTCTCACCCAGATGATGCCATCTGTTTCCAAGTTGGTGGTGGAGGTGCCCAAGTAAGCAGGCCTGCAGGAAGAGGCAGAATGGGGAAGAGATGGGGAAAGTGGGGAATAAGTGGAACCAAGGTGGGAGGGAGGCATTCCTAAGGCTGAGATGAAAGGCCATAGCGTCTTGAGTTGGTTTCCCCAGAGGCACATTCTGAGATGAAGATTCCTGCTGCTGCGATTTACTGGGAAATGTCCTCAGGAAAAATGGTAGAGAAAAGGGGGAAATAGAATCACGAAGGGAAGAAAGCGCGCAAGCCTGTGATATCAGCAAAGTCCCCTGGAGGCTCAGTCCTGGAGGGCGGTATTGCAGACAGCGTAGGTGATACCCTAGAGATGTTCTTGTTGGCAGCAAGGGAGCTGCACCCCTCAGTCACTGAGGGTCACCCGTTAGGGGTCACCCATAGAAGAATGCACATTACTAGGCACGCAGGGTCTCTCCCAGGCAAAGCCTGAGGACAGCCCGCTGCAAAGATGCAGCTGCTGGCTCTTAGGAGTAAAAACACACCAAGAGCTGGTAAGTTATGCAAACGTGGAGAAGAAATCTTAATGACTGTGCGCAGGATAGTAACAGCGTCTGCTGCGGACACCCAGAGAAAGAAGCAGACTGAAGAGCAAGAATACATATGCAGGTGGCTTTTATCACACTAAGTGCCAGGTACTGTGCCTGTCATCTCATGTATGACCCCAGCTCATGTCCATGAGAAGCCGATGAGTTGGTTGTCATTGTTCCTGTTTATAAATGAGCCTCAAGGTAAATGACTGCTCAAGTCACTCCTCTGTAAAATGCCAGAGTAGGATTTGAACTCAGCTCTTCCTGGAACTAATTTTTTTTTTTTTTTTTTTGAGACAGAGTCTCATTCTGTCACCCAGGCTGGATCTTGGCTCACTGCTGCAACCTCTGCCTCCTGGGCTCAAGTGATCCTCCTGCCTCAGCCTCCCGAGTAAGTGGGATCACAGGTGCCTGCCACCATGCCTAGCTAATTTTTTTGTATTTTTTTAGAGGTCAGGTTGATCCCGAATGCCTGACCTCAGGGGATCCTCCCACCTCAGCCTCCCAAAGTGGTGGGATTACTGGCTTGAGCCACTACGCCTGGCCTCTGGCACCAAATTCTGACTACTGGGCTACGGGGAAGAGAAAGATACAGATGAAGAAGTGAAGTGGAACCTCGAGGTATGTCTTAGATGAGGCAAAAAGAGAGGCTGGGACTGCTGGGATCCCAGCCTTTCCTTCCATGTCCCCATTCTCCTACCTTTACTTCCTTCTGTCTAGAGAAATGAAAGCTGCCTTGGACCAGTGTGAGCCAGCCTGGCCCATGCAGAGCAGCTTCAGACCAGCTCCTTTAGGTGAAGAGGCCATAAGGAATGACTGACCTCCAACCCCACAGTCCTCAGGATTAGGACCTAGGAGAGGCTGGATGAGCTTTTGAGGTGGCAGGAAATAGGGTGACTTGTGGGGTCATGGAGGCTCCCAAGGCAGGGACCCCAGACCCCGATACCTCTGGGAGCCAGGCTGGGTGGCCCCCGGAGGCCTTAGGGTCTGAGGTCATTTACACTGTGGTGTAAATAAGGAAGTGGGTGAAATTAGGGGCTGTATTGAACTGGAGACCCTATGAGCTCGTCTATGGGGGGCATCTATTTTTGTCCTTCCACTTTGACTGACTGTCTCCAGGTGGGACCATGGAGCCTTCAGTGTCATCAGACTCTCGGATTTTTCACAAGAAGCTGGACTTTTAGATGATTTTGTTAAAAGTGTGAAATCCCAAATTATAAATCTTGACAGCTAACTTCAAAAAGCAATCCCAATCAGGCAAAACATTACAGTTTACATGAAACACGCCCACCTGAGAGCTACTTATATGTGACAACTGGCTTATTGGGGTGAAGAAATGGGGACAGTGAGATGGCAGTGGGAATGGTGAGACCATAGGGTAAATGTTACTTTATAGGGCCCTAACTGAAGAAAACCAGTGCCTCTTTCTCTCTTCCATTCCTTTCTCCTCTCGCCACCCAGTCCCACCCCACCCCTGCCACCTCCTTTTGCCAAAATTTTGCAACTGACGAACTTTTTACCTTGCCTCAAATACACCATTGTCATTTCACACCTCCGTACCTTTGCACATGCTGTTCCCCTGCCTGGAAAGTCCTCTGTCACCCCCTTCTTCTCTGGCTTAGCTTCTGTTCATTCTAAAGAGGAACTCAGGTGTTGAGCTCTTGGGCCCAGCCCTCGTCACCTCTAATACAGAACATAATTCCTGTTATTGTAACCTGCTGTTCAGTGGATTTATGCCCCTCTCTTTTCCCCATCCTTAGCTTTAGGAGAGCGGTAACAATGTAGTTCCTGCCACAGAGAAGGTGTGCACCAAAGATGTGAATGAACAAACCACATCCCCTCTCGGTGGCTTCTGTGGCTGGCTGGCACAGTGGCTGATTGTATTGTTAACAAGGCCAAGGTGAGGATTTCATTTCTTCCTTACATGCTTGGGAAGCTATATCAGGGTAGCTACAGCCTTGAGTCAGCCCTGAAGTTATCTCAGACTCCTGATAACAAACACCTCTGTTCATTCTGCTTTTCTGTATTACCTAGTTCACTTAAAGAATACACATGTATGCAATTTTAAAAAAGTCTTGATAGATCTATAAGTACAGAAAGTCTGGCTGAATTGACTTCAGAAATTAAGGTTTCAATCCCCAAATACAATTAAGAGTCTTTCCTTCTTTGCATCTGCCTACCTACCTCTCCATCCTCAGCCCTCATATCAAGGCACCAGACTTATCTGTCCATTACCTGTCCTCCTTCACTTGGCTCATTCTCATTTACCCTTCACATTCCAGATTAGATCCACCTCCTCCAAGAAGTCCCCCTGGATTTCCCAGGCAGAGGAGAGGCTTCCTCCATGCTCCCGCAGTGCACTGCCTCATCAAATCACACCTCCCAGGTCCCTCCACCAGAAGGAGTCCCTCATGTCTTTCTATGACCTGACCATAGGTCTTGCCAACTGCAGGGAATGGGGGTCTCAAACCGAGACACCTAAAATTATCTCCCAATGTGGTTATTCATACAGTCACCAAAATGCAGCAGTAGAGTCCCAAGCAGATGACATTTACCAAACAAGTTTTAACTTCTGCCCTGTCCCAGAAGTTTTGCCACCTGTAATGCACTATGAATTCATATTTGAAGTGAATCCTGTCACTTTCTTATGAACAGCATCCTCAGGTTGCATTGCTGTGGAAAGGTGTACAGTGCAGTCTCATGAGTGCATTTCAAGGATTAAAAATATAGCAATGAGTTTTAAAACGCTGTTCTGAAACCACTCCCATTGAAACTCCTCATTTTTTCGTATACCAGGAGCTTCAGGAAATGGGAGTGGTCTGGATCTCTTTCAAACTCTGAGAGGCCCTGTTGTTGGCTCCTGCTTCCAATTCCTCTCTGATCATTCAAACCCCACCCCCATCTTCCTGCAGGCGGCCTTCCTCCAGGAGCTTCTCTTGATCTTTCCAGTGCCCACAGTGGGCATTTGCCTAACCAAATACAGACTCTGCCCAGGATCCTAAGAGTGGGTGGTACCAGGGCAGGTCTCCCTGAGGGCTCAGGGCTGTGCAGAGTCTTGGCAGAGAGCCTCTCCTTACCAGGCAGAATGACTGGCTTTTCCCTGCCCAGGCCTCCTACCTGGCTGTGGCTGCTGAGTCCCTCCAAGTCTCCTCCTCCTCCTCCTCCTCCTCAGGATCTGGGCAGATCTTGAGGGCACCTCTGTCTGCTCGCCCAGAGGCCTGGCCTCCTCGGGCTCCTGGCAGCCTGGCACTGAGCAGGTCTGAACCCCTGGGCTCAGCAAGCCCTCCCCTACTAGGGCTCTGGGCTGTGAGAAACAGCCCAGGTGCACCCCGGGGCCCCGTCACCTGGGCCCAGCTGTCCCCATGCTCCTGAGCTGCACATGAGACTTGCAGAGAAAGTGGAGCTGAGACATGGCTCACTCCCCTAAAGCCTCATCTGCCCATCACAGATTCCCAGTCTGAATGGGTATCTCCAGATGGCTTCCAGTAATCTGTGTTTTCAACAGGTGTACCAACATTTCTCACAATTTGACAAGTTAGGCAATAGTGAAGGAAAATTCTGGATGAAGCCTGAAACCCTGGAACCCTGGGGGCTGGCCCAGACTGAGAAGTGTCAGGAGAGGTAGTTAGGGGCACTAGCTGGTGGACAGTCAGCCAGTCAGGCTACAGCCTGATTGGTTTCCCTGAGTCTTAGACCTACTTGCAATTATACACTTACTTGTTTCCTTTATTTCTGTGCCCACTACTAGAATGTCAGCCCCAGGAGGCTGGAACTATGTCTGACTTGTTCATTGCCATATCTCAGGCTACTACAGTGCCTGGCTCATAACAGGTGTTCAATAAATACTTGTGGAATAAGTGAACGAATGAAATAATGAATGTGTGAGAGGATGGACAGACAGGCAGGTGGATAGAGGGATGGATGGGTGAATAGAGGAATGGAAGGTGGGTGGAGGGATGGATGGATAGAGGAATGGATGGATGGGCAGATGGATAGATGGGTAGAGGGAGGGATGAGTGGTTAGAGGGATGGATGGGTGGATCAATAGATGAATAGAATGGATGAATGGAAGGAGGGATAAATGGGTAGATAGAGGGGTGGAGGGGTGGATAGAGGTAGATGGATGGGTGGATGAGTGGATAGAGGGATGAATGGGTAGATGAAGGGATGGATGGGTGGATGGAGGGATAGATGGGTGAATGCAGGGGTGGAGGGATAGATGGGTGGGTGGATGGATGGATGATGAGTAGATAGAGGGATGGATGAGATGGAGGGATGGATGGGTAGATGGAAGGATGGATGAGTGGATGGAGGGATGGATGGGTGGATAGAGGAATGGATGGGTGGATGAAGGGATAGATGGGTGGATGGAAGGATGGATGGGTGGATGGAGGGATGGATGGATGGAGGGAGGGATGGATGGATGGGTTGATGGAAGGATGGATGAGTGGAGGGAGGGATGGATGGGTGGATGGACGGGTAAATGGAACGAGGAGTTGATAGAGGGATGGATGGGTAGGTGGAGGGGTGGAGGGGTGGATGGAGGGATGGATGGATGGGTTGAGGGATGGATGAGTAGATAGAGGATGAGTGGATCAAGGTCCTGAGGGGCCTTTGGAGCCTTGAGGCTGCTTCCACTCCCTCTGCCAACTTGGCTCAAGTCCCCCCAACTTCCCCAACAGCCTGCCACTCCCCTTGTCCATTTCCAGACAAAGAAAATCTACTCAGAGAGAAAAGCTGCCTCCTGGGGTCATGCCAGAGAGTTCCGGAGGCCAGGACAGAGCTGTCTTGAGTAGGCCTGGAAGCATCAGACCCAAAGCTGAAGGGTGGCTGGGGAACAGGGCTCATTTCAGTCACCGAGACCCCAGGGGACCACCCGGCTCCTGCTTTCTAGCCTCAAAGGTGGGCAGGGTCTGGAATTTTTTAAAAGTACAAAATGTACAAAGAATAAAATAACTCTCCCACATGGTCCCACCCCCAGCACTAACCCAGGTGAATATTTTGCATGTTTGCATCCAACTTTTTTCCTAGGCATATGCTTTGTAAAATTATATCATTACTGTATGAACACATTATCCTCTAAAACATGGCTAACACTAATTGAATACATACCCTATGCCAGGAGGTGTTTTATGCATTTTATATAAATTATCTCTTGTCATCCTCACAAGCACTCTATGAGATAGGCATTATTAGTTCCATTCTACAGATGAGGAGACTGAGGTTGGGAGAAATGAAATAACTTGCCTTGGGGCCAGGATCCGAACTTAGGCAATCTGACTTCAGAACCCATGCTCTTAACCACTATGCTGGAAAAAAATTAGGATATTATAGGTAAAGCTAACATCCCTTTTAACTCCCAGCTCTGACTCTGGTCCCCTGTATTCCCTCCCCAGCAACAGGGCATCAAGGGTGTGGCTGAGGGAATAACCTGGTTGTAGGTAATAAGGGGCTGGGCTGTCTGTAGAAAAATTTACAACGATCATAAAACTGACAAAAGTCAGTCTTCTTTTTCTTATCGCCATGCACTGGCTGTTTTAACCAGTCAGAGATCAAATATTTCACCCTGAGAAAGTATTTTGTTTGTCTAAATTCTAAACCATTACTGCATTACAATTAAGTTTTACTAATAAGCTTCAAATTAGTACATTTAAAAAATTGATACATAATATTTGTGCATCTATATAGGGTACATATGATATTGTGTTATGTGCATAGAATATGTAATTATCAAGTCAGGGTATTTAGGGAGTATTTATCATTTCTATTATTGAGAGCAGTTCAAGTCCTGTCTTCCAGCTATTTTGAAATACACAATACACTGCTGTTAACTATTGTTGCCCCACTCTGCTATCGAACATTAGAACTTATTCCTTCTTTTGGACCATATGTTAGTATCCATTCACCTACCTCTCTTTACCTCTCCGACTCACACATCCTCCCCAGCCTCTGATAACCATCATTCCACTCTCTACCTCCATGAGATCAACTGTTTTAGCTCCCACATGTGAGTGAGAACATGTGACATTTGTCTTTCTGTGCCTGGTTTATTTCACTTAACATAATGACCTCTAGTTCCATCCATATTACTTAATTAGCACGTTTTTATCAGTTATTCTTCAATAAACACAGTACATTATTCTATGTGGAAGTGAATTCAGAGAACCCCCCCCTCCCCGCCCCCGCCAGTTATACACAGGCAGACTCAACATGCGATTATTTCAAAAGTTGGAAAGTTCAGAACTGTTTGGACTCGTTCAAAGTCACTGAGGACTCAGTCTGTGTCTTCTACCTCTGGAATAACATATCTTCCTTTGTTTAAACAATAGATTCAAAGTAAACAGTGATTATAGACACCAAGAAGTAGCATTTGAGTTAATTCTGTCATTTTTTGCCACCACTGGGAATGCTGTTTAAGATTTATTTGTGATTAAAATTTAAAATGGTGAAATGGGGTACAAGCTGTGAGGTACTATTTTTCTTTTTCTTTTTTTTCACTTTCAACCAATTCCAAAGAAATATTTTTGTTTTTTTTTTTGTTAGGCACAAATTTATAGTTTATGCACTATCTATTTTACTGAATTTGAATATAATTTTAACATAGAAATGTATTCTTTAACTATTTTTATTTATTTAGTTAGTTTTTTGAGACAGAGTTCCACTCCTGTTGCCCAGGTGCGATCTCAGCTTAGTGCAGCTTCTGCCTCCTGGTTCAAGTGATTCTCCTGCCTCAGCCTCCTGAGTAGCTGGGATTACAAGCGCCTGCCATTGTGCCCAGCTAATTTTTGTATTTTTAGTAGAGATGGGGTTTCACCATGTTGGTCAGGCTGGCTCAAACTCCTGACCTCAGATGATCCACCCACCCTTGGCCTCCCAAAGTGCTGGAATTGCAGGTGTAAAACACGTAGGCTGGCCTGAAATGTATTGTTTTTAAATAATTGGGTTTAAAACCAAAGAATAACAAACTGTGAAAAGAATGCTTATTATTATAGGATTATTACTGAAAATAATTCTGTCATAGAGAGGAGGGGAGTGTTAAAAAACGATCCTCTGCAGGTGTCCTCCAATGTCACTGTTTCCCAGAGGTAATCTATGCTGTAAGTTTCCTGTGTATCTTTCCAGCCTTGCTTTCTACTGCTGCATATGAATATAAGCATCAGTACAGTATAGACAGCATCATTTTGTATACGGACAAATGTTCAGTGTATCTACATGTTATCACCTTTTGACCTTATTCTATAACCTCCTTTTCTCACTCCACAGGATATGCTTGAGATCGGGTCATGTGGATGCTTACAGATCAAGCTCTTTCTTTTAACTTGCAATATGCATGATAGAGACCACATTTTACTTATTTGCTCGCAGATGGGAATTTAGGCTATTTCCGGTTCTTCACTGTTACAATGTGACCCTGGGCTAGGGTTTCTCTACACATGGAAAGGTCAGAGGCAGACGCAGTTCTCAGCTTAATAGATCCCGTCAGGCGCCCTCCTGAAGGCCATCTCAGCCTTCAGCTTCTCTCACTCCGGGGTTCTTTTCACCCCTATCCTTTTCCACAATGGCCCAGGGCCAGGCCAGGCCCAGGATGCCTTTCTCAACTCGGGTGGCACCTCCGGAAGATCCCGTGACCCTCACATGTGGCTGTCACTAACCCTGTGCCATGAGCCCTGGGATCTGTGCTATTTAGGTAATTATCCCTTACCCCAACATTCATGCATACACACACACACAAACTGCATAGACACACACACGCACGCACACGTGCGTGCTCACACACACACACGCACACACACACTGCAGCCCTTGTTCTCTCCATGCCAATGAGAGAATTCCAGGCCCGATCATATTACCCTGCTCCGTATTCCCTGGGCTGGCAACTGGAGCTGGGGATACCAGGGGCTGTTCCCACTGTCTGTCTACACCCGTAGTTTTTCCTCTTCCCGAAAGCATTCTCTTGGCCATTGCCCCAGCCTGGGAGGTACGCCAGGCATGGCTGATTCTCCTCTTCCTTTCAGACAAGCGTCTATCTCCCCAGCTAGCCTGCGATATCCCTGAGGGTAGGGACAGCATCTTGCTCACCAGGTCCCCAGAACTTGGCACAAAGGGGGTTCTGGGTCATTGGAGAATTAACAATTGAAGAATTACAGCTGTTCTGTGTGGGGCCCTTATTCTGTCGGGCACCTTACTTTATGTGTATTTTCTCATTTAATCCTTACCTGGCCTATGAGTAGAAGGCTTTATACGCTGTTATAATTCTTGTGAGGTAATAAAATAGTCTTTATTTTGTGGTTGGGAAAACCAAGGCTCAGAAAGCTTATGAATTTTGCTCAAGGTCACATAGCAAGTACCTCCGTAGACAGGATTTGAACCAGCGTGTGCCTAACTTCCGCTGGTGACAAGATCTAGTCCCGCATCTGAGTAGGCGAAGTTTGGGAGCTCAGAGGTGAGATGGGCATCATTTTAAACCCCAATTCCTCAGTCCTAATTGAAAGCCTTAGACCACCACCAACTCTGGCCAGGATGATGGTGAATGCCTCTTAGCTGGTCTATTGCCTGCTTTTGCATCCCCACTAAACACGCTTACTGCGGCCAACATGGTCTTTCTGTAGCATCAATCTGAATCTGTCTCCCCTTGCTCAAATTCCATCCATGGATCCCTATTGCCCACCCGCCTAAAGATGGCTGATGGCCCTCTTTGACCCAGACCTGCTCACCAGCCCCCTCCAGCCTCCCTAGTCCAGCCACACCCAGCTGCTTTCAATTCTTTGGTTATATTTCCCACTCTCTCACTTCAGGAACTTTGCTCATTCTGTTCCCTCTGTACTCTTTCCTCCTTCCCTTTGCTGGCTCAACCTTCAGATCTCAGCATCAAGACCATGCCCTCTAAGAAGCCCTTCCCTGTCTCCCCTAGACTGATGTGGTGCCCTCTGTACCTCAAGCACAGCACTGATCACATTCTACAGTAATACCCCACTGTAGATAGGGGCTGCTAAAAGCCATACAGAGATATTCATCATCATGGGCCATGGCACATAGTAGGTGTTCAACTAATATTCAGTGAATGACTAAGTAAAAAATTAAACTCTTGGGCATGGAAACTGGGTGAGCTTGGGTAGCTTAGTTCAATCCTTTCCATCTCACCTATCCCTGCCCCCTAACTCCTAGAAATGCCACTGCAAGCCCATTCTCTTAGGCCCCGGGACCCAAGTGGTCCCTCCTTCCTCCTCCTCTTCCTGGCTCATGGCCGCCAGCATTTTACTGCCTCTCCTTGCCCCCGACTGCTGCGTGGTTTCTCACCAAAAGAAAGGTCTGGGTCTTGTTATCAAGGTGTAGCCTTAATCTGGTGTTCAGCATCACCCTACTGTCCACCATGGGGATAGCTCTTGTCTCAGCTGAAGGGGACAATAGCTCTGGACCTAGATCACAGTTGGAGAAACCAGGGCTCAGAGAGCTTAAGCATTTTGCCCAAGGCCACACAGCAGATTCCTCCATGGCCACGATGTGAACTGGGGTGATCTCCAACACTGATACACACATCGGCCACATGGGGCCTTGCTAACAGGCAGGGTCTGACTCAGTGAGTCTGGGGCAGGGCCTGAGCTCTGATTTTGATGTAATTCCCAGGGGATGCCGATGCTGTGAGTCTGTGGCAAGGCACGAGCTAAGTGCTTTTCAAATGTACCAACAAAGCCCCCTTTTTCAAATGCAGTCTTATGCCCTGTGTCTGAAGAACGCCAAGCATTCTGATCTTAAGATCCCTGGTAGGTTGCCGCAAGCCCATACGCCAGCCTGGGCAACACAGCGAGGCTCTGTTTCAGAAATAACAACAACAAAAAAGATCCTTTGTAATATTCTTTAAAAGTCTGCGTAATGAAAAGTAACTCCCTAAAATCAACACATGTTTATTGAGAACTTACTATGTCCCAGACCAGCCAGGCAGGCTTATGTCCATGGCACCTGACTTATTTCCCAGGACTGTCCTAACACATTGCCACAAACTCTGTGACTTAAAACAACAGACACTTATTCTCTAAGAGTTTGGAGGCCAGAAGTCCTCAATCAAGGTGTTGGCGGGGCCAGACTCCCCCAGAAGGCTCACAGGAGAGTCCATCCCACGTCTCTCCTAACTTCCAGTGCCTGCCAGCAAGCCTTGGAGTCCCTTGGCTTGTAAATGCATCAGTCCAATTTTTGATTTCATTTTCACATTCTGTTCTTCTCCCTATCCCAAATTTCCTTCCCTTTTTCATAAGGATACCAGTCCTAGGATTTAGGGGCTACCCGTAGTCCAGATAATCTCATCCCAAATCCCTGACTTAATCCCATCTCCAGAGACCCTATCTCCAAACAAGGTCACACTCACAGGCACCAGGAATCGGGACTTATATGCTCTTTTTTGAGGACACTGTTCAATCCATTTATGGCCTCTCTCAGCAGGAGGTGGGACTAGGAAATAGAATTAAAAACTTCTAACTCGGCCACATGTGGTGGCTCATGCCTGTAATCTCAGCACTTTGGGAGGCTGAGGGCAGGCGGATCACCTGAGGTTAGGAGGTTGAGATCAGCCTGACCAACATGAAGAAACCCCGTCTCTACTAAAAATACAAAATTAGCTGGGTGTGGTGGCGCATGCCTGTAATCCCGCTACTTGGGAGGCTGAGGCAGGAGAATTACTTGAACCCAGGAGTTGGAGGCTGCGATGAACTGAGACCGTGCCATTGCACTCCAGCCTGGGCAATAAGAACAAAACTCCATCTCAGAATAACAACAACAAAACAAACTTCCGACTCAATTCTGAAGCCTATTGACTTGGTGACAGCCTCGGGGTAACAAAAACTGACCCCCAGCTTTACCAGGAGACCCCAACAGGAGTGGGTCCAGCTCTCACCAGCCTTCCCTCCTTACTCCCCGCCCCCCAGTACTGATTACATTGTCTTATTACCTGGCAGTTTCCTACAGAATCAACTATCACTGACGGGGCTGCAGGCTCCTGGGTACTAGAGGCTGGGGACCTTGGAATGACTTGCTTTCTAACTTTAAACTTCTCCGCAGTCCAAGACCAGTCCAAGAAGAGCTGAACTGTCCCCCTTAGGGTCCAGCTGCATGCTGAGCAGGTAGTTCTAGAGTCAGGGCTTGGGGCTGGGGTGATGGGTAGGAGACACAGCCTTCCTTGCTACCTGCAGGAGGTGTCAAAAGTTTGCACACCTCCAGCATCAGCATAAGCAGTCAGGATGCAGAGACTGGTCACTGCTCAACCTCCCTCGCCGTGCCCCTGCAACAAACCTGAGAAAATCCCTTCTTCATTTTCTGGCATTGGGCTGGACCACTGCTGGCTACTTTGAGCACTGGGAAGTACAGACCCTAAGGAAGCACCCCTTGTCCATCTGTCTTTCCCTTTGCTTGATTCTTTCATGGTTCATGTTAATTACCCGTGTGCCAGGCACCAGGAGAGATCCAATAGCAACCATAGGCTTCAGAAAGTGGACTGGCGATTTTCAGACCCAATCTTAGGCAAGGATCCTCTTGAAATTCCAGGGGGCTCTTTTCTCCTTGGAGTGTTCTGGTGCAGGGTCCCTCTAAAAATGGTGCCTGCAATGCCACCTGCCACCTGTGATGCCTGCTTGACTTGATTTCATAGAAGACACCGGCTGTTGTCCATCTTCTCACGTGGGAAAATTACACAGAAAAGTCAAGCTGACCTTCCTGGTATCCCTCTGTGGTAGACCTAGGCCAAATCCACTCACAAATTGGCTTAGGACTTGTGGTTGCTCAAGGGCTGAGAGTCCAGGGAACAGACATTTGTCCTTTGGACACTGCCACCTCCCTCTCCAGAGGTGGGAGAGGCAGGGGCTGGACTTCATTTATCACCTGTCCCCCAGCTGCCTCCAGGACATGAAGAAGAAGGGACCCTCTTTCACAGCATGGCCATGCCCAACTCTGAAAGTTGCTCTTTTATCTTTCTGGCCAAAGTTTTCAGAACTACTTTTAAGAGATTAGTGGGGAGGGAGGGTGGTCAGGAAGCTACAGCCCAAACCCAAGTACCCAGAAATCTTCTGACAACCTCCCCGCTCACCTTCTGCGCCAGACCGTCTGTCAATGACGATCTGCAGCCACCTGCACCACAATCACCCAAGGACCTGGTGAAATGCAGATTCCAAGGCCCCACTCAGATCTTCTGAATCAGAATCATGAGCCTGTGACCTGTGAAGTCGCTGTTGCTGTCCTGAAATTCTTATCAGTTTTTGAAGAACGGGCCTCACATTTTCATTTTGCATGGGGCCCTGCAAATTCTGTAGTGCGTCTGGATTAGAATCTCTGGAAGTGGGGCTCAGAAAGCACCTTCTTCTTCTTATTATTTTAACTAGGCCTCTGGGTGAATCTGATCCATGCTAAAATTTAAGAGCTACTCCTCTGGGAGTAGGGAAAAAAGAAGGTTTTCTATCCTCCTATTGTAAAAGGTAAAATAAGTTGAACACTGTTTTTCATTTCTTTTTTTTCTTTCCAAAACTTCCAACAACTTCTTTTTGCCCACCTGTCCCTGGTTACTCAACTCCCTGGTCTGTGGCAGGGGCAGTGTGTTCTTCCATATAAAGGAAGCAACCTCAAAATGCCCACGTGCTTCACGCTTCACTTATTTGAAGAAAGGGAAGGTAGAGGGGGAGGAGAAAGGGGAGGAGAGAGAGGAGGAAGAGAGAGAAGGGGAAAAGGGGGAGGAGGGAAAAGGAGGAGGGGGAGAAGAACCACAGCAGAGTTCTAGTGACAAGCCTGTGTCTTTTACTTAAGTTCTGTAGGTTCGCTTATTTTTTTAACTTTAATTTTTAAAGTTTACTTATTATTATTTTTTGAGATGAGGTCTCACTCTGTTGCCCAGGCTGGAGTACAGTGATGACCTCAGCTCACTGCAGCCTCCACCTCCTGGGCTCAAGCAATCCTTTTACCTCAGCCTCTCAAGTAGCTGGGACCACAGGCACATGTTACCATGCCCAGCTAATTTTTATATATTTTTTGTAGAGATAGGGTTTTGCCATTTTTAGAGGCTGATCTTGAACTCCTGAAATTAAGCAATCTACTTGTCTTGTGATATGGTTTGGCTGTGTCCCCACCCAAATCTTAGGTGGGAGGAAATTGAATCACAGGGTGGTTACCCCCCATGCTGCTGTTCTCATGATAGTGAGTGAGTTCTTGGGCCGTTGCCTAAGGCCATAGTACCCTGAATGCACCCGATCTCAAAAGCTAAGCAGGGTCAGGCCTGGCTGGTACTTGGTGAGTGAATTCTCATGTGATCTGATGTTTTTATAAGGGACTTTCCCCCCATTTTCTCGGCACTTCTTCCTCCTGCTTCCCTGAGAAGAAGGATGTGTTTGCTTCCCCTTCTGCTATGATTGTAAGTTTCCTGAGGCTTCCCCAGCCATGCAGGACTGTGAGTCAATTAAACTTTTTTAAATTTGAAATAAATTAGCCAGTCTCCGAAAAACCCTTCAAAAAATCAATAAATCCAGGAGCTGGTTTTTTGAAAAGATCAACAAAATAGACAGACCACTAGCCAGACTAATAAAAAAGAAAAGAGAGAATAATCAAATAGATGCAATAAAAAATGACAAAGGGGATATCACCACAGATTCCACAGAAATTCAAACCATCATCAGAGATTATTACAAACAACTCTATGCACATAAATTAGAAAACCTGGAGGAAATGGATAAATTCCTGGACAGCTGCCTCCTGCCAAGCCTAAACCAGGAAGAAGTCGAAACCCTGAATAGACCAATAACAAGGTCTGAAGTCGAGGCAGCAATTAAGAGCCTACCACCCAAAAAAAGCCCAGGTCCAGATGGGTTCACAGCCGAATTCTACCAGACATACAAAGAGGAACTGATACCATTCCTACTGAAACTATTCCAAATAATCCAAAAAGAGGGAATCCTTCCCAAATCATTTTATGAGACCAACATCATCCTAATACCAAAACCTGGCAGAGACTCAACAAGAAAAGAAAACTACAGGCCAATATCCATGATGAACATAGATGCAAAAATCTTCAATAAAATAATGGCAAGCCGATTACAACAGCACATCAAAAAGCTTATCCACCATGATCAAGTAGGAGTCAGTTCTTTATAGCAGCGTGAGAATGGACTAACAAACCTTGGCTTCCCAAGTGCTGGGATTACAAGTGTGAGCCACCATGCCCAGCCTGTACATTCATTTATAATTGCATTCTCTTCCCTCTCCAATCCTTCTTTCTCCTTATCTAGCTCTTGACCACTTAAGGAAGGGATGGCAGATTCTAAGGCTATTCTTACACGTTCCTGAATTGCTGTGAAATCCCCTTTTGTTATGGGTTTAATTCTGTCCCTCCGCCCCCAGTTTATATGCTAAAGTTCTCACGCCAGTACTTCAGAATGCAGAGTGTGACTTTGTTGGGAACAGGGTCACTGCAGATGTCACTAGTTAAGATGATGTCACACTTGGGCCCCAATTCCATATGATGATATAAGGTATATGTCCTTATAACAAGGACACTGTGTGAAGAGACAGACATGCATAGAGTGGGGAGGATGTGGAGACACAGGGAGAAGGTCCCCTACAAGTTAAGGAACACCTGAGGCTGTGGAGGCAAAGAGGAATGCTTGGAAAAGATTCTTCCTCATGGCCCTCCGAAGGAATCTGCCCCGCTAACACCTTGGATTTGAACTTCTGGCCTCCAGAACCGTGAAAGAAGAAATTTCTGTTGTCAGAGCCACTTAGTTTGTGGTAGTTTGTTAGGGAACTCTAGGAAATTTATATACTTCCTATCCAAGACGGTCAATATCTCACATCCCAACTGCAAAGTGGACTGTGACTGCCCATCACATTTCAGAGGTGGGACCATGGGCACCCAGAGATGCCAATCACATGTCTGGTGTCCCATAGCACTTTCGGGCTTAAGGAAGCGTTGGGCTTGGAGCATATCTGGGCAGGAGCAGCCTGGAATGGGTGGGGGCTGCCTCTTCTCTGTCTTTCTGCTTTGAAGCATCCCCTATATCCCCATGGTGTCGACAACAGTGGGAACAAAGCATCCAGTAGCAAGACTCTAATTGGCAGTAGCTAATTGTTCAGATGAACACCCCTGTGGCTGGCAGCCAAGCTCCCAGGAGGGGCCCTGGACCCAAATCACCCACTACAGGGGTCTTGTGGCCTTGTGCATGGGAGGACATCGCCATCAGACTATCAACCTGGTACTTCTTTGCCCATCAAAGTCACAGTGGAGAAAACCCACTGAAGCATCGTTTCCAGAAGACAAAGCCTTTGGGCAACAGTTACCAATGACTCTACGGCCCACTGGTTCTCCTATTATTAGACAGCCTTGGAATTCTAGGAATGAGACTGGCCATCTAATTATGGGATGCCTATGTGCCGTCATTAATGAGTTTGTCTCACCTTTCTCTGCCACTGTGAGAAAAGCAGTGTGACACTTATCACAGACATGGAGTATCTTACCCTGGAAACCTTGAAGGACATTGAGAGTGATGGCCTCAAAGAGGTGAAGCTCAGCAGCCACCCCTATGATGTGTACAAAGGCTGGGCACGGAGCATCAGCCAGCATCATCACAGCCACCTCTATCATCTCACTGGGGAGTCTCACTGTATCCAGTGACTTCTGATCTAGCCCCATGAGCCAGCTTACCACATTTATCTCTGGGTGTGAGTGACAACTGGCCCTAAGTAAAATCCCCTCACTTTAAGACCATGACTTCTGGTATTAAATGGATCCAGTTTCAAATCCTGGCTGTGCCACTTAGTGATTGACCCTGAGAGAGTAACTTCACCTCTTTGAACCTCAGGGTCTTCGTTTGTAAAATGGGGATAATAGGGGGGATTGCCTTGTCTGTTCAAAGATACTAATGCAGTTGAACCTAGAGGATGTTATGGTAAGTGAAATGAGCCAGATACAGAAAGACAGATACCCCATGATCTCATTTATATGTGGAATCTAAAAGAAAGTAGAAAACATCCAGGCGCGGCGGCTCATGCCTGTAATCCCGGCATGTTGGGAGGCCGAGGCGGGTGGATCACCAGGTCAGGAGTTCGAGACCAGCCTGACCAATACGGAGAAACCCCGTCTCTACTAAAAATACAAAATTAGCTGGCTCATGCCTGTAATCCCAGCATGTTGGGAGGCCGAGGCAGGGGGATCACCTGAGGTCAGGAGTTCGAGACCAGCCTGACCAACACGGAGAAACCCCGTCTCTACTAAAAATACAAAATTAGCTGGCTCATGCCTGTAATCCTGGCATGTTGGGAGGCCGAGGCAGGGGGATCACCTGAGGTCAGGAGTTTGAGACCAGCCTGACCAACATGGAGAAACCCCGTCTCTACTGAAAATACAAAATTAGCTGGGCGCAGCGGCTCATGCCTGTAATCCCAGCACGTTGGGAGGCCGAGGCGGGTGGATCACCTGAGGTCAGGAGTTTGAGACCAGCCTGACCAACACGGAGAAACCCCGTCTCTACTAAAAATACAAAATTAGCTGGGCGTGGTGGCACACGCCTGTAATCCCAGCTACTCGGGAGGCTGAGGCAGAAGAATCGCTTGAACCCGGGAGGTGGAGGTTGCGGTGAGCCGAGATCATGCCATTGCACTCCAGCCTGGGCAATGAGTGAAACTCTGTCTAAAAAAGAAAGTAGAATACACAGAGATAGAGAAAAAAAAAGTGATTAGCAGGGGTGAAAGGGGTAGGAAGTAGGGAGACGTAGGTCATAGGATACAAAGTGATAGATATGTGGGATGAAGTCTAGAGATCTAATGCATGACATGCTGATTATAGTTAATAATATTGTATTGTATTGTATTGTGTTGTATTGTACTGTATTTGGGATTTTTGCTAGAAGAATAAATTTTAGGTGCTCTTGCCACAGGAAAAAGAAAGGGTAACTGTGTGAGATGATGGGTGTGTTTATCTGCTTGACTATCACAACTATTTCAGTATCTCTCCATATATCAAAATATCATGCTGTACACTTTATTTTTAAATGATAATAACTATTATTTTTGAGACAGGGTCTCACTGTGTCACCCCAGGCTGGAGTGCAATGGTGCGATCACAGCTCACTGCAGCCTTGACCTCTTGAGCTCAAAAGATCCTCCCACCTCAGCCTCCCAAGTAGCTGGGAATACAGATGCACGCCACACCCGGCTAAGTTTTCACCTTTGTAGAGATGGGATCTCACTATGTTGTCCAGGTTGGTCTTGAACTCTTGGGCTTTAGCTATACTCTTGCCTCAGCCTCCCATGGTGTTGGGATTACAGGTTTGCACTACTGAATGTGGCTGTACGTTTCAAACATATACAATAAACGTTTTGAAAAAGAAGAAGTGGGAAAAATGCTAATACATATAGATGGCTTAGCACAGTACCAGAAACATAGGAAATGGTGGTGGAGTTTTTTTTTTAATCAATTCACAGATAATTTGGAGCATTTTCTTGCTTGTCCATAGAGAGGCTTTCAAACCAGGTTATCCTGTTGCCCTTGGGTGTCCAAAATCCAAGATCATTCGAATGTTAATGTGAACAACTGCATGACTTCAATTTTAGCCCTAAGGCCAGGAGGTCTGACCCTGGGCCCACAGAGGTCCGCAAATCTCCACTGCAAGATACGAGAAACAATTCAGGGTATATGTGTGTTTTTCTGCAGAGAGAGGCTTCCACTGTTATCAGATTCTCAAAGGGATTCTCCATCCACAAAGGGATCAGCTTGTGAGGATGATCTGAGCAGGCTGCTTATGTCCAGGAGCCAGGAGAAGGGACCCACTCTTTTTAACTCCTTTTTTTTTTTTTTTTTTTTTTTCCTGAGATGGAGTCTTTCTCTGTTGCCCAGGCTAGAGTATGGTGGTGCAATCTCAGCTCACTGCTAACTCCTCCTCCCAGGTTTAAGCAATTCTCTGCCTCAGCCTCCCCAGTAGCTGGGATTACAGGTGCTGCCACCACACCCAGCTAATTTTTTTGTATTTTTCATAGAGACAGCGTTTCACCATCTTGGTCAGGCTGGTCTCAAACTCCTGACCTCGTGATTCACCTGCCTCGGCCTTCCAAAGTGCTGAAATTCCAAAGTGTGTAAGCCACTGCCCCTGGCCAGGACCCATGCTTTACCGACCCTTCTAAGTGCCAGGCTGATGTACACTATCCCCATACTAACAACAATCAGACAATGTAGGAATCATGACTCCCATTTTCCAGGTGAGGAAACTGAGGCTCGGAGATCTCAAATTAGAACACAGACACTGAGCTCTATCACTGAACCCCCAGCTGGGATTTCAGCTTGTCTATGTGATCCCAAGCTGGGTCCTGTGCTTGGTGCAATGCAGCCTCTGGGAAATGGAGTGAGGTGATCTAGCAAGGAAATGCATGCCCTGACTTCTGTCAGAGCTCTCAGGAGACCAGGCTTTGAAGTTTCAGAGACCATGAGACAACCCCTCTCTAAATTTATAAGTAACTACTCTTGAGTACACATAACGTCCCACCTAAACTCTGCTATCCCCTCCTGGGTAAAGTCTCTGCCTTTCCTCCAAGAAGAGTCCATTTCTCTCTCCTCCATGTTCCTCTGGTACATGGCTTTATACCCCTCTTGATTCCTCTCTCATGGTCTGGCTGTCTGCTATGTCAGAGGCCATGGAGTGGTTAAAACCTGCGTCTTGGAGACAGGTGGAGTTCTGGCTCTGCCACTTATCAGCTATGTGACCTTGAATTATTCACTCAATGCCTCTGAGCTTCACTTTCTACACTTAGGAAATGAAGCTAATAGGACCTACCTCACATGATAGAATATGCTATTTTTCTCTTGTACTCTCTCCTAGCAGGGGCATTCGCTCTTCATTCTCCATCTAAGTCCTATTCTCCTATTAGTAAGAACTTAATAAATGGCAGCAATGATCTCAGCTATTGTCATTGTGTTGTTATTAGCTGAGTGCACGTTTACATCCTCCACTTCCCCCAGACTCTAAGCTCCCGGAAGGCAGTGATTTTTCATCTCCATATCTCTAGCACCTGCTGTAGTTGCTGGAGCATAATATAGCCTTAGGAAATGTTTGTGATGAATAAGAAATTTAAAAAAAGGCCCACTTACACAATTGATAATACACATGTAACATTCAGAGCTCCAAATCTGCTCCATGAAAGTACAAGTTCCAGGAAGGTTCAGAGACTTTTTTTTTTTTTTGAGACAAGGTCTTGCTCTGTCACCCAGGTTGGAGTGCAGTGGCATGAACATAGCTCACTACAGCCTCAGCCTCTGGGCTCAAGCAATCCTCCAGCCTCAGCCCCCTGAGTAGCTGGGATTACAGGTGCATGCCACCACACCTGGCTAATTTTTGTATATTTTGTAGAGACTAGATTTCGAGAGCATGTTACCCATGTGATCTGAAACTCCTGAGCTCAATTGATCTACCCTCAGGGTCTCCCAAAATGCTAGGATTACAGACATAAGCCACTATGCCCAGCCCAGAGACATTTTTGAGTGAAAGATCCTCCATGGGTTACTTGGATTGCTGGGGAGAGTTAGGGCGTGAACTTAACCTCAGGACTATGTGCAATAGGGCCAATTGTTCTCCATAACATGTGTTTCGATGGCACTTGCCCACTTTATCAGGGACCAAAGGACATGTACCTTCCATCTTTCCAACAGTAACCTTTTCACCCATTTGTGTATCCATTGGAGCCTTCCAGTTCTTTATCCAACCATCCCCTCATCCACTCATCCATCTATCCATGCATTCAAACAACCATCCCCATCCACCATCTGCTCATACATTTATCCACTCCTACACTCATCACAAACATCTTTATTGAACACTTTCTAGTTTCCAGGCACTGTGTTAGGCATTGTTGTGACCTAATGTTGAATATCATATGAATTTCACCTTCGAGGAATTTATACTCTAGAGGCGGAGACCATCAAGTAAATAGATCATCTCAATTCAGTATGATGTGGATTGTGATAGGGATGAGTTCAAGAGGCTGTGTGAAGACAAAGGACCTAGGAGGCTCAGGGAAGACTGGCAGAGTGCTATCTATGCTACGTTAGGAAAGACAAGTAGGGATGCTGCTGGGGAGGAAAGCTTTCCACGTAGAGGAGCAGCAAGGGTAAGAGGATGTCTACTGATCTGGCGGAATTGCAAGTGGTTATATTTGGCTGGATTATGGGAGGTGAAGCTGGAAGGCATAGGGTTGGCTAGAGACCAGGGTCTGGTCACAATGGGCCTTGGGAAGGCATAGGGTTGGCTAGAGACCAGGGCCTGGTCACAATGGGCCTTGGGTTGAGTTTGAATTTTGACTTTAACCCAAGGGACTGGGAGCCTGGGATTGATATCAAAGAGGCTTGAGTGAAGAGAGCAGGCTTTAGAAAGATCTCTCACACAGGAGATTTCAACCATAGGAAATAGATTCTCTTTATGAACCAGAAAGAGCACGCGGGAAACAAGTCATGAAACTCGGGAGTGATAGTAAAAGCCCTTCTCCTTCTGACATCTGGTCTTGCTGTCTCCTTTTCTAGGACCATTTTATGCCTGGCTGAAAATCTAGTGATGCTGGTGAGAGGGAAGCTAATGATTCAGACAGTCATTAATATTTTCCCTGAAGGAGCTTCCTTGAAGCTGTAATGGGAAATGCAGACCCCCAAGACCAGGCGAATTTCTATAGTGCATAACTGTGGGCAATAATGGCCCCCATGACTATGCGTTTGCCTGTCAGTGGGGATGGGTTTGCATGCATTGTATCAGCTCCACTCCTTCCTCTGGCCATAGTGGTGGCTGGGGACTCATTTTCCAGATAGGCAGCCAGGTTAGGGGGCATATAGTACAGCTAAGGGGCACAGCACAGGACACAGATTTACTGCACACCTACTATGTGCCACTAGATCCAGTTGAGATGTAAGAGAAATCAAACCAGGTCCCTGCTTTCTAGGATCTTATAATTATATTGTACAGAATCTATGCATCAAAAGAAAGTTGTCAACATTTTTTTTTTTGAGATAGGGTCTGGCTCTGTCATCCAGGCTGGAGTTCAGTGGCACTAGTGGCACTATCTCACCTCACTGCAACCTTCACCTCCCAGGCTCAAGTGATCCTCCCGCCTCCTGAATAGCTGGGACTATGGGCATGTACCACCACGCCTGGCTAAATTTTTTTTGTATTTTTTGTAGACATGGGATTTCGCCATGTTGCCCAGGCTGGTCTCAAATGCCTGACCTCAAGCAATCCTCCTGCCTCGGCCTCCCAAAGTGCTGGGATTTCAAGTGTGAGCCATCGCACCCAGCCAGTTGTCAATATCTTGAAATGCAGAGAAAAGGGGAGGAAAAAGGAAGTTGGAGCACCAACATCTCATCTGAAATAGTGTGGAGTCAAAATATAATAACTCTGGTGGATGAAATAAGAAATGAAATCATAAAGACATTTGTTAGAGTTGCCAAGGTAACCAAGGTAGAACTAAAAACAGTGATAAACCTATTTTGGGAGGACAGGGCAAGAAATGTCAACAGATAAGGTCTAAGTTCTGTAAATTAATAAATACCATGTTTTAGCACGGTGCTTAGAGATTTGGAGATAACCACAGAGGAAACAACTAGAAAACTGAAGAATGGTAGCCCCGGGAAACAGAATAAAAGTAGCAAGAAGTGGGGGGAAAACTGCTTTCTGTTGTATGGGTTTTTCTCTCATTTGATTCTTTTTTTCACCATGTGCATGTTGGTAGATAAAAAGAATTTTGAGGCCGGGTGCAATAGCTCACGTGTATAATCCCAGCACTTTGGGAGGCTGAGGCAGGAGGATCACAAGGTCAGGAGTTCGAGACCAGCCTAGCCAATATGGTGAAACCCTGTCTCCATTAAAAATACAAAAATTAGCCAAGTGTGGTGGCGGGTGCTGGTAGCCCCAGCTACTTGGGAGGCTGAGGTGAGAGAATCACTTGAACCCGGGAGGCGGAGGTTGCAATAAGCTGAGATCTCGTGCCACTGCACTCCAGCCTGGGCAACAGAAAGAGACTCTGTCTCAAAAAAATAAATAAATAAATAAGAATTTTGAGCATTTAAATAGAAATAAGTCTAACTAAATGGAATCAGTAGCATGAGGCAGACAACACCATTCGATTTGTGGCAAGGGGTCTAGGGATACAATTCAGAAGAGCTGTGAACCTGGATGGGAAATAATTACATCTTTATTTTACATTAACACCTAATTGGAATGTAGCATTTGCTTTCATTATGAATACAGACCAATAGCCACAGTAGTATTATCTACCTGTGACTTTATCAACAAAAGAAATTGTAAATATTTTCATATCACCTTACAGTTGTTCCAAATATCTTGAAATGTTTATGCTCATTACTACTTCAAAATTATAGAATCTGTTAGGCTCACAGCTAGCTCATTTGTTAATGTGTTAATAAAGAAACACACATGTTGGCTGGGCGCAGTGGCTGACACCTGTAATCCAAACACTTTGGGAGGCCGAGGCGGGTAGATCATCTGAGGTCAGGAGTTCGAGAGCAGCCTGGTCAACATGGCGAAACCCAACGTCTACTAAAAACACAAAAATTAGCCAAGTGTGGTGGTGGGCGCCTGTAGTCCCAGCTACTTGGGAGGCTGAGGCAGGAGAATCGCTTGAACCCAGGAGGTGGAGGCTGCAGTGAGCTGAGGTCGCACCACTGCACTCCAGCCTGGGTAACAGAGTGAGACTTTGTTTCAAGAAAAAAAAAAAGAAAAAGAAACACACATGTTACCATATTACATTGGTTTCTTTAAAATAAATACTTGGTAACTATATTTCAGTATAATTATTTCCTTCGCAATCCTACATGTTATGTTTTATGCATTTAAAAACATTATTTGTTTTCAAAATAGCGAAGACATGGAATCAACATAGATGCCCAGCAGTAGACTGGATAAAGAAAATGTGGTTTGGGCCAGGAGCAGTGGCTCATGCCTGTAACCCAGCACTTTGGGAAGCCAAGGCAGGAGGATCGCTTGAACTCATTTCAAGACCAGACTGGGCAACATGGTGAAACTCCATCTCTACAAAAATTAGCTGGGCATGGTGGCTCAAGGACCTGTGATCCCAGCTACTCAGGAGACTGAGGCAGGAGGATTGCTTGAGTCCAGGAGGCAGAGGTTGCAGTGAGCTGAGATTGCCACACTGTACTCCAACCTGGGCAACAGAGTGAAACCCTATCTCGAAAAAAAAAAGAAAAAAGAAAAGGAAAGAAAAAATGTGGTACATAGACACCATGGAATACTACACAGGCATAAAAAAGAATGAAATCACCTCCTTTGCAGGAACATGGGTGCAGCTGGAGGCCATTAACTAAATACCACATGCTCTCACTTGTAAGTGGGTGCTAAATATTGAGTACACATGGGCACAAAGAGGGGAACAATAGACACCAAGCCTTACTTGAGGGTGAAGCGTGGGAGGAGGGCGAGGTTCAAAAAAAATCTACCTGTCCAGTACTTATGCTCACTACTTGGGTGACAAAATCATGTGTACACCAAACCCCAGTGACATATGATTTACCTATGTAACAAACTTGCACACGTACCCCCGAACCTAAAAAAGAAGTTGGAAGAGAAAATGAAATAAATAAAAATATTATTCTGAAAAAGAGTCTATAGGCTTCACCAGACTACCAAGGAGTCTATGGCATAAAACAGATTGAGAACCTGCGTTAGAGAAAGAAGAGCTGTGACGTTAAGGCACTGGACAAAGTCTTCATAGGCAGAGAAGCAGGATTCACATGTTGAGGGAAGCCAGGACCCAGAATGATGGAGGGATAGAGAAAGCTGATGAAGGAATGACGATGATGGTAACACATCATCACTGATGGTATGAATGAGGTTGATGGTAACAGTAACACAGCAGTTATTATTTACTGAGTGATCACAAAGTTTCAGACACTGACTAAGCCCCCTGAAAACTATCACATTCCCTTTTGACAATAACCATAGAAAGGTGTGAATGCTATTTCTCTTTTACAGCCTAGGAAACACAGTCCCAGATATGTCCAGTGTCTACTCCCAGGTCTCCTAGCTAGCAAGTCATACAGCAAGAATTCAGATCATGGGCTGCCTGATTCCTCAGCGTGTGCCCTTACTCACTTGTCCATTCTGCCAAGTGCAGGAAAGGTCTTATTCTCATTTAACCAGTGAAAGAACCAAGGCTCAGACCAAGTAAAGGGAAGCAAGCCCAGGATCTCAGTATGCTTAGGGAAACCAGCTGAGGTTTCTCCCTTGCTTAGCTGCTACTGATTTCCTTCCTCATCTCTGAAGTCACCCCCAGGACCTGGGAAGCTCAAGGAACTTGGTGTCAGTTCTCTGGGCAACACCATCAAAACTCAAATACTGCCTAGTCTAGTCTTTCTTTAATACAATACATGGCTCACATTTTTCCTTCCATTTTTTTTTGAGACGGGTTCTCACTGTCACCCAGGCTAGAGTGCAGTGGCGTGATCATGGCTCACTGCAACCTTGACCTCCTGGGGCCCAAGCAATCCTCCCACCTTAGCCTCCTGAATAGTTGGGAGTGCTGGTGCATGCCACCACACCTGGCTAATTTTCCTAAATTTTGTTTTTTTGTAAAGACAGGGTTTCACCATGTTGCCCAGCCTGGTCTCAAACTCCTGGATTCAAGTGATCCTCCTGCCTCGGCCTCCCAAAGTCCTGGGATTACAGGCATAAGCCACCACACCTGGCCCTTCCTTCCCATTTTAGCCATTGAAGCCCTCCTGGTATCAAGCCTAAATACCATCATAACCTCTTAATTCAGCTCCCCAATTCTAGCCCATGTTCCCCATGAATGCGAGATGTGTCTGAACATGGGGTCCCCTGGGGGTCCACAATACACTATGATCATGCTGTAATTGCTTTCAGTTGTAGGATATTACCAACATCCTTTCCTGAATTAACCGATCACTATCTTATCATCATACATTGCCACATGATTCTGGTGTCTCTTCTGCATTTGTGTTTACAATGACAACTGTGCTGAGCTGTCGTCTCACTTTAATTACTGCACAATGACAAGAAAATGCCACAGACATGATACAGAAATGATCCTCTTCATGCCTGGTGAAGGCTCAAGGATGGAATGCCGTGCTGTATGATCAGGAGTTTCACAGAAGTCTGAGAAGGGGAAGGTGGAAAATCAGGTCCTCCCAGAGGCAGGGGAAAATCAAAAGAACCCTCTGGGATAAATACATTTTTAAAATGAGACGTGCTGATGGAGCTCTTGAAAAAAGAACCGTCTGGGCAGTGTGTCCAACACTCACATTGCGAGTGGCAGTTTTGTCTCAGCAAAACATCACTGTGCCCACCGCAGACATGTTTTGAATTTGAACTTTATTGGTTTTGTAATTGTGATCATATTTAATTTGCAGATTTGTTTTGGTCTTATAGCAGTAGATGAGATAAAAGTGAAGAACTTGTATCTGCTTTTATGCCAGCATACATTTAAAAAATATAATAGAAATATTTTATGGCAACATTGGTAAAGGTGAGGTGTCTGTGAGAATAGTTATCCTTTAAAAGCACCCCATGTCAGCTGGGCATGGTGATGTGTGCCTGTAGTCCCAACTACTTGGGAGGCTGAGGTGTTAGGATGGCTTGAGGCCAGGAGATTGAGGTTGCAGTGAGCTGTGATCATGCCACTGCACTCTAGCCTGGGTGACCAAGCAAAACCCTGTCTCAATTAAAAAACAAACAAAACAAAACAAAACAAAACAAAAAATGGCCAGAGGCCATATGGTAGCTCATACCTATAATCCCAGCCCTTTGGGAAGCTGAGGCAGGTAGATTGTTTGAGCCCAGTAGTTTAGGACCAGCCTGGGCAACATGGGGAATCTCTGTCTGTAAAAAAAATTTAAAAATTTGCCAGGTGTGGTGGAGCATGCCTATAGTCTCAGCTACTAGGGAGGCTGAGGTGGGAGGATCACCTGTGCCCAGGGAGGCTGAGGCTGCAGTGAGCCATGATCATGCCACTGCACTCCAGCCTGGGTGACAGAGCAAGACCCTGTCTCAAAAAAAATTTATAAAATTTAAAGACATTTTAAAAAGCATCCCATGTTTGAAAGATGCTGACCCACCTGCCACTTTGCAGATTACATTCACTGCTCAAATTCTTGCCCATTTGCAGTTAATGCTTCATGTGCTTCACCTGGCCCCTGTATTCTGGCAGGTTGCAGGACAGTGAGTAGATACAACATCCTTTGAGTCGTCTGTGCAGTACTTTCACCACAGGTAAGGATAGGGTGTGCTGAGTACTCAAACTAGCACCTACAACCTTGATCGGTGCCTGCTAAATGATAGCCATTATTAATATGAGCGTGGTTCCCTCTTCAAGAGACTGTGGAAAGAGATGCCACATCTGCTGGCATAAAACCCTCTCTCCTGATGTTCCTGTCTCCGCATCTTACATCGTGATCATGAGAATAGAAGAAAAATTAAGGTAAATGTGTTATCCAAAGTAGAGAAGTGCCTGGGATTTTTGGGAGGCTTCATCATGTTGCAAGAAAGAACATTCTGGATTAGGGAATACAGAGACTTAAGGGTAGGGCCTAGCTCTGTGTGTCCTTGGACAAGCCACCTAGCCTCTCTGAGCCTCTAGCTCTGATATGTTGAATAGAATAAAGGATCATTCTAGCCCTGCTCACTTCATGGAGCAGGCTGCAGGATCAATGAGGTCAGGGATATGGAAGGTGGAAGTGACAGTGACCTGAGGGGCTGTCATTATTATTGCTAGAGTGACAGTGATGAGGCAGAACTGGAGAGATGCTCAGAGAGCTGGCAAAGGAGGGAAAGACAGAGAGAGAAAAGAGTGACTCTATTGCCTTCCCTGTCTGTTCTTTCTTCAGAGCTAACTCAGACACACACAGTTCCTACACATTTTCCTCCCAGCCTCTGCTCTCAACTGGGTTCAGCTCATACAGACTCCCTGAGGCTGCCTTGGTGGCAGCTGAGGTCCCAGCAGAGATGCTGGAATGGTCGTCTTGCAGCCCCACAGGAAAAAGAGGGAGGACACGGGTGAGGGGCATGGCTGCTCAGAGTGAAGGCTGCCCATGGCTGGGTTGTACTCAGCTCAGACCATACTGGGCTCGCTGAGGGCCTGCAGCTCAGCATTGACCCTTGGTTCATCCCAGAGACATGTGCCCCAGGGGGGCCCTTCTCTGCTACATATCTTACTCCCTCTATGGAGGAGGAGATGGAATGAGATGCTCTTTTAAAAGGCACTCAGAATGTGAGAAACTTGGTGGGAGTGGGTGGTGAATATCTAATCCATTTCTGCAGTCTCAGAGCCCAGTAAGGCAGGATGAGAGTAAATGTTCAATGCATGTTGGGTGAAATAAATGAGTAGATGGATAGGTGGACAGATGGATGGACAGAACAATGGATGGATGGATACATGAATGGGTGATGGATAAATGCACGAGAGGGTGGGAAGACGGATTAAGGATGGAGCGAAGGAAAGCTTTAATACAGCAGGCTTGAGACAACTCTCCTGAGAACGCTCCTTGCAAGGCTGACTCTTGGCTCACAACCGGGAAGTCAGATTTTGGGAGGGTTTCCAAAGTTCCTAGAATTGATAAGAGTAGCTCACTGTGGTTTAAATTAATCATCCATTTTTCTACTGGGAGTCTGGAGTTTGGGTACATTTTAGGTAGAGTATGCCTACATGGCCCGCCCCCATAAAAACCCTTAGGCGCAGAATCTGTAATGAGCTTCCCTGGCAGAAAACATTTCACACGTGTTGTCACAGCTTCTGTCTTCAGGAATTAAGTGTGTTCAGTGTGACTCCACTTGGAGAGGATTCTTGGAAGCTGGCTCTTGGATTCTCTGGACTTTACCCCATGCATCTTTTCCCTTTGCAGATTTTGCTTTGTATCTTGCACTGGAATAAATTCATGAGTATAGCTGTATGCTGAGTCCTGAGTCCTCTTAGAGAATCATCAAGCTTGGGAGTGCTCTTGGGGACCCCAATCACAGACAGATGAATGGATAGACAGATAAACTAATAAATGGATAAATTAATGGTGAATGGATGAGTGATGACTGATAAACTATTGCAAGTGGATGGATGAGTAGATGAACAGGTGGGTGGATAGACAGATGAATGACTAGGTAGGTGGATGACAGACAAATGACTAATAGGATAGGTAGATACATGGATAGATGGATGGATGGCATGCATGGAAGATTAGCCAGATGGATGGATAGATGAATGTATGTATGGATAGATGGTTGGCATGCAAGCATGGATGGATGGATGGATGCATGGATGAATGCATGGATGCATAGATGGATAGATAGATGGATACATGGGTGGATAGATGGTTGGATGGCTGGATGGGTGGATGGATGGATGCATGGGTGGATAGATGATTGGATGGCTGGATGTATAGATGGATGCATGCATGGATGGATGGTTGGCATGTATCTATGGGTAGATGGATGGATGCATGGATGGATGCATAGATGGATGGACAGATGCATAGATGGATGGATGGTTTCATGCATAAATGGATGGATGGATGCATGAGTAGGTGAACGGTTGGCATGTGTGCAAGAATGGATGCATGTGTGGATGCATGGGTGGTTGATGATGTGTGTATGTGTGTGTGTGTGTGTGTGTGTGTGTGTGTGTGTGTGAAGGGTTAGAAGGAGTGACCTAAATCTTTCAGATGCTCTAAAGGCCACAGATTTTAATGGCCACTAGAGTTCCTCAAAGGCTCAAGTCTATCCATACCTAACTTCTTCGTCAGGAATGAGTCAGCGCCCGGGGGATTTTTGCTTGGTGGGATCAGAATTTAATATAGTCACCACTTATATACTCATATGGGCACCTGGAGGACTAGGTATATGTATAATAGTGCCCGTGATGAATAGGAAAGTTGGTTTGGGGCATGAGCTCAGAATACAGGAGCAAAGTGGGTAGAAGAATACATCTGGTTTCCCAAATCTGTGGCTTTTACTGGCCAACAGCACTACCAGCTTCCTGAAGATTCAATTTGTTTTCTCTGGTTTGGGGTTTGATTCTATGAAAATATTTGGTCTTTATTTAAGATCTTTTGTTTTTCCTTGCAAGTATTCAATGGCTCTTTATGATTCATTGTTCTGGAGGAGTCATGGTGGGCACTGTGAACCCATTTTTTTCCTGTTTGTTTTTTAATGATGAACTTTACTTTGATTTAAACCTTCTTGTAAGAATTTTCCTCTGAATTGAAAAGTGATTCTTTAAAATGCTTTTGGCAGAGGGAGGCAAGGGATGTGTTAAAGTTACAGTCTCATTTATTCCTAATGAAGTGCAAGGGAAGTGGAACCCAGGGGAGGTACAGGATAAAAAAAGAATACTGGAAAGTAATAGACGCAAAGGAGGAAAGAAAGAACACGATGACTGTTAGTGGGCTTTGAATAGGTATCTTGTTTTGTACATAAGCACTCAAGTTAGAAGAAATATAGTAACGAACAGTCAAAGCTGTTATCTGGCCAAAGACCAATTCTCTGTGACTCAGACACTGACACCATCTCCTTCTGAGCTCATGGGCCTCAGTTTCTACATCTGTCAATGGGATAGAGCCATCTTCATAGGGCTGCTGAGGGTCTCAGGAAATAATGAATGGGAAAATGCAGCTGTAATAATGAATGGGAAAATGTGTGCTACATGTGGGGTGGGTGGGTGGCGTGGGTGGGGTGAAGAAGGTGCGGTGAGCTCCTGGACTCTCCTAGCTCTAAGAATCCATAAGCGGTGAAAATACATAGATGTGTATCACACTCACAGATTTACACTCTCTCACATACAGTCACATAAGCACACACCTCTCACATGCATTCTCACACATCTCACACTGCCATACCCTCTCACATGCATGTAGACTCATTATACACACCCTTCCACACCCATAGACACACCATAAAATACACACACCCTAACACAGACACCAACTTCTCACACAAACATCTTCACACATGCTCCATACACATACACCCTCACATGCACACTTTCACACATACCCTAAATACATCTTTGCATGCACACAACCCTCACACACACCCCCCTCATACATACTCCCTAAACATACACCCTCTCACATGCACACTCTCAACATAGCTTCTCACACACCCTTAAACACATCTTTGCATACACAGCCCTCACACACACCTCACACACTACACACACATCCTCATATGTACACACTCAACATAGCCTCTCACACACACCCTTAAACACATTGTTGCATGCACATGCCTCACACAGGCACACCTGTACACACACACACACACACACACAACCTCACACACATTCCCCAGCAATCCTTCGCGTGCACACAAACTCTCATACACAGACGTCCCACACACCCTCCCATGTGTTCGCTCTCACACATACCCTCACACATATGCAATCTGTCACACACACACCTCTCACACATATGCACACACACTCACACTCCTGACATCCACACATTCATCCCCCACAGAGCCTCACACACATCGTGTCCTTCAAATTAGACAGCCACTTTGAGGGGTTCAGCATCCCTGCTTTCCCAGCCAAGCTGTGGTGGAGAACAGAGTGTATGCTCACTCTGCTACCAGGTCTCTGCCCCACGGATGCCCAGAAACTGCTCCTTCTGGGCTGCCAATAACCACACAGAGCCAAATTTCAATGGACACCTACATGCTCTCATTCTCCTGACCCCTGGGTGATGTCTCTCTTTCTTCCCTGTCTTTGGTATCCCCCAATCATGAACTTTGAGATCCCCAAGCAAAGGGGCCCTGTCTGTCTTATTCACATGTGCATCCTCAGAGCCCAACGATCAAGAACTATTTGCTGAATGAGATGGAATGAGGGCGTGAGGCATGGAGAAGGAGGTGGTCTACTTAGGCCAGGGCTCAGGGCTCTGGGCGTGAGGTGCAGGGAGAGGATGTGGGGGTGCCCTGCTCAGTCAATTACAAGGCTTCCCTCCCTCCCCAGCTCTCGGCTCAGCCCTGGGCCCCTCCTAAGCCAGGTCCTCCTCCCCACATACATCCCATCCTTTCCTCCTCCCAAATGACCCCAAGTTCTGGTAATATTCGGGACCTTCCTCCAGCAGCCATTTCTGACTCACCTCTCAGGGCCTCCCAGGTCCCTCTGGAGTCTGGTGGGAAGGGACCTAGCTTCGTTGGGAACCCAGCCTCAATACCCCCACACCAACACCACCATCTTCATCGCCCCCATAATTACTACGTGCAGGAACTGGGCTATGCAAGTTACACACAAGTCCTCGCAACCATCTGGAAGGAAGGCCCTGGTGGCTGACACATCCTAGACTTAGGGAAACAGAGCCTCTAAGAGCAAAGTCACTGGCTCAGGGTCAACAACGGGCAAGTGGTAGTGCTGGGATTTGAACTCAGGGCCCAAGCTCTTCCTGGCCAAGTTTTCTCAATTTCCCACACTGGGTCTAGCACCCCCTTCTGGGCTTCCCCATCCAAGCAATGCACCTTCCTTGCTGTCCTCATCTGTCCCCTCACCTGTCTCCCCCACTGAAGGAACTACTCAGGGGCAGTGGAGCAGACGATCATGCTGTCTTTGCCAGGCGAGGGCAATGACCCAGCTGGGAATTGCCTTAGGTAGGGAAGCTGGCTTGCTGGGAGATGACGACGCCCCCCCATCCACACCTCCCCAACTGGGAACAGCCTAAGTCAGTGACTGATTGACACAGACATGCAAAAAACCAGCCCCCCTTTTTTTTTCTATGCCTACCACTTCATCAGGAGATCCTAGACCAGTGCCTGGCACATAGCAGGAGCATAGCGAATGTTTGTTGAATGAATAAATAAATGTCTCATCTTCCCCTAACTTAGACATCTGTGTTTCTCAATTCATACCCAGATCTTCTCTAAACCTTCAAGGCCATTCTCTCCTTACCTGCCAGTTATCCTCACCTGCCATCTTCACCCCGGCTGGCCTTGACTCCATAGCAAAATGCTTTGTCAGCTGCCCGTACACCTCAGGAATTCAGCCACATACAGGGGGTGAGAGGGAGCCTGAGCTGAGGGAGTTGGTGAGACCCCCATCATAGCTCAACCTGCAATACTCTGCTTTGATCAATTTCCACAAGATTTTGTTTAGATGAAAGCGCTCTGCGCCTGCAAAGACTGAGAAGCCCTTCGGTGTGTTGTGCTTTCCTTCTGCCTCACCCACTCCCTTGATGGGGAACACACCCTCCCTCACACTGCCTCATCCAAATTTTGTAGAAAATTGCTTCTGTCCCATCTAGACTGGAACTCCTCAAGGAGGGCCGTGGCCTAGAGGTTGAAAGTGTGCGCTTTGGAGTCACAAAGACCTTGGGCAAGTTATTCCGCCCCTCCTAGCCTCAGTTTCTGTAGCTGTAAAATGGGAAAATAATAGAACTAGTATCTGAGCACTGGTCAAGAGTTCAATAAGATTAATCATCTCAGGCCAGTGCAGTGGCTCACAGATGTAATCCCCGCACTTTGGGAGGGCAAGGCAGGACAATCACTTGCGCCTAGGAGTTAGAGACCAGCCTGGGCAACACGGCGAAACCCCATCTCTACAAAAAATACAAAAATTAGCTGGGCATGGTGCCATGCACCTGTAATCCCAGCTACTCGGGAGGCTGAGGTGGGAGGATCACTTGAGGCTGGCATGTTGAGGCTACAGTGAGCCGTGATTGCATCACTGCACTCCAGTCTGGCAACAGCGCTAAGAACCTGTCTCAAAACAACAACAAAACAAGAAAAAAACACAAAACAAAAATGATGAATCATCTCACATGCTAAACACAGCACCTGGCTCATGGCATAATAAATGGTACCTTCTAGTATTTGTTAAATTACCCAAGCAAGTGCCTTGGGCATGCCTAGTAATTAATTATCAAAATTATCATACTTTCCTTTGGCAAAGGAAGTTAAGCCATGGGCGTATGAAGCTCATTTTGCTCTGGTGTGGTTATCTCCCGAGGCCTAAGAGGGTATCTGATAGTCATAATCCCTGGCCTCTTGTAAAAGCCACTAATTCTGGGTGGACATTGGAGACATTCTACATGGTATTGCTAAGTGGGACCTCATCCTTTGCTACAAAAAAAGTCCCACATCCTGCTGTTTCTTAGGTATCTAGATTTCCACTAGATCCAGGCATAGTGTGCAAAGACAGCTGAGAAAATTGGAAGAGGTCATGGTTTCCATATCCCAGATCTGTCAGAGCTAATATAGGGCTCACTCATAGTGGATCTTCAATAAATGCCGTGGAGTGAAGGAAGGAATATAGGAATAAATGGATCTGAGATCTACCATGTAATTTCAGCATCTAGCATTAGATGTTTCTTGATAAACATTTTTGGAATGAATGAATGCATTCTAGGTTTGCTATCAGATCCTCACCATTGGGCCTAGGCCCTAGCACAGAGGCCTCCGATGAATATTCATAGCAGAAACGAACTAGATCCAATATTTCCCAGAAAACACCTGAGCTTCAGTTCAGTTGCCCCCATCCCTTTCCTCTTGTCTTATACTCAACAGTCCTCGGGTCCGGCCACCAGCCTGGCTTGGCCTTAGCCAGCTGGGAAAGGAATCTGGGAGACAAAGCAAGTGAAGCTCCCCAAGATGCACAATTGGAGAGTGTCTAGCCGGCTCTCCAGGAAGCTCTCGGGTGCTGCTGCTCTAGAGAAACGCTCACGCCCTAGATAGACTGAACTGGAAGGAGCCATCTGCAGTGATTTTGTGACACTGTCATGGAGCCCTCCTCTGCATGGCTTTGGCATCAAATGCAACCACACACCACACACACACACACACACACACACACACACACACACACAGAGCAGCCACTATGCCCTGCTGGACAGAATGGGCTACAGGGACATGCATGGGTAAACACACCCCAGACAGCACGTGCATGTGGACGACGTACACTCAGCTATGTCCCATCTCCCCAGACCAGGCCCTGCCATCCTGTCTCAAACACACTTTGCCTCCACCCCAAGCAGGCCGTGGCCACAGACCACCGGGTGGTACCACCAAGCAATAACACTATCTGTCACCACGGGGGACCCTCTCATGGATAACGGAACCTCTCCCAGCCGGGAGCTGAGGCTCAGCATTTACAGCAAGTGCAGGCTCAAGGACGAGTTATGTGTCCCCTCACTTCCTGGAGGCACCAGCGAGTTTTCCCTCTCTGTCCCTCCCGCCCACATCTGTCCCATGGGCAGGCAGCCACCTCCTCCTCTGTCCCTGCTGGGATCGACTCCCCACTGGGAGCCAGGAGATGGCTCAGTGTGCAGGGTGGCCTGGTGTGCAGGCTGGACTGGTGTCCCTAAAAGCATCTGTGGATTGTGGCCAGGGCCCTCCTTGGCCCTCAGCAGTGCCCCAGGACATGTGGCACTCTGAAGAGCATGGCCTCCCCCTGAGCCTTCAGTACAGCAGCTTCTCCACGCCTGCTTCCCACAGGGGTCTCATGCCAGCCGAGCAATGGTACCACCCACAGCATGAACTCTGGGGCTGGCAGGTTGGAGGGACCAGGCCTTAGAGTCCCAGACAGGCCAGCAGGGAGAACTGGCTCTGTTGGGGGTGGTGAGGGCAGAGTCGAAACCCGAAAGCTTCATCTGTGCTGACTGCTCCCTCATTCACCCATCAGGTCTCCTGACATTGTCTGCGGGTGCCCCAGCGGCTGTATGACCTGAGGGGAAGGACACGGGGCTGGCCTGTGGTCCCCTTGGGTACCCTTCATGTAACGCTGAGGTGGCAGGGGTCAGGGATGCTGCGAGGCCCTGAAACGCTGCAGGAAAATGAGCCCCACAGTGAGCCCCCACCCCACGACGCCCAGCCCGGGCACACCAGGTCCTCCTGCCTGGGGAGCTGAGCCCCCGCCTGGGTACTCACCAGCTCCGGCAAGGCCTCACCCTGGCATAGTGGTGGTCGCCCCCTCTCAGACAGTGCTCCCCATCTGGAGAGGCCAGCGGCACTAATCAGCCGCCTGGAGTGGTGCAGGCCGAGCGCGACTGGGGTTTAATTGACACCAGGTGGCCCCTCCCCAGGGGCAGGCTGGGAGGCGGCTCTGCCGGGTTGGGAGGCCAAGCCTTGGGCAGGGGGGTTGCACCCAGACCAGGCCAGTTCAGGCCTCCCCGGGAGAGACGAGGGCAGTCAGGCAGTCGCCGGCCACCCCTCCCTTCCTCTCCTGCCGGCTGCCTCCATGGCACGGCCCTGGCTTCCCCAGGCTCTGACCTTTCTTACATTTAGAGGTGGCAGCGGCAGTGGTAGCGTCTGCCCAGGAGGAAGGTGGCTCAGGTTTCCCCCCAGCTGGCTGGGGGCAGCCAGGAGTGAGAGTGCTGGGTCTGCAGGGACCAGGCTGTGCCTGCCGGATCCTGAGTGAGGCCACCCACGGTGGTCACAAAGGATCCCGTGAACTATCTTTTACTGGACACTTACTATGTGCCAGGTTGGGCATGGTGCCCACACTATCCCCTCTTAAATCTCATGTGCCCCCCAAAAGGTAGGTATTTATTAACCCACTTTGCAAGAAGAAGAAACAGAGACACAGAGAAGCTAAGCTTCTTCCCCAGGGTCACACAGCAGAAGAGCCAGAATGCACATCCAGCTCTATCCGACATGGAGTCAGGGATTCTCATCACCACCTGCAAAGTAGATAGTATCATCCCCAGTTTTGAGATGAGGAAATTGAGGCTCAGAGAGGGGAAGCCAGTTCTCAAAGTCACACAGCAAAGTATGGAACGTGGATTTGCCACTAGGTGGGTTGGGCCAGGTTGCCAGGGAAAATAAAGCCCACTGCTGAAATACAAACCTTCTTCCCTGACCCACATGTGTTCCTGCTTATATTAGGGCTCCAGGTTTGAGCCACAGTTTGGGGTTTAGGAGAAAGAGCACTGGACATAGAGTCAGAAGACCTGTGCCCAACTTGCTGTGTGACCTTGAGCAAGTTACTCCACCTCTCTGGGCTTTGCTGTGGCTGCTATGAACCCCAAATGGGACACCACATGGAAAAAGCTTTGTGACTTGGGTTCACAGGGCAGGATGAGGAAGTACCGAAGTAGTCCCACTCTGCCCTGGGATCCCTTCCCAAAGGCCCCCAACTCTGTTCTTTCTCTTTACTGCTGGAGAGTGGGACCCAGCAGCAAGGAGCTCACAGCTTCCACAAGCGCACAGGGTTCAGATTCTGGCTCCAATCTGAGTCTCACAAAGTGCATGACCTTCAGAAACCATTTCACTCTCTAGTCTCAATCTCTCCTTTCTAAAAACATGCTCCCAGGTGCTTCCACCCTGCCTGGGCTGCGTGAAAATAAATGAGATGATACTCAGCACCTGCCTCTTAATTCAACAACACTTATCAAGCACCTACTAGACATGGGTCACTGTGCTGGGGATATAATTTTTACAGGAACAATATTCTTGTAAAAACAAAGCCAGTTGGCCAGGTGCAGTGGCTCACACCTGTAATCCCAGCACTTTAGGGGTCAAGGCAGGCAGATCACCTGAGGTCAGGGGTTTGAGACCAGCCTGGCCAACATGGTGAAACCCCATTTCTACTAAAAATACAAAAAAATTAGCTGGGTGCAGTGGCGGATGCCTGTAATCCCAGCTACTTGGGAGGCTGAGATAGGAGAATCACTTGAACCCCAGAGGTGGAGGTTGCTGTGAGCCGAGAACATGCCATTGCACTCCAGCCTGGGCGACAAGAGTGAAACTCCATCTCAAAAAATGAAACAAAAAACAAAGTCGGTCATTCGTGCCTCTGTGGTGGAGACAGACAAATGTAAAAATCCCACAAAAATAAATACGTAATTCCTTGTGTTATGTGCTCGACAAACAGAAGTAGCTATTATTGTTGTTGTTTATGCATTTATTCCACAGAAGAACTCACTGAGCACCTACTATGTACCAGGTCCTGTTCTAGTCATTGGGGATATAGCAGTGACCAAAACAGACAAAGCTGTCCGCTGTAAGAATTAACCATGATAATAAATAGCAATAATTAACCATGACAACATACAGCAATGATAATTATTATATTACTATTCTTAGGCAAAACAGGTTACCCCCAACACAGTGGATGCCCTGGTTTTCTCACTGGTAGAATTACATACCCGTCTGCTGCCATCTGGCCTTCTGGGAGCTCCAAGCTGGAGCATGGGATTCCAGAATGTTCTTAGGTCTGATCCTCAGTGAAGCTCATGGGCTCTTTTTGGTCTGTCTTGTGGGCACTCTGGCAGGCGGCTCATCCCCGTGGCATAGACCCAGACCCCACGTGGGTTGGGAGAAGCTGAGCCTGTGACTCAGCCAGCCTGGCTTGTCAAGCAGAGATGAGAAGGGAGCAGGCAGCTGGTTGGGCTGTTAGCCATGGGGGCCTCCCGAGCTAGGCATGGGGCAGGTGCCTGGGCACAGAGTGAGGCTTTGGGATGACAAGGGCTCTAAGCTCAGGTGACTGCACCCTGGCCCTGGTGGCTGTGGGTGTCTCTGGTAAAGATAATTTTTTTTTTTTTTTTTGAGACGGAATCTCACTCTGTCACCCAGGCTGGAGTGCAGTGGTGTGATCTCAGCTCACTGCAACCTCTGCCTCCTGGTTCAAGCAATTCTCTCACCTCAGCCTCCTGAGTAGCTGGGACTGCAGGCACGTGCCACCATGCCTGGCTAATTTTTTGTATTTTTAGTAGAGACGAGGTTTTGCCATTTTGGCCAGGCTGGTCTCAAACTCCTGACCTCAGGGGATCCACCTGCCTCAGCTTCCTAAAGTGCTTGGAATACAGGTGTGAGCCACCACACCTGACCAAGAATATTCTTATAAGAATCGCAGAGTATGCTGCCTTGTGAGGGAATGAGCTCCCCATCAATCAAAGAACTCCAGCAGGAAGCTATAGAGGAGACTCCAGAATTGCCCGTTCATTTGTCAGATTTACCCATAAGACTGAGCTCTACCTTTAGGTCTTGTTTACACCATCATACCTCCAGTGTGTGGCACAGAGCACATCACATAGTAGTCGGCAAATATTTCTTATATTCATGTGTGTACAGATCAGAATGTTCTTTCTGACTGTGACCACATGAGACTTTGACAACAAGTGGCCCTGCCATTTTATTCATTTGTCTCTTCATTCAACAAAAATATCCTGAGCGCCTACTATGCACCAGACGCTCTTTTAGGCACTGGAGATATAGCAGTGATCAAGACTGACAAAACTTTCTGCCTTTGTGAAGTCTACCATCTCATGATTGGACTTTCATTTTTATTTTTTAGAGGCGGGGTATTAGTCTGTTCTCACACTGCTAACGAAGACATACCCAAGACTGGGTAATTTATGAAGGAAAGAGGTTTAATGGACTCACAGTTCCACGTGGCTGGGGAGGCCTCACACTCATGGCGGAGGGCAAAGGAGGAGCAAAGTCACGTCTGACATGGCGGCAGGCAAGAGAGAGCGTGTGCAGGGGAACTCCCCTTTATAAAACCATCAGATCTCATGAGATTTATTCACTATCATGAGAACAGCATGGGAAAGACCCACCCCTGTGATTCAGTTACCTCCCATCGGGTTCCTCCCACAGCATATGGGAGTTATGGGAGCTAAAATTCAAGATGAGATTTGGGTGGGGACGCAGCCAAACCATATCAGACGGTCTTGCTCTGTCTCCTATAGGCTGGAGTGCAGTAGTGTGGTCATGGCTCACTGCAGCCTCTAACTCCTGAGCTCAGGCAATCCTCCCACCTCAGCCTCCTGAGTAGCTGGGACTACAGGCATATGCCACCATGCCTGGCTAATTTTTTCATCTTTTTTCAGAGATGGGGTCCCATTCACGATTGGACTTTATGCTAGGTCATTTCCACAGGTGTTAATCATGTTAATCACAATGCTAGCCATTGCCTTAGGTTTCTGAACTTTGGCCCTATTAACATTTGGCGGATAACTCTTTGTGGTGAGGGCTGTCCTGTGCATTGTAGGATTTTAGCAGCATCCCTGGCCTCTACCCACTAGATGCCAGTAACAACCTCCTTTCCACCTCCCTCCTCATCCCAAAATGTCTTTAGACACTACCAGAGACACTGAAGGAGTGATAACATTGTCCCTGGTTGAAAATCATAGTCCTCTGTTAAGCACCAACTATGGGACAGGTACTTTACATTCATCAATTTGCTTAATCTCTACAATAACTCCAGGAGGCAGGGATAATTGCTATCTCTATTTTACAGAGGGGGAAACAGAAAAGACCAGTCACTTGCTTATGGCTCCCAATCTGTGCACCTAGCCCTCTGATGCACAGCTTCCAGCACCTGCTGTGCAGAAGGCAGAGGGTGAACAGCCTGAGCCCATGCACAGCTGCAAAGACCAAGCCTAGAGCAGTGTGTCTCTCACCTGGACTCTTGTAGACTTCTCTTCTGGTTCCACTCTGTGGCCTCTTGCAGAGCACAGGGATTGGGACCTTCAGAGAAGCCGCAACCACTAGAAATGTACTGCAAGTTGCAGATATAATTGTAAGTTTTCTAGCAGCTGCATTCAAAAGGTAAAAAGAAGCAGGGAACATTAATTATAGTAATTAATACACTTTAACCCAGTATCGTGGAGAACGATCATGTCAGCATGTAATTAATTAAAAAATTATTAGTGAGATAGCTGAGTCTTTTTGGCACCTCATTGAAATCTGGTGTGTGTTTTGCACTTGCAACATGATTCAGACCAGACATATCTCAAGGGTTCAGTAACCACATGTGGTCAGAGGCTCCCGTTTGGTGAATGCAGATCTGGAGAGTTTTGTTGTCCGAGGGAATGAAGAGAGGAGGGAAGATGTTCTCAGCAAAGTGGGCAACGTGTCCCTGAGCCCACAGATCCTGAGGGCTGTCACACTCTACTATTGTTTTCTGTGACCTGTCTCTCTCTGATGCTCGGCTGGGCTCCTCTGTGTTTATCTGTCTTTCTGTCCCTGGAACTGAACTCTATGGTGGGCCTTTGTAGAAGAGGCAGTTTGGAATCAGAGTGGCTGGAATCAGAGGCCAGGGCGCCATCCTGGCTTTGTCATACAGGTGCCGGAGCCAGAGCCTCAGTTTCTTCACCTGTGAATTGGGGATGAATTGCTATTCCCTAGAACTTTCTGCCGTAATGGGCACATGGACACCAGGGTGGTAGCCACTAGCCACACATGGTGATTGAGCACTTGCAATATGGCTGGTGTGACAGAGGAACTGATTTTCAAATTTTATTCAATTTTAATTAATTTAGGTGGAAGCAGCTGCCTGTGGTTCATGGCTGTTGTGCTGGACAGCACAGCTTCAGAGAGTTATTGGAGGATTAAGTATAAAGCCCCTGGCACAGAGAAAGCGGTCAGCACCTGCTGCCTTATCCCCTTGGTGGGTGGGTCCTCAGTGATGGTTTGTAGAGGTCCCCTTGAGGGTTCAGCTGACTGCTGATGGGGACTGGGAGGAAATCGCCCAAGGCTGGGGACACCATCTGAGGAGATTAGAGGAAACGGCCTCTCACATAGTCCTGGGAAGAGTGCCTGTTGCTACGAGCCAGACTGAAAAGCCTCATCATTTACAGAGCACTGGGCAGATTCTTCAGAAGGGTCTTGCTTGAGGAGTGGGGAATAGTTAGCCCTAAACGAAATGCAGCTCTGAGTCTGCCTAACACATCTTAAAAGCAATGATTTAGGAGTCTGGTGTTCAGCTCTGAGTTCAAATCTCAGCTCTGCCCGCTGTATTACCTGCTGGGTGACTTAGAGCAAGTCGTTTCTCTCTAAGCCTCAGTTACTTCACCTCTCAAATGGGCATGCATAACAACAGTGCTTACCTCATGGGGCCTTGGAGAGGACTCAGTGACCCCTTGGCAGTGTTCAATAAATGGTAGCAATTATTGCCATTTGATTGCAATGGAATGCAATGGAATTTATGTTTAAAAAGTGCTTGGTGGCCGGGCTTGAGGCTCACGCCTGTAATCCCAACACTGTCAGAAGCCAAGTTGGGTAGATCGCTTGATATCAGTAGCTCAAGACCAGCCTGGCCAATATGGTGAAATCCCGTCTCTACTAAAAATACAAAAATTAGCTGGGTGTGGTGGCACGTGCTTGTAATCCCAGCTACTCAGGAAACTGAAGCAGGAGAATCGCTTGAACCCAGGATGTGGAGGTTGGAGTAAGCGGAGATCACGCCACTGCATTCCAGCCTGGGCGACAGAGTGAGACTGTCTCAAAAAATTAAAATTTAAAAAATAAAATAAAATAAAAGCACTTGGTTCATAGTGGGTATTCATAAATGTTAGTTCCCTTTTTCACGCTGTTATTTTAGGAGGAAAGGATTTAGGGTGCTCTCTAGCTGTCATTCTAGTGATTCCCCACCCCATCGGCCCTCATTAGCCTCATCTGTAAAACGGGAATAGCAGTACCTAGGTGGGCACCATGTATATGAAGGGTTCAGCCCCAGTGCCTTCTGCATAGTCAGTGCTCAATATGTGTTGGTGATTATTAACCTCCTCTGACACAGGGAGATGGACACGACGACCCGAGATGCCTTGACACAGAGGCGAGTCCAACACAATAGGAGGTGATGGAAAAACACAGTCTGGTATTTGGAGCTGACACCTCCTAGTCCCCTTGTTTATTCTGCATTCCCTCCACAAATTGTAGACTGGATTTTTTTTGCCCGCTCATCCCCTTGCTGGCATGGATAATAAAATCTGGCTCTCTTATCACATCTTACTTTTATTATTATGGCTTCTTTCTCTCCCTCCCTCCCTCCCTCCCTCCCTCCCTCCCTCCCTTCATTCCTCCTTCCCTCGCTCCCTCCCTCCCTCCCCTCCCCTCCCCTCCCCTCCTTCTTTTTCTTTGGATATGGGTTCTCACTATGTTGATCGTGCTGGTCTTGAACCCTGGCCTCAAGCAATCCTCCCAACTTGGCCTTTCAAAATGCTGGGATTATAGGCGTGAACCACCGCACCTGGCCATGGCTTCTTTCTACAAGCAACCAGTGACTGGACCCTTTTGCTAGTTATGTCCAGAGTCCTGGAGGGCAGGTGAGAAGGGCGTGCTGTCCTGGGCAACCACTGAGGGTCCATGGCCTTGCAAAACTGGTTTTGTTACTTCTCTCAGTCTAAACTCTTAGGATGGGCTCAAATCAAGGCAGAACTTGTCTTGATGAGTTTAAGTAAGGAGTGAGTTTGTGAATATCTGAATGGTGGGTACCAGAGGTCTCCCACTGCCAAGGATGAGTTGAAGGTGGCAGAGTTGGGTAGTGCAGTTTGGGAAATGCTGAGTCTCTTTCCTGTGGGACTTTTAAGAGATTTGAATATGCTAAGAGACAGTGCAATCCAGGCACACATAATCTGCTAATTTTGCCAAACCTGTTTAAATGTGGGATTTTATTTCTCAAGGAATACTTGCTAATGCCTGAGAGACGTGGCTTTTAAAAAAACACAGGTATAGGGTGGGAATCCTAATCCTAGTCCTGAGAGCTGGGTAATTGTAAGGGGAAGATAATGATAGACCAGAGAATTGTTATAAAAATAACGACTCCAGCCTGGGCAACATGGCAAAATCCCATCTCTATAAAAAATACAAAATTAACCAGGCATAGTGGTGTGTGCCCGTAGTCCTAGCTACTTGGGAAGCTGAGGAACCAGGATTGCTTGAGCCCAGGAGGTAGAGGCTGCAGTGAGCCCCTACACTTCAGCCTGGGTGACAAAGTGAGACCCTGCCTCAAAAACAAAACAAAACAAACAAACAAACCTCAAGGGCAGGGGGACATTTGAAATACGAATGTGCTGGTCAAATTTACTGGGATGGTGGAGGGAGCTAAAATCCGAACTCTCAGAAAAGCCTGCTCTTACAGATGTGCTGGGCTGGGAAAGTTCATTCCAGCAAAAGCCTCGAATTTGGAAACTCAATCTTTGATGGGAAGATAAAAAAGAAAGGGAAGGATGGATAGAACGAGGTAGGGCACAGAGAGGGGATAGGATGGAGGGATGTCTCTCACTCTGAAATAGCATTGACCTTTCCCTGGGTGACCCAGCATAAAATTGCTAACAGTAGTGGTCTCTGAAGGTTCACTGAAAAATCACTGACATGAGGCAGATTAATAAGAAAATATTCATACACTTTTTTTTTGTGACAAAGTTTCACTCTTGTCCCCCAGGCTGGAGTGCAATGGCTCGATCTCAGCTCACTGCAACCTCCACTTCCTGGGTTCAAGCGATTCTCCTGGCTTAGCTTCTTAAGTAGCTGGGATTATAGGTGCCTGCTACCACACCCAGTTATTATTATTATTATTATTTTTTGAGATGGAGTCTCGCTCTTTGGCCCAGGCTGGAGTGCAGTGGCTCAATCTTGGCTCACTGCAACCTCTGCCTCCTGGGTCCCAGTTCAAGCAATTCTCCTGCCTCAGCCTCCCAAGTAGCTGGGATTACAGGCATGAGCCACCATGCCCAGCTAATTTTTGCATTTTTTAGTAGAGACAGGGTTTCACCATGTTGGCCAGTCTGGTATTGAATTCCTGACCTCGTGATCTGCCTGCCTAGGTCTCCCAAAGTGCTGGGATTACAGGTGTGAGCCACCGAGCCCAGCCTAATTTTTGTACTTTCAGTAGAGATGGGGTTTCGCCACATTGGGAAGGCTGGTCTCGAACCCCTGAGCTCAGGTGATCCACCTGCCTTGGCCTCCCAAAGTGCTGGGCATGAGCCACCTCTCCTGGGCTCATACATTTATTAGTGTACATACACAGACGCCATCAGACCGAATCTCCCAGGGAGGTGCAAAAGCTTATATCCAGTCTTGAGGTTACAGAAAGCATGGGGCTTGGATCCCTAAAACAGGTATGAGAGGAGGGGAGAAGAGGAATTCTGTTGAGGGGATTACTAGGAGAAAGAACAAATCTGAAATGGAGATTAATCTGTAAGTTTTTTTCCTTGAAATGTAAATGCTCCTTGGAGACATTTTTATATAAGGGTTTGATCAGGTGTGGTTACATACTTGTTTTTACAAAGAGGAGAACAAAAAGCAAGGGTTCTCTTTGGTGGGTCTGAATCTTAGGCAGATAAAGGAATTTCAACATTTATGGGAGAAACGGTGTGGGTGGTGGGGAGATAAGAGAGATCTTGAGGTCTTGGAGGGGTTAAGCAACCTGCCCAAGGTCTAAAATTTCTCACCTTTTGTTTTGTTTTGTTTTAGAGACCGAGTCTCGCTCTGTTGCCCAGGCTGCAGTGCAGTGGTGTGATCTGAACTCACTGCAACCTCCGCCTCCCGCATTCTAGCAATTCTCCTGCCTCAGCCTCCCGAATAGCTGTGACTACAGGTGCACGCTGCCACGCCAGGCTAATTTTTTGTATTTTAGTAGAGATGAGGTTCCACTGTTGCCCGGGCTGGTCTCAAACTTCTGAGCTCAGGCAATCCACCCGCCTCAGCCTCCCAAAGTGCTAGGATTACAGGTGTGAGCCACCATGCCCGGCCACCAGTACTTTTTTAAAAACCATGTTTCTCAGGCATTATTAGCAAGGATTCCTTGAAAAATAAAATCCCACATTTAACCAGGTTTGGTAAAATCTGCAGATTAAGTAAGCCTGCATTGCACCATCTTTTAGGGCTTTAGATAGCAGGGAAGTCTAATTACTTCTAATTTCCCCAGATAAGGAGTTTTGCTTCTGGACGGCTGGTTTGATAGTCAACAGGTGGTCTTTGCTCCCTTCCAAATGCCTCAGATAAGGAGTTTTTGTCTCTGGGGCCTGTTTGGTGGTCACCAGGTGATTTTGCTCTCCTCAGAGACATCGTGGTCAGCTAGTTTAGTAGGAAAGCAAAAGAGGAACCCTCACATTTGGAAAAACTGGCTTCCCAAACCCAGTCCAATGTCCAGTTAGTGAACAACAGATCTAGGAGTCAGCTGCAAGTCCGGCTGATGGAAGTCCTTGCTTTTCTCTCCATACTGCTTCCTTGTGCAACCCTCTTTAAGTTTCTCTCTCTCTCTTTTTTTTTTTTTTGAGATGGTGTTTCACTCTGCTGCCCAGGCTAAAGTGCAGTAGTGTGATCTCAGCCCACTGCAGCCTCTACCTCTTGGGTTCAAGTGATTCTCCAGCCTCAGCCTCCCAAGTAGCTGGGACTATAGGTGCCTGCCACCATGCCTGGGTAACTTTTTGTATTTTAAATAGAGACTGGGTTTCACCATATTGACCAGGCTGGTCTCGAACTCCTGACCTCAGGTGATCCACCACCCACCCTTGGCCTCCCGAAGGGGTGGGATTACAGGCATGAGCCACTGCACCCGCTCCTCCCACCCTCCATCTTTTTTTTTTTTTTTTGAGACAGAGTCTTGCTCTGTTGCCCAAGGTGGAGTGCAATGGCGTGATCTCGGCTCATTGCAAGCTCCGCCTCCCGAGTTCAAGGGATTCTCCTACCTCAGCTTCCCAAGTAGCTGGGATTACAGTCACCTACCACCACACCTGGCTAAGTTTTGTATTTTTAGTGGAGACTGGGTTTCACCATGCTGGTCAGGCTTGTCTCAAACTCCTGACCTCAAGTGATGTGCCCACCTTGGTTTCTCGAAGTGCTGGGATTACAGGCATGACTCACTGTGCCTGGCACACTTTAAGTTTCTATGGTTTCTTAATATTGCATCAATCTTGACATTAGTCCCCTAAGGTCATGTAATATTCCCATCTGATGAAGTTGAAAAAACTGGGCCACAAGTAGGTGCAAAAACTTTTCTTGGGGCAGGCACAGTGGCTCAAGCCTGTAATCCAGCACTTTGGGAGGCTGAGGCATGTGGATTGATTGAGCTCAGGAGTTTCAGACCAACCTGGGCCACATAACAAGATCTCGTGTCTAGAAACTTTTCTAATAAAACTGGGATTTAAGGACAACTTTAATGAAATTGACTCTGAAATTGATTTATACTTGAAAATCAAACCTCAGTCACATTTTTTCTGCTGGGATCTTTCTAATTTACTCAGAGGGTCATTGTCTTCATCTTCTTGGCTCTGGATGTTTTGTGATGTTCCTTTGTGACAAAAAAAGACATTAAGGCCTGACCTCAATAATGGTCTGTCATCAGCAGAGATCAGGGCTATAGAGACCTGGTGGTTCAGGTTTGTTTGGTTTGCAAATGACAAAAGCAATTCTGAGCTTTGGGGGAAAAGAAGCCAAAAGAAAGAGGCAGGCAGGAAAGGAGCAAATTTATTAGAATAATGAGCAGCTAAAAAAATCTAGGAAATCTGAGGAATATTTACGTTTTGGGAGATGTGAAAATTCTTGGGAAATGACTCTGCCCTGGGAATGTCATCAGCAGAAATGTCTGGAGCCTCAGCCTCCTGAGTACCTGGGATTACAGGCACTCACCACCATGGCTGGTTAATTTTTGTATTTTTAGTAGACAGGGTTTTACCATGTTGGTCAGGCTGGTCTCAAACTCCTGAACTTGTGATCTGCCCGTTTTGGCCTCCCAAAGTGCTAGGATTACAGGCTTAAGCCACCACGCCTGGCCTATGTCTGGATCTTCTTTGAGTCACAAAACTTAGCTCCTGAGGGAATCCTATCCTTCCCTGCAAGTCCCAGTTCAGAATTCTAAATTCCCGGGAGAGAAAATCTGACTGGTTCTGCTGCCTGCCTCAGGTATCTACCTCTAAACTAGTCAGCTGTGGTGAGCAGCAAGTCATGCAGTTTCAGAGTAGAAAGGGCTGCCAGGATACACCTGCGTGGAGGAGACTGCCAGGCAGGATGTCAGGGCCCTAGCAACGGGAAATGGTCAACTCATGGGCTAGTAAAAAGAATTTACCAACAATCGTATAGGTTTGAAAAAGGAAAGTTTTTTAGAAAGGAAGAACGCTGCAGAGGATGCAGTGGGGCATCTCAGTGAGAGAGGACTGAGCGTGCTGTGGTAGATTTTTCTCTAGGAGCATTTGTGGACCTTAAGGCAGGAGCTTAAGGGTAATTTAGACATCAGCCACGCAGGTCTTGATGAATGATTACATTTGTAGACTTTCTGGTGCCTTAAAGTATAGCAATTCTAGTTACTTATAAAATATTTTTGGGGAAAAGAAATCTGGAACCAGATGCCCGCTTTAGATAATAAAGACGTCTAGTTGCCTTTTTTTTTTTTGAGACGGAGTCTTGGTTGCTCAGGCTGGAGTGCAGTGGTGGGGTGGACTACAGTGGTGTGATCTAGGCTCACTGCAACCTCAATCTCCCAGGTTCAAGTGATTCTCCTGTTTCAGGCTCCTGATTAGCTGGGATTACAGGTGCACACCACTATGCCCAGCTAATGTTTGTATTTTTGGTAGAGAAAGGGGTTTCATCATGTTGGCCAGGCTGGTCTTGAACCCCTGACCTCAAGTGATCTGCCTGCCTCCCAAAGTGCTGGGATTACAGGTGTGAGTCACTGTGCCTCACTGGGCCAATAAGTTTTAATAAAATGTTACCTATGGACACTGAAATTTGAATTTTATGTAAATTTCATAAGTCATAGAATCCTCTTCTGATTTATCTCAATCATTTAGAAATGTAAGAATCAATCTTACCTTGCATGTTATAGGAACATCGGTGGCAGGTCAGATGGGCCTTACAGGCTGAGTTTGCCCATCCCTGATGTAATGAAAAGTAACTTTAAGTTCTTCGAATGTTTCTGAATTTTCATTCTAAGATAGAGAAATCAGCAATTGAACAAAACATCTTTTCAAATCGGTTGCAAGTGGAAACTTCATTCAGCTGTTAGAGGAGTTAATTTAATATCTTCGATAGCAACGGCAAATCTGGGCATCAGTGAGTGATGTGGCCAATCTGCCTTTTCTTCTAGTCCTGGTCCAGAGGACATTGTTCAGTTGTGTTTTACATCTGCCTCCCTCTCAATGTGGTGTTAGCAATGTCTGGCTTCTTGGAGAACTTTTAGTTGTTTTTCTTTAAGTGGAATCTAATTTTCCTTAGACATTATTGTTACAACACTAATATATTACAACAGCATATATTAGCCTTTCTTGAATGATGAGCTAGATTCCCTGCTAAAGGCTCACAAACATGTATCTCTGAAGTTTTCACTTCTAGCTAAGAAGGTGGGTGCAAATACAATCCCTGTGTGATGCATGAGGAAATCAAGGCTTAGAGAATTGCACAGGTGATTGTCTTAGTTTGGGCTCTCTCAGAAATACAGCCTGAGATGAGGAGTCACCTGCAAGCAATTAATTAAGGAAGTGTCCCCAGGAAACACAGGTAAGGGGGAGGAAGCCAAGCAAGGAGCGATTTCAGGTGAAGTCCCAGCCTCAGCCTACTTTGCAGTGAGCCCTGGAGTGTAACTTACACCTCAGAGGTTGTCTCACCTCCAGGCAAGGTATGTGGGCTTGAGTATCTCCGCACCTGTCAGTCATTGGCTAAGGGACTGCCCCGGGAGGATGTAAAACTGTCCTACAAGAAGGTCAGGCCGAGGTGGCTCACGCCTCTAATCCCAGCACTTTGGGAGACTGAGGCAGGCGGATCACGGGATCAGGAGTTCGAGACCAGCCAAACTAACATGGTGAAACCCCATCTCTACTAAAAATCCAAAAAAATTAGCCAAGCGTGGTACTGGGCGCCTGTAATCCCAGCTACTGAGGAGGCTGAGGCAGGAGAATCGCTTGAACCCGGGAGGTGGAGGTTGTGGTGAACCCAGATCCCACCACAGCACTCCAGCCTGGGCGACAGAAAATGAGACTAAGAGCTGCAGTTCAACCCCCTAGTATCTAAGTCCAGAGTCTAGGGACTCTAAAAAAATTTGCACGTATTTATGGTATAGGTACGATATTTTGTTACATGCATAGAACGTGTAATGGTCAAAGTGGCCCCCAAACACTTGTCTGTGAACTGGTGTTTCCACCTCACTAGCTTTTGGATGAATGAGAAAATATGAGAGCATTTAAATTTTTGTTCTTCAAATTAAGGCCCTCCTAATCTTGGGGTAATAACCTTTCTTTTATAAAACAATATTGATACTAAGTTGGAAAGATCTTGTTTTGTTTTGCTTTGTTTTTTTTTTTTTAAATGTCATTACTTGGCAAAATAAAAAGCTGAGATAATATATCAGTTTATCTGAAGTTTTTTGTTTTTTTTTTTTCCTTTCGTCTAATGGTCCAGAAAACATGGACTATTAGGCTGCCTGGTTTGTAAAAGTTCTCAGAATATACTCGGAATTTTTCCCAAGTCTGAGAGCCATGGTTCTCAAGCATTCCAAGGAACATGAGTCCACCAAGACAGAGTGAAAAAAGGGTTCTGAAGCCAAATAAGTTGAGAACCTACCCACTGTAGCCTCTCCTAGGAGGAGTTATAATGTACATGGGTATATTAAAGGCTGATAGGCTGGGCACGGTGGCTCAAGCCTGTAATCCCAGCATTTTAGGAGGCTGAGGTAGGTGGATTATTTGAGGCCAGGAGTTGGAGACTAGCCTGACCAACATGGTGAAACCCCATCTCTATTAAAAATACAAAAATAAGCCAGTTATGGTGGTACATGTCTGTAATCCCAGCTTCTTGGGAGGCTGAGGCAGGAGAATCTCTTGAACCCGGGAGGCAAATGTTGGTGAGCCAAGATCACGCCACTGCACTCCAGCCTGGTCAACAGAGCAGGACTGATACGGTTTGGCTGTGTCTCCACCCAAATCTCAACTTGAATTGTATCTCCCAGAATTCCCATGTGTTGTGGGAGGGACCAGAGGGAGGTAATTGAATCATGGGGGCTGGTCTTTACTCTGCTGTTCTCCTGATAGTGAGTAAGTCTCACAAGATCTGATGGGTTTATCAGGGCTTTCCGCTTTTGCTTCTCTCTTATTTTTCTCTTGCCACTGCCATGTGAGAAGTGCCTTTCACTTCCCGCCATGATCCTGAGGCCTCCCCAGCCAGGTGGAACTGTAAGTCCAATTAAACCTCTTTTTGTTTCCAGTTTCAGGTATGTCTGTATCAGCAGCATGAAAATGAACTAATACAAAGACTCTGTCTCAAAAAAAGAAAGAGTCTGACAAGTCCTGCTGCAAAGACCGACTTAACTTAGTTTCAGCCAGTACCCTTTTGCTTTTTGACCATATTCACTAACCTTTTTGAACACATTTCAGGAAAACTCCAAGTCCTGGCTGAAGCCACTAATCTTGGAGCTTAAGGATGTGTTTTTCCTTGTTTGGCTTGTTAGCTGCTGAGATGACATTTTCCATGTTCCTAAACCCCCAGGGGAGCTCCAGGAGTTATAAATGGTGCAGGAAAAACAATGACCCAATTGTCAAACACTACTGTAATTTGGCGCCCTGGGAAGGGCAGGGACTCACATTTAGAGCTGGATCCAGGGCACTCCCAGCTGCCTGCCTGCAGTCCTGGAACCTGCAACTCACCCCCAGGAGCAACCATGGCAGAATGCTTAGACAAACAGTTATTGTTGGGCATGTTTTGGAAACTAATGTTAATGTCAGGTGAGGCCTGCAGGGGCCCAGCCCCAACAAGAGGGCAGTGATGGCCAGAGGCAGGGGAGAGGGATTGGAGTGTGAGTGTGGGGTAAGCAGTAGGAATTTACATGTCCTAAAAGTGGGAAAGTGTGGATGAGGTGTGCATGTGGACGATGGAGGGTGTATCTCTCTGTGCACATGCGTGTGTGCATGTGTGAGCATATGGAGGTCAGCTCCCGGAAGGTAAGGTGGGGACTTGAGGGTGGGGCCACCTCTGGAACCAGTAGGCCTATGAGAAAAGGGTCTCAGCCAGGAGTGAGAGTTCCTGCTTTGGTCAACCCCACCCTTACCTGGAGCTCCAGCCACCTTCACAGGCCATAGCTGCCTCACCCTGGACATGACCCTACCTGAACTCCCCGGAGCCTTTTGGAAGATGTATGAAATGCTCAAGGGGGACATGGACATTCCCCAAGAGCTCATTTCAGGAGCAAGGGAAGAACTCCTTGCACCATGCATGTGGGATTTGCATAGCTGACCACTTCACATCAACTGACTGGCCACTTCTGGACCACCACTGCCTATGAGCCCAAGGCCCCAAATTTTAGCCTGGCATTTGAGGCCCTCACCAAACATCCCCCATCCAAGTCCCAATCCTGGTTTCCAGAACGCCCTGAACTAAAACAGAAACTGAAGTGTTACTCTGGGCTAAACATTGGAAGTCTTTTACATCAAGTCAATGAGGATTCACAATCTTTTGAAATGGGCACTTTCATGATTTCCATTTTACAGATGAGCAAGTCAAGGCTCCAGGAGGTGAAACAACTTACCCAAGATGACACAGTGGCCAAGTGGTGTTTTGGCCACAACACAAACTCAAATCAGGGGTTTCCTGCCTATTCATACAAGATGCTCCCACTCAGAGGTGGTGGCAGACTCCCTGAGGTTAGTGTCTTTGATTTCCTGTTATGAAAGTGTGACTGTGCAAGTGACAGGAGACCCAGGTTGAAATCCCAGCTCTGCCCTTTCTCGCTGTGTGGCTTTGAGCTCATAGCACCTGTCTCTGAGCCTTGGTTTCTGCAATTACAAAATGGGGATGACTGTTTTCCACTCCAAGGGTCTTGACTGAGCTGGGCAATGTCTGAATGAATAATCATTAAATGTGCAAGCTGGTAGCATCCCTGGCCCTACGCCCACTGCATAGAAGGTGTTTAGGACTGCTGGCTTGGATTTTAGTCTATCCCTTAGCAATTTACATCACTTCTCTTGCTGCATCTGTAAAGTGAAAGCTGAGACTTGCTCTCCAACCAAGGTCTTTCTTCTTCCGTGAACACTGTCCAATTGCCCCCCTCTGTAACCCAGGCCAGTGCACCCCGCCATGCCCTGTACTTGGCACCACTTATAGCAGGGTTTCTCAACCCCAGCACCATGGGCATTTGGGGCTGGATAATTCTTGTTGCAGGGGGCTTTCCTATGCATTGGAGGATTTGAACAGCATTCTGGGCCTCTAGGCACTGGATGCCATTAGCATCCCTCAGTTGGACATTGCCAAGTTCCCCAGGGGGCAACATCATCCCTGGTTGAGAAGCATTGATTTATTGCAATCACTTTTCATTGCCACTTGTCTTCCCTGGAAATCATCAAGAATTGCAATTCCGGCCAGGAGAGGTGGCTCACACCTTAATTGCAGCACTTTGGGAGGCTGAGGCAGGAGGATCACTTGAGCCCAGGAGGTTGAGACCAGCCTGGGCAATACAGACCTCATCTCTACAGAAAATAAAAAAAAATTAGCTTGGCAAGGTGGCACACACCTCTAGTCCCAGTTCCTTGGGAGGCTAAAGTGGGAGGATTGTCTGAGCTCGGGAGGTTGAGGCTGCAGTGTGCTGAAATGGTACACGGCACTCCATCCTGGGCAACAGGGTGAGGCCCTGTCTCAAACAAAACAAAACAAAACAATAAAATTGAATTGCAGTTCAGGGCACCGGCCCCAGATTCAAATAGTCTGGGTATGAATCCTGGCTCCACACTTCCTACTGTGTGATGTACAGCAAGTCACTTAACCTCTCCAAGCCTCAGGAGCTTCATCTGTATAAGAACAACACAGCATTTGCTTCATGGGACCATGGTGAGGGTTAAATGAGATGACAAATGTCATGTGCTTAGCACGGTTCCTGGAAACTGAATGATGGGAGCTAGGACACCTGGGTGGGCTCTGGAAAGTCTCATTCTGGGCAAAGGTGAAGAGGACAGGACTAGAGGGACTTGAGAGGCCTTGTTCCTGCCACCCAGTCAGCTGGGCAGGTACCTCATCTGTGCCTGTGTTTCTGGTTACCAAGCACTTGCCCTGAAGCCTGTGCACAGAAGTTAATGAGCTGTTTAGTTCCGATTACTTGCAAGGTTTCTCTCACTCAGCTCAGCACCTGCTGTGCCTGATTGATGGTGACCCCGCAGCCACAGAAGACCACAAGCCAGAACCAGGACAATCAATTAGTTCCAGGCCCCAGGAAAGACTCTTCCTCTTCACATATGCCTGCAAAAGGAGAGAGGAGGATGGAAGGTTCTGGTATTGTCTCACACCGCCTCCCCACGTCAACACTCTCCCAGAACTAAATGTCAAATCTGGGCTTGAAATAGCTAATGCATATTGGTTGTTTATGCCAGGAATTGTGCTAAATGTTTTACCTGCTTTTAATCTGGACCACACCTCTCTGAAATGAATGTAATTATGATCCCAATTCTACAGTTAAAAAAACTGAGGTTCTGAGAGTTGATGTCATTGCCCAGTTGGGTCACCCAGCTGGTCTGAGTCATACAGCCCAGGACAGACATGCAGATGCTGTAGAAGACTTTCACTTTTTGCAACCTCACTTTCCCCTTGTGTAAAATGGGCCAACTCATACACCCACCCCATTTGAATGTGGTGAGTGGGAAGAAATCATACTTGTGAAGGTGGGTTGAAAAGTTTACAGTGCTGGATACCAACTGCTATTCTCTGAGAGAGAGATTGAGGGTGAGATAGGTCTGGATTAACTCAGCAGAAGCTGGCATTCTAGGGTGCAGTCGGTCACTCATGGTGGGGTTTGCTCTTAGTCACTAATGTTAGAAATGAACCATAGTTACACTTTATTTTCTTTTTTTTTGAGACAGAGTCTCACTCTGTTGCCAAGGCTGGAGTGCAGTGATGCGATCTTGGCTCACTGCAACCTCCACCTCCCAGGCTCAAGAGATCCTCCCACCTCAGCCTACCAAGTAGCTGGGACCACAGGCGCCCACCACCATGCCCAGCTAATTTTTTTGTATTTTTAATGGAAATGAGGCTTCACCATGTTGCCCAGGCTGGTCCTGAACTCCCCCTGAGCTCAAGCAATTTGCCTGCCTTGGTCCCCCAAAGTGCTGGGATTACAGATGTGAGCCACCATGCGCAGTCCAGTAATAAATATTCAAACTAGCAACTCATATTTTTAAGAATACTTACTAGGTACTGGTCACTGCTCCAAGTACTGGTGTTAATTCATGTAAGCCTCACAACGTTGGGAGGTAGGTCCTACAGGTACAATAATTATGCCCATTTTACAGATGAGACAATGGAGGCTCAGAGCAGCTAAGCGACCTGACCTGGGCAATATAGCTTGCACATGGCAGAGCTATTTAATAGAATTAGACTCCAGACCTGTCAATCTGCTCCCTTCCAGTGTGTGCTGAGAAGGACTTACAGCAGCAGCTCCTCTAGGGAGGTGCCTGGGAGTTCCCGTCAGATTTGCCAGATCGTCTGTTTCTCCATCTTCAGTTATTTTGCTGTTGAATGAGTTGACTAGTCCCAGCTTCACTGGTTTTCCAGGTCAGGTGAGATCTTGTTTCATAAAAGCACTTCATAAAGTGGCTTTTAAAAATCCAAGGTACTTAGAAGTCTGTCATGCTGTGTGTGGCCCCAGGAGGGCTACGAGCTTTCGGTCCTGACTTTGGGGTCAGCCAGTTACTTCATCCCTTTGCACGCAGCCTCCCCATCTATAAAATGGAATTGCATGGCTGTGGGAATTCATATGGGCAAAGATCACATGCTCAACGTGAAGAGCCATGGTCTTGTGCACATCTGTGTATATTTACACATTCACACCATATTCATCCCTAGGGAGAGAATGCATTTTTGCCCAACTGGCTGGAAGAATACTTGGCCAGACTGTGGTCATCTGGATTATAGTGCAACAAACATTCACTTCATCTCTCCTCCCACTCTGCGTGGAGTTTACAGCCCTGTCCTATTGAAAGGCTCAGTCATTTGACTTGCTTGGACCAATGAAATGTTGGTGGATGTGGTTTGAGGTGATGTTGTGTCTGTATTTGTACAGCTTAATTGGCTTGGCTCTTTTTTTTTTTTTTTTTTTTTTTTTTTTGAGGCAGGGTTTTGCTCTGACACCTAGGCTGAAGTGCAGTGGCACATTCATGGCTCACTGCAGCCTCAACTTCCCAGGCTCAAGTGATCCTCCCAGTTCTGCCTCTTGAGTAGCTGGGACTACAGGTGAGTGCTGCCATGCCTGGCTAATTAATTTTTTTTTTTTTTTTGGTAGGGATGAGGTCTCATCACGTTGTGCAGGCTGATCTCAAACTCCTGAGCTCAAGCAGTCCACCTGCCTCAGCCTCCCAAAGTGCTGAGATTACAGGCTTAACCCATCATGCCCAGCCTGGTAGGTAGACCCAACCTGGAATTGCAGACCCATGGGCACAAAGATAAATGTTAGCTGTTGTAAGCCATGAAGTTTGGAGGAGGTTTGTTACACAGCATTACCGTGTCGATAGCTGGCTGATACACTGGCCAATGTCATAATTCAAGCTTCTTTCTATACAGCAGACAATAGAATTCAGACCTGTCTTGGCGGCAGTGCAATGCAGTAATTCTCAAATTCTTTATTGGCATAAATAATTCAGACATTGGTTTCTCACTAAACATTGCACTAAACACAAGAAACAAGAGGCTTGCCGGCTCAGAGGCACACAAACCGTCCAACAGCCCAAGTTAGAAATACTTTTTTTAGAAGTGTAGAAAACTTTATAAATGATTCTGTACAAATATACACAGTGGACCCTCCATCCATCTGGACTTTCTTTCCTGGATGGCATCTGAATAGAATGTTCCTTCTCAGCAACAAGACATTGGCAAGAAGTACGAAAGAGAGAGACAGAGACAGAGACAGAGACAGAGATAGAAACGGAAAGGAAAAAAAAGAAGTGGCCCCAAAAAAGAAAACATGAAACCGCCTTCTTACATCAACTCATTCTGCAACAGTCGACACAAACAAACGTGGAGAAAAGAATATGGACCATCGGTCCGCGTTGGTCTGTACAAGAATTAGTCTTTATATATATAATATATATGTATAATATTTATAGGTCTATATACTTTGTGTATAGAAAAAGATAACAGCATAATTTACATATAGAGAAAGCCTTTTTACAATTGAGGAGTTTTCCTAAGATCAGTAACTTCAAGAGTAGTCAATCAAATTAATCATGCGTTAAGTCTGTGGAGTGGATCCCGGTTACAAGATCAAGTCTTAGAGAGAGAGAAATGAGAGGCTGGGGTAGAAATGTCGACCACCTAAGTTTGGGATCTTTTCAGCCTGGTCCAGGTATGCATCAAGGCCGCAGACCTGATGTGATCGGCCTTATCTGCCCCAGTGAACTTCTGCTTTGGGATCTGCAGGAAGAATGTTCTGTTTCTAGGAGGACGTTGGTGGGGTGGGGGCTTGTCTTGCCAGAGACTCTCTCTCACCCTAAGAGTCTGATCCTCTGCCTTATAGATGTGGGGAGGGGGTGTCCTTATGAGACTTGGGCATCCCTCTCCATGTTCACCAGGACACCAGCATTTAAGTAAATGGGTAACACCCACCACCCCACTATTCTAGTCTCTATTTTTTCAGAAATGTCCCCCTAGAGGTGGGATTCCGGGGGAAGTTCATTTGGGTGATTGAAAAGAAAAGCCACATTTATAAAGCACCTACTGTGTGCCAGATATTGCATAACATTATTGACATTCATTATTTCATTCACTCCCTCCAACAAATTCAAGGGTTAGTGACATAGTAAGCACTCGTGAGCTGCACGAAGCTAAGAAAATTCAAGGAATACTCTGAAGGGACTGCTGATGCTGAGACAGTGTTGGTGAAATCATTATCCATGATAGAGGGTGGCTCAAGAAATGCAAATTGAGTCAAGTTGAAGCAGATAAATAAGCTTCACTAATCTGTAGTAGCCACATACACCCTGGTAGTCCAGCGGTGAGCAAAGATGCTTTGTTTTCTGTCCTTCAAACCCTGACATATATTTATAGGGACACCAAACACACCATTCCACCAACAGGCCTGATACATTATTTCCCACACTTCAGGCTGTATTGAAGACTTGGCCTGTGGCCCCCTATGACCGCTAGGTCTTCTTAAGTCATTTCTATAACCGGCATTTTTCCCATCACACCTGTAATATTTTGCTGGAGACCCTCAGTGTAGGGCCTTTCCATAAATACACTTCCACATTCATGCATGACCTCAACACTCCAGGGGCCTATTCATAGAGTGATATGAACTGTCCGAGAAACAGGACATGGTAAGACTTCTGAAGGGTTTTTGGTGTGGCAAGACAGATCTGGGGGCCTCAGAGAAATCAGAGACACGGGTTGTAAGACTTGATAGAGGGAGAGTGAAGCAAAAGAGGAACAGGAATGAAAACGCTTTAGAGAGAAGGGTTGGTGGCCAACCCATCTATAGCCAAGATGCCCACGGACTTCAGGACCCAATGCAGGGCACTAAGAAATAGAGACACATCCTCCACTGTGTGAAGACAGGCAGAGACAGAGAAATCTGTAGAGCCAGAGAGGGACGCAGAGCAGGCCTGAGATGGCCTAAGTACTGGTCTGACTTCAGCAAGCACAAAACCCTCCTCAGACATCTTCCCCCACAGGACACCAAGGCTAACAGTAGGGACCAGAGCATGCTGGAGAGAGAAGTCAAGATCTCCACATCTGAGCCAGGGTACCCTCTGTTTGGAGATGGAGCCTCCAGCCGCCCCAAATCAGGCTTTGGAGAAAGCATGGAAAGGCAAGCAAGTGCCAGGGGGCAGGCTTTTAGCCACTTGCAGTTACCCTCAATAAATCATGATCTTGCCTCTGAGTCCACACATAGACTGTTCCTTCTGTCTGGCACACTGTTCCCTACCATTCTACTCAAATTCCAAGACATGGTTCAGAAGTCTCCTCCCCTGAGAACCCTTTCTGGAGGGTCCTTTTCCAGGTTGGGAGCTCCTCGGGGGCCTTGGGACCCTACTGGAACTCCTCCCGGAACTCCTCCCTCTCTTCCACTGGACTCCTAGTACCATGAAGGCAGCAGCCACTTTTCTCCATTTTTTCCAGAATCACAGGAGGCACTTAATAAATATTTACTAAATGACTATATAAAATGAAGATTTGGGGAATGAAGGGATAAAGGTTACTCAATGCTGGGCTCTGCTGAGAGTTTAGTGAATGTGGCTGGGGATATGAGCCTTTGAAATACAGGGAAGATTTTCTTAGAATCCTTTGGCTGTTCAACTGGAGGCATTTGAAATCTACCAGTGTACCCCAAAATAGGGCTATGGTGGAACTAGAGAACGTGGCACAGAAGCAATGCCTGGTGGAATATGGGACAGCTATGGGAGCTCATGGAGAACAGAGACTCCAAATTGGATGCCATCTTGGAAGTGGACGTCAGAGAAGCTCAGGTGACACTATGCCTGAAATGCTACCATATGGGCTTCCAGCCTCTGTGCTCCAAGGCTTGGGGCTTTATGAGGATTGATTCCCACAGCAAAGTCGGGGTGTGTTTTGGTGGGGTGGGAAGTACACTATATGATATTCTTTGATCAGTAGGGACCACAGGGGTCCTCAGGAGGAGAAAGACTTCTGAAAAGAAGGAAGAAGGGGCCAAGCAAAGATTTATGCATCTCACAGTTGTGCAGAAGCCTGACCCCTGAAACAGGGAGACATGTGGAGCTGACTTGAACCTGGCCTAAAGCCCAAAGAGAAGCCTCTTAGGTAGACCCAACCTGAAATTGCAGACCCATGGGCACAAGGATAAATGTTAGCTGTTGTAAGCCATGAGGTTTGGGGAAGGTTTGTTACACAGCATTACTGTGTCGATAGCTGGCTGATACACTGACCAATGTCATAATTCAAGCTTCTTTCTGTACAGCAGACAAAACAGAATTCAGACCTGTCTTGGCAGCAGTGCCAGCAGTAAGGGCAGCCCCTCCCTTAATGCGCCAGTCCAGCCAGGACTGTCAAGACAGCTTTGAAGGGGTAAGGTGTGCAGTGCTCCCTAGAAGCCTGGCTAGGAGGGAAAGGGGGCCGGGGCACAGGGCCTTGGTGTGGCAGGTTAAGTACCTTAGAGTACCTTGATGCCTATGCTGTAGCTACCCAGCAGTTACTTGAACTTTCATAAGTTCATATGTACCCATTTACAAATTATTACTTATAACACATGTAGAAAAATAAGCAGAGGAAAATGGCTAGAATCTGATAGGACCAATACATTACATTAATTGTCCAGGACGCACTTAAGCTGCCAATGTTCCAACCTGGGCAGGGCTGTGTTGGGGAGAGGTTGACCCCATCAGGGGCAGAACCCCAGCCAACTTAATTGTCTCTTGGAAGGTGTCCCAATTCCCAAAGCAATTTTCCGAGATCTGGTCTTTTGCAATGCCCGACTCTTCCTCTCTGTTCCCCTTCCCAATCCTGGGACTGCTGGAAGCCCCAAGGATTTAATTCTAGGGGTAAAACGGCCAGACCTACAGAGGCCATCCTCACACACTGCCTGTCTCCATGCCCGAATCAGTCACATGGGACTGCACTGAGCTGCCACATCTTGTCCAGACTGTGTTGTTGCTTCATTGCTACCAGAGACAGCCATTCTAACCTGGCCTGACTTCTTCACAGTGAACTGGGAATTGGAAAGAAGGTGGAAAAGGCCCTTCACTATCTGGGAACTTTCCTTCCTGGGGAATACAGAGGGGCTTTCCCTGAGTAGTCTCAGAAAGCAACACCAGGATTGCCGGATGCAAGTCTCAAGATTTCAGTTCAGCAAGAGGATCTGCTTCCTAGGAGGGCTGTGGAAGGATGGAGAAAATGATTGGAGGTTTCAGCTCCTGTCCATGCAGATGGTGAAAGGCAGGTCCACATTTTCCTTACCTAGACAGCATTCAAACCACTGGCGATGCTAAACAGTGCTTTAAAAACCTATTTCCCTGCTGTGTTTACTCAAGGAGTCTCCCCCTTGTGTTTTTCTGTTCCCCTTTGATTTCCTTTCCCCCATGAAAGGTTGCAGATGGCAGGATGCTGGATTTGAATCCTAGTGGTGTGGCCTGGAGACAACTCAGGGGACATCTGGCAATGTCTGGAGATGGTTTTGGATGTCACACTTTGGATGTCAACTGGAGGCATTTGAAATCTACCAGCGTACCCAAAAAAGGGCTGTGGTGGAACTAGAGGATGTGGCACAGAAGCAATGCCTTGTGGAATATGGGACAGCTATGGAAGCTCATGGAGAACAGAGACTCCAAGTTGGATGCCATCTCGGAAGTGGGGGGTCAGAGAAGCTCAGGTGACACCATGCCTGAAATGCCACCATATGGGCTTCCAGCCTCTGTGCTCCAAGGTTTGGGGCTTTATGAGGATTGATTCCTAACAGCAAAGTCGGGGTGTGTCTGGGGATGTTTTTGGATGTCACCAGTACCGGGTGCTACTAGTATCTTGTGGGGAGAGTTGAGGAAGCTGCTTAACATCCTACAATGACAGTTGCCACCTCAAAGAATTATCTGGCCCCAAATAGCTCAACAGTGCTGAGGTTGAGAAACCCTGGCTTTGAATGATCATCTCTTCCTCCTTCTCTTCTTTAGATCTTGACTTAAATGTCACCTCTTCAGAAAAACCTTTGCCAACAGCTCTCCACAGTAGCATCCTCTCCCATGTTTCTGGTCCCCCGTGGTTTGCTTTCCATAGATTTACATGAACTGCAAATGTATATATTTGTTGTTGGCTTGGTTCTTGTCTTGCTTCCCCATCGGGCTCTAGGCTTCAGAATAAGGGAGACTTTGTATCACTCATCACTGAATGCCCAGGGTCTAACACATAGTAGATGCTCAATAAATCACCCATTGAATGAACGGTTGGTGAAGAAATAAGCCTACAGAATTCCAGACAAACCCAGAATGCTAGTATCCATGTGAAGACACAAAGACCTTTCTTCTACCTTGATCATCCCGGCGCCCATCACTCAGAAGAGGCCTCTCTGGTTATTGTCAGCCTGAATTTATTTCCTCCTGATATCCTGGTACCAGCCTTTCCAAAATTCTCACTGTAGTGCTGGAGGTCAGGGTATTTTTAAACTAGAAGAACTAGCCAAGCTGGTATTTTCTTTTAAGTGGTGGAAAAGAAAAACTAAGATTTGTTTTTAATCATTAGACTTTCAAATCTAAGAAGGCGCGATACAAATAGCACGTTGGCATAAACAATTGCTGCCCGCTCACTGGAGGGAGGGAGCCGTTCTTCTGAGCTAATTTAAGCCGAATACATGGCAGCTATTTTTCATCTCTACAATTGTGAAACTATTTCCTCAGTTTGCAGTACAGGGGAGATATTATCTGGCAGAAGGTAGATGGGGGGGTAAATGAAGAGGAGAAGGAAAAGAAGAGGCAGTGGACAGAAGATACTCCCAGCCACTGAGCTGGTGATTAGAGGCATTTCAAGAACTCAGGAGTAGAGCTGGTGGTCCACCAGGACCCCAAGATCTTATCTGGGTGGAAACTTGATTTTGAGCCTTCCATTCACGGAAGAAACCAAAGAGCAACTGGAGTCAGGCTCCTTTTCCTGCCCTTCATATGCGACATCCCCTGACTTCCCAGAAGCCCAGATTGAACTGCAGAACTTTAAAAAACCTCCTCAAGAAAGAAAAGCCCTTGCAGCTCTCTGGCACACCACCATGCACACTGTTATTCCTTAAGGCCCCCATATGCCACCACTTCCAGCCCAGCTGTTACTAGACTGGGGGTAGCATTCAGGCCTTGTGGTGAAGCCATCCCAGAAGATAAATGATTTTTCTCCAAGCAGGCAGATTACTGAGTAGGATCATACACACAGTCTTAAGGACAGAATCTTTCTTTCTGCAGTTTCCAAGTTCCCTAACTGAGAAGAGACATCTGTAGGGCTCTGCTAGGCTGTCCACCAACTACAGCCCAAATGGCTAGGCTTCTGGAAGTTTCTGAGTCCTGAGTTCTAAACCTACCTCTGCCTCTTAGAAGGGACCTGACTTAGGGGAGTTTATTATAGCCTTCCTCTCTGGGCCTCAGATCCTGCTTCTTCAAAAGGTGGAGAAATGTGAGATATGGGAGGGGCATTCATGTCCATTTTAAGTGGTAACTCAAATGCCCGGAGGCTACATCTGTGATCAGTGGGAAGGCATGCTGTGATAGACTAGCGATGTCTGCCAAGAGTACAGGACGGGATGCTCGTGGTAGATCTGTTACATATTTGTACTGCTTAGACCAGATCTTCATCCTTCTAGATTTTTTAGATAGAGATCCTTCTAGATCATCATTCCAATGACTTGGTTGAAGATGAACTCAGGGGAAAACTTTGCTAAGCCATCTGAGGGTGTGACATCTTATATAATTTTCACATTGGCTTCCAAGCCATGGTATGTTGGAGAAGCCACCAACACACAGCAAATTTGACCCCTCCATTGGAAGACATCCATCAGCCAGAAGTGGTGTTCTTGTTCATGGAACCACTGCTCACATGCATAGAATCAGGGTCTAAGCTACCTTTCTCATCTCCTAGCAGGGTCTATGAACGCTAGTGGTCAGCTTTTTTCAGTGGGCCCGTACATTGACATTGCCTCCTTCAGTACCAGGTAAGGTATCAAGTTTCATTCACAGAGGTTGACCTTGTTGGAGATTCAGAAACAAGCCTGGGAAAGCTTGGGAAGAACAGCCTCCTATCAGCCATTTAGAAATTCAACCACACAACAGTGTCTTAAAAGTTCTGATAAGTCCTGCAATCAAGAAATTAGTTTCATCTTATTTTACATAAGCATTTCCAATGCATACGTGTCCCAGGACCCTTTCAGTAATGCAATATGCAGCTAGTTTTCCATGAAATGAAAGGTCTATGGAACACATTTGGGAAGCAAGGTCTTACTCAGATCAGGCACCTTCTAGGCAGAGTCCATCTCCTCCAGCTTAGTCCTCAGTGGAAGGAGGGCAGCCATTCTCGACCCCATGAGATGAATCCTTCATATTCTTGGTGTTAGAAAATGAGAGCTGCATGATCCCAGTGAGTGGGAAGGAAGGGCCCTTTCCCACCCTGGAGAGGGAAGACCACTTACTAATGGATGCCTCTCGGGAACACAGGACCACAGTTCAACGTCCAGCGTGAGAGGGACGGGATGGGAAGCCTGGAGCAGGGGTGATGGAGGGAGCCAGGAGGGGTTCTGCCAACCCAGATGCACATTTCCTGGAAATCCGGGCTGCTGCTGGCAGCCTGTCAGTTTGAGAACATAAGTGCAAGCTTCCGCTCAAACTCCCAGGAGGGTCCCTGCTGGCCCCTGCACCCTCCCTTCCACAACTTCCTGCTTTTCCTCTCTCTCTCCTGGTTCCAAGTTGCCAATAAGTCTCAGAGGCTGGGACTGTAACATCCCCATGGGCAGCTGGTCATAAACTCCTCAACCTGGGAGTGGGCTCCTGGAAATGGATGAGCCCAGTGACTTGTTGTTAACACATTGGCTCTGTAATTTGGAGGCTGTTTTTTGCCTCTGTACCACAGTTGCCCTGTTGAAATGAGAATAAGACTACCTATCTCCCAAAACCATCATAGGAATTCCAGCCTGGCATGTAGTTAAGTGCTCTGTGAGCAGAGGCTGTTCACGGTGGATCATTACTCTGCCTCCTAGGGTCTAGACATCCTGGGTCACCTGACCCAATGGGTCGCTTTATAAGTCACAGATATTAAGCCTGGCAAACTGGCTGGGCACATTGGCTTATTCCTGTAATCCCAGTACTTTGGGAGGATGAAGCAGGGGGATTGCTTGAGACCAGGAGTTAAAGACCAGTGTGGGCAACATAGCAAGACTCTGTTTCTACAAAAAGTAAAAAATTGCCCGGGCATGATGGTGTGCACCTATAGTACCAGCTACTTGAGAGGCTAAGGTGGGAGGATTGCTTGTGGCCAGGAGTTCGAGGCTGCAGTGAGCTATGATCATGCTGTACTCCAACCTGGGTGACAGCAAGACTCTAACTCTAAACAATAACAACAAACCTAGCAAACTCATTGGGGTTGATGTGGCACCCACAACACAGTCTGGCAAAGGGGAATACTGATACCACCCTGCCAATGGTGCCCTTCTAGCTCCCTGTGCCAGGGCCTCATTCTTATCCAGCAACCCTTTCTGTCTGCATTCTGTAAACATTTTTTGAGCACCTACTATGTGCCAGGCACTATTAAGACAAGTCCAGGAAGCCACTAGGACTGCAGATTTTCCACCAGCTTCCTGCCCCACTACCGGTTTCAAAATTAAACTGGTAACAGAATGGCCATGGATTGCAGAGCCTTGAGAAGGGAGTCTGGGATTTGGGTTAATATCATAGGCACTGACCAGAGAGGACAGAGGTTCACTGTGGCTCCACATTCCAGATCCCAGACTGACATTTGCTGCCTGTCACTCCCCTTGGAGTTCAAGGCGATTCCCTTTCAGGTGTGTGCAGGTGAGGGCGAGGTAGGGTGGGAGGAGGCGCGGCTGGGAGCCAGGGAAAGTGGCTGTGTGAGTCTGCCTGGGAACTTCCCCACATCACAGGAAAAGCCAAAAAAGGAAACAGCAAAACATAGCTCATCAAAGTCCACTCCTTTGTCAGTGAATGAGAGTATAGAAAAAATCAGATGCTGTGTCACCAACCACTTTGGATGGGGCTATGAAGCACACTCGGGGGTCAAGTGACAGTTTGCTACAGACAAGCGAAATACACACAGGCTGTTCCCCTACAGCTACAGAACTGAGATCCCAGCTTCTGGAATTCAGTGATGGGAGATGTTGATTGTAGTAAGCTTGGTAAGCATGACAGCAACAGCCTGACCTCAGGGACCAGGAATTCTGGGGAATCTGTCTTCCAGGGGACCTGGGTGCTACAGTGGAGGGACGAGTCAAGGCACAAGAGAAAATGTCTTAGAGGGTGTTATAAGTTGAACTGTGGTCTCCCCAAATCCTTCCCCCACCAAAAAAAAAAAAAAAAAAAAAAAAAAGACACATTGAAGTCCTCATTCCTAGTACCTCAGAATGTGACTTGATTTGGAGAAAGGGTCATCGCAGATATAATTAGTTAAGATGAGGTCATACTTAAGTAGGGTGGGCCCCTGATCCAATATGACTTGTGTCCTTATAAGAAGATGGCCATATGAAGATACGGACGCACAGAGAGATGATGAAGGCAGGGATTGTACTGACACGGCTGCAAGCCAAGGAATGTCAATGATGACCAGGAAAGCACCAGGAGTTAAGAAGCCACCAAGAGGGATTCCCTTACAGATTTCAGGGGGAGCATGGCCCTGCTAACACTTTGATCTTGGACTTCCAGCATTCTGATGGGTGAGAGATGATATATCTGCTGTTTTCAGCCCCCAGTGGGTGGTGGTTTGTTGCAGCAGTTCTAGGAGCCTCACAGAGGTTAGGGGGGCTTGGGGATACTGGTGGGCACAGTGGAACAAGACCAGCCTGTGGGGGATGGATGGGTGAAGTGAAGGTGGGCACAGGATGAGGACAGGGAGGGCACATCTGGGGACTCAAGATTGAGAACCAGTGTGGGGAAAGAAAGCCAGGGATGGGAGTAAAATCACAGAGCCTTGGAAATATCAAGCGTCTTTGTTATGGACAGAATTGTGTCCTGCTCAAATTCTCACGTTGAAGGCCAAAGCCTCAATGTGACTGGACAAGGAGATAGGGCCTTTAAAGAGGTAATGGGCTAAAATAGGTCAAAAGTAGGACCCTGATCTAAGAAGACAGTTGTCCTTATCAGAAGAGGAAGAGATACTGGGGATGTGCAGTCACAGAGGAAAGGCCACATGAGGTCACAATCAGAAGGCAGCCATCTGCAAGCCAAAGTGAGAGGCCTCACCGGAAACCAACCCTGCTGACACCTTGATCTTGGACTTCCAGCCTCAAGAATTGTGAGGAATAGATTCATGTTGTTTAAGCCACTCAGTGTGTGAAATTATGTTATCATAACCACTTTAGCAAATTATGAGTCTTAAAGTCCAGGGAGTCGATCTAGCTTTCAGGGCCTGAATTGCCTCCATATCACACATGCCAAATAGTCAACATCTGCTCCACCCTCTCCAAAGAGAGGGAGTTCTCTACTTCCTGAGGCAGCTGCTGCATCCTGGGGCAAGCTGGCCTTCTTCCGCTGAAACAAGATTTTTCTCTCACCCCTCCAACTTCCCCCATGGCTCCTGTTCCTCCCCTGACAGCCATATCCAATCCTCTCTATCAAAGGTTAGTGAAGTTAGGAAAGGGCCAGATTGTAAATGTTTTTGACTGCGTGGGCCACAATGTCTCTGTTGCAAATAGCCAGCTCCATCACTGTAGCACAGGAACAGCCGTGGTTGCATAAATGGAGAAGTGACTGTGCTCCAATAACATTTTGTTTATTGACATAAAATTTGAATAGTATAAAATTTTCATGTCATGAAATAGTCTTTTGATTTTTCCTCAACTAAAACATGTAAAAACCATTTGGCAGGCTGGATATGGCCTATGGGGGATAGCCTGCAACCCTGGGTTGATAATGATTGGCCTGAGTTCTGTGTCCACAACTTCCTCCCCATACCTTTGATGAACAGGCGTAGGTGGGGATAGGAATTGTGGAAGGTGAGAGAAGGCTGGTTTCGTGTGTATGTGTAGAGGGACATGATGTGTGTATATGGCATAGGAGGTGAGAAAAAGGGAAGAACTAGGTTTCCTGGGCACAAAAGTCTAGTGATCAATATCAGTCAAGGGTTCTATTGACTGACAATCCAAGGTAGTTGTGGAGACAAGTGGATGGGGTGAGGATGGGGGTGGGGGGTCCCTGGCAAGATGAAAATTTTCTCTTTGATCAGTAAAAGGAATACCAGGACAAAACGGATCTAAGCGATGATTTTGGGTTTCCAGCTTGGCTCTGGGGATGGGGACACAGGGGCATGTTCCCACACAGGAGACCAAGAAGAAAGATCCTTGGTTTTATGAACAACCTGTGTCCTGGAAGAATTAGGTGAAATTTATGTGCAAATCCACATGCCCTTTAAAGAAAGCTGAGATGTTTTTCTCTGCAAAGCCAAGGCTTCCTGGTGAATCTTCACCCTGTGGACTGGTCCCCTTGGGAAGCCCGTATATATAAGGGTTTGCTAAAAGCAAGACAGACTGGAAAAACTTGATGTTGAGTCAGTGACTTATGTGTACTGGGCACCTGTGTGCAGCTGTGATGGGATAAGGGCAAACACACAAATCTCGGCCATGTGGATTGTATAGAATGAGTTGAAAGCAAGGCTGGAAATTACAATGTAAAAATATACAGCCTCTTTCCTCTTTTCTCCCCCCTCCCTGCATAAGATGAATATAACCTCCTCCCAATACTTCCTCAGTGAATAAAGATGGAGGCCAGCAGGGAAAGTAGTGGTTTGGGTTTTCCTAGATTTAAATGTGTGCAAATTAGAGCTGGACTTTCAACAAGTCAGGGCAGTGTATAGGGAACAGGGGAGGGTAGGGGTGTCAGAAAGGGACTGAAGGCCAGGAGCCTGGCCTGGCTGTAGCAGAGACCAATGCAGGTAGGGACGGAGTAAAGAAGTGGGGAAAGATCGAGAAGTCAAGAGCAAATGACACAGATTCGGGGATGGACCCAAGGAACCTTGTTCCACAAAGGGCTGGGGTTTCTCCCTGGATCACTCAGGCCCTATCAGTCCTTAATCCCAAACCAGTGCTCATGAATGAATGGAAAAATCAACCGTTAGAGACCATGCTAGGCCTTGCCAAAGGCTGTGGTTGGACATTTTACTTAATTCTGGAAACAGGAGAGGCAAGGATGAGAAGGTGCGTTCTTGTGGACATTTCAGCTGCAGGGTAATGGACCCTGGCTGCCTCTTCCCTTCCTCGTATCCTCTCTCTTGGCACAAAGGAACATGACAAAGACCGGAGCCCGTGGACTCAAGAAGTCCTGGTGTGATGGAAGAGAAGGGCATGATTGGGTTTCAGGCACTCAGTAGGCTGCTGGGCAGAGCCAAGGCAGGTGCAAGTCCAGGCCCAGGACTGGGACACAGAGTGTTGTGTTGGGATGGGGAGGTGTCCATTGACAAGTGCCAATCCCAGCAACCCCAGAGTGGCTGGGGCTCAGGCAAACATATACAAAATGCCTCCAAGACACACACACATGTCAAGCCAAGAGCCACAGATGTCCCCAGAAGAGCAATGTCCACTTAGGAGCAGCCCAAGCCAGGGTCTTTAGTCCTCTGATCCCAGACAGCTAGGAGTGTTGGAAAGGCAATCCAGGAGGGACCTCTGGAAAACATAGGGGTCTCCCCTGGCCAGGCTCCTGGGAAGCATGACTGGTCTCATCATTCTTCCCAGTTTGGAAGCAGTTTTGGCCCCCAGAGCATGAACCAGTCTGGGAGCCACCCAAGGTGGGGAAGAGATCCCCATAGGTCTGTTTGGATTTTGAGAGGAAGGTCAGGTAGCGTTTCTGAAGTTCCAGTTCCTCTCTTTGGCTCTCTAGGAGGGAGATGCCTGGATAGGTAGCAGCTACAAGAAAACTAAGGCCCAGGGAGTGCCCAGGAAATACAGAGGGGCTGTGGACTACCCTGGGCTTCCTGTTCACTGCCCAGATGCCCCTGCTATTGCTGTGCTTGGGGACAGATTTCCCTTTTGTACCAGGTCACATCCAGGGGGTCAGGGCTTTAAAAACATGAGCAAATGACCCAGAGGCTCTCCTCTCCCATCACTCTGCACGCCCAGCCTGCTCCTGGCATCCTTCCTGCAGAACGCCGGTGGTTTCCCCAACACGGTCAGGAAGAGTCGCTGGCCCAGGCTGGGAGCAAGAGGAGGGAGGGAAGGTGGGCACTGAGGGAACACACACAGGTGAGAACAAAGGCTCCCAATGGGGAAGCCACTTGAGGACCCTGCACCAGGCTAGAGTGGAGAAGGTACAACCTTAACAAACACCCTCCCTTTGTGCTCCCCCAACAGGACTCCATAAGGGTGAAAAGCAGGGAAATCTTTTGCAAACGTGTAATCATATATACAGTCACATAACCCAACGTGGATGTAGTCCAAGGACCCGCATCCACCAAGGTGGGGGGATAAGCTTCACTGGTGTGAGTAGTAGAGAAGAAGGAAGAAAAGGAATGTCCTAGAACTCCCTACCCAGAGTCTGATTCTCAGGGCCCAGACTTCAGGGGGTGCCCTGAATGACGGTGAGCTCTAAGGAGCCCCCAGAAGTCATCTTGGTTTTCCAAATGGCAAGGAGGTGGGGGCAGTGAGGCAAAACTGGGGGAATAGGTCCCCCAGAGAGACCCAGAACTCAAAAGACGTTCTAACTTTCCTACTGTACTTCGGAGCCCTATGCAAAGGTGCCACACACCACGACAGGTTTGGGTTGGGGTGTCTGAAAGCATATATTTCCAAAGGAACAAGCATAGCTACACCCCCAGCCTTCCCTACTCGATCTTGGCTCAGTAGCCTTGACTAAGCTGGCACTTGGCTCTGTACCCCCCCTTACCTTCCCAGATCACACAGCTGGAACCCACCACACAGACACAGAACAACTGAGGGGTGCCCCATCACTGGGACTGTCTGGCTCTTGCTTGTCAAGGTGAAACGAGAGTGAACAGTGTTGTACACACAGACACACACACACATAGCCCGGTCTGCGAGCCCGCCCACATGGGGCCTCCTGTCCTAGTCCCATAGCCCAAAGGCACCACATGCAGCCAGCAGTGCTCCCATTTGTGCTGTTTCCCAGGCTGTGCTGATCAATACCACATCACCCTGGCTGGTCCGGTTCAGTCCTAGCTCGGGGGTTCCCAACCCTGCCCGAGGAAAAGAGCTCAAGTCTGAGGTGCAGGGAGGCTGCTGAGCAGTCGTCCAGTGCTCCCAGGTCGGTCAGGGTCAGTGCCCTCTGATGCTGAGTCTCTGGCCTCCGGAGCTGGCAGAGGACAGAGCAGGGAGGGACAGGTGATGGGAGCCCAGGCAGCTGAGTGCCGTCCCGGAGTCCAAAGGTCACAGCCTGGAGCAGGAAGAGAAGGGAGAGAGTGGTGAGACGTCACAAGGATATGATGATGTCATCTGTTGTGAATGAGCACTCTCTCAGAGGGCCAGGTGGCTTGAGATGAACTGCTCCTGTCTTCTGCAAGATGAAGTGGAAGAGATTTCTGCTGAGGTCTTACTATGTGCTGGGTTCTGTGCCAAATACCACACACACCTGATCTCATTGAAGCCTGAGACGAGCCTGCAATATAGGCTACGAATATTTTCACATATGAAAGTAATCAAAGATGAACTTCTATGATGAAATCGTACAATTTCACAGATGAAAACACTGAGGCTTAGAGAGGTTAGGTGTTTTGCCCAAGCGCACACTGCCAGGAAGCAGTGGGGTCAGGATTTGAACCCAGAACTTTTCCCACTTGGGCAAGGACTAGGAATGGTCAGTCATCCAGTGTGTGGAGCTGGGATGAAGCTCTGTAACAGCTAGAGATGCAGGAAGAGGGCGTGGGACTGGGACCCGCACCACAGCCTCCTGCTATGAGCAGACTTTGATGTCCACTGCAGCCAGAGGAACTCATTTATTTTGGTCAGCACTGTATTCTCACCCTTTGAACAGTGTCTAGCACATAAAAGATGCTCAGCACACATGGGCTGAATAAAAAAAAATGAATGAATGGAAAATTCCATTGAACCTAACATCCCATTGTGCTAGACCACAAGTTTCTGGTCCTCTGTTTTTTTTTTTGTTTGTTTTTGTTTTCAGCCCAACTCCACAGTAAAATATATAAAATGAAGCCTCCTGCCTTCCCCTTCAACCAGTACACTTTAAGTCCCTCTCTTCAGTTGAACTGCTACCCTCTCTTCTCTGGCCCCTAGGAGAGCAGAGGTCACTGGGTTGTGACCCTAGAGTTTTGTAACACCAGGCACTGCTGGGTCCTGCCTGGAGCTCCAACACTAACTTTCTAACTTCCCAGCACTCCTTTAGCTGGGCAGAGTTTTTGCTTGTTAAAGCTTCCTTCTGTCTGTTTTCATATCGAATGCATTGTAAATCCTGCCAGGCTGCCAGAATAGGGCTCATTCTCCCTCCTGGCAGACGACGGCAGCTGAGTACCTGCTATGTAGGAGGCACCTGCTAACCAGGTGCTCTATCTGTGGCCACATGGGACAGCACTTCTGCTAGAGCTGTTTCACTGCTGTCACCTTTCAGAGCATGAAACTGAAGCTCAGAGAGGCCAAGTGACGTGCCCAAGGCCACACAGCTATCACGCAGTGGAGTGGGAATTCCAATCTACATCGGTCTGTAAAATTTATGCTCCTTCCACTGGTCTGGGGAAAGGATAAGCCCCTGGGGGAAGAAGAGATTCCACCCTCCAGGTTCAGCAAGTTCAAATGGCAGGGGATTGGAAACCATCATTCTCAGCAAACTGACACAAGAACAGAAAATCAAACACCGCACGTTCTCATTCATAAGCGAGTGTTGAATGATGAGAACACATGGACACAGGGAGGGGAGTATCACACACTGGGGTCTGTTGGAGGCAACAGGGGAGGGACAGCAGGGGGTAGGGAGGTTGGGGAGGGATAACATGGGGATAAATGCCAGATATAGGTGACGGGGGGATGGAGGCAGCAAACCGCATTGCCATGTATGTACCTATGCAACAATCCTGCATGTTCTGCACATGTATCCCAGAAACTAAAGTGCAATAAAAAAAAAAGAACAAACAATTATAAACCACCAAAAAAAAAAAAAGGCAGAGGAAGGGAGTAAAAAAGAGCCTCCTAATGTCCACAGCACCCAGGGACATCTGCTCTTCAAGACGCTGCCTTGGGGATCTTCATGGGAAGACTGACAATGGCTATGGTACACCACGCACACAGGTGGGAGTATCTGTATCTGTGGGTACTGCCTTGCAAGTGTGTATATACACATCTTCGTGTTCCATGCAATGGGATTGTGTACCTGTGTATGTGCCTGAGTCCGCCTACATACACAGCCTTCGGTGAAGGGGTGTACGTTCATGGAACGTTCTTGGGTATGTATGTGTGTGTATGTATAGATCTGAGTGCAGCTGTGTGTGGATGAATTTGTATAGAGGTACGTTTTTAGGTACTGCTCCTGTGTCTGCATGTGTGTGAGTAATTGAGAGTGTCTGTATGAGTGTGTACAACCACGCATACCTGGGAGCAACTGGCAGAGCCATGGGGAGCCCTCAGTAGCCTCATCTGGGCCTATCTCCCTCTTACCTTCTAGAGAGCTCAGTCATGGAAGCTGGGGCTGGCGAGGAAGGTCCCAGAAAGAGATGCCACACTCATTATCTCAGATAGAACTACCCATCTCCAGCCAGAAACAAGGGGGAAAAACATGGTCTGGGACCTCTTATGAGGAAGCCAGAGAGATACTTCTGCTAAGAACCTGAGAGCCTTTCCTGCTCTAGTGTTCGTGCAATAGAAAATGCTAGAAGCTATGATCTGCCATGACAGGGGCAAGGTGCTGGCTCAGAAGAAAGAGTTCCTAAAAGCAGGGCCTCGTGGAAGGGCACTCTGAATACCTGCCATAAAGGGGGCTTGGCAGGTTCAGACATCGCCTCAGTGCATGATGCTCAGACTCATCAGGGCATCAATCTTCATCAGGAAGATATAAGCAATGAGAAACCCAGGGTAGCTACTGAAACCAAGACCCCATATGACAGACTCCAGGACCCAAACCCCAAAACAGACTCCATTGAACAGAAACCTTGTAGAGAATGTGGTTGCTGAAGGTTGGGCACGTGGATAGGACCTTGTTGGGAGAGGAGTAAAAAAGGTGCAGAGAGGATCAAAAAGATAACAAAGGCCAGAGGACAAGGCAGTGGGGAGAGATGCTAAGGGAGAAAACCTACTCTGCAGACTTCCAGAAATGTCCAGGGTGAGACAGGCGGCGGTTTCGCTTTGGCAGTTTCTCCAGCATGTCCATGAGCTTGGTGAAGGTAGGTCTCTCTTCTTGTTCAAAGGCCCAGCAGAAGAGAAGAATGTCCTAAAAGAAACCAATGTGTGGTGATTACACATAAAAAGGTAACTTCTTGATTACTCTTTGGCATCTCGTTGGGTCTGCCCATTTGTCCACTCATCTGCCCCATTTTCATATTTCTCCATCATCCATCCATCCATCCATCCATCCATCCATCCATCTATCCATCCACTGTCCGTCTGTCCGTCCATCCGTCCATCCATCCATCTATCTGTCCATCCATCCATCCTTCTTCCCATCTACTTTCTCAGCCCAAATAACAACTAGGTAAGCTCTATTGTAGAAGGTCTAGGATCAGCAATACTCCCCAAAGAGTTTCTTGACATTTTCTTAAGAGGAAGGATAAAAGGGAATCCTGGGGCATCCATCCATATCTCAATACTATAAGAGAACTTCAAAGTCAGAGGAGAAAAGATACTTTTAGTAATCTCTTCATCACCTAGGTGCAGGTAATTCTTAAAAACATACAAGGTAATTACTCCTTCTCTGGCTTATCTGTCTTCTGATCAAAAGAGGATTCTTCCTGCTGTTTTAGAGGAAGATTGTTAATATTAATATATACCCAGGCTTCTCTGTTTCCATATGTCTTGCTCTGAGTTAGATAATGCCTTAAAATTATCATGTGGATGCAAATAAAATTAGAACCATTAATATTTGTTATGTTTTAATTAATATCTTTAAAAAAAATACCAGAAAAAGAGGGATATATTGGTTCTACCTAACTCAGCAATCCATAGTTAGGAAAAACCTGACCATGTGTTACTGTGCCCCTGGTGGCAGGTACCTGAAATTGCAGGCACAGTGCAGCAACCTTGCCTTCAAAGCTTCAAACTTCTATCTGACAAGGTTGAAATGCATATTTTTTTGGTCACCCTATGGGAAAGCATTTGTAACCTTAACACATAGTAAAAAGAAGGCCCATGAGTATGTTTGTGTCTCCCCTCATCTCCCAGGTCTGGCCCTATCTTGGGACTTACCGAGATTTCTTTTCCCATGCCGATCTGGCTGAGGTTGGGTTTCATGCCTGTGCCCATTTGCCAGATTATTGCCTCTGCTGGTTGGGTCTTGAAAGGCCACTCCCTGGCGTGGAGTTCATACCAGATTGTGCTGTTGGCAGAGGTTGTTAAAGTGGTGTTAGTGTGGTATGTCACTCGCATCCCTGTACCCACACCCACCCAGCCAGCCTCCTGGCACCCATTCTTCTCCCCAGTTTCTTCCTCATGGGGTTGGTATTTTGCCACGTGGGACACATCTAAGCTTTCTTAATGTCTTATAAGTCATATTTATCTCAGGATACCTTCTAATGAATAGTTAAATATAATGTGGTTAGGATATCTGTCCCTAATTCTACTTGCAATGAATCTAGGATATCATTGCAGATAAATAATTAGGGATACAAAAATTTATTTATAATGATATTCTCTAGAGCATTATATATAATATTGAAAAAAGAGGAATAACACAATTGTCCAATAACAGGAATTAGTTAGATGTATTATGGTAAATCCATAAAATAAAATGAAATGCTGTATTATTATTAAAACATTTCAAAGAAATCTTGCTGACATAAAAATGCTCAATATATAATCTTAAAAAGCAGGATATGAGACTGTATGTAAGGTTTGAGATTGTTCTTTTTAAAACCACTATAGAGGTATGAACAAGAGAATACAGTAAAGCATAGCAAAATGTTAACAATAACTCTTGGTGACAGATTAGGATTGTTTTTTATACTTGTTTTTTTTTTTTTTTTTTTTTTTTTTTTCCCCTAAATATAAACCATCCTGCGGAATGGTGGAAAGAAAAAAAGAGATTTGAGAGTGACTTGGGTTCACACGGACTTGGGTTCAAGTCCTGATTCTAATTTATACTAGCAGTAAAATAGGGTAGGTTTCCCGGGTAGGTCACTTCACTTTTCTGAGTGCAAGTTTTCTTACCTGATAAATGAGAATAATGATAACACTGCAGTGCAAGGATGTTTACCTGGGACTCTGAATGCCAGATCAACTCCAGGCTAGGATTATTCTAGATATTTACTACATTATCTTCTGTTTCATAAATCATGACATTGCAATTAATGGAGAAAGGATTGCTCCAATGAGTAGCATATGCCATGGATGGGGTGATGAGTCAGGTAGTGCATAAGTGATGTTGTGAAGTGTGAACAGCAGTGAGGACTCCAGTGGATGAAACAGGATGCTGGGGTGTCACTGAGCTGTACCATGGGGACAGGTGTCAGTGCTTTCAGCACAAGATTCCCCAACTTAAGAAATATCTGAAACAATCCTAGAAAGTGATATTTCCTCCACTCTAAGATAATTCATGTAAGTTTGCTTTAAAGAACACAAAGCACTCTGCTGTCCTTTTCACTGATGAGAGCACTGTGTCAAATCAGCTATTACTAGGGTTTCACTTCTTAGTTACATCTTCCTTCTACCTGACAACCTCATACCGCTGAGATGGAGAACAGGTGGTGATGCTCAAGTGTTGGGATGTCAAATTAGATGGTCAGAAAGCTCTCAAGAGAAGGTGCTAGAATATTATAGTTATCACAATAAATAATAATGCTTATTGAGTTTTTACTCTGCACTAGACACTATTCTAAGTTTTTTGCTGAGGGAGATCTATTAAGCATGTCTTTTTATTCTGATGCTTTGACTACTCAGGGCTTTGTTGAACCTGGAGGGTCTTCCCCTTCCAGGAATAGCCAATTCCTGGAGATATTAAAGGGCTCACCTGTGAGCGCACCTTTCACAGGCAAACTAAATAATCCAGAGCTCATACTTACATTACCAACTACCTCTTTAATTGGGCTTTCAAGCTCTGGGCCAATATTCCCCAGTCCTACAGGCCAGAGCCCGCTGAAATTATTCAAACAAGCGAATCCTAAACCTTCTTACCCTGCCTCCCCCGCTCCTTCCCAAGGAAACCACAATAAAGGCTCTTCCCAATGTTTTCCAACCATTTCCTCTGCCTCCAGACCCACCCTGGTGCTGCCCCCTGTGGACATTGCATGGTGTGGCACGTCCCCCTCTAGAACTGTGAGTAACAAACCATCTTTTCAATGGCAACTGTCTCCTGATCTGTTGGCCTCATGCTACCTCAATAATAACAAACCCTACACTTTAAAACAGGAGGCATTATTATTAACATTATCCCCCTTTCATGGATGAGGAAACCGAAGTCCAAAAAGGTTATGTGTCTTTCCCAAGATAATACAACAAAGAAGAAGGGCAGCCAGAAGTTGAACTTAGTCCATCTGACTCCAGGATTGTGCCACTGGCCAATGTGCTATTCTAGGAAGCTTAGACTCCATCCTATTTAAGAGTCCTTTGTCATCAGGAAAGTGCATAATTTGGGAGATGCAAGCTTGTAGCTGGTGATTGGAGTCTGGTGAAGGAGGCATAAACAGACTCATCCACCACTCATGTGAAAGGGGGAAGGGTGTTTTGAGTTCTTCCCTGTGCTGGGTACCTTACAAATGTTTTCTCACTCAATTCTTAGAACACCTCAGTGGGTTTATTATCCTTGATTTGCAGTTGAGAGAAATAGGGCTTTGAGTGGTGAAATAAATACCAAACCCATCAGGGCTCCATGGTTAAAAGCTTCAACTCTAGAGTACAAGATATTCCAGGTGAATATCAGCACCATCATTAGTCACTGTAAGGCATGTCACTGAGCCATTTGAAGCCTCAGTTTTCTCATCTGTCAATTGGGAGCAACATGGTATCTGCTTCAAAGGGTGCTTATAAAAATTCTGTGAGACAGTGCACATAAAAGGCTTAACATAGTGCTCAATGCTCTTTAAAAAGTTCATTTTTGTTCTAAGTCATTTCTGAGCACGAGGTTCCCAAGCAACAGGATGCAGCTAATTGGCAGGAAACCCAGAGCGCCGGGTCCTTCGGAATTCAGCAGTGTCAGAAATAAAAGCCTCATTAAAACTTTCTTTTAAATCCAACTTTCAAGAGAAACTCACTTTAAGAAAAAATAATTGCTGAAGATGAAAACTTTAGCAGAAAACCAATTACACTGGTACATTTTGTTAATCACATTTTTTTTCTTTTGCTAAATTTGCACTAAACTATACCAACTTAATTATTGCAATTTGGTTTCAGATAACAATATCTAACTAGATAAAGATTTGGGCATAAACTAATCAGGCCGACTGACATCCTCTAAAGGGGCCCAAGCAACAGATGTTGAGAATTCTGATCTTCCTGAAAACGTCTCCTCGGGGTTTTTCAGTGAACACGCAGTGGGGTCCCTTATCCAAGGATAAGTGTCGCTGTAACATCTCTCAGTGGTGCTAAGTCTAATTGCACTCATCTGCAGGCCTCCAACTTTCCCAAACAGCACCCCCAGTGTTTTCTCCCCAGCCCTTGCAACCACTCTGTGGATAAGGTTAGGCAAGGATTTGCATGGCCATGGGAGCCTACAAGCTTTTCTGGCTGTACCTTCTCAGGGCACTTTGCCCTGCATCCTGGGGCTGTGTCCTGGGTCCTTCTTCTTCTTCTGTACTTCCAAAGACTCCTCATTCTGTCTGTGACTGCAGTTACCTATTTGCTGACAAATCCTAAACTCTTCTTCTGTATACTAGACGTGTTGAGGCAGCTGCGTTTTGGTGGCTCCATTTGTCATCTCCAAGACAGCTCAAACTCACTGTGTCCAAACCTGACCTCTTTGCCTTTCCGGCATACCCCAACCCTGCTGCACCTCCATGGTCTCCACCTTAGTGGATGACGCCACTCTCCACCTGGTTACTTAAGGCAGCTATGTAGGCACCACCCACATTCAATCCATGATCAAGCTCTGTTGCTTCCACCTCCTATGTGTGCTTCTGATGTCCATTCTCAGCTTTCATACCCACAGGCTCTGATTCAGCGAAGGCTGCCAGCATTTCCTTGTGTATTGGACACCCAGCCTTCATCCTCTCTTTCTTCATTTCATTCTCTACACAGCAGCCAGAGTGATTTGATTGATCTAAAACTCAAATTAGGATTATGTCACTCCCCCCACATCCAAAGCTTAATAACCATCAATGGCTCCTTAGTACACTGAACATGAAATGAAAACGCCTAACTCAACCTCTAAGTCCTTGCAGGAATGACCATGCTTCCCTTTCTAGTCTCTTATCTCACCACACCCAGCCTAATTTTTTTTCTGACTCTTCATTCATCAGCTCCCTTTCCTCTCCTAACCCTTCTACATATTCTTTCATGTGGGAAAAGTGTTCTCTTTTATTTTTGCACCTTTTTGCACATTCTTTTGATCTGGAATGCCTCACCCTGCCCTTGTGCTCAACCTTTAACTTAGGCTCAGGATTATCATCTCCTGGGAGCCCTCCCTGCCCTCTCAGATTGGATTTGATTCCTTTTTAATTCCCACAGTCCTGTGTTTATTCTCAGAATAGTATTTATCATACTTTGCTAAAGCTGGATGTCTCTTTATCTGCCTTCCACTAGAAAGAGAGAGTAGGGGCGTCTCATGGTTTTAAATATGTTCATAAATTCTTTGATACTCCATTATGTACAAGATAGAGCTTAATTCTCTTCCCCTTAGGTGTGGACTGGATTTAGCAATTTGCTTTTAACAAACAGAATATGATAGAAGTGATGATAAGTAAATTTCTGAGACTAGATCATTAATGACAATGAAGCTTGTGGTCGCCATGTTGTGAAGTCATTTAAGCAGCCTATACATAGGCCTAACGCTTGAGGAAGTGAGGCCTCAACCAACTGCCACATGAGTGGGCCACCATGGAAATGTATCTCCAGCCCACTGAGCCTACAGATGAAACCACAGCCCTAGCCAACATCTTGACTCCAACTTCATAAAAGCCCATTCAGAACCACTCAGTTAAGCCACTCCCAAATTCCTGACCACAGAAAGTTGAGATAAAAATGTTTTAAGTGGCTAAGTTTTGGGGTAATTTGTTATGTATTAATAACTGATACAAGACTGAATCTTGTATCCGCTGCATCTGCTACAATCCTAGCACATAGCAGGCAGCCAACAAAGAACTATTGAATAAGTAAATGAGTTGGGTAACTTGTTACGTACACATAATCCATTAGAAACCAGGCACACAGGTTTGTTAGGGTCATTCTTTCTACTATATCCTACTCAGATTCCTCCATTCTCACCCAAAAATCCAGCCACCTTGACCCTGTAGACAGGTACACCCTGGCCCTTCCAAAAGCATTGAAAGACTCGATAAGTGCCCCTCTGCCCAGGCTGTGGCTCTCAATGGCTAGGGCAGGGCCCACTTACCCAAGGGCAAAGACGTCAGAGTGTTTGGAGAAGGGGAGCTTATCCTCCTCTGTGTCGGGGGACAGCTGGCGGATGATCTCCGGTGCCAGGTGACATAGCCAACCATTCTGGATGCGCAGTTTGTCCTCCCGCCTGGAGAAGCAAAGCACAGGATGAGCTCTGTTTCATAGCCCAGGGAGGACCGGTCTCCGTGGCACTGACCACACGTCCCTGGAGCCATCTCTGCTGGCCTTCTTGCTTCCCCCATTGACTACTGCCTGACCATCTACTGGAGTCTGAGACCTGGTAGGAGGTGCAGGGAAGGCTGCTCTAAAGAAACATTCAGGACCCAAACCATCATCAAATCCCATTGCCTCTGAGGCACCCACCTTCTTGCCCATCTTCATTCAATAACATTGTGGATTCTTGTTATTCATGGCAATTATGTTCTATAAAGTCACTGGAACATGGAATTAGCAGAACACTGAATCATTCATTGCTCCTGGGGAAAGAGTACACATGCACACATTCCTCATATAGTTTATAATTTTAACTCCTAAAAACAACTTATCCTAATAGATTCTGTTTTATTTTACATAATAGACTATGGGGCTCAAAAGTGTTAAGTGACTTGTCTGAGGCAGCCCTACTAACAGGTGCCAGAGTTGGGATTCAAATCTCAACCAACTGGCCCTGGAGCTACGGCTTCTTATGCTACCTGGTGCTGCCCACTCTGTCTCAACCTCCATCCTCCAGAGTTATCTGTATGAGGCTGAAACAATGAGGCTGAGCATCCTCTTGTTTGACCTAAGCTGGGAACATGTGCATCAGGCAACTCAAAGTTTTCCCCACTCTGTATGTCCCTGAATAACTGTGAAAGTGCTGTGAGTGCTGATTTGGGGGATTACAAATACATTTCAGTGAATCCACAAATAATGATAATCCACTGTGTTTTGCCATCACTTATAATGCCTAGATTTTGTGCTTGGCATGGAACAAGACCAACAAGGTCCCTTCCCTCCTGGAGCTTGCACTTTGGTAGGGAAAGGAGACAACAAATGAATTCAATAAGTAGGAAAAACTAAAGATCATGATAAGCATTGTGCAAATAATTAAAAGACGATGTATCCAAGATATGACAGATCTTACTGCAGGTAAACTGTGAGCTAAGATTTGCATGACATAAAGCATCCAGCTACATGGACAAGGAGAATATTCTAGGCAGAAGGGGAAGCTAGGACAAAGGTCCAACATTGGCCCCATTCAGGGTATTCCAGAACCCTAAAGAACACCAGTGTAATTGGAACACATCATCCCATCCTATGTATCAGTATACATAACCAACTCCTTGCTGATGGGCCTTGGGTGGGCAGTTCCCTTTCACCATTATGAACAATGCTGCCAGGAACATCTTTGGGTAGATACTGGCAATATCTCCCTTCACCCACATTAACTTATTCCTTAGGATAAATTCTTAGATGTAGAAGGAGGCTGGCTCCCTTCTTGCACTGGAAGTCCTTAGCAAGGCAGAGCTTTCCATGTGGGACTGAAATCTAAGCAGACCCCCTGTGAGATCTTCACTGACTCAAGACTCCCAGGAACTGGCTCATTAACACAGGGGAAGTGAGCAGTCACGGGGAGAAGGAGGTACATATCTTGAATCATCAAAACTGAAGTCATGCAGGATGACAGCCTCCAGCATGAAGGTCTTTGTGGGGACCTGAGGCTGACTAGATTCTTCCAGGAAGGGTTTCTGAGATGTATAAGATGTGACATGTTGCTTCTTCAAATGTGCTCATTCATATCCCATAATCATGATTGTTGCCATATCTAAACACCTTCAAGAGCAGCACTGTGCAACAGAACTTCCCATTATGACAGAAATTTCCTTTATATGGTCCATGTGTCAGCCACTAACCACTGTGACTATTGCGCACTTGAAATGGGACTTACAATTGAAGAACTGAATGTTTATTATTATTTTTTTATTTTAGAGACAGGGTCTGCTGAGACAGCCTGTTACCCAAGCTGAAGTGCAGAGGCGAGATCATAGCTCATGGCAGCCTTGAGCTCCTAGGCTCAAGTGATCATCCCATCTTCAGCCTACGAAGTGGCTAGGATTACAGGCATGAGCAACTGTACCCTGCTAATTTTATTTTATTTTTTGTAGAGATGTGGTCTTGCTATATAATCTTGCTGTGTTGCCCAGGCTGGTTTCGAACTCCTAGCCTCAAGGGATCCTCCAGTCTCAGCCTCCCAAAGCACAGAGATTACAGGTACAAGCCACTGCTCCCAGCCCTTAACTTTTCATTTTAATTAAAGTTAAATTTATGTAGCCACATCTGGCTAGTGGCCACCAAATTGAATAACACTGTTCTAGATTATTATAGTCTAAGAAATGCATTTTTAACTTAAATTTATTTGAATAGGTCACTCTTTAGTGTGGCCATAAATGGAGACTAGTGATTTTCTAATACACTTTAAAATTAAGATAGAAAATGTTTGTTCAAGACACTTTGCAAAAGAAGACATCGATGAGGCCAAGAAACATATGAAAAAATGCTCATCATCACTGGTCATTAGAGAAATGTAAATCAAAACCACATTGAGATAACATCTCACGTCAGTTAGAATGACGATCATTAAAAAATCTGGAGACAACAGATGCTGGAGAGGATGTGGAGAAATAGGAACACTTTTACACTGTTGGTGGGAGTGTATATTAGTTCAACCATTGAGGAAGACAGTGTGGCGATTCCTCAAGGACCTAGAAAGAGAAATACCATTTGACCCAGCAATTCCATTACTGGGTATATTCCCAGAGAATTATATATTGTTCTATTATAAAGACACATGCACATGTATGTTCATTACGGCACTCTTTACAATAGCAAAGATCTGGAACCAACCCAAGTGTCCATTATCGATAGACTGAATAAAGAAAAGTGGCACATGTACACCATGGAATACTACACAGTCATAAAAACTGATGAGTTCATGTCCTTCATAGGGACATGGATGAATCTGGAAACCATCATTCTTAGCAAACTGATACAAGAACAGAAAAGCAAACACCGTATGTTATCATTCATAGGCAGGTGTTGAACAATTAGAACATGTGGACACAGGGAAGGGAGCATCACACACTGCAGTCAGTAGTGGGGGCTAGGGGAGGGACAGCGGGGGGTAGGGAGGGTGGGGAGGGATAATGAGGGGAGAAATACCAGATATAAGAGATAGGGGGATGAATGCAGCAAACTACCTTGCTATGTATGTACCTATGCAACAATCTTGCATGATCTGCACATGTACCCGAGAACCTAAATTACAATTTAAATAAAAAGCCATAAAAAAAAAGAAAACATTTGTTCATGTCCTCCTCCAAATCAACTTGCAGATCATACCTTTAGAAACATTGGGTGGAGGAAAGATCCCTGAATGAGGCTCCAAGAATTTGTGGCTCAGGGTTCCAGTGCTGCAGTGACATTCACTAGCTGGGTAGGGGTTGGATGTGTCCCATACATGCAGTTCTTTAAGATCTCTTTCATTCTCCCTCCACCCTACACATGAAGGTAGCATCCATTTGAATATATTCAACTTTTTGTAGAACCCAAAATAGGGACTGTAGGAAAGGAAGCAAAGCTGGGTCACTGCTGCAATCACAGCTCTTAATTGTATTTGGATGGTGGCTTACCACAGGTATCCCACTTGGGACACTAGCCACCCATCCACCTCCTGCATTCCCAGGCTAGAGGCAGATGGCCGTGCATGCAACAGAAAGCAATGTGGCCAGGCAGACATCATTAAATTTGTTCTAATTTAGGATTTCTCAACCTTGGCACTGTTGACATTTGGGTCCAGGCATTCTTTGTTGTTTTGGGTGGGGGTGTCCTGGGCATTTAGCAGCATCCTTGGTCTCTACTCACTAGATGCCATTAGCACCCACTCTTCCCCCCATCATGACAACTAAAAACGTCTTCAGACATCATCAAATGTCCCCTGGAGGGGAAAAATCGCCCTGGTTGAGAATCGTTGTTCTAATTTATACAAAATAAGGAAATGGTCCAAATTTCAGTGTTTCAGCATTAATAACACATGACTTGCTCCTACATTCTACACAAAAGACATGATACAACACGTCCTGTGCTGGAAACTACTATCAAACTCACTAGCAAACTCTTGAGTCTGCAGAGTTGAATGAGCTCTTGTTTCTAGAATCAGGGATACCCACAGAGGTTGAAGGCTCTATCTGTTGCTTACTAGCTATGGAACCTTGAGCAGACCCAAATTTCTATTTTCCCATCTATAAAATGGGCACATTAATTTGTACTTCACAGAGCTGTTGCAAGGATTAAAATGAGACGCTGCATGGCACAGGACTGTGTCAGCTGCCAGAGCCACACAATCACTGGACGTAATTATTACGTGTGTGTGTGTGTGTGTGTGTGTGTGTGTATGTGTATGTATCTTGAGGACTCAGAAGTGCAATTGAGACTAGAGCCCACAGTAGAAATGTCCTCCATGAAGGTTTTTGGCATAGGCCAGCCAACATTCTCCTGCAATGGCTGGGCCATTGAGGGTTGGTTGGGTTGGGGTGCTTCCGCCAAAGGAAAGCTTCTCTGCTCCCATCTCTTTGCAAACACCCCTGCCACCTCTTCCTGACTCACGGGGTCAGCAGATGACTGCCATTTTGGGGCCAGGGCAGGAGGTGGAATGGTGGCCATGCAAGAGCCATCAGCCTGGGGTGGGTGTGGTGGGGGCCGGGAGCCAGGCCTGGCACTGACACCCTGGGGTGCCCCGTTCCCATGGCAGTGGGCCCACTGGTGACAAACCCAAATCATCTTCATTGTGGTTATTATGATTAATAACAGGCTTTGGGAGGCTGGCATGACAGCACTGGTATCTAAAACGATACTTCTCTTGACGACGGCGGAACAGCTGTATGCTGGGGTCTGTCTGTATGTGCAAAACACATGTCACTGGGCTGCCCATCCCTGCCTCAGGCTGGGGTGGGGGGTCTCCCTCTGCTGGGCACCAAGGGCTATCTATACCCCAAGCTCTAACTGAGGGGAGGAGAGGAAGGCAGGTAGCTCCTGCTGAGTGCCTACTTGTTGCCAGATTGTCCATCCCGCTTAGTCCTCATAAGCCCACAATCTGACGGCTCTCATCCTGTTCTGTGGATAAGGAAACAGAGGCTCAAAACATTTAGGTAACCTGTCTAAAGGGACAGAGCTGAGATCTGTTTGAGAACAAGTCTTTAAAACCCCAGAGACTAGGCACCTCACCCTAATTCTACAAGAATTTCTGGAGAGAACTATTAAAAAGTAAAGCCCAGCTGGGCATGGTGGCACCTCTGTGAGCCCAGCACCTTGGGAGGCTGAGGTGGGAGGATCGCTTGAGCCTGGGAGGTTGAGGCTGCAGTGAGCCATGATTGCACTGCTGCATTCCAGCCTGGGTGACAGAGCAAGAGATCCTGTCTCAAAGGAAAAAAAAGGGCAAAACCCTAAACTAAGCTTGTCATTTCTATCCCATTTAATCATTAAAACAGCCTTATGAGGTAGGTGCTATTAGTGCCTGCCCCAACTCCCATTTTACAGATGAGGAAACTGAGGCTCAGGGAGCCAGGTGTGTGTTAAATACAAACAAGTTTCTGGAATCTAACTCAAGGTTTTATAGACTGAATTGTGTATCCCCCAAATTTATTATGTTGAACCCCCTAACTTGATTGTATTTAGAGGTAAAGCCTACAGGGAGGTGATTAAGGTTAAGTAAGGTCATAAGTCTGGGGCCCTAATCCAATAAGGTTGGTGTCCTTATAAGAAGATGAAAGACATCAGAGGCCTCTCTCTTTCAGGGTGCAGAGAAGAGGTCATATGAAGACACAGCAAGAAGGTGGCTGTCTACAAGCCAGGAAAAGAGCCCTCACTAGAAGCTAAATTTGCCAGCACCTTGATCTTGGACTTTCAGCCTCCAGAACTGTGAGAAAATAAATGTCTGTTGTTTAAGCCCCTGTGTCTGGTATTGTGTTACAGCAGCCCAGGCTGACGAATACATGCACTCCCTAAATATTTATTGACTGGCTGAGTGAGTAATGAAAGAGGGAACTTCCAGACCTATCTCCTGAGAGTTGACCTCCCCTGCTTCCTGCAATGCCCAAAACCTGGCCAGCTCCCTTCTGTCTCCACTTCTATAATTCAGCCCCCAGGCTGTGTATCAGGGCCATAGATGCCCCTTGTTCAAGGGGTGTCTTCTGGTTTCTGGTTGCTGCACTGGGGGCTCTAGGCTGCAATGGGCAGTTACTGGAGATACCTTTTCATAAACATGAGGGAGTAAACTGACCTGGACCACTGCAGGGGACCTTGTGGATCCCCAGAACTACACTGGAGGTATTCATAAATACTGAGGCAAATCTATTACCTGGGAATGGTTCCGGGATTCACGGGGCACCCCAGAGTTCCACCTCCCTGTCATGGTTTGCAACATGCTTGCTTTGGTGGAACTCAGTTGCTACATAAGAAGTTTGGTTATCCTGAGACCACCATGGTGTGAGGAAGCCCAATAGTCATGCAGAGAGGCTGCATGAAGAGGAAAAAGCAGGGGGATGAGAGAACCCCATCAGCCCCCCAGATGTTTCAGCCAGCCCAGTCCAGCTGTGTGAATGAGGAAGCCTTCAGTTGTCTCCAACTTCAGCCCCCATCTGATTGCACCTCAGGACAGACAAACTGAGCACAAGAGCTCAGCTGAGCCCAGTCAACCCACAGAACCATGAGGGATAACAATAACATTTTAAGCCACTAAGTTTTGAGGTGACTCATTGCACAATAATATGTAACTGGAACAACGATAAAAGCACAAGAAGTCATTGATGGCTACTTGTGGGTAGCTGGGAAATGTGAACTTCTTGCTGGGAGATGTTGCTGAGGGCATTCCCTGGGTTTGTGTTGAAATCCTGGCTGGAGCAGGGGTAGGAGGGGCTGCCGTCTGGACAAGGAGGCCAGAAGTCACCTTGTCCTTGACTTGGTTAAACTAACTTCCTGGTTGACACTGGGTCTCCACGAATGAGCTAAAGGAAGGGATGCTCAAGGCACTCCATTCCATTTCTTTTTCTTCCTCTTCTCCTTGTGGCTTCAGAAAACTGAGTCTACAGGAAGAAAATCAGAGGTCCTGTATCCCTTTCCTCTGCCTTGGGGAGAAGCCACTCGTGAGGAGACAGGGAGAGGTCTAGACATGCCACCAGGAGGGAAGAATGTCTGCTTTTTATAAAAGAGCCCAGAAACAAGTTAGAGAAAACTCTTTTTGTGCCTCCCTTTGTCTTGATGCAAATACTTGGGTTCACAGTGAAGTCACCCATCATTGCTTCCTTGCAGTTCCCCCGGGACACTGGGAAACTGGGAAGGGCATGAGTTCCCTGCCAGTGAACCAGGAACTTAACTGCTGCTGGGGAGTCAGAGGGAAGAAGGGATTGTACACAACCTTGCCCTCCTGGGCTTCTTGGGTTCCAACTTGAGGAACTCTCTCCAAGCATCTATTGATATATTTATACATTTACTCCCTACTTACTGCCTTATCTTAGGGACTATAGAGAGTTTTACAGACTATGGTTAATCTTTCTTGGGTGGCGTAAAATTGGAAAAAGAAACTTAAGCTTCGGTTTGGTGCTCATCACACAGAAACAGCTATGTGAAATTTTGTCAAATTTCAAATGGTACAACTTATAATAGATTCAAGATATTGTACAGCACAAATAAGATTCACTTTGTAGGGGTCCCTGGGGCATTCTTGAAAAAAAAAAAAAGCAGTGGTTCTCAAAAGCAGCTGAAACTGAAGTAAAATTAGAGAAATCGCCGGCTTTCTGGAAAGATACACCATTCATTATAAAATGCAGGATTAGAAAAAAACATGCAGTGGTTTAAAATGAGAGTGAGCGAGAAGAGAGAGTGAGAAGAGAGAGAGAGAGAGCACACAGTCCATATTAAAAGTCACAAGGGTAGACTTTCTGAATTATGGGTTGTTTATTTGAGATCAAGCTATTTTTCCCATGGCCATCTCAATGCAGCTTGCTCTAGGGTGAGCAGTGGCTGAGAGTTAATTACTTAACCACGGTTAATGATTCTCCTGGGTGATACTGGGAGGTATATGCAAATTAATACTAATTACAACAACTCGGCAGCAGCTACCCTTTGTGGAGCTTTTGAGGTGCATCGGGCACCGTGTGGCTGCTTGACGCGTGTTGTCATTTTATCCTCACAAGAACTGACTGAGGAAGGCATCATCACATCTACCACTTTTCTTGCAGACAAGGAAACTAAAGTTCAGAGAAGTTGTTCGGCTTGATGAACGTTGCACTTAATAAGTGGCAGAACTGTGTCAGGCCATGGGTGCCTCTGACGTTAACCCCCTTGCTGTTAACTGCACTCTTACTGTACTAAAATTAATGAATTCCTAAGAAAACTTTGAGCAAGGGCTCTCGGGTGATCTCATCTTCCAGGTGAATACTCAGGGTTAGAGGAGAGCCCTCCAGTTAAATTCAAGGGTAGCGACTTTGAAAGATCTGGGGATGCTCTGTGTCCAATCACACACACTCAAAGACAAGACAGGTGAGCAAGGTCCTGGCCTCACCAGAGGGAAATGGAGCATGGCCTTGGCATCCTGCATCAGTAGAGCAGCCGACCCACTCAGCTCAGCAACCTCAGGCCCAACCCTGAGTCTAGGTCACTGAAGCCATTTGTACTAACTTCCTACCTCCTGATCATCATCTCTCAGGAAGCTCTCTGTGCTCTCCCACCACCTCTCACCTGCCAGCCTGCAGCACTCCAGAAATGCTGAAGAGTCCAAAGTCTGTGATGACTACTTTGCCATTGTCGTAGAAGACGTTCTTTGACTTCAGGTCCTTGTGCAGGATTCCCTTGGCGTGGAGGTAACCCATGCCCTGTAAGAAACAAGGAAATAGGGAGTTGCCAGAGAAAAACCTAAGCGCTCACCGCCACCCTGGCTTGAGTTCACATTCCTTGTCCTGAAGATTTGGCTCCCTAATGACACCACACTCAACAGTGGCAGGGCCTGGGGTCTGACTGTGGGTCCCGGAGGTGATGTCGGGGAAGTCATGGCAAGTGGGAACAGGCAGGGCCCCCAAGACACAAATCCATCGCCACTTGCAGACCACAGAAAGGCCATCCCCAATTGCTCATCTGATTCCTGAAGAAGAAACAAAAGAAGTCCCCAAGGAAAGGAATTCAACCAACCATTTCCATCTACTTCCCCTTTAAAGACTAACTCTTCTGCAAGACTAGATAGTCAGACCACCTTAACCTACACCACTGCAGAAGGCACTGATTCCTAAAGAGATGTTTCATAACTGCTCATCAAGAACACAAAGAAGAGTCTATTGGAGGTCTAGTTCAAGGGCGAACATCTAGAATCATGGTGGTTTCTTTTTTTTTTTTTTTTTTTTTTTGCCTTTGTGAGCAGTCACATCTTTTATTTCTTCTTACAGCTCAGTCCTAACACTTCCAAATGAGAAATAAAAGCTTGAGTACAACTGACTAATAAGGCACCTGCCAGAAAACACAGGATGTTCTTGTTTGTTTTAATCCAAAATGACACCCAACAATTTGCTGTTTCCCTAGTAGCAGTGGAGAGAGATGGTTTGCACTTATGGGAATTCAAGGACTCAAAGGATGGTGGAGCCAACCAAAAGGACTGAACAACTTATATGCGACCCCCAGTCCTTGCGTAGGTCCAAGTATCATGGTGATGAGACACCAGATGGAAACCAAACATTGGTGGACACTTCCTAAAGATCGTATCTAGGCTGAATTCTTACACATGGCCTGGCATTTTTCAGGTCAAGTCTAATTTCTTTTTAGTCCAGACTGGCAGTCTGAAACCCAACCGTGAATCTTATGAGCCCGGGGTTGGGGGAGGCTTCTCTGGGGAAACTGGGTCCTTCTGAGATTTAGGTAAGAGGCCTTAGAGCTGACAGTACCTTCACAATTTCTTGAGCAATCTGCCTGGTTTTGTTGACATCTAAGACGATTTTGGCGTCCCTCACAACAGAATAGAGCGTCCGTCCCTTACAGAGGCTGAAAAGCAAAAGGACAAGATAAATTAATGGCAGTTGTTCAGAAGAGGGTGACCCACAACAGTTACTACAAGTGACAAATGACTGAGTAGACACGTGGACACACCACTATTGTGCTTATGAGATAATAAGTCTGGGACTGGACTTTAGATCTGGTTCTGGGATGCAGATCTGGGAGGAAGTTCCTGCAGATTCTTTAGAAACTTGGCCAACATGGCTGACAGATAAGGACATCCGCAGAACCTAGCCTAGTTCAGAAACAGGTTTGCCACATCCAGTCCATCCCAGAGGCTCACAGGTGGAAAGCGGCACATAAATCAACAACTTCTGGGTCCTCAGACACCACTCAGACAGCATTCTGTTGGCCATTCATGCCAGCTGCATGCACTTGCCAGGAGTCGGTGTGTGAGGACAGTGATGAAAGACCAGCAAAGTGGGGGCTGATGCGTATTAAGTATCATCAGCAAACGATGCAGTCAATTGTTTGGATGGGGATGTGTAAACACCAATAATACCACCCCCAAACAAGACGCCTGTCTAGGTAAAGAGCTTTTCAGACTATTTTCAGCCTCATTGAGTTCATTTCGAGGACCAGTAGTTTAAGATGAATGACAGGATGAAAAACGACATTATGCAGTGAAAGTAACACCTTCTCATTTAGTCGCCTGTACGCTCATCCGTCCTGTTCCTCCGCATTGAGCCCAATTCCCAGCACGCACAGCGCAGGCATCCACAAGCGCTGTCACTGAATGAATGAATTTTAAACTCATCACAGCACTCACAGCCCCTAGCACTGTGACTGCCTCAGAGTATCCAACGTGGGCCAAAAGAAGAATGTCAGTATGAAAATTTTCCATCTACATCAAAATCACAGTTTGAATTTTTATCTTTTAACCTACGATGCTATTGCTAAAATACTCCTAGCATTATGCTCATTCATTTGGTATTTACTGAGCCTTTGTTGTGTACTGAGCTTTACTGAGATTGTATTTCCTGTGGTTAAAGCAAGAACGCTGCTATCAGAGGGATGTCAGTTAGAATCCCAGTCCTGCTCCTTACTTACTATATGTCTTGAGGTGGGTTACCTTACCTTTTTAGGCCTCAGTTTCCTCATCAATCAAAGGAAATTAATACTTCTTAATCTTGTAGCTGAAAATGAGGACTGAATGAGATAAAGAGTTGGATACAGGCCTTGGCACCCAGTGGGAAATATAGCACAGTGGTTAGGAGCATGGGGGTCTAGAGTAGGACTAAGGGGTTAAGATCCTGATCTGTCATTTAGTGGTTGTGTGATCTTGGGAAAGTGCATTAACCTCTCTGAACCTCAGTTTTATTATCTGCAAAATGGGGCCAACAGCTCCTGCTTTTCTGAGTTGTCAGGAGAATCACATGAAACCAGGCACGTAAAGGCGTAGGCACCTCTCTATGCCTAGTACATTTCTTCATGGTAAATTTCCATGAGATCACTGGCTACTATGAGTTTGTAAGTGATCAATAAAATGGTGAACAGATACACATACACTTGTGCAAGTATATAAGTGATATATCTATACACATATCACAACTGTCTGTCCACCCATCCATATGCTCATCTAAAACGCCACTGATAACCACCCATGATCTTCGACTAACATTTTTTTCTTCATCTGCTTAAGGTGAGAGTCCCTGAGTAGCTGACTCACAGGGCGGCTGATTCGCCTGTCCGAGGAGGTCACCCAGCCAGCTGGCAGGAGGCAGCTGAGTCAGGGCTGACCCCGCATCCCCCAGGTTGCTGTCCCAGGCAGGGCGTTTGCTGTGGCTGCTGGAGCAGAGGTGGAGGAAAGGTGGGCAGAGCAGCCAATTACTCCATGTTGACATTTCAATATTTGAGACTGTGGGCGGATTCCCTCCCCTGGATACTTTGTTCCTGAACAGCCACCTACACTTATCACAGGCCAGAGCCCAGTAGATACCCTCCCCACTGCAGACCGCAGAGCACATCACTGCCAACAGGCTCCAAGACTCTCTGGAGTCTCCCGCTCAGGGTAACCACAGGAAAGTCTCAAGCTTCAGATTTCCACCCCTTGTCTTCGTTCCCCCCTTACATCCTCTTTCCCTTCAGCAGCTGCTGAAGTCTTTGCTTCTCTCACTCCCGTATGACCTCAGGAGCTTCTGGAGAAACTACTGCCCAAGTTTGGCACAGCTACTAAAGTGAAATATACATACAAATAACCCTGATATGGTCTGGCTGTGTCCCCACCCAAATCTCACCTTGAATTGTAATAATCCCCACATATCAAGAGCGGGGCCAGGTGGAGACAACTGAATCATGGGGGCAGTTTCCCCCATACTGTTCTCCTGGTAGTGAATAGGTCTCATGACCGATGAGACTGAGATCTGATGGTTTTATAAAAGAGAGTTCTGGCCAGGTGCAGTGGCTCACACCTGTAATCTGAGCACTTTGGGAGGCCGAGGCAGGCAGATCACCTGAGATCAGGAGTTTGAGACCAGCCTGACCAACATGGTGAAACCCCGTCTTTACTAAAAATACAAAATTAGCCAGGTGTGGTGGTGCATGCCTGTAATCCCAGCTACCTGGGAGGCTGAGACAGGAGAATCACTTGAACCTGGGAGGTGGAGGTTGTGGTGAGCTGAGATCATGCCACTGCACTCCAGCCTGGGCAATAAGCATGAAACTGTCTTAAAAAATAAAAATAAAATAAAAATAAATAAAAAATAAAGGAGGGTTCCCCTTTACAAGTTCTCTTGCCTGCTGCCATGCAAGATGTGCCTTTCTTTCTCCTTTGCTTTCCATAATAATTGTGATGCCTCCCCAGCCATGTGGAACTGTGAGTCCATAAAACCTCTTTTTTTAATAAATTACCCAGACTCTGGCAGGTATTTATTAGCAGCGTGAAAACGGACTAATACAAACTCATAACCAGTGATTCTTCCTCTAAGTTAGTACCCAATAGACATGAATTCTTATATTCACCCCTACATACGCACTAGAATGTTAACAGCAACCTATCCATTGAAATCCCAACCTAGAATCAACCTGCAATGGATTGAATGTTTGTGTCCCAAAATCCATATGTTGAAATCCTAATCCCAATGTGATGGTATTAGGAGGTGGGGCTTTGGAAGATAATTAAGTCATTTTGGCGGAGCCTCATGAATAGGATTAGTGCTCTTTTAAAACAGACTCCAGCCAGTTCTCTCACTCTTCCTCTGCCTTATAAGGATACAAGGAGAAGTCAACAGTCTGGAAGACGGCCCTCCCCAGAAGCTGCCCATGCTAGCACTGGATTTGGACTTTTCAGCCTTTGGAACTGGGAGAAATAAATTTCTGTTGTTTCTTTTTTCTTTGATTTTTTGTTTGAGACAGAATCTCACTGTGTCACCCAGGCTGGAGTGGAATGGCGCAGTCTTGGCTCACTGTAACCTCTGCCTCCTGGGTTCAAGTGATGCTCCTGCCTCAGCCTCCCCAGTAGCTGGGATTACAGGCACAATTTTTGTTGTTTCTAAGTCACCCAGTCTGCAGTACTTTGTCACGGTAGTCCAAACCAAGACGCAACCCAAATGTTCGTCAACAGAAAAGTGGATATAATATGATATATACATGTAACAAAATATGTTCATGCTGTGCTATATAAAAATAACCAAACTACTGCTAAGTGCAAAAAACATGGATAAAGCTCATCAACATAATGTCGAGTGAAGGAAACCTGACACCCAAGACTACTCCATTTATATAAAGTGCATAAGCAGACGAAACTGACCTACGTGCTGGAAGTCAGCACTGTGATGGCCTTGAGTGTGTGTGTGTGGTGGGCGGGGCTGCTGGAAGGAGATTAGGGTGCTGGGGGAAAGCAGTATTCTGTGTTTTGATTTGGGCACTGGTTACATACCTAGTGGAAACTCACTGGGCTGTCCTTTTATGATCTGGATACTTCTGCAGGTATGTTATTCTTCCAAAAAATGTTTTTAAAAAGTCACAGCCTGGGCAACATGGCAAGACCCCAATTCTACAAAGGATACACAAAAAAACTAGTTGTGTGTAGTAGCCTGTAGTCCCAGCTATTTAGGGGACTGAGGAGGGAGGATCTCTTGAGTTCAGGAGTGAACTCCTGAACAGTGAGTGAAGATTGCACCACCACACTCTAGCCTGGGTGACAGAGTGAGACCCTGTCTCAAAAAAAAAAAAAAGTCATCAGGAAAAGATTTAACAATTAATATATGGTGTTGAAATATGTAAAAAACATAAAGCAGCATTGATACCTGAAATATCCTTTCCTAAAGTCTTTACACAGTGAAGAGTATTTGCAGATGGGCAATGTCTACAGAGGAATCTCGGTCTCCAGGCCTGGCTGTGCCCATCCGGGTATTTATCAGGAGCTAAGCTGGAGACAAGTTCAAGATGAAAGCTGAGCTCTAAAGATAAGCAGGTATCAGGCAGGTGTCCAGGATGACAGCTAGGATGGTCCCGGCAAGGCAGTCCAAGTGTCCACAGCAACTGCTCCCAGCTCAGAATTCCTCATGACTAATAATGGTGGCCTAAAAGTCACTAGCAGTGTGAGATGTGGGAAAAGGAATGGAGAAGAGGATGAAGGTTTACTGAGCATGTGCTTGAAACCTATATCACTTCCATGACTCCTTTGAGCAATGCCGCAACCCCTATATATAATAGCAACCCCTATTGTATCTATTTTATGGGTGAGGATACGGACACCCAGAGGACCAGCTCATGGATGCACAGCCTTGATGGGAACCCATTCTCGAACTTCTTCCTATCTTCTCCTCCACTGTATGGGTACCCAGTTATCAGACATGACTCTTTAGCCATTAAGTAGGTATCACAGCCGAGGGAAGAGAAGAGCACAAACTGAGCCCAAATTCTGACATCAGCATTTACTACTTGCTGGGTGAACTTCAGAAGTGACTTCAACCTCAGTTTCCATGTCTGTGAAATGGGGACAGCAGCAACAATGCAGGCTGACATGTCCTGGGCACATTCTATGTGCCAGGCACTAGCCTAAGCATAAGAGCCTTACAAAGTGGGTATTCTTGCTGTCTCTCATTGATTCCCAAGATGCACATCTCTTGTCCTGCAACCACTGACAGATCATAGTTTCATTGGCACTCTATTTCTTTCTTTGTAGCACATAAATGGTGAATATTCTTTCCTTTGAGATGGGGTCTCACTATGTTGTCCAGGTTGGTCTCAAACCCTAGGGCTGAAGTGATCTTCCCGCCTCGGTCTCCCAAAGTGCTGAGATTACAGGCATGAGCCACTGCACCCAGCCTAAATGGAGAATGATCTAATTGAAGGTATCTTCAATGATTTAATGAAGCATGATATCAATCTCATTTTATAGATGACAAAATAGAGGCTCAGAGATTAAGTAGAGCTGGGATGATTTTAATTTAACACGTAAAAATGGTACATATTTATTGTGTACCACGTTTTGATATACGTATATATGTGGAATGGCTAAACCAAGCTATTTAACATATGCATTATCTCACTTTTTTGTGGTAAGAACACTTAAAATCTACTCTCTCAGCAATTTTCAAGTATATAACATATTGTTATTGACTACAATCACCAAAATGATCAATAGACCTCTTGAACTTATTCCTCCTGTCTAAATGAAATTCTGTGTCCTTTGATCAATGTCTCCCCACTCTCCACACTCCCCAGCCTCTGGTAACCACCATCCTACTTTATTTCTATGACTGTGACTTTTTAGATTCCACATATAAGTAAGATCATGTGGTATTTGTCTTTTTATGCCTGACTTATTTCACTTAGCATGATGTCCTCCAGGTTCATTCATGTTGTCACACATGATAGGATTTCCTTCTTTTTAAAGGCAGAATAATATTCTGTTGCATTTCTATGTCACATTTTCTTGACCCATTCATCTGCTGGTGGACTCGGGTTGATTCCATATCTTGGCTATTGTGAAGAGTGCTACAATGAACCAGGGAGCACAGATCTCTCTTTTTGACATGCTGACTTCAATTCCTTTGGATAAATACCCAATCGTGGAATTACAGGAACTGGGTTTTGAATGCAGGCCACCTGGGTCTGGAGGTTAACCCATCTTTTGCTTCTTAACAACTTCCTCTGAGTCTCTGGCATGTCATAAGTCCTCAGAAAGTGGTAGCTGTAATGTCACTACCCCCATCGCCTATGGCAACGAAGATTAACGAGGCCTGCTGGTAGTACAGTCCATCTGGAGGTCAGCAGAAAATGTTTCAGTGGCTCAATAGTGTATTTCACACCTCTCTAGCTTCTAGGGCAGTAGGTGCACGTGCGTGCACACTCTCACACGTACCTCTCAGTATCTCTCTTTACCAAAAATCATCTTTTTCCAAGAAGAGAGGCAAGGCCTGAGAATTCCCCATCTTATCTGCAGGCTACCCCACCTCTCCCAGCCTGGCCTCAGGTGGTTCCTGCAAAGCTGCCCTTTGAGCCCCTATCTCAGGTGAAACAGAGAGCCTTTGGCTAAGATGGCACTGTGGGTACAAGATGAAACCAGCCTAAAAGGGGCTTGTCAGAAACAATGAGATAAAACCATCTAGAAGGTTTTTCTCTGAGGGCAGCTGTCCAGACTGCCTCGTTCTGCCAAACACCTGTGACAGCTATGTCCTTTTCCTTCTCCACACTCCTCACCACCAAGCCCAGGTACCTGGGCCAGGAGTGAATAGTGGGGAGCAGGGGCTTTTTCTGGGAACAGCCACCTCTGAGGACTGATATCCTGGCTCCTAGCCCAGCTCTGTCATCCCAAACCCCCATGGCCTTGGGACACACTGCATCTCATGGGGGCACAGTCTCTGCCTCTGTAACCAGGAGTGTGGTGAACTGAATAATGACCTCCAAAGATGTCCACATTCTAATCCCTGAAACTGGTGAATATTTACCCTACATGGCAAAAGGGACTTTGCAGATGTGATTGAGTCATACTCTTGAGAGAGAGAGATTATCCTGGATTAGCAGGGCGGGCCTGATGAATATAATCACAAGGGTCTTCAAAAGCAAAGACTGAGACAAAAGCAAGAGGCAGAGGGAGATTTGGCAGAAGAGGAAGCTGGACAGATGTGATGGGAGAAGGACTCAACCCATCATCACTGACTCTGAAGATAGAGGAAGGGGCTACAAACCAAGGAATGCAGGCAGCCTCAAAAAAGCTGGAAAAGGCAAGAAAATGGATTATCCCCTAGAACCTCTAGAAGGAGCACAGCTCTGTTAACATCCTGATTTTAGCTCCATGAGACCCACTTTGAACTTCTGACCTTCAGAACCATGTTCTTGTTGTTTGTTGTTTCAAGCCACTAAGACAGAAGGGCACTGAGTGCTGCCTTGTGAGCAGGTGTGAGGTTGAGATGAAATCACACAAGTGCTTTGTCCAGTGTCCAGCTACAGCGTCTATTCCTTCAACAGCTGCTATTATCACTAATAATATTACCATGAATATTATTGCTGATAATATTCTTCTTCCTGAATGATGACAACTGTTCCTCACTGTCTCTCTGGCTTTCCAAATTCATTCTCCATATGGTACTATGAGCAATTGCTTCAAAATGCAAAGTTGACCGGGCCACTCCACTGCTACAAGGACTCCCCAGCGCCCTCTAGAAAGAGACCTGAGTCTCCCAGTGCCTGGAGGTGTCATGTAGTCTGGCTCCTACAGATCGTTTTCCCTTTTCTCGTATGACTCTTCCTGTCATTCACGGAGTTCCAATCACAGCAGCCTGCCTCCAGGCCTTTGCCTCTGTCGTTCCCTCAGCCTGCAATGCTTTTCCCACTTGCCTCAAAAGCCTCCCCTGGCCTCTCTGAGTAGGTCATTTCCCCCAGTAGATTCCTGAAGCACTGTGGACTCCCCATTTGCAACAGCTGTGGTGGTTGTAATTGGACGGGTGTTGCCTGGAGTCTGTGATAATGAACTGCCTCCCCCTCCAGACTAAGCCCTAAGAGGGCAGTGATAGGTTTGGCTGTGTCCCCACCCAAATCTCAACCTGAATTGTATCTCCCAGAATTCCCATGTGTTGTGGGAGGGACCTAGGGAGAGGTAATTGAATCATGGGGGTGAGTCTTTCCCGTGCTATTCTCGTCATAGTGAATAGGTCTTACGGAATCTGATGGGTTTAGCAGGGGTTTCTGCTTTTGCTTCTTCCTCATTTTCTCTTGCTGCTGTCATGTAAGAAGTGCCTTTCACTTCCCACCATGATTCTAAGGCCTCCCCAGCCATGGGGAACTGTAAGTCCAATTAAACCTCTTTTTCTTCCCAGTCTCAGGTATGTCTTTGTCAGCAGCGTGAAAATACAGGCAGGACTGGGTTTATCTGGTTAATGTTACAAGTGCTGAATGAATGAATGAATGAATGCAGTGCTACAGGCTGCTTCCCACAGCCAGACTTCCCCTTCCAGTATTCCAGGGAGTGAGAGCCCCACCATGGTGTGACAACCGACAAAACAAAATAGCTTCTTTAGGGGTCTGAGCCTTCACTTTTCTTTGCTTATCTGTTCATGAACTTGGGTTTGGAGCTCTGAGGGGAGTCTAGTTGAGAGTAACAAATGGTCCATTTAGGATGGGGGTTATTGGGCTTGCAGGCATCCTTGGGCTTCAAAAGGAATGTCTGTATGCAGAGCACCTGGGGTCTCCTCTGCCACAATCCTCACTACTCTGTAATGTACCACACCTGGTCTACTTCCTGCACTTACAGCACCTGACTAGACCCCGTGGGTGTTTAAGCACTAGGCCAATGGTTAACAAACTTGAGCAGGCACTAGAATCTCCTGGGGAGCTTTGTTAAAACAAAGGTGGTCGGAGTTTCTGATTTGCATTTCCAACAAGTTTCCAGATGATGCTGATGCCGGGGGTCAAGGGAACCACTGCTCAAGCCCACTCTCATCATCCATTAAGTTCAAAATCCACTTTGTGGGTGCCAGAATGGGCATGGCACAGTGCTCTAGATGCAGGAGATACTGTATGCATGACAGACCTAGTCCTTAACCCCACAAGCTGAAGGTCCAGTGAAGAAGGAAGACAATAAACAAGCAAATAGATGTGACTTCAGAGAGGTAGGAGTGCTATAAAGTGAATACAGAGACTTACTGGATAGAGAATAGATGGAGCTGGGAGCATCTTTAGCCAGAGTGCCCAGGGAAAGCCACTCTGGGGAGGTAATCTTTATTCTGAGAGCTGAATGAAGGAAAAAGCCAGCCATGTGGAAATCTGGGGAGAGAATTCCAAGCTGGCGGGAACAGCCAGTGCAAAGGCCCTGAGTAGGACAACGTGTGGCATGCTTGAGTAACACAGCAAAGGCCATCTGGCTGGGATCCAAAGAGTGTCTCCCAGTGGCTGCTCTCTACAAGTATTTACCTTCCAAATAACAGACATAGATAGCTGGGTGCAAATAGTCCCTGGCTCTGTCTGTCTTGAGCTTCCAAGGCAGTTGGTTTCAAAGTCAGCTGTTATTTTAAAAAACACTCAAGCTGTCAGAGGGATTTACAACACCTCTGCTGCTCACTCCCTTTTAAGCATTCTCCCCTTCTCAAAACTCAAATCCCACTTAATTGTCCCATGCTCTTTCCCCCTCCCTTGAGCAAATAAATCACATTCCAAGTGACAGGTCGCACACTCCATCAAATTCTAGCCTCCGGCAATCTCTACTTTCCAAGTTGCTCATGAATCTAACACTCAAGATATTAAACCTTGGGACTCTGGGGCTTTATAATAAAAAATGCCAGGTTAGCGTCCTGTAAAAATGGGACATGCCAGAAAGCAAGTGAGAAATGCCAGCTGTCTGCCACCTGCTTAACTCAACGTGTGTCCAGGAAATGAAGAGTTATAGAGTTCCATTAAGTAAGGGGCTGGCTGGGGAAGGCTCACATCCTAGTGAGACAAGAAAGATGACAGTGGCCCTCCAGGCCTCAGGATATGCAAAGACAGAGCCTAGCTGCCCATGAGGGCACTGAGCTTTTGCTAATGCACGCCTCCCTGCCCTCCTCCATCCTCTGATATTGCTGCAAAGCTCAGAGAAGTGGGGAGGGGAAAAGGAAGCGTAGACTCTGCTTCTGTCTTGCTGAATTCTTCTCCCCAGAGCTGAATCTGATTTTGTGAAGTCAAGAGGTCAGAGGCTGACAGCTCTGGGCTCTTCAAAGACTGATATGTGGGGTTCTGCACATCAGGGGCTGTCCCTTCTGCACCAGACTATATGACTGCACGCTGCTGGGTCTCTGGGTGACATTCTGCCCTCCCTGGTCTAGGCTTCATAGGGAGGGAGTATTCCCAGGCCACAGGCAGCCAACTGAGACATGTGAGCCTCCAACTCACTCCACGAAGAACTGCAGGGAAATGGTAGCTTGGCATTCCTCTACCTCTTGTCACACTGTGTGGTCCGGCCACTGCCTGGGACCTGCTGTTCTTGACACTGTCTAACGATATCCTGAGACATGCTCTTCCCCAGTCCTGCATCATATTTTCTCAGCATCTCCTAAGGGTAAGACTGCACATCTCATTCAGTATCCTTCACATTGCTATCACTCGAGGTCCACCCACTTGTATTTATATGGATTTGCCAGATCAACCAACTCCTATTTATCACTTGACAATAGTTTTTGTTAAATGCACTGCCCTTGGGGGAAAAATCAGTGTACTTTAAAGAGGGACTTTCTGTCATTACCTTATATCATTGCCAGACGGGAAGCTGGAGTCCCTACCCCCAGAGAAGTGTAACAAATACAATGAAAACAAACACGTATTAAAAAACAAAGCGAAATCCTAGTTTGGCTCTGTGGTCTGCCAAAGGCCCTAAGGTTGAAGGCTCCTCTTTTTGTAAAACAAACAAAAAGTTTAGCAAGTTAGAGTTAGAAAGGTGTCAAACATTAGCACTAAATAGAGATGTTTTCCACTTTTTTTTTTTTTAGAAGACAGCGTCTCACTCTGCGGCCCAGACTGGAGTGCAGTGGCACAATCTTGGCTCACTGAAAACTCTGCTTCCCAGGTTCAAGTGATTCTCCTGCCTCAGCCTCCCAACTAGCTGGGATTACAGGTGTGCACCACCATGCCTGGCTAATTTTTGTATTTTTAGCAGGGATAGTGTTTCACCAAGTTGACCAGGCTGGTCTTGAACTCCTGACCTCAGGTGATCCACCTACTTTGGCCTCCCAAAGTGCTAGGATTACAGGCATGAGCCACTGCACCCAGAGACGTTTTCCTTAATGTCACGATGATGGTGTGTGCAGGACAGAAGGGCTGATTCTTTGCTTGAGAGAGCTGACATTCTCATGGGGAGACAATATGCAAATAAAATAATTGCAAATTATATTTAGGGCAATAGAGAAACAAACTAGGTGCTAGGTGCTTCCATTAATAGGATCACCAGGGCAGGCATCTCAGGAGGGGCAGCAGGGGCACCTTCCCACCACATCATGTTGTTTCAAGGCAAAGACTTGTGACGACTTCTAATACTCCTTATCAAATCCCTCCACGCCGGGCAGCAGCATCCTGTTTAGGATGACAACCGTCTTTAGAGGGCCAACCAGGGTGCCAGGCACAGAGGCAAAAGGTGTCCGGGCAGCACTTCATTACATGCTTCTCATAACTCTCTAAAATGGGTACAAACCAGGAGACTGAGGCAATAAGTCAGCCTAGTTAGGAGCATACCCTTTAGAATCAGAACCACCTGAGATAACCTGCTACTTCCTGGCTACGCGATTTTGGGCAAGTTACCTAAAACCTTTGTAATTTACAGTGCTTTGTAAACTGTGAGGTGGGGGCATACAGTCTGAACCGAATTCATATTCCAAAGGGATCAGCCTTGCTTTGGAGACTCCCTAACTGTTATTTTTGAGGGCAGGAAATAAGCATCTTGCCACTTCCATCTTTTGCACAGGTGCCTGTGATCTTTATGTCCAATTTTAATGCCACCATTCAGCAGTACTTGCAGGTTAAATGAGATAAGATGATGATCTCCATCGATGGAGTTTTCTCCTGCAAGGCACTGCCCCGAGAACTTCTCACACCATCTCCCCTAGGAGGAGAGACACGATTTACAAATGAAGAAATTCATGTGCAGGAAGGTAAAAATAACCTGCACTGGGGTCCCACAGTGACTAGGCAACAGGGTCATGATTTGAGTCCAGGACCCAAATCTTCATCTCTTTTCAGGATTTCATAAGAACCTTGGGAAAAGGTGACTTAGCAGAGCAGGGCACTCTGGAGATTCAGACAGCCTGACCTCTGAACCCTCATTTGCCCATTGAGCTCAGCTGAGACTACCCCAATCCAACTCTAGGCCTTTCCTTCCATCCTCCAAATTCTGGGCAGGGCCATGTTAGTCCTTACGTATTTGCTGCTTCTATTTGGGAATTCCCAGCTGCTACCCAGAGACAAGCAAAGCAGGCTGCAGATGGCTAGAGCTAGAAGGTCTCAGAGCTGCTGGATTTATCCTTGTCCACACTGGCCCAGGGGAGGGGCCCAGGAAATGCTCTTGGAATGAGTGCATGGATAAACAGAGGAATGAATGACTCCTATCATCTGTCTTCTTGGGGATAAGTGTCCTGCATCCCCTGTAGCTGGGGAGGGCTGTGCTTCATGCCAAGTGATATGATTTGGTTGTGTCCCCACCCAAACCTCATCTTGAATTGTAGCTCTCATAATCCCCATGTGTTGTGGGAGGAACCCAGTGGGAGACAATTGAATCATGGGGCAGGTCTTTCCCGTGCCATTCTTGTCATAGCAAATAGGTCTCACGAGATCTTATGGTTTTATAAAGGGGAGTTTCCCTGCACAAGTTCTCTTCTCTTGTCTGCTGCCATGTGAGACGTGTCTTTCACCTTCTGCCATGATCATGAGGCCTCCCCAGCCATTTGGAACTGTGACTTTAAAGTTCTTTCTTTTGTAAATTGCCCAGTCTCAGGTATGCCTTCATCAGCAGTGTTAAAACGGACCAACATGCCAAGATGCACCTTTACCTGCTGTCTTAGCACATGAAATAGACCATGAGCCAAGCCCAGATCAAATTAGTGATGAACTTTGAGCCTCTTCCATTACCACAGGGGCAAAAAGACCAAACACGCCACTGCTCCAGGCCTCTAGGGCTAGGCATCAAGGGTATCAAACCACTGAGTTCTTTTTGTTGACTGACCAGAACCACACTTATTTTTCAACTTAACAGTAGACTGAATTACTGTTTTAAAAACTGTACACATATATCACCTAATTCATATGCATTAAAAATCCAGGGAGAGGATAGCCCCCAGGGTGTTAGCAGAGCTATCTCTGGCTACTAGGATTAGGAGGTTTTATAAGTTGTTTTTTTCCCCTTGCTGCTTATCTTTCTTTCCTAATTTTTCCTCCAATAAATGCATGTTCCTTTTGTAAACTGAGAAAAAAAGGAAGAAATGGAAAAAGTACCTCTGACTTCTGACTAGAGTAAAACCAGACACATATGCTTATTCTGTAGACAGTTTGGAAAATATTGAACTGGTGGGGAACTGAAATGAGAAAGTGGAATCTGAACCAAATTCATACTCCAAGTAGGTCAGCCTTGCTTTAGAGACTTCCTGGCTGTTACTCTGAGAGGAGAGGAAGCATTTTTGCTCCTTCTATCTTTTGCACAGGGTTTAGCTCACTCTGGTCCTCTTTGGAAGTGGGCACACAACAAATGCTTGGTGATTACTGAAAAACCTAATAACACTCTTGGCCCAGGAAAGTTCAATCCCTAACGAGAAAGACAGAATTTACCATTTGTTATTTATTTAGAAGGAGTTTTGCTCTTGTTGCCCAGGCTGGAGTGAAATGGTATGATCTCGGCTCACCACAACCTCTGCTTCCTGTGTTCAAGTGATTCTCCTGCCTCAGCCTCCTGAGTAGCTGAGATTACAGGCAGGTGCCACCACACCTGGCTAATTTTGTATTTTAGTAGAGAGGGGGTTTCTGCATGTTGGTCTTGAACTCCCAACCTCGGGTGATCTGCCCACCTCAGCCTCCCAAAGTGCTGGGATTATAGGCATGAGCCACCATACCCAGCCTTTTTTTTTTTTTTTTTTTTTTTTTAAAATAACTGTGTAGCTGGTAAGAGATGAAGGGGCAGGCAAATGCATGGTAGACATAACCTCCACCTCAAATGGCTGTGTTCTTTCCACCCATGGGCCCCATAGCCCAAGAGAACATAGGAAGGGAGGCTGAGGACACTGGGAGGATGGCCTGTGTAACGCAGTCAGCCAGGGTGGGCATTGCTCCCTTCTGCCATAGGGGCTGAGTCAACCCTGGACCTGTTGGTCAGGTCTGATCCTTGGTGAAAGGAAATGGAAAGATAAGGAAATGGGGAGGGAGGTAAGAGGAAGGAGAGGCTAGGAAGGTATCTGAACACAGAACCTACCTGGCCATGGTGTAAGACATCACGTGTAGAAGACAGAACAGGTATAGAAATGTCTTGAACTCAGGTTGTAGACTAATGTTAGAAATCACTGGATCTGCTCCTTTCATGGTGGAGATGAAGAAATCAGAATGCAGAAGGGGACGGAATTTCCCAAGGTTGTGTTTTGAGTGACACAGCCTGGCTGCAACCTGGCTTTGTCTGAAGTTAAACCCAAAGCTTGTAGCCATAGAGCTATGCTGCCTTCTCAGAATAATAAATGGTATTTGTGAACCCTCCCACGAGGACTCTGCTGAAGGTTTTACATAAATTATCTCCATAGGTTGCAATCCTAACCTAATGCCATAAGGCAGGTGTTATTCCCATCTAACAGATAAGGAAACTGAGCCTCAAAGAGTTCAGGTCATTTGCCAAGGTCATGTCGCTAAGATATATGAGGCAGAACTGGTATTCTACCCTCTGTCTATTTGATACTAAGGTCTTATTCTTAACCACTAAGCTACATGGCCTCTTTGGAAGTGGAAGGAAAGAGGCTAAGGAACAAGGATATTAAAGTGTTTCAAGCTCCTCAGATAAGGCTTGTATTCATTCTACCCACACAAGAGACCGAGGGGGAAGTTTTCATCCTCCCATTCCTCCAGTGAGGAAGTAGTAGCCCAAGAGGATGCATGACTTGCCCAGTATCCTTCTCTGCCAGGATATGCTGCAGGAGCTGGGTCCGGTTTGCCAAAAGCCCCTTTTCTGAGAAGGCCTCCAATGCTGGGCCAACCCAGCACATGCCCAACTAGCCCACTACTCAGACTGCTCTAGGTCAAGAATTTGCAAGAGTGCAGATACTGGGGCTTACTAGAACCAGGCTTCCGAGATGGGAATTGCAAACTATGGTCCACTGGCCAAATGTAGCCCGATGCCTGTTTTTTGAATGACCCATTAGCTAAGAATGATTTGACATTCCTTTAAATGGTTAAAATTTTTCAGAAGAAGAATAATATCTTGTGCCATGTGAAAATTATATGAAATTCAAATTCAGTGTTTATAATAAAGTTTGATTGGAAGACAGCCATACCTTTTGTTTGCAAATTGTCTATAGCTGCTTTCATGTTAAAACAGCGGAGTTAAGGAGTTGCAACAAAGACCATATGGCAAAGCTGAAAATATTTACTATCAGCCCTTTATAGAAAAGGTTTGCTGACCCCTGCTCTAAGAAATCAGGGTGGAGCCAACAGAAATTGGGCTACTTAAACTAGAAGGGCTTTGTTCAATTTCAGCCGTTCTCCTCTGCATTGGGGTGTGGTTAAGATCAAGTGGATTTTCCATTCATTTACTTGCTCACTCATTCAACCATTCATGCTCTATACACGGGTTGAGCTAACACTTCCAGAGCCCTGCCGGCCACTGTGCCCGGTGTGGAGATACTGAGTCTGGTGGGGAGGCACATACTACATGAGAAAGTGCCAGCAAGTGTCATAGGTTCAGGGACAAGGTTCTGCTTAGGACTGAGTTGGGTTAATGAGGAAGAAGGAACTTGAACTCGGGCCAGTGCAGATGCAGTTAAATAAGGGAACTTATCTGCAAGCCTGTGTTATCAAGGTAGAAACAGACTGAACTACCCACTGCCGCCCATCAGGGAGGGGCGTGCCCCAGCCAGACACACCATCACTCAAACATGGACGTATACGTCAAGTCCATGGTTTCTGCCTCTTCCTTTTCCTTATTCCCTGCCCAAACTCCTACATCACACACTCATAGAGTCTTCCCAGGCAGCTCCTGGACATTAAATTAGCTGGACAAATGTTCACCCAAGTGAGACAAATCCAAAATTGTTTTAGAATGCCTTTCTTACAGACCACTGGCTTTAAAATGGTCATCGGGAGGAAATGACCTGACCCTCTGTCACCACACAAGGAATCACTGTAACTGGATCAAAAGCCACAAGTGTGACTATGTCTGTGCCTACAGGTATATACATGTGCATTCTTGTTTCTGAGTGCAAATGTATGTCTGCCTGTGTGTAAATATATTTATGCACACATGAACACATGTAAAGACATGTGAATGCATGTGCATGACTGTAGGCACATGTGTGCATACATATGTATGTGCATTCAAGTGTGTAGGGGGCTTTGAATTTATGTGTATATCTATGACTGTCTATGTATCTATATGTTTTTTGTGACCTGACTTGGGGACAGCAATATAGGTACCATCAAGTCAACTGCAGAACTGGCCCTTCTCATCCCTTAGGACTCTGAGTCTGCATTTTCCCTGGAATTTGAAATGCTCCAATAAGAAAATCAATTCTTTGTCTAAAATTGGAACTTCAGATTGCCTAGGGGCGGAGGAAGTTGGGAGAGGGGTAGTAGGGAATGAATTGTAGTGGGAACAGAACTGATTCTGTTTTTCGAGGAGAGAAAATGTTCTAAAATTAGATTTTAGTGATAGTGGCACAATGTCATAAATATACTAAAAACCGCTGACTGTGTGTACACTTTAAGCGAGTAAACTTTAGGGTATATACATTATATATCAATAAAGTTGTTTTTAAAAAGAAAAAAACAAATGAAAGTTTACAGAAATTCCAACTCTCTTCTTTCTGTTGCTTTTGCTGAGGAGTCCTGGGCTGGGCAATGAGTAAAAATGAAATCCTCTGATTTCACAGCTTTGTCAACCAGGGAAGGAATTTCTTCCAGTTTCAATAACCCATGCCTCTGCAGGCCTGACAGCAAAGAACATTTTTGTTCTCTGCTCTCGAAGCTTTGTAGATAGAACTTGTAGACAGATTCAAGTTCTTTGTAGATAGAACCTGAAGGAGATTTAAGGAGGCCTGGAGTGGACATTGAGAGGAAAACAAACTACCATTTCATTACCCCAAGAGGAATGGAGAAAAATCGACGCCAGGGGAGTGTGCTGGCTGCAATCATTTATTTTAGAAGGAGGAACAGAAATGAGAGTGGAGGGGAGAGAGAACTTATTAGGGGAGACAGTAGCACCTAGAGGTTAGGAGCTTAGAATTTGAAGTCAGACAGAGACAGGTTTCAGACCCAGTCTTGACATTCTTTACCTATGAGCTTTTGGGAAAGTTGCTTAAAATAAATGCTAGTAGACAGACCAGAAACTATGTCATAGCTCTGGAAGGGTTAAATTAGAACATTCATGTGGAAGAGACGACACCAGTGTTCATCAGATCTTGTTCCACATTGCTCTTAGGCACATGGGACACTGCACTTTCCAATCTCTTTGCGGTTATGTTGCATATGTGACTGACCCTGGCCAATGAAAAGCAGGGTGTGTTTTTATTGGCCTGGTTGGGGTATTTCAAAGTGCATTGCTCAATCCCCACTTTCTTTTCTTGTGCCACCCATGACCAAGGAGGCTCCAGGATGATATGTAGAGCCTTTAGATCAGAACAGCCTGAATCTCTGAGTGACTGCATGGAAGAGAGCTGCCCTGGAGGATTGCCCAACCTATAGCCAACTTTACATGAGTGAGAAATAAACGTTCACAGAGATTTTAGGGTTGTTTGTCATTGCAGCATAAGCCTATCCCATCCTAACTAAAAGGACAGGCAAACAGCTTGGAACATTAAAAGCACTCAATAAATATTGACAACTATGGTTAACAGGTGGACCCCAAAATACAAAGTGAGTGAGGCTGTGAGAAGAGAATAGAGACAGAAAGGGACAATAGCAAAATCAACAAAAATAGGATACTGTAGCTAGGCCCAAACTTCCACAATAAACATCACTAGGGAAACCAAATTCTGGGATGGGGTAGTTGCATTTTCCTTTGTGTTAAAGAAACATAGTTCTTTTCCAAATCCCCACAAAAATGTCCCTCTATTTGTACATAACTGGGCAGCACAATGATTTTAAAGACCAACAGGCAAATGGGAATCTGTCCTTGGTGAGATTCAATTTCATGTTTTTGTTAATAGCTTTCTCCTACTTCTCACAGATAGAAAGTAAGCCACTCTAGGGATATGACCTCACCTCTCAATCATTTAAAAACAGAAAATAAATGTCCAGAGATTAAAAACATGGGTTCTGTGCCCCAAAGGTTGTCATGTGACAATGTTGCATCTTCGTGGGAAAGATGAAAACTCCATGTAATCCTATTACGAATATTTCCATTAGCCACCAAGCCTCACTTTGGTAATCTGTTTCAATTGAAAGTCCTGTCATTCCCCAAAACCCAATTTAGAAGGTGCAGGGACAAAATATAAGTTTGTGCCAGTTTCTCAAAGATGGGCAAAAATCATCACTTGAGTTCATTTGGGATTCTTTTTTCCCTTAATCTCTTAACTCCAGGGCACCAAAAGAATTCTTCCCCAATGTTCACCTAGGTAGCCTTGCCCTCTCAGGCCTTCTTAAATTCCACAGGCACTCTAGCTTCTATCTATGAAGTTTTGAGGGTGAAGATATGGGGATCTTAACAAGCAAATGCTCAGCTACCTGGATATCCAAGATTCCTGTGCTTTTGGATGCTCTGGGAAGGTTAGTAGGAAGGGGTGCCCAGGACTGGTGCCATGGCATATACAAAAAGAGCGAGGATCAGCCAGACTGTTCAAATAGCCCAGCACCAGAATCTTTTAAAAATCTTTTAAAAAATTTCAATAGCTTTTGGGGTACAAGTGGTTTGGGGTTGCATGGATGAATTATACAGTGACCAATTCTGAGATTTTAGTGTACCTGTTATCTGAATAGTTTATGTTGTACCCAAGATGTAGTTTTTTATCCCTCACTCCCTCTCTCCCTTCTGAGTCTCCAAAGTCCATTATATCACTCTGTATAACTTTGTGTATTCATATCTTAGCTCCCACTTGAAAGTGAGAGCATATGGTGTTTGGCTTTTCATTCCTGAGTTACTTCACTTAGAATAATGGCCTCCAGCGCCATCTAAGTTGTTACAAAATACATTATTTAGTTCATTTTTGTGAATGAGTAGTAGTCCTTGGTGTATACATACCACGTTTTCTTTATTCACTCATTGGTCAATGGACACTTAGGTTGGTTCCATGTCTTTGCAATTGTGAACTGGCCAGCACCCAGAATCCTGACCTTGCGTCAGTCCTTATATGGTCCCCTCACCAATGTGGAAGCTATCACATTATACTGACCACACTGAAGGAGGGTGGGAATAGCTGGTGCCATTGTCCATCAAGGAAATGGGTTTAACACAAACTCTGGAGCCAGCACGTTGTGGATGTTGCCCTCCCTCCAAGACCAAAACTCAAACGTTTTGCTTTTGTGCCCTCGTATTTTTCATCAGATCCATCCCAGCCTCCTACTCAAACAGAATTGTGTTTCTGTTGCATATACCCATAGAACCCTGGGCAAATAACAACATTTCCTGGAGTCTGATCTTTAAAACAGTGACAATCATATTCTCCTCTCAGGTTGCAAGCATCCAACAGTGTAAAGTATGTATAATGTGTGCAGCGTACTGCATGTCACCTGACAAGGCTCAGCTGTCCACTCTTCTTATTATGATTACTCATCCAGGAGGGTCAAGATACATTAGGCTTTGGTGTCACTCACTGCACACCCCCTAGGTGGCACCATTTGCTCCAACTCAACTGAGCTATTTGAAATTTTCCAAATGTGACCTCTTTCTGCCACCTTCTTGCTTCTGTTTATGCTGTGCCTTACACCAAGAACACACTTCCCTATTTCTTCCAAAATGTCTTATTCTACAAGAAACAGCCCATTTCACCACTCATCAGTCCCTTTCTCTGAGTTCTCTCCATGCTCTTTGCACGGCTCTGTTTCAACACTTTCTTCCTTGCATAATGATTCTTGAATTTTTGGTCTATCTTCCCCATGGCTGAGAGGCTACTGAGGACAGGCATGTCTTATAAAGCACCGCAGCTCCAGTACCTACTACTTCCTGGCTATGTTGGATGAATGGCTGCACAAGTGAACAAATGGATACACAAATTATTAACATAGTCATTTCTGAACATTTTGATCAGGGGACACATATCTTGCTCCTCTATGACTAAGAAAGAATCTTCAAAGTCAATACACATGTCACCAGTATTGGGTCCAACAAAACATCTTCTCTATCAAAATTAGGAGCTAAATGTCAAGGCTCTCAGATGCAATTTCATAAATTATTTCAACCAGGTAGCTTAGAACAATTAGACTATGGATTTTATTGGTTCTCTATATTATATGCTAACATTCTTTTTGGCAGCCTGAAAATAACATTTCTCTCCCTGGCCAATATCACCTCTTTCTCTACTTAGCAAACATTGATATATTGTTTTTCCTGAGTTGTTAATTTCAGGTTGGAATTTCCATCCCTGTTTGGTGCATGCATATGATGATCTGCTTGCTTCAGAGACTGAGAAATACAATCCTCTGGTGTCAGAGGAGTTTGGGGCCATCCACAACCCTGACTGTTGCCTCCCAGCATAGCTGCCAAGACCACACACCTTTTCAGAGAATAAGTGTAGTAGACAGGAAGTGACAGAAATGGGGCTGCACCAAAGTCTATAGGATTCCAGAGTGCTGTGCAGTTCTGACTTTGAGATGCAAGGAAAGAGAAATTTGGTTTGGCATGGCTCATTCTGGGAATAGTTCAGTGGTTCCCAGTCCTGCTTCCATAATAGAATAGCCTGGAGAGATATATTTTTAAAAGTCCACCCCAGATGAACTGAATCAAGATCCTTTGGGGTGTAAGGTGGCGCTCAGAGGCATCACTTAGAATTTGAAAGCTCCCAGGTAATTCTAATATTCAGCCAAGGTTGAGAACCACTGGAAAAGCTGAAAACACTCATTTTGACTCAATAAAGGAAAAAAAAATCTCTCTCATTTTCATTAAAATACATCCGAAAAACTATTTGCCCCTCACATCTGCTTTGTATTTTTCTGTTTACAAGACACTTTCATCTACTGCCTGAACTCTGTGGAATGGGCATCAGGAAGCTGAGGATCACAGAACCCAAGTGACTTGCCCAGGGTCATTCAGCATCAGGATGCCAAACCAGGTCTTCTAACCTCAAATCCAAGAGGCTTTCCTGAAATGAAAGGACCAGAGATCTTTAAGTCACTTAAGGAAGGCCATTCACCTCCCATAAGGGAATGAGTTTAAGGGTCCTGGTTTTGAGATTTGACCCCAAAGGACATTCATTCTTTCTTGGGTTGACCAAAGGCTTTTACTAGGCTACTAAAACAGCAGCATAGAGCCACATGTCAAATTCAGACTGGATGGGGCAGAGAGAGACCAAGATGTACTCCTTAGAGACCATTTTGAGATAAAGCGAAGGCTTCTGGAGTTGCAAAACAGGGGCCGTGAAGGCTGGCTGGTGTCCCTCTGTCACCAGCAGCCCCATCTGCCTTTAGACAACGAATGTGCTGAGGCTCTTATTCTGGTTGGTTTTCTTGAGTGGGTTAAACCTACCCCCCTGAGATCTTGTTTGAACTACTGATTTGCTTAGCAAACACTTTCTCTATAAATAATGACTAAGTAAACTCCAGCCTGCTGCTGATTGCTGATAAATTATTATGAGTTTGGAGTTAATGGGGTATAAAATTAATGGGGTATAAACAGTGAACAGCCCCCACCCTCACTCCTATTGGAAATCATCCTGAACTACCTCAGGGCCTGCTAAATTGGTACCTTCTCTCCCTGCCCCCACAGCCCAAGCCTATCCTCTTCCCCTCCATTTATTATCACCTCCCAGGCTGAGATAAAAAGCCACCCTTCCCAGGGTCTTGACCTCCACACTCATCAGCCTTGAGTCCCACAGAAGTTATATCCGAAGGGAAGGAAACCTGCAGGAAAACACAATTCTGATTATTTTAGTCCTGCTGCCCGGTGTTTCCTTTGAGAGGAGTCTGTTTTATGTTTATATCTGAGAATGTGAACCATAGATGTGCAGCTCACTAAATTTCCCATTTATCGATGCTCCCCTAGACTTATTTGTTGTTGGCTCTAAATAGATGATACCAGAATGATGTTGACCACAGACTTCATGCCTTGCCTCATGTGAGTTGGCTTTAATTGTGACATGTTGCCTGCTTCATGTCTGGCCATCATGCCTTGCCTCAGTGAGTTGGCTTTAATTGTGACATGTTGCCTGCTTCCATCACATCCCAGAAGAAAAGCCCCACTCACAAACTTCTAGCACGTTAGAGAGTAAGATTTCAAAAACTATTTGCTGAATGGCTAAGTGGCTAAAGTAATAACAGGTGAGTGGATGGGTGTGTGAATGGATAGGTAGAAGGGTAGGAGAGTGGAAAGATGGATGGATGGATGGATGGATAGATGGATGGATAGATGGATGGATGGGTAGATGGATGGGTAGATGGATGGATGGACGGATGGATGGATGGATGGGTAGATGGATGGATGGATGGATAGATGGGTAGATGGATGGGTAGAAGGATGGATGGATGGATAGATGGATGGGTAGATGGATGGATGGACAGATGGATGGATGGATGGGTAGATGGATGGATGGACAGATGGATGGATGGATGGGTAGATGGATGGATGGATGGATGGATGGATAGATGGGTAGATGGATGGGTAGATGGATGGATGGATGGATGGATGGATGGATGGATGGATGGGTGGATGGATGGATGGATGGATAGATGGGTAGATGGATGGGTAGATGGATGGATGGATGGATGGATGGATGGATGGATGGATAGATGGATGGATGGATGGATGGATGGATGGGTAGATGGATGGGTAGATGGATGGATGGACAGATGGATGGATGGATGGATGGATGGATGGGTAGATGGATGGGTAGATGGATGGATGGACAGATGGATGGATGGATGGGTGGGTAGATGGATGGATGGATGGATGGATGGATGGATGGATGGATAGATGGATGGATGGATGGATAGATGGATGGATGGATGGATAGATGGGTAGATGGATGAGTAGATGGATGGATGGATGGATAGATGGATGGATGGATGGATGGGTGGATGGATGGATGGATGGATAGGTAGATGGATGGATGGATGGATGGATGGATGGGTGGATGGATGGATGGATGGATGGTTAGATGGATGGATGGATAGATGGTGATTAGACAGATGGGTGGGTGAGTAGGTAGACTGACAGGATAGATGGATGGATGGATGGATGGATGGATGGATCGGTAGATGGTGATTAGACAGATGCGTGGGTGGGTAGGTAGATTGACAGGATGGATGGATAGGTAGCTGTTGAATGGCTAGATTTAATGGTGGGTAGATGGATGGGTTGGTAGTGGGTAGTGGGTAGACAGGATGAATGGCTAAATGGATAGGTGGATGTTGAACAGATGGATGGACAAGAGAGTGGGAGCATGGGTGGATAAATGAGTGGATGGGTAGATTAACGGTGGGTAGATGGACGGGTGGCTCGATGGGTGGGCAGTAGGTAGGTGAACTGACAGGATGAATGGGTAGATGGATAGATGAATGTTAAACAGATGGGTGGATGTGAAGGTGGGTAGATGGACAGATGGGTGGATGGATGTCGAATGAATACATGGATGGTGGGTGGGTGGGTGGGTGGATGGGATTGATGAGTGGATGGATGGTAGGTGGGATTATATTGAATAAACGGATAGTTCGGAGGATTACTGGATGGCAGGAGGATGGGTAAGGGATCTGGGGGAGATAAGATGGTTCAACTGATAAGAGGATTGATGGAGGAGTGGTCATTCACTCCTGAGGGTTCAGGTTAGGTCTAACAGGTCCAGACAAGGAGGTACATGGCCCAGTGAAAGATGAAGCAGATAATATCATAATCATTTCACAAACAAGAAAAAAAAGCTAGAAAGTTGAAAGTCTTGCCTAGAGTCATACACTGGGGAAGAAGAACCTGAACTTTTGGCTCCCTCCTCCTTCCATGCCCTTCCCTGTTTGTATTCAGCACCTGATGCAAGGCCCAACCCTCCAAATGCCGTGCAAACAGCACCATTCAGGAGCCAGATGGTGAGATAAGGCCTAGGGATGGGCCAGTACCAAGGCTGGAAGAGGGACAGAAAGAAAGAGAGCAGGGAGGTGGGAGAGCACACACACCTGCAGAAGGAAGGGCTGCAAGGCCAGCTGAGCCTAGAAACCTCAGCTTATTGACAAGATAGAATAATAATCCACTGAGCTTCAGTGCTGTGTCTCCAGCTCTGAGAGCTTGTCAGAGGCAGCCCTTATTGCTCAGAGAGAGATCAGACCCAGGGGACCCAGACTCACTGACAGTCCTCAATGGTCTACAAACACTTCCAAACAAGTCCGCCGAGAATCCTTGATCTGCGCCTCCAAGTCCCGAAGTGCTGTGCTAATAACAGCCATGGAGGGACTGGCCTCAGCTGGGGAAATTCTGAGGATGCTTGTGACCCCCTTCCTTGCCTTTGAAGATACCTGATCTGTTCCCTTCTCAAGGTTTCTCTCAGTCTTTTAAACATCTAGAAGAAATGGAATTTTCTTTTGAAGAGGACTTGGAGACAAATCTTTTGATTTAAAGCAAGAGTGACTTCTCAGCCACATACTTTCTATTGCCATCAAAGGGAGAAGATGACAAGAGGGCTCGGGAGAGCGTCTGCTTCTCATCACTCAGTCGGCTCAGGAGAGGGGCGTCTGCTTCTCATCACTCAGTCTCAGAGCAAGGATGGACACTTCCCTGGAGACCACTGAAGGGCTTGAGCGCCAAGAAATGGGGACTGACTGTGGGTCCCCTCAGTTGTAGTTCTACCTTTAAATTTGGGTCACTGACACCTGCCAGCTCAAGAAGAAAGTTCTCTTCAGCAATACAGTACTTACGTGTACTTGCTTTGACAGCAGGCATGAGCCCAAATCCTAGCTCCATCGTTACCAAAAGCACCAAGCCCACCTGACACGTGGGAAAAGTCAAAGTTTTTGGACACAACGTTCTGGACACAAAGTCAATGCTTCATATAATATTATTATGAGTATATGATTTAAAAGATTATTCCACATTTCTGTAGTCTTGGTCACTTTACGAAGAATTTTCAGTTTTGCCTAAATACCTAGAGAAATGCACACTGTTATCTCTATATTATAGATGAGAACACTAAGGCTCAGAGAAGTGAAGTGATTTTGCCCAAGGTCACAACATTGGGCCAGCAAGTGACAAGGCTAGAACATTCCTCCAGGACATCTAACTCCATACCGGATATTCTTTCTACTGCAGCAAGGGACAAGAGTGTTTATTTATGTCACCTCCATTGAGTACCTGTGGTGCAGGGCTAGCGGTAACAATATCTACAACAGGCCCGGAGCAGTGGTTTCCGCCTGTAATCCCAGCACTTTGGGAGGCCAAGGCGGACAGTTCGCTTTGAGCTCAGGTATTTGAGAACAGCTTGGGCAACATGGAGAAACCCTGTCTCTACCAAAAAATATAAAAATTAGCCTGGCGTGATGGCACGTGCCTGTGGTCCCAACTACTTAGGACGCTGAGACTGGAGAATTGTTTGAACCCGGGAGGCGGAGGTTGCAGTGAACTGAGATCACACCACTGCATTCCAGCCTGGGCAACAGAGTGAGACCCCATCTAAAAAAAAAAATAAAAAAATCTGTAACTACAGCAGCAGATCTCAACACTAACCTAGCACTTGATGTGTGTCTGGCACTATTTTCAGAGTCTATATCTATTAATTCATTTAATCTTCACATTTATCCCACCAGGTAGGGACTATTAGGCTATTATTACCTTCATTGAATAGATGCAGAAACTGAGGCTCAGACAGGCTAAGTGATTACCAACACAAAAGAAAAACTTGAGTTAGCAAATCTGCACTAAAGATCAATTACTCAAGACCCAGGACAACTAGCAAACCAATCATACCCCTACAGGCTCTTTCAGTGACCATTCATTCGGCTTCTGTTTCCTGATACCACAAGGCCAGGCACTGGTGGACACACAGATGCTCAACTCTGATGTGTAAGAACATTTCTTTCCAGTTCAAAATTTCTATATGGGAGAAAATTCTTACAAATTTTACTTTGTACCCATGAGTAAGAGAAGTGGCCAGACTATGGCAGTGACCTATGAAATTCATCTTTGGAAGGCATGGAGAATAGCCAAAAAGAATAACCAAACAAAGGCTTTATGATTCTTCAAGATGACACAGTACAGCCTGGCAGGATTAGGACTCAAGCTCTGAAATCAGAGGTCAAGGTTATGCCCTGGCTTACCTTGACACCAGCTATATGTCTTTGGACAAGCCACCTTACCTCTCTAATCCCCAGCTTTCTCATCTGTAAAATAGGGATAATGATTTTAAAAAGCACTATCTACAAAGTCCTTAGCACAGTACCTAGTATGCAGTAGTTGCTCAACGAATCTGTTCCCCTTAATAAATATCCATAGTGCCATTTCACAAGGAAGCCCTCTTTCACATTAAAAAAGATTCGCCTGGCTGGGCACTGTGGCTCATGCCTGTGATCCCATCACTTTGGGAGACCGAGTGGGTGGATCACAAGGTCAGGAGTTCGAGAGCAGCCTGGCCAATATGGTGAAACCCCATCTCTACTAAAAACACAAAATTTAGCCCAGTGTGGTGGTACATGCCCGTAGTCCCAGCTACTTGGGAGGCTGAGGCAGAAGAATCACTTGAACCCAGGAGGCAGAGGTTGCAGTGAGCCAAGATCATGCCACTGCACGCCAGCCTGGGCGACAGAGTGAGACTTTGTCTCAGAAAAAAACAATAATTTGCCCAAGTGACCAACTTCCTTTCCTTATTTTTAAAGGATAGTGGTGGCAAATATCAATAATCAGTTTGGAAAACAATACTGCTTAGTCCCCAGAGAGGATATGTCTCCTGGCAGTCAATGCATTTCCTGTCTCAGCGACCCCACACTGCCATTCCGGTGAATTTTAGCTCTTTGCTGCTGGGAACCGTTGCTGGGAAAGGATTTTCCAGTTCTGTCTCTGATCCCTCTGATGACTGACATAGTCCTACTAACCTGGTTCAGAGGGTGAAGAGCTCCACTCCCAACTGAACACTAGCCCTACCCTGGAAATGTACATGGTATGCACTTTGTATTACAGGTTGAGTTGTCAAATGTCACTGGGCAGTGAATAAAGGAAGTCTGCATGCAGTGGTAAAACCACAGCCTAACAGAATATTAAGGCTGCAAGGATTCTGAGGGATACTTTTCTAGTTGCATCCCATCTGTCCTTTCAACACCAGCCTCTAAGCTGCTGACCACTCCCCTTGCTGGACACTGAGTGTCCCAAGCTTCCATGACAATACCTTCTCCCAGTTTTCCTCAATTCTCTGGTTCTTATCAGTCTTCCTTGCAGGAATACTCTGTCCTCTTTTCTTCTCAGCTTTTTCTCATGCCCCGCACCCCTCTCCAGGCTACTAGTTCTCAAAGTGGAATTCCCAGACCTGCAGCATCCATATCACCTGGGATGACTATTAAACATTGTTAAAAATGCACATTCCCAGGCTCTTCCAAGATCTACTGAATGAGAAACTCTGGGGGTAGGACCCAGCAATCTGTGTTTTCAAAAGCTCTCCAGGAGCTTCTGATGCACATTTCAGTGTGAAATCCATGCCTTCTAATGCCTTCTAATACCCACGCTTTCTCATACCACCCAGCATGGATGGCCCCCAGGTTAACATCTCCAGTCTAGAACTCATCTCTGAACAGCGAGATATCTAAATGTCTATTTAACATCACCTCTTAATAGACTTAGACTCAGAGGCACCTCATATTCAGCATCCCCAACAAAGTCTCTTGATTTTGCTCCCTGAGCCTGACATAAGTAGCCTGGTCCCAATCTGCCATCACGTCCCACCTTTCCCTCCTTTCTTCCAGTGACACCAGAAGGTCAAACATCAACAGAGCCTTGCTGCTAGGCAGAAGGGATTTCTGGGCACTGGACATCTAGACAACAAAAAAAGAAAACACTAATTACAGATTCTCTTGGAGGAAAACCTCTCCTAAAATTTCTATAGTTCACCGTGCCCTCCCCTCCCCAAAAAAAAAAAACAATGAGCAGGTGCTGTGTTTGTGCAGGTGCTGCTTTTGAGTCTGGGGATACTGAGTCATTCTATCTGTCTCTGTCCTCCCTCCGTCTCGTTTCCCTTTTCTGCCAAAACAAATTCTTATTTCACAAAGATATATGTTCTCAATGCATATATTAATACATCTATTGATTTTCCTCTTGCCAGTCATTATCAAGATTTATTCATCCTTACAGCTCCCCATTGATTGAGGAAAGCAATAGTCCCAGTGGTCAATCAATCCTGATATACTCCATGACAAAGAGTCAATATCTATTTATTATTTGATTTATGGACTTAATTATCTTAAACATGATCAGGCAGGGGACAAGGCCAAAGTTGAGCAGTGACCAAGCAACTGGAGCCAGGTTGGGAATGCATCAAACCAAAGCCTGGGGCCCAGCAAGTTTCTGAACAGTGCAAACACACTGATTTTGCCCTTCCCACTTTTGGCCCACCCTCACCACCCCAGCACCTGCTGCAAGGAAAGGGAGGGAAAGGGACAAGTGGCAGGGTTTCAATTTGTGCTTGCTGCCAACTCAACAAGTCACAAGCTGGGCAGGTTTGGTGGTTTGGACAGTGAGCCTGATTTGGAGGTAGGTCAGCTGTCGTCCCCAGGGAAAGGGACCCAGCAGTGGGGAGTCCCTAAGGTGTCTGTGGGGCATAAGAAAGTAGGATGGACTCGGGCAGGGCTAGAAGGGAAAGAGGACCAGAGGATGGATGGATACGAGTTTTGCCATGAATCAGTCTCTTCCTAGCTTTTGACCTTGGGCAAAATCGTCATTAAAAGCTGATTCCCTGCAATCTGACCTACCTGCTTGCAATACTGGTTTTTCTGTCTTTTGAATCCCGTTCATGATCCCTTGAAGCAGATAACATTTAATTTCCCCATTTACTGACAAGGAAATGGGTTGCACAGTACCTACTTCAGAGAATTATTAATTACAATGTTGTCTTCCTGTGTAAAGCTGTCCCCATGCTCCCAAATCTTTGTTTAACCACTGTGTGCCGGCAATACAGAGGAAACCATCCCTCTGCTTTCTGGAACACATGTTAAGGGCCTGATATTGCCCACACTTGCCTTCAAAACATGCGAATGCAGCTGGCTATTTTTAACATTGGTAAATAGTGAAAGCTGTTGAAAATGCCTTAGTTTCCAAAGGCCTGCCAACTCCCTGTTGCTTTCCCCTAAGGGAGGTATGCCAAGAATCTCTTAGAACCTAGAGCATTAAAACCTGCATTTGTTCCTGCTAATGTCTGATTAGAAGCAACGCTAACTGTCCACCCTATTTTTGGAGGAGGGGAATACATCAACAACCCTACTGCAAGTTCTCTTAAGAAGAAGAAATGCCCCAAGTAGTCTTTCTAAAATGCAAACCAGACTGTGTCCCTCCTCTGGGTTAATCCCTGGGTGCCTCCCCCATGGCCTTTAGGAGAAAGGTTCAAGTTCCTTAGCCTGACTTGAAAGGTCCTTTAAGATCTCTCTGGTTTCTCTCTCTTTTTTTTTGTTTTGTTTTTTGAGACAGGGTCTCACTCTGTTGCCCAAGCTGGAGTGCAATGGTACAATCATGGCTCACTCACTGCAGCCTCAGCCTCCCGGGCTCAAGCAATCCTTCTGTCTCAGCCTCCCAAGTAGCTGAGACTACAGGAACACACCATCGTGTCCAGCTGGTTTCCATATGTTTTGTAGAGATGGGGTCTTCCTGTGTTGCCCAGGCTGGTCTTGAACTCCTGGGCTCAAGAGATCTTCCCACCTTGGCCTCCCAAAGTGCTGTGATTACAGGTGTGAGCCACCGTGCATGGCCAGATCTCTCTAGTTTAATATCTCTTGCTACTCCCCATATATATACTCTACTCCAGCTCTTGCCCCTCCCCCGGTCTTGCTACCTCCCACCTCTAAGCCTTTGCATATGCTGTTCCTTCCATTAGGAATGTCACTCCCTTCTTGTCTACCTGCCTAATTACTTGGTTGGATAAGGGACAGGTTCTGGGTCCCTATGTACCCCTGAGATCTTATTGCAGAGATCATGACACCTTTGGAGAATCATCTAGCTAATTTCCTTTTCTGTGAGCTCCATGAGGGGCACACATCATGCCTTCCTCTCTCTATTCTCAGCATCAGGCACAGGACCCTACACACAGTAAGTAAGTGGGGCAAATACTCCTTTATTGCACTGTTATAACTTACATCACATACTTAGCATCTCTTTCCTTTCATCACTGTTACTTCTCCCACATCCTATAGTCATCTCTCTAGTGTGTACTATATTTTCCTTACGTCTCACTCATTTCTCAGTGATTCTAAGTAAATAGCACCATTCATTGTCTGCTGCTGTATTGCCTAGAGGATCAGGCTGTGCTAATGCATGTGAATGTATTTTTGTAAACTTATTCACCCACTCAACAAGTCTGTATGGAGGACCTAGTATTTTGGGGGCTGAAGATACAGAGGTGAGTCAAAGAGCTGAAATTCTTCCTCTCCTGGGGCTTATGTTCTAAGGTGGGGGAGGCGATGTAGGGGAAAAAGTAAGTGAGCAAACATAGAAGAACAAAAGAATAATTATCTTATGATGAGAAGTACCTTAATGAGAATAAAATGTGGGCCAGGTGCAGTGGCTCATACCGGTAATCCCAGCACTTTGGGAGGCTGAGGTAGGCAGATCACTTGAGGTCAGAAGTTCAAGACCAGCCTGGCCAACATGGCGAAACCTCATCTCTACTAAAATTACAAAAATTAGATGGGCGAGGTGGCACGTGCCTGTAATCCCAGCTACTCAGGAGGCTGAGGCAAGAGAATCACTTGAACCCAGGAGGTACAGATTGCAGTGAACTGAGATTGTGCCATGCACTCCAGCCTGACAGAGACCCTGTCTCAAAAATAAAACAAAATGCAGCAATGTAATAAGAGGAGACAGAGATTGGGGTAGCTGCACAGCGGGAACAATTTTGGGTTGGCTTCTGGACTTCATGCTCCTCTGGTTGCCTCTACCATCCAGCCGCTTATTCTCAGGTCCCCTTGCAGAATTTCCCATCTCAACCGGGCCACAATCCAGCAGGCACTCCAGGCTTCAGGTGCTCCAGGCTTCAGGTGCTCTGGGCTTTGTCCTCAGGCAACCCTCCTCTCTTCCTCAGATGACCTCAGCTTCAGCAGAAGTCCATGACTTCCATCACCACGTCTATGCAGATGTCTCATACATGGTTATTTCTAGACCCAACCTTTCATCCAAGCTTGAGACCAGGATATCTAGCTCCCTACTCAAGATGTCTCTCTGGATGGCTTAAAGCTTAGAGAGGTTCAGCAACTTGGCCAGGGTACCAGGAGCAGAGCTGTAGTAATCAAGCTACAGTCACTGACTCCTATCATTTGGTATTATAATAAACACAAAACAGCTGCTGTTTGTACTGTCAAAGATGTTTTGGCACCTGAGAGAAAATATATGATTTCTACCATTTGCTGCTACCATTATTATTGCTGTTGTTATTATATCATTATTATTGTAGCATCATTTTGTAGGAGTTAAATGTTATTGAGCACTTGAGTTACAGGAGGCACTATGCTATAGTCTTTTCATATACATCTCTAATTCTTATCACCATCTTGCAAAAGAGATAAATGTTATCCCCATCCTATATGGAGAAACTAAGACAACCAGGAGTGGAGAAATCTGCAATAGATCCAAATGCCAAAGGGGAGTGTTCCATACACGTATTGTTTAGTGAAAATAGCGTCATAAAACAGGGTTGCTGGATGAGTCTACTGTTCATGGCAGAAGATCTATCCGTAACGATGAGCGTGTGTCCCAGAGCTCCTGGCTGTTCATAAATCCCACCATTTTCTCTTGGGAATACAGTTAGCGGTTTTGCAGGCTTCTTTGCAGTTAGGTATGGACAACAGACTCAGCACCCACCAATGGCACATGAGTGGAGTGAGCTGAACCATTTGTAGGCAGCTCACAGACCACTCCCTCCCTCATAGGATGTTCCATGCCCCTTCGTTTTTCCTCAGCTAGAGGCAGAGGACCGTGCAGCTTAAAAGAAGGCAAATCAAAAAGACGGACAGGGCTTGGATCCCCCCATACATGGAGAAAAGCCACCTACCATCCAAAAACTTGCATTTTGGACTATTACATGAACAAGAAATAAACTTACATTGTGTTAAATTACTTCATGTTTTAAGGCTTATTTGTTACGGCCGCTACCATTACCCTGGCCGATACAAAGCGTGAATTTACACATATTCTGGGACATATGCCTGGATGGATATACACTAAGATGTTAATGTCATTCTCTCTGGCTGGAGGCGTTATGGGTGAGTTTCATTTTCTTCTTTCTGCTGATCTGCATTTGCAATTGCAAACAAGTCATTCACTTGTGTAATAAGATACACAATTTTTTAAAGTGATGACAGATGTCACACGTGCTAATTCAGGATCTTTGAGATTCGAGGAAAGGGGTGACCAGTGGTGAGGTCTTCACCCATGCAAATCCTCCGCTGCGCATAGGATGGATGACACAGGCGTATGCAATGTACATGAGACGATGCTGATAATAATGATAATGACACTGTACATTTATAGCGCTTCCTTCACAAAAGTCCCAGGGTGCTTTACATTTCAGCACAATTAAAGGCAGCCACAGACAAAAAACCTTTTCAGCTGTGCTTTATAAAGGGAAAGCGATTCAGCTTTTTGAACATAAAAGGAAGCCGATTCCACTCGATGATGGGGACGGAATCTTCATGCGCTCAGGCCCCCCAACTCCTGGATGTTATATTTAGGACAATCAAACTGGCCCGAGAGGAGACAAAAATCAGAAAGACCACAAGTACGGGAGTTACAGAAAAAGCAAGTTGAAATCTCACCCAGGCACTGAGTTACCACCTTAACAGAAGGCAGGGTTCTCCATGCGTCTGTCTGTCAAATATAGCAGCTTGCTGCTATTATATTTGAAAGCACGGAAAACAGGAACTGATTTGGAGTTGGAAATAAATAATCTATTAAGTAGTTCCTGATATTTACTGGATTGAAAATGCTGTGCAAATGAGGCCCCATGGGATTTTTCATGACTACCTTGTCCCTAGGAGATGGGTAAGTGCTGGATATTTCATGCATGCGGGCAACAGTTAACCTCACATGACTGAGAAGATGCCTCTCAGACTCTGGGAACCCAGCAAGGGGATTGGTGACATGCGCCAAATGAGAAATTTTAAAAATCACCCTGGGGGGAGGGTGGGTCTGGGGAATTCTAGTTCTTCCTACCTCTTTTTTCCTGGGGCACACAGTGTGAGCCCCTCAACTGTGAGATGTTTTGGTGATGCCCCTAATAGCTCGCCCTATCCTACCCCAGTCCCTGGGAAAGGATCCTGATGAAATTCACTGGTATTGTTCCTGCGAGCCCCACACAGGTGGAAATGCCAAGCTGACAGTCAGGATACTCCAGAGCCCTTTCTCTTGGCTTGTGCCCTTTGGTGCTGGGTTTCCTTGAAGCCATCACTATTCTAACCCATTTTGACACATTGAATCAACCAGCTGAGTGCAAGAGGAGGTAGAATCTTGGCCATCAGGAAACCCCCAGAGTAGCGTGGGCAACTCCCGTTTAAAACCTTACATGGGCTTCCCATTGCCTTAGGATAAATGCTACATTCCTTTCTATGGCATTCAAAGCCCTGTAATCACCTGGCCTCTGCAGCCCCTTTCTATGGCTCCTCAGACATGCCAATCTCATGCCTACCCCAGGGCCTTTGCACTGGCAGTACCTCTACCTGAACTGCTCTTTCTCTGCCACTTGGCATGGCCATCTCCTATTCGTCATTAAATCCTAGCTCAAATGTCACTTCCCCTATGAAGCCTCCTCTGAGGCTCTCTTCAAAGTAGCCCTCTCGTCACTCTGACCCACCAATCGCCCTGTCTGTGGCCTTCATGACACTTATTATAATGCTTTAACAATCTTATGCATTTGTTTAACTTGTTATTATCTGTCTCTTCTGGAATGCAAAAAGTCCACAGTACAAACTGTAGACTGTGTTCTGAGTGCCTATCATGTGGTCTGGCACTGTGCCAAGGTCCGAATGTCCGTGGAAGGCACGTTAGTGGAATGTGCTAGCGCCAAAGCTAACAGATGGCTCTCAGGCCCTGCAGGTGCTGATATTGGATCATTCTAGGCCCTCACCCATTTTGGACTCAGCTGCTTACCTCTCAGTAGCGCCTCAGAGAAGAGGTTTCCAAGGTGTGCCGGAAGCTCTTGGCAGTCATAAAGGCAGTTTGCTCCAGGTGGGAAGAAGGACCTACTTTCTTTAAAGCAGCAGGTCTCACAGTTGAGCATAAATGAACCACACTCCCCTTTAGGGCTTCTTAAAACCCAGCTTGCTGGACACACCCGCAGAAGTTCGGATTCAGCAGGGGAGGGTGGGAGAGAGAATTTGCATTTCTAACAAGTTCCCAGGTAAGGCAGGTTAGGGAACCACAGGATAAGAAGCACAGACTTAATTTTGGAGTTCTCGAAAATTATTTGGGGAGTGGGGAAGGGGGTGAGGTGGGGCTTCTGTGAGGGACTGTATGTTCTGTTAGTTCTGCACAGTAGTTTTGTGAGTTGCTAATATTTATGGAATGAGTGTTTTTCCGGGAAAGAGAGAGTGTGTGCATTTCTTTGTGGGGATGTGGGAAAGAGAACAGGAGATAAAGAAGAGAAGAACTGGTGCGTAATTTAGGAATATATGGAAGAGGAGTGTGTGTGGGTGTGTGTACGCGTGCACATGGGTGTGCTGGTGCCACAGGAATTTACAGAGTACCGGAGAAGCACATAAACACCAGAAAATCAAAGCTACAAAAATGAAACTCAGTTCTAATAAGCCAGTGGTTCTTAAACTGAGGCATGAACAAAATCTCCTGGCACTTACTAAAAAATACAGAGGTCCAAACTAATTGAAGTAGGATGGGGCGTCAGCCCTGAATGGTCATCAATTTCTCCAGCTGATTCTGATATGACCAAAAATGCAGAATCTCTGTGCTATGGAACTGCTCACAGGTGAAGTCCATTCCCCTTGATCTCTCTAAGGCAGCCACTGGCAAAGGAGGAACCTACTAGACTAGTATTGTATTCAGATGTACATTTGCTTATTCCCAGTTCTGCCAGTTATTTTTTCTATGACTTGGGCAAGGGCTCCCTCTGACTTTCTGACCTCAGTTTTCTCACCTGTAAAATGGGCACTGGGATAAACCAGAGAACCTCACCACACTTGGCCTGAAGCAAAGCACTTGCTGAAGGCTGGTGGAAACTGCGGCTTTTTTGGTTTATTTTTGAGGGCTCTGCCTTGGTTCTACCCCACAACCGGGGAAATGATTTCAGCAAAGAGGCTCAGCCATCCCACCTAGCGTGCATGGCTTGCCTTCTGCTGGTTCAGAGCCTCACCCACTGTCAAAACAGCAACCCTAATAGGGTGATCTCCATAACACAGTTTGCCAGTCTGACTGAGGGCAGCAAAACAGAGTGAAAGGAAGGATGCTGGGTGTCCACCAAGATCATCAGCTCTTTGATTACGACGGGAAGTTAGGGCAGATAAGCAGATCACCTCCTAGAACTGCTGCTGCCTTTGCACCGGGCAAAATATCTCCCTTTGTGCGCCCAGTCTTCATTTTTGAGGCTTCCTCATTCTCGTCCTCCAACACCACCATGCCGCACCCCTGCCCACAACCCTCCAATGGCTGCTCACTGCCCTTGGCATAAAATCAGGACTCCTCACCAGGGATTCTACAACAGAGGGTTTCAAACCTGGCTGTGTGATGGAGTCCCCTGCACGCTGGGCAATGTCTCAGAGGCATTTCTGGTTGTCATAACTTGGTGCCTGGTGCTACTGGATTCTAGTGGGTAGAGGCCAGGGATGCTGCCGAACATCCTACAGTGCATGGGACAGCTCCCACCACAAAGGCTTTTCTGACCTCAAAGATCAATAGTGCCGAAGACGAGAGACTCTGCTCTGGGGCAGGGCCAGGCACTGTTAACTGTATTAAAAGCTCCCCTTCCTCTACCAGGCTTGAGAAACCCTGCCTTCTCCAAGTCTTGCTCCTGACAGCTTCTCTACCTTCACCTTCTCCCCTTTGCCCTCGCCTGTCACCATCACAGTCTTTTTTCCAGAATCTCCATTTTTACAACTTTCCTCTCCTATGACTGGTGCAGGAAGGTCCAGGTACACCATCTTTGAGATGCACTGCTCAAGACCTGTTCCCAGCTGCTTCTCAAACACAGCTCATTATCAGACAAGCAAAGAATACTGTCAGAGTTGGAAGGACGCTGCAACAAATATCAGCTTCCACCTGCTCATTTTACAGAAGGAGAAACTGAGGCTTATGCAACCCCAGGTAGCAAGGTAGAAGGGTGAGAGACACTTTCACGCCACTCTATTGACTTTCAAATTTCACTTGGAGTTTTTAACATGAGTGATCGTGCAGACGGTCAATAGCTTTGCAATATTCCCATAATGACTCAATCGTGAAACAATCTAGCAATCCTGCTGCTAATAGCATTTGTGGCTACAGAAATTGGGTAACTAGTTGGTTATTACTCATTCCCTAAGAGCCACACATATTGCATTGCAAGGAAGCTAATCTTAGAAATACTTGTTAACTTCAATGATAATTACTAAGTAATTGGCTAGAATGCGCCATTGTGAATTGATCCAGAATATGCCAGGTAATTATCTGGTCTTATGTTCCCTGTAAAATAAATCTAGGGTCCAAAAACGGTTCCAGTTGGTTGGCTATCATCCAACCATCAACCTCTGCCAGCCAATCGTGCAAATGCAAGTGATTAATCAAATTACTCAAATATTTGGTTTCAAACTGAACGTGCAGATAAGAAACCTGGAGAGCCAACAAGTGGACAGTGCTGAATGGGAGAGAGGGATGCACAGAGTCCCTCCCGAAGATAAATATATAGCAACACAATAATACGGAATCAATGCCACTTCTTTGGGGCTCATCTGGCATCCTCACACAAAATACCAAAACACTTCAGAGACCAATTACACATCCCAAAGCTGCAGAGTCTTTATCATGGTGCCAGGAAAAGGCTGGGCTATTTGTGAAATCTGTAGGCAGTTATGGTGCTTGGGGAGGGGGGCTCAGAATTTTGTACACAATAGAAGAGGGCCGCAAATGCAGCTGGCTTGCAGGATGAGCAACACATTTTCACAATGACCACTCGTTTTTCAAGGATGGCTGCTGAGTTTGTCTGTTTCCAACTTGCTAGCCTTTGAGAAGGGGGTGAGGGAGTCATGGGTGTTAGGCTCCATAGATAATGCTGAAGAGGGAGGCAGGCGGGTGGTGAGGAGCTGACCAGAGAAAAAGATGGGGTAAGAGCTTAAGATGAGAATGGGGAGGAGGCCGGCGGTGGGGAGAAGACCACCTTCCAACCAGACTTGTGTATCCCAAGTAATAGGCTATTGACTGCTGCCAAAAGATGATGATATATACTGGGTAAGAAAGGGAAGGAAAGGGAGCGAAGGGTCTCTCTGTAGCAGATTGCAAAAAGAGCCACAGATCGTCCCTACACTGCATCCATATCCTTGCAGCGGGACATTGCAGATCTTCCCATTCAGAGGTAGAGGCTCTGTCTCCATGCCTTGAATCTAGTGGAGCATAGGAGTTGCTTTGGCCAACAGATATAGGTCTTGACCTCTCATTGCACTTGGAAACCTGAGACTGCCAGGAGAATGAGCCTGAGCTAGGCTGTTGGGGATATCCCCTCACAGTCTGCCAACCGGCAGACACATGAATGAGGGCATCTAACACTGATTATCCCCTTGTTCGCCCAGAGCTGACCACAGTCATCTACAAGAGCCCAGCTACCAAACTGTCCATAGGATAGAGAGAAACCACTAAGTTTTGGAGTAGTTTGTTACTCAGCGAAAGCTTATACTCAGAACAGCTCAGCCCCTGAAGATTACCTGGGCTGATTTCTTCAAAGCCACTTCCGTCTGGTGCAGAGTTGAGAACCACCATCTTTCCCCTGATTTAAGAAGAGTTGGAGGCCCATTCCTAGATCTCCAGTCTTTCACCAGCACTTATCATTCAAAGTGCGAGTCACTCCAGTCAACCCATCGTCTGCATAATCTATGGATACAGAATATAATGCACCTTCTACCAATCACCAAGTTCTTATAAGTGGACTCAAGGAGGTTTTGTCTCACACGGGAAGAGATCAAAGACACACCAGCTCTTCTCTGAGCCCACAGCATCTGCTTTGGGCCTGCCAAGATGCAAGACTTGTGCATTTGGGGTGTCACTGCTTAAGCTAAGTAGAGGAAGGAGAGAGCTCCTAACTGGCCCTTGGCATCACAGGTCATATTAAGAATGCCACTGCAGAGTCCAGTCCTAATGTTACAAGAGAGCCAGTGCCAGAGTTTAAAAACACACCAAAGGATGGTTTCACAACTGTTCCATCGAAACCAAAGCTATTTTTCCCCAAGCCTCAAGGCACTGGGAGAAGCCAGAGAGCGAATCCAAGAAAGTCCAAGAAACATTCTCACAATGTTAGTTCTCTATTAACGATCCCTTCTGTGTATCCATAGACCACAGATCCTGGATATTCCAAACCATAATGGTAAAGACTGCAAATGTGCTCTGCAACTTTCATGAAAACCAGAATAATACTTATCAGAATCTTGGCTCACGCTTGTAATCCCAGCAATCTGGGAGGCCAAGGCAGGTGGATCACCTGAGGTCAGGAGTGTGAGACCAGCCTGACCAACATGGTGAAACCCTGTCTCTACCAAAAATACAAAAACTAGCCAGGTATGGTGCGCATCCCTGTAATCTCAGCTACTCAGAAGGCTGAGGCAGGACAATCACCTGAACCTGGGAGGCGGAGGTTGCAGTGAGCCGAGTTCGTGCCATCGCACATCAGCCTGGGCAACAAGAGTGAAACTTCATCTCAAAAAGAAAAAAAATCTTAATCAGGGGTCTGCAGACTATGGCCCATTGGCCAAATACAGCCCACTCCCTGGGTTTATAAATAAAGTTGTATTGGGCCACAGCCCTGCAATTTCATTTGCAGATTGTCCATGGCCGCTTTCAGACTCCAGTGGCCAAGTGCAGTAGCTGCTACAGAAACTGTATGACCCACAAAGCTGAAAATATTTACTATTGGGCCCTTTACAGAAAAAGTTGGCTGACTCCTGATTTAGTGAAATCTACTCATTTCACACATGAAGACAGTGACTCTTTGAGAAGTTGTTATGCAAATACTTGGACTAGAGGGGGAACTAGACCCGATGTTTCTGATTCCTCATTTAGTACTTTTTGGTTTTGCTAAAGAGTTTTAGCATTAAAAGTATTTCTGAGGTTAGGCGTGGTGGCTTACGGGCCTGTAATCCCATCACTTTGGGAGGCCAAGGCAGGAGGATTGCTTGAGGCTAGGAGTTTGAGACCAGCCTGGGCAACATAGCGAGACCCCGTCTCTACCAAAAAATTAAAAAGTTAGCCAGGTGTGATGGCACACACCTGTAGTGCCAGCTACTTGGGAGGCTGAAGGGAAAGAATCTCTTGAGCCCAGGAGTTCAAGGCTGCAGTGAGCTATGATCACGCCACTGCAGGCAAGCCTGGGCAACAGAGTGAGACCCTGTCTCTAAAAAAACAAATAAATTAACAGTATTTTCTGGAATCTGAAATCTTAAACCATGTAAGTGAACTGTGCATGCTGGAACTGGAGATGGTCTATTAACCAGAGTGGTCAAGTATGCAGAAAACCATTTCTCAACCAGGCCAGAAGCAGAGTTTGGCAATCCCTGGGTGGGAGCCCAGGTGGAACTGACCTGGTGATGATGGCCAGGTGAGGTGGGCTCATGCAGGCACCCATGAAAAGCACCACGTTCTCGTGCCGCGTCTGCCTGTAGGCCATCACCTCCCGCTTGAAGGCCTTGAGCTGGTCCTCGTTGTCCCTCTCAATGTCAATCAGCCGGATGGCCACTTCACCATGCCAGCGGCCATGGTACACTTGCCCAAAGCGGCCTTTTCCAATGAGCTCGCCGATCTCCAGCTGCTCAAAGGGGATGTCCCACTCCTGAAGGAAGATGCTGGTCTGGCTGGCCTTGCGTGGGAAGCTCCTGGCTGAGAGGAGGGACAGGTTCATCTCCTCAAAGTCATCTTCTGACTCCTCGGCCTCATCGTGGGCCTCTTCATTCTGTGGCCGAAGTGGGAGAGAGGTCAGAATTGTGCTTGCCACTGCCTCAGCCTCCCTCGTGGTCCTGTGGGGTCCCATGTGCATGCGTAGATCTTGACACATCTCTACATGGATTTGGAGCTGGTGCAGACATACGTCCCTCTGTTTCCCCAGGTAGCTCTGGTCTAGAATCATACTACAGTGAAGGTGCTAAAAGGGAGATCATGATCGTCTAACTCTCTTGTGCTAAGTGGGGAAATACTGAGGCACAGAGAGAAGTGTTAGGGGAGAATCACCCATTCTAGTTTGCTGGGATCTTCCTGGTTTTAGCATCGAAAGTCCCTTACGTTGCCCTGGGAAGGATTCACTCCAGGTCATATAGACAGACAGAGGAGGAACTAAGATCCAGGTCTCTGGACTTGAATCTCATGCCCTTCCTATTCTTCCAAGGTCTTTTGGTTAGGTTGTTTATGTGCATGTGATAAAGTTGACAGGCTAGACTGGCTAAATCATTGGGTACGTCGTGCATCTGCATGTTACACGTGACAACTGTCAGCATGGAGTATCTTTTGCTTCCCCAGGGAATTTGGAATTGATGATTCAAAAATTGGGAGAGGTCAGAGCTACAGGCTAGATGTCTGAGGCTCCTACAGCAGCTGGGAGCGGGTAGGAGACTTGAGAGTGAGAGGTTAACAGAATGGGCTTAACAATCAGACCAAGTGAGCTGAAATCTGGCTTCTGTGTGACCTTGAGCAAGTTGCTTGACTTTTCTGAGGCTGCCTTTCCTGATTGTAAAGTGGGGGTAATAAAATCTGCCCCAGGGGCAGTGTGAGGTTTTAAATGAGATAAAGACCTGTTAAGTTCTTTGTACAGACCTGACCACCTGTACTAAACACCCACTGGGAGGCCCGAGAAAATGCAGATTCCTGGGCCGCACCCAGCTCTATTGGATGAAAATATCAGCAGGCTGGGACCAGGAATCTGCGTTTTAACCATGCCCACCCACATGACTCAGGCATACTTAGGTGTGGCTACCACTAGAGTTCAGTGCTCAAGGTGCAGGGACCCTACCATATCAGCATATCTGGGGGTGCTTGGGGGTGAATTGCCTCTTGGATTCTCCTGCAGAATTGTGGGAGCAGCAGGTGCCTGGGCCAGTGGGGATTCCCAGAGACCCTGGGACCTGATGAAACAGCTTGAGAAGGTGGCCTCTTGACTGGGTACAGGTCTTCCTGACCCAAAATATGGCGGGCATCATAGAAAAGCCAGTTGTGCAAGCTGCCCTCGATGGCACACTCAGGAGAAATAATATAGGAGACATTGGTTTCTCCCAGGATCATTTTCCAATAACCAAATAGTCCAGAAAAGAACACGATTTTCCTTGGAAGCCCTGACTCTATTCCTTTCAGTGCAAGATACAGTGCAGTGACAGAGCTGAGTGATCAGAACGCCATGGTTTCCAGACAGGGCATTTTATGTAGTCCTGCAGCTGCAACCGCTTAGGCAGGTGGGAAGAAGCCCCAGAGCATTCTCAACACTTCCAAGCCCAGCATCCCTGAGGCCCCCATCTCCTCTCACTATTGTTTTGAAGGCAGAGGTGCACATCCCCCTTGGTATTCACCTGGCCCTGAGCTGATCTTTCAACTAAGAATGCAAATCTCTTGCCAATTTCCTCACAACTGGCTTTTCTATGATGCCTGCCATATAACGGCCCATTAGGCTCAATACCGGGAGGGGCCACCACTTGCTAATTGTCCTGGAGTTAGAACATCCGTCAGTCAGAGCCACCGCAGCCCCTACCTGACCCCAAGCCCTCTGCGTCATCGAAAACATCAATCGGCTTTGCCAAGTTCTGGGCAGCCCCTGGAAAATGTTGCTTCACTGCTTTCTGATTCTCACCTCTGACGTTGGCTCCACTTCAATTTGAAGTAATGGATTTCCTTCCAAGCTGTAAAGAAAGAAAAATAAATGTGATCCCTAGGTGAAAAGGTAGCTCTGTATATTGAGTTTAGCTATGTATGAAGAATCCCCAGATGGGAAGTCGTCACCACCAAGCCTTTCTCTCACATTTCACTTCAACACTTGTGTCTGAAATAATCCATAACCTCGCCACAGAAACATACACACACACAAAAAAAAAAACAGTACACAAGGACATTGTTTTAAGTTGATTTTCTGGGCTGCTCAGGGCTCATTTTTCTTTACTGCTTTGATTTCAGCTAATGTAGCAGCTTTCTTATAAATCGGCCTAAATGCCTTAAGTAGACAAGTCCTCAGAGCTCTATGTGTTTGCCAGGAAAGTACTAATCAGATCTCCGAAGTTCACTCAAATTTGGAATTTCTTGGAAGGATCTTAGTGTTCTTGTTTGTCTGGTCATTCATGTGACTATTTAATAGATGTGAATTCAGGAACAGTGTTAGGCCCTCGGAGGGATATAGAATTGAAACTGGCATGGCTTCTGACCTTAAGAAATATTATATTCCTACTGAAGGAAGGAAAGCCACTATTCAGATACTATGCAGACAGGCTAAAAGTAACAAGGCCAAAAGTTACGTATGAGTTGGATAAATGCAGTGTGGTGGGAATTCCAAGACGAGAGAATTATTGGATGTATTTGAAAGTTTCTAGTGTTTGAGGTAGATCTTGTCAATCATATGGAATTAGGATATGTGGAATGAAAATTAAAAGACTGTATTGAACTGGAAGACTGTGCGTGTGTGTGTGTGAGTGTTGCGTTCACAAGCTCATGAGCTGCAGTTCTGTTCTTAGTAAGCAAACACATTGGGTACAGATGCTGGCGGGGGTCACAATGTGTTTGTGTGAGTACCACATAGGTATTATGGGATGTGATTTGTGCAGGGTTGTCTTGTGTGTGTGTGAGTTGGGGGTACACACAGGATGTTGCGGGGGATGCTGTATGCTGATGGTATAATTGGGTGTGCATTTGAGGTGCGAGAGAAATGTCAAATGCATATGACATTTGACATGTGATGGGTGTGGGGCACAGTGTGCATTAGAGGTATGTTGCGGGGGTTAGACTTAAGGATGTGTACGTGTTTTTGAAGTGCAGCTGGGAGACAGAACTGGGCTGCTGAAGGCATGGAATAGCTGAAACAGGTGAGAAAAAAGAAGCACAATGAATACCCCATCCCTTTCCTATTTCCCCAGTGAAAACCTAGTAGATTCCCTCTCTCCCCTCCTCTGACCCTCAGATGGTAGGAAGTGGGTGACTCTGCAGACGGAGTCAGTCCACGTGGCTGGAGGGGGTCCTGGTGAGAGAGAGTCTGAAAGATCACAAGAACTAAAAGAAGGAGAAAGAAAGGTCAATCCCAAAGTGGCATTTGCCATGGTATTAACCAATTATTTATAGCACAGCCTGGGAAGGTGGAATGAAACTGCACAGTGACAGCTGACATGCTGGGAACTTGATGCCCTGGGGGAGACTTGGGTGGGACAATGCAACTGGAGTCCCTCCTCATGCCCAAAACCAAAACAGGCCACCATGCCTTCTTGCATCAAGGCATGTTTCCAGCATCCAGGGCTATTCAATTATTTCCTTCTGCAAAGAGTTGCCATCACTCCATGCACATTTAAGCAGATTGCAAGCAGCTATTCACTCTGTTCTTCGCTGGTACCTCTGGACTGTCAGTTAATAACCTGGAGTTCATCTTGCACAAATTGTAGAATTGGTTTATGTGAAGCAGAGAAATGATCCAGAGCTAGATGTCAGCACAATATCCCCCGGCAAGTTGCTGTTCCTTTGATTTCAGAGATGTATCATTTAAGTCTTTAACAAAGTCCATATGACCAGTCAGAAAAGATGAAGCAGTTAGGGGACCCAGAAGAAAAACCAAGTAGGCACAAAGGTGAGTTGGGGAACTGGTCAAATCCTAGCAAGCCCCAGACTTCCATCACAACCAAAGAAGTTAATGAGGTGATTCAGTGACTTCACTTTTTTTTTTTCTTTAGACAGAGTTTCCCTTTGTCACCCAGGCTAGAGTATAGTGGCATGATCCCAGCTCACTGCAACCTCCACCTCATAGGTTCAAGCAATTCTCCTGCCTCAGCCTCCAGAGTAGCTGGGATTACAGGTGTGTACCACCATGCCTGGCTAATGTTTGTATTTTTAGTAGAGATGAGGTTTTACCATGTTGGCTAGGCTGGTCTCAAACTCCTGACCTCTGTGACTGTGATTCTCCCATCTCAGCCTCCCAAAGCGCTGGGATTACAGGTGTGAGCCACTGCACCACCTGGCCAAGGTGACTTCACTTCTGCTGCACAAGTAACAAACCACCTGGAAAGAGTGCCTGTATCCTAACGATGCTATGCACAAAGATGTTCATTGTAGCATTATTTACAACAGTGAAATATTGGGAGCAATGTAAAAAATCCAGCAATAGGAAATGATTAAGAAAATTATTCTATATCAATATGTCATTTTATAGCCATTAAAAACAATGTCAAACAGGTGCAGTGGCTCATGCCTGTAATCCCAGCACTTTGGGAGGCTAAGGAGGAAGGATCACTTGAGTCTAGGAGTTCAAGACCAGCCTAGGCAAAATGACAAAACCCTGTCTCTACAAAAAAAAAAAAAAAAAAATACAAAAATTAGTTGGGTGTGGTGGCACACACCTGTAATCCTAACTACTTAGGAGGCTGAGCTGAAAGGATCACTTGAGCCCAGGAGGCAGAGGCTGCAGTGAGCCATGATCATGCCACTGCATTCCAGCCTGGGTGACAGAATGAGACTCTGTCTCAAAAAACAAACAGACAAGAAACAAAAACCAACAATGTCTATGGAGAAGCTAAAATAATAAGTTTAAAGTGTGATGTTCAGCATAAAGATAACAAAACAGGATGGTAACTGTTTACATGTATTGTGGGTCATAACTATGTAAAATATAAATGGAAAAACACACATAAAAGTTCTAACAGTGGTGAGATCATGAGTGATTATTTTGCCTTCGCCTTTTTAAAGAATAGTCCAAAATTTTCAAAATTAGCTTATATTATGTTTATAATAATATGAACCGGAGGTTAGCAAATTTCTTTCTGCAAAGGACCATAGAGTAAATATTTTTGGCTTTGCAAGCCCTACAGTTTCTATTATAACTACTTGACTCCGCTGCTGTACTGAGAAAGCAACCATGCACAACACATTGTAAACAAACAGGTATGACTGTGCTCCAGTAAAACTTTATACAAAAACAAGCAGAAGGCTGGATCCATCCCATAGGCTATAGTTTGCTGATTCCTGGTATAAACCTAAATAAAACTTTGGAAAGTTATTCCATGTTCAGTGACATGGAATAATTACCCCTTCATTAAGCTCTAGCTATCGCCTGGGGAAAGTGGTCTTTCTAAACATAGAGGGGTTATGGGTCCTTAGGAAATGGCCCAGCCCCTGGAAATTGCATTTGACAGGCAGAGTCAGAGACACAAGGCATAGCTGGCTTGTGAAGAACAGCATTGCCTCTCTCTCCATCTCTCTGCCTGGGCTGTCAGGCTCTTTCTTTTTGCTGAAGTTATTCCCTATGTCGCTCTGCCCGCCTTGAACTTCTCCCTCTGCCCCCAGCTACATCAAATCCGGGAATAGGAGGAAAGAAGACAGGGAAACTGAGTGGATTGTAGAGCCGGGCTGGGAAGCTCAGGGAAGGGGAAAGAGTTCTCTGTCCCACTTACATTGGATTCGAGGTCACCGGATGCAGGATGACCTGGGGCGCCCGGGTCGGTGTCTCTGGCACCGGCACCACATCTGAAAACCAGAGATTAGACATTCAGAAAACAAAAGTGAAGTCCACAACCCCTGCAAAGGCCTAATTCCTGGGAGATGTGGCAGCTAATATTTCACCAGATCTTGGATCTCTGTCCTTGGCCAATCTCCTTTCTCCTTTCCTGGACCACCGGGACTTTACCTGCTCAGCTGGACCAGGTTTCTGGATGATGTCCTCAACAAAATTCCCCATTGTTGAGGAGGGGGCTGCTAGAACCCCCAGGCATCTAGCCTGAAGCATTCATTAGTCATCTCTGAACTTCCTTTCTCCTGAGTTCCCTTTGGGATGATAAGGCCCCCTGGTTTCAAATCTTCTCCGTACTCAGCTCAGGACCCTCTGACCATCTCTTCCCTGCTATGTGGCTCTAGACCCCTCCTCACCCTTGCCCGTTTTTCCACGGCACTACACCCTCTCAGGCCTTTCCATTGTGCCTTGGGACCTCCTTGGGTCCCACAATGCCCTTAGGTCTTCCCACTCTTTCTTTTCCACTTCCATGTTCAGCCATTATCCTGGAGTGTGGTGACTCTACTACGACCCTCTTTGATTTCAGGCACCCCCACAACATCTGCCTCCATTCATCCCAGCAACTCCTGTAACCCAGCAGGGCTTGTTCAGAAGGGGCTGCTTCCAGCTCACATGAAACTCACCTGGGAAGATGAACTGCTGCTTGTATTTGTAGTAGTGGGATGCTTGCAAAAGAAAGAAAACATCAAAGTGAGTGTCCCCAAGGAAACATCCCTTCAGGGACCAAAGTGAGCTCTTAAAGCTACCATGTGGTCATTCTCTGCCCATCTTCAAGAGTTTCCATACTTCTGCAGACATCCCTGCAGACAAGGGACTGCAAACATGTGTAAAGAAACCAGAACTCTAAACATCCATGCCAACCCTCCCAACTGACATCTCACACTCTCTAAAATCAGACTGCTCTGACTCAAACAGACATTCTGACTACAATATCACTTTTGTGAAATGCATAATTATACACACACACACACACACACAGAGAAAAAGTCTGTAAAGCCATAATCTAAAATATTAATTTTTTCCCCTTTTGGCAGAATGATTACAGTGGCTTAAAAAATCCTTTATGCTTTTTCTGTACTTTCCAAATTTTCTGTACCAAGCATGGTATTAGTTTTCTTCTTTGTGGCTGTAACAAATTACTACAAACTGAGTGGCTTAAAACAACACAAATGAATCCTCCTAGAGTTCTGGAGGACAAAAATCCGAAACAAGTCTTACAGGGCTAAAATCAAATTTATTTCCTCCTAGGGGCTCTAAGAAAATCTGTTCCTTTTCTTTTCCAGTTGTTTGAGGCTGCCTGCATTTGTTGGCTCATGGCCCCACCACTCCAACCTCTGCTTCTGCTGTGCCATCTCCAACTTCTGCCTTGACCTTCTTGCTTCCCTCTAATAAGGACCTTTGTGATTACATTAGGGACTTCCCAGATAATCTAAGATAATCACTCCAGCTCAAGTCCATAACTTAATCATATATGCAAAGTTCCTACTGTCCTATAAAGCAGCATCTTCCCAGATTCTGAGATCAAGACATGGACATATTTTGGGAATGAGCATTATTCTACCTACCACAAGCATGAATTAACTTCTGAATTTAGGAAAAATTATATAAAAGAAATTTTCTGGACTTCACTGCTGGTTCCCTGACAATTCCTTTTACTTCTAATCTACTCACCAGAGGCCAGGGGTCTCAGACACTTAAAGGTTTCTAACATTAGCACTTACCCCATTGGGGAACAGTGCCTGGAATAAGGGGCTAAGGGGTGTTGGGGGAAGAGAACAGAAGGCTTTGTGTCCTCGAGTAAATGAAGAGGGCAGGGATATAGTCAGATAAGTCTGTATTGGCGAATCCACTTCCAGAAACAATTTGATGACATTCAGGGACAAGCCACCACTGGAGTTGGTTTATCAAATATTAGCACAATAGCTCAGAACCTAGAGTCTAGAAGCTGATCCTATAAGGTCAAATCTTTGCTCTGCCTTTGGTTATTTGTGGAGACTCTGAGTCTCACTGTCCACATGTGTAAAATGAGGATAATAACAGTCCCTTCCTCAAAGGGTAAGGACCATCATTACGAGATAGAAGTGTATTGAAGGTAGTATTATGTGGGAAGTAAAAAAGTTCCTCTTTAAAGTTTCCTTTCTTGTTAAAGAATAAATCATAAGTGTGCTAATAACTCTTTGTTAAGCCCTATCCTATGTAGCTGTTAGACATGCCATGCTTACTGGCATGTAGTACATTCTATGTCCTTGTACTTTAACCAAGATATCTGTGCTGGACGTGCTCACAGGCATGACCCAGCTCTCTATTGCTTTTAGGGTTTAGAAAAGTTTTAAGTTATTAGCCAATTGGGTTTTAGTTTAGATTGTGAGGTCTGGTTCCAGCCAATGGAGATCAGACACAGCAGTAAGAACAACCCCAAATGCGTAAGGAATGAATATGTCTGTTTTCCTTTGTTCATGGTACTCTCATAGGAAAATGGCTAATGAGAGTACCCTTCCTGCAGGCTGGGATAAAAAAATTGCGTTGCTGAAAAATCCTTTGTCTCAGTGCTAATTTTCTTTGTGGCACCGAGCATCTATTACCTAGAGTCTAGAAGCTGATCCTATAGGGTCAAATCTTTGCTCTGCCTTTGGTTATTTGCAGAGACTCTAAGTCTCACTGTCCACATGTGTATAATGAGAATAATAACAGTCCCTTCCTCAAAGGGCAAGGACCATCATTAAGAGATAAAGGTGTATTGAAGGTAGTATTAGCTGTGAGATAAATAAATTTCTAAGCTCTCTTAACTCATAGACAAGAATGACTTATAATTAAGAGACAATCAGATAGTTCCAAGTGCTAAGTAAATCTTTTGCTTTGGGGAAGCAGACGGAACACCCTCTCTGAGGTTAAAATTTATTGATAGATTTCTTTAGGATAGGGAGTAAGTCCTACTATCCCAGGATCCCAAACTCCTGGTTCTATGCCTTGCACCAGTCAGTGTGCAACACACATTTGTTGAATTAATCAACTCTTCTTATTATAGGTGAAACAGCAGAAACGTTGGGCTTAGTCCAATTCCAGCTTATATTAAATACTTGGAGTCCAGATGGATACATTTTTGATTCTGGAAAATGGGATATCCAGGGCAAGAAGCAACATATTCAAGGTCACAGAGTAAAGCTTTAAAAGGAAAGCACCCTTCATGACTTCAGGGACCGTTTTACTGTCAGATAACACAAGTGTTTATTGCATGATACTATTTTATTAGTCAATAATGGGCTAAAATTAAAACAGGAAAAACGACACAAGGTTCTCAAGAGGTTTGGCTGATCTTTTCCCTCCCTAGCTCTGACGGTGATAGGGGATTCAGTGTCTGCAGAAAAGGTTAGCTGACAGTTATGTTCTTTTTGGAAGGGAGGGGTTGGGCAACGTAGAGCAAGGGCTGCTTCAGAGAGTCTGAGAAGGGACAGGCGTCAGGCAACGGGACACCAGCAAATGCCTCCACACCCGGAGCCAACGCCCTCCTTGACTCCTCCCTATACGCCATGGAACAGCTTGTTCCTGGTGACCAAAAGGGAAACGCATGGCCAGAAGAGGAGGAAAGACATTGCTGGGAGACCTGTTCTTCCCGCTGATGACAGACACCAGCAAGAAGTGGCTCTAAAGAACAGCTGGTGACCCTGAGTGGGCGGCTCAGGAGAGCCAAGTGGCTCCTGGCTTGCTGGCATCCAAGATGACTCAGGACCTGGGAGGCTGCAGATGAAGTCAAAGAGACAAGCAGGCCACTCTGAAGGAGCTTCCCCTCTGGAGGTAAGCCCCATGCCTACCCTGAGCCCTCCCAAGAGAGCAGGTAGGGGGTCTTCTAGAAGGAAGAAAAAAGTGTCAAGTCGTCCTCTGCCTAAACCTTTCAACTCAATCCTATGGAGTCTTACATACAATCTACATTTCTACCAGGCCCAGACCCTGCAGCTATGAGTCTCTCTGGAGGCCACTTTCTCTTGTTTATGGCACTTGGGCCCCTTCTTGTGACTGGGCCTTTGCCTTACCTCCCCGACCTGCAGAAGTCAGCCAGCCAGTGACCCTCCAACCTAAATCTCTTCTCTTGCATTTGCTCAAGGACTCTTGCAAAGGCTCTTAGCCTTCACAGCCTTCATCACAATTTATTATCCTATTTTCATGCATATGTTTATTTGGTTAACACCTTTCTTTCTCACTAAGCTATACTTTTCATGAGAACTGGGGCTGTTGCAGGGAGAATAATGCCTGCCCCCCCCACCATAACATGTTCAGGTCCTAATCCCTGGAAACTATAAATCCATTTCATTACATGGCACCAGGGACTTTTAGGATGAGATTACTTAAGGATCTCGAGATGGGGAGATTATCCTAGATCATCTGGGTAGGCTTGAGGTCATCACAAGGGTCCTTAGAAGAGGGAGGCAGGGTCAGAGAAGGAGATGTGATCATGGAATCACACAGGCCGGAATGAGGAGGGGTCGTAAGCAAAGTAATGTGGGCAACCCCTAGACGCCAGGAAAAGGCAAGGAGATGGATTCTCCCTGAGACCTTCCAGAACAAACCAGCCCTGTTGACATCTTGGTTTTTAGCCCAGTGAAGCTCGTTTTGTTTTGGACATCTGGCCTCTAGAACCATAAGATAATAAATCTGTGTGCTTTTAAGCCACTAAGTATGTGGGCATTTGTTACAGTAACAATAGGAAGTAAATACAGGGGACACATCTGGTTTGTTCGCTGCTCCAAATCTAGTGCCTAGTACAGTAGCTGGTACACAGTAGATGCCTAATAAATACTGTTAATGAAATGAATGGATGAATGCAGTCTGAAGGCCAAGAAGAAAAGTTAAAGAGAAAAAACTGCAGCCCTGGGAAATGCACGAAATTCAGGACATTCATTTGACAAACACTTAATGAGTGCTTTCAGTTGTAGGCAATGCGTTGGGTTTTGAGCATGGATTGGTGAATGAAGGCACACTGCCTGGTCTCATGGAGCTTGCATTCTGATGGAGGAAACACTTAACAAGTGAGTATGTAAACCAGATCATGGCACAGAGTGATGAGCATAAAAGAGGGACTCGGGACAGACCGGTGGAAAGGGGAAGGGAGGAAACACTCTCATGAGCCCAAGTGGCCCAAGTGAGGTCTCAGAAATCCTGCAAACACCACTAAAGGCAGATTTCACCTCCTTTCTTCATTTGAGCCATTAGAATATGCCATTTCCTGAAGTTGGGGTGTGTGTGTGTGTGTGTGTGTGTGTGTGTGTGTGTGTGTTTCAAGATGGCTCTAGGTGGCTCCAAAGAAAGAAGGTATTTGAACACTCCATCCTCAGAAACCCATAAGACAACCATTTCCAAAGCCTCTTCATCTATCTTTCCATGGTGGATATAACCACAACTCTGAATTGTTAGCCCCATGTTACCGATGAGAAACAGACCTAAGCAGGGGCAACGCCATGTTCAAAGCTGCACATTTAGGAAGGAGCAAAGCTGGGATCCAACTCCAGGTCTGTCTGTCCATGCAGAACTCTTGATGCCACCTTATACTGGGTCATGTCCCACACTACCCCAGGACTCAGGGAAAGGTAGAGAACAGGAGTTCCACCCAACTGGCAGTGCACAGTCACAAATACCATGCTGCACACACCACGCTTGGGGTTCTAATAGCCTTTTTACCACATGTCCTGAGGCTAACAGATGAGTCAAATGGCTGGTCACCCCCCAGCCCCTTTTGGACAAGAATGTTCTAGATGAATCAGTGCTGGAGACATCATTATGCTTAGGTTTTAGCTTAAATAACCTTCAGAAAACTCAACATTTGGCGGGGACCCACAACCAAAGCTCCATTTTTCATCAACAGAAGCTCTCAGTCAAGACTGGGACAGCTGACCAGACCTTCATACAAACAGGACAAGTACTCATGTCCCTGGGGGTGTTTTGCTAAAACTGCCTAAGATACAGGGTAGATCCAACTGTGCTTCCAAAAGGCTCTATTTAGTTTTCCATTTCAGTCCTGAATTTTATTATTATTCGAAATGGATGCGCGCTCATAGACACCGTAGAAATCCCTAAGGTAAAGTCCCTCTCCTCAGCAACTGCCATGAAGTTCTTACAGACTTTACTGCGCACATGTGAACACATATACACACACTGGTACACATACACACAAATATGTAAATATTTTACAATAAATAGAATGTTATACTGACCACTTTGCAAATCACTTATTTTCTACTTAAGAAACACTATGGATATCTTTCCATGTCAGGAAATCTATATAGAGTACTACATTCTTTTGAAAGTTTGCAGAATATTTGGTTATACAGATATAAGTGTGTATTCAACCATTCACCTCTTGATGGGCATTTGGGTTATTTTCCGTTTTCACTGTTACAATGAAGTCCTTATACACACATCTCTGCACCCTAGTGCAAGTGTTCCTGCATATAAACTCCTAGAAGTGTTATACTGGTCAAAGGAATGCACATTTAAAACTTTAACAGGGCTGGGCGTGGTGGCTTATGCCTGTAATCCAGCATTTTGGGAGGCCAAGGTGGATGGATCACCTGAGGTCAGGAGTTCAAGACCAGCCTGACCAATATGGTGAAACCCTGTCTCTACTAAAAATACAAATATTAGTCGGGCATGTTGGCACACACCTGTAGTCACAGCTACTCAGGAGGCTGAGACAGCAGAATTGCTTGAACCTGGGAGGTGGAGGTTGCGGTGAGCCAAGATCGCGCCACTGCACTCCAGCCTTGGCAACAGAGCGAGACTCCGTCTCAAAAAAACAAACAAACAACAACAATAAAAACTTTAACAGAAAATGCCAAATTACCATCCCCAAATGTTTGGTTATGTTCATACTCCTATGTGAAGGCATATGGGGATTTCATCTTTCATTCTGCAATTCTGTCTAGGCCCCCATATTAATTAGCAGTGATGATAAGAAGTGCAAATAAAGGTAGCCAGTGTGGTTTATTATGATTGTGTTTCATAATAATGCAAGGAGCTCAGGCTTGTTGAGACCTTCAACGAGACTGTCACTCTGCTAAGCTTCGTCCATGTATTATGACATTAGTTTCTAAAACAATTATCTAAGGTGCATACTATTATGATCTCCATTTTGTAGATGAGAACACTGAGGCCCAGAGAGGCAAGTTATTTGCCCAACATCAGACAGACATTAAGTGGTAAAACTCAGATATGAACCTAAACAGCTTGGCTGCAGAGCCCACACTCTAACTGCCATGCTAAAGTGCTTTTCCCCAAAGGACCCCTTAGCCCAGTCCCCAAAGAGAGCCAAGACCTTGTCATGACCTGTCATGGAGCAGGAGGGGATAAGGTGGCACGCCAGCACAGCAAATTGTCAAGCACCCCTCCTTGAAGACTCTGGCTGAGGGAAGGAAGGCGCTAAGGGCTACCCCGATTACGCCTGGCTAGGCAGATCTCTCATCTGAAGTTGCCAGTGGATTCTTTAAGGGGTGAAAAGAGCTGTGGTGCTTTTGTGCATAGTTCTCCCATAAAACGGCTCTTCCCCATCCCTTGGTCCATAAACAAGCGCCAAACAATTTTAGAGAAAACACTCCTGAAATCAGTGTTTCCAGAGAGTGAAGTAGCTATTGGAAAGCATGGGCCAACCTCCCCCAAGCGTGGTTGGTCACGGGAAGTCTAAGGGTCTTTTATTTCCCTTCATCCCCTTCTGAAGAAGTAAAAAAGAACAACCCTGGAGATGGCGGTGGGGGCCTTCTGTCCGTGAAAATGCCAGGCAATGAATCGGTAGCACTTACTAAGACGATGCAGCCGGTGACTCACGTTGCAGTCCTTGGTGGCTGCCAGGTGAGTGGCCCTCCCACTAGGTGGATATGAGGCTGTTAAATTCAGACTTGAACTTAACAAAAAACCCAAAGTTCCAAGAATTCAAAATATCCCCCATCTCTGTGGACATGGCCCAAATCAAAACAGTATGGGCAGGTGCTGTTATTGGCTTGTCCTCAGATGGGTGGTGGCATGTGAGTGCTGCCCAGGTGTGGGGCGGGACCTCCATTTGCCTCCTGGCCATTCACTCATGTCTAGTTAAGCTTTAACCCAGGAGGTGTGAGCTGTGGCCAAGGACCTGGGATTCTTTTCATAGCGTGAAGCTCATTGACTCAGGAGGAAATCAGACCCTAGGCCAGGGCATCCAGTGGAACGTTTGGTGATGATGGAAATGTTCTATACCTGAGCCATTCAGTATGGTGGCCACCAGCCACATGTGGCTACTGAACCCTTGAAATGTGGCTAGTGCAACTGACAAACTAATTTTTAAATTACAATTAATTTTAGTTCATTTAAATGTAAATAGCCACACATGGCTAGTGGATACCATATTGAACAACACCTGGTTCCAACTGGCCACACCAGTCCCACTGCCTTCTTCTTGAAGTCTGCTGCGGTGACACAAATATGCCTGAGTTGGAAACAGTCTTAGGGCCCTAGCACAGGAATTGGGCTAGGCTGGACCCTGGAAGTGATGGGGAGATTCTTAGGTCTGGTCTACCTGAAGGAAGAACAATTTCCCATTGTTAGGTCTAATGACAAAGGAGGCCAAGAAGCCACAGTGTCTCATGAATGGCTTCTCTACTATCATCTCATAGCTCAGTGCATATTCCCAGCCCAGGTGCCCTGGAATTCCTGAGCTAGAGGAACCTTCCAGATCATCTTGTTCAACCACCTACATCTTTTCGGAGGTGAGACACAGCAAGAATGCAATAGACCTGGATCTTGACTCCAGGAGTCCAAACTACTCAGTCACAGCCCCATCCTGACATCTGAGTCAAGACTGAGTCTGCAGCCCTGCTCAGACGTGTGCCCCTAAGACCTCCAGCACAGACTCTCGATGCCAATTTTAACCAATTTAGTTCATAAGACAACTGTCAGCTCCAGAGCCAATGGCTCCCTTCTGTGACTTAGACTTAGGTGAAGACCCTGGGTTGTGCCTTGCCAAAAGACAGAGTCTCTAAGAGTTCCTGCATCTCTTTGAGCCTCTGTTTCTTCATCTGTGAAATGAGCTGATAATGCTTACCTTGTGGCTGTTCCAAAGATTAAATAAGTGATACAGGATAATTGCTTAGGATACGATCAAGGTCGGTCCATGTCCTTCCTTGCCCCTCTCTGGTCATGGACCCATTGCCTTCCAGCATAGACTTGCTGTATCAGGGCTCTGGAGTGAACCCACCCCCTCCCTCAGCTCTGTCCCTCCAACACTGCAGACCCCATGTCTCCCGAAGCATGGAGGTACCTGGCAGGTTGAAGTTCTTCTGCTGCCGTGTGCACTGTGGGGAAGGGTGTAGGGGAGAAGGCGGCGTGGCACTAGGAGGGAGGGGGGGTGCTGGCGAGGAGGGTGTGGAGGACGTCGTGGAGGAGGGGTTGCTGCTGGAGTCTGGCTGGTAAGGGACGGGGATGTGGTCCTGCAGAGAGAAAATAGGGCAGGAGTCAGGGACAGGCAGGGAAGCAGAGACACAGAAGAAAGTGGTTGAGCAGGAGAGATCCCCACCCCAGCCCGCACAACAACCCTTGCCCTTTCCTCAACCACCAGATCCTTCCACAGTCCCTCCTGCTTCATCAGCCCCACTGGACTGCATCCAGCTGTGGAAGTAACAGCCTCTGGAGTCTATTTCCTGTCCACTGCTTGGACCCCAGATTGAAAGGTGACCACGTAATGAAAACCACACAGGTGACAGCTACGCACCCTGTGCCTCTTTGATTCTGAAAAACCCCGTGCAGAGGTGTCCAGAGTACCCCTCCCATATCAACACCTCTCCTCCCAAGTGTTTATTAAAGAATCAACAGCCTGACAGCTTCAGAGAGAATGTGAGAGTGAGCCTTCAGCGTCTTAGCTCAGGTCACAGCTGGAATCAGCTCGGCTTCTTCTCACCCCAGACCAGCTGAAAAACAAGGATAGAGATAGAATCCATCTATGCATATTTGGAATAGCCTACTGAGGTGGACTTCTGAGCAGAGTAGTGAGTTGAACAGCAAACCCCAAAAGATGTCCACCTGGGACCTCTGAATCTGATCTTATTTGGAATATAGGTTCTTTGCAGACATAATTTGAAGTAAGGGTCCTGAGTGAGATAATCCTGGATTTGGGCAAGTCCTAAATCCAGTGACAAATATCCTTATAAGAAATGGGGGGAAAGACACATGGAGAGGAAAGTCACATGAAGATGGGGGAGAGACTGGAGTGATGCATCCACAAGCCAAGGATTGCTGGGGCCACCAGAGGCTGGGAGAGAAGCATAGAACAAATTGTCCTTCAGAGCCTCTAGAAGGCAATCCTGATGACATCTTGACATTGAATTTCTGGCCTCTAGAACTATGTGACAATAAATTTCTGTTGTTTCAGCCACCCAGCTCATTTGTTACAGCAGCACCAGGAAATTAATAGCAGGATCCAGAGTCAGGAAAACCTGGACTCAAATCCCACAGCCACCTCTTCTCTGTGCATCCTGGGCAAAATGCCCAACCTTTCCATTCCTCGGCTCTGTCCTCTGTAAAATGGGAATAATGATAACATCAAGTGCACAGGGCTACATGATGACGTGGAGGCGCAGGAGGGAGGGAGGCAGGCAGGGAGGAACAGTAGCTGTACGCATTTGCAGGCATGTTCTCCTGAAAAGGGATAGATTGGTGCTGCCTGAAGCTTGGAAAGCATTTCACCACTTTGGGACATTTTGCTTTCAACAGATGGCAAGAGATGAACAAAAGCAGCAAATGTCCACATCACTTAAAAGGGATTCCTGCCTCTCAAAGCCAGTAGAGCTAAGTGTTCCCAGGGGAGCCTTCATCTGTTCACCCACAGAACAGTGGTCACTTGATCCCTCCATTACTCAGAGGTCCACTCCTCAAGTGGTCCAGGTACCCAAAAATGGTTTAGTGTGGTCAGCAGGTATGCTTATCTAACAACTCCAAGAGTAGGTGTGGCGAACACCCACTAGCAAAGGAGGTCAAGGGCAGAAGGGGAAATGAACATTCTCTGTCCAGACGCTTACTGAGTGGCCAGGTAGGTTGTACGTTTCATCCTACCAAAGCCCACTCCACTGCCACTAGGTTCATACTGCTTCTGGGTCAGTGAGTCTCTCCTTATTTATTTATTTGTTTGTTTATTTATTTATTTAATTTAGGTGTGTTCTCACTCTGAGGCCTGGGCTGGAGGGTAATGGCATGATCACAGCTCACTGCACCCTTGGCCTCTTGGACTCAAATGATCCTCTCACCTCAGCATCCTGAGTAGCTGGGACACAAGCATGCACCACCATGCCCAGCTTTAAAGAACTTTTTTGTAGAAACAGCGTCCCACTATGTTACTCAGGCTGGTTTCAAACTCTTGGGCTCATGGGATCCTCCTACCTTGGCCTCCCAAAGTGCTGGGATTACAGGCGTGAGCCAATGTGCTCAGCCTCCTTATCCTTAACATGGGCTAAGAACATCCAGCTTGAAGTTCTGTGGTGATGTTGAAATGAGTTATATATCTACCTACCTCCTTTATACTGGGTAGAGGCGGTTTGTCATCAATAAATGGTAGTGATTATGTTAATGACAGTAATTAAACTTTTTATTTTGAGAACACTGTGGATTCACATGTAGTTGTAAGAAGAGAGAGATCTTACGTTTCCTTTACTCAGTTTTCTCTACTGATAACATCTTATGAAACCACAGTACAATATCACAACCCAGATACTGAACCGATACAGTCAAGATACAGAATAGATCCATCAAAACGAAGATCCCTCATGTTGCCCATTTATAGCCATGCCCATTTTCCTGCTCTCTCCTCACAATTCTCCCCTAATCTTTAACCCCTGGCACCTCTAATCTATTCTGCCTATCTGTCCAGTATAATAAACACTAGCTATGTGTGGTTTTTCTTTTTGTTTTTTGGAGATAGAATCTTGCTACATTGCCCAGGCTGGTCTCAAACTCCTGGGCTCAAGCAATCCCATTGCCTCAGCCTCAATCCCAAGTAGCTGGGATTAGAGTTGTGCACCACTGGCCTAGCTCTATTCTCCATTTCTATAATTTTAGCATTTCATTGTTTTATCAGTGGAATCATACAGTACGTAACCTTTTCAGATTGACTTTTTTCACTCGGAATAATTCTCCATAGATTCATCCAAATTGCTGCATGTATCGCTGGTTTCTTCCTTTTGATTGCTGAGTAGTACTCCATGATATGGTTGTACCAGAGTTTGCTTAACCATTTACCCACTGAAGGACATCTAAGTTGTTCTATATTTTTCACTATTGTGGATAAAGCTGCTATAAACATTTATTTACAGGATTTATAGGAACATGTTTTTATTTCTCTGGAATAAATGCTCAGAAGTACAGTTTCTGGATAATATAGTAATAATATGTTTAGTTTTAAAAGAAAACACAAAAACTGTTCACTAGAGTGGCTGCACCATTTTACATCAGCAGTGTAGGAATGATTGATTTTTCTCTGCATCTTAGCCAGTGTTTGGTGTTGTCACTATTTATTATTTTAGCTATTTTAATTGGAGTGTAGTGATATCTCATTGCAGCTTTAATTTGCATTTCCTAATAGCTAAGATATTGAACATATTTTCATGTGTTTACTTGCCATCTGTATATCCTTTTTGGTCTTGATTACTGTAGCTATATAATAAGTCTTGAGATCAGGTAGACTGACTGCTCTCACTTTATTTTTTTTCAAAAGAATAAAGCTATTGTAGATATTCTAGTTCCTTTGCCTTTTCACATAACTATTAGAATAATCATGTCTTTATTTATAAAAATAATCTTGCTGGGTTCTTGATACAAATTGTGTTAAACCTATATATGGATTTTTGGGAGAACTGACTTCTTAACTATGTTGAATCTTCCAATCCATGAACATGGTATGTATATCAGTTTCCTAGGTCTGTTGTAACAAAGTACAATAAACTGAGTGGCTTAAAACAACGGAAATTTATTCTCTCACAGGTCTGGAGGCCAAAAGTTCCCAGTCAAAGTACTGGCAAGGCTGTGTCTCAGGATCTCTCTGAGACTTTAGGTAGAATCCTTCTTTGCCTCTTCCTACCTTCTGGTGGTGACCAGCAATCCTTGTCATTACTTAGTTTGCAGTTGCATCACTCTAACTTCTGCCTTTGTTGTCACATGGTGCTCTCCCTGTGTGTCCCCATTTCTCTTCTCCTCTTAAGGATGAAAGTCACATCGGATTAAGGGACCACCCTTCCAGTATACCCTCATCTAAACTTGATTATATACACAAAGTTCCTATTTCCAAAGATCACATTCACAAAGATCACCTGTGAATGTGGGTTAGGACTTTAGCATATCTTTGTGGAGAAAACAGTTCAACGCACAGTGGTATCTGTTTCCATTTATTTTGATCTTTGTTTCCTTTTACCAGCATTTTGTAGTTTTCAGCATACAAGCCCTATACATGTTTTGTCAGATATACACCAAAGTATTTCCATTTGTTTGGCAATTGTAAATGGCTCGTTTCTAATTTAGGTTTCCGTATGTTAATTGCTACTATATTGAAATATACCTGATTTGTATTGATCTTGTATTCTGTGACCTTGCTGAATTCACTAATTCTAAGAACTTTTTAAAATATATATATTCTTTGGGATTTTTGTATTTTCTTTGGGATTGTCTATATAGATAACAATGTCATTTGCAAATAAGGACATTTTTATTTCTCCCTTTCCAATCTGCATGTCTTGTTTCCTTTTCTTGCCTTACTGCACTGGCCAGAACTTCTGGCACTATGTTGAATAAGAATGGTGAGCGTGGACGTCCTAGCTTGTTCCCAGTCTTATAGGAAAACATTCAGTTTTTCATCACCAAGTATAATGTTAGCTGCAGTATTATTTTTGGTGCTTTTTACAAAGTTGATGAATTTCCTCATTTTTTTTTCTGATTTCTTTTATCATGAATGGTTGTTGAATTTTGTCAAACAATTTTTTGTATCCCCATTGATATAACCATGTTATTTTTTATTCTTAGCTTGTTAATATGGTGAATTATGTTAATTCATTTTTCAGATATTGAGCCAATCTTTTATCTCTGGAATGAACTCAACTTTTATATATTGCTGAACTCTATTTTCTAAATATTTTGTTAAGTATTTTACATCTATATTAATAAATAATATTAGTCTATAGTTTTCCTTTTTTGTACTCTGGCTTTAGTATCAGGGTAATATGGGTATATATTATGAATTGGAAAATACACTCTTCTGTTTCTGGAAGAGATTGTGTACAGTTGGTGTTAATTCCTCTTTAGGTATTTGGTAGTATTCTCCAGTGACACCATCTGGAGATTTCTTTTTTTGGAGTATGATAATTTTAAAATTACAAATTCAGTTTCTTTAATGTTTACAGGGCTATGCAAATTATACATTTCATACTGGGTGAGTTGTGGCAGTTTGTGATTTTCAAGAAACTGGTTTATTTCATCTAAGCTATAAAATGTATATGTGTAGTATTGTTTGTATGTTTTCTTTTTATCCATTTGATGACTGCAGGGTCTGTAGTGATGTCCCATCTCATTCCTGATCATTGTAATTAGAGTTTTCTCTTTGTTGGTCTTGCTACAGGTTTGCCAATTTCATTTTTAATATCTGTTTTATTTTTCCTGCCTCCCTGTGAGTTACTTAAACATTTTTCAGAGTTTCATCTTGACATAGGGTATTTTTGAGTGTATCTCTTTGCATAGCTTTTAAAATGGCTGCTCTATGTATTACATTTTATATATACATAACTTATTCCAGTCTACTGGTGTTGACATTTTACCAGTTTGCGTGAAGTGTTCCTTTACGTCCTTTACCCTCCCCCTTTAATAACTGTCTTAAATATTTCCTATACATATATGTAGAACCACATCAGAAAGTGTTATAATTTTGGCTTCAACTCTCAAACAAAATTTAGAAAATTTAAGAGAAGAAGGTATATGTATTATTGTATCTATTTGTATTTTTACTCTTTTTATTGTTTCCTGATTTTCCAAGATTCTTTGTTACTTCTTTTCTGTTTAAAAAACACTTTTTAATTATTCTTTCAGGATATATATACTTATGACAAATAGTCTTAGTTTTCCTTCATCTGACAATGCCCTGATTTCTCTTTCATTTTTAAGAATATTTTCACTGTGCATGGAATTCTGAATTAAAAACTTTTCTTTCAGCACTGAAAAAATGCTGTGCCACTTTTTTCTGGCCTCCATGGTTTCTGATGAGAAATTTGTTGTCATTTGAATGGTTTCTTCCATAGGTAAACTATCGTTTCTCTGTTTTTGCTTTCAAGATGCTTTTGTCTGTCTTCTTCAGTTTTCAGAAGTTTGAAATGATGTACCTTAGCATGGATTTCTTTGAGTTGGTCTTCTTTGGTGTTTTCTGAGATTCTTTAATCTGTAGGTTTATGTCTTTTGCTCAATTTGGGAAGTTTTCAACCACTATTTCTTTAAGAACATTTTCAGCTTTGACCTCTTTCTTCTCTTCTCTCCTTCCAGGACACCAATGACACCAATGTTAGATTTTTTATTATAATCCCCAAGTGTCCTTGATACTCTGCTCACGCCATTTTCTTTCTGTTATCCAGACTGTAATTTCTATCACTCTATCTTCAAGTTCACAAATTCTTTCCTCTGCCCCATCCATCTTGTTGAGTCCATCCATTTAAAAAAAAAATTCTTTGTTTTTTAAGATGGAATCTCGCTCTGTCACCAGGATGGAGTGCAGTGGCATGATCTCAGCTCACTGCAACCTCTCCCTCCTGGGTTCAAGCGATTCTCCTACCTCAGCCTCCTGAGAAGCTGAGACTACAGGCATGCGCCACCATGCCCAGCGAATTTTTTTTTTTTTTTTGGATTTTTAGTAGAGATGGTGTTTCACCATGTTGGTCAGGATGGTCTCAATATCTTGACCTCATGATCTGCCTGCCTTGGCCTCCCAAAGTGCTGGGATTACAGGCATGAGACACTGCGCCCAGCCCCATCCATTGAATTTTTTATTTGGTTACTGTATTTTCTAATTGTACGTTCTAAATTTTCTAAATGCTTTTTCTTTTTATCTTCTGATTCTTTGCTGACACTTTGTTTCTTTTCAGGGATTTCTTATGTTTCATTAGTCTCAAGAATGTTCATAATTGCTTATTGAAGTATTTTTATAATGAATGCTTTAAAAGTGTCATCAGATAATTCTAAAATCCCAGTCATCTCAGCATTGGCTTCTATTGATTGTCTTTCTTTTTCCATTCAGCTTGAGATCTTTCTGCTTCTTGGTATGACAAGTAATTTTCAATTGAAGCCTGAACACTTGAGTATTATGTTGTGAGACTCTGGATCTTATTTAAACCTTTTGTTTTTGCACGATTCTTGTGACACTGCTCTAGCAGAGAAAGGGGAGGTACTGCCTTGTTATTGCCAGGGATGGGTAGAGGTCCAAGTTCTCCATTCAGCTTCTGTTAGCCCCTGAAGAGGGGAAGAGTTCCTCATTATTGCTGGGAAGAGATTGAAATCCAGCTCCCCCATAGGCCTCCACTGATACCACTCTTGCTGGGAGGGGTAAGTGCCAAAAAGCAGGGAGCAGACTTGTTAATGATGGTGGTGGTAAAAGCCCTAAAAGTAGGTCTCCTTGAATCCTACCTCAGCAGGTGTGGGAAGGAGTGCTGCATTATTGCTGGGTGAGGGGAGCATTCATTACCACCAGGAGTGACAGTCCCTACTCAACCTTCTCTAACACCAGCCTGGCAGGAGGATTTGGATGGCAGGTTTCATTCAGTTTGACAAAAGATGGAAGTCTAGACTCCCTACTTGGTCTTTGCTGGTGTGGGTGGGCAGGAAAACAGATTTTTCTGTGGTGTTTGGCTGGGATAGGATGGTTATTGGGTAAAAGTTTTCTTGCTAAGCTGTCCCTTTTCTGGGCCTTTGACTAGATGGGGCAGGCTTTTGTTGGGGCTCTTTTTTTAAAAAAAAATCTATTGACACATACAGGTTGCCAGCTTTTTCAGTTCTCAGTCTGGGATACATGAAGCTAAAAGAAGTCTCAGGGAACTCACCACTGTGTCATTGCTTGGGTCCCTAGCTGGTCTTCCTCCTTCTTACCCTCTTTCAGAGTGGTCTTATGTTTATTTTACATACAATGTCCATTGTTTTTAGCTGTATAGTTGACCCCTTGAACAACCCAGATTTGCACTGCACTGGTCCACTCATGTGAATTTTCTTCCACCTCTGCCACTTCTCAGACAGCAAGACCAACCCCTCCTCTTCCTCCTTTTCCTCAGCTTACTCAACATGAAGACGACAAGGGTGAAGACCTTGATGATCTGTTTCCACTTAATGAATAGTAAATATGTATTTTCTTCCTTAGAATTTTCTTAATAACATTTTCTTTTCTTTAGCTTACTTTTGTAAGAATGTAGCATATAAGACATAGAACATAAAAAATACATGTTAATAAACTCTTTGTGTTATTGGTAAGGCTTCTGATCAACAGTGGACTATTAGTAGTTAAGTTTTTGGGGCATCAACAGTTATATGTGGATTTTCAACTGTGGGTCAGGCCCCTCAATAAATGTGTGCTGGATGAAGGAAAAAGAAAGGAAGAAATGAAAAGAGGAAGGGTTGTATGGATGAAGAGAAGGAGAGAGAAATGGAGGAGGAAAGTCTATTTCCTCCCACTAGACTGTTACTTATTCATCTTAGAATCTGCAAAACTAAGCACAGAAACAAAAACATAGGACGTAGCTAATGAATGTTATACAAATGAATGAATCAACTAAGCAACTGAAAGGAAGAAAGGATAGAGGGAAAGAGGGAGAGAAGGAGGGTAAATTGTCTTTATGGTAAAAGGACTTATCTCCACCTCTTTGAGGACAGGCTCATTAATACATATGGTACTCACTTTTCCTGGCAGAATTGTCACAATAGGAGAGAAAATCCCTTCTGCAGGTTAAACCCAGATCTGTGTCTGAATGGGACCAGCAGCTGGTGGTTGTGTTCCATTAGAAGGAAACTTATTAAACTCTACCAGATCATGCGAGGAAAGGCTAATGGCATAATTCCTCTTTCCGAACATAGAGGAGAGCTGGAAACATCCATCAGAGACCATCCAGTCCAACTACTTCATTCTACACGCTGAGACTCTGAGGTGGGGGGAATGGCCTCCTGGAGTCACACAGGGCATTAGTGGCCCAGTCCCAAGGGCTCAGAAGCAGAAACACAAGGTTGTGCCAAGTAATAAGAAATTCACATCTGACTCTGGAAATCAAATAGAAGCATGTTCATCACCCAAGATCCCACTTCACCCAGCTGAGCACTGATTTGGACATGGCGGTGATGGTCACTGTTCTCCCATGGACCCATGGACACTTCCTAAAGAAACTGTCTTCACCCTCCAACCCAACATCCTTTGTTCAATGGACTGTCCTAAACAGACTCATGTGTATTGTGACCTCCATAACCCACTCCCAACACCGGACCATAGGCCAGAGCATAATGGCAGCTGACCAGTGACCTATAATATGGGATGGAATGATGAGATAGGTCATTAGGAAGAAGAGCAGAGAGTATTAGGAGCAAAGGCTGAGATTAGATGAGGTTCAAAGAGAATAGGGGAGCCACAACAGGCCAGAACACAAAGAAACCAAAGGTCATAAGGAGTAGGAACTATATGGAGGCGGAAGCAGTGATAGAGAAAAGAAAGACAAAAGTAGAAGATGAAGAAGCCAGCCAATAGTAACAATACATCAGAGCAGACCCACAAAGAGTAGCTGAGTCAGGGTCATGATGGAAGACCAGAACAATGGTCACGGGCTTGCTTTGGGTCCAAGGAGCTGGATTGAGCTCAAGACCATCCTCTATGTCTAGTTCTATGAGGCCCAGCTCCTAAACGATGATTTCCCTTTCTCTGAATTGCTCCATGTCTGTCCTTTACAAAAGACAACTCATTTTGCTGAGCCAGCCTAGGCGGGTCTCTGTACCTTGCAGTCAACCAACAAAAGCAAGCCAGCATGCAGCCACTTCAAACAGCTTGACTACAGCAGGCAGAGATTCAGCCTGTGCCACTACTGCAGATGGTATTTTTGATGCCTTGATGTGTAAGTACAAGGGTTGTAGATTGGTCCCATAGGAATTGTCAGATGCTATTGCTTCTGCTTCTCCTCCTTCCCCCTCCCCCATTCTGCTCATCCACCCCACTCTGTCTTCCTCTTGTTCCTCCTTCTTTCTCCTTCTCTTCCTCCTTCCTTCTCCTATTCCTTCTGCCTCTTCCTTCTCCTTCTCTGTCTTCTTCATTATCAAGCTACTTCCATGCCCTGAGTATTCAGTGTTGGACTAAATCTTTTATATGTATCATACATCTAATCCTCTCTGCAACCCCAATAATACCCCCTAAGTCTATTCTACAGAAAGGAAAACTAAGGTAGACAGATCTTGAGATAACTGGCCCACAGTCACAGAGCAAGTTAAAGAGCTGAGTTGCAAGCCCAGACTTCCTGACTCCAAAATCTACACTCTAACCACTGTGCTAGGTGAAAAGGCAAGGCCTTTGTGAACCTGGATTGACTGAACTAGACAGGAGACAAGACAAAGAGCATTAAAAAAAATCTTCGGACCAAATTGGCTCAGAAATATATTGCACTAACCACATCATTGCCTGACAAGAAGAATCTGTGTGAAGCCAGTGAGAAGAGAAATGGGGAAAAAATAACCCAGCCCTATGATAGATCCTGTCCACCTTCATGTCAAAGCTGCTTTCTTAATATAGGTTAATTTATTTCCCTTATCAAATTCTCCTGCTGGCTGACAAGCAGAACAATGTCACAGTCACTGATCTATCTGACCTATGTTTCAGTCTCATCTGACACCAGGAGGCTCATTGTGTCTGTAAAGCCAGAGAAAAAGGTCTCAAGGTGGTTCTGAGCTCCTCGCCCCTCAAAATGTCACAAAGGAAAGAATGGGTTATAAGGGATGCACAGTTGTTATACTTCCCATGAGCCTTACCATTTGAACTTGCTCAGCCCTCCCAGCAGTGGGGATCCCCTCTCCTAGAGACCTACATCTTTTGGAAGTAACAAAGGAAAAGTGGACCCAGCCCAACGTTTTGATCAGAGGCCCCAAAATCTAAGCTGATAATAATAGCTAGAATTTCCTGGATCTTAAATATGGGCCAGGAACTACACTGAATGTTCACTGTTGAATTCCAATCTCACAACAACTGTCTGAGGTTGGTGTTCTTATTGCCCACCATGGGCACTTTAAAACATGACTACAAATCTGTGGACTCTTCCCACTAAGAGTTGAGGTCTGTATTTCTTCCCTTTGAATCTGAACAGGCTTGTGACTGCTTCCATCAGTAACGTGCACAGAAGTGACACGGTCAAAGTTCCACCTTGTTTGCTAATTCAGTTGCTTTTTGAGCCATGAGCTGCCCTGAGGCAGCCATATTGTGAGGACACCCAAGCATTACAGCAAGTCCACATACAGGTGCTCTAGTTGACATCTCTGCTGAACCCTGGCTTCGACTCAACCTCTTTTTCTTTATAAATTACCCAGTCTCAGGTATATGTTTATCAGCAGCATGAAACAAACTAATACAGATGGCAAAACCTCTCACAGAGCAAAGCAAGTGAGGTCTGGACCACTAAGGAAACTCCTTTTAAGTCTGTCTTCCCATCCCCATTGTGCGTTCCTGGACACCCTCATCCATTCTCATTCCAACGTGCCCTCTCTCTAAATTAGATTTCTGGCACACAAATCTCTCCACTGATCTCTGGATGTCCCTCAAGCTTTACTCAACACAAACATCACAGAATTAGGAGAGCTGAGACGGGCTGGGAGGGAGCACCATACTCCCAGATCAATGCTTCTTCCCTCCTGCCCCTCACCCAGCAGTGCCAGCCCCACATGTCCAGACCCAGCAGAAACCAAGCCTTACCTTGTTTATTTTGTTGGTTTTGGGGAGCGTCTGACTGATGTGCAGGTCTGAATACCGAGGTGGCTTCCGTAGAGGGTTGTTGATGTCACATGGAACAGACTCTGTCCGGACTAACCTTGCTGGATCCGTAGGGGTAAAAACAATGATTTGGGAGTTTAAGTATCACTTTGGCTTTGGTTATGCCAGGAGAGCATAGCTGAGATCCCACCTCTTAGGCCCACGCCCAAGACTAGAGGACAATTCACCAAAAGTGATCATCGTTTTGTCACGGTGGTGGGATCAGGGTATTTTCTGTGGTTTGTAAAATATTTCTATTGTCTATATATGACTTTTGAAAATTAAGATGATAATAATAAAACTAAAGCTGTCAGGTTTTTAAAAATATCATAATTGTTTCATATCATCAGAATCAAAACTCATTTTAAATACACATGGTTTCTGATTTCTCAGGGCCTGTGATGAGTGGATAAGCTCATCATAGTGCCCTGTCCCTAACCTTCTAACCTCTGTGTTAGGATTGCATTTCCTGCCTTTTGGGATTCCTGAGGCCTAAGCAGCCTGCTGCACATTGAAACACTTTGCCCTAAACAACCTTGGATCCTTGAAAGAAAGACAGCTGTTCCAGGAAGCTGGGCACATAGTGGATGCTAAATAAATGCTTCCTGATCCAAATCACATCACCCAAGCCCCCCTCTCTCCTGTTATTTCTATTACTCACAGGGAACACGGCAAGGGACAAAAGTGAGAAGCTCAAAAATCAAATTTGATGCTTGCTATTGCTACTTGTTAGCTGTTTTTTTCTTCTTCTTCTTTTTTTTTTTTTTTTTTTTTTTTGCAGTGGTGAGAGAAGGGTGTTGGTTGAGAAGTTTAAGCTCCAGACTGACCCAGGGATTTTATTTCTCTGCTTAGCCTGAGCTGCCATCACCATGGAAACTGACTGTATTTTCAACTTCCAACCAACGGAGAGAAAAAGCAAGAAGCTGGTGGATTTCTGCAAAGTTCAGTTTGCTCTGCATGTGCAGACACCTGCCACCTTTGAACAAAAGGTGGCATGGCCTTGAGGGTGGGTGGGAGGGAGCCCTTCTTCAAATGTCAGCCTCTGAGTGCCAGCACCTTCCAGCAGGCTGGTTCTGTCCATATGGGAACCGGGCTCTGGCAGAAACCTCTGCATAGGAGAATTTGGTGGGAGGCAATTTTTCCAATGAGGCTGACCCCAGGCAGGGTCTCAAGAGAGGTGAGAATTCAGGTTTTAAAATAGCCTCATTGAATGAATACAGTTATTCAAGGAACAGATGGTTCTCAATTAAGGATGTGGAGTGGGAAGGGCAAGAGAAAGGAGCTGAAGACTTTGCCTTCACTTGCAATTTTGCTGTTTTTGGAGATAAACAATGCAAAGATCATCGAAAACCAACTGCCCGTTGGCTTTGGGACGCATCACGGTGCTTTCAGCAGCAATTTGCCTCCTTTAGGTTTCCCTTGGGTTCATTCTAAATCAGGGCAGATTCCCAGGAATACGCACTGATCAAGGCCAGGGGAGATGGGAGTGGGAAAGTGAGAGGACAGGGAAAGAGGACTCAGTGTTGGATTAGGAGTTGCTGTACCCTAAAGTTGCTCCCTGATGATTCAAAGGCTCTAGCCATCCTATAGATGAGGGGTTTGTAGGGATGTGGCCGGCAAGAGTTTGAAATATTTTAATAAACTGCTTATATTTAAAAATAAGCATATGGCAAAATTTCTGTATTTGGGCTTTTGTTGGAAATGTCAGAAATGCTGGCAATGTAGGTCCACAGAGCTGGAGTGGCTGGCTACCCTCTCCAGATGGCACTTGGGTTTTCCAGTGTGCCACAGCCCCATCTGGCCAACTTCTCTCATTTAGGACAGCTACTTGGCCCTCGTAGACATCTTAGTTTGTATCTGACTCCTGCTCTAGAGCAGTGCTTCTCAGCTTTAAGGGGCATAGAAGTTCCCTGCAGATCCTGTTTAAAATGCAGATTCTGATTCATAGGTCTGGGGTGGAGCCATAAACTATGCATTTCTCACAAGCTCACAGGCAGTCCTGATGCTGCTGGTTCACTGCTTTGAATAGCAAGGATCTGGCCCATGGCGTGCAGTAGAACTTTCTGCAATCCATAAAATGCTCTATATTTGTGTTTTTATTTGATTTTAATTAATCTAAATTTAAATAGCCAAATGTAGCTAATAGCTACTGTATTGAGCAGCACAGGTCCAGAAAGTCCCTCAGGGATACATTTCAATATGGATAACGGGGTTTGGGGGTGATCACCCCATAGGACAAGGATCAGGGAAACCATTTTGAAAGTTGGACTACAAGACTTCCCAAGGCAGTGTCCCTTATGAGTCCTTGGCAGTCAGGGAAAAGCCTTTCTTCTGTCTTTCCTTCCAGCCAGATTCATCTTGCTTTTGCATAGTGGAATCCTGGTAGCGGCTCTCCTAGGGCTGCTAACTCTCTGCCTGGACAGGTTGGCCCAGACACTCCTAGGGCCTCAGGAGATGGGACACAGATGGCCCAAACCAATAGGCCCAAGACATACCCCTCCCCATGCCCACTTTTGCAAGGCCAATTGATTAAATCTAGAGAACACACAATGGAAAAACACCCAGCCAGTGCTCTTTTTTGGTGGGAAGAAAAGCAATGGGATTGGGGTAAACAGAAGAGGCTAGAAATTAGGAAGGGAGATAGGATGAGAGAGCAGGGGTTGAGCGGGAAGAAAGAGCGGGCTAAAGTGTCAGAACAACCAGTACGGGAGCAAGAAATAGGGAGAACACGCATAGGGGAGTATAGAGGAGACAGATGTCAGGAAGAACGGTGTCAGAGAGAAAGAAACAATTCGGCAAGTATGTGGGGATCAGGAGGTATTCAGAACCAACCTGAGTGGGTGGGACAGCTATTTGGGGGCCTGCAGGAGACTCACCTCACCCCTACCCCTAGGACAGTAAGTGTTAAATACTTACCTCCTCGATGGATGATCAGGAGATGGCAGGGTGGGGCTTCTTTGGTGCATTTGTTGTGGCACTTTAACCTGAGAGAGATAAAGAGAGAAAGATGGATAAGTGAATGACTGAGTGAGTGGATAGGTGGGTGGGTGGATGGATGGATGGATGACTGGATGGATGGATGAATGGATAGGTAGATGGATGGGGAATGGATACGTGTGTAGATGGATGGTAGAGTGGATTGATGGATGGATGGATGGGTAAGTGAATGCATAAATTGGTGGATGGATGAATGCATGGGTGGGGGGGTAGATGAATGGGTGGATGGGTGGAGAGATGGATGGGTGGCTGAACAGATTGATGGATGGATGGATGGATGGATGGTAGATGGATGGGTGGGTAGATGAATAGATGGATAAATGGGTAAGTGGATGGACAGGTAAGTGGATAAGTGGGTGGATAAATGGGTTGGTAGATGAATAGATGAACAGGTGGGAGATTAATGAACAGATGTATCAATGGGTGATGTGTGGACAGATGGGTAAGGGAATGGATAAATAAATGGATGGATGGATATGATGGATGGATGGATGGATGGATGGTTGGATGGTGAATGGGTAGGTAGATGGATAAATGGATAGATGGGATACCCCCATGGTCTGGAAAGCTCTGGGTGCTGTGGATACTAAGATGTGAGATGAGATGGGACAGCCACTGCAGAGGCATAACCTCAGCAACCCAGGAAATGAACTCTGGAGAGAGGCTCCCAGTATCCCACTTTCTCAGGTCAGTCTTAGGTGGTCCAAGAGTGTGTGGCAGCTGTTTAATTAGCACTGCCCACATGGACTTCATGCTTCAAAAAATATCAAATATCATGCTTTTCCCATCAGTCTGTATTTATAATCATCATCATCATCATCACAATTCTCATCATCTTCCATTTACTTGAAGACTCATTTTGTACAATGCCATTTAGTCTTTATAAAAACCTTACAAAATGGGCATTATTATCATTACCATTTTGCAGGTGGAAAAACTGGGATTAACTGACTTGCCCTGACAGAAAACCTGGGTCAGTGGTCTCAAAGGTGGCCGCTCGTTTTTCTTAAAGGCTCACGCTGTAGGACACATTCAACCAGGACTTCCAATTGTAATGAAATCGGTGCCAGTTATTAAGTTTTAGAGGCACAAAGTTGAAGAGTTTAGAGTGAAAATGTCTTCATTTGAGAGAAACCTAAGAAGACACCTTCCTCCTTCCCCTGGAGTTGCCTGACTTCACAAGGATAATAAGAATCACAAATTACTGCAGCCTGGCTTTGTCCTTTTCTTTTAGAGTTTTATGTCAATAGGATAGATACACACTGTGGAAGATGCCATAAGTGGCCCATTCATATCCCCTTGGATTCTCTTACCATTTTGTGCATACCAGCCTAACTTCCAGCAGCCAACATCTTTGCCAGATGGTGGCCCTCAGGCTGCTTGGAGATTTAGTATTAAAGTAGACACATCAGTAAACTGTGAAGTAGGAACTTTACAGTTGCCCCCTACTCTCTTCCTGATTTGAGATTTCTCTTTAAAATAATGGTTCAAATATGCAGGCACAGACTCGACATTGATTTCTCCCATTTGTCTAATTCATTGTTTCTGAAAGTAGCATCTTCAGACCAGCAGCATAGGCACCACCTGGGAACTTTTCTGGGGCCCCACAGCAGACCTGTGGAATCAGTACTCGGAGGCTAGGCTGCAGCAGGCAGCACTCTGAGTCTTAACAAGCCCTCTAGGTGAATCAGATGCATGCTTAGGTGTGAGAACCACCAGCCTAGCTGATTGTTTTGGAATATCTGTGTACATTTCCCTCAATTTTCTCTTGTTCGGTATTTCACGGATCTGATGGGGCTCTGAATTCCTCTCTGAAAAAGTTAGACTTGGGACCAGCAAGAGTGAAGAAGGGGAGTAAGGAGGGACATAGGCAGTAGGAGACAATGCTGAATCACATGGTGAGATGTAAGCCCCTCTCCAATTCTCTTTCAACCTGATGGCACCAGAGAGAAGGTCTCTCTAACACATGCTATCTCCAGTCCCAGATTTCAACAGGTAGCAGTATCCACAGGGAGTTTTATCAATGGGTTTTTCCATTTGAAAATTTATTTTTTCCAGGTTGCCTTACGAGATGGTTTGAATATTTGTCGCTTCCAAATCTCATGTTGAAACATGACCTCCAATGTTGGAAGTGGACCTAGTGGAAGGTGTTTGAGTTATGTGGGCGGATCTTTCACAAATGGCTTGGTGCCTTCCCTATGGTAACGAGTAAGTTCTCACTCTGTTAGAGACCCTGAGATCTGATTGTGTAAAGGAGCCCGACACCTTCTTCTATCTCTCTTGCTCCCTCTCTCGCCACGTGACACCCCTGCTCCTCCTCCTCCTCTGCTACAGGGCCTTACCGGAAGCCAAGAAGATGCTGGTGCCATACTCACACAGCCTGCAGAACTGTGAGCCAAAGAAACTTATTTTCTTTATAAATTACCAAGCCTAGGTATTCCTTTATAGCAATGCATAACAGACTAACACACCTTATAGTAATGGCAAATGATGTTGAGATTTCATTTATGATAATGAGATATATTTTCATCTTTCAATAAATTTAAGTTTTAAAAGGCCATAAATAGAAAATAAGTATAAATAGTAGAGCTGATATGTAATTATGGATAAAATCATGACAGAGTGTTAGACAAATGTCTGAGTTAGACTGGGAAAGTTGACATAGACATTTTGGAATCTACAAAAAGAGGACAAAGCACCAGAAAGTCTAAGACAGTTGAAAAACATTTGGAAGTACCATTAGTCGTGAGTGTCATAAAGGCTGCAGAATGCTGCAAATAACAAGAGCTAACATGTATGATGTGTCAGGTAACATCCTGAGTGCTTTACATAGTTCATTTAATCCTCGTAAGAGCCCTAAGAGGTAGCAATTATTGTTAGTTCCATTTTACGGAGTGAGAAACTCAGGCTCATCAAATTTGGATAACTTACCTAAGGTCAAATGGCCAGTAAGAGACAGAGGTTCCCAGCCCAACTTTTAACCATGATGCTCGATGCCTTCACGACTCACACTCTTTTTGCTTTAGCACCTTGGGGTAGGTGTGGGTAAAGCAGAAGGTTCCCGGGAGCTATGACTACCTGAGTCAAAATGTCCTTCTTTGAGACAAGCCTAAGATATCACCTAACTCTTCCCACTACAGCTGCTTGACTTCACAAGGATAATCAAAATCCCGAGTTACTGTGACCTGGCTTTCTTTGTCTTTTCCTTTTCTAAGACTCTCAGACTCTCAGATTTACAGGAAAAATTCCAGTCCCCAAGGGAAAGCTCATGATGATTCAAAACCCTTATGCAGAGCTCTGCTAAATGTGAAATGAGCCTTTCATTCATTCAACATTTAGCTTGGCCTGGAGTGCCCCAGGTACTGGAGATACACAATGAACAAGGCTAATGCAGCCTCTCTGTTTATGGGGAGGAATGATAAATGCATAAGTAGATAAATCAAATAATTGCAGGGATCATAAGATCATGAAAAAATATTTCAGGGAAATGGGATGGGGAATGATGGGGTATGAGGGAGGTCCTTGGGTAGGTGTCAAGCATAGGTGAAGTTGAGTTCTGGCACAAAGGTTTGGAGGACAGAACAAGTGTGGTGAGTTCAAGGGTCAAAAGTTAAAGGTTGATGAGGCTTTTAAAGTGATAAGTACAACACAAATGATGGGGACATGAGGAAGGAGGAGTGGCGGAGGGCCCCGAAAGCCATGGTAAGGGTCTGCATTTGATTCTGCAGGTGTTGTGAAGCCAATGGAGGTTTCCGAGGACCATGACATAGTCAGACTGATGTTTGGGAAGCCCTGAGCTGGGGGAAATCTGCTGATGTCAAAGGGGAGTCGGACCAAGAAGTTTCTGCACTTGGAATAGCCGGACTCCACCCCAGAAACTTCAAGAAAGAAATTTTTTCCTTTCTAACACTCCCACCTATGAGTCTTCTCTAATAAACTCAGCTGCAAGAGAGCCTTGCACATGTAAAGAAGCCCTGTTGCTATCTCGCAGGCAGGACTTTGAATCAGGGGCATGCAATTTAATTTAACATGTAGACCACTGCCAACCCAAGACAGGATGGGTGAGGCTGCCCACGACCTTGGCCTGTTTCCTGCTCTCCTCCTTGGTATTTTTTCTCTCCAGAGTCCCTTGTTGCTTGTCTCTTGCAATAATAGAAAAGCCCTCCTTGACCTCTGTCCCAAGAGTGGGAGACAGAACATTGTTCCTTCTAGCCAGGGGCTTCAGAGGGCAGCATTAGCAGTGGAAACACAGCCTTGCTCATGCAGAAAACCCCAAGAGAAATATCTCCAATGCCCAGGCACTTAAACCTTGCATGGAGGTTCAGATGTCAAGAACAAGAACCAGCACATCCAGGATCTGCTAAAAGAGTCGGCAAGATTAGGCGAGCCCTGAAATTACATAGACTCTGGAGAGAGAGGGAAGAGGCACCACAGCAAGGCTTTGCAAGCACACTATGTCACACTTAACAGAAACTGTTTTTCCAGCTGGAAATGTGCACCCTTTTCCCAAAATGTGGCTTTTCCTTTTCCCTACCCATGGAAGAAAGAGCTACTAGCATGTAATTTACCAGGAGACCACCTGCTTCAAAATTGGATTCCCAGGCCTCACCCTCCGAGGTCCTGATTCAGTATGTGTCTGTTGCGAATGCAAATTTTAAGCAAGCACACATGAAACGTGAGAACTACCATATGGGAGGAACACATTCTACTTCCCAGATGAGAGATGTATGGGAAATATTCCAGAATACAAGGTTCTCCTCCAAAAGGAAAATGGGAAAGTGTATAGAACAAACCTAGATTCAAATCCTAGCATCACCACTCCCTGGCTGTGATAACTTGGGCAAATTGCTGATCCACTGAGAGCCTCACTTTCCCCATCTGTAAAGTGGGGACCATTGTAGTACCTTGCCTCTCTGGGTTGCAGTGAGAACTAATGATATAATGCAAGTAAGGTGCCCAGGACAAATATTTGGCACGCAGAAGGGACTCAAGAAGCAGCTGGCTCGGTAGCTCACAGTTATAATCCCAGCACTTTAGGAGGCTGAGGCAGGTGGATCATGAGGTCAGAAGATTGAGACCATCCTGAATAACATGATAAAATCCTGTCTCTACTAAAAATATCAAAAAATTAGCTGGACATGGTGGTAGGCACCTGTAGTCCCAGCTACTCGGGAGGCTGAGGCAGGAAAATTGCTTGAACCTGGGAGGCAGAGGTTATAGTGAGCCAAGATCACGCCACTGCACTCCAGCCTAGGCAACAGAGCAAGACCCCATCTCAAAAAAAAGAAAAAGTGGCAGGTGCTGTCCTTTTTATTACAGTAGTTACTGTAATTATTGCTAGTTTGTACAGCAGCTTTCTACAGCAAGCCCCTAAGATCCTCTGCTGGAGGGCTCTCTCTGGCTGGAAATAAGGGCTGGCTGGAACACTTGGAGGCCTCAACCAACTATGGGTGGGCATTGGTTGATGGATATTCCAGCCCCCTCTTTCATGGGTGGCATGACCCAGAGGCATGCTTATTTTAGGATTGCACCCCAATCCCCCCAAGTTGTAACCTGCTCTTTGATGCACCCATTACCGCTGCCTTAACCCTCTGTCTCATTTCCCTACTCCTCTGTTGGTGTGGCCTGGGATCACCTCTCAATAAACCACTTGCCCTCACATCCTCATCTCTGGGTCTGTAGAAACAGGGAAGCCCAATTAAAACACCAGGGTTATTAAAAGAAATTCAGAACACCCATGTGGCCTTCCCCACGGCTCTCACACCAAAACCAAGCCTTCTGCCCCTTGGCTCCTCGTGCGTCTCTAGCTGTCAATCCTTAATGCATTTGGCTCTCCAGATGCTCCATTCCCCAAGGAGGAAGGGAAGAGGTGGGGTAGACACAGCAGACTGCCCCCAACAATGTGAAAGATGGCAAACCTCCACACCAGATGTGGGCCTGGAGGAGCCCCATGTTTCAAGATGGTGGCTCTGAAGAATTCCCAGGCACCAAGGAAGGTCCTATATGGTTCCAGAAGCAGTCAAAAGTTTGCTCTTTGGAATCAAGCTGACCTGAGCCTGAATCACAGGTCTGCCCTTCCTGGCAAGGCAAGAGAGCATCTAAATGAGAGAATGTCTAAGAAGTGCCACATAGGCACCAAGTAAGTCGACGCATGAGCAGGCAGGGATAAACCGACTCTGAGCGCACACAGGGAATGCCTGCCACCCTCATAGAGCCTGCAAACTTGAAAAGGATTTATTTAAAACTTTCATTGCAAATAGTTAACTTTTTTTTTCTTTTAACTTCCAAGGATCAATAGGATAAGCTTCAGTTATTGGGAAAAGTTGCTTACAAGAAACATCTCATTCCCCTAAGGGAGCTGCTGGCTAAATGAGACATCATCTCTGCCTGAAAATGAAATATGTGAATTTATCTTGAGGGCAGAATCTAGGTCTTCCTCATGTTCTACCTTCCTTTCCCCCTTCACTGAAAGGCGCCTGGTGCTTATTACCTGGTGGGTAAGTATCAGAGAGATGGAGGGAAAAAGGAAGAAAGAAAAAGAAGAATGGGCAGAAGGGGGAATGTGTCAAACACTGTGAATTTAGAAACATTCTATCCCCATCAAAATGTTTTCGAAAGGTGGTTTCTATTCCTTATAAAGCACATCCCTCTTAGTTTGTGAAATGCAATGTTGCCCGCTCTGCATTTCCTTCTTTCTTCCCTCCCTTCTTCCTAGTGTGGGGCTGGGAGGTGAGGATTTGACCAGAAGCAAACTGGATCTCCATGGATCTTACTCCAGGAACTGCAGGGGACAAATGGTCTCTTCCACAAGCAGCTCTGCTGTTTTCTTCATAGATCTGTCATGGCTCCCTGTGAAGCAGACACAAGCCTAGAGCCTGACACGGAGCTGGAATCAGAACGCTGGCATTCACAGGAGGCACAGGCAAGACCCCTACTAGGGAAGACTGTCGCGTCAATTTCTCACTGCTCATTGGGCGATTCCAACCAACGGATGAAAATTTGCTCTGATCACTTCTGATCTCTCATTTCTCCTACTTTTTCTTGTTCCATACCAGCTAACTTTACAATAATCCATCTGAGTAGGGCCCAGTCTTTCCTTCCAGAATGCAAATGGAACATTTTTAAAACCTGGCTCCTGATATCCAATTGAGGCAACATTAAACAACCACAAACTTTGAGCAGGGCGCTAAATTACACAACCCATTTCCCTGGACAACAATCTCTTAAGAGCTGGATAATGTTACACCCATGTAATACGTTAAAAGTACTGGACACCTAGCTTTCGCTGGCTTACTTCTGTTAATCGTGGATATCAATTTACATATGGCTATGGAATCACAATATTGACAACGAGAATAGGAATAACAATTATTTCCCTTTACCATGTGAGATAAACTGTGTGAAATGTCTTACACATATTTTAACCCTTATTAGCTTCTGTTTGAGAGAACTTATCTGTTTGTTAATCCTCACTGCAGATCTAATACATTTATTTTGGTCACTCATTCTTCAGAAAACGGAAGTGAAAAATCCTCATAGATGTGCCCCACTGGGAATCATGTGTGATCATGTGATATAAATTCTAAGCCTTCTATGTGCATGTTTTTAAAACCTCAATTCAAGTTTAAAACCTGCAATCAAGTTTAAGACTTGAAGTTTAAGACCCTTTAAACTGTTCTCTCTTTCCCTAATATTTTCTTTTGCTTTTTAACTTTTATTTTAGGTTCAGGGGACATGTGCAGGTTTGTTATACAGGTAAACTCATGTCGCATCATGGGGGTTTGTTGTACACATTATTTCATCACCCAAGTACTAAGCCTAGTACCCAGTCATTATTATTATTTTTTTGCAACCTCTCCCTCCTCCCACCCTCCCCACTCAAGTGTCTGTTGTCCCCAGGCTGAAGTGGGGTGGTACGATCTCGGCTCACTGCAACCTCCACCTCCCAGTTCAAGTGACTCTCCTGCCTCAGTCCCTCGAGTAGCTGGGATTATAGGCATGCACCATCACGCCTGGCTAATTTTGGTATTTTTTGTAGAGACAGGGTTTCACCATGTTGGCCAGGCTGGTCTCAAACTCCTAACCTCAAGTGATCCACCTGCCTTGGCCTCCCAAAGTGCTGGGATTACAGGTGGTGAGGCACCACACCTATACTATCCCCCTCTTTCTGTCCATGTGTTCTCATCCTTTAGTTCCCACTTCTAAGTGAGGACATGTGGTATTTGGCTTTCTGTTCCCATGTTAGTTTGCTAAGGATGATGACCTCCAGCTTCATCCATGTTCCTGCAAAGGACATATCTCGTTCCTTTTTATGGCTGCATAGTATTCCCGCTACACCCATTTTCAAGTCAAGAAGACTAGGGTCTGGTAACAAGCTCGGTCATCCAGATAGTTATGGGCAGAGTTGAGACAATTCGTCCATGCATGCCCACAAGAAAACACCGTGTTCCTCCTCTGTGCCAAGGGCTGTGCTAGGCACTGGGGGTATAATAATTAAATAAGACAAGAATTCTTTCTTTAAAGATCTTATAGTCTAGCAAGAAATTTACTGTACAAGAATGTAAACCCATCTCTTGTGGCTTCAAGCATGAACATCTTTCTATTCATCCTACTGCCCCAAATTGCCTCTTAGAAATGAGCCCACCTGGATTTGAACCAGATTTAGGGGGCCTTGTGTTGGCAAGAACCAGTCTCTTTCCAGAGATCCCTACTGAGATCCATTTAAGCAACAAATATTTACTGAGCATTTACCATGTTCCAAGCACTGTGCTGGCCCTAGAGGTTTAAACAGTGAACAGTTGAGAGACGAGTCGGACCTGCCTTCAAAGAATTTAAAGTCTGGTCAGGAAGACAGGCAGGTAAATAGACAAAACATGGTAGTATGTAATATGGTGTGACAGAAAAGGGTAGACAATGGCACTTCTGTGACATGACAGAAGAGGGTAGACATGTAGCATTTGTTGCCAGTCTACTGGGTAGCCAGTCCTTTGCCCATGTAAAGTGGTTAGAAGTCTGGGATCTTGAATCAGAGAGATCAGTGGGTTTGAGTAACAGATTCACCCACAGAGAAACTTCGAGTCAGCCATTTACTTCTGAAGGCCTCTGATTTGAGGGGAGTCAGGAAGGGCTTCCTGGAGGAAAGTGGTGACTGAGCTGAGCTTGAAAGATAAATGAGAGCCAGCAGAGGTGTGCAAGAAAGATCCAGGCAGTAGCAATGGGGTGCAAAGACATGTCAATGGGTGGGCACATGGCCTGCCACAAGGATTGGTGGCTCAGGGAAGCCAGAGCTCTGGGCATGAAGAGGAGAGAGATGAGAGGGGGCAGAGGAGTAAGCAAACATGGTGCAGGGTCTCATCATGAAGTTGGTTTTCACCAAGAGCAAGGGGGGACTAATGAAGAAATTTAAACAGGGAAGGGAATGCTGGCTGAGCATTTTGGAAAGACCACCCTCTGGCAGCAGAAACTTGCAATTAAAGGGCAGCAAAGTTTCCATCTCATTATCTTACCTACTCTCTGTACCTGCTTTTCTTTTTCCAGGTCACTGAATTAAGTGTTCCTGAAGGCTTCTCACACACACAAAAAGTCAGGAAACCAAATCCTTGCCCTCTTTGCAGCAGGGCTTGGTTCATCGCATACCCCAACTGGGCATTTTGGTCTTGTTGAGTTCCCCTGTGGTCTCTCGTTTGAGCCAATGCTTCCAGAAATGCCTCTGTATGCTCCAAGTGCAGGATATCAAAACACCCTTTTCCTCACTGCTAACAACTCGGCGGGGTCTAGCTCTTTAGCCTATAGCCAACCACAATACAAATGAGCAAAGGGCAGTAGAGAGTACTGACGTATAAATCAGACCTCGGGCTCCAAGGACATCGTGAAAAATCACCAGGAACTCCCCAGCACTGTTCTCTCTATAAGAGGACACTGTAAGGGAAGCTGTCAATTTATCACTTGCTCAAGGTCCCCTCCCTCCTCTCCTTTCCCCCACCTTCCCTGAAAAAGGAGAAAGTGACTATAGAGTCTTCTTGGCTCTCTGAACCCAGATGTGTTTCATGAGAACACAAAGATCCATTTGTCATCTTTCAATTCAAGAAAGGATGATGGCAGTGTGTGGGAGGCTGGGGAAGCGATGAGGAAAAGCTTTGGTCCAGGTTGGGATTGAGACCAGATTCTTATATTCTGTTCTGCTCGTTTACTTCCAGGACAAGCAGAGTGACATGTAGCATTTGTTGCCGGTCTACTGGGTAACCAGCCCTTTGCCCATGTATAGTGGTTAAATGTCTGGGATCTTGAATCAGAGAGATCAGTGGGTTTGAGTAACAGATTCATTCACCGTGACACTTCGAGTCAGTCATTTACTTCTGAAAGCTTCTGATTCCTCGTCTATAAAATAGGGGTAATAACAGAATAACAGACATTACCTACTTTCCATAGTTGTGGCAAGGATGAAATGAGATCATACATGTAAAGTGTTTAGCAAAATGTCTGGCACCTGGGTGAGCCCCCAATACATGATCGCATCATCATCATCATCATCATCATTATCATCATCATTATCATATCTAATCCCACCTCAGCCCCCAGCAGAATTATAAGCATCCCTCACATACAACTATAATTAGACCTAAATTTTTGCTTATCGTAGGTAAAAACGCATATATGGGATGATTAACTCCCATTATAATTATTGCAAAAACTGAAGTGTTTCTATTAATAGAAAAGTAAGTTCAAGATTCAAGCTGGTGATCTCTGAAATACATGCTCATAATTATATCCTGCCAATATCCTGCCTGTTGTACAAACTCCTAAAGCTTCCAGGAACTTTGCAGCAGCTGCAACATCAGCACTCATCATTTCCCCATTTTTTAAAGGTCTGAGCAAATTAGTGCAACTGATGGCTGAAACCACCATGGCTTACTTCACACTTTTATCTTCTCATCACCTGTGGCTGCAGCCATTTTGCAAAAAATAGGACGTTTTTAGGTAAAACATATTTTCATGTAAGAACACAGGAGAGAAAAATGTACAGAGCAAGAGGGAAACCTAAGATGTGTTTGGTTTTGCTGTGCTATTGGATATTTTCACTTGGATTTTGATGGGTACAAATCCAAGTGAAAAGATCCAATAACACAGCAAAACTCAACTGGGGAGTGCAAGGCTGATTTCAGTAAAAATTAGTAAAGTGACTTCTTACATAAAAAGAAGTAAGTACAAGCATGTCTGGCCAGCTACTGCAGGCAAAACAAAAGGAGACTCATATAAAGGGCATGGAAACACCACTGAAATATACTGGAAATCTTGCACTGGTAAACTCAGGCTTCCAAACACCATGTGCTACCTTACTAGGGGAACGATCATAGGTCTCACTCCTACAGAAGTGGGCAGTGACTCCAACTGGAACACAGAAAATGTTTTTAGCTAGTAAAGACCTACCTCTATTGTAAGGTGACCAACCTAGGCCTGACCAAAGGGTTTCCAGGAGCTTGGGACTTTTAGTGCTAAACTTCAGAAAGTCCCAGACAAACTGGGATGGTTGATCATCAGCCCCTAATATAATGGGGATTATAACGCTCCTATCACCCTATAATTATAGAGTGGATGACCCTGTCGTTCACCCTATAACCTGAAATATATACAAGGATTCACCCTATAAGTCAAATATTTCAGTAATGTGTCCAAGCACAGGTCAAGCAACTGAAAGCTGACATTCTAAAACTGAATAATGAACCTCATAGTCTCATGGCTTGGAAATGAGTGATTTATTATATAAACCAGTAGCTCTCTACTGGGGGCAGTTTTGACCCCCAGGGGACATTTGGCAATGTCTGTAGACGTTTTTGATGGTCACAACTGGGAGTAGGGAAGGGGTGCTACTGGCATCTCGTGGGTAGAAACTGTAGATGGTGTTAAACATCCTCCAATGACAGGACAGCCCCCACGACCAAGAATTATCTGGCCCCAAATGCCAATACTGCCTAGGTTGAGAAAAACAGAAATAAACCCTATAATGTGTCTTCTAAGAAGCTGGCTGATTCAGAAAATTCTGAAAGAAAAGCGGAGAACAAGAACTACAGAAAAGGCGAAAATGTGCTAAAATTTTCCAGAACTTCGATGTTGCTTCAACCCATGGAAGTGATTTACTGGGTCTGTTTCTTTTTATACTTTGCATTCATAGAAAGTCGGATTTTGCAACTAAATAAATGCTGAACAAACTACTTAAAGATTCTAATTTGAAAGAATCCTCAAGTCATTATTATTGGGGCATGAACATATCTCATCACATGGAATGAATGTGTTAGCCTTACTGTACATCAGAGAGGTTTAGAAACACTCCCAGAGTCACACAGTGAGGGAGTGGCAGGGTCAGGACTGAACTCAGCTCTCTCTGCTGCAGTCTGTATCCTTGCTGTTGTTTCACTGTCATAAGTTGAGTTCTGTAGAAGCAGATCCTGAAATGAATATTCTTGCAAGTGATTTATTGAGGGAGTGCACTCAGAAAAATCCTCCTCCAGCTGGGCGCAGTGGCTCACAGCTGTAATCCCAGCACTTAGGGCAGCCAAAGCAGGTGGATCACTTGAGGCCAGGTGTTTGAAACCATCCTGACCAACATGGCGAAACCCCATCTCTACTAAAAATACAAAAATTAGCCAGGCTTGGTGGCGTGTGCCTGTAATCCCAGCTACTCAGGAGGCTGAGGCAGGAGAATTGCCTGAACCCAGGAGGCGGAAGTTGCGGTGAGCCGAGATCGCGCCATTGCACTCCAGCCTGGGTAATGAGCGAAACTCCGTCTCAAAAAAAAAAAAATTAGCCAGGCTTGGTGGCGGGTACCTGTAATCCCAGCTACTCAGGAGGCTGAGGCAGGAGAATTGCTTGGACCCAGGTGATCGAGACTGCAGTGAGCTGAGATCGTGCAACTGCACTCCATCCTGGGCAACAGAGAGAGACTCTTTCAAAGAAAATGAAAGAAAAGAGAAAAGAAAAGAGGAGAGGGGAAGAGAGGAGAGGGAAAAGAAAAAAGGAAAGGAAAGGAAAGAGAGGAGAGGAGAAGAAAAGAAAGGAAAAGGAAAAGGAAGGAAGGAAGGAAGCAAGCAAGCAACCTATTCTATCGCGGCGGAAACAAGGTCGGGAGTAGGGTGAAGCCAGGCATGGATGTGGTTTCAGTCGCATCCAGTCTCAGCCTGATCCCATGGGAAGCTCTGCAGGAAAAACTGTACCATACAATCTATTTGTCTCAAGGTAAGGAGGCTGAGATTTTGCACCCCTGAAAAAGGTAGTCACTGGCTCTAAACCACCTGGGGAAGGGAAAGGGGCTGAGTCCCAGGTACCTTGGTGAGGCAGCTGCAAGGTACAAGCTATTTGCTGCAGCATCTGTATCAGCGGCTGGTCAAAGAGGTCAACAGAAATCTGATCAGAACACAAGACAGAAGTGGGTGAGGTAAGACTGTGATCATTGGCCACTGAGTTTATAATACCATCCTGTCTTCCAAGCAGAGGAATAAGTGCTTCTTGGTCCTAGAGAAGAATGAGCCTTAAGCATCTGTGAAGTACTCTAAAATCCCTTAATTGATCAGACCCTTCGAATCTAAGGCCCTGAGAGCAGGTGACTCAGAGAATATCACAACTCCTAGCGTGTGTTCCTCACTCTGCCACCCACAGGAAGGGTGATCTGGACACCATCATGCTCCTCCCCATGGCCCTAACCTTGGCAAACAACCCACTCTTAGGATGACGAGCACTTGAGTCCAAGATTGCTTTTCCAGGAGTGAGTCTGGATGGGCACTGAGCAATGCCTCCCACCCCGATCCTAGCCCTGCCTGGAGCCTCAGGGAGCGGCAGCATGATTCATGGCAATAACTGGCCCGCCCAAGCTGGGCTCAGTCCTGCGGCTGCAAAGCAGAATCTATCTCCACTCTCCCCGAGTCCCTGCCTGGTACAAACAATTGCAAAATATGCTCAAGGCCTTTAACGTCCCAGCCCAAGCCTTTGCTCAGGCTGTTTCCTTGGCCCAGAGCACCCTGACCTCTGCTTCACCTGGCTAACTCCTCTTCCTTCAAGACTTAGCCTCAAGGTCCTTTAGCAGAGTATCCTGATACGCATTAATGTAGCCACCTGACCTTGATGTGGCACCACATCACTTCCACACTTAAGTACAAGTATGAATTATCTGGGAGGTTTAATTAAATGCACATTTCTAGGCCTTATACTCAGAGTCTGGCTCAGGAAACTGCAATGTTAAGCTTGCACCTTGATCCCGAGATCCCAGGGCACGCCTTCTTTGAGAACTGACAGTGACTATGAGCATCTCGAGGACAAGTGTGTCTTTTTCACCCTCATACTCTGAGCAGCAGCAAAGAATCACCACATGCTCAGAGAAGGCTGAACTAACCAGAACCAAAACATAATCTGAGAAGAGAAAACAGGTAGCTAAAACAAGCATAGGAGACAGTTAAAATGCTACTTCTCCACTGGTGGTTTTGGAAGCTGTTCCTCTCTCTTTCACACCCCAGCCCATGCAGGAAAAAATAAAATAAAATAAAATAAAAGCACCTTCGTTCAAACTCTCATTTTCTAGAGCAGATGTCACCCAAATCACTGTTGTGCATTTATTTTCCTGCAAGAAACACAGATAGGGGTAGAGAGGTTTCCAAGGAACCAGATCTTACTCTGCAGAAACTTGCGGAAGGACCCTGAAAAGGGGGAAGAATGCAGATAACACATGATTGAAGGCTGGGAAATCCATCGGCATCTTACTGCAAAAGCAAACTTCTGCCAGCTGAATCCAGTTATCAGACAATATGTGAATTGTGCTGACATTCTACACTCAGAGCTAAACTCCATTCCGCTCTCATGAACCTATTAGATGAAAACGCCTCAATTTAGATAACTGCAAATTGCTTTCTGAGTCTTAATTTCCTATTAGTTCATTAATCTCTCTATTCAGAATGCCAACAAGACAGCTAATGATAATTCCGGAGGAAGTGGGCATTGAATCGGAGCAGGAGGGAAGGGGATAGACGTGAAGGAGATGTTTCTGGCTTCCTGGGTGGAGGGGTGCCCCATAGTTAATTCATAAAGTTAGTAATAGCATTAGTAACAGCATTAGCTTACATTAATTAAACACTTCTAATGGACTGCATACTAGAATGAATATGTCACTGAACAATTACCTTACTTTTTGTTGTTGTTGTTGTTAAGCAATCTAGTAAAGCAGACGTTATTATCCTCATTCTACAAGAAACTAAGACTCCAAGGGGCCACACAACCAGTTGGCAGCAGAGTCAGGGTTCAAATATAGGCACGTCTGACCTACAGCCTGTGTTCCTGATCACACGTTACCTTTTTCCTTTCCTTTCTTTTTTTTTTTTTGAGATAAGAGTCTCACTCTGTCACCCAGACTGGAGTGCAGTGGTACGATCTCGACTCACTGCAACCTCCACATACTGGGTTCAAGCGATTCTCCTGCCTCAGCCTTCCAAGTAGCTGGGATTATAGGCACACACCACCAAACTCAGCTAATTTTTGTATTTTTAGTGGAGACAGGGTTTCACCATGTTGGCCAGGCTGGTCTCGAACTCCTGACCTCAAATGATCTGCCTGCCTCAGCCTCCCAAAGTGCTGGGATTACAGGTGTGAGCCAACGCGGCTGGCTCCTAATCACATGTTATCTTTTAGGCTCATCACGCCAATATTTACTGGTTGAATTTGCTGGTGAGATGATGATGAAAAAGATTCCTATCTATAGAATGCAGCTAAGGCGTGTAAGAACAGAAGAGCCTAAAAAATCATCAGCAAAGACTGTCTATACTTACACAAACATCTTGCATTATGAAATGTCCAGCTGGAGAATAAAGTTCAATTTTGTTTTTTAAACTTCTACTTCTAATGTAGAGCAGTGGTTCACAAACCGGGGTCCGAGGACCAGCAGCCTCAGTGTGGCCTGGGAACTTGTTAGAAGTGCACATTCTAGAAGTCTTCCCCTGAGGTATTGAACCTGAGATTCTAGGAGTGAAGCCCAGAAAGCTGTTTTTTAAATAAACCCTCCAGCGGATTCTTGTGCACACTCAAGTTTAAGAATCATCATCTGGAAAATGAAAAGTAGCTCAGGAAAGAAATTTGGATATCACCCAGAGAAGTGTTTCTCAAATGTTAATGTGCAAAAGAACCAGCAGGACTGTATTATCCTGTTTCCACGCTGCCGATAAAGACATACCAAGACTGGGTAACTTATAAAGAAAAACAGGTTGAATGGACTCACAGTTCCACGTGGCTGGGGAGGCCTCACAATCATGATGGAAGGCAAAAGGTGGCGGCAAGAGAGAATGAGAATCAAGCAAAAGGGGTTCCCCCTTATAAAACCGTGAGACCTCTTCAGACTTATTCACTACCATGGGAACAGTATGAGGGAAACGGCCCCCATGATTCAATTACCTCCTGCCAGGTCCCTCCCACAACACGTGGGAATTATGGGAGCTACAATTCAAGATGAGATTTGGGTGTCAACACAGCCAAATCATGTCAAGGACCATCTTAAAATGCAAATTCTGATTTAGCAGGTCTGGAGTGGGCCCTGAAAATGTGACTTTCTAGCCAGGTGTCAGGTGACACTGATGGTGCTGGTCCCCAGGGACCATGTGTAGAATAGCATGAGGCCAATCCAATCCCTGTCACCCAGGGAGCTTCCAGCAGTAACAGAACTGGATTTGCCCTGGATTAAAAATAATAATAATAATCCCTCAGGGAAGGTTCAAATCCAGGTTTCAGAGAACAAGAAATGACCCGGATCACACACTCCTATTTTTGCAAAGTTCTCGTTCAGGTATGAGACTATCCATGACCATTTTAATTGACAATTGCAGCCCCCATCCTGGCCCTTCTCTGCTTTGTCTGTCTCTTAGTATTTTGGATCATCTTAACATATGACCTAATTTACTAATTCACTTTGTTTACTGTCTGCCCAACTCCTGCCCATGCCCCTGCATAGAAACTAGGGAAGAGATTTTGCCTTTTATTCACTGTTGCTTCCCCAGTGCCTAGAATGGTGCACGGTCCACAGCAGGTGCTCAATACATACTAGTTGAGTAAGTGAACAAATGGTTCTGCTCATTTCCTATGAGAAGCTGTCTCCCCATCCTTGGTGTCACCTCTCTGAAATGTCACCTGTCACTGCTCTTTATGTGTACACTTCCATTTTATTGACATTCAATTTCCATAGGTGTGTCTCCTCTAAACTCCTTGACAGTTGGGTCTGTACATTTCCCATTTCTATCCCTTATCCAACCCTTCTATCAGCTCATAAGTGCACCCAAAATTCTGCCAATCTTTGAAAACACACATAAATAACCCTCTATCCTCGATATAACTAATGTAAAAACTGCAGAAATTTATTTGTAGAATACGTCTCAACTTCAACTAGTGATATTAGCAATGCATGCTCATAATTATGCACTGGAGACAGCTTTCAATTCTGTTGTAGATTCTGCAAGCACCGTGTCAAAACTCCTGAAGCATGTCAGATCTTCATGTTTTGAATTTTTGGTTTCAAATTTTGCCTCTTGTATGCCAGGAGTCATTTTTGCACAAGATGGAATAGGAAGGAATGTTCTCTGATAAAACATTGCAATCTGGAGCATGGACATTTCACTGACTCCTTCCAATAGCCCTGTGGTGGGTGCTGATGTCACACTTGCATTGTAGAGAAACAGAGAGACACTGAGCCCATGATGGCATACCTCTGCTTAAGCTCATGTAAGAGTTTAGTAATGGAGCTGGGACCCAAACTCAGTTCTGACTGCTTCCAAAGCCTGCCCACCACCCCATCCCTATCCCTCCCCAAGCCTCCTCTCCCAACCCTTGGCAAGGCCTAAGGCTTTGCTCATGACTTTTAGAACAGAGAGCACTAGCAAAGGCTACCTTTGGGTTCTGCCTCTAGGGCTGAAAATTAAAATGGCTTGGGAAGTGTTCAGCCTTGCTACCCCAGCTGCATCCCTGTCACCTAATTACCTGATTTCAAAGCCTCCACATGGCAGGTGTGAGGATGTAAAAGTTGCCATTACCCCCATGGAACATGGTGGGACTAGATACAGATGAGACAGGCCATCAGAGCTGCTGGTGTATGGAGAAAATCAGGCAGTCTGGGGGCCAGACTTAAAGGCCTGGCCTTGTGACTTTGGTCGTCAGAAAGAACACCTGAGAGCCTGGATTCACAGAGGACCAAGGCAAGGAAGGTGGCCTGGAGGTACTAATGCTTGGTAATTACTGCCCCTGCTTCCCCTTAAAAAAAAATTGTTTTTTTTGAGACAGGGTCTTGCTCTGTTGCCTAGGCTGGAGTACAGTGGTGCAATAGTAGCTCATTGCAGTCTCAAGCTCCTGGGCTCAAGTGATCCTCCTGCCCCAACCTCCCAAGTAGCTAGGGCCACAAATATGTGCCATCATTCCTGGCTAATTTTTTATCTTAATTTATTTTGTAGACACAGGGTCTAGTTCTGCTGTCCAGGCTGGTCTTGAACTCCTGGCCTCAAGCAATCTTCCTGGCCCAGCCTCCAGAGTGGCTAGGACAACAGGCATGTACCATCATGCCTGGCTAATTTTTTAATTTAATTTTAATTTTTATTTTGTAGACATGGGGCTCTAACTATGTTGCCAGAGCTGGTCTCAAACTCTTGGGCTCAAGTGATCCTTCTGCCTCAGCCTCCCAAAGTGCTGAGATTATAGGCATGAGACTCTGCATCTGGCCTGCGCTTCCCCTTATACCATGGGGCTTACGGCTCCCCACAACTCCAGTAGGGAAGTAAGCTCAACCTTACTACCTTCATTACTCAGGTGAGACTGCCAGGTGGAGGGTAGGGACAGGGGTGGGCAGAGTGGGGAGAGTGAGAACTTGCCCCTGCCACTATCTCACTTCTATCTTGGGGCAGGGATGTGAGGAGGCCTGAAAGGGCCCAAATGAGAGGTCTCTGCCTGGACTAGATAAGAAAGAACAAGCCTAGAGCAGAAAGAGGAATTCTCAGAATCTTTTAAACCAAATGACTTCTATAAAGCAAACAGATGCACATTCATTTGTAACTATTACATAAAGTTGAATGTTACTATTTCATAGTATTGGACCTGAAGGGGTATGTAATACATGTTTACAGAAGGGGGGAGAGAGAGAGAGAGAGAGAGAGAGAGAGAGAGAGAGAGAGAGAGAGAGAGAGAGAGAGAGAGAGAGATTGAGGCCAGACAGCAAGGCATTACAATTTCTTACAAAGGACTGGACTGGGCCAGGCACTGTGCTGTATCCTCAGTGTGCTGATTTATCAAATGCTCACTGCCACCCAAGGCAGGCAAGATTATTGTATCAGTTTTTTTTATGCTGCTGATAAAGACATACCCATGACTGGGTAATTTATAAAGAAAAAGATGTTTAATGGATTCAGTTCCACGTGGCTGAGGAGGCCTCACAATCATGGTGGAAGGCAAAAGGTACTTCTTACCTGGTGGTGGGAAGAGAGAATGAGAGAACCAAGCAGAAGGGGTCTCCCCTCATAAAACCATCAGGTCCTGTGACATTTATTCACTACCACAAGGACAGTATGGAGGAAACCGCCCTTGTGATTCAATTATCTCCCTCCCATAACATGTTGGAATTGTGAGAGCTACAATTCAAGATGAGATTTGAGTGGGGACACAGCCAAATATATCAATTATTATTCCTTTCACACAGACGAAAATACTAGGGACAGAAATGTGAAGTGACTTGCCCAAGGTCATGCAGCTACCGAGGGGCAGAGCCAGGATTTGAACCAGCTAGTCTGATTCCAGAGCCCACATCTGGTGTCTCAGTTTTTTCTTACTCCCTACCTGTTGCCAGCCATGACTTGGAATGGGGGTGTGGAAGAGAAAGGAAGCTGGGAGAGGTGGAGCTTGGGTGATCCGGACTTCTCATCAAAACTCAAGACCAACATGATACCACAGAAAGTGAGGGAAAAGGAGTTAGGGATCTGGGTTCAGGTACTGACTGTCACTTCTTCACAGTGACTTTTCCTTGCTAGATTCAGCCTTCACCTCTGTAAAATGGGGAGAATTTCAACACTGGTTCAAAAAGGCAACACGAGGAGAAAGAATAAGGAGAAAAGGACTTGGGAGCCTGGCACAGTGGCTCACACCTGCAATCCCAGCACTTTGGGAACCTGAGTGGGGAGGATCACTTGGAGTTAGGAGTTCGAGACCAGCCTGGCCAACATAGTAAAACCCTGTCTCTATTAAAATTACAAAAAAAAAAAAAAAAAATTAGCTGGCCTGGTGGTGCACATCTGTAGTCCCAGCTACTCAGGAGGCTGAGGCAGGAGAATCACTTGAACCTGGGAGGTGGAGGTTGCAGTGAGCTGACATCACATCACTGGACTCCACCCTGGGTTACAGAGTGAGACTCCATCTCAAAGAAAAAAAAAAGAAGAGAGAGGGAGAAGCACTATGCAAATTCAAACTCAGGGATCAGCAAATTACAGCTGAGGGCCACAGCCAGCCGGCAGTCTCGTTTTTGCAAATAAAGTTTTATTGAAATAAATGAAGTTGTCAACACTATTTCTGTTGGAAATACTCTGGACCCCTCTGTGGTGACTGAGCAACCCCAAGCTTCTGGAAGAATCGGCAAAACCCAAGTCATCTGAATTAACAAGAAAAAATTGTTCTTGATTTTTTACCTATAAATTCTCTTAGAATTTTGTTTCCCCGAAATGAGTTACTTGCTTTGTGATGCTGTTACTTACTGTATCGATTATATTTGAGAAAAATGAAGGACAATGTGAAATACTGAGATGAAACTTTAACTTTGGCTCTGCTAAACTGTTCTGGTAAAAACAGGAACTCTGTGAAAGGGACTAACCACGTAGGTTGACTGCCAGAAAGAGATGACAGCACGTAATGTGCTTCTCATTGCAGAGAGCCTATAAACTGACGTGTAATGGAGAGGCTTACTACCCAGATTCCCTTCCCAGGAAAGGCATATTGATTAGGGCCCTGGAAAGGCAATGTGACCCTTATGGAGAGCTTATAAACGGACACACGAGCAGCGTCTGTCTCTGCGGTGGAGATAAGTATGCAAAAGTCTTTCTTCTCCCACTGCTCCTCCAGGCCTTCGTGGAGGCCCCCTCCTCTTGCAGCTTTGTGGTCAGGCTGGTTGTCCTGTGTCAGATCCTGTTCCCTCTGTAGCTGTGAGCCCAATATGTTCTTGCTGATAATCATAAGTTTATGTTTAACCTACAATCTTGCTAAGGTGTATGATTTCTATGCTGACACACAGAAAGTTATCTTTACATTGTTCTGCTTTTATAATACCACGTTGTGATTTTTGTGCACCAGTTTTTGCAAATGTATTCTTTTTGTATAATTATTACTGAAACTTTGCATAACCTTGCTCCCCTTCCCTATTGAAAGAACACAATAAAAAAACTAAGATTTTCAGAGGAATGTCAGACATCCACAGAGCGGCTTTATGTGGTGTCTCCCCCAGGCCCAGCTTTAAAGGAAACTTTTTCCTTGTCTCTTTTTCTTTTTCACCGACCACTTGATCACTTTGAGAGATCTTAAACCCATGTTGATATATTGGGAGCTGGTCTCGCCAGTATGTTTCTTTATTGTTTATGGCTGCTTCTGGTCTGCGAAGACTAAAATATTTACTATCTGGTCAACTAGAGAATGAGTTTGCCAACCCCTGGCCTTAGATGCTATGAAAATGAGAAGTACCAGCATTAGGCATTCCCAGCATCTTCCATCAGCTCTGGTTCTTACTCAGAATTGCTCTCCCTTGACCCCCTACCCAAACGTAGAGGTGCATTTCCAATCTATTTCTGAAAAACAAAGCAAACAACTCTCCCAAGAGTGAAGAAATCCAACTCCCAAAAGCTATTTCAGTGCCCTGCATGGTTCTAGCTGACACTGGGTGCTGCAAAAAGTCACTCCAAGGCACCATCACTTACTTGCAGTTTTTACACTTGAGGCCAAAAAGCATCCCTTTCCCACAGACTGTGCATGTCTGAGACATCCAGTACTTGGTGGAAAACCTGTAGAAAAGAGACAGAAAATGTTCAAGGTTAAGGAAACGGTAACTGACCTACCTCTAGAGGGATGGAGCACTTTAAGAGCAGGCACAAGAACCCTGGATTACAGTCCTGTTTCTTCTGAGCTAGGTGACTTAATCAAGTGACTTAAACCACTGGAACCTCAGTTTCCCTATCTGCAAAGTGCAGATAATAAAAGTATTGACCTCATAGGTTGCTGGGGAGATTAAACGAGGTCAGGCATGTCATGGGCTTTGTACAGTGCCCTTAGTAGTAAGCACTCACTAAATTGAGTTGTGACTATACTATTACTTTGAACATTTGTAAGGGTCATTCATCTGTTCAACAAATATTGCCTGGCAGCCTATTGTATGCCAATAATGGACAGGGTTGGAACTGCCTGCAGAAAGCTACAAAGCAAGCTGGAGCCTCCCGGGGGACCGGCTGGTCACATCACCTGGGGACCATCAAAGGGAGCCCACCCCTCCTGAAAGAGCTGAGACCCCAAATTTTAGTGGCAGAGAAGAGTCCTTAAAAGTGAAAGCCATTTCAGACCATCAGCTCACCCTGCTCTCCAACTCCACCCACTTGCTGCAAACATAGGCAGTTTTGAGGCCTCCTGTGCACAGCTTTAAACCAGCTGGAGCAGAGGTGCATTTGATTAACTCCCTGGGTACATCTCCCCTCGATATTGCTGGGGTACTTTCTTCCCCAAGAGATATGTGGCAGCGGCAGGGCTAGGCCCAAGAAAAGTACTGAAGGTTGCCAGGTCACAGTTAATTTTAATTTTCAATTTGTGTCACCAGCAGCAGGAGTTGCATCTAATCTTCACTGCCTCAGAGTGTCAAAAGGGAAATCGGAAGTGATTATATAACTTGGAGTCTGAGAATTTCGAGGGAAAGGCTGCATCCCTTTGCTGGACCATTTTGCCTGATTTGGGTCAGTCACTCTCCAAACAGAAGAAGTCGCAGCCCAAAGCCTACAAATCTAAGCAAACAGCAATATTCTGAGCAAAGACACTTACTGCCAAGAAAACTCTCCCTCTCTGGTTTTGGACGTGGGATTTGGTCAAGCCCCTTTCTTTCCCTTCAGCATCAGTGAGTTTAGCATTGTCTGTTTTGCAGAATTTGGCAGCTCTGGGGAATGGCGGCAAAGAAGCATGTATTTCACTCATCAGCCAGGCGTCATAAGCAGTGAGTGACAGTTTTTTTCTCCTTTCCAGCCCTCTCTTGCGCTCAGGATCAGCTCTGCCTCTTCCCCAGCTCTGGCTGAAGTGACTCTGATGGCAGCAGATGGGATTTAATTTCATTTCTTCACCAAGGCTGGAGTGAGTCCAGTTCTCTACCTCTTGGCATTAACCCCAAGGAGAAACATAGGGAGTGACTGAAGAATAACAGGTCATCCTAAGTCTCAGCTCCTCTAGGAAGACATTCCTAAAATTAATAGGTTGTCTCCCTCCTCTGGGCATCAGCGTTTGAATCTTAGGAACTACCAGAGCCTGAGGGCTGGGCGATCTAGGGAGTAGGGCTGAACCAGGGGCATGGCCAATCCAGGAGCAGAGGTGAGCCAGAGGCGTGGCTCACCCAGGGGTGTGGCCAAGCCAAGGGCGTGGCCGAGCCAGGGGCGTAGCCAATCCAAGAATGGTGATGAGCCAGGGGCAGGGCCAGTCCAGGGGGCATGACCAATCGAGGGGCGTGGCCAATCCAGGGGTGGAGCAGAGCCAGAGAGCAGCAAGGAGGAAAATACAAAAAAAGGTCCTTGTCTCCGATGCCCTTCTCTCTGCTGCTCAAGGCCTGACCATTGACGTGTCTATCGCACACTTCTCACTGCTTCCTCCAACGTTTTCTCATTTAAGTCTTCACAACTATGCTGTCAACATACTTCTTTCAAAAACTGCTGACGAGATGTCATTCTGTGAGTCCCTATCCGTGAGAATGGTCATCCCCGCCATGCCCCCAGCTATGGTGATACATCTGCCCCCGATATCACCCCACCTTGTCACCCTGATCTCTCCATACTGTCGTGGTCTGTTAACTGCTTGACCCTCCCCTGGACAGCGAGCTCCCCAAGGGAACAGGCCTTATGTCTTGGTCAGTGCTGCAACTATAGCACAGAAACTCTATAAATACAAGTGGAAAGAATCCATAAGTGAGTGAATAAGTCCCCCAGTGAGTTCACAGAGGACCCGGTCCATGGAACACTCAGCAGGGTGTCAAAGGAACACAGGGTACTGAGGCTAATTAGCTTTTCGACCTATCGCTTAATTTTTCAGGGCCTCAGTTTGCCTATCTGTCCAATGACCATGAGCACACTTGCCCTCTCACCCCATTAAGTTTGTAAGGAGACTGTGGAACTACCAAGACAAAATGGGGAAAGCTAAATTCGGGGAGTTGAAGAACTTCTTATAAGCGATGCCTGGTGTATGTAACCCCCTCCCCTCAAAATGGCAGGTATAGCGCTGGAGAGGCTGTCCCACGCACACAGCAGGGCTAGAGCTCTGGAGTGACCTCCACCACACCAGATAGTGAGCACCTGCAATCTTGTGTATTCTGGGTTAGGAGACTGAAAATTAGAACATAAACCATTCATCTTAAGAATGATACCGTTTATTGAGTGTTATGTGCCAGGCCCTGTGCTAAGCACTCTACACGTATTATCTCATTTAATCTGCACAGCAGAATTATCTAATGAAAAAATTGAGCCTCAGAAAGGTTAAGCAACTTCCTCAAGGTTGCAAAGCTTTATAACTGGGATTGGAACACAGGTCAGTCTGACTCCAAAGCCCTGGCTTTTAAAACTGCTACGTGCTAATTTCATAAGAGCCAGGTCAGTAAGAAGCAGATGTCTCAGTCCCCTTGTTGCCACTTTAAAGTTTAGCCTAGCAGAGGAGAAAGGGACATGGTGATGTAGGTGCCGGAGCTCAATAGCCCAGCCTTCTCTCACCCTAGGGCAGGGGCCAGAGCCCCCACCCCTCACAGGGCTGGGGAGAAGGCACCAGTGCACATGGGAATCCAGCCTACCTGTGCTTGATGGAGTTGCCGAGGTCTCTGCGAGGGATCTGCGGGGACCAGCGTGGCACTGACAGTGTGTCTACAGAGAGAAGAGAACAGCCTGTTATACAGAGGCTCAGAGACTCGGGTGGGCTCTGGCAAGCCCTGGAAGGAAAAGGGAGGCTTGTCAACCTCAGGAAGGACACCAGCTGCCATCACTTGCTAAACCAAAGCCAAGTGGAACACTGGTTTAGCTTGTCACCTCAACTCACGCAAGTTCTCCTGGGCAGGGCAGCCAGGGGATGCCTTAAAAGAAGCCAGCTGTGGAACAACTAAAAGTGAGCATCACTTCCATTTATGGAGTGCTTGGTGTGTGCCAAGCATGTGTGTGCCAAAGCTTGCTACATTTGCAAAACAACCCCAAGAATAGGGGTTGCTAGCATCTTCATGTTACAGAAGAAAAAACTGAGGCTTGGAGAGGGATGCCACTTGCTCTAGGTCATACATCTTAGAAGCTGCACAGCAGCTGTGATTTCAGGTTCAAGGAACCTGAAATGAACATGTGCCCTTGCATGCAAAGTTATAGTGCAGCGGGTTCCAAGTGCCAGTCATGCAAGTGTCCCTTTCCTAATTTCTGCCATGCCTCTGTACAACCGTGAAGTTATTTATTTTGTATTTTAGGCTGACTCCAATTTTTTTGTCTAAATACACTTATTTTTAAAAGCCAACACTATGTGGAAAGCCATATCACTTTCTGTATTATTATAGATAATTATTTGAATAATGTCCAACCACGTACCACCTAAAGTTATGTTAGAGTAAGTAGATGGATGGATGAGTAGATAGATTGGGGAGGGGGTAAATGGATAGGTGGGTGGGTGAGTAGATAGATGAATGGATGGACGGATGGAGAGATGGACAGATGCGTGGGTAGATGGATAGGTGGGTGGGTGGGTAAGTGGATGGATGGATAGATGGGTGAGTGGATGGATAGATGAATGGATAGATGAATAGGTGGGTGAGTGAGTGGATGGATGGATGGATGGACATATGGGTGAATGTAAAGATGGGTAGGTGAGTAGATAGATAGGTGGGTGGGCAGATGAATGATGAATGGGAATGAGGAAGAAACAAAAAAATCAGACTGCAGATGAGGTGCCTATCCCCATCTGGTCTTCTTTCAAGCCTTAGGCTAAATCTCAGCGAATTGCACTATCACTCCATCACAGACTGAGTTCTGGGTCTCCCGCAGACCCTGTGCACCAGGTTCTACCTCTGCCCTACTGCCCACTGCCCACACCACCCTCCTGGCAGAGCTTGCAGGCCCGGAGAGGTGTGAAACAATGTCAACGATGAACTAGTGCTGCCTGTGGAATCTCTACCGGGCAGGGAGGGAAGAAGCAAGTGCCTGACCCTACACGCCAGTTCTCATTTCTCAGGCCAGATGGATGGAGCCAGCTCCCTGTTTTTGGAGCTGCAAGTGCACGCCTCATTTTTCACAGCAATTGTTATGGAGTGGTGCTGTCTTCGGGGAGTTGGGCATGTCAGAACCTATCAGGGAGCATTTAACCCCCAACCTACTCGCTCCTCTCTTCTGTCTAATGACGCTGTCTGCAGCCATCCAGTATTATTTCCAGAAATCCCAATTCTGCCCTTGTAAAGCTGAGATCCTTTATGAGAGAGCTAATGATTTTCCAGGCCCCAAAGGGCAGAGAAAACCTAAGAGGGAGACAGCATGATATATCAATCAGAATTAGAGCCTGTGGGATTCCTTTAGTTTAACTAAAAACTAAATGTCATCAACCTCAAGCCCATTTCACTACACGTTACCATTTCTGAGGGAAACAGAGAAGACAAGAGAAAAAAAAAATTTAAGAGAGCATTCTTTCCATTCCTAACTCTTTTGGGGACTGAAGTCAGATGTGGGAGGAGGGATTCTACCTATTAACTCCTTGAGGTGCTTTCTCCAGTGCCAGGGGTGGTGGGAATGGGAAGACTGCGCCGGAGAGGAAGAGTTAGCATCCTCACGAGGAAATCTACAAAGCTAGGAGTGCTAAATGGGTTTCATTTCAGGGGCTACTAGTAGTGGCTGCCCAGAGAAGTGTGTTAAAATGGATTCTGAGGCTCAGTGGGAAAGGGCACTGAAACTGATTAGCAATCTCTGCCACGGGTAAAGAATGAGACAGTACCAACAGGTCCTCATACACTTGCCATCTGCAAGAGTGGGAACCACATCTCCTCTTTGCATCACCACCTCATAGCATCATGCTTGCAGCAAAGTAGTTAATACACGTTTGCTGAATCCAAGATTATTATAATAGAAACACTGAGTTTATTGATTACTCAATAGGTACTAGGCATTAGGCTATGCATTTTATACCTGGAAGCTCTTCCTCTGTGCAGTCAGGCTGTCATTATTCCTATTGTGCAAAGGAAGACAAAGGAGCTCAGAGAAGTGCAGTGACTTGCGAAAGGCCACACAGCCACGCACCTGCAGATTCTCAATGAGTAACTCTGCAATTATTTAAAGTCTTCCAGAAGCCCCTGCACCCCCTGTTCTCAACCAGAGGAGCATTTTCCCCCTAGGGGATATCTGGCAGTGTCTGGGGACATTTTTGGTTGTCACACTGTGTGTGGGTGTGTGTGTGTTTGTGTGTGTGTGTGTGTGTGTGTGTGTGTGTGTGTGTGTTACTAGCATCGGGTGGGGAGACAGCAGGGATGCTCTTTAACATCTTATAATACACAGGGCAGACTCCCATAATAAAGAATTCAACAGCCCAAAATGTCAATAGCACCAAGGTTGAGAATTCCTGATCTAGATGTTTCTCTGCTTCTCCGGCCTCTCTCCCTTACTACTCCACCCCTCCACCAAAAAACCCCCAGATGGTGCTTCTGAGACTCAAGTCAGCAGAGCACAAATCCTCTTTTATTATAAGCACATCTCACTATTACGTTCATAGCCTAGTTATTCAGTTATTCTCAATTATAGCTCCTTTTCAAAAAATAGATGTAATTAACTTTAGTAGTTTGGTCTCATTTCCCAATATCTGGTTGAAGGGGTGAATTCTGTCAATTACATTAAGCGGCTGCAGCATCATTAGTCTCAAGCAATAATAACCTCCACACGGCTTCCTACGTGGGCGTGAGGATTTGAACTTTGAGATCCTCTCTTTGCTTTCTTCGTTTGGATTTTATTAAACTTGCCAATGCAAGCCTTAAAGCAACGGCAAACTGTTGAAAGGGAAGGGGGAAAAAAATCTATGAAAATCCAGGCCTTATCATAACAGGGAAGGCAAACAACATTTACAGCAATTAAACCCATACAGAAACTTCTGTTTAACAATCAAAGCACCTATTAAGATGTCTCCATAGCTGACAGAATCTTCTTTTCTACTCTAATTTTCTGATAACAAGTCATGCAGACACAGAGGCAGAATTTTGTGCATGCCTGGTGCCTACGGTCTCAGGAGTAGAATAATAGACATTTCTCCTTAGATATTTTCATTTCTAGTACACAGAAAGAGAAAGAGGTGGAAGGAGGGAGGTTTCTTCTCCCCTTGCACAGATCTAGCTGTTGATATTTTCTGAGAAATGCATCTGCCCAGAAGGGGCTTCACACAGAAGAGGGAAAAGCCAGGAGCCCAGGTCTTTGGAATCACCTTAGTAGTCAGAGGGACAAACAGAAGGCCCAACAGAAGGAACCAGCATTAACAATGCATCCACAGCACACAGAGTTTCTTGATGAAAAATCAGGCTCTGACCTGGTGAATTTGAAGGCTGCCTGACAGATGAGCTAGGCATGGGAAAAATACCTGAGGATATACACAGAGACACAGGTAAAAATGGGTGACGATGAAGGAAAGGAAGAGGAGGAGAAGAAAGAAGAAAATGAGAAATAAGAAAATATGGCTGGTGCAGTGACTCACACCTGTAATCCCAGCACTTTGAGAGGCTGAGGCGGGTGGATCACCTGAGGTCAGGAGTTCAAGACCAGCCTGGCCAACATGGAGAAAACCCCATCTCTACTAAAAATACAAAAAAATTTTTTTGTCTATGGTGGGCTAGACACCATAGACAATTCCAGCTACTCAGGAGGCTGAGGCAAGAGAATTGCTTGAACCTGGGAGGCAGAGGTTGCAGTGATGCAAGGTCATACCATTGCACTCCAGCCTGGGCCACAAGAGTGAAAGTCTGTCTGAAAGAAAGAAAAGAGAAAAGAAAAGAAAAGAGAGAAAGAAAGAGAGAGAGAGGAAGGAAGGAAGGAAAATAGTAGATCTGCTTTCCATATGCCAAGCACTATTGTCAAACAGACCCTTGACATATATTATCCTGTTAGTACAAACACTACAGAGTATACACACACGTAGTGTATCAGCCATGATAATTTGTGTCATTTCAACAAGGAAATAAAAAAGTTATCCTGACTGCCCAAGGTAAATGCAAATAAATGCCAGAATGGGGATTTTTTAATTGAGCTGTGGTTCAATTAATGGAAGTGAATTTCATCTCCCTTTCACAGATGGGAATATTGAGGCTTAGAAGCAATAAACAATTGTCTAGAGCTGATAAATGACTGAGTCGGGATTTAAACTGCAGACAGAGACAAACTGGATGCTTTTAGTCCAGACTTCCCTTCAACACCCTGCTCAACCCATCCTCTCTTGCCAAGGCCTCCTACATACCCCTGTCTGGGAAGGACCAAGGAGGCCTGGGAGGTGATGTAATAGCATAATGCTCCTGTCCCACCCCAAAGATGCCCACGTCCTAATCCCTGGAACCTGGAAGTATGTTATCTTATCCGGCAAAGAGAGATGCTGGAGCTGTGGTCAAGCTAAGGACCTGCAGATGGACAGGTAACCCTGGATTACCGCAGGTGGACCCATGTCACCATAGGGAAACTGACACGGCATCTATCTTGTTCCAGGCATGGTTTCCAGGGGATATGGTGAACAGGATAACCATGTTTTCTGAGCTTAGAGTCTAGAGGGGGAAATCAGAAAGCAAATGAGCCAAGAAATAAGAGTCCATGAGGAAAATGAAACAGTACAGACTTTGGGATTGTTTTAAGGCAACGGGAGCCCGACCTGCCTCAGAACGGAAGAAGGACATTGTGCTGGGCAGTATGGATTTCAGCGCTCCCTCTAGCGGTCGAGGGGAGAATAGCCTGCCAGGCTGTAACGGGAGAAAATGGTGAGGGCCTCCCAACCTCCCTGTCCCCACATCAATGCTCCATTCCCCCAACCCTAACCCAGGTCCAACACTTCAGCCCTAACTCTGACAAGGTCATTCCTTCCCAAGGTCATTCTCCCAACCCAGGCCTTTCCCACCTGAGCTGTCATGATGCCACCCGTAGCCCCTTATTAAAAAATCCACAGCCCGTTACCCCTCAATGTCCCCGGGAAAAGCAAAGAGGGTGTACTCATTGGCCCCAAGCCTGTATTATTTTTCAGAAGCTAACAGAGTATTTTTACTTCCTTGGACGTAAAGAAGAGTTGATGTTTTGTCCCAAACCTACCAACCTGTAGCACTGGAATATCTGTGGCACAGACTGATCTTAGAGAACAGTTCCTGAAGAAATTTTCATGGGATTTGCATTCCCAAACCCAAGTAGAAGAGGAGAAAGAGGTAGCCATGGGAAGAAGACAAAGCTGATTTTTAAAAAAGTTATTCTTTGCAATTTATCTGCTATGGGGACAAACAATAGTAGGCTGGGTCTCATCTGTCAGTGTATCCCTAAGTATTTAGTTCAGGATCTGCTCAAAGAATATTAAATGTGTGTTTAATGGACAAATGAATGAATAAACAAATAAATGGACCAATAATCAAGTCGTGGCTGAAACTGCTGTTTTTCTGGTTAATGAGAAACTTACATGGCCCTGGGAGATCTTAGAGAGAACTTGATCAGACTCAGAGCAAATCAGAACTGATTTATCCTCAAAATATCTGTGTGGTAGGAAAGGAAGTACACATTATAACTATTTAACAGATGGCAAATTGAGGTAGATATGGGATGTGATCTGCTGTGTGTCCTTGGGCAAGTGACAACCCTGTGAGCTTCAGTGTCATCACGCAAAACCTGTGAGCAAATAACAGTACCCACTGTACCTCATTGTACTGTTTGAAGACCAGGTGAGATAATGCACAGAGTATTCTGAGCATGAGAGCAAGGCTCAGACTTATTTATTGTATGTATCTTGCAGCTATTTCTTCATTTGATCCACACGATCTTATGAGTTTGTATTCCCAGTTTACAGATAAGTAAGAATAATTAAATTGTTCAGCCATATAGCTAAAGTTCACCAAATATAGTGAACGCTAGAGTTGAACCCAGTTTTAATTTCTATCCAGCTCCATACCACGTTCCCTTCTGAGACAAATGTAAAAATTATCTTAAAAGCCATGTCAGTCTAGAGTTGAAAAGGACCACAAGAAATCATTTATTGCAGTCTTTGAATCTCTAAACCCTGTTGGATAAATAAGGAGCTAGCCTACCATGGAGATAAAGACCTCTGAGGACATAATGTTATTAATAATAATAGCTGACATTTATTAAGCACCTACTGCACAGCGGGACCTAGATTATGTGATTTAGATGTATTATTTCACTTAGTCTCCGCAATTCCCTTTTAGGTGCTAAAGCTCAGGTTTGAACCCAAGGGCTCATCCTCAGAAATACCACAAAGGAACTGAAAATTCCAAACTGCCCTTAAGCTTCCAGCCCAGGGATATGACAGACTGAGTGAGAACTCAGCAGAGGTGCTGCATGCAAATCAACAAGCAATTCGCTGAGCCTAAAGATAAGTGAAACTCAGAAATCTTAGACCATTAAACTTTTCTTTGGAGTCACAGGCCAGTCACCAGCTAAAATCCCACTGATTTATCCAAGGTACCAACCAATCCTAGACTAAAGCTGCTCATGATATCATTCACATAGCAGAGGATAACTCTATTTGCTTTAATATCCAACTCAAATATATCAGATCTGAAAGCATTTTAATTATGTGCAGTTTCTAAAGGTTACAGCTCCATGATGCTTCAGGGCCAAATTGCATTTCTTCATGGAGTTGGACATAATTTTCTCCCTGAAACAATGACAACTTACCTCCCAAGATCCAAGCATCATCATCTGGGGCCCATGGTGGCTGGGGAGGCTTCCAGGGAACCCCTTGGCACTAGTGAGTGCATAGACCAGGGTGGGCTTTGGTTTCATGTCATCAGGGGAGAAATAAGGCAGAGTGAACTGATAGTGATAAGAGATGCTAAGGGTGAGCAAAGGATTCTTGATGGAAGGGATCATATACAGGGATTTCAGAAGACTTTCCTAGGGCTTCCCATGACATCGAGACAAAACAATGGGCAATGGCTAAGCTATTGAGACTATGGCCTCAGTTCCTGTCCATTGCACAATACAAGTATCAGGGTCAAACCAATCCATGCATGTGCAGAGTTTAAGCTAGAGATAGGACCTTAAGTGTGGACCTCCTCTGGAGACAGAGTAGCATATTTTATTTCTCAACAGGAAGGTCCTCAAGGGCAATCAACTTGCCCAGTGGAGTGTGGGAGAGACAGTATGGGACTTTGACATGAGCATATCTGGGACAAACACCAGCTCTGCCACTTACAAGCTATGGAATCTTAGGTACTCTTACTTTTCTGAGTCTCAGTTTCTCCTATAAAAAAGGCATCATTGTATCACCCTCATAGAATTGGTAGAAGGATTAAGCTGGGTGATATAATTGGAACAGTGCTCCAATGAGTGCCTGATGTAGTATTGTTATTATTGTTTTTGTCATTGTCATCATCACTCTGCCTCTTGAATTTTACACATCGGTTAGAATATAACAAAGCTCTGTATGGCTATGACTTGGAGCCAGAGTTGGCAAACTTGACCCTCAGGCCAAATGCAACTCATTGTCTAATTTTATGAAGTTTGATTGGCACCATAGCCACATAAACATTGACATATTGTTTATGACAGCAGAAGTGAGTAGTGGTAACAGAGACAGACTTGTCCACCAAGCAAAAAATAAGTATTACCTGGTCCTTTAAAGAAAAAGTATGCCAACACTTTTTAGAGCTGTGAAACTCATTTTATTGGCTAATCAGCAGAAATATTTTTTTCTTAGAGCCAGAAGACCAGGGTTCAAGATCCCCTTCTGCCACTTACATGATAGAAATCTTAAGACAAATGGTCTGCAGTCTCCAAGCCAAAATACATATAACCACTTGGTGTCACCCCTCTGCTCACTTAGTCCTAGTACCTGTGAGGTGTGTTGTTTTGATCCCCATTTTGCAGAAGAAAGCCAGACAAGGACTTGCAAGAAGCCCTGCCAAGATAATAGCTGAAGACTGTTCTTTCAACCCCTCACTGTCTCTTGGTAGAATAAACCATGAGGGGCAATGTCTCTACATGCAACTGCTGAAATCTGTGCCAACTCGTGGGGGCAGAGCAAAAGGAAAATTAACTCTTTCCTCTCACTGCTTCTGTCTGGATTAAAGAATTTGATTTTCCAGTTTCACTCTATCAAAGCAGAAAGAAGGCCTAGAGGAGTCTTCCTCCAAGGGAAGGAATATGTTGATCCTAGGCAGAAGAGGAAGAAACGCCCCATGCATCTGAGAAAGCAGTATGACATAGCTAAGACCTGGGGTAGTCTTCTCTCTAAGTTACAATTGGAGGCAGTGGTGGTGGTCATGGATGAGACAGACATAGGAAATGCCCTGCTAGGAGTGTCTACAGGTAGCAGCTGATATTGGTAGGACTGGTGAGTGGTGAGGGCACTGTACCAATGGCAGCAAAGCAGATGAAGGGCCGGTATGTGGGGGCTAGAGGCAGGACAAGGAGAGGATGTGAGGAGACGCATCACAGTAAAGTTGTCATCATCACTCTCCTCCACCACCCATTCCACCTGGTACCGCCCCAGTTAAAATAAAATAAAATAAAAATGGTGCAGTGGCTGACATCCATAATCCCAGCACATTGAGAGGCAGAGGCAGATGGCTCGCTTGAGGCTAGGAGTTTAAGACCAGCCTTGCCAACATGGCAAAACTCCATCTCTACTAAAAAAATACAAAAATTAGCTGGGCATGGTGGCTTACACCTATAATCCAAGCTACTTGGGAGGCTGAGGCATGAGAATTGCTTGAACTCAGGAGGTGGAGGTTGCAGTGAGCTGAAATCACACCACTGGACTCCAGCCTGGCAACAGAGTGAGACTGTCTCAAAAAAAAAAATAATAATGGTTACACTAAACTAGAAACAACTTCAGGATCTAGTGAGGATATATGAATGTATTTATTCTAATATCCACCCTCAGAATCGCTCTCCCCCCACGTTTTTTTTTTTGAGATGGAGTCTTACTCTTTCACCCAGGTTGAAGTGCAGTGGTATGATCTCCACTCACTGCAACCTCCGCCGTCCGGGTTCAAGTGATTCTCCTGCCTCAGCCTCCTCAGAAGCTGGGATCACAGGTGCCCACCACCATGTCTGGCTAGTTTTTATATTTTTAGTAGAGATGGAGTTTGGCCAGGCTGGTTGCTAACTCCTGACCTCAGGTGATCCATCTGCCACAGGCTCTCAACGTGCTGGGATTACGAGTGTGAGCCACTGCACCCAGCCTACTTTCCCCTTTTTAAAAAGACCATCACCACCTCATGTCTGATTCCTGGCAGGTAACCATCAAGCTGGGATCCCCTTAATTTGCCCTAAATAAAATGTGTAGACAGTGGTAACATGCTTCCCTCTTCCAGTGAGAAATGTGAATCCTAGAGTCATCACCTGTGATTTATTTCAGCCTTCTCAGATGGCCTCAATTAAATTTCATTGCCAGTAAAGAAAGAAAAGATGGCTGAGGCATTTAATTACAGTTTCATAATGTGCTCACTGCAGAATTTATTAAAGTGTATCAGGGATTTTTAACCTTGTAACCAAACAATGGGAGACCTGGTGCCACAGGAGTAATTATCTTCCTTGTGGGGATGATGGATGGAGAATCCAAGATGGTAACGGTAAGTCGGGTAGGCACGCAATGGGCGTGGGGACAGTGGTGGCCAATCGGGGGTGGGGCACAAGACACCACACCATGGATCAGAGAGGGGAGTGTCATTAATTATCAATCTTCATTTGAGTCTAAAGATGAGACATATTTGAAAACTTATCTTTCTCCCCTCTCCTAGCCCCACCCCCAAACCTTCCCTTCGAATTTCCCCTTGATACAATTTTACTGCTACGATCTGGAAAGAGGAGGGGAACATCTTGAAATGTCAAAATCACTTTATGTAATAAGAGTACAAACTTAAAATACAAAAACGGAAGTAAAATGTTAACATCTAGGAATCCAGAAAAATCATTAGGATAATGGACCCACGTTGTGTTTTTTTTGGTTGGGGGAAGTGCTTGTGAAATAAATTATCAATAAGGAGATAATGTGTGATGCTTGGTGGAGGAGGTCACTTAAATGGTGTGGGTGGCATTCTGGCAGGGGTCTTTCTGTTCCAGAAGACTGGTCTAAATGTGTGATATTCAAAACCATTGTCTCAGATCTCCATGATAGTGTCATATCTACTTGAGTGACCCAGAAAAGGTCAGATGGGGAGGAAGAATAGAAAGATCCCAGGCCAAAGAGGAAGAAAAGCCCTATGAATCTGAGAAAGCAGCGAGACAGAGCTAAGGGCCACTACAAGGCTTAATTAGTGACTGCCCCCCCCCGAGTTATACTCACATCATTACATGGATCTGCTATTTCATGCCTCTCACCTTTGAAGATGTTGTCCTCTGTCTAGAACATGCTTCTGTTCTGCCTCCCCAGTCCCCACTTCTCGTAGCCTGACTCACACCAACTCTTCTTCCAGGATCCAGCTCAGGCACGGCTCCTCTAGGAAGCCCTCCCTGAATGCACAGGAGCAGATGCCTGAGCCACGCCCCCTTACAACATCTTGCACTCACCTCTCTGGGCTACTTGCCCCATCACATGTAGATCCTGACTTACGAATCTGCTCTCTCTACCACCAACCACCCTTGGAGAGCAGAAGCTGCCAATTATTCATCTTCTTGTGTCCAGTGCCTCAGGCAGAGTTTAGCTTAGAGCTGAGAGGTGAAATGTTTTCTTGCTAACTCAAGCAAAAATAAGCTGGCAGCCCAGCTCTCCAAATGGAGGGTTCACTCCTCCATGCCCTGCAAGGCCTGGGCTGGTCAGGGATCCTATGAAGCAAGAATCCCCACCCCTCCAGCACCAGGTCCCAGGCTCTGGCTGTGGCCACCTGTTCCAAATGGAGCCCACCACTTCTCCCAATCCTCTCTCCACTTCTCGTCTATCCACTCAGGACTCCAGAGTTTCCCCAGCCATGGAGTCCTGAGTAAACAGAGAAGTGGGGGGACAGGACAGTGGGAGCATCTTCAACTCCTCTTGGTTCTCAGCTGTAATGGTCATCACTGACCTCTCAAGTGCAGACTTGCAATTTATGTCAGTTTATACATTGTCTTCTTTTTTTAAAACCTTTTTATTTTATTTGACTATAGAAATAAGGTCTCACTATGCTGTCCAGGCTGGTCTCAAACTCCTGGGCTCAAGAGATCCTCCTGTCTCAGCCTCCCAAAGTGCTGGGATTACAGATATGAGCCACCCTATCTTCCCGGCCACCCTATCAGGGAGATCTAGTGTTGATTTCATTTTGCAAGTGAAGAAACTGAGGCTCCCAGAGCTTAACAGAGAAAGAGTGCTCAAAAGAAAGGAGTTAGGAAGACTAATTGCCCTGGTTCTACCACTAACTGGGAAAGCTACTTAGCCTCTCCTAATGATAATAACTAACACAGGCCAAGCATTGCGCAAGTCAGGGATTCCCCACATGGTCAGCCTATTGAAATCACCTATGCCTGTGCCTCCCATGCCCCCATTGTAATTTAATTCAGAGGTCAGCAATCTGGGGTCCAAGGTTCAAATGTGGCTCACAGCTTGTTTTTATAAGCAAAGGTTTATTGGGACACAGCCATGCCCATTGACCAATGGCCCTTTTGTCCAAAAAGGGCAAAGTTGAATCGTCACAACAGAGATCATATGGCCCACAAAGACTACAATATCTACTATCTGGCCCTTTAATAAAAAGCTTGCTGATCCCCAATTGAATTGTGCTGGGATGTGGCCTGACTATTGAAATTATAAAAGGTCTCCAGGTGCTGGAGAATTATAAAAGGTCTCTAATGTGCTGACAAGTTTGGAGACCACAGGCTTAAATTTTTCCGTTAATTAGCCCGTTGACTCTACAGCCACCAAGTCTGTTTCATTCCCTCCTATATCCTTAGCAACTAGCACAACGATGGGCCCAGAGTGGCATCTTCACAACTATGTATTGCATGAATGAATACACGCATAAACAAACAATCCACCCTGAGAAGCAGGTTGGAAGGACCCCACTTTACAAATGGAGAAACTAAGGCTCAGGGATCACCTAAGGAAAATATCCTCTGTGGTTTGATCCTAGATTTTCTTGAAGGCAAAGCTCCCATTTCTGAGCATTATGTTCTATGAGCTCTCTTTAGATACTAGATATTCAGGAAGGAGGCCAGACCACTAGCAGAGCCGGGACGGGGGTCTTTTTGTGCACCTTCCTGGAAGAGCAGCCCTGAGCATGTGCAGAGGCAGCCTGGAGACCTGGAGAAGCCTGGGGCCTGGCTAGTGGTTCAGAGCCATCTCCTCCCACATAGATACAGGACTGTCCTCCTTGACCCAAAGGAAAATGCTAATTGAAAGAAGCTAGCTTCCCTTGCCTGGCTCAGGCTTAAATGAGGACAAAATAAGAGTTGACAGAGGCTCCACACTGCCATCACTGCAAACGTCCCCGTGAAGGGAGAAAAACAGCCAGCCCTGTGCTCCATCAATTTCCGTTGTAAATGGCCTCACATTGAAATAAACCAACAGAAACAGCAGTAGCTTGACAGGTCCGGGGCTGGGGGAGATGGGAGACATGCAGACCACAGCCTGGAATCTGCAAGTTGGGCTTGACACTTGGACCCAGAAACTGGTGAAGACTTGTTTGTGGATTGCATGTTCCCAAATCCAGGCAACCGGGGGGATGCAAATCCCCCTCTTTTGCCTGAGTTGGAATGGGCAAAATGGAATTAATTTACAGCTGCAGACCTGAGTCAGAATTCTTAGCTCTGCGCTTGTTATGTGTCCTGTCATCTGACTCTTTCCCTCTGTGCATCTCCTCCTCTGTAAAAAGGGGGCAATGAAATCCATCTTGTAGGGTTTACCTGAGGATCAGACACTGGGAAATGAACCAGGTACCTGGCACATAGTAGGTGTGCATTAAGAGGTAGGTGCCCCCTAAAGCAATTCAGCTGCTTGTCTTTAGCTTTTCTTAGCTGTCTGTCTTCCTGGCTGGGGAAGACAAAATAGGCGAAGAGGCTCTTTTGGGAAGGAAGCCATGACTCTAGAGAGAAGCTGCAATGAGTTATGCAGAGGACAGAACTGTCTAGGTCTCTGACCATTTATTCCCCTTCTATCATCCTGTTCTCAGAGCGTGTCCACAGCCCTCGCCTGCCCAGTTGTGATAGATGGGTCTTAAGTTCCTCGCACGCTACATCATCAATTACTTACATATTTATCGCCCTGAACTGAGTTTATGGATCTTAAATCAGAGCCATTCGGAGTTGTCTGAGCTGAAATTCTCCCCTGATGGAAATATGATGTTTTTAATTATGTAGCCACCCTCTAGTTAATGTTCAGTGGAAGTTAATTGTCCATAGAACAAAGGGCTGCTGAGAAGTTCCCCCTACAGAACCATTCCATGGAATTTACTGCCTGGATGGACTGCTCGGGGACAGACCAGATAAGCTTGCTGCCAAAGACCCCAGCCAGCCTTTCAGAAACCTAAGACACCAGGCATCCCAGGCATCGTGGGGCTCTGAACTTCAGGCAATAGATTGCCTCTCTCTCTTGGTTTCCTGAGACTTAAAGTGTCATCCAAAGAGGTGCCACACTGTCTGTAGTTTGCAGACGTGGTGGGAACAGCCCCGTGATGGATAATATACAAGTTCAAGACTGGGTGTCCATATTCCAAAGCCAGTCTTTCTGAAGCATCCCCAAGTGAGGCCAGGAAGCCTGCTGAGGTGACAGGGTTCTGACAGGTGCTGACTGCATCCCTGAAAGTGAGACCTCTGGGGCAGGAGACCTCTGCTGCAACGGGGCTATGTTTACCAGTGAGAGGTGTTATCAGTAGAGGGAGGATACAGAGAGTCCCCCAAGAACTTGGAGATAAGGAAGGAAGTCCCCCCACAAGAGTTAAACCAGCCCAAGCCCTCACACATAAACAAAGTTAACCTAGAGCCACAGTTCTCAATTGTGAGCCCTATTGACCCCCCCGGGGACATTTGGCAACGTGTGCAGACATTTTTGGTTGTCACAACTTGAGGGGGAGGAGTGGTACTGGTATCTACTGGTTAGAGACCAGGGATGCTGCAAACGAACAGAACAGCTTCCTCCAACACAACATTGTCCAGCTCCAAATGTCAACAGTGCATAACTGGAAACCCCTGCCCAGAAAGACAGGAAGGGACCCAGATCTACATAACCTGATGCAATCCATTAAATGCATGGACAGATCTAAAAAGGGACTCAGTCACCATGAAAGGAGAGGCTGAGCCTGACCCTCCCAGCCCATCCAGAGGACAGAGCTCTTTGGCTCAGGGCATATGCACAAGCTCAGCGCCCACTCCTCTTTCTTCAAAACACCTGCCCAGACATCACCTCGTAGCCCAACACGGTGATGGGGCCTTCTCGCTACTGGGTATCCAATGAAGGAGTTTATTTATTTATTTACTTATTTCACATATTCCCCTGGGAATAAACAAATTTACACTGATTGATTCACACCAGTACAACAGAGCCCTAAACACTGGTAGATCAAATTCTAACGTGACAATTTAAAAGTAGACAGTGCTCCACTGGGTTTATAAATCATAATTAACTAAGAGACAATACTTCGAAGCCCACATCATTAAAATCTCTTAGTAGGCCTGTCCCTCTATCAGTTACTTTTGAAGAAAGTGGCAGCAGCATGGTTTTCCACTGGGAAACTACTTTTCCAATATCCCACAGCAGGCTGAGCCGCTTCCCGTCTCAGAATAGGGCATCTGACCAAGGTTTGGTAAGGCCACAACGTTCTGACCACGGTGATTGGTTCAGGCAAAGACAGGGGAACAAAGAGCTGACATATCATTTGAGCCCCTGGAGCTTCTCTAGTTTGCTTCCTTCCTTCCTTCCTTCCTGCCTTCCTTCCTTCCCTCCCTCCCTTCCCTCCTTCCCTTCTTCCTTCCTTTCTCCTTTCTTCCTTCCTTCCACTTTCTCTTTTTTCTCTTTTCTTTCTTTCTCTCCCTCCCTCACTTCCTCCCTCCCTTTCTACCTTCTCCTTCCCCTTCCCTTCCCCTTCCCTTCTCCTTTCCTTCTCCTTCCCTCCTTCCTTCCTCCATCCCTTTCCCTTTCTTTCTTCCTTCCTTCCCTCCTTCCTTTTCTTTCTTCCTTTCCTTCCTTTTCCTTTCCTCTCCTCTCCTTTCCTTCCCTCCCTCCCTCCCTCTCGCCTTCCTTCCTTTTCTTTCCCCTTTCTCTTCCTTTCCTTCCTTCCCTGCCTTCCTCTGCTTCCTTCCTCCCCTTCTTTCCTCCCCAGCTTCCCCTCCCTCCCCTGCCCTCGCCCCTGTTCTCTCCTCCCTTCCACTTTCCTTCCCTTTTTTGTAGATATGATCTCACTCTGTCACCCAGAATGTATTCCTTGGACTCAAGCAATCCTCCTGGCTCAGCCTCTGGAGTAGTTGGAACTACAGCCACATGCCACCACGTCCAGCTTATTTTCGGATTTTTTTTTTTTTTTTTTTTTTCCGTAGGACATGAGCTCTCACTATGTGGCCCAGACTGGTCTTGAACTCCTGGCCCCAAGCAATCCTCTGACCTCAGCCTCCCAAAGTGCAGAGATTACAAGCATGAACCACTATGCCTGGCCTCCAGTTGCTATTCAATTCTCATTGTAAAACATTTAAAACAGTTTGAGTTGTTTCACTTATAAGCAGAAGAATGTTGACAATACATAAGATTATGTAGACAGATTTAGCCACTGAATTCTACTATCTCCAGTCCCCGTGGCAGTCCCAGTGGCAGTCCCACTCCAACTATGACTTGGTTAATTATCATAAAAGTGGTGATACCCCCATGTATGTGCCATATACTAGGCACAGGTACTAATACACTGTTCATGTATTATCTCAAATAATCTTACCAACAATCCTGAGACGACTCCCTTATATTCATTATTATCCCAAAATCACAGAAAAGGAAAAAGTGTAGCTCAGAGAGGTTGAATAATTTCCTTTAAGTCACACAGCTAGCAGGTGGTAAAGCGGGATCTGTACCTCGGCAGTCTTCTCTTTGAGATTATCCTCTCAAATACCACATGACTCTGCCCAGAGAAGACAGGCTGTCCCATCAAATATTCCACGTAGCAAAGTCCCCTTTGTCTCTACTCCATTTTACCAGAAAACCTCCTGATGAAGGTTTTCTGGAAGGGTAGCCTGCAGAGGGGAAATGGGCTAATGACTTGGGCTGGGGGAAATCTCAGTACCTGCGACTGTGAGTTCCCATTGGATATTTAAAAAACTGGCATTCTGACTTAATAAATCAGCCTCAAAAGTCTAGTTAATGTGTCTGACTCAAAGAGAATCTGGTTTCTGAACTGACAAAGCAAGACCCAGATTTCTGGATTCAGATGAATTCTCCAATGCAGAGGTTCTCAAACTTGAGTACTCATAGTAGCATTATTTATAATAGGTGAAATGTGAAAACAATCCATATATCCAATAATTGATAAATGGATCAACAAAATGTGGTATAAACAAATCATGGATTATTATTCGGCCATGAAAAGGAACGAAGTGTGATACATGCTACGATGTGGATGAACCTTGAAATCATCACGCTAAGAGAAAGAAGCCAGACACAAAAGGCTGCATGTTTTATGATTCCATTTACATGAAATGTCCAGAATAGGCAAATCTATGGATAGAGAAAGCAGATTAGAGGTTGCCAGGGCCTTGCAGGGAGGGAGCAGGGAAATAAAGAGTGACAACTCAGGTACAAAGAGTTTCCTTTGGGGTGATGAAAATGTTCTAGAATTAGAGAATAGTGATGACTGCACAACTCTGTACACTAAAAACCACTGAATTATTTTTAAAAGGTGAACTTTATAATTGTATCTCAGAAAAACTATTAAACTTCAGCGTGCATCAGGATCACCTGGACAGCTTGTTAAAACATAGTTAACTGGGCCCTGCTGCCAGGTCTTGAATTCAGTTAAATCTGGAGCAAGGCCTGAAAATTTGCATTTCTAATAAATTCCCAGGTGATGTTGATGCTACTCATCCAGGGGTATTAGTCTGTTCTCATGCTGGTAATAAAGACATACATGGCCAGTCATGGTGGCTCACGCCTGTAATCTCAGCATTTTGGGAGGCCAAGGCAGGCGGATTATGAGGTCAAGAGATCCAGACCATCCTGCCCAACATGGTGAAACCCCATCTCTACTACAAATACAAAAATTAGCTGGGTGTGGTGGTGCGTGCCTATAATCCCAGCTACTCGGGAGGCTGAGCAGGAGAATCACTTGAACCCAGGAGGCAGAGGTTGCAGTGAGCTGAGATTGCACCATTGCACTCTAGCCTGGCAACAGAGGAAGACTCTGTCTCAAAAAAAAAAAAAAAAAAAAAAGATATACCTGAGACTGGGTAATTTATACAGAAAAAGAGGTTTGATGGACTCACAGTTCCACGTGGCTGGGGAGGACTCACAATCATGGTGGAAGGTGAAAGGCATGTCTTACGTGGCAGCAGGCAAGATGAAATGTGTATCAGGGAATTCCTTTTCAGAAAACCATTGCATCTCATGATTCTTATTCACTATCACAAGAACAGCATGGGAATAACTTGCCCCCATGATTCAATAACTTCTCACGGGGTCCCTCCCATGACATGTGGGAATTATGGGAACTATAATTCAAGATGAGATGTGAGTTGGGACACAGCCAAACCCTATCATCAGGCATCTCTGACAACCAATGAGTAATGTATGCTACTTCCCACCTGCCATAATGTGCCAATGAACACCCACCCAGACATCACCACGTAGTGAAACACAGTGACAGGGCCTTTTCACTATTGGGTCTCCTTCAAAGGAATTATTTGTTTATTTATTTAACATATTCTCCTGGGTATAAACAATTTTGCATTAATTAATTAACATCAGGAGGGATTCCACCAAGATGGCCAAATAAAAACAGCTCCGGAGCGCAGTTCCTTGCCAGAGAGATGCAGAAGGCAAGTGGTCTCTGCATTTCCAACAGAGGTACCAGGTTCATTTCAAAGGGACTCATTGGACAGTGGGTGTAGCCCAAGGAGGGCAAACCAAGGTAGGGCAGGGCACTGCCTCACCCAGGAGGGGCAACTGACTGCAGGATCAGGGACTTTCCTCCACCATGGCACTCTGGTTCAGAAGCCACGCTTCTCCCAAGGTCTCTGCAACCCACAGACCAGTAGATCCCCGCTGGGCTGAAAAGTGCCGTGAGTTAACAGCAGAGATCTGAGCGGCAGCTCCAGCCAGCAACTTAGGTTGTCAGCACCAGATCTGGGGGGACGTTTTGACCAGCACCGAGAGCGCCTGTGGGATGGAGCTACCTGCTCCCCAGAAAGAGGGGGAGTTGAAAGCAAGGAGACAGGTGATACAGATGGGCAGGTCCTACCCCTACAAAGACCAACAAACTGAAGTCCTTTGCTTGAGATTTTCACAGCCAGCAAATCAGTTTCAGCTCAACCCAGAATGATGGAACTTGGTGTGGGGAGGGGCATCTGCCATTGCTGAGACAGGTCTAAACATACTTGTGTAAACAAAAGCCAGAGGAAGCTTACACAGCAGCTGGACTGAGTTCGTGACAGCCCAGCAGCACCTCTGCAGGCAGAAAAGGGACAGACTGCCTCCTCAGGCAGCTCCCTGACCCCTGTATAACCAAAAAGACACCTCATACAGGAGAGCTCTGACAGACACCTGGTGGGTACCCTTCTGGGATGAAGCTACCAAGGAAAGATCAGGCAGCAATATTTGCTGTTCTGTAAACCCCACGGGTGATTCCCAGGCAAGCAAGGTCTGGAGTGGACCTCCAGCAGTCCTACAGCAGAGGGACCTGACTGTTAGAAGGAAAACTAAAACACAAAAAGAAATAGCTTCAACATCAACAGAAAGGATGTCCACTCAGAGACCCTATACGAAATCACCAAATTCAAAGATCAAAGGCAGATAAATCCATGAAAATGGAAGGAAATGGCAGCACAAAAAGGATGAAACCATCAAAGACCAGAATATGCCTCTCCTCCTTCAAGGGATCACCACTCCTCATCAGCAAGGGAACAATACAGGATGGAGAATGAGTTTGATGAATTGACAGAAAGCAGGCTTCAGAAGGTGGGTAATAACAAACTTCTCTGAGTTAAAGGAACATGTTCTAACCCAATGCAAAGAAACTAAAAACCTTGAATAAAGATTAGACGAAATGCTAACTTTTTAGAGAAGAACCAGCTTAGAGAAGAACATAACCAGCTTAGAGAAGAACATAAACAACTTGATGGAGCTGACAAACATAGCACAAGAACTTCACAAAGCATACGCAAGTTTCAATAGCTGAATAAATCAAGCAGAAGAAAGGATATCAGAGATTGAAGATCAACTCAATGAAAGAAGATGGGAAGGCAAGATTAGAGAAAAGAGAGTGAAAAGAAATGAACAAAGCCTCCAAGAAATATGGGATTATGTGAAAAGACCTAATCTACACTTGATCAGTGTACCTGAATATGATGGGGAGAATGAATCCAAGCTGGAAAAGACTCTTCAGGATACTATGCAGGAGAACTTCTCCAACCTAGCAAGGCAGGACAACATTCAAACACAGGAAATACAGAGAACACCGCGAAGATGCTCCTCAAGAAGAGCAACCCCAAGGCACGTAATTGTCAGATTCACCAGGATTGAAATGAAGGAAAAATTGCTAAGGGCAGCCAGAGAGAAAGGTGAGGTTACTCACAAAGGGAAGCCCATCAGACTCACAGTGGATCTCTCAGCAGAAACCCTACAAGCCAGAAGAGAGTGGGGGCCAATATTCAACATTCTTAAAGAAAAGAACTTTCAATCCAGAACTTCATATCCAGCCAAACTAAGCTTCATAAGTAAAGGAGAAATAAAATCCTTTATGAACAAGCAATTGCTGAGAGATTTCGTCACCAACAGACCTGCCTTACAAGAGCTTCTGAAGGAAACACTAAACATGGAAAGGAACAACCAGTACTAACCACTGCAAAAATGTACCAAATGGTTAAGACCAATGATGCAATAAAGAACTACATCAACTAATGGGCAACACAACCAGCCAGTAACAAAATGGCAGGACCAAACTCACAAATAACAATAATAACGTTAAATGTAAATGGCCTAAATGCCCCAATCAAAAGATACAAACTGGCAAGCTAGATAAAAGTCAAGACCCATCAGTGTGCTGTATTCAGGAGACCCATCTCACGTGCAAAGACACACATAGACTGAAAACAAAGGGATGGAAGAATATTTACCAAGCAAATGGAGAGAAAGAGAAAAAAAAGCAGGGGTTGCAATTCTAGTCTCTGACAAAACAAACTTTAAACCAACAAAGATCAAAAGAGACAAAGAAGGGTATTACATAATGGTGAAAGGATCAATGCAACAAGAAGAGCTAACGATCCTAAATATATACACACCCAATACAGGAGCACCCAGACACATAAAGCAAGTTCTTAATGACTTACAAAGAGACTTAGACTCCCACACAATAATAGTGGGAGACTTTAACACTCCACTGTCAATATTAGACAGATCAATGAGACAGAAAATCAACAAGGACATACAGGATTTGAACGCAGATGTAGGCCAAGCAGACCTAATAGACATCTGCAGAACTTTCCACCCCAAATCCACAGAATACACATTCTTCTCAGCACCATATCACACTTACTCTAAAATTGACAACATAATTGGAAGTAAATCACTCCTCAGCAAATGCAAAAGAACGGAAATCATAACAAGGAGTCTCTCAGATCACAGTGAAATCAAATTAGAACTCAGGATTAAGAAACTCACTCACAACTGCACAACTACATGGAAACTGAACAACTTGCTTCTGAATGACGACTAGATAAACAATGAAATGAAGGCAGAAATAAAGATGTTCTCTGAAACCAATGAGAATGAAGACACAATGTACCAGAATCTCTGGGACACATTTAAAGCAGTGCCTAGAGGGAAATTTATAGCAATAAATGCCCATATGAGAAGTGAGGAAAGATCTAAAATTGACACCCTATCATCAAAATTGAAAGAGCTAGAGGAGCAAGATCAAAAAAATTCAAATGCTAGCATAAGACAAGAAATAACTAAGATCAGAGCAGAACTGAAGAGATAGAAACACAAACAATCATTCAAAAAATCAATAAATCCAGGAGCTGGTGTTTTGAAAAGATCAACAAAATAGACCACTAGCCAGACTAATAAAAAAGAAAAGAGACAAGAATTGAATAGATGCAATTAAAAAATGATAAAGGGGATATCACCACCGATTCCACAGAAATACAAACTATGATCAGAGATTACTACAAACAACTCTATGCACATAAATGAGTAAACCTGAAAGAAATGGAAAAATTCCTGGACATTTACACCCTCCCAAGACTAAACCAGGAAGAAGCTGAATCCCTGAATAGACCAATAACAAGGTCTGAAGTTGAGGCAGCAATTAGTAGCCTACTAACCAAAAAAAGTCCAGGTCCAGACAGGTTTAGAGCTGAATTCTACCAGATGTATAAAGAGGAGCTGGTACCATTCCTTCTGAAACTACTCCAAACAATACAAAAAGAGGGAATCCTCCCTAACTCATTTTATGAGACCAACATCATCCTGATACCAAAACATGGCAGAGACACAACTAAAAAGGAAAACTTCAGGCCAATATCCATGATGAACATCAATGCAAAAATCTTCAATAAAATACTGGCAAACCAAATGCAACAGTACATCAAAAAGTTTATTTATCACGATCAAGTAGGCTTCATCCCAGGGATGCAAGGCTGGTTCAACATACACAAATCTATAAATGTAACCCATCACATAAACAGAACCAAAGACAAAAACCATATGATCATCTCAATAGATGCAGAGAAGGTCTTTGACAAAATTAAGCAGCCCTTTATGCAAAAACTCTCAATAAACCAGGTATTGATGGAATGTATCTCAAAATAATAAAAGCTATTCACAATGAACCCACAGCCAATATCATACTGAATGGGCAAAAACTGGAAGCATTCCCTTTAAAAGCTGGCACTAGACAAGGATGCCCTCTCTCACCATTCCTATTCAAAATAGTATTAGAAGTTCTGGCCAGGGCAATCAGGCAAGAAAAAGAGATAAGGGGCATTCAATTAGGAAAACAGGAAGTCAAATTGTCTCTATTTGCAGACAACATGATTGTATATTTAGAAGACCCCATCGTCTCAGCCCAAAATCTCCTTAAGCTAATAAGCAACTCCAGCAAAGTCTCAGGATACAATATCAACGTGCAGAAATCACAAGCATTCCCATATATCAATAACAGAGAAACGGAGAGCCAAATCATAAGTGAACTCCCATTCACAATAGCTACAAAGGGAATAAAATACCTAGGAATACAACTAACAAAAGATGTAAAGGACCTCTTCAAGGAGAACTACAAACCACTGCTCAAGGAAATAAAAGAGGACACAAACAGATGGAAAAACATTCCATGCTCATGGTTAGGAAGAATCAATATCGTGAAAATGGCCATATTGCCCAAAGTAATTTATAGATTCAATGCTATCCCCATCAAGCTACCATTGACCTTCTTCAAAGAACTGAAAAATACTCTTTAAAATTCATATGGAACCAAAAGAGAGCTTGCATAGCCAAGACAATCCTAAGCAAAAAGAACAAAGCTGGAGGCATCACACTACCTGATTTCAAACTACACTACAAGGCTACAGTAATCAAAACAGCATGGTACTAGTACCAAAACAGAGATGTAGACCAATGGAACAGAACAGAGGCCTCAGAGGCAACACCACACATCTACAACCATCTGATCTTTGACAAACCTGACAAAAACAAGCAATGGGGAAATCATTTCCTGTTTAATAAATGGTGTTGGGAAAACTGGCTAGCCATGTGCAGAAAGCTGAAACTGGACGCTTTCCTTACACCTTACACTAAAATTAACTCCAGAGGGATTAAAGATTTAAACATAAGACCTAACACCATAAAAACTCTAGAAGAAAACCTAGGCAGTATCATTCAGGACATAGGCATAAGCAAGGATTTCATGACTAAAACACCAAAAGCAATGGCAACGAAAGCCAAAATAGGCAAATGGGATCTAATTAAACTTAACAGTTTCTGCACAGGAAAAGAAACAATCATCAAAGTGAACCAGCAACCAACAGAATGGGAAAAAATTTTTGCAATCTACCCATCTGACAAAGGGCTAATATCCAGAATCTACAAAGAACTAAAACAGATCTATAAGAAACAAACAAACAAACCCATTCAAAAGTGGGTGACAGACCCTTTTCAAAAGAAGGCATTTATGAGGCCAAGAAACATATGAAAAAATGCTCATCATCACTGGTCATTAGAGAAATGCAAATCAAAACCACATTGAGATACCATCTCATATCAGTTAGAATGGCGATCATTAAAAAATCTGGAGACAACAGATGCTGGAGAGGATGTGGAGAAACAGGAACACTTTTACACTGTTGGTAGGAATCTAAATTAGTTCAACTATTGTGGAAGACAGTGTGGTGATTCCTCAAGGATCTAGATATAGAAATTCCATTTGACCCAGCAGTCCCATTACTGGATATATACCCAAAGGATTATAAATCATTCTATTATAAAGACACATGCACACATATGTTCATTGCAGCACTGTTTGCAATAACAAAGACCTGTAACCAACCCAAATGCCCATCAATGATAGACTGGATAAAGAAAATGTGGCACGGCCGGGCGCGGTGGCTCAAGCCTGTAATCCCAGCACTTTGGGAGGCCGAGGCGGGTGGATCACGAGGTCAAGAGATCGAGACCATCCTGGTCAACATTGTGAAACCCCGTCTCTACTAATACAAAAAAATTAGCTGGGCATGGTGGCGCGTGCCTGTAATCCCAGCTACTCAGGAGGCTGAGGCAGGAGAATTGCCTGAACCCAGGAGGCGGAGGTTGCGGTGAGCCGAGATCGCGCCATTGCACTCCAGCCTGGGTAACGAGAGCGAAACTCCGTCTCAAAAAAAAAAAAAAAAAAAGAAAATGTGGCACATATACACATGGAATACTATGCAGCCATAAAAAAGGATGAGTTCATGTCCTCTGTAGGGACATGGATGAATCTGGAAACCATCATTCTCAGCAAACTGACACAACAGAAAACCAAACACCATATGTTTTCACTCATAGGTGGGTGTTGAGCAATGAGAACACATGGGCACAGGGAGGGAACATCACACACTGGGGTCTGTTGTGGGGTGGGGGGCTAGGGGAGGGACAGCTGGGGGTGGGGAGGTTGGGGAGGGATAATATTGGGAGAAATGCCTGATGTAGGTGATGGGGGGATGGAGACAGCAAACCACTATGGCATGTGTGTACCTATGCAACAATCCTGCAAGATCTGCACATGTACCCCAGAAATTAAAGTACAATTAAAAAAAATAACATCAGTACCACAGAACCCAAAACATTGGTAGATCAAATTCTAATGTGGCAATTTAAAAATAGAGAATACTCCACTGGGTTGATGAATCATAATTAACTAAGAAACAATACTTTAAAGACCACATCACTAAAATCTCCTAGTAGGCATGTCCCTCTGATAAGCAACTGTTAAAATAAGGACCATAACAGGAGGAAGAGCAAGCACCACACTCACACTATTGCTTTGATAAAGCCCTGCGTTACTGGTTCACAGATAAACACTTCACATCTTCCCTTCAAGTGACTAATCTTTCTTTTTCTGGAATGGAGATTTTAGCCTCTTCCATACACTGTTTTTGGGCTTAGATTTTTTTTTTTTTTCCTCCATGGCCAGTCCTATCTCCTTTTTCTTTCCTATGTATCTCCTGTACAACAGCATGGAAAATATCCTCAATGTAGTAGTGGTATACAGCAGATGTCTCAAACAAGAGACAGCGAATTCTTGGGCCTGTCAATCCTTCTTCCTTGGTGACCAGAGGGGTTTATTTATAGAGTGACTAATGACTTTAGTCACTGTGGTAGACTGAATAATGCCTCCCCCCACCCTGCCAAAGGTTTCAGGTGCTAATCGCTGGAATCAGTGACTGTTATTAGGTTCGTGCGAAAGTAATTGCAATTTTTGCTATTACTTTTAATGGCGATTACTTTCACACCAACATAATACTTTATATGGCAAAAGGGACTCTGCAGAGGTGATTAAATAAAGGATCTTGTGATCGGGGAATCCTCCTGGATTATCCAGGTGAGCCCAAGATATAATTATAAGGATCCTTAATGAAAGAGAGGCAAGAGAATCAAAGGAAGAAGAAAGTGATGGGACCACAACAGGAAGGAAGAGAGAAGAGGTGATGCAAAGCCACGAGCCAAGGAAGGAGGGCTGTGTCTTGAAGATGGGAAAGGTGTAGAGAGGCTCATTCTTCCGGAGAGCCTCTACAAGGAAGCAGCCCTGCCAATGCCCTGATTTCAGCCCCACAAGACTTGTTTTGGAACTATGACCTCCAGAATTATTTAAAAATATGTTTGTGTTGTTTTCAGCCACTGATTTTATGATCATTTGTTGCAGCAGCAACTGGAAACCAATATAGCCACGTATTTAATATTGACCAATTACTTTTGCATCAACCCAATATTACTTTTGCAGCAACCTAATACTTCCCAGCTCTTTCAAATAACATGCATAAATGGACATTTATTCATCAAGCTCCTACCCCATGCCTGGTGTTCTATGTCTGGGATCCTCACAGCAACCTGAGAGTTCAAGACTATCTCTCATTTCACGGAAGAGAAAGCTGCGGATCAGAGAAGTTTAGTAGCTTGTTCAACACAAGAAGGAGTGGGGAATTTTTCTTTTTTAAATTTTATTTCAATAGATTTTGGTGGACAGGTGGTTTCTGGTTACATGGATAAGTTCTTTAATGGTGATTTCTAGATTTTGGTGCACCCATCACCCAAGCAGTGAACACTGTACCCAGTGTGTACCCTTTTAGCCCTCAGCCTCCTCCCACCCTTCCCACTGGGTCCCCAAAGTCCGTTACATCATTCTTATGCCTTTGCATTCCCATAGCTTAGTTCCCACTTATAAGTGAGAAGATATTATTTGGTTTTCCATTCTGGAGTTATTTCACTTAGAATAATGGTCTCCCACTCCATCCAGGTAGCTGTAAATGCCACTGTTTCATTTCTTTTTATGGCTGAGTAGTGTTCCATGGTGTATATCTATATACCACATTTTCTTTATCCACTCATTGATTGATGGGCATTTGGACTGGTTCCATATTTTTGCAACTGCAAATTGTGCCACTATAAACATCCACGTGCAAGTGTCTTTTTCATATAACGACTTCGTTAGTGGGATTACTGGATTGAATGGTAGTTCTTTAAGAAATCTCCATACTGTTTTCCATAGTGGTTGTGCTAGTTTACATTCCCACCAGCAGTATAAATGTGCTCCCTTTTCACCACATCTACACGAACATCTATTACTTTTTGATTATTTTTTATTATAGCCATTCTTGCAGGAAGTATTGCATCGTGGTTTTGATTTGCATTCCCTGATAATTAGTGATTTTGAGCATTTTTTCATATGTCTGTTGGCCATCTGTATATTTTCTTTTGAGAACTGTATGTTCATGTCCTTTGCAGAGGAGTGGGGACTTTCTTGCTACTTTCTTTATCAGGAATTTCCTACAGGAAAAAAAAAGTCTGTTTATCCTGTATGTGACCTAAAAGCCTGAAGTGACGGGTCTGGCCTGGTAATATCTGTGAATAAGATTCAATATTCCATGAAAATCAAAACAAATGAAGTCCTCCCTCTACCTCTTCTGGAAATGAACAATTTAATCTATTAATTCCACGAGGGAAGGTGCCATGAGGAAAAACCAAATGCATGCTCTCACCTGTAACAGTCATTTACTGGTGTTCTGATTTACCTAGAAAATGATTTGGCCTCTCAGACTGACAGGAGGCACTGATGTTGAGTGTTAGCTATTTGTATAATGGCAAAAACTGTAATAACTTATGGACCAACCTCATAATTTGATACAACTTCAAATGGGATAGAATCACGATGGGGACTGAGAAGCTGGACTCCAAAGTCAGTTGCGTCTTAGCCATTTTATGAGACCGTTACCTGCAACTGCCTTTCTTGGCCTGTTGTTGTTGTTGTTGTTATTGTTATTGTTTTCTGAGATGGAGTCTCACTCTGTTGCCCAGGCTGGAGTAGAGTGGCGTGATCTCAGCTCACTGCAATCTCTGCCTCCCAGGTTCAAGCAATTCTCTGCCTCAGCCTCCTGAGTAGCTGGGATTACAGGTGCCTGCCCCCACGCCCAGTTAATTTTTGTATTTTTAGTAGAGACGGGGATTTACCATCTTGACCAGGCTGGTCTTGAACTCCTGACCTTGTGATCCACCAGTCTCGGCCTCACAAAGTGCTGGGATTACAGGCATGAGCCACCGCACCCAGCTCTCTTGGCCTTTTATAGCACTAATGACTCCAGGACTGGATCCCAAACTTCATGCATCAGAGTCCCAGAGGAAGGGTGGTTGTTAAAACACCAATTCCTAGATCCCTCCCCCAGAGTTGCTGATTCACAGAAACAAAGAATCTGCATTTCTAACAAGTTCTAGAATATAAATGATACCAATGCTGCTCCTCTTGGAACTGAACTTGGAAAACCACTAATCTAAATCAAGAGTTTCCCAACCTCAGCACTGCTGACATTTGGAGCTATACCATTCTCTCTGGTGGGGGCTGTCCTGTGCATTGTAAGACAGTCAGCTGCACCCCTGGCCTCTTACCTACTAGATGCCAGAAGCACTGTCTTCCCCAAGCTGTGACCAAAACATATGTCTCTAAACATTTCCAAATGTCCCTGGGGGTGGAGAGGCAACATTTCCCCAGACTGAAAATATCAAGAATGCAAAAGAAGAGGGGAGACCATTGAAGAAGACACCAACATCTTAAAGCTCTTGACCATACTGCCAACTATTTATTAAGCAAGTGGGTTGAACAGTGACCATGGGGGTGGGAGACAATGGAAAGAGATGGGGAACAAGGAAATATCACAAAAGATCCCACCTAATATTGTTCAGACCTGGAACGAGCCTGGGTACTACAATGCCTAAGCCTGTCACTCCTGTAGCCCTCCCAGGTCAGTCAAGCTGCCACAGGTTCTACTAGACAAATGGTTCATTGTCTTCTCAGAGTGACCAGCAAGTTCTCGGAGCAGCCACCACTCCCAGCTGTAGTGACTCAGCCCTGTACCTAAGGACGAAATAACCAATCCTGGCTAATCATTGAGAAATGGGTCTGAGTCCAAAAAGGAACTCAGGGCCAACACTCAAAGACAATTTGATTGCAACTATGCAAGAGGAAAACATAAATTCACAAAGCAGTCCCAGGTTCCCAATTCTCAAAGTCAGCAAACCAAATCCTAACTTGCAATCTTCCCAGGTTTTTCAAAAGCCACGGGACTATAGTCAGTGGGGAAAGGAAGAGGTGTCGAATCTGGGCCCAATGGATGGGTGCAGACGCAATCAGACGTGTTTTCAAAGCCAACGTGCTCTGACACCTGCCCCCATTCTCCATGGAGTTTGGCTCTGAATGCGTCCCTGGACCACGCCCTCCATCTCCTTCACCTGGCATTTCTATTCTTGTAGAAAGGAACACAACCTAATGATGGATTTGTTCAATGTGATCATTCTTGCTTATGTACAAAACAAAGGCAGGATTGATGAACTCCTAAAGAAGCACATTCACAGGCCTGATCTATGCCTCTTACCTTGGAGCAGGCAGCAAGTACAGCCTCCAAGGGAATGTCAACATCTTTGCACTTTGTCAATAGGACCTTGATTCTCTAAAGGCTGAAAGGGGTTTTCATGGGTGAATGCTTAGAGCCAGCTCAGGGTTTTCCAAACCCCACTCAAAGCCTCCAGATGACTCTTTTTACATCTAGTTTCTTTCATCCCTAGATATCACCCTGGGGAGAGGGCAGGCAAAAGATGTTCTCTTTACTTGCAAAGAAGAAATGTTAAAGGCATAGGGGTTGATAGGGGATGGGGTTGCTGGGGACTCCTATGTTCTAGAAAGAGCAAGATTACTGTCCTGAGGTCACATCTCAGCTTTGCCCCTGGATGAGTCTTTTGCCCTCTCTGTTTACTTACTTACCTGAAATATGAGAATTTAAGCAGCAACCATGCCTGGTGGCTGTAGGATTACATGAGCCTCTGGAGTCCAGTTGCTGGGGTTGACATCCTAGTTCTGCTACTTGTCAGCTATAAAACTTTGGGCAAGTTCCTAAGTTCCTCATAGGATCATCCAAGTGCTTAGAACAGTGCCTAGCATTTAGTAGGTGCTTAGCTAATGTTTGTCCCTCTCTGTTCACTTCTACTCAGCCTCCGAGTACATCCAACAAGACATAAATTATCTGTGCTTACTTGTTTAGAAGCAAAGATCTTGGGGGGGATACCTAATTACTAGATTAAATAGTGTCCTCCCCCGAAATTTACATTCACCTGCAACCTCCAAATATGACTTTCTTTGGAAAAAAGGTCTTTGCAGATGTAATCAAGTTCAGATGAGGCCATCCTGGGTTTGTGTGGGCCCTAATCCAATGACTCCTAAGCAGAGGGGAAAATGGACACAGAGACCCACACAGAGGGAAGAGGATGCAGGAACACAGACAGGGAGAACACTACGAAACCACGGAGGCAGAGACTGGAGCGATGCATCTACAAGCCAGCGAATGCCAAGGATGCTGGCCACCACCAGAAGCTGGAAGAGGCAAGGAAGGACCCTACCCTAGAACCTTTGGAGAGAGCATGGCCCTGCCCTCATCTTGATCTTCACAGTACCTCCAGGACTGTGAAAGAATAAATGCTGTTCTAAGCCACCCAGTTTGTAGTACTTTTGGCATCAGCCCCAGGAGACCAATACACCTAATATCAAAGGCAGCCTCAGCTGGGCGTGGTGGCTCATGCCTGTAATCCCAGCACTTTGGGACGCTGAGGTGGGTGGATCATGAGGTTAGGAGTTCAAGATCAGCCTGGCCAAAATGGTGAAACCCCATCTCTACTAAAAATACAAAAATTAGCCAGGCGTGGTGTCGGGTGCCTGTAATCCCAGGTACTCAGGAGGCTGAAGCAGAGAATTGCTTGAACCCGGGAGGTGGAGGTTGTAGTGAACCACGATCACCCCACTGCACTCCAGCCTAGGTGACAGAGCAAGACTCCATCTCAAAAAAATTAAAAAAAAAAAAAAAAAATTAAAAGGCTGCCTGTTTGTTGATCTCTCCACCTCCAGGCAAGAGCCTGCCAACCGTTCCAATCTCTCAAGAATTCCCACCTGACTTCCATCATCTGGCTGAGAAGGATCTAGAGCTAGGCCCAGCAAACATTTTCGGTAAAATGCCAGATAGTAAATATTTTCGACTTTGTGGCCTATACAGTCTCTGTCCCAACTAGTCAGCTCCACTGTGATAAAATGAAAGCAGCCATAGGCGATATGTAAATGAATGAGTGTGGCTGTTTTCCAATAAAACTGCATTTATGACCACTAAAATTTAATTTCATATAATGTTCGAATGTCATTACATATTCTTCTTTGGATTTTTTTCCCACTTAAAAATGTAAAAACATACTCTTAGCTTGTGGTCTGTACAAAACAGGCAGTGAGCCAGGATTTTCCTTTTTCAACTGAAGCAAAATTCACATAAAATAAAATTAACCATTTAAAAGTGTACGATTCAGTGGCCTCTAGTATATTCAGAGTGGTGCACGAACATCACCTCTATATAGTTCCAAACTATTTCATTACCCCTTAAGGAGACCCTGTACCCACTAATCAATCACTCCTCATTCCTCTCACCCCAATTTCTCCTAGTGCCTGGAATTACCAATCTGCTTTCTGTCGACGTGGATTTTACTATTCAGGATATTTCATTTAAGTGGAATCGTGTAACGTGGCATTTTGCATCTGACTTCTTTTACTAACTATAGCATTTTGGGGGTTTACCCAAGTTGTAACATGCATCGTACTTGATTCTTTTCTATGGCTGAATAATAAGTCATTGTGTGATACACACACACATACACACAGACAGCATAATTTCTTTATCCATTCATCTGCTGATGAACATTTGGGTTGTTTCTACCTTTTTGCTATTAAGAATATGATATGCTCCTATGAACATTTGCATATAGGTATTTGTTTGAAAACCTATTTCCCCAGAATTACGGTATTCTGAAGACTAGAGATGATTTGATGAAGCTTGCAAACCTCCCTTATTTGGAATCCCACTGGGCCCAAGCTCTTTTTCATTGCCAAAGCCCTGTTGCTAAAACTATAGAAGCACTCTCCCTCTAGGACCAGGAACTATCTTGGAAAAGGTGGGAGTTGAGATTGTAAGGGCCAGTTTCAAGGGATAGAATTAGTTCAGTCTGCAAATCAAGGATGGGCAAACAGATGCCTGAGCAGCTGGCAAATTGAGGAACTCTGCTTCCTTGGCCATTATGTGGCCTCTTTTCCATCCATCTCAGTCATGGAAAAATTCCTACTTTCCATAGAATTAAAAGAGAATTACCAAGAGGATATCAAGATACCTGGTGACAGAGCCTTCTGGGTATGGTTGTTCCTAGTTATGGGATTTATGCAAATAGAAATATGATAAGAAATTTTTCAGCCACTTTAGCCCAAATTACTAAAGCGACTTCAAAAAGCATTGCAGTACAACAAAAGCCTCTAACTTCCTTACACAACAAGAGTCTCCCACTTCCTTAGCTTAAGTGATTTTAGCTAAATGCTTATTTTATATAGTGAATTGCTACAAGTCTAACTAAAACCAAGATTGCAGTAGCTCTATGCATAGAATTTATGGATCAGTCAAATTTGTAACCTCGTTTTTGGCTTCGATTTTTGGCTCTCATATTGTTGAAAAGGTTTTCAGAGTTGATGAGTGCCTGCCCACCTCCCTTCCTGTCACCCGGAATGTTTAAATTGGCTGTCAGTCTTTTGGCTCTAACTCCGTTGGTAATAGGGGACCCACCAAGAGCCTGGGAGGACCCTGGGCAGGCAGCCACACCACCGCAGCAATGACACCGGATGAAACAGAAGTTTAGCTATCAGTGCTGCCTCTGGCAAAACTTGGCCAAAAGAGGCAAAATGAGAAATGAAAACAAAATTCTAACCCTCCCCACAACCAACTGAACAGACTCCCTCTTGACTAAGGGGACCCCAAAGAAACTTTGAAAACTGAGTTCTCAGCCAGGACAGGATGGGAGGTCAGACACGCCTCATTAAAATTCCTGCCTTGCTAACTGTCTTACGCTTCCTTCCCTAAGGGCTAAACAGAAACCAGCCCTCTCAACAGACTCTACTGCTGATATCAACCAACTGTGTGGCTGCTACCCCCTCCTTTTGCAATTTTAACAAAGCAACCAACCAGTATTTCTTTCTGGTAAGAGATCACCAACTATAGAGTGGTTCTGACTAGCCTATGGAGAATGCACATTGGGGTTTTCATGTCTTCTGCTTCACTTATTGACATCAGAGGGCCAAAAACTCTACCTTCATATCAAACACTGCCATTTTTTTTTGACATGGGACCCTTGAAGGGGCATGCAGCTCAACTGCACATGTGTGCAGTTCTCCTTTCATAAATATTCATGACTCCTCCTAAGCTTATTGCATATGTATATTCAGCCACCTCACTCCGCATAAATCCCTGTTCCCTTTGCCTCTCCCTTGAAGCGTCTGTTTCCAGCTTCTGACTGGAGGCTACGCTTCCCAGCATGTCTGCATGGCCACCCTGCAGGCTGCAAAGCTTTATGAGAAATGAAGCTCTCCTTTCCAAATCAAAAAGAAAAAGAAAAGACAACCTGTTTTCAATTATTTTGAGTACATAACAATTAAATTAGGAGAGAAATTGCTGTGTTGTATGGTAATTCAAAGTTTAACTTTTTGAAGAATCACTGAACTGTTTTCCACACAGTTTACTCCTCCTTGCCTGAGAGCAATGGTAAGAAATCTCAGTGCCTATGAGTTAGAAAAATGAAACAGACAAGCTAGTCAATAAAAAGGCAAGTTTTTTCATAAAAAAGGGGGATCCTCTCTACCCAGTTTTCCTAATTTTTATAGAAGCAGAGATGCAGGTAATTAATAATAAATATGCTAATTCAATGATACATAATATTTTATAGAATATATATTTTAAAATTGCAGGGTGCATGTCATGCTAGGTTGGTATCTGGCATTCTGCCTCATTACTGGAGATACTACAGGAATAGAGAGATGGCAGCAAGTTGGAGACCATGCATGCATCTAAAGGGGTGGCCTACTTGCTGCTCAGCTCTAGTTCACTGTAGCCAAGCAGGCATGGGGGTCCAGTACCACCACATTTTCTCATCCTTTTTCTGAGAGAAGCCATAAATTCAGATTTTTATATAAAATTTCTCAATTTTATAATATTAGCAACTAATTCAGGGGAAAAATGAATCACCTGAGCCAAGAAAAATATATTTACAGTCTGTATTTAAGGATTCTAATCTCTTGTGCTTTCTTTAATTGTGTTTGTGGCTTTTTCTAAAGAAGAGGTCAAATGGATTCACTGGGCTCGCAGGGGATCTTGGCCTCTGTGAGGAATGGGTGTTCTAAGGTTCTCCCAAGTGTCCGTGGATGAACAGATATGGGCACCCTGAGTTTGGGTGAGTGTGGCTGTGACCACCTCATTGGCATCGGTTTTAAGGACACACTCTCCAACCCAGGAAGGCTCTTATGTCCATTAAGGCTTCTCCAATGTTGCTGCAAGGATCACGAATCTCTGAACTCATCAACTAGAGGGAGCATACATTGAGCTAAATTAATTTTTTTCATTACATGATTTTTATTTTATTTTATTTTTTAAGTTCCAGGATACATGTGCAGGATGTGCAGGCTTGTTACATAGGTAAATGAGTGTCATGGTGGTTTGCAGCACCTATCAACCCATCACCTAGGTATTAAGCGCAGCATGCATTAACTCTTTTTCCTAATGTTCTCCCCACTCTCCCCGACTCCTCCAACAGGCCCCAGCTGTGTCCATGACTCAGCAATCCTATTACTGGGTATACGCCCAAAGGAATAGAAATCATTCTATTAGAAAGACACACACACACACATATGTTCATTGCAGCACTATTCACAATAGCAAAGACATGGAATCAACCCAAATGCCCCTCAGTGATAGACTGGATAAAGAAAATGTGGTACATATGCACCATAGAATACTATGCAGCCATAAAAAGGAATGAGATCATGTCCTTTGCAGGGACATGGATGAAACTGGAAACCATCATCCTTAGCAAACTAACACAGGAACAGAAAACCAAACACTGCATGTCCTCACTTATAAGTGGGAGCTGAACAAAGGGCTTATTTTATGCCTCAGTTAGATTCCACGAATGAGAAAAAGAAACCAAAGAAAGAAACAATGGGCCCAAAAAGAGGAAGATTCACCCATAAAAGGAAGAAGGGCTTTTCTTAAGTGTTACATCCCAGGGTGGTGACCATGGCTGATGGGAGATGCTGTGATTAGATAATGCATGCAGAGTGCTTAGGACAGGGCCTACCTGGCATGCAAGAATGGATAGGTGAAAGTTAAACAGTTAAAAAGTTTAAATAGCATTAAGGCCCTGGTATTCAAGCAGACATAGACAGTTTCCTTGGTGATTGACTCCTAATGACTTTCAAATTGCTTACCTTTCCTCCCCCTCCTTCCCTGCCCCCTCCTCCTTCCCTTCCATTTCGTCTTCCTTCCTTCCCTACTTCCTTCCTTCCTCCCTCCATCCCTTCCTTCCTCTCTCCCTCCCCTCCTTCCTTCCACCATCCCTTCCTTCCTTCCCCCCTCCCCTTCTTCCTTTCTTCCCTCCTTCCTTCCTCCCCTCTTCCTTCCCTTCTTCCCTACTTCTTTCCTTTCTTCCTTCCCTCATCCCTCCCTTCCTTCCTCCTTCCCTGCCTCCCTTCCCTCGTTCCTCCTTGCCTCCCTCCATTCCTTCTTCCCTTCCCTTCTTCCTTTCTTTCCTTACTCTCTCCTTCCCTTCCTTCTTTCCTCCCTTCTTCCCTTCCTTCCTCCCTTTCTGTTTGTCCCTCTCTACCTGTTTTCCTCAGTGAAGAAAATGATGGCGGCTGTGAAGATACACTCACAGATAAACACAGGACTGGGAAGAGGGGGAGAAAGAGTCCCTGGCTTGGGAGAAAGAGACCACTGAAAGCTTCTCTCTGCCAGCGCAGACTCCTGCTTGCCATCCCAGACTTCTGACCTCCCTGGAGTCCATGGGCAGTAGTGATGGGACCATGTGCAGCCAATCCTGTCCCTGTGGGGCACCTGCAGTGTAATTTGTCCACTGGCTCATTGAGCTCAATGATGATGAGCTCTTCAAGGGCAAGGGATGTGTCTGGTTCAGCCTCCCCTGAGCCTGGCCCAGGGCCTGTCTGGCTCAGAGCAGTCACCAAAGAAGACCTAGTTGCATTAAACTAAGGTAAGGCAAGGCTAGTTTGCATATAGAGGAAATTCCCCTAATAGGAATTAAGGATAAGAATTCAGTTGCATTCACTGTGCTAAGGGCTGTGAGACCTCCTTTAGTCTCCTCAGTGACTATGAGGATATATACCTATTACCCATTTTGCAAATAAAGAAATTAGCCCGGAGGAGGCAAAGCCAGAACTGAATCCAAACTGTGCAGCCTCCGAACTGCCGAGTCTGCACTGCCCTCCATCCCATCGGCCAGCGCTGGAGCTGGAACCTGGACTCTGCATCCCCTTTCTCCCCCAGTGGGAGAATCTCCAAGAGGAAATCAGGAAATGCTCAGCGGTGTCTGAGCTCAAGCTCCACCGCCCTGCCTGCATCCACACACCTCCCAGAGAGGAGAGGAGAGGGAAGCACAGAGGAGCAGGGAGCAGTCTTGATGAGCAGGGGTGACAGTGCCAGGCATTTCACTGACAGGAGATTATCCTGGGGGTTCTGTGAATCCGAGGCCGACAGACAGGTGTGACAGGAGGGCACAGGGTTTCTGACACCATGGGTGCCCCTTTGGAGAGAGCAGAGCAGAGTCGGGGTACAGAAGAGCCTAGGTTGTCCCTGATGCCACTGAAGTGTGAGCAGCAGCTCCTCACTGCTCAGGCACCTGCCGGTCCTCAGCAGTGAGCCCAGCCAACAGGAAAAGGGCCCCACATGGGGTCAGCTCAACTCAGTATGAGGACCACTCCTTGAGGCTAGGAAACTGGATACTTTTAACAAACTGTGAAGGGAAGACAGCAAAGCATTGAAGCAAATGATTAGGGCTCAAATCACAGCTCTACTGCTTACAAACAGGGAACAGTGTTTAACCTCTCTGACCCTCAGTGTCTTTATCTGTACAGTGGAGCCAAAAATAGTATTGCAAGTGTCTAATGGTGACTAATGTTTGCTAGGTAACAGCCGTATAGTAGCTGTTCAATTAAGAAAAAATATCCACTGAACAAATGTACAAACAAATGTACAAAGCCACAGCTGATTTTATTGTCACCTCCAGACTTTGGGTTAATAAGGCATCACTGTTACAATTTTAAAAACAAGGAGATATCAGCTCAGAGAATAAAGAAACTTGCTCCAGAATGCAGAGTTTTGCAGTTGTTACATGCTTCCAAAACTGTGGGTAAATAAAATCAGAATGGCCTCTCATCAGCACCGGAGGCACAGTGCCTGGGGCCCACCCTATATATAGGTGCCCATGAAAATCCTTTCATTTTCATTTCTTTTACAAACAGAAGAAAAAGTAAATAAAATAATAATGAGTACGGCAAAATGAATCCAGGATGGATTATATGATCTTTATACCAACATAGTTGTAAAATATCATTTTTAATTTTTTCCTTTTTCCATTTTTAATAGAAAAGGGACCAATGAAAGCCGAAGTACCTTGGGCCGATGCTGAACAGTACGAGGCCTCTGTGGGGAAACATCCATGGGAAACGGCATGGAGCTCTGAGTGGGCTAATGAATAGGGTTAAGGACTGTGGGAGCTGACATGTGCACAGGTGGGGAGTAATAACTCAGATGTCGGGGGCACAGGGAATTCTGGGAGGTCGTTCACAGCCAGGGAGTCTCCCCACTATATTCTGTCTACAGGTAGCAGCCCCTTCCCTTACTCATATTCCCCTTGGTTTATTCCTCTCCCCATCTCCACTTCTCACCTTGGCCCCAACCTGAGACAGACACATCCAGGATTGGGGAACAGTCATGCAATTTTGGAACCAGGTGGCCTATAGATTTTATACACTGGCTCCAGAACGGGCCATACCTAGCTTAAATCCCAGCTCAGCCACTAAGCAGCTGAAAGATCTTGGGTGAATAATTTCACCTCTCTGGGCCTTAAGTTTCCCATCTTTAAAATGGGGATAACAACGTTCCACAGGGTTGATGTGAGATGAAACCAGATCAGAATCCGTGTACACTGCCTGGCCTATAATAAATGCTCCATGAAGAATATCCGTTGCCCCAGCTAACAGAACCTCCAAGCATTAGAATCTAACTAACCCAGAGGTCAGCTAACTTACAGCAAAACCAGATCCAGACTATCACCTGTTTTTTTGGTTGTTGTTTGTTTGCTTGTTTTTTGTTTTTTTTTTTAGTATGGCTGCAATCTTAAAATGGCTTTATATTTTTAATGGTTTGCATAAAATTTTTTTGAAGAATCATATTTTGTGACATGGAAAAGTCCTATGGAATTCTAATCTCAGTGTCCATCAACAAAGTTTAACTGGAACACAGTTGCGCCTGTTCGCTTTTGTGTTGTCTGTGGCTGCTTTTGTACAACAATGGCAGAGTTGAGTAGTCAAGACAGAGGCCTGTAACAAGGCTCTTAAGGGTTCTTCGAGGTGGCACCAGCAACGTTTGGACCTGGATGATTCCTCATGTTGGAGGACGGTGCTGGGCACTGAAAGATATTGACCTGTGTCCCTGCTCCCACCCTACTGGCATTCCACTGCATTCTCTCCCCACTTGTGATAGCCAAATATGTTTCCAGACATTAGGAGTGGAAAATCACCCCCAGTTGAAAACTACTGCCATATGGCCCACAAAACCTACAATATTTACTATCAATACCTTTATGGAAAAAAGCTTGCCAACTCCTGAGCTGACCCAACTTCCTTTCTGCACAAACAGAAAAACTGAGGATGGGGAGGCGTGTGTGACTCGCCCAGATCTACCCAGCTGAATAGTGGCAGCTTGGGGTCTGCTTATATCATTTTCTTATTTTTGTATTTTGTTCTGAGTGTTCTTTCTAGATATTACTCAGCCTCCTGGGTGAGAAGATTTTTGGCTTTTAGGGAATATAAATCTACAAAGTTTTTATAGGATAATTTGGCAATATAATTCAATAGCCTGGTAAATATGCACACTCCATGACACAGAAATTACTCTTCTAAAAATGCCACCTAAGGAAATAATCATGGATGCTCGCCAAGCACTGTAGCTGCACAGATTGTTTTAGAATTACAGAATTGTTTAAAATGCCCCCAAATCAGAACACAACCCAAATTTCAAACAATAAGGGAATGAGTAATAACATACAGGGTGCATTATGAGGTACTACGCACCCATTAAAAACGATCCCAATTATGACCAGGCACAGTGGCTCATGTCTGTACTCCCAGCACTTTTGGAGGCCGAGGCAGGCAGATCTCTTTAGGTAAAGGGTTCAAGACCAGCCTGGGCAACATGGCAAAATCTTGTCTCTATAAAAAAAAATACAAAAATTATCCTGGTATGGTGGCATGTTCCTGTTTCCCAGCTACGTGGAAGGCTGAGGTGGGAGGATCAATTGAGCCCAAGAGGTCAAGGCTGCAGTGAGCCATGATTGCACCATTGCACTCTAGCCTGGGTGACAGAAAAAAAAAAGAAAAGAAAGAAAGAAAAGAAAAAGATTCCAGCTAGAAAATAAAAGAAACACACACAGTGTTCTGAATACATGTATAGATAGGTAGAGAGAAGGAGGAGGGGGGACAGGCATATTGATAGATAAAGAGAGAGGAAAACACTGGAGACATGTATTTCAATATGTTATTAAGAACTATAGTGAGACTACTTCTGCACTAAATCATTAGTATTGGGTAAAATACGTTAACGTTGCTGATTCTAATTTTTAAAATATATCTGGTTTTAATAACAATGATTTGTGCAGGCTGCATAGTTTAGGCTACTTTCTAAGATAATATCACCTAAGTCCTTATAAAAGTTATAATATTCCCCTGCTAAAAAAAATTCATTGTCTATAAACCTAAAATAGTAATGACAATGACTTAAAAATGTTCTTATTTTTAAAAAAATATGACAATCATCCCTCTTTCCTCTCTTCCTCCTAACCTCAGCTCCCCTGTGGGCTTGGAAGTTGTGAGATGAACTCTGGGAGAAATAGGAGCTCCTGGATGAAGCTTGATTGGTTCTAATTTACTCAAGAAAGCTTAGAAAGTCACACTGGGTGTGGCAAGACCAGGGATGGATATGGGTTCTAAGACACTTTCCAAAGCAGTCAAATGAAGGTATGCATCTGAGCTTCATGGAATTTTGTCAATACTTGAAAAGGCACATGCATGCACAGACACACAGACCACACAGACACACAGACACACACACACACGTGTATCCATTGCAGATTACCTGCTATCAGTAAGCAGGGTGACGAGTGGATAGGATGTAACATGATTATGCTTACATTACAGAAAGCTCATGTTCGTGGGGAATCTGATGGGGAAGGTGAGTGGACATCTTGGGTACCCAAGAGCCAAGATTCATGATTGGCCAAGAATAGGTCTCAAGTAGAAATGACAGCTGAGTCCAGCACTCAAGTGGCAGCCGGGAAGCTCTTGTAACAATCACTTCTGGAATCCATATTCTACTGGTGAACTACAGGTAATGCTAACCAGGGATCATTTAAAATCACCTTTGTGATTTCAGTACTAAAAAGAAAGGAAATTCTGATACATGCTTCAGCATGGATGAACCTACAGTTCATTATGCTAAGTGAAATAAGCCAGCCACGAAAGGACAAATACTGTATGATTCTCCTCAAATGAGGTACCTAGTCTAGTCAAATTCATAAAGACAGATAGTCAAATGGTGGTTGCCAGAGACTATGGGGAGGAGGGAATGAGGAGTTAGTGTTTAATGGGTACAGAGTTTCAGTTGGGAAAGATGAAAAAGTTCTAGGGATGGATGGTAGTGATGGCTGCACAAAGTGAATGTCCTTGATGCCATAGAACTATATCCTAAAAAACGGTTAAAATAGTCAATCTCATGTATGTTTTATCATAATTTAAAAATTAATCACATATTTGTGTTTGCCTTTGGAAGGCATGATGCAATTCTTCTTGCCAGAAAGTTTCTTTTTTCAAAGGTCAGCCAGAACAATACCTAAATGCCTTTGCATTTGCTGCAAAAAAAAAAAAAAAAAAAAAAAAAAAGCATCCCAGAAGGTTGCTAGGAAATATAAAATTTATTTAACTTGTTCTGAGATATATGAATAAGCAATATGCAGAAAAAAAACCAATGGCCATACATCTATGAAAAAAAATTCTGAATCATACTATAATAATGACAGTGCTACAGTTGACTCTGTGTCCCCACCTAAATCTCATCTCGAATTATAATCCAGGTTTTGAGGGAGAAAGCTGGTGGGAGGTGATTCAATCATGGGGGCAGTTTCCCCCATGCTGTTCTCGTGATAGTGAGTTCTCACCAGATCTAATGGTTTCATATGTGGCAGTTTCCCCTGCTCTTTCTCTCTCTCTTTTGCTTCCTTGGAAAGATGTGTCTTGCTTCCCCTTTGCCGTCCTCCATGATTATAAGTTTCCTGAGGCTTCCCCAGCTATGCAGAACTGTGAGTCAATTAAACCTCTTCCCTTTATAAATTACCCAGTCTCTGGTAGTATCTTTATATCAGTGTGAGAACAGACTAATACAGACAGATTAAAGCAAAACCATTTTTCAGCTCTTCAGCTAGCAAACCCTGACAAAGACTGATAGTATCCAGAGTTGCTAAGAGTATAGGAAATGACTCTCTCATACTTCCTTAATGGGGCTGTAAATCCATGTAACCTCACTGGAAAGCAATCTGTTGGAATCTATCAAAGCTCTATATGCACATACATTTTGACTTAACACTTCTGCTTCTGTTACATCATATAGAAATAGTAGTGTATCAGACACATCTTCCCCATTGGCCCCCCGCAGATTTCCCCAGCCATACTGAGTTCTGGACTTTCAGCTATTGGCCCTGTCTAAGTTGTCACCCTGCAGCCCAACTCCACGTGGCCCATGTGGTTTTGTCAACCAAGGCTGATCAGTAGCACCTCTAGAGTCTCTGGACCCTCCCGTACCGGACTCAGATGAAATATGAAGCTACGGGGCATGGGGTTTGGTCTCTGTAAGCTACTGCCACATGGACTAGCTGACACAACCTGTAAGTGAGGGAGACTTAATGCTTTGTGGGGTGAACCTTAGTCACTGGAAGACGGGATGTAAAAAGCAGTTGGGCAGATCCATTTTCTCTCTCTTCTTCTCTTCAATGGACTATTCTTTGCACAGCCTGTCCTAAGACACATCACATTTGGATGAGCAGATGTGCCTGCTAATTGACTGGCTGTGTCTCTCTGTGGCTCACAGTGAAGTAGTGGCCAGTGTAAGGTAATGCATCATCTTCCATGATTTTCCCTTCTTCTCCCTCCTTCACTCTCCATGCCCTTGAATTACGCCTCCCAAGTAACACATTAGCACTTAATCCTTGCCTCAGGCTCTGAGTTCTGAGGCAAGCTCAAGCAATTAGCATGACGTTCAGAGATGTAGATGCAAACCATTGTGGTGCTGAGACAGTGAAAAGTTCAGCAAAATAGGGTGGCAAATAAATAAATGATGGTACACCCACAGTATGAAATAGTATATGTTGTTAATGCCATATACATATATGTACTGATATAAAAAAAAAACTTTAATATAGTAGCAGGTGATAATAAGCAAGGTGAAGAATAAGATGTATTTTAATATAATTTAAATTAATAGAGTGCTACTATATGCACAGAAAAAAACTTAAAAAGGATGTACCCAGACTAGTTTCTAAGTGGACATATTCTGGTGGCAGAATGTGACCTTTTTACTTTACATAATAGTGTATTATTTCAATTTGTTGCAATAAGCATAAATTACTTTTTATAATTTAAAAAAAGGAGTAAGTCTTAAAATCTAGAGAAAGCTTATTCTAAGGGTAAGATACATTGAAGGATACAAATGAATAATCAAGAATTGATTGGATTTGTTTGGTCTAAATGGAAAGTGCTCTGAAACTCTCTGGACCACATCTCCCTGGGTGGGCTGTTCAGAACTCCAGTTCATTAGCTGATTAAATGTGAATTTAATATCACTGTTAGGAGTAAATGATGAATCTGGTTGAAAAAGGAACCTAACAGAAGATAAAAGAGGAGGCCACTGACATCTCCATGTGGAGAAAGGTCTCTTAATAGCTTTCTGTCATACTTTTGTGCATTCAACTGTGGAAACTTGGGGAGAGGAAAATGAATCAACATTACAGGACTGCCTTTTAATTTACACCTGTGAAATAATTTTGACAATTGTTCATAAGTGTTTAACTAATGTTTATTCTGGAAATGTCACCATTGCCTCTGGAATTTACTTTGATATCCTCTAAATGTTATCTCTCTATTAATATGTGAGTCTGGAAAGAGTTGCTCCCTGTTTTTCAAAAAAAAAAAAAAAAAAAAGCAGATTTTAAAGACAAGAACTTTTAGTGTCCAGTAGAGTAAATTGAAAATACTTTTATAAATATTTAAATAATGATGACCCAATCAATCAATTTGGAAAAAAGACAAGAAAAAGATCAGCAAAAGTCACTATAGGTAAGTAGCCGTCCAGCCCCGCAAGACCTATGAGGAAATGCATTTCTCCATTCACATATTATGAGAGCTTAAGTTATTTTGCATGGCTATTCAATAACTAGATAACTTCAGAAGGCTATGGAACTTGGGATGCTGGGTTCCTATGCCTGCTCTTTCCTCTGGGGATGTGAGACACTACCCAGATATCCCTTCCCAGTACCTGCCCTTGACTACAGAAAATAGCCTTGCCCAAAATCACTCTCTACTTTGGGTCAGCCCACTACTAAATACTGGTCAGTGAGGTCATATAAAGACCTGTGCCTTTTGTCCCAATTCAGAACAACTCTGCATTGCCAGCCCCACTCCTGAGCACCCTGTGAGGTTGAATGAGGTCTTTACTGAGACTGTATCACAGCCCAACTTCTCCTTCTGCCCAGCTTTGCTTCCTTTACTCCCCTTGCTGTTGATTCCAACAGTGCTCCCTAACAACCTTCTGAAAATGCTCATCTCTTTCTCAGATTCTGCTTCCAAGGAAACAACTTGAAATATGTGGCAATTCTGGGATAGACAGCGAGGCTCCATGATTCATCTTCTTATTCTTCTATCTCTCCCTTCCTTCCTTCCTTCCTCCTTCCTTTCTTTCATTTTTTTGTTCATTAATTCATTCATTCACATGTGCATTAATGTAATGAGCAAAAGCCCGGAGCCCTGCATTAACCAGGAATTGATTTCAGGGCACTGGGTTTAGCAGTTTTACAAAGATGTTTATGGATGTGGTTTCCCTTGCATTCATCTTGTTTGGGGTTCAAGGGACTCCTTGAAACTGAAGCTTGATGTCTTTTGTCTTTTTTGGAAAAGTCTTGATCACCATCTCTTTAAGTTTTTTTCTCTCCCTTTCTTCTTCTCCTCTCCCTTTGGAATCTCAATCAAAAAGACCTTTTCAATGGGTCCTATATGAGTTGCACATATTCTTTTCAGTATTTTCCATCTTTCCCTCCACTTTTTGTTTCAGTCTGGATATTTTCTTCTAATCCATCCTCTAGTTCACTAATTCTCTCTTCAAGTGTGTCTAATCTGCTATTAAACCCATGTATTGAATTTTTCAGTTCTAAAATACTCATTTGACTTCTTCATAATTTCTAGATCTCTGCTGTAATTATCTTGTCATCTAATGTCTTATATATCTTAATCATATTAATTAAAGCTCATGTATTATAATAAAATACAGCAATTAAAAATAAACTTGATAAATACTACAACATGGATATGTTTCAACAGCATAATGCTGAATGAAAGAAGCTAGACACAAAGATGTCTGTATACTGTATGAACCAATTTATGTGAAATTCCAGAAAATATAAGTAGTCTATAGTGACAGAAGACAGATAAGTAGTTAATGGGTCTAGGAGGATGAAGTGATTGAACAGGGAATGAGAGAACATTTTAAGGTGACTAAAGGGTTCTGTTTCTTCATTGTGGTAGCATTTATAAAGGTGTGTGCACTTGCCAAAACTCATCCAACTATATATTTAAGTGGGTACAATTTACTATACCTCTATGGTGTTGCTTTAAAAAAAACAACAATTAAACCTAGATGAATTGAGGAGATAGCTCCCAACTCTGGAAAATCCCAGAACACAAAAATTATGAATAAATAAAATCATGATAAAATAAAGTCCATGTTTGATAACTCAAATATCTGGATCTCTTCAGAGTTTGATTTTTGCTCCTGGTTTTCAGTCATGTCATTTTATGTCCTAATATTTCTGGTAACTTTTTATTGAATTCTTAAAATTGTGCATAAAAATTTGAGGAGGTAATTTGACTTTCTGGATAATGTTATCTTTCTACAGAGATGATTTAAATTTTGCTTCTGGCAGGCAGTTAGAAAAGAGGAAAATAACATTAATTCAATCAAGGATTGAGCAAATTTGATACTGGACTTCATTTTTTATAAGCACTGGTCTATTTCTAGTTTACCCTTACTCCTAGAGTGCAGCCCCTCAGAGTCCCTATTGGATACACTGATATTTAGCAGGGTCCCCTTCTGCTTGAAGGAACTTGAGTGCCAACATTAATGTGCCTCAGCAACATGAGGTGCAGGAAGCTCTGTTCATCTTCTTAGTCTCTCAGCCACCATTTTGGAATTAGCAATTATCTTAAGGGGAAATGCAGTATTGAACTTTGGGCTCTTTCCTTTCTCTGTGCCTCCTTTCTTTCTGGAGCATGGCCTGATATGTTTTAGCTGTGTTCCCTCCCACCCCTGCAAATCTCATCTTGAATTGTAGCACCCATAATTCCCTCATGTTGTATGAGGAATCCAGTGAGAAATAATTGAATCATAGGGTTGGTTCCCCCATACTGTTCTCATGGCAGTGAATAAGTCTCATAAGATCTGATGGTTTTATAAGGGGAAACCCCTTTCACTTGATTCTCTCATTCTCTTGTCTGCCGCCATGTAAGATGTGCCTTTCACCCTCCACCATGATTGTGAGGCCTCCCTAGCCACATGGAATTGTGAGTCCATTAAACCTCTTTTTCTTTAGAAATTACTCAGTCTTGGATATGTCTTTATCAGCAGTGCGAAAATGAACTAATACATGGCTACACTCAAGTCCTCCCTTCCTTGGTAGCTTGATAATACCTTCAAACGTTTTTTAAAAAATGTTTTGCCCAGCTTTTCCAGGTATTCTTGGCAGGAGAATTAGTCTAAAGCAAAACAACTCACCATTTCTGGAAGCAGAAATGTCTGCAGGACCCTAAGGGGACACAGATCCAAAGATAACTCCTACCTTCAAGAAACCTACTAGAAGACCTTGAGAATTACTACAATTCTGCCTGCTAGATGGGCAGGCTACCAACCTGGTGCAATTGCTCTTCCCTGGCAACATTTCTTGGGTGCAGTCAGTGACAGGAAACAGTCAATTTTGAATGTTAAACATACTAATAACAACGCACACATATAAAGCGTGTCAGAATGTCTTATGTGAGGCCAATTAATCATCTCATGTAAGCCTCAAAACTGATACTTTTTATAAAGACAGCTTTATTAAAGTATGATGTACATATAAAATTCACTCATTTTAAGTGTACAATCCAATCATTTGTAGTAAATTTGCAGAATTGTGACCATCATCAAAATCCAATTCTAGAAAATGTCTATCTCTCCAAAAAGACACCTTGTGCAAAAGTCATTCACTATTCCCAACCCTAGCCCCAGGCAACCACTAATCTACTGTCTATCTCCATATATTTGCCTTTGCTAGACATTTCAAACAAATGAAACCATACAGCATGTGGTCTTTTACATCTGCCTTCTTTAATTTGTCACAGTTGATCTTTAATGTAAGTATTATTAGCCTCACTTTAGAGATGAGAAAATGGAGGATTGGAGAGATTAAAATACTTGCCTGAGGTTAATCAGCTGGTTAATGATAAGGACACCAAGATATGAACCCAAGTCTGAAAGCTTTTTCTCCCTACAAAACCACCTTCATCATATTTGAGCTTCCTGGGAGTCAGAGTCATAGCTTATGGGTTCCTAGATCCTGAGTAATGAGCACAGTGTCTGACTCATCATGGATACACAGGAGTTATTTGCTAAACTGAAACAAATTTATCCTATATTAGTTCCTGCTTCTATCCCAATTCACCAACCCCAGACACCACTTTGAGCAACCTCCTGTTGCCTGCCATTAGTTGATGTTTGCCTAGGGACCACACATTTGTGTTATGACTGACAGAAGGAAAACACAAAGGAAGATATAAATAAATAAATTAATTATGGAAGTACACACAGTGCAAATAGTGTGTGGGTTTACCACTATTGAAGCTTATGCACTCTAGAGCTCCTGGTGAGCAGATATCTGTGCCCTGATAGAGATGAATTAGGTTTCTCCCTAGCTCCAATATCAGCAGCAAAGGCTGGAAAAGTGAACTCATTCTCTGCTTACATGGCTCAGAAAGTAAGTCAAGACACTTCTCTGTGAGCTGTGACCAATAACCAATATGTGGATATTTCTCATTCTTCTTTATTTCTGATTATGCCATTCCTAGTTCTCATTACTTAGACTGAACAGTAAGTTGTGGGAAAGCCAAGAAGAGACCACTTCAGTCATATTCCATTGATCCTACTTAGATATTCAGTACATATATAGAAAAGAAAACCTAAATATCTAATAAGCCCCTTTCATCTGTAAATTACTGTGGGAGGATTAGAGGATATATAATCTGAGTCTCTACTTCTGAGGAATTTTATTACTGAATTTGGAGGCAGTGACATGGTTTGGCTCTGCGTCCTCACCCAAATCTCATCTCGAATTGTAATCCCCACATGTCCAGAGAGGAAACTGATTGGATTATGGGGGTGGTTTCCTCCATACTGTTCACGATAGCCAGTGAATTCTCATGAGATCTGATGGTTTTAGAAATGGTAGTTTTTTCTGTGCTCTCACATGTTATCTCTCGCCTGCCACCATGTAAGACGTGCCTGTTTCCCTTTCCACCACAATTGTAAGTTTCCTGAGGCCCCCTAGGCATGCAGAAGTGTGAGTCAATTAAACCTCTTTTCTTTATAAATTACCCAGTCTTGGGCAGTTCTTTATAGCAGTATGAAAATGGAATAATACAGCAGTAAAGAAGAAAGATTAAAAGCACAGGATCTGGAATCAGATTTTGGCCGACTCCACTACTTACTAGCTGCATTCACACAGGCAGGTTATTTAACCTCTCTGTACCTCAATCTACTCATCTGTAGCATGAGGATAATGATAGTATGTACTTCATAGGGTTGTTACAAGGATTTAAATGATATAGGCATGAAAAGAGGCTGGTACAGAGTAAGAATTTAGTTACTGCATCCACATATAAGTGCATGTCAGCAACATAGACCTTCTCTTGTAATTTAGTTAATGGTATTATGCCAATGCCATTTTCCTGTTCAGGTAATATACTGTAATGATGTAAGACAATATCATTGGAAGAAACTGGGTGAAAAGTACATGGGAACTCTATACTACTTTTGCAACTTCTTCTGAGCCCAAAATTATTTTAAAATAAAACATTTTTTAAAAAATTTCAAAGCCAAATATAAAAATAATAATCACAATGCAGACCTTCTCCCCACCAGCCAACCTCTACCACTGTCACCTATAGCTCCATGCTTTAGCTGCACAACACAAATCTGCAAATGATGAAACATAAAGGGACCATCCACATTCCATGCACCTTATGGATGCATCTGCACATCCTATACATTAATTTAGGAAGCTAAGGAATAACCTCACTAAGCACATGAAAGTTATGTAACTGCTTTGACCTCACACGCAAGATAGCACCAGTTGGCAAACTCTCGATGAGGCAGTTGATGGGAGAATTCAAGACCATTTCCATCAGTGACTCCCAATGTGACCTTAGGCATATCTTCACATCTCTCTGCTCTTCTGTTTTTTAAGTATGGGGTGAAAAAAAGTGCCCAATCCTCTTGGGAATCCAGGATTTGGGATGTGATTCACTCAGATTAAATCATTTCCTGCATCTGATTTTACATAATTCAAGAACTCAGAGAGTCAACACTGTTGAAATTTACAATCAGTCTTCACAGACTCTGTACCCAAAACATCTGCAAAGCAAAAGAAAGAGTCTGTCTCAGAGAACCTCTTTGATAAGACAATAAAAGTTACTTTATTCAACTGGCATCTCATTCTCAATGAGCTTATTTGTGCAATTTGAGTGTTGTGCAATTTAGTTATCAAGGTTCTTTTTTTTCCTGTCCCTGGCAGACAAGGTCAAGCAGGATGTGCATGTTAACACCTTCCACTGCCTTAAACAAAGGTAACACCATGTCTAACCCACACTGGTTGGAGAGATTCTCCACACAAAATGAGAGATCTTTCTGCACAAAATTTCCAGGTCCACTCTATACCATAAAACCTCAATTCAATAGGATTTCCAGAATCTTGAATTGTTTAGAAATGTCATTTACTCCACTTTTAGGAATAAGAGGATATAATTTCCCAAACTCATCCAAGTTGTTATATACTCAATAGATATTTCTTGAACCTCTTCTATATTTCATATATGGTGCTGAATGCCAGAAATATAAGAAGCAAAGCATGAACATTGTCCTCCTGGAATGCATCGTCAGCTCTGGGAGAAAGACAAGTAGCCCTACAATTGTAGCATATTGAGGTAGGTGTGCACTCTAATGGAGGAAGTTTAAGGTAGTGATTCAAAGCACAGGTATTAAGAGTCAGAGCTGACATGAAAACCAGACTCTGCCAGCTGCTGGTATGAGGCTCAGGGGAAGCCCCCCACCTCTCTGAGCCTCATTTTCCTCTGCTTTAAATTTCATAATGCAAATTTGATAATGTTCTTGGCACAGGGTAGACACCAATGGACATCCAGAGGTGAGTAGTAGTTAAATTCCATAACAATACTCACATTTACACTCTTACTTATTTTTGTCTTTTCTTTATGTCAGAATAGACTTAAAACTGCTTACATTCACACATTACAGAGGGAAAAGGGTTTTTTTTTCATGATCTAATGAGAAAACTGGACAAGAAGGGAACAAGAAAAAAAAGTGAAACCAAAAGGACAAAAAGAACACAAAATCTACGCTGACAATTGCAAGAAGTTGGCCACAGATTTGATTTTGAGCTTCCTTGTGGTCACAGCAAAAAAAGGAAAACACTTCAGTTATCTGACTCAGTCACTAGTTCTATAATCTGAAAAACAGGAGTACAGGAGAATCAGAACTCTTCCTGTTCCTGACATCAGAAATAAATTACTCCTATATGTCCTCAAGAGGACACTGGTTACTATAGCAATCAACATCCTCAACAACTCTTGGAATTGTCTTAAAATATCCTTTAATTAATAGTGAGGAATATAAGAACCAAGTTGTAAGTCTGTGAAAGTAATTCAATGAGAAGTTAAAATGCAGCTCTGACATCACCCAAAGACTAAGTTTGCATAACAAGAAGAGTTGTACATAGCCTCCATAAACTCTACTCCCTTCAGTCAATCTTTAGCAAAATAAACATCAGCAAGTCCCCTACCAAGTGGACTGCCTCCAGCTTCGCCAAGGATACTACCATCTGCTTTATTGTTCAGCCTGCTGGACTCATGCAAAAGTGGGTCATGGAAGTGCTCGTGGACAGGCCAACAAGACCATTCTCAAGTGGCTTTGGATTCCTCCTCACACAGAGGAAGAAGCAAAAAAAATCCCCAAGGTCTAAGGAACAGGTGCTGCACATGCCTAATGTACTCCCACTAGTGACATCTCTCAGGAGCCTAGTGATTCTCATTTATGGAAACACTTATCTATCAAACTGCAGGCCAACAGATGACATATACTGTAGGTGCTCGATGCTCAATTGGGTTCTAGGCAGAGAGAACAGCAGGTGCAAAAGCCCTGGGGTTGAAGACAATATGTTGGTAAGAGGAATGGCAGTAGGGGAGGAGAAGAAGAACATGTGTATCTCTCTGTGTGTGCATGTGTGTGTGTACACACGTGTGCATGTGTAAAGGAAGAGGAGTTGGAAGATTGGGAGAGATACAGTGCAAAATAAAGCTGGAAAGGTAGGCACTAGTGCACACAGAGCCTAGTGTGCCAATGGCTGAGTTTTGTCCTTGGTCTAAGAGCAATGGAGATCCATGGAAGGATTATACACAGGGGCTACCTGATCAGATTTGCCTTTTCAAATATCTTGTTGTCTGCAGAGTGAAGAATGAATTGGAAGAAGGCAAAGAGAAAGGAAGAGTTAGGAGACTGTGGGTGGTGGTGATGGCTCTGACCCAGCAGTGGAAATGTGGATGGAGAGAAGTTATTTGAGAGCTAATTAGGAAGTGCAAATTGGCAGAGGATAGGGACACAAGGTTCTCTGGGAGTTGCAGTCATTGAATGAGTGAAAGAAATTGGGACCAACAAGTGGTACCAATGGATGGTATTGATGGGTAGAGAAACTGGGGATTAGGATTACATCTGTAAAAAGCAGGAACCCTGCTGATAAAGGGCAATGGTACTGTTTCCTGTGGGTATAGATTCTCCAAAGACCCAAGGATTCACAATCCAAGCCAATGAACTCTGGGAGAAGTTAAAAGCCTCCCCAAACTGACAAGAGATTGGCTGTAGAATATTATTCTCAGAAAACATTTGTTGAGTAAGCCAGGCATGGTGGCTCACACCTGTAGTCCCAACATTTTGGGAGGCTGAGGCCAGGAATTCAAGACCAGCCTAGGAAACATAGTGAAACTCTGTCTCTACAAGAAATTTGTTTTTAATTAGCCAGGTATAGTGGCTTATACCTGTAGTCCCAGCTACTTGAGAGGTTGAAATGGGAGGATCACTTGAGCCCAGGAGTTTGAGGCTATAATGAGCTATGACCACTCCACTGTACTCCAGCCTGGGCAACAGAGCAAGACTCTGCCTCTAAATAAATAAATAAATAAATAAATATTTGTTTGAGTGAATGAGCCAGGAGCTGCCAGAGAGATGCAATTTTAAAACAGCAAGCCTATATGATGGCCTGACCACCTATAACTATTTCTGTGCTTGAAAAATATTTTAGACTTTTTTTTTTTAATGTTCTCTTCAGAGTTTATTATAAACCAGTTTCAGAGGCCACAAGGAAATAAAAGGACTATGTACAGCCTTACGGGAAACAGGCAGGGAGCTGAGGAGGGCCAAGATGAGTCTAGGGCCTTGGTGGGCGCATTCCCGGGGGAGGGGCCCTCGCATCCCAGGGGGAGGAGGCCGCATTCCTGGAGGGGGCATGCCCATTGGAGTCCCTCTTCCAGGAGGGATCCCCACTGGGGGACCCATAGGAGGCCTCATACCAGGAGGTGGGCCCATCATGCCTGGAGGCGGTGCTCCTCGGCCCATAGGAGGGGGAGGACCCCCATGGCCAGGTGGGTACTGGGTCGGGGCCCCGGAAATACTGGCTGTGGCAGCAGCTGCAACAGTGCCCCTTCCTTGTGGAGTTATCACCTGTTGAGATGGCCCGTCAACCTCACGGACTGGCCCAGCAAGTCTTGCAGGAGCCTGGGGCATGGGAACCCCAGCTGGGATTCCTTTGCCAGCAGCCCTGCCAATCCCTGGACCCCCGGCAGCTCCAGCAAGTGGTACTCGAGCAATACTAGTATCTTTGGGAGGAGGTCCCTCTACTGTCATTGAGACCAGGTTCTCCCCTCGCAGCAGAACCAGACCAAGGACTCGCTTCTCTTCCCTTTCAGCTTGTTTGGAATTCTTTGGCTTGATCTTCCTGAACTCATCACAGTCACAGAGGATCAAATTCCTGTGCTTCTCAAAAGCCTTGAAGGTGCCAATGAAGATCCGGCCGTCCTGCAGGATGCACCTCATCCTGTAGTCAACATGCTGCAGCATTTTGCTGCTCTTGCCCACCGTCATGGTGGCGGTTCTGATGGCTCCGATCCCCACTGGATTCGCCTCCACAGAGGCCTAGCTTCTCGCCTGCAGCCCGATTTCCCGCCGCTGCTAGCGGAAATGCCATATTTTAGACTTTTATGATCAAACAACAATTTCATGATTCTTCGTGATTATCATCAATCTAGGTCTTTTATTTCTCCATCAGAGAAACAATCTTGACTTTTATCTACATTTTTCATGCCTAATTATTTTTCTTCATCCATATTCCAATATGCTAAATATTATGATAATATAGCTAGATAATCTTTAGTCAGTTCCTTTTCAAGCATACCAAGAGTTAATTAACAACCAGAATCCAAATGAAACCCCAGTGTTTGTCATGTACTGATCAATAGGAAGAATTAAGTGACTTGAGGGTAAAGCAGGGATGATTATCATTATTTATCAAATGAGATAATACACAAAAAGTACTTCTAAGCCCAAAGCAGAATGCAATATATGAGCTGTTATTATTATTCATTAAACAAAATTGCCAAGTATAAAGTCCCCGTAAAACATTTACTTTGAGCAGCAACAGGTTCCTGGTATACCCACAAAAATAAACTAGTTGCAAATATATGCCAGGATAATAGGATGGAGTAATGCAGTGTAAAAGGTCATTAACTAAAAGTCAGAGATATAGGAAGTCATCTGCCAAAATTGTGACTGCTTTTTTCACAGCTGTCCAGGAATCCTTAATTTTGGCTAGAATTATTAATAGGAGAGGCTAGTTGTCTATTAAGATCATTCTCAATTCACAGCAAGAAACTACACTACATTACTCAACAACTTCATTAAACCAATATTGAGTCATGTTATAGGCCAGGCTGTAAGAGAATGCTTATGGCTCTAGTCCTACTCCTTTTTTAAACTTTTATTTCAGGTTCAAGGTTACATGTGAGGTTTGTACATACAGGTAAACTGCATGCCATAGGGGTTTGGTGTACAGATTATTTCAACACCCAGATAATAAGCATAGTACCTGATAAGTTGTTTTTTGATCCTCTCCCTCCTCCTATCCTCCACCCTCAAGTAGGTCCTGGTATCTGCTGTTCCCTTCTTTGTGTCTATGTGTACTCAACGTTTAGCTCCCATGTTTATGTGAAAACACGTAGTATTTGGTTTTCTGTTCCTTTATTAGTTCATTTAGAATAATGGCCTCCAGCTTCAGCCATCTTGCTGCAAAGGACATTATCTCACTCATTTTTATGGCTGTGTAGTATTCCATGGTGTACATGTACTACATTTTCTTTATCTAGTCCACCGTTTGATGGGCATTTAGATAGATTCCATGTCTTTGCTATTGTGAATAGTGCTGTAATCAACTGCTCTATTCTTAGTTGTAGGAGAGCTTTCCTGCAATTATTCCAAGAGGGAATAAAGCCATTCAGGTACAACTGTTGAAAGGCTGGAACATACTCCTTCTTCATGGCTACTGGAAATAGTGATTCAATTTATCAAAAGACGTTTTTCATCAACTCCTGCCTTTATAATGTTACTTAAGTTATGATGTCCACTATCCTCCAGTGATGTGCGTTTCTTTTCACTTCTCTAAATATTGCCAACCTCTCTCCTGCTTCAAGTCCCTGGAAGTTCTGCTTCTCTCTGCTGAGAACACTCTTCTCCTGGTTCTTCTCACATTTGGCTCCTCCTTAATCTTTATGTCTCTGCTCAAATGACTCTTTCTCAGCAGAGCCACCAGGAACAGGTGCGCAGGTTGTGCCTTACCCAAGGGCTCCTGGGTCAGGGGAATATCAGTGTCCCAGAAGTACTATAACATAGCACCACAGACGTTTGTCTTAAACCAATAGACATTTATTCTCTCATGGTTCTAGAGAAGTCTGAAGTCAAGGTGTTGACTGGATTGGTTCTTTGTAGAGGCCCTAGGGAGGATAAATCCTGTGCCTCTCTTTTATCCCCTGATAGTTGCTGGCAATCCTTGGCTTGTGGCAGCATAATTCCAATCTCTGCCTGTGTCCTCACATGGTCTCCTTCCTGTGTGTTTCTCTGTGTCTTTTCGTGTGGATGTCAATCATTGGGTTTAGGGCTCACTTCATCCATCGTGACCTCACCCTAACTCATCAGATCTGCAAAGATCTTATTTCTGTTAATAAAGTCACACTCTGGGGTTCTGCATGAATGTAAGTTTTGGGAGGATGCTACTCAACCCAGTACAGGGGGACAAGTTGAGGGTGGAATCCCACCTGCACTGTGCTCCCCCAGACATGCCTCAGCGTGGGGTGATGCTGTCCGGAGAATTATCTTTTTCTAACTGATGCTATATGAACCAGGCAGTTCTGTCTGACCCTGCTTCACACAATTTGGAGCTATCTGGATTATCTGTTTTCCTATTTCCTGTCTGGCAATCACTCCCTAAAGGTAGACACTGTGTCTGTCTTACATACCCAGAGCCTAGCCCAGCCCCTGGCATGCGGTAGGTGAGCCGTAACTATACATCAAATGAATGACAGTTTAGGTTCTATCCAAGAGTCAGCAACCAAAGTCCGGCCTTGACCTCTTATAGCTTATCCCATAACAAATCCCTGTCCACAAAAGCCAAGAAGAAAAGTAGCTCTATTCACATAGGAAGAGAGAGGGAGCTTCATTTAGAAAAAAATGACATGCAGTGAACTGGTTTGAAGTTATCATTCATCTAATGGAAGGAGAAAGGCAAAATGTGCAAGACAGAGCTTCAGAAAGCCCTTGCATGCATCAGATTCTCTGTAGAATCTGAAAGCCCTTGAGTCTATCTGGCACTCCTCAAGTATCAAACTTTACAAGCCAACAACAAACGAGAAGAAAATTTACTCCGAGCAAAAAGGAGCTAGAGTGAGGTGCCCCCAGGATAAAGCCTTATGGGAGTCATCCTTTTCCCAGGTTCAAACACACAAGTGAGGAGGAATTGCCCTCCTGAGTGACACCCCCACAGCTAAGAGAACTGGCCACAGGGAAGAAGCAATGTCATGAGGCAGGAATCAGGGCTGGATCCCATCAGACAAGCCCAGCTCACCACCCAGAACTCCAGAGACAACTGGCCTGCCTGGAGAAATCTGAAATCAACCAGGGTTACATCTAAGTAGATGATATTTTTCTTGGCAGGGAGAATTTAAATGTTGAGACAAATCATATTCATTTTCCTGGGAAACAGTCAGGTCCAGAAGGCAGACCCTCTGGTCATCCCAAAGGTGGAGATGTGAAAGAAGTTATCCAGCCTAAGCCCACCTAGCAGAGGTTAGGGAGACCCAAATGCAATGGCTCCAGATACCTGAGCGCTAGATCGTCAAGGAGGCAATGCCACATACAAGACCTGCCCAAGGTATTGTGGAGGCTGCTGTTCCTGCCAATCAAGCACATGTACAAAGCAAATTGCAGGTTAACCCACGGCCAGTCTTCCAGTATGGCGGTTCTCTGGAAAAGTCAGTTTGCTGCTAAAATTCAGGGGCAGAAGGAGGCAAGCCTCCTGTCCCCTCTTTCACGATAAGGACTTGCTCTTTTCTGTCTTCCCCACGGCCAGAATTTTTCTGCTATTATAAACACCACTATAAATAAGGGACTACATTCATAAAGAGGCAGAGGAAAGAAACACCATATATTTTAAATAACAAAGGGAGGGTAGACGATTACGAAGTGATTAAAACTAGGAGAAAACTGAAAAACATGAATAACCTAGAAGTTAAAAATGAGTTAGAATTCCAATAAATAGAAGACATTAACTGTTTTTCCTCTAACTAGTGAAATAAAAGAAAAGGAATTTAAAATAACAAAGATTGCCAGTCAATGAAGCCAAAATGTAAAAGATGAAAGGCAGAAGAGATAAAAGGTTAAGATTAACGGTTTAAACCCAAGAGATGATCAATTTAAAATGCCGAAGTAAGTGATGAGTTTAAGGATTAAGAAATAAAAAACAGAAAATGTAATTTTTTTAATGAGAAAACATTCTTAATCAAGGTTTACATTCTGGAATACTTTCAGATTTACAAGATAGTACGAGAGAGTTCTCATATACCCTCCACCCAGCTTTCTGTAATGTAACCTCTTACATAACCACGATACATCTGTCAAAACAAAGAAACCAACATTGGTATGATTTTTTTTTTTTTTTTTTGAGATGGAGTCTCACTCTGTCACCCAGCCTGAAGTGCAGTGGTGTGATCTCAGCTCACTGTAATCACCACCTCCCAGGTTCAAGCGATTCTCCCACCAGTAGCTGAGATTACAGGAGTGCGCCACCACGCCTGGCTAATTTTTGTATTTTTAGTAGAGACGGGGTTTCTCTGTGTTGGCCAGACTGGTCTCAAACTCCTGACCTCAGGTGATCTGCCCGCCTCAGCCTCCCAAAGTGCTGGGATTACAGGCATGAGCCACCGCACCTGGCTGGTATGTTACTATTTTTAAATAATAGACTTTATTTGGATTTCACTTGTTTTCCACTAATGTGTTTGTATATTGTAAGATCCAGTCTAGGATACCACGCTGCACTGAAGAGACAAATATACCACTGCTGGGTATATAACGAAAACAAAAAAAGAGGAAACATCAGTATATCAACAAAATATCTGCACTCGCATGTTTACTGGAAACATAGTTAAAAAATTAAAAAGACTTACATACTCCAAATATATATATATGTATATATAATATATATAGTATCAATTTTTAAAAGAAAACATTTAAGACTATCCAGGGAGATATGAAAGAGGAAAACTGAAGTAGAGAAACTAGTCACACCCAAGAGAACAGAATAAAGGGTACAGGAACCGTCCTGAGCGAAGGTAGACACCTGATCAATGACAGGCTGACATGACAGATGAGTAGAGGAAGGATTATTCAATAAATACCACTAAGCAACTGGTTATTCACCTGGAAAAAAATAGGGCCCTAACTTATACCATATTCTGAAATCAATTCCAGGTTGATTAAGAACTTAAATGTGAAAGGCAAAACTTCACAACTTTTAGAAGAATATAAAGAAAAATATGTTTATGACCTCAGGGAAGAAAGAATTTGTTAAATAACATTTTTTAAAAGTAGCTCTAAAGAAAAGAAATGATACATTTGACTGCATTAATGTTAAGTACCTCTATACATCAAAAGAGAAAATAAAGAAAATAAGATGGCACACTACAAACCAGCAGACATTTGCCACATATATACCAAAGCATTAGAATTCAGAATACTTTTTTAGTTTTTAAAAGGCAATAAGAAAAAGAGAGACAATTTAATAGGAAAAAAATGGCAAATGACAGACATATATCAGAGAGAATGAAACCTAAGAAGCCAATAAACTTGAGAAAAGAACTTCAACCTCATCAGCAATTAGGGAAATGCAAACTGAAATTAAACTGAGGCACCATCTCATTCTCACCTCCTCGGCACAAAAGTTAAACAGCCTGGTTTAACTTTTAGCAAGGATGTGAAGAACCTAAACAAGGTTGATGAACATATACATTGATGCAGCCATTTTGTCAGCCAATTATACATCATTTGTTCCAGTAGTTCTCAACTGGGGGTGATTTTCACACCCACCCCCCACTTCCCAGGGCACATTGGACAATGTCTGGAGACACTCTGGTTTCATAAGTGTATGTGTAGGGGGTAGGGGAAGAGCGCTACCAGCCTTTAATGGTAGGTGCCAAGAATGCTACTACATACCCCGCAAGGCTCGGGGCAGCCCCGTCACTTGTCAATAGTGCTGAGGCTGAGATGAGAAAGAATTCTCCATCTCACTTGTCAATAGTGCTGAGGCTGAGAAGCTGATCACATCCGGTTGGAGAGGTGCAGACTCTCATACTGAGCAGATCTATTTCCAGGAGTATTTTCTAGATTGAAGTTTCCAATCTGATAAAAATTTTTACTGATAAAAATTTTTTACTGATAAAAAACTTTTCCTGATAAAAATTAAGAAGGGCACTGGTATCAGTGACTAAATCCCAGTCCTGTCCTTGGGAAGGCTGATTCAAGAGGCTCAGAGTGGGATGCAGCCATCAGTATTTTTTTTTTTTTTTTTTTTTTTGAGACAGAGACTCACTCTGTCCCCAGGCTGGAGAGCAATGGTGCAATCTTGGCTTACTGCAACCTCCACTTTCTGGGTTTAAGAGAGTCTCCTGTCTCAGCCTTCGTATTTTTACATAGATGCCTAGGTAACTGGTAACACCAGAGAAGTTTGCAAAATTGTCCTAAATGCTCAAGTGTGCCATAATAATGTCCAAGAATGCCTCAAGGTAAAAAATACATACATACATGCATATATAAAAAGAAAAAAAAAAAACAGGAAAGAATCCAAATGTCTTTCAACAGAGGAATGCATACATTAATGGTGGCCTACTCATAAAATGGAGTGTTCCTATATTTCCTCCACTCTAAAACATCATTGACTGAAGTACTTCACTAATTTATAAACCACTAAGATAGAAGGAGGCTGCCAATTAATCTAGGACACACTGCTTTCTCATACTTAACATTTTTACCTAAGTGTTATTTTGAAACCTTTTTGATTTATGTAGACATATTTTATCATATATTATGCTGCTCTGTTCCCATGCCTGCCTTCCTGCATAGACAATTTTTTTGTTTTAATGCCAAGTTACAGTGTAATCATTTTGAAGCCCTTTTAAACTCCAGTTAAACTCATGTAAGATCAACAATGAACAACACCACAGAAGTGATAACATTACGAAGAGCCATGATCACGGGCCCTGGATGGGCAGGCAATGACAGCTACAGCCCCACCGTGCTCGGCAGACAGCCTCTGTGGGGTGTCATAGAGTGCAATTCACAGCCCTATTTCAGAGATGCTGAACTGTTCACACAGCCCTGAATGAATCTCAAAAACAATACTCAGGAAAAAAAGCTACAGAATATATGAAATATTATCTCATTTCTATGAAGTTCAAAACATGCAAAATTAAAAGATGCACTATTTAGGGACATGGACATGTGAGGCTTCCCACAGAGAAAAGTGAGACCTGGTCAAACAAATTCAGGATGATGCCATCTCAGTGGTGAAAGGAAGGGGAAGGCAATCAGGAAGTACACATCGGGGCTTGCAGGAGCTTGTGATATTCTATTTCTCAAGTTCAAATTCAGGACTGGGCACTCAGGTGTTCATTTCATCAGGGCTGGGACTACAGTGAGGCAAGTGAGGAAAAACCTCCAGCACACAATTTAAGGAGGTATCCAAAAATCTCAGTATCAGGGTAAAAATATTTCAATGCAATAATTTTTAAAAATCAAAATGAATGCCCCCAGAAACTCCATGATCAACAAAGTGTGATCGACAAAGACTTACATAAAGACAGGATTCAACCCTGCACCTCCCTGACACTGCTTCACAGGCCCTCGTTCAAATAAAACTTTATTTTATAAAAACAGGCAGCGGGTTCACGTAGATTGCCCACTTAGTTTTTGAAAATATTGTATTAGAATATTTTCATCTTGATAGCTGAGCTTTAGGGCACCTCTTAAATTTTGCATCCAAGACAAGTCTTTATTCCAAGCCCCATCCTAGTCCCGGCCCTGCATTTTATCTTTAAAGTATGCATATTAATAGATCATAAACATATACATATAAGCACATACACATGTATGTGTGTATGTAGACACACTAGTTTTTTATTTGCATTATTATTATCATTTGAGACAGAGTCTTGCTCTGTTGCCCAGGCTGGAGTGCAGTGGCATGATCTCAGCTCACTACAACATCTGTCTCCCAGGTTCAAGCAATTCTCATGCCTCAGCCTCCTGAGTAGCTGGGATTACAGGTGCGCACCACTGCACTCAGCTAATTTTTGTATTTTTAGTATAGACAAGGTTTCACCATGTTTGCCAGGTTGGTCTCGAACTCCTGACTTCAAGGACTTGACCTGCCTCGGCCTCCCAAAGTGCCGGGATTACAGGCGTGAGCCATCACGCCCAGTAATATTATTTTTTAAAAAATATTTTACAGAGAGGGCAAGCCAGTGAGAAAACTCAAAACAATATTGGAGGTGGGAGATCTCTCCTGTGGCACTCTCCCTCATGGTGGGAGAAATGTCCTCCTCAGATGTATCCATCAATACCAGTAGGATCAAGGGGTGTTTCCACCGCAAACTCCAAACAGATGGGTTGGGGGCTTCACTGCAGCTTCTGCCAGCCTGGCTAGGAACTTCACCACCACTTCCCCCACAGTGGAATAGCACTCTTCAATTTAGAAGCCACTATGTCATGCATTCCAGAGCTTAAGCTTTGTCATAATGCTGCAGGGGAAGTGGAAAAATCCTCATTTTCCAGATGGGGAAACTGAGTCTCAGAGAGGTTGACCAACCCAGCCAACATTGCGCAGCAAGGGATGGCAGAGCCTGGCTCACATTTGATGGTATTGAATCCATTCAACACTCATTCCATCATGGCCAACTGATGGTGTCCTTTCTGAATCAAGAAACACTTCACCTAGTTTACTATTACATCAGAAACTGGGGTGACAAGAGGAAGCAAACGGGAGTTCCAATGAAGCTTTTTTGTTGTTGTTGTTGTTTTTTTTTTGAGATCGAGTCTTGCTCTGTCACCCAGGCTGGATTGTAGTGACAGGATCTTAGCTCACTGCAACCTTCACCTCCCAGGTTTAAGCGATTCTCCCATCTCAGCCTCCTCAGTAGCTGGGATTACAGGCGTGTGCCACCACACCCGGCTAAATTTTGTACTTTTAATAGAGATGGGGTTTCACCATGTTAGCCAGGCTGGTCTCAAACTCCTGACCTCAAGTGATCCACTCACCTCGGCCTCCCAAAGTGCTGGGATTACAGGCGTGAGCCACCGTGCTCAGCTTTGATGAAGCTCTTTTAACTGAGAAAATGGTTGCATCTAAAGAGCGTGTTCCCACAGTGTGGCAAGCAGTATAGACTCATGCACCTGAGGTTGGGCACCAGCAGCAGCAGCTGTGTCTAATTGGCTCCCGCCCCTTCCTCCTCCCTGGACCCGTGTGGACAGCACGTCCAGATTGCCCTCCATGGCAAACAGCCGCCCAGAGCAATGGGCCATTTGAGGAAGCAGCATTTAACTCTTTATGGTCACTGGGGGGCCATCTGCGAGGTGATCACTCGAACACATTGACTGATGAGCAATTTCACAGCTGAGAAGAGCTCATGTCACATGACACTTCCCCCCAAAAGCACCCAGTTTACTCCCAGACTGATTATACAGTCACTGGGAAATGGACTTATTAGCACACCACTTGCATAAGTCAGGGTTAAAGACATGCCCCTTATAGACACTGTGTTAGTCTCCCAGGCTGCTGTAACAAACAAACTGGATGGCTTAAAACAATGGAAACACATTCTCTCACAGTTTTGAAGGCTATAAGATTTTTTTTTTTACTGTTTTTTGTTTTATTTTGTTTTGTTTCGAGATGGAATCTCAATCTGTCACCAAGGCTGGAGGGCTGTGGCTCATTCTTGGCTCACTGCAACCTCTGCCTTCCAGGTTCAAGTGATTCTCCTGCCTCAGCCTCCCAAGTAGCTGAGATTACAGGCGTGCACCACCATGCCCAGCTAATTTTTGTATTTTAGTAGAGACGGGGTTTCACCATGTTAGCCAGGCTGGTCTCGAACTCTTGACCTCAAGTGACCCACCCACCTCAGCCTCCCAAGGCTAGAAATTTTTATTCTTCAAGGTGTCAGCAGGGCCACACTCCCTCTAAGAGCACTAGTAGAATCTTTCCTTGCCTCTTCCCAGTTTCCGGTAGCTGTTCTTGGCATTTCTTGACTGGCAGCTGTGTCATCTCAATCTCTGCCTTTGTTGTCACATGACCTTCTCCCTGTGCATCTCCGCGTCTGAATTTCTTCTTACAAGGACACCAGTCATATTGAATTAAGGGCCCACCCTACTCCAGGATGACCTCATCTTAACTTGCCTAATTACACCTGCAAGGACCCTATTTCCAAATAAGGTCACATTCCAAGGTATCGGGGGTTAGGACTTCCCCATTATCTCTTTTAATGGGCAGCACAATTTAACCTATAGCAGACACACCTGTCTGGTCATAAAAGTTGCCCTTGAAGAGAAAAATAGAAACAGTACAGTTTAGTTAGCACCTGAGGCTAAGGCTTGCGAGCTACCCTCAGCTCTGAGATGAACGCCTGGATACTAAACTAAAATGTGGCACCTCTCCAGTCCCACCTCTAACACTCTCTCTCCCCTGCTCCATCCACAGATCCCCGTGTTCCTGAAACCTGCCAAGTGCTTTCAGCAGAGGCTGTTCCTTCTGGCTTAAATGCACTTCCATCCCATTCCCATTCATCATCTGGCTGGCCCTACTCAGCCTTGAAGCCTTACAATTTAACAGCACTCACTCTTGGAAGCCTCCCCTGATCCCCGGCTAGATTAGGCATCCCTGTCCCCCCACCATCACTGCTCCCCTGTTGTAGATTTCTGTGGCACCCTGAACTTCCACTTTGCAGCTCTTAACACTGTTATAATCGGCCCTTTTGAATCTGTGTCCCCAGCAGACTGGATGTTACGTGCGAATGGAGTCTTGGACATCGATTCATCTATTTCCTTGGTGCTCATCACATGGGGTGAGCACTCAAAAAATATTTGTGATTGGACAAACAGACAGAGGAATGACTCTTGAAGAGACTGACTTGGAATTTGTCTGGGGAAAAGCCATAGTTCATGTATACTTTCAAGGCTTCCTTCAAGGCTCCAGAGCAAACTTTGTACCATCAGGAAAAGCAGAAAAGAGCTCTAGACCTCAAGGTAAACGCACCTGCCCCTGAATCTTTCCTCTCTCTTGGTTGACCCGAAAAAGCCACTTAACTTAGCTGGACCATGTAGATCCAGGCTCTAAGCCATACTTGGAGTATGGGTGGACCTTCTTCATTTATTAATGAAATGCTCATCTTGCGATGACTGAACTCAAATAGGAATTAGTTTAGAGAAAATACTTTCCTTCCTAGGGCCTTGAGTTTCCCATTTATAACATCCAAAGAAATTTCTAGGACAGCAGTTTCCAAGTTGAGTTTTAAGGAGGTATCTCAGGGGCCACTGTTGTTAGGGAACAGAAGGAAGGGGAGGCCCAGGGGTTGGGACACCAGGCCCCCATGCTCCATGGAACCCAGAATGATTCCACTCTTATCTGCTCATTCATATACTGAGGTTTTGGACAAGATTCTTTTAGAAGGGAGGTTTTATTGCTAAGAGGAAAGTTTTTAAAACGTCAGTCTAGAGAAATGGGCTCTGACTTGGATTTTATGCCCCCATGAAATTAATAAATAGGGTACTGCCTAGAGTTAGCAACTTTTCTTTCCTAGTAAGGACACTAAATAGAAACAATCAGCTGGGTGCGGTGACTCATGCCTGTGGTCCCAGCACTTTGGGAATTGCCCTCTGGACAACTGTTGAAGTCTCTTTTTTAGCCCTGTCCCCACAGGCTGATCTGTCTGTCATCCACCTTAGGAAGCAAAGTGTCTATTGTTCATGCCGGCCTGACCACTCTCTGTCTCTGCCTCTGCCTCTGCAAATGTGGATTCAAGGGGCTGAGCAGCTGCCTTAGTGCCAGTTCGGCTGAAGATACAGCAAGCGGACCAAATAATCTAACAATAATCAGTGTGTTAGTAAGCAGGAACAGCACTGATGAATTATGGCCCCAGCGAGGCATCTGCACCTGTAAATCATGTGGATCACATCACAGTCCAAAACCTGTCTTCTATTTATTTCTAGGGCTTGGATATGGTTTGAGGTGAGAAGAAAAAGTTCGCAGCATCTACGCTGAAATCATAGGTATTCAGAAAATCCTACTAGAGTTTAGCTCCACCTGTCTAGGACAGCTTCTGAACGTGCAGACTACTCCAGCAGGATCAGTGGTTCTTGACCTTGGCTGCATGCTGCAATCACCCAGAGAGCTTTATAAAGTGCTGATCCCCAGACCCTATCCTCCAGGGGCTCTGATGTCACTGGACCGGAGTGCAGCCTAGGAATCGGAATTTTAAAATGCATCCCAGGTGACTCGAATCTGAAAGCAAGGTTGGAAACTACTAGGCAAGAAGCACTTTCTTCTTGTTTCATGGATATTTCGCTGAAAGCCCATGGTGAAAAGGGGGAAAAGAGGGATTCCTGACATTCTCTGAAAGTACATTCTTGAAAAACCAGAAAGAGAAATACTCATCAAACAGGTTCACGCTCCTCTTTCGAATTAATAATCATTCTTATTCCTCCCTGGCCACTCCATGGGGGGAGAAACAAGTGCAAGCATGAATCACAGGTGCCCAACCCACGGACCAGTTGGTATTTATAGGCAGATGTTGCTCTCGCATGCTCAGCATCCCTATTCTGGTAGTTACATCACCCTGGTCTTTGAAAATCCACTCCCCTTGATAGCAACCCAGTTGGTTCAGTGGAATCGATTCACTCCATGGCTTCAAGAGTAGACCAATAACTTGGACCACAACTGGTTAGAGTGACCAGTTCAGGATAAAGACATCTGTGTTCCCATCCACCTAATCAGAGCTAATACTGGACTCTTTTTCTGATATACTTAGAACTGTAAAGATGGAAGTTTGGAGTAGTCAAGAGCTACTATGAAGAGGAAGCCTAACTGGGACTAAAACTCACAAGGAGGAAAGCAAGGCTGTGAGATGAAGAAAGAGAAAGAACATGTGCTCATGACACTGAGCTCCTGGATCCAGCCATTCCTGAAGCCCTTATTCTATGTTCACTTGTATTTGCTGAAACCACCATGTGGTGGGTCTCTGCTTCTTACCTCAGAAAACATTCTGACAAATACAATCTTGGAGGCCTCCATGCCAGGTGCCCCTCTTTTTATAACAATCCTGACTCCTCTGCCCAGTATTTATGGGATTTCCCAAGGGGAAAGAAGTTGGCTAAGAAATCATCTCCTCTCTAAAGACCCCTGAATCCTACCCTCAACCACATACCTGCTCTCAGGATTAAGTTTACACCCATGTAGAGGTCATATTTTTCCTTGCACAAACCTCAGTTTCACAATCTGCCTCGCCACCCAGTGTTCCTGGAAGCAAAATCTCCAACTGTTTGGAAGGGGTTGTGATGAAAGAGTGTGGCCAACCTTAGATCAATGCCTTGGCTTCTCATGAGGGCTAAGCATGAAATGACTTCATCAAATACAGTAAGTGGAGAAGCCTCATCAAAAACCACAGTGCTTGGACTCTTCTTACATTTCCAAATATAGCACTGAAAACAATTATGGTCTTCTGGAATGTGAGTGTGTGTGTGTATGTGTGTGTGTGTTTATGTATGTACAGCTGTCCTTCAGTATCCATAGGGGGTTGGTTCCAGGAGATCCTACATATATCAAAATCCAATATGTTCACATCCCTAATACAAAATGGCATAGTCTGCATATATTAATAAGTTACACAAAGCCTCCTGTATACTCTACGTCATTTGTAGATCACTTATGATACCTGATACAAAGTAAATGTTATGTACATAGTTGTTATTCTTTATTGTTTAGAAAATAATGACAAAAAAATCAGTACATGTTCAGTACAGACACAATCATCCATGCCTTTTCAAATATTTTGGATCTGCAGTTGGTGAAATCCATGGATGTAAAACCCATGGATACAGAGGGCCAGGGGTATTGTCCTGCAAAGTTGAAAATACTTGTTCTTTGGCCCTCTGCAGAAGCAGCAGCTGACCCCATCCAGCTGTTTCTAGCCTATAACACGTAGCATTGGTTCACTGGGTCCTTGTGGCAGCTCTGTGGGGCCGGGAGCATTTACATCATTAGTCCCATTTTATAGATGGACAAACAGACAGGTGAGGTGGCAGTCTAAGGTGACCCTAATGCTCGGGGCTGGGCTGAGGCAGAGCCCCTGCGCTTCCCACCACATCCTGCTGACTCCTAAACCCAGAGAGTCCTGATATGCCCCAGTTTGGGTGCCTGCCGGGGCTGGCACCCTCCTAGAAAGGGCTGCTGCATGACAAGGCGCTGGTTCCTGGGGTTTCCAGAGAACGCTGCAGCCAAAGTCTAGAGGGTTTGGGGTACAGAAGTAATTACTCCAGCTGTAAGCAGGCCAAGGTGTGCCAATTCCCCCCAGGGATCCAGGACCCCAGGCTTGTCACTATGGGGTCAGGATCGAGTTTCTCCTGAAGGGGCATGCCAGTGCCTGCCCTGCAGAGCTCCTTCTCTGGCATCTGCCCCCTCCTTCTCACTCCTCAGTATTTAGCATTGAAGCCCCAGCGTTGCTCCCAAAGAGACAGATGCTCTGACTTCTGAGAGGGGTTAGAGCTCCCTCCCTCCCACAATCCCCCAGCCACCACCTCCAAGTCTTCTCTATCAGCGACAAGGGTTTTTAAGGAATGCAGCGCAGAAGGGCTGCCAGTGTTCATGTGGTTGTGAAGGGTGGGTGATTACAGTCAGGAAGGAGATGGGAGGGAGAAAGAGCCGGGAGAGGCAGAGACGAGATGAGAGACGTGGTGACCAGGAGAAAGAAAGACTGAGAGGGTGGAAGCCATACAGAGAGAGGAGAGAGGAAGACAGGGCCCAAGGAAGAAAATAACAGAAAAACAGACTCAGTTACCCAAACAGACAGAACTTAAAGACAGATGTGAGGGAGAAAGAGAGCAGAGAGAGTAAACACAGGAGGGCAGGTAGGAGGGAGAGAGGAGTGCGGGGGCTGAGTGCCCGCCCACGCCTGCCTGGTCATGCCCTGACTTTTAGCGGAGGGAAGAACTGCTTTAACAGAGGCCTTGAATAGAGCAGCATGGGGCACGATACAACACTTGCCACTTTTATCCCCGGCCAAGAAGAATTTGGCCTGAGATGAAAAGCAGGGTCTCAGATCCTGCCCAGAGGCTGATGGTGCCAAGCCTCAGAGTGCGGGTGTGTGCTAGGGGCCAACAAGGGCCCCGGGTGCCGTGGGTGAGGGGCTGTGGTACGACCACCCGAGGAAGCAGCCTGTTATTTGGAGAAGGAAGACTCTCTCCATTCCAAATGAGTAACAAAGAGGTAAGGTCCCCAGGGTGAAAATCTGAGTTATCAAAGCTTCATCCTAGGAGCATATACACAGCAGGGAGGACAGGCTTCTGTGGCATGTTAGTGATACTGAAGATCAGGAGAGGGGTGAGGAGCACAGTCCTAAGGATGGGAGGAAAGGCTGACCCATCCCTTTTTGTTTTAATTTTTAGTGACAGAGTCATTCTGTCGCCCAGGCTGGAGTGCAGTGGTGTGATCATAGCTCACTGAAGCCTCAATCCTGCTGCCTCAACCTTCTTTTTACTTTTATTCTTTTGTAGAGATGGGGTCTCAAACTCCTGGGCTCAAGCAATCCTGCTTTGGCCTCCCAAAGTACTGAGATTATAGATGTAAACCACCACACTCAACCTAAACCTGTCTTTTTAAAGATAAAAGTTCCAGTTACAAGAATCAGCAAGGGACATTCCATTTATGGCAGGTCCAATGGTCACAAACTGGTGGTTGCCATATATATGTTACATAACCTGTGATGGTTTTTATTAGAAAAAACATTTTAATCCATTGCCAATATTTCTAAAATTGTGAGATTATCTACCAAAATCTAGATGTCTGGCTTCCCTCAGAAAATTTGGATAACGTGATGACACTTTTTCCCCTTCCCATAGAGCAATGACTGACTTGGACTGAGTATTGACTGCCTTCTTTAGAAGTGGGGGAGGAGGTGATCTCCAGTTTGCCACAGTCTTCACCCTTCCCTATCGTCTGACACCAACTGCATCCTTCATCCCTGATGATCCCTAACATCCTCAATCTGGATTCACTAAGTAACCATTGTGCCCCTAGCATGAGGCATTGGGGCTTCATTTATGCCTTCAAAACATACTTGTTCAGGGTCTATGATGTAGCAGGCCCCGAGGATATGGCAGTGAACAGAAAAGATAAGATATTGCCTTTACAGAGCACAGACCTTAATCCTTAGCATTTCATTTCCTACAATCTTCACCATCACCTTGCCAGGAAACTGAGGCCTGAATATTTTCTTATGCTTAGTTAGGTAGGTGCTTATGTTTAGGAGTGTTACTGAAAATATTTCACCACTCTTATGGGGTGGCACAGGCCTAATAGAAACATATCCAACCAATCAAGCCAAGCCAACGAGGAAATATGCTCAGCCAATCAGAATACACATCCAGCCAATCAGAAAATATGCCCAGCCAATCAAAACATACACTCAGTCAATCAGAACACACATCCAAATACATGTTCAACCAATCAGATTGAACAGTGCTACAGGATACACAACAGCTGAATGCCTGCAGTGCCTGTCGGTTTGCTGTCTTACTACGCAGGGATAAAGATACTTGGTCCATCTGAACAATTTCTAGTTTCCAAAGGTGATCATACACCTCCCAACAATCAACAGTATTGTGAGGTAGGCAGATGACATCAATATGCACATTTGCCAGATGAAGAAACCAAGGCTCTGAAATGCTGAGTGATTTAACAAGAGCCATACAGCCAGGGGTAACAGCTGGGAGGAAAATCAAGATTTCCCATCTCCTGGCCCAGAGTTTTGCCTGCATCCTAAAGGGCTTCTAACTAACTCGACTGCAAGATCACTGAGGTCAGGGACTGTATGGTACATTTATTTGACTCCTCCCTGATACTCAGTATTTTATTTTACATTTCAGAAATTCAATCAATACTGATCACTGCATTCAGCTATGGTGTAGGGTGGGGTGATGTCCAGCAGAAACCAATGAAGATTAGACCTGATCTAAATCCAAACACCATACAACAGTATCAACAACCACAACACTTAGGTACTGCTTCCTATGCAGCAGGTATAGTGCTTAGGATCCTTTCATTTCACCCTAATAATCCATGAGAAAGGGATAGGGCGCCCATTTTAAAGATGGAGAACCTGAGGCTGGGAGTTGTTAAGTAATACACGGCAGAGACAAGATCTGAACCCAGGCTTGTCCAACTCTCAACTGCCTGCCTGGCCAAAGCCAGGATGCCATGGCTTTGCCTTGGGAGTGGGGCTGAGTCTCTACTTGGTAGCATGATTAACTCTCCCTAGAAGGCTGTGTGCTTCCTAGACAAGTGTCAGGGGATAGGATAAAAAAGAAACTCCTTTCCAAGAACCACTGGGGAACACAGCCCGACAGAAACAGGGAACTAAAATGGTTTCTGTACAATGGTGGAGACACAGCCTGCTAATTCAGATCATGAACCGATCTGGCCTGGGGTTGGAGGAGTGCTCTTCAAAGCCTTTAAAGACAGGGACCCCACATTAGTCATGCTTGCTCTAGTGAACACTGGTTGTCAGACTCCCCAGCATTCATTCTCTCTTTCAGGCAAATGCCAGGGCTAACACTGAGTGTCAACTTGATTGGATTGAGGGATACAAAATATTAATCCTGGGTGTGTCTGTGTAGGTGCTGCCAAAAGAGATTAACATTTGAGTCAGTGGGATGGGAGAAGGCAGATCCACCCTTAATCTGGTAGGCACAATCTAATCAGCTTCTAGGTAACATAAAGCAGGCAGAAAAATGTGAAAAGGAGAGATGGGCCTAGCCTCGCAGGCTACATCTTTCTTCTATGCTGGATGCTTTTGGCCCTCAAACATACATTCCAAGTTCTTCAGTTTTGAGACTCAGACTGGCTCTCCTTGCTCCTCAGCTTGCAGACAGCCTATTGTGGGACCTTGTGATTGTGTAAGTTAATACTTAACAAACTCCCCTTTATATCTATATATGTATATGTGTGTGTATATATATATGTATATGTATGTGTGTGTATGTGTGTGTGTGTATGTATATCCTATTAGTTCTGTCCTCCTAAGAGAACCCTGACTAATACAGATTTTGGTACTAGAAGTGGTTCTAGAGAAACAGAATATTAAGGATGGAGTTCTTTTGTTGGTTCTGGAGTTTCTGGAGTTGGCTACTTAATATGAACAGGCCCAAAAATGCTAAGGACTCTACTTCTAACAATATGGAGAACACTGATCATCCTTGGCGTGAATGGTTTAGAGAGTTATGCAAAATAAATGCATTTGACACTCCTGATTCACTGCTTATGAGAGGCAAGGAGTTTAGTGACTCTACACATAATAACTTTGAACATATGTGGAGAACCAGGAACATACTGAAGCTGGCTGATTGCTCCTCAATTCAGTAGACAAAGTGATCAAAGAAAATTATAAACTCATAGATTCTGTCTCCCAGCTTTAGAAACTGAGCCTCCAATCTGCTAAGATTTCCCTGAGTGAGAGTCTTATCTCCTGTGGAGAAAGAGCTGAAATTGTGGGAAAACAGACATAAGCTCTTATCATGTGAGTGGCTGACCTGCAACGAAAGAAGCATGCACAGCCTTGCCAGGTGTCTACTGTTAAAGGGAGGACATTGATTGGAAAAGAATGAGACCCTGCAACTTGAAATGGGGATTTGTGGGAGGACGTTGATGAACCTGGGGACACTGAGTTCGTAAACTTTGATGAACCCTTTTTGCCAGGAGGAACAACTTCCCCATCCCTAGTAGTGGCAATATCCCCTCCCTGACCCATGCTTCCATCAGCCTTTCCACCTTTGTCTGAGGAGATAAACCCTGCACTGCCTGAGAGAACAGTCATGACCTCCCCTGAGGCAGTTGGCAGGCAAAATAATGTTGATTCTCCTCAGGAGACACCCCCAACAGCCTGTTTGCTTCTAGACCTATAGCTAGACTCAAGTTATAGCAGGCCCCTGGAGGTGAGGTTGAGAGTGTGACCTATGAGGAGGTACACTACACTCAAAAAGAACGGTTTGAGTTCTCTGATTTATCTAAGTTTGAGTTTATATAAGTTTGAGTTCTCCACAATCGAGAACAGGCATGGGAATGGATATTAAGTGTATGGGATACTGGCAGAAGGAACACAGAGTTGGATCAGGCTGAATGTATTGATTTGACCCACTAAGCAGAAACTCTGCATTTAATGTTACAGCTTAAGGAGTTAAAAAAAAAAAAAAAAGGTTCCAATAGTTTATTTGCTTGGTTAGCTGAAATATGGATTAAAAGATGGCCCACTGTGAGTAAGCTGGAAATGCCTGATCTTCCTTAAGTTTAATGCAGAGGAAGAGATCCAAAGGCTTAGGGAGACGGGGATGGTGGAGTGGATTAGTCACTTTAAACCTACTCATCCCAGCTCGGAGTGTCCAGAAGATATACCCTTGACCAATGCCTTGTGAAACAGATTTGTGAGGGCAGCACCTGCATCTTTGAAGAGCTCTGTAATTGCTTTTCTCTGTATGTCAGATCTAACTGTGGGAACTGCAGTCACTCAACTACAAAATTTAAATACAATGGGAATAATTGGATCACAAAGTGGCAGGGGTCAAGTGGTGGCACTCAACTGTCAAAGGCAAGGTGAACGTAACTACTGTAATAGACTGCAGAGGCAAAGTGGCAATCAGCGTACTCTGACTCTAAGTGAAGTAACTCAGGAATAAAAAACCAAACATTGTATATTCTCACTGATATAGGGGAGCTAAACTATGAGGACGCAAAGCCATAAGAATGATATAGTAGGCATTGGGAACTCAGGGGGCAGTGTGGGGGGTGGTGGTGATGGATTAAAAGACTACAAATATGGTGCAGTGTATACTGCTTGGGTGAAGTGTGCACCAAAATCTCACAAATCCCCACTAAAGAACTTACTCATGTAACCAAATACCACCTGTACCCCAATAGCTTATGGAAAAAATAAAAAGTAACAATAAATTTTTTTAAAAGAATAGTTTGACTCATGTAGAGCTCTGGCTTTGGCTAACTAATTACAGTGTTCCTAGAAGTGAAATTGATAGGAAGCCCTCTGCATTCCTACTTAAATTATACAAACAGAAAACTTCTAGGTTGAATGGACAAAATACTAATTTGGATTATAAAAACAGAATCACAGCCCCTCAATCAATTTCCAGACTTGAGCCAGTTTAGACACAGAACCCCTTGCATGAAGGGGAGGCCATGTCCCTTGAGGAAGGACCCCACTACATTACCAACAATTTATGCAGTGAATCTTTCTCCCATCCTTCCCCAAGGAGACCTCCAGCCTTTTAACAGGGTAACTGTGCACTGGGGAAAGGGAAATGATCAGACATTTCAGGGACTACTGGACACTGGCTCTGAGCTGACGTTCATTCCAGGGGACTAAAACATCACTGTGGTCCTCCAGTTAAAGTAGGAGCTTATGGAGGTCAGGTAATTAATGGAGTTTTAGCTCAGGTCTGACTTACAGTGGGTCCAGTGGGTCTCTGGACTCATCCTGTGGTCATTTCCTTAGTGCCAGAATGCATAATTGGCAAAGACATACTTAGCAGCTGGCAGAACCCTCACATTGGCTCCTGACTGGTAGGACAAGGGCAATTATGGTGGCAAAGGCCAAATGGAGGCTATTATAGCTGCCTCTACCTAGAAAAATAGTAAATCAAAAACAATATCACATCTCTGGAGGGATTGTGAGGATTAGTGCCACCATCAAGGACTTGAAAGACGCAGGGGAGGGGATTCCTACCACATCCCTGTTCAACTCTCCCATTTGGCCTGCACAAAAGACAGATGGATGTTGGAGAATGAGAGTGGATTATCATAAGCTTAACCAAGTGATGACTCCAAGTGCAGCTGCTGTACCAGATGTGGTTTCATTGCTTGAGCAAATTAACACATCTCCTGGTACCTGGTATGCAGCCATTAACTTGGCAAATGCCTTTGTCTCCATTCCTGTCCACAAGGTCCACTAGAAGCAATCTACCTTCAGCTGGCAAGGCCAACAGTATACCTTTACTGTACTACCTCAGGGGTATATCAATTCTCTGGCTTTGTGTCATAATCTTATTTGGAGACACCTTGATTGCTTTTCGCTTCTGCAAGATATCACAGTGGTCCATCACATTGAGGACATTACATTGATTGGATCCAGTGAGCAAAATGTAGCAAACACACTGGACTTATTGGTGAGATATTTGCATGCCAGAGGATGGGAAATAAATTCAACTAAACTTCAGGGACCTTCTATCTCAGTAAAATTTCTAGGGGTCTGGTGGTGTGGGACCTGTCAAGATATTCCTTCTAAGGTAAAGGCTAAGTTGCTGCATTGGTTCCTCCTACAACCAAGAAAGCAGCACAACACCTAGTGGGCCTGTTTGGGTGTTGGAGGCAACACATTCCTCATTTGGGTGTGTTACTCTAGCACATTTATTGAGTGACCGAAAAGGCTGCTAGTTTTGAGTGGGGTCCAGAACACTATAAGGCTCTGCAACAGGTCCAGGCTGCTCTGCCACTTGGGCCGTATGACCCAGCAGATCCATTGGTGCTTGAGCTGTCAGTGGCAGGTAGGGATGCTGTTTGGAGCCTTTGGCAGCCCCCATAGGTGAATCACAGCAGAGGCTTCTAGGATTTTGGAGCAAGGCCCTCATATCTTCTGTAGATAACTACTCTCCTTTTCAGAGACAGCTCTTGGTCTGTTACTGGGCTTTGGTGGAGACTGAACATTTGACAATGGGTCATCAAGTCACCATGCAACCTGAACTGCGGGCCATGAACTGGATGCTTTCTGACCCACTTAGCCATAAAGTGGGTTATGCACAGCAGCATTCCATAATCAAATGGAAGTGGTATATACGTGATCAGGCTCAAGCAGGTCCTGAAGGCACAAGTAAGTTACATGAGGAAGTGGCTCAAATGCCCATGGTCGCCACTCCTGCCACTCTGTCTTCTCTCCCCCTGCCTGCACTGATGGCCTCACAGGGAGTTCCCTATAATCAGTTGACAGAGGAAGAGAAGACTAGGGGCTAGTTCACAGATGATTCTGCATGATACGCAGGCACTACCCGAAAGTGGACAGCTGCAGCACTACAGCCCCTTTCTAGGACATCTCTGAAGGACAGCGGTGAAGGGAAATCTTCCCAGTGGGCAGAACTTCCAGCAGTGCACATGGTTGCGTACTTTGCCTGGAAGGAGAAATGGCCACATGTGTGATTATATACTGATTTGTGGGTTGTAGCCAGTGGTTTGGCTGGATGGCCAGGGACTTGGAAGAAGCATAATTGGAAAATTGGTGACAAAGAAATTTGGGGAAGAGTTATGTGGATGGAACTCTCTGAGTGGTCAAAAACTGTGAAGATATTTATATCCCATGTGAGTGCTCACCAACAGGTGACTTCAGTGGAGGAAGAGTTTAATAATCAAGCGGATAGAATGACCCGTTATGTGGACACCACTCAGCCTCTTTCCCTGACCACCACTGTCATCACCCAATGGGCCTATGAACAAAGTGGCCATGGTGGCAGGGATGGAAGTTACACATGGGCTCAGCAACACAGACTTCCACTCACCAAGGATGACCTGGCCAAAACCACTGCTGAGTGCCCAATTTGCCAGGAGCGGAGACCAACACTGAGCCCTCGATATGGCATCATTCCTTGGGGTGGTCAGCTAGCTACCTGGTGACCAGTTGATTATACTGGACTTTTTCCATCATAGAAAGGGCAGAGGTTTGTCCTCACTGAAATAGACACTTACTCCACACAATGCTTCTGCCAAAACTACCATCCATGAACTCACGGAATGCCTTATCTACCATCATGGTATTCCACACGGCATTGCCTGTGACCAAGGCACTCACTTTACAGCTAAAGTATGGCAGTGGGCTCATGCTCTTGGAATTCACTGGTCTTACCATGCTCCCCATCATCCCAAAGCAGCTGGATTGATAGAACAATGGAATGGCCTTTCGAAGTCACAATTACAATGCCAACGAGGTGACAATACTTTGCAGGGGTCGGGTAAAGTTCTCCAGAAGGCCGTGTATGCTCTGAATCAGTGTCCAATATATGTTACTGTTTCCCCCATAGCCAGGACTCATGGGTCCAGGAACCAAGGGGTGGAGTGGAAGTGGCATCACTCACCATCACCCCTAGTGACCCACTAGCAAAATTTTTGCTTCCTGTTCCTGCAACATTATGTTCTGCTGCCCTAGAGGTGTTAGTTCCAGAGGGAGGAACACTGCCACTGGGAGACACAATGATTCCACTAAACTGGAAGTTAAGATTGCCACCTGGACACTTTCAGCTCCTCCTACCTTTAAGTCAACAGGCTAAGAAGGGAGTTAGTTACGGTATTGGCTGGGGTGATTCACTCAGACTGTCAGATGAAACCAGTCTACTACTCCACAATGGAGGTAAGGAAGAGTATGCATGGAATACAGGAGATCCACGAGGGCATCTCTTAGCATTACCACGCCCTGTGATTAAGGTCGATGGGAAACTACAACTGCCCAATCCAGGCAGGACTACAAATGACACAGACCCTTCAGGAATGAAGGTTTGGTTCACTCCACCAGAAAAAAAAAAACAGAATGTGACTTGCTGAGGCGCCTGCTGAAGGCAAAAGAAATACAGAATGGGTAGTAGAAGCAGGTAATCATCAATACCAGCTACGACCACATGACCAGCTGCAGAAACGAGAACTGTAACTGTCATGCGTATTTCCTCCTTCTTTTGTTAAAAACATGTTTGCACATGTATACACTTGTACTAAGAAAACATATTCATTTTATTTCCTTTTCCATTATCATATGACATAAGATGTATTGACTGCCTATCAGAATTAAGCATTGTTGACTTTGTGTAATAGTATTTGGGTTGGAGATTGGTGTGTTTCTGGTTACGTGAAGGACAGTTGTGTTATGAGGTAATTACGGTCTCACTATTGTCTTTATTTGGAGATTATGTATGATATCAGGAGATGTGTATGGATTCAAGTTGACTTGGGTGTCCTTGTGATGGCTAATACTGAGTGTCAACATGATCGGATTGAGGAATGCAAGGTATTAATCCTGGGTGCATCTGTGTGGGTGTTGCCAAAAGAGATTAACATTTGAGCTAGTGGGCTGGGGAAGGCAGATCCACCCTTAATCTGGTGGGCACAATCTATCAGCTTCCAGTGAATATAAAGCAGGTAGAAAAAATGTGGAAAAGGAGAGACTGGCCTAGCCTCTCAGCCTACATCTTTCCCCCACGCTAGACGCTTCCTGCCCTTGAACATCGGACTCCAAGTTCTTCCGTTCTGGGACTCAGACTGGCTCTCCTTGCTCCTAAGCTTGCAGACGGCCTATTGTAGGACCTTGTGATCATGTAAAGTTAATACTTAATAAACTCCCTTTTTATATAATATATATCCTATTAGTTCTGTCCCTCTAAGAGAACCTTGACTAATACAGCAAAACTCATTTCTAAGCTCATAGGTAAAGATTATAGCCCAGATATTACAGCTATTATATAATATAAAGATATATATAATATATGTAAAATATATAATATATATAAAAAATATATAAAGATTATAGCCCAGATATTATGATATTATAGCTATATCATAGGCCCAGATTAAGTCAAAAAGGGTCCATCCCATTTCTCTGGCTCTGCTAATTGGTTCAGAGATGAGTATACAGCCAAGCCAGTGGATTCAGAGTGAATCTTAGATCTAAGCAATCTTACTCTGCCACTATGGACTGGAATAGGGGAGACTGCTGGGGCCATCTTGCCACCATAGAGAGCATAAAAGTGAAGCCATCTAAAGAAGAGCAGGGCTGAGAGATAGAGACTAAGTCGCAACATGAACAGAGCCCCTAGATATAGCCATATCCGAAGCCTACACAGCCTATGGACCTTTTAATTATAGGTATCAATAAGTTACCTTTATACTTTTTAAAAAAACCACTTAGGTTTGGTTGCCTATCACTTGTAAACATGAATCCCAATCACCATCACCACCATGCAGTGATAAAGAGCTGCTTAATTTTCAACCAACAAAATGGTCTGGGGGCAGTTTTTCTTGGTCACTTGCTTCCCTGGTCAGTTAAGCAGGAAAACCGTCCAAAAACCCAAAGACTGCATCAAAATTCAGAGACTTCAGTTCCTGACTGGGTGAAGCCAAGCCCAGCCAGCCCTGCAGCTCTGGAGGGTAATAAGTAGAATTCTTTGTTCACTGCCATCTAGATCCTGAGCAGCTGAAGGTTCATAGTGCTGGACACAAAGTGAATGCTCAAAAATGTTTACTGTTATCTATTCAAAACTATTTGTGTGTGCTAGCTCCATGCCAGACCCAGTGATGAACAAGACTGACACAGTCACTGCCTTCATGGGACTGATATTAGGGGAATGAGGCATGAAACGAACACTCATGTAAGTACATATATGCCTGCACGTTGTGCTGAATAAGTGCTTCTGAAGAAAAGTACAGAGATGAGAAAAGGTGTAACTGATGTAATAGAATGGCAGGCAATGCTTTCCCAAAGAAATAATAATTCACATGGAAGTGATAATAATGAGTGGGTGTCCCCTACTAGCCTGAGAGTTCACGGCAAGAGAGAGCATAGTTCATTGAAGGAATTCATGTGACGGAGCAGAGAGAGAAAAATGAAGCTAGAGAGAGCACCGGAGCCAGCCAGGGTCTGGCGTGACGTGTTAAGGATCTGGGCTGTAGCTTATGAACAGTGGGAGATCATGGTAGAATCTTAACTTGATCTGGTGTTGAGAGCCAGATTCTCACTTTGGGAGGATTACATCAATGGATTGGAATTGGGTCAAAGTGAATACAAGACGATCCATTTGGAAACTATTAGATCATTTGGACTAGGGTGTTGGTGATGGAGGAGGAGAAGGAAAAAGGTGGAAGGTCAGAAGTCACAGTCTACATCCCACGAACTAAATCTGGCCCTCCGCCTGTTATTGTAAGTAAAGCTCTATTGAAACACAGCCACATCCATTTGTTTTGGCATTGTCTCTGGATGCTTTGTGTTACAATGGCAGAGTTAAGTCATTGTCACAGAGATCATATGGCTTGCAAAATTGGAAATACTTACTATCTGACCTTTTACAGAAAAAGGTTGCTGACCCCTGATTTAGAAGCCTCACTCAACAAGACGTGGAAGATAGGGCACCCTGGAAAAGAAGGGTCAGAGTTCATACCTAAATATAGGCTTATCCAACTGGATAGATGGGCAAGACAGGGCTGCCGGAAGACCAAGCTTACTGGGGAAGAGGGTAAATTTGATTGAAACAGTTCAACCCCCCCACAACCCTACCATTTCACAAAAATGAGGTCCGGCCAAGTTATGTACAGAAAGAGCATGCAACTTGGTGTCTGAAGGCATTATGGTTTTTAGTCTTGCCTTTGATGCACTATGTAACTTCCAGCCAGGAATTTTCCCCTCTTGGAATGTCAGTTTCCTCATCCACAGAATGGGGATGCAGGGGCGTACATAAGGAATACAAATGCCTAGTGTACACTGCACAGTTCTATAGAAAGGTTACTTCTTGCTTTGAAATCAGCTGATGCTCAAAAGCGGAGTTACTGGGACAAAGGCAGTAACAGTCAGACATAGGTCCCGATGAGGGGGAACGGCATTGCCCACTCTGACAGCGTGTACCTGACCGAGGATCAGGACTTAACTCCAACAGACACAAATGGCACCCCTGGTTTCTAACGCCAACCACTTACCTACCAATTTTGGTTGCCACAATTCCTGGTGAGAGCAATCATAACAAAAGGTCTGAGGTGGTCTATTGCATGCTGAGCCCAAACTGTTTTTTGCTAAGGCAAGAAGTACACAATGTGTAGGCAGGAACAAGAGAAGACTGATGATGAGAACCCGGAAGTTGCCTCTTATGGAACATACACACCCACACATGCTACACACACATATGCATAGCTCATGCCCACAGGCTTCAGCAGCCCTCCGTACACACAGAAAGTGTCACCATTTAAACAAAGACACGGCTAACTTCCTTTGAACTTCCACCAGCTTGTTGATGAGCACTTTGAGTAGCAGCAGAGAATGCTGTTCTGCAACCCTCTTGACATAATGGCGAGAGCCACTGGTTGGGCATCAGGAGACTCAGGTTCAAGCCTCAGCTCTATAGCCCTGGGCAAGTCCTTTCCACTCTCTGGCCTCAGTTTCCCCATCTGTAAAGTGAGGGACTGGACTCAGTGATTTCTGAGGTCTTTTCCAGTTCTGTCATCTATCCTAGAACAGAGATTAAAAATTGAAAGCCCCCAAACAAAATATAACCCGCAAACCTGTGGAGTTATCCAGCATGGGCTTATATTGTGTCAAAGGGCGTCTAATTGGTTGCTAACATTTTTTAAATGGGAGAGTTCTTGTAAAAGTCAGGATCTCCAACTTATGGAAAAAATCAAACAATCTGGCAGCACTGGGCCCACATCTCCACAGGGCCACAGCTGCTGGAGCCGGAGAGCAGCTGTCCATGCCTCACCTCTTTCTTCTCTCTCCCACATCAGACTGCTTCACTTTTCAGGTACTTCTCAGAACCCGGCAGGTATCTCAGAGAACAAGCCCTGTTCCAGCTGGCATTTAAGGTGACACTAAGACTCTGAATAGGTACTGACTTGCCATGATTATACAGATTGGCCCTGGTACCACCTTTTCTTATTTTTGTTTGGAAAATGAGGAGGAGGTCTGCACTGGTTTCCTAGGGCTGCTATAATGAAATACCAAAAACTGGTGGCTTCAAACAAGACAGGTTTATTCTCTCACTGTGCTAGAGGCCAGAAGTCCAAGATCAAGTGGGTTCTTAGTTCTCAAAGCAGGGTTGGCTCTTCCTGGAGGCTCTGAAGGAGAGCATGTCCTCATGCCTCTCTCTCAGCTTCCGGTGGCTCCATCAATCCTCAGCATTCCTTGGCTTGTAGACACATCGCTCCAATCTCTGCCCCCATCTTCACCTGGTGCCATCCTGGTATCCCTGTCCGTATTTCCCTCTTCTTAAAAGGACACCAGTCATACCAGACTAAGGCCCATCCTAATGACTTCATTTTAACTCGATCACACCTGCCAATACCCTATTTCCAAATAAGGAGACATTCACAGGTGTCTGGGGTAGGATTTGGGCACGTCTTTTTGGGGCCACAATTCAACCCATAACAAGGCTGAATTTAATGTATATAGGATATATACATTAAACAGGAGTGGAAATGAACACACAAAACAAGAGGTTGAAAACTTCCTTGAAACATAAAGATATTTAATAGATACATCTGCAAATGAATCCTGACAATTTGACACATGTGCAGTAAGGCAAATTGCTTACATCCAGGCTTTATCTTCTGTGTTAATTTCTTGCACATTGAGAGAAACTTACATCTGGAATAACTCCCCTCCCATCAAAGAGAAGCACCAGGAAGGCTGAGGACTGGGCTCCCAGCTTCCTGGAAATTCACAGGACAGGTGTGCAGGGCACAGAAGGACCCTCAGTCTCCTGATGCCACACAGTGGACTTTTCTATAAAGACGTGATATACTAAGAAAGATACAACACCACTTATGTAGGCATCCTGCCAAGGACGTCTAGCCTGAGTCCAGCCAGGAGGAAACATCGGCAGACCCAAATTGAGAGACATTCTATAACTGACCCCTCCTCTTCAAAGATGCCAAAGTCATACACAACAAAGAAAAAGGCCAAGAAACTGTTCTAGCTTGCACAACACCTAAACACAATATGTGACCTTAGATTCAATCCTGTACCCGAAAATAAAAATTGCTCTAAAGGATACTATTGGGGTGATCGTTGAAATTGCAGTCTGGCAAGATGAAAATACTGATTCAATGTCAAGTTTACTGAAATTGGTAACTCTATGTGGTTATGTAAGAGAGTATGCAGCCTGGTCCCAAATGGTTCAGAAAAACTAGAGAGAGAAAGAGAAAGAGAGAGAGAAAAAAGCAAATGTAAGAAAATGTTAAAAACCGCTGAATCTAAGTAAAGAAGGGCACAGAAGTCCCCTGTGTTGTTCTTGCAACTTTTCTATAAATTTGAAATTACTTCAAAATGAAAGCTTTAAAAAAATGGTCACGTAACCCAGGGATTCTGAAATGCCAGCCTGGAGAGCTTGTGAAAACTCAGATTTCTGGACCTCTCCCCAGAACTTCTGATTCAACAGGGCTGGAGGGGAAGAGCAAGAATCTGCATTTCTAATGAGCTGTGGGATGCTGCTGCTGCTGCTGACGGTGGTCTGGAACACACTTTGAGAACCCCTGATACAACCTCGTTTAAATTGTGACTGTGACCATCAAAATAACTAGGCAGAAAGAGTTAAGCTGGCTGCTTCTGGGAAGCAGGATTGAGGGGGTGGGGGACAGTGCAAGAGATCAGTGCTTTTCTTTAGGAATGTTCTGTAGCATTTTGTTTATTTCCAGGTTTATATATTATAATGCCTGCAAAGCATCCATATCCTGCCTGGTGTGTAGCAGGTGGTCGGCACCCATTAAAAAGCTGCTGGAGCCTGAGTTTCTAAGAGATGGCAGGCAACGTGGTGCCTCCTGTGCTTGCTGAGTCCCTGAGGGAAGAGGAGATACCAGCACCAACCCCAGCACTTCCATTTGCTCATTCTTGGGGAGCAAAGTCCTTTGGGTAACTCCAATAGGATATATACTTTCCCCTTGGAATTGGCACCACTAAGTCAGGTCAGACCCAAACTGTTCAACATATCTTCCAATTCTGAGACAAGATTGCGGTTCAGCCAGCAAACTTCTGTCAAGACACGAGCCTCTCCTCTGTCTCTTCTGGGAGGTAATGAACCTTGGCCTTAAGCCTCATTAAACCCCATTATATAATCACCCCCATCCTGAGTCTCTTTATAACCCTTCCAGTGGCTGCTTTCTTGGGAGCAGGCAGCTCAGCTCCATCAGTCTTCATTGCTACCTGCTGCCTTCCTCGACAAACTACGCTTCTGATTCAGCGTCAAGGTACACACAAGGCCAGGGTATCAAAGGAGGGTCAACTCTCTCTTAGCTTGTCCCCAGGACAAAGAGCAGGAGTTGCTTAGAGAGAGATGAGCAGAGGGCCTGCCGTCTTTCAAGACACCTCATGAAGGACAATATTTCATAAGACCCAGTCTTTGTGGTCCAGCTGGTGCCACTATGACCAAGATGGGGAAGTTCTGGAACCATCAATCACTTGCTCCCCTTCGTAGCTGCTGCCCTGAAGTGTTTGGCCCCTATGGGCAGCTAATAAAGAAACACCCAGAAAACTGCAGGTGGCAAAATTACTATGTCATTCCTCATCTTCCACGAGAGATGTCCAGGATAAATGAGTGGCGGGAGCTGCCTGCAGCTTGTCATTCTGGCTACTTTCTGCAACTGCCTGGCCCCTACGGGGATGGCTGCAACCTGAGACAACAGATCCCTAGGATAAAACAACAGAGGATAGGAGGAGCAGCAAACGGTTGGTCAATATGGGTGATGCTTTCTTTTTCTTTTTCTTTTTTCTTTTCTCTTCTTTTTTTTTTTTTTTTTGAAACAGAGTCTTGCTCTTGTTGCCCATGCTGGAGTGCAATGGCGCGATCTTGGCTCACTGCAACCTCTACCTCCCAGGTTCAGATTCTCCTGCCTCAGCCTCCCGAGTAGCTGGGATTACAGGCGTCCGCGGCCACATCCGGCTAATTTTAGTATTTTTCATTTTTGTATTTTAATTTTATATTTTTAGTAGAGACAGAATTTCACCATGTTGGCCAGGCTGGTCTCGAACTCCTGACCTCACATGATCTGCCCGCCTTAGCCTCCCAAAGTTCTGGGATTACAGGGGTGAGCCACTGTGCCCAGCATGGGTGCTGCTTTCTAAGTGAGCCCAGCACACTAACAAAAAGGCATCCTTTGAGCAAGGCTGTCACCCACAACACGCTCCACCAGCAATGCAAGGGCTTCGGAGAGAAAACCTAAGCATGTTCAGTTCCTTACACGATGAACAAGGAAGTTTTAATAATGATGACATTGCAATTTCATACCCTAGCATTTTGAGTGGAGGGTTCAAAAGGACTGTAAACTTCACCTCTCTCCTGGCCTTGTGACCTTGGGCCAACTGCTTAAACTCTCTCAGCCCCAGTTTCTTCATCTGTAAAATGGGGATAATAGTAGTACCTACCTTATAGAGGATGATGGAGCTTAAATGACATAATAAAAGCAAATTGCTTTGTCCCATGCCTGGGACATTGTCAACACGATACGCGCCAATTGCTATTATGACCATCGTTTTCATCATTGTTACAAACCACTTCATCATGTAACATACAGCAATAGCTCCCAAAGTCACCCTTTATTGAGACTCAGCGCTCTAAGTACCAGTCCGCATGCTAGGGAATGTACATGCACTTCACGTTTTACCCTCACTGCATCATTGCTGGGTGGAAAACAGACTGAAGAAGTGAAATGATTTTCCCAGTGACTTAACAGCATCTAGTTGCTTTAAACCCGAAGTCACTTCCACCAGCTGGTAACGAATGATGGCAATCATTCCTTCCATCTAGGTGGCACTCTTTAATTCTAAAGTAGCCTTTCTTTAGGAGATTTAAGACAGCCTGACCTCCATCCACTGGGATCAGAAATAGACTACAAGGAGACCACAAGCTTGTAGATTGGTGGACTAAAGATGGTCCATGGTGAAGGACACCTAACCAAACCACCAGAGCATGGTGGCTCACCCAAATACAATGCAGAGTAAATACAGCAAGGATGGAGAGGTAAGTCCACTGCTCTCTATTTCTCTGGGAAGCAGGTTCATTTGAGTCAGGATCTCCCATGGTGAACAGAAGCATCTGATGTCTTTCATTCTAGCCCTGCTTGATGAGGCTCTGAACCCCAAGGGCTGGTGAACCTCGGAGACAGATTCCTCCATCAGCAAAAGCTCCTGCCACTCCCCTCCCTCCCTGTCCCCACTTGCCACTCCCAGACCAGAGGAGTAGGGTAAGTCCCAAGAAGGTGACATCCTTCTCACAGCTCACTCAAGGTGGCTGGGCACCCTGAGGTTGTGAGGTTCGGCCATGCTACAACCAGATCTGCCTAACGCCATCCCCAAGTGTTACCATCATGAGGTAACAAGATGGCGTGTCACCACCCTTCAAAGCACAGACCAGAGCTAGAGCCGACAGTGACAAACAGGCAGACAAACTGAGCCTGGCAGGGGTGTAGCCCCAGGGGCTCCCTTGGCTGGATCAACAGGAGGAATGCGGCCACCAGGGCCCAAAGGCAGGGAGTTCTCCTGAAATTCATGGTGGCAGGGGAATGGGAACCATTACAAATAAGGAGGAGCTGGCACCTGGTAGCTGTGTTCTCCCAACCCCAAGCCCCACCCAGAGTCCCCAAAACCAGCATTCTGAAAGAGTCAAAGGTTTGCCTAGAAACACTCAGTGGGTAGACCTCAGAGTCACTGAAATGGACCCTCAGGAGTACATCCCCCTGGGGAAACTGAGACCCAGATAGAGAAAGGAACTTGCTGCATTGAACTTCAACTCTGTAGGCTAGATTGGATCTGGATTCACAAGGGACCCCATGGACAAGATCATGCACCATTTTGAGCCTCAGTTTCTTGATCTGTAACATGGGAATTTTAGCACCTGCCTCACAGACTGGGGTGAGTCTTACCTGAAACAGTGCAGCTGATACACCAGGCAGAGACAGAGGCCACACAGGTAACTGGCAGCAGCACTGAGATTCCAACAGAGAGCATCTTAGTTCCCAAACTGCAACCTGCCCACCACACCGGGCTGCCTCTGTTTCTGTTACTTATTAGAATCAACAGACAGGGAAGTGGTCCCTAGGATTTCAGCCAGCATTTGGGTTACACACTCATTCTTCCACTGAGACTCAAATGCTATCTTTCTTCTTTCTGGGAGATCAGAGAGCAACTTCTTTGCATGCAAGCACCAAGACTGTCCCAGGGGTAGTTGTGCTCCTGGTGCCTCTCAGTGCTGGGAGCTGCCTTTTAATTATGGACTTTGTTCCTGTCCACAGGCAAGCAGCAGAAAAGGTTTTCCTCTTTGGTGGAGACCAGGGCAGAAACGAAAAGTTAGAAGCCACAGTGAATCCTCAAAAACTCTTTGGTACAGACAGGGGCTCAAATGTTTGAGTCTGTTTTTTCAAGCAGGAGGGAGATGTTTTTACTTTGGCCAAAACTAAAGTGCAGAGCAGTGGTCAAACCCCTGGAGGGGGCCATGCTGACATTCGCTCATAGGATGGCGATGACCAAGGACAGATGGCTGCTAGAGGCAGCCACCCAGAGTCATGCCAAGGTAAATGCCAAGCACTCTTAGGGCCATGGGGAAGTTGGCAGGGGGGGTAAACTGCAAGGCATTTAGCCATAGAAGCCCCAGATTAACCATCAGACCACAGGCTGTAAATGCTTCAAGAATAAATCATCATCATAAAAGCCACCATTTATTAGGCACCTGCTGTGTGCTGGGAACTATGCAGAAGGCTTGGCATGCAGGAACTTATCTAATCCTCGCCACCATGTACAAGATGAACCTCTTATTATCCCCATTTTACAGCTGAGGAAACCGGTTCAGAGGCTTTGAACTCACTTTAGGTCATGCACAATTGCTTAAAAGTAGAATAACTGGGGTTCAAACCCAGGTATCTCTTCCTGGCTGTGACATCTACCTCATCTGGCTATCGCTACACACTGGACATGTCACTATCTCTCCTGTTCCTCATTGACGCTCATGCAGCCACTCTCTTTGACTACCATGCAGGCCCACCCTCATGAAGGGTGCTCTTTCTGGCAGTGATTTCTCTGGACAAATTTAATAAATTGGCCTTCCGGTGTGGACCTGTGAGTAGTGGGTGCTATTTTAGTTTGCTAGATTTGGAGCCTGCCTAGCCTGGGCAGTGAGACAAGGCAGTCTCTGGACCATCTCCTGACTGATATCCACATGGATCATCAGTCCATACCTTCAGCTGATTCCTACCATGGATGCGCCATATATACCTGTGGGCTATAAACCAAGCTCACCATTTGGCCCCAGCCTAACCATCTAGGTGGATGTTGGATATTACATGTGCCTTTTTTTCCAGGCATGGAATTAATAGATCTTGTCGAATTCTTAAAGTGTAAGAACCCTTAGGTAAAAGTAATGAACAGAACCCCACATTTAGAGAAAGCATTCTGCTGGGTATTTAAGGGGTCATGGTTGTCAAATGATGTGTGATGTGTCAGAAAGAAACGAATTCAAATCCCAGCTCAAATCCTCAACAGCTGTGTGACTTTGAGCAAGTTCTTTGATGTCCCTGGGCCTCAGTTTCCCCTTCTGTACAGTGGGAACAACCCATCTGCACGAGGGATTGCTGCAACAACTAGATGAGACCCTCCCTGTGAGTGATGAGCACGTATCAATGCTCAGTGAACATGTCTTATCATTTCTCAGAGCAACAACACAACGTGCACAGCCTGTGGCTGAATTAAGGGCCAGGGGTTATTCTTCCACATTCTCAGAGCCCTTCCTTCTCTTGAGCAACCAATCAATAAAAGCTGCTGTCTTGGCTGGAGGACTGGCTGGGTTTTATTCAGGGGGTCTGACCACATCTGTGCCTGTTCAGCAAATCGGGCCTCTGGGTAGAGAAGATTAAACACCTTCTGAAACCTCAGATCTCCATCCTCAGAAAGTTCCATTTCCGCTCCAAGTAATAACCACTCTGTCTCCAGCAGAAATTCGTAAGAACAGAAAGTAAACCACTCCAGGCCATGCTCAACCCCATTTGAACCCAAATACATCTTTGAGATGTAAAGGTTACATGTGTTGACCCGAGTGGGGGAAAAAAAGGCAAAACTTAATCATAGATGCCTTAGCCATAGCGGCCAAGAAAAATCCTGTAATCAGGCAGCTGAGAGACGGCAGGGAGGAGGGAGAGAGAGGGCAGGTGCTTCCCTGAATGCCTGCTTGCTTTCCTCTATCGTTCCTTCACACCTGAGACCAATGACAACAGCCAGTCAACCTCCCCAGCGTCAATTATGTGCCCCCTCCAAAACCATCCAAATGGGCGTGAGTGGCATAGGCAGATGGGGGGACCATGGGCAGAGGATGGATGAAGCTCTATCAGTGAGCATTTCACAAGCCCCTGAGATAAAGAAAAGAGAGTTTGCACCTGGCGCAGAGGATAGGAGGTGCTGGGGAGAAGGAGGTGGCACAGCCAGCGTCCCCAGTGCAGCCCAGTGGGTGACTTACTTGCAGAGAAGTTGGCCTCAGTGTGAACAGGAGGGGTGGAAGGCAGGAAAGGTGCGTGTCCCACAAAGAAGGAGCGGAGGGAGCGCTCGGACAGCAGCGGGGAGCGCTGCTGGGAGGGGATGTTTTCGCAGCTGCCTACGCTGCTGTGGATCTTGAGGTTCAAGGGTTTGCTCTTCTTCTTGGCTCTGAAAGGGAGACAGAAAAAGAGGAAAAGGAAGTATATCCATAGGTGCACAAAGTTACAGCCGTGAAGCCCAGCCTTGTGTTTCCCATGAGGGGTCCAGAACCCACAGGGAGAAATCAGAAGAGCCCATAGGCTTTCAGGCAGAGACGCAAGGGCTGGGCAAAAAGGGTTTGCCTCTCACCTCTAGGTCCCTCTAAGAAGCTCATTCTACACTGGGGCACAAGCAAACATTTCAGCCATTCTTTTTTGCCCAGCTCCCTAGAGACGCTCTAGAGAGCCAGGGTTCAAGTTCAGCTTCCAGCTCCAATCCCAACCCGTGACCAAGCTGCCCATCAGCTATTTGACAGAAACAGCAAATCTCAGGCTGTCCTCAAGTGAGTCTAGATCTGTGCCAAGGTGGCATTCACCATCTATATGTTTAATCCCCAAATCCACTGCCTTTCCTCCAGGTAACAATAATTAGTGCACTTCTGTAGATGTTAAGCCTGATGACTTTCAGGAGATCTAAGTAGATTAAGCCTTTGGTAGGACCCCAGCGCCTCTTCTGGAAATGCTTCCTCTTGGTCAGGACTTCTGATGCTGGCCTCCTTCTTCCCAGCCCACCCACAGCTCTCTCTGGTTCTTGGTCTATTGCCTACCAGGAGCCTCAGACAGTGCCCACCTTAGGAGTTCAGGAGGGAGGGTGCTCCCCCAAATCACAGGCTGGATCCTATGCTGTGCCTCACAGGCAGCTGCAAGGGATCAGAAGTGTGTTATAGAGAAGGGACCCTGGGTGCCCCCGCCCTTCATCGCTGTGCCTACCATAGCAGCGTTGCTGGAGGAGAGCAGGTGCAACTTGTAGGAATTACTCTATCTTGGGGCTGGACCCCCCAGATTCAAATACTGGTCTTGCCACCCCTGGGTGAGTCCATTAAACCTCTCAAGCCTCAGTTGTCTTGCCTACAAGGGTCCTTCTTTGGAGAATTGTGGAGAGGATTAAACAATGCAGGTAAGTGAATTAATACGAAGTATAAACATGAATTGTTACTATTATTATATTATGAAGATCTGTCTGATAGTTCCTTCAGAAGAACGAATCTGCAGCTAAAACCAAGTGAAAGCTTCTGGGAAGTTTGGTTTCACTCTTGGGGACTCTTCAAGACTCAGGAGATTGAATGATATTCTTGTAGACTCTATGCCCAGCAAAGTGAGTCACGTAGAGCAGCAACTTAAATATTTGTTGAAGGATCTCTAAATGGTAAAAGGAAGGAAGGTAAAGAGGAGCTCTCCCAGGGACTCTTCAGCTCATGGCCTTTGATCCATGGCCGGTTATGGATTCATTCAAGAGAAGAGAGAGGGATGATGTCTGATCTCAATCCTACACACAGGCACTGGCCTCACCCCACCAGCAGGTAAGCATCTGCCTTCTGCCTACAACATGGTGCATTCATGGCGTTCCCTTACACAGAATCGTAAAGGTAAGGAAATGTATAGGTAGCTCACCAAAATGGGTAATGGTATGATATTTAAACAATTAATTAATAGAAAAGCGTTATGAGTGCTAGTAGCCATCAGAGTTAAGCTTATGACACAACTTGAAACTATCAAAAAGAAATACAATGTATACAGAAGGCTGAGACTAACTGTGCCCTCAAGAATGGAGGTCACAGCCTGGGCATTTCTTAGTATAGAGGTACCCTGTCCAATAACACAGCTACTTGTCCACGTGAGCACTTGAATTGTGGCAAGGCTTGACTGAAACAGGCTTAGAATGAAAAAAAAAGGACAATACCTTACTAACAATATTTTTTGTATGCATCAAATGTTTGGGTTAAATAAAATACATTGCTAAAATTTTAAAAAAAAATTAAAAGAGGGCTGAGTACAGTGTCTCACCTCTGTAATCCCAGCACTTCGGGAGGCCAACGTGCGAGAATAGCTTGAGGCTAGGAGTTTGAGACCAGTCTAGGCAACATAGCAAGACCCTGTCTGTATAAAAAACTTAAAAATTAGCCAGGCGTCAAGGTATATGCCTGTAGTCCCAGCTACTCAGCAGGCTGAGGTGGGAGGATCACTAAAGACCAGGAGTTTGAGGCTGTAGCGAGCTACGATTGTACCACTACACTCCAGCCTGGGTGACGTAGTGAGACCCTGTCTCTAAAATAATAATAATGATAATAATAAAATTTAAAAATTATAACAAAAGTGAGGGCCTTGGCAATTATTCACAGTCAGATGCTGAAATAAATAAATAAATAAATCCCAGGGTATTTAAGATTCTTTTTGAATTGTTTCTTTTTTACTTGCCAACAGTTTCTTAGGAGGTGAAATTATTCCATTTCCAACAGGACCTCTCACACTGAGAAAAAGATGGAAAGGAGACAGTAAAAACAAGGACTCCAGCCAGGTGCTGATTAAGCTTTGATCTGAAACTGAGAGATACATCTCTGAAATTATAAGCATAAAACATAGACATTAAAGATTTTTCAGCTTTATCAAACAGGAGGCTTAATCATCACAGTAATAGCAACAGCAGCTACTGTTACTGCTGCCTTCATGTGAGTGCCAACCGTCTCCTAGGGACTGTATCAAGTGCTTTTCATATATGACCCACTTGCCATAGTAACCTTAGGTGGGAGACGGTGTTATTACCCTCTCTCCACTGATGAGGACACCAAAGCCATGAGGAGAGAAGACATATGGGGAAGGTGATGCCAGCCCTGAAACCAGGTAGTGTGGCACCAGGGTGCATCTCTCAACTGCACTCACACCAGACCCTGCCTGTCAGTCCCAACCCCTGAGAAGTTTGATTTGGGACATGCTTAGGTCAGAGGCACTGGAGTGGCCAAGAAACTGAGCCCCAAATCTTCAACTTTTGCTTCACCCACCTCTTTTCTTGGAACCCTTTCACCAGAACCACCCAGAAACCCCATGTGGATATTTCCCTTTGCCCGCCTCTCTCCAGCACTGAGCCCTTTTGCTCTGGTGTAACTAAAGAGAAGAATGCTGTAAAGAGGAAGGAGACGGGGCAGGGACCCTGGAGAGTCCCTGTTGAGTGGCCCCCACGGAATGGCAAAGCTGCCCCTTACAGAGTGTTTCTACTGTTTCTCTCCCTCCTCCACCTGCTGAACCCTACACATACTCCATGGTACAGTTCAAATGTTACCATGCGTAAAGTGTCCTCACTAAGGACACTTTATTGAGATTGAGACTAAGGACACATCACTTATTGAGATAAGCGTATCTCAATAAGGGTTAGTTGGACAGAAGGGTGGATAAAAAGATGGATGGATAGAAGAATGGAAAGAAGAAAGGAAGGGTGAAAAAGTGGAAGGATGGAATTGATGAAGGACAGAGAGGATGGGAGGATGGGAACACAGATAAAAGGAAGGGAGGAAGGGGAAGGAAGATGAAAGAATGAAAGGACAAATGGATGGAATAAAAGTGAAAATAGGAAGATGGAAGAATAGATGAAGAAGGAAGGATGGAAAAGGGAAGAATGGTAGGATGAAAAAATGGATAGAAAAAAGGGCAGAAGAGAGAATAGGAGTAAAAGAAAATGAGAGAATACATGGCTATTGGACCAGAGTAGGGTGAAGAGAAATCCTTTTTTGCTTCCTACCCATCAAGGAAGTCTTCGTGGACAGGATGTGAGGTTCATGTTTTCTATCTACCCTCATTACCAAGGGATGGTCAGAGGGGGAAAAAACAGACAGAAATGACTATTTCTGATGACTGTGACCATGTACTTAAGATTTAGTGAATATTTTGCAGTATATCCCACAGATGCAATTAAAAACAACATTGTCTCCCATGATCTTTGTAGGACATTAGATATCTGTCACACAGATGTCTCATCTGGAAAAGAGGTGGCATAAAACCATGGAAAAGGAAGCCCCATCTTTCTAGGGCTGTATCAGACCTGGGTGGACCATGGTGCTTTCTGGATGGGCCAGCAAGTCAGGGCTCCCTGACAAGGTAAGCTGTGCCGAGGGCTGGGCTGAGCCAAGGCTGCACGTCTATATTAGGGAAAGACACCCAGCTCCAGGTCATCACTCATGCTTAGGAAAAGGCATTTGTTTCCCAAGTACAGGAAAAGACTCTTCCACTGTTGGAATCTGAGGAAATTCTTCCCATTTTTCAGATGCCCAATTTACATAGAGTGTCAGAACTAAAAGGATCCTGAGAAATCCTACACTGTTGTTGAATGAGTTCATCACTCTCCCTCTCTAGCCCCATCGTTCTGGTCCAAGCCACCACATTCCTCTCTCACCTGGGCTGCCGCTGCCTCCTCGCTGGAATCCCAGACTCACTTTTATTTGGTTTTGTTTTTGCTTTTTTGTTACATTAAGGTGAAATTCACATAACGTAAAATTCACCATTTTAAATTGAATTGTTCAGTAGCATTAAGCTCATTCATAATATTGGAAGACTTCAATTTCTATCTAGTTCTAAATGCTCACCACTTCAAAAGGAAAGCCTTTACCATTAGTCCCTCCCATTTCCCCTTTCCTCCAGCCCCTGGCAACCATCAGTCAGCTTTTTCTTTCTATGGATTTGCCTATTCTGGATATTGCATATAAATGGAATCCTACAAGTCTTTTGTGCCTGGCTTTTTCACTCAACACAATGTTTTTGAGGTTCATCCATGTTACAGCACGGATTAGCACTACATGCCTTTTCATGGTTGAGTAATTGGATCCCACTCTGGATTCTTGACAATGTATTCTCCATCCAGCAAAGTGAGGCTTTAAAAAGTATATGTTATATCATGTCACTCCTCTGCTTAAAGCCCCACAAAGCTTTCCCATTGTTTCCTCCTCCTGTGGTCTATAAAAGCTTCTTAGGACCTTCCATGCCCACCCTCCAACTTCTTGTGCCATCTTGGACTCTAGCTGCTCTGGTCATCCTTCTGGTCCTTGATCACACCAAATTCTCTACCTCAGGGCCTTTGCACATGCTGTTCCTGCTGCCTGGGACATTATTCCCCATTCTGTTTGTTAGTGGTATGTTACTCATCCTTAAGGTACAATTTCCTTAGAGATGGCATCCTTAACTCCCAAACCAGCCAGATCTCCTGGTTACACCTGCTCCCGGCACTGCCTGCTTTCTCTTCTTAGAATGCATCCCAGCTAGAATTCTGTATTTATTTATGTGGTTACCAGAGGAATGTCTGTCTCCCCTAGGGCCTGTGCCCATCACACAGAAAGGGCCTCTATCCTCAACATTTAGTGTAAGGCAGGGACCCAAAAGCTGAGTGTACAGATGCTCACCCTAGCCCACGTATCCCATCTCAAGCAAGGACGATGCGGCATCTTCTATTTGGGGGAAATTCTAAAAGAATGTGACCCAGTCTCCATCTGCAAGTCAGAAGGGCTGGTTTAGCAGCATCTTCCCAGTTAATTCCCAAGTATGGGCTCTTCAAGGACAGAAACACAATTTCTTTTTCTTCCTGACAATCTTTTGTGAGCCCCTGGCCACCTTTGTTATAGGTCTGGCTGGTGGTTGCACATTCAGAAAACTGAATCGATACCCGTTTACCAGCCCACCTCTCCCTGGCTTCATCACAGAGATCATCAAGGGAAGCCCCAAACTGATGTTTAGTCTTTGCACCATTTCCTCTTCCCAAAGTGTGCTGGGGTCTGAGTTAAACAGAGCGGCTGGCTCACATGGCCTCAGCTTCCTTGAGCGTATGGTTGTGTCCCCTTGAACTCAAAAGCCTTCACCCAGCCAAATCCCTCAGCATCTCATTAACTGTGTCTGGAGCATCTGGCCCAGCCAATTGGGAGGAAATGGCAGGGCTGGGAACCAGACACGTTCCTCATAAGCCTGCTTTGAGGACGGGCAAGAACACACAATCTTGCAGACCACTCTGTACAGCAAAATGCTAATCCAGTAACCATTTCCCCAAACAGGAAAAATGCCCTCTGGTCTTACACAGGGCTATGCTATATGAGCTGCCCCATCAAACTGGCCCTTTTAAATCCTTTGCCGTTGGGCTGATCCAGTGATCCAAGAGGAGGCCTCCAGGAAAGACCCTTTTCAAAATCAAAGAATGCACAATGTTCTGGGGTGGCAGAGCTTACCAGCCCTTGGCTCAGCTGCTCAGAGCCCAGGAAAGGAAGCTGTTTGGAAAAGCAAAGCCCCATGAAGTCTAACACCAAGGGGATATTCACTGAGAATCTGCTCTGTTCTTGGCCACAGGCGACAGCTCTCATTTCTGGCTGGAGCGCTCCCCAAGCATCGTATTAATCAGCCAGGGCCCTGGCAAAAAGGGGGCATGGACAAGCCAGTAAAATAGCACAAGCTGCATTTCCCTACGTGTGGAGGAATACGCAGTCCGTTTAGAGGAGACATGGATGCATCTTTTTGCATTTTAATAGTTAAAATTCAAGAAATAGAATTTGCATGTCAAATACATAATTTCATAGCAATTATTTTCTATATGCAAAAGATACTAAGAAGGAGAAAAGAAGGGGAGGAGGAGGAGAAAAGAAGGGGAGGAGGAGGAGAAAGAAGAAAGAGAAAAAGGAAGACAAAGTAGAAAAAGAAAAAGTGAAAAGAAGACAAAGGAGGAGGAGAAGATGTTGGCTAAAAAAAGTTAAGTAAACTATAGTATAGATCCCACCCAAATGACTAAAAATAGACTGACAGTTACAAATGTTGACAAAGATATAAGGCAACCAGAATTCCCCTAAAATCCTGGTGGGAGTGTAAATTGGTACAACCGTTTTTGAAAAATGACTTGGCAGTATCTACCAAAGCTGAAAGTAAGCTCTAATCCAACAATTTTACTCCCAGGCACGTACCTAACCAAAATGAATGCCCATGTCCGCAAAAAAGACCTTCATACAAATGTTCATGGCAGCATTATTCATATGGTCAAACAAACACTGGGAACATTTCAATAGCCATCAATAGTAGAAGGGATAAATAAGTCATAGTGTACAAACACTGTGACTTGAATTCTCAAACACACAACATCTGAGAATGACACTGACAAGTGAAGGAGGGTGCCCATCATCAGGATAGGATGATGATGCCAGGCCTGGGAGGCATGAATCCTTCCTCGAAGAAGGGAGCATACAACAACATCTTCAAAGGCATCCAGAGAAAAGGTGTGCAAGGAATACCTGGCAGAAGTGCCCCTTCTCTCCACACTGCGTTTTTGGTCTTAAGACATTCTCTTGGTTCTCACCATCAATGCATGTTATGGGCTGAATTTTGTCCCCCTCAAGTTCCTATGTTGAAGTCCTAACCTCTAGGACTTCAGAATGCGGCTGTATTTGGAGACGGGGCCTTTAAAGAGATGATTAAGCTTAAATGACATCATCAGAGAGAGCCCTAAGACAAAGAGAGAGGCCTGAGGAGAAACCAACCCTGCCGACACCTCAATCTTGGACTTCCAGCCTCTAGAACTGTGAGAAAATACATTTCCATTGGTTAAGCCCCCCAGTCGGCGGTATTTTGTTATAGCAGCCCTAGCAGACTAATACAGTACACTCGTCTCAAGGGATTCTTTGGCAACATAACTAGGACAAGAAAAATACCTACCACTTTTTATGGGATAGTTACCAGGAGCCACACACAGGACTGGCCACTTCATGTTATTCTTTTTCTAGCGGTGTCTGAATTTCTTCATTTGCTCTCTATCTCTGCCAACTAGAATACGAGCTCCATCTCAATCTTGCTTAGTAATGTTGTCTCCAAGGCCTAGGAAAATGCCTGGCACACAGCATGTACTCCAAACCTATACTTTGGATGAATGTACAAGTGAATATTAACATCAAGCCGTGCAGGCAGTTCCATCTTACAGTTCATCTTACAGATGAAGAAACTGAGTCCCGAAAGTATTGAGCTTCATGTTTTTGTTTTCTTTTATGAGACAGAGTCTTGCTCTGTTGCCCAGGCTGGAGTGCAGTGGCATATCTTTGCTCACTGCAATCTCCACCTCCTGGGTTTGAGCCATTCTTCTGCCTCAGCCTCCCAAACAGCTAAGGTTACAGGTGTGCACCACCAAGCCCAGCTAATGTTTATTTTTCTGTATTTTTAGTAGAGATGGGGTTTCACCATATTGGCCAGGCTGGTCTTGAACTCCTGACCTCAAGTGATCCACCCACCTCAGCCTCCCAAAGTGCTAGGATTACAGGCATGGGCCATCGCCTGTAATCCTAGTACTGAGCTTCTAACCCAATTTGTGCAGATCCAGAGCCCAGGCTCCCACAACTACATAAGTCTCCATCCCACTCTGGTGCCAGGAAGAGGATATCCCCCCACACCCCCTACCAAACATCCTCATGTACTAGAAGTTAGGATTCAGGGGCTCTCTGGGTGATACCTACATGGCTTCCTCCTCACTATGACCCACGACCTTGACCACAAGGAGATTTGGGCTGAAGAACAGACTGAAGAAGCAAAGGAGTTTTTCTCCAGGTACAAAACAGAACTGCTGAGGTACCCAAAAGGTGTTACCTACATCTGTCCTCGCAAACCAAGCTCCCATGACACAGGATCTGGCCTGGGAGGAACATGGTTCCCTTAGGGTCATGGGATCTGTTTGGGGGTAATGCAGCTCTCAGAGAGTGATCCAAGTAACACCCAAGGGACCTCTGTAGTGCAAAGGCAGGTTTTCTGTGGGTGAGGACAATGGACAACGTGATGATGTGGGCAGCAGGGACTGAACGCCGAATGGCCCTGGATGATGGTCCTGCTCCCTTGTACCAGCTGTGTGGTCTTAGGCAAGTCACTTCTCCTTTCTGGGCCTGTCTCCTTATTTCTCAGAGAGGGATATCGCCCAAGTGTGGTGATGGTCACATGAGACAAAATCTGCTGAGGGGTCTGCAAGGGGTGGGGCATTGCATCGATGGGAGATGCTGGCATCATCCTCTGGGCATGAATCTGTATTGTTTCTGGTAAATTTCCTACTTCATGAAGGCACATGGCCTAAACTCTGTTTCCCCTGTCTCCTTTCACCTTGAACCTGCTCTGGCTCAGCTTCTCTGTGCCTTCACTCTCCTCAGACCCAGTACCGTCTTCTCTCCACGTATCCTTAAAGGATGAACTCAAGTCTGAGCTTCTTTGAATCTTCCAGAACCATCCAACTTTAGGTTGCTATCACCAGCACTCCATGTGCATCAGCACCATGCATTGAGCATTTCCTATGGTCCAGGTATCAGCTCTCCATGTGCATTAAGGTACTAGAGTTATACCCATTTCATAGATGGGGCAACTGAAGTTCCAAGAAGTTATGCAGCACTTGGTTAAAAATTCAGCACACACCAACCAAGCACACTCTAAGTGTGATGCACTGTGTTCTTATACTTCAGGGGTCAAAAGGGAAATAGAAAGCAACCCTGACAACCCATTGTCAGCAACCCTGATTTGTACATCACATCTGCACCAGCAGAGACTTGGTCATGAAGGAGGAGTCTGTTTGACACCTGCTATAAGGCTATGGGTGTCTCAAGACACAACAGAAATCTCAAATCAAAAGTGATTAACCAGTACCTGATTCACCGAGAGTAGGTCACTCATGCTGTCTTTTAGCCCATCTGTGTGTGTAGAACTCAAGAATTCCTGGGTTGTGGCTAGGACATGGTTCTCCCTTGGTTCTCAGGAAGATTGCCTGGTGGTTTGAACTGGGCAGCTCTAAGCCAGGTTCTTCTAGAACAGGGGTTGGTAAACCATGGGCCAGCCAATGGCCAGATCCAGCCCTCACCTTGTTTTGGTAAATAAAGTTTTCTTGGAATACAGAAATGCCCATTCATTTATATACTGTCTATGGTTTATTTTGCCTGACAATAGCAGGTTTAGTTGTGACAGAGTTGGCATAACCCCAAGCTGAAATATTGATTATCTGACTCTTTATGGAACAAATTTGCTGATCTCTCTTCTAGACTATCTGTCCACAGATGTTAGCCAAGAGCAAACTTTTAAGAGAGCCTGCTTTAAGGGTCTGCTTGGGATTTATTTTCCCTCAAGGTACAGCTTCTCTCTTGACCTTCTGTGTCTACATAATGAACATTCTCTATTCCTGTTCACTTTTCTCCCCATATCCCTGAATTGTATGCCACCGTGACTGCATTATGGGGAGGGAAGTGAATAGGAACGTTCTTTAGTGATCAGTATAAATCCCTTTGTCTAAATCTCTGCTGTTCTACACAGATATTAACATTTTAATTAAAGCAAGACAAAATTAAAAATTCTCCTCTTCAGCCATTACATTCACAATTCAAATGCTCAAAAGCTACATATAGCTAGTGGTTCCTGCACTGGACAAAGCAGATAGAAAACATCATTTCCAACATTTCTTTTGGACACGGCTGCTCTAAACAATCCCTGCCCCCAGTATTGAAGGGTGAGATGATCCATTGTTCTGCAATTAGATCATTTGCTCCGTCTCCTCTCTCTCTCCCTTCCTGACTCCTCTGCAAGTCTGGTTTTCACACCCCTCCCAACAATAGTGAAATTAACTGTGCTTAGCAAAACACTGGAAGCAGCCAAAATAGGCATTATAGTGGACTGGCGGATTAAATTATGGTAATTCCATTTGATAGAAACTATGTAGGTGTTAAAAAAGAATCTGGAGAGACAGCACACCAACATTTATTATAAAGTGAAAGTGGGAGGAGAAATAAAACAATAAATATGGTAATTGGATTCCAGCAATGAAGGAGGCAGACAAGAGCTATACTTTCCTTGGGCTTACAATCTGATGGGGGAATACAGATAAACAGATAGCAACAAGGAAATGCTACCTAAGAATAAGAGCTACCACCAGGCGTGGTGGCTCCAGCCTGTAATCCCAGCACTTTGGGAGACCGAGGTGAGCAGATCCCTTGAGCTGAGGAGTTTGAGACCAGCCTGGGTAAGATGACAAAACCCCGACTCTACCAAAAGTACAAAACTTAGCCAGACATGGTGGTGTGCACCTGTAGTCCCAGCTACTAGGGAGGCTGAAGTGGGAGGATCGTCGGAGCCCAGGAGGTGGAGGTCGCAGTGAGACAAGATCATGCCATTGCACTCCAGCCTAGGCGACAAGGCCAGACCCAGTCTCAAAAATAAATAAATAAATAAATAACAATGATAAGAGCTTCTAAATCGAGAATTAAAATCCAGTGATGTGGTAGTGAGTAACTGGGTGGGAAGGCAGAGCTGGCATTTTAGCTGAGACCTGAATGTTAAGGAGAAGCTGATTTGAAGAAAGAAAGATCAGTCAGTGAGGCAGGGGGAATGTTGCAGAGTTTACAGAGGCGACTCAAGGCCAGGACAGGGAACCTCAGAGTGAGTGATGATGAGAGGGGCAAGAGTGAGGTCAGGAGGCAGCAGGGCCAGATCACTGCGGGTCCTTGTCAGGAGGTGGGGTTTTCTTCTGAGAGCCTTGGGAGGCTGTTGGGGGACTTTAAGAAGGGAGATAATGGAATTGGATTCTGCTTTTAAAATATCACTTTTAAGTCTTTAATCCATCTTGAGTTAATTTTTGTATAAGATGTAAGGAAGGGGTCCAGTTTCATTTTTCTGCATAGGGCTAGCCACTTCTCCCAGAACCATTTACTAAATAGGGAGAAACAGAAACCCTTTTACACTGTTGGCAGGAATGCAAACTAATTCAACCATTGTGGAAGATGGTGTGGCAATTCCTCAAAGATCTAGAACCAGAAGTATCATTTAATCCAGCAATCCCATTACTGGGTGTTCTATTATAAAGACACATGCACACATACATTCACTGCAGAACACTATTCACAATAGCAAAGATATAGGATCAACCCAAATGTCCATCAGTGATAGGCTGGATAAAGAAAATGTGGTACACAAACAACATGGAATACTATGCAGCCATAAAAAGGAATCAGATCATGTCCTTTGCAGGGACATGGACTGAGCTGGAAGCCATCATTCTCAGCAAATTAATGGAGGAACAGAAAACTAAACACCACACGTTGTCACTTATAAGTAGGAGCTGAACAATGAGAACATGTAGATGCAGGGAGGGGACAACACACACTGGGGCCTGTTGGGAGGGCAGGGGGAAAGAGAACATTAGGATAAACAGCTAATGCATGCAGGGCTTAATACCTAGGTGATGAGTTGACAGGTGCAGCAAACCACCATGGCACACATTTACCTATGTAACAAACCTGCACATCCTGCACATGCACCGCAGAACTTTTAAAATAAGATCACTTTGTCAGATATGTAGAGAGTTGACCATGGTGGCAACAAGAATGGAATCAGGGGATCTGGAAAGGAGGGTGTCGGAATCACGCACGCAAGAGAGAACGGTGGCTTGGAGCACGGTGGAGGTCATGAGGGTGGAGGGAGCGGACTCAACTGGGACACGGCTCTCCCAGGACTTGCCAGCAGTTTCAACGTGTTGGGGGTGAGAGGCAGAGGAGTCAGATGCCTCCTAAGTTGAAGCTTCACATAGATGCACTGTCTTAGATACACATACTTATGTATCAACATTTTCTGGAAAGACAGGCAAGAGGCAGTTGGCAGGTGAGGGCTGTGGATTTGGGGAGTAGATACTTTGTTACTTTTAGGTTTGTCTCTGCCATTTGAATTTAGTAACAAGCATTCTTTTATAAGAATAAAACACAATTTTTTGTTATAGTAGTCATATATTAAAAGTATATGACATGTACTAATTTTTTTAGCCTGGAATGTTTTCTTTTTTTGTCAAAGGAAAAAAATTCTAGAAAACAGAAAAACAGACATTAAATAACAAGATCAACTGCTATTTAATATTTCAATGATGTTTCCTTATTTTTTCAAGAAGTTACACATTGAAGATCAAATTTGAGATGGATTTTTGTTTCCTAAATGGCTGCTGTAAGTCAGCTGGTAACTGGTATCTTGGATTTAGATGGCAAATATGAAAATGTAGTTGTGTATAAATTCCTAGAAATAAAACACATATATACTATACCTACATAAATGTATATATTATACATATATGTGAACATTTACACCTGAGAAATACGCAAGACGTTCTAAAAACAAGATAGTGCTTAATTTAGAGATAAAACTTCACTCAGTGACAAATCATCTCTTGATACCTAACAGACCTTCTACCAAAGCTTGATTTGAAGAACCAATGAAATGTTCCTTAAACGCATCTTCCCCTCTTGCCACTGCTTCAGATACAGGGCAAGAGAGGAATAAAGAAAGAGAGAGGAAAGGAAAGATGACCTGATGCAGAGGTTGCCAAATCTTTTCTACAAAGGGCCAGAGAGGAAATATCTTTGGCTTTGCAAGTCACATGCTCTACTGCAACTCTCCAACTCTGACTTTGTAGCAGAAACTCAGTTACAGACAATGTGTAAGTGAACAGGTATGACCATGTTCCAATAAAGCTATTTGCAAAAACAGGCAATGGGCTGAACTTGGCCCTTGGGCTAGATAGTGGGCTGGGTAGTTTGCCAACCACTGTTCTAATAGGATCTAGACTTACACGAAAGTAGGGAAGTGAAAACAAAACACTGAGAGTAGTCTCTGAACCCCACTTTCCATCACCGGCTCCCCTGGAGCCCTCATCTCTGCCACTGGGACTTTATCTGGTGTCTCTCCTTTCCTCATCCTTACCCACCCCTCCTGGGATGAGTTGGGTCTCCTCCATAGCTCTGATCACAGTTTTGAGGTACACATTGATTTTTCTGATGATTTGATGAGTATGGGTCTCTCCCTCTGGTTTGGGAGTGCTGGAAAGGCAGGGGTTGTGTTCAACTTCTTTCTGGCTCCCAGCACCCAGTGCAAAGCCTGGCATATAGTAACAGCTCCATAAAAACAGTTTAAACAAATGCGTGCAAGTCCAAGCATTTCACTGCACTATTACATGAACGCCATGGGCTTTCCATGGAAATAAGCGGGGAGGGGGCAGCACTCCAGTGGAGCCAATTTTCTTCGATGCCATGAGAAAGGCAAGGCCGGCACCCACCCTATACATATTTTTCCAATAGGAAGCATTTACTGCATAAAGTGGCTATGTGGGGTTTAGCTGGCAGGAAAGGTAAGTGCCTGTACTAGCCCACCTGGGGGAGGGAATTCCAATTCTCATACAAATGCCTATGTCAGCACCAAGGTCCCTCTGCCTGAGATGCCAGGGGCCAGGCACTGTGCTCAGGACACATTATCTTATTTGGGTTTGGAGCAGTTATGACTTCCATTTTGCAGTTAAGGTTACTGGCATTCCCAATAATTAATGTATGCAGATCACAATTCAGTACAGGCTGGAATGTGATGGCAGTTCTGGCTGTTTTCAAAGACAGTTCCTAATCGCTCTATTAATTCTACCATAAGAGTTGATCACATATATTCCCATTTTACACGAGGTATCTGTGCAAACAGGAACTTCACCAGGTTGTCAACTTAAGGGTTAGCCAGGGAGAATCAATCTTGGACTTGCAATCTGCGAGGGGAGGGGTAGAGGCTGGTCTCAGCCAGTTCTTTAACTGGACACAGACAATGTTGCCTCTGCCCCATGGAATAATCCAGAAGCCCATGGCTCCCTATTCCGGTGAAGACCCACTGCTCAGCACAGCCCAGCCTCCTCCACCATCCCCTGAGCTCATTCAAACAGCGACCCGGACTCTGCCTCTTAGCCCTGATCTGTGTTGGCATCCAGGCCCGTTGATTTTCCTGCATCCCTGTGATTAGTGACTAATCTTATTTTTTTGTTCCTCAACCCATAAATCAGTTACAGACCAAATATTTACACAGGCCATCATTTCCGACTGAACCAGAGCTCATGACAGCCCTCATTATTAAAAAGGATGACTGATTTTGGGCAAAGATTTCAAGGCCATGTGGCTGGATGTTTTCTTTTAGGCTTCCTTCCTCCTCCCCTTGCCTGAAGAAAAGACAATTTCCAAGATAAATTGATGCAGAGGTCTGCTCTCGCTGTCTCCCCGGGGCTGATGGGATGTGGGCAGGCTTCCGTCAACCCAATAAGTGATGCTCCCTGGAGAAATGGCCAGTGCTAGCTTCTTCCCACATCTCCTGGCCTCCCTCTGGGGCCAAAGAGCAGAACAGGGAGTCATTTGACTCACAAACATTCTACGAAATCAGAGGCTTTAAAGAAGACAGCAGAGGGGAGGGGCCCAGAAGAGGAAATAGCTGCACCACATGACTCATGGGGCAGGGAGTGGTTTGGCCTGTCCAGGCACCCCACCCCTGGGCCCCCCACAAGAGGCCACATGTTGAGTGGATAAGATCACTGAATGGAGAAGCAGGAGGTTGAATTCCTGACCTAGCTCTGTTGTTACCTAAGTTACCTTGGACTTTGATGCTGATTCCCCTCCTGTAAAAAGCAAAGGTTTGCTGAAGGTCCCTTTCTATGCCTTTTTTCTTGGTCCTAATTATGACAGCTGCCATTAATTTAACCCTTACTACATGCCTGGCTTTGTGCTAAGCATTTTAGAGGCATCAGCTCATTTTATTCTTTTTTCTCTTTTTTTGAGACAGAGTCTTGTTCTGTCACCCAGGCTGGAGTGCAGTAGTGCAATCACGGCTCACTGCAGCCTCAATCTCCTGGGTTCAAACCATCCTCCTGTCTCGGTCTCCTAAGTAGCTGGGGCCACAGGCACACACCACCACACTTGGCTAATTTTTTTTTTTTTTTTTTTTTTTAGCAGAGATGAGGTCTCACTACGTTGCCTAGGCTGGTCTTGAACTCCTGGGTTCAAGTGATCCTCCCGCCTTGGTCTTCCAAAGTGCTGAGATTACAGGCATGAGCCACCATGCCTGGCCTCATTTTATCCTTTATGATGGGATCTGTCATCTATAGATGAAGAAACAGAGGATCAGAGAGGCTAGGTGACTTACCTAAGGTCACATGGCATATAAGGGGCAGAGCCAGGATTTGAACCTGGTTCTATCTGACTCCGAAGGTCTTAATCCCATAATATATCACAGACTCCTTAGGACCTGGATTTGCTTGGAACACCTTCGAAAAAAGCTTACTGTCATCTGGATTCTCAACATTCTAGCATCTCCATAGGAAAGCACCCAGAGTCAGTGTCAGCAAACAGAGCATTGATCATTGTCTACTCAGGTGGTAAGCCAGTAAAGACCCTTCTCTATGTAAGCAGGAGGTCAGCTGGAAATATTTTACTCAAGGAAACTGATTGTTTTGCCACCTATGGAATATTTCACAGATGCTTCCTTTATCCTGGGAAAAAATAAACGGAGAGTGAATCCTTACAAACATGCCTAAATTGGAACATACTTCAATCTATGATGCTATGGGATCCACAGTGAAATCCATCCATCAGAGCCCAAGAGACAGATAACAAACAGCATCTACCAGTTCCTGAGGGCTTGGAGAAGACTCAGAAGATGCTGGGGCTGCCTGGCTGGGTGCCCGGGGCCAGTTGCTTAACCTCAGTGAGCTCTCAGCTTCCTCGCTTGTAAAGTGAGGGGCTTAGAGCAATTCATCCTTAAAAGCTTATCCACCCTCAAAGTTGTGATTCTGTGATGCTGCTCCCTCTTCTCTAGGCTTTCAGCATGCCCTTGAGAAGGTCAGAATCTGTGTGGCTTCAGGTCTTCTTATTTATACAACGGGATAACCTCTCCTGCCTCTTTGTCTGCCCTTGCTTCTGTGGGGGCAAATGAGTCAGTGTGAGCTCAGCAGAAAGCCCAATTAAACACCAGCAAGTATGATCCCACCAGTGTGGAATTTCCAATAACTCAGTCGTGGCTCTCCTACAGTGACTCCAAGAAACAAAGTCTGAAACCCTTTCTCCACAAGAGTTTGAAGAACTGTTGCCTGAAATTAGTGGGTTTCTTCACAGCCAGGCTTTTGATGTGCTTTCAACTTTTGCATCCAGCATGAACTTGTTAGGGCAGAAAATTTGCTTATTTGGGATCAAACAGTATAGAGGGTGGGCTTGCTGCAAATTGTCACTTAACATGTTCATCTATGTAATTATTCCTGCTCAGCTGGACTCAGAGATTTCAACATCTGAGCCAATAGCCTGTACTGCTGGCTTGCAGAGGACACTGGTATTGTGACCATCCAGCATTCACTCCACTCCACCTTGGGGAATTCTCTCTCCCACTCCATGAACAACTTTATTGGGGATGTCATGTAGGGGACACTGCCTTCCCCTAACTCACCAGGTGCCAATCAGACCAATCAGACCAATCTGACTCTCTCTGGGGAATATGAATCTTGAACGGTATGACACAAGGTGGAAAAGAATATTTGAAGTTCAGTTTAATCTAGTGTTGGCTCCTCCCAAAATCAAGTCATTCCTGCTACTTAAAACCCAAAGACACCTGGATCCTGCGCCTTTCTGAGCCTGGGTCTCCAGCTTTCCTGTCAATCCTGAGAGTTATCCCATAATATCCCAAACAAGTCATTTTCAGCCTAAGCTTGCTAGAGTTGGCTCCTGTTGTTTGCAACCAAAGGCCTCATCTTTAATGTATTCTGAGACATCTAAAGCTGAATATCCCTTTAACAAAAGGTCTATTGGCTAGGCGTGGTGGCTCATGCCTGTAATCCCAACACTTTGGGAGGCTGAGGTGGGTGAATCATTTGAGATAAGAAGTTTGAGACCAGCCTGACCAACATGGCGAAACCCTGTCTCTACTAAAAAATACAAAAATTAGCCAGGTGTGGTGGCGGACACCTGTAATTCCAGCTACTCGGGAGGCTGAGGCAGGAGACTCGCTTGAACCTGGAAGGCGGAGGTTACAGTGAACCATCACACCACTGCACTCCAGCCTGGGTGACAGAGCGAGACCTTGTCTCAGAAAAAAAACAAAACTATTGATTTTTTTTCACTAAGTCAAACTAAGTACCCTCAACTCCGACATTTCTCAAGTCCTTTAGGGGGGAGTCCAGAAATCTGCATTTTATCACTTTCCAAAGATCACTTCAAGCTCCCCAGAACCACTCCTCTGCATCATAATTCTACATCGATGACATCAGCCAGCGTCCAGTTGGCAGGTTTGACACCGGCTGATGCTCTGGAGCAAAATACTTTCCACATGCTAGTGTCTGCTCAGGCCCTCCCGGAACCAGACTCCAAGGCCTGCAAGTTTAGTCCATAGAAGCTCGATTAGGGTTCCAGTGTGCCAAAAGCAAGGAGAAAATGTACTGCCAAAGGGCACTCCCCAGGATGGCGTAGGGATACAGCCGCATAAGCCATGGAGTCATTGCTGCTGTAAGTTTTGAGGACGACTCAGATTCCTCCATCTTCCCCACTGGAAAAGTCCACAGTGTTTATGTCAAACTCTAGACAGACACCCCAGTGACAGCCCAACTGATCCCCTTCTTTCCTTCTCTCCTCCCTTCCTTTTTCCTTCCTTGCAAATGACACATGCATTACACACATAGTAGGTATTTTTATTGTAAAAGATTCACACACACAGTCAAATTTGGAAGTTGCTCCAACCCCCTTCCTCTCACTGTCTGTCTCAGTGTAAACTCTTCTAGCTCTTTGGTGACCATAACTACCTTATATGAACATACAATGAATATGTCCAAACATTAAATAAATGTACGTATACATATTTATGTTTATATTTATTTCTCTTTGTAGAAATAAGATCATACTATATGTGCTGTTTGGTAGTTTGTTGTCTTCAGAAATCAATGTATCTTGGAGTTTTAAATATCTGTTTGTGTAGACAGGGGTCATCCACCAAAGGCCGTGCCAGGTGCAGCAAAGCAGAAGATGTCTTAATAACAGAGTGATTGAATAAAAATATGATACATCCATATTATAGATCACTATTTAGTCATTAAAAGGAATGCGGTAGTTCTACAGCAGGGGTCAAAAAACTTTCTCTGTAAAGGGCCAGATAGTAAATATTACAGGCTTTGCAGGCCATGCAGTCTCCATTGCAACTACTCAATTCTGCCTTTACAAAAGCAGTCCTGGGAATTATATAAACAAATGGCTGTGGCTGTATATTAATAATACTTTATTTACAAAAACAGTCAGCAAGCCAGATTTGGCCCAGGGAGGCATGGGTGGACGACCCCTGGTCTACACAAACAGATGTTTAAAACTCCAAGACACATTGATTTGTGAAGAAAATCAACTGCGTAACAACACATATAGTATAATCAGATTTATGCAAATAGAAATAAATATAAATATGTATACATGCATTTATATAATCTTTGGACGTGTTTATATTGATACGAGGTAGTTATGGTCACAGAAAAAGAGCTAGAAGGGTTTATACTGAGAAAGACAGTGAGAGGAAGGGGGTTGGGGGAACTTAATTTGACTATGTGTGTGAATCTTTTACAGTGAAAATGCCTACCATGTGCATAATGCACGTGTAATTTGGAAGGAAGGAAAAAGGAAGGCAGGAAAGAATGAAGAAAGATGGAAAAGAGAAAGAGAAGGAAGGAAAGAATGAATGGAGGGAGGGAGGGAAGGAGGGAAGAAGACAGAAAGCTGTGTTCCAATAAAACTTTATTTACGGTTGTTGATCCAAGATGGCCGCTTAGGAGGAACTCGGGAATGCAGCTCCGAGAGAAAGCACAGAGGGTGAGTGGACGCCGTATTTCCAGACTGATTTTTACTGCCCACAGACCAGGAGATTCACACGCAGAGAAGCCACACGGGTCGCCAGCGCCGCTGGCGCCGCTGGCTTGAACGGCGCAGCCGCTGGGCCGGCACCCTGAGGCAACGGCTCACTGTACAAAGTGAGAGAGTCTGAGTCCCCTATAAGCCAGCAAGGGGAGCTGAAACGGGGAGCCAGGCCAGCGCCACGAATCTCAGAGCCGCGGCTTTAGCCAACGCAGCGGCTCCGGAGGCAGATCAGAAGAGACGGTGTCCCCTCTTACCCAGCAAGAAGACCTGAAACACAACTGAAACCGGGACGGTCCAGCTCTGTGGAGGAGGGGCGTTCTCCATAGGCACCCTGCTGTTCCCAGGGCAATATACCAAGGCAATCCGCCACTACAGAGACTCCGTCACTACAGAGGCGGGCCAACATAGCGGAAGCAGTTCTAACTACACCCAGAAGTTCACACGGAAGCTGGGTGGAGCCCACAGCAGCTTAGCGAAGCCTCTGCAACCTGAGTGTGACTAGGCTGCCACCTTGTGGGCAGGGAAAACAGCAACCGCACAGGGGAACATCATAAAACCGTAAATCCCTGGGACAGAACACCTGGGGGGAAGAGCAGGGGGTTTATGAGTTCTACCACAGCAGACTTAAAATTACCAAAATCAGAAAGACAACAACTACAAAGTCAACAGGTGGATAAATCCACAAAGATGGGAAGAAACCAGCGCAAAAAGGATGAAAACACCCAAAACCAGAACACTTCTCCTCCTACGAGGGATCACAACTCCTCACCAGCAAGGGAACAAGACTGGATGGAGAATGAGTGTGATGAAATGACAGAATCAGCTTTCAGAAAGTGGATAATAAGAAACTTCCGTGAGCTAAAAGAACATGTTCTAACCCAATGCAAATAAACTAAGAACCTTGACAAAAGACTTGACGAAATGCTAACAAGAATGGACAACTTAGAGAGGAATATGAGCGAATTGATGGAGCTGAAAAACACAACACGAGAACTTCGTGAAGCATGCACAAGTTTCAATAGCCGAATTGACCAAGCAGAAGAAAGGATATCAGAGGTCGAAGATCAACTCAATGAAATAAAACGAGAAGGCAAGATTAGAGAAAACAGGGTAAAAAGGAATGAACAAAGTCAACAAGAAATATGGGACTATGTGAAAAGACCTAATCTACGTTTGATAGGTGTACCTGAATGTGACGAAGAGAATGCATCCAAGCTGGAAAATACTCTTCAGGATATTATCCAGGAAAACTTCCCCAACCTAACAAGACAGGCCAAGATTCAAGTCCAGGAAATACAGAGAACACCACAAAGATACTCCTCTAGAAGAGCAACCCCAAGACACATAATCATCAGATTCACCAGGGTTGAAATGAAGGAGAAAATACTAAGGGCAGCCAGAGAGAAAGGTCGGGTTACCCACAAAGGAAGCCCATCAGACTCACAGCAGATCTCTCAGCAGAAACCCTACAGGCCAGAAGAGAGTGGGGGCCGATATTCAACATACTTAAGGAAAAGAACTTTCAACCCAGAATTTCGTATCCAGCCAAACTAAGCTTCATAAGTGAAGGAAAAATAAAATCCTTTGTGAACAAGCAAGAACTCAGAGAGTTCATCACCACCAGACCAGCTCTACAAGAGCTCTTGAAGGAGGCACTACACATAGAAAAGAACAACCAGTACCAGCCACTCCAAAAACACACGAAAAGGTAAAGAGCATCAACACAATGAAGAATCTGCATCAACCAAAGGGCAAAACAGCCACCTAGCACCAAAATGACAGGATCCAATTCACACATAACAATATTAACCCTAAATGTAAACGGACTAAATGCCCCAATCAAAAGACACAGACTGGCAAATTGGATAAAAAGCCAAAACCCATCAGTGTGCTGTATCCAGGAAACCCATCTCGCATGCAAGGATACACAAAGGCTCAAAATAAAGGGATGGAGGAAGATTTACCAAGCAAATGGAGAGCAAAAAAAAGCAGGAGTTGCAATTCTCATCTCTGATAAAATAGACTTTAAAGCAACAAAGATCAAAAGAGACAAAGAAGGACATTACATAATGGTAAAAGGATCAATGCAGCAAGAAGAGCTAACGATCCTAAATATATATGCACCTAATACAGGAGCACCCAGATACATAAGGCAAGTTCTTAAAGACTTACAAAGAGACTTAGACTCCCACACAATAATAGTGGGAGACTTCAACACACCATTGTCAATATTAGACAGATCAACGAGACAGAAAATTAACAAGGATATCCAGGACTTGAACTCAGACCTGGAACAAGCAAACCTAATAGACATTTACAGAACTCTCCACCCCAAATCCACAGAATATACATTCTTCTCAGCACCACATCACACCTACTCTAAAATTGACCACATAATTGGAAGTAAATCACTCCTCAGCAAATGCAAAAGAACGGAAACCATAACAAACAGTCTCTCAGACCACAGTGCAATCAAGTTAGAACTCAGAATTCAGAAACTAACCCAGAACCGCACAGCCTCATGGAAAATGAACAACTTTCTCCTGAATGTTGACTGGATAAACAATGAAATGAAGGCAGAAATAAAGACGTTCTTCGAAACCAACGAGAATGAAGACACCACATACCAGAATCTCTGGGACACATTTAAAGCAGTCTCTAGAGGAAAATATATAGCAATAAGTGCCCACATGAGAAGAAAGGAGAGATCTAAAATTGACACCCTATCATCAAAATTGAAAGAGCTAGAGGAGCAAGATCAAAAAAACTCAAAACCTAGCAGAAGACAAGAAATAACTAAGATCAAAGCAGAATTGAAGGAGATAGAGACACGAAAAACCCTTCAAAAAATCAATAAATCCAGGAGCTGGTTTTTTGAAAAGATCAACAAAATAGACAGACCACTAGCCAGACTAATAAAAAAGAAAAGAGAGAATAATCAAATAGATGCAATAAAAAATGACAAAGGGGATATCACCACAGATTCCACAGAAATTCAAACCATCATCAGAGATTATTACAAACAACTCTATGCACATAAATTAGAAAACCTGGAGGAAATGGATAAATTCCTGGACAGCTGCCTCCTCCCAAGCCTAAACCAGGAAGAAGCTGAAACCCTGAATAGACCAATAACAAGGTCTGAAGTCGAGGCAGCAATTAAGAGCCTACCACCCAAAAAAAGCCCAGGTCCAGATGGGTTCACAGCCGAATTCTACCAGACATACAAAGAGGAACTGATACCATTCCTACTGAAACTATTCCAAATAATCCAAAAAGAGGGAATCCTTCCCAAATCATTTTATGAGACCAACATCATCCTAATACCAAAACCTGGCAGAGACTCAACAAGAAAAGAAAACTACAGGCCAATATCCATGATGAACATAGATGCAAAAATCTTCAATAAAATAATGGCAAGCCGATTACAACAGCACATCAAAAAGCTTATCCACCATGATCAAGTAGGATTCATCCCGGGGATGCAAGGCTGGTTCAATATACGCAAGTCTATAAATGTAATTCACCACATAAACAGAACCAAAGACAAAAACCACATGATTATCTCAATCGATGCAGAGAAGGCCTTCGACAAAATTCAACAGCCCTTTATGCTAAAAACCCTCAATAAACTAGGTATCGATGGAACGTATCTCAAAATAATAAAAGCTATTTACGACAAACCGGCAGCCAATATCATACTGAACGGGCAAAAACTGGAAGCATTCCCTTTGAAATCTGGCACTAGACAAGGATGCCCTCTCTCACCACTCCTATTCAATATAGTACTGGAAGTTCTAGCCAGAGCAATCAGGCAAGAAAAAGAAATAAAGGGTATTCAATTAGGAAAGGAGGAAGTCAAATTGTCTCTATTTGCAGACGACATGATTGTATATCTAGAAGACCCCCTCATCTCAGCCCAAAAGCTCCTGAAACTGATAAGCAACTTCAGCAAAGTCTCAGGATACAAAATCAATGTGCAAAAATCACAAGCATTCCTATACACCAATAATAGACTTAAAGAGAGCCAAATCAAGAACGAACTGCCATTCACAATTGCTACAAAGAGAATAAAATACCTAGGAATACAACTAACAAGGAATGTAAAGGACCTCTTCAAGGAGAACTACAAATCACTGCTCAACGAAATAAGAGAGGACACAAACAGATGGAGAAACATTCCATGTTCATGGTTAGGAAGAATTAATATCGTGAAAATGGCCATACTGCCCAAAGTAATATACAGATTCAATGCTATCCCCATCAAGCTACCAATGACCTTCTTCACAGAACTGGAAAAAACCACCTTAAACTTCATATGGAACCAAAAGAGAGCCCGCATAGCCAAGTCAATTCTAAGCAAAAAGAACAAAGTGGGAGGCATCACACTACCAGACATCAAACTCTACTACAAGGCTACAGTAATCAAAACAGCATGGTACTGGTACCAAAACAGAGATATAGACCAATGGAACAGAACAGAGGCGTCAGAGGCAACACAACATATCTACAACCACCCGATCTTTGACAAACCTGATAAAAACAAGCAATGGGGAAAGGATTCCCTGTTCAATAAGTGGTGTTGGGAAAACTGGCTAGCCATATGCAGAAAGCAGAAACTGGACCCCTTCCTGACACCTTACACTAAAATTGACTCCAGATGGATTAAAGACTTAAACATAAGACCTAACACCATAAAATCAGTAGAAGGAAACCTAGGCAAAACCATTCAGGACATAGGCGTAGGCAAGGACTTCATGACCAAAACGCCAAAAGCATTGGCAACAAAAGCCAAAATAGACAAATGGGACCTAATCAAACTCCACAGCTTCTGCACAGCAAAAGAAACAGTCAATAGAGTGAATCGGCAACCAACAGAATGGGAAAAAATTTTTGCAGCCTACCCATCTGACAAAGGGCTGATATCCAGAATTTACAATGAGCTAAAAAAGATTTACAAGAAAAAAACAAACAAGCCCATTCAAAAGTGGGCGAAGGAAATGAACAGATACTTTACAAAAGAAGACATACATGAGGCCAACAAACATATGAAAAAATGCTCATCATCACTGACCATTAGAGAAATGCAAATCAAAACTACATTGAGATACCATCTCACACCAGTTAGAATGGCAATCATTAAAAAATCTGGAGACAACAGATGCTGGAGAGGATGTGGAGAAATAGGAACACTTTTACACTGTTGGTGGGAGTGTAAATTAGTTCAACCATTGTGGAAAACAGTGTGGCGATTCCTCAAGGACCTAGAAATAGAAATTCCATTTGACCCAGCAATCCCATTACTGGGCATATATCCAAAGGATTATAAATCGTTCTACTATAAGGACACATGCACACGAATGTTCATAGCAGCACAGTTTACAATAGCAAAGACCTGGAACCAACCCAAATGCCCATCGATGATAGACTGGACAGGAAAAATGTGGCACATATACACCATGGAATATTATGCAGCCATTAAAAACGAGGAGTTCGCGTCCTTTGTAGGGACATGGATGAACCTGGAAACCATCATTCTCAGCAAACTGACACAAGAACACAAAATCAAACACCACATGTTCTCACTCATAGGCGGGTGTTGAACAAGGAGAACACATGGACACAGGGAGGGGAGCACTATACATGGGGGTCTGTTGTGGGGGAGTGGGGGGGACAGCGGGGGGGTGGGGAGTTGGGGAGGGATAGCATGGGGAGAAATGCCAGATATGGGTGAAGGGGAGGAAGGCAGCAAATCACTCTGCCACGTATGCACCTATGCAACAACCTTGCATGTTTTTCACATGTACCCCAAAACCTAAAATGCAATAAAAAAAAATAAATAAATAAATAAATAAAAATAAATAAATTAAAAAAAAAAAAAAAAAAAAAAACTTTATTTACAAAAACAGGCTGAGACCAAATTTGGTCCATTTCCACAGTCTTCTGACCTCTGGTCTAGAATATCAAGGCCATGAGGGCAAAGTCCTGGAAATCTTATTCACCAGTATATCCCCAGTCTCTAGAACAGACCCCGACACACAGCAGGGGCTCAAGAAATAGTTGGTTGAAAAAATGGAGAAAAAGAACAGGTCCGGTGGCTCATACCTATAATCCCAGCACTTTGGGAGGCCAAGACGGGTGGATCACCTGAGATCAGGAGTTTGAGACCAGCCTGGCCAACATGGCAAAACCCCGACTCTACTAAAAGTATAAAAAATTAGCCAGGCATGGTGGTGGGCGCCTGTAATCCCAGCTACTCAGGAGGCTGGAGCAGGAGAATTGCTTGAATCCAGGAGGCGAAGGTTGTCATAAGCTGAGATCAAGCCATTGCACTCCAGCCTGGGCAACAGAGCCAGACTCTGTCTCAAAAATAAATAAATAAATAAAAGAAAAAGAATGGCGAAAACACACGTGCATGCGCGCGCACACACAGCCTTTCGCTATCAACCTGGAAAACTAACAACTCAACTCTTATCCTAAGCCCTTGTCATGAGCATGTATAAAGGAATATGCTGTATGTTACTCATTTAAATGTCTTGAACTAATTGCTGCCAGCACACAGGTTAATTAAATAGCAGTGATCTTAAAAAAAAAAAAAAAAACTAGTTGTCATCCTCACATTATCACATCAAAGGGGGCTCACTCTGTGGTACCTCAGTGGCTGAGAAAACCTTTTGCTCTGTATCCAGAGACCTATTTCCCAGTTCTTACCATGCACAAAACTGGTCTCTGTTCCTGTAGTTCTCAGATCTGAAGGCAAATATTCCCATCTCCAAGGAAACCACATCTCTAAATGCAATGCAGTGTTTACCGATCACAGGCAAACAGATTCTGATGCAGAAGAGCATCGGCAAACCTGCTTTCAAACACAGGGACAGGACTTGAAGTGGGACCCAGCCTGGGTTGACAATGTTGCAAAAGTGACTTTCAAAAGAATCTGGCTGCATTTTTGAGGGGATAAGAGGAGAAATGGGAAGCCGTGCAAGCAGATTTTAGAGGAGAAATAAAATTGCTACATTTTTGGATGCTTAGTTCCACAGTGCCCCAGAATCCAGGGCAACCAGCATCTCAACTGATGGACTCAGGGAGCAGTGTCAAATACAACCTTTAGGTCTTTGGGAAATGACAGCACCTAGAGTTTTACTGCTGCAAGACGGTGCCAGGAGACCGTCTTGAGCCATGGGCACCTGGGAAGCTGGATAAGAGCCTCCCTTCTCCCTCCCACTTAAGCAAACTCTCCTGCCTTCTGCTTCTGCTGCCTCCAGTGTGACTTCCAAGCCATGTTCAGCACCAAGATTAATGAATTATGCATCAGTGAGGTTTGGCAGGTTGACATAGACAGACGGCTGCCCACCGAAGGCCATGCCGGGTGCAGGCCAGAGCCATCACATCAAGATGTCCAAAAGACGCCTTCCTGCCTCCCGTTCTCCATGGTGCAGAATCTCTACGCTGTGTGGCTGGCTCCATCACTACAGATAGATGCTGTAGATGCTGGCTCCATCTACAGCATCTATGCCAGATCTCCTGTGTATGCTGAGACATCTGGCAAGGCAGTATATCTCATGGGCCATGCTGTGGCTGCAGATGAAGCCCTGAGAAGGAAATAAAATCAAGCTAGGAAGAAGTGTTCATGTCTCCTGGGGGCCCTCTCCACACTGGGTACTGGGATAAACATTTCCCCTACATTACCTTTTATCTTCAGAGACCATATAGGTGACAGAAGATCATATCCCCATTTTACAGATGAGAAAACCGAGGCAGAAATAATGGAAGCTGCTTACACAAGGGCACACAGAGGTAGCATTCTATCCAGACCTGGCTGGCAACAAGTCTGTGTTCCTTTGCCTCTGCAGGGTGTCACTGCTGTACTATCAGGCTGGTAGGGGCTTTAGGGAAGGAGAGGTTACAAATATGGATCAAAAAGAGGAAAGGGAACAGAAAGACAATCCAGTTAACATATGGACAAATGACACGAAGAGACATTTCTCCAAAGGAGATATACAAATGGTGGCCAAAAGCACATGAAAAGATGCTCGACATTATTAGTCATCAAGGAAATGAAAATTAAAGCTACAAGGAGATCCCACCTCACAACCACTAGGATGGCTCTAATTTTTAAGATAGAAAATAATAAGCATTGGCAAAGATGTGGAGAAACAGGAGCTCTCACATACCACAGGTGAGGATATAAAATGGTGCAATTGGTATGAAGTAGTTTGGTGGTACCTCAAAAAATTAAAGATAGAATTACCATATGACCTGGCAACCTCACTCATATGTGTCTGTGTGTGTGTGTGTGTGTGTGTATACACACACATATATATGTATATATATCCACACAATAGAATATTAGTCACCTATAAAAAGGAACAAGATTTGAGACATGATGCATCTTGAAAAGACTATGCCAAGTGAAGGAGGTAGCAGTCACAAAAGGTCACATATTGTTTGATTTCCACTGATATGAAATGTCCAGAACAGGCAAAACCACAGAGACAGAATGCAGACTGGCAGTTGCCAGGGGCTAAGGGGAAGCTGGGGAATTGGGAGTAACTGTTTAATGGGCATAGAGTTTCCTTTCAGGGTGATGAAAATATTCTGGAACTATTTAGAAGTGTTCGTCATGCAGCATTGTGAATGTACCTAATGCCACCGAATAGTTCAAAGTCCATCTCAAGTTATTTGAATTTCCCTTCAACCATTTTTAAAAAGAATGTGGAATCCAAAGAAATGAGGCAGCAGGGTGGTCACCTAAGAGGAAGCCTGGGAGGCCCTGGTTCTTGAGGTCTTTACCACCAACCTGCTACCCCATCCTTAAGCAGCCAAGACTGACTCTCGAAGTGAAACAGAACAATAAATAAAAACAAACAAAAACACAGTGTGAGATAAATACCAAATGCTTGTTGGCCTTGTTTAATTGAAGAAGAATAGGATATTAATAGAAGATGCTTTAGAGTAAGAACCAACCTACAATGAACCACCTATGGGCCACAAATGACTTCCCATTCACCCTCCATGAAAGCCCAGAGGCTGGTGCTGACATTGTAGAACATTCCTAAACTAGAAGGGGAGTTCATTTTCCAAAAACTAGACATCCTCCTCCCCCACATCTCTGCCCAGGTCACTGAGAATGGGTGGCTGCTTCAAAAGACCCTGCATCTCAAGGTCTGGGTCTCAAGAAGCAACAACCATAATAGACAATAGTCTTGACTGTGAATGCCCAAGCCTAGCATGTTAACATTGTCCTCAGCACACAGTAAGTTGTGCTTGGTAAGTTCTGGGTGGATAAATACCTCCTTTCCATCATAGTGATGTTCTCGGAGGGCTCATCTCCTGCCAGGCCAGGCCCTATGCTAGATGCTTTATATGCACAATCTCATGCAGCTCTCCCAACCCCAGGAAGCAGGTCCTACCATCATCCCCACTGACAGATGGTACACCTGCGGCTCACAGGGGAGACTTTTTTGTCATGTTATCCAACCACTGAGCAGTAAAATCAGGCTTCTAGAAAACATGCTCTGATGCCTGTGCCCTTAAGCTAAACCACTCTGCTCTTGCCTCTTGCATAACTTACTTTCTTCCAATTCCATATTCTTTGGTCTACAACATTGACGGAAGGGTCATCGCTCAGCCACTGAACTTTGTTTTAGGTGATCAGTGAAAGGGTTAACCAAAGGATCCTGAAAAAAGGTGTGGAGGAGATGGAGAAACAGGAGCCCCACTGCATGGCTGGTGGGAAGGTGAAGTGACACAGCTGCTGTGGAAAACACCATGGCAGTTCCGCAAGAAATTGAAAACAGAATTACCATATGATACGGTTTGGCTGTGTCCACACCCAAATCTCACCTTGAATTGTAATAATCCCCACATGTCAAGGGCAGGGCCAGGTGGAGATAATTGAATCATGGGGACTGTTTCCTCCATACTGTTCTCATGGTACTGAATAAGTCTCATGAGATCTGATGGTTTTATATATGAAAGTTCCCCTGCACAAGCTCTCTTTTGCCTGCCGCCATGTAAAACATGTCCTTGCTTCTCCTTTGCCTTCCACCATGATCGTGAGGCCTCTCCAGCCATGTGGAACTGTGAGTCCATTAAACCTCTATTTCTTTATAAATTACCCAGTGTCAGGTATGTCTTTACTAGCAGCATGAGAGCAGACTAATACCCCATATGATCCAGCAAGCCCACATCTGGGTAAATATCCCAAAGAACTGAAAGCAAAAACTCGAACAGATATTGGTACAGACATGTTCACAGCAGCATTATTCACAATAGCCAAAAGATGGAAGCAACTCAAGTGTTCAAGATGAATGGATGAACAAAATGTGGTCTATCCACACAATGAAATATTATTCAGTCTTAGAAAAAAAAAAGGAAATTCTTACACATGCTCCAACATGAATAAACCTTGAAGACATTATGCTAAGTGAAATAAGCCAGTCACAAAAGGGCAAATGCTGTATGATTCTACTTCTATGAGGTACCTAGAGCAGTCAAAAATCATCGAGATAGAAAGTAGACTGATGGTTGCCCAAGGCTGGGGATGGAGAATGAGAAATTTAATGGGTACAGAGCTTTAGTTTGGAAAGACGAAGAGAGCTCTGGGGATGGATAATTGTGATGGCTGCACCACAATGTGAATGTACTTAATGTCACTGAACTGTACACTTAAAAGTGGTTTAAATAGCAAATTTTATGTTACTTATGTTTTACTGCAATAAAAGAAATGCACTGGGGCTGGGTGCCATGGCTCACACCTGTAATCCCAGCACTTTGGGAGGCCAGGGTGGTTGGATCCCTTGAGCTCAGGAGTTCAAGACCAGCCTGGGAAACATAATGAAACCCTATCTCTACAAAATAAAATACAAAAATTAGCTGTAGTCCCAGCTACTTGGGGAGCTAAGGTGGGAGGATCACTGGAGCCCAGGAAGTTGAGGCTGCAGTGAACTGTGATCATGGCACCGCACTCCAGCACTCCAGCCTGGGTGACAAAGTGAGATCCTGTCTCAAAAAAAAGAAGGGAAAAAAGTTTTTAAAAAAGAGATCTGTTGGCAAGGGGATAACCCACCCTCTGATAATGAAGAATTGAAATAAGGAAAGGGGGTCCTGTGGGGAAGAGAGAGAAAGAGAGACACCAGAGAGGTCACCACTCTTCTTCAAGAAGGCCAACGAGAGGGTCACCAAGACCCACAGCAGGGACGGGATTGCCATCCATTGGGAAATGGAAGCTGAACTTGTGCAAGTGAAAGCCGACAGCCAGCACAGTGACAGAAGCCATCAGTGGGCTGAGCTGAGGCTGGTTCCCTTCTACCTTCTCTGCAGCTGTTAAATATCTTTTCTAGCTGTGTGCTCTCCAACTGCTCAGAGACAATTTAATTAGAGGTTCAGGGCTCCCCAAGTACCAAAAGTAAATGCCATGTTTATGACCATTAGCAAAGGAGCCATAAAATTCAGGCCCACTGAAGTACAGCTCAAAGCCACCTGCCACCTGCCACTCCAGGGAGGCGGCTGGGCCCCGGCTTGGGTTTCTCTGAGGTCCCACTCCACCCATGATCCACACATTACCTGGGTCATAAGAAAAGCAGTGGACGGTGAACCCCAAAAGGGAATGAAGTCCACGTCTCAGAAGCACACATTTCCAAAAGTAATCATGGCAGTAAGTGTCCTAAGATACCCTGAGTTGTCCTTACGGATAAATTTTATGGTGGATGCCCAGAAAAAAACAGATTTAGAGACCAACTTGGAATTTGCTTCTCTGCACCTTAGATTTCCCTTCTGCAAGAAGAGATGACCTACATCGTAGCACTGGTGGAGGGAGTCATGGTCTTCTGCAGAGGAGGGGCTTGGGAGTTGGAAGGGGATTCAGACCCAGCTCTGTGGCTGACCAGCTGCAATAGTTTAGTGAAGTTCATCTTTCTTGTAAAGGCACTGCATTAGATTAGATAATGCCATTCTCCCAAAGGGCCCTTTCAGCCCAAATCTACCCTAAGACTACTTATTATGTTCATTAATGAGTGATTACCAGGCATCCAAGGACTTCCATGATTTCCCCTTACCGGGACCAGAGGACATCCACAAAACACCTAAGAAACTGTTCCTAGGAAGTCACCTTGGAGAGCCTCAGCCTCTGCACCTATAAAATGGGACTAGAAGCACCTGCCTCCCTGGGTCGCTGGGAGGATTTCCTGATCTGATAGGGAACACATGTTAAGCTGGGCTCTTCAATCTTTTTCACATCATGACACACACAGAAAGTGACATAATTTGTAAACTGGGGTGAACAGACGGGGGACACCAGCTGCCCCAGGCATCCAGAGTTCTGAGCTGATTGATATTTCAGTGCACCTTTAACCATTTTGCAGGACACTGGTTTGGGAAGCTTCCTTGAAAAGCACCCAGGACAGAGAACAAACGAAGCTGCTTTCCTCCTCCTCGAGATGGAGGGTTCCCTAAAGGCTCAGGAAGGACAGCAGATCTTTTTCCTTGAATGTCCCTAAACTTAATAATAGGAGCTCTTTATTTGCAAGTTTAATTTGCAAGTTTTATTGTAAAAGTAATTCCACACCATTTTAAAAATGTTAAAACAGCATAGGAAGGTACATATTGAAAAACAGAAGTCTTCTCCCCCCACTCTGAGGGCTTCTGGAGAGCAGAAAACATTGATTGTTGATCAGGGAGCTGGTTACAGAGGTATGTTTATTTAATGCAAGTTCAAGAAGCTATCTGCTTAGGAGTATGCATTTTTCTGCATATATGTTAGACTTCAATAAAAAGGATTCAGTGGCCTCTGTTATTCGGGATGAATTGTGCTTTCTCAAAATCTAGTGATGTCCTAACTCCCCATATCAAAGAATATGGTATGATATGCAAATAGAGTCACTGCAGCTGTAATTAGTTAAATTTAAATGGGGTCATAACTGGAGTAGGATGGACCCCTCCAGTACGACTGACGTCCCTATAAAAAGGAGAAACCAGGCCGGGCGCGGTGGCTCAAGCCTGTAATCCCAGCACTTTGGGAGGCCGAGGCGGGTGGATCACGAGGTCAAGAGATCGAGACCATCCTGGTCAACATGGTGAAACCCCGTCTCTACTAATACAAAAAATTAGCTGGGCATGGTGGCGCGTGCCTGTAATCCCAGCTACTCAGGAGGCTGAGGCAGGAGAATTGCCTGAACCCAGGAGGCGGAGGTTGCAGTGAGCCGAGATCGTGCCATTGCACTCCAGCCTGGGTAACGAGCGAAACTCCGTCTCAAAAAAAAAAAAAGGAGAAACCTGGACACAGAGACACACACAGAGAGAACACCATGTGAAGATGAAGGCAGAGATCAGACTGATGCTTCGATCGGCCAAAGAACACCACACCAAAGATGGCCAGCAAATCACCAGAAGCTAGGCAAGAAGTGTAGGACAGATTCTTCTTCCAGCCCTGGGAAGGAATTAACCCCGCTCACACCTTGATTTTGGACTTCTGGTCCCCAGAACTGTGAGACAATAAATTCCTGTTATTTAAGACATCCAGTTTATGGTACTTTGTTGCGACAACTCTAGAAAATTAATATATCCCCTTGGTCTCTTCCTGTCTTAGTTGAAATTCTGAGAGGTCCCACTGTTAATGGTTTCTTGGGTGTCTTTCAGATTTTTTTTTCTTGAGATAGGATCTTACTATAGGCATGCCAGCTGCCTACAGGAGTGACCACTGTGTGCCAGCCTATAGTGAGATGCTATCTCAGCTCACTCCAGCCTCTATCTCCCAGGCTCAAGTGATCCTCCCACCTCATCCTCCCAAGTAGCTGGGACTACAGTGTGCACCACCACTCCCAGCTAATTTATTTTTCCTTTGGTATTTTTTGTAGACATGGGGTTTTGCTATGTCTAACTTTTTTTTCCTTTGGTATATTTTGTAGACATGGGGTTTTGCCCAGGCTGGTCTCAAACTCCTGGGCCCAAGCCATCTGCTCAACTCAGCTTCCCAAAGTACTGGGATTACAGGCGTGAACCAATGCACCTGGCTAGATTTTTTTCTCTTAATCATTACGTCTGTCATGCCTTCCTAGCTTCATCCACAGCACATACATCTGGACCCAGAGCTCTGAACCCACTTCCAAACCCCCAAAAGCTTCCAGCAGTCCCCTCGGTCATGTTCCATCCACCCATCAACCTTATTTTCTCATTTTCTCCTAGCACCACTTGACATTATATTCCTTCTTCTTTATTCATCTTCTGCTTGTCTCCTGACTGGGCCCAGCAGAGTCTTACTGGCTGCCCCAGGGCCTTTGCACATACAGTTCCCTTGGACTGAAATCTTCTTCCTGTAGAAATCCCCATGGCTTGCTCCATCACTTCATTCTCTGCTTAAATGAGCCCTCATCAGAGAGCACATCCATCCCCTTCATCTAAAAGAGCAGCTCTCTCCTTAACAGTTTCTACCTCTTTACCTTGCTCTCATTTAGTGTTCAGCAATAATCACCACCTGACATTGTGTCTGTTCATTGGTTTATGTGTCTTTTGTCTATCTCCCCTTGCCAAGCTATACGAAGATAAGGCCTTTGGGTGGTCCGTTCTTCTTTAAGCCTAGCTCCTAAGATAATGCATAGCATGTCCTAGGCATTCAATAAACATCTGTCAATGAATCAATGGTATGGCGTTTATGTAAAATGGCAGAGACAATTACGGTTACCCTTTTACTGAGTATTATCCGTGCATCATCTTATTTAATTCTACCGGCAGCCCAATAAGTAAGTATAGTCATGTATCACTTAATGAGAGTGATATATCCTGAGAAATGCATTAGGCGATTTTTGTCATTGTGCAAACATTACAGAATGTACTTGTACAAATCTAGGTGGGAGAGTCTACTACACACCCCGGCTATGTAGCCTACTGCCGCTAGGCTACAAATCTGACCAGCATGTTACTGTATTGAATGCTCTGGACAATTGTAATACAATATTAATTATTTGTGCATCCAAACATCTAAACATACAAAAGGTACAGGAAAAATACGCTATAAAAGATAAAAACGGTACACCTGTATTCACCGTGAACGGAGCTTGTAGGACTGGAAGTTGCTCTGGGTGAGTCAGTGAGTAAGTGGCGAGTGAATGTGAAGGCCTAGGACATGAGTGTACACTTCTGTAGGATTCATAATCACTGCACATTAGGCAACACTAAATTTATTAAAAAACAAAGCAACTGTGCTACAAGGTTACAATGGCTATGACGTCACTAGGTGATAGGAATTTTTTGGCTCCATTATAATCTTTTTGGTTTTTTTCTTGAGACAAAGTCTTACCCTGTCACCCAGGCTGGAGTGCAGTAGTGTGACCTCAGCTTACTGCAACCTCTGTCTCCCTAGGTTCAAGCAATTCTCCCGCCTCAGCCTCCCGAAGAGCTAGGACAATAGGTGCATGCTACCACACTCCACTAATTTTTGTATTTTTTTTTAGTAGAGACCAGGTTTCACCATGTTGACGGGGCTGGTCTCGAACTCCTGATCTTAAGCGCCTGCCTCAGCCTCCCAAAGCACTCCATTGTAATCTTACAGGACCACCGTCATATATGCAGTCTGTCATTGAACACAACGTCGTCATGCGGCCCATGACTGTATTGTTATCCTCATTTTATAGATGGGATACAGAATGGTTGGGACTTACCCAAGGCTGTACAGCTCCAGGGTGGTGGAGGCAGAATCTGACAACAAGACCTCGGATCCTGGAGCCCACAGACTCGACCACTGGCCTAGCTCCCTCGGTCAGCCTCACCTAACCATTCCATGTGACAGCGTGGTCATTGTTCACCTTCCACTTTGCCTATCCAGCCGTGATCTGACTTCAGCATCGTAGTAGAATGAGGTCCTTAATGAAATGCACATGAAATGCAATCAACAGTGAGCGCTGAATTGCTTTTCTCATGTATTTTGCCTGCACAGGACAAGTTTGGTTATTATAAAAAAAAAAAAAAAAGTCACTGAAAAATAATGAGGCTTCACGGATGCTATGGAGATATATCTAAAGTCTGCCTATGCTATAATTGCCTTCCTGCTCCTCTATGTACTTAACTTGGTGAGAACGCTATTAACTGCACTGAAGAAAACATTATTCACAAAAAAGCCATGTAATGAGGAGAATCCTCAATGTGGGAGCAAATGTCGGCATCTCTCAGATAAGAGAGAAAGGCTCATTCAGGCGACTGAAACATCCTCTTTGCAGGTTTTTGCACAACTCCCAGAGTCGACGCTACCATGCAGGGAAATACCAAATAAATGATTCTAGATAGCAAAAAGGAACTCCCATTGTATTTCCTAAGTATTTCTTGATTCTACCCATTTCTCAGCATTACCCCTCTCTATCACCCCAGGACAAGCTACCATTATCTCTTGCTAGATGATTGGGGAAAAATACAAACCAACTAACCTTTTACCTCCACCTGACTGCTCATCCATCCTCCATCTGCATCACAGAAGAAAAAACTTTGTTTATTTATTTGTTTTTTGAGACAGAGTCTTGCTTTGTAACCCAGGCTGTAGTGCAGTGTTGCAATCTAGGCTCACTACAACCTCCAAATCCCAGGCTTAAGGGGGTGGATTCTCCTGCCTCAGCCTCTCATGTAGCTGGGACTACAGACACACACCACCACACCCAGCTATTTTTTTTATTTTTAGTAGAGACGGGGTTTCACCATGTTGATCAGGCTGGTCCTGAACTCCTGACCTTGGGTGATCTACCCACCTCAGGCTCGCAAAATGCTGGGATTACAGGTGTGAGCCACTGCACCTGACTGGAAAACCTTATGAAAGCATAAATCTGGTCATGCCAATACCTTTGCTGAAAATCCTTTAGCAGCTTCCTAAAGCATATAAAATAAAGATCAAATTCTTTAGCATCATCTTTGTAGTGGGCTGAATGGTGCTTCCCCAAAAAAGACAAAAATGCTACTGGGACTTGTGAATGCTGCCTTATTTTGGGAAAAGAAGGGGTCCTTGTGGATGTAATTAAGTTAAGGATCTTGAGATAAAATTAACCTGCATTGTCCAGCTGGGTCCTACATCCCATAACAAGTGTCTTTATAAGAGAAAGGCAGGGAAGACTTGATATAGACACAAGAGGAGAAGACACAGAACACAGAAGGTCATGTGAAGACAGAAGCAGAGATTGGAGGGATTCAGCCACAAGCCAAGGAACATCAAGGATTTCTGAAGCCACAGAAGCTGCATGAGGCAAGGGAAGATCCTCCCCTAGAGCCTTCGGAGGGAGCATGGACCTGCTAACACCTTGCTCAGACTTCCGGTCTCCAGAACTAAGAGAGGAAACATTTCTATTGCTTTCAGCCATCAGATTTGGGGTAATTTGTTGCAGCAGCCACAACGAACTAATACTACCTCAAAGGCTGCCATGTGATCTGGCCCTTCCCACTTGCTCTTTCTCCTCAGACCACCATCCTTCTTTGTCACTCAAGTGCAACTGAAACATGCTCCCTTGCCTACCCCAGGGCCTTTGCACTTTCTGTTGCCTTTGTCTGCTCCCCAGTAGTTTCTTAGTTTCTTCCACACTTCAGACAACAGTTCTATCCTCCTTCCCCTCAGTAAGCCTTCCCCAGTGTCACTGGCCCAACATGATTCTCCATTACACATCCTCCCAACACCAAGCACCTCACCTTAACAGCCTTTGTCAGTTACCATTGCAAAGGTGTGCAATTCAATCATCTTCTTATCAGATCTGTTCCACGAGGGTGGGGACCATGTCTGTCTTCTTCACCCCTATCACCGGAGCTACCCACACAGTGCCTGATGTGTAACAGACACCTAAATATTGGAATGACTATTGGAATGAAAGGAAGTGCAATTTAGTGAACCTCAAAAATTGAGTCTCTAACCAGATCTATCAAACCAAAAAAGAAGGAAACAGAAAAGTCCCTGGGGTGAATAGGCAATTAAGCCTGATTCATTTTCCCGAAAACCATATCAAAGTTTTCAGAAACAACTTCAGTGCCTATGGATGGTGTCAAACTGGGACATTGACTTACACACTCCCAGTGTTGACAGAACCATCTTCCCTATTAAGGATCACTTTTGTCCATGGCCCTTCTCTTCCCCCGAGGAGCTGGAATATTCCCAGACACCGAGCCAAAGTCTTCCGTCACTTTCAAAAGGACAGAAATTCAGTGAAACGGCTAGAGTTGGTGGCCAGTGCACCATGACCCTTTCAAAATCTCCTCTCTGGCTAATGGGACACTTAGCTCATAATGAGATCCTCCAAACGTTACATGTTTGGGCCATTTTTCTCTTTTCACAGCTGGGCAACTGACTGGAATGGAAGTCAGCCAGCTTCCCAGGGAGCCCAAGGGGGAAAATACTGAGATTCCAGCAATAAACCTGTTTCCTTCTCATTCTCTCCAAACTCAGACTTATCAACTCTTTAGGAAAAGCCCATCCAAGACATGAGGGGGAACAGAAGAAAGCCAGGAGCAAACCAAGGTCAGAGAGAAAGAAATAGGGAGACAGAGACAGAGACAGAGACAAAGGCAGATGGCTCTGGAGTCAGGCCTGGGTTCAAATCACAGACTCAGAAGTTGTCATTTGCCAGATCTTAGGCAAATTATTTCACCTCTTTTAGCCTCACTTCCTTACATAGAAGAGGAATTAATTTGTCCACGCAGCAAATACTAAAGGAGCAACAGCAGTGCTAGGCAGGACTGAGAGTACGGTAAGGTACGTGAGGTGCCTAGGATACTAAATTTAAGTTGACACTCTCAGAGATATACCCAACCTCGAGAGTGGGCACCTCCATAAATGCCACCCCTGACGTCCCTCACTTCCTCCCTCAGCCCTGGTGCTAGATGTTGGGATCCATTAATAAAAACACCAAGGACATTTCCCTGCTATGAAGTCTACAGGCTAAAAGGGGTAAAAACTTTTCTAAACTTCATGATACTGATGCCCTGGTCACAACAAAAAGAGCAAAGAAATTGCACCTTGAAGTTCTTTTTTTTTTTTTTATTTTTTTTATTTTTTTGCGACGGAGTTTCGCTCGTTACCCAGGCTGGAGTGCAATGGCGCGATCTCGGCTCACTGCAACCTCCGCCTCCTGGGTTCAGGCAATTCTCCTGCCTCAGCCTCCTGAGTAGCTGGGATTACAGGCACGCGCCACCGTGCCCAGCTAATTTTTTGTGTTAGTAGAGACGGGGTTTCACCATGTTGACCAGGATGGTCTCGATCTCTTGACCTTGTGATCCACCCGCCTCGGCCTCCCAAAGTGCTGGGATTACAGGCTTGAGCCACCGCGCCCGGCCACCTTGAAGTTCTTAAAAGGCCAATTCCACCTCCCACTGAAAAACCACTTGTGTGTCTTAAGTGAGGCTGAATTTATCAAATACACACAGCTACCCAGCAATCCTCCCAGAAAGCAGGATTACAGGCCAAAAGAAATTAAGGCAAACAGACTCCATAAATATCAATCTCTTCCAGAGCTGCTCTGCCAGGGCATACATCCTCCCAATCAGGACGCTGAGAACTCCAACTGCATGAGGGTATGGACTGTGAGCCCTGAAATTATCCCCTCTCCATGCAGTGTAAATAAAACAGGATGAAATCAGCAAGTCTCTTTGCTTTCCAAAGAAACTGGGAAGAAAAAGGGCAAAAGCACATACCTACAACAGGGATGCATTAACATAAACAGAAAGCATTTGGGCAAGTTTTGGGTAAGAGCTTAGCCTCATTTTCAGGGTGTTATTTGATCTGTGCACTGCTTCCTACAGGGTTGGAATAGAAGACCTATAATCTTTGAGATTATCTGAATTTGGGGAGGACATTTCATATTCATATTCGTGGATGGAAGACATGCATATTCATGCCTTGGTGAATGGTTCCTGAGCTGCAGGTGCCCCTGAAAAGTCTTTCACATCAACTGTCTTTAGTTATGGAAACTCAACTTTCCAAATAGCTGCAGCCACTAGGCTTGTATCCCACCCATCGCTACCTCTGGCCAAGCAGGCAAATGGAAAAGCAGACTTTCAGTGTGGAAGGAGAAGCTGGTAATGGGTAAAGCCAAGAAAATCCAATTGCTATTCATCTCAGAGCTTACTTCTGCAGTCTCTTTAATAATTGATCAACACAGCCTCACCTGCAACCCAGACCACTGGGGAGAGAAGGGATCCCTAAAACCCTGGTGCAACAGAGCCTATGTGACCCATAAAGCCTAAAATATTCACTATGTGGTCCTTTACAGACAAGTGTGCTGACCTCTTCTCTATACCAAGCTCAAGGCATAATGAAGGGCCAGGTGCAGTGGCTCATGCCTATAATCCCAGCACTTTGGGAGGCCAAAGCAGGTGGATCACTTGAGGTCAAGAGTTTGAGGCCAGCCTGGCCAACATGGTGAAACCCCATCTCTATTAATGTACAAAAAAATTAGCCAGGTATGGAGGCACACACTTATAATCCCAGCCACTTGGGAGGCTGAGGCAGGAGGATCCCTTGAACCCAGGAGGTGGCGGTTGTAGCGACCCAAGATTGTACCACTGCACTCCAGCCTGGGCGAGAAAGTGAGACCTGATCTCTAAAACAAAATAAAACAAAACAAACAACAAAATATATAATGAAGAAGTATCTGGAGATGAGATGATTTTAATTAGGAGCTCCTAACTCTAAGCTTAAAGAGTGGGACAAGGTTGGAAGGATTCATTTGTCTGGCCTTTTATTCAGTCGCTTGCCCCACAAATATTCATTAAGGGACTCCTTTGTACCAGGCCCTGGGTTAGGATATGCTGGGATATGGCTATGAGCTAGGCAGGCCAGGGGCTGCCTCCGAGGGACTTAGAGTCCATCCTATAAAGGATCAGTTCATTACAGCGAAAGCAAATGCTACAGAAAGGCAGTCCTGGGTACTCTGAGAGCTGATAAGATACCCAGAGCCTAGCAAAGGGATCCTGGGAAGTTCCCCCAGGAAGCTAAGACCATACTAGAGAGCAGGAACTGGTCAGGCAGCAGACACTCCCAGAGGAGATCCATTTCTCAACCTGCACTGAAAAATGCCAGCTCCATCCATTTGCCCCAACACTCTTCTACTAAAAATACAAAAATGATCCGGGTGTAGTGGCATGCACCTGTAGTGCCGCAGGCCCATTTACTTACTGAGGGCCTATTAGGTGCCTGGAATCAGAGACACAAGACACGGAATCAAGGACATCCTTTCCTCACCCCCCAGGCACAGTGGCAGGTGCACTGATGGGGCCCCCAGAGGACACCAAGCAGAGGTCTCTAACCCAGTCCTGATGCCAATAACTGCAGGTCCTACAGCCCCAGCCTCAACTTGGCCTTGGCTTGACATCGAACAGCTGAACATGTCTTGTGCTGCCTGGTGATGGGTTCCATCTGCTTCATTACTGCCAGTTCCCAGAAATCATGCTTGTAGCTAAGTGCTGCCAGCCCTAATTGGTTCCTGATAGATTGAGCCGTAATGAAGCACTTAGAACCTGCCAGGCAAGTTGAGGATGAAGACAGGGTGCTCCTGCATGGAATGGGAATGCTACCCTCTTTGGGAATTCTTGCTGGGAAATCTGGGCAGCTGGAGAAGTGGAGAGGACTCAGGCTGCCGAATCCACTGATATGGAATGCATTCCCAGCGCCTTCACTCACTTCTGTGAGCCTCCGTGTATTCTGTAAAATGGGGCTGGTGACACCCTGCCTCACAAGCTGTTCAAAGTGAGGTGCTGACCAAGGTGTCTATGGTTAACTGAGTGCCTGCCCTGTGCAAAGTGGTAGGCTGAGTGTTATTGGGTCTTTGTGTGTGTTTGTGTGTGTGTGAGAGAGAGAGAGAGAGACTGAGTCCTGCCCTATCACCCAGGCTGGAGCGCAGTGGTGCGATCTTGGCTCAGTGCAACCTCTGCCCCCTGGATTCAAACAATTCTCCTGCCTCAGCCTCCCGAGTGGCTGGGATTACAGGTGCATGCCACTACACTGGGATAATTTTTGTATTTTTAGTAGAGATAGGGTTTCATCATGTTGGCTAGACTGGTCTTGAACTTCTAACCTCAGGTGATCCACCTGCCTTGGCCTCCCAAAGTGCTAGGCTGAGTGTTTTGAATGCATCCACTCTTTATAATTTTCGATCCTGTTCATCACTTACAATTATCAACCCCACTTCACAGATGGAGAAATGGAGCCTCAAAGAGGTGAAGTCACTTGCCCAAGCACCTAGCTTCTGTCCACATTCCCAGAGTGGACAGACATTCAGAAACGGTAACCTCTTCTGTCTCTGCATTAGCCATTCCGCTTGGGTAACAGATATAAAAGTAGCTCAGTCACAGATGTAGACAGACAGAAAGCCGATCAGTGGTTGCCTGGAGTGCTGATGGAAGTGGGGATTAACTGCAAACAATCATGAGAGATCTTTTCAGGGTGACAGACATGTTCTAAAACTGGATAAGGACAAAGCCTGCACAACTCTGTAAATTCACTAAAATGCATTGAATTACACTTCTTAAAATGGTGGTTTTTATGCCATATAAATTATGCCCTCATAAAGCTGTTAAGCAAATAAATATGATTATACTTCAAAAAAGTGGCCTAGTCAACATATTGTCTATAACAATATACATTGTAATAACAGGACAGTCACAAGAGATATAAAAATATATGTCCACACAAAATCTTGTACATGAATGTTCATTGCAGCACTATTCATAATTGCTAAAAAATTGAAACACCCCAAATGCCCATCAATTGAGGACTAGATTTACAAAATGTGCTATGCATGTGTGTATACATGTATGTGCATACTTATGTATGTGTGAGAAATGGAATATTATTCAGCCATAAAAAGGAATGCATGCTACATGAATAAACCTAGAAAACATTATGCTGAATGAAACAAGTCAAACACAAAATACCACATATTGTATGATTCCATTCATATGTGATATCCAGAATGGGCAAATCCATAGAGACAGATAGTAGATTAGAGATTGCCTGGGGTTACTGGGGGCAGGGGGCTGTAGCGATGAAGGCAAAACAGGAAGTGACAGTTAAGATATTTGAGGTTTCTTTTGGGGGCGATAAAATGCTTTAAAATGGATTGTGGTGATGGTCATCCAACTGTTAATAAACTGAAACACCACTGACTTCTATACTTTAAATGGATGAATTGTATGGCATGCAAATTATAGCTTTATAAACTTGGTTTTGAAAGAACAGAATAAAATGGAAGAGTTAGTTAGTTGTAGTCTTGGACACCCAGGGTTCAAATGAGCTGCATCACTTTCCAGCTGTGTGACCCTGAGCCACTGCCTTGGCCTCTCTGAGCCTTGGTTCCCTAATGTATAGAAAGGGGTAGGGAATGAGTAATAAGAGTATTTTTGCATGTGGGTTGTGCAGAAAACAAATGACGTTACCTAACAGAGAGTACTAAACCTGTGAGCCAGGCACACACTCTTGCCTTGAGAAATAGAGGAACGTCTTGAAGACAAACAATAGAAAATGAGGACACAGAGAGCTACCTAGACTAGCCTCACAGTAACCCATCTATTCCAACTGGTATTCCAACTCCAAAACCAGCACCACGGCGTGGCTGTCTGGGAGGGGATAAGGGCTCCAAACATTCCTAAGCTTGCTCTCTAAGGCTTCCTGTATCAAAGATCTCTGGTAGTACCTCCCCTAGGGTGCTCCTCACCATACCGGCTCCAACAGATGTTACATGAAAAAAACGTCCCCAAGGCAAATTATCTTGGGAAATTCAAAGTGTAAATGAAGCGAAATGGACATCTTTGCTGCCATCCTTGTCAGGGCCTTTAATTCACCTATTTGTACACTGGATACCTATACAAGGACAGAGTACCCAGAATTTTCAAAATTAACTTAGCCACAAATCATTCTCAAGAGCTTCATGTGGTATGACCATTTGGCGAAATTAACATTAGGAGACAGCGGATCCATGGCTTTAATTAAACCACTGTGATTCTACTTTAGGGTGTTAAGTCAGATGGTGATAACTGAAACAGTTAAGTCAGATCTGGAACATGAGGACTCCAAGTTCCAGTGGAGTCCAGTGGTTCTAGTGTCAGGCTCGTTGTACCTTATATCATGGGAACCTTTTGAGAACCAGGAGGTAGTGGCTGAGATTGCCCCCACTAGAGATGAAGGGACCTGCCTCCATTAGTGAGTAGTAGTACAAGAATCTGAATCTAGCCCAGACTAGACGCAAAGCCAATGATTCTAATCACCATGCCTCATTACTTGCTAATCACATAGTAGCTAATACCTAGTGTAGTGGATACTGTAATGTGCCACCCAGGTCCCCTTGAAGAATGAAGGATTCACACCCTCAGCTGATGAGAGTATTACCAAGGAATATCTCTCTGCTGTCAGCCTCTCCAACAGTTGGCTGAGACTGAAAACAACTGCCTTGCCCAAGGTCGATTTCCTTCCAGGGGCTGCCCACACATCTAAGGACTGATTGCTTCAATGTGCAACAACACTAAAGGGTCGTCCCAGCAGGAGACCTGGCTATAAGTCTGGCTAAGTCCTCTGTTTTGACTGCACCACAGCTCGCCTTTTCCCTCTCCCCAGTCGTATTCCTCTCCTGTTCCTGCTGTAACAAATTGCCACAATGGTAAACGGCTTAAAGCCACACACATTTATGACCTTACAGTTCTGGAAGTCAAAAGCCTAAGATAGGTTTTATGGGGCTAAAGTTAAGGTGTCAGCAAAGCTGCATTCCTTCTGAGGACTTTAGGGAAAATGTATTTGCTTGCCTTTTCCAGACTCCACAGGCTGCTCGCATTCCCTGAATCATAGCCCCTTCCTCCACCTTCAAAGCCCATCATTGCACCGTCAGCTTCTATCATCGCATCTCCTTTTTCCTATTTCTGATTCTCCTATCTTCCCCTTATAAGGACTCCTGTCCTTATAATCTCCCCATCACAAGATCCTTAACTTAAACACATCTGCCAAGTCCTTTTTACCACGTAAAATAACACAATAAATTCACAGGTTGCAGGGGTGCAGATATCTTTTGTGTTCCTCTCACACCCATCTTGCTTCCATATTTCTCCTCCACTGGTGTTAATTCCCAAAGCACCCCCTAATTCACTTCCTGCATCCTATTCTCCATCTCAGAAGCTTCTCAGGAAAGCTCACCTGCACCCAACAATCATTGGGCTATATGCTATATTTTTGTTTTCTGAGACAGGGTTTCACTCCATAACCTAAGCTGCAGTGCTGTGGTGCAATCATAGCTCACTACTCCTGGGCTCAAGTGATCCTCCCACCTCAGCCTCCAGAGTAGCTGGGTCTTTGGGCATGCACTACCATGCCTGGCTTATTTCTTTACTTTTTGTAGAGACAGAGTCTTACTATGTTGTTCAGGCTGCTCAGAAGGCCTCAAGGGATCCTTCTGCTTCTGCCTCCTTAAGTGCTAGGATAACAGATGTAAGCCACTGTGCCTGGAAGCTCTCTGTTTCATCTACTTCAGTGCACCAGCCTGGGGACATAGGGGTTAGCAAAACAGTTTCTCACAGGTATCACAGTCTAAATTCAGGTTTTCTCGGTCTCAGCACTGTTGGCATTTGGGGCCAGATAATTCCTGGTTGTGAGGGGCTGTCCCATGCATTGTAGATGCTGCCAGCATCCCTGGCCTCCGCCCACACAATGCCAGTAGCACCCCCACCCCAAGTGACAACGAAAATGGACTCCAGATATTGCCCACTGTCCCCTGGGAGGGGGCAAAATCACCAAGATTAAGAAACCCTGGACTATGGGAGAGAAGATACTAAGTGCACTTGATTGTAAAGAGTCTTGACCTACACTGGTTCTCATCCAAAGAAAGAAGGTCACAGAGTGGATCTACTCCCAGCTCTCGAGGGGGTGGATCTGGACAGGACCTTTGGCCTTCCACTGGTATTTGAAAAATCAGCTGCAGGGATGTTGGAATATTGAATCCGAGCTCTGAATCTAAGGAAAGAAATGAGTGAAAAAAACAGCTAGCCCTGACTGGTAATGATGCCATTTGAATATGGCCTCTTGCTCTGAACCATCAAACCATCACTACTGTTTTGTTTAAGGGAAAAGAAAAAATGACCAACAGGAAAATTGGCAGGTGACATCGAAGGCCTTGAGGGCATCTGGATTTCATTATCCGCCTCTCATCTTTTATTTAACAAGGAAATGGGAAAGTTTCAGAGCATTTGGGGGCATGGAAATAATGGAACATTCAAGTGCATCACAAAGCGAAGTGTGTATTAGGGCTGGGCAGAAAGCTTTGTCTTGAGGTGGATTATCACAGAGTCTGGGGTACTCGAACCTCCCTATACCCCAGGAGGCCTTGGACGCTTTCACAAGGGAACATGATGTCGGAGCAGAGTGTAGACAGGGGCAAGTGTTTTGTGGTATCTAAAAGCTTTGGAGTCATGGGTTCAAATCTGAGCTTCAACTCTGCCAGCTATATGAGTAGAGCTTTGGGCATGCAAGTCAGCCTCTGGGGACTCAGTTTCCTCATCGGTGCCTTGAGATTAATCATATCCGTGGTTGTAAGAATTAAAGAAGCTATATTAAGCTTTTAGCTCAGGGTCTAATACATAGTAGGGCTAAATAAATGGTCAATACTATCATGGTAGTGATTTTTTTTAAAATGCATGCTCTATCCCCTGCCTAATTCCCTGGTGCAATGTCTCATATCCTCCCGCATCATGCTTCATCCCTGCCAACCTTCTTCCAAGGAACATTCTAAAATTATTCCTGCCTTGCCTCAAGACCTTTGTACATGCTGTTCCTTCTACCTGGTACGGTCTTCACTCCATTCTCCACTTGGCTAATATCTACAATCTTTTAGAGCTTGTCTCAAATGTCACCCAATCAGAGACACCTTCTCCAACCATCTAGTCTAAGTCAGATCCTCTTCCTGTCTTCATTTCTCATTGCACTCTTCATTTTCTTTCCTATCCCTTATCACAACTTTATAACTTGTATATCTCTTTGTGTGACTATCTATTTAAAGACTATTGCAGCCTCCGGACGCCACAATCCAAGAGGACAAGGACATAAACAAAACAATTTTAAAATCTCATGTGCCATTAAAGAAACACACCGGGAGTGGAGATTGAGGATGATAGGGTGGTCAGGAAGGGCTCCCTGAGGAGCTGAAACTGAGATCAGAAGGATTCATCCATGCAAAGAGTGGGGATGGAGAGCGAAGACATGTGCAAAGGCCCTGAGGCAAGAAGCACTTGCAGGCTGCAGGAACTCATGGAAGACCAGTGGGCTGAAGCTCTCTGGAATATGGCCTGGAGGAAGGCAATCACGGTTGGAGGGAAGCACATGGAGACGTACAAATGCCGGTGACCTGGACAGAGCAATGGGAGTGGACACACCAAAGGTAGCTGGAGCTGAAATAGATGTTGGAGGTGTATCTATACAGGCCTTGCTAATTACCATTATGTGTATCCTTCCTGGGAAGACAGAAGTCTGGGATGCAGAAAGATCTGTGGATTATACAGGCCAGAAACTCTGAAGACTTTGGCTACACCTCTTGCCTTGATTTCTCACGGAAGGAGCTTCTCAAAATTCTTCATGGTTCTCTGTATTCATCATCACCTTAAGTTCTCACAGAGATGCCCTTAGCTCTCTACTGTAACACACAAAGCAGAGAGCAATCCTGTGGTTAGAAAGAAGCCCCAGGGACCCTTTGTGGTTGGGTTGTGCCATGGGGAGTTGGCCCAGAGGTATGGGGATCAGGAAGACATCACTGAGCCACATCCTTTTCTCAGGTTGTCCCACAGCTGTCCTGCATGGAGGCAGGGCCGACCTCAGGGCAAGGCTCCATCCCACAGGGACTGTCTGCATGTGAGGCACCCAAGATCCAGGTTTGAATCACCCAAGCCAACCCTCCCAGGTCCAGAAAAGGGGCTTCAAGTGAGCTCAGGCATGTCTCACTACCATGTCCGCAGTGACCAGGCCTCTTGGTCCTTGTCTCCTTAGCAAGAGGTGGCAGGTGAGGTAGAAACCCAGGTGTGCCTTCATTCCTTATTTTCCATCAGCAGTAACCTCATTTCTACTAATAACAAGATGCCTGCACACTCCTCTCAAGGAGGTGACTTCTCTGAAGACTTGGCTTTGGGAAGTATGGCAAATCTTCCCAAGAAGGGATGAAGTCAGGGGACAGGGTCTCAGGGCAAGGAAGCAGATATGGGAATGGGGGAGAAGCCACGAAGACCACACCTAGGAACAAGACAGAGGGTCAGTCGCTGAGACCCTCAGCCATGACAGAAACATCGCTAGCTGGAGTCAGAAGGGGCTGCTTCTCCCTGCCCAGATGCCCTGCCCAGAAATATGACATTCTCACCTGCTCCTTCTTAGGCCTCACTCCCTCCACCTGTAAAATGGGACAATGAGCTTGGTCCCTATCTCCTAGAGTGCTTGTGAGGAGTAAATGACAAAATGCATTTTAAAAGCTTCACACAGTGTCTGGCACATGATAAGGAACTCTACTTCCAGAATGCCTTCACTCTCAAGACTTCAACATCAACTCCTGCCAGAACACTGGCAGACCACCAGGCCTTACAGGTTTGGGTCAGTCACATGAGCGAATTCTTGAAAATCAATCTCTCTCATTCATTCATAGATAGAGACATCTAGATCTAGATCTAGATCTAGATAGATAGCTACCTAGATAAATATAGATGCATCTAGATAGGCAGATGATAGATACCTATAGACATATCTATATAGAGCTATATCTTTAGGTAGAAGTGAGATACAGATGTATCTCACCCTTTTCTCTTTCACCTACATTATCTAAGTAGATATAGATAGATAATATAGATATAGATGTATCTATATAGAAAGAAATATATCTATATATAGATATCTAGACAAATACATAGATATATCTATATATACTTATATACATAGATGATATAGATAGATATTTGGATAGATACATATAGACATATGTATATACACACATAGATATCTAGATAGATAGATAAAAGATATAAGATAGAGATATCTGGATGGATAGATATAGATAGGTCTATATAGATTTATAGCTAGATAGATAATAGATACAGATATATCTAAGTAGACACACGATTGATAGATACATGATAGATATAGCTATATTGATAGATAATAGATGTAGATGTATTATCTATAGATAGTAGATATAGATATATAGATATATCTAGATAGATATTGATAGATAGACAGATACAGAGATGTCTCCTATTACTTCTGTCTCTTTGAAGAACTCTGACTGATACAGACATAGATTTTGGCACCTTAGTTATTATTCTCCAAAAGAATGCACAACAAATATTAAGAGCAATTACTCTGGGACTAAAATTGGGGCAGGAGGGAATGGGGGTCTTTCACTGTTTACCTACTTTTATGTAGTCTGTATTTGTTACACCAGCACAGATTACTTTTATAATTTAAAATAGGAAAAGGGAGAGACAAGAAGGGACAGTACAAGGGAGGACATAACAGGACAGAAAAGAAAAGGAAAGAAAAAGTCCATCGAGCCTCCAAAATTCTGTCCTCTCACCTTCTCCTCTTTCCTATTTTCTGTCAGCCCTAATGAGAGCTGGAGACGGGATTCTGGAGTGAGAGGTGAGATGGACCTGCTCCCCAGGGGATGAGGCAAAAACACAAATTACTCCCTGAGGCTGAGTCAATTTCAATGGCTCTGGCTGCAGCTCCCTGATGCCAGCAACCCACTGCTTCTAAGTCAGAGTTAAATGAGTTCAGCACAGCATCACCTGTGATATTTGGGGGCTGAAGAGTGGAAATTATTCCCCCAAATTATATTTCATCCTTTTCTCATTCATCTAAGAGGTCAGAGTGAAGAAGAGGAATTTTCTTTCCTGATTTGGGGGTGAGGTAGAGTGTGGGGGGGAGCAGCAGCTCTTCATTATCAAAGTCTGGCTCGTTAAATATTCATTCAAATGCCTGTCACTGTTCCAGGAGGATGAGCCGATTTAAGGTTCGAATCTTACTGATCTATTATTCTTTTTGGAGCGGCAGGTGGGACTCTTTCATCAGGCTGCAAATGATAAAACTGCACCATTCTCTGAAGGGAACTTTAAGTAATCAAATGCAACTTTTTCTTCACCCCAACATGTACACCTCTTATGCTGATTCTCCTGAAGAAAAGCAAGAAAAAGAGCAGAGGTAAAAACCTGAGGAAAGATTGTGCCTGTTTGCCACCTAGGGACCAGCAAAGAAGGGAAAACATTCTCAGAGCCTGGGAATAAGAGAGAAAAGGAAGAGGAGAGGAGATGGGCCATGGGGAGAGAAAGAAATGGCACTGGCAGAGAACCTATTTTGTGCCTGCCACTCTGACAGCATTTCATCTTTACAACAACCTTTGAAGCAAGAATTACCTCTGAAAGGTGAAGTGACTTGCCCAAGGTCACACAGCTAGCAACACGCACCCTGGGGATTTCAATCCAGTCTGTGTGACCTCTCAGCCCAGTCCTCTGTAACAGCTGCCTCACGACTCACACAAAGTCCCTGTCTACCAGTGTTTCTCAATGGGGACAAATTTGTCCTCTAGGGGACATTAGACAATGTCAGAAGACATTTTTGGGTGTCACAACGTAGGGGGCACACGTGCTACTGGCATCTAGTGGGTAGAGGCTGGAGAAGATGCTAAACATCTACAATGCACACAGGACAGTCCCCACCATGAAAAATGATGTAGCCCCAAATGGCAGCAGTGCTGAGGCTGAGAAATTCTATGCTATGTGGAGGGCATTTGCAGTCACCCCATCATGTATCCTGGCTTCTGGCTGTCACTATAGGAATACAGAAATTCCACCCAATGCTCTGATATTTTTTCCAGAGCCCCAGACAAAACTCACCTGGTAGTGAGCAGGTATTTGGGGAATCATTGCCTCTCTGTGTTGCCCCTGGATACATAAATTCTCATCTAAATTCATGCTCACATTCACAATTCCACAGTGGCAAGAGAGACACAATTTTCTCATTAAAGGGCACAGTCTCAGTTTCTCTCCACTGAGGCAGTAAGAATCTGAGCTCCCTCAAAATGATGCACAGCTGTAATTAACATTATGAAACCCCCTAAGTCGACCCACCCGGGGATCACTGCAGCAAGGTCTATGTGCTATGGATAACTCCATTCTACCTCTCAGCTCCCATGCAAATAGAATGCACATTCAGGAACAACCGAGAGACCCACAGAGGAAACTCAGTCACCATTTCAGCTGCCTGAGAACAAGAAACGTGCCCAAGCTCTGGAGCCGGAGCCCAGAGAAAGATTTGGAGCAGAGCACAAGGGAGAAAATCCACCTTTGTTGAGTGTTGTACCAAGGGCCAGCCACTGGGACAGGTAAGAAATATCCCCCTCTCATTTAATCCCCATACAGTTGTTTAAAGAAGTTATTACTGTCCCCATTTTATAGATCTTAGGTCAGCAAATGTTTTCTGTAAAGGACCAGATAGTAAATATTTTAGGCTTTACGGGGTGCAGGATCACTGTTGCAATTATTCATTTCTGCAATTGTAACACAAAAATAGCCACAGGCAATACAAAACGAATGCACCCTTCTGTCTGTCCATAACTCTATCTATCCACCCACCCATCCATCTATGCAGCAAATATTCATCAACAACCTGCCATATATCTTGGATATCAAGGCAACCGAGTCTCTTTCAAGGCACCCTCCAAATGAAGTCATATAGGTCTTCATTAAGTTCCTAGAACATGTAAATGCTTTCCTGACTCAGGGCCTTTGCACATGTCTTCTCTCTCCCCGGAACATGCTCCTCTGTCCCCACAACGTCCCCACTCTTTGCACGGCCTCTTCTCTGACCTCAGTTCAGTGGAACAGAGAGGTCTTCATGATCACTCTATCAGTCTCAATCTCAGCACCCTGTCTGCTTCTTTCATAGTACTTGGAACACTTTGAAATTATTGTATTTACTTCATTGTAAATTTATTTTGTGACAGCCTCTTCCATTAGCACATGCCTTCCATGAAGGCAAAAATCTTTCTCATTTGCATATGAGAAAGGATATGCAAAAATATTTCTCATTTGCATATCCTCAGCATATGGCACATAGTATATGCTTAATAAATAGTTATTGAACTAAATGAATGAATTGAGACCCAGAAAAATTTACTCCAAAGTATAGTTTCTACCCATTCCACCAAGCACAGCCTAGACTATGCCACCCAATATGGTGTCCACTGGCCACATGTGGCTAGAAGGCACCTAAAATGTGGCTAGTCTGAATTGAGATGTGGTCTGAGTATATAATACACACCAGATTTTGAAGACTCCATATGGAAAAAATAATGTAAAACATCTCAAGTTTTTAAGTCGATTATCTGTTGAAATAATATTTTAGATCTATTGGTTAGAATAAAATAAATTATTAAAACCAATTTCATCTGTTTCTTTTTACTTTTCTACTATGGCTATGAGAAAAATTTTAATTACATACAGCATTTGTATTACATGTCTGTTTGGTAGCACTGGTCTAGAACTGCCTATATTCTATTCCCAGACTTCTTACTAATTAGATCTCTGACCTTGGTCCAGTCAATTAACCTCAATAAGTCTCAGTTTCTTTATGCAACAAATGAATATAAGAATTTCTGACCTGCCGACCACACAGGGATGTGATGCAGCTCGAATGAGATAATGGATATGAAAGTGTCTGGGAAAAAACCTACACAAATGCAAGCTCTTCTGTAATGAGATTTTCTGGCTTGTTTCTAAATCTCCAAGTGTTTTATTTCCTCCCACACTGGCTCCTGGATATGACCCAACTTCCTCCATCTTTCCCAACTTCTGATGCTCATGGTTTGACTTTTGAACTCAATATCGATTCTTCCTTCCAAGTAAATTTCAGAATTGCAGAAGCCGGAGAGTTTGGCAAGACAAGTCCATTGTCAGACTCCTCAAGTTCACCAAAGTTGGTGTGTGATCCACTCTCCCAGCCCACCTTGGGGATAATCTTTCCGATACCAATGATGCCAAGGAAACTTGATTTAGACAAACTCCTCTTGTCTTACAACTGCACATTGCCGACTGCACTTTTTAGGGGGCTCAAGGCCAGGTACAGTGGTTCTTACCAGTAAGCTCAACACTGGAAGGCTGAGACAGGAGGACTGCTTGAGTCCAGGAGTTTGAGACAAGCAAGCCTGGGCAACACAGTGAGGTCTCATCTCCACAAAAAACAAAATTAGCTAAGCATGGTGGCACATGCCTATGGTCCCAGCTACTTAGGAGGCTGAGGTGGGAAGAAACTTGGGCCTAGGGGATCAAGGCTGCAGTGAGCCAGGATGGCACCACTGCACTCCAACCTGAGTGACAAAGCAACACCCTGCCCCAAAAATTTAAAAAAAAAAAAAAAAAGAGGGCCCTATATGATTTAGGCTGACTGAGGGTTGAACTTTTCATTATTTTAAAATGTAGATGATATGTGTTACTTTAATCTGTCTACCACCCATTTCGTATGTGTGAGGCAAACAGGGTGTGTGTGTGTGTGTGTGTGTGTGCGCGCGCGCGCGCGTGCGTGCACCTGTCCCAATCTGCTTACTCCATCCCCTGAATACAGAGATGGTTTCAGGTTAGGCAAGAGCCCCAAGCTGACTTACAAGGGGCCAATCTCAGGATTTGTGTATAAACCTTAGAGAAAGAAGTTTCTCTTTCCAGTGAGGCAATCGAGTCTTTTTCTGGAACTACTTGAGACACAGAGTGAGAGGGAAGGCAGCTGGCCATAATGAGAAAGCAAAGCTACCAAGGAGCAAGGGGCTGAGACAGATAGAGTTTCTTCAACATCTATTTAAGCACCTAGATCCAACTGTACCTAAAGCCCACCATTCCTAAGCACTTTGCAGTTACAAAAGCCAAAAAATCATTTTGTAGGAGAAGCCAGTTTAAGCTTAGAAAGAGATACAAAAATAATGCATTTGAAAATTACTTTTATGACTTTCAATTCATCTGGATTAACTGAATATTGTCTAGAGGTGCTGATGAAAATCTTTTATAACTAGATTGTGAATTAAATACAAACAAACTCTTCTAAAGTCTGAGAATGCATAGAGGATCGTAGAAAAGACATTTCCTCGGGAAGCATTTTACTGAAACCCTGTTGTTCACTGTCCATGGAAGGAAAGAGATTGCTCAGCAAAACTAAATCTTGGACAAGTCACTCCAGTTGGAATGATTCAGAACTGGATTAATGGTCTTTAAATGATTGTGGCTTTCAGGGTTTTATTCTTGCTGCTTGGCAGAAACCTCCTGTGGGAATGCCACCCAGGAAACCTCCACCTGCACCCTGAAGTTCTGGTCCTCGTCACCTTCTCAGGCAGACCATGAGGTTGGTGAGTGAGTGGCTCTGGGGCAGATGGGGAAAGTGAGGCTCGCATGTGCCCAGCTGGAATTAAGTCCTATGCTTTGGAAGCCCAGTTTTGTCCTCTAAGCCAGGCACCCTGCCATGAAGATTAATGAGGTGACAGTTCTCTAGGGCCTGGAGGTAGCTAAGACAAAACAGCCACCCAAACACTTGGGACTATTTTCAGCCTCTTCGGCACTGGGCTTGAAGACACATACCAACACCAGCTCTGGCGAAGCATGGCCTTTCGGCTGCGTGCTGGTCCCCACTATGTCCCTCGGCCACACAATCATGAAGGTGGAGACTCTGACAAGGTCTCAGGTGATGATTTAGAGTCACCATCTCCCTAAAAGGGGAGGACTTCCAACCTCCCAAGCAACTGCTAACCAATGATCCAGAGGGCTTTCTGTTTATGTGGACTTCAAGGAAAACACGATTAAATGAATTTGTAGGGTTTAAAATTTGCTGTGCAAAGTGATGGCCTGTAGAGAAACATCTGGAAAGCAGACAAGCTTTATTTGGCTCATACAAAGCTTAAACGTGGATTCGTTGGCAACATGTATAAAGGCAGGAAAATTTCACATTAAAAAATTCACACTTCCCCCTTTCCTTGATAAATTGAAACAACTCAGATCCGTTTTTTTCTTTTCCTTCCCAGCCCAGGCTGGAGTGCAGCGATGCAATCTTGGCTCACTACAACCTCCACTTCCCAGGTTCAAGCAATTCTCCTATCTCAGCCTCCAAAGTAGCTCGGATGACAAGCATGCGCCACCACACCCAGCTAATCTTTTGAATTTTTAGTAGAGATGGGGTTTCACCATGTTGGCCAGGATAGTCTCAAACTCCTAACCTCAGGTGATCTGCCCACCTTAGCCTCCCAAGGTGCTGGGATTATAGGTGTAAGCCACTGCACCCAGCTAACAATTAAGGTCTTGCATTCAATGTGGCAACAGTCAGCTAGAGACAAGGAGTGGCTTCCCCCTTTAGACAGATGAGGCGTGGGTGCTCCAGTTTGCCCCACTCCCCACCATTCCCTATTGTAAGTAATTGACCCTGAAGCCAAATGTCGCTGTCATTTGTCGTCTTACACTAGGCCCTCTTCAACCATTTGAGTTTCCTGCCAGGCCCTATTAGGTATTAGAGTGCGCAGGTTCTGCAAAATGAACACGCATTAATTGCTTAATGAATTGTTTAGGCAAAATTCCAACAAGCAATTACAAAGAAGATGGCCCTTCTAAGGCTCCTTCAAACATTGGTCTTGTATGACTATATGAACAGAGTCTGAGAATATTAGAACTATTAGAGTCTTCTTAGGTTAGTGTGTTGGGGGCAGAGGCGAATGCTTCTCCTTACCCTCAATGTCTCTTCCCATGTGAAAGAAATTCTGCCAGCATCCCACTCCTGGACCTTCTCCACTCCTTTATCACTCCTCCATGAGGAGAGAGAGGGACTCAATAACTTAAAGTCTGAAGCTTGGGAGAGGAGCTGGGTGTAGGAAGCATATCTCCTTCCTTATTCTTCTTCAGACAGGGGGCAAAGTGCTTGGAGGACGTGCAGAGTGAAAGTTCTATAGATGGTTCATCCCTACTGAACCAGGCATGCCCCAACTGGGCACAGCCAGGAACTGGGTGAGTAACTCTCTTCAATTACAGAGAAGCAGGGTTGTTTCTTAGGTGTTGTAAAGACCACACCAATGACCTGGGCTGATGGCTGTTATCATTTAAAAGGTTTGCTACACTCTTTAAAAACCTCATGGTGGAAACTGTGGACCCTCTACCACCTTCCTCCCCAGGTGCACCTGTCTGCACAACACTCGTGTATACGATGTTGGGGTGTTCATAGACCCTTGAAGCCCATTGATAGGCTCCAGATAGTTTTAACCCCTAATTTGGCCCCATGCCTAAAGAGGAATTGTTTAAAGTAACACGAGGCAGAGGCAAGATTGAAAAAGACTGGCATTCTGACTGGCATCCCCATCACTTTGCATCAGCTGTGTTTATTCATTCAACAAAGGCTAAGTGCTTCTGTGCCAGGCAGTGATGAGCCCCACCCTTTGGTCTTAACCAAGGGCTCAAACATCAGACTGCTTATTACACAGATGAATGTCTAATCATACATCATGATAAATGCTATGAAAGAAAGAACAGGTCCCTCTTCTCGACAAGGGGGTCTGGCTTATTCAAAGGTGATAGAGTGAGAAAACATTTCTCAGTGGAAGTGACCTTGAGCCCAGAGCTGATCTCTCAGGAAAAAAAATAGGAATTAATTACAAGGAGGAAAGGAACACAAAGAGGCACCCAGACGGGCAGGAGGGAATGAGAGGAAGCTGGAAAGAGGAACGTTGTGTATATAGCACAGGTGGCAGTGACAGGTGTGGATTACAGATATCTTAGGTCCCATTCAGCCCTCAGACCTGTAATTTGTAAGGAGAGGGGAGTTCAAACTTTGAGAAAGAGTTAAGAAGTTCATAGGCTCAATACCTTTCCTACTTCTAGGAAAATTTCTCCAAAGGAAAGAAGTTGTCAAAAGCAAGAAGTTTTATGCACCAAGTTGCCCTCAGTGGTGCTACTGGTAACACCAAACCTCTACGAATAACAGAAATCTTTATCTGAAAGAGAAATAGAGAACCACAGATAACAAAGCAATGTAATGTTATGTGCCCATCTAAAAATGGAAACTCTAGTTGGAATAGAAATGTGGGTAAATGCTTACAATGTAACGAACAGCTATCTATGAATGTAGATGAGAAATGGAAGGTCATATACTTTTATACTTGCAGAAAAGTATAGAAGGCTATACGGTCAGAATAAAACTATTAATGGTAACGGTGCAATCGGCTATCAAGTGGGATTTCTACTGTAGTCCCAGAATTATAGTTTATATCCAACGCTAAAAATAAGACATAAAATAATTCTACTTTCTAAAAAGAGCTACCTGTGAGACAGAGTTGGAATCAAACTCCTTCGCACAAAGAGGAGGAAGATTGAGCCCCACATCCCAAGGTCCACTGCTGCCTCCTCCCCAGAAGAAGTGGAGGCAGATGGGTTGAGTTTTGGTCTTTGACCTTCTGAGGGCACAGGATTCACAAAGAGAGAGCATTTCTACTCCCCATGGGTGTCTACAAGAAAAGAAACTGGCATCTCAATTTCCTAAAGAGATGTCTGCTGAAATTACGGATCCCATGGCCACCCACTGGTACCACTTTCTAAGCAGGGAGAGGTGGGACAGTTCTTAGAAAAGCCGAACATGGGTAGCCATAACATGAGGGATGTATTATTTAGACCAGAAATGCCCAAAAGAACTCTTTATGATAATGGAAATGTTTCATATCTGTACTGTCCAATATGGCAGCCAGCAGCCATATATGGTTATCGAGCACATGAAATGCAGCTAGTGCAACTGAGGAATTAAATGTTTAATTACATTTTATTTTAATTATTTATTATTTATTTATTTATTGGATGTTCTCATGGCTTTATTAACTCTCTCTTTCCATTGTGGCAGGACCTCATTAGCTGGAGAACTGGAAGGAAGGCCAAGAAGCTGTGGTTTCAGTATGGGTCATTAAAGGGGTACAGAGGATGCCCTGCATCCCTTAGGACTCTCTTCCCATCCACCGTAAGCATAGGCACAACGTATTGCCAGTTTTTGTTCAGGGCATTTAGCTGCTTCATCTCTTCCGAGCCAAAGGTGAAGTCAAACACCTTGATGTTCTGAAGGATTCAGGAAGGAGTGATGCTTTTGGGGATGCAGATCACTGTCCGCTGGACCTGCCACCTGAGCAAGATCTGAGCTGGAGATCAGCCATACTTTTCAGCCAATGCCAGGACTACTGGTTCCTCCAGGACAGGGTCATTAGGATCGCTCCATGCATGATCAGAGGAGCCCAAAGGGCTATAAGCAGTTACCTCCGTGCTTGGCAGTGGGCAATTAGCTCATTCTAAGCCAAGTATGGGTGGCATTCCACCTGCAAGACAGCTGGACGCATGGAGGCCACACTGAGTATGTCATCAACCTGCTGACTGTTGAAGTTGGACAGGCCCAGCACCCACACCAGCACCTTAGCTACCAGTGCCTCCAGAGCCTTCCAAGTCTCCTTGTAGTGGGTGGAGTCATAGCGTATAGTCCCATCAGCATTCTGGGAAGGGATTGTCTCCCCGCTCGAAGGCATAAGGCCAGTGCATCGGGTACAGGTCCAGATACTCCAGCTGGAGGTCAGCCAGAGTCTTCTGGAGGGCAGGCTCGACATCCTCGCGGTGGTGCTCGGTGTTCCACAGCTTGGATGTCACAAACAGCTCCTCCCGAGGCACTGCCTTGCCTGGTCCCACGTCCTCCTTCAGGGCCTCCCCAGTCTCAGGCTCACTGCCGTAGATAGCAGCACAGTCAATGTGGCGGTAGCCTACACTAAGGGCATACTTAACCGCTGCTTTTACCTGACCAGGCTCACTCTCCCAGGTACCCAGACCAATCAGGGGCATCTTCTGCCCAGTGTGCAGGAGAACACAGGAAACTGTCATTGCCCTCTTGGCACAAGCACAGAGCATGAACAGGATAGTGTGGCCTGGGCTCAGTTCTACACCCTGCCAGAGAGCCAACGGGCCTCAGCTTAAGTCTGGCAGTGATGAGGCAGCTCCACCTATTTTAATTATTTTTTAAGAGACAGGGGTCTCACTATGTTGTCCAAGTTGGTCTTGAACTGAGTTCAAGTGATCCTCCTGCCTCAGCCTCCTAAGTAGCTGGGACTACAGTTGCAAGCAAGTACTCTATAATTATAATTCTTTTAAATTTAAATAATTGCCACCTGTGGCTAGTGGCTACCATATTAGACAGTGCAGCACTAGACATTTCTGCAGGTAGGGGATCACCAGATGACCTACGTCCAAACAGCTTGAGGGTATCAGAGGTGTGTGAATCAGAGTAACTCCATCTTGAATAGAAGCTGGGTAAAATGAGGCTGAAACCTACAGGGCTGCATTCCCAGACGGCTAAGGCATTCTAAGTCACAGGATGAGACAGAAGGTCACACAAGATAAGGTCATCAAGACCTTGCTGATAAAACAAGATGCAGTAAAGAAGCCTGCCAAAGCCCACCAAAACCAAGATGGTCACAAGAGTGACCTCTGGTGGTCCCCACTGCTACTCTCCCACCAGCTCAGTGACAGTTTATAAATGCCATGGCAACGTCAGGAAATTATCCTATATAATCTAAAAAGAACAGGCATGAATAATCCACCCCTTGTTTAGCATATCATCAAGAAATAATCATAAAAATGGGCAACCAGTAGCCTTTGGGGCTGCTCTGTCTATGGAGCAGCCATTCTTTTATTCCTTTACTTTTCGAATAAACTTGCTTTCACTTTACTGTATGGATTCGCCCTGAATTCCTTCTTGCACAAGATCTAAGACCCCTCTCTTGGGGTCTGGATCAGGACCCCTTTCCTGTAACAAGAGGTCACTGAAGTAGTGAGTCTGAGAAGGCAATGGGGATACTTCCCACTCCACCCCAGATCTCCACCCACCCGGAGAATACGAGAAGTGTCCCCTATGCCCATGGCTGCAAGGGAAAGCCTGAGGACTAGTGAATGGCAGGAGTCCTCTGTGTCTAGGTGACCACCAGAAAAGGGACCAGAAGGGTGCCACCCAAGGAGTCAATTAGACCAGGCTGCCCCTCAGTGGAAGGGGAGGTTATCAGGATGATCCTGAAGACAAGCCAGAGGACTCTATTCTCACCATTCTCAGAGAGATCACTCACAACAGAAGAATCAAACAAGCCACACCAACACCAGGGAGACCTTCTCTGCTTTAGCTCTACCAGCCAAAAGTGAATAAATCTGCCCAAGTTGCCACTAAAAAAGGAAAAGAAGACACTCCACATATCTCAATTAAACTAAAAGTAAGCTGCTTCCTTCACGTTTATACTTCCATGAGTTTAGATTTTTCAGCCAACCCATCACAACAGTTCTCAAGCATGATATATCTGTATAAGTTATTTAATTTGTAAGAGGCAAATATTATCAACTCCGTTTTACAGAGGAAGAAACTGAGGCTCAGAAAAGTTGAATGAATCACGCATGATCCCACAGATAAGTGACAAGGCTGAAATGGGAACTCATATCTTTCTCATTCCAAAATTTTCTTGGATACTGCCAGGTCATCTGTTGAACAATAAAATCATCATTAAAAAAAAAAGCTTAAAAAATTCAAGTAAAAATTAGTAAAATCTAAATAAGATCTATATTAAGTCAACAGTATTGTACCAATGTCAATTTCATACCGTGGTTGTGTAAGATGCTGTCACTGGGGGAAGGTGGGGTAGGATACAAGGAACTTCTGTACCACAATTTCTTGTGAGTCTTCAACCATTTCAGAATATCATTAAAAAAAAAAAATCTAGGCCAGGTGCGGTGGCTCAAGCCTGTAATCCCAGCACTTTGGGAGGCAGAGGCGGGCGGATCATGAGGTCAAGAGATCGAGACCATGGTGAAACCCCGTCTCTACTAAAAAAATACAAAAATTAGCTGGGAGTGGTGGCACGCACCTGTGGTCCCAGCTACTTGGGAGGCTGAGGCAGGAGAATTGCTTGAACCTGGGAAGTGGAGGTTGCAGTGAGCCAAGATTGTGCCACTGCACTGCAGCCTGGTGCCTGGCAACAGAGCAAGACTCTGTCTCAAAATAAAAAAAAAAATCTAATATTGGATTTTTGAAGTTATGTAAATAACATTTATTGTGTATTTCTCACATCAAAGTACTAGTGTAGATACCAACAAAATCTCATATTTTGATAGTATTTTAAACTCAAGTTGTCTTTAAATCCTGTTCTTACTATTTATTTCAATTTACTCTTTAAAACATAATATGTTTTAAAGTTAGGCTTTAATATATAGCTTTCAGCATGGGCACAGAGGCTCATGCCTATAATCTCAGCACTTTGGGAGGCTGAAGCGGGTAAATCACTTGAAGTCAGGAGTTCAAGATCAGCCTGGCCGACATGGCAAAACCCAGTCTCTAACAAACAATATAAAAATTAGCCAGGCGTAGTGGTGTGTGCCTGTAGTCCCAGCTACTTGGGAGGCTGAGGTGGGAGAACTGCTTGAACTTGGGAGGTGAAAGTTGCAGTGAGCTGAGATCACACCATTGCACCCCAGCCTGGGCAATATGACATAGTGAGACGTTGTCTCAAAAAAAAAAAAAAGAAAAACAATATGTATCTTTCAAACTATACCTAAAAATAAGTAGCAACATTCCTCAGATACTGAGGTGTTAGCACAGGTTCTGATCCATCATTTACAAATATTAAAAATACACTTTTTCTAAATAACGATGCAATGGGCATATAATCTCTCCATTTTGTTCTGAAGAGTCATGAGACTTTATGTGGCTTTGCTGCTGGTAGTTACACAACAAGCTTCATCTCTCTGGATCATCAGCAAAAAATAACCTGCCCCCGCCCCTTATCCCTCACCCCACGCAGTTCTGGACTGTTGGATGCTCCATGGTCCACATCAAACAGGCAGGGGGTCTGCAATGCCAGGACATAACCAGCAGCATCAGCCCAGATGCACAACAACATGCCAAGAATAAATGGGAGGAATCAACAGAGACCAGGAACATTTTTGATCCCTTGTAGGGAGGGTTGTTTGTGAGTGTTCAGCCCTGGCTTGATGAGTCACTCATTAGGAAAGAAGAAGCATGATTTTTTTTCTATTGATTCCAGGAAGATTTCAGGTGGGAGGGAGGGATTTCAAGAAGTCGAGAAAGTCAAAGACAAGGGGAGGAATAAGACTTGGCCAATCTGTTTAAATGGGATGCTCTTGAGGCAAGTGAGAACGTAGGTGCTGAGTGGAAAACAGGGAAGAAAACTGGTCAACAAGAACAGGGATGCTTGGGGCAGGCATGTGGTACTTTTTATCCCTGGCTTAATTCTCTCCTCTTTCCCTCTCTCTCTCTCTCTCTCTCTCTCTCTCTCTCACACACATACACACACACACACACACACACACACACACATAAACACACCCCACAAACAGAAGATGGCAAGGGAGGTAGACTGCAAAAAGGTATGAGAAATAATAAGAAGCAAAATATAGCTTAGTTTTTCTCTCCCAACTGCACTCATCCCCAGCCCAGTGAAACGGGGAGGTTGAAAGAAGAAAAAACAGAGGAGACAGATGAAAAGACAGGAGGCCATAGAGGTAAGACAATGTCTTCAAGGCAGTGTGATATTGCCTTAAGAGCAGGCAAGTTGATCAATGGAATGGAACGGAGAGTCTTGAAGTACACCGACACACACATGGCCAACTGACATTTGATGAAGATATCAAGAAATTCAATCGGGAATGGGTGGTCTTTTCAACAGATGGTGCTGAAACAACTGGATATTCACATGGAAAATAAAGAGTTTCCGTCCTTACTTCACATCATATGCAAAAATTAATGTGAGATAGATAATAAACCTAACAGAAAAGCTAAAAACTATAAAGCTTATAAAAGAAAATAGGAGAATATTGACAACTTTGGGATTGGCAAAGATTTCTTAGGATACAAAAAGCACTAAACATTAAAAAATTCTTAGGCCAGGGGTGGTGGCTCATGCCTGTAATTCCAGCACTTGGGGAAGCCTGGGCAGATCACGTGAAGTTAGGAGATCGAGACCAGCCTGGCCAATTTGGTGAAACTTTGTCTTCACTAAAAATACAAAAATTAGCCTGGCATGGTGGCGCACATCTGTAAACCCCCCTACTTGGGAGGCTGAGGCACAAGAATCACTTGAACCGGGGAGACAGATGTTGCAGGGGGTGGTGGCTCACACCTATAATCACAGCACTTTGGGAGGCCAAGGCAGGCAGATCACTTGAGGTCAGGAGTTTGAAACTAGCCTGGCCAACATGGTGAAATCCCGCCTCTACTAAATATACAAAAAATTAGCTGGGCATGGTGGCACATGCCTGTAATCCCAGCTACTAGGAAGGCTGAGGCAGGAGAATTGCTTGAACCTGGGAGGTGGAGGTTGTAGTGAGCCCAGTAGCACCATTGCACTCCAGCCTAGGTGACAGAGCAAGACTCCACCTCGAAAAATAAAAATAGAATAAAATAAAAATTTTTTTAAAAGATAGCCCAATTTTAAAATAAGCAAGCGATTTGAATAGATGATTTACATAAAATGGAGAGAAATAGCCAATAAGTCCAAAAAAAGTTTGCCATATTTAGTCATTAAAGATGCACAAAACAAAACACGATGAGATAACATTTCATAACTATTAGGATGAATAAAGTTAGATGCCTGACAATATTAAGTGGTAGCAAGGAGATAGGGCGGGATTTCTCAGCCTCAGCACTGTTGACCTTTCCAGCTGGATAACCCATTCCTGGGGACTGTGAATGGGGGTTGCCCTGGGCATTGTGAAATGCTTAGCAGCATCCTTGATCCCTCCCCAGGTGCTAGATGTTAGCAGCACTGTCCCCTCCACTGCAAATTATGGCCGGCAAAACTGTCTTCAGATATTGCCAAATGTACTCGGGGGACAAAATTCAAAATTGCCCCATATTGAGAACTATTGATGATACAGAGCTTGAGAACTACTGATGATACAGAGCAACTGACTTGTCACACCTGCTGGTGGGATTGTAAAACAGGCAACCACTTTGGAAAACGGTTTGGCAGTTTCCTCTGAAGCTACATAAAAACACATACACTAGGACCTAGGGATTCTACTCGCAGCTATTTACTCAAGAGAAATGAGAATATATGTCCACAACAGTAACAAAAAGGGTGTACAAGAATGTTCTAAATAGATTTAGATTTACTCTCAATAACCTCAATCTGGAAGCACTCCAGATGTACAATGGGTTGAACTGTACCTCCAAAAAAGGTATGTTGAAGTCTTAACCCCCAATAACTGCAAATGTGACCTTATTCGGAAGTAGGGTTTTTACAGATGTAATCAAGTTAAGGTCATACTTGATTAGGATAAGCTCTAAATCCAATGACTGGTGTCCTCATAAGAAAAGAGGACCCGTATGCTGGCTCACACCTGTAATCTCAGCACTTTGGGAGACAAAGGTAGAAGGACTGTTTGAGCCTAGGAGTTTGAGATCAGCCTGGGCAAGATGGTAATACTCCGTCTCTGCAAAAAAAAATACAAGAAGAAAACTTAGCCAGGCATGGTGGTAGGCACCTGTAGCCCCAGATACTGGAGGGTCTGAGGTGGGATGATCACTTGAGCCTGGGAAGTGGAAGTTGCAGTGAGATGTGATTGTACCACTGCACTCCAGCCTGGGTGACAGAGCCAGACCCTGTGAAGAAAAAGAGGAAGAAGGAGCAGAAAAAGAAGAAAGAAGGAGAAGAAAAGGAGCAGAGAAAGAGGAAAGAAGGAGGAGGAAGAAGAGGAGGAGAAGAAGGAGGAGAAGGAGAAGGAGGAGGAGGAGGAATACACTGAGGAAAGAAGCCATGTGAAGCAGAGTTTAGAATAATGCAGGCTCAGAACAAGAAAGGAACACCAAGTATTGGTGGGAGCCATCAGAAGCTGGGAGAGGCAAAGAAGGATCCTCCCCTAGAGCTTTCAGAGGGAGTGCGTCCCTGCCCACACCTTGACTCAGGACTTCCGGCCCGTGGAGCTGTGGGACGATAGAACTCTGTTGTTTTAAGTCAACACGTTTGTGATACTTTGTGACAGCAACTCGATGAAACAAATAAAATGAGAATGGACCAATAAATGGTTGTATATTCACACAACAAAATATCGTTAATATGTAGCTATAAAATAGTAAGAAACAATGCACTGATACAACACATGGGTGTATCTCAAAAACATCATGTTGAGTGAAGAAACCGGATACAAAAGGATACACACTGTATGATAGCATTTACATGAAGTTCTGCAAGAGATCTAAGCTATGCGCTAAAAAGCAGAACAAGGGTTGCCTTCAGGGTGGGGCAAGATGATCAGAGAGGGACATGAGAGAACTTTCTGGGGTGGAGGAGAAACACTCTGTCTTGACTGGTGCAGTAGGTATCTAGGGGTATACCTCCATTATAACTCATTGAACTTACAATCTGTGGTTTGTATTATATATTTGTATATAATTTATACTCAATTTTTTAAATGGTATTTTAATTTTTTAAATGGTAAAGAAGCTAAAGAGAAGAGAAAGGTAAATCAGGAAGCATGTCCTCTTCCATAAAGATAAGCGGCAGCTAAGGGTCATAGGAGCAAAAGCCCAGCGGCGAACACACTGGCAACTTCGGCCATTTTGTTACACCTGTGCTTGCTATGCTTAAGTAAGCTCACAAATTCTTCACTGGAGGCCAAGTTTGCAGAGATGCTCAAAGCAAATTGGCCCAGGCGGACATCCCAGCTGCTGTCCATTATAACCTGGAATGGAACATTAACTTCTAAGAGGCCCCTCTGGCTCCCAGAGAGCCCCCAGCCACCCCACATTTCAGGAATAATCTTGAAAACCTAAATGGACAACTGAGAAAAACTCAGAACGCTGTGTCTGGTAAGCAACCTGTGCGTTCCCCCAGCACTGCAAAGCACGCCAAGCGTGGATAATGGCCATGCAGCCCTGACCACTCATCTGCAGTAAGCTCTCATCTCTGGTGATGCAGGGACTTGGGCTGAGCTTCAGACACACAAGGTCTCAGTAGGTAAGAAGTAGCCTTAGACAAAAGTCCTCTATGCCGTCCCTACCCAGGGCCAAGCCAGGCCAGGGCATCACTGCAAATGTGAGGAAGGGTTGAATATCATCAACTTTGGCATCTGATAGTCCAGAGTTCAAGTGCTGAGACTTGCATCTTCCCTGGGCTCTTGATGCCATCTCTTCATCTGACAAATGGGGGAAATGCAAATTTGTTGTAATAGATACACGCATGTAAGGAACTGGTACTCCATAAATGCAAGTTTCCTTTTGCAAAATGCGGTTAGCAGTGCCCACTTCAAAATGCTGCTGGGAGGACAAAATCAGCGCTGTGCATGGAGATGTTTTTCAAAGCCATGGCTACAGAAAATGAAGTCACCAGCAGGGAATTTTTTTATCAGTAAGAAATAGAATCAGTGCCCCCTGGGAAGTTTACAACCTGACATTGAGGGTGATGCTGCTGGTGCTTCTGCCTGGAATTCCCAGCTGACTTAGGGAAGGGCACCCCTCTCATGCATTGACTGCCTCGGCTCTAGGGAAGGGACCTCATGAATTTACATTCAGGACTCTGCTTGCCATGGGAGTGACAAATATTAGTTGCGTATGACAACAATGTATTAGTAATGTTCAGAGTCTGAATTATAGGCAAGAACATCTCTAAAAGATCTGTCGAAAGGAATGATAAAGAAAGCTTCCTCTGGCTTCCAAGGGCCTCCATATGACTCTGCCTGGCAGAATCAGGGCTGGAAACGATGGGGCTGGTATCTTCAGTCAGCACAGTGTCATTCACCTCCATCCCTACCTAAGGTCCTTCATCATGAAGCTTCTCCCGCATTCACTTCATAATGAGGAGAGCACTAGACTGTGAGTCAGCTTCCAGTGCTGGGAAGGCTGCAAAAACCATTCAACCATCCATCCCTCCATCCATCCATCCATCCACCCATCCATTCATTCATTTGACAAACATTCATTGAGGCTTTAACAATGTGCCTAGTGCTGTGTTAAACAGAGAAATGAAAGAGATGAATAAGACAGCGTCCCTACTCTCAAAGAACTCATGGTCCAGGATTCGGAAAACAACAGGAACCTAAAACCCACCGTATGAACAAATGGCAAGCACAGAAACGGTAACATAGGGGTAGCACAGCACTGACGATCACGACTTCAGCCTCTGGGTCCGAGGAACCTACATTTGTATCACATTTGCCACTTAGTGCTTGGATAGGAGTATTCAACCATTTCTGAAAGCACCAAAGAGTAAATTTTGTAGGCTCTGTGGGGCATATGGTGTCTGCTGCAACTACTCCCGTCTGCCATAGTAGCATGAATACAGTCAAAGAAAATATGTAAATGAATAGGTGTGGCTGTGTTCTAATAAAACTTTATTTACAAAGCAGGTGGCAGGCAAGATTTGGACCTCAGGTGGTAGAGTGGTAGCTTGCCAATCCCTGTACCCTTGAGTAAGGAGATGAGATCTTGAGCAAGTTACATAATCCTCTATACCTCAGTTTCCTTCACTACAACAGATGATGATAAAACCTACCTTGTGGGATAGCATAAGCTGATACTATATATGAGGTGCTTAGCACAATGCCCATAACATGGTAAGGATGGAATATATCCTGTCTCTATTACTACTATTATTATTATAAAAGTGAAATCGAAGCTGGTGTCAAGCTCAGATCCCATGAGGCGCTACAGTTCTGTGTCTACCCCCAGATGCATTCCACCCTGAGTTAGTAGGTAAAACCCAGGTCATGAAGTGGTAACTGCTGAAATTGTGCCTAATTCAGCTGATGGACACGGAAAAAGGCCACCTCTTCAATGTACAAGTGATGATCCCAAAACACGACTAAGATGGAAGGAATGACTTGGTGTCTGCTTCCTGAATTTTTTTTTCTTTTGAGCAGCATCTCCCTCTGTCACCCAAGCTGGAGTGCCATGGTGCGATGTCAGCTCACTGCAACCTCTGCCTCCTGGGTTCAAGCAATTCTCCTGCCTCAGCCTCCTGAGTAGCTGGTACTACAGACATCTGCTACCACGCCTGGCCTATTTTTTGTATTTTTAGTAGAGATGAGGTTTCATCATGTTGGCCAGGCTGGTCTCGAACTCCTGACCTCAAGTGATCTGTCCACCTTGGCCTTCCAAACAGCTGGTATTACAGTTGTGAGCCACCATGTCCAGCCCTGAAAATTACTGAGCAGCACTCAGAAAATGACCCTCGCCTGCTCTCCTTGTAGCTTCTGGGAGGTTGATCATGCTGGAAGGGGGCCTAGAGAGTTGTTAATATTTTTCTTCTTCCTCTATTAATTTGAGTTAATAAATGCCTCTAGCCTAAAGGGAACAGGAGGAGGAGGTGAAGGCCTCATTACCAGTGACCAGACAGCCCCTGGCCACATGCATTTTAAATTACTGAGTCCTAACAGGGTCCATCAGAGGGGATGTAGGCCAGGAGGCCATCAGAGGTGATGCATGCAGAGCAGTGCCCAGCCCTGCGAGAGGGTCCAGGGCTCCCTCCTCTGCCATCAGCCACCAGGAGCAGATGGCAGTGCCTCCTACTGACTTGTGCTCAGCTGTGTCATCAGAGCCATGCTCTGCTCTGTCCTGGGAAGCATACTGTATACCTGCAAGAATTAATTAATGGAAAATAGGAAGAAAAGGGCTCAGAGCAACTAGACTGAGGCCTTGAGGCCAGAACATACCGTGGCTTAAATGATGCATGACAGGTCCTGTCCCTTCCTACTGACTGTCCTCAGGATAAACTCAGAACTCCAAAAGAGCCCCTCCTAATCCTCCTGTCACCTCACACCGTAGCCCACACATGCATGCTACAGCCAGTCACACAACCATTCTCAGTTAGTATTTTTCTTCCACAACAGCTCCAGCTCCTGGGTCATGACACCTGCTGCTCTCCACTCTACCTGGCCATTCATTTCCCAGTCACTCTTTAGATCTTATCTTAGATCAGGAGTCAGCACATTTCAGCCCACAGGCCAAATCCAGCCCACCATCTGTCTTTGGAAATAAAGTTTTATTAGAACACAGCCATGCCCATTCATTTGCATACTGTCTATGGCTGCTTTTGGTCATAATAACAGAGTTGAGTAGATACAACAGGGACCATATGGCTGCCAAGAGCCTGCTGTGTTTACTCCCTGGCCCCTTCCAGGAAAAATTTGACAGCCCCTGTCAGAGATGCTAATTCCTCCAGGACATTGTTCCTGGCTCACTTTTTAGTTTTAGGTGCACGAGTGTTACTTCCCCTGCCCCAGCCCTTTCCCCTCTGAGTTATGATTGATATTTTCAGTCTGTCTCTTCTATACTCTGAGTTCCTTATCAGGAAGGCTGGTTTCTTGAACCTCTGTGCCCCAGACCTCTTACACAGATCCTGAACCCCTCATAGGCACCAAAAACATAAGTTTGCTGAATGGAAGAATGAACAAATGAATGAGTCTTTGAATGCAATGCTGGAGAGCCCAATTATGTCACTAAATACAGTTCAACTAACTCAGGCTATTGATGAATGTTAAGAGACTACACAGGTTGGGCATGGTGGCTCACGCCTATGCCCAGCACTTTAGGAGGCCGAAGCAGGCAGATCACTTAAGGTTAAGAGCTCAAGGACAGCCAGGCCAACATGGTAAAACCCCATCTCTACCAAAAGTGCAAAAATTAGCTGGGCATGGTGGCATGTGCCTGTAGTCCCAGATACTCAGAAGGCTGAGGCAGGAGAATCACTTGAACCTGCAAGGTGGAGGCTGCAGTGAGCTGGGATTGTACCACTGCACTCCAGCCTGGGCAAAGAGTGAGACTCCATCTCAAAAGAGAGAGAGAGAGAGAGAGAGAGAGAGAGAGAGAGAGAGAGAGAGAGAGAGAGAGAGAGAGAGAGAGACTACACAGAGGCATTATTTCTCTGGAATGTACAGAGAGAAAAGGAAATGCTCAAACATTAGCCCATCCAGTGATCAAAGAGGCCCCAAAAATATCTCCTGGGGAGCTTTTCCTAGACCAAACACGAGGGAGAAGAGAGGAATAGTCTCACTAACAGCTGGGATCGGGGTCCTTCAAGACTATTCCAAGTTAAAATCCATCCTCCAGATTCTCTGGATGCTTCCAAGTCAGCCCATACCCTCATCTTAATCCTGCTCATCATATATTACTATTTCAGTCTGCTGACTTAGCATTCTTTTCTGCTCAACTGTAAACTCCTGGAAGGCAGAATCATTTGCTCTTCAGAGAATCCCTGCTGAGATCAGGCTTCATGTAGGCCCTCCTAAAATGTGTGGATGGGGGGTAGGGGTGGGGGGGTGGGGGGGGTGGATGAATGGATGGATGGATGGATGAATGGATGGATGGATGGATGGATGGATTTTAACCATCAAGTCCTTCCATCTGGCATACAGTAGCACAGAGTCCCAGGTGGGGCCTGATTTCACTCTGCGGTGAACGCAGGATTGGCCCCCGACCCAGTAGAGGACATAGAGGAGCTTCATTTAAGGACGGTCTTGACTGTTTAGTGGCTGCTTTGCATCTAGCAGGCCGAAGCCACTCACTTTGTATTGAATAGCTTTGCCTCATAGCCTCCAGCTTCTGGGTGTGTTTCTGGGGCCTCAGCTGTCCCCAGACTTGATTCTGCCTGCCTCAGTGTGACGGCTCCACTCCAGTCTGGCCCCCATTATCCTAAATCAAAGTGCTGGGCACTTGCCCTCTCTGATTCCAGTTGCCATTCAGGGCCCAAGCACAGTGGAGATGTTGGCCGTGCAAGGAGTTTTTACGTCTCCCCATTTATCACACTAAAGATTCTTTTCAAATTATATTAAACAGGTCAAATATCAAGAGAGAGAGCACAGCCTTCTCTTTCTCTTTTCCAGAAATGACACCACCCTCCAGAGTGAATAGATCTGGGGCATTTAATTTGGCAACCAAGTGACATTCCCTCCCAGAAGCCTGGCGCCTGCCAGTGGTCAAGCGGAGAGAGGAGGGAGGAGAAGCAAGAACTCAACACAATGATCACAAAGAAAGATAAAACAAAACCATAAATTCTACAGGATGAATGATGTCCCTCAGGAAACCCTGCATTTTCCTGTACACAAGACTGGCTTTTTTATTCCTAGGCACCTCATCCCTGAGACTAATTCTAACACTCCTTATTTTATCATGTTAATAATAATAACTGTAATTATGCATTCAAGACACCAGCGTCATGCAAAATGTATCATTACGGTGAAGCAGTCCTTGTTTGCAGAAACAACAGGCCTGTAGGATGACACTTCTGGGTGACTTGGAGAAAGTGCATCTATAAGATAGTCACAGCACCATAAAACCACAGGGTACCCTGTAAGAGTAGTTAAGAAATATGCTTAACAGCTTAGAAATGACACTCTTCCCCAAGCATTTTCTTACCTACCTGTATTTAATCTTCTAAGACACATCCCCATTCAGAGAAAAACTATTTGCTCAAAATGACAGAATTTAGGGCTTTGGGAAGGGATAGAAATAAGATTAATTGAACATGCCCCTTTGGGTTGACTTAGAGTAATTTTCCCAGAGTGTTGTGTTGAGAAGGATTCTGAAGTCACAGCGGGATCCATGAAGAATGTCTGCCTCCAGAAATGGTAGGGGAAATGATCAGCCTTATACGCACCAGATATGCCAACTTGACTTTTGGTCATTGGACCATAGCTGAATCAAGTCAAAATAAATAGTGAAATTTTTACCCATTTCTCTAGGCCCAGCCAACTCAAATACATCCCATGGGGCCCTGTTAAAATGTCCCCCAAGGTCATTTATTCACTTTGGTTTTCCTTGGTACTGTTCCCTTCAGCTATGGGAAAAGAAACACTGCCTTGCCTGTTCGAAAATGTAAAGTGATCAAGTCTGTAAATTCCACATCTTTCTCTCCTTTAGCACTTCGTAAACTGACTGGAGGAATTTGCCTGTCTGTCTGTCTCCTCCTCTGGCAGGAGGCTGCCCCATCCATCTCTAAATTCCCAGTGCTTATCCCAGTGTCTGGCCCATAATAAGGACCCAATAACTATTTGTTGAATTTATGTTTCATCTGAATAAGTCCCATCCCACCCTCATCTCATCCAAAAACTTTTAAAACTAAGACAGAGTAAGAACCAGCTGGGCACAGTGGCTCACACCTGTAATCCTAGCACTTTGGGAGACCAAGGCAGGCAGATGGTTTGAGTCCAGGAGTTCGGGTCCAGACTGGGCGTGATGGCAAAACCCCATCTCTACCAAAAAAATTACAAAAATTAGTTGGGTGTGGTGGTGCATGCCTGTAGGCTGAGGTGGGAGGATCGCTTGAGTCCAGGAGATGGAGGTTGCAGTGAGCCAAGATTGTGCCACTGCACTCCAGCCTATTCAACAGAGCAAGACCCTGTCTCAAAACAAAACAAAACAAAAAAGAGTAAAGATCAGTTTCCAGAGGAGAAATGGCAAATTGCAATTGCAATGAGCTCATTCTAAAGAATGAGAGTTTTCTTCTCCCTACCAAGAACCTAGCTCCATGGCTCAAAAGGGAGAATGGGAATTAACCCTTGAAGAAGCACAGGGAAAATTGCATGGCTCCCAGCCTGTCAGCCAATGACACTTAAATCTTCTCTAATATACATAACTTCAAACACAGTTTTCTACCTCTGTGGCCTCATGAGTATTTCATCTACACTGGAAAATTCATTCCAATTCTTCGGATTGTGGTGAGAATATGACTTCAAACTATTTCCCATTTGCCATGAGAATACTCTTGTCTCTAATCCTAATATAACATCATATACATTTCCATCACATTAGGATTAGAGACAAGTTCTGTTTAGCAATAACTCCAAGAACAGTTTTTATATTTTATTTTCATGCTAAAAATCAGTCAGATTTGCTTCAGCCTCAAAGAGTGTGTTTACATAAGATTAAATGAGTGTTGGCAGCGCTCTGCATTTTTGTATTTCTAAACAGGAAATGGGTTAAGGTGGTACCTTCCAAATTTCAGTCATTCCATAAACCACCTTGCCATGCTCTGTCATATCTAAGAATCATCTTATTTACTGGCCATTTCTTGAAATTGACTTTTTGATGCCAGGCACGGTGACTCATACCTGTAATCCCAGCACTTTGGGAGGCTGAGGCAGCCAGATCACTTAAGGTCAGGAGTTTGAGACCAGCTTGGGCAACATGGTGCAACCCTGTCTCTACTAAAAATACAAAAGTTAGCCGGGCATGGTGGCGCATGCTTGCAGTCCCAGCTACTCGGGATGATGAGGCAGGACAATGGCTTGAAGCTGGGAGCAGAAGTTGCAGTGAGCTGAGATCATGCCACTGCACTCCAGCCTGGGAGATAGAGCGACATGCTGTCTCAAAAAACAATGAGAAAAAAAAAAGGCTCTTTGCTAAAACTTCATCTTAAGCAACACACACATCTGATGAATACTGAATCCAACATGTCAGCCACACTTTTTTTCTAGTAACACTAAAATGTTAACATAATTTTAAATGTTTAAAGTTGGTCGGTATACCTCTTAAAGTCACCTCAGCTGCAGTAGTTTGAGTCCCAAAGTGTGCAAGTCACTGCCCTCAAGAATTGCTCCACAGGCACACCCTGTCCCCTCCACAGGGCTCCAATCGCAGCAGTTAAAACCCATGCTGTTACTGGGCAGAAAGCAACACTCTCCCAGAAGGAAGACACAGCAGTTGAGAGTAAGGGATTTGGAGTCAGAGCTACATTTAAACTCTGACTCCTACACACTAGCTGCAACCAGAAGCAATGTTTCTACCAACTCTAAGCCTCAGTTTCCTTATCTGTAAAATGGGGACACACTAACAGCATATGGGATAATGCAAGGATTTAAATAAGAAAATGCATTCTATGTATCGTGATACATCACTTAACGACGGGGATGCATTCCAAGAAATGCATCGTTAGAGGATTTCACTGCTGTGCAAAACATCATAGAGTGTACTGACACAAACCTAAATGATGTAGCCTACTATACCTCTAGGCTGTGTGGTATAGCCTACTGCTCCTAGGCTACAAAGCTGTTTAGCACATTACTCTACTGAATACTGTAGGCAATAAAAACACAATGGGAAGTATTAGTGGACTGAAACATATCTAAACATTAAAAAGATACAGTAAAAAAAATGATATAAAAGATAAAAAAATGTGGCTGGGTGCGGTGGCTCACGCCTGTAATCCCAGCACTTTGGGAGGCCGAGGTAGGTGGATTACTTGAGGTCAGGAGTTCAAGACCAGCCTGGCCAACACAGTGAAACCCTGTTTCTACTAAAAGTACAAAAATTATCTGGGCGTGGTGGCACACACTTGTAGTCCCAGCTACTCAGGAGGCCGAGGCAGGAGAATCACTTGAACCTGGGAGGTAGAGTTTGCAGTGAGCCAAGATCACACCACTGCACTCCAGCCTGGATGACAGAGTGAGACTCTGTCTCATAAAACAAAAACCAAAAGATAAAAAAGGTTACACCTGCACAGGGCACTTACCATGACTGGAGTTTGCAGGACTGGCAGCTGCTCTGGTTGAGTGAGTGACTGAGTAGTGAATGAATATGAAGGCCCACAATGTTACCATACACTACTGTAGACTTTATAAATACTGTACACTTAGGCTACACTAAATTTATTTCAAAAATAATGTAATTGCACTATGATGTTATGACAGCTACAACATCACCAGATGATAGGCATTTTCCAGCTCGATTATAATCGTAGAGACCTCCATTGAGATAAGCAGTTCATCCCTGCCCGAAATGTCATTATGCAGTGCATGACTATAATTAGTGCCTGGCACATCACTGGCACTCAATAATGATGTTATTAACAGCATCATAAATGCATTATCACTAGCAACATCCATTCATTCAACAAACGTATATGCAGCGTCTGCTGTGTTTTCACTGAGAACTCGGTAGTGAGCAAGACAGGCAGGGTCCTTGCAGAGCCTGGGTCTGGTGCCAAAGACAGTTTAGGGAAGAAGAGATACTAGAAACAACTGCACATGCTGCTAGAGACAGGATGAGGTAAGACAGGGATGCTGGAAGTTGAAACAGACCTCCCAGTCTCAGCCAAGGCACAAGTCAGAGAAGAGCAGCAGGAGCCAGCTCAGGCATGTGGTTGGACTGACATATTTTGGGTGTTGTTATTTTTTTTTTTTTCACTCTTAGAAAAACTTTTATTTTTATGTATTTTTTTAATTTTTTTATTTCCATAGGCCTTGGGAGAACAGGTGGTATTTGGTTACGTGAGTAAGTTCTTTAGTGGTCATTTGTGAGATTTTGGTGCACCCATCAATCAAGCAGTATACACTGAACCCGATTTGTAGTCTTTTACTTCTCAGCCCCCTCCCACCCTTCCTCCCGAGTCCCCAGAGGTCATTGTACCATTGTTATGCCTTTGCATCCTCATACCTTAGTTCCCACTTATGAATGAGAATATACAATGTTTGGTTTTCTATTCTTGAGTTACTTCATTTAAAATAATAGTCTCCAGTTCCATCCAGGTTGCTGGGAATGCCATTAATTACTTCCTTTTTATGACTGAGTAGTATTCCATCATATATATATATATATATATATATATATATATATATATATATACACACGCACCACCATTTCTCCATCCACTCATTGATTGATAAGCATTTGGGCTGGTTCCATATTTTTGCAATTGTGAATCTTGCTGCTATAAACATACATGTGCAAGTATTTTTATTTTTAATTGATAGAACTTGGCACACTCTGCCAGCTGATGATAATGACAATGGCAATCACACCAGCTCAGTGCAAACACTCCCAACAAGACGGATGAATAGGCCACCATGTCTGAGGGCTCTCTTGGCAGATTTTCTGGGAGAATCCCCCATCTCATCATCCATCTGAGACGAAGAGGAAGTAGTGAGGAGGGAAAGATATGGCTGCCATACCACTTATTCACACTTCTATCTGAAAACTTACTTGATTGTCAGGGCTAAAGTGTACATCCTAAGAAAGATGAGAACATGTTTAAAGGATGCAGGGTCCTGCTAGAACGGGCTTTGGTTGGCCAAATCTGGGACAATTTGAGCATCAAAATAAATAATGATAGTAAAGGAGTATAACCCATTGAATGAAATAAGAATCCATGAGTCTACACTGATACAAATAAAGAGAGAACTAGGTGTGGTGGCTTACACCTATAATCCCAGGTACTTGGGAGACTGAGGTGGGAAGATTGCTTGACTCTAGGAGCTCAAGACCAGCCTGGGCAACATAGCAAGACTCCGTCTATACAAAAAAAATTTTTTTAAATTAGCTGGGCACAGTGGTACACAGCTGTCAAGTCCCAGCTACTCAGGAGGCTGAGGCAGGGAGATCACCTGAGCCCAGGACATCAAGTCTGCAGTGAGCTGGGATTGCACCACTGCACTCCAGCCTAGGCGACAGAGCGAGACCCTATCTTTGAAAAACAAACATACAAATAAACAATGCAAACCACATCACTACAAAAAACCTCAAACAATCTCTCGAGTCCAGAAGTGGAGGTTACAGTGAGCCATGATTGCACCACTGCACTCTATCCTATGTTGCCCAGGCTGGTCTTAAACTCCTGGTCTTGAGAGATAAAGACCCCAGTCTCTTAGAAAAAGAGTATTATTGTTGTTAAAAATAAAGAGGGAGAAGGGAAAGGTCATCCTTTCAGGAGAACTAACTAGTCAATGTGGAAGAAATGATAGAATTAGAAAATCACCATTTGGAAACCATCATAATTATAATTGATTCAAGAAAGAAGCATCAGTAGATGCTAAAACTCATCGTGACATTTTGAGGATTAACAGAATATTTACATAGCTTAAAAATACCTCCCTACAAAATACTTATTAATTTCAACTGGTAAAAGAGTAAACTGGACAGTGAAGAAACTTGGCAGACAAGACCTTCACCAAATGATCACAGTTAGTATCACCAGCCATGGGTCAGACCAACAGGTGTTTCCCGCTGTGATGCACTGAGAATACCACACCACTTCTATGGCATCCCTGTTAAAACTGCATAACCTGAATCATCATAAGGAAATCTAATCTAATCATAAGGAAAAGACCAGATTGAGAGATAGTCTACAAAAGAAAGCAAGTCTCAGGAATTCTTCCTGATTAAAGGAAACTGAGGGGTCAGGATAACTGAATGCATTGCATGATGTGGATTTTTCTTTCACTATCAAGGGTGTTATTGGGACAACTGAAATCTAAAAAAGTTTGGAGATTAGATCACAGTCTTTTTTTTTATCAATGTGAATGTTCTGATTTTGAGAATTGTACTATGATTATTTAAGAGAATGCTCCTGATTTTAGAAAATACTTACTGAAGAAGCCAGAACTAAGGGGGCATTATGTCCGCAACTTAATGTCAAACAATTCAGAAAGCATATGGATGGATAGATAAAATGGATGGATGAATAGGCAGAGAGATGAACAGACAGATAAAAGTATTAACATTTGGGAATCTGGGTGAGGGTGATTAGAAAGGAATTCTTTGTAGTGTTCTTGCAACTTTTTTGCAAGTCTGAAATAATGTCAAAAACAATTTTTAAAGAGGTGGAGGTTCCAGACTTTTCCCTGCTAAGTATATTGAAGGCTCAATCTTGAATTTGAATCTTTAAAAATTAGACAGGAGGCCGGGCTTGGTGGCTCATGCCCGTTATCCCAGCACTTTGGGAGGCAGAAGCGGGGGGATCATGAGGTCAGGAGTTCAAGACCAGCCTGGCCAACATAGTGAAACCCCATCTCAACTAAACAATACAAAGAAAATTAGCCAGGCATGATGGTGCATGCCTATGTTCCCAGCTACTAGGGAGGCTGAGGCAGGAGAATCACTTGAACCTGGGAGGTGGAGGTTGCAGTGAGTCAAGATGGTGCCACTGCACTCCAGTTTAGGCAGCAAAGTGAGACTTTGTCTCAAAAAAAAAAATTAGACAGGAGTAGAGCAGAAAAAGAAGACTTGTCATTCAGAGGCCCTCTCTGTACTCCTAACAAAAGCCACCATCCTCTCTGCAAGAATAGTTATGTCATGAAGAAATCCATATATTGAGTCACTGGACCTAAAGCTGTGATCAGGATGTGAGTGATAAACATCTCCACTTCACTTCTACACCGTGTGGTTAGTCTGGTGAGTGCTTCTTGGGGCCATCACACGTATCCATTGCCTATATAAAAAGGGACCCATCACAGATGACCACCAGCTAGACCACGTCCTGCCAAGGGCATCTGACCTCCAGTTTCACCAGGCCAAGGGCCTGCCTCTCCCATACAATGCAATTAGTCAATCACCATGCATCTTAAACAACTAAACACAAAAATAAGGCTACCAACAAGAACTGACCGTTCAGGCCTTCAGCCCAACTTCCCATTACTAATTCTTCCTGGAGAAGCAAGTGCACTTTGTCCTCGTTAACCAGGGTTTTGATCACCCTCCATTTCTGTAAATGGCAACGGCATGATCTGTCTTGGGATTCCCATTCTACTGCCACTGCAGCCTTGCTTAATGTGCTCCCGGAGGGGAATGGGAAGACCACAAATGCGAACAACCAAATGACAAATGGAGAGAAGTGGAGAGAAAGCAGCAAAGGACTCCTTCTTTGGCTCGAGGTTTTCCAGAACATGAACTACGCTGTGGCACAGTATACACAATGATTTCTGTGCATATATTCCACATGCACATGCACACACACATACACACACGTGTACACTCACTGCAGTAAATCTTCAACAACTCTGCACTAAAACTGCTATAACGATCTCTATCTTGCAGAGAAGGAGACTATTGCTCAGACAATTTACGTCATTTTTTCAGGGAAATTTGGCCAATGAGTGGTGTGGCTGGGATCTCTTCAGCTTTACTGCCTATGTCCTGAACCTTACACTACCCTGCTTTTCTGTCATTGATGGACAAATGCATTTTAAGTGGCAAGGACCTCAGATGCAATCAGCCAATCACCAGGCATCTTTTTTTTTTTTTTTTTTTTTTTTTTTTTCTGAAACAGAGTCTTGCTCTTTGCCAGGCTGGAGTGCAGCGGCATGATCTTGGCTCACTTCAACCTCTGTCTCCCGGATTCAAGCAATTCCCCTGCCTCAGCCTCCTGAGTAGCTGGGACTACAGGTGCATGCCACCACGCCTGGCTGATTTTTTGTATTTTAGTAGAGATGGGGTTTCCCTACGGCCAGGATGGTCTCGATCTCCTGACCTCATGATCCACCCACCTCGGCCTCCCATAGTGCTGGAATTACAGGCATGAGCCAATGCTCCTGCTCACCAGCCATCTTAATCAATGCAAGATGAAGTCCTTTCTGTTTTAGAGGAGAAAGAGAAAAGTAGAAGATTCTTCAATGCCTGGCTGCTTTCGATCCCTGGCTTCCAGATTCCAAGCCAAGATGAAGACCGGGGAGGTGCCAAGAGCACCCCATGAATTCTCAGCTCCCTTCACTTCATTCTCACCACTCCTGCTGGTTCTGTCACTGGTCCCAAACCAGAATACAAGCCCTGCACGCCCTCTCTTCCATCTGATTCCTATAGCATTTGATTTCTGTGCTGTCTAGTTGGCATAAGACCACCCATCGTGGCATAGTGGAAAGACCTCTGGTGTTAGGCTGGGTTCCCATCCTGCCTCTGCCGCTTACAAAGTTACATGACACTGGTCAATCTTGCTGAGTCTCAGTTTCCTCATCCATAAAATGGGGATAATAATAACTACCTCTCCTGTTTACTGTGAGAAATTACCCTAAAATATGTGGAGTAATGGGCCCACCATATGTATTCAAAAATTGTTAGTTCCCTGCCTCCTTGAACATAGAGTGATAATTTTCCATGTGTCCATGTATTCTGGGTACCAGGACCCATCACAACTCTAACTGGGTTAAAAGCTGTTGGCTCAGCCTTTTCTTCCCCAAGGAAGGAAATGAAAGGAATACCTGAATTAAAGCCTGATAAGAAATTCTGCATGGTTCCAGCCTAGAACTTTATTTAGAGAGGGTCCCAGATCTAGCAGAGAGGTTTTCCAAGTTGGCTAGTAGGAAAGGAAGGAACAAAGGAGAGCAATCCATCACTATATGGCCACTGACAGCTGCCGGCATGGAAGCACTTAGAGCCTGAAGGTGGAGGCAATAAATCTGTAAGTTTTTTCTCTACTTCCAAATCTGTTTTCATACTTAATCCATTATTAACTTCACATATTAACAATAAATATGTCTTGTTTTCTCAAACTACACCTGAAGCTCCTTAAAAGCATTGGGGGTTCTATCAGAACCCTTCTCCTGTCCTCCACTGTGTTACTGATTAACTGGTCATTCCCCTGCAGGAAACCTACTAATAATCAACGTTATATTCACAGATTCTGAATAACAATTAGGAATAATATTTTTTAAATAATGATGATTGGCAGCACTAATTTAACATTTACTCTGTGTCACGTAACTCCCCCAACAAAACTATGGACTGAGTGCCATTATGAGCCTCATTATACAGATGAGGAAACCAAGGCTCAGAGAAGGTAAGTGACAGGCCCAGAGAAGGTAAGTGACATGCCCAGGGTCACACATTCAGGAAGGGTGAAGAGAGGAGGCAAACACAGGCCACCTGGTTCCAGAGCCCCCTGCCCTCACCCCCACCCCAACACTCCCACAGACTTTGGGTAAAATGGAATACCCTCTGATATTTAGCGTAAATGAACTTGGACAAGGTATACTCTCTTAAAGCCTATTTTCTCACCTATAAAATGGGACTTTGAAAACTAAATAAAATAAACCACGGTATGATTCTAAAAGTACAGGGAATAAAGGAAGAAATAGACAAATGGGATTACATCAAGATAAAACGCTTCTGCACAGCAAAGGAAACAATCAACAGAGTGAAGAAACAACTTATGGAGTGGGAGAAAATGTTTGCAAATCATACATCTGATAAGATATTTAGATATTTAATATCTAAAATATATAAGGAACTCAAACAACTCAATAGCAAGAAACCAATAGCCCATTTTAAAAATGGGCAAAGACCTCTCTCACCACTCCTATTCAACACAGTATTGGAAGTTCTGGCCAGGGCAATCAGGCAAGAGAAAGAAATAAAGGGTATTCAAATATGAAGAGAGGACGTCGAATTATCTCTGTTTGCAGATGACATGATTTTATATTTGGAAAACCCCATCGTCTCAGCCCCAAAACTCCTTAAGCTGATAAGCAACTTCAGCAATGTCTCAGGATACAAAATCAACATGCAAAAATCACAAGCATTCCTATACACCAATAATAGACAAGCAGAGAGCCAAATCATGAATGAATTCCCACTCCCAACTGCCACAAAGAGAATAAAATATATATGAATACAACTTTACAAGAGACGTGAAGGAACTCTTCATGTAGAACTACAAATCATTGCTCAAAGAAATAAGAGAGGACATAAACAAATGGAAAACCATTTCATGTTCATGGATAGGAAGAGTCAATGTCACAAAAATGACTGTACTGCCCAAAGTAATTTATAGATTCAACACTATTCCCATCAAGCTACCATTGACTTTCTTCACAGAATTAGAAAAAACTACTGTAAATTTCATATGGAGCCCAAAAAGAGCCCATATAGCCAAGACAATCCTAAACAAAAAGAACAAAGCTGAAGGCATCAGGCTACCTGACTTCAAACTATACTATAAGGCTACAGTAACCAAAACAGCATGGTACTGGTATCAAAACAGATATATAGACCAATGGAACAGAACAGAGGCCTCAGAAATAATACCACACATCTACAGCCATCTAATCTTTGACAAACCTGACAAAAACAAGCAATGGGGAATGATTCCCTATTTAATAAATGATGCTAGGAAAACCGGCTAGCCATATGCAGAAAACAGAAACTAGACCCCTTCCTTACACCTTATACAAAAATTAACTCAAGATGGATTAAGGACTTAAATGTAAAACCTAAAACCATAAAAACCCTAGAAGAAAACCTAGGCAATACCATTCAGGACATAGGCATGGGCAAAGACTTCATGATTAAAACACCAAAAGCAACTGCAACAAAAACCAAAATTGACAAATGGGACATAATTAAACTAAAGAGCTTCTGCACAGCAAAATAAACTGGCATCACAGTGAACAACCTATAGAATTGGAGAAAATTTTTGCAATCTAGGCATCTGACAAAGGTCTAATATCCAGAATCTAAAAGGAACTTAAATTTACAAGAAAAAAAAAAAACCCATCAAAAAGTGGGCAAAGAATATGAACAGACATTTCTCAAAAGAAGATATTTATGCAATCAAAAAACATAAAAAAAAAGCTCATCATCACTGGTCATCAGTGAAATGTAAATCAAAACCACAATGAGATATCATCTCACATCAATCAGAATAGTTATTATTAAAAAGTAAGGAAACAATAGATGCTGGTAAGGCTGTGGAGAAATAGGAATGCTTTTACACTGTTGGTGGGAGTGTAATTTAGTTCAATGATTGTGGAAGACAGTATGGCAATCCCTCAAGGATTTAGAATCAGAAATACCATTTGACCCAGCAATCTCATTACTGGGTATATACCCAAAGGATTTTAAATCATTCTACCATAAAGACACCTGTACACGTATGTTTAATGCAGCACTATTTACAATAACAAAGACTTGGAACCAATCCAAATGCCCATCAATGATAGACTGGATAAAGAAAATGTGGCACATATACACCATGGAATACTATGCAGCAATAAAAAGAATGAGATCATGTCCTTTGCAGGGACATGGATGAAGCTTGAAGCCGTCATTCTCAGCAAAATAACATAAGAACAGAAAACCAAACACCACATGTTCTCACTCACAAGTGGGAGTTGAACAATGAGAACACATGGACACAGGGAGGGGAACAACATACACCGGGGCCTGTTGGTGGGTGGAAGACAAGGGGAGGGAGAGCACTAGGACAAATGTGTAATGCATGCGGGGCTTAAATCCTAGATGACGAGTTGATAGGTTCAGCAAACCACCATGGCACATGTCTATCTGTGTGACAAACCGCACATTCTGCACATGTATCCCAGAACTTACAGTAAAATAAATAAATAAAAAAAATAAATGAATAAAATGAAAAAGAACCTGAATAGACATTTCTCAAATGAAAACATGCAAATGACCAATAGATTTATGAAAAAATATTCAACATCACTAATCATCAAGGAATTGCAAACTAAAACCACAATGAGATCTCACTTCATACTTGTCAGAATGGCTTTTACCAAAAAGACAAAATTAGCGAGTCATAGAGAAGATGTGGGGAAAAGAAACCCTTGTACACTGTTGGTGGGCATGTAAATTAGTACAGCCATTAGGGAAAACTGTGTGGAGGGTCCTCAAAAAACTAAAAATAGAACTACCATTAGATCCAGAAATCCCACTACTGCGTATGTAGCCAAATCAATTGAAATCAATATGTCAAAGAGATAACTGCACTCCCATATTTACTACAGCATTAGTCACAATAGCTGAGACATTGAATCAACCCTAAGAGTTCATCAATGGATGAATGGATAAAGAAAATGTGGTATGTATATATATGCACAATGGAGTACTATTTAGCCTTAAAGAAAGAGGAAACCCCGTTTTCTGTGACACCACGGATGAATCTGGAGGATACTAGGCTAAGTGAAATAAACCAGGCTCAGAAAGACAAATACTGCATAATCTTCCTTTGAAAAATCAAACTCATAAAAGTAGAAAGTAGAATGGTGGTTACCAGGAGAAGGAGGCAGTACAATGGGGAGATATCGGTTAAAGGGTAGACAGGAGGAGTAAGTTTTTCCGATCTATCGCATAGCATGGTGACTTTAGTTAATAATAATCTGCCATATATTTCAAAACTACTTAGAGTAAATTTGAAATACTCTCATCACAAAGAAAGATAAGTATGTAAGATGGTAGATATGTTGATTAGCATGATTTAAATCATTCCACAATGTTTACATATATCAAAACATTATACTTTGCTCCATAAATATGTTCAATTATTATTTGTCAATAAAATAAATAAAAACAGTAAAAATACAAAACAAATAAACCATGCAAAGTGTCAGCATACAATAAGCCTTCCATAAGTGACAGCTATCATTTATATTCTAATAACCAATCAGTCAAGAAAACTTCTGTGCTAGTGAAAATGTGTCCACATAGCTGCATAAGAGTTTAATGCAATTATATTTATGATGAGCTTTATCCCTGTCTTAATTTGGGTTCTCCCAAAAGCAGATCCTAAAGCAAGGTTTGGGGTCCATGTGGCATATTTGAGAGGTGATCCTAGCAGCAGGATGAGGAGATGGAGAGCTGAGGCAGGGAAGAAAACATAGCCCATAGAGGGTGTTACGGGGAATACCTCTGGGGACAACTGGGGCTGTCCTTCTCGGAAGCCTTCAGGAGGGATACAGAATGCACAGCAGAATGCGCCCTCTGAGAGAATATTTTTGCACTAGCTCTTGTCCTTCACCAACTGAAGGTTGTTCTCAAGGACACCATGAAGCCCCTGACATTTCCAGCCTTCCCTGCACTCAGATTGAACATGCTCCACTGGCCAAAAAAAAAAACAAAACTCCTAGGCCAAGACCAGATGCTTGGCATGGGAAGCCTTTGGTGTGTACGGAAACTACCCACCACAGCGGCAGGTACATCCTGAGTAGGGCTAGGGAGTATACAGGGACCTCACCAGCTCTGAGAAGTGGGCAGACACAGTCTCCACATTACCGAAGCATCAATTCCTAAGTTACTTATTTGCAGTCATAAGGCTAATTAGCAGCCAAGGTGGGATTCGCCTTGGACTCCTTGTAAAACACCTCCTAAGAAACTCTCAACTCCTTGAAAAGAAATAATAAGAGAGGAAGGCAGGCACTGGGTAAGTAAAAGGACTCTACATATCATAGGAAATAAATCTCACCAGCATAATATGGCCAGTTTATTCCTTGTAAATAATAAGGGTCTGCAAACTAAATAGTCTGTTACCCAACCCATGGAATACTTCACCACAATAATTCATAAATAAGCACATTCTTGAGCTAATTTTTCATTGTGTAACTTCAGAGCTGCTGTTTCAATAGGAACGTGACAGTAGATGATTCATTAGTGGTGTCTGTATAAACCTCTGAGGCAAATACCAAAAGATGGTCCATTTGGTATTTAGAAAGCCAAACATATTTTAAATGAGCCTTACTGGACTGAATCTCTCCTCACAGAACTGAAAGATTCAGCAGCTAGGGGGTTGTGGCATGGTCTTAATGGAGGTTAGGGCAGAGTCTTTAAGAGGATAAGGACCTATTCTTGCTCCAGTGCTAAGAAAGAGGGCCTGGAATCCAGGATGGGGGTATGAGGTCATTGCTGAATGGGAATCTGGGGACTCAAATAGAACTTTCTGGCCTGGCGTGGTGGCTGACACCTGTAATCCTAGCACACTGGGAGGCCGAGGCGGGTGGATAACCTGAGATCAGAAGTTCAAGACCAGCCTGACCAACATAGACCCCGTCTCTACTAAAAATACAAAAAAATTAGCTGACATGGTGGCGAGTGCCTGTAATCCCAGCTATCCAGGAGACTGAGGCAGGAGGATCGCTTTATCCTGGGAGGTGGAGGTTGCAGTAAGCCAAGATCGTGCCACTGCACTGCAGCCTAGGTGACAGAGTGAGACTCCGTCTAAAAAAAAGAACTTTCTTATGCAGAGTAATAATAATACTTAGCAAAAACTTCTCATATTATAGAGTATCTATATATATATAATACTATTATATAAATTATAGAACACTTTGTGAAAGATCTTATCAATTCAAAATAAGAAGACATTCAATATAAATTGGTAACAAGTCTACATTACAGAATTTTTCTTTTAAAATTTTGATTTCAATTTTTTATAACTTCAACTTACATTTTAGGTTGAGGAGGTACAAGCGCAGGTTTGTTACACGAGTCTATCGAGTGACGCTAAGGTTCAGGGTACAATTGACCCATCATTCAGTTAATGAGCATAGCACACGATAGTTTTGTTTTCAGCCTGTGCGCCTCTCCCTTCTCTCCCCTGTCTAGTATCCTCGGTGTCCGCTGTTGCTATGTCCATGTGTACACAATGTGTAGCTCCCACTTATGAGTGATAACATGTGGTATATGGCTTTATGTTCCCGTGTTAATTTGCTTAGGATAATGGCTGCCAGCTGCATCCATGTTGCTGCAAAGGACATAACTCTTTTTTTTATGGCTGCATAGTATTCCATGGCATATATGAACCACATTTTCTTTATTCAATCTACCACGGATGGGGACCTAGATTGAGTTCATGTCTTTGGTTTGTGAATAGTGCTGCAATGAACATAGGAGTACATGTGAAGCTATGTGATACGATTTAGCTGTGTCCCACCCAAATCTCATATTGAATTATAGTTCTCATAATCCTCACATGTCGTGGGAGGGACCAGGTGGAGATAACTGAATCATGGGGGCGGTCTTCCCCATCTTGTTTTCATGACAGTGAGTGAGTTCTCATGAGAGCAGATGGTTTTATAACGGCCTTTTCCCCACCTTCGCTCTGCATTCTCCTTGCTGCTGCCATGTGAAGAAGGATGAGTTTCCTTCCCCTTCTGCCATGATTGTAAGTTTCCTGAGGCTTCTTCAGCCATGCTAAACCGTGAGTCCATCAAACCTTTTTCCTTTACAAATGACCCAGTCTCGGGTATGTCTTCGTTAGCAGTGTGAGAACAGACTAATACCCTGTGTGTAAAGGATTAACACAATCTTTTCCTCTTCTGCATGAGAATTTAAGCCTGGGTTAACTTTCCAGCTCTGATCAGCTGAACACCTGATAAAGAAGAAACACCACTGTGTGAGTGAGCCACAGTGCTCATCAGATTGCCTCTTGTTGGTAGACTGCATCTGGACTGGGAGCTCATAGAATGAATCTGAAATATCTGATGAGGAATATATAGCTTTGGGAGTCCTTAAGTAGCATGACTGTTATAACAGGGCATGTCCCCTGCAGACACGCTGGCAGCTATGCAGATAGAGTTGTTACAACAGCTATTTCCCATAAGACAGGATAGTTCCCACACCCGCTTAATATGGGTCTCATCACTTTGTACCTGAACTGCCACTTGGAGGTAGGGGGCAAAAAAAGAACAGCTAGTCCCTGAGGACCCACAGAAGAGATGCCCAGTGCTGCCTGCATCCTCTTAGGTCAATCTGCTGCTGAGCATGTCTGAATGCTTAGTTCGCCTAAAAGGAATTACAGAATGAGTACAGCCTAAGTCTTCCTATTTTAATTAATATACTATTACCCACAGACTAGTCATTCCTCTCTTGCCCTTAAAAATAAGTTAGAGATTCTTGTAATAATTAGCTCAATGACTTGTAGGTGTGGGCTAGTAAGTTTAAGTGCTTATTCCTAATTAGTTTTCTAAAACAGACAAAAATATATCTCCCGAAACCTTATTTACATAATGAATCTGTTAGGAAAGCCTGTTCCCATGCAAACAACAAATGATATAGCCTAGGCAATGCACAAAATCTGAATTCGTTGGAACAAAGAGAATGAGGTTTGAGTGAAGGTATAGTAAACACATGTTCTGTGGCTCTTAACCCAGCCTGGTTCTCTCTGCTCACAGGCAAGCCGAAGTTTTTGACAAACTGCTCTACATAAGGGTGGAGGTAAAATGTGTTTACTCATAAACTACACAGGTCTGAAAGCAGAGACATGTACCAAGGAATGTTCTAGATGTGCTTTGGGGAAAACAGAAGAATTTCCGAAGGAAGAAAATTGTGAAAAGGTCATAAATGGAATATTTGTATTTATGCAGGACTAATAAAGGCAAGTCACGTAGCAAAAGTATGTAGTGTGGTTCCAGTAATGAAGAAAAGGAACTAGATGTGCTTCATATACACCTACAAACATGAATAAATGCACGCGAGGATTTATATCAAGGTATTAATAGCAGTTATAGTAGTTCTCCATGACGAGGGAAAGGGAGAATTTTACTGTTTATTGCTGATATTTATTTTGCTTGCATTTTCAAAATAAAGATATATCTGGCAATTACTTCTGTAATTAAAATTATAATTGAAAAATCTCCTTTAACAAGAATTTGAAAAAATATATAAGCAATAGAATTCCTTTTTAATACTGAGCTTCTCCTGCACATTAAAAATGTGATTCCATTTACAGAAATGCCATTTACCCTTTCAGATCTTCTGAAAAGAAAGAACAAACCATTTGTATCCTGGGCAGATAAATGAGAAACTCTAAAGACATACAAATCATTGCGCACATAAGAGCTGTTAGGATGTTTCCTCCCCCAACAACGTGGCCACTGCTATGGCATCCTGAGGATGAAGATCAAGATAACCAGAATCCCTGAGATCATTCCCTCTTAATTTTCTGAACAGCTCACTGTAAGGAATCAGTGCCTTTACCCCTCTAAGTATAGCCACAAAGCCAGAGGGAAAACAAAGGCTGATAAGAATGTTGGAGAGATTCTTGATAACTCTCCATGTCTATGGCAAACTGCATTTATGGGATTAAATCCATAATCTATGTCAGTGTTTCTGAACGTGTTTTCTATGATGGCTCCTTTGGGAACCTTTTTAGATTTTGTGGTTCCTAACCTCCATCCCCAACCTCCAGTGAAATTTTCATAAACACAGATACGGTACATATCTGTTTAGACATGGTGGCTCCTTGTGAGGGAGGGAGCACAAACCTTTGTAAAAATCTGAGATGTTTTCTGCCTCTCCCAATAACCAATGTTTGTCCCCTCAAAGGTGATTTCGGCCCCATTGAGAATGCATGCTCTTTGTGTATCTACGTACTTAAGTATATGTGGTACATATACACTATGGAATGCTACACAGCCATAAAATAGAACAAGATCATGTCCTTTGCAGGAATATGGATGGAGCTGGCAGCCATTATCCCTAGCAAACTAACACAGGAACAGAAAAGCAAATACCGCATGTTCTCACTTTTAAGTGGGACCTAAATGATGAGAACACATGGACACATAGAGGAGAACAACACACACTAGGGCCTTTCAGAGGGTGGAGGGTGGGAGGAGGGAGAGGATCAGGAAAAATAACTAATGGGTACTAGGTACCCGGGTGATGAAATAATCTGTACAACAAACCCCCATGACACACGTTTACCTATGTAACAAACCTGCACTTGTACCCGTGAACTTAAAATGAAAGTTTAAAAAAAAGAAAACAAGAGCAGCAGCATATACTTTCCACTCTCCATCAAATTTCCAAAGTTGTTTCAACTTCCACAACTTCCAATCAATCATTACTTTTACTGGGGAAAGAACAGAATGCATGCGTGTGTGTATGTGTGTGTGTGTGTGTGTGTGTGTGTGTTAGGAATGCCAGAGGAATAAAACCACATACTAAATGCAAAAGTAAAAAGAAAGGAAAAGAAGAAAATAAGCAGTTCTTTGAGAATGAACATAAAACAGGGGAAATGGCTTCGATTAGACTAATCATAGCAGTTCTAACATATTCCAACATACCTAAATGGCAAATTTCCCAATGGAGATGACAGACATGCTATGGCTATTATTTTCTTGTTTTCTTGTCATGCTCATTCTGAAAAGGTGCAGGAGATACTACTGGGGACAGGCAGAAAAACCGAACACATCATCTGATAAACACCAGCAAGGGTGTGCCTGAGAGCACCAAGGACAAAGTGCCTAAAAATAGCCTTCCTTGGCCAGGTGCAGTGGCTCATGCTTGTAATCCCAGCACTTTGGGAGGCCGAGATGAGTGGATCACCTGAGGTCAGGAGTTCGAGACCAGCCTAACCAACATCGTGAAACCCTGTCTCTACTAAGCATATAAAAATTAGCTTGGCATAGTGGCGGGTGCCTGTAATCCCAGCTACTCAGTTGGTTGAGGCAGGAGAATCCCTTGTACCCGGGAGGTGGAAGTTGCAGTGAGCCGAGATCACACCATTGCACTCCAGCCTAGGCAACAGAGCAAGACTCCATCTCAAAAAAAAAAAAATTGCCTTCCTCCAACCCAAGACCTCCTTTGGTATTGTGTGCTTGAAAAATCACAGGAACCAACAGTTTTGAAAGCTTTGTATCCTGTTCACAAAGATCTGTGACTGCCGAAACTCAGATTCATTTCATTAAGAGGAAATAAAAGCAGACTGAATACTGTCAAGTTAACCACAGAGATGGTTCCCAGCAGGACAAAGGACTGAAGGAGAGAAGAACCCAGACAGGAAAGAAAGATAACTGGAACCAGGATACACTGAATAGCTCTGGAAGTATCTCTGGCTACATTTCACAGAATAGAGGGTAAAGACTTCTCAAACCTTCTCACCTACTCCCTGATGGGGTTTATTCCAGCATCAAAGCTGTTCAGAGTAGGAAGAGCCTCCAGCGGGGGAAAAAGAAAAGGACATACAGGCATATATTGTTGTATTGCACTTCACTCTACTGCACTTTGCAGACATCACATGTTTTTACAAATTGAAGGTTTGTGGCAACCCTGCATTGGGCAAGTCTATCGGTGTCACGTTTCCAACAGCACGAGCTCACTTCATGTCCCTGTGCCACATTTCAGTAATTCTAGCAATATTTCCAACTTTTTCTTTATTATTATATCTGTTATGGTTATCTGTGATCAGTGATCTTTCATGTTACCATGGTAATTGTTTTGGGGTGCCCCAAACAGTGCCCATATGACAGTGAAGTAAATCAATCAATGTTATATGGGTTCTGACTGCTCCACTAACAGGCTATTTCCCATCTCACTTCTTTCCCTAGGCCTCCCTATTTTCTGAGACACAACAGTATTGAAATTAGCCCGATTAATAACCTAACAATAGCCTCTAATTGTTCCAGTGAAAGGAAGAGTTGTACATCTCTCACTCTAAATCATAAGCTAAAAATGATTAAACTTGGTGAGGAAGATATGTCAAAAGTCGAAATGAGAGGAAAGCTAGGCAAGTTGTGAAGGCAAAGGTAACGTTATTTTCCTTAAGGAAACTACAAGTGCTATTTCCGTGAGCACACAAATGACAGGAAAATAAAACAGTCCTATTGTTGATATGGAGAAAGTTTTAGTGGTCTGGATAGAAGATCAAGCCAGACACAACATTCTCTTAAGCCAAAGCCTAATCCAGAGCAGGGCCCTAACTCTCTTCAATTCTATGTAGGCCGAGAGAGGTGAGGAAGCTGCAGAAGAAAATCTGGACACCAGCAGAGATTGGCTCATGAGATTTACGGAAAGAAGTTGACTCCATAACATAAAAGTACAAAGTAAAGCAGCAAGTGCCGATGGAGAAGCTGCAGCAAGTTATCCGGAAGATCTAGCTAAAATCATTGATGAAAGTGGTTACACTAAAGAACAGATTTTCAATGTAGACAAAACAGTCTTATAGTCAAAGAAAATGCCATCTGAGACTTTCAGAGCTAGAGAGGTGAAGTCAAGGCCTGACTTCAAAGCTTCAAAGAACAGGCTGACTCTCTTGTTAGGGACTACTGCAGCTGGGGACTTTAAACTGAAGCCAATGCTCATTTATCATGCCAAAAATTCTAGGGCTCTTAAGAATTACGCTAAATCTACTCTGCCTGTATTTTATAAATGGAAGAACAATGCCTGGATGATGGCACATTTGTTCACAGCATGGTTTACTGAACATTTTAAGTCCACTGTTGAGACCCACTGTTCAGAAAAAAAAACAAGACTCCTTTTAAAATATTATTGCTCATCAATAGTGCACCTGCTCACCCAAAACTTCTGATGAAGATGCACAAGCAGATTATGTGGCTTTCATTCTTGCTAATACATCCATTCTACAGCCCATGGATTAGGAGTAATTTTATCTTTCAAGTCTTATTATTTAAGAAATACATTTTATAAGGCTATAGCTGCCATAGATAGTGAGTCCTCTGACGGATCTGGGAAAAGTAAAATAAAAACCTTCTAGATGCTGGGTACAGTGGCTCACACCTGTAATCTCAGTATTTTAGGAGGCCAAAGTGGGTGGATCACCTGAGGTCAGGAGTTTATGACTAGCCTGGCCACCATGGTGAAACCCCATCTCTACTAAAAATACAAAAATTAGCCAGGTATGGTAGTGGGCGCCTATAATCCCAGCTACTCGGGAGGCTGAGGCAGGAGAATCACTAGAACCCAGGAGACGGAGGTTGCAATGAGCTAAGATTGCTGTATTGCACTCCAGCCTGGGTGACAGAGCAGGACTCCATCTCAAAAAAAAAAAAAAAAAAAAGAAACTCCTGGAAAGGATTCACCATTTTGGATGCCATTAAGAACATTCATTATTCATGGAAGGAGGTCAAGATATCAACATTAACAGTAATTTGGAAGAAGCTGATTCCAACCCTCATGGATGACTTTGAGGGGTTCAAGATTTCAATGGAGGAAGTCACTGCAGATGTGGTGGAAATAGCAAGAGAACTAGAATTAAAAGTGGAGCCTGAAGTGGAAACTGAATTGCTGCAATTTCATGATAAAACTTGAATAGACAAGGAGTTGCTTCTTATGGATGAGCAAGGAAAGTGGTTTCTTGAGATGGAATTACTCCAGGTAAAGATGCCTTGAACATTGTTGAATTGAGAGCAAACAATTTAGAGTATTGCATAAACTTAGTTGACAAAACAGTGGCAGGGTTTGAAAGTATTTACCCTAATTTTGAAAGAAGTTCTACTAGGCTATCAAACAGCATCACATGCTACAGAGAAATCTTTTATGAAAGAAAGAGTCTATGTAAAAAATTGCACTGTCTTATTTTAAGAAATTGTCACAGTCAGTCCACCTCAGCAACCACCACCCTGATCAGTCAGCAGCCATCAACATCGAAGCAAGACCCTCCACCAGCAAAGAGCATGGCTCACTGCAGGCTCACACGATCATTAGCACTTTTTAGCATTAAAATATTTCTAAATGAATGTATGTACATTGTCTTTTAAGACATAATGCCATCACACACTTAATAGACTATAGTATGGTATAAAACATAACTTTTCTATGTACTGAGAAACCCAAAAATTTGTGTGCTTCACTTTAGGTTCTTTATCATGGTGGTCTGGAACCAAACTCAAAATATCTCTGAAGGATGCCTGTACTTATCTGAAACAAGTTTTACAAAACAACGCTAAAACGCTTACCATACGCAATGTGTTCCAATGTATCCTAGTCTAGGCTAGTCTATTTCATTTTTTTAATGCAGATCACAACCCATTAAAATGATGCTACCAACCACAAATGGGTCATGACCACGAATTTAAAAATACAAATGTGTTCTAACCTCTTGGTTCCACAACTGAGAAAGCTAAGACTCAGAGAGGTTAAATCCAAGGTCAAAAGGCTACTTCCTGGCAGAATCGGAACTAGTTTAGACCCAGGTAAATGATGACTGTTGTTATAAGTCTAATAATTGAGACTCTCCTCAACGAACGCCTCCTCTATAAATCCTGGTCAGAATTCACTTCTATCCATGACCCCTGCTGCTGACATTGTTCAGGCTGCTGTTGTTTCTTAGTTTTTTGTTTTTTTTAACACCCCCAGGCCTGCTTCCCTAATATCCCTGTGAACCTGGAGGCATGGTCCCAGGCTAAATGGTCCCGTGGCATTTTCCACATCACCAAACTGACCACTCTGTTCCTCTTCTCTACTGCTTCCTTGCCATGAACCACAGCATCCCCCAAGGTGGCCAAGGAACTACCAGCCTTGAGGAAGTGAGGAGCTTGATAACTAAGCCAGAAGAAACCTGAAGGGCAAAGCTTAACTCCACCTGAGTCCTGATATACAAATTCCAAGAAGAACTAAAGATGGCCAAGTCAATTTGGAAGACCCTGAAGAAGTGGGCCATTCAGCCCTATCCAGGCAGAATAAATCCTTCAGGGGTCTAGGAAAAAGATCACATTTAAAAACCAAAAGGCTTCCTCTCTCACTTGGCCACCATCTTGCAGATTAAAAGATGATGTGAGGCCAGGCACAGTGGCTCACACCTGTAATCCTAGCACTGTGGGAGGCTGAGGTGGGTGGATCACCTGATGTCAGGAGTTCAAGACCAGCCTGGCCCACATGATGAAACCCCGTCTCTACTAAAAAAAAAATACAAAAAATTAGCCGGGCATGGTGGCACATGCCTGTAATCCCAGTTACTCAGGAGGCTGAGACAGGAGGATTGCTTGAACCAGGGAGGTGGAGGTTACAGCAAGCCAAGATTGCACCATTGTACTCCAGCCTGGGGCAGCAAGAGTGAAACTCTGTCTTGAAAAACAACAAATAAACGAAAAAAGATGATGTGTCTGGAGAGTTGGCTTTCTGATCAAGTTTTGCCTTACTAGGTGGTGCATACTGGGAAGCGTGCAGGGAGAAGCACAGAGTGTGAACACACCGTAGCAAGCAGACCCCAAATGCCTCTTCCACCTTCCACCTTAGCAACCTGCACTCCCAGCCTTCCTGTAACTCTACCCCATGTCTTCACCTTGAGGTTTCAGCAGGCCCCAATCTCTGTGGCTCTCACAAAACCATGCAAATCAAACCCAACTCCAATCAGAAAAGCATCTATCCTCTGCTTCACCCTCAAAGGTCTCAAACATGCATTCTGTCTCTCCAAGCTAGGTTTCATACAGCAACTTGAATATGAGTGTTGTAAAATCACATGTTCTAAGTCAATCACTTTATGGCACTCCCGATGCTTCAGAAAAGAGAATCACACTCTATACCACAGCTTCAGACAGGGCTTGGTAAACACAGTTCACGGGCCAAATTGGGCCAGATGCCTGTTTTTATAAATAAAGTTTTATTGGAACACTGTCATGCCCATTTGTTTACCTATGATCTGTGCTGTTTTTAATGCTACCTGATAGAGTTGAGTTCAACTGCAACAGCGACTGAATAGTCTGCAAAGCCTGAAAGTATTTACTATCTGCCCCTGTACAGAAAAAGTGTGCCAACCCCTAGCTTACAGAATCCTGCCTTTTTTTTTTTAATGATGATAAAATACACATAACATAAAATTTACCATCTTAACCATTTGTAAGTGTACGGTATTAAGTTCAGCGGTAGTAAGTACACTGGCATTGTTGTACAATCAACACCACTATCCATCTCCAGAACGTCTCATCACCCAAACTAAAAGTCTATGCCCGATAAATAATAACTCCCCATTCTCCCTCCCCTCAGCCCTGGCATCCACTGTTCTACTTTCTGCCTCTATGAATCTGTCTACTCTAGGTATCTCATATCAGTGGAATTATACAGAATTTATTTTCATGTGTCTGGCATATTTTACTTAGCATGCTGTCTTCAGGGTTCACTCATGTTGTAGCATAGATCAGAAGTTCCTCCCAGGTTAGGCGTGGTGGCTCATGCCTGTAATCCCAGCACTTTGGGAGGCCAAGGTGGGCAGATCACTTGAGGTCAGGAGTTCGAGACCAGCCTGGCCAACATGGTGAAACCCCATCTCTATTAAAAGCACAAAAAAATTAGCCAGGCATGGTGGCACAGGCCTGTAGTCCCAGCTACTCAGGAGGTGAGGAAGGATAATGGCTTGAATCTGGGAGGCAGAGGTTGCAGTGAGCTGAGATCACACCACTGCACTCCAGCCTGGACGACAGAGCAAGACTCCACCTCAACAAAAAGAGAAGTTCCTTCCTTTTTAAGGCTGAATAATATTGGATTGTATGGATAGACCACATTGTGTTTATTCATCTATATACTGATAGACCAGGTTGTTTCTACTTTTTGGTTACTGTGAATAGCACAGCAACCTGCCTAACCCTACATTACACACCTGCTCCCTCCCCAACAGGGGTCCTCTGTCGATTTCCCAAGTGTGTCCTGCTTCCTTCCACCTTCGACTGAGATGAGCCGTGGATATAAAATACACATTCAGTTTCAAAGACTTCGTATTTTTTTCAAATGCAAAATATCTCATTAATGACATTTTACATTGATTCTATGTTAAAACATCATTTTCATATATTGGGTTAAATGACGTATTATGACAATATCACTTGTTCCTTTTCATTCTTTTTAATGTGACTACTAGAAAGTTGAAGGTTAATATATGCCTCGTATCCTATTTCTAGGAGCAGCACTAGGGTAGACTCTGCAGGGGTTGGCAAAAGTTTTCAGTAAAAAGCCAGATGGTAAATATTTTCAGCTCTGTGGGCCATTCTCATTCTGCCATCGTCACACAAAAGAAGCCATAGGCAACACATAAAGGAATGATCATGGGTGTGCTCCAATACATCTTATTTACAAAATCAGGCCAGGTGTCAGACTTAGCCCCTAGGCCATAGAGTATTAATCATATTTTTTAAATGACCAGTTCTGGGAAATTCTGTTCTATTCATTTTCTCAGAACCCTCTGTAAAAAGCCATCTTTCATTCAACCAGAGACTGGAACACGAGTCTGTACCCAGCTTCCCTGACCTGGGCAGCTCCTGGGGCCACGGCGAAGCCCCTCGCAGGCCAGGGCTGGACCGCCCCAGGGCACCCACCGAGTGCACTCACTTGGGCGTATGGGCCTCGTCCACGCGGTGCGCCAGCTGGAACTCGTGGGATTTGCTCCGATGCAGTGCGGTGAACCCCGGGATCAAGTGTATCAGCTTTCGGGAGGAGGGCGGTGGGGTCCCTGGGGGCTTCAGCTTGTTCTTCTTCCTCATGGGCGGCGTGCCTGGCGGGGTCACGGTGGTGACGATGTTGGGGGTGCGTGGCGGGGTGCGGACCGCGTGCCGCTGCCGGGGCGATGGGGGCAGGGAACGGTGGCCCGACTCAAGTGGCGGGGGCGGGCACAAGCCTGGGTAAGTGTCCACAGTGAGCCTCTCCACGTGGGTGTACACAGGGGCCCCAGGAGTGGGGCTGGTGTGACAATAGTGCTGGATGCACTTGGACTGGACCCTGGGGCTCTGGGAGAGATGGGTGCGGATCCATGGGGTGGACTCTGGGGGGCACACGGGATTGTTCTCCTTCCCCGTCTCTGTAGTGGGCCATTGGATGGTCCAGTCTTGTTTGGAAAGGTTGCCTCCTGAGTTGGAACAAAAGAGCAGAGACAATGGGTAAGCCGTGAGAAAGCCAGCCGAGTTACACCATATACACCATTACATCATATGCACATTACGCCACATGCCCATCACATCGTATGCATGTTACACTATATGCCTGTTACATCATATATATGTTATCTCATATGAAAATTATATCATATGCACATTATGCCATGTGCCCATCACATCATAGGCCTGTTGCATTATATACCTGTTACATCGTATGCATGTTACATCATATGCACATTATATCATATGCATATTACATCATGTGCATATTACATCATATGCATGTCACATTATATGCACATTACATCATATGCATGCTATTTCATATGCCCATTACATCATATAGACATCCTATCATATGCATGTTACATCACACCCACGTTACATCATAAGCATATTTGCATAAATCCAACCACCCCCACTTGGCCCCTCCAGAAAAAGAATTCAATTCCTTTATTGACCCTGTTACCCTATTCCCCATTCAACAGCCTTGCCTTCCTCTGCCCCATCGCTGGGAAGACCCCGCAGCCCAAATGCTCAGAAAAGCAAAGAAGTTAATTCTTGCCTTTTGAGTTTCCCAAGGTCCCAGTTCCGGAAGTTTCAATGTGATTTAAAGGACTTTAAAGGATAGCTTTTCCCTTACATGGAAATTTTAATACCTAACCCTCATGTGAGATACACAAATTCCAAGGAAGTCAAGTTCATCCTTAGTCCCTCCCTGACCACTTCCTTGGTCACCGCATACTTCTTCCAGATCTATGTCACCATGTTCTCATTCATGCATTTGTCCAGTAAACATTCTGTGAGTGCCAACTATGCCCCTTTGCTTGAGAAAGACACAAAAGCAACACAGACGAGACCCTGGTCCCCTGGACTTACATTCTGCCAAAGCAGAGTCATGATAGACAAGAAAGCATGCTCACCAAAGGATTTCACATGGTTATTGGTGCTGGGAAGGAAATAAACAGAATGACGTGATTGATATAAATATGGGTGGCCAGGCACAGAGGCTCATGCCTGTAGTTCCACCAATTTGGGAGGCTGAGGTGGGCAGATCACTTGAGGTCAGGAGTTTGAGATCAGCCTGGCTAACATGGTGAAACCCTGTCTCTACTAAAAATACAAAAAATTAGCCAGGCATGGTGGCATGCACCTGTAATCCCAGCTACTGGGGAGGCTGAGGTAGGAGAATTGCTTGAACCCAGAAGGCAGGATTGCAGTGAGCCAAGATTGCGGCCCTGCACTCCAGCCTGGGCTACAGGCTCTCCCTCTACACGCAAACCATGTGCTACACAGCTCAGCCAGAAGGCACCAAGTGCCAATGCATACAAAAAACTGGGCGAATCTCCGGATAATTAGGCTGAGCAAAAAATGCCAACCCCAAAAGGTTACATACTGCATGACTCTATTTATATATATATTTTTAAATGACAACATTTTTGAAACAGAGGATAGATTGACAGTTGCCAGGGGTTAGGGATGGCAGAAAAGGGAGTAGGAGAAAAGGGGATGTGGTGAGAGAAGAGCAATACAAGGGAACCCTGGCGTGCTGGAACTCTCCAGCATCCTGACGGTGGTAAATACATGAACCTACACAGGTGATCAGATCACAGAGAAGTAGACCCATTGTGGTGGCTCGTGACTGTAATCCCAGCACTTTGGGATCAAATAATACCAAATGTACAAGGCAGTAACATCACTTGAGCCCAGGAGTTCAAGACCAGCCTGGGTGACACAGTAAGACCTTCTCTGCACAGGAAGTAAAAAAATCAGCCAGGCACGGTGGTGCACTCTGTAGTCTCAGCTACTTGGGAGGCTGAGGTGGGAGGATCACTTAAACCTCAGGAGGTCAAGGCCGCAGTTAGTCGTGTTCATGCCACTGCACTCCAGCCTGGATGACAGAGTGAGACCCTGCCTCAAAAAGAAAAATACATAGAACTAAATGCACCCACAGACACAGACACACACATACACACACACGAGTGAAAATAAAGCTGGGGAAATCTGAACAAGATTGGTGGATTGTATCAACATCAATATTCTGTGATACTGTATTTGGTGATACTGTACTATGGTTTTCAAAATATTACCATTGGGAAGAACTGGGCAAAGTGTAGAAGGGATATCTGTATTATTTCTTACACCTGCATGTGAATCTACAATTATTTCAATCAAAAATTTCCATTTTAGAAATTAAAAATAAAATACAAGAATACGGGGGGCCTACTTTAGTAGAGTGATCAGGGAAAGCCTCCTAAGGAAGTGACGTTCATGCTGGCCTGTGAAGGACAGGAAGGGCATCGTCACACCAAGGACAGAGCACACCAGGCCGGGAAATGATACAGGCTAAGGCCTAGAAGTAGGAAGGGCTTTTTTTTTTTTTAAGTCTTCTAATAGCTTATTAGAAAGAATAGACACTTTTTAAAATCCCCACTGTTATGAATTCAAATTGAGGTTTTCAGCCCTGGTATAAACTGAATCAAAAAAAAAACAGAGAGAGAGAGAAAGAAATTTAAAAATCCAATGGTAGACCAGGCACGGTGGCTCTCACACCTGTAATCCCAGTACTTTGGGAGGCCGAGGCAGGTGGATCACCTGAGGTCAGGAATTCAAGACCAGCCCGACCAGCATGGTGAAACCCCATTGCTACTAAAAATACAAAAAACATCAGCCAGGTGTGGTGGCATGTGCCTGTACTCCCAGCTACTTTGGAGGCTGAGGCATGAGAATCGCTTGAACCCGGGAGGCAGAGGTTGCAGTGAGCTGAGATCACACCATTGCACTCCAGCCTGGGTGACAAGAACAAAACTCTGTCACAAAAAAAAAAAAAAATTCAATGGTGTATTAACATTTTTCATTCATTTGCCATATTAACAGTGCAAATACAAATTTGGTCTAAAGATAGACTCTCATGCAACTATGTAAAGCCTTTCTGCATCCTCCATGCTAAGAGCTCTAAATGTATAAAAACCAAACAATACCAAATGTACAGGCTTCAAAACCATCTAAGTTAGGGAAGTCACTTTCCTAGGTCTCTTTCCGGGATGCCTGCATGAAAGCAGTGTTCCCAAGTTGTGGTGACAATGGGGTGACACTCAAGGAGAGGCTGAAGAGACAGGTGAGAACAGACTGCCAGATCTATGGGCTAAGGTGCAGACTGGCTTTCATATCAAATTCAACAGGAAGCCATTGAGAGTTTTGAGGCAGGGAGGCATTGATTGAAAGTTCATTTCTCAGAGATCACTCAGGCTGCTGTAGGGAAAAGTAGAAGCCTATTAAGGGATATCTCAGGGAGTTGTAAGAGATGTTGCGGGCTCTGGCTTGGGTGGTGGCAGCAAAGATGGAGAAAACTCAGCCAGGTGTCAATGAAGAAAGACCAGCCAGAACCCAGAGGAAGGCAGCCACGTGGGCACTTCCATCATGGGCCAAGGAAGAAGATTTGGGGCAGAAAGAAATTCCTGGCTGACTAGCAATAACAATAACAATTACTAAAACGACCGTAACAAGAGCTAATTTATAGCGCATTTCACTGTTTCCAAAGTGCTTTCATGAACACTGACTCACTGTCCCGTTTTTAATTAAAACAACTCATTTCGTTATTATACATTCATTACAGAAAAATTAGAAAATTGAGATAAGAAAAAAAGGCAATGCTGTCCTACAGCCTAGCCATTGTCCCTGTCAACATCTGATTCTAGAACCTTCCAGATGGTTTGAGGTGGATTTTTTTTTTTTTTTTTTTAGGAAAAAAAATGTTGTTAAGACAATATTTAATGGTTCGTCTGTCTTCTTCACTTGTTATATTGGGACTGTTTCACATCTAACTTAATTTTTTTAACTCTGTGTGCAAAGGGCCATATTAATTTCCATTTTATAGGTAAGGAGACTGATGCAAAGAGATGAAGACGTGCCTAAGGTCACAAGAGAGATCCTAATCGGCAGCCAGATTCAAACCTGAAACTTCAGCCACCTCAACAAGCAGGGGATGAGGATGTCTGTAGAAGAGAACTGGGGCCTCCAACTGCCATCATAGATCATTCAAATGGGAATAGATGCTGAAATAAGGGCTCGTTTTTCAAAAGGATCTCCTTTTCCCTCGTCCCAGGCTTGCCAGAACACTCTGCCAAAGTCACCATCCTTACAGTATCTACTCTTAAATATTGACACATACACGTTAGCCCAGTGAGTAAGAGTCAACGCTGGAGTCAGATGACTTGCCCTCCAAATCTGACTCCCTCCCACTTATGGCTGTGTGACCTTGGGCACTCATCTAACTTCTCTGAGTCTTAGCCTTGTCACCTGTGCAATGGGACAATAAAACCTACCTCGGGAACTACTATGGATCAAATGCACAAATACAAGTCACATGTTTAGCACAACTCTCAGCACACAATAGGTGCATCATAAATGCTAGCTATTGGCATTGTAATTCTCAACACTGTGGTAATACATCATTATCTGCTCTTTAAAGAGTGTGTAGCGGTTCTGACAGCTTTACCATTCTCACCCTTTGTACAGTGAGGAAGCTGACGTTTAGCTGAAGCTAAATAGCTCTAAGAACTAGGAATAGAACAGAGAATCCAGTTAAGATAAGTTTTTCCATCACCCAATAATACATCAGTAAGCTCTGGATTGATGTATTTGCTCAGGGAATACAAACTCATTGTCAAGTTAGCCTAAGTAAAGCCTGTTTAAGAAAGTAAATCTATTTCCTAAGCTGTCTTAATCAAATACTGCACCACAAAGCCACAAAGTAGTGCTTTGGGCATTAACATTACAAGCTGTTGCCCATCCTGAATGAAATGAAAAGAATATGGGATTGGGAACCAGAAGAATCCAATAGAATTCTGGTTACACCACTGACCAGCTCCATGACTTGGCCAAATTACTTAACCTCCCTGAGCTTCAGTTTGGGGGCTCGTAGAATGGGAATAATTACGGCTTTGTTGGAGGGTACAGTGAAGATTAAGTATTTATTTCACAAATACTTGAACACACTTTATGTACCAGGCACCATTCTGGACACCAGAATAGAACAACAAATAAAATACACCCAAATAACCCTGTTTTTGCAGAGCTCACATTCTTAGTACAGAAACAGATGAAAAAAGTAGATGAACAAATTTATCATATATGTCATGATAGTAAGTTCTCTAGAAAGAAAGAAAGCAGGGCACAGAGACAAAAAAACGTGCTGGGGGCTCTTTTAATCAGAAAAGGACGAGGAGGTGACAGTGGACATGCGAGCAGATATCAGAGTGAAGCGAGGACTGAATTAATAAGATAAAGTGATCAAACCATCAGACAGAGCCTGGGCCATCATGTCAATGCTGACAAATGGCAGATGATTGAAGATGGATGAAAACATCTATTCTGGGTGCCTTGCGACTCATCCCCTTTGTCCCCAGGCATCACTATGCCAGCCCCTGCCCTCAAGATGCTTCCAGTCTAGTGAAAAGGATCAATAATCAATAAACTCTCACTGCAGTTCCATCCTAGGTACAGATCTCAAATAATTGAAAGCAGGGACTCAAATACTTGTAGACAAATGCTCGCAGCAGCACTATTTACAATGGCCAAAAGGTGGAAGCAACCCAAGTGTCCATCAACTAAGGAATGAATAAACAAAATGTGGTATGTCCATTTAATGGAATATTATTCACCCACAAAAAAGAAAGAAGTACTGATTCATGTGACAGTGTGGATCAACCTCAAAAAACACTATGCTAAGTAAAAGAAGCCAGACACAAAGGGTCATATATCCTTTTCCTGATTCCATTTATATGAAATACCCCAAAGAGGCAAATCTATAAAGAAAGAGAGCAGATTCGTGCTTGCCAGGAGCTGGGGCTGGTGGGGAATGGGGAACGACTGTTAACAGGCATGGGTTTTTTTAGGGGGTGATGAAATAGGTTTGGAACTAAATAGAGGTTATGGTTGCACAATCTTGTGAATGAACTAAATGTCACAGCCTGGTTCACTTTGAAATGATTAATTTTACATTACATGAATTTCCCCTACATAAAATGAATCAATAAGTACTCACAATACCAAACACAGACCCCTAAGTCAGAAAAAGTGCAGGAGCATACAAGGCACAGAGGAGAGGAAAGCCGCTGGCCGGGAAGTGGGGGTGGGTAGGAGAAGGCAGCCTGGAGGAGGTGGCACCTAAGCCCAGAACTTGAGGGTGAAGAAGAGTTCCTAGGAAAGGTGGCAGCAAGGTGGGTGACAGCAGAAGGATGGTGACAGAGAGAACAGCAGGGTCAAGGGCCAGATGAGGGACATGGGAGTTTGGAGAATTGCCAGCTGTTCAGTATAGCTGGGGTTATTTTGTTGGGGGGAAGTGGGGGAGACAGAGTCTCGCTCTGTTGCCCAAGTTGGAATATGGTGGCACGATCTCAGCTCACTGCAACCTCCACCTCCTGGGGTTCAAGCAATTCTCATGCCTCAGCCTCCCAAGTAGCTGGGACTACACTCCTGGCCTCAAGTGATCCACCCACCTCAGCCCCTCAAAGTGCTGGAATTACAGGTGTGAACCACATGCCCAGCCAAGCTGGAGTTATTTTGAGGGAGGAAAAAATTTGAGCCAGGCTGGAGAGGAAGGGAAGGGAGGACCAGGGATTTGCTCTTCTAAATAGAAGGGGATGCCGAGAGCTAAGGGTCAATGTGACTGATCTCCCTGCTACTGGCCTCCCAGAGAGGGAGATGGTCTCCTCCAGAGCTCCTGGAGACCTGCTGCAGCTGAGGGCTTGTGGCAATCAAACCTGGTAATGGGTGTGGTGGAAGCTCTGGCCTACCCCCCCACATCACACAGCTGCTTCAAGGCTTAGAGCCTTAGTCCCATGGTCATGCCAGGGGAGGGGCTGAAACTCCCCTAATCATCAATGATAATGGGATGGAAGCTAACTTTCTGCAGGGGCATAGGGCATATTGCTATATCCTTGAGGCTTGGGCCCCAAACTCCTGCTCATGCCAAGGAAGGGCTGGCTCTCCCAGTGGGCAAATGCAAGTAAGTGGATTGGAGCTGGAGGCCAAGCTTCTGCCCACAACATTGCTGCTGAATGGCAGCTCCTGATCATACCAGGGGAGGGGCTGGTGCTTCTTTGATTATATGGCTTAGAAGTCATGCAGCCCAATGGATGGGATCCATGGGATCCTCCCAGAGCCCAGTGTGCTGGCCAAGGATGCGAAAGGACAATGGTGAGTGGGGACTATACCTGCCACTCCTCCCGTCCATGTGTGGTTAAAGCTGTCCCAGAAACCCTGGTGCCCAGGCTGTATGGGCCTCCATCCTTGCTGCTCAACAGGGCCCCTGTGTGTAGGGAAGCTGAGCATCATGGAAACATGTCTCTGACCATGGTGTAGAGAAAGGATTGGACAGGGCCCGGGCGGCAGCCAGAGCCCAGCCTGAGGCTCCTGGAGGCATCTGGACGGGAGATAATGAGGACCTGGGATAGTTGTGGCCGTGGAGATAGAGAGAGGTGGATTGACTTTATATTAGAGGAGAAAAAAGAAAAAATAGCTAACATTTATTGAATTTACACATAAAAAGTTACAGGCCCACAGAACCATCCAGCAAAGTGGGTAGAATTTACTCTGTCTGAATAAAATACCTAGGAATACAACTAACAAGGAACGTAAAGGACCTCTTCAAGGAGAACTACAAATCACTGCTCAACGAAATAAGAGAGGACACAAACAGATGGAGAAACATTCCATGTTCATGGTTAGGAAGAATTAATATCGTGAAAATGGCCATACTGCCCAAAGTAATTTACAGATTCAACGCTATCCCCATCAAGCTACCAATGACCTTCCTCACAGAACTGGAAAAAATCACCTTAAACTTCATATGGAACCAAAAGAGAGCCCGCATAGCCAAGTCAATTCTAAGCAAAAAGAACAAAGCAGGAGGCATCACACTACCGGACTTCAAACTCTACTACAAGGCTACAGTAATCAAAACAGCATGGTACTGGTACCAAAACAGAGATATAGACCAATGGAACAGAACAGAGACGTCGGAGGCGACACAACATATCTACAACCACCTGATCTTTGACAAACCTGAAAAAAACAATCAATGGGGAAAGGATTCCATGTTCAATAAGTGGTGTTGGGAAAACTGTCTAGCCATATGCAGAAAGCAGAAACTGGACCCCTTCCTGACACCTTACACTAAAATTGACTCCAGATGGATTAAAGACTTAAACATAAGACGTAACACCATAAAAACACTAGAAGGAAACCTAGGCAAAACCATTCAGGACATAGGCGTAGGCAAGGACTTTATGACCAAAACACCAAAAGCATTGGCAACAAAAGCCAAAATAGACAAATGGGACCTAATCAAACTCCACAGCTTCTGCACGGCAAAAGAAACAGTCAATAGAGTGAATCGGCAACCAACAAAATGGGAAAAAATTTTTGCAGCCTACCCGTCAGACAAAGGGCTGATTTCCAGAATTTACAATGAACTAAAAAAGATTTACAAGAAAAAAACAAACAAGCCCATTCAAAAATGGGCGAAGGATATGAACAGATACTTTACAAAAGAAGACATACATGAGGCCAACAAACATATGAAAAAATGCTCATCATCACTGGTCATTAGAGAAATGCAAATCAAAACTACATTGAGATACCATCTCACGCCAGTTAGAATGGCGATCATTAAAAAATCTGGAGACAACAGATGCTGGAGAGGATGTGGAGAAATAGGAACACTTTTACACTGTTGGTGGGAGTGTAAATTAGTTCAACCACTGTGGAAAACAGTGTGGCGATTCCTCAAGGACCTAGAAATAGAAATTCCATTTGACCCAGCAATCCCATTACTGGGCATATATCCAAAGGATTATAAATCGTTCTACTATAAGGACACATGCACACGAATGTTCATTGCAGCACAGTTTACAATAGCAAAGACCTGGAACCAGCCCAAATGCCCATCGATGATAGACTGGACAGGAAAAATGTGGCACATATACACCATGGAATATTATGCAGCCATTAAAAAAAGGAGGAGTTCACATCCTTCGTAGGGACATGGATGAACCTGGAAAACATCATTCTCAGCAAACTGACACAAGAACACAAAATCAAACACCACATGTTCTCACTCATAGGCGGGTGTTGAACAAGGAGAACACATGGACACAGGGAGGGGAGCACTATACACGGGGGTCTGTTGGGGGAGGGGGGATAGTCGGGGGGTGGGGAGTTGGGGAGGGATAGCATGGGGAGAAATGCCAGATATAGGTGAAGGGGAGGGAGGCAGCAAATCATACTGCCAGGTGTGCACCTGTGCAACAACCTTGCATGTTCTTCACATGTACCCCAAAACCTAAAATGCAATAAAAAAAAAAAAAAAAGAATTTACTCTGTCTTACAGATGAGGAAACTGAGGCACAGAGAGGTCAAGTGACTTGATCGAGGCCACACAGCCTTGTCTAAGAAGGACATGTGGGGTTTGGGACTTCACCTGACTCGTAACCAGGACACTAAGTCCAGGCTGATGTCCCAGTTGCTAGCCTGGGTCACACAGTGGTCGGTGGCATTGATCACAGTGATAGGAAATACAGGAGAAGGAAACTGGGCACAGAGGAGGTGCCAAGCTCAGGATCAGACAGGCTGTGTCTGAGGTTCCTGCAGGACACCCAAGAAGAAATTCTGGGATGTAGCTGAACCTCAACTTCTCCTTCTCCCAGGAACCCCAGGATCACTCCCCAGAAAGAAGTTATTTTTCTAGCCTGAAAAGATTGATCATGAAATTCTCAAATCTCATCTTAGTGGGGTGTTTTTCCTACAAAGACATGATGATTTGATCATGTTCACCTACTGTTCCTCTCCCATTTGATCTCCAAATCTCCAGGGCAAACATCTCATGACCCTGAATTACATGCCGGTAATGCAGGTCTGGAAGAGGGCAGGTCATGAGCCTGTCACTCACTGACTAATTCCCCTAGAAGGGAAGATACCTCTGCATATGGAGGACTTGCTTTCTGAACTGAAAGAACAAGAGTTAATTCTCCTAAGTCAACATCAACACTTAGACATGAATTTGTCCCTACTGTGCCTCACTGTGACTCAGTTTCTTCACCTGTACAATGGGGATAGCAACAGAGTTTCCCCCCAGGATTGCTCTGAAGAGTAAATAAAAGCATGCAAGCAGAGCATTTAGCTTCACTCTCTAGCACACAGTCAATGTCATATAAATATTCATGTACAAAGAGTCTAAAACCATCTGTTTCACAGGACGCCACCAAAGATTAAATAAATGCATACAATGCTTTCCATTGAGCCCAACACAGAGCTCGCAAAGAACCATCCAGTCCTGCCAGGTGTGGTGGCTCATGCCTGTAATCCCAGCACTTTGGGAGGCTGAGGCTGGTGGATCACCTGAAGTCAGGAATTCAAGACCAGCCTGGCCAACGTGGCACAAAACCCTATCTCTACTAAAAATACAAAAATTAGCCGGATGTGGTGGTACACGCCTGTAATCCCAGTTACTCAGGAGGCTGAGGCAGGAGAATCACTTGAACCCGGGACAAGGAGGTTCCAGTTAGCTGAGATCACGTCATTGCAGTCCAGCCTGAGCAACAAGAGCAAAACTCCATTTTAAAATAAAAAAATAAAAGAATCATCCAGTCCTCATCCCTGGTCTTAGCAAGTACTAACTCTGACAGAAAAAGAAGCCCACGATATCAGAAGCCACTGAGGCTTTACTTTAGGTTGAACTGCGGCCTCCAGTGCCTTATTTGTGTATAGGATCTTTGCAGAGACAATCAAGTTATGACGAGTTAATACCAGATCAGGATGCATCCTAAGTCCAGTGGTTTGTGTCCTTATGAGATGAGAAGAAGACACAGAGGAAAACATCATGTGAAGACAGAGGCAGGGGAGGGAATAATACAGCTACAAACCAAGGTACACCAAGGATTGCAGGCCACCCCCTGAAGCTGCAGAACAGGCGTGGAACCAATTCTTCCCCAGAGCTTTTGAAGGCATCATGGCCCTGTCAACACCCGATTTCAGACGCCAAGCCCCTAGAACTGTGGGAAAGTATATTTCTGCTGTTTTAAGCCATCTAGTTTATGGTGGCTTTTTTTTTTTTTTTTTTTTTTTACAAAAGCCCTAGATAACTCACATTTGCTGGACACTGACTGGGGGATCCTGATATAAAAGCCCACGTGTGGAGTGGAGCTGCCAGACTCTGCATTAGGGAATCTGTTGCTTACCTCTCCTGCATGTAAAGTAGATGTTATTGACTGTTATCAACAAGTAATGTTATAAAACAGTTTATGCATGTATTCAATCCTCAGTGGCATCCTGTGAAATCAATGGTTTTACCTACTTTTTACATAAACATTTATACAACATTGTGAAAGGAAAGTAAATCTTGGAGGCCCCAGAGTCACTAAGCTAAAGGGAAAGGTCAAGCTGAGAACTGCGTGAGACAAACTTGCTTCCCTTTCTATTCAAAGTCATCTCTCTGCTCTCTGAGATAAATGTGGATCTGAGTGCCTCCCTTGGAAAGGCTAATCAGAAACTCAAAAGAATGTAACCATCTGTCTCTCACCTACCTGTGACCTGGAAGCCTCCTCCCTGCTTGAGTTATCCCGCCTTTCTGGATGGAACCAATGTACATCTTACATATATTGATCGATGTCTCCCTAAAATGTATGAAACCAAACTGTGTTCTGACCACCTTGGGCACATGCCATCAGGACCTCCTGAGACTATGTCATGGGTGCGTCTTCAGTGTCAGAAAAATAAAATTGCTAAATTAACTGAGACCTGTATCAGATTTTCAGGGTTCACAATATTGACTGTGTGCTTGGGATGGGGCTAAATGCTCTAATTGCATCATTTTATTTAATCTTCAGAATAATTCTGGGGTAAAGCTCTGCTATTATCCCCATTCTACAGATGAAGAAACTGTAATGTTATCAACAAGTAATGGATAAGTGACAGGTCATGGCTAAAGTCCCATAGTTGGTAGTAACCTACACCCTCACTTTCCCCTTAATCACACGGCATCCTGCAGCTGAGCTGGGACCCACCTCTCCCCACAGTCTACAGTTCCTCCAAAGACACACAAACACACACTCACACATACACACCATTCCCCCAAAGACATACAAACACACACACATACCATTCCCCAAAAAACACACATACACATACACACCATTCCCTCAAAGAGACACAAACATACACTCACACATACACACCATTCCCCCAAAGAGACACAAACATACACTCAAACATACACACCATTCCCCCAAAGACATACAAACACACACTCACACATACACACCATTTCCTGAAAGACAAACACACACTCACACATACACACCATTCCTCCAAAGACATACAAACACACACACATACCATTCCCCCAAACACACACACACACATACACATCATTCCCCCCAAGACACACAAGTCCACACTCACACATACACACCATTTCCCTGAAGACACACACACACATACACACCATTCCCCCAAAGAGACACAAACATACACTCAAACATACACACCATTCCCCCAAAGATATACAAACACACACTCACACATACACACCATTTCCCGAAAGACACATAAACACACACTCACACATACACACCATTACCCCAAAGACACACAAACACACATATATACACACCATTCCCCCAAAGACACACAAACACACACATACACACCATTCCCCCAAAGACACAAACACACACTCACACATACACACCATTCCCCCAAAGACACACACACACACTCACACATACACACCATTTCCCCGAAAACACATAAACACACGCTCACACATACACACCATTCCCCCAAGGCCACAGGAGCATCGACTCACCCTCAAGTTTACTTTCCTCCTTAAAGTTTGTTCTAAGACAGAAGCAGAGAGGAAAAAAAGCCTTACCTTCTGCCAAATTATCTTTTCCAAGAAATTATCTTCCTCTCCACCCCCCTACACTTCAAAACGAGAAGTTTGGGGCTAAAAAAGCAAAAAGTCTCATTTCATTATCCAAATTACCAGCTTAAAATTGACAGGGATTCAAATTCTCTCTGCTGAAGCTTCAGCAGCGTTTCACTGATGAGCTGTATTATATCAACTCTTCCCTCTCTCTTTTGATCATCTTTTTAATAAAGTCTGAGGGAAATAGGTAATTTATCATTTTAAATAGGAAAGGTGTGGTAGCAAGGGGTTCTAGGGGTTATTAATTGTCACCCTTGCCATCTTGTCATCCATTTCTGGAAAGTCATTTTATTTCAAGTCTTGAAATGGGTGGGGAGAAGGGAATAGGTTTTTAAGAATTGAAAGGTCTGAAGATTGATTAAAGACATTTCAAGGTGTAGGGGTTTTTGCTTGACATTCTCTGATAAGGGACTAAGAGAAATAAAAGCCATTCTCTAGAGAAAAAGTGATTTCAGAAAGTCTAAGCAAGTGTCTAACTTCTTTGTCCCTTCCCATTAAAATTTCATAAACAGGCAATCGTGTGGCTTAAATTCATCTGAATTGTGGAGCCAGTATTGGAATCGACGCAGTAGATTCTTTAGCTCTTCAGAGGTAGAAGTGACAGAGAGTCTACCATTCCAGGATCAACACTGCTTGTAACTTTTGTGAATACTTCAACGCACTTGTTAGCTTAATCCTCAAAACTTTCTAGCGAGAAACAGAACTTTTAGATGCTGGCTGAAAATACTAGACTGAAGTCATTGGTAGAAGAAAAAAATGGTTTTTAGTTTAAATCCTCATAGCTTTCTGACAAGAGACAGAGTTTTTAGACACTGGTTGAAAATATTTGACTGGAATCATGGGAAAAACAAAGTGTAATAATAATTAGTAGTAGTACAAATAATAATTACTGTTTACTAAGCACTTACTTTGTGCCAGATACTATTTTAAGTATTCACGTGCATTACCTCATAGTATCCTCACAAGACCCCCTGAAGAAAATTCTGCTACTGTCTTCATTTTACAGTGCTAGGAACAGAGAATTATTTGAAAGGTTGAGTTGCCATGGGTCACACAGCTAGTAAATGGTAGATCACGGTTTCTGATCCAGATCTGTACCATCGAAGGGTTCTCTGGAGCCCCCTAACCCCTCAGGAAACTACAGTCCCGTCCAGAAAGCCCTTGGAAAGCTGGGCCATCATACACAGGCTTGTGAGTCAGCACCTGGGTCAGCTCCTTCTGACCTCCCGAAAGTCAGATAGGATATTCATTTTAGCCACAATCCTAGAAAAGCCTGAATACTAAAATCCAGGAAAATTTTTCAAGTTTCAAGTTTGTCATCCTTGCAAAAAGAAGCGAATGAGGACAAATGAAAAACACACAGTTGCCAAAGTAATTCAACATTGGCAAGAATCTTAATCTAAGGCCTCATTAATGAACTTGGCATTCAGCAGAATCCTGGGTCCCATTGGGCACTAGCCCCGCCCCAGGACGTCCCCAGGTAGATTGAAACAAATGCACTGACCCTAATCTGGGGAGCGCATCTGGGAGATGGGACAGGGCAGGGAGCATGGGCTCTGACCCAGTAACGCCTCCTAGGTCCTGCTCTGTGAGATCCATGATTTTATTACCCACCAAGAGACTGGGAAGATTAACCTTCGGTCACTAACTTTAGGGTAGCTCTTCTGTTTCAACAAAGCTCATTTTCTGAAAAATGTATTGAGATGAAATTCACATTAACCATTTCAAAGTATGGAATGCAGCACCACTTAGTACATTCACAACGCAGTGTAACCTCCACCTCTATCTAGTCCCAAAACACTTTCATCACACCCAAAACAAATCCCTATCCCCATTCATAATCCTTCCCAATTTCCTTCTTCCCCCAGCCCCTGGCAACCCCTAAGCTATTTCCTGTCTCTATGGATTTACCTATTCTGGATATTTCATATGAATGGAATCCTACACTACGTGGTCTTTCATGTCTGGTTTCTTTCCCTTTGCATAATGTTGTGGAGGTTCATCCAAGTGGGGCATGTATTGGTCTTTCATTTCTTTCTATGACTCAATAATATGTATATACCACATTTTGTTTAACTATTCCTCAGCTGATGGACATTTAAGTTGTTTCTACCTTTTGGCAATTATGCACAGTGCTGCTGTGAACATCTGTGTATGAGTATTTGTTTGAACATCTGTTTCCAGTTTTGGGGGGCATCTATCTAGGGGTGGAGTTGCTGGGTCATATGATGACTCTGTGGTTAACCTTCTGAGAAACCACCCTGCTGTTTTCCACGGTGGCGGCATCATTTTACATTCCCACCAGCAGCGTATAAGGGTTCTGATTCCCCCACATCCTCACCAACACTTGCTATTTTTGTTGTTTATCAGTATCATCATCACCACAGCCATCCTAGTAGGTGTTTAATAAAACATTCTTAGTAATGGCCATAGCTAACATTTATTGAGCACTTACTGTGGGCTGGGCTTTTGCAGCATCTCCTCTCATTCTCACGCCTTATTTCATTTAATTTTCATAACAGTCTTGTGAGATTGAGAGGAAATTAGAGCTCTGGCAAAGTGGAGACACTTGCTCAAGGCCAAGATTCAAAGTGAAATTCAAAGCCTGGCAGTCTGACCGCAGAGTGAGTTCTCTTGGCTGCTATAAACATACTGCACATCTGAATGACAGATAAGAACCCAGGGGATAGGAATCATCAGCCCCGTGTTTCTGATGGAGAAAATGAGCCACAGAGAGGAGTAGAAACTTTTCCAAGATCCACCCATCTAGAATATTACTCAGCCATAAAAAGGAATGAATTAACAGCATTCGCAGTGACCTGGATGGGACTGGAGACTATTATACTAGATGAAGTAACTCCAAACATCATATGTTCTCACTCATAAGTGGGAGCTAAGCTATGAGGATGCAAAGGCATAAAAATAATACAGTGGACTTTGGGGACTCAGGGGGAAATGTGGGAAGTGGGGGAGGGATAAAAGACTACAAATTAGGTTCATTGTATACTGCTCTGGTGATGAGTGCACTAAAATCTCACAAATCAACACTAAAGAACTTACTCATGTCACCAAGTACCACCTGTTCTCCAAAAACTTATGGAAATTTAAAAAATTAGGCCAGGCATGATGGTTCATGCCTGTTAATCCCAGCACTTTGGGAGGCCAAGGTCGGCGGATCACCTGAGGTCAGGAGTTCAAGACCAGCCTGACCAACATGGAGAAACGCCCTCTCTACTAAAAATACAAAATTTAGGTGGGTGTGGCGATGCATGCCTGTAATCCCAGCTACTCAAGAGGCTGAGGCAGGAGAATCACTTGAACCTGGGAGGTGGAGGTAGTGGTGTGCTGAGATCACGCCATTGCACTCCAGCCTGGGCAAAAAGAGCAAAACTCCATCCCCCTCCAAAATTAATAAATTAATAAAATTAAATTTTAAAAAAGATCCACCCATCTAGAAAGTTCCAGGTCCATCCATCCATCCAACCCCATATACCTTCCCCTCTACTATGTACAACTGTTTTAAAATATTTAGTATTTTAATTGACAAGTGTAATTAAAACCAGGACTGGGCTGCTTCCAATCTCTGGAATGAAGAGAACAATTATCATCATTCATTGGACATTTCAAACTAAAACACAAAGCCCTTGCTAGTTAAAATCACAGTTAAAATCTACAGCAGGAATACTGCAATAAAACACTGCCCAGTATTGCAATATTGCAATAAAACAAACCCTATCTTAGAATTGGGATATTTACTATAAGTCATAACATTATAAACTGTGGCCCAGACTCACATGGATCCAGACAGCGGGGATCAAGGATAAAAGAAATACTCAGGACGCCATCCTCAATAACCCTTTTCAAGCATATCCACATTGCTGGGGGTAACTGGATGTGACACTGGAGACCACAGGCCTCTGGAAGTCATGGATATAAACGTTGATGGCTGCTGTCATCTCACTACAGCCCTAAACACCCAATATGGATGTTAGGGCAGCGTACAAGGCACAATACCCTGGACATCAGGATTCCCGGGTTCCACCGTGGCTTGGGCACACACAGCTTGGAGGGCCTCATCTCAACTCTTCACCTTGAGAAGGCTTCCCCACCCACCTCCACCCCAGCTACTCTCCCATTTCTTCTCCTGTTTCATTTCTTCATGGCCCTTATCACTCAGTGGAATTGTTTTGTTATACAATCAGTTCTCATTATTTGTGGCAATGGTGTTCTATTCCATAAAGTCACCGCAAACACTAAATTAGCAAATCCTGAACCATTGTGATTAGGAGAGATATGTGGTTAGGTTCCTGCGAGTTTCTGGTCACATTATCATCCACCCATCCAACATAACCTTGTTTTAGGTGTGCTTCTGTCTCAAGACACTTTACTTAACATACATATATTGTTGATTCACTAACATTGATCTCACAACCCACAGCATTATCACTCAAACCTAGACCAAGAATATCTAACACAGATATTTTCTCCATAAGGCACAGCACACAGAGCCTTCTTGTTCTTAGGAACGCTGGAGAGCACTTCAACACTATGCTTCAGGGCCATTTTAAACTGCAAAATCACCAACACAAAATACAAACAAAATGTGAAAAACACAACACTAAGTTTAAGACCACAGAAAGGACACTGCTTACATCATGAGAGCTGAAACGAGAGGGCAGAATGCTGCCCTGTTCAACCTCAAGAGTTGTGCACATCAGGCGACTCAAAGTTTCTTACCACTCTGCAATTCAAGTATTGATTTAAGGGTTACAAATACATTTTAGCCCACAGGCAAATTCACAAGCACAGAATCTACAAATAATGAGGATCAACTGTTGTTATCTGTTATTTGTTTATTGTCTGTCTTTCCTGCTGGAATATAAGCTCTAAGAAGGCAGAGCCCTGGACTCACCTTCTCACCACTGTATCATCCATGGCCTTGCAACAAATATTAATTTTTAGCCAGATGCAGTGGCTCACACCTGTAATCCCAGCATTCTGAGAGGCTGAGGCAGGTGGATCCCTTGAGCAAAGGAGTTTGAGAACAGCCTGGGCAACACAGCAAAACCCTGTCTCTACTAAAAATACAAAAAAATTAGCTGAGTATGGTGGCATGCACCTGTAGTCCCAGCTACTTGGGAGGCTGAGGTGGGAGGATTGCTTGAGCCTCGGAGACTGAGGCTACAGTGAACCATGATTGCACCACTGCACTTCAGCCTAGGTGACAGAGTGTGACTGTATCTCAAAAAAATTAAATAAAATAAATATAAATTTATCTCAATGCAAAAATTATATATTGCTTCAATAAACATTTGTAGAATGAAACAATTCTTTTTTACTTTTTATTTTTTGACGTCTCTCTGTCATCCAGGCACCATCTTAGCTCACTGCAACCTCCACCTCCCGGCTTCAAGTGATTTTCAAGCCTTAGCCTCCCAAGTAGCTGGGATTACAGACATGCCCAGCTAATTTTTGTACTTTTAGTAGAGATGGGGTTTCACCACATTGGCCAGGCTGGTCTCCAACTCCTGACCTCAGGTGATCTGCCCACCTTGGCCTCTCAAGTGCTAGGATAACAGGCGTGAGCTACTGCACCCAGCCAAAACAATTCTTGAACAGTAATAAATTAAAGCTGCCACAATGGATAGCAGTATTTGTATCACATACCTCGAAGTTAGACAAGAAATTAAGTGGAATGCACCTCGCTCTGGTGAAAATTCTATTTATGCATAGGGCTACCTTGGATGGATACAGTCTTGAGAAATGAAGGCCTGGTGACCAGAGGAAGGGGTAGAAAGTCATCCTTATCTTGATCCTGCCTCTTCTGGCACTGCATCATCTAAGAAACAGTTGTGTCTCTACCCCCTGGGAAGAATGGGCTGCCCTATGGGCCTTTGAGGGAGGGAAAGGGAGGTGAGAAGCTGAGGAGGCCCATCTGGCTCAGGCTGGCTCCCACGCATGCTTGCACAAGAGAGTCCACACCAGGAAAGCCACATGAGAGAGGGATGACCTATGAGATGCTCCTAATTCCAGAACCCTTTGTTGCTCTATTGCTCTGCCACCCTTGAGTGACAGGCATTATATTAGTTTTATAACCTCTTGTGTTGGCAAATTCAAGAAAGCTAAAAGTAGCATTCGATGACCTTATGTGCTGCAAGGCGCCCTATTTTTATCTCCCAACAACTGACTTGGGGCACAGGTTTTCCAAATCCCTTTGGCTTTCCCCTCCCTGTGCAGATTCAGTGGGGTCAGCACCTGCCCTGGTTTCTCTCCCAATTTCCCTCTGCAAAGACAGTGCTTGTGAAGCTTTCAGAGCCAGGTGTGCCAGAGGTCAATTTGCTCAGGTTATCCACATAGGCTTGACCTAGAGACAGAGAAATGTGAACACTTCTAAGAGGAAGGTACTGGGTATATGTCTATTAACCTTTTTAACTCCTCTTAACTAAGACAGACAACTACACAGGCACCAGGGGGCTTTTCAAGACATCTGGATTGAGTACCTGCCAACATAACTTCTTGCAACAGAATGCAAAACTCAGCAGGGCCAGTAAGCTGGGTTTGAATCCCAGCTCCATTACTTACTAGCTGTGTGACCTGGCGTAAATGTCTTAACCTCTCTGAACTTCAGTTTGTGCATCTAAAAAGGGAATAATAAAAGTACCTACTTCTTAAGGTTGCTTAGAGGGTTAGTGATCATGAAACACTGAGCAAGCAGTGGGCCTGATATCTTTGTTACTATTTGATATGACTTGGCTCTGTGTTCCCACCTAAATCTCATCTCAAATTGTAATCCCCATGTGTCAAGGGAAGGACCTGGCAGGAGGTAATTCGATCATGGAGCCGGTTTCCCCCATACCATTCTCATGATAGTGAGTTCTCATGAGATCTGATGCTTTAAAAGTGTTTAGCAGTTTCTCCTGTCCTCTCTCTTTCCTGCCGCCTTGTGAAGAAGGCACTTGCTTCTCCTTTGCCTTCTGCCATGATTGTAAGTTTCCTGAGGTCTCCCCAGCCATGTGGAACTATAAGTCAATTAAACCTCTTTCCTTTATAAATTACCTACTCTCGAGTATTTCTTTATAGTGGTAATGAAAACAGATGAAGACACTACTGTTGCTACCATTAGTAGTAATTCTGTTCTCTTTCCCATGCAGAATGCGTGCATACATCTTTTGATCAGACACCTACTTATATATCAGGTACTTTGATCTGAAGATGGACAGTTTCTCCATCCACACAGAATTCATACTCTACCCACTAGGTTACGAAAACATAGCATGAAAAAAGTAATACAGCTCATTAATAATTTTTACATGGATTACATGATGAAATGATCACATTTTGGAAATACTGTGTTAAATAAAATATATTGTAAAAATTAATGTCATTCCTCAAAAAGTTAAACACAGAATGACCAATTAGCAATTCTACTCCTAGATCTTTTCTTAAAAGAATTGAAAGCAGGGACTTAAACAGATATTTATACACCAATGTTCAGAGTAGCATTATTCATGATAGCCAAAAGCTGGAAACAGCTCAGTGTCCACTGATGGATGAATAAATAAACAAAATGTGATACATCCATACAGCAGATTATTATTCAACCTTAAAAAGGAAGTTCTGTACATGTCACAATATGGATTAACCTTGAAAACCATATGCTAAATGAAATATGCCAGACACAAAAGGACAAATAGTGTATATTTCCACTTACATAAAGTATCTAGATGATGCAAATTTATAAAGACAGAAGGAAGAATAGAGGTTAACAAGGGCTGAGATTACTTAATGGTTATAGAGTTTCTGTTTGGGATGATGAAAAAGCTCTGAAGATGGATGGTGGTGATGATTCCACAACCTTGTGAACATGTTTAATGTCACTAAATTGTACACTTAAAAAATTGTTAAAATGGTAAATTTTGTTGTGTGTGTTTTACTACCATAAAAAGTTAACGTTGGCTGATTTTTAAATGTTTTTAAATGTAACCATTAGAAAATTTAAAATTACATACATGGTTCCCATGATCTTTCTCTTGGACACACAATGTCTAGCACAGATCTGGAAGAAGAGATGGGCTCTAAACAAGGAATCACACTTCGCAATGTCATAGAGGGTTGTTGCAATGTAACCCAGAGCTGAAGGTTAGAGAGAGCTGAAGGTTAAATGTTCCTTAAGGAACATTTGCATTGGGTCCTTGATATGCTTTGGCTGTGACCCTACCCTAATCTCATTGAATTGTAGCTCCCATAATCCCCACGTATCATGGGAGAGACCCAGTAGGAGGTAACTGAATCATGGGGCAAGTCTTTCCCATGTTGTTCTTATGGTAGTGGATAAGTCTTACAAGATCCGATGGTTTTATAAATGGGAGTTTCCCTGCACAAGCTCTCTCTTGCTGCTGCCATGTAAAAAGTCCCTTTGCTCTTCCTTTGTCTTCTGCCATGATAGTGAGGCCTCCCCAGTCATGTGAAACTGTGAGTCAACTAAACCTCATTTCCTTATAAATTACCCTGTTTCAGGTATATCTTCATTAGCAGTGTGAGAACAGACTAATACAGGTCTGGAGGATGAGTGGCAGTTAATTAGGCAAAGAAAGAGAGATAAGTGTCCCAGCCAGAACCAGTCTGTCCAAAGATGTGGTCCACTGGAGGAGGCTCAGAGGGGCAGAGGAGACAGAGTGCAGATGATGCGGAGAGGGAAGGGGGAAATTGAGGCAGAGAAGAGGTGGACAGATCAAAGTGGAGAGCTGAGGATTCATCCAGAGGACAGTGCCACCTGCAATGTCACAGCACCAATGATCACCCCATATGAACCAAACCCACTGTATGTGAGTTGTAAACTTCTGTATGTCTTCAACTGGACAATGAACTGCAGCTCAAGGACCACGTCTTGGTATCTACCATGTTCTTATACCATCTCAGTCCCTGGCACAAAATTTGCACCAATAAATATTTTACTAGCTTGACCTGAAGGAAGCCAACACAAGTGGGTCCCCCTAGCAGCTAACCCTCCCTGGCACCCAGCCTGCCTCTGGAGCCCAAACATCAGGTCGTCAGTGCTTCCAAAGAATACCTCTAAAAGGAGATGCTGCCAAACCCAGAGAGGAAGAACAAATGCAAAACTAAAAATATCCCTGCAGGTCTAAACAATAATTAAATCTTTGAAACTGATAAAAATCAGCAGGTAAGGTGGAACTAAGCATGTTTAGGTATTAGCAACAGAGATGTTCATGCTTAACATCATTCCATCCCTAGTTACCAGCCCTGTAGGGCAGTCTGAGGCTGAGAAATAGGGCATCAATTCAAAGTGTTTCAATGATTATTCTTTCCACATATCTTTATTGAGTGCATTCTATGGAGCAGGTACTTTTGAGATGCTAGGAGCCTTGGTCAGCTTCTGGCCAGTTGTATCTGTACCATAACTCCCCTCCTGTATCTAGAGTAACTCCTCTCATATGTAGCTGAATATCTTATTATCAAATGTTAATGAGGAAACAGGTTTTTTCAAGACAGGGTCTCACTCTGTTGCTCAGGCTGGAGTTCAGTGGCACAATCATGGCTCACTGCAGCCTCAACCTTGTAGGCTCAACCAATCCTCCTGAGTCGCTGAGACTACAGGCATGCACCACTACACTTAGCTAATCTTTTGTATTTTTTATAGACACACAGTTTTGCCATGTTGTCCAGGCTGGTCTTGAACTCCTGGAATCAGGCAATCCAACCGCCTTAGCCTCCCAAACTATTGGAATTACAAGCATGAGCCACTGTACCCAGTCAGAAACAAATATTTTTAAAGTACCTACTATGTGCCAAGAACTGTGCTAGACATTTTGCCTGTACCACCTCATTTTAATTCTCACAGCAACACTGTGAGGTAGACTATTCTTCACGAAGAACATATGAGATTGTGTTTTTTGTTTTTTGGGGGTTTTTTTATGAGACAGAGTTTCACTCTTCTTGCCCAGGCTGGAGTGCAATGGTGCAATCTCGACTCACTGCAACCTCCACTTCTAAGGTTCAAGTGATTCTCCTGCCTCAGCCTCCCGAGTAGCTAGGATTACAGGCATGAGCCACCATGCCCGGCTAATTTTATATTTTTAGCAGAGATGGGGTTTCTCCACGTTGGTCAGGCAAGTTTCAAACTCCCGACCTCAGGTGACCCACCCACCTTGGCCTCCCAAAGTGCTGGGATTACAGGTGTGAGCCACCACACCCATTGTGTTTTACCTGTTCTAAGCTACACACTTCCTAAGTGAAAAAGCCAAAATTTGAACCCAGAGCTCCTCTTATTTCTCGATAAGGCAGAAGTGAGAAAAGTTCAACTTGAGCAAGAAAAAGAAGAAAATGGGGAAAGGCTGTAGGGTAAGAATGGGATCAGGACATCTAGACACACCCCCCACCCCACCCCATAGCAACATCCTGAGGGTAGAATGGGGAACTATACATAATAATAGCAAAAAATGCTCATGCATTTCTAAAAGAAACATCAAAATACGATCCATGGTGTTTAAGGATAAAAATGGTTTCACCAAGGACTGAACTTAATAGATATTTACTGAGCCCTACCCTATGCCAATCACTGTGCTGTCAGCATTCACTACCCAAGGAAAAAATAAAAATGACAGTGATCGTGGTTACCCTTTCTTGGAAAGTGTATCGTGTGCCCAACACTATTCTAAATACTATATGTATATTACCTAATTCAATCATTACAATGGCACTATAAAGTAGTTATTAATATTTTCTTGATTTCATGGATGAAGGCCAAGTTGGATGTAGCCCCTGACCCCAAGGGTCCCATGGTGGAGTAGGGGAGATAAGGCACACAAGGAAACAGCCTCAGCATCACCTCAACGCATTGATCAATGTGCCAAGCAGCATGACAACAGCAACTGGGTGAGGGCTTAGATCCTGATTCACTTCTCCCAGCCTCTGTTTCCTCATCTGTAAAATGGGGATAGTGTCACCTACCTCATAGGATTGTTTTGAGGGTCTAGTGAGTTTACACTTAAAAAATACCCATCCCAGTTTTGGTTCTGGCCCTGATAGGGCAAGCCCACCAAAGCCTATCTTTCCCAAAAATTCTGGGGAAAAAAATGCAAAAGGCAACAACCTGAGGATTCCTACAAGTCAATGACAGTAAGGACAGTAAGTGGGTAGAGCAGGGGAGTTCACATCTGAACCATGGCCAATATGGCAGTGGTGAGTTTCCTTCATCTTCCAGTTATGGCCAAAAAGTTGGCAGGATCTAGGAACTGTGCTTTGGAAATGAGGAGTAAACACTTCAGAGTATCCCATATTTCTGGCCAGAGGACCAGGAAAGGAAGCTCTGTGAGTAGGAGAGTATGGGCAGAATTCTTGTGTGTGTGTGTGTGTGTGTGTGTGTGTGTGTGTGTGTCTTTTCTCTCCCAGTGATGCCCCAAGGTCAGCCAAGACACAAAACTACATTCATATGACACAGAAATGGCACAGGCACCAAAGACCCCAAAAGATATCCCATTTCTTTGTACCAAGCAGCTCAGAACGGAAGCCAATGTTATGTGAATAAGGTAAGGAAGAAGACATGAGATTTTTTTTTTAATTTTTTAAATAATTTCAACTTTTATTTTGGATTCATGGGTACATGTGCAGGTTTGTTACAGGGGTATATTGTGTGATGCTGAGGTTTGGCGTATGAATGATCCCATCACCCAGTGATACGGTTTGACAGTGTCCTCATCCAAATCTCACTTTTTATTGTAATAATCCACACGTATCAAGGATGGGACCAGGTGGAGATAATTGAATCATGGGGGCAGTTTCCTCCATACTGTGTCTCATGGTAGTGAGTAAGTCTCATGAGATCTGATGGTTTTATGAAGGGCAGTTCTCCTGCACAAGCTCTCTTGCCTGCCGCCATGTAAGGCACCCCTTTGCTCTTCCTTCATCTTCTGTCATGATTGTAAGGCCTCCCCAGCCAAGTGGAACAGTGAGTCCATTAAGCCTCTTTCCTTTATAAACTACCCAGTCTCATGTATGTCTCTATTAGCAGCACGAGAACAGTCTAATACACTCAGGTAACTAGCCCAGTACCAAATAGAAAGTTGCTCAGCACTTGCTCCTTCCCGCTCCCTCCCGTCTAGCGGTCCCCAGTGTCTGCTGTTTGCATCTTTAAGTCCATGTGCACCCAGGGATTTTTTTTTCCTTTCTCTCATCATTTTACCCCCAATGAGAGGGCCAGTCATTCAGGTCTGTGCAACAGGGCAAGAGGCTGAAACTCTGATAGAACCCCATCTTTATGGCCAAAAGAACCGGAAAAAGAGGCCCCTGAAAGCCAGAGAATGTGAAAGTTATCTCCAAAAGAAAAGAGCTAGAGAAGGAGAACCCTAATCTGTGTGTGAAATGCTGCCCACACTCAGAATAAACCCAAAAGAAACATAGCAAAGGCTTTAGGAACTCAACTGGCATCTGACCACCACCTACAGAAGGCGAGACAGAACTGACAGTCTGAATCTAACCAGACTGACTCGCTGCTTAAGAAAAACAAAATGAGCAAACCAAAATCAATATTCTCCAGAAGGAAACCCAGAATCTCACAAAAATATTCGAAATGTCCAGGAGATACTCGAAAATTGTGTGATGTGCCAAAGACTGGGGAAATCCTGACCAATTTTCAAAGGCAAAAGCAACCAACAGGTGGCAACACTGAGATGAGCCAGATGTGAGAATTACCAGGCAAAAACTTTGAAGCAGGCATTATGACCATGCTCCATAAGATAAGGGTAACCACTCTTGAAACGAAAAGATAGCAATTCTCACAGAGAAACAGAAGCTATTACAAAAGAACCAAACGAAAATTCTGGAATGGAAAAATACACTATGCAAAATTCAGTGAAAAATGTTCTCATTTATTGGATGAGCTCAATATCAAAATAAAGATGACAAAGGAAAGAGTAAGTGAATGTGAAGTTAGGTCAACAGAAATTATCAAATCCAAAGAAAAGAGAGGAAAAAAGATAAATTTTTTTCAAAGCCTCAAAGAGCAATGAGACAGTATCAAAAGATGTAACATTCATGTCATTGGAGAATTGAAAAAGACTGGTGCAGAATAAAAACAACAAAAACAAAACAACCCTTAGAGGCATCATGGCGGAAATGTCCCAAATTTTGTGAAAAACATGAATTCACAAATTCTAAAAGCTCAGTAAACCCCACACAGGATAAACTCAAAGAAAACCATGCCTAGACACATCCTAACCAAACTGTTGAAAGCCAAAGATAATCCTGAAAGTAGCCATTAAAAAAATAATGATGATGCATTAGAAATAAAGAGACAACAATTTGCATGACAGGAGATTTCTTACCAAAACTGTGAAAGCCAAAAGTTAGTAGAACATCTTTTTTTTTTTTTTTGCAGATAAATTGTGACGTTTATTCCATTTTAACAACATTCAAAAAAGAAGCATATTTTTTCAATCATATTTTCCACTTTTTACCAAGCAGACATTCAAGCTGTCCCACTCATATATTACCCATGATACTAACATATTTCTTATTTTTTTTAATTTTTAAAACTTTTATTTTAGGTTCAGTGGTACATGTGCAGATCTGATGTATAGGTAAACTTGTGTCATGGGGGTTTGTTGCACAGATTATTTCATCACTCAAGCACTAAGCCTAGTACTCAACAGTTCTTTTTTTCTCATCCTCTCCCTTCTCCCACCCTCCACCCTCAAGCAGACCCCAGTATCTACTTAGAACATCATCTTTTCACCAGGCATGACGGCTCACACCTGTAACCCCAGCAATTTGGGAGACTGAGGCGAGTGGATCACCTGAGGTCAGAAGTTTGAGACCAGCCTGACCAACATGGTGAAACACTCTCTCTACTAAAAGTATGAAAATTAGCTGGGCATGGTGGTGGGCACCTATAATCCCAGCTACTCAGGAAGCTGAGGCAGGAGAATTGTTTGAGCCAGGAAGCGGAGGTTGCAGTGAGCCGAGATTGCACCATTGCACTCCAGCCTGGGTGACAAGAGTGAATCTCCGTCTCAAACAACAACAAAAAAATATTTAAAGACATTCTCAAATAAGAAAAACTAAGAATTCAGCACCAGCAAACCTACTTAAAAAAAAAAAAAAAGCTAAAGGATATTGTTCAAGTTAAAGAAAAATAATATAAGAGGGAAACTCAGAACTTCAGTAATGAAGGAAGAGGAACAGAAACAATACCTAAAAAACTGTAAGACTTTTTCTTCTCTTGCATTCTTTAAAACATGCAAGACTGGTGAACACAAAAATCCTTTTTTTTTTTTTTTTGAGACAGAGTTTTGCTCTTGTCACCCAGGCTGGAGTATAATGGCGCTATCTCCGCTCACCGCAACCTCTACCTCCCGAGTTCAAGCGATTCTCCTGCCTCAGCCTCCAGAGTAGTTGGGATTACAGGCACCTGCCACCACACCCAGCTAATTTTGTATTTTTAGTAGAGATGGGGTTTCTCCAAGTTGGTCAGGCTGGTCTGGAACTCCCAACCTCAGGAGATCCGCCCACCTCAGCCTTCCAAAGTGCTGGGATTTCAGGTGTGAGCCACCGCACCCAGCCCACAAAAATCTTAATATTAGAAATGGACCATTCCAATGCTGTCGATGTAATACATACGACAACTTCAACATAAAAGGAGAGTAAAAACTCAGACTAAAATAGACTTAATAAACCGTAACATTACATTTTTTCTCATGTACCTGATATCTAAGGTAGTGAATGGCTTATGGCCTGCTCTTCCACAGGGAGGGAATATTTCCAGCCATACATGAGACCTCAGAATATCCTCAACATCAACCACTATGTCTGTGACTTTATGCTAAGCACAATATGAAGACCTAGTCCCTGCCCCAAGTGCTTATAATCTGAGGCTGATTATAGGAAGATAATCAACGGAATTTTAAAAAAATTAATGGGTTTTAATTATGTATATCAGTTCTCAGCTCAAATAACAAGAATGCTTCCCGGATCATCTCATCTGAGTTCGTGCCTACCCCACTACTCTCTACCCCTGCCTCTCCACTTACCACAAGTTTAAAATGTGTATTTATGTGTTAATTTGATATTGCTCTTCTCGCTTAGAGATTGTAAGGTCTGTGCAGATCAATTTGGTTTTGCTCAGTCTTGGCTCTGTAGCATCCTGCAGATACTAGGCACAGAACGTGTACTCAAAGGTGCATGGAATGAATGAATAAATGGGTAAATGAGAGATAAGAAGGCCAGTAGGCCAGGCGTGGTGCCTCACGTCTTAATCCCAGCATTCTGGGAGGCCAAGGCCAGCAGATCACCTAAGGTCATGAGTTTGAGATGGGCCTGGCCAACATGGTGAAACTCTGTCTCTACTAAAAATACAAAAATTAGCCAGGCATGGTGGGGCATGTCTGTAATCCCAGCTACTTAGGAAGCTGAGGCAAGAGAATTGCTTGAACCAAGACCCGGGAGGCAGAGGTTGCAGTGAACCAAGTATGCGCCACTGCACTCCATCCTTGGCAACAGAGTGAGACTCTGTCTCAAAGAAAAAAAGAAAGCCAGTCAACTGGTTGGCCAAAGCAAAGTGCAAATATAGTTTAGGAGTGGAAGGGTAAGTAAACCATGTGGCTAGGCACAAGAAGGAGCTTTCAGATGAGCAAAACCACTGGACTCACCAAAACAGACTAACCAGAAAGACTGTGTGATCTCCCCCAGATTTTTAATACGATGAACTACCATCTGTCTCAGATAGATGAAATGGAGAAAAACTACACCACACTAGAAGATTCTTGAGACACCTTCGCCTCAATAACAAATACTTTCTCTGTGTAAATCACTCTTTGAAACTGCACATGGGAAAGAAACCATTTTAAAGAAGCAATTTCTAAATACTTCACTAGCTACAAAAGTCAGACTATGTCTATGGGATGGGAACCAGCAAAGAGAAGTCTTGGGAAGAGATGGAGAATGAACAGCTGTCTTCCTGCTGCTGTCAGGCAGAAGATGATTTGACTCGTTCTAGGAGGTTCCAGGACTCAGAGCTAAAACCAAGAGGAAATTAAAGGGAAACAGATTTAGCTTACTGTAAGGCAAAAGCTAATAGTTACCAAGATTGCCTCTGAAACAAAAGAAATGGATGACCTCCTAAGGTCAGCAACTCCCTATATCTAGAAGGCTTGGAGGAAAGACTGAGTAACCAGAAATTTACAGAAGATAACATCAAATTATCCACTTGACAGGAGATTGGGCTAGATCTGTGTTTTCCAAACTGCACCATAGGATATGAGTCCTGAAAGGAAATCTGAAAAAGATTCTTGCTATAGCCCTCCACTGGAGATTAACAAAGCACATTAGCATATTAAAGGCTCTGACAAGTCCTGCAGAGTAGGACTTGAGCTCCAATGTTGTACAGAACACTTTTTTTTTGAGACGGAGTCTCACTCCATCACCCAGGCTGGAGTGCAGTGGCACGATCTTGGGTCACTGCAACCTCCACCTCCCAGGTTCAAGCAATTCTCCTGCCTCAGCCTACCAAGTAGCTGGGATTACAGGTGCCAAACCACCAGGGCTGGCTAATTTTATTTTACTTTATTTTTGTATCTTTAGTCGAGACGGTGTTTCACCATGTTGACCAGGCTGGTCTCAAAATCCTGACCTTAAATGATCCACTGCCTTGGCCTCCCAAAGTGCTGGGATTATAGGCGTGAGCCACCTCGCCTGGCCTCCAAAACACATTTCAAATGACCTGGACTAGAAGATAACACTGACCTTCTCAACTTGAACGTTCTATGATTCTCTCTCCATTAACAAGAAAGTTCTAGGCCCGTGGATCTCAAACTTGAGCATGTATTTACATTCCCTGGAGAGCTTATTAAAACAATTTTAGGCTCCACCCCTACGTTTCCCATACCTTGGATCTGGGGTAAGGTGTGAAATTTTGCATTTGCAACAAGTTCTCAGGTGGTGCTGTTGCTGCTGGTCCAGTGATCTCATTTTGCAATCTGTCTAGACTTTGAGATGAAGAACTTTCAGGGTTTTAAAAACTTGAAGTTGCTAAACTTCATACATCTCACTGCGAATTAGTCTCCAAGCACCTATAATTCTGACCTTTCCTTCTCACTCCATAAAGTGGTAGGTGGATGCCTTTTGTAAGGCAAAAGAGAAATCTGATCTTTAATGAAGTAGATACAGTCCGCAAAGCCCTCTCTCTGTCAGTGATTGTGATCAGAGAAGACCCAAGTGGCATGATTAGGGGAGGCTGCATGGGGCCAGCTTTGCTCAGACCTTTCAGATTCTAATTCAGGCACATACGTACTCTTCCCCCAGGCATCCTCTGAGACCTTGCACCTCTGTTGTCTCATTTATCCACCAGGGCAAACTTGCAAGGCAGCTACCACGATTCCCTTTTAATTGGTGGCAAAACTGAGGCTCAGAGAGGCAAAGTAGGTGGCCAAGGTCACACAGCAGAAAGAAACAGAGCTAGGGTTCGAGCCCAGATCATTTAAGCCCATGTTTGGATCTTTTTCTACGTCATGACTCTTCCTGCCAACTTGCATGACGGCCTCTTTTCTATCTTTCAGTCCCTCCCTACCCCTCACAGTGTTCAAAACATACTGCTTGAGGGAAACCCCTCCCCTCCACCGATTCCTTCTATAAGAATCCCATTGAGTTGCACAAAGCACTACTGAGTGTCAGGTACTTGGAGACACAGCAGGAAACAAAACAGACAAGTTCCCCATTCCTGCCGAGCTCACAGGAAAATCAGGTAAACTAGCCAGCGCAGTGGCTCACGCCTGTAATCCCAGCACTTTGGGAGGCAGAGGCGGGTGGATCATAAGGTCAGGAGTTCGAGACCAGCCTGGCCAGCATGGTGAAACCCCGTCTCTACTAAAAATACAAAAATATTAGCCAGGCATGGTGACGTGTACCTGTAGTCCCAGCTACTAGGGAGGCTGAGGCAGGAGAATTGCTTAAACCCAGCAGGTGGAGGGTGCAGCGAGCTGAGATGGCATCACTGCACCCCACCCTGAGTAACAGAGTGAGACTCCGTCTCAAAAAAAAAAAAAAATAGGTAACAGACAACTCATAAAGCCTGCAAAGTATTGTCCACACACAGACACACAGCATGTCTGGCTGGTCAGAAGGGTTTCTGGGAGATGACATTTTTGCTAAATCTTAGAAGTATCTGGAGGAAGACACACTGCACCCTGGACCAAAGCCCTGGGCTGACCCTTCTACCATCACACCTGGACCCCTGCCAAGCTCCCAAGATTTCCCAACTCCATACACAGCACCGCATTCCACTCCACTGCACAGAACCAAAGCATAAGAGCTGTGAGCCCCAATATCCGAGACAGGTCTTAACCAATTTAGAAAGTGTATTTTGTCAAGGTTAAGGATGTGCCTGTGACATGGCCTCAGGAGGTCCTGATAACATGTGCCCAAGGTAGTCAGGATACAGGTTGCTTTTATGCATTTTAAGGAGACATGAGACATCAATCAGCATGTGTAAGATTTCCACTGGTTCCGTTCAGAAAGGGGGACAACTCCAGGCAAGGGGCAGGTAGATGACAGACAAAAGGTTGCATTCTTTTGAATTCAGTCTGGCGCTGTGAATCTGCATTTTTACAAAAATAGGGCAGAGGAAGCAATCAGATATGCATTTGTTTCAAGTGAGCGGAGGGATGACTTCCCCTCCCGCACCTGTGAAGATGAGCTATCCGTTTACGTTGCTGGGGTGAAATCCAACAGAACTGTTTTAGGGTAAAGATCTTGACGCCCACAGGGAATTTCCTTGTGGGCAAACTGTGAGACAGGTATGTCGCTTTTTGATCTTTGTAGCTATCTTATTTTGGAATAAAATGGGAGGCAGGTTTGCCAGTGTGACCTTTCCCTTTGCTTAGTGATTCTGGTAGCCCACGGTTTATTTTTCTTAAACAGAGTCATCCTTGATAAATCTCCTTCCCTCCCACCCCACAGTAAGACCCATCCACGCTACCTCTGTGCACATTCCTGGAATCTATCAATTGTGTCCATCAGCACTGCTGTGACCCAGTCCCAGATACCCTCATCTCACACCTGGACAACTGCAGCAGCCTCCCAACTGGTCTCTCTGACTCCCCGCTAGCTCCTCTATAACCCATTTGACTAGAAGAATGGATCTTTTATAACCACGTATCAGACCTTCACTCCTCTCCGGTAAACCTCAATGGCTCCCTGTTACTCTTAGAATCCAAATTCTCTCTAATTGCCTGCAACTCTCTCCCTCATCACAGCACAGCCCACCTCACCCACCTCTACCATGCCCCATCTCTCATCTCCTGATGCACAGACCTTCCTTTATTTGAGATAGAGTCTTGCTCTGTCATCCAGGCTGAAGTGCAGTGGTGTGGTCTCAGCTCACTGCAACCTCTGCTTCCCGGGTTCAAGCGATTCTCCTGCCTCAGTCTGCCGAGTAGCTGGGACTAAGGTACGTGCCACCACACCTGGCTAATTTTTGTATTTTTAGTAGATATGGGGTTTCACTATGTTGGCCAGACTGGTATCGAACTCCTGACCTTGTGATCTGCCTGCCTCGGCCTCCCAAAGTGCTGGGATTACAGGCATTAGCCACCACGCCTGGCTGACCTTCCTTCTTTCCTTTAAGCCCACCAACTCACCCCAGGGCCTTGTCACTTGCTGCTCCCTATCTGCAAAGCTTTTCCTCCTCCAGACCCTCCAGGAGATTGCTTCCTGTCACACAAATCCTTAACCTACATGTCACCTTCTCAAGGAAGCCTCCCCTGACCTCCCAGTCACTCCTGATCATATCAAAGATGTATTTTTTTTCACAGCCCTGAGTCATCCTCTGATATCTTCCAGTTTATTCACTGACTATCTGTCTCCCCCAACTGGAATATAAGCTCCTTAAAAGCAGAAAGTTTGTCTTATCTTGTTTACTGCCTAGAATGGAGCTTGTTACATTATAATAGATCCTCAAATATTTACTGAGTGAATGAATGATTGGCAAAAAAAACCAAACAGCTCAGTGGGATTGGAACATCCAGTCTGCGGAAATGACACTGAGGGGTTTTCAGCCAAGGAGTGACATGATCAGAGGTACTTTCTAGAAAGGTCACTCTGGCTCCTGGAGGAGGTGGGAGGGAGCAGAGGCATATACCAACTTGAAGGACATCTGAATGGGACATGGTGGTGAGTAAGACACGGAGGAGGCTGAGGAACGGAGGCACTGGCAATCAAAAACTCCACTGCAGTTCATCCTACACTGCCCAGATCCATGGATTGTGTTGCAACAAACATCAACATTTTAATTCACTAACTAAATGTACTCTGTGTATTTCAGAACCAGAAACTTCTTTTCTACTTCTCTTTCTCTCCGTATTTCTCTCTACTCCCAAAAGATGGATTGCACAGCACTATGTCCACAATGGGTGACCTCTGTACAAATACATGGAGCTTCCAGAAGGTGAAAGATCTGGCATTCCCTCTGTAAGATGCAAAGAGAGCAATGATTAAGCATTGCGGTTGTGGACAGGCGCAGTGGCTCATGACTGTAATCCCAGCACTTCAAGAGGCCAAGGCAGGTGGATCACTTGAGCTCAAGAGTTTTGAGACCAGCCTGGGCAACATGGTGAGACACAGTCTCTACAAAAAAAAAAAAAAAAAAAAAAAATTATCTGGGCACAGTGATGTGTGCCTGTCCTGTAGTCCCAGCTATTCGAGGAGGCTGAGGCAGGAGGCTGGCTTGAGCCCAGGAGGTCGAGGCTGCAGTGAGCCGAGATCATACCATTGCACTCCAGCCTGGGTGACAGAGTGAGACCCTATCTCAAAAATTAAAAAAAAAGAATTGCAGTTCTGGAGTCAAACAGAGCTGGTTACACTACATACAATACCTGGGCACATTGCTTAGCTTTCGGGCCTCAGCATCTTCATCTGTAAAATAGGGATATTGGGAGCCTCTATCTCAGAGGATTCTTGCAAAACTACAAGGCATCCTACATGCAAAGTGTTTAGCGCTGTGCCAGGCACAGAGTAAGTCACGAGAGCTATTATTAGGAATCTGTCACCTAAATCAACTCAGCAGCCTCTCCTGGCCCCTCGGCCCCTGCCCCTCTGGCTCTGTCCCTCTGTCTGAATCATCCTACTCCCTTTCCATGTCTTGACTGCTGGTTGGCTGCTATTTCTCCAGATCTGGGATATGTCATAATGTGATTGATGCACCCAATCATAAAAATAACCAGTTATTTTGATGTGGGGTGCGTCATCCCTAAAAATAACTGAGCGCTGTGGAAGTGAAGGCACCAAGGCAAATGTTGGTTTGCATTGTGACTGCACACACACCAACATGCACACACACACAATATGCACACATACACACCAACATGCACACTCACACCAAGACACACACCAACATGCACACTCACACCAACATGCACACTCACACCAACATGCACACCAACATACACATACACAAACATGCACACACATATAATCACATCAATATGCACACATACATGCCAACATGCACACACCCTCACACCAAAAGACCAACATGCACACACACCAACATGCACACAAACATACACATACACAAACGCATACACATACACTCACATCTACATGCACACACACGCAAACATGCACACATAAACATACACACAACATGCATACACACACATCCATAGTCACACCAACATGCATACCAACATACACACACCCTCACACCAACATACACACACACCAACACACGTACAACATGCACACACACCATGAACACACATATACCAACATGCACACACAAACTCACAAACCAACATATACACACTCACACCAACATGCACACACGCACCAACATGCACACACACCAACATGCACACACACACAGAATAGTCACTTTAAATAGGATGCGGAAACACACTGACTTTAATCAAGGGGGAGCAAAGCCTCCCTACTGCCCCCACATCACTCTCACAGCCAGCTGATGATGGTGACAGCTTATTAGAGGGCTCTTGTCCAGAGGCGGCCCAGCAAGGGGCAGAATGAAACAGCCTAACTATAGTATCAGAGAACACTGCTTACGGTTTTCCCCAAGCTGCAGCAAAGTGATTGACTTCCAGCCCCAGTAACTTCCAGGACTTCATTTGCCACAAGAACACCCCTAATTCTAACTTGGTGTCATGCTTCTTTCCTTTAGCAGAGAAATGCCCCCAAGACATATCATCCTGACTTGCATGGCAAAGGACACCGAATCATCATTCTTCCAGCCTCTGGAAACGGGTCCCTTGCTGTTGACAGTGCCTCGGAAGAAATTCATTCTTTATTGCTGGAACTACTTTCTTCTTTTCCTGTACACTTCAGAGATGATGGGCACAAGGTTTGAAAAACCTAGAATTTTTAGAAATAGATAAAGCTCAACTTGCCAACAGTGTCACCTTCCTGGCGACATCACCTTTGCCTCCTCCTGGCAGATACCACCTCAGCCTTCTGGAATATGATGCCACCTTTTCTCATGGAGCTCAGCATGCCAAGTGGAACAGGCTGGAATGCCAGAAGAGCACAAGATTTGGAGAAGTGGCTCAGGATTGTTGGGACAACAAGACCCTCTGGAAGGGACCCAGAATCTTCACAGATGACCCTGGTTCCCAGAGAATGACATTTGCCTCCAAGATGCAGCAAAGAGGCTGCAACAGCTTGCTTCCAGGAGTTCACAGTGAGTGAAGGTTGGAGACAGAAGCCTGTGGTTGTATGTACGTATGTATGTATGTATTTTAGAAATAGTGTCTTGCTCTGTTGCCCCAACTGGAATGCAGTGGTACAATCATAGTTTACTGCAGCCTTGAACTCCTGGGCTCAAGCGATCCTTCTGCCTCAGCCTCACAAGTAGGTGAGGCTACAGGCATGTGCCACCAATCTTTTGTAGAGACAGGGTCTTATTATGTTACCCAGACTGGTCTCAAACTCCTGGGCTCAAGTGATCCTCCTGCCTCAGCCTCCCAGTGTGCTGGGTCTACAGACATGAGCTGCCACATCTGGCCAAAGCCTGCATTTTTTTTGAGACAGGGTCTAACTCTGTCACCCAGGCTGAAGTACAGTGGCATGAACACAGCTCATTGCAGCCTTAACCTTCTGAGTACAAGTGATCCTCCTGCCTCAGACTCCTGTGTAGCTGGGACCACAGGCATGTGTCACCACACCTAGCTAATTTTTAAATTTTTTTGTAGAGATTGGGGGTCTCACTGTCTTTCCCATGCTGGTCTTGAGCTCTTGGACTCAAGCAATCCTCCTGCCACGGCTTCCAAGATGCTGGGATTACAGGCATAAGCCACCATGCCGGGCTGGCCTGCATTCAAATACAAGCATTGCCTCTTACTAGTTAGGCCTTTGTGAGCAAGTGCACGTGTGAGCCTTAGTTTCCTAGTGTGTAAATTGGGGAGAATAATACCTACCTAGTGAGGAGATGATGAGGACTGAGCGAAATGATCTAAGGAAATTACATGCTAGGCATAAGCTAAAAAACAAGTTGTCATTATTATCAGCATCACGTTAGACAAAGGTGGAAGGGATATAAGCTACCCTGTAAATTTCCAAACCCATGCTACATTCCTGGGAGCGCCTAGTGATATTTTACATCCACAGGAATCTCATCACATTGGGCAAAGACTGTGGCCTTCACAGTCAAACAGGTCTCGGTTCAAATCCCAGCCCTGCCCATTAGCAGGCATGTACCCTTTATTTCCCCAAGCCTCGGTTTCCTCAGCTGTAAAATAGCGTCCATGATGCCTAATTCCCAGTGTAGAGGGGATGACAGACATGCCAGGAAGGGCTCACAAGATGGGTCTGCCCTCTGCTTCCCCTTAACAAGGTGGCTTAAGCAAAACAAGAAATGCTATGGCTCAATTAACACTGTAGATCTCCAGCTCAACCCACATGTTCATAAAACCCCCATGGCATTCAGTCCCAGACCTGCTGCCCAGCCTCGAAAATGCCCAGCAACTCCACAGCCAGGGAGGTCACCCAAAGTCTCTTAATTCCCCTGCTCCCTCATTAAACAAGCACTCACTAAGTGCCTACTGAGGGTCGAGCTTTGAATTGGAGCCTGGAAACATAATGAAGAACCAATGAGCCAATCCGGCCCCTGCTTCCCAGAGCTCACCAGAGCTCACCATGCGATGGTGAAGAGATTACCACGCAAAGACTGGGTTAGGGCTCCTCAAGAAAGTGAAACCTAGAATGACCACGGGACTCAGCAATTTCACTTCTAGGCATATACTCCCAAATTAAAAACAGGCGCTCAAACAATCCTGGTATGCAGATGTTCACAGCAGTCCCCTCTTCACAACAGCCAAAAGATGGAAACAACTACAATGTCCATCAACAAGGAATGGATAACAAAATGTGATCTATCCATACAATGGAATATTATTCAGCCATAAAAAAGAACGAAGTACTGATACATGCCATAGTTGGGTGAATCTTGAAAACATTTTGCTAAGTGAAAGAAGCCAGATGCAAAGTGTCACATATTACAGGATTCCACTTACATGAACTGTCCAGAATAGGTAAATCCATGGAGACAGAAAGCAGATGGATGGTTGCCAGGGACTGGGGGAAGGAGGGAATGAGGAGCGACTGTTTAATGAGTACAGGGTTTCTATTTGGTGTAATGACAATACTTTGGACTTTTTGCCTACCTCCTCACTGTTACTCCAGCCTGGGCAACAGAGCAAGACTCTGTCTCAAAAAAAAAAAAAAATTCCAGGGTTTCTATTTGGTGTGATGACAATACTTTAGACAGGGGCATAATTGCACAACACTCTGAATATACTAAATGCTACTAAATTGTTCACTTTAAAATGATTAATTTTATATTATATAAATTTCACCTCCAATTTTTTTTTTTTTTTTTGACACAGGGTCCTACTCTGTTACCCAGGCTAGAGTACAGTGGTGCAATTATGGCTCACTGCAGCCTCGAACTCCTGGGCTCAAACTATCCTCCCACCTCATCCTCCCGAGTAGCTGGGACCACAGGTGTGCACCATCACGCCTGGCTAATTGTTTTTTTAATAGACATAGTCTCACTATGTTTCACAGTCTGGTATTGAACTCCGGGGCTCAAGCAATCCTCCTGCCTCAGCCTCCCAAAGTGCTAGGATTATAGACATGAACCACCGACACCCAGGCTATAACCTCAATTTTTTAAAAAGACTGAATGATGTAGAACAGGGGTAAATGCTTTGACGGGAAAGCGTGAGGTGCTATGGGCAGCACGGGGGCCTTAATCCCATGTCACTAACCAGATCAACTAGCTCTCTCGAAAGCTGATTTTTTTCTTCTCCCCTTTGAAGCATCAAATGGTATCTTCCTACAGCCCACATCTGAAGACTGCATTCCTAAGAAAACAAAGGCACCAGGGGTGGGGCTGCCTGTCCTGAGAAGGGAAAAGTGGAGAGGAAGCTGCCCTGCCTGGTGCCAGCCACTCAATCTCTCATATCCACACTTCGGCCTGGACTGGTTCCCATTCCAGCTGCAGGCTATTTACGTCTTGAGAGGAGGCTCTAAGAAAGAAGTTCCTAAAGAAACAGAGGAAGTTGGGCACTGTGGCTCACGCCTGTAATCTCAACACTTTGGGAGGCCAAAGCAGGCAGATCACTTGAGGCCAGGAGTTCAAGACCAGTCTGGGCAATATGATGAAACCCCATCTCTACCAAAAAATACAAAAATTAGCTAGGTATGGTGAGGCACACCTGTAGTCCCACCTACTCGGGAGGCTGAGGCGGGTGAATCACTTGAACCTGGGAGGTGGCACTCCAGCCTGGGCAACAGAGCAAGACTGTCTCAAAAAAAAAAAGTTACTGAAGAAACAGAGGAGGAGGAAAAGGGGGAGATAGGCAAAAAGTCCAAAAAAAAAGATAAATCAGTGGTATCAACCTAAAATAATTGAAAACAGAGACTCAAACAGATCTCTGTACACTCATGTTCGTAGAAGAATTATTCACAACAGCCCAAAGGAAGAAAGAACACAAGTGTCCATCAACGGGTACATGGATAAACAAAAGGCAATCAATGCATATGATGGAATATTATTCAGCCTTGAAAAGGGATGAAGTTCTGACACATGCTGTGACACAGATCAACCTTAAAAGCATGATGCTGCCTGAAAGAAGCCAGGCACAAAAGGCCACACAGTGTAGGAGTTCCCTTGTCTGAAATATCTAGAATAGGCAAATCCATAACGGACTGCCAGGGGCTGGAAAGAAGAGAATAGATATTAAGTGACTCCTTAATGGGTACAGAGCTCTATTTGGTGTGAGGAATACGTGTTGGAAATAGACAGTGGTGATGATTGCACAACATTGTAAATATACTTAATGCCACTGAATTTTAGACTTAAAAAATGGTCAGAATGGTACAATTTCATATTGCATCTATTTTACCATAATAAAAAATGTTTTTTAAAAAAATCACAGGTGACACACGGACATTGTCCTTATTCTTTCTAACAGTAAAATTAAGAGGGTTGGGATCAGGGACCAAGCAGATTGGTGTTGAACCTCAGCACTGTTGCCTCAAGCTGTGTGACCTTGGACAAATCCCTTAACATCTCTGAGCCTGTTTTCTAATCTGTAACAGTACCTACAACTAAGGGTGGTTGTGAACATAATGAATGCAAACCACAGTGCCTGGCTCTTAGTGTTGAATAAATAGTGGTGATTGTTAAGGCACCTAAAAGGCACAAAATTCTTCACCTCCAAGAGCTGTACTAGGCTGAGTGTAAAAAAGGCAGAAGGGGAGGCCACAATCATCTGCCTCCAAGGCTCAGGCTCTGAGCCCTATGAGACGAGGCTGAGTGCCTGCAAGATGACAGTAGAGGCAATAATTCAATGACAGGGGCTCTACACAGAGACTTCAAAGAAACATCCAAAGGATATCTTCCAAGGCTGGGTACATAAGAACATCAGTTGTAGGTGTTCAGTGAGAGCAGTAGGAGAAATTATAAGGGAAAAATTACGGGAAAAACATAAACCTTGTAAGGCCAGAGAGTCTTGCAAAAGCCTCAGAATAGGATTTGGCTGAAGAAAGCCAGATTCTTTTATCCAGTGCCTGAAAACTTAGATTAGATAACAAGGGGATGTAAAGAAACTGATCTAGATAAGTTAGTTTACTTACAGTATGTAGGCCTCGGAACCTGGCCTTTAATCATCTGTAGGACTGCTCTCTCCAGGGGAGGGCGACCATGTTAATTATCCACAAATGTGCTGACTCAAAGCATTTGTCATTAAATCTATACTGAATAAATGCCCACAGCACCAGCTGGTAAGGGCTGTGGCTGCTGACTCTTTACAGCACCCTCCTCAGGGTCTGTAAGCTGCCTGGACCCCTAGCCCCCTCTTTCACTGGATATCTGTGTCTGAGTGCATTTGTTCATCCAACACCGGGTCAGGGTCTGTGGGTTAGACCCACAATCAGCCTTTCTGAAGGCCCTTGGTATGTGCATTTCCCAAACACCACCTGTGACTAGGCTGCTTTGGGGGCCCACAGCTCACCTCTGTGCAGGGCCAGGAGGAAGAAGGGCAGAAGCCAGAGGGCCCTGCTGGACACCATCTCAGATGGCCACAGGAGCGAGGGACCAAGATTGCTGTTATGAGCAGGTTTATTGAGCCCCCCCATACATGTTGCGCAGGTCCTGGGGGGGTCTCTGTGGCCCTTCCCCACAGGGTCAGGTTCCTGTTGGTGGTTTCTTGTGTGCCATTTTTAACTATTCTTCCCCACAAAGCCTAAAACCTCCAAGAGTCACAGAGGCCTGGGTGCTTATTCCCTGGGGAAAAGAAGCCTTAGGGAGCTGGAGAAGCCAAGCTCAGTGGCTACTCAGTTGGAGAAAAGTAGATTCCAGTAGGGCAGTGTATTAATCCATTCTCACATGGCTATTAAGCAATACCTGAGACTGGGTGATTTATTTATTTTTTTTTAATGTTATTTTACTTTAGGTGTTGGGATACACGTACTGAACGTGCAGGTTTGTTACATAGGTATACATGTGCCATGGTGGTTTTCTGTACCTATCAACCCATCATCCAGGTTTTAAGTCCCACATGCATTAGGTATTTGTCCTAATGCTCTCCCTCCCCTTTCTCCCCACTCCCAACAGCCCCGGTGTGTGATGTTCCCCTCCCTGTGTCCATGTGCTCTCATTGTTTGACTCCCACTTATGAGAACATGCAGTGTTTGGTTTTCTGTTCCTGTGTTAGTTTGCTGCTGATGATGATTTCCTGCTTTATCTATGTCCCTGCAAAAGACATGAACTCTTTCTTTTTTATGGCTGAATAGTATTCCATGATGTATATGTGCCACATTTTCCTTATCCAGTCTATCATTGATAGGCATTTGGGTTGGTTCCAAGTCTTTGCTATTGAAATAGTGCTGCAATAAACATGCATGTGCATGTGTCTTTATGCTAGAATGATTTATAATCCTTTGGGTATATATTTTATTTTTTATTTTTTATTTTTGTTTTGAGACTGAGTCTTACTCTGTCACCCAGGCTGGAGTGCAGTGGCATGATATTGGCTCACTGCAACCTCCGCCTCCTGGATTCAAGTGAATCTTGTGCTTCAGCCTCCTGAGTAGCTGGGATTACAGGCATCTACCACCATAGCTGGCCAATTTTTTTTTTTTTTTTTTTTTTTTTTTAGTAGAGATGAGGTTTCATTATATTGGCCAGGCTGATCTCAAACTGTTGGCGTCAAGTGATCCACCCACCTCAGCCTCCCAAAGTACTGGGATTACTGATATGAGCCACCACACCTGCCCAAGACTCGGTAATTTATGAAGAAAAGAGGTTTCACTGGTTCACAGTTCCTCAGGCTGTCTAGGAAGGATAATGGGCATCTGATCAGCTTCTGGAGAGGCCTCAGGAAACTTACAATCCTAGCAGAAGGCAAAGGGAGAGCCAGCACTTCACATGGCCAGAGTGGGGTTGGGTGGGGAAGTGGTACCACGAACTTTCAAATGACCTGATCTCACGAGCACCCACTCACTATCCCAACAACAGCACCAAGAGGGAAATCTGTCCCCGGAATCCAATCACCTTTCGCCAGGCCCCACCTCCAACACTGGGGACTATAATTTGACATGAGATTTGGGCAGGGACACAGATCCAAATCATATCAGACAGAGAAGGGCCCAGGGAGGTACAGGGAAGCAGGAAGCACCGTGGGCTGGGGGAAGGAGACCTGCAGGTGGCCTGGGATTCCCAAGAGGCCCTAGGGCTGAAGAATTTTATATGATCAGGTTTGCTCACCATGAAAACTCATCCCTGAGAAGAGCGTAACTGAAAAGGCAATGGAAGGGGCGTGGTACACATTTGCAAAAAGGCATGGTGATCAGTGCCACTCACTAGCCATGTAATCTCAAGCAAGTGTGTAAGTTTCCTCTAACAACATCTTAGGGGCTTAATACAACACACATTGATTGTCTTAAAGTTCTGGAGATCAGAAGTCTAAAATGGTTCTTACTAGGCAGAAATCAAAGTGTCAAGAAAACCATATTCCTTTTAGGAGCTCTAGGGGAGAGTCTGTTTCCTTGTCTTTTCCAGCTTCTAAAGACCACCAACCAGTATACCTTGCTCCTGGCCCCTTCCTCCCTCTCCCGAGTCATTGGTGTAGCATCTTCAGACCTCTCTCTCTGACTCTGACCTCTGACCCTCCTGCCTTCCTCTTTCCCTTATAAGGACGCTTGAGATGACTTTGAGCACGCCCAGATAATCCATGATAATCTCCCCATCTCAAGATCCTTAATTTAATGACATTTTCAAAGTCCCTTTACTATGTAAGGTCACATATTCACAGGTTATATATTCACAGATCACATATTCAGAGATGTCCATGGGGAGTAGCGTATGGGCATCTTTGGGGAAAGGGGGTCATTATTCTGACTACTACAGCAAGGAATTCCCTCCTCCTCTCTGAGCCTCAACTTTCCCATCTGTAAAATGGGGCTAATAGCACTGACATCCGGGATCTGTCTGAGGATGACAGCAGGAATAGAATGATCTATTAGTACAGCCCCTGGGAAAAATCAAGTTGGGGGTTCAGTCAGGGTCCCTTTCTTTCCCCACCCACCCCCTCTTTCCCACAGATACCCCAGGAGGCCTGCTGCATCTCTGGAATCAGAGTTTGCAAATTCCTTGCCCAAGTGTGAGGCTCAGGAGAGAGCTACACATTGACTCCCAGCCCCAGCTCCGACAAGAGGGTATCATTCTTGATATAAAAGTGAAAAATGAATCTTCACACCCCCCGATCTGGGAGTAATGGGATTTTACAGGGCAGGCTTCATTACTGTGCCTCAGTGCCATTTGACTGATAATTGCATTCTGAAGCTAGAATTGATAAATTGCCTATGCATTGTCATTACTGGATGTTTACCTGATCTATTTGATGAATATTAATTCACAAAAAAAAATTTCCATTCCTGAAGTGATTCCGGGCAAAACGATGCCTTTCTTTCTCCTAGCAGGGACTGCTGAAACAATGTACAGAGTTAAGTAATAACAAGGGCTTGTCAGAGTGATTTATTGGGCATGAAAACAAACAGAGAGGAGGACTTCAGCCTCTCCTTTATTAAGCAACACCTGCGGGAAGGAACACAGCGTTCCATTCCAGAGCTGGGAGCGGACGGCAGAGAGGCGGCATTTGAAGGCCATAGAGAAAAGAGTTTATACAACACACACTCACGTTTTGCCAAGGTATCATCCAAGGAGCGCCAAGATGTTTCCTATGTACCCCCGCCACCCCATGCTGTGGCACTTATAGAAAAGAGTTGACATTTATGGAGCACTAGCTATGATTCTGTCTCTCTGGCCGTGCATTTAATCCTCACTACAGACTTGAGAAGCGGGGCCCATCATTGACCCCATTTTACAGATGAGTACACTGGGGCCATACTTATCCAAGGTCACACTGCTTGAAACTGGCAGAGCTGTGTCTGAAACCTAACCCTGACTCCCAAAGACAGTTCTCTTTCCACTGTATAAGGGGTCCGCAAACTATAGTCCATGGGCTATTTTTGTAAATTGAGTTTTATTGAAACATAGCCATATCCATTCATTTATTTTGTTTTTTTTTGGGTTTTGTTTTTGTTTTTGTTTTTGTTTTTTTGAGGCAAAGTCTCACTCTGTCTCCCAGGCTGGGGTGGAGTGATGCAATCTCAGCTCACCGCAACCTCCGCCTCCCAGGTTCTGAGCGATTCTCCTGCCTCAGCTTCCAGAGTAGCTGGGATTATAGGCATGCGTCACCACACCTGGCTAATTTTGTATTTTTAGTGGAGACAGGGTTTCACCATGTTGGCCAGGCTAGTCTCGAATTTCTGGCCTCAGGTGATTCACCCACCTTGGCCTCCCAAATGCTAGGATTACAGGCATGACCCACCACAGCCGGCCATTTACCGCTTATAGCTGATTTCACACTACAATGGCAGAACTGAGTAGTTTCAACAAAGACCATATGGCCTTCAAAGCCTAAAATTTACTTCTGGACCCATTAAGAAAAAGTTAGCTGACCCCTGCTCCTAAGCCATTTGCCAGCAAGTTTAGAGTCCACCTGGAGACCTTAGACGGAATGCCCATAGATGGCAGCCAAACAATAACTACTATTGTTGCTATTGTTGTTTAGTATTATGCTATTACTATACTGCTTTTATCATCTTTATCTCCTTGAGAAAGACAAAGAAATCTTTCCAGCCACCCCATTAAGGAACTGGCCTTCAAGATAATAAGTGTTGTGTTTCCTGCAATAAATCATAAGATCCTTAAACATATTTAATAATATTTTAGGTCTTTCACTGTTTCCAGCTTCTTAATGAGAATTTAAATTGCAACCACATCCTTCAACAAGCTCTTCTGAAAATGTATGCTGATCTCCCTATCATTACGGAACAATCCTAGAGATGTACAAAGGCACACAGTTGGAAAAGGTCCAAGTTATTTACGAAGATACGGGTGGGACTATCAGACATCTTGGGGTATCTTAGCCCATCTTTCCCTTTTGCCCAGAGCCAACTCAGCATCCCTCGAAGCCATGAAATAACTCCTGGGCTCTAAGTAGGGTGACCAACCATTCTGGATGACCTGAGGAATTTCCAGGGATGTGGGACTTCCAGTGCTAAGACCAGAAACATCCTGGGTAAACTGGGATGAGTTGGTCATTTTCTCTCTAAGATATTTGGCATTCACCCCACCAGAAACAGATGGGAAGCTCAGCAGATGGCAACCACAGATGTTTTAATTTGGGAAAACTTCTTGCCGAATTCTAATCTCCTACACACACCTTTTTAGGGACTACCTTGGCTATGCTGAATTTAGACTCTGAATATTACTCAACCCATCTTTGAACCACCTTGGGTCAAGACACACAGGTGTGGCCTTTCCTGGTAACTTCTCTAGAGACCAAGAAGGGTAGAAATTGAGAGCACAGATTCCTTACTCGCTAGTCACATAAATGTCGGCAAGTTACTTCCTGCCTCTGAGCCTCAGTTTCTTCACCTGTAAGATGGGGACAATCGAAATACTTGCTTCAAAGGGTTCAGATCATGATGAAATAAGTTAAAACAACCAGAGCCCACTCAACAGAGCCTGGTACCCAATAACTCCTTTGTGCTGGCTATGCTGCAAAATCTCTGAACCTGAAGTTGCACTGTGCAGATAAGTGTGGTCCCCTAACCAGCAGCAGCAGCAGTATCCCCCAGAACCTGGTTAGAAACGAGGTTTCCAGGCTAAGCACAGTGGCTCACGCCTATAATCTCAGCACTTTAGGAGGCCAAGGCGAGCAGATCACTTGAGGTCAGGAGTTCGAGACCAGCCTGGCTAACATGGCGAAACCTCGTCTCTACTAAAAATACATAAATTAGCCGGGTGTCGTGATGGGTGCCTGTAATCCCAGCTACTTGGGAGGCTGAGGCACGAGAATTGCTGGAACGCATGAGGCGGAGGTTGTAGTGAGCCAAAACTGTGCCACTGCACTCCAGCCTGGGCGACAAAGGGAGACTCAGACTCCGCCTCAAAAAAAGAAAAAAAAAAAGAAAGAAATACAGGTTTCCAAACCCAATCCCAGACCTGCCGCAGCCAAATTAATGTAATATGATCTCCAGGTGAGGTTGGTGAACATTAAGTGTACGGAGCGCTGTTTTAAACAACGTCCGGCATTTCCTAAAAGTTAAGACTCAGGAGGGAGATGAGTATACAGAGAGATCACAGGATGAGAATATGTGACTCAGGAACCGCTTGCTCTGGCCCGGGGCTTTCCTGCTCATATGCAGTATATTCCAGTTCCCTGCTTCCACCCCAGTTGCAAGTTACAATCATCCAGGAATGCTTTTCAAAATCCTGATACCCAGACGCCACCCCAGCCCAATTAAATCAGCTCTAGGAGCGAAGCTCAGGCAGCCAGAGTTGAAAAGCTCCCCAGGTGACTAACTGCAACCAAGAGCAAGACTCACAGCTCCAGCCTAGACCAGATCCTGAAACTCGTCTAGGGTTCCATTGCCCTCTCTCTCTAAGTTGGCAGAAGCAGACTAAGGACTTCAATACAGAATTATCTTAAGGAAATTTACATAACATAAAATTGACCATTTTCACGTATACACTTCAACGGCATTGACATTCACAATGTGGTGCAACCACCACCTCTGTCTACTTAGAAAACATTTATATCACACCCAAAGGAGACCCAGATCACTCCCCATGCCCCTCCTCTCAATCCCTGGCAACACCAGTTTGCTGTGTTTCTATGGGTTTACCTATCCTGGACATTTCCTAGAAATAGAATCCTGCAGTACAAGCCCTTTTGTGTCCGGCTTTTTTCACTTTGTCTAATCTTCTTGAGGCTCATCCACATTGCAGCATGCATGCATATCTCATTTCTTTAAGTTACATTGAGATGCTAGTGTTTGGTGAATCGAATTGAAACTCCAGTTCATCTGCTGCACAGACTGGGGCCTCAAGAACAAGCCTCTCACTTCCCAGAGTGCCTGTCCCCACACCCGTCCCCTGTCAGGATCCATTACAGAGGGACAAGAATGGAGACACAGACGCCTGTTCTGCTCAGTCCCACGCAGCATCAGCTGGAGCAGCCCTGACACTTCCTTTTCATGGTGGGGAATCTGCAGTGCCACCCGGAAGCTGCGAGCCCCTGATCAAACCTGACAGGAGGGAAGCTGAGCAGCAAGACAGCCGCACTCTCACCCAGCGACCTGCTCAGGAAACAAAGCAGGAGAAAATGAAGCAGGCGATTCCCCAGCCTCTTGGAAACTGAGTGTATTTTAGAAACCCGCCTCCAAATTCCACCAACCACCAGGGTATCTCTCCTCCATCTAAAACACCGAAGTGAGGGCTTGGATGCAGCATATAAAAAAGAGAGAGAAGGAGAGAAGATACATAAGAAACCTGCTGTCACTTTCGAACATTTCTGTAAACTGTGTTCCACTGAATAATACTATTCCACAATGTGTTAACAAGTTCTACAGGAAAGAGAGACCCAATGCTCTAATAAGTCTGGATCAACTCCCAAATATCAGTTCTCATTTTTGGAGATTCTCCAAGCAAGTTTGCAAATTAAAGGCTCTGAGAAGTCCTGCAGGAAAGAAAACTATTCTCACTTATTTGATACATCTGACCAAGGAAATGTTTCTAGGGAGGAAACTCACTGACCTATAAATGCATCATAAACATCCCTACACATATTGAACTCTTTGTTCAACAAATATCTATTGAGAACCTACTATGTGCCAGGCATGGCTTCGGGGTCCGAGGATGTGGTGGTGGAAAAGATAGTTGTGATTCCAGAACCCAGAAACAAATCTACATTTTAGTAAGTAGAAATAGGTAATGAACAAGCTAATAAGTAAACAAGAATAACAACATCTGAAATCCACTCTTCCAGTGTCTGCCTCAAAGTTCCCTTCATTCAAATCTTTCCAGCCCCCTCCAATCACGAGTGACCTCTCCTTCCTTGAGCTCCTACAACATTTATGGTCTGCACCATTCAGAAGGTAATAAATTGCGCTCTGCCTGTGACAGCTCCCAAATAATTATGTTGAACTTTCATAAGCTTTTGGATTGATAAAGTTCCAGGCTTTATGCCTTGTTTTCTCAGCCACATTACATGTTCCTTGGAGGAAGGAAAGGAGTCTCTCTGTTTCTCTCCCCTCCTGACTCCAATTGTGTAAAGCCCAAAGTATGGCATTTCCTTAAGCCACTCTGGGTGGATTATAATGAGTCTAGATGTCATATATGGCCCTGTCCAGGGCCCCTTGGACCTACCAAAGCAGAACCACAGACGTGGAGCCCAGAAATCAGTGTTTCTGCAAGCATTCCGGGTGACTCTGATGCACAGCCAAGCTTGAGAACCTGTTAGCCTACAGTATCCATCCTTGCCTCCAGATCCTGGGATTAAATCTCAGCTCCAACCTTGATAAGTGGGAAATCAAGGTTGGGAAATCAAATGAGGAAGTTATTTAACCCCTCTTAACCTCAATTTCCTCATGTCTAAAATGGGAGTAATAATAGTGACTACCTCAAAGAGTTGGTATGAGGATTAAATGAGATTTTCCTTTGGAAAAGGTTTAGCCCAGGGCCTGGTTCGCATGTGGGACCCGATCCCTGTTAGATCTCACTAGTATGATTACTTCCATGATCACTAAGAAAACGCAGCATGTCACTTCCATGATCACTAAGAAAACACTCATAGGTGGGTGTTGAACAATGAGAACACATGAGCACAGGAAGGGGAACATCACACACTGGGGTCTGTTGGGTGGGGACTAAGGGAGGGACAGCGGGGGGTGGGGAGGTTGGGGAGAGATAACACGGGGAGAAATGCCAGATATAGGTAACGGGGGGATGGAGGCAGCAAACCACCTTGCCGTGTATGTACCTATGCAACAATCCTGCATGACCTGCACATGCACCCCAGAACCTAAAGTACAATAAAGAAAAACCTCAGAAAAAAAAGATCGATAAGAACTAAAAAAAAAAAAAAAAACCAGTTGAAAATACTTTCTATTAATAAAATAAATATTCCCTTTATCGTTGACAAAAAAAAAAGAAAAGAAAACACAGCATGTCTAATTACGTCTCCATCTGAAGCCTCTGCCCATCTCTCCATCCTCAACTCCTACACTACTCTCCTCTCCGATCCATTCCAGCCAGGATGAACTCCTTGCCATCTTTCTAATGAAACCTGCTCATTCCCACTCTGGCTAGCTGACTGCAGAAAGCTCCTTCCTCCTAGGCCACATCTAGTTGACATTTCCAGCTTCCTTTGCAGTTAGAGTTCTGGCCAATGGAATCTGGATGCAGCAAATTAAAGCACTTCTAGACACGGTCAGTAAAAACTTCCTGTGCAATCTTACACACCCTCTCCCTTTCCCCTCCCCTCCTCCCCAGTCCCTTCTGGTTGTCAATATCCACGGCAACCCTGGTAACTACACATTAAAGATGGCGGAGCATGGGTCCTGGCTTCCCAAATGACCATATGGAGCAGAGTCCCCATCCACCATCTCTAATCCAGAGCATCCATTTTTAGACTTTACCTAAGTTAGAATTAAACTTCTATCATATTCAGCTGCTGAGACTTTAAGATTTATCTTTTAAAATAATCAGCATTACCTTACTAATACATCAGCAGAGGGGTTTAGATGTGCTGTTCCCTCTCCCAGGAAATTTCTTCCCTATTCATACCTCTACGCCAAGGTTTCTCAACTTTGACACTGTTAATTTTTGGGTCTGGCTAATGCTTTGTTGATGGGGGTGGGGCTGTCCTATGTATTAAAGGACATTGAGCAGTATCCCTGGCTCCTACCCAGTAGAAATGGGAAGTAGCACCCCCTTCCCCATTGGTGACAACCAAACATACCTCCAGATTGCCAAATGTCCACGGGAGCATAAAAGGGGGGTGCAAAATCACCCACAGTTGAGATTCACCTCTACATAAATGTCAGCTTCTTAGAAAGTACCTTCCTGGCCACCAAAACTAAAATAACCCCTTTGCCTCATCAACATCACTCTCTATTGCTTTGCCCCACTTGCTTGTGGTTGTCCGTAGAATGTGCCACTCACTGAAACTATATTAGGAATCCATTTACTGGTTTGCTGGCTCTCTCCCAAGCTGGAACATAAGTTCCACATAAGCAGGGGCCCTGTCCATTTTGTTGTCTGCTGTATCCCTCATGCTCAGCCCAGCACCCAGCTCCAAGTAGGAGCTAATAAATATTTAATGAATGAGAGGCAAATCAGATGCCAACAGTGAGAAATGGATGGGGATGGGAGGATTAGAACTCAGGGGAAGGACAGTGTAATTTGACCCCAACCTATTCAGTGATTCAAAAAGCAGAAAGTGATGCAAGTGACTGGATAGAGGGTAAAGATGAATTTTGGAGGCTGTCGGCAATTGTGAGTTTCAGTCTCTGTAGCTCTGTCAACAGCAGCTCTCAGCTGGGAGGAAGTGGAGCCCGAGTGAGCCTTCGCTGAGGCCCCCACCCTTCAAGGACTGGCCACCAGTGAGCTTCTAACCAATGGAACCTAACAAAATGATCTGGGTTGGGTTTTTGTTGTTGTTGTTGTTGTTGTTTTTGCCTCACTGCAATCATAAAAAATCCACATAATTCAGGATCTATCACTCTATTAATCTGCACTCTACGGTAGCTCCATCAACTGCCAGTTTAATAAGAAAATAAATCCTCTCTCAATTTTATTTTATTTATTTATTTATTGAGACAGGATCTCGCTCTGTCACCCGGGCTAGAGTGCAGTGGTACCAACATAGTTCACAGTAGCCTTGACTTCCCAAGGTCAAGCGATCTTCCCACCTCAGCCTCCAGACTGACTGGGACTTACAGGCATGTATCACCATGCCCCATGCCCAGCTAATTATTTCAATTTCTTGTAGAGATGGGGTCTCACTATGTTGCCCAGACTGGTCTCAAGCTCCTGGGGTCAAGGGATCCTCCCACCTTGGCCTCCCAAAGAGCTGGGATTACAGGCATGAGCTACCACGTCCAGCCCTTTCTCAATTTTAAAGGTGATATCTGACTGGCAATTAAATTATCACTTCTTATCCCTCATCCTAACATTCTGAGCTGCTATGCAGAAGAAATGAAAGACAGCTGCTACAATATGGAGATGGTTAAACTGTTCAACCAGCCCAGACCTCCAGCTTGTCTTTGTTTTGTTTTGTTTTTTCTTGGGGGGGTGGTGTTATTTTTGGTTGCTTTTAGAAAAAGGAAAATAGAAATGAAAAGTGATGAATAAAGTTAATGAGCTTACAAAAACAAAGCTAAAAATAAATAAAGACATGAGAATGATTGTGGAATGAAATAAAATTAAGTTAAATTAAAATTAAAATATGCTGTGATATCTTTCAAAGAGTATCAAACTTGATAAATTGACAAGTCTTCATCAAATCCACCAATGAAGAGGAGATTTTTTTTTTCTCCTGCTTCCCAACCAATGCCTGGGTCTCAGATGAAACCCTTTTGGTGACACGTACTTCAGAAGTCCCGTACATGTAGGGCAGGCCTGGCAAATAGAAAGTTCTTCCTAGAAACCATCATTCTCAGCAACCTGACACAAGAACAGAAAATCAAACACCACATGCTCTCACTCATAGGCGGGTGTTGAACAATAAGAACACATGGACACAGGGAGGGGAGTATCACACACTGGGGCCTGTGCAGGGGGAATAGGGGAAGGACAGCAGGGGGCGGGGAGTTGGGGAGGGATAACATGGGGAGAAATGCCAGATATAGGTGATGGGGAGGAAGGCAGCAAATCACACTGCCATGTGTGTACCTACGCAACCATCTTACATGTTCTTCACATGTACCCCAAAACCTAAAATGCAATTAAAAAAATAAATAATAAAAAAAATCAAGTTGTATGCATTAAATATATACCATGTTTATTTGTCAATTATACTCCAATAAAGCTGGAAGAAAAAAAAAAGGAAAAAAAAAAGAAAAAGAAAGTTTTCCTTTAATGAAGCCCAAACTATGGCCAGGGTGACTTTTGCCCTCCTGGCCCTGCTCTGCCTTCTATACCCACACAACACAGCCTCCTCTGCCCCACAACAGCCCTTCTCACAAGTGACAATGGGAAGTGACTATACCCACCCCTCCCCACTTCTGCTTCAGGATAACTATCACTATTCCCTTCAACCATACTAGAAGAGATACAATTTTGGGGAAGGAATAACTTTAGCACAGTGTTTCTCAAAGTGTGGCCCCCTGTCCAGCAGCATCAGCAACATCTGGGGACTTGTTATGAATGCAGATTCCCAGGCCCCGCCTCATACCTACAGAGTCAGAAATTCTGGGCATGAAGCCCAGCCATTGGTGTTTTCACCAGCCCTCTAGGAGACTCTGATGCATGCTCAAGTTTGAGAAGAACTGCTTCCCATTAAGACAGAACTTAGCAGATTAACCTCTCTCTGCCTCCACTTCGCCTCCATAAAATGGGGCAATTAGAAGTACCCACATCACAGAGTAATCATAAAGAATTAGTGAGATAAGGTATGTGACGGAGTTTACCAGGACTCTGGAAAGCCTGGAGCTTACTGAGGAGGTCAGTAAAAGATAATACTAGTCACTGATGTTGTCATTACAATTTGCTAAAGTTTGATAGCTATAGAGAGGACAGGTTCTAAATTTGGCCAAGCTCTACTTAGATTCACCTGCTTAGAAAAGGACATGTTTCGGAGGTTCTGCAGGGACCCAAGGCAACTCCTAGGCAGCACTTAGAAGTTCACAACCTGCCTCCTGCCTGAACTTAGAAAAAAGTATGGTTATTCTTGCCTCCTTCAGCAGGCCAGCTGAGACTGCCAAGTGACAATCCCTGCTGGGGGTTAGACCACTGAGCTTGGGCTCAAGGAGCAGACAGGATTTTTCTTGGAAAAAAATAAGGTCCCAATGTGAAAAGATTCTTGTTGGCATTCATTTTCACCAACTATCTGCCTTTGAGAGCTCTACAGCTGCCCTGTCCAACAGGGTAGTCACTAGACACATATGGCTATTGGGCACTGAAATGTGGCTAACCAAACTGAGATGGGCTGTAAGCATAAAACACACATAGATGTCTAAGACTTAACACAAGATAAAAGAACATAAAATGACTCTGTAAAAATATTTCATAGTGATGACATGTTGCAATGATTCTATTTTGGATATACTGGGCTAAAAAAACTATATTGTTCAAATGAATGTCACTGGTTTCTTTTTTACTTTTTTAATGTAGCTACTAGAAAAATGTTAAACTATTTGTGGCTTGCTTTATATTTCTGTTAGAGAGTTGATCTAGACAGTTGAGCACACGGAGAGCCAAGTCCAATTCATTCCAAGAGAAGCCTGCAGCTCCTCTTGAATTTATTACAATAAATTTCAGATAGTAAATGGTCCTGTATTCTCTGTCTCCCAGCATCATCATTTACTAGCTAAGAAGAGTTGTCCCTACAAGGAAAACACTGATGAAAGAAACTAAAGAAGACATGAGAAAAATGGAAAGATATCCCATGTTCATAGAATGAAAAAATTAATACTGTTAAAATGTCCACTGGGCGCGGTGGCTCACGCCTGTAATCCCAGCACTTTGGGAGGCCGAGGCGGGTGGATCACGAGGTCAAGAGATCGAGACCATCCTGGTCAACATGGTGAAACCCCGTCTCTACTAAAAATACAAAAAATTAGCTGGGCATGGTGGCGCATGCCTGTAATCCCAGCTACTCAAGAGGCTGAGGCAGGAGAATTGCCTGAACCCAGGATGCAGAGGTTGCGGTGAGCCGAGATCGCGCCATTGCACTCCAGCCTGGGTAACAAGAGCGAAACTCCATCTCAAAAAAAAAAAAAAAAGTCCACAGTACCCAAAGTGATCTACAGATTCAATGCAATCCCTATCAAAATACCAATAATATTCTTCACAGAAATAGAAAAAAAAATCCTAAAATCTATATGGAACCACAAAAGATCCCAAATAGCCAAAAAAAAAAAAAAAAAAAAAAAAACCTGAGCAAAAAGAACAAAGTTGGAGGCATCACATCACCAGACTTCAAAATATACTCCAAAGCTACAATAACCAAAACAGCATGGTACTGGCATAAAAACAGACATCAGACACATAGACCAATGGAACAGAATAGAGAACCCAGAAATTAATCCACATATCTATGGACAACAGATTTTGACAAAGGTGTCAAAAACATTAATTGGGGAAAGACAATCTCTTCAATAAATGGTACCGGGAAACTGGATAGCCACATGCAAAAGAATGAAATCAGACCCCATCTCTCATTCAATACAAAAATCAACTCAAAATGGATTAAAAATCTAAATATAGGACTTCAAACTTAAAACTACTAGAAGAAAACATGGGCAAAATGCTTCAGAACATTGGTCAGGGAAGGAATTTTATGAATATGACCTCAAAAGTACAGGCAACAAAATCAAAAAAATAGACAAATGGGATTATATCAAACTAAAAAGCTTCTATGCAGCAAAAGAATCAATCAACAATGTAAAGAGACAACCTTTGGAATGGCAGAAAATATTTGCCAATTATATATCCAACAAGGGACTAATAACCAGAATATTTAAGAAACTCAAACAACTCATTAGCAAAAAAATAATAATAATCTGATTTAAAATGGGCAAAAGCCCTAAATAGACATTGCTTAAAAGAGGACATACAAATGGTCAACAGGTATATGAAGAAATACTCAGCACCACTAATCATCAGGGAAATACAAATTAAAACCACAATAAGATATCATCTCACACCAGTTAGAATGGCTACCATCAAAAAGATAAAAAATAACAATTGCAGAGAAAAAGGAATTCATACATTGTTGGTGAGAACATAAACTAGTACAGCCACTATGGAGAACAGTATGGAGCTTCCTTATAAACCTACACACAGAACTGCCACATGATCTAGCAATCCCACTACTGGGCATTTATCCAAAGGAAGAGAAATCAGCTTATCAAAGAGATATCTGCACTCTCAAGTTCATTCCAGCACTATTCACAATAGCCAAGATATGGATTGACCCAAGTGTCCAACAAGAGATGAATGGATAAAAAAATGTGGTATATATACACAACAGAATACTATTTACCCATAAAAACAATGAAATCCTGCCATCTTGGCAACATGATTGAACTGGAGGACATTACATTAAGTGAAATAAGCCAAGAACAAACACATGTTCTCATCTATAGGTGGAAGCAAAAAAGTTGATCTCATAGAACTAAGAAGTAGAAGAGAGGATACCAGCCTGGGAAGGGTAGGGGGAAGAGTGCTATAGGGAGAGATTTATTAAAAGATACAAAAGTATAGCCAGATGGGAGGAATAAGTTCTAGTGTTCTATATCACTGTGGGATGATTACGGTTAACAATAATATATAGTTAATGATAAATAGCCAGAAGAGATATTGAATGTTCCCAATACAAAGAAATGAGAACTGTTTGAGATAATAAATAGGCTGATTACCCTAACCTGATCACCATACATTGTATGTTTAAAAAATCCCATAAATATATACAATTATTATATGTCAATTAAAAATAAATAAATAAATAAGAGCCTAGAGCATGGGAATATGGGGGTGGGAGACGGGGTGGACAACATTTCTTGCCATCAGGATAAAAGGGGTAGGGGTCTCTGCCACTTTCACAGTAACAACACCTCCCAAACACCAAGACTCCTGACAAAGGGCAGAGATTGAATAAACTGCACAATGGGTACCTCAAAATATTCCCAACCAGGTAAAAAGAAGTTCCCTTTGCAACTCTCATCTCCCCAAAATGTTCTAGCAGAATTGTATTTCTCCACTGTATTTCTCCATTCAGAGAGCACTCAGGAGGCATCTAGGGGTCATGAAGAGTGAACTCCACCTCAGTGCCTTGCACTAACCACAGCAGGATCCCTAGTTTGAGCAGGATCCCTCAAGGTGTGAGTCCTGAACCATCTGTACTTGAGTCACTCAGGTACATGTTCAAGATACAGATTTCCCGGCTGGGCACGGTGGCTCATGCCTGTAATCCCAGCACTCTGGGAGGCTGAGGCAGGCAGATCATGAGGTCAAGAGATCAAGACCATGGTGAAACCCCATCTCTACTAAAAAATACAAAAAAAAAAATAGCCAGGCATGGTGGCACACACCTGTGTTCCCAGCTACACGGGAGGCTGAGGCAGGAGAATTGCTTGAACCCGGGAGGCAGAGGTTGCAGTGAGCCGAGATCGCACCACTGCACTCCAGCCTGGCACCTGGCAACAAAGCAAGACTCTGTCTCAAAAAAAAAAAAAAAAAAAAAAAAAGATACAGATTTCCAGACTCCAGCTCAGGTCAGCTGAATAAGTACCCATAAGAGGAAAAATATTTGCTACTCATGTCACAACAAAAAGCCAATATCCTAATAAGCAAAGAGTTCTTACAAATCAATAAAAAGACAAACAATCCAGTGCTAAAATGATCAAAGAATATGGCCAAAGGGCTCACAGAAAGGAAAATACAGATGACCCTTAAATATATGAACACACTTAACCTCACTTATAATGACAGAAAGGCTCACTGAAAGCTTGGGAAAGTGCGCCCTTAGACCTGGCCATGAGGTCAGTCCGGCAAGACCATCCAAATGCAAAACCCACAAACCCTTTGACCCAGCAATTACAATTCTATATTTCACACATGTGAAATCATATGCATAAAAAGATATTGCTGAAGCTGTGTTTGTAACAGCAAAAGACTGCAATCAACTTCAATGCCCATTAATGGGAGACCAGTAAAACTATGGATTAATACACAATTAAATGCTAGGAAGCCATGAAAAAGATCGAGACCACTCCACATGTCTGGATATGAAATAGTCTTTGTGATACAGGGAAAGGAGAAAAAAAAGCAACATGCAGAATAGTGTGTGTAGCACTCTATTGTATATATAAAACTGGATAAAACATTTTAAAATATTCACTTATTATTAATGTACAGAGTACTACTCTGTACTAGGCATTTTGCTAGATGCTCAGGATACAATAAATCAAATAGACAAAATTATTATCTTCACAGAGCTTCTACACCAAGAATGTGAGTATTAAGTAAATAGTATATATGCTAAAGAGTGTATGAAAAAAAGTAAGTACTATAAAAAAAGCAATATAGGAAGGGGTATAGAAAGTGTATGCGGGGGGTGTCTTGGGGAGGTGAGAAGAGGGCAAGGTTGCAATTATAAACCAAGAAGTCAGGGAAGGCCATGCCTTCATCTTGGGCAGGAGTTTGTGACTCCTTCAACCAATAAAGAATGGTGGGAATGACATTATATGACTTAACAGGCTAAATTATAAAAATGCCATGTACTTCCTTCAGGTTCTGTTGGATCACACACTGTTGAAACCCAACCACCATGCTATGAGGAAGCCCAAGCAGCCACCTGGAGTTCTATGGACGGCCCCAGCTGAGGTTTTAGCCAGCAGCCAGCATCAACCTCCAGCCATGTGAATGTGTGAGCTTTTAGATAATTGCTGCACCCAGCTATCATGGAGCACAGACAAACAATCCTCTCTATGTCCTGTCCCAATTGCTGATCCACAGATTCCACAGTATAAGAAAATGGTTGCTGTTTAACACCACTAAGTTTGGAGTGGTTTGTTGCAATAAGATTTTACAAGTGTCTATGACCTGGCTTTGTCTTTTCTTAGTCATTATGGAACCCTGGGAAGGCCATGATGGCTGAGGGCACAGACCCTAATCCGTAGCAGGTATAACTCTTCATCATACTAATTAATTTCCACATCACTTTCCTCTAGAAACCTGTGTCATCCTTAAAGGCATGGACATCCTTGGATCCTCAGTGCCCAACCCAGAAACTGACCCAGTGTAACAGCTGCCTCCACTGAGTGTTTACCAGAAGGCAGCGCATCATTTTGGTTAATTCACACAATCACCCTGTGGCAAAGAACGATCATCACCCTCATTTTGCAGATAAGGCAACAAGGCTTTCAGAAGTCAAATGGGTCTCATAGTTCATTAGCTCATAAGTGGCAAAAAGCTAAAATTACAACCCAGGGCTGTTTGGATGGATTCCCACGTGATTCCATTACACAAGGCAGCACATCTGTGTGGCTATTCGTCTTTCCATTGGCTTCTTCTTTCCAAAGAATCCAAATGGAAAGCCATTTGGCTTTCCAAAGAAGCCAAGAGAAACATGAACAGCCAGATGGATGCCTTTCTGTTTGCAATGACCAGGCCAGGGGAGGGGAATGTCCTTTTGCCAAATCTTTCCAAAAATCCCAGAACTCAGTTTTCAACCAACTTGAACTCTTATTCATGAAAAAGTTTCAATAAGCTATTTAAGGACTGTCACAGCCTTTCCATGAAAGTCTCTCTTCCTCTGGAAAAGAAAGTTTGCTGACAAAGAGCAGTCCCTTAAGACCTACTGTCTATTTGCATCTGAATTTCGAAACCATTCTAGCAAAACTTCATTAGACTCTGAGTGTGTCACAGATATAATGATTTGGTCTCTCTCTCTCTCCATCACCCCCCACACCAATGTTCCCAAGTAGAAACAGCACGGGAAATTAGATGGCTCTAATTAATGACTCAATAAATAGAGAGAATCGGAAAAGGTTGGCAGGACACTTACTCCAGATCACACATTTTGGCTGGTAACGAGTTACCTCCCCACAGCCAGCTCACCTCCCCTTAAAGAAAGGGCCCCACTCCAGAATCTGACCTTATAATAATATTACCTTATAATATTATTAATATATATACTAACAATATAATATTATTAACTCTTGCTATTTATGGTCCCTAACCCCTGGCCCCATATTTGTGTACCAACATTGATTTAAAACATGCTATACACAAGACCTGAATTAGACCCCAGGAGGCTATGACAATGGATAAAGAGAGATCCCTTTTCCCCACAGGGCTGGGATCTCCCCTATCCAAATTGCTTCCCTCAAGATGTTCCAAGCCGGGTGCAGTGGCTCACACCTGTAATCCCAGCACTTTGGGAGACCGAGGCGGATAGATCACTTCAGGTCAGGAGTTCGAGACCAGCCTGGCCAACACAGCGAAATCTGGTCTCCACTAAAAATACAAAAATTAGCCGAGCATGGTGGTGTGTGCCTGCAATCTCAGTTACTTGGGAGGCTGAGGCAAGAATTGGCTTTGAAAAGAAGAAACCAATGGAAATATGAACAGCAGATGGATATGCTGCCTGGTGTAATGGAATCACTTGAACCCAGGAGACAGAGGTTGCAGTGAGCCAAGATCACACCACTGTACTCCAGCCTGAGTAACAGAGTGAGACTCTGTCTCAAAAAAAAAAAAAAAAAAAAGGGATATTCCAATGGTTTGTCCAATGTGCTCACCAAATCAGAGGTAGAGTAGAATAGGGATCAAAGGGCAATCTCTGGGGACGCACTGCCAGGGCCAAATTCCAATGTCACCATTTGGCCCTGGGAAGATTTCCTACCCCACTGATCACTCATCCTTAATTTCTTCACCTGGAAAATGGGAACCATAGCAGAGACAGTGTGTGCTTGGAAGCTGCAACCAAGGACTCTGAGGGTTTGATCCTGTGTGGCCTAGGGTACATTGCTTAACCTTTCTCTGCCTCAACTTCCTCATCTGTAAAGTGAGAAGAATAAAACGGCTACCTGGTAAGGTTGCTATGAGAAAGAAAGAGAAGGAAGGAAAGGAAGGAAGAAAGTAAGAAAGGAAAGAAGGAAAGAAAGAAAAAGAGAAAGAAAGAAAGAAAGTGAGAGAGAGAAGGAAAGAGGGAAAGAAAGAAAGACTCATAACACAGCCTACGGGTAAAGGGCTGGCTCCGAGATTTGAGCTCATCTTGTGGCCGGGAGAATGCAGGGAATGAGGGGCCAGGGCAAGTGCTGAGAGCAGGGCATGCCACCTGAGAAGCACCTGATAAATGTTCATGGCTGATGAGGTTTTCAATGCGGTTACTGTCATTTCTAAGCCAGCCTTTGATCCTGCTGAAAACGTTCTGTGGCTGGAGGAGGAGGAACGCATGCTGTCACTGGCTGCATGACTAGGCAAATGTCCTTGGAGACGGGGATCTTAGTGTTCCCCAGTTGCAGGTACAAGGATGACAAAAGAGCAGGCAGGAGATGGAGAATCTGAAAATCCTGCCCAATGGAGAAATGGCCAAAGCAACTGAAAATGTTTAGGCCAGGGAAGAGAAAATGATGACGACGCTTATATAAAATGCTATCTTGGAGCATGCTAGGGAGGCCTTTGCTGACCAGGGAAGCCCCCAAAACACCAGCTCCCCATCATAAGTTCTTACAGCTCTTACGCCCCTTTCTTCCAGAGCACTGCTCACCCTGGGGTCCAGCCATGATTTACATCATGATTTACATTCATTGACCATTAATGTCCATCCCCATCAAAAAACCATGAGCTCTATGAGATCAGGGGCTAGGTCTGTACTGCTCCCTCACTGTGGCCAAAATATGTAGCATCGGGCTCAGGGGAATAAGGCCAGTTTGAGCTCAGTCAAGGACTGACCACCCAGAACAAGCTAGCTGTGGAAGGGAACTGAGTTATTTGGGAGTAAGTTCCTCACCACTGCAGGTGTCCACACCGGGTAGGTCTCTACACACCCAGCAGAGTTTAAGTTGCATTCTTTCATCCAGCAAACATCTACTATGGAATCTTCTAAGTGAGAGGCATGCTCTAGGGTGTGTCTTGGTGCCTCACAAGGATCCAGGGTTGCCGAGAGCCTCCTAGACCTGGTAAGCTTATCTCAACACACAGAACAAGGATGCAGGAGGGCATGGCGTAGGTAAAAGTCATGTTCACTTTTTTGATGTATGGTGATGGTTTCCCGGATATCAACATATGTCAAAGCTCATCAAACTGAATACTATAAATCTGGGCAGTTTATTAAATGTTGATTATATCTCCAATAAGCTGCCAAAAAATATATCATGTTCAAAAGAAAGGGAGTGAGAATAGGTAATACAAAAATATTCAGAGCAGTAGTGTCAATAATGGCAAAAAAATCACTCGCTCAAAAAACAATGGCAAAAAGAAAAACCAAAAAGCATAATAGAATCAAAACTCGATACTTATGCAAATTCCCCCCTTCACCGGAAGAAAACAGGGTGTAGCTATTAAGCATGATATTTCCAAAAACTAATTAAAGGCATGGCCCTCCAAAAAAAAAAAAGGGAAGGAAAAAGGGCATAAGATAATCGATACAATTTTATGCCATTTCTGTTTTGTTAAAAATGCATAGGGAAAAAAAGCCCGAAAAGTATTGTAATTAAAATGTAATCCCGTTATTTGGGTAGTTTTGAACGCATTTTTAAATACTGAAAAGACTCACCAGAAAATGTGAATAAGAGCAAGACTGTGGGTGATTTGGTTTTCTTTTTTATGTACTTCTTCATTTTTCAAAATTTTTACAAACGAAAATCATTTTAATATCAAAAAGAGAAAGAAATGTTACTTTAAAACAACAATTAGAGGACAGCTAAGGTTTCCCCCTGCCTAGTTCTATGGGAGGGAGAAACCAGAGGAGCATTAAAGCTGAGGTAACCTTGGCCCCCTGAAGACTGCCCCCTGTGATCCCTTCTAAATTCTAGATAGAGGTTTGGGGGCACTGAGGTTATTGACAGGAGGTGGGGGATGTTCTGCCGAACGCAGATGCTGATTGGATTAGGGTCTGGTTCTGTTTTCCTTTAAGTAGATTATGCTTTTCTTGAACTTGCTCCAGTGGGTCCCGGAAATTCAGCCCAGGACAGACCTGCGGTTCGTTTTCAGAGCTCACTGGAATATGTTTAAGCATGTAATAAATACATTTAAGCCTAATCGGATAAATCACTAAATCAGATCGTTATCTTGCAATTTGAAAACCAGGCTCTGGCTCCAGACCCTGGGGAAAGAGGAATAGGAAGAAATAGGAAGACTTCGGGCAGATGCCAAGGTCACGTTCTGACCCAACACCACCACCATCACCCAATACCAAAGACAAAGAATCTCTCTCCTTCCCCAACAACCCAGAGGTTCATCAACCTCACAATGACCTCAAATTTGCAACAAAATGTGGCAGCAGTCAGAGTCCATGTGAAAAAAAAAGTCAAGGTGCTACCAGCAATTCAGGACCTTTCAAAAGATACCAGTATTAGATGCCTCCAGGTGGTTCATCTGCTCTGCCTTCCTGTCTCAAAGCAAGAGAACTTTCAAGTTCTCAGGCAAGACCTCTGGAAGAGCCATGTTACTGAGCTTCCTGTTCCTGAGGTTTTGTTACATCAAAGCTCTGAAGAGTCGAGGTGAAGGGGCCCAGAAAAAATCTTGAGAACCAGGTAGGTCTAGGTTCAGATCCTCTGCTACTCACTCTCTGTGAGACCCTGGACAAATGGCAGCCTCTCTATGCCTTGGTTCCTGCATCTGTAAAATAGACATAGTGATAGCCCCTACTTCAAAATGCTGTTGGAAGGATTAAATGAGATAATGTCTATAAGACACTTAGCACAATGCCTGGCATAGAATGACTAATCCATGTTAGATACTATTTTTGCCTGAATTATTTTTAAGGAATCTCCCACCTAGTATACAATTGATCCTCAAGCAACGCAGGTTTTAACTCCATGAGTCTACTTATATATGGATTTTCTTCTGACTCTGCCACCTCTGAGGTGGCTAGACCAACCCTTCCTCTTCCTCCTGCTCTTCAGCCTACTGAGGATGAGGATGAAAACCTTTGTGATGATTCACTTCCACTTAATGAACAGTAAATATATTTTCTCTTCCTTATGATTTTCTTAATAACATTTCCTTTTCTCTACCTTACTTTATTGTAGGAATACATATATTCATAACATATAGAATGTGTTAATGGACTTATTATCAGTAAGGCTTCCAGTCAACAGTACACTATTGGTAGTTAAGTTGTGGGGGAAATCAAAAGTCATATGTGGATTTTCAACTGTGTGAGGAGTTGGTGTCCCTAACTCCTGTGTTGTTTGAAGGTCAACTGGACTTTTTATGTGGACATACAATATCTTTATAAGATCTAAGCTCCCTGATAACATTTCATTTTATTTTAACAAATATGAATTGGAAGCCAGGCTCTGGAAGAGACAATAGGGACACAGTGGTGAACAAAAGAACATGATCTTTGGTCTCAAGGAGTCTGAAAGATTATTGTCAGAGGCGTTTGAACTAGAGCAGCTCCATCTTAAATAGGAGCTGGGTAAAATAAGGCTGAAACCTACTGGGCTGCATTCCCAGACAGTTAGGCATCCTAAGTTACAAAATGAGGTGAGATGTCGGCATGAAATACAGGTCATAAAGACCTATCTGATAAAACAGGTTGCAATAAAGGAGCCGGCTAAAACCCACCAAAACCAAGATGGCGACAAAAGCGACCGCTGGTCGTCCTCGCGACTACACTCCCATTAGCGCTAGGACAGTTTACAAAGTCAAATGTCAGAAAGTTACCCTACATGATCTAAAAAGGGGAGGCATAAATAATCCACTACTTGTTCAGCATATCATCAAGAAATAACCATAAAAATGGGCAACCAGCAGCCCTCGGGGTTGCTCTGTCAATGGAGTAGCCATTCTTTTATTTCTCTACTTTCTCAATAAACTTGCTTTCACTTTACTCTAGGGACTTGCCCTGAATTCTTTCTTGCCTGAGATCCATGAACCCTCTTTTGGGGTCTGGATCAAGACCCCTTTCCTGTAATGTTATGACACAGATGTTAAATAAATACACAAATAAATACAGACACTCCTCAACTTACAAAGGGGTTTGTCCCGATAAACAAATCATAAGTTGAAAATACCATGAGTTAAATATGCATTTAATACAGCCAACCTGCCAAACATCACAGCTCAGCCTAGCCTACCTTAGATGAGCTCAGAACACTTTCAGTACAAGAATCCCTAAATTACATGACATATTCAACACTTGGCTATAAAATGGGGTTTGTGTTCAATGATTTAGCTCAGGATCATGAGAGAGTACTGTATTGCATATTGCTAGCCTGGGAAAAGATCAAAATTCACAATTTCAAGGACGTTTTCTCCTGAATGTATATTGCCTTCCCACCATCATAAAGTAGAAAAATCCTAAGTTGACAGTCAGGGACCGTCTGTGTGTAATTAAAAACTGGGGCATGTACCACCAAGAAAAAGAAAAGGGTTATCCCAAGAGAAAACAGACAAGTGCTACTCTGAGCCAGGGGACAGGAAGGCTTTCCAATGAAAAATACATTTAAGCCAGAATATGAAAGTCCAATCGGAATCAGCTGGGGAAAAAGAAAAGAATGTTCCAGACAGAGGCCACAGTATATGCAAAGGTCCTGACGTGAGATTGGCATTCAAGAAACAAACAAAAAAAATATGTGTGGCTGGAGGGTGTGGAGTAAGAGAGAAAATAGAAGGAAACGTGGCTGCTGAGGTAGGAAGGATGGACCGGGTCTTGCAGATGGAGGGTCTCCAGCAAGAGTCACAAGATTTGCTTTGAATTTTAAGAGAAGAATCTGGCTCCAAGTCGAGAAGTCATTGAAGGGGAGCAAGAATGGATGCAAGGAAGCCAGACAGGAGGCCGCTGCAGTCATCCAGGCAAAAGCTAGGGGTTGTAGTCATCAGAAGTGGGCAGATTTGAGACACAAATTAAAGACAAAATGAATGTGAGTTAGTACATACAGCATTTGACGAGGTGGGGCTGGAATCAGGAGACTCCCAGGTTTCCAACCTAAACATCTAGAGAGATGGTGCTACCATTTACTAAGAAGAAAAAACGTCAGGGGGAAGGAAAACTACGGGGGAAAGAGGAGCAGTTCCGTTTTCAGCATGATGTTAAGTTTAAGGTGCAGGTGATGCCTCTAATGAGTGGACAGAGAGGGAGGAGGAAGACCAGGAGAGTGTGCTTTCTTGGAAACTAAGAGAAGATATCATTTCCAAAAGCAGGAAGTGGTCAGTGGTCTCTCCGCATATACTGCTAGGAGATCAAGTAAGAGAAGATAGATGTTGCTCTGATTCACCTTGATATCCAAAGTGCCTGACATAATTATGACAGCCACTAAAGACAAGAGTATGGAGATTCTCCAGGAAACTAAAAATAAAACTATCATCCAATCTAACAATTCCACTGCTGGGCATACATCCAAAAGAAAGGAAGTCAGTATATCAAAGGAATGCCTGCACCCCCAGATTTATTGCAACATGATTCACAGTAGCCAAAATATGGACACAACCTAAGTACCTATCAATGGATGAATAGGTAGAGAAAATGTGGCATATATACACAATGGAATATTATTCAGCCATAAAAAAGAATGAAATCCTGTCATCTGCAGCAACATGGATGGAACTGGAGGTCATTATATTCAGTGAAATAAGCCAAGAACAGAAAGACAAACATCACATATCCTCACTCTTATGTAGCAGCTTAAAAAGTGGGTCTCATGAAGATAGAGAATAGACTGGTGGTTGCCAGAGGCTAGGAAGGGGCAGGGGGAGGGGACATGAAGACAGGTTGATTAATGGATGCAAATATCCAGTTTGATAGTAAAAATAAAACCTAGTATTCAATAGATTGGTAGGGTGACTATAGGTTACAAGAATCTACTATACATTTTAAACTAGCTAGAAGAGAATAATTCAAATGTTTCTAGCATTTAAAAAAGACGAATATTTAAGGTGATGGATATTCCTACACTGATTTGATCTTTACAAATTATATGAAGGTACTAAATTATCACATGTACCCTGAAATTATATACACATATTATGCATCAATAAAAAATTATTTTAAAAAATTTAAACAAAGTGCCTGAGAAGGGCAGGTGCATTGGCTCATGCCTGTAACCCCTGCACTTTGGGAGGCCAAGGTGGGTGGATCACTTGAGGCCAGGAGTTCGAGACCAGCCTGGCCAACTTGGTGAAACCCTGTCTCTACTAAAAATACCAAAAAATCAGCAAGGCATGGCGGCACACACCTGTAGTCCCAGCTACTCAGGAGGCTGAGGCAGGAGAATCGCTTGAACCCAGGAGGCAGAGGCTGCAGTGAGCTGAGATTGCACCAATGCACTCCAGCCTGGGTGACAAAGTAAGACTCCTGATACATTAGGTTGTCAGTGGATTATTGATGGGTACCTAGATGGACATAAGATGGGTACACGTATCGTATGTATAAGTGCATGGATGTGTGTATGCATGGAAGATCGGTAGGTACATGGATGGATGGTTGGGTGTATGGTTGGGGGCATGGGTGAGTAAATGTGTTCAGGGAGGGATAGGTGCATGGGTGGGGGCATAAATGCAGTCACTCCAGCCACGGAGAACTCTGGTCAGTTTTCCAAGCAAAAAATACTTCCCTTCTTCATATAACCATTCCTTCTGTCTTGAGCACTCTTTCTGCTATCCCTTTTTTTCTTCGCATTCTTCAGGTCTCAGTTCAATGTTACTTTGTCAGAAAGACCTTATCTAACTACCCTAGCTAGCTAACATGGCTCCCTCACTATGTTCTTCACAGTGTTTGTCAGATTCTCAAATCATCTCATTGCTTTGCTGAATGGCTTATTGTCTGTCTCCCTTGTTAGATGGTTCAGTCCACAAAGGCAGGAGCTTTGCTCAACATTTCTAAATCTCCAGCACTCAGCAGAGTGCCTGGGATATACAAGGGGATCAGTGCCTGTATATTAGATGAACAAATGAATGGACAGATGGAAGAACGGATAGATGGATGGATGGGTAGGTGGATAAATGGATGGGTAGGTGGGTGGGTGGATGGATGGATGGGTGGATGGATGGGTGGATGGATGGATGGATGCATAACGCATGGATGGGTGGATAGATGGGTAGGTAGACAGGTGGACAGATGGATGGATGGATGGATAAATGCATGAATGGGTAGGTGGGTGTATGGATGAAAAGAAGGAAAGAGCAAAGGTGAGAAGGATAGAAAGAAAAGAGAATAAGAGGGAGAATGAATGAATGAATTCACCCCACTTCCTTCTGATCCATGCTCAGGACAATTACCATCTTGACCTCTCTAGATCCACCTCTGCTCAGCCACCATCTGTCAAAGCCCACAGGGGCTTGCAAAGAAGATGTACACCCTCCCAGGTGCTAAAGGACTTAAATTCTTTCTTTGCAAAGCCCACAGCAATTCTGTTCTGCAGCCTCAGCCAGAGCTGTGGCAATGTGCTGTCCCTAGGGGTTGACGTTAGCTGTTCCTGTTATACTGTCTTCGATAAGCAAGGCAGGGTCAGGCTACTGGGCACTGGGAAGGAGAAAAAAAAGAGCTTTTTGAAGACTAAGGGGGAAATAAACACTCTAATAGGAGAACAAACAACAAAAAAAATATTTAAAATACACTGCTTCTTAGAGAGGGGGTCAAGCCTTCCACTCTCAAAATATTCAGAGAATGACAAGCAAGAGACACATGAAGTCTGAAGGGTGACCTCTGTGAAGCACTGCCTGACATTAGCAGAAGCAGGTATTAGCATTTGGCAAGATCTTTTTAAAAATATACACACATGCACACACATACACTGAGAGACAGAGAAAAAGAGAACTGACTCAAGAATGAGGGCTCCAGTTTTCGTGCACTTTTTGTTTAAACATCATGGACAGCTGGGCGTGGTGGCTTATGCCTATAATCCCAGCACTTTGGGAGGCCAAGGTGGGCAGATCGCTTTGAGCTCAGGAGTTCGAGACCAGTTGGGCAACATGGTGAAACCCCATCTCTACAAAAAATACAAAAAAATTAGCCAGTCATGGTGGCACGTGCCTGTAGTCTCAGCTAGTGAGTTGAGATCGGGCCACCGCACCCCAGCCTGGCTGACACAGTGAGACCCTGTCTCAAAAAAAAAAAGCATAATCATCATGGATAGTAGCTCTCTCTTTTACAGATGTGTTCTTGGAATTTCTGAGCTCTGCTTCTGACTTCAGAAAGCCATTGTAAAAACTGAAGAGGAGGAGGAGGAAAAGCGAATGACGTTTGCCTTTTTGAAAGAAAAAAAGATGTACCTGTTACTGGAAGTCTAAGGAAGAAACACTGGACTTGGGTGATCTTTGGAGGCATTAAACCAAATGCAGCCAGATCCCCTTTGCAGCCACTGGACTTTCCTCACCCTTCTCATCTATAAGCTGAGCCTCCACCTGGTAAATAGGTCCTGCCTCTAAAATCACCTTATCTACACAGGGCTGGAATGGGAGTTAAGATCTTACGCAGTGGCGTCAAACAACCTGGCTCCAATACTTACATGTTGTGTGCCTTTGGCTGTGACTTGACTCTAAGCCTCAGTTTTCTCACCAGTTCAGTCAGGATAATAATAAAAATTACCACATAAAGTCATTGTGAGGAATAAATTGGACAACCCATGCAAAGTGCCTGGCACAGATCAAATAGTTGATCAATGTCAACTTGGTATCAAATAGTTGATCACAGATCAAATAGTTGATCAATGATGGTGGCCACTACTATTGATATTGTGGATAATTTCTTTATTTAACACTTATAATATTTAACACAACATGTAAGTGTTAAATATTGGGCGCTTGGATATGTCAGTGTCCTATAACTCATTAAATTCTCTGAGGTCCAAACTCACTAAACCCTATAAGGTAGTAATAGTATCCTCATGTCATAGAAGGTGATGAAAGCAGAGAGGCTAAGTAACTTGCATTAGGTCACACAGCTAGTAGGCAGCAAGCTCGTTCTCAAACCACAGCCAACTAATTCTTGTGCTCAGTCACTCTGGCATTATGCTTAGGTATGACCCTTCCACAATTCAGATTTTTAAATCCTCACCCAAACCATTATCTCATGTTATCTTCCCAATCTCCTGGGGAGAATGAATGTAGCAGGCACTCACATCATTTCTGTTTCACTGACTCGAACACCAAGAGGCAGAGCAGCTCAGGGCTCTGGCTACTTCTTGTATTGACTCCGGGGCCATCACCAAATTCCATGAGGACAGGACAATGTGCTACTTGTTCACTGCTGTGTCCCCAGGGCCTACCCAGTGTCTGGCATGCAGTAACACTCGGGAAGCATCACCTCAACACCAACTCTTCCCTGAAACAATACATCCCAAAGCCTGCTTCATAATCACTTGTCTCAACGTATGCTCAGCAAAGACAGAAAGCCACAGCCAAGTTCAGGTAGAATCCTGGTGTTATGTAATATCCAGAACACAGCAGCAAGTAAAACCCCTCAACATCCTTTGGAACGTGCCATCCTGAATAGTAAACCATTAGTAGCCATACACATGGCTACTAAACCATTTTTATTGAGTGCTTACTGTATATCAAGTATTTGCTTTATATATTATAACTCATTACATACTTAACATATTCCTAAGAAGTGTGAGTTACAATGATCCCCTTTCCCAGATAAGGAAGCACAGATCACTAAGCCCTTTTAGTAAAGCAACTGTACAAACCCTGGATCTGCCCCCGCGACCAGGCTGTCCTAAGTTACAAGGGCAGACAGTGTCCAAGGCTGACTGGTCTCAATCTTGTTAACTCAGGGGCCTCTCAGCCCTGGTCTTCGGCCCCTGAAAGGCATCCAGTATGAATACCACCTGGATGTCCCTCTGAAACTTTCCAGGACCCTCTGTGAGATGCACCAGATGCCAGGTCCCCATCCCTTAGCTAGCCTCCCAACTGCCATCTGTATCCCACTGTGAAAACAAGAACAGTGCCTTGGACAAGTCTAGTGCTAACATTCCCACTGGCCCCAGAAGGTAGGGAGTCAATTCCAAAAGGATGAAGTGTTTCTGAAGAGTCTGGGACAGCCAACTGGGTCCAGGTCAGCCAGCTTCAAAGCTACCTACAGATGGGGTGACCTTGGGATAACTGCAGTATGATGAACTCAGTCAACCACATACCACTCCTTAAGTTGCTCCTTGAAGCTAATCACCATGGAAGATGAAGATGTAAGAGTCACCATTCTGGTCCTTAGAATCCTTCCCATATAACTTCTCACCTCTCTCACCAACCTCATCTCCTCTTCTCATCTCCCTGATCCTCTTCCAGGTTGACATCCAACTCACACTTTATCACAACTATATGCCTCACAGCAGGCTTTTCCTTATGCCTGGGCAGACATGTTTCCCCAGCCAACTGGTAACTTTCTGGTTTTATACCCATCTCAAATATCTCCTTCACTATAAAGGCTTCCCTAACCTTTTCCTATGCTCAGCCTCCAAAACAGTGCTTGTTTTGTCCTCTGTGCCACCAGTGCAGCTGACACAGTTCTCTGTATCTCATTGCATCATAATTCCTTAAAGACAAGAAGTATGTCTGCTCACCTCTAAACCTCTTGCACCTAATGTGGGGCTTGGCACAAAGAAAGGGTTCCCAAAATGCTTGATGAATGAATAACTAAATGGGCCTGCTTGTTTACAAGCACTCACATCAGAAACTGATGAAAAACAACAGAGGATCACAGTCAAGGCATAGAACAGAGGTCCACAGACGCTTTCTGTAAAGGCCTAGACAGTAAATATTTTGACTTTATGGACCATACGGTCTCTATTGCAACTAGTTAGTTCAACCATTGTGGTGCAAAGGTGGCCACAGACAATCCAGACATGAATAGGTGTGACTGTGTCCCAGTAAAACTTTAGCTAGAAAAGCAGGCAGCCTACTCGAGTTCACTGGCTCTTGGATTACTCTATTCAACACATTTCAAAGTGGCATAAAGCAGACAGGCTCATGCTTAGCGAGTTATCTATTTTTCTCTAAAGATAGCTGGCCAGCATTATCCTAAGCGAATTAACACAGGAACAGAAAATCAAATATCGTACGTTCTTACTTATAAGTAGGAGCTGGGCCGGGTGCAGTGGCTCATGCCTGTAATCCCAGCACTCTGGGAGGCTGAGGTGGGCGGATCATTTGAGGTCAGGAGCTTGAGACCAGCTTGGCCAACTGGTCAATGTGGTGAAACCCCACCCCTACTATAAATACAAAAATCAACAAGGCATAGTGGTACATGCTTGTAATCCCAGCTACTCGGGAGGCTGAGGCAGGAGAATTGCTTGAACCTGGGAGGTGAAGGTTGTAGTGAGCCAAAATCAAGCCATTGCACTCCAGCCTAGGCAACAAGAGTGAAACTCTGTCTCAAAAAAAAAAAAAAAAGGCCAGGCACAGTGGCTCACGCTTGTAATCTCAGCACTGAGAGGCCGAGGCTGGTGGATCATCTGAGATTGGGAGTTCAAGACCAGCCTGACCAACATGGAGAAACCCCATCTCTACTAAAAATACAAAATTAGCCGAGTGTGGTGGTGCATGCCTGTATTCCCAGCTACTCAGGAGGCGGAGGCAGGAGAATCACTTGAACCCGGTAGGCAGAGGTTGCAGTGAGCAGAGAACGCGCCATTGCACTCCAACCTGGGCAACAAGAGCGAAACTCTGTCGCAAAAAAAAAAAAGAGTAGGAGCTACACTTTGGGTATACATGGTCATAAAGATGGGAACAAAAGACACTCCTAGAAGGGAGAGTGAAGGGGACAAGGTCTGAAAAACAAACTATTGCGTATTATGCTCACTGCCTGAGTGATGGGGCGACACAGTTCTCTGTATCATACAATATACCTCAGTGTCATACAATAGACCCATGTAACAAACCTCTACGTGTACCCCCAAATCAAAAAATCAAAGTTGAAATTATTTAAAAATTAAATTAGATTAAAAGATAGCCAGCCAGGCTAGAATAGAACAGGAACTGCTGAAAAGGAGAGAGAGCAAGAATATACCAACTCCTAAGAAAGCCTGCATCATTTCCAGATGATTAAAAAGATTTTTTCAGAATTCTGTCAGACCTCAAGCCTCAAGTCCTTGAGGCAGACGTGGGGAGAAGCAAATTTTAAGCTATGAGTTAGCAACCGATTCCTCTAAAAAGATAGCTGCAACTTCAGCCACAAACCGGAGATCACAGAAGGCATGGCACTGTTTCGGTTTTACGATGGTTTTTACTATTATCATTACTAATACTGTCATTTCTATCGAACAAGTCTGCCTACTGATAAAATTCTGCCTAAGTTTGCTTGAGAAAGAAGGAAAACAGATGAGAAAATCAGCTCAAAGGAAAAAAACAAAGTCTAAGGAAATTTAATTAAATAAATAGATTTCTTGGCTATGAAAGAAAAGAGATGTGACATGTCCCCAAATCCAACCTCCTCCATGTTCCTGTCTCCTGGGGAACTGGCAGAGCATGAAAAATCCAAATACCTCCCCCAAAGCAAGAAATGCTCTGATATTATTATCAATATGCCCTTGCTGCATTAAATCATGTCTGTTCAGGCAGAACTTGCTTCATTTCACTCTTTCTTTCTCTTTCCCAATAAATGCACTTGAAAAGGAAGTTTGGATTATTTGTTAGCTCTTTCTTTTTCCATCCTGGTTCTTAGCTGATGCTATCTCTCCAACAGCTTTGGGCAATTTCTTTTCCTAGAGTAGAAGTTTCCCACATGGTCCACGTGGGCAGAAATCTCCAACCTGGCCCACCTTGCTAGAAGCAGGGGCAGGACAGCCTGGGGCATCTCTTCTTTGCCTCTTTGAGACCTGAACCAGGTAGCTTGGCAGCTGGGGTTCTTTCTTCATCTATAAATTGGGGACAAGAACACCAGGTATTTAATTCACATGGGAAACAGTTCAGGAAAATGAAATGAAGTTGAAAGCAAGGGAGAAAAAACCCTTGCAGGACTGCTGGAAGGATTAAATGCCATCATACAGATGAAGACACCTACTAGTAACAATAATTATTGCCCAATCATAATAACAGCAAGGTATTGGTTATCAGGCACCCACAGCAACTCCATGCAAGATAGTGGACTTTGTATATTTGATTTCACTTAATCCTCAAAACAACCCAAGACGTAGGGACCATTTTTATCTGAATTTCCACACATGGAAGTGATGGCTCAGAGAAGTGAATTCACTTGCCAAAGGCCACACAGCAAGTACCCCACACAATACAGGAACATAGTAGGTACTTAATAAATTCTGGTTAAAGCTGAATGCATAGGTCAACTTCACACTGAGATGTCATCATCTCTTGACTGCCATAACCTCTAGAGACAGCTAACCTGGTCCTATTTTCAAGGAAGTACCATTTAAGATACCTGAGGGTGGTCCCCCCCGCTATAAAACTTGTACCATGGCCAGGTATGGTGGTTCACGCCTGTAATCCCAGCATATTAGGAGGTTGAGGCAGGCGGATCACCTGAGGTCAGGAGTTCGAGACCAGCCTGACCAACATGGAGAAACCCTGTCTCTACTAAAAATACAAAAATTAGCCAGGCATGGTGACGTGTGCTGTAATCTTAGCTAATGGGAAGGCTGAGGCAGAAGAATCACTTGAACCCAGGAGGCGGAGGTTGCAGTGAGCTGAGATCGTGCCATTGCATGCCAGCCTGGGAGACAAGAGCGAAACTCCATCTCAAAAAAAAAAAAAAAAACTTGTACTGTGTTCGCATCCACATGTTTTAGAGGAGGAAACCAGAGCTACAAGGTAATTTATTTCAACAAAGAAATTTCCCCCTCTTCTTTGCTAACGGCTGCAGATAAAGCTACAGACCCAGCGACATCAACAAAAGTAGCAATTGACATTTGTCGAGCACACAGAATACAGCAGGGCTGAGCTGCAAGCTTTTTTTTTTTTTTTTTTGAGACGGAGTTTCGCTCTTGTTACCCAGGCTGGAGTGCAATGGCGTGATCTCGGCTCACCGCAACCTCCGCCTCCTGGGTTCAGGCAATTCTCCTGCCTCAGCCTCCTGAGTAGCTGGGATTACAGGCACGCGCCACCATGCCCAGCTAATATTTTGTATTTTTAGTAGAGACGGGGTTTCACTATGTTGACCAGGATGGTCTCAATCTCTTGACCTCGTGATCCACCCACCTCGGCCTCCCAAAGTGCTGGGATTACAGGCTTGAGCTACCGCACCCGGCCAGCAGCAAGCTTTTATCTGCATCACCTCACTGCACCCTCAACACCACCATCTAAGGAAGATACAGGTATTGTTGCAGTGTTCCTGTTACGGAGACACACGGAGGTTAGGCCAGCAGCTGCCTGATGTCACAGAGCAAGCTGGAAGCAGGATGACGTCGGCATTCCAATCTGCCCTTTCCAGAGCCCAAGAGAGTGGGGTGTTCCTTCAGGCCCAACGCCTTGTCCCTAGCCCTTCTTATGTCACCTTCCTACTCCTCACTTGGACTTTGATTATTTGATTTCACTTAATCCTCAAAACAACCCAAGAGGCAGGGACCGTTTTTATCTGAATTTCCACACATGGAAGTGATGGCTCAGAGAGGTGAATTCACTTGCCAAAGGCCACACAGCAAGTACCCCAAACAATCCAGGAACACAATCCAGGACCCAAGGTTGGCCTTCAGTCCAACTGACTCCTAGGCTATCAAGCCATCCACCAGCCTTACCTAGATACGGGCCAACATGCTGCTGCCTGGGACAACAGTCACTGCATGTGATGGGTTCACAACCCTTGAAAATCAGTCTGAACTCTTGAAGTTCATGGGCTTTCAGACAGACCCGACAGTGACCACTGGGATGACCTCGGCCAAGCGACTTCTGCACAGCACCTGGGCTCTCAACGAACACCCTGCCCTCCTTTGGCTCTTTCAGAGCCTTTGGGGAGTAGTATGCAGTGGCGATTTCATGCCAAGTTCCTGAGCGCAATGCAGGCCTTGTGACTTACCCAAGCTGTGCAGCCTTTGCTGGAACCAGGCATCTCTCTGAACTCTATCTCCGCCCTTTTCACAAGGGACAAGGCAACTCACAGCTTAGGGAGTTGTAATAAAAATAAAAGGAAGTCATCCACGGGAATTCCTTGCACATGGTATGTCTAGTACATTGTAAACCTGGAGCAATGGCTTATGCTTAATAGAGGACTGTTAAAACATCTGTGCAGAAACCCTTGGGACAGGAGTGCATTTGGGGGTGGGGGTTGGAGTCTTCTTAGAGACAGGGTCAGGCTGGAGTACAGTGGCAAGATCACAGCTCACTGCAGCCTCGAACATCTGGGCTCAAGAGATCCTCCAACCTTGGCCTCCTGAATAGCTGGGACTACAGGCAAACACCACCAAGCCCAGCTGATCTTTTTATTTTTTGTAGAGAAGAGGTCTTGCTACATTGCCCAGGCTAGTCTTGAACTTCAGCCTCAAGAAGTCCTCCTGCCTCAGCCTCCCAAGTCACTGGGATTACAAGTATGAGCCACTGTACCTGGCCATGGGTGCATTTTAAATCTTCTTTTTCCACATTCATTGGAATCATGAATATTCAGAAAAGACCACTGGACACCACACCCTTCCTTCATGAAGAAATCTATCAGTTCCTTCATTTCAACCTCTTTTTGATCCCACCCTGATGTCATAATTCCCCTACTGTGATTTCCAAATAAATCACAGTATCTTGTCTTAGAACTGGCATCACCTGGCCAGGCATGGTGGCTCACACCTGTAATCCCAATACTCTGGGAGGCTGAAGCAGGTGGATCGCTTGGGCCCAGGAGTTCAAGACCAGCCTGGGTAACACGGTGAAACCCTGTCTCTACAAAAAAAAAATTAGCCATGTATGGTGTCATGCACCTCTAGTCCCAGCTACTCTAGGGTCTGAGTCAGGAGGATCGCTTGAGCCTGGGAGGCAAAAGTTGCAGTGAGCCAAGATCACGCTACTGGACTCCAGCCTGCCTGGGTGAGAGAGTGAGACCCTGTCTCAAAAAAAAAAAAAAAACCTGTAATCCCAGCACTGCTTGAGAGGCTGAGATGGGCGGATCATCTGAGGTCAGGAGTTTGAGACCAGCTTGGCCAGCATGGAAAAACCTTATCTCTACTAAAAATACAAAAATTAGCTGGGTACAGTGGCAGGTCCCTGTAATCCCAGCTACTCAGGGGGCTGAGGCAGGAGGATCACTTGAACCTAGGAGGTGGAGGTTGCAGTGAGTTGAGATCGTGCCGCTGCACTCCAGCCTGGGTGACAGAGCCAGACTCCGTCTCAAAAAAATAACAAAACAAAAAACAGAACTGGCATCACCCAAGAACCTGAAGGACCGTGCTAAATAAAGACCGTGATCCAAAGTTAAAAGGAGTTTCACGTAAATTCTGCTTCTACCCTCTGGTCATTGGTACAGGGATGAAATAAAGTGGATGTACTTGAGTATGACTCTGTCCTTCTTCCCAAAATCCAGACAAAACAAGAACACCTTTCCCAGAGCAGGTACATTACTGACTTCAATACTGAAAGTTTGCAGGCACCTTTTACATCACAAAATAGTCCAAAAAGATACTGGCGGGGGAGGGTGGTAATTTTTTTTGAGCTATGATGATTTGAGTGAAAAAAGAAACCACCCTGAGTAGATTTGAGATTTGGCATTTGATGGGCAATCAAATAAAATGATCAACCCACGAGGCAACAGAAGAAGCCCAAACAGAGCCTCTGAACTTAATGGAGGTGTTTATTCTCCTAGAAAACTTCCCCTGAACTTGCTCAGGCTGCATTAGGGCTCTTCCTCTGGGCTTCCCAAACCTTGTGGTTCCCCAGCCTGAGAAGACCCATGATAATCACACTGATAGTAACATACGATAATCGTACCAATAAATAACATTGAGGACTTCCTACAGCATTTGAGCTGAGAGCCAAATAATGAAAAGAAGGTGGCTCACAGAAAGAATATTGCAGGCAGAAGAAACAAATGCAAAAGTGGGAATTCATTTTTTTATGTTCAAAGAATCCATAAAAGGTGTCACTGAGTTGATATAGGAATCAATGTAGTAATCGTAATAACAGTTAGGAGCTGTGGGGGTAAACTGGGGAGCTGTCTTCGAGGGCAGGGATGTAGTTACTGCTGGCAGCTCCCTGGCTGGGTATGAAAGTCAAATTTGAGACACAGAGTCCAGGGTAAAAGGGCTTACGGGCCATCCATCCTGTCCTCGGGCATTCTGCAGACCAGGACACCAGGCTCAGTGAGGCCATATGGCTGATCCAGGTTCACATAACCAGAGAAGTTGGGCAAAGCCACAACCCAGGCATCCTGCCTCCAGCCCTGAGCTCCGTCCGCTGCTGCCTCCTTTCATGGGTGGTCAGGAGCTGTTTATCTGCAAGACTGATGGAAGTTTAACAAGGTCCCTGGGGAGACAGGGAGCAATGGTGCACATATGTGTGTGCACGACGAGTTGGAGGGAGGGTGGCACATCACGGCTCCTCACTTTCATCTGGTTCCTGTTAATTGGACTAAAGACCCCTGGGAAAACCATGCTCTGGGCATGATAAGCCAAACTCCAACTCAATTATGGTTTTCTGTGCTTTACAGAACCTCAGCGTTCACAAAATCTCCTGGCTTTCATCTGGTCTCAGAATACTGAAGTTGTCATCATCACCGTCATGATCATCCTTCTCCTCCTTAGAACCATGGCAGCTATGTTCCTGGAGTGCTTAGGATAAGTCCAGCCAGTGGCTCTCAGCCCGGAGTGATTTTGCCGCAGGAGACATTTGACAGTGTCTGTAGGCATTTTTGACTGTCACAACCAGGGGTTGGGGGGTTGGATACCACTGGCATCTAGTGGGTAGAGGCCAGGGATGCTGCTAAACATCTTCCAAGGCACAGGACAGTCCCCCACCACAATTTCCCAGCCCCAAACATCAATAGTGCCAAGGATAGGAAACCCAAGAGCTAGCCCTTTTCATGCTGTAATTGAAGACCACCAAGAAAACCTCCTACCTGGGACCTGAAATTAAATGACTGACATTAGAAAGGATTAACAACAATCATTGTTCTTAAGCAAGGCCTGCAGTTAGGAAGTACCCTATGTAAACCAACAGTACCCTATGGAAAAGCCCTTTAGCCCAGAAACATCCCCACTTTTAGGGAATAGTCATATATTTCTATAAAAGACTATTGGGAAACTTTTCCCAACCTCTCAAATACGTCAAAAGAAGATTGTGATTGGGTGCTACCTTTTTTCTGCTCCAAAATACTAAAAGCAGTCAAAACACTATGCTCTCTCCATACGGCAGTCACACCATCAAGTTTAGGGCTTGATAGAAGTCACAGGCAATACCCTCAGCTGTCCATACCCATCATGGAGTGGATTTCAACAGCTCTGGGGACCCGTGACCATTCAGCTCCTGTGGAATCTACCTTTCAGAAAGAGGCTGGAAGTAGAACAGGCAACACCAACACCATACTTATTAGGAAGCAGGGAGAGAAATCTTTCACTTCACCATTCTCTTTGGGTTGTATGATTTCCAATTCACCCCAGCCAAAAGGAGCACAGCACAGTCTCACTCAGACGGAGAGGTGGCCCCAGACAGAGGCAAAAGCACACATCGCCTCCCTTAATACTCACAACAACCCTAAAAGGCTCAGTATCATTAATGCCTGTTTCAAAGACGGAGGTTCAGATAGGGCAGAGGCTGGACCCGTGGGCCAGGCAGGACTCACATCCCAGGCTCAGGAACTCACATGCCTTCCTGACTGTGCCACAAACTGACCAGGGAAGCTGAATGAAGCAGCCAGGAGGCCCAGCCCGTGCCAACTGTGGCCCATGTCTTTTTTATCAATGCACCCCAGTGCAGGGAATGTGGCAAGCCCCAAAACATTGATTTCAACTGAAGCAAGTCCAGCCACTTCCCACTTCTTATCATGGCCCTTCTTTAGACAGCCTCTCTGAGGGTTCCTATGCACCTGGGGGTGCCCCAAACAGGGCCCCAAGCTCTTTCCGTGTCTCCCAAGGGAATGAAGCCACTGCCTAGAGTTCTCCCTGTCTCTTCGGAGCTCTCTTTGCATCTCCCTAGTTATCATTTGGAGGCTGCATTTCAATGTTCCTTCTTTACAGTTCATTTTCTTCTCTTCATTGGTTTGCAGTGTGTAAGATAGACCAACGCGAGAGCATCCATGACATGAACGCGGAAGGAAGGTTAGTGGCAGCAAGGCCCCGTCGGAGCAGGCTGCTCCCACAGATGCCTCTGCCGTTCGCTCCCGGCCAGCCGGGAAAGAAACCCGAGGTCTCCCCTGGCTTCTGGCCTGCCGGCTGAGAATGCTCGGTCTGTGAAACAGAATTAAGACCGCATTAGTCCCTGCTGTAACTGGGTCAAGCCCTTCTCCTCTCTGAGACTCAGTTTATCCTTACTTGAAAGTTGAGATGATTAGACCGAGGTTCCTTCCAGTTTGTACATTACTGTGCATCTTTTGCAAATTTCAAGTCTATTTTGACGTCTCCGCTAAAGGAAGCTTATAGGGCAGCGTCCCCTGGTGGCCAAACATGACACTGCACCATCGAGAAGCTGCCCTGGTCTCTGATGGTGTCCAAGAAAATAAACTAGGAGGAAAAGGCTTTCAAGTATCTACACCCAAGCAGCTATGTGCCCCTAATTTCTTCAAGCAAGGAGCCTAAGGTTGAAAGCAACAATACAGCCCTGCCGCTCAGTTCCTCCACCCTCTGTGATCATGAAGGCACAAGGTCTTTAGAAGGTGGAGCTTGAAAAATAATCTGTCACCCCCAGTCACTGAGAGCATTACACTGACAGCCCCAGTCACTGTAATCGTATCCGATTACAAAGCTTGTCCGCCTCATTTCTCCTCCACAAAGTATCAGATAGAGAAGGAAAAAAACAAAAGCGCTAAAGAAAGAAAATGGTCAGATGATGAAGCTAAACTGGGTTCTGTTCCCAAGGACAGGGCTGACATGGGGGGTAGGGAAGTACCATCTCCCACCCTCCCAGCTCAAAGCAACAGGTTCTCTGTGTCAGGGAAGGAGGAGCATTTAGGATTTCCTGTTTAACGAGTGAAGTCAGTGGGGGAAATGTGGAGTGTAGAGCAACGCCACATTTCAGCATCCCATCAGGATGGCGGTCACACTCACCCGAAGAGAGCCACAGATTTCTACACAGGAGTGACCTTCAGAGAGTACCATCCAGATAGCATCTGTGTACTGCACTCCAGAGACAAGATGTGGTCCCCACTCCCCAAAGGACTCAGTCTGATGCACAACAGACCTAAAACGTCAGCACGAAGGACAATGCATAATGAAAGCATGTGTTTTGGGTGAAACCGACGTTTGAGCACAAGCTCTACCAGGTACTAGCTGTGTGACCCTAGGCAACTTACTTACCCTCTCTGGGCATGTGCCTCCTTCCTGCCCTTTCTGCCTTCCCCTGAGCACTTACTATGGGAAGTTCTTGATAAATTACAGCCCTATACATGTTGTACCACTTGTGCAAATATTCATTCTCCCCCACTACAGAGTTTTCCACAGTCAATGCCTCCCCAGCCTCCAAAAGGAAGTTCTTTTTTACATCACACCGAAATCTCCCATGATTTAGACATGTATGTATTTGATTTAGACATGTATGTATTTGACACTCAATATTTCTAGCTTGGTCTTTTACAAAAAGGGTTAGCAAATGTTTTCTCTAAAAAGCTAGACAGGCTTTGTGGGTCATGTGGTCTCTGTCACACTACCCAGTTCTGATGTTGCAGTGTGAAAACAGCCATAGACAGAGTGGAAATAGATATGGCAGTGTTCCAATAAAACTTTATTTATAAAAGCAGGTGGAGAGCTGACTTTGGCCCATAGGCTATACTTGGTCAACTCCTGCCTTAAGAGAGAAAATCTCTCATTATCTGCTCATTATCCCTCCCACACAATCTCATCCCTGATACACAGACAGAAACTGCTTTGCCCTCACTTCTCTCCCCTGGGGCAAATCTATAAATGCTTCAACCTTCCCCTTCAAGGGCATAATTTCTGTGATTAGATTATGACAGTTCTTTTGTTCGTTAATTCACTCAATGATACTTTTGCAACTGCACTAAGTAGCTTGTAGGAAACTAACAAAGTGCTGCATTTAGAGTATATGGTCTGGAATCAGCCCGAGCTCAAGTGCTGGTGCCCTGCAATTTACCAGCCATGTGACCTTGGCTGAGTACCGTGGTTCACCCCTCTGTGCCTTCATTCTCTTATCTGAAAACTGGGGAATATGAACGTCCCTATCTCATGGGGATATCTGATGATTAAGTGAAATAACCCTCAAAATCAGCTCAGAACAGCACCTGACAGTATGCTTTTAATTTTATCATTATTATTTTGGTTATTAAAGATGGCTCTTGCTAGCTAGGAATTTCCAATCTAATATGGGAGATTTAGATATCAAAGCAATTACAAGATAACTGCCTAATGACTATGGCACAAGATCAGGCAGGTGCAGTCCAGGAAGTCTTCCCGGCAGTGTCAGGAGGTGCCTAGGCCATGGGAAGATTTACTTTAGGAGGATGCGGACCAGAAAGTTTTTCCTTTTGAACAGTTGCAAAGGGGCAGTGAATCAGTGAGAAAACCACTGAAATCTGGGAGGTCAGAGCATCCTGCCCGACCAGGCACCAGCTGCAGAAAAGAAAGCATCACAGTACAGATGAAAGTAAGCAAACAGCATTCCGGAAGGATTCTTTTCCTTCAAACTTTCTCATGTAAGTTACACACTACTTATTTGTTGCCCAGAAAGACAGAAAATGCAAAAGGGCAAAAGAAAAAAAAACATCGCCCTTAAACAAAGAACAACTACGCTGAATATCCAAGTGGAGTTCCTTTCAGACTTTTTTCCCCATTTTATTTTTATTTAATTTTTTATTTTTTTGAGATAGAGTCTCCCTCTGTCACCCAGGCTGGAGTACAATGGCGTGATCTCAGCTGTCTGCAGACTCTGCCTCTCGGGTTCAAGCCATTCTCCTGCCTCAGCCCTCCAAGTAGTAACGGAGGCTATAGGCACACCACCATGCCTAGCTAATTTTTGTATTTTTAGTAGAGATGGGGTTTCACCATATTGTCCAGGCTGGTCTTGAACTCCTGACCCCAGGTGATCCACCCGCGTCAGCCTCCCAAAGTGCTGGGACTACAGGCATAAGCTACTACCTCTGGCCTATTTCTAAATTTTTTGAGATGGAGTCTTGCTTTGTTGCCCAGGCTGGAATGCAGTGGCGTGATCTCGGCTCAATGCAGCCTCCACTTCCTGGGTTTAAGCAATTCTTCTGCCTCAGCCTCCCAAGTAACTGGCACTATTGGCATGTACCACCATTCTCAGCTAATTTTTATATGTTTAGCAGAGACAGGGTTTCACTATGTTGGCCAGGCTGGACTCAAACTCCTGACCTCAAGTGATCCACCCACCTCAGCCTCCCAAAGTGCTGGGATTACAGGCAGGAGCCACCACACTGGGCCCCATGCAACCATTTAAGAAAATCCTAAGTAACATGCCAATGTAGATGCAAATTATGGTCAATACGGTGCTTGCTTTTTCTTCCCCAAACAATAGCTTGGGTATTTCTCATACAAGTGTATAAGTTGGTAATCAGGGAAATAATTAGAGAAAGCAACAGACCATCTGAGTGAAAATCATGACTATAATGAATGGGAACCATCTCCTCTCAGAACATTTTAGGGGAAGGCAAGAATAATTTTGCTCCAAATAATAACAAATGTTTCCATCCTCTTTGCCCTTCCTGCCTTCCCTCTGCATGCTCCCTGCAAGTTTCAAAGATATTCACGCACCCAAGGAAGCCTTCCATCCTGTCTCAGGACCGTGGCTGGGAAGGACAGAGACACTGATAGAGAGTCAAATCTGCTGGGAACGTTCCCATCTGTGAAACTGGCCATGTAGCCTAATCTGCCCACCACTCATGTGGTTGTGAGGCTAAAACAAGATCACCTGCATGCAGGTGCTTCCTGAAACGGAAGGTGCTCTGCAAACATGCAGTATTGTTATTTGATATTTACATGCAGCCTTTAAATAATTTTTTTTATTTTTTTTGAGGTGGCATTTCACTCTTGTTGCCCAGACTGGAGTGCAAGGGCATGATCTCGGCTCACCACAACCTCTGCCTCTCCAGTTCAAGTGATTCTCCTGCCTCAGCCTCCCAAGTAGCTGGAATTACAGGCATGCATCACCATACCTGGCCGATTTTGTATTTTTAGTAGAGATGGGGTTTCTCCATGTTGGTCGGGTTGGTCTCAAAATCCTGACCTCTGGTGATTTGCCCTCCTCAGCCTCCCAAAGTGCTGGGATTACAGGTGTGAGTCACCGTGCCCAGCCTTAAATAATTTTTTATCTCAGTTCCAGTTTAAGCTGCTGTATCCCTGCAAAGTCCCAAAGGGTTGCTCCCTCAAGCTGAGCAAATGGAAACACAGGGTGCACCCAGAGTTAAGGAGAAAGCCATCTCCACCAGTCTTTTAAGTGGGGAGTCTCCGCTGCACGGGAGTCAGACAGAAATGAGTTCAAACCTTGCCTCTGACACTTCGCTGCTGTGTGACCCCAGGCAAGGGCTCTACCTCTCTGAGCCTCAGTTTTCTTACGAGAAAACAGAAGTAATCATCCTGTGGCCCTAATGAGGTTGCTGAAGAATTAAATGAGCCAGTGCTGTGTGACTTGACCCGGTAAGAACTCAATCGATATTTGTTGCTACTGTTGTCATCAATCACTAGGATTCACTCAGTCACTCTGTGGCTATTTCTCGCATTCCAACTCTGAGCCAGACACTGGGAGAATTCCAGCACAGGGCTTCTCAAAGCATGTTCCCCAAATCAGCAGCACCAGCATCGCCGGGGCACTTGTTAGAAATGCAGATTTCTGGGCACTGCCCCGGACCGGCTGAAGCAGGAAATTCTGGGGGTGACAGCTCCTGGGGGATTCTGATGCATGTTGAGGTTTTGAGCATCACCATTGTGAAAACAAATTAAATAATCTTAGATGTCCTAGAGACTATGATAGGACAGAGAGTGGCCAGGATGGAAGTGGGACTCTCTGAGAAGCTGGTAGTTGGGCTGAGTCCAAAATGACAAGGAATCCACCAGAGGAAGATTGAGGCAGGGTATTCCAGCAGAAAGAAGGACCGTGCAAAGGCCCTGGGGCAGGCGTTGTGAGGAAAAGAGGGTAGCTGGGTGTAATGGGCCTGTGAAAACAGCAGATAGGGACTAGATTGCGAGCCACAGGGACAGGACTGGGGGTCTCATTCTAAGATGTAACAGTCTGTTTGGGTCTGTCTCGGCTCATGTAGTTTCATAGAACCCACAATCCTCAAAGAGTTCAGTCCCTGCCAAGCACAAATTCAATGTCAATTCTGCGCCCAATTCTTCTGCTCAGCACCTTGCGGGTGCCAGGAATAAAAAGAGCAAGTGACTACGGCGCTGATCAGAGATAACAGCCAGAGAGTCGGATTTTCTTTGTTCTCACTGGGGGGGTTCCAAAAAAGCCAGATGCTGGCCACAGGAAGCAGCAGGTGGGCAAGACAGAGGGGCCAGAAGTGGTCTGCAAGAAAGGGGAAGTGGGCTGGAGGGGGACAGGACAGGTGGACGAAGCCTTGGTCCAGGTCGCTCAACAGGGGTTCTGCTGCAAGACAAAGGCTCGGGAGGAAGACATCCTGCCCTCCCTCCACCGCTGCCTTAGCAGGGAGCAGCCAGTGCTCTGTAGAAGACTGCCTTGGTTCAGATTCAGCTTGGGAAGGAGGGAGGACGGAGGGAAGCTGACAGTAAAAACGATCACAGCCCAGTACATACTGAGTGCCAAATTTGCCAGGCAAGTGTTTATATTAACACAGTGTTTATATGACTTCATTTCTCTCCTTGCAACAACCCCATGAGGAAGATACAGCTAGCATCCCCATTTTATCGATGAGGAAAGCAAGGTAGTTACACAGGGAGGAAACATTGAGGGATGAAGGGGGAAGGGAGGGAGGAAGGGAAATTGACTGATGGATTTAGTTTAGCCTAGAATATAAGTGAAATCCAATCAAGTCCCTTCCCTTCTTTAATCCCCTCCAATGGTTTCCCATTCTAGTAAGAAGTTTCCAGCAATGGCTACAAGGGGCCTCAGGAACTGAGCCCTGCCCATGTCTCTGACCCCTTCTCCTATCTTCTGCCTACTCTCCCTGCCATGGATTAGCCCACTGCCAACTCAGTTACACTGGCACCCATGTTTCCACGGCACCCATATTTCCAGAATCGCCCTTCTCTGCGTGGTTCCAGATAAGAGCTGGCCAAAAGTGATGTTGTACAAGACTTGGGTGTCAAAAGAGAAGCAGCCATCACGCCCTGAAGAGTAACATGGGTTGAAGGCAATGGGGGACAGATGCTGGGGTGCTTGGTCCTGTTTATCCTCCAACTTCCTCCCCACCTTGCAGCCAACTCTTCTTCCTGACAGTGGACCCTCGATGACCAGCAGCAACCTCAAGTTCACCACCAGATGCTTCATGACAAACTCACAGAGGCAAAAGCCACAGAGGGCTAGTAACTTTCCCTGGGAATCTAACCCAGCCCATCTGCAAAGTCCCTTCCAACAGCCAGATGTCCCTGAAATTGCAGGCTGCCTTACCCATGTCAGGGTAGGTTCGAGACTTTTCTCTGAATCTTAACCTTCCCTTTTTGAGCTTATACTCCCCCAGCTCTTCCTATCATCGCATAACAGCTAAAAAATTACATTTTTTTGGCAGGGCACAGTGGCTCATGCGTATAATCTTGGCACTTTGGGAGGCTGAGGTGGGTGGATCACCTGAGGTCAGGAATTTGAGGCCAGCCTGGCCAACATGGTGAAATCCCACCTCTACTAAAAATACAAAAATTAGTTGGGCATGGTGGCACACACCTGTAGTCCCAGCTGCTCGGGAGGCTGAGACAGGAGAATCGCTTGAACCTGGGAGGTGGAGGTCGCAGTAAGAGGAGATCACACCACTGTACTCCAGCCTGGGTGACAGAGCAAGACTCTGTCTCAGAGAAAAAAAAAAATCAGTTTTTTTCATTATACTCACAGTAGTTTGGCTTCCCTGATTGACCCATCACTGAGACTGTCAGCAGCAGAAGGGTTATCATTCCAGAACTAGCAACCTCCATTTCCTCCTCCTTGGGATGTATGTTGTGAGAAGCCCGGGTCACATGAAAGGCAACATGTGGGCACCCCAGCAGATAACACCCAATTGGACACCCACTCAACAACTAGCACCAACTGCCATCCCTGAGCATGTACCATCTTGGATGTTCCAGCCCAGTCAAGCCCCAGATGACGTAGCTCCAGCCAACAACACATGGAACGGAAGAACCACCCAGCTGAGCCCAGCCAATCCCTGAGCCCAGGGAATCATGATGAAACTATGCCCTAAAGAGTTAAAGAAACCAATGACAGAAATTATTGAGTTTGCAGGATAGCAGATTTAAAAAAACAAACACAAAAAAAACCTTGCTGAGATGCTGAAACTCCCTCCTCTTGTGAATTGCTTTCTTAACTAAAATCAATTGTAACCAAGATGACCAACTGGAGTTTGTGCACAACAAGTTTGCTGACATCACAGCCCAAATTTCCACCACATATTTCATACTAACTCCCCCCAAATTTGCACATGAACCTATGAGGTAGCATGAAGAAATAACTACACACACCCAAGGACTTTCCAGACTTCTCCTTTCCTTCTACCAACCACCTGCTAACCCCAGTATCTACCCCTTAAACTTTTCCTAATAAAAATACTGCCTTGAAGCCAGCCTAGGGTGACAGATTTGAGCTTGATTCCTCTCTCCTTGGGGGTCAACTTTCAATATGAAGCTTTTCTCAAATCCCAGTGTCATAGTATTGGCTTCTAGTGCATCGGACAGCAAGCCCCTTTTGTTCAATAACAATGGGAGATAACAAGACAGTTGTGTTGAGCCACTAGGTTTTGAAGTGCAGGTCTGGGACACAGACCCACACAGCAATGGGTCCCCAGAACCACTGGCCATGTAGGCCTGAATTCTGCTTCTTAAAAATGCTTCCGAGACTTGCATTTAAGACCTGTTTGCTCTCAAAATGCTCTTCCCCCAGATCTTCTGTCTGATGCTTTCTTGTCATTCAAGTCTCAGCTTAAATGTCATCTCCCCAGAGAGGCTAGCTGTCAGTTTCACATATGAACTTGGTTAAGCTATAATCCCCAGTTAGTCAATCAAACAACAATCTAGGCATCAGGTGAAGGTATTCTACTGCTGTGATTAAAGTCTATAATCAGCTGACTTTAAATAAAGTCAATTATCCTCTATAATTCAGGTGAGCTGATACACTGATACAACCCATTGAAATTGAAATATCTTAAGAGCGGAACGGAGATTTTTTTTTTTCTTGAAACAGGGTCTCACTCTGTCACTCAGGCTGAGTCAAGCAGTGAGATCTCAGCTCACTGAAGCCTTGACCTCCCAAACTCAAGTGATTCCCCCACCTCAGCCTCCCCAGTAGCTGGGATTACAGGCACACACCACACCTGTAAAACTAAAAAAACTAAATTTTGTAGTTTTTTTAGTAGAGATGGGGGTTTTGCTATGTGGCCCACGCTGGTCTCAAACTCCTGCACTCAAGCAATCCACCCTCCTCGGCTTCTCAGAGTGCTAGAATTACAGGCATGAGCCACTGCACCCAGCCAGAACTGAGACCTCTCCAAAGAAAAATTCCACCCATGGACAGCAACTTCAGTTCAGGCCTGCCCTTCCTAACAGCCTGCACTACAGATTTCAGACTTTCCCAGCCAGCCCCAACCATTGCATAAGCCAAATCCTTGCAACAAATCTCTTAGTATCATTTATCTTATTGTTTCTACTTCTCTGGCTGAACCCTGACTGACCTGCTCTGATCACCCCATCAAAGCCAGCCACAAAGCCACCATCATTTCACTTCAGTTTGATTTTCTGCGTAAAACCTATTACCATTTGATTGATTCATTGATTGGACAGAATCTCACTCTGTCGCCCAGGCTGGAATGCAGTGGCATGATCTTGGCTCACTGCAGCCTTGACCTCCCAAACTCAGGCAATTCTCCCGCCTCAACTTCTCAAGTAGCTGGGATTATAGGTGTGTGCCACCACCCCCAGCTAGATTATTTTGTTTATTTTTTGTAGAGATGGGGTCTTGCCACGTTGCCCAGGCTGATCTTGGACTCCTGGGCTCAAGCAATACTCCTGCCTCAAAGTGTATCCCAAAGTGCCAGGATCACAGGCATAAGCCACTGCGCCCAACTTGATATTTTTCTTATTTATTGTTTCTTGCAACATATTTTAGAGCAGCACTGTCCACTAGAATATTCTATGATGATGGGGATATTCTAGAACTGCTGTTGCAATAGGGCAGCCGCTAGCCACCTGTGGCAATTGGCTTCTGAGAATGGAGAAGGGAATTTAATTTTATTTAATGAATATAAGTTCACCTGGCCACACAAGTCTCGTGACTATTGTACTGAATAGTGCAGGTCTGGGACCCTTGAGAGCCCACAGCCGGCCGGCCTTCTCCACCGCTGTATCTCCAGCCCCTCCCAACAACTCACACAGGGGAAGTTCCTTCCATGTTTACAGAGTGAATGAATGAGCCATTTGTGCCTAAGTGCATTTGCATCAGGATTCTGCTGCTTGTAAGCGAGAGTCCTCATTTGATGCTGTCTATGTGTAAGGGATTCCTGAGGCCCACAGAACAGGAGGGCTGGAGCAGTTGCAGGAGAAAGGAAAGGCATCAGTGTCAACGCTAGAACATCCGAGACCCTGTGGGCTTCAGGAGGAGCAGCTCTTCCTCTGCCAGCCCAGCCTTCCCCAAGTTAGAAGTAGGACAATAGAGCAATCAAGACCCACTCTTACTCTTTGTTCTAGTCAAAGGAAGACTGTATGGTGGCAGACAGCATTCTGGGGGGCTTCATTCAAAGCCCAAAACTGGGAGGAAGCCAGAGGACATCTGAGGCTGTCCTTTTTCGGGGGCCACTTTGCATCCTGTTTTTCTCCTGACTGCCAGTTCTCCCCCTTGATACTCAAGAGAAGCCAGAGAAGGCCCAGGCAGGCAAGCTCCCGGGAGACTGCAGGGGTGCAGGGGCACCTGCCTGCCTGCCTGCAGCGCCCTGGCCTCCACTCTCTCCCCTCTGTTGCTCCCTGAGCCCCCAGAGGATTCCCAGCATCTGTCACCTGCTCTAAGCCATCCATCGACTCTGCAGCCACAGTGTTATTAGAAAACTGGACAAGAGATCCAGGTACCTTCTGTTCAGCTTACCCTGCAGTGTAAGCTCCTTGCTGTGGCCCACTGTGGGGGCTGGCACTGCCCACCTGCCTGGCCCCAGCTCCCACTGCTCTCCCCAGCATCCCCACTGGGCAGCCGTGCTGTTCTCTCTGCGCTTAGGATGCTCCCCTTCCTCTGGTCCCAAGGCACTTCTGAGTGTTTCCATCACTCCCAGTCATTAGGAGAATTCTTCCCCTCCCCTTCAGGTTTCAGTTCAATCCTAAAGTCCTGAGAAAGTCCCTGAGCCCTGGAACCCAACACTGTGTGTGCCAGATGCAGAGAAAGTGCTTGATAAACAAGGGTGGGAGAGGGAAAAGGAGGGAAGGGTAGAAAAGAAGGAAGGGGAGGAGGAAGGAAAGAGATTTCCAATTATCCTCACATAAGCATATTCATTGCAGAAAGGAAAACAGTAACCACAACAAAGATCATCCATTATCTTGACCCGAGGTTTTTCCTTGGGAAAGACGCAGATGACCACAAATTAGGAGGCTGAAAACCATCAAGATGCCAAAAAGAAGAGGAGAGAGAGAGAAAGAACAGCAGAAAAGAGGAAGAAGGCCAAGAAACAGCACTCTGATAGCTAGACCACGTCTCCACCAGGCTCTCTTCTGATCAAACAGCTGTGGCCCAGGAGAGGAAGATTCAGGAAGGGACCCCACTGTCCTCAGACTCTGAAGTCCCCAGTCTTGGAATGGAGCAGGAGGTGGAGGCAAACGGTGAGAACATGATCTTCCTGCAGCCAAATCAATTTCACCCTAGGACCTCAGCTCTGTAGGAACCACAGGGTAAAACTGGGGCTGTGTCCAGGGAAAAATGGTTTGAGGTTTTGCCTTTATTTTTGTGGCCAGGGAATGGTGGGCTACCTCTAGAGAACAATCAACCCAGACAGAAGTAGAGTAGGCGGAAAAGAACAGCAGTGCTGAGGGAGACCATGGTTCAGAGGGAAGGGAAACAGAGTGAGAGGGCTGAATTAGAAAGGCTGACGCCCCTTGGAAGGGCCTCTTAGAGGAAACAAGAGAGGAGGATGAGGAGAAGTGGAGAAAAGTGAGCTGCGGGCAGAAAAAGGCTGCAGGAGTCTGGTGATGGTGATGATGGTGGTAACAATGGTGATGGAGGTGGTGGTGATGGTGGTGGTGGTGGTGATGGTGCTAATAATAGTGATGGTGCTGGTGGTGATAGTGGTAAGGATGGTGATGGTGGTGGCAGTAGTGATGGTGGTAACAATGGTGATGGTGGTGATGGTGGTGGTGATGGTGATGATGGTGGTGATGGTGCTGATAATAGTGGTGGTGGTGGTGACGGTGGTGATGATGATGGTGATGATGGTGGTGATGGTGCTGATAATAGTGATGGTGGTAGTGGTGGTGGTGACGGTGGTGGTGGTGGTGATGATAACAGTGATGGTGCTGGTGGTGATGGTGGTGGTGGTGGTGATGGTGCTGGTGGTGCTGATAACAGTGATGGTGCTGGTGGTGATGGTGGTGGTGGTGGTGATGGTGCTGGTGGTGATGGTGATGGTAGTGGATGATGGTGCTAATAATAGTGATGGTGATAGTGGTAAGGATGGTGATGATGGTGGCAGTAGTGATGGTGGTAACAATGGTGATGGTGGTGATGGTGGTGGTGATGGTGATGATGGTGGTGATGGTGCTGATAATAGTGGTGGTGGTGGTGGTGGTGACGGTGGTGATGGTGGTGGTGATGATGGTGGTGATGGTGCTGATGATAATGATGGTGGTGGTAATAGTGATGGTGGTGGTAGTGATGATGGTGATGATGGCAGCAATGGTGCTGATGATGGTCACAATAGTGATGGTACTGGTGACTGCAGTGGTGATGATAGTGATGATAGTGATGGTGGTGATCATGGTCACAATGGTGATGGTGATGGTGACTGCAGTGGTGATGATAGTGATGGTGGTGATGATGGTGATCATGGTCACAATGGTGATGGTGATGGTGACTGCAGTGGTGATGATAGTGATGGTGGTGGTAGTGGTGATGATGGTGATGATGGTGCTGATGATAATGATGGTGGCGGCAGTAGTGATGGTGCTGGTAGTGGTGATGGCGGGGATGACAATAATAACACGAAGAGTTATCACATACCTAATTCAGGCCAGGCTCTGTGATTTGCCTGTATCATTTCATGTAATGCTCCCAACAACCAATGGGGCTCAAATGACCATCATCCCCATCATACTGCTTAGGAAAGCAAGCACAGAATCATAGTATGTCCTATACACCATCACACAGCTAATAGGTGGGAGAGCTAGAACTTACACCCAAGTTTGCTGGACTCCAGATTCCACACTCTTAGAAAATGACTGAGGACTAAGAAGGAGAAAAGAGAATGGAGCCTGCCCCAGCTGCCTTATTTTATATGATAACCTGTCCCTCCATTCCAGAGGGCACTGCCCACCCCCTTAGCCTGCTCCATGTTTTATTTAATCCACAGCACCTCTTCTCATACACTGCATAAGGTTCATGCTCATTAGGACAATAATCCATTGTCTGCACCCCGGCTCCCCACACTAGAAAGTAAACTTTATGGGGACACACACCTCAGCACGCATTTCTCGAGATCAGAAGAGCACCTGGCATAGAGTAACCAGGCAATCAATTTCGCTGAATGAGTGAATGGTGTTTTTTTTTTGGTTTCAGGTGTTTTTTTTGCCATGATAAGGAAAGGTTAAGCTATCCTGGCTCTGGGATCCTTTGATCTTGCTAAATGAATGAATGAGTATTCTTTGATTTCAGGCTAAGGCTGATCTAACAAGCTATGAGAAGAGAAAAATGAGTTAAGATTTCCTACTTTTGGGGCCCTTTGGACAATGGAAAATAAAGATATCCCTAAAACCCAAGGAGAAAACTAAGATTAGCATTAACATCTCTAAAATAAAGCTGTCTCCATCGTCTGAGAGAGGGGCAGAGAGAGAGAGAGGGAAAGAGAGAGAGAAAGAGAGAGAGAAAGAGAGAGAGAGAGAGAGAGAGACATTCTTGGCCAGGCACAAAGCAGTCTGCTGCCATATCCTTGGTCTCCATATGAGTTCCTCAGAACAACCTGTCTTCTGTCATTTAACAAACACGCATCCAGTCCCCACATCAGGCCAGAATTTTAAAGACCTGATTTCATTACTGCAGGAAACTCCAGCTCTGGGTTGAGCTGGGGCTATCAAGATGAACACTACCACCCTCAAGAAGTAAGAGTATGGTGGGAAAGATACTAGTTTATTCCTCAGTCTGGGATAACATTTTTAGTCAGAGTAAAGGGAAACCATCCAACTCCCAAGATGGTTAGAAGTTTTAAGGAACCAATCATTATTTTTGAGGGAAGAAGGTAATTTTAAACATGGAGGATACTTTGAGGATGGCTCACTGGTTCCCCCTGGTGGAGATTAATAGCAAGCGCATCACACAGCTTTTCAGCGGTAAGGAGGGGCTCAGCAGGTGTTCCAGTAGCCAAGGGCAAGTGGTCAGCTCAGTTTCCAGAGCCCAGGAAAGGCCTCATAGAGAACCAGGCTTTGCATTGGGCCTGGGGAAGAGCAGGGATTCGCCAGAAGGACAAAAGGAAAGAAAAGTCTAAGTAGAGGGATGCGAGTACCAAAATGTGAAATCCAAGCCTCATCTAGAAAACTCTAAGTAATTCATGGATTTACCAGATATTTAGGGCTTGAAGAGAAAATGTGAATGGTAAGACTTCAAGTAGGAGCCAAAACCCTGAGATGTTCTGCAATCCATGAGGAGGACTGTGTTCTTTAAGCCACTGGTAAGTTTTCATAGACTGCTTGAGCTCAGGAGTTCGAGACCAGCAGGAGCAACATGACCAACACTCCATCTCTACAAAAAATATGAAAAAAATTGCCAGGCATGGTGGCACATGCCTGCAGTCCTAGCTACCCAGGAGGCTGAGTAGGGGATCACTTGAGCCCAGGAGGTAGAAGTTGCAGTGAGCCAAGATTATGCCACTACACTCCAGCCTGGGCAACAGATCAAGACCCCATCTCAAAAAAATACATCTGTATTGAACTACTATTATGTGCTAGATAATGACCTTCACCCTGGGAATCAAATAGTGCACAGAAACAAGTATGATCCCTGCCCTCATCCAGCTTACAGTCTACTGGAAGAGAGAGGCATTCATTCAAAAAACAAATCGTGGCCATGCCTGTAATCCCGTCACTTTGGGAGGCTGAGGCAGGCGGATCACCTGAGGTTAGGAGTTCAAGATCAGCCTGGCCAACATGGTGAAACCCCATCTCTACTAAAAACACAAAAATTAGCCAGGTGTGGTGGCACGTGTCCCAGCTACTTGGGACGCTGAGGCAGGAGAATCGCTTGAACCTGGGAGGTGGAGGTTGCAGTGAGCTAAGATTGCACTACTGTACTCCAGCCTGGGCAACAGAGTTAGACTCTGTCTCAAAAAATAAACAAAAAAAAAAATCGCTCCCCAAGAAAGGTAAGTATTAAAATGTTTTAAGTGGCACCATTGCCTGCAGGAACAGCATGGGTGAAGTTCAGTGTTGAGGATCAGAGCTGGGTACTCAATCCTTTACTAAGAAGTCTGAATTGAGCTGACCTCAGCACTAAGTGTTGTAGGAATTGGGTAAAAATGGAGCACTTGGTCATTGCTTTCAAGGTCCTGGTGGCCCTAAGGCTGGCATCTGAGACAGGACATGGAAGACTGAGTCCTGGCAGCCTGGGAAGAGTCCAGAGGGAGGCTTACGTGGAGGCAGGGGGATCAGTGAGATCAGCGTAGGTTCAAACCATAGAGAGGCGTGGAATGAAAGTGCTGGCTGACCAAGCATGGGTCGCATGCCTGTAATCCTAGCACTTTAGGGGGCCGAAGCAGGATGACTGCTTGAACCCAGGATTTTGAGACCAGCTTGGGCAACGACATGACGAAACCCTGTCTCTACAAAAATTAGCCAGGTGCGGTGGCGTGCATCTGTAGTCCCAGCTACTGGGGAGGCTTACGTGGGATAATTGCTTGAGGTCAGAAGGTCAAGGCTGCAGTGAGCTATGATCACACCACTGAACTCCAACCCAGGTGGCAAAGCAAGACCCTGTCTCAAAAAAACTTAAAAACTGGCAGGCCAGGCACAGTGGCTCATACCTGTAATCCCAGCAATTTGAGAGGTCAAGGTAGGTGGGTCACCTGAGGTCAGGAGTTTGAGTCCAGCCTGGTCAACATAGTAAAACCCCACCTCTACTAAAAATACAAAAGTATTAGCTGGCTATGGTGGCACATGCCTGTAGGCCCAGCCACTCAGGAGGCTGAGGCAAGAGAATCACTTGAACCCAGGAAGCGGAGGTTGCAGTGAGCCAAGATCACGCCACTGCACTCCAGCCTGGGAGACAGAGAGACACTCCATCTCAAAAAAACAAAAAAAAAAGAAAGAAAAAAGAAAGTGGCCATTACCAGCATCTGCAAGATGATATGGAATAGAACAGGAATGAATTTACAACATCTTCTTTCATCATGCATAGAAAGGAGGAGTATTTTTCATGAAACATGCTACAATTGTGTATATGTGGCCACGTGTGTGTGCGTGTGTGTGTACCTATGTGTGTGGGGGGTGTCACAATATAAATTATAGTTGTACCGTGCATCTGGATCAAAAAAAATTTGAAAAAGATCAGCGTACCAGACCTCTCATGGTCTCACACAGCCCAGGATGTCATGAAAACATAACTATTCTACCCCCGCCAAGGCTGACATAAATGCCTCTCTCACGCAAACTAGAATCTCACTTTACTTTTAAGGATGCTGCCAAACTCAGTAGTAACTCTGTGATGAGACTGTGAATTCTGAAATTCACATTCACCTGCCTCGGCCTCCCAAAGTGCTGGGATTACAGGAATAAGCCACTGCGTCCAGCACATCTAAATGATTTTTAAGTGTACAATTCAGTGGCATTAAGTACATTCGCATTGTGGTGCAGTCATCACCACCATATGTCTGCAGAACTCTTCATTTTGCAAAACAGAAACTCTGTATCCATTAAACACATTAACTCCCCATTCCCCTAGCCTCAAATGCTCACTGTCAGGCATGGTGGGGGCTTACATGGGTACTAACTTTCTGGAAAGCAATATGACAATGCTCGCTATAATTCTTAAAATATGTAATTTTTTTTTTTTTTTGAGACAGAGTCTCGCTCTGTTGCCCAGGCTGGAATGCAGTGGTGTGATCTCAGCTCACTGCAACCTCCACCTCCCAAGTTCAAGTGGTTCTCCTGCCTCAGCCTCCCAAGTAGCTGAGATTACAGGCATGGGCCACCACATCTGGCTAATTTTTTTGTATTTTCAGTAGAGACGGGTTTTCACTATGTTGGCCAGGCTGGTCTCGAATTCCTGACCTCAGGTGATCTGCCCACCTTGGCCTCCCAAAGTGCTGGGATTACAGGCATGAGACACTGCATCCGGCCAAAATATGTAAATGTTTTGCTGCAACACCATCTCTATGAATTTACTCTAAAGGAACAGACACAGGGGTCCCCAAAGATAATACTCAGGGGTATTCACAGCATCGTTGCTTATGATAGGAAAACTACGGCTCTAACCCAAATTTCCAAAACTGGGAGACTGGTTGAATAAATGGTGTCAGTATTCAGGCATTAAAAATAAGAAGTGAATGCATTTATTGACAAAGGAAGATGTTTAGGATATAACACTGTAATTTGGTGCAATTTTTTTTTGAGACAATATCTCTCTGTGTCCCAGGCTAGAGTTCAGTGGTACCATCTCAGCTCACTGTAGCCTCGACATCCAGGGCTCAAGCAATCCTCTCACCACAGCCTCCCAAATAGCTAGAACTACAGGTGCATGCCACCACATCCGGCTAATTTTTTTTTTTTTTTCGGTAGAGGTAGAGTCTCGTTATGTTGCCTGAGCTGGTCTCAAACTCCTGGGTTCAAGCGATCCTCCCACCTTGGCCTCCCAAGGTGCTGGGATTACAGGTGTGAGCCACCATGCCTGGCCTCCAATTTTTTTTTAAGAGAGAAAACTGCCACCTGCTTCTCACTGTGGGTAAAGAGAGAAAGTCACCTTTGGAGCAGATTTTTATGTACTGAGTGACTGAGAGGCCCTCCCTGTCAACCACACTCATGTTAGGTGACTCAGTACCATTGTGCTAGAGGTAAAGAATAACATGACCTTTACAGCTCTTCAGTTCAGGAGCAATTTTGCTACCTTGGGAACATTTTGAAATATCTGGGGATATTTGACTTGGAGTCGGGGGATGTTACTGGTATCTCTTGGGCAAAGATCAGGGATGCTTCCAACCAAACATCCTTCAATGTATCAGACAGCCCCCAGTGCATGATCCATCCCCTACTTTTTGAGACAGGACCTTGCTCTGTCACCCAGGCAGGAGTGCAGCAGTGCGATCATGGTTCACTGCAGCCTCCGTGTCCCAGGCTCAAGCGATCCTCCAGCCTCAGCCTCCTGGGTAGCTGGGACTACAGGCATGTGCCACTACACATGGCAAATTTTTTTGGTATTTTTTTGTAGAGAGAGGGTTTCACCATGTTTCCCAGGCTGGTCTGGAATTCCTAAGCTCAAGAGAGCCACCTGCCTTGGCCTCCCAAAGTGCTGGGCTTACAGGCGTGAATCAGTGTGCCAGGTCACATGATCCCTTCTGATGATGACTGTGCCCCAAATCAGGCTCTGCCAGCAAGAAAAAATGCAAAAGGGCACACATGGAAGACTGGGCCAATGACCTGTTTCAAATATGTTCCGTGTTGTTCACCGCTGCCTCCTCAGCCCTGCTGGCACCCCATAGCCACTCAGATTAGAAGACTTCTCCGGGTCTAGCGCAATACTCAACAAATGTTTGTTGAATATTTCAGGTTGAATCAAGCAAAGGCATTCGTGAGCCTCCACCTGACTCTGCCAGATTGATGCTCAACAGTGACACCTTGTGGTGGGAACTGAAACCACCGTGCTGACGGCCACTGACACCGTGGCTGGTGTTTGCAGAGCCGCTCCCTTGGGATGGACCCGCCCCAGAATTTGCAGGAAAATCATGAGGCTAGAGAGAAGCAGGAAGCCTCAGGAAGAGGATATTTGCTGTTCTGCTAATAAAGACAAACAGGTATCTGAGCAATTAATGGAAAAGATACAGGAGGGATGACAATATAGTTGGCCCCCAAACTGATACAAGTTACAGAGGTTATTTTATTAGGCAAAAAAATAAAAAATAAAAATAAAAAAATTTTAAGGAATAAGTGTGGACAATTCTAATTCTATTTTTTTAAAGTACACATATACCCATTTGTCAGGAAAAATTATACCAAAATGACAACAGCAGTTACCTAGAGGGTGGGGCTTAGGGTAATTTTTTTAATCAGCTTTCTGGTTTATGTCACAATGAATGCATATTAATTAAGTTAAAAAAATAGAAGCTAGACATTGACCCAAAACGCAAAGGCAATTCAGCATATCTAAAGTAAAAAGACCCTGGTCTCCTATGCCTACTCACTATTTTCATATCTGGACTCTTAATTTTCCAGAACCAGCTACTCTAAACCTCAGTAGATCTTCCTTGGGCAAGAGTTCAAATCCAAGAGCTGCCCGTGTCTTCTGGCCTCCAAATCCCAGGCCCATGCTGCCTTCCTGTGAGCTGGATCTGCTCCTCAGGGTTGACGCTACCTCGTCCCAGCCTGCAGTGGCAGGCATGGAATGCCGAGGGACCGTGGCAACTGTGCTGGGGACAAGTCTCCATCCACACCCCCGACCCCAGGGCCTGCTCACCTGACATGTGGACATTCCTGAGGCAGGAGAGGGAGGCGTTGAGGCGGGCACATTCCTCCCGGTTGGCTCCGTATTTCTCGACGGTCGCGCACACCTGCTCATCCGACATCTCCAAGAGGTCCTCCAGGCTTAGCTGGCCAGGGGAGATTTCCTAGGTGAAGGGAGAAAGGATTGTCAACCGTGGGGCAGGAGTAGCGACTCCGCCTCCACGCTGCCCTCTAGTGGTGCCTAGAGAAGAACACGCCACTGTGTAAATGCTTTGTACGACAGTGGGGTCTCTGAATCTTGGGTTTGCCACTCATTAGCTAGATGACCTCTGACCGGTCGCTCAACCTCTCTGGGCCTCAGTTTACCTATCTATAAAGTGGGAATCCTAAGCGCCCATACTTGGCAAGGTAGCGCAGGTGCCTGGTGCTATTATAATTGCTACCCTGTATGGCATCAGCACTTTGCCTGTCTTTCCATCCAGCTTCCGCATGTTTAGAAGGCAGGACCCCATGCATGGGTTTTAGTGCCTCCTGCTCTGCAGGGACTCATCTAAAATCCCAGCACAGACTCAGAGCAAGCACAGTACAATGCAGATGGCCTGGTGGCTGGGCCCCACTCTCTCCTACCTCTCTTCTCTGGCTGCAGGGTCTAGGGCTCACACTGGTCTTCAGAAACCCTAATGGGAAAGGGGCTGAAAGTGCTCCATGCTGCAAATGAAACTAGGCCATTTTTGAGCGCCACAGGGCATGGCTTTGCATCCTAAGGCAAAGTGGAAGCGCTGGAGTATAGCGTGGAGTGGGGAAAAGGAATCGAGAAAAGGTAGGCTTCCCAAATTAATGTGTGGGCATTAATTAATTAATGTCCTAATACGGACACACCTCAAAATTTGTCAAGCGTCTATATTTATGCATCTATATATGTATGTATATATGTCTTCTTTCCTCATGTAGAACTTAATATTCAACATTTTAACATATACTATCATTACTTAAATAAGGATTTATTTTTTATTTTTTATTTTTTATTTTTTAGAGTCTTGCTCTCGTCACCTAGGCTAGAGTACAATGGTGTGATCTTGGCTCCCTGCAACCTCTATCTCCCAGGTTCAAGTGATTCTCCTGCCTCCATGTAGCTGGGATTACAGGCACGCACCACCACACCTGGCTAATTTTTGTATTTTTAGTAGAGACAGGGGTTTCACCGTGTTGGCCAGGCTGCTCTTGAACTCCTGACCTCAGGCAATCCACCCACCTCAGCTTCCCAAAGTAAATAAGGGTTTTAAATATCTATGGATGGCCGGGTGCAGTGGCTCACGCTTGTAATTCCAACACTTTGGGAGACCAAGACGGGCAGATCACCTGAGGTCACGAGTTCAAGACCAGCCTGGCTAACATGATGAAACCCTGTCTCTACTAAAAATATAAAAATTAGCAGGGCATGGTGGCATGCCTGTAATCCCAGCTACTCGAGAGGCTGAGGAAGGAGAATTGCTTGAACCCACCTCCAACCTTGGGAGGTGGAGGTTGCAGTGAGCCAAAATTGCACCACTGCACTCCAGCCTGGGCGACAGTACGAAACTCTGTCTCAAAAAAAAAAAAAAGGATTATTTATATATCTCTATCTACATATGGTGATTCTAGGGCAGTATTGTGGAATACATCCGCCCTCTTACGGTCAGGTTTGTGTATTACAACAATATAAATCTCCCACATTAAACTGATAGCCAGAAAGAAGAAAACTCTCAGCACAAAAATTCTCTTCAAAAAAGTGAGCTATGAGCCAAAAGCCAAAACCCAATCAGTGCCTTGTCAACTCACCAGGGCAGGCAGTGGAGTCACTTAGAGGCTTTCTCAAATAGGGACACATTGCAGGTGAGTCCCTTTAAGAAGGGTGACGAACAAGGATCTGTTTCTGGTTATTATTTTTTTTAATAGAGACAGGGTCTCACTCTGTCACCCAGGCTGGGGTGCAGTGGCACCATCATATCTCACTGTAGCCTCAAACTCCTGGGTTCAAGCAACCCTCCCACCTCAGACTCCTGAATAGCTGGAACTACAGGCATGTGCCACCATGCCTAGCTAATTTTTAAATTTTTTAGAGAGATGGGATCTCACTGTGTTGTCCAGGTTGGTCTCGAATCCCTGGCCTCAAGTGATCCTCCCACCTCAGTTTCCCAAAGTGTTGAGATTACGGACATGAGCCACTGCACCCAGCCCAGGATCTGAAGGACAGAATGACTCATGTTTGGAGGGGATGATTTGCGACATAAAAGAATTCTCCTCTTTGCTTCAGGATTCACTTGTGCATTTTAATCTTATGATTTACATATGTATATATTTCAATTTACTCTAAAGTTTAAGATCACAAAAAAATCATAAAAGTAACATTTTTATAACATCAAAAATGGAGAAAGCCTTAACAAACCTGGGCCAAAAGAGCAGATGCACCTGTTTGATAATAATTGAAATAATAATAATAATAATAGCTGAAATGGATGGAACACTGTTTTAAGGTTTGCGATAGATTTCCTTTTAATATCACAAAAATAGGCACTTTTATCATCACCATTTACAGACTAGGACAGTAAAATTCAGAGAGGTTAGACCACTTGTCTAAGGTCACACAGCAGGTAATTGGTGGAGCCAGGATTCTAACCCAGATGTTTCACTTTGGAGCTTTCTCCATACTTTGGACCCTTCACAGAATGGGGACCTCTGGTGGACACATACCTGAACTGCAGACAGAGCAGAAACCCCCGCTCTTCTCCCGCCCACTCCCTGGGTGGTGATGCTCACTAAGGCAAGAACTGAAACTCAGGTACCTGCAGGCCAGGTAAATGTAAATAAGCAAATGGCTGCCAGACAGGAGCTCAGTTCAGCGTCGTCAACATATCTGATTTTGTAAGTGAAGCCAGAGATCTAGGCTTTTTAGGCAGACTCTTTTGGTTTTTAAGTATTGGCTCAAAATAAATGTCCCGACATCATATTAGCCAAACAACAAAAAAAAATGTCTGTATATCAGATCCACCAGTTTTCAACCCCTGGTCTGGACTCATTTCTGCCTTATTTGCCCCCACAAATGGCACTTGATAAATAAATGATCCCAAAGCCTCTGAAAAAAAAAATGCCCTGGGCCATACAAATAAAACACTGTCTATCCTTATACAGGACCATTCATTCTCAAGATATTTGCAAGAAACTGATCTGGGCTCTCTGGCCATCCTGGGAATGAAATAAGGAAATATGGAATTGTGCATGGTCTGATGTACATTTGCAAGATGGGGTGGGGTGAAGGCCTGGAGGAATGGTGGGGGTGATGTTGCAGCTAACTCGGGATTCTTAGATCTGGTAGGGCTGGGTGAGATTCTTGTCCCTGCAGCCAAGGTCTAAAAAAGACAGGAAGCAGGCCGGGCGCGGTGGCTCATGCCTGTAATCCCAGCACTTTGGGAGGCCGAGGTGGGCAGATCACAAGGTCAGGAGTTCGAGACCAGCCTGACCAACATGGTGAAACCCCATCTCTACTAAACATACAAAAATTAGCCTGCTGTGGTGGCAGGCGCCTGTAATCCCAGTTACTCAGGAGGCTGAGGCAGGAGAATCACTTGAACCTGGGAAGGGGAGATTGCAGTGAGCCAAGATCATGCCATTGCACTCCAGCCTGGGTGACAGAGAGAGACTCTGTCTCAAAGAAAAAAAAAAAAAAAGGAAGCCTCTTCAAGGCAGGAAGCAGGGAGTGCCTTGAGAGAGGACTCTCGGTTTCACTGACAGGGGGGTAACTCCTCTTCTGCCCACATCAGGGAGGCCCAAGCAACAGGAAAACAAGGCTAAGGCTAAGGCACAGTGCTTCCAACCTAAGGCCTTGCTGTCCATCCGGGCTGGACATGCTGCTAGCCTCATCCACTCACCATCTACACAAGTCACATAGCTCTGAGCCTGTTTTCCACTCTGTACAATGGGGATAACAGTCACACCTACTCAAAAGGTCATTGTGAGGAGGCTGAACGGTCTCAGCAGTTGAGATCCTAAGTGCAAAGCCCTTAGCGCAATGCCTGGCTTGACAGATGCAGTGGTGTCCGCTGGTTTTATATATTAGGTTTGGTTTTATTTATTAGGTTTGGCTTGGCCCCGTCACTGCATATGGGTCAGTCTCTGGGTCTCGCTATCCTTAAGATGTTAAGGACGTGGTCCAATCTTTAAGAGTGGACACGAGACGTCAGATGCTCACAACAGTAATAGGCTAGCATCTGCCGAGGGCTACTTGGTGCCAGACTACGAGCTGAACTTTTTTTTTTTTTTTTTTTGAGACAGAGTCTTGCTCTGTCACCCAGGCTGGAGTGCAGTGGCGTGATCCCAGCTCACTGCAGTGTCTCCTCCCGGGTTCAAGCAATTCCTCTGCCTCAGCCTCCCGAGTAGCTGGGACTACAGGTGTGCACCATCACACCCAGCTAACTTTTTTATTTTTAGTAGAGATGAGGTTTCGCCATGTTGGCTGGGCTGGTGTCAAACTCCTGACCCTCGAGTGATTCAACCACTTCAGCCTCCCAAAGTGCCAGGATTACAGGCATTAGCTACTGCGCCTAGTCTTTTTTCTTTCTTTCTTTTGAGACAGGGTCTCACTCTGTCACCCAGGCTGGAGTGCAGTGGCATGATCACGGCTCACTGTAGCTGCAACCTCCTGGGCTCAGCTGATCCTCCTGCCTCAGCCTCCCAAGTAGCTGGGACCACAGGCATGCACCACCACACCTGGCTAATTTTTGTATTTTTTGTAGAGATGGAGTTTCACCATGTTGCCCAGGCTGGTCCTGAACCCCTGTGCTCCAGCAATCGGCTGCTTTGGCATCCCAAAGTGCTGGGATTACAGGCATGAACCACTGTGCCCAGCTGAGTTGACATTTTATAAAAATCATCTCATTCTATAATGTCGGCTATATAAGAAGAGAGGACAATCATCATGCCCATTTCACAGATGAGAATATTAATGCTGAAAGACAGTATTGTCCAACATGGCAGCCATGGGCCCCATTAATTAATGTTAAATACAATTCAAAATTCAGTTCCTGACTCACATGTCCTCACCACAAGTGGCTATCACATCCAACAGCACAGATAGAAAATATTTCCATCATTTGACCAGGCGCGGTGGCTCATGCCTATAATCCCAGCACTTTGGGAGGCCGAGTTGGGCAGATCGCCTGAGGTCAGGAGTTCGAGACCAGACCAGCCTGGCCAACATGGCAAAACCCGTCTCTACTAAAAATACAAAAATGAACTGGGCGTGGTGGCACATGCCTGTAATCACAACTACTCAGGAAGCTGAGGCAGCAGAATCTCTTGAACCCAGGAGGTGGAGGTTGCAGTGAGCTGAGATTGGCACCACTGCACTCCAGCCTGCATGACGGGAGCGAGACTCCATTTCAAAAAAGAAAAAGAAAGTATTTCCATCATAGCAGAAAGTTCCACTGGACAGCACTGGACTAAGAAGTGAAGTGATTTGGCCAAGATGACTCTATTAATATGTGGCAGAGCTGAAGGGTTCTGGCTGACTCTGGAAGCACACTCTCGATGGCCCCATTCAGACAGCACCAGCGACCCTGAATGCTTTCATCCAGCACATGTTGATTGAGAGCCTGCTCTGTGCCAGAGACTGTGCTGGGCACAGCCAGAAACCTGTGTCCCAAGAGCAATCCAGGGGGCAGCTGCTGGCCAGTAAGGGGCAAGGGAACACAGGAACCCCAGGTCACCTCCAGGACTTCCTTGCGCACGTCAACGATCCGGAACCAGTGCCGCAGCTGGGGGAAGCCGTCCAGCTCGGCGTTGCGCTCCTGCAAGGCCACCTTCTTTTTGCAGGACAGCTGCCGGCTGAAGTACTTCACCAGCTTGCTCTGTGGAGACACAGACCAGGACAGAGGACACATCTCAGAGGTGCTGACACAAGGAAGAGAGGCCAGAATCCCCTACGAACCCCCAGCCTAAGCCCAGCCGACTCTGCATTTTAAAAACTGGTTCTGCCACAGTGAGACCCAGTTTGGCACCCATCTGTCCACCTCGTCAGTGAAGAGGTCAAGCAGGAGGCTCTAGCATCTTGCTTGGGGTTGGGGGAGGTGGCACACTTTGGCACCAATTCAGTAGAGGGCGTTTTGATTGCATCCATGGACGCCTGAATTGCATACACCCTTTGGGTTTTTTTTTTGTTTTCTTTTGTTTTGAATGCAGTTTCACTCTTTCACCCAGCCCGGAGTGCAGTGGCGTAATCTTGGCTCACTGCAAACTCCACCTCCCAAGTTCAAGCAATTCTCCCACCTTAGCCTCATGAGTAGCTGGAATTACAGGCACGTACCACCACGCACAGCTAATTTTTGTATTTGTAGTAGAGATGGAGTTTCACCACATTGGCCAGACTGGTCTTGAACTCATGACCTCAGATGATCCACCCACCTCAGCCTCTCAAAGTGCTGGGATTACAGGCGTGAGCCACCACACCCAGCCCACACACGTCCTTTGATCCAATAATTCCACTTGCAGGAATTCCTCCTCTGATAGACACCCATCCTGCGCAGAATGACTATTCAAGCCTACCTCCTTAGAGTTCTGTTTGCAATAGCAAAGGACTGCAAGCATTCTGAGAGCCCGTCAGTAGGAGACTCATTACATAAACAACGCTACAGCCGCACAAAGAAACTTACGCAGCTCTAAAACCAAACCACGAAGCATGCGCTGTACTGACACAGAACGGTCTCCAGGGTACGCTGATAAATAAAAATAAATACTCTCCCATTCACAGGGAAAACGTTTCCCTGTATATATCTTTGTAAATGTAGAAATTCTGTCCACGGGGACCTCCAATTCTTTAGGGGAGGGAAGAGGAAGGGTTGGAAAAAAGGGTGTGGGAAAACTTTTTATTTAAACTCGTTTGTGCTATTTGAATTTTAAGTCCTACAAGAGCATTCAAAAATTAACTCTTTTAAAATGAGATAGACCTGAACCCAGGCTTCTGGAGGGAAGCCTCCAGAGACATGAGAAAAAGTTTTTTATGGCTGGTTTTGTAAAAACTCACATTATTAGCCAATGGAAGGCAATACTTGCGTGTCCAAGCAGGGAAAACGATTTGGAAGAATAAGCTCCAGGCTTCTGACTTGAGTTAAGTACTTCTTTATACACATTTTTTGCATGCATTCAGTAGTTACCTGAGGTATAATATATTATCATCTTTTTTTTTTTTTTTAACAGACAAGGTCTCACTCTGTTGCCCAGGCTGGAGTGCAGTGGTGTAATCAGAGCTCACTGTAGCCTCGAACTCCCTGGCTCAAGAGATCCTCCTGCCTCAGCCGCCCGAGTAGCTAGGATGACAGGTGAGTGCCACCAAACCCGGCCTATATTATCATCTTTGTAATTTAAAATGTATTTAATAAAGATAATTAAATAAAACAAAATTAGAATTCGGTATGGAGATGTCTGTGGCATTTCAAAACACAATCGACCACTTACCAAGAACAAAGTCTGAATTCTAGGATCAGAAATTCAGAGGGACAGGTGCCATGGTTCACACTTGTAACCCCAGCCGTTGTGGAGGCCCAGGCGGGAGGATTGCTTGAGCCCAGGAGTTTGAGACCAGCCTAGGCAATACGGTTAAATCCTGTCTTTACCAAAAAAAAAAAAAAAAAAAAAGTCCTCATTGAGGAGGTTGAGGTGGGAGAATCGCCCAAGCCCAGGAGGTGGAGGCTACAGTGAGCCATGATCACGCCATGCACTCAAGGCTAGCTGCAGAGTGAGACCCTCACTCAGAACAAAACTAAACTAAACTTGGAGCCTGGGATGGTCGTCATGGGCTTTTGTTGCTTTTGCTACCTGGTCTCCATTTCCCTTTTTACTGAAAGGAACATGTCAACTTTCTTTCAAGGAGCCTCCTTCTTTGACCCGCAGTCCATGTGGCAGAGGTGAAGCTGTTCCCATCGCATCACCCTACCCCAGCTGCAGGGTGGGCACGTGACCCAGGCCCTGCCAAACGTCCGTATTTGGGTCAAGAACAACAAAGGATCCAGCTGGGCCACTGAGAACCCACCAGGACCTCTTCTGAGCTCAGGACATAGACTTTCCTCCCCGCCAGGGTTGCCAGGTGGTGTCATGGAAGACAGGAGCTGCCTAGGCCATTGTCCCTGCTGCCATCTGGGAGCCTCCTGACACTGAAGCCCATTTGGAAGACAGCAGGGCCAAGAGATGGAGTCACGTTCCCAGCCACACCCATCATGTCAGCCCCAGCAGTGAGCATAGAAACCAGATATCCTTGGACTCTGAAGTGATGTGCACCAATAAATTCTCTTCTTTTGCTTAAGCTTCTTTTGCTTAAGGTTTCTGTCGCTAAAGCCTCCTGACTCATAGGGAAATCAAAGAACATGGAGCCCACCTCCTTGAGGGAGTCTTGGCATCCCTGGTATATGGGTTTCCTGTGGCTGCTGTATTGAATAACCACATATTAAGTGGCTAAAAACAACACAAACACACTGATCTTGCAGTTCTGGAGATCAAAAGTCCTAGATCAGGCTCACGGGGCTGAAGTCAAGGCGTCTACAGGGCTGGTTCCCCCCAGAGGCTCCAGGCAAGAATCAGTTTCCTGTCCTTTTCAGTGATCAGAGGCTGCCCACATGCGTTGGCTTCTGGCCCCCTCCCCACATCACTCCAACCTCTTCCTCCATCACCACATGTCCTGCTACTGCCTCTTACCGTCCTGCTTTCCTCTTATACAGACCCTTGCAATGAAATGGGGGCCCACCCAGACAACCCAGGACAATCTCCCCATCTCAAGATCCTTAGCTTATATCTGCAAAGTCCTTTTTGCCGTGTATGGCCATATAGTCACAACTTCTGGGGATCAGGAGGTGGAAATGACTGGGGGACTGTTATTCAGCCCACCATAACTGTGCAATTACCTAGGCAGGTGGTTCAACTCTACCTGGCTTGCAAAATATTTACTGAACCCCTGCCATGGGGCAAGAATGTACCAGGGTGGTGAGATTCAGATAAGGAATCAGAGATGACTCTGAGGCCCTCAGGGCTGGGGTGCAGTAGCAGAGAAAGATGAGCAAGCCGATCAGTGCTGGTGAGGGTTAAAGGTCATGACTAAAGGTCACAAAAGTACACAATAGGCCTGGGAGATAAAACCAGCTCCTGGGTAGACTCTCACCATGAACATATATTTTAGGCCTACTCAGTACTTGCTGTTTATTAGAATTAGCTGATAACTTTAAAAAAAATAAGAATATTTCACATATAGCAGGCACAGTGGCTCACACCTATAATCCCGGCACTTTGGGAGGTCAAGAAGGGAGGATCACTGGAGCCCAAGAGTATAAGACCAGCCTGGGCAACATGGCAAAACCCCATCTCTACGAAAAAATTTTAAAAATTAGCCAGGCATGGTGGCACATGCCTGTAGTCCTAGCTACTCAGGGGGCTCAGGTGAGAGGACCAGTTGAGCCCAGAAGGAAGAGGCTGTGGTGAGCCATGATCGAGCCGCTGCACTCCAGCCTGGGGTGACACAGCAAGACCCTGTCTCCAAAAAAAAAAAAAATTCACATAAAATCCTAATTTCTAGCTTCTCTTGAAGAATCTGCTAATCTGGTCACATGAGCCTAAGTCCCAGGCTGGAAAGCCTGCAATGATCAAGAACAGCCAGTGCTCCCTTAGATGGGGAGTGTACCATTAGCTAACCACAGTCCTTACCACTCCCTATTGTAGCCCTGCCTCTGAGGCCAGGTGTGACCTGCCACTTATCAAAAACTTGTACTGGCCAGGGGCTTATGCACTGGCCAGTGGCTTATGCCTGCAATCCCAGCACTTTGGGAGGCTGAGGCAGGCAGATCACTTGAGGCCAGGAGTTCGAGACCAGCCAGGCCAACAAAGCGAAAGCCCATCTCTACTAAAAATACAAAAATCACTTGGGCGTGGTGGCACACACCTGTAATTCTAGCTACTCAGAAGGTTGAGACAGGAGAATTGCTTGAACCCAGGAGGCAGAGGTTGCAGTGAGCCAAGATGGCGTCACTGCACTCCAGCCTGGGTGAAAGAACAAGACTCTGCCTTAAAGAGAAGAGAAGAGAGGAAAGGAGGGGAGGGGAGGGGAGGGGAGAGAAGAGGGAGATGGAAGGAAGGAAGGAAGGAAGGAAGGAAGGAAGGAGAAAAGAAAGAAAGGCAGACAGAGGGGGGAGGAAGGAAGGAGAGAGCGAGCGAGAGAATGAGAAAGAAGGAAGGAAGGAAAGAAAGAAAAGAAAAGGAAAAGAAAAGAAAAGAAAGAAAGAGGCAGACAGAGAGAGGAAGGAAGGAAGGAGCCAAATTCCCCTCTGTTAAGTGTGGGCTAGACTTCAGGACAAATACAAAATGGCAGAAGTAGCAAAGTACAGCTTTAGAGACTGGGTCATAAAAGGCACTGCAGCTTCTTTGTTCATCCTCTCTTGGATCACTCCCTCTGGGAAAAGTCAGCGGCCATGTCATAAGGACACTCAATCAGCTTATGGAAAGACCCATGTAGTGAGGAACCCTGTGAAAGGATCTTCCAACCCCGGACGAGCCTTCAGATGACTACAGCCCAGTCGACATCTTGACTGCAATCTCGCTAAATATCCGGAGCCACAACCTCCCAGCTAAGCTGCTCCTACAATTTTCACCCACATAAACTGAGATAATAAATGACTTTATTTTGAGCTACTGAGTTTTAGGGTGATTTGTTAAAATGGCAATGGATAACTACAGTTGACTCTTGAACAACATTGGCTGGAACTGTGCAAGTCCACTTATACATGGATTTTCTTCTGCCTCTGAGACACCAAGACCAACCTCTCTTCTTGCTCCTTCTTCTCAGCCTACTCAATGTGAAGATGGTAACAATGAAAACCTTTATGATGATCCACTTCCACTTAATGAATAGTAAATATATTTTTTCTTATGATTTTCTTAATAACATTTTCTTTTCTCTACTTTATGGTGAGAATACAGTATAATACACATAACATACAAAATATGTATTAATTGACCATTTATGCTATTGGTAAGGCTTCTGGTCAACAGTAGGTTATGAGTAGTTGAGTTTTGGGGGAACCAAAGGTTAACTACTAGCAAATTTTCAAGCGCAGATGGGGTTGGCACTCCTAACCCCTACATTGCTCGAGAGTTATCTCTAATGCAAAGGGTCCGATCTCATCCAAACTTACAATAAGCAAAAAGAGAATAAAGAACAAAATAACATGTCTTCAGACAATGAAAGCACACCGAGAAAATATGCTCACAAGGCAGAAAACCATAACCTGTATTTCAAAACTCTGTAAAAGGCATTAAGAAAATGACATGAGAGCTAAAACAAATAACTTAAATCAGAATTTAAAAATCTCAAAAATGAGGTATCAGAATTCAGGAAAGGATTCAGGAAAGCATAAACAAGTGAAAAGAAGGAAAACTGTTTATAAATCAGAAATAAACCAGGGCTGGGTGTCGTGTCCACACCTGTAATACCTGTGTTTTGGGAGGCCAAGGCAGGAGGATCTCTTGAGCCTGGACTTTCAGACCAGCCTGGACAACATGGTGAAATCCTATCTCTACAAAAGATTAAAAAATTAGCTGGGAATGGTGGTGTATAACTATAGTCCTAGCTCAGGAGGCTGAGGCAGGAGGATTGCCTTTTTTTTTTTTTTTTTTTTTTTTTTTGAGACAGAGTCTCATTCTATCACCTAGGCTGGAGTCCAGTGGCATGATCTCACTGTAAGTTCACTGTAGCCTCTTCCGCCCTAGTTCAAGTGATTCTTGTGCCTCAGCCTCCCCAGTAGTTGGGATTACAGGTGTGAGCCACCATGCCCAGCTAATTTTTGTATTTTTAGTAGAGACAGGGTTTCACCATGTTGGCCAGGCTGGTTAGAACTCCTGGCCTTAAGTGATCCACCAGCCTGGGCCTCCCAAAGTGCTGGGATTATAGGCATGAGCCACTGTGCCTGGCTACAAATACCTGAGCCCGGGAGGTCAGGGCTGCAGTGAACTATGATCATGCCACTGCACCGGGTCTCAAGAAAAGGAGAGAAGAGAAAGGAGAAGAAAGAGAGGAGAGGAGAAAGAGAAGAGAGGGGAGCGGGGAGAGGAGGGGAGAGGAGAGAGGATGGGAGGGGGCTGGGGAGGGGAAGGGAAAGGAAGAGGAGGGGAAGGGCGAGGGGAAGTGGGGGAGGAGGAGGGGAAAAGGAGGGAAAGGGGGAGGGGAAAAGGAAGGGGAAAGGGAAGCAGAGGGGAGGGAACAGGAGGGGAAGGGAGGGGAGGAGAAGGGAGAGGAGATGAGGGGAGGGAAAGGGAGAGGAGAGGAGGGGAGGAGAGGAGAGGGGAAGGGAGGGGGAGGAAGGGGAGGAGAGGAGAGAGGGGAGGGCAGGGGAGGCGAGATGGTGCATGCCTGTAGTTCCAGCTACTCAGGAGGCTGAGGCAGGAGAATCTTTGGAACCCAGGAGGTAGAGGCTGCAGTGAGCCAAGATCACACCACTGCACTCCGGCCTGGGCAACAGAGCAAGACTTCATCTCAAAAAAAAGAAAACAATAAAAATAAAAGTACCATTACTGAGCACTTCCCCCATGTGCCAGGCCCATGCTGAAGGTTACACATGCATTATTTCAATATATCCTTACGTTCCCAGGAACTAGGCACTATTCACATCTACATTTTGCCAAAGAAGAAACTAGGCACAGAGAAATTAAGTCGTTCTTTCACAATCACACAGCTAGTAGGTGCAAAGCCAAGATTTAAACCCAGCCTAATTCAAACACTCCAAAGTTACAGAAAGGATAACCTGATTTTACTTTAATTATTTAATAAATACGTGCATACACTTTTTTTTGAGACAAAGTCTCACTCTGTCGCCCAGACTAGAGTGCAGTGGCATGACCTTAGCTCACTGCAACCTCTGCCTTTCAGGTTCAAGGGATTCTCCTGCCTCAGCCTCTGGAGTAGATGGGACTGTAAGTGCGTGTCACCACACTCAGCTAATTTTTGTATTTTCAGTAGAGACGGTGTTTTGCCACGTTGGCCAGGCTGGTCTCAAATTCTTGACCTCAAGTGATTCTCCCACTTTGGCCTCCCAAAGTGCTGGGATTACTTCCTTGAATCCCCATATATTTTGCTTGTAAGAAAATTAGAAAATTTCAGGCCATGCGCAGTGGCTCACACCTATAATCCCAGCACTTTCGGAGGCCAAGGCAGGGGATCACCTGAGGTCAGGAGTTCAAGATCAGCCTGGCCAACATAGTGAAACCTCGTCTCTACTACAAATACAAAAATTAGCTGGGCGAGGTGGCAAGCATCTATAATCCCAGCTACTCAGGAGGCTGAAGTAGGAGAATTGCTTGAACCCAGGAGACAGAGGTTGCAGTGAGCCAAGATCGCACCATTGCACTCCAGCCTGGGTAACGAGAGTGAAACTCTGTCTTGGAAAGGGGAAAAAAAAGAAAGAAAGAAACTTTGACCACTCCCAGGAATACAGAGCCTTATCCCTGGAGGTAAAGGAGGTAATCACTGAGACTAGTTAGGTGCTTGTCATTCTAGAAGACCTTGATCTGTGAATTTTCACAAATACATACATATCTGTTGAAACTCTGCAACGTGGCTCTATGCGTAAGATTTCCCTGTTCCTCTCATATAGATGGTATCATGCAGCATGCACTTTTGTGCACTTGCTTTTTTCACTCAGTAGTAAGCCCTGAGGGTCTTTCCACGTTAGGTCGTACAGATCTGCCTTGTTCTTTATAATCTTCTGCATGAAGGATTCCTTTGATACCTGGGTGAAAAGCCCATGATGTGAGCAGTTCTGTGATGTCTGCTGGGGATGTCTTTGTCAACGACAATAAAGCGTTCTCAGGAATAACAGCCACCATCACAGCTGCCATGCACTAAACACTGACCGAGTGTGCCTGGCATCGTGAGCCAGGGGCTTTGAATGTGTTTCTTCCTTTTTAATCCATGCGACCATGCTAGCTGTGAGGCTGGTACTTTGAGCCCATTCTATGAACGGGTAGACTGAGACTTCAACAGGCTAAATCATTTTCCCAGATCCACAGAGCTATTGAAGTGGGAGTGCCAGGGTGTGATCCCAAAGCTCCGTCTCTTTACCAGGACACTACACTAGGAACAACAGTGCCCTCCCACAGACCCGGAAGCGGAACCCCTCAGGGGCAGAGAAAGGGGCTTACTCATCCTAGGAAGCCTTCTAAGTAAATTCCCGAATTCTAGCTCTGAGGTTTGGGCAAGTCACTTCAGCTTTCCGAGCCTCCACTTTCTCATCTGTAAAATAGGTGTATTTCGTGTTTCCTCGCAGGCCTGCCGAGGTATTACATAAGATATTCTCAGCTGGATGTGGTAGCCCATGCCTGTATTCCCAGCACTTTGGGAGGCTGAGACGAGTAGATCACCTGAGGTCAGGAGTTCAAGACCAGCCTGGCCAACATGGTGAAACCCCGTCTCTACTAAAAATACAAAATTAGCCGGGTGTGGAAGCACACACCTGTAGTCCCAGCTACTCAGGAGGCTGAGACAGGAGACTGACTTGGACTCAGGAGGCGGAGGCTGCAGTGAGCCGAGATCGCGCCACTGCATTCCAGCCTGGACAAGACAGAGCAAGACACTGTCTCAAAAAAAATTTTTTTTTTGAAAGGAAGAAAAGATATTCTCTGTGCAGAAGGTGCCCCATACACCCAGGTCCTACTTGTTGAAAGGGGACGTGGATTCTGGGAGGTGTTTCTCAGATCACCCAGAGACTGAGATCCTGCACTTTCCAAGGAGTTAGAACCAAGGGTTCTCCAACTATAACACATTAGGAATGGGAGGAGTGAGCTTAGGAAGCAGATGGAGTGAAGGAGACAGATGGGGACAGTGGCCGCGAGTTTCAGCCTTGTCCTTGAGGCAAAGGGGAGCGAGAATCATCTTAGGGGATGAGAGTGTACTGGGCTGAACAGGGAAAACCCCAGAAAATTGCCCAGAGTGTGAAGCTGCGCTGAGCAGAGATCAAGCAGTGCTTCCCAAACAGGGACCTGGGAAAGGGCAGCTCTTACTCCTGGTTTCCCAGGACGGACGCCACAGAATAACCCTGGCTGTCAGTTAACAGGGATTTGCTTCGAGCCAAACGCTGGAATGAGCACATTTTAGGAATTACCTTTCCTTTTCCACAACGATGGAGGATTGTGATACGGTTCCAATCATCACCCCACTGTACAAAGAAAGAAATGGAGACCCAGAAATGTCAAATAACTTGCCCAAGGTCATCAAGCTGCTAAGTGGATAAACTGGGCTGTGAACGCAAGTCTAACAAACTCTTATTAATTGACACACAAAGAATGTCATGCCAGGCCAGGCGTGGTGGCTCACGTCTGTAGGCCCAGCACTTTGGGAGGCTGAGGCAGGTGGATTACTTGAGGTCAGGAGTTTAAGAACAGCCTGAACTACATGGTGAAACGTTGTCTCTACTAAAAATACAAAAAATAGTCGGACGTGGTGGTGTATGCCGGTAATCCCATTTACTCAGGAGGCTGAGGCACAAGAATTGTTTGACCCAGGAGGCAGAGGTTGCAGTAAACCAGGAAATGGAGATCGCACCACTGCACTCCAGCCTGGGCAACAGAGTGAGACCCTGTCTCAAAATAAAAATAAAAATAAAAAAAGAATGTCATGTCAGATGAATCCACATAGCAGTCAAAACAAAAGGTATAATATAACCCTAGTTTCTGAATGAAAAATGCATTCAGAATGCAAATACACACACACACACACACACACACACATGCACACACACACGCATACACAGAGAAGAGAAAAAAGTTAGCAACTGCCCCTTTCATTATGATAGGTGAAATTTATTTTCTCATTTTTTTTTAAGAGAGGGCATCTTGCTATGTTGCCTAGCTGGTCTCAAACTCCTGGCTTCAAGCAATCCTCCTGCCTCAACCTCCTGAATAGCTGGGATTACAGGCACAAGCCCATTTATTTTTCTATAAACCTGAATTACCTATATGATAGTAAGCTACAAATCACATGAAAATCAGACATTTGCCAATCGTAAAGACACGTAGGCCATCCTTAATGTCAGCCACCTCATTAAGTAAGTATGCCAGGCATTAAATAAATATGCCAGGCATTCTGCTAAGTACTTGATACATTATTTCACTGAATCATCAAAATAGCCTCAATAGTAACTCCATCCTATTTACAAATGCGAAAACAGAGAACAATAGGATTTAAGCAGCTCTCCCAAGGTACTAGATAATTTCACATTATTCCCCCTTTCCTCAATTTCCAATGATAACCTTCATCTGAAGATGTCTGTTAAAAATCAAACATTGCTAATCGGGAGGCGGAGGCTGGAGGACCGCTCAAGGTCAGGAGTTCAAGACCAGCCTAGGCAACATAGCAGGACCCCCATCTCTACCAAAAATAAAAAAATTAGTCAAGCATGACGCTGTGCACATGTAGTCCCAGCTACTTGGGAGGTTGAGGCAAGAGGATTTCTTGAGCCCAGGAGTTCAAGGCTGCAGTGAGCCATGATCGTGCCACTGCAGTCCACAGGAAAACCAAAGCAAGACCCTCTCTCTAAAAAAAAAAAAAATATCAAATCAAATCAAATTTCTAGGCCCATCTCTTAGAAATTCTGATTCAATTAATCTGGACACAGCCCAGGAATCTGTGAAAACACCGAGGACTGCAATGATTCCAAGGAGGATGAGGCAAGCAGGAGAAACATTCCTCTACTGTCTGAAAGACTGGGTAATGAAAGTAGTTTCTGAGACAAGCTGAAGGATCCAGGTCCTTAGGCAATAAACACAGGGCAGAAACCCCATTCTAGAAGCCAGGGCACAGCACCCTCAACAATCAGTCCCTTCTCCAAGGGCCGCGGGTTCATTTGTGCAACAGGCTTGTTTTCCAAGCAGCTTCCAGAGCAGTCAGCACCTGTCCAGCCCTGAAGGGGCTCCCAGTGGGCAGGGAAGACAGATGTGCAAATGCAAATCACAAGGCCACATGGCAGGAGCCAGAACAGAAGGGCAGCCAGGGTTCAGTGCAGGCATCAAGGATGCCAAGTCAAAAGAGACGCCTTTTAAAAAGCCATGTTTCTGCCGGGTGCGGTGGCTCATGCCTGTAATCTCAGCACTTTGGGAGGCCGAGGCAAGCAGATCACCTAAGGTCAGGAGTTCAAGACCAGCCTGGCCAACATGGTGACACCCCATCTCTACTAAAAATACAAAAATTAGCTGGACATAGTGGCATGCCTGTAATCCTAGCTACTCTAGAGGCTGAGATGGGAGAATCGCTTGAACCTGGGAGACAGAGGTTGCAGTGAGCCAAGATTGCACCACTGCACTCCAGCCTGGGTGACAGAGCAAAACAAAACAAAACAACAACAACAACAACAACAAAAATCTGTCTCACGAAAACAAACAAAAAAAAGCCACGTTCCATATCATAGGATAATAATGGGAGCTCCACGTTCATTCTAAGAGAAGCAAGGCCTCGTTCATTCATTTAAAGATGTTTGAGTTGCTTTTTTTTTTTTTTTTTGATGGAGTCTCACTCTATTGCCTATGATGGAGTGCAGTGGCATGGCCTCGGCTCACTGCAACCTCCACCTGCTGGGTTCAAGCGATTCTCCCGCCTCAGCCTCCCTGGTAGCTAGGATTACAGGTGCGCGCCACTACACCTGGCTAATTTTTGTATTTTTAGTAGAGATGGAGTTTCACTATGTGGACCGGACTGGTCTTGAACTCCTGACCTCAAGTGATCCCCCCGTCTCAGCCTCCCAAAGTGCTGGGATTACAGGTGTGAGCCACGGTGCCTGGTGAGGTGCTTTCTAAATACAGACAGCAAGGGATACAAAAATCAACTATACACCACACCTGCCTTTAAGGCAGGCTATTTCAGGTAGGACCTGAAGACACCTGCCTTTTCTGTACCTTTGGATAAGTACAGAAATCAAGAGAGAACATTTAGACACTTTTGTGGCTATTTGATAGAGTATTCTTATGTCTGTTCAATCTAATTTTTTCAAAGTGAGCACTGGATGTTTTTTTTTTCCATTTCATTTCCCTCGTAAATCATCTTTATTCTATTTCACAGAAGTATTGGCTGCAAAATGTCGAAAAGATAAAGCTGGTTCTTCACCACAGAAGGCGTGAGAGGTACTGACCCTTCTACTCAGTGAATCAGGTATTCATCTTAATCTACCAACATCTCTAAATAAATTATTTTCCAGAATGGTTCCTCGAGTATCATGACAATGCTGAAGTGACTGTTATATATATTTTTTTAAGACAGAATCTCCCTTTGTCGCCCAGGCTGGAGTACAGTAGCACAATCTTGGCTCACTGCAACCTCCACCTCCCAGGTTTAAGCAATTCTCCACCTCAGCCTCCCAAGTAGCTGAGATTACAGGCATGAACCACTGCGCCCAGCCTAGATTTTTTTTTTAACTTGTTTTGAGACAGGGTCTCTCTCTGTTGCCCAGGCTAGAGTGCACAGTCATAGCTCACTGCAGCCTCAACCTCCTGAACTCAAGCAATCCTCCCACCTCAGCTTCCCAAGTAGCTAGGACTACAAGCGTGTAGTTCTAGCTAATTTTTTCTTTTTTTTTGTAGAGGTGGGGTCTCGCTATGTTGCCCAGGCTGGCCTCAAACTTCTGACCTCAAGCAATCCTCCTGCCTTGGTCTCCTTAAGTGCTGGATTTACAAGCAAGAGCCACAGTACCTGGCCCGATCGTGAATATCATTCTCTAGATGGGGAAACCAGGCCTTGGAATTGCTGGAACCGTGCCTGTGATCATACAGATAAAGCAGCACCGGGATGGTGATTTGAACTCAGGGCCTCTAGTTCCCAGTCCCGTGCACCATTAGAAAGGGGCCTTTGTATGGCTTCACCCTGCCAGGCAGCCTATTGATTTTTAGGTCGCCCTCAATTCAAGTCCATGCAGAGCTGAACTGAAAAAAAAAAAAAAGTTTCCATCTTCAAATAAAGAAACACAGGACTCCTGGAAATAGCATATCCAAGCCGAGCCCACCGTCTGACTCTGCACTGCCCAGGGGTAGAATACTGTCCCCTGAGCCTGGGGTTAGAGGGATCACAGGTTGCAGAAATCCGACAGAGCCAGAGCCCAGCAGTGTAATTTTCCATCTGCACACCAGGGGGCAGCCTGGCACCTTCCACGGCAGATGGAAAATTTTTCAGACTTTGGCCCATCGGCGCATCCGCAGCGCCTTATTACTGTACTCTGTATTAGCATGGCAGTAAATTTAGCAGCATAAACAAAAAAAAAAAAATTAAAAAGTCAAGACATGTGACAGAGCTAAAAATAATCGTGTCTGAAATCCCTAATGTGAAACAGGGAACTTTTCACTCCAAATCTAAACCCAAATCGAACCCAGAGACCTCTGGGCATGTCCCGGCCGTTGGGTTTGCTAGAGTCCCAAATCCTCACCCCTTAGATGCTTTTTTTTTTTTTTTTTTTTAAGAAGGAAAGCAGAGCCCGTGAAAGCTGAGTGGGAATCCAGGACATCCTGGAGGCCTTCTAGAGACCAGATCCTTGCAAGAACCATCCCTGGTGTAAACATCACAGCAGCACCAAGAGAAGGAGCTCCGCTCTCAGCCCATTTTACACACAAGGAAACTGAGGCTCAGGAATGTGACAGGGCTGGCCTTACAGTCACACAGACAAAGAGGCAGGCTCCAGAGTCCTCTGTGCCCCTCAGGACTGCCCATCAGCACCCCATAATGCTGCCTTCTCCCGAGAGGTTCAGATGAGCAGCAGAGAGCTCAGCATCCCAAACCTGGGGCTGCAGCCTTTGAATTCGCTTGTTCCCCCAGCCAGAGCTCTCTGTCAGTGGTAGGCATAAACGGCCTTTTCCATTTCTTCAGGTGTCACCTCTTCCCGACCTCCCTCAATGCCACCATCATGCTGCCCTGCTTTCCTTCTTTGGTGGCACTTTGCTACTTCACAAATCATCCTGTTTATTGGTTTCCATGGTCACGCCTCCCCCCACCCCCAACCACCACACACATCCATCGCGTCAGCTCAAGAGAGCACGGGCTTTGCCTGTCTTTTCCCCAGCATTCGGCTCTGTGCCTGGCATACAGTCGGCACTCAATACATTTTTCTTGGTCTTTCAATAAACCAACATCCTTGGAGGTTAAACACCAGGCCACTGAAAATAAATCCCAAGTCCTTTTCCAAGCGGGTGCAATGCACCTGCAGGACCAGGTCCCTGGCTGTGTTATTAAGGCTCTCAGGTGATCAGACCCCGTGTGGGTAATGAAATCGCTGCAGCCACAGCCAGCAGCCCTGATGCCTTCCCGCCGTTGCCAGGGTGACCATTGTCATAACATCCCTGGCGTTTGGTGGGCCCAGCTGACTGGGGAGAGAATTATTTGACTAGGAGCGTCTCAAGTAACCAGCCAATTTGCATCCACAGGAAAATCCCCTGCTGAGGGAGGGCTGGAGGTCTGGGAGAGGTGCCCTTCCTTCTCTCCCCCGCCCTGGATCCCAGTGAGAACCAGATCCCTGAGGCCAGGCAGAGGGTCCCAACAGTCTGGGGCAGTCCCCCAACAATGCTGGAACACAGGCAGCTGCCTCTGCAGGAAGGAAGAGCCCCCCTGTCCGCTGCCTCACTATTGCTGATGGATTTTCCTTTTCTCCACATTATTACTGCTAATGAGTATTACAAACAATAGAAAAAAGAGTTTATATATGTAATGAGCACTTACTAGACAGCAGGTCCAGTAGTAATGACTTCCTTACACGATCCTTATGATAATTTTAACATTTACACAACAACACATTATGTCATATTTATACTATGCATGTATACTGTATAATGTCATCATAGGTGTAGTCACAGATATCTCACAGGTGATAATTCACATATAACACATAAGATAATTTGAAATATGACAATATTTATATTATACAACATATACAGGTTGAGTATCCCTTATCCAAAATGCTTGGGATGAGACGTGTTTCAGATTTCAGATTTTTTTCAGGTTTTGAAATCTTTGCATTAAACATCATGAGAGATCTTGGGGATGGGATCCAAGTTTAAACACAAAATCCATTTGTGTTTCATACACACCTTATACATGTAGCCTGCAGGTAATGTTGTACAATATTTTCAATGCGTTTCATGAAATAAGTTTGTGTTAAGTTTTTAATGTGTGGAATTTTCCACTTGTGATGTCATGCCAGTGCTCGAGTTTCCAATGATTGGGAGGCCGAGGCAGGTAGATCACTCGAGGTCAGGAGTTCGAGACCAACCTGGCCAACATGGTGAAACCCCATCTCTACTAAAAATACAAAAAGCAGCCGGGCACAGTGGTAGGTGCCTGTAATCCCAGCTACTTGGGAGGTTGAGGTAGAAGAATTGCTTGAACTCGGGAAGCGGAGGTTGCAGTGAGCAGAGATCCCACCACTGCACTCCAGCCTGGGTGACAGAGTGACACTCCATCTCAAAAAAAAAAAAAAAAAACTTCCCAGTTATGGAATATTTTTGGATTTTAAATTTTGGATTAGGGATGCTCAACCTGTATTATATATTTATAATAAAACTGATATTTGTTGATAGTTTTTATATCCTAGCCCTGTGCCTACTGCTTTGTATAATAATGCTGTTACTGATAAATTATTATATAATACATTCACAATCACAATCATAGCTAAGTCTTATTGAGTACTTACTACGTGCTAAGTGCTTTAGGAATATTATCTAATTGTCATATGCACTCTAACAGCTAAGAATCATATTATTCCCATTTCAGAGATGAGAAAAAGAGGCACAGAATAACAATGGAACTTTCTTAAGGTCACATGGATAAAACACAAGGAGGGCGGCTGCCCCCCAGCCCGTCCCCTTCCTTATTCCCATAGCATACTTAAAAGTTGTCAAACTTGAGCTTGCAGCAAGATCACCTAGGGAGCTCGTTAAAAATACACATCCTGAGCCCCGGCTTCGGCCCCAACCCAAGCCTATGGAATCAGGCACTCCTGGGGATGGGGGCGTCTCTTTTCTTTTCAACAAGGTCCCCAGATAGTTCAGACAGAGGCAGAGTTCAGAATCACTGCATGGGACCGTGCCGCCCAGCCCTATGAGAGATGGGTTCTTTATTTGTTGTAAATATCACAGTTCCCATTGGGTGATCTGATTAAATGAATGAGTCTTGAGGGGCTGAGATGTGGAGAGGGCAGCTCTGAGACGGGTATGCAAGACCAAGAATCCCAAAAAGAAGAAAGAGAAGCAAGGGGAAAATAAGAATTCAGGCAAACTTAACTTGCACTAATCAGTCCCAGCCTTTTTGGGAACCACAGAGCCCTTCGTGAAAAGCAAATCAATAATAACACACACTTTCATCCGGCGCCGGCTTTTACAGGACAAAGCCAGTCCGCCTAAATTCCCTCCTACTGGTCCCCACCCCACATAACACACACACTACCTCCCTCCTCTTAATCATTCACCTGGGGCCAAGCCAGACAGAGAAATATCAGCTTGCAGGGTGGAGACCACCACCCTCGGCACCCACAGTTTGAACCACGGGACCTCCTGGCAAGTGACGAAGATAAATGATGTTGGGTTTTTGTTTTTGTTTTTTTGAGACGGAGTCTCGCTCTGTCGCCCAGGCTGGAGTGCAGTGGTGCGATCTCAGCTCACTGCAACCTCCGCCTCCCAAATTCAAGCAATTCTCCTGCCTCAGCCTCCAGAGTAGCTGGGACTACAGGTGCATGCCACCACACCCAGCTAATTTTTCTTTTTGGTATTTTTAGTAGAGACAGGGCTTTCACCATGTTAGCCAAGATGGTCTCCATCTCCTGACCTCATTATTCACCTGCCTCAGCTTCCCAAAGTGCTGGGATTACAGGTGTGAGCCACTGCGCCTGGCCGATGATGTTGGTGGCAGGTGCTGTATGAGAGGAGGCAAGGCTAGGAGAAGGTAGACAGAAGTTCTGAGGCCCCACATCTGTGGCCCCTGTACCACTGGGGGGACTGAGAGCTGGACCCCAAGTAGCAGCCAGAGACATACCACTGGATCTGCTGTAAACAATATGTTGCCTTATTAGCTATGGCTGAACTAAGAAGCAAGCAGAGTTAAGATCCCAGATTCGAAGTAAGAGCAGATGAATCTGGGATAAAACACACAGGCGCTAAAAGCAGGTCTCACTGCAGCAACTGCTAAGCAGCTTCCCACTTTGGCCACAGAGGCTGTTCCATTTAGAGCTGCAGAGAACTCCTCCCAAAAGAAAGGCAACTTACCACATGTGGCTATTTACGGTCACACTGGAATTAACTAAAGTTACATAAATAACCAACATCGTGAATAAACAAGAGTCGTAGATGCGTAGTGAATCCACATGCACCCTTTCAGGGTCGTTCATACAAAATCCAGACAACACACCCACTGAAATCACTGGTCGTTATGCGACCTCAGGCAATCAGAGAATTCAATGCCTCTCCCTCTGCCTGGAAAAAAAATTGATTAGAATTTAACCCTAGAATTGTGTATGTGATAACTCAGTATTCTTAATGGGGTAGCATCTTTAAGTTCTGGGAAGATCCAAAATGAATTATAGGCATATTTAAGATAAATAACCCCATGATATTAATATTTGAATTAAAGAAAGCATGCATTATGGGTATTTTATTTTATTTTTTTTTAATGGATCAAATGTTTATTAACTTAGGGGGAAATTACACTAATATCTTTTTTTTATTTTTTATTTTTTACATTATACTTTAAGTTCTGAGATACACGTGCAGAACGTGCAAGTTTGTTACATTGGTATACACGTGCCATGGTGGTTGCTGCACCCATCAACCCGTCATCCACATTAGGTGTTTCTCCTAAGGCTATCCCTCCCCTAGCTCCCACCCCACAACAGGCCCCAGTGTGTGATGTTCCCTTCCCTGTGTCCATGTGTTCTCACTGTTCAACTCCCACTTGTAAGTGAGAACGTGCGGTGTTTGGTTTTCTGTTCTTATGTTAGTTTGCTGAGAATGATGGTATCCAGCAAAGGACATGAACTCATCCTTTCTTATGGCTGCATAGTATTCCATGGTGTATATGTACCATATTTTCTTTATCCAGTCTATCACTGATGAGCATTTGGGTTGGTTCCAAGTCTTTGCTATTGTGAACAGTGCTGCAATAAATATACGTGTACATGTGTCTTTATAACAGAATGATTTATAACCCTTTGGGTATATACCCAGTAATGGGATTGCTGGGTCAAATAGTATTTCTGGTTCTAGATCCTTGAGGAATTGCCACACTGTCTTCCACGATGGTTGAACTAATTTACACTCCCACCAACAGTGTAAAAGTGTTCCTATTTCTCCACATTATATTCTTTTAATGTTATATAATTTAGCCAGTTAGAGTAAGATTTCACCGTTCTAAGTCTAATTTGAAATGTGTAACTGAATAACTAATTTAGGCATGTATTTTAAGTTGAAATTCTATTCAATTTATGTACCATATTATTAATAGAAAGCAACTTAAGGCTCAGCATATTTATAAGTTTAATTTTTCAGGCTTATGGGTTGTATAAGTAGTTGAGAAGGCTTGTCTGTCAACAACTAAAGAGTAGTTTTTAAAAATCCTGCATATTGGCCTGGAAACATGGCAAAATCTCACCTCTATAAAAAATTAAAAATTAAAAAAAAAATTAGCCAGGTGTGGTGGTATACACCTGTAGTCCCAGCTAGTCAAGAGGCTGAGGTGTGAGGACTGCTTGAGCCCAGGAAGTCGAGGCTGCAGCGAGCCGTGATTGTGCCACTGCACTCCAGCCTGGGCGTCAGAGCAAGACCTGGTCTCAAAAAAAGAGGAAAAAAAACACTCTATATCAAATTTATAAATGCAGTTTAAATTTTTTGAAGATGTTTAATTAACCAACATTGTAACTGGAAGTACACATTATACAAAATCTCCTTATAACTGATTGCTGGATTTTGTTAGATTTGTATGAATAGGGTGGCTCACGCCTGTAATCCTAGCACTTTGGGAGACCAAGGCAGGCGGATCACCTGAGGTCAGGAGTTCTAGACTGGCCTGACCAACACAGCAAAACTCTGTCTCCATTAAAAATCCAAAAATAGCCAGACATGGTGCTGTGGGCCTGTAATCCCAGCTACTTGGGAGGCTGAGGCAGGAGAATCTCTTGAACCCGGGAGGCAGAGGTTGTGGTGGGCAGAGATCGTGCCACTGCACTCCAGCCTGGGCAATAAGAGAGAAACTCTGGCTCAAAAAACAAGACTTATATAAATAGAACAATACTGTGTGAAACCATAGGAAGATGTAGAATGAATTTTTTGCTTTTTTGCTTTAATAAATTAATTTCTAAAATCAAAATATAATTACATAAAAGTAACAGTTCGGGTTCCTTGATCACACCAACTATCTTTCACATGCTCAATAGCTGCTTATAGCCAGTGGCTCTTGTACTAAATGGTGCAGGCACAGAATATAGCCACCATCTCATGGGGAGTTTCTTCCACATCTGCAGACAGTTTTTTAGCAGCTCTCTTAAGAAAAAAACACCCCAAGACCCTTTTCCTCAAATAGACAATCTAACTATTTCTATGATGTTTAGAATTGTCCTCACGGAAAATACAGGCTCCCGAAGAAAATGAGACAAGTTATGAGGCAGACCTGGGCTGGGAGGGATGGAAAACAAGGCAGGGAATGCTGACCATGAAATTCACCCCAGAGCAAGGACGACCCAGGAAAACCTGCAGGAGGAAGCCATAAACATCCACTAACCCCTCCTCATATTATTTTATGACGGAATTTTGCCAGAGTGTTTTTTTGTTGTTTGTTTGTTTTTAGACAGAGTCTTGCTCTGTCGCCCAGAGCAGATTTTGGAGCATTCTAATTAGGATGCTCAACCTATACCAGATTTCAAGTACCTCAAGGGCAGGGGCCTTGTTTTTGCCATCTTTACATCCTCCTAGCAATGAACATGGTGAGCTTCCTCAGGACATAATGAAAACTATGGAATGGATCCATGAATAAATGAATGAATGCATGATGTGCAAGAATGAACAAAGGAAAGGGCTTTTCCATAGTTAGATATAGTGAACTCTAAGTTTCTCTTAAAAGAATCAGTATGTCAGTCTGTTCCACTCTCTTATTCTTTAATTCTCCATTTTAAACTTCCTGGTTCTCTGCACCCCCTTTGCCTCTAGTTTCGGTAAACAACTATCCCACCAGTTCTAATCAGTAGTTCACATCTGTTCCCCTGATCACCTACTTTGTAACCATCCTTCCCGCCAAACTACCCACCCCACCACTCCGGCTCATACCCCTGCTCTCTTTACAATAGTCAATCGGAATTAGTTTAGACTGTGTGGTCCAACCCTAGCCAATAGGGAAACAACACAGTAGTAGAGGCTACCTGGATCAGGAATAAGAACCCCTTCCCCTCCCTTGTCCAAGTGTGGGCTCGCCATTGCTCCATCTCTGAGACACACCCTATTATAGAAGTAAATTGCCTTACTGAGAAAATTAATATCCGAATGCTACTTCTTTTATGGCACTGAAAATTCACATAGAACACCATAAACAAAAACCACAAATGCCTAATTGGTCCAGGGTTCAGATTTGTGGTCTCCACTCTACGTTGCTTTTTGTTGGTCCTTGTTTTGGTTTGTTTGGGGGTGCACAGGGGGCTTGGTGAGGAAGAGCTATAAACACTACAGACTGGCCACTCCAGCCAGCTGCTCCTACCTAGAGATGAGATGTTCACAGCAGGCAGAAGTGAAAAGCAATTCTTTCCAAACAGAGAGAAAGATCCTTTTCACCATATAACCCTCGTTGATATGGTAACTGTCCCACCATCTCTGTGCTGTAAACCCCACGGTGTCATTTCTCCCAAGAATCTCAACAGCTAGTAAGTGACAACAACATTCCGTTTATGTATAACATCTTGAAGTCTTCTTATGAAATTCTTATGAACCTATAATGTTGGCCGCATTATTCTCATTTTACAAATGAGGAAATGAGAGGTCCGCTGACTTGCCTGGCACAATGCTGTCTGGGCAGCAGCAGAGCTGACCCCAGGCTGTCTGACTCCAAAGCTGCTGTCTCTCCAAAAGCCATGGTAACCATCTGAGTTGGGAAGAGACGGAGCCATAGGCCAAGGTTGAGAATTGAAGTCCAGCAGGGTCTGTTAGTGACTCGATGCATCTTTGCCTAATTAATATTAATATTTCTTGAGGTTGTGAGAAGAGGGAGCAGAAGACTGAATGGCTTAGGGCCACACACCCAGTACCAAAGTCCTCCTACGCAGGACTCCTCTAAAGGGGATGTTAGAGTGTCCTAGGCATATTTACAGAAGGATATACATTTCCCTGAAATCTGAAAAGCAACTCTAAGTCTCAGGATAGAAATGTCATGGCAGCTACAAAAGGACAGACCACTCTAAGAGGAAAGCACCTTGCACTTTCCAATAAGGCTCTCAGGGAGCTCAGAGTCCAGTGGAGCAGACAGGAACATGCACAGCTCCCTCAACAGACTGCAGGGGGCAACAGGCACCATAGTAGTAGTACAAGCCAAGTGTTCAAAGGACAGGGAGATGACTTCTGGGAGAGACAATCTAAGAAAGTTTTCTGGAGGTGGTGACATATAAACCAGGCCTTAACAAGCACTTAAAACTTCCCGTTTCCAAATTGCTATTCAACTACCATCTACACACACAAACACACCCACATTGGCTTCCACCTGAGCAGAGAGGAGTCACCTTTGGATAAGAATGCTGAACTGCATGAACCTTGAGGTTTCTTTTAACCCTGGAATCTTATGATTACAGGGATCTGAAAACTAACCATTCTTCCATCCATCCAACCACTCATCCACACAACCATACATCCACGCATCTAGCCATCTATCCATTCATCCAAACACTCATTCATCTATCCATCTATCCAACAATCAATCCACCCATCCATCCATCTATCCATTTATTCATCCATCCATCCAATCATCCATGCAGGCATCTATTCATCCATCCATCCATCCATCCAACCACCTATCCAACCATCCATCCATCCATCTATCTATCCATCCAAAAATCCATCCATCCATCCATCCATCTATTTATTCATCTATCCATCCAACAATCCAACTATCCAATCATCCATGCAGGCATCCATCCATCCAACAATCCATGTATCCAATCATCCATGTAGGCATCCAACCATCCATCCAACCACCTATCCAACCATCCATCCATCCAACAATCCATCTATCCAATTATCCATGCAGGCATCCATCCATCCATCCATCCATCCATCCATCCATCCATCCATCTATTCATCCACTTATCCACCCATCCATCCATCCAACAATCCATCCATCCAATTATTCATGCAACCATCCATTCAATCCAACCATATATCCATACATCCAACCATCCATCCATTCATCCAACCACCCACCCATCCATCCCTCCCTCTATCCCTCCCTCCCTCCCTCCATTCATCTATCCATTCGTTCATCCCTTTGACTGTCCATCCATTCAACTATCTATCCATCCATCAAATAAAAGTATTTCACTCCTGGTATCCGCCTAGCACCATATATTAAAAACATAAGGAAACTGGGATTGATTTTCATCTTAAAAGCCAATTACATCGCATCGGGCATATCAGGCCATTCAGAACTGTTACATCCAAGTGATACAAATTATAATTACTGCTATTAATAAAAAATAGTTTGTAACCAAACACATAGTAGAATCAGAAGAGCTAATGTTCCTAAAGTTCCTCTCACAGTGCCTGGCACGTAGTAGATGATGAAGAGTTGATTTCCTGTAAGTGTCAACCATTGTGCTAAGTCCTGAGATAAAATGATGAACAAGGCAGGCTTGGTCCCTGCCCTCACGGAACTTCTATTTGATGAGTACTATGGTTGCAGCAAAGAGCTCAGAGCATATAACAGGGAAGGACAGTTTATTACCTGGACCAGCCAAAGAAAGTCTCCCTACAGAGGGGATCAGGCAGCCAGGCACATAAAGCTGTGCAAAGCCCCTGAGGTGGGAAAGCACTTTGCATGTTTCAGGAATTGAGAGCTGGAATATTATGAGCAAAAAGGAGATAAAAAGGAAATGAGGAAAACCCCATTTCTACTAAAAATACAAAATTAGCTGGGCATGGTGGCAGGCATCTCTAATCCCAGATACTCAGGAAGCTGAGACAAGAGAATTGCTTGAACCCAAGAGGCAACGGTTGCAGTGACATGAGATCATGCCACTGCAGTCCAGTCTGGGCGACAGAGCAAGACTCCGTCTCAAAAAAAAAAAAAAAAAAGGAAATGAGGTCAAAGAAGCAGACAGGCAGACAGGGGCTGGATCAGGTAGAACCTGCTACAGTCACGGAAAGCAGGTGAATTCCATTCCTATACCATGGGGAGCTTCAGAAGTTTGTTAAACAGAGTGGCATTATCTGATAAAACAGATAAATAATTTCATTCGTCCTGTAAAGCAACCTAGTGAGAGACAGGCCTGGCCAATGTCACTGTGCCTATCTTACAAATAGAAAAAGAGAGGCCCCAGACAATAAGGGACTTCCTTCATGTCATCAGGACCTGTAACTCTGACCTCACCCAGGCTGGAGGTCTGCTCCCCACTCTTGCCTCTAAATAGTAGCACCCCTCCTGCAGATTATACTTCTGCACAATTCCCAATCCCAGCGCAAAACAACAGAAGCAAAAGGAAGAAAGAGAAAAGCAACATGAGACTGAGGATGAGAAGAAATCGCACCTCCTGGCCAGGTCTCAGCACAATGTTCTCTGTGACATACACTCAAGTTGGCATGAATCTTTTCAGCTCTGCATCAGAGAGGCAAAATCTCCACAATGCCAGCTCTTACTAGAACTTAACACAGTCTTCTGAAAGTGTAATTTCTAAAGTTCCCTTATTTGTAGCAGCAAGAGGGAGAAGCATCTTGGAATCCTGATGACCAGCCACCTCCATATATTAAGTTTCCACCAAAAGTTGACACTCAAGATATGCCAAAAACACTGCCTTGAGACCAAAGAAACTCACAATCTTCTAATTCTGGCAGATGTGCAAGTTGTTATACCCTTATGAAAAGCCATCTAGCAAGAGCGTTACAAACTCAAATGAGATGTCCCTTGGCTTCGTGGCTGTGGTATAGCAAGTGGAAAGGAGTGATGTAGAGTCTAAGTGCTGCACTGCCGAGACCTGTGTAAAACCTGCTTTGGGGTACAAGGCACTAGAATTCACCAACCGTCTCTGTTTCCTTCTTCTCTACCATCTGCTCCACTCCTCTTTACTTTAAACTTCACCAGCGACAAATGGATTAGAAACAACCATAGCACCTGCCGTGTAGGGAAACTATACAGAACTGACACCTTTCTGTTTTCCCCACTGACACGCAGCAGGTAATGCCAAAGGATGGTCCTGCCCAGAGGAGGGAGCATAGATCCACGCCGAATGTCCTTGCATATGTGACTCCCCGACCTGGGCCTCAGTTTCCACTGCCCTGAGGACACTCACAACAGCCCTGCTGCATGTGGATGATGAAGCCCAGGCTCTGAGAGGCTAAATGACCCCTCTGGGGTTCCCCAGCTGACACGGCTGGACCTGGAATCCAGGTCTTTCCAACAGAGATCCTAGGAGTCACTATTGCCCCTATTTATTGAGTGCTTTCTACATAGAGGGCATGAGGCCAAGCAGTTTCCATGCAGATCTCATTTAATGCACACATTAACCCTGTAAAGGAGGGTTCTTGATCACTTATCACATTTTGCAGAGAAGGAAACCGACACAGAGAGGCTAGGCAGTTTACCCAAGGTCACACAGCCAGGAAAGGTGGAGCCAGAAAATGAATCAGGACTAGCTGAGAACCCAGGCTCCTAGTCACCGTACTACCCTGCTGGGTTATCTCTGGGGAAAAGTGTGTGTCTGTTTGTAATATGTATATTTTATAATATGCATGTAATTATATACTTATAGGTGTGTATAAACACATATGTAATATATATGTATGTATATGCTCATATACCTATAAATATAATTATAGGCATGTGTATTATATGTAATTATGTATATATAATATATACATATGTATTGGACACAGGGAGGGGAAAACACAGGGGGTGAGGGGCAAGGGGACGGAGAACATGAGGACAAATACCTAGATGATGGGTTGACAGGTGCAGCAAACCACCATGACACACACAAACTTATGTAACAAACCTGCACATTCTGCATATGCATCCGGAACTTAAATAAAAATTTACATGTGTATCTATTATATGTATGTATCAGAGCCTATATATGTATGCATATATTATATGCATGTATATAATTTTTATAGGTATACATAAATATAAATATATTTATGTATAGGTATATATATGTATGTTAATATACCTAAAAATATATGTAAGTATATAGGCATATACCTATAAATATATGTAGTATATATTTACTATATATAATTTACAGATATATACAGTCATGTATCCCATAACGATGCTTCTTTCAGTAACAAATCACATATATGATAGTGGTCCCAAAAAATTATAAGACTGTACTTTTACTGTGCCTTTGCTCTGTCTAGATCCACAGATACCTCTGTGTCACAATTGCCTAGAGTATCCAGTACAGTAACACGCTGTGCAGGTTTGTGGGCCGGGACCAATAGGCTCTATGATATAGCCTACGTGTGGAGCAGGCTGTGCCATCTACACTGTGTGAAGTGCACTCCCTGATGTTTACACGATGAAATCACCTAACAACACATTTCTCAGAAAGTATACCCGTCATTTAGAAACATGAGAATATTATATAAATATATAATTATATAGCATATGATCACATACATATATGGACATAATATACACATATCTATTACATGACATCTATACATAAAAATATACTTCACATATATAGATGTTTATATGTAATTGCTACATCCTTCTTTTACTGTTTCTTTTTGCTATGTATATTTCATCTCATGTGCATGTATGACCTGGTGTATTAAAAAAATATAGTCATCTCCAGCCAGCGCGATGGCTCATGCCTCTAATCCCAGCACTTTGGGAGGCCAAGGCAGGTGGATCACAATGTCAGGAGTTCGAGACCAGCCTGGCCTAGATGGTGAAACTCCGTCTCTATTAAAAATACAAAAATTAGCCGGGCGCAGTGGTAGGTGCCTATAATCCCAACTACTTGGGAGGCTGAGGCAGGAGAATCACTGGAATCCAGGAGGCAGAGGTTGCAGTGAGCCGAGATCTCACCACTGCATTCTAGCCTGGGCAAAAGAGCAAGACTGCATCTCAAAAAAAAAAAAAAAAAAAAAAAAAAAAAAGTCATCCCCTATGAAAGAGAGATAATATCTTTTCTTCTTTTTTTATTCTTACATTTTTTTGAGACAGTCTCACTCTGTCACCCAGGCTGGAATGCAGTGGTGTGATCATGGCTCACTGCAGCCTTGAACTCCTGGGTTCAAGCAATCCTCCCACTTCAGCCTCCTCAGTAGTCGGGTCTACAGGCGCTCATCAGCACATCCAGCTAATTTTTTATTTTTTGTAGAGATGGAGTCTTGCTACGTTGCCTAGGCTGGTATCAAACTCCTGGGCTCAAGCGATCCCTCCACCTCAGCTTCCCAAAGTACTGAGATTAGAGGCCTGAGCCATCATGCCTGATCTAACTTTTCTTTTCTTCTTTTCTTTTCTGTAGAGACGAGGTCTTGCTATGTTGCCCAGGCTGATCTTGAACTCCTGGGCTCAAGCAATCCTACTCCCAAAGTGCTGGGATTACAGGCATGAGTTAATGCACCTGGCCCTTTGATGTCTTTTTCATCAAGAGACTAAGAACCAGGCCAGGAGGGAGAGGTTCAGGTGAAGTTGACATGCAGACCCAACTAGGTCCAATCCAGCACACCCAGGCCTGGTGGAACCACATGGAGCAGAACGGGCCCTTGACCAGTCCTGAGAATCCAGTGTTTCAACAGGATGCTCTGTTTTAGGGAACTAAAAACCCTACTAAAAATGGCTTCAACAAAGGAATTGTTTAGTTAACAGAGCAAGAATCCAGCAGCATGGGCTCCCAGGGTGTGAGAGTGGCCACTCAGTGGCTCAGTGGCAGCACCAAGGGCCCCTGGTGGGGTTGAGATGGCTGCGGCATTTCCACATGGGCATCACCAAAGGAGATGACCATTTTCACCAGTGTTTCCTTCCACACACTTAAAAAGAAAAAAAAAACCCTCCTCCACTGCCCCATCCCTCAATCCCACTGGCCAGGAGGGGGACAATCACATGGCCATAATCCACCAGCGATTGCAAAGGGAAGGTCAGCAGCTTAGACCAGTCATGAGTGACCTTGTCTCAAGAGCAGGCTGCTCAAACGAGCAAGAACAAAATTGGATTCAGGAAGCAAGAATGACTTTGGATAGGCAAACTGTCTTCCATACCCAGTGCTTGCCTGAAGAAGGGCTTAATGCTTGGGAACAATATTTCCAAGTGTAGCCTCTTCTCCAGCCCCAAAACCCTATTGAGAATAACCATCAAATTGCCAGCATTTTTCAGTTTTCATTTAGATGTTTGATCTTCAGTTTTTACCCAGGGCTCTTTCAAACATTCTATCAGAGGCCAAATTCCACCCTGGACAACGCTTCTGGGAATATCCAAAGACACAAATACAAATTTGTATATTTGTATTCAAATATACAAATAAATGTTCTACCATATCAGAAGTATGCTCTCCAAAAGGACAAATACTCTATGACTTCACCTACATGAGGTGCCCAGAATTGCCAAATTCACAAGGACAGAAAATAGACAAGAGATCGGGAGTGGGAGTGATGGGGAGTGTTATGAATGTGTCTCCCCAAAAGCCATATACTGAAACCCTAACTCCCAGTCAGACGGTATGCGGGGATGGGGGCCTAGGGGGTGATTAGCTTTAGATGAAGACCTGAGGGTGAAGCATCCATGATGGGATCAGTGTCCTTCTAGGAAGAGGAAGAAACCAGAACTCTCTCTCCACCACGTGAGGACGCAGAAAGAAGGTGGCCGTCTGCAAGCCAAGCATACAGCCCTCACTAGAACCTGGAAGCTCCATGTTGACAACCTGGTCTTAGACTTCCCAGCCTCCAGAACAGTAAGAAGTACATTTCTATTTTTTCTATTCATGGCAAAATAAATTTCTATTTTATTTCTATTGCTTAAGGCACCCAGTCTATGGTATTTTGTTACGGCAGTCCAAGCTGACTAAGTCGGGAGTTTGGGAATGGAATTTCACTTTTGGGTGATGAAAAAGTTTTAGAGACAGATAGTGGTGTTGGTTGAACAACAAAGTGAATGTACTTAATGGCACTGAACTCTACACTTGAAAATGGTTAAAATTGTAAATATTAGGTTATATATAATTTACCACAACATTTAAAAATGAATGTTCCCACAGGTCTTAGAGTGTCTGTCTTACAGGTATGGAAAACAAAGTGCAATCAGGCACTTGAATGACACGCCCAGCATCTTCCATGCAAGTAATGGGTGGAGATAGAATTGGAACTCTAACTCCAAGGTCCTCTAACTCCAAGGATGGTGTGCCCCTTCCACAGCTCAGATGCCTCTCCCAACTCAGGCAACATGTAGAAGGAAAATCCAAGCATGAGAGACAGTTCACCAGGAACAGAAAACAGATCTCTTGTGGTTATTATTAGCAGAGCGAGCAGCTGGGTGTGGAGGGGACCAGCTGTGAAACTCTCATGGGAGGGAAAGCCAAGGTAAGGTGGAGGGAACTCATGCCCCCACATCACAGCAGCAGTTACAGAGACCTCAAACTTTCCACCAGCAATCCCCACTTGCAGTCTCTTGGCTCTTGGGGAAAAATTAACACAGGTCCCAGGGCTAAAATTTTCCATGTTTAGTTTCAACCCAAAGGAAAATTTTGTTAGAAAGTTGAAAGGGTGTGACTATTTTTAAATAATGAGACATGGGGCCTTTGGCTTTTTTCCACCCTCCCCTTCAATTCAGATGGATAGACTGCAGAAGAAAATAAGGGAAGTTGGCCCGGAGTGGTGGCTCATGCCTGTAATCCCAGCACTTTGAGAGGCCGAGGTGGGCGGATCACCTGAGGTTGGGAGTTCGAGACCAGCCTGACTAACGTGGAGAAACCCTGTCTCTACTAAAAATACAAAATTAGCCAGGCATGGTGGCGCATGCCTGTAATGCCAGCTACTTGGGAGGCTGAGGCAGGAGAATTGCTTGAACCTGGGAGGCAGAGGTTGCAGTGAGCTGAGATCACGCCACTATATTCCAGCCTGGGCAACAAGAGTGAAACTCGGGATGGGAAGGGGAGGGGAGGGGAGCCATATATCAGGAACTTGCTTTATCCTAGACCAACGGTTCTCAACTAGAAATGATTTTGTCCTCCACAGGACTTTGGCAATGTCTAGAAACATTTTTGACTGTCACAACTTGGGAGATGGGGAGCTGTTACCAAAATCTAGCAGGTACAGACCACAGTTCTCTTCAACATCTTTCAATACACAGGACAGAACCCACAACAAAGACGTATTCAGCCCCGAATATCAATTGTGCTGAGGTTGAAACACCTCTCCTAAGCTAAGAGTTCTCAAACTTGAGCATGCGTTAGAAAATCCCAGAGAGCTTGTGAAAACACAGATTGCTAGATTCCCCCCAACCCCTACTCCCTGCCAGAGTTGCTGACTCAGTAGGTCTGGGGAACCATCCAACTTTGCATTTCTAACAAGTTCCCAGGTGACGCTGATGCTGCTGGTCCAGGAACCATACTTTGAACAGCACTGTGTTGGATCATCCTAGAAAAGGTCTTGAGACAATGGTACTGTTCTTCCTATCTTATGTCTTTGAGATCTAAGGCTCTGAAGGAGAAGAAGTGTTACCTAAAGTCACCCAGTCACACTGAGTCCCATAAGCTAGTAAGTAGTTTGATCTTTATCCCAAGATCAGTATAATCTCCAGCCTCTAGGCGTGTCCATAGGCTTTAGTGCTCAGCCACATGTCCAAAGAGCGCCAGATAGTACCTTTGGTATGAATCTTCTCTTACCAACCTCAACAAATGGAGCTTGTAAGCTCCAGACTAAAGGGAACAACCTTAGAATTCTACAATAGTGCCCTCCCAGAAACACTGCTTACAAGTCTAGTCTTTTTAAATGGCCAGGCGCAGTGGTTCATGTCTATAATCCCAGCATTTTGGGAGGCCGAGGCGGGCGGATCACCTGAGGTTGAGAGTTCGAAACCAGCCTGACAAACATGAAGAAATCCCGTCTCTACTAAAAACAAAAAAAAAGTAGCCAGGCATGGCGGTGCATGCCTGTAATCCCAGCTACTAGGGAGGCTGAGGCAGGAGAATTGCTTGAACCAGGGAGGTGGAGGTTGCAATGAGCTGAGATCGCACCACTGCACTCCAGCCTGGGCAGCAAGAATAAAACTCCGTCTCAAAAAATAATAATAATAATAAGCTCACTATTTAAAGGTCCTCTCTGTGTTAAAGCCTTTTGCAGGATCTAAGAACATTTCATAGAAGAACCATATTTATCCAGGTTTCCATGCCCAATTTACTTAATGGGAGGACCTATGTGTTTGGCAGATCCATTTGATCACATTTGATCCATTTATTGCATTGTTTGTACCCGTAAGCTAGAAATTTTTTCTTTCCACTTAGATGCACTGTGGGACATCCCTCTGCCATATCTTGCGTCACACTTGAACCAGTGTAATGGAAATAACATTAGACTGGGAGTCGGGAGACTTGGGCTCCAGCAGAAGGGAAAAAGAAGTCTCAGAGTGGAATATTGCAACATCTTGTCTTCTCCCGAGAAGGGCTGCTGGATTCCCTTGCTGATGAGGAATTACCACGGGGTCACCTTGCTACATGGTTCATCACTGTCATCCCTCACTTCAGAAAAATTAAATTATTCAAAGGTCACATAAGAGGTCAATGGCAGAATGAAGGCAGCAGGGAGCAAAAAAAACAAAACAAAAAAATGTTAAGTAAAATTCCCAAATTTTTAGTCCTTTAGTTCAAATCACTAGACAATAACCCCTTTATTAGAAATGACTTATTATGGCTGGGCACAGTGGCTCATGCCTGTAATCCCAGAACTTTGGGAGGCCGAGGTGGGTGGATCACATGAGGTCAGGAGTTCGAGACCAGCCTGGCCAACATGGCAAAACCCCATCACTACTACAAAAAATTAGCTGGGCGTGGTGGCACACGCCTGTAGTCTCAGCTACTTGGGAGGCTGAGGCAAGAGAATTGTTTGAATCCAGGAGGCAGAGGTTACAGTGAGCCGAGATTGTGTCACTGCACTCCAGCCTGGGCGACAAGAGCGAGACTCCATCTCAAAAAAAAAACAAGAAAGAAAGAAATGTCTCATTAGACAGGTGTGGTGGCTCACGCCTATAATCTTAGCACTTTGGAAGGCAAAGGTGGGAGGATTGCTTGAGCCCAGGAATTCAAGACCAGCCTGGGCAACATAGTGAGACCATCTCTATAATAAATATTAAATTTCTTTAAAAAAAATGAAATGTTTGGCTGGGCGTGGTGGCTCACATCTGTAATCCCAGCACTTTGGGAGGCTGAGGCAGGCAGATCACAAGGTCAGGCGATCGAGGCCATCCCAGCTAACAGGGTGAAACCCCATCTCTACTAAAAATACAAAAAAAAATTAGCCAGGCCTGGTGGCACACACCTGTAGTCCCAGCTTCTAGGGAGGCTGAGGCAGGAGAATTGCTTGAACTTGGGAGACGGAGGCTGCAGTGAGCCGAGATTGCACTACTGAACTCCAGCCTGGGCTACAAAGTGAGACTTTGCCTCAAAAAAAAAAAAGAAAAGAAAAGAAAGAAAGAAAGGTTTTATTATACCAAATGAATTTTTTAAAAAATCAATTGCTCAGAAAGAAGCATGGGATGAAAACCAAACAAACAAACAAAAAACAATTAGGCTGGGTGTGGTGACTCATGCCTGCAATCCTAGCACTTTGGGAGGCCAAGGAGAGAGGATCACTTGAGCCCAGGAGTTCGAGACCAGTCTGGACAACATATGGAGACCCTGTCTTTACAAAAACAAAACAAAATATTAGCTAGGTGTGGTGGTGCACACCTGTGGTCCCAGCTACTTGGGAGGCTGTGGTGGGAGGATCACTTGAGCCCAGGAAGTTGAGGCTACAGTGAGCCATGATCGTGCCTCTGCACTCCAGCCTAAGTAATGGAGTGAGACACTGTCTCAGAAAAACCACACGCGGCCAGGAGCAGTGGCTCATGCCTGTAATCTTAGCACTTTGGGAAGCTGAAGCGAGTGGATCGCCTGAGGTCAGGAGTTGGAGACCAGCCTAGCTAACATGATGAAACCCCATCCCTACTAAAAATACAAAAAGAAATTAGCCGGGCCTGGTGGCAGGTGCCTGTAATCCCAGCTACTCGGGAGGCTGAGGTAGGAGAATAGCTTGAACCCAGGAGGCAAAGGTTGCAGTGAGCTGAGATCATGCCACTGCACTCTGGCCTGGGCAATAAGAGAGAGAGACTTTGGTGTCAAAAAAAAAAAAAAAAAAAACCAATTGGAATATTTTTGTCTTTCTCTTTTGTCCTTATGCCTCTCAAACAAAGGGCTCTTACAACACATGATCTCCACTTCTTCCATTTCTTCCTTTTAGAACTCTTCTCTTTTTGTCTCCAGCCTTTCAAAATTCCATCTTCATAGGCCAATTTCCGACTTTTCAAAGCATTTTTTCCCATACTGGCTTCTGGGAAAGGGTAGAAATTCCTACATACCAAGGGTCAGCAAACTACTGCCCAGAGGTCAAATCTGGCCCTCAGCTTGTTTTTGTAAATAAAGTTTTATTGGAACACAGCCACAACCATTAATGTATATTGTCATCTGTGGCTGCTTCTGTACTCTAACTGCAGAGCTAAGTAATTGCCACAGAGACTGTATGACCCCAAAAGCTTAAAATATTTACTATATGGCTCTTCAAAGAAAAGTTTGCTGACGCCTGTGCTATGTGAAAAAAAAAATCAATTTCATGAGAAGTTGCTTTTAAAGTGAATTTTTATAAATAGCATTGCATCTCTACTCCAAATGCAGGACTGTGGCTGCCTTGTCTCCTGTCGCATAATCAGCACAAGACACAGCACCCAGCTGTACTCAATAATTATTTGCTGAGCCAAATGAATGAATTACTAATGAAACACAGGGGAAACTGGGATGACACCCTATGTAATTTTTTTTTTTTTGAGATGGGGTCTTGCTCTGTCACCCAGGCTGGGTGCAGTGGTGTGATAATGGCTCACTGTAGCTTTAACCTCCCAGGCTCAAGCAATCTTCCCACCTCAGCCTCCCAAGTAGCTGGGACTACAGGTGCACACCACCACACCCTGCTGAGTTTTGTATTTTTGGTAGAGACAGGGTTTTGCCATGTTGCCCAGGCTGGTCTCAAGCTCCTAGGCTCAAGCAATCCTCCCACCCTGGCCTCCCTGGTGCTGAGATTACAGGCATGAGCCACTGCACCCAGCGAAACCATATATAGACTAAAAATGTCTTTTCAAAAAGAGTGACCAAGTCTCTAAAGAATCAGTGAGGCTCAGTTCTCTCCTCTTAGGTGAGAACCCACATTTTCCACCCCTTGTACTTTGCAGCGTAGGCTGTGGCCTGTGAACCTGAAAGTGTCATACACCCTAGCAGGTGCAAAGCATGTAGGCTCTCTGCGTGAAGATCTGGGTCCAAATCCAACTTAACACCCACTGCCTGTGTGAATTGGGTCAAGTCCCACATCTCTCTGAACCTTCTATCCTCAACTGTAAATTGAGAATTCCATCACCCACTGCAAATGGGCTGTTGTGAGATTCTGGTAGAATAAAACAAGATCAAAGAGAGCACCCAGCAGTACCCAGAACATAGTAGGTGCTCACTTTTCACAATATCTGGAAGAGAGGTAAAATCAAGGCCAAGAACAGGGTAAGGAGAGCGAGGCATTCACTTTGGGTACAAAATTTAAGAAGGCTCCAAAAACTCAGTAACCAAGATAAATAATATGTTAATGCAGCATTTTAAAAAGTCAAAACTTATACTCAGGAAATCCACAAAAAACAAAATGCAAAATTCTTAAAGACAGGATCTAATAGTGCCAGCATTAGGATGAGGAGAGTGAGGTGAATTGTACACGTGCCGGGTCACAGGCTGTCTCTTTGTAAAATGTTGATATTTTGTTTATCATAAACTTTTGTATTAATTTTTATCTTTAAACAGTGTATTAAAATATTACATGGATGGGCACAGTGGCTCATCCCTGTCATCCCGACACTTTGGGAGGCCGTGGCAGGAGGATTACTTGAGGCCTGGAGTTCCAGGCCAGCCTGGGCAACATAGAGAGACCTCATCACTGAAAAAAAAATTAATAAAAAATTAGCGGGGTGACATGGTTTGGCTCTGAGTCCTCACACAAATCTCAAGTCGAGCTTTAATCCCCCTATGTTGGAGGAGGGACCTGGCGGGAGGTGACTGAATGATGGGCGTGGACTTCCTTCTTGCTGTTCTCATAAGACCTGGTTGTTTGAAAGTGAGTAGCCTTTCCCCTCTCCCCTCCCTCTCCCCCTCCCCTCCCTCTCTCCCTTTCCCACTCTGACCGTACCTACTTCCCCTTCACCTTCCACCATGATTGTAAGTTTCCTAAGGCCTCCCCACCCCATGCTTCCTATACAGCCTATGGATCTGTGAGTCCATTACACCTCTTTTCTTCATAAGTAACCCAGTCTCAGGGATGTTGCTATAGCAGTGTGAGAATGGACTAATATACCAGGAATGGTGGCACTATGCCTCAAGTCCCAGCTACTCAGGATGCTGAGGCAGGAGGATCGCTTGAGGTCAAGAGTTCAAGACCAGCGTGGGCAACACAGTCAGAAGCTGGCTCTACAAAATATTTTAAAATTAGCCAGGTGTCATGGCATACACCTGTGCCTGTAGTTCCAGCTACTCAGGAGGCTGAGCTGGGAGGATCACCTGAGCCCAGGACTTTGAGGCTTCAGTGGGCCATGCATGATCATGCCACTATACTCCAGCCTGGGTGACAGTGAGGTCCTGTCTCTAAATATATATATAAAATATATATTACTGACATTTTGATGCCTCCACACGAACATCGTGCCCAGGGGAGTACCTCACTGGTCTTACCCTACTCCAGGCTCTGGGTAGAGGTCTACCAAATATCTCATTTGCACAAGAAAGTTCCCCAAGCCCAGTGGTTCTCAAACTTGGCCTCACATAGAATTCAACCAGGGGAATTAAAACTATAATAATAGGCCAAGTGCAGTGGCTCACGCCTGTAATCCCGGCACTTTGGGAGGCCAAGGCAGGTAGATCACAAGGTCAGGAGTTCGAGACCAGCCTGACCAACACGGTGAAACCCCCATCTCTACCAAAAATACAAAAATTAGCTGAGGTTGGTGGCACACATCTGTAATCCCAGTTATTCAGGAGGCTGAGGCAGGAGAATCGCTTGAACCAGGGAGATGGAGGCTGTAGTGAGCCAAGATTGTGCCACTGCACTCCAGCCTAGGCAACAGAACGAGACTCTGTCTCAAAGTAAATAAATAAATAAATAAAACACACACACACACACACACACACACACACACAGAGCAATGACTCAAAATGAGGAGAGATGTAGGGGCAGTGTTGGAATTTGGCAATTTTTTTAAAAGACCTCTAGACTTCATACCTATTAGGACTTCACAGCTACTAGGATGGGTATAATAAAAAACACAGACCATAGCAAGTATTCATGAGGATGTGGTGAATGCGGAGCCCTGCTGCATTGCTGGGGCAATGTAACATCATGGAGCTGCTACGGAAAAGCTCGGCAGTTCCCCAAAATACTAAACACAGAGTCATCATATGACCTAGAAATTCTACTCCTAAGTATATACCCAAGAAAACTAAAAACATCATATAAAAACTTGTACATGAGACCGGGCACAGTGGCTCATGCCTGTAATCTCAACACTTTGGGAGGTCAAGATGGGTGGATCACCTAAGATCAGGAGTTCGAGACCAGCCTGGCCAACATAGTGAAACCCTGTCTCTACTAAAAATACAAAACTTAGCCAGGTATCGTGGCGGGTGCCTGTAATCCCAGCTACTCAGGAGGCTGAGGCAGGAGGATCACTTGAACCCAGATGCAGAGAGGTTGCAATGAGGCAAGAATGTGCCACTGCACTCCAGCCTGGGCAATGAGTGAAACTTCATCTCAAAAAAAAAAAAAACTTGTACATGAATGTTCATAGTAGCACTATTTATAACAGTCAAAAAGTAGAACAACCCAAATGTTCTTCAACAAATGAATGGTTAAATAAAATGTGCAGAGCCACACAATGAATATTACTCAGCCATGAAAAAGGAATGAAGTACTGATACATGCTACAACATAGATGAACCCCAAAAACACGACGCCGAATGGAAGAAGCCAGACACAAAAGGCCACATATGGTATGATTCCACTGAAATAAAATGTCTAGAAAAGATAACTCTGTGGAGACAAGAAGTAGATTAGTGGTTTGCCAGGGGCTGGTGGGAGGTGGACTAGGGAATGACTGCTAATGTGAGCTTCCTCTTGGGATGATGAAAATGTTCTGGAATTAGTGGTGGTTTTGCACAACTTATTATTATTATTTTTTTCTTTTTGAGATGTTTCAGTCTTGTTGCCCAGGCTGGAATGCAATGGCTGGATCTTGGCTCAATGCAACCTCCGCCTCCTAGGTTCAAGCGAGTCTCTTGCCTCAGTTTCCCAAGTAGCTGAGATTACAGGTGTGCACCACTACGCCCAGCTAATTTTTGTATTTTTAGTAGAGATGGGATTTCACCATGTTGTTCAAGCTGGTCTCTAACTCCTGACCTTAGGTGATCCCTCAGTCTCAGCCTCCCAAAATGCTGGGATTACGGTCATAAGCCACCGCGCCCAGCCTGCACAACCTTACAAGTATACTCAAAAACCACTGAACACTTTAAGAGGATAAGTTTTATGGTAGATGAATTATATCTCAGTTTTTTTTTTTAATTCTCCCCAGGTGATTCTAATATGGAGCCAAGGAACGCAGTCTCCATCTTTATAAAATGGGTATGCAGTCATCACCCTCCTATTAGGTAAGGGCTTCTCTAAGGTTAAGGATCCGGTGTTCACACTGGAAGAACCTGACAAGACAGGCGCTGTGCCAAGCGGGGCGGTGATGCTTCATCGGCCTAACCAGGAGGTGTCAGAGTGGAGAGGTTTCTTCCTCTCTGCCCTGTTCCTCTTCGCCCAAGTCCACAGGGACTGATGCTCAGCTTGAGGGAGGAGGGGAGCGGCCACACATTCGTCATCAGGAATTACTGTTTCATGAACATCCAACTCCCAAGCTGTGACAGATGCCAGTTCCAGGCCACATTATGCACAGCAGAAATGATCTGGAGGGGGGAAACACACCAGGGCAGGGGTGCCAAGGAAATACTCATGAACTAAGAATACCTTTGACAGTCAGCACACTGTGCTGAAAGGTGAGAAGGTTGCTTTCCCTGACCCAGCAAGTCTGAGATCTCGGCTTCTTTTAAGAGAAAAAGAAAGCACTCCGGTCTACCCAGCACCCTCCATTGTCAGGAGGCATGAAAGGTTGACTAGGAAACCACATCAGCTTTGCAGTATCCAAAAATATAATCAAAGCTTACTGGTGCCTCCTGTGATTCCCAGGCGAGGGGCCGAATTCTGTCTTCACACTGTCCCCATTACCTGGCTGAACAGACACGTCTTTGAGGTAACAATGGCCTTCTGGAGTGGGGAAGGAAAATTCTGCCCCTGTGGAAATCCCCTTTGGTACAAAAATAAGCACGAGGCTGGTAATTTTTCTATTTTTTTAAATGTGAGCTAGGTGACTTGGGTGCTAGTTCTTTGCAATGCTAAGAAGCCTGCTGATGTGAGATCCTGAATACAGCAGAAACCACCAAGCAGATGCCAGACAAATATAATGGGCTTCGTTCCCCAAATTGTTGGGAATATTGTTTTATTTTCCTATGAAAACACCCCCACAGAAGTTTTAGTTGGCTTGAGAATATAGCCACCCACGCGAAAGGGTTGGCAGTCTATTGTACACACCGTCTGTGTGTGTCTGTGTGTGTGCACGCATACACGCACATACATACACAGTCATATGGTATAATCTATCAGCAACTAACACCACTCCCAGGTGACTTCCTGGCCAATTTCAACAGTAAGAAACACACCAAACAGCTTCCTGTGAAAGCTCCCAGCCTCCTGCCCATCAACTGCCTGCCAACCAGTTACCCATCTTGAGGGTTAGGTGACTCAAAGGCACTTCAAAAGAGTAATGGGATCATGAACACTTACAGCGAATGGTCAATCTTCCCCTTGAAGTAACTGTCTTGGTACAGGGTTCAATGCAATCACATTTCAAAAGCCCTCTGGTTTAAGAAGAGTTCAGTGAAGCATTTTTGTCTTCCACTTTCTTTAGGAAAACAGTAGGAGGTTTTTGTGTGGCTGTTTTGTCTCCTTTTTGTTGTTGTTGGTTGTTTTTGAGACAGGTTCTCACTCCGTCACCCAGGCTGGAGTGCAATGGTGCCATCTTGGCTCATGGCAACCTCTGCCTCCCAGGTTCAAGCGATTTTCCTGCCTCAGCCTCCCAAGTAGTTGTGATTACAAGCACCCACCACCACGCCCAGCTAATTTTTGTATTTTTAGTAGAGATGGTGTTTCACTATGTTGGCCAGGTTGCTCTCGAACTCCTAAACTCAACTGATCCACCTGCCTCGGCCTCCCAACGTGCTGGGATTACAGGCATGAGCCACCATGCCTGATGTTTAAAAAAAAATTGTGGGTACATAGATGTATATATTTATGGGGTACAGTGTCCGTCAACAGATGGATGGATAAAGAAAATATGGTACGGATACACAAGGGATACTGTTCAGCCAAATAAGAAAATGAGATTCAGTCATTTGCAACAACATGGATGAACTGCAGATCACTGCGTTAAGTGGATTAAGCCAGACACAGAAAGACAAACATCACATGTTCTCAGTTACGTGTGGGATCTAAAAATCAAAATAATTGAACTCTTTGTTCTTGTTTGGGTGGGGTAAGGTCTAGCTAACATAAATTCCCACTTGGAGGCAGGGAGCAGGGCCCAACAACTTAGAAGGTTCTTCTTTCTCTTTAGACTGTTTATATTTAAAGTCCCTCCCTTCATAGAACCTTGGTACAAATGATCTCATTTCATCTTTGGTATGTACATCTTAGACATATCACTGATACTTAGCATGTGAAAAATACCCAAAAATCTCTGCTTATTCCAAAGTCAAACTTCCAGCAACTCCCCCTCTGCCAGTTTGGGATAGAACCCTGAAATAAACTGTAGATAGAAGCCTATGAGAAGTTAAACAGGTTTGGGCATGGCGGCTCATGCCTGTAATCCTACTCTTTGGAAGTCTAAGACTGGAAGATCATTTGACGCCTGAATTTAAGACCAGCCTGGGCAATATAACAAGATCTTGTCTCTACAAAGATAAAAAAAATTAGCTAGGCATGGTGGTGTACACCTGTAGTCCCAGCTATTCAGGATGCTGAGGTGGGAGGATTGCTTGAGCTCAGGAGTTCAAGGCCACAATGAGCTATGATCATGCCACTGCACTCCAACCTGGGCAAAAGAAATTGGCCAGGCATGATGGCTCACGCTTGTAATCCCAGCACTTTGGGAGGCTGAGGCAGGCGGATCATATAGTCAGGCATTCGAGACCAGCCTGGCCAACTTGTCAAAACCCCATCTCTACCAAAAATACAAAAATTAGCCAGGCATGGTGGTGCACACCTGTAATCCCAGCTACTTAAGAGTCTGAGGCAGGAGAATCGATTGAATCCAGGAGGCAGAGGTTGCAGTTAGCCAAGATTGTGCCACTGCATACCAGCCTGGGTGACAGAGTGAGACTCCATCTCAAAAAAAAAAAAAATTAGAAAACTAAAAAGTGAATAAAGCACTTTTTAAAAGAAGGAGTTAAATAGTTTTCCCAAAGCCCATGCACTAACACCTAAGTGTTTTCTTCAAGGAGGCTGTGGTAGGCAGAAGCCTAAGATGGCCCCATGACTTCGAACGCTGCCCCCGGTACTCTGTCCTTTTACAGCCCCTCCCCCTGTGTGTGACAGAACACGTGACTTGCTTTTAGCCAACAGAATATGGCAAAGGAGATGGGATATCACTCCCATAATTATAACTTATTATCTAAAACTCTGTTTTAACACATTGGAGAGAAAGATTTTCTTGCTGGCCTTGAAGAAGCAAACAGCCATGTTGTGAACATGAAGAGGGCCGCGCAGCAACGGGCAACTCGAGAAGACGTCTAGGGCATGAAGTCGGTCTCCACCCAGCAGTCGTAAGAAGCTGGGGCCCTCAGAAAGCTGCGAGGACGTGAAATCTGCCAACAACTCAATTGACCTTAGAAGCACAGCCTTCAGATGAGAATGTAGCCCAGCCAACACTTTGTCTCCTTGTGAGACACTGAGCAAAGGACCCAACTCAGCCATGCCTGGATGTCTGATCCGTGCAAACTGAGATAATAAGCGTGTGTTGTTTTCAGCCACCATGTTTGTGATCATTTGTATCCAGCAATAGAAAACGAATACAGAGGCCCTTGACTACTCATTCAGAGACTCATTGACTATTACTCAATACATAAATTCAGGTGTATATTTTTCTAGAAGTCAGCTAAAAAGAATCAAAATACTAGCAAGACATATCCATCAGGAACAGACCCTGTAAGAAAGAAGTCTTGACGGCAGCTAAAGAAAAGGTGCTATGGTCAGTCTTTAGCACACAGTGGGTCCTCAAAGAACATTAGATGGATGGCTCCAGGGAAGGGAGGATAAAACAGGAAAACAGACATAAAATTAACAATAGTGTTGACTATTATGTATTGAAAATGTACTGTGTGCCACATACAATGCTAGAGACTGCATATACGTGTTTCATCCTTACAGGAGGCATAACAAGTTAATTATTTATTGGGTTTCCAAGATATTCAAGACAGGCAAGCCCAACTTACAGCTTGTAACCCACTGCTTTTTACTATCTTTCTTAAACACATCTGCATCATGACCAAATCCCATATTTAAGAATGCACCCAACATGACAATGTGTTGAGTCACACACTCACTATAGAAGCTAGTGCCTCTATACTATTAGCTGCGAAAAGCAAGCACGATGTGTAAGGCAGATAAGTTCTGGATTGCGTGGACCTTTGATTGAACACAGTCAATTCACATGCCTCCAAACCAAGCAGCGGTTTTGGCAAAGACGCCTTTTCTCTTCAAAATCCTTAGAACAGCATGGCAAGACATCAAATCATTAAGACCAAAACATGGTTTCATCTTTCCCAGCAGAGAACCTGGTGGCATAATAATTTCAGCATCAAGGGCTCTTCCAAAAAAAGTCAGCTTGACACTGGGGAAGAGGAGATTAGCGTTGTGACAAACGCTCATGAATGAAACAGTGCACAATGCGTCATGGAAGGAGAGGAGCCAGGGCCGGGTGACGCGAGTGAGGCACCCGCCTTGGGTGCAAAATGGGAGGGGTGCCAAAAAACTTCAGGAATATGACAAATAAATAATAAAGTAGACAATAAACATATGGAACAATAATAAATAAACACCAACATACAAATAAACTATGCAGTATTTTAATGCAATGCTTTCTTTTCTTTTTGAAACTGAGTCTCGCTCTGTCACTCAGGCTGGAGTGCAGTGGTGCAATCTCAGCTCACTGCAACCTTTGCCTCCCAGGTTCAAGCAATTCTTGTGCCTCAGCCTCCGGAGTAGCTGGGACTACTGACACCCACCACCACGCCCAGTTAATTTTTTGTATTGTAGTAAAGATGAGGTTTCACCATATTGCCCAGGCTGGTCTCAAACTCTTGACTTCAGGCAATCAGCTAGCCTAGGCCTCCCAAAGTGCTGTAATTACAGACATAAGCCACCGCACCCAGCCTTAACGGAAATACTTTTAAAAGTTAAAATGAAAAAAAACATATGACAAAATATTCTTTTTAAAGGTGGGGGCTGTGGTTAGTTGGTTGTTTTAAGACCTTGCATTTACTGTGCAATAAGAACTGTCATTTCCAATCCGCCAATTATTCACAGACCTGTGAGGCCATCACCTATGCCGCTGGTGGGTTTACGAGGGTTCACTGTGGCATGCAAACAGGTTAGACAAAACAGGACTTTATATATAGTCTTTTTTTTAATTGTAGAGTTTTATTACCTTTTCCACTCTGCTCAAAATATGGGAGGATATTTTAATAAGTGTACAGAGGGGCACACATTTTTTCTTTGGCTTCATGATCCAATATGACTTCTTAGCTCCAGGAGAAACTGTCAAAACTACCTTTCTCTTAGCTAGCATGTATTCACCAGTCAAGGACTTCCATCTTCATGAATCCTGAATGGCCAAACAATTTCTAAGTAAATGAATGTGATTTCAAACTCAGTTTGAAAATTTGAAAATTCTCGATGCAATGAAATACGTTTATGCTTGCTAAATGAGAATTACCAGTTGGCCGGGCGTGGTGGCTCATGCCTGTAATCCCAGGATTTTGGAAGGGTGAGGCAGTGGATCACTTAAATTTGATTTTTGAATAAACAAATACTTTTTAGTGTAAGTATATCCCAAATATTGCATGAGGTATACTTATGTTTTATTTAAGTCTTCATTGTTTATTGGAAATTCAAATTTTGGTCGGGCGCAGTGGCCCACGCCTGTAATCCCAGCACTTTGGGAGATTGAGGCAGGCAGACCACAAGGTCAGGAGATCGAGACCATCCTGGCTAATACGGTGAAACTCTCATCTCTACTAAAAGTACAAAAAATTAGCCAGGCGTGGCGACATGTACCTGTAGTCCCAGCTACTCAGGAGGCCAAGGCAGGAAAATTGCTTGAACCCGGGAGGCGGAGATTGTAGTGAGCCAAGATCATGCCACTGCACTCCAGCCTGGGCAACAGAGCTCCATCTCTGTTGAGACTCCATCTCAAAAAAATAATTAAAAAGAAAGAAATGCAAATTTTACTGGGCTTGCTATATTTTATCTGGCAATCCTGCCTAGGGGCAAACAGCTCAAATATCCCAGTCAAACCCCTACCATATCGCTGCAGGAGAATGTATGCAATCCATATCACTGATGATGACCAGAACAACATTTTACATAACCTTACCTATTTAAAGAAGCAACATATTTTTTGAAATATGTACATTTAAAAAATAAGACTTTGAGGCCGGGCACTATGGCTCACGCCTGTAATCCCAGCACTTTGGGAGACCAAAGCAAGAAGATTGCTTGAGGCTAGGAGTTTGAGGACAGCCTGGGAAACAGACGGAAACTCCATTTCTACAAAAAAATTAGTTGCGTGTAATGGAGCATGCGTGTAGTCCCAGTTACTTGGGAGGCTGGGGTGGGAAGACTGCTTAAGGCCAGGAGATCAAGGCTGCAGTGAGCTATGATCATGCCACTGTGCTCCAGCCTGGGTGACAGAGCCAGACCCCATTTCAAAAATCAATTGATCAATCAATCAATCTTTGAATGGCTTGGTCAAAAAATATTCCATGATATCCTGTCCCTTAAAAAAAAAAAAAAGAAAGAAATCAAAATTTTCAAAAATGGTTCACACAGTAGTCCCAGAAAGAGAAAACATCACACTTCAGCCTGGGTGACAAGAGCAAAACTCTGTCTCAAAAACAAACAAACAAACAAAAAACTGCTTGCCTTGATCACCTGAGATCAGGAGTTCGAGACCAGCCTGGCCAACATGGTGAAACCTTGTCTCTAAAAATACAAAAATTAGCTGGGCATTGTGACGCATGCCTGCAGTTCCAGCTACTTGGGAGGCTGAGACAGGAGAATCGCCTGAACCTAGGAGGCAGAGATTGCAGTTAGCCAAGATCGTGCCATTGCACTCCAGCCTAGGCTCCAAGAGCAAAATTCCTTCTCAAAAAATATTTAAAAAGAAAGCTTGCCTTCACAGAGTTTCTACTCTAGGGAGGTACAAGCTTTTGATGTGCTCAGGATTCTCTTGTTGATTCCTTACAGCAGCAGTTCTCATGTTCAGTCAGCATCAAATCCCCTGGAGATCTTGTTAAAATACACATCACTGGCCAGGCATGGTGGCTCATGCCTGTAATCTTAGCACTTTGGGAGGTGAAGGCAGGAGGATCACTTGAGGCCAGGGCAACATAGGGACGCCCTCGTCTCTACAAAAAATAAACAAAATTAGCCAGTCATGGTGGCATACACCTGTAGTCCTAGCTACTCAGGAGGCTGAGGCAGGAGGATCACTTGAACCCAGGGAGGTGGAGGCTGCAGTGAGCCGTGATCTCACCACTGCACTCCAGCCTGAGTGACAAAGCAAGACCCTGTCCAAAAAGATCCGAAAATCTATATCTCTAACAAGTGCCTGGGTGATGCTTCTGCTGCTGCTGGTCAGGAACCCCTCCTTGGGAACCACTGCCCTTCAACAATTCTATGAGGGAGGTGCTTTGATTATCCCCTTTGGATAGATGGGGAAACTGAAGCTCATAGAGATTAAATTACTCACTTACAGAGCACCATAAGTGACAGCACCAAGATTCACACCTGGTTCTTTCTGACCCAATGTCTAGATGAGCCATTACACCAAACTGCCTTCGTTCTGGATGGGGGCGTCCTGACATGCTGACGCTGCAGAGATAAAACAGGTGCACTTTCTTTCAGCCAGATTTATAAAGCTCAAGGAAATGAGTCTGCCAGCCTGTAAATCCAGGTGTGCTGGGTCTGCGTGCTCAAGACAACACTCAGCAGGTATCTCAGGTGAGATCTGGTCTCTAGGTGAAGGGACAACAGCTGCACCCCTGTCCCAACACCATCCGCTAACTAATCTACGGGGCTGGATTGACGTCAGCCACAGTGGAAACTGCTCTCCCGCCCTGACCTGTTTAGAGATTAAGAGAGCACAGAACACACACACAGAGAATATCAGAAAATGTGAATGGAAAAATCTGTAAGGAAATCAACCACCTGTAAGAGTACAAGGCTGAAGTGAGTTAACCTTACATTATTCAGTCATGAAATGCAAATGAAGAGACATTAATGTGCTAGCTCTCCAGAAATATCTGAAGAGGGAATTGTAACCACATCAAATTTTTTTAGGTTTTTTTTTCTTGTTTTTCTTCCTATAAAGCTATATAACATGAAATTCATAATCATCTTTTCACTGCCCCTCTTTGAGAGCTGTTAATTTACCAAAAAGGTATTCAAAACAGTCACACTGCTTGTCTTCTAGAGAGAAAAAAACCAACTAGAAGTTTCTACTGAGAGCTGGAAGGTACTGGAAGATTCAGGTTGGAAAAACAAAGGGATGATTAGTTTCCAAGAAGGAAGAATGTAAATAAGAAAAGGAAACATTTGGGGTGGATATTTGCAAGAAGGTGATTGACAGCAATCAATATACAATATGGCATCAATATCTTTAATTCATATCTCATGTTGAAGTGAAAATGGTTTATAAATGGAAAAGCTAAACAGAGAACATATTTAAATGAACTTATCACATATCTCATATATCCATTTACATATATTGCTGAAAAACTCAGGAAAAAATAATTTTAAAACTCATTAACTTTGGCTTTGGGCCTTTTCATTGAGGCTGATTATTGACCGAGTTTGGCTTTCTTCTGGATTCCACTGTTGAATCCACTGGGATGTGTACTGAGCAAGGCTCTGCTTTGAGAGAAATCTGAACAAATGCCTAAGCGCAGCCCCCACCTTCACCTTTAAAGAACCTCATCAAAATAAAATATTCCTAAACAACCAGCCATTGGAGTAGATCTCAACCAAAGCACAATTCACAAAAGCTGCCCTTTCTACCATCTGGAGAACGTCCACAGCTTAGATCTTTACATATCTCTGCGACACAAATACGGAAAGTTAATCTTTGGGATCCGAACAGAGAATCCACAGGATTTTAAGGCCAAAGGCAGTTCAATGTGCCGTCACTCTTACAAGAATGGGAGTGCATTGCATGTGGAGTCATACAACGGCAAGAAACACGCAAACATTCTAACGGAACACAAAAGTATTCAGTTGGTGCAAAAGCAATTGTGGTTTTTGCCTTGGATGCCTTTGATGCATTTTGCCTTTGATGGCAAAAACTGCAATTACCTCTGCACCAACCTAATACTTCAAATATGCCACACTTAAGTTTCCACAGTAAGTCACAGGATATTCTCTTGAGTTATTAAGGCAATGAGGTAGTCGGGCAATGAAATGTCCTATTCAATTTCAGTATTTAATTTATTCTGTATCACTATATTGAGTATTGAAACTGAAAGTGAGCCTTTAAAGACCTCTAGTCCAACTCAATTTTGCAGGTGAATAAATTAAGATATAGAGGGGTGGAGTGAATAGGCACAGCTAAGAAGCAAGTTAGTTCCCGCACCAAGACTAAAACTTAGTTCTGATTCCCAAGACCAATATGCATGTCCTTATACCAGTGGTTTTCAAACTTCAGGGTCCTGTGCTGGAATCCAGCAGGCAGCATTCCAACACCTTCAACTGCTTCAACCCAATTACTTTACTTCTACCTACTTTACATATAAGGGTCTTCAGTAAGATTTCACTTGGAAAGGGGGCTCTTCCGCCTGAATAAAATTTGAACCAGGAGACGGAGGCTGCAGTGAGTCAAGATCATGCCACTGCACTGCAGCCTAAGTGACAAAGCAAGAGTTTGTCTCAAAAAAAAAAAAAAGAAAAAAAAAAAATCGCAATTGTAATCCCAGCACTTTGGGAGGCCGAGGCGAGAGGATCACTTGAGGTTAGGAGTTCGAGACCAGTCTGGCCAACATGGTGAAACCCCATCTCTAGTAAAAATACAAGTTAGCTGGGCATGGTGGTGCATGCCTGTAGTCCCAGTTACTCAGGTGCCTAAGGCAGGAGGATTGCTCAAACCCAGGAGGCAGAGGCTTCAATGAGTCAAGATCATTCCACTGCACTGCAGCCTAGGTGACAGAGCAAGACTTCGTCTCAAAAAAAAAAAAAAAAAAAGATTATCCCAAGACACAGAAACATGGTGGCTCACGCCTGTAATCCCAGCACTTTGGGAAGTTGGAGAAGGAGGATCATTTGAGGCCAGGAGTTCGAAACCAACCTAGGCAACATAGGGCATAGGGAGACCTTGTCTCTGCAAAAAAATAAAAATAAATTAGCCAGGCATGGTGGTGCATGCCTCCAGTCCCAGCTATTCTGGAGGTTGAGGCAGGAGGATCACTTTAGCCTGGGAGTTTGAGCTATGATCACACCACTGCACTCCAGTCTGGGTGACAGAGTGAGACCCTGTCTCAAAGAAGAAAAAGAAAGTATACCAAGAAAGTCTGAGTTTCGTGCCATTAGATCCTTAATAATTTCCCAATGCTTGCTAACCTTCTCTCTATTAACCCAGAAAGAGTGCCCATTTCCTCACCGTAATAAAAGCACCTGCCTCATAAACTGGTTGTGAGGTTCCAATTAGGTATGAAAAGTGTTCAGCACATTACCTGGCATAGAAAATAGTCAACGTTGGCAATCGAGAGTCTTGTTTTTCACCTGCTACTGTATAAGGATCAGGAAATCAGAGTTGAATTAAAGTGTCCCTGCCCTCAAAGAGCCCCAAGTCTTGGCACTATTTTTTATGTTACCACAATTAAACTTACTTTGCTTTAGAAAAGCTTCAAGATTTCACAAGATCCTCTGGAGACAACTAGAGGAATGCTTGGAGCAGCACAGCAGGGCCAGGCACTCTCCTGGACCCTCTTGTTATGGTGCGGTCTTATACAGTGTCGGTGGGATCCTCAGAGAGTGCTGGCGTGTGCTGCTTTGGAAACTCTTTGTTTGAATGTCCGTTTAGAAGGCAGGCATGAATCTAGCATGTGGCATACTATAGTGCAGTAGTAAGAAGAGGGCATGTGTGCTCACCTCTGTTCTTTTGCCACAAGTGAAGAGAAAGCTATCACTCACAAAGACTCCAGTTCGGAGCCTCCCACCTTGGTCCATGAGAAAGTCACTACTAGACCAACTAGAGCAAGACCGGAGGTCATAGTACTCACTACTTACCTTTAAGATATCATATGTTTCTAAACTTCCATACATAAGTCCTGCCTGAGGAACTTCTATGCATCCTTTAAAACCCAATTCAAAGATCATCTCTTCTGTTAAACCTTACCTATGCTAGATTGTTTTACTGTTCTGCAAATATTCTCTCTCCTTCTCTCACTTGCACATGTCTGTCTGTCTCTCTCTCTCACATGCACATGTGCACGTGTGCACGCACACACACACACACACACACACAAAAGGAGAATAATCCTGCCTACTCCACTGATGGTGGGCTTGGTCATGTGACTTGCTTTGGCCAATGGAATATCAGATGACATGAGGTTTGCCACATCTGAGCCAAATACTTAGTTTTCTTTGGCTTCTTGCATTCCTGTCATCTGTCATGAGAAGAGGATGTTCAGGAAGCTGCTGTTCCTTCATCCTGGGTCCAGAATGATCATCCTACAGAGCAGACTTGAACTCAACCTGCAATCTACCACAGAGCTGCTTCAGTGACCCACAGACTAATGAGCAAGAAATAAAGAATTTGTTGCCATAAATCACTGAAGTTGGGGATTATTTGTTACTGCAGCAATAGCTAACTAATACATTCTGCAAACAAAACCTCCCTCCTCTGCTCTGACAGCACTTGGACATATCTCTATCAAGAACTTCTTGCCCTACTTTTTTTTTTTTTCCTCTGGAAGCCCATGTCCTCACCAGACAGTTAACTCCTTGAGGGCAAGAACCAGATCTCTTCCCATCTTTTTTATGGCAGACATTCAATATACTTGCTGAATAAATGACAGTATTGACCAAACATCACAATTCATGAGGATCGCAAACTCTCAGTCACTACAAACTCTTAATCGCTACCCTCAACCATTAAGTAACACGTATAAAGAGCATTTTAAACACTCCAACATATTGCTTGAAAAGAAGCCAAGGCTTATGTTTCTTTGGGCCAGGAGAACTACTTGTCCTGGGCCTCAAATCCAGAAAGGACCTCAAGCTTAGACATCTGATGCTATCCCAAAGGACGTGAATCATCAGTCACTAACGTGAGTGTTAAACATGCTGATCTCCTAAGTGAAAACATATCACCAACTTGCATAATTCTGGTTTGGCATTTAAAAAAAAAAAAATTTATTTCCAACATACCAGGAAACTCAAAGAATGAAAGTGGCGTAAGGCTCTCTTAGCCTCTAAGAGGTGTTGTGATAAACAAAAGACTTGGATTTTTCAAGCCATTATGTACTAAATATGAAAATTAAGATCTCCCAGGACCAAATTAAGTAGTGATTGGTAACAGCCAAGGTCAGTGGGAAAAGCTGCTTCACTGGTATTCAGCTACTTGGATCTCTGACCCTGCTGAATGCTCTATCTTGGCTTCCTTGCTAAAATAGAATTATATGATTCAAATGATGGTATGTTATATTCCTCTGGGAGACACAAAGAATGTACCTGTGACCTTAAGACCATTTGAAATTATAGAAACATACAGCAAATCTTTGCCAGTAAAGAACCACGTTATAATTCATATGCCCTTATGGAAAACCGTAATTCTGTTTGTCCATGGGAATTCTAAAGTTGTCTGAGAGTTTTGAAAACAAAGAAAAATTACATCTACAAATAATCTTGTGAGGTTTAGCATAAAAAGTAAGATGCAAAGCGTTCCACGCAGATGTCTTCAACACATAAGGAGGAAACATACCAAAAATGAACGCCTTGGGGTGGGGGGACGATGGGACTCTGTTTTGTGCTTTGTGACACTTTTACCTCCTGTCCAAATGTTCAACAAGGAGCTGGATTTAAAAATATAAAAAAGGAAAACATAAATTAAAAAGAAGAGTGATTTGATCTTAACACTTCAGAGAAGACAGTGTTCTCTGATCACGGCTTCTCCGATGTTGTATTTTAGGAAGACGCCAAGTAGGGACCCGTAAAGACAGTGAAATGCCAACTCAGGAAGCTTACCTAGTTAAAAAAGAAAAAAATCATTGGCAGCCAGTCCCCTCAGGGCAGACACTGTTTCCAGCCAGTTCTGAAAACAGTTTGTTCCAAATTAACCTTTTGATATTAGTCTCCAGCAGGCCCAGAGGTGAGAGGCCCTACCCGGGGCAGGGAGCAGGAAGGTGGGGACAGGGAAACGGTGACATCTTTGACTAGAAAATCAATGGCATGGCTTATCCCGTCTGTTCCTGAGTTGGCTTCAGAAGAAGGGTGCTCCACCCCCAGGTGACTGACCCAAGAGGAGAAATGTCCTGGGATTTGCAGAGTGAGTTTCTAGACCAGGACTCAGGGACCTAGTTTCTTTAGGCTGTTGCAAGCTGTTCACGTGCACGTGTCAGTGTGTTAAGGGAAACGTAAGAGGTCCCCACTCCAAGGAAGCTGTCATCACTGCCAAGCGCCATGGAACCGTAATGACCCCTGGACTTATCTGTCCCGTTTTCCACATATCTCACCTCTCCCCATGTCCATCCTACCGTAGTGGCTTAAATACCATCTCCCCCAAATTTAGGTTTACCCAGAAACTCAGAATGTGACTTTGAAAAACAGGATCTTTCGTAGATGTCATAAGGTAAGAATGACGAGATCATACTCAAAAGGATGGGCCCTAAACCCAATGAAGGCATCCTTGTAAGAGACAGAAATAGGAGACACAGAGGGAAGAAAGTTGCGTGAGGACGGAGGCAGAGATTGAAGTGAAACAGCCACAAGCCAAGGAACATGGGGAGCCTCCAGAAGCTGGAAGGGGCAAGGAAGGGTCTCCCCTACAGCTTTTGGAGGAAGCATGGCCCTGCTGGCATCTTGATTTGGGACTTGTGGCCTCTGGAACTAAAAGAGAATCAATTTCAGTTGTATTAAGCTACCCAGTTTAGTACAGCGGCCCTAAGAAATTAACACACATACCTCTTCCCCAAGTTCTCCACCCTGCAACTCGGGACCTGCCAGATGACTCTGCAGCACGTTTCATCATCTGCCCACATTGAATCCAGCATCCTACACACCAGCCTCTTCCATGACTCTTCTCTGTCCCTCCCTTTGCTCTCAATGGGGCAACTGGCTCCAGAAGGGTTCCCAGGGATCCCACCACTTACTGGCCATGTATTATGGAAACAGTACACCTACCCCTCTGTGTATCCAATTTCCCATCTGAAAACTGGGAAGAATAATATTCTGGGTGTACATTGTTATTAGGAAGACCAAAGAAGTCATCTATGGCCGGGCACGGTGGCTCACACCTGTAATCCCAGCACTTTGGGGGCCAAAGTGGGCAGACTGCTTGAGACCAGGAGTTCAAGACCAGTCTGGCCAACATAGTAAAACCCCATCTCTTCTAAAACTACAAAAATTAGCTGGGCGTGGTGGTGCACGCCTGTAATCCCAGCTACTCGGGAGGCTGAGGCATGAGAATCACTTGAACCCAGAAGGCAGAGGTTGCAGTGAGCCAAGATCATGCCACTGCACTCCAGCTTGGGCGACAGAGTGAAACTCTATCTCAAAAAAAAAAAAAAAAAAAAAAGTCAAACAACAACAACAAAAAATCATCTATGCAAAGCACTTGAGGATGGCATTTAGCATTTGGGAAATATTCAACTGGTTTTATCTGTCATAATCAGTAATTTTTTTTTTTTTTTTTTTTTTTAAGACGGAGTTTCGCTCTTGTTACCCGGGCTGGAGTGCAATGGCGCGATCTCGGCTCACCGCAACCTCCACCTCCTGGGTTCAGGCAATTCTCCTGCCTCAGCCTCCTGAGTAGCTGGGATTACAGGCACGCGCCACCATGCCCAGCTAATTTTTTGTATTTTTAGTAGAGACGGGGTTTCACCATGTTGACCAGGACGGTCTCGATCTCTTGACCTCGTGATCCACCCGCCTCAGCCTCCCAAAATGCTGGGATTACAGGCCAGTAATTTTTTTTTAAGAGACAGGATTTCACTCTGTCACCTAGGCTAGAGTATAGTGCTATAATCACAACTCACTGCAGCCTCAAACCCCCGGGCTCAAGCCATCCTCCCACCTCAGCCTCCCAAGTAGCTGGGACTACAGGCATGTGCCACCACATCTGGCTAATTTTTAATTTTTTTGTAGAGACAGGGGTCTTAGTATGTTGCCCAGGCTGGGCTTGAACTCCTGGCCTCAAGCAATCTGCCCACGTTGGCCTCCCAAAGTGTTGAGATTACAGGTGTGAGCCACTGCACCTGGCTAACTTTTTGTGTGCATAAGCTAAATACAGTGTGAACTGAGGCTGAATACGGTGTGAGCCAAGGGATCTGAAACTATGAAAGGCTGTAAGCAGCAGAGCATCTCAAAGAAAAGAAGCCAAGAAAGGACACACTCAGGTACTTAGGATCTCAGCTATGTAATGAAGGTCAGCAACGCCAAATGTCAGCAGGGGTACAAGGTCACCTAAAGCTATATGAGCAACAGTCTGTGTCTGCATTAAGTTTTCTTCTTACCCCAAAATGAAGATTCAAGATCTGGTAAGCCCCAATATACTTACTATCTTAGTTTAGGCTTTTATAACAAACTACCATAGGCTGGATAGTTTATAAACAACAGAAATTTATTTCTCACCGTTCTGCAGGCCAGAAGTCTGAGATCAGGGGCCAGCAGGGTCAGGTTCTAGTGAGGACCCTCTTTTGGGGTGCAGTCATCTTCTTGGACCCTGACATGGCTGAAGAGGGTAAGCGAGCTCTTTGGGGGCCCTTTGATGAAAGGGCACAAATACCTCTCATGAGGGCTCCACCTTCATAACCTAATCACCTTCCAAAGGTCCACCTCCTACTGCCATCACATTAAGGGTTAGAATTTCCATATGTAAATTTTGGGAAGACACAGACATTCAGTCTATTGCAATTAAGAAGACATTGGGGCAGACAGCTTGCAGCTGGGATGACAGTCTATTCTTTCCTTTACCTGATATTTAATTGAATACTCATTCGAGCCATGCAGTGGGGAAGTAGTGACAACACAGATGGGGCCCCAGCCATCAGACTGATCACAGACCGAAATCCCAGGAAAACAGTCATATCTCCATATCCTCCGTGGATGCTGACAAGTTTAAAAACTTTGGCTTGAGATATATTCTTAAAATATCACCGCTTTCAAAACCTGATTCAAGTATCACCTCCTCCTTGAAGCCTTCTCCAAGACCTGAAGAACATTTAAAGACCTCTCACTAACATTTTCAAAGATGTTAAAAGTTAGTTGGACATGGTGGTGCATGCCTGTAGTCGCAGCTACACCCAAGGCACCCTACCACCAGCTCCCCACACCCAGAATTAACAAAACCTTCTCTACCCTCAAGCAGGAAATTTTTCATTTTTCCAACTAAAAAACTAGCAAATCATTCTACTTCCCATTTCTTGCTTTTTTCCTAATCCAATGCATTCTGATGTCCTCATTCATGCTCCTCAAACTAGGACACATGAAACTCTGAGGGGCTGCAGATGAATTACTGGGGGTCTAAACATTTTCTACGAGACTTTTTAAATGTTGAGTTTTTCGTGGTTTTTTTTTTTTTTTTTTTTTTTTTTTTGAGACAGTCTCTTTCTCTCACCCAGGCTGGAGTGCAGTGGAGCAATCTCAGCTCACTGCAACCTCCATCTCCCAGGTTCAAGTGATTCTCCTGCCTCAGCCTCCCAAGTAGCTAGGACCAAAGGCAGGCACCACCACACCGAGCTAGTTTTTTTGTATTTTTAGTAGAGATGGGGTTTCACTATGTTGGTCAGGCTGGTCTCAAACTCCCATCCTCAAGTGATCCGCCAACCTCAGCCTCCCAAAGTGCTGGGATTATAGGCATGAGCCGCCTCGCCTGGCCAAATTTTGAGTTTTTATTTCACAGGTAATTTTTTTAATGGAACACGGTATATGCACCTGCTGGATCATCTAGATGCCCACTTTATAAAGCAATACTGCTTGGTAATTTCGGTGGTTATAGTTTATGATTCTTTCGGTGCCAAGCTGCACTGATTTAATAATCACTGCCTAATCAGAGTAGAACCAAGGTGCATTTAATACTTGGTTTTATAATGGGTCCCTCATAGTGAAGGTCAGTGGGGTCACTCCCACCACTCTTTCTTCCTCATACTACAGGATAATTAAGCCACCAAAGACATATACCTGAGACTCACTGAAGACAAAATAACATGCACAAGAGTAGATGCAGCCTCATTCACGTTTCAATGCTCCATTTATTTTCACCAAAATATCATTTGCATCACTGATGTCATCCAAGAGAATGTACTGGTTTTGCAAAATAGATCGTATTTAATGTCTGCAAATTTGTTTTGTCTGCATAATTGTTTGATATTTATAAACATAAGACATTTACAGCTAGGTTTGTACATGGGTTTTCAGCCATGGGCCCTAATGATGTTTAGGGCTGGATAATCCTTTGCTATAGTGGGCCGTTCAGTGCATTGTAGGATACTGATCAGCATCCCTGGCCTTTACCCACAAGATGCTAGGAGCACACCATCCTCCCCAAAGTCGCAGCAATGAAAAGTGTCTTCAGACATTGACAAATGTCCCCCGGGAGGGGGAAAAATTGCCCCCGGTTAAGAAACAGTCTTGTGCTGGTAGATATTTAAGTAACATTATAATAAAATTAACACTATACAATATATCTAAAAGTCTTTTCCAGGCTGAGCGCAGTGGCTCATACCTGTAATCCTAGTACTTTGGAATGCTGAGGCAGGAGGATCCCTTGAGGCCGAGAATTTAAGACCAGCCTGGGCAACATAGTGAAACCCTATCTCTAAACAAATTTTTTAAATTAGTTGGGTGTGGTGGTGCATGCCTGTAGTCCTAGCTACTCAGGAAGATAAAGTGGGAAGATCACTTGAATCCTAGTGTTTAAGGCTACAGTGATCACGTCACTGCACTCCAGCCTGGATGACAGCAAGACCTGTCTCTAAAAATACATGAATAAAATAAAAGTCTTTTTCCTTTATAAAAGAAACACGTCTCAAGTTGAAGAAACCCCAGTCAACATAATGCATGCACCCACAAATGGATATTTTACCTGTGGATATATTACAATGCAGTCAACACTCTGAAGCCTGACTCTACATGACGCTGCCATACTCCATTCCCTCCCCAGCACCCAAGGATGAAAATGGGCAACTCACAGCCCAGATCCAGCCCCTAAAAGAGTCCTTCAGATTTTGCTTTAGTTACTAGACTTTGAAAATTAGGAGAAATAACAAAACCTTAATGGCCAGCTTCTCTTGAAAAACAAGAAGATCCAGCCATGCTGAGCCCGCATTTCTGCATGGAAACTTCAGCTGGAACTCAGTAGTGGCTGTCTCCACTTCCCAGTTCAGCCCATCTCTACCGCCCCACATCTCACTCCTTATTCTCTCAGACTGAGATCATGACAACTGCAATAGAAATGTATTTCTTATTGAAAGAGGAGATTTAGAACTGACCTGACCTCCTTGACCTAGCAAACAGGCAGTTGGGACTATGTTTATTTGAGGGGACACAGCTTCATTCATTATGGTGGCTTCCCTGGCACCTCTGTACATTTCAGTTTGCAAACCTAAACCCAACATGGTGTTTGTGCAAAATCCTAAAATATGTCTGTAATCTGCCACTCTCCTGCTCAAGAACACTAGCTCCCACTGCCCATCAAAGCATTCAAAGCTTCTGATAATATGGCCCCAGTCTTGATAGCCAACTTCCCTAAACTACAGCAATAAGCTCTGAACTTCCTTGCCCCGTCACCTGCTTGCCTGCCCTATACCTTCTCCTCTACTATCTCCTATCTTTCAATACCCGTTTCAAATATTGTCTTTTTTAAACCTTTTCTGCAGGCATGGTAGCTTATGCCCATAATCCCAGCACTTTGGGAGACTAAGGTGGGAGGACTGTTTGAGACCAGGACTTTAAGACCAGCCTGGACAACATGGCAACACATACTCCCCCACCCCCTGCCCCAATACCCTGGTGGCTCTACAAAGAATAAAAATTTTAAAAATTAGCTGGGTGTGGTGGTGCACGCTGTGGTAGTCCCAGCTACTCAGGAGGCTGAGGCGAGAGGATCGCTTGAACCCAGGAGTTTAAGACTGCAGTGAGCCATGATCATGCCACTGCACTCCAGCCTCAGCCACAGAGAAAAACCTCATTTCAAAATAAATAAATAAATAAATAAACCTTTTCTAGTCCTTCAGTGCAGGCATATTCTTGCCCCTCCTTGGAACAACTCCTGCGCTTCAACTGTAGCTTGTTAGTCAACGAGTCCCAGAGTCCCTAGACTGTGCAGACCCTTAACAATGAAGAGATAGTCCAGATTTCTACTCTGGCCGTAAGCATAAGGTTGCTTTGTGGGACTTCTGCATCTTTTTGCAGCGGTCAACTGCTTTGAATATAGGATCATAGATAAGAGGAGCATTCTAAGGACTAAGTGGAAGGGCCGTCAGCTTTGAACACAACCTGGCAGAATGCCAATCTTCAAGGAAGCATATGCTAGACTGTTTGTTATAACAAAATAATTAGAAGTATCTCAAATGACCTTTAATAGGAAAATGGCTAAATAAATTATGGAACATCCATAGTCACTAATGCTACTCAATAATTCCTGTTTTGTTTCTCATGAGAAATAACACTTCCCATATCCTTTAGTGTAAGCCATGGTCATGTGACTTATTCTGGGTAACGAATTATGAACAGAAATGACACGTGCCACATCCAAGTGGAAGCCTTTAAGAACCAGCATGGGAGTCTCTCCATCACTTTTATCTGCCTTGGCAATTGTGGAGTGGAAGCCTCTATTCATTTAACCCCATGGGTAACTCTACTTAGCACAGACCTGGAATGAACACGTAGCATAAGAAGAAAATAAACTTCTATTATGTTAAGCCACTGAAATATGAGGGTTATTGATTTCTGCAGCATATCCTAGCCTATGCCAATCAGTATACATTCTATAGATTACAATGTAGCACTCTAAAAGACAGGGCTAACAATTATAAACATATATGTACCTAACAACAGAGCCCCAAAATATATGAAATTAAAATCCACAGGATTAAAGGAATAGGCTGGGCATGGTGGCTCGTGCCTGTAATAATCATTTTTAAAAATTTATTTCACTTTGAGACAAGGTCTCACTCTGTCACCCAGGCTAGAGTGCAGTAGCACAATCACGGCTCACTGCAATCTTGATCTCCCAAGCTCAAATAATCCTCTGATCTCAACTTCCCAACTAGCTGGGACTAAAGGTGCCAGCCACCATGCCCCGTTAATTTTTGCTATTTTTTGTAGAGATGAGTATCTCACTATATTGCCCAGGCTGGTCTCGAACTCCTGGGCTCAAACAATCTCCCTGCTTCAACCTCCCAAAGTGCTGAGATTACAGGCCTGAACCACTGTGCCTGGTCTTTTTTTTTTTTTAAACAATTTTAATGAAAGAAAAAGAATATTGGTCTTATGATGGTGGCTTTAACCTGGAACAACAAAAAAACAAGACCATCTCCTAAGTTAAAACAGATAAATAATGCTAATACATTAATGTCATTTGTTGAGCATTTACTATATGTCAGGCATTAAGCAGCTATTTTACATGAATTAGCCTGAAACCTCATAATACGCCCAGGGGGGAGATACAATTATAATTTCTGGGTGGGGGGGTTGGTTTTTTTTGGTTTGTTTTTTGAGGTTTTGTTGAGGTGGAGTCTCACTCTGTTGCCCAGGCTAGAGTGCAGTGGCACAATCTTGCTCACTGCAACCTCCGCCTCCCAGGTTCAAGTGATTCTCCTGCCTCAGCCTCCTGAGTAGCTGGGATTACAGGCACCTGCCACTACACCCAGCTAATTTTTTGTATTTTTAGTAGAGACAGTCTTTCACCGTTGGCCAGGCTGGTCTCAAACTCCTGACATCATGATTCGCCCGCCTCGGCCTCCCAAAGTGCTGGGACTACAGGTGTGAGCCACCACGTCCGGCCCAATCTCTGTTTTTTAGATACAGAAATTGTGGCTCAGAGAGGTGTAATCTTTTTCCCAAGAGTATATTCTATAACCCGGTCTCTTAACATCTCTAAGAAAACTCAGTGCCTAGGGTAGAGCCAGTAGCTTCCCAGTGTGGCTGCCCACGCTGCAGACCGGGTGGTGGGGAGGAAGGATTCAAGCATACAGATGCAAGAGTTTCTGAATCTGGCACCCACCTGGCTTCAAAGTGGGTTTGTGGCCAACAGATGGCTAACTCCTGAGTGGCAAACTTGAGCAACTGTGGACTCACTGCAGATAGAACCACAACAACCCTCCTCACTCTAAATTACAGCTATTTGCATACCTTCCTCAGTCTTGATACCAGTATTTTATCTTTGAGAGGCAATAACAATATAAGGGTCTGGTTCACAGACCCCGGCACCTGCATATTTATTTGAACCCAGGCTTTGCAATTTCCTCACTTATGTGATTTTAACTTATTTAATCATCTGTAAAATGAGGAAACTGAAGTCCAGAGAGATTAAATGAGATAATCAGACTTGTCTCAAAGGTTATTATAATAACTGCATGAGCCAATATACATAAAGTCCTCAGAACTTAACATGTGCCTCCATGTCAGGGACGTTGAATATTATATGACTGTCAGATGCTATATTCCTAATTCTGCAAATGTCAACCATGGTAGCATACAGACTTATACGATAATGTTTAGTAAATATTAAGCAAATTGAATAAAGCTGTCTTTGAAGGCACATACAGTGAGATCTTATTGTAAAGAGGCTTTACAAGAGACTTCTCTTTTTTTCACCCAGATATGGGGTCTCACTATGTTGTCCAGGCTGGTCTCAAACTCCTGGCCTCAAGGGATCCTCCTGCCTCAGCTTCCCGGGACACTTCTAACCAAGGCAGTTAACACACAGGCTTTGGAGTCAAACAGACCTAGACTCTGCCACTGATGGACTGTGTGATTCCAGGAAGGTTACTTCACCTTCTCTGAATGTCAGCTCCCTGAGTTGTAAAAGAGAGATGTTGATACTACCCTCTCAGAGCTGCTGTTAAGAACTAAATGCAATCCATGTAAAGCTCTTAGTGCCATGCTCAGCACATAATACATGCTCATTAAATGACAGCAATAATTATCAGTAACTCAGTCTCCTTGCAATAGGCTTGCTTACCCCTTTTCCATCCCAGATAATGTTATAATGCACCCACAAGAAGATTCATAGCTAGTAAAGTGGTTTGACAAAAATAAAAAAAAAGTAATTGGTAAATAGTAGATGCTCTTCTTACATATATAAATGCAAATCCCTGAAGAGTTTAGCAAATGTATGTTTGTGTGACAGCTATTTATGGAGGCTGTATACTTTTATTTGCCTAGAATTTGATGCACTAAATGTAAACAAAGTATGATGAAGACTCTAATAGAAGCAGTCCCCAGACAGAAGCTAGGGCTCCTTCCCAAGCTCTCTGGAAGGTTGGCTTCTCTGCAGGCGTGTTGATGCGGTATATTTAGGCTGTTAATCATACCCAGAAGCGTTCCCACCTATCTGAAGAGAGGGCAAACCCAGCAAGTCTCAAATTAGCAACATCCTACAAAATTTTCATCAGCCAATCTAATGCAAATGCTTTAACTTCTTCCCAGAGAAATTCTGTGAGAAATTATCCCTAACAGGCTAAAGTTCATGGCTCAAGATCAGCTATCAGGACAACATAATGAGCCCCTTGGTCAAAGCCTGTGTGGCCGGAAAAGTGCATGTCAATCAACTTTGGGGTAAAATAAAGCACCATTCACCTATATTAGCAGAGTTCCCTATTTAAAGAAAATCAGCTGGGCGCAGTGGCTCACGCCCACAATCCCAGCACTTTGGGAGACTGAGGCAGGCGGATCACCTGAGGTCAGGAATTCAAGACCAGCCTGACCAACATGGAGAAACTCTATCTCTACTAAAAAGACAAAATTAGCCAGGCATGGTGGTGCATGCCTGTAATCCCAGCTACTTGAGAGGCAGAGACAGAAGAGGAGGCAGAGGTTGCAGTGAGCCAAGATTGCACCACTGCACTCCAGCCTGGGCAACAAGAGCAAAACTCCATCTCAAAAGAAAAAAGAAAAGAAAATCTGGATCGATCACATGGTAGGGTGAATAACAGTCATAAATAAAGCACTTGGAACATTTTATATCAGGTCGATTTCATGTTAAGTATTTCTAAAGACCCAGAGCCAGTAGATTTGATAGCTCTGATGACTCAATAGATTTGATACATCTGTGCCTGACCAATGCTCTGCTGAGAAAGAACTACATTTCAAAAAAAGGGAAATACACCTAAACCAAACACAAACATTTAGAGCTTTAAGATCCAAAGCAAAAAATAGTCACTCTTTTTTGGGGATTCCCTCATCCATCTACCGCATACGAGGTGCACAAAAGCATGGTCTTGCCCCTCATGGAGCTGACAATTTAGTGGAGAATGGAGAAAAAAGAAAATAAAGAGTCAGTCCTCATTAGTTGTGGAATATTCCATTTGCAGATTTGTCTACTCACTGAAATTTATTTGTAACCCCAATATCAATACGCATGGTCTTTTCACAGTCGTTTGGGGACATGAGAACATACAGTGAAAAACATGAGCTGCCCGATGTACACGATGCCAGCTGATATCCAGAAAAGTGACGCTCTGCCTTATTTCATATTTTTTTACTTCTCCGGTGATTTCACTGTTTAGAATGCCCCCCATAATCCCAGTTAGTGGTAAAGTGCTATCTGGTGTTCCTAAGCACAAAAAGGCTGGAATGTCCCTTACAGAGAAAATGTGTGTTAGGTAAGCTTCATTCAGGCATAAGTTATAGTGCTGTTGGCTGTGAGTTCAATGTGAATGGATCAACTATCATCTATCTTTCTATATCTATCTATAAAATAAGGTGTCTTTAAACAGAAACACATATAAAACGATGTTATGTATTAATCATTTGGTAATCGGTTGGTAAATACATGACCAAAGGCTTGCAGAAACCTACCCTGCTACCTCCCCTACAGATTCAATATTCATTAACTCGGGGTTCATGGAAACTTTATAGAATATAACTGCCATAATGCCAGGTATAGTGACTCATGCCTATAATCGCAGCACTTTGGGAGGATCACCTGAGGCCAGGAGTTAAAGACCCCGCATCTACTAAAAATTTAAAAAATTAGCCAGGCATGGTGGCACATGCCTGTAGTCCCAGCTACACAGGAGGCTGAGGTAGGAGGATCACTTGAGCCCAGGAGGTCAAGGATACAGTGAGCTATGATCACACTACTACAATCCACAGACTTTTGAGATGCTGTTTAAAAATATATATATATATATATATATATATATATATGCCATGAATAATGAGAATTGACTGTAATCCAAATCTATAAACACAATGAAACAAACAACTAAGTAAAAAGTCAACAGGGATGTGCTACTTTAGGTTATTATTCAGTATATATAGTATTCTATGTTTTGTGTAACAAAGGGGTTGACATTAATGTGTCTATATGTCATACATACACATGTGTATATATGTACACATATCTATTTGCTTTGTTAATAGAGATTAAAACTTAAAATTGAAAAACTAAAATAAATCAATCTGCATATCAAGCTGGTAACATAACCATACAGAAAAAAATATATAGACCAGGTGCAGTGGCTCACACCTGTAATCCCAGCACTTTAGGAGGCCGAGGCAGGCAGATGACCTGAGGTCAGGAGTTTGAAACCAGCCTGGACAACTTGGCAAAACCCTGTCTCTACTAAAAATACAAAACTTAGCTGGGCGTGGTGGCAGGCACCTGTAATCTCAGCTACTCGGGAGGCTGAGGCAGGAGAATTGCTTGAACCTGGGAAATGGAGGCGGCAGTGAGCCGAGAATGTGCCACTGCACTGCAACCTGGGCGACAAAGTGAGACTCCATCTCAGAAAAAAAAAAAAAAAAAAAAGAACCTATGAGGCAACAACTTCAAGTGGCTTCCACTGGTCAAAGACGGGATGCTATGAGCATCAGAAAGAGTAATACAGTATAGGCTGTAATGAGTTGGAACACATCAAATCATTGTTTTTAATGAGTTCATAATAATATTCTTAAAAAGCCTGGTCATCTCTGGAGGTTACTAGGGTATTAACTCATTATTTTAAAAAGTGGTAAAGCCAGGCACATGGGCTCATATCTGTAATCCCAGCACTTTGGGAAGCTGAGGTGGGAGGATTGCTTGAGCCCAGGAGCTCAAGACCAGCCTGGGCAACATCGTGAAACCCTGTCTCTACAAAACAATACAAAAAACTTAGCCAGGCATGGTGGCATGCACCTGTAGTCCCAGCTACTCAGGAGGCTGAGGTGGGAGGATCACCTGAGTCTGGGAGGTTGAAGGTGCAGTGAGCTATGACTGCACCATTGCACAGCCTAAATAATAGTGCCAGACTTTATCTCAAAAAAAAAAAAAAAAAAAAAAAAAGAGGCAAGGAGAGTCGCTTGAACCTGGGAGGCAGAGGTTGCAGTGAGCCAAGATCGCACCATTGCACTCCAGCCCAGGCGACAGTGCAAGATTCCGTCCCCCCCAAAAAAAAGAAGAGAGAGACAGAGAACCAGCATTTGTCCTGCCTATTAACTGTATTTCAGGATAACCATAAAGGTGATAAGAAAAAGTTATTTATGAAATAATTCCAGCTTATAATGCAGAAGGAATGATAGGATAGGAAAGTATCATACTGCAATCCCTAATGCAATAAGGGGTCCAAATGCAGCCACCAGCAGGTGCTAGTCATTAGGTAAAAGACTGTCATCATGCCGCATAAAGGATAAATCAGGCTGACAGCACATGATCCTGTAGTCAATCTTAGCATCCCTAAAAGTGTGACGTCCAGGTGTTGAGTGCTTTCTGATATGACTATTACAAAATACACAGCATCACCTATGAAGTCTTCTTGTAAAAGAAAACACAAAAACCTGAACCTAAAAAGACATCTCTAGATCCAGCCATCACTTCAACATTCCACAAGAAATAGGAGCATGCAGGAAGAAATTAAACCATGCCCCTAAGGAGGCATAAAAACTCTACAGGACAAATGACTCAGTTTCTTCAACAAATAAGTAATGTGGGGAAGAGGGAGGTGGAACTACGGACATTAAAAACTTAAGAGAGACTGGGCACAGTGGCTCATGCCTGTAATTCCAGCATTTTGGGAGGCCAAGGCAGGCGGACCACTGTTCAAGACCAGCCTGGCCAACATGGCGAAACCCCATCTCTACTAAAAATACAAAAATTAGCTGGGCATGATGGTGCAGGCCTGTAATCCCAGCTATTCAGGAGGCTGAGGCAGGGGAATCGCTTGAACCCAGGAGGTAAGGGTTGCAGTGAGCCAAGATCATGCCACTGTACTCCAGCCTGGGCAACAGAGCAAGACTCCGTCTAAATTAAAAAGAAAGAAAAACTTAAGAGACATATGAACCAAATGCAATGTGACATCCTTGTGTGGATCCCAATTCAAACAAGTCAACTGCAACCAGGCATTTTAAAGACATTTGGAGATATTTGAATATGGCCTGGATATTAAATGATATTGACAAATTAATGTTTTGTTTTACAAGCTGTGTGTAACATTATTTTAAAAGGCCTTACCTGTTTGAGATGCATACTGAAGTTTTACAGATAAAAATCTATGACCTTTGGGATTTGCTTCAAAACACTCCGACATACACACAAGTAGGACAGAAACAAATAACACAAGATTGGCAAGATGTTGATCATTGTTGAATCTGGGTGGTAAGTACAAGGAAGTTAGTTATATTATATTTTCTTTTTTCTTTTCTTTTCTTTTTTTTTTTTTTGAGACAGGGTCTCACTCTGTTGCCCAGGCTGGAGTGCAGTGGTGTGATCTCAGCTCACTGCATCCTCCACCTCCCAGGCTCAAGCAATCCTCCCACCTCAGCCTCCCAAGTAGCTGGGCCTACAGGCTCACGCCACCATGCCCAGCTGATTCTTGTATTTTTAGTGAAAATGGGGTTTCACCATGTTTCCCAGGCTGGTCTCAAACTCCTGGCCTCAAGCGGTCCGCCCACTTCAGCCTCCCAAAGTGCTGAGATTACGGCATGAGCCACCATGTCCAACTTATATTTTCTTTTATGTTTAAATTTTCCATTTAAGAAAACTTTTTAAATAGTCTCTTACTGACCTTACTCTTTAAAGGAGAAGATCATTAATGCTGACAGTTTTTAATCAGTTACACAGTTGTTCACTATAATATATGGTGGCATTTTACATAAAAATAATTATATTAATGACAACAGCAATGGCTACTAATATTATTACTTACTGCATGTTTGATACAAGGCTAAGCATTTTATATGTATTATCTTATTAAATTCTAACCCTGATAGGTGAGTCTAGTATGATCTATATTTTATAGATGGAAAAAACTGAGGTACATAATTGCTCAAAGACACATGGCTAGTAAGCAGCAAATCTGAGATTTGAACCCAGGAATGATTCCAAAGAGTGTGCTGGGGCAGAGGTTTAGCTAGTAGGGACACAGCCCAATGTAGCCATTTCAGAAACAAAGCAATGGCTGCCTACGGATCTTCTTCATGTAGCTCTGGAATCAAACAACAGGGAAAAGCCTCTAATCCCAGCACTTTGGGAGGCTGAGGCAGGCAGAATACTTGAGGTCAGGAGTTCAAGACCAGCCTGGTCAACATGGTGAAACTCTGTCTCTACTAAAAATATAAAAATTAGCCTGGCGTGGGGGCACACGTCTGTAATCCCAGCTACTCAGAAAGCTGAGGCCGGAGAATCGCTTGAACCCAGGAGGCGGAGGTTGCAGTGAGCCGAGACCATGCCACTGCACTTCCAGCCTATGTGACAGAATGAGACTCCATCTCAGAAAAAAAAAAAAAAAAAAACAGAGAAAAGAGGAGAAAACCCAGCTCTCTCCCCACCCCAGCCTTGGTTTTCTACTTAGTGAGCCATGTGAACCTCCACTAGCCCATCCTGTTCTCTGCCACAGAAACAGAAGTCCTGATAACGTGTTCACAGCGATGCTGTGAGCACCAAACATTACATGCAAAGCACCCCCAAGGATGATGGACACTCCATAATTCCTAATTAGCATCTCTCAATTAGGAAGCTGGAAGCTGCTGCTCTGGAGGTGAACTGCAACTCTGACTTGCAGATGAGAAAAACGACTGGCCTCTCTCTGAAGGGACTCTGCGGGGGGCCCTTCTAAGAGCTCTTTTCGGCACTCTGGAAGTTTCTCTAAAGATCCACTCTCCTTGTCATATGTTTGCATGCATCCAGAGGAGAAAAATCACCCAGCAGCCGCCAGTGGTGACAGCCCCAGATGGCCATGCTCCTGGCAGAGACGGCCAATGACCTTCACCACCCACCTCTGTCCCTGCAACATGGAGGCATAATTAAAACTGTAAGGGTGCCCTTGCTAGCCGCTTGTTAGCAGGTATCCTGGGAGATGGCACAGCATGGCCTACAGGACAGCAGATACTGAGGTTCTGAAATCTTGCTTCCAGCAATTCCTAGCTGTGTGTCCTTAGGGGAACTACCTGATCTCTCTGTACCTCAGTTTTGTCATAGATCAAACGTGATGTTCCTATCTCTCAGGATTCCCAGGTTGTAGGTATGAAACAGAATATGGAAAGTGCTTAGCTCAGCCTCTGGCACACTGTTGGCACCCAATCACAACACTGATCATTTTAGGGTAATGATTTTATTGTCATTATATAATTTAAAACAAAAAAAAAAAGGACCATGGCCAGGCGCAGTGGCTCACACCTGCAATCCTAGCACTTTGGGAGGCCGAGGTGGGCAGATCACTTGAGGTAGGGAGTTCATGACTGGTCTGGCCAACATGGTGAAACCCCATCTCTACTAAAAATACAAAAATTAGCTGGGTGTGGTGGTGCATGCCTGTAGTCCCAGCTACTCGAGAGGCTGAGGCAGGAGAATCACTTGAACCCAAGAGATGAAGGTTGCAGTGACCTGAGGTCGCACCCCTGCACTCCAGCCTGGGTGACAGAGCAAGACTCTGTCAGAATAAAAAAAAAAAAAAAAAAGGATGAGACCAGGTCTTGGCTAGCTGGGCACAGTGGTCTGTAATCCCAGCACTTTGGGAGGCCGAGACAGGTGGATCATTTGAGGTCAGGAGTTAGAGACCAGCCTGGCTAACATGGTGAAACCCTGTCACTACTAAAAAAAAAAACAACACAAAAATTAGCCGAGTGTGGTGGCATGAGCCTATAATCCCAGGAGAGTAAGCCAGGACAATCACTTCAACTCAGGAGACAGAGGTTGCAGTGAGCTGAGAGCGTGCCACTGCACTCCAACCTGGGCAACACAGCAAGACTCCACTTAAAAAAAAAAAAAGAAAAAAAGGGACCAGGCCTTTCCTAGGCACCCACTAAATGCTGATATGTGAAAGCAAAGTCATGAATGCATACTAGTATAAAATTTGCATCTAGAAAGTCATTCTGTCCTCCTTGGCCCCTTATTTTTTATTCTGGTAAAGTATATACGACATAAAATACACCATTTTTAAGTGTACAGCTGAATGGCATTAAGCAAATACACAGTGTTGTGTAACCATCACTACCATCCATCCACAGAACCTTTCATCATCCCAAACTGAAATTCTGCACCCATTAAGCCATAACGCACCACTGGTCTCTCCTCTCAGCCCCTGGCAACCACCATTCTACTTTCTGATCTTGACTACTAGATGATTTGCTTAAGTGAAATCGTAAAGTATTTGTCCTTTTGTGTCTGGCTTCTTTCACTTAGTATCATGTCTTCAAGATTCATCCATGTTGTAGCATGTGGCTCAGCCTCCTGAGTAGCTGGAACTACAGGCGTGCACAACCGTACCTGGCCAAATTTTTGTAATTTTAGTAGAGATGGGGTTTCACCGTGTTGCCCAGGCTGGTCTTGAATTCCTGAGCTCAAGCAATCTGCCCACGTCGGCCTCCCAAAGTGCCGGGATTACAGGCATGAGCCACCATGCCTGGCCTTCCTTCCTTTGTAAGGTTACATAATATGGGTCTATCTACGGTATGGTATGGGTATAGCATATTTTGTTTATCCATGCAGCTGTTCATGGGCACTTGGGCTGGTTCTACCTGTAGCTACTGCGAATAATGCTGTCAGGAACATGTGTGAACTAATACCTGTTCAAGTTCTTGCTTTCAATTCTTTGGGGTACATACCCAGAAATGGAATTGCTAGATCAAATGGGAATTCTACATTTAATTTTTTTTTGAAGAACCTCCTTATATTTAATGGAAACCAATATTTGTTGAATATTTACAAGCCAGGCATTTGATTATTTTTTTTACATTTAATCATCTCAACAATCCCCATGAGATAGATATCGCAAATGGAGTCAGAGACTGGGTGGGTAATTTTGCCTATGACATCACATTTAGCAAAGGCAAGTGCCTAGACTTGAACTCAGATCTGGAAAACTTCAATGCCAAGCTTTCCCACCAGCTGACACTGTCATCTCTAAAAAGGAAAGAAAACACTGGTCCTTCACCTTAAGGCAGTGTCACATGTGTCCTTTGGATCAATGGAAGGGAACAATTAAACCCAGAAACCTGGCACCATCACCAAATAGCTGTATTACTTCAGACACATCCCTTCACATCTCTGCATCTCAATTACTTCAGGTTAGAAACAGAGTCAATATTTGTAGAAATATACTATAGAAATTGAAAGCAGATACTTGTACACCAGTGTTCATAGCATCCTTGATATGGTTTGGCTGTGTCCCCACTCAAATTTCATCCTGAATTCCCTCATGTTGTGGGAAGGTCCCAACTGGGAGATAATTGAATCAAGGGAGTGGTTTTTCCCATACTGTTCTCATGGTAGTAAGTCTCATGAGATCTGATGGTTTTGTAAGGGGAAACCCTTTTCATTTGGCTTTCATTCTTCTCTTGTCTGCAGCCATGTGAGACGTGCCTTTCACCTTCCGCCATGACTGTGGTGCCTCCCCAGCCATGTGGAACTGTGAGTCCACTAAACCTCTTTCTTTTGTAAATTGCCCATTTTCAGGTATGTCTTTATGAGCAGCATGAAAACAGACTAGTACAAGCATTATTCACAATAGCCAAAAGGTGGAATCAACACGTGTGCATCAATAGATAAATGGATAAATGAAACGCAGTGTATACAGTGGAATATTATTCAGCCATAGAAAGGAATGAAGTACTAATATGTGCTGCAATGTGGATGAATCTCAAAAACATTAGGCTAAGTGAAAGAAGCCAGACACAAAAGGATAAATACTGTATAATTCCATTCATATGAGGTACCTACAACAGGCAAATCCATGAAGATAGAAAGTAGAATAGATGCTACCAGGAGCAGGAGGTAGGGGAAATGGACAGTTCTTGTTTAATGAGGATAGAATTTCTACTAGGAATGATGAAAAACTTTTGGTGATGATGTGGCGAGTATTACACAGCATTGTGAATGTATTTAATGTCACCGAATTGGACACTTACAATTAAATAATGATAAAGTGAGAAATATTATGTATACATAACTAAATTTTTATTTTTATTTTTTTGAGAGAGTCTCATTCTGTCACCCAGGCTGGAGTGCAATAATGCAATGTCAGCTCACTGCAACCTCCACCTATGAGCTTAAGCAATTCTTGTCCCTCAGCCTCCCAAGTACCTGGGACTACAGGCATGTGCCACCACTTCCAGATACTATTTAGTATTTTTAGTAGAGAAGGGGTTTCACCATGTTGCCCAGGCTGGTCTCGAACTCCAGAGCTCCAATGATCCACCTGCCTTAGCCACCCAAAGTGCTGGATTTACAGGCATGAGCCACTGTGCCCAGCCAAAAAAATTATTTTTAAAGAAGTTGTTCTTCATTATATTGGAGTTGTTCTGAACTGGTGTTCTCAAACTTTAATATGCACAGAAATCATGCAATTGTATTAAAATGTAATTCCATGAGGCAGGGCCAGGTCCTGAGATATGGCACTTCCAATTAGCTCCTAGGTGGCACAGATGCTGCCTGCCCATGGGCCACATTTTGGGTAGCCACATACATAAAGCTCCACTGAGTGCCCAGCATATAGTAAACACTATATAAATGCTCGCTATAGTTACGAGATTAATACTAAAGTTTATGTAGGCCGGGTGCAGTGGCTCATGCCTATATTCTCAGCACTCTGGGAGGCCAAGGCAGGCAGATCACGAGGTCAGGAGTTTGAGAACAGCCTGGCCAACAGTGAAACCCTGTCTCCACTAAAAAGACAAAAATTAGTCGGACGTGGTGGCGTGCACCTGCAGTCCCAGCTACTCGGGAGGCTGAGGCAGAAGAATCCTTTGAACCAAGGAGGCGGGGGTCACAGTGAGCCGAGATGGAGCCACTGCGCTTCAGCCTGGGCAACAGAGGAAGACCTTGTTTCAAGAAAATAAATAAATAAATAAACAAAGCCAATGTGGATCTTTCAAACACCTTTGTCTTTCGCTGGTAATTGCTCATTTCAGGAAGAAAGTAGCACATTTTGATCTGCTCTGAAATCTCAAAACCCCCAAGCACACTCTTTTTACAGAAACTACAAGGGAGTCGTGCAGAGCAGAGACTTCGGCGGCTGTGAGTATCTCCCACAGACATCTAAAAACATTTCTCTCTAAGTGTCATATGGATAAAAACACCAAGCTTGAGAAATATTTTCATTTTAAAGGATCTCAAGCAAAAAGGAAGCACGCATAAGACACAGACAGCACCGTGGTCTAGCCCCGTCCACGCCCTGTTCCCAAGCAACCCTCAAACACTCCTGATGACCTGGGAATTCGTTTCTAACTATCTCAGCCATTTGTTCAGGGCCTACAGGTGAAGAATAGATAAGAATAGTTAGGGACCAGGGCTGCAGAGAATGACTCTAAAAGAAGGACATCACCATGGCTCGGATTCAGGTCACACTCCTGTATCCAATCTCCCTTGCTAAAGAGGCCATGCCCACCTGATGTGGGGCACGATCTTGAGTCAAGATTGCCACAGTCAGGCCCACCGATTCTAGGAAGAACCCAGTCCAAATCACTGCTAGACGTTCTCTCTTCCCATCCTCACCCTTCCCAAGAATTTAGAGCTGAAAGCTGCTTATAATGTCAAGATTCAAGACTGCGCCTTATTATTCTGCTTTAAGAATTCAATCTGCTGGTACGGAGCCCAAAATATAGGAACAATACAACCAGAAAATTTCCAAATAGAGCTGAGAAGTTCATTTGGAAAACCAAACCCCGGTTATTCTAGACCAGTCAGATTAATTTCTATAGATTTACTATAACTGCAATGGCTAACACCAATTGAGTGCCTGTCACATGCAGGACACGGAGCTGAGCACTTTGCACCTATTGTTTAATCCTCATGCCAGCATTAGGAGGTAAACATCCTATTTGTACAGATGGGGATTCAAAGACATGGAGGACCCTAAGCCCAAGATTATGGCCCATAACTTGCTATCTAAAACATAAATCTGGCCAGGCATGGTGGCTCACACCTGTAATCTCAGTACTATGGGAGGCCGAGGTGGGTGGATCACCTGAGGTCAGGAGTTCGAGACCATCGTGGCCAACATGGCAAAACCCCGTCTCTACTAAAAATACAAAAACTAGCTGGGCATGGTGGTGGACACCTGTAATCCCAGCTACTCGGGAGGCTGAGGCAGGAGAACCACTTGAACCCAAGAGGTGGAGGTTGCAGTGAGCTGAGATTGTACCACTCTACTTCAGCCTGGGCAACAAGAGTGAAACTCCAACTCAAAAAAAAAAAAAAAAAAACTTAAACCTATCTTAAAATGATAATTAATCATGATGTTATAAAGTTGACATATGCATTATACAAGAAGCACAGGCCAGACAAATTCTAGAATTCACGCTTGATCATAACACCACAGTCAAAAATAAGAACAGGCCAAGCACAGAAGCTCATGCCTGTAATCCTAGCATGTCGGGAGGCAAAGGTGGGAGGATCACTTGAGCCCAGGAGTTCAAGACCAGCCTGGGCAACATGGCAAAACCCTATCTCTACAAAAAATTTAGCAAGGTGTGGTGGTGCACACCTGCAGTCCCAGCTACTCAGGAGGTTGATATGGGGGGATCACCTGAGCCCACGAGGTCAAGGCTGCAGTGAGCCGTGATCACGTCACTGCACTCCAGCCTAGGTGACAGAGTGAGATTCTGTCTCAAAAATAAATAAATAGGCCAGGCGCAGTGGCTCATGCCTGTAATCCCAGCACTTTGGAAGGCTGAGATGCGCAGATCACCTGAGGTCAGGAATTTGAGACCAGTCTGACCAACATGGCAAAACCCCATCTCTACTAAAAATACAAAAATTAGCTGAGCTTATTTGTGGAGGTGGTTGCCTGTAATCCCAACTACCCGGGAGGCTGAGGCAGGAGAATCACTTGAACCTGGGAGGTGGAGGTTGCAGTAAGAGAGATCATGCCATTGCACTCCAGCCTGGGCGATAGACAGAGACTCCATCTCTAAATAAATAAATAAATATCATGCACACCAAATCTGAAAATACTAGTGATGTCTACAATTTAGGGATTCTTCCCAATGTCAGCATGAAGTGACTGTCCGAGGTTAGTAGCCAGTGGTCAATGATAACAACACATTTCACTTGTTATGATCACCTAGATTTGCCAAGTTTAGCAAATAAAATGACATTTGGTTAAATCAGAATTTCAGATAAACAACAAATAATTTTTAGTATAAGTATGCCCTGTGCAGTATTCAAGCATACTTATACTAAAAGAAAAAAAAAAAGTATGCATTGTTTGTTTATCTGAAATTCAAGTTTAACAGGGCATCCTATGTTTTATCAGGCAACCTGATAAACAGCAAAGGTCATAAAGTACTCCTGGTTATGGCACGCTACAGCCAAGCCCTAACTTGCAGGACCACACTTTCCCAAGTACTTTAAAAATCTTCTTACCCTTGATCCTCCAGCATCCTCTGTGGCTCAGTGAAGTTATGTAACTTGCCCAAGTGACACACAGCAAGAGGGTGGCAGAGCTGGGACCCAGCACCGTGCTCCAGTTCTCCATCCACTCACTGTTCCAAAAAAGACACATGGCACCTCTCGAAGGAGAGGGCAGATGTATAACCACACTTGGCTTCGGAGTGGATGAGTGGAGGGAGAACTGTTACTTAGATTCAGCTGACATTGCAAACTCTGAAACATCCCACTCTGAATATACAGACGTTCCTAGTAATAAGTTCTTTACCCTTTTGATCCTTATGTCCTACTTAGAATTTTCTGCATTTGCTGGAATTCTGGATTAAGAATCCTAGCTACATTGGAACAACAGAATCTACCGTACCCTCCAGCCAAGCTTATTATCTTTGAGTAACAGTATCCCAGCTTTCATTTGGAGAACATCCCTGCTTGGTCCACGGGGCTTGGAAGGGACTGATCTCACTCCCTGGCCCCATAACTGACCAGGAAGAACACTGCTCCCTTTTGACTCCAGGAGTAGAGAAATGAACAGCTCCTGACTGGTGAATAGGATACCCCAGAAATTTGTCGGAGCCACTGAGAAATAATCGCGCTCTTCATACGAGCAAGGTGATAAAATGTAAGTGTGGCACTGTGTGGCCATTCTGCCACCGTAAGGAAAGACTGTTTGGATGAAAGCAATCCAGAAAGAAAGCCAAGCTGAGAGGTGGAGACAGGGCTTTGCTTGCGTTTGTTAAGTACCTGGATCTAGCCATGTTGAAGCCAGTACTACCCATAAACATCTCAGTCCCACCAGCCAAAGAACTCCCCATTGTTGTTTAACCAGTTTGAGATAAGTTTCTCACACTCAACCAAAGGGGCTCTGGTTAATACAACCAGTGAACACCATCACATTTCCTATTAGTCAACAGGCAAGGTCAAAAACATCTGGAAATCCTGTTCACTGTAAGTTCTAAATATACAGCTCACCAGACTGGTACAAGCCATAGTCATCGTCTTTTTTTTTTTATTTTGAGACAGAGTCTTGCTCTGTCACCAAGGCTGGAGTGCAGTGGTGTGATCTCGGCTCACTGAAACCTCCACCTTCTGGGTTCAAGTGATTCTCCTGCCTCAGCCTCCCAAGTAGCTGGGATTACAGGCACCCACCACCACGCCCGGCTAATTTTTATATTTTTTAGTAGAGACAGGGTTTCAACATCTTGACCAGGCTGGTCTTGAACTCCTGACCTTGTGATCCACCTCCCAAAGTGCTGGGATTACAGGCATGAGCCACTGCGGCCAGCCTCTTTTTCTTATTTATTTTTTTTCTTTTTGAGACAGGGTCTCAGTCTGTCGCCCAGGCAAGAGTGCAGTGGCGTGACATGGCTCACTGCAGCCTCGAACTCTTGAGTTCAAGGGATCCTTCCACCTCAGCTTCCTGAGTAGCTGGAACCACAGGCATGTACCACCACACCCAACTAATTTTTTTAATTTTTTGTAAAGACAGACTCTTGCTATATTACCCAGGCTGGTCTCAAACTCCTAGTTTCAAGTGATCTTCCTGCTTGAAACTCCCAAAGTGCTGGGATTATAGGTCTGAGCCACCTTGTCCAGCCTTTTGCTGCTTCTTTTTACATATGGGGCCTCATCTTGCTCTGTTGCCCCAGCTGGAGTACAATGGCCCGATCACAGCTCACTGTAGCCTTGACCTCCTGGTTCAAGCAATCCTCCCTCCTCAGCCTCCCAAGTAGCTAGAACCACAGGCATGCACCACCACACCCTTATTGCAGTCTTCTAGCTCAACTACCTGCTTTTACCCAGGCCCCCACCATCTGTTCTCAACCAGCGGCTAGAAAGATGCTGCTAAAACTCAAATCATTCCTCCTCTGCTCAAAACCCTCCGGTGTGCTCATTTCACAGGGTAAAATGTTTACACTCGTCTAAAAGGCTCTCATGGGCTGGGTGTGGTGGCTCGCAGCTGTAATCCCAGCACTTTGGGAGGTAGAGGTGGGCAGATCATTTGAAGTCAGGAGTTCGAGACCAGCCTGGCCAACATAGTAAAACCCTGTCTCTACTAAAAATACAAAAATTAGCCTGTTGTGGTGGTGGGTGCCTGTGATCCTAGCTACTCGGTAGGCTGAGGCAGGAGAATCGCTTGAACCAGGAGGCAGAGATTGCAGTGAGCTGAGATTGCTCTACTGCACTCCAGCCTGAGCGACAGAGCGAGACTCTGTCTCAAATAAATGAATGAATGAATGAATGAATAAATGAATGGCTTTCATGATCTGGTCCCACTCTGCTTCTCTGAGCTGATTTTCAGCACTCCAGTCTGGTCACACATGCTTCCTGACTGTTCTTCAGAGACCTCAGGGGCTTGGCAGGTGCGGTGGCCTCTCTCTGAGGCTTTTCTCCCCTAGAGGTCCCAGGGATCACCCCCCTACCCAGTTCCTTTAAGTCTTTGCTCAAATGTCACTTTTTCATGAAGCCTGCTATATTTTTTGTTTTTTCCATAGTACTTGTCACCTTCTATCATCCTCGATAGCTTCCTTATTCCATTTATTAAACTTTTTTTTGAAACAGGGTCTTGCTCTGTCACCCAGGTTGGAGTGCAGTGGTCTGATCTCAGCTCACTGCAACCTCTGCCTCTCAGGCTTCAGTGATCCTCCCACCTTGGCCTCCTGAGTAGTTGGGACCACAGACAAGAGCCACCATGCCCAGCTAATTTTTGTATTTTTTCATAGAGATGGTGTCTTGCCATGTTGCCCAGGCTAATCTTGAATTCCTGAGCTCAAGCGATCTGCCTGCCTCAGCCTCCCAAAGTGCTAGGATTACAGGCATGAGCCACTGCACCTGGCCTAAATTATTTCATTTTTGAAACATGGTCTCAATCTTTTGCCCAGGCTGGAATGCAGTGGCGCAGCATGGTTCACTGCAGCCATGAATTCCTGTGCTCACGTGATCCTCCCACCTCAGCCTCCAGAGTAGCTGGGGCTGCAGGTGCACACCACCATGCCTGGCTAGTTTGTTGTTGTTGTTATGGTTGTGGTTATTTGTAGAGACAGGGTCTCGCTTTGTTGCTCATGCTGGTCTTGAACTCCTGAGTGATCCTCCCATCTTGGCCTCCCAAAGTGCTGCGATTAGAGGCGTGAGCCACCGTGCCTGGCCAGCTTCCCTATTCAGTGACTGTGAAAACAGCTTTTATTTGTTTATCCTCTGTCTCTCCCACCCAGAATGTGAGCCACAAGAGAACAGGGCTCCTGGCCTGTTTTGCTCTCTGATGTATATCCCCAGCACCTAGAACATTGCATGGCACATGGCAGATGTCCCATACTGGAAAACAATGAGCTAGGATGAAGCAGACTCAGGAAAAAGGACACACGTCTGAAAAACAGAAGGGCGGTGTCTGGGAGGCTAGACAAACATGAGCCAGAGCCCAGAGGATACCCAGGGATGCCTCAAGGTGGCATCTGGGCTCAGCCCACCCTCTCCCCTCTTGATTCCACCTTAGTGAAGACCTGAGCTACCATCTTAGCAGACAAGTAAGGGTAACTGGCTGCGAGGAAATGTGATTATACACGTATGACTAAATAGTAGCAGGGGAAAGCTCTCCTCTTAATCTGAGTTAATTTAAGACTGCTCTTATTATCGTTAATCTGATCAAACAATGACCAGCCTCTCAGACCTGTATAGCATGCTACTAATGAATTTTTCATAACTCTGCAAAGACATTTTCTGCACTGCTGTTAATCATAAACCACAGAGCAGGAGATTTCAAATGTGTTTCCAATTCACCACCTCTTTTCTCCTAGCTTTATTTCCCCTCCCTCCACCCTACCCTTCTCAAGATCTTGCCCATTTATTATTATTATTATTACGAAGTAGCTTGTGTTTGTTCTAGTGTTAAAGAACCCACCTCTACCTTAGGGGACCAATAAATTAATGTTATACTTTCAAATCATATTTGAGAAGTGGAGATCATATATTAGAGAGTTTGATTCAATTTGGCAAATGAGACTGCCTTATTTTCCTATAATAAGGAGGAGATGAGGCAGGAAGGAGATGCAAAGGAACCCAGTTTAAAGAAAGGAAAATGTGCGGTCCCATCCCTTTGCCTCCAAATGAGCCTGAGCCAGGCACAGTGGCTCATGCCTGTAATTCTAGCAATTTGGGAGGCTGAGGCGGGTGGATCACTTGAGGTCAGGAGTTCGAGAGCAGCCTGGGCAACATAGTGAAATCCTGTCTCTACTAAAAATACAAAAAAAAAAAAAAATTAGCCAGGCGTGGTGGTGCATGCCTGTAATCCCAGCTATTCGGGAGGCTGAGGCAGGAGAATCTCTTGAACCCGGCGGGCAGAGGTTGCAGTGAGCCAAGATCGTGCCATTGCACTCCAGCCTGAGCAACAAAGAGTGACTCTGTCTCAAAAAAAAAGCCTGAAACACTTAGACTTCTCCCATGTTGGCCTGCATTTGGTTCCTCAAATGCCCCGTGCTATTACCTAACTCTAGGCTTTTGTGCATACTGTTCCTGCTGCCTGGAACATCCCTTCCTCATCTCCAGCTAACTCCATCATTCTTCAGGTCTCAGCTTTAGCATCTCATCACTAGATCCATGACACAAGGGCATATATTCTATGTCCCAGTACCCAGCACAGTGCCTGACATGCAATACATATTTGCACATCATAATCTCCATACATGCAAGACAATCCCATTTGTATAATTAATGCATTTAACATTAAGTGGAATGAATGAAGGAAGGAAGGAATGCTGAGCTCATCAACCAGGTTCCCTTTCAAAGCAGACATCATAAGCCAGGTGCGGTGGCTCATGCCTGTAATCCCAGCACTTTGAGAGACAGAGGTAGGAGGATCACTTGAGCCCAGGGGTTTGAGATCAGCCTAGGCAACACAGAGAGACTTCATTTCTACAAAAAATTTAAAAAGTAGCTGGGCATGGTGGTGCACACTGGTAGTCCTAACTGCTCAGGAGGCTGAGACAGGAAGATTGCTTGAGTCCAGGAGTTCAAGGCTGCAGTGAGCCCATAATCATGCCACTGCACCCCAGCCTAGGCAACAGAGCAAAACTGCCTCTAAACAAACAAACAAAAATAACCACCAACTAGACATTATAAATAGCTGAAGACTTATCCCAACACCAAAGCTATGACCTTGCTTCTTGAGTTCCCGTTCAGATACCGTGTACAGAACACTGTCGTGATCAAAGTCAATGGCAACACATCTTGTTGTTTAAGAGTGAACTAGACTATTTAGGTATTTTAAATGAACAAAAATCACTAGGAATCAGTTAGGCAGACACAGTGAAGGCTACCATCTGGGGTCAAAAAATAAAAAAGAAAGTAAAGAGAATTTGGTTTTCTGTAAAGTGACTCTGAAGACAGCTTGTAAGAATATTTTAAGTGATGCCAGCAGAGCTAGGGCAAGGCAGATATAATCACCATGACTGCTTTGATACATACAGTCCTCTTTTGTGTATAAATATTTCATTTTGTTGTTGAAGGAAACACCTGATTGAGGAATTGTTGGTGTGATAATAGCACTGGTTGTGCTTAAAACACAGTACTTACTGTTTATGAGAAATCAGTATTGAAATGTATTGAGGATGAAATGCAATAATGGTTTAAGAACTGCTTCACAATAAGCCAGGGAGATTTTTGACACGGAGAGGCACTGATTGACCATGATTTGATCATTGGTGAATTTGTGTGATTGAACCATAAGAGTCCATTTTGCTATTCTTTCTACTTCTGTATAGATTTGAAATGTAGCCAGACACAGTGTCTCACGCCTGTAACCCAACACTTTGGGACCCTGAGGTGGGTAGATCACTTGAGGTCAGGAGTTCAAGACCATCCTGGCTAACATGGTGAAACCCAGTCTTTAATACTAAAATTAAAAAAAAAAAAAAAAAAATTAGCCTAGCGTGGTGGCACACGCCTGTAAGCCTAGCTACTCAGGAGGCTGAGGCACGAGAATCACTTGAAGCCAGGAGGTGGAGGTTGCAGTGAGCCGAGATCACACCACTTTGCTCCAGCCTCGGCAATAGAGTGAAACTATGTCTCAAAAGAAAGAAAAGAAATATGTGTGTGGTGTTGTCTGGTCCCAGTAACATCTCTTCTTGTGCCCTCACTGGAGACTAAGAATAGCTACCCAAGAAGCAAACATCACGAAGCCAACAGTTAATTGGTTGTTCCATCTTCTCTAGGCTAAACAACATAAACTTAATTTTTTTCAGCCCACAGATGGGTAGAATTGGGGAAAAAAAAAAAAGAGAAACAGCAATCATTAAATCACTGGTCTTCACAAATTATTCTAGTACTGTTGATTACCTGTACCTTCTTTGCCCTCACTCAACAGTGTTTAAACAAAAGCATACACATTTTAACTAACAGGCATGACGGTGAGGTTCTTGATCAGATGGTAATGAGGTATTGTCACTTTTTATGAAATACCACGAATATAATTACAAGTTCATGCCAGAAACAAAGGCTCAGTCATATTCCCTTACAAACATGGATACTGGATGTCCTTCAGGAACCACTGATCGTAAACTGTTGCTCAGGTCTCAAGGTACCTCACAGAGGATATCACAGATATCATTACTTGGAAAATCTACCTAATGGGAAGTGTCTCTAATGCCGTATCTTCAGTGACAAGACAAGGTTGAATTTCTAGGTAACTTTTATTCACACCCCAGCAAACTCCTTGTTTTGTAGGTATCTCAGAGCAATTGCAAGTCACTTATTTATTCAACTTATATCTGTTCTCTGCTGCCCATGTGTTTAACATATATTATAGAAACCCATGTATTTTGATTGTGAGGTTTTCTTGCAATTTGGACATGAACTTAGGACTCAATCAGCCTTATTTTCATCTCTATATGAAAGAATGAGAACAATTCTTATTTTTCCCAGGGACCGAATTCAGTTGTGTCCTACATTGTTCGCAAACATAATATATAAACCTTTTGCCACTTTTCATCAACCACATTCAAAACCAATTTAAAACAGTCAAGTCAGTCAAGACTGAAATTAAAATAAATTTTTGTTTGTTGGTTTTTAAGGAATGTGGCAAAGAATTGGGCTCGCCCTACTCTTTTAACCTCTGAGAAGGTTATAAAGTGCTCATGGGCTGAATCCAGCTACAGGTATGTTTGTTTAACTTTGATAGCAGTTTTTGTTTTGAATGAAAATTTTCACATTTAAGATTTTGATTTCTGGGCCAAGCTCAGTGGCTCACACCTGTAATCCCAGCACTTTGAGAGGTCTTGGTGGACGGATAACTTCAGGCTAAGAGTTTGAGACCAGCCTGGCCAACATGACGAAACCCTATCTTTACTAAAAATACACAAATTAGCTGGGCATGGTGGCAGTCGCCTGTAATCCCAGCAACTTGGGAGGCTGAGGCAGGAGAATCGCTTGAACCCGGGAGGCGGAAGTTGCAATGAGCCAACATTGTGCCACTGCTCCAGCCTGGATGACAGAGCAAGATTCTGTCTCCAAAGGAAAAAAAACATTTTGATCTCTGGGGTTATGTTGAAAAATGGAAATACGCGACAATACTAGGCCCAAATCCTGTTCATGACCAACACCTGACCTCTCTAAATGGATGCTGTCCATCATGACCCCCGCCCCATGTCGCCCCCAAACATTCTACTCCTGCCCCATTTTCCTCCTGTGGGTTTCCTGCCTGGCCCCCAGAACCACTGTGTGACCCCCTAGAAATCAAGTAGCCTCATCCATAAAACTCACACCTCTTTCGGATGCCATTTGGGAAAAAAAAAATCATCTTAAATTAGGCTTGTCATTGACATGATTCAAAATCTATTTATTTCAACTGAAAGTGTACATTTTTTTTAAAGCCAAGCCTGCTTCCAGCCTCTTAGCTCATCATGATCAGTTGATGCACAGATGTAGTAAAATGATTTTACATATTTTTATTAAGTTACAGATTTATTTGAAACATTTGCCTCTACAGTTGTCATTCCTGAAGATGTAAAAATCACAGGCTTTAATCTTTTTTTGTTTTTGAGACGGAGTCTTGCTCTGTCACCCACGCTGGAGTGTAGTGGTGCGATATTGGCTCACTGCAGCCTCCACCTCCCTGATTCAAGTGATTCTCCTGTCTCAGCCTCTCAAGTAGCTGGAAACTACAGGCATGCGCCACCACACCTGACTAATTTTGTTTTTTTTTCATTTTTAGTAGAGAAAGGGTTTCACCATGCTGCCCAGGCTGGTCTCAAACTCCTAACCTCAAGCGATCCACCTGACTCAGCCTCCCAGAGTGCTGGGATTACAGGCGTGAGCCACTGTGCTCACCCTACTCTTTTAAACTCTGAGAAGGTTATAAAGTGGTACACTCTTTCTAAGGGATCACTAGACTATAGATGAATAAAAGTCTTACATGCATGCAGTCATTCCACTTCTAGGTATATTTCTTTTTTTTGCTTATTTTTAATTTTTATGGATATATAATAGTTGTATGCATGTAGGGGTTCGTGTGCTATTTTAATACAAGCATACAATGTGTAATGATCTAATCTGGGTAACTAGAATATTCATCATCTCAAACATTTATCATTTATTTATCATCTCTTTGTGTTGGGAACATTCCAAATCTTCTCTTCTAGCTATTTTGAAATATACAATAAATTATTGCTAACTGTATTCAGCCTACTGTGCTATCAAACATTCGGTCTTACTCCTTCTATCTAGCTATATTTTTGACCCACTAACCAACCTACTTCATCTCTCCTTCCCCACAACCCTTCCCAGCCTCTGGTAACCACCACGCTATTCACTATCTCCAAGAGATCAATTTTTTAAGTTCCTAGGCTGGAGTGCAATAGTGGGATCATGGCTCACTGCAGCCTCAACCTCCCAGGCTCCAGTGATCCTCCCACTTCAGCCTCCCAATTAACTGGGATTACAGGTGCATGCCACCACACTTGGCTAAATTTTTTTTGTATTTTTTTTTTAGAGACAAGAGTTTTGCCATGTTGTCCAGGTTGGTCTCAAACTCTTGGGCTCAAGCAGTCCTTCCACCTTGGCCTTCCAAGGTCCTGGGATTACAGGCATGAGCCACCCTGCCCAGCCTATATTTCTTTTTTTTTTTTTTTTTTTTTTTTTGAGACGGAGTTTCACTCTTGATACCCAGGCTGGAGCGCAATGGCGCGATCTCGGCTCACCGCAATCTCCGCCTCCTGGGTTCAGGCAATTCTCCTGCCTCAGCCTCCTGAGTAGCTGGGATTACAGGCACGCGCCACCGTGCCCAGCTAATTTTTTGTATTAGTAGAAACGGGGTTTCACCATGTTGACCAGGATGGTCTCGATCTCTCGACCTCGTGATCCACCCGCCTCGGCCTCCCAAAGTGCTGGGATTACAGGCTTGAGCCACCGCGCCCAGCCCCAGCCTATATTTCTTAAAGAAATAAATAGGAATGTTTTACAAAGATTCCATTTCAAAAATATTCATTAAGGCTGTGTTTATGAGAGTGAAAAACTAGAAATAATCTAAGTCACTAACATGTGTCATTAACTCTATTATGCTGTATTGTACGCTGGAATGTTATATAGCCATTAGAAGTGCTATAAAATATAGTTTTGACATTGAAAGACGTTCATGTCATAAGTCAACTTTTAAGGGGAAATGAGAAGACTATAAAATACTTACCATACCATTACTCTTAAAAGTCACATAAAAATACATGTTTGTGTGAGGAAAATCCTGTAAGACTCTGTAACAAGGTGTCAACAATGTCGACATGTGGGTGGTAGGATCATAACAGCATTCGTTTTTCCTTTTGACTAAGTGCATATTCTGTTTTTCTTACAGTAAAGTGCTTTGCCTTAATGACTATTAATTTCTTAAAATGACTATTTCCTCCATTTCTGAAGTCAGTATGAATGATTCATAACCTGGCATATATAACCTGAATAGCCACTCAAATACCTTTAAGAGCTCCCAGGAATTGTCACATTGAACCATCATGTACAACTACAATAGCTATGGAAGAAACTTCTGACTCTAGAGATCCTAACTGTGCAACAGCCTGAACCTGGGGACATTAGTTTGCTGTAGAGGACATTCCTTCTAATGTGCCCTTATCCTAGCCAAAAAAAAAAAAAAACACTCGTAGTAGAACTATTCTCAAGAGCCACAAGGTGGAAACAATCCAAATGTCCATCAACTGATGAACAGATCAACAAAATGCATATATACATACAATGAATGGAATATTATTCAGTCATTAAAAAATGAAGTACTGATACATGGGTGAAACTTGAAGACATTATGTTAAATGAAAGAAGCTGTAAACAAAAGGCCATTGATATGGTTTGGCTGTGTCCCCACCCAAATCTCACCTTGAATTGTAGCTCCCATATCCTATATGTTATGGGAGGGACCGAGTGAGAGGTAATGGAATCATTGAGGCAGTTTCCCCCATACTGTTCTTGTGGGAGTAAATAAATCTCACAGGATCTGATGATTTTATAAGGGATTTCCCCTTTCATGTGGCTCTCATTCACTATTGCCTGCTGCCATGTAAGATGTGCCTTTACCTTCCCCCATGATTGTAAGGTTTCCTCAGCCACGTGGAACTGTGTGTCCATTAAACCTCTTTTTCTTTATAAATTACCCAGTCTTGGCTGGTTACAGTGATTCACGCCTGTAATCCCAGCACTCTGGGAGGCCAAGGCAGGCGGATCACCTGAGGTCGGGAGTTCCAAACCAGCCTAACCAACATGGTGAAATCCCCTCTCTACTAAACATACAAAATTAGCCAGGCATGGTAGCACATGCCTGTAATCTCAGCTACTCAGGAGGCTGAGGAAGGAGATAGAGGTTGTGGTGAGCCAAGATTGCACCACTGCACTCCAGCCTCAGCAACAAGAGCAAAACTCCATCTCAAAAATAAATAAATAACCCAGTCTCAGGCATGTCTTTATCAGCAACATGAGAACAGACTAATACAGCCACATACTGCATGATTTCATTTATATGCGACGTCCAGAATAGGCAAAACAATAATGTCAGAAAACAGATTAGTAGTTGCCAAGGAATAGAGGGCAAAGGAATTGAGATTGACTGCTAATAGGTACAAAATATTTTTTGTGGTGATAGAAATATTCTGTAATTAGATAGTAGTGATTGCAAAACACTGAGCATATACTAAAAATCTTCAATTGTACAGTTTAAAATGGTTAAGGCCGGGCGCGGTGGCTCAAGCCTGTAATCCCAGCACTTTGGGAGGCCGAGGCGGGTGGATCACGAGGTCAAGAGATCGAGACCATCCTGGTCAACATGGTGAAACCCCGTCTCTACTAATACAAAAAATTAGCTGGGCACGGTGGCGCGTGTCTGTAATCCCAGCTACTCAGGAGGCTGAGGCAGGAGAATTGCCTGAACCCAGGAGGCGGAGGTTGCGGTGAGCCGAGATCGCGCCATTGCACTCCAGCCTGGGTATCAAGAGCGAAACTCCGTCTCAAAAAAAAAAAAAAAAAAAAAAAAAAATGGTTAAAAGGTTGAATTTTACATGAAATGTTATCTCAGATTGTAAAAACCTAAAAAAAAAAAATGGTCAGGTGCAGTGGCTCATGCCTGCAATCCCAGCACTTGGTAGGCCGAGACAGGCAGATCTTTTGAACCCAGGAGATCGAGCCTGGGCAACACAGCAAGACCCCCATCTCTACAAAAAAATTTAAAAATTAGCTGAGCATGGTAGCACACACATCTGTAGTCCCAGTTACTTAGGAGGCTGAGGTGAGAGGATTGCTTGAGCCTGGGAGGCCAAGGCTGCAGTGAGGTGTGATCTCGCCATTGCACTCCAGCCTGGACAACAGAGTGAGATCCTGTTTCAAAAAATAACTAAATAAAAATAATAAAAAAATTAAAACCTAAAAAAATAACATCTGGAGTGGCTATATTAGTATCAGAGAAAATCGTTTTCAGAGCAGGGAAAATTACCAGGGATAAAAAAGAACTTTAAGTAATGACAAAGGATCAACTGACCAAGAAGACATAACCATCCTAAATGTGTACACACTTTAAAAAAATCTCAGAATTGGCTGGGCACAGTGGCTCACACCTGTAATCCCAGCACTTTGGGAGGCTGAGGCAGGTGGATTGCCAGAGGTCAGAGTTCGAGACCAGTCTGGCCAACATGATAAAACCCCATCACTAAAAAAAAAAAAATCTCAGAATACATGAAGCAAAACAGATGGAACTGAAAAGAGAAATGGACAAATCCACAATTACAGTAGGAGACATCAACACTTCTCTCTCTGTAATCAATCAGACAACTAGAGAGAAAATCATCAAGGCTATCAAAGATCTAAACACCATCAGCCAAGTGGATATAACTGACATTTATAGAACACTCTACCCAACAGCAGCACATGCATTCTTTTCACGAACACATGGAACATTCACCAAGAAGGAACATATCCTGAGTTTAAAAAGAAATCTTAAACAGTTTAAGAGAATTTAAACTATATGAAATGTGTTCATTGATCATAACTGAATTAAACTGGCTGAACACAGTAACTCACGACTGTAATCCCAGAACTTTGGGAGGCCGAGGTGGGTGGATCACCTGAGGTCAGGAGTTCAAAACCAGCCTGGCCAACATGGTGAAACCCGATCTCTACCAAAAATATAAAAATTAGCCAGGCATGGTGGTGGGTGCCTATAGTCTCACCCACCCTCCTATGCAAGAGGCTGTGGTAGAACTGCTTGAACCCAGAAGGTGGAGGTTGCACTGAGCCAGGATCACGCCATTGCACTCCAGCCTGGATGACAGAGCAAGACTCCATCTCTAAAAAAAAAAAAAAAAAAAGATAATAATGACAATAATAATAATTGAATTAAACTACAGAAGTGATATCTGCAAGATGGCTGACTAAAGACACTTGGCACTCATCCTCCCACAAGAAAGGACCAAGGCAATGAATTAATAGCTAAGATTTGATTGGCATATCAAAGGGAGAGTGCTGATGTGCAAAAAAGGAAAGAGATGTACTTCAGGTAATGGGAAGTCCAGCAGGGCAGCGTGGAGGTCACTGGCCTCTGCAGCCCTACCTCCCTCACTCAGATCAGCCCAGAGACCAGAGAGGTTTCCTATTGTGGGGAAAGGTAAGCAGAAGAACCCAACCAGCCCCTCTTGCCACTGAAAACACCTACAGTCCTTATTACAGAAGAATCCCGCAGTCCTTGCAAGCCCTGAGCCCATTTTGGAGAGGTGCTGGGAATTCAAGCAGCTTCCTTGTCCTGGATTAAGAGCACAGGGTGAACACTCCCCTCCCTCTACCAACCCCATGAGCCAGGCTGCTACAGCACGGTGCCATCTTGAGACCAGAGCCAGCTCTGGAAAGCCCCATGCTCTGGGGGCCACTAGCCCCTGCACCTCTCCAGCACTGGTGCTCCATCCTCATTCCACCAAGCCCACATGAGTGGCTGAACACAACAACCACAGCCGTGTATAGCCTGGGCCCAGGATCAGCTGTGAGTCTGGCCCTGTCCAGCAGAGAAACCAATAAACTAGAAATCGACACACTTATAAATTAAAAAACAGACTTCAAAAGAAAACATGCATCAAAGAAGAAGCCTCAGAAGAAATTAGAAAATATTATGAACTGGAAAACAACGAAAATATATCAAAATTTGTGGGATACAGCTAAAGTAGTTCTTAGAGGAAAATTCATGGCAATAAAAACATCAGAAAAGAAAGTTCTCAAGTCGACTAGTTTTCAAGTCTTATCTATTAATAAGTATCTGCCTCAACAAAACAGGAAGAGCAAAACAAACCTATAGTAAGCAGAAGAAAGAAAAATGAACAAGAATGAAAATCAATGAAGTTCTCGTGTTGTGTTTTTCAGCTCCATCAATTCGCTCATATTTCTCTCTAAGTTGTCCATTATAGACCAATGGAACAGAACAGAGGCGTCAGAGGCGACACAACATATCTACAACCACCCGATCTTTGACAAACCTGATAAAAACAAGCAATGGGGAAAGGATTCCCTGTTCAATAAGTGGTGTTGGGAAAACTGGCTAACCATATGCAGAAAGCAGAAACTCGACCCCTTCCTGACACCTTATACTAAAATTGACTCCAGATGGATTAAAGACTTAAACATAAGGCCTAACACCATAAAAACACTAGAAGGAAACCTAGGCAAAACCATTCAGGACATAGGCGTAGGCAAGGACTTTATGACCAAAACACCAAAAGCATTGGCAACAAAAGCCAAAATAGACAAATGGGACCTAATCAAACTCCACAGCTTCTGCACGGCAAAAGAAACAGTCAATAGAGTGAATCGGCAACCAACAGAATGGGAAAAAATTTTTGCAGCCTACCCATCTGACAAAGGGCTGATATCCAGAATTTACAACGAGCTAAAAAAGATTTACAAGAAAAAAACAAACAAGCCCATTCAAAAATGGGCGAAGGATATGAACAGATACTTTACAAAAGAAGACATGCAACAGGCCAACAAACATATGAAAAAATGCTCATCATCACTGGTCATTAGAGAAATGCAAATCAAAACTACATTGAGATACCATCTCACGCCAGTTAGAATGGCGATCATTAAAAAATCTGGAGAAAACAGATGCTGGAGAGGATGTGGAGAAATAGGAACACTTTTACACTGTTGGTGGGAGTGTAAATTAGTTCAACCACTGTGGAAAACAGTGTGGCGATTCCTCAAGGACCTAGAAATAGAAATTCCATTTGACCCAGCAATCCCATTACTGGGTATATATCCAAAGGATTATAAATCGTTCTACTATAAGGACACATGCACACGAATGTTCATTGCAGCACAGTTTACAATAGCAAAGACCTGGAACCAACCCAAATGCCCATTGATGATAGACTGGACAGGAAAAATGTGGCACATATACACCATGGAATATTATGCAGCCATTAAAAATGAGGAGTTCGCGTCCTTTGTAGGGACATGGATGAACCTGGAAACCATCATTCTCAGCAAACTGACACAAGAACACAAAACCAAACACCACATGTTCTCACTCATAGGAGGGTGTTGAACAAGGAGAACACATGGACACAGGGAGGGGAGCACTATACATGGGGGTCTGTTGCGGGGGAGTGGGAGGGGACAGCGGGGGGGGGAGTTGGGGAGGGATAGCATGGGGAGAAATGCCAGATATGGGTGAGGGGGAGGGAGGCAGCAAATCACACTGCCATGAATGCACCTATGCAACAACTTTGCATGTTTTTCACATGTACCCCAAAACCTAAAATGCAATAAAAAAAAAAAAAAGAAAGAGAATCAATGAAATTGAAGACAGAAAAACAGTAGAGAAAATAAATGAAGCCAAAACCTGGTCCTTTGAAAAGATGAATTAAAATGATAAACTTCTAGCCAGACTAACAGAGGAAAAAGAAAGAGAAAAAAAACACACATTATGAATATCAAGAATGAAAAGGGAAGCATCACTACAGAGCCCATTATGTTAAAAGGATAATAAGAGAATACTGGGAACAACTCTATGCATGTAAATTCAACGATTTCAATAAGATGTACCAATTCCTTAAAAGCCACAAACTACCAAAATTCACCAAGAACAAATATACTACATGAATAATCCTAAACACATTTTTAAAAATTGAATTTGTAGTTAAAAGCTTTCTACAAACACACACAAAAATTACTTAGGCACAGTATTATCCTGATTGTTAAACTAAACGAAGGCAGTACAAAAAAGGAAAACCACAGATCAATATCCCTCATGAACACAGACAAAAAAAAATTCTCAGAAAAATACTAACAGATGAAATCTAACAGCATGTTAAAATAATACACCATAACCAAGTGGAGTTTATCCCAGGAATGCCAGGCAGGTTCAAAAATTTTAAATCAAACATATTGAAAGTCTAAAGAAGATAAATCATGTGAATAAAGAAGATAAATGGGCCAGGTGCAGTGGCTCACACCTATAATCTCAGCAATTTGGGAGGCCAAGGCAGATGGATTACTTGAGGCTAGGAGTTCAAGACCAGCCTGGCCAACATAATGAAACCCTGTCTATGTCTACTAGAAATACAAAAAATTAGCTGGATGTAGTGATGCATGCCTGTAATCCCAGCTACTCAAGAGGCCAAGGCAAGAGCATCACTTGAACCCAGGAGGTGGAAGTTGCAGTAAGCCCAGATCATGCCACTGTACTCCAGCCTGGATGACAGAGCTAGAATCTTGTCTTTCAAAAGAAAGACAAGACCACATGACAATACCAATTGATACAGAAAAAGCACTTGATGAAATTCAGTATCCATTCATTATGAAAAACTCTCAAGGATCCAGGAACAGAAAGACACTTCTTAACCTTATAGAGAAAAGAGCGTCTACCAAAATAAACAAACAAAAGACAAAACAAAAAAACTAAACCTAACATCACTCTTAATGGTGGAAAATTGGAGCACTTTTTCCTTAAGACTGAGAACAAGGCAAGAATATCTACTTCCACTATTCCCATCCAACATTGTAATGGAAACCCTGGCTAGTAAAATAAAAATAAAATTTTTTAAAAATCAATTGTTCCTATTCTCAGATAACATGATTATCTATGTAGAAAAATCCATGGAATCCGGGGGAGAAAAGTTCCTAGTTACTTATAAGTGTGTTTATCAAGGTCACAGGATACAATGTTAACACAAAAATCAATTACATTTTTAATACTAAAAATAATTGGAAATCAAAATTTTAAAGTAAATACATTTATGTAGATCCAAAAATATCAAATACTTGAGTATAAGTCTAACAAAACATGTTAAAGATTTATATGCTGAAAACTAGAAAATGCTAATAAAAGAAAGAAAAGAAGACTTAACTAAACGGAAAGACATACCATGTTCATAGATTGGAAGACTTTATATAGTTAAGATGTCATTCCTCCCCAAATCGAGGCACAGATTTAATGCAACTGCAATAAAAATCAGATTTTTATTGTAGATATAGACAAGCTGCCTAAAATTTATATAAAAAGACAAAAGAGCTACATAGCTAAAATAATTTTTGAAAAAGAATAATGAAGGTGGAACTCACACTATTCAATTTTTTTCGTGCCTTACATAGATTTGACTGATCAATTTTAAGAATTACAATAGGCCAGATGCAGTGGCTCATGCCTCTAATCCCAGCACTTTGCGGGGGTGATGAGAGTGGATAAGCTGAGGTCAGGAGTTCAAGACCAGCCTGGCCAATATGGTGAATACCCCATTCTATTAAAAATACAAAAAAAAAAAAAAAATAGCTAGGCATTGTGGCAGGCATCTGTAATGCCAGCTACTCAAGAGGCTGAGGCAGCCTTGAACCCAGGAGGCAGAGGTTGCAGTGAACCAAGATCTCACCACTGCACTCCAGCCTGGGCAACAAAGCAAGACTCCAAAAAAAAAATTACAATAAACCTACAGTTATCACAAAAATGTGATATTGGCAAAAGAACAGATACAGAGATCATTGTGACAGGATAGAGTCCAGAAATACATACAAACATAGAATATTAATTTCTTACAAAGGTATAAAGGCAATTTAGTGGAGAAAGAAATCAACTTTTCAATGAATGGTGCTGAAAAAAATTGTATATTCAAATGAACACACAAAAAAATGAACTTCAATTTAAACCTCACACTACATACCAAAACGTATTAGGTTGGTGCAAAAGTAATTGGAGTTTTTGCCATTTTAACAGTAATGGCAAAGGTCAGGTGCAGTGGCTCACATCTGTAATCCCAGAACTTTGGGAGGCTGAGGCAGGTGGATCACCTGAGGTCAGGAGTTCGAGACCAGCCTGGCCAACTTGGTGAAACCCCATTGCTATTAAAAATATAAAAATTAGCCAGGAGCCTGTAATCCCAGCTACTTGGGAGGCTGAGATAGGAGAATCGCTTCAACCCAGAAGGTGCAAGTTGCAGTGAGCTGAGATTGTGCCACTGTATTCCAGCCTAGGAGACAAGAGTGAGACTCCATCTCAAATAATAAAAATAAAAAATATATAAAAGTAATGGCAAAAACTGCAATTACTTTTGCACCAACCTAATACATAAAATGAATCATAGGTTGAATGTAAATTGTTAAAAAATAAAAATTGTATAAGAAAATAAATTTAAAAGTGATAAATTTGACTTTATCATAGTTTAAGTTTTGCTCTGCAAATAGCACTGTTAAGAGGGGGAAAAAAAAGACAACCTTCAGAATGGGAGAAAATATTTGCAACTAATATATCTCACAAAGGATTGTATCCAGGATACATAAATAAGTCTCGACATTCAACAGTAAGAAAATAATACAATTTTGTTTCATAAGCAAAAGACTTCTCAAAAAGACAAAGCCATGGTAATGGAGAACAGATCAGTGATGGCCAGGGGTTAAGCAGAGAAATATACTGGGGAAGCATGAAATAAATTTTGTGGGTAAAAGAACTACTCTGTACCCCAAATGGTAGCAGTAGTTACACAAATGTATATAGTAATTAAAGCTCACAGGACTGTACACCCAAAAGTCGTCAAAAATTAAAAAGTACATGATGTATGATTTCGTTTATATACAGTTCTTTGTCTTAGAACAGACTAAATTAATCTACGGTAGAAAAAGATTCAGAAAATTGATTGATTTAAAGGTGGAGGGAGAATTAGCTATAACATGGTAAATGTTCTATATCTGATGGAGGTTTAGGTTACAGTGGTGTATAGGTTTGCCAAAAGTCAGTGAGTGTATACTTAAGATCTGTGTATTTCATTGCTTGTCCATTTTACATCAAAAGAATAAATACTGAACTGTTATTAATGATAAATATACAGGCATATACAGACAGAAATGCACTGATGTCTACAATTTACTTTTTTTTTTTTTTGAGATGGAATCTTGCTCTGTTGCCCAGGCTGGAGTGCAGTGGTGCTATCTCAGCTCACTGCAACCTCCACCTCCCAGGCTCAAGCGATTCTCCTGCCTCAGCCTCATGAGTAGCTAGGATTACAGGTGCCCACCACCATGCCCAACTAATTTTTTGTATTTTAGTAGAAGCAGGGTTTCACCATGTTGCCAGGGCGGTCTTGAACTCCTGAGCTCAGGCAATCCACCCACCTTGGCCTTCCAGAATGCTGGGATTACAGGCACGAGCCACTGTGCCTGGCCTGCAATTTACTTTTGATATATCAAACAATAGATAAGACTCATGGATGAAGAGAGGGATGGATAGATGAATAGATACTTAATAAAGCAAATATAGCAAAATGTTAATGGGACCAGGTGGCAGATGCACTCTGTAAAGTACCTTCTACTGGTATATGGTTGAAATCTTACATAAATGTTGAGACCAAGCGCAGTGGCTCATGCCTGTAATCCCAGCACTTGGGAGGCTGAGGCCGGTGGATCACTTAAACCCAGGAGTTGGAGACCAGCCTCGGCAACATGGCAGAACTCATCCCAACAAAACATACGAACAAAAAAAATTAGCCGGGCGTGGTGGTGTGACCTGTAGTCCTAGCTGCTTGGAGGCTGAGGTAGGAGGATCACTTGAGCCCAGGAGGTGGAGGTTGCAGTGAGCCAAGATCACACCACTGCACCAGAGCCTAGGTGACAGAGTGAGACTCTGTAAAAATAATAATAATAAAGAAAAAATTAAAAATATATTGGGGAAAACAAAATTATTTAGCATTCACTTCTATTCTCCTGGTATAAGCTATTAGGTAAGTGTGAGAGTATTTAAATACTTAAGGAAGGTCCTGCCAACATGTGGTTCTTCTAAGAGGGCTTTCATTGGAGCTAGTGGTAAGAAATTCATTCTTGCAGCTTAGGTTTTAAGCATATTGCTTTTGGAGTTTATCACAAAACACTGCTTCTCCAAGTCAGATAAAGATAAAATAAATACGGTGGCATCTAACCTAGCTCTGCTTCCTGATAAAAACAATGTCCCTAAATGCCCACTTAACAAGTTCTTCTTTTTACCTAATGGCTTCAGTGCTCAAGTCCAAGCCACCAATCCTGACCAAGGATCACCCCGGTGTCTTCATGGATGGGCACACAGAGAAACACTCATGACTATTTCTGATTGGTGTGATACTCTGGGTAGGAGAGGTAGACAGACAAAGGGAAATTCACCATTCCAACAACTCCAGACCTCCCCAAATGGATAAGAATGGAACTCACACAGAGCAGGGAGGATCAGGCAGATATTGGCTGCAAAGTTTGGATCAGAGACTCATCAGAAGTCCTTGGGAGTGACCATCTCTTGTCTCTACTTGGTAGGTTCCAGATCTAGATGCAAACTCTTCTTGAGACTATTTCCTTGACTGAAAAAGAGACAGGCCTCATTCCCTCTCCCCCTAGAGTAGAATCAAAGGAGGGAGGTTCCCAGGGAGCGAATCCAATTCAACAGAAGGAGGACAATTCTAACTATCACAGATTATCCAGATCAAAAGGCTGCCCTGTCATTCTGCTACGTGAAATAAGGCAGACAGAGAAAAGACAAATACAGTATGATTTTGTATGTGGAATCTAAAAAAGTCAAACTCAGAGAAACAGAGTAGAATGGTGGTTGCCAGGGGCTGGAGGAGAAAATGGGGAGCTGTTGGTCAAAGGCTACAACCTTTCCGTTATGAGATGAATAAATTCTGGGGATCTAATGTACAACATGGTGACTAAAGGTAATAATGCTATATTGCGTACGTAAAATTTGCTGAGAGTAGATCTTAAATGTTCTCATCTCACACACACACACACATACACACACACACACAAAGCAACTATGAGGTAATGAATGTGTTAACTAACTTGATTGTGCAATCATTCCACAATACATATCAAATCCTCATATCGTACACCTTAAATATATGCAATCTTATTTGTTAATTATGCTTCAGTAAGGCTGAAAAATTTAATTTAAAAAACTTTTGGGCCAGGAGTGGTGGCTCATGCCTGTCATCCTGGCACTTTGGGAAGCCAAGGTGGGTGGATCACCTGAGGCCAAGAGTTCAAGACCAGCCTGGCCAACATGGTGAAACCCCGTCTCTACTAAAAATACAAAAATTAGCCAGGCGTGGTGGCGCACGCCTGTAATCTCAGCTACTCGGGAGGTTGAGGCAAGAGGATTGCTTGAACCCCAGAGGCAGAGGCTGCAGTGAGGTGAGATGGCACCACTGTACTCCAGCCTGGGTGACAGCAAGACTCTGTCTCAAAAAACAAACAAACAAAAAAACACTTTTGGCCATGCACAGGGGCTCACACCTGTAATGCCAGCACTTTGGGTGGCGAAGGCAAGAGGATCACCTGAGGTCAAGAGTTTGAGACCAGCCTGGCCAACATGGCGAAACCCCGTCTCTACTAAAAATACAAAAATTAGCCAGGCGTAGTGGCGCATGCCTGTGATTCCAGCTACTCAGGAGGCTGAGGCAGGAGAATCACTTTAACCTGAAAGTCAGAGATTGCCATGAGCCGAGATTGTACCACTTCACTCCAGCCTGGGCAACGCTGTGAGACTCCATCTCAAAAAAAAAAAAAAAAAAGAAAGAAAAACTTTTAAAGGCTGCCTTGTGAAAGGACTTGAATAGACATTTCTCCGAAGAAGGTATACAAATGGCCAATAAGCACATGAAAATATATTCAACATCATTAGTCATTAGGGAAATGCAAATCAACCCCCCGATAAGATACTACTTCACACCCACCAGGATGGCTATAATTTTAAAAATGAAAAATAACAAAAGTCATTAAGGATGTAGAGGAATTGCTGGATCGCTGGTGGGAACAGAAAATAAATGGTGCAGCCACTGTGGAAAACATTGTGGTGGTTCCTCAAAATATTAAAAATAGCATTACCATAGAACCCAGTGATTCTGCCCCAGGTACGTACCAAAGAACTGAAAACAAGAACTCCAACAGATACTTGTATACCAACGATCATAGCAGCATTACTTACAATAACCAAAAGGTGGATATAAACTAAAAAATGTTCAACTTGGTAGATGAATAGATACACAAAATGCCGACTATCCATATAATGGACTATTTAGCCATAAAAATGAATGAAGTGCTGATACATGATGAACCTTGAAACTGTATGCTAAGTGAGACACAAAATAACAAATATCGTATGATTCTACTTCTATGAGGTACCTAGAGTATCAAGTTCATAGAGAAAGTAGGATGACAGGGGATGTGCTGAGCCAGGGGACAGGGGTACAGGGGAGTTATTGCTTAACGGATATAGACTCTCTGTTTGAAACAATAAAAAACGCTTTTGGAAGTTGACAGTGCTGATGGTCAGACAACATTATAAGTGCACTTAAGGCCACTGAATTGTCCACTTAAAAATAGTTGAAATGGGCTGGGCACAGTGGCTCAAGCCTATAACTCCCAATGCCACTCTGGGGACGAGGTGGGAAACTCACTTGAGCCTAGGAGTTTAAGCCTGGCCTGGGCAACATGGCAAGACCCAGCCTCTAAAAATTAGCTAGGTATGGTGGCGTGCACCTGTAGTCCCAGCTACTCAGGAGGCTGAGGTGGGACAATCACCTGAACCCAGGATTTTTTTTTGTTTTGTTTTCTTTTAGTTTTTTGTTTTGTTTTGTTTTGCTTTTTGAGACAGAGTCTCGCTTTGTCGCCCAGGCTGGAGTGCAATGGCATGATTTTGGCTCACTGCAACCTCTACCTCCTAGGTTCAAGCCATTCTCCTGCCTCAGCCTCCCGAGTAGCTGAGATTACAAGCACTCGCCACCATGCCGAGCTAATTTTTGTATTTTTAGTAGAGACAGGATTTCACCATATTGGTCAGGCTGGTCTTGAACTCCTGACCTCGTGATCTGCCTGCCTAAGCCTCCCAAAGTGCTGGAATTACAGGTGTGAGCCACCGCACCCAGCCAAACCCAGAAGTTTAGGGCTGCAACAAGTTGTGATCACGCCACTGCACTCCAGCCTGAGCAACAGAGCAAGACCATGTCCCATTAAAAAAAAAGTTAAAATGGTAAATTTTATGTATATTCTACATAAAAAAAAATTGATTTTAAAAAAATCATTTAGGGCGAGCCTGATGAGGTAGCACTCACCTTAAATCTGGACACTGGGCAACGATGGGACTGAACAACCTCTTAAAGGTCCTCCTACCATTACAGAATAGGCTTTTCAGACACTCAGACATCAGAGTTTTTAACTCTTCACCATGCAAGCTTAAGACAAGTCCAGAAGCCGCAAGGCCCAACCCCATAACTGGTACTTTGTTATCCAACTTAGACCTGAGATGTGGTTTAAAGACTAAGGCCTGCCAGCCACTGATGGGAGATGAGTCGTCTTTGGGCAAATTCAAACATTCAGACTGAGTGTCAGGAATCTTGCTCCCTTCTGTCACCTGCAGCCTAGTGGGTGTGCCACTATCCTATAGAAGCCTTCTATGGGTTTTTTTCTTCTCACGCTTTGCTACGTTGGTCCCCTGCCTGTCATACACCGGGGGTTCCGCTAACATATACTGAATAAAGGAATGATACATGCAAGGCCTGTACCTCCGCAGATGGTAGTGCAGAGCCCAGCAGCACACAGGGCTGAAGCACCCGTACCTCCCTCCTGCCAGTCTGCAGTGGGAATGACCATCAAAAATTCTAATCAATAATTACTAAGAATTTGCGGCTGGGCACAGTGGCTCATGCCTGTAATCCCAACACTTTGGGAGGCCAAGGCGGGCGGGTCACTTGAGGTCAGGAGTTCGAGATCAGCTGGCTAACATGGTGAAACCTCATCTCTAGTAAAAATACAAAAAAAACTAGCTGGGCATGATGGCATGTACCTGCAATCCCAGCTACTGGGGAGGCTGATGCAGGTGAATTGCTTGAACCCTGAACCTGGTACACGGAGGCTGCAGTGAGCTGAGATCGCACCACTGCACTCCTGCCTGGGTGAGAAAGCAAGACCATGTCTCAAAAAAAAAAAAAAAAAAAAAAGGAAGAATTTGCCACGTGACAGGCACTCGGCTCTACTCAGCTCCTGAATGCGTGATTCCATTTAATCACATTACAATCTCATGTAAAATGATCGTTTTATTTATTTTTGAAACAGGTTCTCACTCTGTTGCCCTGGCTGGCATGCAGTGGCACGATCATGGCTCACTGCAGCCTCTACCTCCCCAGGCTCAACTGATCCTCCCACCTCAGCCTCCCAGGTAGCTGGGACCACAGGCATGCACCACTACACCTGGCTGATTTTTTTATTTTTTGTAGAGATGTTATCTCCCTATGTTGCTCAGGCTGGTCTCGAACTCCTGAGTTCAAGCAATCCTTCTGCTTTGGCCTCCCAAAGTGCTGGGATTACAGATGTGAACCACAATCCTGATTTTATAAACAAGGAAACTGAGGCTTGGAAAGGAGAGATCACTTAGCACAGGGTTACCCGAACCAACCGGAACCCAAACAATATCACCTCAGAGTCAAGCCCTCCTAACTACTTGTCTATTTTGCTTCAAGCACCCACTTGAATTTGCGGGGCATCCGGTTATTATTTCTGAGTCTTGAGCTCACTTTTCTGGTTCAGGGAAATCGAACACATCCATCTTTGGAATGCATCCACTGCTTTAATCAATGGCTGCCTGGTAACTCTCGGGGGATCAGATTTTCAGCCCTCATCAAGACCAAGATTTCTATTATGGCAAAACAGAGAAATCACTTCAGTGCTTAAAAACAGCTCTGCTCCATAGCAATATACATTTTATTTAATTCAGTGTATCTAAAATATTATCATTTTAATATGTCAATATAAAATTAAGGCTAGGCATGGTGGCTGATGCCTGTAATCCCAGAATTTTGGGAGGCTAACACAGAAGGGCTGCTTGAGCCCAGGAGTTCGAGACCAGCCTGGGCAACATGGCAAGACCCTTATCTCTACATAAAATTAAAAATTAGCCAGGTGTGGTAGCATGTACCTATAGTCCCAGTTACTTGAGAGGCTAAGGTGGGAGGATTGCTTGAGCTCAGGAGGTCGAGGGTGCAGTGAGCCATGATTGCACCCCTACACTCCAGAAGAGAAAATAGAAATAGAATAGAAAATAGAAATTATCAATGCAATATTTTACTTTTTTTTTCCTTCACACTAAGAGTTTGGGCTGAAGGTGGTGGCTCACGCCTGTAATTTTAGCACTTTGGGAGGCCAAGGATGAAGGATTGCTTGAGCTTAGGAGTTCGAGGTCAACCTGGGCAACATAGTGAGACCCTATTTCTTTTTTAAAAAAAAAATTAATTTTTAAGAAAAGAGTTTGGAATCTGGTACGTATTTGACACTAACAGCACATTTCACGTAGGACTTGCCGCATTTCCATTGGTAAACGGCCATATGTGGCAAGTGGCCTCCGTACTGGACAGCTCAGGTCTAAAACATCTCCCTCTCTTTCTCTCATCCTCCCTTGTCTGTATGAATGCCCTACTTTGTTTCTATCAGTCCTCCACTTCTCTTGAATAATTGTCATCCATAATAGTCACCAAAGAAAGCATTTTAGCGACAGAGTAAGTATTCCATCATCATGACTGTCATTAATCCTATGGCTGTCACCTCTAATCACATCATTACCGCTAACGCCTACACTTCCCCTTCGCCCTCCGTTTCTCCTCATCTTTTCTTTCTTCTCTTCCAGGCCACTTCACCTTTGGGGAGTCCACAGGACAGCAGTAAACCTCCGTCCATTCCTGTGTCTGTGGCTGCCTTACTTGGGCAGTTTGGGTCAAATCGGTGACTCTGAACCTCAATAAACCCGCTTATAGAGGAGCAGCAACCACGCTTGTGGTCACGACCCACTGGAGAGACATTCCAAGCATCACAGAAACCCTGCTGAAGAAAATCGTTCTATTTTTTACCTTCTTCTCCTATTTTTGTCCCTTTTCGCTTCCCATCTCTCAGCTTCTCCATCCTCCTTCCTGGCCGCCATGTGTCTCCTGCCTTCCATGTGTCTCCTGCCCTCCTCAGCCTCTCAACACCTCCCCTGTTCCCACACCCAGAGCAGCACACGGTGGGCAAGAAGGAAGGCCGGGCCCTATCCCCTCTTCCCAACAGTTAGGACCACAGAGGTGGGAGCCCAGGAAATGACCCATGCGCTGGCAGGGGGTCGGGGGAAAGACTTCCTAGTTTTCTACTCATTGAAAGGAGATGAATTACAAATTCCCTGATAGAATCCATTCCTCAACCCAGAGGGAGTGAACCCTTTAGATGTAACATTTATCATGACTTAGAATTGTGAGTTACACACACACACACCCCTCTTTATGAAGACAAGGCAAAAGGAAAAAGCCAGATCCTCACAGGCTGACCACAATTTTTTTTTTTTTTTTTTTTTTTTTTTTGCGATGGAGTCTCACTCTGTTGCCCAGGCTGGAGGCCAGTGGTTCAATCTCGGCCCACTGCAACCTCCATTTCCTGGCTTCAAGCAATTCTCCTGCCTCAGCCTCCCCTATAGCTGATATTACAGGCACATGCCACCATATCAGCTAATTGTTTTGTATTTTTAGTAGAGACGGGGTTTCAACATGTTGGTCAGGCTGGTCTTAAACTCCAGACCTCAAGTGGTCCACCTGCCTTGGCCTCCCAAAGTACTGGGATTACAGGTGTGAGCCACCGCACCCGGCCGAGGTTGACCACTTTCTGCAGAAAACCAAGTGTTCCCCATCACCCCAGGTATCCAAGTCCTTCCCAATTAAAAACAGTAAAGATTACATTCTGATCTGAGACAACAGCCAACAGCCTCCTTAACCCTGAGCTCTTAGACATCAAAACACTCACACCCAAAAAAAATAAGATAAAATATACGCCTGTGCTGAGGCGATGGGGAAATGAACCCTTCCCACACTGCTGGTGAAGGGCAACTTGGCAAAACCTATGGAAAGTCCTAAACTTTGGCATATCCTTTGATCCAGCAGTTCCATTTCTAGGAGCTGAAAATAAGAATCAGCCACAAGGACATCCACTACGGCATTGTTACCAATGATGGAAAAGTATGAACATATGCACCTGACAATAGAATTTTGGTTAAAGAAATGATGGGGGCTGGGCACAGTGGCTCAAGCCTGTAATCCCAGCACTTTGGGAGGCCAAGGAAGGCAGATCACTTGAGGTCAGGAGTTTGAGACCATCCTGGCCAACACGATAAAACCCCGTGTCTACTAAAAATATCAAAAAAAAATTATAAAAATTAGCTGGGCGCAGTGGCATGCACTTATAATTCCAGCACTTTGGGAGACCGAGGCAGGTGGATCACGAGGTCAGGAGTTGGATCACGAGGTCAGGAGTTCGAGACCAGCCTGGCCAACACAGTGACACTCCATCTCTACTAAAAATACAAAAGTTATCTGGGCACAGTGGCACACACCTGTAATCCCAGCTACTCAGGAGGCTGAGGCAGGAGAATTGCTTGAACCTGGCAGACAGGGGTTGCTGCCGTGAGAGGAGATCACACCACTGCACTCCAGCCTGGATGTAGAGCCTTATTTTGAGACTCGATCTCAAAATAAAATAAAATAAATAATGGTGGGGCATCCGTGTCATACTACGCAGCCGTTACAAATAATACTTCATATAGATATACAGAAAAAATAAGACCTAGTATTGAATATACAGTACAGTATCATAAATAATAATCTATTGTATACTTCAAAATAGCTAGAAGAGAATAATCTGAATGTTCTCAGCATAAAGAAAAGATAAGCGTTTAAGGTGATGAATAGCCCAGTTACCCAGATTTTATTAATATACATTATATGAAAGCATGTAAATATCACATGCACCCTGAAAATATGTACATCTATTATGTATTAAACACTAATAATACTTTAATAATTTGAAAAATTGTTCATGGTCTATTAAGTGAACTTCATATCTCCAGGCTTTCTCAGAGCTCCAAGCTCACACATCCAACTGTCTACTTGACAAATGTAACCTGTCAAACAGGACTTGACTGTCAAAGCCAATCTATTCCACCTCCAGTCTTCACATTTAAACAAGGGGACCCCCATTCTCCCAGCGTTTAAGCCAAACACCTAGGAATAATCTTCGATTCTTGATTCTCCTTCACCTCCACATCAGATTCATCAGCACATTCCATATACTTGACCTTCTGAATCCGGCCACCTGCCCCATCCACCCCACAGCAATCACACCAGTCAAAAGCACAGTCATTGAAGGCTTAGACTTCCACAATCACTCCCAACTTGTCTCCCTGCTCTCGTTCCTACCTCCTACAGTCTGTTTACCCTGCAGCAATCAGATCATTTAAAAACATAACCCCTGGTTCAAAGGGCTTCTATCACAGAACAAAATCCAAGGCTGGGGACGACAGCTCACATCTGTCATCCCAGCACTTTGGGAGGCCAAGGCACGAGGATCACTTGAGCCCAGGAGTTGGAGACCAGCCTGAGCAACATACGAAGACCCCATCTCTACAAAAAAATTTTAAAAAGTAGCCAGGCATGGTGACGCACAGTTGCAGTCCCAGCCACTCGGGAGGCTGAAGTGGGAGTAAGGATTGAGCCTGGGAGGTTGAGGTTTCAGTGAGCCATGATGGTGCCACTGCACTGCAGCCTGGGTGACTAAGTGAGACCCTGTCTCAAAAGAAAAAAAAAATCTGAGTACCTTAGTGTCTTGGCAAAGCCCCGTATGACCAGCTTCTGTCTCCCACTGTGTCCCTCCTCATCCTCTCCCTGCCCACTCCCTGCACCCCAACCACAGTGGACTCCTTGGGGTTCCAGTAACATGCCAAGCATGTTCCCACCCAAGAAGTTTGCATCTGCTGTTCCCTCTGCCTGGCACACTCTTTCCCCAAACATTTCATGGCTTGCTTCCTCAAGTTAGTAAAACCTCCTTGAAGGAGCCTTTGTTGATCATCCCATATCTTTTTCTTCCTCTCCCATGCTCTTTTCGTTTTGGTTGATTTTCATAGCTGTGGTATATTGTGACATTAAAGTGTTCATTAGCCCCCCCGTAAACCACACCTCCTGGAATCCATGACTCTGGGCTTATCCAGGTAACATGCTCTGCCCAAGAGGACATCAGCAAAAGTTGCAGAAGCAGAGGCTTGGGAAGAGCTTGTGCACTGGGGCCTGTCCTCTGGGAATACCATTGCTGCCACTGTGTAAGAGACCCAGGCTATCCTGCCAGACAGTCACGCAGCAGAGAAGTGAGGCACTGCAGCCAACTACCAGCCATGTGAGCAGGGCCATCTTGGACCCTCCAGCCACAGTGGAGTCATCAGATGAACATAACCACAAGTGAGCCAGGCAAGATCTGCAGAACTGGCCAGCTTAGTCCATACCTAACTGTAGGCACCTGAGCAAATAAATGATAGCAAAACAAAGCTACTAAGTTTTGATGTGGCTTGCTCTATAATAATACATCACTGACATGACAGCTTATCATTAGCTGTGGCAGAGACTACCAGCTATTCAGCAAACACTATTTTTTTTTTTTCTTTTTGAGACAGGGTTTGGCTCTGTCACCCAGGCTAGAGTGCAGTGGTGCAATCTTGGCTCACTGCAGCCTCCGCCTTCTAGGCTCCAACCATCCTCCCACCTCAGCCTACCGAGTAGCTGGGACTATGGGCATGTGCCACCACACCTGACTAATTTTTGTATTTTGGTAGAGATGCGGATTCACCACGTTGTCCAGGCTGGTCTCAAACTCCTGGGTTCAAGCAATCCTCCCACCTTGGCCTCCCAAAGTGCTAGGATTATAGGCGTGACCCACCACATCCTGCCTATTCTCTTTTCTTCCTGAACCCACAGCTAAACTTCATTCTCCATCTTCTTTGCAGTGTTGACTAAATGCTAGCTAAGGAAATGCAAGCAGAACTGATGAGGGCAGCTTTGGGAAATAAGGCTTTGTCTTCTGTGCACTTTCTCCCCCTTCTAGATGCACCAGTGATGACGCTGCAGAGGGGAAGGGGTCTGCAGCCTGAGACAACAGCCCGCCACCTGCCAACCAAGAACACCCTCTTTGGACCACCTAGCGAACAAGAAAAAGACTTCTACTATACCAAAGCCATTACACATTTAGGGGTCTATTTCTTACAGTCTGTCCTAATTAACACACTAAACTTGCAGCTTCTCCAACCAAGATGGGAGTCTATTTCCCCATCCACTAGACCCAGCCTGGCCACGGGACTTAAATTATCTCACAACTGCAATGGAGGTAACATTATGTGATTTCCAAACACCAAGACTCCTTGCCACTTTCCCTCTTGCTGTCTAGGAATCCTGGAGACCTGTAAGAAACCCAGGCTATCACACTAAGAGGCCGCACAGAGAGAAAGTCTCAGCTTTCCTATCCTCCTCCCTTTCCACCAGCTGAAAGTGGCCACGTGAGTGGAGCTTAGGCAAGATCAGCGAACCCTCCAGCCAAGCCCAACCTACATAATCAGGAAAATAATTAATTGTCGTCTTAAGCCCAAAGTTTTTTAAACAAAATTAAGTTTAAAGACAGTTCATGACATAGCAAGAGAAAATTGAGATGGAATATATGAAGAGCAAAGAAGTGATGGGGCGGGGCATGATGGCTCACACCTGCAATCCCAGCACTTTGGGAGGCCAAGGCAAGAGGGTGGCTTGAAGCCAGGAGTTGAAGACTAGCCTGGGCAACAAAGCAAGACACTGTCTCTATAAAAAAATTTTAAGGCCGGGTGTGGTGCCTCATGCCTGTAGTCCCAGCACTTTGGGAGGCCAATGCGGGCAGATCACTTGCAGTCAAGGGTTCAAGACCAACCTGGCCAACATGGAGAAACCCATCTCTACTAAAAATACAAAAAATTAGCCGGGTGTAGTGGTGCATGCCTGTAATTCCAGCTACTTGAGAGGCTGAGATAGGAGAATCCTTGAACCCAGGAGGCAGTGGTTGCAGTGAGCCGATATCATGCCATTGCACTCCAGCCTGGGCAACAAGAGCAAAATTCCATCTCGAAAAAGAAAATTAAATTAGCTTGGCACAGTGACATGTGCCTGTAGTCTCAGCTACCCAGGAGGCTGAGACAGGAGGATCTCTTGGGCCCAGAAGTTCAAGCCTGCAGTGAGCTATGATTGCACCACTGTATTCCAACCTGGGTGACAGAGCAAGACTCTGTCTCTAAAAAAAAAAAAAAAATTATAGTTACATAGCCACAATACTCTTGCTATACAAGGAGATTCCATACTTGTCCAACTCCAACTCCTAATATTTTTTCCCCTTGCAATTTAACTAAAACAGAGTCCAGCTCAGAACCACCTCCACTTGCCCAGTGCTTTCCTGTCCTTGTGTCACTTGCTCACCTTAGGATGGTCTCTGACTTTCAGAGTTTTTCCCACCCCATCCATCCTAGAGACTAGGGATTAGCAAGCTACAGCCCATGGGCCCAATTTGACCCATCACCTGGGTGTTTTGGTTTTTGAGACGGAGTTTCCCTCTATTGCCCAGGCTGGAGTACAGTGGCACGATCTTGGCTCACTGCAACCTCTGCCTCCCGGGTTCAAGTGATTCTCCTGCCTCAGCCTCCTGAGTAGTTGGGATTACAGCCACCCGCCGCCACGCCCCCACAAATTTGTATATTTTTAGTAGAGACGGGGTTTCACCATGTTGGCCAGGCTGGTCTCAAACTCCTGACCTCAAGTAATCCATCCACCTCAGCCTTCCAAAGTGCTAGGATTACAGGCGTGGGCCATCATGCCTGGCCATCACCACCTGTTTTGTAAGGCCCAGAAACTACAGTTTGTACAATTGTAAACATCAAAAAAAATCAACAGAAAAATATTCATGGCATGCAAAAAGTATATCAGATTCAAGTTTCAGGGTCCATAAATAAAGTTGTATTAGTAAACTGCCCTGCCAGGCCGGGCGTGATGGCTCACACCTATAATCCCAGCACTTTGGGAGGTTGAGGTAGGCGAATCACTGGAGGTCAGGAGTTTGAGACCAGCCTGGCCAACATGGCTGGTCTGAAACCCTGTCTCTACTAAAACTATAAAAATTAACGAGGCGTGATGTCACAGGCCTGTAATTCTAGCTATTCAGGAGGCTGAGGCAGGAGAATCACTTGAACCTGGGAGGCAGAGGTTACAATGAGCCAAGATCATACCACTGCACTCCAGCCTGGACAACAGAGAGAGACCTTGTCACAAAAGAAAAAGAAAACCTCCCCACCCATTCATGTATGTACTACCCATGGCTGCTGCATGCTACAGCAGAGTCGAGGAGCTGTGATGGAAATTGCAGGGCCCACAAAGCCTAAACTCTTTACTATCTGGCCCTTTCTAGAAAAAGTTTGCCAGCCCCTGCCAAAGGCTGCCATCCAAGGCAGGTGAATCACTTGAGCCCAGGAGTTCAAGACCAGCTGGGACAACATAGCAAAACACTGTCTCTATTTTAAAAATACAAAAAATCAGCCAAGTGTGGTGGTCCACACCTGTAGTCCCAGCTACTCAAGAGGCTGAGGCAGGAGGTTCACTTGAGCCCTGGAAGTCAAGGCTGCAGTGAGCCATGATTGTGCCACTGCACTTCAGCCTGAGTTACAGAGAGAGACCCTGCCTCAAAAAACAAAACAAAAAAACATATAAATACTTTTTTACTGTATTCATGCCAAAACCTTTGAAGATTTCTATCTCCTTCCTCAAAGGGATGAAACTTGGTTGATCTGACTCTCTAATCTTTAGTTGGATCCCAGAAGTTAGTGGCCTAAATTCACTTCCTGTGACAGGCTACCAGGTACTCTCCATTCTGGACAAAATGGTCTCTAAGCTGCCCTAAGAAGGCATTCTAATATGTTCATCTGGTTTGCTGTTCTTGTCTAGCAAGCTCTCCTGCTTTGCTGCAATCTAAACCCTCCTCATCCTTCACTCCGCTCCAAATCCCCATTTCCCCAATGAAGGTTTCCCTGCGTTGCCAAATGTTTTCCCAGGTGTATTCTATGGAAAAATCCCAAGAGAAATCCTTGGCCCAGGTGTGGTGGCTCACGCCTGTAATTCTAACACTTTGGGAGCCCAAGGCGGGCAGGTCAGGAGTCCTAGACCAAACATGGCAAAAGCCTGGCTCTACTAAAAATACAAAAATTAGCTGAGTGTGGTGGCTGAAGCCTACAATCCCAGCTATTTGGGAGGCTGAGGCAAGAGATCACTGGAACCCCGGAGGCGGAGGCTGCAGTGAAACAAGATTGCACCACTGCACTCCAGCCTGGGCGACAGAGCAAGACTCCGTTCTATCCTCTCTTGAAGGCCTAATACACATAGTAGCATATTAAAGGCTCTGAGAAGTCCTGCAGTAAAGATGCCTGTTTCCCTTTGCTTAACACAACCCTTCCCAAACTTATTAACCACAGAATTTGTTTTGTCCACAGAACACTTATTGACTACCAGCATTAAGTACAGTGCCTGGATATCAGCATTTGTTGAAAGACTGAAAAACGCTAACATCCCATAGAATTAGGGTTCTACAGAACATACTTTGGAGATGCTACTCAAGCTCTTTCTTCTCTCTGATCCGAACTGCTCCCTTCCACGTCATCTAGTCAACACCATGTAATGCCAATCGTGATCATCAGCACAGCTGTCATTCATTCAGCACCTGCAGCCACTCTGTTCGAGATAGTGCTAGACCCTTGAAATCATCAGTTCTTTCAATCCTTATAACATCCTCTGAAGTAGGTAATGTTATTTAATTATTGCTGTTTTGCCAAAAACTTAAAACTATAAATCAGAAAACTTAAACCACTAGCCCAAGATAAAGCAAAGAGAAAAGCTGGAATTCACAACTATATTGGTCTGACTCCAAGTTCATGAACTTTGTTTTCCACCAAAATATCTTCTGATAATGTCCCATGGCTGCCACTGCTGGCTACTCACTTACTTAATATCGACTTGTGCCTTCTTCCACACTGGCAGAGCCCTGATTTTGCATGGAGTGGCAACATGTCATTCCAGGCAATGGATCCTGATCCATCTAAGCCGACCGTGGTGCTGTTCTCACTTCCCCACCTCCCAAGCTCCCTTGCAGCTAGGACTCAGTTCGGGCCAAGAAGATATAAGCAAATATTATCTGCAAGGTGGGGAGGAAGAGATGTCCTGGGGAACGCTTTATTCCTTCACAATCACCAGGTCCTCCTCTTTTCTACCTTGAACCCAGATGTAATCACTGAAGCTGCAGGAACCATCTTGCAAGCACAAGATAAAAGCCATGAGAATTCCCAAAGACATCCGTCCTGGTATTATTGACCTTCTGAGCCAACCGAAGCAGCTGTATACCTCCAGAATTCTTGTTACATGAAGAGAAACCATTATTTGCTTTACCATTATGATTGGGTTTTCCATTTCATGCAGCTGAACGCACTCCTAGTGGGCCCACACACTGTCCCCCCGTATTATTTACCACTTGGACTTTACCATTATTTCACATACACATTATTATATCATGAAATATGTTTCTTGAAGGCCAAGTCCACCTTGCATATTTTTGTTTCTACAGAACATGCTGTTTATTATCCCTGTTTTCAGGGAGAGTCTATTCAATTTATTAATTGCATTAGTGTTAGCAAGCAGTAAGCTATTTCACCGTTAAATAGCTGAAATATCACATCTTTCTCCTAATGGGTTAGCATCTCAAAGTGTCCATTTGAAAACATGTAACAGAAATACCTGGACTGTTTATTAAATGCAGATTCCTTGGCCCTCTCGCTAATCCCAGCTAAATTAGAATCTCTGGAGTTAGAAGCTGTGAATCTGCATTTCGACAAGCACCCTCATATGGTTTTGATATACAAAATTAGAAAACTCCATGGACCCAAATGTTAGGGTTGGCTTGAGTTGGTGGGACCCTGAGTTACCAGCCCCTCTGCAACCTTCCCTGGCCCTACAAATCTTGGAAATAGAAATTGGAACAATTGCTCAAATTATTCCCTGGGCAAGATGGATGAAAGTGGTTGGCATGCTCTGTAGCATACTGGGACGAGGGAACTGAAAACAGATGCATTTCCTACAACTGCAACTCCCCCACAGCCATGCTACCAACGCCTCCATCCCCCCAGTTTAAAAGGAAAACCACTATGCAGAAAGAAGGCAATGCCCACTGCGGCACATCCCCATCCAGGAAGCTATCAGAGGATGGAGTATGTTTGAAACAAGAAAAAGAAAACTTCAGAGAAACTTACACAGGAATGCACAAACTAGCATTTGGGACTCCTGACTCAGAGGAACAGAAGAGAGTTCAGGTGGCTTTTGTGGGATTATTTATTGACTGTATGCAGGTCTGAAGAGTCTGCTCTTGGCCCTGTTCAGGCAGAGACAGAAGGCTGGATCAGAACATGCCACACTTTTTCTTCCAGCAGCAGAGCTCCAGCCTTACCTGCTTTCCCAAGCTCCAGGAAAGGCAATACCTGTGCCTCCCAATGCAATTCCCACTCTCCCGATACAACTTGACATTGATCTTATTTCGTCCCTGAGGATCATATTTCCAGATGACAGGTGCACACAGACATGTATCCTAGGGTAGCAAACAGCATTTTCTTTCTCTCTCTCTCTCTCTCTCTCTCTCTCTCTCTCTCACACACACACACACACACACACACACACACACTCTCTCTCTCTCTCTCTCTCTCTCTCTCTCTCTCCCCCCCACCCCCGCTTTCAAAGGGATGACCTCCTGCATGTTGACATCCAGGCAAATTTAAAATCACAGAAGAAAAAGAAAGACCAAAAAGTGAATCAAAGAAAAGCATCCATCCAGGCTAGAACAGGGGCAGGAGGGCTGCAAGATTCACTAGAGATTCACGAGTTCAGGCCTTGGAAACTCACGTGCCAGAAGCAAGACGAACGTCTCAGCACTACTCACACCCACTCCACCACAGGGTGAACCCCGTTTCTCCCAGCCCCACTGCCCCCACCCTCGGCACGTGCCAGCTAATGGGAGATCCCAAATTTAATCTACCCATGTGTACAGCTGGGTAGGTTTGAGACAGGGAAGTCAGTTGAACCCTTCAAACATTTTGAACAATGAGGATGTCCAATGATACGGTGAGCACCAGGTATCTGGCATTTCCTAAGGCTCTTTAAACCTTTCTCCTTTGACCAAATGGCCTTGAGAAAAAAATAATTTCTGCCATCTTCTTTCTGAGTAACTTTGCATCCATCCCTCATTCCATCCCACTCCCCCAAAAAACTGTTTCAAACTCCCCCTCAAGTTCTGCCGGAGAGAATGTTACAAGAAGCCGAAGATAACTCCTCCTCCCCGACCCCTGTCCTCTTTCCTCGCAGTCCCACTGAGACTCAGGAGTATTCTCCCACACGACCTATGTATGCTGACTGAGGCATATTTTTTTTCCTTTTATACGTTTTAGGCCTGCAAGAGCTCACTGCATCAAAACGATTTGATTGGAAATGGGTAGTTCCATGGGGATTTTTTTTTCATGCATCTTGCCTCCTGACATGTATATCACTGATTTAGGAAAAAAAAAAAAAGAAAGAAAGAAATCTAAGGAGCAAAAGGAGGGCGGGGAAGAAGGCCGAGAGAAGAAGAGGTCTATACTGACAGCGGCTCCATTCTGCGAGCAAAAACCACCTTCTGACCACCTGCAGAATGCGCAAGGTCACGTGGGTTCTCTGCAGCTCCTTAATGTATTACCCCGCACACAAGCCCCCGTGGCATACAAACAAATCCACAAGCGGAAAAAAGAGAGAACTCCCTCCTCAGCGAGGAAGCGAATGATAACAGTCACAGCCGCAACAATAATAATAAATAAAGAATAACAATTACTACTACTACTACCACCACCCAGCCAAGCGCAGACGACAGCAGCACAGGAAAAGAATGTCCAATGCAGGCTTTGCAAGGAGAGAAATCACAGAAAAGCAAACCGTGCTCACCTTGCTTGCCCACACCACCATCTCCAGCCCCCAATAAACAGAATCCGAGGGAAAGGGGACCGTGGGGAGAAAGGAGGGGGACAGAAGGATTGCTTCTCCCTCCCCCCCGTAGGCAACACCTACCTCCAGGGTCCGGATTTCTTTTTGTGTGAGGTCGTTGGAGGTAGCACATTTGGTCCTAAGCCCTTCCAGGTTGGAGATGCTCAAGTCTATCATGTTTTGGACCAGTTCGCACTGCTGTAAGGCTTTTTGCAAACTCAGAGGCTGCTGCTCCTCGCTTTTCGTCATGTTTTCCTCATCCATCGCTTGCTCTGCAACCCCCTTCCCCTCCTCCTCCTCCCAGAGAGAAAAAAGGCGGGGGGGAAGAGTAAAGGTAGCCTACCCCTCCGCCTCTCCAACCACTGCGACTCCTCAACAATGTCTCATGAAGAAATCCAACATCTCACACAGGGTTGAGGGGGTGGGAGTGGGAGTGGGAGGAGGGGACAACAGCCAAAATTTATTATTTTATTTTGGGGTATCAAGCGGACTCCATTAGAATGTCTCCTCTCTCTCTGAGTCTCTGGTCCCTGAAAAGGACAGATGCTGTTTCTCAGAAGCAAACCAGGTGATGTGATGCTGTCTGTACACTTAGGGAGGAGGAGAAGGAGGAGGAAGAGGAGGAGGAAAAAGAGGAGAAGGAGAGGAGGAGGAAGAGGAGGAGGAGGGAAGAGGAGGAGGAGGAGAAGGAAAATAGCGCTCACTCTTTACACACCGGCTCCTTGAAGGACAAAATTATATATTTTTGGCTGGCTGGCTTTTATGTCAAAAAAAATCTGGTTTGCCCCCCTCCCAGTTGCAGGGACACGGCATGGTCCACGGTTGGGAGTGCTTTAGCGCGTTCTCAAGGTGCTGTCTGCATTGCTCCCTGGCTGCGGCGGCTACTGCGGCTGGCTGCTGTCTCCTCCCCGCGCTGCTGCTGCTGCTGCTGCTGCCGCCGCCGGGCTCCGGGGGTGACGGTTGCTGCAATCGCTCCTGCCTCGCTCCACACCGACATCTTGCCTGTCAATCAAAGGGCGGGGGGGAGCGAGGGAGCGCCGGAGAGGGATGGAGAGCGAGCGAGGGACCTGCAGGGGAGCGGGTTGGTGGAGAGGCGCCGTGCGCGCAGCCGCCCCAGCCGGGCCCCGGCCCCGGCGCGCCAGGGACCCGCCGGAGGAGGCGGAGGAGGAGCGCGCAAGCTCGCGCACCTGGCCGAGGACAGGGCCGGGGGGCGGGATTTCTAGGGGCTGCGGAGCTCGCGTGGCAAAGTGAAATTACTACCGAGAGTGCGTGCGAGCGAGCGAGCGATCGGCGGGCGGGGGCGTGGGGACAGCGCGCGCCTCGGGCCCAGCCTGCTCCTGGGGGCGGCGGAGGAGGCAGGGAGTGTGCCCGAGCGTGGAGGCTGGGCGAGGGGGCGGGGAGAGGGATTTGGGGCGGGGAGCGGGTGGGGGCCACTACTCCAGCACCGCTCTCGCGAGACCGGGCCGGCGAGCAGCTCAGCAGGTGCGCTCCGGTGGGAGCAGGTGTGCGCCCAACTTTAAAAGCCTCGGTGCGCGCTGGAGAGGCGTCGGCGTGAACCTGGGCACGTCCTCTCTGTCTTTGGCTCGGGTGTGTGCGTGCCTTTTTTTTGTTTGTCCTTTCTTGTTACTGGGGAAAAAATAAAACGAACCTGATGATCTTCCGTGAATTGCAGGAAGCTGCCTCCTAGGCTTGGTACTCTGCCCCGCCCCGATGGCTTTCCGTTTGGAGGGGGAAAGGGCCTTTGCCTTATTCTGGGTATTTCCATGTCCTACAAGGGTGTGCGTGGCCTGACCCCAGCATATCTAACTGACGTTATATCAGCAAACGATAGCTCCATAGTTAAGATTGGTTTTTACCTTTTGAAATGGTTGGAAGCCTGGCGCGGTGGCTCACACCTGTAATTCCAGCACTTTGGGAGGCGGAGTCAGGAGGATCACTTGAGGCCAGGAGTTTGGGATCAGCCTGGGCAACATAGCAAGACCCTGTCTCTGCTAAAAATTCAAAAATTAAAAATGTAAATAAAATGGTTGGAAAAATCAAAAGAAGATATTTTGTGACACGTGAAAATTACATGAAATTCACATCACTATGTCCACAAGTAAAGTTTTGTTGGAATACCACCACCCATCTGTTTATTGTGTGTGGTTACTTTTGCCTTGTAAAGCGGAGTTGAGTAGCTGCAGCTGAGACCAGTGGCTCACACAACACCTGAAAGACTTACTGTCTGGCACTTTACAGAAAAGTTTGCTGACTCTTGATTAAATCTTTGTACTCTGTGTCCACTGTACCCAGAACACGCTTCACCCTAATCCTTTCCTGGTAGGTTTCTTCTTGTCACTGTTAACTCAAATATCATCTCAGAGAGGCCTCATCTCCCTAACCATTTTATCTAATAGTATTCCCAACACACATTGCCCAACAGATGTATTTAGAATAATTAGCAAAAGGCACCTTTCTCCAGGTGAACAGAGTCCTGTGCTGAGGACTGAGTGAGAAGTGATACTCCGAACACATGGTATAATATGTCACCTTTAAATGAAGCCACTTGAGAAGCAGCGAGAACAGGAGTCAGTGGTGGCCAAGTTGAATAGCAAACTGTTTTTTAAGTTCTAGGGTACATATGCGAGATGTGCGGGTTTGTTACATAGGTAAACGTGTGCCGTGGTGGTTTGCTGCACCTATCAACCCATCACTTAGGTATTAAGCCCAGCATGCTTTAGCTATTCTTCCTGATGCTCTCCCTTTACACACTTTTTTTAAAAAGACCGTAAGCTGGCCTGGCGTGGTGGTTCGCACCTGTAATCCCAGCACTTTGGGAGGCTGAAGTGGGTGAATCACCTGAGCTCAGGAGTTCAAGACTGCCTGGCCAACATAGTGAAATCCCATCTCTATTAAAAATACAAAAAATTAGCCAGGTTTGGTGGCAGGCACCTGTAATCCCGGCTACTCCCAGGCAGAAGAATCACTTGAACCCAGAAGGTGGAGGCTGCAGTGAACTGAGATTGTGCCATTGCACTCCAGCCTGGGCAACAAGAGTGAAACTCTATCTCAAAAAAAAAAAAGAGAGAGAGAGAGAAGAATAAGAAAAAAAAAGACTGTAAGCCACGGGATTTTATAGCTATACAGAACTGAGTCAGTATTCTCAACATCTGTCAATGAGCAGGTGAAGCAAGTTCTCTGTGTTCTCAATCTTTTGGACCCTGAATTTTATGGATTCCAATTCTCTGGAAAATTATCTCTTTTCATCTATTTTCTCCATCTTTTTATTTTTCTTCAACATGTTAATAATGGTTATTTTAAAGCGTTTGTCTAACTCCAATAACTTGATCACCTGTAGGTCTCTATTGACTATTTTTCCCTTTATTTTCAGTGATATGGTCCTGTCTCTTGGCAGGCCTTGTATTTTTTATTGAATGTCACACATCGTGTATGAAAAAATGTACAGTCTCCAGGTGATATTTTCTAACTTTGGAGAGGGCACACTCTTTCTCTGCAGGACAAATGGCCTACAGATCAATCATCTTAATCCAATCAGGGGCCGAGCTGGGTGGAGACTGGGTTATACTTCTGGCAAGACACCACTTCACTCTGGCCCCTACCTCTAATGCTTTGCCTTTCCAGGGTTCCAACTAGCAACCTTGAGTGTTCACTGAGGCCCCTCTCCCTGGTCCTGAGCTCTAACCCTTATCTTCACAGCTTGGCAAGACTGTGGAAACTGCTGTTTTTCAGGGACCTTCTGCTTGGCTCCTTGCCCTGCACTATTTCAAACTTTGCCAAATATGTTGAGGGGAAAACCACCGTCTATCAGGCTCACTTTTCCGCCCCTCTCTTCTCCCTGAAATAATAGCCTCTCAAGTCTCCAGTTTTGTCTTTCTAGCCCTATGAGGTCACTAAAAGTTTTGTCAGTTTCTCTGTTCTCCCAAAGCAGCCCTCATGCCTGGGGAAAGTCTAGAACCTCAGCCTCTTTCCCTGTGCCCAAATGTGCAAATATCCCCAGGGAAGAATCAGCTGCAAAACATCAGCCCACCTCACCACAGTGACCCTGTCTCCAGAATCTTGGCCCCTTTAGTCCTGGTTAGTTCAACAGTTCTCTGAATGTCTTTTAACAGATGGTGATGATGGTGGTGATTTAATCTGGCTTTTCTAGTTGTTGTCAGAAGAAGTGGAAGTTTAAACAATGAAAGTAGTCCACGGGTCAGATGTCATCAATTGGCAGGGCTTTGAGCAGCACACAAACGCATACTCTTGCTATGTCTGGGAAATGCCTCACATTATGAGTTCCACCTTTCCCTCAGAGAAAACAAAGCACTTTTCCAGGAAGGTTCTGGAAATCAGGTCATATGTGATCTAGGCTGTGCTATTAGAAGATCACATGAGATTTATGCCAGGAAGTGAGCAACAAAAGGGAGAAATCTATCTGATAGTAAGCCTGGCAGCCAAGGCATCTGCTTCCCACCCTTCTGTAAGCTTGCTGTCCATGGTGAAAGGCATGGCACATGTTCACAGAGGCAGCCCCACAGTTGGTTTGGGAGTCATTTCTGGCTGCACAGCTAGCACCTGGCTCTCTTGTCCTCCTGGAGATTATACAGAGTTTTCAACCACCTGTCTTAGTGGCTGCCATAACAAAATACTGGGTGGCTTAAACAACAGAAATTTATTTTCTCACTATTCTGGAGACTGGAATTCTGAAATCAGGATGCCAGCATGGTCAGGTTCTGGGTTCTGGTGAGGGCTCTCTTCCTAGCTTGCAGACGGCCACCTTCTTGCTGTCTCCTCACGTGGTAGAGAGAGAGAGAAAGATCTATCTCTCTCTATTTCTCTCTCTCATCCTCTTCTTCTAAGGCCAATAATCCTATTGGATCAGGGCCCTACGCTTATGACTTCATCTAATCTTAATTACCTCCTAAAGATTCTATCTTCAGATACCGTTACATTGAGGGTTAGGGCTACAGCATATGATTTGGGGCAGGGGAGAGGGACCACAATTCACCACTTTTGCTTAAACTACCTAGAGTAGATTGTGTCCGTGGCAACAAAGAACGCTGACTAATTCTCTTGCCAGTAGTTCCAAAATGAAGAGGTATTACCCAAAAAATGCAGATCTCTGGACTTTCTGGAAAAATGGAAAGATCTGGCTACACTGGGCAACAATTGTTGGAAGAGAGGCATCTGTCCTTTCAGGTGGGACACAGACTCTCTAGTCCCACCTAGTCCTCCACCTACATTATTTATATCACCTCCCTGGCCCCTGTAGGCCTTTGAGTTTGATGCTTCTGGTGGAGGGCTTTGCACCTCAAACTAATAAGAATGTCACCAATTTCAAAGGATGACAGCTGACGGATGAGAATTTTGTCTTTGACGATGCTGTTATTATCGTTGATGTATTTCACTCCAGAAACTGCATACTAACGCTGAAGACCACATGTCTTGGACTGGCTTTACTAACAATGGGAATAAATTATTGTTATTGGGCTACCGAATGAGCTAGATTTGGCTGGAGGAGAAATGGTGAAAATCAAGAACTGGCTTTCTTTTCCTTCTTCCACTGCTTGTCAGCCCTCGGATCCACCGTCAGAACGTCCCCCTCTGCCCTGGGCAATATCTCAGTAGATCTTTTAGCTTTTCAGTTACTGTCAACTAAGACTCGCATCAGACATTAGAAGTCCAGTCCAGGCAGGGCATGGTGGCTCACACCTGTAATCCCAGCACTTTGGGAGGCCAAGTTTGGTGGATCACCTGAACCCGAGGTTAGGAGTTCAAGACCAGCCTGGACAACATGGTGAAACCCCCTCACTACTAAAAATTTTTAAATTATCCAGGCGTGTTGGCAGGCACCTGTAGTCCCAGCTACTCAGGAGGCTATGGCAGGAAAATCGCTGAAATTAGAAAGCAGAGGTTGCAGTGAGCCGAGATAATGCCACTGCACTCTGGCCTGGGAGACAGAACGAGACTCAGCCTCAAAAAAAAAAAGAAGAAGAAGAAGAAGTCCAGTCCAATCCAATCCAAACTTCATTCTCAAATCCAGTTTAATACCTTGTTCCCTGCCCCTTGCAGCCTGACCCATGACTGGCTCAGAAATCTGCACTGGAGACTAGAGTGTATGTATCTTTCTCCTCTTGATCTCCATCTCGCCTTTGCAAGTGCGGGAGTTGAGGCCTAAGTGGAAAAAGCACCCTCAACTGAGAGCAGGTGAAGGGAGTCAGATGTCCTACCGTGTCCTGCCAGGCACTTGCATGCTGGCTTTTGAACATGGGGCACACTGGGGGATCTTTGGAGACATCATGGGGACCTTATCGGGACTCAATGCACACACTGGGTGGCCTTTTGCTGACCTGTTTTCCATTCATACCCCAGTAAGTACCCCATGTCTTCTTTCTGAGGTCCCTTTGCTAAAGGATGCCCTCTTGGGTAAGTCTTTTCAGGATGGCTAAAGCCCAAGTGCGCTCAGAGGTAGTCACCTGGCTCATGGAAAACAGGACACATATTTGCCCTGCAGAATGGTAATCACAGGCTATTCCTCCTCCTGCCCTCTCTCCATACCCTGCCATCTGTGGCAGCCCCGGGCAGCCTTCAGCCGGCAGTGAGGTGCCAGCCTCTTCGGTTGGTGCACCCAAGTCTCAAGAGTGACCTTTTGTTGACCCCTTTCTCTTGGCTTGTAGTCGGGAGAGGAGAAACCAATCCCCTACAAAGACCTGTCAAGGAAACCTCTTCTGGATAAAATCTTGATCTTGTCTTACCTAGGCTGGAGGCTGATGGTTATTGATGGTCAAAGGACCAGTCTGGCTACCTCTTATTAGAAGGAGGAAGTGTCATCACCCACTGCCCTCACCTTTAAAGCTTTAGCCGAAGTTCTTGGTCAACAAGAAAAGTCTCATTCCACATCCCGTTATATTAGCTATGAGCTGGCCCCAAGATTCTCAAAGTTGTATTATGAGGACACAAATGGGGAAATGGCAGATCAGGAGGCAAGGGGGCTACTGATGATCCTGGAACTGAACAAAACTAATATTGACTTGTCCTTGAAGAGTTTGCCATATTTCTTTTCTTTTTTTAAAAAATAAGTTTTGTAGAGACAGGGTCTCGCCATGTTGCCCAGACTGATCTCAAACTCCTGGGCTCAGGTGATCCACCCACCTTGGCCTCCCAAATTGCTGGATGACAGGTGTTAGCTACCTCACCCAGCCTCCTTTTCTACCGATTTTTGTGAGGAGAAAAAAATCTCAGAATGCTATCCCCTAAGATACAACCAAATCTTCCATAGCTGTCAGAGGATTATTATTGTTTCATTCTAACTCACTGATCCCCAAAACATTATTATTATTTTTAAATATCTTCTACTTGCTGGCCAGGCATGGTGATTTACACCTGTAATTCCAGCACTTTGGGAGGCTGAGGTGGGCAGATCACCTGAGACCAGCCCGGCCAACATGGTGAAACTGCGTCTCTGCTAAAAATATAAAAATTCACCAGGCGTGGTGGCAAGTGCCTGTAATCCCAGCTACTCAGGAGACTGAGGCAGAAAATTGCTTGAAACCCAGAGGTGGAGGTTGTGGTGAGCCGAGATCGTGCCACTGCACTCCATCCTGGGAGACAGAGCAAGACTCTATCTCAGAAAAAAACAGAAACAAAACTTTTCTGCTTGAGAGGCTGAGGTGGGAGGATCACTTGAGTCCCGAGATTCGAGGCTGTAATGTATTATGATTGTGCCTATGAATAGCCACTGCCCTCCAGCCTGGGCACATAGTGAAACCCTAGATCTAGAAAAAAAAAAAATTGTCTTTGATGAGGCCAGGCAGAAAGGTCCTATCTTTAACCTTGTAAGATTTTTCTAATATCAGAAAACTGATTTTTCACTCCAGCCTGGGTAACATACTGAGACCCCATCTCCAGAAAAGAAATTACCATTGATGAGGATAAGCAAACTCTTCCTATCTTGAACTTTGTAAGGTTTTTCTTTACAATATCAGAAAATCAGGGCGGGCACAGTAGCTCACGCCTATAATGCCAGCATTTTGGGAGACGGAGATGGGCCAATCACCTGAGGTCGGGAGTTTGAGACCAGCCTGACCAACATGGAGAAACCCCATCTCTACTAAAAATACAAAATTAGCCGGGTGTGGTAGTACATGCCTGCAATCCCAGCTACTTGAGAGGCTGAGGCAGGAGAATTCCTGGAACCCAGGAGGCAGAGGTTGCAGTGAGCTGAGATCACGCCATTGCACTCCAGCCTGGGCAACAAGAGCGAAACTCCATCTAGAGTTCTTCTCTTTTTGGCTTTTTGCCTCTTTGTCACTTAATTTCCATTGTGAACAAAGCAACCAGATCACTCTCTTGATGGTGAGATAATTTGAGCTCACAGTAATGGACAATTTAGTCCAGTGATTTATGCTAGCTTTACAAATTAAGCACTCAGCGATGCACTGTGAATTTTCAGATATAGCACCCTCAGGATGGGAGAGGATGTGTACTGTGGTACTCTCCAAGTACTTAAAGATGTACAGCAAAGAAATATCATTGAAAATTGCAGTCAAGTAATGCCATCAACACAACTCACTTACTTCTTACGCCATTTTGTCTATGAAGTTGAAGATCTGCATTAGCCTGAACGGTATCACTGTATGAATCAGAAAAAGGCATCCACTTTGCAAAAGCACCAGAGGTCTCGACCCCCAGGGGCAGAGCATAATCTAGATTTCAGTCTGGGTGCCCTGTGCAGGCAACAAGCAGTGCGGCATTCATCCTAGACAGCCCTGATGAAATTCCTGATTTTTTTTTTTTTTTTTTTGAGACAGAGTTTCACCTCTTGTTGCCCAGGCTGGAGTACAATAGCGCGATCTTAGTTCACCATAACCTCCGCCTCCTGGGTTCAAGCCATTCTCCTGCCTCTGCCTCCAGAGTAGCTGGGATTACAGGTGCGCACCACCATGCCTGGCTAATTTTGTATTTTTAGTAGAGACAGTGTTTCTCCATGTTGATCAGGCTGGTCTTGAACTCCCAACCTCAGGAGATCTGCCCGCCTCGGCCTCCTGAAGTGCTGGGATTACAGGTGTGAGCCACCACGCCCAGCCCAGATTCTTTTGTTTTGTTTTTATTGTGGAAAAACACATATAAGGCTAGTGACTTTTAGTACATTCACAATGCTGTGCAATGACTATCACAATTCAGTTCCAAAATGTTTTTATTACCCTGAAAGAAAATCCTACACCCTTAAGCAGTCACAGTACTTATCAGCCTGTAGCAATCACTAATCTGTTTCTGACTGACTGTGCATTTCTCTTTTTTTTTTTTTTTTTTTTTTTTTTTTGAGACAGAGTCTTGCTCTGTCACCAGGCGCCAGGCTGGAGTGCAGTGGCGCAATCTCGGCTCACCACAACCTCCGCCTCCCGGGTTCAAGCAATTCTCCTGCCTCAGCCTCCCGAGTAGCTGGGACTACAGGAGCGCACCACCACGCCCGGCTAATTTTTGTAATTTTTTAGTAGAGACGGGGTTTCACCATGTTGGCCAGGATGGTCTGGTTCTTTTGACCTCGTGATCCGCCCATCTCGGCCTCCCAAAGTGCTGGGATTACAGGCGTGAGCCACCGCGCCCGGCCCAACTGTGCATTTTTCTATTCCGGACATTTTGTATAAATGGAATCATACAATATTTGTCCTTTTGTGACTGGCTTATTTCACTCAGCATAATGTTTTCAAGGTTTATCCATGTCACACCGTGTATCGGGACTTCATTCCTCTTCATGGCAGAATAATATTCTATCGTATAGATAGACCACATTTTGTTTATACAGTCTTCTGATGATAGGCATTGGCGTGTTTTCACCGTTTGCCTATTTGAATCGTGCCGCTATGAACATTTGTGTGTAAGTTTTTGTCTGAACACTTGTTTTCAATGCTTTTGGGTATATATGCCCAGGAGCAGAACTGAAGGGTTATGTGGTAATTCTGTGTAACATTTTGAGGAATTGATGAGCTGTCTTCCACGGCAGCTGCATTATTTTACATTCCCACCAGCAATGCATGAGGGTTCTATCTTCTCCATATTCCCACTTCCTGACCCTTTATGCATCAACATTATTTCGTTACTAAAAAAAAAAAAAAATTTAACCATAGCAATGGCATACTTCTCAAAAAGCATGCATGCAGCCAGGCACAGTGGCTCATGCCTGTAACCCCAGCACTTTGGGAGGCTGAGGCAGGCAGAGGTCAGAAGTTTGAGACCAGCCTGGCTAACATGAAAAACCTCGTCTCTACTAAAAATACAAAAATTAGCCAGGCATGGTGGTCAGTGCCTGTAATCCCAGCTACTTGGAGAATTACTTGAACCCAGGAGGCAGAGGTTGCAGTGAGCCGAGATTGTGCCACTGCACTCCAGTCTAGGCAACAGAGTGAGATTCTGTCTCAAAAAAAAAAAAAAAGCATGCATGCATTGACTTATACATTTCTCGAGTGACTACGATGTGCCAGATATGATGCTGTATATGTGAGATCAAAATATTAATAAAGTGTACACATTAGTATTCTTTTAGTTGCAAGGAACAAAACCCCAACACACCCAGTTTAGGAAAAAGCAAATAACTCACATAATCGAGAAGCTTAAAGATGACTCTTACACTGGTCTGGTACATTTCTTTTCTGTATGTATCTCTCAGCACTGGTTTGTTTGCTGTTGGCCTCATTTTTAGGTGGCTTTTTCCTAGGTGTGACAAGGATGACCTCAGAATGCTGAGCAACCCTGTCAGGGATAGAGCCTCTCTCCCATTAGGTCTAGCATAAATTGCAGGACTAACTGTTCGCTAACCTGGTTCAGAACAGGTATATACACTGAGCCAGTCACGTTGACCAAGGGGATAGAACGTGTGTGTGGATGGGCCTGGCCTGGGTTATAGGGCTACCCTGGAACCTAGAGAGTGGCACTGACACTATATCCAAACCACGTGGTATGAGATCAGGAAAGGGCTGATCTCTCCCCGAAAAAAGGCGGGGATGCTGTTTTCAGAAGAAGCACGGATGGCTGGGCGCAGTGGCTCATGCATGTAATCCTAGTACTTTGGGAAGACGAGGGAGGCGGATTGTCTGAGCTCAGGAGTTCAAGACCAGCCTGGCCAACATGGTGAAACCCCGTCTCCACTATAAATAGAAAAAATTAGTCGGGCGTGGTGGTGCACGCCTGTAATCCCAGCTACTCAGGAAGCTGAGGCAGGAGAATCGCTTGAACCCAGGAGGCGGAGGTTGCAGTGAACCGAAATCACACCACTGCACTCTAGCCTGGGTGACAGAGAGAGACTCTGTCTCAAAAAAAAAAAAGAAGCTTGGATGGATATTGAAAAGACAAAAACATCAGCAATATTCCACCATCCTTGGGGAAGTCATAGTCTAATAGGGGGACCCGTGTAAACAGAGCCTGTAATTATAACAAATTCCGAGAATAAAGGAGAGGAGTCCTTTAACCCCGGTTAAAAAAAAAAAAAAAGTGGTAGGGGGAAGATTCTGAGAAGGCTCTGGTGTGATAATCCAGAAGCTAAGATTTTAAAAGGAATGGGAATCGTCCAGGTACACATAGAGGACCTGGCTTGTGAGTTCTAAAATCGTTGGTGATCACAGACAATCACAAGAAACATACACTTGTCGCTTTTTTTTTTTTTTTTTTTGAGACAGAGTCTCGCTCTGTCACCAGGCTGGAGTGGTGTAGTGGTGTGATATCGGCTCACTGCAACCTCTGCCTCCTGGATTCAAGCGATTCTCCTGCCTCAGCCTCCCAAGTAGCTAGGATTACAGGTGTACCCCATCACACTCGGCTAATTTTTGTATTTTTAGTAAAGACAGAGTGTCTGGTTACCATGTTGGCCAGGCTGGTCTGAAACTCGAACTCTGACCTCAAGTGATCCACCCTCCTCAGCCTCCCAAAGCGCTGAAATTACAGGTAGGAGCCACTGCGCCCAGCCTTGTCACAATTATTTTTAAAGTCTCAACTGAAATACTAATCTATCAAGTTCTGTCTTGAGAAGGATTATGTTGGTGAATAATACATGGCAGTCTCATACCTGGACTCTGAACTGGGAAGTTTCTCTAATTAGCTTAAGCCAAGACACTGCAAGGTGACCAGCCATGCTGTTTTACCTGGGACTGGGGGGTTTCTGAGATGTGGGACCTCCCATGCTAAAGCTGGGACAGATGAAGGCAAACTGGGACAACTTCATCATCCTAGAGTCAAATCTCCAGTTCATGAGCACCTAGAGGGTGCACGGAGTTGGGATCGGTGCTACAGGAGCATACGCTGTTATGTATGAATGATCCCAGCATGGAAATAAAATTTATACATGAATGTTCATGGCAATACTATTCACAATAGCCAAAAGGTGGAAACAAACCAAATGTCCATCGATGGGCTGGGCGCAGTGGCTCACGTCTGTAATCCCAGCACTTTGGGAGGCCGAGGTGGGTGATCACCTGAGGTCAGGAATTCGAGACCAGCCTGGCCAACATGGCGAAACCCCATCTCTACTAAAAATACAAAAATTAGCTGGGTATGGTGGTGGGTGCCTGTAATCCCAGCTACTCAGGAGGCTGAGGCAGGAGAATCACTTGAACTTGGAGGCAGAGGTTGCAGTGAGCCAAGATCATTCCACTATACTCCAGCCTGGGTGACAGAGCAACACTCTGTTTCAAAAAAAGAAAAGAAAAGAAAAGAAGTGTCTACTGATGAATGAATGGATAAACAAAAAGTAACTCATATACACAATGGAATACTATTCAGCCATAAAAAGGAAGGAAGTTCTGATACATGGTACCATATGGATGAACCCTGAAAACACTATGCTAAGTGAAAGAAGCCAGTCACAGAAGACCTCATTGTATAGTTTTTTTTTGTTTTTTTTTTTTTTGTATTTTTAGTAGAGATGGGGTTTCAACATGTTGACCAGGATGGTCTCGATCTCTTGACCTCGTGATCCGCCCGCCTCAGCCTCCCAAAGTGCTGGGATTACAGGCGTGAGCCACCGCGCCCGGCCCGTATAGTTTTTTTATATGAAGTATTCAGAATAGGCAAATCCATCCAGATGGAAAGCAGATTAGTGGTTGCCAGAGGGTAGGGGAGGGAGGAGTGGGGAGTGACTGCTACATGGGTATTGGGTAATGAAAAAGTTCTAGAACTATATAGTGGTGATGATTGCACAATATCGTGAATGTGCTTAATGCCACTGGATTGTATGCTTCTGTCAAATGATAAATTTCCTAAGTGTATTTTACCACAATAAAAATGTAAGAATAATTTTTAAAAGACTGATCCCTGCCTCCCAAAGGGTTTATTAACTAGATACACTAACAGGCAGCACTCAGGCTCAAATTTAGCCCGCATATGAGTTTTATTTGGCTACACGGAGTTTTAAAAGAATCTGAATTTGCTGCTAACATTTATAAAATGTGATGTTTCACATAAAAATTCTGACCACCAGTTTATTTTGAAAAAAATCCCAAATCCTGGCCCCATTTGAGCTGCATCTCCCGCTGGTAACATCAGGAGCGGGTGGAGTGGCTTCTCTCTTGGGGGCAGACACTGTCCAGCCCCTTTAATCCCCTCCCTCTACCCTCACTTTGGCTCCCTCCCTCCTTTGTAGCTGTCTGATCTCCATAGGCACCAAAGTGCAGGACGTCCAGTACTTGCACAACACAATTAGAAGACAGATAGATAATCAAATATGGAAATGAAACAAAACACATGGTGACTTCCATTTTCACTCCTTTCTAAATGAGAGGTCAGTGGGCTACCATTTCCCCCAAAATGTTATATGACTATTGAAGTCCTTACCCTGCAAGGGGTAGGAAAATTTCCCCTTAAAGCAGTGGCTCATCACCTCAGCTGCACAGGGGAATCACCTGGGAAACTTGGTTTTTTATTGATTGATTGATTGATTGATTGAGACAGGGTCTTGCTCTGTCGCCCAGGCTGGAGTGCAGTGGAGTGATCATGGCTCTCAGCAACCTTGACCTCCTGGGCTCAAGTGATCCTCCCACTTCAGCTTCCCAAGTAAATGGGAATACAGGTGTGTGACACCACACCTAACTATTTATTTATTTTTTATTTTATTTTTTGCAGAGCCAAGGTCTCCCCTGTTTTACTTAGACTGATCTCGAATTCCAAGGCTCAAAGGATCCTTCTCTCCTGGCCTTCCAAAGCGCTGGGGTTATAGGCATAAGCCACCATGCCCAGCCAGGGAAACTTTAAAATGGATCAATGCCTGGATCCTATCCGCTAGAGATCCTGGTTTATTTGGTCTAGGGTACAACCCAGGCACCAACATTTTTCAAAAGCCCCTGGGTGATTCTAATGTGCAGCCAAACTTGCAAACTACCACTTTACAGCTTCCATTTATTTATAATTTAATTTTTTTTTTTTTTTTTTTTTTTTTGAGACGAAGTCTTGCTCTGTCACCCAGGCTATAATATAGTGGCATGATCTCGGCTCACTGCAACCTTTGCCTCCCAGATTCAAGCAATTCTCCTGACCCAGCCTCCCAGGTAGCTGGCACTACAAGTGCCTGCCACCACGCCCAGCTAATATTTTGTATTTTTAGCAGAGACAGGGTTCCACCATGTTTGCCAGGCTGGTCTTGAACTCCTGATCTCAAGTGATCTGCCCGCCTCGGCCTCCCAAAGTGCTAAGATTACAGGCGTGAGCCACCGTCCCCAGCCCCAACTTCCTTTTAAAAAATTGTCTTCTGTTGGCCTCAGGTGTCAAAGACCCAACTACACACAATAATCTTTGTAGTTTTGCTGGACGAGATGGCTCACGCCTATAATCTCAATACACTGGGAGGCCGAGGGGGACGGATCACCTGAAGTCAGGAGTTCAAGACCAACCTGGCCAACACAGTGAAACCCCGTCTCTACTAAAAATACAAATTTAGCCAGGTGTGGTGGCACAGGCCTGTAATCCTAGCTACTTGGGAGGCTGAGGCAGGAGAATTGCTTGAACCTGGACAGCGGAGGTTGCCATGAGCCGAGATTGTGCCACTGCACTTCAGCCTGGACAACAAAATCAAAACTCTGTCTCAAAAAAAAAAAAAAAGAAACTTTCTAGTTTCAACTAAAGTGTGTGTTGTTATTCTTGGTATATACCTTTACAGATACAGTCTACCTCCAGCTCCCCACTTGGCAGATACGAGAAACATATGAATAATCTATTTTCAGATTTTTTTTTGGAGGGGAATCTGTTGATTCATTATCAAATACAGCATTTGGCTGTGGCTCATGCCTATAATCCCAATTCTTGAGCTCAAGAGTTTGAGACAAGCCTGAGCAACATAGTGAGACCTCCCCACCCCGTCTCTACAAAAACTTTAAAAATTAAAAATTAACTAGGCATGGTGGTGCATACCGGTAGTCCCACTACTCAGGAGGCTGAGACAGGAGTATTGCTTGAGCCTGGGATCTCCAGGCTAGAATAAGCTATGATCACATCACCACACTCCAGCTGAGTGAAAGAGCAAGACCCCGTCTCTAAAAAATATGTATTATTTATTTATTCAATTATTTAAGAAAAACAGCATCTAAAGCATCTCATAAAATCTGAAAGTTACTTCACGATGGTTTAACTGGTGTGAACGACTCTAGTCCATAGTGTGCTATATATATATTTTCTTTTTGAGACAGTCTCACTCTGTCACCCAGGCTGAAGTGCAGTGACACGATCTTGGCTCACTGCAGCCTTCACCTCCTGGGTTCAAGAGATTCTCCTGCCAAAGCCTCCCAAGGAGCTGGTATTAATTTTTGTATTTTTAATAGAGATGGGGCTTCACCATGTTGGTCAGGCTGATCTCGAACTCCTGACCTCAAATGATCCACCTGGCTCAGCCTCCCAAAGTGTTGGGATTAAAGGCATGAGCCATGTAGTTTACATGGTTTGTCCTGTGAATATCCATGCACTCTTCCAAGTGGTCACCCCTTCTTAAAGTACAACCGTAACACAATGGCTGATATCCTGGATATGCGTCTTCCACATGCTTCTGCCTGTGAGCTCTCCCCTAGCACACCGGAGCTATTCCAGGGTACATGATAGCAATGGCTGGAGGAAAACGCAAAACCTGACCAGGCGCAGTGGCTCACGCCTGTAATCCCAGCACTTTGGGAGGCCAAGGTGGGCAGATTACCTGAGGTCAGGAGTTCGAGACCAGCCTGGCCAACATGGTGAAACCTTGTCTCTACTAAAAGTACAAAAATTAGCTAGGTCTGGTGGCAGGCACCTGTAATCCCAGCTACTCAGGAGGCTGAGGCAGGAGAATCACTTGAACGTGGGAAGCAGAGGTTGCAGTGAGTCAAGATCACACCACTGCACCCTAACCTGGGCAACAAGAGCAAGACTCCATCTCCAAATAAAAGAAGGAAGGGAGGGAGGGAGGGAATAACCTGTGCCATCGTCTGGACATACTCAAGATATGCTTTCTACCCTGATGCAGACCTTTCCTGCAGCCACCTATGCCCTGGTCAGAGAGGAAGCCTGCATCTGCCCTCCACCTCCCATGTGGGCTGCCTATCTGGTCAGTGAAAGCAGAAAGTGCCTCCTCTTTGCTCCCCATCACAGCTGTCTGCATCTCACCTTGCGGCACAGTGTTGACTCGGCTTCCAGCACACATCTGTGACTTGGCAAAAAGAAAAAAGAAATGCATGTAGTATGAGGACAAAAGAGCCCATGGAGTCCCGGATGAGCTCAAATCATCCCAAATGTGATTGCCTTCTGAAAGGTACAGACCCGGGGATTATTACAAACTCTCCGGTACTCCAGTCTGACAAAATGAACTGAAGGTCCTTTACAAGGAAATTCTGTAAGTTTTCAACTTTCCTTTTCTTTGGAAAAGAAAAAAGGTGGGTGGGGGCAGTGCCGGGGAATGAGAAATGCTGAGCTGAGCAGGTCATAGGTTTTCCTGTTTTGTGCTTTTCTGCACAGAATCAGAGAAATCAGTTACCAGGTTAGTTTTCTTGGTAAATGGAGAACAATTTTTATTTTCAACATGGGAAATACACATGTTGCCTTTTCTTTTTTCAAGACAGACCTAGTCCATGATTTCCATTGAGCTAGAAAGTTTGTAGTCCGCAATCCTGGGATGTCATTGATTCATTAATTCATCCAATTCAAATATTGATAAATTTCTGATGGCAAAGAGTCTGATTGTCAATGATAGGATTGAAAGCAGACTGATAGGCTAGAATGACAAGACGATGTAGAATTGGAGGGGGTGATGAACCTTCATCATCACGAATAGAGGTGGGGATCCAGGAGAGGAAGCTGAGCATGGCAGGTAGGAATATTGGTCCTAAGCCACAGGGTTTGAGTTCACATCCCAGCTCTGCCACTTCCTGACTTTGTGACTTCAGGCTAGTGATCTTATCTTCTGCATCTGAGTCTCCTCACCTATAAAATGGGGGTAATAATAGTACCTCCTTCAAAGGATTGTACCAAGGATTAAACATGTGTAAAGTGTGGCTGGGTGTGGTGGCTCATACCTGTAATCCCAGCACTTTGGGAGGCCAAGGCGGGCAGATCACCTGAGGTTGGGAGTTCAAGACTAGCCTGGCCAACAAGAATAAACACCATCTCTACTAAAAATACAAAGTTAGCTGGGCATGGTGGTGTGTGCCTGTAATCCCAGCTACTCAAGAGGCTGAGGCAGGAGAATCATTTGAACCCGGGAGGCAGAGGTTGCAGTGACAGAGATTGTGCCACTGCACTCCAGCCTAGGCGACAGAGCGAGACTCCATCTCAAAAAATTAAAAACAGTTAAAAAAATTTTTTTAAAAACCACATGTATGTAGTGCTTAGAACACTGCCTGAAAATTGCAGGTAACTGCTGCCTCCCTGGCAACAAATCCACTATAAAGGCAGAAGCGTATCTGCGGCATGACAGATTTATATCCAGCTAGCATTCTTGCCAATCTATTAAAAAATACGTCCGGGTGCTGTGGCTTGTACATGTAATCCCAGCATTTTAGGAGGCCAAGGCAGGCAGATTGCTTGAACCCAGGAGTTCAAAACCAGCCTAGGCACCATGGTGAAACCCCTTCTCTACAAAAAACATAAAAATTAGCTGGAGTGGTGGTACACATTTGTGGGCCCAGCTGCTCCAGGGACTGAGGTGAGTGGATCACTTGAGCCTTCAGAGGTGGAGGTTGCAGTGAGTTGAGATTGTGCCACTGCACTCTAGCCTGGGTGACAGAACAAGACCTTGTCTCAAAAAAGAAAAAAATCTAAATTGGGTTAAAATCAAAAGGTCTAGTTTCAGAATTTCTTTCTTTCTTTCTTTTTTTTTTTTTGAGACGGAGTTTCACTCTTGTTGCCCAGGCTGGAGTGCAATGGCACGACCTCAGTTCACTGCAACCTCTGCCTCCTGGGTTCAAGCGATTCTCCTGCCCCAGCCTCCAGAGTAGCTGGGATTACAGGCGCCTGCCACCACGCCTGGCTAATTTTTTGTATTTTTAATAGAGACAAGTTTTCATCATGTTGACCAGGCTGGTCTTGAACTCCTGACCTTAGGTGATCCACCCACCCTGGCCTCCCAGAGTGCTGGGATTGCAGGCGTGAGCCATGGCGCCCAGCCTCAGAATTTCTTAAAATGTCATACCAGTTGTACCAGAAGCACCTGGGTTGCATAAGAAAATTGCAGAATCACAGGTGACACACTCCAGACCTACTGAATCCAGTAGCTATGTTCTGAATCTTCATGTTCCCACAAAATTCATGTACTAAAGTCTTACCCTGCTAGGTGATAGTATTAGGGGTGGGAAGATTGGGAAGTGTTAGGTCATGAGGGTGGAGCTTGGAGATTGGTGCCCTTATAAAAGAGGCCCCAGAGAGATCCCTTGCCTTTCCACCGTTCCTGTAGTCCACAATTCTTTTGCCATGAAAATTTAGAACTTCTCTCAGATGTCATTCTCAAAGGGTGAGAGCGTCAACAGGATTTGGGTTAGGATCTGACCCCCCACTTACTCACTGTGAACTCAAGCAAGTCTCCAGAAACCTTAGTTTTTTCACAGCTGTAAAATGAGCTGATGCTTGTTCAAGCCAAGATTAAATGAAATAATGTATGAGAAGACCTACCACGCAGGAGAGCACATAGTTAATATTCAACAAACGGCAGCTTTTAAAAATTACCAAGACTTTATATTTTTAACCACTTTTACTAGTACTCTTTGTAAAGCACTGTTCTACTTCCTAAATGCAGTTTAACTACTGGATGACTCACGGTTACAATTTTCAATGCTTCCACAGTCACTTTATTGTCATTTGGACATATTTCAAACAGCTTCCCATATTTGTCCTCCTTCTTAGCCATCTTGAGTATTCAGTGGGCTGAGAACTAAGCTAAGAGTTTACTGATAGAGAACGGATTAAGTTAAGTATGGCAACATTACGTAGGTAGCAAATAAAAATGCAAAATAAACTTCAATAGTCATGGAAAAATGTTAATTAAAGCAACAAAATATTTTTGTCCATCAGCATAGCAAATACTAAAAAGTGTAATATTACCTAAGGTTGGTGAGGATACGGCAAATAAGCACCTCATACACTAATGGCCAATTAGTACAAACTTCTTAGAGGGCAATTTGTTAGCTGCATCAAAATCTAAAATGTAAGTAACATGCGACCCATCAATTCCACTTCTAAAAATTTACGCAACAGAGTCTGTTCTGCGTGGACTCAGGAATGTACGTGCAAAAACACAAGTGTTAGTTGATGATGTGGAGAAATTAGAACCCTTGTACACCGCCAGTGGGAATATAAAATGGTACAACCGCTGTGAAAACAGTATGGCGGTTCCTCAAAATATGCAACATAGAATTATCATAAGATCTAGCCATTCCACTTTTGGGTACATACCTGAAAGAGTTGAAATCAAAGACTTGGACTATTTGTATACCAATCACCAAGGTTCATGACAGCATTATTTGCAAGAATCAAAAGTTGGAAACGGCCAGGCACGGTGGCTCATGCCTGCATTCCCAGCACTTTGGGAGGCCAAGGTGGGTGGATCACCTGAGGCTGAGAGTTCGAGACCAGCCTGGCCAACATGATGAAACCCTGTCTCTACTAAAAATACAAAAACATTAGCCAGGCATGGTGGTGCGTGCCTGTAGTCCTGGCTATCACTTGAACCTGGGAGGTGGATACTGCAGTGAGCCAAGATTGTGCCACTACACACCAATCTGGGTGACATAGCAAGACTCTTTTTTAAAAAAAACTAACAAACAAACAAAAAAAAGTTGGAAACAACTCAAATGTTCATCAATGGATAAATATATAAAATACACACAATTGAATATTATTCAGCCTTAAAAACAGGTAGGAAATTCTACAGCATGCTATAACATGGATAAGCCTTGAGAACTGATACAGTTTAGATATTTACCTCACTCACATCTCATATTGAAATGTAATCCTCCCACCAAAAAAAGAAATGAGATCCCTAATGTTGGAGTTGGGGCCTGGTGGGAGATGATTAGATTATGAGAACAGTTTATCATGAATGATTTAGCAACACCCCCTTGGTGCTATCTGTGTGATAGAGAGTGAATTCTCCTGAGATCCAGTTGTTTAAAAGTATGTGGCACGCTGACCTCCAGAACTGTAAGATAATACAATTTAGGTTGTCTTAAAAAACAACAAAACTGTATGGAGGAGATCATGCCATTGCACTCCAGCCTGGGTGACAGAGAGAGATTGTCTCAAAAAAGAAGAAAAAAAGTCCAAAAGTAGTGTGCGGTACCTCCCCTCCCTCTCTCACTTGCTCTCTTTCAGTCCTGCTTTCTCCCTGTGATGTGACTGCTCCTCCTTTGCCTTCCGGATGACTGGAAGCTTCCTGAGGCCTCCCCAGAAGCAGATGGTGCCATGCTTCCTGTATAGCCTGCAGAACCATGAGCCCTTTTCTCACAAGTTACCCAGTCTCAGGTAATTCTTTATAGCTATGCAAGAATGGCCTAATATAAGGACATTATGCTAGGTGGATTAAGCCAGTCACCAAAAAAAAAAAATATATATATATATATACTGTATGATTCTTTTTATATGAAGTACTAGAGTAGTCAAAATCATAGAGACAGAAAGTAGAAGGGTGGTTGCCAGGAACTGGCAGGAGGATGAAGGAAAGTTAGTGTGTAAGAGAGTTCGATTTGGGAAGATGAAAATGTTCTGGAGATGGATGGTAGCGATGCTTGCACATCATGAATGTATTTTATTTTTATTTATTTATTTATTTAGAGATGGAGTCTCTGGTTCTGTCCCCCAGGCAATCTCTGTCAATGGCGCAATCTCATCTCACTGTAACCTACGCCTCCCAGGTTCAAGCAATTCTCCTGTCTCAGCCTCCTGAATAGCTGAGACTATAGGCGCACACCACCACACCCGGCTAATTTTTGCATTTTTAGTAGAGACACGGGTTTCGCCATATTGATCAGGCTGGTCTTGAACTCCTGACCTCAGGTTTTCTGCCTGCCTCAGCCTCCCAAAGTGCCATGATTACAGGGGTGAGCCACGCCACCCAACCCTTTTTTTTTTGAGACAGTTTCACTCTTGTTGCCCAGGTTGGAGTGCAGTGGCCCGATCTCAGCTCACTGCAGCCTCTGCCCCCCAGGTACAAGCAATTCTCCTGCCTCAGCCTCTCAAGTAGCTAGGATCACAGGCACGTACCACCACACCTGACTAATTTTTGTATCTTTAGTGGAGACAGGGTTTCACCATGTTGGCCAGGCTGGTCTCGAACTCCTGACCTCAGGTGCAAACTAATTTTTGTATCTTTAGTAGAGAAAGGGTTTCACCATGTTGGCCAGGCTGGTCTCGAACTCCTGACCTCAGGTGCAAACTAATTTTTGTATCTTTAGTAGAGACGGGGTTTCACCATGTTGGCCAGGCTGGTCTCGAACTCCTGACCTCCTTCGCTCGTCTTGGCCTCCTAAAGTGCTTGAATTACAGGTGTGAGCCAACATGCCTGGCCATTAAAATGGTACTTTAAAATGGTTAAAATGCATCCAACAGAAGTTTACTATCCAGAATCTGTAAAGAACCGAAACAATTCAACAAGCAAAACAACCACCACATTAAAAAGTGGGCAAAGGACATAAACATACACTTCTCAAACAAAGACATGCAAGCAGCCAACAAACATAGGAGAAGATGCTTGACATCGCTAATTGTCAGAGAAATGCAAATCAAAGCCAGAAGGAGAGGTACCATCTCACTCCAGTCAGAACGGCTATTATTAAAAAGTCCAGGACCGGGAGTAGTGCCTCACAACTGGAATCCCAGCACTTTGGGAGGCCAAGGCAGGCAGACCACCTGAGGTCAGGAGTTCGAGACCAGCCTGGCCAACATGACGAGATCCCATCTTTACTAAAAATACAAAAATTAGTCAGGTGTGGTGACGTGCACCTGTAGTCCCATCTCCTCGAGAGGCTGAGGCAGGAGAATCACTTGAACCTGGGAGGCGGAGGCTGCAGTGAGCTGAGATCATGCCATTGCACTCCAGCCTGGGTGAGAGAGAGAGATTGTCTCAAAAAAAAAGAAAAAAAGTCCAACAGTAACAAATGCTAGTGAGTCTGCAGAGAAAAGGGAATGCTTATACACTGTTTGTAGCAAAATAAGTTAGTTCAGCCACATTGGAAAGCAGTTCAGAGATTTCTCAAATAACTTAAAACAACTACCATCTGATCAAACTACTCCATTACTGGGTATATAGCCAAAGGCAAACAAATTGTTCTACCAAAAAAGACACGTGTATTTATATGTTCATCACAGCACTATTCACAATAGCAAAGGCATGGAAACAATTTAGGTGCCCATCCATGGTGGACTGGATAAAGAAAATGTGGTACATATACACCAGGGAATACTACACAGTCATAAAAAAGAACAAAATCATGTTCTTGGCCGGGCACGATGGCTCACGCCTATAATCCCAGCACTTTGGGAGGCTGAGGCAGGTGGATCACGAGGTCAAGAGATTGAGACCATCCTGGCCAACATGGTGAAATCCCATCTCTACTAAAAATACAAAAATCAGTTGGGCGTGGTGGCGCACACCTGTAGTCCCAGCTACTCAGGAGGCTGAGGCAGGAGAATTGCTTAAACCCAGGAGGCGGAGGTTGCAGTGAGCCGAGATCACGCCATTGCACTCCAGCCTGGGTAACAAGAGCGAAACTCCGTCTCAAAAAAAAAAAAAAAAAAAAATTCATGTTCTTTGCAGCAATATGGAAGCAGCTAGAGGTTGTTATCCTAAGTGAATTCATGTAGGAACAGAAAACTGCAGGTTCTCACATATAAGCAGGAGCTAAATGAGCACACATAGACATGAAGATAGGAAAAATAAACGCTGGGGACTACTAGAGGAGGGAGGGGGAGAGAGGAGGGCGAGGGCTGAAAAACTACCTATTGGCTATTAGGCTCATTCTGTGGGGGATGGGATTGTTTATGCCCCACACCTCAGCATCACACAATACATTCACGTAACCGATTTGCACGTGTACCTCTAAATCTAAAATAAAAGTTGAAATTATAAATAAATAAACAATAACATGGCTAAAATGGTAAATTTCTTTTTTGTTGTTGTTTAGACAGAGTCTCACTCTGTTGCCCAGGCTGGAGTGCATGGCACAATCTCAGATCACTGCAATCTCTGCCTCCAGGATTCAAGTGATTCTCCTGCCTCAGCCTCCCAAGTAGCTGGGATCATAGGTGCCCACCACCATGCCTGGCTAATTTTTATATTTTTAGCAGAGATGGGCTTCACCATGGTGGCCAGGCTGGTCATGAACTCCTGACCTCAGGCGATTCGCCCATCTTGGTCGCCCTAAGTGCTGGAACTACAGACTTGGGCCGCCACACCCAGCCGAAAATGATACATTTCATGTCAAGTATACTTTAATTTTTTTAAAATTGATACTACACCAAAGAGTGTTACTTTTGAACAGAAAGTTGATGATCTGGGAATATCTTTCTTCTAATTGCAGGTCAACACTATGTGCAATAAGAGAATGGATGATTTGGCTGGGCGCGGTGGCTCACACCTGTAATCCCAGCACTTTGGGAGGCCAAGGCCAGTGGATCACCTGAAGTCGTGAGTTCAAGACCAACCTGACCAACATGGAGAAACCTCGTCTCTACTAAAAATACAAAATTAGCCGGGCATGGTGGCACATGCCTGTAATCCCACCCACTCGGGAGGCTGAGGCAGAAGAATCACTTTAACTCAGGAGGCGGAGGTTATGGTGAGCCGAGATCGTGCCATTGCACTCCAGCCTGGGCAACAAGAGTGAAACTCCATCTCAAAAAAACAAAAAAAAGGAAAAAAAGAGAATGCATGATATTGGAAATGGGGTCTCGAAATAAGCAGAATGTTACTGGGTTTGTCTGTCTTCTTTTACTATTTCTTCTATTCATTTTCATTTCCTAAAAATACAAATAGAATACTGCTAATGTTTATTAAACAGTTAATAATTAAACAACTAGACGCTGTGATAACTATGCTTTTCACAAAGCTGACAGATTATGAGGATTCAATAAGATAATATGTATAAGGCTGGGCGGGGTGGCTCACGCCTATAATCCAGCACTTTGGGAGGCTGAGGTGGGCAGATCACTTGAGGCCAGGAGTTCAAGGCCAGCCTGCCCAACATAGCAAAACCCCGTCTCTACTAAGAATACAAAAATTAGCCGGGTATGGTGGTGGGTGCCTGTAATCCTAGCTATTCAGGAGGCTAAGACAGGAAAATCAGTTGAACCCGGGGGTCAGAGGTTGCAGTGAGCTGAGATCACGCCACTGCTCTCCAGCCTGAGTGACAAAATGAGACTCTGTCTCAGAAAAAATAAAATAAAATAACATGTATAAAGTGCTTTGTACAATTAATTAGGTATTTTTATTTATTTATTTATTTATTTATTTTAGAGACAGGGTTTCACCATCTTGGCCAGGATAGTCTTGATCTCTTAACCTTGTGATCCACCCACCTCAGCCTCCCAAAGTGTTGGATTACAACGTGAGCCACCGTGCCCGGCCCAGTATTGTTATTTTTATCTAATTTAATTCTCAAAACATTCCTATGACATTGTTATAACAATATGACTATTGTTATCTGCATTCTACAGGCAAAAGGAAAAAAGAAGGCTCAGAGAAGTTAAGTGATTTGTCCATGGTCACACAGCTTATGGCAGAGTTGAGGCTAAAAGCAAGCTGTCAAGAGTCCAGTGTCTACATGCTTGACCACTGTGCTGAGAACATTTTGTCAAATCTTTGATTTCCTGAGAATATTCTAACAACTGGTAAACACATGCCAAAGCAAGTTTTAATTAATTTTTTAAACTTGAAAATATTATTGGCCAGGTGCAGTGACTCATGCCTGTAATCCCAACACTTTGGGAGGCCAAGGTGGGTGAATTTTCTGAGCTCAGGAGTTTGCGACCAGTCTGAACAACATGGCAAAACTCCGTCTCTACAAAAAATACATATTTAAAAAAAATAGCCAGGAGTGGTGGCACCTGCCTATAGTCCCTGCTACTTAGGAGGCTGAAATGGGAAAATTACTTTTCACTTAAGCCCAGGAGGTGGAGGCTGCTGTGAGTTGGGTTCATGCTACTGCACTCCAGCCCGGGTGATAGAGTGACCTGGTCTCTAAATATATATACATATATATGTTATTTACTAACTCATTACTGTAGTCAAATATAGTATATATCACTATCTTTGAAGTATTAAATGATTGATTCAAAATAACACAGTTGCTGGCTGAGTGTAGTGGCTCACACCTATAATCCCAACACTTTGGGAGGCCGAGGAGGCAAATCACCTGAGGTCAGTTAAAAATACAAAATACGCATGCCTGTAATCCCAGCTACTCAGGAGGCTGAGGCAGGAGAATTGCCTGAACCCAGGAGGCGGAGGTTGCGGTGAGCCAAGATCGCGCCATTGCACTCCAGCCTGAGTAACAAGAGCGAAACTCCGTCTCAAAAAAAAAAAATACGAAATACAGGCCAGGCGTGGTGGCTCACGCCTTGAATCCCAGCACTTTGGGAGGTCAAGGCAGGCGGATCATGAAGTCAAGAGATCAAGACCATCCTGGCCAACATGGTGATACCGTCTCTACTGAAAATGCAAAAATTAGCTGGCGAACGCCTATAGTCCCAGCTACTGGGGAGGCTGAGGCAGGAGAATCACTTGAACTCAGGAGGTGGAGGTCGCAGTAAGCCAAGATCGCACCATTGCACTCCAGCCTGGGCAACAAGAGAGAAACTCCATCTCAAATAATAATAATATTAATAGTAACATGGTTGCAAAGTGCATTATTTAAAAGATTCTTCAATCCTACCCTTCCCCAGCCTATCTTCCATGTCCCACCCTCCAGAGGCAGCCACCCTCAAACCTTATACCTTTTCACCTGCTACTTATTGCCATGCTTCTAAATAAGAAGGCTATACTGCAATTTCTTGACATCAATTTTTTTTTTTTTGACAGAGCTTCGCTCTGTCACCCAGGCTGGAGTGCAGTGGCACAATCTCGGCTTACTACAACCTCTGCCTCCTGGGCTCAAGCAATTCTCCAGCCTCCACCTCCCAGGTAGCCAGGATTACAGTTGTGTACTGTGTCTGGTCTGTTTCCACTGTTTAGAAATGGGAGTGTGCTCTTGTTTTTCCATTTAGGAATGCACAGTGGATCTAGTTCCAAGCTTCCTTCCTTTTAACTGTTTCATTCCCCTATTGATTCTCATCAAAAATTGTTTCAAGTGTTTTCCCCCAAAATTTGCAGAGTAGAAACTTGCTTTTGCAGTTTAAGTCCTGGTTACAACAACCTTGAAGAGCGGCAGGTCTGCCTCTTATTACATCATCTGGACCAGGTGCTGTGGCTCACTCCCATAATCCCAGCATTTTGGGAAGCCAAGGTGGGAGGCTCACTCAAGGCCAGGAGTTTCAGACCAGCCTGGGCAACACAGGGAGACCCTGTCTCTACAAAACCTTTTTTAAAAACAGCTGGGCGTGGTGGTGCGTGCCTGTAGTCCCAGCTACTCAAGAGGCTGAGGTGAGAGGATCACTTGAGCCCAAGAGTTTGAGGCTGCAGTGAGCTATGATTGCCCCGCTGCACTCCAGTATGGACGACAGAGCAGGACCCTGTCTCTAAAAAATAACAACAACAACAAACCATAAGTGCGACAGTCTTTCCTATCCCAGATTTTCCCCTTGTCTATTGCCTACAGGATAGATTCAAATCTAAACCGCTCAGCCTAGCATACAAGGACGTTCAGAATCTGGCACACAAAGCCTTGCATTGTGACAATCTACACATCCATCCTACACCCCCACAGGCTCTCTTCACTCAACCTTATTGGTCTTTAGACTCTCAAGTGCACCAGCCTGTGTTGAATCTGGATCTTCCAACACACTCTCTTCTTTGCCTGGACAACTTTCCCCACTCCCTCATCACCGGGCTAACTTCTACTCATTCTTCAAGTCTCCATTGAAATATCACTTCCCCAGGGTCTTCCTTGACTTTTCTTCACCCTGGTCCATGCATCTTCAATGTCTGTTTTGTCCGCAGTTCTCCATGCAGACAAAAGGAGCTTTACCTGCTATATCCACAGGGCAATGTGGTGTCACAGTGGGTGGCACATTGCAGATGTCGATAATTTTTTTTGCTGAACCAGTGATGCTGAGTGACTCATCGGGAAATTTTACCACCTCTAGATAATACACAAGCACGTGGGTGCAGTCTCATGTTGAATATTTGGTTCCAATGACGATAAGGAAGACACAATTCACTTACCAAAATAAAAGTGTTCTAGTTTCTTTCTCAAAAGTGCCTTATAGATTTTAAGAGTTGCGATTTTTTTTCTCATGTTTATTTACGACTCTATCAGTGTCAACCCATTTGTTGTAAATGAGTCTTTTATAAACCAGTCATCTGAAGTAATTGAGATCTGGTGTTGTTTATTTCTACTGCCTCTTGCTCATGGTGGAGTGTTTCCTTGTGTGCTTTGTAATTTCAAACGTGTAAATCTCTATCTGTGGGAATCCCACACATCTAGGCGGAAGCTTTGTCATCCCTCAGTTTGTGTTTAGTTTAATTTCTTGGCTTGGGGATTCCATAGTGTAAATTTTAACTCCAAACCTATGTAAATATAGTCTTGTTTTCTCATTCTAAAATATTTGATAAACAAATAAAGATAGTCTGTGTTTGGTAGCTCACGCTTATAATCCCAGTACTCTGGGAGGCTGAGGCAGAAGGATCGCTTGAGCCCAGGAGTTTCAGACAGCCTGGGCAATATAGTGAGACCTTGCTTTGTCACCCAGGCTGAAGTGCAGTGGCGTGATCTCAGCTCACTGCAACCTTTGCCTCTTGGGTTCAAGCAATTCTTACGCCTCAGCCTTCCGAGTAGCTGGGATTACAGGCATGTGCCACCATGCCTGGCTAATTTTTCTATTTTTAATAGAGACAGGGTTTTGCCATGTTGGCCAGGCTGGTATTGAACTCCTGGCCTCAAGTGATCCACTCTCCTCGGCCTCCCGAAGTGCTGGGATTATAGGCATGAGCCACTGGGCCCAGACCAAAAAAAAAAAAAATTAAATTAGCTAGGCATAGTGGTGGGCACTTGTATGTAGTCCCAGCTACTTGGGAGACTGAGGTGGGAGGATCGCCTGAACCCAGGAGGCAGAGGTTGCATTGAGCTGAGATCTCACCACGGCACTACAATCTGGGTGACAGAGAGAGACCCTGTCTGGAAAAAAAAAAAACACAAAACACAAACAACAACAACAAATAAAGATTGTGCATGCATATTCAAGGCATATAACATGATGATTTTTGATGTATGTATACGATATAAAATGATTATCACACTCAAATTAGTTAACACATCCCTCAGCAGCCATGGTGCACATTAGATGCCCCGAACTGCTTAATTTGTAACTGAGAGTATAATCATATTGTAACAAATGTAGAGGGGGACTTTTTCCACATAGGACCCAGAATAAGACATATAAGCTTCCTTGTCATCTGCCTACCCTGGGTGGACAGATTTTTCTGATCATTTTCCCTAAGGTATAACTCCTTGAGGGTCCTTATTTGGGTGGAGGTTGTAGTTTTACTTCTACCAAAGCCTTGTCCGCTGCCATTAGGAACCTTTAAAACTCAAACCTGACCAGGTGCAGTGGCTCACACCTATAATCCCAGCACTTTGGGAGGCCGAGGTGGGTGGATCGTTTGAGGTCGGGAATTCAAGACCAGCCTAGCCAACATGATGAAACCCCATCTCTACTAAAAATACAAAAATTAGCCTGATGTGGTGGTGTGGACCTGTAATCCCAGCTATGCAGGAGGGTGAGGCAAGAGAATTGCTTGAACCCGGGAGGTGGAGGCCACAGTGGGCCGAGATCGCACCACTGCACTCCAGCCTAGGTGACAGAGCAAGACTTCGTCCCCCACCAAAAAAAAATTCTGTTTGGTATATTTTATCCAGCATTTCTAGATGATTATTGGTAGGAAAGTTTTTAGATTATCTGGTTCAAAATATTGCCAAAAATAGAAACCCCACTAGACTAATTTTTAGGCCTTTTCCTCATTCTGTGTTCATGAGTCTATTTTTATAAAAAGTTACTTTGCTCTCCTATTTTCTATCGATGTATCACTTTTCTCCTCTTACATTTACAAGTTACATTATAAGAACTAAATGCCCTATGCTAATCATATTTCTTGTATAAACTATTGTTTTTTCCCCCTTAGTATTTAGTTATCATTACTGGTTTTATTTTATTTCTTTTACTAACAATGCTTTTATGTAATTTCTAGTAAACACGCACCTAATATAGCTAGTATTTGATCTTATGTCACCTGCTTAAATTGTCTTTTTTCAAAGAAAACACTATCCCAATCTTGCACATTAAAAAATTACATATATCAGCCAGGCGCGGTGGTTCACGCCTGTAATCCTAGCACTTTGGGAGGCGGAGATAGGTGGATCACCTGAGGTCAGGAGTTCAAGACCAGTCTGACCAATATGGTGAAATCCTATCTCTATTAAACACAAAAAATTAGCCAGGCATGGTGGTGCCTGACTGTAGTCCCAGGTATTTGGGAGGCTGAGGCAGGAGAATCACTTGAACCCAGGAGGTGGAGGTTGCAGTGAGCCAAGATTGCACCATTGCACTCCAGCCTGGGCAACAAAAGTGAAACTCTGTTTCCAAAAATAATAATAATACATACATACATTGATTTCAACACAACTGCTAGCAGTGTTTCCGTAATGCCACTGTCAAAATGTTGGCAAACTTGGTAGCACTAGGTAGCTAACTTTTTAAAAATTCAATACCAGTATTGCAAGTCATATTTATAATTTTTATTTTTTGAGACAGAGTTTCATTCTGTCACCCAGGCTACAGTGCAGTGGCACAATCTCAGTTCACTGTAGCCTCCCCGTCTAGGGTTCAAGAGATTCCCCTGTCTCAGCCTCCTGAGCAGCTGGGATTACAGGTGCGCCCAACATACCTGGCTAATTTTTGTATTTTTAGTAGAGATTGGGTTTTGCCATATTTCCCAGGCTGGTCTGGAACTCCTGGCCTCAAGAGATACACCCACCTCGGCCTCCCAAAGTGCTGGGACTACAGGCGTGAGCCACCACGCTGGACTGCAAGTCATATTTATAACTCTAATGAAAATTTTGACTTGCTTAAAGCTCTCTTCTGGGCCTAGATAAGTTTGTTTTGCTCTTAGATCTAAGAATGTATGCATAGAAATACTTCTATTGTTATACAAATATATCAGATGTACTTCATACAGATTGTATCTACAGTCTAGGAGTGCCATAGCAAAGTGCCCGGTTTTTAATACTGCACATTCTTACTCATAGCTTACTTGAAATTTCTCATTTACATGACACCAAGTGAAATTAGACAAGTACTGCAGTGACTGCTTTTGTTGCTGCTGTTGTCAAAGTTACACATTAACTAACTTATAAAGAAATCACTCTCATGACAGCAACACCTGCAGCTGAAACAGTTTGTAACTGCATCTATAAAGCTTTTTCAAAAAGACCTTAAAAAAAAAGTCCTTATGTTATGTCAGTATTGGTCAGTTAACATTCTACATTCTACCTGTTTTGTTTCGCTTTTTATATAAAGTCTCGCTTTGCCACCCGGGCTGGAGTGCAGTGGCACCATCTCAGCTCACTGCAACCTCCACCTCCTGGGTTCAAGCAATTCTCATGCCTCAGCCCTCTGAGTAGCTGGGATTATAGGCATGTGCCATTATGCCTGGCTAATTTTTATATTTTTAATAGAGACGGGGTTTCACCATATTGCCCAGGCTGGTCTCGAACTCCTGACCTCAAGTGATCCACCCACCTCAGCCTCCCAAAGTACGGGGACTATGGGAGTGAGCCACCTCACCTGAGCCACCTACCTGCCTTTTTTTCCTCAACCTCCAGAAAGTTTTAAGAGTTTGTAAATCTCAATTTTAAGGATTTAGAAAATTGTCATTTTAATCAGTTATCTATTGCTGCATAACAGACCACATCCAATGATAATCATTTAAAAATAACAATTTATTATTTATTTATTCAGGGACAGAGTCTTGCTCTGTTACCCAGGGTAGAGTGCAGTGGTTCAGTCACGGCTCACTCCAGACTCTAACTCCTAACCTCAAGTGATCATCCCACCTCAGCCTTCCAAGTAGCTGGGACTACTATGCCTGGCTAATTTTTGTTACTTTTTGCAGAGACAGGGTCTTGCCATGTTGCCCAAGCTGGAACAACTATTTTATTTGCTCATGAGTCTGTGGGTCTGGGACTCTGGCTGAGCTCAGAGGCGCAGTTCTGTGTTGATATGGTGTGGCTGTGTCCCCACCTAAATCTCATCTTGAATTGTAGCTCTCATAATTCCCACAGGTTGTGGGAGGGACCCAGTGGGAGATAATTGAATCATGGGGAAGGTTTCCCCCTATACTGTTCCTGTTGTAGTGAATAAGTCTCGCAAGATCTGATGGTTACATAAGAGGAAACCCCTTTTGCTTGGTTCTCATTCTCTCTCTTGCCTGCAGCCATGTAAGACGTGCCTTTGCTCCTCCTTGCCTTCCGCCATGATTGTGAGGCCTCCCCAGCCATGTGAGTCCCTTAAACCTGTTTCCTTTATGAGTTACCCAGTCTCTGGTATGTCTTTATTAGCAGTATGAGAATACATGTGTTCCACGTGGTGTCAACTCTAGTGGTTTCCTGTGGGACTAGTAGATCCAAGACGGCCTTGCGTGGCTGTCACTTCAGCTGAATCAGTTCCAACGACTGGGCACTGGTGAGGACAGCTGGACTTCTTTTCTTGTGGAGTTGGCTGGACTTCCTCATGAGTTTTGGGCCTGGGTTCTGGGCTGTTATCTGGGTTCCTTGGGTCACCTTTACTTCGCCTCTTTCCCCAGTAGGATGGCATGGATGTTCTCACAGGGCAGACGGCATACCCTCAAGTTAAAATAGAAACTTCCAGACCTCAGCCTGGAAGCCCCAGAACAGCAACAGCATTTTCACTGCAATCCATTGGCCAAAGCAAGTCAAAGGCCAACCCGGATTCAAGGAGTGAGGAAATAGAGTCCACCTCTTGAGAGAAAGAGCTGCACGCACCCACTAGAATAAAGGAATTGTTGGCAGCCATCTTTCCAAACCAATCTACCACACTCACTTTCCCCCAATAAAACAGTAGCCATTTGGTTGCTAGCAATCAAAGGGATGTTTATTAACTATAGTTTAATACTAGTATTAGGGTAGTTTGTAGTACTTTTTTTTTTTGAGACGGAGTTTTGCTCTTTCATCCAGGCTGTAGTACAGTGGCACCATCTCGGCTCACTGCAACCTCTGCCCACCTCCAGGTTCAAGCAATTCTCCTGCCTCAGCCTCCCAAGTAGCTGGGATCATAGGTGCCCACCACCATGCTGAGCTAATTTTTTTTTTTTTTTTGTATTGTATTTTTAGTAGAGACTGGGTTTACCATGTTGGCCAGGCTGGTCTCAAACTCCTGACCTCAGGTGATCCACCCACCTCAGCCTCCCAAAGTGCTAGGATTACAGGCTTGAGCCACTGCACACAGCCGATTTGTAATACTTCAACTAAAGATGTCAAGATACTTTCCCAATGAAAGTACATTTAGGGCAGTGTTTGTATGTCACTGCTATTTTCTAACACTTACAATTTTAAGTGAGAAGGAGCAATCTCAATTAATGTTAAAGCTTAAGCTAAATTCTCCTGGTCTTTAGGATCTGAGGGATTAGCTACAGTTAATTACCTCTGTGTGTGTCTTCTGCCTGGTGGTCACTTAAGAGTATGGAAGACATGAATAAATTATCTTGTTTTCTTGTGTTTGTTTGTTATGAGACAGGGTGTCGCTCTGTTTCCCAGGCTGGAGTTCAATCACAGCTTACTGCAGCACTGACCTCCTGAGCTCAAGCGTTCCTCCTGCCTCTGCCTCCTGAGTAGCTAGGACCACAGTCACGCGCCACCACCCCTGGCTAATTCTTAATTTTTTGTAGAGATGGAGGTCTCACCTTGTTGCTCAGGCTGACCTGGAACTCCTGGGCTCAAGCCATCCTCCTGCCTCAGCCTCCCAAAGTGCTAGGATTACAGGCGTGAGCCACCATGCCCAGCCACGTTTTCTCATTCTCATAGTACCATATTGCAGACTTGGGATAACTTTCTAATCCCACTAATTGTTTTTAAAGAAATAACACGATTTTGATTTTGCAAATTTTATCACACCAAGTTCCCCACATTTGGGTACACCAAGATCTTACCATTGAAACCCTTCCTGGTGTTAAGCAGATGGATAATTTTGAAATATGTACGTATGGAATTAAGTTCTGTGACTATCCAAATATGCCAACTTCTTCCATGGCATTTGGAATTATGCAATAGAAAATGTTTTTGGCGATGCCCTTTTATGTGTTAATTTTGCAAGATTTATTCTCAATTATAATTTCAAATCACCTGAGCAAAGAAGAAAATTAGAAGTTGTATCAAAACCAAGAACTTATTCGAATTTAGCATTAAGAAAAGATGTTTAATTAATTAATTGGCTCAAACTGACGATAACCCGTATTCAACAAGCCAGTTCTGCTTGACATTTCCCAAAATATGACATATTGAGTATGTTATTTTTGTCTAATATATCTTAAATTAAGAAAAAACTAAAGCAGAGGGTAGAAAATGATTTACTCTCATATGACTCAGGAAACTTTAGTTACTCTTTTAAGAAAGAAATTTGTTTTTGTTAAAATCTGTACTTTAAATGATCTTTAAATTTCAAGACCCAATAAACAGAACTTAGCTAAGTTTGGTGATATGTGCCTATAGTCCTAGCTACTCGGGAGGCTGAGGTGGGAGGATCAAGCAAGCCTGGGAAGTGGTGTCACCACTCCACTCCAGCCTGGGTGACAGAGCAAGACGCTCTCGCAAAAAAAAAAAAAAAAAAAAAAAAAAAAAAAAAAAAATTCAAGATTTTCAGTTCAGAGAAAGACTTACTTGAAGGTCCTTCTCATTTAAAAAATTCTCTTAAAGCATTTTTAAAAATTCTCCTCCATATTGACCTGGGGCCAACTTTGGTGCCTCAATTTTGTTTTATTTTCTTTATTATTATTATTATTTATATATTTTTCATAGAGATGAAGTTTTGCCATGTGACCCAAGCTGGTCTCGAGCTCCTGGGCTCAAGCAATTCACCCACTTTGGCCTCCCAAAATCTGGGATTCGAGGTGTCCAGCACCACGCCTGGCCCAATTTTCAATTCTTACTCTCTTGCTGTAATTTTCAGCATTGCATTTATTTAAAATGTACATTTTAGAGGTCAGATGTGGTGCCTCATGCCTGTAATCCAAGCACTTTGGGAGTCTGAAGGGGGTGGATCATTGAGATCAGGAGTTCGACACCAGCCTGGCCAACATGTTGAAACCCTATCTCTATTTAAAAATATAAAAATTAGCTGGGCGTGGTGGTACACATTTGTAATCCCAGCGACTTGGGAGGCTGAGGCAGGAGGATCACTTGAACCTGGGAGGTGGAGGTTGCAGTGAGCTGAGATTGCACCATTGGACTCCAGCCTGAGCGACAAAGAGAGACTCTGTCTCAAAAAAATAAAAATTAAAAATTAAATTTAAAATTAAAATGTATATTTTAAAAATCACATTGCGTGGCCGGATGCAGTGGCTCACACCTGTAATGCCAGCAGTTTAGGAGGCTGAGGCAGGTGGATCTCTTGAGCCCAAGAGTTCAAGACCAGCCTGGGCAAATATGGTGAAATCCTGTCTCCACAAAAAATGCCAAAATAGGCCGGGCGTAGTGGCTCATGCCTGTAATTCCAGCACTTTGGGAGGCCAAGGCGGGTGGATCACGAGGTCAGGAGATTGAGACCAGCCTCACCAAGATGGTGAAACCCCATCTCTACTAAAAATACAAAAATTAGCCGGTGGCAGGTGCCTGTAATTTCAGCTACTTGGGAGGCTGAGACAGGAGAATCGCTTGAACCCGGGAGGCAGAGATTGAAGTGAGCCGATTGCACCACTGCACTCTAGCCTGGGCTACAGAGCAAGACTCCATCTCAAAAAAAAAAAAAAAATTACATATATATATATATACACACACACACACACACACACACACACACACATATATATATTAGCTAGGCATGGTGGCATGTGCCTGTGGTCCCAGCTACTCCAGAGGCTGAGGTGAAAGGATCGCTTGAGGTAAGGAGGCAGAGGTTGCAATGAGCTGAAATAGAGCCACTGCACTCTAGCCTGGACAAAAGCGAGACCCTGTCTCAAAAAAAAAAAAACCACACATTGCCATTAAACTTGGGCCAAATGCTTTGAAAGAGTGTGTTTAGGGGAACTGGAGGAATGGGATAAAATGTCTACAAACAGCCATTCTTTGCATAGCATCTATGATATAACAAAGTGGGGTGTAACGCTGACACGCAACATAAATAATGCTAGCGATTTGCATTTTCTTATTGCTTTGCATCCTCGAATGAATTCTATAAATTCTATAGTCTTTTGCTAATATTAAGGTCTATTTCTCACTTCCCCCAGGGTCCCTAGTATGGTGGCAGAGGGGCAATAAACTGTCCCCTTGTTGTGCACACATAGCTTACTTTAGGTATGTACCCAACTGCTTTTTCATCTCTGCATTTTAAAAAATATTTATTTACTTTTTTTGAGACAAAGTCTTGTTCTGTCACCCAGGCTGGAGTGCAGTGGTGCCATCTTGACTCACTGCAACCTTTGTCTCCTGGGTTCAAGTGATTCTTCTACCTCAGCCTCCCGAGTAGCTGGGATTACAGGTGCCTGCCACCATGCCCAGCTAATGTTTTGTATTTTCAGTAGAGACAGGGTTTCACCATGTTGGCCGGGCCGGTCTCAAACTCCTGACCTCAGGTGATCCACCCGCCTCAGCCTCCCAAAGTGCTGGGATTACAGGTGTGAGCCACCGGACCCAGCCCATCTCTGCATTTTTAGTGTCACAAACCCAAAAGCTGTGCGGTCCCAGGCTGGACTAACGCCAAACACAGCCAGGATAATGTAACTACACTTTCGCCATATCCTTATTAGCACCTTTTTGTCTTTCTTAGTCTCCATGACTTTGGAGTTTCTAGCCTAGGGCAATTACACGGGATTCCATGTAGAAAAAATAAGGAAAGATTTCAAAATAAATATTTTTTAAATTTTACCAGCTTGGAGGGCCTATTAATAGTGTGACAGAATAACGTGTTTGAGAAATTAACTAGACTTATTAATATTTACTGCTGTAGACTCAATACAAAAGACTAAGGAGGATTTTTCTCTCCCCAATAATTAAGGCTTACAGTTCTGGAACATTGAGCTTGCCTAGTCCAGGGGAACTTGAACGCCTAGACACTTTGTTAAAGATGAATTATCGGCTGGGCGCGGTGGCTCAGGCCTGTAATCCCAGCACTTTGGGAGGCTGAGGTGGGTGGATCACGAGGTCAGGAGTTCGAGACCAGCCTGACCAACATGGTGAAACTTCGTCTCTACTAAAAATACAAAAATTAGCTGGGCATGGTGGCGCACGCCTGTAATCCCAGCTATTCAGGAGGCTGAGGCAGAAGAATTGTGCCTGAACCTGGGAGGCAGAGGTTGCAGTGAGCCAAGATCATGCCACTGCACTCCAGCCTGGGTGACAGAGTGAGACTTTGTCTCAAAAAAAAATTGGATTGTCAAAAGGCCAGGCTCTTAGGAAGGAGGAGGTGGGAGTGCTGTGTGAGAACAGCATAGCCCAAGTCCCTGAAGAATTCACAGTGAGAGCGACAGGTTCTCGAGGCAAGACAGTGAGATAGAGATATCAGTTTGCTTCAAAAGTAATTGCAGTTTTTGCCATTGAAAGCAATGGCAAACCCACAATTACTTTTGCACCAACCCAATACAATGTAGTGGTATCCAGGGCTTCGCAACTGAAGTGTGTGTGCTTACCAATTGCCAGAGACCTTGTCAAAATGCAGATTTGGATTCAGGAGGTCTGGGGTGGGGCCAGAGACTGCACTTCTTTTCTTTTTTTTTTTTTTTAAGACAGAGTCTCACTCCCTTGCCCAGGCTGGACTGCAGTGGCGCGATCCTGGCTCACCACAACCTCTGCCTCCCGGGTTCAAGTGGTTCTCCTGCCTCAGCCTCCCAAGCAGCTGGGACTACATGTGCACACCACCATGCCCGGCTAATTTTTGTATTTTTAGTAGAGACAGGGTTTCACTATGTTGGCCAGGCTGGTCTCGAACTCCTGACCTCATGATCTGCCCACCTTAGCCTCCCAAAGTGATGGGATTACAAGCGTGAGCCACCGTGCCCGGCCTTGAGACTGCACTTCTAAGAACTTTTCAGGTTGTGCAAATGCTGCTGGTCCCCGGACCTTGCTTTGAGTAACGAGCACAGATCACATCCTGTCTTCATATATTAATACTTCTCTTGGAGGCAAGGGAGGGGATATGTGATAAGAAGGACTTTGAAGGACAAGCACAGGGAAGTCTAAACACCAAACTCTACGGCGTTGGGCGCAATGACAAACGTTCTAGGTGGTTAAGTTGTACACTACCAACAGAGCTGCTGATCTAGAGGGATCATTCTAACCCGCACAAAGAGCACCTATTATAACAGAAGATATAAAAAATTGAAGACCGGCCAGGCCCAGCAGCTCATGCCTGTGATCCCAGCACTTTGAGAGGCCAAGGCGGGAGGATTGCTTGAGCCCAGAGTTTAAGACCAGCCTGGGCAACATGGTGAGACCCCATCTCTACAAAAAATTTAAAATTTAGCCAGGTGTGGTGGCACATGCCTATAGTCTCAGCTACACCAGAGGCTGAGGTAGGAGGATCACTTGAGCCCAGGAGGTTGAAGCTGCAGTGAGCCATGATTGCACCATTGCATTCTATCCTGGGTAACAAAGTGAGATGCTATCGCTAAAATTTAAAAATAATAATGATAATAAAAGAATTGAAGACCAAAATCCTTTCTCCAAATTTTCTAGCCTATTTCCACAACCTCCTAGGCATCTTGAATGGCCCCAGAGAAGGGGAGAAACTCAACCCTCAATTCCCAACAGAATGAATTTCCAAACTACTTCAGCTTGAGAGAGCAACAGTGAAGGACGTTAAGCTGGATATATTTAACTTAGAAAAATAATGACAGTATATGGAGCAAATTCATATGAGTTTACCCTTCCAAGCTGAAAATCAGAATCAGATTCAGGATATAATAAATAACCATCTATTAGTTATTTGATCAACACACATTAAAGGATGATGAATGAAGTCCCTAAACTCTAACATGGGGGATTTGGGGGTTTCTGACAAGAGAAAGTAGTTGGGGGAAGGAGGACCTTAGGACTTTGAGTCCTCACCAGTCAATCTAGGATTTTCCCTTTATACGCACTCTTCAAATTGCCCTATGAGATGTTTTTCTCCATCAAGTCCTCCCTCTTTATTAAAACGTGATTTCACCAGTATAAACACGTTCAGGAGAAAGACCCAGTTTGATTTTCTTCTGGTAGCATCTTCCAAAGATAGCCTTGAATCCCATTCTCTCATAAGACGTCTTAAAAATAAACAAAAGCAGTAAGTGCTATGTCCAAACCCAAGTTTGTTCCAAAGCTGAGAGTAGTATAATCCAGGGCTCCCTTTCTCTAATCCAATTTTAAGAGCAAACGCCTTGTGTTGGTAATTTTGCTTGTAATGTATGATCCTGTCATCTCCAGGACTTGATGTTTTATTAAACTGTTTCCAAATATGATGGTGATTATATAATAGCTTGAACCTGTGCTCATCAACATTACAATCCACACAGAGATATCACCTTTGCTTGCCAGTAATCCCCCAGAAGGGCTAAACCACAGGCAGAAGGGGAACGTAAGAAGAAATGACTACATCTTTGCCTGATCACCTGTTCCTGACACACTGGAAGTCACAGAATGATCTGTATAGTGTTTTTGCCTGACCAGCAGTTTAATTAATTACCAACATTTAATATACAAAGATTTCATATAAAATCCAAATTTCACCCAGGTACCATGGCTGACACCTGTAATCACAATGCTTTGAGAGGCTAAAGCCAGAGGATTACTTGGGCTCAGGAGTTCAAGACCAGCCTGGGCAACATAGCAAGACCCCTACCTCTACCAAAAAAATGTTTTTAATTAGCAGGGTGTGATGGTGCCTGCCTATAGTCCCAGCCACTCAGAAGACTGATGGGGGAGGATTGCTTGAACCCAGGATTTCAAGGATTCAGTGAGCTAGGATTCCATCACTCCACTCAAGCCTGGACCACAGAGTGAGACCCTGTCTCCAAAATAATAAATACGCTGAGTGAGGTGGCTCATGCCTGTAATCCTAGCACTTTGGGAGTCCAAGGCAGGCGGACTGCTTGAGCCCAGGAGTTCAAGACCAGCCTGGGCAGTTGGGCACAAGCCTGTCTCAAAAAAGAAAATAAGATAAAATCCAAATTTTTGGTTTTGCTTGAAAAATCAGAAGAACTGGCAACATTTGACTATTGTCCCTCATGGCAGAATACTGGTGTGATAAACATTTGTGAGACCTTCTGCCACCCGCTTTTGAACCCCTCTCCTTTATTCATGGATGTCCCCAGTTCATAAGTCTTGGTGGGAGGCAGATGTCATTTCCCACTGTTTGAGCAATCTACCCGATACTTACCAGCATGCACCAGGCTTGGCCAATTAAGCATGTCTCCCAGGCTTATAAATGGGGTGCTAATTTTAGGAAGAATCCAGGACAGGAACAAATTGGTGAATTATTTCTAGCTGTGGATGGTGAAAGCAAAATCCAGTTTCTAGGAACAGTGAGGGCATTAGGGGCAGCAGCATCCCATGGCTGGCAGCAGCAACAGTTTCTTCACTGGCTTGATTTGGCGTAGTAATTTTGAACATGGTTTCAGTTGCATAGCCTGTCTGCCCCATTTTCCAAGCTCAGTTCTCCAGCTTCATATAGTAGTGATTCTATGGCCGGGTGCGGTGGCTCACGCCTGTAATTCCAAGCACTTTGGGAGGCTGAGCTGGGCGGATCGTCTGAGGTCAGGAGTTCAAGACGAGCGTGGCCAACATGGAAAAACCCTGTCTCTACTAAAAATACAAAAAAAAATTAGCTGGGCTTGGTGGCAGGTGTCTGTAATCCCAGCTACTCAGGAGGCTGAGGCAGGAGAATCGCTTGAACCTGGGAGGCAGAGGTTGTAGTGAGCCAAGATTGTGCCACTGTACTTCAGCCTGGGTGACAGAGCAAGACTCCATCTCAAAAAAAGAAACAGTGATTATATGACTATCCAATATTTCATTATTACATTCACCTTCTGCTTAAATCTTATATGTAAAACTTTAGCCCCCTTGAGGTAGAGCATAGTTTCCACCCAACCCCCTTCCTTTATAGATTAACTTCCAAGCTACTTAGAGACATGTGAGTTTGCAACTCCAGTCTTTCTCTCTCTTTCTCTTTACTGTGAAGGCATTTTGGTACTTAGAGAGAAAGTAAAGGCCACCTAGTGCAAGAATCAGCAAAGTAATGAGAAAAAGCTTCCCAGAAGCCCCTCCCATCATTTCCTCTTACATCAAAATTGGGCAGAACTGGGTCACATGCACATCTCTTAAGCCAGTCACGAGCAAGAGGTCCAGGATAGCTGTGATTGGCTTTATTTAGCACAGTAGTTCAACTTTGGCTGAATATTATAATAACCTAAGAAGCCTCTTTAAAATGCCAATGGAGGCTGGGCAGGATGGTTCACACCTGTAGTCCCAGCACTTTGGGAGGCCGAGGTGGGCGGCTCACCTGAGGTCAGGAGTTCAAGACCAGCCTGGCCAACATGGTGAAGCACCGTCTCTACTAAAAAGACAAAAAAATTAGCCAGGCATGGTTGCAAACACCTGTAATCCCAGCTACTTGGGAGGCTGAGGCAAGAGAATTGCTGGAACCCGGGAGGTGGAGGTTGCAGTGAGCCAAGATCACACCATTGTACTCCAGCCTGAGCAACAGAGCGAGACTCCATTTCTAAAATAAATAAATAAATAAATAAATAAATAAATAAATAAATGAATAAAATGCCAATGGAGAGGGTCCCACTCCCAGAGGCCGGATTTAATTGGTCTTGCTGGACTTCTGATAATGGAATTTTTTAAAAGTTCTCCAGGTGCTTTTAGTGTCAGCCAGGGCTAAAAGTCACTGATCTAGTCCAGTCCCCACCCCTGCCCATTTTACAGATGTGAATACTGAGGTCCAAAGATAAGTAACTTGTCCAAAGGGCTATACCTTTAATTAATAGCAGAAACAGGAATAAGCAAAACCACATACACAAATGACATTTAGTAGGAAAATCTGGCTAGGTGCTGTGGCTCATGCCTTTAATCCCAGCACTTTGGGAGGCCAAAGCCAGAGGACCCTTTTAGGACCCGTGTTCAAGAGCAGCCCTGGCAATGCAGTGAGACTCCATCTCTACAAAAAAAAAATTTAAATCATAATAATACTAGAACAACTTTGATGTTCCAGAATATACATGTGAGTACTGTTAAACAAAATTTATGGTATGAACCTGACAAGTTTTCAGAAAATAAAAATTAAAAATTAAGTAAAACTTATGAGAGGCATTGTTTGGACTAAGTTCCTGCACTAGCCCTTGGTAGACCAGACCAAACCAGAATGGAGATATCTATGCTAACTGTCATGCAATCAAATGGAACTTTAAAATGGGCCAGTTTTCGACCAGGAGTGGTAGCTTATGCGTATAATCCCAACACTTTGGGAGGCCGAGGCAGGTGGAACACTTGAGGTCAGGAGTTCGAGACCTGTCTGGCCAACATGGTGAAACACTGTCTCTACTAAAAATACAAAAATTAGCTGGGCGAGGTGGCAGGCTCCTGTAATCCCAGCTACTAGGGAGGCTGAGGCAGGAGAATTGCTTGAACCCAGGAGGTAGAGGCTGCAGTGAGCTGAGATCATACCATTGCACTCCAGCCTGGATGACAAAGTGAGACTCCATCTCAGAAAAAAAAAAGGCCAGTTTTTTTCAAAAACCAGATTTACAGCAACCAGTCCAAAAGGGCCCAGTCAAGCCGAATAAGTAAAATAAGAATATCTCCTCTACTTTAATCTTATAAGGAAAGTAGCTTTGAAATGATCAGTGCACTTTTTGGTCTGTGTTTCTGCCTTTTTTAGTTCTTCTGCATACAAAACCCATCCCTCTGCTCAGCTCGTTGGAGTACCTTTCTATTTTACAGATGGGATGCTGCCCAATTCAGGAATTGAAAATAAAAGACAATGAGATCATTAAATTCAATTTGATAAAATTTTGTTTTTAGACAGCATCCATTGTTTTTCTTAGAAAGTGAAGTCCTGGGGCCGGGCACAGTGGTTCATGCTTGTAATCCCATCATGAGCCACTTTGGGAGGTCAAGGTGGGTAGATTGCTTGAGCCCAGGTGTTCAAGACGAGCCTGGGCAACATAGCAAAACCCTGTCTCTACAAAAATTCAAAAACTAGCCAGGCATTGTGGCATGTGCCTGCACTCCCAGCTACTAGGGAGGCTGAGGTGAGAGGACCACTTGAGCCCTGGAGGGGAAGGTTGGCAGTGAGCCAAAATGGTGTTACTGCACTCCAGCCTGGGTGAGCCTGGATGACAGAGTGAGACCCCTGTCTCAAATAGGTAAATAAATAGGAAATCAAAGTCCTGGAATGCTTGAGGACGGAGAAGCAGGATAGTGTAGTGATACGGCTCTCAAACCCGAGCGCTTCAGAATCCCCTCAAGGGCTTGTTACAACACAGATGGCTGGGCCCCACCTGTAAGGTTTAAGATTTCCTGGGTTTGAGGTGGAGGGAAGAATAATTAGGATTTCTAACAAGTTCCCAAGGGCTGCTGTTGATGCTGTTGCTCCAGCCTGGGCTATATAGAACCAGACTGTATTAGCAAGATCCAATTCTGCCCCTTACAAGTGAGAACCTAAGCAAGTGACCTAATGTATCTACAGAATGGGGCCAATGATAGTAACAGGCTTCTTCCTTTTTTTTTTTTTTGAGACGGAGTTTCGCACTTGTTACCCAGGCTGGAGTGCAATGGCGCGATCTCGGCTCACTGCAACCTCCACCTCCTGGGTTCAGGCAATTCTCCTGCCTCAGCCTCCTGAGTAGCTGGGATTACAGGCACGCGCCACCATGCCCAGCTAATTTTTTGTATTTTTAGTAGAGACAGGGTTTCACCATGTTGACCAAGATGCTCTCGATCTCTTGACCTCGTGATCCACCCACCTCGGCCTCCCAAAGTGCTGGGATTACAGGCGTGAGCCACCACGCCCGGCGTAACAGGCTTCTTTCAACTGAGTGGGCATAATAAATGTAAAGTGCTTAGAACAATGTCTCGGCCATAGTAACTGCCTAATGGATATGAGCCATTTTCATTCAGCCATTCATCAAACAGTTACGAATTGAGTGCTTCCTTTAAGCCAGGTAGTGTTTCAGGCACCAGAAGTACAGTGCTGAGTAAGTCATAGCTTCTCCTCTCAACAAGCTTACACTCCACTGGGGAGGCACACAATAGAGGACTTTGCAATGTAGTATCTAATGTCAACACAGGAGAATTCCACATTCCAAGTTAACAGAACAGCAGATGAACACAGAGTTTTATGAGAAGTTGTTCTGGTTTTGTTTGAACCTTTCAGCTCAAGGAGGTGGCAGCATCATGCTTCTAATGCAAAGGTCCTTAGAAGGATGGCTCTTACCATAAATGGCTCTTACCATGATGGCAAGGATGGCTCTTACTATCAATAAAGCCAGGTTATGGCACAGTTCCGCTAGCCGATCCTTTGGGTTTTGTTTGAGAGGACAAATCTGAAACCAGAACAGTTTGGGTGGAGACGGTTAGAAGGGAGGGGGAGAGTAGGGTGGCAATGTGTTGGATGCTGCACGTTTGTTCTTTCATTTAATCCTTACAACCATCTTTGAGTAGATGTCATTGGATAAGGAGAGAAGCAACCTGCCCAAGACTAAGTGAAAAAAGTGGCACGCCACCCCAGGGGTACCTAATGCTTGGCCGGAAGCAGAAACACTAAAGAGAGAACAAATCATGCACAAAAAGAGAAGGATCCAGAGTCCACGTGGCCATCTTCAAAATGCTGCCCTTGCCTTGCGACTTACATTGCCTTTCTCATGAGAAGCAAAAACATTCCAACGCACCATTTTCCTGGCACGTAGGAATGCTTTGGTCAACGTGTTGACTGCACTGATTCTAACAATTCTTTAGCCTTTTGTAATTCTTTTCATTTTCCTGGAACACTTGAGGATTCAGGGACTTGCTTAGTTTTCTCTCCATAGGCTGCGTAAAGATTTTTAGAGTTGAACTGATTTGAGGCAGGTCTTCTGACTCCCAAAGCAATGCTTTCTTGATGACTTTTCCTTTAGTTTCGAAGACCACTGTATTAGTCCATTTTCACACTGCTATAAAGAAATACCCGAGACTGGATAATTTATAAAAAAAAGAGATTCGATTGACCTACAGTTCCACATGACTGGCAGGCCTCAGAAAACTTACAATCATGGTGGAAAGCGAAGGGGAAGCAGGCACCTTCTTCACACGGTGGCAGGAGAGAGACGAAAGAGCAAAGCAGGAAGAGCCCCTTTTCAAACCATCAGATCTTGTGAGAACTCACTGACTATCACAAGAATAGCATGGGGGAAATCGCCCCCATGATCCACTCACCTTCCTCCCTTGACACCTGGGGATAACAATTTGAGATGAGACACACAGCCAAACCGTACCAGCCACCTGTTAGGATTTTACCCCAGTGTAAAGCCTGCCTCTAAACAATTAGATGGTTGGAGAGGAGGGCATAGCACCGTTTATTTCTTTAGTAATCTTTCATAATTTTGCTTAGTTATCGCATCAGTTGTTTTTCTAAAATTGCAACACTTGTTTTTCTTTATACACCCATCACTTGTATTTTATGCCTTTTAAAAAACAGGAGAGGGCTGGGTGTGGTGGCTCATGCCAATAATCCCAGCACTTTAGGAGGCCCAAGGCAGGCAGATCACTTGATCCCAGGAGTCTGAGACTGTAGTGAGCCGTGATCGCACCACTGCACTCCAGCCTGGGTGACAGAGTAAGACCTTCTCTCAAAAACAAAACCTAGGAGTGTTCAAAGACCCCAGAATTTGGCAATACATGAGAAATATTTAATGTGTTTCTATGACTTTAATTCAGGGCATCAATGTCTCACTTCAGCACGTGTCAGCAAATTAATTGTAAACATGCTGTTTTTAGCCTTAGTATTTAAGAAAAACTTGTTAATCACTTATGATTCAAGGAGATAAAAATGAATAAAACCAGCAGGGCTTGGTGGCTCACATCTGTAATCCCAGCACTTTGGGAGGCCGAGGCAGGCAGATCATGAGGTCAGGAGTTCAAGACCAACCTAATCAACATTGTGAAACCCCTGTCTCTACTAAAAATACAAAAATTAGCTGGGCATGGTGGTGCACACCTGTAATCCTAGCTACTCAGGAGGCTGAGGCAGGAGAATTGCTTGAACCTGGAAGGTGGAGGTTGCAGTGAGCCGATATCGTGCCATTGCACTCCAGGCTGGGTGAAAGAGTGAAATTCTGTCTCAAAAAAAATAAAGAATTAATAAAACCAGTTTTATCTTAAAAGAAAGAAAGAAAATTTAAAGATGGCATGCTAATGATTTAAGCCCCCAGTGTTAAAGTTGACCTGGGAGAAAGCAGAGAGTAGGGGCACGGTCATATCACAAGCCCTAGGTGAACCCCCTCTTTGGGGTCCCCAGGCAGGGAATAGGGGGAAGCCGTAACTGCCACCATATACTTGCCACTGTCCCTCTGCTGTGTTCCTGAAGCAGGTGACATTAATGTAATCTGATGCAAGGAGTACTGCTACCTCCTAATCAGAACACTACTGACCCCAGGCCAGCCTCAAAAATCCTCCAAAGATTTTTCTCTTCCTCATCATGTTAAAAAAAAAAAAAAGACTTCAGTATCGATGCTTTGCATGCTCATTGTTGGAAAATACAGACCAGGCCAGGCACGGGGGCTCACGCCTGTAACCCCAGCACTTTGGGAGGCTGAGGCAGGTGGATCACTTGACATCTGGATAAGACCAACCTGTCCAACATGGCGAATCCCATCTCTACTACAAATACCAAAATTAGCCGGGCATGGTGGCACATGCATGTAGTCCCAGCTACTTGGGAGGCTGAGGCAGAGAATCACTTGAACCTTGAGGCAGAGGTTGCAGTGTTCCAAAATTATGCCAGTGCACTCCAGCCTGGGTGACAGAGTGAGATTCAAAAAAAGAGAAAATATGGACCTACAAAAAAGAAGAAAATGAAAGTGATCCAGAATCTCCTAGACTCAGAAAAAAAAACTAAAATGTTGATTCCGATTCTCCTCAGTATCTCAGATCACAGAAACCCTGTCCTCTGTGTTGATGAACCAGATCCTTCCAGCGATACAGATGAACCCAACTGGAAGTTTCTGTTTGTTTTTCTCTGGAGTCGTTTTCCGGAGGTTGGTTCTCTAAATTTTGTTGGGTGAGGGGCACGGATTCCGGAGATAGGTAGGTTGCAGTTATGTGTGTTTGGGGTTGTTTTCATTTCCAAATATTCACCCCCACCCCCAGCTTTGGGGCCGAGAGGTATCGCGAGCCTTTTCACAAGGGCATGTATATTCAAGATCCTGCTGTGTTACTCGGGTACTGTTTTTTACTTAGAAAAATATTTTTTTTGAGCCCTGGAAGCTTTTGTTCATTTGAACGTTGTGTTTGAAGCTTGGCTATGGCAGGAATTGGCTTTGGCCGCGAGATCGTAATAGGTACAGATGACCAGGGTTACAGGGCGCCCTGCCTCTCCCGATCCGCTGCTCTGGAAGCGCCTTAGGTATCTGAGAGCTCCGAGCAGGCTGGAGGGGCGGAGCTTGGAAGCAGTCTGGCGGCTGGCGCCTCCGGTAACCTAGCAACCGGCGCCCTGGCAACGCTAGGGGGCGGGACCGAAGGAGGAAGTCGGAAACTGAAGGCCACTTCTCGCGAGAGTTGTTTTTGCGCGCGAACTCTGAGTGCAAGGGTCTCAGGGTCAGGTCGCGGCTGGTCGCTGTGCAGGTACTTGGGTTACGCGACGATCTCAGCGAATCTGGTCGCCTTTGTCCCCCGCCATGGAGACCTCAGCGCTCAAGCAGCAGGAGCAGCCCTCGGCGGCCAAGATCAGGAACCTGCCCTGGTAGGAAGAGGCCGAGCGGCCGCGGTGGACAGAGGGGGCCGGGCTGCCGCGCGGGGAGGCGGTGGCCGGAGTGGGCAGGTGACCGGACCCCAGCCCTATCTCGCCTCGCCGCTCCCGGGCCTGCAGTCAGGGCCGAGCCGCAGAGGTTTCCCCCGATGCCCCCCAGGTCCCCAGACTCGTCCGTTCTGTTTAGGACTTTCGCCAGCTCTCACCCGTTCACCCCCAGCTCCATTTGCCGAAGAAGAAAGCGGCTTTCGCACTGGTGACAGCACAGGGATTCGATCCCGCGTCCTCTGACACCTGCGTTGGCCTTCATGCCAAAATGTCCTCTTCCCACTCTTCAAAACCTGCGATGCGACTATTGGTCACATTTTAAACTAGTAATAACGCTCCCTGGTCAACTTTTATTGAATGGCGTATTGCTAGATTAGCAGATGCCCTGTTAGATGTTCGATCCTTACAAAGACCCTAGGAGGTAGGCACTGCTTCAAATTTTACACAGGAGGAAACTGCATCTTAGAAAGGTTAAATGACTTGTCTATGGTCCAAGGCTAGAAAATAAGCTTGGAGGTGAATCTAGGAAGTCTGAATTCAGAGCTTGTACTGTTAACCATCCTACTTCAACAGCTATGTCCTAGCAATGCTCTAAAGACTTTGATGCAATTTGGCTTGGTTTCGAAAAGCTCCAAGTTGTCATTGTCTAGTAGCTAATTCAGTTTGTTTTTATTGTGGTTTTTAAAAAAAATCCCTTAAGATTGACAGTTGTAACTATTTTATGTATTTATGTATTTTTTTTTTTAGAGACAGGATCTTGCTCTATTGCCCAGGCTGGAGCGCAGTAGTGTGATCACAGCTCAGTGTAACTTCAAACATTGGGGTTCAAGCCATTCTCCTGCCTCAGCCTCCAAAGCACTGGGACTTTTAGAGGCAAGCTACCAAGCCCAGCATGTAACCATTTTAAAGCGTACAATTCAGTGGCATTAAGTACATTCAGAATGCAGTGTACTGTTGTGGAGTCCTCCCACTATCTGGTTCCAAAATTTCATCATCCTAAATGCAAATCCTGTACCCTTGACAGTCACTCCCCATTCTCTCCTTCCTCTAGCCCCTGGCAACCACTAATCTTTCTGTCTCTATGGATTTGCCTATTCTGGACATTGATGTAAGTGGAATCTTACATGATGTGGCCTTTTGTGTCTGGTTTCTTTCACTCAGCATCACGTTTTCAAGGTTCATGCATGTTGCTGTTTGTATCAGTACTGCATTTCTTGTTATGGCTGAATCATAGTCCATTGTATGGACAGAAGACATTTTACCTATCCATTCTTCTGTTGAAGCCTATTTGGGTATGAGTTTCAAATGCACTTTGAAACAGTAGGTGCCCATCACATTGAGATTATAGACAAACAGCTGGAAAGATGAGATCAGAACAGTTTTCAACCTCAGCACTATTGACATTTTGGACCAAGATACTCTGGGTGGGTCTGAGGGAGCTGTCCTGCACTGTGGCATGTTTAACATTCCTAGAGACTATGCACTAAGTGCCTAGGACCCTCTGCCCATGTGTGACATCTGAATATGTCTCCAGATATCACTAGATGTTCCTAGGAGGACGAAATCACCCCGGTTGAGAACCACTGGTCTATGTTCAAACTTAAAGTGCTTTTTCTTTCTTTTTAAATTAGGATATGAAAGGATTCTTTCTCTTTTTTTTTTTGAGACAGGGTCTCACTCACTCTGTCACCTAGGATGGAGAGCAGTGGTGCGATCTCAGTTCACTGCAACCTCTGCCTCCCAGGTTCAAGCGATTCTCCCACCTCAGCCTGCTAAGTAGCTGGGACTACAGGGACATGCCACCATACCTGGCTAATTTTTGTATTTTTTCGTATTTTTTTATTGAATGGCATATTAGCATTATTAGATTAGCAGATGCCCTGTTAGATGTTTGATCCTTACAAAGACCCTAGGAAGTAGCTGTAGAGACAGGGTTTCGCCGTGTTGGCCAGGCTGGTCTTGAACTCCTGACCTCAAATGATCTACCTGCTTCAGCCTCCCAAAGTGCTGGGATTACAGGTGTGAGCCACTGTGCCTGGCCTACAAGGATTTTTTTTTTCCCTGAGACAGAGTCTTATTCTGTGGCCCCGGCTGGAGTTTAATGGCGTGATATCGGCTCACTGCAACCTCCACCTCCTGGGTTCAAGCAATTCTCCTGCCTCAGTCTCCTGAGTGGCTGGGATTACAGGTGTGCGCCACCATGCTTGGCTAATTTTTGTATTTTTAGTAGAGACGGGGTTTCACCATGTTGGTCAGGCTGGTCTTGAACTCCTGACCTTGTGATCCACCCGCCTCAGCCTCCCAGAGTGTTGAGATTACAGGCGAGGCATCATGCCCAGCCAAGGATTCTTTTGCATATAAAATATTCTTGCGTTTATATGTCATAATACATGCTAAATTGTATTTCAGGGTTGAGAAATACCGACCACAGACCCTGAATGATCTCATTTCTCATCAGGACATTCTGAGTACCAGTAAGTATCCATGTGTCCATTGCTCTTGTCCTGGTTGAAGAACCTGTATAAATTTCTTGGTAATGTTGTCTCTCCTAAGTAATACCTTCAGAGAATCTGATTGAGCTTTATAGAATGTGGCTTTAAGATTGTTCATTCATTTTCTTCAGGTAGCTACAGTCTAGTGGGTAAGTCATAAACATGAGCATAAAATTGCAACACAATTTTATGAGTAAAAATAGCATTACAGAGAATCATTTAAGTTCAAAGACGTCGCCAGCACCCAGAAAAGTGCCTGTAACACAGTAGGCACTCAGTAAATACTTGACTGGCTGCATTATTGAGTGAATTCCAATTGCACCAGGAATACAGAGACAAAGCCCCTATGTCAAGTTGTATCTGCCTCTGATTTGGACATTGAATTGGGTTGAAGAGCTCTCAGCCCAACTCAGGGACCTGGGGTGAATGAGGCAGCTCCCAAACACTGATGGTGCCCTCCTTTCTTCCCGATCCTCAGTTCAGAAATTTATCAGTGAAGACCGACTGCCACACTTGCTTCTCTATGGCCCCCCAGGGACAGGCAAGACATCCACCATCCTAGCCTGTGCGAAGCAGCTATATAAAGACAAAGAATTTGGCTCCATGGTCTTGGAGGTAAATAAGATTGTTCTTACTCTACATATAACTTAGGACTCCAGTCTCTTAATTTCAGTTCTGCTGGTTTTATTTTACTTTAAAAGTAAGTTGTCCCACAGGCAGTTAGGAGAGAAATAAATTTGAAATAAGGTATTTTAATTCACTTTTTTCTCTAATGACCATTTTGCTCTGGATTCGCTTTGGTCAGCTAGAGGGCAGTTGTAGGGCTAGGCACCTTTTTCTTTGCTATTGCCAACTTCTACCCAAACCCTGCTTATGGTTACTTGGTTGTTGCCTGTCCGCCATGACCCCTCCAGATCAATTCTCCTCATTTCTCCACCCTATTCTTGCCTGGAAGGCTGAGCTCTATTGACTAGAAGCTCACTTACCCTCTGGCTCCTGGTTGAGATTGACCAATAGGGGCCCTGGCAGGGGTAGGGAAGGAAGTGAGTGATGCCTGGACCTTCTCTGGGGGCTGACACTGCCGGCAGTGTGGCCCACCTGTAGGGTACATCTCACAAGTGGTACCTTTCTGGTAGCCCTCTCCAATTGCCTATAGTCACTCCCTTCACTAACCCCTTCAGGCCCAAAGGCAACAGGGATTGCATAGCCCCGTGATTTTCCTATATCACACCTTTAAAAAGATCCCCTGGGCCGGGTGTAGTGGCTCACACCTGTAATCCCAACACTTTGGGAGGCTGAGGCAGGTGGATTGACTGAGGCCAGGAATTAGAGACCACCCTGGCCAACATAGTGAAACCCCATCTCTAATTTAAAAAAATATAAAAAATTAGCCAGGCGACTTTGGGAGGCCAAGGTGGGTGGATCACCTGAGGTCAGCAGTTCAAGACCAGCCTGGCCATCATGGTGAAACCCCATCTTTATATTAAAAATTTTTTTTTAAATTTTTTAAGAAAAAAAAAATTAGCCAGGCCAGGTGGCGGATACCTGTAATCCCAGCTACTCAGGAAGCTGAGGAAGGAGAATCGCTGGAACCTGGGAGGCGAGGGTTGCAGTGAGCCGAGATCGCGCCATTGCGTTCCAGCCTGGCAACAAGAGTGAAACTCTGTCTCAAAAAAAAAAAATAGATCTCCTTGTTTAATTCTCTGCAAATTGCTGCATTTGAATATGCCATCTGTATATTGCTGAGACCTTGACTAATATACTTAGATTCAAAAATCTGAGTATTGTCTATTGCAAGAAAAAAATGTTTAACTTACTTTTTAGACATGGGTATCAGAACTTTGCTGCTGCTAATGTCCTCATTTCAGTTTATTAAGAACTTGGTAACCTTGGGATTGTGGTAGTTAAATTTGGATCATTCTGCTTATACCAGAGGTGCTGTTCAGTGTAACCATACTAATTAATTATTTCTCCAATTTACGTAAGAGTCCTTGTCCTCAAAGGGTGGGGATAATATAGCCATCTGCCTTTCGGAATGTAAGGTAATGAGTTAGTGAGTTTTGTCAGACACAGAGAGCTAGTCTGCTGAGCTGGACTAATGAGACACACTGAAACCCAGAACTCGTAGATAGCGCAGCAACATGCTTTGTGTTTTGACTTTTGTCTTCTGCATTTAGCTGAATGCTTCAGATGACCGAGGAATAGACATCGTTCGAGGACCAATCCTGAGCTTTGCTAGCACAAGGACAATATTTAAGTAAGAATTATTTATATCATTTCTCTCCCTTGATCTTGGTTAGTAAGATGATATGGTTTAATGTTTTAATCCTTTCCTTTGCCAGTTTATATAGGTTGAAAAAAAGTGACTTTGTTGAAAGCAGCCATGGAAAAGAGATAACAGGGTTGGTAGTAAGAAGTGTTATAATGCAACTATTAAAAGAAAATGTTATCTACATCTGTATATACCTGTATTAGGAAGTTCTTTTTTGTTGTTTGTTTGTGGAGACAGGGTCTCCCTCTATGAGGCTGGAGCGCAATAGCATGATCTCAGCTCACTGCAGCCTCCACCTCCCATGCTTAAATGATCCTCCAGCCTCAGCCTCCTGAGTAGCTGGGACTACAGGCACAAGCCATCATGTCCAACTAATTTTTGTATTTTTCAGTAGACATGGGGTATCCCCATGTTGCCTAGGCTGATCTAGAACTCCTAAGCTCAAGCAATCTGCCTGCCACAGCCTCCCAAAGTGCTGAGATTACAGGCATGAGCCCAGGCTGTATTACCAAGTTCTTTAGGGAAACATTAACTTCATTTTTAGTTCCTGGGAGCTGGTTAGATTACCATAAGACTGGATGAGCTAGTTTGAATTTAAACAAAAATAAATTGAGATCAGGATGGATAACTAGGATGGTGGCTAAAAAAAAGAAAAACGGTGAGGGCCAGGCACAGTGGCTGATGCCTGTAATCCTAGGACTTTGGGAGGCCTAGGTGGTTGGATCAGCTGAGGTCACAAGTTCAAGACCAGCCTAGCCAACATAGTAAAACCTTGTCTCTACTGAAAATACAAAAATTATCTGCGCATGGTGGCAGGCACCTATAATCCCAGCTACCTGGGAGGCAGAGGTTGCAGTGAGCTAAGATCACAGCACTGCACTACAGCCTGGGCAACAGAGCAAAAACTCAGTCTCAAACAAAAAGAAAAAGGGTGAGAAGACTGAGACCTGAGTGAAGGAGATGGAGAAAGCAGTTGGCATGATAGGGTACTCTGTGGAAGGAAGGTGAAGGTGCCAGAGGACACAGCACGTAGAAGCAAAGAAATCAGTCCTCAGTTCCCACCAAGGGTTGAAAGAGTGATGGGCCGTTTCCTCTCTGAGTGGCCAAAGATGTTTGCCTTGGTCAAAGTTCTAGAAGAAATAGCCTTTCTGAGACAGGGCCTGTTGGCACCAATGGGAAGATGCAGGTTTGGGTTCAGATATTGAGGTGAGATTGAAGACATCTTTAGACAGCACCATTTGTTTTTCTAGGAAAGGCTTTAAGCTGGTGATCTTGGATGAAGCAGATGCCATGACTCAGGATGCCCAGAATGCCTTGAGAAGAGGTAAGCGGAGCCGCTGTGTAGCGTGTGGGCTGCAGGGCACACTGGAAGGAGAATTAGGAACTTTGTTTCTTGTTGCTGTTGTTGTTTTGTTGTTTTTTCCTCCATCGCCCAGACTGGAGCGCAGTGGTGTAATCTCGGCTCACTGCAACCTCCGCCTCCCAGGTTCAAGCGATTCTCCAACCTCAGCCTCTCAGGTGGCTGAGATTACAGGCACGTGCCACCCAGCTAATTTTTATATTTTTAGTAGAGATGGGGTTTCACCACGTTGGCCAGGCTGGTCTCGAACTCCTGACCTCAGGTGATCTGCCTGCCTCGGCCTCCCAAAGTGCTGGGATTACAGGAGTATTAGGAACTTTGGACATGAGATATAGCATGGCTTGTTTTCAGTTTTCATCTTCTGGCCCAGAGAAATCTGTACACCTTTCTCTGTGTCTCCCATCTGAGGAGGCAGGCAAGATACCTAGCGGGACCTTCCCTTTCAGCAGCCTAAGGACTAAGCCCTGTGTGGACTTCTAAGTCTGGCCCGTCACTGGTGTTCAACCTCCTTTGACACTGAGTTCAATTTCAGGGTTGGGAATTCATATCTTTCCATGGGACAGGGTATGGAAAATCTTTCATCCCTAAACTATTGGCTAGTCCCTTCTGCTAATGGTACCCTTTGAACCACAATTGCTAGGAAAAGAATATCTGAAGTTGAGGTGCACTCAGAGAGCTGACATTACTGCTTGCCAAGTGAACGATTTGGCAGGAGGAGGGAGCGCACCCTGGGATTTGTCTGTCTTCAGGGGCCTAGTGCAGTGCTTTTCTCTTAAAGGACGCTTGTAATCTCTCATTAAGATTCTAAGTGAATCAGCTTTGAGAGAAGAACGATCTTTAGGAGTTTGTGGGGAGGGAGTAGATGGCAGCACATGTTTTAGAAGAGGAGGAGGAGGAGGACAGTGAGAATATCTTCTGGTCCTAGAAGCTTGGCAGCCTTTCTTCGGCATCTTGTTCTGCCGAGTGACTGTCAGTCTGGGCAGATCCCCATGTGAGAACATTGGGTACCTACAGAATGGAACTGGTGTCATAAGCATCTCTCTGTTGAGGTTATTGCCCCCTTGAGTGCTCTAAGGCCTCCAGAGAGTGTCCATGGAAAAGTCTGCAAAAAGCTGTCCCCGTCCTTGCCCATAGAAGATGAAGAATCATCAACCTGCCAAATATAATTTTATGTAAAAGGACAAGAAGCAGTCTCATAATCTTAATGGGATTGCATGGCAAAAGTGCCAGAATCATGGCAAGTGGTAAAAAAGGAAGCATTTTGTAAAATCCCACCGAGGCATGTTTACCAGCTTATGAAAGAGGAGTGGCTAGGCGGGGCGTGGTGGCTCACGCCTGTAATCCCAGCACTTTGGGAGCTGAGGCGGGCAGACCACTTGAGGTCAAGAGTTCAAGATCAGGCTGGCCAACATGGAGAAACCCTGTCTCTACTAAAACTACAGAACTTGGCCGGGTGTGGTGGTGCGCGCCTGTAATCCCAGCTACTCGGGAGGCTGAGGCAAGAGAATCACTTGAACGCGGGAGGCAGAGGTTGCAGTGAGCCGAAATCATGCCATTGCACTCCAGCCTGGGTAACAGAGCGAGACTGTTTCAAAAAAAGAAAAGAGGAGTGGCTGGTCTCTGATCTGAACAGGCCAGCACTGCGCTGTCTCTTCTCAGGCTGCAGCCTCACTTGTTTGCATTCTTTCTTTTTCGAGATGGAGTCTTACTCTGTCACCCATGCTGGAGTGCAGTAGCATAATTTTGGGTCACTGCAACCTCCACCTCCCGGATTCAAGCAATTCTCTTGCCTCAGCCTCCCGAGTAGCTCGGATTACAGGAATGCACCACCACGCCTGGCTAATTTTTGTATTTTTAGGAGAGATCGGGTTTTGCCATGTTGCCCAAGCTCGTCTCAAACTCCTCACCTCAAATGATCCTCCCGCCTCAGCTTTCCAAAGTGCTGGGATTACAGATATGAGCCACCGCGCCCGGCCAACACCCTCACTTGTTTGCAGTCTTGAATCTTTTCCTATACCCTTGTGACCACAGAATAGTTCAAGTTTTCTGGGTTCCTTGAAAAATCAGAATGCACTTTGACATGAGGTGGTTTTATTTTCTCTCATCAGTAATTGAGAAATTCACAGAAAATACCAGATTCTGCCTCATCTGTAACTATCTGTCAAAGATCATCCCCGCCTTGCAGTCCCGCTGTACGAGGTTTCGGTTCGGTCCCCTGACACCCGAACTCATGGTTCCCCGCCTGGAACATGTCGTAGAAGAAGAGAAGTGAGTATTTTGCTAGCCATTGAGGATGCAGCGTAGTAGAAACAGGCTTCTGTAGAAACAGGCCTCTGGGATGGCTGGCTGGTTCATTTGCAGAGGAGATGTTGGAAAGTGACTTAGCAGAGTGCCTAACACAGGGTGAGCCTTGGGGACCGTCCACTGCTATCATTTTCTCTGCTGTCTCAAGGCCGTTCCTCACAAAAGTCATTTGGTTCTTCATTTTTCTTGATTCCGTCCTCCCCTGGAAGCTGTCCCAAATTCCTCCTACTCTTCTTTGTCATTGGAAACTGCATGCTGCCGAGTCCCTTCTGCAAAGATGCTTCCAGCCTTTTTAGACTAGAAGGGAAGGTTCTGAGACATCACATTCTGTGTAATCAGATGCCAAGCAAGTAGCCGACCTGCGCAGCTGCTCATTGTAAAGGAGGAGTTTCGGCTGTGTGATCATGGATTGTGCCTCTGTCCTCCCCAGAGAGAAGAATTCAAGGCCACTGGCTTCATGGGAGAATGCTCGTTCCTAAGTACTAGCTGTTCTTGATTTTGGTTGGCTGTGACTACTAATGTGAAGCCCAGGTCCCTAAAAACCAGAGTGAATTCTATATCATATGGATCAGGAGATTATTAACTCTTTTCCTCTCTTTCCTTCATTCCTTTAAAGCCTTAATCACTCTAGATCATCTTGTTCCTTTGGTGAAGGCTGGTGCTCTCAGGGGGCCTCGTAAATCCCTTTTGCATATTTCTTTCAGAGTTGATATAAGTGAAGATGGAATGAAAGCACTTGTCACCCTTTCCAGCGGAGACATGCGCAGGGCTCTAAACATTTTGCAGGTATGGTCCCAGCAAATCTTTTTTTTTTTTTTTTTTTTGAGACAGAGTCTTGCTCTGTCGCCCAGGCTGGAGTGCAGCAGCATGATCTCAGGTCACTGCAACCTCTGCCTCCTGGGTTCAAGTGAGTCTCCTTCCTCCTGAGCAGCTGGGATTACAGGCACCACTACCACTCCCGGCTAATTTTTGTATTTTTTAGTAGAGATGGGATTTTGCCATGTTGGCCAGGCTGGTCTCTAACCCCTGACTTCAAGTGATCCACCCACCTGGGCTTCCCAAAGTGCTGGGATTACAGGCGTGAGCCACTGTGCCCGGCCTGGTCCCAGCAAATCTTGAGTCATTGTTTTGCAATAGTGTTTCAAGAAAGACCTAAGCAACAGCATGACCAATCTGTAAATTTAGAAATCTAAAACTGGTAAGACCCTGATCTCATAACCTGCTAGATTCCCCCTCCTCGCTTTGTATTCTGATTAATTGAAAAAAATCACTTGTTGTAGGCCAAGTATGGTGACTCAAGCCTGTAACCCCAGCACTTAGGGAGGCCGAGGCAGGTGGATTGCCTCAGCCCAGGAGCTGGAGGCCAGCCTGGGCAACATAGTGAGACTCTGTCTCCACTAAGAAAAAAAACATAAGCCAGGTGTGGTGCGCGCCTGCAGTCCCAGCTACTTAGGAAGCTGAGGCAGGAGGGTAACTTGAGCCTAGGAGATTGAGGCTGCAGTGAGCCACGATCATGCCACTGCACTCTAGCAAGACCTTGTCTCAAAGAAACAGAAAAAAACAAAATTTTTATAAAACAAAAAGAATCAGTTGTTGCAAAGAAGGCAAAGGGAGGGAAGGATTTGGCACTGTAATAGCCAACAGGCTATGGCATCCTCTGATGAGCGACTCTTCCCGCTGTCAAACACGTGGGGTTCCAATTGCCTTGTGCCCGTGGAACTGTGCTGTCCACCTGCATTGCTGCAATTTCTTCTTGGCTCCCTGCAAGTTGGTGGCTGCTGTGACAGCCATTGTGATCTCCCCCTTCCCTCTCTGTCTGCACAGAGCACCAATATGGCCTTCGGGAAGGTGACGGAGGAGACTGTCTACACCTGCACCGGGCACCCGCTCAAGTCAGACATCGCCAACATCCTGGATTGGATGTTGAATCAAGATTTCACCACCGCCTACAGAAGTATCCTTTCTCATGACCTCCTGGCCACCGAGACCTGAAGGTGGCCCCAGGGGTTCAGGCTGCAGCTAGCACCCACACCTTGCTGGCAAAGGACGACTGGCTTCAGGTTACTTTGGTCAGCTTGTTGTGGGAATGAGATGTCTGTAGGTGGAGTGGGTACTTGTCTTTAACACTCCAGGGTTCTTGAAGGGCACTGACCTTCAAGTCAGGGGAAGGCTGAAGCAGCTTCAATCCCAGATGGGAGAAAAGCTTAGGCCTTGGCATTGATGATGCAGTAATTTTCAAGTGGTCAGTGATCGTGATAGCTCTTGTGCTGTGAAATTAAAGGCTAGGAATGGTGATACGAACTCTTTTTGAAAATGCATTTGGGGCCAGGTGCGGTGGTTCATGTCTGTAATCCCAACACCTTGGGAGGCTGAGGCAGGTAGATCACTTGAGGTCAAGAGTTCGAGACCAGCCTGGCCAACATGGTGAACCCATTTCTACTAAAAATACAGAAATTAGCTGGATGTCGTGGCAGGTGCCTGTAGTTCCAGCTACTTGGGAGGCTGAGGCATGAGAATTGCTGGAACTCGGGAGGCAGAGGTTGCAGTGAGCTGAGATTGCACCACTTCAAAGAAGAGAAAGGAAGGAAGGAAGGAAATGAAATTGGCTTTATTCTCTACTAGAAGGAGGTACATTTATCTTTCAGAAAGCCCTTACTGAGGATGAAACAAAGAAAAAGAATTGGAGTCCAACACGTGCAGCTTCAAGTTGAAAGAGAAACAGTTGTTGGGATTAAAAGCCCTACTTTAAAAAGTCACTTGCCAGGGTTTGAATTCAAAATTCTCTGCAGTATGTTTGTTCTGGAACTTGTTCCCTTCGCCTTAACTGCTCCTCTCTAGATATTACAGAGTTGAAAACTCTGAAGGGGTTGGCACTGCATGATATCCTGACAGAGATACACTTGTTTGTGCATAGAGGTAACTTACGTTATTCCCCTAGCTGAGAAGCTGTGAAGAAGGTGGCCTGCTTTGGGGTTAAGGATGGTTAGAACAGGAGGCTTCATTCTCGAAGCAAAGAAACAAATGAAGTATAAATCAGACCCTTTCTTTTTAGCACTTCTGTCTTGCCACTGTTTAAAATTTTGTTACAGAGCTGGGTGTAATGACTCACATCTGTAATCCCAGCACTTTGGGAGGCCAAAGCAGGCAAATCACCTGAGGTCAGGAGTTCGAGACCAGTCTGACCAATATGGTGAAATCCCGTCTCTAATAAAAATACAAAAAATTAGTCGGGTTTGGTGGTGCAGGCCTGTAATCCCAGCTACTCGGGAGGCTGAGGTGGGAGAATTGTTTGAACCTGAGAGGTCGAGGTTGCAGTGAGCTGAGATTTGTCACTGCACTCCAGCCTGGGTGACAGAGCTAGAGTCTGTCTAAAAAAAAAAACTTTGTTCCAGAAACGTTTTTTTAATTTTGTTTTATTTTTTATTATACTTTTAAGTTTTGTGTGCAGAACGTGGTTTGTTACATAGGTATACACGTGCCACGGTAGTTTACTGCATCCATCACCCATCATCTACATTAGGCATTTCTTCTAATCCTATCTCTCCCCTAGCCCCCAATCCCACAAAACCCTCTTTTAATGTCTAGAACTGCTAGGGAGAGTGAAAATACCTGGAGGCTAACTTTATTTCCTTTAGGGGTATTTTACAGCAGTAAGTAGTATATATTAATTCACATTTCTTAAAAAAAAAAAAAATACATATATGGCTGGGCATGGTGGCTCACACCTGTAATCCCAGCTCTTGGGGAGGCCGAGGCAGGCAGATCACAAGGTCAGGAGTTCGAGACCAGCCTGTCCAATATGGTGAAACCCCATTTCTACTAAAAAATACAAAGATTAGCCAGGTGTGGTGTCCCCGCTACTCGAGGCTAAGGCAGGAGAATCACTTGAACCCGGGAGGCGGAGGTTGCGGTGAGCCAAGATCATGCCACTGCACTCCAGCCTGGGCAACAGAGTGAGACTCCATCTCAAAAAAAAAAAAAAAAAAACCCAGCAAGTGGGAACCCAGCATTCAAGTTAACTTGTAGAGCTACCCAGCTGTTAAGAGCAGTGTGATGATCCTTTGGTGCTCTTAGGATCACTTTGGTATCTGCTAATTTTCCTTTTCCTTTTTGGCTACCCTATAAAGAATCACAAAAATAAGAGTGCGCAACTAGTTTGGTGTTAAGGGGATTTGATGTTAAAACTCTTGTCCTCTGGGGGTTTTTTGACAGTGGAGAGTGACAGACCTAACTCATTTGACTTTGTTTTTCCCCCAGTTGACTTTCCATCTTCAGTTCGAATACATTTATTGACCAAAATGGCAGACATTGAGTGAGTACTTCTTGTCCCAATTTTAATTATTTTCCTCCTTTTTTCCCCTGTTGTATTTGTTTCAACTTTCTTGGTTTCAGTTTTTTTCCTAAATCATTCACATATGGTAGAATCTAGTCTGGTGACATTGAATGGAATGAGGGGAAGGGTGTGAGCTGCTTAAAGAACATGGGGATAAACTCAACGGTGAAGTTCAGATCAGTTACATATCTCAAATGAAGGTCTCTCCTTGGACCTCACAGGCTCGGCCACATTGATTCTGAAAACGCCCTTGTTATTTGGGAGGCCTGCTTCCGTTCAACCACCCAGCTGCTATTAAGGCATTTTGGCATACTAAAGCATATTGGGGAGAAAAGTCAACACAAACTCAATTTTCCACTTTGCCTAGTTCCATAAACACTGTTATTAGCCCCCAGTGAAGCTGGCAGCTATCATTTTAAGTAGACAGAGCATCGAGTTCAACACAGACGTCAGCATAGGCCAACTCTAATTTGTGGCATTGGCTTTCACAGGCACAAATTAGGTCACCTCTCCTCATTGCATTGTGAATACGATTTTGCTCTCAGTGACTGGGCATTTAAAAGGTGGCGAGATGAACTCCAGTGTCCTATTTTACTGACTAGACCACAGGCCCACCGATATAACATCCAAACTTCCCAGTGAAATGGCTTACGAGGAAGGAAATCTCCATTTTTTTCCCTCTTATTTTGCCGATGAAATAATCCTTCATTACATAAATTTTGTCTATCTGTATAGTTAGGACGAAGTTCAGTTCAGAACACCACTATCGATACCTAATAATTTCTTTCTTTCTTTGTTTTGGGACAGTCTCGCTCTGTCACCCATGCTAGACTGCAGTGTCGTGATCTTGGCTCACGGCAACTTCTGCCTCCCAGATTCAAGCAATACTCCTGCCTCAGCCTCCCAAATAGCTGGGATTACAGGCATGCACTACCTTGCCCAGCTAATTTTTGTGGGTTGTTTTGTAGAGACAGGGGTTTCACCATGTTGGCCAGGCTGGCCTCAAGTGATTTGCCCACTTTGGCCTCCCAAAGTGCTGGAATTACAGGCGTGAGCCACTGCACCCGGGCCTGATACCTAATAATTTTTAAAACTGAATCTGTCCTTAGGAGTTTGAAACATCAAATTTATAAATCAATGAGTAGGACAGAGAAGAACATGTTAGGGGGAAACATACAAGATTGCCATCCAGGGTAAATTTGTTTCATCAATTCCCCTCCCGACTCCTTCAGCAGATTTCAGCCCTAGATTGCTTGTTCTCTTACGAAAAGGCAGCTGTGTGTGCATTTTCTTACCCTGTGTTTGGTTTCTGTTAGGTACAGGCTTTCTGTTGGCACCAACGAGAAGATCCAGCTGAGTTCCCTCATCGCTGCTTTTCAAGTCACCAGAGACCTGATTGTAGCAGAGGCCTAGAGGCTCCGAGGGCTGTTCACAATTCTCAGGGCTCAGCAGTGATGGAAGAGCAGAGGACAGTTACGGGGTGAACTGCTGCCTGGGGCCATAGGATGAACCAGTCACCCCAAATCTTGGAAAACTCCCTTCTAGGCGAGGATGGGCAGGCATTTAAAAAGTACCATTTTTGTGGTGGTTTGGAGCGGGGATGTACAAAATAATTTTAATGTGTAACTCACATTACACTGCCCATCTTTCATAGGGAAAAAATAACCTTTTTTATTTTAAAAAGTCATAAGACTTTCACCTTTTAGTTGCTTGGATGACAGGGAATTAGCCTGCCCCATTTTGCTCTGCAACAGAAGGCTTTCAAATCTAATATGGTCCAAGTGTCTTCCTACCCAAGGTAAACATCATCTCCAAAATTACATTTATGATTCTAATATTTGGCATTGTGTCTGTATCTAATTTAAATAGATGTTAAAGGATGTCTGGCCAAAACTGCTATACTCTTATAAAATGGGCTGAATCCTCTTACGTTAAAAACTCATCTTTTTATTTACCCTCTGGTAGAAGAGTTACCAGCAGGTTCCAAATTGATGTGGATGAGAAGAAAGAACTTTAAAGATAATATACAGCCTTAAACTATGCCACTGTGGGCCAGAGGCTATATAAAACACAATTGTTTAATGCAAGAGCGGGAAGACTGAGCCTGACTCTAAACCTAGAACTGCGGAAGGACTGGAACTTTTGTACAGACTTAACATTTATTTTACAGCAATCATGCATTTGTATGCTAGTGTTCTTTAAAATAAAAAAGCAGCCTGCTGGCTGTGTTACAAGTGACTCTTATTGGAAAGCCAGAAAGATGCTGACTTTGTCAAACTTGCATTTGTATGAAAACCTGTGTCTCTAATATCACAGAATAAACTTTCTTTGGCTGCTGTTTCTTTATATAAAAGTGTTGTTGTTAAATTCTTAAACTGTCAAATGGAAAAAGTCACTTATTCCCTTTATTTGTGGACAATTCACCCCCTTAAGGACAGCAGCAAAGTTTGAAGCTAAATCTGACAGCCAACCAGGCCTCAAACCACCCAGAGTCTCAGCCTCTGCTATACCTGGAACTTCAAGTTTACCATGAAATGTAAACGCTGGTCAATCCATTCCCAGCTCTTCTGCTATGCTATTTTTGAGACAGGATCATGCTGTCACCCAGGCTGCGTACAATGGCACAATCATGGCTCATTGCAGCCTCCATGTTCCAGGCTCAAGGAGTTCTCCCATCTCAGCCTCCTGAGTAGCTGGGATCACAGATACATGCCACCATGTCCGGCTAAATTTTTTTTTTATTTTTGAGATAGGGTCTTGCTCTATCACCCAGGCTGGAGTGCAATGGTGCAATCACGGCTTCACTGCATGGCTCACTGCAGCCTCAATGGCTTGGTCTCAAACCGTCCTCCCACCTCAGCCTCCTGAGTAGCTGGGTCTACAGGTGCACACCACTACCACACCCGGCTAAGTTTTTTGGCTAATTTTTTTTTTTTAATAGAGGTGGGGTCTCATCTCACTCTGTTGCTCAGACTGATCTTGAACTCCTGGGCTCAAGCAATCCTCCCACCTCAGCCTCCCAAAGTGCTGGGATTACAGGCATGTGCCATCACACCCAGCCCTGCTTGTTTTAAAAGGGGATTTTTTCTTTTCTTAATGGGAAAAAAATGAAACAGAGCCAAAAGCTTTTAACTGTTTTTTTCTTTCCTTCAATGAAAGCCTCTCATTTTGAAAAGAAATGTTTTTCTTCAAGCAACAAAAGTGGTAGAGGAAATTCCTCAACTTTCTCTACAAGTCATGTAACATTACACTGGCCTCCATAAAGCACCGATTAAGAAAGCTAAAGAACAAGATGTTGTATCTCTTTTAAAATAATTTAAAATATATTAAACTTTCCTAAGGCAAATTTTGTTTGAATGAGGTGTCTTGATTAGATAACTACATGCCACTGAAGGAGAACAGTACTTTTAAGGAGCTATTTTTGTTTCGCGGTACAGTTGAAACCAGCTGATTAATCCAATGAAGTTAAACAGCGGAGACAGATCTCGTACATAAGAGTATCAGCTAAAGTCATAACACCAATTCTTTACACAATTAAGACATCTTTGCAACTGTTCAATTTAAGTACTATGGTTTTTAGATATCGAGAAAAACACAGTTGTACCTTAACATCTGTTGAGAAAATACAAATAAATATGTTGCTAATAAATGGCCACTGATAACTCAGTAGCCATCTGAATAGTCATGCAGTTTAGGAATACATCCTTGTATAATCTGACATACAAATTTGTCATCTCCTGCACATGCACACCATTGTTTAAAAAAAAAAAAAGCCAGTAATAGTGTCTGGATCAGCCAGGAGCACAGCCTCTGATTCCCCTGTAATTTAGTTAAGCTAAATTAATACCTCATACCAAATGGCTCCAGGAAAACTGTCCTGCAGGTCAGAAGGGAGCCCAAGAAGAAAAGCACTTTGGCCAACGTCAAAGCAACTGTGACCACAGCAGGAAAGAACCTGAACCAATGCTACCACTGCATCAGAAACACAAGGATAGGTACTAGGCAGGAGCCATCCTTCCCAGTGGAGGGAGTGTGAGCTGCTCTGCCACTAGAGAGGCTCTGGAGGCCCACTTACTTATATAATCAAAACAACATCAGTAACTGCACTTTGAATCAAAACGACTAGAAAGAGTTCAACACTTGCTGTTTGTAACTGGAATGAAGATTTAAAGTAAGGCTCTGTTGCCGCACAAGTGGAATCTCCTCCTCTAAGACTGACTTTCACATGCCAGGGAGAGAAAGATCCATGACTAGTACACTGGAATCTGGTTTTGCTACATTCTATTCACAATCCCGAAGAAATGCTGTTTCAATCCAAGACCAGATGTTTGGCCCATTATTCCAACAACTCCTTTGCCAGGCAGATTTATCCTGTTACAAAGAAACATAAGATGTGGCGTTGCTTAAAAAGTCCTGTATGTGAGGAACTCTTTCATTTTCTTGGGGATTGGCAGTGCTAGGACTTGGTAAGTTGTTAGGAAGCTTCGGAGGGCTTTCCGGCATAAGTGCTTCAGTGAGGATAGGACCCTAGGAGCTGTCCAGAACTGGACGTGGCCATCTCTTGTCCTGAAATGAAACAGAAACCGACGCTGTGTTAAGACAGAGCTTGTATGTTCATGTTTTCATTGTGATGGATATTAATATTTCTACTTTGACTGGAAAGAGGAGGAGACTTCAGAGAGTGAAACGTGTACTCCTGATCGTGGAAATGGATGTAAAAGTTGTGCTGCTGATAGGATTATAAACACTCAAGACACCTTTGATACCAAAGTGCTCTCTCTCAGCACAGCCCTTTCTAAATCTGACCACTGTTACTTCAAAAGTAATAGAGGGAAGAGTGCCACCTACTGAATTATAGATGTTACCTGTAAAGTGGTCTTTTAGCCCTAAATGGTTTCCCATATATTATGCATCGTCTCAATTTTATTCTCCTTTGTGAACCCGGCCCATTAGGTGGCATGACTTACAGATCTTTAATTACATTTAGGTTAAATATTCAGAGAAAATGGCACACTGTATTAGCAGAATCGATCATTTGAGCTTTATATAATCTTGAATTGCCTTAAAGGTATCCTCATAGGCAAGAAAATTCTAGATGGTTTCTTTCCTTAAAAAGCTACATGATATACTCAGCAGAAACCACCACCCATCTGTTCAGCTAAGATACATACCCTGTGGCAATGACTCCACCATGTGGAAAAAATGTGCAGCAAAGACCATTGGTCATAGGAGCAAATGCAATTGGAGTTTTCAATTCCAGGGCCCAGATCCTGAGGAGTCTGGATGGGGAAAAAGAACATCCACACATTAGCTGACCCAGGGCCAGACCAGGAGGGCCTTGCTGCCATTACTTGCAAGCACTTGCTATGAGGCCACATAAAAAGAGTTCCCTTCATTACCTGTCATCTGCCACCGTGGCAAGGTACAAGCCTTCCGGAGAGAAGCACACAGATCTCAGTGAGCTAATGTGGACATCACTGTCATCCATGGCGGGGTCAACCTGGGTGTGGCTGAGAAGGAAAGAAACAGGATGGCAGACCTGGAGTGATGGCTGCTCTCCACCCTCCATCGTCACCCCAGGCAGGAAGCCAATCTGCCCTGGCCACCAAAGGGCTCAAGATGCATTGTGTGCCCCTTGTGGAAAAGCTTGGGATTTTACACACTAGGAAAAAAAGGGCATCTCAGAAGGCTCCGGGTGTCCTGTGGAGGGGCTGAAGGGTTACTAACACTTCCTTGTGCCAATTTGCTTATGCAAAGTAGGTCAGCTCTCACGTTAATGCCACAGTAGAAACTGCAAGTCTTTTTTAGGCTAAGATACGTGATAATTATAGGACTGCCTATTATTTGCTTCATGAAACAACAGAGACAAAAGGAAAAAGAAGACCAAGTTTGTCAGAACATGCAACTCATTTTGGAAAGCACAGTTTCGATAAGAGGCTCTTTCTGAACTTGTTACTACAGTTATTAGTAAATGGAAATAAAGAGTCATATTGAGGCTTCATAATGCTGATTCCAAAGAAGTACACACAGCCGCCTGAATCGGGAGACTGGAAGACACTCAGAGCTAATTGAGAGGGCTTAATTGACAATGCATCACAAGAAGGGATGAACCAGGCCAGGCGCAGTGGCTCATGCCGTAATCCCAGCACTTTGGGAGACCGAGGTGGGTAGATCATCTGAGGTCAGGAGTTCGAGACTAGCCTGACCAACATGATGAAACCCTGTCTCTACTAAAAATACAAATATTAGCCGGGCATGGTGGCACACACTTGTAGTCCCAGCTACTCAGGAGGCTGAGGCAGGAGAATCACTTGAATCTGGGAGGTGGAGGTTGCAGTGATCCAAGATTGCACCACTGCACTCCAGCCTGGGTGACAGAGCGAGACTCTGTCTCAAAAAAAAAAAAAGAAAAAGAGACTCACTGTGCCACCTTTTTATCAGCTCGTCCCCTTCCATGTCCCAGACTCTAAAAGAGACATGTCTAATCCCAGGCAGGTTTCTCATCAGTCCCCCCACAAAAAAGTCATAGCAGGGATTCAGTCCTTACTGGAGTGACCTCAGCCTTTCGCCAGTGTAGGGGTCCCACATAATCACATTGGTATCGTAAGAAGCCGTGACAAGCAAGGCAGAGTCGGGGGAGAAGTCACAAGAGACAACACTGCTTTGATGGCCCTCTAGCTTCCGAATTAACGTGTAGGACCGCATGCTCCATAGAAAGACCTGTGGAAAGTAACAAGTGCCTCGTTAGGGCAGAAGCAAAGTGCCTAGGACTCCAATGGAGGGAGGGAAAGACACCACCCACCATTCCCTGTGCAGGCCCTGCGGCCAGGTGATGCTGATTCTCTATCCCTTTTCTACAGCTCTTCTAGAACCTGTCTTACAGTTTAAACAAGGTAATTGGTCTGGATTCTGGAGGATTTAAACCAATGGACAAGCTCAAGGAGCTCACTATAAAGGAGAATAAACCAGGCCAGCCTTAGGAAGACCCAGCTGAAACACATGTGCAGAGACTTCTGAGTCTGCTTCTGAGTCCTGTTTACCAATAGGGTAGTACATACTGATTAAGACCTGAGCCATGTGCTATCTATTCCACTTAAAAATAAAGGTCAGTGGCCAGGCACGATGGCTCACACCTTTAATCTCAGCACTTTGGGAGGCCAAGGTGGGCAGATCACTTGAGGATAGGAGTTCGAGACCAGTCTGGCCAACATGGCAAAACCCCATCTCTACTATACAAAAATTAACCAAGTATGGTGGTGCACGCCTGTAAGCCCAGCTATTTAGGAGGTTGAGGCACAAGAATCACTTGAGCCTGGGAGGTGGAGGTTGCAGTGAGCTGAGATCACATCACTGCACTCCAGCTTGGGCAAAAGAGTAAGACTGCCTCAAATTTTTTTTTTAAAAGGGTCAGATGGGAACTTGGGCCACCCCACAAAGTAGTGGCAGGCTGCCAAGCCATTTTTACACCCCCACCTTGTTTGCAAACCACAGAAACCTGTCCCAAGACTGTGCCTCTGACCTAGCTCATCACTTTAAACCTTTGTGAGAAGGATTAAGAGGAGGATTTTATTTTCATTCCTTTAAGAAAGCCCTCATAGTTCCAAACCGCAAATGAATGATGAACCACCTGGGCTGTACCAAATGATGAGCTCTCCACCTTCCCTTCAGTCACAGCAAGTGGTTCAATGCAACACAAAATTCAAAACAACTGCTCCCAAATTGTTCTTAGATTTCTAATACCTGTTTGTTTTTTCAATTAACAGGATCGCAGGACAAAGTTCAACAAGTAACTGCACTGACATGATTTGAATTGGAAATCCGAATTAGATGATTCAAATGTGATGGTTCAAAGGAAATTTGGATTCACATGTGGGCTGCAACTTTTAAAATCTCAGACTCAAAGAAGAAAATAAATTTAAAAAGCAATCGTTTTCCTATTTGTAAAGGGAAGCAGCCTTCTGATGATAGGAGCAATCTGTTTCCAAATCCGTCCTATCTTTGGGCTCATGTCAAAGTGCAAATCACAAGGGAGTTTTGCAGGTAGCGGCCACGGCCCATCAACATGCCTTCCATTGGGGTGATGTGCGGATGATTTTGAGAACACTTGGTTATCTTCCCTCACACACACCAGGCCACCACTTCAGACCTCCATGTCTCAGTGAATTAAAGCAATAATGCTGGAGACTCACCGACTTCTCTCCGGCTGCAGAGCACAGCATGCTGCAGTCTGGGGAGATGGAACAGCAGTAAACCCACTGCAGGTGGCCTGATAACACTTGAATCTGTTTACCTGGCAAGAAAAAGAAGGAAACGGTGAGTCAACCCTCAAAACAAAGCAGGAAGACTGGGGAACTGGGAGAACTGGGATGGTAATGGTCCCCCTGCCCAGTACACACATTGGCTCCTATCAGCTGGGCCCAAGGGTCCAATTTTTGATTCAGAGTAAGAAATAGGACCAGATTTGTCATTTAAACAGCCGTAATCTGTGAATATGATATTCTAATTCCCCACGGAAACTACTACCTATAGCTTCAATACAATCTACAAGATCAGTAGTAGGGCAGAGGGGTACAATTTTTTTTTTAAATGGAGTCTTGCTCTGTCACCAGGCTGGAGTGCAATGGTGCATTCTCGGCTCGTTGCAACCTCCACCTCGCAGGTTCAAGCAATTCTCCTGCCTCAGCCTCCTGAGCAGGGATTTCAGGCGTGTGCCACCACAGCCAGCTAATTTTTGACTTTTAGTAGAGACAGGATTTCACCATGTTGGCTAGGCTGGTCTCAAACACCTGACCTCGGGTATTGATCACTTTTTTTATATAATCTTGAATTGTCTTAAAAGGTTTCCTCATAGGAAACCATATCAAAGGGACCCTTTGATAGCAGAGAATGTTCTTTTTAGGTTCCCCAACCACCTCAAGTACCCTGAAGCATCCTTCCCTATTTTGAGAGAGTGCTTATCTTCAGCTCTCCCTCATTTAAACTTTGTAATGGTTTCCCTGTAGTCACTAGGCTCCTGCTTCAGACTGTCACCCTCCCAACCCTGCCAGGATGTCCAGATGAGCAGCAGTGTGGAGTCATTAGGGGCACAGGTTCTAGCTGAATCCTGGCTCCCCTGCTAACTCAGCACGTAACCCAGGGTGACTCACCATCTCTCCAGCTCTTGCTATTTAAAAAAAAAAAAAAATGCCCATCCATATAGGGGATGGATGAATAAATGGTGGTATATCTACCCCATTAATGCAGTTGCAATTAGAGACAGATTTTCCATGGGGTACCGTTTAATGAAAAATGCAAGATGCAAGAAAAAAACATGAAGATATATGATTCCATTTTTGTGAAACAATGACCCAAAACCCATGAATGCAAGCACGTGTGTGCATAGGATGATACAAATAGAAAAATATGGAAGGATATACACTAGGCTCCTAACACGGGGTACCGGGATGCAGGGGAAGAGGGGAGGATGACGACAGCAGGAAGGGCAAGAGAGACAACTGGGAAGGAAAGAGCCAAGCAAGAAAGAAGAAAAAAGAATTTTATAAGCCTGTATGTGGTCATATATAGGAATTTATTGAAGTTTATGTGGATGTATGGATCTATAAAAATTAATATTTTTATTTACTTTTATTATTTTATTTATTTATTTAGAGACAGAATGTTGTTCTGTTGCCCAGGCTGGAATGCAATGGCACAATCTCAGCTCACTGCAACCTCTGCCTCCCAGGTTCAAGCAATTCTCCTGCCTCAGCCTCCTGAGTAGCACAGAATACAGGCAACTGCCACCACACCTGGCTAATTTTTATCTATTTTTAGTAAAGCCGGGGTTTCACCATGTTGGCTAGGCTGGACTTGAACTCCTAACCTCAAGTGATCCACCCGTCTTGGCCTCCCAAAGTGCTTTAATGAATATTTTTTAAAAGTTAGTCATGGTGCCTGTAGTCCCAGCTACTCGGGAGACTGAGGCAGGAGGATCACTTGAGCCCAGGAGGCAGAGGTTGCAATGAGCCGAGTTCTCTGTCTCAGAAAAATAAAGGTCAATCATGGTTTCTTCAGCTGTCAGATCTCAGGGTGCTGTGAGTACTGAATAAATTAAGGCATGTCAGGTCAGTGGGGCAGCACCTGGCAGCTGGGAACACAACTTTATTCCCCACTCCTCTACTTGAAAAGCTCTCATAATTGGCCTACTCCATCCCGTCCACCCTCAGTCACTCTCATTTGGTCTTTCCTTCCAAATCATCAAGTGATTTCCAGAGCCACTGCATGGACCTTCCTGAGATGATGGCAAGCTGCCTCAGTACACGCATTAAGCCAGTATTTAAAAAGGCACTACCAGCTGAGCGGGGTGCCTCATGTCTGTAATCCCAGCACTTTGGGAGGCTGAGGTGGGCGGATCACTTGAGGTCAGGAGTACGAGACCAGCCTAGCCAACATGGTGAAACTCTGTCTCTACTAAAAATACGAGAATTAGCCAGGCATGGTGGTGCACACCTGTAATCCCAGCTGCCCGGGAGGCTGAGGTATGAGAATTGCTTGAACCCGGATTCTCAATCAATACAAGACTGCTTGAACCCGGGAAGCAGAGGTCACAATGAGCTGAGGTCGTGCCACTGCACTCCAGCCTGAGCAACAGAGCAAGACTGTCTCAAAAAAAAAAAAAAAAAAGGCACTATCTTGAAGAAGCTGTCCTGATCAGCAGTACCTTAGACTGTGTGATTACAGGTTCCACAGTACTGGGCAGAAACCACCTAAGGTAGGCCAGGCGTGGTACCTCACGCCTGTAATCCCAGCACTTTGGGAAGCCGAAGCAGGCGGATCACTTGAAGTCAGGAGTTTGAGACCAGCCTGCCCAACATGGTGAAACCATATCTCTACTAAAAATACAAAAAATTAGCTGGGTGTGGTGGCTCATGCCTGTAGTCCCAGCTACTTGGGAGGCTAAGACACAAGAATCGCTTCAACCTGGGAGGCGGAAGTTGCAGTGAGCTGAGGTAGCGCCACTGCACAATAGCCTGGGTGACAAAGACTCTGTCTCAAAAAAGAAAAAAAAGAAACCACCTAGAGTTATGTTGGTGATCAGATGTCTTCAGATGAGGATACTACATGCACCACCTTAGTTGGTTTGACAAGTTGCTATGAATTAAATGTGTCCCCTACATCTAAAGCCCTAATCCCCAGTGTGATGATATTAGGAGGTAGGGCTTTTAAGAAGTCGATAGGTCATGAGGGTGGAGCCTCAGGAATGGGATTAGTACCCTTAGAAGAAGAGACTTGACAGAGAGAGAGAGATCTCTCTGCCAGATGAGCATACAGAGAGAAGGTGGCTGTTTACAAGCCAGGCAGCAGGTGCTCACTGACACCAAAACTACTAGCACCTCAACCATGGCCTTCACAACCTTCAGAACTGTGAGAAATAAATGTCTGTTGTTTAAGCCACCTGGTCTCGGGCATTTCCAGCCTGAGCTGACTAAGACACTAATTTTCAGGCTGATTGCTAAGAGGGCAGGAGAAAGGTCCCTCCTCTGGCTGTGTGAAGCTGGATGGTCATAGCTTGGGAGAGAGTGCCAGTGCCTTCACACCATGGGGACGAGTGGTTTCTTCATGACCCTCCAATCCCTCCAGCCCCTGAGATCCATCCAGGGGCTGGAGGGATGGGAAAATGGCATTGAAATAAATTCCCCTTTCTTATGTCACCTTTCTTTTTTTTTTTTTTTTTTGAGACGGAGTCTTGCTCTGCCACCCAGGGAGTTGGCAGTGGTGCGATCTCGGCTCACTGCAACTTCTGCCTCCTGGATTCAAGCAATTCTCCTGCCTCAGCTTCCCAGGTAGCTGAAACTACAGGCGCCCACCACCACACCCAGCTAATTTTTGTATTTTTTAGTAGAAATGGGGTTTCACCATATTGGCCAGGCTGGCCTGGAACTCCTGACCTCAAGTGATCCACCCACCTTGGCCTCCCAAAGTGCTGGGATTCCAGGCATAAGCCACCACACCTGGCCTCTTACGTCACCTTTCTAGTTAAGGATCAAACCAGAGATGTACAGAATTCCTTACTGGGCTACCCCCATATATAGTTTGCTCAAGGCAGAATTTCACAAAACCTGACACCCTGTAGCCTTAGAGAATTATTCTAGGCTTAGAGTCTGCTTCAAAAAGAAAGTCTCCGTTTCTCACAGGAAGCACCCAACAGGGACTTCTAGATCAGTGGTTCTCAACCTGGAGAGACCTTGCCCTTCACAGGACACGGGGACATTTCTGCTTGTCACAACTGGAGAGGATGCTCCTGGCATCAAAAGACAAGAGGCCAGGCATGCTGCTCAGTGTCTTAGAATGCACAGGAGAGCCCACAACAAAGGGTTATCCAGCCCAAAATATCCACAGTGCCAATGAGAAAACCTGTTCTAGATCAAGTATTTTTAACAGGGGCAATTCACCCCAAGAGGGTAAAAACTAGTTCTTGGTAGCCAAAAAAAATTTTACATTTTTTTACATGTAAAGCATAGATATGCATTCAGCACCTAAGTAGATATGCGATATATCTTTAGTATTAAAATATCCTAAATAGACACACATTATATGTTTGGTATCAAACTCTCTTTGGTACAATATTATCTTTGGGGCAGACAGGAGCGATTCAAAAAAAACTGTCTAAAAAGCCTCCTTAAGGGGCAATCACAGAAAAAAATATCAAGAAACACTGTTTTAGATAAAAATGACACTAGTAAAATGAAGAAAGCAAATACAGTATTTCTGGAGTTGCCAAGTAGTTCCTTCACCTCCCATACCGTGTTTATTCAGGTCCCAGATGCGAAGAGTCTTATCCCGTGATGCGGAGACCAAAATCAAACTGCCACTGGGTGTGAAGCTCAGATCCCTCACGACATCTTGGTGGCCGGAAAGATTCAAAAGCAGGAGCCCTGGCATGGGAGCAGGGGGACTCAGTCAGCCAGAGAGGTGGTACGAGGTGTGCCTGCCACGGCCACACCCCTCGGGCAACACGAGTGGGGCAGGGAAGCGACACGGTCAGAACATGCACCCGAGCCTCCCAGAACCCTGTGCCAGCCAAATGACCTACCTGTCTGCACCTCCCAGATCTTAATCTGCCCATCGTTGAGTCCTGTAGCAAGGACCAGGCAAGAGACATCGGGCACTTGGGGGTGGTGGCGTGCCCAGAGCTTCCTGCTGGGTGGGGAAGGCCACGGGCTGAAGGCCAACCCCCAGACAATCTGACCACAGTCCAGCGTCTTCTCTTTTGGGCTGCCCCGCCCTTTCGTCTCATTTTTACTTCGGCTTTTGGCTTCAAACCCTTTAGGGATGCTGGGGGAAGCAGAGGTTTCTTAATGAGTCTGCCATTGTTACCAAGTCTATCAACTTTTCATTCTGGGACATCTAACAGTCCTGGGGAATGGAGAGAAGGGTCTGTCACTCAAGCTGGAGTGCAGTGACACGATAATGGCTCACTGCAGCCTTGACCTCCCTGCTCAACTGATCCTCCTGCCTCAGACCCCACCAAGTAGCTGGGACTACAGGCATGTGCCATTAGGTTCAGTTAACTTTGTTTGTATTTTTTGCAGTGATAGAGTTTTGTCAGGTTGCCCAGGCTGGTCTTGAACTCCTGAGCTCAAGTGATCTGCCCACCCTGGCCTCCTGAAGTGCTGGGATTACTGGCATGAGCCACCCCGCCTGGCCACATAAGACTTTAAATCCTATAAACAAGTTGGCCTTTGGTGCAATCTGCTATGACTTTTCTGCTTCTTTTTAAGAGCTGATGTAGGCCAGATGCGGTAGCTCACTACTGTAATCCCCGCACTTTGCAAGGCTGAGGAGGGCGGATCACCTGAGGTCTGGAGTTCAAGACCAGCCTGGCCAACATGTTGAAACCCCATCTCTACTAAAAATACAAAACAAAACTAGCTGGGTGTGGTGGTGGGAAGCCTGTACACCCAAATACTTGGGAGGCTAAGGCAGGAGAATTGTTTGAACCTGGGGGATCGGGGGGTGCAGTGAGCCAAGATCACGCTGCTGCACTCCAGCCTGGGCAACAAGAGCAAAACTCCATCTTAAAAAAAAAAAGAGTTGATGTAACATGGGCTACACTGGCCTTGGCTCAACCTATTTGTGACAGCCCTGCAATGGGGTGACCTACCTTGCGGGTAACTAAATCACAGATGCTCCAGGGAGTCACATGCTTGCTCAGAAAGTTCTCTCAGGTTTTGGTGAGTGAAAGGAAAAAGACACTCAGTTTTTCCCATGAGTAAGAAAGCATATTGTAGGTTTGGAACTAGGGCAGAACTTAGAGCCTGAATAACCATCTGCCACTCTCCTGCCTGATGAGTTCCCTTCTCTCTAGCTTAGAAATCCCCAAGGAGCTGGAAAATAAACCCCTGTCTTGCCAACACTGTTTGTTTGGTACATGTTAATTTCCACCTTCACTCACTATGTTCCAACTGATTAATGAGGCTCTTTCATTTACTTCCCTGATGGTAACGCACACAAGAATCAAACAGCAAGGCAGTCAACAGAGAAAAGGAATTCACAAGGCCGGGTAGAGGTTTCCTGTCCTGAAGATCTCTTAGCCCAACCCTCTCCTACAATTCCACTTATAGTGAAACAGGCCCAAATAAGCTAAAACATGGGGCCCTGGCCACCACTGCACCCAGGAAACAATGTCTCAAAGGCACAAGCACTGGCCAGCCCTGGTGCTGAGCTGAAAATGTGAAGCTTACTGTTTGCAGAACATGGCACAAAGGTCTCCATGTGACCCTGACCACACTCTGGTAGGTTAAGCTGGGGGAAATGGAAATGAGAAGCTGAATGCCAGGATGAGGTCAGATGTGGTCCCATGAGAAATCCTAAACTCAATGCATATGTAGTTGAACTTCTTTATGTATTAGGTTGGTACGAAAATAACTGCAGATTTTGCAATTACTACCATTACTTTTGCACCAACCCAATATTATGGATGCTCCTGAGAAGTTCTAAGTAAATCACATTTTTGTCAATTGTGTGGTGAAATACATGAAAGAATTTTAACCAAGCCCATTTATAAAATTAGAAGGGAGGGGCTGGGTGCAGTGTCGCCTCTAATCCCAGCAATTTGGGAGGCTGAGGCAGGTGGATCACCTGAGGTCAGGAGTTTGAGACCAGCCTGGGCAACGTGGTGAAACCCTGTCTCTACTAAAAATACAAAAACAAGCCAGTCGTGGTGACGGACACCTGTAATCCCAGCTACTCAAGAGGCTGAGGTGGGAGAATTGCTTGAGCCAGGAGGCAGAGGTTGCAGTGAGCTGAGATCACACCACTGCACTCCAGCCTGGGCAACAAAGTCAGACAGACCCTGTCTCCAAAACAAAAACATCTACTCTCTTTGCAATTTCCAAGTGTACATATTAGTAACTAGAGTCATCATGCTGTACAACAGATCTTCTGAACTTAATTCATCCTGCTTATCTGAACTTTGTACCTTTGACCAATATCTCCCCACTCCCTCTTCCACCACCAGTAACCACTATTTTACTCTCTGTTTCTATGAGTTAGACTTTTTTGGATTCTACATGTAAGTGAGATGAGGCAGTATTTGTCTCTCTGTGCCTGGTTCATTTCACTTAGGATAAAGTCCTTCAGGTTCATCTATGTTGTAGAAAATGATGGAATTTTATTCTTGTCAATAGAGTTTTATTGGAACACAGCCACGTGCATTTGGTTACGTATTTTCTGAGGCTGCTTTCACACTATGACACCAGAGTTAAACAGTCACGACAGAGACCTTATGGCCCACAACGCCTAAAATATTTACTTTACAGAAAAAGTTGGCCAGGTGCAGTGTCTCATGCCTGTAATCCCAGCACTTTGGGAGGCTGAGGCAGGTGGATCGCTTAAGGTCAGGAGTTTCAGACCAGCCTGGCCAACATGGTGAAACCCCATCTCTATTAATAATACGAAATTACTACAGATGGGGTGCACGGTCATGGTGGTGCATGCCTATAATCTCAGCTACTCTGGAGACTGAGGCAGAAGAATTGCTTGAACCTGGGAGGCGGAAGTTGCAGTGAGCCAAGATCGCACCACTTCACTCCAGCCTGGGTGACAGAGTAAGACTCCATCTCCAAAAAAAAAAAGTTGTTGCCAACAGCTGGGTCTAAATGGCCAAATATAGGCTGACACTTGTTATTCTGGCAAAACAATGTGAATGTGACCATGAATGTCATTTCAATCGGCTGCCTCTCCACAGACTGTCCAGACCTGCCTGGCTCTGGCCCTGGTGCTGGCCCCCGAATTTGCCATCATGAGAAACAGCACTTAGGCAAGCTATGGGAAGAGGTTTAAGACAGCTTGGAACCACCAGTTACATTTGTTTTATTTCTTATAAAATCCTGATTTCTGTATTTGTTTTATTTATTTTGGTTTTTGAAGATACAGGGTCTCTCTCTGGCACCCAGGCTGGCGTGCAGTGGTGTGATCATAGCTCATCACAGCCTTGAACTCCAGGGCTCAAGCAATCCTTCCATCTCAGCCTCCTGAGTAGCTGGGACTACAGGCACATGCCACCACACCCAGCTAATTTTTTAATTTTTTACAGAGACAGGGTCTTGCTATGTTGCCCAAGTTAATCACTAATTCCTGGCCTCAAGCAATCCATCCCACCTCAGCATCCCAAAGTGCTGAGATTACAGGCATGTGGCACCACACCTGACCCTAATTCTGTATTTGAATTAAGGAATACACCTGTAGCTACTTTAGTCCAAAAGAATTAAAGCACATTTATTATTTCATTTTAATATCATAAATTTAATTTTTCTAGAAGGAGATACTAAAATCTCCATTTTATGAGTTATTAACTTTCCTGGGGTCACAAAATCAGGGGCAGAATTGGAACTGGAAATAAGATCTTGGGTATCCTGGCCTAATGCTCAACAAATACTCTTGGATTTGAGTTTACGAATGAATCAAGGGATGAGTTAATGTAAAGCAGGGAGATCATACTGTGGGAAAGGGCTGATGAGGCAAGACAGATTCATTGGCAGAATTTAGCTTCACTGAAGTTAAAATTTCTAAAAACTTTATTTCAAAAAGCAGTGCAATTATTTGGTTAATATCAATTATTTGCTCAATATCAAAAGCACCACATAATATGATTTTTAAAAAACATGTAACTACCCTAACTAGAATATAAATACCCCAAATTCTCTTTTAGAAGACTTTTAAAATAGCAATTGTAGGTGTGGTGTGGTGGCTAGGCCTTTAGGAGGCTAAGGTGGGAGAATCACTTGAGAACAGGAGTTCAGGCTGCAGTGACCTCTGATCATGCCACTGTACTCCAGCCTGGGTGACAGAGCAAGACCTTGTCTCTACATCCTAAAAAAAAAATTATTTTAAATTATAAAAATAATAGAGAAACATAAGAGCAATGTGAAAACGAGACAAATAAAGTAAATATTACCTATAATCCTAACACCACCATTGTAAACATTTCACAATAAATTTTTGTGTATTTACACGTCTTCTAAAAACAAATCTAGTATCACACTGCATATAAGGCTTTACAAACTGACCTTTTTTTTATGGTTTTACAAACTGCTTTTTTATTTTTATTTTTTTAAGACATAGGGTCTCACTGTCGCCCAGGCTGGAGTGCCCTAGTATGATCAGAGCTCCCTGCAGCCTCTAATTCCTGAGCTCAGGCAATCCTCCCATCTCAGCCTCCTGAGTAGCTAGGACCACAGGCACGTGCCACCATGCCAGGCTAATTAAAAAATTTTTTTTGTAGAAACAGGATCTTGCTATGTTGCCCAGGCTGCTCTAGAACTCCTGGCCTCAAATGATCCTCCCACCTCTGCCTCCCAAAATGCTGGGATTAAAGGTGTGAGCCACCTTACCTAGCCATAGCCTGTTTTTTTCAATAAGCCTCATACTGAAAATATTTCCTCAGAATATTGTTCTTCAAAATGTGTGATTTTGCCCAGTGCAATGGCTCATGCCTGTAATCCCAGCACTTTGGAAGGCCAAGGTGGGTGGATCCCTTAAGGCCAGGAGTTGAAGACCAGCCTAGGCAACATGGTGACATCTTGTCTCTACTAAAAATACCAAAAAATTGGCCAAGCACGGGGGCTGACGCCTGTAATCCCAACACTTTGGGAGGCTGAGGCAGGTGGATCACAAGGTCAGGAGATCGAGATCATCCTGGCCAACATAACCTGGCAGAGGTGGGTGGATCATCTGAGGTCAGGAGTTCGAGACCAACCTGGCCAACATGGTGAAACCCCGTCTCTACTAAAAACACAAAAATTAGCTGGGCGTGGTGGCTCACGCCTGTAATCCCAGCACTTTGGGAGGCCAAGGCGGGTGGATCACGGGGTCAAGAGATCGAGATCATCCTGGTCAACATGGTGAAACCCCGTCTCTACTAAAAATACAAAAAATTAGCTGGGCATGGTGGCGCGTGCCTGTAATCCCAGCTACTCAGGATGCTGAGGCAGAATTGCCTGAACCCAGGAGGCGGCGGTTGCGGTGAGCCGAGATCGCGCCATTGCACTCTAGCCTGGGTAACAAGAGTGAAACTCCGTCTCAAAAAAAAAAACAGTAACACTTCGCTCATTATGTTAAATAATAAATATGAAAAATGGGTTAATGCTCAAATATCTTTTTCCGTTTTCCTTAGTTAATAGTGAAAGGATATATTTACCTATAGTAATGTACATATTTGAATACAAGAGTTATTTTCAGGAAACTGACAGATCTTCCAGGTTGTGCTTTTTTAAAAAAGCAGACTATAAATTCACATAATAAATTTACTTATTTGTCAAGTCTAGAAATGAAGGAGCATCCCTTGAATTTCAAGTGGAAAATCAGTAAACAATGTATGACTTGGGCATTATCATTAAACTGACCACAGAAGGAACTGAAAACTGTGATTACAAACACATAACAAAATTTGATGGCTGCAAAAATATCATATGGAAATGCTACAATTTTCTTAACTATACTCTCATCCCTGAATTTCAAACTGTTTCCAATTTTCTTACTATACAACTAATTTCATGATAAAAATCAGTGTATATAAATAGATGACACCATTTCTGAGATTTCTAATAGCCAGAAGAACTTTTTTTTTTTTTTTTGAGATGGAGTCTCACTCTGTCACCCAGGCTGGAGGGCAGTGGCACAATCTTGGCTCACTGCAACCTCCGCCTCCTGGGTTGAAGCAATTCTCCTGCTTCAGCCTACTGAGTAGATGGAATTACAGGCACCCACCACCACTCCCGGCTAGTTTTTATATTTTTAGAAGAGACAAGGTTTCACCATGTTGCCTAGGCTGGTCTCGAACGCCTGACCTCAAGTGATCAGTCTGCCTCGGCCTCCCAAAGTGCTGAGATTACAGGCGTGAGCCACTGCACCCGGCCCAGAAGAACATTTTTCAGGTCCTTGATGTATTTTCCCTGGCTTCCTTCCAGAAATTGCACAATGTAACCCCCTCAACCCTAGTGGAATGCAGAGTACCCATCTCAGCAAACTCCTATCAGCATTTCCTCTTAACAAGGCAAGTTTCAGATCCAACTTATAAAAGCTTAAATCTAATATGTTATTTACAAAAAATGCTTAAAGCAAACTAAATAAGAGCCTCAAGGGCAAGGGCCATGTCTGATTTACCTCAGGACTCACAGCCCCTAACTCAGTGTCACGTAAACAAGCTATGCAACTCAGCCTGGCCAACACAGTGAAACCCCATCTATGCTAAAAATACAAAAAAATTAGCCAGCCGTGGTAGCGCGCACCTGTAGTCCCAGCTACTCAGGAGGCTGAGGCAGGAAAATCGCTTGAACCCAGGAGGCAGAGGTTGCAGTGAGCCGAGACTGCTCCACCGTATTCCAGCCTGGGTGACAGAGCAAGACTCCATCTCAAAAAAAAAAAAAAAAAAGAAAAGAAAGAGAAAAAGAAACTATGCAACCAAGGCTGGCTGAATGTATAAATGCAGACACAGAGTTGCCCTGGGACAAATGAAAACATACAGACACTGGGCCATCTGAATGGGAGCACACAGCATTCTGACACTGGGACTTGTCCACCCCAAAGAAAGAAAAACTAGTATCAGAAACTAAACTTGGCCAGGCACCATGACTTACACCTGTAATCCCAACTACTTGGGAAGCTGAGGCAGGAGGATCGCTTGAGGCCACGAGTTCAAGACCAGCTTAGGTGATACCCTGTCTCAACAAAAAATTTAAAAGTTGGCTGGGCATGGTGGCACACCTGTAGTACCAGCTACTCGGGTGGCTGGGGCAGGAGTATAGCTTGAGCCCAGCAGATTGAGGTTGTGGTGAGCCATGATTGAGTCACTGCACTCAAGCCTGGATGACAGAGCAAGATCCTATCTCTCTCTCTCTCAAAAAATAATAAAATAAACTTGGTTGATAACAAAAAGACAAACTTAAAAACGGGCAAAGGCTCTGAATAGACATTTATCCAAAGATATATACAAAGGACCAGGTAGCACCTGAAAAGATGCTCAGCTAGGCACAGTGATACAGGTATACAAAGATGCTCAGCTAGGCACATGCTCAGGTATACAAAGGACCAGGAAGCACCTGAAAAGATGCTCAGCTAGGCACAGTGACTCACCAGAGGTCAGCAGTTCAAGACCAGCCTGGCCAACACGGTGAAACCTCATCTCAACTAAAAATACAAAAATTAGCTAGGCGTGGTGGTGCGCGCCTGTAGTCCCAACTACTCAGGAGGCTGAGGCAGGAGAATCGCTTGAACCCAGGAAGCAGAGGTTGCAGTGAGCCAAGATGGCACCACTGTACTCCAGCCTGGGAGATAGAGCGAGACTGTTTCAAAAAATAAATAAAGAAAAAGTGACGATGGTGATGGATGCACAATTCTGTGGATAGACTAAAAGCCATTGTATTGTATAATCTAAATGAACAAACAGTGTGATATATAAATTACATCTCAATAAAGCTATGGGGAAAAAAGCCAACTTGGGGCTAACATAATCTTGACAGAACCAACTTTCACATATACAGAACTTGGGGCTCTGGAAACCCTGAACCATGTAGCCCTCTTCCCTCTCTCTGGTTCTTGGGCAGGGAGACAGCAAAAGAATGAGGAATCGTTTGGAAACACACCCTCCCAGTCCCCATCCTTTGAGGCCGGAGTATGAGAATACTTACAACTGCTCCTCCAGCGGCCAGGGGATCAGCTTAACAATGCAGTGTCCTTGAGACCAAGCGAACCAGGAGCCATCTGGGGAGAAGGCGACGCTCCAGGTCTCACAGCTGGACTTCCAATCAAACTGGTGGGGGCGCCCGGGCTTGAGTTCAGCCAGCAGCAGTGGTTCCTCTGGGGCAGGAGACAACATGCTTCAAATACACACCCTCTCACTCCCTGACCACCCAGACACAGGAAAGCCACTGTCTCCCCGTGGCAAAGAGCGACACTATGCATTCCCAGAGGGAGTTGTCACTTAAATGACCCAGGGCAATAAGAGTAGCCACAGGCCACATTCCACCATGGTGACTCAATCCTGGCACTCCCCACCGCTGGTTTGGTTAACTACGACTCACAGTAACCTTTGTGCCCGTGAACCCAGAGAATGGAGACCTCATTTTCCTATGAATACTTGAAGGGGAAGAAAGTGAAGAGATAGACAGATCAGGAATATGCAAGATGGTGCTGATTATGGGGCCAAAATAGCAAGGCCTTTCAATGCATTTCAGGTTTTTTCAAAAGAACATGCTGCTGGTCAAAGAAGGAATATGTGACATTCAAAGGCCCTCTCTCACTTGCCTGTATCCTCCCCATCATCAAGGCTAAAAACATGCAGCCCTTGCCCTCCTTTCTTTCACTCAGAGGTATGGATTCCATCTCCCCATTTCTCTCGCTTCCTCGGTCCGGGGTTAAACCTTCATCTTATCCTACACAGATCTTTTGCTACGTTCTCCTGATGGGTCTTCCTACCCCTAGAAACGCTGCTAAAGCTGAAATACACATCCCATCACATCATTTCTTTCAAATACATTCGAAAGCTCCCACCTACCTACATCATAAAGGCAACTGAGCCCAGGCCTTCCACCCCATATCATCTGGCCTAGTCCATCAGTCTAGTCTCCTTCCCTTGTCCCCTCCCAGCAGGCCACACTTTGGCCACAAAATCTCCTTGACATGCAAGTAACTTATTTACTCACACCTGGACCCATTTTTTGCTTTTGAGAAACTCCATCTTCTCAAAGTAACAGAAAAGAAAAAAATAATAATCCCACCTAGATTCACAACTAAGAAGCATACCCTAATCTCACACTGTCAAAGCAGAAATAAGTCACACCTTGTTTATTTCATTCTCTCTTATGTAACCAATTTCCCTCCTTATGCACCTTGTTCCAACACCAACATCATTTCATCTTTGTTTCTCCCAAAACCTTGCACAGGATCTTCTGAAAGAGTAGGCACCAGATTGGAGCTTCTTCATTGACTGATCCACAGTTCCCAGTTCAGTTCTCTACTCTAACGGAAGATTGTCAATGGCTGATGAAGCTCCTAAGTTAAAGGCCTTCACAATGAATTTTTTTACTATTATGACTGTGATGCTTAGTAATACGAAAACTGGCTTCCAGGCCAGATTACTGGCTCACACCTGTAATCCCAGCACTTTGGCAGGCCGAGGCAGGTGGATCACCTGAGGTCAGGAGTTCGAGACCAGCCTGGCCAACATGGTGAAACCCTGTCTCTACTAAATATAGAAAAATTAGCCAGGTGTGGTGGCGTGCACCTGTAATCCCAGCTACCCAGGAGGCTGAGGCAGGACAATCACTTGAATCCAGGAGGCGGAGGTTGCAGTGAGCTAAGAATGCGCCACTGTACTCCAGCTGGAGTACGGGGGAAAAAAAACTGGCTTCCATCCTGAATGAGGTCACTTCCTGATGTGAGCATTCCATACCAGGAATGTGGAATGTGGAAGACTTTGACCCTGGCTATTACCAGATAGATACTCATTTTTAAAGCCCATTATTTCACATAAGACAGATCTTTAGACATCTTACATTTTGACCTCACTGAAATCAGGATGTATCTTATAATCAATGACTTTTCAGAGTTAAATAGGTAGTACTTTTTTCTCAGTGATACACAATGATAATACAATCCATGGTATCTTGGATTCAATAAAACAAATGGCAGAGATACATATGTGTATATTTATAAAATATTTTTGCCAGGTGCAAGGGCTCACATCTGTAATCCCAGCACTTTGGAAGGCCAACGCAGGTGGATCACTTGAGGACAGGAGTTTGAGACCAGCCTGGCAAACATGGTGAAACCATGTTTCTACTAGAAATACAAAAAAAAAAAAAAAAAATTAGCCAGGCATTGTGGCAGGTACCTGTAGTCCCAGCTACTGAGGAGGCTAAGGCAAGAGAAGCACTTGAACTGGGAGGCGGAGGCTGCAGTGAACCGAGATCGCACCACTGCACTCTAGCCTGGGTAACAGAGCAAGACTCTGTCTCTAGTAAACGCATTCTAGTATATGCATTTATAGGAAAATACATAGGTATATCTTGTTATATAAAAAGGTGTGTTGCTGAAACTTCTGTCTTTAAATAGAATTTTAATAATTATCAAGCTTTTGCAAAGAGAATATTCTCAGAGGTTCTATGTGTAAATCTAGGTTTTAAAATATTAGGTCTGGCCAGGCACAGTGGCTCACGCCTGTAATCCTAGCACTTCAGTAGGCTGAGATGGGACAATCACTTGAGGCTAGGAGTTCAAGACCAGCTAGTCAACATAGTAAGACCCTATCTCTTTAAAAATATATATATATTAAAATATATATATATATAATCTCCTGAAGTAAGGACTTCAAGCCAGCCTGGCCAACATGGTGGCTCCGTTTCTACTACAAATACACACACACACACATACACATACACATACACACATGTGTAAATCATCCTAGAAATCAACAACATCAACAACTCGAGGCTGAGAAACCCAGATACAGTCAAATATTAAATGACACTGACTGATCTAGAGAAACATTTGCCAAAGATCTGGATGGCCTAGGGTGGTGGCTCACGCCTGTAATCCCAGCACACTGGGAGGCAGAGGTGGAAAGATAAGGATTGCTTGAGACCAGGTGTTCCAGATCAAATGACCAGGATGAAAATTTTTTTTTTCCATCCTGACAATATTCACAGTTGGTTCACTTTCTCTACATTATCTTTTTTTTTTTTTTTTTTTGAGATGGAGTCTTGTTTTGTCACCCAGGCTGGACTGCAATGGCACAATCTCGGCTCACTGCAACCTCCGCCTCCCGGGTTCAAGCAATTCTTGTGCCTCAGCCTCCCGAGAAGCTGGGATTACAAGCATGCACCACCACACCCAGATAATTCTTGTATTTTTAGTAGAGACAGGTTTTTACCATGTTGGCCAGGCTGGTCTCAAACTCCTGGCCTCAAGCAATCCACCTACTTGGCTTCCCAAAGCACTGGGATTACAGGCATGAGCCACCATGCCTGGCCTTTTTGTTTTTTTCAATTTCCCAAACCAAATCCATTAGCAAGTTCTACCAAGTCTGTTTCCAAAGGACTTGCTAAGAGCCAGGCACAATGGCTCACATCTGTGATCCCATAATCCCAGCAATTTGGGAGGCCAAGGCAGGTGGATCACCTGAGGTCAGGGGTTCGAGACCAGCCTGGCCAAGATGGTGAAACCCTGTCTCTACTAAAAACACAAGAAAACTAGCTGGGCGTGTTGGTGCACACCTGTAGTCCCAGCTACTTGGGAGGCTGAGGCAGGAGAATTGCTTGAACCAGAGAGGTGAAGGTTGCAGTGAGCCAAGATAGCGCCACTGAACTCTAGGCTGGGGGACAGAGACTCTGACGACAAAAAAAAAAACTTGCCAAATCTAACCCCGCTCCATCTCTATTCTCATCTATGCAACATCATCTCCTGCCTGGCCCAGTAGGCAACCTTCCAGCTGCTCTCCCTGCTTCCCCTCTGGCCCCGCACCATCAGTTCTCCTTGTCTCCAGAGTGATCAGTTTCAAACACTGTTAGAATAAAACCCTACCTCCACACCCTGCCCTCGAAATCCAGCATCATCTGAACCTCCCTGAGCTTGTACTTCTCCTCTCCCTGCCCCTGGCTCCAACACATTGGCCTTCTCTCTACCCTCTGCCAATACTCAGTTAGTTCTGACCGTAGGCCTATGCACCAACCATTCCCTTTACCTAGGAGCCTCTCCTCGGCTGGCACCTACCCTTATTCAGGTCTGGCTCAAATGACAACTGCTTGGAGAGCTCTTCTGAACCCTAGTCCATCTCCTTCACAACCCCTCACTTTATTTTTTTTACAACCCTATCACCATTTGATTGCCATCTGTCTCCCCTCTACAAGGACATCAATGCCTGGGAGCAGGGACCTTGTATATTTTTCCCTAGAGCTGGCAGAGTTCCTGGTGGAGGGCAGGCAGTGAGTAAATATTTGTCTAATAAATACACATGGTATAACTCTTTAAACAGAAAAGTAAAATAAAGCTGGGCGGGCATGGTGGCTCACGCTTGTACTCCCAGCACTTTGGGAGGCCAAGGCAGGTGGATCACTTGAGGCCAGGAGTTCGAGACCAGCCTGGCCAACATGGTGAAACCCTGTCTCTACTTAAAATACAAAAATTAGCTGGGAGTGGTGGCACGTACCTGTAATCCCAGCTACTCAGGAGGCTGAGGCAGGAGAATTGCTTGAACCTAAAAGGTGCAGGTTGCAGTGAGCTGAAATCGAGCCACTGCACTCCAGCCTGGGTGACAGAGCGAGACTCTCTTAAAAAAATAAAGCCCCTTAAACTATGATAGTGCTTATGCCAAACATTTCACATGAAATGCTGCTTAAACACAAGCCCTACCCAGAACTCACACTCTATTTCTGTGATTTAGGGATTTAATCTCTTGCTATTTCAGGTTCAGGAATCCAGGAGCTAAAAGAAGAACAAACCCAGTGACTCCTGTCTCTTAGAGTCTGGGCCCAAACTAAACTTGGCTACAGGGAGAGAAAGCCCTAATTAGTGCAGAACTTAAAAACAAACAAACAAAAACAGAGCTGGGGATGGCGGATCTAGCTTCATCTGGTATGGTACTTGCAGTGACCCTTCTCAGTGAAAAGGCCTATGAATCAGGGTTTCTCTGTTTTCTCCTTCTGTCTCACTCTGCCGCCCAGGCTGGAGTGCAGTGGTGCGATCTCGGCTCACTGCAACCTCTGCCTCCCAGGTTCAAGCGATTCTCCTGCCTCAGCCTCCCGAATAGCTGAGATTATAGCCATGCACCACCACACTAGGCTACTTTTTTGCATTTTTAGTAGAGATGAGGTTTCACCATGTTGGCCAGGCTGGTCTCGAACTCCTAACCTTAGGTGATGCGCCTGCTTCTGCCTCCCAAAGTGCTGGGATTACAGGCACGAGTCACCATGTCTGGCCTCTTCTTTTTTAAAATATATTAAAATCGTATATATTATGGCATATAACATGTTTTGATATATGTATACATTGTGGAATAGCTCAGCCAAGCTCATTACCATATATGCATTACCTCACATACTTATTTTTGTGTGGTGAGAACACTTAAAATCTACTCTTAGCAAATTTCAAGTATATCTCATATATACCTATATATATAGTTGGGGGTGGGTTATTTTTGGGTTTTGGTCATTTTTGAAAGAGTCTTATGCCGTCACCCAGGCTGGGGTGCAGTGGCTTGATCACAGCTCACTGCAGCCTCAACCTCCCACCCAGGTTCAGGTGCTCCTCCCGCCTCAGCCTCCCATGTATCTGGGACTACAGGGGCATACCACCAGACTCAGTTCATTTTCCTTTTTTTTTACTTAAATTTTTAGTAGAGATGGGGTCTTGCTATGTTGACCAAGTTGGTTTTGATCTCCTGAGCTCAAGCAATCCTCCAGCAGGCATGAGCCATCGCACCTGGCCCTGGATCAGAGTTTTCTAGTTAAACAATAGGATGTGTTTGGACAATCAGGCTGAATGGAAAGATTATTTATTATAAGCCTCTTCTAGGCGAGGCAGTTAGCCTGAACAGAGATGAAAGCTACGACCCCAGCCAGCAGGAAGCTAGGTGGCTTTTCCTGTCTCAGGATGTGTACATTAGATATTCCACCGGCCCCAAAAGCTTTCCTCAGTTGCTCCATCTTATCATTCAGGGATTGGTCCTCATGTCAGAGACCATCCTGGCCTCACTATCAAAAGTGACCATTCACTTTCCTTTTTTTTTTTTCTTGAGACAGGGTCTCACTCTGTTGCCCAGGCTGGAATGCAGTGGCACAATCATGGCTCACTGCAACTTCGACCTCCCCAGGCTCAGATGATCCTCCCAGCTCAGCCTCCCCAGTAGCTGGGACTATAGGTGCCTTCCACCATGTAGGCACCTATAGTTCTGTATTTTTTGTAGAGATGGGGTTTCATCATGCTGCCCAGACTGGTCTCAAACTCCTGGGCTCAAACGATCTACCCAAGTTGGCCTCCCAGAGTGCTGAGACTATAGGCGTGGGCCATGGCACCCAGCACCATTCACTTTCCTTTAAACATTTGATTTTCTTTATAATATTCCCTTAGATATTTTCTTTTCCTTTCTTTCCTTTCTTTCTTTTTTGAAATGGAGTTTTGCTCTTATTGCCCAGGCTGGAGTGATCTCGGCTCACTGCAACCTCCACCTCCTGGGTGCAAGTGATTCTCCTGAGTAGCTGGGATTACAGGCATATGCCAACACCCCTGGTTAATTTTGTATTTTAGTAGAGATGGCATTTCATTATGTTGGTGAGGCTGACCTCAAGTGATCTGCCCACCTCAGCTTCCCAAAGTGCTGGGATTACAGGGGTGAGCCTCCCCAGCGCACTTGATCGAAATTTTCTTGATTCTGTCCTTTTTAAGTATTTATTATCTATCTCTTCCTCAACCCACACAGACTTGCCCATTCACTGCTATTGGGCTATGCTGTCTAAGAGGGAAATCACATGTGATTACCAACCACTTGAAATGTGGCAAGTCAGAATTAAGATAGACTGTAAGTATAAAATACACAACACATCTTGAACACAACAAAACCTAAAACAAAAGAAAACCTTGAACATTGGCCAGGCGTGGTGGCTCGCACCTGTAATCCCAGCACTTTGGGAGGCTGAGGCAGGTGGATCACAAGATCAGGAGTTCACGACCAGCCTGGCCGAGATGGTGAAACCCTGTCTCTACTAAAAATACAAAATTTAGCCAGGTGTGGTGGCAGGCACCTGTAACCCCAGCTAATCGGGAGGCTGAATTGCTTGAACCCAGGAGACAGCGGTTGCAGTGAGCTGAAATCACACCACTGCACTCCAGCCTGACAGCGAGACTCCATCTCAAAAAAAAAATGTAAAACATTACAATTTCTTTATTACATGTAAAAGTAATATTTTAGATATGTTGGATTGAAAAAAGAGTTTTAAAATTGTCACCTATTGTCACCTAGTTCATTTTTCTTTTAATGTGGCTACTTGAACATTTTAAATTACATATGTGGCTCACATTAAACTGGTTGATCAGCGCTGGCCTAGAGGGTGCCTGGCACATAGCAGACACTCAATAAATATTTGTTGAATGAATAAATGCATTCTAACCATTGCTTTGAAGATTTCAACTGTTTCCCCTTGTATTTCCTTTACAATGGGCTTTATTCCATTTGAAAAGAAGTTTAACTCTGGCCTTTTTTGTACAGTAACTTGGCAGCTCTCAACAGCCCTGCCCAAACTCTCAAAACGAAGTTGTCAATCTTCAGGAAAACCCCAGAACTAGAAACAGATTTCTGTTAAAAAGGGAGGCTACAGATTGCTTTCAGATTGAACTGTAAAGAGGCAATGGAAATGAAACGGAAGCTATAAAAAGATTCACATAGGATCCACACAAACAGTAGGAGCCCTTTTAAAAAGAATTCTATGGGTAACACACTCACTGAAAAGAAAGCCCTTATCTAGATGGGAAGGGGAGAGAGCTGCCTTTAACTCAATGCCTGACTTCAGCAAACAAAGAAATGTCATTTCCTAAATTAAAAAGTAACACCACCCCAGGGAATACCCAGATTTCAACCTTCCCACCCACAACAACAAGCCATCAGCAATCAGAATCCTCCAGACCAGGATGAAGCTTGAACTTGGCTGCAACATTACAATGAGGTTCTGGAACAAATTCTGAGCCCTAGGCCTTAACCCCTTTCTGAAAATTTCTCCTAAGGAAACTACTTTTAAACTCGGGTCCTTTCAAGAGCTGAAACTCCAGGAGTCAATTCTAAATCTATTCCAAGTTTCTATGCAGGTGGGGTTCCGAGGAAGGTCGTTAGAGGGGAGAAGGCCAAGGCGTGCGTGCGTCTTGAGGATTTTCCCCTTGCATAAGAGACACATCTTTCCTACTAAGATTTTATGTTCATCTGGGTTGGCCTGAGGTATATCCAATATCCTCTGACTTCCACGCTGTCTTCCGATGGGGATGGCATTTAAAAAGAACAGAGCCAAGGTCCTCACCTATCAGTGTATCCTAAACTTGCCAGATCATACAGTTCACCAGGAATTAGCATCTCCAGCCCCGCCCCACCTCCACTGAATTAGTCTCCAGTGAGAGAGGCTGGAAATAGATTGTTTCAACTGGGAACCCAGACCCCATTTTTACCCTAAGCTCCCAACCACCCTCCGAGGCAGGTACTAGAATTATCCCATTTTGCAGATACAAAACTGAGATGTGGGCGGCGGTGGTTCAGTGGCTCGTCCACTGTCACGGTCACACAGCTTGTGAAGGGCAGAGGTGACCCACATCCAGACCTGCGAGTGCGTCCCCGGCACCAGGGTACCCAGGGGCACCTACCCCCTTGGGGATCTCCGTTTTAGGGCTTGGTGCCCCCCACCCCGAGTCCCACCCGGGAGCCCCCTCTCTCCCGGTCGGGGGATCTCGTCCCGCAGAAACCCGATCTTCCCGATCCTGTCGCCGGCGGGAGTCGGGGTGGCGGCCGCTGACAGCGAAAGTGAAACAAAGCTGGGCGCCGGGCGCGCACCCCCGCCAGACCGGCGCGGACCTTCCAGGCCGGACGCCCCCGCCGCATCCAGCCCCCGCCCCTCCGAGCCCGCTCCGCGGTCGCCTCTCCCCTCCCCGGGAAGAACAGGCCTGGGCCCGGCCGGGCGGGAACGAGCGCGCCCGACCCCACTCACCTCCGGCCTCCATGGAGGACGCGCGCGGCCCCCGCGGCAGGCGGCGGGCGCCTCAGCCCCCCGGGCCGCGGGCCCTCATGCCGCCCCCGCGCCGCCCGCCCCGGCCCGGCCGCCGCCGCCCGGAGAGGCCATCAGCTGCTTCCCGTCACATGGCGGTGGGCGCGGGCGGGGACGCGCGGGGGCGGGGCGCAGGGGAAACGGCGGGCGGGGGGGGCGGGAACGGGATAAAAACGAGGGGGGGTGCAGCTGAGGGAAAAGATGAAAAATCGGGGGGGCGGTACGCTGACGGGATAAAAGCCGAGGGGTTGCTGAGGGGAAACGGGGGCGGGGAAGACGCGCGAACCTGATGAAAATGGGGCGGGGGCGGGGGGAGCTGAGCGGAAACGGGGTGGGTCGCGAACAGGATAAAAGCCAGCGGTTGTACGGGGTCGTGAGGGGAGGCAGCGCTGGATAAAAACGGGGAAGGGAGGGTGGTGAACAGGATTGAGGGAAACCGGGGAAAGGGGTAGACATAAACCCGAGTCGGGGAAGCCGGGCTCAGGGGAAAAGGCGGTGTTGGAGAGGGGTAGAGCAGGCTGAGGGAAAAACCAAGCGTAGAGAGCGGGGGACTGACGGCGGTGGGGGAAGGGGAACCAAAGGGGCTGAAGCGAAGTCAAGGGGAGGGGCAGGTAAAGATGGGGCTTTGCGAAGCCCGATGAAGGGGGAACGGGTAAAAATGGGGGCGGGAGAAACAGGGTGGAGGAACCCTGGCCGAGGAGAAACCTGGGGGAGATCTGGGCTTAGGGGAAAATGGGGAGGGAGTTGGGGGGTGGAAGGAAGGTGTAATAACCGGGTGCTGGGGGTCGGGGGAGGTTATGAGTAAGAATGGGGGGGAACGGCGAGGGTCAGGGGTAGGGTAAAACGACGGGGGCTGTTGAACGGCTCCGGTAATGGGAGGGGAAGTGAGGAGAAAACGGGGCGTGAGGGGGAGAGGAGGGCAGGGTGAAACTGGAGCAGGGGTGGGAACGACGTTAAAAACGGGGCATGCGGCGATTCGGAAGAAGACTGTCCTAGCTGCCTACTGCGACAGCCTTGTCTGTCCCTGTTCCCCTGAGAAGCCTGCTCTGCTCGTCTACCTGCATGGCCTCCAGAAATGGCTGGCTTCGTTCAGACGCCCCCTTTCTGACATTCCAGGGCCAAGGCAGGAGTCATCACGGAGACTTTTCATGCCTGAAAGACCCCATTTCTTAGTTGTTCCGGTCCCCCGTCATGTCAGTGGCCTGGGGATTTCTTCCTGAGCTGAGCTCATTGTCCCCAAAATGCCTCCCCGTACCCCACACTGGAGGGCTTCCCTTTTCTGCTCTGGGCCCAAGCTCTTCCCGCTGTTCTTAGTGTCAACTTCATTCAAGTCACCCTTCCGCCTCTCCTTCCTTTCTCCCCGCCTTTCTTCACTTGCCTTCCAGTGCCCTCTCCATTTCCCGGTCACTGGTCGCAGAGCTCCGGATCGCAGTGGTTCCATTTTAAACTTCTTTGGTTTCTAACGCAACCTATTTTCTACGGTAACTCAGGTTCCTGGTTCCCATGTTCTTTTCCACCATGGTCCCTCCATTTTAATGTTTTTGTTATTTTAACCCAGGCCCCTGTTTTATGAGCCCTGGGTACGTCCTTCTTGTGACCCTTACTTCCTGTGTCCCGTCTGGCCTCCTAACCCTGTTCACCCCTCTTGGCCGGTTTTTTTCCTTTTTTTTTTAGGACCCGCCAGTTTCTTGATCTCCCCCTTTTCTCTGGCTACCTGTTCTTTTCTCGCCGCCCATTTTAACTTCAGCATGCCACATTCTCACCCTTCATTTTCCACTGGATATTTCATTTTCTGTTTCTCAATTTTAAAAAAAAACGGCCCAGCCCACCCCTTTCTCTGGGCCTCCACTTTTATCCCGGCACCAGTGTCGGCCTCCTCCACCTCTGCTCTCTTTTAATCGCTAATTTCCCACCTCCTGAAGACCCCCGTCTTATTGTCCAGCCTCCCCCCTCCCATTTTTCCCTTCTCCAATTTTCTGAGTCTCCATTTTTTGTCTCCCAATTCCTTCGATTCCTGGAGTCTTCCAGGCCTCCTTTTTATTTACACGTCATGGAAAAAAATAAAAGGGTAAGGAGGCAGGGCGCGGTGGCTCACGCCTGTAATCCCAGCACTTTGAGAGACTGAGGCAGGTGGATCACCTGAGGTGGAGACTTGGACCAGCCTTGCCAACATGGCGAAACCCTGTCTCTATAAAAATTAGCTGGTGGTTGCGGGTGCCTGTGATCCCAGCTACTTGGGAGGCTGAGGCAGGACAATCACTTGAAGCCGGGTTGCAGTGAGCCGAGATCATGCCGTTGCACTACAGTCTGGGCAATAGAGCAAAACTAGATCTCAAAAAAAAGGGAGAGGGGCAGGGGGGCGGGCAAGGGAAGAATATTGTTGACAGTATTTAAAAAGCGGGTAAAAAAAAAAAAAAACTTTGGCAAGCTCGTTTTTCAAAGTCTTTTCAGTTTACTAATCAGGTCTCAAGATCACAAAAGCACTTATTTAAAAATAGCTTTATTCCATTATCTTTGTTAAAAAATGCATATGATAACCTCAGAACTAATTTCTCCCAACTCCCACCATATCTTAAAATGTAAATAATGGAGAAGGAGCTGCCTGTTTTTCTTTGTAGCAGTTCCTGGCCAGTCCCAATGTGACAAATATCGGTTGGCACTTATTGCATCATAATACATTTTACCTAGTAAGGATGTTTCTAAGTCTCAGTGCATGGGTTATTGCAATTTTCCATCCTGTGTTTTCCGGTGGCAATTACAGGCCTTGTATGTGCTTGTGAGAATTGGAGCTAATATCAAAGCCACAGAATTGTGGAGCCCCCCTCTGGGGTCCCCACCAGGTTTTGAGAGAAAAAAAGTCAGTTGCAATGGACCTGAAGTGTCTGTCTTCCTGGTTCTGATAAATAGATCTCAAGGTCTCTAAGTTACAGTACATGCAGATAAGATTTTTTTTAAAGCACAATGTAACAACTTGGACTTTACTATACCAACTGTAATCCATTGTCCCCATGCTTGTGGACTTGGGCATGGATCGTCTTAAAAGCAGTCCTAATTCTTCAAAGATCCTTAAAACTTGAAGACCTGGGCTTTATCTGACCCAGGATATTAAGGTACACACAGGACTCAGATATGTGACAGCAGTCACAGCTCAGCTGGTTAAAGGTTTATAGTGTTCAGCACCAGGACCTTGCAGCTCCCATTTGGTAGTGGAAAAACCCTCAAATATTTCCTATCAACAGATGTGTGTGCAAGAGAAGAGGAAGTTATGGAAAATATCCCAGTGATCTTACAAAACATTCTCTGTGTTCCCAGCTAGGATTTTTTCCCCCCTCAACAGTTTTTGTGTTTTCTTTTTTTAATCTTGTGGCCTCTGAATAGTAGACTCTTCAGTTCTGGAATTTGAATGCCAACGACCCTAAAGGAGAGACTCACTCAGCATTCAGAGACTTCAGAAGCCAGCTGAGTATCTCATTCTAAAATGATACTTACACTTTTGAGACTGGTTAAGTATGTGGGGTCGTTTGCAGCAAAAGACAAAAAGCAAAAACCTAGTAGAACTGCAATTCACAGCTATTCCTGCGAGGTAAACATTGCAGCCCACTCCTGAGCTCCCCAATGTCCTGAGCAGGGGACAGGGCATCCTTCTAGTGATTTGCTTAGTTCAGTCCCTTCATCCAAGAAAACAGATCTTCCCCAACCACACCTGCAGGGTTACTTAAGACAACCAGCTTCTCATTTTAGAGTCCCAGTTCCTAGAACTGGAGAAAGGAAGTTCCCCTTTAAGCCCTAGTCTTGCCCACTAGAGCAGATACGCAACATTAAAGAGTGCTAATTCAAGTCAGATTTCCATATTTAGCAAACATCCATTGCACCCTTATAAGGTCCCTGACTTTAAGAAATTTAGATGAAATCACAAAACATAAATCTCAAAACTATACAAGGATCTACTGGAAACATCAGCAGCCTAAACTCATCACGTTACTTTCATTCCAAATTTAGTGTTATTGATCAGTGTACCCTCAGAATATCCTTAAGAAGCAGGAAGGAAACAAGTTTTCCTCTTCCTATTTCCCAGATAAACAGTCCAGATGAGCTGGTTTGCCCAAGCAGTTCTTATCACCAGATACTCCATTATGGAATATGCCTCCTGCCTTCTTTCAAAGCAACAGGAGAAATGAAGCATAGGAAAGTCTGCAAGCCAATAGTGTATCACCTGGGAGGCTTTTATATAAATATGAAGCTCTGCAAAATGTGAGGTTATAATGAAAAGCACTTCCTATTACCAGTTCCCTAACTCTTTTTAAAACAATTCTATCTCCAGGGAAATAAAAATGGTTAAGACAGTGCTCTGATTTGCTTAGTTTAGTCCCTTCATCCAAGAAAACAGACTTTCCCCAACCACCCCTGCAGGGTTACTGCAGACAACCAGCTTCTCATTTTAGAGTCCCAGTTCCTAGAATTGGAGAAAGGAAGTTCCCCTTTAAGCCCTAGGTCTTCCTCACTAGAGCAGATACGCAACATTAAAGAGTGCTAATTCAAGTCAGATTTTCGTATTTAGCAGGTGATCTTACAAAGATGTTTTTCAATAAATGGAAGGAAAGATGTGTGTGCTTGGTTTTGTTTTTTGCTGAGGCCCAAACATTGCCAGTGCAAGCCCCCCGCCAGGAGTGCAGGTCGAGTCAAAGCTGAATGAAGAGCTCATCTTCAATGTAGCTTTCCAAGCTTTCAGAACAAGAAACAATAGGTGAGCAATTTCCTCGCCTATTTTTACAGGTGAGGAAATCGAGGCCAAGAGAGAGGTAAAGAATCGTGCCCTAGCCCTTGAAAGAAGGAAGCAGCAGCGCCCAGATTCAACTTCAGGTGTTTCTAACTCCAAAGCCTAAAGCAAACTGCCTTCCTCTGATTGGTTATGGTAGCTGAAACTTAACCTGTTCCAGGGATCAACTATTTGCCTGGTTTCTTGGTCATGAGCTCACCCGAGCAGTGATAAAGGAAGTTTCCCTATCACTCCCTTTTGTGGCTGGGGTAAGCTGGTTACAAACCTTTAATAGTGACAAAGGAAGACAGGGCACAGTGGACACACCTGTAATCCCAGCACTTTGGGAGGCCAAGGCAGGCAGATCACAAGGTCAGGAGTTTAAGAGCAGCCTGGCCAACATAGTGAAACCCTGTCTCTACTTAAAAATGCAAATACATTAACCGAGCATGGTGGTGTGCACCTATCGTCCCAGCTACTCAGGAGACTGAGGCAGGAAAATCACTTGAACCCAGGAGGCGGAGATTGTAGGTGAGCCAAGATCACGCCACTGCACTCCAGCCTGGGCAAAAGAGCGAGACTTCGTCTCAAAAAAAGAAAGAAAAAACAATAGCGGCAAAAGGCACCAAGACTCAGTGCTTCCCTTACCCCTGCTCCCTCCAAATCAGCATCTGTCACAGTAGATCAACCTGGGTAAAGCCAGGATTCACAGCAGAAGTGGCACCTCAGAGAGCAACGCAGCCTTCCTTCTCAAAGCTTTTAAACACCGTTAGGAATACTCAGAGCAAACCAAACCAAACCAGTGTTTTTCAATAAATGGAAGGAAAGACGTGTGTGCTTGGTTTTTTGCTGAGACCCGAACGTTGCTAGTGCAAGCCCCCCCGTCAGGGGTATAGGTCAAGTCAAAGCTGAATGAAGAGCTCATCTTCAATGTAGCTTTCCAAGCTTTCAGAACAAGACAACCATGGAGCATCCTCTTCTTCAGACTGGTCTGTCTTCTTCTTGAACAATGTCACTTTGCTCCTCACTGCTGTCATCTGCACAGGGAGAAATAAACCCAATGCTTGGTAATCAGAATGTGTTTCTATTTCCACCATCAGTCATCAATCAGGGATTTCTAGTCCTTTCCTGGTGAGCTACAGAATGGGATCTCATGGGCAAGGTGTGTTTTCCCCTTTTCACCTGTTTTCTGCATTTAAAACCTCTAGGCATGCTTCATACTGACCACCCTTCATGTCCTCGACTCAGGCCCCTGCCCTCACCTGAAACACCTTCTCTCCTTTCTGCTTATTCCAACTCAACTGTCCTTAAAGCCTTGCTTCATGTCCATCTCTTCCATAAAGCTTCCCCTGACCAGTGCACCCCTCCAGGCTCTAATCCTTGGCTGAGGTCCCATAATTTTTGGTGCAGTGGCACAATCTCAGTTCACTGCAGCCTCAACTTCCCAAGCTCAGGTGATTCTCCGACCTCAGCCTCCCAAGTAGCTGGGACTACAGATGCATGCCACCACACCCAGCTAATTCTTTGTATTCTTAGTAGAGACGGGTTTTGCCATGTTGCCCAGGCTGGTTTCGAACTCCTGGGCTCCAGTGATCCTCCCCTTTGGCCTCCCAAAGCGCTGGGATTATAGACATGAATCACTGCACCTATAATTTTTTTTTTTCTTTTTTGAGAGGGAGTTTCACTCTTGTTGCCCAGGCTGGAGTGCAATGGTGCGATCTTGGCTCACCACAACCTCTGCCTCCTGGGTTCAAGTGATTCTCCTGCCTCAGCCTCCCGAGTAGTTAGGATTACAGACGTGCCACCAGGCCTGGCTAATTTTGTATTTTTAGTAGAGATAGGGTTTCTCCATGTTGATCAGGTTGGTCTCGAACTTCTGACCTCAGGTGATCCGCCTGCCTCAGCCTCCCAAAGTGCTAGGATTACAGGCATGAGCCACCACACCCAGCAGCACCTATAATTTTTAAATGTATGGTCCATCAGGCAATTAATCAAATATCTTCCAGCAACAGCTTCTCTACTGCTCTCTCAAAGTGTTGGTTCAGTCTTGCTCCTGTTTCCATTTCCCCTGCAGGTTTGAGTTTGTTCACCTGAATTGGTCTTGTAAAGCTCCCTGTCTGGAGACACTACCTGTCTCACTTTTCTTCTCCCACAATAACAATATTGTGCCTACCCTGGAGCAGGACCTTGATAAATGTTTGTCAGTTTTTGTGTTGGTAGTAGATAGTAGTCTCAGGTTCTACACTAAAGTTTAGCTATCTTCCCCAGCCTTAGAAAACCAAACTCACCCCTTAGAGATTTCCTACTGGGAAGCTCACTGCAGCAGTTCAGAGGTTTGTGGGATTTTTTTTTTTTTTTTTTTTTGAGACAGGTTTCCACTGCTGCCCAGACTGGAGTGCAGTGGCACAATCATAGGTCCCTGCAGCCTGGACCTCCTACACTCAAGCGATCCTCCAGCCTCAGCTCCCAAGTAGCTGGGATCACAGATGCACATCACCACGCCCAGCTAATTTTTCTTTCTTTTCTTTTCTTTTTTTTGTAGAGACAGAGTCTTGCTATGTTGCCCAGGCTAGACTCAAACTTGTGGGCTCAAGCGATCTTCCTGCCTTGACCTCCCAAAGTGCTGAGATTACAGGTTTGAGCCACCATGCCTAGCTCAGAGGTTTTTTTTGTTTTCTGTTTGTTTAAGGAAAAAGAGCTTACCTTGTAGATCCTGGAATCCACTTCCCATCTGTTCTATGTTCCCATTCACCAAGGCGGTCACTCTATGAATGTGGTTCTGCTTGGGTATTTCTTTTGGGAACTCCTCTCTCTCATGTGCTCCTTCCTCCTCTTCTGCTGCAGCATCTTCCTCCTCCTCCTCCTCTTCCTCTTCTGAATCCACCAAAACCATGACATCATCCATGTTTTGGCCCCTAATTACCAAAGGGGGAAGAATAAAAAGATTTCCTATTTTTCCCAACTTCAGCCCTCACTGAATAGGAAACACTAGATTCTTTGCAACCCCATTAGCAATATGGAAACTTCCTCATGCACTCAGCTGGATGAAGTCATGAGATGATGGTGTGGTTGTAACCGCAGAGGGAGATGCTGCCACAAATTGCTTCAGATGATCTTATCTCATGCTGGGTTTGTTTTATTACTCCTTCCCTGCTCCTCGGGCAGGTGACCATGTCTCAGGCATCTACCAGTTTCATGTCCCCTTACAGCAGGTGGACAAATGGTTTTCCTTTTCTGAAATGCCCTCATTCTGCTCCATTTACCAAAGTCTCTCCTCCTTGTCATTATGGAAGACCCAGGTAAAGTCCTCTCCCTCCCCCTAAGGGCCGGAATTAATGATTGCATTTGGAGTTCACGCCCAGCGGTGTAGCATTTAATTGCTCTGTAGTTTATCTACCGCCAGCTCACTAACTCTGCCTACCCAGCCAGACTATGCATTTTTTTTCTTTTTCTTTTTCTTTTTTACATGAAATCTTGCTCTGTTGCCCAGGCTGGAGTGCGGTGGCACAATCACAGCTCACCGCAACCTCCACCTCCTGGGTTTAAGCGATTCTCCTGCCTCAGCCTCCCGAATAGCTGGGATTACAGGTGCCACCATGCCCGGCTTTTTGTGTTTTTAGTAGAAATAGGGTTTCACCATGTTGGCCAGGCTGGTCTCGAACACCTGACCTCAAGTGATCCGTCCACCTCAGCTTCCCAAAGTGCTGGGATTATAAGCATGAGCCACAGCACCCAGCGTGGACTGTGCATTTCTTCAGGAAGAAAGAATGCATGCCACAGGTGAGTCACCTGCCTAAGGAGCTATGTTACATTCTCATTTAATCTTCACAAACCCTCTCAGTGAAACAGATCAGGAGATTTGGGCTCAGAGAGGGTCAGGGATTTTCCATGGGTACAGGGCTTGGGAATGGCAAAGCTTATCATTTGGACCCAAGTCCACTAGTCCCAATGCCTTTTCCCACTATACCACACTGACATCTCCTGTGAGAAATAAGCCCAGGGAATGACAGGCTTATTGAGAGAATGGCCCTCCAATACAGAGGAGTAAAGGTAATGTTTTGCTACAAAAGATGGTCCCAGAACAATAATATCCTGTCATTATGAATAGGTAAAGAACTGTTTTTCCATAGGATCATAGAAAAGAGCACTTTGCTCCCACCTAGAATCTCCTTAGGAAATGAAATACACAAGTTCCATTTGATTCCTTTGCCCCTACTGGGGTTTCCCTTTGGGAGGGGCTTCTGGGCATGCTCAGAGTAGTCTTCCAAAACACCGTAAAACTGGCCAAGCATAGTGGCTCATGCCTGTAATCCCAGCACTTTGGGAAACCGAGGAAGGCAGATCACTTGAGGCCAGGAGTTCAAGACTAGCCTGGCCAACATGGTAAAACCCCGTCTCTACTAAAAATACAAAAATTAGCCAGCTGTGGTGGCACGCATCTGTAATCCCAGCTATTCAGGAGGCTGAGGTAGGAGAATGGCCTCAACCTGGGAGGTGGTGGTTGTAGTGAGCCAAGATTGTGCCACTGCACTCCAGCCTGGGCGACAGAGTGAGACTGTCTCAAAAATTACAAAAAGCAAAAACAAAACTGTAAGACCATGACTGAAGTTTCTTCCTTTTAGCTCTTTTCAGAAAATTAAATAAAACAAACACATGAATGACTGGCTCAAAATGTACACATTGTCTTTCTGTCTCAGTGACAGACCTGCAATGTATCCAGCCCTGAGGTTTGGTATTGTAAAAGAACACTGACTTTGGAATCGATTAGACCTGGACCTGAAGGAAGGCACTGCTGCTTACTTCCTGAATGAGCTTACAGAAATTACTTCACTGAGCCTCCATCCCCCATCTGGAAAATAGAGACGTCACCACCACCCCGAGGAGATGATGAAAGGGTTTAGAAGAATGCCTGATGAAACCCCTAGACCCATGTCTAGCACTTAGTAGGTCCTCAATGGTAGTGGCTATTATTGTTCTTATGAAAGGAAGGGAACAAAACAGGAGTGAAGACAGATCATAAAAATGGGTTTTTGATTTAAGTCTAAGGAATACTCACCTGAAAGTGTTTCCTACTGAAGAAAGAAAGGAAAAACCATTAATATCCGGTAACATCCACTTCAATCTCACAGATTCTTAAGCAGGCTAACATTTACTAGAGGAACAAATAAGAAAACTGACTCAATATGACAGGCGATAGGGTGTCCTGGGATGGTACTTAGGTGACTTATTACTGTACATCTTGACCCAATGAAGGAGCCCAGAATATGGAACTTCAGGTGGAAGTATGACAGGGGCCACCCTTCCCTAACCCCACACCTTTTCCAGAAGTCTGGAAGGGAAGCTAAAGGACCCGAGAAGCCCTTACCTTTCCAGCAGAGCACAGGGCTGTAATACAACATAAGCCCTGAGATAATGGCCAGTCCCAGTAGAAGGAGGCTCACAATGGTTCCCACAATGCCCCCAATGTTTAAAGGTTCTGTAAAGACAAATCACACCATTGATTCTTCCACCAGATATGTGTGCAATTAGAACAACACCGCCCTTTCTCTGCACAGAGTCAGTTCTTGTCTTGATTCCTGACCTTGGGTAAGGCTTATGACTTGTCTGTAATGCCAGATAAATATTTTATCACCCAACCTCAGACACAGTTTGTGGGGATCAGATGGAGCAAGGAATGTGAAAAAACAATGGAAAGTTAAAATCTCTCTGTCTACCAAACCCTGAGACTATTTATAAGGCCATGGTAAGTAAGAGTGTAAGAGTTATCAATGCAGAACAGAACAGAGACTGCAGGAACAGGTGCACATGTAAACATACTTGATGTATGACAGGGTGGTGAGCAAAGGAAGCACTAGTTAAGAAATGGTACTAGAACAAATGGTGATTCATGTTGGGGAAAAAAAAGAAAGAAACAGCCGGGCACAGTGGTTCATGCCTGTAATCCCAGCACTTTGGGAGGCCGAGGCAGGTGGATCACCTGAAGTCAGGAGTTAAAGATCAGCCTGGCCAACATGGTGACACTCCATTTCTGCGAAAAATACAAACATTAGCTGGCTGTGGTGGCACGCGCCTGTAATCCCAGCTACTCAGGAAGCTGACACATGAGAATAGCTTGAATCTGGGAGGTGGAGGTTGCAGTGAGCCAATATCGTGCCACTGCACTCCAGCCTGGGTGAGAGTGAAACTCTGCAAAAGAAAGAGAGAAAAGAGAGAGAGAAACTTGAGACTACATATGTATGGTAACAATTTTGTGTGTTTGTGTTTTGTTTTTTAGTTTTTGTTTTTTGGGTTTTTTTGTTTTGTTTTGTTTTGAGATGGAGTTTCACTGTTGTTGCCCAGGCTGAAGTGCAATAGCACGATCTCACCTCACCGCAACCTCTGCCTCCCAGGTTCAAGCGATTTTCCTGCCTCAGCCTCTTGAGTGGCTGAGATTACAGGCACACGTCACCACACCTGGATAATTTTTGTATTTTTAGTAGAGAGGGGGTGTTACCATGTTGGCCAGGCTAATCTTGAACTCCTGACCATATTGGTCAGGCTGGTCTTGAACGCCTGACCTCGTGATCTGCCCGGCTCAGCCTTCCAAAGTGTTGGGATTACAGGCATGAGCCACTGCAACTGGCCTTGTCTTTTTTTTAAAGAGCAGTTTTGTTTTGTTTTGTTTTGTTTTTTGGTGGGGGCAGTTTTCTTTTGAGACAGGGTCTTACTCTGTCTCCCAGGCTAGAGTGCAATGGCACAAACTCAGCTCACTGCAGCCTTTACTTCCAGGTCTCAAGCGATCCTTCCACCTCAGCCTTCCCGGTAGCTGGGACTATACGTGCGTGCCACCACATCTGGCTAATTTTTGTATTTTTTGCAGAGACGGGATTTCCCCATATTGCCCAGGCAAGCCACAAGCAAAGCTGGTCTTGAACTCCTGAACTCTTCCTGCCTCTGCCTCCCAAAGTGCTAGGATTACAGGAACAAACCTCTGCACCGGGCCAAGAACAGTTTTAAGTTCACAGCAAAATTGAGCAGAAAGTACAGAGAGTTCCCAATGTACTCCCTGCTCCCACACACGCACAGCCTCCCCCATCATCAGCATCCGCACCAGAGTGGTACAGTTGTTACAATAGACAAACCTGCACTGACATCATTATCACTCAAAATCTATAGTTTGCACTAGGGTTCATTCCTGATGTTCAACACTCCACAGATTTAGACAAATGTATGACATGTATACATCACTATGATATCATACAGCGTATTTTCACCGCCCTACAAATCCGCTGTGCTCTGCCTATTCCAACCCCTGCCCCCTCACCAACTCCTGGGAGCCACTGATCTTTTATTATCTCCATAGTTTTGCCTTTTCCAGAATGTCATATAGTTGGAATCATGCTGTTAGTACCCACAAAAAAATTTTAAAATTCAAAACTAACAACATATTATTTAGAAATCTGAATACACGGCCAGGCACGCTGGCTCACACTCGTAAAAACTGAAACACACACAAAGTAAAAAGAAGAAAAAAAAATGAAAGAGAGAAAGAAGATGGAAGGAAGGAATGGGGGAGGAAGGGAAATAAAAGAGAAAAGGAAAGGAAATAAGAGAAAAGAAAAAAGAGGAAGGCAGGAAAGGAAAAAGGGAGACGAGAAAAGGCAAGGGAAGAGGGAAAGGAAGAAAGAAGGAGACCAGGTGTGGTGGCTTATGGCTGCAATCGCAACACTTTGGGAGGTTGAGATGGGAGGCTCACTTGACGCCAGGAGTTTAAGACCAACCTGGTCAACATAGAGAGAACCCATCTCCATAAAAAATAAAACAAAAAGAGAAAAGTATGGACATATATAGTAAAAAATATTTTAAAAATAAAACAAAAAATTCAGGATCATGGTTACCTTTCAAGAGAGGCCCAGATTGAGACTAGTCCTACACGGAGGGTGGCCAGATAAAATTCAGTATGCCCAGTGAAATTTGGATTTCAGATAAATGATGAATAGTTTTTTAGTGTAAGTATGTCCCATGAAGTATTTGAGACATACTTATACTTAAAAAAAAAAAGCACTTTTTATTTTTCTAAACTCAAATTTAAGTGGGCATCCTGTTTTTAAAGTTCTTTCGTTATTTTCTTTTTTTTTTCAACAGAGTCTCGCTCTGTTGCACAGGCTGGAGTAAAATGGCGTGATCTCGGCTCATTGCAACCTTTGCCTCCTAGGTTCAAGTGATTCTCCTGCCTCAGCCTCCCAAGTAGCTGAGATTACAGGCACCTGCCACCATGCCCAGCTAATGGTCTCGAACTTCCAACTTCAGGTGATCTGCTCATCTCAGCCTCCCAAGTAAATTTTGTATTTTTAGTAGAGATGGGGTTTTATCATGTTGGTCAGGCTGGTCTTGAACTCCTGGCCTCAAGTGATCCAGCTGCCTCGGATTCCCAAAGTGCTGGGATTACAGGCCTGAGCAAGCGCCCAGCCCTACTGTTGTTTTCTTAAACCTGGTTCTGTGACAAACAAGTAACCTAATGCATGTTCGTACTGTTCTGTATCCTAAATGAGATGAGTTTCTTAGGTGTTCATTTTGCTCTTATGCTTCCCAACTGACATACACTAGATATCTATTCTTTGGTGTGTACAGGTAGTATGTAATTATTGTTCCCTATGCAAATGTTACCGAGTAGGTTTGGATAGTAATTTCTTCCAGACACCTTGTCAAGCCATAAGCAAGCAGATATGCCTTCTCCCAGTTGGCAGTGACAGGCACCAGGCTGTCCCCAGCCTAGTGCTGGGTGCTCTGAAGCTCTGAACCCTCCTCTTTCAGGCCCAGTTCCAACACTCACCTTTTACACTCAGCCAGATGTCCACCTCCCTCACCCCAACGGGGTTGTCAGCCCGGCAGACATAGTAGCCCTCGTCCAGGTCCTGGGAGCAGTTATGGATGGTGAGGGTAGAGTTCTGGCCGTCCTGGGTAATGAGATGGCGGCTGCTGGACTGGATGACCACCTCGGGCTGGGTAAGGTTCCTCAGCCACAGGATCTTGGCAGGGGGGTAGGCCCCAGACACCTGGCAGGTGAGCGTCACATTGCTCCCCACGAAGCAAGTCTTCATGGGCTCAGAGAGAACAGAGGGACCCCCTGGTGATCAGAAGGTAAAGAAAGACAAATGCTTAAAGAGATCCAACTCACGGCCTGAGATCTTCAAGAAAATTACAGTAGTCCTTTTTTGAAGTGTAGTTTTTGCTCTGTTGCCCAGGCTGGAGTGCAGTGGCGCAATCTCAGCTCATTGTAACCTCTGCCTCCCTCCCGGGTTCCAGCAATTCTCCTGCCTCAGCTTCCTGAGTAGCTGGGAATACAGGAATGTGCCACCACACCTGGCTGATTTTTGTATTTTTAGTAGAGATAGGGCTTCACCATGTTGCCCAGGCTGGTCTCAAACTCCCAACCTCAGGTGATCTGCCCATCTCCGCCTCCCAAAGTGCTGGGATTACAGGCCTGAGCCACCGCGTCTGGCCCCAGTGCACTTTATCCATGATTTCACTTTCTGAGATTTCAGTTACCACAGTTAACTATAGTCCAAAAATATTAAATGGAAAATTCCAGAAACAATTTTTTTTTTTTGAGATAGAGTCTCACTCTATCACCCAGGTTGGAGTGCAGTGTCACAATCTTGGCTCACTGCAACCTCCGCCTCCCGGGTTCAAGCAATTCTCCTGCCTCAGCCTCCTGAGTAGCTGGGATTACAGGCGCCTGCCACCATGCCCGGCTAATTTTTGTATTTTTAGTAGAGACGGGGTTTCACCATATTGGCCAGGCTAGTCTCAAACTCCTGACCTCAGGTGATCCACTTGCCTTGGCCTCCCAAAGTGCTGGGATTACAGATGTGAGCCACTGTGCCTGGCCGATTCATAAATTTTTATCTTTTCTTTTCTTGCAGTACTTTTTAGTATATTCACAATTTCCTAAGTTTCAGTTGCACACTGTTCTGAGTCGTGTGATGAAATCTCGTACCATCCTGCATGATCCTTTATTTACCACAAGGCTGAGTCGATATTTTGAGAGAGAGACCACATTCACATAACTTTTATGACAGTATATTGTTATACTTGTCTATTTTTATATTAGTTACTATTGTTAATCTCTTATTGTGCCTAATGTATAAATTAACCTCATCATAAGTATTTATGTATAGTGAAAAGCACAGTATATATAGGGTTCAGTGCTACCCACGGTTTCAGGCATCTACTGGGGATCTTGGAGCGTACCCCTCGTGGATAAGGGAGGAACACTGTATTTCCTTCCTAATGAAGCAACTCCAGAAATTTCTTTTTTTTTTTTTTTAATTGTAACTCCCAGTGTTGTGGGAGGGAACTCCCACAACAAAAATACAAAAATTAGTGGAGAGTGGCACACTCTCGGCTCACTGCAACCTCTGCTTCCCAGTTTCAAGTGGTTCTCCCGCCTCAGCCTCTGGAGTAGCTGGGACTACAGGCATGCACCACCATGCCCAACTAATTTTTTTTATTTTTAGTAGAGATGGGGTTTCATCATGTTGGCCAGGCTGGTCTTGACTCCTGACCTCAGGTGGTCCACCTGCCTTGGCCTCCCAAAGTGCTGGGATCACATGTGTGAGTTACTGCACCCAGCCAGTGCTGGTTGTTAAAAAGAGCCTGGCACCTTCCTTCTCTCTCTTGCTTCATCTCTTACTATGAATCTCTGCACAAATTGGCTCCACTTCACCTTCCATCATGTGCAGAAGCAACCTGACGCTCTCACCAGAAGCCAAGCGGATGCTGGTGCTATGTTTCTTGCACAGCCTACAGAACTATGAGCAAATAAAGTAATTTTCAGCCAAACACAGTGGCTCACACTTGTAATCCCAGCTCTTTGGGAGGCCAAGACAGGTGGATCACTTGAGGTCAGGAGTTTGAGACCAGCCTGGCCAACATGGTGAAACCCTGTCTTTACTAAAAATACAGAAATTAGGTGGGCATGGTGGTGCACGCCTGTAGTCCGAGCTACTCAGGAGGCTGAGGCAGGAGAATCACTTGAACCTGGGAGGTGGAGGTTGCAGTGAGCCAAGATCTTGCTACTGCACTCCAGTCTGGGCAACAGAATGAGACTCTGTCTCAAAACAACAACAACAATAACAACAAAAAATTTTCTTTATAAACTTCCCAGCCTCAGGTATTCCTTTACAGCAACAGTAAATGGACAGACACAAAAGATGATTAACCTCATCTGTCTTCTTCACCGTTCCATCCTCAGCATCTAGAAACTGCACCTGATACATAGCAGGTGCTCAATTAGTATTTGTCAAGTGGAAAATAGCTTGGACTAGAAGCAAGAAGCTTGAGCTAAGCATCTCTAAAGTTTGAAACGAGTGAAACATAAAGAAAAAGAAAGGAAGAAAGGGAAGGAATTCAGGCAACTCTGACATCCTAGGATTTCTTTCTCAGAAGAACTCTGAAATGCTTCTCCCAGGAGAAAGGAAGGCAGCTGAACTCCAACCCCAAGACAAAGCAAAACAGACTCACTGATCTGCACCACACAGCTGGCACCCGCCTCTGGCCCAGCTACATGACTCGCGGCACACTTGAACTTCTTGCCATCCGACAGCTGGGACTTGTTCAGCATTTCCACCCCCAGCTTTGACTTCCCCACGATTACACCTCCTGGCTCTTCTATCCACAGGAAGTTAGGGTCAGGGTATCCCCCATCCCAGCGACAGGTGAGCTGCAGCATGAACAATCCTGATGCCATCTGTGCCCGGCACTGGGGAGCTGATGGAGGGGGATCTGCAAAACACCAGAGGAAAGCATGGGCTCACTCACACGCTCCAGGATCAGCCACTGGGCTGGCTCTACAACTGCAGAACCAGGGTCCCAGAGAGATAGCAACTCCAGTTAGTGTAGCATCCAGTAGCTCCTAGCACAAATTCCTACCTGACAACAGTCAGGTTTCCAGTTTCCTCTGTTGGGTGTTAAATCTCTGGGGACCTGGGTCTCATTCGCCTTTGCATTTCTTTTTTTTAATTTATTTATTTTTTGAGATGGAGTCTCACTCTGTCACCCAGGCTAGAGTGGCACGATGGCTCACTGCAACCTCTGCCTCCCAGGTTCAAATGATTCTCCTGCCTCAGCCTCCCAAGTAGCTGGGATTACAGGCATGTGCCACCACACCCAGCTAATTTTTGTATTTTTAGTAGAGACAGGGTTTTGCCATGTTGGTCAGGCTGCTCTCAAATGCCTGACTTTAGGTGATCCACCCACTTCGGCCTCCCAAAGTGTTGGGATTACAGGTGTGAGCCACCACACCCGGCCTTGCCCTTGCATTTTGTATTTATTTATTTATTTATTTAGAGACAGAGTTTCACTCGTCCTGGCTGGAGTACAATGGTGCAATCTCGGCTCACCACAAGCTCTGCCTCCCAGGTTCAAGTGATTCTCCTGCCTCAGCCTCCTGAGTAGCTGGGATTACAGGCAGGCACCACCACACCCAGCTAATTTTGTATATTTTTAAGTAAAGACGGGTTTCTCCATGTTGGTCAGGCTGATCTCAAACTCCTAACCTCAGGTGATCTGCCCGCCTCAGCCCCCCCAAAGTGCTGGGATTACAGGCATGAGTCACTGCACCTGGCCTTTATTTTATTTTTTAATACACACAGGCTTTTGACACGTTGGCCAGGATGTCTAGAACTCCTGGCCTCAGGTGATCCACCCACCTTGGCCTCCCAAAGTGCTGAGATTACAGACGTAGTAGTTTTTGTCTAAGATATTTGTGTATGGTAGTGTTTGGTTAGTGTTTCCCCACCCTAAAATAAAGATTCACAGACCACTGGTTCATAACAGTGCTAGAGGGCCCGACGCCTGTGATAGCCACACTGGGTCTACAAAAAGAATGTATATAGATGGATGAATGAAGAAATAAATCATGGTCCATCTGTGCAAGGAATGGACTATAATTCAGCCATAAAAAGGAATGAATTACTGATATATGCCTCAACATAGATGAATCTCAAAATCATGAGGCCAGGTGATAGGCCAGGCATGATGGCTCACACCTGTAATCTTAGCACTTTGGGAGGCTGAGGCAGGCAGATCACTTGAGAACAGGAGTTCGAAACCAGCCTGGCCAACATGGTGAAACCCCATCTCTACCAAAAATACAAAAAAATTCTCTAGCCGTGGTGGCGGCCGCCTGTAATCCCAGCTACTCGGCAGGGTGAGGCAGGAGAATTGCTTGAACTTGGGAGGCAGAGGTAGCAGTGAGCCAAGATCACACCATTGTACTCCAGCCTGGGCAACAAAAACAAAACTCCATCTCAAAAACAAAATAACAAAAAAAAAATCATGAAGCCAGGTGAAAGAAGCCAGACTCCAAAAGCCCCATGTATGATTCATTCATATGAAGTGTCCAGAACAGTCAAACCCACAGGAACAGAATGCAGATTGGGGGCTGTCCAGGTCTTAGGAAAAGAGGGAATGACAGTGACTGCTTATGGGTACAGGGTTTCCATTTGGGATGACAAAAATGTTTTGGAGGGCTGGGCGTGGTTGCTCATGCCTGTAATCCCAGCACTTTAGGAGGCTGAGGCAAGCAAATCACTTGAGCTCAGAAGTGTGAGACCAGCCTGGCCAACATGGTGAAACCCAATCTCTACTAAAATACAAAATTAGCCAGGCATGGTGGCACACACCTGTAATCCCAGCTACTCGGGAGGCTGAGGAAGGAGAATCACTTGAACCTGGAAGGCAGAGGTTGCGGTGAGCCAAGATCGTGACTTTGCACTCCAGCCTGAGCAGCAAGTGTGAAACTCCCTCTCAAAAAAAAAAAAAAAAGACAAATGGGAGAGGCACAAACATGCAGGTCCTAAAGGATTAAGGGGAAGAAGTGGGGCAGAGGAGCACTGCTTACGCACAATAGACCAGGAGCTCGGTGGTCACCTTTCGATGTTTCCTGCTGAGCAGATTCAAGGCCAAACAGGTATAGTTCCCTTGGAGGTTTGGCGACATCAGTAACAGTGAGAAAGAGTTGACTGTCACGTTGTGGCCGAAAAACTCGCTGCTGGAATTCAGGGCCTGGAACCACCATTCAACCATTGGGGGAGGCCAGGAGGTGCTATTGCAGCTGAAGTCCACCTGGGAACCCTTGGCTGCGTAGAGGGTGCCATTGGGGAGTGTGCCGGTGGCTGAGATGTGAACCTCAATCTGATAGGGGCCGCCTGGAAATGACAGGGGGAATGGGATGGCATTAATCATGTAAGAGTTCATTCAATTGCCTTACCAACTCCAACAGACATATAAGCTATTATAGATCAGGAAACAGCCAATGAAAAATACAATATCTACCTAATACCATGTGATAGATGCTATGCCAAGTGCCCGATACATCATTTCATTTAATCCTGGGCGACTATGTGAGATTTCATTAGGGGGATAAATCCTTACAGAACAGGAAAAGTATACATTGCTCCTTAAAAAAAAAAAAAAAAAAAAAGCCCAGGTAAGATGGCTCACGGCTGTAATCCCAGCATTTTGGGAGGCCAAGGCGGGTGGATGATGAGGTCAGGAGATCGAGATCATCCTAGCCAACGTGGTGAAACCCCATCTCTACTAAATATACAAAAATTAGGCTGGGCACAGTGGCTCACACCTGTAATCCCAGCATTTAGAGAGGCCAAGGCAGGTGGATCACTTGAGGTCAGGAGTTCAAGACCAGCCTGTCTAACATGGTGAAACCCCATCTCTACTAAAAGTACAAAAATAGCCAGGCATGGTAGTGCACGTCTGTGATCACAGCTACTCGGAAGGCTGAGGCAGGAGAATTGTTTGAACCCATGAGGTGGAGGTTGCAGTGAGCCAATATCACACCACGGTACTTCAACCCGGGCAACAGAGCAAGACTCCATCTCAAAAAAATTAGTAAATAAGTAAATAAATAAATAATACAAAAATTAGCTGGGTGTGGTGGCACGTGCCTATAATCCCAGCTACTCATGAGGCTGAGGCAGGAGAATCGCTTGAACCAGGGAGTCAGATGTTGCAGTTAGCCAAGATCACCCCACTATACTCCAGCCTGGCGACAAAGGAAGACTCTGTCTCAAAAAAAAAAAAAAAAAAAGGCTGGGTGTGATGGCTAACGCCTGTAATCCCAGCACTTTGGGGAGACCAAGGTGGGTGGATCACCCGAGGTCAGGCATTCAAGACCAGCCTATCCAATATGGTAAAACGCCATCTCTACTAAAATTACAAAAATTAGCTGGGCATGGTGGTATGCGCCTGTAGTCCCAGCTACTCAGGAGCCTGAGGCAGGAGAATCGCTTGAACCAGAGAGACAGAGGTTGCAGTGAGCCAGGATCTTGCCACTGCACTGCAGCCTGGGAGACAGAGCAAGACGCCGCCTCAAAACAAAAAACAAAAAACAAAAAAAAACCCTGCAAGGGCTAGGCATAGTAGCTCATGCCTGTAATCTCAGCACTTTGGGAGGCTGAGGTAGGAGGCTCACTTGAGGCCAGGAGTTCCAGACCAACCTGGAAAATATAGCAAGACCCTATCTCTACAAAAATTTTTAAAATTAGGGCTAGCATGGTGGCTTACACCTGAATTCCCAGCACTTTGGGAGGCCGAGGCAGGCAGATCACTTGAGGTCAGGAGTTTGAGACTCGCCTGGCCAACATGACGAAACCGTTTCTCTACTAAAAATACAAAATTAGTCAGGTGTGGTGGCACATGACTGTAATCCCAGCTGAGGTGGGAGAATCACTGAACCCGGGAGGCAGCGATTGCAGTGAGCCGAGATCGTGCCACTGCACTCCAGCCTGGGCGATGGAGTGAGACTTCATCTCAAAATAAATAAATAATTAACTGGGGGTGGTATCACGTGCCTATAGTCCCAGCTACTTGGGAGGCTGAGGTAGGAGGCTGGTTTGAGTCTGGAAGGTTGAGGCTACAGTGAGCCAGGATCTTGCCCCTGAACTCCAGCCTGGGTGACAGAGTGAGACCTTGTCTCAAGATAAAACACTGCAGAATGGAAAGTATTTCTGTGCAGTGAAGAATTAACACAGCAGTCCTGGGACTGCTCTCCTTAGAAAGACCTGCTTGCAAGGCTGGCCCTTGGCTGCTGTCGGGGAACTTGGATTTCAGGAGGATTCCCATCATTCCTAGAACTGAGAGGAGTGGCTTGCTGTGCCTAAACTAGGCAAACAATGTGGTTTAAACTTGGCCGGGGTTCGGTGGCTCCTGCCTAGAATCCCAGCACATTGGGAGGCTGAGGTAGGTGGAGTTTGAGGTCAGGAGTACTAGACCAGCCTGCCCAACATGGTGAAACCCCATCTCTACTAAAAATACAAAAAATTAGCCAGGTGTGGTAGTGGATGTCTGTAATCCCAGCTACTCGGGAGGCTGAGGCAGGAGAATCGCTTGAACCCAGGAAGCGGAGGTTGCGATGAGCCAAGATTGTGCCATTGCACTCTAGCCCGGGCAACAAGAGCAAAACTTTGTCTCAAAAGAAAAAAAAATGTAGCTTAAATGGAACTTCTGCTTTCTGAGAGGCAGGAATTTGGTAAGTACAAAGCAGAAAGCCCCGACAAAAAACCTTGAGCAAAAAAAAAGTCTCCAATGAGTTTCCCTAGTAGACATTTGATGTGTGTTGCCACAACTCATTTCTGGAAGTTGCATCCCATGCAACTTTGCTAGAAGACTTGGAAGCTTGCACCTGGTTTCCCTGGGTTTCTTCCCATGCGCCTTTTCCCTTTACAGGTTTTATTTTGTATCCTTTTGCTGGATTAAATCATCCTACATGCTGAGTCTTGTGAGTCCTCTTAGCAAATCGTCAAACCGTGGGGACCCCCAGCACAATATCATACTAAAAAGCAAGAAATGGGGCCAGGCGCAGTGGCTCACCCCTGTAATCCCAGCACTTTGGGAGGCCGAGATGGGCGGGTCACCTAAGGTCGTGACGTTCAAGACCAGCCTGTCAAACACGGTGAAACCCCATCTCTACTAAAAATACAAAAATTAGCCAGATGCGGTGGCATGCATGCCTGTAATCCCAGCTGCTCGGGAGGCTGAGGCAAAAGAATCTCTTGAACCAGGATGCAGAGACTGCAGTTACCTGAGATCATGCCACTGCACTTCAGCCTGGGTAACAGAGTGAGACTCTCCAAAAAAAAAAAAAAAAGGAAGAAATGAACTACTTGTCTGACTCTGGCCAAATGACCCTCCTCAGCCTCCATTTCCCAGTCTATGAAAGGGGATGATGGCAGTTCCCACTTCCTGGGATTGCTGCAGTAAAGCACTGGGAATGGTGGCCATGCTGGAAACACTCGATGAACTGGTAGGCCTCATCTCAGTTCTCATTTCTCTTCACATTTCCTTTTTATTTTATTTTTTGAAATAGAGTTTTGCTCTTGCTTTCCCGGCTGGAATGCAGTGGCGCTATCTCAGATCACTGTACCCTCCGCCTCCCAGGTTCAAGCGATTCTCCTGCCTCAGGCTCCCGAGTAGAGTAGCTGGGACTCCAGGTGTGCGCCACCACGCCCAGCTAATTTTTGTGTTTTTAGTAGAGACAGGGTTTCACCATGTTGGCCAGGATGGTCTCGAACTCCTGACTTCAAATGATCCACCTACCTCAGCCTCCCAAGGTGCTGGGATTCAGGCCTGAGCCACCGCGCCCAGCCTTCTCTTTACATTTTTGAACTTTCTTCTTGTCCCCTGAAATGCCCTCCGTTGTTGGTACCCAGTGCATTTAAGGTGCCACATACCCTTGAAGAAAAGCATGTATCCCCTCAAAACATATACAATTATTACTTGTCAATTCAAACATTTCTATTTTAGTTTTTGTTACTTTTTAAAATTATGTATTTATTTATTTGAGATAGAGTCTCTATCACCCAGGCTGGAGTGCAGTGACACAATCACAGCTCACTGTAGCCTCAAACTCCTAGGCTCAAGCAATCCTCCCACCTTACCCTCTCGAGTAGCTGGGACTACAAGCGCACACAACCACACCAGCTAATTTTTTAATTTTTTTTTTGAGACGCAGTTTGACTCGTTGTCCAGGCTGGAGTGCACTGGTGTGATCTCGGCTCACTGCAACCTCCGCCTTCCGGGTTCAAGCGATTCTCCTGCCTTAGCCTCCCGAGTAGCTGGGACTACAGGCATGCACCACCACGCCCAGCTACTTTTTTGTATTTTTAGTAGAGACGGGGTTTCTCCATGTTGATCAGTCTGGTTTCAAACCCTCAACCTCAGGTAATCCACCCGCCTCAAACTCCCAAAATGCTGAGATTATAGGTGTGAGCCACCGCATCCAGCCAATTTTTAAATTTTTTATAGAGACAGGATCTCACTGTGTTGCCCTGGCTGGTCTCAAACCCCTGAGTTCAAGCAATCCTCCCGCCTCAGCCTCCCAAAGTGCTGGAATTACAGGTGTGAGCCACCGCACCTGGCCCTATAAAACATTTATTATTATTATTTTTATTTTTATTTTATTTTGAGACGGAGTTTCGCTCTTGGTACCCAGGCTGGAGTGCAATGGCACGATCTCGGCTCACCGCAACCTCCGCCTCCTGGGTTCAGGCAATTCTCCTGCCTCGACCTCCTGAGTAGCTGGGATTACAGGCACGCACCAACCACCATGCCCAGCTAATTTTTTGTATTTTTAGTAGAGACAGGGTTTCACCATGTTGACCAGGATGGTCTCGATCTCTTGACCTCGTGATCCACCCGCCTCGGCCTCCCAAAGTGCTGGGATTACAGGCGTGAGCCACCGCGCCCGACCCAACATTTTTTAAAAGAGTGTATCTAACAGCGGTTCATCCTGAAGTAATTTAGTGTGCTACCTCTCCCAGAGACTTCCTCTTTAAAAAATAAAAATAGGCCAGGCATGGTGGCTCACACCATGAAGTAGGCATGGTACCTACTTCACCCATGTCCAGACCCATCAGATTTTAGAAGTCATGGGTTTGGAAGGACAATGTTCTCATCAAGTTGCAGCTGGCTCCTAACAGTTTCAGGGATCTGTTGGAATCATGTTGCCTCCCACAAAGCATCCAGGGAAACACTTAGATCATGGTTTGGGAGGTGCTCAAATGTCCCATTCACTGTTGCTGGCTAGTTGGTTAGGTATGCGGATCAGCAGGTCTTCGGGCGTACCTGCAGTTGGCATGCAGCCAGTAAAGCACAGGGCACGTCCAAGGTACTGGTAGCCAATGCCCGAGTACTGTATCAGCTTGGACAAGTCTGTGTCTTTCACACTGTGGCTTCGGCAGGTTGTGGGGGGTGGAGGTGGTCCCAGTCACTGGCATGGACACTGTGGACTCCCAGAAACCAGCTGGCAGGGATTTTAGACAAGCACAGCTCTCAACAAGAAACGGAGCTGGTTACAAGGAGTGGATGAGAAGGAAGCAGATAGAAGAATTCAAAATTTAAGACCCGGTGCAGTGGCTCATGCCTGTAATCCCAGCACTTTGGGAGATCGAGGCAGGCGGATCACGAGGTCAGGAGTTCAAGACCAGCCTGGCCAACATGGTGAAACCCCATCTCTACTAAAAATACAAAAATTAGCTGGGCATGGTGGTTGGTGCATGCCTGTAATCCTAGCTACTTGGGGAGGCTGAGGCAGGAGAATTGCTTAAACTGGGACCTAGGAGGTGGAGGTTGCAGTGAGCTGAGATCATGCCACTGCACTCCAGCCTGGGCTACAGAGCCAGACTCCATCTCAAAAAAAAAAAAAAAAAAAAAAATTCAAAATTTAAAAAGAAAAAACAGCAAATGAGAAAGCCTAAAGGGGCCTCCTGAATTGTTCAGTGTTCAAAACTCATAGCTCATCTGTAAACCCCTGGGGTTGTCTTTTTTGTTGTTGCCTAGTCTAAAGTGCAGTGGTGCAATCTCGGCTCACTACAACCTCCCCCTCCCAGACTCAAGTGATTCTCACACCTCAGCCTCTCGAGTAGCTGGGACTATAGGCGTACACTACCACACCCTGCTAAATTTTTTATTTTTAGTAGAGACGGGTTTTTATCATGTTGCCCAAGTTGCTCCCAAACTCCTGACCTCAGGTGATCCGCCCGCCTCGGCCTCCCAAAGGGCTGGGATTATAGGCGTGAGCCACTGTGCCCGGCCAATTTCTGAGTAAAGCTGACACCATCTTCTCGATTTCCTAGAGTTCTTTCTCTACCCTAACTTACTACAAAAGGAGGAGATTCCAGTTGCTTCCCTCTCACTTCTCTCTCCACCCTGCTGATATTCCTAAACAGAAACCACCATTCTCTTTTGCCTACAGGGTGATGGTAGCAATCACTACGAGAAACAAACAGATGGGAGAGGAAACAGACATTAAAAGACAAGTAAATAAAAATAGGGGGCGGGGCCTGAGCACGAGGGCTTGAGCCTGTAATCCCAGTAGTTTGGGAGGCCGAGGCGGGGAGATCACTTAAGGCCAGGAGTTCGAGACCAGCCTGGCCAACAAGGTGAAACCCATCTCTACTGAAAATACAAAAAAATTAGCCGGGCATGGTGGCACAAGTCTATAGTACCAGCTACTTAGGAGGCTGAGGCAGGAGAATCACTTGACCCAGGGAGGCAGATGTTGCGGTGAGCCGAGATGGTGCCACTGCACTCCAGCCTGGGCGACAGAGCAAGAATCTGTCTGTCTCTCCCTTGGCCACTGCCAGGGTCAGTTTCTGACTCATTCTCACACAGATGCCTTAGCCTTGGAGTTATGAGCTTGTGCTCTGCATTCAGACAGACCTGGCGTAAATCCCGCTGCCACTTACAGATGGACAAACTCAGAAAAGTGCTGTCCCATCCGTTCTCACTTTCCTGCCCTTCCTATAAAATTAAAGAGTGCTAATGACTTGTATCACTGGGTTATTGAAGGATCCAATAAGGTAATATAAGCAGAGCACTTAGCCTCCTCAATGTTCAGTAAGTGTTATCTGATATTGTTATCAGTATATACTTGTAGATCGATTCTACAACACGGGTTAGCAAATGCTAGCCCACCATCTGTTTCTGTGTAACCCATGAGCCAAGGATGGATTTTACTGATGAGAACTTTCAATCAATCTGATGAGAGAACACTACCTGTGAATCCCAATTAAGTGAAACTATCCTCCCCAAAAAGGAAATTCCATTCTTCTCATTAGTAGATCTGTACTGCAAAAAAAAGTTCTCAGTTATTTTACATATATAAATAAATATATATATATATATAATTATATATATATTGAGGTCAGGAGTTTGAGACGAGTCTGGCCAACATGGTGAAACCCCATCTCTACTAAAAATACAAAAATTAGCTGGGTGCGGTGGCACACGCCTGTAGTCCCAGTTACTCTGGAGGCTGAGGCAAGAGAATCACTTAAACCTGGGAGCCAGAGGTTGCAGTGAGCCAAGATCATGCCACTGCACTCTAGCCTGGGTAACAAAGGGAGACTCCATCTCAAAAACTAAATGAATAAAAATTTAAAATGAAATAAATAATTAAAAAGAAAATTTATTATTTATTATTATTTTTGAGATGGACTCTCACTCTTGTCACCCAGGCTGGAGTGCAGTGGCACGATCTCTGCTCACTACAACCTCCACCTCCCGCGTTCAAGCGATTCTCTTGCTTCAGCCTCCCAAGTAGCTGGAACTACAGGCTCATGCCACCACACCCGGCTAATTTTTTTATTTTTATTTTTTAGTAGAGACAGGGTTCCACGCCAGCTAATTTTTTTGTTATTTTTAGTAGAAACAGGGTTTCAACGTGTTAGCCAGGATGGTCTTGATCTCCTGAACTGGTGATCCACCCGCCTCAGCCTCCCAAAGTGCTGGGATTACAGGCGTGAGCTTATTTCTTATTTTTTGAGACACGATCTCATTCTGTCACCAGGCTAGAGTGCAGTGACCTGATCACGGCTCACTGCAGCCTCAACCTCCCAAGACTAAGGTGATCTTCCTATCTCAGTCTCCCAGCAGCTGGGACTACAAGCATATTCCCCCACACTCAGCTAATTTTTGTATTTTTAGTAGAGACAAGGTTTCGCCATGTTGCCCAGGCTGGTCTCAAACTCCCAGGCTCAAATGATCCACCCGCCTTGGACTCCCAAAGTGCTAGGATTACAAGTGTGAATCACCATACCCAGCCAAAAAAATTTTTTTAAAGCTTTGCTGGCCAGGCACAGTACCTCACACCTGTAATCCCAGCACTTTGGGAAGCTGAGGCAGAAGATCACATGAGCACAGGAGTTTGAGACCAGCCTGGGCAACATGGCAAAACCCCATCTCAAAAACGCAAAAGAATTAGCCAGGCGGCGTGGTGGTACAGGCAGGTAGTCCCAGCTTATTTGGGAGGCTGAGGTGGGAGGATGGCTTCAGCCCAGAAGCTGGAGGTTGCAGTGAGCTGTGATTGCACCACTGCGCTCTAGCCTAGGTGACACAGTGAGACCCTCCCTGTCTCAAAAAAAGAAAAGAAAAGGAAAGGAAAAATTTTGTCAAATCCTGTTCTAGAACAATCTACGGCTGCCTCCTTCCTGTTCTCTGCTGTCCTCCTTGACATCAGAATTCACTTCTTTCCTTACCCACCACAAATACAGGTTGTCCAGTCAAGAGCTGCAAAAGGTTCATTTACATCTCAGTATCTTGAGTTCCTCGTTGAGCCCAGGAGGCGGAGGTTGCAGTGAGCCGGAGATCAAGATCGCACCACTGCACTAGGCAACAGAGCAAGACTATCTCAAAAAAAAAAAAAAAAAAAAAAAGAGGCCGGGTGTGGTGGCTCATGCCTGTAATCCAAGCACTTTAGAGGCCAAGGCAGGCAGATCACCTGAAGTTGGGCGTTCAAGACCAGCCTGACCAACATGGTGAAACCCCGTCTTTGAAAAAAAAAAAAAAAAAGAAAAGAAAATGACTTACGAATGCACCAGATAGTCTGTGCTAATCAGTTAATATGTACTTCTCCAATGGGATAAGGTCTTTGGGAAAACTTAGAGACTATGATATCACCTTTATAGGCAAGAGTGACAACCCACTGCCTCCTGATCTCCCTAGCGACTGCCACTAAAAATCCCATCCCAGAGGTCCGCAGGCTCCTATAAGCACCAATCCCTGCTACAGATAAGCTCCAGACACGGTGGTTCATGCCTGTAATCCCAGCGCTTTGGGAGGCTGAGGCTGACAGATCACTTGAGGTCAGGAGTTCGAGACCAGCCTGGCCAACATGATGAAATTCCGTCTCTACTAAAAATACAAAAATTAGCCAGGCATAGTGGTCCTTGCCTGTGACCCCAGCTACTCGGGAGGCTGAAGCAAGAGAATCACTTGAATCCAGGAGGTGGATGTTGCAGTGAGCCGAGATCATGTCACTGTACTCCAGCCAGGGCAACAGAGTAAGACTCCATCTCAAACAAACAAACAAAAACAGATAAGCTTGGCAAGACCTAAATTAATCAATCCTTGGTCAAGAATCACCCCATCTCCTTTTTTTTTTATTTGCGATGGAGTCTCACTCTGTCACCCAGGCTAGAGTGCAGCAATGTGATCTTAGCTCACTGCAACCTGCGCCTCCCGGGTTCAAGCAATTCTCCTGCCTCAGCCTCCCAAGTAGCTGGGACTACAGGCACACGCCACCACGCCCATCTAATTTTTTGTATTTTAGTAGAGAGGGGGTTTCACTTGTTGCCCAGGCTGGTCTCAAACTCCTGAGCTCAGGCAATCCACCCGCCTTAGCCTCCCAAAGTGCTGGGATTACAGGCGTGAGCCACCACACCCAGCCAAAGAATTATCCCATCTTCTGACCAGGCACAAACAAGTTTTCTTCGGTATATACCCAACATTCCCTCTCCCTAGGACCCTACACTGTGAGAAGACATAGTGACACCACCACCAACACAGACAGGCTCATCTGGTGGGTCCATATCGGACAGGCCTGTGAGCCAGGGAACATGGATCTTTCCTGAGATTCCCTGTCTTGGAAGTTCGGAGTGAAGGCCACATCACTAGCTACACAGAAGCTCCCCACTCCCCACACCCAACTGAACCCTAAGCCTCTTGGAGGTCGACACAGACCAGCTTCCTCATTGCTTATGTGCCAGCTGGTTCCCTTGTTCGCTAAACACTTGATTGGCCTGAGGAAAAGAGACACAGGGAGAGCCTGGCACTATGTACCATGAAATCTGACTAGGGTCTTTCATGGGCTGATCTATCTCTTGATATCTCAGCTCCTCAAATGCATACATAAAAGATAATATCTTTTTTTTCCCTTTCCTTTTTTTTTTTGAGACAGAGTCTCACTATGCTGCCCAGGCTGGAGTCCAATGGTGCAATCTCGTCTCGGCTCACTGAAACCTCCGGCCCCGGGGTTCAAGCAATTCTCCTGCCTCAGCCTCCCGAGTAGCTGAGATTACGGGCACCCACCACCGAGTCTGCTAATTTTTGTATTTTTAGTAGAGGTGGGGTTTCACCATCTTGGCCAGGCTGGTCTCAAACTCCTGACCTCATGATCCTCCCACCTCAGCCTCCCAAAGTGCTGGGATTACAGGCATGAGCCACCACACCCAGCCAACAATATCTTTCTCAAAAAGCACAAAGTGGCTGGGTGTGGTGGCTCATGCCTGTAATCCCAGCACTTTGGAAGGCCAAGGTGGGCAGATCACTTGAGGTGAGGAGTTCAAGACCAGCCTGGCCAAGATGGCGAAACCCCTTCTCTACTAAAAATACAAAAAAATTAGCCAGGCATGGTGGCAGGTGCCTGTAATTCCAGGTACTCGAGAGGCTGAGGCAGAGAATTGCTTGAACCCGGAAGGCAGAGGTTGTAGTGAGCCGAGACTGCACCACTATACTCTAGCCTAGGCGACAGAGCAAGACTCCGTCTCAAAAAGAAAAAGAAAATTAAAAAAAAAAAGTATAAAGTTTGCCGGGCATGGTGGCTCAGCATGTAAACCTGTAAACCCAGCACTTTGGAAGGCCAAGGTGGGCAGATTACCTGAGGTCAGGAGTTCAAGACCAGGCTGGTCAACATGGTGAAACCCTGTCTCTACTAGGCCAGGTGCAGTGGCTCATGCCTGTAATCCCAGCACTTTGGGAGGCTGTGGCGGATGGATCATGAGGTCAGGAGTTTGAGACCACCCTGACCAACATGGTGAAACCCCATGTCTACTAAAAATACAAAAAAATTAGCCAGGCATGGTGGCACACACCTGTAGTCCCACTACTTGGGAGGCTGAGGTTGGAGAATCGTTTGAACGTGGGAGGGAGAGGTTGCAGTCCGGCCTGGGTGACAGAGTAAGATCCTGACTCAAAAAAAATGAGAGAGAGAAGGAGGTAATGTGACCCAGCTAGCAACCACATCAGTGAAAAGATCTGGGCACGCAGAGTTCCCGATCCACAGCAAGACCTGTTTGAAAGACCCTGCTGTAAACTGGCTGATAGTTGGGAACTTGAGATTAACTATCCCAGGGGAATCCCACCGCTGGCTTACCCAGTGGATCCAGTTCATGTGTGCTGAGGGCTCCATGAGTTTATCTCATTAATGCATACCACAAATCCGTAACTACTTCCACCATTCCCCTCGATTTCACAGACAATAGAGTTCAAGGGACTTTCCCAAGGTCACACAAACAACGACAGTTAGTAGAACCTGGATTTGAACCCAGGCCAGGACTGCTCCACAATACCGCGGCCATCCCAGAAACAGTGGCTGAATCAAACCTATTTTCCCAAATCTATGCAAAAATGAGGGCCAACTTCCAATCAGAGATGTCACGCCCTCCCTGCTGGCCACAGTTGGGGCAGCAAGACCGGGTTCCCTGAGGCAGAGAGGGGTCTGGTGTTTTGCCCAGGGACTTCCTAAAATGAGAACCAGGAGAACAACCCCAGAGGGCTCTGGAATACGTGAACCAAAGGGTATCTGTGTTCGATTTTCACAAGCAAGCCCTACCTCAGTCAAGGACCCCATGTATTTCCAAGTAAAGTCCATACGATGAATCACAGCACAGTCACTCAGACATGCCCAGGACTTCCCTGGAGGGAGCGCAAAGTGCCACTGGAGTTCAGTGACATTTTTATTCCTTTTTTTTTTTAGATGTCTTACTCTGTCACCCAGGCTGGAGTGTAGTGGCATGATCTTGGCTCACTGCAACCTCTGCCTCCCGGGTTCTAGTGATTCTCCTGCCTCAGCCTCCTGAGTAGCTGGGATTACAGGTGCCTGCCACCACTTCCAGCTAATTTTTGTATTTTTAGTAGAGATGGGGTTTCACTATGTTGGTCAGGCTGGTCTCGAACTCCTGATCTCAGGTGATCCACCCACATTTTTAAAGATGTAAGTTCACGTTCATTGTAACAAGACCTCACCTTTATCTCTCTACAGGGCAATAATGAATCTAATCTATCCTCCAATAAACTTAGTCAATGATTAACAAATCAGTGTTGATCAAGTCATCATAAACTGGAGACAGTGATGATAAAGAAACAAAAAGTTGCAATGTCACCTTACTCCACTGTGGATAAAAAATAAGGTTATTCATTGATGAGATGAAGAGATGATTAATTACTTTGGGCAGGTGGACTGAGGGAGACCAGCCAGCACTTGCCTGGGGCTCACAGTGGGAACCAAACACTGGGGCCAAGATGGGTGACATTTTTTTTTTTTTGAGATGGAGTCTTGCTCTGTTGCCCAGGTTGGAGTGCAACGGTGCCACCTCAGCTCACTGCAACCTCCGACTCCCGGGTTTAAGCTATTCCCTTGCCTCAACCTCCCAAGTAGCTGGGATTACAGGTGACTGCCATCATGCCTGGCTAATTTTTTTTTGTATTTTTAATAGAGACAGGGTTTCTCCATGTTTTCCAGGCTGGTCTCGAACTCCTGACCTCAAGTGATATGCCTGCCTCGGCCTCCCAAAGTGCTGAGATTACAGGTGTGAGCCACTGTGCCCGGCTGGGTGACATTTTTTAATGCACCCTATTCACTCCTGGCATCACACAGGAATTTATCTATGGCATCTCCAGACACAGAAAACACTGCCCCGATGCATGATGCCCTAAACTTTGAGAATTGAAAGAAACCTTAGGCATCGTCCAAAAATCAAGACGTGTCCTTGAGGCCTCTCTCTCGTTTATCCTCCATTCTGATCCACCAGCAAGTCCTGCTGGTCTCCTTCCTAAGTATTTTCTAGACCTGTGCACTTTCACCAAGGCCACTGTCACCACCCTGGTTCTGGTCACTGACTTTGTGTACCTCCAATTGGCTTCCCTGTTTTATTTCATCAGCTCTTCTTGACACCAAACACATACATTTTCCATGTGCAAATGAAATGGTGCCACATGGAAACCTAACTGCTGGAAGCTCCAGGAGTTTCTCCTGCACACAGAATAAAATCATAACTCAGGCCAGGCGCAGTGGCTCACGCCTGTAATCCCAGCACATTGGGAGGCTGAAGCAGGTGGATCACAAGGTCAGATGTTTGAGACCTGCCTGACCAACACGGTGAAACCCAATCTCTACTAAAAATACAAAAATTAGCTGAGCATGGTGGTTCACACCTGTAATCCCAGCTGCTCAGGAGTCTGAGGCATGAGAATCACTTGAACCTGGGAAACAGAGGTTGCAGTGAGTCAAGATTGCATCACTGCACTCCAGCCTGGGTGACAGAGTGAGACTTCGTCTCAAAAAAAAAAAAAAATCATAACTCAGGCTGGGCACAGTGGCTCACACCTGTAATCCCAGCACTTGGGGCTGAGGCAGGCAGATCACGAGGTCAGGAGTTCCAGACCAGACTGACCAACATGGCGAAACCTGGTCTCTACTAAAAATACAAAAAAATTAGCCGGGCGTGGTGGCGCATGCCTGTAATCCCAGCTACTTATGAGGCTGAGGCAAGAGAATCACCTGAACCCAGGAGGTGGAGATTGTAGTGAGTTGAGATGGTGCCACTGTGCTCCAGCCTGAGCGACAGAGTGAGACTCCATCTCAAAAAAATAAAATAAAATAAAATCATAAATCCTGGCCGGGGCAGTGGCTTACGCCTGTAACCCCAGCAGTTTGGGAGGCCGAGGTGGGCAGATCACCTGAGGTCAGGAGTTCAAGACCAGCCTGGCTAACATGGTGAAACCTCACCTCTACTAAAAATACAAAAATTAGCCAAGCGTGGTGGTGTGTGCCTGTAATCCCAGCTACTCGGGATGCTGAGGCAGGAGAATCGCTTGAATCCAGGAGGCAGAGGTTGCAGTGAGCTGAGATCACACCACTGCACTCCAGCCTAGGCAACAAAGCAAGGCTCTGTCTCAAGAAACAAAAGAAATTTAAAAATAAGAATGCCAGTGAAACTGGGCTAGTGCCCACCCTAATGACCTCCTCTTAATTTGATTATATCTACAAAGACACCCTATTTCCAAAGAAGCTCACATTGGTAGGTACCAAAGGTTAGGACTTCAACGTATCTTTTCAGGGGACATAATTCAACCCATAGCACAGGTCCCACCTGGCCCTAGAGTAGTCTACCCTGGCCTCCTGTATTTCCCGTATTTCACACGGCCTGCCCCGTTACACACGAGGTCCCTGCCACGCCAGCCTTCTCCCCATCTGTGAATGCACCATGCTCACCTCAACCTGTCTTGTTCTGCCTGGAAAGCTCCCTCCCCAGTTTTGTTTTTCAGAGACAGGGTTTTTCTCTGTCACCCAGGATGAAGTGCAGTGGCACGATGATGGCTTACTACAGCTTTGATCTCCTGGGCTCAAGCAATCCTCCCACCTCAGCCCCTCAAAGTGCGGGATTACAGGCATGAGCCCTGTGCCCAGCCCTATTTACCAATCAGTTTAAGAGTCACTACTTGCAGCGCGGGGAGGGGAGGAAGGAGGAAAAAAGAATAATAAAAAAAAGAGTCACTACTTCCAGGCCAGATGCAGTGGTTCATGTCTGTAATCCCAGCATTTTGGTGGGGGGCTGAGGTGGGCGGATCACTTGAAGTCAGGAGTTCGAGACCAGCCTGGTCAACATAGAGAAAGCCAATCTCTACAAAAATTACCCAGGCTAGTGGCAAACATCTGTAATCCCAACTACTCAGGTGGCCGAGGCATGAAAATTGCTTGAACCCAGGAGGCAGAGGTTGCAGTGAGCCAAGGTGGTATCACTATACTCTAGCCTGGGCAACAGAGGAAGACTGTCTCAAAAACAAACAAACAAAAAAACTCATTACTTCCAAAAAAGCTCCCGTCTGACCTCCCAATTTAAAATGTTTCGGAAAAATCACATTAACTTGTTTCTCATCTGTCTACCCCAGTAGGCTGCTCACTCCTCAAGGCAAAGACCTTGTCTGTCTTCACATCTGTGCCCCAGTGCCTAGAACAGTGTCTGGCATCAAGCTGTCAATGAATCTATGTTGAATGAAGGAATTAGGAAGCTCTTTATTTTACAGATGAAGAATCTTGGATCCAGAACAGTGAAGTGATCACATGGGTATTTCTTTATTATTATTATTATTTTTTATTTTTATTTTTATTTTATTTTTTTTTTTGAGACGGAGTTTTGCTCTTGTTACCCAGGCTGGAGTGCAATGGCGCGATCTCGGCTCACCGCAACCTCCGCCTCCTGGGTTCAGGCAATTCTCCTGCCTCAGCCTCCTGTGTAGCTGGGATTACAGGCACGCGCCACCATGCCCAGCTAATTTTTTGTATTTTTAGTGGAGACGGAGTTTCACCATGTTGACCAGGATGGTCTTGATCTATTGACCTCGTGATCCACCCCTAGGCCTCCCAAAGTGCTGGGATTACAGGCGTGAGCCACCGCGCCCGGCCCTTTTTTTATTTTTTTGAGACAGAGTTTCACTTTTGTTGCCCAGTGCAATGGCGTGACCTTGGCTCACTGCAACCTCTGCCTCCCAGGTTCAAGCGATTCTCCTGCCTCAAGCTCCCAAATAGCTGGAATTACAGGTGTGAACCACCACGCCCGGCTAATTTTTTGTATTTTTAGTATAAACGGGGTTTCACCATGTTAGCCAGGCTGGTCTCAAACTCCTGACATCACATGATCCACCCACCTTTGCCTCCCAAAATACTAGTACTATAGGTGTGAGCCATTGCACCCTGACTATTATTTTTATTTTTATTTAGAGGCAGGATCTGACTCTGTAGCCCAGGATAGACTACAATGGCACCATCTTGGCTCACTGCAACCTCCGTCTCCCAGGCTTAAGTGATCCTCCCCACTCAGTCTCCTAAATAGCTGGGACTACAGGTGCATGCCACCATGCCCAGCTAATTATTATTTTTTAAACTTTTTGTAGAGATGGGGTTTCACTACATTGCCCAGGCTGGTCTCAGACTCCTGGGCTCAAGCAATCATCCCACCTCAGTCTCCCCAAATGCTGTGATTACAGGCACGAGCCACTGTACCTGTCCTCCCATGGGTCTGTCTATTAAACTACATGCCCCGAATATAGAGCGTGGATGTGCTTCTAAACCAGTGACCAGCAAACTCTCTCTGTAAGGGGCCAGAGAGCAAATGTCTTTGGCTTTGCAGCCCATATGATCTATGTCACAGCCACTCACGTCTGCCATTGTTAGTAACAAAGGTAGAGATAATATGTAAATGAATAAATGTGGCTATATTCCAATAAAACTTTATTAACAAACACCAACATTTGAATTTTATATGATTTTCTTTTTTTTTTTTTTTCTTGAGACAGGGTCTTGCTCTGTCACCCAGGCTGGAATGCAGTGGTGCAATCATAGCTCACTGCAGCCTCGACCTCCCTGGGATCAAGCAATCCTCCCACCTCAGCCTCCTGAGTAGCTAGAACTACAGGCACGCATCATCACACCCAGTTAATTTTTTTACTTTTTGTAGAAATGGGGTCTCGCTATGTCACCAGGGCTGGTCTCAAACTCCTGGGCTCAAGTCATCTACCCGCCTCAGCCTCCCAAAGTGCTGGGATTACAGACATGAGCCATTGCACCTGACTTTTATATGGTCTTCATGTCACCAATATCCTTTGATTTTTTTTAACCATTTAAAAATATAAAAAATATTCATAGTCTGCAGGCCATACAGCAGGCTGTAGTTTGCAATCTGCCACTCTAAATTCTTTTTTAAATAATTTTTTGTAGAGATGGAAAGTGATCCTCCCGCCTCTGCCTCCCAAAGTGCTGGGATTACAGGCATGAGCCACCGCACCCAGCCTGCTCTAATTCTAGTGTATCGGCAGATACGATAGGCTGTTTTAGGAAAGCGCAGTAGGAAGGGTGGCTCATGCCAAGCCCTGTAGTTAGCACCGTAGTATAAGAGTGCTCACGGCCAAGCGCGGTGGCTCACGCCTGTAATCCCAGCACTCTGGGGGCCGAGGCGGGTGGATCTCCTGAAGTTAGGAGTTCAAGACCAGCCTGGCCAACATGGTAAAACCCTGTCTCTACTAAAAATGCAAAAATTGGCTGGGCTTGGTGTCAGGTGCCTGTAATCCCAGCTCCTCGGGAGGCTGAGGTAAGAGAATCACTTGAACCCGGGAGGCAGAGGTTGCAGTGAGCCAAGATCACACCACTGCATTCCAGCCTAGGAGACAGAGTGAGACTCCATCTCAAAAAAAAAAAAAAAAAAAGAGTGCTCACTACAGCTGACAAAGCAGGCAATATATTAAACAAATGAGAAAAAACTGGAGCTCGGAGATATTAAGCTACTTACTCAAAGTGACACAGAACTCAGTGACAGCCTTTGGACTGGAATTCAGGCGTCTAACTTGACTCCACATTATTTTTTTAGAGGCAAGGTCTCCCTGCATTGCCCAGGCTGGAGTGCAGTGGCTATTCATAGGTGCAATTATAGTGCATTGCAGCCTGGAACTCCTGGACTCAAGCAATCCTCCCACCTCTGCCTCCTGAGTAGCTGGGACTCCAGTCCCACACCACTGCACCTGGCTTTGATTATGATATACTGTAACTTTGTTACATAATAAGATGATAGTAATAGCTAGAATGATATTAACAACAAGCTAAAAATAAAAGCTCATTAATATGCCAGGAGCTATTTAAAGCACTGCATTTATTTATTTTTCTTTTTTTTGAGACGAGTCTAGTTCTGTCACCCAGGCTGGAGTGCAGTGCCACGATCTCGGATCACTGCAACCTCCACCACCCAGGGATTAAGCAATTCTCTTGCCTCAGCCTCTGAGTAGCTGGGATTACAGGTGCCCGCCACCACACCTGGCTAATTTTTGTATTTTTAGTAGAGACGGGGTTTCACTACGTCGGTCAGGCTGGTCTCTAACTCCTAAGTGTTTGGATTACAGGCATGAGCCAGCACACCTGGCCTAAAGCACTTTATAAACTAGTATCTATTCTTCACAGCAACTCTAAGAAGCAGTAATTTTTTTTTTTTTTTTTTGAGATGAAGTCTCACTCTGTCTCCAGGGTGGAGTGCAGTGGTGCGATCTTGGCTCACTGCAACCTCTGCCTCCCAGGCTCAAGCGATTCTCCTGCCTCAGCCTCCCAAGTAGCAGGGATTACGGGCATGTGCCACCATGCCTGGCTAATTTTTTTATTTTTAGTAGAGATGGGTTTCACCATGTTAGCCAGGCTGGTCTTGAACTCCTGACCTCAAGTGATGCGCCTGCCTCGGCCTCCCAAAGTGCTAGGATTACAGGCATGAGCCACCGCGCCCAGCCGCAGGAATTATTTTTATCCTCATTTAACAGGTGAGGAAATAGAGGTGTGAGAGGTCCCTCAGCTTGTAAGTGGCAGGGCCCAGAATGAATTCCAGGCCATCTGAACCCATAATCTATATTCCTGACCACGACTTCCTCCTTCCCAAGGCTCTGAGCACCTCTCCAGCCCCATTCCCTGCCAGCCTCACTTACTGGCCACCTGCAGCCACACTTGGAACCACTGAGTCATGTTCAGGATCTCCCAGCAGGTATAGTTCCCCTCATCTTGCAGGCTCAGCGCTTCGATGTGCAGGGAGCTGGCATTCACTAGAGAGAAGCGAGGCTCAGCTGGCGGGAGGCTAGAGTTGGACGAGAGAAGAAAGACAGGCTCCGAGTCGTTCCGGTACCAGGTCACCAGGCCCCTCGGTCCTGAGATGTTGCCACAGTGCAGAGTAACGTTCTCATGAACTTCTCCAATGACAACAGCCTCCAATCCTGTACAAGGGGAGATCGGCTGTTACTACCTTTCTTGATTTCCAAACAACCTCCCTTTTTGAACAGTCTTCCTGTATTAGGATGTTTTAAAAGTCAGGTATGTGTTCTTAAGATACAGTAACACATACAGAGCAGCTGGGCGAGGTGGCTCAGGCCTATAATCCCAGCACTTTGGGAGGCTGAGGCGGGTGGATCACTTGAGGTCAGGAGTTTGAGACCAGCCTGGCTAACATGGTGAAACCCCGTCTCTACTAAAAATACAAAAAATTAGCTGGGCATGGTGGCAGGCACCTGTAATCCCAGCTACTCGGGAGGCTGAGGCAGGAAAATTGCTTGAACCCAGGAGACAGAGGTTGTGGTGAGGCAAGATTGTGCCACTGCACTCCAGCCTGGGTGACAAGAGCGAAACTCTGTCTCAAAGAATAAACAAACAAACTACATGGTGCAGACCCAAGTTGTCTCAGTGGCTCCAGCTTGGCCCATTCTAGATCAGCCTTCAGCTAGTCATCAATCCCCAGGCAGATCAGCAGAGCCACCTAGCCAATCGCCCAGGCCTCTGGATAATAAGCACTACTGTCATTTTGGGGCTGTTTGTTACACAGCATTACTGTGGTGATAAAGAACTGATACAGAACCCAAGTGGCTTTATTTGCCTAGAAATCAAGAAGAGGTGGAAAGACTGTCCCGCTGCTCTCTCTGCCTCCCTCTCTTTCTCGATCTCGGGTGCAAATGGCTCAGGTTCAAATGGCCCTCAAGTTCAAGTTTTCTCAGAAGCTCCATGCAAGAATGGGCTGGCAGTAGGGACTGTGCGCCCACTTTGGGCAAGGCACGGGGAATCCCATGGTGGACACAACACACAGAAACCTCCAAGAGTTCACAGTCTAGTGGAGAAAAGAGACAATAAACTGGCAATTACAACGCAGTGTGATAAACAGCAAGATAAGGCCTCTGAGAAAGGGCTCCTAAGTCCAACTAGGGCAAATGTCAGGAAACACTTCCTCCAGGAAGCCAAACTGAGATCTGATGGACAAGTAGGAATCAGCCAAGTAAAGGTGAGGATGGGTTCCCAGGCAGAGGGAACAGCACATTCAAAACCCCAGATCAGCAGCCACAACGTGTTAGCAATACAAATATCAAGCCTCACCCCAAAACACACGTAAATCAGAAACTGTGGGAGAGCAGCAGCCCTCTGTGTTTTGTTTATTTATTTTTAACAAATAAGCAATTATTTAACTTTTTTTTAAGAGATAGGGGGTGGATCTCACTCTGTTACCCTGGCCAGTCTCGAACTGCTGACTTCAAGCAATCCTCCGACCTCAGCCTCCCAAAGTGCTGGGATTACAGGAGTGATCCACTAAACCCGGCCCAGCATCTGTGTCTTAGCAAGCCCTCCAAGTGATTCTGACACCCATTCAAGACCAACAGGTGTCCGGGCATGGTGGCTCAGGCCTGTAATCCCAGGGCTTTGGGAGGCTGAGGTGGGAGGATCACTTGAATCCAGGAGATTGAAGCTGCAGTGAACCATGATCGTGACACTGTATTCCAGCCGGGGCAACAGAGATACCCTGTCTCTTTTTTTGTTTGTTTAATGTAAATAATTTTTTTTTTAAGAGATGGGGCAGTGGGCTCACTATGTTGCGCAGGCTGCTACTGAACTCACCTTCCACTCGGACCCACCTTGGGCTCCCAAAGTGCTGAGATTACCAGTGTGAGCCAACGCGCCCAGCTGACCCTGTCTCAAAAAAAAGACTGACAGGTGTTAACGGGCATTAGACTGTCACTAGGTAAAAAGAAGCAAATGCAGCCCATTTTGCTGAGAAGTTTCAGAATTGCCTGGCCCCCCTCCACAATCAAGACCCAAATACAAAGAGGCGGCAGGAATAGGAAGATGGGCAGAACCTATTGGGGTGATGAAAATAATCAATTAGTGGTGATGGTTGTAGAACGTTGGAATACACTAAAATCCAGAGTCGTGCACTTTAAAAGGGTGAATTTTGGCTGGGCACAGTGGCTTACACCTGTAATCCCAGCACTTTGGAAGGCTAAGGTGGGTGGATCATTTGAGATCAGGAGTTCAAGATCAGCCTGGCCAACATGGTGAAACCCCATCTCTACTAAAAATACAAAAATTAGCTGGGCAGTAGTGGTGCACACCGGTGATCACAGCTACTCAGGAGGCTGAAACAAGAGAATCACTTGACCCTGGGAGGTGGAAGTTGCAGTGAGCCGAGATTGAGCCACTGCACTCCCGTCTGAGAGACAGAAAAAAAAAAGGATGAATTTTGTGGCATGTAAATTATATCTCAATAAAGCTGTTATAGAAAAACTGCCACCTGCCTCTGGCAATCCCTCCCATTTAAGTGAAAGAGTAATCATTATCTGTATTTGGCCTCTTGTCTTTTTTTTTTTTTTTTTTTTGCCTCTTATCTTGTTAGAAGGGGCTTCCTTTGAAAAATCTGAAGTCAGAGCCCCAGGAAGTCCTGATTCTCTCACCATTTTGGCCACACATTCCCAAAAGACTTTTGAGCCAAGTCAGGACGGAAAAAAAAAAACACCACCACCACCACCAACCAAATTTTAAAACCTAAGCCGCTTGCTGAAAGGTGGAGAATGTCATCTAATGATAGAGATTCCAAAAAGCAGGTGAGGGCCGGGCACAATGGTTCACACCTGTAATCCCAACACTTTGGGAGGCCAAGCAGGTGGAGCACTTGAGGTGAGGAGTTCAAGACCAGCCTGGTCAACATGGTGAAACCTCATCTCTACTGAAAATACAAAATTAGCCGAATAGCCAGGCACGGTGGCTCACGCCTGTAATCCCAGCACTTTGGGAGGCTGAGGCAGGCAAATCACCTGAGGTCAGGAGTTCAAGACAAGCCTGGTTAACATGGTGAAACCCCGTTTCTACTAAAAATACAAAAAATTAGCCAGGTGTGATGCTGTGCACCTATAATCCCAGCTACTTGGGAGGCTGAGGCAGGAGAATCTCTTGAAGCTGGAAGGCAGAGGTTGCAGTGAGCTGAGATCGTGCCATTGCACTCCAGCTTGGGCAACAAGAGGGAAACTCGGGAAACTCTGTCTCAAAAAAAAAAAAATCCCCAAAAAAAAAATTAGCTGAGCATGCTGGTGTACACCTGTAATCCCAGCTACTCGGGAGATTGAGGCAGAAGAACTGCTTGAACCCGGGAGGCGGAGGTTGCAGTGAGTTGAGATCATGCCATTGCATTCCAGCCTGGGCAATAGAACAAGACTCCATCTCAAGAAAAAACAAAAAAAGCAGGTGAGAATTCTATTTATTATTATTATTATTTTTTGAGATGGAGCCTGCTCTGTCACCCAGGCTGGAGTGCAATGGTGCAACCTCAGCTCACTGCAACCTCTGCCTTCCGGGTTCAAGCGATTCTCCAACCTCAGCTTCCCAAGTAGCTGGGATTACAGGCACCTGCCATCATGCCTCGCTAATATTTTGTATTTTTGTAGAGACGGGGTTTCACCAAGTTAGCCAGGCTGGTCTTGGGTGATCCATCCGCCTTGGCCTCCCAAAGTGCTGGGATTATAGGTGAGAGCCACCATGCCTGGCCAAGAAATTATTAGGACTGGGAACCCAAATTCTCCAGTGGCAACGCCCACAAAGGAAAGAAAGGTGAACTTTAGAGTTACAGATGCAACATGTGTTCATGCGACCTGCAGAGCTGCCCCTTGCCTAACTCCTTGGCAAAGAAATAAAGGAACAGTGGCTTGGAAAAAAGCCCTGGCGAAACTTTAGTCTTGGAACTTGAGCTAACATGGTCTTCTCCTCCAAGGCATAGAATGACATGATCACAAAAGAAACCATTTGAAGGCATTTCACTTCTCCTGGCGTGGCTTACTCCATTCTTTTTTAAACCACTGTATCTGAAGGTGCCCTTAGAGAGCATCTAGTCCAGAAATGTGGCTGCCCTGAGGGCTGGGCTGAAGATGAGACTGAATCCCGGCTCAGTGGAAAAGAACACAGTCATCGATTTGTGATGTCTGACATAGACACGGAAGGGGTAGTTCTTGACCGACAGTCCTATACTTCCTCACTTTACTGTTGAGAAAATTGAGATTTAGGAAGATTAAGTTATTCACTTAAAGTCTCAAGAAAATCACTGGGAGATGTGGGATTGTCACTCAGGTCACTTTACTCTGGTCTCCTGCACCAGACAGGATGCAATGATAAAATATAGTAACAGTTTTAGACGTCATTCATATGGTGTCCAGAGGGTCCCTGTTGCCTCCCCAAGCTTAAATGTATAATAGGGAACAGAGGAGGGAGTAATATAAACTCCCCGATGCTGACCATGTATTATTATTTACAAAGTAAGAGTTATAGCCAAACATTTATTTATTTATTTATTTATTTAGCAACTTTTCCTAAGAATAACCTAGAGTTTACCATCCAGGGTAGCTAGTGGATGCATATAAGTTGTCTGACATTGAATGTCAGGAGAAAGAAAATTTTTTTTTTCCCAAAACAATGCCCAACTTAAAAAACACAACAAAAATACACCAAGCTCAGGAAGTCCCTGGCACAAAGGTGAAGCAGGTCTGGGCATCAAAATAGCTGGGCAAAGGTGTGGCACGATGGCTCACGCCCATAATCCCAACACTTTGTGAGGCCAAAACAGGAGGATCGCTTGAGTCCAAGAGCTTGAGACCAGACTGGAGAAACGCCTTGAGATCAACATGGAGAAACGCCGTCTCTACTAAAAATACAAAATTAGCCTGGCATGGTGGCACATGCCTGTAATCCCAGTTACTCAGGAGGCTGAGGCAGGAGAATCGCTTGAACCAGGAGGCGGAGGTTTTGGTGAGCCAAGATCACACCATTGCACTCCAGACTGGGCAACAAGAGCAAGACTCCGTCTCAGGAAAAAAAAAAAAAATTAGAAATTAACTAGGCGTGGTGGCATATGCCTGTAGTCCCAGCACTTGCAGACCGTGGTGGAAGGATCGCTGCAGTGATCACGCCACTGCACTCCAGCCTGGGCAACAGAGCAAGAGCCTGACTCAAAAAAAAATAGCTGGGCATGGCAGTGGAGATAGGTTCCCCATGGGGCAGGAGGCGGTCAGCCCGAAAGCAAGGTCATTCCAGCAGCATGACTTCATCTCAGGGTTCTTTTGACTTCCCAGGTCCTTGGGGTTCATCGAGCAGGAAACACTGCAGACGGCTGGGGAGGTGGGAATACTTGACCATCACCTTTAAAATCCAGAGATGACCAACTGGGAACTGGACTTCTCCCCGCACCCGCCCCACCCTGCGCACACACCCCCTCCCAGCACAGTGATTACTCAGCCAAATGCCTGGAGGGTCAGCAGGTAACGCCCATGACTAAAGAAGGCGGGGCAAATATTACAATAGGAAAACGTGGAACAAATTTGGGGTCACTTGCCCTAGATAAGAGGATGACCACTGTCCAGATCCAATTGGGAAAGCAGGCCCCGTGTTGCCAGACCTTCGAATTTTTCCAGATAAACTGGAAATCTAGGTTATAAGAAATGTTATTGTTTTTAAATGGTTGGTTAAAAAAAAAAAGGCAAAATAAAATTGAATGAGTCTAACAATTAGGAACTTTTGGCACTTGCTGCTAGGAAGCTCCAGCGTAACTTACAACCCATCTGCAGAAATCTGCAAGAGACCAGCTGGGTGAAGCCGACCCGGGAACACAAAAAGTAGGGTAGCGCTCAGCCTGCATCCTGGCACACTTCACCGCCTCCTGGCTCCACCTCCTCTCCCTGCACCCCAGCCTCCTCCCAGCTTGTCACACTCCCAGCACACAGTAGGCATGCATTCGCTGGTGCAATAAATTCAAATATGTATATTGTTTCCATCTTTTTACATTCTACATATTCTTGTAAGCACCCCCCAATCCTTTTTTCGTAGCAAAGCTGACTACAGATGAAGCATTTCAGACCTTTTCTCAATCATGACAAGTGCGAGGGGAAGTCTTTTGTAAGTCAGCCAAGTATTTCAAAATAAAAAGCTTTTCCAAAAGTAAAAGCGGAAGACCCCGCTTTGAAGGCGGTGGTCGGTACAGGAAGGCTTGCAAAGGTGTGTAGGGAAGTCCACCGGTTACAGGTGTAAGGCGAGTTCAACCTTGAGCAGAGGGAGGAGAATAAAGTGGGAGTCTCGAGTTTGAGCACCAGCTTATCAGGTATTAATAAAACTAGAACGCGAATTTACATCCGACGCTGTAAAAAAAAAAAAAAATCAATTTCCCGGCACACGTGCCTCTTTATTTTCCCCTGCACCTCGGCTCGGGTCCTCCGCAGCCTCCCCGGCTGTCCGCCCCAGGAGGCTGGAGGTATCTCGACCCGCACCGGGTGCCCGGGAAAATTCTTTCCTGCAAAGACGGCGGAGCTGCAAGCAGGAAACCAAGACCCTCCTGGGGCGGCTTCGGGGCTGCGGCCACCACGGATCCGGGCGGAGTCCAAGGGAATTCGGTCCCTCTCTGTCCCCTTCCCACCGCTGACTGGAAAACTCAACTTTTCCCTCCAGATCGCGGCCCCTTACCTACGGCGACCCAGCCGGCCAGGAGCGCCCCGAAGCAGACGAGGACGCGGGGCTCGGGCGCACGGCCGCCTGCGGCCATCTCGCCCTAGATCGCGGCTCAGGAAACGCAGGCTCGGGCTGGGCTGGATGTGTGCGCCCCAGGGCCCCGACGCCCGGGGGACCGCGGGCTCTTCCCAGGTCCTCGGAACGGCAGAGTGGCCCCACTTTGTCGGACCCCAGGAAGGATGCTCGGCGGAGCCGGGTGTCCGCGGCCGGGAGCGGCGCTCGGCTGCAGGCGCGGGTCCCCGCTCCCGAGCGCCCTACCCGGGGAGGGAGGACGCACCCCGCCCCCTGTGCCCGCCTGCCCACTCCCGCCGGCGGAAAACAACAGGAGCGAGCTCCCTCCCGCCTCCCAGCCAGGCGGGAGCCCAACTTCCTCTACCTTGGCCGGGGAGGAGGGCTTTCTGCCGAGGGCGCGCCGAGCCGGGTCCCGCCGGGCCAGGGGCGGAGCGCGGAGGCTGGGCCCTCCCCGAGTCCACTCCGTCCGGGACGGCCGCCGGAGTCGCGGGGACAGCGGGTGGGACGGGGCCCTGCAGCTACCGCAGGACGAACCCCCCGCCGCGGCCCCGGGCTGCCGAACCCGGAGGAGGTGGTTGCCAAGCTGCAGAACGCAGGACCCTCTTGGCTGTCTCCGCTAAATGTCTCGAGGGATTCCCGTCCGTGTCCCTGGGCGCAGGGCGGGTGCCAAGGCCGCCATCGCTGCCTTTCCCTCCCCTCTGCAGAAGGGAGCCGGAGAAAGATGATCCCCTGACCTTCAGCCAAAAGCGGCCACGAGACTCCGGTTCTCCGGTGAACTGGCCGGGACCACACAAAGAGAGCGAGAGCCAAGGAGTCCCCTGGACCTGTTTCTCAAGAGTTTTGTTTTTGCTTTTCCCGTTTTAGTTCTCCTACCAGCTACCCAGTCAGATTCCCAGGCTAAGTTCCTCTCTTCCCGGCCATGCCTTCGTCCCATTCGGTCCTGGGGAAAATGCGGCTTTGATATCCTCAGGAAGAGCCATCCATAAAACAGCCCTAGGATAAACTTCCCTGTTTAAAATAATAATAATAATAAACCGGGCACGGTGGCTCACGCTTGTAATCCCAGCACTTTGGGAGGCCGAGGCGGGCGGATCACCCGAGGTCAGGAGTTCGAGGCTCGCCTGGCCAACATGGTGAAACTACATCTCTAGTAAAAATACAAAAAAATTAGCCGGGCCTGGTGGCGGGCGCCTGTAGTCCCAGGTACTTGGAAGGCTGAGGCAGGAGAATCGCTTGAACCCGGGAGGCGGAGGTTGCAGTGAGCCGAGATCATGCCACTGTGCTTCAGCCTAGCTGACAGAGCAAGACTCCATCTCAAAAATAATAACAGTAAAACAAACTGCAATTAGCATAGTAAAATGTTAATTGTAGGCTCTAGGGGGCTCTGGAAATACGTGTGTTCACATTTTTCCAACTGTTCTGTATGTTTGAAAATGTTCATAAAATGTTGGAAGAAGAAACAAAAAAATGCTATTCTATTAAAATCATTGTTCTGGCCAGGCGTGGTGGCTCACGCCTGTAATCCCAGCACTTTGGGAGGCCGAGGAGGGCAGATTGCCTGAGGTCAGGAGTTCGAGACCAGCCTGACCAACATGGTGAAACACCATCTCTGCAAAAATACAAAAATTAGCCGGGCATGATGTCAGGTGCCTGTAATCCCAGCTACTGGGGAGGCTGAGGGAGGAGAATCGCGTGAACTGGAGGCAACTGAGCGAGACTTTGTCCATCTCCAAAAAAAATTGAAAATTAAAATTAAAAAATTAAAAAATAAGATCATTTGTTCTGTTGTCCAACAGCCCCCTTATTGAAATGCTTCTGGCCGGGCGCGGTGGCTCACGCCTGTAATCCAAGCACTTTGGAGGCCAAGGCGGGTGGATCACCTGAGGTCGGGAGTTCAAGACCAGCCTGACCAAAATGGTGAAACCCCGTCTTAAAAGAAAGAAAAAAGAAATGCTTCTTCCATGAGGAAATCCTCTTGAAACCACACAAAAAAAGTCTTTCTCCTGATAAACTGAGTCAGGAAGCTGAACGATTCTGCCTTTTTAATTTATTTTTATTTTTTTTTTGAGATAGGATCTCACTCCAGTTGCCCAGGCTGGAGTGCAGTGGCGCCATCTCAGATCACTGCAGCCTCCACCTCCAGGGCTCAAGTGATCCTCCCACCTCAGCCTTCTGAGTAGCTGGGACTACAGGTTTGCATCACCACACCCAGCTAATTTTTGTATTTTTTGCATGTTGCCCAGGCTGGTCTCGAACTCCTGACCTCAAATGATCCACCTGTCTCAGCCTGCCAAAGTGTTGGAATTACAGGTGTGAGCCACCGCACCCAGCCCTTTTTTATTGTTTGCTCAAAGATTTTTAAATAACTGTTCATCAGATTCTTGACAGGAATTTTGTTTTGTTTTGTTTTTGAGACAGGTTCTCCCTCTACCGCCCAGGCTGAAGTGCAGTAGTGCAATCATAGCTCACTGCAGCCTCGACCTCCTAGACTTAAGTTGATCCTCCCAGAGTGCTGGAATTACAAGCATGAGCCGCTGCGTTCAGCTTCGTTCTTGCTTTTCATGTTAGACCTTGTGGCAGATCCTACACTAACCAGACCTGTTTCCTGTATCCTCAGTACCTGCCGCCTAGTTGCCATTCTAATATACATTTGTTGAGTAAACAAATGAGAGTTAATTGATTTTGATATTGTAGTTCCTCAGCTTTTCTGGCAAACACCTTACATCCTCACCTGAAATAAACAAGCTATAAATAAAATCAATAACTGGGCCAGGCAAGCTGGCTCATGTCTGTAATCCCAGCACTCAGGAAGGCTGAGGTGGGCGGATCCCTTGAGGTCAGGAGTTTGAGACTAGCCTGGCCAACACAGTGAAACACCGTCTCTACTAAAAAAAGTAGCTGGGCGTGGTGGCGCACACTCATGATCCCAGCTACTTGAAAGGCTGAGGCAGGAGGACTGCTGGAAACCAGGAGGCAGAAGTTGCAGTGAGCCGAGATTGTGCCACTGCACTCCAGCCTGAGTGACACAGAGACCCTGCTCAAAAATAAATGAAAAATAAATTAATAAATAAAATTTTTTAAATTAAAAAATAAAATCAATAACTGGCCAGTTTTCGGCAGAGGGCCTGCCATTCTCCATGACCTCATGGTGAATTGTACAGGGAAGCCTTCTTGACATATTGGCCAAGTTGACATATGGTTCTAATCTCACTGGACCCTCCCTGCAACCCATGGACCTAAGGTGCAGTGCCACATGCCATCTGGCTTTATTCATTTATTTTTGAGGCGGAGTCTTGCTTTGTCACCCAGTCTGGGGTGCAGTGGCACGATCTCAGCTCAATGCAACCTCTGCCTCCTGGGTTCAAGCCATTCTCCTGCCTCAGCCTCCCAAGTAGCTGGGATTACAGACACACGCCACCACGCCTGGTTAATTTTTGTATTTTTAGTAGAGACAGGTTTTGACCATGTTGACCAGGCTGGTCTCGAACTCCTGACCTCAAGTGATTCACCCACCTCGGCTTCACAAAGTGCTGGGATTACAGGTGTGAGCCACCGCTCCCATCGCCATCCGGTTTTATAAATGAGAAACCTACCGCTCTGGAAGGTTACCTCTGAGTCACACAGCTGGCTGGTGGTAAAGCCACGACTGACTGTCTAACTGCAACTCCAGTCCCACAGAGTTGAAACCTTGTCACATGTGCAAAGGCTTCCAGGGCCAAGGGGACATGCACCTGAATGCTCTGTGTGTCACTGGACGATCAGACACCAGCCTTCCCTTGAGCAGAGCTGGCCTGGAAAACACCACCCTCTTCGTTTTGAGTGCAGGGGCTCAGGCTCTGCTCACAGGCAGACATATGAGACTCTCGTTAGTGTCTAATGGATAGAGTTTCTGTTTTGCAAAATGAAGAGTTCTGCAGACGTATGGTGGTGATGCCTGTGCCACAATGGGAATGTACTTAACACCGCTGAATTGTACACTTAAAAATCATTTAGATGGGCCAGGCGTGGGGGCTCAAGCCTGAAATCCCAGCACTTTGGGAGGCCAAGGTGGGCGGATCACCTAAAGTCAGGAGTTCAAGACCAGCCTGGCTAACATGGTGAAACCCCATCTCTGCTAAAAATATAAAAATCAGCTGTGCGTGGTGGTGGTGGTGATGAGGGGGCGCCTGTAATCCCAGCTACTCGAAAGACTGAGGCAGGAGAATCGCTTGAACCCTGCGGAGGTTGCAGTGAGCCAAGATCATGCCATTGTACTCCAGCCTGGGCAACAGAGTGATACTCTGTTTCAAAAAAAAAACCAAATCATTTAGATGATAGTTTCATGTTATGTTAATGTTACCACAATTAAAAAATTGTTTTAATGTAGAAGAAAACTGTAAAGTGAGTCCGTGGTGTCTCACGCTTTGTAATCCCAGCGCTTTGGGAGGCTGAGGTAGGTGGATCACCTGAGGTCAGGAGTTCGAGACCAGCCTGGCCAACATGGAGAAACCCCGCCTCTACCTAAAATACAAAATTAGTTGGGCATGATGGCGTGCACCTGTAATCCCAGCTACTTGGGAGGCTGAGGCAGGAGAGTCGCTTGAACCTGGGAGGTGGAGGTTGCGGTGAGCCAAGATCATGCCATTGCACTCCAACTTGGGCAACAAGAGTGAGACTGTGTCTCAAAAAAAGAAAAAAAAAAAGCAAAGAAAGCTGCAAAGTGAAAGAATAATGAGGAAAAAAAGTGACATATTTAGAAAACAGAGAATGGAGATACTTCGTTGGTTTTTGTGAATTAAAAAGTGAATCAGGCTGGGTACAGTGGCTCAGCCCTATAATTCCAGGACTTTGGGAAGCCAAGGCGAGAGAACTGCTTGAGCCCAGGAGTTTGAGACCAGCTTGGGCAACATAGTGAGACCTCTCCCCCCAATTACTAAAAAAAAAACTAACTGAGGCAGTAGTGTGCGCCTGTAGTCCCAGCTACTCAGGAGGCTGAGGTGGGAGACTCATTTGAGTGCAGGAATTTGAGGATGTAGTGAGCTATGATGGTGGCACTGCACTCTAGCCTAGGCAACCGAGCAAGGCACTGTCTCAAAAAAGAAAAAAAGGGCTGGGCGTGGTGGCTCACACCTGTAATCCCAGTATTTTGGGAGGCCGAGGCAGGCAGATCATCTGAGGTCAGGAGTTGGAGACAGCCTGGCCAATATGGTGAAATCTTGTCTCTACTAAAGACACAAAAATTAGCTGGCAGGTGTCTGTAATCCCAGCTACTCAGGAAGCTGATGCAGGAGAATCACCTGAACCTGGGAGTTGCAGACTGCAGTGAGCCAGGATTGTGCCACTGCACTCCAGCCTGGATGACAGAGCATGACTCTGTCTCAAAAGACAGAGAGGCCAGGTGCAGTGGCTCACGCCTGTAATTCCAGCACGTTGGGAGGCCATGGCAGGTGGATCTTGAGGTCAGGAGTTCGAGACCAGCCTGGCCAAGATGGTGAAACCCTGTCTCTACTAAAAATACAAAGATTATTCAGGTGCTGTGGCAGGTGCCTATAATCCCAGCTACTCAGGAGGCTAAGGCGGGAGAATCGCTTGAACCTGGGAGGTGGAGGTTGCAGTGAGCTGAGATTGTGCCACTGCACTCTAGTCTGGGCAACAGAGCAAGACTCCAATCTCAAAAAGAGAGAGAGAGAGAAGTTGCTTTAGGCTTCAAAGACCCAGGGCGAGAGAGCGCTCACTCCAAGACTGATCAAAAGGACTCAGCCTCAGACCTGGGTCCACAAGGACGCTCCCAGTTACTTGCCCTGTAACAGCCTCTCTGAGCCATCTGTGAGCTGGGAATGAAAATACCTACCTCTCAGATTTGTGAAGAGGAATGAATGAGCTAATGTGCCTAAAGCACTTAGTCCCAGACTATGTTTTCAATTCGTGGGAAGTGAAAAGGAAACAAAACAAAAAAAGCCAGGCCGGGCGTGGTGGCTCACACCTGTAATCCCAGCACTTTGGGAGGCCAAGGCGGGTGGATCACTTGAGCGCAGAAGTTCAAGACCACCCTGGGAAACATGGTGAAATTCCATCTCTACTGAAAATACAAAAAGGCCAGGCTTGGTGGCTCATGACTGTAATCCCAACAACACCGGGAGACCATGGCGGGTGGATCACATGAGGTCAGGAGCTAGAGACCAGTCTGGCCAACATGGCAAAACCCTGTCTCTACTAAAAAAAAAAAACCCAAAATTAGCTGTGTGTAGTGGCAACTCTACTTAAAAAAAAAAATGCCGGGTGTAGTGGCTCATGCCTATAATCCCAGCACTCTGGGAGGCTGATACAGGCAGCAGATCGCCTGAGGTCAGGAGTTCAAGACCAGCCTGGCCAACATTTGTAGAGACGGAATTTCACTATGTTGCCTAAGCTAGTCTCAAACTCCTGGGTCAAGCAATAATCCCACCTCAGCCTCCTCAGCCTCCCAAAGTGTTGGGATTACAGGCAGGAGCCACTGCGCCTGGCCACTTGTATTTTTAAAGTTTATATAACGATAAAGATCCCTTCATTGTGAATATCCAGATTTGTAACATTCAATAAAAGTTTTGATAACAGCTTTACTTTTCTTTTTTTTTCTTTTTTGAGACAGACTTGCTTCGTAGCCCAGGCTGGAGTGCAGTGGCTCGATCTTAGCTTACTGCAACCTCCACCTCCCAGGTTCAAGCAATTCCCCTGTCTCAGCCTCCTGAGTAGCTGGGATTACAGGTGCCCAACACCACACTCTGCTAATTTTTGTATGTCTTTAGTAGAGATGCAGTTTCACCATGTTGGCCAGGCTGGTCTCAAACTCCTGACCTCAGGTGATCCACCCACCTTGGCCTCCCAAAACACTGGGATTACACATGCATGAGCTGCTATGCTCAGCTGATAACAGTTCACTCAGTTAAAGTGTGTACAATTCAATGGCTTTTAGTGTAGTCACAAGGTTGTACAACTATTACTACCATCAATTTTAGATTTTCATCACTCCAAAAAGACACCTCATACCCTTTAGCTATCACCTTGCTATGGTTTGAATGTGTCCTACAAAAGTTCATGTGTTGCAAACTCAGTCCCTCTGCCCTCAAGAATGAATGAATGTTGCCATCAGGAGTGGCTTAGTTATGAAAGCAAGCACTCTCTGGCTCTCTTGTTTTTGTCCTCTTGCCACGTGATGCCCTCTGCCATGTTATGATACAGCAAGAAGGTCCTCACCAGATGCTTATTCCATTCTCAGTCTCCAGAATCATGAGCTAAAAATACTTTTTCTTTATAAATTACCTTACCTAGTCTATATGCAACAGAAAACAGACTAAGATACACTCCCAATTTCCCCACGTCCTCTAACCCCCAGCAATCATGAATCTACTTTCTGTCTCTATGGTTTTGCCTATTCCAGACATTTCATATTAACAGAAGCAAACAATATATGTCGTGACTGGCTTTTTTCATTTAGTACGATGTTCTCAAGGTTTATCTACATTGTAGCTTGTATCAGTACTTCATTTCATTTTATGGCCAAATTATATCCCATTGTATGGAAATGTTAGTAGCAGTGAATCCATACAGGTCTGCAGCAACCTGACTCCTTGCCTTCTCGGAAGAAAGAATTCAACCAAGGGATATAAGGCAGAGTGAGAAACCAAGGCAAGTCTTGCAGCAGGAGTGAAAGTTTATTAAAAAGTTTTAGAGAAGAAATGCAAGGAAATAAAGTATACTTGGAAGAGGGTCAGTAGGCAAGTTGAGAGATTCAAGTGCATGGTTTGACCTTTGACTTGGGGTCTTATATGTTGACAGTCTGCATGTACAATGGCCTGCTAGCACTTGGGAGGGGCTGCACATGAAGCATGTTTACTGAAGCTACATGCGTGCTCACCTGAGGCATTCTTCCCTCATCAGTTGAATGTTCCTAGAGGAATGTCATGCACCAGTTAAATTCCACCATTTTGCCTTTTCATGCACATGCTTAAACCCACTCACCCAACTCTTGAGATCTTATTGGGAAGCTGCTGATCACCAGTTTCTGGCGTTTCTATATTGGGAGACTGTCTTTCCCTGGCATCGGCTGTGACCAATAATGATCATGATGATCATGATGATTATTATTTATTTTTTGAGATGGAATCTTGCTCTGTCGCCAGGGCTGGAGTGCAGTGGTGTGATCTCGGCTCACTCCAACCTCCACCTCCCAGGCTCAAGTGATTCTCTTGCCTCAGCCTCCCAAGTAGCTGGGATTACAGGTGCCTGCCATTACGCCCAGCTAATTTTTTGTATTTTTAGTAGAGATGGGGTTTTTAGCCAGGCTGGTCTCGAACTCCTGACCTCGTGATTAGTCTGCCTCGGCCTCCCAAAGTGCTGGGATTACAGACATGAGGCACCGCGCCTGGCCTGACAAATGATTATTTTAGAGAGACAGTTTAACAACTGCCTGACCGTCTCCTGATGGGCAGGGGTCTCTCCTTCCCTGCTCAGGTCTAACTACCTACTACAACAGAGATACTACCTTTCGTATATCTGTTCATCCGTTGATTGATAGTCAATGGGTATTTAAGCCATGAAGTGACTCGGAACCTGGGGCACCTCTTTCCTAAAGTCCTCCATTCCCTACCCATCCTTCCACCTATAGAAAGAAATTGATTTTGCTTCCCTGCGTGCCTTACTGTGAACAGGGTGACATTTTTTTTTTTTTGGAGACGGAGTTTCGCTCTTGTTACCCAGGCTGGAGTGCAATGGCACGATCTCGGCTCACCGCAACCTCCGCCTCCTGGGTTCAGGCAATTCTCCTGCCTCAGCCTCCTGAGTAGCTGGGATTACAGGCACGCGCTACCAGGCCCAGCTAATTTTTTGTATTTTTAGTAGAGACGGGGTTTCACCATGTTGACCAGGATGGTCTCGATCTCTTGACCTCGTGATCCACCTGCCTTGGCCTCCCAAAGTGCTGGGATTACAGGCGTGAGCCACCGCGCCCGGCCAGAGTGACATTTTTAAAAGCCTACCTCTCTTTATTTAGAGCGTGTTTTCTGGCCAGATGCGGTGGCTCACGCCTGTAATCCCAGCACTTTGGGAGGCTGAGGTAGGCAGATCACTTGACATCAGGAGTTTGAGACCAGCCTGGGCAACATGGTGAATCTCCATATCTACCAAAAATACACCAAAAAACCTAGCCTGGCATGGTGGTGTGCGCCTGTGGTCCCAGCTACTCTGGAAGCTGAGGTGGGAGGAGTGCTTGAGCCTGGGAGGTGGAGGTTACATTGAGTAGAGATCACATGGTGGCACTCCAGCCTGGGCGACAGAGCGAGATTCTGTCTCAAAAAAAATAAAAAATAAAAACGATAGAGTGGGCTTTCCTTTTTTTTGTTTGGCTTTTGTTTTTGTTTTTTGAGACAGAGTCTTGCTCTGTCACCCAGGCTGGAGTGCAGTGGCATGATCTTGGCTTACTGCAACTTCCACCTCTCGGGTTCAAGCAATTTTCATGCCTCAGCCTCCTAAATAGCTGGAATTACAGGCTTCTACCACCAGGTCTGGCTAATTTTTGTATTTTTAGTAGAGACAGTTTCACCATTTTGCCCAGCCTGGTCTCAAACTCCTGACCTCAAGTGATCCTCCTGCCTCAGCCTCCCAAAGTGCTGGGATTACAGGCATGAGCCACCACGCCCGACTTAGAGAGGCTTTCTGTACGCCAATGCACCTGGCCGGAATTTCATCAACCAATACTTTATGGCATTATTTTTTCCTTTTTCAACTAAAAATACAAAAAATTAGCTGGGCCTGGTGGCGTGTGCCTATAATCCCAGCTACTCAGGAGGCTGAGGCAGGAGAATTGCCTGAACCCAGGAGGCGGAGGTTGCGGTGAGCCGAGATCGTGCCATTGCACTCCAGCCTGGGTAACAAGAGCGAAACTCCGTCTCCAAAAAAAAAAAGTCACTCTGTTCACAGTAAGGCAAGCAGGGAAGCAAAATCAATTTCTTTCTAGAGGTGGAAGGATGGGTAGGGAATGGAGGACTTTAGGAAAGAGGTGCCCCAGGTTCTGAGTTTTAGTCAAAGTATTTGGGGTGTGTAGGTGGATTTCCCAATTTCTTAGGGTCTCAGGAATAATACAGAGTGATCACAAGAGAATAAAAAATTCCAGGTGGCAGTTACACATGACTAGCAAAAGGAAACTTTTGCTGCAGAAGCAAGGGGCCAATAAGACCCTGAAAAGCCAGGGTGGGGACCAGGCTGTCTCAGACCAACTGGACCCAACATGGTGCTGGATTTGACATAGGTTTCACCAAGGACCTCAGTATATGCTCATTAATATACTAAATCCCATGCCCCTTGGGCATGGTGGCTCATGCCTGTAATCCCAGCACTCTGGGAGACCAAGGTGGGTGGATCACCTGAGGTCAGGAGTTCGAGACCAACCTGGCCAACATGGTGAAACCCCATCTCTACTAAAAACACAAAAATTAGCAGGGCATGGTGGCAGGCGCCTGTAATCCCAGTTACTCAGTAGGCTGAGGCAGGATAATCGCCTGAACCTAGGAGGCAGAGGTTGCAATGAGCCAAGATTGTGTCACTGCATTTCAGCCTGGGTCACAGAGTAAGATGACAGAGTGGGAACTCTGTCTCAAAATAAATAAATAAATAAATAAATAGGCCCAGCATGGTGGCTCATGCCTGTAATCCCAGCACTTTGGGAGGCCAAGGTGGGCGGATCACAAAATCAGGAGTTCAAGGCCAGCCTGGCCAACACAGTGAAACCCCGTCTCTAATAAAAATATAAAAGTTAGCCAGGCATGGTGGTACATGCCTGTAGTCCCAGCTACTTGGGAGGCTGAGGCAGGAGAATTGCTTGAACCCAGGAAGTGGAGGTTGCAGTGAGCAGAGATCACGCCACTATACTCCAGCTTGGGCAACAGAGTGAGACTTCGTCTCAAAATAAGTAAATAAACAATAAATAAATAAACCCCACACCTACCAGTGCTATGATAGTTCCAGAAACACCCATATTTGGTGTAAAAATGGGTAGCACCACAATTCTGAGAAATCTCCACTTCTTTCCTGGTATCTTCACGAATATTCCGCTCCTTGGTTAATGAAACCCAAAAGATAGAAACCCCAAGCCCCATTGCATGACTCCGTCTTGAGTCTGCCTGCACTCCCCTTTCTTCAGTGTGTACTTTTCACTTTGCAATAAATCTTTCTACTTACACCATTTTCTGACTCACTCTTGAATTCCTTCGTGAGATTGTGTCAAGAGCCTAGACACTGGAGGGGTGGAGGTTCCGCCAGCCTTTGGGGACCTCCCCCAGCCCACCTGTATCACCAGTGCCTGATCATCGTCTTCCCCCCCTGCAAAAGTTCCATCCCATTTCTCAAAACAAGCATATTGAGAATTTTGTCTCACTAAACTGGTAGAGATGGCATCGTGGTGGCATGTTACTACATGCATCCTGGCCTTTCTAGGTGATGGCTGACTTCCTATAAGAAGTTGAGAGGCCGGTGCAGTGGTTCACACCTGTAATCCCAGCACTTCGGGAGGCCTAAGTGGGCGGGTCACCTGAGGTCGGAGTTCAAGACCAGCCTGACTAACATGTAGAAACCCCGTCTCGCCGGGCGCGGTGGCTCACGCCTGTAATCCTAGCACTTTGGGAGGCCGAGGCGGGTGGATCACGAGGTCAAGAGATCGAGACCATCCTGGTCAACATGGTGAAACCCTGCCTCTAGTAAAAATACAAAAAATTAGCTGGGCGTGGTGGCGCGTGCCTGTAATCCCAGCTACTCAGGAGGCTGAGGCAGGAGAATTGCCTGAACCCAGGAGGCGGAGGTTGCGGTGAGCCGAGATCGTGCCATTGCACTCCAGCCTGGGTAACGAGAGCGAAACTCCGTCTCTCAAAAAAAAAAAAAAAAAGAAAGAAACCCCGTCTCTGCTAAAAATACAAAATTAGCTGGGCATGGTGGTGCCTGCCTGTAGTCCCAGCTACTCAGGAGACTGAAGCAGGGGAATCGCTTGAACCTGGGAGGTGGAGGCTGCAGTGAGCTGAGACTGAGGCATTGCACTCCAACCTGGACAATAAGGGCTAAACTTCATCTCTAAAAAAAGAAGAGGTTGGGCCGGGCGCAGTGGCTCACGCCTATAATCCCAGCACTTTGGGAGGCTGAGGCGGGTGGATCACGAGGTCAAGAGATCGAGACCATACTGGTCAACATGGTGAAACCCCATCTCTACTAAAAATACAAAAAAATTAGCTGGGCTTGGTGGCGCACGCCTGTAGTCCCAGCTACTTGGGAGGCTGAGGCAGGAGAATTGCTTGTGAACCCAGGAGGTGGAGGTTGCGGTGAGCCGAGATCACGCCATTGCACTCCAGCCTGGGTAACAAGAGCAAAACTCTGTCTCAAAAAAAAAGAAAAAAAAAAGAAGAGGTTGAGAAAGATCCCTCATAAGAGCATACTGTGTGCTCTCACTGGACACACACTTTCCCTGAAATGAGCTCTTCCATCCTTTGAGCAAACCTCTGAAATAGGTATGATTGTTTGGTTTGTTTTTGAGACACGAGGCTGGAGTGCAGTGGCATGATCTTGGCTCACTGCAGCCTCCACTTGCCTGGGCTCAGGTAAAGCCACACCCAGATAATTATTGTACTTTATTTGTAAAGTTGGGCTTTTGCCATCTTGCCCAAGCTGGTCTCAAACTCCTGGGCTCAAGCAATGCACCTGTCTCATGATTACAAGTATGAGCCACCACACCTGGCATAAGTATGATTCTTACTGAAACCGCCTTTGTAAAAATTATAACTGAGGAAATTATGACAATGAAGGAAATCAAACCTAACCGGCTACATCTTGCTTGTAACCTTTAAGCTGCCCTTGCTCATTCCTGGGCGTAGGCCGAACTAACTTTGGGAAGGAATTCGGTTCACGGTTTGACTCTGAAACAGAATTGACAAAAGCTCTTTCCTGAAAAGACCCCCTTCTTGCCTGGGGACTAGTCCGCCTTTGCAGGATGAACAAATGCGCTACAAGATTAGAAATTACAGTTTAGGATCATGTGGCCTCTGGCTCCAAGAGTCTCAACCTCCCCAAATTACTCCTGGAAATAGCATCACTATTGAAAAACCTAACATCGGTGATTGAGACATTTTTCAGACCCTGCACTTGATGGATGGATCAGATGACATCACCCAGACCGGTAATCTGGCTCAACCAGCTCTGCCATCCCACCCAGGAGCAGAAGACAGCAAGAAAACCTCACTTGATCCCCTGATTCCATCTCCAAACTGATCAATCAGCACTCCCCACTTCCCAAGCCCTTACTCACCAAATTATTATTATTATTATTATTTTGGAGACGGATCGCTCTGCTGCCCAGGCTGGAGTGCAGTGGTACAATCTTGGCTCACTACAACCTCCGCCTCCTGGGTTCAAGCCATTCTCCTGCCTCAGCCTCCTGAGTAGCTGGGACTACAGGCACACAACACCAGGCCCAACTGATTTTTGTACTTTTATTAGAGACGGGGTTTCACCATGTTGGCCAGGATGGTCTCGATCTCTTGACCTTATGATCCGCCCACCTCAGCCTCCCAAAGTGCTGGGATTAAAGGTGTGAGCCACCTCGTCAGCCCAGCCAAATTATCTTTAAAAACCCTGATCCCTGAATGCTTGGGGAGACTAATTTGAGTAACAATAAAATTCTGCTCTCCCATACAGCCAGCTCTGAGTGAATTACTCTTTCTTCATTGCAATTCCCCTGTCTTAATAAATCTGCTCTGTCTAGGCAGGGGCAAGGTGAACCCACTGGGCGATTACATTATCATTTTACAGATGAGGAGGCTGAGGCTCAAGGAAGTGAAATAACTTTCCAGATAAAGTCACAGCCTCAAGTCCACATTTATAAAATGCTGCTCTGGGTTATAGCATTCCCTAAAGTAGTGGTTCTTTTTTTTTTTTTTTTTTTTTTGAGATGGGAGTCTTGCTTTGTCGCCAGGCTGGAGGGCAGTGGCACAATCTCGGCTAACTGCAACCTCCACCTCCCAGGTTCAAGTGATTCTCCTGCCTCAGCCTCCCAAGTAGCTAGGACTACGGGTGCATGCTGCCATGCCCAGCTGATTTTTGTATTTTTAGTAGAGACGGTGTTTCACTATATGTTAGCCAGGATGGTCTTGATTGCTTGACCTTGCGATCCACCTGCCTCGGACTCCCAAAGTGCTGGGATTACAGACGTGAGCCACTGCACCAGGCCAAAGTAGTGGTTCTTAAACTTGGGTTGGGGGTGGGGAGATTAAGAACTTTGTGATAAGCCTGGGCAACATGGTTAGACCCATCTTTACAATAAATTAAAAAATTAGCCTGGTGTGGCGGTGTGCTCCTGTAGTCCCAGCTGTTCAGGAGGCTGAGGTGGGAGGATCACTTGAGCCCCGGAATTTGAGGCTGCAGTGACCTATGATTGCACCACTGCCCTCTAGCTGGGCAACAGAGTGAGACCCTGTCTCTGCTGGGTGAGAGGTCAGAGCCCAGACACTGGCAAATGGTGACCTCGCAGGTGGTAGGTTAGTAAAAAGAATGTACGATGTCTGTATAGATTTCAAAATGAAAAAATTTATTAGAAAGAACACTACATAAAAGTGCAGTGGGGCTCCTCAGCACGAGAGGACAGAGTACCCTGTGTCGAATTTTCCTTACGGGTATTTATGGACCTTAACGCGGGCGCTTAAGGGTAATTTGGACCATATTAGCCACTGAGGTCATGATACAGGATTACGTTTGTAGACATTTTTGTCCCTTAAGGTCAGCCACGGTTGGACAATGAGTTCTGATATGCATGCATTCCAGAGATGTACAGAAATTCTAGTTACAGGGCAGGCACAGGGGCTCACGCTTGTAATCCCGGCACTTTGGGATGCCGAGGAGGGTGGATTGCCTGAGGTCAGGAGTTCGAAACCAGCCTGGCCAACATGGTGAAACCCTGTCTCTACTAAAAATACAAAAATTAGCTGGGCGTGGTGGTACACGCCTGTAAACCCAGCTACTAGGGAGGCTGAAGCAGGAGAATCCCTTGAACCCAGGAGGTGGAGATTGCAGTGAGCCAAGATTGTGCTACTGCACTCCAACCTGGGTGACAGAGCAAGACTTCATCTCAAAAAAAAAAAAAAAGAAAGAAGGAAAAGAAAAGAAATTCCAGTTACAAATTTTTTGAGGAAAGAAACCTGGAACCAGATGCCAGCTTGAAATAAAGAAAGAGAGAAAGAAGGAAAGAAGGAAGGGAGGAAGGAAGGGAAGGAGGGAGAGAGGGAGGGCAGAAGGGAAGGAAGGAAGGAGGGAGAAAGAAAGAAAGAAGAAAAGAAAGAGCGAGAAAGAAAAATCAACTCAACAAAAGGCAGATTAATTGGAGAAAAGCCATGCAGATTTATTAATGTGAACAAGAGGGGAAACCACAGAGGAATTACCCACCCCTCAAGGGAATTCGGAAGCTTAAATATCATTTTGAGATTACAGAAAGACAGGGGTTTCCATCCAGGCAAAATGGGTTGTTGGAAGGAAAAAAGGAATTCAGGGGAAATAAAGGATTACTAGGGAAATGAATGGGTCGGAACTAGAAGAGAAATTAACTTGTAAATAGATGTCTTTGAAATGTGAATGAGCCTGACATTATCTCGTGAAAGGATCTGCTCAGGTGTGGTTACCTTCTTGGTCTTCCTTTCTGCAACGGGGAGGGGAAGAAAGAACAATTGTTTCTAATTGAGCGTTCAGGATTGTAGGTAGATAAAGGAACTTCCTGTGCTTTCGGAGGGGAGGAAAGATCAGAAGACCCTTCTTCGGTTCAGGGTATCAAAGCCTCCATTTCTGAGCCCCCAACAACAACAAAAAGCCAATACTGCTGGTCTAAACTGAGATTCTAAACTGGGTTGGTCTGGCCCAGGAAGTAGGGGGGGAAGCTCACTTACAAACTGGAATCACCAGGTGGCGCTCTCCACCCTGAACAGAACCTGGGTTCCACAGCCAAGGTCATCTCGGAGATAACAGTTGGTTCAAGCTTCATGGAACTCCAAAAATTTCAGAGATTATTGGTTCAACCAATAGCCTTCACCCTCCAGAGGAGGAACAGTGTTCCAGAGTTGTTAAACAGCTCGCTCAAGGTCACAGCTCGTGGACAAAGGCAGGGCTCACCCGCTTGTCTAATCCTGATATTTCTAAAATGTATCACATAGCTCCCTGACCCATTCAACAGAGCACGGTCTGCACAATGCAATATTTTCTTGTGATAATTCAAAGAATGAACTTTTGTGTAGGAATATCAGAAACACTGGTGACTGTGCTGTGCTATCTATGGGAACCAGATAGATTAGAGAACGCTTATCCCACACACAAAATTGCCCCGGACTGCTGTTTCTTTGTTCGAACAGCTACCTACATTTTTGTTAATTCCTCCGAGGGGTGAGGCACTGTGCACAGGTTTTGGCCGTCCTATTGGTCAGGTTTGTTTATGTTTCTCTGTGTCTTTTTTTTTAAGAGAGTTTTGCTCTTGTTGCCCAGCCTGTAGTGCAATGGGGCGATCTCGGCTCACTGCAACCTCCACTTCCCGGGTTCAAGCAAGTTTCCTCTCTCAGCCTCCCGAGTAGCTGGGATTACAGGCACGCGCCACCATGCCCGGCTAATTTTTTTTTTTTTTTTTTTTTGGCGTCCCTCGGGGGGCTCGAACTAATTTTTGTATTTTTAGTAGAGACAGGGTTTCACCATATTGGCCAGGCTGGTCTCGAACTCCTGACCTCGTGATCAGACTGCTCAGCCTCCCAAAGTGCTGGGATTACAGGCATGAGCCGCCGCGCCCAGCCAAGAATTTTTGAAAACTGGCTAGATGTGTCGGTGTGCGCCTGTGGTCCACCTACTTAGGAGCAGAGGCAGGAGAATTGCTTGAGCCAGGGAGGTTCGAGCTGCATTGAGCTATGATGGCGCCACTGCCAAAGCTTTGGGCTTTGGGGAGCTAAAAGGCAGAAGAAATTTAGTCGCAGGAGTGGTTTGCTAGCTTCTACGGAAAGCAATCCAGATTTTCATTGGTTAACCATTAGTGTCTGGTATCCCTGAAAAGGAGGAAGAGAAAGCAAACAAGGCAGAATGGCTATTTTTGAAAAGTCAAAAATAACAGATGTTGGTGAGGCTGCAGAGAAAGGTGTATGTTTATACATTGTTGGTGGGAACATATATTAGTTCATCCACTGTAGAAAGCAGTTTGGAGATTTCTTTATTATTTTATTTTATTTTATTTTATTATTTTTTGAGACGGAGTTTTGCTCTTATTGCCCAGGCTGGAGTGCAATGGCACGATCTTGGCTTACTGCAACTTTCACCACACGGGTTTAAGCGATTCTCCTGCCTCAGCCTCCCAAGTAGCTGGGACAACAGGTGCTTGCCACCACATCTGGCTAATTATTTATTTATTTAAATAATTGTCAAATTTAGCAGTGAGGGGTTGTAGAACAACCTTAGTGACACTGATGTTAATAAATTCTGATAACCCGCTACCATCGGACCAGCCTTTTTTTTTTTTTTTTTTGTATTTTTAGTAAAGACAGGGTTTCACCATGTTGGTCAGGCTGGTCTCAAACTCCTGACCTCAGGCGATCTGCCTGCCTCAGCCTCCCAAAGTGCTGGGATTACAGGTGTGAGTCACCATGCCCGGCCTGGAGATTTCTTAAAGAACTAAAAAGAAAAAGCAAAATAGAACTATCATTTGACCCAGTGATAGCATTACTGGGTATCTACCCAACGGAAAATAAATCATTCTGCCAAAAAGACACACGAGCTCTTATGTACATCCAAGCGTTGTTTACAATAATAAAGGCATGGAATCGATCTAGGCTCCTGTCAACAGTGGACTGAGTAAAGAAAATGAGGCATATATATATACCACAGAATACTATGCAGCCATAAAAAGAATGAAACTATGCCCTTGTAGCAACATGGATGCATCTGGAGGCCATTATTCTAAGTGAATTAACTCAGGAACAGGAAACCAAATACCATATGTTCTCACTTATAAGCGAAAGCTAAACATTGGGTACACGTGGTCATAAAGAAGGGAACAATCAACACTGGGGACTCCTAGAGGAAGGAGAGAGTGGTGGGGGCAGGAGTTGGCAAACTACTGAGTACTATGCTCACGACCTGGGTGAGGGGGTCATTTGTACCCCAAATCTCCATGTCACGAAATATGCCCATGTAATAAACCCGCATTTGTGCTGCTTGAATCAAAAATAAAAGTTGAAATATTAGCCAAGCAAGGTGACATGCACCAGTAATCCCAGCTACTTGGGAGGCCGAGGCAGGAGAATGGCTTGAACCCGGGAAGTGGAGGTTCTTAGATCGTACCACTGCACTCCAGCCTGGGCGACAGCAAGGCCCTGTCTCGGAAAAAAAAAAAAAAAAAAAAAAAAAAGTTGAAATAATTAAAATAAATAATAGCCGGGCGTGGTGGCTCACATCTATAATCCCAGCACTTTGGGAGGCCAAGGCGGATGAATCACCTGAGGTCAGGACTTCAAGACCTGCCTGGCCAACATGGTGAAACCCCGTCTCCACTAAAAATACAAAAATTAGCCGGGTGTGGTGGTGTGTGCCTGTAATCCCAGCTACTTGGGAGGCTGAGGCAGGAGAATCACTTGAACCTGGGAGGCAGAGGTTGCAGTGAGCTGAGATTGTGCCACTGCACTCCAGTCTGGGTGACAGAGCGAGACTCTGCCTCAATAAAAAAAAAAAAAAACACAAATAATAGTAATAATATAAATAAATAATAAATAGTAATAATTAATAATAATAATAAATAAATCATAATAATTATGCTTCTTGCTTTTGTGAATTGACTGCTTTGATGCTTTATATGGGCTCAACTTTAGAAGGCAGATCGTCACTGAGCCTATATTATAAAAACCATAAGGTGTTTGTTTTACTTATCTTCCTTTCTCTTCGTCCCTTATTCTTCCATCGGTGACTGCTTACATATAGTCATTTTGTAGAAGGGAGTCACTAATACTTGGTTAACAAGAATAATGAACTTGTTTTTCTTTCAAATAACAATGATCCCTAGCTTCTTTTTTGTTTTGTAGTGTTTGTTTGTTTGAGACAAGGTCTCACTCTGTCACCCAGGCTGGAATTCAGTGGTTTGATCATGGCTCTCTGCAGCCTGGACCTCCCTGGCTCAAACCATCCTCCCACCTCAGCCTCCCGAGTAGCTGGGACTACAGGGGCTCACCCTCAGACCCGGCTAATTTTTTGTATTTTTTGTAGAGATGTGGTCTTACTGTGTTGCCCAGGTGGGTCTCAAACTCCTGGGTTCAAGTGATTCGCCTGCCTCTGCCTCCCAAAGTGCTGAGATTACAGGCGTGAGCCCCCCGTGCCTGGCCGATCCTTAGTTTCTAGATGGCATCCAGAAGTTTAACTGACCCAGCGACCCAAGCAGCTTTGATCACCAGGGCTCTCTCCTTTTGCATACCTTACTCAAAAAAGTACTGGAACCTAGCTTTTGGGGTTCTACAGCAAGATGACCAAACGTATGAGAACTCTGTGAAAAGTAAGAACACATAGGCCCTGAATGAGGAAAGTGCCTATTCCTTCGTGGGCTTCGTGGCATGTTTTGTGGCTCAGTGGCCCTAGTTCGCAGCTGGATTCCCATGAGCAAGAGTGCCCACTGGGTGTGCCTTTGGGAAGGAATTTGTTCTTCTACCTCATAGCCCTAGAGTTCCGCGTTGTTTCCTCCCTCCCTCCCTCCCTCCTTTCTTTTCTTTTCTTTCCTTTTCTTTTCTCACTTTTCTTTCTTTCTCTCTTTCTTTTTTTTTTAATGGAGTTTTGCTCTTTTGCCCAGGCTGGAGTGAAGTGGCACGATCGGCTCACTGCCACCTCTGCCTCTGGGGTTCAAGTGATTCTTCTGCCTCAGCCGCTCAAGTAGCTGGGATTACAAGTGTGTGCCACCACACCTGGCTAATTTTTTTGTGTTTTTAGTAGAGATGAGATTTCACCATGTTGGCCAGGCTGGTCCCGAACTCTTGACCTCAGGTGATCCACCCGCCTCAGCCTCCCAAAATGGTGGGATTACAGGCTTGAGCCGCCATGCCAGCCTCCTCTTTTTCTTTCTTTTTTCTTTCCTTTTTCCTTTCTTTCTTTCTTTTTCTTTTTGAGACGGAGTTTCACTTTTGTTACCCAGGCTGGAGTGCAATGACGCGATCTCGGCTCACTGCAACCTCCGCCTCCTGGGTTCAGGCAATTCTCCTGCCTCAGCCTCCTGAGTAGCTGGGATTACAGGCATGCACCACTATGCCCAGCTAATTTTTTGTATTTTTAGTAGAGACGGGGTTTCACCATGTTGACCAGGATGATCTCGATCTCTTGACCTTGTGATCCACCCGCCTCGGCCTCCCAAAGTGCTGGGATTACAGGCTTGAGCTACCGCGCCCAGCCCTCTTTCTTTCTTTCTTTTCTTTCTTTCAACAGTTTCGCTCTTGCCAGCCCCCCCCTCCCTCCCTCCCTCTCTCTCTCTCTCTCTCTCTCTTTCTTATTCTTTCTTTCAACAGAGTTTTGCTTTTGCTGCCCAGGCTGGAGTGCAGTGGTGCCATCTTGGCTCACCGCAACCTCCGCCTCTTGGGTTCAAGCAATTGAAACTGAGTAGCTGGGACTACAGGCATGTGCTAGCATGCCCAGCGAATCTTTTGTATTTTTAATAGAGATGGGGTTTTCACCATGTTGACCAGGATGGTCTCGATCTCTTGACCTCATGATCCACCTGCCTTGGCCTCCCAAAGTGCTGGGATTACAGGCGTGAGCCACCGCGCCCGGCTTCTTTCTTTTTTTTATTTGTTTGACACAGGGTCTCACTCTCTCACTCTGTTGCTCAGGCTGGAGTGCAGTGGCATGATCTCGTTCACTGCAACCTCTGCCTCCTGGGTTCAAGCGATTCTTGTGCCTCAGCTGGGATTACAGGCACCCACTACACTTGGCTAATTTTTGTATTTTTATTTATTTATTTTTGAGACAAGGTCTTGCTCTGTCAACCAGGCTGGAGTGTGGTGGGGTGATCCCAGGCTCAAGCAATTCTCGTGCCTCAGACTTCCGAGTAGCTGGAATTATACCATGCGCCCCCATGCCCAGATAACTTTAATTTTTGTATTTTTAGTAAAATGAGGTTTCACCGTGTTGGCCAAGCTGATCTTGAATGCCTGGCCTCAAGCAATCTGCCCACCTCAGCCTCCCAAAGTGCTGGGATTACAGGCGTGAGCCACTGAGCCCAGCTTTTCTTTTAAACACGTATTCCTGTCCGTTCCAACATCAAATAGCAACACAACTGTATTTTTATAAACATGACCTCTAAAACACAATACTGCAAGGAACATGAAATTTCATTTTCAGCAAATTTGTTCATTGCTAAGGTTTTTCAGAGATGTACACCCTTTGTCCACCCCCTCCCACCTGGCCCTGCTGTCTTGCCTGGAGTTCTGACCTTCACTGTGTGCCAGGCACTGTGCTAGACACTGGGGTAACAATGGCGAACAAAACGCAGCGAGGTCTCTGCCCTTGTGAAGTGCATAGTCATCTTCGCGCCAGGCACATCTGACAGAGGCTGTTTCAGCCAAGCTACGTGCTCTCTGCCCCTCACTGCCTGCCTGAGTTATTGTTCTTCCCACTACCCAGGATACCTTTAATTCCCTTCTTAACTGGCTCATTCTCAGTGATTCTTCCAGCTGAAGTTGTTACCTCTTCCAGGAAGTCTTCCCTGGTGTACACAGCAGGGGGAGGTGCTCCTCTTCTGCATTCCCACAGCACCTGCAGAAATACACATCACAACCCTGATCATTCTGAATTGTAATAAAATCTCTCTTATTTTTATTTATTTTATTTATTTATTTATTTATTTATTTATTTATTTATTTATTTATTTTGGAGACGGAGTTTCGCTCTTGTTACCCAGGCTGGAGTGCAATGGCACAATCTCAGCTCACTGCAACCTCCACCTCCTGGGTTCAGGCAATTCTCCTGCCTCAGCCTCCTGAGTAGCTGGGATTACAGGCACGTGCCACCATGCCCAGCTAATTTTTTCTATTTTTAGTAGAGACGAGGTTTCACCATGTTGACCAGGATGGTCTCAATCTCTTGACCTCGTGATCCACCCGCCTTGGCCTCCCAAAGTGCTGGGATTACAGGCGTGAGCCACCACGCCCGGCCCCATTTATTTATTTTTGAGACGAGTCTCACTCTACCTCTGCCTCCTGGGTTCAAGCAATTCTCTTGCCTCAGCTTCCCAAGTAGCTGGGACTATAGGCATGTGCCACCATGCCCAGCTAATTTTTTTTTTTTTTTTTTTTGAGAAGGAGTTTCGCTCTCATTACCCAGGCTGGAGTGCAATGGCGCGATCTCGGCTCACCGCAACCTCCGCCTCCTGGGTTCAGGCAATTCTCCTGCCTCAGCCTCCTGAGTAGCTGGGATTACAGGCACGTGCCACCGTCCAGCTAAATTTTTTTTTGTATTTTTAGCAGAGACGAGGTTTCACCATGTTAGCCAGGATGGTCTCCATATCCTGACCTTGTGATTTGCTGGCCTCAGCCTCCTAAAGTACTGGGATCACAGGCGTGAGCCACTGCACCTGGCTTTATTTTTATAATTATTTTTTGAGACAGAGTCTCACTCTGTTGCCCAGGCTGGAATGCAGTGTCATAATCACAGCTCACTGCAGCCTCAATCTCCTGGGTTCAAGCGATCCTCCTACCTCAGCCTCCCAAGTAACTGGGACCACAGGTACTTGCCACCACACCCAGCTAATTTTTTAATTTCTTGTAGAAACTGGATCTTGCTATGTTGCCCAGGCTGGTCTCAAACTACTGGGCTCAAGTGATTTTCCCACCTCAGCCTCCCAGAGTGCTAGGATTATATGCGTAAACCACTGTGCCCAGTTTATGATCTTTGGTTTTTTGTTGTTTTTTTTTTGAGACAGAGTTTCACTGTTGTTGCCCAGGCTGGAGTGCAATGGCATGATCTCGGCTCACTGCAACCTCCACCTCCTGGGTTCAAGTGATTCTCCTGTCTCAGCCTCCCGAGTAGCTGGGATTACAGGCATGCACCACCATGCTGGCTAATTTTGTATTTTTAGTAGAGATGGGGTTTCACCATGTTAGTCAGGCTGGTCTCGAACTCCCGATCTCAGGTGATCTGCTGGCCTCGGCCTCCCAAAGTGCTGGGATTACAGGTGTGAGCCACTGCACCTGGTCATCTCTTTACATCTCTATCTTTCTGCTGCAGCGAGAGTTCTTTCCAAGGCACAGACAATGTCTCATTCATTTTGCGTCCCCAGGGTCCAGCACAGGACTTAACCCGTAACGTATGCTCAATAAATGGTAAGTGAACAGAGTTTTGGCATCAACAAAAGCCGATGGCAACACTGAACACTCCGGAAAGGTTTTATTTTGGCAACTCTTCCTCTAGAACCTTGCAGATGGAGCTTGTCTACCTAAAAGGATTTCTCTGGTAATCAGCTCAGTTGTGCCCTTTCCAAGGGACATCTAGTCTCCATAAGAGTTACTTGTCTTCTCTGCCCCAGGGTGCAGTCTGGCCTTTTGGGACCATCTTTACACAGGTTTTTCTTTTTCTTTTTTTGAGATAGAGTTTCGCTCTTGTTGCCCAGGCTGGAGTGCGATAGCATGATCTTGGCTCACTGCAACCTCCGCCTCTCAGATTCAAGTGAGTCTCCTGCCTCAGCCTCCTGAGTAGCTGTGATTATAGGCATGTACCACCACCCCCGGCTAATTTTTAATATTTTTAGTAGAGATGGGGTTTCTTCATGTTTGTCAGGCTGGTCTCGAACTCCCAGCTTGACCTCAAGTGATCCGCCCGTCTCGGCCTCCCAAAGTGCTGGGATTACAGGTGTGAGCCACGGCACCCGGCTACCGAGGTTTATATAATGTCACAGACAGGCTTGCACCATTCTGGCCATGGACGTGTATGACCTTAGTGACTTCACTGTATCACGCCCTGTTTCTTAACCTACGTTCCAATCTTTTCTGATTATCGGCTAAAGTCCTGGGTTCTGGTAGGAAACACACTTGGATTTGTATCTCTAGCCCATTGCTTCAAGTTGTCAGACCTTGGCAATTTACCTTTCTGAGCCCCAGTTTCCTCAGTTATAAAATGCAAATGGTAACTATGGCCCTTACCAGGGTTCACAGGACAGGGTTGAGAAGATTATATAGGACGAAGCGTATGGGATGTTTAGCATAGCTGGGTACACTGGTTCATGCCTGTAATCCCAGCCTCTCAGCCTTAGGAGGCTAAAGTAGGAGGATCATTTGAGCCCAAGAGTTTGAGACCAGCTTGGGCAACATAGAGACCCTGTCTGGTAAAAATAATAGTAAATAAAAATAATTTTTTTTTTTTTTTTTTTTGAGACGGCGTTTCGCTCTTGTTACCCAGGCTGGAGTGCAATGGCGCGATCTCGGCTCACCGCAACCTCCACCTCCTGGGTTCAGGCAATTCTCCTGCCTCAGCCTCCTGAGTAGCTGGGATTACAGGCATGCGCCACCGTGCCCAGCTAATTTTTGTATTTTTAGTAGAGACGGGGTTTCACCGTGTTGACCAGGATGGTCTTGATCTCTTGACCTCGTGATCCACCCACCTTGGCCTCCCAAAGTGCTGGGATTACAGGCTTGAGCCACCGCGCCCAGCCAAAAATAATTTTTAAATTTATTTTTGAATAGGCCGGGTATGGTGGCTCACGCCTGTAATCCAAGCACTTTGGAGGCCAAGGCGGGCAGATCACCTGAGGTCAGGAGTTCAAGACCAGCCTGACCAACATGGTGAAACCCCATCTTTAAAAAAAAAAAAAAAATTATTTTTGAGACGGAGTCTCTGTTGCCCAGGCCGGAGTGTAGTGATGCAATCTTCCCTCACTACAACCTCCGCCTCCTGATCTCAGGTGATCTGCCCACCTCAGTTTTCCAAAGTGCTGGGATCACAGATGTGAGCCATCATGACCGGCTTAAAAAACAAAAATAATTTTAAAAGATCCTTAGCATTGTAGTTGGCAAAGAGAAAGGGCTGAACAGATATCATAATACCATTTGGGATGGACAGAATATATTCACCTTCCTTATAATGTTTTCCCTACATTTATATACCAAATAACCACTATCATCATACTAATTATTTGGCTTGCTTTTTTTCGGGCAGCTTTTAAAACTTTTTTTTCCTATTCAATGAAAAAGTAATATGAAAATTATTTTAAAAGGAAAATTTATAAAGGTATAATTTTTAAAAGTTCAATCCATTTGTGCGAAGTGAAAGTCCCTGTAACAAATCTTTCTACATTTTTTATCTCACTCTAAAAAATACCACAGTTAACTATTTGTTGTTTATTCTTCCAGATATGCGTTTATGTACGTATGCATTATATATGAGACAGTAACATGTTTTTTTTTTTTTTTTTTTTTTTGAGGCGGAGTTTCTCTCTTGATACCCAGGCTGGAGTGCAATGGCGCGATCTTGGCTCACCGCAACCTCCACCTCCTGGGTTCAGGCAATTCTTCTGCCTCAGCCTCCTGAGTAGCTGGGATTACAGGCACGCGCCACCGTGCCCAGCTAATTTTTTTTTTGTATTAGTAGAGACGGGGTTTCACCATGTTGACCAGGATGGTCTCGATCTCTTGACCTCGTGATCCACCCGCCTCGGCCTCCCAAAGTGCTGGGATTACAGGCTTGAGCCACCGCGCCCGGCCAGTAACATGTTTTTAAAGACATAAATAAGGTCACACACACTATGTATATATTATTATTATTATCATTTTTTGAGATGGAGTCTCAAACTGTCGCCCAGGCTGGAGTGCAGTGGCGTGATCTTGGCTCACTGCAACCTCCGCCTCCCGGGTTCACACGATTCTCCTGCCTCAGCCTCCTGAGTAACTGGGTTTACAGGCGCCCACAACCACACCCAGCTTTTTTTTTTTTTGTATTTTTAGTTCAAACAGGGTTTCACCATGTTGGCCAGGCTGGTCTTGAACTCCTGACCTCAGGTGAGCCACCCACCTGGGCCTCCTAAAGCGTTGGGATTACAGGCGTGAGCCACTGTGTCCGGTGGTGGTTAGTTTTTGAGTCTCTCTCTGTTTCCTGGGCTGGAGTGCAGTAGCTTGACCTTGGATTACTGCAGCCTCCGCCTCCTAGGCTCAAGCGACCCTCCTTACCTCAGCCTCAAAACTGTTTGTGTGATCTACTTGCCTTGGCCTCCCAATGTGTTGGGATTACAGGCATGAGCCACGGTGCCCAGCTATTTCTGTATATGTGACATTTGCCCTTCTAGAACTTTCATCCAACTCCAGGGAATTGGCTTGGCACCCCCCCCTTTTTTTTTTAATCTAATCTCTTTGCTCACTTACCTTGAACTTTGGCCAAATGTTCATTACAGAAAAACATGACTAATTCAAAACAGTTGGGGAAGTAGAAATACGTTCTAGGTTGATGTATTTTAATGAATACAGTTTCTTAATTTCCGGAGCTTGCAGAAAATTCTAGGAAGTTCATAACATTTTGATAAGTAGAGATAGAGTCTGTTTTAACTAAGTGGCCAATATCATACAGGACTAATGTTAGCTGTGTACACATGCCGGGGGCTTACTGACCTGGTGCTTAGATGTTGCTCTGTTAAGCTGATTAACAAGATCTCTTTGTTGTAAATTAGTAATGTGCATCACTCATTTGCTACTTGCAGAAGACACCTTTTGCTTTTACATTTCCTACTTGGATTTCTTTTCCTTTTTCCTTCCTTCCTTCCCTCCATCCTTCCTTCCTACCTTCCCTCCCTCCCTCCTTCCTTCCTTCCTTCCCTTCTTTCTTGACGAAATCTCACTCTGTCGCCTGAGGAGTCTCGCTCTGTTGCCAGGCTGGAGTGCGGTGGCATGATCTCAGCTCACTGCAACCTCTGCCTCCTGGATTCAAGCAATTGTCCTGCCTCAGCCTCCTGAGTAGCTGGGACTACAGGCACGCACTACCACACCTGGCTAATTTTTTTTTATAATAACTATTTATACTTCTTCTAAAAAAAAAAACAGGATGCATGTGTAGAACATGCAGATTTGTTACATAGGTGTATGTGTCCCATGGTGGTTTGCTTCATCTACTGACCCATCCTCTAAGTTCCTTCCCCTCACCTCCCATCCCCCAACAGGCCATGGTGTGTATTGTTCGCCTCTCTGTGTCCATGTGTTCTCAAAGTTCAACTCCCACTTATGAGTGACAACATGCAGTATTTGGTTTTCTGTTCCCGTGTTAGTTTGCTGAGGATGATGGCTTCCAGCTTTATCCATGTCCCTGCAAAGGACATGATCTCATTCGCTTGAGACCAGCCTAACATGGTGAAACCCCGTCTCTACTAAAACTAGAAAAAAGCTGGGTGTTGTGGCTCACGCCTGTAATCCCAGCACTTTGGGAGGCCAAGGTGGGAGGATTACCTGAGGTCGGGAGTTGGAGAACAGCCTGATCAACATGGAGAAATCCTGTCTCTACTAAAAATACAAAAAATTAGCTGGGCGTGGTGGCACATGCCTGTAATCCCAGCTACTTGGGAGGCTGAGGCAGGAGACTCACTTGAACCTGGAAGGCAGAGGTTGCGGTGAGCCCAGATCATGCTGTTGCACTCCAGCCTGGGCAACAGAGTGAGACTCTGTCTCAAAAAAAAAAAAAAACTACAAAATTAGCTGGGCATGGTGGTGTGCACCTGTAATCCCAGCTACTCAGGAGGCTGAGGCAGGATAATTACTTGAACCTGGGAGGTTGCAGTGAGCTGAGATTGCACCACTGCACTCCAGCCTGGGCCACAGAGCAAGACTCTGTCTTAAAAAAGAACACATTTATTATCTTACAGATTCTATGGATCAGGGGTTCAGGGATGCCAGAGCCGGGTCTTCTGCTGACCCAGGGTCTCACAAGGCTTCCATCAAGGTATCAGCCAAGTCTTGGGTCTCATTGTCAAAACCTCATCAAGCTGGGAGACCAAACTGAGGTGTCAGGTCTCCAAGTAGCCAATTAAGCAATAAGCCATCAGCCAGGTGCACTGGGCTCACATCTGTAATCCAAGTGCTTTGAGAGGCCAAGGCAGGAGGATTACATGAGCCCAGGAGTTTGAGACCATCCTGGACAACATAGTGAGATCCTGTCTCTAAGAAAAAAAAATTCAAAAAATTAGCTTCGCATGGTGGTGCATACCTGTAGTCCTAGCTACTCAAGAGGTCGAGGTGGGAGGAACACTTGAGCCCATGTGGTTGAGGCTGCAGTGAACTGAAAGACCCTGTCTCAAAAAAAAAAAGAAAGAAAGAAAAAACAAAAGCATTAAGTTGGCTGGGCACGGTGGTTCAGACCTGTAATCCCAGCACTTTGGGAGGCCGAGGCAGGCAGATCACGAGGTCAAGAGATCAAGAGCATCCTGGCCAACATGGTGAAACTTGTCTCTACTAAAAATAAAAAAATTAGCTGGACATGGTGGCGCACACTCGTAGTCCCAGGTACCTGGGAGGCTAAGGCAGGAGAATCGCTTGAACCCGGGAGGCGGAGGTTGCGGTGAGCTGAGATCGTACCACTGCACTCCAGCCTGGCGACAGAGCAAGAATCCATCTCAAAAAAAAGAAAAAAAAAGCAATAAGCCAAAACGGAAAGAGGTAAGGCTGTATCACTTGACTGTGACGGTATAAGCGCTAGGCGTGGAAAAGTACCGGGTATGAAATCAGAGTGGGAAACAGTGGGTTCAGGGTTTCCCCTCCTCCCATCCCCAGAAGGAGGCCTTGGCAGAAGCCCCAAAGAAGACCTCTGCCCAAGGCCCCAGCTAAAGAGATCCAGGGTCAAAGGTGCTACCTGGCTAGGAAAGCAAGTATGTTCAAGAGCGTGGCTGGCCAGGGCCGCGGGAGTCCCTGACTCCAACTCCCTTCAGAGACTGCAGTGCACGGGCTGGGCACCGAGTCTGGTGTGGGGAGGACAGCTTTCCCCACGGCCCGCCAGGGAAAGCCTTGGTCATTGCCCATGGTCTGGCAGGGCTGAAGAATCTCACCTAGGTTTTCAAGCAGGACCTGTACTCCCCACACATCTGAAAGCCGGGCTTCTAGGGGAAGGATCCACTTCCAAGGTCACTCAGTGGTTGTTGGCAAAATTCACTTCCTGGAGGGACGTGGGCTCAGGCTTCAGGTCCTCGCTGGCTGTTGGCCAGAAGCCACCCTTGGTTCCTGGCCACATGGGCCTCTGCCACAGGATGGCTTGCTTCACGGAGGCCTGCAAGCTGAGAAAGTAATGGAGAGTGCGTGCTAGCAAGACGGAAGCCACAGCCTTATGCAACTGAATTGGAAGTGACATCCCGTCTGCACGTCATATGTTGTTTGTTTTGAGATAGAGTCTTGCTCTGTTGCCCAGGCTGGGGTGCAGTGGTGTGACGATGGTTCACTACAGCCTTCAACTCTTAGGCTCAAGCCATTCTCCAGCCTCAGCCTCCTATTATTTGGAGAGATCGGGTCTTACCATGTTGCCCAGGCTGGTCTTGAGCTCCTGGCTTAAGCAATCCTCCTGCCTCGGCCTCCCAAACTGCTAGGATTGTAGGTGTGAGCCACTGCACCTGATCCAGTCTTGCATAGCTTAATCAGAAGTGACATCCCATTCCTATGTCATATGTTCCTGATTAGAAGCAAGTTACTCAATGGTAGCGGAGCACACAGGGCCATGAATACCAGGATGTGGGGTCCACTGGGTCCATCTTAGAAACTGCCTACCAGAATGGTACTCTGGAAACATGAAGGGAGAGTCTATTTGAAATTGAAACCACCCTACAAATGAAACAGACACTTAAGGTTTTAGTTAAGTCCCTGGATCCAGACACTCCTAAAACCAATCACCCACCCACCAGCATCTCAGTACATGAACAAATTATTTTTCTTTTTTTGAGACAGAGTCTTGCTCTGTCATTCTGGCTGGAGTACAATGGCGGGACCTCAGCTCACTGCAACCTCTGCCTCCAGGGTTCAAGTAATTCTCCTGCCTCAGCCTCCCAAGTAGCTGGGATTACAGGTGCCCACCACTACACCTGGCTAACTTTTGTATTTTTAGTAGAGACAGGGTTTCACCATGTTGGCCAGGTTGGTCTCAATCTCCTGACCTCAGGTGATCCACCCATCTCAGTCTCCCAAAGTGCTGGGATTACAGGCGTGAGCCACCACGCCCGGCCTTCCTCATTCTGGCAGAAACTGCCTACCAGAATGGTTATCTGGAAACAGGAAGGGAGAGTCTACTTGAAATTGAAACCATCCTACAAGTGAAAATACCGTCTTTTGAAGTACCAGTTTATCCAGGCGCAGTGGCTCATGCCTGCAATCCCAGCACTTTGGGAGTTTGAGACCATTAAGAGCCTCGTGGGGCTGGGACTACAGGTCCACGCCACTAGGCCCAGCTATTTTTTTGTTTTGTATTTTGTGTAGAGATAACGTTTCACCATGCTGCCCAGGCTGGTCTCAAACTCCAGAGCTCAAGCAATCCTCTCACCTTGGCTTCCAAAGAGCTGGGATTACAGGTGTGAGCCACCGCGCCAGTCCCACAAGGCTTTTAATGGCCCCTCTGCAGTCTTGGAACATCACCTCCATTCTGTATTAGCGCCACCATTCACAACCAGCTGTTTCTCCTTATGCAGTAGTGCTGATTAAAGAAGTCGAATCTGATTGGTCCAGGTCATGTGGTTAAGCCAGGCCATTTCATAGGTGGTTTAAGAAGCCTTTGAATTGGCTGAAGGTGGGAGGGGTGTCAGGGGATGGACCCCTGAGGATGTCTGGGCTGAGGGCATGGCAGGTATTCTGCAGCCTGTCTTGTTTAAGACACAAAGCAAGCTATTCTTCATAAAGATGGTCAAGATTCTGGTTTGAATGATGACTAATTTTTTTTTTTTTTTTGAGATGGAGTTTTGCTCTTGTTACCCAGGCTGGAGTGCAATGGCGCAATCTCGGCTCACTGCAACCTCCGCCTCCTGGGTTCAGGCAATTCTCCTGCCTCAGCCTCCTGAGTAGCTGGGACTACAGGCACTCGCCACCATGCCCAGCTAATTTTTTGTATTTTTAGTAGAGACAGGGTTTCACCATATTGACCAGAATGGTCTCGATCTCTTGACCTCGTGATCCACCCGCCTCGGCCTCCCAAAGTGCTGGGATTACAGGCGTGAGCCACCGCGCCCAGCTCTGCCAACTGTTGCTAATTAAGGAGGTACTGTTGTGATCAGAATTTCAGGCAAAATGGCCTGTCTTTTCTGAATGTAAGATTTCATCAGAGGGCCAAGTGTAGTAGCTCATGCCTGTAATTCCGGTGCTTCGGTAGGCCAAGGCAGGAGGATCGCTTGAGGCCAGGAGTTTGAGACCAGCCTGGGCAACACCTTGTCTCTACGAAAAATAAAAAAAAATTAGCTGGAGAAAAAAAATTAGCTGGGTATGATGGCACTCAAAATTAGCTGGGTATGTGGTCCCAGCTACTTGGGAGTCTGAGGCGGTAGGGTCACTTGAGCCCAGGAGTTCAAGGCTGCAGTAAGTCATGATTATACCACCATTGTACTCCAACCTGGGTGACAGAGTAAGACCCTGGCTCTTACCAAATAATAAAAAAAAAAAAAAAGTTTTTTTTTTAATCAGAAAGTGAAGCTTTCGTGACCTGAACTTGAAACCAACCAGATCGCTTTTTAAACATTTTCACTTAGTTTTTTTTTTTGTTTTTTTTTTTTTTTTGAGACAGAGTCTTGCTCTGATGCCCAGGCTGGAGTGCAGTGGCGTCAGCTCACTGCAACCTCTGCCTCCCAGTTCAATTGATTCTCCTGTCTCAGCCTCCCAAGAAATTGGGATTGCAGGTGCTAGTGACCACGCCCAGCTAATTTTTGTATTTTTGGTCGAGACGGGGTTTCACCATGTTGGCTAGGTTGGTCTCGAACTCCTGACCCCAAGCGATCCTCCCGCCTTGACCTCCCAAAGTGCTGGGATTACAGGCATGAGGCACCACACTGGCCTTAGTTTCTTGTAATAATAATGATATTATCATGTACTAAGTATGTCAGAAGCTATATTAGGTACTGGGGATATGGCTGGTGCCTGAGAGATGACCCTCATAGAGCTTATATTCAAGTGGTTGATGGTGTGGTTAAGGTGGTCAATTAGAAATCCCAGGCTGGGCGCGGTGGCTCATGTCTGTAATCCTACAACTTTGGGAGGCTGAGGCAGGTGGATCACTAGAGGTCAGGAGTTTGAGACCAGCCTGGTCAACGTGATGAAACCCTGTCTCTACTACAAATACAAAAATTCACTGAGTATGGTGGTATGAGCCTGTAATCCCAGCTACTCAGGAGGCTGAGGCATGAGAATAGCTTGAACCCAGGAGGCAGAGGTTGCAGTGAGCGGAGACCGTGCCATTGCACTCCAACCTGGGTTACAGAGCAGGACTCTGTCTCAAAAAAAAAAAAAAAAAAAAATTAGGCAGGTAGGTGGTGTGTGCCTGTAGTCCCAGCTACTTGGGAGGTAGAGGCACGAGAATTGCTTGAACCTGGGAGGAGAAGGGAGGGAGGCGGAGGTTGCAGAGAGTCACTGCATTCCAGCCTGGACAACAGAGCGAGACTCCGTCTCAAAGTAAAAAAAAGAAATCCCAAATGTTCCTAAATGTAAGGAAAAAGGAAGGACACAATGGGTGTGGATGCAGAGAACAGGGCGTTTCCCCTGTTGGGTGACAGAAGGTAGAACTGATGTTTAAGATGAGCGAAGATGAGCTGGGATGAGGAGGAAACTGCTCCAGGAAGAGGGAACAGCATGTGCAAAGGCCCAGAGGTAGAAAAGCAAATTGGACCTCAAACAAATTCAGTGTTTGAAGTGAAGAATGCAACGGAGAGGCAGGAAGGTAGAAGTCTGCGGGGCCCTGGTAAGAGCCTGGACTTCATCCGGAGGCAATGGGGAGCCACATATGACTATAGGGTGATGGAGGGGGGGTAGAGAGGGATGTGTGAATCCACCTGATTTACATCTGAGAACGATCAAGGTGGGCTGGAAGATGGGCTAGAAGAAAGGAAGAACAGAAGCAGTGGCCAAGGTAGGCCAGGTGCAGTGGCTCACACCTGTCATCCCAGCACTTTGGGAGGCCGAGGTGGGTGGATCTCTTGAGGCCAGGAATTCAAGACCAGCCTGGCCAACATGGTGAAACCCCGTCTCTACTAAAAATACAAAAATTAGCTGGGCGTGGTAGGGAGTGTCTGTAATCCCAGCTACTGGGGAGGCTGAGGCAGGGCAATCGCTTGAACCTGGAAGGCAGAGGTTGCAGTGAGCCAAGATCACGCTACTGCACTCAGCCTGGGTGACAGAGTGAGACTCCATCTCAAAAAAAAAAAAAGCAGTGGTCAAGGTCAGTGATAGCAGGTGCCTTCCCATGAGGGGACAGTTTCAGGGGAGAGATGTGAAGGCTGATTTCTAGGCTTGGTGATGAACTGCCTATTGGGCTCAGGGAGGGAAGAGGAAAAAATGACAGCAGAGGCTGGCTGTGGTGAATCATGTCTGTTATCCCAGCACTCTGAGAGACCAAGGCAGGAGGGTCGTGTGAAATCAGTTCAAGACTAGCCTGGGCAACATAGTGAGACCCTACCTCTACAAAGAATAAAAAAATTAGCCAGGCATGGTAGTGCACACCTGTAGTCCTAGCTACGTGGAAGGCTAAGGTGGGAGGATGGCTTGAGCCTGGGAGATGGAGGCTGCAGCAAGCTGAGATCCCAGCACTGCACTCCACATTCCTCCAGCCTGGGTGATAGAGTAAGATCCTGTCTCAAAAAAAAAAAAAAGGTAGCAGGAGCAGAAATCTCTGGAATTCTTTCCACCTTTCCCCAGGAGTTTGCATCCCTCGCCGGTCCGGTCTTCTCACAGCCTCATCCTGCCCTGAGTCCAAACGTGCCTTTCCTGGGCTCACGTGGGGAGTTCGCTGCAGAACCCATTCAGCCTGCTCCCGCTCAGCCCGGGCCTGCCTTCTGTCCCAGAAACTTCTTGCAGGCGGTAGTTTTCAGTTTCCTCAGTGTCATTTGATCTATGTCTCTCTCCACTGCTAGACGATACGCTCTGGGAGGGTGGCAACTTTTTCTCCTTTTGCTTCCAAGATTCTCAAAATGCGTCTACAGAGGAAAGAACCAATAATTCTTCCTGTCAGTGCTTTGTGATTGAAGACATTCCATCCAGTCAACCCTGACACTTAACTAGCTGTGATTCATCCCTTTAAAGTATGTAATTTTGGGGCCAGCCACGGTGGCTTTTGTCTATAATCCCAGGACTTTGGGAGGCCAAGGTGGGCGGATCAGTTGAGGCCAGGAGTTTGAGACCAGCCTGGCCAACATGGTGAAACCCATCTCTACCAAAAATACAAAAATTAGCTGGGCATGGTGGCATGTGCCTGTAGTCGAGCTACTCGAGAGGCTGAGGCAGGAGAATTGCTTGAACCCAGGAGGTGGAGGTTGCTATGAGCCGAGATCATGTGACTGCATTAAGCCTGGGCGACAGAGCAAGACTCTGTCTCAAAACAAACAGACAAACAAACAAAAAAATGTGTATTTTTTGACCTAATTAATAAAAGCTACCATGTAATAAAATTTTCCTAAAAGTCCTTCAAGTTTTTAAAGATATATGTATAAGGATGTTCATTTCAGTGATATTTGTCAAAGGAAAGCAATGAACAAAACAGAGTACATCAGGAGGCTTGGTGAATAAATGATGGTGCATCTAGAAAATAAGAAGTCATTAAAATGTTGAAGACTTTTTTGCTGCGTTTTATTTTTGTAGAGATAGGGTCTTACTCTGTCACCCAGGCTGGGGTGCAGTGGCGCGATTATGGCTCACTGCAGTCTCAAACTCCCAGGCTCAGGTGATCCTCCTGCCTCAGCCTTGCTAGTAGCTGTGACCACTGGCGCATCCCCCCATACTAGGCTAATTTTTGCATTTTTTTTTTTGTAGAGATGGGGTTCTGCCATGGTGTCCCAGCTGGTCTCGAACTCATGGGCTCAAGTGATCCTCCTGCCTCAGCCTCCCAAAGTGCTAGGATTAGAGGCCTCAGCCACTGCACACTGCCTGATGACCTATTTTTGATATGACTATTTTACAATGGTAGGATACAATGCAATCTTTTGGTGAATAAACAACAAAATCTATACTCATAGTATTTTTAAATAGGAAAGATACACCCCAAATGATTACTGACGTTTATATCAAAGTAGTGAGATAGAAGGAAATTTTTACTTCTTTGGGTTTTTTCTTTTTCTTTAATGAACTTTTATTATATCTCAGTAAGAATGGAAATCAAGAGACAACCTTTTATTCCATGGGAGGAATTATCAAGGCCAAGGGTCAAAACAGATAAGAACTATTACATAGTGCTTATTATATTCAGCAAAAAGCAAGCAGTTGGTGGTCACAGTACGAGCAGTTTTGGTATGAATAAATATGCTTTACAAATTTTTCTCAAAGAAAAAAAAAACCAAACATTTCTCAGGAATTTTGTGAGGAACTAGCCGGGGTGTGGGATCAAATATATGAGTAAATATATTTAAATTTATGGATAAATGTATTTGTCCGTGGGAAAAAACAGACAAATATATTTCCCTATATATTTAAATGCTCAAAAGTTCACTCAGGTGCTGTCACCAGGCAATTACCACGACAAATGATCACTTGCGAAAAAACAAGGAAACGGGAATCTGACTCGTCGTAATTAGTGCAAGAGAAAGGCAAGGCCTTACTGTTTCTTGTTTCTGAATTCGCTGTGTGTGTGTGAAGATGTGGTCTTGCTCCGAAGCAGACAGGAGTGCAGTGGCAAGGTCAGAGCTCACCACAGCCTCAAACTCCTGGATTCAAGTGATCCTCCCGCCCCAGCCTTCAGAGTAGCTAGGACTACAGGCACGCACCACTGTGTCCGGCTTTTTTTTTTTTTTTTTCAAGTTTCCTGCAAAGTCGGGGTCTTGCTACGTTGTCCAGGATGGTCTCAAACTCCTAGGGTCAAGCGATCCCCCTGCTTTGGCCTCCCAAAGTGCTGGGAGTACAGGCGTGAGCCACCACACCAGGCCACATTTCTGAATTTGGTAAGTAGAGCACAGAATGACGCAGAAATCTAGGAAAACCAAAACGCAACCAAGGTGAACTCAATTGCATTTTTTTTTTTCCCTAAGACGCTTTCTAAAGCACGAACCTCTCTCCCAGGCGAACCCGTTCCAGGGCGCCCTTCATTTTCATTTCTTGAAACCGCAGCCCTGCAGGCCGAGATCGCGAGAACTCGGCAGCCACTCGGAGCACTTTGCAAGGACTCAAGAGCACTAGAGGCCCTGCTCAGCCGGCTTCGGCCAATCAGAGGGCAGAGGGCGGTGGGCGGAGCTGGGCGGCGGCGGCGGCGCGTGAGCTCGCGTGTCGTTGGGTCCCGCCTTCCCGGGCCAGTGTGTGGAGGTCTCCGTGTCGCCGTTGCCGCCCGCACCTGACCTGCCGCGGCACTCTCGTCTGCACGCTCTGCTCGACCCCGCCATGCCGGTGGACCTCAGCAAGTGGTCCGGGCCCTTGAGCCTGCAGGAAGTGGACGAGCAGCCGCAGCACCCGCTGCATGTCACCTACGGCGGGGCGGCGGTGGACGAGCTGGGCAAAGTGCTGACACCCACCCAGGTACCCCGGGCGGCGGGCTGCAGCCAGCGGCCTGGCGCGGAGGCCTGTGCGGACCGCCTGGATCGGACCCGGAGGAGACAGGGCTAGGGGCGGTGGGGAGGTTCAGCCTGCGTGCGTCGAGGCCCCCCATGGCGGGGGTCACGGGGCCCATTTCCCATGCCCGGGGGCCATTCCTAGCACCGGGAACCCGGCCTGTGGCGTGACCAGGCAGGCTCGTCCTGCGGCAGCAATTGATTCACTTTTCCCTGGTTTGGGGCCCAAGATGGGCCTAGGTCCGGAGACAGCCCGGACCCCCCTGGGGCAGGGCCCTGGACAGGGACGTCCCCGGGACGGGGTAGGCTGTGGCCACCCGGACGGCCGCAGACCCTCTCCTGGAGCCTCAGTATTTTAGGCCTTGTGTTGGAGGACAGAAGCCCCACCCGAGAGCCTGTGGCGCATTATGTAACTGGTGATGAGCACGCCGGCCCATTTCTCCTTTGTTTAATCGGTCAGGAGCGTGCTACCGGAACGCTGGAGGGCAAAGATTTAGTTTTGCTGTTTGACCTCCCACGCCCACGCCCACGGCTGGGGCTGCTGAAGGTGAAGAAACTAGATTTGCTGACGCCACTGCTAGCTGGTTATGAAGCTCCGGGCAACAGTGTAAAAAAAACTGCCCTGACCTTACATTGTTTTGGATGTTCACAGAATTTAAATTGCTTTGGATTTTTAAATATGAAGTGCCCGTCTGACATAGCCTCCCTTTCCCCTGCTCACCTCGGCTTTCTCCTTTTCTGTGCACTTTGAAACGTCTAGTTAATGCAGATTTCACTTTAGCAGGCCCCAGGTAACCTCCTGATCACCAAATCCAGAAACTCTGTCATTCCACAGAGACAGTGTAAGGGTGTCGTTGAGAGGGGGACTCAGTGCCAGGGTTGGAATCCCGGCTGCATCTGTTTCTGTTCATAGTGTGCTGGGATACTAGCCCCATGGTGTTGTTGGGACTGAAGTAATAACAGCCTGGGCAACATAGCAAGACCCCAACACTACAAAAAAAAAAAAATTGGCCAGGCATGATGGTGCGGGGCTGGTTTGCAGCTGCTCAGGAGGCTGAGGTGAGTGGAGTGGCTGCAGTGAACCTTGATAGCGTCACTGCACTCCAGCCTGGGTGACAGATGAGACCTGGTCTCAAAAAAAAGATTATAAATAAATAATGTATATAAAACTCCAGCTCCTGGCTCTCAGAGTCAATACAGAGTCATTGATTTTATTAAAAATCTATTCTATTTTGTCTTTGACGAGTCTCAGATCAAAGAAAGAGTACTGGCTTCTTCAGCATTTCGCTTTTTTTTTTTTTTTTTTTTTTTTTTTTGAGACGGAGTTTCGCTCTTGTTACCCAGGCTGGAGTGCAATGGCACGATCTCGGCTCACCGCAACCTCCGCCTCCTGGGTTCAGGCAATTCTCCTGCCTCAGCCTCCTGAGTAGCTGGGATTACAGGCACGCGCCACCATGCCCAGCTAATTTTTTTGTATTAGTAGAGACGGGGTTTCACAATGTTGACCAGGATGGTCTCGATCTCTTGACCTCGTGATCCACCCGCCTCGGCCTCCCAAAGTGCTGGGATTACAGGCTTGAGCCACCGCGCCCGGCCTCGCTTTTCTTTTGAGACAGAGTCTCGCTCTGCCACCCAGGCTGGAGTTTAGTGGGGCAGTTTTGGCTCACTGCAGCTTCTGTCTCCCCAGCTCAAGCAATCCTCTCACCTCAGCTTCCCAAGTAGCTGGGATTACAGGTGCCCACCACCATGTCTAGCTAATTTTTGTATTTTAGTATGGATGGGTTTCACCATATTGGCCAGGCTGGTCTCGAACCCCTGACCTCAAGTGAGCCTCTCGCCTCAGCCTCCCAGTGTGCTGGGATTACAGGCGTGAGCCACTGCGCCCAACCAGTTTCTTCAGCATTTCTGACTTTTTAACTCCAAACTGGTTCCCTCATACAGGTCAAGAACAGACCCACCAGCATTTCATGGGATGGTCTTGATTCAGGCAAGCTCTACACCTTGGTCCTGACAGACCCGGATGCCCCCAGCAGGAAGGATCCCAAGTACAGGTGAGAGCTGGGAAAGATGGGGAAGAGCAGGTCATGCAGACATGACTTACCAAGTATAAGCCCCTTGCTGGACATGGAGAAGCAGAACTGGTTTGGGATGGCCCCGCCCATGCTTAAGCCAGAGAGTACGTTTCCTGCCCTTTTGCCCCCTACAGCGGGCATCTGTAATTCACAGCTGAGAGCCATATCCATCTGTGGCCTGTTTTTGTAGAGCCCCATGAGCTAAGAATGGTTTTTACTTTTTTTTTTTTTTTTGAGACAGTCTCCCTTTGTCACCCAGGCTGGAGTGCAGTGGCGCAATCTTGGCTCACTGCAACTTCTGTCTCCCAGGTTCAAGCGATTCCTGCCTCAGCCTCCGGAGTAGCTGGAATTATAGGCACATGCTAACATGCCTGGCTAATTTTTGTATTTTTAGTAGAGACGAGGTTTCACCATGTTGTCCAGGCTGCTCTCGATCGAACTCCTGACCTCAGGTGATCTGCCCACCTCAGTCTCCCAAAGTGGTGGGATTATAGGTGTGAGCCACCACGCCCGGCCTGGTTTTTACATTTTTTAATGATTGAGGAAATGTTGAAAGAAGAATTAAACTTTGTGACATGTGGAAATTATACAAAATTCCCATGTCAGCGTTCATCAGTTACCTCTTATTGGAGCACAGCTAAGTGTCGTCTGTGGCTGCTTTCATGTTGCCAAGGCCAAGTTGAATAGTTGCAACAGAGACTGTGGCTCCCCAGAGCTTAACACATTCTCTGGCCTTTTACAGAAAGTTTGCTGACCTCTGCTTTAGAAAATGTCAGAGGGTGGGCGGGGCTGGGTCTGCTCTTCTGCAAACACATGAGGTTCGTGCTGGCCAAGACAGTGAGGACTGTTGTTCGTGGCTGTGGCCTGGCACCCAGCATGTTCTCGATGCACATTTGCTGGCCGTGCAGTGAATGTCTCCTGAACTCCTGTGGTGCTGATGCCCCATCTTTCTTCATGCAGAGAATGGCATCATTTCCTGGTGGTCAACATGAAGGGCAATGACATCAGCAGTGGCACAGTCCTCTCCGATTACGTGGGCTCGGGGCCTCCCAAGGGCACAGGTTAGTAAAGACTGTTTTCGGTGGGAGGTTGGGGAGGGAGTTTGCATGCACATTAGGATTGGCCCAAAGCTTTTTTTTTTTTTTTTGAGACGGAGTTTCGCTCTTGTTACCCAGGCTGGAGTGCAATGGCGCGATCTCGGCTCACTGCAACCTCCGCCTCCTGGGTTCAGGCAATTCTCCTGCCTCAGCCTCCTGAGTAGCTGGGATTACAGGCGTGCGCCACCATGCCCAGCTAATTTTTTGTATTTTTAGTAGAGACGGAGTTTCACCATGTTGACCAGGATGGTCTCGATCTCTTGACCTCGTGATCCACCTGCCTCGGCCTCCCAAAGTGCTGGGATTACAGGCGTGAGCCACCGCGCCCGGCTGCTTTTTTTTTTTTTTTTTTTAAGACAGAGTCTCACTCGGTCACCAGGCTGGAGTGCAGTGGTGCGATCTTGGCTCACTGCTGCAACCTCTGCCTCCCAGGTTCAAGCAATTCTCCTGCCTCAGCCTGCCAAGTAACTGGGATTACAGGCGCATGCCACCATGCCCGGCTAATTTTTGTATTTTTAGTGGAGACGGGGTTTCACCATATTGGCCAGATGGTCACGATCTCTTGACCTTGAGATCTGCCCGCCTCAGCCTCCCAAAGGGATTACAGGCGTGAGCCACCTTGCCTGGCCTGGCCCAAAGCTTTTTTCTTTTATTTTGAGAGCCCTTACCCTGCTGGAGATAGCATCTCAGCTCACCTCTAGGGCCTTCAGGGCACATTCAGACCTGCAGGCGTGTCAGGTGGCTAGAGCCTTGGGTTCGGGACAGACGGTCCTTTGGTATAGAATTGCCTTTCCACCCCTAGCCCTGTAGCAAGCAGGGAAGTCGGTGAGAGGGAAGCACTGTTACAGAAAGCTCAGCCTGGCTTTTTGGGGCTGCAGTGGGTGGAATACACAGTTAAACTATCTCAAGCCTTTGCCTGGGGTGATCTTCGAGTTTCTATAAAAGATTTCAGAAATGATCACATAGTTTCCAAATTAACTATATAAGGTTGGCTTCTGTATCTCTTTTTGGCCCCCTTTTTTCTCAAAACATCTAGCTTGTATATTGTAAAAAGATTTGGAAGATTTCAGTAGAACCGTATTGAAGACACACAGGCACGTTGCATTGTATCGTGTTCTATCTATGATATATAAAATACACGCAACTATCTAGAGATAGAAAGACCACCGCATTGAAGCTTTCCAAGTTGGGTCAGTGCTGCCTAAGCTCATGGTGAGAGATGTGTTATTATTGCCTGGCATTCAGTTCAGGATGTTTCCATTTGGTGGAACTGTCACAGTCCTCACTTTGGTACACTTTGTCCAGCCAGGAGTTCACATGAAGAGGTACAAGAACATCCCTGACGTGGACAGTTGGTCACGGGCTCATGTTTTGTCTGTAGACCCAGAAGCTTCAGATGCCTTTAAACTCTCTCACGCATTCATAGCAGAAGGTAAAGGGACAGATTTCCCAGGGACCTATTAAGTTCTCTAGGGCAGTTATAAAATTAGGCAGTTTAATTATGGGAAGCAGACCCATGAGAATAAAGCAATTCAATAAGATCTGTGTTCTCATTTTTTAAATAGTCTCAGTAGGGCTGGGCGTGGTGGCTCACACCTGTAATCCCAGCACTTTGGGAGGCTGAGGTGGGCAGATCACGAGGTCAAGAGATCGAGACCATCCTGGCCAACATGGTACAACCCCATCTCTACTAAAAATACAAAAATTAGCTGGGTGTGGTGGCATGCACCTGTAGTCCCAGCTACTCGGGAGGCTGAGGCAGGAGAATCGCTTGAACCTGGTAGGTGGAGGTTGCAGTGAGCCGAGATTGTGCCACTGCATTCCAGCCTGGTGACAGAGCGAGACTTTGTGTCTAAAAGAAAAAAAAAAGCCTCAGAAACTCAGTTTATTGTTGTGCTTTTTCCATATTCTTGTAGTATGGCACAATTTACATATAACAAAATGCACAGATCATGAGAGTTCAGTCAGCAAATTTGATCAAGGCATGGAAGGTACCAGCCGTCGGAAAGATAGATGATGTTTCCATCACCCAGAAGGTTCTTATGTGAACTTTTTACTTAAATTCCCCCAGAGCTAACCATATTCTGACTCCTGTCTCCATAAGTTACTTTCACGATTCTTGTGTTCATATAAATGGTATCATGGGCCAGTCATGGTGTCTCACTCCTATAATCCCAGCACGTTGGGAGGTGGAGGCGGGTGGATCATGTGAAGCCAGGAGTTCAAGACCAGCCTGGCCAACATGGTAAAACGCTGTCTCTACTAAAAATACCAAAGTTATCTAGGCAAGGTGGCATACATCTGTAGTCCCAGCTACTTGGGGGGCTGAGGTGGGAGGATGGGTTGAACCTGGGAGGTGGAGGTTGCAGTGAGTTGAGATCTCGCTATTGCACTCTAGCCTGGGTGATAGAGCAAGACTCTGCCTCCAAAAAAAAAAGGTATCATGCAGTGTATAGTTTAAGAAATTAGAGTTACTGGTCTGTTTCATTCCAGATAATATCTGTGAGATTGATCCACAGATTGTATCAATGGTTACCCCTTTATATTGTTCAGTAATACTCCCTTTGGTAAATAGGCTAGTTCATTTAGTCATTCTCTATTGATAGGCATTTGGGATGTTTTCAGTATCTGTGTATCATGAATAAATATCTAAACATTGTCCAGCCTTTTTTTTTTTTTCTAGACTTCTGTGTATTATTCTAGGACTCTTCAGTCTTGAAAAGAAATTTGGACACATGCTACACCAGGATGAACCCTGAGAACATGATGTTAGTGAAATGAGCCAGTTACACAAACACAAATACTGTTCAATTCTATGAGGTAGCTAAAGTAGCCAAACTTACTGAAACAGAAAGCAGAGTGGTACCTGCCATACATTGTTTTTTTTTTTTTTCTTGAGGTGGAGACTCGCCCTGTCACCCAGGCTGGAGTGCAGTAATGGCACGATCTTGGCTCACTGCAACCTCTGCCTCCTGAGTTCAGGCAATTCTCCTGCTTCAGCCTCCCAGGTAGCTGGGATACAGATGTCTGCCACTACACCTGGCTACTTTTGGTATTTTTAGTAGAGATGGGGCTTCATCATGTTGGCCAGGCTGGTCTCGAACTCCTGACCACAGATGATCCTCCTGCCTCGGCCTCCCAAAGAGCTAGGATTACATGCGTGAGCACGCCCGGCCTGCCATACGTTCTTGTACATATAAATTCTTGTTATTTTGCAGGCAAGTGTTTCCATTTTTCTTAGGTGAATACTGAGGAATAGAACTGTTGGGTCATGGAAATTTCCCCAAGGTTCTCCAAATGATTGAAAATTTTATACTCTAGCTCCAGAGAGCCATGATCACACCACTGCATTTCCAGGCTCAGTGATAAGATCCTCGTCTCAAAAAAAAAAAAAAGAAAAGAAAACCTTATACTCTAATCAGCAATAGAGCGTATAACATCCTTGTAGTTCCATGCCAGGATTAGGTGTTGTCAGACTTTTTGACCTTAAACACTTCAGTGTGTGTAAAATGGTGCCATTTTGCGGTTTTACTGTTCGTCACTCTGATGACTAATGAGGTTTTTATGTCCTTATTGACCATTCTCCTTTGTTTTATAACTTGCTTTACTTGCTTTCTGAAAACTATTTTTTTAACTCTTGTAAAAACATAAAATTTACATTTAACCTTTTTTTTTTTGGATGCTAGAGTGCAGTGGTGTGATCTTAGCTCACTGCAGCCTCCAACTCCCAGGTTCAGGCGATCCTTCCGCCTCTGCCTCCTGAGGAGCTGGGATTACAGGCATGAGCCACCATGCCTAGCCCATCTGAACTGTTTTTAAGTTTACCATATAGTAGTGTTAACTGCATTCACATTGGGGTTTTTTTGGTTTTGTTTTGTTTTAAGACAGGGTCTTACTCTGTCCCCTAGGCTGGAGTGCAGTGACATGTTCTCAGCTCACTGCATCTTCAACCTCCTGGGCTCAAGCAGCCTTCCCACCTCAGGCTCCTGAGAGGCTGGGACAACAGGCTACCACATCCAGTGAATTTTTGTGTTTCTGGTAGAGACGGGTTTCGCCATATTGCCCATGCTGGTTTCACATTCCTCCTGCTGGGCTCAGACAATCCTCCCATCTCAGCCTCCCAAAGTCCTGGGATTTGAGGCATGAGCTGCTGTGCCCGGGCACTCCATTCACATTGTTGTGAAACAGATCTCTAGATTTTTCATCGTCCCCAACAGAAACTCTGTTCCCATTGAACAACAGCTTCCCATGTCCCTTCTCTTCCCCCCAGCAGCCACCATTCCACTTTCTGGTGCAGTGTTTGTCTACGGTAGATACCACATGGAATTGTACAGCATCTGTCTTGTGACTGGCTAATTTCACTAACGTAATGTTCTCAAGGTCCTTCTCTGGCATAGCATGTGTCTGAATTTCTTTTCAAGGCTGAATAGTCCTAGAATAACACAGAGAAGTAAAGAAAAAATAAAGGCTACATGATATTCTGTTGTGTGTATAAACCACATTCTGATCATTCATCCATCAGTGGACAGTCGGGTTGCTTCTGCTTCTTGGCTGCTGCATTGAGCATGGGTGTGCAAATATTTAAACAACTTTTTAAAAAATGACTTTTTTTTTTTTCTGGCCAGGTACAGTGGCTCATGCCTGTAATCCCAGCACTTTGGGAGGCTCACTTGAGGTCAGGAGTTCAAGACCAGCCTGGTCAACCTGACAAAACCCGGTCTCTACTTAAAAAAAAAAAAAAAAAAAAAAACCAGGCATGGTGGTGTGTGCCTGTAATCCCAGCTACTTAGGAGGCTGAGGCAGGAGAATTGCCTGAACCCAGGAGGCTCAGGTTGCAGTGAGCCGAGATCACGCCACCGCACTCCATGTCTGGGCAACAGAGTGAGACTCCATTTCAAAAAAAACACCAATAACAAACCACTCTTTTCAAAAATAAAAGCTTATGGTGCTTATTTGCATCCAGTACATAATTGAAGCTTGTAGAAAGCTGCTTAAAGTGAGTTTGGGTCACTTCGAAGTGGGTCTTCAGTTTTCTAAGGAAGTAAGTTTTGGAGGGGGAAAGAAAATGCTCTTCTTTAGCCTGTAGGCTCAGTTGTGGTATGTCGGGCCCCGGTCATCCATGTGCTTTGTCCTTCGTTGGTTTCTCATACCTGACGGAAGTGAAATGGGTGTTCTCATGGGAATGGTGGGTCATGACTTGAGATGGGCTGGGAGCCTGAAGTGGGATGAAGAGTGCAGAGCCTCATGGGAGGCGAGGATAAAGGAGTCAGGAGAGGCTGGAATGAAGGGTTTGGGCTTGACACCAGTTGCAGCAGGAGCTGTTGGGTGGTTTTCAGTGGCAGATGACCCAACCCATTCTATTTGGTTGGTGAAAAAGTAATTATGATTTTTGCCATTAATGTGTTAATTGCCATTACATGTTAATTTGCACCAAATACCTGTCTGGACCCTTGGTGTCCTTGTAAAGGGTGTGGTCGGGGTGCCTCCATGTTGAAACGTTGGATGAAAACAGATGATGTCCCCATCTTAGGTTCCGGGCTGTGTGTACATCTTCCCTCTGTCTCTCCCCACAGGCCTCCACCGCTATGTCTGGCTGGTTTACGAGCAGGACAGGCCACTGAAGTGTGACGAGCCCATTCTCAGCAACCGATCTGGAGACCACCGTGGCAAATTCAAGGTGGCGTCCTTCCGTAAAAAGTACAAGCTAGGGGCCCCCGTGGCCGGCACGTGTTACCAGGCCGAGTGGGATGACTACGTGCCCAAACTGTACGAGCAGCTGTCTGGGAAGTAGAGGGTTAGCTTGGGGACCAGAACAGTCTGTCCTGGAGGCCCCAAGCCATGTTCCCCAGTTCAGTGTTGCATGTGTAATAGATTTCTCCTCTCCCTTCCCTGCTTTGCACAGGCAAGACCTGAGCAGTCAGATGGTGGTTTAGGGTGACTTTTCCTGCTGCCTGGCCTTTATAATTTTAGTCACTCACTCACTCTGATTTATGTTTTGGTCAAATTTGAATTCCATTTTGGGGGATATTTTAGTACTGTGATGGGGTCATCAAATTGTTAATATGAAAATAGCAACCCAGAATGTAAAGAAGGAAAAAATTGGGGGGAAAGACCAGGTTTGCAGTGATAGGGCAAAGCAACAAAGAATCTTTAAGGGAGGTTAAAAAAAAAAAAAGGTTTGCTGCCTCTGCCTTTGTGATCCTGAGTCCAGAATGGGACACAGTGGGTTTTTATGGTGATGTCGCTCACCTAGACAGCCAGAAGCTGGCGTTGAAGCTTACCCCCAACACGTTGCATCTCAGATGCCTCAATAGGCATCAGTATCTTGCTCTGGTCCCTTTAAAGAGCAGTCCTGGAAAAAGCAGTAGGGAGAGTGGCTTTGCTGTTGTTGGAGCATGGCCATCTCGACCGGCAGCAGTGCTGGCTGACAGCCCAGCAGGAATCCCTGTATCTGTGTCTGTTAAATTGATCATTCTTCATGGGAGCAAGAAAAGCTGGTCTGGAGTTGCTGAACGTTGCGTTAATTCTGCTGTTTGCTTATAGTTGAATAAAAATAGAAACCTGAATGAACGAGCCCAGTCCCCGATGTTTTGTCCTATTGGGTATGGGTTTCCCAAGTGTCGGAAATCTGGTCTCTCAGGGTGAGTCGTCTCTGTGACCAGCAAGTAACAGCTGGGACTTGTTCCAGGGGCCATATGAAGGGTCTCTGCCTCTACACGGCCATTAACCCACAGCAGGAGCAAACCGTTCAGACTTGAGGTTTCTAAAACAAATCGTAAAACATGAGGCCGAGTCTTTTGCCCAAAAAGCACTTTTGCTTCAAGTGGTCCTCTTGACCTGAGAATGTTCTAAAGAAGCTGGCTAAAAACCTTCTCCGTTGGTGAAGTTGTGCTCAGACGCCGTAACAATGCTTGAGAAGTAGCCTGCACTTAATGTTCTGATGTCTTATCCACAGAGAATCGGTACCAAAGAGGTGTGCAGGTAGGAGGGTGAGAAGGTCACGGTTTCATGCCATCTGATGTACTAAAAGAAAGGAAAGGAGGTGTTTGAGGGCGCAAATCACTGGGATTTGGTCTCTGCAATGGAAAAGAGGGATCCTCGGGCCTGACGGTGCTAGCGACTCCGCCTTCCCATCTTTCACTGCAGCACTTGTTTCTCTGAAAAAACTTGGAAACGTTGCCTCTGTGGAAGCACATAAGGCAGATGGAAGTTTTCTTTTTTTTTCTTTTTTTGAGATGGAGTCTTGTTTTGTCCACTCAGGCTAGAGGGCAGTGTAATGATCTCAGCTTACTGCAACCTCCGCCTCCTGGGTGGGTTCAAGCGACTCTCCTGCTACTGCAACCTCTGCCTCCTGGGTGGGTTCAAGTGATTCTCCTGCCTCAGCCTCCTGAGTAGCTGGGATTACAGGCATGTACCACTATGCCTACCTAATTTTTGTATTTTTAGTAGAAAAGGGGTTTGCCATGTTTGCCAGGCAGGTCTTGAACTCCTGACCTCAAGTGATCCACCTGCTCTGGCTCCCAAAGTGCTGGGATTATAGGCATAAGTCACCATCATGCCAAGCCTGGAAGTTTTCTTAAAATTCATTTTTTACATAATAAGATTTTGTTGAGGCCGGGTGCGGTGGCTCACACCTGTAATCCCTGCACTTTGGGAGGCTGAGGCGGGTGGATCATGAGGTCAGGAGTTCAAGACCAGACTGGCCAACATGATGAAACCCTGTCTCTACTGAAAAATACAAAAATTAGCTGGGCATGGTGGCTTGTGCCTGTAATCCCAGCTACTTTGGAGGCTGAGGTAGGAGAACTGCTTGAACTGGGACCCGGGAGGCGGAGGTTGTAGTGAGCCAAGATTGTGCCACTGCACTCCAGCCTGGGCTACAGAGCGAGACTCCATCTCAAAAAAAAAAAGATTTTGTTGAACACAAGTTATAAAGAAAACAACTGTTGGCGCCATGGCTCACACGTGTAATGCCAGCACTTTAGGAGGCCAAGGTGGGTGAATCAACTGAGGTTAGAAGTTTGAGACCTGCCTGGCCAAAATAGTGAAACACCGTCTCTACTAAAAATAGCTGGGCTTGGTGGCGGGCACTTGTAATCCCAGCTACTCAGGGGCTGAGGCAGGAGCATCCCTTGAACCTGGGAGACAGAGATTGCATTGAGCTGAGATCGCGCCATTGCACTCCAGCCTGAGTGACAAGAGTGAAACTCTGTCTCCAAAAAAAACAAAAACAAAACCAAACTGTCCTGTTGACCTTGAAAATAAATGTAAAGGCCGGGCATGGTAGGTGGCTCACACCTGTAATCCCAGCACTTTGTAACGCCAAGGTGGGGCAGATCGCCAGCCTGGGCAACATGACGGAAACCCGTCTCTGTAAAAAATGCCAAAATTAGCTCAAGGTATGGGCTTGTTCCTGTAGTCCCAGCTACTAGAGAGGCTGAGGTGGGAGGATTACTGAAGCTCAGGAGGTTGAGACTGCAGTGAGCTGTGTGATTGCACCACTGTATTCCATCCTGAGCAATGGAGCAAGAGCCTATCTCAAAAAAAAAGTACAATGTAATAAGATGTAATATACATATGTGATTAGACAAGGCGCATTATAGGAAGAAAATGTCTCCCACCTTCCACTTAGTTACTGGTTTCCTGTTTTCTTCCAGAAGAAAACAAAAATATATGTATCAGCATATATCTACATATTTAGTCTAAAAAATAAGTCTTACTATACACACTGCATTGTTCTGCATTTTTTTCCTGAACTAATGAACTAACAAAAAATACACTGTTTGGCATTTTTTTTCCTGAACTAATGAATCTTTAGTTAAAAAGCCACCACAACTGTTTTGTTTTGCTTTTTTTGAGAAGGAGTCTAGCTCTGTCACCCAGGCTGGAGTGTAGTCGGCTCACTACAACCTCCACCTCCTGGGTTCACGCAGTTCTGCCTCAGCCTCCCAAGTAGTTGGGACTACAGGATTGCACCACCATGCCCGGCTAATTTTTTTATTTTACTTTATTTTTAGTAGAGATGGGGTTTGGCCATGTTGGCCAGGCTGGTCTCGAACTCCTGACCTCAAGTGGTCTGCCCACCTCAGCCTCCCAGAGTGCTGGGATTACAGGTGTGAGTCACTGTGCCTGGCATTTGCCACAAATGTTATTATTGGAGACAAGTATTTCATCTTATGAATGTTCTATAATTAATCAGCCCCGTTGGGTGATATTTAGGTTATTTCTGGTTACTTGCTCTTATAAACAGTGTTTCAGTGAACATTTATATGTATAAAATGCTTTTTCTTTTTTCTTTTTAAAGATGGGGGTTTCACCATGATGGCCAGGCTGGTCTTGAACTCCTGACCTCAGGTGATCCACCCACCTCGGCCTCTCAAAGTGCTAGGATTACAGGCATTAGCCACCGCGCCCGGCTTAGAATGCTTTTTCAATTTGGTAGGGTGAATTCCAAGTATTGAAATAATTAGGTTTAAGGTTATATATGTTTTTCGTTCTTTTTTTTTTTTTTTTTTTCCTTTTTGAGACAGGGTCTGTTTCTGTTGCTCAGGCTGGAGTGCAGTGGCACAATCATGGCTCACTACAGCCTCTGCTTCCCTGGCTCAGGGATCCTCTTGCCTCAGCCACCTAAGTAGCTGGGACTACAGGTGTGTGCCACCATATGCAGTTAATTAATTATTTTTTTTGAGACAGAGTTTCACTCTTTCACCTAGGCTGGAGTGCAGTGGCGTGATCTAAGCTCACTCAACCTCTGCCTTCTGGGTTCAAGCGGTTCTCCTGCCTCAGCCTCCCGAGTAGCTGGGATTATAGGCACCCGCCACCATGCCTGGCTAATTTTTGTATTTTTAGTAGAGACGGGGGTTTCACCATGTTGGCCAGGCTGATCTCAAACTCCTGACCTCTTGATCCACCTACCCCAGCCTCCCAAAGTGCTGGGATTACAGGTGTGAGCCACCGCACCTGGCCCCAGTTTTTTTTTTTTTTTTTTTTGTAGACATGGATTTCCCTGTGTTGGCCAGGCTCATTTTCAGTTCTGATACTGAGAAACCATTCTTCACAAAGGTCACACTGATCAGATTCATGTCAGTGGTGTATGAAAGGACCTATTCTTTCATACCCTTATCAGTCTTCTCAAACATTTTGACAATTTGATATTTATACATATTTAAAATCATGTAGTTTTTCTTTAAACTTCTGTTTTAATGAGACATTTTGATAACCACAAGTTCTTTTTGTTTCAAAGTCTGAAGATTCATGAGGAACTATAATGATCTGTTAGCTTCCTTGTTAAAACAGGTACAGAATCAAATGATTCAGAATAAGGTGAACAAACCAACCAAAGAAGGTAAAGTAAATGCAAAAGAAATTCACATAAAAAGAAAAATCTGTCAATAGTGGCCCGGTGCGGTGGCTCATGCCTGTAATCCAAGCACTTTGGGAGGCTGAGGCGGATGGATCACGTGAGGCCAGAAGTTCAAGACCAGCCTGGCCAACATGGTGAAACCCCGTCTCTACTAAAAATACAAAAAATTAGCCTGGCATGGTGGTGGGCGCCTGTAATTCCAGCTACTCGGGAAGCTGAGACAGGAGCATTGCTTAAACCTGGGAGGTGGAGGTTGCAGTGAGCCGAGATTGAGCCATCACACTCTAGCCTGGGGGACAGAGTGACTCCATCTCAAAAAGAAAAAGAAAAACATATCAATACTAACATAATACTAAAGAGAAAAAAAATACATATATATGAAAAGGCATAGTCATGTTAAATATAGGGTGATGCCATATTTCCCTTCAGCTGGAAGGTGATGTGCGCTTGCCCAGGGCCAGCCAGGAAGCGGGTGACCCTTGTTCTGAACTCAGCTCTGGCCTCAAGGTCCAACTCATGACCACTGGGCCACTTTGACACAAATTCCGGTTTCTTCATTTGAAAAACAAATCAGGGTTGCTGGGGTTGTCAGCCTGCCTTATATATCTCACAGGGTTGTTGGAGGACAAAATCATCTTTTGTTGGGATTAGGTTAGTAGTTAATGTATGCAAATGACTAAACGTGGCCTGATTGTCATATAAGAACAAAGTACTAAAGCCCAGTTTCCTCATGTCTGTTTCCTCACTGCAGCCTCTGCCTCCCCGTTCAAGCGATTTTCCTGCCTCAGCCTCCCTAGTAATTGGGACTACAGGTGCGAGCCACCACACCTAGCTAATTTTTGTATTTTTAGTAGAGACGGGGTTTCACTATGTTGGCCAGGCTGGTCTCAAACTCCTGACCTCAAATGATCCACCCACCTCAGCTTCCCAAAGTGTTGGGATTATAGGCCTGAGCCACCGCACCCGGCCTCACTATTATACGAGGCTGGAGTACTGAGCTTGGAAAATGGGGCAGACAGGCCATGTCTTGCTGTGTCACCCAGGCTGGAGTGCAGTGGCACAATCTCAGCTTACTGCAATCTCTGCCTCCTTGGTTGAAGTGATTCTTCTGCCTCAGCCTCCCAAGTAGCTGGGATTACAGGCATATAGTACCATGCCCAGCTAGTTTTTGTATTTTTAGTAGAGACGGGGTTTTACCATGTTGGCCAGGCTAGTCTCGAACTCCTGACTCCAGGTGATCCACCCACCTCAGCCTCCAGACTGCTGGGATTACAGGCGTGAGCCACCACGCCTGGCCAGATACTTACCATTTCTGTTTCTCTTTCTTCATTCCCAGAGACCCAAGTGTCATTCCCTTCAGTAAGAGGAATTTCCTCTAGCATTTCTTTTTTTTTTTTGAGACAGAGTTTCACTCTTGTTACCCAGGCTGGAGTGCAATGGCGCGATCTCGGCTCACTGCAACCTCCGCCTCCTGGGTTCAGGCAATTCTCCTGCCTCAGCCTCCTGAGTAGCTGGGATTACAGGTACGCACCACCAAGCCCAGCTAATTTTTTGTATTTTTAGTAGAGACGGGGTTTCACCATGTTGACCAGGATGGTCTCGATCTCTTGACCTCGTGATCCACCCGCCTCGGCCTCCCAAAGTGCTGGGATTACAGGCGTGAGCCACCGCGCCCGGCCCTAGCATTTCTTATAGAGCAAAGTCTGCTGGAAATGAACTCCTTTAATTTTTCTTCATTTGAGAATGTTTTAATTTTACTTCCATTTCTAAGTTGCTTCTCCATAATCTATCTGCTTTTATTTTTCAGTATCTTCAGGTAGTCGCTTTTGCATTTTGTCCAGTTTTTAGTTGTAATCAGTGGGACTTACATTGGTAAGTAACACTGAATCAAAATTTATTTTTTTTTTAGAGAGAGTCTTGCTCTGTCACCCAGGCTGGAGTGCAGTGACGCGATCTTGGCTCACTACAACCTCCACCTCCCAGGGTCAAGCAATTCTCACACCTCAGCCTCTTGAGTAGCTGGAACTACAGGTGCCCTCCACCACGCCTGGCTAATTTTTTGTATTTTAGTAGAGATGGAGTTTTACCATGTTGCCCAGCATGGTCTCGAACTCCTGACCTCAGGCAGTCTGCCTGCCTTACCCTCTCAGATGTGCTAGGATTACAAATGTGAGCTACTGTGCCTGGCCAATAATGTATTTTTCATATGTGATCATTTCTACCATTTAAAAATATTTACAAATATCTTACTAAGTTAAAGTCAGAGGGGTATATAGAGTTTACATGGGCAGGTTTCCAGTTTCCCAAGAATACTCTTTTCCTGTAGATACATAAGCAAATAATTACAAATGGTGGGAAATTAAAAAAACAAATTCTTTTACCTAGTTAGACGCAGTTAATGCTAATAAGCACTCTGACACCACCTATAACTGGTATTATCGGAGTTCTTTTAAACTCCTGGTAGCACCTAGTATTGCGCTGTCACGCACTTCTTAGTCACCGCTGAGTAACCTAGTCCACTGTTGATTTAATTCCTTTTCCACGGAGATTTAAGCCATGAGCCTCCAGCACAGTACCAAGCTTCATTCATTTTATTTACCATCATATCCCCAAGCACACAGTAGATGCTCAATAAATATTCCCTGAAGGAATGAGTAAAGGTATGCTGATCCTGGCATCTTCTTTTATTTTTTTTTTCCCAAGACAGGGTCTCACTCTGTCACTAAGGCTAGAATACAGTGGCATGATTGTGACTCACTGAAGCCTTAACCTCCTGGGCTCAAGCGATCCTCCCACCTCAGGCTCCTGAGTAGCTGGGCTCACAGGCACATGCCACTATGTCCAGCTAATTTTTGTAGAGATGGGGTGTATTAGTCTGTTCCCAAACTGTGATACATACCTGAGACTGGGTGATTTATAAAGAAAAGAGGTTTAAATGGCTCATGGTTCCACAGGCTCTAGAGGAAGCATGGTTCAGGAGGCCTCAGGAAACTTACAATCATGGCGGAAGGCAAGGGGAAGCCAGCACATATTCACATGGTGGCAGGAGAAAGAGCATGAGAGAAAGTGCTGTATACTTTTAAAACAACCAGATTGACCGGGCGCAGTGGCTCACACCTGTAATCTCAGCATTTTAGGAGACCGAGGCAGGCGGATCACAAGGTTAGGAGTTTGAGACCAGCCTGACCAACATGGTGAAACCCCATCTCTACCAGAAAAACAAAAGTTAGCCAGGCACGGCGGCGAGTGCCTGTTATCCCAGCTACCTGGGAAGCTGAGGCAGGAGAATTGCTTGAACCTGGGAGGCAGAGATGCAGTGAGCCAAGATCACGCCACTGCACTCCAGCCTGAGCAACAGAGTGAGACGCTATCATCTCAAAACAAAACAAAACACAACCAGATCTCATGAGAACTCACTATCACGAGAACAGCAAGTGGGAAAATCCACTCCAATGATCTAATCACCTCCCACCAGGTCCCTTCCCTAGCGTTGGGAATTACAATTCCACAGGAGATTGGGTTGAGGACACAGAGCCGAGCCAGACCATGGAGTTTCACCGTGTTGCCCAGGCTGGTCTCAAACTCCTGGGCTCAAGCCATCTTGGCCTTCCAAAATGTTGGGATTACAGGCGTGAGCCACCATGCCCAACTGATCCTGGCACTTCTGATCTCCATTAACCTTCCTTCCTTTTTTTTTTTTTTGTATGTATGTGTGTGTGTGTGAGACAGGGTCTCACTCTGTTGCCCAGGCTGGAGTACAGTGGTGCAATCTTGGCTCACTGCAACCTCTGCCTTCCAGGTTCAAGTGATTCTCCCACCTCAGCCTCTCAAGTAGCTGGGACTACAGGTGTGTGCCACCACACCTGGCTAATTTTTATATTTTCTGGTAGAGATGGGTTGGCCAGGCTGGTCTTGAACTCCTGACCTCAAGCAATCTGCCTGTCCTTGGCCTCCCAAAGTGCTGGGATTGCAGGCATGAGCCACCTTGCCTGGCCACCCTTCCCTATTTTTTTGTTCATCCCTAGCACTTATTACTGCATAAGATCCTTTATTTATCATAATTACTGTTTGCTCCCAGTTTCCTCCTACCTCTAATGTAGTTTCCATTAGGGCAGGGATCTTCACCTGTTTGAGATACAATAGTGTATCTCTAGTGTCTAGCCTGGCATGACATATAAGGTACTCAGTAAATATTCATTAAATGAATAATCATGAATCAAAGGTAAGTCATCCTTCCTCACTAATATGCATGACAAACCTGTAATAACTTTTTAACTCAGGAGAGTTTAGTACATGTTGGAAGACTACAGGACACTGGCTCTTTGTCTCTTTCATACCCGTTCTCTAGCTGCCATCCTTTTTTTTTGAGACCAGAGTCTTGCTTTGTCACCCAGGCTAGTGTGCAGTGGTGCAATCTTGGCTCACTGCAACCTCCACCTCCCAGGTTCAAGCGTATCTCCTGCCTCAGCCTCCTGAGTAGCTGGGATTACAGAAGCCTGCTACCACGCCCACCTAATTTTTGTATTTTTAGTAAAGACAGGGTTTCGCCATGTTGGCCAGGCTGGTCTCGAACTCCTGACCTCAAGTGATCTGCCCGCCTCAGCCTCCCAAAGTGCTGGGATTATAGGCATGAGCCACCGCACCCAGCCTTTTACTGCCATCCTTGTCACTGCCTTCTCACGCAGGTACTAGGAGTTGGACAACTCTGTCCATAGCAGGCGTTAGAGCAGGGACCCACATCCCTGCTTCTTAATAACTCTGCTTGGGACACATCCCTTACAAACTTGTGCAGAGGGACTTTTTTTTTCGCGATGGAGTCTCATTCTGTTGCCCAGGCTGGAGTGCAGTGGTGCAATCTTGGCTCACTGCAATCTCCGCCTCCCAGTTTCAAGCAATTCTTCTGCCTCAGCCTCCCGAGTAGCTGGGATTACAGGTGCTCACCATCACGCCCAGCTAATTTTTGTATTTTTAGTAGAGATGGGGTTTCACTATGTTGGCCAGGCTGGTCTCAAACTCCTGACCTCAGGTGATCCACTCTCCTCGGTCTCCCAAAGTGCTGAGATTACAGCCGAGAGCCACTGAGACGTTCTATAAAGAAAGCACCTACAATCTCAGACATAGGGCCCTCTCCCAAGCCAGCTAGACATTTTTCACTAGAGAGCAATGGATGAAATAGGCTACAGGAAGCTTTTCCACCTTTCTGAAGATTGAATACCCCTTTGGGTGTGGGTGCGGAGATCAGACAGTTCTCGATTCAGACCCCGCCCCACCACTTACCCTGGCATGAGCTTATTTCTTCATCCGTGAAATACTAGTGTTCCATCACACAGCAAGATAAGCACGCCATCCACATTATCTGTTTCTCTTGGATAATTACATTATCTTCTTTCTAGCCCTTTCCAATATCATTTTCAGATGTACCTAATATAGAAACTCCAATGAACAAAGCTACTTAGGAAACGTAATTATCACTAAGCGTGATGGTTACAAAAGGTTTTATGGTTGGGGTTAACCCAGGTTGATAATTATTTTTAATTTTATGAGTATACCTTTCTGCTTTAGTCTATCTTAGTGAACATAACTGGTCACATTTGTCTCTGACATATGAACGTCCTGTAGGAAACAAGAAAATGATTATGATACAATCAGAATATGCTGAAGACAAGTTAAACTCTTGCCAGCAGGTTCTTAAAAATCACAAGGTCTCTTCACCCCACCCACCACCATCCCCCAAAAAGTAATAATTCAAGTCATTATATATATATTTGAGACAGAGTTTCACTCTTGTTGCCCAGGCTGGAGTGCAATGGCGCGATCGAGGCTCACTGCAATCTCCGCCTCCTGGGTTCAAGTGCTTCTCTGACCTCAGCCTCCCAAGTAGCTAGGATTACAAGCACCTGCCACCACGCCCAGCTAATTTTTTGTGTTTTTAGTAGAGATGGGGTTTCACCGTGTTAGCCAGGCTGGTCTTGAACTCCTGACCTCAGGTGATCCACCCATCTAGGCTTCCCAAAGTGCTGGGATTACAGGCGTGAGCCACCGGGCCTGCCCCAGGTCATCATATTCTAAAGAGCAATTTCCAGGAGTGTCCAAGGGAGATAACACAGTCATGGGTTCTTAGTTTCTGTTTGTGGTTGGGACAGTAAAGCCCCTCTCTCATCCCCCTTTTCCGCTTATCCCTAGACACAGAAACCAAAAACCATAGCTTCAGGCTGCTAAAAGCCTAAGACAAAACAAAACAGAGTAACAGCAAAATAAGATCTTACTGAGATTGTCCTGACCCCCAGATCATATCCCAGAAATTTTGTATTTTTTACTATCTCATTGTTTTACATGTGAAATTACTGTAATAAAAGAATATGAGGGGAGGGTGATCTAATATTACAGTGGAATCGTTTCAAATATTTGGTTAAAGCGCGTTCTCCATAGCCTGCTTTTCTTTAAGGGTGCCCAGTTTCTCTCTTCAGCAGCGCATGCTTCTATGCACGAGTGGCACATGGCGGGGGGTAGGGGTGTGTGTGTGTGTGTGTGTGTGTGTGTGTGTGTGCGTGCGCGCGCGCGCGCATGCCTTCTGTTTTTTTTTTTGAGATGGAGTCTCACTCTGTTGCCCAGGCTGGAGTGCAGCAGCACGATCTTGGCTCACTGCAATCTCTGCCTCCCAGGTTTAAGCAATTCTCTGCCTCAGCCTCCCGAGTAGCTGGGATTACAGATGCCTGCCACCATGCCTGGCTAATTTTTTTGTATTTTTAGTAGAGATGTGGTTTCACCATCTTGGCCAGGCTGGTCTTGAACTCCTGACCTCGTGATCCACCTGCCTTGCCTCCCAAAGTGCTGGGATTACAGGCATGAGCCACCACACCCGGCCCATGCCTTCTATTCTTAAGGACAGAAAGGTGCAGTTGACCATGTGCCCACATCAAATGGTGCAACACTATCTTGAGCCCCATAGAACTTGGAAGACGCAGCTTTACCTGAAAGTCCTGAATGGCTCTTCTTGGAGTGACCGAGGCTATGGAGAACAGTCTCAGGAGGGTGGCTGGCCCTCTGAATTGTGAACTGGTGAACCTAGAAGGGAAATCTCCTGCTACAATAACACAGCAAGGCGATGTGATGAACACTTTTATTTACAAATATAATTAAAAGCTCTGACAGTTATCATGCTCTTCCTTGGAACCTGAAAAATGTTTTGTTTTGTTTTTAAAGTGCATGCAAAAGAAGTAAAGCCTTTTTTTTTTTCATCATTTTTTATTGTAAGAAAATACACAGTTTGAAAGTGTGAATAATGCAATATTTATGACCAAGAAATGGGACTTAGGAAGGGAAAGGGAAATAAAGCAAACGATCAAGATGATCTGATTGAGAGACAGTGTTGAACTCCAAATACTGAATTGGAAAAGGAGGAAGGTGGGGAGGAACAGGAGGAGGAAGTAAAAAAATTTGATCAGAGAAACAGTTAAAATACAATATGAAAATAAGTAATACCTCTCCTTAAATTCCTTCTATACACAAAATACACGATTTGCCAAAGCCCAATTTGTGCTACTGGGATTCTGTGAGCTCCTTAAGTGTATTCACATCCTCTGCAACAGCAGAAAATGATTATGATACAATCAGAATATGCTGAAGACAAGTTAAACTCTTGCCAGCAGGTTCTTAAAAATCACAAGATCTCTTCACCCCACCCACCCCCCATCCCCAAAAAAGTAATAATATGTCACCACTGATATGTACATCACAATTAGTTTCTGTAAAATGTATCAAATTTTCAATCTTTAATAAAACTTTGTTTTTTTTTTTTATTCCTGATGAATAAATACCAAAAAAATAAAATAAAATAAAATAATGCAGCAGCTAGTTAAGGTGTAAGGCTGCGGATATTGTGTCTCTCTCCCCCTTGGCATTTATTATTATTATTATTTTTTTGCTTTACTTTCACAGATTGGTGGTAATGAGTGATTGCTTAAAGCAATATACATCCACTTTTTTTTTGTTGTTGGTTTATTGGTTTTGTTAAAACTGTCTCCAAAGTTTTCACTGAAACATTTTGAATCACATCAATACTGTGACGTGTACTATGAATAGAAGAGACGGCCAGGTTTTGGCCAGCACTGAAAGTTGACACGGGGGGAGGAAGGGGGCCCCTGATGGAGTAAGAATAAACAGGCACTAGTCCGACACGATGTCAGTAAGAGTAAGAGAGAGAGAGAGTGAGAGCAACGCCCGTTAAAATGGGGAATGTGGTTTTGCAGGGTCTGAATTTTTTTCTGTTTTCTTTTTTTTGTAAATGGCAAAAAATTTAATCTCATCTATAGTCCTCCTTAGGAAAATCTAATGTAACCAAATTCCCAAATCCCATTCTGAGGCTCTCCATGTCAAAAGTTTCAATCTCTCGCTCTTGCCTTTCCAATAGGTACTTGATTCTCTCGCTGCGTTCCTTCTGAAGGGCAGCCAGCTCCTCTTCAATCTGAAACAAGCATAAGGAAGTTCTTAATGGAAAGCATCTCCTGACAGGCACCCACATACACACATTACACACACAGGCACACACATGACATGTACACACAGGCACACGACATGTACACACAGGCACACGACATGTACACACAGGCACACATGCACACACATGTACACACACGCACAGATGACGTACACAAGCACACATGACATGCACACACAGGCACACATGACACATAGGCACACATGACATGCACACACATGCACACATGACATGCATGCACAGGCACATGTGACATGCAAACATGACACACAGGTACATATGACATGCACAGGCACATGACGCACACAGAGGCACACATATGACATGTACATACACAGGCACACATGACACAGACACACGACATGCACACTGGCACACATATGACATGTACATACACAGGCACACATGACACGCACACACACGACATGTACACAGGCACACATGACATGCAGACACACGGCACACACGCACACATGACATGTACACACATGCACACATGATGTACACACAGACACACATGACATGCACACAGGCACACATATGACATGTACATACCCAGGCACACATGACACGCACACACAGGCATGCATGACATACACATAGGCACACATGACATGCACATACAGGTACACATATGACACAGGTACACATGACATGCACAGATACACATGTCATGCACAGGCACATGACATGCACACAGGCACACACATGTACATGCACAAGCACACATGACATGCACACAAGGCACACATGACGTACACAAGGCACACATGACATGCACACATAGGCACACATGACATGCAGACACATGGCACACACACGCACGTGTGACATGTACACACATGCACACATGTACACAGGCACACATGACATGCACACAAACACATGACATACGCAGGCACACGACGTGCACACAGGCATGCATGACATACACAGGCACACATGACAATGCACACACAGGTACACATATGACAGGTACACACGACATGCACAGATACACATGCACAGGCACATGACATGCACACAGGTACACACATAACATGTAATACACAGGCACACATGACATGCACACACATGCACACATATGATGTACACACAGGCACACATATGGACACACATAGGCACGCATGACAATGTACACACAGGCACACATGTGACATGTACACACACACACAGGAACTAAGGGAGGACCGAGGAAGGCTGGCCGAGTCCTGTGATCAATGAATCTAATCCATTATATTTAAAACTTGCTCACAAGAATATAAAAATGCTTGGGGCCCACCTGGGACCGGCAATGCCACTCTAGCAAGCCCAGGAGCTGGGCTGATCTAGGTCAGTGTCCTGTCTTAGCAGGGGATGGCTTAGGAGAAGCTAAAAGACACTCAAGCACAATTAGCTTGTGCTGCTTTCCCATAGAGAGCCAAATGCCTCCTGGGTCATTAGTAATTTAGTTCTAGAACAGGAGCTGGGAAAATAGTCGTGACGCTGGTCTCAGGGAACTACTGGAAGAAAGTGCAAATAACTGGTTAAGCAAATAAATGCTTAACAGCTTTGAGATGCCTTATGAAATCTTTTCTACTTCATATTCCTCAGAATATCTAAAGCAATGAATATTTCAGTTGGGATAACATTTATTATGCATGGCAGTATCAGCCTATCGTCATTTTAATTTTTTTTTAAAGAGACCTGCTGGTGATTTCCCTTGGTTTAAAAATAGCTGAAAAGCCAAATCTATTATACATTTGGCTTCTTCGTGCCATCTGGCAGCGCTGCTATCAGCTCACAGTACCTTTCAGGTGTCACATCAACCCCCCAGCAACCCATGTCACTTTATGGCTGGGAACATTGAGGGTTTCCTAGCAAGAGTAGCAGAAAGACTTAGGATGTGGGGTCAGACATGCATGCCTTGGTGTTTTGGCCTGTAGAATGTGGACAATGCCTACCTAACAAGGATACCAGTAGCATAAAGCAGGTAAGTGAAAAGTGTCCACTTTAATCTCCAACTAAGGAAGTTTCCACATATGGCAGTTCCCTCAGCCACACCCCCTTCCACCCAGTGGCATGGACCCCCGGTAATGCCTTCATACCTTCTGCTCAAGATGTGCTCTGCGCAGAGACACCCTCTGCTCTAGCTTCTGGAGCTCACGTTCATGTTGTGCCTCTGTTTGCATCTTGATTTTGCTCTGGTAGGCGTTGAGCAGCTCCATTTCCTGCTGGAGCTGTAGCCTCAAGGCCTGGCATTCTGCTTCTTGAGCCTCATCTAGCCGTAACTGCAGGCACAGAAGACACACACTGTCATGCACCCTTGCCTACAGCTCTTGGTGACTACTGGAAGAGGTTTCCTCATTTGATTGAAATTGGTCCCCCGTCAAAAACACAGATGCTTTGGATACATTCAGAGTTAGAAATCAAAAACAGTCAAGTCTGCCCAATGGGCTACAAAGTACACATTCTTTTCAGTATGGTCTGAAACCACAGCAGCAGGCATCAGGAAGCCTACATAGTCCAGGAATTAAGCCTGTGGGCTTTGAAGTCGGCTCCTGGGCTTGAATTCTAGCCACACCATCCACTTGGTTGTGTTACCTTGGCACATTACCTACCTCCTTAGATCTCACGTTTCATCCTCAAGAAAATAAAAAGAATGGTTCCTATTGCCCAGGTGTGGTGGCTCATGCTTGTAATCCCAGCACTTTGGGAGGCTGAGGCAGGCAGATTACCTGAGGTCAGGAGTTCGAGACCAGCCTGGCCAATATGGAGAAACTCCCATCTCTACTAAAAGTACAAAAATTAGCCGGGCATGGTGGCAGGCACCTGTAATCCCAGCTACTCAGGAGGCTGAGGCAGGAGAATCACTTGAACCTGGGAGGCGGAGGTTGCAGTGAGCCGAGATCACGCCACTGCACTCCAGCTTGGGCGACAAGAGTGAGACTCCGTCTCAAAAAAAAAAAAAAAATAGTTCCTATTGTCTGAGATTGGTGGGAGGATTAAATGAAATAATTCATATATAATCCTAGGCACAGTTCTCAATGCATACTAAGTGTTCAATAAATAGTAGCTGTTATCATTATTTTGGTTTCAACTGATCATGTCCTTATTTCAAGATCTTTAACCCTAAAATAATTTAGATATGCTTAGCTATAAAAAATAATCCAATTTCCATAAAACTTGAGGAATATACCACAGTACTGTTATGTTCCAAGTAGTAACATTGGCACCCATTGTTGGCTATAAAAGTTATCTTGCAGCCAGGCGTGGTGGCTCACGTCTGTAATCCCAGCACTTTGGGAGGCCAAGGCAGGTGGATCATGAGGTCAAGAAATCGAGACCATCCTGGGCAACATGGTGAAACTCCATCTCTACTAAAAATATAAAAATTAGCTAGGTGTGGTGATGCACACCTGTAGTCCCAGCTACTCAGGAAGCTAAAGCAGGAGAACCACTTGAATCTGGGAGGTGTAGGTCGCAGTGAGCTGAGATCACGCCACCGCACTGCAGCACTCCAGCCTGGAGACAGAGTGAGACTCCATCTCAACAACAACAACAACAACAAAGTTATCTTGCTAGCCAGCCAATCCAAAACTCCAAGTGGTTCAAAATCTCTTCCCTGGCTGGTGGCTCACCTCTGTTAACTCAGTGTTTTGGGAGGCCAGGTTGGGAGGATTGCTTGAGGCCTGGAGTTCAATACCAGACTGGGCAATATTGTGAGACCACCATCTCTACAAAGATTTTTTTAAAAAATTAGCTAGACATGGTAGCATGTGCCTGTAGTCCCAGCTACTTTGGGAGACTGAGGCAGAATCATCTCTTGAACCCAGGAGTTCGAGGCTGCAGTGAGCTATGATCACACCACTGTACTCCAGCTTGGGAGATAGAGATCTCGTCTCATCAAAAAAAAACTCTTTCCTAAAGAGGGTAGGTAGGCTTAATTTTAAGAGGCATATCTGCTTTGAAGCAGTGATGTCCAGATTATATGCAGCCTCAAGTTTCCCTTGCTCCCTGCAGCACCTGAACTTGGTCTACTTTTTTTTTTTTTTTTTTGAGACAGAGTTTCGCTCTTGTTGCCCAGGCTGGAGTGCAATGGCGCGAACTTGGCTCACTGCAACCTCTGCCTCCTGGGTTCAAGTGATTCTCCTGCCTCAGCCTCCCAAGTAGCTGGGATTACAGGCGTGTGCCACCACACCTGGCTAATTTTGTATTTTTAGTAGAGATGGGATTTCTCCATGTTGGTCAGGCTGGTCTTGAACCCGACCTCAGGTGATACACCCGCCTTGGCCTCTCAAAAGTGCTGGGATTACAGGTGTGAGTCACAGTGCCCAGCCTGAACTTCGTCTTATACAAGATACCCAGATCCTGCGTGGAGAATGAACCAAGTAGAAGTGCCAACTTCTCTACAGCAGAGTTGAAGGTTTCAGACCATCAGCAGGACAGTATTTAGGAATGATGACCTCTGGCCGCAGGCTTGGTTTGGTCCCATTTTGGCAGGCCCTCAGCTTGGCTGAGAACTATGAGATTACAACCCTTGAATCAGACGGTCCATCTGCCCTGAGTTTATCTGTGTGTTTCCATACTGACCACTTTTCCAAGATACTTACTCTCCACCTTACATACAATTTGTGACAATATACATATTTTGATTGAAAAATTACTTTTTGAAATGTTATATTACAATATTTTTAGATAGTTATTTGCATGTGTCTTCTTTTAATACTTCTGGAGAAACATTATAGAGATCAAAGGAACATAAAATAAATTATGTAATCATATTTCCAAAGTACCTTCTAAAAATTAATCCTAACCAGGTTTCATTAAAATCCTCAAAGAGGACAGATAGTTCTCATTTTCCCAGTAAGGAATGAAGGGATAAGAGACACTAGACACAATACATAGCATTCAGCAGGAACAGACTCACAGGTAAATGCCAAAGGATTTACTGGCTCCAAATTAGGGTTGTTACTGATTCCCTCTTGATATGAGGAAGTGAAAGTACTGTTCTTTTCTACTTGTCTGTATTAGTTGCCGTAAGCCCTGGCTAAGTGGGTGAGAGATTCATTCCATGGTCAGTTTAGACCATCTAAACTCTTTAAACATTCAGAACATCTCCATTTCCTTTTATTTCTAGCCTTCTATTATTATTATCAGTACCATTGTTCTGTACCAGCTCCGATTCTGAAGGCCCAGTGCTAGAAACCAGAGGATATTCCAGCATTCGGTATTTATCACCATTCGGTATTTGATTTGTGGTTACACAAATCAAATCCATTAAAAAGCTGTTTTTTTCGTGTTTTTATTTGAGACAGAGTCTCACTCTGTTGCCCAGGATGAGTGCAGTGGTGTGTGATCTCAGCTCCCTGCAACCTCCATCTCCCAGGTTCAAGTGATTCTCCTGCCTCAGCCTCCCGAGTAGCTGGGATTACAGGCAAGCACCACCTGGCCCAGCTAATTTTTTGTACTTTTAGTAGAGATGGCATTTCACCACGTTGGCCAGGCTACTCCTAACCTCAGGTGATCTGCCCACCTCGGCCTCCCAAAGTACTGGGATTATAGGCGTGAGCCATGGTGCCTGGCTCCATTAAAAAGTTTTATAAGAGTATAGGTAAATATGTGTGTTCTTTACAGTGGCTTACACTGAAGAAAAAGATATGAGGTTTACAGGATTCCCCCCAAGCTGGGTTCAAATCCTAGCTTCACCACTAATTAGTCATGTGACCTTCCCCCTTGTTTCCAAGTCAGGGGTTGACACATTGCAGCTCATGGGCCAAATCTGGCCTGGTACCTGTTTTTGTAAATAAAGTGTTTTTCTTTTTTCTTTTTTTTTGAGACAAAGTCTCACTCTGTTGCCCAGGCTGGAGTGCAATGGTGCAATCTTGGCTCACTGCAATCTCTGCCTCCTGGGTTCAAGTGATTCTCCTGCCTCAGCCTCCTGAGTAGCTGGGATTACAGGCACCCACCACCACTCCTGGCTAATTTTTGTATTTTTAGTAGAGACTGCGTTTCACCAGGTTGGCCAGGCTGGTCTCTAACTCCTGACCTCAGGTGATCCATCCGTCTTGGCCTCCCAAAGTGCTGGGATTACAGGCATGAGCCACCGTGCCTGGCCGTAAATAAAATTTTATTAGACATCAGTATGCTCATTCATTTACATTTTGTCTATGGCTGCGTTTGTGCTACAATGGCAAAGCTGAGTAGTTGTGACAGAGACCCTGTGGTCCACAAAGCTAATTACTATCTGTCCGTTTACAACATTTGCCACTCCTGATCTAAGCAAGTAGCTTCACTTCAGTAAACTTCAGTTTTCTCACAGGTAAATTAGGGTCAAACCAGTAACTACTTCAAAGAGTTTCACAAAAATTAAATGAGACAACGTTTATGAAGTACTTAACACTGTACTTGCCACATGGTAAGTAGTCAGTAAAGGATACTGTAATGATCACATACTTTTATCTTCTCCCTGTCTCAGAAGAAAGGACACTTCTCTCCTTTTTTTTTTTTTTTTTTTTTTTTGAGACGGAGTTTCGCTCTTGTTACCCAGGCTGGAGTGCAATGGCGCTATCTCGGCTCACCACAACCTCCGCCTCCTGGGTTCAGGCAATTCTCCTGCCTCAGCCTCCTGAGTAGCTGGGATTACAGGCACGCGCCACCGTGCCCAGCTAATTTTTTGTATTTTTAGTAGAGACGGGGTTTCACCATGTTGACCAGGATGGTCTCGATCTCCTGACCTCGTGATCCACCCGCCTCGGCCTCCCAAAGTGCTGGGATTACAGGCTTGAGCCACCGCACCCGGCCCACTTCTCTCCTTTTATTCAAGGGCAATCATTGACCTCTATTTCTGATCCTGTTCTCTCTCATTTATTTTTTTTTTTTGAGTCCCAGTTTTGTTGTGTTGCCCAGGCTGGAGTGCAGTGGTGTGATCATAGCTCACTGAAGCCTTGAACTCCTGAGCTTGAGTGATCCCACTTCAGCCTCCTGAGTCACTGGGACTACAGGCATGTGCCACCATAACTGGCTAATTTTTGTATTTTTTGTAGAGACAGACTCTTGCTATGTTGCCCAGGCTGGTCAAGAATTCCTGGCTCCAAGTGACTCTCCCCTCCCGCTTCAGCCTCCCACAGTGTCGGGATTACAGGTGTGAGCCACTGCGCCTGGTCTCTACCATTTTACATAACAAACATTCATTGGACACTCGCTGTATGCCACGCATTGTGGCAGATGCTGAGAATATAAAGATTAACAAGACAGAAACCCTGTCAACCTTTATGTCTCTCTATCAACTTCCTTCCTTCTCTTTGCCTTTCACCTCTTTCTGCACTCTTCTCTTCACACTCATTCTGATCCTAACCCTCTACACTTCTACTGCTCACATTAAGGTGACCCATGATGGTCTGGAAGTGGCTCCTGTTACCTGATCTCCCAGCAGCAGCATTTGGTATTATCAACTGCCCCTTCCTTCTTGAAATCTTTGTCTTCTGAGATACCACAACTTCTTGGTTTTTGTCTTCCCTCTCTGACTATTCCTTTTCCAGTAGTCCTTACCCACTTGGTGCTTAAATGTGGGTGTTCCTGAGGGCTTTGTCCTGGGCCCTCTTCTTCCTCTAACCTCTATTCCTAAGAATCTCATCTATTTCAAAAGCCTCAATTACCATTTATGCAAATGGCTCCCACACTAAACATCTATTTCAGACTTCCCTTCTGAGGTCTGGATGAGCTCCTCTAGTCTACTAGAGACACCCTCCGCTGGATGTTTCCCAGGCTCTCAGGCTCCACACAGGCAACACATCACCTTTTCCTTCCCACTCCACAGTCTGTTCCACCTCCTTTTTTACCATATAGGTAAATATATGTAGACCATCATCTACGGTTTTTTTTTTTTTTGAGACGGAGTCTCACTCTGTTGCTCAGGCTGGAGTGCAGTGGCGTGATCTCAGCTCACTGCAACCTCTGCCTCCAGGGTTCAAGCAATTCTCCTGCCCCAGTCTCCTGAGTGGCTGGGATTACAGGTGCACGCCACCACGCCCAGCTAATTTTTGCTTTTAGTAGAGACAGGGTTTCACTATGTTGGCCATGCTGGTCTTGAACTCCTGACCTCAGGTGATCTACCCACTTCGGCCTCCCAAAGTGCTGGGATTACAGGCATGAGCCACCATGCCCAGCCCATCATCGACTGTTTTGTTCAAACCACAGACTGGAAGTCATCCTGAACACCAGACTCTCCACATCCAACCTGTCATTAAGTACTCTCAATTCTACCTCCTGCCAAATTTAGTAATGTTCCCCTTCATCCCGACTGCCCATTTTCTAGTCTAGCTACCAGGCTCTGGTACTTGGGGTAAAGTAACTTCACAAATCATCTCCTAATATTCATTCTTCCCTTCTCCCAGGCCTTTCTCCATGTCACCAGAGTGATGGTTCAAAACACAAATCTGATGTCACACCCTGCTTAATACTCGCCAATAGCTTCCCATTGTTTTGGATAAAGACAAAAATTCTTAACAAAGCCTGAAAGCCCCTACATGACCCATCCTGTTTACCCCTCCAGTCTTGTTCTGTTAGTCCTCTCCCAGTTCCCTACATCCCAAACATAACGGATTTCTGTGAATTCTTCCCAAGTGCCACTGTCTTCCCCACGTTTACACGTGTTTCTCATGGGCAGGTTCCTCAGCCTACAAAGCCATTGTGTCAGGGAGGCCTCTCCCGACTCTCCAGACCAGGTAAGCTCTCCTGTTTTATACTCTGTTGGCACCTTGCTCTTGCTCTGCTGTTACACAGAGTAGACTTTTCCAATGTCTGTGTCCTCCAAGCTACTATAACCTCCATGAGGACGTGATCCATGACTGTCTTATCCACCATGGTATCTCTGGATACCTGGTACATCATATAGGCACTCAGTAAATACTTGCTGGATAGGTGAGTGGATAAACGTGCTAGCTCCCATCCTTGGCCTAAGAACATGCATGATTAAGCCTCTCCCAACTAACAGGTCTTCCTTCAACTATCTCCTCCTTTTGCTACAGCTCTTGTTCTCTTTTCCTTCATTGATAAGGATCTGGGAAAAGTGGTCTCACCTACCATTTGGATTTCACTTTATAATCTCTCTTTCAATGCTCTATCATGTCGCCCATTCCCACCACTCCATCGATTGTCTGAGACAAGCAATGGTTGAATCCAGTGCCAGGTCCAATGAGCACCTCAGAGTTTATTCTTCTAATTGATCTCTGTGACATGTGACGCCATCAGTTAGAAACTCCTGCTCTGGCTCCCGTGGCATCCTCTCTTCTGGTTCCCTTCCTGTGTCTCTGATTATTTATTTTTGTTCTACTTCTACTCAGCCCTCAAATGTTGGTATCCACCAGACTCTGTCCTTAGTTCTTTCCTCTCTAAGAATATCTCCTGTCCCCAGCAGATCTCATCTATTCCTACCAGCCACAAGTACACCCTATAACAATGAAGTCTAGCTTTTTGTCTTCAATCTTGACATCCCTCCTAAACTACACATTTCCATTATCTTTACTTCTCTACCTGGACACCCACAAAACTCAGATACCATGTCTACAACTTAGTCAATTATCCTTGCAGCATCCAAACTCCCTTTTTCTATTATTGTTCTGTCTTGGTAAGATAATGACCTATTCTACTCTGTTGTCAAACCTCTCAAATTGGTCACTAAATTATTTCTATTCTTTCTTGTCTCCTAAATATTTCTCAAACCCTTCCCTACTCCTGTTCATCTCCATTAGCATGTTCTCTCTTCATCTTTTTCCTGGACTATTATAATGGCTTCCTAACAGGTCTCTTTACCTATATTTGCCACATTTCTGCCAATATCTTTCTGTAACACAAATCTAATCCAGTTATACTTTCCTTCTTAAAACAGGGTTCAATAACTCCCCATTGCTTGCAAAATAATGTCCAAACTCTTGGCTTCTGAGGCTCTGACCCAGACTCTCCTCCCACTTTCCCTCAACAAGCATCCTATACTCTTGCCATAGCAATTACTCATTGTTTCTCAAATGTGCCATCCTCTTTCGGGTCTCTGAGTCTTTGTATATACTGTATCCTTTGTCAGGAATAACTCTTTCTCTTATGACTTTTTGGTAAACTATTACTTTTTTTTTTTAAGACGGAGTTTCATTCTTGTTGCCCAGGCTGGAGTACAATGGCGCAATCTCGGCTCACTGCAACCTCTGCCTCCTGGGTTCAAGCGATTCTCCTGCCTCACCCTCCTGAGTAGCTGGGATTACAGGCATGCACCACCACACCTGGCTAATTTTGTATTTTTAGTAGAGACAGGGTTTCTCCATGTTGATCTGGGTGGTCTTGAACTCCCAACCTCAGGTGACCCGCCCACCTTGGCCTCCCAAAGTGCTGGGATTACAGGCATGAGCCACCGCACCCAGCTAAACTATTACTCTTTAAGAGTCATCTCCTTGGGAAATCGTCACTGAATTACCAGGCAAGCTCCCATCCCAAGCTCCCTTTATGACCTGGGTCCTGCAATCTTTCTGCTTGAACTCTGGGCTGACACCTAGGTTCTTTCCATCTCCATATACTTTCCTTTGTTTGAACCTTTGCCTATGTAGGTCCCATTTTCAAGGAATCGGTTAACATCAATGAATTCCTTTAAGTTTCTTGGCTCCTTCCGGGAAGATTGCCTTAGACCAGCTTAGTTGGTCCTACTTGTTCTCCCATAATGCCCAATACCTCCCACTTAAAATCACTTACTATGTTTTACCATTACCGCTTAATTATCTGACCACCTGGCTTGACTGACAAATTGGCTAGCTCATCCTCCATCTCTGGGTCCAGCAGAGTGCTGAACCCTGATGCTTAATAAAAGTTTAGTGAATGAGCGCGTCTGTGTATCTGTCTTCCTCACTTGACTGTGGGCTCCCTAAGGGCAGGGACTGTCTGATTCATTTGTGCCTGATATTAGTTGTGGGGAGGGCAGTCAGTAAAACCTTTGATAAATGAACAAATGGTATCATATGTGGCATCTATCACATTTGCCCTCAAATTCCCTATGTGCCACAGGTCTGATGTGGCATGTCATTCCTTGATTTTCATCTTATAAGACACTCCGGCAAGTATCCACATTGGCTTGGCTTTATTCAGCGTCGTCCTTTCCTCAGTCCTTTGGGCAGAAAAACATCAATATCCTAAATTTGTGCAAGAAGCATCTTGGGAACAACAGGCTGGATCTTGGATTTTCTTGATTCCCAAAGCTCTTGAAGCCGTGGCACCAAACCTAACCACTTACCGCTTGAGAGGCCATCATTTCATTTATACTCTGTTCATACTGCTCTGCCAAAATGGCAAGTTTTCTTGTCTGCTCATCTTTCAGTGTCTTTAAGATTGTTTTGTGCTCATTCTTTGGAGTAACTTCCAACTGGTGATTCTTGAGTGCTTTATACTGTTTGGTCTGTACTTTGCAAGTGTCCTGAAACTGTTTTTTAATTTGCATTTCCATGGCCTGGGTAGAAAAAGTGACAAAGGAAAAATAAAGACACATCAGTAAAAACGGAAAGCCTTCACCCATAACGATATAATACAAATGCTGAGGCCATCTGTTTTTTGGTGCAGTGACCCATGATGCTAATCAATAAAAATGAAGCAGCATGTATGACAAAGACAAGAGTTAACCCTACCTACACTTTTGGTTTTATAGTGAATGAACATAAGTAATTTTGAATTTACAAACGGCTTCAAAGAAAATATGGACTGTCACAAGGGGATGAGGACTCTAAGCAGATTGAGGGACATTATGAGGCCTAGCTTGTTGAAAGGGTGACAATTCTTTTCATGCTTTCCTAGTCAGAGTCTTTGGTGTCTCCCACTGTTCACTGTTTTTTTTCCTTATTTTTGTTTTTATATTTCACCCTGTTTCCAAGTGAGAGAGGGGATAGCATTATATAAGCCAGATCTCACTGCTCTGGTTTATAGCAATTTCTTATCAACTCCATAAAGGAGAACATATGGATAGTACCTCATATCCTAACCCATTTCCACTGAATTTCAGTGTAAACTGAAAGAGAAAAGTGTTTTACAATTTTTTCCCCCATTAAGAAGTTGTGCTTGCATGTAGCAATATCATATATGCATTTGGGCAAGGAGAAGGTAGAGTATATTATTTTAAGCCCAGAAGGCATTCCATCAGGTTGCCCACAGTCATGTGTGCACTTCATGAACACTCTGAGGACTTATGGTTATAAAAATCACTGCTTAGCTTAGGACTTCGCTGAAGAGATGCAGAGCCAGTGTGGTCAAGGTTGGCCTCAAGTCTGTGCCAACGTTGACAATGTCCTCACTGATATATAGCAATGGCTTAGTATGTGGAGCTTGTTAATCAGCAGTCAGCTAAAATTAGCTGGAGGCAGTGAGGGCCAAAGGAGTTCCTCTACATCTCTGCATCTCTAGTGCAGAAGTGGTAAATGCCTGGCAATTGTAGATTCGTTCCTGATGACCATGACAGACATCACTAATAAATGACACTCTTTCCTCCTAAACTTGGACGTGGCTTTAGAGTCTTTCTCAATGCAGCAGTGCTCAAAGTACCTAAGGCTAATATAACTTCCTTATTTCCTGGGATTAGAACTATAAACTGCTATTAGTCCAGTTTTGAAGAGGGCAGGTCATGAAGCGCTCAGAGAAATTCCATGATGGACATGATGACAAACTGATAATGTAGTAGAATCACAGTTTCCAAACCAGCCTGCCACATCTCTTTTTTAGGAGCTTAAATACAGACTCTGTGCTTTACAACTGGAGATTCTGATGCAACAGGTGCAGGGCACAGAAATTTGTGAGTCTGAAAAGTTGCTCAGGTGACTCTGACACTTCAGGTCTAGAAACCATTGATCTGGTCCAACACTGTCCAGAAGCACAAACAGGGAAATGCTATCTCCTCTTACCTTTAAGTTTTTTGGCTGTTGCCGAAGTTCCATGACATGCTTTCTGTGCAGTTCCCTTTCTCGCCTCTTATTGTACTCCAGCTGGTTTTCCAGTTCAGTCTGGTGCTGTAAACGGATCAGATCCATGCGTAGCTTCTGTAATGTGTGCAGCTGCCTGTACTCTAGCTCTCGGGTGGACTCGTCATGCCGGATCAGCATGGCATGCTCCATCTCCTTCTGGGTCCTCTTTTTATTTAGTTCCTGCATCCAGGAACAAAAGGTAAATGGAGAGAGGTGAATGGAGATGAATTGGAAGGAATGCACAACTAAATGAGGGATGGCAAGGAATGGCACTGCTAACCATTTCTCTCTCTCTGTCTCTTTTTTTTTTGAGACAGAGTCTTGCTCTGTCCCCAGGTGCCAGGCTGGAGTGCAGTGACATGATCTTGGCCCACTACAACCTCCGCCTCCCGGGTTCAAGCAATTCTCCTGCCTCAGCCTCCCGAATAGCTGATACTACAGGCGTGTGCCACCATGCCCAGCTAATTTTTGTGTTTTAGTAGAGATGGGGTTTCACCATGTTGGCTAGGATGGTCTCAATCTCTTGACCTCGTGATCCACCTGCCTTGGCCTCCCAAAGTGCTGGGATTACAGGTGTGAGCCACTGCGCCTGGCCCGCCCATCTCTTAAACCCATTAGTGTTTGGCAGCAGGACTTAATGAGATGAAATGAAATTAACAATCTCTTGAGCTTTAGGTTCTGTTCCTGGGTCCACCACTTACAAAATGGGCAACTTCACAGCAATCACAACTGCGCTATCTGTAAAATGGGATTCATTCTACTTGACCCCTCTTACCTCACAGAGCTGCTGTGAACCTTAGTTAGGTGATATGCTATGCATAGGTCTTCACAAATGTTTCTCCAGTGAAGCTAGTGGTTCTACACCCTGACTGCCCATAAAAATCACGTGAGGAAACTTTTCAAACATAAGATGCTTGAATCTCACAGGTTGAAATTCTCGTAACTGTCTGGGGTGGGATCCTGATGTCAGTGTTGGTAAGAGTTCTCCAGGTGGTTCCAATATGCAATCAAGATTGAGAATTAAGCTGATAATATCTGCAATAGTCCTGGCTTTCTGGGAAATACCCTATTTTTGGACGAATCAGAAGTAGGCCAATTATCTATTTTTTAAAATCTCAGAGTTCAAGGCATGCCGAGAAAAAAACAGATGAGATCTGTCTCCTTTCATCTTCTGCATTACAGTCTGTTTGATCATTTATAGATCTAATCACTCTGTTCTTTTCAGTTCTACTCCTTTCTTTCTTTCTTTCTTTGTTGTTGAAGGAAAAAAGGAAAGCAAACTAGAAAAAAAGGGGAAGTTGGTGAAATCTTTTCATTCACCAATTGAAGAATATTTCCTAAACAGCACTATATATGAAGATCTGAACAATGTACTCTCAGTACATAAAAATGTTTATTAAACCATGACTTCTGTGCTCAACTCACTGACACTCCATTAAGGAAGTGTACTAGACATTTATTGAAGTATATGCTCTGCTCAAAGCTCACTGGATCAGATTTAGATACATGGCCCAACCTGGGCCAATTTATTTTCTCTACTAGGAATTTGGAATTGACATTCAGAACCAGTTAATCTCTATGTGTGGCTGGAATTGAGGCATATAAAAACCACATATGTGGTAGTCATCTGTTTCTATGAGGGCTGAGGATTAGAGAAAGCTAGGCTTCAGAGCAAGAAGAAATGAAAAAGAGAGAAGTGAAGGGAATATACTGATGCCTAAGTTGCTTACTGCTTCTAAGCCCTCCTGTAAGTCCAGCTGTATTACTGCTATTCGATTTTATGAGACATTCCCATATGTCTATAGTAATTTCCCTGGATTTGGCTTAAGCTAGCTCAAATAAATTTCAGTTAACATGCAAACAAAAAAACCTTTAATTAATACAGGGACATAATTGTTTTTATTTTTTATTTTGGTAGAGCTGGGGTCTCACTATGTTGCCCAGGTTGGTCTCAAACTTCTGGACTCAAGCCATCCTCCTATCTCAACCTCCCAAAGTGCTGGGATTACAGGCATGCTCAGCCAGGAAATATTTTATGTGCAAATTAAAAAAAAAAAAAGACCAAGGGTAAGTAAGTGATGAGCGCTATGATGGGGTAAAGATTTTACGCTGCAAAAAGGGTGGTATTATTATTACTATTTTTGAAAAGGAGTTTGGGTCTTGCCCAGGCTGGAGTGCAATGGCGTGATCTCAGCTCACCGCAACCTCCACCTCCTGGGTTCAGGCAATTCTCCTGCCTCAGTCTCCTGAGTAGCTGGGATTACAGGCATGCGCCACCACACCTGGCTAATTTTGTATTTTTAGTAGAGATGGGGTTTATCCATATTGGTCAGACTGGTCTCAAACTCCCAACTTTAGGTGATCCACCCACCTCAGCCTCCCAAAGTGCTGGGATTTCAGGCATGAACCACTGTGCCTGGACTAGTGGTATTACTATTGAGAAGGTCAAGGAAAGGAGAAAGCTTTTGAGCTGTACTTTATTTTTATTTATTTATATTCGAGATGGAGTTTTGCTTTTGTTGCCCAGGCTAGAGTACAATGGTGAGATATCAGCTCACTGCAACTTCCGCCTCCCGGGATCAAGCGATTCCCCTGCCTCAGCCTCCCGAGTAGCTGGGATTATAGGCGCCCACTACCATGCCTGTCTAATTTTTGTATTTTAATAGAGATGGGGTTTCACCATGTTGGCCAGGCTGGTCTGAAACTCCTGACCACAGGTGATCCACCTGCCTCAGCCTCCCAAAGTGCTGGGATTACAGGCGTAAGACCCTGTGCCCTGGCCTGAGCTGTACTTTAAATTAGAACAACAGAATATGTCTCTTCTCTGATGGCATCCACCAGGGGAGAAAATCAAGTTATTTACTTTAATAGATACATCAATAACATTTGTATACTGGCATGATTAGAAATATCTTGCACACTTGGGCCCCCTATTGATTTGAAGAGAAGTCCTTTTAATAGCATAGCATCTAGTACCAGAGCACAATCACCAATCATTCACTTATTTATTCAACAAGTAGTTACTGAGCACTTACTATGTGTTGGGCACTGTGGTAGGAACTAGGGATAGAACAGTGAACACATACACCCTGTCAGGGATCTTACAAGGAGGAAAAACCAAAAGTATAAATGCAATTTAACTTTTTTTTAAGGAATAAAAAATAACCTTCTAGAGTAACTCTCCCAATCTCCTCCTGTGTTTTCCTTTGTTTTACTTTTTCTCTTTAGCTAGCCCATCAAATTTCTTTTCTACAAATCAGTAACTGGCCCCTAGGTGGCACCAAAGGACAGAGAGCCCTTCCCACAGATGAAAGTTCTCCCAGGCCAACTACCCAGAGCAAGCCAAGGAAAGTCCTTTATAAGGGCTTTAATTGAGGTCCAGGAGTCCCAATATTGGATATTTATCCAGCCCACACTTTCCTAAATTGAGAAGTGCAAACTGAGTCTGAGCTGCCAGAAGCCCTGAAACTTGTGGGCTCCTGACACAAAGCAAGCAAACACCTTCAGAAGAAATCAAGTGCTTCTTTGCATGCTTAATGAAATGCTTCATGATATTGTCCACAGAATACCTACATCTGAATTACCTGCGTTATAAGCAGCTGGTCTTTACAATAAGTTATGCAGCTAATTCTGATACATATGAAAGTTTGAGAGTCAATGGAAAAGTGCTCGGGGGTGTGAGTCAGTTTCAGCTCCTCTGTAAATCATTATATATGGCTTGGGGCAAGTCTCTCAATCTACATTTCAGGTGTAAAGTGAGGATAGCTGCACCCATTGTGAACTATCTACTTGTAAGGATAACATGAAAGACCATAAGAAAGTGTTTCAGAATACATAAATATGTCCTTATTTTTCAGTATTCAGAAGTGAATATCTGGCATATAATATCTTAGATCTAGTTTTTATAAACTATTAGAAGAGTAAGAAAAACATGATGCTAAAATAGTTTTTCTGCTACAAGTTGTTCCCTTTACCTTTAATTTGTACATCTGAGTTGCTGAGGTATAAGATGATAAGCTACCTTTAATATTTGAGACATGGGTGAAAATTTATTCAGCTTATTATGAGGCCAATGCTGTGCCTACCTAATAATGTATAACATGCTTTCTATTTTTAGAAGTTATTCCATACATCTCATTCAATCCAAATTGCCACCCTATGAGGTGCTAAGACTATAAGAATGTACCCCTTTTATATGTGTTAATAGGTATTTGGGAGTTGAGGGACTAACATAAGGTTATGCAACTTCTATAAAAAGAACTGAGGAGGCCAGGCACGGTGGCTCAAGCCTGTAATCCCAGCACTTTGGGAGGCCGAGGCGGGCGGATCACGAGGTCAAGAGATCGAGACCATCCTGGCCAACATGGTGAAACCCCGTCTCTACTAAAAATACAAAAATTAGCTGGGCGGTATGGTGGTGTGCGCCTATAGTTCCAGCTACTTGGGAGGCTGAGGCAGGAGAATTGCTTGAACCCAGGAGGCAGAGGTTGCAGTGAGCCGAGATTGTGCCACTACACTCCAGCTTGGCGCCTGGCGACAGAGTGAGACTCTGTCTCAAAAAAAAAAAAAAAAAAAAAAAGAAACGTTCCAATAAATGAGGTCTGGCGCAGTGGCTCACACCTGTAATCCCAGCACTTTGGAAGGCCAACGCAGGTAAATCAGCTGAGGTCAAGAGTTCGAGACCAGCTTGGCCAATGTGGTTAAACCCTGTCTCTATTAAAAATACAAAATTAGCCAGGTGTAGTGGCGCATGCCTGTAATCCCAGTTACTTGGGAGGCTGAGTCCGAAGAATCTCTTGAACCCAGGAGGCGGAGGTTGCAGTGAGCCGAGATTGCACCGCTGCATTCCATCCTGGACAACAAGAGCGAAACTGTCTCAAAAAAAGAAAAAAGAAAAAAACAAATGTTCTAATAAATTACCTATTTTGTACTTTTTCAGTCTGTGATAAAATATTTTGAAGAATTCTTTGCTCTAGCTAGACATGATACAATGGTTGCTTTATTTGTACAAATGACACAATATACACACTACCCATCATGTGCACCATTAGCTGATACAAATTCAACAAAATTAAGTACATGGGTGGGCAAATTAAGTACATGGGTGGGCAGAATGACCTGTACTGGGTACAGGTCATTCTGCCCACCCATGTACTTAACGTGTATGTCTATATATATGCGTATGTGTGTGTATGTATATAATGCACACATATGTATATATGTATATAATACACACATAAACACACACACACACACACACACACATATAGGCCCTGGAGGGAGTGTGAGGTAAGAGACATGTAGCTTCCTTTCCCTCAGTCAATGTCCACTGTGTTTCAAGCATTCTAACTTCCAATGGAAGTAGTACTGACTTCTTTACAAGCAGCTGATTTCACTCATGCCAAATTTTTATGCTTAGGCACACTGAGGTAGAGTAAAAACGAGAATTCTAACTTTTAAATAGAGATACTGTCAGCCTATGATATTTAATGCCTTCTTAGTTTCAGTTCTTAGTTTCAACACTGGTTAGAAAACGCTGAGTGTGTATGTGGTTGTGACAGAGCAAGAGGCTCAACCCAGATTCAGTGATCCTCTTAAGCATTTTCACTAATTAAAAGGATTGCTAATACTCAATCCTTTAGGCAAAGTTACAGGAAACCAGGCATTCTTATGATTTGTTGGTGGGAGCATAAACCCCTTTAAGAGGGCAATTTGGCAATATCTATTTTAAAAATTTAGATGTATGCATTCTTTGACCCAGAAATTCCACTTCTGAAAATATATCCCACAAAATACTTGTTTATATGTAAAATATCTATGTACAAATATGTTTTTGTATTATTGTTAATAATACTGTAAAACGTCAACAAAATGTCCACTGAGAAGTGCCTCATTAAATAAATTATATTGCAGTCATACAACAAAATACTATTCAATTAAAAAGAATGAGGCAGAGCTGTATGTGCTAGATGGTAAATGGAGAAAAGAGTTATAAAACAGTAACGTGGACATCTGTTACTTTTTGTAAGCTCAGCATCCATTTTTTCTTGCTTCTGTTTACAGGCTCCTTTTTTCCCCTTTTTTTTTGCAAAATGACTCCACCCTATCTGGAATCAGAGAGAAGGCTGAATAAGGCATAGGCACATGACCCAATCAAGTTCTGTCTCTCCTAGGAATTTGAATCTTGAACAGAAATGATACAAAGATAAAAAGTGGTTGGAGGAGGTATATCCAAATGGCAGTGCCCAAGAGCTCTTGCTCTCTATGTCATGGAAGTTGCTTTTCCAGCGTGGCTCTTCATGTCTTCCAGCTTGATTCTTCAGCTCTGTCACCTACCTAATATCCTTCCAATAAATTCCTTTCCAGGCTTAAGTCAGCCACAGTTTATTTCTATTGCTTGTAAATCAAATAACCCTACTGATACAAAAGTAATTTCATTTTTGTAAAGTCACATATAATATAGCTGTATGTATGTATATAGAAAAAAAATCCAGAAATTTCTATGCCAAATTAATGGAGACAGTTTGTGGGTAAAGACTGGGTGGAATGGGATTAACAAAAAGGTGAAAATGGGGTGATGCTGGTCAAATGGTAGAAAGCTCCAGTGATGCAAGATGAATAATTACTGGAGCTCTAACGCACTCACTGCAAGGTGATGATAGTTAACAATGTTGTATTGCATGCTTGTAATTTGCTAAAAGGACAGTTCTTAAATTAAATCTCCCTACCCATCCCCAAGCACACATGCACACATGTAACTATGTGGAGGTAACGGATACGTTAGTTAGCTTATTTCACAATGCATACATATATCAAAACATCAAGTTGTATTCTTTAAATATATACAATTTTTATAGGTTGATATCTCAGGAAAGCTGTTAAAAAGAACTTTCACTACTTAGCTTTACATTTTTCTGTTTTTGTGTATTTTCGGTGTTCTTGAATTACTTTTGTAAATAAAAAAGCTTTGAACATTTTCATGAAGGTGGGCTCTAGAGTAAGACTAAACAAAGGAAAGTCTAGACTTTTAAGAAAAATACCCTTACAGAGTTATTCTTTGCTCAGCTGGCTAGAACCTAATACTAATGAAGTCACAGATATAGTTTCTATCATTTTTGGGAGTAGTTGTCTTCTATAACTTTTATTGACACAAATTGTCCCCTTAGGCTCAGACTTCCTCCTAATATCTATTATTAGCATAACAATTGACACAAGAAAAGAATCCCAAATAACTTATTTCCAACTGGTCATTAGCCTTTTTCATTTTGATTTTTTGACTTCTGACAAACTCAAAATGTGCAGTACTGAATCAGCTTTTTATTTAATTTTATTTTTTATTTTTTGAGATGGAGTTTTGCTCTTGTTGCCCAGGCTATAGTGCAATGGCACGATCTCAGCTCAATGCAACCTCTGCCTCCCAGGTTCAAGCAATTCTCCTATCTAAGCCTTCTAAGTAGCTGGGATTAAAGGCGCCCACCACCACACCTGGCTAATTTTTGTATTTTTGGTAGAGATGGGGTTTCACCACGTTGGGCAGGCTGGTCTCGAACTCCTGACCTCAAGTGATCCGCCTGCCTCAGCCTCCCAAAGTGCTGGGATTATAGGCAGGAGCCAGCATACCTGGCCTGAATCAGCTTCTAACCAAAACCTCTCTGTAATTTTCTGTTTCTACATCTTCATTTCTCCTAGTGTTAAGCCCTAGAAATAATTTTGATTATGTCCTTACCTTTTCTCTCATACCTTAGTATATGTCAAGTCCTGTTTACTTTAAACTTCAAATTGCATTTCCACCCTCTGACAGCTACTACACCAGCCTTGTCCATACCCTACTTCCTACCACCTGATCTCCTTGCTTTTAGTCTCTTCTCTCTAATTCTGTGTTTCTCAAGCTTTTTTGTTTTTCATTATTGCCCCTATAAGGAGCCTTTTTAGTCTTTTTCTCCCTTAATCATCCCCACCACTGAAATATTAATACCACAGGCAGACTGTGTATCTGTTTGTGCACTGCAGTGCTCTGAAGCTATAATAGCATCTAAGACACCCCCCACCCCAACACTTTCACCCACTGGGGGCATCATCAGCCCCATTGAGAATTATTGTTCAAATCATTCTGTATATTATTGTCAAGCTGGGCTAATCTCTTTAAAGTAAAATTTTGGCCATGTCACTGCCCTTCTCAAAAATGTTCAGTAGCCTGGATGCAGTGGCTTATGCCTCTAATCCTAACACTTTGGGAGGCTGAGGCAGGCAGATCACTTGAGCTCAGGAGTTTGAGACCAGCCTGGGCCAACATGGTAAAACCCCATCTCTACTAAAAATATAAAAATTAGCTGGGTGTGGCATCGTGTGCCTGTAGTCCCAGCTACTTGGAGGGGCTGAAGTGGGAGAGTCACTTGAACCTGGGAGGCGGAGGTTGCAGTGAGTTGAGACTGCACCACTGCACTCCAGCCTGGGCAACAGGAAAAGACTCTGTCTCCAGAAAAAATGTTCAGCAGCTCGTAGCTCTCCTTCTTCCAATAAGATAGCATGCATAAGGAGCCCAAGCCTGGCCTACATGTGTTAATACATTTTAGTTTGCTTCATCCTTTTTCCTTCTCATTTCAACGCGGCTCTCCAACAAGCTGCTATCAATTCGCTTTTGTATTAACTGTGCCCGAAGTGCTTATTTCCCTCATGTAGGCTAACGCTGGCTTTTTCTCAGACTTTGATACTGTTGCCACTGTGCGAGGTCATTTATGAAGTTTTCTCTGCTTACTCCAGATCACAATGATTTTCTGTTGAACACAGTATTCTGTATTCCTCATCTCAGTGAATACCAGCATATCTATTCAACCTTCCAAACTAGAAACTTGGAAGTCACTTTTGACTTCCTCTTCTGAAATTCCCACATCCATTTGGTCAGAATTAACTGTCAGTTCTGAGTTAAGAAATGTCACTCAGATCTAACTGCCTCTATCCCCGCAGCCTCTTCCAGGCTAGAACTGGAGAAGGAGCATCCTGGCTGACCTCACTGCACTTTGCTTTTCATGACTCCCGCCACTCTCTCATACTGAAGGACTAATTCTTTTTTTTTTTTTTTGAGCCAAAGTCTCGCTCTGTCAACCAGGCTGGAGTGCAGTGGCATGATCCTGGCTCACTGTAACCTCTGTCTCTTGGGCTCAAGTGATTCTCCTGCCTCAGCCTCCTGAGTAGCTGGGAGATTATAGGTACATGCCACCACATCCAGCTAATTTTTGTATTTTTAGTAGAGATGGGGTTTCACCGTGTTGGCCAGGTTGGTCTTGAACTCCTGACCTCAAGTAATCCACCTGCCTTAGCCTCCCAAAGTGCTGAGATTACAGGTGTGAGCCACCATGCCCGGCTGATGCACTAATTCTTCAAAATAAAGAAATGTCTCATCATGTCACTACCCTGCTTAAAACTCTCTGATGGCCATGCACTGCCTTCAGGCTAAACTTGAAATGCCTTGCCTTAAACAAGGGTCTCTACTTTCTGTTTCCAACTAACATCGTTCTGCCCTCCAATCCCCACACAGAGAACTCTAGTCATACTCATCTTTTCAACAATAGCAGAGTCCTCTAAGCCCTCTCATGATTGTATGCCAATGATACTTTATTTCCATGTCTAATATGGTACCTAACATATCGTATTGTAACTAGTCTGTTACACGTTTTTTTCCTGCTCTTAGACTCCAGCCATTGGAAGGCAGGGAGTATAGCTGCTTGGTGTCCCTGATGTGTAGTACTCACTCTAAGAGTGCTGGATGACTGAACAAATGAACTTGGTTATAGAGCATCATAATGTTACTTAAACGTTTTACACGGAATCACAAAAACACAAGTCCTTGACAAGCAGGCTGAAAGCATAAATTCTCGATTCTACTTCTTTTAATTCTTCATTGTGTGATATGGCTTATTACAGGAGTTTAATACAATTCTATTCCATGTATTTAGAAGGAGTTGATTCCTTGTCCTGTGAGTGGGCTTCCTCTTATCAACAGTAAGTTCATTCTGTGACTTTTTTTGTATACCGACTCTGTGTTAGCCCCTGTGCTAAAGGCTAGGGATACAGGAATGGACAAGGCAGACGTGGTCACAAGGCTCACATAGCTTACTGTCTCCTATGCCAGTGACAATAGTTATGAGCATAATAAATACCTCCCGAATGTTCTGCTGCTCCACCTCGTGCCGCTTGATCATTATTTTCCGCTTGAAGAAACGACAGTTTTTGTCGTAGTACAGTCTCTGTTGAGTGAGAAGGTGGGCTTCCTCTTCAGCCTGCGTGTGCTGCAAGTTCTCTTTATGCTTGGAGATCCGCTCTTGCTTCTCTTTCTTGGGTGTGCTATGGTCCTCATTCATTTCCTAAAAAGAAAAAACAAAAACCAAGCCGGTTTCAATAAATGAAAGGGACTGTAACAGCCTATTGCAACTGAAGATTAAGTTATTTGGAAAGCCAATGCAAACGTTAAGCACAGAAAAGTTTGGTGTTACACATCCTCCCCTCAGCTGTTTTCTGCCCATTGAGCATTAAGTGAGAGGGACACTTGTGAGTTTCTGTATCTTTGGCATCTTACTCTCAGAAATTATTTGTTCACTCATTCAATCAACACAAATTTACTAAGCTCCTATCATGTGACAGGCACTTCGAAAGATATAGGATACAAAGGTGAGTAAAAGACCATGATATCTGCCACCATGCATCTTTACATTATAGAATCAAAAATTAAAGAACCGCAGAAATTACTGTGATCACTGCTTTGAAGAGGACATAGTTGGTCCCATAAGAATATAAAATATTTAATCTGAGTGACAACTAAGCTGAAATTTGAAAAATTAGTAGGAGTTAACCAGTGGAAAAGGAGAGGGAAGAATACCCTCAGCAGAGAAAATAGCACGTGCAAAACCCTAGGGGTGCAGGAGGAAACATGGTGCCATCAAGGGCTGAAAGAAGGTCAGAGTGGCTGGTGCAATGTAACACGAGATGAGTCTGGCCAGGCAGGCAGGACCATTGAGGCTTTACGGACCAATTTAAGGACACTGATCTTTAGTATAGGAGAAACGGATTTTATGTATGTGAGTGTCATAATGAGATACATTTCAAAATGATTACCCTGGCTGCCATGGGAATAACAGAATGAAGGAGGCAAGAATATATGAAGATAGCTGGGAGGCTATTGCAAAGATCCAGGCAAGAGAGATGACAGTAGCTTGGACAAAGGAAGTAGTGACAAGACTGAGAGAAGTAGACAGGTTCCAAAGAGAAGAGGTGACTATGCAAATGTCACTAGTTTGAATTTTAGGAAAAAGCATTCTTCATTTTGGATTACAGAGTTAACAAACCATCTATATTTTCAAAAGGACAAAATTCACAATTTTTCCAGAACATCTAAGCAAAGGAAAAAAAAAGCAGTGAATCAGAATAGTTAAGACGTTAAACTATGGTGAAAACAAGACTACTTGTTAAGAAAGTACAGTATAGGACCAATACCTAATGTCTGTGGGGCTTAAAACCTAGATGACAGGTTGATAGGTGCAGCAAACTACCATGGCACATGTATACCTATGTAACAAACCTGCATGTTCTGCACATGTATCCCAGAACTGAAAGTAAAATAAATTTTTTTTAAAAAAGTACAGTATACTCTTCTTTGTTCATTTGATTAACTACTCACTCAGCTAAAATCTCCTTTAATTGCTAACACCTGGCTGGGTGCAGTGGCTCACGCCTGTAATCCCAGCACTTTGGGAGACCAAGGTGGGTGGATCACGAGGTCAGGAGTTTGAGACCAGCATGGCCAGCATGGTGAAACACTGTCTCTATTAAAAATACAAAAATTAGCTGAGTGTGGTAGCACACGCCTACAGTCCTAGTTACTCGGGAGGCTGAGGCAAGAGAATCACTTGAGGGAGGCAGAGGCTGCAGTGAGCTGAGACCGCACCATTGCACTCCAGCCTGGGTGACAGAGCGAGACCCTGTCTCAAAAAGAAAAAAAATTGCTAACACCTATTTTACTTAATGTGTTGTGATACAGATATTATAGACTATTTAATCTCTTAGCCGAGACTCTGTAAATCAACTTTCAACTATCCTGTTCCAGTAAAGCTGTAAGTGAAATCTTAGAATTGACAAGACAAAGTGTTGTTTTCAGAGTAAGCTGGGATCACAACAGGAAGCCTGGGTGATTCATCTTTTCATGCCATGACTTTACTACTCGGTTTGGCATTAACCACCTGATTACAAACTCCCATTCAAATATCATCACAAAAACTGACTCCAAAATCAAGAATACATTATTTTTGGACCATCTATCATTCTGTATTAGCCATGCTCCTGTTATCTATCAAAAGTGGGGATTTTTTTTTTTTGTCATTCCAAGGACAATACCTCTAAGTATATCAATATCTAAATATACATGCCACTCTAAATAGTCTGAACTAAGCTTTACTTCGGAAGAAGTAATATTAGCTTTGCATAGAATGGACACACAGAGTTAGAAATAAGGAAGGTATCAATTTATTTTATTTTTTTATTACTTTTTTTGAGATGGAGTCTCTCTCTGTTGCCCAGGCTAGAGTGCAGTGGTTTGATCTCGGCTCACTGTAACCTCCGCCTCCTGTATCCATGCAATTTGTCCTACCTCAGCCTCCCGAGAAGCTGGGATTACAGGCGCTTGCCACCACACTTGGCTAATTTTTTGTATTTTAGAAGAGATGGGGTTTCACCATGTTGGCCAGGCTGGTCTTGAACTCCTGACCTCAGGTGATCCACCCACCTTGGCCTCCCAAAGCACTGGGATTACAGGCATGCGCCACCGTGCCCGGCCAAGGAATGTATTTAGAGCGGAGGAAAATCTCAAAGTTTCTTAGGCTATCTCTGTGATCCAGCAATCTTATTATGATATAATAATTAAGTTCAAGCCAATAACTCAGAGAAAATGGAAAGAATGTGAACTTTCTGAGTTGGGCTATTCTCTCTACAACTGGGTTTTCAATGCTTTATGGTGTCAGAGATTCTAACCATTCAGCCAGTGTGACTAAAATACAACTTTCTGTTAGGTGTAACAATTACCAGTAGCTTAGCAGGGCAGGGCAAACAATCCCTAGGCCCACCCCAAACCCCTTGCTTTCACTTCCTAACTAAAAACGAAAAACGAACTGGAGGAGAACCTTGCTAAGCCCTGTATTGCTAACCTTCAAGTTAGAATATGAGCTCAAACGTGATTTTATATATCCTAAAACAATGCCCCATATTGAATTTTATTAAACCTTGATACACTTAGTAAGTCTACAAATAAGAAACTCTAAGGCTTATGAGAAGAAAAGTCCATGGAACTTCAGACAATTCACCTGTAAGTACTGGTAAAGGGAGAATTGAAGAAATTTGAGCTTTCAGATCAAAGTGCAGTTCTTTGGGAAGAACTTCTAAGTCCACTAGTGGTCTTCAACCAAATATTCCAGAGTCAAGCATATGTTTATCAAATATTCACATGTACAGGGCACAGGGATACAGTTGTGCGCAAACAAAAACATGGTCTGTGCTCTTATGATGCCTACCAGTTAGTAGAGCAAGTAGCTGGAATAATCATTAAACAAATGTATAATTAAAACCTCTAGTGTTAGGAAACCAGAGACATCTGTCTTGGTTGAGGCAGTTAGAAAAGACTTCCCTAGGGAAGTGATATTTGAGTTAAGATCCTAATAACCAATCCTAGGTCTTACAAGGAGAAGTAGGAAGTAACCAAGCAGAATTGTGGTCAGGGAAGGCTTGGGGGTAGGGAGAGCATCTTGGCAGAAGAAACAGTATGTGCAAAGACCTTGGGGAAGGGTGGAGCTTGATAAATTTGAGGAACTGAAAGGTGATCATGGCTGGTGCAGCAAGGAGTGGGTTGAGGGCAGGGGCAGCACTGGTGTGAGATGCAACTGAAGAGTAGGCTAGGAGGAGACCGTGTAGGGACTTCTAGAATTCTGACTTATCCTAAAAGCAGTAAGAAGACACTGGATTTCAAAACTATGAAGTAGTACGACCAGATTTATAGTTTGAAAAGCACTTTGACTGGTGTGTGGAAAACACATAGGAAGAAGACAAGGATGGCTTATAGTTCTATCAATAGTTCCTGAAATGTGGTCCCTGAACCAGCAGCATCAGCGTCATCTGGAAACTTGTTAGAAATGCACATTTTCAAACTCTACCCCAGAAAATCTAGGGGTAAACAGTGATAGAGTTTTAAAATATGAAAATCTAGGGGTGGGTTAGTAATCTGTTTTTTTTTTTTTTTTTTTTTGAGACGGAGTTTCGCTCGTTACCCAGGCTGGAGTGCAATGGCGCGATCTCGGCTCACCGCAACCTCCGCCTCCTGGGTTCAGGCAATTTTCCTGCCTCAGCCTCCTGAGTAGCTGGGATTACAGGCACGCACCACCACGCCCAGCTAATTTTTTGTATTAGTAGAGATGGGGTTTCACCATGTTGACCAGGATGGTCTCGATCTCTTGACCTCATGATCCACCCGCCTCGGCCTCCCAAAGTGCTGGGATTACAGGCTTGAGCCACCACGCCCGGCCAGTAATCTGTTTTAATAGCATTTTAGGTAATTCTTTTTTTTTTTTTTTGAGATGGAGTTTTGCTCTTGTTGCCCAGGCTGGAGTGCAGTGGCGTGATCTCGGCTCACTGCAACCTCTGCCTCTTGGGTTCAAGCAATTCTCCTGCCTCAGCCTCCCAAGTAGCTGGGATTATAAGCGTGCACCACCACGCCCAGCTAATTTTTGTATTTTTAGTTGAGACAGGGCTTTACCATGTTGGCCAGGCTCATCTCCAACTCCTGACCTCAGGTGATCCACCCACCTCAGCCTCCCAAAGTGCTGGGATTACAGGCATGAGTCACTGTGCCTGGCCAGCATTTTAGGTTATTCTAATGTAAAGTTTGAGACTCACTGGACTAGAACATTGATCACAATGCCAGATGAGTGAATTTTAAGTTTCAACCATTCTAATGGCAACTTGGTGAGAACAAACACTAGTAACCTTACCTCTTTTATTTTTTCCTTACAAATCTTGTACTGCTTCTTCTGACTTTCTAAGAAAGTTGTCAAATCTTTCTTCTGCTGGGCCAAGATCTGTTGCTGGAACTTCTTCTCATCTGCTGCAGCTACCTTTGCCTAATAAAATAACAAATACAATGTAGGATGAATCTGTTCTTTGCACAGAATTCAGTGGTCTATATTCTCCAACGCAGTAAGAGAGTCCCTAAGTGCTAATAATGTGACATTTTTGAACAAATAATAAAAAATAATTTTTTTCTGATTTTCTTGTATCTTAAACAAAAAAAAAAAAATAAAAGTTTTCATCATTGAAAAATACATTCTGAATTATGGGTGAACTATAAACATATTTTATGGAACATAAAAATATTCATGGGATAAAAGGAGACCTAAGAAAAATTTTTTTTTGAGACGGGGTCTCGCTCTGTCGCTCAGGCTACAGTGCAATGGCACGAGCATAACTCACTGCAGCCTAAAAATCCTGGGATCCAGTGATCCTCCTGCCTCAGCCTCCTAAGTTCCTGGGACCACAGGCAGCAGCACCAGTCCCAGCTAAGTATTTTTTGAAAATTATCATAGAGACTAGGTCCCACTACGTTGCCTAGGATCATCTCAAATGCTTGGCCTCAAGCTATCCTCTCTCCTCAGCTTCCCAAAGTGCTGAGATTACAGGCATGAGCCACCACAATGGGTCAGAACTAAGGATTATAATAAAGGTTTTTAAAACATATTGTTGGTAGCCCAAAGGTTAAGTTGTCAAAATGTATAAATAACCACACCGGCCAGTTTTATCCCAAGAATCAAACTGTAACTGATTAATTATTCCAACTATCAGATTTTCCAGTGGGATCATCTCAAGTGTAATTGGCAAGCTAATGGCATTTTGCTTTCTTTCTCTCTCTCTCTTTTTTTTTTTTTTGAGACAGTGTCGCTTTCTCACATAGGCTGGAGTGCTGTGGCACGATCTTGGCTCACTGCAACCTCCACCTCCCAACTTCAAGTGATTCTCATGCCTCAGCTTCCCGAGTAGCTGGGATTAGAGGCATCCACCACTGCGCCTGGCTAATTTTTGTATTTTTAGTAGAGACAGGGTTTCACCATGTTGGCAAGGGTGGTCTCAAACTCCTGACCTCAGGTGATCCACCCACCTCGGCCTCGCAAAGTACTGGGATTATAGGCGTGAGCCACCGTGCCGGGCCTGGCATTTTGTTTTCTTAGGCACCTGCTGCAATCCACAACAGTTACACATCATGACACTTTTTAGGGCCCTAAATGAATAAAACACAGACTACATAAAAGGTAATCCAATAAATACTGGCTCCTGAAAGTGACCAAATCTGTTTCTGGTAACCATTGGGTGAAGTATATATGCAAGATGAGTGACTTAGGAGATAAAGCGGGAATTATACTTCATGGCTCATTTTTATGTATCTTTTTCACCTGCAACTTCCATTATGGACAATTCTTCCATTATGAACAATTCTCACAACATATTTACCAAGTCAAATCCTAAGAAAGAATCTGACTGATTTATTTAATCAACATCATCCCCGTCTGGGCAGAGGTTTTCATGACAGACTGCCTCACAGATTGACGGCTGTTGGGGAAATGTCTCTTCTACAACCTCATGGTTCCTTCCATGTGGACACACACACATGTGCCGGGGGGGAAGGTGGAGAGAGAGAACACGAACTCAATTATGGAAACACCCTGACACCATGTCCCCAGTCACTTCATCCCCAGGGAGCACATGTCCACCATATTTTTTCCACACTATGGAAGTCTCATGGGGGTGGCAGGAAAGGTGACTCAATTTTAGCACTGCCTGGGCAGGCAAGTCTGCTTAATTTTGTTTTCCTGCAGACATAAATCACCTCTCGTACCTAACATGTATCAGTAATGAAGATGATATTATGACTATCTGCCTTACTCTTTTTTTTTTGAGACAGGGTCTTGCTCTGTCACCCAGGCTACAGTGCAGTGGCACAATCTTGGCTCATTGCAACCTCTGCCTCCTGGGCTCAAGCAATCCTCCCACCTCAGCCTCCCAAGTAGCTGGGACTACAACCATGTTCCCCACACTCAGCTAATTTTTGTATTTTTTGTAGAGACGGGGTTTTGCCGCATTGCCCAGGCTAGTCTTGAACTTCTGGGCTTAAGAGATCCACTCACCTTGGCCTCCCAAAGTGCTGGGATTATAGGGTGTAAGCCTATAATCTAAAATTAGTCTAGAACCTGGATGGAGAAGAGAGATGTTCCCTAGAAAACTCAAACAATTGCCGGACTCATTATTTGCTCCCTTTGGTCAGGGGCCCATCAGCTGTAGGCAGGGATTATCACCACTGTAAGAGACTATCTGTAGAGCAGTTTTCTTTTGAAGAGGACTGTGGGTGTGGCAGATACAGTAACAGACTTGTGTTGTGTATGTTCTCAGAAGATAGCAGCATCTTGTTTCCCTTTACTTGTACCCAGGCCACCATCAAGGGACTGATACTCAGAATATATTTGAATGGACATGAATGTAATATACATTTTCAGTTGCTATTTTAGCTCTGAATGACAATTTTATGTAGCCCCATAAAATCTGGAAACCCAATTCCCTCTCCCCCACCACCAGCAACAGTTTTCCTACATCCCTGCCTCCCGCCTCCTGCTAACATCCTGCCACTGACCCCAACAGGCCAGGCTTGGTTGTGGCATGAAGGTGTGTGTGCACACACTGACCTCTTTTTCTATGATAGCTACTTGCTTCTTGGCCAGCTTCTCCAGCTCGATGGACGAGTTGTTGGCATGCGTCTCCACCTCCTTCTGTAGCTTGAGGCGGTGCTCGTCCATCTCAGCCTTCAGCTTGTTCTCCAGGGCGATCAGCTGCTTCTGGTGCTGGCGCCGCATCCGCTTATAACCTGACATCTGTTCCCGCAACTCGTTCTCCTGCTCATGCTCATGGATCTGTCGTGTAACCTGAATTCGGGTGGGAAACAGAATTCAGGTCACCAGGTTCATGGGAGACAAGCTTCCAGGCAAAGTAGAAGGGCCCTGCGGCCTGATTTTATCTATCATCTTCACCATCTGTTTACCTACTGTTTCTGTGAACGCTCACCTGTAGGGGGCACTGTGTTGGATAATCTTTCTGTATTTTATTCCTAGTCCTCAAAACCACCTCATTCACTCATTCATTTCATTCACGAGGTAGGTGATACCATCTCAGTTTTTTTTTTCCATGGAGTATCACTGTCACCCAGGCTGGAGTGAAGTGGCATGATCTCGGTTCACTGCAACCTCCATCTCCTGGGTCCAAGTGATTCTCCTACCTCAGTCTCCCAAGTAGCTAGGACTATAGGCACGTGCCACCGCACTCGGCTAATTTTTAAATTTTTAGTAGAGATGGGGTTTCACCATGTTGGCTGCGCTGGTCTTGAACTCCTGACCTCAGGTGATCCACCCGTCTCGGCTTCCCAAAGTGCTGGGATTACAGGCATGAGCCACTGTGCCTCGCTACCATCTCAGTTTTATAGATGAAGAAACTGAGTCTTGAAAGAAACTATTTATTCAGGTCAGGAACAGTAGTTCACCCCGTCGTCTCAGTACTTTGAGAGGGTGAGGTGGGCAGATCACTTGAGGTCAGGAGTTGGAGACCAGCCCGGCCAACATGGTAAAACCCCTTCTGTACTAAAAATACAAAAATTAGCCAGGCATGGTGGCAAGCACCTGTCATCCCAGTTACTTGGGAGACTGAGGCAGGAAAATCGCTTGAATCCTGGAGGCAGAGGCTGCAGTGAGCCGAGATCAGGCCACTGCACTCCAGCCTGGGCAACAGAGACTCTGTCTCAAATTAAAAAAAAAAAAAAAAAAAAGTAAGAAAAAGAAAAAGGAATTATTTATTCAGTCAAAATGTGTTTACATATTTTTGACAAACCATCACACATATTATATGTTCACAGTAACATAGCTAATAAGGACTGGATTGGGAATCAGGCCCACCTCTGTCTGATTCCAGAGCCATGTTATTTCTACTATACCAAGATTTCTAACCAACACTACTGACAATGAGCCAGACAATTCTCTGTTGTGGGGGTCATCCTGTGCACTGCAGGATGTTTAGCAGCATCCCTGGCCTCTACCCACTAGATGCCAGTAGCACCTCCCACGACATGACAATGAAAAGTATCTCCAGATATTGCCAAAAGTCCCCTTGGGCACGAAATCCCTCTAGTTGAGAACTACCACACTGGTTTGTTTTCTGTTATTTTTTTGTTATTTTTTTTTTTAAGGATCATGTCTCTAACAGTCATAGACCTTTTAAACTAGTCTGAACATGATTTATTTCCTATTCCTAATATGAAGAGGTAAGTATGAGATCAAGAGATCTCTTAAATCACATCTACCCCATCCCCTTCTCTACAAAAGAAATGTTACCAAATTATAATACATCCACTTGCTCTCCTAAAGAGGATAAAGCATTGCTATGATTTTTGGAAGGCTACTTTTCTTAGTAACTTTAACTCATTTTCAAGTAAATATTGAACAAATTAAAGCTTGTAAATGTACATTTTGGTATCTCTTGCTCCTTTGTATTAAATCTTTTGTGATTTTCCAGTCCCTCCTTCAATTTATCTTCTCTCTTTATTTTCCTGATCACTTCCTCCTCATTTTTCCTATTTAGAAAAAAAATCTTAATTTCAAGATTTTGTTTTATTTTATTTTTTTGAGATGGAGTTTCACTCTTGTTGCCCAGGCTGGAGTTGCAATGGCGCAATCTCGGTTTACCACAACCTCCGCCTCTCAGGTTCAAGTGATTCTCCTGCTTCAGCTTCCCAAGTAGCTGGGATACAGGAGCCTGCAAGAACACCAGGCTAATTTTGTACTTTTAGTAGAGACAGGGTTTCCTCCATGTTGGTCAGGCTAGTCTCAAACTCCCAACCTCAGGTGATCCGCCCACCTTGGCCTCCCAAAGTACTTGGATTACAGGCGCGAGCCACTGCGCCTGGCCTAATTCCAGGATTTTTATTTTAGTTTTGTTCTTCACTAAGTGATTTGGTCACTCCTATCTACTATAAGCCCCATCGCCCCAACTTAACACCTAAACAAGTTTTTCAGGAAAATTTCATGCTGCTATTAATTTTCTGTACTATTTTCAGTTTACGAGTTAAAGTACATTTTATACAAAGAGTTTGTTTCTATGTTCTTTTTAGAAGATGGCCCTGCATACTAGATTGCGTCCTCATTATCAAGAGAGTGCTGTTCTGTAACTAGATAGTATTATCAAAATACAGCATTAAACATTAGCCAAACTTTGAACCCTTTCCAGCTGAAACTAACACTAGGTGTCATATTCATTTCTCTTTTCTGAAGGATGATATTCTTCAAAGTATTAGGAATTAGAGCAGAGGATATTTCAAGACCAAAAAAGGATAGTATCACCCAAAAGGCACCTAACCCTCTAAAGAAAATAAATGATCTATTTTGTTATCAGAAAATGTGCTTTTTTAAGGGACCTATTTCAAGATAAAAGGAGGAAAAGAAGTCGTTTGAAATATATGTATCAATTTAACTTCTTCATGCTTCTATGTTTCTGAAGTACAACTTTAAGGAGAAAATAATTTTAATCAATAGAAAGGATACCATTTAGCCCTTTCTGAATTTAACTGTTTTTCAGAAAAATATGGCAATAAAGTATCAGGGCTAGGGTAATGAATTTTAGATATATTTTAGCTAGATACTTTTTCTTATTTTAGTATTTCTTCTTTAATCAGATTCCCAAAGCTGAGGCATGGCACAATCTAAGCTATCAAGACACATTTAAAACTTGCCATAAGCATTGGCTTACAGCCAATAAAATATTCTCGGGATGGTCATTTCCCTAAACCAGGAGGCCTAAAGATAAAAGGGAAATGAGTTGTGTCAAGAAAATTTTCTATCTTAATTGGTGGGTGGGTCTCTGTAAAGAGGGTGGCCTTCTACTTGTACCAGATCACACCTGGTACAAGGATGTGGCAAAGAAAAATTACAAAGCTCAATCTGCTATATTGTACATCACTGAATTCCAGGAAAGACATTTTGCTTTTGAATGCTTCCCATAAAGCAGATAATTACCTTCTTGAACTCCTAATATTAACTTCCATTTGTCACAACTAAACTTTCTAAGTTTTAAATTGTCATTTTGGGTACATATAGAGATGTTAAGCTTTATAATTCCATGTTCAAGCTGGATAGATGAATTTAAATAAAAGTATAACCAGATATTTCAGTTGTAAAGTCTAACATGAAATACACAAAAATATGTTATTTATAGTTATATGTGCCTATGGGTCTTAAGTGTACACTGTGAGTTTTAAGAATACACTATTTGGTCAATGAAATAAAAAATAATTGCCCATAATTTTTTCAGGCATATGGTTTTAAAAGTGCTTTCACATATAATTTACTTCTTTAATTTTTAGAAGGCCTTGGATTCCTACCGTTCTTGAATTGCCTGAGGAAATTCGTATCACCAAGGCAGAAAAAGAGTGACTACTTTCTGTTATAAAGTAATAGTGGGAATCAACACCCAAAAAAGTCAAAGCTACAGAAAGTGGTAAGTGTAAATTACAAATTGAATAAGTCTGAAATGGTAGAAAGTTATAAAGATGTAGTGACTGTAGTTTTTACAATGGCAGTCTTAAAAACTGTGATTAACTAAAAGTGGGCAGTACCACCTTGCTGCACCCAGTGGGTTGCATGAAGAAAAATCTCATCTATCTCTTACTATATAACTGGCCTTGGGAAATTACTTAACCTCTCAAAGTCTCTCAGTTTCTTAATGTGTAAAGAGAGAGGAACTACTACTGTCTTCCTTAGGGTCAGAGGACTTTCACATGTGAAAGTGCCTAGCAGGATGTCTGACTCCCAGGAAATGTTCAATGTATGCTGGTTTCCTTCCTTCTGATGCCAAGCTCTGCGAAGCATGTCCCTTTGCCCTCCACTTAGTATTTCTGGTGATGGAGACATAGATCAGAATAAGTGGATCCAGGAGAAAGGGCACATATAAGGAACAAAAAACTGTATCTAGATTGTGGATTATAAGATTATATGTAATTTCTGAATCTGAATCATTACTCATTTCATGTATCTAGAATATGTAAAATATAATAAACAAATAAATAATAAATAATGAGTCATGGAAAGGAAGACCAGAACTTTTTTCTAAAGGTCCCTACAGCCGTTCAATGCTACTTTATTTAATTCCAGCAAAATTCGGCCCCAAAACAAACCACTTCATCCGAAGTGCAGCGTGTCCCTACTGTGTATAAAACACTACACTAGAAGGCTAATAAGCAACTTCCTGGACATAAAACAAGAGGATGGTGGCTGATAATGTTACCCTCTTAAGAAATCAAAGCCAACTTACAAGATTAATAATATGTAAGAATCAAAATGATGCATGCATATGATAAAAGTGGCCACACCTCAGCACTTAGAACAAATGAAATTTATAGCAAGTTCTTAAAAAGAATACAGTGAGTCACATTTTGGCATTAGAAATTTAACATTCTATTCTTTAGAATACCTAAGGAAAAACTGTTTTTAAGTTTTTTCTAAAAGTGATGACTGATAACAGACAATTCTGCCTTTATAAAAGAATATGCTACATGAAGAATTCTGAAATGCAAACTTATATATCCAAATTCTTATGTGATAGCAGGGCTGGAGGTGACCTCATTCATTTGTTCATTCATTTATTCAACACACATTTATTGAGAGACTTTGATCATATGGGTTGGACAGGTAGACTGGACAGTACAAGTGAGAAATGGTATCAGCAATGACCGTAGTGAGTTAAGAAGCCAAGAATGAGGAAACAGACGTGCAATATTTTGATAAGCATCCTATGGTACACTGTCCAGGAAGAGAACACATTTTCAAGCATTTAGAAACAGAACTGGGCTCATGAGAGCTGAAACAGTAGCATTTACTGCTGAGGCTCTCATAGTTTTATTCTTATGTATCAAGTCCATTCAGGTATCCAATTTCACAATTAGCTGAATTATTAGGGTACATTTTAAAAACTCAAAATGCAGACTCTTTTTTAATGAGTTTTTCTATCAAATCTGGCAAAGCCAAGTAGAAGAATCTATATTTGCATGTAGAGAACAATACTTTTCTGCTACATGATTCCTTGGGGATTCCCCTCTTGCGCCCTTCTCCCTGACATGTGTTCTAACATAAATTTGCCTGTGTAATGCAGTCACAGGTAAATTGTGTTAGAACATACATTAGGAAGAGGGGCAGTGAGAATTTCTTCACAAAGTCAAAAGCTGAACTCTGATAGATACGGTGCTTTTGATATTAATATCTCTACCATGGAAACAGCCAGGAACCCGGGACATTATAAAGTTTTCAGAATAAATGACATCAGATGTAGCAACAGCTGAAAACACCCTTATGAGTCACTAAATATTAGGCTTTCCATAAAAAATCAAGGCAGGCACATCTCAAAGGCCCAAGAAGTCAGATTAGTAATTCTGCAGAACTATGCAAACAACTCCTTTTTCCAGATAACACATCAGCCTAGAATGAACTTCCCTACAGAAGAGTAAAAAGAAAGGTTAAAATAAAGATGCCATGAAATGCCCTTCCTTTTCCTAATTCTTCAAAATAATCTCTGCCCTTAGAAAATTATAATAAAAATTATACAATTGTAATAAAAATCACAATCTAAAGTTTTCTTAGGGTTTCCTCTGGTATCAAGGTTTATAGTCCTTCCTTATCCTTTGTTACAAATGCAACTGTGCAGCAGTACATAATACAGAAATCTCAGTTTTAAGGTGCTAAGATAATAAAAACATGTAGCAGTACAGGCCCATAGCCCATGGGCTTCTTCATATACTCGTCAATAACTTCATTCAAAAGCACAATGTTGAAAGTAATACTAAGGGGGAAAAGCACAAAGCCAGGACTCTTTTAGGCTCATGTTGAAGAGGTAGGCTCATAAACAAATTTTAAGAAGAGTAATATTTTTGTCAGTTTGCAAGCCAATTGAAAATATGCATTTCATCATTTATTTATCAAGTAATTGAAAAACTAATTTCTAAATTCCTTCTTTTTCCTGTTCACCTTTGGACCTCTTTGTGACTTGTTAGTGCCTCTACTAAAAGATGTTAAAGAAAGAATAAAACCAAAATAAATGAATAAATATAGTATTGCCACCAACCATTAGAAGTAAGGCAAGGTTTCAACAATGACTTGATCTTTTTTATTATACTGGACTTCCACTTTCCCATGATCTTGCTCTTACTTTTATGTCATTTTAGTCTTTTTCATTTGAGCTGGGATCCATAAAACAATAGGATTCATAATATATCTTTAAAAATTAAATATTCTATACTATTCCAGTATCCTGATTTATATACTCCCATTGGCATTAGGCTTTAAAATAATATAGTGGGTAGTAGAATTGTAGTACTTGGCAATATACATTAAAAAATCCATACCAATAGTTAGATTGTTCAAAATGGGACATGGAATCATACAACACCATATCTTTTCCCTTCTATTTTTTTCTCCCTAAAAACCACTAGATACAAATACCACTGAATTCTGACAAACTGCCATCAATCCCAACCATGACTCCCAAAGCACTATGTTTAGAGAGGGTGCCCCACAAAAAACAATTTATTCTGTGGCTAAAGCAACAGCATATCAGCTACTCTGTTTTTAACTTAATATAGGGGCAGAAGCCTTTTAGCAAATCAAAACTTCATTAGAGAAACTGGTTGCAGCTGTTCTCTAGATGGGCACTAGGAAGACTGCAGGATTCAGAGGGTTCCTGAGGACACTGCCCATAGCCCTGAGGTGGCCTAGTAGGGAAGCAGCTTTTATCATCCACAGACAGGAAGACTGTGATGGCTGATACACACACAGAGTAGTCCTGGGTGAATTCATAGATGCCAGTGTGAGATTATTCTGGCATGGCTGTAGTAATCTCTTGCTGGGAGGTAGAAGAGGTTATGAATATATGATGTGGGAATGAGGGTGTGGCAAGAGAGAAAAGAGAACCTGTCCCAGAGGGGGAAAGCCACTTGGTATAATGTCTACTTCACATGTAAAACCGCTGATGGTGCTTGGATGCTCAGAGCTTGTTATCATTTCTCCTCTCATTTCAACATGAACAGGTATGGATAAAGGTACAAGTCTCATACGAGTCGGTGGTAAGTTGTCATAGTTCTCTAAAGCACCATATTTCTTCTTTTGACAGATACCATGGCATGAAGATAATGATTATTTGATAATCTCATGATGCTTTATCTACACTCAAAAGCATATTTTCAGGTGCTCATCATTAGTAAATACATACTGGACATTTTAAGATCTCCATTACACAGTGTAGCATTCCTTTCAAATGAAAAATTGCTCATCAAAGGGATTATAAGAAACTTCTATATAAAGGAACTTAAAAGTGGGCTTATTTATAAGCAGTCTAAATTAAATTGCTTGCTTTTAGACAGCAGCAGGCATAGCAATATGTGGGTGCTTTAACTTCCATTTTTCCTTGTATTTGGGTTTTTAAAGGTTGTAATCCATTATAAATCCCAAAGATAATCGAAGCCTTTAAAAGACTTGAGAAATAAAGTAGAAATCAGGTTTAAAAAATAGGACAAGAAAAATGATCATTTCTGGGTCGGCCTCGGATGATGTCATCATAGGTTCTAAATGTAATAGCCAAGCAGTGTACACTAACTCTTCCTGCCCATGTGACCTCTAACATCAATTTGGGCAAAACAACTAATATTTCAATAATTTTTTGGCTGAGAAGTGAGATTCAGAAGGAAAAGATTAAAGAGAGTTTAGAGTGGCAAGGATGAAACGATTTGAGTGTGTGTGTGTGAGTGTGAGCGCGCACGCGCACGCGTAGGGGGCCGAGGGGAGGAGGCATGAAAACTAACTCTTCCAGCACACACCCCTTTTGCTACTACAAGGGCATCCAGCAATCACATTTGCAATAGTAAAAATGCTGAAGAATCCTACAGTCCCTTTTCTTTCACAATCAGCCCTATCCTCTCCTACAAAGCTCTTCTTGCTTTATTGGTGCCAGGAAATTCTTCAGGGGTTAAATGGGGAAGTGCAGCCACTACCATTGTTGCAATAAATAAATGAATGAACCAGAACGAACCAGCAATCCATCCCTGGGAAGCAAGTATCTTATTTTCTACAATTAGATAAATTAGCCAGCAACCATATATTTTTAAAAATTATATTTTATCTTTTGATGTGTGTGTATACATTATAGACACATATGCATCTATACAAAAAGAAGCACAGTGCCCTGCATACATATACATCAATACCTTAAAAAATTTAGCATTATTTATTTCAATGAAAAGACAAATAGCTTTTAAAAAATTGGACAGGCTAGCAATTTCATCTCAAAGGCCCTATATTTTGCACATACAGCATATAAAAACACACACACACATACACACACACACACACACACACACACACAAAGGTTTTTTTTTTTTTTCCATGCCATAGACAATGCTAAAATATCTGAAATCAGGTTGCTATGCCAACAGATTTTTTTCCTAAAATGAATAAAATTATTAGGAGAGAAAAAACATTCTTGACTCTTTTCCTCCCATCCATGAAGCCGAGAAAGGCTCAGGGAGGGTGAGAGGCTGCCAGATGGGGAGGAGGGGAAGGAAGGGAAGGTGGGTAGAGGGGTGTTTGCTTACCAAAGATGCTGATTTGATCGTGGCAAAGCGCTCTCTGTTCCGGTAGTGGAGGGCCTGGCTCTGAACTGACTGGGTAGGCCGCGGCTCAGGCCTGGGATCGCCGTGGCCCGCCTCATCCCTTATGAATACATGATCCTGCAGAAATGGATAAAAACAAGGAGAAAGTCCAGCTGTGCTCTTTCCTCGCCGGCTGCCTCTCTCTCACCCCTCTTTCTGCACAAGCACTGCTGTTTGAAATGCATAGTTTAGCTCTCTGCTAGTCCCCGCAGCTCCCACGGTACAAAATGAATAAGCAACACATTGCAGCCTTCAGTTAGGAATGTCAGCTGATCGCTAGTGGGATGCCTTCTGAATCCCTGGCAGGCTTTTTCTTTACCTCCAGAATTACATATATGCAAAAGAAAAAAAGAATAGAAAAAACAATGCAATGTAAAGACTCCTTAGAACAGTCTGCTTAAAACGCTGTAACCAGATAATTCCTTTAAAAATGTCATGTCCATGTCTAGCAAGGAGGATGCTGGTGGCTTTTAACATAAAAGCGAGCCTCCGCCTCATTCCCTTGAAAGATCTGCTTTCTCAATTTAATTTTATTTGAGATCTGTTCGGTAGGATCATCGTTCTGCCTAGAACCAATGTAGGCTTGTGCTGAACAGCCTCTCTATCTTGTGCTGGGAAGATTCGGCAGTCACTGAGGGATCCTGCTTTCCAGTCATGATCGTACACAGTTCTAGCACCTTCTCTCTACAGCTTCTGAAAGGATTTTTTTTTAGATTTAAAGAGACAGGCGTACAATTTTAACCAAATGATACTTTCACAAATTCTTCTTCAACTCAGCATCGGTATGGTCATCGGAGTGAGTAAAGCTGGAATTTAATGTCCTTGACTGATTTAATCAAGCCCAGGTTTTCTGATAGGCAAAGATAATTAATCTTGTTCTAATGCCCAGTGAAAAAATAGCATTCCCTGGAAGGATAATAATGGATGTTTCTTAAATGCAACTGAAATGACTTTTAAAGGGGAAAATGCTTTCAAAGGACGATGTTCCTCTCTATAAAAGATAAAGTGGTCAGTCATTAAGTGGCTATAACCCTTCAAAAAAAAAGGACACTATAGTGATTTGTACCTCAAAAACATGTACAACCATGGGGGCTTTTAAAATAGTACATATTCAGGATGGGAAAGGAAAAATTAATTCCTTATTTCCCTAGGGTTTTAGGAGAAACCATTTGTGAGAAATCAATATTGCATTTTATCTATGACCACTTGAAATTTTTTATCATGGCTCTTTTCTTCATCACGAAACAAAAAGAAGTTTAGAAAATACAAAATTTTATTATAGTCTGAAATTGAGGGAAATTAAATTTTACATCCAGATTTTTATGTAAAAGCCAAGACCCAAGATTAAATTGGACTGATTTTCTTTTTCCTTCTATAAGTTTAAAATGCTTTGATGTATTGGGAAGGTATCTACCATTACACCTATATTGAGAATGTTTTAAAATTTTTGTATTATAGCTCAAATAATGAAGGGATCTTTAATAAACTTGCCATTGAGGGTGTGTATATCAAATTCAAGTATATGCTATGGCCACGCTGTCCAATAAAATAGTAACTAGCCACATATGACTATTTTAATTAAAAATTAAAATTAATTCAATCAAAATTAAATCCAAAATTCAGTTCCTAAGCCATACTAGCTGTTTCAAGCACGCAATAGCCATAGTTAGTGGGTGCCATATCGGATGGTGCAGATATAAAATAGTTCCATTATTGCAGAAAGTTCTATTAGACCTTGCTGTGGGTAAAAAATGAATCTCTTAACCCATGTTTTTAAAACTTATAAGAAAATGTTTGAAGGGTCAGTTAAAATTATTCTATATAATTTCTCGTGAATTTGAACACTTATTTCACAAGGAAGAGCGAGAACATGTGTAACTGAGATTCATGCACTAGGTTTAAGATTCTAAAGAAGGCAGCACTGAGACCTGATACCATTTACATTACTGCATATTTGCTATTAAATTATGTTTATGTCCAAAATTCAACTTAATATTACAGTCTCAGAAAAGAAAGCAGCTCTTAAATGCCAGCAATCAGAAGAGATATGTTAGGTAGAGACCTATGATATTATAGGAGGCCTTAACAAGTTGCTAACTTACCAAGTACAGTGATTGAGAAGGAGACCTCAAATATGTGGGCAACGGCTCAGTTTCACATTGTAATAACTTGATTTGTAAGGATAAACAATGACACCAGAATCCACATTGTCCACATAACAGACCAAAACAAAATTTATTCATGTACCCAAATATGTGTAATTTTGTTAGTTTATCTCTGATAAATATTAACACCTCAGAAACATGGTTTAGGGCCCTGCTTCTCCAATTAAAAGTCGTAATGTATTTTTTAAGTTTACTAAACTTGAGGAAGTTGAAGTACACCGGAAAAATTAAAACTTGAAACGCCATTTATTTTAGTTGATATATATGTAATTAAATAAAGTATATTATAAAATAGTGCTATTTTTGTAGTCCAAAGAATAGGTTCAAAATTTTAATCCACTTTAAATATAATAATGCTAACAATATAATTCTTTGCTTTCCCCTAAATTTTTTTACTTTTATAAAATAATTATTAGTTTTCCAGATTAATTTCATAACAGAGATCACCATCACTAAAAGTCTTCAAATACTATACAAGAAACTAAAAAATGGGACAAAATGTTAGTCTAACAGTGGATATTCATTTCAAGTGCATTGGAAATGAATTTTAAAATATTCAATTCCACTGCATAAAACAGGTTCAAAACTCCAAAGACAGCTTATGAAGCTATTTAAAAATGGGAGAATGTAACTTGAGAAGTAAGCCCAAAGAAATTAAAGTATCAATTTTACTGGAAATATTTTCCTTTGGTTATACTGTGCCTTTAAGTAAGAGTCTCTTTGTAAAAGAACACTATATCTGGCTCCCAGTGTTTCTGAACTGCACATATTTTAAGATTAAAATGGAAAGGGTTAATTTATATTTTTATGCAGTTATGCACTAGATGCGGATTATTTACAAATGATAAGACTGAAATCTTCAAAGAAAGATTTTAGAAGATTAAGCAGAATAAATCTATTCTGTTTTGCCAAGGCAAAATATATGGCATAGTTATAATTTATCTTTAAAACATTATCATCCAGAAACAAACAAAAATAACTCCTTGAAATTTTTTTTTTTTTTTTTTTTTTTTGAGACGAGTTTTGCTCTTGTTGCCCAGGCTGGAGTACAATGGCGCAATCTCGGCTCACCAAAATCTTCCCCTCCTGGGTTCAAGTGATTCTCCTGCCTCAGCCTCCCGAGTAAATGAAATTACAGGCATGTGCCACCATGCCCGGCTAATTTTGTATTTTTAATAGAGATGGGGTTTCTCCATGTTTGTCCAGCTGGTCTCGAACTCCTGACCTCAGGTGATCTGCCCACCTTGGCCTCCCAAAGTGCTGGGATTAAAGGTATGAGCCACCATGCCTGGCCTGAAATAGCAGCTTTGTTTTGCTTTTTTTTTTTTTTTTTGAGATGGAGTCTTACTGTGTCACCCAGGCTGGAGTGCAGTGGCTCAATCTCCACTCACTATAACCCTCTGCCTCCTGGGTTCAAGCAATTCTCCTGTCTCAGCCTCCGGAGTAGTTGGGATTACAAGTGCCCACCACCATGCCCAGCTAATTTTTGTATTTTTAGTACAGATGGGGTTTTACCATGTTGGGCAGGCTGGTCTTGGACTCCTGACCTCAAGTGATCTGTCTGCCTCATCCTCCCAAAGTGCTGGGATTATAGGCATGAGCCACTGTGCCTGGCCTGAAATGCCAGTTTTAAGTAAATCTATGTTAAACTTACCACATTGGTTTTTGTTTGTTTGTTTGTTTTTGAGACAAAGTCTCACTCTGTCACCCAGGCTGGAGTGCAGTGGCACTATCTCGGCTCACTGCAGCCTCTCTACCTCCTGGGTTCAAGTAATTCTCATGCCTCAGCCTCCTGAGTAGCTGGGACTACAGGCACGCACCACCATGCCTGGCTAATTTTTTTGTATTTTAATAGGGATGAGGTTTCACCATATTGACCAGGCTGATCTCAAACTCCTGAGCTCAGGCAATCTGCCTGCCTTGGTCTCTCAAAGTGCTGGGATTACAGGCACAAGCCACCGTGCCCAGCCTACAACATTGTTCCATCATAAAAAAATAACTTCTTTGGATTAAAAAGGAAGCTGTCAAGCCGGGTGCAGTGGCTCATGCCTGTAATCCCAGCACTTTGGGAGGCCGAGGTGGGCGGATTACCTAAGGTCAGGAGTTTGAGACCAGCCTGGCCAACATGGAGAAACTCCATCTCAAAAAAATAAAAATAAAAAAAATTAAAAAAAAAGGAAGCTGTCATAATGTTTGTTCAAAGTCTTTAGTAAAAAGAATTTCTACACAAGAACAAAAGATGTGAAGCATGAGGCACAAACTTTACTATTATACCCTAGACAAGGGGCGTTCCTTTTACTTGAAAGTTTTTCCTTTAAGTGTCTGACCATTACACTTCTGAAACAAAGATTTGTGGTGTACGCACTTGACTAGAGTTTCTTTTTTTTTTTTTTTAATATGTATTTTTTCCTAATAGAGCGGGGGTCTCACTATGTTGCCCAGGCTGGTCTCGAACTCCTGGGCTCAAGTGATCCACCCACCCCAGCCTCCCAGAGTGCTGGGATTACAGGTGTGAGCCACTGCACCCGTCCACTTGCCTATAGTTTCTAAATGAACTTGACTTTAACCTTGGAAGCCACTCCTCTGGGCTCAATTGTGCTTTGGGTTTACCTTTATCACAGTACTCATCATACTTACTTGTCTGCCTCTGCATAAGGCTGTGGGCTTTTTGAAGGCAGAGTAAATGTCGTTTGAAAAATTTCAGTTTCCCTAGCACCTGGCATAGTGCTTGATACTTAGTAGGCATTCATTAAATGTTTGCTGAATAAACAAACGCGAGAATACAGGTCTGAGGAGATTTTGAGAAAATGACATTTTCTTTTGGATTATTTAACAGAATTCAAATTTGTATTTCATAAAAACCTGCCACTCTGTACTCTAAGAAAGTCGTAAAATAGTGACACACACATAAGCACACCTTTATACCGTGGGATGTGGGGGGAAGTATCTAAAAATGGCTTTTATCCGGTGATGAGAAACCTTTTTATACTCTCCCACACTTTTTATGCTGTGGGAAAGGGATCAGCAAACCCACCACTCTCCTTTGTTTTGTTCATTTCAAAATTATTAAATTATTGTCAAAGCAGGTGTAGCTATCAAAAGCTGGGGCTGGAGGAAAGGGAGAAGATGAAAAAGCATATCTTAACTTGGAAGGATAGTTGGAGAGAAAAGATGACTAGCAAAAGGCTGAGGAGAAATATGTTACTACAGAGGTGTTATATGACTGCTTTGTTTAAGAAACATTACCTTCATATGTTAATTTACTTTTTACTTTGCCAAATGTGAGCTGAAGAGTCAAAGAACCCACACCTCTATTCAGCAAAAATAATAGGAAAGGCCACTGAAGCAAGTGAAAATTAAACTAGAACATCCTATTCCCTCAAGGACATTTCTTTTGTTTTCTCCCACAAAAGTGGTGAAAATGTTCTTTTTTTAGAGAGGAGGGGAAAGAACTAACATTGACTAGTAGGAAAGGTCAAATAAAGCTTTAGGAGTCAGGGTAGAATGACCTTTCCCCTGCTCCAGAGTCTTGCTCTGTCGCCAGGCTGGAGTGCAGTGTCGCCAGGCTGGAGTGCAGTGACGCCATCTCGACTCACTGCAACCTCCAACTCCCAGGATTTAAGCGATTCTCCTGCCTCAGCCTCCTGGGATTACAGGTGTGTGCCACCATGCCCGGCTAATTTTTAATTTTTGTATTTTTAGTACAGATAGGGTTTTACCATGTTGGCCTGGCTGGTCTTGAACTCCTGACCTCCTTTTTTTTTTTTTTTTTTTGAGATGAAATCTCACTCTGTTGCCCAAGCTGGAGTGCAGTGGCATGATCTCGGCTCACTGCAACCCCTGCCTCCCAGGTTAAAGCAGTTCTCCTGCCTCAACTTCCCGAGTAGCTGGGACTACAGGCATGCGGCACCATGCCCAGCTAAGTTTTGTATTTTTAGTAGAGATGGGGTTTCACCACATTGGCCAGGCTGGTCTTGAACTCCTGACTTTGTGATCTGCCCTCCTCGGTCCCCCAGAGTGTTGGGATTACAGGCGTGAGCCATTGCACCTGGTCACTACCTCGTGATCCACCCACCTTGGCCTCCCCAAAGTGCTGAGATTACAGGTGTGAGCCACCATGCCTGACTGATAAAATGACTTTTTTAAACAACAGTTTCTGGAACACTTATTCTGTTTTATAGAATGAAGTGTTGACCCATTTAAAAAAAAATGAAAATTTTTTTTTATCTAAATAGTCCCTAGAAAGGGATCCTTATGATGGAGTCCAGTAAACATACCTAAAATAACACTGATTCAAGACCAATGGTTTTAGGATATTAAAGTCTTATGATCTATACTAATAGAAGGCAGCAACAGGCAAAGGGAATTAATTTTACACTTTAATAAAATACATCTTTTGATTAACAAATTTAAAAGTTAGACTTTGTTGCTTAGGATAATGTTAAAATCTGTTTGCTACTGCTGTATACACAATTATTTTAAGGAGTAGGATGGAGGGTCAGAAGCAGGCTAGATGACAACAAAGAAACAATCTGGATTAAAAATTTGTACTGTAGTCATTTGCGAATAATCAAGAATTCGGGTGTGGAGACGTGTCCTATAAAGGTCCATCTTCAGTTTAGTTCACAGAACATTTATTGAGTGCTTACTATGTAACAGACACTGTGCTAGGTGGTAGGTGAAAATAGAGGTTCCTGAAGAACTACCAGTCTAGAGATGCAGTGACGTTCTTGTTCCTGAAAAAAGTAGTGTGATACACTAGCCGGGGGAAAAATAAATACCTAAAGTTTATTTTGTCAGCATATGCTTTTAGCCTTATCAAATCATTCTTGCTCAAAAAGAAGACTGGATTAGGATCCCCTCAGGGCCTGGGAAAGACCAGAGCAGAGGCAAGGACTGGAGAGAAAATAACCTGATGTCAAAGGAAAATTTTCAGTGTCTCACTTTACATTTTGGGGGCTTGATCTGTGGTGGAACTGTCCTGCTAAAATCAGGGCATATTTATTCTAGATGGAGAGCTGTTAATTGCAAGTCATGCTCTCACTAGCTACTCATGGACTTAATTTTATTTTTTTAAGTTCCTTCTTTGAAAAAGCAAACTTACTTCCGATCTAAAATGGTAATCGGTTTTAGATCTGTTTTGACTATTTGATTAGTCAAATTAATTTGACTAATTTAAGATATGTCTGCCTGTGAGCAGAGACCATGCCACTGCACTTCAGCCTGGGCAGCAGAGTGAGATTCTGACTCAAAAACTTAAAAAAAAGAAAACATATGTCTGTTTGATTATAACAATCAAGGGACAAAAGTTTCTTTCACCCATATTCATATATTTTGGTATTTATTAAGCATGTTCTTATTGTGTTGGGTACTCATTTAACTGTTCATTTAGCTTTCTCAAATTGTAAAGATAGCTAAGATTATTGAACCCTTTTAACCCATTATATTCAATGAACCAGTAGAGTATGATATTTAATATCTGGTAATTAATTTATTCCCTGCCTTGTTTTGGTTTTGTTGATCTATTCATTCATTCCACAGTTGTTTACTGAGTGTCTATGCTGTGCCAGGCACTATTCTAGGTATTGGGTGCGTTACTTGTCCAGAGTAAAATAAAACTAACAGGCAGATAGAACTATAAATTAGTTTCCTCATTCCTACGTTTAACATACAAAATTTTCTATTGAGAGTTAAAAATTCTATTTATGTTCCCAAGTGAAAAAGTATTAGAAATTTGAGTAAACCACCCAATATAAACTTTGTGGATAATTTTTATTTCTATTGTTTTTAAAGATAACATATTTTAATGTTGAGGTGTAAGAATTAAATGGATTTCATGAAAAGATACCATATTTAACATTAAGTTTTCATATATATTCTATTTTTTGAACTCACTTACATTTTAAAGGTAACTCATCCAAAGTTTATTTGCAAATGTGTTTTGATTTTCTTTCATCATGTTTCCTCTAAATTTCATAATAAAATAGAAACATATTATATAACTTAAATTCTTCCTGACCTATATATTTTTGGTGGATCAAATACAATTATCTTCTACTTCAGAATATAAATTTTATCTATTCTTCTTAAGTCATCACATCAGGGAGAGAAATGTACTGAAACACTCAGATTATCACAAGGTAGGTCTATGACAGCATGCCAAAAATAAAATTAAAATCCCAGTGAGTTATAGACCAGGGTTTTCTTTCTTGTTGGTTATGCCAGTAGTATCTTTCTTCTAATTCTGAGTGCCTATCTGAGAAGTCCTGGAGCAAGGATACAACTGAATTACTCTTCTTTTGTTCCCTATACCCATAGAGTCCCAGGGGTAATAGAAAGGAAAGTGCCAGACCTGTCAGCACTCATAATTGCTCCCTCCGAAAAGACAGCCCAGCAAAATATTTTTTACTCTTCAAATATATGATCACTTGCCCATGTTGAAAGGATACCAGCTGGCAATGCTGATCTCTTGGTAGATTTCTGCATCTGTCTGATATCTCTACTTTCCTCAAATTGTTCCCATGGCTTCCTGATAATCTGGGTCCTTTGCTGTCTCTCTGGTCCAGATGCACTGTCCACATAGCACACCAGCCATAGCTCCTATGGCCTTCCCCTTTTCCTTGAACATACAAATCTCTCTCTGTCTCAGTGCTCTTGTACTTGTTGCTTTCTGACTCATCCCCATCTCTTACCCCAGCTGGCTAGCTTCAATTTGTTTTTGAAATTTCTGCTTAAATGTCACCCCATCAGGTAGGCTTTCCTTATTCCTTGCTAGAGCAAGTCCTCCTTGTACCCAAAGCAAGTTTCTTTCTTTTTTGTTTTTTGAGACGGAGTCTCGCTCTGTCACCCAGGCTGGAGTACAATGGCACGATCTCAGCTCATTGCAACCTCCACCTTCTGGGTTCAAGCAATTCTCCTGCCTCAGCCTCCTGAGTAGCTGGGATTACAAGTGCATGCCACCATGCCCGGCTATTTTTTGTATTTTTAGTAGAGACAGGGTTTTTCCATGTTGGCCAGGCTGATCTCAAACTCCTGACCTCAAGTGATCTACCTGCCTTGGCCTCCCAAAGGGCTGGGATTACAGGTGTGAGCCACCACACCTGGCTACAAGTTTCATAATTACATATTATATATAGTTATTTCTGTGTTTACTTGCTTAATCTCCCCTGCAGATAATAAGCTCCATGCAGGTACAATGTCTGTTTCATTTCCTCTGTATCTGCAGGGTCTACCATATTTCCTGGCACATAGCAGAGCCCCTCCTCCCTCCAACGTATTTGTTGAATAAATAAGTTAACTGGTTCCAGAAAATAAACATGTATCCCCTACTATTCATGACCAAGCACCAATATATTTTTTCCTACCTATCCTCTTTTCCTTTTTCTCCTAGGAAAAAAGTACAACCAACAGAAGTGAAAACAATTCTTAAACGTGCTGTCTCACTGGAGTTAGAATGTGATCACTGCCACTCATTAAAACAAGTACATACATGCCTTACATATACTTAATCATAATGTATTTCCACTTATGAATCATCATAGCCTTGTATGAAATGAGGATCTTTAATTGGAAGAGAACACAAAAATAAAAAACAGAATAATTAATTCAAAAGTCAGAATTTAAGGTTGGGTATGGTGGCTCATGCCTGTAACCCCAGGTATGGGAAGCCAAGGTGAAAGTACTGTTTGAAGCCAGGAATTCAAGACCAGCCTCAACATAGTGAGACTCCCATCTCTACAAAAAAATTTTAAAAATTAGCCAGGTATGGTGGCACACACCAGTAGTCCTAATTAGTTGAGAGGCTGAGGGGGGAGAACGGCTTGAGCCAGGAGTTTGAGGTTATAATGCACTATGATCATACCACTGCACTCCAGCCTGGGTGACAGAAGGAGACCCTATCATGATGCTTTTGTCATTGTGCATCATGATAAAAAATAAAAAATATTTAAGCTGGTAGAGAGCTAGCCTTAGAAGAACTATAAATAATCAATCCAAGAAATGGTAGAAAAGCGTAGAAACAGATTCTAAAACAAATAGTATGCTGGGAATAAAGATTAAGAAACATACTTTTTTTTTGAGAGTGAGTTTTGCTCTTGTCACCTGGGCTGGAGTGCAGTGGTGTGATATAGGCTCACTGCAACTTCCACCTCCCTGGTTCAAGCAATTCTCCTGTCTCAGCCTCCCAAGTAGCTGGGATTACAGGCATGCACCACCATGCCTGGCTAATTTTATTTTTTGCATTTTTAGTAGAGATGGGGTTTCACCATGTTGGTCAGGCTGGTCTCGAACTCCTGACCTCATGATCCGCCCACCTCGGCCTCCCAAAGTGCTGGGATTACAGGCATGAGCCACCTCGCCTGGCTAAGAGAATACTTCTAAAACGGAACAACCAACATGTTATGCTCAGGAAGGCTTGAAGGTCTACAGTATTAAGGTTATTGGTTTAGAGAAGGACTTATCAAATTCTTCAACTTATTTTTTGATGATGACGGACATCAGAGTAATGAGAGAGATGGAGAAATAGGCACAGACCAAGTTCTTTGTTACTTTTTGACTGTAAGAAAACTGTCACATGCCGAGTCTAGTCCCACTCTGCAGTTACAAAAAGGTAATGGAAACATCTGGAAGCTAAGTGACTTGAACTGGATTCACTAGGATTGACAAAGCCCAGCTTTGTGGAGGGTATCATGAAACCTACCTTCTTGGGCACAACAGAGGAGCTGGAATTTATTGTGCTTTCGTCATCGTGCATCATGACAAGTTCAGAGCTGCTCTCGTCCATGACCTCCTGCATGCTGTTCACACTGCTGCTCTGGCTGCCAGTGCTCACAGACATGCTTGGTATGGAATGGTTGCTGCCCAGGCTGTCCATTTCCCTGATCAGGTTAGTTCCATGTTCACTGTCCTATAAAATGGGGCACTGAGGTTAGAAAAAGAGACTGGAGACAAAGAGCCAATCCATTGACTAAAGTATCAAGCACACTCAATTTTGCAGTGTGAAGTTACTTTTCTGCCAATCTGCAAAGATGAACTTTTTTTATGTACTGGCTCTACTACTCCCCCACCACCTTCAGACATCTCAAATTCGCTTCCTATGCCTTCCCCAGGGGCTGTTCTGGACAAGGGTCATAAGGCTCCAAATGTTGCCATCCCAGGCCTTTCCCCTGTCATACACTACTATCATATTATCGTATTGCTATTCAGTAAGCAAAATCAAGCCAGGTTTGTAAGTGATCCGGAACATCAAAGAGCTAGAGGAAGACTGCTGGCCACTAAACAGGTAAGCTCTATGATATCTGCAAATACAGCAGTGGTCACTTGAAAAAGTAAAGTGGAAAGAGTTTTCAGAGATTTGACAAGCAATATGGTCCCTCTGCAAGTCATTATTGAGTAACTTCATATCTAAGCAGGGATATTAATTCTACTGTCCTTGACAGGTAATTAAATTCTGCCTCCCTCAAGCAATTCTATCATGCTTATCTCTGTAATCTTATTAAATATATCTGTTAAATAATACTGGTATTCATCACTACTGGCCCAAAGACTACTATTTGAAAAGTGGTAAAATAATCAGAACATATAATTTATCCACCACAGTGGGATATCTTTTGATATAAGATTGAATAATATAATTAAATCAATTTAGCTACAAATAAACCCTGTTCTCAAACAACCATACTATACACATATAACTTTAATAAACTCTTACTTAGCCATGGCAATATAAAAAATTACTGAGTAACATTAAACGGTAGATAATATATTATATTTTTAACAGATTTATTTTCCCAATTAAAGGGGATTATTTCTATATATGCAATCAAGATATTTTATAGTTCAATGTAACTTTCTGAGCTTTGTTTTTAGAATTATTGATAAAATATTTGTATGTTTATTTTAGTTTCTTTGAAAAAGCTAAAATACATTCATTCTTCATTCTTTTCTTCCTTTGTATTTCACTTTAGAGGAAGAAGAGTTCTTTCTCTTATACAAGGCTAATTCTTCCACTAATACTCTTGTTCCTATTCTGTCTCTGTTCTGAAATCCTGCTTCTTTAACTATATCTCTTTCTTCTATCTTCAGTACCTCTGACTCTGCCCTGGCTCCATCTTTACTGCATTGAAAGATGAAGAAGCCTGCTTTATAGTTATGGAGTTACTATATGCTGCCTTCTCTTTCTTTTCCTTCTTAACCCAATTTCTTTTCTCTCTACATGCTGCCTTCTCTTTCTTTTCCTTCTTAACCCAATTTCTGGATCTTAAAAATAATTACTTTTTTTGCTGTCTCTCCCTTATCAACTCCCATGAATTATACAAACCTAGTAGTCTACTATTCATTCTATCTAGTCCTGTACAACTGCTTGTACTAAGGTCATCAAGGATTCTCTAATTGAAAACTTCCATCTGTATACTATGGTAAGAATATATAATGTCGGGACCTTAAACTCAAAAGGCACCAAACTGAAATTATCCTAAACCTACTCTCCCTGGTTCTTTTTCTCTGTTCTTGGTATTGACGTATTCCTAGCCAACCAGGCTCAAATGTTCAGAGTCACCTTAAATTCCTCCTCATCTGTTACTGTCAATCAATGAGAAGCCATGGATTATCAAACCTGCCTCTACAATGTTTCTCAAAAGTATTCCCTTTTTCCCTATTCCCATTGACACTGCTCTTATTACCTTTTGCATGGATGATTAGCCAGGATGTTGCCCATTCAAATCCATATCACACTCTGTTGCCAGGATAATCTTCCTAAAGCACAACACCTTTCTGAGTCTAGAATATCTTACTATGCCCATTTGTCAGGAACCACCCACATCATGTCCTCCATATAACCTTCACTAATCCCCACCAGTAGACTTATTTTCTCCCCATGATGGACTCCTGCAATGAGGCTACACCTCTGTAGCACTTTTCATATTCTGCGTTATATAAGTGTTATTTTATGAAAGTCTCTTGTACAACGCTTCATGTCTCTTAACGCAGACAGCATCAATTACTTTTTATCCTCAAAAGTTTTTCATAGTGCCCAGTCCAGAACTTTTTTACATAGTGGGCATTCTATAAGTGCCTGCTAAAATAAATTGAACCTACTTCCTCATCCTCCTGTGACTCATTCAAGGGTCCATTTCGTGTCTCTTGGAAAAGTATCTTTTTCATTTTTCGGTACTGTAGGTTATCTAGCTCACGAACAGCATCTTTTGTCCTCTGTATGAGGTCAATGAGGACACGTAGTGGCCGGTCTCGTCGAACAAAGTCATGCTGATTGAGGGAGGAGAAAAAAATAAACTGATAATGAAGAAACATCCTTAGGTGCAAGGTACAGATATAAAAGGAAATAGAGAATCATAAAATAGTTCTATGGATTTTACAGAAATAACAAAATATGATTTTCATGTCATGTATCCTTCCATATTTCATAAATCTCAAAAAGAGATAACCATGCTTTTTTCTTCTTCCTTAAGCCCCATTTTGTGGATGTGAGAATTCTTTTTAAAAATTGTACATATTTAAAGTATATGGCAAGATGTTTTGATACATATACATATATATAGTGAAATGATTTCTACAGTTAAGCAAATTAACATATCTATTATCTCACATAATTACTTTTTGGTGGCAAAAGTACCAAAAATCTTTAGTCTTAGCAAATTTCCTAGATATAATACAATATTACCAACCATAATCCCCATTCTGTACACTGGATCTTTACATTTATTTATCCCACATAACTGAAACTTTGTACCATATGACCTTCATCTTTCCATTTCCCATCCCTTTCAACCACCTTTTGTTTTGTGTTTTATTCTTTTGTTTAGTTTCCACATATAAGTGAGACTGTATATTATTTTTCTGTCTGTGTCTGGTTTATCTCACTTAGCATAATGTCTTCTGGGTTCACCTGTATTGCTGCAAATGGCAGGACCTCTTTCTTTTTTAAGACTATATATATATAATAAATATTATACATAAATAAATAGCATATATATTATTCAGTCTTAAACACACATATTATTCAGTCTTAAGTATATATATCACATATACCATAATTTCTTTTATCCTTTCATCCACTGATGAACACATAGGCTGTTTCCTTATTTTGGCTATTGTGAATAATGCTGTGATGAACATACGGGCAAAGATATTTTTATGAGGTGCTGACTTCATTTTCTTCAGGTATATAACCAGCAGTGGGATTACGAGAACGAATAATATATATTTTTTTAGGTTTCTGAAGAAAGTCCATATTGTTTTCCACAATGGCAACACCAATCTACATTTCCACCAACAGTGTATAAGGATTCTCTTTTCTCTATACCCTTGCCACTTATCTCTTACCTTTTTTGATAATACCCATTCTAACCGGTGGGAGGTGATAACCCATTGTGGTTTTGATTTCCATTTCCCTAATGATTAGTGAATGCTGAGTATCTTTTCATATGAGAATTCTTGAGGTTTACTTATCACATAAGTAATACAAAATCACTAGAACTTTAAGAAGCAGCAGGTAGTCTTGCACATTTTAAATCTGAAATTATATAATAAACAAAAGCAAGGCAGAATATAGTCTATTCTTTTTTTTTTTTTTTGAGATAGTGTCTTGCTGTGTCACCTAGGCTGCAGTGCAGTGGTGTGATCTCGGCTCACTGCAACCTCTGCCTCCTGGGTTCAAGCGATTCTCCTGACAGCCTCCTGAGTAGCTGGGATTTCAGGCATGCACTACCATGCCTGGCTAATTTTTGTATTTTTAGTAGAGACGAGCTTTCACCATGTTGCCCAGGCTGGTCTTAAACTCCTGACCTCAAGTGATCCACCCACCTCAGCCTCCCAAAGTGCTGGGATTATACACGTGAGCCACTGCACCATACTTTAGTCTGTTCTTACTATAACTTGCCTCAATCCTCACCCCCATACACACTATCCCTTGAGAAACAGACTTGTGAATATTTTGTTTTCTATTTCTATGGTCATATAGTATATGCTTGAAAATATGCCAGCTGTTCAATTCATCCAGAGGTCAAAATTCTGGCAACTCCATTTTCCCAATAAGAAAAAGGGTCTCTGAGGAGAGTGAAAATAACTGCCCTAAAGTCCATAAATTCTTGATATAAACATCCCTCACTTTCCATATTATTAATGACTGTTACATAATCTGGTTTCCTGGTTTCTCAGCCCATAGCAGGTTAGAGAGAGAATAAGAGTGGAGAAGTAAAGGACCGAGAACTGGGAGAGGTAGGGTTACCACCCGTTGTAAAAGGAAGTATCTCTTGTAAGTTCTCTGACAGCCTGAGAGTAGAGAAAGAGAGAAATTTCATGACTAACAGACCTGTCAACCAGACAAACAAATTATAATAAAACAGAGGTTTGTGGGCTATTTTGCCCCTTATAAATAGCCCCATTTATAAAATAAGAGTTCATAAAACAGTGTCTCTGAGCCCTCAGGACGTGACATTAGGCTGAGGGTGGTGGCTCACGCCTATAATCCCAGCCCTTTGGGAGGCCGAGGCAGGCAGATCATTGAGGGCAGCCTGGCCAACATGCTGAAACCCCATTTCTACTAAAAATACAAAAAATTAGCTGGGCATTGTGGTGCATGCCTGTAATCCCAGCCACTTGGGAGGCTGAAGCAGGAGAATCACTTGAACCTGGGAGGCTGAGGGTGCAGTGAGCTGAGACTGCGCCACAGCACTCCAGCATGGGTGACAGAAAGGGGGAAAAAAAAGTGAAAGGAGGAAACTTTTTTTTTTTAAGGAAAAAGTTCAGTTATGTGGAAAATTTACTTATGTAAAATTATAATTTGAAGACATTGGGAAAATGAGATATAATGTAGCAGGCCTTAGCTGATTAAATGAATTTAATTTCTTTATAATTTAAACAAATAAAAAATAATAGGGCTCTTCTGAGAAAACAATCTATATGTCTTGTGGTTCTGTATTCTGACTCTGCTGTTAGAGGAACTGTGGTTTTTGCTATGGTTTTTATAAAATACTTCTTCCTAGGCAAAGAGTCCTTTCTGAATAAAAAGCACCATTCCCAGAAGCAAGTGTAGCCTGCACATGTCAAAGATGAGAAAGAAAGGAAGAAAGTATGTAATTTTCCTCCCCTAGTGCTTACAATTATACAAGAGCTAATTGGTTTTTAGTAAACGTAAAGCTATGACTTAACATCATAGAATTTTTTTTTTTTTGACTCAAAAAATCGATTTATTTTCTCACAGTTCTGGAAGTTAAAGTTTCAAGATTAGGGTGTCGGCATCTTCAGTGTCTGGTGAGGTCTCCTTTCAGCCATCTTGCTATGTGCTAACATGAACTCTTCTTGCCTGCTTATTGAGGGTGGGGAAACAGAGCTCTATGATGCCTTTTTTTTTAATTGCATTTTAGGTTTTGGGGTACATGTGAAAAACATGCAAGATTGTTGCATAGGTGCATACGTGGCAGTGTGATTTGCTCCCTTCCTCCCCTTCACCTATATGTGGCATTTCTCCCCATGCTATCTCTCCCCAACTCCCCACCCCCCACTGTCCCCCCCAACTCCCCCCAACAGACCCCAGTGTGTAGTGCTCCCCTCCCTGTGTCCATGTGTTCCCATTGTTCAACACCCGTCTATGAGTGAGAACATGCGATGTTAGATTTTGTGTTCTTGTGTCAGTTTGCTGAGAATGATGGTTTCCAGGTTCATCCATGTCCCTACAAGGGACGCGAACTCATCGTTTTTAATGGCTGCATAATATTCCATGGTGTATATGTGCCACATTTTTCCTGTCCAGTCTATCATCAATGGGCATTTGGGTTGGTTCCCAGGTCTTTGCTATTGTAAACTGTGCTGCAATGAACATTCGTGTGCATGTGTCCTTATAGTAGAATGATTTATAATCCTTTGGATATATACCCAGTAATGGGATTGCTGGGTCAAATGGAATTTCTATTTCTAGGTCCTTGAGGAATCGCCACACTGTCTTCCACAATGGTTGAACTAATTTACACTCCCACCAACAGTGTAAAAGTGTTCCTCTTTCTCCACATCCTCTCCAGCATCTGTTGTCTCCAGATTTTTTAATGATCGCCGTTCTAACTGGCGTGAGATGGTATCTCAATGTAGTTTTGATTTGCATTTCTCTAATGACCAGTGATGATGAGCATTTTTTGATATGCTTGTTGGCCTCATGTATGTCTTCTTTTGTAAAGTATCTGTTCATATCCTTCACCCATTTTTGAATGGGCTTGTTTGTTTTTTTCTTGTAAATCTGTTTTAGTTCGTTGTAAATTCTGGATATCAGCCCTTTGTAAGATGGGTAAATTGCAAAAATTTTTTCCCATTCTGTTGGTTGCCGATTCACTCTATTGACTGTTTCTTTTGCCGTGCAGAAGCTGTGGAGTTTGATTAGGTCCCATTTGTCTATTTTGGCTTTTGTTGCCAATGCTTTTGGTGTTTTGGTCATGAAGTCCTTGCCTACGCCTATGTCCTGAATGGTTTTCCCTAGGTTTTCTTCTAGGGTTTTTATGGTGTTAGGTCTTATGTTTAAGTCTTTAATCCATCTGGAGTTAATTTTAGTGTAAAGTGTCAGGAAGGGGTCCAGTTTCTGCTTTCTGCATATGGCTAGCCAGTTTTCCCAACACCACTTATTAAACAGGGAATCCTTTCCCCATTGCTTGTTTTTATCAGGTTTTTCAAAGATCAGATGGTTGTAGATATGTTGTGTCGCCTCCGATGCCTCTGTTCTGTTCCATTGGTCTATGTCTCTGTTTTGGTACCAGTACCATGCTGTTTTGATTACTGTAGCCTTGTAGTATAGTTTGATGTCCGGTAGTGTGATACCTCCCGCTTTGTTCTTTTTGCTTAGAATTGACTTGGCTATGCGGGCTCTCTTTTGGTTCCATATGAAGTTTAAGGTGGTTTTTTCCAGTTCTGTGAAGAAGGTCATTGGTAGCTTGATGGGGATAGCGTTGAATCTGTAAATTACTTTGGGTAGTATGGCCATTTTCACGATATTGATTCTTCCTAACCATGAACATGGAATGTTTCTCCATCTGTTTGTGTCCTCTCTTATTTTGTTGAGCAGTGGTTTGTAGTTCTCCTTGAAGAAGTCCTTTACATTCCTTGTTAGTTGTATTCCTAGGTATTTCATTCTCTTGGTAGCAACTGTGAATGGCAGTTCGTTCTTGATTTGGCTCTCTTTAAGTCTGTTATTGGTGTATAGGAATGCTTGTGATTTTTGCACATTGATTTTGTATCCTGAGACTTTGCTGAAGTTGCTTATCAGTTTCAGGAGATTTTGGGCTGAGGTGATAGGGTCTTCTAGATATACAATCATGTCGTCTGCAAATAGAGACAATTTGACTTCCTCCTTTCCTAATTGAATACCCTTTATTTCTTTTTCTTGCCTGATTGCTCTGGCTAGAACTTCCAGTACTATATTGAATAGGAGTGGTGAGAGAGGGCATCCTTGTCTAGTGCCAGATTTCAAAGGGAATGCTTCCAGTTTTCGCCCATTCAGTATGATATTGGCTGTTGACTTGTCGTAAATAGCTTTTATTATTTTGAGATACGTTCCGTCAATACCTAGTTTATTGAGGGTTTTTAGCATAAAGGGCTGTTGAATTTTGTTGAAGGCCTTCTCTGCATCAATTGAGATAATCATGTGGTTTTTGTCTTTTGTTCTGTTTATATGGTGAATTACATTTACAGACTTGCGTATATTGAACCAGCCTTGCATCCTCGGGCTGAATCCTACTTGATCATGGTGGATAAGCTTTTTGATGTGCTGTTGTAATCGGCTTGCCAGTATTTTATTGAAGATTTTTGCATCTATGTTCATCATGGATATTGGCCTGTAGTTTTCTTTTCTTGTTGAGTCTCTGCTGGGTTTTGGTATCAGGATGATGTTGGTCTCATAAAATGATTTGGGAAGGATTCCCTCTTTTTGGATTATATGGAATAGTTTCAGAAGGAATGGTACCAGCTCCTCTTTGTATGTCTGGTAGAATTTGGCTGTGAACTCATCTGGACCTGGGCTTTTTTTTGGGAGGTAGGCTCTTAATTGCTGCCTCCACTTCAGACCTTGTTATTGGTCTATTCAGGGTTTCGACTTCTTCCTGGTTTAGGCTTGGGAGGAGGCAACTGTCCAGGAATTTATCCATTTCTTCCAGGTTTTCTAGTTTATGTGCATAGAGTTGTTTGTAATAATCTTTGATGATGGTTTGAATTTCTGTGGAATCTGTGGTGATATCCCCTTTATCATTTTTTATTGCATCTATTTGGTTATTCTCTCTTTTCTTTTTTATTAATCTGGCTAGTGGTCTGTCTATTTTGTTGATCTTTTCAAAAAACCGGCTCCTGGATTTATTGATTTTTTGAAGGGTTTTTCATGTCTCTATCTCCTTCAATTCTGCTTTGATCTTAGTTATTTCTTGTCTTCTGCTAGGTTTTGAGTTTTTTTGATCTTGCTCCTCTAGCTCTTTCAATTTTGACGATAGGGTGTCAATTTTAGATCTCTCCTTTCTTCTCATGTGGGCACTTATTGCTATATATTTTCCTCTAGAGACTGCTTTAAATGTGTCCCAGAGATTCTGGTATGTGGTGTCTTCATTCTCATTGGTTTCGAAGAACATCTTTATTTCTGTCTTCATTTCATTGTTTATTCAGTCAACATTCAAGAGAAAGTTGTTCAGTTTCCATGAAGCTGTGTGGTTCTGGGTTGGTTTCTGAATTCTGAGTTCTAACTTGATTGCACTGTGGTCTGAGAGACTGTTTGTTATGATTTCCATTCTTTTGCATTTGCTGAGGAGTGATTTACTTCCAATTATGTGGTCAATTTTAGAGTAGGTGTGATGTGGTGCTGAGAAGAATGTATATTCTGTGGATTTGTGGTAGATAGTTCTGTAAATGTCTATTAGGTTTGCTTGGTCCAGGTCTGAGTTCAAGTCCTGGATATCCTTGTTAATTTTCTGTCTCGTTGATCTGTCTGATATTGACAATGGTGTGTTGAAGTCTCCCACTATTACTGTGTGGGAGTCTAAGTCTCTTTGTAAGTCATTAAGAACTTGCCTTATGTATCTGGGTGCTCCTGTATTGGGTGCATATATATTTAGGATCGTTAGCTCTTCTTGTTGCATTGATCCTTTTGCCATTATGTAATGTCCTTCTTTGTCTCTTTTGATCTTTGTTGCTTTAAAGTCTATTTTATCAGAGATGAGAATTGCCACTCCTGCTTTTTTTTGCTCTCCATTTGCTTGGTAAATCTTCCTCCATCCCTTTATTTTGAGCCTTTGTGTATCCTTGCATGTGAGATGGGTTTCCTGGATACAGCACACTGATGGGTTTTGGCTTTTTATCCAATTTGCCAGTCTGTGTCTTTTGATTGGGGCATTTAGTCCATTTATGTTTAGGGTTAATATTGTTATGTGTGAATTTGATCCTGCCATTTTGGTGCTAGCTGGCTGTTTTGCCTGTTGGTTGATGCAGATTCTTCATTGTGTTGATGCTCTTTACCATTTGGTGTGTTTTTGGAGTGGCTGGTACTGGTTGTTCTTTTCTATGTGTAGTGCCTCTTTCAGGAGCTCTTGTAAAGCCGGTCTGGTGGTGATGAAATCTCTGAGTACTTGCTTGTTCACAAAGGATTTTATTTTTCCTTCACTTATGAAGCTTAGTTTGGCTGGATATGAAATTCTGGGTTGAAAGTTCTTTTCTTTAAGGATGTTGAATATCGGACCCCACTCTCTTCTGGCTTGTAGGGTTTCTGCTCAGAGATCTGCTGTGAGTCTGATGGGCTTCCCTTTGTGGGTAACCCGACCTTTCTCTCTGGCTGCCCTTAGCATTTTCTCCTTCATTTCAACCCTGGTGAGTCTGACGATTATGTGCCTTGGGGTTGCTCTTCTAGAGGAATATCTTTGTGGTCTTCTCTGTATTTCCTGGACTTGAATATTGGCCTGCCTTGCTAGGTTGGGGAAGTTTTCCTGGATAATATCCTGAAGAGTATTTTCCAGCTTGGATTCATTCTCTTCGTCACATTCAGGTACACCTATCAAACGTAGATTAGGTCTTTTCACATAGTCCCATATTTCTTGTTGACTTTGTTCTTTCCTTTTTACCCTGTTTTCTCTAATCTTGCCTTCTCCTTTTATTTCATTGAGTTGATCTTCGACCTCTGATATCCTTTCTTCTGTTTGGTCAATTCGGCTGTTGAAACTTGTGCATGCTTCGCGAAGTTCTCGTGTTGTGTTTTTCAGCTCCATCAATTCACTTACATTCCTCTCTAAGTTGTCCATTCTCATTAGCATTTCGTCATATCTTTTTTCAAGGTTCTTAGTTTCTTTGCATTGGGTTAGAACATGTTCTTTTAGCTCACGGAAGTCTCTTATTACCCACTTTCTGAAGGCTGATTCTGTCATTTCATTACACTCATTCTCCATCCAGTCTTGTTCCCTTGCTGGTGAGGAGTTGTGATCCCTTGTAGGAGGAGAGGTGTTCTGTTTTCGGGTGTTTTCATCCTTTTTGCGCTGGTTTCTTCCCATCTTTGTGGATTTATCCACCTGCCAGCTTTGTAGTTGTTGACTTTCTGATTGGGTCTCTGAGTGGACGTTCTGTTGGTTGTTGATGAAGTTATTTCTGTTTCTTAGTTTTCCTTTTAACTGTCTGGCCTCTCTGTTGTAGGACTGCTGAGGTCGACTCCAGGCCCTGCTTGCCTGGAGATCACTTGCAGCAGCTGCCGAACAGTAAAGGTTGCTACCAGTTTCTTCTTCTGCTTTGTCCCAGAAGGATACCTGCCAAATGTCAGTCTGAGTTCTCCTTTATGAGGTGACTCTTTGGATATATGGGGGTCAGGAGCTGCTTGAGGAAACAGTCCTTTATATTAGCTCAGGTGCTGAGCTGTGAGCCCCGATGTTCATTCAGAGCTGCTGGGCTGGTAAATTTAAGTCTGCAGTAGCAGAACTCATAAACCCCCTTTTTTTTCCCCCAGGTGTTCTGTCCCAGGGAGTTAGGGCTTTATGAGTTTCCGCTGTACTTCTGCCTTTTTTTTTCTTCAGGGCTGCCGTGCCCACAGGGAGGCAGCCTAGTCACTCTCAGCCTGCAGAGGCTTCGCTGAGCTGCCCTGGGGTCCGCCCAGCTGCCGTGTGAACTTCCCTGCAGTCCTGTTTATATGGGGTAGTTAGAGCTGCTTCCGCAATGTTGGCCCGCCTCTGTAATCACGGACTTTCTCTGTAATGGTGGGTTGCCGCAGCAACGGTAGGCTGCCTCAGTGATGGTGGACGCCCCTCCCCCACAGAGCTGGACCATCCTGGGTTCAGCTGTGCTTGCTGTGAAACTCTCAACCCAGAGCATTTCCAATTGCTGTTTATTTGTTTTTGTTTTTGTTTTTGTGGGGGTGGGACCAGCCGGGCGTGATCTCCTGGCTCCCTGCCTCAGAGCCTTTTATTTTTTCATTGAACGGTCGGCCCTCTCCCAGGTGTCTTGGTCGCCTGTTGAATAGGCTCCAGGATCTGTGTGATTTCCCGTGTGGCGACCCACTGCGCCACTGAAACTGCGGCTCTGAGATTCGTGGCGCTTTTTTTGCCCGGGAATCTCCTGGCCTGGCTCCCTGTTTCAGTTCCCCTTGCTGGCTAAGTGGGAACACAGTCCCGTTTACTCTGCACTGGGAGCGGCTGCGCCGGGGCGCAGGCAAAACAGCCGCACCGGCCAAAACAGCCGTGCTGGCAACCTGTGGGGCTCCTCCGTCTGCGAATCTCCTGGTCTGTGGGCAATAAAAATCCATCTGTAAAGGCGGCGTCCACTCACCGTCTGCACTTTCACTCGAAGCTGCAATCTTGAGCTGGATCTAACCGGCCATCTTGGAACTCCAACATCATAGAATTTTAAAATGGGAATGCCTCTAAGAAAATTTTCTGTTTCAAGGCCGAGCATGGTGGCTCATGCCTGTAATCCCAGCACTTTCGGAGGCCAACTTGGACAGATCACCTGAGGCTAGGAATTCAAGAGCTGCCTGGCCAACATGTCGAAACCCCATTTCTATTAAAAATACCAAAATTAGAGGCTGGGTGCAGTGGCTCACGCCTGTAATCCCAGCATTTGGGGAGGCCAAGGTAGGTGAATCACTTGAGGCCAGGAGTTCAAGACCAGCCTGGCCAACAAGGTGAAACTCCGTCTCTACTAAAAATACAAAAATTCACTGGGCGTGTTGGCGCGTGACTGTAGTCCCAGCTACTTAGAAGGCTGAGGCAGGACAAGTGCTTGAACTTGGGAGGTGGAGGCAGCAGTGCGCCGAGATTGCATCACTGCACTCCAGCCTAAGTGACAGAATGAGAGTCTGTTTTTTTTTTTTTTTTAAATAAATAAATAAATAAAAATAAAAATACCAAAATTAGCCAGGTGTAGTAATGCCTGCCTGTAGTTCCAGGTACTTGGGAGGCTGAGGCATGAGAATCACTTGAGCCTGGGAGGCAGGTGTTGCGGTGAGCCAAGATCAGGCCACTGCACTCCAGCCTGGGTGACACAGAAAGACTCAAAAAAAAAATTTTTTTTTTTTTTTCAAAGTGAGGAAACTTAGGCCCTGAGAAGTTAGGTGATTTTAACAGCTATTTAGTGGAAGAGCTACGGCTGCAACTCAGGCTTTAAAAATTTTTTTCTGCAGGGGTGGGGTGGTGATGGTGGTGGTGGTGGTAGATATTTTCTTGTGTCCTACTACCATAATTATCTTTCTAAAATACAGGTATGATCATGTCATTCATCATTCACTGCAACAGATACTACATGCCACTAATCCTCCATCCCAACCTAAAATTTTTTTTTTTTTGGGATAGAGTCTCACCCTATCACCTAGGCTGGAGTGCAGTGGCGCAATCTTGGCTTGCTACGACCTCTGCCTCCTAGGTTCAAGCGTCAACCTCAGTCTCCCCAGTAGCTGGGATTACAGGCATGCGCCACCACACCTGGCTACTTTTTGTATTTTTAGTAGAGACGGGGTTTCACTATGTTGGCCAGGCTGGTCTTGAACGTCTGACCTTAGGTGATCCACCCACCTTGGCCTCCCAAAGTGCTGGGATTACAGGCATGAGCCACCACTTTCAGCCCCAACTTTTTTTTTTTTTTTTTATTAAGTCTCTGTTACTAAAGCTAGAGTGTAGTGATACAATCTTGGCTCACTGCAACCTCCACCTCTTGGGTTCAAGTTATTCTCCTGCCTCAGCCTCCCAGGTAGCTGGGACTACAGGCACGTGCCACCATGCCTGGTTAATTTTTGTATTTTTAGTAGAGATGGGGTTTCACTATGTTGGTCAGGCTGGTCTTGATCTCCTGACCTCGTGATCTGCCTGCCTCGGCCTCCCAAAGTGCTGGGATTACAGGTGTGAGCCACCGTGCCCGGCCTTTTTTGCCTTACTTTAAGCACTGGAGAGTAAAGGAATTGAGCCCAAACCTTCTTTGTGGTTACAGATCACAAAGTGACTAAGTTCTGGCCAATGAGAGGTAGGCAGAAGTTCTTGAGGAAGGCTTTATTTTCCAGAATAAAAAGGCAGGACACAGGAGGAGAAGGTGTTTTATCCTCCATTCTCTCCCCTTCTTCCTGGCTGGAATAAATGAGTCTTGGCAATGTGGCAGCCATTTTATGACAAAGACGATATAAGCTACATGCCAAGGATGGTGAAGTAAAAAGAAAGAGCTTGGGTTGGGGGCTGGGCACAGTGGCTCAGACCTGCAATTCCAGCACTTTGGGAGGCTGAGATGGGTGGATCACAAGGTCAGGAGTTCAAGACCAGCCTGGCCAAGATGGTTAAACCCCGTCTCTACTAACAATACAAAAAAATTAGCCAGGTGTGGTGGTGGGCGCCTGTAATCCCAGCTCCTCGGGAGGCTGAGACAGAGAACTGCTTGAACCCAGCGGAGGTTGCAGTGAGCCGAGATTATGCCATTGCACTCCAGCCTGGTGACAGAGTGAGACTCCATCTCAAAAACAAAAAAAAAGAGCTTGAGTCAATGATGACATTGTTGAGCTGCTTAGAGCTTTGTACTGCTTACTCCACCTCCTTTTACAATGTCCTAGACTTCCTATTACGTGAGATAAACTCTTACCTGTTTAAGCCTTTTACAAGCAGATACACTCAACATCTTAATGTCTCGCTGTCTCTTAGATAAAGTGTAGCTTTTTACAGCCAGGTTCCTGCTTGTATGTCTAAGATTAAATCTGGTCATTGCTACTCCTCCTTCCTATGCAATAGTACATTCTAGGTAATTCTAAACCCAAGAATACCTTTCACATATCTATGCCTTTGCCTTCACATCTCCATGTTCTCTCTGCCTGCAATTCCAACTCCTCGTTGTTTTTCAAAGCCCACTGTTTTCCAAATCCTTACAACTGGAATGTCCTCAGACTTTTAAAAGAACAATTTTATTGTTCTCAAAAATACATTTACTTTCAACACTCAAACAACACAGAAAAATGCATAAAAAAAGAAAATCACCCCAAATTCTACCATCTCAAAATAAATACATAAATATTGTTAAATTATAGAATATCATTTTTACATGCCTCTCTCTTTCTCTCTCTCAGAAAAATGAATATCTAGAAATCATTTTACATGGGAATCTTATTATACAAGCTAATTTTAAGTATAATCAATTGAATTAAGGTATACTTGAATTTAACAAAATTAGAAGAGACTGAATTAAAACGATTGCATAGGCTGGGCGTGATGGCTCACGCCTGTAATCCCAGCACTTTGGGAGGTCCAGTGGGTGGATTACTTGAGGTCAGGAGTTTGAGACCAGCCTGGCCAACAGGGTAAAACTCTGTGTCTACTAAAAATAGAAAAACTAGCCAGACATGATGGCATGTGCCTATAATCCCAGCTGGTCAGGAGGCTGAGGCAAGAGAATTGCTTGAACCTGGGAGGCAGAGGTTGCAGTGAGCTGAGATCATGCCACTGCACTCCAGCCTGGGCAACAAAGTGAGACTCTGTCACACACAGAAAAGTAAAAATAAAACAATTGCTTAATTTTAGTTGTAATTTCTTCACCAAAAGAGTTATCTGTTCCTGAAAGATCCTCTTAAGCTAAAAAAAATTATTAAAGTCTTTACAAGACTGAAGTTACTTTAGTTCTTTTGTCTATATATTTTAAGCAATATTATTAACTATCTACTCTGAAAGATAAGGAAATTAGTATGCATATGTTTTTCCTGTTCCTAGATTTTTCTAATTACATTATTTTTACATTGCAAATGTTTATAACATTTACATCCGTCCTTTAACCATTTTGATAATTTCACCTCAGTTGTTTATTTAAATGGATTAAATATAAAAGTAATGTTTTAATGTCAGGGCAAAACTGTGTGGAAAATATGGATTATTGAAAAATATTTGGGAGTAACTAGATAGCTTAACTGGGGGGAAAAAGGGTAGATTTTTTACCTCACTCCTTATAACAAATTTTTGCATAACTCTTCCCACCAGCATAAAGAATGTCAAAATAGAAATAGGAAAAAATAAAATCCAAGATCTACTATAAATTAAAAAGGAAATAGAAATGGCTTTTCAACATGAGAGAGATGTTCAACATCTCCCATAATGAGAAATACTAATTAAAACTATAGTGAGAAAAGTTTTCACTGATTTGACTAACAAAGTTCAAAAAGTATCAGTCTTCCTATTTTCATAGTGGGACTATAAACTGGTACAAGTGTTTTGAAGGACAAATGGGCAATATATATCTCAATTTAAAATCCACATTGATGAGCAATTCCACTTCCAGGAATTTATTGTTTAGATGTTTTTATACAGGTACAAAATGACATATACACAAGGATATTCACTGCAGCACAGTCTGTAATAGCAAAAGATTGGAAACATCCTAAATGGGTTGGTTAAACAAATTATGGTCCATCTGAGAATATTATGGAGCCATTAAAAAGAATGAGGTAGCTTTGCATGTAGTAATACAAAACAATATCCTAAGCACACTGTAAAGTAAAAAGAAAAATCAGGGCGGAATGGATTTTATGGTTTTCTGCCATTTGTGCAAAAATAAAAACAATATTTACTTTTATATGCATAAAATATCTCTAGAAGGAGAGGCACAAAATAGGTGCAATGGTTGCTAGTGAGGTGCCCGGAATGGAAGGGAGATTTATTTTTCATGTTCTACCTTCTCTTCTTATTTTTTGAGATGGAATCTCGCTCTGTTGCACAGGCTGGAGTGCAGGAGGATGATCTTGGCTCACTGCAACCTCCCAGGTTCAAGCAATTCTCCTGCTCAGTCTCCCGAGTAGCTGGGACTATAGGTGTGAACCACTACACCTGACTCATATTTGTATTTTTAGTAGAAATGGGGTTTCCCCATGTTGGCCAGGCTGGATTACAGCCGTGAGCCACTAAGCCCGGATTTTTTTTTTTTGAGACAGTTTCACCCCAGTCACTCAGGCTGGAGTGCAATGGAAGGATCTCAGCTCACTGCAACCTCTGCCTCTCAGGCTCAAGCGATTCTCCTGCCTCAGCCTCTCAAGTAGCTGGGACTACAGGCGCATGTGACTGCACCTGGCTAACTTGTATTTTTTTGTAGAGATGGGGGTTTCATCATGTTGTCCAGGCTGGTCTTAAACACCTAGGCTCAAGTGATCTGCCTGCCTCGGCCTCCCAAAGTGCTGAGATCACAGGTATGAGGCACCGTGCTCAGCCTCATGTTCTACCTTCTACTATATTTTTATAGTATAGTTCTACCTTCTACTATATTTTTCCTTTTGGAAATTTGTATGACCTATTCCAAATGAAGAACATACAGCTTATTTAGCCATGCAAAATAAATACATTTTTTTGGGGGGGGCTCTTTAAATTCAATGTTTACCTCCAGCCCTTTTACCAGTTTCTCCAGTCCCTCATTCATTCTTCCTGCCTGCCTTTCTCCCTCTTTTTCTTCTTTTTGCTTCATCTCTAGATTGGCAGGATTCTGTTACTGAGCAATTTTTAAAAGGAAAGCTCCGAAAGGCTGCATTGCCTAAATTTGTGGGGCTTGAAGATGTCAGCTGCCTTTATAAATTAAGAACACCTTGGCTGACTCACAATTCTTGGCTTATGTTTTCTTTCCCTGAGAACTCGGCAAACATTGTTCTATTGTTTTCTGTCTTTGACTGTTCCTGAAGAGGTAGGTCTGGAGCCAGCTGTTTTTTCCACCCTAAAACAAACTTTTCAGTCTGTTTGTATGAATCTTTCAGGGACTTCACCAGGGACATGATTTATTGATCAACAAAGATCAGTTTCATGGCCCCCACTCTTCAGGGATCTGCTTAAACATCACCTTGAACGGCCTTCTCCTTACCTAAAACAGCAGCACCTGTCAATCTTGATGCTTGTCTAATTTATTTTTCTGCACAATACTTACCATCAACTGGCATTATAACATATATTTCTTTCTTTTTTTTTTTGTGAGATGGAGTCTTGCTCTGTCACCTAGGCAGGAGTGCAGTGCCGTGATCTTGGCTCACTGCAACCTCCACCTCCCGGGTTCAAGCGATTCTCCTGCCTCAGCCTTGAGAGTAGCTGGGATTACAGGCATCTGCCACCATGCCTGGCTAATTTTTGTATTTTTAGTAGAGACGGGGTTTCACCATGTTGGTCAGGATGGTCTCGAACTCCTGACCTTGTGATCCACTTGCCTCAGCCTCCCAAAGTGCTGGGATTATAGGCATGAGCCACTGCACCCAGCCTATTTATTTATTTTCTTACTACTTCTTGTAAGTTTCACAAAGGCAGGGACTATGGTTTTTACTGTGTACTACTGTATTCTTGTGCTTAGAATAGTGCTTGACATCCAGTAGACAATCAGTAAATATTTGTTCGATAAATAATTAGCCCATTTGATTTGGTCCATTAAATAAAGGCCAAATCAAATAAAAGAAAGATCCAGACATTTATTTCCAGAAAAGTTTTCTTCAGGGATATCTTTAAATATCTTCTCTCCATGTGTTTTGTTTTCTTTTTCAGGAATAATAGGTTGGCATATATTAGATCTCCTAGGTCTTCCAAATGTATCATTTTCTTTAGACTCATCTTTAGAACTTTTATTTTTTGCACTTAACTTTATTTACTTAAGCTTATTCACCATTGGAAACATCCTAAATGGGTTGGTTTACTATAAGTTCATTGCTTATGATTTTTTTAACTGTTATGTTTTTTCTCTTCCATTTCTTTCTTTACCTCTACCCATTTGCTTTTTAAATTTTTTTGTTGTCTGTAACCCTTAACTTTAACAAAGCCCAAATTTATTCACTTAACTTCCATTTTTTGTTTAAACTGATGGCGTTTTCACTCTGGTGCCCAGGCTGGAGTGCAGTGGCACAGTCATACCTCACTATAACCTCAAAATCCTGGGCACATGTGATCCTCTTGCCTCAGCCTGCTGAAATCCTGAGATTTTAGGCACGAGCCACCATACCCAGCTCCACATTTTTTCCCCTTTTATGGTAGTAATTTTTATGTCCTTGTTTTTTGTTTGTTTTTAAGATCTTGGTCAACTTCAAAGTAATAAAGATACTATTCTGTGTTTCTAGTGTTTTGTTCTGATTGCCATTTTCCCCTAAGGAAACATGAAATTGTTGCTAAGGTATACAAAGTAGTTCATGTTTAAAACATGTAAGGGCTCCACAACAAAGGAGAACAAGATCAAGCCCTTTGTCCTGTTGCTTCTCTTCTTACCATCCTCCTGTGGCCGACTGCTCACAGGAAAGAAAAAACTTACTTGTCACCTAGTCAAGGTGTTCTTCAATTATAAAGGCAGACACATTTAAGCTTTACAAATTGAGGCAATACAACTCTTCTGAGCTTTTCTTAACAAGCAAACAAAACTGCTCCACAACAAAAGCCAGCCATTCTACAGAAGGAAGAAACAAAAAGGGTTGAAAAACATACATGCAAAAAAGGATTAAAGAAATCTGGACCATCGTGTGCCAAATAAAAGAAAACACTTCTACTGTAAAAGATTTCTACATACTACACTGATATCGATGCAACACACTGCCTATGTATAAAGTCTACAGTAAAATATTACATGAAAAGAGATGCTCAGAAATGTGATAGTTAAATCAAATAAATGTGGTTAACATGATACTCTTATCACTAACATGTCATAATACTATGTAAATGTCTACTCTATATAGTTATCATATACCTTCACTGCCTGAGGATTTGGCAACAACCTAACTGAAAATCCCAGAGCTGATGTTTGAACCACCGGCCAGCTCTGTCCTGAGGCCACTGGATTAATATTTTTGCAGATGTTAGGCCCAGGAACATCACAATGATGACTCGAGTAAGGAGGAGAAATATTTGTCATAAGGCAAAAAAGGAACAGGGAGGGAGGGGAAAAATGGAAAAGATAGGGCCAAAACTATCCACAGGGAATGCATAGCACATACATTGCAATAATCTTGCTATTTCTATGCCTAGCTACTTATCTCTGGATAAATGACAAGGCAGCACGTTCTAAACTACTTTGTCATGATGAGCTGCCACAGGAATGATTTACTATATTCCACTATAACATGACTTTAAATCCCCCTCCTCAAATATAAATTTGAAAAATTACCCTTAATAGTTCTGCTGATGTTGGCCTTTCCTGAGGTATTTTCTGCAAGCAGTAATCAACAAATCTCCTAAAGGATTCTGTCCTGTGTGTGCAAATACACAAAAGAAAATAAACTCAAGGTCTGTAGAGCACATTGATTACTTAAAACAATTTTCATTAAAGGGAAAATTTTGCATTTTAGGAGATTTTAAAAAATAAGACACTTCAGAATATCAGGAGAACTGGACCATTTTCAAGTTATGATATCTAAAATTAATTCTTTTGAATGAGTGAGGACACAGTTTCAAGTTAATCAACATATAAAAATATCTTAATATATAAGTAAGGTCAAATCATAATATATATCAGAAAACAAAAATACTATGTTTATATAAAATAGTTTTATATGGCTGGGCACGTGGGGCTCACGCCTGTAATCCCAGCACTTTGGGAGGCCAGGCAGGCGGATCACCTGAGGTCGGGAGTTTGAGACCAGCCTGACCAACATGGGGAAACCCCATCTCTACTAAAAATACAAAATTAGCTGGGTGTGGTGGTATGCCTATAATTCCAGGTACTCAGGAGGCTGAGGCAGGAGAAACGCTTGAACCCAGGAGGCGGAGGTTGTGGTGAGCCAAGTTTGCACCATTGCACTCCAGCCTGGGCGACAAGAGCAAAACTCCATCTCAAAAAAAGTTTTATATACATTTTTCTCTTCAAAGACAACAATTCACATAGTCTCAACTCTATATTCTTAATTACCAATTGTTAACTCCTCTACTACCCACAATCTAAAACGAAGTAGTTAAATTTGAAGCACAAGGGATGGATAACCTAAGAATAGGCTTCCTGAATAAAAATACTTCCTATCTTAAAAGTTCAATTTTACCTACTCTTCTTTAATATTACCCCTTTTAAGATAACTCTTGTAGCCCAAATAGTTATAAAAGTGTCATAATTTTCAGCAAGGAACAATGTTTCTGAATAGATAGTATATGTTCTGTCTCAACACATTTAAGTACACATGTAATTTGAAAAAAAAAAAGACAACTGGAAAAATAATGATGTCATAGAGGACCCCTTATCTCTGCAGAAAAGTGATATCAGCTGAGATGATCAATGCAAGACCATCAGGACTTGGGAGAGCAGAATTGTTAGGAGGGTAGCAGGGCATGTTCCCCGCAGGATTTCAGTTACTAGACACATTAAGAACACAGTGGAAGCCATGGTGAAGGCAGAAATAAGTAAATCTATATGTGTGGGCATGTACAGACAGCAGATGCTTGTGAGGCATCAGTGTCACTTACAACAACATACAGTGAAGGAATGAAATGCTTTCTAGGTCAGATATTAAAATGTAATTTAATAAAAATGCCAAATACATATGGTGATTTTCCTAGAGATTTAAAATGATAGCAGAGTCTTACCATTCATTAGACTGTAACGTTGGGGAGTCATTCTGGGCAATGTGATATAAGGCACTCATTGCATTCATATTGAAAAGTGGGGGCTTCCGTTCCGCTGGAAGAGGAAAGAAACACGATAAAGCAGTTCTTGAAGGAAATCAGGCAGACACAAATAAGAAACTATAAGCAAAGCTTTGCTGCTAGATCAATAGCTCATTACTGTCATCGTGCCACATAATCCACTTATTTTAATCTCTAAGGTTGGCCCAAGATAGCCATTCAGAAGAAGCTGTCAGACATTAAATGTACATTGGCAAATATGCTAACAGAACCCATTTCAAAAGAGTGAATAGAAATTTTTTTTTTCACATATCTTTAAAAAAAAGTGGCTTTCACATATTTTCCCACAATAGGTGTGAAAATCTTTGCATGTGCGTTTTAGCTTAAAAATATATATTCTCTCCTTGAAGTCTGAGTATTTGGTGAAAAAGAAAAAGAAAAAAATTAATATTCGCTTAAAAAATTCAGAAAGCAAAGTAGAATAAGAAAAAAAGATTACTATAAAATGCAACATCTTAAACATCATTAACAGAGTATGGGAGACAAGCCAATTCTATTCAGTAAATACTGTTTGATGGCTCATTCAGGTCAAATAATTGCCAGGGGTGATGGCAGAAAGAGAAATGGAAGGGAGGAAGAGGAGTATAAATTATAAAGAAAGTCTGGTCTATCTCATTCTAAAGAGAAATTCAGTGAGTAAGGCATATATTTTTAATTTATTTATTTTTTGAGATGGGGACTTGCTCTGTTGCCCAGACTGGAGCGTAGTGGCACAATCATAGCTCACAATAGCCTTGACCTTCTAGGCTCACGACCTCAGCCTCTTGAGTAGCTGAGACTACAGGTGTGCGCCACCATGCCGGGCTAGTTTAAACAACTGTTTTTGTGCAGAGGCTGGGCGCAGTGGCTCACACTTGTAATCCCAACACTTTGGGAGGCCGAGGTAGGTGGATCACCTGAGGTCAGGAGTTCGAGACCAGCCTGGCCAACATGGTGAAACTTGTCTCTAATAAAAATACAAAATTAGCTGGGCATGTTGGTGCAAGTCTGTAGTCCCAGCTACTTGGGAAGTTGAGGCAGGAGAATCGCTTGAACCCAGGAAGTGGAGGTTGCAGTGGGCTGAGATGGCACCCCTGCACTCTAGCCTGGGTGACAGAGTGAGACCCCATCTTGAACCAGGCTGGTCTTGAACTCCTGGGCTCAAGCTGTCCTCCTGCCTCAGCCTCCCAAAGTGCTGGGATTATAGGCATGAGGCACTGTATGTGGCCAGGTATTTCTTAGTAGAGGATATACTCCTTCCCAGCCCACCATAGTCTCTTTATTGGAACTCCTCCAGCTCTCCCTTGGCATACTGGTCATTTGGCATGTGCTCACCTATTATATCTACATAATCATACAAATCTTTTCTCTCAAAAGAAATCATATGCTCTAAGAGAGCAAGATCTTACAACTCAAATATTCTTTTTCTTTTACTTATTCCCCCAGAATTTGTAATGAAATGCCATTCACATATTACGGGCTCCATTTGTGGATCAAAGGAAAGAAACAGGCTCTAGTTCTGAGTACAGTTAATTTTATGCTATTTATTAGTTGTTATGGCATAGAAGATAAATCCCTATCTCTTTCTACTGTGCTTATCCTAATGGATTTTTTAAATAGTCCCACTTTCTAATTCATAATCAGATCTCTAGTTTTATTAGAGCACCTTAGTTTTTAAGTAAAGGCTCTTCTATTAACCACTTCTAAAATGACAAATTGGGCTTATTCTATGCAGTTCTAAGAAAGAGAACAAGGCTAAGAAGTGAAGTTACGGAAAAGACATTTTCACTCATAGAAGGAAGAATTTGTGCGCAGCCAGAGTAGTTAAAAAAACAAAACAAAAAACCAGAATGAGCAAGACTGAAAAAGCAGTAAAAAAAAACAAAACAAAAAACCAGAATGAACAAGACTGAAAAAGCAGTAAACTTTAAGTTATTTGTAGCACTTAAGCAGAGGACAACTCTACCTATTCATTTGTTGTATTTTGGAGGGGCATCTTATAGTCTTGACTAAGTGATTTTTGTACCTCTGAAACATAGTATTCTAGGCCAGGCATGATGGTTCATGCCTACAATCTTAGCACTTTGGGAGACTGAGGCCGGTGGATCACCTGAAGTCAGGAGTTCAAGACCAGCCTGGCCAACATGGTGAAACTCCGTCTTGAATAAAAATACAAAAGTTAGCCAGGCATGGTGGCACGCACCTGTAATCCCAGCTACTCAGGAGGCTGAGGCAGGAGAATCACTTGATCCTGGGAGGCAGAGGTTGCAGTGATCTGAGATCATGCAACTATACTCCAGCCTGGGTGACAGAGCAAGACTTCATCTCAAAAAAAATTCAAAACCAATTTGAGTGTGCTTCACTCAAAGAACCAAGCTCCGGGTTCTCCACAAATGTTGCTTTCTTGGTCTAGACACCCCTCTCCCTTTTGCTCACTAAACTTTCTCTGTGTGTGTGTGTGTGTGTGTGTGTGTGTGTGTGTGTGTCTCAGGGTCTTGCTTTGTTGTCCAGGCTGGAGTGCAGTGGCGTGATCAGCTCACTGTAACCTCAAACTCCTGGGCTCAAATCTCAAATGATCCTCCTCTCTCAGCCTCCCAAAGTGCTGTCTAATTCTTGACAGGTCTTATCTCAAATATAATTTCATTTTTACATTAATTTAATAAGTATTTATTCAGAGTTTATTATATGTTTATAATCACTTCCTCAGGGAAACCTTCCCTGACCTCTCAGACTAGGTCTCCTATTAGATTTTGTCACTGCAAATTATATTTTCTCCTTTCTTCCATATATCACAACTCCAATTGTTTGTATAATTTTTTTTTTTTTTTTGAGACAGGGTCTCTTTCTGTTACCCAGGCTGGAGTGCATCTCAGCTCACTGCAGCCTCTATCTCCTGGGCTCAGGTGATGTTCCCACTTCTGCCTTCTGAGTAGCCGGGATTATAGGCATGTGTCATCAAGTCCAACTAATTTTTTTTTTTTGGTAGAGATAGGGTTTTGCCATGTTGCGTAGGCTGGTTTCAAACTCCTGGGCTCAAGTGATCTGTCCACCCCAACCTCCCAAAGTGCTGGGATTATAGGCATAAGCCACTGTGCCCAGCCTATTTGCATTATTCTTTATTTTCTTCCTTCCTTCCTTTTTTCCTCCCTCCACCCCTCCCTTTCTCCCTTCCTCCCTCCCTCCCTCCTTCCTTCCTTTCCTTTCCTCTCCCTCCATTCCCTTCCTTCCTTCCTCTCTCTCTCTCTCTCGTTCAAGCCATCCTTCTACCTCAGCCTCCCTAGTAGCTGGGACTACAGGCACACATCACCATGCTTGGCCTATTTTTTAAAGGTTTTTGTAGAGATGAGGTCTCATTATATTGCCCAAGCTGGTCTCAAACTCCCAGGCTCAAGTGATCCTCCCATCTTAGCCTCCCAAAGTGCTGAGATTAGAGGCAAGAGTCACTGTGCCCAGCCTAATTATTTAGTATGTGTCCTCTTCGCCAAACTTCATGAGGGCAGGGGCAATGTCTACTATGTTCATCTCTGCATTCTCAGTGCTGAGAATAGCACCTGGTACACAGTAGGTGCCCCCAAATACTTTTAAATAAACAAATGGAGATGAGGCAAATTAAAGCACAGAATAAACTGTCAACAATGATGGAGAAGACTAAGACCTGGGGCTCATGACTGCTTCACTCATTATTAGAAGGAATAGAACCCTCCCACTTACTGGTAAAACATTAAAAAAAAAATCCAAGCTTCTCAGAAGAACACTGAGTTGCAAAGGTGAAACATCAAAACAGCAGGGAAAGGAGACTAAGGAAAGAAAAAAACAAATTTAAAAAGAAAAGGATGAAAGAATAAAAACAAAAACAAAACTCAATGCAATAAAAGGCAGAGATTGGATTTGAAGCAGGAATGAGAAGGCCTGTAAGTAGCAAGCATTCTGCCCATGAACAAGCAGGAAAAATGGCTGACCATGTGATGGTAGAAGAAATAACTCTAATAGAGAAACACATGGCTAAAGGTACTCTACTCATAGGACAGCTCTACGGTCTGGGAAGCATTCTCTGAGTATTAGCTTCAAGTGATCTCATCTATGTTAAAGTCTTTGCTAGATGTAATACATAAATCTTCTGAGCAATGGTGACAAGGCTCACTGCTGAGCCAGAATACTACAGAGCAAGGGCTGGCAAACTATTGGCCATGGTCTAAATTCAGCTCTCAGCCTGCTTTTGTAAGTTTACTGGAACACAGCCATGCTTGTTCATTAACGTATTGTCTATGATTGCTTTCATGCTCCAATGGCAAAGTTGAGTAGTTATGACAGACACTGAATGGCCTCCGAAGCCTAAAATGCTTATTATCTGTTCCTTCACAGAAAGTTTGTCAGTACTTATTGTAGAATATAGTAGTTTGTTTTTTGTTTTATCTTTTTTTTTTGAGACAGAGTCTCCTCTGTCGCCCAGGCTAAAGTGCAGTGGCATGATCTGGGCTCACTGCAACACCTGCCTCCCAGGTCCAAGAGATTCTCTTGCCTCAGCCTCCCAAGTAGCTGGGATTACAGGTGCTTGCCACCGTGCCTAGCTAATTTTTGTATTTTTAGTGGAGACGGAGTTTCTCCATGTTGGCAAGGCTGATCTCAAACTCCTGACCTTCGGTGATCCACCCACCTCAGCCTCCCAAAGTGCTGGGATTACAGGTGTGAGCCATAGCGCCCAGCCAAATATAGTAGTTTGAATAGAGCTTCTTCTACATATGCAGCAGAACAGGAATTAGGAGTGCTTTTGAAGTCACCTTGTGATATGAAATACATATATTCTTAAATGAAAGGAAAAAGGTAGAAGCATAAAAATGCTGAGCTAACTACATTAAAAGAAGAAAACAGTAGTTTTCCTTTAACTTAGAGACAATGATCAAGTCTTTGTGTATGATCTATCTCTGTTATGTAAGATCAAGGTTCAGGAAGGTCAGTTCAATCAAGTTTCTGGATATTGCTCTGCTTGGTAAAGATTATACTAAATTAGAGTACCTACATGTATGTTTATTGCAGCCCAATTCACAATTGGAAAGATATGGAATTAAGTGTCCACTGACCAATAAGTAAATAAAGAAAATGTGGTATATGTACACCATGGAGTACTACTCCTACAGAAAAAGTAACGAAATAATGTCTTTTGGAGTAACTTGAATGAGCTGGAGGCCATTATTCTAAGAGAAGTCAAGATTGGAAAACCAAACACCATTATGTTCTCACTTATAAGTGGAGCTAAGCTATGAATATGCAAAGGCATTCTGAGTAATATAATGGAATTTGGAGACTCAGAAGAGGAAGGGTAGGAGGAGGTGTGAAATAAGAGACTATGTATTGGGTAAAATGTACACTACTTAGGTGACAGGTGCACTATATAATTCATCCATGTAACCAGAAACCACCTGCACTCCAAAAGCTATTGAAACAAAAAAATTTAAAAAACAAAATAAAATAAATCAGAGTGTCTACTGGGTTTAATTTTACTAAGGAAAATCAAAGAATATGCCTACCTTTAGATAAACACAACCTGAAAAGGCATAGGTTTCTTCTTCTTTTTTTTTTTTGAGACAGTCTCACTTTGTCACCCAGGCTGGAGTGCAGTGGTACAGTCTTGGCTCACTGCAACCTCTGCCTCCTGAGTTCAAGCAATTCTCCTGCCTCAGCCTCTCAAGTAGCTGCGACTACAGGTGTGTGCCACCACACCTGACTAATTTTTGTATTTTTAATAGAGACAGGGTTTTGCCATGTTGGTCAGGCTGCTGTAGAACTCCTGACCTCAAGTGATCTGCCCACTTTGGTCTCCTATAGTGCTGGAATTACAAGCGTGAGCCACCATGCCCAGCCCATAAGGTTTCTTATGAACAAATATGGTTGACAACCATAATAACTAATGATAACAAAATAATTGGTACCATTTATTGAATTCCTACTATATGTTAGGCACTCACTGCCTTGGGCATGTTATATATGAGATTCATAATTCTCACAATAGCTTGGCAAGATAGGTATTATTTTTCCAATTTCCCAACTGAAGAAACTGAGGTTCAGCTGGGCTAAATAATGAAACCAAGTCACACAGTGTTTACACTGAAATTTCAACCCAATCCTATAAGACTCAAGGCCTGTGTTCTTTCTACTAGGCCATGGTACCTCTTCAATAACTCTGTACATGTTAAGATAAATAGTACTAGTATTTCAAAATGAAAAGAAAAAGCTTTAAAAGACTAACTATTACCCCTTGTTCCCAAAAATGATCACAGTATTCATTTATTAACAGATAAACTGTAAGGGGCTAATGTAGAAGAAGAAAATTCCAGGCAGAGAAACTATAACATTTATGTTTGTGTTTTGTTTTTTCATAGAGAACTTATTTCTGGACACAATCAATTCCCTGAAAAATGTCGATGGACTGCCAGTTTCTACCATAACTTTTGCTGGTGAACTAAATGCCTGTAGTTTAAACAGAAGAGAACCAAGATTAACTTTTCTTAAATATAATCCTGAAAATTAAAGTATTTGATGACTGTACAATTTCAACCTCCAAGAGTTTTAACTAATTCTTTTAACAGGAGATCAATTTAGTAAAAGATAATTTCTGAAAAACAGGCTTAACCACTTAGGAGTGGTAGCGTTTGATCTTTTGGAAAGAGGGACAGTGCCAGTAACATTATCATCATCCTGCTTTCTGATGCCATCTCAGCAATTCAACTTCTAGATTAGGGTGTTTTTAAAAAATATACACTATCATAGAAGAGATAGATACCATAAAAAAAGGGATAATAAGCTATTATGTAAGAGATAGATACCTTAACAAAAGACAGGACTATCCACAACTTTCCATGTAATTTCGATATTAAAAGTACAACTTAGGCCAGGTGCGGTGGCTCACGCCTGTAATCTCAGCAGTTTGGGAGGCCGAGGCAGGTGGATCACCAGACGTCAGAAGGTGGAGACCAGCCTGGCTAACATGATGGAACTCCATCTCTACTGAAAATACAAAAATTAGCTGGGTGTGGTGGTGGGTGCCTGTAATCCCAGCTACTAGGGAGACTGAGGCAGGAGAATCGCTTCAGTCTAGGAGGCGGAGGTTGCAGTGAGTCGAGATTGCACCACTGCACTCCAGCCTGGGCGACAAGAGTAAGACTCCATCTCAAAAAAAAAAAAAAAAAAAAGTACAGCTTAAAAGTATACTACTTGTATTAATGGCTACAATTTCATTATACCCCAAACATACGAAAAAATAGAAAAATCATTCCTTAGGGTGTATCTAAAACAGTTTAACCTTCGTCTTGAATGTTAAAAAAAAAAAAACCTTCTATTACTTGTTCATTAACAATATTAATGCTAGGGAGATGAAAATGTATAGTAAGGCTGTCAAAGAGGTACTTGTATGACTTATTACATTATAGATATAACAATTTTTAAGTAACCGTTGATGCTGAGAAGTTAAATGTCCTTGGTAATAATTTTATTTTGTGAATATTTACTGAGCATCTACTATCACATTTCTTTGAATCTGAGATGTCATTGACAGTAAGGTGTACTACTATTTAATATTCACCACTATTTTATAATATGTATAACATAGAAAAAATGCTGCCAATTATAAGAGGCTGTTGCCTATAAAATACTTCCTACTTTAAAAAACTTATTTCCAGCCAGGCGCGGTGGCTCACATCTGTAATCCCAGCACTTTGGGAGGCTGAGGTGGGCAGATCACCTAAGGTCGGGAGTTCAAGACCAGCCTGACCAACATGGGGAAACCCTGTCTCTACTAAAAAAATACAAAATAGCCAGGTGTGGTGGCACATGCCTGTAATTCCAGCTACTTGGGAGGCTGAGGCAGGAGAATCGCTTGAACCCGGGAAGTGGAGGTTGTGGAGAGCCAGGATTGCACCATTGCACTACAGCCTGGGCAACAAGAGCGAAACTCCCCTCCAAAAAAATTTATGTCCTTGTTTTTGACAAAACTGTATGTATTTAAGGTGTACACTGTGATGTTTTGATGTTCATATATATTGTGAAGTGATAATCACAATTAACCTGTCCATCACCTCATATAGTTACTATTTTTTGTTGTTGTGAGAACATTAAACATCATTTACTCTTTCAGCAATTTCAAGTTTCAGTGCATTTTACCATGTTGCCTCCTAGTGTTAAAGAGATGTTAAAATGGGCTGGGCACAGTGGCTTGAGCCTGTAATACCAGCACTTTGGGAGGCCGAGGTGGGTGGATCATTTGAGGTCAGGAGTTTGAGATAAGCTGATCAACATGGTGAAACTCCATCTCTACTGAAAATACAAAAATTAGCCAGGCGTGGTGGCAGGTGCCTTTAGTCCCAACTATTCGAGAGGCTGAGGTAAGAGAATCGCTTGAACCCGGGAGGCAGAGGTTGCAGTGGGCTGAGATTGCACCACTGCACTCCAGCCTGGGCAACGGAGCAAGACTCCATTCTCAAAAAAAAGAGAGATGTTAAAATGTAGATTAAAAATCTGGATGAAATGCCCTATAACCCAGGATTATTATGATAATGCTTAACATTTGCTGAGCACATGCTATATACATGCAATAAGCAGCACTTTAAATCGATATTTTCATCTAATCCAATTACCACATGGCAGAAAATCTTATTATATTAATTTTACATAGTTGAGGCCAGGTATGGTGGCTCACCCTTGTAATCTGAGCACTTTGGGAGGCAGAGGCAGGTGGTGTACTTGAACCCAGGAGTTCAAGACCAGCCTGGACAATGTGGCGAAACCCTGTCTCTACTAAAAATACAAAAATTACTGGGCATGATGGCCCATGTCTGAATTCCAGTGACTTGGAAGGCTGAGGCACAAGAATCTCTTGAACCTGGAAGGCGGAGGTTGCAGTGAGCCAAGATTGTGGCACTGCACTCCAGCCTGGGTGACAGACTGAGATTCTCTCTCAAAAAAAAAAAAAAAGAAAGAAAAGAAAAAAGAAAAAGAAAAAGAAAAAAGAAAAAAAAAAGGCAGGCATAGTGGCTCACACCAGTAATCCTAGTGCTTTGGGAGGTTGAGGCTGAGGCAGGTGGATCATGAGGTCAAGAGATGGAGACCATCCTGGCCAAGATGGTGAAACCCTGTCTCTACTAAAAATACAAAAATTTAGCTGGGCGTGGTCTCGTGTGACTGTAGTCCCAGCTACTCAGGAGGCCGAGGTCAGAGAATTGCTTGAACCCTTGAGGTGAAGGTTGCAGTGAGCCAAGATTGGGCCACTGTGCTTCAGCCCGGCAACAGAGTGTGACTCTATCTCAAAAAAAAAAAAAAAAAAAAAAAAAAAATTTTACAGACTTGGAGATAATTTGACCAAAGTCAGACAACTACAAAATGGCAGAAGCAGAATAAGAACTGAAGTTTATCTGACTACAAAGTCTATGCTCTTTAGCACAATTTGATACTATCACCTATCAATTTGCAGAAATAGCTGTTTTAGAGAATCAGACAATTTGGGAGAAGGCTACTTTGTCCTTTAATTCAGTAAATCATTTCTTTATAAAATGCAATCAAAGTTAGGCTGATATAGAGAGCATGTAGTTATACGTATTTCAATTCATTTTTATAAGAATGTAAAATCAGAAAGCACATATAAGGGGCTGTCTTAAGAGAGGAAGTACTAAGGTATATCCTGGGATCTGTACCTGTGTCCACTGTCAATTACTGTTGACATTTGAGTCATTTACATCTACACGGTACAAAATCTGATGTGCTGATGATCTTGAATCATCATAAAAGGGTATATGTAGTTTGTTTCATTGAAGAAGATTGGAAAGGGTAGAATCCATGTCACATTTCAGAAAGATTTTGGTAAGAAAAAATCTTGTTAAAACCATGAGCAGGCACTAACTGTAAAGTTCAATGCAGGTGGCACATTCTCTTAAAGGGTCGTAACTGAGGAGTTGCTACTATGGTCTCAGTGTTATAAATAAAATTTGGTTTATTTTAATAAAATATCACTTATTTTATATTTTACTTATAAAATACGATCATAGTAGCAACTCCTCGGTTATGACCCTTTAGAGGTACTACGACCTCTAAAAGTAGCATAATTTTACATGGCCTAAAATATAAGTTACAAAAACCAAAAAATAATCCTATACATGAATACAATTAGCTCTTACTGAGCACTTGCTATATGCCAGGCACTATGTTAGTTAAATACTTTACCTAAGTTATCTTATTGAAGCCTGTAGAAATCTATGATATATGCATTGTTATTTTTACTTAGATGAGAAACTGAGGATTAGGGAAGTTAACAAAATCATCTGATTTCACACAGCCAGAATCAACATGTTACATAGCTCTAGGAGGTATCATTTGCATCCTAGACTATGTGATTGCCTGATGGAATTATGTTGCAGCCATACACAGTTGTCCTGCCAGCTAAGTGCTGGTAAAGCCAAGATTCACGTCCAGGGTGTTTAATTCTAAAACTTATTCCATATTGCTAACTCTATGCTAAGCACAGAGTAGTTTCCCCCACAAAGGATTGTATATTTATTTCTAATTTTTGAAAAGTTGAATTATTCAATATTTAAAATATGTAAAATTTTGCAGAATATTATAACAGACATCTATCACTTAGATTTATTATAATCTTGTCATATTTGTTTCAGATTCTTTTTCTTCAAAAAAAAATAAGAAAGTAGGCCTGACACGGTGGCTCACGCCTGCAATCCCAGCACTTTGGGAGGCCAAGGCGGGCGGATCATGAGGTCAGGAGATTGAGATCATCCTGGCCAATACGGTGAAACCCTGTCTCTAATAAAAAAATACAAAAAAATTAGCTGGGCAGTGGTGGCACATGCCTGTAGTTCCAGCTACTTGGGAGGCTGGGGCAGGAGAATTGCTTGAACCCAGGAGGCGTAGATTGCAGTGAGCCGAGAGTGCACCACTAAACTACAGCCTGGGTGACAGTGCGAGACTCTGTCTCAAAAAAAAAAAAGAAAGTAGATAAAGCTCTATTTGCCTTCCTTTCTCCAGAAAGTTTACTGTTCTAGAATTATATCTTTACAACTGCATTCTTATGTTTTATTAGTCAAGATGTACCTTTTTTTTTTTTTGAGATGGAGTTTCACTCTTGCTGCCCAGGCTGGAGTGCAATGGTACAATCTTGGCTCACTGCAACCTCTGCCTTCTGGGTTCAAGCAATTCTCCTGTCTCAGCCTCCCAAGTAGCTGGGATTACAGGCGTGCACCACCACGTCTGGCTAATTTTTGTATTTTTAGTAGACACGGGGTTTTGCCACATTGGTCAGGCTGATCTCAAACACTTGACGTCAGGTGATCCACCTGCCTTGGCCTCCCAAAGTGCTGGGATTATAGGCGTGAGTCACTGCTCCTGGTCAGTATATAGTTTTAATAATATATAAAAGAACTTATAAAATTTTCATAACTAGCATCATACTGTACCTGTGCTTTTGTAATTTTACTTGTTCATTAAATATTCAATATTATGATTTTGAGATTTATCCATGATGATACATGTAGATCCAGTTGATTCTTTTTTTTTTTAATTTTTAATTTTTTAATTTTTTTTATTGCATTTTAGGTTTTGGGGTACATGTGAAAAACATGCAAGGTTGTTGCATAGGTGCATACGTGGCAGTATGATTTGCTGCCTCCCTCCCCTTCACCTATATCTGGCATTTCTCCCCATGCTATCCTTCCCCAACTCCCCACCCCCCCACTGTCCCCCACCTCCCCCCCAACAGACCCCCGTGTATAGTGCTCCCCTCCCTGTGTCCATGTGTTCTCCTTGTTCAACACCCACCTATGAGTGAGAACATGTGGTATTTGATTTTGTGTTCATGTGTCAGTTTGCTGAGAATGATGTTTTCCAGGTTCATCCATGTCCCTACAAAGGATGTGAACTCCTCGTTTTTAATGGCTGCATAATATTCCATGGTGTATATGTGCCATATTTTTCCTGTCCAGTCTATCATCGATGGGCATTTGGGCTGGTTCCAGGTCTTTGTTATTGTAAACTGTGCTGCAATGAACATTCATGTGCATGTGTCCTTATAGTAGAACGATTTATAATCCTTTGGATATATGCCCAGTAATGGGATTGCTGGGTCAAATGGAATTTCTATTTCTAGGTCCTTGAGGAATCGCCACACTGTTTTCCACAGTGGTTGAACTAATTTACACTCCCACCAACAGTGTAAACGTGTTCCTCTTTCTCCACATCCTCTCCAGCATCTGTTTTCTCCAGATTTTTTAATGATCACCATTCTAACTGGCGTGAGAGAATCCTTCCCAAATCATTTTATGAGACCAACATCATCCTAATACCAAAACCCGGCAGAGACTCAACAAGAAAAGAAAACTACAGGCCAATATCCATGGTGAACATAGATGCAAAAATCTTCAATAAAATACTGGCAAGCCGATTACAACAGCACATCAAAAAGCTTATCCACCATGATCAAGTAGGATTCATCCCGGGGATGCAAGGCTGGTTCAATATACGCAAGTCTATAAATGTAATTCACCACATAAACAGAACCAAAAACAAAAACCACATGATTATCTCAATTGATGCAGAGAAGGCCTTCGACAAAATTCAACAGCCTTTATGCTAAAAACTCTCAATAAACTAGGTATCGATGGAACATATCTCAAAATAATAAAAGCTATTTATGACAAACCGACAGCCAATATCATACTGAATGGGCAAAAACTGGAAGCATTCCCTTTGAAATCTGGCACTAGACAAGGATGCCCTCTCTCACCACTCCTATTCAATATAGTACTGGAAGTTCTAGCCAGAGCAATCAGGCAAGAAAAAGAAATAAAGGGTATTCAAATAGGAAAGGAGGAAGTCAAATTGTCTCTATTTGCAGACGACATGATTGTATATCTAGAAGACCCTATCACCTCAGCCCAAAATCTCCTGAAACTGATAAGCAACTTCAGCAAAGTCTCAGGATACAAAATCAATGTGCAAAAATCACAAGCATTCCTATATACCAATAACAGACTTAAAGAGAGCCAAATCAAGAACGAACTGCCATTCACAATTGCTACAAAGAGAATAAAATACCTAGGAATACAACTAACAAGGAACGTAAAGGACCTCTTCAAGGAGAACTACAAATCACTGCTCAACGAAATAAGAGAGGACACAAACAGATGGAGAAACATTCCATGTTCATGGTTAGGAAGAAACAATATCGTGAAAATGGCCATACTGCCCAAAGTAATTTACGGATTCAACGTTATCCCCATCAAGCTACCAATGATCCAGTTGCTTCTTAATTGTTATACAGTATTCCATAATTTATTTATACATTTTTTTCGATAAAAATTTAGGCTATTTCTACCTTTTCTGGCTACTAGAAAAACAATTGCACCCTTGTACACATTTTCCAGTGTGTACGCATACAGAGTTCTTGTTTCCTTAGCAGCTTCTCCAAATTAATTATTCGCAGACTTGACACTCTTGCCAATCTCATAAACGTCAAATTTTTTCAAATTGCATTTTTCTGATTACTAACAAGGCTGAGTGTCTTTGGATGTTTGTTGTCCATTTAGGTTTCCTCTTCCATGAATTGCTTAATGATATTCTTTTTATTTTTATTTGAGACAGGGTCTTACTCCCATCACCCAGGCTACAGTGTAGTGGAGTGATCATGGCTCACTGCAGTCTTGACTTCTGGGTTCAGGTGATTCTCCTACCTCAGCTTCACTTAATCATAGCCCTTACCCATATTTCTACTGGTTGTTTGGGCTTTTTTTTTTTGAGGCGGAGTTTTGCTCTTGTTGCCCAGGTTGGAGTGCAGTAGAACGATCTCAGCTCACCACAACCTCTGTCTCGCAGGTTCAAACAATTCTCTTACCTCAACCTCCTGAGTAGCTGGGATTACAGGCATGCACCACCATGCCCGGCTAATTTTTTTATTTTTAGTAGAGACGAGGTTATTCCATGTTGGTCAGGCTGGTCTTGAACTCCCGACCTCAGGTGCTCTGCCTGCCTCAGTCTCCCAAAGTGCTGGGATTACAGGTGTGAGCCACTGTGCCTGGCACATAGTGCTTATTATATGCCAGGCCATGTTCTAAGCACATTATAGATATTAATTAATTAATCTTCATAACAAACCCACAAAGTGGGTACTATCATTATTTCTATTTCACAGATGAGAAAACTGAGGCATTAGGGCTTCTCTTAAATGTTTTAAAGTTTTGCTTTTTACTTTTGGACATTTAACCAATCTGAAATTTATTTTTGTGTATGATATAGCTAGGAAGCCAGTTTTAGTTTTATCATATAATTAACAAATTTCTCAGTATTTATCAAATGAGCCATCCTTTCCCCATTAATCTGTAATGGCTTCTCTGTCTTTTACTAAAATCTGACTCACACTACAGTTTCCTAGTCTGTTCTCTTAGATACTAGTCTTTCCCTGCACCAATACTGTATGGATTTAATGATTATGGTATAGATTTGGGGTAGTGATTCTTCTGTCCAAATTCGATTTCTTCAAAGTTGTTTTAGCTAATTTTGGTCCTACGACTTTTTTAAAAACTGATTTTTTAAAAGTTTAACATTTTTAATTTAAAATTAATGAAAATATCTAGATAAAGGCAATATTATGCTGTAGCTAGCTCATACTGGCTTTGGAAAGACCATTGTGTGCATCTTTCCCCAGTTTCACATTGAGTGAAGAGCACTGGCTATAGCAGGAGTATTTACACCATGGAAATTGGCAAAGCTACAAATCAAGGCCTTTTCCCCTCTCCATAGGAGATTCATCTGTTAACTTTACCAGCATACCACTGGATAGAGGTTAAATTTAAGATATATTAAAGTTCAAAATATACAACCAAAGGAGAGATTCTATGGCACTTAAGACAATTTTAGATAACTGCAACAATATTTGGGGAATAACTTCATGGCTGAGGTATCCTCTAACACAAAGTTTTCTTCACAGTTGTGCTCTACATGGGTCAAATACAGTTTTAGAGTCAGATCCCTGATAAACTTTCTATTACTTTTTCAGATTTCCCTAATACAAGTTGGAGTATAAATTAAGGTAATGGAAACTCCCATAAAGGTAGGACATATATTATCATTCATAGAATGGAGAATGGATATTTTTCATATATTACTATGTACTATTTTGTATTCTATTTGTTAACTGCCATATCTGCTTCAACTCCTTTAATTAAATTAATAACATGATGCTGGGCACGGTGTCTCACACCTATAATTCCAGAGCTTTGGGAGGTCAAGGCAGACAGATCTCCTGAGGTCAGGAATTTGAGACCAGCCTGGCCAACACAGAAAAACTCCATCTCTACTAAAAAAAATACAAAAATTAGCCAGGCATGGTGGCAGGTGCCTGTAATCCCAGGTATTCAGGAGGCTAAAGCAGGAGAATTGCTTGAACCTGGGAGGTGGAGGTTGCAATGAGCTGAGATCACACCAATGCACTCCAGCTTGACAGAGCAAGACTCTGTCTCAAAAAAAAAAAAAAAATTAATAATGTGAAAATGTAGCAAAGAGAAAGCAATCTTCTGTGTTATGAAAGAGCATAAAAATATATATAATAAACTCACATCACCTAGCACACATATACCAGTAACTCATTAAATAGCCAGATGAATAACTCCTAATCATAAGAAGTGATTCTTAAAAATACAATGAAAATTCATCTGCAAAATACAATTTTAAAAAATATAATGAAAACAACTCTTTACTCACCCAATTCAATACAAGTGATGCCAAGTGACCAAATATCAACTTTTCCATCATATTGTCCTTCATCCATAGCTAAGATCACCTCTGGAGCCATCCTTCCAAACATAAGGTACAAAATTCAAGTTGTAGATTAAAAACAAAATTTCTCCAGTAAAGTAATTGAATGAAATAGCTCTTCTTAAGGGTATTCTGAAATTTTATCTGATATAGGTATTATTTCCTTACACAAATAATTTTGAAAAACACTTCAAAATTTAATCTACTTGGTGATTTACATGACACAATACATTATTTTCAATAAAGACTGGCTCCACTCCTTACTATCAGTTTGATCTTAGGTAAGTTACTTAACCTATCTGTACATCAGTTTCTTCACCTGTAAAATGGAGAGAATTCTCAAAGCAACTTTACAGAAATTTGTAAAGAATTAATATACATAAAATACTTAAATAAATGATTACTTTGGAACAGCTGATTATATTGCTTTATATAGTTCCAAAAAGTATTTTTCATATTGTTTAAAGTAATTAAATAAAGTAGGAAATACTTTTTTTTTTTTTTTGAGACAGATTCTCACTTTGCAGCCCAGGCTGGGGTGCAGTGGCGCCATCTTGGCTCACTGTAGCCTCTGCCTCCCGGGTTCAAGTGATTCTCATGCCTCAGCCTCCCAAGTAGCTGGGATTACAGGCATGTACCACCACATCTGGCTATGCTCTTGTTACCCAGGCTGGAGTGCAATGGCACGATCTCGGCTCACTGCAACCTCCGCCTCCTGGGTTCAGGCAATTCTCCTGCCTCAGCCTCCTGAGTAGCTGGGATTACAGGCACACGCCACCATGCCCAGCTAATTTTTTTTTTTGTATTTTTAGTAGAGACGGGGTTTCACCATGTTGACCAGGATGGCCTCGATCTCTTGACCTCGTGATCCACCTGCCTCGGCCTCCCAAAGTGCTGGGATTACAGGCTTGAGCCACCGCGCCTGGCCGGCTATATTCTTTTAAAATAATTAAACAACATGAAAAATACTTTATGGAACCATATCAAGTGATATAATCAGCTGTTCCAAAGATACTAAAACTTACAAAAAAAAAAAAAACAAAAAAACAAAACCCAGGTTGTGGTAATGGATGTTACTTTACTTGTTTGTCCATAATGCATCTACATTAGGAAGGCAGGGGCCCTATCCATTTAATATGCTTTGAAAAGACTGTGCTCTATTATGATGTGTAATCAGTTGCTTGGTAAATGTTATTTGGTGATAGAAATAATGTTAAAGACTAGCTGATTTTTTTTAGTAGGCAAGTAATTTTGCAGAGATCTAAGTCACTTTGTAAGGCATAATGAAATTCCAACGTGCCTATGAAAGGAAGGAAAAGAATCTGGAAAAAAATAGGGTCAAAAACTCTGAGCCAGACTGACAAGCTAGGTAACCTATCAGAGAACTTAATAAGGACAAGAACTTGGATTTCTTTCACTGAAAGGTACCATCTCTGTTTGTTGGCTACTCAGGCAAAAGAAGCTGCCCTGTCCTTACGTGGAGGCTTTGCCTCAAGAGAAAAGTTCAAAAGAAACTGCAAATGAAATTGAAAACCTGAGCTAGTCAGTGAGTTGATAATCCTGCTCAGTTTACACACAGTGACACCAACCTTAATTGCACAATTTAAAGTCACTGTAAATTTTATACTAAGTCAGAGTGTTTCTTTTTATGCCAGTGGGTTTTCTATCCTTCTCAAATAAATCTCGTTTTGAGGGACATTGCTAAGACATTGTCACAAAACCAAGCCAAACCAGTACCATAAGTTCATGTATGCATATTTTAAAACTATGTCATACTTCCTAATTCTACATACCAGTAAGGTGTGCCCACGAAGGAGTTGGCAGGAGAAGCCATTGAGGCAGACCCGAAATCAGCTAGTTTTACCTGACCTGGCTCTGTTAGAAGAATATTTCCTGCTTTAATATCCCTATAGGAAAAAATAAAAGGGTTAGAAAATTGCTTTTCAATTTTGATTATGGAATAGGTCAGAGCATGCAATTAATAAGACAAAAAGTTTATTAAAAAAAAAAACCTTGCTCAGATAGCCAGAAGGAGATTTAGTAATTACTGCATGTTGTAAGGGGGCCCAGATTCCTGGGTGTACTTGCAGGTAGGTCATAGTAATTACTTAAAGGTAGAGCTTTCTTCAGAGGGAGGGAATACAATGAGAAAAAAGGCAGACATGGCAGACAAGGAAACCTATTCAGCTGCTACCCTTATAAAAGCATATTCTTAAAGGCCAATCTAGTTATCAATCGTTTTCCCTGTGCTGAGAAAATTGGTGCCAATTGTAACTGCTTTTACTGCTTTTACACATTATGTGACATTTTTGGAGGCTAAACAATTCTGTATTGACTACCTACCAATAAACCTCAACTACACACATACCTTTTCTTTCTTGCCTGTGACCCTTTACTCTGCCTTTAATTGTAACTGCAATTCTAAGGCATTTGAGGTACATGTTATATAGAAGGTGTTATTTTAAAAATAACTCTGTACAGTAAAAAGAAGACCCTGAAAGATCAAAACAAACACGGATTAGGGGTTAGGAAATGGCATTTCTACTGTATTACTACAAAGGATTGCATGTGGTTACTATTAAAGCTAGTAGATGAATTATAGAGCAAAAGGTTTTAAAAATATAATTTAAAAATTCATTCTTCAGTATGGTAACTTAGAATGAGAAGGTGTGGATGTATTCCTTATTCTTTTTAAAAAAGGCATGAGGCGTAATGAGCACTAGAAACCATGAATTCGAAGTTGATGGTCAGCAAAAAGATAAAACGGAGAAGATGAGGAAAATTTATGTCAAGCTGAAAATGGTAAGGTTCAAATACTTCAAAATAACTTTTATAAAAACTTCCCTTGAAAATTCAGTTTCCTTCCTCGTGGTGACATTAGGCACTGGCACACAGAACTAAAAAAAAATGCATTATTTATTTTTCTTCACAACAGAAAAATATTTTCTTTACCTATCTTCAGTTAGGAGACTGAACTAGCTTTTAAATTGAAACAATAAAAATATGAAACAAAGTATTTAGTTTTAAGTTTAAAAAACATTCTTTATAGTTTTTTGTCTCTTCAGCAAATTATTTCACATACTAAAGAAGATAAAGTATAATACAGACTAAAATATTAAGTTAATGTGCAGATTAAGGTAATAATGGCACAAAAAACTGAACTGTGGCTTTAAATGAGAGCAGACAAAACCATCACAAGCAAGTTGGCAGCAGTATTAACACCTTGGTATCAAAGACATATATTTTTAAAAAGTTGTCAGATCTATAGACATTATGATAATTTTATTTAATCAGCATTTATTAACATGATTAGGTTCACTCTTTGTCCTTAATTCCCAGCAGGATTTTGGTCTGCCTAATCTTGAGGAAGTTCTGCTTGTGTGGTACCCGTAAGTGGTCATGGCTACGCTGGGGTGATTAAAACAGGAGCAAAAGAGGAACCATGACCTAATAGTTTCACTTCTTCCTAGTAAATGCCAGTTGTTTTCTTTCATTTGTGAGCCATCTCAGATTCTTTATACCTACCTAAAATGTCACTACTCCTCTCCCTATTCATTAATGTAACTACACTAAAAGTTCATTACTGAGCAAAGGAAAGATTAGTAACATCTTTCTCTAGAAGTTAATGGAGGGAGGGAGGTTGCAGGGAGGAGAGTGGTGGTGTGGTAGAGAAAATACAAGTAGAAAAAAGCCCTAGAATAGGAGTTAAGAAAGTTGAGTTTCAATCCTTAATATATTACTCAAATTCTGTGAAACTCTCGGCTAGTTAAGTCTCTTCACCTGCCAAAATACAGTAAAGATAATATCTTCCTAAGTATCCATATGAATTATAAAAATGTGAAATATTTCAAAGTTATAAAATAGCATATATTTATATAAGACTAGCTTGTTATTTATAATAGGAAAGGGTCAATAACTCTGCTAAGAGATAAATATATTCAAGGAAGGTTAAATTTCTTTTCTTCATGACACAGTATCTAAAGATTGCTGGGCCCTTTTTCAAATTTCCCTGTAACACTCAGCCTGGAGAATAGTTACCTACTGAACAAAGATGATATAATTCTGGATACATAGGAGAGAATAGGAGATAGAAGCTAAATTCTGGCAACTTTACTCCTCATATCCAGAAGCAGCAATCTATTTGCTTCCAATGAATGTTTAGCCAACCTAAAAACTGGAGTATGCACTAATCTTCAAGGTTCCTGGAATAGACAGTCCTGTAACTGAAATGAAATATAACTGGTCTCTAATCTTACCTATGAATCAATGCATGAGAATGTAGGTAGGCTAGTCCATGCAAGGCTCCATGAGTAATGGCGGCGATCTCTACTTCCTGAAGTGGTTTTTTATGAACTGAGGAAGGAAAAAATAAAAGTCAGCAGATGATCAGTTTCATTCCTCATTTTATTATTTTATACAACTATACCAGACTGAGTTGCATACTTTCTCACATGACAATTTGGGAACACATTCACCTAAATATATAGGATACAGATCTTCTATAGAAGGGAATAAGTGATCAGGTAACAGGAAACCCAAGCACATAAACAGAAATGAGCCTTCAAAACAAAAACAAAACAAAAAAAGCCTGATATTCCTTAAATGATGCAGTTAATTTACTTGTCAGTTGCAAGCCAAGTCACACTGATTCCAATTAACCAGGTCCAAATTAACCAGTCCCTTCCAACATTTTAAATGTCTGGAGTGTTGTAGGTTACATTATTCTCCCCTGCCACAAAGCCATCTTTAATTACTCCTTCAAACTACAGATTTTCATTATTTGTGAAAGCAGCTAATAAGAAATTTCTATTCAGAAATCAACAGTTGTGTCTAAACAACAACAAAAAAAGCAAACAAACCAAAAAAAAGAAACCAATAGTGATTTAATTTTTTTTTTTTTTGAGACAGGGCTCTCACTCTGTTACCCAGGCTGGAGTGCAGTGTTGTGATCAAAGCTCACTGTAGCCTTGAAATTCTGGGCTCAAGTGATCCTCCTATCTCAGACTCCTAAGTAGCTGGTAGTTTTATCTTTTATTTTTGAGATGGAGTTTCGCTCATTGCCGAGGCTGGAGTGCAATGGCACGGTCTTGGCTCACTGCAACCTCTGCCTCCTGGGTTCAAGCGATTCTCTTGCCTCAGCCTCCCGAGCAGCTGGGATTACAGGCATCTGCCACCATGCCTGGCTAATTTTGTATTTTTCATAGAGATGGGGTTTCTCCATGTTGGTCAGGCTGTTTTCAGACAGTAGCTGGTATTACAGGTGTGAGCCTCCATGCCTGGCTCAAGATTTTTTTTAATGTAAATTTTTAACACAGCCTCTGGTTATAGCAGCATCTGCAGAGAGGAACCGGGTCAGTCAAGATTTCTGAAAGGGTTTAATATCAATATAATATGAGAATATCCACCTCTCTTTCACATATACCCATGAATATGTTTTTGGCTACACATACCATATCACATTAGCCAAACATTTTGGTAGTACCTGCCCTGGATGGGTCATGAACTAAAACAGGAAGAAGACTGCTAACATCACGCAGACACTTTCACTGGCATTGAAGAGATGAAGTGTGCATAGCTTATCCACACAACCCTAAAGTCCAAGCCATAATTCAATTAGACTGCCCAAACGACTCTTTAGTATGGCAGTAGATAACTTTCTGATCAAAGTAAAGCAGAGAGTATAATTCCTTTTTTCTTACCTTCTAATAAATCAGAGGCTGAGCCTAAGCAATATTCCATCACCAACTGTAAGAGATTAAAATAATATTCAGAATAATGAAAGTTAATTTAAAAAAACTGCTGAAACCAACTAATCAACCAACCAAGGAATTAAGAATACTAGGTGAATAAATGTTCTGATCTACCTGAACTTGGAGTGAATTTTGGTCATCTGGCACTAATTGATTTTTATAATTTTCATCATCTCAGTTTTTATTATTTTTTGCTTGGAATTGGCCTAAAGATTATTGGGGGACTAGATATAGAAATATTTACTATACATGGTGAAACCAAGATTGCCAAATTATTTATTAACTCCTTCACTACTTTATTTCAAAAAGGACTCAGGAGACTAGGTTGTACTATAAATTTGTAACTTAGAAAGTGGCAAACAAATACATGAGCCAGTAAAATCTATACTGGGGTTATACCAGTCAAATAAAATAAGCCAATAAGTAGTAAATTCCTTTTCTTCACACTTTATATTATAATACTATCAATAGGCTGGGTGTAGTAGCTTACGCCTGTAATTCCAACATTTTAGGAGGCTGAGGCAGGCATATTACCTGAGACCAGGAGTTTGAGACCAGCCTAGTCAACATGGTGAAACCCCATCTCTACTAAAAATACAAAAAATTAGCTGGGCGTGGTGGCTTGCATCTGTTGTCCCAGCTACTTGGGAGGCTAAGGCCAGAGAATCGCTGGAACTCAAGAGGTGGAAGCTATTGATAGTTATTGGGTTTGCCATCTGGGGAGGCTTTCTAAAAGCAAAAATGAGAAACCCGTTTCTTTACTCTTATCCTAGATTTTTTTTAGGTGTCCAAGACTATTGATTTATAATCAAAGTCAAAACTATTAGGGCTTAGCAACCAATCTCCACACACACATGCAAGCATCCACACTCCTACAAATTATTATTTTGTTATTTAAAAGAGTAGTACATGCTCATTATGAAATATAAATTTCCTATAATCAACCAGATATAACCAATATAACATATTAGTTCCTTTCATTAAAAAAATTAAAGTGAAAATATATTTGTATGTATTATGTACCTTGCATTACTGAGGTAATTTAGAATATGAGAATTCTAGAAGCTAAAAATTTAGAAACTATTATACTTTTATGGTTATATATTTTAAATATCAATATATCAATATCAAGATATATAACATGAATATATTAATATTGTAAATATAAGTATACTGTCTATATAATATAGAATATAATTATATTAGATATAACATACTTAAAACAGTTATATATTATATATAATAATGTCTTATATGTTATAATTTTATAGTTATATATTTATATACTATGTACCTTGCATTTCTGGAATAATTGAGAACAATATGAGAGGTTCAGAAGTTTAAAATTTAAACATCTTATTATACTTTTCTGCTTGACATTAAAAACAAACAGATTCAGAAACATTAATCTTATTTCTTATTATAAAATGGAAGACTCCACATGAGTAAATGTTATAATGAACACTAGCCTTTATGTCCCCTACTTTTTCTCTTTTTTTTTTTCAGAGATGGGGTTTCACCATGTTGGTCAGGAGGCTGGTCTCGAACTCCTGACTTCATGATCCACCCACCTTGGCCTCCCAAAGTGCTGGGATTACAGGCATGAGCCACTGTGCCCAGCCTACTTTTTCTTTAGTCAATTTTCTTGAAAGTATTTCAAAATTTTATCATATAATTTTCTAATTTTTAAAAGTAACTGAATATGCATACGTAACTTCCTTAAACCGAGCATATGAAATATGAATATAGAACTTTAAAACTGAATAGAATTAATATGTTTATAGTTGCATTATATTTTTTAAATTACATGTTTAAAAACTCAACATTTTTGTCACAAATATTTTTTCCCCTATTATTCTATAACACAAAGGCACCTGAGCTGGTTGTTTGCTCCTGACACTAAACGGCTCTAGTTGCTCTGCCTTTAAATTATTAGGTCTGCTTTCTAGCTTCCCTGACTTTCCGTATGGTCAAATTATTCTTATGCCTGTTTGTATGCATGTCTCTAACAACTCAGTTCCTTAGAGCTCTTTCTAATTGGTCTATCAAATCAATTGTAGACAGAAACCAGGTAGCCAAGCTTATTAAGAGTCTATAAAATCTAAAAGAAAACGGGCTTCAAGAGTATGGAGGATTTTCTGAAGACTTAAAACACATGAGATTTTAGCACTTGGATTTTGTAACATTTATTCTGCTTGTTTGAAATCACTTTCTTGACTCCTTCAAGGCAGCTGAGATTGCCAGAGAATGGATTTCTAGATAATGAGATACTTCTTTGATTAATTTCTTATTTTTGGAATGGAAGCAATAGTTCTACATATCTCAAGAGTTGCTTGAACAGAAATGTGTATGTTTAGTACACTGTTTGATAGTCTATTTGGGAACAAAAATTCCATTCCCTAATTAGAGATCACATACAGGAAAGGACTTGGTACCTGGTAACCAATAAATGCTAGTTAAATTGGAGTTTAAGTAGGAATGTGTAATTTGATAAATTAGAAAGGATAACATTTTCATGCCCTAAATGTACCTAATGTGCCAATGTAAAACCAGAAATACAACCATATAAAAATATACTAAGGGCCGAGCACAATGGCACAGGTCTGTAATCCCAGCACTTTGGGAAGCTGAAATGGCTGGATCACTTGAGGTCAAGAGTTCGAGATCAGCCTGGCCAACACCGTGCAACCCCATCTCTACTAAAAATACAAAAAATTAGCTGGGTGTGGTGGTGTGTGCCTATAGTCCCAGCTACTTGGGAGGCTAAGGCTCAAGAATCACTTGAACTTGGGAGGCAGAGGTTGCAGTGAGTGGAGATGGCGCCTCTGCACTCCAACCTGGGCAACAAGAGTAAAATTCTGTCTCAAAAAAAAAAAAAAAAAGTCACACTAAGATGACAGAGTAGAAGAAAAGTGGTTTTTTTGGTCATATGGTGGGCACTGTTTGGTAAAAATCACACAGCGATGAAAACATCAAGCACAATTCCAAATGTTGGGGAACTGGAGTGGAGGATAAGAAATGACAAAGATAAAAATTCTAGGATGAGAATATAAGGCTGTGCCTTTTACTTTTACAAATAAATAATTATAAAATGATGTCAGCCGGGTGTGGTGGCTCAGGCTTGTAATCCCAGCACTCTGGGAGGCTGAGGTGGGAGGATCACAAGGTCAGGAGATCGAGACCATCCTGGCCAACAGGGTGAAACCCCGTCTCTACTTCGGAGGCTTTGGCAGGGGAATCGCTTGGACCCGGGAGGCAGAGGTGGCAGTGAGCTGAGATTGTGCCACTGCACTCCAGTCTGGTGACAGAGCAAGACTCCATCTCAAAAAAAAAAGATGTCAACTTTTCACAATCTCTTTTTGAGCGCTTATAGAACGGAATTTCCAATAGGCTATCACTTAATCTTACGGAATGTATGCCATATGACACACTAAGGTATTAACAAATGTTAATAAACACTGATAATAAAAGTTAAATGGAACAGAAATGGGACTAATAATTTTACAGATCAAAGAGCTAATAGAAAAAGAAGAAAAAAAAAGCAATAGTAAAAGAAATAGAGGTCCTCTGACTTACCCAAGCAGTGTGCTCTTTCAAGTAACAGCCTTTGTACTCAATGGTATTAGGATGCTTCAACTGTCGTAAAAATTTAACTTCCTTAAGAATATCTTGCCATTTCTATTGAAGTCAGAAAGGAAATATTTTCATTTTCAAACTGAAAATAGTATTTCCTATCAAGTATACATACATAATATTATTTATATTATTGTAAATGGACATAAAGTAAATGTTTAATAAATGAAGAAGCTATTTAAACTTACTATTTCTCTCTTTTTTTTTTATTGAGATGGAGTCTTGATCTGTTGCCTAGGCTAGAGTGCAGTGGCACAATCTTGGCTCACTGTAACCTCCGCTGCCTGGGTTCAAGCAATTCTTGTGAGTAGCTGGGACTACCGGTGTGCACCACCACGCCCAGCTAATTTTTTTGTATTTTTAATAGAGACAGGGTTTCTCTATGTTGGCCAGGCTGCTCTCGAACTTCTGATCTTATGTGATCCACCTACATTGACCTCCCAAAGTGCTGGGATCACAGGTGTGAGCCACCACACCCAGCCTAAACATGCTATTTCTTTAGTTTGAATACATGTAAACACAAATCTATCACCAAATATATACAAAAAAGCCATTACATATACCCATGTTCTAGTCTGCAAAATAGTTTTTTTCTTTTCAGGCACCCAGGCTACAGTGCAGTGGTGCAATCATGGCTCACTGCAGTCTCCACATCCCTGGCTCAAGTAATCCTCCCACTTCAGCTGGGAGGACTACGGGCTGGACTACAGGCACACGCCACAACACCCAGCTAGTTTTTCTGATGTTTTGTAGAGGTGAGGTCTCACCATATTGCCCAGGCTGGTCTTGAGTTCCTGGGCTCAAGCGATCCTCCAGCCTTGGCTTCCCAAAGTGCTGGGATTACAGGCCTGAGCCACCTCACCCAAACTGCAAAATAGTTGATTGAGCTAGATTAGAATGTTGGCCTTCTTAAAAATAATTATGAATGTTCACACATTTGTATGGGAGTTATAAAAAAACATGAAAAAACTCCAGGAACTTTTATTATATGCCCCACAATAAGGTAAAAAAAATTGTGCTCAAAAAAAGTTCAAATAATTTTTTAAATTTCACACTAACTTGTTTATTTCAGTTTAGGTACACAACTGTCTCTATTTTACCTCATGGGTCTGCTTCCCACTATAGGACATCTTCTTAATTGCCACCACTTCGTTGGTGTGAGCATTTGTAGCCTGTGTTAAGAGGATAGAAGAAAAAGAATTAATGACGTTTCAGCCAATTTAACGTAAATATTCGACTAGAGTCTATTTTTTATTACTGCAACCTCTGCCTCCCGGGTTCAAGAGATTCTCCTGCCTCAGCCTCCCGAGTAGCTGGGATTACAGACATGTGCCACCATGCCCAGCTAATTTTTTTGTATTTTTAGTAGAGATGGGGTTTCTCCATGTTGGTCAGGCTGGTCTTGAACTTCCAACCTCGGGTGATCTGCCCGCCTCGGCCTCCCAAAGTGCTGGGATTATAGGCGTGAGCCACAGCACCTGACCTATTTATTTATTTTAATACAGAGTCTCACTCTGTCACCCAGGCTGGAGGGCAGCTCACTGCAACCTCCACCTCTTGGGTTCAAGTGATTCCCGTTTTAGCCTCTCAAGTACTTGACAGGAATTACAGGCATGCGCCACCATGCCAAACTAATTTTTTTTGTATTTTTAGTAGAGATGGGGTTTCACCATGTTGGCCAGGCTGGTCTTGAACTCCTGACTTCAAATGATCTGCCTGCCTCTGCCTCCCAAAGTGTTGGAATTACAGGTGTGGGCCACTGTGCCCAGGCAGCTAGAGACTTTTCAATTTAATTTTATTTTTTGAGATGAAATTGCTTTGTCACCCAGGCTAGAGTGCAATGGCATGATCTTGGCTCACTGCAACCTCTGCCTTCTGGGCTCAAGCGATTCTCCTGCCTCAGCCTCCCATGTAGCTGATATTACAGGCACCCACCACCATGCCTGGCAAATTTTTGTATTTTTTGTAGAAACGAAGTTTCACCATGTTGGCCAGGCTGGTTTTGAATTCCTGGCCTCAGGTGATCCACCCGCCTCAGTCTCCCAAAGTGCTGGGATTACAGACATGAGCCATCATGCCTGGCTGAGACTTTTAAAATATCTTCACACTGCAGTATCACAGTTCAAAGATGCTTCAATTTCTGATAGGCTAAATAGACATTTCCATTCCCATTTTAATGTGTAGTTTCTCTGTATCCTTTTCCGTATTCATGAAAGATTGTAATATAAAAAATGATTAGGGTTTAACATATCGAATCAAACAAAAAATGTCATATTTCCAAAATACCCATACTGGTTCACTTGGTAGACTGTCCATCAATGGAGAACCAGTTAAAAAAATAAATATGATCATATAATGAAATAACCATTTAAGGAATGAGGTAATCTATGTGCAATGCAATATGAAAAGATGTTTAAAATGTTTTTGTCAAAAACAAACTGTAAAGCAGAATTTGATTTTTGCAAAATAGTAATAATGTGAGTATATGTGTAGAAAAATTATAAAAGAATTTATACCAGAATATATATCAATTATAATCCCTGGAGCAGTGCTATCTGATAGAACTTTCTATGATAATGGAACAGTTCTATTTCTACACTGTCCAAAAGAGTAACATGTGAAATGTGGCTAGTGTGACTGAGAAATTTTAAATTTTATTTAATTTTAATTAACAAATTTGAATAGTTACATGTGCCTACTTGCTATTGTATTGAACAGTACAGCAGAAAGTAAGATTAATCCTAAGAGGGACTTTCATTTTCAGGATTACTTATAAGACTGTATTACATGTATACATACCTACATTTATGTATGCACATATGTGTATTTTTTATCTATAGAGGTTGCCTTGTATGATAATTATGTCTACTTGTCTTCTCCATACTCCAAATATGACAGTATATATATTTTAAAGACAGGATCTTGCTCTGTCACTCAGGCTGGAGTGCAGTGGTGTAATCTCAGTTCACCGCAACCTGTCTCCCAGGCTCAAGCAATCCTCCCACTATAGCTTCCTGAGTAGCCTGGGATTCCAGGTGCCCACCACCATGCCTGGCTAATTTTTGTATTTGTAGTAAAGACAGGATTTCACCATAATAGCCAGGCTGGTCTCAAACTCCTTGCCTCAAGTAATCTGCCCGCCTCAGCCTCCCAAAGTACTAGAATGATAGGTGTGAGTCACTGCACCTGGCCTCAACTTACTTAAAATATTTAAAACTATTAGTTTTCTTAAAATTTTCATAAAAATAAATACAAGACATTAAAAGATTACTTCTGTATCAGGGCCATGCCCCTGATGTAAGTAAGCTACTTTGCTGCTGTGATATAATTATCATTGTGGATGAATAAAGCTATCACAGTGGTTCTGAAGTAAAAGACTGGAATTCATTCACTGATAAAGTCAGGTTAACAATTTTAAAGAAAAATTCATAATCATTTTCTCAAATATAACTAATTTAAAATATATAAAATGAAGCTTCTCAGATATAATAACAGTTACTTTATGATTTTTAAAAATGGTTAATTTAAACAATAAATGATAATGTACTATATAAAAGTAATTTGACCACAGATTCTTATGGAATGTCAAAATGAAAAAAAAAAACCCACAATAACACACTACAAATTTTTTTTTTTTTAAAAAGCACTAAGGTAAAAGTGCCTATTACGTATTAATGAGGTATCTACTGGTCATAATTTTCCGATCTGCAGAACTCCACAAAAGCATATTTTAGGTATTTTATTGATTTAGAAAGTACAGACTGACTTTTGTTAAAAACAAAAATCTCTCACACTGTTCTGGCTTTTAAACTTTTACATGAAGACTATGCTTATATGGCAATCAGAAAGAAAAGCTGATGTAAATTCAGTATTACAATAAAGGTTAGAGGGATTGTATCTGAAAAGTATATATTTTAGGCATCAATATATATAGTGCAGCTTAAGGAGTCTGGGAAAGATTTAGGAAATAGGCAGTGAGAAATTTTAACTTGTGAGGTTTTAAAAAATTATTAACCATTAGTTAAAAAAAAATCCCACAGAAATAAAATCAGATATTATTATTTAATTGCTTATTAAGGTTATTTAAAATCAATGTTATATTTGGCACTAGAAACATGAAAAAACCACCCTATAATAAAAATATATTTCTTACATTTATAGGATAATCACTAATTAGAACTTAATGCTTCCACTCACTTATTCATCCTAATATATAGGCAGAGACTTGAGATATGAACTTTTTTTTTTTTTTTGAGACTGAGTCTTTCTCGGCTCACTGCAACCTCCGCCTCCCGGGTTCAAGCAATTCTTCCACCTCAGCCTCCCGAGTAGCTGGGACTACAAGCGCGTGCCACCACACCTGGCTAATTTTTGTATTTTTAGTAGAGGCAGGGTTTCACCCTGTTGGCCAGGATGGTCTCGATCTCTTGACCACATGATCTGCCTGCCTCGGCCTCCCAAAGTGCTTGGATTACAGGCGTGAGCTACCGCATCTGGCCAGATGGGAACTTTTTAATGCAGATGTTGATTATTCTATAGATTTGAACTTTTTACACTGGCTAAAAGTCAGAACATGCTAGATTGAAACTTAAAAAATAAAAATCAATGTTTTAGTACAGAAAAAGGAAATTATCAATGGGGTCTCAGTTTTCTAGTGCTCCATATAGTATTATTAATGACTACAGCGTCTATCATGTCAAGTTTTATTCTTGAAACTTACATTCATACTTAATACTTCTAATAGTCTCAATGGTCTCAGTAACTATTAGCTAGATCATTGATTCAATAAATATTTATTAAGAACTTAACTATTATGTGTTTATGATATATTTTTAAACATTTTCCAGCTATACCTTTTGCTATTTTTTAGACAAATATAAAAAATTATGTTAATTTAGGAGGCAGGCCGGGTGCGGTGGTTCATGCTGGTAATCCCAGCACTTTGAGAGGCAGAGGTGGATGGATCACCTGAGGTCAGGGGGTTGAGACCAGTCTAGCCAACATGGTGAAACGCTGTCTTTACTAAAAATACAAAAATTAGCTGGGCATGGTGGAACATGTCTGTAATCCCAGCTACTTGGGAGACTGAGGCAGGAGAATTGCTTGTACCCAGGAGGCAGAGGTTGCAGTGAGCCAAGATTGCGCCACTGCACTCCAGCCTCGGTGACAGAGAGAAACTCGTCTAAAAGAAAAAACAAAACAGCAAAACCCTGTCTCTACAAAAAAAAATTAAAAACAAAATTAGCTGGGTGTAGTGGCACATGCTTGTAGTCCTAGCTACCTACTCAAGAGGCAGAGGCAGTAGGATTGCTTGAGTCCAGGGGTTCAGGATTACAGTGAGCTATGATCATACCACTGCACTCCAGCCTGGGTGACAGAGTGAGATCCTGTCTCTAAACAAATGAATAAATAAAAATTTAAGAAGTGAAAAAGTTTTCCTTTTGCCCTATTTTTTGAGCCTCAACTAAAAGGTAATTATATGCAGAAAGACAAAGTATTTGCTTTAGGTGGGTTATGGATAACATACTGAATTCAACAAAGGAGATCTAGAAACCTACAATCTTTAGAGTTGTGTTTAGGTGAATACAAAAATGAATATGCTCAGTCCTTTTTTGTTTTCCTTTAGTACACTTTCTTACTATCTCATTTGTTAATGCTGCTGAGTCCTTTATCAAAAGATTTTTTTTTTAGAGATGGGTTCCCACTATGTTGCCCACGCTGGTCTCGAACTCCTGGGCTCAAGTGATTCTCCTACCTCGGCCTCCCAAAGTGCTGGGATTACATGCATGAGCCACCATGCCCAGCCAATGCTACTAATTTCAAAATTACTTACATAAATCCAAACACACAGAAATATTTCATCAAGTTAATAATTTCTATTTTCTCTGAACATAACATATACTCTCAGCTGATTGATTTAACAAGACCTGTTCCAGCTTACAATTCACACTAAGTTTATTCCCTGGCAGCATTCAGTGTAAAAGCTGTGACCTACAGAGGCTAACAGAATTATAGTGTTTAGGTATAAAAATACTAGCTGCCAGACTCTGTTCTTTATGGCTTCCCAGCATGACTATGACTTATGAAAAGTACCAATTAGCATTACCAAGTTCTCAGTTCTTCATCATTCATTCATTCATTCAATACTTATTAGCTACCCACAATTTATCAGGAATTGGGCTAAGTGCTAGAGATAAAATAGTGAGTTCACAGGTCCCGTACCCATCTCTCCTCTAAGGAGGACAGACAGTAACAAAAATAAAATGATAAAAGACAAAATATAAAACTGCAATTGTGATATGTGCCACAAAAACAGGTATGTGTTACTTTGAGAACAAACAATGGTGGATATGACTTAGGGAGGTCAGGAAAGCCTTCCCTGAAGAAATGAGGTTTAGGCTGAGAGCTAAAGGATGAACTGGAGTTAAGAAGGTGAAAACAGAAGGGAGAAATATTTGAGAGAGAACAGTTTATGCAAGATTCCAGGAAGGATGATCAGAAGAAAGGAATCAGAACTATAGCAATGAGAATGAGAGAGAAGATAGTTCAGGTTGAGATAGGGACCATGAAGGACCTTGTAGGCTGGCTACAGTAAGGATTTTGATCTTGGCCTAAGAACACGGGAGAGCCCTGAAGGCTTTATAGGGAAAGGGGATGTGATCAGATTTACATTTTTGTATTTTCAAGCTCATTGAGGTATGCACAACAGACTGAAGAGAGACCAAAGCAGGCAATCACAGTTGTCCAAATAAGAGATAACACAGTCTTTTTGGTTATAATGGTATGGTACAAGTAACAAGAGGAAAAAAAATCTATTAGCAGGGAGTAAGAAGCAACATACATAAATATTACTTTGACCAACACAAAAATCAATTTTTAGGGTACTACCAATGTGACCACTATAGATAAAAGGTTAAAGATGGCTGGGTGCAGTGGCTCATGCCTGTAATCCTAGCACTTTGGGAGTCCAAGGCAGGCGGAGCACAATGTTAGGAGTTCGAGACCAGCCTGACCAACATAGTGAAACCCTGTCTCTACTAAAAATACTAAAATTACCTGGGCGTGGTGATGTGTGCCTGTAATCCTAGCTACTCAGGAGGCTGAGGCAGGAAAATCACTTGAACCTGGGAGGCAGAGGTTGCAGTGAGCCAAGATCGCATCACTGCACTCCAGCCTGTGTGATAGAGCGAGAGTCCATGTGAAAAAAAAAGTTAAAGTTTTTTCTAAGTTTTATAGTATAGTGTCAGTTAATTCCCTTTTAATCTGTTTTTTAGTGCTTTATGGGTATACATAGGCCTGTACTTTTCACATTTACATACAGGCACTACAGAGTTAATATGTTTATCAATGCCACTCTGGTACCTGCATCATTTCTTTAGTCTATCATTAGCAACAAATAATATATATTTAGTGCCCACTGTAAATGGGATTCTGCTAGCCCTTAGAGATGTAAAGAAATATTAATGGTCCTCACCTTGAAAAAAACCACACACTCTAGCTAAATAGCCAGGGCTTAGCCCAAAAAGCAAATAAATCACTAGATCTTCTGCATTCTACTTACTGTAGGGTAGGTCTCATTTTGCCACTTTTACAAATGGCTTTTAGTAAGTTTCAAAGCATACTTGGTTTATTGTAGTCATTTTGAAACATTAGCACTTTAAGAAGGGTTTGGCTGCTTTTTAAATGAGAATAGTCAAATAGAGACTTGCCAAGAGAGATTCTGAGAAGATGAATTAGATTTAAAGAGATAGAAGAAAAGGTAGCAAAGATGACTGAAGAATTCATCTGTAAGCAAAACAAACGGGTCACAAATGAATATATACATTATGTTTCCATTTTTAAAAAGCTCAAAACTGAGCAAAATCAATTTACATTGTTTAGGAGTACAGAGTAAGTGGGTTATAAATATAAAGAAAAGTAAGAAAATAATCACCACAAAAATCAGAATAGTGGATACTCCTAAGGGGAGGGAGAGGGTTCTGACTGAGGAGAACATAAGACGGGCTTTTGGGATGCTGGCAGTATTCTATTTCTTGACCTGGGTGGTGTTTACACAGAGATTTACCTTTTAATTCTTTCTTAAGTTATATATTAAAATATATATGCACATTGTGTATACTTCTTTATGTATACATATGATAAAAATGCTTTGTAACAAGAGGGTCTGTGAATAAAGAAAACAAAACTTTGGCCCTTAAATGCTATTCTGACTAAACACTAGCATGGGAGTGTTAACTAGGAAATTAGTACCCTTTTCAGCATCTTTTATCGTATTTAATGACAAAATATACTTGAGTGGGAGCCAAGTTATTGATAGTGGTGAGGGAAGCAGAAGTAATGGTAGGGCTGAGCATAGACACAATGGTTGAGAAACAGTTCAGAGAAAATCCAGGCTGAAGATTTGGCTAGAAGCAAAAGAACAAAGTAAAGATGCAATTCATCAAATCTCATTTGGAAGGACAACTAAAGATAAGCCCTATCGAGATGGCAGAACATAAAGGACCACTTAAAAGGAAGGGTCAATACTGTTTGATTAAAGAGAAATTATTTGATTACAAGTTTGGAGAAGTAGATAATAATTAGTACTTAATTTATTATTTGCTTTAATGGATTATTATGCTTAAGGAAGTATTTGTTACTTTAATAAAGGAAACTTCTGAGGTTATCAAGATTAAATTAAATAACTATATTTTGGCCGGGCACAGTGGCTTACGCCTGTAATCCCAGCATTTTGGGAGGCCGACTTGGGTGGATCACTTGAGATCAGGAGTTTAAGACTAGCCTGGCCAACATGGTAAAAACCCCATCTCTACAAAAATACAAAAATTAAGCTCGGAGGTGCTGTCTCACGGGTGAGACCGGGAAGTCGGTGAGGCTCGCTCTCTGTCGGACCTGGAGCCCCTGGCCTCCCGCCACCATGGAGTACCTCATCGGTATCCAAGGCCCTGACTATGTTCTTGTCGCCTCCGATCGGGTGGCCGCCAGCAATATTGTCCAGATGAAGGACGATCATGACAAGATGTTTAAGATGAGTGAAAAAATATTACTCCTGTGTGTTGGAGAGGCTGGAGACACTGTACAGTTTGCAGAATATATTCAGAAAAACGTGCAACTTTATAAGATGCGAAATGGATATGAATTGTCTCCCACCGCAGCAGCTAACTTTACACGCCGAAACCTGGCTGACTGTCTCCAGAGTCGGACTCCATATCATGTCAACCTCCTCCTGGCTGGCTATGATGAGCATGAAGGGCGAGCACTCTACTACATGGACTACCTGGCAGCCTTGGCCAAGGCCCCTTTTGCAGCCCATGGCTATGGTGCCTTCCTGACTCTCAGTATCCTGGATCGATACTACACACCGACTATCTCACGTGAGAGGGCAATAGAACTTCTTAGGAAATGTCTGGAGGAGCTCCAAAAATGCTTCATCCTGAATCTGCCAACCTTCAGTGTTCGAATCATTGACAAAAATGGCATCCATGACCTGGACAACATTTCCTTCCCCAAACAGGGCTCCTAACATCATGCCCACCCTCCCTCCCACTTGCCAAGGAACATTTTTTTGCTGTCCTGCTTTATTTTTGTCTACTCTTTTCAGGTGCATTCTTGATAAATGGTTAATTTAGAATAAAGGTGACTGTGGATATAATTGAAAAAAAAAATACAAAAATTAGCCAGGCATGATGGCAGGTGCCTGAGGTGGGAGAATCACTTAAACACAGAAGGTAGAGGTTGTAGTGAGTCGAGATTGTGCCACACTGCACTCCAGCCTTGGGCGACAGAGCATGACTCCATCACAAAACAAACAAACAAACAAACAAACAAACAAACTGTATTTTATTTAATAAATTTCAGAAGAATAAGTTGTGTTAAAATTTTGGCTATTTCTTGTTTTTCTCATCAGAAGACAGTCATATTCTTGGAACTGCAACTGATTCTAGGGGGACAGCCTTGCACCCCTTAACCAAAAATACTGACTTGACATGATTACCACTAGAAATCTGTCAGTCCCTTTCTCTGAATAGTTGTCTGTTCATCTGTTTATCTGTCTGTCTACCATCCATCCATCCAGTATTTATCAAATTCCTACTAAAGTCAGACATTACGCCAGTTCTTGGGAATATAATGATGAACAATATAGACATAACGCCTGTCCTCATGACATTGTTATTTAGGGAAAGAGACATATATAAAGCAAAAAATTGTATATGTAGTTGTTTTATTACAACAATTTTATTACGACAATTACGTATATGTGATAAATGCAACAAAATACAAGCACAAGAAGTTATGAAATCATAAAGTATTGATTTAGGGGTGGAGGGCTGAACAGTAAAGGGTATCTTGCAGAAGTAATACTTAAGGTAAAACTTGTAGGATGAACAGACAAGGATGGGGATGTAATGTGCAGTTTTCTAGGTTGGGGGAATAGCATATAAGGTTCTGAGGCAGGAAAGAGCTTAGCATACAGTGGAAATGCACAAAGCTTAACTTCAAGCTCTTAACTTTCTTATACTACTTTAATAGGTGAGTAAGTTGAGATAAATACCACTGAATTGAATAAAGCCTAGGATTCTGGAACTGGCTTCTCAACAATGACTATCTGCCTCTACTGCAGATATCATTTATTTATAGAAAAATCACAGAAATCAAACTTATTTTACAAGTAATAGCTATGTGTAGAGAACATGTAGGGTTCAAACTTTATTTCATTTTAGTTTTTTGTAGGGATAAGGTCATGCTATGTTGCCCAAGCTGGTCTTGAACTCCTGACCTCAAGGGAGCTTTCCACCTTAGCCTTGCAAAATGCGAGGATTACAGGCATGAGTCACTATGCCAGGCCTAGAGTCCAATCTTTCCTAATTTGATCTATCTAAACAACTATCTTTAAGTACTTACAAAATAAACTGCTCCAAAACTTCCATGTCCAATTTCATGCAAACCAATAAAAAGTTCCTCAGGATCATCTTTGTAGAACAGATCGGCGAGCTCTGGGTCCTTAAGTACTCCTTTACGCATGATGCCAGTAGAGCAGGCACTCTGCTTTTTGATATCCTAGTTAGCTTTATTTCTCATTGGCAATTTATTTTTTTTTGGTAAATGTTCAGTACCTGTAGAAAAATAGGATTTGCCATTAAATTATTTCTAACACATTTTATTTGGTGGCAGTACAAATACATATAAATATTAAAAAGCCTCTTGGTCTCACAATTCAATAACAAAAGGACAAAAAACCCAAATAAAGAACAGATATAGGATCTGAATTGCCATTTCTCCAAAAAGATATACAAATGACCATTAGCATATGAAAAGATCCTGAATATCATTACTTATTAGAGAAACGAAAATTAAAACCACAGTGAGATACCATTGGATGCTCACTAGGATAGTGATAGTCAAAAAGTAAGATAAGTGTTCATGAAAATGTGGAGAAATCAGAGCCCTCCAACACTGTTGGTGGCTGTGCCATTTTAGAAAACAGCCCTACAGTTAATCAAAAACTTAAATATCGAGTTACCATTTGACCTAGTTTTCACTCCTAAGCACACATATACACCCAAGAGAAATGAAAACATATGTTCACACAAAAACTTGTGCACAAATGTTCATAGGACCATTATTCATAATAACCAGAAGGTGGAAAAAACCCAAATGTCCATCAACTAGTGAAAGAATAAACAAAATGTGGTATATCCATATAATGGAATATTATTCAGCAATAAAAAGGAATTAAGTATTGGTACAGGCTGCAACATAAATGAACCTTGTAAAAATTATGCCATATGAAAGACTCCAGTCACAAAAGACCACATATTGTATGAATTCATATATATACATATACATATATATATGTGTGTGTGCATATATATATATGTGAAATTTCCAGAACAGGCAAATCTATAAAGACAGAAAGTAGATTATTGGTTACTTAGAGATGGGGGTTTTGGAGGGTGATAGCTAAAAGGTACAGGCTTTCTTTTCAGGGCAATGAAAATGTCCTAAAATTGACTGTGGTGATGACTGCATAACTGTGACTATACTAAAAACCATTCAATTGTACATTTCAAGTGAGTGAAGGGTATAGGATGTAAATTATATTGTAGAGATGTTACAAAAATTCATGTTGGTGTAATCAATGTTGAAATAATACCAGTTGGTATTTATTAATCAATACTATGTGTCAGGTAGCACTAAAACCCTACATATATTATTTCCTTTAACCCCTACAATAGCTTTATAATATAATGACTTTATCTATTATCTTAATTTTCGAGAACAAACTGAGACTTTGATAGGCTAAACTATTTCCCCATGGTCAGAAAGCCAGTATTTGTCAGGACTGCAATTAAAACTCAGATCTAACAGCAACACCCATGCTCTTGACATGTGGTATATTCATATAGAAATACAGGCAATTAAACAATTCTTTATTGACTACTAGAAGAAATTACTACTATTTGGAGGCATAATGTCTATGTAAAGAGGCAAATTATTCTGTTGCTACATAAAACATTCTGAAATCAAAGTTTCTATTAATAAAAGGACAACATTTTGACATGCTCACATATTGATCTGCCATTAGTTACATATATTTATTTGGTGTAGATTTTTATTTTTTGAAAAATAAAGAAATGTTAACATTCATCTATATTTTCATTTTAAATAACCTCTGCCCTCATAACCAGATAATCATTTATTTATGCCAACATTTAAATTTATCACAGGATAGTTTGTGTTTCTTCGTTGACCAACTAGATAACCAAGATAGAAATTTGGTTATTGGCCAATAAAACTATTTTTCAAAACATGGGCCAATGGGTCTCATGCTAGAAGAAGAGAAAAAGAAAGCAGACAATTAAAGAAGTGGCTGGGAACAATGGCCCATGCTTGTAATCCCAGCACTTTTGGTGGCTGAGGCAGGCGGATCACCTGATGTCAGGAGTTTGAGACCAGCCTGGCCATTATGGTGAAACCCCGTCTCCACTAAAAATACAAAAATTAGTCAGGCATAGTGGCAGGTGCCTGTAATTCCAGTTACTCAGAAGGCTCAGGCAGGAGAACTGCTTGAACCTGGTTGCAGTGAGCCAAGATTGCGCCATTGGACTCCAGCCTGAGTGACATAATAAGACTGTCTAAAAAAAAAAACCAAAAAAAACCTGATAGTGCTAAGAGGTATTTTTTTTCTTGAGACATAGTAGCCATGGGTGACAACATACTTACTTCATGGAGTTAATCTAGTTAGTTCACTAGTATACACAAGTCATCAACCTAACGATCCTTCTACTTATCCAGCTCATTCTTTCATTCAGCAAATATTTGTTGAATGCTCACTATTTGCCAGACCCTATACTGGGTTTTGGAGATAAAATGGGATGTGGTCCCTATCCTTAGAGGACTTAGAAGTCAAATGGACTTATAGACATTAAATTATAATGACACAAATGATAAAATGGTTATAACTGATTGGATTGGCCAGGTGCGGTGGCTCACACCTGTAATCCTAGCACTTTGGAAGGCCAAGATGGGTGGATCACCTGAGGTCAGGAGCTCAAGACCAGCCTGGCCATCAGGGTGAAACCCCATCTTTTAGAAAAAAAAAAAAAAAAAAAAAAGAATCTGATTGGATTATGAGGGGAAAACAAATATTTTTAAATATAAGGATATTATAGGGTGACCCAGTCTATTTTTGACTTGGACATGAAAAAGCATGCCTTTCTAGGGAAAGTAAAACCAGTTCATTCAATATGAATTGTATGGGAGAGTTGGAAGGAGAAAACATGAAGCTGTTGTTGAGTCAAGGAAAATTATAAAAGGCCCTTTAAACCATATTAAGAAGTTTAGACTTTATCCTGAGGGAACCACTGAAGGTTTATATAGAAAAAAGTATCCCTCTGCCAACAATGCACCTGTAATCCTACGCAGTCATCCTGCCAATCCATGGATGCCAATAATCAAGCATGAAGTTACTACATCAATACTACTGGGAATGTAAATTAAATCCAGCTATTTGTCAATCAGGTAAATGTAAGCACAAAATAAGAGCTAAAAGGTGTTTTATTTTTATTTCTTATGTCTGAGAACAACAAAAAAAGAAACAATGGATTAAATCAAAGACATATACCTTTTTGGACACAATGCATACAAGGCAAATGACAAGACTATTTTTTTTTTTTTTTTTTGAAACGGAGTTTCGCTCTTGTTACCCAGGCTGGAGTGCAATGGCACGATCTCGGCTCACCGCAACCTCCGCCTCCTGGGTTCAGGCAATTCTCCTGCCTCAGCCTCCTGAGTAGCTGGGATTACAGGCACGCGCCACCATGCCCAGCTAATTTTCTGTATTTTTAGTAGAGACGGGGTTTCACCATGTTGACCAGGATGGTCTCGATCTCTTGACCTCGTGATCCACCCGCCTCGGCCTCCCAAAGTGCTGGGATTACAGGCATGAGCCACCGCGCCCAGCCCGAGACTGTCTTTAAGAAAACCAAAAAGACCTATGAACTGAACTTATGATCATTCAAATCTTTTCAATCACCAAAATACATCATAAACTTTTGAATATGTTGGCTTTCATGTGAATAAACCTAAGTGCTATGGATTTGGGGGGAAAACACAGATTATAGACTAAAATCATTTTATGAAGAAACAAATATTTAAATGTAAAAATGAGACCATAAAAACTTCTAGAATAAATTGCAAGTGAATATTTAATTACTTAGCAAGATACCAGAAGCAAAAGCCATAAACTAGTATCAATAAGCTTGACTATATATAATTAATAACTTCTTTACCTTAAACATTTAATGAAGGGACTTCTGCTTCTAGCCAAGATGGAATAACAGGGGTTGTATTTATTATCTACCACCAGGAACAATTAAAACACTGGACAGGCTGGGCGCGATGGCTCACGCCTGTAATCCCAGCACTCTGGAAGGCCAAGGTGGATGGATCATGAGGTCAGGAGATCAAGACCAAACTGGCCAGCACAGTGAAATCCTGTCTCTATTAAAATAGAAAAAATTAGCCAGGTGTGGTGAGGCGTGCTTGTAATCCCAGCTACTCAGGAGGCTGAGGCAGGGGAATTGCTTGAACTCGGGAGGTAGAGGTTGCAGCGAAGCAAGATTCCCCCACTATACTCCAGCCTGGCAACAGAGCAAGACTCTGTCTCAAAACAAACAAACAAACAAACAAACAAAACAACACTGGACAAGGCTCGGTACAGTGATTCATGCCTGTAATCCTAGCACTTTGGAAGGCCAAGGTGGGCAGGTGGCTTGAGCCCAGGAGTTCGAGACCAGCCTGGGCAACAGGTTGTATCTCTACAAAAGATGTAACAACTTAGCTGGGCATGGTGGTATACGCCTGTAGACCCAGCTACTCGGGAAGCTGAGGTGGACAGATCACCTTAGCCGGAGGTCACGGTTGCAGTGAGCCAAAAATCCACTGCACTCTGGATAAAACACTGGATAACGCTGGATAAAACATATAAATGATGGTAATTGAAGACAATGGATATCTGGCAAAGAAAGACAATGATCCTTGACAGAAGACAAGCAAATGATGTAAGCCATTAATTGTTTAAGCTTAATGCCCTGGGAGAATTTCTAGGCCATGCTGCAGACAGGGGAAATCCAGTTAGAGCCTGTGAACTCCCTGAGTTGAGGAGACAAAGATGATAGCCCTGGTTGACCAGGGTGGGTAGAGTTGGCAGGACAGAGTGCCACATAGAAGAGAGCAGCAAAGAAACAGGATATGGAGACTGGCAAAGGGTTCCCCTCAAGTCTTCAGCTGAGCACTGATTAGTGCATGCATATGAGAAAACTACCTTAGACTAGGGGAAAAAACGATCTGAAAGGAATAGAGACTACAGATAGTACTTGCTCCCCCTAGCCAGGACAGGAAATCTTATAATTCACAGGGCATTCTGGAGGCTACTCCGAAGAGTCTTGTCTTCATAGCAGGGACCCTAGACTAAATGCTGGTCTGTGATGACTAACAAATTTTATTTTATTTTTTATTTGTGAGACAGGGTCTTGCTCTGTTGCCTAGGCTGCAGTGCAAGGGTACAACCATGGCTCATTGCAGCCTCAACCTCCTGGGCTCATGATCCTCCTGCCTCTACCTCTCAAAGTACTAGGGTTACAGGTGTAACCAATTGTGCCTGTCTCTAACAAATTTTAAAAGCAAGATCTAAAGGATGAAATTATTTCCAAGTAACTTAACTGCATTCCAGAACAAAGTCCAAGAATACTTAAAGGAATATAAAAATATCCAGTATCTAAAAACGTAAAGAGCAAGACTCCATCTCAAAACAAACAAACAAAAAACTAACATTCCATAAAAAATTACCAGGCATGCAGAAAAGCAGGCAAATATGACTCATAATGAGGAGAAAAATAATTGAAACCAAACCATAATTGACATAGATGATCTATGTTACAATTAGTGATCAAGGACATTAAGCATTTAGTATGGTTGTATTCCACATATGGAAAAGTTTAGAGAAAATACTGAACATGTAAAGCAGAGACAGATAAAACATAAACAAATTCAAACTAAACCTTTATTTTATGTATGTATGTATGTATGTACTTATTCTGAGATAAAGTGAGATGGAGTCTCATTCTCTCGCCTAGGCTGGAGTGCAGTGGTGAAATCTCAGTTCACTGCAACCTCTGCCTCCCAGGTTCAAGCAATTCTCCTGCCTCAGCCTCCCAAGCAGCTGGAATTACAGGCATGCGCCACCACAGCTAGCTAATTTTTGCATGTTTAGTAGAGACAGGGTTTCACCATGTTGGCCAGGCTGGTGACAAACTCCTGACCTAAAGTGATCCACCCACCTTGACCTCCCAAAGTTCTGGGATTTCAACTGTGAGCCACCACACCTAGCCCTCAAATTAAACCTTTAGAGGTGAAAGCTACAATGTCTGAAATTAAAAAATACTCTGCATGTGACGCATAGCACAGGAGACTTTGCCAAAAAAGGGACTACTGAACTTGAAGATACAGCAACAGAAACTATCTAAAATAAAATAGAAAAAAGACTAACAAAACAAAAACCAAACCCCCAACCCAGAGCATCCATGAGCTGTGGAACATCTTCGAGTGGCCTACTGTATGTCTAAGTGGAGTCCCTGAAGGAGAGGAAAGATATTAGGACAGAAGAAAATATTTGAGGAAGTAATAGTGGAAAAAATTACAAATTTGATGAAAAGTATAAACCCACAGATCCAAGAAGGTCTATGAACCTCGAGCACAAGAAACATGAAGAAAATTATACCTCAAAACTTGTGATGACAATAAAATAAATAAATAAATCGCTCAAAACTCGTGATAAAGAGAAAATTATACAATTATCTAGAGAAAAAAGACGTTAAATACAGAATCAGGAACGAGGCAAGTATGTTTACTCTAAACACTTTCATTCAACATTGTGCTGGGGCTAGGTGTGATGTCCCATGTCTGTAATTCTAATGCTTTGGGAGGCCAAGGCAGGAGGATGACTTGAGACAGGAGTTTGAGACCAGCCTGGCCAATACAGCATGATCCTCTCTTTTTACAAAACCGAACCAAACCAAACCAAACAAAAACATGTGCCAGATGCTGTGCAGGTACAGTAAACAAGAAAAAAAGAAACAAAAAACATCAAGACTGAAAAGGAAGAAGTAAGACTATTGTCAAACAACATAATCATCTGTTAAAAAAATTCAATGGATCTACAAAAAGCTATTAGAAGTTATTAGTTAATTAAAAAGCACAGAGTATAAGATCAATACATAAAATGATTATATATATACATATATATATATTTTTTTGAGACAGTCTCATTCTGTCCTCTGTCACCCGGGCTGGAGTGCAGTGCCATGTTCTTGGCTCACTGCAACCTCTGCCTCCCGGGTTCTAGCAATTCTCGTGCCTCAGCCACCTGAGTAGATGGGATTACAGGCATGCACCAACACGTCTGGCTAATTTTTGCATTTTCAGTAGAGACAGGGTTTTGCCACCTTGGCCAGGCTCATGTCAAACTCCTGGCTTCAAGTGACCCACCCACCTTGGCTTCCCAAAGTGCTGGGATTACAGGTGTGAGCCACTGCACCTGGCCTAAAATGATTAGGTTTCTATATGTGAATAAACGGAAATCAAATTTAAAAATATCATAGTAGTATAAAAAATGTGAAATAGGGCCAGGTGCAGTGGCTCACACCTATAATCCCAGCACTTTGGGAGGCTAAGGTGGGTGGTTCACTTTAGGTCAGGAGTTCAAGACTAGCCTGGCCAACATGGTGAAAATACAAAAATTGGCCAGGTGTGGTGTCACATGCCTGAAATCCCAGCTACTTGGGAGGCTGAGGCAGGAGAATTGCTTGAAACTGGGAGGTGGAGGTTGCAGTGAGCTGAGATTGTGCTGCTGCACTCCAGCCTGGGTGACAGAGGCACATCTCAAAAAAAAAAGAAAAAAAGGTGAAATACTTAGGGATAAATCTAACAAAGGATATATAAGACCTGTACACTGAAAATGACAAAATAATAATGATATAAAGACATAATGAAGGGATATACTGTGTTTATAAATCATAAGACTCAACATTTTTCTTTAGAAATACAAGTTAAGAAGCTTATTCTAAAATTCATGAGAATTCAAAGGACCCAGAATAAGCAAAGCAACTTTGAAAACAGAGGACAAAGTTGGAGAGCTAGCATAAAATAATCTCAAACTTTATTATTGGGCAGTTTCTTAAAAAGCTAAACATATACGTATCATATAATGTAGCCATTATACTCTTAAGTATTTACCCAAGAAAAATGAAAGCATATATCAACACAAAGCCTTGTATACAAATGTTCCAGGAGCTTTAATAGCCAAAACTGGACACAACCCAAATGTACATCAACAAATGAATGGATAAACAGTCTGTGATAAATATAATGAACTGTAACTTAGCAATAAAAGGAACTATAGATATACACTATAACAGGAATGAATCTGAAAATAATTATGCTGTGTAAAAGAAGTCAGACAAGAAATAGTATATCCTTTATGATTTCATTTATACAGAATTCTAGAAAATGTAAACTAATTTAAAGAGATAGAAATCACATCAGTGGTTACCTGGGGGATGGGGGTGGTGAGGGCAGGTAAAAAGGAGTAGGTAGGAGGGGCTAAAAAGGGGCATGATGAAGCTTTTTGGGAGTGATAGTGGATATGTTTCTTTCCACTATGATGATGGTTTCACAGATACATACCTGTTAAAAGAAATTATGCTCTTTAAATATGTTCAGATTATTGTATGTATGTTATACATCAATAAGGTAATTTTAGAAACATGTAATGTACCAAATTGAAATCAGGCTGGGTGTGGTAGCTCATGCTTGTAATCCCAGCACTTTGGGAGGCCAAGGCAGGCAGATCATGAGGTCAAGACATCGAGACCATCCTGGCCAACATGGTGAAACCCTGTCTTTACTAAAATACAAAAAATTAGCTGGGTGTGGTGGCGCACGCCTATAGTCCCAGCTACTCAGGAAGCTGAGGCAGGATAACTGCTTGAACCCAGGAGGCGGAGGCTGCAGTAAGCCGAGATCGCGTCACTGCACTCCAGCCTGACACCTGGCAAGACACAGTGAGACTCTGTCTCAAAAAAAAAAAAATTAGCTGGGCGTCATGGTGCACGCCTGTAATCCCAGCTACTTGGAAGGCTGAAGTGGGAGAACTGCTTGAACCTGGGAGGCAGAGGTTGCAGTGAGCCGACATTGAACCACATCACTCTTGCCTGGGCAACAGAATGAGACTCCATCTCAAAAAAAAAAAAAAAAAAGGAGGGGGCAAAAATAAACAAAGAAAAGAAAAAAGAAAGAAAAAGAAATCAAATGAAGTAGAGAAAATTTGTGCAAAATATTTGCCAGTTAAAAGCTAATCTTAATATCAGAAAGGTGAACACACACACACATACACTTACCTAAAACTCAAAAGAGACAGGTAGGAAATTAAAAAAAGAAACAGCAGTGTCCATTTAAAATATGAATCTTGTAACTTCACTAATGATCAAAGAAGTAAAAATGGAAATAATATGACACCTCATTTCACCCACCAAATAGGCAAAATAAGAGAAAAAAATATACTTTTTTTCTGACAAGAGTATAAGGAAATAGTTTCATACATTGCTGGAAGAATAGGATGGGTATGCTCTTTGAACCTAGTAATACACTTTTGGGAATTCATACAAGGCAGTTTCTTGTTTTTGTTTTAGCAAAAGAGGTAGGTACAATTAGGGAAAGCACAGAAGGAATATGACCGTGCATATGGGAAACGTGACTTCTTTGACCTATGAGTTTTGGTTTCTTTGTAGCTTGTGTTTTATCTGAAGTTAGGTGTTGAAATTTTGGGTAATTTTTTTATTTCCTTCTTTTTGTTTCCATGTATTTTCTAAAATTTTGTTTTGCAAAGTCTGTTACTTCTGTAATTAGAAGAAAAGTGATACAAAACCTTTTAGGTAATTTCAAATCTAACTATAAAATACTACAACAAAAAATGGCAATATATATATTTCCAGAAAATAATTTGACAATAGGAATCAAAAAAATTTAACTAAGCTCATTTCTTTTAACCAAATAATTATTCATAACATAAACCATAACTGAGAAGAAAAAAAAATTTAGGAAATAAATTGAAACTCAAACATTTTTATAAAAGAATATTTTATTAATATTTTTACTTTCCCTTTTATTTTTCTTTCAAAGATAAAAATTCATCCAGAAAATATTAATTTTTTCCATCCATTTAAAAGAAAGCTAAGTCGTAGATCTATGGACAATACCTTTTTGTGTGTGGCACAAAATATACCATATCGCTCAGATTCATTTTAGCAGCAATCTTCTTTTTTCTCTTTTATAACTTCAGTCCTTTGTATTTATGATGCAACCTATGGAAAAATAACAAAATACATAATTACTGGCAAAATTAAAGAAGCAATAACTGCTCATGTGGTAGTTTTATGTATTTACTAATGTAATATTACAAAGTTAAAATTTTATCATCTGTTTGTGGATGGCAAATATTACAAAGTTAAAATTTTATCTTCATCTGTTTGTGGATGGCAAATTTAAAAGGTAAGATGCTCATAACAAAGACACAAGCTACTCTTTCACAGGCAATATCTGGGAAACAAATGTGTCATTAGATTTCAGAATCTACACTGAGGCTTCTACTGTTTGTTTGTGTCCAGGGTAACTTAATAGAGGCTACCAGTAGACAGGACTAATCTGACAGCATGTGGTAATGCTACTGATTCTCTGTCAGTAAGGCTTATATTTTGAATTGCTTTTTCAATAGACATGATGATTTGCATTGATTACTCTACCTTTCCTTTTCTAGGCTTTCATATAACCAATCTTCCACATTTTTTGAGGTGATGATTATTTTTAATTACCTATTAAAGAAGTACATGCCAGGCTACGCGCAGTGGCTCATGCCTGTAATCCCAGCATTTTGGGAGGTCAAGGCAGGCAGATCACGAGGTCAGATCAAGATGGTGAAATCCCATCTCTACCAAAAATACAAAAATTAGCTGGGCGTTGTGGCATGCGTCTATAATCCCAGCTACTCAGGGGGCTGAGGCAGGAGAATTGCTTGAACCCTGGAGGTGGAGGCTGCAGTGAGCCAAGACTGTGCCACTGCACTTCAGCCTGCGACAGAGTGAGACTCTGTCTCAAAAAAAAAAAAAAGAACAAAATCCATAATCCTGTCCAGGCAAAATTCCATTAACAATTTGGCATACTTTTCTCCATGCATGTATTTATTTCTTCATGCACTTTTAAAATGCAGCTGAGATCACATTATACATGTAATTCCTTAGTTCACCCCTTTTATCTAACTCTACGAGTATTTTGCCATGTCACCAAATACTGTTCCGAAAGGTCATTTTAATGACTGCTTAATGTCTGTCTTATTGAAGAGCTGCAATTCATTCACAACCATTTCTCCACAATCGGAAACCAAGGCTGTATTCAACCTTTTGTTGAACTATTGAAAAGTATTGTATCTGGAAGATATTGGCACCTATTACTTATCTACATTTTGGGGGCTTTCTTGAGAATGGATTTCTAGAAGTAGAATTACTGGGTCAAAGATACAACAATTTAAAACCTACATATATTGGAATAAGTTTTAGATGCTTGACTAGCGTTGTAGATGAAAGCCTTATAGGAAAAAACTAAAAAAAAAAGTATGGACTTCCATTGTCACTATTTTCTTGCTGAGAATATCTCACTCTTGTCTCATGCCTATACTTATAAACTGAACATTTTCATTATTTTTGGTATTCCTTCCAATTCTGTCTGTGGCTGTGTGATGCTTTAGATTAACTGGTAGCTAAAACTTGCCTGAAATCAGAATCACATTTTACCAAACCACTAACTAATCAATAACTGCAATGTTTGCATGCCTACCCTGCTAATGTAGTCTGACTATAGCTCCCATAAACTAAAATATTCCTTATGACATTATATGAACACTATTTGTTAAATTTCTAAGGAAGCAGTTTCAAATAAGGCATCTATTAATATCATCCTGTCCTGACTAACTTCAAATCAGGGAACATCATTCCTAGAAAACAGTTTTCTTTCTCTCTTTTTTTTTAAAACAGAGACTGGCTCTGTCGCCCAGGCTGGAGTGCAGTGGCGGGGTTTCGGCTCACTGAAACCTCCATCTCCCAGGTTTGAATGATTCTCATGCCTCAGCCTGCCGAGTAGCTGGGACTACAGGCTCATGCCACCGTGCTGGGCTAATTATCTTCTCTCTAAATAGTTATTCATTTTTATATAATTAATTTTTTCTCTCTTTTTTCCTTTTTTTTTTTTTGAGACTCAGGCTGGAGTGCAGTGATGCAATCTTGGCTCATTGCAACCTCTGCCTCCTGGGTTCAAGCGATTTTCCTACCTCAGCCTCCCAAGTAGCTGGGATTACAGGCGTGCACCACCACACCTGGCTAATTTTATATTTTTAGTAGAGATGAGATTTTGCCATGTTGGCCAGTCTAGTCTTGAACTCCTGACTTCAGATGATCCACCCGCCTCAGCCTCCCAATGTGCTGGGATTACAGACATGAGCCACTGCGCCTGGACCACTTTTACATAATTTTCTTAAAATGCATACTCTCTTCATCTTTGGTTGCCAAGCTCTATATATGTTCTAAAATTATCTCCCTAAGATTTCTAGGAATTAAGGCTTCTCAGTTTTATCTTTTTTTTTGTTGTTTGCTTTTCTGCTATAATATTGCATTGCTATTGAGGCTGAAGATAGTATTTCTGAAGTTCATCCATTAAACCAAAAGGATATTTTTAATTTTCTTCCATTTTATCACCCCCATTTCCTTCTTCATAAATGTCTCTTGGATTGCATGAAACTGTCTTCTGTTTTTCCAAATTATTCTGGTTATACTTCCTCTTCTCTCTGATGCCTCAATGAATGTGTTCCTCTAAGGATTTCCCAAGTCCTCTGTGTGATTGCAAACTGCTATCTTAATTTCTGCCCATTTAATGGTTTTACGTAATACTGTGTCACTAGACAGTACTGACTACTATTCCAAGCCCTAGTTCCGTATTTTCAAATATCTATTTGGCTTGTGCCCTAAATGGCTCACATACACCTCCCATTAACTTTGTTCTCTTTCCCTGTCCCTTACATTCAATTAATCCCCAATTTCTGCTTCAAATATTTCTTTTGACCTGTTTTCCCATTTCTCTGGCATTTATATTCTCTCTCTTTTTCTTCTTTCAGCCTCTAGTCTATCTTCTCTGGAATTCAAAAAACATTCTAAAGTATAGTTCAGGTAATATCACAACTCTGCTCAAAATCCTTCAGAATCTCACTACTTCTTATGGGATAAAGAATAACAACAACAACAAAAAAAACAAACTTTACCTAATGAACATTCAAAGCTGGCTTCAAACCACTAGTCTAACCTAAATTCTTAAACTCTATAATCAAGAAAAAATGAACTCCATTCAGTTACATTTTTATATATACTTTGCAATTCATTTCTCACTTGGTCTTTGCCTAAGTTGTTTCCTCTGCTTATAAGGTCCAAATCCTAACTATTCTCACAGTCCAGCTAAATATCGCTTCCATAAAACTTACTATTTTCTCCCTCTGCTTCAATTTTCTATACACACATGTTAGGACTCTAAAACTGGAAGGCAAGTGCTTCTTGCGAAGGATAATTGTCTAAGTCCACATTTGGATTAATCATTGTAACCTCTGATATTTTTAAAAATAAAAACAGCCTTATTGAGATAAAATTCATCTATCATACACTCTGCCCATTTAAAGTGTACAATTCAATGGTTTTTAGTATATTCACAGATATGTACAACCATCACCCACCAGTTATTTTTAGAACATTTTCATCACCAAACATACACACACAAAACCATACCCTTTAGCTATCACCCCACCCTCACCCCGCCCCATTCCCTCCATTCCTAAGCAATTTACTAACATACTTTCCATTTTTACAGATTTCCTTGTTCTGGGAATTTCATATGTTTCATTTTTCTTGAGCATATACCTATGAGTGGAAATGCTGGGCCCTATGGCTTCTTAAAGTAGCAGATAGTCCATAACAATCTGATGAAATCACCTTCCCTTTCCCATTTCAATCTTAGAACTAAAATGATCATTCAAATTAATTATTTCCCCAAAACAGAAACAAGAATATTTTTTCTTCCAAGAGGGTAAGATGAAATAACAGGCATAAAATAAGTTTTTCCCTCTTCCTTGACCTCCTGCAACCTCAGGTATTACATTTATAGTGAGAACTTAGAACTGTGCCAAGAATGTAGTATTTCAGGTTTTAGGCCCTTGGGCCAAATAAACAATTCAACTAGCTTGGAGTAGGAGATTTCATCAGAGATGTGCAACTGAAATAACTTTCTTCACAAGCACTTCTTTATTCTAAGAAATGGAAAACTTCTAACAATGGTAGTCAAGTAAATTATTTTTCACAGACAGTCTAACTTAATAAAAGAAAGAACAATGGTGGCGCACGCCTGTAGTCCCAGCTACTCGGGAGGCCGAGGCATAAGAATCACTTGAACCTGGGAGGCAAAGGTTGCAGTGAGCCAAGGTCACGCTACTGCACTCCAGGCTTGGGGGACAGAGCAAGACTCCATCTCAAAAAAAAAAAAAAAAAAAGAAAAGAAAAGGAAAAAAACAAGAACACTTGATAGAGAGTAAAAATATAAATATTTTAAATAATTTCCTCTTTCTTAGAAAATTCAAGAAAGATGATTCATGGAATATCTTAGTTGTGTTTCAATGTTTTTCTCAACAATAAACCAGGAGCCAGTGAATTTGAAAACTCCACAATATTTCAGTATCAATAAATAAGAATCAGAATGTTTCATACTGGAAAGAATTTTAAAGATCCACCATTTCAACTCCTTTGTTTTTATACTCAATCTCAGAAACGTTAAGCATCACATCACACCAATGTGGCAGCATTATCCCCAAATTAAAATCCTGGACTTCTGGCCAGGTGCAGTGGCTCATGCCTCTAATCCTTTGGGAGGCTGAGGTGGGAGGACTGCTTAAGTCCAGGAGCTCAAGAACAGCCTGGGCAACATAGTGAGACCCCATATCTACAAAAGAAAATACAAAAAAATTAGCTGGCCGTTGTAGCACATGCCTGTAGTCCCAGCTACCTGGGGGATTGAGGCGGGAGGATTGCTTGAGCTCAGGAAGTTGAGGCTATAGTGAGCTGAGACTGTGCCACTGCACTCCAACCTGGGTGATAAAGTAAGACCCTGTCTGAAAAAAAAATCCAGAACTTCTGATTTCCACTACAGAAAACATTCTTCTAAACCATACTGCCTAAGTCATATTATAAAACACCAAAAGTTTTCCTAATTGCTACATTTTGGAGAGATCACCTGAGGTCAGGAGTTCCAGACCAGCCTGACCAACATGATGAAACCCTGTCTCTACTAAAAATACAAAAATTAGCTGGGCGTGGTGGCATGTGCCTGCAATCCCAGCTACTTGAGAGGTTGAGACAGAATCATCACTTGAACCCTGGGGGCGGAGGTTGCAGTGAGCCGAGATCAGGCCACTGCACTCTGGCCTGGGCAACAAGAGTGAGACTTAGTCTGAAAAAAAAAAAAAAATTAAAAACCAAATATGTGACATAGTAATATATGTGCTTCTTGATTAATGCATTTAGTAATGATAGTCAGGAGTCTAATAACTATAATAATTTCAATGAGTGATGAACATAAGAAATATTTTATGTATATGTAATAACTAATGTGATATAAAATATCTGTGATTTCTATTGGTGACAGTCACAGGTATTGCTAATACTCTTGTGGTTTGTTGCCAACATTTGTAATTACAGAAAATGCTAAATGTCAATTCGAGTTTAGTAAAAGCACAAATGGAATGTTTTCTTTCTTTTTTTTTTTTTTTTTAAGATGGGATTTCACCATGTTGGTCAGGCTGATCTTGAACTCCCGACCTCAGGTGATCCACCCGCCTTGGCCTCCAAAGTGCTTGGATTACAGATGTGAGCCACTATGCCCGGCCTGGAATGTTTTCTAACATATTCCTTGATCTACAGAAACCTGGGCATACAAGCCACTCACACAGTATAAATGGGTATTGGTGAGAAATTCTAAAAGTTCTTCTTATGTGCTGAGTTTATTCCATTCTGTTTTCTACCAAACCTCTATAACCACTTTTGGTAGAAATTCATTAAATGTTGTGAGGAGTAGATGAGATAATATATGCCAAGTATGTAGTAGGTATAGAACAAAAGGTCTGCTAGAGGTGAATCTAATCTTACTTGATCACATTGATATAATATACATTGTTATTTAAAAAGCTGTACAGAATTAACTTGGCATTTCCCACTGTGATCCCACTGAACAGCTATCACTCCTATGCCTTTTGGCATCGGTAGTTCCCTTACTATAGAATTTCATCTTATGGTGTGGAAGCTCATTGAAATTGATGATACTGTTCTACTGTAAGTACTAATGATAATCATCACTGTTAAGGTTTTTAGTTGCAAATAATAGACACCAACCCTGGCTAACTTAGGCAGAAAATAAATGTATTCATAAGATATCTCATAGAATGAATTGGGAAGCTCAAAAAATGGGCAGGCCCCTAGAGAGGAAAGGCACAATCAAGATCATGCCATTTGCTTAGAATGCTGTCGATGCCATCACCACTCGATTATGCTCTACCGGACTCATCATCCTCACAACTGCCACAGTCATCTCTGTGGGCCCTGAGCTTGCAAGATTCAGAGTTCTAGGAGGGAATATCTGACTGACCAATGTCACATGCGCATATGCAAGCTGCCAGGCAACTGAAGATGGAATATCTACCTGTACTCCTTTCACTGTATCCACAGCAGAAGGAAGAACTCTGCCTTCCACCTATCCAAAATAGGATAGTGTTCAAGCAATAGGCAACCACACTATAAATATGTACTTATTAATGATCAAGAGCCACAGCACAGCTCAAAGGATAAGTGACAAACTTGGATTTAGAGTGTTCCAGTTTCTAATTCTGTCTCCTTAATTCCCTGTAGCCTGAGTAAGTTTTATAACCTGTTTAAGCTTCTTCCATATCTACAAAATATTATTCTTCTCATGAGTTTTATAAGAGTTATAGTTGCTGAAGCAGTGCTCAAGTATTCATTCATTCTTTCAACATTTATTGGATACCTGCTATGCTTAAGATATTGTGTTATGTGCTGAAAAATATTTAACACACATAATACATGTACAGATATGTGTTTGCCAGAAACTCATTACTTAGAGCCAGTGAGTGTTGCAAGTACTATGAAAGTTCAAAATAGGGAGCATTTCTCACTCTCTAAGAAGCAGAGGTTGGAGATGGGTAAGTGATTGGATTGATGCTTTCATGGAAGAGACAGTATTTTGATTGTTCTGTAAAGAATAGGCAGAATTTTATAGGAAATGGTGTACACAAAGGATTGCAGGTTGCAGCATATTAGGAAATGGCATGTTACTTAAATGTCTGTTCTGCAGATTTGGGAAATCATTCATTGGAAACGAAGCTAGAACAGTCTATTGGGTCTAGATTGTCAAGGAGCTTGAGTACCATGTAAAGGTTTTTAAGCTTTTTTTCTACTGATGAAAACATTTTCAATTAGAATCAGGCTTAAAGAATAATACTTCAGTTGCCTGGAATAATATACAAGCTGGACTAAGAACATTTTGTTTAAAAATATTGTGCACACATCATAGAAAAAGAATTGAAAGAATATAAACCAAAATGTTAATAATGATTATCTTTGGGTATATAGATATTTTCTGTTTATCTTTCTTTGTTTTCTATATTTTCTTTTTCTTTCTTTTTTTTTTTTTTTGAGATGGAGTCTTACTTTGTCATGCAGGCTGGAGTGCAGTGGCGAGATCTCAGCTCACTGCAACCTCGGCCTCCCAGGTTCAAGCGATTCTTCTGCCTCAGCCTCTCGAGTAGCTGGGACTACAGGTGCGAGTCACGATGCCTGGCTAATTTTTATATTTTTAGAAGAGATGGGGTTCCACCGTATTGGCCAGGCTGGTCTCAAACTCCTGACTTCGTGATCTGCCCGCCTCGGACTCCCAAAGTGTTAGGATTATAGGCATGAGCCACTGCACCCAGTCATATTTTCTACATTGAACACATATCAGTTTTGTAATGAAAAAATAAATTTAAAATATTTTTAAAAGACTGATTTGGGGCCAGGCTCAGTGGCTCATGCCTGTAATCCCAACACTTTGGGAGGCCAAGGTAGGCGGTCAAGAGATCGAGACCATCCTGGTCAACATGGTGAAACCCCATCCCTACTAAAATTACAAAAATTAGGTGGCGCACGCCTGTAGTCCCAGCTACTCAGGAGGCTGAGGCAGGAGAATTGCTTGAATCCAGGAGGCGGAGGTTGCAGTGAACCGAGATCGTGCCACTGCACTCCAGCCTGGTGCCTGGTGACAGAGCGAGACTGTCTCCAAAAAAAAAAAAAAAAAGACTGAATTGGTATAGAAGGAAACTAGAGCAGAGAGGTCAGGTTAGGGCTACCATGTAAGAAAGAATGATTATCTTATTCTAGAATGTTGGCAATAAAATTGAAAGCTGAAGGCAGTTATCATATTGCGATTCCATGAGCATGAATGTCAAGAGAAATACGGTAGTAACACAGTGAAGAGTCAGCAGTTGATTGGCTACAGAGCCTAGAAAAGACATAGGAGTATTAGCTCTGAGGCCCTAAGAACGAGAGACAGGGAAGATGTCTGTTCTCTGAGTAAAAATGGAGAATTTAGTAGAAGAAACAAGTTTAATGGGAGAAAGATAATGACTATTTTCTAGTAAAACTGACTTGAAGGTGACAGATGGACATCTAGGTAGAGATATGCAGAAAATAGAAAGAAATGGAAATTAGTGTGCAGGGGAAATGCTGACACAAGGACCGACCTGGGAGTCATTTGTATAAGGTAGACAGGAAGCTCAAGAAGAAGCTATAGTAACTCAGGCAAAGACTGCAGAGAAAAGAGAAGGCTTAGAACAAAACAAAGAATTCAACTTACCCTTAAAGTTAGGGTAAGTTAAATTCTTAGCAAATGACAGATGAATGCTAAGTATAATATTATAATTCTATAATTAGGCATTCACCCATTAAATACATAGTCAAAAGGTTAAAATGACTTCCTTAATAGCAAATTGAGATGAGTAGTCAAAAGAATACTACCAGAAATAAAATTTAGAAATTTAGATTATTATATTTTTTAAAGATTACTCTGGCTTTTACTTCATTGTTAAAAAGAAAAGAAAAGAAAAGAAAGTTCCTTGTCTTTTCTATGGAAATATATATTTTAAAAAGGGAAATCTGCAATCTGTGTAGTACAGCAATAAAATGATCAAACTAACCTTTTAATTCCTGAATTAAACTATATATATATCTATATATATAGATTCTCGTGCCTCAGCCTACTGAGTAGCTAGGATTATAGGCGCGTGCCACCAAGCCTGGCTAATTTTTGTATTTTTTGTAGAGATGGGCTTTCACCATATTGGAAAGGCTGGTTGCGAACCCCTGACTTCAGGTGATCCACCTTGGCCTCCCAACGTGCTGGGATTATAGCCGTGAGCCACTGAGCCTGGCCTAATCTATGTATTTTATGTAATTTTTAAATATTCTCTTGTGAACCACAAAAATCTGAGACAGGTTTCAGTTAATTTAGAAAGTTTATTTCGCCAAGGCTGAGCACATGCGCCTATGACACAACCGGACATGCACCTATGACACAGCCTCAGGAGGTCCTGACAACACGTGCCCAAAGTGATCAGAGCACAGTTTGGTTTTGTACATTCTAGGGAGACATGAGACATCAATCAACATATGCAAGGTGAATACTGGTTTGGCCTGGAAAGGCGGGACAACTCAAAGCAAAAGGCAGGAAGACTCCAAGAGGGAAGGTGGTTTCGAGGTCACAGGTAGATAAGAAACTAATGGTTACATTCTTTTGAATTTCTGATTAGTCTGTCCAAAGAAGGCAATCAGATAGGCATTTATCTCAGTGAGCAGAGGGGTGACCTTAAATAAAATGGAAGGCAGGTTGGCCCTAAGCAGTTCCCAGATTGACTTTTCCCTTTAGCTTAGTGATTTGGGGGCCCCAAGATTTACTTTCCTTGCACACTCTTTATAATCTGAATTTTAGATTTAGAATGGATGTAAGACAGGCTCAAGGAGGTTAAGTTGCTTCAAAGTAGTTTAATAGTAATGACTTAGTACTTGTGCCATTAGAACCTAGGTTGAATTCCTACCCACAGAGTGGGAGAAAATCTTCACAATCTATACATCTAACAAAGGACTAATATCCAGAATCTACAACAAACTCAAACGAATTAGCAAGAAAAAAACAAAAAATCCCATCAAAAAGTGGGCTAAGGACATGAATAGACAATTCTCAAAAGATATACAAATAGCCAACAAACATATGAAAAAATGCTCAACATCACTAATAATTAGGGAAATGCAAATCAAATCAAAACCACAATGCAGTATCACCCTACTCCTGCAAGAATGACCATAATAAAAAAATAATAGATGTTGGTGTGGATTCAGTGAACAGGGAACCCTTCTACACTGCTGGTGGGAATGTAAATTAGTACAACCACTGTGGAAAACATGTGGAGATTCCTTAAAGACCTAAAAGTAGAACTACCATTTGATCCAGCAATCCCAGTACTGGTTATCTACCCAGAGGAAAATAAGTCTAGATACGAAAAGATACTTGCACACGCACGTTTAGAGCAGCACAATTCAAAAATGCAAAAATGTGGAATGTCCATCAATCAACAAGTGGATAAAGAAACTGTGGTACATATATGCAACGCAATACAACTCAGCTATAAAAGGAAACGAATTAATGGCATTTGCAACGACCTGGATGAGATAGGAGACTATTATTCTAAGTGAAGTAACTCAGGAATGGAAAACCGAACATCGTATGTTCTCACTCATAAGTGGGAGCTAAGCTAAGAGGACGCAAAAGCATAAAAATGACACAATTTGCAAAATAAGAACAGTAGCAAAAAAAAAAAAAAAAGAGAGAAAAGAAAAAAAGACACAATGGACTTTGGAGACTCGGGGGCAAAGGGTAGGAAGAGGGTAAGGGATAAAAGACTACAAATTGTGTGCAGTGTATACGGCTCAGGTGATGAGTGCACCAAAATCTCACAAATCACCACTAAAGAACTGACTCATATGACTAAACACCACCTGTTCCCAATAACCTATGGAAATTAGAAAAAGAAAAAGAAAAAAAAGAACATACATACATTGAATTCCGTTTTTATTTTTTTTTTAAACAGAGTCTCACTCTGTTGCCCAGGCTGGAGTGCAGTGGGGCAATCTCTGCTCACTACAGCCTCCACCTCCTAGGTTCAAGCAATCCTCCTGCCTCAGCCTCCCATGTAGCTGGTATTACAGATATGTACCACCATGCCTGGCTAATTTTTGTATTTTTAGTAGTGATGGGATTTTGCCATATTGGCCAAGCTGATCACAAACCGAATTCCTGATCAAAAAACACTTGTCAGTTGGGTAGCATCATGACATAGTGGAAATAACCCTAAACTGGAAAACAGAAGTCTTATGTCCTAGTCTCACAACGGCTCTGAGTGGCTCTAAGGTATTGATCAAGTTGTTTAACATCTCTAAGCCTCAGTTTCCTGGTCTTGGAGTTGGTCAAGACAATTTCTAAGTTTCATTTCAACTCTAAAAGTCTATGATTTTGGCTTGTTGCTCAGTTTAAACATCTTTTTTTTTTTCTTTTTGAGAAACAGTCTCCCTCTGTCGTCCAAGTGGGAGTGCAGTGGTGCAATCTCAGCTCACTGCAACCTCCGCCTCCTGGGTTCAAGTGATTATTCTGCTTCAGCCTCCCAAGTAGCTGGGACTACAGGCACATGCCACCACGCCCAGCTAATTTTTTGTATTTTTAGTGGAGACAGGGTTTCACCATGTTAGCCAGGATGGTCTCAATCTCCTGACCTCATGATCTGCCCGCTTTGGTCTCCCAAAGTGCTGGGATTATAGGCATGAGCCACTGCACCTGGCTTTTAAAAATCTTTTATTTAGATTCACACACACACACACACACACACACACACACACACACACACACACACACACAGTACCCTGAGTTCAATATATAACTAAAATTCCCAGCTATCTTCAGTTTAATTGTTCCAAAGCCAAATAAAAGAAGAACCCAAGATGTAAACACCTTTAGCCTCTGCAAATTTTACCTGCCACTAATCACCAAATACATGATGGCACTGTGAGAGCTCTGTATTTATAACTTTTGACTCCCTGCTACAGGATTACAATGCCAGGCACTGGAGATAATAGAACAAGCAGAAATAAAAGCTTTGAAAATAAATTTTCTTACAGCTAATGAAGGATTATCTAGTGTGCAATTTTTCTAAAATGTCACAGATATTAGCAAGTTATTTTTTCGTTTGGGTATGTTTCTCCCATTTCTACTTCGTTATCCTGAAAACTTTCCCTTAAGCATTATCAAATTTAGAGACTCGAAAATTATACAACTTAAATTTATAAATTTATATGTACTGCTTTGAGAAAAGGTCTGCTCAGCTTCTGCTATGAACTGAATTTTATCTCTTTCTCTCTCCCAGTTCATACGTAGAAACTCTAACCCTCCAATGTGACTGACTGTATTTGGAGATAAGGCCTTTAGGACATAATTAAGGTTAAATGAGGTCATATGGGTGGGGCCCTAATATGACAGAATTGGTGGCCTTGTAAGTAGAGGAATCGATAGTAATAAGAAAAGTCCATATGGACAGGGTGTGGTGGCTCATGCCTGTAATCCCAGCACTTTGGGAAACCGAGGTGGGCGGATCACCTGAGGTCAGGAGTTTAAGACCAGCCTGGTCAAGATGGAGAAACCCCAACTCTACTAAAAACACAAAAATTAGCCAGATGTGGTGGCACACATCTGTAATCCCAGCTACTTGGGAGGCTGAGGCAGGAGAATCACTTGAACCCGGGAGGTGGAGATTGTGGTGAGCTGAGTTAGAGCCACTGCACTATAGCCTGGTGACAAAATGAGACTCCCGTCTCAAACAACAACAACAAATGAAAAGCCCATATGGGCTCACAGTGCGGAGGTGAAGGTCTGCAAGCCAGGAGGAGAGCCCTCACCAGAAACTGAATCAGCTGGCACCTTGATCTTAGATTCTCCAACCTCCAAAACTGTGAGAAAGTAAATTTTATTTCTCCACAGAACTGTAAGCCATTTGATCTGTGGTATTTTGTTAGAGTAGCCCAAGCAGACTAAAGTAGCCTGCTTAAGCCAGGTGTGGTGGCTCACGCCTGTAATTCCAGCACTTTGGGAGTTCAAGTCTAGCCTGGGCAACATGGTGAAACCGTGTTTCTACTAAAATACAAAAAATTAGCCAGGTGTGATGGTGGGTGCCTTTCCCAGCTACTCAGGAGGTTGAGGGAGGAGAAGGTTGCAGTGAGCTGAGATCTCACCATTGTACTCCAGCCTGGACAAAAAGAACAAAACTCCACCTCAGAAACAAACAAAAAAAAAAAAAAAAGGAAAAGAAATAGAATGAATCCTATCAGTCCTTATATGCCATCTGATTTTAAATACTCTTCAAAGCTGTTAATGGAATCCATCCTCTATACTATTGCCACTGTCATCCACCTGAAAGTAAAATCTGACCATGCCACTCTCTAACTTAAAACCCTTTAATCCTCATTATGTACAGGACGTAAGATGCAAACTCCTTGTAGATGGCATATGAAATCCTCTGTGACCAGTTGCTTGTCTACTCTTGGATCTTGTCCTTAGTAACTCCAGGGCCTCACATTGGATGCCTCAGCTATCTCAAACTACTTCTCTGGGATATCAAGTAACAGCTGTTGGCAAGAAAGGAAGAAAAGTTGTCTGCATTTCTCGCTAACCAAAATCTGTTCAAGAATCTGCTTTGTTACTACTCCTTCAGGGAAATTTTCCTGACTGCCCCCTAAGCTAGGGTAGGAATTTTTCCTTTATGCTCATGTAGAAGTGTATTGTCAACATTTATTTTAGACACAGGACTTCACCATATAAGATTTAGGTTATCCTAAGTATCTCTCCATTAGGACCATAGCTGCTTAAGGTCAGGAATCTTGTTTATTTATTGAGATGGAGTTTCACTCTTGTCGCCCAGGCTGGAGTGCAATGGTGCGATCTCAGCTCACCACAACCTCCGCCTCCTGGGTTCAAGCGATTATCCTGCCTCAGTCTCCTGAGTAGCTGGGATTACAGGCATATGCCACCATGCCAGGCTAATTTTTTTTTGTATTTTTAGTAGAGATAGGGTATCTCCATGTTGGTCAGGCTGGTCTTGAACTCTCAACTTCAGGTGATACACCCCCCTTGGCCCCCCAGCGTGCTGGGATTACAGGTGTGAGCCACTGCGCCTGGCCAGGTTTTTATTTTTTTAAAGAAGTTATAGTAAATGCTTTTGTAACGCAAGTAACCATTACTACTTTATGTGCTTTCTTGATTTACTATTTCCATACATTGTTTTACTTAAAACTAACTTGGCCATGCGTGGTGGCTCACGCCTGTAATCCCAGCACTTTAGGAGGCCAAGGTGGGTAAACCACGAGGTCAGGAGTTCAAGACCAGCCTGGCCAAGATGGTGAAACTCCATCTCTACTAAAAATACGAAAAATTAGCTAGGCATGGTGGTGGGCACCTGTAAACCCAGCTACTCAGGAGGCTGAGGCAAAGAAGTTCTTGAACCTGGGAGGTGGAGGCTGCAGTGAGCTGAGATAACACGGCTATACCACTCCAGCCTGGGGGACAGAGTGATACTTCATCTCCAAAAAAAAAAAAAAAACCAACGAAACAAAAAACACTAACTTGACCTTTATTCTGAAAGTTCATTATTTTATTTAACTACATGGTATCCAAATGCCAATAATTTCAGAATTATCAGCACTGTCAACTAACTCATTCAAGAACCTATCTATTTTAACGGATGTCTTAAGGAACTGGCATTTCAGATCATTCCATTTAAACATTTATAAACCCCCTTGGAGCTGAAGTCTAGTCTATGTTATTTTTAAAAAGTGAAATAAAAGGCCGGGCGCAGTGGCTCACACCTGTAATCCCAGCACTTCAGGAGGCCAAGGTGGGTGGATCATGAGGTCAGGAGATCAAGACCATTCTGGCCATGGTAAAACCCCGTCTCTACTAAAATATGAAAAATTAGCCAGGAGTGGTGGCATGTGGCTACCGTCCCAGCTACTCAGGAGGCTGAAGCAGGGGAATCGCTTGAACCTGGGAGACGGAGGTTGCAGTGAGCTGAGATCGTGCCATTACACTCCAGCCTGGCACAGAGCAAGACTCCATCTCAAAAAAAGTGAAATAAAATGTATACTACAGGCCAGGTGCGGTGGCTGATGCCTGCAATCCCAGCACTTTGGGAGGCTGAGGCAGGTGGATCACGAGGTCAGGAGATCAAGACCATCTGGGCCAACATGGTGAAACCCTGTCTCTACTAAAAATACAAAAAAATTAGCTGGGCATGGTGGCACACACCTGTAGTCCCACCTACTCAGGAGGCTGAGGCAGAAGAATTGCTTGAACCCAGGAGGCAGAGATTGCAGTGAGCTGAGATCGGGCCACTGCACTATAGCCTGGGCGACAGTGTGAGACTCCATCTCAAAATAAAAAAAATGTATACTACATATGAAATGAAAATTTAATTCTGCTATACAATATTTTTTCCTTGTGGACAGTCATAATACATGGTGTCTTTGTACTAAGTAGTTTAGAATCCATTACTTGGGCATGCCTTCAGTTGACAAGTCTAAAATATCACGTACATTGATTTATATGGCTTCATTCAGTCTTTTATTAGAATTTTTTTTTTTAACATTCACTCATTGTTGCTTTTGGTAAGTGAACTAATCTTGGAATAGAAAAGGGAAAATCCATAAGCATTTATCTTAGACTATTACAGGCACTGAAGACAGAAGAGTTACTTTTCTAGGTTGGGCCTAGTTTAATGTAATCAACATTATCATTACCACACTAACATTTACTGAATGTTCACTGTGAGCCAGGCATTGTACATTATCTCATTTTACCCTTAACACTGTGAAAGAGTTACTATTCCTGATCCCTTATTACAGATAAAAATCTGAGGCCAGCCGGGTGTGGTGGCTCACGCCTGTAATCCCAGCACTTTGCAAGGCTGAGGCACGCAGATCAACTGAGGTCGGGAGCGAGACCAGCCTGACCAACAGGGAGAAACCCTGTCTCTACTAAAAATACAAAATTAGCTGGGGGTGTGGTGGCACACGCCTGTAATCCCAGCTACTCATGAGGCTGAGGCAGGGGAATTGCTTGAACTCAGGAAGCAGAGGTTGTGGTGAGGCTAGATCACATTATTGCACTCCAGCCTGGGCAACAAGAGTGAAACTCCGTGTTAAGAAAAAAAAAATCTGAGGCCCAAATTCACAGAGCTAGTGTATAGTAGAGATGGATGCAAATCTAACTTCAAGCCCAGTCTTTTTAACAACTATGGTATAGCTTTTAATTAAATCACGACATGAAGGATTTCAAAAATTAGTGGCTTGATAAATTATAAAGAACTCCATCTAGCCTACAAGACTGCTGAATACAAAGTCCCTCCATCTAAAACTTTCTTTTCATTTTGTGCTTTAATAAAAGGCAATGTTGTCATTGGGAATTTCTGTTCAATGAAGAGTGGTGGACCAATTCTAGCCAAGGGAAGCCTAAGTATTTCTTCTAACATCTTTTCAAGTAATTCTGTAATGGGACTTTCAGGGATGCCTTTATACCGTGGAAAGCATTTCAAACTTGAAACTGTTGCCTAATTTCTAATGTCGAAAGGACAATTCAGCATTCTTACTCATTTTAAATTTTGCTTTGCCGCTAGCAGATATGGCAAGCATCCACACATGCTGACGCAATGCATGTTAGAGCAGTTTACTCCTGTTGAAAGTTGCTTCACACTGCTTCAGCAATTCTCTCTCATAAGAACCGGAGAAAATGCCTTTTTCAAAAGTATATGAGACTATATGTATTCCAGCTAATATACAAGTCAACATGGAAAATCAATATTTAATTTCTTTTAAAAAGTAAACAGTCTTGGCTGGGTGCAGTGGCTCACGCCTGTAATCCCAGGAATTTGGAAGGCTGAGGTGGGCGGATCACAAGGTCAAGAGATTGAGACCATCTTGGCCACCGTGGTGAAACCTGTAAAAATACAAAAATTAGCCAGGCATGGTGGCACATGCCTGTAGTCTCAGCTACTCGGGAGGCTGAGGCAGGAGAATCGCTTGAACCCAGGAGGTGGAGGTTGCAGTGAGCCCATATCACACCACTGCACTCCAGCCTGGGTGACAGAGCAAGATGCTGTCTCAAAAAAAAAAGAATGTTGGTAGTGTGGAGTCAAGTTACAATTTTAAACAAAACAATTAGGATAGAGCTCATGAAAAGGGTGAAATCTGACCCTCCTCAAATTTGTTAGAAGGCGAGTGAGGGAGGTACTAATATCTAGGGGAAGAGCTTTCTGGGCAGAGGGAATAGCTAGTGCAAAGGCTCCAAGATGAAAGTGTGAAGGAGAACCCTGTGGCTGAATCAGAGTGAGCAAAGAGACAAGCAGGTAAATGAGGCCAGAGTGAAAAATGGAAGGTGCAGGTCATACAGAGCCTTACGGAATCCTCTTGTAGGCTGGATGTGGCAGCTCACGCCTGTAATTCCAGCACTCTGGGAGTCCAAGGCAGGTGGATCACAAGGTCAGGAGATAGAGAAACCCTGTCTTCAATAAAAATACAAAAAATTAGCCAGGTGTGGTGGCACGCACCTGTAGTCCCAGCTACTCGGGAGGCTGAGGCAGGAGAATCGCTTGAACCCAGGAGGCAGAGGTTGCAGTAAGCCGAGATCACAGCACTGCACTCCAGCCTGGGTGACAGAGCGAGATTCCAACTCAAAAAAATAATTCTCTTGTAAGGATGCCAGTTCTTCCTCTGAGACAGGGAGGCATTGCAGGTTTGAGGGGAGAAGCATCACAATCTACTTATTTTAAAGGGTCACTCTGTTATGTTGAGTGTAAACTGTAGCAGGGAGTCCAATTAGAAGGCTGTTATGATCATTGAGGTGGTGTCATGAACCAAGTAGACAGCAGTAAAGGTGGAGAGAATCTATTTTATGTATGTATATGAATATATGTATATGTGTATCAATTTTATTGAGGTATAATTTACATAATAAGCTATAGCCATATAAAATGTACAACCTGATGAGTTTTGTCAGATGTATGTACTCAGGAAACCATCAACACAATCAAAGGAACATTTTAGTCCCACGCACTTTCCTTTTGCTCCTCTGTAGTCAGTAAATGTCTCTCCCTCCAAACCTATTTCCTAGGCAAACACTGATCCACTCTCTTTCACTACAGATTACCTTACATTTTCCAGAATTTCTTTTCTTTTCTTCTTTTTTTTTTTTTTTGAGACAGAGTCTTGCTCTGTTGCCCAGGTTCGAGTGCAGTGGTGCAGTAGTCTTGGCTCACTGCAACCTCCACCTCCCGAGTTCAAGTGATCCTCTGGCCTCAGTCTCCCTGGTAGCTCAGACTACAGTTGTGCACCACCCTGCCCAGCTAATTTTTGTATTTTTAGTAGAGATAGGGTTTCGCTATGTTGACGAGGCTGGTCTTGAACTCCTGACCTCAGGGGATCCGACCTCAGCCACTGCACCTGGCCTAGAATTTCATATGAATATAATTACACAGCATACACTATATATACTATTTTTTTGTATCTGGCTTTTTTTTTCATTCAGTATTAAGATTCTGAGATTCATACACATTATTGTAGGATAGATAATGGGTTTGTGGATGGGCTGGATTTAGAGTCTGAAAAAATGTAACTGAGGTCAGGCACGGTAGCTTATGCCTGTAATCCCAGCACTTTGGGAGGCCAAGGCGGACGGATCACCTGAGGTCAGAAGTTCAAGACCAGCTTGACCAACAGGGAGAAACCCTGTCTCTACTAAAAATACAAAATTAGTCAGGTGAGGTGGCGCATGCCTGTAATCCCAGTTACTCGAGAGGCTGAGGCAGGAGAATCGCTTGATCCTGGGAGGTGGAGGTTGCGGTGAGCCAAGATCGAGCCATCGCACTCCAGTCTGGACAACAAGAGCAATACTCCACCTAAAAAGAGAAAGAAAGAAAAAATGTAACAGAGGATGATTTCTCAAGGCTTCTGGTCAGAGTGACTGGAAAAATGGAGCTGACATCAACTGAGATAGAGAATGATTCAGGTAAAGAGGCTGGGGAAAGAAGATTAAGCTTTTGATATATTCATCACCCAAGTGGACATACTGAGTCAAATGCTAGATATAAATCTGGAATTCAGAATGATCAGCATACTGTTAGTGCTATTAAAGCCATAGTACTGTATGAGATCACCAAGGACACGTGGTCAATAGAGAAGACCAAGGTCCAATCTCTGGAACACTCCAACTTTAAGAGATTGGGGATAACAGGAAGAACCCAAGGAGGCCAACAAGAAACCTCCAATAAGATAAAAGGAAAACAAACAGCTTGCGATATCCTGAAAATAAAGTGTAAAGTCTCAAGGAGGAGGAGTGATAACTCTGTCAAATACTGCTCATAGGTCAAATTAGAGATAAAAATTGACCATTTGATTTAGCAACACACATGGAGGTGACTGGTGACCTTGATGAAAGTAAGTTTGGTGAAGTGCCAGGGACACATGCTTTCTTGGCTATGTTCAGGAGCCACTGGCAAAAAAGAAATTGGAGGCAGCAAGTATAGTTTGCTAACCTTATCTGTAAAGGGGAACAAAGAAAGAAAGGGAGGTGTAGCTGGGAGGAAAAGAAGAGTTAAGAGAAGGTTTCTGCTTGTTTTTAAGATGGGAGAAATAAGAACATGTTTGTAGGCTGATAGGAGTGATTCAGGAGGAGGAAAAATTGGTGTAGGAGAGAAGGCAGAACTGCTGAAGCAATGTCCTTGAGTGGACCAGAGGGTGGGAGCCAGTGTATCAATAAAGGATTAGCTTTCGAAGAAAGCATAGAGAGTTATCTACTTGCTTTTTAACTTCCAGCAAGTTACTTAATCCCTTTAAGCCTTGGTTTCCTTGTTTGACAATGAAGACTGAAAATGTGTTTCAGAAAGGATGAAGCAAGAAAACATGTGTCTGACCTTGATCAGTATATTCATTATATGTTAGCTGCCTTTTCTTTCCTCTATTTATAACCCTTAAAATAAAACTAACTACATTTCATCTTGTGTAATGGTTAAACATGTACTTTTTTTTTTTCTCAATTAAAAACTTTTTGAAGGTAGAAATGGTCTTTTGGCCTTATGCTCCTTAGCACCAGGTTCTTGACTGAAACAGTTTCTTAATAAATACTCTTTCAATTTGTTTCAATAATACAGGAAGAAACCCCTACAAATTGTCAAAAATGAGAATAATTCTGTCCAGTCTTCTAGGTTCTAGTCCTGTTGGTCAATCTTTTAAAAAATCTATGCCTATTTTTGATAAACATAAAAATCTTCTTCTCTTTATAAATGATTAAAAATTTCAAAATATCTCACCTACATCTACTCTGAGTAAAACACTGCATTTACTAGGCATTAGGAATCATTATTCTAATATAAAAAATGGGCAAGATATCATTAGAGCAGACAGTAGATAATACCTAATATTCATATGCCAATTGATTCAAATCCCCTAGAAAGTTCTAGGATGATACACTGACAGATGACTAGATCGCATCTGTGTATGTGTATGCATATGTGTGTATCTGAGTGAGTTACATGCAGGAAGAGGGGAAAAAATAAAATGTTAAATGCGGCAAACACTTAAAATTTGGTCAATCTAGGTAAAATGTATATGGGACTTTTTTCTAATTTTTTTCTTTTCTCTTTTTTTTTGAGATGGAGTTTCACTCTTGTCGCCCAGCCTGGAGTTCAATGGTGCGATCTCGACTCTGCAACCTCTGCCTCCCGGGTTCAAGTGATTCTCCTGCCTCAGCCTCCTGAGTAGCTGGGATTACAGGCATGCACCACCATGCCCAGCTAATTTTTTTGTATTTTTAGTAGAGACAGGGTTTTACCATGTTGGCCAGGCTGGTCTCGAACTTCTGACCTCAGGTGATCCACCTGCCTTGGCCTCCCAAAATACTGAGGTTACAGGTGTGAGCCACCGCGCCTGGTCTGATTTTTTTCTACTGTATGGAACAATATGAATACAACTTTTCTGAATTATTCTTATAACTTCTGTAAGTTTAAGGAAAAAAGAATAGGAAAGGGGAGACTGGCAGTCACCTCTGTTTAATTAAACAGTTTAATTTTTACTGACCATGTAACACCTAGGCTGACCATGTAGCCTCTGTACCTCATTTTATTTTCCTGTAGCATGGGTGATATTTTCATTGCCTTAACAGTTAAGATATGTGATGTTTATTTGTTATACGTGCATTCTAAAACTTTTACAAAAGTCGTAGTGCTCACACCTAAAATTTTTAAAAAGAATAAATATTTCAAATCACATTTAGCTTACTATATATAGCTACTGAGCAGCTACAGTAAACTTCACATAATTTAGATAGGTGGAACAGGGTCATTGTATAGGAATATGGATTTTAAACAACCATAATATAAGAGGCAAAACTGGCCAAGAAAAACAGCCACTGGCTATGATAGTGTTTTACAAAATAGACAAACAACTGCCTGATTTGACTGCCTTTAGGCGGGACATGTACTCTTTCCTTTGCCTCAGTTTCTACCACATGTATGGCTTCATACCCTGAAGCTTTATATCTTTACCTTAGCTCTCTGGTCCTGAGTTTGCTACTTTTGGAAAGATTTCTTCTTTCTCATGATTAATAAGAATTTTTTAAAGGATGGATATACGCCTCAGTCATGTCAGAAGAGACCAAGGTAAAAGTTGCCCTGAGAATTAGAATGCAAGATAAAGGACTTAAACAAAGAGGTTTTGAAACCCCAGATAGCTGTCAATAGCCAAATACAGAGATATACTATGACAACTACTAGTCAAATGTTACAGTGTTAAAACTTTATGTAATCTGGCTCTTTCTTACTTAATTTCACCACTGCATTCTATATCATTTTCTGCTACTTTTGTCATCCTTCAGCCACACTGGCTTTCTTTTCATTTCTCAGAACTTCACAGGGTTGGCTCCTTCTTTACTTGCAGATCTCTGTTTGAATGTCACCACCTCAGAGAGGCCTTCCGGGACTGCTCTTACCTAGAGTGCCTTTTCTCCTCGTAGTGACCAGAATCAGACTGCTTTCATCATAGCACCTGAAATTATCTGATATTATTTTACTCATATATTGCTTATATGTTTGTTTCTCTCCTGTTTGTCCTATTCACTGCTATATTCCCTCATACATCACAGGCAATCACAAATATTTGTTAAAAGAATAAAAGGAGATATCCAAATTATGTTTCTGTAATAAAATCAATTACATGGTAAAAAGCAATCTGCAAAGTCCAACTAAGAATCCCAAAGAACTACTATCTATTCAGATAATAATATTTACACTGAATATTAGTAGTACTCCAAGCTGCTCAGGAGGCTGAAGCCATCTTCCCAATATGTTATGGGTTGGGGAGGAATAGTAACAATAATGAAGACTACAAGTGTGCACCACCACACTCAGCTAATTTTTAAATTTCTTGCCCAGCCTGATCTCAAAATTCTAACTTCAAGTGATCCTTCTGTCTTGGCCTCCCAAGGCACTAGGATTATAGGGGTGAGTCATCATGCCTAGCCACAATTTCTTTTGAACAATAAGTTACCAATTGGAGAAGACATATTGGTCTGGAATGACCTAGTTAATTCTACTTTTGGATACTTATAGAGGTCACTAAAAACAAAGGGAAGATTTAGTAATTGATCTTGAGGGTATCAACTCCAAATTATAAGTAATAAATCAGAAGTTCTCAAACTTTTAGGTATATACATCACCTGGGTATCTTGTTAAAATGCAGATTCTTAGTTTCAATAGGTCTGAGACCAGAGATCCTGCATTTCTAACAAGCTCCCAGGTAATGCCATTGCTGCTGGTCTGTAGACTACACTGAATTGCAAGGCACAAGATGAACCTATAAATAACCTTTAGAAAAATCACCAAGAGCAAAACAGTAAGAGTTATATTGTCAAGATCACAAACACTCATAAAGACAAAAAACTAACAAATAAAAACCGAGACCTGTCCTAATGTTATGAGAATGGATTCTTGTGTTTTGAGATAAAAATTTCTGTGACATGGCCAGGCATGTTGGCTCACTCCCGTAATCCCAGCACCTTGGGAGGCCGAAGCGGGTAGATTACAAGGTCAGAGGTTTGAGACCAGCCTGACCAACATGGTGAAACCCTGTCTCTACTAAAAAAAAATACTACAAAATTAGCTGGGCATGGTGGTGCATTCCTGTAATCCCAGCTACTAAGGAGGCTTAGGCGGGAGAATTCCTTGAACCCAGGAGGCGGAGGCTGCAGTGAGCCAAGATCATGCCATTGCACTCCAGCCTGGGCAACAAGAGCAAAAAACCCTGTCTCAAAAAAAAAAAAAAAAAAAAAAAAAGATATTTAACTGTTTCATTGACATTTCCAGAAGTTAGTATATTGAAGGTGGCTAATAATAAACTTTAAAAAATAATCTTGTTATAAAAAGTTGAGGTTACCCTTGTACTTGTAATCACCTTATATTCAGCCAGATAAGCTTTGTTGTTCTAACCTAAACCTGTGCTAGAGCTCATAATCTATATCCCAGAAGCAACTACTTCCCTAACTTTCATATTTGTTAGAAAGAAAGTCATTTGTATTTCATATTTCTCTTGTTCTCTAAGCTGGCTAGTTTCTTCCATGGTTCTTGTGTTCCTCTTTGTACTTGCCTGATACTATGCAACGATAAAAATACATAAGTCATGCTGGTCCTAAACTCTTTAAGACCAATTAGTTAAAAATACAAGATTAAATTGAAAAGATAATTATATATAAAAGTTAAACAAAATTTAGGATTCGTCAAATACACAGAATATTAAAATCTTCCAAACCTTTGAAGAATACTCACTTGTATCAACAATTTTTCTTCCCTACACAAACTTCTCTCAATTTTGCACAAAACATTTAACAAACTCATATAATCTTTTGCCATTTATAGCTATCTTGAGTTCAAATATAATACTTAAAAAAATCAATAAATTATAGCCTTTGATGGCAAATCAAAAAAGGCACAAAATGTGTTTTGAGATGTTTTTTTACAGGTCTGTGGTACTTAAGGTTTCTCATAATTTTGTGAATTATTAACAGAGTTCTATTTGTGGTCCATTTAAGTTACTAAAGGTTATTTTTATTTATTTATTTTTTTGAGACATAGTCTCATTCTGTTACCCAGGCTGGAGTGCAGTGGCGTGATCTTGGCTTACTGCAACCTCTGCCTCCCAGGTTCAAGCAATTCTCCTGTCTCAGCCTCCCCAGTAGCACACAATCACGCCCTGCTAATTTTTGTATTTTTAGTAGAGATGGAGTTTCACCATATTGGTCAGGCTAGTCTTGAACTCCCGACCTCAGATGATCCACCTGCCTCGGGCTCCCAAAGTGCTGGGATTACCCCAGGCACTAAAGGTTTTTTAAAAAATAAACTTTGAGTGTTTATCTTTCTGGCTGACATCTAGGAAAACAACTTCAGCTACAGTATAATTGTATTCCTGCAAGTTGAGGGAGTCAAGCTTCTTTGATAGAGCTCAACTTGGGGGTAGTGAGTATTTTTGGCTTTCTTCTCCATCCACCTCCTTAACCCTGTAATTAAAGCTGAATATGTACAAATAAAGCAGGATTACTGGGCAAGAGCCATTTTCATGAGGGTACGAATTGCTTCTGTGCTACGTCTAGAATATCAACCGGGAAACATCATGAAAGGAAATCAAGGCGATTCCTTTGCTGATAAGGAAATTGTAAAGAATCTCTTTAGAACTAGAGACAGCAAGCTTAGTAATGCAAATGTACTCGTGTTCATCTGAAAAACAATAATCTCCCCATTTACTATTTAGCAAAAATTGAAAGAGTAGGACCAAAAGCTCAAAAGATAGAAGGTGCAAAAGAAAGTCTCTTTTCTGCTCAGCATTTTGGCAGGCATCGCACTGAATTTGCATCTGTCTGAGTGGTAACTTCCAAAAGTCTGAGAAAGTAAATGTGAGCTGAATATCAATCGATAAAAGAGATAATTCTGACAGACTCTGTTTGTGTGGGAGGGTTGGGTGTTGAGTACCAAAGAGGCAAAGATTAGCATAGTCAAGAAAGCTCACAAACCTAAAACCAACCCTAAGTAAAAATGAACTCAGGGCAAGTTTTCTAAATAATTTCACGATAGTCCGAGCACGCACGCACGCACACACACGCACTCACACACTCTCTCTCTGTAGTATACTGAAGGATATTTCGCAAAGTGCTCTTTCTTTCCTGAATCCTATTGTTCTTCCTGTTCCTCAACAGTTGTATGTGTCAATGGCCTAATTATTTTCTTATTCTTTGTTCATCTCTCTCCTCTCTTAGGATCTTCCCTTCCCTTCCTTTTTTTTTGTTGCCCAGGCTGGAGTGCAATGGCGCAATCTCAGCTCACAGCAACCTCCGCTTCCCGAGTTCAAGCAATTCTCCTGCCTCAGCCTCCCAAGTAGCTGGAATTACGGGCATGAGCCACCACGCCCTGCCTATTTTTTAAATGTTTACCTCCCACATACAGCCAGAAATGACCAAATTTGGTTTGCTTTCAAATAGTGATGGTTTAGTTCTACAATTTTTGCCTTCTCCACACAGACCTGCCTGGGTGTCCTTGGTGCTCAATAAATGTTAGATAGTGTAGTGCCATAAGCAGCTGCAAATGTCACTATCAAGGAAGGCTCTGTTAAAGCTGCAAAGAGCCATCAACATCAAGCAAGATAGTTAACAGAGGCTAAAAACAAAAACCAAAAAACTCTAGCACTTAGCACAGTTCCTGGTACACAGAACTTGATAATAAAAGTTTGCTTAAGTGTTTGTTGAAATTTTAAGGACCTTTCTCAAGGAACCTTGTATTTTGTAGCTACACTACTCCCCAAAACTAGAAAAATTTATGAATAAAGACCCAGCAAAGATAGTTTTTTTTCCATTTACATTTGCAGTCATTAAAGCCTGAAGTAATACTCAAAATATTCAAACCTCGGCTGGGCACAGTGACTCACACCTGCAATCCCAGCACTTTGGGAGGCTGAGGCAAGCGGATCACAAGGTCAAGAGTTCGAGACCAGCCTGGCCAACATGGTGAAACCTTGTGTCTGCTAAAAATACAAAAATTAGCCAGGCATGGTGGCACATGCTTGTAGTCCCAGCTATTCAGGAGGCTGAGGCAGGAGGTTTGCTTCAACCTGGGAATCAGAGGTTGCAGTGAGCCGAGATCGTGCCACTGCACTCCAGCCTGGACAACAGAGTGAGACTCCATCTCAAAAAAGAAAGAAAGAAAAAAAGCCAAAGCTCAAAGCATGATAAGGATAAGTACATCAAAAGTAAGAAAAGCTGGGGTTATCAAATTATGATCATGTTTTTTTTCTTCTCAGACTATTGCCCTTTAACTTTTGCATAATTAATTGAAGAAAATTTAAATTCAAAATGCCTCTTTTAGAATATTTATATGCTTTCAGATACCTGTCCAAAATGCTAGAGGTTTTTTTTTTTTTTTTTTTTGTCTGTTTTTTGTTTTTGTCATTCTCTGTCCCTATTCGCTCATCTTTAAGTGGGGAAAGTACAGCATGCATTTCTGCACAGATCAAGGAAGGAAATCAGGGTGACCTGTACTATCCACACCTTACTGTCCACATCCATACTCTGTTGGCAATGACAGGAGGCAGAACAAAAATGTTGGCAAGAGGGAAAATTAGGTCAAGAGCCCCAGGTCTTAGAATGAATGATAGTACAGCCTGGAGGGTTTTGGCACAGCCTCATCTCTCTTGCCAACTGCTGAAAGCAGTCTTGCATAGTAGGTAAGAACATTACTCAGATGCAACATTATCTGTGTTTGAATTTTGTTTCTGCCTCTGACTTGCGGTATTGGTTAAGTAACTTCTCTAAGACTCAGTTTCTTATGGGAGAAAATAGGGAAAATAAAATTAAATGAAAATATCAGGGTGAGGTACAAGTTTTTTACAAAAAAGAGATCTTTGCTGGAGAGAGGGAAGAGGTCAAAGGTAAGAAAGAGACAAGGATAGCTAATAGTCATTGTTTTTTACTGTGATAAAGCAAAAAATATTTAGATATGTTTAAAAAAATCTTCTGCACATATTAATGCAGAATATTAGTCACTCAATGTATGTTGGATAAATGAATAAATAAATGGAAGAACAACTATTCAATGCTAATAACTGATAAAATTAGTTTTAAAAAGAGATATGGGAATAGACAGATTTTCCTTAACTATGATGACCTCTCAAAATATTTGGAAAATAGAGCATTTTTCTCTACAAGTAAAAATTCCAGTACTACAACTACCATTTTGTAAACTTCATAAATGCACACAGATCTCAGAGGACAATGAATGGAACTGTGCACTATTCTATCTTTAGTACTAACACTCCATTTTGATCCTACCAAAAAACCCAATATACTCCCAAACACCTATCCAAACAATCAAATATCCAGACCAGGAAATGGAGAAACAAAGTAGCTGACACCATTCTCATTCCTTTACTGAACTCCTTTCACTTACTCTGTCACTAGAGAAATAAGTGGCCCTATTTCAGCTTGGCCCTATTTCAACTTCAGCTTCTATAGACTAATATGATTTTAATAAAAGATGTATTATAAACCCTAATCACCCTTCTTAAAATTGCAACCACCCCCCATTCCTTAGCTTTCTTCTCTGCTTTTTTGCTTCACAGCATTTGTCACCTTATAATAAAATAGGTATTTCACTTAATTTGCATATTTTCTCTTTCTCTCTTCTAGCATGCAAACTCTATGAGGACAGGATTTTCAGTCTGTTTTGTTCACTGTTGCATCTTGAATGCCTGAAACAATGTTTGGCAGACTGTATGTGTGCAAAGAACACTTGCTAAAAGCCTGAATAAATTAATCAACTCCATCACAGTAATACAATACTGTGAGACATTTCTTTTGTATTGACTTGTATCTATGCACTATTTTTCCCCATGTTAATGTTACTTTACAAACTTCATATTACGTTTTAAGAATTGGTTTCTCTGTAGGCCCTAACTTTCTTGAAGGAGAGCTCTCCATATTATTTTTATTCCCTTACTGCTCTCATATTTTATTTTATTTTATTTTACTTTTTATTTATTTATTTTTTGAGATGAAGTCTCTCTCTGTCGCCAGGCTGGAGTGCAGTGGTGCAATCTTGGCTCACTGCAACCTCTACTTCCCAGGTTCAAGCGATTCTCCTGCCTCAACCTCCCAAGTAGCTGGGACTACAGGCATATGCCACCATGCCCAGCTAATTTTTGTATTTTTAGTAGAGATAGGGTTCCACCATGTTAACCAGGATGGTCTCCATCTCTTGAACTTGTGATCCACCTGTCTCGGTCTCCCAAAGTGCTGGGATTACAGGCGTGAGCCGCTGCATCCCGCCCATTTTATTTTATTATTTATTTTTATTTATTTATTTTTTTGAGACAGAGTTTCACTCTTGTTGCCCAGGCTGGAGTGCAATGGCATGATCTCGGCTCACTACAACCTCTGCCTTCTGGGTTCAAGCGATTCTCCTGCCTCAGTCTCCTGAGCAGCTGGGATTACAAGCACGTGCCACCATGCTCAGCTAATTTTTGTATTTGTAGTAGAGACAGGGTTTTGCCATGTTGGCCATGATGGTCTTGAACTCCTGACCTCAGGTGATCTGCCTGCCTCAGCCTCCCAAAATGCTAGGATTACAGGTGTGAGCCACCATGCCTGGCCCCATATTTTAAATAGTAATAAATAAAGTTTAGTTAACTTCTCTCTTTACACTCCTGGTCTTGCCCTTTCATTTGCCTCCCTCATGCCAACAACACTTTGCTGAAGAGAGTCTGGCACTGTTTCAGTGAAGTCATTATCTATACTACTTGGTTATGAAGTGAATGAATAGACTGTGGTTTTAAGTTGTTGAAAAGGCAAGCAGTGTTTTTCAGAAGAAATTCTTTTATGAGTTTCAATGCAATAAAATAGCTCAGTGATTCAACTGGCTGAATTACATTTCATTCACTTAGAGGGAAATTCCACTATAGAAAACTAAAGAGCACATACTTCCCCCTTTAATTTTGGCTCTCTAGAAACTTCACATTTGGTGATATTTCTCGGACCAAGCACTAGAACCCTCAAAGGTCTCAGGGAAGAGACAGGCTGTTTGAACTAGGCCAACTACAAAATACATAATATTAACCAAAAAGAAGCCTTCACCAGTTGGTCTTTAATTATTAATGACCTCTTCCTAGACTTCTTCATATGATATTTGATTATTTCTTCATATCCAAGTTTAGAAAAATTACCATAATTTATGCTTACACTAAGGAAATCCCTAAATATTCTTCAACAAGTTTGCATGGTTACAGTGTTCTCTAAAAAATAATATAATCTGAAATAAGCTGCTGATAAATATTATCTACACTGCTTTAAGACTTTTGATTTTTGAATGTTATATGTGTACAACCTGTATTTCAGTTTGTTTTAATTTGTGGTTCAGCTAATGTTCCTAAATCTTGATGTGAACTAAGCTTAGGAAAATTGATTGTGCTTATAGAGATGTCAATAATTTCATTAGATATTATAAAATTACAGTTATTCCCTCATTTTCTGTTGCTATGAAAGGCTTATGGCAAAGAGAAAGAACATGACATCTAGAGTGAAAAAGGTGTATGTTTAAATCCTCTGCTTAATAGCATAATCTTCAGCTTGCTACCTGGAAAAGCAATCATGGTTAAGAACGTCGGTTTTAATTAAAGTAGAACTGAGTTCAAATTCCAGATCCAATCCTCACTAACCATATGACAAGTGTCAAATCTCATCTGTACAAAGGACATAATATAATAAATGTATCAAACACAGGACTGTTTATTGTCAGGATTTAATAAGGTAGTATATGTAATGTGTTAAACAAGGTGGCTTGCATAGAATAAGCATTGAATTCTATAAGGGCTCGGTGTCTCACACCTATAATCCCAGCACTTTGGGAGGCTGACCAACATGGTGAAACCCTGTCTCTAGTAAAAACACAAAAATTAGCTGGGCGCAGTGGCATGCATCTGTAATCCCAGCTACTAGGGAGGATGAAGCAGGAGAATCTCTTTAACCCAGGAGGCAGAAGTTGCAGTTAGCTGAGATTGTGCCACTGCACTCCAGCCTGGGTGACAAAGCAAGACTCTGTCTCAAAAAATAAAATAAAATAAAGTAAAACAAAATAAAATAAACCATGCACTACGACAAACAAATGACATAATTAAATGTGATATTCTATAGAGAGCATATGTATCAACTGTTAAGTATTTAACTGTTAATTTTTTACTATTTTATGTATGTCAAAAAGTTGGCAGCCAGGCACGGTGGCTCACTCCTGTAATCTCAGCACTTTGGGAGGCTGAGGTGGGCGGGTCACTTGAGGTCAGGAGTTCAAGACCAGCTTGGCCAATATGTTGAAACCCCATTTCTACTAAAAAATACAAAAATTAGCTGGGTGTGGTGGTGGGTGCCTGCAACCCCATCTACTCAGGAGGCTGAGGAAGGAGCATTGCTTGAACCCAGGAGGCAGAGGGTGAGATGAGCAGAGATTGTGCCACTGTACTCCAGCCTGGGCAATAGAGCAAGGCTCTGTCTAAAAAAAAAAAAAAAAGTTGGCTCAATTGCCATTCGGTTTTCTCCTCTGCTGCTTTGGACATAGTAATGATATTTATTACTATGTCATAATTAAGCATTAGGTTAGTCTTCTCTGTCACTGATGGTTAAATTTTGCGATAGGAATCACTTTTTAGATATTTACAAGAAGATACCATGTTTCATAAAATAATAAAGAACGTAGAAAGGATTCTTTGTTGTTTTTTCTGGATACTCAGAGTAATTTATTTTCTCTTAAAGCTTGACCACTGCTCGTTTATGTTTTTTAACTTTTATTTTAGGTTCGGGGCACACATACAAGTTTATTTATAGGTAAACTAGTGTCATGGGGTTTTGGCATACAGATTATTTTGTCACCCAGGTCCTAAGTATGGTACCTGACAGTTATTTTTTCTGATCCTCTCCCTCCATTTAGAGTTTTCTTATCCTATTCCTATTTACTGGTAACTTTTTTTTTTTAGTGTTTTAATTTTTTAGAATTTAAGAAGAGATAGGGTCTCACTATGTTGCCCAGACTGGTGTCAAATTTCTGGGCTCAAGCGATCGTCCTGTCTCAGCTTCCCAAAGTACTGGGACTATAGGGGTGAGCCAGCTCACCCAGGTGATAACTTTAATTATATCCAACACTTGGTATAAATTGTTCTTTTTGACTTATATCCTTCAGGATTATAAAACTTTTCATAATTTTTATAAAAATCCATACATGTTTCCCTCAAGTTCTTGAGTCTAAAATTAACATAGATCTGCCCTTACTTTTATTTAGTGGACCCTAATGCTCACTGAAGAAATATTTATGCCTATAGTAACTAAGCCATAATTATAGGTTCCCGAGTTAAAAAATAATTTTACATATTGTACTTTGGACTTAACCTAATCATTCCATTGTAAAGTACATAAAGTATACTTAACATTAAACTTTCGTGCTCAGAGTTTGTTCTACTTCATCAGTGCACTCACACAGAATGCCCCATAATGAAGGAAACAGTCTATCACTTTCTTTGCACTCTCCAATAATGGTAGCCATTAACAACATGTGGCTATTAAGCACTTGAAACGTGGCTAGTACAACAGAAGAACTGAATTTATACGTGTTTAATTTTAATTAATTTTCATTTAAATAGCTACTTGGCTAGCAACTACCATGTTGGACAACACAGTTCTAGATAGTTCAAAAAACATCAGGAATTATGTGCGTAAGGCCGGTCGCCTCGCCAGGAGCTCGAACACGTCCACCCCCTTGCACAGCCTAGCCCTCCCTTAAAGAACCCCACCAAAATGCAAAAAAAGTCTTGTAACTCTACCCAATAGCAGTTGAGTCTTGTATGCAAATGAAGTCTCGTAGCTCTACCCAATAGCAGTCAAGTCTTACATGTAAATGAAGTCTTATAACTCTACCCAATAGCAGTCGAGTCTTGTATGCAAATGAAGTCTTGTAACTCTACCCAATAGCAGTCGAGTCTTGTAAAACTACCCAGTGGCACTCAAACCCTGCCTACCTGCCAATAGCAAGCTTGCCTTGCCCACACCCTGCTCTCCCACAACCAATTGAACGCCTCCACTCCCTATAAAACCCCACGTCTGAGAGGAGTCCGTGTGACTTCTCCAGCCCCTCCTGTCGGACCGCAGAACCTTGCCCGGGAGCTGAATAAATTCACACTGGATCTTCTTGTGCTGGTCTCAGTTTCTTCTTTTTAAACTCGACAAGAACCAAGGAACCCTTACGATGTGGAAATAGAATAATGATTCCCATAACTAAACTATACAGGTTGTATCATTGCCTCAGGAATGATTCACATCTCTTGACTAATTGTGCAAGAAGCATAGAGGTTTTGAGCACTGTTTTTTTTACCACTTTATGAATCAACCTTCCCGCCTCCTCTCTCCCCCCATCTCTGGAGTCTTCATACTTTTCTTTTTGAAATTTGTGAAACAAAAAGCAAAGATCTTAGATCTAACCAGTGGTCTAACTCTGACCTTAGGCTCCCATAGGAATTCAATTGTTTTTGTTGGCCTACCCTCTAAGGGATGATGGATTTGCTATCTCTACGTCTTCCTTCTTCCCTAACTCCCCCTCCTGCCCTCATATCTTGTCCTCTGACTAGTCACATTTAGTTAGCTTCTTGACCTGCTGCCTTTGTTTTAAACAGGAATGAAAGAGAACCACGACTGGAAACAGAAACTGTTACATTCAGTTATCAGGTCGCAATGGGAAGGATGAGACTGTATGTATAAGTGTTTGCAGGGTTTAGAATAGCAGCTGCAGCTACCTCTTCTTTCCTCCTGCCATTAGACAAATTTCCAAGCACTTGATACTAGAATTCCATCACCAGCTAGCTAGCTAGAGGTCATGGTACCCTCTATGAACTGTTAATGAAGTTTCAGAAGTTCTTTCCTTAAAAACGAAGTTCTGAATGCTGACTCTCTAACCACGGAAATGGTATCTTATTACTAAAACACTAAAAATGTTAAGCTGCATACTGCTCCAATGAGTAGTTTGTAGACTTGTTACAATCTGTACCGGCTTTAGTGAAAGAGGGTTTGACACTACATGAAAGTTACTGATACTTGTTCCCAATAGCTGTTTAAAAGAAGCTGTGAGCTGTTGGCAAGTTTGACTGCCTTTTTTTGTTTTCATTTAAAAAATAACTACATTAAATATTTACATTTGTAAATTGAAGGAGGTTAAGGCATTCTAAGTCACAGGATGAGATAGGAGGTCATAAAGATACAGGTCATAAAGACCTTGCTGATAAAACAGTTTACAGTAAAGAAGGCTTCCAAAACCCACCAAAACAAAGATGGCAGAGTGTCCTCTGGTTGTCCTCACTGTTACACTCCCACCAGCGCCATGTCAATTTAAAGATGTGGTCTAAAAATGGGAGGCATGAATAATCCATCCCTTGTTTAGCATATCATCAAGAAATAACCATAAAAATGGGCAACCAGCAGCCCTCAGGGCTGCTCTATGGAATAGCCATTCTTTTATTTCTTTACTTTGTTAATAAACTTGCTTTCGCTTAAAACAAAATTAAACATTAACATTTGTATAGAGTACTTTCACATACCTAACAAATTCAAGTATTTTAACCTCCCAGGAAGGCAGGAAAATCAGTTCTTATTATTGATTTTTTAATGAGTGCCATCTGACTCCTAGGATAGTAGGATGTTTCCTAGGATACCAGTACTTCTACCTGGCAAGGGTGCCACCCAAAAATGGTCTTGGGAAAAGTAGACACTGTAGAAAAGTCTGTAATTCAGGCAGGTGCCTGCAATCACACATTTTGGGAGGCCGAGGCAGGTGGATTACCTGAGGTCAGGAGTTTGAGACCAGCCTAACTAACATGGTGAAACGCCGTCTCTACTAAAAATACAAAAATCAGCTGGATGTAGTGGCGCATGCTTATAATCCCACCTACTTGGGAGGCTGAGGCAGGATTATCATTTGAACCTGGGAGGGTGCAGGTTGCAGTGAGTTGAGATCGTGCCACTGCACTCCAGCCTGGGCAACAAGAGCGAAACTGTCTAATCTCAGTGAAATGCTGTCTCATCTCAAAAAAAGAGAAAGAAGTCTGTAATTCACTTCTTTATAAAATTTAAATGGTTATAATTAATTGAGCTCTCAAATTTAGTTTCTAAAACTTTTTCTTTCCCCTCTTTGTATTATATTATTTTAAAATGCCACCAGGCACAGTGGCTCACGACTATAATCCCAACACTTTGGGAGGCTAAGGTGGGCAGATCACCTGAGGTCAGGAGTTTGAGACCAGCCTGGCCAACATGGTGAAACTCCATCTCTACTAAAAATACAAAAATTAGCTGGGCCTGGTGGCAGGTGCCTGCAATCTCAGCTACTCTGGAGACTGAGGCAGGGAGAATTGCTTGAACTCTGAGATGGAGGTTGCAGTGAGCCAAGATAGGGCCACTGCACTCCAGCCTGGGCCACAGAGTGAAACTCCATCTTAAAAAATAAAAAAGGACATCCTAAGTTCTTAGATGTATAAACAAGTTATAACTGTAAATTGCATCTCTTCCATTTTATTTCTTGAAACAACTCCTCTCCTGCCCGCCAATCTACCTGCCCTTCTTGGCTCAAATGGTGGTTTTCTTTATCTTTCTCTTGGCCATGTGCTGGGTAGCAGATTATCCACAATTACTATTGTAGTTCAAAACCTGAGTTTTCCTGTTTCTCTTCTTTTACCATTTTCTTATTCTGCCCCCCGCCTCCCCATGGACAACTCCCTTCCTCCTCATACCTAGCGTAAGACCTTAATGTTGGCTGGGTGAGGTGGCTCACACCAGTAATCCCAGCACTTTGAGAGGCTGAGGTGGGCTGATCCCTTAAGCCCAAGAGTTCAAGACCACAAGATCAGCCTGAGTAACATGGCGAAACCCAATTTCTACAATAAAAAATAAAAATTAGCTGGGCATGGTGGCATGCACCTGTGGTTCCTCCTACTTGGGAGGCTGAGATAGGATGATTCCTGAATCAGGGAGGTAGAGGTTGCAGTGAGCCATGATCACACAACTGCGCTCTAGCCTCTATGCCAGAAAGAGATTGTGTCTCAAAAACAAAATAAGACCTTAATGTTTTCTAACGTGATTTTGATATTTGGTGACCTATGCATAGACTCTTCTGAAATGTGAAATATGTTAATCTTCAAACATATAAATAAGGTAAGTGCTTCACACACTATGAAGCTTCACAAAAGGTTCCATTTAAATTTGTATCTTGGTAAAATTATTGAATTTGGGGAGTATCCCCAAATGGTTAAATCAGCAACATTCTATCTGTTCCAAACTGGTATCTCATTTTTCTTGGAGTTCACAGAAAACAACAACAAAAAAACGGCAACATAAAAATTATCCATAGTTTTGCTTGGACAGATTTCTATTATCTTCCCATTTAATATATAATATTTATTTGATATGATTTATTAAATGTTTATAATCATCCTTCTATTATATAAATAGGTTTGCCATATCTGCTTGGTGATGTTGGTAGCTTTTTTCTTCTGTTTTAAGGGAGAATATGGAGGAAGGATTTAAAGTACAGGAGATAGAATGGAGTCAAGAATGTGTAAACCATATAGTATAGATAACCTTTATATATTCTAGATTTAGAGTTTTAGGGCAGTGGGAATATTAATCACATTCATAAGACATTTTGCAACTACATTATTCCCCCAGTCCATCCACAAGTAATAGTTACTGACTATATCTACAAAGTTTGTGTACATATCTACAGATTCTATGGCCCTACTTTTTCTTACAAGTGTTTCACAGGTATTTAGGTAGTATTTTTAAAGTACAATTAATGAACTGCATCCAGCAAAGGTTTGTACTGGTCTTTCCTTCAAAATTAATGCAATAAAATGGCACAATGTTTTCTTAGTAAAAATAAAGGCAAAAAGAACTCATAAATAGGGACCAGGAGTGGTAGCTCATGCCTGTAATCCCAGCACTTTGGGAGGCTGAGGTGGGTGGATCACCTGAGGTCAGGAGTTTGAGACCAGTCTGACAAACATGGTGAAATCCTGTCTTTACTAAAAAGACAAAAAGTAGCTGAGTGTGGTGGCAGGAGCCTGTAATCCCAGTTACTTGCAGGCTGAGGCAGGAGAATCGCTTGAACTGGGGAGGTAGAGGTTGCCGTAAGCCAAGACTGGGCCATCACACTCCAGCCTGGGTAACAGAGAGAGACCCTGCCTAAGGAAAAAAAGAAAAAAAAAAAAAAAAAGAATTCACAAATAAGTTTGTTATAAGGATTTTACCATGAGATAGGGAAAACTCTTATTAGTCTGAAACATGGCCTTCCGCCCTTCCTCATAGGAATCCCAAAAGACAAAGAATAAAACTCATTTACAGTTGAATAATTTTTTTAAAGCATCACATCTATGTAAAGATAGTATTTAAAAACCAAACAAAACAAAGAAATGGGAAAAAGAAACAGCAGGTGAAGGACTCTTTTCGGAGAATAAAAGTTGTCATACAGCAATGGATGCTATGTCAGAACATGCTGCCAATAAACTTTTTGAAAAAGGGAACTCAATGAAGTAACTGTTTTATAAAACAGGAGCTCCTAGCAGGAATGTAAGAGTTAATGGAAGATATCGTGAGCCAAAACAGAGATTAAAACATGATTTGGCAGAAGTCAAGAGAGATGTGGGGAGAAAAATAAAACCACTAATGAAATGAAGCTGGCAAGAAGCAGCACAAAGAACTGGCAGTGGTGAAGAAGACATGGTAAAGGACAGGGGTGGAGAATGGAGGAAAGTGACAAAACAATAGCACCTTGAATAAAGCTTTTAAAAACTAGAATAAATTATAGATTTGAAAGGTGAATATATTCAAAATCAGTATCTTTGAAAAATATAAATATAATTTTAAATATATAATTTTTAAAAAACTTTCTAGAAATGAGAAAAAACTTGAAGCTACAGACTGAAAAGGCACATAGTACCCAGGGGAAATTGGCACAGAATAATTAAACATTGGGACATAGCCTAATTAAGTAAATTTCAAAAATTAAAATAAGGGCTTAACATTGAAAAAAAAGTCTAGTACCTTAATTTATAATTTAACATTTATTAAGACTACTTTAAAGCCTATGGAAAAAATATATGGCTAAATTATTTAAGCAAGTATAATTTTGAAAATAAACAATGCCAGGATTTTAGATAATAGTTACTCATAATGTTCCTCTAACCTATGACTAACTATAACTTGGACAATTACAGTAAGTTAAGATTTTTTTTTTGGTCTGGGGAAGTAGACAGTAGTGAGGGAATGATTTCTTGAAATTATTTATTAAAGGCTTATCACTAATATCTAATTCAATAAGCATTACAACCTATAAATGTTTTATGATATAATTATCCACAAAATCCACAAGACAGCTTATCTTAGCCTGATTTTACACATGAAGAAAGCAAAGCTAAAGGAAATTAATTGTCCACAGTTGCATATTGAATCACCAGAAACACGAGAGTATCACTTCTAGTACAATTTTTTGTTTGTCTCTAACAGCTTTTGTCACAACCTTGCACTCTTAGGTTATTTTTGGCTACTGAGTAACACCAATCTTAACCAGAGGCCTGTAGTATCATGATCTAACACAACAAAACCATAATGGGTGTTGAAAGACTGTGGGGAAAAACATACGTTTGGCGAAACACAACAGATGTGAATTCCATCAATCAAAAATGCTTATCTGCTGCTAAGGCTCTGTTCCGCTGAGCCCTGTATTAAAATCGGGAGTGAAAATAAAACTGAACCAAAAACCCCTAACCCTAAAGAGGGGAAAATGCAGAAAAGATGCTAAATAGCTATTTTAAAAGAGTTAAAAGCAAACAAAATGAAATATTTAAAAGCTGAAAATTTAAAACTCATATATAAAGAGAGAGCCGTCCAATGAGGGGTAACACTAGATCCTAGTAGGACAGTCAGACAAGACACTACGTAAGGCAGACATTTTTAGCTTTATTACAAGGAAAGAGAAAGGCTTTATTTTCTTCCTTTTCTTTTTTTCTTTTCTTTTCTTTTTTTTCTTGAGACAAAGATTTTGCTCTGCCAGGCTGGAGTGCAATGGTGTGATCTTGGCTCACTGCAAACTCTGCCTCCTGGGTTCAAGCGATTCTCCTGCCTCAGCCTCCCAAGTAGCTGGGATTATAGGCACCCACCACCATGCCTGGCTAATTTTTGTATTTTTAGTAGAAACAAAGTTTCACCACGTTGGCCAGGCTGGTCTCGAACTCCTGGCCTCAGATGATTCACCTGCCTTAGCCTCCCAAAATGCTAAGAGCACAGAAGTGAGCCACCCCACCCTGCAGAGAAAGGCTGTTTCTTATAACTTCACCTAAGACTGGGACCCACTAATATTTAAAAGGGTTTTAATTTGGTTTTTTGTCAAAAATAACCTCATGGCAATTGTAAGGCTGGTCGCCTCACTGGGAGCTCGGACACGCCCCGCTCTGCACCTAGAAACCATGTCATCATCCCGCACCCACTTCTGCACTTGGCACTAGGCTTTACCCGCCAAAATGCAAAAGAAGACCCACCGAAAACTGCCCAATAGCATTTTGCCCCGTCCAGGTTCCACTCCCCCTGGATGGCCCACTCACCGGAAATACCACCTACCTGCCAATGGCAGCTTGCCCCCACCCACGTTCTGCTTCCCCATAGCCAATTGGAACACCTCCACTCCCTATAAAACCCCACGTCTGAGAGAAGTCCGTGCGACTTCTCCAGCCCCTCCTGTCAGACCACAGAACCTCGCCCGGGAGCTGAATAAATTAGCATTGGATCTTCTTGTGCTGGTCTCAGTTTCCTCATTTTAAACTCAGCAATAACCCTTACAAGTGGTGCTGAAACCTGGGAGGAGTTGTAAGACCCCTCCAGGGGGAAACTGACTCCTCCATTCAAAGCCAGACTGGGGAGCCGCCATTCCATCACAAGGTAGAGCTGTTCCACCACAAGGTAAGACTTCTGTTTCCCACAACACCTCCCGCTGTTTGCCTCATGGACTTCCTGCTTGTAACTGCTGCAGCGCCGGGGACTCCTTCTTGTCCGCCATGAGTCCGGGACTCTGGCTTCTCGAGGACCTGAGTGCAGAGGAGACGTCCCTACATTCTTGTCTTCTCCCCTTGAGGGGTTTCTCAGGGTCAGGATTTTAAGGGAGACGTCCCCACTTTCCTGAACGCTCTATTCTCCGGTGTTCAGTAGCATGGCCTGGGACGCTGAGCCGCTCTTCCAACCACCTCCGCAGCGGCGACTGAGGTGTGGGTAATCAGAAGCCCCGTTTGTAAACCCAAGCCCTGCCTCATGGCAGAGCCAAACCTCCCGGCCTACACCACTAAAACGTTTGTCTTGAACCAGCCCATTGGCATAAAAGCTCCTGTTAATTAAGTAACTGTACTTTCAGTTTCTCTCTCAACTCTCTCTCTCTCTCTCAAGATGGCAGCCGTTTCTCTCAAGATGGTGGCCGTTTCCCACTCTTAACTCTCTCTCTCTTTCAAAATGGTGGCCATCTCCCGCTTCTAACTCTCCATCTCCCCCCGCATCTCTCTAAACAACGGCTGTTTCCTGCTTAATTAAGTAACTGTACCTTCAGTTTCTCTTCCTAACCCCAGCACGAGTGAGTGAGTGAGTGAGTTTATGTGTAGTCCCACGGCCTGACGGCTACGGGGCTTATGTGGGCCTCAACCCGTGGTTCCATGGGGACGTCATAAGGCATAATGGTGATTCACCTCTGGACCGAAAGTTCTGAGGTGACCAGGCCCAGGGGTTATACAGGTACACCTTAGCCAAGACACCCTGAAACATCCCTTTGGGGACGTGGCCAGGAAGGCATCATATTGGTCTCCCATCTGGGGGGCACCCACCCTTTGTCCATTAATCTTACATGTGGTTCTGTCTCTGTTGTAGATTCGCCAGTTTTATTAGACTCCTGCTGGCTGATATATAGTGGCTTAGGCCTGCTTCCCCTGAAGTAGAAGATATTCTATAGTGGGTAACAGACCACTGGTTGCAGGGAACCTTTGCTGAATTAGCACCCCTAGAAATAACTCTGTTCTTTTTCCTTCTATTCCTCTTCTGTCACTGAGGTCTCTCTTCCTCAAATTCTCCCATGTGGTAGATAGCCCTAGCTCTGTCTCTTTTTATTTTCTTCCTTATTATAATCATTGCAGCTTGTAAGTTCTCTCAGCCACCTCCTCCGGGAAAAGAACATTTCTGCCCATGTTGGGTGTAATACCTGTTCCTATCCCTTCCTTGCTCCCGACTGCTCCACAAAAGCCAACTATGTGGAATCAGGAGTCCCGCTTAGACCCCAAGTCACCCTTAGGATGTCTAATACAAAATCTACCCAAACTAGGTCTTGCCATAAAAAAGAAAAAACTGCTCTTCCTTTCCACCATAGCTTGGCCACAGTATCCTCTAGACAACCAGCCTAAGTGGCCTCCAGAGGGCACATTCGACTTCAATGTCCTGACAGACTTAGATAATGTTTGCGAAAAGAACAGTAAATGGTCAGAGATCCCCTACATGCAGGCTTTCTGGTATCTCTGTTCCTGTCCCACCCTCTGCTCCTCTTGTACCACCGCCCAGGTGCTCTTTGCCAAAGAAACCTCCTCTTTGCCCTTAGCCCCTCCCTCCACCCTCCTCCTCTTCCTTTTCCAACCCCAACGTGCCCGAGGAACTCTCCTTTCCACCTGCCTGACCCAATAATCCTCCGCCCTATGAAAAACCTCAACCCCCTTCAGCTCCTCCACCTCCTAATCCCAACCTGGCCTCTCCTGTTAATGCTCACACCTGCTCACACTGTGCTCCCAACAACAAAACCTCCCTCCTTTGCCCCCTCCGCGAGGTGGCCGGAGTAGAGGGCATTGTCTGAGTGCACATTCCCTTCTCCCTCTCTGATCTATTAGACACGTATGTAATCCTATCCTCCACCCTCACCCCCAGACAAGCAGGACTGGATCTTTACAGCAGGCTGAGCTCTAGTAGCAGCCCTGAGGCCGGCAGTCCCCCGAACATCCGGTGAAGGGGGTCCATTGAAACCCTTCCAAAATGCTTCAAGGGCCCCACCCGGACCTTGTTTCAGATGTGGTCAAGAGGGACATTGGGCCCCGCAGTGCCCCTGTCCTCATCCACCTCCCGGACCCTGCCCAAGCTGCAGACAGGCTGGACACTGGAAGGTTGACTTTCCATCTCGGACTATGGGCTCACCCCCAATACCTTTATGTGATGGGCAGTCTGGTCCACAGGAAGCAATCCCTTCACCTGAATTTCTCGGCCTTCTGGATGACCGACACAGGCCGGACTCAAGGACCCCTCCATCACCCTTGCCAAGCCCAGGGTAACGCTGCAGGTAGCAGGTAAGTCCACTTCCTTCTTAGTGGATATGGGAGCTATCTATTCTGTATGCCTTCCTACTCAGGGCCTAGCATACCTTCCCAGGTCTCAGTCATGGGAATTGATGGAAAGTCTTCCTGCCCTAATCAAACTCCTGTGTCCTCGAAGGACACCCCTTTTCTCACTCTTTTCTAATCATACCCTCATGCCCAGTTCCCCTGTTAGGACGAGATATTCTCCAGACTGTGGAGGCCACTCTCCAATTCACTAGCCCCCTCATACTCAAGCCCATCTCCCGCACACCTCCTACTGCCCCTCCTAACCGATACCATGCCCTGTCTTAACTCTCCGCCTCAACCCCCTATCCCTCCTGATGTGGTTAATCCCTTGGTATGGGATACCTCTAAACCTGTAGTGGCTAGACATCACACACCAGTTAAAATACTTCTCAAAAATCCTACCCACTTTCCCTCACGTCCTCAGTTTCCTATCTCAAAGACCATCAGGGCTTAAAGCCTATCATCACGTGACTCCCAGCCCAGGAACTCCTTATCCCCACCAGTTCTCCTTGCAACACTCCTGTCTTGCCGGTCCAAAAGTCGTCCGGCGACTATCGCCTAGTTCAAGACCTATGCCTTATCAACGAGGTGGCGGTACCCCTCCACCCTGTAGTCCCCAACCCATACACTCTGCTATCCAACATTCCCTCCACTACCTCCCTTTTTACAGTTCTTGACCTCAAGGATGCCTTCTTTACCATTCCTCTACACCCTGAGTCTTACTTTCTCTTTGAAAATCCTTCAGTCAGCCTTCATCCCACTCCTCCACTCAACTCGGCTACTTTGTTTCCCCTTCAATCCCATTCCCCCTCCCCAGCCCATTCCTGTCCTGAACTAATAGATACATTTGTTACACCTCGGGAGGTCCTGTCTAACCTTCCTCTCTCTAGCCCAGACCTTACCTTTTATGTAAATGGGAGTTCAATAGTGACAGCCGAGGGGTGACGAAAAGCGGCCTATGCAGTAGTCACAGATTCAGCCACCCGTGAGGCACGTCGCCTCCCCGATGGACCTACAGAATGAGGCCACCTTAACTAACCAACTCAGGCCCTCGAGATGAAGGTGACTGTTAATGATGAAGGTAATGATGAAGGTGATGATGAAGGTAATGATGAAGGTGATGATGAAGGTGGTGATAAAGGTGATGATGGAGGCAACGGTGGTGATGATAAAAGTGGTGATGATCATAATGAATGTTATGGTGATGGTGATGATGGTGAAAGTGGTGGTGATGATAATGAAGGTTATGGTAATGGTAGTGATGGTAAAGGTGATAATGTTGAAGGTGGTAATGATAAAGGTTGTAGTAATGACAGTGATCATAATAAGGGTGATAATGAAGGTGCAACAACCCCCAACCTTTCTCTTGGTTAACGCTAGTCGAAGCCATAAACTTCACTAATTGCTTCTATGTGCCTCCCTTAACAAACCCCCCTTAGCCGCAGTTCCCCTCTGGATCTGGTTCAACCTGTCACAATTATCTACAAGACCTGACACCACCCTAACGGGTATCCCACTGTTCAAAAGCTCTTTCTCTGCTACAGAATGGCCAACAGCTCCAGCTGCAACACAACTGCAAAAGTAATATCCACCCTTTACGCGCCTGCGGGAGGATACTTCTGGTGTAATGGAACCTTAACCAAAGACATAAATGCCTCCTTCCCCTTCCCTTGCGTGCCTGTCACTTTAGTCCCGCAGTTGAAGGTATATGGGCAAGCTGAGCTCCTATCTCTCCTTACGCCTCCCTCTGCTCACCAAAACAAATGAGCAGTCTTCCTCCCAATAGTCTTTGGTCTCTCTCTAGCATCCTCTCTAGCAGCAGCCGGGCTCGGGAGCGGTGCCCTAGGATACAGTGTTACTTCAGCCGCTCAACTGGAAGACAAGCTCCGTGTTGCCATTGAAGCATCCGCCGCCTCCCTGGCCTCCCTCCAGCGACAAATCACGTCATTGACCCAGGTAACTCTCCAAAACTGACAGGCCCTTGACCTACTAATGGTGGAAAAAGGAGGTACCTGTCTGTTTCTCCAGCAGCAGTGCTGCTATTACATCAATGAATCAGGCCTAGTAGAGGAAAATGTCAACACTCTCCACCGCCTCCAGGAAAACCTCCGTAAAGAACAAAATACATCAGTCTCGCCTCTCAGCTGGTGGCAATCTCCCATGTTTGCCTGGTTGACCTCTATCATCACTCCCATCATGATAATCTGCTTACTACTACTAATAGCCCCTTTTCTTCTCAGGTTCCTGCAAGCTCATATGCGAGAAATTGGACGAGTGGCTGTTAACCAAATGCTGCTTTGCCCCTATATCCGGCTCCCAACTGAGGCACCAGCCAACTGACCCATCCCCCTCACTCTGCCCCTACTCAGCAGGAAGTAGCCAGAAAGAGCGGCGTCCTATATCATCAAAAATGTCGGAATGTAAGGCCGGTCACCTCGCCGGGACCTCGGACACGCGCCCCCTGCCCTTCCGGGAGCTCAGACACGCCCCCCTCTGTGCCTAGAAACCACGTCATCATCCCGTGCCCACTTCTGCACTCAGCACTAGGCTTTGCACTCAGCACCTAGCCAGCCATTGGAAAACCCTGCCAAAATTTAAAAGAAGCCCCACCGAAACCTGCCCAATAGCATTTTGCCCCGTCCAGGTTTCACTCCCCCTGGGCGGCCCACTCACTGGAAATCCTGCCTACCTGCCAATGGCAGCTTGCCCACGCCCACGTCCTGCTTCCCCACAGCCAATCGAATGCCTCCACTCCCTATAAAACCCCACGTCTGAGAGGAGTCCGTGCGACTTCTCTGGCCCGTCCTTTCAGAGTGCAGAACCTCAGCCGGGAGATGAATAAATTTGCATTGGATCTTCTTGTGCTGGTCTCAGTTTCCTCATTTTAAACTCGGCAATAACCCTTACATTAATGTTGTATCAGACACTTGAATGGTAAACTTTTACATTACAGAAATGACTAAACTGTCCAGTAATCTAAGGTTAAAATTTAGGGAAAATAAAATCAAATCTACCTTAAGGAATAAACAGAACAACTTCTTATGTAGAAATCAAACCGGAATAAGTAATTATGGATTTATCTTATTTGGCGACTGAGTCAAAGTTATTTATCCTCATTGCCATTGAAGTGTCTTTGCTCTTTTGCACACTATAGTATTTCTCAAATTGTTCTCCTTGCCATGCCTCTAATCCTGCCTGCCTTTCTCTGGGAGTAATAAAATGCAAGAGCCACTAGTGAAGATAACAAAAGCCTGAAAAGGAAGTTCTAGGCCTTTCCAAGCCCACAAAATGCAAATCTTTTAACAGTGACATTTTAATTTCCATCACTGTACACACTAACTATGTGTTTTCTAGAGCAGTAACTACATATTCGCCTAGGATTTCCTGAAATTAACGTTACAGGAAGCCTCCAACTTGCAAAAGAGTTGAGTTCCAAAAGTTCACTTCTAAGCTAAGTATCTGTAACTCTGAATATGTTTTTAGCCAAAATCAATGTTTCTTATGGAATTTAGGTTTTTAGGTTCATCCACAAAGAGTTTATTGCCCCTAAAGCAAATTTAATATCTTATTTTGCATTTTAAAATAGCTTTTAAAAAATACTATTGAAATACAACTAATTGTGCAAATCAAAAAATATTTAGTTGAGTAATAATCTAAAACAATATGATGAATTAAGATGTAGTATATAAAAATGACATGGTAAATGGAGACTTGAGGGTATTCTGAACTTAATTTTTGAATTATTTGAGCATTTTGGGAACTAGTGATATTAGTTCTTTATTAGATCTTATTTCATTTTAAAACATATGACTCTTGTTTCTCTTGAAATACAATAAATCATTAGCACTAAAACCACAGAACATCCAAGGTTGGAAAAGACTTCAGAGATCATCTTCAATCTGACCTTAATTTGGAGATGGAGAAGGTGAGACTCATATAGATGGAATAACCTGACATAAGTTATCCAACTAATTAGTTCTGGAGCTGAAATCTCATCCTGTGTCCTTTCCACCATAATAATGCTTATCAGTTATTATCAAGACCAGGTTTTTGCTCAGAATAAGGTGAAAAAAATTACTATAACCATTTTATCAGCATAATTTAGCAATATCTAGGGAAGTTGAAGATGTGCATGACTATTGCATGGACAAATGAAATTTTTTCTTTTTTCTTTTTAAGACGTAGTCTTGCTCTGTGGCCCTGGCTGGAGTGCATTGGCACGATCTCAGTTCACTGCAGCCTCTGCCTCCCAGGTTCAAGCGATTCTTCTGCCTCACCCTCTCGAGTAGCTGGTGGTGTATGCCTGTAATTCCAGCTATTCTGGAGGCTGAGGCAGGAGAATCGCTTGAACCCGGGAGGTGGAGGTTGCGGTTAGCCAAGGTCGTGCCATTGCACTCCAGGATGGGCAACAAGAATGAAACTCCGTCTCAAAAAAAAAAAAGAAGAGAAAGTAGATAAGAGGTTATCAGGGGCTAGGTGGAGAGGAGAAAATGGGGAGTTAGTGATTAATAGGTAGAGAAATTCTGCTTGGGATGATGAAAAAGTTCTGGAAATAGATAGTGGTGATGTTCTCATAATTATTTCCTTATGATAAGTTTCTACAAGTGGCCAGATATGATGGCTCTTGCCTGTAACCCTAGAACTTTGGGAGGCTGAGTTGGGAGAATCACTTGAGCCCCAGGTGTTAGAGACAAGCCTGAGCCAATAAAATGAGACTCATTCATTCATTCATTGATTCATTTATCTCTCTCTCTTTTTTTTTTTTTGGACAGAGTTTTGCTCTTGTTGCCCAGGCTGGAGTTCAGTGGTATGATTTCGGCTTACCTCAACCTCTGCCTTCTGATGCAAGTGATTCTCCTGCCTCAGCCTCCCGAGTAGCTGGGATTATAGGCGTCTGCCACCAGGCCTGGTTAATTTTTTTTTTTTTGAGACAGAGTCTCTCTGTAGCCCAGGCTGGAGTGCAATGGTGCTATCTCGGCTCACTGCAACCTCGGCCTCCTGGGTTCAAGCAATTCTCCTGTCTCAGCCTCCCAAGTAGCTGGGATTACAGGTGCACACTGCCATGCTCAGCTAATTTTTTGTATTTTAATAGAGGTGGGGTTTCACCGTGTTGGCCAGGGTGGTCTCAAACTCCTGAGCTCAGGCAATCCACCTGCCTCGGCCTCCTAAAGTGCTAAGATTACAGGCGTGAGCCACTATGCCTGGCCCTGGCTAATTTTTGTATTTTTTAGTAAAGACGTGTCTTCACCATGTTGGCCAGGCTGGTCTCAAACTCCTGATCTCAGGTGATCCACCCACCTTGGCCTCCCAAAGTGCTGGGATAACAGGCGTGAGCCACTGACCTCATTTCTTTTTTTCTTTTTTTGAGACAGTCTCGCACTGTTATTCAGGCTATAGTGCAGTGGCACAATCTCAGCTCACTGCAATCTCCGCCTCTTGGGTTCAAGCAATTCTCCTGCCACAGCCTCCTGCATAGCTGGGACTACAGGTGTGTGCCACCATGCCCAGCTAATTTTTTTGTATTTTTAGTAGAGACGAGGTTTCACCATGTTGGCCAGGATGTTCTCCATCTCCTGACCTCCTAATCCACCCGCCTTGGCCTCTCAAAATGCTGGGATTACAGGCGTGAGCCACCGCACCCAGCCCTTTTTTTAAGGAAAAAGTATATAATAATTAAGATACTGAACAATACCCTAATATACTTGATTATCAACCCATCTCTGGGTAATCTGCTGAAAGCCTAAGGTAAATAAGTGTATCAGTTTATAGTCACTAACATTTTACAAACAAAGTAATTAGTAATAGTTATGATTGACTGGATACATACTGGCCAATCACATTAGAATATAAGCTCATTGAGACCAGGGCTATTTTATTATTAAAGAAACACAAAAACAAAAAGGACTTCTGGTTAGCACACTGCTTTATACAACTGCTTACACAATGGTGTTTAAACTAAAAGAGCCTTTACACTGCAAGAAGTTTGTGAAAAAATAGAGTCCCTAAGCTGACTATTTTAGAGTCAGAGTAGAATAATTGAAAATGAATCACGAGGCTATTTATAATGATAATTACAGCATGGTTTGTAATAGAAAACATTTGGAAACAACCCAAATGTCCATCAAAAAGGAATTGGTACAATTACACACTTTACTAATGTGTAGCTAATATTACCAGAGGCAGATCTATAGGAAAGAAGTCTTACTAGAGTACTGTTCAGTAATAAGCAATGTGCATACACATATGCATAATGTGATTACATTTTAAAATAATGTTAATAATATAAACAACATTTAAAAAGATCAAGGAAAAATCTCGAAGAATATGCCCAAACTGCTTACAGTGGCTATATGTTAGGGAAAAGGTTGGTATGGTTTGTAAATTTCATATTTGATTGGCCACTTCTACTCTTTATGTTGTATATTGCAGTATTTAACATGTATACATGCAAATACACACGCATGTGCACACACACACACTTTTTTTGAGACAGGGTCTTACTCTGTCGCTCAGGCTGGAGTGCAGTAGCACAATCATGGCTCACTGCAACCTTAACCTGCTGGGCTCAAGCTGTCCTGTTCTCCCACCTCAGCCCTCTGAGTAGCTGGGACTACAGGTGCACACCACCACATCTAGATAATTTTCATATTTTTTTGTAGAGATGGAGTTTTGCCACTGATCTTGAACTCCTGGGCTCAAGCAATCCTCCTGCCTCGGTTTCCCAAAGTGCTGGGATTATAGCCACTGCACTTGGCTGCAAATACATTTTTCATAAAAAAGTTCAAACAAGAAAACTAGTCATTTGCCTTTAACCCATAATTAAAATGTATGCTTCGACAATCAAGTTAGATTACAAGATAGTTCAAAAAGAGAATCTAATATTTCAGAAAAATATTTTTTCTACCATCACCTATATTTTTACCAAGTACATAATTCCCATTTTCTTTGTTGTTCCATTTATCTGAGATGGCGATGTTGCTACAGAAGGACCTTATAATATGTCATCGCTATTTTTGTGAGTACATTTTATTTTTCACAAAAATAAAATGTTTTAAAAAAGAAAAAAACACACACACACATACCCACACACATACATATATGGTGGTGGAAAAATCCCATAAACAATTGCATTAACAACAACCAACCCAAAAAATCCAGGAATAAATTTAAAAGTAATATGTAAGAACTAGAATGGAAGAAAATTATAAAATGTCACCAAGATATAATAGGAAATTTGGATCAGGCGTGGTGGCTTGTGCCTGTAATCCCAGCATTTTGGGAAGCCAAGGCAGGAGGATCACTTGAGGCCAGGAGTTCGAGACCAGCCCAGCCAACATGGTGAAACCCCATCTCTACTAAAAATACAAAAATTAGCTGTGGTGGCACATGCCTATAATCCCAGCTACTCCGGAGGCTGAGGCAGGACAATTGCTTGAACCCAGGAGGCAGAAATCGCAATGAGCTGAGATTATACCACTGCACTATAGCCTGGTAGGCAGACTGAGGCTCTGTCTTCAAAAAAAAAAAAAAAAATTAAAGACACTGCTTTTGTTCTTTGATGATTACTCAATATTGAATAGATTATATTTCCTTAATTTAATCTATATATTATATGAAATTCCAACAGATTTCCTTTTAAACTGCTTAAAATTTGATACAAAACAGAGGTCAGCAAACTTTTCTATAAAGCTTCTGTAATCTTTTAGGCTTTGTGGGCCACATGGTCTCTGATATGACTATTCAAATCTGTGTTGTAGTGTGAGAGCAGCCATAGGTAATAATAATAAATGAGCATGTGTTCCAATAAAACATTACTTATGAACACTGAAATTTGAATTTCATATAATTTTCCCATGTCAAGAATGATCATTCTTCTGATTTTTCCCACAAACATTAAATATTTTTTTAAAAATTTAAAAACTTTTTTTTTTTTTTTTTTTGAGACAGAATCTTGCTCTGTCACCCAAGCTGGAGTGCAGTGGCGCAATCTTGGCTCACTGCAACCCCTGCCTCCCGGATTCAAGCGAATCTCCTGCCTCAGCCTACTGAGTAGCTGGGATTATGAGGGCTTGCCACCATGACTGGCTAATTTTGTATTTTTATTAGAGGCGGGGTTTCACCAGGTTGGCCAGGCTGGTCTCTAACTCCTGACCTCAGGCGATCTACCCACCTCAGGCGATCTACCCGCCTCAGCCTCCCAAAGTGCTGGGATTACTGGCATGAGTCACTGCGCCCAGCCTTAAAAACCATTTTAAGCATCCAGGTTATACTAAAACAGACAGTACAACAAATTTGGTCTGCAGATTATAGTTTGCTAACTCCTGATCTGGAAGAATAAACATCCCATAAACAGCCAGGGAAATTCAGGTAAAAAGAAAAAAAGAGTTATCAAGAAGGGCTTGTCCTATTGGGTAGTAAAACAAAGTAAAACAGAACAGGGTCTCAAAAACAGAACCAAATATACATAGATGTTTAATATACATGTTGCCTTTCAAATCAGGGTAAAGATAAATTGCTTATTCAATAAAATGACATAAGGACAGGTGAGTAGTCATTCAAATTTAAAAAATGTAGTCATTCTCCACACCAAAATAATTTCAATTTTTACATAGAAAAAAATAAAACCATTAAGCCACTAAAAATATGGTGGAATATTTTTAGAATTTCAGATTTTAAGTGTAATAACAAAATGCAGAAACTCAAACACTTATTAATTTTATTATACAAAGATGTAAATAACAAAGATGTAAACTTACATCTTTGTTGGGGAAATAATGATGTGGGGAAATAATCAGGATCGTAACTTCTGCAGAGGTGCAGAGAACAACAGTTTAGTAGTCAAATAGAATAGTATAAGTATTTATGTACTGACCTTATATAAATATATTAAGTGGAAAAAGCAGGTTGCAGAACAGTGTATGTCATAAAATCTCATTAATTTCTAATCTTTCATCAAAAATGGAAATATTCAGATAGCAGCATAAATATGGCATTTAGAAATATGGAGAAAAACATCAGAAGAAACCATCTATGTAACTTTAAAGTGACTGTCTCTGAGAAGAAGGAATTGGGTGTGGGAGTATAGATATGAGGCAGGAGACAGCTGTTTTTCATTATAAGCTTTGAAAATTTTGACTTTTTAAACTGTAGAAATATATATTATATACATATATATATATAACATGTATATATATATATAGAGAGAGAGAGAGAGAGCGTCTATCTATATAGAGAGAGAGAGCACCTATCATTTGTGTTGGGAACATTCCAGTTCTACTCTTTTAATTATTTTAAATATTCAATAGGTTATCGTTGAGCGTAATTACTCTGTTGTGCTATCAAATACTAGATCTTATTCATTCCATGTGACTATATTTTTGTACTTATTAACCAACCATGCCTTCTTCCTCCTCCATCCACCTTCCCTGCTATCCTACCCAGCCTGTGGTAACCATCATTCTAGTCTCTATCTACATGAGTTCAATTGTTTCAATTTTTAGTTCCCACATGAGTGAGAATATGCAAAATTTGTCTTTTTGTGCCTGGCTTATTTCACTTAGCATAATGTCCTTCAGTCCCATCCATGTTGTTGGAAATGATAGAATTTCATTCTTTTTTATAGCTCCATAATAATTCACTGTGTTTATGTGCCACATTTTCTTTATCCATTCATTTGCTCATAGATACTTGCATTATTTTCAAATCCTGGCTATTGTGAATAGTGCTGCAATAGACATGGGAGTGCAAATATCTCTCTGATTACTGATTTCCTTTCTTTTGGACTATAGGAGTGGGATTGCTGGATTGTATGGTAGTTCTATTTTTAGTTGTTTGAGGAACCTCCATACTATTTTCCATAGTGGCTGTACTAATTTACATTTCTACCAACAGTGTACGAGGGTTCTCCTTTCTCTACATTCTTGCCAACATTCATTATTGTCTGTCTTTTGGGTAAAAGTCATTTTAACTGAGGTGAGATGATATCTCATTGTAGTTTTGGTCTTTCATTTCTCTGATGATTAATCATGTGCTGGGCATTTTTTTTTTTTTCATATACCTGTTGGCCATTTTTATGTCTTCTTTTGAGAAATGTCTATTCAGATCTTTTGTCCATTTTAAAATCAGATTTTTTTTTCCTCTTATTTTGAGCTCCTTATATATTCTGGGTATTAACTCTTGTCAGGTAGGTAGTTTGTCAATATTTTCTGATTTTCTCCCATTCTGTAGATTGTCTCTTTTCTGTTGTTGTTGTTGTTGTTGTTGTTTTTTGAGATGGAGTCTTGCTCTCTCGCCCCAGCTGAAGTGCAGTGGCATGATCTTGGCTCAGTGCATCCTCTGCCTCTTGGGTTCAAGTGATTGTCCTGCCTCAGCCTCCCGAGTAGCTGGGATTATAGGAACCCACCACCACATTGGCTAATTTTTATATTTTTAGTAGAGACAGGGATTTCACCATGTTGACCAGGCTGGTCTTGAACTCCTGACTTCAAGTGATCCACCGCCCTTGGCCTCCCAAAGTGCTGGGATTACAGGCGTGAGCCACTGCACTTAGACTGTCTCTTTACTTTGTTGATTGTTTCTTTTGCTCTGCAGAAGCTATTTGGCTTGATGTGATCCCATTTACCCATTTTTGCTTTGGTTGCCTGTGGTTTTGAGGTATTACTCAAGAAGACTTCAGCCAGACCAATGTCCTAGACTCAGCGTTCCCCCAATATTTTCTTTTAGTAGTTTCATAGCTTCAAGTCTTAGATTTAAGTCTTTAATCCATCTTGATTTTATTTTTTAATTTTATTTTTGAGAGATGTGGGTCTAGTTTCATTCTTCTGCATATGGATATCCAGTTTTCCCATTTACTGAAGATACTGTACTTTCCCCAGAGAATGTTTTTCGCACCTTTGTTGACAGTAAGTTGACTGTGGATATGTGGATTTATTTCTGGGTGCTATTGGTCTATGTGTCTGTTTTTATGACAATACCATGCTGTTCTATTTACTATAGCTCTGTAGTATAATTTGAAGTCAGGTAATGTGGTTTCTCCAGTTTTTGCTCAGAATGGCTTTTGCTATTCTGGATCTTTAGTGGTTCCATATAACTTGTTTACATTTTTTATTGAAAAGAAATGGCTCTGAATTAAAAACTATAAAAGATACATTTGTAAAGTATCCAGCATTGTGTCAGGCACTTAAGATTAATTATAACTTTAATAGCAACTCCTCGACATTACTTAATTTTTATAATCATGGATATAATACTACTTATTGGTAATGATAAAAAATAACTTTCTCTTGCATTTTACCAGCATATCAGGCAGTTTTATTAGTTCTACTTACAGTTGTCACCATATCAGTTGCTGGTAAAACATTCGGTGCTCTGTTTTTGTTTTTGTTTTTTTTATAAATGTTTATGTTCAACAACATTCCAGCAATACAAAGGGGTGGAGATAGAAAGTTTTCTTCTCCACTTAGCCTCCCATTCTCACTCCTTGAAGGTAATCACTCCTAAGAAACTGTTGTGTATTCTTCAGAAATTTTTCTATAAATATGTATAATGATTATTCCCCTTTTATTACCCAAATGGAGTCACACTTTAATATCAATCTGCGACTTGCTGACATATATCTGCACATATCAGTCTAAACAACTACATGATTACTGTAAAATATCTCTTAATGTTCTTATTTAAAAGATACATTTGGATTACTTTGGGATCACGGTGATAAAAAATAAGCAAGCAAGTGAAATAACAAAGTTAATCCCTGCATCTGGTTTTAATAATAAAAGCCACTACTGACTCCACCCTATCACCACCATCTACAATATGCTCACTTTGTGCTGGAGGCTTTATGTATATTATATCAAGTAACTCCCACAAGAATCCCAAGATATAGGCATTATTATCCTACTTTTATAGATGAGGAAGCTGAAGTTCTGAATATGTGAAGAACTAGAACTAGTGAAAGTTCAATTTCTTGAAAGTTAAGAATCATAATCACAGCATGAAAGCTAAAGTTGAAACAAGTTTGAAACACTTGAAATACAATGTATCTTCACTTTGAAACAAAAACACATAAGTTAAGAAATAATAATAGTGAAAGAAAACGTTTAAACATTCTTATAAATGCTATGTGTAAGCTATTTTGATCTTTTGCCAGAAATACTAAAATCAATCTGTGTTAGACAGAGTTAAGTTCATTCAATATCAAGTCCTTGGAGACTGGTTCTCAAACTCAAGTTTCCTTTCTGGCAGAAGAGGAATTTCTATAAAAATCCTAAAATATAATGTTCATAAATAAGCCTTAGGATTACTGGCATGTAGAGTTTCCATTTTGTGTCTTCCTGAAAAAGATGTACTTAGAGATGACAAACACAATCCTTCTTATTTCCTATTGCTAAATAAAATTTGAAAGGTCCACTTGCTTTTTATCAATTAATTTTAGACCCATTTTGACTACAAGAGTGACACTATTATATAAAACTGACTACAAATTTATAATCTTCCAAATGCCAACAGGGCTCTTTTTTCTTATTTTCAGAAAGCATATTATGTTTAGACAGTAACTTCCACTTATTTAATCAGTTATAAATGCATTATACCACATAGCGTTCATATACAGAACTAAGATCTCCACTGTGTTTCCTCTTTCATGAGTTTAATCAACAGATACTTTTTTTTTTTTTTTTGAGATAAAGTCTGGGTCTTGTTCCCCAGGCTGGAGTACAATGGCAAGATCTTGGCTCACAGCAACCTCCTCCTGGGTTCAAGCAATTCTCCTGCCTCAGCCTCCTGAGTAGCTGAGATTACAGATGCTTGCCACTATGCCTGAGTAATTTTTTTTTTTTTTTTGTATTTTTAGTAGAGATGGGATTTCATAATGTTGACCAGGCTGGTCTTGAACTCCCGACCTCAGATGATCTGCCTGCCTTAGCCTCCCAAAGTGTTGGGATTACAAGCGTGAGCCACAGCGCCTGCCCTCCCACTTTTTTTTTTTTTTTTGAGACAGAATCTCATTCTGTTGCCCAGGCTGGAGTGCAGCAGTACAATCTTGGCTCACTGCCACCTGTGCCTCCCAGGTTCAAGTGATTCTCCTGCCTCAGTGTCCCGAGTAGCTGGGATTATAGGCACCCACCACCAGGCCCAGCGAATTTTTGTATTTTTAGTAGAGATGGGATTTCACCAGGCTGGTCTCGAACTCCTGACCTCTAGTTATTCTTGGCCTCCCAAAGTGTTGGATTACAGACATGAGCCACCTCACCTGGCCTAGCAAATATTTATTGAGTTCTTAAAATGACCAGAGTTTGTGCTAGGTAGTAAACAGAAATATGACTAACACAAACGGTACTTTCAGGGAGTTTGTCTACAGAACAAATGTATTAAAGAAACATACATTTAATTGATTTAATCCTCTACCCCCACTTACATGGGGATGGAGAACATAATCTCATTCTATAACTAGAGTATAGCAAACTCAGTATTTTACTATTAAAAAAACAAAAACCCCAGTTATTTCAGAAATTCGCATTAATGGTAACATTTTATGCTAATTATTTCCTTTGGGATGTGAGTTACAATTTTTTCTTTAAGTAGAACTGGGATCTCTTACTAAAGAATTCATTTTGCCAGGCCCAAATTTAAAATCTAACCAAATCATTGAAACTTTCCACTTGTATGTGCAGTGTTAATCAAGATAACAAGTGGATACTCTGGCATGAGGGATTTATAATCATTTTTAAATTTGAAAGAAATATGAAAGTAAGTAACTATTTTTGCCTGTAATTCTATTCATTCATTCCGCAAATCTATTATGTGCCAGGCTTCTTAACAGGTAGCAAAGATATTATCTTGAACATGTTAAGATCTCTGTCCTGGAAGAGATTACATCTAGTGAGAAAGCAAGCCTGAAATACAGGCAATAATAGAATAACGTAGCACACAAAAAGGGTATTTAACCCAGTCTCTTAGGGAAAGAAAGTAAAGAAGTACCAGAGAAGCCAAAAGATATTTGAAAAAGGGAGGCAGTTAATGCAAAAGACTAAAGACACAGTTCATGACTAATAAACACAACTGACAGACTGGATAAGAGAATACAGATGTTTGGACCTTGAAACTTGCTTCAAACTCTACATGATGTTTTCTGAAAGAAAAGGCATGATAGCCCCTTCTACTAGGAATGGTGACGTGGTTGCTAGAGTTTGGATTATTTTCTCCAGAATTAACATGCGAACATGCCAGGATTTGTGTCCTGAAGGACATAAGTTACAAAGCAATACAAACTGATTCTCAAACTTTTAAAATACAACAAAATGTCAAAAATATTATATCCATTTCAGAGTCTAATTAGGAAAGATAAAAATGGAGAAAATAATTTAGTAAAATTAATATTAAACATCTGCCAAAACGATAATGGAAAAAGGACTATATTTTATATCATGAGTTATCTTCCATATGCTCCGTACTTATAAGGGGTTGGAAGAGCAAGATTTTTTTTTTTTTTTTTTTTTAAAGAAGGAAAGAAAAAGAATAAAGAAGAGGAAGAAAAGGGAAGAGAAAGAGAGAGAGAGAATAGGAGTATTGCTTTCTTGCCCAGGCTAGAATGCAGTTTAGTAATGGGTATTGAAAACCTCTTTTATACCAATAATTATACTTGATGTAAACAGGAAGGAATAAGGGAAGAAAATAACAAACGAGCAGCCAACCAATATTTCATTTAAACCTATGAAATGCTATGCGATTACTGAGGAGTGATTTACTTCCAATTATGTAGTCACTTGTGGAATAGGTGTGAGGTGGTAATGTATGTTTTATGTATTTGAAGTGGAGAGTTCTATAAATGTTTATTAAGTTTACTTGTTCCAGGTCTGAGTTCAAGTCCTGGATGTCCTTGTTAATTTTCTGTCTCGTTGATCTATAGAATCGTTAGCTCTTCTTGTTACATTGATCCTTTTGCCATTATGTAATGTCCTTCTTTGCTTCTTTTGCTCTTTGTTACTTTAAAGTCTACTTTATCAGAGGCGAGAATTGCATCTCCTGCTTTTTATTTGTTTATTTTTACTCTCTGATTGGTTGATAAATCTTCCTCCTCCTCTTTGTTTTGAGTCTTTGTGTATCGTTGCATGTGAGATGGGTCTGGATGCAGCATAGCAATGGGTTTTGGCTTTTTATCCAATTAGAATATATATAACTTTAATACTAGCATTTGATGCTAGCTGGCTGTTTTGCCCATTAGTTAGTGTAAATTTTTCGTTGTGTTAATGTTCTTTTCTTTTTGATATATTTTTGGAAAGGCTGATATTGGTTGTTCCTTTATATGTATAGTGCTTCTTTCAGAAGCTCTTGTAAAGCAGGCCTGGTGGTGGTGAACTCTCTAAGTACTTGTTTGTTGGCAAAGGATTTAATTTTTCCTTCGCTCATAAAGCTTAGTTTGGCTGGATAGGAAATTCTGGGTTGAAAGTTCTTTTCTTTAAGGATGTTAAATATTGGTCCCCACTCTTTTCTGGCTTGTAGGGTTTCTGCTGAGAGATCTGCTGTAAGTCTGATAGGTTTCCCTTTATGGGTAACCTGACCTTTCTCTCTGGTTGCCCTTAGTATTTTCTCCTTCATTTCAACCCTAATAAATCTGGCAATTATGTGCCTTGGGGTTGGTCTTCTTGAAGAATATCTTTGTGGTGTTCTCTGTATTACCTGGAGTTGAATATTACCCTGCCTTGCCAGGTTGGGAAAATTTTCCTGAATGATATCCTGAAGAGTATTTTCCAACTTGGATTCATTCTCTTCATCACATTCAGGTACACCTATCAAACGTAAATTAGGTCTTTTCACATAGTCCCATATTTCCTGGAGACTTTGCTCATTCCTTTTCATCCTTTTTTCTCCAATCTTGTCTTCTCGTTTCATTTCACTGAGCTGGTCCTCGACTTCTAATATCCTTTCTTCTGCTTGATCAATTCGACTGTTTAAACTTGTGCATGCTTCGCGAAGTTCTCGTGTTGTGTTTTTCAGCTCCATCAATTCACTTATATTCCTCTCTAAATTGTCCATTCTCGTTAACATTTCGTCAAACCTTTTTTCAAGGTTCTTAGTTTCTTTTCATTGGGTTAGAACAAGTTCTTTTAATTCACAGAAGTTTCTTATCACCCACGTTTTGAAGGCTGCTTCTGTTATTGGAACACACTCGTAATCTATTAAGCCTTGTTCCGTTACTGATGAGGAATTGAGATCCCCTGTAGAGGGAGAGGCATTCTGATTTTGAGTATTCTCTGCCTTTTTACGCTGATTTCTTCCCTTCATTATATATTTATCCATCTGTTGTCTTTGTAATTACCGGCTTTCTAACTAGGTCTCTGAGCAGACGTCCAACTTGTTGATTCCCAGCGCCGAAATCTGAGCAGTCCACTGCGCCGGCCAAAATAGCGGTATTAAGATTGATGGTGCTTTTCTGCCCGGGAATCTCTGGACTCTGCACCAAAAACTGGCACGCTAAGGCACCAGCAAAACCGCCGCGCCGGCCACAAGAGTCGCCCTGGCAACACGTGGGGCTCCTCTGCTGGGAATCTCCTGGTCCGTGAGCAACAAATATTTGTCTGAAAGTGTGGCGTCCTCTCGTTCTCTGCGCTTTCACTGGGAGCTAGGAGACGGAGCTGCTAGTGATCAGCCATCTTGGATCTCTCCCCCGAGCAAGATTTTTATATCAAAATATAAAGCTTGCTATATTTTATGACTTCGGCTTTTTCTAGGAAGGTCATTCTCTCTGCCTCTTCTTAAAATGGAAAGTAGCACTCAATTAACTACTGCAAAGCTAAATAAAAACAAGGCACATGGAACACAAATACTCCCTTAATTCTGATTATTTCATATTTAGATGCATGGTTATTTCTGATATAATAGTGGTAAAAACTTAAGATTTGCATAAAGATTTGTATATGGCCACTTCTGCCATGACTTAGAAATGAAACTCTGGTATAACCAAAAACATAAGGTGAAGCATTGGTATTTGCCTTTTAAGTTTCATAAACAATGACAAGAGAATGACCAACACCATCAATCTTTGCCATGCAGTCAGAACTCTGTATGAACAACACAGAAAAATATGTGGATATCTTCCATATTTTGGAGGAAACATACATCAGGGGTTCAATGTTGCACACTTTCTAGAAAATAATGACAAAAGTCCTAAAATCTGAACTCTCATTTCCTGTCTTCTTTTTTCTCAATTTATTTATATCTAGAGATCTGAGGATGAGAAACAAAATAAAACAGAACCCTCACTACAAAAAGTCAAAGTGAAAGATAAGAAAATAATAGTTAAGATTACATTCAAGTCTATAAATAAAACTGTTTCAAAGTTATTTTGCTTAAGTTATATTAGAACAGTGAGGCCTGATATGTCTTTAAGTCTTTTGTCTGTAAGAATGGTTGTATGTGTTTTTATACATGCCAATATAAATATATCTATTGGTGGTAGAAACAAAAGTCCTATTTCTAAGTGAATTTTAAAATATGCCAAAGCAGCTTTGTATATTTTTAGACAGTGTTCAGATTCCTGACCCAAACTACATTATCATAACTCAGGCCTCAGGCACTCTCCAGATGGTTAAGATATGGTGTAAGTGTATGTGTGTATCTGGCTGCAGTTGATAGTTGGGCAAAGGGGAAACTATCACAAAGAGGAAGTATACTGCATGGCACCTCCTTTAGGTTACAAAAGAATATAGCTAATTAAACTTTAAATGTGTCATTGATAAAAAAAAAAAAGAGAGAGAAGAAAAAGAAACCAAGGAAAAAATAATTCAAAAAAAGGAGGAAAGAGGAAAGGAAAAAGAAAGAAAAAAGAAAAAAGAAGAAAGAGGACAACAAAAAAGAAGAAGAAGAAAGAGTCGGAATCAGTGAACAATGATCCTTTGGTTTGACAGTACCCATTTATCTTCATGAGGTTCCTAAGTCTGAAACCGCCATAAACTTCGTGCAAGTGTGAGAGACATCTGTTTCCTTTGGTACGAAGAACAAGAATATGGAATTTATCTCGCCTATGCCTAACTGCCACCTACCAAAGACAATCAAAAGAAAAACAAGTAACATAAAACTTTAGATTATGGCACACACAGGTCTGCAGTCTCATTTTATATTAGAGGGCAGAAATTCTAGAACAACAGAGACTACATATGATTAGTATTTTTAAAGAGAGACTAATCACTAGAGAACATAAATGTAATTTGGAATTCAATTCTGTTTCCTCTGGAATAAGGTCTATAATGCTTAACCTTTGATTGCTGAATTGATATAGAGAGGGAATGAACGTAAGAGGCAGGCAGACAGCCCCAGAAAATGCTAACAAAGGTTACATACTCAATGACTTCATTTTTTTGTTTGTTTGTTTTTTGAGACAGAGTCTCACTCTGTCATCAGGCTGGAGTGCAGCAGGATGATCTCGGTTCATTGCAACCTCCGCCTCCCAGGTTCAAGCAATTCTCCTGCCTCAGCCTCCTGAGTAGCTAGGACTACAGGCACATGCCACCATACCCAGCTAATTTTTTTTTTGGTATTTTTAGTAGAGATAGGGTTTCACCATGTTGGCGAGGATGGTCTCCATCTCTTGACCTCATGATCCACCCACCTCAGCCTCCTAAAGTGCTGGGATTATAGACATAAGTCACCGCGCCTAGCCTGATTTCATTTGGATAACGTTCTTGAAATGACAAAATTATAGATATGAAGAACAGATTACTGGTTGCCAGGCATTTAGGATACAGGGTGGTAGAAAGGGGATAGAAAGGACGTAGGTATGATAATGTAGCCTCGTGATAACACTTTTTAAATCTTGACTGTGGTGGTGGATATAAACTGACATGGGAAAATTTCATAGACCTAAACACACACACACACACACACACACACACACACACACACACACACACACAAACAAAAAAACTGAGGAAATCTAAACTAGGATGGGGAACTGTATCAATATCAATATTCTGGCTGTGATAGCATTTTATAATCAATCAAGAGAAGGAATGATTACCACCAGATGGTTACAATACAGTACAAAAAGTATTTATAATTTTTTTCACAACTTTGTCTAGAAAGGAGCATACTAGGAATGTTGTGAGCTTTCAACCCACCTTACCCTTGTGACGACCAAAAAAAAATTTTAAAAAAAAAGTATTTATGAAAACAGAGGAAGTGAATAGCCCTCTCTGAGTGAACTGAGGAGGCTTCAAAGATGTGATCTTTCAGTTGGGTCTTACAAGATAGGAGATGGGGAAGTGGAGAAAAAGTATTCCAAGCAAAGAGAATAGAGCATTGAAATGCTCATTGTCGTAAGAAAAGCATTGCATTTCCTGGGCCCAGCAAAGAGTTTGGTGTGCTGCTTGAATTTATAGTTCTTTTTTTTTTTTTTGAGATGGAGTATCATTCTCTTGCTGGGCTGGAGTGCAGTGGTGCGACCTTGGCTCACTGCAACCTCTGCCTCCCAGGTTCAAGCCATTCTCCTGCCTCAGCCTCTGGTGTAGCTGGGACTACAGGCGCGTGCCACCATGCCCAGCTAATTTTTTGTATTTTTCGTAGAGACAGGGTTTCACCGTGTTGGCCAGGATGATCTCGATCTCCTGACCTCATGATCCACCTGCCTTGGCCTCCCAAAGTGCTGGGGTTACAGGCGTGAGCCACTGCGTCCGGCCTGAGAGTATAGTTCTTTACTGAGAGAGGCAAAGGATGAAGCTAGAAGTCTGACTGTGGATACTACAAGAAGGAGATTTAGACTTTCACGTGAACAATGTGGTGACACTGAAGTCTTTGAAACCAGTGAATGATAATCAGATCTGTCATTTAGTAAATAAGTTAACTCTAAAGGCAGTAATAGGATTCACAGCAGGGAGAAGAGACAAGCTGAGAAACCAACAGAACAGTTGGAAGTAAATTAAAGATCTCAGTTCTTCATCATTCTCCATTTTCCAGAAAACTCAATTCCCAAATACACTGCATTAGTGGAAGTCTTCAAAACTACTGTCCTAAATGGTTTATAACTTTTTTTTTTTCCCTTGAGACCCAGTTTCCCTCTTGTTGCCCAGGCTGGAGTGCAATGGCATGATCTCAGCTCACTGCAATCTCCACCTCCTGGGTTCAAGTGATTCTCCTGCTTCAGCCTCCTGAGTAACCGGGATTATAGGCATGCACCACCATGCCTAGCTAATTTTGTATTTTTAGTAGAGACAGGGTTTCTCCACCATATTGGTTAGGCCCATCTCGAACTCCCAACCTCAGACTATCCACCTGCCTTGGCCTCCCAAAGTGCTGGGATTACAGATGTAAACCACCATATCCGGCCAACATTGTTATCTTTAAATCTGTGTAATGAATCATATCGGAGGGCTGTGAAGTAGCGATATTTATTGTGCATTTTAGTTGCTCTTTTCTATAGATTCTTCCAATATTAGCATGCTATCTTACAGGTTTTAATTTGAAATTCCTCTTTTCCCAATTTAAAAAGTTTGAAATAATAAACTACTATTCATACTTCACAAAATCTTGCATGTTGGTGTCAAATTATTAATATCTTAACCACCAAAAAGGATCACTTCCCATACTATTCCTGCTATTGAGGAATTACACTTATTTCTCTTAAAACACAAAATAACTATTTTAGCAACAAATTAGATAGAGCTTCAGTAGCTAAGATATTGATCTCTGGAGAGAATAAACTATATGCCTGAAATAGAGTAACTCTAAGTACTTTCCGTATATTTCTGTGTATATATACATGGATTTGTGATAAAATGCAGACACAGGTGAATGGTAACTGTAACATAACCATAACTTGCCTGTGGCTACTCTACCTTCCCTACCAAGAGCAAAAAAATTTTTAATCAGGTTGGAAAGGGAAGAAAAGCAAAGGAGTTACATAAAGTGACTTGCTCCCCTCCTTGTTTTCTTTTGACATCATGTGACAATTTTAATAGCTCTTTTCTCACAGCAAACAGAAAAGGAATATGGATTATGAAGAGAAAATGATCATGAAAAGAACAAGTTTTTATGAAAAGAAAATGGGGTGGAATTCATTGTAGGTAGTGATTTTGTGTCATTTTACAAGAAATAAAGACATCTAAATGTTTTTTTATAAACCTCAAAGATGCTTATCAAATATTATTTTTTGATTTTTCTAGTTATGGAAAATGTTAAATATAAAAGTAACAGAAGAATATAATAAACTGCCTTATACCCAGCTTTAACAATTATCAAATCATGGCCCACCTACTTTCCACGGCACTCCTTTATTTTGAAACAAATCCTAAATAAATCATTTCATCTATAAATATTCAGAATGTATGTCTAAAAGACAAGAACTATTAAAAAAAATAAACATTGGCCACACATGGTGGCTCATGCCTGTAATCCCAGTGTTTTGGGAGACCAAGGAAGGAGGATTGCTTGAGCACAGGTAGTCAAGCCTGCAATGAGTCATGATCACACCATGGTACGACTGCTTGGGCAACAAGTGAGATCCCTTCTCACAAAAACAAAAAGAAACAAAAAACGTAACTATACCATTAGTATATCTAATTTTTTTTTTCCAGATGGAGTCTTGCTCTGTCGCCCAGGCTGGAATGCAGCCACGCCATCTCAGGTGAATGCAACCTCTGCCTTCCCACCCTGGGTTAAAGTGATTCTTGTGTCATGTCTCAGCCTCCTCAGTAGCTAACAGTACAGGTGCCCACCACCAGGCCTAATTTTTTTATTTTTAGTAGCGACGGGCATTCACCATGTTGGCCAGGCTGGTTTCAAACTCCTGACCTCAAGTGAGCCACCCACCTTGGCTTCCCAAAGTGCTGAGATTACCAGAGTGAGCCACAGCACCCAGTCTAACTTCTTTTTTTTAACCTAAAAATTTAACAATAATTTTTTAATGCCATAAAACACAAGGTCAAATTTTCAAATTTCCCCATACATTTCTTTTATTCTATGTTTTTCTATATCAGTCCAAATTAGGTGCATACATTGTGATCAGTTGATCTGTCTAAATGTTATTTTAATGGCAATAATGCAATGTATTTTAAAAATTAAACTTAGAAGTTTTAATAAATTGAAATAATTAAATCTAGTATTAAAGGGGTGAATAACCAGATTAAGTCTACCAAGCAGGGCAATGCTGATTATGTGTACTACAAATGTACAGACACACGATCAAGTTAAGCACTTAGGCGAAAAGGAGGGGAGGGCAAGTTGACTTCAATTCTGCCTTTTATTAAAACACTTCCTTCATTCACAAGTTTTAATATGATTTTTATCAAGGAAGTCCACTAAACCATGCTAACAAAACCCTTTTGTGTTGGCTAGGTGTGGTGGCTAATGCCTGTAATAATCCCAGCACTTTGGGAGGTCCAGGCAGGTGGACTGCTTGAGCCCTGGAGTTGGAGAGCAGCCTGGGAATATAGTGAGATCTTATGTCTACAAAAAATTTAAAAATTAAAATAAATAAATAAATAAATAAATAATCAGGTGTGGTAGCACACCTTGTAGTCCCAGCTACTTGGGAGGCTGAGGCAGGAGGATCCCTTGAGCTTAGGAGGTCAGGGTTGCAGTGAGCTATGATGGTACCACTGCACTGGTGCCTGGACAAGAACATGAGACCCTGTCTCAAAAAAATAAAACAAAAAGCCAAAACCTTCTGTGATCTCTCTGTTGTTGTTGTTTTTTTTTTTTTAAAATTTGCAGTCTTTTACTTTGACCAAACACTTTCTCCTTCATTTGAAATTAACTTGAAATCATAAAATTTCAGAGTTGGGAGCGATTATGTGGTTTCCTCATCTCAGAGAGTAAGCAGTTTTGGTAGTATTATAATATTGGTGTTTCCAGTGAGAAAGCTACCAGGAGGAAGCAATCTGCTGACAGCTACAGGCTGTGTTATAATTTGTTAACAGATACTACTATATAAGTATGATCAGGAAAAGTTTTATTAGCACAACATGAAATAACTTTGAATTTGATCCTTTCATAAAGGTTGGTAAAGTTAATATTTCCTTTGACATGTTGAAAATATCTTGTTGTACAAGTAATAAGGTAGTACATTTCATTTAAGATTTGAAATAATAAAGGCTAGAAACCTGTCATCCACAGAACCATGCAGAAATCAACATAATTAATGCCAGACTTTTTACTATGCCATGACTAGATAATATAAAATTGTGTACTATCAATAAATAAAACATACAGTATAAAATATCTCATGGTATTCTATTTTGGGACATTTGAAACCACAATTAGAAATTAAAAAGTCTGCTAGGTGCTATGGCTCACGCCTGTAATCCCAGCACTTTGGAAGGCCCAGGCAAGCAGATTGCTTGAGCTCAGGAGTTCCAGACCAGCCAGGGCAACATGGAAAAACCCTGTCTCTACAAAAAATGCAAAAATTAGCCAGGCAAAGTGGCATGCACCTGTAGTACCAGCTACTGGGGAGGCTGAAGCAGTAGGGTCACTCACACCCGGGAGGTCAAGGCTGCAGTGAGTGGTGATCTCACCACTGCACTCCAGTCTCAGCCACAGAGTAAGACTCTAAGACTCTGTCTTGCCGGGCACGGTGGCTCACGCCTGTAATCCCAACACTTTGGGAGGCCAAGATGGGTGGATCAAGTGAGGTCAGGGGTTGGAGACTAGCCTGGCCAACATGGTGAAACTCCATCGCTTAAAAAAAAAAAGAAAAAAAGACTCTATCTCAAAAAAAAAAAGGAGAGAAATTAAGAAGTCTTTCAATATTTGCATATCAACTTCAAATAGTGTCTTCTGAGGTTAAAAAAAAAATTATCAGTGGTTCCTGCTACATCTATTGGAAATTTCTAGATAACATTTCACTGTGGAGTAAATTTATTAATCAAAACAAACATTTTTAATAGAAATTCACAGTTGGGAGCAGTGGCTCACGCCTGTAATCCCAGAACTTTGGGAGGCTGAGACAGGCAGATCACCTGAGGTCAGGAGTTCAAGACCAGCCTGGCCAACATGATGAAACCCTGTCTCTACAAAAATTAGCCAGGCATGATGGTGGGTGCCTGTAATCCCAGCTTTTCTCAGGAGGCTGTGGTGGGAGAATCACTTGAACCCGGGAGGCGGAGGTTTCAGTGAGCTAAGATTGTGCCATTGCACTCCAGCCTGGGCTACAGAGTGAGAGACTCCTTCTCACAAAAAAAAAAAAAAAAAAAAAAAAAGGGGAAATTCACAAGTCTCAGTGCACTTTATGTAAGTATGTAAATGACCCATTACATTAAACCTAGGAATCAGAATGCCCGGTAAAACAATTTAAGATCCTAAGTGAGTGTTTGATATGTGCAAGGAACAGTATGAGGTGCACCTTCGAACTGTAGAATGAAGTATCAAAATGATACCAAATTAAATCATCTATACATTTAGTTTAAAGGAAGTAAAGTCAGTAATTTAAACATGAGAATTTTTGAGATCAGTTTTTTTTTAACTCTAAGTCTTATAAAAATCTGCTAGAATTTATTTGTTCCAAGCTCTACAAGATTAAGAAAAGAAACAAAATCCTGTGTGGACTTTACAAATTTAGAACAGTTACCATGGTCTGACTTCAATCTTGTTTATTTTATTGTTTAGATTGACTTCATTCATTTTCTCCCAGAGCCCCTAATGTACTAAGAGTCGTTTATCTTGTATGTGTTTAATTTTTTTTCCTGATTTACCAAAATACAAAGATTCAAGCTTTTGATTATTTTAAAACAAGGCAAAAGCATGTGTCATAGTAAATATATTATACTTGATTCAGGTAAGGCAATTACAGAGTTGATTTGTTCAGTTACTATATAAAAGTGCAGGTATAAATCTCTGTTAATATACAGAACAGACAGAAGACCACATTGTAACACATCCATTCATCTTACCCATCACACAAGGTAGAAGCAGTGTTCACATCAACAATACCTATTCATATTTTGAGATGATGGAAATCCCACCTAAGAAATGTGGTATCAACAATACCACTTTATGGCATGTTCGATAACACAAAAACTACGTGGCAATTGGAACTTTTTGGTTTTACAGTCCTGTTTTTTAATCACTTTCATTTGCCTCTCTCCACTGTCTCAATTTGTATTTGAAACTAGTGGAAAAAATTCTGCAAAAGTAAAAAAAAAAGCCTTCCTCTTAACTGCAAAATGGCCAATTAATAAAATCACTGTTAAAAATACTATTAACAGAATTATGGCTTTTAAAATAATAGTACTTTATTTTCTGATAATTAATAATATTTATTTCTCTTTCTCTCATGCTTTTTCAAAATCTTGTGGCCCCTGTTATATTTACACTTTATATCTTTAGTCCTCTATTGAATCACCCAGCAGGTCTTTGGTCAACTTCCTCTTGTTAATACCCATGTCCCTCTTCACCTTGTCAATGCTAATTAGAACCTTAATCTATTTTTCCAAGGTGTTAGCCAGTTAGGTTAAAGGATCACTAGCAAATTTCATGAGGTTCATCTACTGAATCACCTACTTATTAAGTAAAATGTTAAAAAACCAATCTTACTAAACCATATCTACTATTTGGAAGTAGTTTCCCCTAAAATTGTATTTATATTTAGTGTAGTGACATAAATTTGAAGTAAGACTTTTTCTAAGATGGGAATGAAAATATCTATTATTTAAGGCCAGATTAGGATAGAAACTTAAAGAATAATACAAAGTAGAATAGATTAAATTAAGGAGGCTGAAATATAGTCCTTAGAATGGACAAGAAATATTAATTAATTAAATGACGGTAATAACTGGTTACTTTGGACGAATTCAACATTTCTCCTTTCTTAAGGATGATCTTAAAAGGGTTCATAAGAAGTTTGAATACAAAATGAACAAAATAAAAAAATCCTGAACAGGCTGGAACAGAAGAGGAAGGAAGGCTGGTGATAGTCTAAGAGAAGACTTGTAGCAGGAGCTCCAGTAGAGCAGATGAAGACCAAGGAAAAAGCCATGTGTTTGGGGAGATAAGTATGTATGCTTTCAAGTCCTGGCTGCTCGAAAGAAAAGTCAGACACTGGCTCATGTTTCTGGTGGGTGGAGAAAAAAACAGACATGTTCTCAAGCGATGAGTGCCATTGTCAGGATATACAGTATGATAATACTGCTCGCCCATCCTGCTTGAAAAAAAAATGAAATAAAGTTCCTGGAAACCAAGTTCTTATGGTCTATCTGCTATAGAATCTCCTTATAACTGGAAAGAAACCTAGAGTTGTATTGGAGATAGAGAGATCGATTAAGGAGCGACTTAGAACACTTTGTAAGAATAAAGACTAAGAAAAAAAATCCACCTTGAAAATCCATGCAACAATGCAGGCTTTAAAATGAGGTAGAAGAAGTATATTTAGAAATAGATGAATATTGATATGGTAATGATGATAGACTGTTAAAGTAAAAGAAATAAAGCAGTATACAAAACAGTATACGCACTATAAATGTCCTAATTACTATTTCTAAAAATACTTTACCTAAAAAAATCTGAAAGGCTGTCAAAATATATCTAGGTATAGAATATATATTTTTTTGTTCAAACTACTCACATGTATATTTTATTTATTACAGCAAAAAGCATGTATTACTTGTATAGCTATTAAAAAATACATGAAAAGAACTATCTTGGGTCAGGGACTCCTCGCCACTTTGTTGGGAAGAGGAGAAAGGGTTCAGAGTAATGAAGGAGGCCTTAGCTTCCATATCTACTCATTTACTAACCAGTCTTCTAGTTGGAAACTCCCAACATCAGGACTGATAAAGAACTGATTTGGCAACATCTTAAAATGTGGAAATTATAATTTCAAAGTGACATATATTTGTCATTACTTTCAATGAAATGAATAATTGTACAGTGTGTCTGCTAAGCTATAGAACATATTACTAGTAAATTTCTATACTATACAAAATATAAAATATTGTTTTGGGGCATCTTTCAGAAAGAATAAAACATTTATACAAAAATTTCAAAATGAGGGTTATAAACTAATTTTTAAACAAAATACTGTACTTGAGTTCCCACTATTATTAGCACTCGAAATACACAGCTTGAATAATTAGCAGAAATGTGGACTCAACAGGCCTAACTGGTAGTCTATATAATTACATCACATGGCTATGCTTTGGCAGGCAAATGCATTTAAAAGCATAGGCAAAGATATGTTCAATGCATAGCTAAAAGAATGAAACATTTATACAGAACAGAAGTTTAATCTTTCTACATATGCCTGAGATAACTCAAGGTATTTTCTAATTCTAACTAATCTATCTATAGTTACTGTAGGCACTACTAATAAGCAATAATACTAATAATACTATAAATTTTACATTGAAGCCATTATGTAAGCTTCCTCCATTTTAAAATTTCTCTGTATATGCATTCATCTTCATCCTTCAGTTTTCCTTTAGCAGGCCAAGCACTTCTCTCCAACAACTGGCTTTTTTTTTTTGTCTTAGACCAGGTCTCGCTCTGTCACCCAGGTTACAGTGCAGTGGCATGATCATGATCATGGCTCACTGAAGCCTTGACTGTCCATGCTCAAGTGATCTTCCAGCCTCTGAGTAGCTGGGACCACAGGGGACATGTCACCACACCCAGCTAATTTTTTTAAAAAGTTATCATTTAGGCTGGCCTCGGTGGCTCATGTCTGTAATCCCAGCACTTTGGGAGGCCGAGGCGGGTAGATTACAAGGTCAGGAGTTTGAGACCAGCCTAGCCAATATAGTGACACCTGTCTCTACTAAAAACACAAAAATTAGCCAAGCGTGGGGGTGCATGCCTGTAGTCCCAGCTACTTGGGAGGCTGAGGCAGGGGAATCACTTGAACCTGGGAGCAGAGGTTGTAGTGAGCCGAGATCATGCCACTGCACTCCAGCCTGAGTGACAGAGTAAGACTCCATCTCAAAAAACAAAAAATTATCATTTGTAGAGATGAGGTTTCAATTTATTGCCAAGGCTAAGCTTGAACTCCTGGGCTCCAGCAATTCTCCCACTTATGCCTCCCAAAGTGCTGGGATTACAGGCATGAGCCATGAGGACCAGCCCAAATGACCTCTTAATTTTTTATCCTACTACTTTATCAATTCGTTAATGCACCCTCATTTTTTTTCAATTGGCATCTCTGCTTTCTCTCTCCCAACTCCTTCTTTTGGCCTACAGCATGCTCAAGGTATCATTTATTGAAGGGAGGAGGCGGATCTTTTCCTGACAGGAAGATGCTCTGGCAACTCATTAGCTCCAGCCTTCTCATCTCCAAATCCAACAGGAGTCCTCTCAGGTCATATCCTTCCATAACCTCTGTGTAGCATCTCCTTACAAGGTTGCTTCTTGGTTTGTGTGGCACTGTCCTCTAGGTGTTTCTTTCCAACCCACCTCTGCTGGCTTATCCTACTTCTCTTGACCTCTTAACACAAATCTCTGTGCTGAGCTTCTCTCTCTACACTACACTTTCTCTCATTTATCTGATTCACTCCTATTCTTTTAGCTCTCTATGCCAAGCCGTTAATGCCCTCAATAAATCTCTCACAAGCTGCTTTTCTCCTTTTCCATTGAGGCCGTCCTAGTTCCAGAACCTCACTACTAGTCCATGTTCTCATTCTCAATTTCTTTCTTCCTTTAAGTCATTCTACAAACTACTGATGGAGTAATCTTTCAAAGGCTCTGATTGCATCAGTCTTTTCTATTCAAATATCTTAAATGGTTTCTCACTATCTACTGTTAAAAATTTAAACCTCTTGTTATGTGACTCTGAGGCTTTTGATTTGCCACTATCCCTGAGTAGCCTACATTTTGTTCACAATGTTTGAACTAGGCCAAAAAATACATTATGTCCACCACACCCACTGAAAAGCTAGCCAGCATTGAAGACTCAGTTCGAACTCCAAGTTACCCCATCTCCCTACCTAGTGTGGAAGCAATCTCTGCCATCTTCATGTGTAGAAAGTACCTGATAACTTTTTGCTGACATTGATGTCATTCTGTCTTGCTTTTAAAAGACATGGACCTTTCTTAATTCCATTAATTGAATATGACTTGCATTAGGATTCTTACTTGCTTTCCACGGTGCCTTCAATGGAGGAGGCAGTATTAAACACAGACTATTTATCTGGAATTAAAGACTGCTTGTCCAGCATCTGAGCTAACTCTGCACTGAAGAAAAGATATGGGATAAGAAATTAGCTAAATATACAATATTATGTGTGTTTTTGTGAGTGGTGGGGAAGGGATAAGTGCTGAATAAATGACTCAAATAATTTCTTTTTCTTTTTTTTTTTTTTTTTTGAGAAGGAGTCTCACTCTTGTCACCCAGGCTGGAGTACAGTGGCACGTTCTCAGCTCACTGCAACTTCCACCTCCTGGTTCAAGCAATTCTCCTGCCTCCGCATCCCAAGTAGCTGGGATTATAGGTGCTCACCACCACACCCAGCTAATTTCTGTATTTTTAGTAGAGACGGGGTTTCACCATGTTGCCCAGGCTGCTCTCAAACTCCTGACCTCAGGTGATCCGCCCGCCTTGGCATCCCAAAGTGCTGAGATTATAGGCATGAGCCACTGCACCCAGCTGACTCAAATCATTTCAAAGCATCTTCATTTTAATTATTTTACAAAAAGTAGTAATGAGCAATTCCACTCTAGGTATATACCCAAGAGAATGGAAAAATATGTTCATATAAGCAGTTTTATATTTACAGTCAAAGAAGCATTATTAATAGTCAAAAAGTGGAAGAAACCAAATATCCATCAACTATTGAATAATCAGAATGTGGCATACAGATATAATGAAGTATTATTTGGCCATAACAAGGATTCTTCACTGATGTTCACTACAATGTGGATGAATCTTGAAACATTATGCTATGTGGAGATGTCAGACACAAAAAGACACATATTATCTTGTTCATGTATACAAAATGTCCAGAGTAGGCAAATCCATAGAGACAGAAAGTAAATTAGTGCTTGCCGGGGGGCTGTGGATAATTGAGAGTGGCTGCTAACAGGTACAAAATTATTTTTGGTGTAATAAAAATGTTCTAGAATTAGATAGTGGTGAGAGTTGTAACAACATCACAAATATACTAAAAACCTGAATTTTATATATTAAAAAGGTAAGTTTGATATTATAAAATTTTATCTAAATTATAAAAAAAACAGTTATGAGTTTCATCCCCTAAACGACAGCTTCAATTTGTGGTATAATGGAAAAGAGTTTTGACCTTTCAGTCAGCAAATCTAGGTTTAATCCAATTCTGCCACTTAACTCTCTTACTTAACTGTGGCATCTTTAGGATGCGGCTAAACTTCTCTAAGCCTTAATAACCTCATCTGTAAAGTGAGGACTATAATGCCTTACAAAGTCACTGTGAGACTCATGATATAACATAAAATTATTATTTCAGATAAACAAAACCTTATCGTTATTTTGTGTGCCTAAAATGATTTTTTTTTTAAATCCTAAGCTGTATTGAATAGTCCATAACTTCACTGAATAGTCCACAACTTTTTACTGTTGGCATGTTATCTAACCAGCTTTTTTATTGTTATATATGAATGACATCTTAGGGCTACATAGCACTTATCCTGTAGGCACTAATAGAACATTACAGAGTTATTTAATTCTAATCTTCACAGTGAGGGGTAGCATGGTACAACAGTTATAAACACAGGCATAGAACGGAGTTTAAGTCCAGGTTTTGCTACAGACCTCGAACAAACACCTAACCTCTCTGAACATCAGTATACAGCCCTGTAAAGTATATGTAAGAATATGTGTGTGTATCTACACAGATATCCATTAAAGAGGTTCACTGAGATACTCATTATATAAAGCATATATTGTAATACCTAATACCTAACAAACACTCATTCAGCAATTGTTATTATTGTTGTCCATCCTGTGGAGTAACAAGTTTAAATGACTGGTTTTCGTCTACAAGACAAATTTGAGGCCAGGCATGGTGGCTCAAGCCTGTAATCCCAGCACTTTGGGAGGCTGAGGTGGGTGGATCATCTGAGGTCAGGAGCTTGAGACCAGCCTGGTCAACATGGTGAAACCCTGTCTCTACTAAAAATACAAAAAAATTAGCTGGATGGGGTGGCAGGTGCCTGTAATTCTAGCTACTCGGGAGGCTGAGGCAGGAGAATAGCTTGAACCTGGGAGGCAGAGGTTGCAGTGAGCCGAGGTTGTGCCATTGTACTCCAGCCTGGGCAAGAGTAAAACTGCCCAGAAAAAAAAAACAAAAGAAAGAAAAAGAAAACCAGGCTGGGTGGCTCACGCCTGTAGTCCCAGCACTTTAGGAGGCCGAAGCAGGTGGATCACTTGAAGTCAGGAGTTCAAGAGCAGTCTGGGCAACATGGTAAAACCCTGTCTCTACTAAAAATACAAAAACTATCCGGGGATGGTGGCACATGCCTGTAATCCCAGCTACCTGGGAGGCTGAGGCGCAAGAATCGCTTGAACCCAGGAGGCGGAGGCTGCAGTGAGCTGAGATCGTGCAACTTAACTCCAGCCTGGGCGACAGCGAAACTCTGACTCAAAGACAGAAATTAAAAAAAAAAAGAAAAGAAAGAAATCTGAGGTATAAACAGGAATAGAGAAGTAGTTTGTATACTTGTTTAGGTAACTAGAACAGGGCATGATTCAGTGCCCTTCCTATGTGTTTTTCTAGCATCATATGGGTCTCTGCAGCATTGCTGTACCTAAAGAGTTTAATAGTTTCCTTATTAGTTAAGGAAGAAACATAGTCCTATTCAGCACTAGTCCAAGGCCTGACACAAGTAGATGTTCAGCAAATATTTATTGAATCAATTAATGAACAAAGAGTATGGTGTTACTGGCTGCATCTATAGCCAAGTATCAAAACAAATGCAAAACATTCACTAGACATTTTCAAATGTCCACACTCTTACATATATAAAACATTTTGCACTTTACAAGTTTTCATTTAGGTGTCTTATAAGCTCTTTGGCATCAATACAAAGGAAAGTATATATTATTTAAAAAGATAGGAGACTGATTACAACACCCAATTGAAGTAACAAGTATTCCTATCTTTAAGCATCTGAATATATACTTTGTCTTGCCTAACAGAATTCCCTAATAGTTTTTTCAGAGCACACCTTCACAGAGCTCAACCATATAACACAATACACTTCATCATACTTAGGTTACTTAAAGAATTGGGTAAAAATGCTTCTTGGTTGTGTAAAATTTAATGATTACAGTTATAGAATGGAAAGCTGTTAATATCAAAACTATACCTTTCCAATGGCAGCTGTCTGTATCAACTTTAAGAAAACCAAATATACAAATATATGTATGTATATTTATCTGTATAGATACACACACATACATAGTTTCTCATAAAGAAAAGCAAACATATCAATCTGTAATCAATTACAAAACTGTCTTCATTTGTCTCACATTTTTCTGTAAATGAGGTAACAGACTGGACCCAAATAGGAAAAATATTCGGGTCCCTTCAATATTACTGTATTACTAGGGTTACTGATTTTATTTTATTTATCTTTATGTTATTTATTTTTTGGGACAGAGTCTTGCTCTGTTGCCCAGGCTGAAGTGCAGTGGCACAATCTTGGCTCACTGCAACTTCTGCCACCTGGGTTCAAGCAATTCTCCTGCCTCAGCCTCCCTAGTAGGTGAGAGTACAGGCATGTGCCACCATGCCTGGCTAATTTTTGTATTTTTAGTAGAGACAGGGTTTCACCATGTTGGCCAGGCTGGTCTCGAACTCCTGACCTCAGGTGATCCATTTGTCTCAACCTCCCAAAGTGTTGGGATTATAGGAGTGAGCCACCGTGCCCGGCCTGAGTTGACTTTAGATAAGCATGATGAAATACATTTACTATTTTAAATTTCTCTTCAAAATCAGTTTCCTCAGCATTATGCTAGAAGTGTGAAAGATTTAACTATAAGATACAGTGTTTGTATTCAAAATGTTTACATTTGTGAAGATGCAAGAATGAGTGGTAAGACACTACACACATTTTTGCTCGTTGGTTTGCTAAATTAAAAATCACCTGAGAATTTGCAGGAATATAGTAGGAGTAGGGAGAGCATCCCAACAGGAAGCACACTTTACACAGGATCTTGAAGCAAAGGTAAAATCTGAGTAGGCAGTGAGAAGCTCCAAACAAGGGCTTTTTGGGTGAAGTAAAAGGCGCAGACTTGAATGAGTTTGGTGTGTTTGAGAGACTGACTTCATTAAAACAGAAAGAATAGGCCCAAGAACATAGGAAATTAAGCTGGATAGTGCACGGGCAAATTAGAAAGGGTGTTGAAAGTCAAGCAGAAGAAGTTAGATTTAACATAGTTGAAAACAGGGAACCACTGAGGTTCTGTGAAAAGGGAGTAACAGGGTAGAAGTAGTATTTAAAGAAGATTCATCAGGATGAGTTGGTAAAGAGAGACTGAAATGAGGGGAGGCCACTGTGGTAGTCCAGGAATGAGGCAATAAGAGTCTGAATAGGATAGCTGCACAGAGTTATAGCGTATTTTTGCAGCGATGTGATGTGCCTTGAGACTATAAAGATAGGAATTCTCAGAAACAAGGAAAATCATGAAATAATACAGGAGCTAGCTAGGAGGCAAAGGGGTTACACTACAGATTAATGTCCTAAAATTTTAAACACTAGAAGTACATTCACACAGCTAAACATTTTTTTGTCCAAGTAGTCTATAAGGAGTTTCCTTGTTTGGTTTAGTCAATTTACTGCAGGTATCCACTAAATTTCACATCTGCTTTGCTAACACATCCTCATGAAAATCTGCTTATGTAAGAATTAGTTTCAACATTTTCAATACATCAACAAAGTTAACTGACCCATTATAAGATATGAACCCTAGAGTCTCAGAGAACAGAACAGAAAACATTCTTTATAGAGTAGTTGCTCCTTATGTGTGGGGAATATGTTCTAGGACACTCAGTGAATGTATGAAACCATAGATAGTACAGAACTCTATATATACTATTTCCTTTCCTATATATACATACCTACAATGAAGCTTAATTTATAAATTAGGCACAATACTCTTGCACTTAGGAGCCATTATTAAGTAAAATCAGGGTTACCTGAACACAAGCACTGAGGTACTAAAACAGCCAATCTGATAACCAAGACAGCTGGCTACTAAGTGATGAACAGGCAGGTAGCATCTACAATGTGGATAGGCTGGACAAAGGGATAATTCATTTCCCTGGATAGAAGGAGTAGGTCAGCAGAGTTCATCACACTACTCAGAAGGGTAAGCAATATAAAACTCATGAATGGGGCCAGGAACAGTGGCTCATGCCTGTAATCCCAGCACTTTGGGAGGCCAAGGCCAGAGGATCACTTGAGGCAAGCCTGGGCAACATAACAAGACCCTGTGATATAGTTTGGCTGTGTCCCCACTCAAATCTCATCTTGAATTGTACCTCCCAGAATTCCCACATGTTGTGGGAGGAACCTGGTGGGAGGTAAGTGAATCATGGGGGCGGGTCTTTCCTGTGAGGTTCTCGTGATAGTGAATAAGTCTCATGAGATCTGATGGTTTTATTAGGAGGGGTTTCCCTGCACAAGCTCTCTTTTTTGCCTGCTGCCATCCATGTAAGACGTGACTTGCTTCTCTTTGCCTTCCACCAATGATTGTGAGGCCTCGCCAGCCATGTGGAATGGTGAGTGCATTAAACCTTCTTCCTGTATAAATTACCCAGTCTTGGAAATGTCTTTATTAGCAGCATGAAAATGGACTAATACATCCTGCCTCTACAATGTTTTTTATTTTTTAATTAGCTATCTGGGAGGCTAAGGCAGGAGGGTCCCTTGAGTCTAGGAGTTTGAGTTTGCAGTGAGCTACGATCACACCACTGCACTCCAGCCTAGGTGGCAAAGTGAGATTCTGCCTCAAAATAAATAAAATAAAACAAAACACATGAATGGTTTATTTCTGCAATTATCCACTTTAGTATTTTCAGACTACAGTTCCCCATGGGTAACTAAAATCACAGAAAACAGGACTGAGGATAAGAGGTGACCATTGTATTCAAATACACATGTAAATATCTATATTCTATTGTCACCAAAACAAAAAAAAAATTTTTAGCTGATCTAAAATCTTAAGACACAGTCCTAACTTTATCTGTGTAGTGCACTCAGAATAAAACAAACATACTCTACTGAGAAAATAATTTTTTTTTTTAGATGGAGTCTTGCTGTGTCCCCGAGGCTGGAGTGCAATGGCATGATCTCAGCTCACTGCAATCTCTGCCTCCCAGGTTCAAGCAATTCTCCCGCCTCAGCCTCCAGAGTAACTGGGATTACAGGACCCTGCCACCACGCCTGGTTGATTTTTTTGTTTTTTTTTTTTTTTAGTAGAGATGGGGTTTCACTATGTTTGGCCAGGATTGTTTCGAACTCCTGACCTGATGATCCACCTGCCTCGGCCTCCCAAAGTGCTGGGATCACAGGTGGGAGCCACAGCGCCCGGCCGAGAAAATAAAATTTTCAGAAATCAGCAGTTCACCATGTTGTTCCTGAGTTGTTCTATTCAATTGGGAGGAAATCATCTCAATTGAAATGAAATGAAAAATGTTACTAAAGTGAAATTTGTCAGATTATATAATCATTTTGATGAATAATTATTAAATCTATAGTCAGTCCCTGCCTCCTTCTTCCCATCCCCTTAGAATGGGTGGTACACAATGTGGTAAGAGGAAGGGTATAAATAAGATCAGTGGATTTCATCCCTGTGTTCCCTGGTACTTTCTAAATACTTCTATTATCGTAACACTGATTTTATTATCTACACAGAACGCCATGTGTTGTTATATCTTTCCATGATCATTTTCTGACGAAGCTGTGAATGAGAACTGAAATATCCAAAAATGGTAAAAATAAGCATAACTATTATCACACACTGAGCTCTTCCTTTACAATATGTGGCCAAAATTGTGCTTTTCATACATTGTTTCATTTAATCCTCACAACAATCCTGTGAGGTAGGTACCATAATCATATCCATTTCACAGAAGAACAAACTGAGGTTTTGGGGAGGTTAAGGGATTTGTGCAAAGTCACAAAGCTAGTAGGTGGCAGACATGTTTATCTGCCACACTCTAAATCTATACTGCCAATCCCAAACCTACGTGACAGAAAGCAAAAGAAATATAAGAAACCTGGACATGCTGCTGATCGTTTAAAGGAGTTAGGGAGGAGCATCAGTTCTAAGAATTGTGTGATACAAATGATAGATTCCTTGACTCACTTCCAGCCTTTCTTTGAACTGAAAATGTGGCATTCTATTCCTGAAGGAGAATGGGACACTGCTATGCAGTAGGAATTTAACTGTCCCCTCCCCTCTTTTAGTAGGGCAACTTACATTACTATTTGATGGTATTAACAGGATCTCACTGTCTTCTCAATTTGGTCACTCTTTTTTTTTTTTTTTTTTTTTTTGAGATGGAGTCTTGCTCTGTCACCCAGGTTGGAATACAGTGGCATGATCTTGGCTCACCGTAACCTTAACCTCCCAGGTTCAAGTGATCCTCGTGACTCAGCCTCGAGTAGCTGGGATTACAGACTTATACCACCACGTCCAGCTAATTTTTGTATTTTTAGTAGAGATGGGGTTTCACCATGTTGGCCAGGGTGGACTCAAACTCCTGGCCTCAAGTGGTACTCTCATCTTGGCCTCCCAAAGTGCTGGGATTACAGGCATAAGCCACCACGCCCAGCCTCAATTTGGTCACATTTTAAAAAATGCTATAGCAATGTGTGGTGGCTCACATCTGTAATCCCAGAGCTTTGGGAGGCTGACAGGAGGATCACTTGAGGCCAGAATTGAGACCAGCCTAGGCAACACAGGAAGACTCCCTCTTTACAATACTAGGAAACTTTTTAGCCAGGCATGGTGGCACATGCCTGTAGTCCCAGCTACTGGGGAGGGTGAGGCAGGGGGATCACTTGAGGTAAGTTCAAGGCTGCAGTGAGCTATGATTGTGCCACTGCACTCCAACCTGGCTGACAGAGTGAGTCTCTGTCTCTAAATAAATAAATAAGCTACTACTTAGATCAGTCAGTTTAAGACTAACCAGGTTGGTTCGTGACATCAAAATGATTTCTTAATAGAATATTCAGTGACCCGAGCAACTTGCGTAACTCCTACCAGTGAAACTAACCTTTAAAAAAATGTACTCAGTACATAAAATGTATTCATAAGATACTTCTAAAAATAACTCCCCACTGTAATTCTCTCCTTATGCAGCTGGGCAGAGATGTCATATTTCCTTCACAAAGCTTCCTTTTATGTTGCAACAGTAAGAATCTCAATTTCAAGCTAAACCAGAACAATCTAGAACTATCAACTTTTTCATAAGATATGATTACTTGTATTAGTATGCTGTATTTTATATAAATTATCTAAATGTGATGGGACATCCTTACGTTTTAACTCAGAACTGAACTAGAAAATAAAGCAGTTGTAGTTTTAAATTCTGTCGTCCTTCCCCCATCTTTTTTCTGCTAACACGTGGCTTTCTACAAAAGGATCAGTGTGATCTTTGCAGACCAGAGATAAGGAATATGATCACAATAATCTATAGAAGATTAAGCACATATTAAGTAATTCAGGAGTTTAAAACTTATCATCTGTGTATAAAACAAGCAAATAGTTATAACTGGTTAAATAAACATGTACAAATTAATAGGATGCAGTTTGTAACTTCTACTTTTCCCTTCAACAGTGTCATTCTGGAAAGCAGCCATATAATCTGCAATAATCTGTCATCATGAAGTACCACCCACTTCCTCTGCTTCACCCCCATCCAAGCTATGACTGGGATATTTCTGGACTGCTAATATAACATTCAGACAATCATAAAAGGCCTCTCTATGAAAGCTGAAATTTGTATAATTTGTGCTTTTAAGTTTTAAACATTCATAAATCTTAAGGAAAAAGCACATGATATATGATATCACATTTTAAAGATTATTTGACACTTAAAATTTCCTTTTTCATATATTAGAAAAAATAGCCCTTCCCCACCCAGTAATATCCACTGCAATGCTTCTTAAATGAAAACTCATCCTATGGATAATTATAAGACTTAATTTACACATTTAACATACACAGTTTTATTATTTTGGATATCACAGTCACATGTTAGCCTATGCATTTAATTTAAACCTCATTCCAAGAGCCTAGTGAAGTTGGTAAAGAAATTATTGAGGTAGTTTTTCTGATTTTATAACATGTTTTGCATTAACTTTTTAACACACAAATGATGAGACGTCAAACAAAAAAGTATCTATTTTCCTACCTTATCTAAATTCATTTTATGGACTACAGTAGTCATATAAATTGTTAATAACCTAATGGCTAAATGTTTTATTTTTATGCTTTAATAAGTAGCTAACCCTATGTATTAAATTTATTTAAAAAGTTACAAAACAAAATAAATGTGACCAGTCTGATTTTTCTGTCTCTAAATTTAGTATTACATTCAAGAAACTGCTCTTTCTATACTATTTTCCCTTTCAGTGAATGAAGAAAAACAGGAGGCAGACTTGTTACTTTTAAAGATCTCTAGGATGAACAGTGTGCCGTAGCATGATTCTGAAATATTGTTTTAAAGTAATAATATCCATTAGCACAAACTGCATCCATTTGAGATGACCTTTAGTATAATTCAAGTTTTTTGTTTAAAAGACTCTTCTGACAACATTTTGATATTTTATTTGATGCTCAGCATTTACCTTACTTATCCAGGAGAAGAAAAAAAATTAATTTATTTTTGAAAAATTGCCACTCTTATTTGTAGAATAACAAACTACAAATTAAATTAAATAGAGCATATGAATCCAATGACTTTTGAGGTTGATTACTCTCAGCTGGACTTTGAGCTAAGGCCATAAATATTTCACATGAAATTCAACAGAGTTTACTCATTTTTTAAACAATGTTTAGACACAAACCATATTTATAATAAAACCTTAAATGTAAAGTAAAATACCCATGATGCTTACTCACAGTAGATCTCAAATGCATGTCTTATATTTCCAGTTCAACATACTAAAGACTTTAAAAATTCTGTATTTAGCTACAACAATCAATACGCTTTCTCCAGAGATGGCTTCATTTTAAAAACTGCCTCTTACTCACAGGAAGGATAAAACTGAACTCAAGTTATAAGAACACCCCAGGCTATCAGCACCTTCATCCCGAGAAAGGAAGTTATTACAGACACTTAGTTTTATAAGTAAGGCTTAAAGAGAGTACTTCCTGGTCAGACAGCTAACGTCAACAGCAATTTATACAGCTTTGCATTTTGACATTTTAGAAAGAACTCTCTAAAAATTTTTCCAGAATTTCCCCCCCAGTACCTACAAAAGAGGAAAACTTGCTCAAGCTAATCATATATAAAAATATATGAAATTCTATCAATGCTCACGGTTATGGTATGAAGCAGATATCAGAAGTGGTTACTATGATTGATCATTATATCAGCTTAAGTTTTAATTATTTTACACTTATGTACCCTCCACTCTCCCTTTCTGCATGCCAGAGTAAGGTTTCATAGAACACAGGATTAGAAAGAAAAGAACCAACTTACTCACAGGACAACTCACCATTTCCTTGGTAATGAAGAAAAGGCAACCATTCCCGTTTTAATTTTCAAATTGAAAGTTAATTCTCTTTTAAACTTATGTATTAAAAAATCTCCAAGAAACTTTGTACAATACTAAAAAGGAACTGCAGATAAAAACAGCGTGACCTTGGTGCCACACGTTACTATCAGTATTGCAAGCTGAAGTATTTCCTGTTACAACGCCCATTGGTTCCCACAGGTGCAAGTGCCTATGGGTGGTGGCAATTTACCCTTCCTTTTGTAAGAGATCCACTAAAGGAGATTTAAGATTGGCACAATCAATGCCAGGAACTATTAGGACAGAACTACCTTGGGCTAATATTGAGAGATGCCCAAACTAGGTTGATTGTGAATTGATGACTACCTAATTCAAAAAACCTGGATAAAATTTATTTCAATACTTTCATTATTTTTCTAAGATGTACTATTATTAAGAATCTATGTGGCCAGGAGCAGTGGCTCAACACCTGTAATCCCAGCACTTTGGGAGGCCGAGGCAGGTGGATCATCTGAGGTTAGGAGTTCGAGACCAGTCTGGCCAACACGGTGAAACCCCATCTCTAATAAAAATACAAAAATTAGCTAGGTGTGGCGGTGGATGCCTGTAATCTCAGCTACTCTGGAGGCTGAGGCAGGAGAATCGCTTGAACCTGGGAGGTGGAGGTTGCCGTGAGCTGAGATCGCACCACTGCACTCCAGCCTGGGCGACAAAGTGAGACTCTGTCTCAAAAAAAAAAAAAAAAAGTGTGTGATTTCACTCAACAAATACTTACTAATTGGCTTCTCTGTGCAGGGCACTGTTCTAGGCACTAGGAATACAATAATGAACAAAATAAAGTCCCTGTGGTCATTCATATACTAGTTAGTGAACTTTTGAGGATTTCACATACAATAAGGAAACTTCCATAAAGGCAGAGACTAAAGAAATTTGTATGGAAATTTGGAAACTCAATTGTAGTTAGTGTAGCTACTAAGCAGCATTGTAATAAGTGGTCACCACTTTAAACCTAAACAGAACTTTTCCAGAAACTGTCACATAGAAGTAGGGTTTTTTATGTTTTAATTGTTTTAAAAAGGCCATGTTGGAGGTAAAAGCCTATGTTCCAGCAGGGAAAAGGAAAAACTTCTCACTATGAATCATCAGTAACTAAGTTCTTTTAATTCAGGCTTAAAACACATTTCAAACCCAATTACTTGTACATGCAGAATACTGATAACCCCAAATTAACATCAGAAGCTTGATTTGACCAATTTTCAGGGTCAATATCAGCATCTAAGCAAAACAAGTGAAGTTGTTTTTCAAGCGATAATGCCCTCGTACTGAATTTTATTATTATTTTGGTCTTATTAGACTTTAATGCCTAAGAGCCATATCGTCACGCTTCCATTAGACTTTGTTACAGTGAACAGAATTTTCTTAGGTTTTAGCCAGAATGAGATACGGTCATCTTGCATGTATGGCGTGGTGGTAGGAATGGCTTCCATTTGTATTTAATGAAATAAAAATATAGTAAATTCAAGGCTGCTCCAAGAAAAATGTAAGACCCCGAGAATAGAACGTGCAGATGAATTCTACTCTTCCAAGCTATCATTTACTTCCTTGGGATTTTTTTTTTTTTTTTTTTTTTGAGACAGAGTCTCTCTCTGTCACCCAGGCTGGAATGCAGTGGCGGGATCTTGGCTCACTGCAACCTCCACCTCCCTGGTTCAAGCCATTCTTGTTCCTCAGCCTCCAAGTAGCTGAGATTACAGGTGTGCATCACCATGCCCAGCCCATTTTTGTATTTTTAGTAGAGATGCAGTTTCACCATGTTGGCCAGGCTGGTCTTGAACTAAAGACCTCGAGTGACTCACCTGCCCCAGTCTCCCAAAGTGGTGGGATTACAGGTGTGAGTCACGGTGCCCAGCTAGGATTTTATTTCTTTATTATTATTTTTAAAATTTCAACTTGTATTTTAGATACAGGGGGTACATATACAGGTTTGTGACATGGGAATATTGCATGATGTCGAGGTTTGGGGTATGGTTCCCATCACCCAGGTAGTGAGCATAGTACTCAAAAAGTAGTTTTTCAAACTACTGATAAAAAATAAAAAATTAGCTGGGTGCAGTGGTTCACGCCTGTAATCCCAGCACTTTGGGAGGCTGAGGCGGGCAGATACCTGAGGTCGGAAGTTCGAGACCAGCCTGACCAACATGGAGAAACCCTGTCTCTACTAAAAATACAAAATTAGCTGAGTGTGGTTGCGCATGCCTGGAATCCCAGCTACTCAGGAGGCTGAGGGAGGAGAATTGTTTGAACCCAGGAGGCGGAGGTTGCAGTGAGCCAAGATCATGCCATTGCACTCCAGCCTGGGCAACAAGAGTGAAACTGTCTCAAAAAAAATATATATATATAAAAAATTAAAACAACAACAACAACAACAACAAAAACAGATGCTGGTAAGGTTTCAGAGAAAAGGGACCGCTTATGCACTGACGGTGGGAATGAATATAAATTAGTCCAGCCACTGTGGAAAGCAGTCTGGAGACTTCCTTATTTTTGAAATAATGAAATCTTTTTAGCCAACAAATCAGAGGAACTCTCAAAGTCAAATTTCTCTATTTAGTCAGTCAAGAAATATTTATTGAGCAGCTACTAACTGCGAGGCACTGTTCTATGAGTTGGGAATATAGCAATTAATAAAACAAAACTTGCTTTCATAGACCCTAAAATTTAGGGGGGGTCCAATCTTTTGGCTTCCCTGGGCCACACTGGAAGACGAAGAATCGTCTTGGGCCACACATAAAATACAGTAATACTAACAATAGCTAATGGGCTAAAAATAAAATAATTTTTTTTGAAAAAAGTTCCGTGCATAAATCTCATAATATTTTAAGAAAGTTTACAAATTTGTGCTGTGCCCCATTCAAAGCCATCCTGGGCTGCATGCAGCCTGCGGGCTATGGGATGTACAAGTTTGCATGTAGGGATGTAAGACAAACAAGCCAAATATTTGGCATGTGAGAAGGTGGTAAGTGCTATGGAGAAGAATACAGTAGGAAAGATGGAACAATACGTTTATTTGTTCACAGTCACAAATTGCCTACATCACACAGTAAGAAAAATTGCTTTGGAAGACCAGAGTGCTAAGCCTCCCTCTCCCAGGCTCTACTTCTGACTCAAGTAAACAACCACCTTCTGTCGCAAATGACAGTCTTATTTCAATTGTTGCTAACGGCTAGATAAAGGAAAACAGGCCAGGTGCCCAGTGGCTCATGCCTGTAATCCCAGCACTTTGGAAGGTCAAGGCAGATGGATCACCTGAGGTCAGGAGTTCGAGACCAGCCTAGCTAAGATGACAAAAACCCATCTCTATTAAAAACGCAAAAAACTAGCCAGGTGTGGTGGCATGCTCCTGTAGTCCCAGCTAATTGGGGGGCTGAGGCAAGAGAATTGCTTGAACCTAGGAGGCAGATGTTTCAGTGAACTAGGATCGCACCACTGCACTCCAGCCTGGGCAACAGAGCAAGCCTCTGACTCAAAAAAAAAAAAAAAGAAAGAAAGAAAGAGACAGGAAAACAAACTTTCAAATACCAATCTGATAAAAATACCACTTAAGGAAATAAAATAACAAATCTCAAACACTGAGTCAAAGGCCACTTTAGAGAATATTATCAATGTTAAAAATGAACATACAAGTTTCCATATTCTTGCTACCACTGGCATCAAATTTACCAACTGCCAGGGTCACAAGTGAATTCTTCTCTTAGGAATCCACATTATCTTCATGGGCAGGAATAGTATCTTATAATTGCACAAAAAATTGTATGTACAATCATATTTAAATATTATTTTGAACCTAAAGTAAGTATTTAAATTTCATACAATTCGACAATTAAGATACTAGTTGCAAGACACTAGGTTAGATGTATAAGAGACTGCCTTTTTAAGAATATGGACATCCAAGATGGATTAGACGAGTACAAATCCCGTAATGTAATATTAGAGAGAGAGAATATCATATAATAAGAAAAAGTACAAATCAAGTATTTAGGGTATTCAAAGGAGAGCAGCAAGGAGGAAAATCAGAGATGGACTCATGAAAGATGGCATTAGAGGTAGTTCTGGACAATGAGGAAGAGAAGGCATACTAGGCAAAAGAAATGGAACAAAAACCTGAATGTGGCACATCAGTAAGCACTTGGCTAGTAAGAAGGCCAGTCTGATCAGGGCAGAGTGTGTGTGTGTGTGTGTGTGTGTGTGTGTGTGCGCGTGCATGAGAGAGACAGAAAGAGAAACAGAAACAGGCTGGTAGGAGCCTAAAAACAGGTTTATAAATCTGTACCGGGTTTGGTAGGCCATGGGGAATTACTAACAGTTTTGAACATGTCAGTGTCAAAATCAGAGCCATACTTTAGGGAGAATAAGAGAGTAACAGTGGGTTGGGTGTGGTGGCTCATGCCTGTAATCCCAGCACTTTGGGAGGCCAAGGTGGGCGGATCATGAGGTCAGGAGTTCAAGACTAGTCTGGTCAACATAGTGAAACCCCGTCTCTACTAAAAACACAAAAATTGACCAGGCATGGTGGCGCGTGCCTGAAATCCCAGCTACTCCGGAGGCCGAGGCAGGAGAATTGTTTGAACCCAGGAGGCGGAAGTTGCAGTGAGCCAAGATCTTACTACTGCACTTCAGCCTGGGTTACAGAGCAAGACTCTATTTCAAAAAAATAATAAACAGCTACCATTAAGTACTTCCTATGTGTCACTGTGCTTGGCACTTAAAAAAAAATCACTTCATTTATTCCTTTCACAGATCCTGAGAGGTCTGGATTCTTATTTTACAGTTGAGAGAATTGAGAACTTTAATCAAGACTTAAGTAACTGCCTAGGGTCAGGCGGCAGACATAGTAATGGAGCCAGAATAGGTGCCTAGATCCTTCCCAGTCTAAGGCCCTCTCTCCTTCCACTGCATCTTGCTGTTTTTTATGTAGCAGATGAACAATGCTAACATTTATTCTTATGTTCCAAAGGAATCACTGTCTCTTTTTTTTTTTTTTTTTTTTGAGACGGAGTTTCGCTCTCGTTACCCAGGCTGGAGTGCAATGGCGCGATCTCGGCTCGCCGCAACCTCCGCCTCCTGGGTTCAGGCAATTTTCCTGCCTCAGCCTCCTGAGTAGCTGGGATTACAGGCACGCGCCACCATGCCCAGCTAATTTTTTGTATTTTTAGTAGAGATGGGGTTTCACCATGTTGACCAGGATGGTCTCGATCTCTTGACCTCGTGATCCACCCGCCTCGGCCTCCCAAAGTGCTAGGATTACAGGCGTGAGCCACCGCGCCCGGCCCACTGTCTCTTTTTAATTTTTTTTTATTTTTAGACAGGGTTTTGCTCTTTCACCCAGGCTGGAATGCAGTAGCATGATCATGGCTTATACAACCTCCATCCCCAGGCTCAAGTGATCCTCCTACCTCAGCCTCCTGAAGAGCTGGGATTAGAGGCATGCAACACCATGCCCAGCTAATTTTTGTATTTTTTGTAGAGACAGGGGGTTTCGCTGTGTTGCCCAGGCTGGTCTTGAACTCCTGGGCTTAAGCAATACTTCTGTATCAGCCTCCCAAGGTGCTGGGATTATAGGTGTGCCCACTGTCTCTTTAATACCTTACATATATATATATACACACACACACATGTATATATATATTTTTTAAAAAGCCCTCAATGAGGATAAGAAACAAACTGTGGACATAAATATAATCTACTAGTTTGCTGATCATTAATTAATTCACTCAATTCTCATTTATTGAGCACTGAATTAATTCACTCAACTCCCATTTATTGAGCATCCTTCACACTCTGTGCTTCATACTATACTTAGCATGGGGAATGCAGAGATGAATAAAACCCATCTCTGTCCTCAAAAGCTAGTAAATAACATATGTAAACAGAAAACTGGTATAAAACAACATTAGAGAATTTTGCCAAGAGACAATGGGGGCATATTATTATAATTTTAAATCTGTGCTATTAAATCTTGGCCCAGGTCATTTAAAAACTATATGTATGTGGTTTTTGAAAGTATTCATGTATTTACACATACACACCCTTCAGAAACTAAAAGCTAATGTTCAGAACAGAATAGAAGTTGGCCATGGGCTGGATGCAGTGGCTCACATCTGTAATCCCAGCACTTTGGGGAGGCCAAGGCAGGAGGATCACCTGAGGTCAGGAGTTCAAGACCAGCCTGGCCAACATAGAGAAAGCCTGTCTCTATTAAAAATACAAAAATTAGCTGAGTGTGGTGGTGGGCGCCTCTAATCCCAGCTACTCGGGAGGCTGAGGCAGGAGAATCGCTTGAACCCAGGAGGCGGACGTTACAGTGAGCCGAGATTGTGCCACTGCACTCCAGCCTGGGCAACAGAGCGAGACTACATCTCAATAAATAAATAAACGATAATTTAAAAAGAAAATTGGGCTGGGTGCGGTGGCTCACACCTGTAATCCCGGCACTTTGGGAGGCTGAGGTGGGTGGATCACCTGAGGTCAAGAGTTCGAGACCAGCCTGACCAATATGGTGAAACCCCATCTTTAAAATAAATAGATAAATAAATAAATAAAGTCCAAACTTCACCACTACACAATATATCCATGTAACAAAACTGCATTTGTATCCTCAAATCTGTAAAAATAAAATAAAATAATGTCAAAAAAAAAAAAGAAAATTGGCCATGAACTATGATTCTGTTTAATGTGTCTACTGCTAAGACTAATTATTAGTGTAGACTAATTATTAGTGTATCTAAGAAAGCATTCTGTCTTGATTAGTACCATCTATTATAATGGGTAAATAAAACATTTGGGCCGGGCGCAGTGGCTCACCCTGTAATCCCAGCACTTTGGGAGGCCGAGGCGGGTGGATCACGAGGTCAAGAGATCAAGACCATCCTGGTCAACATGGTGAACCCTGTCTCTACTAAAAATACAAAAAATTAGCTGGGCATGGTGGCGCGTGCCTGTAATCCCAGCTACTCAGGAGGCTGAGGCAGGAGAATTGCCTGAACCCAGGAGGCGGAGGTTGCGGTGAGCCGAGATCACACCATTGCACTCCAGCCTGGGTAACAAGAGTGAAACTCCGTCTCAAAAAAAAAAAAAAACATTTGAATTGTCATAACTTGGATTGCCATGTACATAAGCCAGTATCATTAGAAACTAAAAGACGTAAAAATAAATATATACTGCATAGAGTCCCTATTTGACTGGAAATAAGATTCTCTTGTTGACACTCAAAAATAGTAGAAGAAAGTAAAATTGATCCTTTCAATGAGTACTTTGATAACTGACTACAACATTAATATAAAGTATACAGTGTGAGGTTGATTTTATTACCTATCATTTCACTAAGGCCAGAGGTAAAGTGAAAGGGCCCAGAACACTAGATTCCAGCATGTAAATTCCTACGGCTAGGAGTTAAAGTCACTTGGATCACACCTCTTTATTTAATGGAACTAGGTATTGTTAAGTATAAAATGTTTATTTCAGGCCAGGTACAGTGTCTTACGCCTGTAGCCCCAGCACTTTGAGAGGCCAAGGTGGGCAAATCACTTGAGGCCAGGAGTTCAAGACCAGCCTGACCAACCAACATGGTGAAACCCCATCTCTACTAAAATTACCAAAATTAGCTTGGTGTGGTGGTGGGCGCCTGTAATCCCAGCTATCAGAGAGACAGACGGAGGTTGCAGTAAATGAGACTGAGCCGCTGAACTCCAGCCTGGGCAAGGGAGTGAGACTCTGTCTCAAAAACAACAACAAAAATGTTTATTCCAAGCCATCTTCCTTTTCTCACACACTCTAGGGATTAGAAATGTGTATTTGTGAGGCAGCTGACAAATGGTTAGGAGACTAATCCCCGATAATAAACAAAGAAATTGGCCCCTAAGTCATTCAGTTGCCAAGGAAGTAGCCCTTTAACTTGCAAAGTATAAATAACTTAGAAAGATCTTAAATAGGCCGGGCGCGGTGGCTCACCCTGTAATCCCAGCACTTTGGGAGGCCGAGGCGGGTGGATCACGAGGTCAAGAGATCGAGACCATCCTGGTCAACATGGTGAAACTCCGTCTCTACTAATACAAAAAAATTAGCTGGGCATGGTGGCGTATGCCTGTAATCCCAGCTACTCAGGAGGCTGAGGCAGGAGAATTGCCTGAACCCAGGAGGCGGAGGTTGCGGTGAGCCGAGATCGCGCCATTGCACTCCAGCCTGGGTATCAAGAGCGAAACTCCGTCTCAAAAAAAAAAAAGAAAGATCTTAAATATACTTCAATATCCCTAACAAATCTCAAGTCAGACAGGAAAAAATATATTAAGTTGATTTTTAAAGCAGATAACTTTAACAACATATGTCTGGAACAATAAAATTTATCAATTTCATTCTACCAGTTATCATACAAATTTGAAATAGTTTTTTTTTTTTTTAATTTGGTGCTTATAGCTTAGAAATGAGGGGGATCACATTTTGGCCCATAAATTCAATAAAACTAATATATAATTATAGGTGGAGATAAATATCACTTATGCTTCTTTTACTTAGCTGAGCCTAAGAAACAGTAAAACAAGACTTTTAATATAGCTTACAAATAATAGAGCAACCAATTAAATGGGTGATAAAGCTAAATTATCACAAATTAAATTCCCTATGCTGATATGCAATCTTATAATATCCCACAAATTAAAAATATAAATTTAAAAAAAAAATAGAAAAAGCCAAAAAAAAATTCAAAAACTATACATTCTAATTGACAGGAATCTCTCATTGAAGACAAACTGAAAAATCATCTTTTTTGGGAGAGTCACAAAATCCTCCCTCCTTCTCTCCCTTCTTTTTTTGGTGGGGGAGGGGATGGCAGCGGCATGGGGAAGAAAATGAAAACTAGGGAAACAATTATTTTTTAAAAAGAGGCTTTTAACTAAGACTATTTTTTTAAAAAGTACCAATAGTTTTCATTTATTCCCCTATACTACTGAAATCAACTAATATGAATACTGGCAAGCAGTGAGAGTGTTTATTCAGGTTGACTTAAACATTACACCAAATTAGAAACCAAGGTAGTCTCTACGATTATAATGGTTTGCCTGTATATGACTCCAGTAGTATGGAGAGTGTAAAATGTGTTATTGTATATACTGGGCAGCATTTGCATCATTTGCATCCTGCTACACAAAAACTGGAAACAGTTTGAGAATCAAAAAGAACTTGCAATGTGCGGTTGTTGTAAGCATTCATATGGAACTGTAAGGCTCCATCTTAATGTCTTCTTCTTTTTTTTTTTTTTAATAGAAAATGAACAGTTTAAATGAACAAAGAAGCTGGGCACAGTGGGCTTATTATGCCTGTAATCCCAGCACTTTGCGAGGCGGAGGCCGGTGCATTGCTTGAGCTCGGGAGTTTGAGACCAGCCTGGGCAATGTGGTGAAACTCCATCTCTACTAAAAATACAAAAAAAAAAAAAAAAAAAAAAGCAAGAAGAAGAAAAAGCCAGGCATGATGGTACGCACCTGCCGTCCCAGCTACTAGGGAGGTTGAGGCAAGAGGATCACTTGATCCTGCGGGGCAGAGGCTGCATGCAGTGAGAGGAGATCCCACCACTGCACTCCAACCTGGGTGACAGAGCTACACTGTCTCAAACAAACAAACAAACAAACAAACAAACAAGTAAAGGTATCATAATTTCACATATTTTTAGCTTCTCGTAATGTAGTTTTAATTTTTTGAAACAAATGAAAAAAAATTTCACGGAATCCCTACTCTCCTAATCCCCCGGGGAATGAAGTTATTATAGGCCTTTCCTATCACTAAAAATTCTACTGCAATGAATCTCTCTTTAACGTCTCTGGATCAATACCATAACATAATGTAGTTGAAATGACTGCCTTAGTAATCACTTAGGGGAGTATCAGAGCACTTTCTTTTCTTATAAGGAAATAAATTTAATGTTTTGTGTTAAGAAGTAACCATTTGTACCAGTCAGAAATGAGCTTACAAGTATGGTGAAAGCTTCTCTGCTCAAATATTTCTATTACTTTGTAAAGTTATTGGTATTGCGATTCTCAATCCTTCCACAGACCATTTCATACATTATATGCATTGCAAAATGAATATATGCCCCTTTCTAAATACCCTTTTGAGTTAACTGACCTTATTTTTACTTGAATTCTACCTAGCATTCTGGAAAAATAATTTTAATGTAAAAAAATTACACTCAATACATCTAAAATATAGTGTCTCACATTTTAAATCTGTATTTGCTGTTGTTGTTCCTCTCATCTGTATAATTTCTATTTCTCAGGAGACGACTTCTAGAGGAATTTTCATAACCACATCAAGCTCCACACTCTCTGAAGCCATATAAGAACGGCTCTGTGTCAGGTAATGTCAAATAAACTCCCTAAACAGTGCATGTCCTCTGATCGCCCTGATAAAAACTTACTTTAGTAATTTTTGCCTTGGATTTACATAGCAGTTATGTGTAAGGCATCTACATTATATCTTTAGGAAATTATACAACATTCCTTTATTCCTCTTAGTTGAAACTGCCCATATTAAACACTGGCAAAAGACTTCTAATAAAACACATTCTAAACCTGAAACAAAGGCGATATCTAAATAATTGACAATATATATTAATTACATTACCCACTATTTTCCTAAAACCATCATCTTCTGTGTCTAGTTCTATCAAAAAGAAACCAGTTCAAGAGAAGAGGTGAGACACAACCTATAAACATTGAAAAAGAGGTTTTAAAAATTCAAATACGAAACTGCTGGGTACAACTATAACAAAGCATGTACATTTGAGTTTGAAAGGTAGGTAGGGCAGTATTAGCATATGCTAAGTACTGTGAACGACTAGCCTGATCTTTAGTTTAATTTTCACATCCCTCAGATTAGGCGGCTGTCCTCCAACTCCTGCCCACTATTGCTTCCCACTATTTGTTTCAACCTTTTAATAGACACCCACTTGCCTCCCACCAGGACATACAGTGTCTGCTTTAAATAGGTTTATATCTCTCCTTAACTTGCCCTGGAATTGTGCCTAAAGCTCCATCCTGGTAGCTTTCCGGATAAGAAATCTAACTGGAAAGAACTCTTAGTTATGCGACTCCAAAACCTCTTTCGAAAATTTAGTTTGACCTTACACTATCTCCAACAGATCAAAGTTAAACAGTCCGGATTCCAAACCTAGTATAGTTCCTTTAAATCTACATTGTAAACATTGATACTGATACGCTGCCAAATCTGACAAAGTTTCTTAGCTCCTCGAGTTAAAATGAAAAACCAGTAGCCCAGGAAAATACAAAGGTCTGTCAAAGAAATATTCTCATTCATCTAAAACACGGGTCTCCAAAAGGATACCTGTCCCTTTCAACTTCTTGCGGTGGGGGAAGTTGGGGAGGTTTGAAGAAGCCCCTTCCAACTTTTCACATGACCTTTTCATTAAGCCCCTCGCTTTCAAGTCATCCACATAAAACCCTAAGGAACGAATGGGAAGCCAGTGGGCCAGTGAGAAGAGGTCAGGCTGAGCAGGTCTCTAGATCATTCCAAGATCTTGTCCTGCTGCCAGCTCCACCAGCCCCTCGAGCCCCTCCAGCCTGTGCGTTCCACTTCAGAAATGTTTCTTACATAGTCCGGCTCCAGAGTCCCCCCCAGAGCCCTGGGGGCTCATACTCCACCCTGGGGAGGTCGCCGATGCCAGACCCTGGGAGAACGTCCCCACTCCACTCATCTGCGCTGCCGCCAGTTCCCACTTGCCCGACGCCGCGACCCAGGCTCCCCGCCGCGGCCGTTCGGGGCGGGGGCGCTCCCGCAACTCAGCGGGCACGAGCCCTTACGCTGGGCCCCCGCTGTGCTAACTGGGGGCCCGACCCGCACCGCGGGTGCAACTCTCCTCCCTCGGGGTCCGCGCCTGCACCCGACGCTCAAAGGCCCTCTCGGGGTCCCACGCTCGCACGCGTTGTCCCGAGCCCTCTGGGGGTCCCCTCCTCTCACCCCGCTGTCCTATCCCCTCTCGGAGTCCTCCTGCTAACACTGGCTGTCCCAGCCGCTCTCCGGGTGTCCTGCCCTCAGCTCCGCTGTTCCAGCCCAGCCCCTCTCCGGGACCCCTCTTCTCCTCCCGCTGTCCTGGCGCTACCTGGGGTCCTCTCACACTCTCTGTTCTAAGCCCTCTGGGAATCCTCAGTCTTCACATCCCCTGACCGGTTCCCTCTTTTCAGACCCTCTGTCCCGTCTCCTCTCAGGGTCCTCTCCCCTCCCCTCGGGGTCTCCTCTCCCCGGACACTCTCCCAGCCCCTCTCGGGGTCTCCATCTCTCACTCTCAGTGCCGGCCCCTCTCGGGGACCCTTCCCCTCACCCCGCTGTCCGGGACCCTTTCCGGGACCCGGCCCCTGAGGGGGACCCCTCCCCTCACTCCCCTATCCTAGTGCCTCCAGAGGCACCCGCCCCTCACCCCGATACCCCAGCCCCTCCCCGGGTCCCCTCCTCTCACGCGCACTGTCCCGGCCCCTCTTGGGGACCCCTCCCTTCAGACTCTCAGCCTTGGACCCTCTCGGAGTCCTCTCCACTCAGACCCACAGCCCCGGTCCCTCTCGGGGTCCCTTCTCCTCACCCGGAGTCTCAGTCCCTCTCGGGGTCTCCTCTCCACAGTCCGCACTGTGGAGCGCGCTCCCGGAACTCCCCTCACTCGGGTCCCCAGCGCCCTCACTCCGCCCAGGGTCCCGCCGCCTCGGCTCCCGCTGTCACTGCCCCGCGCCCCGGCGCTCTCACCTCAGACCTGCTGTCACCACCCCCGGGCCCCGCACCGCTGCTGCCGCTTCCTCTCCCACACTTGTTCCTGAGTCGCTCTCCTGTGGCTTGTCCCCTGGCGGATCCCTAGGTCCGGTAGCTGAGTGCCGGATCCGGCTGTGCAGAGCCTCTGCTTGAGGTCTCCGCGTCGCGTCCCACTCTCCACGCAGGACCCCGCCGCCCGGAGCCACAAGGACCCCCTCGCGGCCGCAGCTGCTGCTGCTGTCCGAGGTGCGGCTCCTGCCAGGGGTGGCCAATCGCACCCGACTGAGCCGAGCACGCCCCGCCCCACCACCTCAGTCCGCCCGCCCCCTGCCCCGGACCACGCCCCCAGCCTGGCTCCGATAGGCTCTCTACTGACCTTCCCTGATCGCGGGGCACAGGGCCGCGGCCGTATATAGGTATTTGACTGAAGGAGCCTGGGAAGCCGGGAGGTCGATGGAGCCCGAAGATTGGCGGAGTGTCGGTGGGCGGGACAGGGAGGGGCGGGGTTTCCTCAGACACGGAAGACCTCGCAACTCTAGTAACTCACGGGCCCGTCTGGGGTGCGGTCAGTCTTGTTTGTGCTGCTTTCGGGTCAAGGTTCATGGCGCTTCTCCCTACGCCTTTACTTTTTTGGGGAGATTCCCAGGGACCACCATGTTAGAGCCATTGGGGAGGACCCCAGTCTCTCGCTAGACCTTGTATAACTTTCTTAGTAATTCTGCCATTAACTGATGTAGCATTTATTTGCCCAGGATTTGTAAAAGTTTCCAAGATTTAAACCATTTTTAAAAATCTCTTGTAGGAGGACTTGCTTCTCCTTGCACTGAGCTCAGCCTTCGTCAGTTTGATGCCGTTGGGGGGAAAAAAAATTTATACACAGTACCAGGTGCATACTTTGCCCAATAAGCGTTCAAAGCACATTTTGATGGGTACAAGGACAAAGCTTTAGAAATTTTCAGTTTGCAGATTTTTATGACAGTAGAAAGTCTGTGGTTGGGGAACCCTATTATTAGCTTAACAAGGTTTCAGCAAACCTGTTCAACATAACCTTTTTCCAGGGCCACAGATATTAATGATTCTACGTGGACGAGTGGCCAAAGGATAATAAGCTTTGACCCAAGTGTAACGTGATAATCAGAGACTGCTCTTGATCCACGCTAAAAGATAGTGCCTGCCAGGGGTGAAAGTGCATTCTGCTAGGACACATTTGTGTTATTTTTGTGAAACTGTATATACTGATCAAATCTACACTGGAAACAGAAAACAGTTTTCCTTACCTTTTTTTTTTTTTTTTTTTTTTGAGACGGAGTCTCGCTCTGTCACCAGGCTGGAGTGCAGTGGCGCTATCTCGGTGCACTGCAACCTCTGCCTCCCAGGTTCAAGCGATTTTCATGCCTCAGCCTCCTGAGTAGCTGGGACTACAGGCGTGCTAATTTTTGTATTTTTAGTAAAGACGGGGTTTCACCATGTTGGCCAGGGTAGTCTCGATCTCTTGACCCCGTGATCCACCCACCTCGGCCTCCCAAAGTGGTGGCATTACATGCGTGAGCCACCGTAGCCAGCCTTTCCTTACTCTTAAACCCCAAGGTCAGTTTATGGACTTTAGAATTTAGTTTGTTATGAATAAATTGTTTCGTTTCAGAAACACATTTTGATCCTAAGTTTTGTCAGATGTATATAGACCTTAGTTCTCAGAGAACCCTCTATCGTTAACTTTTTTTTAGGTGAATTCTCACTATGTCACCCAGGCTGGAGTGAAGTGGTGCAGTCTTGGCTCACTTCAACCTATGCCTTCTGGGTTTGAGCAATTCTCCTGCCTCAGCCTCCTGAGTAACTGGCATTACAGGTGTGTGCCACCATGCCTGGCTAATTTTTGTATTTTTAGTAGAGACATGGTTTCACCATGTTGGCCAGGCTGGTCTTAAACACCTGACCTCAAGTGATCCACCCACCTCAGCCTCCCAAAGTGCTGGGATTACAGGTATGAGCCACCCTGCCCTGCCGATTGTTAACTTTTTAACTCCAGCTGACAAAATGTGTTTGTGTTCTAAACAGTATACATGTTTCTTCTGGTGTTTAAAAATCATATCCCATTCATCACCTGAGGTCAAAGAGTTCAGGACCAGCCTGGCCAACATGGTGAAACCCCGTCTCTATTAAAAATACAAAAATTAGCCTGGTATGGTGGTAAGCACCTGTAATCCCAACTACTTGAGAGGCCGAGGCAGGAGAATTGCTTGAACCTGGAGGGCGGAGGTTGCAGTGAGCCGAGATTGAGCCACTTCACTCCATCCTGGGCGATAGGGCAAAACAACGTATCAAAAAAAAAAAAAAAAAGAGTCATACCCCATTCCAATTGTGATACTCCCCTTTAAAGTTTCAGTTTGGGTGTTAGGGTAGGCAGAGAAGGCCTAGAAGCAAAGAAGTTGTGGAAATGGAGCTGGCATGACTCCAAGTCGAGTTCTGAAGGAGGTGTCTCCTGAGCGGTGAGGCTGAGTACCATTTTGAGAAGAGATATAGAAAAAGATTTCAAGGTGGTAAAACATGGTTTTGTACTTGATTATAGCAACTGTCCAAAATCATATTAAACAACTCTAAAGGTTGGGTAAGACTAAAGTCATAAGAGAATTTTTTTGAGTAGGTCCACCTTCACTAAAGAGCATTTTTTAGTTCTGCAGCTGGCAATCTGGATTAAAAAAATGGGGTAAATTTTCATCACCCAAGTGCTCAGTTGAGTCTATTCATTACATATAAAAAAGAAATGCATGACCATTAACAGATGCTGTTTGCAGTCAAGAAGATAGAAATAAAACAAGCATGATAAAAATCTCAGCGTCTTGAAACCATTTAGCAATGAAATAAACTTAAAAATTATATAAATGAACTCTGATTTCTAAAATCTTTGCTTTTTCTGCACTATGATTATTCTACTGATAGGCATACAAGTTACTCAATATATTTGATTGCAAATAATTTAGATGTGACCCAACAGCACAAAGAAAGAAAATGACTTCATCTTTTGGACAGGAGACAGTTCTGAAATCCTAGTTTATATATAGACGGCAGACCTACGGTGAGATCTGAGAATGATTCTTATTTAGAAGGCGCTTCGGAAGATCTTGGAACTCCTGGAAAGACGTCTTAGGATTCCATTCTGGAAATTCTTTAGTTTTGCTGGGAGAAAAAATCCCTTATAAATAGAGCCAAGATTTTAATTAAAACAAGGTAGTAAATAAATGTCAAAATAAATGGGATGAGAATAACGTTTCATTTTTAGAAGAGTCCATGGGGCCCAATTCTGAGATAAATTTGATCACAAAAGGTCTGAGAATGGGAATATTTGGTTCCACCCTGTTTTTCACATCTGTGTTCATTTTCACTACCGGTTGCCTTTCCTACGGAGCCTCAGATGGAACATAAAAGTGGGTCTACTTTGGAGAAACCATTAAAAACCTTTTTTTTTTTTCCTCGCTGCACACAACTAGACCACGCTGCTCTTAAAGGGACACCTTAAATCTATTCGTTCAGCAAAACTTATAACATAGTGTCCCTCTTCTACGCGGAATCGCACAAATTAATTCTTGCAGATACGCAGCTCTCTTGTTTTTTAAGCTTTCACCTGGGCCTTACTTAGCCAAATTACCTCTGGAGGCAAATTCTCCTCTTCCTCAGTTGAGAGTTCAGAGCAAACTGTTGGATTAGGCAAAACACCTTTAAAAAAATTAATATTCAAGGCAGCTGTATCGTGGAGGGCCTGGGTATCGGAGTCTAAAACGTCAGACTGGACGTTACTATTTTTTTTTTTTAAGGCAAATGACAGCTCGTTTCTCACTCGTAAAACCAGGGGAACATCCTATCGTATAAACCTTACACAAACAGAAAGGATTCCCAAGGACTGTGAAAACACTGTTTTGCTGACCCCAGGAAGGCATATCAGCATCCGTGTCTTTTAGCTCTTAATAACGCTCCAAATAGTCAGAGGAGGAGCCAGGCTGCATGATCACGCACACTTTGGATGTCTAGGTTTCCCGACCTAATAAGAGGACAGTTCGCGTAGTTCCCCTGCTTAAATTAGAGACCACCTCCACCTGCCAAGGGCCCTTCAAACCCTCCTCCCCTAAGTCGCTAACGATCCCCGCTTTTGTTCTGGCTCCAGGCGCCGCCTGGCGGCTGTTTGCGTAAGTCGCCTGCGAGCCTCGGGGTCCTGACCGCTGCTGGGCCTGCCCGAAGATTTGCCTGACTCTAGAGAACCTGCCTCCGCCCCTCCCCCACTATACGTTGAGACTCTTAAGACGGCGATGAAAGGGCTGAGGTTTTGGCGACCGGGGCGTCCAGCGGCCTCTCCACTTCCTCAAGAATGGCGGAGTCAGGCCGTCGTCGGGCAGCTCTCGACCCGGAAGTCGCCCGAGGCGCGAGGCCCCCGTTGCCGAGCGCGGGCGCGGGGGGCGGAGCTCGGCGGAGACGGGGAAGGGGTCGCCGCGGCTCCCGCTCCTCGAGTTGGGGGCTCCCTCGGACGCTGCTAGATAGACGGCGAGTGCCCAGCGCGGGTGGCCGCGGTGTCCCTGGGCCACGCTTAGCCGCGGTCAGAGGCGACATGAGTGCCGCCGGGCTGCTGGCCCCGGCCCCGGCCCCAGCTGGAGCGCCGCCGGCCCCCGAGTACTACCCCGAGGAGGACGAAGAGCTGGAGAGCGCCGAGGACGACGAGCGCAGCTGTCGGGGCCGCGACTCGGACGAAGGTGAGTCCTGCAGCTCGTCGGGCCGCCCGGAGCAGAGGTGGGACCGCTTGGGGAGGGGGTGGGGCTGCTTGGGAGAGGGGCGGGGCGGCCTCCGGGGCCTGGGGCGGCCTCCGGGGCCTAGGGCTGCGTGGAGGGGCCGCTGGGAGTTGCGGGGCTCGGGGAAGTTACCCCCATCCGTGCTAGATTAGCGGGGAAACCTTGAGTGCGTTACACTCGACTGTGATGGGGAGAAGGGACTTAGATGTTGTCACGCTGGGGGTCCCTTAAGACCCTGTCCTCCCTCCCAACCGTCTCTGAACCTCAGATCTTCACTAGTGGGAATGGGAAACTCATCTATTGAATGCACCGAGTGTAGTTCACCCCTTTTTTGTGTCTGAGAGCATCAGAGTCCTAAGTTGTCCCTCCCCACCCCCGAAATGCATAAGCTATACTTTAGGTGGTACAGGCTTGAGAACTCAGGTTGGTTAAAGGAAAGGGACCTAGAACCAGCGAAATACAGGTTTAAATTTTGCTCTGTCACTCAGCTTTGTAAACTTAAGCTTTGCAGCCTCGATTTACCCAGCTGTAATGGAGTTGTTTAATTCCCACGCCTGTCCTGGAAAGCACTTCCTAGGGTCGGTATAAGGATTAAATGACATGCGCATAAAGTGCTTGGCCTTGTGCAGTAAATGTTCTCCCCACCTCCCATCCCCCCCGGAAACAGGTGAGAGACAGAGATTTGCTTAATGGTACCCAGGTGTTACGTTTTCAGTCCGTGCTCTTTACACTGTCATTACAGCGTCTCAGAGTCTTGCTTTTCAAACTGGGCTTTGTAATTTGGCAAGTGTGAGGAACACTATTTTGGAGGGATGGAGGAGGAGGAAGATGATGAATTATGAAAAGTCAAGGGAAAAGAAAGAGGAGATAAAGACCGATATATGAGTCGAATATTTTGGGACAAAATCGGGCCGTGGAGCAAAAGCTAGACCAGCTGTTTGGAATGGGGCATATGTTTTATTCATCTGTGTCTCCGAGTGCCAAGTAATGTGGCTGGCGGAAACTCAGGAAAGGCCTCTTGACTGAAGGCGGGGAGAAGGGTTTGTGGGGATTTCGATCTGCAACAGCCTTACAAAAGACAGCTGCAGATACATGACATCTAAAGTTGAAGGGACTGCATTCGGTTTAACTCCAGCGGAAGACACGCCTTATAGAGATTTCGAATGTGAAGCACTTGCACTGCATCGCATGCCCACGAGGGGGAGTGGTGGAACCAAAATTGAATTTTTTCCTTTCTACTATAGGGGCTATTGAAATTTTGTAGACACTCCAGCCATTAGCTTGTTCTAAGAACAACGTTTAAGATGTTTTGAAACAGTTTTTGTTTGATCATCTGGCTGCCTTCTTTTTCCCTTAAGTTGTAAGTTGGAAAATATTTCAATTATTTGTGACGGATTCCCCTTTTTTATTGTATACAGTTGGCTCTCCATGTCTGTGGTTTCTGCATCTGTGAATTGAACGAAGTGCAGCTCAAAAATATTCAGGAAAAAAAGCTGGATCTGTACTGAACATGTGCAGACTTTTTCTGTTATTCCTAAACAGTACAGTGTAACAACTATTAACACAGTATTTACGTTTTATCAGATATTGTAAGTAATCTTTTTTTTTTTTTTTTGAGATGGAGTCTCTGTCACCCAGGCTGGAGTGCAGTGTCGCGATCTCAGCTCACTGCAACCTCCATCTCCTGGATTCAAGCAATTCTCCTGCCTCAGCCTCCCAGGTAGCTGGGATTACAGATAGCTGCCACACACCTGGCTAATTTGTTTTTTTGTTTGTTTTTGAGATGGAATTTCACTCTTGTTGCTCAGGCTAGAATGTAACAGCGCCATCTCAGCTCACTGCAGTCTCCACCTCCCGGGTTCAAGCGATTCTCTTGCCTCAGCTTCCCGAGTAGCTGGGATCATAGGCGTGCGCCACCACGCCCAGCTGATTTTTTGTCTCTTTAGAAGAGACAGGGTTTCTCCATGTTGATCAGGCTGGTCTCGAACTCCCGACATCAGATGATCCACCTGCCTCTGCCTCCCCAAGTGCTGGGATTACAGGCGTAAGCCACCATGCCTGGCTCTAAATTTTGTGTTTTTAGTAGAGACAGGGTTTTGCCATGTTGGCCAGGCTGATCTCGAACTCCTGGCCTCAAGTGATCTGCCCGCTTTGGCCTTCTAAAGTGCTGGGATTGCAGGCATTAAAGGCAAGCTTTTTGCGTAAATCCGACCATAAGTTGGAAATGGCTTTTTCTTTTCTGAAGTACAGCTGTCCCTTGGTATCCATGGGGGACTGGTTCCAGGACTTCATGTATCCCACATCTGAGGATGCTCAAATTCTTTGCATTGGCCTTCTGTGTCCACAGGTTTCACATCTGCAGATAGGGATGGCAAACTAACTGTATGTAATGTTTTTCATTGATGGCTTTTTACAGGCCTGCATTGAATAGAAATTGATTTTACAGGAGTGTATTAAGTGCATGTTCTGTGTCAGGTGACACAAACTCTGTGAATTATGATTTTAACTAGTCCCTCTTTCCTAACTTTATTCAGACACTGAGGATGCTAGTGAAACTGATCTGGCAAAGCATGATGAAGAAGACTATGTAGAAATGAAGGAACAGTGAGTATGATCTTTCTGTGTCTTTTCTGGAACATAGAATTGACAACAAAATCTTTATATAGGTTGAGCATCCCAAATCTGAAATCTCAAATGCTTCAAAATCTAGAACTTTCTGAATACCAGCATGATGCTCAAAGGAAATGCTCATTGCACTGTTTCAGATTTCAGATTTTTGGATTTGGGGTGCTCAGCTGGTAAGTACATTACAAATAATCCAAAATTTGAAAAAATCCAAAATACTTCTGTTCCTAAGCATTTTAGATAGGGATACTTAATCTGTAGTGACCTTACGTGTATGGTTTTGACCAAAGCACTTCCAAAGACCTTGTATATTTGCAGTTCTCCATTTTAAGTTAATCCCATTTAATCAGTTTTCCCGTTATAAGACTCTGTTGAGTACCCTCTAGAAAAAATCTTGAGGGAAATGGACACAGGGGAGGGAATGAGGCCGTACAAGAGAGGACCTTTTACCACTTACTCCTTTATTTTATTTTATTTTATTTTTTTGAGATAGAGTCTTGCTGTGGCACCAGGCTGGAGTGCAGTGGAATGATCTCCGCTCACTACAACCTTTGCCTCACGGGTTCAAGTGATTCTCCTGCCTCAAACTCCTGAGTAGCTGGGATTACAGGTGTGTGCCACCACGCCCAGCTAATTTTTGTATTTTTAGTAGAGACAGGGTTTCACCATACTGGTCAGGCTGGTCTTGAACTCCTGACCTTGTGATCTGCCTACCTTGGCCTCCCAGAGTGCTGGGATTACAGGCGGGAGCCACCATGCTTGGCCTTTTATTTTTATTTTTTAATGAGAAAACCAGTGCACAGAGAGGGTAATTAGTGTCTTGAAGCAACTGGGTTCTCAGATGAGTGTGAACTCACTGCACTAACATGCTAGACAAGGTGCCAGAGGCCTGGAGAGCTCAGAGAAGCCATGATTGAAAAGCAGGGCTGCTGACTCTTACTTATTTATTTAATTTAGAAGAAAATTTTTTTTTGAGATGGAGTCTCACTCTGTCGCCCAGGTTGGGGCGACCCAGGCTGTGATCTCAGCTCACTGCGACCTCTGCCTCCTGGGTTCAAGCAATTCTCCTGCCTCAGCCTCCTGAGTAGCTGGGATTATAGTCATGTGCCACCACACTCAGCTAATTTTTGTATTTTTAGTAGAGATGGTGTTTCGCCATGTTGGCCAGGCTGATCTCGAACTCCTGACCTCAGGTGATCCACCCGCCTCAACCTCCCAAAGTGTTGGGATTACCAGTGATCCACTGCACCTGGCCGGCTGCTGACTGATAGGCCAGTGCTCTGTCCATGTTTGCACGTGTTCTCACCTAAGCCTTCTCATTGTCTTCAGACAGAGCCACAGTTGAACAGATGCAGAGAAATGAAAATCCCACTCACTTTTAGCATACACCCAGATGGAAGACAGTATAAAGTATATTTAATACGTATTTGTTGAGTGTGTTAGGTTTCTAAAGTTCTTTACCTTTTAACAAGATGATCCACATTCCTTTCCTTTTAGGTCCTTTTTGCAAATGTTTGGTGGCCATCCTGTGGATTCTCATTGTTTTTGCGCTTTGGAACTCAAAGGGGTAATTCAGCTAGGTCTAACCAGTGCTGAATAAAGACCGATTACTCTTTTATTTTGAAACAGAGTCTCACTCTGTCACCCAGGCTATAGTGCAATGGCACGATCTCGGCTCACTGCAACCTCCGCCACCCGGGTTCAGGTGATTGTCATGCCTAAGCCTCCTGAGTAGCTGGAACTGCAGGCATGCATCACCATGCCTGGCTGAGTTTTTTTGTGTGTGTTTTTAGTAGAGACGTGGTTTCACCATGTTGGCCAGACTGGTCTTTGACCTCCTGACCTCAGGTGATCTGCCTGTCTTGGCCTCCCAAAGCGTTGAGATTACAGGCCTGAGCCACTGCGCCCGGCCACTTTTTTCTTGAGACAGGGTCTTGCTTTGTCGCCTGGGCTGGTGTGCGGTGGCACGATAGCAGCTCACTCCAGTCTCAACCTCCGGGGCTCAATCCAATTATTCTCCCACTTCAGCCTTCCAAATAGCTGGGACTATAGGCACGTGCCACCATGCCCAGATGATTTTTAAAGTTTTTAGTAGAGACAAGGTCATGTTACATTGCCCAGGCTGGTCTCAAACTCCTGAGCTAAAGCATTCCTCCTGGTTCGACCTCCCGGAGTGCTAGATTATAAGAATGAGCCAATGTGCTCAGCCTTTTTTTTTTCCTTTTGTTTAACAGATAAGGTCTTGCTCTGTTGCCCAGGCTGGAGTGCAGTGGCACAATCATAGCTTATTGCAGCCTCAGACTCCTGGTGTCAAGTGATCCTCCTGCCTCAGCTTTCCAAGTAGCTAGGACTACAGGCATGTGTCACCATGCCTGGCCTGGCTGATATTTTGATTTTTTGTAAGAGACGGGGTCTTATGATGTTGCCCAGGCTGGTTTCAAACTCCTGCCCTCAAGTGATCCTCCTACCTTGGACTAAAAAGGATTGCTTTAATAATTAATAATTAATATGATCTTTCTCACAGTTTCATTTCTGAAGCTTTGCTTGCTCTTTATTCTCTTCAAGCAAAGAGCTTGATTTAACCTTGGCCATTTGCGAGGTTTTTTTTTACATACCTGTTGTTTTCCTCATGCATGATTTCCATGAATGTGAATTTTTTGCTGCTGTTGATTCTTCAGTCTGTTAGTATTGACAGACTCAGAATTCAGAATATTGGCTGGCACTGTCGAAGTGCTGGAAAATTTAATAGCTTGGGTTTCGAAATACTTGTACGTAGTTTACTCATTTGTTCTCTCTTCTGTACTTGATCGGCTTCAACATTTTGAGATGGTCTTTTAATTGTGTCCCTTAGTATTTTTTTTTTTTTTTGAGATGGAGTCTCGCTTGCTCTGTTGCCCAGGCTGGAGTGTAGTGGTGTGATCCCGGCTCACTGCAACCTCCACCTGCCAGATTCAAGCGATTCTTCTGCCTCAGCCTCCTGATTAGCTGGGATTACAGGCACCCAGCACTGTGTCTGGCTAATTTTTGTGTTTTTTTAGTAGAGATGGGGTTTTACCTTGTTGGCCAGGTTGGTCTCAAACTCCTGACCTAAAGTGATCCACCCGCCTCAGCCTCCTAAAGTGCTGGGATTACAGGCATGAGTCACCTCGCCTGGCCTCTGTTAGTATTTGATGATACAGAAAATAGTTTTGATTAAAATGGAATGTGTTGTATGATTCAGGGTGAACATTGAAAGTACGTAAGAATTTGCCCTAAAAGAGTCAGACATGTGTGAGTCTCAGATTCTGCCTGGTCTCCCACTTAACAGAGAGTTGGGTTGTATTTGCAGCCCTTATTTGAGCACTAAAAAGGTTATCATGCCCACACGCTCACTTTAGCAGCACATATACCAGAAGGTTATTGTGCTTGTTATATGTTGGACAGTGTTCTTTCAGATCACAAATTCTGTTTTTATCACTGTTAAATTGGGGGTGTTTTTCAGGTAGAAGCAAAAATACTTGCTGAGATGTGATTTATATGTGGAATCTACCTTCAAGCCGACTTGCTGAAGTTATGACTGCCTATAATCCATTAGGTGTGAGAGGAAAAAAATAACATTCCAAATGCTTTTGCTTTGTGTGTGCTGTGTATTCTCATCCAGCTGGGGCTGCAAATAAATGCTGCCTTTTAACTTTTGTTTTTGAATTACTATTATTTCTCTGATCCTAAAAGAGTAGTGCTTTAGGGCCGGGCGTGGTGGCTCACGCCTGTAATCCCAGCACTTTGGGAGGCCGAAGCAGGTGGATCACGAGGTCAAGAGATCGAGACCATCCCGGTCAACATGGTGAAACCCCGTCTCTACTAAAAATACAAAAAATTAGCTGGGCATGGTGGCGCGTGCCTGTAATCCCAGCTACTCGGGAGACTGAGGCAGGAGAATTGCCTGAACACAGGAGGCGAAGGTTGCAGTGAGCCGAGATCGCGCCATTGCACTCCAGCCTGGGTAACAAGAGCGAAACTCTGTCTCAAAAAAAAAAAAAAAAAAAAAAGAGTAGTGCTTTAAAAAAATGACATGAAGGTTTATTGACTTAGTTTTTACATAGCTAAGCCTATCTGTTTAGAAAAACATGCTGAAGGCATAATCTTACTCCCTTCTAACTTATAATCTAATTGAAGAGTCGATGTAAGACTTGTGTTTAATGCCATTTCTATGTTGTGTATGTATTATGTTTCTAAATTCAGAAGAAATTGGCATCATACTTTGTTTTTTTGTATGTTCTTGCCTGTTTATCATTGTTACTTATTTATTGAACTCTGCTATCTTCATAGTTGTAAGTTTTAGACAGATTCTTTAAAGGTGGGATAACCTGTGAGAATCTACAAAATTAGAGGGAGGAACACAGGGTTCTCGTTTCTTTCTGATCCCTGTGGCTGCTGGTGCATTTTTTTCTTTTTTAAGACAGGGTTTCACCATTCTGGCCAGGCTGGTCTTGAACTCCTGACCTCAGGTGATCCACCCATCTCGGCCTCCCAAAGTGCTGAGATTACAGGCGTGAGCCACCATGCCCTGCCTGCTGGTGCATTTTAAGCTAGCAAGCCGACTTTAGTTTCCTCTCTTTCCTGAAGGGCATTAATGAACATTAATGACATTCCCTTAACAACCCAGTAATTTCTGTGGGTAGGTTGTTTTGGAATTGAGTATTGAATGTTTTTATCCGGTAGTGTGACTTTACTTTTTTTTTTTTAATAGGATGTATCAGGACAAACTGGCTTCTCTCAAGAGGCAGTTGCAACAACTACAAGAAGGTTGGTGTGATTGAATTCTGCATTTCTAAGTATGCTTCTTAATATTACAAATCCTTGAAATCTGTGTATTTCACTTCTCTAAGGGAGTTATTTAAAACTTGGTCTGGCTGATCTTAACTGTCCAGTACACATTTTGCTGTATTTTGCTGTCAGTAAAGTGGTGATTTTCAAACTCGTTGATTTTGAAAAATTTATTTCCAATATGTATGAGATTCTTTCTTCAAATAAATCTCATTTGAGGCTTTCAGTGGAACACGAATTGAATGCCACTGTGCCTAAAGCTAGATATTTTTAGGAGGGACATTGTTATTAAAGAGTAAAGTTTTACTATTTTTTTCTAAATCAAATGTTAATGACCTATGGATTATTCACATTGTGCTTTCTCCTTTTTGCTTGTTAAATTGAAAGTAGACGGTATTTTGTCAAATGCCAGTGGCTGCTAAAGGCAGTGCAGGATCGGAGTTAAGGTGCAGGCTCTGGAGTTTTGTGAGGGGTTAGAATCCCACTTTCCCTGCTTCTAGCGATGAGACCTTGGGCATGCCACTTTCTCTTGCTTAATCTGTTTTCTGATCTGCAAAATGAAGATAGTAAGAGTAGATGTGATTGTGCACGAGGAGCGTCTAGCACAGCGGTGTGCACATTGTGAGGGCCCGGGGACAGTTAGCTGTGGCAGTGAGCTCTTTGGTTTCATATTGTGGAGTCCCCTTGTCAGTGAAACTGCTTTTTCTGCTATGTGCTTTTATTGCTTGTGAGTGATCCACGCCCTTGGACTAGCCCATGGTCAGGCATTATAATCAGGAAATGCTTCCCTCCACAAGATGGGCCCCTCATAATTAACTGTTTTGTGGGAAGAGCAATGAAATAAATAGTGATTTGGTTAGAATCTCTACCTGATCTGTTTAATATTGTCACTAGCCACATGGGGCTGTTTAAATTTAATTAATAATTCAGTTCTTCAGTTCCACTAGCCACATTTCAAGTGCTAAAATAGCCACAGATGGTTAGTGGCTGCCATATTGGACATTGCAGATATGAAACACTTCTACCATTGCAGAAGGTTCTGTTGTTAATCCTTAACAGCATTGACCTAGACCTTACTGAAGGAGAAGGAACCTTTTCCAGGAAAGGAAGACCCGTTGATTGAGACTGTTGCAGCAACTGATCAGAATAGTGTGGAGATGTTGGCACCTTTCCACTCCCCCTCCCTCACTACAGAACCCTGATCCACTGGGTTGGGTGGACTTTAAATCGGCCCCTAATGGTTTCTGCTCTGTGTCTCGCTTAAGAACCAGAGTTAACTGCTGAGGTGTGGCTTCCTTTGGCTTTTGTTTTCCTTTGGTATTACTGAAACAGTCAGTGTTGATGCGGGAGAATAATTTTAGGAAACAAAATGTAGAGCAGATTGATATTCACAATAACTTTATTTTTTAAATGCTTGAAATCAGGTACATTACAGGAATATCAGAAGAGAATGAAAAAACTAGATCAACAGTACAAAGAGAGGATACGGAATGCAGGTAAGGCTCCTTTAAATGGAAATGAATCATCTTTAAGTGTTCGACCATTTGCTGATCATCAGTGTAAGTTAGCCCTAAGAGCTGTTCTCCAAATTGTATCCCAGATATTCTGTCTGGGAGAGTTTTGCAGAAGAGAGACTTCCAAGCTGCAGTTATGGAAAATGGTTTCATCTTTTGCTTCTGTTGCTTAAGAATGGCCCAGTAGTGTAGGGTGTCCAAGGAGGCTCCTTGCAGTTAGCTTGTTCTCCTTGGCACCCCAAGAGTAGTCTTGCACCCTCTTGCTCATGTCTGCATGGCTGGTCTGAGGTACAGTCAGAAGTGCTGATGAGGAAAAGGATTGTAGGTTGTTTTCGTCCCGTTTTAAGTTTGTTTCTTTTGGAATTCTGTGCCAGGACTGGGGAGAGTCCTCTTGTTGTCCCCCGCCCCCGTATTGTTTTTATAAGAATTTAGAGAAAAGGCACACTTTTGTTTAGTTGTATACAGTAAATGTATTCAGTTAACAAAAATTAATTGAACACCTGCTACATCTAAGCACCGTGATGAATATACAGTCATGTAACACACTGCCTTGACTTTAGGAAACTTGCTGTTTCATCGACAAGATACCACATGTGTAAAGCTAAGGAACGCTTTGAGTTAACCATGCAGAAAGTAAGATGTGACAGCTGTTTAAAGTGTGTAAACATGGATTCCTCAGATTACAGGGAATCTTGTGTATGTGTTGAATTTTTAAAGCTCATCGTCAGCCAGCAGTTTGGGTGCCAGCAGAGTCCTTGTTCCTGCGATGGTAGAAGTAATGATGGGTTTTAAAATGAGGGCTGGGTGCCACTCCTCATGCTGCTGTCGTCTTTCATTCTGGTCCAGTGACTCTCCAACCCTTCATTCTATCTCCTCAGTGAGAAGCTGCCCAGTGTATACCAACAGATAGAAAAGGGGCTGAAGTGTGTGTGGGCACTGCGAAAGTGGAACCCCGGCTGTTAACCCTCTGCCTGTCCGCCTCCTACCTCTCCCTGCTGTACCCCATTCTACTCAGTTCCTGAAGCACTTCCTTGAGATGTCTTGAAAATCCTCAACTGGCTGCTCTTCCTAGACTTCCCCTTTTGCAGATAAAGGAGATGGCATTTGTGGAAGGAGGTGGTCTTATGTTCATTCCTGCCTCCTCACTTTAGATCTGATCTTTTAAGTAGAATATTTGCTCTTGAAACCTCAATTTCCCCATCTGTAAAGGGGAATATTAATACCTCATGGAATTGGCATAAGATGGAAATAAGGAAAGAAAATGGCTGTGAGTCATATTTCTGAAGTTAGAACAGCAGAATGAGTATAGAGTTGTTTTTCTTCATTCTGCTTAAACTCTCACAATCCTGTCCTCGTGTGTTCTTTCTTTTTTTTTTTTTGAGATGGAATCTGTCTCTGTCTCCCAGGCTGGAGAGCAGTTGTGCTATCTCAGCTCACTGCAACCCCTTCCTCCCAGGTTCAAGCAATTCTCCTGTCTCAGCCTCCTGATTAGCTGGGATTACAGGCACCTGCCACCACACCTGGCTAATTTTGTATTTTAGCAAAGACGGGGTTTCACCATGTTGGCCAGGCTGGTCTTGAACTCCTGACCTCAGGTGATCTGCCTGGCTCACTTCAGCCTCCCAAAGTGCTGGTATTACAGGTGTGAGCCAGCATGCCTGGCCCTCCTGTGTTCTTTCACATTTCTCTCCCCTAGATAAAAATGTAGAAGAGCTCCTAAATCAGTCACGACTTGAGCTTTAAAAAGTACATTCTGCAGAGATGAGCCACCTGCTTTAGTGGTGTCTGGCTGCTTTAACTAAAACAACCGGCACCTCTAAGTGCTAATTGTCATTTCGGCTTGTTGGTGCAAGGCATGATTTCTTGGACTGGCACAGGAGTCCAGCTCTCTGGCCTACTTGTGCATGGTACAGGTCTGAAGCTGTTACAGGAATGATCACATTGGGTTGGGTGTGCCTGGGTCCCTATGCCCAGCAATTCCCAGTGCCAAAGTGGGTAGGACTTCTGGGGGCTAAAAAGATGATGAGTGGCTTGTCCCTTTCCTCAGTTGATTTTCTGTCAACAACTATTCATTGACATCTGGGCTCTTAATCTGGGGTTCGTGGAACTGTCAAAATTCTGTGCAGTTTGTGTGAATTTGTATATGTGCTTTTTTCTGGGGACGGGGTTCGTAGCATTTGCCAGGTTTGCCAGGGGGCCCTTGGTAGACTGAGAATAGCATCCCCATGAGTTATTGGTCCACTGAGAATCTTTGTGGACTGTATGCACAGCCCCCTGCTGCCCAGAAAAGAGTAGAAGCCATGGACCAATTTTGCTTCAAGTTGTGAGTTTGTAGACAGGTTTCTACTCTATTGTAAATCTAGGGGTGAGGAAAGCTGCTAGGTAACAGTTTCGAATCATCTGGTACATGGTAGGTGCTAACTTAGTTGTTGAGTGCTGTTAGATAAGGCATCTGAAGGGCATGATGAGTGAAGAGTCATCAGGAAAGGCCTCAGGAGTGGGCTGCATTCAGTCAAGAACTTGGAAATGTGAACAGGAAATCAGAGGGCATTGCAGGGGCAGATATCAGCGTGAGCAGAGCTTGGCGGCCTGACAGTGAAGCTCCAAGAGTGCCTGGAGCCTCTGTTCTGTGGATTCTCTGTGAAGGTCCTTCCTTACTACACATAGCCCTTCATATAGTGTTTTAAAACAGAGGTCTTGGCTGGACACGTTGGCTCACGCCTGTAATCCCAGAACTCTGGGAGGCTGAGGCAGGCAGATCACCCGAGGTCAGGAGTTCGAGACCAGCTTGGTCAACATGGTGAAACCCTGTCTCTACTCAATTAGCCGGGCCTGGTAACATGCACCTGTAATCCCAGCTACTTGGGAGGCTGAGGCAGTAGAACTGCTGGAACCTGGGAGGCAGAGGTTGCTGTGAGCCGCAGTCATGCCACTGCACTCCAGCCTCGGTGACAGAGCGAGACTCTGTCTCAAAAAACCCAAAACCCAAAAAACCAGGGTTCTCCATCTCTCAGGCTGTGGACCACTGGGCTGCATCCCCCCCACCTGCTGTCTGCCCACTTAACCTGCCCCAGTTCGTGGGAGAATTGTCTTCTACCATACTGGTCTCTGGTGCTAAAAATGTTGGGAACCACTGCTTTAAAACATCATATCCACTCTGCTTTTGGAGTAATTGCGTTGTTTCTTTTTGACCCATCCAGCCTTTGTGGGGACCGTGGAGGGTGGACTGAGTGAAAGGAAGGATAACTTTATTTTGCCAGGGTAGTTTGATTTCTGCTGCTCATTTTTTGCCCTCAGGCAGAACTGCCACAGGGCCACTTTTTTTTTTTTTTTTTGAGACCAAGTTTCATTCTGTCATCCAGGCTGGAGTACAGTGGCACAATCTCGGCTCACTGCAACCTCTGCCTCTCAGGTTCAAGTGAGTCTCCTGCCTGCCTCAGCCTCTTGAGTAGTTGAGATTACAGGCGAATGCCACCATGCCCGGCTGATTTTTGTATTTTTAGTAGAGATAGGGTTTTGCCATGTTGGCAGGCTGGCAGGGCCACATTTTAACTACACTTGAGTACTTCCTGCATCCTTTCCCTTCGTGTATATCAACGTTTCACTGATGAAAACATTTGCTCTGTGTAACATGCTTTCAGAAAACAATTACTGCTTCTAAATGAATGCTAACATTGCTGTCTGGAAAGGTGGCACAGCCTAGCAAATCTAATTGCACTTTTTATCTCTTGCAGAACTCTTCCTCCAGCTAGAAGTAAGTACCACGGATCTTCTGGGTTTGCAGGCTCTTTCTGAGACTGGAATCTTGCTGTCCTGATCTGGTGGCCTTTCCTTTTATCACCAAGTAGATAGTTTGGAAGCCTTCACCACTGTTCAGTTTGACTAAAGGACATTTGGTCTCGGTTCAGACATCCTGTCTGTTCACTTGTTGCGCAGCCTCTGCTTATCACAGGGGAATAAGGAGGACTCACCCCTCATTGCTTATTGACTTTTTTTGTTTTTTTTGAGAAGGAGTTTCGCTCTATTGCCCAGGCTGGAGTGCAGTGGCGTGGTCTTGGCTCATCACAACCTCCACCTCCCCGGTGCGATTCTCCTGCCTCAGCTTCCCGAGTAGCTAGGATTACAGGTGCCTGCCACTACACCTGGCTGATTTTTTTTTTGTATTTTTAGTAGAAACAGGGTTTCACCATGTTGGCCAAGCTGGTCTCAAACTCGTAATCCACCTGCCTCAGCCTCCGTGCTGGGATTACAGATGGGAGCCACTGCGCCTGGCTTGCTTATTGACTTTTATCCCGCATTAAAGCTGTTTGGAAGTCTCTAAGTTATAATGGCCTAATAGTTTGATATTGGTCCTTGAAGCAGTTCAGACTCTGAATTGGCTCAACAGTTCTGTTTTACAGCTGCAACTCTCTGGGCCAGTTTAAAAAAAGATGAATTTCTAATTTCTAATTTTTCCTTTCATTCCATGGACATCTGAGTGCTGGTTCTGTGTCAGATTCTGTGCTGTGATACAGACATGAGGGCCTGAATCCTGGATGATGTACTGCTCCCAGGGTGGCTAGCTTGTGTGTGAGGGTTGCTTTTTGAGAAAGTCATGGTTTTCAGTGTCACATTGTTGGAACCTACTTTCCTTAGATCAGTTTGGTGCCCGTAGTCACTCAGCCTGAAGGATACTCAAGTGAGGTACACACATCCTTAGCCCGCTGTAAGCCCAGATGTTGTCACTCACTGCAGTGGCGAGATTTGAAAAGTGGAGGCATATACAACTTTTGTCTTAGTATAGTACCAATATTTGTGTACTTTGGGGTTCAGGCACTTACTAAATGATGTTCCATTCTTTCTTCTTGCTGTATCAAAAATAATAGTAACTTAACGCCATCTTGCCTCAGTATTTTTTAATTATTTTCTGAATATACACACATTTATCTAAAATCTCCTGTTTCCCTTTGAAGCTGTAACTTTATAAGCGATTATTTATCTTTGAGAAGATAAACACATTGACAAATGTGTTTTAGTATAAAATACCAGATGTGCGAGAGAGAAATATATCTGAGTAGCAAGTGAAGTATGCTCAAAAATCAGCAAAAGTCACATGGGTCTGATTTTATGCGTTCATTGGAAAGCTTGCTCTCAGACCTTGTTACTGCAAGTGTGTGTGAGAGTGAAACTGTATTTGTCATGTTTCTAGCAAAGGTGTTTTCTTTGCTGTTGAGGACAGGGCTAGACCTGGAGTTGGAGCCCCTGGCTCCCAGGGCCATGTACTCCCAGCCTGTGTTTCTCTTTTACTTAGACTGAACAAGTGGAACGAAATTACATTAAAGAAAAGAAGGCTGCAGTGAAAGAATTTGAAGACAAGAAGGTTGAGCTGAAAGAGAACCTGATTGCTGAGCTAGAAGAAAAGAAGAAAATGATTGAAAATGAAAAGCTGACAATGGAACTGACTGGAGGTAGGAAAGCCCTGTGGGGTGGGATTCTGGGGCCCCTGAGTGGGGCTGTGAAGGGCTGTTCCAGTTACTTTTGTCTTACCTGTCAAGAGTAGAGCAAGGTGAAGAGTGGGTTTTGACCTCATAGATAGAGTTCCACCTCCCCCTTCTACTGGCTGTGTGACCTTAGTCAGGCTGCTTAACTTCTCTGAGTCTGTTTCCTCCTTTATGAAATGGGGCTGATCATACCCTCTCACAGGATTGTGGTTACACCTATGAGTGCCTAGTACAGTGTCCTGTGCATAACAGGTGTTCAATAGTTGATAGACTTTTAATAGTAATTGCAAGCTCTGACTTATGCTCTACTTAATTTCTGGGTCAGCTGCCATTTATATCTTGGTTGTGTTCCCAAATTGTTTACCCAAGTCCATCTGTGGTGATGGGAATCCCTCGACTTTGTTTTTTTCCAGTCTGCTTTAATTACAGAAGAGGTATTGTCTTCCTTTGACCTAGATGTAAGAACAAAGGCTTTTGGCTATATCCTCTGTGCCATTAGATCTCTTCTGCCAGGTGTTACTGTGAACATTTCAGAAAGACTTGGTACAGTTCCAACAGGATAGCTAAACTTAACTATTTTCCCATAAAGGTAGGAAAGTTACATGAGAGTCAGAACCAATCCCTTTCTAACTTTCTAGGATTTAGTAATCCACATATGGGAACTCAGCAGGTTGTAGGCAGGTTTTAGGGAGAAACAATATGGGCCGACTCTTTCGTTGCCGCATGTAGACTGATGATTCCTTGAAGGATACAGGGAATTGGCTTGAACTAGCTATTTTGGAACTTGGCAAATACTGCAAAGCAAGTCAGTGGTGAGTTTGTTACTTGGATATGGAGGTGGCGTGCCTCTCTGTACATCCCAGAATTAATTAATTAATTAATTTTTGAGATGGAGTCTCACTCTTGTTGCCCAGGCTGGAGTGCAATGGTGTGATCTCTGCTCACCACAACCTCCACCTCCCAGGCTCAGGCGATTCTCCTGCCTCAGCCTCCTGAGTAGCTGGGATTACAGGCATGTGCCACCACACCCGGCTAATTTTTGTATATATTTTTTTTTTTTTTAGTAGAGATGGGGTTTCTCCTTGTTGGTCAAGTTGGTCTCGAACTCTCGACCTCAGGTGATCTGCCTGCCTCGGCCTCCCAAAGTGCTGGGACTACAGGTGTGAGCCACTGCGCCTAGCCACATCCCAAGTTTAACTCTTACAATTATATTAGGAAAGTGCTGGGGCTCTGGTGAGTCTGATTTTAGCAGGGTTCCGTAGGAAATGCATGCAGTGTTTTTGTGGAAGTTTTCAGGGCTGACTTTGAAATTAAAAGTAACCAGTTAAAATCTTTGTTCCCCTCTGTATATTTCTGGTGCTGTGAACCAGCTTCGCCTTCTGATTGACACAGACTTCTTGCTCTAATCCTCATGATACACTGAAGAGAATGTGGTTGTGCCTGAGGTGGGGTCTGACTTGAAAATAGCTTCCTCATAGAAAGACTTGGCAAGAGAAGTGAGCTCCTTGAAGGCCTCTGAAAGCAGCTCAGAAATATTTTTTTGTGAGAATGGATGAAAAACAGCAGCTTCAGGCAGCATAGTCTTGTTCTTGTGGAAGTGCTTATTTAATTAGACCGATAGCACCATGGTACCTTGTCTGGTACCAGTCTCTGTCTGCCAGCTTTTGGACCCGAACACCATTTTCTTTGATAGCAGCTGTAACTGGCATTGATGCTTCATTGCTCTCTGCTAGAGCCACCAGATGTTTGGGAGCCTTCATTAGGCTAGTGGGAAATATTATCTGTTTATAGCTGCTTCCTTCCCATCTGTGGGGAAGGGTATCATTACCTTACCTGTGATTTGGCGTCCTAATTATTGATAAGCAGTAGACATTGTTTGGCCAGGCAGTTTTACAGCCAGACTCTTAACTGGGACAGGAGGCATCCTCAGTGACTGGGACTGAGCTTGACAGAGTAGGAAAGACAAATAAATGCAGGGAAATCATTTGTAATGCAATAAAATAGATTACATAAGTGTTACAAGCTAGCCATGGGCATTAAAAGTACGATGTCCTTCCTCAAGCCATTTGGTACCCTTGGTATGGAAAACACTGCCAAGGTAATGATGGAGTGTTGGAAGACAAGGCACTAGAGCTAGAAGGGTAATTAGCATTTCCACAGATGGTGCGGCTATGGTGTTGAATTAAAGGCTTGATTTCATTCCTCTAATTGAGTGACTTATTTCACCTTTGTGGATTAACGCCCATTATCAGTGTTGCCCAGCTCTGTCCTGAAAATATATTTTCTAAAGTCTCCTTTTTTGGTCCAACATGAACATGTCTTGAAAAGCAAAGTAGGATAAGAGGATGATGAGAAGCTTCAGCCAAATAACCGACTGGAATTGGGTGTATTTAGTGACCTGCTCCCACCATGACTTAAAGCGTTTACAAACCTCCATAGGAATTGGCAGGATGTTGTGTTCACCACCCAAACCTCTTGTGGAAAACTTAGGAAATCTGGGTTGTTGAGGCAGAAATGTATGATTGTACATAGAGAAGCTAGGATGAATTACAGATCAGTGCGTCCCAACTTTAATGTGTATTTAGGTCATTGGTCTAAATAATGTATATTTAGAGGCTTTGGAGTGGAGGCTGAGATCCTGCATTTCTAACCACCTTCCAGGGGCCGCTGATCCTGCTGGCTGGACCACACTTCAGTGGTGAAGTTATAGATACAGTTGCCTGAGGGTGAGCTTTCTCTGAAGTGGAGGCCAAGATTACAAGTAATCCAAGTATTCAATGAGAAGTTAATGAGCTTTAAAATGTGGGAGCTTTACCATTTTTAATGTGTTTTTCTTTCTCTCATTCTTCTCTCCTTTCTTCCTGTAGCTCACTCCCTGCTCCTTCCTTTTCTTTTATAAGTTCTTGGTCACCATGGGCATCTTCCAATCCTTAGGCCCCTGTGGAAGCTGCTTATGACCTTAGTAAAGAATGTGAATTTCCTTTAAAAGATGGTGGCTTCATAGCTAGTACCATGAGTCATTACAATGTCAAGATAAAACTCTATTTCCCAAGCACTTACGCTGAACCAAGCATTACATACAAATGTTAGAGCCAATTTTGCAGGCTGATGGACCTGGGCTGCATCCTGGCACTGTCACAAATTTAATTCTGAGGTGATGTGGGGTTTTCTCATTTGGCAAGGGGATGATAGAATCCGTTGCAGAGGGTTGATGTGACGATAAGATGACATAATGCTGGCCGGGCACGGTGGCTCACGCCTGTAATCCCAGCACTTTGGGAGGCCGAGGCGGGTGGATCACGAGGTCAAGAGATTGAGACCATCCTGGTCAATACGGTGAAACCCCGTCTCCACTAATACAAAAAAAATTAGCTGGGCATGGTGGCGCGTGCCTGTAGTCCCAGCTACTCAGGAGGCTGAGGCAGGAGAATTGCCTGAACCCAGGAGGCAGAGGTTGCGGTGAGCCGAGATCGCGCCATTGCACTCCAGCCTGGGTAACAAGAGTTAAACTCCGTCTAAAAAAAAAAAAAAAAAAAAGATGACATAATGCCTATAAGTTGCTTCAAAGAGTAGCTGGTTCACAGTGTGAACTCTCAGGGATTGGGAAGTTGTAACCTCACTGACTTCCTGCCACTCCCTTTGGCCTGGGGGATATCGCTTCTGATTTTACAAATGGCAAAGGTGGCTCAGAGAAGTGGAGCCATTGGCTCAAAGTCCCTCAGTGAGATAGTGGTTAAGCCAGTGTGTGTCTGCCTTCAAGCATTTTCTCTTCACCGCCATTACTACTGACTCTGCAAATACCATAGACACATGTGGTAGCACTAAGTAACTCACAAAATGAGGCTAATGGATAAAGTCTGTGTCTTCTAGGAGGTTGTTTTCTGGTAGTTAGAAAGCTAACACAGCTTCCTTGGCTTCCCCAAGGTAATGTGGTGTTGAGATGGAGGGCCCCTAAATAAAGGTAACAATTCGACAGGCTCACTTTTTACTCATTTATTTATTTAAAGACAGGGTCTCACTCTAGTCGCTCAGGCTGGAGTGCAGTGGTGCCATCACAGCTCACTGCAGCTCACCTGCCCGGGCTCAAATGATTCTCCCACCTCAGCCTCCGGAATAGCTGGGACCACAGGCATGTGCCACCTTGCCTGGCTCATTTTTGTATTTTTTGTAGAGGCGGGGTTTCGCCATGTTGCCCAGGCTGGTCTTGAATTCCTAGGCTCAAGTGATCTACCCACCTTGGTCTCCCAAAGGAGATTATAGGCGTGAGCTACCACGTCTGGCTTTTTTACTCATTTTAAAACCCTAAGATATATGTGGTTGTACTACTATAGGAGCAGTAAGTTTCACACATATGCAATAGATGCTAATGAGTAGCTACTTGTGTGTCAAGACAAGGGGAAGAGACCCCACACAGGTATCTGGGGAAGGAGAATGGAAGCAGTGACCTGGAGTTTGGGTGGACTGGGCTTGTCCTCAGGATGTTCTTTCCTGCTGCTGACATGGAATCAGGTTTTTTAATGTGCTTGAGGGTGCAGAAAGGAGGGCTCGATTGGCTCATTGTTTATTGCCCTCTTTTAATAATGGGCACCTTTGGCTTTAAGAAGATTGGTCCCTTTATTCCTACTCTGATTTGGCCTCCAAAGACCTAACATTGATTCTTTTTTTTTTTTTTTTTTTTTTGAGACGGAGTCGAGCCCTGTCACCCAGGCTGTAGTGCTGTGGTGTGGTCTCAGCTCACTGCCACACTGCAACCTCTGCCTCCTAGGTTCAAGCGATTCTCCTGCCACAGCCTCCCAATTAGCTGAGACTACAGGCACATATCACCGCACCTGGCTAATTTTGGTACTTTTAGTAGAGGCGGAGTTTTACCATGTTGGCTACGCTGGTCTGGAACTCCTGACCTCAGGTGATCTGCCCGCCTCAGCCTCCCAAAGTGCTGGGATTACAGATGTGAGCTACTGCGCCCAGCCCTAACATTCATTCTTATTCCCCTCCCTGACAATCCGTAGGCACTCTTCTGTTACTACTGCAGCATTAATTTGTGTCAACACTGATGGTGCCCTCCATCCTGCTAGAGAAGGGTGTGGGGCATGCTAGGATTGTTCTGGGCCTCTAGTCTAGCCCCATGGATTCCTGTCCTGGTTTGGAGGTAGTTGCCAGTCTGCTACAGTGTTTACTCTGCAGTGGCTTTTCTTTCTGCCACTTAGATCCCATTTCTTTTTTAAGAAAATTTCCTTTTTAAATTTAAAATAAACTTAATTTTTTGAGACAGGGTCTTGCTCTGTCACCCAGGTTGGTATGCAGTGGCACCATCTCAGCTCACTGCAACCTTTGCCTCCTGTGTGCAAGTGATCCTCCCAACTCAGCCTCCCAAGTAGCTGGGACTATAGGCATGTGCCACCTAGTCCAGCTAGGTTTTCATATTTTTGTGTGGAGATGAGGTTTTGCTCTGTTGCCCAGGCTGGTCTTGAACTCTTGGGCTCAAGCGATCCACCTTCCTTGGCCTCCCAAAGTGCTGGGATTATAGGTGTCAGCTACTGCACCCAGTCTTATATCCCATTTTTAAAGGATGCCCCTTCTAATCACTGTGATTAATATTTTTTCCATGAGATAAATATGAGCTTGTTTTAATAGTTAAAGTATGTTAAATTGGAGCTTTTGCTGCAGTTGTACACTGTAGGCAGGTAAGGCTGTTGGAATGAATGAACAGGCCTAGAGAAGTGCAGAACAAAAGGCCAGCCAGTAAACTGGTAATTGTATGTAAATTGCAGTTAATTAATTTATCAGGATATCTCTCCATAGGGACTGTGCTCTAATGACTCTACCTAACCTTGTTTCAACCTGAGCTCCCATTTTTAAGATGTCGGAACCAGTGCTCCCAGTGGTGGGTGGGGTGTGCCTGCATTCATCAGGTTTCCTAGTGAGTAGAGCGGGAGGATTGGCACTATTAAAGGTCATATTGCAGGGTGGCTTGGAGAGGAGTTGCATGCCTAGTCTTGTTACTTGTTTGGTATTTTCTCTCACACTCTCCCGAGTCTGCTTTAAATACTAGATGTTTAATGATATAAATGGTTTCCCCACTGGAGCAAACCTGTGAAGAGACCTCTGGATCAGAGAGTTTCTAATTTCAGCCAGTTAGAGTTTTTCTGTGGTTGCTGCATGATAACTGAGAGGAAGACTGACTGACTCCCTGCTTAGGTGTCTTCTCCAGGGTTGTCACCCTCCAGGGTCTGAGCTTCAGTTCTGAAAGTTTGATTTTTGTCAGTGTAGCCAGATTGAGCGCAATTGGAACTTTTAGGGGCCAAACTCATAGGACACCAGTGGCAAAATTCAGGATGCCAGCTTGTTGCTTGCAGTGAGAAATAGAACTTCCAGGCACACTCAGACCAAGGTTGTCAGGCCCCATTCTTCTATGAAAAATCCACCTTAGAAGCCAACTAGGCATATCTGGCTGGCATTGGAGCAAGGTGACTTAAGTGGATACTCTTATTATGTCTGTTGGGGCTGTGATACATGTTGATCATGTCCTTAAATCCTGTCTTCCACCTGGGCCATTGGCCAGGACTGCTCCCTTCTGTCTCCTCTTTCCTAGGTGGAGATGGAGACATGCTGATAAGTTTTAGGGGCTTCTCCAGAGTCCCTTCCTTCTGCAGAGTAGTCTTTTGGATAAAATTAATCAGGTTGTTGCTGTGACCAGGCTAACAAAATAGATTGTTTTTCACCATTTCATAAGAATTTGATTATATTGTTTGGTTTGTAAGTGATAGTTACGATTTTCAGAGTTCATTGGCTGTGATTGGCCTTCACTTGGCTTTCATCCATCATGCATTGTCCACCTTCCCCACTCCCCAGTCTTGGCAGCCTGTGGAGCAGAGCGCGCTCAGCCATTCTCTTTGGTGGTCAGAACATTCCATCACGTTCACGGGCTATGTGCTTTTTCTTTGGTGCTTTCTTGGGCTGGGTGAACTCCCTTTACACTTTGTTTTCCAAATTAGGTGTCAGTGTTGCACAGCCTCACAGCTGACACCAGCTGCTTTCAGCTGTGTAACTTCTTTTCAGGTCTTTGTGCCTTGAGTTTTAAAAAGGATCTTTGTATAGGTTTTTCCTGCCTGAAAATATAATGACAAAAACTAGCATTGATAGCACTCCCGTTATGCCAGGCACTGTGCTAAGGCTTCACATGTATCATCATGTGTAACCCTCACAACACACAGTGGGGGAGGCATTATTGATGTTTCTATTCTCTAGACGAGGAAACTTGAGACATAGAGTGCTTACAAACCTGCCTTAGGTCACACAGCCGCTGCAGGGATTCAGACCCATGTTTGTGTGACACGAACTAACTGGAGAAGGGTGCCACCTCAGCATAGGGTAGGAGATTTCTTTTAGGGAGAAGCCTTTGCCACTTGTTTCTGGGGGAGGGTGTGTGTGTGTGTGTTTATACTTCTAAGTACACTTTTATGAATATTCATTAATTAGGTCTTTGGCTGTTATTTTACCTCTGTTCCATTCATAGGAAACACATTTTAATACTGCCCATTTCTCTTAAGAGCAACATGCAGAAGCCTTTTTTTTTTTTTTTTGAATTTCTGTAGCACATGTATGACATGCTGTAAGATCCTGCACACTGCTTGGTAGAATTCCCTGGAGCTGCTCTGCTGATCGTATGCATAATCATGAATTAACTTCATCCCATGATCAAGCTCGACCTTATCTAACCGTTCTGCTCAAAACATTATGCACCCCTACTGTGTCAGAGTATTGCTAGGTGTTGGGATAGAATTCAGACATCCAAAGGGGGTAGATAATGACCTATACAGAGTGGCACTTGGTCCACTTGAGGTTTGTGTAGATGCTCTGGTTACTTGGCAGATGGAATGAGTCTCTGCCTTTGAAAGCTGTCACAGAAAGGAGAATATTGAACTGACTCACAAAGGGTGTTACGTAGGTGTTATGTAGGCAGAAAAGAGGAGGCTAGGCAGAGGACAGCCTTACAAAGGCTTGAAGGTATAAAGTCTGGTGCCCTTGGGTAACAGGAAGAGCTAAAGGCTTGCATACAGGGTAAGTGTGCATGAAGGAGAAGGGAGGAAGACCAGAAATAAGGTCTGGCTTTTATCCTGTAATTAGAGAGTGGTGAACCATTGAAATAATCAGAAGATGGTTGGGTGTGGTGACTCATGCCTGTAATCCCAGCACTTTGGGAGGCCAAGGAGGGCGGATCACTTGAGGTCAGGAGTTCAAGAACAGCCTGTTCAACATGGTGAAACCTCATCTCTACTAAAAATACAAAAAATTAGCCAGGCGTGGTGGTGCATGCCTGTAGTCCCAGCTACTTGGGAGGCTGAGGCGTGAGGACTTGTTTGAACCTGGGAGGCGGAGGTTGCAGTGAATGAAGATTGTGCCACTGCACTCCAGCCTGGGTGACAGAGTGAGGCTCTGTTTCAAAAAAAAGAAAAGAAAAGAAATATTTAGTAACAAGAGTGATAAGCAAAACAATCTAATTTGTGTCTCAGGAAGATCTTTTGAGGGAAGGGAGGATGGACAGGACATGGGAGAGACCACTGAAGGTCATGGAGGTAGGCCAGTGAAAGGATGAAGGGACAGAGTTGAGTCAGAACTGACATTAGTTGGTGAACTTCATGGCTGGGTGAAGGAAGACAAGTCACAGATGACGGATTTGTTCTAGGATGGAAGCGTAAATAGATCTGATGCCCCTGAAGAGACAAGGGAAAACAGGCAGCTGTGGGAGGGGAAACGAGGAATACTGAGTTTGTGTGGGGCATGGAGAATGTGTGATGTCAGATACCTGTTGCCATATAGAGGGGTGTGTGGAGCTGAAATTGGTGATTGCAGATTGGTTGGGATACAGTCCGAAAGAAACTAAGTGGACCCCAAAGATCACCAGTATTCAGGGAGCAGGAAAGCAAAAAGGACCCCAAGGAGGCACGTTCACTTCCTTGTGCACCATGGCTTGGGAGGAGTGATTTTAAGGCGTCGGAAGTCAGCAGTAGTGGGAGACCACAGAGAGGAGTGAAGAAGAAGGGAAAGAGGCTCTTATCATGAGCCCTTATTGTGTCATTTTGATAGTCAAGTAGCTACAAAAGGTTATAAAAGGAAAAAAGGGACTGGGCACCGGTGGCTCACACCTGTAAACCTAGCACTTTGGGAGGCCAAGGTGGGTGGATCACGAGGTCAGGAGATCGAGACCATCCTGGCTAACCCAGTGAAACCCTGTTTCTACTAAAAATACAAAAAATTAGCCGGGCGTGCTGGCGCACTCCTGTAGTCCCACCTACTCGAGAGGCTGAGGTAGGAGAATCGTTTGAACCCAGTAGGTGGAGGTTGCAGTGAGCTGAGATCCTGCCACTGCACTCCAGCCTGGGTGACAGAGTGAGACTCCGTCTCCAAAAAAAAAAAGTCTGAGTCTGTAAATGAAGACTTCGTCTAGAAATGTTGGCACTGAGGCCAGTGGCCTCTAAAAGAGCCTTTCATACCAGTGGGCTTCGGCACACCCACCCTCTGTGGGAATTGCAGAAATTAGTCAGCTGAGATGACCATCAGTTTCCTTCCTATCCCAAGAGCCTGTGACTCTGGGCTTCTTAATTTGAAGGAGGGGAATACCCCTAGGTTTTGACGGTGCTGGAGAGATGCCTGCAGTGGCTGTAATGCTTGACTGTAGGGCTGCATTTCTGAGAGGGGCGTGTATGTAGGGCAGTTGGTCTCAATCTTAAAAGCATAAACACTTTCTGAAATCTAATGGGGTATCTGGTTACGGCCATGTGTAGAACAAGCATCCTCTATAAAACAGTTCTGATTGGGTGGCTGGGGGGCAGATATTCTTACACTGTAGAAATTCTTATTGACTTCAAGTGGGAGTTGGATAGATTTACTCATTTCATTCTTGCCACAGATTCTATGGAGGTGAAACCTATCATGACCAGAAAGTTGCGGAGGCGACCAAATGATCCCGTCCCCATCCCAGACAAGAGGAGGAAACCTGCTCCAGATATCCCTTTACGTCAAGTTGTGATCGCTTTTCTTAAGACTCCATTCGATAGGATATACATGGTCATTGTCCTACAGAAAATAGTCATATTTAATTGGAAAGCAGATGTGAAATATTTGTCCATAGGTTAAGGGTTGCTCATTTTATCATGGGAGTCCTCATTTGCTACTGCTTTTGGTGGGAGAGATTTATAGAGAGTCGTGATTTGGAAAGGTGCTTTGCATGTGAAGTTCAGCTTGGTTTTATTTATTTTTTATTTTTAAAATTTTTTATTGTACTTTAGGTTCTAGGGTACATGTGCAGATCATGCAGGATTGTTGTATAAGTACACACATGGCTATGTGGTTTTCAGCTTGGTTTTAACACTAACATCAAAATTCAGGGGCATCTGAAAACTTGATGTGCCTTAATTTTTTCACCTGTAATTTTCCACCTTCCAACTGTAAAATGAAGACAATAATATCTACCTTTATGTACCTCTGTTACCTGTGTCCCTAATATAGTGGATTGCAAACTGTTTTTAAATGAAAGCAAATGAGATGTCAGTCAGACATAAAGCCGCCCTTTAATCATAAAAATGGTAACAGAAACAGGAGAGATGAAATGTTTCTGTTCCTTTCAAGGAGATAGTAAATAGCTGTCTGCCCAAAATGGTGTAGTCATTTGCGTGCCACCAGGAAAGGGCATAACTTCAGGCTGCCTCCCTTTCACAACAGGATTTAAGTTGCTGAGGGAAGATTAACCTTATCTTGGATGTGTGTGTGGAAGTCTTTAGATCTTTGGAACAAAAGCGCTTTATTCATTCACGATGAAATTCTTATTTTACTGTTTCCTGTGCTCTGTTGTTGTAGGTGCCTAATGAAACTCATTCCACCTTCTCATCCTAACAGTGGGGGATGTGAATTCCTTTCTGTACTGAACTACTGTGACATTTAGTAGGAGAATCATAAATTTCTAAGAAGCAAACTGTTACTGTAAAAACATAATTTAACAAAATCACACTTTGTAAATTCTAAAATACTGGTACCATTTTGTTGATTACTCTTTGCTTGGAAACTGTACTTTTCAGACATAGTCCTTTAACTCTCAACACCCCAGCTAAACTATTTGTTAACAGATGAACAGATCATGGAGGATCTGAGAACATTAAATAAGGTACAGTTTGACTTTTTGATTTTTTTGAAAAATCAGGCTTACATGGTTTTCTGCTTTCCTTTGTTAACATGTTACTTGTTAAATCATTATGCCTTTGACACCTGAAGTTGAATCTGAAATGATTTTCTAAGATTTTTTGTTGTTGTTCTTCCTACAGCTTAAGTCACCCAAGAGACCAGGTAAGTGCATGATGTATTGGCATTTGTGCAATCTTTTTATCATGTTATTGGAAAATCATGTGAATACCTGTCAGGGAATTGTTGTAGTTTTCAAAAATGAAATGTTCATCATTTGCCTAAGAGTAGTCATCACGAAAACTGAAGGGGACCTTAACTGCAACCATCCCTGATTTCTTTTTTTTTTCCTCTTTTTTTTTTTAACTCCTGCTTTGTTATTTTTATTTTTTTCCTTAGGATTTATTATAAAAGAGACATTTGATTGGCTGGTAAAGGTTTCCTTCTGTTTAGACATCAGGCAAAAGACTTAAGTACACATCCATTTTTGAAAATGAAACCAGAAGGGTTTTTAAGTATTACTGGCTTTCTAAAGTCAAGTCCTGGGTAGGTCTGTTCCAGTGGCTTTTCATGGCCTGACTCTGGTAAGGCATTCGAAGGCCGCTCTGACTCACAGTTCATAGAAGAGACCAACCAGCTCAGTGTTCATGGTTGTTCTTTCCAGAACAGCACTTGAGATAATCAGTGCTAGTTGCAAACTAGAATTCTGAATTGGTGACATCTTTTTTTTTTGTTTAAAGCACTGTGATTACTCACACATTCCTCTACTCACTGAGTCTTGTGGAAGAAAATCAATTTTTGTAGATAATATCTTCCTGGGGGCCACTGCGGTCCACAGAGATGTCCTGAACTTCTGAGGCACAATGGGGAGAGCGGGGGAGGGTTGTGTGAATGTGTAAATTTAGTAGTTCTTGAAATGATTTTTTTTTTTTTGCAATGGAGTGTCGCTTTGTCACCAGGCTGGACTGCAGTGGTGCGATTTCGGCTCACTGCGGCCTCCACCTTCTGGGTTCAAGCGATTCTCTTGCCTCAGCCTCCTAAGTAGCTGGGACTATAGGCGCATGCCATCATGTCTGGCTAATTTTTGTATTTTTAGTGTAGACAGGGTTTTACCATGTTGGCCAGGCTGGTCTCAAACTCCTGACCTTAGGTGATCCACTTGACTTAGCCTTCCAAAGTGCTGGGATTACAGGCTTGCACCACCATGCCTGGGTGAAATGATTCAATTTTTAAGAGCCTTTCATAATACTTGCCCTTTAGGGCTTATGATCACCAGGGTATTAGTCCTACTCTAAGTGACCTTATGTATTTGCACATTTGACCTTAATCTTCCTGAACCCCAGGTGTCTCTTCCCTTTGATGAGGTTAATCTGTGTCTTGCCTCCTTCCCAGGGTTGCTTTGATGATCAAGTTTAGGTGAAATACACAAGAATTTTGTTGAATTCTCATACATTAGCACTGTAAGGGCTCAATGATGATTATTACTACATTCTGATAGTGTTTCAATTAAAGCATGTTAACTGGTGGACTCATGTGTTTGTTACATTCTTAGTCACATAAGTATGGGTTTCCTCCAGCATCTCCATCCTCTCCTGAGCACTTGCCTACAACACCCTCGGAATCTCCAGCCCAAAGGTTTGAAGCTCGGATAGAAGATGGCAAACTGTACTATGATAAAAGATGGTATGTTATGGGAAAACCTGGACTAATAAGAGTTTCCAAAGAACCATTAAAAGAGGGCTGGGGCTATTGTGATTATTTCAGAGCATGGCTGCTGCTAAACTTATGTAGTACTAAAAGTAGAAACCATTAAAAAATGTATCAGCAGTCATTTAATCAATACTTCTGTTAGACCTTTGAAAGCAGCGTTTCCCAAAACCATGTTCTGCTCCCCTTCCTTCTCCATTCTGCTGTTTCTCTGCTAGAATTTGCAGGCTGATATCTTCTGTGATGCCTCTGCCAACTGGGGCTGGGGTGTATGTCCCCCTCTGAGCCCTCTTAACTCTGCCGTTGTGTGCCAAAGTTAATAGGTGCTCTTCAGATTAAAGGATTTTGTGGTCAAATCAGTTTGGGGATGATCCTGTTAATTAAGATAAATGGGTTTCTCCCTTGTAGCACCCTTTGGGTCCTGTGATATGCTAATGTACACTGAATTTCTAAGATGTTATTAGGTGTTTTTTTGATGCCACATACCCTTTTTTTAATACGTGATCCTGCTGCAGAAGTGGTCAAGGAAACTTGCTTGGGGGAACTGTATCCTAAAACATTCCTAGTTGTTTTTTTTTGAGTTGGAGTCTTGCTCTGTCAGCCAGGCTGGAGTGCAGTGACTTGATCTCTGCTCACTGCAACCTCCACCTCCCAGGTTCAAGCAATTCTTCTGCCTCAGCCTCCTGAGTAGCTGGGTTTATAAGGCACCTGAGTGCCTGGCTGATTTTTGTATTTTTAGTAGGGATGGGGTTTTGCCAGTTGGTCAGACTGGACTCAAACTCCTGACCTCACGTGATCTGCCTGCCTTAGCCTCCCAAAGTGCTAGGATTAGAGGCGTGAGCCACCATGCCCGGCTAAATTCCTAGTTTAGATTGAAGACTGCTTGAAATCTTCAGAGCAGCTAGCATTTTTCACTGGAAACGTAATGGCAAAACAATATGAAAGAACCTTAAAAGCTCATACTTTTATTTATTCAGCAAACATTTTTTTCTGTTCTGTATTAGGCATTTTGGTAGGTATGAAATGGATACTGCCATCATTTCTCAGGTCCTCTGATTCTGATATATTTCTCTTCTTTGTTCATATGCAGGCAGGCATACTCTATTCATTTTAAGTCATAGGTCACATGGTTTGCTTTGCCTTCCCGTTGATTATATTGAGAATGTTTTTCTGGGTTACTGTAAGGTGTCTGCAATTATTTATAATGGCTATATAATGATCCTTTGAGTTTTAATATTCAAAAGTTCCAAAATTTAGGGTAATGGGTTATTTTGAATTCTTAAAAAAAAACACCAGCATTGCGTTAGGTTGGTTACTTGATTAATATTGTACTTGTCAGAAATGCTTAGGGGTCTAGTCATGCCTGAAGTAAATCATTTCTACCTATGAGGTTGCATGAGTTAATTACCCAGTAGATACTGGAGGCTTGCTTTATCTCTAAGGCTGATCTTAATGACTTCTTCCCCTCTGATTTGGTTTTCTTTGGCATTCTTCAGGAAGGTCGCTTTGTGTTGTCTTATTATGTCTCAGAACACATCACCACTAGGTGGCAGGCTCTAACAGCTTACCACTGAGAAGGGCAAAATGAGATGAAAAATGTTTCTAATAATGAAAACCAAATAACCTTTAAAGATCAAGCCCACACATAAGAAGCGTCTTTGAAAATGATGAGATTTATCACTAACATTTTTACGGATCTGTGAGTCTTAAAGCCATGTGATATTTCCAACGATGTTCATTTTGTAACTATGTTGCTTTGAATCTTCCTCTTTCTAAGCTTAATCCTCAGACTTTATGAGACGTGTCTTGAGGGTGAAAATGCAGTAAAATAAAATTCTTGTTTTTTTTAAAGAAAGGATCCACAGTATCTGGTGTTTCCTAATGTAAACAGAATGGTCAGATTTGATGTGTTAGAACTCCTAAGTGTTTTGAAGGAATTTTCACCATCTTTCTTACATTAGCAGCAGAAATTTAGAAATGAATGTTACTGGACACGTTGAACTTTTTCAGTGAATCTGAAATTGTTTATTCTCTTGTTAAATATACTTTGAGAATGTTGCTTTCTTCTCTATTCCGTATACTTTTCAGTTTTGGCCGTGGCAGTCAGAGACGATAATGCAGTTGTTGAAGATGGGCCCCTCTCTTCCTCAGTGACAGTTGAAAAGTGTTCCTGGGAATCCTGGCTAAGGCTTTCACTGAAGAGCCAGCCTCTCCCATCTCCCCAGGCTCATGTTTGGCTTTTGTATCAATTTGGAGGTTTCCTTTTTCTTTCTTCGGCAGACTGGCCTGAGGCTGAGATGTCAGCTGCGTTGCTTTGTGCTCTTTCCAGGGGTGTGGAGTGTTTTGGTGCAGCGTATTTTTGGCAGAAGATGTCTTGCTGAGTTTTAAATGGCTTCAGCAAAACAAATGGGATTCAGGCTTCCCATCTTAGTGTGAATACTTGTCAAGCTTCCTTTCATTTTGAAAGATAAGGATCTTCCCTTTGCCTTGGTCTTACACTGCATTTAAGTCATTTTATATCCTGCTATAGTTTACCTCACATTTTGATTTGGACTAGTGACCTCTCTCAAAAAATACTGTGAAAAAGCAGCTGATATTTGAAAATAACTAACTGATGGTACCAGTGGGCTTCTTTTTTTCTCTCCTCATTTTAAATCTGGGGCTGCTACAGTGAATCAGAAATGAAGCCACCCACTTGCTCAAGTAGATTTCACCCTCCAGCCTTTGGTCGACACAAAAGACTAACTAAAACAGTGAATATTTACCAGGAAAATTGGGACTCCTTGAGGTTCTGTAACTGTAACATGGACTCACTTTTTGGGGAAATAAAGTGTTAATACCAGGATTCTCAGTAGGATACAAAATTAAATTAATTTTCCTCCCTCCTTGCCCCACTTTTGTGCCCACCTTCTTAAGAAATTGCTTTTTCAAAATAGTACAGTAGTGGTAATTTCTGGTTTTGTTAGGTTTAATAGTGAGGCACAAAGCTTTAAGAACTTAATTGTAGAGAGTCCCAGGTCAGAATTTCCATTAGTAACAAAGTAATAAAGTCAGTTTGACGTTTGGGGCTTATTCTTTGTTGCTATTTAAAGTATCTTTTGTCAGCAACTGAGTTGCAGCTTGTAAAACAGGTTAATTGGCCAAAAAATATATAATGCACATTGTTACTACCTTATTGATGTTGCTTCCTAGCACATTTTATATCTAAATATATTTTTAAATTCTCCCTCCAGCTTTGGTTTTTCTTTAGAAATTGAAAAGTAAATTTGTATGTTAAGGTTGTCACATACATTTTGGTTTCATCTTTAAAACTCCCCGTATGAACACTTTATTTTTTAGTTTTTTGAGACAGAATCTCACTGTCACCTAGGCTGGTGTGCAGTGGTGTGATCATAGCTCACTGGAGCCTTGATCTCTCTGGCTCAAGCGTTCTTCCCGCCTTAACCTCCTGAGTAGCTGGGACTACAGTCCTCCACTGCCGTGCCTGGCTAATATATATATTTTTTATTTTTAGTAGAAATGAGGTCTCACTATGTTGCTTAGGCTGTTCTTAAACTCCTGAGTTGAAGTGATCCTCCTGCCTCAACCTCCCAAAGTGCTGGGATTACAGGTGTGAGCCTTGAACACTTTGATATCTAAGGACTTATCTTTTTAGAGAATCCAAATACCATTTATTTAATAGATTTGCTATCTAGGGATAATGGTTCCCCAAGACATCATGTAGTGCATGAGAATCCCTTGAAGGTCTCAGAGACTATGGTTCAAGAGGGACCTGGGGATCAGTTGGTTTGGAAGTTGGCTGCTTTGGGAAGCATATTGGCCAGCTCTACTGTGGAGCAAATGGGGACCAATGATGGACATTCAGGGCACCACTGTTTGGTGATTCTAGAAGACGTGGATCTGAGAGGTGGCCATGTTCCCAAGTTCCAGACCACTTCTCGAGGTAATAGACCAGTTTGCATAATTTACTCCGGGTGTTCACTTTTAAGTCAGTTAAATGTGTTGGGTTTGGGTTCTAAGTACAACGAAGGAAAATACAGCGTATCTCATGAGAATTGTTGGAATAGCCTTCCAGAGTCAGCTGTTTTCTTTAACAGACCTTTGTGAGGATGTGATACACATGTAACATGTAGTTGTTATTTTTGGGTTTCTTTCTTTTGAGACAGAGTCTTGTTCTGTTACCCAGGTTGGAGTGCAGTGGCGTGATCTAAGCTCACTGCAGCCTCTGCCTCTTGGGTTCAAGCAATTCTTGTGCCTCAGCCTCCTAAGTAGCTGGGATTACAGGCGCACACCACCATACCGGGTAATTTTTGTATTTTTAGTAGAGATAGGGTTTTACCTTGTTGGTCTGGGTGGGCTTGAACTCCTGACCTCAAGTGATCTACCTGCCTTGACCTCCCAAAGTGCTGGCATTACAGGCAGGAGCCTCTGTGACCAACTGTAACAAATATATGTTTTATCATAAACACAGGAACATAGTGGACATAGTTTTTCTTCTTCTTCTTCTTCTTTTTTTGATAGGAATTTTGCTCTTGTTGCCTAGGCTGGAGTGCAATGGCACAATCTCGGCTCACTGCAACCTCCGCCTCCCGGATTCAAGTGATTCTCCTGCCTCAGCCTCCCGAGTAGAGTAGCTGGGATTACAGGCATGTGTCACCATGCTGAGCTAATTTTGTATTTTTAGTAGAGACAGGGTTTCACCATGTTAGTCAGGCTGGTCTCGAGCTCCTGACCTCAGGTGATCCACCCGCCTCGGCCTCCCAAAGTTCTGGGATTACAGGTGTGAGCCACCACGCCCGGCCTGTTTTTTTTTTACTTAGCAGTATATTGAGCATGTTTCCACACTCATAATATTCTGCACCACATCTGTGACCTTTCTTTATTAAAGTGTTTAGAAAGTTGTATCAGAATGACTTAAGGGTAGTTGCATTTTGTTTTGTGTCTTTATCTCTTTAATAACTTACAGTCTCTGTAGAATAACTGTGAGTATTCTGCCTCTGTATTTTTATTTTAACCATTACTCAAGACATTACTATTTATGTAGGAGAGCCAGCTCAGATGTGGGAGAGAAACCAGGGGAAGTGTTAGAGTGTTAGTATGAACTTAGCCTTTTCTCCTGCGTGTACAGTTCAGACCTTGTGATGGTACATGTTTAGCATAATGAAGGTCCCCTGATCCAGTTTACTAACTAATGTAGGGCCAAAAGCGACTTTAAAACTTGCATCTAAACCATTTTCGCTCTTCTAATTGAATTGAAATTGTTTGTTTTTTGTTTGTTTTGAGACAGGAGTCTTGCTGTGTCACTCAGGCTGGAGTGCAGTACTGTGATCTTGGCTCACTGCAGCCTCTGCCTCCCTGGGTCAAGCAGTTATTCTGCCTCATCCTCCCGAGTAGCTGGGATTACAGACGCTTGCCACTATGTCTGGCTAATTTTTGTATTTTTAGTAGAGATGGGGTTTCACCATGTTGGCCAGGCTGGTCTTGAACTCCTGACCGCAGGTGATCCACCTGCCTTGGCCTCCCAAAGTGCTGGGATTACAGGTGTGAGTCACTACGCCTGGACTGAAATGCTGTTTCTTTTAATAGTATTTTCTGAAAGTAAATTGACTTGGAAACGTGAGTTTTCAGTTGCTAAGTAGCAGGTTAAAGAGAAGTTAGACCCTAGACTGGAAAAAGTTCATTATGTGAGAGTGAAGTACATCCTTTACTGTGATGTCTTGACAGTAGTTATTTTGTTATAGCAGCGAAACAGAAATAATAAGCTATCATGCTTTGCTGGGAGATGTATTTTGGTGAATTTACATGAGTTTATGGGTCCGGTTAGCCAGATCTTTGCAGCCAAAATGAACCAAAGGTTATTAACCGACCTGGAGCTGGCCCAGACCGGGTCTGCTAGCCTTAGCTCTGCTGAGATTTCTAACTCTTATAATCCAGCAGTGGGCTTGTTCATCCTGTGGCAGCTGCTGTTGTCCCATTTGGGCTTTGGCCCCCCGGCAACTTCACTTTCATCCTTGGCCTTGTCCCTGAACTTGTAGAAATAAGAAGTGATCCTACACTACAGGTCAAGAGCAGATGCAGGAATTGAAAGAGGAGTGTGTGTCTTTAACTACTCTGTTCAAAGCAGCTTTCCCAACTGTCCAAGCCATGTTAGATACCCTTTAGTATACGTCACAATACTTGGAACTTTGTCTAAGTAGCATATATCAGGTGTGATTCTTATTATTTATTATTATTATTATTATTATTTTGGAGGTGGAGTCTCCCTCTGTCACCTGAGCTGGAGTGCAATGGCGCGATCTTGGCTCACTGCAACCTCTGCCTCCTGGGTTCATGCGATTCTCCTGCCTCAGCCTCCCAAGTAGCTGGGATTACAGGTGCCTGCCACCACACCCAGCTAATTTTTTTGTATTTTTAGTTGAGATGGGGTTTCACTATGTTGACCAGACTGGTCTTGAACTCCTGACCTTGTGATCCGCCTGCCTTGGCCTCCCAAAGTGCTGGGATTACAGGCATGAGCCACCTTGCCCAGCCTGTGGGATGATTTAATGTTCTTTATCCCCACGGATTTGAAGCTCTGTGATAGCAGGGGCCTTGTGACCTTTTTCACTTTCTGTCCTCAACCTCCAGCATAGTCAGTGGTACACCGTAAGTGCTTAATGAGTATTTTTGAATGAGTGATTAAAGGGTTAAAGTTAGTCTTCCTTCTTGTTGGTGACTTATTTGGACAAATAGAAAATAAGTAACAGTTGCTCAAGCCTATTTATTAGTTTTGTCTATCCAGCCTTCTTCAGTGTTCTGGGGTGGGGCCAGAAAGAGGGAACAGAGTTTTTATTTGAAAATTTTTAATTTACTTTTTGAACTGGGTCATATAGTCCAAATGAAAAGGAAAAATATGTAGTTTTCCAACCCTTTCCTCAGCCTCTCTTTTCTCCTCTGTAGAGGGACCAAGGAATACAAGCTTTGATCCAGAAGAAGATCAGGTGGTCCTTTAATCTAAGGATGGAAGCCTTTAAATTAAGCCCTTGGAAATCCAGGCTATTCCTCAATATAAAATATTAAGACTTCTTTAATGATAATTTTTGTTGTGATGCTGTTTTCCTTTTGTTTGGTTTTTACTTCCTCTCTCTATCCCTCCTTTTTTACAAATGTGTGTCTTGTTTTTGTCAGGTACCACAAGAGCCAGGCCATCTATCTGGAGTCAAAGGACAACCAGAAACTGAGCTGCGTGATCAGTTCTGTAGGAGCCAATGAGGTGGGAACCATACTCCCTCACCTTTAGAAAAGCAAAGTGTGCACTGTGAAGTGTCGATATGAAAACCTGAAGTGAAAGTGCCACCAAGGAAGTACAGTGGAGTCATGTTGTCTATGTAGGGTAGATTCTAAAGTCAGGCAGAAATTGCACATGGTCAGAATCATCCTTGAAAAGCCCTTACATTTGCTTGAGTACAATATATGCAGATTTGTCTATTCCATGGGGTATTTGTGAACTTCTTGCACAGCCACTGATTTGGGAACCACGGAGCTAGATTCCAGGAAAGAAAAAGGAAGTGTGTGTGGTGTCTATACATTCAGCTACTGCTTCTTTTTAAGGTAACCATCTACTGAGAATGGAGCTTGCCTGTGGAGCATATTCCCTCTTGGTTTTGTTTCTCTAGAACTTTCACACATACCAATAGATTTGTTTCTTGCTGTGAGGATTGAATGAGGTACCTGGCACAGGGTCTAGCACCCAGTAAGTGCTCACTAAATGAGTGTTGGCCTGAAACGACCCACTTGCCACTTGCCTGCTGTCTCTTCCAGCTGAGGTGTCCTGTCGTGCCTCTGAACAAGTTGCCAGGCTCATGCCCTTGGTTTTGGTCTCCTCGAGACACTCCTGTAGGATGGGGTCTGGTCTAAAAGTCAGCTCAGAGGGTTATACCTGAGGATGATGTGACTGCTGTCTGAGGTCTCCAAGTGGTCCTTCATTAGGAATGTCAGCAATGTGTAACTTAATGTTGTTAGTTAAAAAAAAGTTTAAAACTTTAATAGCTGGATTGGCTTGATGTTTTACAGTCCACAAATGTCTGCAAAGAAATTGATTTTTATGTGTCTACCCTCTGTAACTTATTCGTGCCATTGCACAGTAAATCTAATGAAACTGGATTATGAAATAACTTTAAGCCTCTTCTATTCTTCCAGCTTCCTGAATTGAAAATGCCCTGAAGTATGACTAGTTTGCAAAATGATTGTTTACTTAGAAGTTAGGGAGAGCCTTGTAGATAAGTGAATGCCATTCTTCTCTGGGCTGAGGATCTGTGTGAGTCCCCTCAAGCCAAGTCAGAACCAGAACAGGGAATGGAATAGACCTGTTCCTTAGCTAAGAGGTGTCACAATTTCATGATAAGCATTTGCACCTGGCTGTCTGGGTTGTTCCACAAAGCACATGGCCTTCTAGTACCTGACCCTAACTTCAGTGCATTATTCTCCTCTGTGATACCTCAGGATTTTTCAGAAAAATAGAAATGCAAGTTAGTTTTTTTCTCTCTCTCTGCTGACTATTGTCACTTCTTGACATAATGGTGTCACAAAGAAACAGTGACACTTATGTCTCCTGAAGGGGAGAAGCCTCAGTGCATTTGAAGACATGCAACTCTGGCAATGGGGAAACAGTTTTCTTTTCTTGGAAATGTTCCAGCTCATTTTTCAGATCAAATCCTAGGTGACACTGGGGCTGCTTGGCTTTAGCACAGCTTGACTCTGAGCAGGTTTGGTGGGTGGCTCTGAGTGTGTTGACGACTCCCTGACTTATGACTTAGCCTTTCTTGGTATCAGTTTTCAGTTTAAAATGATTCTGCATGGTCCTCTGGAGGGTTAGCTTCATGTGAGGTCTTTAACTTTTAAAATTTTTAAGCCAGTGTATTTGACTTTAAAGTCTCTCTACTGCTGAATAATCACATTAAAGAAATTGAGATGAAACTGAGAATGAGCTTTTTTAAAACCTGAAAATTGAGTCCAGGAAGGAGGAGATACATCTGTAAACTCATATATATGGGTGAGATGTAGACCTTTCAAAAAACTCTGCTTTTGGCTCCATTTAATTGCATGTTACAGAAAAAGAGGCAAGAAGAAGCCAGAGACTGCTTTAGTAGAGAAGAGCCAGGGGCTTTGATATCAGGCGCCAGAATTCACATCGTGATAAGTGACTCAGCCTTGCTGAGCTTTGGTTTCCTCTTCTTTAAAATGGGGCCAATAATAGTACTTATTTCATAGGATTGTCTTGCGGGTGAAAAAGCTCAGCTTGATCAGCATGGTGTCTGGCACAGTTAGAGCTCAGTGACCCTGACAGGTGACTGGCAGCAACTCCCCTGTTCACCCATGGCTTTAGGATGTCCCTTATCCAGCGCACTTGTCAGCCCTGGCAGTCCCCTGCTCTAAGAGTTCATTCTCAATTCTACAGAAGAATGCATCTTCCCTGTAAAATGCACTGTAATCTGATACCATCTGAGGTAGAGGGGTATGGTGAGGAGGGAAGGACTCTCAGAGGTGCTTCAAGCTTCTCATGATCCTGATTGGGCCTTAGCTCATTATTGGACATTTTTCTATTGTTGGTATTTGTGCCCCCTCTTTTTCTGCACAACCATTAGCCTTCATTGCCAGGAAATCAAAGTATTGAAAGGTTCTATAATATGGAAGTCCCTTGGGGCAAGAAAAATACTTCCAAATTTGATTGAAAGTTTGTATTTATGAATAGATGTCTCTTGAGTGTTGATAACACTGTAATCAAACCAAATTTAAAAGCATCTTTAAGATCAAGGCAGAAATGGAACCCAAGATTGCTGTGCTTTCCATTTTTGTAATCACGGGTGTGAGAGAGATGGCTGATAAATGAGTTCAAGGCCGATGCTGGTTCCCAGTGGCAATGCCTTAGATGGCCGGAGGTCAGGGGTGCTTGTGAAGCCCTCGCAAGTTGAGACAGTTTATTCCAGCAAGAGGCTGCCTGTTTTCTGCCTGCGTCTAACTTGTGCAGATACTTTGATGGTGTAGGAGATTTGCTGTTCTGTATTTCTTGACTTCTCATCTCTCTCCCTTTCCTCTCTGCTGCAGATCTGGGTGAGGAAGACAAGTGACAGCACCAAGATGAGGATCTACCTGGGCCAGCTTCAGCGTGGGCTCTTCGTGATCCGCCGGCGCTCAGCTGCTTGACTTTCTACAGTGCTCTTCTCTTGACCCTTTTTCTGGAGTGGTTTTTATTTTTGTTTTGTTTTGTTTTCTTCTTAATAGAAAAACATTAACTTACTGGGAATAGCTACTCGGCCTTGGAAATGGAGAGCACGGTCGTGGATTCCTTAAGGCACTTTTGTGGCTAGCCACTTCCATCTTTGTGTCAATCTTTTCTGCCTCAACTTCTTCCAGACATCAGTCACCATGAGAGTGTGTTACTTTCAGGAGTATTGGGGGTTTGATTTACTTTCCTTTTATTTCTTTATTTTTTGCTTATACTTGTTTTTTGAAAACCTCCTTTGCGTTTGAAGGGACAGCTGTTTTGATTAATTAACTTTAGGTCTCTCTACTGTAGAGAAGAGCAGGATGGGATACACTCTCCAAAGCATTTCATGTTTTGAATCTGATTAGTGGATCACGTAGCTACTTTCCCTGTCGAGCCCAATTCACTATTTCCCCAGAAGCTTGGGGCAGAGGTCCTAGCAGAAGGAGATTAATTCTCCTGGCTCTCAGCCTTCTTGGAGAAGTAAATGCTTTGTGTAACATCTGGCACATGCCATCCATTCCACTGGCTGAACGATGGGAAAGCTTGCCTGGGAAACTATGTGCACTGAAGTAAATGGGGTTGGGGGAGGGGACATTTCATATTTATAATGTGCTGAAGTTACCATATTTTAAATGTTATTTAATGCAGGTGATTTACTGAAACATTTGTTCTAGCTTAAGCTGGAATAAGAAGTGGTCATTTCAGAAGTTTTCATTTGTAATTCCTTCTTCTCCCTTGTTCTCAAGTAGTTAGTAGTAGTATGTGCCATGGGCTGATTATCTGGGTAATCTCTTATGGGTGGGAGGTGAGATTGATAGTGCAGTCATCAGTGATCTGTAGACCTTCATGTACGATTGAAGTTTTACTCTTGTGGCTGATGCCATTATTGCACATTGGCCATTCCAAATCTGTGGAGAACTTTGTTGTCAGGCCCTGAGCACTCACAGCTTCCCAGGAGATTTGGCCCAGGTTGAAGACAAAGAAAGCTCTGCCATGGCTGCCTCTGAACTGACACCCTCCCTAATGAGTCCTGATAAAACAGCCTTTCCTACATCCTCCCCTCATTCCCATGATTGGAGAAATGATTCATTGGGTGATGGGTGTTGGGGTTTTCTATACTCATGTTGCCATCTTGAGATGTTTAAAAAATTTGAGGTTAGAGCAACTGTTAGCGTCTCTATGGGCAATCAGTAGAACTTACACATTCTAGGAGATCTTTCTTTGTAAGTAATTCTCTTGGTCTCAAGTGATTCTTTTCGTGTTGTCTCTTGATGTACATACCCCAAAGCAGGTTGAGGGGCTGTGATGACAATTAAATCACCTTCTCTGAAGTTCTGGCTCCACAGAGACCAAACCTTACTGACTCAGAGTAGAGACTTGTACAGGTAGATTTTTGTTTTAACTTAGAATCCATTTTTTCTTCTCACTTTTTTTCCTGGTTTTGGAGTCTTATTTAGAAAACAGGATAAATGACGCTGTTATCAAAAGTTACCTGGGCGCTCTGTGTTTCTTCTCTGCTCTCCAGCCCCACTGCCATGATGTTTACTACAGTGCACCAAGGCCACGGTGAACGCAGACTTCACCTGTGCTTGTTTGCTGCCCTTGGCCGTGAGGCAGGACGTTCTTTGCTTGAACTGTTGCACATGTGGGGTGTGTGTCACGTCGCATATCATGCAGCTGTTGGTTTTCATCTAGTGTCCTGTGATGGAAATCAGATATAGTTCATGTATTTTGTCATTGAAGATGGATTTTTTCAGTGGTCCTCTTTTTTGTCCTCCTAAACAGTATACCAAAGTTTGTTTTTATTGTTGAGGATTGTGTTGATAACCACTGGGGTTCCGCACTGAAGCAGCAACAAGTTGCCTCTTTTCCTGGCCTTCTCTGGTGGGACCTCTGTGCTTTTGTGAAGCAACTGTTTACTTGAAGACCAGGGTATGGGCACTTTCGCCTTCTCTCTTCTCTGACTTTTGAGGGTATTGAGGCCATTCTTAATCGTGGTCTCGACTCCACCACTGCCCTCTCCTTGCTGTCCTCACAGCCCTTAACTGGTCCTAGTCAAAATGGAGGCAGGTGTGAAGTCCACTTGAGATGCATCATAATAAATTACATTTCTAATCCCAGAGGACTTAATCTTTCATTATGTCACCCCAGAGGTGAAAAATCAGCAGTTGAACTGTTCTGACAGGCCTCAGGGTGACCAGGAACAGAAGCAGCCTTCCTGTTAGATGAGGGTACTTCTGTGGTGGGCAGAAGTCTGACTCGAAGGGGAGACATTTGAGGCTCCTAGATGAGGAGGAGGCTAGCTTCTAGCCTGTGTGGCCATTCTTACTCCAGAAGGTCTTTGTCTCTCACTAGACCCCAGGGCACCAGATGAATTTCCAAGTTTAAACTGTTTCCTGCAAGTGATTACTTTGAACAAGGTTGGTCCAGACCCTTCTGATCAAGAAGCTGTGCATGTGTTACTTTAGAGGCATCTGCCTCAAGTCTGTGTACAGTGATTGCTGTGGGCGTGTCTCAGTATTCATTTCACCTCTTCTTGGGGGTTTTGTGTGTTTCCCTCCCCCCATGCCCTGCCCTACCCCCATTTCCCTGAGCCAGTGTCCTCTTGAACAATTTCCAGATGGATTTCTGTAGCCATACCAAAGCCAGGGTGTTTTCATTCATGCAGATACCAGTATTTGTAGATGTCTTAATTTTTCTTTTTGAACTTCTAATTGAGGCCAGTGTAAGATCGATCCCAGAGGCTGATCTGTAAATCAAGCTTACACGTATTTGTGTATGAGACCCTGTGTTCAGAACTGGGTGGCTTTTCTAAGAAATATGGGGTTTAGAGTGGGGTTGACTGTATTTTTTAAGCGAATTCTGGAGAGAAGATTCTATTTTTTACAGTTTTTTGGTTTTGGCTTCCTTCTAACATTTCCTTTTAGCCTTGAATTTTTACTAAATAATTTCCTCCTGATTAAAACTTTTTTTCCTCATCTGGGAATTTGAAATCTCGGTGCTTACTATGACACCAATTTTTCCAAAGAGTTGAAATCACTTTAATGCCAGAACACAGTAAATTTGCAGCCATTTCAAGCAGCTGGTGGTCTTTTTTTTATAATATCATCAACGGGTACCATTAAATATTCTGAGAGGTGAATGTAAAATATAAAAGGTATAGGGTTTTTTTTTTTAAATAAACTTTCAAAAAGAAAACCAGCATGAAGTCTGTATTGTATCCATTGACTTGATAAATGATAGAAATTTATTTTAGGTTTTTGATCCATTGCTTATGGGGAAAGGAAGTTAGGGCAGAGGAAGGGATATTCTAGATGTTTAATTCTCAGTGAAGAGCAAGATACAGAATGATGTCAGAAAGGCTAATACTCAGTTTTGTAAAGAGTGAGCTAGGGGTGTTGACCCTTAAATGTTGTGCACTCTTTCTTGTTGCAGATAAAAGTAATTAAAAATCGAGTAAATAAAATGGATCTTGGGTGGAAAAAACAACCTTGAAATAAACTTGTGATTGAGGATAGTGTTCATTTGGCATTAAGGAGGATACTGTTCCTGGCTCTTGAGATCAGTGCCTACCAATCTTAATGATGGTATTTGTACTGCTCCTGGGGTCAGCTGACAAGCCTGTGTGCTGCCCCAGGTGACTAACCTGGCGGACCTGTGACCCAGTTATGGCATCCCTTTGGGAAAGACTGCTTCATGCTTTAAATGATGGGAAGGGGTGGTTCCTGTTTTTAAAATGTTTGAATTATTATATTCAGACAGAAAAGTGCACTAGTTTTGATTGTAGAAGTTGTTGAAATCTCTCAACGTGAATTCATCCATGTAACTGTTAACAGCATTCAGATCAACAAATAACATTGCCGGAACCCACAAGCCCCAAGACTTTCAGCTACTCCTCCCTACTAGTTTTCTCTGTTTTAAGTACCCTAACCTTCAAGCTCTTGAGCTGCTTCTAGAGAAGAGCCAGGTACCTGGTGTAGGCTAGGGATTGACCAGGAATGCTAAGAGCTGGCAGCAAAGGATATGACTATATGGGGAGGGGAAAAACAGATTCAGGTCAACCTGCTCACCCTCCCTGTTGTTCCCAAGATGAATGGGGCTTGCCCTTGATATCATAGAACCTACCTTTTCCTGAGTACTTTATGCCAGGTACTTTCACTAATCTTCACAATCTGTGAAAGCACTAACTGCCAAATTTAAGGCTGGCTCAATCTAAGCCTTAATTCTAGAAACCCAGAGCTAAGCACTGTGCCTCATACATAAATACTCTGTAAATGTTGGCAAATGATACTAGGATATGATGTGCAAAGGCAAACTGGTGACTAGTGCTCTGGGTGCTGGGCCCTTCCCTGTGTTACCTCATTTAAGCCTCAATAAATTACGAGTACACTGCTGCTCTTACCAGTATTTAATTATTATTTTGGTTACCCACGAAACAAGCATCTCACCAGTTTTTAAAGAAGGAAACAGATTCCTTGAGTTAGAGGAGGTGATTCTCCAAGGTCACACAGTACAAAGAGTCTGGATTTAAAGTTTCTAAGCCAGGTTTCCCCTGACACTACACTTTGTAGTCCTTCCCTGTCTTAATCTGTTAAAATTACATTCAACATTTCCACCTTTCTGCAAGTTTTGTTTTTTTTTAAATCTGCTTTCACCTCCGATACACACATACTCCCGAAGCAAAATGCTAGAAGTACAAATACCATTATTTGCTACGACCGTTTCCCCTGCCTGGTAACTCTGGGTTTCTCTCTCGGCAATATAGTTGAGCGTCACAGTGACCAGTCAAGAGCTTGCTTTCTTTTGATAGTGCATGAGTGCAACCATCCTAAAAAGGAATGGAAACAGCTCATTGGTCTTGATGAGAACTGCTTTATCCAATAAGCAACATGAGAGCCTTTGGACAAAAACATGTATCAGTATTTTTTCAGATAACTTCCTACCCTGCTTTATGGAGTAGGAGCCATTGAACTATTTTTTAAAAATGTAGATGAGGAGTTGGGCATTCTGCATCTTGATGCTGTGATGTTGGTGGATGTTTTCATGCGATGTCCTCAGGTAGAGGCACTGTAATGGAAGAATACCTCAGCTCCATGTCACCTGCTCCAAAGCTGCTCAGTTCTAATTGGCGACCTGCTTACCAACCAAACAGTGAGTGTGCAGTCTTGGGGCAGAAGCAGGAATGAAACCAGTTTCTGGCCCCTTTGACGATCATTAGAGGAACTCCAGGCCCCATCCTTGGGAAGGCTAAGCATTTTTTCTGCTTTTAAAAGGAAAGCACCAGATGGAATGAGCTAGAAACACATCATTTCACTCTCTTTGGACATAATATGGTGAGGAATACATTTGCTTTGGGAACTTTGGTGTTTACCAAAATAGATATTTTCGTGAATAACTGATTATTAAGACAAAAAGATAGGTTTAGGAGGATCCCTAGAGGAGAGAGGTAGATAAGAGAGCGTAGGTACCAAGATGCTTAATCCCTTTACTCATTTTCTCTAATCTGTGTTTACCTGATTCCCTGAAAGATACAGATATATGAAATGACATTCACTTTGCTGATACGAGAAGACCAATAACCGGAATCTTAAAGATTGTTTTTCAGAAGTTGGAGACTCAGCGGTGTGTTACGTTTTTCCATAGGCTGATGCTCAGATCTGTTGGCATCATCTCTCTTGGCCAGTGGTGTGGACAGGCAGGGGGTTAAAGTAGGTGGCATTCCCAGAGCCAGTTAGGAAAACAATGCCCCAGGTCCTGGGATCAGCAACGCCGGATTGGAACAAGCAGATACTGTACAAGGGAGTACAGTACAGGGTAGCAAGCCCCTCCATGTGATCAAGAATCCCCTTTATTTCACCACTGATTATTTTCATAAGTGTTTTGAGTGTTGACTGAGATGCAGGGTGGCATTATGGCTAAGAGCAAAGGCTTTGGAATCAGGATTTGAATCTGGCTTTGCTGTTTGGCGAGGTGTGATGTCAAGCAACTTAATTTCTTTGAACCTCAGTTTCCTCATCTGCTAAATCATATCTACTTCAGATACATTTTTGAGGATTCTAATATTAACACGTATAGCCCCAATTTCCTTCTGGTAGGAATACAATTTTTAAAAATGTTGAAAATATAGCACCTACTGTGCTAAGTATTAACTCACTGAATCCTCATGACAACCCTATGAGGTAGCTCCAATTATAGTCCTCGTTTTGTAATTGAGGAAATTGAGAAACAGAGAGGTTAAGTAACTTGCTCAAGGTCACACAGCTAGTAAATGGCAAGCCAGGATTCTGAGCCCAGGCAGTTACTGCCAGTCTATGGAGACTGTCCCTGCCATTGCAGATTTGTCTGCTTCCTGTCTTTGGATGCTGGTCTGAGTACCAGATCCTTAGCAATCAGAACTGTTTCAGGATGCTACTTCAGCTAACGACAGACGACGAAGGTAAAGCTTCTGGCTTTAGAGACCATGCTAAGTGTCAGCTTCTACGAATGGGTGGGGACTGCCCCATGTGCAGCAGTGAGAAGGACTCTGAGGCCCAAGTTCCAGTGTAGCAGGAAACAGTGGCCCAATCAGTTTCTTCTGCCGTGAGCAAGGGAGCCCATTTACTTAGTGTTCCTGATTTAGTTTGAATCCTTCATTTGAAGATGAAAACAGCTGCAGCCCAGAGATGTTAAATGACTTTCCCCTGATCTTAGGGCTATAGTCAGTACTACAGCTGGAATATGGTGGGGACAATCATTTGAGGACCTCTATGCCAGGCTGGGTGCTGGAACGCATAGTGGGCAGCTCCTGGGATGTGAGACTTTCACTACTAAAACCAGAAAGTCCCAGGCACGCTGGGATGGGAATGCCCTCACACTGCCATGGTTCTGTGTTCGTCCTTGCCTCTGTCCGTGCCTGCACAGTGGAGGTGATGAGGGCCCTGAGTTCATAATCCCGGCCCAGCCACTCATTAACCTTGGGACATTTCCTTAATCTCTGTGTGCCTCAGTGTTAGTGTATTCACATCCCAGTGTGCCTGGGACTGTCTGGTTTTCGCACTGAAAGTCTTACATCCCAGAAACCCTGTCAGACCCGGGCAAGCTGGGACGGTTGGTCACCCTACTCAGTTTCCTCTGTAAAATGGGGGTGACAACCGCTACTTTTTCACATATTTGATTTGAGGATTAAATACTTTATTATGGATAAAGTACTTAGAAGTAGTGTTTGGGACATAGTCTTCTCTCTATATATATTTATATACACACGTACGTGTGTGTATAATATATAACACATGCGCACATATATATACACACACACATTTTTAGAGATGGGGGTCTCACTGTGTTGCCCATGCTGGAGTGCAGTGGCTATTCACAGGCACCATCATGGCTCACTGTAGCCTCAGACTCCTGGCCTCAGGCGATCCTCCTGCCCCAGCCTCCTAAGTAGCTGGGACTACAGACAATACTTATTTATTTTTCCTTGTTATTCTTGTTTTCATTATTATTGGAACCGTGTTTCCACCACAGAAGGGATCCCTGGAGACCTTCACTCTTCTCCCAAATAAGACTGGGGACTTTCCCATGATCACCTTTTGGTCACCTGCAGCCAATTTATTGGAGTGTTTCTTCTACTTGAAATAGCAAATAATTGTAAGCTTGAGGAACACATTTGTCATTGCATTCAGTTCAAAAACCACTTATTAAATTTTATTGCATGTTAGGTAGTGTTCTAGGCTCTTTTGGGGGATTCAGAGAAAGCTAGGCAGGCCTTGAGCAATGTCTATGACCAGGAATGGGAATTCCATACAGAGGAAATGGCTTGAGCAAAAAGACAAGTGGGTATGAGGCATGTTTAAATCAGATAGTAGCATGTGTTCAACAATACATCACAAGCCTTGATTTTTTTTTTTTTTTTTTTAAGATGGAGTCTCGGTCTGTCACCCAGGCTGGAATGCGGTGGTGCAATTTCGGCTCACTGCAACCTCTGCCTCCTGGGTTCAAGCTATTCTCCTGCCTCAGCCTCCTGACTAGCTGGGATTACAGGTGTCTGCCACCACGCCCAGGTAATTTTTGTATTTTTAGTAGAGACGGGGTTTCACCATGTTGGTCAGGCTGGTCTCGAACTCCTGACCTCATGATCCACCTGCCTCGGCCTCCCAAAGTGCTGGGATTGCAGGAGTGGGCCACTGAGCCCGGCCACAAGCTTTGAACTTTAAAACCAGTTTGCTCCCTCTTCGGTTATCTTTTTGCCCTTTCCCATCAAGGACTTGCCTTTCTTTCTGCCTCTCTCCTTTCTTCTCCCCTCTGTGCACACCCTGCTTGCTCTTCTTCCCCTTTCTGTCGCCAGTGCAGTGGCTCGTGGCCGTCCTGCAGTGACGCTTTCCAATTTCACACTTACATACACCTGAAAGTATTCATAAACTAACTCATATGTAAAACCAAGAAAGGGCAACAGCACACATTCCTGTCAGACAGTAATTTTACCTGACTCCCTTTCTCCTGCTTTGATCGGTCCTCTTCTCTCAAGCATGGTCCTTTGACCTTCCCAGAAGTGAAAGCTTATGGGGATCCAAGCATGGTGGAGCCCTGCAGGCATCTTAGGAAGGAATAAGGGCTCACATTGATTGAGCACTTACGATGCTTTTGGGTGAGTGCTCAGTACTTTTCATACATTATTGTATGTAATATACTAAACTGCCATGTGATGTGTGTCTTCATGATTCCCATTTTACAGATGATGAAAGTGAGGCTTGCAGAGGGAAGTGTTCACCTCCGCACCATGTTCACACATTTCCTTTCCCCTTTGGCTTCCCCCATCCTAATAGAGATGGCCAAAGCATAAAGGACCCTTAGTTGTCATCTTAGCCAACTCCCTCCTTTTTCACATTTGGAAACAGGTGCCAGGAAGGGAAGGAACTTGCCTGAGATCACACAGCTGATTAAGGGTAGAGCAGAAGCTAGAACTCAGTTTTTGCAACTCTCAATTTAACAGTCCAAATGGAGAAAAAAATCCAGTTGTAAAACTCAGAGGCAGAGGCTTGAGACAGGTTTGAATTTGGTTTGAACTCTGCTGCTTACGATCTGTGTGAACTTAGGCAAATCACTTAGCCTCTCGGGACTCCAGTTTCCTTATCTAGAAAGTGGAACTAATGATAGTAAAGGTTTATTGTCAAGATTAAATGAAGTCATGTGAGCAAAACAATACCATACTACTGTGCTCCAAACAAACTGTAGGTCACTTGAGTGCTTTAGAAAATATAACCTGGCCAGGCGTGGTGGCTCATACCTGTAACCCCAGCACTTTGAGAGGCTGAGGTGGGAGGATCATTTCAGCCCAGGAGCTTGAGACCAGGCTGGGCAATATGATGAAACCCTGTATCTACAAAAATTATCCAGGTGTGGTGGTGTATGCCTGTAGTCCTAGGCACTCAGGGCTTGGGGTGGGAGGATTGCTTGAGCCTGGGAGGTCGAGGCTGCAGTGAGCCATGATCACACTGCTGCACTCCAGCTTGGGAGACACAGCAAGACCCCATCCCAAAAACCAACCAGACAAAAAGAAAATGTCGCCCACACTGCTGACTGCTGTGCCGGGTTGCCATGGTTCTCTCAGGGTTTGCGTACCCCAACTCCTGCCCCACCTACTCAGGCAGGTCCCATCGTGCCTCAAGGATAAGCCCATTGCGAACTTCCAAGAGTACTCCAAGAGTACTCCAGGGAAAGCCAACAGAAGCCACTAGTCAAGTGGCTTGACTAGTTCAAGACAGGCAGATATCCAGGCATCTGTTCTGCACTTTGTTACCCTTCTCACTAGAGAAGAATTTGAATTGCTGCCCCCTGGGTGTGTTGAGATACCCACAGGATTGTGAGCCGGAGAGGACAGGGACTGGGTCTTTTTGCTTTTCCTCCAAACCTCCCAAGACGAGTACATTGTAGGTATCACATAACCTCTCGGGGCTCCAGAGCCCCAAACTGAATGAAGACATGGTTAGTTACTGCCTCATATTCTCACTGCAGCATATTAATATCTTTCTAAATCATAGTAATATGAAAACTATCCAGAAAGTCAGAAGGTTTCACAAAGTTGGCCACAAAATAGAGTAGCCCTCTGCCCTCTGCTTTATTTCCACCTTGCAGAGATTATTTTATCTCCTTTAGCTGATTATTATATCTCTTTTAGCGATTATTTTGGTATTATCTATTTCTAAATAGTCTGTTTATTATTAAAGCTAGATATTTCAGTTCCAGGCATTATCTACTAAATTCCCATGGTGGGAATCATCCTTCGCTCTCCCAATATAGTTATTTCATAATTTTGATTAGGTCAGTATTCAATGTTTATGTTATTATGACTATGTAAATGCGAGTCGCAGCTGAGCCATGTTGTAAACTATGATTGCTTTATCTTTCCTTGACAGCTTTCCCCCCCGGAAGTTAATAACTGTCTTGTATTTTTTTTCCTTTTTGTTGTTTGCTTAGTTTCCTATGTACTTACTACTAATTCAACCTTAAACTCTTCACCAAGTGTCTAGATTCTCCCCCTAAGGCATTCTGATGCACCAGGTATTCCATCAATTTTGTTACCTTGAAAAAGCTTCCTCCTTGAGGACCCCAACTCACTCTACACTGGACTGGTTCCTCCTGTCGTGCACATAGCTGTCACTCTGGAGTTCCTGCACCACCATGCTGGAGCTCCCCTTATGCCTTCTTTGAGTTTGAATCTTTCATTTTTTGTTTGTGTTCCTGTTTCTCTACTTTAGTCCCCCATTTTGTTAAAGCACATTTCCAGCAACCTCCCAAGCAAGATTGAAAAGACCTTCATTCTATTATTCTAAGTGCTTGACACTTAAAGTATATTTTAACCAACCCAACCCTTCCTTTACCTTCATTTCTAGAGGTTCCTCGTGCTGTTCATTCATCATTCTTGGCATTCTCCACTGTCAGTCTTAAGACACAGATGTTTGCGTGTGTGTGTTTAATCTGCTTTCCAGCTACTAAAAGTGGGTTGTTTCTTCTGCAGTGCTTTTTATTTTGGTGGGTTTTATTCTAGTGTGGACATAATTTTTCTTCAAGATTTTGAAGACATTGTATATTGCTTTTAGCTTCCAATGTTGCCCTTGAGAAGTCTGAAATGATTCTATTGATTCTTCTAGATGACTTCTTAACGTCTCTGGAAGCTCATATCATTCTCAGTGTTTTCAAGTTTCATGATGGTGGGCCTTGGTGTGGGTCCACTTGCTAAGCAGTTAGGAGGTTTTTCTTTCTTTTTATCATCTGGGAATAATCAGTGCTTATGAGAGTTTTTCAATTCTGGAAATGCATGCCCTTATATTCTGGGGGAGAAATATATATAAAGTGATAGCCAGCCTCCAAATGGCTTCCAGTGATCCTGCCTCTGGTAGTCATACCCTTGTTCAGTTTACCCTTATATTGGACCAGGGTTCATCTCTGTGACCAACAGCCTACAGCAGAAATAATAGTATGTCACTTCTGAGATTGGGGTATGAAAGATAGTGCAGTCTTGGATCACTTGCTTCGGGGAATGCCAGCTACCGTGTTGACCATGCTGCCCTACGGGAGGCCCAGGTGGCAAGGAACTGAGGCCTCCTGCCAATATCCAGCTGGTAACTGAGGCCTCTTGTCAATAGCCCTGTGAGTGAATCATTTTGAAAGTGGATTCTCTAGCCCTAGTCAAGCCTTCAGATGAAACCACAGCCTTTGCCAACAATGTGACTGCAACTTCATGGGAGACCCTGAGCCAGAACTATCCTAATAGGCTGCTCCCAGATTCCAGACCCTCAGAAATTGAGTAACATAAAAAATATTGTTATTATAAGCTGCTGAGTAATTGGACCAATTTGCTATGCAGCAATGGATAATGAATGTAATGGATAATTACATTTTCTCTGTTTTTACATTCAAAATTTCTGTTACTTGGATTTTATATTTCCTATACCAGTCTTCATATATTTTTTCATCTCTTGTTTTCCATCTCTTGGTATTTTTACTCCACATTCTGGAAGCATTTCTAAATTTGTTTTTGTTTTATTGAGATGGAGTCTTGCTCTGTCACCCAGGCTGGAGTGCAATGGTGTGATCTTGGCTCATTGCAACCTTCACCTCCAGGGTTCAAGTGATTCTCTTACCTCAGCCTCCCAAGTAGCTGGGATTACAGGCATGCATCACTACGCCCAGCTAATTTTTTATTTTTAGTAGAGATGGGGTTTTACCACGTTAGTCAGGCTGGTCTCAAACTCCTGACCTCAGGTGATCCGCCCACCTTGGCCTCCCAAAATACTGGGATTACAGGCATAAGCCACTGCGCCCAGCCCTAAATTTTATTTTCTAAACCTTCTACCAAGTTTTACCTGTGTTCTTGCATTTACAATTTTTTTCTAAGAGCTATTTTTGTTACCTGATTTTTATCCCCTCCTTTTTAAAAAATAGTATCCTATTCTAGAGTTTCTTAATCCAGAGACTCTTTATTTTACTCTCTCTACAGAAGAAACGTCCAGTATTTTGCCAGGTTAGAATCCAGGCAATTTTGCTGCATGAAGTAGGGAACAAGGGAGCTGAGAGCCTCTTAAACTGAATTTCAACCAACTCCTTTGCTTCCCCTTCCATATCTAGAGGTCCTTGGTGCTGCTTTGATTCTCAGTTTTCTCCACTGTCAGCTTAAGATTCAGTTGTGTTTTTTAAATTTACATTCAGCTTCTACAATTTTTTTTCTCTCCAATTCCTTTATTCTAGTGGGTTTAATTCTAAAACAAAAAAACAAAAACTTTATTTTTTTGGTGGGATTTCATGGAAAAGAGGAAAACAGACATGTGTATTAAACCAACACTTTTTTTTTTTTGAGATGGAGTTTCTTGGTTGCCCAGGGTGGAGTGCAATGGCATGATCTCGGCTCACTGCGACCTCTGCCTCCCAGGTTCAAGCGATTCTCCTGCTTCAGTCTCCCAAGTAGCTGAGATTACAGGTGCCCACCACCACACCTGACTAATTTTTGTATTTTTAGTAGATACAGGGTTTCACCATGTTGGCCAGGCTCATCTAGAATTTCTGACCTCAAGTGATCCACCCACCTCAGCCTCCCAAAGTGCTGGGGTTACTGGCATGAGCCACCATGCCTGGCTTAACCAACACTTTTTATGTCAGCTGTTCATGCCACACTTGCTCCCACCTCTCTTAGGGACTTTCTGTGACTCATTGAGTATCTCATAGTCACTGTGTTTCTGAGGTCATGGTCCTTCAGTAACTACAATGGGAACCTTAGTAGGTCATTTCCAAATAATCAGTACATTCTTACTTATTGCAAAGCTGCTGACTTGTGCCTGAAGTTACGTCAATGGTCTTTAACTGCAGACTTTGATTTCAGAGCTGAGTGTCAAGATTTAAGAAAAGGAATTTACATACATGCACCTTGAAGGTCTAAATGTGTGTATGTAACACGATGCCTGTGGCTTTATATGCATATACGTGAAATACGCACATCTCAAAAATAAGCCTCTTGCCAAACAAAACCCACCTTTGGACTGTGGGTGAATTGAGAAGCGTGAAAAATGTGTAGCCTAAAGTATATTTAAATATTCATGATGTCTTCAAAGCAAAGCTGTTGGGAAGACTAAGCCACCTGGAACACAGCTGTGATAGCACAATGAGGCCTCCTGAAAAATCACAGTCTCGTGCAGTGCTGGGAAGAATATTCGGAGGTGACCGAGTCAGACCCCCTGCTGCCACTGTGATAAAAGCTATTTTGGATTTGTCATGTCCATTATTAGTGAGATTACATTAATATTTAGAAGGTGTTTTCCTGGCTTAAAGATAATTATATTTTGAATTATGCAACTTATGTGGGGCAACAAATTCCTTTTGTTTACTGCTTATCCTTTATGTGATATGATTTTTAGGGATGGCAATTATGTGGCACACTTGCCACTACTCTTCCCCCTTGTACCCATGGCAGACATTCGTAATTAATCATGGCCCTCATTTCCTCTAGGCTCAGATGTGAGATCTCAGAATCCTTGTCCATGCGTGTTCCTGGAAGCCACTGGGAATTGACTGGGAAGTGGGGAGCACACCAGATGAAACATACATGCCATTTCTGGTCTTTTATCACCAACCTCAGTTGAACAGTTTTCAGTTCACATTGTTTTAGCCAGAACTGATTTATGAATGGTGTTTTCAGAACCGATTAGTGCAGAATTTTGTTCTTTGTGACTAAAATAAACTTAGTTTTGTTTTTGTTTTGGTAACTTAGGACAACTCACATCCCCAGTTGTCCTACTTTTTTATTTAAATGCTGTATTTAAGTGCTTGTGCAGTTGCTTTCTTGAACAGCACACTTTAAATTTTTTTTTTTTTGCATGTCATTGTCTTTTTATTCTAAGCAAGGGGTCAGCAAATTACGGCCAGCAGGCCAAATCTAGCCCACCACCTGTTTTTTAAATAAAGTTTTATTGAAACACAGCCACTTCCATTACTTTGTGCATTATTTATTTCTCCTTTTGCACTGCAAGCGCAGAGTTGAGGAGGTGCAATAGAGACTGGCCCACAAAGCTGAGAATATTTACTATCAGACCCTTTACAGAAAAAGTTTCCTAATGTGGTTCTAAATTATCATTTAAGCCTCTTTTGGTCCTCAACTTTACCCAATGTTTTCTCCATGTACATGAAATTCATTTACTAACCCACTTAATTATACTTCTTTTCAGCCTACCTTTCTCCGTGTTGTCCACTGGTTCTCCCAAGCAATGTTAAGTACCCTGTTGCCATCCAGATGTACTAGTAATGACACTCCTGTTTGTTGAGCACTTATTATGGTCCAGGCAGTACTAAGTACCCTACATAAATTAAATGAGCAAAAATATAAGTGAATTGCTTGGCATAGTGCCTGGCATATGGTAAATACTTGATTTATTTTTGAAATATCTTTAATTTTTACAACAGCTCTATGAGGGGGTAGGTATTACTAAAGAGTTTAAGCAACTTACTCAGGGTAGGTGAGCTGGTAAGTGGTAGAACTACATTTCAACTCAATTTGGACTGGCTGTAAGACTTGTGACCTTTCTGTTAGAACTTACTGTCTTTTCTGCCATATTTTCCAGGCTTACCAGTCTAGTAGTCTGTCAAATAATTATAATAATGATTATATAAATATGTAATTATATAAATATATGTAGTTGTGTTAGGGGTGGCAAATATCCAAGTTACCGATGGTGAATCCCTATGGGTCTGCAGTAACCTTAATTCTTGCCTCCTCAGAAGAAAGAATTCAACTAAGGGCCATAAGGCCCTCAGTCTGAGGCAAATTTCAGAGCCGGAGTGGAAGTTTATTTAAAAAAAAAAAAAGCACTCCAGAGTAGGAAAGAAAGGAGAGTGCACTTGGAAGAGACCCAGGTGGGCATTTTTTAGGTCAAGTGCCCTGTTTAGTCTTGATCCTAGGACTTCATAGGCTGACCCACTTCCAGCATCTCTCACCCCTTTCCTTGTATTCTTCCCTTAGGGTGCACTGCCCGCACGCGCGGTGCCTTCCTTGCACTTGGGAAGTGAGCACGTGCAGTGTGTTTAAGAAGTTGTAGGCATGCTCATTTGAGGCTTTCTTCCCTTTTCCTGTGAAATGCCCCTGGAAGGTCATATTTCACCATTTTTCCTCTTAATGCAAATGCTCGAGCCCACTTGGTTAATCCTGAAAGCTGCCAATTACCAATTTCAGGTGTTTTTATTTATTAGGAATCGCTGGTGCCGGCTGCGACCAATTATCATTTTCGTGTGACAACTGCTGGACAATCAGGAAACTGCCACACCATCACTTGATGGTCGTCTGATACTCCTGGTGGTTGGGAGCCCTCTCTTGCCCTGCTCATACCTGACCAGCTACCTATTGTAACAGTTGGATAATCATGTGTGGTACAGTGTATTATCTCAGATCTTTCTTTAAAAATGGCCAGGTTAGATGTTGTTCCTGTTTTATACTTGAAGAAACTGAGGCCAAGAGAATGTCATACAGCTAATAAGCTATTTGATGGTATAAGTCAAAGTTTGTATGATTCAAAATACTTTATATCATGCTTCTATGATAAACAACCATGACACATGGCTGAGCTGACATTCATTCAGCCGTTTTTACAGTACACATTTATAGAGTACCTGCCCTATACCGAGTCCTTTGCTCAATCCATGCTGTATTTTTTCTATAGTAATAATACACACTCATCTGCAGTTTTGCTTCCTATGGTTTCAGTTATCCACTGTTAGCCATGGTCCAAAAATATTACATGGAAAATTCCAGAAATAAACCATTCATAAGTTTTAAATTGTGCACCATGCCGAGTAGCGTGGTGAAGTCTTGAGTTGTCCTGTTCCTTCCAGCCCAGGAAGTGAATCATCTCTTTGTCCGGCATCTCCACACTAGACACTACCCACCCATTAGTCATTTAGTAGTTGCTATCTTGGTTATCAGATTGACTGTTGAGGTATTTCAGTGGTGGTATTTATTACTTTACTTAATGACCCCAAAATGCAAGAGTAGTAATGCTGGCATATTGTTATAATTGTTCTATTTTATTATTAGTTATTGTTAATTTCTTACTGTGCCTAATTTATATATTAAACTTTATCATATGTATATAAGAAAAAACTTAGTAGATACAGGGTTTGGTACTATACAAGATTTCAGGTGTCCACTGGAGGTCTTAGGGTGTATCCTCCTTGGATAAGGGGGCTACTGTATAGTGATTTCCTAAGTGCTCACAAACTAATTATCTAATGTTTGTTTTTTCATTTAGTGTATTGGTAATAGATGTTCGGGGTTACATTCTCAACTCTTTGAATGAATTTCAAATCCTACCTGTTTTCTACCTCAATTTTCCCACCTGTGAAGTAGGAAAGATAATACCTGTTTTTACATCTTCTAATTCTCTGTTTATGAGATCTTGAACAAAAGGATTTACATTAAACAGAGGTAGCACAGTGGCAATCTGTGGATAGGATCCAACCCAGAGATTTTCAGGCTTACACAGTGAATTTTAAGAAACTGAATTAGTTTTAAAAGTTTAGACCAGGTATGGTGGCTCACGCCTACAATCCCAGCACTTTGGGAAGCCGAGGCAAGTGGATCACCTGAAGTCAGGAGTTCGGATCAGCCTGGCCAACATGGTGAAAACCCATATCTACTAAAAAATACAAAAATTAGCTGGGCGCAGTGGCAGGTGCCTGTAATCCTGGCTACTTGGGAGACTGAATTAGGAGAACCTCTTGAACCCGGGAGGTGGAGGTTGCAGTGAGCCAAGACTGTGCCATTGCCCTCTAGCCTAGGAGACAGAGCAAGACTCCCTCTCAAAAAAAAAAAAAAAAAAAAAAAAAAAAGTAAAATGGAGAGATTTTTGAAACTTTCTTGAGTAATTAGATAACCTTGCAAGACTGGGCTTGTCCCACATGGACACAATGGACTAGACGAAGCTTCTTTCTTTAGACAGAGTGCACACTCTCCTGTTACCCATCCTCATCATGCCTATTGTCTTCCCTACACTGAAGCCATGTCAGTTACTGTTTTAAATGTTCCATTTTAGTCATTTGCTCTACTGTCTGGTCTTTGTAGACATTTGAATTTGAACTTCCACATTCAATCAGGAGAGATTTCAGCTGGGCATAAGAAAGAACCTCATCAGCAAGATGAAATGTGCTTTACAACCATTTGAACTGAATGGATGGAAAAACCTTAATTCCTTGATTCTATATAACTTTTTTTTGTTTTTCAGACAGAGTCTTGCTGTGTCACCCAGGCTGGAGTGCAGTGGCATGATCTTAGCTCACTGTGACGTCTGCCTCCAGGATTCAAGTGATTCTCATGCCTCAGCCTCCTGAATAGCTGGGAATACATGTGCCTGCCACCACGTCCGGCGAATTTTTGTATTTTTAGTAGAGATGAGGTTTCATCATGTTGGTCAGGCTGGTCCCGAACTCCTGATCTCATGTGATCCATCCACCTCAGCCTCCCAAGGTGCTGGGATTATAAGCGTAAGCCCCTGTGCCCAGCTGATTCTATGTATTTTAAAATAACTTTAAATCAGAATAGGACATTTTAAATAAAAATAAATGAAATAAAAACTCTTTTTGACATACACATACATAAGTATAGACTGTGATGCCCACCTGCTTATTGAGGGCAAAATGTTAACTCTATTAGGCTACTAAAGACGCACAAATTCCAGCTGGTCTCACCGAGAAGCCCCTGGGTACCTTGGACAGCGCACCACCATCGCCAGTTTTTTTCCGAGTTTGCTCTTCTGCAGGAGAAATACTTTATTTGGTATGCTCTTAAAGTCCAACTAACTCCGGACTCTTATTTTTAAAACAATTGTCTCTCTTATAAAGGGGACTAGAAAAGAATGGATAATTCTGCCAAAATGTCAGTTCTTCAGGACATTTTATTTCCTCTATGCCCTTTTTTGGTATATTGACTTCTTATTTTCAAGGACTGGTGGTGCAGAGGTTTATGTCTTCTTCCTGGAAGCGACAATGCATTTACTCTTTGCTTTCTGCACTGCTGTTATTAACAATGCCTGGCCATTGTGAGTGGTCAGTAATGCTCAAAGAATGCATGCCTGCTTTCCTGTGGTGACAGTTACAGCTGCTCATCTCAGTCGCAAAGAGCACGGTCCTGATAGAAAAGGAATAGAGGGTTTGATCCCTTTCTAGAAAGTGTGTTTTGTTTGGGTTCTCTCAAGTAGGCTGTATCTACTTCTCTGACAGTTTCCCAAAACTGTCAGCTTTGTTTATAAGCAGGATGAGTGAAAAAAGAGAATCAGGTCTGGCATCCTTCCCTACTCTGAAGACACACACACACACACACACACACACACACAAACACACTCTGCAATTTTAAGTGTACTTCCCACAAAACACACAGCTCACGTTATGCACCAGTCATTCCTTGAGTCTAGGACCTTGCTCAGGCTTTACACTTCACAACCATCCTTTGGCAGCAAAGCAAACAATAGTTAGATCTTGTAGGGCCAAGCAGAAATCTCCTTCCCCAACAATACCATTCCGTATTAGTATCATTTCTCCTTTGAACCCTTAGCACTTGCTCTCTGTACTACTCACTTAACAGGTAATCATGCACATCTCTTGTTTTGTTATTTAAATCTGTTATTTAACCTTTTCCCTGTTACTGTCTTTATCTCCCTATGGGATCCTAGCAAAATGAATATAAAGAAAGGTAGATATTAACATGATTTCCTGTACATAGTAAATCTGTTCCTTAGTTTGGGTTACCCCAAAAGTATGCCTCAAGACAAGGTTTGGGGTCAATTAATTGATTTAGGGGATGATCTCATGTAACTTGGTGAGGAAGTAGGAAAGTGAGACAAGCAAAGGAAGGACAGAAAAGGATGTGATAGAAAGTGAGTTACCTCCTGTGGGCAACTGGGCACAGTTCTGCTGGAGACCCTTTCAGACAGCTCTGTCCAACAGAAATATAGTCATGCATCACTTCATGATGGTACGGTATGAGAAATGCATTGTTAGACCCGGCACAAGGGCTCACGCCTGTAATCCCAGCACTTTGGGAAACAGAAATGGGTAGATCATTTGAAGTCAGGATGAGACCAGCCCAACCAATATGGTGAAACCCCTACTAAAAATACAAAAAAATTAGCCAGGAATGGTGGCACACACCTGTAATCTCAGCTACTTGGGTGGCTGAGCTGGGAGAATTGCTTGAACCTGGGAGGTGGAGGTTGCAGTGAGCTGAGATTGTGCCACTGCACTCCAGCCTGGGTGACAGAGCGAGACTCTGTCTCAAAAAATAAAAAAAAAATAAAAAAAATGCATTGTTAGATGATTTTGTCATTGCATGAACATTGTTGAGTGTACTCACAAACCTAGAGGGTGCAGCCTACTACACATGTAAGGTATATGAAGTAGCCTCTTGCTTCTAGGCTACAAACCTGTACAGCATGTTACTGTACTGATTACTGTAGGCAATTATAACATAATGGTAAAGATTTATATAGCTAAACATAACCAAGTTTAGAAAAAGTACAGTAAAAATACAATATCATAATCTCATGAAGCGCTGTTGTATATACAGGCTATTGGTGACTGAAATGTTGTTATGCAGTATATGAGTGTATAATGCAAGCCACAAACACAAGCCACATATGTAATTCTAAATTTTTATTTTTATTTTTTTTGAGATGGAGTTTCGCTTTTTGCCAAGGCTGGAGTGCAATGGCATGATATCGGCTCACTGCAACCTCTGCCTCTCAGGTTCAAGCGATTCTTCTGCCTCAGCCTCCCAAGTAGCTGGGATTACAGGCACCCGCCACCATGCCCAGCTAATTTTTGTATTTTTAGTAGAGATGGGGTTTCAACATGTTGGCCAGGCTGGTCTCGAACTCCTGATCTCAAATGTTCCACCCGCCTCGGCCTCCCAAGGTGCTGAGATTACAGGTGTGAGCCACTGCACTCAGCTAAATTCTAAACTTTCTAGTGGCCAGATTTAAAAAGTAAAATGAAACAGATAAAATTATATATTTTATTCAGCCTAATTTATCCAAAATATTATTACTTCAGCATGTAATCAATATAAAAATTATAAATGAGATATTTTACATTTCTTTTTCATACCAAGTCTCTGAGATCTGGTGTATTTTATTTTATTCTTGTCAATTTGGACTAGCCACATTTCAAGTGCTCAGTAGCCCCTTGTGGCTAGTGACAACTCTATGGAACAGAACAGCTCTAAGGGACACTAGAAGATAGCACAGAGTTGTCCCATAGTTGGGAGTGTATTTATTGGCCAATGCCTGTTCATAATTGGTTGAGTGTCATTCTTGGGAACATTATCTCCTGGGCACTTCTGGTTCACCCTGTGGCAGAAAACATCCTCAGGTAGAGAGACACAGGAGGCCACCACCATGGACAGGAAATGTCTACAAGTGACCTGGTGTATTAGTCTGTTTTCATGCTGCTGACAAAAGACACACCTGAGACTGGGTAATTCATAAAGAAAAAGATTTAATGGACTCACAGTTCCACATGGCTGAGGACGCCTCACAATCATGGCAGAAGGTGAAAGGCAGGTCTTACATGGTGGCAAGCGAGAGAGAATGAGAGCCAAGTAAAAGCGGAAACCCCTTATAAAACCATCAGATCTCATGAGACTTATTCACTACTACGAGAACAGTATGGGGGAGAATGCCCCCATGATTCAATTATCTCCTACTGAGTCCCTCCCACAACATCTCAGAATTATGGGAGCTATAAATCAAGATGAGATTTGGGTGAGAACACAGCCAAACCATATCACCTGGGATATGGGCAGAGCTCCTACAGTGCTATAATCTTTTTTTTTTTTTTTTTTTTTTTTTTGAGACCAAATCTCACCGTTGCCCAGGCTGGAGTGCAGTGGCAGTATCTTGGCTCATTGCAACCTCTGCCTCCTGAGTTCAAGTGGTTCTTGTACCTCAGCCTCCCGAGAAGTCAGGAAGCTACAATAATAGGAATCTGCTACCACACCCAGCTAATTTTTGTATTTTTAGTAGAGACAGGGTTTCACCATGTTGGCCAGGCTTGTCTCAAACTTCTGACCTCAGGTGATCTGCCCACCTCGGCCTCCCAAAGTGCTAGAATTACAGGCATGAGCCACTGCACCTGGCCTCTGCTATTATCTTAAATAATTATGTGTTGGTTGATTGAAAAATTTCTGGATTCCTGCCATGGCAGCCTTTTCACCTTAGTTTTGGACTCAGCATTAAGGACTGCCATACCTGGTTGTGCAGGCTGAGCACTATGTAACTCTACGGGGCACCACTCACCTAGGCTTCTGAGACTGCAATATGTATGGCACACCTAAAGTTATGCGGTGCCCAACCTGCACAACTCTTCTTACCCTTTGACTATTACCAAGCTCATCACTTTGGGGAAAGAGTAAAGGATTGATAGAACAGACATATTCACTTGGGCTTAACTACAATATTCTGTCTTTTAAGGGTCACTACACATTTTAAGCACCTGCGACCATTTCCATGTAGAAACCAGCACCTCCAGGACCCTGCAATCACTCTGAAGGAGTCAGCTTTGCACCCGCTGCTGATTTTAGCTTGCAAGCTGCAAAGGGTATCAATGAGTCTTTTTGCCAAGCACTCTTACGGACATGGCTTCAAAGTGTCTCTCCCAGGCTGGAGCTGGGATCTAGGTAAAAGCAATATGTATAATATATGTGATCCAGAGCATTGTCCCCATTGGGAGCCTTCCCCATTGCCCCCTGCCCGAGCCCCTCTATCTCTACTGAGCTTCCTTACCATGGTCACCCACAAGGTATCTGGGCTGTGAGAGTCAGTGAATTCTGGATGCCCAAGTTCAGTCAGTCATGCAATCACAAAGGGGCTCTGAATTGACTTCATTCCGGTTTCATTTATTCTTCTGTGGCGGGTGACAAGTTGTGAAAGTAAAATCAAATTGATGTGATTGATAGCATCTAGAAAAAAATTCAGAGCAGTTTGTGGAAAGGAAGTCATAGAATTAATTGAATACAGAATTGGAAAGCAACTCAGAGATCATCCCAACCATTTTCTGTTCCAGATGACGAGTTGAAGAATCAGAGGTCAAGGAGCTCACTGAGGGTCATATAGTGGGTTAATGGGAGAGGACCAGCATCCTCTATGGAGGCGACTATGTCTGCTTGCCAGTACATTATATCTGGCACAAGGTTAGCATTCACCAAATGTTTATGGAATGAGTTTATTCATTTTTATAACATTTGGGTTACCAAGAGGCCAAAACTATATAATTTTTTTCCTGTATCATGTCATGAGCATTTGTTGTTTTTGCAAATCCAGCATCTGTTACCCTTCCTGCTTATAGTGCATCCCTTTCTACACTAGGGGGGAGGAAGCATGTGGTCCAATTACAGCCAGTCAGAGCATTTCATTCCCCAAGTCATGGTGATTTGTTCAATGATTGACATGTGTTTCAAGTCAGACCAGTCAAAGCCAATGAGACTCAGTTCTTGGGACTTTTGGGTCATGTTGTTAACAACAGAGCCAGCCTAAGAATGAAGCCAATACAGAGGAAAGCAGAACTGAGTGCTAGAAAGAGCAAGAGCAAGTTTGGGTGATGGTATCTGACTCCAGTATCCATGTGTATCTAAAGCCAATCTATCCCTGAATGTTTTAGTTATGTGAGTGGATAATGTCCTCTCTTAAAAAAACAATTAGGGGCCATGTGCCGTGGCTCACGCCTGTAATCCCAGCACTTTGGGAAGCTGAGGCAGGCAGATCACCTGAGGTCGGGAGTTCGAGACCAGCCTGACCAACATGGAGAAATCCCGTCTCTACTAAAAAAAAAATACAAAATTAGCTGAGTGGCACATGCCTGTAATTCCAGCTACTCGGGAGGCTGAGGCAGGAGAATCACTTGAACCTGGGAGGCAGAGGTTGTAGTGAGCCAAGATCTTGCCATTGCACTCCAGCCCAGGAAACAAGAATGAAACTCCATCTCAAAAAAAAAAAAAAGAAAAGAAAAAAAAAAATTAGGAATTTATCGTTTGCGTCTGAAGTCAAAAGACAGCTAGCTTTGAAGCACCACTGAAACAACCTTCAGATTAGTTTGGTTCTTTCAACATCCCCTGTCCTTTGGATGTTCACTCTTCCATAAGCTCAGGGAAAATGGTCCCTCTTTAGCCTGAGGGGGTAAACTTTGATTAGCTTAAGCCTAATGTCATGATTTGATTTTCTTTACCAGTGATTGCTTTAGACATGAACATGTGATGCAAATGTTGTGAATGAGACCTAGACAAAAGGTGCTGCAGAGATTCTGGGATAGGTTTTCTTCTTGGTACCCAAGGGGAAAAACTGCCGTTTTCTATCTTTGTATATGGCTTTATGATGATATGATGCCTGGATCTGCAGCAGTCAGTTTGAGACCATGAGGAGTCAAGTTTGAGGCTAACAGCCAGCATGCATTGGTGGTGAGGCAGAGAGATGGAAAAAGCCTGTATCCCTGATGGCATCATTAAACTCTAAATTTCCAGGATTTCTGGGCTTTAAAAAATTTGAGGGGCCATGATTTTTTAGCCACTTTTTGGGATTCTATTACTTACAAATTTCCTCTGGAATCTTGTGACTCTATTATGTCTAGTTTGAAGACTAGTCTCTAGGCTAACTTTTTAACTCTGAAACCTGTTTTTTGGCTGGGCACAGTGGCTTGCATCTGTAATCACAGCACTTTGGGAGGCTGAGGCAGGTGGATCCCTTGAGCCCAGGAGTTTGGAACAAGCCTTGGCAACATGGCAAAAACCCTTCTCTACAAAACGTACAAAAATTAGCTGGGCATGGTGGCAAATGCCTGTAGTCCCAGCTACTCAGGAGGCTGCGGCAGGAGAATTGCTTAAACCCGGGAGGCGGAGGTTGCAGTGAGCCAAGATCACACCACTGCACTCCAACCTGGGTGACAGAGCGAGAATCTGTCTCAAAAAAAAAAAAAAATCAGGTGCAAATATCTGTTTGTTGGAACCAAAATGCTTAACTTTGGTTTAAACAAACCTATTTTGAGAATTTACATAGTTAAACAGTAATAAGGGAGAAATGAAGTTGTTAGCAGCTCCCAAGCAACTCCTGTCTTCCTGACAGTGCAGTTAAAATAAAAATCACATTGCCCAGAAGATGTGTTTGCCTCTGAACAGTGTCAATTAGATCAGAGGAGCATTTTTCCCAGGAGGACAGAAGAAGCACATGAGCTTTCCTGAGGTCCAGGATGCTGCTCAGAGGCAAATTTACAGTTCCCTGCTGGGGCTTGACGGCTGGATCCAAATGTTCTTGTCTATCTTTCTGCCTTATTGGGGGGTGGATTATGGCATTTGATGATTTAATCTGTGTAATCTCTAGACAAAACATGTCTCCATTTTGCTGCCAGGAAAATGTTAATTTATTCTTCTGGAACTAGAGAGGTAAATGAAGTGATTGAAGATGCAGTGTGTGCATTTGCATTTGTGTGCACACAAGCATGTGTGTGTATTGGTACACTAGGGTCTGTGTGAAGTGAAGCAAACAGGCCTAAAATCAAGGAATTTTTAGTGGAAAGTGTGTGAGTCTCCTTTAGGGAAATGTAGTCCCCACCCCTTGCCCAAATTGTATGCAAAATGTTGTGTCTATGGTGTGATTATTTTCCTGGAAGGTGCGTGGTGTCGTGTTCATCAAAATCTCAGGGGGATTTTGGAGAACGTCAGTCTGAAGTTTTGAGAACCACAATTACCTTAGGTATAAGGGACCCTTGACATTTAAGAAGCACTTTTATTTGGCAAGGAACTGGGGGCAGAGAGCAGCAATCGGATTTATTATTTTGAGCTTGTTACACCTATTTTTATTTTTGTCTTTTTTTTTTTTCCTTTTTATGGAGAACAGGGTCTCACTGTATTGCCCAGGCAGGTCTTGAGCTCCTGGGCTCAAGCTATCCTCCCGCCCCTGCCTTCCTAATAGTTGGGATTACAGGCATGAGCCACTACGCCTGGCTTTGAGTTTATTAAATTGGAAGCTTGAAAACACCCAGCCAGGTTGAGATAAACTTTGGCAAAACAAGCCCAAGCATCCCCATCTTCTCCTTCAACTGCCCCCTTCTCTCACTTTCTTCCAGTCCTCCTCTACTGTGCGAGGGTCTGCCCACCTCATATGCTACAGGCCTGCAACCAGCCTAGGGAATGTAAAGACCAGACACTTCCACTTAGTCAAACTGTGTCTGGCACATAGGACAAATTAAATAAACAGTGGTTTAAAAATTGCAGCCATCCAGATCTCTGAGAAATGGTAATTTGTTCCAGACATAGAACAAAGAGATTCCCGTTCTTTTCTTTTAACCTAAGAGGAAAAAAAAAAATAAACAAGCTAAGGAAAACAGACAAACTCAGAGATTATTCATTCGTGGCAAGTGGAAAACCCCATTAATGTGAGTTTCTTTATTTAAAAACAAGTAAGTACAATTTGGTGACTGTTCACCACCTCATGCCATGCTCCGTATACGACCCTTCACATGCATCACCTCCGTTAGTCATCACAGCAGCTTGGGGAGGTTGGAACTCTCAAATGCGTTTTACAGATAAGGAAACTGGAGAGGTTTACAGAGATGAAGCAATTCACCCAAGATAAGTAGATAGTAAGCATCGAGAGTCAGAATTTGAAAGGTCACTGTTTTGACAATGCTATGCCAACTCATGTGAACCTTGCATTTTCTGATTTCATTAGGGAAGACTTCCTGTGGGAGAAGGACCATGCACTAATGTTGAAAAAATGATATATACAGTGGATGAAGGAGATACTGTAGTCTGAGTGTAATTGGTTTAGGATTAAGCCATCCTTTTTAAACTTTACTGTGTATACGCATCACCTGGGAATCTTATTAAAATGCAGGTCCTGGCTGGGTGTAGTGGCTCACACCTATAATCCCAGACTTTGGGAGGCTAAGGTTGGAGGATTATTTGAGGCCAGAGTTTGGGAACAGCCTGGCAACAGAGTGAGACCCTGTCTCTGCAAAATAAATAAATAAATAGATAGATAGATAGCAGATCCTGATTTAGCAGGTTTGGGGAGGAGCCTGAGATTCATATTTCTTTTTTTTGAAACTGAGTCTCGCTCTGTTGCCCAGGCTGGAGTGCAGTGGTGTGATCTCAGCTCACTGCAACCTCTGCCACCTGGGTTCAAGTGATTCTCTTGCCTCAGCCTCCTGAGTAGCTGCGATTACAGGTGTCCGCCACCACGCCTGGCTAATTTTTGTTTTTTTTTTTTGTTAGTAAAGACGGGGTTTCACCATGTTGGCCAGGCCAGTCTTGAACTCCTAACCTCAGGTGATCTGCCCACCTTGGTCTCCCAAAGTGCTAGAATTACATGCGTGAGCCACTGCGCTTGGCTGAGATTCACATTCTTAAGCAGCTTCCAGGTGATGTTGTTGCTGCTGAGCTGTAGACATTTCAAGTAGCCAGGAGATAAGATACAGTGTTTATAAACAACTTGCTCACCTATGATGTCATTTGATCCTAACCTAAGCCCTGTGAGGTATCCATTGTCATTTCTATGTTACAGATGAATAAATTGAGAGTTTGGTTGAAAATAGGTACATTTTCAAGTGTTAGGCATTTCTAGGGATACAATAGCAAACAAGACATAGTTCTCATTTCAAGAAATTGACAATCCAGGAAACAAAGCTCTAGATAATTAAATTTGAAAGGTTTTGGGTGTTCAAAGAATGTTTGTTAAATGAGTGAAAAGCTTTGGCTCTGGGTGTCTCCATTCATCATAGGAGGAAGAGAAACAGGCTTAGGGTAATGGAGGATGATGTATTTAGTCTTAGGCATTGTAGATGACATCGCGGTGTAGCTGTCTAGTAAGCAGGTCTGGGTCTGGAGTTTAGGAGAGAGATCTAAGGTGAGGAGAGCTGAGAGTTTGAGAGCTGTCACTGCACAGGTGGTAACTGGAGTTATAGAAGATTCAATTCAGGATACAGAGGAGAATAAAGTTACCTAGAAGAGTTTAAGTTATGAAGATCCTTGGATGGGTTCCTAAAATAGGAAACTGCCTGGCCAGAAATTATAGGTTTTCAGAGGAAGAGGAGCCCAGTGAAAAAGACTCAGAAAAATTCACAAGAGAGGTAAGGAGGAAAGCCACAGAAGCCAAGGGATGAGACAACTTCAATGAAGAGGAGGTTTGTCACTGATGATGGGTAAGCCAGTGTCCTATGTGCCTCCTGATGCCATCTGAGGTGGGCACAACATGTCTTCTGTAATATCTTTCGAAAATGCATGCCTAGAATCTAATCATGAGAAAACACAGACAAACCCAAACTGAGGGACATTCTACGAAACTACCTGGATGCACTTTTCAAAATTTTTTTGCATCTTGAAAGACTAAGAAATACTAAGGCTTCCAGGCCAGGCACAGTGGGTCACACCTGTAATCCCAGCACTTTGGGAGACTGAGGTGGGCAGATCACATGAGGTCAGGAGTTTGAGACCAGCCTGGCCCACACAGTGAAGCCCCACCTCTACTAAAAATGTAAAAATTGGCTGGGCATGATGGTGCATGCTTGTAATTCCAGCTACCCGTGAGTCTGAGACAGGAGAATCACTTGAACCCGGGAGTTGGAGGTTGTAGTGAGCTGAGATCATGCTATTGCACTCCAGCCTGGGTGACAAGAGCAAAACTCCATCTCAAAAAACAAAACAAAACAAAATTAAGGCCTCCAGATATAATAAAAGGAGACTAAAGAGCCATGACAAGTAAATTTGGCTCTGTATTTGATCTTCCATCAGAAAAAAAAAGTTGCAAAAGATATAGAGATAACTGACAAAATTTTAAAATGGGCTGCTGCCTAGATAATAGTATTACATCAATGTTATTTTTCCTAAATTTGATAATTGTGTTGTGATTGTATAATAGAATATCTTTGTTCTTAGGAAACATGCTGAAATGTTTATAGGTGAAGTTTGGGATATCTGCCATTTACCCTTCTGCTGTGATCTGAATGTTTGTGTCCTTCCAAGATTCATATGTTGAAGACTAATCCTCAATGTGTGAGTATTTGGAGATGGGACCTTCAGAGGTGATAAGGTCATGAGGGCCCTAATCTCCCATTCATGCCAGAGGTTACAGTGAGAGAACAGCCGGCTCTCATCAGATACTGAATGTCTGGCAACTCGGTCTTGGACTTCCCAGCCTCTAGAACTGTGGGGGAAAATATTCAGTTGCTTAGAAACCATCCAGGTTATAGTGTTTTGTTGTAATAGCCTGAACAGATTAAGTACCTTCAATGGTTCTGAAGAAAAAAAAAAAAAAAAAAAAGGATAAATACATGCATAAGGCAAATGAGGCAAAATATTAATTGGTAAATCTGGGTAAGGATACATGGGTATTCACTATACTATTCTTACAACTTTTTTATAGACTTGGAACATTTCAATGTAACTTTTCTTTTAATGGATATACACTATTGGCCGGGCATGGTTGCTCACGCCTGTAATCCTAGCACTTTGGGAGACTGAGGCGGGTGAATTTCCTGAGCTCAGGAATTCAAGACCAGCCTGGGCAACATAGTGAAACTCCATCTCTATTAAAAAAAAAAAAAGTAAAAAAAAAAAATGGATATACACTATCAAATTTTGTGGAGAGGTGAGAAAACCAATGGTCTAAAGTATCCATTGGGCCAGGCATGGTGGCTCATGCCTGTAATCCTAGCACTGTGGGAGACTGAGGCAGGAGGATTGCTTGAGCTCAGGAGTTCAAGGCCAGCCTGGGCAACATAGGGAGACTCAGTTTCTACAAAAATTAGCTAGGCATAGTAGCATGTACCTGTGGTCCCAGCTACTTGGGAGGCTAAGGTGGGAGGACTGCTTGAACCCAGGAGGTTGAAGCTGCAGTGAGCCCTGATTGCACCACTACACTCCAGCCTGGGTGACAGAGCAAGATTCTGTCTCAAAAAAGAAAAGAAAAGTATCCATTGGATTGAGCAACATGGATTTATCCTTGAATGTACTGCACTTATATTCTGGAAGGAAACCCATACATGAATTTATACAATTACAGACTGGAATGGGGACTGGGAGGAAAGAACAGGAAGCTGTATAGATAGATGAGAGAATAACATGGATGTAATTAGTGCCTTGGACAAACCAGTCCCAGTGGCACACAGGAGCCAATGCCAGACTGCAATGGAATGAGGGGGAAGTGAGGATGTGGGAACAGAGCATAGACACCTCCTTCAGGAGGCTTGGGTAAAGAGGATTGATCATAAAAATTAGCTACTACAGGGAGAGGTGGGGTCAAGGTAGAAACTGGGAAGTCATGGGAGGTTTTGAAGAGGTTGTTACATCTGGTAAGGGTATGTGATGGCAGACAGGGGTTTCCAGGGAGGTAGAATGTGGATGGTCTACACCACGGGAACAAGGACGACACTTAGGGAAGGGAGAGGTGTTTGTGAAAGGTGAGAAACTTGGTCCATCCGGGGCCTGAGATGTCTGTGGTGGGCCATGAAAGGGGCAGCTGAGGAAGCAGGGAGCGGGTAGATTTGTTTGCCAGTCTGAGCACCTTGACTTTTGCCAGAAAGAGGTGCAACCTCTTGTCTGGTGTCTCAGCCAGCAGATGGCAAGGTGGGACCCACACTCTCTTCCAGAAGTTTCTCTGCACAAAAGAAAAGTGTTATATTAAGTGCTCCCAGGTATTCAAGCCAGAAGCTGATGTACCATCTGTATTAGTATGTTCTCATACTGCTATAAAGACATACCTGAGACTGGGTAATTTATGAAGAAAAGAGGTTTAGTTGACTCCCAGTTTCACAGGCTTAGCAGAAAGCATGACCGGGAGGCCTCAGGATAATTACAATTATTGTGGAAGGTGAATGGGAAGCATTGGTGGAAGTTTGTAGATGGCCGCCTTCTCCCCATGTCTTCACATATTTGTCCCTCTGTGTCTGTGTCTAAATTTCCTCTTCGTATGAGAACAACAGTCAGATAAGAACTCACCATAATTATCTCATTTTAATTTAATTACCTCTTTAAAGACCTGGTCTCCAAATATAGCCACACTCTGAGGTACTAGGAGTTAGGACTTCAACATGTCCATTTTGGTGATGGGTGCTGGGAGTGGGGAAAGGACATGCTTCAGCCCACAGCAACTCTTCTCATCATTTAGAATGCAGCCTAAATGTCCTTGGGAAGGCTTTCTTTTCCTCCACTCCATCCAATCCAAAGTAGATTTACCATTATTTTCATATATAGCACCCTGTTCCCCGCTACACTTATTCCATTTTGTAATTGCACATTCATTTATGGATCTCCATCTACAATGTAAGTGTCATGAATTCAAGGATCATCTCTTTTCTGATCACTGCTATATCCCCAGGATTAGCATAGCTCTTGACCCATAGGAGGCAGTCAAAATAAATTTGTTGAATGAACAGATTAATGAAAAGTCCAGAGACTGAACAGAATCTAGCAACTTTGCATCTAGTTGGACTGAGGCCAAAACCACCAAAAGGAGAGGTGATTCTTTCTTATGTTTAAAGATCAGCAGAACAAGTGATTTCACACCAACCCTTAGTACTCCTCACGGCAGCCTTTTGGCATGAAATGTGCAAAGTGTGACTGGAAATCGATTCAAGCTCAGAAGTAGACAGCTGGGAAGAACACATTTGTAAAATTATTGCTGGTGTGTGCTGTGACATAGCAGTCCAATATGGCACCACAGGCCAGTGTCTGACCAAAACTAATGGCATTATACTTTTTGTTTAAAATTCAACCTTAAGCAGGGACAGAACAAATTTCATTCTTGTTCAATTGTTTTAGAGGTTGATTAGATTTAGACTGAATTTGAAGTGGATTTCTAGGTGAATCCATTTTAAAATTGTAATGTTTGGGTTGTGCTAAGGCTTAGTGCATCTGTACAGTTTTACTCTAGCTTTTGGTTCATAGACAGTTTCTGAACGATCACTGTGAGTCTCAGCCATTCTTATGCAAGATCATACATCCCAAGAATCTTCTTGCTAGAAGGTCCTGAAGACTTATTTTGTGTAGTCTCCTGGCTGCAAAGTGTTCATTTGAGTCATCCAAGGAAGATTGTTCATTTGGATTAGCAAAGAAGCATGAGATACAGTCTCCACTTTCAAAATTGCATCTTGAGAGCAGAGGCCAAATCGTGGTCTTCTTTTTTCCTATCTGGTGCTTTCTGCAATTGTAGCAGGAACAGCAGTGTGGTGACATTTGTCGTTTTTTGGCTGCCCAGTGTTAGAATCTGCACCCACTATTTGGAAAATTTCCCCTGTGTGAGTCTTGCGGGGAGGCAGAACCCTCCTCCTGCAAGAGAAGCTTCGAAGATGAGGTATTCGTCTTCCCAGGATCCTTTGCAGCTCAGGTGTGATCATGTGACATGGAGTTGGCCAGTTAGATGCACTTGTGTGGGACTTTGAAATGGAATCAGCGTCATGCAGAATAGAGGCAATGGAGGATCAGTTATGGAGGTGGCAGGAGCAGCAGTGGGTTTCTAGAGGGCAATAATGGTGCCAATGGCAGCACTCAGTGCCCAGGGCTAGCAGGGGCTGAGGTCTAAACTGTAGTGCCCTTGGCTCGGGGATTGCTGCAGTCCTGTGTTCCCTGAGCTGCTCTTGCTGCCTGAATTTGGCAGAGGTCCCGGCTGCTTGCCAGACTTGGCTCTCCAGCCTTCCTTGTCATTCTATGAGCTCCCTCATCATCGCCAAAATGCTTAAAGGAGACAGAGTTGGTTTCTATTGCTTGAATCTAGGAAACCTGGCATGTGTAAACTCTTGGGCTACTAACCTGGAATAACAATAAAGCCACTTTCTTACTTTTCCATAATTCAATTAAAATTTTATTCTGATATCCCATTATGTTGGGTGGTTGATACTTGATCTCAGTCAGTTCAGAATCTCTTCTCTCCACTTCCCTCCCTTTATTGAAAAAATAAATTTAAGTTCCAGAATACATGTGCAGGATGTGCAGGTTTGTTACGTAAGTAAATGTGTGCCACAGTGGTTTGCTGCAAAGATCAACCCATCAGCTAGGTATTAAGCCCCGCATGCATAAGCTATTTATCCTGATGCTCTTCTTCCCCAGTGCCCCCAGGACAGGCCCCGGTGTGTGTTGTTCCCCTTCCTGTGTCCATGTGTTCTTATTGTTCAGCTCCCACTTACAAATGAGAACATGTGGTGTTTGCTTTTCTGTTCCTGAGTTAGTTTGCTGAGGATAATGGCTTCCAGCTCTATCCATATCCCTGCAAAGGACGTGATCTCATTCCTTTTTATGGCTACATAGTTGTCCATGGTGCTACACGTACCACATTTTCTTTATCCAGTCTGTCATTGATGGGCATTTGAGTTGATTCCATGTCTTTGGTATTGTGAATAGTGCTGCAAGGAACATGTGTATCTTTATAATAGAATGATTTATCATCCTTTGGGTATATATCCAGTAAGGGGATTGCTGGGTCAGATGGTATTTCTGGGTCTCTGAGGAATTGCCACTCCCCTTTTTTAAAGGTAACATTTTAAAGTAATTTTTTAATATCGCAAAGTACAGAAAAGATGAAAAATAGGGGAAAATGCTAGCAATAACCCCACCATTCTAATTCAATGACTAGTACTTGCATTGTCTTCATCTTTTTCATGTGTATGTTTTTACTAGTTTATGCATATGCTCAGTGCAAGCCATTCTTTATCCTACTTAAAACATTTTAGCTTATTATTGCATCAACATTTTTTTCTCATGACTTCTGGTATTTATAATTACAATTATGGGTTTTATTATAAACGTTATATATTTAAAAAGTTAAAATATATAGAAGTTACAGAAATAATACAATAAGCATCCACATACCCCTTTTAGATCAATTGTTAACATTTTGCTATATTTGCTTTCTCTCTTTGAAAATAATTTGCCAGAAATTATGACACTTTACCTCTTAATACTTCAGCATGGATTTTCCTAAGAAAAAGGACTTTCTTCTACATAATTGCATTACCATTACCATGGTTAAGAAAATTAACAATAATTTTAATAATATCATCTAAAATGTAGTTTATAGTTAAAATCCCTCAATTATCCTAAGAATGCCTTTTATAACTGGGGTTTTAGAGCCTGACTTTTTCTTTTTTAAGTTCCAGGAGGCTTAAATAATACTCAATAATAATAAAGTATTGGGGGGCAAGCAGGGAGATACTGTTTCCTGTGACTGGATTGTAGCTATTCATCCCCTTAGTTCCTTGATGGCTTCTTGGGTGAACACTCAAAACAGAGCTGATTCCCAGCTCTGATTCCTTTCTGGAGTTTCTGTGGCTTCTAATGGGGTAAGAGGCAGCTATTCCCAATGCCCAAGCTCTCCCCCTCCTCCCTTCTCCTTTTATGGAGTCTTGACGGCAAGAAACCCTGGTCTGACTCATGTTTGTTTTATTGAGGCCCAAGGCCCTCCAGGGTTCAGGCTTTTGAAACTTAAAAGGCGTTCTTCTGCTTTCAACTACCGGTGGTCTGACCACTCAAATAGAGAAGGGTCATGTGATAACATACTGATGATGAGAGGAAAGAGCATTGGTTAACTTTTCAAAATATTATCCTGGCTTCCATGTTCTGTGCAGACATTAGGACATACACTTAGCTGTTACGCCCCAGGACAGTCATACTGGTTGTCAAAACATTAAAATACTTCTCAACAAGAGCGTGAATTTTATCATCCAAAAAGGCAACGTTGGCTTGTGAGCATTCCTTCATCCTTCTCGTATGTATATTTTTAGATCTAATCAATGCATTGGCAAATGATTAGCATAAAGTACACTGTTCTGAGCCCCCTGTCCTCTAGACAGCCCTACCTCTTCCCTGGGACACTTCAGATCTCCAGCAACCAATGGGTGAATGCCTGGAAGAAACAGATGCCTTCAGGACCCTGTTTACCTCTCTTCTGATGGGTCAGTGCAGAGACTTCTGGGCTGCTAAGTGTTTTGAAGAGCCCCATGGAGCAAATGTAAATCGGATCATATCACCTCCTGCTTAAAATCCATCACTGACTTCCTGCTTCACTCTGAATTAAGTTCCAGCTGTTTTACAGAGCATGTAAAACCTTACAAGATATGGCCCTTGCTTTCCTCAGCCTCTTCTCTATTTCCCCTCCACCTGCTTTGCACCCTGCTCTTCCTACTGGTGTTCTAGCTGAAATAGACTCGTTCACTCCTTACAGATTCCGTGCTCTTTTTGTATTCTGGATCCTCTCACAGTTGTTCCCGTTGCCTGGAGTTGCCTCACTAATTACTACTGATCTTTGGATTTTAGTTTAAATGCCATCTCTTCTGGGAGGTTGTCGCTGAACCTTCCAGGTCTAGGTTCAGGCTTTCTGTGCTCTCTGAACTCTTTTTACTGTAGAATTTATCCCAACAATTTCATATTATTGCTATGCCTTCCTGATAGGACTCTGGGATTCAGAGGGCCAGCACCCATTCTTATCTTGCTCATCATTTGACCCCAGATGTCTAACATTATAATAAATGTTCATTGGAAGAAATAATGACATTGATATAGACATTTATATACATCTATGTGTATATAGGTATATACACACAGAAACACATCTGAGAGCATGAACAGATGAGAATCAGAAAAAGGGGAAGATTTGGGACATGGCTAAAATTAGAATGATGTCATCTCAAGTTTCCAAATAAGAACATTGGTATAGGAGGAGATCATGTAAAAATCTAGTAGCCTGGTAAATCTAGTAGCCTGGTGGAAGGGAAGTGGCAGAACCAGTGCTGATTGGGACAGGAGATTATCTTACAAATAATTCACAATCTAGGTCTCTTAGAGACAATGGTTTAGAAAAAAGCTATACCTTTACAATACAAAGGAAACAACCCTCCATGCCCCTGAGTCCATCAACAAAGCAAAGAGATTCTTTTTTCTTGCCACTCTGGGAGACAAGGCATTCGAGATGAATATTTGATCCCAAGGCCATTAAAACAATAATGAGGCTGCACCCAGCATGTTTTTTCACCTAGCAGTGTCCCTTGGCTACCACAGACACTGCCTTCTGGTTCCTACAGAGCCCCACCTGTTTCATAAATGTTGACCAACCTGCCCTGAGTCATAGCTGCTCAGTCACTTTGTTTGTGCTGTAATTGCGGGGCGTCTGCGTGGAGGTGTTTTCCGTCCTTTTCAGCTAATGCAGTGGTCCCTAGTGGAGCTAGTCCAGGCAGGGGTGCCCCAAAAAAGGCAGTGAGTGACCATCCAGGGCTTGGTGTGAGGGAATGCATCTCAAGAAGCCAGTTTTCACCCATGCTATAATAAACAGAAGGGTTTATTCATTTACTCATGTATTCATTCTTTCTACAACCCCTACTAAAAGGGGTTGTAAAGTTAAATTCCTGCAGGGAGTTAGTGTAATATACAAAGTGTAATGAATGAAGAGAAGTGTGTGTCAAACTAGAAAGTAAACGTCCCCTCTAAAGAAGACAGCTGCTTTTCAAGTTGAGACAAATGTTTCTCTGGGATAGATCTGTATCACTGCATTTCAGATGTGCTGTTTCCCCTCCTGCAGAGGGATTACATATGCCCATCCCATTGACTGATTTGGCCATTGAAATATGAATGAGCTCATGCCTGTAATCCTAGCACTTTGGGAGGCCAAGGCGGGTGGATTGCCTGAGGTCAGGAGTTTGAGACTAGGCTGGCCAACATGGTCAAACCCCATCTTTACTAAAACTACAAAAATTAGCTGGGCATGGTGGTGCACACCTGTAATCCCAGCTACTTGGGAGGCTGAGGCAGGAGAATTGCTTGAGCCTGGGGGGCAGAGGCTGCCGTGAGCTGAGATGGTTCCACTGCACTCCAGCCTGGGTGACAGAGCTAGACTCTGTCTCAAAAAAAGAAGAAACACAAAAATAATAATTTATCCTTTGACAAACACTGCAAAGCAGTGGTACAAGGTACAGTGAGAGCTATGTGAGGGGTATTAAGCTAGAACTGGGTCAGGAAAGGCTTTACTGGGAGACGAGAAGGACTTAGCCAGATGAAGGAATAGCAGTGGGATTGGGAGCAGGTGATTATGGGCCAGGTGAAGGGCGCTGAGTGGGAAAGTAGGGACTCTTATCTTTCTCCTAACAATGAATTTGAGAAGCTCCAAGAAGTTTAGTGTAGCTGGAGTTCCAAATAAAAGAGATGTGGCTTGAGTGCTAAATGGGTCTTTGTAGGCCGTGGAGGACAGTCTGGGCTTTAGCCTAAGAGTAATAGGGAGCCATTGAATGATTCTTAGCAAGATAATATCATATCTGAAGTGGTGGGAAAGTGACATTTATTTAATTATCTATTCTTTTATTGATTTATTAAACATATCTTTGAGTGTTCACTTTGTGTCAGTAATTGTCCAAATTACAGTAAATACAAAGATAAATCCTACCCTCAAGGAACTCAGCTTAACTTAGAAGGGGGATGACACATAGACACAGCTATAAATAAAAGTAGAAAGTGGTGTATGCCATCATTCATTCATTCACTTATTTATGCAACAAATGTTTATTGAGCACTTACACAGATGTGCCAGGCACTCTTTGTATATCTTGGTTGTATGTTGAACAAGACATCATGAATCTTATAATTTAGGTTATTTCATAAGACAAAGTTCCTCCCTTCCTCCCTCCCCCCCTCCCCCCCCTTCCTCCCTTCCTTCCTTCTCTCTTTCTTTCTTATAATGACTATCTGTGGGACTATGTCTTATTATCTCAGTTTCCAGAAATCCTTTTATTGTAACTATATGTATGTCATTTTTTCTCTTGCAGTGATTTTTTTTTTTAAAGATGGAGTCTCCCTCTGTTGCCCAGGCTGGAGTGCAGTGGCATGATCTCAGCTCACTGCAACCTCTGCCTCCTGAGTTCAAGTGATTCGTATGTCTCAGCCTCCCAGATAGCTGGGATTATAGGTGTGCATCACCCTGCCTGGCTAATTTTTGTATTTTTAGTAGAGACGGGTTTCACTATGTTGGCCAGGCTGGTGTCGAATTCCTGACCACAAGCGATCTGCCCACTTCAGCCTCCCAAAGTGTTGGGATTACAGGCATGAACCACTGCACCTGGCCAGTTTCCTTATATCCAAAAAGGGAAATGTATCCACGCCACAAAATCGTAATGCTTTCGTGACAGAAAGTGCTCAGCATAATGTCGGGAAGGTAAGTACTCTATAAACGGCAGCTATTGTATTATTATTATTACCATTTTATTTACCAGAAGGAAAAGAAGAATTTCTAAGATCAATATAATTAGATGTATTGAATATAGAAGGAGTCAAGCCAGGGGAAAATGTGAGTGGCTCCCAGAGGGCTAGAATCAATCAGGAGTGGCACGTGTATGTGTGTGTGTGCGCCTACTGGGGGAGTCATTATAGCATTTCTTGGATAGTAAAAATATCAATATTATGATTGATAGATAATATTACTTTCCCTGAGCTAAGAGAGGAAAGGAAAAAATGGAGAATGTGATTGAATGGTAAAGCTGATGCAAGAAGAGATTTATAGGGAACACAGGAAGTAGATATGTAGCCATTTCCTGTGTGATTCAGGATGTCTGGCCATTTGGAGTGCTAGGAGGCCTTTGGCAGCATGGTCATAATCCTTTCTGAATTAATAAGGTAAAGAGAAAATATAAGAACATTCCATGAAGTTTGTCATCTCTGCCAAGGCCCTGCAACATCAGACTAAGTTGGTCAGGCAGATGCGTACACCCAGGCTGAGTCTAAAGGTACTCTCTGCATAGGAAGCAGGGGCTCCAGATGATGGGGACAGCCATTTTAGTTGACATTAAAAAACTGGCAGCCATTTTGACATTGAACAAATTTTCCCAAGTGTTTGTAATAATATGGTGATAGATGCTATCTAAAGATTCTGTATTATAAACCAGTTATAAATATATTATGTGTACACACGTGTGTATATATTTATATATCATGTATATGTATATATAACATGCACATATATATATATAACATGCATATATATATTAGGGTGATATGTGTGTATACATATGTATTGTGTGTGTGTGTATGTGAATATATATATAACATGCATATATATATTAGGGTGATATGTGTGTATACATATGTATTTTGTGTGTGTGTATGTGAATATATATATAACATGCATATATATATTAGGGTGATATGTGTGTATACATATGTATTGTGTGTGTGTGTATGTGTATATATATATATACACTTCGCTAAGACATATGGAACACCACTGTCCGATAGGCATATAATACCCACCATGTAAGTAATTTTAAATTTTCTAGTAGCCACATTATAAATAAGTAAAAAGGAGCATGTGAAATTAATTTTCATAATGTTTTCTTTAACTCAGTATATCCAAAATAAAATGTTATCATTTCAACATGCACTCAATTTAAAAATTATTAATGCTATGATCTACATTTTTTTTTTTTTTTTGAGACAGGGTCTCACTCTGTTGCCCAGGCTGGAGTGCAGTGGCACGATCTTGGCTCACTGAAACTTCTGCCTTCCAGGCTCAGGTGATCCTCTGACCTCAGCCTCCCGAAGAGCTGGTACTACAGACATGCACCACCACACCTGGCTAATTTTTGTATTTTTTTGTAGAGACAGGGTCTTGCTCTGTTGCCCATCCCAGGCTGGTCTTGAACTCCTGGGCTCAAGTGATCCACCTGCCTCAGCCTCCTAAAGTGTTGTAGGAAAGTCATGAACCACCACGCCTGGTCCTTTTTTTCCCCACAGTTAGTCTTTGAAACCCAGTGTGTATTTTATACTCACAGCACATGTCAGTTATGATCAACCATATTTCAAGTGTTCAATATCCACGTGTAGTTAGTTACTACTGTATTGGACAGTACAGAATACAGAATGATGACTTGCAAACATCGTTGACCTAAGTCAGAAATATATGTTTAGTTATAACTCAGTACACACACACATACATACAAAAAAGCAAAAGTTTTATGAAAAAAAAATTATACTATGAATCATGCACTCTGATATTTTCTTTTCTGTTCTGTCTCATTCTTCAAAAAAAAATGCTGATCGTGACCCACTAAACTGAATGACCATATAAGGTAGAGTCCTGTTTGAAAACTGTTAGTATGGGAAGTATGTGGGGTTACATCTTGAATGTTAGTGCTTAAGACAAAAATTTTGTGTGGACAAAATTATCTTAAATTTTCCTGGGTCTTTACAAGGTCAAAAGGCAAGAATTAACTTACCTTATTTCTTTTTGCATTTTTAGTGTGACCTTCCTTTTCCTGAGGCATTGGGGTCAAATTCTAATGTGACTGGTTTTAAGATATGCAGGATGAAAGTTTTGCATTTTCATAATCAAATTCATAAGGTAAATGTGGGTTTGTTGCCAACACACTGGATACAATATATGTTTTTTTTTTTTTTTTTTTTGAGACGGAGTTTCGCTCTTGTTACCCAGGCTGGAGTGCAATGGCGCGATCTCGGCTCACCGCAACCTCTGCCTCCTGGGTTCAGGCAATTCTCCTGCCTCAGCCTCCTGAGTAGCTGGGATTACAGGCATGCGCCACCATGCCCAGCTAATTTTTTGTATTTTTAGTAGAGACGGGGTTTCACCTTGTTGACCAGGATGGTCTCGATCTCTTGACCTCGTGATCCACCCGCCTCGGCCTCCCAAAGTACTGGGATTATAGGGATACAATATATGTTTAATTAATTTATATATATTATATTTCTGTATATGTGTAAGATCTTATATGACATGGCATTGGGATAAGGGCAATAAACTGCCCTGAAATTGTATGCAACTTAAAAATATTAATTGCCTTCCAAAGGGTTGTATTCCAGCTAAAACTAAGAAAACACATTGGCCTAGTGTGCTTATAATACTATAGGGAAGAAAAAAAGCTTTTCTTTTAACTCTCCTAGGTTCTATAGCTGGGACCTAAGAGTTAGACTGACAAAAGACAGATTAACAGGAGAAAAGGCAAGCAAGTTTTATTTGATTTTAATATTTTTATTTTTATTCTTTATGTTTTTCTTACATACATAGAGGACTTCATAGCAAAGAAATGAAGATACAAATAGGTGGTTAAACCTGGGATCTTATATACCATTTTAACAAAAGGTGATAAATTTATGGAGCAGTGACAAGAAAAAGGAAAAAGAATCTGGGCTTCTAAGGGTGGTAAATTGTGGGAAGATAAATGGAAGAATCTAATGGAAAATAAGCATTATTTTTTGTAAGGTTTGTTTGCATAGACCCATCTCTGAATCAACTTTTTGTCTCCAGTGATAATAGCTGTTTTTCCTCTTTCTGGTATGGGAGAAGGGAGAGGGAAGATCTTCATAAAGGGAAATTTATGTCCTGCTTTTAGGCAGAGAGTGGGAGGTTAAAGAGCTCTTTCTGAATTTGCTGCTTCTTAATTCCTTTTGGTGTCAAACGATCTTTATGCCAAAATGGCTTATTTTGGGTTGGCGTATTCTGATACCTTTTAATACTCCAACAATTTACCATCTTAATTATTTGAATCAATCCTGAGAATCCAAGGGGAGTTAATAAATTTCTCTTAAGAAAAAAAAAATAAATGTTTTGACTTTACCTGGAATTCATCTTTGGAGACTGTTCATTCTTTGAAAGCAGTATTCAAAAGCTTGTGACTGATGAGAAGCAAAAAATTGATAGAAACAGGTGGGGACAGGGTCCTTGGCAGTGGGAGACATGTTCAAGGACTACCTGAGGAAAAGAGAGAAGACAGATACCATAGAAATGGGTTTGGGGATACCTGATGTGGCCACACTTCTTTCTTGAAAGCACCCCAGGTCATCTACTGAAAGAGTGGGATCCCACGATTCTATGTTCATTCCAAATGCTGCTTCTCTGCTGGTCACAGCTTATTGGACTAGAGGTTGGCACTTGATCCTAGTTTAGCCAATCAGATTCTTTATGCAATCTGCATAAAGAGAAATATAAGTTAGCCATTTGGATGCTGGAGCTGTTAAGGGCAAGGACATGCATGAGGGCCAGGGTTGATATCATGTCAAACTAAAGGCTGGATAGACTTAAGTTATGGGGGAGCAGAAAGGGTGAAATTTATACAAAAAGCAATTTGCAGAACAATTTAAGAAGTAAAAAACAAGCCAAGAGGATAGAATAGTATGGGTCAATGTCTTTCTGGGCTCCAAGAGGGTAGCCTAGTTGTTGAGTCTCAACAGGAAGCTATTTTGTCCTCCCCCACCCCCACTAAGGGGACATTTGGAGATGTCTGGAGATATTTTTGATGGTCACAACTGGTCAGGAGGGATGCTTATTTGCATCTAGTGGATAGAAACCAGAATGCTGCTTAAACATTCTACAATGCATAGAACAGCCCCCACACCAGATAATTATCTGGTCCTCATGGTAGCAACATGTTAAGCACTTTACAGGGGTTATCCTATTTAATCTTCAAAACCAACCTCATGAGGCAGGAGCTATTGTTAGGTCATTTTATAGATAGAGACACTGAGGCTTAGAGACTGAGTTAACTTGCCCAAGACAGGATTCAAGGTCATGGATGCAGAAAATCTGTCTACAGAGCATAAGCTCTTAACAATTACATGTAGGGAATAAAGTCAAGAAACTATAAGAAGCAGCACAACCCAAAAGACCCAGTAGCTTTGGGAGGGGAGCATTTCGTTTAGGGGGAAAAGCCTTATACACCTCAATAGCAAGAGAAGATAATACTATTTTAAAAAGTCCAATAACCATAATAATAATTAATATTTTCAAGTGTTTACTGTGTCTAATATTTCTATGCTTTGTAAATATTAGCCTATGAGTCTGATTTTATTAGCCTCCTACTTTTTTTTTCGAGATTAAGTCTCACTTTGTCACCCAGGGTGGAGTGCAGTGGCTCAATCTCAGCTAACTGCAACCTCCGCCTCCCGGGTTCAAGCGATTCTCCTGCTTCAGTCTCCCGAGTAGCTGGGATTACAGGTGTGCACTAGCACGCCCAGCTAATCTTTGCATTTTTAGTAGAGACAGGGTTTTGACATGTTGGCCAGGCTGGTCTTGAACTCCTGACCTCAGGTGATCCACCTGCTTTGGCCCCCCAAAGTGCTGGGATTACATGTGTGAACAACCACACCTGGCCTAGTATCCCCATTTTACAGATGAGGAAACCAAGGTGCAAGTAGTCAAGTAGCTTGCTGAATGTTCCAGAGCTCGTCAATGGCAGTTGAACTTTTATTCCAGATGATCTGGTTCAATGTCTATGTATTTTCCTATGATGCTAGGTTACCTCTCAGTTGAGTGAGAAGAAACATTTATAGTGTTGAACCTTAAGTCAAGGTCCATGTGTTTTAAAAGATGGGAATTAAAAGAAAGAATGCGGGAAAGGAGAAAACCAGTGTGAACATAGATTTGAAGGTGTGAAGATTCAGATTCCAAATCAGGGGTCTACCAATGTGGCTGTGTCTGGAATGGGGTTGGGGGCACAGAGGCCTTAGATGTTTGGCTGCAGCCTAAAATAGGAAAATGGAGCTAAAGTGAGGGCTGAAATCTGCTATGGTTTGAATGTATATGTCCCTCCAAAATTCCCATGTTGAAACCTCACCGCCAAGATGATGGTATTAGAAGATGGGGACCTCTCAGGCTGGGTGCGATGGCTCATGCCTGTAATCCCAGCACCTTGGTAAGCCGAGGCAGGCCAATCACTTTAGCTCACAAGTTTGAGACTACTCTGGGCAACATGGCAAAACCCCATCTCTACAAAAAATACAAAAATTAGCCAGACATGGTGGCATGAGCCTATAGTCCCAGCTACTAGGGAGGTTGAGGCGGGAGGATCACTTGAGCCCAGGAGATGGAGGTTGCAGTGAGCCAGGATCATACCACTGCACTCCAGCCTGGGTGATAGAGCCAGACCTTGTCATAAAAAAAAAAAAAAAAAGACAGGGCCTCTGGGAGATGCTTAGGCCATGAGGGAGTCATCTTTGTGAATGAGATTAACACCTTTATAAAAAGAAGTATTAGAGAGCTGACCATTTCTTCTGTCTCTTCTGCCATGTGAGAACACAGCATTTGCTTGTTCTATGATGTGAGGGTACAGCAACAAGGTGCCATGTTGGAAACACAGAGCCGCCCTCACCAAACACTGAAGCTGCCAGTGCCTTGCTCTTGGATTTCCCAGTCTCCAGAACTATGAGGAAATAAACTTGTATTCTTCATAAATTACCCAGTCTTGGGTATTTTGTCATAGCAACAAAAATGGACCAAGACAAAATTCAAGGTAAAAGTTAGAGGCTTGTTCTATTGGTTTAAAAAAGCTTAAGGTTTCTGAGCAGGATGAAGAGATTATATTATTTATGTTAGAAAGAGCTCCCTGAGACCGTGCATAGCACACACGGGGGCAGGAAGGAAGTGGAGAAGGGAGACTGGCCAGGTGACCCTGACATTGTCAGAGGGAAGAGTATGGGGAGGATTTGAGAAACGTTTCAGAGGTGGAAAGGTTTGGCTCAGGAAGTGCCTGGATTTAGGGACAAGAAAGAGAAAGGAGATGAAAGCAAAGGTAAGATTCTGGTTGGGGCACTAGTGGTCAGTGAATCTGGGAAAGTAATAAAGCAAAGGAGACTATTTAAAATTGTAATAAAAAAAAACAATGCAACTTACTTTTGAATATGATATATGGAGTAAAATTCTCCAATTCTGGGAATTAGGATCCCTAGAAGAAACCCACTTTATTTAAGACATAAAAATATGCTTTATGGGCCGGGCGCAGTGGCTCATGCCTATAATCCTAGCACTTTGGGAGGCCCAGGAAGGCATATCATGAGGTCAGGAGTTTAAGACCAGCCTGGCCAATGTGGCAAAACCCCATCTCTACTAAAAGCACAAAAATTAGCAGGGCATGGTGGTAGGTGCCTGTAATCCCAGCTACTTGGGAGGCTGAGGCAGGAGAATCGCTTGAACCCTGGAGGTTGAGGTTGTGGTGAGCCGAGATCATGCCATTGTACTCCAGCCTGGGCAACAAGAGCAAGACTCTGTCATATATATATATGCTTTTACAAAAATGTGTGTGTGTATTAATCTTGGATTATATTGTTGTGTGCCTTGTTTTAACTACAATATATTGTATGCATCTTTCCAAACCAATTCCTATACATTCACAACATTAGTATTAATGGCTGTATAGTATTCTACTGTGTGGATGTGTGAAGATTTATTTAGCTGGCTATTGATAGAACTTTGTGTTGTTTTTCACTTTTTTTCTTTCTGTTATTACCAACAAAGCAAGAAATGACTTTGTATATCTTTGGCTTTTTTGTGCTAGTGAATTTATAAGTCTAAAACTTTTAGAGTAGCATTGCTGGGTTAAAGGCTAAGCACATTAAAAAATTTGATAAGTTCTTCTAAATTGCCAGAAGGCCAGGTTTTTCGGATAGAGTAATGAGTTCTGTTTCGGTCAAGTAAGGTCTAAGTGCCAAAGGCCTAAGGTCACTCTGAATGCCCCAAATCAATTAGTAACACAGGTTGCACCTCTAAAGAGAAGTAACAACTGGAGAGGTGCCAGAATCAGAGGTATGAGAACCCTATAGCTCATAATGATTTAAGATAATAAACTATGCTTCAAATATAAATACAGCTACACTAGACACATTCATTATAAAAGGTTCTCAATGTGCCGTCAAAGCGTATATACAGCACATAAAAACACAATCCCATCTCAAATTTACCATAAAACAAATACATTAGCTATGATAAATATTAATTACACATACATATCTTTTTTGCTTCTTTAAATCTGGAAGTGCTTTTGGAGGATGATTGGAATATCTTAGATCTCTTAAAAGCATTTACAAGTGTCAATGCCCTTCAGCTAAAGCCCACCAGGAGCACACTGGGAGCTGAGCCAGTTGGGATCATTACTTACTGCAGTAAGGGAGAACAGGTGCCATGGGACCCATAGGACATCTTGGTAGGAGAGAGTGAGAAAGGATTTATTACAAAATTTGGACTTTTTTTTTTTTTTGAGATGGGAGTCTTGCTCTGTTGCCCAGGCTGGGGTACCATGTCATGATCTCAGCTCACTGCAACCTCCGCCTCCTGGGTTCAAGTGATTCTCCTGCCTTAGCCTCCCGAGTAGCTGGGATTATAAGCATGCACAACCACAGCCAGCTAATTGTATTTTTAGCAGAGATTTTTAGCAGAGATGGGGGTCTCACCATGTTGCCCAGGCTGCTCTCGCACTCCTGACCTCAGGTGATCCACCCACCTCAAAACACTGGGATTACAGGTGTGAGCCACTGTGCCCACAAAATTTGGACTTTGATTGGGGAATCTGGGTGAGGCTTTAAAGAACGTGGGGCTTTCCTCAGGACTGGATACTTGTAGGAAGTGACAGGAATTCTATGATTGGGCATCTTAATCTTTTTTTTGAGACAGAGTCTTGCTTTGTTGCCAAGGCTGGAGTGCAGTGGCACTATCTTGGCTCACTGCAACCTCCGCTTCCTGGGTTCAAGCAATTCTCTTGCCTCAGCCTCCTGAGTAGCTGGGACTACAGGCGCACACCACCACGCCCAGCTAAATTTTTTTGTGTTTTTTAAGTAGAGACGGGGTTTCACCATGTTGCCCAGTCTGGTTGTGAACTCCAGAGCTCAGGCAATCCACTCGCCTCAGCCTCCCAAAAGGTTGGGATTACAGGCGTGAGCCATCACGCCCAGCCTAATAAATCTTATCTAAGAGAGAAAAGACTAGAACAAGCCTCAACCTGCAATCAGTAAAGAAGCAGCTGCACACATATTAGACAGGACAGGCAATATTTGGTCATTTTTGTGATTTGGACAGTGTTCATGTTTTGTCTGTGTTCAGATTTGTGTCTTTATGTCTTGCTCCACCGTGGTCTCAGAGTGGCCTTGTCTAATGTTTTAAAAAATTTGTGTCTTTTTGAGACAGGGTCTCACTCTATTGCCCAGGCTAGACTACAGTAGCACAATTACCTCACTGCAGCCTCAACCTCCTGGGCTCAGGCAATCCTCTTGCCTTGGCCTCCCAAGTAGCTGAGAATACAGGCATGTGTCACTATTACAGGCTAATTTCTGTGTGTGTGTGTGTGTGTGTGTGTGTGTGTGTGTGTGTGTGTGGTTTTTTTTTTTAGTAGAGATGAGATCTTGGTATATTGTCCAGGCTGGTCTTAAACTCCTGGGCTCAAGAAATCCTCCCTCCTCAGCCTCCCAAAGTGCTGGGATTATAGGTGTGAGCCACCATGCCCAGCCCAAATGCTGATGTTCTATGAAATTGTTGATGTTCAGCAGAAGAGCGCCAAGACCAAGCTAGGACTGTTGGTAGGTCAGCTCATAGCAACACCAGGGAAAAGCTGACAGAACTGGGTCAGTTCCTGGATGTCAAGGTGGCTTATCTCTTTCTCACAAGGAAGTTTCCACTGTCTTTGACTGGCTGGCCCCTACTGATCCATCATACTTCAGCTTCAGCCTCCTTTCCTAAGGATAGTCTTTCCTGATCCACCCTCCTTCACAACCTAAATAAATAGGCCAGGTCTTCTTGTTATACAGCCCTTAACAACTTTTGCTGCTTCTTTGCAGTCCTCATTACAATTGTCATTGCTTAATTGTGCAATGAGTCATCTAAAACCTGTCTCATCAGCTCACATGTAAACTCCAGGAGAGCAGGGACTGTGTCCATCTTTTTCATGTCAGTATCCTCAGTGACTCACACAGCAATGAACACCAGGTTGGTGCTCAAAATTAGTGTTTGATGAAGGAATATGGGAAGAACACAAGACAGTGAGCTTCTTGTGTTCACTTATTGTGCCTATTTATGTCTGTATTCCAGGGACTGTCACAGTGCTTGGCATATAGTAGGTGCTGAATAAATATTTGCACAATGGGTTGTGATGGGTAATTTTATGTGTCAACTTGACTGGACCACAAGATGCCCATATAGCTTCTTAACATTATTTCTGGGTACGGCTGTGAGGGTGTTTCTGGAAGAAATTAGCATTTTTTTTTGAGATGGAGTCTCACTCTGTTGCCCAGGCTGGAGCATAATGGTGTGGTCTCAGCTCACTGTAACCTCTGCTTCCTGGGTTCAAGCGACTCTCCTGCTTCAGCCTCCTGAGTAGCTGGGGTTATATGCATGTGCCACCAAACCTGGCTAATTTTTGTAATTTTAGTAGAGACAGGGTTTCACCATGTTGATCAGGCTGGTCTCAAACTCCTGACTTTGTGATCCTCCCGCCTTGACCTCCCAAAGTGCTGGGATTACAGGCTTGAGCCACTGTGCCCAGCCAGCATTTGTTTTTAGTTCTGAAATTATGGCTGTTTTAAATTATTTTTTATTTCAATAGGTTTTTGGGAAACAGGAGGTGTTTGGTTACATGGATAAGTTCTTTAGTGGTGACTTCTGAGATGTTGTGTACTCATCATAATATACGTCGCCAAATGGTGTATACTGTACCCAATGTGTAGTCTTTTATCCCTCATCCCCCCATCCGACCCTTCCCCCTACGTCCCCAAAATCCACTGTATCATTCTTATGCCTTTGCGTCCTCATAGCTTAGCTCCCACTTATAAGTGAGAACATACGTTTGATTTTCCATTCCTGTGTTAATTCACTTAATGTTAGGGTCTCCAATTCCATGCAGGTTGCTGCAAATGCCATTATTTCATTTCTTTTTATGGCTGAGTAGTATTCCATTGTATGTATATACCACATTTTCTTTATCTACTTGTTGACTGATGGACTTTTGGGCTGAATTGGTCAACTGAGTAAAGCAGATGGCCCTCCTCAAAGTGGGTAGGCATCCTCTAATCCATGAGGGCCGGAATAGAACAAGAAGACATGGGAAGGTTGAATTAAGTCTGCCTGATGACTTGAGTTGGGACGTTAATCTTCTGACCTCCATGCTCCTGGTTCTGAGGCCTTCAGATCTGGACTGGACTCTATATCATTAGCTCTCTAGCTCTCAACTATACCATCAGCTTTCCTGGGCCTCTAGTTTGCAGGTGGGATTTCTAGTTTGCCCATGGGATTTCTCAGCCTCTATGATTGCAGGAGTCAATACCTTATAATAAATCTCTTCCTGCATATCTGCATCTGTATCTTTGTCAACATCTATCTATGTCTATATAGATAAATATGTATATTTATATATCTATATATGTATCTATAGATTATACATAGATATATAGAAATATAAAAGTGTGTGTATATATTCTATTCATTCTGTTTCTCTGGAGAACACTAATATGTGGGTTAATGACCTAATTCTTTTCCGTTCATTTAATTCTGTCAAAGAAATCATTCCAGTGGCTTCAGAGTCAAATAATTGAGTATGTTCAGTGCAAATGTAGTTGGTGGCAGAGGCTTAGTCGTGTAGAGAAGTTAGCTGAAAACCGTTTTGAAAAGTAAGATTTGACCCAAATTTTCTCTGCTTTGCCTCACATACCTTTTTAACTTATTGGAAGCTCTGCAGAGTCTCAGATCAAATAAAGGCCCTCAAGAAACCAGTGACAGCTATCAGAGCCCTGCACACTTCATTGGAAAGCACATAAACACAATTACTAGCTCATTAAGGACTGTAAAACAGAAGCTTTGAAGCAACATGCACGGAATTGCCTAGTTAGGCATGAACAGTGTCCTACACATGGCAGTGCCTCCCTGCTGGAAGCCACCTAGGAAAAGACAAAGGACTGTGGCAGGAATGAGGAAATCTGACAGTCCTAGGTTCCACTCACAATCCTAACATTCTTTAGCTGTTGCCCCCTTGGGCATTATGTTAACCTGGACTCTCTGGGCCTCAATTTCCTCACCTGTAAAATAGGGTATTGAGAACTGATTGCTGGCTGGGTGCAGTGGCTCATGCCTGTAATCTCAGCACTTTGGGAGGCTGAGGCAAGTGGATCACCTGAGGTCAGGAGTTTGAGACCAGCCTGGCCAACATGGTGAAACCCCATCTCTACTAAAAATACAAAAATTAGCCAGGCTTGGTGGCTCACGCCTGTAGTCCCAGCTACTCAGGAGGCTGAGGCACAAGAATCACTTGAACCTAGGAGGTGGAGGTTACAGTGAGCTGAGATCGTGCCACTGTACTCCAGCCTAGACAACAGAGTAAGATTCGATATAAAAAAAAAAAAAAAAAAGGCTGGGCATGGTGGCTCATGCCTGTAATCCCAGCACTTTGGGAGGCCGAGGCAGGTGGATCACTTGAGGTCAGGAGTTCGAAACCAGCCTGTCCAACATGGCGAAACCCCATCTCTACTAAAAATACAAAATTAGCCGGGCATGGTGGTGCATGCTTGTAATCCCAGCTACTCGGAAGGCTGAGGCAGAAGAATCTCTTGAACCTGGGAGGCGGAGGTTGTAGTGAGCCAAGATCATGCCACTGCACTCCAGCCTGGGCAACAAGAGCAAAACTGCATCTCAAAAAAAAAAAAAAAAAAAAAAAAGAGAAAGAGAGAACTGATTGCATTAATGCATTAATGCCTTAATTCTTTACCCTTTGTATTAGTTTGCCAGGGCTGACATAACAAAGTACCATAGACCTGGTGTTTCAAACAACAGACATTTATTATGTTAGTGTTCTGGAGGCTGGAAATAGGAAATCAAGGTATCAGCAGGGTTGGCTCCTTCCGGGGGCCCTACAGGAAGAACATCTTTCAGGCCTTTCTCCTTGGATTCAAATGGTCATTTTTGCCCTGTGTTTTCATATCATTTTCCTTCTATGTGTGTCTGTGTCCAAATTTCTTGGCTTTTTTTTTTTTTTTTTTTTTTTTTTTTGAGATGGAGTCTTGCTCTGTCTTACACAGGCTGGAATGCAGTGGTTTGGATCTCAGCTCACTGCAGCCTTTACCTCCTGGGTTCAAGTGATTCTCCTGTCTCAGCCTCCCGAGTAGCTGGGATTGTAGGTGTGTGGCTTCACACCTGGCTAATTTTGTATTTTTAGTACAGACAGGGATTCACCACGTTGGCCAGGCTGCTCTCAAACTCCCGACCTCAGGTGATCCACTCGCCTTGGCCTCCCAAAATGCTGGGATTACAGGTGTGAGCCACCACGCCCGGCCCCAAATTACTTTTTCTTATGTGGACACCAGTCACACTGGATTAGGGGACCACTCTGATAAACTTATTTTAATTTGATTACTTTGGTAAAAACCTTATCTCCAAATACTTTCACATTCTGAGATTCTGGGTTAGGACGTCAACCTATGAATTATGAGAGGGACACAGTTCAACCCGTAACACCTCTCCTATCTCCAGAGCCTTTGCAGTTTCTCTCATAAAAGAGGTGGAGTCAATTTCCCCATCCTTTGACTTTGTGTTGGACTTGTGACTTGCCTTGGCCAATGGGATATCAGCAGAGGCGGTGCAGACAGAAGCCTGAAAAAGTGCTTGTACATTTCTTTCACTCTAGTTCCTCTGCAATTGTCATGGGAAAATCCCCAGGCTAGTGTGTCAGAGGATGAGAGGCCAGTGTTGTGCAGCCAAGTTGTCCTAGTCATGATACAAGCTAGGGCCATCCTAGAACAGCCAACAGCTAGCCAACCACTAGACATGTGAGTGATCAGCAAAGCTGCATAGAGAGCCTGCAGTTAACCATAGATGTGCCAGCAAGTGTGGGAAGTAAAAAGTTTCTCTTCAAAGTTTCTTTTCTGGTTAAAGAATAAATCATAATTGTGCTAATAACCCTTTGTTAAGCCCCATCCTATGTAGCTGTTAGACATGCTTACAGGCATGTAGTGCATTCTATGTTCTTGTACATTAACCAAGATATCAGTGCTGGACGTGCTCACAGCATGTCCCAGCTTGCAGCCTATGCCCCTTATCTGTTTAAAAAGTTTTAAGTTATTAGCCAATCGGGTTTTAGTTTAGATTGTGAGGTCTAGCTCCAACCAATGGGGATCAGACACAGCAGTAAGGACAATCCCAAATGCGTAAGGGATACATACATCTGCTTTTCCTTTGTTAACTGTACTCTTGTGGCAAGATGGCTAGCGAGAGTACCCTTCCTGCAGTGCAAGAAGTAAAAATTGCTTGCTGAGAGATCCTTTGTCTCAGTGCTGATTTTTCTTTGGGGCACTGAGCATCTGTTTCCAACAGCAAGGTGGCAATATTAGATAAAAGTAAGCCCAGCTCAGATCAGCTGAACCCCATGTAAATGTATATTGTGCTGCACCCCGACGTTTTTGTGGTTACTTGTTATGCAGCATTACTGGGGGAATATATGACTAATACAGGATTAGCAATACTTATGGAGTTGTGAGGACCTATGAGAAAGGTCACAGCACTTTTAGTAAGCATTGAATGAATTATGGTCATGGTATTACAATATTTCACAAATTCTTGAGTACTCTGTAGAAATAATGAGTCATCAATATACAATAACACGCTATGTAGCAATAACGATAAGAAGGTTAGAATGAACCAAACTAACAAATTGGGCACAGGCTATAATGTATAAATCTGAGCCTACACTTATGCACATAAACCATTGATAGTATTAAATGATGTTGGCTCTGTGCAGGTTCTTAGGGACCACTTATGAGAAAACAAGGCTCAAGGAAACAAAACGACTTGCTCCAGGCCACATAGGTAGTAAGTGGCAGAGGTTTCACCAGAGTTTGAGATATTTATAATGCGCTAACATGGGAAACATGGTGTCCGAGTCCATTTTGCAGTGCTCTAAGAACAGACTGGCTAATTTATAAAGAAAAGAAATTTATTGCTTACAGTTCTGGAGGCCGGGAAGTCCAAGGTTGAGGGGCTGTAATCTGGGGAGAACTTTCTTGTTGCCTCATAACATGGCAGAGGGCATCACGCGGTGAGAGGGCAGGAATGTGCCTATCAGCTCAGGCCTCTCCTCTTCTCGTAAAGCCACCAGTCCCACCATGGGGGCTGAACCTTGATGACTTTATCTACTCCTAATTACCTCCAAAAGGCTGCACCTCTAATCAATATATGACTTTGAGTATTAAGTTTGCACACACATGAACTTTGGGGGACACATTCAAACCATAGCCCATAGTATTTTCATATTTCCTCCTAAGGAAGCTATTGGCTTTTTAAAAATGAATGAACTGAGAGGATTACTTCATTGCTGGAAATCATGGTCTTGATTTGGAGTTTGAAATGGAGATAGAATAGAAGATTGGGTATTCATTCATTCATTCATTCATTCAACAAATATTGGACAAGGCTCAGTGACTCATGCCTGTAATCCCAGCACTTTGGGAGGCCGAGGTGGGTGGATCACCTGAGGTCAGGAGTTTGAGACTAGCCTGGCTAACATGGTGAAACACTATCTCTACCAAAAATACAAAAAGTTAACCAGGTGTCATGGCAGGTGCTTGTAATCCCAGCTACTCAGGAGGCTGAGGCAGGAGAATTGCTTGAACCTGGGAGATGGAGGTTGCAGTGAGCTGAGATTGTGCCACTGCACTCCAGCCTGGGTGACAGAGTGAGACTTTGTCACAAGAGCAAAAATAAATATTAGCTGGGTGTGGTGTCTCACGCTTGTAATTACAGCACTTTGGGAGGCCGAGGTGGGTGGATCACCTGAGGTAGGGAGTTTGAGACCAGCCTGGCCAACATGGTGAAACCCAGTCTCCACTAAAAATATAAAAAATTAGCCAGGTGCGGTAGCTCATGCCTGTAATCCCAGCTACTCAGGAGACTGAGGCTGGAGAATAGCTTGAACCTGGGAGTTGGAGGTTGCAGTGAGCCGAGATCGCACCATTGCACTTCAGCCTGGGTGACAAAAGCGGGACTCGGTCTCAAAAAAACAAAAACAAATATTGATGGAGGACCTATTATGCATCAGATACTGTACTAGGCATTCTTCTATTTCTGCTTGTATCTGCTTTTCTTTCTCTTATTGTACCCTTTTTCTTATCAATACCTCCTCTTTCATTCTTCTTGACAAGCAGCAAGACACTTGCTTGTCAGGGTGTGTCTGTGCAAGGCCGTTGGTCATAGTTTTAGTTCATTTAGAATGGTAACTGCTATGGGCACACCTTGACACCTCAGTTTTGTTTTGTTTTTCTTTAGAAAGACCATGTCATATAGTGGTTGAAAGCATGCTGATAAGAATAAATACTCCCTGCAATTTTCCAGTTATCCAAATCGGAAGCTAAACAATGTATTTCCAAAGCCCATAGTTATTTCCAGCCATCATCCATTCATTCATCTATTCCTTTGGTTACTTTTTTTTTTTTTTTTTTTGAGACGGAGTCTCACTTTGTTGCTCAGGCTGGAGGGTAGAGATGCAATCTTGGCTCACTGCCATCTCTGCTTCCCAGGTCCAAGCGATTCTCTTGCCTCAGCCTCCCGAGTAGCTGGGATTACAAGTGTGCACACCATGCCTGGCTCATTTTTGAATTTTTAGTAGAGACGGGGTTTTACCACGTTGGCCAGGCTGGTCTCAGACTCCTGACCTGAGGTGATCTGCCCGCCTCAGCCTCCTGAAATGCTGGGATTACAGGCATGAGTGACCATGCCCCGCCCTTTTGGTTACTTTTTATTCTCTTTTTTTAGGCTCTGTATGACTACACTAAACCCATGGGTGGACACCAATTATTCTGCCTCATCAATCATGATAATGGTACACAATTACACAGAATTTACTATATACTGACACTGTCCTAAATGCTTTATACGTATTAACTCATTTAGTCTTCACAAAAACCCTATGAGGTATGTACCATTATTACCCCCTTTTACAGATGAAGAAACTGAGGCACAAGGAGGTCACGGGAATGCATGAATATTAAGTGATAGAGCTGAGGTTGGAATCCTGGCAGCTGGGTCCAGAATTTGTCTTCCATGGAAAAACCTCTCCCACACGTCTTCTGGCGTCGCTATTGAAGGCAGTACCCTCCTGTGGAGCACTCTTGGGTGAGTTTGCACTGCCACTGTTGAGACGGTCAGGTGGTGACACTGATAGACATATGAACGGAGGGTGCTTTCTTCAAAATAACACCACCGTATATCCCAGCCTGGAATCTGATTCCAGACCCCACTTTCCCCGTAGACTATCATCAATCCCACAACCTTTCTAGTCTCACCTTTCTTCTGAAACTGACCCTGTAACCACCCAATGGGTTCACCTTGCCCGCTGCCTAGACAGAGTCAATTTCCCAAGACAGGGGAATTGCAATTCACACAGAGCTGGCTGTGTGGGAGACTGGAGTTTTTTTTATTACTCAAATCGGTCTCCCTGAGCATTCGAGGATCAGAGGTTTTTTGGCGGGGGAGGGGGATGAAGTTTTGTTCTTGTTGCCCAGGCTGCAGTGCAGTGGTATGATCTCGGCTCACTACAACCTTCGCCTCTGGGTTCAAGTGATTCTCCTGCCTCAGCCTCCCGAGTAGCTGGGATTACAGGCACCCACCACCATGTCCAACTAATTTTTTGTATTTTTAGTAGAGAGAGGGTTTTGTCATGTTGGCCAGGCTGGTCTCAAACTCCTGACCTCAGGTGATCCACCTGCCTCGCCTCCCAGAGTGCTGAGATTACAGGTATGAGCCACCACACCTGGCCCGGGGATCGGAGTTTTTAAGGACAACTTGGTGGGTGGGGGAAGCCAGTGAACCAAGAGTGCTGATTAGTTAGGTAGGAGATGAAATTGTGGAAAGTTGAAGCGAAACTCTTGTGCTGAGTCAGTTTCTGGGTAGGGGCCACAAGACCAGATGAGCCAATTTATTGATCTGGGTGGAGCCAGCTGATCCATCAAGTGCAGGGTCTGCAACATGTTTCAAACACTGATCTTAGGAGCAGTTTAGGGAAGGTCAGAATCTTGTAGCCTCCAGTTGCGTGACTCCTAAATCAAAATTTATAATCTTGTGGTTAATTTCTTAGCCCTTACAAAAGGCAGTCTAGTCCCCAAGCAAGGAGGTTTGTTTTGGGGAAGGGCTGTTATTGTCTTTGTTTTAAACTATAAACTAAGTTTCTCTCAAAGTTAGTTCAGCCTATGCCCAGGAATGAAGAAGGACAGCTTGGAGGTTAGAAGCAAGATGGAGTTGGTTAGGTCAGATCTCTTTCACTGTCTCAGTCATAATTTTGCAAAGGTGGTTTCAACCCCTTAGCAGAACATCAGTTATTGCCTGTCTTCAGACTAGAAGACCAGCAGGGAGAGGCGGAAAGATAGCCAGACATTTCAATTAAGTCTCAGTTTCCACTTCTGTGAAATGAGAGCAAGTTAAATGAATAAGATAATGTTAGGTGTTGACTTTCATCAAGCACTTAGTTTGTGCAAGCACTGTGCTAAACACTTTGCTATTTGCATGCTCTCATTTAATTCTTAAAGCAAATTATGAGTAAATCAGGCTCAGAACAGTTCAGTAACTTGTCCAAAGCAACACAGCTGGTAAGTAGGAGGCAGGTCCTGGATCCAAGGTCAGACTATAAATCATCAAATACTTCACTTGAATATAACACCAGTGGTTCTTACAAGAGTAAGGCTGCCCTCCGGGACTCCTTTCAGAAATGCTTGGGGACTATTTTGTTAATTACGATGATGGGGAAGGTGTGACATTGCCATGATTTGCTTTAGGGGACGAAGAGAGCTAGACATATAGCGATGTCCAGGGAAGATATTTTCTGGGTCCTGCTTGACTTTCCAGTGTCCTGTCAGACATTTACATAGGTGAGAAATCTGTTCCTAATCATCTGAGCCATTTTACATGTAAACATAGAGTATATTTGCATGGTTTTAGCATAACCTGCTTTTACTAGAATGCAGCTTTCAGTGTACATGGAGAATGATTGTAGTTTACTTTGTTGAATACTTTATCCATAGTTAGACACCGTTTCAGAAAAGTGACATTATCAATAGCAAACGCTGTTCAAGCTAGTGGAGAAGCCTGTGCTGCACTCCCGAATCAGCTTGCGTTTGTAACTGTTATGCAGACGGTGGTTGTTTAGGTGCTGGTATGGGTTAGATCTGTGTCCTCACCCAAACCGCATGTTGAGTTGTAATCCCCGATGTCTAAGGTGGGGCCTGGTGGGAGGTGATTGGATCCTGGGGCTGGGTTTCTTATGAATAGTTTAGCATCGTCCCCTGATGCTGTCCTCGAGATACTGACTGAGTGAGTCCTTGAGATGTGGTTGTTTAAAGGTGTGTAGCACCTCCCCCACAGTCTCTTGTGCTTGCTTTCCACATGTGAAATGCCTGTTCCCGTGCTGCCTTCTGCCATGAGTAAAAGCTCCCTGAGGCCTCTGCAGAAACAGATGTCATCATGCTTCCTGTACAGCCTGCAGAACTGCAAACCAATTAAACTGCTTTTCACTACAGATTACCCAGTCTCAGGTATTTCTTATAGCAATGTGAGAACAGACTAATACAGGTGCTAACATCAGACAATCCCAGTGTCTTTTAGCATTTATATATAAAATTGATTTTTGAAAATGTTGGCTGGGCATGGTGGCTCATGCCTGTAATCCCAGCACTTTGCGAGGTGAGGTGGGTGGATCATGAGGTCAGGAGTTCGAGATCAGCCTGGGCAACGGGGAAACCCTGTCTCTACTAAAAATACAAAAATTAGCCAGGCATGGTGGTGCACGCCTGTACTCCCAGCTACTCTGGAGGCTGAGGCAGGAGAATTGCTTGAACCTGGGAGGCAAAGATTGCAGTGAGCTGAGATTATGCCATTCTACTCAAGCCTGGGTGACAGAGCAAGACTCCATCTCAAAAAAAAAATGTTACATGTATATAAAAAACAAAGCCTGGCCCTTAAGAGGCATCATGTCTTTCCATTTGTCCTCTTGCACTCCTGCTATTTGCTATGAGAGAAATATGCTTTGGGAGGCCATTGACCCGAGGAAAATGGGAAGACCCTTGGAACAGACCAGAACCCACCCTGAAACCTGGTGTCAAGCCCATGAGATCCCAGATGAGCTCAGCAAAACCATAGTCAATCACAGACTCACGAGTAAAAAAAATAAATATTTATTCTTGTAAGTCTTGAGGTATTGAGATGATTTGTTACATACCAGAAACTGACTGATACAAAGGCATATTGGATCTGATAGACTTGATAAGCACTATGTTTTGCTATTCCTTCTGTAAGCAAAGAGCTTAAGTCTTGGCACACTCTGAGCGAGTGCTTTATAATACTTTATAAAGAATTTCTTTGGTTAGCATGTGGAATGGCTAAATGATATCCTGATACTGTGTTAAAGGGGATTATAGATACGTGGCCTTCAAATCCTTAGGTTTAGGGGCTCTGCAATTACCACTGAACTCTCCGACCACCAGGGTGAGTTTTGGTGGTTTGGGAGGGTATAAATTCACAGAGCAGGCAGGTCAGAGATAATTGACAAGTTCTCTTTCTTAAAAGGGGATCTGGCACCATGGAAATGGTAAGTGTGTTCAGCTTTGTGACTGTGGATGATAATTACCAAGTTATTAACTGGAGCTTTATGTGAAAGATTGATGGTTCTTGCTCAATGTAATGTGTCCTTTAAATGCTAAATAATAAGTTAAATGCAAGGAATAAATAAGTTCAGTGGCTTATTTATGGGGTAATTATGGGATGTTTTCAGCCCATAAACTAGGGTATCTGTAGAAGCCCAATGCTATGGAGGAGAAAGAGCCCCAAATTAGAAATCAGAAGACCTGCCGCCTGCCAGCTAGTAACCTTGAACAGGTTACATCATTGCTTTGAGCCCCAGTTTCTTCATTTGGAAAATTGTTTGGGGGAGGGAGTAATAAAAATACTCATCTCAGAGTGGTTGTGAGGAGTCAATGGCATGATTATATATATGGTACTGAGCATAATGTCTGACACATAATAAGTGGTTACAAAATGTTAACTCATTATATCGTCGTATTTGAAATAAGACATCTGACCTGTTTAGTAAGAGATTTCCTGCTCTAGGTTTTTAGTCAGTAAGTAATAGCTACAACTTGCAATCGACCATCAATGAATTCTTATTTTAAAAAAAACACCCTTTAATTGTCCTTTCCTACTTAAAAAAATAATCAGAAACTTGGGTAAATAGAAAGGAGAATAAAGAGAAAAATAAAAATTGCCCATCGAATCCCATCATCTAAATATAACCCCTGTTAAGATTTTTATGTAGATTCCTAGTCTTTTTTTTAAACCCATGTATAGAATTTCCTTTTAAAACCTGAAATTGGAATCACGCTGTACACGCTGACTTGCCACCTGCTTTTGAGATGTTTCCAATGTTATTAAATATTCTCCTAACACTTACTTGTTAATGGCTGCAGAGTAGGGTGTTCCGAGAATACTGTCTAAGTGGAAGAGTTATTTGTAGAAGCCTACTTAGCCCATTCACTTAAATTATACTTTCAGACTTTCTGAAATCTTCATTTCAAATTGGTCTTAAATGGGCCAGGGTTTGGCTTTAAGATTCCTCTCCACCTCCTTGTTCCTCCTCCGGCTGCCCTTAAGCTCTCTGTCAAGTAGTTAATGATTGTACCCGACACTTATTCAGTAGGGGAGCTCTCAGTGTAAAGGGTCTCCATGGTGAGCCATTTTGTAAAAGGGAAGAATGTCATTCAAATAATCACCCTCTAATTTCTCTGCTTGGCTGAGTTTTTTTCACCCCTATAAACCGAGTTCTTTCTTAAAGTAAGGTCCATCTACAGGTAAAAAAATTCCCTTCCCTATTAGCCTTTTTTTTTTTTTTTTTGAGACAAGGTCTTGCTGTGTTACCCAAGCTGGATTGCAGTGGCATGATCACAGCTCACTGTAGTCTCGACCTCCCAGTCTCAAGCGATCCTCCTATCTCAGCCTCCTAAGTAACTGGGATCACAGGTGTGCACCACCACGCCCAGCTAAGTTTTAAATTTTTTGTAGAGATGGGGTCTTGCTATATTGCTAAGGCTGGTCTCAAACTCTTGGGCTCAAGTGTCCCTTACCTCAGCCTCCCAAAGTGCTGGAATTACAGGCATGAGCCACTGTGCTTGGCCCCTGTTACCCTTCTTAAACCACCTTACTTGATGCCAGGTAGCGTTTTTCTCTGAATAACAAGAAATGCATTTTTCTGTCCCCTCTGCCATTCATGATCCTGATTTATTGACTCCTACTGGTAGTAGGAGAGTCCAGATAGGTTTAAATAATCTGTACATAACTATTAAAAAATTAAGTTATGTACTTAATGTGCATTAGAAATATATCTATATATATTGTAACTCAAACTTGAGATGTCGTGGATATTATTGCTTAGGGTGAGGCAGAATTTATTTAAGCTCAAAAATCACTTATGTAAGAATAGTGCAACAAAAAGTCAGAGATGGGATGGGAATTTGACATTTGGTGAATCTGATGATTACCGTTTTGCACCTGTCATTTGGTAACTGACACTGGGTGAATGTTGTCCTGGTTCAAGCCGTCATCATCTGTCTGGACTTCTAAAGCCTGCTCCTCCCAGGTCTCTCTGTTTTCATTCCTGCCCTCCTCCATCCCACTCTCCACACAGCAGCCAAAGTGATATTTTCAAAACATAAGTCAAATAATTCTTCTCATTCATGCCTATCAAGGGCTTCCCATTTTTCTTGAGATAAAAATCAAGACTCTTAACATTTGGTTCTAACCACAGACTGTGAGGTAGGTATTAATATCTTTATTTTACAGATGAAGAAACTAAAGTTCACAAGGGGTAAGTGACAGGCTCAAGGTCACCCAGCTAATAAGTAGTAGAAGAATTCAAACCCAGGTCTTGTGATTCTAGGTTCTGTTTATTATACCTATACCTATTCCATCTCCTAAAGCCACCCCCCAGTGAATGTCATTGCAAGATGTCCTTTTCTCGGGCAATTATAAGAAAACAGGTATGTCAGCCAGGTGCAGTGGCTCATGCCTGTAATCCCAGCACTTTGGAGGCCAAGGTGGACGGATCACTTGAGGTCAGGAGTTCAAGACCAGCCTGACCAACATGGAGAAACCCCTGTCGCTATTAAAAGTGCAAATTAGGAGAGATCCAAGATGGCCGGTTAGGAGCAGCTCAGGATTGCAGCTCCCAGTGAAAGCACAGAGGGTGAGTGGACGCCGCATTTCCAGATGGATTTTTCTTGCCCACAGACCAGGAGATTTCCAGGTGGAGGAGCCCCATGGGTCGCTGGCACGGCTGTTTTGCCAGTACCCAGGCGCAGCAGTTCCTGGTGCAGAGTAAACGGGACTGGGCACCCCCTGTTAGCCAGCAAGGGGAGCTCCAGGAAGCTCCGGGAAGTCAGAGTCACTCACTCATCTGATTGAAAGAAAGGGGACTGAAACAGGGAGCCAGGCCAGGAGATTCCCAGGCAAAAAAGTGCCACGAATCTCAGCGCCGCTGTTTGAGCCGGCGCAGTGGGTCACCACACGGGAAATCACATAGATCCCAGTGCCTTTTCAACAGGCGACTATAACACCTGGGAGAGAGCCGACCATTCAACTAAAAACAAAAAAAAAAAGGTTCTGAGGCAGGGAGCCAGGTGATCAGGCTCAGCTAGTCCCACCCTCACAAAAAAACCCACAAAAAAAACAGCAGTTGGAAACGCTCTGGGTTGAGAGTTTCACAGCAAGCACAGATGAACCTGGGATGGTCCAGCTCTATGGGGGAGGGGCATCCGCCATTACCGAGGCATTCCACCACTATGGAGGCAATCCGCCATTGCTGAGGCAGCCTGCCATTGCCGAGGCAACACGCCATTTCAGAGAGAGTCCGTCATTACAGAGGCGGGCCAACATTGCAGAGGCAGTTCTAACTACACCCATATAAACAGGACTGCAGGGAAGTTCACATGGCAGCTAGGTGGAGCCCACAGCAGCTCAGCGATGCCTCTGCAGGCAGACAGTGACTAAGCTGCCTCCTTGCTGGGCAGGGCAGCCCTGAAAAAAAAAAAAAAGGCAGCAGCACAGCGGAAACTCATAAATAAAGCCCTAACTCCCTGGGACAGAACACCTGGGGAAAAAAAAAGGGGTTTATGAGTTCTGCTGCAGCAGACTTAAACGTACCTGCCCAGCAGCTCTGAATGAACAACAAGGCTCACAGCTCAGCACTTGAGCTCCTATAAAGGACAGACTGTCTCCTCAAGCAGCTCCCTGACCCCCATATATCCAAAGAGTCACCTCATAAAGGAGCGCTCAGACTGACATTTGGCAGGTATCCTTCTGGGACAAAGCAGAAGAAGAAACTGGTAGCAACCTTTACTGTTCTGCAGCTGCTGCAGGTGATCCCCAGGCAAGCAGGGCCTGGAGTGGACCTCAGCAGTCCTACAGCAGAGGGGCCTGACTGTTAGAAGGAAAACTAAGAAACAGAAATAACTTCATCATCAACAAACAGGACGTCCACTCAGAGACCCAATCAGAAAGTCAGCAACTACAAAGATGACAGGTGGATAAATCCACAAAGATGGGAAGAAACCAGCGCAAAAAAATGAAAACACCCGAAAACAGAACACCTCTCCTCCTACAAGGGATCACAACTCCTCACCAGCAAGGGAACAAGACTGGTTGGAGAATGAGTGTGATGAAATGACAGAATCAGGCTTCAGAAGGTGGTTAATAAGAAACTTCCGTGAGCTAAAAGAACATGTTCTAACCCAATGCAAAGAAACCAAGAACCTTGAAAAAAGATTTGACGAAATGCTAATGAGAATGGACAACTTAGAGAGGAATATAAGTGAATTGATGGAGCTGAAAAATACAACACGAGAACTTCACAAAGCATGCACAAGTTTCAACAGCCGAATTGACCAAGCAGAAGAAAGGATATCAGAGGTTGAAGACCAACTCAGTGAAATAAAACGAGAAGGCAAGATTAGAGAAAACAGGGTAAAAAGAAATGAACAAAGTCAACAAGAAATATGGGACTGTGTGAAAAGACCTAATCTACGTTTGATAGGTGTACCTGAATGTGACGAAGAGAATGAATCCAAGCTGGAAAATACTCTTCAGGATATTATCCAGGAAAACTTCCCCAACCTAGCAAGGCAGGTCAATATTCAAGTCCAGGAAATACAGAGACCACCACAAAGACATTCCTCAAGAAGAGCAACCCCAAGGCACATAATCGTCAGATGGACCAGGGTTGAAATGAAGGAGAAAATGCTAAGGGCAGCCAGAGAGAAAGGTCGGGTTACCCACAAAGGGAAGCCCATCAGAATCACAGCAGATCTCTCAGCAGAAACCCTACAAGCCAGAAGAGACTGGGGGCCAATATTCAACATCCTTAAAGAAAAGAACTTTCAACCCAGAATTCCATATCCAACCAAACTAAGCTTCATAAGTGAAGGAAAAATAAAATCCTTTGCAAACAAGCAAGTACTCAGAGATTTCATCACCACCAGGCCTCCTTTACAAGCGATCCTGAAAGAGGCACTACACATAGAAAAGAACAACCAGTACCAGTCACTCCAAAAACACAACAAATGGTAAAGAGCATCAACACAATGAAGAATCTGCATCAACTAACGGGGAAAACAGCCAGCTAGCATCAAAATGGCAGTATCAAATTCACACATAACAATATTAACCCGAAATGTAAATGGACTAAATGCCCCAATCAAAAGACACAGACTGGCAAATTGGATAAAAAGTCAAAACCCATCGGTGTGCTGTATCCAGAAAACCCATCTCACATGCAAGGATACATAAAGGCTCAAAATAAAGGAATGGAGAAAGATTTACCAAGCAAATCGAGAGCAAAAAAAAAGCAGGAGTGGCAATTCTCATCTCTGATAAAATAGACTTTAAAGCAACAAAGATCAAAAGAGACAAAGAAGGACATTACATAATGGTAAAAGGATCAATGCAACAAGAAGAGCTAACGATCCTAAATATATATGCGCCCAATACAGGAGCACCAAGATACATAAGGCAAGTTCTTAATGACTTACAAAGAGACTTAGACTCCCACACAATAATAGTGGGAGACTTTAACACACCATTGTCAATATTAGACAGATCAACGAGACAGAAAATTAACAAGGATATCCAGGACTTGAACTCAGACCTGGACCAAGCAAACCTAATAGACATTTACAGAGCTCTCTACCCCAAATCCACAGAATATACATTCTTCTCAGCACCACATCACACCTACGCTAAAATTGACCACATAATTGGAAGTAAATCACTCCTCAGCAAATGCAAAAGAATGGAAATCATAACAAACAGTCTCTCAGACCACAGTGCAATCAAGTTAGAACTCAGAATTCAGAAAGCAACCCAGAACCGCACAGCTTCATGGAAACTGAACAACTGGCTCTTGAATGTTGACTGGATAAACAATGAAATGAAGGCAGAAATAAAGATGTTCTTCAAAACCAACAAGAACCAAGACACAACATACCAGAATCTCTGGGACACATTTAAATCAGTCTCTAGAGGAAAACATATAGCAATAAATGCCCACATGAGAAGAAAGGAGAGATCTAAAATCGTCACCCTATCATCAAAATTGAAAGAGCTAGAGGAGCAAGATCAAAAAAACTCAAAACCTAGCAGAAGACAAGAAATAACTAGGATCAGAGTAGAACTGAAGGAGATAGAGACACAAAAAACCCTTCAAAAAATGAATAAATCCAGGAGCTGGTTTTTTGAAAAGATCAACAAAATAGACCACTAGCCAGATTAATAGAAAAGAGAGAATAACCAAATGGATGCAATAAAAAATGATAAAGGGGATATCACCACAGATTCCACAGAATTCAAACCATCATCAAAGATTATTACAAACAACTCTATGCACATAAACTAGGAAACCTGGAAGAAATGAATAAATTTCTGTACACTTGCCTCCTCCCAAGCCTAAACCAGGAAGAAGTCGAAACCCTGAATAGACCAATAACAAGGTCTGAAGTGGAGGCAGCAATTAAGAGCCTACCACCCAAAAAAAGCCCAGGTCCAGATGGGTTCACGGCTGAATCCTACCAGACATACAAAGAGGAGCTGGTACCATTCCTTCTGAAACTATTCTGAACAATCCAAAAAGAGGGAATCCTTCCCAAATCATTTTATGAGACCAACATCATCCTGATACCAAAACCCGGCAGAGACTCAACAAGAAAAGAAAACTACAGGCCAATATCCATGATGAACATAGATGCAAAAATCTTCAATAAAATACTGGCAAACCGATTGCAACAGCACATCAAAAAGCTTATCCACCATGATCAAGTAGGATTCAGCCCGGGGATGCAAGGCCGGTGCAACATACGCAAGTCTATAAACATAATTCACTGCATAAACAGAACCAAAGACAAAAACCACATCATTATCTCAATTGATGCAGAGAAGGCCTTTGACAAAATTCAACAGCCCTTTATGCTAAAAACCCTCAATAAACTAGGTATTGATGGAACGTATCTCAAAATAATAAAAGCTATTTATGACAAACCAACAGCCAATATCATACTGAATGGGCAAAAACTGGAAGCATTCCCTTTGAAATCTGGCACTAGACAAGGATGCCCTCTCTCACCACTCCTATTCAATACAGTACTGGAAGTTCTAGCCAGAGCAATCAGGCAAGAAAAAGAAATAAAGGGTATTCAAATAGGAAAGGAGGAAGTCAAATTGTCTCTATTTGCAGACGACATGATTGTATATCTAGAAGACCCCATTGTCTCAGCCCAAAATCTCCTGAAACTGATGAGCAACTTCAGCAAAGTCTCAGGATACAAAATCAATGTGCAAAAATCACAAGCATTCCTATACACCAATAACAGACTTAAAGAGAGCCACATCAAGAACGAACTGCCATTCACAATTGCTACCAAGAGAATCAAATACCTAGGAATACAACTAACAAGGAACGTAAAGGACCTCTTCAAGGAAAACTACAAACCACTGCTCAACGAAATAAGAGAGGACACAAACAGATGGAGAAACATTCCATGTTCATGGTTAGGAAGAATCAATATCGTGAAAAAGGCCATACTGCCGAAAGTAAGTTACAGATTCAATGCTATCCCCATCAAGCTACCAATGACCTTCTTCACAGAACTGGAGAAAACACCTTAAACTTCATATGGAACCAAAAGAGAGCCCGCATAGCCAAGTCAATTCTAAGCAAAAACAATAAAGCAGGAGACATCACACTACCGGACCTCAAACTATACTACAAGGCTACAGTAATCAAAACAGCATGGTACTGGTACCAAAACAGAGATATAGACCAATGGAACAGAACAGAGGCCTCAGAGGCAACACAACATATCTACAACCATCCAATCTTTGACAAACCTGACAAAAACAAGCAATGGGGAAAGGATTCCCTGTTTAATAAATGGTGTTGGGAAAACTGGCTAGTCATATGCAGAAAGCAGAAACTGGACCCCTTCCTGACACCTTACACTAAAATTAACTCCAGATGGATTAAAGACTTAAACATAAGACATAACACCATAAGAACCCTAGAAGAAAATCTAGGCAAAACTATTCAGGACATAGGCATAGGCAAGGACTTCATGACCCAAACACCAAAAGCTTTGGCAACAAAAGCCAAAATAGACAAATGGGACCTAATCAAACTCCACATCTTCTGCACAGCAAAAGAAACAGTCAATAGAGTGAATCGGCAACCAACAGAATGGGAAAAAATTTTTGCAATCTACCCATCTGACAAAGGGCTGATATCCAGAATTTACAAAGAACTAAAACAGATTTACAAGAAAAAAACAAGCCCATTCAAAAGTGGGCGAAGGATATGAACAGATACTTTACAAAAGAAGACATACATGAGGCCAACAAACATATGAAAAAATGCTCATCATCATTGGTCATTAGAGAAATGCAAATCAAAACTACATTGAGATACCATCTCATGCCAGTTAGTATGGTGATCATTAAAAAATCTGGAGACAACAGATGCTGGAGAGGATGTGGAGAAATAGGAACACTTTTACACTGTTGGTGGGAGTGTAAATTAGTTCAACCATTGTGGAAGACAGTGTGGCGATTTCTCAAGGACCCAGAAATAGAAATTCCTTTTGACCCAGCAATCCCATTACTGGGTATATATCCAAAGGATTATAAATCGTTCTACTATAAGGACACATGCACATGAATGTTCATTGCAGCACAGTTTACAATAACAAAGACCTGGAACCAACCCAAATGCCCATCGATGATAGACTGGACAGGGAAAATATGGCACATATACACCATGGAATATTATGCAGCCATTAAAAACGATGAGTTTGCGTCCTTTGTAGGGACATGGATGAACCTGGAAACCATCATTCTCAGCAAACTGACACAAGAACAGAAAATCAAACACCGCATGTTCTCACTCATAGGCGGGTGTTGAACAACGAGAACACATGGACACAGGGAGGGGAGCACTACACACTGGGGTCTGTTGGGGGAAATAGGGGAGGGACAGTGGGGGGTGGGTAGTTGGGGAGAGATAGCATGGGGAGAAATGCCAGATATAGGTGAAAGGGAGGAAGGCAGCAAATTACACTGCCACGTATGCACCTATGCAACAATCTTGCATGTTCTTCACATGTACCCCAAAACCTAAAATGCAATTAAATAAATAAATAAATAAATAAAATGCAAAATTAGCTGGGCATGGTGGCACATACCTGTAATCTCAGCTACTCAGGAGGCTGAGGCAGGAGAATTGCTTGAACCCAGGAGGCAGAGGTTGCAGTGAGCTGAGATTGCACCATTGCACTCCAGCCTGGGCAAGAAGAGTGAAACTCCATCTTGAAAAGAAAAGAAAACAGGAATGTCAACTGGTAGTGTTTGGTTGGAAGTCAGAGAAAACACATTTCAAACTAGCTTAAGCAAGAGAGGGACATTTGATGGCTCTGGTAGCTGAAAAGTAAGAGTTAGGGCAGTCTTCAGGCATGGCTGAATCCAGTGGCCTAAATGAGTGTCAAGATGCCTTGTCTCTGCCTCTCCATCTTCATCTCTGTTCTGCCTTTTATGAGTTAACGCCATTGACAGACAAATTTTTCTCTTTATGGTCTTACAATGACTTCTATCAATTCCCAAGAGTACATCCTTTTAGGTCTACATCCGAAAGGAAAAGTAAGATAGTCTGTCCTGACATTCTCAGTGAAGTCTCATTGCATCTCATGGACTCTAATAATTATTCCTGAACCAGTGGTTTTGACCAGAAAAATTAAGTGTATTGATTGGCTTGAGCCAATCACAGGATTTTATCCTGGGCTGGAGATGGAGCCCCACCTGTAGATGGTAGGAATACCATCTAATTCAGGATATTTTCCAGGAGAAAGGTAAATGGATGCAGGTTGGCAAACACTACAGATGTCCAACACCCAAAGAAAACAAGCAAACAAACAAAGATGTCTAACACCTTGGTCCTTCCCAGGGAAATGACCCTGAGCATTGGTGTGGAAAATTCAAAGACTTGTGCAGGAAAGAGGAGAACTAGATAGGAAAGGAGAGAAGTGACAGGGCTTTGTGCGTCTGGCGGATGGCGACATGGATGATGGCGAGTAGCCACTTTGGGTGACAGGGGTTCTGGTTCTGAGCAGAAGCAATGCTTGGTTCCCTCCTTACCTTCTCTTTCCCTTGAGGCTCCTGTAGTGGTCAGGTCCCATGTCCAGGTGCTCAGGTCAAGGGCAAACAACAGTTCAGACTCAGGGGAAGCGGAGGGAAGCTGGAATTCCATTTCATTCACAGAGATCCTTTTTTATTCCTTTAAAATAAACACTTACTGCTCTTTTCTAATTACAAAAATAAAACGTTCATAAAAAGGGAAATGCGGAAAATGCTTGGTAGGTACACAATAATTATGAGGTTATTGGAGGAATAAACATTAAAATGACCTATAATTTTATACCTCAGAGGTAACCCTTTAATATTTTGCTTTATGGTCATCCTGACTTTCTTCTATCCATGTAAATGTGTTGGTTGTATATAACGCACATGCATACACACACATTTTAAAACAAAGTTTGGGATCTCATATATAATATTCTTTTTAAAAATTTTCTAATTTTTTTTTTTTTTTTTTTTTTTAGAGATGAGGTGTTTCTCTGCTGCCCTGGCTTAAGTGCAATGGCACGATCATAGCTCACTGCAGCCTTGAACTCCTGGGATTAAGTGAGTCTCCTGCCTTAGCCTCCTGAGTAGTTGAGATTACAGGCATGAGCTACCATGCCTGACAATGCTCTTTACATGTTTTTTTCTGCTTAATGTATCATAGATATTTTCCTATTTGTTAAAAGGCTTTAGAAAAAAAGAGTTTTAATGACTTCATAGTGTTCTGATGTATGAGCATAAGTCACTTAACCAATGCCCTGTAATTGAAAGTATTGGATGTCTGAAAGTTTCCCATATCGTAAATCGTATTGAGACAAACATCCACATACACAGACACAGCTCAGTTAATTTCTCTGCAGCATAGTTTTAAAGTTTGTAATGCATATCACCACTTTGCATGAAGACTTTAAAGTGTATTTTTATTATAATGTCCTTACATATTGTTTAAATTACTCTAAAGTTACAAGATGGTATTATGTAAACAGTGAAAGATCCTAGTCACTCCCGCTAAAGGTAATTACTGTTAGAAATCTTCATATGTTCTTTCAGCTCTTTTTTTTTTGTCTGAGACCGAGTCTTACTCTATCACCCAGGCTGGAATGCACAATGTCAACTCACTGCAACCTCTGCCTCCCGGTTCCAGTGATCCCCCCACCTCAGCCTCCCAAGTAGCTGGGATTACAGGCATGCACCACCATGCCTGGCTATGTTTTTGTATTTTAATAGAGACAGGGTTTTGTCATGTTGTCTGGGCTGATCTCAAATTCCTGGCCTCAAGCGATCCACCCGCCTAGGCCTCCCAAAGAGTTGGGATTACGGGCGTGAGCCACCGTGCCTGGCCCAGACCTTTTTCTCTGTGTGCACACATCTATACATACACCTATACACCCCACCCTCTTCTCCTACCTACTTCCTTTCCTCTTCTCCCTCCTTCTCTCCTACCCTCCCTCCCTCTCTTTGTTTCTTTTTCCTTCCCCCCTCTTTTCCTTTCTACATTCCTTCCTTCCACAGATATTTCCAGAGTGCCAGTCTCATGCTAGACATTGTGCCAGGACATTGGATTGGTGATTGTATTTAGGAGTTTTCAGTACCAAGAGCTAATAAAAGGCTGGGCATGGTGGCTCATGCCTGTAATCCCAGCAGTTTGGGAGGCTGAGGTGGGAAAACCACTTGAGGTCATGAGTTTGAGACCACCCTGGCCAACATGGTGAAACCCCATCTCTACTAAAACTACAAAAATTAGCCAGGCATGGTGGTGGGTGCCTGTATTCCCAGCTACTCGAGAGACTGAGGCGCAAGAATCCCTTGCACCTGGGAGGCAGAGGTTGCAGTGAGCTGAGGTCGTGCCACTGCACTCCAGCCTGGGCAACAGAGCGAGACTCTGTCACAAAAAAAAAAAAAGCTAGTAAGTATGCACTTAAAGAAACAAAACCCATGATGAGTGGATAATTCCAATGAATGAAATTATGGCTTGTAGGGTTTATATTTGACCTCAACACTTCTACATCTGTTTTTCTTTCTGCAGTGCTGAGAATCTTGGTACCCAAAGATATCACCGTGTTGATCTTTTGTTTCATTCTGCAGCATCCTACAACACACACACAACAGGGTGAAAATAACAATTGCATCATCTACATCGTCAGTATGATTAATGCACATAGTTTAATTTTTTTTAAAGAGGTAAGATTCACATATCATAAAATTTACATTTTTAATCATTTGAAAGTATGAAGTTTGGTGGATTAAATACATGCGTAATGCCATGCCACTGTCACCACTAACTAGTTCCCAAACATTTTCATCACCGCAAAAGGAACTACATCCCCTTGAAGCAGTCAATTCCTGTTCTCCCCTCCTCTCAGCCCCTGGCAACCACCAATCTAATTTCTGTCTCTATAGATTTGTCTGCTCTGGACATTTCATAGAAATGGAATTATATGATATGTGGCCTTTTGTGTCTGGCTTCCTTTCCTTAAGTTAGTATCATGTTTTCAAGTTCATCTACATTGTAGCATGCGTCAGAACCTCATTCCTTTTCATGTCTGAATCATATTCCACTGTATCGATAGATCTCATTTTCTTTGTCCATTCCTTGGTTGATGAATATTTGCGTTGTTTCTACTGCTTGACTATTGTGAATAATACTGCTATGAACATTCATGTGCAAATTTTATTTGGACACATTCGTTTTCAATTCTTCTTCTTCTTTTTCTTTTTGAGACTGAGTCTCACTCTGTTGCCCAGGCTTGAGTTCAATGGCGTGATCTCGGCTTACTGTAACCTCTGCCTTCCAGGTTCAAGCAATTCTCCTGCTTCAGCCTCCCGAGTAGCTGGGATTACACGTGCTCGCCACCATGCCTGGCTAATTTTTGTATTTTTAGTAGGTTTCACCATGTTGGCCAGGCTGGTCTCAAACTCCTGACCTCAGGTGATCCACCCGCATCTGCCTCCCAAAGTGCTGCAATTACAGGCATAAGCCACCAAGCCCAGCCCTCATTTTTAATTCTTATGAGTATATTGTTCTTTGTAGCTAATTTTTATTCTTGGGGCATGAGGGATATAGAGTCAAATGTCACATTTTACAGATAACTGAAAAACTCCTATCTATGTGGTTATGATACTAACTGAATAACACATTTAGATTCACTTATTTTTATGTTGAAAATAAGGGATTGCCTTTGAAATTTAATTTTGTTTGGGCTGGGCTTGGTGGCTTGCACCTGTAATCCCAGCACTTTGGGAGGCTGAGGTGGGCGGATCACCTGAGCTCAGGAGTTCAATTGGTGAAACCCTGTCTCTACTAAAAATACAAAAGTTAGCTGGGTGTGGTGGTGGGTGCCTGTAATCCCAGCTACTCAGGAGGCTGAGGCAGGAGAACTGCTTGAACCTTGGAGGTGGAGGTTGCAGTGAGCTGAGTCTGGTGACTCAGTGACTGCAGTCTGGGCGACAGAGGGAGATTCTATCCCCCACTCCCCAAAAAAGAAATTTGATTTTGTTTGAAGGTCAGTATAGGATAGAAATCCTTTGCTTATATTTCCTATCTTTGAGGATCCTAAATAAGACGCTTCATTGTCTTTAGCATAAAGTGCTGCTTTAACGAAGTGTAATGACAATCTGATTTTATGTTTCTTAGAAGCGACTCAGTCGTTTTGGCCTGGTGCTCAAAGTATTATTATTTAAAGTTTTTTTTTTTTTAAAGAATGTTTCAGTGTTATCCATTCTGGGTTGATTTATTTTTGAATTATAGTTGTTAGTCTTTGTTTCATTGTTTTGAATTCCTTCCTTAGGGACCTGTATAAATACCCTACACCTATCATTTTCTTGATTTCTTTTAGGCTGTTTTGAAATGTTAGTTTATAGTTGTCTTTTTCCTTTCCTCCCTCTTTCATGGGCATATATTTCTTGCATGCTTTTATCGTCTGTAAATTCTCTTATTTCTTAGAATTTTGGATGAGATTTGACAGTGACACTTTTTGACTTGTTTTGTAGTGAAGTGAGTTTCTATTCTTTTCTGTGGAGAAATTATACTGGGATAACTTTTCAAACTTCCTGCCTCTAGAGAGCCATCTTCAGTTGTTTTCACTAAGTGATCAAAAATACGGCTTAATACTTTCAGATGTGTTCCTTCTCCAATTCCCTCTTCTGCTTGTGTCTGAACCTTCTCTTTCCTCTGCCCCACTGTCCTTGTCCTGTTTGAATTCTTCTCTTAACAAAGTCTCCTCACTTGCAGGCCTTTTCCCTAGAAGAGAGTTTTGATTTGCTAGACTGGAGAACTTGGAAGATGAGACCTTCAGGCACTCAGACCTTATCTCCCCGTGGGTCCCTTGCACTCACCTGTGAGCTGCAAGCTGCAGACCCTTCCCGGTTTCAGCTGATGCTCTCGGGTTGGCCTGCTTCGTTTTCTTATGAGCATCAGCTGGTGGCTTAGGGGTCTCAGGGGAACCTTTTTTTCTACTCTCTGTTTCATCTTACACAGATGCTGATACTGTTGCTGGAAAGGATCCTGATCCCCAGACCGCAAGAGACGGTTCTTGGATCTCCAGCAAGAAAGAATTCAGGGTGAGTCCATAGAGTAAACTGACAGCAAGTTTATTAAGAAAGTAAAGGAATAAAAGAATGGCTGCTCCATAGACAGAACAGCCTCGAGGGCTGCTGGTTGCCCATTTTTGTGGTTATTTCTTGATGATATGCTAAATAAGGGGTAGATTATTCATGCCTCCCCTTTTTAGACCATATAGGGTAACTTCCTGATGTTACCATGGTATTTGTAAACTATCCTGTGATAATTGTAGCAGTGAAGTGAGGACGACCAGAGGTCACTCTTGTCACCATGGAAAAAGGTGGGCACCAGGGACAGCACAGGTGAGGCTGGAGGCACTGGTTGAGGGAGAGGCCGTAGAATGAGCTGGTTGCAGAAGTGCTCTGTTTGCTTCAGGTGATACTTTGTAATCAACTCAGTCTGATGGTCAGAGGGGTGTTTAATGATGATAGTGCAGTTGGGCCAGGTGTGGTGGCTTAAGCCTGTAATCCCAGCACTTTGGGAGGCTGAGGCGGGTGGATCACCTGAGGTCAGGAGTTTGAGAGCAGCCTGGCCAACATGGGGAAACACCGTCTCTACTAAAAATACAAAAAATTAGCTGAGTGTGGTGGTGCTTGCTTGTAATCCCAGCTACTCCAGAGGCTGAGGCAGGAGAATTGCTTGAACCTGGGAGGCAAAGGTTGCAGTGAGCCGAGGTTGTGCCATTGCACTCCAGCCTGGGCAACAAGAGTGAAACTCCATCTCAAAAAAAAAAAAAAAAGATAGGGCGGTTGTATTGGCTGGGTGTTAAGGACCCTACAGGGAGATTTCCCTCAGAGGCTTAAAAGCAAAGTGAGGCTTGTGAAAGGAGGGTGTGCTTAGTTATGGGCCCTTCAATGGGAGGGCCTTGGGGCTTGAGGCATTGTAGGGAGTTTTAATAGGTTTGAAATAATTTGTTGGCCTGATTAGCCCTGGAAGTGGGATAATCACCCACCACGGTGTCAACTCTTCTAAAAAAGGAAAGTACTTTTTGGAGTTTATAAATTAGGGTTATATTTCCTATTAAAAGCTCATGAAGGGGTGTAGAAGAGCTGTGTAAGCTGAGGAAGACAGCAAAGAAGCACATCCAACATTCTGGAGCAAAGGAAGAGTCAACTTGCAGCGAGAGGGATGGGGTAGGTGTATAGAGCATTCTAGTTTGAGCGCAGTGAGGAGGGGTGGTGTTGATGAGGTTAATGTAATTAGGGAATTTATATTGAAAGGAACAAGCAAAAAGAGAAAAAAGTTATTTGGGTAGGAGTAAAGTCCTGGAAAGTTCCTTGAAGCCATAGGTCCCATAGAATGGTAAAGAGTGGATCAGGATGTGTAATGGGAGCTTTGTAAAGGTACCACTGAAGGTCCGTAACAGGGTTGGTTAGGAAGTGATGAAAATTTAGGAGAGGAGACATAAGTGGCTTATGTGGATTTCTCTTCCTTTTCCTCCAGCATTCAGGTGAGGTGAAGGAAAGTGGGTTTTGCAGAGACACAAGGGAAGGCTGAAGTGGTCTTAGATTTGGTTGTTTGGGTATGTGGTGAATGGAAGTTTGTTTTCTTGTGTGAAGTGTAATGAAACCAGCTGGGAGTTGCTGGAGTCTTGCTGCCGTGGGTGTGGGAAGGATGATTTGGTAAGGTCCCTTCCATTTAGGTGTGACGGGGGACTTGGGGCTAGGACTGGATCTTTTACCAGAACCCAGTCTCCTGGCTGTAGGAAGGGATTAGAGGAGTCGGAGATGGGTTGTGGCAGATAATTGTCACCATATTCCCGAATGAAATGGTGGATGGTGTGTAGAAGGGGGGAAATGAGAGGGGTGGTAGAGATGGGGCTCAACCCTGAGGCGGAACAAAAGGGGCATGTGATCTCCCATACATGAATTCAAAGAGGCTGAGCATTGGCTGGGCATGGTGGCTCACTCCTGTAATCCCAGCACTTTGGGAGGCCAAGGGGGGTGGATCATGAGGTCAGGAGATGGAGACCATTCTGGCTAAACAGTGAAACCCCATCTCTACTAAAAATACAAAAAATTAGCTGGACATGGTGGCGCATGCCTGTAGTCCCAGCTACTTGGGAGGCTGAAGCAGGATAAATCACTTGAACCCGGGATGCAGAGGTTGCAGTGAGCCAAGATTGTTCCCCTGTACTCCAGCCTAGGCAACAGAGCGAGACTGTCTCAAAAAAAAAAAAAAAAAAAAAGTCTGCGGGGACTGAGCATTAAAGGTTTATGTGAGAGTGCCTGAATTTTTAGAAGGGCCAAAGGTAAAAGTATAACCCAGTCTTCAGTGTTAGGCATAAGTGCCTGGTGAGACTGTTTTTTAGAATGCCATTTATTTTCTCAACTTTTCCTGAAGATTGAGGTCGAGAGGGGATGTAGCTTCCAGGTGATTTGCAGGGCTTGTGCAAGTGTTTGAGTAATTTGAGAAGTGAATTCGGAACCATCATCAGATTGAAAAGATAGAGGCACCCCGAACTTGGGGATGACTTCTGTTATTTATTTGGAGGTGACAGTAGAAGCTCATTTATTGGTTGTGGGAAAAGCCTTGACCCGTCCCCAAACGGTATCAACCAGAACTAAAAGAAATCAAATGTTTTTTACTGGGGGCATATGGGTAAAATCAATTTGCCATTCCTGTCCTAGAAGGTGCCCCCTGGCGTGATGGGTTGGGGAAGAAGAGGGTCTAGTGTTGGAGTGGGGTGAAGCTTTCTGGCAAATAGAGCCTTGGTGGGAAGTGGCTTTCAAATACTCCTTTATACCTGGGGTTACATGTATATGGGAACTTAAGAAATGTTGTAGAGGGGAATGGCTAGCATGGAAGAGGTTGTGAATGTCTCACAGAAGAATTTTTTTTTAAGGATCAGGTAGGACTGATTTGTTTTGTATAAACCATTATGAGGGTTTGAATTGTGCCGCCACCGTGATTAGTTGTTGTGTTTGGCGTTCTGCGTAAAAGGAGGGGATATGTTATATGAGGGGACATAGGTATTGGGGGATTGGGTGATTGGTTGAGCCATGTTTTGCCCAATAGTCAGCCTCATGGTTCCCTAAAGAAATATGGCTTGGATAAAGAAATGTTGCAATGGATAACTGCAACCTTTTCTGGAAGAAAAGCTGCCTTGATTAGATGATGGATTAGTTTTCCATTAATGGTAGGAGCTCCCTTAGCTATGAGATAGCCCCACTTGCTCCAAATTTGGACATTGGCATGGATGATGTTATAGGCATATTTAGAATCGGCATAAATATTAACTTGTGTGGTTTTGTTTTTGTTTTTGTTTTTGTTTTTTTTGCTAGGGTTAGTGCTCTTATTAGGGCAATTCATTTTGCTTATTGGGAAGATGTGCCTAAAGGCAAGAGGGCAGCCTCTACAAGTCTTCTAGGTGGGAGAGAGTGGGTATCATCATGATATCCCTCAATAATGGCATATCCTGCTTGGAGGAGAGGGTTTTTTGATGCATTGCCGTCTATACATCAATCCAGGGCTCCCTTTATGTGAGTGGAAGTACGGTGGTGAAACATGGTGAGAGAACTCTCCATTAGATCAGAGCACGAGTGTTGGTCAAGGTCCAAAATTGATGTTGAAGGTAAAAGAGTGGCAGGATTGCCAGGGGGGCGTCTACGAAGGGAGACAGAGTGCTGAAGGATAGTTGAATGTAGGACTTGCATGCGAGAGGATGAGATGGAAGGGAGTGCCTATGGCGGAGCCTGTTTTGTGGACTGTGAGAAGAAAATACCTGAAGAGGTATGTAGAAAGTGAATTTTTGTGCCTCAGGGATAATTAGAGAGGCTGTGGCCAACTCTTTTAAGCAAAGGGGCCAGCTTTTGTAAATGGAGTCTAGTAATTCTGAAAAATATGCCACTGGTTGGAGGGAACCTCCCATGGGTTGGGATAATAGTCTGATGTCCTGATTATGAGAACTCTGTAAATATACATGAAAAGGTCTTAGGGGGGTTGGAAGACCTAAAGCAGGGGCCTGTAGTAAGGCATATTTTAGGTGAGAGAAAGTATGATAAAGGTCTGGGGTGGGAGTGACTGGTTGGTCAAGATTTCCTTTTGTGTGTTCATGAAGGGGTTTAGTGATAACGGCAAAATTTGCTTTCCATTATTGGAAATATCCCACTAATCTGAGGAAAGAAAGTAAGTCTCCTTTTGTCTTAGGTGTCGAATGCCTTGCTTTCTTGCCGGTGGAATTTCTCAGGTATTTGGAGTTATGATTAATCCCAAGTATGAAACTTTTGGAGAGGTTAATTGAGCCTCCGTTTTGGATACTCAGTACCCACATTGAGCCTAAAGATTTAAAAGCTTGGTTGTGTGTTGAATACAATGTTCTAGAGAGGGGCTGCAAAGGAGTGAATCGTCCAGATATTGAAGCAAAATGCTAGATTGTAGAGGTAGCTGGGAGAGGTCCAACTGAAGTGCCTGACTGAAATAGTGAGGGCTGTCCCTAAACCCCTGGGGGAGGGCAGTCCAGGTGAGTTGGGAGCAGCCTGTGTCAGGGTCTGTCCAAGTGAAAGCAAAAAGGTTTTGAGAGAAAGGATTTAGAGGGATAGTAAAAAAGACATCTTTAAAAGAAAAGAAGAAAAGTCATCTTTGAGGTTTAATACAGAGAAATGGCTGGTGTTGTGAGGAATTCACTATAGGAAGGTATAGGGATTTGGGACAACAGGACAAACAGGAACAACAGGGGAGCTGCTTTTTTGCAAATCCTGAACCAGTCTTTAGGAGTCATCCCATTTTTTAGTTGGGAGAATAGGAGTATTGTGGGGAGAACGGGTAGGGATTAAGATACTGGCAGTCAAAAGTCAGGAGATGATGGGCTTGAGTCCCTGTAATCCATTAGGGTTGAGGGGATATTGTGGGACCACTATATAACGTTTAGGACCTTTCAGTGAAATTTGAATTGGAGAAGGGTAGGCAGCTACCATGGGGCAGTAGGTGTTCCATACTATGGGATTTACTTGGCTGAGGAATTTGGGACTTAAGTCTGTTTGATGTCAAGTGTTTGAGGAAGGGTCCTGTTCTTGACATAGTAATAAATAAGGATGGCTTTGGCATAAGGCCAATAAATGAAGGATTCCTCTCAGTTTGTGTAGGATGTCCCTTCCTAGTAAAGGAGTGGGGTAATGAGGAATGACCAACAAAGTGAGTGAAGGTGACTCCCTGAAATGAGCAGTATGGAGGCATGTTTTGTATGGGGTTTCTTGTATGCCCTTCAGGCCAACAACAGAAACAAATGAACGTTCTAACGGGCCTTGATATTCAGTTCATACTTATAGGCTTGCCCCAGTATCCAAAAGAAAGGAAATAATCTTACTGGATACCATCCCAGTTACCCTGGGTTCCACGGACTCACTAGACATGGGGGTGAAGAATCCCAGGCACCCTCAGTGTTCCATTGTCAGCACCAGCAGTGAAGAGATTTCCTCCGGTGATGGCTGGGGGGCTTCATTATGAGCCACACCTGAATGGGGAAGGTGTCCCTGTTGGGGACAGTCCATTTTCCAGTGTCTCCAAAGACCACAAGTTGGGCATGGTTTGGTGGGGGACTGGGGGTTAGGACAAGCCTTTGGCCAGTGTCCAGGGTTGTCACATCAGAAACAGACTCCTGGAGAGGTGGGGGAGTTTCCTTTTGGGTTATTGGGAGGCTTTTGTGTAACTGACTTTTGGACAGCAGAGGTGAGCATCTGGTATTTTATTTTTTTTATTGCATTTTAGGTTTTGGGGTGCATGTGAAGAACATGCATGATTGTTGCATAGGTACACACATGGCAGTGTGATTTGCTGCCTTCCTCCCCATCACCTATATCTGGCATTTCTCCCCATGCTATCTCTCCCCAACTCCCCGCCCCCCATTTGTCCCTCCCCTATTTCCCCCAGACAGACCCCAGTGTGTGATGCTCCCCTTCCTGTGTCCATGTGTTCTCACTGTTCAACACCCACCTATGAGTGAGAACATGCAGTGTTTGATTTTCTGTTCTTGTGTCAGTTTGCTGAGAATGATGGTTTCCAGGTTTATCCATGTCCCTACAAAGGACACGAACTCATAGTTTTTGATGGCTGCATAATATTCCATGGTGTATATGTGCCACATTTTCCTTGTCCAGTCTATCATCGATGGGCATTGGGTTGGTTCCAGGTTTTTGCTATTATAAACAGTGCTGCAATGAACATTCATGTGCATGTGTCCTCAGAGTAGAACGATTTACAATCCTTTGGATATATACCCAGTAATAGGATTGCTGGGTCAAATGGAATTTCTATTTCTAGGTCCTTGAGGAATCGCCACACTGTCTTCCACAATGGTTGAACTAATTTACACTCCCACCAACAGTGTAAAAGTGTTCCTCTTTCTCCACATCCTCTCCAGCATCTGCTATCTCCAGATTTTTTAATGATTGCCATTCTAACTGGGGTGAGATGGTATCTCAATGTAGTTTTGATTTGCATTTCTCTAATGACCAGTGATGATGAGCATTTTTTCATATGTTTGTTGGCCTCATGTATGTCTTCTTTTGTAAAGTATCTATTCATATCCTTTGCCCACTTTTGAATGGGCTTGTTTGTTTTTTTCTTGTAAATCTGTTTTAGTTCTTTGTAAATTCTGGATATCAGCCCTTTGTCAGATGGGTAGATTGCAAAAATTTTTTCCCATTCTGTTGGTTGCCGATCCATTCTAATGACTGTTTCTTTTGCTGTGTAGAAGCTGTGGAGTTTGATTAGGTCCCATTTGTCTATTTTGGCTTTTGTTGCCAATGCTTTTGGTGTTTTGGTCATGAAGTCCTTGCCTACGCCTATGTCCTGAATAGTTTTGCCTAGACTTTCTTCTAGGGTTTTTATGGTGTTATGTCTTATGTTTAAGTCTTTAATCTATCTGGAGTTAATTTTAGTGTAAGGTGTCAGGAAGGGGTCCAGTTTCTGCTTTCTGCACATGGCTAGCCAGTTTTCCCAACACCATTTAGTAAACAGGGAATCCTTTCCCCATTGCTTGTTTTTATCTGGTTTGTCAAAGATCGGATGGTTGTAGATATGTTGTGTTGCCTCCGAGGCCTCTGTTCTATTCCATTGGTCTGTATCTCTGTTTTGGTACCAGTACCATGCTGTTTTGATTACTGTAGCTTTGTAGTATAGTTTGAATTCCAGTAGTGTGATGTCTCCCGCTTTGTTCTTTTTGCTCAGAATTGACTTGGCTATGCGGGCTCTCTTTTGGTTCCATATGAAGTTTAAGGTGGTTTTTTCCAGTTCTGTGAAGAGGGTCATTGGTAGCTTGATGGGGATAGCATTGAATCTGTAACTTACTTTCGGCAGTATGGCCATTTTCACGATATTGATTCTTCCTAACCATGAACATGGAATGTTTCTCCATCTGTTTGTGTCTTCTCTTATTTCGTTGAGCAGTGGTTTGTAGTTCTCCTTGAAGAGGTCCTTTACGTTCCTTGTTAGTTGTATTCCTAGGTATTTGATTCTCTTGGTAGCAATTGTGAATGGCAGTTCGTTCTTGATGTGGCTCTCTTTAAGTCTGTTATTGGTGTATAGGAATGCTTGTGATTTTTGCACATTGATTTTGTATCCTGAGACTTTGCTGAAGTTGCTCATCAGTTTCAGGAGATTTTGGGCTGAGACGATGGGGTCTTCTAGATATACAATCATGTCGTCTGCAAATAGAGACAATTTGACTTCCTCCTTTCCTAGTCGAATACCCTTTATTTCTTTTTCTTGTCTGATTGTTCTGGCTAGAACTTCCAGTACTGTATTGAATAGGAGTGGTGAGAGAGGGCATCCTTGTCTAGTGCCAGATTTCAAAGGGAATGCTTCCAGTTTTTGCCCATTCAGTATGATATTGGCTGTTGGTTTGTCATAAATAGCTTTTATTATTTTGAGATACGTTCCGTCAATACCTAGTTTATTGAGGGTTTTTAGCATAAAGGGCTGTTGAATTTTGTCAAAGGCCCGCTGTGCGTGAATTGAAATAATCATGTGTTTTTTGTCTTTGGTTCTGTTTATGTGGTGAACTATGTTTATAGACTTGCGTATGTTGCACCGGCCTTGCATCCCCGGGATGAATCCTACTTGATCATGCTGGATAAGCTTTTTGATGTGCTGTTGCAATCAGTTTGCCAGTATTTCATTGAAGATTTTTGCATCTATGTTCATCATGGATATTGGCCTGTAGTTTTCTTTTCTTGCTGAGTCTCTGCCGGGTTTTGGTATCAGGATGATGTTGGTCTCATAAAATGATTTGGGAAGGATTCCCTCTTTTTGGATTGTTCGGAATAGTTTCAGAAGCAATGGTACCAGCTCCTCTTTGTATGTCTGGTAGGATTCAGCCGTGAACCCATCTGGACCTGGGCTTTTTTTGGGTGGTAGGCTCTTAATTGCTGCCTCCACTTCAGACCTTGTTATTGGTCTATTCAGGGTTTCGACTTCTTCCTGGTTTAGGCTCATGAGGATGCAAGTGTCCAGGAATTTATCCATTTTTTCCAGGTTTCCTGGTTTATGTGCATAGAGTTGTTTGTAATAATCTCTGCTGATGGTTTGTATTTCTGTGGAATCTATGGTGATATCCTCTTTATTGTTTTTTATTGCATCTATTTGATTATTCTCTTTTCTTTTTTATTAATCTGGCTAGTGGTCTATTTTGTTGATCTTTTCGAAAACCCAGCTTCTGAATTTATTCATTTTTTGAAGGGTTTTTTGTGTTTCTATCTCTTTCAGCTCTGCTCTGATATTAGTTATTTCATGTCTTCTGCTAGGTTTTGAGTTTTTTTGATCTTGCTCCTCTAGCTCTTTCAGTTTTGATGGTAGGATGTTGATTTTAGATCTCTCCTTGCTTCTCATGTGGGCACTTATTGCTATATATTTTCCTCTAGAGACTGCTTTAAACGTGTCCCAGAGATTCTAGTATGTTATGTCTTCGTTCTCGTTGGTTTCAAACATCTTTATTTCTGCCTTCATTTCATTGTTTATCCAGTCAACATTCAAGAGCCAGTTGTTCAGTTTCCATGAAGCTGTGCGGTTCTGGGTTGCTTTCTGAATTCTGAGTTCTAACTTGATTGCACTGTGGTCTGAGAGACTGTTTGTTATGATTTCCATTCTTTTGCATTTGCTGAGGAGTGATTTACTTCCAATTATGTGGTCAATTTTAGAGTAGGTGTGATGTGGTGCTGAGAAGAATGTATATTCTGTGGATTTGGGGTGGAGAGTTCTGTTAATGTCTATTAGGTTTGCTTGGTCTAGGTCTGAGTTCAAGTCCTGGATATCTTTGTTAATTTTCTGTCTCGTTGATCTTTCTAATATTGACAATGGGGTGTTAAAGTCTCCCACTATTATTGTGTGGGAGTCTAAGTCTCTTTGTAAGCTGTTATGAACTTGCCTTATGTATCTTGGTGCTCCTGTATTGGGTGCATATATATTTAGGATCATTAGCTCTTGTTGCATTGATCCTTTTACCATTACGTAATGTCCTTCTTTGTCTCTTTTGATCTTTGTTGGTTTAAAGTCTATTTTATCAGAGGCCAGAATTGCAACTTCTGCTTTTTTTTTTTGCTCTCCATTTGCTTGGTAAATCTTCCTCCATCCCTTTATTTTGAGCCTTTGTGTATCCTTTCATGTGGGATGGGTTTCCTGGATACAGCACACTGATCGGTTTTGGCTTTTTATCTAATTTGCCAGTCTGTGTCTTTTGATTGGGGCATTTAGCCCATTTTCATTTAGCATTAATATTGTTATGTGTGAATTTGATACTGCCATTTTGATGCTAGCTGACTGTTTTGTCCATTAGTTGATACAGTTTCTTCATTGTGCTGATGCTCTTTGCCATTTGGTACATTTTTGGAGTGGCTGGTACTGGTTGTTCATTTCTATGTGTAGTGCCTCTTTCAGGAGCTCTTGTAAAGCAGGCCTGGTGGTGATGAAATCTCTGAGTACTTGCTTGTTTGCAAAGGATTTTATTTTTCCTTCACTTATGAAGCTTAGTTTGGCTGGATATGAAATTCTGGGTTGAAAGTTCTTTTCTTTAAGGATGTTGAATATTAGCCCCCAGTCTCTTCTGGCTTGTAGGGTTTCTGCTGAGAGATCTGCTGTGAGTCTGATAGGCTTCCCTTTGTGGGTAACCCGACCTTTCTCTCTGGCTGCCCTTAGCATTTTCTCCTTTGTTTCAACCCTGGTGAATCTGACAATTATGTGCCTTGGGGTTACTCTTCTTGAGGAATATCTTTGTGGTGGTCTCTGTATTTCCTGGACTTGAATATTGGCCTGCCTTGCTAGGTTGGGGAAGTTTTCCTGAATAATATCCTGAAGAGTATTTTTTGCAGCTTGAATTCATTCTCTTCATCACATTCAGGTACACTATCAAACGTAGATTAGGTCTTTTCACATAGTCCCATATTTCTTGTTTACTTTGTTCATTTCCTTTATCCCTTTTTTCTCTTACCTTGCCTTCTCGTTTTATTTCATTGAGTTGGTCTTTGACCTCTGATATCCTTTCTTCTACTTGGTCAATTCGGCTGTTGAAACTTGTGTATGCTTCGTGAAGTTCTCCCGTTGTTTTTCAGCTCCATCAATTCGCTTGTATTCCTCTCTAAGTTGTTTATTCTCATTAGCATTTCATCAAATCTTTTTTCGAGGGTCTTAGTTTCTTTGCATTGGGTTAGAACATTTTCTTTTAACTCAGAGAAGTTTCTTATTACCCACCTTCTGAAGCCTCATTCTGTCAATTCATCACACTCATTCTCCGTCCAGCCTTGTTCCCTTGCTGGTGAGGAGTTGTGATCTCTTGTAGGAGGAGAGGCGTTCTGGTTTTTGGTGTTTTCATCCTTTTTGTGTTGGTTTCTTCCCATCTTTATGGATTTATCCACCTGTCGTCTTTGTAGTTGTTAACTTTCAGATTGGGTCTCTGAGTGGTCATCCCGTTTGTTGATGATGAAGTTATTTCTTTCTGTTTCTTAGTTTTCCTTCTACCAATCAGGCCCCTCTGCTGTAGGACTGCTGAGGTCCACTCCAGTCCCTGCTTGCCTGGGGATCACTGGCAGCAGCTGCAGAATGGTAAGGGTTGATGCCAATTTCTTCTTCTGCTGTCTTTGTCCCAGAAGGATACCTGCCAGATATCAGTCTGTGCTCTCCTTTATGAGGTGACTCTTTGGATATATGGGGGTCAGGGAGCTGCTTGAGGAGACAGTCTGTCCTTTATAGGAGCTCAAGTGCTGAGCTGTGAGCTCCGTTGTTCATTCAGAGCTGCTGGGCAGGTACGTTTAAGTCTGCTGCAGCACAACACATAAACCCCTACCTTTTTTTTTTTTCTCCCAGGTGCTTTGTCCCGGGGAGTTAGGGCTTTATTTATGAGTTTCTGTTGTGCTGCTGGCTTTTTTCAGGGCTGCCCTGTCCAGCAAGGAGGCAGCGTAGTCACTGTCTGCCTGCAGAGGCTTTGCTGAGCTGCTGTGGGCTCTGCCCAGCTGCCATGTGAACTTCCCTGTAGTTCTGTTTTTATGGGTGTAGTTAGAACTGCCTTGGCAGTGGCAGCCCACCTCTATAGTGGCGGACTGTCTCTGTAATGGTGGGCTGCCTCAGCAATGGCAAACTACCTCCATAGTGGTTGACTGCCTTGGTAATGGCAGACACCCCTCCCCCACAGAGTGGACTGTCCTGGGTTCAGCTGTGTTTGCTGTGAAACTCTCAATCCAGAGCATTTCTGATTGCTGTTTTTTTGTGGGGGTGGGACCAGCTGAGCCTGATCACCTGGCTCTCTGCCTCAGAGCCCTCTTTTTTTTTTTTCTGTTTTTAGTTGAATGGTTGATTCTGTCTCCCAGGTGTTCCAGTCGCCTGTTGAAAAGGTGCCAGGATCTGTGTGATTTCCCGTGCAGTGACCCACTGTGCAGCTGAAACAGCCGCGCTGAGTTTTGTGGCGCTTTTTTGCCCAGGAATCTCCTGGCCTGGCTCCCTGTTTCAGTCCCCTTTTTAATCAGATGAATGGGTAGCTCTGTCTCCCAGGAGCTCTAATCACCAGCTAAAATGGCACCTGGACCCATCTATTTTGTATGGAGAACTGCTGTGCCGGGGTGCCGGCAAAACAGCCGCACCGGCCAAAACAGCTGTGCTGACCAAAACAGCCAAGCTGGCGACCCGTGGGGCTCCTCCGTCTGGAAATTTCCTGGTTTGTGGGCAATAAAAATCCATCTGGAAATGCACCGTCCACTCACCCTCCATGCTTTCAGTGGGAGCTGCAATCCTGAGCTGCTCCTAATTGGCCATCTTGGATCCCTCCTCGCATCTGGTATTTTAAATGGAGATATTTGTCTTTTTGAATTTTTTGTTCCTCATCTCTGTTGCTAAAGACACAGAAGGCTGCATTTAGGAGGCCCTGCTGCGATGTCTGGGGACCCTCCTCTAATTTTTGTAGTTTTTTCCATATATCTGGGGCAGATTGGGAAATAAATTGGAGAAAAGCTGGACTTTCTTTAGATTCTGGGTCCAAATTGGCATATTTTAACATAGCTTCAGTGAGGTGTGATAAGAAAAGGGCAGGGTTTTCCTGGGGCTCTTGTGTAATTTCTCTAAGTTTTTCATAATTAACTGCCTTATGGGCATTTTCATCCATACCTGTGAGTAGACAGGTAACCATGTGGTCTCTTTGCCTGATGCCATTGTCTCCCTGTTGGTAAGTCCAATCTTGGTCTCTACAGGGGACTTCGTTATTAGCCACTGGATTTTGTATAGGGGCTTGATTATGGAGTTCATCTGCGTGTGTTTCAGCTGAATGCCAGATGCACTGTTTTTCATCAGGAGTGAGGGTGGAGGTTAGAATTATATAAATGTCATACCAAGTTAAATTAAAGGATTGGGTTATGTGTAGGAATTCCCTGCGATAATGAGAGGGATTTCCAGAGAAAGATCTGAGATGTCCAATCTGTGACAAATCAGACATGGAGAAAGGGCCATGAATGCAAGCAGTGCCTTCAACCCCAGCCACTTCCTGGAGAGGGAGAATGGGGGAGGTGGTCTGACTAGCTGGAGTAGTTTCTGAATGGGTAACAGGTGGAGAAGGAGGGTGAGGGTTGGGGCTAGAGGCTTGGGGGCAGAGGGGACAAATGGGGCAGAGGGTTCGGATGGGTAAGGAGCAGATGCAAGGTGTTGAAAATACAGAGGGAATTCATCTGCAGGGTCAAAAGGGGTTTCGGAGGAAGGAAAGACCCGGGCAGTATTTTCATTAAGAGGAAGGATTTCACCCCACAGACCTCAGTGTGTGATGCTCCCCTCCCATGCCAGGTATAGGTGATGGGGATGGAGGCAGCAAACCACATTGCCATGTATGTACCTATGCAACAATCCTGCATGTTCTTTACATGTACTCCAGAGCCTAAAATGCAATATATATATATATGTGTATGTATATATAAATGTATATATATAATATATGTGTGTGTGTGTGTGTGTGTGTGTATATATATATATATATATATATATATATATATATAAAAGAAGAAGGATTTCATAATGAATGCAAGCTTGACATAGGGAGATTCGGGACTTAAGGTAGAAGAAAGCCCGAATATAGTGAATCTACTGCCATTTGTCATTCCTGGTTATAAAGTTGTCAAGGTCCCTGAGAATTTGAAAGTCAAAGGTGCTGTTTTTGGGCCATTGGCTATCATCATGTAATTTGTATTGGGGCCCCAACGTGTTGCAATAAAAAACTAAGTGCTTTGGCTTTAGGCTCCCCTGTAAGCCACGTTTGGTGAGGTTGCGAAGGAGATAGCCCAGTGGGGAGGACATAGGAACGTGGCATTGTTTGGCACCCACGTGGACTGCTAAGAGGAGGCTGAGGGTGTCTTTTGTTCTAGGCATCCCCAGACAAAAGACAGAGACTTGGAATCCTCTTTCTAAAGAGGATGGTTAAGCTGAGAAGAAGCCGAGCATCCCTAAGATTTCTTCTACCTTAGTCCCACTGGTCCTTCAAGGACCAGGACAGCAGACCTGACTTTCCCAGGTACTGCAAGAAAGCCAGGGGAAGGCATCTTACCACTCAGCTGGATTAGTGTTCAATGTTGGATGCTCTGCTTGGAATTGGTAAAGGGCCTCTGGGTCTGGAGCTGTGTTAGGAAGACAGAGAGTGAGAGAGAGAAAAAAGAGAGGCTGAGGGAAAAAGAGAGGACAAGGGTTAGAGAGCAAAATAGCCATTGTGGGCAGTCAGAGGTGGATTCCTGACATCTGAGGGTTTGAGAGCCTGCTGGGTAGTAGCCCCAGCCCAAGCCTCACAGTTCCCTTCAGATTAGTTGTCCTCCTCATGGAAATTGCTTGAAAAGTGAGATGAGAGAAAAGATGAGTTGGGTGGCCAGAGACCCTCAGAATCCAGGAGTTAGCCTGGGACAAGCTGGTGCTGCCCACTGCTGCCTGGGTGGCAAGAGAGCCTCTACCCACAACACCAGGCCCAAATGTAAGAGTCACCAGGCCAATTTCAGTCAGGAGCATTTTCTTTTACAGACTGAGGGTATTTAAGAGTTCAGGGAAGGAGAGCTTGTCACAGGCTCAGAATGCTTCTGTGTGGGGGAGAGTTTTATGGTGGAGTCGAAATGTCTTCTGATAGGATGGGAGGTTATCTCAGGGCTGGCATGTTTCTGGTCAGAGAGGGGGTTTATCTCAGGGCTGGAATGTTTGTGGTCACAGGTGTCACTTGTGGTTTATGGTCATGCTGACATTAGCCATTAGACTGGTGTTTGGGGGCTAAATTTTGGTGGTTTTTAATCAAGGGGAACTTAAAATGGTGGTGTTTGTCTGAGATGGTGATGCCCCTGCTCTGTCACTCTTAAGATCAGTGCTTGAGATATTCTGCATTTGATGGATCAGCTGGCACCACACAGAATGATAAACTGGCTCATCTGATCTTGTGGTCCCCACCCACAAACTGACTCAGCACAAGAGGACAGCTTCAGCTTCCGATGATTTCATCTCCAACCCAGCCAATCAGCACTCCTGTCTCACTGGCCTTCCCCTGCCCTCCATAATTAGTCTTAAAAATTCTGCTCCCTGAATGCTGGGGTTGGAGGGAGACTGATATGAATAATAATAAAACTCCCATTTCCTACACAGCCAGCTCTGTGTGAATTACTCTTTCTCTATTGCAATTCCCCTGTCTTAAGAAACCAGCTCTGGGCCAAGCACAGTGGTTCACAACTGTAATCCCAGCACTTTGGGAGACTGAGGTGGGCAGATCATTTGAGGTCAGGAGTTCGAGACCAGCTTGGCCAACATGGTGAAAACCCATCTCTACTAAAAATACAAAAAAAATTTAGCTGAGTGTGGTGGTGGACGCCTATAATCCTAGCTACTCTGGAGGCTGAGGCAGGAGAATTGTTTGAACCCAGAAGGCAGAGGTTGCAGTGAGCCAATATCATATCACTGCACTCCAGCCTGGGTGACAGAGTGAGACTCTGTCTTACACACACACACACAAAAGAAATCAGCTCTGTTTAGGAAGCAGGCAAGGTGAATCCATTGAGTGGTTACAAGATGCCCATTTAACTGAAAACAATTGTCTGGAGACAGGGCAGGTGTGAGCCATCAGTGTGGGGGATTGATGTATTGGTTACCACAGGGCATCTAGGGGGCATCAATAGCATCCAATACCATCTACGATGTTCCCTTAGTTATTCTCTCTGTTTTTATGTGGAGGATTGGGGCAAGTCTAGAACTGCCTTGATCACCTTTCTAGAATCTGAATTTTCCCTTATGTGTGGTCTTTCTTTCTCTACTAGGGACCCAATCCCTTCTTTTTCACAGAGTTTGGGTCGGAGAGAAACAGAATTCTACAATACAGGTGGAGTATCTTTTATCCAAAATGCTTGGGGCCAGAAGTGTTTCAGATCTTGGTTATTTTCAGATTTTGGAATATGTGCATCATACTTACCAGTCTATCATCCCTAATCTGAAAAGCCGAAATCTGAAATGGTCCAAAATGTGAAATCTTTTGAGTACTGACATGATGCCTACCAGCCAAAATGCTAATTGGGGTATTTTGGATTTTGGATTTTCAAATAAGGGATACTCACCTGTAATAAGTTAAGAATTAAATAGCAACTTCCTTGAGCAAGACTTTATGTCTCTTTAATTTTCAGCCCCGCTACGTTGCAGAGAGCTTGTGGTAGGTATAACTTAATAGTTTACTGGATAGGTTTTTCTTGATGTGGTACAATAAGGACAGAAAGTCTACTGTCTGGACTTTTTGTCTCCCATTCTTGGAAGAAATCTCTGACAGGTCCCATAGCTTTTGAGAACCATTCACGTTACAAAGATGGGCTCCTTTTAGCAACGACAAAGCTGGGTCTGTTATCTCATTTAAATCTCCTCCTCCTCTCTTGGAAGGAGCTGGAGGAGGGAGCATGGGCAGATTTTTTACTATTTCTCTCTTCATTGCAGGCTTCAGTGTTTGACTCCTCAGGGTTGGAGGAAGGTGGGTGGAAGGGAGAGACTGGGGTAGCGGTGGGAGGCAGCGGTGGTGAAGTTGTTCTGTAGCAGGTGCAGTTGCCATGTGAGGTTTCTATCCTCTGGGTGGGGTGGAAGTCAAAGCTGACTCTCTCCCATGGGACACTGATGTGGGTTTTCAGGAGAGCCTCCCACTCGGGTACGTGACTACAGAGCTCTTTCCACTTTCAGCCTGATCCCTGGCTGCACCATGATCCCTTCACATCTCTAAGTAATACTTTTGGACAGGATGCCTTTAAGATGACACCAGCCAGCTCCCTTTGTAGGAACCATATGAGAGTCCAAGAGACTCATCCCTTCATCCCCCGCAACCCCCATCAATGGAGCTGTTACAGGAAAGAGGTCCCAATCCAGACCCCATGAAGGTTCTTATATCTCATGCAAGGAAGAATTCAGGGCGAATCCACAGTGTAAAGTGAAAGCAAGTTTATTAAGAAAGTAACGGAATAAAACAATGGCTGCTCCATACACAGAGCAGCCCCAAGGGTTGCTGGTTGCCCATTTCTATGGTTATTTCTTGATGATATGCTGAACAAGGGGTGGAGTATTCATGTCTCCCGTTTTTAGGCTATACAGGGTAACCTCTTGATGTTGCCATAGCATTTGTAAACTGTCATGGCGCTGCTGGGAGTGTAGTAGCGAGGACAACCAGAGGTCACTCTCGTCGCCATCTTGGTTTTGGTTTTGGCTGGCATCTTTACTGCAACCTGCTTTTTAAGCCATAAAGCAAGGTCTTTATGACCCGTATCTTGTGCCGACTTCCTATCTCATGTTGTGACTTAGAATGCCTTAACCATCCGGGAATGCAGCCCAGTAGGTCTCAGTCTCATTTTACCTAGCTCCTATTCAAGTTGGAGTTGCTCTGGCTCACACGCCTCTGATAGAGGGGCAGCTTATTCCCAAGCAGTCCTAGCCCTCTCTTCACTCTGTTCCTAGGCATGGAAACTCCAGATGCGCACAGCCTCTTGTCTTGCTGGACTTCTTCTGTTGAGGTTCCAGCACCACTTTGAGTTCATCAGACCCCAGGATGCGTGCACCTCTTCAGCTTGGCTTGATGGGAGGGGACACACTTCCTTCCCCCTGTGGTGAGGTACAGGGAGCACAGTCCCCTAATAAATACTCATCACAAAATTCTCACTCAACCCCTCCAACCCCAGTCTCACTGTGGTAGCCCAGAGATATGAGGTTGGCTGATGCCTTGCCAATCCAGTTTAACGATACTGTGGCATGTCCCGGACAGGTGGTGTAGCACCTTAATTTAGGATGTGAGGGTGTTGGCCTGACTTCAAGAAAGAAAATTATTTCAATATCCTGTTCTTTAGCCATTCGATAAATACTTGCTTGGTGGCTAACTTGTACAGGATTAGCGTTGTGTTTGTATTTATTTATTTATTTTTTGAGATGGAGTCTCGCTCTGTTGCCCAGGCTGGAATGCAGGCAATCTCAGCTCACTGCAACCTCCACCTCCCAGGTTCAAGCCATTCTCCTGGATCAGCCTCCCAAGTAGCTGGGATTACAGGCATGCACCACCATGCCTGGCTAATTTTTGTATTTTTAGTAGAGATGGGGTTTCATCATGTTGGCCAGGCTGGTCTTAAACTCCTGACCTCAGATGATCTGCTCCACCTCGGCCCTCCAAAGTGCAGGGATTGCAGGTGTGAGCCACCTCACCTGGCCTGTTTTGTTTTGAACTGAGAATGACTAATTTTAGTTCTTTGTTGGGCACAAGTAGGGTGTAATCTGGCCATTGCCCTGGGGCTAGTGTTTTAGGAAACCCTTTTGGGATTTATCAGGGTTGACTCCTCAGCCACTTGGTATGCAAAGCTCACTGAAGGGGAAAGGAGGGATCAGTTTGCTTAAGGCTTCTGGGGCTTCCTGGGAGAATAGGAACCAAATACACAAACCTCTGATCTCCCAAACTGATAGAGATGTCCAGTGGGAGGGACTTGTGGGGTTACTGACCAAAACCCAGACAAGAGCTTCGAAAGCCATGTAATGAAGTCAAATTGAAGAAAAGGGGAGTGGAGTTGGGTGACACAGACTCTGCATGAAGCTGTTAAATTTCCTCTGGAATTGAAAGCAAGGACTCAGCTATGTGTATACCAATGTTTGTAGCAGCGTTATTCACAAAAGCCAAATGGTAGATACAACCCAAATGTCCATCAACAGATGAAGGGAAAAACAAATGTGGTATATTTACACAAGGAATATTATTCAGCCTTAAGAAATGATTTTTTTTTTTTTTTTTTGAGACAGGGTCTTGCTCTGTCACCCAGGCTGAAGCGCAGTGGCACAATCATGGCTCACTGCAGCCTCTAACTCTTAGGCTCAAGTGATCCTCCCAGCTCAGCCCCCTGAGTAGCTAGGGCTACAGATTTGCATCATCAGCACGCCTGACTAATTTTTTTTAAGTATATTTGGAGAGATGAGGTTTTGCTATGTTGCCCAGGCTGGTCTTGAACTCCTGGCCTCATGTGATCCTCCTGCTTTGACCCCCTCATGCCCTGAGATAGGCATGAGCCACCCACACCCAGCTGTAGTTTGTAAATATTATTTAAAAAGAGATCATCAGGCACAAAAGGGCAATGCTAAACACAAAGGAATGTGTTGATAAAGGGGGATTTCAAGGAACAATTGGGAAGAGACTGCTTTGGGATGAGGCTGTTTTTGAAATTATATTAATATATTTTACCTACTCTAGTCCTGAACATGGCAGTGAGTATACATGTGTGTTTGCAAGACACAGGGAAAAAGTGGGGAGAAGGGGCTGATGAAAGAGAAAGAACAGATCACACCTGTCTATGTGGTGTCTTTAATAAGGAAGAATAACCCACCTGGGATTTTTTTTTATGACCAGGTGTCTGTTTGAACTCTACTGGACAGGAGTCATCTTTCAAAGCTTTTAACACTCTCTCCAGAATAGCAACAGCATTGGCAGGAGCTTTTGCAGGTCAGGCCAACTCTGTTTCCCTGACAATAAGATTATCTTAGCTAGGCTCAGGTACTGCTTAACCAAGTTAGGTACAGAATAATTTAAAGCCTTAGCACTCTGGATTTGGAAAATAGCTGGAGGAATGACAGGTTAAAGGCTGATTTATGCTTTATTTGACTTGGAGGGGTAAAGGGAAGAATAATTGAGCACATGGGTCTTGGAAAAAATTGGTATGAAGGCATCTTGGAGAACATTGTTCTATTCCCTGAATCTCATGATGTTACAGACCCTGTCCTTTACACCTGGACAATATTTTAATATCTATTCTGGTTACTATGTCTAAACAATTTTATTATCTGCATAAAACGCACCATGCGTACCATGCAAAGGCACTAGGTGTCTCTGAAGATCTATTCATCAACCCACCCATCCACCCACATATTCGCTCATCTACCCATCCACGCATCCACTCATCTACCCATCTACCCTCATACCTACTCACCTGTTCATCCACTCATCTGTCTACCCACCCATTATGATCGGGTATCTGTTTGAACCCCACTGGATAGGAATCATTCATCCACTCATATGTCCACTCATCTACACATCTCCACCCATCTGTTTATCCACCTGTCAATCCATATATTCATCCATTCATGTGTCAATTCATCCCCTCATCAACCCATCCATCTCCTGCCTACCCCACCCACCTTCTTAAAATCTCTCCTACATAGTAATTTTCTCTATCCAATTTTCTTTTTCTTCCTTTTTTTAATTTTTTTTTTGGAGACAATGACTAATTCTGTTGTCCAGGCTGGAGTGCAGTGCCACAATCTCATTTCACTGCAACCTCTGCCTCCTGGACTCAAGTGACCCTCCCATCTCAGCCTCTTGAGTAGTTGGGACTACACTCACATACCACCATACCTCACTCATTTTTTTTTTTTTTTTTTTGTATTTTTGGTTTAGAGATAGAGTTTTGCCATGTTGCCCAGGCTGGTCTCGAACTCCTGGACTCAAGTGATCCCCCTGCCTCAGCCTCCCACTGTGGTGCTGGGATAACAGGCCTGAGCCACTGTGCCAGGCCCACCCAGTTTTCTTTACTGCATGTCTGCAGTGGCTTCCTCACGTGCCTTCTTGGCTCCGGCCCTTCCCATCTTACGTCTTTTTTTTTTTTTTTTGTCCACAATGAAGCCTGAATGAATTTCTATACTTATGTTTCTATACTTCATTTTCTTCATTTAAAACAATCAAGGCAATATGATTTATTTCTCTGGGATTATTGTCAATGGGATCATTTTTCTCTTCATCCAGAAATTACTTATTGAGGTCCTACTGCGTGAGGCAGTCTCCATTTTAGGCACTGGGTATACAGCAGCAAACAAGACAGGCAGGTTTCTGTCTCTCTTACAGAACTTTCATTCTAGTGAGAGAGACAGTCAGTAGCTGCGTAATCAAATAAATATGTGATGCAATTTCAAGCAGTAATAATGCTTAGGAGAAAAACAGTGATGTACGTGAAGTGCTTGGCATCATGCTGGCACATACAGATGTTTAATGGTAGTTGTCATATTCATAGCGATTTATAGTACCATGTTATTAGTTCTCCTAAAATCTTTCAATGATAATTATAATTATTGAGCATTTATTGAACACTTAATATGAACCAACCATTATGCTAAGCAGTTTAATCTCACAACGACCCTAAGAGGTGGACAGGATTATTTTCCCCCACTTTAGCTAAGGACGCTGAGGCACAATCCCTCTTTGTCTTTAAGGAAATGACCAAACTCCTTGCTCAAGCTTTTCGTGATTTGGTTCTGCGTGTCTCTCTGGCCTCATGTCTTGCTGACCTCTCTGTCTGCTGCCTTTTTACCCCCATTTTTCTTTTGTTTTTTTGAGATGGAGTCTCGCTCTGCTCTGTTACCCAGGCTGGAGTACAGTGGTGCGATCTTGGCTCACTGCAGTCTCACCTCCCAGGTTCAAGTGATTCTCCCACCTCAGCCTCCAGTGTAGCTGGGACTACAGGCACCTACCACCACACCTGACTAAGTTTTATATTTTTAGTAGAGATGAAGTTTTGCCATGTTGGCCAGGCTGGTCTCGAACTCCTAACCTCAAGTGATCCACCCACCTCAGTCTCTTAAGGTGCTAGGATTACAGGTGTGAGCCACCATGGCTGGCCTTTATCCCCATTTTTCAAAACTCAGTTCAGGCATCACTTCCTCCAGTAAGTTTTCCTTCAACATTATTATCCCCAGTCCTAGCCACTCTTGGGCAGGGTTGTGCACTTTGCCCCTGGGTTGCCACAGTTCCCCTGTCATGGGACTCATCTCACGGTACTGCATTCTTCCACTCTGTGTCTGCTGCCTGAGAACGTAAATTCTTTGAAAGTGGGGATCACTGCCTTTCTCTCTAATCTCATTATCCAGCCCAGGGCTAGGCACATAGTAGGTACTCAGTAAATGAATGCCTGAAGATATATATATATATATATATATATATATATATATATATATATATATATATATATATATTTTTTTTTTTTTAGCAGAGTCTAGCTCTGACACCCAGGCTGGAATGTAGTGGCTCAATCTTGGCTCACTGCAACCTCTGCCTCCTGGGCTCAAGCGATTCTCCTGACTTAGCCTCCTGAGTAGCTGGATTACAGATGCCCACCATCACGTCTGGCTAATTTTTTAAAAAATATATTTTTAGTAGAGAACGGGTTTCACCATGTTGGCCAGGCTGATTTCGAACTCTTGACCTCAAGTGATCTGCCCCACTTGGCCTCCCAAAGTGCTAAGATTACAGGCATGAGCCACTGCTCCTGGCCTACTTGAAGATGTCTTAATCCTTTGTCTCTCTGGGGGAAAGGCTCCTTCTCTGGAAGCGTGGGTAGGTGAGAGGGGAATTTCCTTGTGACCCAGTGAGGATTAGGAAGCCAAGAAAGGGGTTCTAATTCTGACCTGTGGTGGGCTATGTGCCCCAAAGCTAGTTACTCTGCCTCCCTGTGCCTCTGCTAGGTGGCACAGACAGGTGCCAGGTAGGTGGGAAAGTATTTTGCAGACCAGCAAGTGCTAAACAAATAAATAAACAACTAGTTTACAGCATTGAAAAACACATATTTGATTAGATCTGAATTTAACGTCCTGGCTGCCGTATTTGCCACAGGAAAAAAATTCAGATTTTGGCTGGGTACAGTGGCTCATGCCTGTAATCCCAGCACTTTGGGAGGCTGAGGAGGGCGGATCACCCGAAGTCAGAAGATCGAGACCATCCTGGCCAACATGGAGAAAACTCGTCTCTACTTAAAATAGAAAAAATTAGCGGGGTGTGGTGGCACGGGCCTGTAGTCCCAGGTACTTGGGAGGCTGAGGCACGAGAATCGCTTGAACCTGGGAGGCGGAGGTTGCAGTGAGCCAAGATCGCGCCATTGCACTCCAGCCTAGGTGATAGAGCAAGACTCTGTCTCAAAAAAAAAAAAAAAAAAATCCAGATTTTGCAGAATCTGAATTTATAAGCCAGAAATAATCAATTAAAGGGTGAAACAAAAAGGCTTCTTGCTTCGAAAAGGATCCCCATCCTTGACCTTCCTAAATAACCACTTCTCTATAGCAATCAAATATGCTAAGAGCATAGATTTTGCAACTAAATTCTCCGTTCAAATCCCCCTTTGGCCACTTACCAGGTGAAACAATGAACAGTTTTAACCTCTCTGATCCTCAGTGTCACCGTCTGTAAAATGAGGAAATAAAAGCTCTTGGTTCCTATAGCTGTTGTGAAGATTAAATCAGAAAATAATGTCTGTGAAGTGCCTGACCGTTTCTGGCACACGTGTTTGGTGTAAACACAAAACCAGTCATAACTATTGTTATTTACGCATGAAAAATAATTTTATTTTATTTTTAATTAATTTTCTTTTTGAGGCAGAGTCTCACACTGTTGCCCAGGCTGGAGTATAATAGTGCGATCTCGGCTCACTGCAATGTCTGCCTCCGGGGTTCGAGTGATTCTCCTGCCTCAGCCTCCTGAGTAACTGGGTTTACAGGCCTTCACCACTATGCCCCACTAATTTTTTGTGTTTTTAGTAGGGATGGGGTTTAACTATGTTGGTCAGGCTTGTCTCGAACTCCTGACCTAAGATGATTCACCCACCTTGGCCTCCCAAAGTGCTGGGATTACAAGTGTGAGCCACTGTGCCTGGCTGAAAAATGATTTTAATTGTTAACAAGATTTGTTTTATATTCACCTTTTGAGACCATCTTCATTTGTATCAAGAGAGAGCATCCATTCAACCAGACAATCAGAAGCTAAATAAAAGGAAAAAACAAAAAGACCAGGTGCAGTGGCTTATGCCTGTAATCCTATCACTTTGGGAGGCCAAGACAGGCAGACTACCTGAAGTCAGGAGTTGGAGACCAGCCTGACCAACATGGTGAAATCCCGTCTCTACTAAAAATACAAAAATTAGCCAGGTGTAGTGGCACCTTCCTGTAGTTCCAGCTACATAGGAGACTGAGGCAGGAGAATTGCTTGATCCCTGGAGGTGGAGGTTGCAGTGAGCTGAGATTATGTCACTACACTCCATCCAACCTGGATGACAGAGCAAGACTCCATCTAAAAAAAAAAAAAAAAAAAAAAAAAAGAGCATCCTGGTAGCCCAGGTGAAAATGGAAACATGATAAAAATAGTTATTTTTCTGGTTAGCTAATATGGAGCACAAGGTGGGAAGAGTGGAACAGTAAGGCAAGCTGGGTCCTGTCGTTCTCTTTCCAAAAACAAATTTATCATGGGATTGAGCTTGGTGAAAGTGATAAACTAATTGGCTCGGGAGAACTTTTAAGTGAAAGGAGATGTGCTTCTCAGGGTTGCTGGATGTCTATCTCTAAGCTCGGGTGGGGATTCTAGAAGGGCCCTAAACTGAATTCAAGACTTGATAAACAAACCTCCAATCCGTCTCCCCACACTGCAGCCAGCTGAGCAGGTGGCTCCCACTGCACCTACAAGAAGGTGCTCCCTTGGTGAGGCTAACTAGTCCTGCGGGGTCCAGCCTCTGTTTGATCCTTAGCCTCATCTCTTACTTCTCCTTACTTCAACTTCCAGCCAGGAGGACCCCTGGGAAACTTGTATTTCCCAGGTTGCCTTCCTCTAGTCAATTTTTTTTTAAAGATGGAGTCTCACTCTGTCAGGCTAGAGTGTAGTGGTAGGATCTCAACTCACTGCAGCCTTTACCTCCCAGGTTCTGCCAATCCTCCTGCCTCAGCCTCCTGAATAGCTGGGATTACAGGTGCCAGCAACCACACCTAGCTAATTTGTATGTGCGTTTTTAGTAGAGATAGAATTTCACCATGTGAAATTCTGGTCTTCAACTCCTGATCTTAAGTGATCTGCCCATCTTGGCCTCCCAAAGTGCTGGGATTACAGGCATGAGCCACTGCGCCTGGCCGTTCTATCCTTTCTATGTGCTGATGCTTCTCCTGGAACAGCCTCCCTTTTCCCTTGCTCTTGTCTTCAGCAATGCCCTTGACCTAGACAACCGGGGCCCCTGCTTGAGCTTTGAGCTTCAGATGGCCCCTTGCTGGCTCTCATCTGCCATACTCTTCCTCACGGGGAGAGGAATCCATGGGTCCAACAGGATCTGCCCACCTGGAATGGGTGCTCCCCTTCCAGATCACGCTTAAGGTACCCTGGACCTCCAAATTCCCCGCCCAAACAGCTCTAAGCCCATTTCCAAGGCCTGCCCAAACCTGGAAGCCAAGGGTGGGTGACACCATTTGCGTGTGTACCTGCCAGGCCTTCTCGGGGCCAAGAGATGCTTGTTGCTGGCAGATGAGCAGAGAACTTAGATGCATGGGCTGGGATCTACACATAGATGCAGGGCGTCTCCTGGGGCAGGAAGGGGAGGCAGAGGGCTAGAACCTCTGTTCATACTGGTATTTGTCAGATATGGCTGCCATAGCAAAATACCACAGACTGGGTGGCTTAAACAGAGATGGATTTTCACACAGTTCTGGAGGCTGAGACGCAGGCTCTGGCAGAATTGGATTCTCCTGAGGCTTCTCTCCTTGGCTGGTATGTAGCTGCCTTCTCACTGTGTCCTCATATGGCCTTTCCTGTGTGTATGCATGGCCCTGGTGTCTCTTCTTCCTCTTGTAAGGACACGAGTCCTGTTGAATTAGGCCTCCGGTGCCCAGGATCCCATTTAATTTCAATTACCTCTTTAAAGACTATCTCAGGCCAGACACAGTGGCTCACACCTGTAATCCCAGCACTTTGGGAAGCTGAAGCGGGAAGATCACCTGAGGTCAGGAGTTTAAGACTGGCCTGGACAGCATAGTAAAACCCCATCTCTACTAAAAATACAAAAAAAATTAGCCAGGCATGGTGGCCCATGCCTATAGTCCCAATAGTCCTAGCTACTCTGGAGGCTGAAGCAGAAGAATTGCTTGAACCTGGGAGGTGGAGGTTGCAGTGAGCTGAGATCACGACACTGCACTCCAGCCTGGGTGACAGAGTGAGACTCCATCTCAGAAAAAAAAAACACAAAAAAAACTATCTGAAAATGCAGTTATGTTGGGTACATACGAATTTTGGAGAAACACAATTCAGTCAGTAACCACACTCTTTATCTTGGGGCCCTGCAAGTGTCAGGGGTGTCTTGATTGCTGTGAAGTCCTCAATGCTTAGCTCAGACCCTGGCATACATGGAACATTTTTTAAGTGCTTGTGGAAGTGCTTAAGTGTGTACCTCATCCCAATTTAGCCTTGGTGAGGCATTCATTGACCCCACTGACTGCTTTAACTCCCAGAGCTAGGAGGCCCAAATCAGCAGCCTCCGTCACTGTCTTCCTCCTAGTCCCATCCTAGTCACATGGAATTTTTTCATTTCTTTCTTTCTTTCTTTTTTTGAGATGGAGTCTTGCTCTGTTGCCCAGGTTGGAGTGCAGTGGCGCTATCTCTGCTCACTGCCACCTCCACCTCCCAGGTTCAAGTGATTCTCCTGCCTCAGCCTCTTGAGTAGCTGGGATTACAGGTGTGCACCATCGTACCTGGCTAATTTTTGTGTTTTTAGTAGAGGTGGGTTTTGCCATGTTGACCAGGCTGGTCTCAAACTCCTGACCTCAGGTGATCCACCTGCCTCGGCCTCCAAAATGCTGAGATTATAGGCGTGAGCCACCACGCCTGGCTGAATTTTTTCGTTTCTAAGTTGTTAAGTGCTGCCCTTCCTGCCTCCCCATCTGTGTACATGTTGCTCCTTCTGCCTGAAATACCCTCCTTTTCTCCCTCTTGTTCTCCCTTTTTCTGGCTAACTCACACTCACCCTTCAAGGTCAATGTCAGGGAGGCGTCAGTGTCTCTGAGCCAGGCCACCTCCTGCACCACGATTTGCATTATACTTTATCTATACATTTTTATTATACATTGGCACTTGTCTCATTTTCTGCTCTCCCTCTAGTTCTATAAGCACCTTGAAAGCAGAGATCCTTGATTGCAAAGGGATACCCAACACGTAGTCAGTACCTGGCACCTTGCATGTAATCAATAATAGAATTAAAGAAAAATGAATGGATGAGTAGCACATACACATTCCAATTCAGGTTCTCAAACAAAAGTTCTAACTGAGCCGAACCAGGTGACCTGAAACCCTATTCTACCCTGTTTTTTGCATAGTGCTAGGCACATAAGCAGTGACCAATCACGCTTTGCTGATGAATTAGGAGGATATTTGCATGAAAAAATTCAGTCCAGGGACACAGAGCTGGTCAAAAGCTGTCAGTGACTTGAGTTCTTCTGGTACTCAGCCTTCAGGCCAAAACTCTCTCTGAGAGTAGGTCCCAACATCAATGCATGTATCTCTACGTATCTCTTACATCTGTCATCAGTACACAAGCTGCTGCTGTGCTGTGGGAGGTGGGGCACCATTGCTTCTGACGTACAGGTGGATGGCTGTCTATCCAGTGTGGTTTCAGCCACTGAGAATATAATGTAATATATTCCGGTGGGGCTCTCAGGATCACATACGATACTGCGTTTATAGGAAAATCTGGTTGTCTCCCAGAACTCAGAAAACTCTAATGGTGATATTGCAGATATTGGACGTGAATATAATGTATGTAATACTGCAGTATGTGATCGAACAGGATCAAGTATCTGTTGGAGTCTATGCTTTCAGTTCTTTTAGACATATACCCAGAAATGTAATTGTGTGTGATCAGGATCACATACTATATAGTATTATATGTATTATATTCATGTCCAGTATCTGCAATGTCACCACCAGAGTTTGAGTTTTTGGGGGCAACCAGATTTCCCTATAAACACTATTTCCTTTTATTTTAAAATTGAGATATATTTCACATAAATGTCACCTTTTTAAATTTTTTTTTTTTTTTTTTGAGATGGAGTCTCACTCCGTTGCCTAGGCTGGAGCGCAATGGTGTGATCTCGGCTCGTTGCAACCTCCACCTCCTGGGTTCACGTGATTCTCCTGCCTCAGCCTCCAGAGTAGCTGGGACTACAGGTGCCTGCCACCATGCTCAGGTAATTTTTGTATTTTTAGTAGAGAAGGGGTTTCGCCATGCTGGTCAGGCTGGTCTTGAACTCCTGACCTCAGATGATCCACCTGCCTTGGCCTCCCAAAGTGCTGGGATTACAGGTGTGATCCTCTGTACCCGACCAAAAGTCACCCTTTTAAAGTGGTTTTTAGAATATTCACAAAGTTGCACAACCATCATCACTAATCTAGAACATTTTTTTGTCACCATAAGAACTGATCTATTAATAAGTGAAAAAAAGCAAGGCACAGAACAGCATGTTCCCATTTGTGTGTGTGGGATATAATATATAAATGTATGTGTTTGAAAAAGCACGTAGTATACCTCCTTCCTACATTGTATCTTCACTCTGTGTCCCTTTGCTTGGAAATTCCCTCCCACCCTCCCTACTTGTGGAGTTAATTCTCTTCATCTTTAAGACCCATCTCAGAGGCTGGGTATGGTGACCCACGCCTGTAGTCCCAGCACTTTGGAAGGCCAAGGTGGGAGGATCGCTTGAGCCCAGGAGTTCAAGACCAGCATGGATAACATAGTGAGACCCTGTCTCTACAACAAAAATTTAGCTGGGTATGGTGGCAACTGTAGTCTGCTACTCAGGAGGCTGAGTAGGGAGGATCACTGGAGCCCAGGAGGTTGAGGCTGCTTAATCTGTGATCATGCCACTGCACTCCAGCCTGGGCAATAAAGCAAGACCCAGTCTCAAAAAAAGAAAAGACTCCTCTCAAGTGTCCCCTTATCCAAGAAGTCTTCCTGGATATGTGCCACTCTTGCTGTGCTTGTTATAGCAATAACAATAAGGATAGCAGCTGACTTTTCAGAAGAGGTTTCTTTGTGCCAGGTACTGTGCTGACTGCATCATGTACCTGGCACATATTCTTTACCAGGAATCTAGGAGGGTGGCCCATTAAATACTCACATTTTGCAGATGAGGAAAGCAAAGCTTGGAGAGAGAAAGTGATTTCTCCAAGTAACTGTATAGGATGAAAACCTCTTTGTCTCTGAAACTTAAACTCTTAATTATGACACTAAGTCTTCCACAGATGTTTGGCATCTCAACAACTTCCCCTCTGGGTTATGGCCCTTCGTGGTGTTATTTTTTCAATTGCTTTATAATTAGTCTTTTTTTTTTATTGTGGTAATACACAAAATTTATCATCTTAACAATTTTTAAGTGTACAGCTCGGTGGCATTAAGTATATTCATCTTGTGCAATCATCTCTACCATTTATCTCCAGAACACTTTTCATCTTGCAAAACTGAAGCTATATCCATTAAGCACTGACTCTCCATTTCCTCCTCCCCCCAACCCCTGGCAATCACCATTCTACCTTCTCCCTCTCTCTCTCTCTCTCTTTTTTTTTTTTTTTTGAGATGGAGTTTTGCTCTTGTTGCCCAGGCTGGATTGCAATGGCGCTATCTCAGCTCACCGCAACCTCTACCTCCTGGGTTCAAGAAATTCTCCTGCCTCAGCCTCCTGAGTAGCTGGGATTACAGGCATGTGTCACCACACCCAGCTAATTTTTTTTTGTATTTTTAGTAGAGACAGGGTTTCTCTGTGTTGGTCAGGCTGGTCTCAAACTCCCAGCCTCAGGTGATCCGTCCGCCTCAGCCTCCCAAAGTGCCGGGATTACAGGCGTGAGCCACCGCGTCCAGCCCATTCTACCTTTTCTATGTCTCTATGTATTTTTCACTCCTCCAGGTACCTCACATATAAGTGGAAACGTACAGTATTTGTCCATTTGTGTCTGGCTTATTTCACTTAGCATTATGTCCGTAAGGTTAATTCATGTTGTAGTATATATCAGAATTTCCTTCCTTTTTAGGGATGAATAATCTTCCATTGTGTGGACATGCTACATTTTGTTCATCTACTTGTCTGATGATGGATACTTGAGTTGCTTCCACTTTTTATCTGTTGTGAATAATGCTGCTATGAATATGTGTGTACAAATATCCATTTGAGTCTGTACTTTTAATTCTTTTAGACATATACCCAGAAGTGGAATGGCTGGAGATGGTAATTACACTTTGAATCTTTTTGAGGAGCTCCCATATTGTTTTCTAAAGTGCTCACTGCACAATTTTACATTCCCAACAGTGCATGAGGGTTCCGATTTTTCTGCATCCTTGTGGGCTCTTGTTATTATCTGTTTTTTTCCCTTTTGTATAATGACTATTTCATGTATGCGTATGAGGTAGTATCTCATATGGCATTTCATTGTGTAATGAAGTGGTATCTCATTGTGGTTTTGATTTGCATTTCCCTAATGATTAGTGATGTTGAGCATCTTTTCATGTGCCTTTTGGCCATTTGTTTATCTTCTTTGGAGAAATGTGTTTTCTAGTTTTCTGCCCCTTTTAAAATTGGTTTTGTTGTTGTTACCGAGTTGTAGGAGTTCTTTATATACTCTGTATATTAACCTCTTCTTAGCTGTATAATTTGCAAACAGTTTCTTCCCTTCTATGAGTTGCCTTTTCATTCTGTTGTGTCCTTTCATGCATAGTTTTAAATTTTGATATGGTTCAATTTATCTATTTTTTGTTGCCATTCATACAAGTCCCTATTTAAGGACCAAGTGATTATGCTGCCTTTGCATAGTCCGGATACTGCAGCCGTGCAAAGAAATTCAAGAAATCATTGCTAAATTCAATGTCATGAAGCTTCCTCCTATGTTTTCTTCTAAGAGTTTTGTAGTTTTAACTTATGTTTAGGCCTTTGATTCATTTTGATTTAATTTTTTATATGATTTAAGGAAAAGATCCTATACAAGTTAAGTGTCCAGACTGTCTTTTCCCCATTGAAGAGTCATGGAACCCTTGTCAAAAATCACTTGGCCATGTATACAAGGGTGGATTTCTTGGCTTTCCATTCAGTTTCATTGTCTGTTTTATGACAGTATCATGCTGTCTTCATTGCTGTAGCTTTGAACAAAGTTTTGAAATTAGGGAATGTGAGACCTCAAACTTTGTTCTTTTACAAGATTGTTTTGACTTTTCAGGGTTCCTTAAGATTTCATATAATTTCTTAGTATAAATATTTCTATTTCTGCAAAAAACACTCTTGGAATTTTGATACAGATTGCAATAAATCTGTAGATCACTTTGAGTGACAGCTATGTCTTAACAATGTTAAGTCTTCCAATCTATGAACACGGGGCATCTTTCCATTTCTTGCTATCTTCTTCCTTCATGTTGTTTTATTTTTATTTTTATTTTTTTTGGGGGGACAGGGTCTCACTGTGTCACCCAGACTGGAGTGTAGTGGCATGATCATGGCTCACTGCAACCTCAACCTTCCAGGTTCAAACAATCCTCCTACCTCAGCGTCCCAAGCAGCTGGGACTACAGGCACATGCCACCACACTTGGCTATTTTTTTGTTTTTGTAGAGACAGGGTTTTTGCCATGTTGTCTAGGATGGTCTTGAACTCCTGGAGTCAAGTGATCAGCCTGCCTTGGCCTCCCAAAGTGCTGGGATTACAGATGTGAGCCACCATGCCTAACCCTGTTTTATTTTTTCTTAAATTTAATTGTGTATACATCTGCTCCACTTCTAAAGCTGTGCTGCTCAGTACAGTAGCCACTAGCTACATATGACTACTGAACACTTGAAATGTAACTGGTCTGAATGAAGATGGCTGTAAGCATAAAGTACATCCTGGATTTCAAAGGCTTACTAGGAAAATAATGTAAACTGTCTCATTAATAGTTTTTTGGTATTGATTACATACGGAAATGATAATATTTTGGGTTAAATAAAACATTATTAAATTATCTTGACCTGTTTCTTTTCACTTATTTTAATGTTGTTACTAAAAACTTTCATATATATATATATATATATATATGTAATTTTATTGTACTTTAGGTTCTGGGGTACACGGGCAGATCATGCAGGATTGTTGCATAGGTACATACATGGCAATGTGGTTTGCTGCCTCTATTCCCCCATCACTTATATCTGGCATTTCTCCCCATGTTATCCCTCCCTAACCTCCCTACCCCTCTGCTGTCCCTCCCCTAGTCCCCCTCAACAGACCCCAGTGTGTGATGCTCCCCTCTCTGTGTCCATCTGTTCTCATTGTTCAACACCCACCTATGAGTGAGAACATGCGGTGTTTGATTTTCTGTTCTTGTGTCAGTTTGCTGAGAATGATGGTTTCCAGATTCATCCATGTCCCTACAAAGGACATGAAATAATCATTTTTTATGGCTGCATAGTATTTCATGGTGTATATATGCCACATTTTCCCTGTCCAGTCTATCATCGATGGACATTGGGGTTGGTTCTAGGTCTTTGCTCTTGTAAACAGTGCCGCAGTGAACATATGTGTGCATGTGTCTTTATAACAGAATGATTTATAATCCTTTGGATATATACCCAGTAATGGGATTGCTGGGTCAAATGGAATTTAAATTTCTAGATTCTTGAGGAATCTCCACACTGTCTTCCACAATGGCTGAACTGATTTACACTCCCACCAACAGTAAAAGTGTTCCTCTTTCTCCACATCCTCTCCAGCATCTATTGTCTATTTTTTTTTTTTTAATGATCACCATTCTAACTGATATGAGATGGTATCTCAATGTGGTTTTGATTTGCATTTCTCTAATGACCAATGATGATGAGCATTTTTTCATATGTTTGTTGGCTGCATAAATGTCTTCTTTTGAAAAGTATCTGTTCATGTCCTTCGCCCACTTTTGAAGGGTTTGTTTTTGTCTTGTAAATCTGCTTTAATTCTTTGTAGATGCTGGATATTAGCCCTTTGTCAGATGGGTAGATTGCAAATTTTTTTTCCCATTCTGTTGGTTGCCAGTTCACTCTAATGATTGTTTCCTTTGCTGTACAGAAGCTGTGGAGTTTGATTAGATCCCATTTGTCTATTTTGGCTTTTGTTGCCAATGCTTTTGGTGTTTTAGTCATGAAGTCCTTGCCTACGCCTATGTCCTGAATGGTTTTGCCTGGGTTTTCTTCTAGGGTTTTTATGGTGTTAGGTCTTTTGTTTAAGTCTTTAATCCATCTGGAGTTAATTTTGGTGTAAGATGTCAGGAAGGGGTCCAGTTTCTGTTTTCTGCACATGGCTAGCCAGTTATTCCAACATCATTTATTAAACAGGTAATCCTTTCCCCATTGCTTGTTTTTGTCAGGTTTGTCAAAGATCAGATGGTTGGCGTTGCCTCCAAGGCCTCTGCTCTGTTCCATTGGTCTATATATCTGTTTTGGTACCAGTACCATGCTGCTTTGATTACTGTAGACTTGTAGTATAGTTTGAAGTCAGGTAGCGTTTTGCCTCCAGGTTTGTTTGTTTTGCTTAGGATTGTCTTGGCTATGCAGGCTCTCTTTTGGTTCCATATGAAGTTTAAGGTGGTTTTTCCAGTTCTGTGAAGAGGGTCATAGGTAGCTTAATGGGGATAGTGTTGAATCTATAAATTACTTTGGGCAGTATGACCATTTTCACGTTATTGATTCTTCCTAACCATGAGCATGGAATGTTTTTCCATCTGTTTGTGTCCTCTCTTATTTCCTTGAGCAGTGGCTTGTAGTTCTTGAAGAGGTACTTTACATCCTTTGTTAGTTGTATTCCTAGGTATTTTATTATTTTTGTAGCAATTGTGAATGGGAGTTTGCTCTTGATTTGGCTCTTTTTTTAGTCTGTTATTGGTGTATAGGAATGCTTGTGATTTCTGCACATTGATTTTGTATCCTGAGACTTTGCTGAAGTTGCTTATCAGTTTAAGGATATTTTGGGCTGAGACGATGGGGTCTTCTAAATATACAATCATGTCATCTGCAAATACAGACAATTTGACTTCCTCATTTATTAATTGAATACCCTTTATTTCTTCTTCTTGCCCGATTGCTCTGGCTAGAACTTCCCATACTATATTGAATAGGAGTGGTGAGAGAGCGCATCCTTGTCTAGTGCCAGATTTCAAAGGGAGTGCTTCCAGTTTTTGCCCATTCAGAATGATATTGGCTATGAGTTGGTCGTAAATAGCTTTTATTATTTTGAGATACATTCCATTGATACCTAGTTTATTGAGAGTTTTTAGCATAAAGGGCTGTTGAATGTTGTTGAAGGCCTTCTCTGCATCTATTGAGATAATCGTGTGGTTTTTGTCTTTGGTTCTGTTTATGTGGTGGATTATGTTTATAGACTTGCGTATGTTGAACAGCCTTGCATCCCTGGGATGAAGCCTACTTGATTGTGATGGATAAGCTTTTTGATGTGTTATTGCAGTCAGTTTGCCAGTATTTTATTGAAGATTTTTGCATCTATGTTCATCATGGATATTGGCCTGAAGTTTTCTTTTCTTGTTGAGTCTCTGCTGGGTTTTGGTATCAGGGTGATGTTATTCTCATAACATGATTTGGGAAGGATTCCCTCTTTTTGGATTGTTTGGAATAGTTTCAGAAGGAGTGGTACCAGCTCCTCTTTGTATGTCTGGTAGGATTCAGCTGTGAACCAATCTGGACCTGGACTTTTTTTGGTTGATAGGCTATTAATTGCTGCCTCAACTTTAGCCCTTGTTATTGGTCTATTTAGGGGTTCAACTTCTTCCTAGTTCAGGCTTGGGAGGATGCAAGTGTCCAGAAATTTATCCATTTCTTCCAGGTTTACTGGTTTATGGGCATAGAGTTGTTTGTAGTAATCTCTGATGTTAGTTTGTATTTCTGTGGAATTGGTGGTGATATCCCCTTTATTGTTTTTTATTGCATCTATTTGATTCTTCTCTCTTGTTTATTAATCTGACTAGTGGTCTATCTCTTTTGTTGATTTTTTTCAAAAAACCAGCTCCTGGATTTATTGATTTTTTTGAAGGGATTTTTGTGTCTCTATCTCCTTCAGTTCTGCTCTGATCTTAGTTATTTCTTGTCTTCTGCTAGCTTTTGAATTTTTTTGATGTCGCTCCCCTAGCTCTTTCAATTTTGATGATAGGGTGTCAATTTTAGATCTTTTCTTGTTTCTCATGTGGGCATTTATTGCTATAAATTTCCCTCTAGACACTGCTTTAAATGTGTCCCAGAGATTCTGGTACATTGTGTATTCATTCTCATTGGTTTTGAAGAACATCTTTATTTCTGCCTTCATTTCATTGTTTATCCAGTCAACATTCAAGAGCCTGTTGTTCAGTTTCCATGAAGTTGTGTGGTTCTGAGTTATTTTCTTAATCCTGAGTTCTAATTTGATTGTGCTGTGGTCTGAAAGACTGTTTGTTATGATTTCCGTTCTTTTGCTTTTGCTGAGGAGTGATTTACTTCCAATTACGTGGTCAGTTTTAGAGTAGGTGCGATGTGGTGCTGAGAAGAATATATATTCTGTGGTTTTGGGGTTGAGAGTTCTGAAGATGTCTATTAGGTTTGCTTGGTCCAGATCTGAGTTCAAGTCCTGGATATCCTTGTTAATTTTCTATCTCATTGATCTGTCTAATATTGACAGTGGAGTGTTAAAATCTCCCACTATTACTGTGTGGGAGTCTAAGTCTCATTGTAGGTTGTTAAGAACTTGCTTTCTGTATCTGGGTGCTCCTGTATTGGGTGCATATATATTTAGGATTTTTAGCTCTTCTTGTTGCATTGATCCTTTTACCATTATGTAATACCCTTCTTTGTCTCTTTTGATCTTTGTTGGTTTAAAGTCTATTTTATCAGAGACTGGGATTGCAACTCCTGCTTTTTTTTGCTCTCCATTTGCTTGGTAAATCTTCCTCCATCTCTTTATTTTGAGTCTATGTGTATCCTTACATGTGAGATGGATTTCCTGAATATGGCACACCAATGGTTTTTGACTTTTTACCCAATTTGCCAGTCTGTGTCTTTTGATTGGGGCGTTTAGACCATTTACATTTAAGATTAATATTGTTATGTGTGAATTTGATCCTGCCATTTTGATGGTAGCTGGTTGTTTTGCCTGTTAGTTGAGGCAATTTCTTCATTGTATTGATGCTCTTTACCATTTGGCACATTTTTGGATTGGCTGGTACTGATTGTACCTTTCTATGTTTAGTTCTTCTTTCAGGAGCTCTCGTAAGGCAGGCCTGCTGGTGACAAAATCTCTCAGCAATTGCTTGTTCATAAAGGATTTTATTTCTCCTTCACTTATGAAGCTTAGTTTGGCTGGATATGAAACTCTAGGTTGAAAGTTCTTTTCTTTAAGGATGTTTAATATTGGCCCCCACTCTCTTCTGACTTGTAGGGTTTCTGCCGAGAGATCTGCTGTGAGTCTGATGGGCTTCCCTTTGTGGGTAACCCGACTTTTCTCTCTGGCTGCTCTCAGCATTTTTTCCTTCATTTCAACCCTGGTGAATCTGACAATTATGTGCCTGGGGTTGCTCTTCTTAAGTAATACCTTTGTGATGTTCTCTGTATTTCCTGGATTTGAATTTTGGCTGGCCTTGCTAGGTTGGGGAAGTTCTCCTGAATAATATCCTGTATTTTCCAGCTTGGATTCATTCTCTCCATCACAGTCAGGTACACCTATCAAATGTAGATTATGTCTTTTCACATAAGCGCATATTTCTTGGAGGCTTTGTTCATTTCTTTTCACTCTTTTTTCTCTAATCTTGCCTTCTTGTTTTATTTTATTGAGTTGATCTTCAATCTCTGATATCCTTTCTTCTGCTTGGTCGATTTGGCTATTGAAACTTGTGTATGCTTCACGAAGTTCTCGTGCTGTGTTTTTCAGCTCCATCAAGTCATTTATATTCTTCTGTAAGCTGTTTATTCTTGTTAGCATTTCGTCTAACCTTTTTTCACGATTCTTAGTTTCTCTGCATTGGGTTAGAAAATGTTCTTTTAGCTCAGAGAAGTTTGTTATTACCCACCTTCAGAAGCCTGTTTCTGTCAATTGATCAGACTCATTCTCCATCCAGCTTTGTTCCCTTACTGGTGAGGAGTTGTGATCCCTTGGAGGAGGAGAGGCATTCTGGAGTTTGGTGTTATCATCCATTTTGTGCTGGTTTCTTTGCATCTTTGTGGATTTATCTACCTGTGGTCTTTGTAGTTGGTGACTTTCAGATGGGATCTCTGAGTGGACACCCTTTTTGTTGATGTTGAAGTTATTTCTTTCTGTTTTTTAGTTTTTCTTCTAACAGTGAGGCCCCTCTGCTATAGGACTGCTGGAGGTCCACTGCAGACCCTGCTTGCCTGGGGATCACCTGCGGCGGCTGCAGGACGGTAAGGGTTGCTGCCAGTTTCTCCTTCTGTTATCTTCATGCCAGATATTAGCCTGAGCTCTCCTTTATGAGGTGTCTCTTTGGATATATGGGGGTTGGGGAGCTGCTTGAGGAGACAGTCTGTCCCCTATAGGAGCTCAAGTGCTGAGCTGGGAGCTCCGTTGTTTGTTCTGTTCAGAGCTGCTGAGTGGGTACGTTTAAGTCTGCTGCAGCAGAACTCATAACCACCTTTTTTCCCAGTTGCTCTGTCCTGGGAAGGTGGGGCTTTATTTATAAGTTCATGACGTGCTGCTGCCTTTTTTCAAAGATGCCCTGCCCAGCAAGGAGGTGGTCTAGTCACAGTCTGCCAGCAGAGGCATTGCTGAGATGCTGTGGGCTCTGCCCAGCTGCTGTGTGAACTTCCTTGCAGTTTTGTTTACACAGGTACAATTAGAACTGCCTCGGTAATGGTGGTCTGCCTCAGTAAAGGTGGTTTGCCTTGGTAGTGGTGGACTGCCTCGGTAATGGCTGACACCCTTTCCGCCACTGAGCTGGACCATCCTGGGTCCAGCTGCGCTTGCTGCAAAACTGTTAATCTTTGTGGGGGTGGGACTCACTGAGCCAGATCACCTGGCTCCCTGCTTCAGCTCCCCCCTTTTTCAGTTGCATGGGTGGCTCTGTATCCCAGGCGTTCCAGGCACCAGTTGAAATGGCTGCCCAGATTTGTGTGAGTTTTTATGTGGAGACCTGTGGTGCCAGCTGAAACAGCCATGCTGGAAACTCGTGGTGCCTTTTGGCCCAGCAATCTCCTGGTCTGTGGGCAGTAAAAACTCATTTGGAAATGCGGTGATCACTCACACTCTGTGTTGTTCTAGCTGGGAACTGCATTCCAGAGCTGTTCCTATTCAGCTATCTTGGATCTCCCTCTACTAAAAACTTTCAAATTACAAATGTGGCTTGTGTTATATTTCTATTGGACAGCCTTGCTCAAGACTGTGGCTTCCTTAAGGGGGTGGACTGTACCTTCTCTGTCTCTGTCTGTAAACCCCAGCACATAGTTGGAGCATGTTTCCTGAATATGTTCATGTGAAGTGTTTGGCTTCACTATGATCTTGCTTCATCTAGCAGTTTTCTCTTTGCACAATGAGGTTGGGAAGAAATCAGTTTGTTTAGTTCAGAATCATCATTTGATTGATCCTGCCTTATTACCTGTGGTGCAAATAGAGGTGGCCCCTTTTCCAAAGGCTGCAGGATGAGGAAGGTGGATTGCAAATAGCAGAGGCAGAAATTCAGCACTATCATCCTCCATCCTTTATAGGCAGCTTGGAAACCTGGATGGTGGCGTCTGGAGAAACACCTACAGGACAGATTTGCCTCCAGGAGATGAATGGTTCTGACTTTAAGAAAGAGAATGTATTCCAGAGGAAGTCAGAGAGATGATTTTGTTCCAAAATGTTGCCTCAGGTGCTACCAGGAAAAAACCAAAACAAAACAGCATCCCCCAATCCCCTACCCAGAGAAGCGGCAGATGGGGAACATTGGCCAGGCTATAACAATTCTCATTCAATTATAATATCAAATAAAGAAGTAATAGGAACAGGGCATTTAGTGGTGGGCTTCTGATAACTTAAACCAGGCTGAGTGAACAGGAAGATCAAAGTAACATTATCACAAGTTGAAAAGAAATGGCCTTGAATTTTTTTTTCTACTTAAATTTTTTTCCCTTCTTCTTTTTGAGAATTGATATTGACTTGACTTATATTTGACAAGTCTGGTAACCATTTATATTTATATTAAAAGGAACCTTTAAAATATCTATAAAAATCAGGTACTATCTTCCCACTTAGGTTTTTTAAAGTCTTAAATGTTACATCAGGTCTTTGAGTCTGGCCAACCTTCTGCCAAGTGGAATGGGAAGCCCTGGGTGACTAGGATAAAAGGAGAGAGAAGAAGCCAGTTAACCTTTTGGGCAAATATTTGCCTTGCCCCTAAGGGAGAGTGATATGGTTTGCGTGTGTGTCCCTGTCCAAATCTTATGTCAAATTGTAACCTGCAATGTTGGAGGTGGGGCTTGGTGAGAGGTAATTAGATCATGGGGGCAAATTTCCCCTTCATGCTGTTCTCATGATAGAATTCTCATGAGATCTGGTTGTTTAAAAGTGTGTGACACCTTTCCCTCTCTCTTCCTTCTGCTCTGGCCATGTGAAGATGTGCCTGCTTCCCCTTTGCCTTCTGCCATGATTGTAAGTTTCCTGAGGCCTCTCCAGCCATGCTTCCTGTACATCCTGTGGAACCATGAGCCAAGTAAACCTCTTTTATTCATAAATTACCCATTCTCAAACACTTCTTTATAGCAATATGAGAATGTCTGAGAATGGACTAATACAGAGGGTGTCTAATGATTCAGTGGGTCTCATCTTCCTCAGGGATCTTTTGATTCCAAGGAACAGAAACCCATTTGGACTTGTTCAGGAAAAGAACTTACTGAAAAGGTGTTGTGAAATCTCATGGAACCACACAGCATCATGGGATCAATCATTGCAAGCAGCCATGTTTCTTTGTCCCTCTGGGGATGCTTGTTTTTTGTGCGTCTCTCCTTTCAACCTGTGATTCTCTCTGCTAAGTAACTTCCTTGCTACTCTTTCTTTTTCTTCTCTCTTGATTTCAGTCTGGCTTTGTCCTTCCATAGAGCTGACATCAGGCCTGACTTTTATGGGCATAGAACCCACTGCTCTGATAATCATTTCTCTCTCTTTGTAGTAGGAGTCAAAAATCTTAATCCTTGGGTGGGAGGTCACGGGTTTCACACCACCTAGCAACTTAGAAATTGTGTAAGGCCTAAATTCCTAGTTTATTTTATTTTTCCCAGCTTTTAATTACATTTTATTTTACTTTGTTTTTGAGATGGAGTCTCGCTTTGCTGAAATGGACAAAGGATAATTGTACATATTCATGGAGTACCTAGTGATGTTTTGATACATATAACACGTAATGATCAGATTAGGGTAATTAGCATATCCGTAATTTCAAACTATTATTATTATTATTATTATTATTTTTGAGCTGGAGTCTGGCTCTGTTGCCCAGGCTGGAGTGCAGTGGTGCGATCTCAACTCACTGCCATGTCCACCTCCTGGGTTCAAGCAATTCTCCTGCTTCAGCCTCCAAAGTAGCTGGGATTACAGGCACCTACCACCACATCCAGCTAATTTTTGTATTTTTAGTAGAAACAGGGTTCCACCATGTTGGCTAGGCTTGTCTCAAACTCCTGATTTCAGGTGATCCACCTGCCTTGGCCTCCCAATATTCTTGGATTACAGGCATGAGCCACCACGCCTGGCCTATTATTTCTGTGTGTGGGAACATTGAATATCCTTTTCTAGCTATTTGGAAACTATGAATAATTTGTTGTCAACTATAGTAATCCTACAGTAATAAAAAATACTAGAACTTATTTTTCCTGTCTAGCAGCCTCATTTTTGTACAAGTCCTTTAAGTAGAAATAGTTTCATTGATAAAGTCCCTGGTGAGAGCTATGGGATACAGTGAGGTCTTTAGAAATAGTCTTTCTCAGCCGGGCGCGGTGGCTCACGCCTGTAATCCCGGCACTTTGGGAGGCCGAGGCAGGTGGATCATGAGGTCAAGAGATCCAGACCATACTAGTCAACATGGTGAAACCCTGTCTCTACTAAAAATAGAAATAGTCTTTCTCTTGGTGGTGGTTACTGTTTGTTACTTCCCAACACCAATTTTTCCCTCTTTCCTAACAGAACCCTAATTTTGTTCACATATTCTCCCTAACCCCAGCTTTAAGGGTAGACCTAGGCCAGGGGTCAGCAAACTTTTTCAGAAAAGGGCCAGAGAGTAAATGCTTTAAGCTTTAGGGGTAAAGGGAAATGGTCTCTATCACAAAGAAAGCAGCCATAGACAACTTGCAAATGAGCATGTGACTGCATTCTGGTGATACTTGATTTACAAAAACAGGCCAGTGGGCTACATCTTAGTGAATTTTAGTTAGTGAATTTTAGTTCGCTAACCCCAATGTAGGTTAATCTAAGTCAAGGTTTCTCAAGCTCAGTATTACATTTTGGACAGGATAATTCTTCATGGTGGGGCTGTCCTGTGCGTTGCAGGATATTCAGCAGCATCCCTGGCCTCTCTGGACCAGATGCCAGTAGCACCCAGTCCCTTCTCTCCAAGTTGCGATGAGCAAAAATGTCTCCAGGCATTGCTAATTGTCTCTGGGCGGGGCATCTCCCTGGTGACTGTTATGATCCAGAGGTAGTGACAAGACTCTAGTTTAAATAGACTAATGGAAAGGGCTTAGTGTCTGTTATTTTGGGAGAGGTTCTCTTAGACTTAGATTGAAACGGGAAAGCATTGGCAGCAAGTGCCCCTGACAGCCATACAACCATGCTGAAAATTAGAGTGAAGTCTGCACCGTGGAAAGCAGAGAAGAGGAACAGCAAGAACCTGGTTCTGGCCGGGCATGGCGGCCAGCACTTTGGAAGGCTGAGGCGGGTGGATCACCTGACGTCAGGAGTTCGAGACCAGCCTGGTCAACATGGCAAAACCCCCGTCTCTACTCAAAATACAAAAATTAGCTGGATGTGGTGGTATGCACCTGTAATCCCAGATACTCTAGAAGCTGAGGCATAAGAATTGTTTGAAACTGGGAGGCGGAGGTTTCAGTGAGCCAAGATCATGCCACTGCACTCCAGACTGGGCAACAGAGCAAGACTCTGTCTCAAAACAAACAAATAAACAAAAAACCTGGGTCCTTCGAAGCAGCTGAATCAACTGGACCTGAAACCCTCCTTGCCTATGGACTTTGGTGGATGAGGTGACACACCTCCTTATTGTTTTTGATGGAGCTTCTTAGGGACACTCAGGGTGGGAATATATCAATGTGTTCAAAGGATTGCAGTATTCTAGCCTGCAGTATGGTTGTGTTTGTAATGGCTGAATATCATTCTTAAGGCAAACATGACAGCAGGGGCTGTGATTAGGGGCAGAGTCCCTCAGCAAGGGCGTGGGTGGGGAGGCACGGATTTGTGTCTCACTACGTTTCTGTTTCCTTTTGGCTCCACAAAATGCTTTGTGACTTTTTTTTTTTTTTTTGAGATGGAGTCTCACTTTGTCACCCAGGCTGGAGTGCAATGGTGCTATCTCAGCTCACTGCAACTTCCGCCTCCCAGATTCAAGTGATTCTCCTGCCTCAGCCTCCCAAGTAGCTGGGATTACAGGCATGTGCCACCATGCCCATCTAATTTTTGTATTTTTAGTAGAAACGGGGTTTCACCATATTGGTCAGGCTGATCTCGAATTCCTGACCTCACAATCCACCTGCCTCAGCCTCCTAACGTGCTGGGGATTACAGGTGTGAGCCACCATGCCCACTTGGCTCTGAATTTATCTTACTTTTTGGCTCTATGTAAATGTGGTGGTGCTTCCCATATTGGGGTTGGAATTTTGTGTGAATTGGGGCAGCATTATGTGTCATTTAGAGGAACTTTGCCTGATAGGTTACAGAGAATTTTTTAAGTGGTTATCTTCCTAGGAAGGAGATTTGACCAGAAAAACAGTGGCAGTGTTTGGCGTCAGGACCTAAATTGCAAATGTTGTAGCTGCAAAGATAATGGGAAACCAATTTTTATTCAATTCAAATCAGTTTCTCTTAGGATCATGCCCTTGATGCATTTAAGCCTCCCTGCTCTTAACACTCTCCTTCACCTTCCTTCTCCACCAGCTCTTGGCTGATACCGTGCTGGTAAAAATGCACATAGAACAAAATAAATAAAAAGCAAGCTTCTAAGAAGGTTTTCACAGCAAGCCATTGAGTGGCGATAGAAGTGCTGTTGAACTTGGGCTGGGAGGGCCCTGTCTTCAGAACGTGGCTCTGAGCTGGCAGGTCAGTTCACTTTGCTAAGCCTCAGTTCACCCATCTATGGGAATGGGTAGAATGATATGCACCACCTGCATCCTCTTGAAGATAGAATGAGATGATGTATGTGAAAGAGTTAATGAGGCAGAGGATGAGAGGAGAGCCGCTTGAACAGAACAAGGTGTTCTCAGTGGATATTTCAGGCCTGCATTCTTCTCCCTGTCACTTTTGGTGATGCCTGGTGACATCCTAATTCCTTTTCTATCCTGGAGGTTTCCATAGTTTGGGTTGAGATGAAACGGATGAACCAGATGTACAGAACTGCAGCATTTGCTGGATATTGGTGAGGACATACAGCTCTAGGCAGCAGTCTCAGAGCCAGGTGGTCAGGGGCTCCTCTAGGCACTTTCCCAAGTCTCGTGGGCAACTGCTGGCAGTTGAATGGTTTAATAGACTCACAATTCCACATGGCTGGAGAGGCCTCACAATCATGGCAGAAGGCCGAGGAGGAGCAAAGTCATGTCTTACATGGCAGCAGGTAAGAGAGTGTGTGCAGGGGAATTGCCCTTTATAAAACCATCGGATCTCACGAGCCTTATTCACTGTGATGAGAACAGCATGGGAAAACCCGCCCCCATGATTCAGTTACCTCCCCACTGGGTCCTTCCCATGACATGTAGGGGTTATGGGAGCTACAATTCAAGGTGAAATTTGGGTGGGGACACAGCCAAACCATAACACCCCCCATGCCAATGGCTTCTCACTGTATCTAAAACAGCGTCCAACATTTTCTGCCGTCTGATGGGAAATATTCTGCCCCTCTCCCTCCAGAGTGGTCAGATTCTTATTTTTCAGGTCTTCACTTAAAATTGTCTTGGACCTGTTTAAGTCAGGTGCCTCCCATCCCCATTGTCTTCACAGTGTTTACAACTGCCCGTTCCATGCCTGTTTGCATGTTTGTTCATTCAATGTCTGTCTCTTTTACTAGACTGCATGCTTGGGGAGGGCAGGAACAGTGTCTCTCTTATTTACCACTCTTTCCTTGTGCCTGGCACATGATAGGTACTTTAGAAATAACTGGTTGAATAAATGAATGCCATCAGGTTCATGAAATTTCCAGTGATTCTTTACTTCATTCTCTTGGAGCGGGAGAAGGCTTCATTCAGGTGCTGTGAAGAGCTCTACAGCTGGAGAATCATTCCAGCAGGGAAAGAGGTAGGAGAACTTTGCAGGTAAACATGTGCCCTGTGGTGCCAGACTCTCTGGGTTCAAATCCCAGCTCTACCCTTGTTACTGTGTGCCCTTTAGCAAGTGACTTAACCTCTCTTTCACCCTGATTCCTCCTTTGTCAAACAGGGATAACATCAGTATCAGCCTATGAGGGTTAATTGAGGTGATGCTTGTGAAACCTTTGGCAAGATGCCTGGCCCACTGGGTGTGCTGAGTGATGGTTGCTGCAATTATTCAATTAGCATGTGTTAAACATTTCCATTTCTGCATGCTATTATACCTTTTTTCTTTTTCTATATATTTTTTGAAGTTAAAGCACCATTTATTCAAATCTATGTTGAGCATCTTTATTGAACTCTACTCTGGGGATACAGAAATGAGCCCACAAACACAATCCTTCTCATGGGGCTTACATTTTGATGGGGAACACAGGCTCTGAACACAATTACAGGCTGGGTGCAATGTCTCCATGCCTGTAATCCCAGCACTTTGGGAGGCCTAGATGGGCGAATCACCTGAGGTCAGGAGTTCAAGACCAGCCTGGACAACATGGTTAAATATCATCTCTACTAAAAATGCAAAAATTAGCCAGGTGTGGTGGCACATGTCTATAATCGCAGCTATTCGGGAGGCTGAGGCAGGAGAATCACTTGAACCCAGGAGACTGAGGCTTCAGTGAGCCGAGATCACACCACTGCATTCCAGCCTGGGTGACAGAGTGAGACTCCATCTTGAAAAAAAAAACAAAAAAAACAGAAAGGAAAATAAGAGAACTAGGGTGTGAGGGATGCAAATTCCAACAGAAACTGTGTGTGTGTGGTGTGCGGGAGAGGTGTGGGTAAGGTGAGGGAAGTTCTACCCAAGAATGTAGATCTAAGCTACAGATAGAGCTAAAGGTAGTGTAAGAGCCATCCGGAAGTTGGGACTGCAGGGGGAGGTCATGCTACATAGAGGAAACTTGTGCAAAAGTCCAGAGGCTGCAGATACCATGGCATATTTATCACTAATACGTATAAGTATATACATAGCTGGATAACCTGGTTTTGGGAAAAAATACTTGTTTTTTCAGGGATCTTTCCAAAGAAGACTCAGAGATAAGGATTTGAATGCAAGAGTTTGTCTGTTTTGAGATAGGGTCTCTTTCTGTCACCCAGGCTGGAGTGCAGTGGCATGATCATGGTTTGCTGCAGCCTCAATCTCCTGGTCTCAAGCAATCCTCTCACCTCTTCCTTTCAAGTAGCTGGGACTATAGGTGTGTGCCACCATGCCCAGCTAATTTTTAAAATTTTTATAGGGCTGGAGTTTTGCCATGTTGTCCAGGCTGGTCTCGAACTCCTAGGCTCAAGCAATGTGCCTGCCTTGGCCTCTCAAAGTGCTGAGATTACAGTAGTGAGCCACCACGCCTGGCCATTGAGAGTTTTATCTAGGAAGTGATCATGAATAGCAGTTGAGGAAAAAGGGAGTGAGACAGGGATGAGAAGGAGCCAGGGAAGGGTGAGTTTCTCAATAACTGTGGGCAACTGGGTAACTCTGGGGGCCAGTGTCAACATGCACCTGTTATCCCATCCAAAGGGCGAGGGTGCTGGGGTGTTTATCCTCCCTCTTCCATCAATCATTGTTTGAGGCCTGCTCCCAGGGGGCATCGATTTCCTGGCACTTTCATCCTGCAATGTGTAACCAAGTGGGCTCCAATTGCCAGTGAAAGCCATCAGACAAATGAAAGCAGGTGCCGGCCATTGGAAGTTGGGCCAGTGTGGTAAAGGCGAGGGGCTCGGGCAGGGCATCAAGGCATCTGCTACACACCCCAATCCTCTTCGATGCTTAAAGCTATTGGAGTGGGCCAAGATCAGTTTGTGAAGGCTCTTATGAGCTGGTGTGAAAAAGTTTGGACTCTATCCCTTGGGGAGCCAAAGCAGAAGTGAGGTGCCATCAGACCAGCAACTTAGAAGATCACTCTGGTCACCGGGTAGAGAATGAACCGTTCTGGCCAGAGTGAATACTGATGAAGCATTTGGGAAGCAATTGCAGCTCTCCAGGCAAGAGATGGGGGTGGCTTAGAGCAGGTGGGGTGGGGACGGAGGGAAGGGAGTACGTTGGAGAGAGGTTTCGGAGACAGAATAGACTAGATTTAGTAGGAGTCTGCATCTGGGGGAGGTAGCAGCCCTTTTCCATATCTTCCTTATGCTAAATTAGATGCAGGTGTCCCTGAGACTTGGCAAGTGGTGCTGTAATTTTCCTGTGCTCCCCACTGCCACCCCTTACCTGATAAAGCTCTGTCATCTGCTGCAGTCTCGCTGCTCACTCTTCATGGTAACTTCCAGGCTGCTGGGGCCGCATAAAATAAATAGCCCTTACTTCCCTCCTTGCCAGCTTTCCTTCTGCTTTGCCCACCCTGCTGTGCCTAGCAAAGGTTGGCTCTGAGTGCCAGCTTCTGAACCAGCATTATTGTCAAGGAATGTGCAAGCAGCCGGGCCAGGGAGCAAGGGGTGGGGATGAGCATTCCATTTGCCATCTGTGATTCAAGTGAGAGCTGTGCTGATGAGAGCCAGGGCCATCTCTGTGTGATGCAGAGAAATGCACTTCAGCTGAGCTGGCAATGGAAAAGTCATCTGTAGGCTCACGTGTATGTCCCATGGGGTCACTGTGTTCTTTGACAGTAGGGCTGGGAGGGCAAGTGTGGAGATGAGAGGCTGGTGGTGAGGGGTGTAGAGGTCTGCTTTGTCCTCAAATCCAGTTCCTCTGCTAAGCCCCAATGGGCACAGAATGCTACTATGTGGGGCTTTGTAGCTGCAGAATGCTGCTAGCCCTTGCTAAGCATATTATTGTTGTTAAAAGTCATGTGATTAGCCATTTTCAACCATAAACATTTTATCTGGAGTTTAGATCTTCAGATTGTCAGAATCGGAAAGGATTAGGCTGGGTGCACTGGCTCATGCCTGTAATCCCAGCACTTTGTGAGGCCAAGGCGGGTGGATCACTTGATGTCAGGAGTTTGAGACCAGCCTGGACAACATAGTGAAACCCCATCCCTAGTAAAAATACAAAAATTAGCCACTGCTGTGGCACACACCTGTAGTCCCAGCTACTCTGGAGGCTGAGCCAGGAGAATGGCTTGAACCGGGGAGGCAAAGATTGCAGTGAGCCGAGATTGCACAACTGCACTTCAGCCTGGGCAACAGAGGGAGACTCTGTCTTAAAAAGAAAGAAAAAAAAAAAGTTGAAGGAGGAGTATCCAACAAATAATTACCTATGGCAAATTGAAAAATTCCTCCTTTCTTCTGAGTAAAGCCCATCCCCAAATGGTACTCTGATCACAATGATGCCAAGAGAGCTCTTGTTACCTTCAAAAGATGCCATGTTTGGCCTTAGATGATTGGTCCAGAAATACACTCTCAGACCCAAGCTGGACCAATTAGATTGCTTTCCTAGGAGTCTGGACTTAGAACTGAGAGAAAAGTTACATAGTTTCTAGTGCCTGAAATTGTAACATATAGAAAACGGTGAGTAGCTGTTTTTCTACCATGAAGACTCAGGAAAGAGAGAGAGAGAAGGAGAGAGGGAGAGGGAGAGAAAAAAAAAGAGGAGGAGCAGGAAAGACATAGAGATTGTTCTTAAGGCCCAGCTGTTTTCTAGTCTTTTTTTTTGATACCTAATAGTTGTACATATTTATGTGGTGCATGTGATATTTTGATATAAGCACACAATATGTAACAATCAAATTTGAATAATTGGGATATCCATGACCTCAAACATTTATCATTTCTGTATGTTGGGAACATTTTAAATCTTCTAGCAAATTTGAAATATACTATTTTTTTTTTTTTTTTTTTGAGATGGAGCCTTACTCTGTCACCCAGGCTGGAGTGCAATGGCATAGTCTCGGCTTACTGCAACCTCTGCCTCCTGGGTTAAAGTGATTCTCCCACCTCAACCTCCCAAATAGATGAGACAACAGTCACGTGGCACCACACCTAGCTAATATTTGTATTGTTAGTAGAGACAGGGTTTCACTACGTTGGTCAGGCTGGTCTCAAACTCCTGACCTTATGATCCACCTGTCTTGGCCTCCCAAAGTGCTGGGATTACAGAAGTGACCCACCTCACCCAACTGAAACACTTCAATATTCTTATAATAAGTCTGCCCTTCTTGCTTATGCTTGGTCAAGGTGAGTGTCTTTTATGTGGATGAAGGACAAAAAGAAAGGTCTCTTTTCACAGACAGTCAACACTTTAGAACTCTTTGAAGGGCTAAAGAGAAAGTTTGTCTCAGTTCCTGATCTTGGAAATTCTTTTGGTGTTTACGATTCTCCCTGCAGTAGGTACCCCCTGGGAAGTGTAGGCCAGGTGGTCAATGATAGTTTTTAAAAGGAGGGCTGGAAGGCTAGGTGTGGTGGCTCATGCCTGTAATCCCAGCACTTTGGGAGGTTGAGGCAAGCCGATCACTTGAGGTCAGGAGTTTGAGACCAGCCTGGCCAACGTGGTGAAACCCTGTTTCTATTAAAAATACAAAAATTAGTCGATGGTGGCAAGCACCTGTCATTCCAGCTACTCAGGAGACTGAGGCAGGAGAGTCACTTGAACCTGGGAGGTGGAGGTTGCAGTGAGCTGAGATTACAACACTGCACTCCAGCCTGGCAACAGAGTGAGACTCCATCTTAAAAGAAAAAAAGGAGGCTGGAAGAAGCTCAATTAAATTAGTGGGCTAATCTTAGACATTCAGAGAACTCTCAGAACCCCCAAAGTGTCTGCATTTTGGGGAGTGTGATGTTTCTTTCTCCCTTCCCATCCTCTAAGTGCCCCAGGGCCAGTCTTGGGTTTCCTCCTCTTCTCTATCTGCATTCATTCCCTAGCAGGCCTCATCCATCCCTGTGGCTCTAACTCCCTCCCTATGTTGATGACTGACACCCAAATTGATAAATCCAGCCAGAACTTCCCCTCGTCTCAGGGCTTATACACCCGGTGGCCTATTCAGCATCTCTTCTTAAATATCTAATAGGTATCTTACACGTTGCATGACCCGAACCAAATTCTTAATCTGCCCCACACCTGTACTTCCTCCAGTGCTCTTCATCTCTGTAAAAGGCACCAACTCCTCCCACGATTGCTCATGCCAGGTCTTGACTTCTCTCCTTGACTGCTGACACGCATCCAGTTCATTAGCAAATCCTCTCTGCTCTAACTTCCAGACATCTCACACCCCACCACTTTTCACTATCCTCACTGTTCCCGCCCTACTCCAAGTCTCCGCTGCCTCTTGCCTGGACTTCCACAGCAGCCTCCTGACTAGTCTCCTTGCATCTGCCCTGGCCTCCCTACAATCTATTCCCACAAAGCAGCCAGAGAGCTACTTGTCTCTGTGTGTATAGATGTGATTTGAATGTCTTTGTTTTTTAAATTGAGACAAGGTCTCGCTCTATCACCCAGGAAGGAGTACAGTGGCTTGATCATGGCTCACTGCAGGCTCGGCTTCCCTAGCTCAAGCAATCCTTCTACCTCAGCCTTGTGAATAGCTGGGACTATAGGCGCATGCCACCACACCCAACTATTTTTTTTTAAATTTTTTTTGTAGAAACGGGATCTTGCTTTGTTGCCCAGGCTCGTCTCAAATTCCTTGGCTCCAGCAATCTATCCACCTCGGCCTCCCAAAGTGCTGGCATTACAGGAGTGAGCCACCACCTTCAGCCTTCTTTAATCTTTTTAAGCAACTTTATTGAGATATAGTTTACATACAATGCAGTTTACCCATTTAAAATGTACAACTTAATAGTTTTAAGTCCCAGTGCGGTGGCTCATGCCTGTAATCCCAGCACTTTGGGAGGCTGAGGCGGGTGGATCATGAAGTCAGGAGTTAAATACCAGCCTGGCCAACGTGGTGAAACCCCGCCTCTACTAAAAATACAAAAATTAGCTGGGCATGGTGGTGGCACATGCTTGTAATCCCAGCTACTCGGGAGGCTGCAGGTTAATTGCTTAAACCAGGACTTAGGAGGCTGAGGTTGTAGTGAGCTGAGATCATGCCACTGCACTCCAGCCTGGGCCACAGAGAGACTCTGTCTCAAAAGAAAACAAAACAAAAGTTTAAAATATATTCAGAAGAGTTATGCAAACATTAGCTAATTTTAGGACATTTTTATTACCCTAAAAACGAGCTTGTGCACATTAGCAGTCACTCCCCTTCCCCTACTGCAGACCCCCTCCCCAGCCCCTGGCAACTACAAATCTACTTTCTATGTCTGCAGATTTGCCTATTCTGATTATTTCATATAAATGGAATCATATATCATGCGACATTTTGTGAAATTTTGTTTCTGGCTTCTTTCACTGAGTATAATGTTCTCAAGTTTCACACACATTGCAGCATGTATCAGTACTTCGTTCTTTCTTAAGACTGAGTAATATTCCACTGTATGGATAGTGGATAGATCACATTTTGTTGATCCATTCATCAACTGATAAGCATTTGGGTTGTTTCCACCTTTTGGCTGTTACGAATAGGGCTACTGTGAATATTTTAGATAGTAGGTCAAAGTAGTTCACTCCTGTGCTCAAATACTCCCCTGTTTTCTAAACTTGGAAGAAAATCAGAAGCTGTAACCGTAGCTGGGGAGGCCTCACCTGACCTGGCTCCCGCCTCCCTCTGTGACCAGCCCCCCTCCCGCCCACTCTTTCTCTCTGGCTCCCACTTCTCCAGCTGCAGAGGCCTCCTTGCTCTACCTGGGTGTGTTCATTTCCAGATATTCCCAGATTTCTCTTCCTCACTTCTCTAACATCTCTAATCAAATATCACCTCCTCAAAGAGGCCACCCCAACCCTTGCTCATTCCTGACCCTGCTATCTCTTTCTTCATTGGGCTTTCCATAAGTGACTGTGTTAGTCTCGTCTCACATTGCTCTAAAGAAATACCTGAGACTGGGTAATTTATAAAGAAAAGAGGTGTAATTGGCTCGCAGTTCTGCAGGCTGTACAGGAAGCACAGTGGCTTCTGCTTCTGGGGAGGCCTCAGGAAACTTACAATCATGGTGGAAGGTGAAGGAGAAGCAGGCACGTCTTATGTGGCCCAAGCAGGAAGAAGGGAGTAGGGGAGAGTTGCTACATACTTCTAAACAACCAGATCTTGTGAGAACTCACTCACTATACAGAACCAAGCAGGGATGGGGCTAAACCATTCATGACTCCACCCCCATAATCCAATCACCTCCCACCAGGTCCCACCTCCAATGCTGGGGATTAACATTCATCTAACTGAACATTAGATTTGGGTGGGGACGCAGATCCGAATCACATCAGTGATGCTGTATCACTTTCATGTTTGTCTTTTTGTGTCTCCTCCTAGAAGGTAAACTCAATGATGGCTGGGACTTTTCCACTGCCGTATCCTTTGTGCTTGACGTGATGCTTGGTACATATTAGGAGCTCAGCAGGTATTTGTTGAATGAATGAATGAATGAATGAATGAAAACAGTGGACCTAGTAGATCATCTACATCAATCCCTTTACATGACAGATGAGAAACTGAGGCTTAGGGAGGGGAAGGGTCTGCTCAAGTAGTTGAGTAGTTGCTTAGGTGTCCTGGTTCCAGAACCTGTGTTTGTTCTTTAAAACGCCCCATCCCCAGACATTTGGGTGCCTGGTAGTTTATATGCTAATTTAGTCACCTTGCCTTGGAAAACTGTCTTCCTGCTAAACCAATAAGATCAAACCCTTCAGATTGGGCATCTGTCACATTTTCCTCACCTCTCCAGCTACCTCTCCCATGGTTTCCCAACATATCCTACCCTGCAGCCTCCTTGAATGACTTGCAGTTCCTTGAGCACTGGATGTCCCCTCAAACCTCTGTACCTTTACCTATTCTGTTCCCTCTGTCTAAGCAGTCTTCTCATAACCACTTCTAGAAACGGTCAACTTGGACTCATTTTTATGACAGAGGTGGACTTCGAGTCCTCTGGGAAGTCTTTCCTGCCATGCCCGTCTAGCCAGACTCCGTGAGAAGCCTCTCCACTGTGTTCCCAAGGCCCCTGTGATTGCCACATCACTCTGCTGGGATTGACAAAGTCTCCTGTAGATTACAGGTTCCATGCATCTACAGTGACAGGGATCATGTCTGTCATGCTCAAGGCCGTATCCCCGTCCCCCTGCCCAGTGCCTGGCACATGGAAGGTGCCCTCCACCATGGGCTTATGTGAATTTCTTTGCTTAGGTTGAAGGAGGTGAAGTGGGTGCAGCTGACACTGCAGTGCCACACCCAAGCCTCTTACCTTTCAGTGGGCTCCGGCTGACTTCCAATTGCTAGTGTCTCTGCCAGAACTTCCAAAAATCAATCTGCTCATGAGTAGCAGGCCTGAGTGTCAAAGAACTAACACCCTCTGCTTCAGCAGCCCCAGTTCACCAGTGACTTTTGGAAGTTGGTGTATAAATACCCCAGCTCCCTAACTAGGTTATTAGATGGGTTATTTCAGCTGAGACCCGAGGGATTAGGAGGAGGGAACGTGTGTGCCTTTTCCCCAGAGTTTCCTCAAGGGATTAATTTCTGTGGTAGCTTGCTTGGTAGTATGTCCTTTATTTGCTATATATTTGCTACTTCTGTACTGGTGTTTTCTACACTTCTTTTTTTTTTTTTGAGACAGACTCTCACTCTGTTTCCCAGGCTAGAGTGCAGTGACGCAATCTCGGCTTGCTGCCACCTCTGCCTCCCAGGATCAAGCAATTCTCCTGCCTCAGACTCTCAAATAGCTGGGATTACAGGTGCTGCCACCACACCTGGCTAATTTTTGTATTTTTAATAGAGATGGGGTTTCACCATGTTGGCCAAGCTGGTCTTGAACTCCTGACCTCATGATCCGCCCACCTCAACCTCCCAAAGTGCTGGAATTGCAAGTGTGAACCACTATGCTCAGCCTCCACTTTTTAAATACACCACTTTCACCCAATTTCTTGTCCAATGCAGTGGAATCATCAGAACACCAACAGCCCAAAGTCCCAGCAGCTTTTTTTTTTTTTATATAACATCATGACGGCATCAGCCAACCAAACAAACTCATAAAGCCAATTAGTTATATTGACACACGATGTTTCTGGGTTCCTACAGATCAATTCATAAATATTATAAATTGCAACAATTTCTAAACAATGCCCTGTGACTAATGGCTCTGGTTGTAGTGGATTTTATCACTGTGTTGAGTACCTAATTGTCCTCAGCCTCACTGAATGTTTCTGTGACCTCAGCAACATGACGGTGACTCGTTGTCTGGCAGCTTCAAGGTCAAAGAGCCTGCCTTTCTACCTTCTGTCGTGGGAGACAGGGACCCTGGAATTTCACTTTGGAAACTAACTCATGGCCCAGTCTTTTTATCATATTCTTTTGGTAGTGGAAAGCTGTCCTCTACTGAATTAGGAAATATTATGTATTCGTACTTTTACCTGTGGTTTCAGAAGCCAATTCTTTCATTCAGCAAATTTCTGTGGAACACTTCCTATGTACCCAACACTCTGCTGGGTACCAGGAATGTAGTGATGTGTTGGTCAGGATAGGCTAGGATAGAGCTATAGTAACAAGTTAACTTTAAAAATCCTAGACATTTAGTACGACAAAGGTTTTGTTTGTTTTTTGTTTTTCTCATGTATGCTACACATCCAATATAGATCAACAGAGCTCAGGGTCACTCAGGGACCCAGGCTGATAAAAGTCTGTCACTGCAGCAGGGGAATTGATAATTGGTGAGTCACCATGCCAACTTTTCTATGCTTCAGCCCCAAAGTGACACGTATCAGCCCATGAATTAATCACATGGCCCCAATTAACTGCTGTCCTTGGAGAGCTTGCATTGTAGCTTGCACTGTAGAAGGCAGGGATCAAATAAATTGTTACACAGTAATTATTTAATAATAATCGGAGCAAAGTAGACAAAAGAGAATTCAGGGTCTTATGAGAGTGTAAACCAGGAGACAGAATGCCTTCTGTGTGGTCTGAGATGGCTTCTTTAGGGAAAGATTTATTTCAGAAGAGACCTGAAGGGAGGCATAGGGGCAGGTCAGGTAAAGAGAGGGAACAAGGCACCCACCTGTCTCACGCAGACAGACAGATCACAGCAAGCTCTACTTTCAAAGAACTTACATTGTAGTTTGAGAGACAAGAAATGTATAGAAATAGCAATAATGCCAGTTAGTCAACACTGACAGCTGGTAAGAGTGAGCACGTGCTGTGGTCAGTGCCTTCTGTGCACTATCTCACTTAATCTAATATCACAACAGGCTTAGAAACCGCTGCTCAGCAAGTGTCTGGGCAGGACTTGAACTTGTGTGAGCACCTGAAGCTCATGCTTTTTACCACTGTGTGCTTCTCCCTCTGGAGTGGTTGCTCAGTGACTGGCCGGCTTAGCTCAGGGGCTCAGTGACTACCAGAGTGTAGAAGAAAGATCATTTGCTTTAGGGTTGATCTTTCTCTGCCTTGCTAGTGAGTCACTGAATCTCCCTGGACCTCAGTTCATCATTAAAATGAGAGCATTTGGCAGATCAGAGCTTTTCAAAATGTTTTAATGTGGTGGAATAGTTTTTAAAATGTAATGAAATATATAAAGCAGAGAGGAGTGGTTAGTACTCTGGTGAGAAAGACCAAACCTCACCACTGCCTTTAGCAGTATCTGGGGACCCTCTGGGGCGCCTGGCATATCCTAAATGCTCAAAAAACTACTAGAGCAGCTAGGGTTAATTTCAGTCCCCAAGGAGGCTGAGTGTTACCAGTATTATGATTAGCTGTGGCTCTTTGAGGATAATTTTGGACTCCTTTCGTATCCTTTGTGGTAGGTAGAAAAGTGTCCCCACCCCACGTCCACTTTTTTTTTTTTTGAGATGGAGTCTTATACTGTCGCCTGGGCTGGAGTGCGGTGGCGTGATCTTGGCTCACTGCAACCTCCGCCTCCTGGATTTAAGCGATTCTCCTGCCTCATCCTCTTGAATAGCTGGGATTACAGGTGCCCACCACCATGCCCTGCTAATTTTTTGTATTTTTAGTAGAGACAGGGTTTCACTATGTTGGCCAGGCTGATCTCGAACTCCTGACCTTGTGATCTAGCCGCCTTGGCCTCCCAAAGTGCTAGGATTACACATATTTTAATCCTTAAACTTGTAAATATATTACCTTACATGACAAAATAAATTTTTTTTTTTTTTTTGAGACAGAGTCTCACTCTGTTGCCCAGGCTGAAGTGCAGTGGTACAATCCCAGTTCACTGCAACCTTCCCTTCCTGGGTTGTGCCTCAGCCTCCCGAGTAGCTGGGATTACAGGCATGCACTACCATGCCTGGCTAATTTTTGTATTTTTAGTAGAGATGGGGTTTCACCATGTTGGCCAGGCTGCTCTCAAACTCGTGGCCTCAAGCGATTTGCCCTCCTTGGCCTCCCAAAGTGCTGGGATTACAGGCATGAGCCATCGTGCTCGGCCAACAAAAAGGATTTTGAAGGTAAAATAAAGTTAAGGATCTTGAGTTAGAGGGATATACAGCATTATCTGGTGGGCCCAGGGTTATCTTAAGGGTCCTTTGAAGTGGGACAAGTGAGTCAGAGAAGGAGATTCAATGATGGAAGCAGAGGTCAGAGAGAGAGAGATGTGAGGAGGTTATCTAGATTTGAAGATGGAGAAAGGAACCTACCAGACAAGGAATGTGGGCTGCCTCAAGGAAAAGACAAGAAAATGGATTGTTCCTTAGCACCTCCAGAAGGAACGGAGCTCTGCTGGTACCTTGATTTTGCCCTGTAAGACTAATTTTGGACTTCTGACCTCTAGAACTGTAAGATCATAAATCTGAGTTTAAAAAATTTTTAATTATATTGTTATTATTTCTAGAGACAGGATGTTGCTCTGTTGCCCAGGCTGGAGTGCAGGGGTGAGATCACAGCTCACTGCAGCCTTGAACTCCTGGGCTCAAGCAATCCTCCCACCTCAGCCTTAGCCTCCAGAGTAGCTGAGACTACAGGTGTGCACCACCATACCTGGCTAAATTTGGGTTTTTAAAAGCCAGCAAGTTATGGGAGTTTGTTACAGCAGCAATGGGAAACTCACATGCCATTGAGTTAAGAATCTGCCCTATACCACACGTCACTTGTGTCCCTACTAATAACCAGATCATCAATTGTTGCTGCTCCTCATTGAGGGCCGCCATGTCCAGCCACTGTGCTTAGTATTTTACTTCTCTGCTTTCATCTGACTTTCTAAATAGCCCTGTGAGCAGAGCCTGTCCTGTTCATTTAGGAAAAAGGAGGAGACCGGGGCTCTGAGAGGTGGCATCATCAGTTCAAGGTCACACAGGTAGAAAGCATGTGTGTGGCCGGGGCAGGACTTTGACAAATCCAAGTGGATACGGCTCTTAAACCATCACTTTGTTCTTCTGCTTTCAGAAGACATTATTTCCAGAGCGGGGCTAGGAAGGCATTCAGACCCCGAGCTTGCCAACAGTGCCTCCTGCAGAGTCACACTCTGAACCCATCCTGGCTGGTGTAGGACACTGATGTATGTGGAAAGAAAGTGAAGTTTTTGCACCATGTTTAATTTCATCTGAGCTTCCTCAGGAAGCTCAATTTTCTTCCCTAAAAATGGAGAGAAACAAACCTCCCCACTGCTCTTTAAATTTCTTCAGGAACAATTACTGAATCCTTGTCTGTTCAACATGCAGAATTCCCTATTTGAAAGGAAGAACAGGGAGAACAGAATGACTGCGCCTAGCTGGAGCACAAAACCAGGCTTACTAGGCAATGGAGCAAACGGATCTGGCTCATGCGAGTGTGGGGTCTTGCTGTGTGAATATTCGTGGAGTTTGGAAGATTAGCGATAGAGCAAACAGATAGAATTAAAACATACTAAAAACAAAAGTCACTGTGCCCCTTTCAAATGTACCTCGGTTGTTTCTTTTGGTAAGTGGGATTTAATATAATTCTTAACATTTGCTGATGGTTTCTAATTACCAAATCATAGATGCTCATTTTAGGAATTTTGGAAAATACAAAAAAGGATCAAGGAGGACAGTCACCTTACATCCTGGCAGCCAGACCAAATTGTGGTCAACATGGCATTTCTTTGCCCTATGGAAGGAGCCTTCATGATTTAGGCCAATCCCCTCCCAGCTGATGGAAACAGGTCCAGGTTAAGGAGCTGTTTGGTGTCAGATCTCAAAGTAGAAAGCAGGAGTCTCTGGTTTTAATAATCTCTTCCTTTCTTCTTGCTGCTCTTCCGGAACCCTTAAAAAAAATAATCTCTTGAAGAAACTCCCTTGAGATTAACTTCTGCCTTTTGGGGCTCCAGGAGAACGCCAGCTATTTTCCGTTAGGGGAATTTGAGACTCCAGGTCTGAACCACGTTGCTTCTTTCCTTGTCATCTTCCTCTTTCCCTTCCTTTTCTTTCTCTTCCTCTTCCTTCCCTTCCTTCTAACGGAAGTACACTGTACACAGTGCCTCTTAAATTTAACGATACACTGGGGCATGTCATTACATGCCAGCAAAAGTAATTGTATATTATGACATCTTTTTTTGTTGTTTTTTTTTTGAGACAGGGTCTCACTGTCTGTCACTCCAGGCTGGAGTGCAGTGGTGCAGTCACAACTCACAGCAGCTTTGAATTCCTAGGCTCAAGCGATCCTCTCATCTCAGCCTCCCAAGTAGCTGGGACTACAGCCACGCACCACTATGCCTGGTTAGTTTTTAAATTTTGTTGTGGTGACATGGTCTTGCTAGGTTGTCCAGTCTGGTTTCAAACTCCTGACCTCAAGCAGTCTGCCCACCTTGGCCTCGCAAAACTTTGGAATGACAGGTGTGAGCCACTGCACCCTATTACGTTATTTTTGATGACTGTATCTCCTGGCATGTTACACCAGGATTTATATAACATATATAATCCCCTTTTACAATCCCCTTCAGGTGGACATTTAGGTTGCCTCCAGTCTGCCACCATTATTTTTTAAAGTACTTTGATTAACATCCTTGCAGCTAATTCCTCACTGAGATACATTTTTGGAAGAGGTCTTGCTAGTCAAAGGATCTGCCCATTTAGAAGGTTTTGATGCTCACCTACAGGCATACTTTCTAAAAGAAGGCACGAAGTATTGTGATTTTATTACCCAGAGCCAGAAAAATTTTCAGGGTTTGGACATAGCTGTTGGCTGCTGTTCCATCATGCTGACCTGCCATGGCCTTATCCCAAGCAGATGCTGCTACAAAGGTCAGCCCCCTGAATCCCGTCATTACCCTGCCAAGTCCCTGCTGCTGGGCCAAGGGGCTCCTGGAGCCAAATCCTTCTCAACAGACAGGAACCAAAACGCCGTTAGTTCCCAACCTTGAACAATTAATCATATACAGAGAAACCTAGGCCTGGGGAAAATGGTTTATTTACAGCTCGATACTTCTTTCAGCCCCAGGTACATTTTGCAATTGTGTTTCATCTTCTGTTCTCACACCTGGACTCATTTCTAAACACCATCTGAATCATGAGCAGGAGGTCAAGTGCAGCACACTGGATTTATCCTGGTTGAGAAGTTCACGGGCTGGGTTGGCTTTGCTTTTGTAGCCTTGACTTTATGGCTGGGGGGAAGGAGAAAAGCCCATGAGAGGTGAACTGTGAAACGCTTTACCTACCCACACCCAGGCCCGTGGAAAGTCCTGTCAAGCAGTCAGCCTCGAGCAGCAAAGTGCCCAGACTTCAAATTAGCAGAGAGATGCTGGTTACACATGGAAGGAGGACTTTCTCTGGCTTGAGATCACAGGTGAGACTGGTAGAGTTTCCGTAGAAAGCTCCCCCACCTTCTAATCAAACAATCAATTAATTCAACTAGTATCTATGGAATGTGTATGAGTCAGGCACTGTCTAAGCATTGGAATGCGGTGTTTGGGCCGAATGAGTAGCTGGGACTACAGGTGCAAGCCACACTTGGCTCACGCCTGTAATCCCAGCACTTCGGGAGTCTGAGGAGGGCGGATCACTTGAGGTCAGGAGTTGGAGACCAGCTTGGCCAACATGGTGAAATCCCATCTCTACTAAAAATATGAAACTTAGCCGAGTGTGGTGGTGCATGCCTGTAGTCCCAGCTACTTGGGAGGCAGATTCTGGGCAGGAGAATCGCTCCGGGAGGTGGAGGCTGCAGTAAGCCAGGATTGCACCACTGCACTCCCGCCTGGACCACAAAAACAAGAAAATTTATTTTTTATCTAAAAAAAAATGCAGTGGTGGTCTATGTATTCCCCTGGGAAGCAGACTCTAAGGCAGACATTCCCACACAGTGGGTTTATGAAGGAGAGCTCTTGGACATCTGTGGGTGGAAGGGACTGAAGCACAGTTGGGTGGGGAAGAATGTTGAGCTGTGATGTCATCTAAGTGGGGGCCTCACCCAACCCCTCTAGGGAGTTCTGAAACGGAGTCATCCTTTAGGACAGACCATACCAACCAGTCACAGAATGTGGGGATCCCTGGGAAGTAACTGTGGGTGAAACAGCTCTCCTCAGTGGAGGCAATCCCTGTAGGGTACTGGGGGCTGAGGGCAGCACACTCAGCAGTTGGGGGAACGAGTCATTGTCCTGAATGAGGACCTGGGTGGTGTGTCACTGAGTCCAACACAGCCCTCATGGAACTCATAGTGTAGTGAGTACTGAGTGTCTTGGTTTGAGTTCACTCCAAAGCAGGACCTGAGACAGCGGCTTGGCTGTAGATAGTGTATTCAGGAGGTGATCCCAGAGAGCGGGAATGAGAGAAGAGGGAGAAAGAGGCAGGGAAGGACAAAGAGAAAATAGAGAGTGTATTGTTGACCAAGTCAATGCTGTGGGACTGAGAAGAATCCATTCAGAATGGTCCCCCTGAAGGATGTGAGGTGAGGTATGTATCCACTGACTTCTATGCCCCATAGTTCGAGGGTTACCCTTGGGGTCTAAGCTCCTTTGCATTTATAGAATGCACCTGTGAAGGATGTTCCTGTAGCTTTGAAGCAGAAAACCAGAGAATTAAAGGGACATCTGATGTGGGAAGTTGCCAGCAGACCTGGGCACTGTCCCCACAGATGAGGCTGAAATTAGAGGCAGGTCATGTGGCACAGGTCCTCATTTCTTTAGGACAGATGAAGTCTGCAGCAGAACTAATGAGGAAATTAATCCTCATTAGTAAGACCTTTAAGTGGGTATCTCTTCTGACCCCATCCCTTGGTAAACCCCCACTTTTTTTTTTAAGAGCCAGGGTCTCACTATGTTGCCCAGGCTGGTCTTGAACCCCTAAGCTCAAGTGATCCTCCCATCTTGGCCTCCCAAACTGCTGGAATTACAGGTGTGAGTCATAGCACCCAGCCAAGTAACCATTTAATGTAGATGATTACTTTAAAAAATTACATCCTCTCCTCTTAAAACCAACTAACCCTAAAACCAATAAACAAACCAATGTATATTATGCTAAGTTTCAGACATTGTTCTCAAACTGACTGACTAACCAACCAATTAACTAATATATATTATATTGTCAGGCATTGACTAAAACTAACTTACCAATCAACCAACTAATAACTAATCAACTAGCTAATATGTATTTTACTAAGGTACAGACATTGTTCTCAAACTAACTGACTAACCAACCAATTAACTACTATGTATTATGCTCTCAGGCATTTTACTAAAACTAACCAATCAACTAACAACCAATAGACTAACTAATGTGTGTTACACTAAGTTCCAGACATTGTTCTACAACTAACTGGCTAGCTAACCAACTAACCATCTTTGATCTCTGCCTCTTCACGGGTTCTCTGTTTGCCTATAATCTTGTTCATCTATACATACCTGAAAAAGAAGAAAAGAAAGACTCTTTCCTCGAACTTCCTCCACTTTCTGGCTACCTTATTCCTATTCTTTTCTTTTTCTTCTTCCTTTTTTTTTTTTTTTTTTTTTGAGACAGAGTCTCACTCTGTCACCCAGGCTGGAGTGCAGTGGCACGATATCGGCTCACTGCAACCTCCATCTCCTGAGTTCAAGTGATTCTCCTGCCTCAGCCTTCTGAGTAGCTGGGATTATAAGCATATGCCACCATGCCCGGCTCTTTTTTTTTTTTTTTTTTTTTTTTGTATTTTTAATAGAGACAGGATTTCACCATGTTGGCCTGGCTGGTCTTGAACCCTTGACCTCAGGTGAGCCACTTGCCTCAGCCTCCCAAAGTGCTGGGATTACAGGCATGAGCCACCATGTCTGGCCCTTCTTTTTCTTCTTCAACAAATATTTGCGGCCTCGATCTCACTGCCCAGGCAACTCTAACTCAGACAAATTTGCTTCCATACCTTTCCACGCCCATGTTCTGTTGAATCCAAAGTTTCAAAGGCCACCGAAGATCTTGCACTCACAATTCTCCATTCTTCTTGTCCTCATTTCTAAGTTTTCTTCACTTCTGTAGTGTGTTCCATTTTCTCTTTTTCAAAATTCTTCCTTTCCCTAGTTTTCATGACACTGTCCTCCTCTCTCTATAGCCTTATTATTTTTTCCAGACTTCATCTTTCTTCCAAGAGCAAGTGCTCTTCAAGGTCTAATGCTTATACCTCTCTTTGCTGGGTAGAGTGGTAGTTCTCAAGCCTGGCTGTATCTTAGAGACACCTGGGGTGTTCAAAAACGGCTGAAGCTCACGGAGAATTTTGAGGACTGAGAAACTACTCTGTTATGACACTGTAACGATAGATACATGTTATTACATCCTTGTTGAAGCCATAGAATGTACAACATAACCAGGAGACTTAGGGTGATAATGATGTGTCAATGTTGATTCACCCACTGTAACAGTGTACCACCCTGGTGGGAGGCTGTGTGTTTCAGGGACAGGGGATGGATAGGAACTCTTTACACTTCCTGCTCAATTTTGCTGTGAACCTGAATTAGCTCTTTAAAAAAGCCTAAGGACTGGGCGTGGTGGTTCATGCCTATAATCCCAGCACTTTGGGAGGCTGAGGCGGGTGGATTATGAGGTCAGGAGATCAAGACCATTCTGGCTAACATGGTGAAACCCTGTCTCTACTAAAAATACAAAAAATTAGCTGGTTGTGGTGTCAGGCACCTGTAGTCCCAGCTACTCAGGAGTCTGAGGCAGGAGAATCACTTGAACCCGGGAGGCGGAGGTTGCAGTGAGCTGAGATCACACCACTGCACTCCAGCTTGGATGAGAGAGTGAGACTCTGTCTCAGAAAAAAAAAAAAAAGTCTAAAAAGCTGGGTGTCGTGGTGTGTGTTTGTAGTCTCAGCAACTTGGGAGGCTGAGGTGGAAGGAAGATTGCTTGAGCCCAGGAGTTTGAGACCAGCCTGGATAACATAGTGAGACTTCATCGAAAAGAAAAGAAAGTAAGAAAGAAAGAAGGAAAGGAAGGAAGGGAGGGAGGAAGGAAAGAAAGGGAAGGAAAGGAAGAAAAATGAAGGAAGAAAAAGAATCTATTAATTAAAAACTGCTGATGCCCAAGCTATCCCCAGAGATTCTGACTTAGCTGGCTCAGGGTGGAGCCAGGGCATCGGTGTTTTTTTAGAAGCCCTCTGGTATATTTTAAGGGGCACCCAGGGTTGGGAAATACTGGGCAACTCTTTCTCCCTGAGAGTCTTTGCTCTCTTTTAAGCTTCACGGATCGCTTTTAAGCAGGAAACTCCCAAATTTAACTTTCCAACTCTGCCCTTTTTCAGGGTTCTCAGGTTTATAACCTCCGCTTTTATGGATATGTCAGAGATCATACCAAACTCACCATCTCTTCATTTTCCCAAATTCCTTTTCAAGACATCCCTGTTTCTGCTCAGCGCCTCCTTTATCAGCTTGGATATTCGGATTTTAGAAGCCTCAGAATCCCAGCATCAAGGATTCTTGGAGTTCACATCTCTGACCTCTTCCTGAAAGCTGGAGTCCCCTCATACTCCCCCCCGCCTCTGTTTGGATCTTTCTAGCCACGAAGCTCAGTCCTTGGCAAAGATCCTCTTCTTTTCAAGAACACCTTTTTGTTTTTCTTATTGCACAGCTAGTTCATGTGAATTATAGAAAAAAAACGCTGAAAAATATAGAAAAGCATAAAGGAGAAAATAAAAACCACCTACAATACCATCCCCTGCCAGCTATTATTAGTGTTTTGGTGTATAAAAATAGATGTAAAAAAGAAACAGGTTAAATCGTGACATGCTTTTAATGTCATTTTTTCACTGAATGTGACATCGTGAATATTCCCCCATCATACTCTTCCAAATCATTTCAAATAGTTTTTATTTTAAAAATAATTTAGTCTACGAAAGTAGTACATGTTCATTGTGCAAAAGTCAAACAAGGAGAAGCAGGGAACTCCTCCTTCTCCCTCCCCGACTCACGTTTTTCTTGTAGGGGGAAAGAATTTGGTATTTCAAAGAAAGCATTTGTTGGCATACTTTATGCTTATTTTCTGGGTTGACTTTTTTAAATGGAATTATATAATCTTTGCAGAGCTCGAAGCGTCTAGAGGTGTCAAGCTGGTTGTTTGGGGCTATTCCGTCCCCTTCCATCACCGCCTCCCCGGGGCTAACCACTCTTAATTCCAACATGCTTTGGAATTATGGCAAAGGCAGTATTTCTTTTTAAGGGCAGTTCTGATGGTTGGAAAGCTCTTCTTTATGTTGTGTTGAAACTGCTTCTTGTCCTTTCCTCTTGGCTCCAGACTTTCTTTATGGAGCTAGTGAAAAACAAAACCAAACCTATAAAACAAACAAGCAAAGCAAAACAAAAACAAAACCCATACAGACAACTGTTTGTCGAATTTGACATATCCCCCCTTCCTCCCCCAACTGAGATCTGATCTTTGGCTGCCTTCAGAGGGAGAAATCAGGTCAAGAACATGACTGTGCAGCCAGACCCCCTGGGTTCCTTGGACAAATTTCTTTTTTTTTTTTTTTTGAGATGGAGTTTCACTCTTGTTGCCCAGGCTGGAGTACAATGGTGCCATCTCGGCTCACCACAACCTTTGCCTCCCGGGTTCAAATGATTCTCCTGCCTCAGCCTCCTGAGTAGCGGGGGTACAGGCATGTGCCACCACACCTGGCTAATTTTGTACTTTTAGTAGAGATGGAGTTTTACCATGTTGGTCAGGCTAGTCTTGAACTCCTGACCTCAGGTGATCTGACCACCTTGGCCTCCCAAAGCACTGGGATTACAGGTGTGAGCCACCATGCTTGGCCCAAATTTCTTAATCCTCTCTGTGAGCCTCAGTTTCCTAATCTGTGAAATGGGAATAACAACAGTACCTACCCACAGTGTTACTGTGGGGATTAAACAAGTAATATGGCTGGGCGCGGTGGCTCATGACTGTAATCCCAGCACTTTGGGAGGCCGAGGCAGGTGGATCACCTGAGGTCAGGAGTTAAAGACCAGCCTGGCCAACATGGTGAAACTCCTGTCTCTACTAAAAATACAAAAATTAGCCAGGTGTGGTGGCATGTGCCTGTAATCCCAGCTACTGAAGAGGCTGAGATTGGAGAATTGTTTGAACTCAGGAGGTGGAGGTTGTAGGGAGCTGAGATCATGCCACTTCTCTCCAACCTGGGCAACAGAGCAAGACTCAAGTCTAAAAAAACAAAACCAAAAACAAGTAATACATATGAAGCCTTTAGACCAGACCTGGCATTTGCTGCCATCAGGTATCCAAAGGGTCTGGATTCTCCACGGAGAAGGGAAGGTGGCAAGGTTGTCAGGTTCTGAGATTCTCACCTGGAAAACTCACCAGAATGCAGGGACCCTGAATTTGTTTCTGTCTTCGGTTTAGAACTTATTTCAGTGATTGGGGGTACATGTCTGCCTGTGGCTGGAGGGCCCCAAAACTGAAATTGTGAAAGTCATGGGAAGAACACTGGGAACAGACAGGGTGAGGAGAGGCAGCTGGAGTTGGGGGACGTGGAGAGAGGGTGACAGAATCAAGCGATTTCCGACCTGACGGCTGCTGGCCCCAAGCCTTAAGCAGCTGGGTGAAGTTGGATAAGCTGTTGAAGCCTCATTTTCTCACCTGCAGAATGGGTTCAATAATGGGTGATGAGGAATAACGTGCCTTTGCCTTAAAATTATTCAGCTCTCACTTGGCGACCACCCACCTTCCTTCCAGCCTCATGATGTAGGAGTTAAAAAGAAATTATTAAGGCAATAGTGAGAGTAAGAGGGTCCTCAATAAGGTTTTCCTTTTAATAAAAAGCATCCCTCAAATAATTTCTTTTCCAACAAAAAGCAGCCTGTAAAATCGAGCTGCAGATAAAGTAAGCAAGCTGGAAGCCTGCACAGGTGAGTGCCGGCAGCTGTGCCAATACGAAGAGGCTACCTGGGGGCCAGGCACATTCAACATGGCGGCTCCCTCTTCCCTTTTGTATGTCAACCACGTGTACAGTAAGGAACAGACAACATGGCGCTGGCCAGGTAGAAACTCCATTTGCAAAATAAAAGATTAGAGTGGGGCGGCCAGCTTCTTCGCATGCTATGTAAATACACATCTGGTCCAACCAATCTCTGGGCCCCATGTAAATCAGATACCACCTCCTCATGCCATTCTATAAAACCCCATGTACCTCGCCATGGAACTGGAAGACCCACTCAGGCTCCCTCTTTCTCTGCAGGAGGGAGAGCTATCTTCTTTTTCTCTTTCTTTCACCTATTAAGCCTCTGCTCTAAAATTCACTTCTTGTGTGTGTCCGCGTCTTCAATTTCCCTGGCATGAGGCAACAAACCTTGGGTATTTACCCCAGACAATGATGCCACTTCACTCATAACAACTCCATGAGGCACATTCTAAAGATGAGGACACTAAAGCACAGAGGGGTGGGTCACTTTCTCAAATCCAAGCACTCAAAAAGTGCAGGGATGGGATTGGAATGTAAGTGGGTCCCACAGTTGGGATTTTTTTTTTTTTTTTTAATTTGAGATAGAGTCTCTGTCACCCAGGCTAGAGTGCAATGATGCAATCTCTGCTCATTGCAACCTGTGTCTCCCGGGTTCAAGCGATTCTCGTGCCTCCGCCTCCCTAGTAGCTGGGATTCCAGGCATACGCCACCACACCAGGCTAATTTTTGTATTTTAGTACAGACAGGGTTTCACCATGTTGGCCAGGCTGGTCTCAAACTCCTGATCTCAAGTGCTCTGCCCGCCTCAGCCTCTCAAAGTGCTGGGATTACAGGCGTGAGCCACTGCGCCCGGCCCAGAGTTGGGATCTTACTGACTTTTAGGCTGACTAAATAAATAATAATAAGCCTACGATTTACTGAGCTGCTTTTTTGGTGCTGCTTGTCTCTGTTAATCTGCACAACAGCTCTGATTCAATGCCTGGGCCCTGGACAGTCACCTGGTAGGTGTGCACAGACTCTTCCCTCGGGTGAGGGCCTGCTTTGTTTTAGAGCAGGGGGAGTCCACACATCTGCCTGCATGTTAGGTTCACGCAGGGGCCTTGTCAAAAGTAACAATGCCAGGTCCCACACCAGTTTCTGATTCCATCACTCTGGGATGGAAGCCCCGCATGGGGAGTTTTTAAAAGCACCCTGGATGATTCCAGGTTGCAGGTAGAGTTGAGAACCTTGGCTTAGAGAGGTTTTACACCCCTCCAGGCATGATTCTCAACCTCGTCTGCAGGCTGCATGTTAGAATTATCTGGGAACTTGCAGATTCTGAGCTCATTGGTTTGAGAGGGGAGTTGAGCATTGGCCTTACTCACTGAGCTAATTAATGCCTACTGGACCTTACTAAGTGACAAGCACTACATTAACTCATTGAATCCTGGACTGACCAAATCATTCTGGTTTGCTACAGATTTTCTGCTCAAAGACCTTAGGTCAGATGTGGGCACGCCTGGATGGTTGGTCAACCTACTGAATCCCTCCCGAAACTTACATTTCATCTTGATCTCACTTGCTTATTTCATGACAAATCTCTGAGGAAAGTTCTACCGTTAAACCTGTGTTGTTGACTGGGCTCGATGGCTTGTGCCTGTCATCCTAGTGCTCTGGGAGGCTGAAGGGGGAGGATCACCTGAGGCCAGGTGTTTGAGGCTGCAAGGAGCTGTGATCGCGCCACTGCACTCCAGCCTGGGTGACAGTGTGAGACCCTGTCTCAAAGCAAAACAAAACCCCAAACCCATGCTGCAGATGAAGAACTGAGGCACACAAAGTATTGGTCACACAGTTAGTAAAGGGTGGTTACAAAATACTTCCATAACCAGGATTTCATTTCCTATCAAGGCAATCTGCAAGAGGAGGAGGGATTGTTTTGGTCCCCATTTTACAGACAGCGAGAGTGAGGTTCAGGGAGGTTAATGACTTCTCAGGGTCAGTGGCCACTGTATTAGTTGGGAAATCTGATCTGACTCCCGGCTCATGGCATGACTTCTGTTAGGCTGCGGGGGAGGACAAAAAGTTGTCCCCTTGCAGAGGCTTGAGGATCATGGGCTTTGACATGCTCTGCATCCGTCAGCAGAACTTAGGCCTCCCGGCTTTCCTTCCTTCGAGAGCTGAGAGTCTTACTTCAACCCTTTCCTCCCGGGTGATGCGGGGTTCGTGTGTTAGAAAAGGCCAAGTTGATTATTAGCAGTCGGGTGCTGTTCATTTAGAACACTGCCCTCGGGTCCTCAAGGTCAGCTCTATCGAGGACATACACTAAGGCATTGTCAGATTCCATAACAGCTTCTTGCCCTCGGGGGAACGATCTGGACAGGGCTGATCAGGCTGGTGAAATGTCATCCGAGGTGCGGAGTCACAGGGACATGTGGGTAGTCGTGCACAAAGGATTCTTTTAGCATAATCTGGTGTTTGGGGGATAGGTGTGGGGAGAGAAATGTGAACTATAGGTGGTCTGGTTTCTTAACTCAAGGCAGCTGGATTTCAAAAATTTTTTTTTTTTTTTAACTCCAGAAAAGTGACCAGCTGGGTGCTCCAGAGAGAAGGGAGGGGCCCTCTTTGCCCTGGAGCAGTTCTAAGGCCTGCTGTGCAGAAAGATTTGCATATTTGAAACATCAGTACGGGGACTCATTGCACGGGAGCTGACTTTAGGAGGTACAAGGACACACTTTAAAGTGTGAATCGTTCTGTACTTATAAGGAAGACAATGAGGAAAACGACATTATAACTATGCACTGAAACAGAAGTTCCACGAGGGTAGGGATTTCTTTTGTCTATTTTGTTCACGGTTATAAACCTTACACTAGGATAGCACTTGGCACATAGTAGGTGCCCAACAAATAAATGAATGAATCTCACAGCACGTGTGTGGTTGTAACAGATAATGGAATCTGAATTGAGATTTGTAAGGATGAACAGGATTAATTCAGGAAGAAATAAGTGAGATTAGTGGGGAGTGGAGGCGATCCAGGTGGGAAATGCAGCCTAAGCAAAGGCTAAGAGGCGGGATAAACAAGGCCGTGCAGTGTCAGCTAACACCTACTGCAAGCCGACCCTAGTGCCCTGCTACCACGAGGCCAAGCACTTTCACATATTAACTAATTAAAGCCTCATATTAACCCTTGTTACATCTTCCCTTTACAGATGGGGAAACTGAGGCCCAGAGTGGTGACATACCTTGCTCAAGGACAGGCTGTACCCATGACTTGGCTGTTTCTCAGAGTTCTGCAAGGCTGTGGGGTCTAAGACCCATGTGGGGGCTGGGGGCAGGTGGAGCCTGTGTCCCCGCCTGCCCAAAGTCCACTGCTGCCTCAGCTTGGGTGGCGAAGGCCTGGCGTTCCTTCTGCTCTCTGGCCCGCAGGAGCCTGATTTAACCTAGAAGCTGTTTTCACAGGTTTCCATTTTTAGCTCCCTGGACTGGAACGCAATGTTCAATGCACTGTAAACCTCCATGTCAGTTTGATTATACGAGAGGCGTGTGTGGGCTCCTGCTCTCTCGTTTCCGTGTCTAATAATAACACTCTGGATTCTCTCGCCTCTTTTCTTCCAAGGCCCTCAAAGCATTTCATATGCAATGTCCCATTTAAGCTTCCAGTTCCCCAGGGAGGCAGCTGGTGGCTATTATGTAGAAGGGCTTCTCTCCAAATGGAAAGGGGTAGAGTCACCTCTGTCTTAAACATGAGAAAAACGGAGTCCTGAGAGAGCAGAGAGATGTGTTAAAGTGAGATGGTGTTTCATGAATACCTACTATGTGCATCCTATCTTACCTGCCCTGCGACCTGCAGCTGTGAATTGTCATTTTTATTCTTTCTTTTCTTTTTTTTTTTTTTTTATGGCTAAGAAAGAAGGCCCAGAGAGACTGACTTATTCAAGGTCACATAGTTCATAAGTGATGAACTGTGGATTTGACCCTGGATTTACCACCAAGGTCTTTGGTTTTCTTTTGTATCATTAAATGAGATGTTCTAGAAATAGATGTTGAATCAGACCTTCATCCTCTTGGCTTCTAGGCCAAGCCAGCCCTTGTTCCTTTCCTTAGATCTTTACATGAGAAAATTATAAGGCCAGGCTTGGTGGCTCATACTTGTAACCCCAGCACTTTGGGAAGCCAAGGCAGCTGGATCACCTGAGAGTTCGAGACCAGCCTAGCCAACAGGTTGAAACCCCGTCTCTACAAAAATACAAAAATTTAGCCAGGCATGATGGCAGATGCCTGTAATTCAGGCTACTTGGGAGGCTGTGACAGGAGAATTGCTTAAACCCAGAAGGTACAGGTTGCAGTGAGCTGTGATTGTGCCATTGCATTCCAGCCTTGGTGACAGAGCAGGACTTCGTCTCAAACAAACAAAAAAAATCTTTACATGAGAAAATTACAGACTGAAAGGATTATTTCTCATCTGTCAATCATCAATCATCTCTCACCCTTTAAAAAATATTGAAAGTAAGAAACTACTTGTTTGCTTTCCCTTCCATCCCTATTATTCATTCATTCGTTCATTTGCCAAGTGTTTACTGCTCCCTATTCTGTGCTAGGTACTGTGGGCATGCCTGGGATGAAGACGGTGTTCCACTCAGGGTTTATTTTGTCCAGGGCCCTGCTAATGCCTGTGAAACAGGTGCCTTCACCTCTTTGAGCCCCAGTGTCTTTATCTGTAGAATGGGGATAATGTTCCTATTTCGGCCCAAGCACAGTGGCTCATGCACGCCTATAGTCCCAGCACTTTGGGAGGCTGAGGTGGGTGGATCACCTGAGGTCAGGAGTTCAAGACCAGCCTGACCAACATGGTGAAACTCTGTCTCTACTAAAAAAAAAAAAAAAAAAAAAAAAAAATTAATTGGGCATGGTGATGTGTGCCTGTAATCCCAGCTACTCGGGAGGCTGAGGCAGGAGAATCCCTTGAACCCAGGAGGTGGAGGTTGCAGTGAGCCAAGACTGCACCATTGCACTCTAGCCTGGCTGAGAAGCACGAAACTCTATCTCAAAAAAAAAAAAAGAAAGAAAAAATGTTTCTATTTCATAGGGTCATTGTGAGCTAAGGGTGTGTGGGGGCAGCAAAAATATTTGAGAGTGAAGGAATAGATCAACCCCCAGGGCAGAGGTGTGTGGCGGGGAAACCCAGTGGGAGACCCCGCAACTGCAGAGGTAAGGGCCTGAAGCCTCCGCCTGTTCCCATGTGAATATAGACTAGAAAAGAATTAGAGATATAGTCACATAGTTATTCCTACCTATAATAATAAATAATCACATAGTTACTCATATGGAATCACAGACATATATATACTCAATATAATCTTTTAATTTTACTACCGATTATTGGGTTTTGAAGCATGGAACTGAGGTGACATTGTAAACAAGGTGATTCTAAGGCAAGATGCTCTAAGCCCTTTGTCATGGTCACAGAGGGCTGCTGGAGGGCGCCTCGGCTGTGTGGCAGCGCCAGCGCTGGGACAGTGCCCGCTGTTTAGCCAGCTATGGAAGAAGACGTCCGAGATGTCTGAGATATCTCCTTCTTCGAGGGAGTTAGGAGAAAACTCCACTCCTCCAAGCTCTTGTGGTAGGCCTGACAGCTGTCAGGGAGGCCCACAGACATCTGGGGACTTAACTGTCTCTACGTGATGCTGCGCTTCAGCGGTCACATTCCATGTCTGCGCTCATGTTCTGTTTCCGCACCTGGTTCCTCTTTTTCTTAGAAGATAGAATCAGTAACATAAATCTTCATGTCTTTGTTCTTTCTTGACAAGTATGAGAAAAGTGCTGACGCATTAGGTTTTCTACTCTCCTTGGCTACTTGAAAGACCTGGGCCCCTATCTCCAAGACACGTGACTTACCTGACCCTATCACTGACCACCATTACCTCACCCTACCTACCCTGCCCCTTGCTTTGTAGTGTCCAGGCACCCGGGGCCACTGCCGGACTCCACACTTTGGTGGGCAGTGGACCTCTGGGCCCAGACTTTTTTCTCTTGATCTCTGTGTCTTGTGTCTTTTATTTCCACAGTTTCTCGTCTCTGCACCAGTAGAGAGGGGCTCACAGGACCCTGTAGAGCTGGACCCTACAGAGGTGAAGGCAGTGAGAGGAGAGATGGGGAGATGTTTTTGGGCAGGATATGCCCAGTTCAATGTTTTGGCATAGGCTTCTGAAGGTGACAATCTTTACTGTTAGACTGACCAATGGGTGGATAATTTCCATGTCTCACAGACTGGCTATCTTGGGGAGGTTGGAAAGTGAGTTGATTCAAATCAAAAAGCATTGATTGAGCACTTACCTGGTGTAGAGAGGCTGTGGAGACAGACATACCTGGATTTCAGTCCTCGCTCTGATGCATGACAACTGTGTGATGGAACAGCTGTTGCACCTCTCTGGACCTCCGTTTTTGCTTCTGTAAATGAGAAATAAAAATGTGTGCAGGGTTCTTGTGAGGATTAGAAATGATATACAGAAAGCACTTAGCACAGTGCCTGGCACCTGATGGTGCCCAGTCAATGGATGTTATTGCTATGCTGTATGGGATACTGACTGACTTTCTGAAGCATCAAAAAGCCTTGACATGGAAGGGGTAGGTCTTCAGGTATAGCTGGATCCAGGTGCTCATATGATGTCATAATGTGGTCTCTCTCTCTATACCTCTAAGCTGTGCTTTCATTCATGTTGGCTTCATTCCCAAGAAGGTCGTCTTCTCCTGGTGGCAAGATGGTACTCAGCAGCTCAAGACTCAGATGCTAACCACTAACCCAATGGAACAAGATCTTTTTCCCTCTAGTAATAGAGAAATTCAAAGATTTGGGTCCCGTTGGACCAATTTGGGTCATGTGCCCATCCTTGAACCAATCACTAAGGTCAAGGGTAGACAAAACAAATTGATTGGCCAGATCTGGGGTGTGTCCATCCCTCAAGCTGGAGGATGGGGTTATCAGCTTTAAACAGACCACAGGGACTAGGAGTGGGAGAGGGAAGTTTCTCCAAAGGAAAAACAGAACCTTCTTCTAGGTTCTGTTACTAGAAGAAATGGAGTGGTGCTGGACAGGTGTGTTAGGCTGGGTTCTCCCAGAGGCAGACTAGAGATGAGGATTTTTGTCCAAGTAATTTATTGATTGAGAAATATAGTGGCTCATGGCTGTAGTCCCAGCACTTTGGGAGGCTGAGGCAGGAGGCTTGCTTCACTTGAGTTCAGGAGTTCGAGGTTGCAGTGAGCCATGATCATGCCACTGCACTCCAACCTGGGTTGGAGTGAGACCTTGTCACACACACACAAAAAAAAAAAAAGAAAAAGAAAAAGAAAAAAGAAAAAAAATGCATATGGAAGAAACTATGGGAGTGGGGAGGCAGGATAAGGGGAGGAAGCCAAATAAGGGAATGATTTCGGGTGGAGTCCCAGCCTTAGCTTTGCAGTGAGCGTATGCCACACATCAGCATGCGTCCCACCTCCGGGCAAGGAAACTGGGTGTTTGTATCCAAGAAATGGTCATTGGTAATGGGCTTCCCTGGGTATATACACAAATTCCCAGGGACTCTTGGGTCTCTGAATAGGGGATGCAGCTCACTAGCTCAAGGACAGTGCTCTGAAGAAGGTCACAGGTACAAATTTTAGCAGCAAAGCACACAGAAGCTCTGGAGTGTATAGAAGTGGTCAAAGGAATCCCACGGGATCTGGATGGGGCTCCAGGAATGTCTCTGGAGAGGGGAAAATCACAGTCCACTGGAACAGAAGGAGATGAAGGAGGAGTGGAGGAACCAGTGAGGGGATGGGGCAGATGAGATGGCCTCTCATCCTTATCAGGTTGAGGAGGAGAAACCTAAAGGTGTAGCACAGCCCCTCCCTCCCTGTCCCTCCACCACACCACTACTAACAATACCTGTCATCACAGCGTCCCTTACAGTTCTCAGCAACATGCTGAGGCCTCACTGTATGGAAACAAGTGAGGAGGGGTTCAGCAAAGGGCACAGGCATCAGGGAAGCAGGAGGGGTTGCTGAGCCCCCTGTGAGATGGATGAGGTTCTGCGAGCTCCAGGTACCTGCCCATGCCAAGGCTGACCCTCCAGCAGCCGGAGGTCTGGAGGCTCGGCAGTCCCTCGGGCTCATTTAGCCCGTAATTGTCTCCTCCCTACCTACCTCTCACCCTTCCCGTGAATTCTCTATCAGGAGCAGTATCACCTTCTTCTACCAGCTTTCATCTGTCCCCATTTTACCCAAGCCATCTGGCATTGAAGCTTTCTGCAGAGAGAGCTGAGTGGCAGTGCAAAGGAAGCCAGTGAATGCATCAGGCCAAGTCAGCAGCTCCATCCTCGGTGTCATGGCCGCTTGCTCCGCTAATCATTTCGCGGGTAATGAGGTGGTTCAGGCCAGGGAAGGCAAAATAACAAGAGTCATTTTTTCTGAGCCCTTGCTCTGTGAGAAGTGCTCCAAAAGTGTTAGCTCACATGATAGGAACCAGCATACTAGGGCTCTTTTGGTTAAAAATAATAGAATCCCAAGCCAAAATGGCTCCAGGGAGAAAAGATGTTTTGGTTCATGAAATGGCAAGTCCAGTGGAATGAGGCACAGCTGGATCCAGGAGTTTAAATTGTGTTCCCAGGCTGGGAGTGGTGGCTCACGCCTGTAATCCTAGCACTTTGGGAGGCCGAGGCAGGTGGATCACTTGAGGTCAGGAATTTGAGACCAGCCTGGCCAACATGGAGAAACATGGTCTCTACTAAAAATACAAAAATTAATCAGGTGTGATGGCAGGTGCCTGTAATCCCAGCTACTTGAGAGGCTGAGGCAGGAGAATTGCTTGAACCCAGGAGGCAGAGGTTGCAGTGAACCGAGATCACACCACTGCACACCAGCCTGGGCGACAGAGTAAAACTCTGTCTCAGAAAAAAAAAAAAAAAAAAAAAAATCCCACGTCTAGTAAGTGGCAAGGTGGCGAATGGATAGCAGTTTAGTCTGATTTCAGAGGCTGAACTCTTGACCACCCCTCCAGGGTGCTGCTTTGATGAGACAAGATGTGGTTCTATTCTTGGGGTCTCCAAAGTACTGTGTCATTGCCTGTGTCAATAAGTAATGATCCATTTATTGGAAATGAGCCTTGGATCAGGAGTTGGGGGCATGGGTTCTACTTCTGGGCTGCCAGTTGTCAGATATGTGACTTTGGGCAAGAAATGTAACACTGGCACTCAGTTTCCTCATCTGTGTATAGAATGGCATTGCCTCTGTCTCACAGGGTAGCTAACTGGCTGTGAAGATGCCTCTGTATCTGATGTTCCTTTGTTTGGCATGACATTCCCTCCAGTCTGAGGGAATGCCACTCTGCCACTTCCTCATTCTCAGTGGGCCTCTGTCAATCTGCATCTGTAAATGAAAATAAATTTACATTTATTTTGTTTTATATTATTGTGTTTCTGTAAATAACACAAACTCCTAGCAGACCTCTTAACTTTTATGCCCCCTTTTCATGATTAGATCCTTCTCTTCCGACAAGAATATGTAGATTTTTTTCCTTTGGGGTAGCGCCACTCCTCCACTCCTCCATCCCCAGTCCACGTGTTTCAGATGAAGCTAACTCCACTCTCAGCTCCAGATGAAGGCACATGACTGAGGCTCATGTTCTACGTTTGTAAAGTGATCAACATAATCATGACTAACATTTATTGAGTAGAGTGTTTACCTTCAGAGAGACACTGTGCTAGTCTCTTTACCTATAGTGACTTCTGTGAACTCTGCACTGTTACCAGCCCCATATCACAGATGAGATGACTGAGGCCCAGCACACATTACATAACCATCCAGAGTTATGCACCTAAGCTCTCAGTTACCGCCTGGACCAAAGAGGGAACTTGAGCGCCAAACCTCTGCCACTCACCTCCTCCCCACTGGAAAACAGAGTGGGTTGCTCTACCATTGACTATATTTCACTTGGGTTTGATGTGTGTTCTTTTTAGTAAATGTTTTAAAAATTGTAAAACATACAAGTTGTAAAGCACATCTGACATTTTTCCTGCCCAACTTCCATACCCCCTTTCTCTGGCTGCAGAACCTCTAGTTTCTCTGGGTGAACCACCTGTCTGCATTCTCAGCCTTTGGCATTCTGAATGGACTGATCCCTCCTCCGTGGCCCGTTCGGATCTAGGAGATAAAATTAGTCAGACTCAGGTCTGACTCAATGGAGCACTCCTCCCTCCTTCTGGCTCTCAGTAATTGGTCCAGAAGTGAACATGTGATCCAAGTCCGGCCACCTCATCTAAAGGTATTAGGAAAGAGAAGCTCCTTTTGCACTGGAGAGTTCTGGGCTTGTGGAATATAAACTGTGGCTTGCTGGGGCCATCTTGTTGCCATGCTAGAGAAGCCTGTCGAGAAAGGAACCCCATACTAAGGATCACAGGCCTGAGACGTGAAGATGGACAGAATCCTGGTAAAATAGGTTGAGTTCCTGGATCCAGTCGTATCAGAAGCTAGTGCTACGATAGTAATTTCTGTTCTATGTGCCAATAAATTGTCTGTCTTGTTTAAGTCGCTTTAAGCTGGATTTTTCTGTCAGTTTCAGTAAAGTTGGGGGAGGAGTACTCTCGGCAAAGGAAGGAGACCTGGGTCTTGTCTGGTGTCAAATCGTGTAGGGTCTTGTAGTTGCTGGTGAGGAGTGTGGGCTTCTGCCATGAGGTAGGGACTTATGTCCCACCCATGAATATATACTTTCTTTCACACCCCTTCCCCTAATTGAGAATCAAGGATTGAGGTGAATGTGCTAGTTTTAGTAGACATTCTTCTGCTAAACTAAAAGGTAGTATGGTCAAGTGGTTAAGTGCCTGGACTTTGGATGGCCAATGAATTTCCTTATGTTCTAGTCCCAGCTTCAACTGCATAAAGTATTATCATACATTCACTCAACTAATATTTATTGAATGTCTACTATAGACTAGATGCAAATCTAGCCACTGGAGAATACTATTGTGAATGAAATTAACAAAATCTCCCCTCTTCCTTATGGGGATGTAAACTAAACAAATAAATAAAGTGTATAGTTATGCCAGGATAATGATAGATCCTACAGAGAAAATTAAAGCAATGTAGGGAGCAGGGAGTGTTAGGAAGGCATGGATGGTGGCAGTGGTGGAGGGTGGGTTGCATTTTAAGTAGGGTAGACAGAGATGGCCTCTCTGTGAAGGGGACATTTGAACAAAGAGCTGAAGGAAGTGACGCATTTGCCTTGGACACATTGTTTAACTTCTGTTAATCTTTCCGTGTTTCATTGAATCTAAGATGCTGTTGATAATTGTAAGATGTATGATTATATTTAGTCATTCAGAGAAAGAATATATGTAGCCAATTAAACTGACACAATGTCATCTTAAAATGTGTAACATTTATTTTATACTTATTGAAAGAGCTCCTTTACCAACCCAAATGCCCATCGATGATAGACTGGACAGGGAAAATGTGGCACACGTACACCATGGAATACTATGCAGCCATAAAAAAACGATGAGTTCGTGTCCTTTGTAGGGACATGGATGAAACTGGAAACCATCATTCTCAGCAAACTGACACAGGAACAGAAAATCAAACACCGCATGTTCTCACTCACAGGTGGGTGTTGAACAATGAGAACACATGGACACAGGGAGGGGAACATCACACACTGGGGTCTGTGGTGGGGGGACTAGGGGAGGGACAGTGGGAGGTAGGGAGTTGGGGAGGGATAACATGGGGAGAAATGCCAGATATAGGTGATGGGGATGGAGGCAGCAAACCACATTGCCATGTATGTACCTATGCAACAATCCTGCATGTTCTTTACGTGTACTCCAGAACTTAAAATGCAATTTTGTGTGTGTGTGTGTGTGTGTGTGTGTGTGTGTGTATAAGAAAATCAGTGTATCTGGGAGATACATGATCTATGTTTGTTGCAGTATTTTTACAATAGCTAAGATTTGGAAGCGACCTAAGTGTCCATCAACAGATGAACAGATGAAGAAAATGTGGTACATATGCACAATGGAGTACTACTCAGACATAGAATGAGATCCAGTCATCTGCACAACATGGATGGCACTGGAGGTTATTATGTGAAGTGAAATAAGCCAGGCACAGAAAGACAGACATTGCGTGTTCTCACTAGTTTGCCGGATGTAAAAATCAAAACAAAACAATTGAACTCATGGACACAGAGAGTGGAAGAAGGATGGTTACCAGAGACTGGGAAAAGTAGTGAGGGACTGAGCGGGAGGGTGGGATGGTTAACGGGTACAAAAATATACACTAGAAAGAGTGAGTAAGACCTACTATTTGATAGCACAATAGGGTGACTGTAGTCAGTAATAACTGTACATTTTAAAATAAAGAGTGTCATTGGGGAAAAAAAATAGAGACATTAGTGTATACCCTTCCCACTAATCTGAGTGTCTAAACAATAAACAAAAACCCAACAAATAAAAACTAGTTTCACTGGAAAGAAGAAGAAAGAGCTCCTTTAGACTTAGTTATAGTTAGTTGTTATGTATTATTCCTGCACATATGAAAAAGGAGAATATAAGAAAAAACAAATTGGTTAAGATATCCTTAAACCCATTGTGCATTTATTTAGACCCAGCTCTTTTGAGTAATTTGTGACTCAGTATCATGGATGTCCGTGCCTTTTCCCCCAACACAATATTATCCTCTGTGCCCGTAGTGTCTTTATACTGTGTCAGCTTAACTAAGTTGAAACTACATTTCCTAGAATTACTTTCCTTCTGTTATTCTGGACAAGGCTTGACTGCAAGAGAAATCTGGGTGAGAGCTGGACTGCTGAAGTGAAGCAGTGGCCGTGTGTATGTTCAGAAGGTTGGGTGTAGGGTCAGGTTGGGCGCAGGTAGGGTCAGGTGCCACTGCGGCTCACACACATCGTGGCCCTGCTGCTCAGCTGGATGGTGTGAGACAGCAGCCAGACCCACGGCTCCTCCAGCTGTTTCTGGATCTCCTCCTGTGCCAAATATGTGTTTAGTTCTGTGGTGAAGGCTTCCAGCTTCTCCTGGAGGTCACCTGTGTCACTAAAGTTGGAAGCTTGTAGGTGATGAGGGACAGATAGGGGTTTCTGTGCCTCTTCATGGGCCCCAGTTTGTCCTTGCTCTTTCCTGCATTATGTCCACTTTTCTTTGGGGATGACCTGCCCTGCTGTCCCCAAGTCTAGCACCAGATCCAGAAGCAAAACTATCTGTAAACTTAACCAGTTCCTGAAATTGCATGATAAAAATCCCTTTAATAATCAATTATTCTGCATCCCTCCTAATGGTTCTGCTCTTCTGATTGAATCCAAATCAACACAAATTTTGGTGCTTGGAGGTGGGGTGCTGCCCTAACAAAACCTAAAATATGTGGCAGTGGTTTTGAGACTGAATGATGAACAAAAGATAGGTCTTGAAGGATCTTAAGTAGGAGCCTGATGGCTTTGGGGGAGGTTGTTGGTCAGGGCTTAGAGAAGAATAAGGAAATGTTATTAAAAGCTGGAGGAAAGGGGACCCTTGTTCGTTCTGCAGTGGTGAAAGTTTAACACCAGTACTGCCTATCATGATGTGGAAAGCAGAAAATAAACCTAATGACCTAGTGGATTTAGCTAAGGAGAGTTCCAGGAAGAATGGCGAAAATGTCAACTGTCGCTTATAACTATGTATGGTAAGATCAAAGATACAGATACATGATTTTAAAAAGAATAGTTTATTTTTTAAGAAAAATTTGGAGGAAATACAAAGAAGCCAGGGCTTGCTGGGTTTACAGATGGCAAAGATCTTGCAAATTAAAAATAGCTTCAGGCCGAAGATCAAACCCAGGGTGGGCTTATAAGATCTTTTGTTGAGACCTTAGAAAGACTGGAGCACCTTCTGAAGAATCAGATGGCCCTTTGGTATCTTAAGAGTATGTCTTGTAAATCCTCTTTTGAACAACAGTGCATCTAAATCTCTTAAAGTTATTGCCACTTGGAGATCTCATAAGGAGCAAGAAAGGGAAAGATTTATCATGGAGATATTTGTAGTTGTTATTTTGTTCAATGGAGTGAGCCCCAATACGATTAATAGGAAACTCACAACACTTGAAAGATAATTATACTGATGGAAACACCATCAGTTTAGATTAAATGGGTCAGAGACAGCATAAAGCAAAAAGAAGTGTTTGAATCCCCAGACTACTATAGGCAGGAAGGAGGCTAAATAAACTACTCAGTTGCAAACACTAGATATTTCTTATGGAAAAAGGAGGATGGGCTTAGAAAGCAGAGCCAAGAGCCATGAAGAATCATTCCCAGGCAGTTGGATGGAGCCCTCATCAAGACACTGGCAACATATGCCCAATTGGGCTTCAGAACTGCTATGAACCATTGTGTGCTTCCCACTTCTCTCCTTGTAAACTGTCTAACGGTATGCCTGCCTCACCATTGTAGGTCGGGTTTGTTGGTGGGGGGATATATTGCCTCTTTTTAATTTAATTTAATTTTTCCAAATTTTAAGTGGCTGGTGGATACATTACTTCTTAAATTCACAGTTTTCTGCATTAAGAGAAGCACACTCAAGGAGCTGGACTTGTGGAATTTCAGCTGAGAAGCCTGACCTGCACTTGAACTTGATTTAGGCAAATGAATCCTGGAACAGCCTGATACTGTTCTAAATGATATTTACAGGGGTCCTGTGGGGTGGAAGTGAGTGTTTGTTCCATGTGGGTTGAATATGTAGGATTTGTGCCATGAGTGCAAACTATAGTGGTTTTAAACATGTCCACACATTCTTTCACTCTCCTGTGATCAAGAGACAAAGTCTGTATTTCCTGTCCTTCCATCTAGTTGGGTCCTTCTAACCATCTCGATGAACAGAATGCAGTGGAGGTGACACTGTGTGATTTCCAAGACTAGGCTAGGACAGAAAGCCAAGGCAGCGTCATTAACTCTGGGAGACTTCAGCCACCATGTAAGAAGTATGCTACCCTGGCTGGTTATGATGGCTCATGCCTGTAATCCCAGCACTTTGGGAGACCAGGCTGAGACAGATGGATCACTTGAAGCCAGGAGTTCAAGACCAGCCAGGCCAACATGGTGAAACCCTGGCTTTACTAAACTACAATAATTAGTTGGGTGTGGTGGTACATGCCTGTAATCCTAGCTACTTAGGAGGCTAAGGCAGGAGAATTGCTTGAACCCTGGGGGTGGAGCTTGCAGTGAGCGGAGATCATGCCACTGCACTCCAGCCTGGGTGACAGACTGTCTCAAAAAGAAAAAAAATATGCTACAATGCGAGGACCATGTAGAGAGACCAGATAAAGAAGAAATGTTCAAAGAGGCCCAGCTGTTCCAACACTCAGTTGACTGAGTCATCCCAGCCCAGGTGCTAGATGTATGAATAACGAGGCCTTTGAGATGACCCTGGTCTCAGTTACAATGATTGCCACTGTAAACGAGACCCAAGCACAAGCTTCCTGTCTGAACCTAGTTAACCCACAGAGTCAGGAGAGAAATAAATGATTGCTATTGTTTTAACTCACTGCTTGGGGGAGGTTTGTCATGCAGCAATAGATACCAGATCATGTTACCAAGAGCATTGGTGATGTAGCATTTCTTGAGAGAGGGTCCCCACTATTGACTCCAGGGCTTGCATCTAGCCTCTGACACCCAGTCTGCAAGTTTCAATGTCAGTGCTTCCTTCATCTTTCCAGAAAGTGTCAAAGGAAGGTTCTCTGAACAACAGCTGGGACTCATGGTCCTTGCCCATGTGGTCCTGACATGATTCGCTGCAGTGTTGAAACAGTGTCTGCTCAGGCCATAAGGAAAACCAATCAAGTTTGCTTCCCTGCAGGTGATATCCATTACATCCCAACCACCGTCTGATTTACATGACTATGGGATGCCACTGAGTCCAAGACCCACCCCAATATAATAAATGTAACAGATTGCAACATGGGATGATGATCTCAGCCATAAAGTGGGAATAGCAGTCTCTATCTGTGGTGTGGAGTTAGTCCCCAACACAGCCCAGCCCCAAGATAGACTATCAGTAAGCAGGGGCTGCCAGCACACAGGTATATTATTACATTAACTCTGCAGAAGGAGGTGGATGCAAGGTAGTGAGTCAGATGCCAGGCATAGAGACCCCTGGAAAAGGAAGCAAGAGCCAGAGCTGAGAGAGGAGGCCCGAGGAAACGGCTCAGCTAATGCAGTGCCAGGACCTCATGAAGAGCAATGCATTAGAAATGCCTTGGTTACTCGAGTGAAAAAATCAAATTAAACTTTGCATTCGGGAGTGGGGCTGCTCCAGCCAGGAAACAATGTCAGCTTCACTGGGAAAGTCTGCTGCGCTCTCTTAGCTCCAGCAAAGCCAGGAGCTGCCAGGGAGGCCCGCTGTGTTCTCCTAGGGCTGCAGTCTCTCCAGGATGTGATGTTTAAACATCTCATGGGGTTCTATGTGATAACAGCTGTCCCTTTCTCTGTCTCTGGGTGGAGCCCCTTTCTTCTGCTAGAGAAGAAAACTTGTTTATTCCAGGCTTCTTCATTCCTCAGAGAAAGTCAAGAGAGTTGCATGAAAGCAGCAAAGAAGGACTGTGATTAAAGTTTTATAAAGGCTAGGTGCAGTGGCTCATGCCTGTTAATGCCAACACTTTGGAAGGCCAAGGCAGGAGGATCACTTGAGCCCAGGAATTGGAGGCTGCAGTGAGCTATGATCAAGGCGCTGCATTCCAGCTGGGTGACAGAACAAGACCTTGTCTCCAAAAAAATAAAATTGTAGCTGCAGTATGTTTTGATCAAATGAAATCTCGTTATGAACTCTAAGAAGGAAAGCACATCTTTAAAGGAATTCTGGCACAATAATTTTGGACAGCATTTTTGCAACACCTAATAAAGCTAAAGAAACACGGGCGCTTCGTATGACCTCGCATTTCCACTCAGTGGTATATCGCTAGAGAATTGTGTCTCAAACTTCAATAGGCAGATGAAGAAACTGGAGATCTTATTAAAATGTAGATTCTGGTTCAGGAGTTCTGGGATGGGGCCAGAGAGCCCGCATTTCTAACCAGCTCCCAGGTGAGGCTGATGCTGCTGGTTCTCTGATCACACTTTGAATAGTGAGGCCCTAGAGAACTGTTTTTTAAACTTTTTCTTTTGGCTGTGGCTTCCAGTGAGAAATATATTCTACATTGCAATCCAGTACATACTTATCTATAATTGAAACAAAAATTTTATGAAGCAATACTAACCCTTAGTATGTGATGCGCTCTAATATTAATCTTCTCTTTTGAAGATAAAACCCCAACGAAAAACAACAAAGCAGGGCTGACCATAAAGCCACCAGAATGATTTTATTATTCGCTAGTGGGTCTCAAGCCACACTTTGAGAAACAGGACCCTAGAGAAATTCTCATACAGTATAGCCAGGAGGCATGAAGTTTCACTGATGCATTGTTTGTAATAACAAAAGAATTGGAAAAAAACGAAACAAAACAAAAACCAATAACCCAAAATGTCTGTCCATAGGAGTGTATATCAGTACACCTGTGATCTGTGCACACAGCAGAATAGTGAAATTGAATGAATTCGAACCACATAAATCGGCGTTTATCTTGAAAACGATGTAAAGCAAAAATTCAAGGGATCCTTTGGCAAAGCATACGGGTTATAGGACACCATTTATATACAGTTTAGAAACAGGTAAGAGAATTCTATTTGTTACTTAGGAAGTCATACATATGTAGTAAAGGTATAAAAGCTCATGAGGGAATTATTAACACCAAATTCAGGAGAGTGTTTGCCTCTTGTGGGGAGAGCGGAGTGGGATCGGGGCGCCTTGGGGCTTCATTAATATACGTAAAGCTACATTTCCCAAGATGGGTGATGAGTTCATGGTGCTCATTATATTAGCCCCTATCCTTTTTTTGCAGGCATGAGGCATTTCATAACAGTTACAATTTAAAAAAGAAAGCGAAAGAACAGGAGTTGTTGGGTTCAAGTCTGTAGGAGGCTGTATTTGTTTTCTAGAGATAGCATACGTTACCAAAAACTTGACGGCTTAAAACACCGGACATTTATTATTTCACAGTTCTGATGTCCAAAAGTGTGAAATCAAGGTGTGTTAGTAGGGTTGGAGGCTCTGATGGCTCCAAGGGAGAATCGGTTCCAAGCTTCTCTTGTAGCTTCTGGTGACTGCTGGCAACGCTCCACATTCCTTGGAGAGGGGATTCATGACTCCAGTCTCTGCCTCCATGTTGACATGGCCTTCCCTCTGTGTCTCCCATCTCCCTCTCCTTTCTCTCTTTTTTTTTTTTTTTGAGACGGAGTCTCACTCTGGCGCACACACTGGAGTGCAGTGGCACGATCTCAGCTCACTGCAACCTCTGCCTTCCAGGTTCAAGCGATTCTCCTGTCTCAGCCTCCTGAGTAGCTGGGACTGCAGGCATGTACCACCACCCTTGGCTAATTTTTTGTATTTTTAATAGAGACAGGGTTTCACCATGTTAGCCAGGATGGTCTCGATCTCCTGACCTCACGATCTGACTGCCTTGGCCTCTCAAAGTGCTGGGATTACAGGCATGAGCCACCATGCCCAGCCTCTCCTTTCTCTCATAAGAACAACAGGCATTGGATTTAGGCTCCACCCTAAATCCAGTATGATCTCATCTGGAGATCCGAAACTGTTACATCTGCAAAGACTCCATTTCCAAGTACGTTCACATTCACAGGTACTACAGGTCAGGCGGTGGACACATCTTTTCAGGGGACAAAATTCCACCCACTACAGGAGTATAAAACTCTGTCCATTCAACTCTTCTCTCTCAATATTATTATGATGTTTTGCTTATGCAGGATTTCTCAACCTTGGCACTATTGACATGGGTTGAATAATTCTTGGTTGGGGGGGCTTTCCTGTGCCCTGAAGGATGGTTAGTAGCATCCTTGACCTCTACCCATTAGATGCCAGTTGCACCCCCATGCCCACCAGTTGTAGCAAGCAAAAATGTCTCCAGATATTGCCATATGTCTCCTGGGTGTAGGACCAAGATAAAATACAGGATCTTCCATTAAATATGAATTTCAGATAGACAATACATTTTTTTAAGTATATTGTAAGTATTGCATGGGACATACTTATATTAATAATTATTTATTGTTTGTACTGGGTAGCCTGTTGTTGTGTTGAATCTGGCAACCCTAGCTAGGGGCAGAGATACCCCTGGTTTAGAACCACTGGTTTAAGAACCATGATTACAAATTCATATTCCTGAATTGCTTGCTCTGCTCACAGCTATGCCAAGTTCTGTCCATGACTTACTGCATTTACCTTTTGCAAAAACTCTGAGAAATAGGTGATACAATTATCTCCAGCAAATAAGTAGAAGGGTTAACTTTTGAACCCGAATCAGTGTTTTCAAGTTGGGTAGGGATAGCAGGGTGACTGATTGGCAAGCTGTGAACGTATTATGTGCTTGGGGGAAATTGGTGCTGATGTCTACACCACCATTGTAAGAGGTACTAGATGAAAGAGAATGAGAACCGCAAAAGGGGAGGGCTAGAAGAGAAGGTAGGAGGCTCTAGGAGGAGCTGCTTGTTGAAGATGGGATATTACGGGTGATCCTGGGTTGTGAGATCTTTTACCAAGAAGAGAAGCAGCTGAGTTGTGAGCTGTGGTGGGAGGGTCACAGCGTTTGGCAGACCTGGATTGGAATGTTGGTTCCACCACTCAGCATGACCTTGGGTAGATGTTGTAGAGATAACAGTATCTGACATTTGTGCACTTGGTGTGTGCCAGGTCCTGCTCTAAGTGCCAGCCCTACATAATCTCATTTAATCCTCGGAGGATGCCCTTAGGGTGGGTCATTTTACAAATAAAGATGCCAGGGTTTAAGAGAGGTTAAGAAATGTGCCCCACATTGCAAGACCATTCTCCAGGTTGTGTTAGACCAACCCATTTCTCACTGGGAGATACACCATGGAATACTATGCAGCCATGAAAAATAATGAGATCACGCCTTTTGTGGGAACATGGATGGAGCTAAAGGGTATTGTCTTTAGCAAACAAATGCAGGAAAAGAAAACCAAATACTGCATGTTCTAACTTATAAGTTGGAACTAAATGATAAGAACTTATGAACATAAAGAAGGAAACAGCAGACACTAGGGTCTACTTGAGGGGGAGGGTGGGAGGAAGAAGAGGAGCAGATAAGATGACTGTTGGGTGCTGCACTTAATACTTGAGTGATGGAATAATGGGTACAACAAACCCCTGTGATGTGTTCAGCTACGTAACAAACCTTCACATGCACCCTGAACCTAAAATAAAAGTTAAAAAAATAATTGTAGAATGCACTGGGAATGCAACATCTTGAGCTAGGGCAGGACTGGCCTTAACAGTTTAGTCTCTCTTCCTGACTCTTCCACACATAGTACATCCTTCAGTGCTTTAGCCCAGTACGTTCTTTCTCCCCCGGGGTATAAAGTCCAGGGCAGGCTGCTTCCTGAGGTCCTTCATCGGTGGTGCAAATGGGGCATACACAGACAAGATTCCATTTGCCCCGGGCAGCGTTCCTAAAGATCCCATGAATCCTCAGTTTCTGTTGTCTCTTGCTGCCCATCTGTGCGTAATTAACCTGCTTCATGCAACTTGTAGGTGTGAATGTTGTGCCTCACCAGACTTAGGCAACTGGTAATTAGCACACAGTAAACCTGCTTCACACATATCATGAGCTAGTGAGGGGCAGAACTAGAGCTCCCACAGGGACTGCTGGACTCCGGAGTCCATCTTTTGAAATCGCTGTTCTCTTTGTCTTCCTTTGACCCCTGCTAAGTCTAGTTTCCTTCTCTCTCCAATAGTAGAAACAATCCTTCCCTCTTATAGTTGTTCTTTTATTTATTTATTTTGAGATAGAGTCTTGCCCTGTCACCCAGTCTGGAGTGCAGTGGCATGATCTCGGCTCACTGCAACCTCTGCCTCCTGGGTTCAAGTGATTCTCCTGCCTCAGACCCCTGAGTAGCTGGGGAACTACAGGTGCATGCCACCACTTCTGGCTCATTTTTGAATTTTTAGTAGAAATGCAGTTTTACCATGTTGGCCAGGCTGGTCTTGAATTCCTGACCTCAGGTGATCCACCAGCCTCGGCCTCCTAAAGTGCAGGGATTACGGGTGTGAGCCACTGCACCTGACCCCCTTCTTACAGTCATTCTCAGGACTAAATGAGTGAGTCTAAATCACAGTGCCTCGCACAGTTACTGGCACTTATTACTATTAAGGGAGCGGGAGAGAGGCCTAAAGCTGTGGTCCCTCCTGCCCTCCTCACAGGCTATGTGTGTTTATCAGGGACACTATCTCATGCATCCTTTTCACTTCATTTTTAAACTAAAGTACCATGAGCACTTATTGTATTCTAGGCATGGTTCTAGACCCTAAGCACGCAGTAATAACTAAGACACGACTGGTATCGTTAGAGTCTAGTGTTTCCCCACCAAGCCTGGAGCCCATAGTAGGTTCACGAGAAAAGCCTGCTGAATGAATGAATAAAAGAACCTAGAGAACAAATGAGTTCTGCCTTCCCAGCAGAGGTGTGGATTCAGCTGTGAGAATTGCCAGGGGCTGGTCCTGGGATAATGGATTAGCATTGTCTTCCATTAAGGGTGATTTCATCCATCTGAAGGATGGAGATAATAATATATTCCTTGCAAGGCTGTTGGGTGGCTTAATTAACTAATATTTATAAAGTGCCTTCAAAGCCACAGATGAAAAGCAAGGTGAAAACGCCTTGCGCTATTGCTATTAATAATTTACTGTGCCCCTGCGCTGGGTCTTTTAGATGTGTTTCTTGTACTTCTTGAAAAAGTAGCACCTAGTTTTGAGATAATTAAACCCTAGATAAAGATCATCTGCTTTTCCAGTATAGCAAAAACAAGCCCTTTTCCTCTTTGCTGGGCTGCTGCATTTTCCTCGTATTCAGGTGAGCTACCTTGTTGAGAGACTTTCTGTCTTTGTAGCTATCATTTAAGGTAGGCATTTTAACTTAAAATCTTCTTGGGCCTCATCTGGGCCTATGAAATTGTTAGAAAGGTCACAAGAGCATCAGCATAATTAGCTGTAGATTTGCATGTAATTTTCATATTATTTGCATGCCCTGTCTTGATCTGTGGGGTTAAATATTACTTGATATCCAAAAGCTTTGTCATTTCTGTTTATACCATCATGGAAGTGGCAAAGACCTCAGATCATACAAGGTACTCATCCCCCCAGAACCATTTTAGGGATGGGGAAAGGACATTTGTTAGCCCTTACTACATGACTGCAGATGCCATTTTATTTAATCCACTGCTTCTCAAGTTTGCTGTACTCTGGAATCACCCAGGGAGCTAAAAAATACTGATGCTTATGCCCCATGCTCAGAGATTCTGGTGTGACTGTTCTCGGGGTATGGGCAGCCTTAGCATCAGGAGCTTTGCAACTTCCCCAGTTGATTCTAAGGTGCAGCAAACACTGAGAACTACTTATTTAATCCTCGTAAGGAACCCATGAAGGGGTGCTCTCCAACCGATGCTCAACCCATGAGATCTGGAGAGTTAGGAGAAAGTCATTCATTATTATTAATGTTACTAGCCGATCGCTCTGGCACTCACATGCCAAATTCGGTGCTAAGCACATTGCGTGCGTGTTTAATTCTTACAATGACTCTTTCAGTCAGGGATTAATAGGTTGCTTTTATAGATGACCAAATGGAGGCACGAAAAGCAGGTAATCTGCCCAAGTTCTCTCAACTGGCAAGAGACCACCTACAGGGGAGAAAAGACTGCATGGAGGAGGATTAGACTGTGTTAGGATTTGAATTTTGGTTCACACCTTATGCAGGGTCCAGCTTGCATATTCCCTGAGGATCCTACGTTTTGTTTCTCCAAGCTTAGCATAGAGCCGGTTTCCTGGCAAGCACCTAGAAAATACGAAGGGGTGGCATGGAGTAATTAGGGTCAAGGAGTGGACGTTCCAGGCAATAAGGAATAAGACTCTTTAGCTTGGTGGGCCTGTTCTCCCCCACCATCTAATATTTATTGAGCTCTGTTCCAGAGACACAGGACAGACAAGGGCTATTATGTAGCATCCATCATTTGGCAGCCAATACAGGAGTTTTGAATTAACCTGCAGAAGTCAGGCAGTGCTGTTTTTTCTCTGTAAAATGAACTGAAGGTTATGTGAGGGAATAGTCAGCTTCTGCACACTGAAGGGAAGGATGGAGACTTTTTTTTTATTAATTTGGAGGACTTTTTTCCCTCTTCTCATGTGGGAGGTGGCAAGAGAAAGGGAATTTTATCATGTTCATCCAGCCAAATGTGCTCCCAAATGGTGTGGTTTGGTGCTATGCCATTCAAATATAAATTTGTTCATTCAGCTGGGCGCGGTGGCTCATGCCTGTAATCCCAGTACTTTGGGACACTGAGGCAGGCAGATCACTTGAGGTCAGGAATTCGAGACCAGCCTGGCTAACATGGTGAAATCACATCTCTACTAAAAATTCAAAAATTAGCTGGGTGTGATGGTGGGCACCTGTAATTCCAGGTACTCTGGAGGCTGAGGCAGGAGAATCACTTGAACCCGGAAGGCAGAGGTTGCAGTGAGTCGAGATCATACCACTGCACTCCAGCCTGGGCAACAGAGTGAGATTACATCTCAAAAATAGATAAATTCATTCATTTAATATTTTTTGAGCTCCTGCCAGGTGCCTAGCACTATTGTAGATGATGGGGACACTTTAAAAAATGAGGCAAAGCCCCTTTATCCATGGCGACATGAACGATGAGAAGCAGATCTGGAGGAATTATGTTCTAGGCAGAGGGAAGAGCAAGCGTAGACCCTGAGATGGGAATGAGCTTGAGGGTGCGGGGAAACTCTTAAGGAACAGCAGGACATATGGTGACTCACAGAGGATGAAGAGGGAGAGGGTCAGAGAGGCGGGTAGGAGGCAGATCACACCATGTCCTGTCGCCATTAGGCATTTGAAATTTGAATGTTACTCTGAAGGACATAGGAAGTCATTGAATGTTGTCTTTTTTTTTTGAAATGGAGTCTTGCTTTGTCACCCAGGCTGGAGTGCAGTGGCGCAATATCGGCTTGTTGCAACCTCCACCTCCTGGGTTCAAGTGATTCTCCTGCCTCAGCCTCCCAAGTAGCTGGGATTACAGGTGCCCACCACCACGCCTGGCTAATTTTTGTTTTTTTGGTAGAGAGGGGGTTTCACCATGTTAGCCAGGATGGTCTCAATCTCCTGACCTCGTGATCTGCCTGCCTCGGCCTCCCAAAGTGCTGGGATTACAGGTGTGAGCCATAGCGCCCAGCCTAGATGGTTTTAAGCAGGGAAGCGACATAATCCAACTTTGAAGGACCCACTCTGGCTGGTGTTGGAAGAATAGATGGGGACAGGAGTGGAAGCCTGGAGCTGAGTTAGGAAGTGTTGAAACAATCCAGGTTAGAGATGTGGCCGTTTTAACCAGAGGGCAGCAGTGGAGATGGTTAGACGTGGAGGCATTCAGCGTGGAGAGCTTGCAGGACTTGCTGATTCATTTACTGTGTTGATTGAGAACAAGAGAGGAATCAAGGTTGATGCCTGCCTTTTTGGCCAGAATAGACTGAAGTATTATCTCCTATAATGGAAAAAACTGAAGGAGATGCAGTTCACAGTCAGCTAGATCTGAAAAACATCACCTATTGTATTTTCTTTTTAGTAAATTCACAGTAGCATATTACAGTTCTCAGACGCCCTGCATTAAAGACATCTGCTTAACATTGGCTAACCCAGTGCTTCCCAAAGTTATTTGATCAAGCAGTTGTCAGCCTTTGCCCCGCAGAACATGTGGTCAGATTCTGCAGACTTTCCTTCAATAGCATCAGTGTTAGCATGTTTGAATCTTCTGTGTGTGTGTGTGTGTGTGACTTTGTCGGCCTAGGGTGGGGAAGTGACTTGCAGCTCTGCAGTGTTCTATATTCTGATAGATGTGCTCTTACTCTTTCCACCTCCAAATACTTCCCCAAATTCAGTCACCATCTTCTTTCATCTAACTAGTATTCCTGCCTCCGGCCTAATACAAGCATATCTCCGCACCAAATTAGAGAGCGAATAGGAAAAATCTGACTGTGCCACACCCCTGTGTAAAACCTTCAGTGGCTCCCCATTGACTTCTGGATGAATACCAAATACCATATGGCTTTGCCATATGCTTGACAATATGGCTTCTGCCTGTCTTCCCAGATACCCTTTTGCTCTGTGTTCCAGATAAATGGTACTTTTTTTTTTTTTTTTGAGATGGCGTCTCACACTGTTGTGTGGTGCAATGGCACCATCTTGGCTGACTGCAACCTCCGCCTCCCAGGTTCAAGTGATTCTCCTGCTTCAGCCTCCCAAGTAGCTGGGATTACAGGCACCCGCCACCACACCCGACTAATTTTTTTTGTATTTTTACTAGAGATGGGGTTTCACTATGTTGGCCAGGCTGGTCTCGAACTTCTGACCTCATGATCCTCCCGTCTTGGCCTCCCAAAGTGCTGGGATTACAGGCATGAGCCACCGTGTCTGGCCTAAACTGAACTTTTTAAAGCTTTTGTGTGCTCTCTCACCTCTGAGCTTTTGCACATGCTCTTCCCACTTCCTGGAACTCTGTCCAACCTCCTTTTACTCAATCTTTAGGTATGATCTTGCAGAGCACCTTTCTTGGAAAAATCTCCTGATTTCTCATGATTGAGGCAGGCATTCCTTCTTTGCGTTCATGATCTCTTTAGCTTTTATAGAATTTATCACGTGACATTTTCCTTTGTCTCTTTCCTGTTGACAGTTGAGTTCGATGGCAGCGTGGCTGATTGTCTTGTTTCCCATTATAATCCCCAGTGCCTAGCACAGTGCCTGGCACAGAGGCACTTGGATCCTTATCAAACCCAAGCTACTGACAGTTCCCTGTTCTGCTTTTTAGCAGGATGTCAGCATCCTGATCTGGGAATATTAATACTATCACAGAGCTAGGAGGCTCAGAAGGTCATTGCATCCTTCTGTCTGTCTGTAAGCTTAATCCTGCTCAGAGGCCATCCATGATTTGATGGTCTCCTTTTATAGATTGGGAGGCTGGAGGTCATGGAACAATGACCAGGAGGACACTGATTCAATTCAGCAAGCCTGTGCTGGAAGTTCAAAGATGAATAAGACATTGTTCATGTCTTGGGGAGCAGCAGACAGGGAACTAGATTCACGAATAAAGTTCAGGGAAAAAAATGCTGAAATAGAGATTTTTGGAGCATTTTATGGGAGTATAGAAGAGGGAACAATTAACATAGCCCTGAGCCAGTCAAGAAAATGGAAAAGCTCTAGGAGAAGAAATCATACTTAACCTTGACTTTCAGGGGTGGCTAGGAATTTTCCAGCGAGGAATCTAAGGATGAGAGTGTGAAAGGAGGATGCTCAGGGCAGAGGAAGGACATGGAGATGTGAGGGTTGGTGGCATATTTGGGGACCAATGAGTCATATGCCTATAGGATCCAGGCATGATTGAGGCTGTGTATTACTTAGGATGCTTTTGCCTACGAGTAACAGAAAGCTCTGCCAGAAAGGGTTCAAATATTAGGAAAGAAATACGTTGCGTCACTAGAAGTCTGGAGGGAGGTGATTCCAGAGTGGCTAATTCAGTAGTTCAGCTAGGTCCCTAAGAACTCAAAGTTTTTCCATATTTCCACACTGGCATTCCAGTGAATTAATGTGAGACTGTGTCCTCTGTTGATTTTTCTTGTTTTAATCAGGGAGGGAAATATATCCCAGAGGACCCACCAGCGCTCTTCTCCCCAAGTCCTGTTGGGCAGGATTGTATCACATGCCTAAACCTAGCGAGTCTCTGGAGAGGGATGTGTGCCCGCCATGATTGACTTAGGCTAATTAAGATTCACACCCACACCCAGGGTTGGGGAAGGACACCAGTGCATGTGGCTGCTTAATAGATGACACAATCCCAGTCTGTTAACAAGAGGTGGGAGGTCACTAGGATAGGCAGCCAGTTTTGCCACTAAGACCTGGAATACCTGAGCTTTGTCCTGACCTCTGGCCCAGTGTTGCCACGTGGGAAGGGGCCTAGTGTTGTTAGACCTTGCAATTCTTTTTCTCTTTGAGATAGAGTTTCACTCTTATTGCCCAGGCTGGAGTGCAGTGGCGCGATCTCGGCTCACTGTAACCTCTGCTTCCTGGGTTCAAGCGATTCTCCTGCCTCAGCCTCCTGAGTAGCTGGGATTACAGGCATGCGCCACCACGCCCGGCTGATTAGAGACAGGGTTTCATCATGTTGGTCAGGCTGGTCTCGAACTCCCGATCTCAGGTGATCCGGCCGCCTCGGCCTCCCAAAGTGTTGGGATTACAGGTGTGAGCCATTGTGCCTGGCCAGCCTTGCAATTCTTAAAAAATAAAATCCAGCACTGGAGATTTTCATGCAAAGTCTTGTGATTTCTAAATGTCGACAACCAGTTCGGGTAAGAAACAATTCGTTTAGTCCAAATAAAGTGTTTGTGGTCAGACAATCAGATACATTTACAGTCTAAAGGGAAAGACTTCTTTCAGCAGGATTTCAATTCTCTTCCCCACTGCAGAAATGAACGCCGTTAGCAGTGTACCTGTCATTCCAGACCTTTTGTTTTTCTCTGAACTTACATATGCTAAGTATACATGGATAGTTTTGTTTTCTTGGTGTGTATTTAACCTCGGTGGGATCTTACGATGCGTATTGATTTACAACAAGCGCTTTTCAGTTAACAATAGGATGAGTTCATGTCCTTTGCAGGGACATGGATGAAGCTGGAAACCGTCATTCTCAGCAAACTGACACAATAACAGAAAACCAAACACCGCATGTCCTCACTCATAAGTGGGTATTGAGCAATGAGAACACATGGACGCAGGGAGGGAAACATCACACACCAGGACCTGTCCGGGGGTCGGGGGCTTGGGGAGGGACAGCAGGGGGGTGGGGGGCCTAGGGGAGGGATAGCATGAGGAGAAATGCCTAATGTAGATGACAGGGTGATGGATGCAGCAAACTACCATGGTACGTGTATACCTATGTAACAACCCTGCACGTTGTGCACATGTACCCCAGAACTTAAAGTATGGAAAAAAAATAGGGTCTCAGAGATCTTTCCATGTCAGCGCATAGAGATTCATGAAAGACAGAGGATTCATGGCAGTTGTGCCTGTTTAGAATACACTGTTCCATGGCAGTGCAAGTGACAGGTGGTATTCCCCAGCACTAGACGGTGGTACAGCGAGAGCTGTGCTGTCCAGTACGGAGGCCACTAGTCCCACGTGGCTGTTGAGCATTTGGAATGGGTCTAATCTCAGATGAAATGTGCTGTGAGTATAAAATGCACACTGGGTTTCAAAGGCTTCGTATGAATAAAAGGAAGTACATTATCTCTTTTATAATTCTTCACAATGTCACAGGTTGATGTTCTATTTAGGACATATTGGGTTACATAAAATGTATTATTAAAATTAATTTTGGAGCCAGGCATGGTTGGCTCATGACTATAATGCCAGCACTTTGGGAGGCCGAATAGGGAGGATATCTTGGGCCTAGGAGTTTGAGATCAGCTTGAGCAACATAGTGAAACTCTTTCTCTAAAAAAAATTAACAAATTAATTGCAGTAGTTTCTTTTTACTTCTTTAATGCAGCCAATAGAAGGTTTAAAATAAAAGATGTATCTCACATTTAATTTCTACTGGTCAATGCCAAGAGCTAGACTGTGAGGCCAAGGAGGGGAGAGACCTTAGCTCCGTTCTTTATCCCTGAACCTTCAGTCTCTAACAAGACACCTGACATGTGGCAAGTGCTCAGTGAGTTTTAATTAATTAATTTTATTTTATTTTTTGAGATGGAGTCTTGCACTGTCACCCAGGATGGAGTGTGATGGCATGATCTCAGCTCACTGCAACTTCCGCCTCCCAGGTTCATGTGATTCTCCTGCCTGGGTCTCCCGAGTAGCTGGGATTACAGGTGCCTGCCACCACGCCTGACTAATTTTTTGTATTTTTAGTAGAGATGGGGTTTCACTATGTTGGCCAGATTGGTCTTGAACTCATGACCTTGGGATCCACCCACCTCAGCCTCCCAAAGTGCTGGGATTACAGGTATGAGCCACTGCACCTGGCCTCAGTGAGTTTGTATCAAAGAAGTCTGGACATGTAAGTAATACAAAGGTTTATAGTTTATGAACTTCTTCAGTGATTAGTTCAGTATCCAATTATAATATCTCTGTGATTTCTTGGGCTTTACTAATTTTTTTCTGCAGATCTTTAGGAACTCTTCCTTTTTTTTTTTTTGTACGTGTCTCAGATAATGATTTAATTTAGATTTAATAAGCCAGTTATTATAGGTCAATTAAGTGCTGCTTTATGATTTAAAACCTATTTATCCAGATTAACAGCCATTAAATGGTTTTATCACACCTCTTTTTGGTTAATATTGTTTAAAAATATTTTCAGTTATTTAAAGCCTCATTTTACACCCACTGACACTTAAAATAAGTTCTTTAAGATAACTTGCCTTTGAAAAAAATCCTTAGTCATTTGCAAACTGATTTATTATGGAAGAATAAACAATTTACTAAAAAGCAAAGTACATTTAAGGGTTCTACAGACAATTAATACAAGGTGATGAGCGAGTAGAAAAAGTTGACTGAACAGTGAGCTCACATTTAAGCATTACCGTATTTTTTAATAACAGATTTATTGAGATATAATTCACATGCCATAAAATTCACCCTTTTAAAGTATACAACTCAGTGATTTTTAGTATATTTACAGTTGTGTAACCATCATCATCATCTAGTTCCAGATCATTTCCATTGCTCCAAGGTGGAACCCCATACATATTAGCAGTTAGTCTCAATTCCTTCCTCTCCCCAGGCCCTGACAACCGTGAATCGACTTTCTGTCTCTATAAATTTGCCTATTCTGGACATTTCATATAAATGGAATTCTACAATATGTAGCCTTTTGTGTCTGGCTTCTGTCATTCAGAATAATGCTTTCAGAGTTCATCCTTGTTGTAGCATGGATCAGCACTTTTCTTTCTTTTTTTTTTTAAGATGAAGTTTTGCTCTTGTTGCCCAGGCTGGAGTGCAATGGTGTGATCTCAGCTCACAATATCCGCCTCCTGGGTTCAAGTGATTCTCCTGCCTCAGCCTCTGGAGTAGCTGGAATTACAGGCATGCACCACCATGCCTGGATACTTTTGTATTTTTAGTAGAGACGGGGTTTCTCCATGTTGTTCAGGCTGGTCTTAAACTTCTGACCTCAGGTGATCTGCACACCTTGGCCTCCCAAAGTGCTGGGATTACAGGTGTGAGCCACCACGTGCAGCCAGTACTTCATGTTTTCTATGGCTGAGTAATATTCCACAATAGACCACGTTTTGTTGATCCACTAATCAACAGGTGAACTTTTGAGTTGTTGAACAGTATTAGTCTTTTAAAACCATGCAGCTTACAACATAAATCCCATATGGTAGGTATGTGGCTACTAATAATCACTAATATTTGTTGAGCACTTATTATGTACTAGGTGTTGTTCTAAATGTTTTGTATGTTTAGTTCATTTAGTTCTCACACAACCATATGAGAAAGGGGTTCCTGTTACCCACATTGTTCTTTGGAGGAAATTGGGAAATAGGAACATGAAGTAACCTATCTCAGGACACGTAGCTAGTAAGCAATTGAAACCCAGAAAGTCTGACTTCAGAGCCTGCACTTTATTTTTCATTAAAAATTTGTCATATAATAAAACTGAGTTTTGCAGGGCAGGGGAACAATATACAGTTCTATGACTCTTAACACATATATGAACTTGTGTAACCACCACCACAATCATATAAAGAACTGTCCAATAGCCCCAAACTGTCTCTTCTGTTCTTCCTTCATAGTCATGCCCTCCCCATCCCTAACCTTTGGCAACCATTGATCTGTTCTTCATTGTATAGTGGTTTCTTTTTCCCTGAAAATATCATATAGGTGGAATTATGCAATATGTAACTTTTGTTGTTGAGACAGAGTCTTGATCTGTTGCCAGGCTGGTGTGCAGTGGCGTGATCTCGGCTCACTGCAACCTCCATCTCCCAGGTTCAAGTGATTCCCCTGCCTCAGTCTCATGAGTAGCTGGGACTACAAGCACATGCCACCATGCCTGTCTAATTTCTTGTATTTTAGGAGAGATGAAGTTTCACCATGTTGGCCAGGATGGTCTTGATCTCCTGACCTTGTGATCCGCCCACCTTGGCCTCCCGGTGTGCTGGGAATACAGGTGTGAGCCACCGTGCCTGGCCGCAATATGGAATTTTTAAAACTGACCTCTCACTCAGAGATGGGACCCACTGAGATTCATCCAAGTTGTTGCATGTAATGATAGTTTTTTCCTTTTTATTGCTGAGTAGTATCCAGTTGCATAGATGTGCCAGTTTGCTCATCATCCAGTGTTATTAAAGTAAATTTTAATTGAGGTGTAACAGCCAACTAGACTGTGTTCAAATTATATGTGTACAGATTGACATGTTTACGAAGTGAGCAAAGCTGTGTAATCACCCCCCAGATTCAGAAGCTGAACACTGCCAGTGCCCTAGATGGTCTAGGGTGCTCCCTTACAGGTGACCTTACTTCTTATCCTTCTTTCTATCACCACAGGATAATTTGACCTGTTTTTGAACTTTATAGAAATGGAGTCATATAAAATGTATTGTTTTAACCTTCTTTTGGCCAATATTATATTTGTGATTTTTTTTCATGTAACAGTAGTTTATTCTGTCTCATTGCTCAATAATATTTCATCTTTTAAAAATATGTCACAATGTATTTATGCTACTAATAGTGGACATTTGGGTTGTTTCTAGTTTTGGGCTTTTCTGAGATGATAGGGTGTGTGTATGTTTGGCGGTAGTAGATACTGCCAAGTATTTTTCTAAAGTGAATGTATCAATTTTCACCACACCAAGAGTGCATGGGAGTTCCAGTTGCTCCACATTGCTAACAACACTTGGCAATGTCATTTTTAAAGAATCAAGCTAATTGTGGGGTGCAATTCCTCATGCCTGTAATCCCAGCACTTTGGAATGCTGACATGGGAGCATCAGCTGAAGCCAGGAGTTTGAGACCAGCCCTGGCAACGTAACAAGACCTTATCTCGACAAGAAAAAAAAAATTAAGTGTGGTTGTGTGTGTCTGTAGTCCCAGCTACTTGGGAGGCTGAGGTAGGAGGATTACTTGAGCCTAGGAGGTTGAGGCTGCAGTGAGCCATGATTGCAGTGAGCCATGAGTGAATCAAGCTACTTTGGCAGGTGGACAGTGGTGTCTTACTGAAATTTTTATTTATGTCTTCCTAATGACTAATGATATTGAATGCCTTTCCTTATGTTTCCTGATTATTTACACATCCTGTGTGAAGTATCTGCTTGAGCCTTTTACCCATTTAAAAAATGGATTGTCTGTATTTTGTTATTGGTTTGTATATAATGCATGTATTTTAAATATGAGGCATTTGTTAGTAATATGTATTACAAATATTTTCCTTCGCTTGGGGTTTGCCCTTTTACTCTCTTATTGATGAGTTTTTAATTGGGGTGAAATAAAAACATATATTTATTATTTTAACCATTTTAAAGTGTACAATTCAGTGGCTTTAATTAGACTCACAATGTTTTACGAGCATCACCACCACCTAGTTCCAGAACTTTTAAATCACCCCAAGAGGAAACAACATACCCATTAAGCAGTTATTCCCCATTCCTTTCTCCATTCAAGCCCTGGCAAACGCTAATTGCCTTCTGTTTGTATAGACTTGCCTATTATAGATATTCCTTGTAAATGGAATAATACAATAGGCTTTTGTGCCTGGCTTCTTTCACTTAGCATAAAGTTTTTAACATTTATCTATGTCGTAGCATGCACCTACTTCATCCCTTTTTATGCAAGACTGTAGTAGAGAACCGCAAATGAAAACCACAAGATATTACATCACACACACTAGGAAGGCCATAAAAATAATAAAAAGAAAAATAACGAGTGTTGACGAGGATGTGGAGAAGCAGAGAAATTGGAGCTTGCAGGCACTGGTGGTAGGGATATACAGTGGTACCTTCCACTGTAGAAAATGGTGTGGCAGTTTCCCAATATTTCGTTGATTCGTTTGATGAGTAGAAGTTCTTAATTTTAATGAAGTCAAATTTATTGGTTATTTTACTTGATCAGTGCTTTCTATGTCCTGCTGGAAAAAAAACTTTGCCTATTTCAGGTTTATCTTTCAGAAGCTTGATTATTGTACCTTTGCATTTAATGATACTATCCACCTGGAATTTAGTTTTGTATGAAGTGTGAAGCAAGATTCATTTTTGATTCCCAAATGGACTTCCAATGACCAGCCACCAGGTTTAAAAAATACCATCTTTCTCTATTGTACTGCAATAGTGTCTTTGTCATAAATCAAGTAACTATATATTGAGGATCTGTTTCTGGACTCCATATTTTTTTTACTGAATTATTTGTCTATCCTTGTACCAGTACCTTCCACTATCTTAATTACTATAGATTTATCATAAATCTTAATATCTGGAAGGGTAAATCTTGTAGCTTAGTTTATCATCAAAATCGTCTTGAATATTCTTGGCCCCCTTTGTTTCCATTATAGAGTCAGCTTATCAATTGTGACAGAAAAGAAACCCACTGAGATGTTGCTTGGAGTTTCATTAAATCCATAGATCAATTTAGGGAGAATGACTTCTTTCCAATATTGAGCCTTCTACTCCTAATTTACTCCTGTATTTAATTAGGTCTTGTATCAGTTAGGGTCCAATGAGGAGACAGAAACCAGATTAGTAATTTGAACAGGGAAAATGTAACATAAAAATGTGTTAACTAGTCTAACTAGTAAAAAGGTGGATAACTACTTAAAAAGATAGAGGAGGACCCTAAGGGTATAAAAAGAGCAACTGCAGAAAGCAGAAAGGGATAGTAAGTAAGTGAAGGTACTTAGAAACTTAAAAGGGCCTCGGTTCTCACTGCTAAGGCTGCAAGAGTTCTTTGGAGAACATGCAGCTGCCATTACCAGTGATGAAAAAATAGGAGGATGTGGCCCACCATTGAATGATGGAGAAGGTTGCCCGAAGGCCTGAGCCAAAAAGCCCGTCTGCAGGATTTCTGATGTAGTGAGTAAAAGAGGTAGCAATGCACATCCTTACTCATTCCCAACCATGGAGAGAAATTTTCAATATTTCACCAGTACGTGAATGTTTTTGTTGGCTCTATTTTTTTTTTTGGTAGCTAGTCTTTATCAAAACTAGTCCTAGGTTGCTAAGATTAATCCATAAATGAGTATTGAATGTTTCACATGCTTTTTCTCATCTGTTGGATTATTCTATGCTTTTTTTGTCCTTTATTTAATAAATGTGAAAGTTACATTAATTTCTTTCAAATGTGAAACCAATTTTGTACTCTTAGGAGAAACCAGACTTTGTCATGATACAGAATCCTTGTTATTGCTGCATTTGATTCAATAATATTTTGTTTAGGATTTTTGCATTTGGATCCATGAACGAGACTGGCCTATGATTTTCTTTTCCTTGCAATTTCCTTGTCAGGCTTTGATATCTGGGTATTTGTATCAAGGCTATGCTGACTTAAAAAAATAAATAGAGAAGTGTTTCATTCTTTTTCTATTTCCTATTAGAGGTTGTGGAAGGTCAGCATTTTTTCTTTTTTAAAGGCCTCAAAGAATTCACAAGAGAAGATATCTGGGCCTGGAGATTAATTACAGATTCAATTTCTTTAATAGATACGGAAGTATTCAGATGTTTTTTCTTGTAACATTCAGTTTTTGCAAGGTGTGTTTTTCTAATTTGTATGCTTCATCTCAATTGTCAGATTCATTGGCATAAAATTGTTAATAATGTTCTGTTATTATCTTTTTCAACACCCATAAAATCTTCTTTGGCATTTATCCATTTTATTAGCCTTTTCAAAGAACAAATTTGGGGCTTTGTTGATGTTCTGTATTGTAAGTTTGCTTTCTATTTTTTTGATTTCTGCTTTTATGTTTATTATTTTCTTTCTTCTCTCTTTGAGTTTGATTTGTTGTACTTTCTCTAACTTCTTGAGATGGCTATTTCTATCACTGATTTCCATCCTCTCTTCTTTCCCAGTTTATCCATTTAAAACCATAAGTTTTTGTCTAACCAAAGTATCATCAGTTCAAAATATTTCCTGATTTCCTTTGTGATTTCTTATTAATTTCCAAGCAGATTTAAAAATAAAAAACGTGTTTAGTTATTTATCATTATTAATTTCTAGCATAATTGCATTGTGATCAGAATATATATTCTATGTATGTATGTATGTATGTAGATATTTATATATATATATTTTTGAGACAGGTCTTACTCTGTCACCCAGTCTGAAGTGCAGTGTGCAATTGTGGCTTACTGTATCCTTGAACTTCTGAGGTCGAGTAATCCTCTAGCCTCAGCCTCCCAAGTAGCTGGAACTACAGGCATGCACCTCCATATCCAGCTCAGAATATATATTCTGAATAATATCAACCCTTTCAATTTGTTTAAATTCACTTTAACAATTGCCTCAGTGTTTGATTAATTATGTAAATGTTCAATGTGTACCTGAAATATCTTTTTTGCTATAGTTGGGTACAGAGGATATTTATCTTCTGTTTCACTAATCCCCTACCCCTTTTTTAGCTGTGTCCAACCTACTATTAAACATTGTACTAAATTCTTAATTTCAGTTATTGTATTTTTGGGTTCTAGGATATACATTTGGTTCTTTTCTATATATTCCAGTTCTCTAGTAACATTTTTTAAATGTCAAATTCAGCAAGTCAAATTCATTAATTGTGCTACTTAGATCTTCTTTACTGCTACCACTTTTTGTCTGCTTGTTTTATTATTTACTTAGTGAGGTCGTTAAAATATTTAATAAATTATGGATTTGTCTACATTTCAATAAAGTTTTTGGCTTATATATTTAGAAAATATGTTAGTATGGGCATGCAAGTATAAAATTGTTGTTTTTTTCCTGGCAGATTAAACCTTCCACTGAAATTTCCCTCTTTGTGTCTGTTTATGCATCTTGTCTTCAAGTTTGTTTTCCCTGATATTAGTAGAGCTATGCCAGTTTTCTTTTGGCTATTGCTTTTCTCCTCATTTCACTTTCAACTTTCGGTGCCCTTATTTTGGAGTATATCTCATGTAAGCAGTATGTAACTGTTTTATTCTAATGTAGTCTGCCAAGCTAGATCTTTTAATTGGAATACTTAGTCTATTTACATTTAATGTAATTACTGGTATTTTTGATCTTATATCCACCATATCACTATTACTTTTTCCATTTGTTCCACTTGGGTATTTTTCCTTTTTTCTTTCATTAATTTGGACCAATCCATTAAAAAATTAAATTGGTATTTCTTCTATTAACCTGTTAGTTATATCTTTTTAGTAACTAACCTAGAAATAAAGACATGCCTTCTTTGTTTTTTGAGTCTGATATAAATCAGTATCTTTATTACTTGTAAGGATCTTTATTACTTGTAAATACTAAGGCCTATGAACACTATAAATTATTTTATTTTTCTCCTTCCTTTTGTGTTTTTAATTTTATTTATTTATTTAAATCTATGTATATTTAGAAACTCATAAGAAATTATAGCTGTGATGAATATACAAATGTTAACATTTTACTATTTATTATCTTACTTAATTTTAATCTTAACTCTTTGAGGTGGGAGGTATTTGCATAGAGGAAACCTTGTCTCAGAGAAATTATACTATTTTCCCAAAGTCACACAGTTGGTAAGCGCCAAGTGTAGAGTTTAAATCCAGGCCTACCTGGTTCAGAAGTAACCCTGACTATATGAATTGCTAAACACTTCTCACTCTCCCAAGACTTTTGTACCTTCTTTCTTTCTTTATTGACTTTTCAATCATTATGTGATACTCATAGAACGCTATGTTAATGTCTTAGCCCATTTGAGCTCTTATAACAAAACACCACAAACTGAGTGGCTTATAAACAACAGAAATTTATTTCGTACTGTTCTGGAGGCTGAGACGTCCAAGGTCAAACTGCCAGCAGATTTGGTGTCTGTTTCATAAATGGCACCTTCTAGATGCATCCTCACATGGTGGAGGGGAAGAACCCTGGTATCTGCAGCTCCTATAAGGGTACTAATTCCATTATGAGGGTTCTACTCTTATGACCTAATCAGTTCCCAAAGGCCCCACGAACTAGTGCCATCACGTTGGGGATTAGTTTTCAACAGAGGAATTTTTGGGAAGCACAGATATTCAAAGCAGTTAGATCAAGTGATTTACCTGAAAAAAAAAAATAAAGAAGAGAAACTGACCATTTATTTTTATTATCTCAAAAACAACATGTCATGCTTTTTATTTTGAGGTGGAAGAATTGTACAGATCAAAGTAGATTGGCATCTAAACGTGTTTCCCTCAAATGGCCCAGTGTGGAGAGGGAACATTAATTTGTTTAATGAACATTGACTAACTTCAATTATAAGGAGATACTTATAATCACAGCAATAACTATGATGTATGGAATACCTCCCATCCCCCATATGCCTAGCTATACCTTATCTATACCATGTACTGTATATACCTTATCTTCAATCAGGTGAACACCTCTGGGGAGTAGATATTATTATTTTCATTGTACAGATTTGGAAGCTGACACTCAGAAATAAAATAACTTGCCTTAGGAAGTTTCAGATTCAGAATTTGAACCCCTTTACAAACTGCCATAAGATTATTTTTTTCTTTTACATTGCTTAAGGTATCCAACCAGGAACATGGAAGGAATTTAATAAATGTTGTTTGCTTTTTCCAGATAAACAATAATATAGTGAACTTCTAGGAAAGAGTTGCAAAGTAATATAATGAGGCTTCTTTGTGTCTTGCCAGGAAATGTGAACAGCATCTCCAAATTGGCCCCTCGGAAAACCTCAAGTTCTGAGTTGCTATAGCTTCCAAGTGTCAGGTAAGGGTTGTGTCAGTCTCAATTGCAGGCTCTACTCTGCTATTTGCTCCAAATATTTTCTGGTTGCAAATGTTATTGATCTGACAGTTTATTTCCCGAGACACATTAGTTCCAAACTGCTGTGATATGAAAGCCTTATCCTAAGGAAATGGGCCTTGTGAATGGTTATCCCCTGGGAAGAGTATGCTGTGCTTATGGCTGGACTAATAGGATAAAGAAGTGGTAAATACAATTAGTGAGCTTGGTTGGTGATTTTCCAATAATGATGTTAGGGGTATATTATTGGTTTAGCTGTAATTGAGCTTAAGGTGATCTGGAAATGTCTAAACTGGTGTGAAAGTCATTCACAGCTTTGGCTCCGGTATGGATGTTCATGAACCAGGTGGCCTGATAATATCTGGATGTGCTGAAGCTGGGGGCTATGTTCCAGCATGGCCACTGCCACACTAACGTAGTGTTCTATGAGTATCACATAATGATTGAAAAGTCAATCATTATGTGTCTCTGAAATACTATTTGTTTTTGTTGTCACCAGTACTTCTTCACCATCTTCTATCCTCTCCTAAATCTCATCCCCATCATTATAATTTAGAGCTTACTACATATCGTTTAGCTCTCTTGTTCTCATGCAAGTATAAGTTATTTAATGCACATTAAAGTCATCTTTATTAGTCAGGATAATTAATGCTAGCTGCCACAAAAAAGACCTGAAATCTCAGTGGTAGAACAGCATGAAAGTTTAGTTTTTGCTCACATAAAGTCTGATGGATGTTGCAAGGGCTCTCCTCCATCTGGTGACTCAGGGATCCAGATTCCTTCCATCCTGTTTCACCTTGGGAGATAATTCTCTCTGGATTTCTTGTGTTCTTGTATGGTCCAGGTTTTCCCAGCTAAGGGTATTGACAAGTTATGTTCAGGGTGATTGAACAGCAAGCAGAAGACAGAGACCCTCTTCTTCCTTGAAGATATTCCAGATAATAACATCCCCTCCTCTTCCAGGAGGATATTTGCTTACATTCTAGGGTAATAAGCCTAGAGACTTCTTCCCCTATTTGCTTATTTTACAGGGTAAGAAGTCATCTGTCTCCATAAGGGAGGATGGGCAGTTCACCTCCAGCTTAACTGAAGCTCACAGGCTTCTAAGTTTAGCGTCCTGTGGTACAAGTGAACATTGTGTTGCCCAGGGAGATGGGGGCGCGGGGAGTTGGTGCTCTCACTGCCTTTTCTGTTGTAATTCATAAACGGCCTGTGTCCCTAACCTACGGATTGGTTGTCATCTTTAGTGTGTGTGTGTGTGTGTGTGTGTGTGTGTGTGTGTGTGGTGTAGGGGTGTGTGTATGTGGTATACATGTGTGCAGTGTGTGGTATATTTGTGTATGTGTGTGTTGTATGTGGCATGTGTGTATGTGGTGTGTGTGTGTGATGTTTGTATATGTTCAGTGTGTGACTTGCTCAGGCAGCTGGGAAATAGCAGAGAAAGGATTAGAACTCAGGACTGGCTCTGGGTCTTCTGACATGATACTACCTCTGGTAAGTGACATGTAAATGTGTGTGTGTATGGTGTGTATGTGTGTATGGTGTGTGTGGTGGATGAGATGTATGTGTGTTTGGTTTGTATGTGAGTATGTGTGATGTTTATGTATGGTATGTGTGGTGTATATGTATGTGGTGTGTGTGATGTGTGTTTGGTTTGTGTGTGTGTGTGTTTGATATGTTGTGTGTGGTGTGTGTGATGTGTATGTGTTTAGGGTGTGGGTTGTGGATGAGTGTGTGGGGTTTGTGTGTATGGATGATGTTTATGTATGTCTGGTATGATTGTGTGTGGTATGTGTTTGGTTTGTGTGTGTGTGGTTTGTGTATGTGTGATGTTTGCATATGTTTAGTGCATGGTGTGTGTGTATGTATGTGTGTATGCGATATGTGTGTGTATTGTGTATGATATGGATGTATGTTTGGTTTGTGTGTGTTTAGTGTGTGGTACGTATGTGTATGTCTGTGGTGTATGTGATATGAGTGTGTGTTTGGTTTGTGTGTGTGTGTGTGATGTTTATGTATGTTTTGTATGTGGTGTGTATGTATGTGGTATATGTGGTATGATGTGTGTGTGATGTTTGTGTATGTATGTTTGGTATGTGGTGTATATGTGTGCATAAACTTTAGCAGGCTAATTTGGTAGCTTGCACTAGGGTAAAATCTCAGGCCTTTCACAGTTTCAGACATGACAACAGCTTCCAGGTTTGCATGGCAGAGGAACAGAAGGTAGGAGAGACTCTGATCCTCAGGAACCCTGGATTCGAGGTGATGGATCCTTCCAGCTCGCATTCCCATTCACCAGAACACAGTCATGTGGCCCTGACCCAGCCACAAGGGAAGCTGGGAAATACAGAGGCATGCGGGTTTCTGTATCAATCATCCCCACCACATCACCTATACCTCCTCATGTCTTTTTAAGTAACTGTGCCCCTTTGTGAAAGAGGAGCAACTTAAGTCAAGGTAGCACAAATGTGGTTGATAATAGTAAGAATAAGAACTCTCCGTTGCGTGTTGTTTACCTTTCCACTGTAAATTAATAAACAAAAGCTGTATAAGTGCTTTGCTTGTGTGAACTCAGTCCTTACAATAACCCAGTGAGGATTGTTCTATTTTGTTTTGTTTTGTTTTGAGACTGGTTCTCATTCTGTCACCTAGGCTGGAGTGCAGTGGCGTGATCTCGGCTCACTGCAACCTCCAGCTCCTGGGGTCAAGTGATTCTCCTGCCTCAGCCTTCTGAGTAGCTGGGACTACAGGTGCATGCCACCACGCCCAGCTAATTTTTTTGCATTTTTAGTAGAGACGAGATTTCACCATATTGGCCAGACTAATCTCAAACTCCTGACCTCAGGTGATCTGCCTGCCTCCTGAAGTGCTGGGATTACAGGTGTGAGCCACCACGCCCAGCAAGGATTGTTCTTATTACATTCTTATCACCATTTTACAGAGGAGGGAGTGTCCAGAGAGGTCAAGTGACTTGCTTAGGCAGCTTGGAAGTGGCAGAGAAAGGATTAGAACTCAGGATTGGCTCTAGGTTTTCCGACGTTACATTACCTCTGGTAAGTAAGTGCCATGTAAATGTTAGATTTCAGAGTATGCAATCGTTGTCCAGTTTTACTGTTTTCTGACATATCACATTATATGCCTAGGGTGAGGGTGGAATATGGGGAAATGGGATTGGTGGGCAGTAGACTAGGTAGTTGGATGTGGCGAGGCGAAGGGCAGGGCATGCTATTTAGACCAGTAGTTCTCAACTCGGGGGTGAGGACATTTGGCAGTGTCTGGGGGCATTTTTGGTGACCACAGCTGGGAATGCGGGTGCTACTGACATTTAGTGGATAGAGACCGGGGTGCTGCTAAAATCCTACAATGAACAAGACAGTTGCCATCACAAAGAATTATCTATCCCCCAAAATATCAGTAGCCCTGAGGTTGAGAAATGCTGGTCAAGAAATACAGATTTACTCACTTAAGGACTGTTTACAAATGATTTTTCATCACAATGGCTCTTGGAAAGTTACACTCCTTTCCGGAGAATGATTCTTCTTTCTTTGAGTCAATAGAATGACACCCTCATCCCCCACCAAATAATACGACATAAGAAGTCATATTTTGAGAGTACAGTTTTAGGCAAAGACATGCTCACTGATGTACATGGAACAGTTTCTAGTCAGAGAATATTATTACAGGTGGAACACATTTGAAATGTATGCACGTTTAGATGAATCCAAATGTTTTGCTTTGTACACATGGGACAAATGAGAGACATGAAGAGGTCACATCTCCTGCAACTTATTTAGACAATTGGGTACATGTGCTGTTTCTTTCTTTCTTTCTTTTTTTTTTTTTGAGACAGAGTTTTGCTCTTGTTGCCCAGGCTAGAGTGCAATGACGCAATCTTGGCTCACCGCAACCTCTGCCTCCGAGGTTCAAGTGATTCTCCTGCCTCAGCCTCCCAAGTAGCTGGGATTACAGGCATGCACCACCACACCCAGCTAATGAGGTTTCTCTGTGTTGGTCAGGCTGGTCTCGAATTCCCAACCTCAGGTGATCCACCTGCCTTCGCCTCCCACAGTGCTGGGATTGCAGGTGTGAGCCACACATAACTTTTAATTTTTATATGCAGCTTAAGCATAGGATAAGCATGGACCCCCCAAAAGGTTGAAAAGTTTGTAAAGAAAACAGTGCAGAAATAAGAATCCACCTTTTAAAGAATGACTCCCTTGTGCCCTTTTCCATCAACCTCTACCCATTGTCAAGTCTTCTCTTTTTCCTTTGATGAGTACATAAACTCATCACATTACACTTTATGAGCAGACTGCATTTATTTACTCTCCAATTGTTATTACTTGTATAAACTCATTCTCACTGTTCAATGGATGCATTTTTCTATCTGTGAGGATTGTTTGAGTGTCTTGAGTTGGGAGGGAGTGCATCATAATTTCTTCCCTAAAAATGTTTTAAAAAGATATGTTTTCATTTAACAGCTTTTCACTTGGGCTCGTGAAAAGCCCACAGCTCGGCAAGCATATGGCAGGCTTTCATTTTCAGGAAGAATGAAAGTTGTCAAGTGAGGGAGAAGTGCACAGGATGAAGCCATGTGCCACCTCCTCCTCTGGTTCTGAGATGCCTCTGCTGTCACCAAGCAGAGCAATCTCTCCTTGTCCAGAGTTATTATTTCCTTTGATAATCCAAGTAGGGCAAGGCCAGCTTCTTCTCACTTCATGCTCTTACCCAACTCCATGAACATATATCCTTCCCCCTTTACAAGGGGCTGCGATTCCAGATTGCAAGACAGAATTTTTTTTTTTTTAATTTTAGGTTCTGGGGTACACGTGAGGATGTACAGGCTTGTTACGTAGGTAAACGTGTGCCATGGTGGTTTGCTGCAATATCAACCCATCACCTAGGTATTAAGCCTAGCATGCATTAGCTACTTTTCCTAATGTTCTCCCTCCCCCCACCTCACCCATAACAGGCCCCAGTGTGTGCAACAGAGAATTACAATACAATTTATGGGTAAAGAAAAGGCTGGTTATGGGTTAGCTAGTGGTGAGGGGATACACTTGAAAGTTTCCTCTTTGAGTTATTAGACCTCATTAAAATTCATACTCAGCTACTATGTGATTATCAATATAATTCTTCAACAATGAGTATACTGAGAATTTACAAATATAATATTATGGCAAATTCATTATTTAAGGGATGTCTATGTTGAATCATAAAATGCAAAAGATTTTTTAATAAGCCCGTTTAAGTTCACAAATAGTTTTTGAATGCCTAATTTGTGCTAGGCACTAGAAATCCATTGCATCTGAACAAGACACTGTTGCTACCTCTGAGAAGCCCATGGTTTAGTGAAGAATTCTTTACTTTAATTACAATGTAGAGTAAAAAATCCTTATATTAGAATAGGTTAAAGGGAAACACATCTGTTCTTAAATCTACCCTGATTTCTGCATTATATACTCATGTTTACCCACCTGATTCGTTCTGTAAATATTCCTTCCATGTTCCAGCTCTGGGTTTTGATCTTCTCCTTTTCCTATTTCCTTGGGATCTGTGAGTTCCTTAATAATTAAACAGGGGCTATATTAGTTAAGGCTTTTTTAGTTGCAAGTAACAGAAACCCAACTCAACCTTGCTCAAGCCACAAAAAGGGATATTTAGTGGCTTATACAAGTGAACTGTCAAAGGGAGTAGGGCTTGCTTCAGGCTCAGCTGGATCCAGCGGCTCAGATAATGACATCAGGACTCAATCTCTCTCTTTTCTTTTCTCTTTTATGTTTTCATTTGTTTTCTGTTTTAGCTTTTTCAACATGGCGACCCCATGCAGCTTTATTTTACATGGTCTTCACATCACCCAATTGTACAGATGAAGAAGTTCTCTGTACTGAAGGGTGTGGTTTTTGTTTTTTAAAGTTTACATTGACTAAATCACCTTGACTAAGGGAAGGAAAATATTTTGGCCAGATCTGGGTCACAGATTGTCATGGGCTGAATTGTGTCCCCTCAAAATGTGTATGTTGAAGTCTTAACCCCTAATACTTCAGAATGTGATTGTATTTGGAGATGGGGTTTTAAAGAGGTGATTAAGGCTAAAATGAAGTCATTAGAGTGGGCCCTAATCCATTATGACTGGTGTTGTTATAATAAGAGGTGATTAGAACAAAAACAGGTATAGAGGGAAAACCAAGTGAAGACACAAGAAGAAGGCGGTCGTCTGCAAGCCAAAGAGAGAGGCCTCAGAAGAAACCAACCGTGCTGACACCTTGATATGAAACTTCTAGCCTCCAGCACTATGAGAAAATACATTTCTTCACTTTGGGAGGCCGAAGTGGGTGGATCACTTGAGGCTAGGAGTTCTACAACAGCCTGGTCAACATGGTGAAACCCTGTCTCTATGAAAAATATGAAGATGAGTTAGGTGTGGTGGTGTATACCTGTAATCCCGGCTACTTGGGAGTCTGAGGCATAAGAATCACTTGAACCTGGAAGGTGGAAGTTATAGTGAGCTGAGATTGTGTCACCACACTCCAGCCTGGGTGACAGAGCAAGACTCTGTCTTAAAAAAAAAAAAAAAAAAATTTCAGCTGTTAAAGCCACTCAATCTGTGTTACCCTGTTATGGCAGCCTTAGCAATCTCATACACAGATCCAGCTCTAGAACTGAGGGTGGATTTATTTAGGTCCCACTTGAAGTAGCCTGTGAGTAGAAGGGGAGTGGTTCCCTAAAGGGAAACTGAGGGACTTTTATCATAAGGAAGAATAATGGGTGCTGGTAGAAAAAAAATGGCAGTGTCCATTGCTGGGTCATAATAATTATCTAACATCCATTATCTGTTGGGTCTTGAAAGTACCTTATACTTAATACAACAGCCCATGAGGTAGATACTTAATAGGTGTGAAAACTGAGGCACACGCAGATAAAGCGACTTACCCAACTTTGGGTGGTCAGCAAGTAGCAGAGCCAAGATTGACATCCACACGTGTCTGGCTCCAGAACCTCCTCTTTTTATTGCTATATCTTGAGAGCCAATGACGGCTAGTTTTGGATCCTATAGCTCTTTTATCCCCAAGACTGAAAAAGCTCTGGCATGAGGCATGGGAAGGATGTGTTTCATGTTAATTAAGGAAAATTCACAGTCTGCAGAATTCACAAGTTTGTTTTGGAGCTGTGTCTGATCTAAGCAAGCCCTTGACCGATTTGAGTTAATTAGCATTGCAGAACACGAAGTAATTACTGTTGTTCCTCAGAATTGCGGGTGGGGAGATACTCAGTGACTTGTAACCACGCCAGCCCTGACTCCTAAGTCGAAGGCTCAGAACTTCAAATCCTCAGCTAGGAGACAAGGTGGAGCAATTCATTAATTACTGTGCTTTTTTTCTCTCTTGTGTGTTTACTATGTTTTCTGTCACATGAATACCAAGGCAAGCCTCATAGCTTCCTGAATCAGTGGGCTGAAGTCTACAACTGAGTAGAGGACCTGTCCTGAATTTCATGAACAGGATCTCCAGTTTGAAGCATGTAAGCTTAGGAAACAAATTCAGAAAATATCAGACCCATACATGGTCATCATAACTTTTCCAAATGGGTCTGATATTTCTTTTGAAACCATCTCGTGGCTCTATCTGTAAATCCTGATTGTTTTTGGCAGGATTTGTTGGTTGCAAGACAGGGCAATCTATGTAGGCTCGTTCAAAAACAAAATTTAAGGGATTCTTGTTATTGAGTCCTTATCATCTGAGTCTTGTAGCTGTGAAGTTGTGCAGAGAAGCAAAAGTTGTTGGTTAGCAGTGGTGGCTCATGCCTGGAATCCTGTTACCAGAAACGGGTCTAGATCCAGACCCTAAGAGAGAGTTCTTGGATCTTGTGCAAGAAAGAATTGGGGGCGAGTCCACAGAGTAAAGCAAAAACAAGTTTACTAAGAAATAAAGAAATAAAAGAATGGCTTCTCCATAGACCGAGCAGCCCCAAGGGCTGCTGGTTAGCTATTTTTATGGTCGTAGGCTAAACAAGGAGTAGATTATTCATGAGTTTTCCAGGAAGGGGGCAGGGATTTCCTGGAATTGAGAGTTCCTATTCCTTTTAGACTATATAGGGTAACTTCTGGATGTTACCATGGCATTTGTAAGCTATCATGGTGCTGGTGGGAGTGTCTTTTAGCATGCTGATGTATTAGAATTAGTGTAATAAGTAGTGAAGATGACCATAGGTCATTTTTGTTACCGTCTTGGTTTTGGCCAGGTTACTTCTTTACTGCATCCTGTTTTATCACCAGGGTCTTTGTGACCTCTATCTTGTGATACCAGTCCTGCTGACCACCTAACTCATCCTGTAACCAAGACTGCCTAGCCTCCTGCGAATGCAGCCCACCAGGTCTCAGCCTCCTTTAGTTCAAATGCCTCTGACAATCCCAGTACTTTGAGAGGTGGAGGAGGGAGGATTGCTTGAGGCCAAGAGTTCCAGACAAGCCTGGGAAACACAGAATGACCCCATCTCTAAAAATAAAAAAGAAACATTAGCCAGGCATGCCGGTGTGTGCCTGTAGTTCCTGCTACTTGGGAGGCTGAGGATTACTTGAAGCCCAGAGTTTGAGGCTACAGTGAGCTCTGATCATGCCACTCCACTCCAGCCTGAGTGATGATGGAGCGAGACCCTTTCTTAAAAAAAAAAAAAAAACGTTGTTATAAAATGTTTTTCCATAATTACACAATTTGAACTATGAAAAATTTTAATAATTAAATGAGTTTCCCTACTTAATATTAGCATGAAGATTTTTCCTTTTTTTTTTTTTGAGACAGAGTTTCGCTCTTGATACCCAGGCTGGAGTGCAATGGCGCGATCTCGGCTCACCGCAACCTCCGCCTCCTGGGTTCAGGCAATTCTCCTGCCTCAGCCTCCTGAGTAGCTGGGATTACAGGCACGCACCACCGTGCCCAGCTAATTTTTTGTATTAGTAGAGACGGGGTTTCACCATGTTGACCGGGATGGTCTCGATCTCTTGACCTTGTGATCCACCCGCCTCGGCCTCCCAAAGTGCTGGGATTACAGGCTTGAGCCACCGTGCCTGGCCTGATTTTTCCTTTTTTTTCTTTCTTTTATTTTTATTTTACTTTAAGTTCTGGGGTACATGTGCAGAATGTGCAGGTTTGTTACATAGGTATACATGTGCCATGGTAGTTTGCTGCACCTATTGACCCATATTCTAAGTTCCCTTCTCTCATCCCCCACCCCCCGACATGCCCTGGTGTGTGATGTTCCCCTCCCTGTGTCCATGTCTTCTCATTGTTCAACTCCAACTTATGGGTGAGAATATGAGGTGTTCGGTTTTCTGTTTCTGTGTTACTTTGCTAGCATGAAGCCTTTTCTACCACATCAATTTCCTTGTGACTCCATCTCTCAAAGGCCCCCCAAATTTTGAATGCCTATCATATGTCCTTGCATGGATTCCTGTTTTTTTTTTTTTTTTTTTTTTTTTTACAACCAGTGAGTCCTGTCAAAGCGAATCAGTCTCTCACTGACTGTCTGACCCTGGTGCATGTACAATATAAGCCAACTGCAAATGTGTAATTGAAAATCTTGTCTAAGATGTAGGATTCCATGAAGCTGATGAAAGTGATGTTAAAACATGCTTAAAAAACAGACAAAATCACAGATGACCCCTGAGAATCCAGCAGCGTTGGAAGAGTCAATGCTGGTATTCAGCCTGAATCTGCAGGTTCAGCTGTGTAGGTTGTCGTGGTGACTGTTCTGAGAACTACTGGCAGTCATTTGTTAAGAAATAAAGCAACTTGGAGGACATCAGGACAATTCTCTGTTCTGAGAATTGTTCAGTGCCTGTATCAAACCAGTTACTCAATATTTTGAATACCATCTCAAGAAGGGTTAACAGTTGAAGCAAAAAAAAAATGACAAGGAAAACGACTCAGTGAACACTTCAAAAGAGAAATATTTAAATATCAAAAGATTCAAGAGAGCCTTAGGAAAAATTGGTAAAGCCCTTGAATATTTTTTAAAATGACCTTTTTGTTTTATGCTATGGAAGCCAAACCTGAAGTGAAGGATTTTGTCAGAAAAATTACAACCAAAAAAAAATTACTACTTAATTCATTTTCTGTTCTTTAAAGAATTCATGCACAGTTGAAATGGACACCTAGATTTTGTTATTTTGATAAGGCATAGTTTTATTTTTTTAAGCTCACATTTCCAATCAAGTCCCTTTCCTCTTCTACAATTTGCTATGAAAATTTGGGCTCAAGCCGGGCTCAGTGGCTCACGCCTGTAATCCCAGCACTTTGGGAGGCTGATGCAGGCGGATCACCTGAGGTCAGGAGTTCAAGACCAGCCTGACCAACATGGAGAAACCCCGTCTCTACTAAAAGTACAAAATTAGCCCAGCATGGTGGTGCATGCCTATAATCCCAGCTACTAGGGAGGCTGAGGCAGGAGAATTGCTTGAACCTCGGAGTTGGAGGTTGTGGTGAGCAGAGATCACGCCATTGCACTCCAGCCTGGGCTACAAGAGTGAAACTCCATCTCAAAAAAAGAAAACAACAACAAAAATAAAATAAAAACACAAACAAAAGTTTGGGCTCAGGATTAAGAATCATTTTATTTAAAACCTTTTCATTAAAATAAAAAACATTTTTTTTCTTCCATGGATCAGGTGTTCCATTTTAAAGAGTCGCTTTCAATGTCTTTCTTCCACCAGGGGCTGCAGAGTCTTCCCCTTCCACGTTTTGTCATGGTGGCTCCATTTCTCTGCCTCCCTCTTCACATCTATGCTCTCTGCTCACTCATGAGCCATAATGATGGCTGGCCCCTCCCTAGCCATAGGTTATTGGATCGGGGGTGGGCCATGACCCAAGAGCATTGATTCCATAGGCTGGCCAAGGACTAGACTTGATAAAAAGGGCATAAGACTGGACCAGATGGACTCATTCTTAGGACTCTCTAAAGAACGTGGTCAGAGTTAGCTAGATACCACAATGACCCTGATAGTAAAATGACACAACAATGCTCCTGTTGTTTTGGGTCAAGAGCAAGTTTCAGGAGTAAAACTGAGTAACCCAACAGAACCAAGATGTTGTTTGGGCCCCAGAGTTCTCACCTATTCCTCTTCTCCTGTCATATGCATTGGGTACTCTTCTCCTGGTGACAATACTACAAATTTTCTCCATCCATGTCATATGGTAGAACCGATCTTATCCTTAGATGAGGGTCATCATGTGACCCAGTCCTGGACAATCAGCTCACTACGTGCCCTTAGCCATAATGGTTAGTTATGAATTAGTATGAGCATGCTACCTAACTTAAGCCAGTAACAGTCAGATGGAGGACTTTTGTTTGAATTTGTTAGAGAAAGAGAACCCAGGAGGGTGTACCTCTGAAACTACTAGCAGTCATTTGTTAAGAAGAAATAAAGCAACTTGGAGGACATCAGGACCAAGAGGTAGAGAGAAAATAAATCCTATTGGATTCAACTATGCCTGAAACCAGCTACTGCCACAGACTTCCAGCCAATATTTCTCTCTTTGCCTAGGCTGGTTTGGATTGGGCTTTATGTTGCTTGTTATGGAAAGAGCCACAAGCAACACAACGTTGTTTATTTGATTATAATAATAATAACCCCTTTTAACCATTCCAAGATATGTTTTTAGTCATAATTCCCTCTGATTCTCTTAACAATACGGTGATGCAGACAGGGCAAGTGTTATCATCTTGATTACTGCCAGATGTAGGGAGCTACAGTGATGCTTTCTTAAGTACTTGGAAAACACAAGGAGTAAAGATTGCCACCTAAGGGTTAAAACGAAGTTAATATATTACGGATCAGAGCAGAGTAATGCAAAGTAACCTTTAAGAGACAGGATGGCTCCCAGGCTTGCAAGACTTGGCTGTCACACAATCGAATGTATTAACATATTTAAAGAGACTGTGTCCACCATGGAAGCCTAGAGGACAGAGTTGCAAAGGCAGCTTGTCCAATAGAGGATTCTCAGTCTTTCAATATCTCTTGTTCCAGTGGCCAGACTAGATCTAGAGACATGCTTTCAGCTACAAGACATATAAAAGCAGATTGGTAATAGTAGTCAATTAAAGGTGGCTGAAACTTCCTTGCCACACCTCCCATTGTGAGGCAGGGTCTCATTCCCTTCCCCTTGAATCTGGGCTTACTCTCTGACTTACTTTTAAAAAAGAAGGAAGCAGAAGCAATGCTGTATCATTTCCAAGGCTGAGCTGAAAAAGATTTGCAACTCCCACTTTTGCACACTTTGAAGACTTCCTTTTGAAATCCAACTGGCCATGCTGTGAGAAGTCTAAACTATGTAGAGTGAACTGTCAGCACCAATTGCCAGTCACATGAATGAGCTATTTTGGACATTCTGGCTCAACTGAACTTCCAGTTGACTCCCAGTCAATACCCTGTGGAACAGAATAACCACCCAGCTGAGCCTAGTCAACTCAAAGAATCATTAGAGATAATAAATGGTTTAAATCATTGAGTTTTTGGGTGACTTTAATAATGCAACAGATAACTGAGATAACAGTGGCTTAAACAACAAAGACATTTAATGGTCTACTTTAATTGGAAGTCTGGATGTTGGAAGTTTCAGGTTGGGTGTAGTTGATCAACAATGTCATCAATTGTCTGTACTCTTTCTTCTTTTCCATTCTGCAATCCTTAGCACATTGGCTTTTCATCCCCCTCATGGTGTCATGTCATGGTGGCAAGAAGGCTGCTGCATCTCCAGGTATCACATCCACATTTAAAGCAGAAAAAAGGGAAAGGGGTAGTGCCAGTGAGGTCTTCTCTTGCCTCTGTTCACTTCTTCAGGAAGCTGAATGTCTTTCTGGAAGTCCCTAGGAGAATTTGACAGTGTATCTCATTGGTCAGATGTGACCACCCTTGTTAGCACAGAAAGTGAGTCTATGTTTTTCTAATCTCTATAGTGTGAAGTAGCCATGGAAAATGGGATTAGCAAGGCCTTTTGGTAGCAACCAAAAGTCTCTAGTTTTGGTGTCAGCCCAAAATCCCTGCCATGAGATAAATGCAGACTGACTTGTGATAGTTATGATCCCATTTGAACTATCCTTTCCATAGAGGCTTGCTCCCAGCCATTTCAATCTAGTGCCACTAAACATTCAATGAATGCATCCATCACTCTTTGTCTCAATTTTGTTAATCAGAAATCCACATTATCATTTATTTCACCAGGTTGATCTTCTTACTAGGAGAAACAGTGCTGGTTGTGTGAACTTTCTGAGTCAGTCTATCTCTACAACAGTAATTTCTCTCTCTCCCTTCCCTTCTCTATCTCTCTTTTTAAGAGGTAAAGTCTCACTCTGTTGCCCAGGCTGGAGTGGAGGGGCACAATCATAGCTCACTGCAACCTTCTGGGCTCAAGCAATCTTCCTGCGTCAGCCTCCCAAGTAGCTGGGATACAGGTAGCACCACCATGCCCAGCTAATTGTTAAATTTTTGAAGAGATGAGGGTCTTGCTAGGCTGGAGGTATTGCCTAGACTGGTCTTGAACTCCTGGCCTCAAGAGATCCTCCCACCTCAGCCTCCCAAAGTGTTGGGATTATAGGCATGAGACACCACACCCAGCAATTTCTCTTTATAAATGAATAAATTGCCATCTGGTTTATACTTCAGTCTTAAGATATGGCTAATGTGAGTTTAATGCTGAGATACTACCACTCTCAGTGTGTTGAAAAAGTCAAGTCTTAATATTTGTAAGGGTCTGGTTAAAGTCATCTAATCTTCATGCTGTCATGTGAATCTCTTTGGGAGACAGCTTGCTGGTTCTTTCTTTTGGTGGAGACAATTGATGGCTGAGAGAAAGCACCTGAATTAGAGATGAGAGTCGAGCTGAATAGTCATTTGTCCTGCTCCCTGCCCTCTTGAATACACAGAAACCCTCATGACTTTAGGCTTTTGGAGATGTTTGACCTCATGTTCCAGATTTTATAATTCTATTCTGATTTTGAACAATCTGCCTGTTAACCTCAGAAGGTCAGTGTCATGACTAAGAACATCGTCAGCTTGGGCTTGTCTCCCAGCTCTACCCCACGTTGACGGTGTGATCTTGTGCAAATGTTTTCCCCTCTCTGAGCCTCAGTTTCCTCATCTGTAAAATGGAGACAGTATTCAGACCTCCACCTTGCAAAGCTGTCATCAGGATTGATAGCTTTGATGTATGCAATGAGCTTGGCAGAGTATCTGGCTGGAGCTAGTACTCACTAAGGAAAAGCTATTCTTGTTTTTACAGACCTTGTGTCTCAAACTGGAGGTCAGAAAACCTGGTCACCCAGAGTCACACTGTCCTCATCCTTAAAGGCCCTATTCCTACGTTCTGTAATTATTCAGTGAATGTCAATGGTGCACGTAACACCTCACTCCGCGTTGAAGGGGATAGAAGAGAAGAAATGTAAGACATGCTCCCTGGGCTCAGGGAAGGTATAACTTAGTTGGACAGACAATATATAAAAACATGAAATGGTTAAGTAACCATGCACAACATATCAAGATGATGGAGCAGCCAGGAGTACAGTGAAGGCTGCTTCAGCACCATTTGTTCTGTCCTCTTGTAGTGAAATTAGCAGTGGACTTGAAGTCAGACAGCCTTCCCTGGACACTCCACACCCCAGGCTGGGTTAGAGACCATCCACTGCCCCTGGCTATTCCCTTTTGTACTGCTTACCATGCTTAAATGTAATGGCCTGTTTACTGTCAGTCTCCCCTATTAAATTGGCAGCAATGGCAGGCAGGCACTCATTCACTGAGGAAATATTTATTGGGCACCTGCTGTGTGCCAAATGCTGTTCTAGGCAATGAGAACAACACAGTCATAGCCTATATCCTTGGAAAAATCACAGTCTAAGCTTATAGAAAGAAAGTAAACAGGGAAAGACATAGATATATACAATGTCAGGTGGCCCTAAGTCCTGGGAAGAAACATAAATCAGGGTAACGAATGTTATAGACATGGAGATGCATTACCCGAGGCCCTCCAAGAGAGGTCTTCCTGTCCAGCTGCAGGTAGTGTCATCAGCAGGCTGCCCCGACCTGTATTCTCCTTCAGGGTCTGCCTCAGCTGCAGAGAGCCACCTTGCTCAAGCTCATGTCTGTCCCAGGGCCATCTACATCCAGTGACTTAAGTGAGGTGGGAATATAAAAGCACAGCCATTTCAACCTGACTCAGGACATTGATGGACAGCATTCTCTGCAGAGCTCTTTGTCAGGGTGGATGAGGCTTTGTGGAGCCTAAAATGGTGTATCTCCCCCTCTGTCCAATTCTGCTTCTTCCCCTTTTGCGTTTACAGGGTCTGATCCCTAGAGAACCTCTTAGACCCCACACTCCATCTCTGTTTGCTTCAAGAGAACCTGATCTGTGAGAAGGCATTGGAGCGTGATTACATGGCACCTGTGGGGAGGCTTGGCATCTTGGATGAGATAGCCAGGGAAGGGCACTTTGAGAAGGTGAGTTTAAGCAGGAGAGGAGGGAGTCAGCTGTGCTAAGTTATGGAGGAACTGTGTTCCAGGCACAAGGTACAGCAAGTCCCAAAGCCCTGAGATAGGAATGTACTTGGCACATGTGAGCATTACCAGCAAGGCAGCCTGGTGGGCTTAAGCCCAGGGATGTAAGCCGACTGTTAGAATGCACATTGAAAGGCAGCCAGAAGTTCACACGTGCAGGGGCATCTCCACCTTATATCCCTAGTGTACATGGTAGATGCTCAATAAGTGTCTGCTGAACCTAACTGGGTTCTCATTCCAGTTCCTTTCTTCTCTCTGTGTGTGACCTTGGACAGGTGGTTACTTAATCTTTCAGTGCCTCAGTTTCCCCACCTGTAGTCAGCAGCACAGGTGGAACTCCTGAGTTCTGATTTGGAGCTCTTGCTGCCATGTTATTTTCTCTTCTTGCAAAGTCTCTTCCCTCTCCCTCCAGGGATTTGGAGCACACCTGGTCCCACCCCCAGACTCTCAGCGGATGGTTCCCACTAGAAAGGTGGATGATTTTAGCAGCTCAGCCCCACATCCTGGAGCCCCTGAGCTGCGAAGCAGCTGCATCAGGGCAGTGGGTGGGGGAGGTGGCAGAGCTGGGAGGGAAAGTTAGATTTTTCTCCTCTGATAATAAATAAACCCAATTAAGGTGTCCCCACACTCATGGGTAGGGTGCTCCATTGGTGGGCCTTATTGCTTAGATAAAAACTGCAATATCTGAAAATTGTCTCAGGCACCTAAGAACTCCCATTTTATGACTTGCACGTGCCTGGAATAAATTGCTTTAGCTGCCTTGTTATATATAATTCAGATCCTTATGGATGCGGGTGGGATGCGTAACACTCCTGTAATGATTTATTCATTGGCGGAGGGGAAGCAGAGTGCACCCACTGGGTTCTTCCCAGCCTGTCTGACAGCTCACAAGGTTGGTGTTGCAGGCATATGCTGGATTAGCCTTGAGAAGGAGGAGCCAGTCTGGGCTCTTTAGCTTTCCTGAAACACAGTCCTGGCTGGGTAAGGGCCACTTTGTCGGTACAAGCCTTTCTCTAAGGCAACCACTAGCTGAGTGAGGGGCTTTGCAAGTATGATTTGAAGCTTCCTCCTTGCCAGCTTGGATACTTGTATTTCCATTTTACTGATGAGGAAATAAGGATCAGAGAAGTTACGTGACTTGCCCAAGGTCACCCAGCCAGCCAAGCAGTAATGGGATTTTCATATCAGATGAATTGGCCTTCACTTGCCCATTTGCACCTGAGCCAGGTGCTCAACACACACAAACTCACTTCCTCTTTGGTACCAGGCAGGGAAGTACAGATGATTTATTTCTCATTTTCTAGACAATGTAATGAAAATCAGAGAGGTGAAGGAGCTGCCCAGGTTCACCCCTCTAGAAATAGAATGCCTGGGATTTTAACTGAGGCAGGTCAACATTCATTCATTCATTCACTCACTCACTCATTCATTCATTCCTGTATTCATTAATTAATTCATTCAACCTCTCCATGCCTCAGTTTCCTCCTTTGTCAACTGGAGATAATATTAGTACCTACCTTGTGGGATTGTTGTGAGGATTAAATGAGGGGTTAAAAAATTAATTAATACAAATAAAGTGCATAGAATCAAGGTCTGGTCCCAGAAAAGTACACAATAGATTTTTAGCTACAATAATAATTATTTTATCCTTCACTTATTCATTCTTTTATTCCACAGATATTTTTAGGTAGCCTACTATGTGTTGGGTACTTTCTTATGGGTATTGCACATGAGCTCATTTTTATTCTCACTACTGCCTTCATCTTGTAAATGAGGAAACAGCTCCTAGACATGAAATAAATTGAGGGTATTCCTCTGATTAGGAGGTGAGTGAGTTACATTTTCCAAAGTAGATGAACATTCATACATTTATTCACTTGTTCATTTGATATATTTTTATTAAAATATGTGTGCTATAGGTGCTTCACTCATTTTTGTTGATTAAACACATGAATGAACACACTGGGGGACAAGGCTGGTTCCCATTCTCAAAGCACTTATGATTTCTTGCATGGGTTAAGAATGAGTAGACAGGAAATGATCACACTTCATGAATTCTACAATGCACTTTTTTTTTTTCATTTATTAACCTCTCTGAAATTGGGATGCATTTTGCAGTTGAAGGTGTTGTAAGATCACTGTAGGCTAGTAGTGGTCAGGATGAGGTTGGCCTTTCAGTGAAGCTATCTTTTAAGAATTCTTGTGGCTGGGCACGGTGGCTCACACCTGTAATCTCAGCACTGTGGGAGGCCAAGGCAAGCAGATCACTTGAGGTGAGGAGTTCGAGACCAGCCTGGCCAACATGAAATCCTGACTCTACTAAAAATATAAAAATTAGCCTGGCATGGTGGTGGGTGCCTATAATCCCAGCTACCCAGGAGGCGGAGGCAGGAGAATCGCTTGAACGTGGGAGGTGGAGGTTGCAGTGAGCCAAGATTGCACCACTGCACTCCAGCCTGGGCAACAGAGTGTTTCCGTCTAAAAAAAAAAAATGAATTCTTGTATCTTCAAGTGTTTTTTTGAGACTGTCTTGCTTGGATGCCCAGGCTAGCATGCAGTGGTGCAGTCATAGCTCACTGCAGCCCCAGTCTTCCAGTCTCAAGTGATTCTCCTGTCTCAGCCTCCTGAGTGGCTAGGACTATGTGCACATGCTACCCTGCCTGAGTAGTTTTTTTTTGAAACAGAACCTTGCTCTGTCACCAAGCTGGAGTACAGTGGGCATGATCTTGGCTCACTGCAACCTCCGCCTCCTGGGTTCAAGCGATTCTCCTGCCTCAGCCTCCTTAGTAGTGGGGACTACAGGCATATGCCACTATGCCCAGCTAACTTTTTTATTTTTAGTAGAGACGGGGTTTCACCATGTTGGCCAGGATGGTCTCAATCTCTTGACCTCGTGATCCACCCACCTTGGCCTTCCAAAGTGCTGAGATTATAGGCATGAGCCACCGCACCTGGCCTCTTTAATGTTCTTAATGGCACAGTGGAGAATGTCTTGTAAGAAAACGTGGACATGGGCAACCATGATTTTAAAAATCATTTAGAAGATACAGACTTTGTACTGAAAATAATTGGAATATCTCAGTTAATGTATTTTACTTGTATTTTCTTTTTTTTAAAAAAAGTATGTGCAGAGTGATATGTGATAAAAATTGATGTTTAAATAAATCTAAAAGTGCTTTTTAACTAATACAAACAATTCTAAGTGATAAGAAAGCATTGTGACTCCTAGGTATACCCAAGAGACTTGAAGGCATATGTCTGCCCAAAACACATGTACATGAATGTTTATAACAATAGCAAAAAAATGTGTGAACAAACCAAATATCCATCAACTGATGAATGGATAAGCAAAATGTGATCTGTCCATACGGCAGAATATTATTTGACCACAAAAGGTTGTGAAGTATGCATACATGCTACAACATGGATAAACCTTGAAAATGTTATGCTAAGTGAAAGTGCCAATCATAGCCAGTCGCGGTGGCTCACGCCTGTAATCCCAGCACTTTGGGAGGCCGAGGCAGGTGGATCACCTGAGGTCGGGTCGGGAGTTCGAGACCAGCCTGATCAACATGGAGAAACCTTGTCTCTACTAAAAATACAAGGTTAGCCAGGAGTGGTGGTGCATGCCTGTAATCCCAGCTACTTAGAAGGCTGAGGCAGAATTGCTTGAACCCAGGAGGCAGAGGTTGTGGTGAGCCGAGATGGCACCATTGCACCTCTCCAGCCTGGGCAACAAGAGCAAAACTCCATCTCAAAAAAAAAAAAAAAAAAAAAAGTACCAATTATAATACTGAAAAACACAATCCCAAACACCCTAATCTCGAATACTGAAATCCTTAAAGATCAAAATTTCTGGCCAGTCGCTGTGGCTCATGCCTTTAAGTGCTGATGCCTTTAATCAGCACTTTGGGAAGCCGAGGTGGGCAAATCATGAGATCAGGAGTTTGAGACCAGCCTGACCAACATGGTGAAATCCCATCTCTACTAAAAATAAAAAAATTAGCTGGACGTGGTGGTGTGCACCTGTAATCCCACCTACTCAGGAGGCTGAGGTGGGAGAATTGCTTGAACCCAGGAGGTGTTTGCCACTGCACTCCAGCCTAGGTGATAGAGCGAGACTCCGTCTCAAAAAAGAAAAAAAATCAAAATTTCTAAAGATCAAAATCCCTAAAGTTTAAAATCCCCAAAATCACAATTAGTGCATTTTTGGTTGCTTGCAGAATAGTTGCATCTTGTTAGGTGGAACTATAACCTTGTTATTGTCTTTTTTAAAAAAATTAAGTATGTTTTAAGGTGATTCGGATGGGTACCAAGTTGTGTATGGGTGCCAAGTTGTGTATGGGTACCAAGTTGTGTATGGGTGCCAAGTTGTGTATGGGTACCAAGTTGTGTATGGGTGCCAAGTTGTGTATGGGTACCAAGTTGTGTATGGGTACCAAGTTGTGTATGGGTGCCAAGTTGTGTATGGGTGCCAAGTTGACAAAGGTGGGCTTAATTTGGTCAAGTTTAACCTAGCCAAGCATTATTTTGGGTGTGTCAGTGAGGATGTTTCCAGAAGAGATTAATGTGTGAGTCTGAGTGGACTGGGGGGTGATGATCTGCACTCAGTGATGGCGGACACCATTCAGTTGGCTGAGGGTCTGGAGAGAACAAATTAAAAAAGGTGAATTGATCTCTCTCTTCTGAGAGACGGGACAGACTCTTCTTCTGCTGTTTTTGATTGATCTGATCACTAGACTTAGGTTGCCCGTCATAGTATTTCAGATGACCACGAGTTATATAAAGAAATAGCTGCTCATAACATTTATACTGGTGTGACTGTCACTAGCATACTTGAGTGTTTATGCTTACAAAAATACATGTTATTATTGCTTATTTTATTGTATTGTGTGGCCACTGTTGGTGAGAGTGTAAGTTAGTTCAACCATTGTGGAAGACAGTGTGGTGATTCCTCAAGGATCTAGAACTAGAAATACCATTTGACCCAGCAATCCCATTACTGAGTATGTACCCAAAGGATTAGAAATCATTCTACTATAAAGCCACATGCATGTGTATGTTTACTGCAGCACTGTTCACAATAGCAAAGACTTGGAACCAACCCAAATGCCCATCAATGATAGACTGGATAAAGAAAATGTGGCATAATATACTCCATGCAATACTATGCAGCCATAAAAAAGGATGAGTTCATGTCCTTTGCATGGACATGGATGAAGCTGGAAACCATCATTCTCAGCAAACTAAGACAGAAACAGAAAACCAAACACCGTATGTTCTCACTCATAAGTGGGAGTTGAACAATGATACATGGACACAGGGAGGGGAACATCACACACCAGGGCCTGTCGGGGGGAGGGGGGTGGGAAGCTAGGGGAAGGATAGTATTAGGAGAAATACCTAATGTAGATGACAGGTTGATGTGTGCAGCAAACCACCATGGCACATGTACAACTATGTAACAAATCTGTACGTTCTGCACATGTATCCCAGAACTTAAAGTATAATAAAAAAACTGTACCCCATAAATATATGCAATTATGTGTCAATTTGAAACAAAATTTTACAAATAAAATAATTAAAAATTTTTAAAAAGCAACAAAACAATACCACAAAAGAATACTCCGGCCCAAAATCAATGGTGCCAAGGTTGAGAAACTGAGTTAGTGGCTCTCAACCGTATCAGAACCAGCATCTCCTTGTTATAACCTCCTTCACTTTCCTGAAATAAAATCAATGGGAAATGCACACACACATATATATATATATATATATATATATATATATATATATATGTGTGTGTGTGTGTGTGTATATATATATGTGTGTGTATATATATATGTATATATATATGTATATATATATGTAAAGCATTGTATCAATCTTTTTTAGGGTTACACACAATAATGATAGTGGCTTAGATTTCATGAAACACAATATAATGTAACGTGGTCAATGTTATATTGGGGTAAAGATGGGGCTGGGGAGGCATCCAGGCCTGTCTGGGGGAGCAGGGAAGCCGTCATGGAGGTGGTGGTGGTAGGACAATGTCAAAGCTGAAGCTGCGGGGATAACAAAGAGTGAGAGTGAAAACACAAGTGATCCAGGCAGAGGCTGCGCATGTGCAAAGGCTGGGAGGTGGGAATCTGTTCTTTAAGAAGATGGGCTTTTCCCAATACAGATGCCTGGCTTTACCCTGGGGACTTTGAGGGATGTAAAGATGAGTGAGGCTGAGATCTAGCAGTGAAAATAAATAATCTGTGCCCATTCTCCCAGGTTGGCATCTACAAATAACCCATCAGGTATGTTCAAAGGGAGGAATGAGAGAAGCAGGATGGAGAGTCACTCTTGGATGAGGTTTTAAAAAGCAGGAGAGTCGTGACAATTTTTGCACTGCTAGTGGGATAATGAACAGCACAACCATTCTGGAGGGCAATTAATTTGGCAAAGGGCTAACCTTTTCACCCAGCCTTTCCACAACCATGCCTTCGTCCTAAGGAAATGCTTACAGCAATTCCCAGCTGTCTATTCAGCACACCTGTGCAACAAATGGCAAATCGTGGAATCAGTCTGGATACATGATAAGGGGCTTGTGGGTTCTAGACACCATGGTACCATCACCAAAGGGTCAAGTGTGTTGGGTGAGGGCAGACCTGGATGTCAGGTAAACCTGACTTTAGGCAAACCTTATGCAAGTCTCAGTTTCCCCATGTGTAAGATGGAGATGACCATAATGAAACTTATCTCATAGGGCTGAGGTAGGGATGACATGAACAAAGACACAAGAAGCACTTAGAACAATGTGTAGTGCATCAATAGTAGCCTTATTGATTATTATTTCTTATGGAGCTAATAACATGCTTGGGGGTTATTAAATGATAGTGAAAGATATTCAAGACCTGTCATGAAGTGAAAAAAAGGTAGTTGAGAAGGGACCCCATTTTCATGGGTGTAGATATAGATATAATCTATTTTTTATCTCGGTGCTTTTAAAACATTTCCTAAAGTTTTGAAGGGAACAAGAACACACTGTGTAATCAGGGTGGGAGTACTTTATGCTTTGTTTTTCTAAATAGATACTTTGAAGACATGTGTCTCACTGCAAGAGCACAGAGCATCTCCCAGCTCCATCTTCCATTGGCCAAGGAGACACTTTCTGAGGGTTCCCTGAGCAGCAGGGCTCCATCCTACGGTTTTGATGTGAGTTGAAACTCAGTGCAGGCTGCGTGATCTAAAAATAGGTAGAAAAACTTGAGTCCGTGGCTGTCCCAGTTTTCCCAGTTCTGACGAGGCACTTCAGTTAATAGAGATCAGAAGTTTTAAACCAGGCTGGGCGCAGTGGCTCACACCTGTAATCCCAGCACTTTGGAAGGCCGAGGTGGGTGGATCACCTGAGGTCAGGAGTTCTAGACCAGCCTGGCCAACATGGTAAGAGCCGGTCTCTACTAAAATTATAAAAATTAGCTGGGCATGATGGTGGGTACCTGTAATCCCAGCTACTCGGGAGGCAGGAGAATCTCTTGAACTCAGGAGGCAGAGGTTGCAGTGAGCCGAGATTGTGCCACAGCACTCCAGCCTGGGTGACAGTGGAAGACTATGTCTCAAAGACAAAATAAAATAAAAAGTTTGAAACCAGGCAGTGCTCCTGACAGCTCCCTGGGATGAAGTGGAAAGAGTGGAGCGCCCCCTCCAACCCTCTCCACCCACACCCTGCCCACAGCCAAGGCCCAGGCCTTCACAGGGCAGCTGACTGAGGTGGCGGGGGTGGGGGAGCTGGACCTCCTGCCAGTGATTTCCTTTACTCCTGGAAAATCCTGTCTCTTGGAGCTGCTTCTGCCTCAGGGTCGGCCCTGGTTTGTGTTAACAGCCTCGACTATGAGAGGAAGCACCCTGCTCATAAGCAAGGGGACAGAGCTGTCACTGGCCCCAGGAGGCCAATTTCTTTTCTGAGCTGCTCAGAGAGGAACCAGGGCTCAGACCTGTTGAGTTCATTCCGTTTTCTCTGTTTCCACTGCTGCTAACCTGGCCCATTCTATCTCCATTTTTTTTTTCTTTTTGAATGTTTTTCTCCTTTTAAAATGAGGTGTAACACTACCATAAATCGCAGCTGGATGGGTTTTACATAAGGACACACTCATAGGACACCACATAGATCAAGAGATAGAGCATTTCTCAGACTGCAGCAGCAACATCACCAAAGAGTGCACCGTCACCCTCTCAGTCAGCGTCACCCCAAAGGTAACCCCTCCCTGGCCTCCATCACCATGGGTTCATTCGGCCCATTTAGAACTTTCCATAAATGGAATCGAATAGAATGTCATGTTTTGTGTCTGACTTCTCTGCATTATGTCTGGGAGATTCTTTCACATTCTTGGGGATAGCTGTAGCTCTTTTTTCATTGCTGTGTAGCATTCCACTGTATGAATGGACTGCAATTTTTAAATACATTTTATGTTGATGGGCATGGGGATTGTTTCTGCTTTGTGGATGGTATGAATAAGGCTGCTATAGACATTTCTGTATGTGCCTTTTGATGGATATAAGCCTTTGTTACTACTACTGTAATTTCTTGCCTGGGCAACTGCAATGGTGTTTTCCCTAATATCCTTTCCTCCTTTAATCTACTTTGTGCATAGCTTTCAAAGTAATTTTTTTTTTGAGATGGAGTCTTGCTCTGTCGCCCAGGCTGGAGTGCGGTGGTGCAATCTCAGCTCACTGCAATCTCTACCTCCAGGGTTCAAGCAATTCTCCTGCCTCAGCCTCCTGAGTAGCTGAGATTACAGGTATGTGCCACGATGCACGGCTGCTTTTGTTGTATTTGTAGTAGAGATGGGGTTTCACCATGTTAGCCAGGATGGTCTTGATCTCCTGATCTCGTGATCCACCTGCCTCAGCGTCCCAAAGTTTTGGGATTATAGGCGTGAGCCACTGTGCCCGGCTGATTTTTTTTTTTTTTTTAAAGACAGGATCTTACTCTTTCACTCAGGCTGAAGTGCAGTGGTGCAATCGTAGCTCACTGTAACCTTGAACTCCTGGGCTCAAGTGATCCTCCCACATCAGCCTCCTGAGTAGCTGCGATTACAGGTGTGAGCCATTGTACCCAGCCCAGAGTGATCTTAAATAAAATTGTGTGACTTAGTTGCTTAAGCCTCTAAAGGCTTTCTATTGCACTTAGGACAAACTCCAAACTCTTTACCCTACCCGAAATAATCCTGCATACTCTGGCCTCTGCCTGCCATTCTTGGATTTTTCGAACCTCTCTCTCCTTCACCATGCCTCAGCCATCCTGGCTCTCTTTCTGGTCCTTTGGATATGCTATGCCTATTCCCTGCATGGATCTTGGCACTAGCTGCTCCATCTTCCTGGAATTCCCTTCCGTAAACCTTCTTATGTCTTATCTTTAGCAAATTCTTCCCTGAGCAGCCCACCAGAAAGAGCCCTCAGTTCCTTCATTCTTGGTAGCATTTCTACTCTCGAATACTCCTGTCTTCCCTGCCCTATGAGAGCAGGGCACTTGTTCAACTTACTCACATCAATGACCTCAGTGATTAGTCTGTGATCTGGCTTCTGAATGTTTGTTCATTGGCTGAATGAAGACATTAGCCATAGCGTATTCATCTGTTTTCACACTGCTATAAGGAAATACCTGAGACTGAGTAATTTATAAAGGAAAGAGGCTTAATTGACTCAAAGTTCCACATGACTGGGGAGGCCTCAGGAAACTTAGAATCATGGCAAAAGGAGAAGCAGGCACCTTCTTCACAAGACGGCAGGAGACAGAGTGAGCACGGGGGACATGCCAAACACTTATATAACCGTCAGCTCTCGTGAGAACTCCTTCATTATCATGAGAACAGTGTGGGAGAAACGGCCTCCATGATTCAGTTACCTCTCTCCCTCAACACAGGGGGATTACAATTTGAGATGAGATTTGGATGAGGACACAGAGCCAGATCAAATCACATAGGTATCCAGATCCTTTTTCTTTTTCTTTTCTTTTTTTTTTTAAAAGGAAGTAGTGTGGCCTAGTATAGATGACCTTGGAGATCAGTAATTCATCTGCCTGAGTGTGAGGCAACTCTCCACCTCTTAATAGCTGTTTGATCATAATCCCACCTCCTCATGCCTAACTTTCCCCATTTGTACAATGGGGATCACAGATTGTTGCAGGCATCTCAGACCTACTTTTGCTGTTTATAGAATAGCTATTTTGCAGGGCAGCTGTACTATCCCTATTTTACAGACATATAGGAAGAAAACATTGATTGAATGAAGATTCAGAGACTGCTCGGATCACGCAGGTAACACGTGGCAGTGCCAGGACTTGAACCCAGGTCTGGCTGACCCCAGAGCCCATGCAGACTCCAGTGGGAAGCACTCAATATGCAAATGAATTGAGGTTCTTGCTCTGATCAGGTTGGGTGGCCTGTTGAGTGTTTATATAATAAAAGAATTACACTACCGTGTCCGTAGCTCTTGAAGGTTTATACAACAGTTCCACTGGGTTAACTCACTTGACTCTCCCAGGATACCTGGAAAATGGGCAGGGCCAATAGAGACTCCTTTTTTTTTTTTAATATTTATTAATTTATGAGACAGAGTTTCTGTCACCCAGGCTGGAGTGCAGTGGCATGATCTTGGCTCACTACAACCTCTGCCTTCCAGGTTCAAGCAATTCTCCTGCCTCAGCCTCCCACATTGCTGGGATTATAGGCACCCTCCACCATGCCTGGCAAATTTTTGTATTTTTAGTAGAGATGGGGTTTCACCATGTTGGCACCATGTTGGCCAGGCTGGTCTTGAACTCCTGACCTCAAGTGATCTGTCCTCCTTGGCCTCCCAAAGTGCTGGGATTATAGGCGTGGGCCACCGTGCCTGGCTGGGACTCCTTTGTTTTGCAGGTGAGAGATCTGGGGATTCACAACTTGCCCTGCATCACACTTTGGCCCCCAGACCCACTGCTATTCCTGCTGCCAATAACTCCCGACACTCTGGCCATGCTGTACAGTGGTTTCAGCATTTCCACACGTATTGTCTTGTAGCTCCCTGTAGTTTAGGGTTTAGCATACCACCTTTGCTGTTTTTTAAAATCTTCTCTCTTAAAAAAAACAAAACCGAAAACCAAAAAATGTCAGCCAATCCTAAGCAATATTATCAGTGAACTCATAGTCTGATATTCTTTCAACAAGTATTTGTTGAGCACATAGTATACACCTGACACTGTTTTAGGTTCTGGGAGTACGTCGGTACACCAAAAGAGAAAACCCCTGATCGTAGAGCGAGGGGAGACACACAATAAATGAATTAATAAATGTATACACTATCAGGTGGTGATAGGTGACATAAGGTAAAATAGAGCAGGTGAAGGTGACAGGGCCCAGTAGTGTAATACAATAACTTTACACATAAATTTCAGAATAAAAATGGCCGTTCAGGTACCATCTGGATTTGTCTTATATCACCAGGATTACGTAAAATACATCATGCTGTTTGGAAAATCTTCGAGCAGCCCCAGGAAGGTGGGTCACGTGGGATCGCCCTTTGTTTTTACTGAGCAGGAAACGAGTTCTGAGAAGTGTCGTGATTTTCCTAAGTTCACATAGCCAAAAAGTGCTAGACTTGCGCCCTCTGATTCTGTCTCCTGCCTCTGTCATTTTCTAAATTGGATACAAATTCTGCCCTGAAAGAGTCTGAAGTTACAATTGACCTAGTTTCCCCATGGAGCGGGACTGCCCGTCCACATCCCACCTGGTGCTTAGCTTCACCGGTGTGGGCTGGTGGCGTCTCCCAGCATCCCCAGACCGGAGGACAGGTTACAATTGATCGCCCTGTTGCCTTTGCTCCCCTGACCAGGCTGAGCCACTGCCAGAGATAAACTTGCTGATATTTCAGGGTGGAGATAGCATCTCTCCAGCCATCCTCCTTAATAAGCTTCCAGTCATTGGAGATGGTGATAACCTTATCTCCTTTTACAGATGTTCCTACCTGCCTCCCAGACCCTCATGCAGTTGAGTTCCCCAGGGGCTAGAATAGGTTCCCAACCACCTATTCAGGGTGAAAAACAAAACGGGACTCTCTACTTAGAGAATGGGCATTGGCAACCTGGTGTTTCTTTGAAGAATGAGTGCCCCATTCAAAGATGTTGTCTTATTTGGCCTCAAAATATCTTCCTCTCTATGAGGTATCCAGGGTTTATCTATTTCACTTGGGAAATATGAAGCTCAGAGAGGTCAAGTGAACTGCCTGAGGTTGCACAGCATAGGTGAAGAATGGCCTTAAGATAGGCAGGGCCGGGTGCGGTGGCTCATGCCTGTAATCTCAGCACTTTGGGAGGCCAACACAGGTGGATCACCAGAGGTCAGAAGTTCAAGACCAGCCTGGCCAACATGGTGAAACCCTGTATCTACTAAAAAATGCAAAAATTAGCCGGGTGTGGTGGCAGGTACCTGTAATCCCAGCTACTTGGGAGGCTGAGGCAGGGACAATTGCTTGAACCTGGGAGGCAGAGGTTGCAGTGAGCCGAGATTGTGCCACTGCACTCCAGCCTGGGTGACAGAGCGAGACTCCATCTAAAAAAAAAAAAGAAATAAGATAGGCAGGATAACCTCAGTGCTGTTATGAAGACAAAATTAACACTGGTCATGAAGAAGAGCCTGACAATGAGATATTGCTAAGTGTTGATGTACTCACCCAGCTGGGCGAACCACACTGTGCCAGGCCCAGCAATGGTACGCTGTCACAGTTCTCTTCATTAATAGTAATAATAGTCATGGTATTGTCTTCAAATATAAAGGATTAGGACATCTCTGGGGCTTGTCATGTGTCCTGTCGTGATGCAGGAAATATCTATTGATAAATTGAGAAGATAGCCCCAGCAAGGTCAGGGAAATAATAATTCTTGCTACCATTTACTAAGCACTAACCGTATACCAGTCACTGCACTAAGTACTCTTTAAAAGTATTTTAAAATTAAAATTATACAGACAATTTAGAACAGTGGTTCTCAGCTGAGTTGGAGGAGGGCAATGCGTGGGTACCTTTTTGCTTATCCCAGGTGGGGAGGGCGGAGGATTCTATCAGCATCTAGTAGGTGGAGGCCAGCATCCTACAGGGCCTAGGACAGCACCACACAACCCAAAATTATCTGGTCCCAAATGTCAGTGGTGCTGAGGTTGAGAAACTGCAGTTTAGATTCAAATAGTTCTACAAAGCATGTTGCATAAAATAGCAATTTCCCAGCCTTTCTCTCCTTTTCCTCTCCTTAAAAGCAACCACTTTGCCTTTTTGGTGGGTTATTTTATCTACCTACACTTCTCTAAGTAGCCTGCTTTTCTTTTTTTTAGACTTCCTGATTACTCCATCCTAGACGTGATCTATTGGCTTCTCACTACGAAAGGTGTGAAATTACCTCTCCCTTCTCTGCCCCAACTGTTCCTGCCTATACATAAGACCTTCCCCCGCCCCAGCCACAGCTACAGATCTGTTGTAATGTCTGTTGGATCAATATTCAGTGTTTACATTACTCTAACTGTAAATGATGTTTGCTGTGAATGTTGCAGTCAACTCAGATGACTTTTCCCTCCTACAAAACCTTTTGTTCTCTCTGAAGTTAATAATTGCCTTGTTTTTCCCTTGGCTTCATTTTCTATGTGCTTTCAATTCACTCAACCCTCAAATCTTTGCCAATTGTCTAAATCTCCTTTCAAGATATTCAGATCCATCAGGGAGAAAAATCTATCAAGTTGGCCTCTCAGAAGGAGTCTCTCAGAGCATGCTGAGTGTTTTGCAGGAACTGTTTTTATGGAAGACTCACAGCAGCCCGATGAAGTAGGTGTTATTATCATCATCATTGGACACCTGCGGAACTGGCCCTCAGGGAGGTCATTTGGGTGCTTAATATTACACAGCAATATGCGGAGGATTTGGGACTTGATCCCAGGACTCTGTGACCCCATAACCCTTGGATTCCTTATGTCCCAGAAGATCACTCTTAGAAGAAACCCTTTAACATACCTCCTCTAGGTTGGGTGTGATGGCTCTCGCCTGTAATCCCAGAACTTTGGGAGGCCAAGGTGGGCAGATCACTTGAGGTCAGGAGTTTGAGACCAGCTTCACCAGCACAGGGAAACCCGGTCTCTATTGAAAATACAAAAATTGCTGGGCGCGGTGGCTCACGCCTGTAATCCCAGCACTTTGGGAGGCCGAGGCGGGTGGATCACAAGGTCAAGAGATCGAGACCATCCTGGTCAACATGGTGAAACCCCGTCTCTACTAAAAATACAAAAAATTAGCTGGGCATGGTGGCATGTGCCTGTAATCCCAGCTACTCAGGAGGCTGAGGCAGGAAAATTGCCTGAACCCAGGAGGCGGAGGTTGCGGTGAGCCGAGATCGCGCCATTGCACTCCGGCCTGGGTAACAAGAGCGAAACTCCATCTCAAAAAAAAAAAAAAAGAAAAAGAAAATACAAAAATTAGCTGGGCGCGGTGGTGCGTGCCTGTAGTCCCAGCTACTTGGGAGGCTGAGGTGGGAGAATCACTTGAACCCTGGAGGTAGAGGTTGCAGTGAGTGGAGATCACGTCACTGCACTCCATCCTGGGTGATAGAGTGAGACCCTGTCTCGGAAAAAACAAAAACAAAACCTCCTCTAACTAGACTGTGATCTGCCTCAAGGAAATTGCAATAATTTATTCATTTCTGAATCCACAGCACCCACCACAAGGCCAGGCACCAGGCAGAGCTCTGAGTACTGCCTGCTGATGAATAAATGAAGAACTTTGAGAGGCAGTGAGAGGAAAACACAGTGCTTCTCAATGGGGAATCAGAGGAGGTGGGGTGTGGTCTGGGAACTGGGGGCAAGTTGCTTAACCTCACCAGCCTCAGTCTGCTTGTCTGTGAAATGGAGCTGAGAACATCTGTTTCACAGGGCTATTTGCATGCAGCCAGAAAAAGTGAATGCTCGGGAACCTAGAAGAGACGGCACAGAAGTCGCAAGGACACGTTTGTTACTATGTGTTCCTGCAAAGCTTCTCCTTTCCTTTTCCCTCCTTTTCTTGTAAGTGAAACATGGCGTAATTAATTTAGAAAGGAAAAAGAAGTGCCTTATACTGGAGAAAAAGATATAGCTCAAGCTAGTTCTAATATGATAAAATATTTATATTAACGTGTCATAAAAATGGATTTGTTCTTCTCTTGCCTGGTATCATTAATGGGTAGATATGTAACATCTTATTTTCTTGTCTCCTTTTTTCTCTCCCTCTTTTAGAACGGATAGATTCAAGTGAGTATGAGGAAGCCATTTTTCATGAATAACAATAACAGAAAGCGTTTATTTAGTGCTTACTATTTGCCAGTCATGATTGCAAGCCCGTCTGCACATTCACTCGTTTAATTCAAACCCACAACTCTAGGAGGTAGGTGCCGTCGTGACTCTCATTTGACAGATAAGGAAACCTAGGCACGCATTGTCCACTGGCTCCCACGTGTACATTCTGACTCCAAAGGCCCCTAACTACTCCCTTCTGCCATATTTAGATGCTGTGCTGCTTCTAATTTGCAACTTTCAAATAGAGGCAAAGTGTCCTGCAGCTTTTTACTGGGGAAAGATACCTACTATCCAAAGCCCTTTCAGCTTGCGGCAAATAGAGGTACCCAGAACTCTGAACTTCTGCAGTGTGGATTCTGGGTGATGATGTAGATTTTCTAGCCAGTAGTGGAGAAATCCCAGAAATCCGTTTTCAGTAAGGTTTTCTGTCTTGGCAGTGCAGCACTGGAACCCGTGCAACGAGTGGATACAGGAGTCCCTGGAGAAGCCCCAGGACAGTCAGTCCCTGTGAAGCCCGCTCTGCTGTTGTAGGGACGTGCCTTCTTGGTTCTCAGACCTTAACTCCCCAGTATCTTCCTTCTCTGCCTTGCAGCTTTCCTGTCAGCTCTTTCTAATCATGGAGTGTGTGATCCCGTGAAGATCTCAGAATCACAATCAGGCTGTGGCGGAGCTCCCAGACCCACAGCTGCCCTGGGGGCCAACATATGCACAAATGCACATGCACACATGCAGACATACACACAGACACACGTGTGTATACATACACACAGACATGTATACACATAGACATAGACATACATAGATGCACACATATACATACACAGACATACAGGTACACAGACACACATACAGAGACATGGACACACATGTATATATGTACATGCACACAGATACAGATACAGAGACACACACAGACATGTATACACATACACACAGACATACGTAGATGCACATATATACATACACAGACATACAGACACACAGAGACACATACAGGCACACACACAGGCTCACATGTATATATGTACATAGAGATGCACAGAGATACACAGACACACATAGATGTGTATACACAGATACAGACATACGTAGATGCACACATATACATACACAGACATACAGACACACATACAGACAGAAACATACAGACACACAGACGCACAGGCACACATGTATATATATATATACACACAGATACACACAGAGATAGAGACACAGACATGTATACACATAGACACAGACATACATAGATGCACACATATACATACACAGACATACAGACACACAGAGACACATACAGGCACACAGAGACACACAGGCACACGTGTATATACATATACACACAGATACACACAGAGATAGAGACACAGACATGTATACACATAGACACAGACATACGTAGATGCACACATATACATACACAGACATACAGACACACAGAGACACATACAGGCACACAGAGACAAACAGGCACACATGTATATACATATACACACAGATACACACAGAGATAGAGACACAGACATGTATACACATAGACACAGACATACGTAGATGCACACATATACATACACAGACATACAGACACAGATACACATATAGAAACATACGCACAGAGAGACACACACACAGGCACACATATATATAGACAGAGAAAGACACATACATACATAAAACAGACACTGAAATAGAGACACACACAGAGATGCACAGACACATACACACATATAGACACAGACACACATGTATATACATACAACCACACACAGATACATACACATACATACACAACTTAATACAGACACACACATACATATACAGACACATACACACGTACATACACAGACACACTGAGACACACAGAGACAAACACAGGCAGAAACATACAGAGACACACAGACACAGATACACACAGAGGGACTCATAGACACATGCATAAAAACATACACAGATACAGAGACACACAGACACCCACACAAACACACACAGAAACATACAGACGCACACCCCTCTGCCCATTTGTTTCATTTACTATCTGTTTAATCACAATATCCCCAGCCCTCGGTTTCAGGGACTGACACATAGTAGGTGCTCAACAAGTGTCTATTGGATGAATAAGCGCATTAGTGGTTCAGTTATTCTCTTTGCCCTGTCCTGAATATTCTGGTACGTGTTCTCTTGGCTTGCCTAGATGCAGCTGGAAGAGAGAACCAGAAGGGATTCCTGCAATCATTTCGGTAGATGCCAAAGCTCCTCAGCGTGGCTTGTAAGGTCCTTTGCGATGTGGCTCCTGCCAACTTCTGTCTCATTCCCCGGAGCCCTCTGATGTGGCCAACACCACTCTCCGTGGTTTTTAATCTTCTCCAAAGCACTGATTTCTTTGAGGAGCTGATAAAAGCTGTAGACCTTCTTCTCCAATATGCAGTCATCTGCACAGTCAAACAATGTTCTGGATTTAATTTCTGGGGATCCCTAAGGCCTGTTTACGGATCTCCAAGGAGTGCACAGGACCCAGATTCAGAACCACTGCACTGTCTTATTATTTGAGGGTGCAGGGCTAGGGAAACCCAGAAATGGGAAATTACTTCTCTAGGGTCACAGATGACAGAATTGGAACCGAGAACCCAGGTCTCTGGATCTCAAGTTCAGAACTTTCTCCCTTCCATCATCCTGCGTTGACGAATGAATGCCATGTAATTAGTTAATACGATGAACAATTAAATCAGACGGTCCCCTCAGCCTTCTCCATCGATCAAACCCTCAGCCGTGGCAGCCCCGTCAGGTGCTCAAATCCAGTGGTTTCTGGAGTATAGCATTCTTCCTTGTATTTTGCTCTTTTCTTGATGATTATAAATGGGAGTGATCACAGGAGAGTCCTGTAGACTGTTTCACTGAGCAGCTGCCACGTAACTGAGACAGCTCTTCCTCTAATTTCCAAACTAGTCTGAGATCAGGAAAGCACCCGAAATATAGGCCATTTCTCCTTACTGTTGTGACCTGCTATGTTCAGATCTCTTGGGTCAGGAACATCAGGTAGCCTCATTCCTCAGTGTCCTGTATCTTCTTTAATGGATCCACCATTTCCCCAATTTCCTAAAGCAGAAACCAAGGCATCACCCGACACACCTCTTCCCTCGTCTCTTTAGTCTCATCCATCACCAAGACTCATTTCTTTTTGCCATGCATCCAATCCATCCACTTCTGTCATTTTTGCCACCACCACTTCCACAAACCAGATCACCGTTATCTGTAGCCTAGAGAATGGCCACAGCCTCCCCTGGATGAATGACCTGCTCGGATATTAGCTAGGAAGCATTGTTCTTTTCACTTTTCACCATCCTCTGTTCCAGCCAGAAACGTGCTGTACTAGTCAGTATAGGCAATGCTATGCTGCTGTAACAGACAACCAATTGGTTCAAAACAAGTTTATTGCACACTCACGCAAAGTCAGCTACAGGTCTCAGTGACGTGCTAGGGTAGATGTCCGTGATTAGCTCAGCATTCCAGGCTGTTTTGAACTTAGGCTTCCTCCATGTGAATATATGCTTTCCTCAGGTGCAGTGGCTCTTGTGTGTAATCCCAGCATTTTAGGAGGTTGAGGTGAGAGGATGACTTAAGTCCAGGAGTTTGAGACCAGGCTGGGTAATAGCAAGACCCTGTCTTCACAAAAAAAATTTAAAAACTCGCCAGGCATTGTGGGGTACACCTGAAGTCCCAGCCACTCGGGAGACTGAGGTGGAAGGATGACTTGAGCTCAGGAGTTGGAGGCTGCAGTGAGCTATGATCATGCTGCTGTGCTCCAAACTGGGCAACAGAGCAAGACCCTGTCTTAAAAAAATACACACTTTCTCAATTGCTGCAGGGGGAGAAAAGAGAGAAAAGAATCCGGAAGTGGCACCTGTCCTTCTGCTCACACTTTATTGGTCATGGCAAGTCGTATGATCATGTCTAATTCAAAAGAGCAGGAAAGGAAATATTAACAAGCAGCACTCATATCTAATTACATCCCCCAGGGAGTGGGTGGCAGAAGAGAAGCTGAAAATAAGGGTGATGATTTATCAGCTTTTAAATTCAAAATAGTGATCCAGCTGTGAGGCAGAAAGATTCAAGAACTCAACACTAGCCAGACCAGATTTCCCTTCCTCCATCTCTAGTGACTAGAGGCAAGGTAGGGAGAGAGTTGAAGGAGGAAAGGAGGGGAGAGAGGGAAAGAGAGAGCAGGGAAGGGAAAAGGGGGGGAGACAGAGGGAGAAGAAAGGAAGAAGGAAAGATAGAAAGGAGAAAAAAGGAGGAGCGTGAGAAGGAAAAGGAAGGTGAAAAAGTAGAGAAAAAGAAGAAAAGAAGGAGAGATGAAGGAAGATGGAGTGGGGAGAGAAAGGAGGTAGGAGGAGGAGGAGATGAAGAAGGAAGAGCCGGGAGGAAGAAAGGAAAGAGAGGGAGGAAGGAAGAGGGAGAGGCAGAGCATTTTAGCTGAGTGTGCTTGTTCTGCCTCCTTGAATACTGGGAGCACCACCTGAAGTATAGAGTTAGGAGCTTAGCGGCACTTGTGTCTGTTGGGTCCCCTCTGATACTCCGATCAGCAGCAGCCTTGCTCTCTTCAGTGGGGACAGAGCTACAGATCAGGATGGCTGGGAGGAGTGTTGGGCAGAATGAAGGTGGCCCCAGAGGAGATGGGAAAGGAATCAGTTGAGGGGAAGGAGGCAAAGAGGGATGGAGAGAGAGAGGGAGGGAGAGAAGGCTGATCCCAGGATGAAGGCACTTGTATAGCAGAGGATGTGTGGATGAGCCGAACAGGTGAGGACCAAAGGAAAATGCCACTCCGTCTCTTGGAGATCAGTGTATTGTAGAAGGCCAGAAGGGGCATGCTGCATCCAGGGCTGGGTAAGGCCCACAGGCAAGGCAGAGGCAGATAAAGGGTAAAAGGAGCAGCCCTTCCCCACATAGAACACTGGGCTGGGGTGTACATGAGTTCCCTAGAGTGGAGCAAGGAGAAAGAGGGGGATGAAGGAGGTGAAGGAGAATAATTACCCGGATGTACCTGAGTAGTAACCAGCAGACTTATCTCCGTCGTGATGAAAACAGGTTAAGTGTCAGAAATTCAACTAGGTTCTAGGAAATAAGGTAGCTTTATTTTTGGATGCTTGAGTCTCCCTTGGGGCCATGAATATGCTACACTTGTGCCACTCAAGCTGTCATTGACGAACTAGTGACAGTCAGCACACTGTTACTGGTCCACAATGAGTAAGTAATTGGGAGTGTTTAGAAAGTTTCATAGTGATTTGACATTGCTGCGACATCCCAGTGAATTTTGCTGTGTTTTATAAAAGTAAAACGTAACAGGTATGTGATAAAGGCAAGGTAACAGATGAGGCATGTGATGAGTTGGGGGGAAATAGTCCTTCCTGACTGATAGACTGGGATGCGCTGTACTAGGTTGCCAAGTGCATTCTCCCCTTCCACACAGGTCTCCTAATCCGCTTTCCTGAGCAGTCTTTCTAAAATGTACATAGGATCCTGAGACGCCTCCACTCACAACCGTCCAGGGGGTTTTCTCATGTCCTTTTGGATAAGGACCAAGGCCTTTCCAGTGGCCTGCCTCACTCTGCATCATCTGGTCCCTGCGTAACCAGAATTGGTCCCTCGCCCGACATGCATGGCAAATCAATATGCCAAGACCCCGAATGCAGCAGAAAAAGAAAGGCTGCCTAACAAGGAGACGGGAGGAAACCTCAAATCTGTATCCAAGGAGGAGTTTGGGGCTGGCATTTTTAATGGTGTGTAGATCGTTGACTGGTGGAAAAGAACTGGGCGAAGTCACCGGGGAAAGGAAGCAGCTGTATTCTCATGCTGATCCCGTTCCCCCGTGGGAGTCTTCAAACTGGTTGCTGGAATTAGGGGTCACGTCTTAAGGGATCCTTAAACAAAAGCTTGATGATCCCAACGTCAGAGATACCGTCTATAGGAGCAATGGGGATGCAATGGTCGGTATATAGTGCCACATATGACTTCTGGTTACAAGGAAGTGGGTCAGAGTGCAGCCTGATTAATGCTTAATTATAACTACATTTCTGTCCAGAATTCTTGTTAGCCCTGTGAGGACAGCGTTACCTGCCCACCTCCGCAACCTGTCCCCTCTTCTCTTTCCCTGGCCCTTTTCTGCTTCCTGGTTATACTTCCTGTCACAGCTCCTCACTGACACCAAGCTTCTTCCCACCCCAGGGCCTTTGCCTCTGTGCTACCCTCTGCCTGGCATGCTTTCCCGCTCCATCTTGGTGGAGTTAATGCCTCTTCTGCCTTCAGAGCGTCACAGCTCAAGAATCACCTCCTCAGAGAGTCCTTCACCACCCCCTAGACTAGTTGAGGCCCCTGCTTCTAGCCTTGATAACACCTCTTACTTACTTGGAAGTGCCGTAAGTAACGTGTAACGTGTCTACCTCCCCTTCAGGTGTGTAATCCCCAAGAGGGAAGAGGCCTCCTGTCTTTTGTTTACCACCATTTCCCACAGGCCAAACCCAGCTCTAGGTCCTCAGGAAATATTTGTTGAATGAATGAATGAATACATGAATGCAACATCCAGAGCTCCCAGGACACGTGTCTGAGATGGTAAAGTGTGCTTTCGGAAGCCAGGACTTTAGTAAAATCATTCCCATGCCTCCTTTTACTGACCCAAACCTGGCAGCCCGTCCCAAGCTCCTGCTGATAAATCATTTTATTGGCACAGCTGGACAGGAAAGGACAGAGTGAGTAATGGGAGTCGGGCACCGTGTCACGGATGAAGGCCCGAGTTGACGTGATAACAACAGGCAGACCAGTGTGGCCTGTGGTTGTAGTCTGGCCTCTGGACACGTTGGAGGACAGGCCCCAGGTCATTTCTCCTTTGTGCTTGGAAGCATGAAAGGGCCGGGGAGGGGAAAGAGGGAGGGTCCTGGCGGAAACTTGCTTCTCTTTGCTGTAGGATAGAAACAGCTTTGGCCAACAGTAGTAACGCCCTGTGTTTTGGGGTGTGAAAATGCCTTTTGATATTTGTTTTCTATATATAATATACATATATGTATTATTAATTAAAATATTATTTCAGATGTTACATTGCACCATTTTTAAAATTGTGAATGTGCTTTTAACACGAGCCATCACAGATGGCCATGTGTGGTTAGACACAAAGACCCAGGAACCCAGCTGCCTGGGTTCGAAATCTGGCTCCATCCCTTATCAGTTTTGGGAACACAGACAAATTAATCTCTGTGTGCTCTCATTTTCTCAAGTGCAAAGTGGAGATAAGGATGGAATCTACTCTGTAAGGCCACTATGAGAATTACATGAGACAACGCATGTCAAGCACTTAGCATATAGTTAGCAATAAGATCTGATTTGATAAGAACAATGAAACAATTTAGAAGGAAATGAAGAAGGAAAGTCTATGTTTCCCAGCCCATTTTCCATTTTCTAAGACATAAGTTCTCTCAGCGGTGTCTGTCCAGGTGTTTAAGCTTCTGCAAACATATACAGGTCAGCACTGGCATAAAGCAGAGGCAAATGAGGTGCCCAGGGCAAAAAAAATGTAAGCATGTGCTCATTCCCAGGTGCCAGCCCTGCATTTTATGGGCTTTCAGGGAGCAGTGCCTTCAGTTTTGTGTCCCAGATGCCTCACTCGTCTCACCCTAGACCAACCCTGACAGATAGGAAAGAGACCCCTGCCTGGCCAACATGGTGAAACCCTGTATCTACTAAAAAAATCAAAAATTAGCTGGGCGTGGTGGCAGGTGCCTGTAATCCCAGCTACTTGGGAGTCTGAGGCAGGGACAATTGCTGGAACTCGGGAGGTGGAGGTTGCCGTGAGCTGAGATCACACCACTGCACTCCGCCTGGGCAACAGAGTGAGACTCTGTCTCAAAAAAAAAGGCGGGGGGAAAGTATGTATATATGCATACATACTTATATAGATATATACATATACAAATATATGTATATATACACACATGCATACACACATATAGACACAGACACACACACACACACACACACACACACACACAACTTCAAGACATCAGAGAGCTAACAAGTAGCTCTCTGAATCTAGGGACCCAGGGAGATGAGACTTGTATCTGGCAAATCTGGTTGTGATGAGAAGCTAAGAGGTTGAGTGGCAATTTTGTCACTCTCATGGGACCAGGGGCACAGGGATTGGAATTCATGGCTTGCCAAGGAAAAGAGGCCTTGGTGAAACCTCCTTACTTTTGGTTGGAACCCTGAAGGGCTGTACCCTAGAGCTAAGGGTGACATGGAAGTAGACAAGCTCTGGCAGAGACTAACTCCTAAGGCTTCCAAATACTGGGGTTATCAAAGTCTTTAAAATAACTCTGCTTACCATGTTCAAGGAAATAAAAGACCAAATTGAGAATTTCAGCAGACAACTAGAAACAATAAAATGAAGCAATGGGAAGTTCTAGAAGTGGAAAAAAAGTTAAGATGGGCTTAAAAGCAGATTAGACAGAGTCCAAAGAGAACTTGGTGAATTGGAAGATGGGTCAGAAGGAAACAGCAAAATCCAGAATGAAGAAAACAAAGGTTAGTAAACTCCAAAGAGAAGTGAGAGACTTGGGGCATGTCATGAGGTCTAACTGGAGTCCCATTAGAAGAGGAAGGAAATGTGGCAGAAGGGATATTTGTAGAGACAGTAGCTAAAAGTGTTCTGAAACTGATGAAAGACATCAAGCCATAGATTAAAAATGTCCACAAACCCCAAACAGGATAAATACAAAGAAATCAGGCCGGGCGCAGTGGCTCATGCCTGTAATCCCAGCACTTTGGGAGTCGAGGTGGTCAGATCACCTGAGGTCAGAAGTTCACTACCAACCTGGCCAACATGGTGAAACCTGTCTCTTCTAAAAAATATGAAAATTAAGGCTGGGCACGGTGGCTCATGCCTATAATCTTAGCACTTTGGGAGGCTGAGACAGGTGGATCACGAGGTCAAGAGATCAAGACCATCCTGGTCAACATGGTGAAACTCCATCTCTACTAAAAATACAAAAATTAGCTGGGCATGGTGGCTCATGCCTGTAGTCCCAGCTACTCAGGAGGCTGAGGCAGGAGAATTGCTTGAACCCAGGAGGCAGAGGTTGCGGTGAGCCCAGATAGCACTATTGCACTCCAGCCTGGGTAATAAGAGCGAAACTCTGTTTCAAAAAAAAAAAAAATACAAAAATTAGCTGGGTGTGGTGGTGCACTCCTGTAGTCCCAGCTTCTCTGTCTCAACAAATAAATACATAAGTAAAAATAAAGAAAGAAATCAATCCCTGGGCACATTCTAGAAAAATTGTAAAAAAGTAAACCAAAGAGAAAAAGCTTTCCTTATTTGGCCTCACAGTGGGAAAACTATCTCCCTACCAACTCACACTATGGGAGGCATTAGGAATCATCTGACACCAAAATCCTTTACTCACTATGCCATGGCTGCCTTCTTTTATAGTCTAGGAAAAGCAGAAGCACGGAATGAGAACTGGGGTGGGAGGGTCAGGTTTACTTCTCTTGGTAAGCCTCTGAGACAGGTGTCTGAACTCAAAGTTAGGTGGCTCTTTTTAAAAGACAGAGGTACTCAAGATACCTCTGGTGTCAGTTTTGGGCCCTAGTCACAGTTCTGGGGCATTGGTTCCTTCATTTGACTTATATCTGTTGACAACCAACAAATGTGCTGAACACTAAGAATGTATCAGATTTTAATCTTTGTCTTCATGACACATGACAATGGAGTAATACAACAGGCAGCAAAAGAAACAAAATGTTCGTTATGTCAGATGGTTATAAGTGCTATAGAGAAAGAAGGGGAAGAGGGAGTGTTGCAATTTTAAAGGAAGTAAGCAGAGATCACCTTGCTGAGAAGGTAGCGGTTGAGCAAAAATCTGAAGGAGGTAAGAGTGAGGCAGGCAGACATTTGGAGGTGGAGTACACACGGCTCTTACATTTTATTCTAAGTACACGGATTAAGCAAATAGTACAAACCACAGATAAAAAATGCAAGAGTTAAAAGAGAGGAGTTGTTTCTATGAACACCAGGGTAAATGCTTTAAACAAACTTGAAAAGATGAGTTGCAAAGAAATGCTGTCAGAGAAAGGGACAAAAACTGAGAAACAGGTAAAAAAAATGCTACAAATCTGGAAGAGTGCTACACTCGGGTTACTTTACATGTGCCTTTAAAGTAATTGCGAAGAAATTACTTGTAAAGAAATTAGAATTGTATATCAAAAGTAATCTATTATGATTTTGATTTATGCAAAAATGAGAAGGGGAATTCCATTAGAGCGCTCAGGCTCCCAGACAAGACCTTCTTCCTACATCAAAAGATTGGTGGACAGATGACATTGCTTTGTTTTGGGTTAAATGAAAACATTTAAGAAACGAATGAATTATGTTTTATAATTGTTCACTTTGGCTTTCTTGAATAACCCACCCACTACTGGCTCTGATATTGGAAGCAAGCCAATTTGCTGAATATCAATAGGCTGAAAGCTATTTTTTCTGAAAATCAATATGTCAAACTGATATTCTCCCTCTCTGCCTAAAGCCTAAATCCATCCAGTTTTTTTTTTTTTTTTAATTTCTTGGAGCTCACTGCAGAGAAGAGGCAGGAGAGGGAGGGAATCTATGAAAAAGAGGAGACAGTGTGAACCTGATAAGCCGAATTCAGGAAACCTAGCCCAGGTTCAGATGGTAACTTGCTGTGAGAGTTTGGGCAAGTCATTTTAGCTCTTAGAACTTTGCTGTCTTTATCTGTATCATGGGCACATAATAGAACTTACCTGATGGAGTTCTTGTAAGGATTAGAGGAGGTGGTGCATATTAGGGTGCTTAGTACACTGCCTGGCATATTGTGAGTGTGAAGGAATGAGGCAACTATAATTATTTTACTATCAACATGCATTGAAACTTGAATTGCTACAACTGTTTTTTGGTGGCAGATCCTGTCTTATAAAGCCTGGAGTAGACACACTGGAGTAGACTCAAAGGACAAGAGGGCATTTTACCAACAGGAACAAAAATCAACGCTAGGAGGAGACAGGGAAGCACTGACCTTAAGCGGTAGATGTAATGGACATCGGTGGGGTCTGAGAGTCCCATGTGAGTTCAGCCAACGGAACCTTATCGGGAACTAGGAAAGGTCAGCCCCAAACTCTGCAGTCCTGCTTGGAATTGAGATTGGTGATCAGAGGCCCGAACACCACACATTTGCAGGTGGACCTGGGAAATGGTGCAGCTGGCACTATCTCCAGATACATTATTCTGGATTTTGAGATATGGATAAAGAGATGATCCACATGATGTTGAACTCCGGCGTACACGCCTTCTGGGTCCTGTAACTCCCGCGTGGTCTGGCCTTATAGCATGCCCTCCTACTTAGCATTTTCTAAACTTAGTTCTGCAGTGTTTCTCAAGATGATACTGGAAATTCTGTTAAAAAGTTCCCACATTATCTACATTTGGGCTATATAACATACTATAATAACAATGATTATGGCTAATATCTTTGAAGGAGAGGTAACCATAGTGTGCAGGAAGCCAATCAGATATTTTCCTCACCTTGTCTCTTTTAATTCTCTCAATATCCCAGTGAGGCAGATACTATTAATATCCCTATTTCACACATCAAGAAATAAGCCCAGCTTATTGTGGCTCACGCCTGCAATCCCAGCACTTTGAGAGGCTGAGGCAGGTGGATCACCAGAGGTTAGGAGTTTGAGACTGGCCTGACCAACATGGTGAAACCCCGTCTCTACTAAAAATACAAAAGTTAGCTGAGTGTGGTGAATGCCTGTAATCCCAGCTACTTGGGAGGTTGAGGCAGGAGAGTCACTTGAACCCGGGCAGTGGAGGTTGTAGTGAGCCGAGGTCATACCATCACACCATTGTACTCCAGTCTGTGTCACAGAGAGAGGCTCTGTCTCAAAAAAAAAAAAAAAAAGAAAGAAAAGAAAAAAGAAATGATGGTCAAAGAGACTGGTCAACTTAACCAAGGCTGCAGAGCCAGTAAGCAAAAGCACAAGGATTTTAACCCAGGTTTTTGACCCCAAAGCTTCTACTTTTAAGTTGAATTACGTTTTTGTTTTTAAACCCTTGCCTTACAATGAGATGACCAGGGAATGTATCCAATATCCCATCTAGTAACATTTTGAGCTGAGTGTAGGTCTTTGTTTTCAAACTCAGAAGAATGATATTTAGGTAAATGGAAAGCATGCTCTTTCCCTTTTGGCATCTGTGATGGTTAATACTGAGTGTCAACTTGACTGGACTGAAGGGTGCAAAGTCTTGTTCCTGGGTGTGTCTCTGAGGTTGTTGCCAAAGGAGATCGACATTTGAGTCAGTGACTGGGAGAGGCAGACCCACCCTCAATCTGGGAGGGCACCATCTAATCAGCTGCCAGTTTGGCTAGGATAAAGCAGGCAGAAGAAGGTGGAAGGAGCCCACTTGCTGAGTCTTCCGGCCTTCATCTTTCTCCCGTGCCGGATGCTTCCTGCCCTCGAACATCAGACTCCGAGTTCTTCAGCTTCTGGACTCCTGGATTTACCCCAGTGATTTGCCAGGAGCTCTTGGGCCTTCGGCCAGAGACAAGGCTGCACCGTGGGCTTCCCTACTTTTGAGGTTTTGGGGCTCGGACTGGCTTCGTTGCTCCTCAGCTTACAGATGGCCTATTGTGGGACTTCACCTTATGATCATGTGAGTCAATACTCCTTAATAAACTCCCCTTCGTATGTACATCTATCCTATTAGTTCTGTCCCTCTAGAGAACCCTAATATAGCACTGTATGTCTATTTGAAAGGATGTCAGCTGTTTCTGTCTCCAGAGTCAACCTGTGCCCACTCTTTCATATGTAATCAAGAATTAGCAAACCAAAGGTTCTGAAAAGTCCTGCAGTAAAGAAACCTCCTTACATCTGTGTAGTAAATATGTATATATTTAAAAAGAAGCCTCTTTACCTTTCCTTAATGCAGCTTACTTTTCCTCCAGAGCCCCTTCCTTGCCTCCTACTTTATTTCAAAACAGTTATTAGCATCCACGGGAAGAGTATTTCATGAAACACAGTTCGAGTAATTCCTTTCGGTAGGGGAGGCATTGAAGGCTATGTGAAATGTATTCCCCAAATGGGTGGCAGAGAGGGCGGGAAATCCATTTTATGCATCCCCTGCTGGTAGTGAATAGGGCAAGCGTTTCTTCTTTACATAAAGGACAACATAAAATAAACCTGGACCTACCCGGTAAAAATCGCCTAGAAGATATTGTTCTAGGGATTAGCTATGTGGAATTTCACAACAGGGAGGGCTTTGGCAGGAAATGGCAAATCATGATTTATTGATATACCCTAAAATTTTCAATATGTCATAAAGGGAAACTTGACAAGAGGGAACCTCTTAAGAGTCTTGGATGACATTTTACTTGAAATTGGCTTATGGTATTTTCATATCTCCTTTGCAGACCCAGTCCTGGATGACTACGTGAGTAATATCTTCCTTTTGAAAGCTTTTCATTCTTTATATCATTTTCTTAGTCCTTGGCAAGATTGCTTAGGGGGCTGTATTTATTTCTAATCCATGGAAAAGAAAGCCTCTCTCTCCTTGAGACTCTAACTTCTGCAAAGCATGCAGGATAATGATAGTGTCAAGCAGTTATACACACTTTAAATAGCTATCAATGTAAATATAAAACCATAAGGCACATGAATAGAAAACTCCTTGGATACTCCAGAAGGGAAGGAGCTTAGGGGAATGTTTGCAAGCACTCAAAAGATACAACCCTTATAAATGGATTACTGAAAAGTGGTGTGGCAGGAGTATTAGCCAATCATGGAACTAGTTCCCTTTGAAACACGGCAGACTACATTTCCCAGCCTCCTTTGCAGTAGGTATCCCATGTGACTGAGTTCTAGCTAATGAAATGTAAACTAATGATATGAACCACCTGGCCCATAATAACCTCCATCCAAAATCCTTCTTGTCCTATTCCCACGCTGTTAACCTTGGAAGTTCTTTTGTTTTTGAAGACGGTGAAGCCAGGAGATAAAGAGGTTCTGGGGTTGTGAGTTACTGTTTGGAGAACATTGCTCACCAATCAGGAACAGCTGCTTTGGAATATCATGTGAGTGAGAAGTAAACTTCTATTGCTTTTGTGCTATTGTACCTTCTGGAAACTGTTTGTTACCGTGGCTGGAAGTCTGGACAGGAAGTTTGTACTTGGTAATGGTTGGTTATAGCGCTTCCTGAGAAAGAGCATTACGTAGCAGAAGATCATGGGCTGCAGAGTGAGACAGATAGGGGTTAAAAGCTTGACGTTGTCATTTGCTTGACTTCCTGGTCTTGGGCAAGTTCCTTAATCTCCCTCAGCCTTAGCATTTTTCCTTTAGAAAATGAAAATAATATTTACCCAGTAGGCTTGCTTTGAAAGTTAAAGAAAATGCGTTTAAACATGTCTGGCGCATTGATGGTTATATTGTAAGTGCTCAATAAATAGGTAGCTGTTGTTATTGACTTTTCCAATCACTTTAAAAAGAATGTTATCTTCCTGCTCTGATTCTCCAGCTTATAATAGTTGTCCCTTCCACAAATTTCATCCTCAGATAAACAAAAATCACAAAAGACAGAGAGAGGAAGAAATTGCCATCTTCTTTTCAGTTCACCATCATTGTAATTGAAGTTATTTAAATAACGATCAGCTGGATGTCTTCTCCCTTTCCAGGCAGGTTCCATGAGGTCAGGAATGATGGCTATTTTGGTCTAATGGGTATGCGCAGCCTAGCACATAGCATCACTATAAAGTGGAGAGTCAATAAATACTGAATGCATGAATTGACTAGGGCATGAATCCTCTACCTGTAAACCTTTGCAGGGCTCCATAAACACTGACCCCACACATAATCCTAGGAGACACACTGCAAGACCAGCTGGCTCAAAGATGTCTTCATTGCTGGCCTGCCTGAAATGATGCCTTGAGAGTCACTTTTTGGGTATTAAGCAGAAGTTACAAGGGGGTAGCCTGTACCCCAAATCCAGTTCATTAGCACATTTTGTCCATTCTGTATTGTGTTTGAGAAGTTTGCATTTATTGCCGACATTCAAAACTTGGGATGCTTCATATAAAAAGCTGTATCTTCTGCTTCTATTAAAAAATCAGTTCTCTTGGCAGCTCTGGACTTGATTCTGATGGCACGGGTTGTCTGGAGTTGACTAGCCATTCCCTCACTTAGGACATGTCCTTTAGTTCCCCCTGAGGCCCTGCCAGGTCTGCTCCAGCCCACATTTCTGTTACCAGCCTGGTTCTTGAGTTTGCAACCTCTCTATTATCTCATAGTTCACTCATTCAATCATTCATTCATTCAACAGATACTTAAGTGTTGATGAAAATGGGAGATCCGAAAAACATTACACATGCATCCTAATCTCGAGTTTATAAAGCGGTTGAGTAAAAAGAGACATACACATGTAGTCGAACCTTAAAAAATAGTCATCAATTGATAACAAAGTTCAATTGTAGTGGGTTAGTGTCCTCCCAAATTTACGTCCACCCAGATCCTCAGAATGTGAACTTATTTGGAAATAGGGTCTTTGCAGATATAATTAGTTAAGATGAGCTCATACTGGATTGGGTGGGCCATAAAGCCAATGACTGATGTCCTTATAAGGTGAGTAGAGAATAGGCCCTGCACAGTGGCTCACGCCTATAATCCTAGCACTTTGGGAGGCCAAGGAGGGCGGATCACCTGAGGCAAGGAGTTTGAGACCAGACTGACCAACATGGAGAAACCCCATCTCTACTAAAAATACAAAATTAGCTGGGTGTGATGACCTGTAATCCCAGCTACTTGGGAGGCTGAGGCAGGAGAATCACTTGAACTCAGAAGGTGGAGGTTGCAGTGAACTGAGATCATGCCATTGCACTCCAGCCTGGTCAACGATCGAAACTTCGTCTCATAAAAAAAAGGTGGTTGAAATTATGCTTAAACTCTTCGTGGAAGGGGTGAGATTTGAACAGAGCCTTCAAAACCCAATAACAAGGAGAAAAAGAAGGAATAAGCCAGGCAAGACTATATCATAGTCACAGGTGTAAGTATTAGGGTCAGACAGGTCTGGACACCAATCCAGCAGTATGATCTCAGGCAAGTCAGTGAACATCTTCAAGTCTTCCTTTCCTTGTCTGTAAAACAGGAACAGTAATATTATGCATGTTTGTATGAGGATTAAATAAAGTATGTACAGCACTTAATAGTGCTGGCAATTAATACATGCTCAATAAATGGTATATTATTATTATTTTGAAAGGATGTGTGGATGACAGGCCCCGTTAGAGACAAATGTACCATAAAGCCTGCCACTTAATAATTCTTCCCGTATCCTCAGCATTTATGCTGGAGTCTCCACTCGCCCTTCTAGATTCACTTTCTCTTGCTCCTTCCCACTGTGTTCATTGGAAGGCTAACTGTACGGACAGCATCAGCCAAGCTCCCTCGCCCTCTGGCCTCTTGCTGAATTCAGCCAAGAAGGAGGCAAGTGGCAGGGGATTTGAGGAAAGGAGAGAAGGATCAGGCATTCTCCCTACCTGCTGCCAACTTCATTCCTGTGTATGAAGCATGTCTTTTTATTCTGATACTTCAACATCTTGGAGCTTTGCAGAGCCTAAACAGAATGACCCTCCCAGGGCTAGGCAATTCCTAGAGAGTGCAAACAACTCACTCCAGGAGTGCAACTTCTATATGCAAACTCACTGATACAAACCCATCCCCTACACCTTTCCGGGTATCAGCCTTCCACACTCTGGACCACTACCCACCTGCCCTACCTAATTACCCCAGGGCCCGGTACCAAGAACTGGAGTCAGCCTACGTGCCCCAGAGCCTACTGAAATTATTCGGATGAGTCAATACTACACCTGCTTACCCTGCTCACCCGTTTCTTCCCTCAGACATCACAATAAAGGCTCTTTCTTTTTTTTTTATTTTTATTTTACTTTAGGTTCTGGGGTACATGTGCAGGTCATGCAGGGTTGTTGCACAGGTGCATACATAACCAGGTGGTTTGCTGCCTCTATTCTCCCTTCATCTACATCCGGCATTTCTCCCCATGTTATCCCTTCCCACCCTCCCCTACCGTTGTCCCTCCCCTAGCCCCCTACCCACACTGCCCCCAGTGTGTCTTAGGTTTTCTTCCTGCTCCCTCTGACTCTTGACCGGCCATGGTGCTGCCCCCATGTGGCCCTGCATGGCATCGCAAGCTCCCTCCATTTCTGTGAGTAAAAAACTATCTTTTAATGGCAGGTGGTCATCACCATACCTGAATATAGTAACACCTCCATTTTAAAACACACTCTTCTGGGCTGGGATTTGACAATGGCTATGTTCTTCTACCTGTGGCCACAGCTTCTGTTGTACAGCTCTTGTGAGGTTCTGGTCTCACACTCTTCCGCCTCAACCCTTAATGCTTTCCCGGTGGTAACAGCTTTCTTTGCTATTGTTAGTCTCAGAGTGGCTCCGTATTCCTCACTAGTTCCACCAATCATTCCCCTGCCTCTATAAATAGTCCTTTCATTGAATAGTCTTCAAATAACTCTTTGAGTATGCCAACCAGGGCCATGAGTGACCAGGGCCATGAGTGATCAGCACTTTGAAGTTTCCACAGCATTCTCACATCCTTCATACCTGAGATTTATAGTCTTTGTGAATTGGGCAGGATCACTCTCATTTTGCCAGTAGGGAAACACATATTCTGAGGGGTTAAACCAACCTGCTCAAAGTCCATCTTTCACCTGCATATCTGGTACTCTTTCCAACTTGTCCCACTCACTGGGTCTGTCTTGTTTACTGTTGTATATTCAACTGCAGGGCCCGGTGTGGACTTGTCACTCAATTAGCATTTCTTGAACAGAATAAAACAAATGAACAGAAAACAAGATCTTGAAGGAATGGAACGGAAGATGGGGGAAGTCTTTATTCACGTAGGGAGTCTGGGATTACCTTCAGTACAATGCCTAGAATATAGTAGGTGCTCAGTAAATACTTGTTAAATGTTGAATGAATCGATAGGACTTTGGAGGTGACCTTTCTGGGGCACCACAGCAATGATCTGTGAGCATTGGGTGTTTGATGTGGGAGTCTCCAGAAGGAAACTGCCAGATGTAAGCCTCGTTTGCTTCCCAGTCTGACTGGACCTTATTCTACTTTTTCTGTTCCACTACTGTCCAGAACAGGGAACTTGACCAAATTAAATTGTGCTAGCTTCATCCCTACCTGGTGTTCTGCCCACTCCCTGCCACCTATGCCATGGGTACAATAGATATTGGTTTGCAGAGGTAAAAAAGCTGGATGTGTGCAAGGCTGGCAGCCGATGGCTAACAGGGCTGAGGTCTCTGGCATTCGAGCTTCCCCATGGGATCTGTATTCCCGTGGGGGGACCTCTGTGTGCTTCTAGTTGTGAAGCTCAGAGTCACACAGGACTCTATTAACAGAAATTTTCCAAAGAATGGGAAAGAGTGATGGAGGAATGGGTGTCAACCTCATCTCATTATTTACTTTGGTTATAAAATGGGTCTTTCTAAGGTAACGTACATTGGGGGCCTTCTCACAGTGCTGCTTGGTGATGCTCCATATTTTGTTGAGCAGATACTCCCTTGGTACCTCTGACTGATTAATGACACCTTCAACCTGGCTCTGTGTGCCTTTCATGTCTCCCTGGGTCTCCTGCAGAGCTGCCTGGCTGGCTTCTCACCATGATGATGTGGACGCAGAGTGACTTTATTGCAAATTTCTCTTTGTTACCCCTCCGCCACAAAGATACATATACCACTGAGACTGCTTCACTTGAAGCAGCCTTGAGATTCAGGCTGCTGGCTGAAAAGCTCAAAGACCCATCAAGAAAAAGCTTGCACACCAGCTTCTAAAAGATAACCAAATCTTCTGAGAGAATTAGCATTGGCTCTAAGATCAAAGCCTGGAGGTGAGGTGAGAGAAAAATGGGACTGGATTCCCAGGCAGTAGAGTAGAGTGATTAAGACCATGGAATCAGATGTGTCTGGGTCGGCTCTTCCTAAGTACATCACCTGAGTCTCTAAGCCTTAAGGTTCTCACCTGGTGAATGGGGATGATAGTACCAAGTCATAAGTTTACGTTGGAAGGTGACGGAGATAAAGTATGTGTACTGCTTTGCATATAGTAGCTGCTCAGTAAGTATTAGCTCTATTACTGTTACTGATAAAATAATAATTAGGCCATTTTCCCAAACATCAGACCAGGTAAAGCAAACTGTTACTACAACATGGGAGAACGGACTTGAAAATAGACAGAACTGAGAGTCTATCCTTGGCTCACAGTCTTGGAAGAGTTATTCCTAGCAGCCAGGCAGGAGGCTGTACAAGGAGTCAGAGACTTGGGGTGTAGAATCAGGGCTGAACACAGGAGCCTTCTGAGGTTTTAATACAAAAGGAAGTTAATACAGGGAGTAGGTTACACAGATGAACGATGAATGGAGAAGCCAAACTAAAGTGGTGAGGCAACTCAGAGTGGGTAACAGCAGGAAGCTGCTATCTCTCCTAGTCCAGAGGAACAGAGGCGGGAGTAGTGTGACCGAAGCCTAGGAGCTGAGGTCACCCTTTGAAAGCTGGAACCGTAGAGAGCTTTCTGGCAGGATCTAGAGTTACAGAGGAGACAGCTGCTACTAGAGATAATGCCTGAGGCAAAGAAGAGGGGGAGAAAATGACCTTAACTCCCCTCTTACTGTTTCTCCCACCTGGGCTTTCCATTGGCAAAACCTAGCCAAAGCCAGTTAGCAAAGTGTTCTGGGAAATGCAGTTTGCAGAGGTCACCTAATCCTATTATCCAGAGGTCATTTGTATTCCATTATATAGAGTTGAGGAGAGGAAGACGGGGCATGGAGCTGAGGGGCAGATAGGTCCAGGTTTGGTACAGGGGTTGAAGTAGACTTGCCAGGTAACATGCAGGTTTCCATGTAAGATTAGAATTTCTGATAGCAAAACAAAATTTAGCATAAGTATGTAAAAATTTTATCTCATTAATTATTTATCTGAAATTCTCATTTCACTGGGTGTCCTGTGTTTTATGTATTAAATTTGGCAACTTTAGGTTAAAGGCACTATTGGAGTCATTGGAGGGTCTTAATTCTCGGGCCAAATTAGGTAGATGACAGGTTAGGAAGAGGAAGGAGAGAAGAATGAAGATACTGCGCAGCTTCATGAGGTTTGACACATGGATTAATGCTGCCTCAGTTTGTCTTAAAGGGTTTTATTCATTCATTTATTCAGTTGTTTACCTATCCATGCATCCTACATCCATCTATCTATTCATGCCTCCATTCTTCCTCCCTTTTTTCTTCCCTTCCTCTACAGATTCATCCATTGATTCATTTATTTCCTACTTATTGAACACCTGCTGTGTGCTGGTACTCTGTTGGGCATTGGGAGTATCTTATCGAAGAGACAGTATCTTCCCTTAGGCAGCTTACGTCCGAGACAAGAATGCAGATATTAAACTATAAAGCACATGAGAAACTACCCATTACAACTTTAGCTAGGTTTATGAATGATTGTACAGAAAGCCTAGACAATTGGGGAATGCTTTCTTGAGGAAGTGTCATTCACACCGAGACATGGGGGATATGTAGGAGTTAATTAGGCCAAGGAGAGCTGAGAGTGAGTGCATCTAAAAAGACAGAATAGCACAGGCAAAACTGGGAGGGAGTTTGGTGTGTCTGGGGGCCTAGCAGAAGGTCCATGTAGGTCCAATGTGAGGAGCAAAGGGGGAGTGTGGTACAGATGAGGATGAAGAGGTCAGCAGGGTAGGATGGCTATGCATGGTAGGCAGATTGTACAGGGCACAACTCCATGGCTTGATAGTCAAATCACATTCTAGAGAAGGGCGTGCCCTAGAGTTCTTCAAGATATGCCAGCATGGCCACAGGTAGCATTTCTCAACCAGAAAGTGCAGAAACTTATGAGCCAAGCATGGGAAGAAGTTTGGGATGTTGTTTGTTAGAGCCACGGAGGTGGCATGACTCGATTTACATTTTGGAGAATCTTTTTTTTGCTAGGTAGAACATGGATGTAGTGGGCCTAGAAGAGAAGCGGATGGATCCACAAAGATGCCTTGTCGTCATCAAAGTGAGCAATGATGGTGGGTTGAACTAGGGTGTTTGTGATGAAGAGAAAGAGGTGTGGGCAGAGAGGGGCGAGATCTTTGGGTGGGAGTAGAGGCCCCAGTTAGACATGGATTAGATGTGATGGTCAAGTTTCTGGAGTGGCCAGGTGGGTGGATGGGTGGTGGCAATATTCCTTGTGATGGTGAGCATAGACACTGTAAAATCATTAGAAAAAGCATCAAAGAATTTTTAAGGCTAAAATCCAGATATAGTCAGCCAAATCCATCTCATATGTCATTTTATAATTAAACTCAAATAAGCTTCTTGATATCTTTGGCGCAGATATGTTCTTGATATATTGTTCACTTCTGGTGGTTTATTTTTCCCTTCCTTTCTTAGGGAAGTAAAGTCCTACCTCATGACCATGTCTCCATTTCTTAGTGGATACTAAAGTAAAAATAAATACATTAAAGTATTACCGGGTTGAGGACCATGTGCAGTGGCTTGTGGTTGTAATCCCAGCACTTTGGGAGGCCAAGTCGGGAGCATCCTTTGAGGCCAGGAGTTCCGTACAAGACCACGCACCATAGCAAGACCCCAGTCTCTACAAACAGTAAAAACTTTATCCAGAGGAACAGAGAGAGGGGGTGGGGGGTGCATGCCTGAAGTCCCAGCTACTCAGGAGGCCTAAGCAGGAGGATCACTTGAACCCAGGAGTTTGAGGTTATGGTAAGCTAGCATCACACCACTGCACTCCAGTCTGGGTGACAGAGTGAGACTCTTTCTAAAAAGAAAAAATGGTTACTGTATTTATTCTAAAACACACATTTAATAACATTGTGTCATCTGATAATTGGGATGTTATTGATGACCTCTTATAATCACCACCAGCTACACAGCCATTTTCATGTGGTTGTCATGTCTGACCAGTTGCAAATTTTGTTCTTTTTTTTTTTTTTTTGAGATGGAGTCTCACTCTGTTGCCCAGGCTGGAGTGCAGTGGCACGATCTCGGCTCACTGCAACCTCTGTCTCCCAGGTTCAATCAGTTCTCCTGCCTCAGTCACCCGAGTAGCTGGAATTACAGGCATGCACCACCACACCCAGCTAATTTTTATATTTTTAGTAGAGACAGTTTTCCACCATATTGGCCAGACTGGTCTCGAACTCCTGACCTCAGGTGATTCACCCACCTTGGCCTCCCAAAGTGTTGGGATTACAGACATGAGCCATCATGCCCGGCTGCAAATTTTGTTCTTATTCCAGGTGGTCTGAGCAGAAAACTCAGCTCCATCATGTGTCAGTCAACAAACTGTTAGGAACAATTGAGGAAGAACTATGAATTCCAGTTGTAGTCTGAAAAACTCCCATTGACACTTCTGGTAAGATTAAGAAAGTGCCAGCATTAACACTTGCTAACTGGGGTGAACAGCATGGAGGAAAACTCTGAAGATCCTAGTGGGACCCTCCATAAAGAAAAAGCTGTGTCAGCAATTCCATGGTACAATGGATGACACGGTGTGGAAAAAACCAAACATCCTTGGCTGTGAGTCAAAAGTGATTTAGAATTAGATTCTGAACACAAAGGGGTTTTAGAAACATGCTACCAATCCCCTTTTAATGAGTGTGTAAGAACAATGTGATAAAAATGTGAGCAAATAAGTCTAAAAGAGCTCTTTAAGTAGGTATAAAAGAAAAAATATAAGTGGCAAAAAAGCCTTACGCCATAGTTTAATTGGTAGTGATTTTTTCTTTCTTAGGGCTATATAAAATAGGAATGAATTGCCGATGAATCTCACAAACATAATGTTGACTGATGGAAATCATAAACAAAAGATTATAGGATATATGATGCTACTTTCATAAAGTTCAAAAAACCAAGTAAAACCAAAATGGATTGCTTTAAAAGTCAAGGCAGGTGCTATCTTTTGAGAGGATGGAGGGAACGTGAGGGGGCTTCGGAGGGGCTGGCAGCGTTCCATTTCTTGACCTGGGGGGTGATTATACAGATGTTTGCTTTGTGCTGCTTTTCACTGAGGTGTTGCTTTTCATTGAGTTGTGCACTTACGTTTTTTTGAGACGGAGTTTTGCTCTTGTTGCTCAAGCTGGAGTGCAATGGTGCAATCTCTGCTCACTGCAACCTCTGCCTCCCAGGTTAAGCAATTCTTGTGCCTCAGCCTCTGGAGTATCTGGGATTACAGGCATGCACCACCACACCCAACTAATTTTTGTATTATTAGTAGATATGGGGTTTCTCCATATTGGTTAGGCTGGTCTCGAACTCCTGACGTCAGGTAATCTGTCCGCCTCAGCCTCCTAAAATGCTGGGATTACAGGTGTGAGCCACCGCGGCTGGCCAAGTTGTACACTTGCGTTTTATACATTTGTCTATATATGTGTTATGCCTCAATCATTTCTTTAAGTGATGCGTCTTGTCATTGCTATCATCCTAGGTTCGATGAAATGCAGAGATGTTTATGTGTAGTATGTGGGTGTGGGTGTGTGAAGGGGAGCTTTGCTTGTCTCTATTTCCTTGCATGTATGTTCCCCTAGTTGGTCATCTTGCCTTGATAATTACGATTATGTAGCAGGAATATAATTATAAATATGTGTATAGTTATAACAAATATACGCACATATAACACCTACATATACAGATGCTCCTCAACTCACTGCGGAGTTACCTCCTGATAAACTCATCATAAGTTGAAAATATTGTAAATCAAAAATGCATTTAACACACCTAACCTACTGAACATTATAGCTTAGCCTCGCCTACCTTAACTGTGTTCTAAACACCCACCTTAGGCTACAGTTAAGCAAAACCATCTGGCAACATGCTAGAGTATTCATTGTTTAGCCTCGTGATCGTGTGGCTGACTGGGGGCTGTGGTTTGCTGCGGCTGCCCAGTGGCACAAGGGTATGGTACCTACATGTCACTAGTCCAGGAAGGAAAAGATCAACTTCAGTTTTTTCCCCATGCCCAGCCTATGTTTAACATTTTGAAGAACCTCCTAACTTTTTCCACAGTGGCTGTGGAAAAACATTTCCACATTCCCATCATCAATGTATGAGGGTTCCAATTTCTCCACATCCTCACCTCAAAAGCTATACCTAATTTTAAAATAGGCTGGAATTAGGTTGTTTATGGTGCTGGTGCCTAGTAGTCCCCATGGATGCTCTTACAGTCCAGAGAATGTATTTATATCATCTTAAATTTTCTACTCTGAATGTAGAAAATTCAACTTTCTGCTCTGTTGAAATTTCTAAATTCTACTCTGCTGCTCAGGCTGGAGTGCAGTGGCATGATCAGGGCCCACTGCAGCCTCGACCTCTCAGGCACAGGTGATGCTCCCATCTCAGTCTCCCAAGTAGCTGGAACTACAGGTGCGTGCCACCACACCTGGATAATACTTTGTATTTTTTTGGTAGAGATGGGTTTCAGGCTGATCTTGAACTCTTGAGCTCAAGTGTCTGTTCACCTCAGGCTCCCAAAGTGCTGGAATTACAGACATAAGCCACTGCACTTGGTCAAAATTCAAAATTTTAAGTAGGTTTCTACTGAATGTGTGTCAGTTTCACACCATCATGAAATTGAAAATCAAAGTCAATCCGTTGTAAGTCAGGGACTGCCAGTATATTATAACAGATATATTTACAATAACAAAATATATATTATAAATCTATATAATAACAAATATATATATATAATAACAAATATATATGTAACGCATATAGCTATTAATACATTCCCACACACATATAATTTTTGGCTTATAAAATAGACTCCTGCCAATTTAAAAGGAAGGAGCTGAGAGGAGCAGGACACAGAGTTTATGCCATACCTGCAAATATAAGAGAACAGAGAGGGGGCAGCAGACAATGCTTATTGTCTACTTAAAGTGAGAGTCACTAAGGATGGAAAGAAGTGGAGACAGTGGTGGGTATAAAGAGACACTGAGAAGATCACACGTGGCAGAAACTAGGCAGAGCACAGTAGAATTAATATGAAGATACAGCCAAGCACGCTCTGACAGCGGTGCTAGGATTGGCACATAACAGTCTAGAAGGAGCTGGGCACGATGGCTCATGCCTGTAATCCCAGCACTTTAGGAGGCTGAGGCAAGCAGATCACTTGAGGCCAGGAGTTTGACTAGCCTAACCAACATGGTGAAAACTGTCTTTACTAAAAATACAAAAATTAGCTGGGCATGATGGCATGCGCCTGTAATCCCAGTTGCTTGGGAGGCTGAGGCAGGAGAATCACCTGAACCTGGGAGGTGGAGGTTGCAGTGAGCTGAGATCAAGCCACTGCACTCCAGCCTGGGCAACAGAGTGAGGCACCATCTCAAAAAAACAGTTTAGAAAGAGTTTTTTTATGTTTATTTCTAAGTTCTAGTATCATATTTTTTTTTGTACTTTGGGCTCTGGGGTACATGTTCACATCCTGCATCCTGCAGGATTGTTGCATAGGTACACACATGCCAGATTCATCCATGTCCCTACAAAGGACAAGAACTCATTGTTTTTTATGGCTGCATAGTATTCCATGGTGTATATGTGCCACATTTTCCTTGTCCAGTCTATCATCGATGAGCATTTGGATTGGTTCCAGGTCTTCGCTATTGTAAACAGTGCTGTAATGAACATATTTGTGCATGTGTCTTTATAATAAAACGATTTATAATCCTTTGGGTATATATCCAGTAATGGGACTGCTGGGTCAAATGGAATTTCTATTTCTAGATCCTTGAGGAATCACTACACTGTCTTCCATAATGGTTGAACTAATTTACACTCCCACCAACAGTGTAAAAGTGTTCCTGTTTCTCCACATCCTCTCCAGTGTCTGTTGTCTCCAGATTTTTTAATGATCGCCATTCTAACTGGCGTGAGATGGTATCTCAATGTGGTTTTGATTTGCATTTCTCTAATGACCAATGATGATGAGCATTTTTTCATGTTTGTTGGCTGCATAAATGTCTTCTTTTGAAGAGTATCTGTTCATATCCTTCACCCACTTTTGAAGGGGTTGTTTGTGTCTTGTAAATCTGCTTTAGTTCTTTGTAGATTCTGGATATTAACCCTTTCTCAGATGCGTAGATTGCAAAATTTTTTTCCTTGTCAGATGGGTAGATTGTAAAAATTCTGTTGGTTGGGTAGATTTGTCAGATGGGTAGATTGCAAAAACTCTGTTGGTTGCTGGTTCACTCTAATGATTGTTTCTTCTGCAGTGAAGAAGCTCTTAAGTTTAATTAGATCCCATTTGTCTATTTTGGCTTTTGTTATCGTTGCTTTTGGTATTTTAGTCATGAAGTCCTTGCCTGTGCCTATGTTCTGAATGGTGTTGCCTAGGTTTTCTTCTAGGGTTTTTATGGTGTTAGTTCTTATGTTTAAATCTTTAATCCATCTGGAGTTGATTTTAGTGTAAGGTGTTAGGAAGGAGTGCAGTTTCAGCTTCCTGTATATGGCTAGCCAGTTTACCCAACACCATTTATTAAACAGGGAATCCTTTCCCCATTGCTTGTTTTTATCTGGTTTGTCAAAGATCAGATGGTTGTAGATGTGTGGCATTGCTTCTGAGGCCTCTGTTCTGTTCCATTGGTCTATATCTCTGTTTTGGTACCAGTACCATGCTGTTTTGATTGCTGTAGGCTTGTAGTATAGTTTGAATTCTGGTAGTGTGATGCCTCCAGCTTTGTTCTTTTTGCTTAGGATTGTCTTGGCTATGAGGGCTCTCTTTTGGTTCCATATGAAGTTTAAAGTGTTTTTTTTCCAGTTCTTTGAAGAAGGTCATTGGTAGCTTGATGGGGATAGTATTGAATCTATAAATTACCTTGGGCAGTATGACCATTTTCACAATATTGATTCTTCCTAACCATGAGCATGGAATGTTTTTCCATCTGTTTGTGTCCTCTCTTATTTCCTTGAGCAGTGGTTTTTAGTTCTCCTTGAAGAGATCTTTTACATCCTTTGTTAGTTGTATTCCTAGGTATTTTATTCTCTTTGTAGCAATTGTAAATGCGAGTTCTCTCATGATTTGGCTCTCTGTTTGTCTGTTGTTGGTGTATAGGAATGCTTGTGATTTTTGTACATTGATTTTGTATCCTGAGACTTTGCCAAAGTTGTTTATCAGCTTAAGGAGGTTTTGGGCTGAGATGATGGGGTCTTCTAAATATACAATCATGTTGTCTGCTAATAGGGACAATTTGATTTCTTCTTTTCCTAATTGAATGCCTTTATTTCTTTTTCTTGCCTAATTGCTCTGGCTGGAACTTCCAATACTATATTGAATAGGAGTGGTGAGAGAAGGCATCCTTGTCTAGTGCCAGTTTTTAAAGGGAATGCTTCTAGTTTTTGCCCATTCAGTATGATATTGGCTGTGGGTTTGTCACAGCTTTTATTATTTTTGAGATACATTTCATCGATACCCAGTTTATTGAGAGTTTTTAGCATAAAGGGTTGTTGAATTTTGTCAAAGGCCTTCTCTGCCTCTATTGAGATAATCATGTGCTTTTTGTATTTGGTTCTGTTTATGTGGTGAATTACGTTTATAGATTTGCATATGTTGAACCAGCCTTGCATCCACAGGATGAAGCCTACTTGATCGTGGTGGATGAGCTTTTTGATGTGCTGTTGGTTTTGGTTTGCCAGTATTTTATTGAGCATTTTTGCATCAATGTTCATGATAGATATTGGCCTGTAGTTTTCTTTTTTAGTTGTGTCTCTACCAGGTTTTGGTATCAGGATGATGTTGGTTTCATAGAAAGAGTTAGGGAGGATTTCCTCTTTTTGTGTTGTTTGGAATCGTTTCAACAGGAATGATAACAACTCCTCTTTGTACATCTGGTAGAATTCATCTGTGAACCCATCTGGACCTGGACTTTTTTTGGTTGGTAGGCTACTAATTGCTGCCTCGACTTTAGACCTTGTTATTGTTCTAGTCAGGGTTTCAACTTCTTCCTGGCTTAGTCTTGGGAGTGTGCAAGTGTCCAGGAATTTATCAATTTCTTCCAGATTTACTGGTTTATGTGCATAGAGCTGTTTGTAGCAATCTCTGATGGTAGTTTGTATTTCCAAGGAATCAGCGGTGATCTCCCCTTTATTGTTTTTTATTGCATCTATTTGATTCTTGTTTCTATTCTTTTTTATTAGTCTAGCTAGCAGTCTATTTTGCTGATCTTTTCAAAAAACCAGCTCCTGGATTTCCTGATTTTTTTGCCTTCAAAAAGGCAAAAAAATTTGTGTCTCTGTCTCCTTCAGTTCTGCTCTGATCTTAGTTATTTCTTGTCTTCTGCTTGCTTTTGAGTTTTTTTGATCTTGCTCCTCTAGCTCTTTCAATTTTGACAATAGGGTGTCAATTTTAGAACTTTCCTTGATTCTCATGTGGGAATTTATTGCTATAAATTTTTCTCTAGACACCGCTTTAAATGTGTCCCATAGATTCTGGTAAGTTGTGTCTTCATTCTTGTTGATTTTCAAGAACATTTTTGTTTCTTCCTTCATTTCATTGTTTATTCATTCGTCATTCAGGAGCAAGTTGTTCAGTTTCCATGTGATTGTGTGGTTTTGAGTGCTTTTCTTAATCCTGACTTCTAATTTGATTGCGCTGTGGTCTGAGAGATTGTTTGTTATGATTTCTGTTCTTTTGCATTTGCTGAGGAGTGATTTACTTCCAATTATATTGTCAATTTTAGAGTAAGTGCGATGTGGTACTTCTCAATGTGTATTCTGTGGATTTGAGGTGGAGAGTTCTGCAGATGTCTGTTAGGTCTGCTTGGTCCAGATCTGCATTTGAGTCCTGGATATCCTTGTTGACTTTCTGTCCTGTCCAATATTGTCAGTGGAGTGTTAAAGTCTCCCACTATTATTGTGCAGGTGTCTAAATCTCTTTGTAGGTCATTAAGAACTTGCGTTATATATCTGGGTGCTCCTGAATTGGGTGCATATATTTTTAGGATAGTTAGCTCTTCTTGTTGCATTGCTCCTTTTACTATTATATAATGCCCTTCTTTGTCTCTTTCAATCTTTGTTGGTTTGAAGTCCATTTTATCAGAGAATAGGATTGCTACCTCTGATTTTTTTCCCTCTCCATTGGCTTGGTAAATCTTCTTGCACCCCTTTATTTTGAGTCTGTGAGTCTGCATGTGAGATGGGTCTCCTGAATATAGCACACCAATGGGTCTTGACTTTATCCAATTTGCCAGTCTGTGTCTTTTGATTGGGGCATTTAGGCCATTTACATTCAACATTAATATTGTTATGTTTGAATTTGATCCTGCCATTTTGTTACTGGCTGGTTGTTTTGCCTGTTAGTTGACATGGTTTCTTTATTGTGTTGTTGTTCTTTACCATTTGGTACATTTTTGCAGTGGCTGGTACTGGTTGTTCCTTTCCATGTTTAGTACTTCCTTCAGGAGCTCTTGTAAGGTAGGTCTTATAGTGATGAAATCTCTCAGCAATTGCTTGTCCATAAAGGATTTTATTTCTCCTTTGCTTATGAAGCTTAGTTTGGCCAGATTTGAAATTCTAGGTTGAAAGTTCTTTTCTTTAAGGATGTTGAATATTGGCCCCTACTCCCTTCTAGCTTGTAGGATTTCTGCTGATAGATCCTCTGTGAGTCTGATGGTCTTTCCTTTATGGGTGACTCAGTCTTTGTCTCTGGCTGCCCTTAGGATTTTTTTCCTTCATTTCAAACCTGGTGAATCTGACAATTATGTGCCTTGGGGTTGCTCTTCTTGAAGAGTATCTTTGTGGTGTTCTCTGTATATCCTGGATTTGAATGTTGGCCTGCCTTGTTAGGTTTGGGAAGTTCTCTTGGATAATATCCTGAAGAGTGTTTTCCAGCTTGGATTCATTCTCCCTGTCACATTCAGGTACACCAATCAAGTATAGATTAGGTCTTTCCACATAATCCCATATTTCTTGGAGGCTTTGTTCATTTCTTTTCACTCTTTATTCTCTAATCTTGCTTTCTCATTTTATTTCATTTATTTGATCTTCAATCTCTGATATCCTTTCTTCTGCTTGATCGATTAGGCTGTTGAAACTTGTGTATGCCTTGCGAAGTTCTTGTGCTATGTTTTTCAGCTCCATCAAGTCATTTATGTTCTTCTTTAAACTGGTTATTCCAGTTAGCATTTCATCTAACCTTTTTTCAAAGTTCTTAGTTTCTTTGCATTGGGTTAGAACATGGTGTTTTAACTCAGAGAAGTTTGTTATTATCCAGCTTCTGAAGCCTGCTTCTGTCAATTCATCAAACTCATTCTCTGTCTTGTTTCGTTCTCTTGATAGTGAGGAGTTGTGATCCCTGGGAGGGGAAGAGGTGTTCTGGTGTTTGATTGTTTCATCCTTTTTGTGCTGGTTTCTTCCCATCTTGGTGGATTTATCTCACTTTGATCTTTGAGGTTGGTGATTTTGGGATGAATCTCTGAATGGGCGTCCTTTCTGTTGAGGTTGGAGCTATATCTTTTGTGGCCTGTAGAGGCACTGCTGGGCTGCCTCGGATTCAGTCAGGCTGCTGGGTGGGTGGTCTCCCCCTGGAGTTTGTTTACACAGGTGAGATTAGCCCCGCCTTCCCAGTGGCATCTCTCCTTCCCTGAGCTTGATATTCCCAGTTGGGGTCAAACTGGTGTATTTGCTGCAAAGCGCTCTAGCGTGCTGGTTTCAGTTTGAGTTTTGTGAAGGTGGGACCTGCCAGGCCTTATGGCCTGTTTCACTGCTTTCAACTCTGCCTCTTTCTGTGGGACGGGTAGTTCCGTCCCACTTGTGTTAGTCCAGACTTCTGCCCAGGTCCCTGCCCACAACTTGCAGCACCAGGCAGGAGCCGTCACTCCAATTTGCATCGATAACCCATGGCGCCCCTCAGTCCAGCAGGACTGTCATGGGCTGTGTGTTGCAGGATGGATGAGCATCCGAATCAGAGCACTGAGAGGGTGAAGTCCCTGACCCTCCGAGCTGGCTGCACGTTCCAGGTGGGGACGTGCCCCGCCCTGTCTCAGTTCACCCTCTCTGGGCTGCTCTTGCCCTGCTTCGGCTTTGGCTTGCCTTCCCTGGGCTATTTTCAGTGACCTACCAGTCCCACCGAAACGAACCTGGCACCTCGCTTGAAACTGTGAAGTCCTCTAAGCCTCTGTGTCTCATTCACTGGGAGCTGCATTCTGATGTTGCCTCCTCTCGGCCATCTTGGTGCGCCTCTCCATCTGTGTTTTTTAAAAATCATTTTTGCTTCCTTATATTTTCTAAATCATCTACAATTAGCAGATATTATGTTTGCATTAAGAAAAAAAGCTATTTTTTTCTGTTTTTTTAAAAAATAGCCTTTATTCTGGATATTTCACATAAATGGAATCATATAGCATGCTACCTTTTGTGTCTGGCCTCTTTGACTTAGCAGAATGTGTTCTAGGCTCATCCACTTGAAGCATGTAACAGTACTTCATTCTTTTCTTTGGTGGAATAATATTCTATTGCATGGATATAGCACAATTTGTTTATCTATTCTTCTGTTGATAGACATTTGGATTGTTTCCACCTTTTGGCTATTGTAAATAATGCTTCTACGAGCATTTGTAACTTGTTGAGTCTCAATAATTTGAGTACTTATTTTCAGTTCTGCTGGATATATATTTAGGAGTAGAATTGCTGGTAATTCTACTCCTTATGGTAATTCTACATTTAACTTTTTTTTTTTTTTGAGACAAGATACTCTCTTGCCTAGGCTGGAATGCAGCAGCACAATCATAGCTCACGGCAAGTCTGAACTCCTGAGCTCAAGCTCTCTTCCCTTCTCAGCCTCCTGAGTAGCTGGGACTACAGGCACACACCACCATGCCTGGCTAATTGTTTTAAAATTTTTAAAATAGAGACAGGGTGTCATTATGTTGCCCAGCCTGATCTTGAGCTCCCGAGCTCAAACAATCCTGTTGCCTTGGCCTCCCAAAGTGCTGGCATTTCAGGTATGAGCCACTGCACCCAGCTTATGTTGAATATTTTGGAGAACCTCCAACCTGTTTTCCCCAGTGGCTGTGGAAAAACATTTTCACATTCCCGCCATCAATGTATGAGGGTTCCAATTTCTCCACATCTTCACCTCAAAAGCTATTAATATATCTAATTTTAAAATATAGGCTGGAATTAGGTTGTTTATGGTACTGGTGCCTAGTGGTCCCTGTGGATGCTGTTAAAGTCCAGAGGATGTATTTATATTATCTTAAATGTTCTACTCTGAATGTAGTATTCCTGACACCAGAGGCAGGTCAGGCATCCAAAGTTTCCAGTTGAGAGAACTATATGCAAAGTTGTCATTTGGAATGGTTCAAGCTTTCAGTTGTCCTAACTCTTTTTTGGTGCCTTTTGTCTTGTGTAGTGGAAGTATTGACTGTACAGAAGTTTGTACAGATGTGATCTGTTGGAGGCAAACATGAATTTGATTTAAAATGCTCCCCTTTTTTTGCCAGTGGCAGCAACTTTCCTTTCAACTACTACCTAGAAGAGCACTTAAACATATGGCACCCACTGTGAGTGCCTTGAGGACAGTTAGATGTATAGAAAAATAAAAGTCCATGCCCTCAGGGAGCTCACAGTCTCCTAGGGGAAGCAGATTGTATACAGCTAATCAAAATACAGTGTGATGATAATTAGGATAGGGGAATAGAGGGATATATTTTTCTTCTTCTACTCCTTCTTATGGCATATATTAAGGCTAATATAGCAGTAGGAGATAGATATTCTTTTAGTATAATCATGCATAACATATGAGCTAGCTGGAGGTTTTGCTGATTGCTCTTTTGATAAGCCACTGTAAGGGAACCAGGGTGAGTATCTCTTCTTCTCCCCTCAAGGGATCTGGGTTTCCTTCCACTCTCCAACCTCTCACCCAACAGTAGAACACAAGGAGGATCCAAATGACTGAAAAACCACCCTGAAAACTGAACACATGAGGAATGAGCAGTGACTGGAATGAATGGAGGATCTGGAGGAGAGGTAAAGTTAAGAATGAGGGTCCAAGTGGAAGAGCTTCCAGGTTGGATAATGTGTCATGGATATCATTTCTGAGAATCAAGAAGAAAATCCTGTATCCACTGAGTGGCTTGTAGGCATTGGCACAGAGTCATAATAGAACAAGAAACAATTCCAAGATCTTTTCCTCTTTGGAGTCTGTAAAGAATAGAATATACCATCCAAATCTCAAAGGTCTGTCTGTATAGTCTTCTGGGTTCAGTATGGGGGACTGATTGGCTATACATATTCATTTATGGGCTTTATAACCACATCCTTCTGGATAAAGGGCATCATTCTGGGGTCATAGAGCTATAGTCAATATTTTTCAACACATCAAGCATCCATTATGTGTGAAGCGCTGTTCCTGGTTCTGAAGATTTGGCCAATAAAAAAACAAAAATTTCTGTCCTCTTCGAGCTTATACTCTGTGGGGGAGATAGTCTTATAGGATCTGAATTTGAATTTAAATGTTTTTAGAGGACCTGTCTTCTCAGTTCACCATGACCCCTACCACTTTTTTTTTTTTTTTTCTCACACCTGGCACAGTGGCCCATTTCTCTCACATACATCAAATAAACATAGTGGCCTCTGAAGGCATTGGGTTTGCAGCTCATTGCCCAGAATAATTTTTAAATTTGGAAACATTTCAAATAAAGTATAACCCAGGTATAGCAAAAATCACAGATTATAAGTGCACGTGGGACAGTGAATATTTGAAATTTGAACAGCATATCCATGTAACCCACACTCAGATCCAGAAGTGGATCATTGCTAGAACATCTCCACATCCTCCATATCCCATTTTGGTCACTACCATCCCCAACAGCATCCATTCCCTGTCTTCTAACAGAATATTTGCCTGTTTTGAGGTTTATATAAGTTGAATAATACACAAGTACTCTTGTGTCTGGCTTATTTCACCCAACATTATATTTGTTGTATTCATCTATTTGAGTTCCTGTAGTTATTTGTTCATTTTCATTACCATATATACCACAATATATTTATCCATGTTATCCATTCTACTATAGGCATCTTGGTCATTTTCAATTTGGGGCTATTGTAAATAGTGATGCTATGGACATTCTTACACATCTTATAGTGAACCTAAATGAATATTAGGTATTTGCATATTAGAAATACGTTAGGTATTCCTGTAAAGGAAACACCTAGAAATGAGTCATCAGGTATGCCTATGTTCAACTTTATTTATTGTTTTGAGACAGGGTCTTGCTCTGTCACCAAAGCTCGAGTGCAGTGGTGCAATTGTGGCTTACTGCAGACTTGATTCCCCAGCTCGCGTGATCCTCCCACCTCAACCTCCTGAGTAGCTGGGACTACAGGTGCACCTCACCACACCTGGTTAATTTTTTAATTTTCTGTAGAGATGGGGTTTTGCTGTGTTGCTCGGGCTGGTGTCAAACTCATGGGTTTAAGCAATCCTCCCACCTAGGCCTCCAAAATGCTGGGATGACAGGCATGCACCAGGCCTATGTTCAACTTCAGTTATAAAGTTTAGCAAGCTGCTGGATAGTTTTTCAAAGTACTTGCACAAATTTATGTTTCCACCATCAATGTATGACAGTTCCAGTTCCTCTACATCTTCACCTCAGCTACAGGCTCAACAGCACGGTGAAGAAAAGGGAGAGACAAAACAGGAGAAACTGACAGCAAGAAGATATTGCTAGATTTTAAGACAGAGTACTATGACATTTAGTGATTCGTTTGTTCATTTTTTGGCAAATATTTAATGAAGATTTGCTATATATTTGGCACTGTGATAGGCCCTGAGGATACATTTGTAAAAGGATAGACAGAATTCCTGTCCTCATGTAGTTTATACTCTATGGAAAAAGAATCATTAATTGAAAGAAGAATTGCTATACCAGTGTCAATCCTTGCTTTCTGATTTCCACTTCAATTTGGCCTGCAGATTGATATCCTTTAGGCCCTGTCCAATTTCTTCCATGCCAAGTCTGCTGGGCCCCAGCTAATTTGACTGGCTTCCTTGGGGATTATTGATTGCTTGGACATCTGGATGCATTTAGATTCCAAAATTCCAATGTCATTCCTGGAGGTCAATTAGTATGTGGGCTGAATCTTTGCAGATTAATAATGATTCCAGATTTCTGATTTATCATCTCCATTTCTCTAGCTGAAGGCAGCTGTAAAAGATGAGGCCTGTACCTCAGCCACCACAGAGACCTCATTAAATTCACATTCTTCCTCCTTAATTAATCAAACCTTCTTGTTTTTGGAACATCTATTCCTCCACACACTTCACTTCCATCATTTTGTTTTAAAAGCCTTTTCTTCCTTGAATCATTGTGTCTTTTCTCTTGAGATCCCAAATATCAAATTTCTCAAGATACACAGGTATGAAAAGCATGATCCCTTTGCTAGACCACACAGCAAAGACTTCCTCCATGGTCCATGGTGAAATTGTCTAGATTGCATCAAAGTGATTGCCAGAACTGGAACTGGATCAAATTGGGAAGGGTTTAGGGCATCATGTAATATGGGTATGGAGCAAAGTTCGCTAAACTTTACCCCACATTTATTCAACCACAATTTCTTGATTAACTACCATATGCCAGGTGTTTGTGCCAGGTACTAACAACATATTGGTGAGCAAGTCATGGTCTCTGCCCTTGCAAAGCTTAGAGTCTACTAGGGAAGACAGATATGTCAGCAACAAGAAAATACAATGCAGTATATAAATACTACCAGTGGGGAAGTCCATGGTGTTATGGGCTTGTAAAGAAGAGGTATCTACCCAACCTATGGGACAAAGAAGGCTTCCTGGAAGAAGAGCCCCTAAGCTGAGACCTGAGAGAGCTATGGGAGTGAGGGAGAGTGGGGGAAAAGTATTACAAGCAAGGGGAACAGCATATGGAAAGGCCAGGAAAAAAGAGACCATGGTGACTTTGAAAGACATAAATGAATTTAGTATAACTGGGTGGGGCAGACAGGGTAAGGTGAGAAGAGATTATGGTTTAGAGGTGGGCAGGGACCAGGTGGGCCTTTTAAGCCAGAGTAAGAGACTTACACTTCTTGTATTACAGTTGGAGGCAGGAGTGACATGTTCTGTTTTGTACTTTTGGGAGATTATTCCTAATTGCAGCTTGACCAAAGAATGGTTCCCTGAGTGCTGTAATAAATTTGGCAGTGCAGAGAGTAGTCAGAGCTGTCTTGTGTGGTAGAAAAAAAATTTTTTTTTTTTTAGATGAAGTTTTGCTCTTGTTGCCCAGGCTAGAGTGCAATGGCACAATCTTGGCTCACCACAACCTCTGCCTCCTGGGTTCAAGCAATTCTCCTGCCCCAGCCTCCTAAGTAGCTGGGATTACAGGCATGTGCCACCACGCCTGGCTGAATTTGTATTTTTAGTAGAGATGGGGTTTCACCATGTTGGTCAGGCTGGTCTTGAACTCCTGACCTCAGGTGATCCATCCACCTCGGCCTCCCAAAGTGCTGGAATTACAGGCGTGAGCCACTGTGCCCAGCCAAAAAGAAAATTCTTTTAGGGTTGTTCTTGGTTAAAAATTTTGTGCTTTAGTTGATATTTCTGATGGCCCAGTCATATGCCCTTGGCTTTCACCATTCTGTGTGCTCTTGGCCTAAGGCTTCAAGCAGCCAATGCCTGTGTCTCTGCCTGATAGCTTTTGCCAGTGACTGGAGGAGCCCAATGGCCCTGTGCTCAGGAAATGCCAGAGAGTTAACGCTCCTCAGAATTAGTTCTCAACCAATATCTGATGAGAGTTGGTGGATAAATGCCCCAGTTCCCTTGCTATCCTAGATGGGATAACTCCAATTGCCCATGGTGGTAACTCCTCAATAATACACTGTTTTTTGGCTTATTTTCTATCATTGTCTGTTTTATCCCAATCCCTAATGTGCTGGGTACTGTGATGCACCATCCAGATGCCCATCATGGATAGACTTGTTGCTCAGCTGCTGGGAGTGTTGCTGGCAGATTAACTTCAGCTGTTGGTCTCTTTAGGGATTGCCTCATCTACAGAGAGCTGCTTTGTCCAAGGACACATGGTGTTCTGGGGAAGCCCACATCCAATGACTAGTTGAGGTGGGGCCATAAAGGCCTAGCCATCCCAGTCAAATTCGGGACAACTCTGAAAGTCTGTTCCAGCTCCAGAGCTCCCTGTAGGGTTGCACAGCCTGCACTATGGCTCATCTTCTCTCTCTGCCCATCCCTAATTCCTTCTGCCTTTTTTCCACAAGTGTTGATTTCAAGTGCGTTCTTTAAGAAACATCCCACATGCTGACTCCTTTTTAGTTTACTTCCCAGAAAAACCCAACCAATGACATCCACTTTCCTGGGATCACCTATCACACAAACTACTTGAATCCTCCTCTCTCTGCTTTTTTTTCTGGGAAAACCAAATCCAAGGCAACACTGGAACTTGTGAATAAGGTGGGAAAACACAGCGGGCTCAGCCCAACCTCTAGGGTAGGATGGAAAAAGACACGAAAGCCCAGTGGCTATGATTAAGACAGGGGTTATTTCTTTGGATATGACCACATACTAAGTACCAACTGCCTCCACCCTCCAGACTTCATTGTTGGAATCTCTAATCATTACTGCATAAATAAATCCCTCATGTGTGTCTTCTTTAAAGTGCATTGCATAGTTGCTCATATAGGAAGCAGCTCAATTTCAGGTTAGTGATGTATTCTGAAGTGTCTGTCCTTCTCACTTCAATTTAGGGGCTCACTGTGGAAACTGCTATGTGTTTTCCGTGTCCACAATTTAATAATATATCATGGTCTGTGTGGACAGTCATACCAAACTTCTCGTACTCCCATTTCACCTGCTCTGGGGGGATGGCTGCTGTAGCAGATGTTGATGCCTCATCCAGTGTCCCCCTCATCCTGTCTGAAATTACCTGCAGCTATGGGCAGTTTCCACCTGCCTTTGTCTTCTCTGCTCAAGAGCTTCCTCTGGCACCAGGGAGAAGAGTGCCCAGAGTTAATGCCCAGTGGGCCAACATTTGGCCACTGGGGGAAGGGAAATCATTGGGTAAATGATCATCTGTTTGATCCCAATCCCTAATGTCCCAGTCTCCAGTGGGACCATTTTGAGGTGCGTTTCCCATGATCTCAGAAGACTCTACCTACAAAAGTAGTTTAAATTCTCTGAGTCAAAAGTCCAGTCTTTGGACTGAATTGTGGGCTCATAAGAATCTCTTTCCCTCCACAGGCCCACTTTCCAGTCTAGGATAAAAGAATAGAGTTTTGAGGTTTGTGCCTTGCCATGCATGTGTTGGGAAGAAAGTGTCTGGCTATAACTGAGTTTAGAAGAAAGTCCATGCAGCAAGTCACCAGCGTTTTTTTTTTTCCTGTGTACTTTTCAGGGCCACTTTTTCACTCCACATCACAAATTTAGGAAGGCCCATCTGCCTGTTTGATTAATGAGCCTTTTCTGCAAAAGCAACAGAGATGAATGTCCTTTAGGAGCCCAGCCCAGAGAAATGAAGAAATAGGATGGTGAATTTTCAGCCATTATTTTGGAGTCTGAACTCCCTCCCTGCATCAATTTAGCTATTATTTCAAAAACTAATTAATCTTCACTCAGGCAGCTCTGAGGGACCCATGTTTAGATAATTAACAACCCATGGATTATGAAAAGTCTCACTTGCAAAGTTGGCTACAACATTTGGGTAGAACACTTTCAGTATTATTCTGTTTAAAGCCTATTCCATCCATCCTTCATTTCCTGACAATTAAGAGCAAATAATTAACCATGATAGATTTTGCTGGGTTACTTGCTGCTCAAATAATGTTCTCCCTTCCTCTTTGTTCTTAAACCATCTCCATCTGAACATTTTTGACCAGCTTTGTAGATAATTGGGTTGAAGCAGGTAACAGGAGGCTTCATTTGCAATTAACAGGCATCAAGAACATTTGGGTTTGCCTCGCGTAAAGAGTGGGAGGAAATTCCAGACTCCATCAGAGAAGCAGCTTGTAACTTCTCCTTGGCTCTCAAAGACTATAGCAGTCAGGTATAACTCTATTTGTGAAGTGTCTTCTCTGCCAAGAGTAAGAAAGAATTTAGGCAAAACATGAAAACCAGTCTTGTGACTGAAAGGTTGAGACATTCTACAACAGGTTACTGCCCTCCACCCCTGATAAAAAAGTATTTCTATGAAATTTTACAATTAATCTCTCCTGCAAATTTTATTTATTCACTAGATTGGATGCCTACTGGGTTACAGACACTCTAGAAATTCCTGGTAACACAATGGCAAGGAAAGCAAATGATATTCCTGCCCTTAAAAAACGTTAACAGTCTGTTTGTTGAGGAGGCCAGGCATTCACGAAGTGATAGCCTGAAATTTACAAAAAAAAAAAAAAAAAAAACTGCTGGAATACAGAATGATACGGAAGCATTGAACAGGAAGATCTGACCTATGGAAAAGCAGTGGTAAGAGGTTGGGAAGACTTCCCCGAGGGAGGAACGTTTGAGCTGAGATGTGGTGAATGAGTAAGTGTTAAGTGTTGCCGGACGAGTGTTACATTCAGAGAGTACAGCATGTATAAAGTCTCTGAGCTTTTCAAGGAGCTTGGGTAGGCAGGAATTTTGGGGAAAATCAGTAGATTTGGAATACAGAGAATAAGGGTGAAAAGAGAATGGTTCAAGGTATATCAATTTTCAAAGCTTATATAGGTTTCCCCTTATTTTATTTTCTTTTTTTGAGTTAGAGTCTCGCTGTATCACCACGGCTGGAGTGCTGTGGTGTGATCTCAGCTCACTGCAACCTCTGCCTCCTGGGTTTTTTTCTGTATTTTTAGTAGAGATGGGGTTTTGCCATGTTGGCCAGCCTGGTCATGAATTTCTGACCTCAAGTGAATCCCAAAGTGCTGGGATTACAGGCGCGAGCCACCATGCCCAGTACCCCCTCATTTTAAAATTAATACTGAGAAAGTTAAAAGGTAGAAAAGTTGGGGAGGAGGGGAATGGAACACAGTCCTGCCAAGTTCAACTACCTAAATATATCTCTGGAATTTCAGAATCACAGCCCATTAAACATGAAGTGGGCCAGGAAACGGAAACTCAGAGAAGTGAAGTGACTTGGCTAAGGTCATGCAGCTAATTAGTGGCAGATATCCTACCAGGAATGTGCACATGATTGGGGGTGCTTATGAAGGCTTTACGCTGTGCACCTACAAATGTTTTCTATTTGACTAGTTAATTTTTAATTAAATGTATCAGGAAAAATGCAACTGGTTCATTAAACTTCTGATCTCATAAATCATATTGCTCAGAATGAGGCTATGTGGATAAAAGTGAGTTGGTTTAAAGTAAACAAAAGCTTAGTAAATAATGGTCCAGTTTATTACACAAATATGGCAAAAATAACCAACATGTTAAGCAAATGGGAAATGTGTGCACAACACCATACTGACTGGTGACCCTTTGTCCAGAGCAGTTTGGGGTAAATTATTATTAAAGACAATAGATTTCCCGGCTAAACTTGGAAAGTTCCTTTAGGGCTTCTGGTTCCAAAGCAGTCAGGACCCTTTTCAGTTTGCCTCTTTCTCTGGTTTTCTTCTCCATAAAAACATCACCTTTGTCCATTGCTCTTTAAACTCTCAAAAAAGAAAATAAAAGGTGGCCGGGCATGGTGGCTCATGTCTGTGATCCCAGTAATTTGGGAGGCCGAGGTGGGTGGATCACTAAGGTCAGGAGTTTGAGACCAGCCTGACCAACACGGTGAAATGCCATCTCTACTAAAAATACAAAATTAGCCGGGCGTGGTGGTGCACATCTGTAATCCCAGCTACTAGGGAGGCTGAGGCAGGAAAATCGCTTGAACTCGGGAGGCACAGGTTGCAGTGAGCTGAGATTGCACCATTGCACTCCAGCCTGGGCAACAAGAGCAAAACTCCATCTCAAAAAAAAAACGAACAATAAAAAAAAAATGTAAAAGGTTACTGACTTAATGTAATCCTAAAAATAATAGCCACAAATATAACTTAGTTTACAGCAAGTGAGAGATCTGTGAAAGGGGCTGTCTACACCCTTAAGAGAGTGGGCAGTTAATGCGTGTGAACTTTGGAAGCAGCTTAAGGCACTCTGGCAGATAAACCCCTCAGCACGAAGATTATGCTTATTAAGAAGCCCATAATTTACTTGGTGTCTCTCATAAATTACTTGCTCTCTCTTTCCTTTTTCTCTAAGTCAATTCTTCAGAAAAATTGGCTGCCCCTCCTCATGAGCTCTCAGAACAGGCTGGAGGAAGGCGTACAAGGCAGGTACAGGAAGAATACTTGCTGACCAGTTAATGCAGGTTTCTGCTTCAATTGTTCCCTTCTGAGACCAGGTTTGGTCAGGGCCACTTTATCCATTGGGATAGTAAGCGCATTGCCTAGAGCCCATTACACTTTTAGGGGCCCATAAAAACATTTTAATTTTTTTTAAATCAGAAGAAAAACATGAATATAATCTAGCCGGATTATCTTTGTCTTTATACCAACACAGTTGTATGCCAGAATTTTCTTAATGGAGGAAGGGACTCAGGGAGACAAAAGTGCCCAAGACCCCAAAAAATCATAATATGGCCAGTGGTTGATATCTGTATTTTTTTTCTGCCTACAATATATCATCCTTCTTCTGGTCACGGCTCAATCTTCCTTTGGGGTAATCATTCTTCCCATACTTAACAATCCTGTGAGATTCAGATGTGTTTTTGTCAATCCTGGCTCCAGGAAGAGTCATGTGACTCACGCCCAGCCAATCAGAGCCACACATCCTTTGTCCTCTGTGATTGGTTCAGGATGAGTAAGTCACCCAAGTGGGACCAATCAGGGCCAAAACTCAATTCTAGGACTTTTCCGGGAATCATGGCAAGTGAGGAATCAAATGTAGGCCTGGAGATGTTGGTCACTATCTTTACCAACACATGGGTAGAGTTTTAGAAGCTAGAAGCTAGAAGCAGAATAGTTTCTGGGTCTCCAGCAGTAAGAACTTTAGCTTTAGAGGTGGGACACCTCCCTAAGCTAGACTTTCTTAGAAGAGAATCCGATTGGTTCATCCTCAGGTGTATACCTCTTGTCCAATTAGCTGTGGCTAAATGGTTGAGGGGAGGGGACAGAATAAAGTTGGATAGATGTGGGTTGTCAAGACTTAGTGCTGCCTAGGGGGTTGAAGTTGGGCAGAAGATGTCAAATATGGGTTATTTGCTGGAACGAATTTTTTGCCACGTTGGGAAGCTGTGGAATGTCAGATGATGTAACTTGGCTTCTGATTTTCAGTGGAAGACCTCAAGAAACTTTAATTCAGAGCTTCTCAAGCCATGCTCATGGGATACCAGTGTCAGTAGGAGTACTCAAAGGATTTTATCATCAAATATATTTGGGAAATGCTAGTTTAAATAACATGCAAACTTCTTTCTTACAGGACTTCTCAGACCTTTAAGATGCTTATGTACATTATGGATCACCAAGGGAAAGAGAGATAGAAGGTCCAATATTCCTCAAACTTATATGACCACCAAATTAGGAATTTTAAGGAATTTTTAGCTTTGAAGGAAACCACTATTTTGAGAAGTATAGTTTAAGAAATCCTGGTCAAGTTCATTACATTGAGAGCATTAAATGCCATAAAGGAAAAACATTTTAAAATCTAGAGCCCTAAAAAAATACCCTCTGTTTTTTTTTTTTTTTTTTTTTTTTTAATGCCCTCTTTCTTAAGAATGCATTAATAAATGAGACCTGGGCAAGTTCATGGTTTTTTTCTTACTAAGAGACCTGAAATCTTGTATCAGCTCCATTAGTATTAAAAATAATTAAAAGCAAGCCAGGAATGGTAGCACACACCTTTTGTCCCAGCTACTCAGGAGGCTTAGCCAGGAGGATTGCTTGAGCCCTGGAGTTTGAGGCCACATTGAGCGATGATCACACTGCTGCATTCCAGCCTGGGCAAAAGAGTGAGATCCCATCAAAAGCAACTGTTATACAATGCTTATTTTAAACCCAGGAACTGTGCTAAGGAGTTTATGTTCACTCTCTCATTTCATCCTCATCATAACATAAGGAGATAGGTGCTGCTATTAGTATCATTTTATAGTTAAGAAAACTGAGGCATAGAAAGGTAAAGTCACTTAAATGTAATGGAGATAGAATTTGAATCTAAGCAGCCTAACTCCAGAGTCCTACTGTCAACCCCTAGTCTAATACAGAAATAATTTGCATATGACATCAGGCAAGTTTCTTCTCTTCTTGAGTCTCGGTTTCTTAATCTGTAAATTCAGGATGTCAGATTGGAGACTTTTAAGCCATCCTGCTCTGTCTAGATTTTCCACAACTTTGTGAGTTGAGATCTGTTAGTTCCACTTCGAGGAAAGTGGCCATTGAGAACATGTTTACCTTGGCTGTAAGATGAAGTGATTTAAGATAAGAAGGAGAGTGGAGGTAGAACTGGGGAAACTTCAGACAGTTGCTTATAAACAGGAGCTGAAGCTCTGAATGAAGGTCTCACCACTGTAAAATGACATGCTCTGGAGAATGAGGTCTCTGGAGGAGTCTTCATTGATTGCCAGTCTGAATTGAACTGATATCAGACAGCCAGACAGACCTCAATGGCTGCTCCAGAAACCCACGCTTCTTTCCTGGCATGTGGCAGATGGGCATCTGAGCCAAATTCAGCACATCACTGGTTTGCCATCCATCAACCTGAGGCAGGCAGGACTTGAGTCATCTATGGTCTTCTGGCTCTGCATAGCTCAGATGGGGCAGATGTCATGTGCTAGAATTGATGCTTCCTTTGAAAGCAAGAGGACAGAATGGAGGAGGCAATGTTAAGGAAACCCTTGGTGATGCTATGTATCCCTTGATCACTTTAGACCTTTAATCTCATGAGGGCCTCACACTGATTCTGAGAGGTTGGTAATAAAAACAGCTAAAACATGTTGGGCACATATTGTTTCAAGGTTCAGGGTAAATGCCTTAAATATGTTATTTCATTTCATTATATGCAACTAGAGTGACCTGTATATTTCTGGTTTACCTAGGACAGTCCTAACTCACATCTGCTGTTTTGCCCTTATCATTAATAGCACCTATTTCATACTCAGAAGAATGTTATTTCTTTCTTTTCTTTTTATTGAGATAAAATACATGCATATAATTTACCATCTTTACAGTTTTAAGCATACAGTTTAATGGTCATAAATATGTTTATATTCATTTTTTCCCCTTCATCCCCCCCTTACCCTTCCCTTTCTCAGCCTCTGGTAACCACCAATTTATTCTCCTTCTTCACGAAATCCACTTTTATGGCTCCCACATATGAGGTGAGAACAAGTGATAATTTGTCTTTCTGTGCTTGGCTTATTTCACTTAACATAATGACTCCAGTTCCATCCATGCTACTACAAGTGACAGAATTTCATTTTTTATGGCTGAATAATATCCCATTGTATATAGACACCATATTTTCTTTATCCATTCATCTGTTGATGGGCTCTTAGCTTGATTACATATCTTGCCTATTGTGAATGTTGCTGTGATAGATGTAGGAGTGCAGATATCTCTTTGATATATTGATTTACTTTCTTTTGGATATATACCCAGTAGTAAAATTGCTGGAACACATGATAGTTCTATTTGTAGTTTTTTGAGAAACTTCCATACTGTTTTCCATAGTGGCTGTATGATCTTACATATCCACCAATAGTGTATGAGGGTTCACCTTTGTCCACATCCTTGCCAGCATCTGTTATTACCTGTCTTTTTGATAGAAGTGATTTTAATTGGGATGAGATGATATGTCATTGCAGTTTTGACTTACATTTCCCTGACGATTAGTGATACTGAGCACTTTTCATGTACCTGTTGGCCATTTGTTTGTCTTCCTTTGAGAAATGTCTGTTCAGATCTTTTGCCCATTTTAAAATCAGATTATTTGTTTTTTTTTTTTTTGCTATAGAGTTATTTGAGCTCCTTATATATTCTGGTTATTAATCCCTTGCCAGATAAATAGTTTGTAAATGTTTTCTCCTAATCTGTGGGTTGTCTAGAAGAATGCCATTTTTGTATAGTAAATTAAATAGTCATTTTAGTTATAATCAGATTGCTTCAACTGAATTATGTTATTGCTATTCAGAGCTATGTACTACCTGCCTCAGTTTCTTCACATAAAATTGGGCCAATAATATAAATATCTTTCAGTATCTAAATAATTTTTATTCAAAATCCGGAACTGAATAAATCCACATAGCAAAGGATGTCAGTGTAAATCACAGGATTGTGGTGAAAAGATTTATTGCAGCATTCCATTTGTAGATATGGAGTGTATCAGGGTATGTGTGTGTGTGTGTGTATATCTTAGCAGAGTGCCTGGCATTTAGCAAGTGTATGATATGGTAGCTTATTAATCCTCTGCTTTTGCATATGTAAAATGGCAACAACATCTTACATTTCTGGTACATATCAGGTACTTAGTGAATGGTGATTATTATTGTCTTAATCTTGCTAAATATAAACATTTTCCTCCAAACTCCCTCTGAGGTGGATTGCCATATTTCAAGTGAAATAAATGATTTTCTTACTCCAGCCAATGTTGTTTGCTTAATTTTTGTTTTTTGTTTTTTTGGCTAATGTCAAGAAGAGACAATGCCATCCTGAGGATCTCAGAGAGGTCCTGGAGAGACTGACCTTGTGTTAACCTGGAAGGATGCTCTCCAAGGTCCTGAAGCAGTGTCTCATTTTGTAACCAGAAGGGCATTTTGAGACACTTGGGTATGTTTTGTGCTAGACAAATAGATGGTTTGTGTTCCATGAGTGTCATGGCCTGCAATTGAAAAAAACAAGCTGAAATATTAATAGGTCTTACCAACTGCTGGGTGATTGCAGAGTTGAAAAGGCACAGGAAGCCTTTGGGACAGAATTGCTATGTGCTAGAACAGAAATGATAGGAAAGGAAAAGCTGTGGGCTGGGGGAGTGGCTGCCACATAGAGCAGAGCTATTATTTGAGGGCAGAAACCACATAGTCTCTCTGCTATTAGGTGAATTGTGCCCCATAGGATCATCAATAAGCTTCTTAGAGCCACAATAGGGGAATTCACCAAAGACGGGGTTGAGTTAAGTGATGGTCACAGGTATAATAACGAAATAGAAGGAGTTTTGCTTTAGTACCTTCTTCACCTTACCCTCCATATTATCTCCACAACTTGGATAAAGAAGATCCTCCTATGTGACCTTGGAGTCTGCTAACTGGATTTGCCTGCTACAGCTCCAAATTCTGTGGAAGGGTCTGTAAAGTTGGGAATACATTGAGCTGCAAGTAATACTCATCTATAGTAGCTTCTAACAAGAAGAAGTCAGGAAGTAGATTGTTACTATTATTGGTTCAGTGAATGGCTTGGAAATGTCAGGCTGTTATTTTCCTCAGCCTTTCTCTGATGCTTGTTATCTCAAGCTCATGCAATGGCTGCTTCAGTGTCAGATATCTCATACATGTTCAAGGTGGAAAGAAGAACAGGGAAAAGGCAGAGACATCACACCAGCTGTTTTTGTCTCTTCTTTTCAGAAATGCAAATGTTTTCTCAGGACTGCACGCTTAGTAGGATTTTGCTTATGTTTGTTGGCTATACCTGGGTCACATGACCATCTCTAGCTGCAAGAGAAGCTGGGAATAACGAACAAGATTGTCATGATCAACTGAGACCAATCACAACCCACGGCCTAGAGTTGACACTTTACTCTTCCAAACAAAATTTGATTTTGTTATCAAGAAAGAAGGAGAATGAATATTGATGAGTTGATTAATAATGTCTGCCATTGCCCTTTATCTTTACAATCTGAGTTTGTAGTCTTGGGAAATTCTTTTTTAAAATTATTATTTTTTTGTATCTTGAGAAGCTTAAGCTATGCTTATAGCTGCTTAGAAAGTGTTTAAACAAATAAATGGCTGAGAAGATTTCTGCTGAGTTGTCAAATAGGTCAAATGGCCTCTTTTGTTCTTAATATATTTTGGCTTGGGGATAGAATTTTTTAAGAAAAACACACCTTAATTTAAAGGTGTGACTCTAATAATGAGGATTTCAACCAATGACATATCACAGAGAGCAAATCTAACTTTTCATAGAGCATTGTACTGTGCAATATCCCTTGGTTAAGACTTTTGTTGCTTTTTAATTTTGTGAGGAGAGTCCTGTTATGTCAGCTTTGAAGGACGTCTTTGATAAATGTAGTCAAAAGATAGAATGCATTGAAATCTTATCATCTACCAGTCACTCTACTAGGGCTTTAAAATTACAAACTCCTCCAATCCTTATGAAAAACCTATGCAGTAGATACTATTATAATTTCTGGTGGATATTAAGACCCAGAGTGTTTTAATAGCCCACCTAAGTTCATATGTATTCATATGTATTACATGTGGAGGATCTTCGATTCCAATCCAGACTACCTGATTCCAGAGCACATAATCATGTCACTTAGGCAAAGAAGGCTATCTAGTAATAACAGCCATGCTTAATTGAGAGTCTGTTTATACAAAATTAGCACCTGTCACATAACAGGCATTTATATAAGCATATTACATACATTTTCTCATCTGATTTTTACAACCATCCTATGAAGTAACTACAATTCTTACAAAACATTTTACAGATAAAGAAGCAAAGGCAAAGAAAGGTTAAGTTACTTGGCCCTGGATTACATAACTTGTGTAGGATAAACTCAGGTTTATCTGGGCACCGAGGTCAGGATCTTTCCTTATGTCATTCTGTATCTCTTGAGATCCCTTCTTTTCAAACCCCCACTTCTAGAGATGAGATTTACTAGGAACAGAATGAAGAAATGCTTATTGAAGGTAATTAGATGTTAGGAAGTTTGTAAGGGTTATTAACTCCTTTTTACATATATTGGTCATAATAGCATGCAAAAATGCTACCACCAAGAGGCTTCCAAATACAATGGCTTAAACAGGATGGAATCTTATTTCTCTCTTGTTAACTGGCAGAGTTTGGTGGTCTGAAGCTGGCTTCCATTTATGGATTCAAAGCAGCTGTTCCACTTGCAATTTCTTATTCAGCAGAAAGGAGAAAAGAAATATGGAAGGAAAACAGCTTGCTTTTAGGTCCACGATATAGAAGTTAAATACACCATGTAGTTTCTCCTACTTACATGTCATTGGCCAGAATGTGGTTACATGGCATCTCACCGAGAGGCAGGCTGAGAATTATCTGGATGGTTGGCCATTTACTCTGGGAAAGGAATAAGAGAAAAATAGATGTTGGTAGATAATCATCAGTCTCTGTCACATGATAGGTGAGGAAATGGAGACTTGATGGTGTGAAGACTTGCCCAATGCTGGCAAACATGAAACATGCACATTTTAAGGACTAGATTGGGAGAGGTATCAGGATGTGAGGCAGTAGCTTGGCAAGCCATATAGTGGTACAGAGAAAGCACATTGGAAATCCTTAGTGGAAATAACGAGCTACAGTGAAGGAATCAGGAACCTGGAAGGCCCAATCTTAGAGGTCCGTAGAGTAAATAGCCAGGTACTCATTTACGCTTATGGGATGAATGGTATGATTTAAGGCACTGACAGGAAGCAGGGCTTCAGGATTGCCCAACTCCAGAGAATACCATTTCAGAACAGTAGAATGTTGGCTCTGCCTGTTAGGCTTTTCTATTACCCTGCTGTAGGTTGGATCCCCCTGGGAGGCAGACTGTGAGTTGGGGATTGCCAGGCTGGAGGTTTATTAAGGAGAGCTTTTGGGATCAATACTTATTGGGGGAAGGGAAGGAAGCAGGATTGAAAAAAGAAAATCAGCTGCAATGTATTCTCAACAGAAACCTCAGCCAAAGTTATGGGGAGTTCTGAAGATGGGGTGATCCTTCAAACTTGTCTCTGAAGTTGTCTCAGCAAAATGGCTGGGCCTATATACCCTCTGTTAATTAGTAGTTGGATGCAGGCTGCCCAGAGATGGGGGCATGACCTTGGGTGGAGGTAACTCTCTTCAGCTGAAGCAAGAAGGGGCTGATTGCAGAGGACACTTTTCCAAAAGTACTCCACAAGTTAGGATAATAAGTAATCTCTAAGGGGGGTCTTGGCAGCACATGGTGGCATCCACCACACCCCCCAATCACTGCACTATCTGCTATTCCTCCATTATAGAGTCTTTATGCCTTGAAGACATTGAGCACTTCTGGAGCTCTCTCTTTCAAATATCAAATATCCATGGATTGGTGAGGAGGGGATATCTACAGCTTAGATTTCATTATTATTTAATTAACTGTCTTAACTATCAGTTAGCCGCTTCTGGGTGACACAGCCAGCCATGCTGTGCAAACGCCCAAGCAGCCTGTGGAGAGGCCCACGTGGAGAGGGATCAAGCTCCCCAGACCATAGCTTTGGCTGAATCCCCAGCCTCAAGTCTGCACCAACTGGCCCACCATGTTATTGAGCCATCTTGAAAGTGGAGCATCCAGCTCCCAGTTGACCTGCCTCACTCAATGCTGCTATCAGTACAAAACAGTAATGGGACATATAACACCAAGACTGAATAAGACAAGCCAAAAAAGGTCCACGGGGAATTAGGAGGAGAAGCTGGGAGGGAGGCAAAGCCATATTACTCTTTTCCTCACCGAACTCAAGGTAGAATCTGCCCAGGGCGGGAAGCAGGGAGAGGTTGGGGCACTGCGGAGTTCTGAGGTCAGACTTACCAACCTCAGAAATTTTGCCCAAGGCCCACTTTACCTCAGATAGTCCCTCTTCCTTTTGTTTGAATTTCTAATTTTCCATTTGCCAAAGATGGCTGCCTGTTCAGAATAATGAAAGATCACAGTTTGATCTGATTTAGAGTTTGATTTTTTTCTTCCCTTCTGTCAGCATAGCAGCTCATGCATCTGAGGGCTGCAGCTAAAAAGTGATTTTTAAAGACTTCTCATTGGCAAAGAAATCAATGGAAAGAACTTTCTCGCTCTCTCCCCGCCACCTTCCATTCTGCCTTTAATTTTTCTCCCTCTCCAATCCCCTGCTAGGGAAGTTTTGTCTGAGGGCATCTAACATACTTTGTCAGAAAGTTGCCTTGTTAAGGATTGGTGTCCTGCTGGGTGAACCGAGGAGGTGGTGCAATTTCCCCCACAGTCTTGGGAATTAACTCAGCTTGAGGAAGGGGTGGAATCAAAGAACTCCATCGGGGAGATGGAATCCTAAGGCAAAGTCATCTGTCAGGGACAGGTGTGTCGCTAAAACAAACTTCGTGGTAGCCTCCAAAAAACAAATCCCTAGAATGGATGGCATGAGGATGCTAACTAGTGGGACGTATCCTAGAGGGACAACCTTTCAAAGAAGATATGAAAGAAAGGGCTCAGGCATCCTGTATGCTCTGCACTCCAGGCTCTGCTGGGCCACTCAATGGCTGTGTGATCTTGGATAAGTCCGTTAATGTCTCTGAGCCTCAGTTTCTCTATCTGTGAAATGAGTGAATCCTATCTACATGTTCTAGAGAGGTAAGGCAGGGAAGTGACAGCAAAGGACATAGGCCAGTGTAATTAAAGGGGCTTAATGGTAAGGTCTCTGGAACTGGAGTGTGAAGTTCTCAGAATATGAAATAGCTCTAGTAACGGTCTTCTCTCTCTTTTTGTCACACCTTGTATCTATTTTGGGACTGTTCCACTCCCCTCTCTGCAAACTGCCAGCCTCATCTCTAACTCTTCATTTCTGCTCATCCCAAAGTCGGCTTGCATAAGACTTTTGGGGTGGCTCCAACCATCACACTCTGCCTCGTGACTTTTCAGCTTCTGTTCCTGTTCAGTTTCTATTCTGTTCTTTCAGCTTCCGTAACAGATGCCTTCCTCCATTTTTTAAGGCACACTCCTGAGAGAGAGAATCTGATTAGTTCAGCTCCATCTTACATACTCAGCTTCTGGATTGGCTGCCTTTAGGTCAGGTGATTAAACCTAAGCCAATCAGCTGTCCATGGCAGAGTGAATTCAGATCACATGCATGGGATAAAACCTGATTGCTTAAGGCTCCCCAGTTAGACGGGCCCAGACCAGAGCATGACCGCCTGTGTTGAACCTTTAGCTAGCTCTTGTTAACAAATAAACATGTTATCAAATTTCCTTAGGCTCCAAGGCAGTACAGTAGTGGCAAGGAGCACTGACTTTGGGATCAGGAGATGGTTACAGGTCCTGGCACCAAACCATCTGATTGGGTTCACCTCAGTTCACTTTCCCGGGTCTCCACTTTCACATTCCTCATTGAGGAGCTGAGCTTGACTACAGTATTTGCGATATTGCTTTCCTGTCTCCACCCACCCTTCTCAGAATCATCTCCAGCAAATGACCAGATGAATGGAGGCAAAGATGCCCAAACCAATGGATTCACACAGAAGATCTAAACCAACTAGGAACGTGGAGTCAGTTTAGTGTCTTGTGAGGCTGCTGGCTTGACTTTCTTTAGCCCTAACGTGATCAAGGCCGTTTGGGGAAGGTAGCTACTTAATGTTGAATGCTTTATTTGGAGAGTGGGAGGCAGGAGAAAGAGAGAGAGTAATTATCTAAGTATGGCAGAGTGTATTTTCCAAAGACGGCTGCAACAATATCTCCAGCCCCACGTGCTCTTCCAGAGTCTTTGCACTCCCCCATCAAGAGTCTGTGTCCCTTCCCTTCGAACCTGGGTGGACCTTTGAGATGACCTTCAGAAATAGAATACCATGGAAGTGGTGCTATATCACATCCCAGGCTATTTCATAAAAATGCTGTGCAATTCCTCCTTGTTCTCTTAGGATATTCACTTTTGGGACAAACCACCCATGCTGTGCAAACGCCCAAGCAGCCTGTGGAGAGGCCCACGTGGAGGGGGATCAGGCTCCCCAGACCATAGCTTTGGCTGAATCCGCAGCCTCAAGTCTGCACCAACTGGCCCACCATGTTATTGAGCCATCTTGAAAGTGGAGCATCCAGCTCCCAGTTGACCTGCCTCACTCAATGCTGCATGTAGCAGAGAATTGTCATCCCTGCCAAGTCCTGATCAAATTGCAGATTCATGATCAAAATAAATGATGATGTTGTTTTAGGCCACTGAGTTTTGGGGAGTGGTTTTTGAGACAACAGTAGGTAGCAGATACAGCATTGAATAAACACTCATGTGAAACTTTCCTAGTTCTGTCTGTCAATGGGAAATGAGGAGGGTTCATGATTAAGTAGAGAGAAAGAAGGGCTAAAAATGTACAAGGGGAGTTTATGAGCTGTAAAGAGAAGGCCTACTCGAATCCTAATAATAACTGCTTATTGAAAACTTGCTATGAACCAGACTCTGAACCTTCCCAAGAGGTGGGGACTTTTTTTTTTGAGATGGAGTCTTGCTCTGTTGCCAGGCTGGAGTGCAGTGGCACCATCTCAGCTCACTGCAACCTCCACCTTCCGGGTTCAAGTGATTTTCCTGCTTCAGTCTCCTGAGTAGCTGGGACTAACAGGCCCGTGCCACCACACCCAGTTGATTTTTGTGTTTTTAGTAGGGATGGGGTTTTACCATGTTGGCCAGGATGGTCTCGATCTCTTGACCTTGTGATCTGCAGGTGGGGACTATTATTGTCTCCATCTGACAGCTGAGGAAACTGATGCCCAGAGAGTTTAAGTCTCTCACTCAGGGTCAGAAAGTCAGTCTGTTGTGGAGGTCATGTTTCAACCTGGGTCTGTCTTCTCAACCATGGCATGAAGCCAGACCAAATTTACTCTTGACCAGAGGCCTATTCTTAACAGATGTAAAACCATTCACTCAGGAAAATTGAGTCCCCATGGTGATTCATTGTGAATTTAATAATTACTTCCAATATAAATTTAGTGCTTACCATGTGCCAGGCACCATTCTAAGCACCATACTTACATATTTCATTTCATCCTCACAATAAACCTCATTTTTCAGATGAAGGACCTGAGGCTCTGAGAGATTAAAATACTTCCCCAAAGTCACACAGGTAGTAAATGGCAGAGATGAGTCTGACACAAAATCCCTAGCTGTTAGCCATTCCTGCTTCCTCATTTTATGGGCAAAGATAGGAAATAGAAGGAACAGTGCGGGGAGGGAGAGAGTTGGAAATCAGGAAGGGAAAAAACCTAAGGTAAAATAGAGAGGAAGGAGAAAAGGAGAAATGTGGAAGGTGGGTTTTGTTGATGCCTGAACTGGTCATTTCCAAGTGGGGACATCCTCAGTGGGGGAGGAGTTTGCAAACTGTCAGCATTGTGATGAAGACACCAAGTTTGGGGCTGGAGTCAGGAGGACACCAACAGGCTGATGCACAACCTGCATTCCATGGAGCTGTTCTTCCTGTAAAACTGTAGAAATACATAGAGTGAAAGAGGAGAGTACATGGGAATGAAATACTGTATAATTCATTTGTCTTCTTTACTGAGAAAATCTCCCTGTAATTTATCAGTTTAAGTGAATTTTTGAGTTCTTTTTATAAGCTCTTAAGAGGTGGGTTCTACATTGCCAATAGGGGCTTTTTCATCATTTCCTGAACCACAAGTGGGGATCATACTTTGAAAAAGGAGAGGACTTAAGAAAAATGAGCAAGAATTCTCGTAACCAAGAGCTACATGCCCAAGTGCAAAGAGAATGCACGTGACACAGTGTAAATTTCTCTCTTCCCAATACAGTGTGAGTGCATACACATACACACAAATACATACAGTCTAACATATGCATATAGTCACACACACAGACACACATGTAGAATACACAGGGCCACATATACAGCCACATACATGGTCACATACCTAGATCCACATAGACATACAGTCACATTCAAAGACACATACACACAGAACATATGTAGTCATATGTACAAATACACATAACCATACATAATTGCACACACACACAGACCCACACGTGGTTTCATGTACATATACACAGTCTAACACATGTGTATAGTCACATAATCCCACCTACATAGTTGCTTACACACACAAATAGATACATACACAATCATACACATAGACACACACACACACACACACACACACACACACACACACACCCCACTGGGATTCCCTAGGTTTTTTGGGAGTCTTCAAAAATTTCTGTGAGTTCCTGGCTCTGAGGCTAGTCTGCCTGGGTTCAAATTCTGTTTCTTCCACTTGCTGGCTCTGTGTCCTTGGACAAGTTACTTAACATTTCTGTGCCTCAGGTTCTTGATCTGTAAAACAGAGATGATAATAATGTGTATTTCATAGACATGATTATGAGAATCAAGTGGATTCTTGGATGTATGGGCTTAGAAAAGTGTCCGGCACATGGCAGTTGTCCATAAGTGTTAGCAATTATTGTTGTTGCTGTGAGTTGGGCAATATCACTATCATCATCGTTTGTTATCATCACAAATTCCCTTTCATTAAACCCTGGTGTGCTAGACTCTGTGCTAAGTGGATTACTTGTGGTATCCTATTTACTATTCAAAATGGCTGCATGAAGTGGGTGCTATCATCTTAATAACTGGAAAGGTTTGATAACTCATCCCTAGTCACACATCTGGTAAGTGGCTAAACTGGGGCTTAAACCTAAGTCTGTTTAGGTCTAAGCCCTGGTTGTCAACTAATACAATATATGATCTCATCTGTGAACTACTCTGTACGCTAAAATTCTCCTGTTTGGATATCAGCTCCCTGAGGGACTGTGCCTGTTTTGTTTGTTGCTGTGTCTCAGCACACAGAACAGGGCCTGATTCCAGATCTACTTCTCTTTGAAAGAAAAATAGGTTCATTCTCCTGCAAAGTGGGGGTGGTAATATCCATCTCATAGTGCTGCCAACATTAAATAGTGTAATGTTTATGAAAGTGCTTGGCACATAGCAGGGCTCGGCTCAATAAATGGTAACAATGATGATTCTTTGTTAAAGAATAAAGGATGACTCAGAGGCCTAACCCTTCAGGAACAGAACAGCATTGCCATCAGTGAAAGGGAAAAGGCAACTTGGGCTGCTTTAAGGGAACACAAAAAAGTTGTTCTGAAGTAGGGAGAACATGAGGTGACAGCAATCTCCCATGTCCACATGGAATCATTTAGCAGGTGACTGGGAAGCATAGAGGGAGAAAGAAAAATGTCGTGACGGAGGTGGGGACTCCTCTTAGATGAGAGAGGCCTGGGGTGGCATACAGACCCTAACAAGGCCCCAGTGGTCCTTATCTCCTGGTATTCGTGCCTTGTGTAATCCCCCAGACCTTGAGTGTGGGCTGGACTTACTAACTCACTTTCATTGTATAAAATATAGCAGAAGTGATAGGATATGAAGCTGAGATTAAGTTATAAAAAGACCGTAGTTTCCATCTTGGGTGCATTCTCTTGGATTGCTCACTCTGTGGAAGCCCACTGCAATGTTGTGATGCAGTCCCCTGCAGAGCCACACGTGGTGAGGACCTGAGGCCTGCCAATAGCCATATGAGTGAGCTGGGGAGTGGGTCCTCCCCCGTCAAGCCTTGAGATGGCTGCAGCCCCGGCTGACACCTGATTACAGCCGCATGAGGGACCTTGAGCCAAAATCACCTGGAGAAGCCACTCCTGGATTCCTGACCCAAAGAAACTCTGAGTAAAGCAAAGTTCGTTCTTTTTAGCTAATAGTATTGGGGTACTTGGCTATGCAGCAGTAGATAACTGATAATACTCATGGCAATGGCTGAGATCAGGAGAGAAAAAGTGTAGAGAGGAGTCTGAAGTTAGAGCTTGGGAAAATGTCCTGGTTGTGGGGATAGGAAGAGGCAGAGGAACCAGTAACACAGAAGAGAGGAGAGGGATAGAAAGAGAAAGAAGAAGAAAAGAGAGGGAGAACCAGTGGGTGCCAGAACCAGAAGGAAGTAGACCAGGCCATCAAGTAGGTTGGCTAAATTATATACAGCTGATAAATCCAGACAGAGAAACTGAGAAATATGGGTCCCAGAGCAGGCTAATAATTTTGCACACTTCAAACTATGTTCTTTAAATATTTGCTTGGCATTGATTTAAAGGATAGGCTAAGCACTGCATGGGCAAAGGCCTCTCCTCTCTGACCCAGACAATGAGCCGTGGCTACAGTATTGCATTCCACATTCCCCCAAACCAAAGCTGTGCAGTTAAAGTGATCAACCCTCAAAGGGGGCAGTTGAAAATCATTTGCCGGTACTCAAGCATGCCTTTTAGGGAGATCTCTCAGCCCTTTCCCAAGTAACTTTAAAAAAATTTCCAACAGCACCCTGTACCGTCCCCGGAAGGAGTTTTGGTAAACACAGTTTTCTTCCATTTGTTGTATTCCAGTGATGTTTTAGAGTCTTCTGTAGACTGGAGCTCTGGGTACCCGTCTGACTGCCCTGCCAATTAATCAGGTCCAGAAGGAAGCAGCATGGAGAGAAGCCACTGGAGTGGTTATCGTGAGGTTGCTGATAGCTTTGGGCAGAGCAGTTTCAGTGGGGAGATGGGGAGGATGCCAGATTAAGGGAAGAGTACATGTGTGCCGAGGGTGTGGAATCTGTAGGTGTGAAGATGGCACTTTTGAGAAGTTTGATAGATTGAGGAGAAAACAGGGTGAAGGGAAATGGCTCTTGTTTTTCTTTAATCATAGGGAAGATCTGAACATGTTGCTAAGCAGAGGGGAAGGATCTGTCAGACAGGGAGATTTCTGCATAATAGAGGAGGAGAAATTGAGGGGCAAAAAGTGTCAAGAGGGGGCAGGAGTAGGAGGACCAAGAATGTTTGAAAGCTTGGGTTTTGGAGTTGGACTGACTTGGATTTGAATCTTGGCTCTGCCTCTTGCTAGCTGTGTATCCCTTAACCTTTCCGGGCTTGGTTTTCTCAACCCTAGAAAGGGGGTAACAGTGCTTATCTCACAGCATTGTTGTAAGGGCTAAATAAGGTAATGTTTGTAGAGTGCTTAGCAGAGTACCTGGCACTTAGTAACACTCAGGAAATGTTGGTAAAGTAATAAACAAAATCAGAGTGGAGGCTAGGAGAAGATCTGGAGACATTTAGGAATGGAGCAGGTCAAGGCTTGATAAATTTCACTCTTGGGAAGTTTGACAACTTTTTGCCAGTGAAAATTTGAGAGAAATTCCAGTGAGGGCAGGAGCTTCTGGGAAAGTCTTCTGAATGCCTTTGGATGCTGTTGTGTGAGTTGTGATGCCTGGAGCTGTGGCAAGTAGTTTGCCATCCTAAGGGTGGAGAGATCTGAAGATAAAAGCCAACAGGAAGCAAGCAGAGTGAAAAGGTGGAAATATCCTTTATGTCACTGTTGAGCTGCTGAACAAACTAGTTCAAGTTCCTTATAACTTAAACTATTTTTAGTCGGGTATTCTGTTAATCACAGTCAAATGCATTGCAGTTGATAAAGTGTTGGATGAGGGCTCAGAAATTTTGCAAAAACAAGGAGGCTTGAGCAAGTAAGCGTGCTCAGGGAACTGTAAATAGCTGGGCTGCAGAATTGGGTGGGAGGTAGGAAAGAGAATTCTGAGAAGTACAGCAGAAATACAACCATGGAAGTGTGAAATCACTCCGTGTAAATGGCGTTTATTTGCAAAGCCCTCTCCTTCATTGACCCAATTAGCTTTTGCAGTGCCTCGAAAATCCCTTGATGCCAAAGTAAGAAGCAGGAAATAGTGACAAGGGCCAAGATACTGGAAGGAAATAGATCATAAAAGGCTTTGAACATCATGCTAGATGGATGGATATCTTGAACATAGCAGGGAGCCCTGGAAACATTTCTAACATTAGGAACTTTATAAGCATTAAGAATTAGAGTAGTGATGGGGTAAGACTGACTTTTTTAAACACTTATATATTGTCTGTTTCTAAGTGGGGCCAATATTCCTTGTTCTTCCTTTGGGATGAAATTCTTACTCATCCTAGATGAATGAGCTCCTTATTCCTCTTTCTTTGTCTAGGTCACAAATCCTGGGATAAATGAGGGCCCTGGTTTTATTATGAGGACACGCGAGAACATGTGTTAATCTTTAGCACTGTGATATTTCTCATGTACTTTCATTTAGCAGCCTTGTCTCTTATTAAATCTAATTAGTTTCTTGGCTGTTAAGAGATTGAGGGCATCCTCAAAATGAAAATGTGTAACCAGAGTAAGATTTAGCAAAGGACCTTGTCCAGAGTTTCTTCCATCCCCTTCCGAGGTTCTTAATGAAGAGGTACTCAAGAGACAACCCCTCTACCCTATTATCAATTGTTTGCAAGATAGTGGACTGTTTAGAAGTTGAAGGATCTTAGAATGTGTACAGTATCATCAGTTTGCAGTTGAGGAAACTGAGCTCCAATGAGAAGAAATGACTTGCTCAGTGTTAAACAGCAAATCAGGAACAGAGGTGGAGCTGGAACACAGGTCTTCTGGCTCCTAATCTATTGGCTACATCAAGATGAGCATCCACTGTAGAGCTTGGATGCCATCCATGCATAAAAATATTAATGAGTAAATTATCCACTTTAAAAATTAATCCCCATGCAAATACGTCTTTTCACTGAACACTAGTCTATCCCCACCCATCTGGTCAGCATCTCAGCCAGCCTCCCTTTCAATTATCAGATGTCTTGAATGTCCAATGGTATTAAGGAGGTATAGTGCATATTGGCTGCAACGTAAAACCGCAGATCTTGCCTACGATGCGAGATTCCATGAGACTAATGACAATGATGACAGAGAACTGCTCAAATCTCATGCAAAGCCATTAACAATGGAACAGATGGTGGAGTTAGGCAATTAAAGAAGAGAAAAATCTACAAGGCAGACCCTACAGTGGGTGCTGCAAAGGGGAGCAATGAGAATAATAAAGGATGAAAGGGGACTCTTGGGAATATTGATGAAGCGCCTTCTTAATAAACTTGCTATAAAAGTCAATAGGAGGTGATGCAGCTCCACAATATGTTGGAATAGAGTTTGCTTAGAAAAATTATGTTCTGGCTGGGTGTGGTGGCTCACACCTATAACCCCAGCACTTTGGGAGGCTGAGGTGGGTGGATCACAAAGTCAGGAGTTCAAGACTAGCCTGGCCAACATGGTGAAACCCTGTCTCTACTAAAAATAGCTGGGCATAGTGGTGGGCGCCTGTAATCCCAGCTACTCAGGAGGCTGAGAATCTCCTGGGCCACAAGAGTGAAACTCTGTCTCAAAAGAAAAAAAAAAAAAATTATGTTCTGTCCCAAATAAATCAATGAGAATTAGAGCATGGAATCATAGCTACTTCATTATAACTTAAATTTGTTTAATATGAGATCTAAATATATTTTCATAAGTTTAAATTTGCTTTTCAAGATAAAGTCATAATCAGAACTTTCTTTCTACTGTTTTAATCAAATCGAATTTTATTTAGCTACAAGTAGCATAAGCTGAAGTACAGTGGCTTAAATTAAAAAAAAAAAACCATGAAATTGAGGGTAGGTGGTTTCTGGCTCTGGTGCATTGGCTCAGTAATTACAGAATGATACCTCTACACAATTCTTTTCTATCTTCCCTCAACATTACAAGATGGCTGTTGCTGTTCCAGCCTTCACAGTTGAGTTAAATTCAAGAAGGGGATGGAGAGAAGGTTGTGCCAGTCTTGTCTGCCTTTTTTATTTTTAAATTTTTAAACCAATTTTTAAATTTTAATTGACAAGTTAAAGTTGTATGTATTTATGGTATACAACAGGATGTCTCAATAGATGGATACCTTGTGAAATTATTAAATCAAACTATTTAACATATGGATTACTTCACATACTCCTTTTTTTGTGGTGAGAAGACTTAAAACCTACTCTCTTAGCAAGTTTCAAATATAGACTATATTAATTATAGCCACCATGATGTGCAAAGTCTGACTCTTGTTTTCAATTGGAAAATCAAAGCATTTCCCCCAAGTGTCCTTTGCAGACGTCTGCAAATGCCTTCTTCCATCGGCCATCATTCTCCCTAGCTGCAAGGGAGTCTGGATATTGAGTGTTTGACTTTCTAGCCTTCCGACTGTGGAAGGTGGCAAGGGATAAATAAAGAAATTGTGAATAACCAGGGTCTACCACAATGTTTCGAGTGGCCTGTAAACTAATTTAGGTATTAATTTTCTACAATAAGGCTTATTCATATCTGTAAATTTATTTTTAAGGCCCAAGAAGCTCCCAAAGATCAGACCTTGGCACATCTTTAGCAGGACCTGAAACTGAAATAGGAATTGCTTTGGGCAATGTCAACTTGACACATGTCTGGCCTTTTTTTTTTTTTTTTTTTTTAATTTTTTTGCTTCTGGCTTTTAGCAACAGCAACAAACAACTGCAATGTACAAGTGGCCTACTTTCCACTTGTAGTATCTTGTTATATTCTTGTAACAACCCCCATGAGGTACATAAAGGAAACATTGTTATAATTCAGAATTATAGCATGGAATCATAGCAACTTCATTATAACTTAAATTTGTTTAATATGAGATCTATAACTGCAGATCTTGCCTACAATGTGAGATTTCAAAAAGTAATGACAGTGATGCCAGATTCCTCATAGATGAGGAAACTGAAGCTTGATGGGATTAAGTTACTTGTCTAAGGTAACCCAGCTGGAAGTTGGTGGAGTTGATATATGAATCCTGGTTTATCTGACTCCAGATTTCTTGACTATGGAAACTTTTAAAAAATATAACATCTAGCTGGGTGTGGTGGCTCATGCCTGTAATCCCAACACTTTGGGAGGCCAAGGTGGGAGAATTGCTTGAGCCCAGGAGTTGGAGACCAGCTGGGCAACATAGCAAAACCGTGTATCTACTAAAAAAATTTAGCTGGGCATGGTGGTGCATGCCCATAGCCACAGGTACTTGGGAGGCTGAGGTGGGAGAGTCACTTGAGCCCAGGAGGTTGGAGCTGCAGTGAGCTATATTGTGCCACTGTACTCTAGTCTAGGTGACAGAGTGAGACCCTGTCTTAAAAAAAAAAATACAGGCCGGGCGCGGTGGCTCAAGCCTGTAATCCCAGCACTTTGGGAGGCCGAGGCGGGTGGATCACAAGGTCGAGAGATCGAGACCATCCTGGTCAACATTGTGAAACCCCGTCTCTATTAATACAAAAAAATTAGCTGGGCACGGTGGCGCGTGCCTGTAATCCCAGCTACTCAGGAGGCTGAGGCAGGAGAATTGCCTGAACCCAGGAGGCGGAGGTTGCGGTGAGCCGAGATCGCGCCATTGCACTCCAGCCTGGGTAACAAGAGCGAGACTCCGTCTCAAAAAAAAAAAAAAAAAAAACAACATCCCATAGTACTATCCATTCATTTTTCATTTAGCAAATAACTGTTGAACGCTGATGATGCTGCAGGCATTTTTCCAGCTCTTGGGAAACTCTGGTGACCAAGACAGACCTGGTCCCTTCCCTCACAGAGCCAACTGTCCATCTTACAGACCCTTTCTTCAATTACACTGTGGGAAAAATTGTGATTCTTAGTTAGGTTCATCCAGTCCCAGGAAGGAGGCATCCCAAGGGCAACCAGTGACTAGAGCCTAGTACTAGCATTGCATGGCAGCTGTGACCCAACTTGATTTGCTACCTGAAGTCTGCCTGTTGGCTTTCCAGGTATAAAAAGGTACATTCTCTTCCCTTCCTGCCCCACACAGAAGGAAAGAGAAGTGTGCTAACAGAGGCAGAATGTTCTAGAAGGAAGTGCAATAGGAGTAGGAAGAGTAGTTGCCCAGATGGTCTGGTGATGCCTGCATCCCACAGGCTTAGAGCCTATTAGGGCAGATGTCCCAAGATCCTCAGCTCTCCTTGTGGGACTGGCTGTTCTCCCGTCTCTACTCATCGCTTTGACTTGTCCCCTGCTCCTTCCCTTTTCTTGTCCTGTTACTTTGAGTTTTTTGCTTTCCCTGATGACAGCTGGCTTCTCTGTTTCCAATCCATTGCTAGAGTGAGCAACCGGCTATACAATTTTAAATGCTAGTAAATATTAATATCACTATCACTGTCACATTAATTCAGACTTGTGAATTCAGGGGCTGGGATTGGGCTAATGAGTGAGTCTACCAGACTTACTTTTTACTATCAATGCCATCACCCCTCCTACCACCAGCATCACAACTGACACCACTAGCAACTTTATGGGAAACCATCCCTTTGGGCCCTTCCGGGACTTTGCATTCTGCTTATTCTCTGCACCATCTACTTCCTATGGTGCAGAAGGTGTACTTAGGAGGACCATTAAATTTTAAAGAGCTGTTGCTGAATGGGGCATCCTGAGACCCCCAGGGCAAATTCTAATCTGGATGGTGAAACATGCTACCCTCTATCCTTATTTCACATTCCATCACTATCATATGGTCAGTATAATGCCTTATAATAGTAATGTAATAAATTGGTAAACTTAAAAATGATTTATCTCAATGTTGAGAGAAGTTGCTACATTTACAGCTCCTTTTCTTTTTTTTTTTTGAGACATACTTTTGCTCTGTTGCCCAGGCTGGAGTGCAATGGTGTGATCTCGGCTCACTGCAACCTCCACCTCCTGGGTTCAAGCAATTTTCTTGCCTCAGCTTCCCAAGTAGTTGGGATTACAGGCACGTGCCACCACGCCCAGCTAATTTTGTATTTTTAGTAGAGATGGGGTTTTACTATGTTGGTCAGGCTGGTCTCAAACTCTGACCTCAGGTGATCGACCCACCTTAGGCTCCCAAAGTGCTGGGATTACAGGCATGCCAGCTCTTTTATTTCTAGAGGTGGAGACTTTACTTGGGTGTGGATTATGAAGATGCAAAGCAAGTTAGTACTCATTGTTCCACGGAAGAAATACAGCATGTGTATTTTTGGATAGATAAAGACATTTTCTCCCTTTATCCCTTATTATGTGGATCTTGATGACTTAGAGGGAGGAGCTGGATAAATTTGTAAAGGAATCTCAGAGATTCTTGGGAGAAAAGAGATTGAGGTCTCAACCCCTGCCTTTTAAAATTTAATATTAAATTAAACCTTGACTAAAGTCAGGGAACTCTGAGGGCAAATTCATTGAGAGAAGGATGGAAGAAGCTGGGATGATGACTTGGGTTCAACATCAAGGCCTGGGTCTTCGTAGGAAATGTCATAGTGTATGGACAATGCTGAAATGCCTACTGACCTGACTATCTTGGCACTGTGGGTGTGCTGTATGTCTTACTGGTGTGTGTTTTGTTTGTGTATGTTATCAATTTTGTGATGAATATCTTTCAGCTTGTATCTATTTATGAAACGTTCTCCAATATGGATCTCCGTGTGCAAGCGTTTCCTTAAGATATGATTCTAGAAATGGGCATGCTGGGTCAAAGGGTGTATTAGGCAGGAAAGGTAGGATATGATGCAGTAACAGACAACTCTAAAAACCTTCAAACAGGCCAGGTGCGGCGGCTCATGCCTGTAATTCCAGCACTTTAGGAGGCTGAGGGTGGTGGATCACCTGAGGTCAGAAGTTTGAGACCAGCCTGGCCAACATGATGAAACCCCGTCTCTACTATAAAAATTAGCCAGGCATGGTGGCTGGTCCCTGTAATCCCAGCTACTTGGGAAGTTGAGGCAGGAGAATTGCTTGAAGGTGGGAGGTGGAGGTTGCAGTGGGCTGAGATTGTGCCACTGCCCTCGAGCCTGGGCAACAAGAGCAAAACTCCACCTTAAAAACAAACAAACAAACAAACAAACAAACAAACAAACAAAAAACCCTTAAAACTACAAAGGCTTATTTCTCACTCATCCCATGTATCCAGCTGGGTTATATTTAAGTCTTTTCACTTTGGGACCAAGGCTGGTGAGACTGCTACCATTTCAAACATGGCTAGTCTCTAAAGAAGAAGAAAAGAGTTCTCTAGCTGTTACAGAGGCGATTCAGTGCCCAGGCTTGGAAGTAGTTCTCATTACTCCCTCTTACAACTCACAGGACAGAACCAGTGACACAGACATCTAGGAGGGTCGTGAAGTTCAATTCTACCACGTGTCTGGCAGATGGAGAGTCGGAGCTATTTGGTGAACAGAATTCACGACTATTTCAAAGGGTGTGAATGTTGTAAAGGCTTCTAATACATATTGCCAGATTATATTTCAGAATGGTTGTGCCAGTTTACACTCTTACCCATTAAACTGTCCAGTACTTATTTTAATAATGACATCATCCTCCATTGCATCGCTGTACCATAAATTATTTAATCAGTCCCCTGTCAATGAGCATCTCTAATTTTTTCTATTACAGTGATGTAATGAATATTATTGGACACACACATATTTGTCCCCGTGTCTCTTTAGGATAAATTCATAGAGACTACATTGCTGAATAAAAGTCTGTGAATACTCTTAAGGCTTTTGATACATACTATCAACACCACCCTCTCAAAAATGCACCTTTTTTTACTCCTGTGGTCAGGATAGAAGAGTGCCTGTTTCATCGGTTTGGAAGAGTGACAGTAATAGCTGTGAGCATCTTCTAAATTCCTGATTCCAATTTCCAAGTCTGGGTGCTCCTGACCTTGGGTAGTCAGTGCTTGGGTTCCAGTCTTTGAGTGCTCTAAGTTGCTTTTGTCTTAACTTTGAATGTGTCTGCCTGTTAGGTTTACCTTGAAACTTTGTCTTAAATCAGCCAAGTTAATAGATGAGGCTTGCCAGATGATAGAAAAACTAATGGGGCACTTGTTCGACACACTACATCAGCAGACTGCTCTGTTTTCTGTGTGACAATGGCCAGGTCAGCCCCACCCTCCTGATTACAGTGTAAGGGGAGAGGGAGAGGGCAACTGGCAGATTGAAGCCATTAATGGAATGACTGGGGAAAGGACAGATAAAGGAGAGAGTGAGAACCGGGACTTGTAGATGCATTTGCTGACGGTGGATTTATAACGGTGGGGAGAGTTAAAGAGCTACATGCATCGAGAGGGACCAGAGGTTTGCTGCTTAAGACAATGGTGAAAATACAGTATTAGGGATAAGGGAGGCACACTTTAAAAGGGGGCATTGCTTCAAAGATTCATAGATGTTTGGGAGAGGATGAATCCTCAGATTATGATGTCCCTATTTGTTTCTCTTTCATGTTCATTTCGTTTCCACAAGAATGAAATGAAATGACAAGGGCGGAGTGGAGAGTGGCATTCTTCACATCCAGATTAGAATTTGCCTTGGGAGTCTCAGGATTCCCCTTTCAGCAACAACTCTTTATGATTTAATGGTCCTACTGAGTATACCTTCTGTGCCCCAGGAAGCAGTGAGTGAAGAGAATAAGCAGAATGAAAAGTCCCTGAAGGGCCCAAAGATATTGTTTACTAAAGAAGAAAGAAGAGAAAGCATAGAGAATTTTAAGTGGAGGTTAGAGCATTCACCTCGAACTTTAGTACAGTCATGCATGTGCTTGTGTGTATGTATAAATATGCACATGCATGTACACGCATATGTGCTTGGTACCATTCTCTAGCCCTGTATTAATTAGAATATTTGGTGGCTCATGCTGTAATCCCAGCACTTTGGGAGGCGAGAAGGGTGGATTACCTGAGATCAGAAGCTTGAGACCAGCCCGGCCAGTGTGGTGGTGTGCACCTGTAGTTCCAGCTACTTGGGAAGCTGAGGCAGGAGAATCACTTGAACTCGGGAGGTGGAGGTTGCAGTGAGCAGAGATCGCGCCACTGCACTCTAGCCTGGGTGATGAGAGTGAAACTCTGTCTCAAAAAAAAAAAAAAAATAGCTACATAGAATAAACTGAACTCAAAGTGACTTAAATAATAAAGACATTTATTATCAGTAGGGAGACCATATAATTTATCATCCAAATCAGCACTTTTTTTTTTTAAGGACAAATACTAAATCAGACAATATGCTGGCACAAATGTAAACTGGGGCAGCTCCAGGAAATCCAGGATGTATAATCATCATAATTATCCTACATATCAAGACATTTCTAGGCAGGGCAGCTCCAGGGTTAGTTCTCAAGGTCCCAATGGCTAGCCTTTGTCCTTAGACTTTTTGCTTCAAGCTCAGAGATGGTTGCAACAGCTCTAAGCATGAAGACATCAACCGGATCCAAAGGCAATGACTTTGTAAGAGGAAGGAATACGTTTCCCAGAAGCCCCCAGAAGACTTCCTATCACATTCATTGGTTCAAACCATGTCACACGTCCATGCTTCAGTCTTTACTGACAAGAGCCATGGAATGACTGTGAATTGGTTTTGACCAGTCAAGGCTCCCTCCTCCCTTTGGGTTGAAATGGCTACAGCCTCACTTTAAACATTTAGCTGTTGGGAGAAAGAATAAAATTAAGGTTCTGCCCTAGCCCCCCTGCCCTAACTACCCATGTATGTACCTATGCGACAATCTTGCATGATCTGCACATGTACCCCAGAACCTAAAGTACAATAAAAAAAAAATTAAGTTCTGTTGATGAGAAGGAAGAGGTGGGTGAATGGATGTTGGGTATACATTCATGGAGGCCCACCCCGCTACCCAGTCACTTTGGCCAGATCTCCCATCTGAGATCTATAAAGAGGCAGAGTGGGGAGACAGTTATAGATAATCAATGGAATGTATAAATGTGTTTGCAAATAATCAAGGTTCAACAGTATCTGTGAATATAATGATTTAATGTTAAAAAGATCTTTGTATCTTTTATCTCTCTAGATCCCCACAACAACTCCGTGATATTAGCAGTATAGGTATTAGGGTCCTTGTTTCTCAGCAGCAGCTAAGGTCTGGAGACTGAGATATCAATGACTGTATCCACTGGGGAGGAAAATGGGGGGCTCTGGGTGGTTCAGTTGCTTCCTACTGGTTTCAGAGCTACTAAATATCTAAGGTAGAATTAAAACTCAGTTTTGTTTTTTTTTTTGAGAGAGTCTAACTCTGTTGCTCAGGCTGGAGTGCAGTGACATGATCTCGGCTTATGGCAACCTCCGCCTCCTGGGTTCAAGAGATTCTTGTGCCTCAGCATCCCAAGTAGCTGGGATTACAGGCACTGGCCACCATGTCCAGCTAATTTTTTGTATTTTTAGTAGAGATGGGGTTTCACCATGTTGGCCAGGCTGGTCTTGAACTTCTGGCCTCAAGTGATCTACCCACCTTGGTCTCTCAAAGTACTGGGATTATAGGCATGAGCCACCACGCCTGGCCAAGAGCTCAGTTCTATCTGACTTCAAAGTCCATTTTCATGCTATGCTATGCTGATCTAAAAAGTCAAAACTTTTCTCTGTTGGCATGATGGATGGGTATGTGAAATAAAGAACAAACAACAAACATTATTCATAACTGAGTTGGGGAATATGAGTTTGGTTGGGGTTGTAAATCATACCTGGAACCCTGTATTTTTTCTTTGCCGTGTAAGACAGGATATTGGAATATAAGTGCCAGAGAATGATATTACTAAAGACAACTTGAATCTATTTTATTTATTTATTTATTTAGACAGAGTCTTGCTCTGTTGCCCAGGCTGGAGTGTAGCGGCATGATCTTGGGTCACTGCAGCCTCTGCCTCCCTGGGTTCAAGAGATTCTCCTGCCTCAGCCTCCCAGGTAGCTGGGATTACAGACACACGCCACCATGCCTAGTTAATTTTTCTATTTTTAGTAGAGATGAGGTTTCACCATGTTGGCCAGGCTGATATTGAACTCCTGACCTCAGGTGATCTGCCCAGCTTGGCCTCCCAAAGTGCTAGGGTTACAGGTGTGAGCCATTGTGCTTGGCCAAATCTATTTTAATTTATATATATTTTTTTAAAATGGAAGAAAGGTATAGGAGGAAGGGAGAAAACTACTGTCAGACTTTGCTATTTTTCAATCTGTTGTTGATCATTTTTAAACACAGGGTGGTTACTTTTCCCACTTCTCAGAACCAATTTCCATACATAACAGGGGGCCAACCTAGCTTGTTGCGAACTGGTGTGCTACAAGTAACCAGTGAGGGGTGGGGTGGGGTGGAAGGAAGGGAGTGTGGAGAAGTGAAGAAAACCTCCATTTCTTCAAAAATACCCCATCTTGTGTGTGTAGGACCCACGGTCAACTGCCACCCACCGTTTCTCTTCCTCTCCTTTCATGCCCCACCTCCTCCCCATTTATCTTCTTCCAATTAAGCCTACTTGGGACCCATCTTTAACAAGGAGCTGTGTGTGAGTGCTTCCTAATGATTTCATTTTCAACCTGTCATGAGTCAGGAAGCAGCTGGGAGCAGAGTGGCTCGGGTATGAGCAGCTCTGGCTAATTAGGTTTCCGGCTTCCTTCTTCCTCTACCCACCCGCTGCCGGCCTGCCGCCCTGTCACGCCCTCTGTTGGATTGCATTCTGCTGGCTGTCTTGGTTAATTTGAAGATCTCATGCAGAACTATACCATCTTCTACATTTATTAAAGGTTTCTCTGCTGGGGCTGATAATGTCAGAAATAATTAACGAGTTCTTCCTCCCCTGGGGTATCTCCTCAGTGGGTGACCTCATAGTCATCGGGGAGGGTGGACCCCATCAAAGGGGCATTTGTCAATTTGTGGGGGCATTTTTGGCTGACAAAATCACTGGAGGAGGAGTGTTATTATTTAGTTGAGAAGGCCAAAAATGACAAGCTTCTTGCAAAGTCTGTCCTGCACAACAAAGGATTGTTCTTCTCAGTATGCCATTAGAGATCCATTGAATACTGTTGCAAAATATGGAAAGCAGGGGGATAACTGCTCCCCTTTAAAAGAAAGAGATGTGGGAGAAAAGGGGTTCTTCTTATCTAGGCAGGGAGGTGGGAGGAAAGGGGTTCTGCTCTATCTGTGAAAGTAAAATATTTGGGGCCCTTCTGGGACATTCTGTTCTGTTTTACCTCTCTGTCTCCAGGACTGAGCCATCATAGATGCTCAGTTGTCCAGTGTTAACGTGAGTTGTTCATGCCCCTGATGCGCCTGTAGATGCCAGGCACATTATAGATGCTCAGTCATCCAGTGTTGATGTGAGTTGTTCATGCCATGTGTTCTAACCTTTCCCTGGCCTGAATGAAATTTTAATAGAATGTCAATTATATCATCAGGGTCTAGTGAAGAAAACAGAAACCACATGAGGTATTTCAACAGAGAGAATTTAATTTCAGGATTTGGATGGACAGGTGATGGAGGATGGAACGTGAAGGCAGATCAATGAGATAGCCCAGATATAATAACTGAGGGAAGCAGCTACTGCCCCTGTAGCTGGGGGAACAAAGGGAAGGGCATGTGTTTCTCAAAACCTGGAAACTGGTAGGAGTGATCATGGAGCTGGGGCTTAAACCTCTGATAAAGGGACGCCCCTGGTTTGCAGTGGTATCTATGAAACGGTATAAACAGGCTGATTCTAGGAGTGCTGAAAGCAACTGGAGATGTAAACTACCTACCTAAGTGAGGTGTGGGGAAGAGGGAGAAATTAGGGTTTGGGTAGAAGGGAATAGAGGATTGGGAGAAATTGCTTTGCTGGGGAGGTGCTTAAAGGGACAAGATGCAAACAGGTAGAAGGAGCAAGTCCCTTCCCCCTCCTCTAGGCTTCATGTCTCCTCCTATTGACAAGATCAACAAAGAAATCCAGCCGGCAAAAAAGAAATGTAGTTTGCAGACTTAGCACCACTAGCACAAAGCAGAATAATACAGGGTGGATTTAGAGCTGAGAGACAAGAATTGAAAAGCAGTAAACCTATTTATGTACTGGGTTTAATCTAGATTATTTTGTCCTATTATGTACTAAATTAGGTCTTGGGAACCCAGAGGTGAGCAAAATAGATACAGTCTAGACTCTCAGAGCTTACAGTCTATTTAGAGATTACAGTCTGGAACATGACATGATTAATTACAAACAGAATTAATTGTTATTTTGTGTTTTAAAGCAGAAGTACAGGGCACAGCGAGAGCACATAATGGGGGGACATGAACTGGTCTGGGGTCTGAGAGTCTTCCCTTGAGGAAGAGAGATTTAAGATTTAAGATCTTAAGATTTTAGAAAGGTGAGGAGGAGGACTTGGCAAAGCAAGAGGGAAAGGCAGAGGAAACAGCAAAATGTAGGAGGGAAGAGGATGGTGGAGCCCTTGGGGAACCAAAAGGAACAGTGTGTTGGGGGACACTTCCCAGTGGTTCAGGGGTACAGTCCTGCCTCCTCCTCCTCCAAGTCTCCCTTTCAGCTCCAGGACAGACAGGCACTGAGCCCTTTCCCACTAAACTCCGTTTTGACCTCCTCTGGCACTTAGTTCTGTATCAGGTCATGTTGCCCCTGGGTTGCTGTCTTCTTCTTCTTCTGCTATGTGGTCCGTGTGTTGATAAATAACTTTCTTTGTGTTACTACTCCTCCCAACTCCTCTTTTCTTTGCTGAACTTGGAGCAGTTACTCAATAGATGATTGATTTAACCTCACTTCTAATAAAAATTGCAAATCAAACTATCTTTGTGACATAATTTCTCACCTCTAAAATGGAAAGATATGTAGAAAATGAGAGTACCCAGTAAGGGTATCAACAGGAAGAAGCAGGCACTCTGATACAGTGGCATGGAAGGCAAATTCAGACACACTTTATAGAGAGGGATTTGGTAAAATAAATAAGAGTCTTATACATATGCACAGCCCGCAATCCCACAATTTCACATCTAGGAATGTATCCTAAAGAAATTACGACAAACGTGTCCAAAGATACAGCTAAGAAGATGTTCATGGCAGCATTCTTTACAACACTAAGCCAGTTACCTATTTAACAATTGGCGACTAGGTAAGTAAACTGTAGTGTTTACATATAATAGATTTTGTTAGAGTCTTGAAAATGAAGTTTAGTGATTCCTCCAGAAACCCAGATCTGAGTTCTAATTCTGGTTCCCAAAATTCTCAGCCTTCCTTCTCTGGAAAAGCCGTGTAATGTTTTGGAGGCTGAGTTCTCTTGCACAAAGGGAAAGACTACCTGTATCTTTCTCAGCTGGGTTGCTGTGAGGTTGAATGTGATAACGTGGTTGTGGATGAAGAGTGAAACTTCAACCTCTGTGGGGTTTTTTGGATCCTGAAATATTCAAGTTTGCTTGTCACCCTAGACTCCATTCAGACCCAAACCTCAGCCTTTGCTACCCAAGGTGGGAAAAGGATTTCAGTGACATCTGTAGCTGTGGAAGTCCACAAGGCTCAGGTCTTCTTGAGGGAACAAGAGTTTAGAAAGATTTTCTGAGGAATTACTTTTTACCCCAAACTCCCTAAATTCCAGACTGGAGGAAGAATGTAAAGTTAAACACTTAGATTCAAGTGGAACTCTGAACAGTGCCTCTCTAGGGTAAGCTCTGGACAGGTGTTAGGGAGCAGGGCCACTTTTAGTTTTGGAGTCTGTGGGGGTCTTGCTGCCCTGGTGAGGCCTGGCTATCTGGGTTCAAATTCCAGCTCCATCTCTTAATGGCTGTGTGCATTAGTCAGAGTTCTCCAGAGAGACAGAACCAATAGAATATAGATGTAGTAGAAGGAATTTATTAGGGGAATTGGGACACACAATTATGAAAGTGGATAAGTCCCACAAAATATTATCTGCAAGATGGAGAACCAGGAAGGCAAGTGGTTTAATTCAAACAAGTCCAAAGGCCTGAGAACTTGGACTTCTGATGTCTGAGGGCAGGAAAAGATGAATGTCCCAGCTCAAGCAGGGAGAGCAAATTTGCCCTTCCTCCACCCTCTTGTTCTACTGAGGGCCTCACAGATGGGATGACGCCCACTCACGTTGGTGAGGGTCGACTTCTTTATTCATTTCACCAATTCAAATGCTGATCTTTCCCAGAAACACTTTCACAGACATGCTCAGAAATAATATTTGATCAGCTATCTGGGCATCCCTTAGCCCAGTCAAGTTGGCATATAAAATCAACGATCACACTGTGTGACCTTAGGCAGGGGACGTAAGTATTTTAACCTCAGTTTCCCCAGCTATGACAGGGGACAATAATGGATCTTACTGTAGAGAGCTGTTGGTGGGAATAAATGAAGCACATCTTGTAAAATGCTAAGAATGGTGACTAAAAAAGACTCAGTATGTTGGTAAAAAAAAAAAAAAAAGGCCAAAGGAGATTGCCGGCCTGGTGGGGATGACCCTAATGTCAACGTGCTGCACTAGGTAGAGGAAGCATGGACATGGTGGGTGGTATGGTTGGGTACGTGAAATCCAAAGAGAGACAGAGAGAGAGAGAGAGAATGTGTGCCTTTCCAGTGTCATTGTCCCTGTCCTCTAAATGGGACTTGAAGATTGGCTGGGGAGGGGGATGGGCTAGGAGTTCCACAAGACTTCTTGTGGCCCAGGCGTAGGGACTGCAGCAAAGGATGTGAGGATTAGAGAAGGTGTGTTCCATGCTAGAGGGCAGCTGATGTGGGGTAGAGCATCGTGGTATAGGGTACATCTCCATGGATGCCCATAGAGGACATGGGTGGGTGGATAGTATATTTTCACACTGCTATAAAGAGCTACCTGAGACTCAGTAATTTTTAAAGATAAGAGATTTAATTGGCTCATCATTCTGCATAGCTGGGGAGGCCTCAGGAACCTTACAACAGTAGCAAAGGGGAAGCAAGGCAAGTAAGCAAGTCTTACGTGGTGGCAGAAGAGGGAGAGTGAGGGGGGAAGTGCCATACCTTTAAACCATCAGGTCTCATGAGAACTCACTCACTATCACAATAACAGGATGGGGGACACAGCCCCCATGACTCAATTATCTTCACCTGGTTCCTCTCACAACACATGGGGATTATGGGAACTGCAATTCAAGATGAGATTTGGGTGGAGACAGCCACACCATATCAATGGGCAAAACCACAGACCTGGCCATCCCTCCCCACTGATAGCATGGTGAAATCTGAATACCCCTTGGTATCTTCCCTGTGGAGAGAAAAGGAGTGACAAAATCTAAGATCTGACTTGGTTTAATGTGAAATCAATGAGAAGAATACAAATCACTAAAGTGATTGAGTTTACCTGGAAGTGACAAGATTAAATGTTCTGCTTCAGAGAGTTTGGGAGACTCAAGACAGAAATTAAGTTCAGTGGGAACACACACACACACACACGCACGCACACACACACAAAGCTAACATGTTTTCACCATTGAAAAGATGTTGGGAAATTCATAATTACTATATTGGCAAAGGGTTTAGCCTATGGTAAGTGCTTCCCAGATGGGAAATAAATACATACTACATAATAAAAACAGAAAAATCGAAAGCTGCCCTTGGCAATGGCCCATGTTTCAAGTTGATAGAGGGGGTGGGAGCTGAGAATCAGCCTAGGCTCCATTCTTTTCCTCCTTCCTCCTGACTGTATCCCTTTATTGGGCAACACTTTCCCTGCTGAGTCTCAAAAGCAGAGCACAGCAAAAGACAGTGAACTCTGAGTGCCTGCCACACCATAAATACTTCCAGCGGGAACAGAGATTTATGGTGTTATAAATGCCAGCGGCAGGCCCAGTTTGTGTTAATAGCCTTGTTAGTTACATTGCTGTAAAATCCAGATCTCCACACTGTTTAACAGCTACAGTTCTGCTCAGCAGCATTAATTCAATAAATTGAGGCCCCTTGACATAAATCTTAAGGCTCCTGGAACTTGATTAGGAAATCCCTCCTGATAGGTTAGAGACGGACAGATGGAGCAAAGCCAGTGAGCTTCTAGCAGGAACCATGATTCACATGATGCAGCTGTCTCTTGGGCTGTCGCTGTGGGTCACTTCCTACCTATCATCCTGTGGGCTCAACCTTGCCCTTGAACATGGTAGGGCTAAGAAGGGTGGACGATAGTCCAGGGGTGGTACATTCAGGCCCCCATTAGCCTCTTCTGTGCCTTTGTGCAGTTTAGAAAATGGTCCCCTCTCCAGGTGGATGCAACCTCCAAGGTGAATGGCTTCATGGGAGAATGGCACCTTTGAGGCAAGAGGAGCTGCAAGCTGGATTTTAGTACCCCTGCCACCCTCAGCTGGGGAGCCTTGCACTGAAGAACCCACACACCCAAAGTGTGATGGCCTGGGTGAACTTGTAAAATTCAACTCCAACAAAAGAAGTGAGAGCCTCTAATGGAAAGACTTAGAAATTATAAAGTGAAAAACAAGCAAGGTGAAATGATTTCTTGTTAGGCATACATATGTGTATATATATTAAAAAAACTGAAGAAAAATCAATGAAATGATCAATCTAAGATCTAGGATTGTGGCTACTAGGAAGAGAAAGGCAGGAAGTAGGAGGAGAGGAGCATATAGGTAGATGAAATTATTGTTAATATTTAGGTTCTTGCTTTGGACAGTGGGTTCTTGCTGTTTATTATTTTATTTTTATTTATATACATTTATGGGGTACAAGAAAAATTTTGTTACATGCATAGATTGCATAGTGGTAAAGTCAGGGCTTTTTAGGGTATCCATCACCTGAATAACATACATTATTCTCATTAAGTAATTTCTTATCTACCCTACTCCCACCCTGTCACCTCTCCCAGTGTCTATCGTCCATTGCTCTACACTCTACATCCATGTGTACACATTATTTGGCCACTTATAAGTGAGAACATGTAGTATTTGTCTTTCTGTATCTGACTTGTTTCACTTAAAAAAATAGCCTTCTAGTTCCATCCATGGTGTTTATAATATTATTTAAAAAGTACAATAAATAATACAATAAAAGGGCCAATCATTGGCTAATGATAGGTCCAATTCTATGTATCTGGGGAGAGGGAACAGTCACAAGAAAGAAACTAGACAGGCGAGGTCTGCTGTTGTCTGTTTTCCTTCCCTCCCTCCCTTACCCCTAAGAACTGTCCACACATACTGAGCCCTGTGCTGGGCACTTGACATTCATAATTCCACTTAGTTCTCTTGGAACTACCCTGTGTGCCTGCAGAGGACAGGGGTTGAGTCCTGACTCCACCATTTACAAACAATGTGATCTTGGGAAAGGTACTCAATTCCTTTGTGCCTTGGTTTCCTCATCTGTGAAATGTGTTTTCAGGAAACAAACAAACAAAAAACAGCTGCAGAGATCAACACAAAACAACGTGAGGGTAATTTGGAGTACAAAAATATACAACAAAAATGAACAAAATGTGAGTGGTAATGGTAGGGTTTTGTAGTCTATGAGGATTCAATGAGATATTAGCTTTGAACCTGTGCTTGGCATATAGTAATTACATCTGCAATTAATGTTAGATAACAGTACTATGGGAAGGTAAGTGATGGTTTGAAAAGGAAGGTAACTTGCCCAAGGCTGCATAGTTGATACCAAATGGCCGTTCCTTTCCTGCCTTTCTATCCAACCCATTCTCATTCCATTCTTTCTATATCATACACAAATTACTTGAGTATTTAATATGTGCTAAGGAAGGGCTAAACTCTGGGTGCATACATGAAAGGACACCTTATATAATGCTCACCCATAAGTATCCCACATTCTTTGAGGGCTAGGTGGGGGTTAGCTTCTGAGGGTGTAGATTCCTCAAGAGACAGCACAGGTGTAGCCTGTCCCAGAGGCGGAGGCTGGCTTGCACTCATTACAGTCACATTTCTCCTATGCTAGAGATAATCTGTCCTTGCTTCATCTCACGACTAAGTGGCAGACCTGGGAGAAGAATGGAGTCTCAAAGGCCCTTGGGGACAGAAGAATTCTGATTTCTTCTGTCACTTGTGCATGGTTTACAGGCATATAAATGGAGACCTGGTCTTCCAGATGTTTCAGCCAAGCTCAGTTGTGTTGAGAGCTCTCCAATGTCACCTCCAACTTTGCACATCACAAATGGTGATGGATAGCCTGGGCTGCTTTAAACAGTGGCTGTGTTCCCTTCTGAATGAAAGCAGAAGAGGCTTTATAGTCTGTTAAGATCTGAACTCTGAAGCCCCAGAACATCACTGCTGCCTCATTCTATTGCTCAAACCAAGACACATGGTAAGCCCAATTCAAGGGATGAAGAAGCAGACTCCATCTCATGTTGGGAAGAGCAGCATGGGTGCATACAGAGATGGGGGAATTGTAAGTGACATCTTTGTAGACAAGCCAACACAGGCATCTCATCCAAGGAAGGCTTCCTGGAATAGGCAACATCTAACTCAACACTTGCAGTTAACGTATGAATAGGCAAGAGACCATGGAATGTTGAGCACAGAGAAACAGAATATGTGAAGGCCCAGAGTCAAAAGGGAACATGGGACTTTCAGAGAATTGAATGAAGAGCAGCAAGGAAATGATGGAGGAGTGGTAAGAAGTGAGGCTGGGGAGGTGGGCAGGCAGTGGATAATGGAGAGCCTTGTAGAATAGTACTTTATACTGAGGACAATAAGAAGTAATTGAAGGAGTTTGAGCCTGAGAGTGACAGGACCTGATTAAAGTTTTAAAAGCGTCCCTCTGACTGATCTAAGGAGAATAGAGTGTAGCGAGGTAGAGTGAATGTTCTGAAATCACTGTGAAGGCTGGTCGAGTTTCTGAGCCAAATACAGCAGTGGTGTTAGTGGAGATGGAGGGATATAAATAATGGGGAGGATTTTTAGGAGGTGAGTATCATGGTGGGATAGGGCCTGAGATCTATCCTTGGGTTCGAACCAAAATGAGTCACCTTCTCCCTTTACGCAGGTCTAATTCACCTCCAGATGCACTAAAACTTCTTTCTTCCGTCTTTTCATTTCCCTTCTATAGCAACCACCTACCCTCCCCACCACATGCCTAGGTGGCTTCCATAACCAACTAATTAGTCTCCCTGTCTTCTGGGTCTTCCCTTTCAGGTCCATCTTGCATACTGTCCCTAGAGTTAAGTATTCTAATATGTAGCTTTACATCATGTCAGTTTTCTGTGCAAAACAACAAAACCATGCTGGGGGGTCCCTGATTTTTACAGGAGAAAACGAAAAGTCTTTCACATGGCATTGTAGGTATCCCTCAGTGTGGTCTTCTAAAATTTATCTCTTATTGTTGTTCAATGAGATCCCATCTGCCAGATACAAAAATGTCACTGGTGGGTGAGGAGTTCTCGAATGGCAATGATAACAGGGACAATAGTGTAGTGTGGTCATAGCTATCAAAATTAATTAAATTTCCTTTTTGCATTGGGGAAGTGGACATGGAGATGTGCTTCTCAGATCCCCTTTCAAGGGAGGATTTGCTGCCCGGCCATGGGGAGTGTGGTCAGCAGATGGCCTCCAGCTGTCAGCCCCTTTGACAGCTGCAGGGAGCTCCCTCCCCCAAGGTCATGCTCTTCCGGGGCAGTTGACATGCAGTAACTGAAAGAGACAGGGGCATAAAGGCTTGGCTGTGTCGGTTCTGCCTGGTTGGCTGGCTTCGTCGGGCCTGCATTGTCATTTTAACTTTTTTCTCTGACCAATTCTGCTTTCTCTCCCTTCCTTTTTATTGAAACATAATGCATATACCACGTAAGTCATCCATTTATAGTGTACAATTAAATAGTTTTTAGTGTATTCACAGAACTGTGCAACTGTCATCACAATCAATCTTAGAACATTTTCATCACCCCCTAAAGAAACCCCATTAGCATTCACTTTTCATTTCCCTCAAACGCCCAGCCCTAGGCAACCTCTAATCTACCTTCACCTCTAAAGATTTGCCTGTCCTGGACATTTCATATAAATGGAATCATTTAATATGTGGTCCTTTGCATCTGGCTTATTTTTCTTAGCATTTCCCATGTTCATCATGTTATCACATGTATCAGTGGTTAATTTCTTTAATTGTTGAATACTATTCTATTATTAAAATATCACATTTCATTCGTCCATTCATAAGTGATGGACATTTGGGTTGTTTCAACTCTTTTTGATTATTATGAATAGCGCTGCTATGAACATTTATGTACAAGTTCACGCATGGACATATGTTCCAAATAAACATTTTGCAACCCAAACTCCAGCTCAGCATCTGTTCTAGAGACTCCAACACATGACACTTGACAGTTTCCTCTTTACGAATTTATCCTACAGAGAAACATCCAATACACGTGACATCTGTGCAGCAATCTTTACAATGGCATTATTTGTACTGACAAAATATTGGAAATAATAGAATGATCATCTCAGGGTGATCAGAGAGGTTAGGTAACCTTTTGGGTAGCACAGTAAGGAAGTGGCAGACCAAGATTTGAATCTGGGTCTATGACTCCATTGTACGTCCTCTTTCTTCTCCCCTTCCCACGTCTCCCACATCTGGATTCTAAATGGGCTCTGAACACACACCTCACAAACTAACTGCCCTCAGTTTAGAAAGGAGCCCATACGTGTGTTTTATTTGGACCACACAAGTTTGCAATGTTTAAAAATCTTGGAATTTCACATGAAAATGCAGACTATGAGCTTTTTTTGTTTTGTGTTTTTTTTTTTTTTTTTTTTTTTTTTTTTTGTGAATGCCTACACAGCAAGGCTGGCTGGTGCTGAGTGATGGCTTGCATATCCACAGTCCCTACCTCTCTCCTTTTGTGCACATCCAGTACACTTCACTCACCTTTGTTCCCTGTCTGGCTCTTCTAGGCATTTGAGGCACTGACCTTTGCAATTTCAGTGTTTCACTCATTTGGGGTATGTGTGGTTGTGAGAGGCCATCTTCATCTGGTAACCTAGTTGAAGGTTCATGCTAGGGAAACACAGTTTCTGAGTTTTCCCTTTGTTGATTCTCTTTCTTCATCAAGAGGAAAAGAAGGAGGGTGTCTTAGCCTGCTTAAGCTGCCATAACCAAACACCATAGACTGGGTGGTGTAAACAACAGAAATTTATTTTCTCACACTTCTGGAGGCTGGAAAGTCTAAGGTCAAATTGCCAGCAGGGTTTAGTTTCTGGTGAGGGCTCCCTTCCTGGCTTGCAGATGGCTGCCCTCTCACTGTGTCTTCACATGGTGGAGAGAAAAGTCTTGGGTCTTGTCCTCTTCTCATAAAGATACCAGCTCTGTAGTAAGACTAGAACCTCACAGTTATGACCTCATTTATCCTTTATCACCTCTTCACAAGCCCTATCTCCAAATATAGTCACAGTGGGGGTTAGGGCTTCAATGTTTGAATTTTGGGGAGACACAAACATTTAGTTCATAACGGATTGCTTTTTTTTTTGGTTCCTATAGCAAACCAGTGACTAGTGCCAGGTGATTCCTCCAATTCAGCTAATTCCTTGCTTATCGGTTCTGCAGGATACCCTAATCTCCTTCCTTATAATAAACCCCCTTTGTACCTAACATCAGTGGATTCCTTTACTTGGTATCAAGGGTGACAACAGCAACTCTGAATAACCAGGCACGAATGCAGTGGAGGTGATCTAGGAGGCAGCTGGCTTCTGCTGCTCAGTGGTTTGCTATCCACAGGTAAGGGACTTAAACTCTGGGATTCTCAGTTACCTCATCTGTAGAGTGGGGATGACATGGTATGTAATAGGCTGGGTTGTAAAAATTTAATGACATGATGAATGTAAAGTCTCAGCAGAGTGCTTAGTACATAATAAACACGTAATATGGGATTGTTTTTCAATAATGATGATGACTATCATTATTATTCAGTGGACCAACTAGGCCAGATAATTTCGATTTCCTCCACTTCTGACATTTTTATCCCTGGATTTTAACCTAATCTCAGAATGAGGTTTTAGGAGTGTCTACCATGTTCCTGAAATTGTGTCTAACATTTCATATAAGAGGCATTTTTTTTTTAAACTAGAGGAGCCCAGAGCTTTCATTAGATTCCCAAAACAACTAGTTATGGATCCCTTTTCTTTATTATATGGATTCCACAATATTTCAAGGCGACTTTGAAGAAGTATAAATTGACCCTCCTGAGATTAGGTCAGTGCTAAGACAGATTTCAGTTAAAAGCTTTATCATAACTTTCAGGAACTTTCAGGATTTAAGGCCTGTAATCAAAAAATTACCTTATCAAAGCAATTTAGCAGGAATCTATCACCCAGCAGCACGTGGCCCCATGGAGAAATAAAATTTGATGGGAGCAGCAAGAACTCTTGCGGCCTTGGGAAAAGTCAACTTTATGTGTGAAAGATCCTTGCAATATGAATGAGTGGAGCAACTGGAAAATTCCAGGACAAGGTAACAGGCTTGATTGCTTGTCAAGGTTCACGTGGGATTGTAGGAACATCTACTGCAACCCTGACCCTGGAAATTATGGACAAGAGATATCCAGGCCCAGAATTATCTTCCAATGTACAGTTAAGATCAGGCTACATGACCCGCCCCCCAAAATTTCCATGACTGCCTCTTGTTTAAAGCCATTTTTCTCAAAGTGGGGCACCTACAGCCCTGAAGATACATGACAATAACCTAGGGGAGCCAGAAAGCCACAGGTGAAACAGGAAGAACTTCCTGGGACTAATAACTTTAAGATTTTTTTAAAGGGCAGAATATTTTACGCATTGAAACAATTTCTTTTTCTTTCTTCCTTTATTTTTTTTTGAGATGAAATCTTGGTCTGTCGCCCAGTCTGGAGTGCAGTGGCACAATCTCAGCTCACTGCAACCTCCACCTCCCGGTTCAAGCAATTCTGCTGCCTCAGCCTCCTGAGTAGCTGGGACTACAGGTGCACGCCACCATGCCCAGCTAATTTTTGTATTTTTGAGTAGAGATGGGGTTTCACCATGTTGGCCAGGCTTGTCTCGATCTCCTGACCTCAGGTGATCCACCCACCTCAGCCTCCCAAAGCGTTGGGATTACAGGTGTGAACCACCTTGCCTGGCCTAAAACAAATAAAGTATGCATATGTGTATAGAAGCTGAGACAACAAGAATTGTTGGTGTTATTTTGCAGTTGAAGTCATGAGTTCAGTACTTCAGAATGAACAGTTACATAATTTGTCCTTCTCTTCTGTTTATAGATATTCTGGCAAAAAAAAAAAAAAAAAAAAAATTGGACATGCCCTCAACTTCAGGGTAAAGCTTTCATACTTCTTAGCATAACATAAAGGCTTCTTTACAATTTGACCCAAATCTTCTGAAGCAAGATGTCCCCAAGCAGCCATAGCCTAAAGCCTACTAGCTGATCTAGCCAGTGAAAAGGAAAATCTTTTCCCAGTGGTTTGAACAAAAGTTCCATGGTCGAAGCCCATGGACGTTAATTAGGTCACTACACATCCCAAAACAAATTACTGTGATTCTGATTGGACAATCTAGGGGTAAGTCATCAACTCCATATGAACCTTAAGGGCTGACAGTGTGTGGTATAGTGGGGAATGTCTCTCAAAGAAAATCAGAGGACTTTTATCAGAAGAGTGTATGGATTCTGGGCACGTCGAACCACATATGTTAATTTTCCATATAAAGTGTGCTCGATTCCAAAGCCCACACTTTCTTTATCTGCACTCTTTTCATCCCTTTTATAGAGCCAGGTGCTGAGGTCAGAGAAGGGGAGGGTCATCCTGAAAGTCACACATTACATCAGTGGCAGAGGTGGGTTTGGGACTCAGGTCTCCCGAGTTCAGCCAAGACTGTGCTGTAAGTTGTGCTGGAGACCGAGGAGTGAATTAGCTTGGCAAGCAGTGGGGAATGGTCACGGTGCATGCTGTCATAATTCCATTGATTACTTTGCAGATGTTAAGAATAACAAGAGGATAAACAGCAGTGAAAACGGATCAGATGGCTAATGACGGGCAGCATCCTTGAACCTCAAAATTGGGCTGCCTATGCATCTTTGCAGGTGGGTGTTGGGATGTCTGCTTGGTGAGTGGGTGAGAGGCTCCTGGAAAATTGGTGAGTTTGGTATGTTACTTCGGTGGATATCCTCTTTCCCTGTTGCTGTAATGTGGTTTCCCCAGAGCCCTCACGGGTGGTGTTTTTTCTTGCACGTGCCTCATACTCTTGGCCCTGGAAGTGAGGTCAGTGTCCTCTTTGCTCCACTTCCCAATCCTTGCTCACTCCCAGCTCTGAATTTCCTGTTATCCCTCCCTCATCCACTACCCTACCTTGTTGCAGTCACCCCTCCCTCTCATTACTCTCCCTTGTTTCTTGATGACTTAATGGCCTAAAGAGGCCTTGGATGTCTAAAGAGCAAGTCAAATTTACCAAGTGAGCTCCTGATCTTTATTGTCCACCCACCTCGTAGCTACTCCTCCCACAATGCTAGCATCTCAGCTAATGACAACTCCATCCTTCCAGAGGCTTGAAACAGAGACCCTGATTCCTCTCTCTCACACCCAATTAGCAAATCCTGTAGTTTTCATCTGGAGACAGTAGAACATTACACAGTAATAAAAAAGAACAGGCCACAAATACATGCAACAACATAAATGAATCTCAGAGTCATAGTGATGAGTGAAAGAAATCAGATACAAAAGAACTTTTACATTGGCCAGGCACCATGGCTTAGGCCTGTAATCCCAGCACTTTGGGAGGCCAAGGCAGGTGGATCACCTGAGGCCAGGAGTTCAAGACCAGCTTGGCCAATATGGTGAGACTCTGTCTCTACTAAAAATGCAAAAATTATCCAGGTGCGGTGGTGCACACCTGTAATCCCAGCTACTTGGGAGGCTGAGACAGGATAATTGCTTGAACTCAGGAGGCAGAGGTTGCAGTGAGCCAAGACTGTGTCACTGCACTCCAGACTGGGTGACAGACCAAGACTCCATTTCAAAAAACAAAACCAATCAACCAAACAAAACTTATGTGAAGTTTAAGAATATCTAACACTTAGAAAAGTCAGAATACTGGTTACCTCTGCATGGGTGGGTGGTATTGATTTAGAAAGATTCCAAAGGAATTTTTTGGGCTGCTAAAAATGTTACATAGAGGTTGCTCTGTATGGTTGTTACATGAGTAAATACAAATGAAAAAAATTATTGACTAAGAGAATTTGATTCATGGGTACAAATATACAGTTTGATAGAAGAAATAAGACCTAGTGTTTGATAGATCAGTAGGGTGACTGTAATTTACAATAATCTATGGTATATTTCAAAATAGTTAGAAGAGAATAATTCAGATGTTTCTAGCATAAAGAAAAGACAAATATTTAAGGTGATGGATAGCTCAATTACACCGATTTGATCTTTACAAATTATATGAATCTATTAAATTTTCACATGTACCCCCAAAATATGTACATCTATTTTGTAGCAATAAAAATTATTTTAAAACTTCACTGAGCTATACACTGAAGATTTGTGTATTTTACTGTCTGTATTTCATGCTTCCATAAGAAATAAAGTATGTATATATCCAGATTATAGGCCTAGTCCTGAAATCGTCCTGTGTGATCCTCCAGGTCTCTTTCCCCTGCTGCAGCAATTGGAGGAGAATTCTTCTTCTTTCTTCATCCTCCACATTCAAAATATAATTAAGTCTTGTCAGCTCCACTGTCAGAAACATCTAGAATTTACTTCCTATCTCCATCTTCCCTTGTCTACCCTAGTGCAAGTTATTACCATCTGTCACCTGGACACTGAAATAGCCTTATTCATTTCGATGACTGTATAGTATTCCATCCCAAACAGTATGTAGTGAGCTGAATGGTAGCCCCAAAGATATGTCCATGTTCTAATCCCTGGAACAGTCTCAGCCTCCTCGGACTGCCATAACAAAATATCATAGATGGGGTGGTTTACACAACAGGAACTTATTTCTCACAGTTCTAGAGGCTGAGAAGTCCAAGATCAAGGTGCTAACGAGGTAGGTTTCATTCTGAAGCATCTTCTCTTGGCTTGTAGGTGTCTACCATCTTGCTATATGCTCACATGACTTTTTTTGTGCACGAGGGGGTGAAAGACAGAGCAAGCTCTATGGTGTCTTTTCTTATAAGGGCAGTGATCCTGTCACAAGAACCCTGCCCTCATGACCTCATCGAATCCTAATTACCTTCCAAAGGCCTCACCTCCAAACACAATCACACTGGGGGTTAGGGTTTCAACTTAAGAGTTTTAGGGGGACACAAACGTTCAGTTCATAAAAAACCTGTATATGTGACTTTATTTTAAAAAAAGGATCTTGCAGATGTGCTTAAAGAGCTTAAGATGAAGAGATCATCCTGGATTACTCCATATAGGCCATAAATGTCAGCACAGGTATCCTTATGGGAAGGATGCAGAGGGAGATTTTACACATAGACAAAAGCACACATAGGAGGAAGTACATATGAAGACAAAGCAGAGAGATGTGGCCACAAGCCAAGGATAGCGACAGCCACCAGAAGCTGGAAGAGACAAGGAATGGATTCTCCCCTAGAGCCCTTAGAGGCATCATGGCTCTGCTGACACATTGATTTCAGAATTCTCCAGAACTGTGAGAGAATAAATATGTGCTGTTTGCAGCCACCCAGTTGGTGGTGATTTGTAACAGCAGCTCTAGGAGCTAATACACTATACTATAATTTATGTGGCCATCCCCTATTGATGGACACTTAGGTTGCTGTCGGTTTTTTATTTCAAATCATTTTGCAATGAACATTCTTGTACATTGTCTTTTCACAGTTGCACAAACATTTCTATTGGAGAAGCTCCTAAAAATTAAATTGCTAGATTAGTAGACATGAGCAGTTGAAATTTTGATAAGTACTGGGGACTGGGTTCTTTCAAAAAAATTGCTCCTATGCTGTGCTCTTTACATGGATATGAGTTTGGTATTATTATTGCTAACCTCTTGCAAATTTGGAAACTGAGGCTCAGAGAGCTTAAACCACTTGCCTAAAGGTATGCATTTGGGAAATGACTAAGTCAGGGTATAAATCTTGCCTCTCTGACTTTTTTTGTTTAAGATAATGAATGTAAACCATTTAGCATTCTATTTGGTACTGAGTTGGTGTTGACTAAATATTATTATTACCACACTTTTTGTTTTTTTCCTCAAGCAATATCATGTATGATGAAATTAATAGATATTTATTGAGTAATCACTATGTGCCATATACTGGGTTTGATGCTAGGGGTATAGCCATGAATATGTCAGATATGACCCTTGTGATTCAAGAGCTAATAGTCCATCAGAGAAGACAGATTTTAGTATAATAATTCTAAATGTGATTAGTACTATGGAGGGAGACGTGCCAAGCTGAGGAGGCATTTAGGGGTTGGGGAACCCTGTGGCTTTTTGAATCTGTGCCTAGTAGGTGAGGCAAATCTGGTTCTTTTCACTGGTTTCTGGGACTCTTTAAACCCCCATGTTAAGTAGAACAGTCCTGGGAAATAGTGATTTGTCAGTACCAAGCCTTAGGGGCCTTTACCGGGGTCTAACTCAAATGCAGAAGCCGAAGAGCCAGCCCAGAGTTTAGTGTGGATTTTACAAGTCAGTGAGGCTGAACAGTAGCTCCCAGACTGGTGATAAATGTGTTGGAATTTCTCGCTGGATCTTCCAAGGCCACTGTCAACTCAGTGTCTTTATTTCCCTAGACTGTTAAGGAGAGGCTGGAAAGAGTCATCCAGACTAGAATCCCACACTCCAGCAGGGGTCTTCAGGAGAACTTTCTTGGGTAGGGAGGTTTGAGCATCTGCACTTGGCCTGAGTCCTGGGTGATCTGGAGCATCCTCCATCCTAGGAGGTGGATAAAGATGGAAGGAGATGAGGGTGAGCTCCTAAAACAGGGACCATGTACCACCATCCCCATATCTCTGTGCCAAGAATTGTGCCAGGCACAAATAAATTATTGTGAAGTGACTGAGTTAGCAAAAGAAAGGTGCTTTACATGAAAAGCAGAGTCATAATTTACGAGTGTATTCCTATCTGTGACATTTTCCCTGCTTCTCTTGCTATGATTTCTGGCATTGTCCATTTAGTATTATTTCCATTCTCTCTCACCCCAGGCTCAAATGGATAATATGCTAATCAGTGGATGAGGAACCAGGTAAGGAAGGTGGGATTTTTTTTCTGAAACAACATAGACTGACTTGTCAGAGAGTAAAAGCAAACAGAATTATATGGGAGGGAGAGATTGTGTGAGATGTTCACGGGTAGTGGGGTTTGGAGATTTGGAGGGAGAGCTGGGAGTGATGAATGTGCCGGAGAGGTGTGGGGCAATTGGTCAAACAAAGGGGTCCTTTAAAGAGGAGTTTCTGTAGATCATGAATTTGATCCTCCTTTAATGCTGACCAAGAGATGCAAAAGACTGGACTAGCATACTTTTGGTTGCTGGACTGAGTTTCTTTAAATTCTACAGACTGGGCCACATGGGAACCTGAATTTGATACAGGTTATATGTATACTTTTGAATCAGTTCTGGCGTTAGTAACTGCTGGCCTTGACTGTTCTGAGATCCCACTGTAATTGTTGGTGGTCTTGATGCTTTTGCGCAATAATGCTAATAGCTAGTAAACAGCAAGAACTTACTAAGCACCACGCACTGTCCTAAGCTTTTTAGATATGCTACCCTATTTAATGTTCATGACAGTATTTTAAGGTATATGTTATTATTATTTCCATTTTACAGAGGAAGAAACTCATGAAAGAGAAGTCAAGCAACTTGCCCAAGGTCATACAACTAGCAGCTGGTAGAGGTGGGATGTGCACTCATAATTTTTTTAATCATAGAAAAGGTTCAAAAGGATGTCCATGGTGATTATTTATGGACTTTTCAACTTGCCCATTAAATTTTTTAAAAAAGGAACATTTATTGTCATGAAGAAAGAATAAGAAATCACTTCTGTGTTGGCTTGGATTGCTTTTGACTGCAAATAAGAGAAAATAACAGTGACTTAGACAGAAAATGGAAATGGGGGTTGTTTTTAATCTCTTAGCAAGCTGTCTAGAAATGCATGGCTGCTGTCATTAGTTCAGTCATCAGGGACCCAGGGGCATTTGCCATTCCAGATTCTACATTGACTCTAGAAACTGTGTTCTCAACCTCTTTTCTAAGCAGCTGTCCAGGCTTTCAATTCTCACAGTGCCATGGTAGGTCAATATTCTGTTGTGAAGTGTGAAGATACATTATCTGTCCTTGCTACATTTAATTTGAGAAGATCTCATCTCAATATTTATTAGAACTAATTTTTCTCCCCAGGACACACATACTCACACACACATAGCCCATCATTTGGCTTATGCCAAGATCCAGCTGTTGCGTCTTACCTAGACCTCCCACTTCCCTCTTCCCCGCAGATTCTGTAGTTGGGCCTCCCCAGTGCCAGTCTCCTTTTCATTTTATGATGAAATTTCCCTTAGGACCTGAGCCATCCCTCCATGCAACTGGGCTTCCATTGCCTGATCCATCTCCTCTAAGAAGATGTTCAAACATATATACATCCCGACTACGGAAAGGATTCAAGCTTTTTCCTCTGTCTTATGTTTCACTGTGATGTACAGAAACACTTGGAGGAAGAACCGTTACTCATCTCCACAGGTGGAAGTCTGTCAATCCCAGTTCTGACCCTGCTGGGTTCCCCATGAGATTTCAAATAAATGATACTGTTACACTGAAAGCAGCCTATAAGTGGAATTATTAATAAGGCCTAAATTATTGTAGATAATAAGTAGGATGAATGGTGGATGCTTGGGGTGGGGATTTAGGCTCCATAATTGGAAGCTATGATAGACATATGTATACTCAATATCTAAACTTCCTTGTTGCTTGACGGCAGAACCCCATTTTTGCTACAGGCAGTGGTTTATCCAGTCCTAGGCTATGAGTCCTGATGAGTCAAAGCCAATGATGACAAACCTGTTCTTCACATTGCCAGCCTTTCTTGCAGCTAGAAATGACACAAATCAGGCCAATGGGAACTAAATCAAGTCTGCTGTGAGTGCTTCTGGGAAAATGATGTTTCCCAAGAAAAGGGAAAAGACAGCTGACACCATTCTTTCCTCTCTTTTCCTGCTCGAAAAGTGTCTGCATATGAAGTGATCATCTTGAAGCCATGCTAAGAATGACAAATGTCCCTAGGTCTCTGATGACTGAACTAATGACCACAGCCACCTACTTCTGAACATCTTTCTAAGAGATAAAAACAATTCCCTCAACTTTCCTTTTTTTTGTCTAAGCCACTGCTAGTTATTGTTCTGTTATTTGTCGCCGAATGCAATCCAAGGTAATGGAGAAGTGATTTCTTATTCTTTCTGCTTGAAAATTAGTGCTTATTTTAGAAAAAAATTTAAATGGGCAAGTAAAAAATCCATAATCACTATTGACATCCTTTTGAAACTTTTCTACAATTAAAAAAATTAGTTATCATTTATTGAGCATTTAGTGTAACATGAGAAGTCCATGTTAAATATTTTACTTGCTTTATTTCATCTCATGCTTGCAACAGTTCAGAAATTATGCACTTAATCCCTCTGAATTCCCCTCTTCCTAGTAAAGTTGACCATTGGTATTGATTTGTTTCTTATGATTACAGATTTTTTCCTATGCAATTACATATGCAAGAAGGTTTGCATGGTAATTATTTCTTACTAGGCAAACAGTGCATCAACTTGCTTTCTGCCCTTAAGAATGCATCTTGGGAATCTTCCACCAAGATGGCCGAATAGGAACAGATCTGGAGCACAGTTCTCAGCGAGAATGACGCAGAAGGTGAGTGATCTCCACATTTCCAACTGAGGTACCAGGTTCATTTCAATGGGACTGGTTGGACAGTGAGTGTAGCCCAGGGAGGACAAACGGAGGCAGGGTGGGGTGCTGCCTAACCCAGGAAGTGCAACGGTCAGAGGACCCCTCCCCCTACCCAACAGAGGCCATTGGGGACTTTTCCGGCCACTCCAGCACTCCAGTTCAGATACTGCGCTTCTCCCATGGTCTTTACAGCCCACAGACCAGGAGATCCTCACTGGGGCAACAAGCGCCAAGAGTTTCTAGCACAGACCTGGGCAGCTGTTTCAGCCAGCGTTGTGGGTTTCTAGCACAAATCTGGGCAGCTGTTTTAGCAGGTGCCCAGAATGCCTGTGAGACAGAGCCATCCATTTCCCTGAAAAAAGGGGGTTGAAGGCAGGGAACCAAGTGATCTGGCTCAGTGGGTCCCATCCCCACAAAGACCAACAAACTGAAACCCACTGGATTGAGAGTTTTGCAGTTAGCACGGCAGTTTGAGCTCCACCCAGGAGGGTCGAGTTTGGTCAGGGGGAAGGGCGTCCACCACTACTGAGGCAGTCTGATATTACCAAGGCAGTCCACCATTACTGAGGCAGTTCTAACCTTACCTGTGTAAACAAAATCACAAGGAAGTTCACACAGCAGCTGGACAGAGCCCACGGCAGCTCAGCAGCACCTCTGCAGGCAGACTGTGACTAGACTCCCTCCTTGCTGGGTAGGACATCTCTGAAAAAAAGGCAGAAGCCCATCAGGGACTTAAAAATAAAGTCCTACCTTCCTGGGACAGAGCACCAGGAAAAGGGGCAGTTGTGAGTTCTGCTGCAGCAGACTTAAATGTCCCTGCGCAGCCACTCTGAAGGGAGCAATGGAGCTCCCAGCACAGCACTTGAGCTCTGATAAGGGACAGACTGTCACCTCAAGTGGATCCCTGACGCCTGTATATCCAAAGAGACACTTCATAAAGGAGAGCTCTGGCTGACATCTGGCAGGTAACCTTCTGGGATGAAGCTACTAGAGGAAGGAACAGGCAGCAATTTTTGCTGTTCTGCAGCCCCCGTGGGTGATTCTCAGGCAAGCAGGGTCTGGAGTGGACTTCCAACAGTCCTGCAGCAGAGGGGCCTGACAGAAGGAAAACCAAAAAACAGAGAGAGCTTCAACATCAACAGAAAGGACATCCACTCAGAGACCTCATCCAAAAGTCACCGACTTCAAAGACCAAAGGCAGATAAATCCATAAAGATGGGAAGAAATCAGAGAAAAAAGACTGAAATCACCAAAAACCAGAACGACACTCCTCCTCCAAGGGATCACTACTCCTCACCAGTAAGGGAACAAAACTGGATGGGGAATAAGTTTGATGAATTGACAGAAGCAGGCTTCAGAAGGTGGGTAATAACAAACTTCTCTGAGCTAAAGGAACATGTTCTAACCCAATGCAAAGAAACTAGGAACCTTGAGAAAAGGTTAGACAAAATACTAACTAGAATAACCAGCTTAGAGAAGAACATAAATGACTTGATGGAGCTGGAAAACTTCCCCAACCTAGCAAGGCCGGCCAACATTCAATTCCAGGAAATACAGAGAACACCACAAAGATATTCCTTAAGAAGAGCAATGCCAAGACACATAATCATCAGATTCACCAGGGTTGAAATGAAGGAAAAATATCCTAGGGGCAGTCAGAGAGAAAGATTGGGTTACCCACAAACGGAAGCCCATCAGATTCACAGTGGATCTCTCAGCAGAAACCCTACAAGCCAGAAGAGAGCAGGGGCCAATATTCAACATCCTTAAAGAAAAGAACTTTCAACCCAGAATTTCATATTCAGCAAAACTAAGCTTCATAAGTGAAGGAGAAATAAAATCCCCTATGGACAAGCAATTGCTGAGAGATTTCATTGCCATCAGACCTGCCTTACATAGCTCCTGAAGGAAGCACTAAATATGGAAATGAACAACCAGTACCAGCCACTGCAAAAATGTACCAAATGGTAAACAGCATTGACGCAATGAAGAAACTGTGTCAACTAATGGGCAAAACAACCAGCTAGTATCAAAATGGCAGGATCAAATAATACATAACAATATTAACCTTAAATGTAAATGGGCTAAATGCCCCAATCAAAAGACACAGACTGGAAAATTGGATAAAAAGTCAAGACCTATTGATGTGCTCTATTCAGGAGACCCATCTCATGTACAAAGAGACACATAGACTCAAAATAAAGGGATGGAGGAAAATTTACCAAGAAAATGGAGAGCAAAAAAAAGCAGGGGTTGCAATCCTAGTCTCTGTTAAAATGGACTTTAAACCAACAAAGATCAAAAGAGACAAAGAAGGGCATTACATAATGGTAAAAGGATCAATGCAACAAGAAGAATTAACTATCCTAAATATATATGCACCTAATACAGGAGCACCCAGATACATAAAGCAAGTTCTTAATGACCTGCAAAGAGACTTAGATTCCCACATAATAATAGTGGGAGTCTTTAACACCCCACTGTCGATAGTAGACAGATCAATGAGACAGAAAATTAACAAGGATATCCAGGACTTGAACTCAGATCTGGACCAAGAGGACCTAATAGACATCTACAGAACTCTCTACCCCAAATCCACAAAATATACATTATTCTCAGTACCACATTGCACTTACTCTAAAATTGACCACATAATTGGAAGTAAATCACTCCTTAGCAAATGCAAAAGTACAGAAGTCATAACAAACAGTCTCTCAGACCACAGTGCAATCAAATTAGAACTCAGGATTAAGAAACTCACTCAAAACCACACAACTACATGGAAACTGAACAACCTGCTCCTGAATGACTACTGGATAAATAATGAAATGAAGGCAGAAATAAAAATTTTCATTGAAAACAATGAGAACGAATACACAATGTATCAGAATCTCTGGGACACATTTAAAACAGTGTCTAGAGGGAAATTTATAGCACTAACGCCCACAGGAGAATCAAGGAAAAATCTAAAATCGACACCCTATTGTCACAATTAAAAGAACTAGAGAAGCAAGATTGAAGAAATTCAAAAGCTAGCAGAAGACAAGAAATAACTAAGTTCAGAGCAGAACTGAAGGAGATAGAGACACAAAAAACCCTTCAAAAAATCAATAAATCCAGGAGCTGGTTTTCTGAGAAGATCAACAAAATAGATAGACCACTAGCAAGACTAACAAAAAAGAAAAGAGAGAAAAATAGTTGCAATAAAAAAAGATAAAGGGGATATCACCACCGATTCCACAGAAATACAAACTACCATCAGAGATTACTATAAACAACTCTATGCACACACACCAGGAATGTAGAAGAAATGGATAAATTCCTGGACACTTACACCCTCCCAAGACTAAACCAGGAAGAAGTTGAATCCCTGAATAAACCAATAACAAAGTCTGAAGTTGAGGCAGCAATTAATAGCCTGCCAACCAAAAAAAGTCCAGGTCCAGATGGGTTCACAACCAAATTCTACCAGACATATACAGAGGAGCTGGTACTATTCCTTCTCAAACTATTCCAAACAATATAAAAAGAGGGAATCCTCCCTAACTCATTTTATGAGACCAACATCATCCTGATACCAAAACCTGGAGAGACATAACTAAAAAAGAAAATTTCAGGCCAATATCCATGATGAACTTCGATGCAAAAATCTTTAATAAAATATTGGCAAACCAAATGCAACAGCACATCAAAAAGTTTATCCATCACGATCAAGTAGGCTTCATCCCAGGGATGCAAGGCTGGTTCAACATACGCAAATCTATAAACGTAATCCATCACATAAACAGAACCAAAGACAAAACCACATGATTATCTCAATAGATGCAGAGAAGGCCTTTGACAAAATTCAACAGCCCTTTATGCTAAAAACTCTCAATAAACTAGGCATTGATGGATCGTATCTCAAAATAATAAGAACTATTTATGACAAACCCACAGCCAGTATCATATTGAATGGGCAAAAACTGGAAGCATTTCCTTTGAAAACTGACACTAGACAAGGGTGCCCTCTCTCACCATTCCTATTCAACATATTATTGGAATTTCTAGCCAGAGCAATCAGGCAAGAAAAAAAAAATAAAGGGTATTCAATTTGGAAATGAGGAAGTCAAACTGTCTCTATTTGCAGATGACATGATTGTATATTTAGAAGACTCCATCGTCTCAGCCCAAAACCTCCTTAAGCTGATAAGCAACTTCAGCAAAGTCTCAGGATACAAAATCAATGTGCAGAAATCACAAACATTCCTATATACCAGTAATAGACAAATAGTCAAATCATGAGTAAACTCCCATTCACAATTGCTACAAAGAGAATAAAATACCTAGGAATACAACTAACAAAGGACATGAAGTACCTCTTCAAGGAGAACTATAAACCACTGCTCAAGGAAATAAGAGAGGACACAAACAGATGGAAAAACATTCCATGCTCATAGTTAGGAAGAATCAATATAATGAAAATGGCCATATTGCCCAAAGTAATTTATAGATTCAATGCTATCCTCATCAAGCTACCATTGACCTTCTTCACAGAACTGGAAAAAAAGAACAAAGCTGGAGGCATCACACTATCTGATTTCAAACTATACTACAAGGCTACAGTAATCAAAACAGCATGGTACTGGTAACAAAACAGAGATATAGACCAATGGAACAGAACAGAGGCCTTGGAAGTAACGCCACACATCTACAACCATCTGATCTCTGACAAACCTGACAGAAACAAGCAATGGGGAAAGGATTCCCTGTTTAATAAATGTTGTCAGGAAAACTGGCTAGCCTTGTGCAGAAAACTGAAACCGGACCCCTTCCTTACACCTTATATGAAAATTAATTCCATATGGATTAAAGATTTAAACATAAGACCTAATGCCATAAAAATCCTAGAAGAAAACCTAGGCAATACCATTCAGGACATAGGCACAGGCAAGGACTTCATGACTAAAACACCAAAAGCAATGGCAACAAAAGCCAAAATAGATAAATAGGATCTAATTAAACTTAAGAGCTTCTGCACAGCAACAGAAACAATCATTAGTGTGAACTGGCAACCAACAGAATAAGGAAAATTTTTTGCAAGCTACCCATCTGACAAAGGGCTAATATCCAAAATCTACAAAGAACTAAAACAAATATACAAGAAAAAAACAACCCCATCAAAAAGTGGGTGAAGGATATGAACATACACTTTTCAAAAGAAGACATTTACATGGCCAATGAACATATGAAAAAGGCTTATCATCACTGCTCATTAGAGAAATGCAAATCAAAATCACATTGAGATACCAATTTATGCCAGTTAGAATGGTGATCATTAAAAAATCTGGAGACAACAGATGCTGGAGAGGATGTGGAGAAATAGGAATGCTTTTGCACTATTGGTGGGAGTGTAAATTAGTTCAACCATTGTGGAAGACAATGGTGGTGATTCCTCAAGGATCTAGAAATAGAAATAACATTTGACCCAGCAATCCCATTATTGGGTATATACCCAAAAGATTATAAATCATTCTATCATAAGGACACATACACACGTATGTTCATTATGGCACTGTTTACAATAGAAAAGACTTGGAACCAACTCAAATACCCATGTATGATAGACTGGATAAAGAAAATGGGGCACATATACACCATGGAATACTATGCAGCCATTAAAAATGATGAGTTCGTGTCCTTCACAGGGACATGGATGAGGCTGGAAACCATCATTCTCAGCAAACAGACACAAGGACCAAAAACCAAACATTGCATGTTCTCACTCATAAGTGGGTGTTGAACCATGAGAACGCATGGACACAGGGAGGGGAACATCACACACTGGGGTTGTGGGGTAGGGGGCCAGAGGAGGGATAGCAGGGGGTGAGGAGACTGGGGAGGGAAAACATTCGGAAGAATATCTCATGTAGGTGACGGGGGGATGGAGGCAGCAAACCACCATGGCATGTGTATACCTATGTAACAATCCTGCAAGATCTGCACATGTACCCCAGAACTTAAAGTATAATAAAAAAATGTTTTAAAAATGTATCTTGGAGATTTTTCTGTGTCCGTTCAAATCTATCTCAAAATTCTCAACAGCTGTGTAGTAAGTAAGAAAACCCTTTTAAAGAATCAGGGCAGCTCAAAGATGTCGTGGGCTGCTTAAGAGCTTCTTTTTAAGAGGTTCTTTTTTGTCCCTGGAGGAACCAAGTAGAAGGAAGATAACATTTGGAGAGGGAGGTTAGCATCACATGACAGGTTGGACTACGGTGGACTTGAACAACCATACTTACCCTGGGATCCTATCATTCTCTGGCTTGACAGGAACTTATCTAGTTTTCTTCTCCCTGACATAAGGTTGCTTGAGTACCTGACAGTGGTTGACTAAGCTGTGTTAAAAATCATGATTCAGCCAATAATACCACATGGATGATTAAACATGGAAAATTAGATCCATGGCCAGGTGTGGTGGCTCACGCCTGTAATCCCAGCCCTTTGGGAGGCCAAATTGGGCAGATCACCTGAGGTCAGGAGTTTGAGACCAGCCTGGCCAACATGGTGAAATCCCATATCTACTAAAAATACAAAAATTAGCTGGGCATGGTGGCACATGCTGGTAATCCCCACTGCTCAGGAGGCTGAAGGAAAAGAATCACTTGAACTTGGGAGGTGGAGGTTGCAGTGACCAAAATTGTGCCACTACACTCCAGCCTGGGCGACAGAGCCAGACTCTGTTTCAAGCAAACAAGCAAGCAAACAAACAAAAACAAAACAAAACAAAGAGAGAGAGGGAGAAAAAGAAAATTAGATCCATGGCTATTTCCTTGAATGCTCGCAGTCAAAGCAAGACATGCTGCTCCTGTGGACTGGGGTTGCCTGATCTTTTGGCTGTGGGTGAAACAGCCTCCTTGATGAGAAAGCAGGTATGACAGGCAGAATAATGGCCTCCCAAAGATGTCCACATCCTAATTTCCAGAACCCATGAATATGTTGTGTTACAAGGCAGAGAAGAATTAAGGTAGCGTGTGGAATTAAGTTTGCTAATTAGCTAACCTTAGGGAGATCAGACTGGAATTGCCAAAAATAACCACAGGGTCCTTAGATGTGGAAGAAAGAGGAAGAAGGGCCGGTGTCAGAGTGATGCAAGATGAGAAACACTTGACCCCCATTGCTGACTTTGAAGACGGGAGACAGGGCCATGAGCCAAGGAAAAGAGCCGCTGGAAGCAGGAAAAGGCAAGAAAATGGAAAATGGAGTCTCCAGAAAGGAAAGCAGCTCTGCAAGACACCTTGATTTTAACCCATTGAGACCCGTTAGCAAAAACAGCCTTCACAACAGTAAGATAATAAATGTGTGTTTTTAAGTCACTAAGTTTGTGATGGTTTGTTACAGCACCAGCACAACCTAGTACAGAGCCTAGCTCAGAACCAGGTAAAGAACTTGGGCGATCTAACAGCAATCTGCATTTAGTGAAAGAGAAAGCCATTTTCCAGTTTTTGACATATCTTAAAATAGTGGTTAAAGGCACAATTTACTAGATACGTAATTTGAGAAAGTCACTTCACCTCTATGAGCCTCAATTACCTCATAAGCAAAGTAGGACATTGCTTATACCTGGCTCCATGGTTTGCAAACTTGGCTGCATATTAGAATCTTTGTGGAGCCTTTTTAATCTGCATCAATGAATAGGCCCCTTCCTACATCAGCTGAAAAGAAACATTTTGGGTGGGATCTAGACATCTGTAACCAGAAAAAAAAAATTGTCCCCAGGTGCTTCCAGCACATTGTTAGAGTTGAGAACCATTGACCTGGCCCAGGTAGTTGGAGGTGTGGGAAAGAGAGGATGTTAGACCAATGATTAGAATCACCTGGAGGAGCTTTTGCAAATCCTGGTACCCAGGTCATATCTCAGACCAAGGAAATGAGACTTTCTGGGAGTGAACCCAGGGATCAAGAGTGTGTAAAGCCCCCAGGTGATACTAATGAGTAATCAAGGTTGACAATTTCTGGTACAGATACAGTGAAAAAAAAGCACTTGTTATAGGAGGAGTTTGCTCACTATTATTATTGCTTTTTTTTCTCTTGAAGGGCAATACAGCAATTGTGATTGATCGTATGAGTGTTGGGATCAGCCAGACCCGGCTGGGATGACTGGGATCACTCTGGCGCTTTCTGGCTGCAAGACCTGAGCAAGTGCTTCTCTCTGAGCTTCACCTTCATATCTAGGAAGTGTGCCTTAAAACGTGGTGAGTGTAATGGTTGGACAAGAGAATTTTTGTCATGTACTGTGCATCTGGTCAGGCAAACAGTGGGCACTGAAATGTGTTTTTGGGGGCAGTAATTACTATGATTAATAATAAGAGCCCAGAGTTGGTTGACAATCTTGGCTTCACTTGCTGAGCTAAGTGGTTCACATCTCCAAGCCTCAGTTTCCCCTTCTGTGACATTGACACTACTTACCTTAAAGGCTTCTTGTGAAATGGGTATACATTTCATAATGTACTGTATACATTTAAAAAATGGCAACTTGAATGATTACACACACACTAAAGAGAGGTCACATACCTCCCCTAGTTGCTCTGTCAAACACACCTAGTTTTAGAGCTGAGATCACAGTCTGGCTACGTCTTTCCAAAATATGTAATTATTTGATCTGAATTGTGTTTATATATGTTTTGAAACTAGTCTCCATTTCTTTAAAAATCAAAAGCTTGGCCAGGCGCAGTGGCTCATGCCTGTAATCCAAGCACTTTGGGAGTCCGAGGTGGGCGGATCACGAGGTCAAGAGATTGAGACCATCCTGACCAACATGGTGAAACCCCATCTCTACTAAAAATTCAAAAAAATTAGCCGGGCATGGTGGTGCGTGCCTGTAGTCCCAGTTACTCAAGAGGCTGAGGCAGGAGAATTGCTTGAAACTGGAAAACAGAAGTTGCAGTAAGCCAGGATTGTGCCACTGCACTCCAGCCTGGCGATAGAGCAGACTCTGTCTCAAAAAAAAAAAAAAAAAAAATCAAAAGCTTGGCCAGGCGCAGTGGCTCATGACTGTAATCCCAGCACTTTGAGAGCTGAGGCGGGCAGATCATGAGGTCAGGAGATTGAGACCATCCTGGCTAACATGGTGAAACCCTGTCTCTCCTAAAAATACAAAACATGAGCCAGGTATGGTGGTGGGTGCCTGTAGTCCCAGTTACTCAGAAGTCTGAGGCAGGAGAATCACTAGAACCCTGGAGGCAGAGGTTGCAGTGAGCCGAGATTGTGTCACTGCACTCCAGCCTGGGTGACAGAGTAAGACTCCATCTTAAAAAAAAAAAAAAATCTAAAGCTCATATATACATATATAAATGCCTGGTTTCTCTTGAAATATGAAGTTTTGGCAGCTGTTCCCAAGTTCACAGGTCATACTTTCCTTTCTAAAACTCAGTAGTAGCATTTAGATGACATCAGGCCTTAGTCAGACTCAATGCTCCTTTTTATAATAGAAAAATCTTATAATACCCTCTTTACTATCTGGAAGTGAATTTCACAGATAATATAATCCATATATACATATAACTTCAAAAAATCAATATTATGTCCTGGCAGTATTATAGAGAATAAAGTGAAAGCATTTACAATAAGATAGTACCTATATCCAGTATTTCAATATGTAAATGTTACATAGGCCTCTACCATAAAACATAATGATATAGCCAGATAATTGCTTCTATATATAATCACTGTGGCAGCCACAACTGCAAACACAAACTTGTACAGATGTGTTGTGTCACCTACAAAAAAGTACCACGCACAGGGCTGCTATCCGTGACCTGATTTTCTGAAACAGTGCCTAACTTTTATTAAAGCTCTTAACAAAACAAAGACTAACCCTTGATCAATTGACCTAGCAGTTGTATCCCTTTAAAACTCAATGTCTACTTAAACCATGCAGAAATTTTTAAGGGGGTTTATATGTACAAGGGAGTTAGGGTTAGGCTCAGGCGATTATGAAGAATTTGCTTTTTACGGATGTACATATTTGGGAGAACATTTATGAGATTGCATTGCACATCCCCAGACCTGGTGACAATCCAAACAAACCCCACAGTGTTCCAGACCTCCCCCAGGGGGCAACACCATCCCCATTGAGAACTTGTGCTTTAGGACAAGAAACTCGTAGACACTTTTGTGCTCAAGGGCTTTCATGGAACTTGATTATGGAGACTACTTAGCCACATCTCATATTTCCACTTATCAAGTGCTTGCAGTAGGAGATTGTTTTTGTTTTTCTTTTGTTTTTCATGGTGAAAGGCATTTCTTTGGGTGAGAAGAATCTCTTATTGTTATTATGGAGTCAACTGAGGAAGCACAGATTTATTATCCCAAGCCAGGAAAGCCATAAAAATATGAGATCTGTCAAAAAGAGCAATTATTTACTCAAAATGTAATAATTATGATAACAGTAATGGCTGTCTTTACTGAGCACCTACTGGGAACTATGCTGAGTGCTTTCTAAGGGCATTCTTATTTAAAATCAAGACATGTTTTTTACTGAGATCAGATATGTGCTATCAAGATCAAGATTAGTCTGTCTCTCTCTCTCTTTCTCTCTCTCTCTCTCCTCCCCTCTTTCTTTCTGTTTCTCTCTCACACACAGATGTGGTCCCTGGATATTGCCACACAGGTAGTCTCACGTGGGGGAGCAAGGGAGAACGATGCAACATTTATTGAGCACCTACTATGTACTGGCTCTCAGGAATTTTATATTTTATCTCTCTTTAAATTGCTCAGGTCAAAAACCTTGGAGCCACCCCAGAACTCTGCATCCAATCTGTGGGCAGTTCTGTTGGCGCTACCTGCAGAACATTTCCAGGGTTTGATCACATCCTCATACCCTCACTGCTAGCAGCTTGGTCCCGCCCCCTGTTACTATAAACCCTGATTATTCCAGCAGTTTCCTAACTGCTTCCACCCATCCTTGTCTTCCCCCTCCTCTCATTAGTTGCCCAGTTCTATGCCAAGCTATATGGGAGCCTGAGGCCAAAGGAAAAATCAGAACGCTAATCTTATATTTTATTTAAAAATGTTGATATTGGCCGGGCATGGTGGCTCCCGCCTGTGATCCAAGCACTTTGGAGGCCAAGGCGGGCGGATCACCTGAGGTCGGGAGTTCAAGATCAGCCTGACCAACATGGTGAAACCCTGTCTTTATTTAAAAAAAAAAAAAAAAAAAGTTGATATTTTGTTTATGATGGCTTTTTGCATAAATTTTGAGATTTTAAAAAAGATTGCATTAAAATATTATTTATCTTGATTACTGGGGGGATTTTTAGCTCAAGGCAAATGTCTCACTTGCCACACCCTAGTTTTTAAAACATAAGCCTGGTAGTATGACACCACTGCTCACAAGCAACAACTTACTCAGGAAAATCCCAATTCCTGACTGGAGCCCACACAGCCATGCATGGTCCGCTGTAGCCTTTCCTCCCATCTCCTTCCCTGCAATTCTTGGGTTTGATCACTCCATTCCAGCCACCCTGGCTTCCTTGCTGTTCCTTGGACACTGCAGGTCAACTTCTGCCCAGGGCTTTCCTTCAGTTTTCGAGAATGTTCCTTCCCTACCCATCTGCTTGGCACATTGCCTCACCTCCTTCAAGCCTTTGCTCAGAACTCACCATTGCAAGGAAGGCCATCCCAATCACCTTCATCACCCAACCTGTGGAACCTCAGCCCACACCCCTCCCCTGCTCTGCCCTGGCACCCCTGGCCTTCTAGAACCTGCCCTGTGTTTTTAGTTTTCCGTAGCATTTATCACTTTGCAAATCCTAGATAATCTACTCATTTATTAGGACTGTTGTTTGTCTTCTTCCTAGTGTGTAAGCAACTCAGGAGGAGAAATCTTGAACTCTTTTGCTCACTGAAATATCCCATGTGCCTAGAACAGTGCCTAGCACATGGTGGATGCTCCATAAATATATATTGCATAAATCCATAAATTGCATATAGTTCTTATATTCTTATCCTGGGACACTACTATTATTCCCATCATATACTTGAGCAAACTGAGGCTCAGACATAGATGGGTTTCCCTGAGCCACACAGTGACTGAGCAGGATTTCAGCCTGGAGTTTTGACTCCCATGTCCTCTTTGTTTAATTGTGGCAGCACTGGGGGCGGTGGTTAAGAGCACAGGCACTCAGGTCAAACCACTGGAGTTCAAAGGCTGGGTCAGACTGGTCCTAGTTGTGTAATCATTTACTCTGCATGACTTATATGATCTCTCTAGGTATACTTTCACACTTGCAAAAATAAAGCAAAACAAAAAGACTAATGCAGTATGGTCCTAAATCCAGCAGTTACATAAAATAAATCCTTTGTTTCTCTCAGCTCAACATCAAATACAAAGTCAAACTTTGACTGTTTTATCTTCTGAGTATGTCTCTTAAGCCTGTCCCCTTCTCTCCATCTTCACTCTACCACCCTAAGCCAAGCTGTGAGCATTTTTTGCTTGGACTATTGCAGTAGCCTGCTAGCTGGTCTCCCTGCATTCACCCTTGCCTATACATCATCCTTTACATGCCAGCCAGAGTCATCTTTTATATAAATCAGATCATGGTTCTCACATGCTTTAAACCCTTCATTATCTTCCCATCAACCTTAGAACAAATCTGGCCTCCTTACCTACCCCGTCCAGTGCTGCATGGCCTGGCCCCTGCCTCTCTCCCTTGTGATGCACCAGTCCCTCGGGCCTTCTGTCACTGCCTAGGACCTGCCAGACTTTTCTGCCACAGGACCTTTGCACTTGCTGCTCCTTCTGCTTGGAAGGCTCTTTCCTTGTCATGCAAAGCTTAGCTCAAATGCAACCTCCTCAGAGAGCTAATGCAGAGTTTGGGTATGGTGATGGTGATGGTGATGGTGATGGTGATGGTGATGATGATGGTGATGGTGATGATGATGGTGATGGTGATCGTGATGGCGATGGCGATGGCGATGGCGGTGATGGTGATGGTGATGGTGATGATGATGATGGTGATTATGATGGTGATGGTGATGGTGATGGTGATGGTGATGATGGTGATGGTGATGGTGATGATGTTGATGATGGTGATTATGATGGTGATGATGATGGTGATGGTGATGGTGATGATGGTGATGATGATGGTGATGGTGATGGTGATGATGATGATGGTGATTATGATGGTGATGATGATGGTGATGGTGATGGTGATGGTGATGGTGATGATGATGGTGATGGTGATGGTGATGGTGATGATGGTGGTGATGGTGATGGTGATGATGATGGTGATGGTGATGGTGATTATGATGGTGATGGTGATTATGATGGTGATGATGATGGTGATGGTGATGGTGATGATGATGGTGATGGTGATGGTGATGATGATGGTGATGGTGATGGTGATGGTGATGATGATGGTGATGGTGATGATGATGGTGATGATGGTGATTATGATGGTGATGGTGGCAGGCATTGCAGCAGGAGGTAGGGCTCACCTTCCTTTGCTCCTTTCTTCATATTTCAGGTTCACCTTGTGTCTCCTCACTATGTGTACAGCCCCATTCATCTGGGGCCCCAATTTTGGGCAGGTGACAGTTTTGGCTCTACATGGGCAGGTGACAGTTTTGGCTCTACATGTGTCTACAGCTGAAGCTACTCCCCTCTTCCCCCAGAAACTTCATCTGGCTTTGCTGATGTTCTGCTATACAGCTGTCTTTTTGTTTTGTTTTGTCTAAGCCATGCTAGTTAGGTTTTTCTGTTATTGGCACTTCCCTTCTCAGTGAGTCCAGTGCAGGGCAGGCAAGAAGGAGCTTTGTGCCCCTTATAGCAGGCGGTGGTGCAGATTCAAGTGAAGGGGATTGCCTGAAGTAAGGGATCACCAGGGAACTGCTGAAACCCAGATGAACCCCCTGGGGCTCTCTGCTGTGGGTCACATCATCTGGACCGAGGGAGCCTACCTTGCTGCTTCATTTCCAGCTCTTCCCCTAGGTTTGCCCTGGCCCTTGGCTGTTCATCATTCAATGATTTGTATCTTGCCTAGAGGCTTCCCTTTCACCTCTCCACCTGAAACATGTCATTGCAGCCTCCAAGGCTCAGCTTGAAAGTCACCTCCTCCTGGAAGCCTTCCCAGGTCTGTGATCACATTCCTATATGCACTTCTGTAGGTCTTGCCATGTGCCTTGTTATGATGGCATTGAATCTCATTACATTATAGGTTGTTTCCTGTCAATGACTTAGTCCATTCATTTATTCACTCATCAACTTTATACAAAGCTCTTGTTGTGTGCTGAGCAGTATTCTAAAACAGTGTTTCTTTTTTTTGAGATCGAGTCTTACTCTGTCACCCAGGCTGTAGTGCAGTGGTATAATCTCAGCTCACTGCAACTTCCACCTCTTGGGTCAAGTGATTCTCCTGCCTCAGCCTCCAGAGTCACTAGAATTACAGGTGTGCATCACCACATCTGGCTAATTTTTGTATTTTTAGTAAAGATGGGGTTTCAACATGTTGGCCAGGCTGGGCTTGAATTCCTGGTCTCAGGTGATCCACCTGCCTTGACCTCCCAAAGTGCCGGGATTACAGGAGTAAGCCACTGCGCCCAGCCAAGAACAGTGTTTCTTAAGAGTGTTTTTGAAGAACTTTCTGCTTCAGAATCAACAGGAGCCCTTGTTAAAATGCAGAGTCCCAGGCACTACACACAAGCTGTCAAGCTAGATTGTCTGAGACCAGGGCCCATGGATCTGCACAATTAAGATGGAGAAGATCTATTTGCTATACTTGCCGTTTAGATAAAAAGATCTAAATATCTACTTGCTCTTGTAGAGAGTGCTAAGTTGACAAGGACATGGTCCCTATCCTCGTCGTACTCTTAGTCTGGTGGACTGTCCGTCTTCCTCACTAGCTGTGAATTACTCAAGGACAGGGATCATCAGGATCTAGACCAGTGCTTTGTATGAAGAAGTGGATGTTTGTGTAAGTAACACGTTCAGTCAAAAGTGCTTATAGAGTAGCTTCCATGTTCTGTATGCCATTCTAAACAGGATGTAGCAATATCTATACCTGCTTCTGTATCTGATACTGCAAGACCAGTATCATGTCTAAACCAAATAGACATCTCTGCTGTCTTAGTTCATTTGAGTGTTGCTTCAAAAGAATACCCAAAGCCGGGTAATTTATAAGGAAAAGAGATTTATTGGGCTCACAGTTCTGCAGGCTGTACAAGCAGCATGGGGCCAGCATTTGATTTTGGGGAGGGCTTCAGGCTGCTTCCATTCATAGCAGAAGACAAAGTGGAGCTGCCATGTGAGGAGTTCATATGGCAACAGAGGCGAGAGAGAGAGAGAGAGAGAGAGAGAGAGAGAGAGAGAGAGAGAGAGAGAGAGAGAGGGAGGGAGAGAGAGAGAGAGAAAGTAAGTTACTAATCACTACAAGGATAGCACCAAGCCATTAGGGAAGGATCTGCCCCCATAAACCAAACACCTCCCATTAAGTCCCACCTCCAACACTGGGGATCAAACTTCAACATGAGGTTTTGGGAGACAAATTCCCAACCTATGGCACTTGACCTCATGGAACTCACAAAATGAAGCAGTCAATAAAGGAAATCCTAATTTTGTTTCGTGACATTGGTCTCAGCCTTTTGCTTGAGTCCCAAGTCCCATGTGGCTGATTCCTGGTGATGACTCTATCTTTACCCCATAATACACTCCTTGCTGTCTCTGCTACAGCCACTCAAATCTTCTTTCAGTCTCTCCTACTTCCATGCTCTTTCCTGCCACAGGGCCTTTGCCTATGCAGTTTCTTCTACTTGAAATGGCTTTCTCTCCTGTCTTCATGTGGATAATGACTTTTTTTTTTGAGACAGAGTTTTGCTCTTGTTGCCAGGCTGGAGTGCAATGGCATGATCTCAGCTCATCATAACCTCTGCCTCCCGGGTTCAAGTGATTCTCCTGCCTCAGCCTCCTGAGTAGCTGGGATTACAGGCATGTGCCACCATGCCTGGCTCATTTTGTATTTTTAGTAGAGATGGGGTTTCTCTATGTTTGTTAGGCTGGTCTCGAACTCCTGACCTCAGGTGATCTGTCGGCCTCAGCCTCCCAAAGTGCTGGGATTACAGGCGTGAGCCACCGAACGTGGCTGATAATGGCTTTTATCAGTCACACCCTATGTTGGTCATTGTCTTGGCAGAGAAGCCTCTCCAACCTTTTTCTTCGGTCACTTCCTCCATTGTAGATCCTCTGAGCACCAAGACTACTCTTTCTAGACACAGCCACAGTTACATATTTGCCTGATTTTTAGATGAATGTCTGCATCCCCTGCAAAACTGAGCTCCATAAGTTCAGAGGCCAAACCTGCCTTGCCCATCACTTTGTTCCCCACACCTACTTTAGTGCATGGCACCATAAATGTGTAGTGAGTGAAAAAATGTGTGGTTCAAACCTTGAATCTCGACTTCTGTGTCAACAGCATGCAGTTATGTGTGCCTGTGACAAAAACAAGCCATTGCAAGAGCAACAGAGTGTCTGCAGAGGACAAAAGGCTTGACCTTTTCTCCTTCCCAGGGTGAAGGCACAATGAACAGGTACCCTATGATAATGGGATACTACAAATGGTAAAGAGCCCAGCACTGGAATGTGAAGAGCTGAGGTTCCAATCTTGTCTCTGCACTCATTAGCCAGGTAGTATTGGGCAATTCACTGCACAAATATGGGCCTCAGTATTCTCATCTGCAAAATGGGTTGATGACCTACTTCACAGGGTCATTGGGAGAATCAACACTTGCTAACATTTATGGAACACTAACCACGTGCTCATCTCATGTTCACAATTGCCCAATGGAGACGGTAGCAATAATAACATTATCAAATTTTAGAGATGGAAACACTGAGGCCCAAGGTCACGTAGTGAATGGTGGATCCCGAGTTTAAGGCAGTCTGGCTCCAGAGCCTGTGTGTCTAATTGCTGTGCTGTATTGTCAGATGGCCTATACGTGGTTCAGGAGAGCACTTAGCATGGTGCCTGGCACATGCACTCACTAAATGTGGTCTGACCTTCTCATTGTCCCCATGGCTTGAGTTGGGGGTCAGAGAGGACTGACCCTGGCAACTATTTATGGCTTGGCACAGTCAGGGAGAGAAGGAAAAGGACTGAGGAGGGAATCTCAGACTTTGAGATGCTTAACATACTCCTGCGAGTTGCTCAGCCCCACATGAAAAGGCTTTTTGACAAACATCTTTATCATCAACATGAAAGAGACTGTTTTATGCTGAGGAAATGGTGGTGCTCAGACCCTGGCTTTCCAGCTATTTCTAAAGGTGACCTGAAGCTGGGAAATTTAACCCTTTTTCTTTTGGCACCTCTGAAATCCTTTCCATATTGTTCATCATCTCAGCAGATACTTATTCAGCAACTACTGCATGCATAGCACCATACCAGACATCATGGGGCATACAAAAGAAATAGGAGATGCAGCCCCTGCCCTCTAGGGGAGTGTAGTCTTACAGGGTAGGCTTGGGATTCAGACAAACTTGGCTTGAATCCCAGCTCTACAAGCTAAGTGACTTCAGATGAGTATCTTAACTTTGCAAAACCTGTTTCCTCACCTGTAAAATAGAGATGATAACATCACCTTCTTCAAAGGTGTGTTATGAGCTAATGAGCATAAAATACTCAATACAAAGACTATTTCAAGAGAATTGTTAAATAAATGTTAGCCATTAGATGGTGACGGTGATGATGATGGTGGTGATTCTGGTGAAAAGTAATGATTATGGGAATAATGGTGATGGAGATGATGCTAATGACACTGAGTTAAGTCCCAGTTTGTGATGGGCAGATTTATGACCTATACTTACATGGGTTCAGATGGACCTGGGTTCAGATCTGAGTTCTGCTGTATCTTCAGTTATGTGACCTTGGGCCAGTTCCTCAACCTCACTGAGGTTTAAGTTCACCATGTTTAAAACAGTGATGAGTGTCCCAATCTTGTACAGTTGTCTCACATTCAGGAGTGCACTCAGAGGGGCTGCTGCCCAGTAAGCACCCATTAAGTGGCATTTCTCCTCCCTTTCCTTTCCTCCCTCATAGAATCTCTTATTAAATCCCAAGGAGTTGCATATTCTCAAGAAAAGAGCTTGAGCCCTGAAGTCTGTGCTTTGGTCTCAGTACTCTTCTCCAAGTAAGAGGAATCTCCCTAGACTAGGGCTGTATCAGGAAGTGTGTGGGGAACAGGTGCATCCAGGCCTTCCATAACCCTAGAACTGTGTGTCAGAAAAGGTCTAGAACTCGGACAAATACCTAAATTCTTTCTTTCTCTTTCTCTCTCGGTGGCCATAGACTCTTTCTCTTCTTTTGTGGTTACTTGGTGGGAAATGTCATCCTCCTGACTCCTGAATTTCCAGGTTTTCAGTTTAAATAGACAGCAGAGCCTGAATAGCTCCTTTAATTCCATCCCAGGTATTCTTGGGAGGAAGAATCTGATTGGTCCAGTTCTAGGGAGGCGTCCTCCACTGTCCAACCACCATTGGCTGGGAATGTGGGATAAGGAGTGGGGCTCAGAGAGTATAAATATAGTTGCCAAGGGTTTCAGTGGAGTGTGGAGTGAGGGATATTCTTAGAGGAGGATGAACACCAAACTGCTTATTGTAGCTTGGCTAAGATTTGTTGCACATTTCCTATGAGCAAGGCACTGTGCTAAGACCTCTGCATTTATTATTATTGAATCCTCCCAATAACCCACTGAGTGAGGTTCTGCTTTTATCCTTACTTCAAAACTGGGTAAAGTGAGGATGGGAGAAAGACAGCAATGTGCCCAAATGCACACAGTTGGAAGTGGCAGAGCCTTCACTCAGCCTCCCCTCATGTCGCTGTTTCCCTAGGGAGCTGCTGCCAGATTGATGTGCTCTTGCTCTTTGAATCTTGGAGAACAAGAGGCTCCATGCTTTGGTGAAACTCCAGCTGCCTGATGACGATTGTTATAAAGTTAGAGCACCTGAAGTTTGATCACTTAGCATTAGCTATGCTGGTCATAGCCTGTATTCCAGAACTGTGTTGAGAAATGCAATTTGTAGCATCCCAGGTGGAAAATTTCTGATTCTCTCTGATGGAGGGTGCCAAGGAGAATTGGTCTCTATCCTGGTGGAAACATAAACATCAATTCTGAGAATGAAGGGGGAAAATAAGGTCCTGGAAATTGATGGAAAGCTGTCTGTTTGGCATCTTGAAATTAACCAGGACTCCCCCTGTTGCTGCCTTCTTGGGCTCTGTCTATGGATTTCTGAGATACATTTTTAATCCTCCTGTTACTTCCTGTGACCTGGAAAAGAATATAGATTGTTAGGTGCTTGGGCCATAGAATTTACACACAGGGAGAATTGACCTGATGGGGGATGATGAGGCTGTTCACTCACCAACCACACAATTGTATGTGCAGATGATGGACGTGTCCAGGACATTGCCTGGCACGCAGAGGGTGCTCAGTACATATCTGTTTTGTTCCTTTCTGTTCCTTTAGAGCAAATGTCATGCTGAGTTTGGGCCGTTATTTGTTGTTGTTGACAAATATCTGTTGCTAACCAGCAGAGGGCACTATGAATGCATTTGGTACATATTGAAGGGAGGACATTCTAGGAAAGAGGAAGTAGTACACCACAATGCGATATTGCACTGTGTAGTAAGCCTATTGATAGTTAATGCCTCCAGGGACACACTCTTCCAGATACTCAGCAACCAGATATTAAACACCCATTATAGTCTTGATCCTGGGTTAGGTGCTAGTAGGGATGTAATAAACCACATTATTCTATACCTCCATCAGATATAGTAAAGCAGAGCCCTCAGTTTACAAGGTTAAGGGGGACAAGGGTAACAAAAGGTATGAAGTGATAGCTACCATTTATTAAGCACTCGCCAAGTGCCAAGCATTGTAGCTTGGCTAAGATTTGTTGCACATTTCCCATGAGCAAGGCACTGTGCTAAGACCTCTGCATGTATTATTATTGAATCCTCCCAATAGGAGGATGCATTTGAATCCTGCCAAATGCATTTCATATGTTATCTCGCTTCAGCTGCCCAACAACTCCTGCAAATAGGTAGACATTTTACAGAAGAGGAAAGTGAGGCTTATGAAAAGAGTTTAAGTAAATATAGTTTTGAAGGGTAGAATGGGGATTTAAACACAGGTCCCTATGGCTTCAAAGTCCACACATTTAACTTCAAAGCATCGTGGCTTCAACAAGTAGTTTAGGCAGTAGAACTGTGACTGTGAGGGATGATGAGAGTAACTATTCTTTCATCTTGCCACTTTAGCTATTCCTGGGCATTTAGTATTACAGTTAGACTGTATGTGTCTTGGCAAGCAGATTTAGGATGCTATATTGTGATCTAATGTCTGTAATAGCATATATGAAGCAGAGAAGCAGGTATACCCTCTCCCTTCCATACCCCTTTCTTAGGGTCTTCAGAGTAAGTGGAACAAGAATAAATGCTTAAAGTGAGAGAAATATGGTCTTATGCATTCCTTCTCTGAATAAATAAAGTCTGGTGCACCCTCACCCTTAACATTTGCACATGAATTTGATATTAAAGAGCTTGAATAATGTTTCACATTCATTAGGATATTAGTTATCTGTTTATACCAAGCTTGTTTTCCAAAATATTCAGGGTAGCTTACAAGGATGCGTAAAAAACAGAATAAAAAAAATAAAAATTAAGATAAATAAGACAAAGAAGGGAAACTATCTGGAAAAATAAGATGAACTCAGGAATAGAATAATGCATAAATTACATGGCAAATAGCATGATCCTGATCTGTAAGCATCCTGAAGCCAATGCAGAGAGGGAAATGTGCCAGTCAAAGAATGAGTAGAGTTCATACGGCAAAAAATTTGGTGGCTCAGGAGAGACACGTCTATTACTGATTCAAGGATGAGGAAGACATTGATATGTTTTCCTGGAGCCTGATAGAAAGGACACTATGTAAAGTAATGAACAGTATCTTTAGTGATGCCCTTATAGAAAACACGACTCTCATCTGACTGTCCTGTAATATGTCCCACCAAAGTGGAATTTAGAAAAGTAAGAGTTCTCATGAAGGGAGGCAATATAAGGTGCAAGTAGTCTGCTCCATGATAACATAGGATGCTATTAAGATCACACTGTTAGAGACACAAAGAGAAAATAGCTAAGGAGATTATCAGAATCATGAAGATTACACAGGTAGTGCGAACATCTAGGTCAAGTTTGGAAAGTGGGTTTAATATTGCATGGCATCCCCAATCAATTACAATGGAGAGACATTTGAGCTTCTATCTGTGGTGAAAGTGTGCTGCAATTGATTAGTGATGTCTGCCATGGGTGAGTGGTATCATTGATGGTTTGGACTGCTGTTGATGCTTGTTAAGGACCCTAGCTCTGAATGAGGTCATGGGTCACTTCAGTCACTCTAGTCCCTTACTTCATGACAGTTTTGTTCCTAATTGATCTCATGCAGATGGGTATCTCTTATCTTGATATACTTCCTAAATTAGCCAAATGTAATGTTTCATGAAGCACTAAAGGAGAGTCAATAAACCTTCCTCTTGGTGTCTACATCCCATTTTGCCTTCAACTGTCTGAGGCCATAGGAGAAATCCCAGGTCACTGTACTTCATTCTCTCATAACACAGAGTTGGAAGACAGCCAGTCAGTAGAGTGCTTTGAGCAAGAGAAGTAGCTTGAGGAGAGCTGGTTTTCTTGTGTGTTTCTGGAGCTCAAATGTTTCCAAACCAGGAGGAACTCTTCATTCTCCAGGGTCCTCATCCCAGACACAGCAGCTTCCCATTGTAGGAACTGCATCTGGGGTTCTTCACCATCACAGATGATCAGAATCGTGTAGTGAGCATGACTGACAGGAAGGACTCTTGGATTTCTCAAGTCATTTTCCACAGCAACAGCCAGGAGGAAAAACCAGGGAATCCACCAAAGTCAGCAGAATGGAATGCAGAATCTTGATTATACTCTCATTCATTCATTTACTCATTCAACAAGCACTTCCTGAGCATTTCCCATGTGTTAGGATATTTCTTTTTGTTGAATATAAAAACATAAATACTTTTTTCTGCCCCAATCACTCAGAGCCCATCTGGATAGACAGTCATGTATATAATTCCAGTGCAGAATGGCAGGACGTATGTAGTAAGAATATGTTCAGAGTACAAATTGGAGAAATGGTGAAAAAGAATAATGGCAGCCATTTATTGAAAGCCACTTGCCGTGTGTCAGGCACTGTGTGGAGTGCTTATATACATTATTTCACTGAGTGCTCACAACAATCTATGCAATAGAAAAGCACTATTATTGTCCCCATTTCACAATGAAATTGAGGCTTATGGTAGGGGGTGCCCAAGGTACCAGGTAGCAGAGCTAAGATTTGAAGACAAACTGTCTTTAGGTGCAATGACAGGCATAGGATAACTGCTATAGACATTTCTACTTGCAAAGGGGAGATTGTGAGGCGTACAGAAATCACTGGCCCATAGCAATCCTAAACTCTAGCTGGCTCAGATTGGCAGTCTTTTGGTTCAGACTCAAGGCCTGGAAATAATTCTCCATGGCATTGGCTCCACTTTCTGGCTCTTGGTTTCACCATTCAAGTTATCTTTTTTTTTTTTTTTTTTTTTTGAGATGGAGTCTCACTCTGCTGCTTAGGCTGGAGTTCAGTGGCATGATCTCGGCTCACTGCAACCTCTGCCTCCTGGAAGTTGCTCACTGCAACCTCCGCCTCCTGGGTTCAAGCTTCAAGAGATTCTCCTGCCTTAGCCTCCTGAGTAATTTTTGTGTTTTTAGTAGAGATAGAGTTTCACCCTGTTGGCCAGGCTGGTCTTGAACTAAGTTATCCTTCCTTTTTTAAAAAAAGGTGGTGTGTGTCATTGCTGAGTAATTTTTGCAGCCTGTCTCCCACTTACAGAAATGTTGTGGTCTGAAGGTCTCTTTCAGTTTTGTTCTCTCTGTCCCTATCAGTTTAAGATCGTAGTTTTTTCCCAAATATAATTATCTTAAAAACATTGTGTGTTCCTAGTAAATAGTGTCTAACTTAATTTCCTAGTCCATGTGCATAAACTACTGTTCTATACACTGCAAAGTGAGCAACTTTGGAAGGGTGTAAGCGTCAAAGAAGAATTCACAGAAAAAGATGAAACTCTTATGCTGTCCCTCTGTGAGGTCTGGAGCAGCTGCAGTCATATTGCATCCATGAGGGGAGGAACAAAATCATTGCAGAGAAGCTGATGCAAAATGCTTCTGTAGTTGAGCTACTGAAATAACTCTAGAGCCATCTGCCCCTAAATATTTTTTTCATGAGAAAAAAAAATATGTTTTTAAAGGCCAAACAGTGAAAGCATCCTGACTACCTACATTCTCCTTTTTTTCTTTTTTCTTTTTTTTTTGGCTTGGTATGCTTTGCCTACCTGACCTTTTCTTGTCCAGCTAATTTGCATTTGATCTATAAGACTCCGACCCACTCCTTTCCTGACACCTCCTGCCCTTTCTCACCCCAGGCTAGGGGCCCTTTCTCTGGACTCCAGCAACTCCTGTGCTTACCTTTCTTATACCTATCACAATACATGAGTACCTCAGATTCTTTCTGTAGAAAGTCAGAGTTGAAATAAATAGTAGTCATCACGTGGTGTTACAAGTGAGAGATTACTTGTCTGTATAATTTCATCTGACCCACAGACTAAGAGGTGTCTTTTTCTTCTTTGTCCCAAAGCCCATCGTTTGGCATATGAGAGACATTTGGTATATGCCTTTCAAATGAAAGGGTGAATGAAAAAGGTGCTATACCAACTTCTCTCAGAACTGAGGCATGTATGTCCTCCATTCAGGACACCTGAAAAGAAAGAAAAGACCTGGGTCCCTGGTAGCTGAACTAAGGTCCCTGACCTCTGGATTTCTTGTAATGTGGTAGGAACGAACACTCCTCTGTCTGCTGTGACTTGCAGCCAGATGCATTCTGAGCTGAAACAGAACTGTCTTCAGGAATGCAAAAGAGTACCTAGACTAAAACTGATTCAGTTCAGCCAAGGACCTGCCCTCATTAAGACTGGCCTCCCAGCCAGAACTTATGTCAAAAGGAGGGCTCTGGGCCCAGGCTTAGAGGTCAAGTGAAGTGGCAAAAAAGGAGGACCCCGGAGTCAGACTGCAAGAGTTCAAGTCTTGACTCTACCACACATACTTGGGAAAATAGCTTAACTGCTCTAAGCTTGCATTTCATCCCCTAAAATGGGGATTCCAACAGTGCTTACCTTATAGGGTTGAGTGGAATAATTAAATAAGATGATGCATGTAAATCCTTGGCCCATAGTAAGGATGCAATAAATATTTACTCTTATTATTAACTATTGTTATGAGTGAGATCAATGCGTAGGTCAGTGCCCAAATCAAAGATTTCTATTTGGAGATGCTGCACACCACAGCCCTCCCTCTCTTGGATATTCACAATGTCATGAAATGTTCTGAGAAGTCCTGGAGTAAACTTGTTTTTCTACCTTTTAAAAATTTGTAGAGCATTAAAAGCTTGAGAAAAAGCAAAGTTATATAAAATGCCCTAGTCTCTTGCTACTTAAAGTAGCATCAACATCACCTAGGAGCTTGTTAAAAATACAGAATCTCAGGCCCTCCCCAAGACATACAGAATCATAATCTGTACATTCTAACAAGAATCTCCAGGGGAATCATGTGCACATTACGGTGTGAGAAGTGCTGGACTAGGAAAGATTGCTAAGGGGAATATTGAAGCATGTGAGTTAGTCTCAACCGTCAAGGGGGCTCCAAGATCTCATACCTGAAACCAGTAAAGCACAACGTGAAAAAAAAAAAAATGTAGTAGGGGGAGGAGTTAAAATGTTTGATGCAGACTGTGCCATAGGGATAAATAGATGGGAAACAGAGTATGTAGCTTGCAACACCTGGGAAGTTTGCCTAGATGAGGTGAGCCTAAAACTGAGATTCAGAGGATAGGAATGTGGGAAGGCATGGGAGTTTGAAAGCTGTGAGTTTGAAGAGGAAGACAAGCATGGCTTTTCTGGGCCAGTTAGACTCATAGGCTTTGAGATGTTCACCCTGATGTGAGCTCCTTGCTCCAGTTTCTCAACCAGTCAGCTATCTTAGGACTATCTTAAGTCAGCCCTTTTAGTCTTAGAAGACCTTAAAGGCAAAACTGGAGCAGTGAAACTCATAGCTTCAAAGCCTCCACTTTAGCTGTGTGCAGAGTCTGTTGGTGCCAACATACCAAAGTCCTGGACTGAGAAGCCTTTCTTTCCAGGCCCCTGCCTGTTCTAGGCACTAATGTGTGATTTGCATCATAACAATATTTACCACTTAGTGAGCACCTACTGTATGCTGGCTGATATGGTTTGGATCTCTGTCCCCACCTAAATCTCATGTTGAAATGTAATCACCAATGTTGGAGGTGGGCCATATTGCCCAGGTTGGTCTTGAACTCCTGGGCTCAAGTAATCCTCCTGCCTGGGCCTCCCAAAGTGCTGGAATTACAGGCATAAGTCACTGTGTTTGGCCAATAAAGTCCTTTCATTTGGAGCTTCCCTATCTATCTCTCTTGGCAATTCTGGGGTCTTTGTTCTTCAAAGCTCTCCAGGGCACTGTTGCCTTCTAACACTGTGTCATGCTCAGCAGTGATGAAACTTGAATTTCCTGGAGGCATCTATTTGTCTTGGTGCTTCCAATAGTCCGTGGCCTCATCCCTATCCCATTCTGGGTAAAAATATAGACAGACCAGGGATATTGTGACATTTAGAAGCCTCCAAAATGTTGTTAATTTACATCAGTTTATTAGGAACTGGGAACTTAGAATCTCTTTAAAGGATTATTTGCAAGAGCTGTTTTTATTAGCATGCTGGGTTTAGGTTTCTGTTTAATAATGCCCTGGTGGGCAAGTTGGAGGGAGAGTTGATTGTGTATGGGAAAATGCATTAATCAAGAGTATTACTGATGCAGACAGAGTTGGATTAAGAAGCAGAGTTGGATTAATCAGGGCAGTGGTCCTATTTCAAGAGGGGTTAAAACATCACTGGAAATAAAATCAGACAGAAAAAAAAGAATGTCCCTCAGGACGATTCCAGGATCAGATAACTTGTGTAAGATGCTTGGATGGGGATGGGGAGAGACATGCTGTCACAATAACTGAAGTTCAATCAATTTCCTTCCAGGTAAGTGGGACCCTGTTACCTGGAGGTTTTGCTCAGTGGGCTATGCAGTCTTGGGGCTGGAGCTGAGTTCCCTGGGCAATGGAGGAGAAGCTCTGGTGATTAAGATAGGGCTTTCCATAAACTCGTTAAGTTTGTTCATTCACTCATTTATTCACTGTATCAATCAATCATTCAATCACGTGTCTAGTAACTATTTACCTGGCTCCTACCTGGAGGAGCCATGTCTATTCTAGATGCTGGTGATATGGCAGTGACCATGACAGACAGGATTCATGTCCTTCAGGAACATTCTAGTAGGGGTGGTGGTAGACAATAAACAGACACATGAATAGGATAATTTCAGGTTGCACTAAGGTGTGGGCTGGCCAGTGGTCTACAAGTTGACTTTTTCTGGAAACTCCTCAAACAGGGATGAAGATGAATCCCTGCACCAACTGGATCCTCTCCTCTGGGAATTTGAACTAGAAAGATGGCAAAGTTGGTCAGTTAGTAGCAGTAAGAGGAAAACATCCATCTTGTTCCTGCCTAACCTATCATAGTTCATTAAAATACTCACTTCTTTATTTTATTAAGTTCTGGGGCGCATGTGCAGGTTTGTGACATAGGTAAACATGTGCCGTGGTCATTTGCTGCACCTAAAATACCTACTTCTGCTTTCTTGGAAATACTGCGGAAGGCATCATTCTGTTCTTCCTCCTTTCTTCCTCACTCTACCCGATGGGAGTACGTAGACGATCTGTTGGTGATGTTGGGAACAACACCTGAGCACGACCAGCTCAGTCTTTTCTTCAAGCTCCGGTTTCGGAGTTGCCCCGCTCTAAGGAGCTCCATGCCTGGCTCTTGCTTCTGTGTCACAGGATGAGATGCCCTCCATACCCCCTCAGGCCTCTTCTGGCTCAGCAGGTGTGGAGCTGGCTGTGCTGGGAGCCTCTACTCTTGGCTCAGATCTCTGCTCCAATTTCTAGTCTTGAAGAGAAAGAGTTCTTGCCACTGGTCACAAGTCTACATTGTGTTTGTTGCCCAACTTTACCTCCCCTAAAGCTGATATCTTTATTTTGATTTGAGGGGCGGGGGGTGAGGCATGGGAAGGATGGCAGCTGCTTACAGGTGGATCTAGAATTTGAACCCAGGTGGCCAGGCCCAAACCTGCATCCTTGATAATTTTGGTGTATGGATAAGGCCCTGTATCTCCCTCGAGGAGCTCACCACTCTATGCTCTATGACTATTTCTCAGTTGGGTCATAACCCAGAAGGAGAAGAGATGTAATTGGAAACACAGAGAACTCGATGGAACTAGAAGCTTGTACAAAGAGAGGCAAGACAGAACTAGTGAATTGTGTTAGCAATAGACCTCTAGACGGAAAAGCATTCTGCAGTTCAGGGGATGCCAAGATAACCCAACCACTGGAGCTGTTCTTAGATTTTGAGGCTTCATATTTCCCAATTATGCTCCTGCCTTGGTATGGTCTGTGGTCTGGCTGGCTGATTGTTCTACGGTTCCCTAGAGATGCCTGTCTCTATTCCTATAGTCATAGTCTTATAATAAGCTTCCTTGCTTGTGTTAGCTTGAGTGAATTCTTGGCAACCAGAAGAACCTCGCTAACATGAAATAAAAAGACTTAATAGCCTTTCTTCATCCCCAGAGATTCAACACGCTTTAACAGGCAAACTTTTTTTTGAAGCTGCAGCATATGCAAGGTTCATTTCTAGACCTTGAGAATAATAACAGCTAATATTTAGAGTGTTTTCTATATATCAGGCCCTTTCCAAGCTCATATTAGCTCATCTCATCCTCATAACACAATTGCATAGGTAAAATTATTTCCACTTACAGAAGAGAAAACTGAGACACGGAGCATGTAAGTAATGTGCTCAAGATTTCATAGCTGGTAGGGGTTATGGTCATAGCTAGTAGAAGTTTGGTTTTCTCTAGAAGTAGCTCCTGATTCAAGGATTTGAGAGCAAGTGGGGAGCAAAGGGGAGTGAGGGAAGGAGACATGAAAAGGAAGACAGCTACTCAAGGGTGAATTTTCCAGCTAGCTACCACTGTGGGCATCTAGAACTTAATTCCACTGGAGAAACACTGGGAGCCAGGTAGACCATGTGCCTTAGCTATATCCCACCTGAGGGATGAGGGAATTCTGGCTCTCTACAGTTGACCTTTGGACAACACAGGCTTGAACTTTGCAGGTTTACTTATATGCAGATTTTCTTCCACCTCTGTCACCCCGAGAAAAGATCAATCCCTCCTCTTCCTCGTCCCCCTCAGCCCACTCAACATGACAAGGATGAAGACCATTACGGTAATCCACTTCCACTTAATGAGGAGTAAACATATTTTCTATTCTTTATTATTTTCTTAATAACATTTTCTTCTCTCTAGCTTGCTTTATTTTAAGAATACAGTACATAATGCACATACAAATATGTGTTAATAGACTATGTTATTGGTAAGGCTTCCAGTCGACACTAGACTATTAGTGATTAAGTTTTGGGGGAATCATAAATTGTGTGCAGATTTTCAATTGTGTGAGGGTACACACCCCTAACCTCGTCATTGTTCGTGGGTCACTTCTCTCAGGCATTGCTTGAGCACTGCTTCTGCATTGGAGGGCAGGTATTAATGCTCTGGCACTTCTGCCTGGACATACAGGCAGCAAAGTGGACTCCATCATCAGGCAAAGGCCCTTAGGTAAAGATATGCAGGTGCCAGCTGTTGAAATAACATGAGCTCAAAAGTCAGACTGCCTGGGTTCAAATTGTGGCCTTGCCACTTGTAGCTATGTGACCTCAAAAAATCACTCAGTCTCCTACTGAGCCTCACCTTCCTCATCTGCAAAGTGGGAATTAAAGGGTGACCAGCAGCTGGGGATTGTTGAAAGCAGGAAATGAGATTACATATTTGAAATCCTAGCACAGAGTAAGTCATCAGTCAAAATACCCAGTACTGCCGCTGCTGTTGACGTTACTCTGGTGCTAACCTGTAATTACCCTCACTTCTCCGTTCTTCCCAATTCCAGCCATACACGGCTCCTCAGATAGCCCCATGCTCCTTCATATGTCTCTGCTGTGGCTGGGATATTTTTCTCTACACCTCACCTACATCCCAGCCTGTCCCATTTGTTCTTCTAGGCCCAGCCCCATAGTCACCTCCTTAGAGAAGCCACCTAGAGGTCCTGCCCAATCCCAGCAGAATCAAGGGGTGGGAGTGAGGCATGGGAAGGATGGCAGCTGCTTACAGGTGGATCTAGAATTTGAACCCAGGTGGCCGGGCACCAGATCTGCACCCTTGGTCACTTTGGTGTATGAATAAGGCCCTCACCTCCCTCGAGGAGCTCACCATGGGCTGGCTTCTTTCTTATGAGACAGCCTGCTCAGATTTTCACAGAGTGAGCCCTGGGCCAACAGAGCTGGATTCTGCTGGGATTGGGGTAGGGGCTCTAGGCAGCTTCTCTAAAGAGGTGACTATAGGGCTGGGCATACAAGAATGAACAGGACAGGCTGGGAATTGGGTGAGGTGTAGAGAAAAACATCCCAGCCGCAGCAGAGACATACGGAGAAGCACGGGTATGGCTGGAATTGGGAAGAACAGAAAAGTGAGGGTAATGACAGGTTAGCACCAGAGTAACATCAACAACAGCAGCGGTATTGGGTATTTTGACAGATGACTTACTCTGTGCTAGGATGTCCAATATGTAATCTCATTTACTGCTTTCAGCGATCCCCAGCTGCCGGCCATCCTTTAATTCCCACTTTGCAGATGAGGAAGGTGAGGCTCAGTAGGAGACTGAGTGATTTTCTGAGCTCCTGTAGCTAACAACTGGCAGGGCCATGATTTGAACCCAGGCAGTCTGACTGCTGTGCTCATGTTCTGACACTTAACCATAAGGATCTCTCAAAAGACCTTGTAGTTCATGAGAGAGATCTGAACTTGACTTTTTAGAGCAAGAGACTGATTTAAGAGACTTTTCAGAGATTGAGCCAACAGGAGATGGTGACCAAGTGAATATGGGCTGAGGATGTTTGACCCCAAGGACTGCAGACACGTGCAGCACAGAGGAAAAAAAATGGGATGTAGGATTTGGAATTAGACCTGTATTTTAAAATGCTGTCTTGGCTAGGTACAGCAGCTCATACCTGTAATCCCAGCACTTTGGGAGGCCAGAGCAGGCAGATCATTCGTGGTCAGGAGTTCAAGACCAGCCTGGCCAACATGGTGAAACTCCGTCTCCACTAAAAATATAAAAATTATCTGGGCCTGGTGATGGGCTCCTATAATCCCAGCTACTTGGGAGGCTGAGGCAGGAGAATTACTTGAATCCAGGATGTGGAGGCTGCAGTGAGCCAAGATGGCATCACTGCATTCCAGCCTGGGCAACAGAGCAAGATGCCATCTAAAAAAAAATGCTGTCTTCTAGATTCATCCATGTCTCTACAAAGGACAGGAAGTTGTCGTTTTTTATGGCTGCATAGTATTTCATGGTGTATATGTGCCACATTTTTTTGTCCAGTCCATAATGAGAACACTTGGGCACAGGGAAGGGAACAACACTCACAGGGCTAGGTGGGGGAGGGGAGGGGATGGGAGGGGAGGGGAGGGACAGCAGTGGGGGCGGGGAGGATGGGGAGGGATAGCACCGGGAGAAATGCCTGATGTAGGTGATGGGTGGGGCGGGGGATGGAGACAGCAAACCACCATGGCCTGTATGTACCTATGCAACAATCGTGCAGGATGCAGGACGTGCACATGTACCCCACAGCCCAAATACAATTTTTAAAAAATGCTGTCTTAATCCCGTTTTGAGGCCCTGGCTAGTGGTCAGTCAGTTCCCCTTTGTGAACATCTGATTAAGTCATACTCCAAGCACTCTGTGCCACCTTGGGGCTCTCACACTTGGGGACACTCTGTTCCACCCCAATTGCCAGGTACCATGTAACTAGGTACCATGTAACTAGGGTTAGCCCCTTGTGCTGGAACCCACACAATTATTCAACTTAGCAAATCCATGAGAAGTCAGTGAAACCTAGCTAATTCCACCCTCCTTGTCATATATAAGCTTTTACTTACGGTCCAGCTTGTTGTCACCCTGTCCCCGGGTGCAGTCCCTTGTGTGGCCCTGCATGGTGAACTTCTCTGTTTCAGAGCTGGAAGTAACAACATGTTCTGCCTTCCATCTATCTGAGTGTCGCTAGATTGTATCTCACCATCCAAAGAATCCTTAAATCTCACACACCGCCACCTGGGCTGGAATCCCTGGCTCTGCCACTTAATCACCCAGCGATCCTGGGAAACTCATTCATGTCTCTGAGTCTCAGTTTTGTTTTGTTTTGGTTTGTTTTTTGAGCATTTTTGAGACAGAGCATTTTTTTGAGACAGGGTTTCACTCTGTCGCCCAGGCTGAAGTGCGATGGTGCTATTTTGGGTCACTGCAATCTTTGCCTCCTGGGTTCAAGTGATTCTCATGCATCAGCCTCCCGAGTAGCTGAGATTACAGGCACACACCACCACACCCAGCTAATTTTTGTATTTTTAGTAGAGATGGGCTTTCACCATGTTGGCCAGGCTGGTCTCGAACTCCTGACCTCAGGTGATCTACCCACCGTGACCTCCCAAAGTGCTGGGATTGCAGGCAGGAGCCACCGCACCCAGCCTTGAGTCTCAGTTTTTTCATCCATAAAGCAGAGTCAATATTCGATGCCTTGAATGGACCAAGGAGAAGGGAAAATTAAATAATGCAGACAGAGTCTCTGGCACATGTTAGACGCCCCCTTTTCCTCTCTTTTTCTCAAAGAGCCAGTTTGGGCATTAGAGAGCAGGGATGAGGCTTCCCAATGGTTCCTGGAAATCCCAGAATAAAAATATCATCTCTTGTGTCCACTAGGAAGATCCTGGTCAAGTCCTCCCTTGTAAATATCAGCAAAATATATTTGGGGGGCAGTACTGAGAGGCTCAGGGGGACCCTTAGATGAACAAATAAACTATTTGTGCTGTGTGCATACCTTGCTTTTCTGGCACCTGTACACCTATTTCCTCCTGGCCTGCAAATGCCAGAACACCACTGAGCGTGCCCATTCGACTTCAGAGATGTTTATGCTACAGGGCAGGAAACATGATTCCTCCAAATGGCTGTGGAGCAGGGAGGTCTGCAAATCACAGCACGGAGCCCCTCCCAGCTTCCATCACTGTGTTTCCTTCTAACACGCAAGCAGCGGAGGAAGAGCCCCCTGAGACCATCAAAATGAAAAACACCAGCCTGTTTTCCACGCATGGGGGACGTCGATGCATCCGGAATCAGCTATTTCACAACCTGTTTGTCCGGAATCTTATATCTAAATTATATTCCGCGAAATTTAATAAATGAGGTTTAATAGAATGCACTCGGGCAGCACTGATGAAATCTGTCATGGAAAATATTACGATTTCATTGTTTTTCTATAACCTCCTTGGGACCTGTTTCTTCTTATTTCCACACCTCCTCCTTTTCCTCCCATTTGCGGGTTTTTAAGTTTTTAGCTTAGCTTTGGAGTCTGGTGAGGCCGCTGGAGAGTGATTCGCTCTCTCTCACCTCCATTACCCACAGCAGGGAGGGGCTGGATGCCTTGGTCTCACCCTTGCTGGGAGTAAACAAAGTTATAAACAGTTGTTTTAAAAAATAGTTGGTTTCAGATGAAAAATTTCTGCATTCGATTTGTCTTGTGTACCTAGAATGCCACAGTAGCACTTCTCCCCCAGGGAAATATGTTGGACATTTCGGCTTCGGTGTATAGCCTGTCACGAATGCCATGGAAACCCAGCGCTGCACAGAACAGATAAGATCATCGCAGATGCAAAGACTGCCTGGTCTGTGCTGGGCCCTGCACTTCATAGCTCTACATGATGTTTAATCCCTAGGACAACCCTATGAAGTAGGTCCTTTTATCGTCATCAGTTACTGCAAAGGAAATTAGGACTCAGAAAGGTTTAGTAACTTGCTCAAGTTGCACAGCACCAAGCAGTGAAGGCAGAATTTGAACTGAAGTCCATCTGGATTGAAGGCTCATAGCTTCAGCTTCTTTACAACACTGCTTTCTGCTGTCTCACTCTGCAGATAGGAAAACTGAGACTCAGGTAAGTGAAGAATGAGTCGTGGTTAAGAGCCTGGGTTCTAGAGGACAAATACTTTTTGACAGGGTCTTGCTCTGTCACCCAGGCTGGAGTGCAGTAGTGTAATCTTGGCTTAGTGCGACCTCCACCTCCCAGGCTCAAGTGAACCTCCCATCTCAGCCTCCTGAGTAGCTGGGACCACAGCTGTGCATCACCATACCTAGCTACATTTTTTTATTTTTTGTAGAGACAGGGTTTGGTTGTCTTTACAGCCTGTTGCTCAGGCTGGTCTTAAACTCCTGAGCTCAAACAATCCACTTTTCTTGGCCTCCCAAGGTGCCAAGATTACAGGCATGAGCCACTAGAGATCAAATGCATTTGTGGTATCACCTTGGGCAAATTACTTACCCTCTCTGAGCCTTGGTTTGTACATTTGTAAGATGGATTAGTATGAGGATTAGGAGAGAATAGATGTGATGTGCTTAGCACATGCTTGTCATGGAGTGAATACTCAATGAATTTTAATGGAAAAAGAAATGACCGCTTCAAGCTCAGTTAGAATTGTGTGTGGTTATAACTGAAGACCAGGCAACCTTGTCAGGAATTGTATTTGGTTCATAAATCAAGAGGCTTGCTATCAGATGCTCAGGATTACATCTGCAAGAACATCCTCAGGGACCCAGGCCCCTTCTACTTGCCTGCTGTACCATTCTCCATTCTCATAGTATGGATCTCTTCCTCATGGTGTCAGAATGGCTGCTGTTGCAACTTCAAGCATTCTGTCCATGATCCAGGCAATAGAAAGTGGGTGTGGCAAACCCCTTTATCCGAAGAAGCTTTGTCTTTCTGTCCCGGAAGACACTATCCCTAGATTTGTGTCTCCTCTCTGGCCATAACCACCCCTAGCTGCAAAAGCCTCTGGGAAGGTGAAGGTGTTGGCCACATGGGCTGAGTGTGTGTGAGTTGATATTTGAACTTGGATCTTATTAAGGCCAAAGCCTCAGGCCTTACTACAATGCTACACTTCCCCTCACTGTCTCTGGTGTGGCCACAGGAAAACCGAGGCCCCAAGAGGAGAGATGACTGACCATTGCCACCAGGACACAAGTTAGAGCCTGAGCCGGTTTCCTGAGTTCCAGTCCAGCCTTTCCACCATGCCAAGCAATCTTACCAATGGTAATTTTATGTTTACATAAATTGAAGCCCTCTAGTTCTAAATCCCAGACCTTATCTTCAAAGAAATAGGCCAGAGGATGTGACAGGGGCTGGAGGACAGAGTCAGCTCAGGGGCAGTGCTGGCCTCCGGCAAAAGTCACTCAATAACCTCCTCTAGCTTCAGTGTTTCATAGCGAGAGCCCTTTGATGTTTCCTTAATGGCTCTGACCGTTCCTCATCCCCAACCCTCACTTTAGGGATCTGAGTGTCATCCATTCCCATCCTGTGCCCTCATTCCATGGAACTCTGCCTGCTGCTCTGTAAGGGGACACTCTTGTCACACAGGTGCACCACACAGTCAGATAACCCAATAGGCATCAGTGACATTGAATGTATCGGTAAATTAGATCATTCTATGGGTGGACTTTGCAAATCCATATGATGGATACTCCTCTGAAAGAGCATTTAATTTTTTTTATTTATTTATATATTTTTCTCTTTTTATATATATATATATATAATATATATATATATATATATAATATATATATATATTATTGTATTTAGGCTCTGGGGTACATGTACACATCCTGCATCCTGCAGGATTGTTGCATAGGTACATACAAGCCATGGTAGTTTGCTGTCTCCATCCCTCCCACCATTGCCTACATCAGGCATTTCTCCAGGTGTTATCCCTCCCCATCCTCCCAGCCCCCTCCCCCACTATGCCCTCCTCCCCTCCCCTCCATCCTCCACCTAGTCCTGTGAGTGTTGTTCCCTTCCCTGTGCCCAAGTGCTCTTATTGTTCATCACCCGCCTGTGAGTGAAAACATGTGGTGTTTGGTTTCCTGTTCTTGTGTCAGTTTGCTGAGAATGATGGTTTCTAGATTCATCCATGTCTCTACAAAGGACACGAACTCATCATTTTGTATGGCTGCATAGTATTCCATGGTGTATATGTGCCACATTTTTTTTGTCCAGTCTATGGGCATTTGGGTTGGTTCCAGGTCTTTGCTATTGTAAATAGCGCCACAATGAACATACATGTGCATGTGTCTTTATGATAGAACTATTTATAATCCTTTGGGTATATACCCAGTAATGAGATTGCTGGGTCAAATAGAATTTCTATTTCTAGATCCTTGAAGAATCACTACACTGTCTTCCACAATGGTTGAACTAATTTACACTCCCACCAACAGTGTAAAAGTCTTCTTTTTCTCCACATACTCTCCAGCATCTGTTGTCTCCAGATTTTTTAATGATTGCCATTCTAACTGGCGTGAGATGGTATCTCAATGTGGTTTTGATTTGCATTTCTCTGATGACCAGTGATGATGAGCATTTTTTCATATGTTTGTTGGCCGCATATTTGTCTTCTTTCGAAAAGTGTCTGTTCATATCCTTCGCCCACTTTTTAATGGGTTTGTTTGTTTTTTTTCCTGTAAATCTGCTTTAGTTCTTTGTGGATTCTGGATATTAGCCCTTTGTCTGACAGGTAGATTGTGAAAATGTTTTCCCATTCTGTTGGTTGCTGGTTTACTCTAATGATTGTTTCTTTTGCTGTGCAGAAGCTCTTACGTTTAATTAGGTCCCATTTGTCTATTTTGGCTCTGGCTGCTATTGCTTTTGGTGTTTTAGTCATGAAGTCCTTGCCTGTGCCTATGTCCTGAATGGTTTTGCCTATGTTTTCTTCTAGGGTTTTTATGGTGTTAGGACTTATGTTTAAATCTTTAATCCATCTGGAGTTAATTTTTGTATAAGGTGTAAGGAAGGGGTCCAGTTTCAGCTTCCTGGATATGGCTAGTCAGTTTTCCCAACACCATTTATTAAACAAGGAATCCTTTCCCCATTGCTTGTTTTTGTCTGGTTTGTCAAAGATCAGATGGTTGCAGATGTGTGGCATTCCCTCCAAGGCTTCTGTTCTGTTCCATTGGTCTATATCTCTGTTTTGGTACCAGTACCATGCTGTGTTGATTACTGTAGCCTTGTAATATAGTTTGAAGTCAGGTAGTGTGATGCCTCCAGCTTTGTTCTTTTTGCTTAGGATTGTCTTGGCTATGTCAGCTCTCTTTTGGTTTCATATAACGTTTAAACTGTTTTTTTCCAGTTCTGTGAAGAAGGTCAATGGTACCATTGAATCTATAAATTACTTTGGGCAGTATGGCCATTTTTACAATATTGATTCTTCCTAACCATGAGCATGGAATGTTTTTCCATCTGTTTGTGTCCTCTCTTATTTCCTAGATCAGTGGTTCATAGTTCTCCTTGAAGAGATCTTTCACCTCCTTTGTTACTTGTATTCCTAGGTATTTTATTCTCTTTGTAGCAATTGTAAATGGGAGTTCACTCATGATTTAGCTCTCTGTTTGTCTGTTTTTGGTGTATAGGAATGCTTGTGATTTCTGCACATTGATTTTGTGTCCTGAGACTTTGCCGAAGTTGCTTATCAGCTTAAGGAGGTTTTGGGCTGAGATGATGGGGTCTGCTAAATATATGATCATGTTGTCTGCAAATAGGGACAATTTGATTTCTTCTTTTCCTAATTGAATGCCCTTTATTTCTTTTTCCTGCCTAATTGCTCTGGCTGGAACTTCCAATACTATATTGAATAGGAGTGGTGAGAGAAGGCATCCTTGTCTAGTGCCAGTTTTTAAAGGGAATGCTTCTAGTTTTTGCCCATTCAGTATGATATTGGCCGTGGGTTTGTCATAAATATCTTTTATTGTTTTGAGATACATTCCATCGTTACCTAGTTTATTGAGAGATTTTAGCATGAAGCACTGTTGAATGTTGTCAAAGGCCTTCTCTGCATCTATTGAGATAATCGTGGTTTTTGTCTTTGGTTCTGTTTCTGTGGTGAATTATGTTTATAGATTTGTGTATGTTGAACCAGCCTTGCATCCCCAATATGAAGCCTACTTGATCATGGTGGATGAGCTTTTTGATGTGCTGTTGGATTTAGTTTGCCAGCATTTTATTGAAGATTTTTGCGTCAATGTTCATCATGGATATTGGCCTGTAGTTTTCTTTTTCAGTTGTGTCTCTGCCAGATTTTGGTATCAGGATGATGTTGGTCTCATCGAAAGAGTTAGGCAGTATTCCCTCTTTTTGTATTGTTTGGAATAGTTTCAACAAGAGTGGTACCAGCTCCTCATTGTATGTCTGGTATAATTCAGCTGTGAACCCATCTGGACCTGGACTTTTTTTGATGGGTAGGCTATTAATTGCTGCCTCAACTTCAGCCCTTGTTACTGGTCTGTTCAGGGTTTCAACTTCTTCCTGGCTTAGTCTTGGGAGTGTGCAAGTGTCCAGGAATTTATTCATTTATTCCAGATTTACTGGTTTATGTGCATAGAGTTGTTTGTAGTAATCTCTGATGGTAGTTTGTATTTCTGAGGAATTGGTGGTGATCTCCCCTTTATCGTTTTTTATCGCATCTATTCAATTCTTCTCTCTTTTCTTTTTTATTAGTCTAGCTAGCAGTCTGTCTATTTTGTTGATCTTTTCAAAACACCAGCTCCTGGATTTATTGATTTTTTGAAGGGTTTTTTTGTGTCTCTATCTCCTTCAGTTCTGCTCTGATTTTAGTTATTTCTTGTCTTCTGCTTGCTTTTGAGGTTTTTTGATCTTGCTCCTCTAGCTCTTTCAATTGTGATGACAGGGTGTCAATTTTAGATCTTTCCTTGTTTCTAACGTGGGCATTTATTGCTATAAATTTCCCTCTAGACACTGCTTTAAATGTGTCCCATAGGATCTGGTACGTTGTGTCTTCATTCTCGTTGGTTTCAAAGAACGTCTTTATTTCTGCCTTCATTTCATTGTTTATCCATTGGTCATTCAGGAACAAGTTGTTCAGTTTCCATGTGATTGTGTGTGGCATTGAGTGCTTTTCTTAATCCTGAGTTCTAATTTGATTGCACTGTGGTCTGAGAGACTGTTTGTTATGATTTCTGTTCTTTTGCATTTGCTGAGGAGTGCTTTACTTCCAATTATGTGGTCAATTTTAGACTAAGTGCAATGTGGTGCTGAGAAGAATGTGTATTCTGTGGATTGTCCTATAAATGTGTATTAGGTCTGCTTGGTCCAAATCTGCATTCAAGTCCTGGATATCCTTGTTGACTTTCTGTCTTGTTGATCTGTCCAATATTGTCAGTGGAGTGTTGAAGTCTCCAACTATTATTGTGCGGGACTCTAAGTCTCTTTGTAGGTCTTTAAGAACTTGCTTTATGTATCTGGGTGCTCCTGAATTGGGTGCATAAATATTTAGGATAGTTAGCTCTTCTTGTTGCATTGATCCTTTTACCATTGTGTAATGCCCTTCTTTGTCTCTTTCGATCTTTGTTGGTTTGAAGTCCATTTTATCAGAGACTAGGATTGCTACCCCTGCATTTTTTTGCTCTTCATTTGCTTGGTACATCTTTTTCCATCCCTTTATTTTGAGCCTATGTGAGTCTTTGCAAGTGAGATGGGTCTCCTGAATACAGCACCCTGATGGGTCTTGACTTTTTATCCAGTTTGCCAGTCTGTGTCTTTTGATTGGGGTGTTTGGGCCATTTATATTCAATGTTAATATTGTTATGTTTGAATTTGATCCTGCCATTTTGTTGCTAGCTAGTTGTTTTGCCCGTTAATTGACATGGCTCCTTCATTGCATTGTTATTCTTTACCATTTGATATGTTTTTGCAGTGGCTGGTACTGGTTATTCCTTTAGTTGTTTAGTACTTCCTTCAGTAGCTCCTGTAAGACAGGTCTTGTAGCGACAAAATCTCTGAGTAATTGCTTGTCCATAAAGGATTTTATTTCTCCTTCACTTATGAAGCTTAGTTTGGCCAGATATGAAATTCTGGGTTGAAAGTTCTTTTCTTTAAGGATGTTGAATATTGGCCCCCACTCCCTTCTTGCTTGCAGGGTTTGCCAACATATCCACTGTGAGTCTGATGATCTTTCCTTTGTGGGTGACTCAACCTTTCTCTCTGGCTGCCCTTAGGGTTTTTCCTTTCAACCCTGGTGAATCTGACAACTATGTGCCTTGGGGTTGCTCTTCTTGAGGAATATCTTTGTGGTGTTCTCTGCATTTCCTGGATTTGAATGTTGGCCTGCCTTGTTAGGTTGAGAAAGTTCTCTTGGACAATATCTTGAAGAGTGTTTTCCAACTTGCATTCATTCTCCCTGTCACATTCAGGTATGGCAATCAAGTGTAGATTAGGTTTTTTTCACATAATCCCATAGTTCTTGGAGGCTTTGTTCATTTCTTTTCACTCTTTTTTCTCTAATCTTGCCTTCTCGTTTTATTTCATTGATTTCATATTCTATCTCTGATATCCTTTCTTCTGCTTGATCGATTCGGCTGTTGAAACTTGTGTATGCCTCGCATAGTTCTCGTGCTGTGTTTTTCAGCTCCATCAAGTCGTTTCTGTTCTTCTCTAGGCTGGTTATTCTAGTTAGCATTTCGTCTAACCTTTTTTCAGGGTTCTTAGTTTCTTTGCGTTGGGTTAGAACATGGTCTTTTAAATCAGAGAAATTTGTTATTACCCACCTTCTTAAGCCTGCTTCTGTCAATTCGTCTGATTAATTCTCTTTTTTTGTTCCCTTGATGGTGAGGAGTTGTGATCCTGGGAGGAGAAGAGGTGTTCTGTTCTTTGATGGTTTCATCCTTTTTGCGCTGGCTTTTCCCCATCTTCGTGGATTTATCTCCCTTTAATCTTTAAGTTGGTGATTTCAGGTGTCTCTTGAGTGGACATTTTTTCTATTGAGGTTGGAGCTGTATCTTTTTTGGCCTGTAGAGGGCGTTGCTGGGCTCTCGGGTTCAGTCAGGTTGCTGGGTGGGTGGTCCTTCCCTGGAGTTTGTTTGCAGGTGAGATTGGCCCCGCCTTCCCAATGGCGTCTCGTCCACCCCTGGAGCTTCCTGGTTGGGGCCAAGCTGGTGTATTTGCTGCCAAGCTCTCTAGCGAGGGCTTCAGTTTAAGTTCTGTGGAGGTGGGGCCTGCCGGCCTTATGGCCTGTTTCCCTGCTTTCAACTCTGCCTCCCTCTGTGGGATGGTCCCTCCTGCTGGCGTTAGTCTAAACTCCCGCCCAAGTCCCTGCGACAACTTGCTGCGCCTGGCGGTAGCTGCTGCTCAGATTTGCATGGACTCCCCACGGCGCCCCACCGTCTGGCAGGCCGCCGTGGACCGTGGGTTGCAGGAGAGATGAGGTAAGCACAGGATCCGAAACGGAGCACCGAGGGGGTTAAGTGCCCCGACCCTCCCAGCCGGCTGCACGTTTCAGGTGGGGACGCCCCTCCCATCTTGATTTCCTACCCCTGGGTGGCTCTCGCCCTGCGGTTCCTTCCCTGGGCCCAATTCCAGGCCCTATCAGTCCCGCAGAAAAGAATCCAGCACCTCGTTTGGAACCGTGAAGTCCTCCAGCCCTCTGCTCGCATTAGCTGGGAGCTGTGTTCTGGCGCTGCCTTCTCTTGGCCATCTTGGCATCCCCTCCCCCACACTATTTTTATTTTTTTAAGACAGGGTCTCACTCTGTCACCCAGGCTGGAGTGCAGTGGTGCGATCACAGCTCATTGCAGCCTTGACCTCCCCGGGCTCAAGTGATCCTCCCACCTCAGCCTCCCCTAGTAGCTGTGACTCCAGGTGTGCACCACCATGCCCAGATAATTTTTATATTTTTTTGTATAGGCAGGGTCTCCCTATGTTGCCCAGGCTGCTCTTGAACTCCTGGCCACCTTGGTGGATCACTTGTAATCCCAAAGTGCTGAGATTACAAGTGTAAGCCACTGCACCTGGCCTGAAAGAACATTTTAACAGGGGCCTTCTGGAGACAATTTCCTTCTCCAAGGATGACTCCACTAGGGAAGGTCCTAATTCAGCAAGTGGTTGGGTGGGCTCCCCCCTACACACACACACACACACACACACACACACAGACACACACCCGCCCAAGTGTCAGGAGACCATCAGGTGATGATCAGGCTGTTAACTATCTCTCTAAAATAACAATTGGTCACAGTTGGTGCCAGGGAAAGGCAGTCTCCCAATAGATAGGAAACCCCTGAAACTGGTGATCAGCAGCTTCCCAGTAAGCTCTCAGGAGTTGGGCAGGTGGGCTCAAGTGTGCGCATGTGGACAGCCCACCCCAAGGGAAAAATCAGGGCAGATGTAACGCAAGACCCCGGCATTATGCCAACGTATAAAACTCCAAGTCAAAAGATCAAACCGTACACTTGATCGCTCAAGTGGCCTGCTTGGCTCTCTTCCAAATGCACCTTCCTCCTTTTCATTCCCATTATAAAGCTTTTTAATAAACTTTCACTTCTGCACTGAAACTTGCCTCGTTCTCTCTGCAGTTCTGCCACCTCTTGAGTTCTTTCTTCTGAGGAGGCAATAATTGCGGTTGCTGCAGACCTGTACGGATTCACCACTGGTACCGTACCTTGGTGCCATGTCTCAGATATGTTCCACCACTAACCCCTTTCTCTCCTCTTCTGCAGTGACAGTGGAGGTCATGCATTGAAGATTGCAGCAGCACATGACAAATGGAGCCTGGATCCCTGAGTCATTGCTTGGAGGAGAGCCATCAGGAAGACCTCCTGAGTGGCATCAAACTGTGAAGTCGGTAAGAAATAAACCTTGATTGTCTTAGGCCACTGTGATGTTAAGTTGGTTTGTTATGGCAGCCAGCAATGTCTTCTTATATCACACAGGATCTGTGATGCCAGAAATTGCTATCCATTGTTATCTATTTGCATCAACTGATTTGCACTGGAGCCTTCTGGGGGATAAATGCCACCAGCCTCAGTGACTTGGTGTTCAGACATAATGCCATGCATGATAGCTTGGGTAGAGGGAGATGGAGCCGAATAAGGAAAAGTTGTAAAGGGACCAAAGGATCCATTCAGGTGAATCCACTGGTAGGAGAACATTTCAGTGGACATTGTGACTCAGTTTCAGCAACAAGTCCTGGGGGCTCAAGGAAAAGAGTAGTTCTAAAAAAAAAAAACAAAAAAAACTGTGATTCTTTTATCATCATAGATTTAGCACTGTTGGGAGAAAAGGATTGTATGGGTAAAAATACAAAGTACCACAACACTGTGGTTCCCAGCACCAGTGCAGTGGGGTCCTCCTGTGGGGCAGGTGATAAACTATTTACATCGCTAGGAAAGTCAGTGCCAATCTGAGGGAGCTCTGAGTGCCACAGGTGGAAAGCAGTGCTGTGGCAGTGGTGGTATAAAAACAGCAGCTTCCCTGTAATTCCAGCACTTGGGAGGCCAAGGTGGGCAGATCATGAAGTCAGGAGATGGAGATCATCCTGGCCAACATGGTGAAACCCCGCTTCTACCAAAAATACAAAACAAAACAAAACAAAAGAGTCAGGCATGGTGGCGCATGCTTGTAGTCCCAGCTACTTGGGAGGCTGAGGCAGGGGAATTGCTTGAACCTGAGAGGAGGAGGTTGCAGTGGGCCGAGACCAAGCCACTGCACTCTAGTGTACAGACAGAGGGAGAGTCCGTCTCAAAAAAAAAAACCCAAAAAACAAAAAAACAAAACAAAACAAAAAAACCCAGCAGCTTCTGGGAGTACCAAATACTAATGCGACATCATCCCGTAGGAATTTCTAGACTGGAATGAGAAACTTGATGGGGATCAGGGATTTTGCCAGTTATGCCTGTGGGAAGAGGGACCATGGAGCTGGTGAACTCTGTTCTCTCCCTGCGTGTGACTGTATTTGTGTGCATACCAGCCCTAGAGTCCTGGCAGCGCTCAGGGCGCCATCCACACCAGGCAGCATATCCATAAATGCAAAGTGAACACAGAGCAGCCCGAGGAGAGGAATCCCAAGGGGATTTATAGCAAAGGAAACAGTAGGACAGGCTCTAGCGGACTCACCCTTGTTGCCTGAGAACACCGGAAGATAGATGGTGGCTCTAAAATGTCACAACAATGCCCAGCTTGTAGGGGCCCCTAACTCCTCTTCCTTTCTTCCTCCAAACTGTTTGTCTTTTCAGACTCAGCTGTCAACTCCCTTCCCCTGCCATCTCTCTATAGGAAATCGCAGCCCTTATCCAGCACGGGTGGTCTCTCTGTCACCAATTTTTAGCTGCTTAGAATGTGAACACAAAGGGGGAAATACAATTTTAAAAAAATGCATGACTGTAACTGATTTATTAATAGCCCATAATGTTGGTAATGGGCAATCTATAAGTCTGTTCTTAAGAATTTATAGGGCAAATATTCCAGAACCATATTAAAGACACCACTCATAAATGCCTGCAAGCCTCAATCTATTAACTTAAGTGGTGGGAGAATAACATTATCTGCAGGAAAACAAACAGAGATCCAGCCCCCAGTTCTGATTTCCTTAGATGCTCCGAAAGGCGCACAGTAAGTAAGCAAATTGTATGACGTGCCGTCGGCAAAAGTGTCCTGTGCATAGATATCAGCCATTGCTTTCTTAACATGTGTGTGTTCATTTCAGAAAGGCTTGAGCTTGGGGAAGCATGGAGGTGGGATCAAGAAGTCAGCTGGGCTAGGGGTGGTGGCTCAAGCCTGTAATCCCAGCACTTTGGGAGGCCAAGGCAGGTAGATCACGTGAGGTCAGGAGTTTGAGACCAGCCTGGCCAACATGGTGAAACCCCATCTCTACTGAAAATACAAAAAATTAGCCGGGCGCGGTCGCGGGCACCTGTAATCCCAACTACTTGGGAGGATGAGGCAGAAGAATTGCTTGAACCCAGGTGGCAGAGGTTGCAGTGAGCCGAGATCGCGCCGTTGCACTCCAGCCTGAGTGACAAGAGAGAGACTCCATCTCAAACAAAACAAAACAAACAAAAACAAGAAGTCTCAGCTGGTGAGGGTAGGACTGGGGAGAGGCAGAATCAGGCCAGGCATTAGAATCTTTGCCTTTTTTTCTTTATTTGTTAGTACCCAAAATAATTCTGAATATAAAAATAAAACATGCTCTCTATTGAATATTTAACAAATACTGGCAAATGTTAAAGAATAGGAAAAAAAAAATGACCCAGCATGCAAGCCACCATGGATATCCTCTTTTTAAATCACTGTTTCTTACAGAGTGGTGGGTAGGCCACTTGTATCAGAATTGCATCAGGGATGAAGGGTGGGGCCTCATTATAAATGAAGATTCCCAGGTCCCACCCAGATCTAAATCAGAATATCTACGGGACTTGGCTCTTCAGCGTCTATACTTTCAGCAAACTCTTCAGGTGATTCTGAGGGAAGCATGCTGAAATTCAAGAAGTTTGATTTTTTTTTTTTAAGTGATTGTAACCTCAGTACTGGTTCCCAAATGCCAACTCTCAAGTTAGTAAAATCAAAATCACTTGGGGACAATATTATGCACAATTGCCAAAAGGTGAAAACAACCCAAATATCCATTAGCTGATGAATAAATTAACAAGTTGTGGTATAGCCAGGTTGGGTGCTGTGGCTAACACCTATAATCCCTGTACTTTGGGAGGCCGAGGCAGGCAGATCACTTGAGCCCAGGAGTTTGAGACTAGCTTGGGCAACATGGTGAAAACCTGTCTCTACAAAAAGTACAAAAATTAGCTGGGCGTGGTGGCATCACCTGTGGTCCCAGCTACTAAGGAGGCTGAAGTGGGAGGCTCGCTTGAGCCTAGGTGGTGGTGGTTGCAGTGAGCCGTGATAGTGCCACTGCACTCCAGCTGGGGCGACAGAGTGAGACAGAAAATAATAATAAAAAATTAATGAAGCGATACATGTTTTGACATGGATTAACCTTGAAAACATTATGCTAAGTGAACAAAAACAGTCACAAGGAACAAATATTCAATGATTCCATTTATGTGAAATGTCCAGAATAGGCAAATCTATACAGAGAGAAAGGAGGTTAGTGGTTGCTAGTTGCTGGGAGGAGAGAGTGAGAGATGGGCTTTCCTTTGGGGATGATAATATGTTTGGGGATTAGATAGAAGTGACGGTTGCACACATTGTGAATGTACTAAATACTGCTGAATTGTACATTTTAAAATGGTGAATTTTATGCTGTAAATTTTGCCTCAATAAAAAATTAATTTTAAAAAATTACTGAAGGAAACAAACAAAAATCCAGATTCCCTGGCTCTGTACTCGGAGATTTTGCTTTGGTGTATCTGGGGCAGAGCCCAGGACTCTGAATTGTAGAAGGAAACCTTCGCAGCTACTTCTTATGCAAGGCCAGGTTTGACTGCCCCCGTCTGAGCTAGAACTTAAGCCATAAAGATTCAGAAGGTGGTTGGGCACTGTGGCTCGTGTTTTCATGTTTATAATCCCAGCACTTAGGGAGGCCAAGGCAGGAAGATCGCTTGAGTTCAGGAGTTTGAGACCAGCCTGGGCAATGAAGCAAGACCTCGTCTCCCACTAAAAGAAAAAGCAAATGAGGTGGGCATGGTGGTGTGTACCCAGAGTCCCAGCTACTTTGATGGCTGAGGCAGGAGAATCACTTGAGCTCAGGAGGTTGAGGCTATGTGAGCTATGATTGCACCAGTGCCTTCCAGCCTGGGCAACAAAGTGAGACCCTGTCTCAAAAAAAAAAAAAAAAAAAAAAAAAAGATTCAGAGACAGGATGTGTCAAATATTTAAGCCATGTGCAAAATGATAGTCTCCCTTTTTGCTTCCCTTAAGTCTTTGTTGTGGACCAAATGTTTGTGGCCCCCACCCTGCCCCAAATTTATATGTTGAAGCCCTAACCCAATATAATGGTGCCCTTGGGTGGTAATTGAGTATAGATGGGGTCATGAGGGTGGGGCCCCCATGATGAGATTAATGTCCTTATAAGAAAAGGAAGAGTCCAGAGCTCTCTACCATGTGAAGGTACAGCGAGAAGTCAGCCATCTGCAAGCAAGAAGGCAGACATCTGCAACCTTGCAACAGGCTCCTTACCAGGAACTGAATCTGCCCTCACCTTGATCTTGAACTTCTCAGTCTCCAAAATGTGAAAAGTGTTTCTTGTTTAAGCCACCCAGTCTATGGTATTTTGTGATAGCCCCCTGGGCTAAGACAGCCTTCTAAGACTTCCACGCCTTTGCTTGTGCAGCGCCTCTGCCCAGAATTCTCTCCTCCTTCTTGACCTCTGCAAACTTATCCTAACCCCCAGCTCAAGTTCTGACTTTGGAAGGCTTATTGAATGAGTCTTCTCACCTTCTGAGGCATTTTGTCATTACTCAAGGCATTTAGTGGGTTGAATTAATTCAGTCTTTGACTGCATTTGATTTGCCTTCATCTTGCATCTGGTTCTACTGGCTGCATATTTTTTTCTTCTACTGTCATTTGCATTTATTTTCTGTTGAATTACTCCCATGCCATCAGTTTTGGTTTCTTCAGTGTCTTCTGGGATATCTTTTTCTTCTGTGCAACCTCCTCTTCTGGCTGAGTAACAATCTGTTCCTATTCCTTAATGATCAGCTCGACGTGGCAGGGAGAGCTCATGTATGGGTTAGTCCAGCCGTGAGCTCTTGAAGTCCGGCAGTACGTTTTTAGGTGCTTTGCTTACCTGCATAAGCTCAATGACCAGAGAGTCTACATCTAAACCCCTAGGTTCAGCAGGACTCTGCATTTGTAAGTACATACAGCAAAAATTCAGCACTCTTTTTGTGGGCCACTTTCCCTGTGTCCAACCTTACTGTTTGGCCTGGGCACACCCAGAACGCTACCCTTGTCACATTGCAATGATACACATTGTTTCTGTAAAGTGACATCTTTCAGATACTTGGCGGCTTTTTGTATATGCATACCCATGATGGCCCAGGCAGTTCCACAGCTCTTCTAAAAGTGAACATGAAGATTTGAACCCCTTGATTTGCATGATTTTGTGGGGTTTTCTGGGTCAGTAAATTGCAAACCATTTTCACGAGTCACCTCAAGATGCTTGGGCTGCGTAATTTTTTCATCGTATGTTTATTTTTTTTCCCTTGTTATTAAAATACGAGGTTCATACTTTTTCTTGGGTGAGAATTCATCTGTCTCCCTCATTCAACTCTGAGCTTCAATAAGGCAGGGTTCCCATCTTGTTAATCTAGCGGCTGCCCATCACAATGACTCCTTCTCCATCAGGCTCTGCCTCAAGTCAGCAGATTCGCTTCTCTCCCACGCGTCTCATAGGAAGAGCAACGCTGATCAAAACAGTAGAATATTGACAGTGTGTCTTATTGAACACTTATGTCCCAGGCGTTGCAGAAATTCATTACATAAATCTTTTTCTTTGATCCTTACAACAACCTTACAAAGATACTGTTAGAATTATCACCCCTTTACAAATAAGAAAATTGAAGTCGGGAGAGCAATTTGCCCAGTGTCAAAGAGAGCAGAGTCAAAGATGAAAGCGAAGCTGAAGTGGAATTCACCTGTGTCTGACTCCTAAGTCTGTGGTTTTGAACACTACCTCCCACTTGCCTCCCGTTCTTTGTGCCTCAGTTGGTGCTCTTAGCACTTTTGCCTTGTAGGCTGTGGTTCCCCATCATTCATTCATTCAGCAAACTTTTTGAGACAGTGCACAAAGGGGTGGAGACTCAGATGAATGAATGAATGAAGTGAAATCCCTGCTTATATTCGAGATTTCTGTTTGTTCACTGGGCAGCTCCCACTTTCATTTCACAGATCGTTTCCTTTATTGAGGTAACCTCTCCCCATTGGAGACAGTGTGATGGGGCCATAATTGGGGGCTGTGCTCTACTCTGGCCAAGGAGAGGGCCTTTGCTCTTAACAAGGCCAGTCCACCATCCCCTCCCTGGAACTTGATGCTGAGCATAGGGACAAGCGGCTGAAGAGATCTGAGGTTCTATTTCCAAACTAGCTTCCTGGAGCATCCTTGGTTCATTCCCAAGGCCCATTCTCCAAACTCATACTGATTTCTTGAGCCCTGACATCCTTCTAATAAACTCCCTTGTTGTTTTAAGTTAGCCAGGGCAATCTCTGTCACCTACAACCAAGGAGCCCTGAATTATACAGGTAAGAAGTGTATGCAGTAGGGGTGCAGGGCAAGGGTACCTAATTCAGCCTGAAGAGGTCAGGGAAGGCATCCTGGAGGAAGTGACATCTGAACTGAATCTTGGAGGAGTAATAAGTTATAGAAAGGGATGGGAGAAGGGTACACAGGCTGAGGGAGAAGGATGCTCATAAAAAAAAATCAGTAGCTTCTATTGGGCACTTTTCTCACTTAGCTCATGTTAACAACTCCTTGAGGTTGGTGCTATCACTGCTCTTATTTTATAGACATAGACAGGACTCAGAGAGGCAGCGTGATTTGCCCAAGGCCACACAGCTAAAGAATGGTAAAGATGGGGTTTGCACCTAGTTCCATCAGCCTCCAGAGGCCTCGATTTCACATTAGGAGGATTAATATTTAGTCTCCAGACACCAAGTCTAGGGGCCATTGTGGTCAGCTGACAACATCCCTCCTGGGGCAGTGGTGGTCTTTTTAGTAGTGTGATTCCTGTTTCTGGGCGTTCCTCAAGGAGGCCTCTCTGCAGGCATATGGGGCTAATGGCTGAGTTGTTTTTATTTTCTCAGTAAGAGTCATCGTTTATTTCTTTTTAGGAGTTTGGGCAATTAGGGGGGCCAGGTGGCAGGCCCTTGTGAATTGCCTTTGTTTGTGGATCTGCTGCAGCCTCCACTGTGGCTAGGGAAGCAGGGAGCTGCTATGCATCTAGCTTCTGGGAGGGCATGAGGGGCTGTCAAGAGCAGAGAGAGCCTGGAATGCAGCCAAGGGCAAGGCCAAGTCAGGGAGGGCTTCCAGGTGTGTGTGTGTGTGTGTGTGTGTGTGTGTGTGTGTGTGTGTGTGTGTGTGTGTTTGTATTTATGTATGAAAGAGATAGAGGATGGAAGTTGGGGGACAGGACATGGGCTGAATTTCCACAGCCTAAATTAATTTCTCCTTTTCTTAGCCCCCTCCTTTCTTCCTTCATTCAATTTATACATTTATTTTTCTCCTTTCAAATATTACAGTTCATTTTAAAGAAAAATTCAGTTATAAAAATGGAAAACAAATAGAACCCAAGTTCATGACCCCCAAATCAATCGCTGTTTAAAATCTGTCACTTTGGGAGGCTGAGGCGGGCAGAAAACTTGAAGTCAGGAGTTCACTGGCCAACATGATGAAACCCCATCTCTACTGAAAACACAAAAATTTGCTGAGCATGGTGGCGGGCACCTGTAGTCCCAGCTACTCTGGAGGCTGAGGCACGAGAATTGCTTGAACCTGGGAGGCAGAAGTTGCAGTGAGCTGATAGTGCCACTGCACCCCAGCCTGGGTGACAGAGCGAGACTCTGTCTCAAAAAAAAAAAAAAAAAAGTCTGTGATCACCCACTTTTATCCTCATCTGTAATCTCTCTTTTAAAAAAATAACTAAGTGGGTAACGGGTGCACCCAAATCTCAGAAATCACCACTAAAGAACTTATGTAACCAAATACCACCTGTTCCCCCAAAACCTACCAACATGAAAAAAATTTTTTTAAAACCCCAAGTGGTATATCACATATATTTTTGTAGCAGAAATTTTTTTGACTGCATGGTTTCTTTGGTTTTACAACTGTTTATTGGGTGTCTTCTGTGTATCAGGCACTATTGTAGGTGTTGAGGATACATCAGTGAACAAAAAGACAAACATTTCTGTCCTCCAAGTACAAGCCAAAGTCCTCACAAGACCCTATGTGATCTGCCCTCCATGTTGTTTCCCTGACATCATCTCCTGCCACGACCCTTTGTCTACTCTGATGCAGCCACAATAGTCTCTTCTCTATTCTTTGAACAAGGCAACGAGGGAAATGCCTGCCTCAGAGCCTTCGCATTTGGTCTCTTTGTCTTAAAGCCTCTTCCCTTAGATATAACATGAATCACTCTCATTTCCTTCAAGTCTTTACTTCTTAACAATGCCTTCCTGGCCACCCTCTTTAAAATTTCTAATTCTACCCAACTAATTCATACCCTTATCTGCTTTAAAGTTTCACCCTAATAGGTATCGCTAACAGCCTATCTGATTTCTTTTTCTTTGTTATTATTATGTTCAGTGGAGTATACACTCCCTAAGGGCAGGGATTTTTGTCTGTTTTGCTCACTGCTATATCTCCCAGAGATGTGCCCAGAATTGGCACATACCCATTGTTTAATAATGTTTGTTAAACTAATTGAATGAATAAATGAAAACAAGTCGACTTATATATGTTTCCCAAAATGATTGGCATAAATACCATCTTATTTTAGTTTTTATTTTCTTGACTGTAGATGAGGCTATGCATCTTTCCATGGTATTTATTATTTGTGTTTCTTCTGTGAACTGCCAATTTTTCTCCTAAGTTGCTTATTTTATTCTTATAATTTACAGGAACTCTCTATATACTGTTGCTTTTAACTCTTTGTTGGTTATGTGCATTGCAAATATTTTCTCTGGTCTGTAGCTTCTAAAAAAATTATGGGTTGCTTTTACTTATGATTTGTTTTGTTGTGTATAGTTTTTAAAAAAATCTCTGTTGTAGAGTTTACATTTTGGTGGGATGAGACAATAAAAAGAATAAAAAATAAACAGTTATATGGCACACATATATTTTAATATATATGCAAATATTAGAAGGACATAAGTAGGAGGAAGAAAAATAAAGAGGGAAGGGGATAAGTAGTCTGTGTAATTTAAAGGGAATGGTCATGAAAGGAGTTAGGGAGAGAGACATTTGAGCAAGGATGAGGTGTGCACATTTGTTAGTACTGCTTCAGTTGTAAGTTGCAGAAACTTCCTTGATCTTGTTAATTCAAAAGGACATTTATTAGAAGGATGATACTGGACAGACCATGGACTCCTGGGGTGGGCGTGTGGCTGGGACATGAAAAGGTTGACACAGAAAACTGGGGATTGAACTAGAACATGGCAGTCCATCTCTACTTTTTTTCTGCACACTTGTTTCAGCTTTCTTAGCAGACGGAATCTCTCTGCCACTTAGTCCACATGGTGGGTGCAAAAGACGGCCCCTGACCATGTTCACTCATTACAGGTCCAGTTACCCAGGGAGACTGATTTTCTTGGTTCCAATTCTGTATTTCTAGGAAATGGAATCTGATTGGCTGGGCTTGGATGAGGTGTTCATCCCTGGTCCAATCAGCAGCAGGAATAGTCCCATTGTACAAACTGGGGGGCATTAAGGGTATGGCAGTTGTAAGACCCCGTTTAAACACTGATTATGCATGCAGTGTGCATGGGCAAAACACACACACACACAAATACATACACACACATAATGAGGCTTCTCATCTGCTATTCTAAATACTTGGTGTGGGATTTCCACCTTGACTTTATAATCAGAAAAATCTCCTTTGTTTTTAATTAAAGAGATAATTGGACTTTTTTTTTTAAGTGAACTAGGGAACAGGGGGGTATCTCCCCACTGAAAGCACAGAGTTCTTTAGTAACAAATTCCTGCTTGTTATGACTACTCATGATGCCAACCAATGGTGCCAATTACAGCAGTCAATCTTAGATTTTTCTGCAGCCTGACATTTATCTAGTGGTCCACTTTGCCTCTCAGTTTTGTTGATAGCAATTGGAGGAAGGATTAGAGTTCTTACTTGGAAAGGTCAATAAGCAAAGGCCCGGAAGCCATTTGAATCCTCCTCTGTCCTTTCTAGTTCTGACTCGACTCTGACTCGTGTGATATGGTTTGGCCGTGTCCCCACCCAAATCTCACATTGAATTGTAATAATCCCACATGTCAAGGGCAGGGCCAGGTGGAGATAACCAAATCATGGGAGCCGTTCCCCCACACTGTTCTCTTGGTAGTGAGTAAGTGTCATGAGATCTGAAGGTTTTATAAATGGGAGTTCCCCTGCACAAGCTCTCTTGCCTGCTGCCGTTTGTGACGTGACTTTGCTTCTTATTCACCTCCCCTCATGATTGTGAGGCCTCCCCAGCCTTGTGGAACTGGGAGCCAACTAAACCTCTTTCCTTTAAAAATTACCCAGTCTCGGGTATGTCTTTATTAGCAGCATCAAGACAGACTAATACATCATGCAAAGAAATTAGGGATACAAAATGGGGATTGCAGAATGGACCAGTTTTTGTCTTAAAAGAGCTTGTGCTTTTAGTGGAGAGATAGACTAATCACACCAATCAACCTGTGATTATAAACGGAGATAATACTGTGAAGGAAAGAAACCCATTCATGAAAATACACAGTAACGAAATGAGACTACGTTGGGGAGTTAGAAAGGAAGTGACATCAGAGTTGATATATAAAGGTAGGGAATTAACCAGGTGAGGGAGGGGCCCAGGGTGTTAGGAGAGAGCAGCCAATGTCAAGGTCCTATGGTAGGACATTTGAGGTCCCAGTCTCTCTTGCCTAAGGGCCTCCTATTCCTCATTTGAAAAACCTCATTGTGTCCAAATATGGTGGGACATCTGAGCGACCGCGAGGAGGCCAATGTGGCAGGTAGGCAGAGAGTGATCAGGTGGGTGATTCAATAAGAAGAAGGGAGGCAGGGCACACCCTGTATATGTGGCCTTCTGAGCTATGGTGAATATATTGGTCTTTATCTAAAGGACAATGGGAGGCCATTTAATGGGCTTTAAGTGGGGACAACATGATTATATCTGTGTTTTTAAAAGGTTCCCTGCCTAAAGATTAGATTGGAGCTAGAGTGACTGTAGCAAAGTCAGAAAGGCAATACATTGCAATTGTCCAGGCAAGAGACGGAAATGGGTTAGATTAGTGTGGTTTAGGTTGAGACAGAGATAAGAAGATGGATTTGACATATTCAACAGCGATTTAATAGAGAAAATAGACAGGGCCCAGTGATAGGTTAGAAAAGGAGAGAGAGAGGAGAAAAAGGGAAGGGGAGATGGGGAGGGAGATAGGGAGGGAGAAGGGGAAAGAAGAGGCTAAGTGAGGAGGGCGAAAGAGGGGAAGCCATGAATGATGCCGTGACTTGGGGAACTGCGTGGATGGCTCATGAAGATTGGGTCTGTTGGAATAGAAGAAGATCATGACTTTGACCTTGGACATGCTGAGCATGGAATGCACTTTAGACAACAAATACGATGTATTATGTTCAACAAAAGATGTTGAATACAAAGTATTTTATATGAGTCTGTAGCTGAGAAGAGAAAACTTTCCTGAAGGTAGATATTTGGAAGTGTTTGTCAATAAGTGGCAGTTTAATTTTGGGCATGGATAAAACAACCTAGAGAGAGAATAGAGTAAGCCTTGGTGTTCCTCACTAAAACTCAGCGAAAAGACAAAGTCCAACATGCCTCCTTTTTTCAACACTCACTATAAACACAACAAAATAGACCTCTCTTCTTTCTCCTTGGGGCAGAAAAAAGGGTGTGGTGAAACAAAGTGAATTTTAAGCAATGAGAAGCAGTCTATATGTATGAAGTGAGGGCAGCAGTTCCTACCTCCCAGGATGGGATCATATGGCTGGGTTTTATTGGCCTGCATTAGTAGCTTAATGAACAGGGGCAAGTGGTTGCATTAGAAGCCTCTCCTGATCACAGCGGAAGCATGACTGCATCACTGCAAAATGATGATACTTGGGGTCCCAATCTCTCTTGCCTCCTATAGGTCTTCCTGTAATTCCATAGGTCCCGTTCCATAGGTCTTGCCTTCCATGGGCCCTCCTATTCCCCATTTGGAAAAGGCTATTGCTTCTCTTAGCAAGAGCAACACATGGATCACTGCATCAGGGTATAGAAACCTCATTCCAGGACTTCTAGCTTGGCATGAGAGCGAAGTCTCTAGTCACTTAGAGAGCAGGGGGTGGCTGCATAGACAGCAATAATGGAAGAACAATAGCAATGAGCATCAGCAAAAACAGCTTCCGGGAGATCGACTGGGGAGTCTGGCCTTGGGAGAAGGTATCTGAATTGATAGCTGACACCTAGCCTGATATTAGGACATATTAGTGTTAAAAAGACCGAAGAGGTACTGTTTTTTTTCCTGCACATTTGGGCAGGTAAAGTCTCCCTGTTGAGGCACTCTCAAGTATCAATAAGAGGGTGGCATCACATGTCCCCAACCTAGCGGAAACTGGGGATACCACTCGCAGACATTTAGATGATGTGCAAGCTTTCCCATGATTAATGAATAGCAATGAGCCCTAGAGGATCATGTTGGGGAAAAGTGGGAGAAGATGTTGCTGTTGGTCTGAGAAGATGTGGGAAGAGGGTCAACATGCCATTCTGGGCTATGGAAATAGCAGTGGAACATTCTTTTAAGAGTAAAGAAAGCTGGGCTTTGCTGCTTGTTCAGTCCCTAATCTTTGAAGTCCTGGGATGATCTTTAGCAAAGAATTCTACCTTTCTGAGAGCTTCCAAAGACCCCTTCAGAAAATGGGAGTGAAGACATGAGGCTTTCAGAATAATTTTCTCCAAAAGGGATGCATTTTTTTCTCTGGATGACTGCCTCTCATTTATGAAGACTTCGTGCTGTTTCCCCATGATCTGGTTTGTACTAGTTACCATTTACTGAGCACCTTCTTACACCAGGCATTGTCCCAGGCACTTTACATGTGCTACCTCACTCAATCCTATGTGGTAGAAGTGATTATATGTCTCCATTGAAAGATGCGAAATCCAAAACTTAGAGAGGTTAAACAATTCACCAAAGGTCACACAGCCAGGAAGGGGCAAGCCTGCCGTACCCACACGAGTCTGCTGAGGGTGAAGCAGGTGTGCTTTTTCTTTTGCTAGACAGACTAGAATAACTAGCAGTTCTTTGCATTCTCTAACTCTCTCAGGATGAAGTACAAAACTCTTCAGAAAAAGCTTAGCGTTGCAAAACCAAGCATCCTGGAATGGAACTGTAAAAAATACATTTCAAAAGAACATAATGAAGTTTTAAAAAAAATGTCTTTTCATTGTTTTTCTTTTTTCCTTATTATGAAAGCAATTCATGTTCACTATGGAAATTTGGAAAATACAGAAAAATATAAAGAAGAAAATAAAAATCACTCTAATCTTATTACACAAAGAAAATTGCTGTTAACATTTATTTTATCTCTCAGCAGTCTTTTTGGTATGCCTAAATGTACATACATATATATTTTTAACATAATTGGGATTGTCCTGCCAAATTGTCTTCCAGAACGGTTGAGCTAATTTACATTCCCACCAGCAGTGTTGGAGCATATATCCCTCATCCTGGCCAGTACAGAGGTTTTTTTTTTTTCTTTTTTCTCTCTTTTGTCTTTGCAAGTATAATATGTTTAAAAGGCAGTCTTATTGTTTCCATTTGCATTTTTTGATACTGAAAACATGACTTAATAAAAATTTAAACATTTTCAAAGCTTATTAGACATATATATTCTACCGAGAATTATGTTTTTCGTTAATCTTTTATTGGAGTTTTAGTTTTCTTTTATATGTCTTATTGATTTGTAAGAGCTCTTTACATATGACAGTTTTTTTTTAAATTAGTCTGGGCTAGCTGGGGAAATGAAGTTTCTCCTTTGTCCTTTATCTTCATTAAAATTTCTTCTTAAGAAGTTGGTGTGTGGTGTTCTAATTTAGCTTACAATTTTTGGAGGAGCAAAAAAGTTCTAAGTTTTAAAAAAAAATCTTGATCAAATATATAGATAATTTCTTTTTGTTAAAAGTTTAAAAGGTATATTTAAGACTTTACCCCATCACTCTAGATTATTCATTAGCTAACCAATGCCCCCTAGTTTCCCTAGCTTCGGTGGAAGGTAGGTGTCCTCTGCAGAAAGGGAGAGGAGATGGACTCTGATTTAAGTCATTTGGAGAAGAAAAAGTAAATGCAGAGGAAAGAGGAAGCAGTGGAGAAGCCTACTTTTATTATGTCCATTTTTACTAATGAAGAAACTGAGGACTAGAGAAGTAGAGCCAGTTGTCCAAGGTCACTCATCAATTTGTGGACTGAGTCATCCGTTCAGATTTTTAAGGAGCGGGAGAAACCTTCACCAGGCCTCCTGCATCCATCCATCCATCATCCTAGTTAGTGCTTGATGGGAGTTCTTCCTTTGGGGTCTTGTCTGCATTTTGAACAATTAGGGGGGTGGGGAGTGGGGGAGAGATAACATGGGGAGAAATGCCAGATATAGGTGATGGGGAGGAAGGCAGCAAATCACACTGCCATGTGTGTACCTATGCAACAATCTTGCATGTTCTTCACATGTACCCCAAAACCTAAAATACAATTAAAAAAAAAAAAAAGAACAAGAGAGAAGTGAAAGTTCCATTCTCCGGGTATGGTGGAAGTTTATGAAAACAGTTAAAACCAATTATAATTGACCCTTGAATAACAAGGAGATTAGAGGCACTTGACTTGACCCCCCTGCTCAGTCAAAAATCTGCATATAACTTTTGATGCCCCAAAACTTAACTACTGATAACCCACAGTTGACGGGAAGCCTTACCAAAATATAAAAGTCAACGAACGCGTTTCTTGTGTCTTACATGTATTTTATACTTACCATAAAGTAAGCTAAAGAAAATGTTTAAGAAAATCATAAGAAATAGAAAATAGATTTACTATTCATTACATGGGAGTGGATCATCATAAAGGTCTTCATTCTCATCGTCTTCATATTGAGAAAACAGAGGAGGAGAAGAAAGGGGAGAGGTGGGTCTCCCTGATTCAGAGGTCGCAGAAGCAGAAGAAAATCCAAGTATAAATGGACTTGTGCAGTCCAAACCCATGTTGTTAATGAGTCAACTGTACATTCAAGGGTCAAAAGTAATTTTTGGTTGGTTGTATCTAGGATTGCCCAAGCCACAATTCCTTTCTGGTGACAAAAGTAGTTGGAGGTTAATCAATGGCTAGGCTGCTACTTTTATTAAGGATGTGGGACTACAGCCCTGTTGGGAGAGACTGGGTAGATTTCCTCATGTCTTGTAGTGTGTCAAGCACGATATCCTGTCAACTGGGGGCCAAACTGGAGTTGTTTGGATGAGGTACTCCAATAAGGCACTCTATTCAATCTTCACAACAGCTCTAAAAAGCAGGTTCTGTTACAGGAAAGAGGTTCTGATGCAGGCCCCAAGAGAGGGTTCTTGGATCTCCCACAAGAAAGAATTCAGAGCCAATCTGTAAAGTGATAGCAAGTTTATTAAGAAAGTAAAGGAACAAAAAAATGGCTGCTCCATAGACAACAGCCCCAAGGGCTGCTGGTTGCCCATTATTATGGTTATTTCTTGATTATATGCTAAACAAGGGGTGGAGTATTCATGCATCACTTTTTTAGACCATGTAGGGTAACTTCCTGACATTGCCATGGCATTTGTAAACTGTCATGGAGCTGATGGGAGAGTAGCAGTGAGGATGACCAGAGGTCACTCTCATAACCATCTTGGTTTTGGTAGGTTTTAGCTGGCTTCTTTACTGCAAACTGTTTTATTAGCAAGGTCTTTGTGACCTGTATTTTGTGCTGACCTCCTATCTCATCCTGTGACTTAGAATGCCTAACCATCTGGGAATGCAGCCCAGTAGGTTTCAGCCTTATTTTACTCAGCTTCTGTTTAAGATGGAGTTGCTCTGGTTCAGAAGCCTCTGACAGTACCAGCTTTATTCCCATTTTACAGATGAAGAAACTGAAGCACAGAGTTTAAGCCATTAAAGACTCCTTGACACATGGCCCAGGAATGACCAGGCCTTATTCCCAGGGTTGCTGCCACTCTCCCCAGGATGATCTTCTGACTCAGCTACTTATGCTGATGAGGGCAAGTTAAAGCTCAAGGTTACTCATGCTGCTAAAGGGCAAGGTGGAAATGCTGTGAAGATTATATACAATCATCTGCCTATGTCTACCCCAGCCCAACTAGAAGCAGGTCCCCCTATTGTGTATCTATTACCACTTTCTTCCTCATTCCCTTCCCACCCCAACCTCCACCCGGAAGATCTGCCTCATCAAACTTCTTTCTCATCAGAGGGAGACAGTGTTTCTCTCCAGAGTGGCTCTTGGCGTGTAATTACTAATCAGATGTAGGCAATCAAGAAGCATTTCCATCCCCCCATTTTCCTTCTCTCCTCCCCTCAAGGGACGCCTTTCTGGGGGAAGGTGACTCCTTCAGGAGTTCAGATTAACATCAACAACAGGGGTTGGGAGGTGGGGAGAGGCTGAAGAAAGGCATCAAACTCGTTTGCAAATTGCAAATGACAAGGCATCTTTTGCTGCCGGTTTGCTCTCTGCTATTTTAAGGGGCCTCATTTAGCATAATATTTGCATCATTTGTGTCTTACCGGATAATTAGGAGTAGAGACAAATTCTTCTTGTTCCCAGACTAAGGGCATTGGGGTGGAGAAGAAAGGAATCTCTGGAGATGTCTCAGGCTGGAAAGCTGTTAAAAGTTACTTCCTCCAGCCCCCTTCTCTTGCTAAAATTCCCAGAACATTAGACATTCTGAACTGGGGTCATTGCTCATTGTTTGACTTCAGGGACCCTTCTGAAACTCTAAGCAGAATTCTGTGTTTATAAAATTGCTTGCAATTTTTTTTTCCCTTGGAGAGAAGGTACATAGCTTTCATCAGCCTCAGAAGTGTGCAACTCTCAAATTAAATGACATACAGTGGGCATCTGCTTTGCTTCACCAACATCCATTTACCCTTTTTCAAGTCCCAGCATCTTGTTTTTCCTTAGGGGAAACGAACCGTCTTCCATCCTCATTCCATTTTAGGTCTGCCCTATAGGACTTTCTGTCATGATGGCAATATGCTCTAGAATCCACTTTTCCAAAGAGGGCCAGGAAGCTGCCCATGCTTTATGCAGCAGCCATGAGGGTCCCTGGTGGTGGTCTACATTTTAGCCTGGCTTCTCTGGAAGCCTGTCAAATTCTCCCTTCCCTCTCATTTACTTGTGTTTCCAGTTGCTACTGCGGTAATGAGTCAATGGCTGAATATATTTAAATGCAAAATACCATTATCCTTCATTAAAAGGCTTGTCACCACTGGCCTCTGTAGAAGAGAGTGATTATGCTATTAAAGGCCCCTTGACACATGGCCCAGGAATGACCAGGCCTTCTTCCCAGGGTTGCTGCTGCTCTCCCCAGGATGATCTTCTTCTGACTCAGCTGCTTATGCTGATGAGGGCAAGTCAAATCCCTGTGAAGCCAAATTTGTAGTTGGGGGAGGGTGTCAAGGGCTTAGGACAATGCTGCCTTTTTTCCTCATCCTCCCAGGTGTCTGAGTAGAATCCTGTTCCCTGCTAGAGATCCACTTCCCGTTTCTCTGACCACCGGGTTCTCAAGCCTGACTTGACATCCTTCTTCTCTTTCAGTATCCTTTTAGAAAACGTGACTCTCCTCGAATAGTCCACCATTCAACTTTGAAAATCTAATCCTTGCCTAGGACAGGATTTGACAGTAGTTAATAGCAGCATAGGCTGTGGAGTTGGGCATAACCATGTTTATAATTCTGCCACTTATTCACCGCGTGACCTTGAATAAGGGCAGACAATTTTCTTTAAGCCTGTTCACTTAATTTCAAATAGGGATAAATAGTGTGATAGACACTGTTGGTCTCTACTCAATAGCCATGCCACATTTCTTCTTTTCATGCCTATCTCTCTCTATAGAGGTTGAAAAAGCCAGATACATTCCCACCCTTTCTTGTAGCCAAGGGTAACCATGAAACTAAGTCTTGGCTAATGAGATAAAAGGAAAGTTGGCTTAGAGGATTCTGGAATAATTTTTTTCCAGTAAAAATAGAGTAGTGTTTGAGAAGAGGTCTTTTGCTACCTTTCTTCCTTTCTACTTTGGATGCTGTTGTGTGAGGTAGTGATGTCTGGAGCCATAGCAGCTATTTTGTGACCATGAGGCAACACATTTGTGAATTTAAACTAGCACTCTGAGGTTGATGGAAGAGCAGGATATAAGAACCTGGATCTTTGATGGTTGTCATTGAGATGCTGAACCAATAGTGGGGCATTCTACTTCTTTGTTCAGAATGTCCTTATTGCTTAAGCCTTTGGCAGTCATATTTCCTGTTATGGGCAGAGAAATATCATTTCTAAATGATATATCAATCCCAGGCTCACAGGTGGTTGTAAGGAATAAATAACATAATATATGAAGAATTTCCCACATAGTCTCACAAGCATGATAGCATACAATAAGAGCAGCATTTATTATTGGCAGGAATAGCAGTACCCAGAGATTCACAGGTGAGATTTGAGGAGGCATTGGGAAATTTGTGATGTGTAAAATTTGACCCTCTTTTGCCCTCCTTTCTTACCTGGATAGATATTGGAATCTGAAAGTGTTAGCACCAGAAGGGAATCTTCGATCTTAGATTCAGCTTAACCCTTGTCTTTTTATAGACAAGAAGACTCTCCCTTGGAGTAGGAAAGAGACTCTCTGAAAGTCACATAAATCATGACACATGGTGGCAAAGCCAGGGCTGAAGATTGACATCTCTTGGATTTGGAGGCCAAAGTTCTTCTTCACTCAGTTGCCTCCATTCCTATTCCAACAAACTCGAAGGTTGTTGGCAGGGAGAGGTTAATGAGACATCATATGGGGAATTGTTGTGATTCTTAGTGCATGTGGTTTAGTGTTTTGCTTCTCTGTCAAATGGGCAGAAGATATCCTGGAAGGGGAAAGGTCTTAGCTGGAGGCTCTGTGCCTTGCTGGGTGGTACATCTGTATTCACGGATTCATTAATCCATTCACCGATTGATTCATTTATTCAAGAACTATTTACAAAGTGCCTACTCTAAGCTAGACACTGGGTAGATTTTATTTAAAATTTGTGGGAATGGGCCAGGTGCGGTGGCTCACGCCTGTGAGGCCGAAGAGGGCAGATCACTTGAGGCCAGGAGTTTGGGACCAGCCTGGTCAACATAGCAAAACCCTGTCTCTACTAAAAATACAAAAAATTAGCCAGGTGTGGTCTGAGCTACTCAGGAGGCTAAGGCACGAGAATTGCTTGAACCTGGGAGGTGGAAGTTGAAGTAAGCTGAGATGGTACCACTGCACTTCAGCCTGGGTGACAGAATGAGATTCTATATCTAAAATAAAACAAAATAAAATATAAAATAAAATAGGTCGGGCGTGGTGGCTCACACCTGTAATCTCAGCACTTTGGGAGACTGAGGCAGGTGGATCACCTGAGGTCAGGAGTTCAAGAACAGCCTGGCCAATATGCTGAAAACCTGTATCTACTAAAAATACAAAAATTAGCTGGGCGTGGTGGTGCACCCCTGTAGTCCCAGTTACTCGGGAGGCTGAGGCAGGATAATCACTTGAACCTGGGAGGCAGAGGTTACAGTGAGCCGAGATCATGCCGCTGCACTCCAACCTGGGTGACAGGGCAAGACTCCATCTCAAAAAAATAAATAAATAAAAATAAATAAAATAAAAATGAAATTTATGGGAATGAATTGGGGCAGAGAGTGGTAAGTGAAACTCCTACTCTCCCCACCCCCACTCCTGGAAAAGCCCTATTGTTTATCAAGTAAAATTGTCATATGTAAGGATGGATTTATAATCCACTTGTTATAGTGGATTCTTTTCTGTTTGGATTCTCCAATAATGTACCATAAAACCTGATGCTATTCCCTATTTCTGGGATTACCTTTTTTGGGACATGTATTGAGAAGGTCCTAGTTACTCAGTGAAGATTTGGGAATGGTCGTGCTGATTTCCAGGCCTCTTTCCTTGCAGGGTGAGGGATTACATTGAGATGGGGCCTGGAGCATGGAAACTTCACATAGGAAGTGAAAAGACCTGACTTTGGAGATGGGCAGCTTGGGACTGAAGGCAGATGGCAGTGGGTAGAGGGTGAAGAAAGGTAGAAGAACCTAACCTTTCAGGTCAGAGGGGCTTGTATTCTAATTCTTCCCTGCTAATTCCCAGCTGGGTGACCTTGGGTAAGTTGCTCGTCCTCTCCATGCCTCATGGATCTATAAAATGTTGTAGAGATAAAATGAGATGCCATATTTAGAGCTCTTTGCATAGTGGTTGGCTCACACTATCCTGAGATAAGGATTTGGGTGCCAGTAGTGTATCTGGAAAGTGATCCCAAGAAGTACCCTTAGGGGTGAGTGAAGTTACAAAGGAAAGGGGAAAAGTCAATACAGGGTTATTATTGGGTGAACTAACACTAGGGGCAACCGAAGCTCAGTCCCACTGCAGACTTCTGGGAGATGTGGTAGAACATCTCTCAGGGTCATCTCACTTATGAAGTAAAGAAGCTGGGCCATTTATCCTCTGACTCCCACCCACTATGGGGTAAGTAAGTGCTGCCACTGGGACATGAACTCCCAGAACTTCCAGCATGTCCTGAGTGAGCAGGGAGGAAGCTTTCATGTGGATTCCTGCAGTGCAACGCTCTTCACTCTTGGAACAGTGAACACCGAGGATGCATGGATAGACTGATCTAAGTTCAAAGTCATGTTCTACCACTTACCACTAGATATGTTTTCTTGAGCAAATCATCTACTCTCCTGGCTACTCAAAGTGTAGTCCATGGAGGCATGGGTGTCACCAGGGAGCTGTTAGAAATGCAGGTTTGGGGCCCCCATTCCGGATGTATTAGTTATCTATCGCTGCCAAACAGATTATCCCCAACCAAGCAGCTCAGTCACACATTTACTATCTTGGCCACAGTGTGTTACTTTCGTTGACATGTATGGGGGCTGCTGGTTTGTGGTTAAAGACAAGGGAGATTTAAGGCCAGAGGCCTTGGGGAGGAAGGAGAGAGAAATAAAGTCAGCTGAGTGTCTGTCCCTCTTTTTACCAACTCTCCACACCTAGGCTAATGGCTTAATTCTGAGGTCCAATAAAATCAGCAGCTGTGATGGAAAGTCAAAGCTGTCTGGTTTAAGAAATATGTCAGATGCTGCACCCAAGCAAAGCTTCTTGGGGATAAAGTGAGAGCTTGTTTTAAGGACGTCATCTCATCATCTCTGCTTGAGGCCTCGTGCCGAAGGTTCATGTTGACCTTTAGAGTATACAGCTGGGGATGGGGACAAAAGTCAAGGAAAGTGCTCTGAGCAACTGTAAGACCCAGCTTTCTGCTCTCTGTCCTCCTCCAGCCAGTGGCTCAGGAACTGTGCCAGCACATGGGGGTGCCATGGAGTAACTGCTCACTATGCTTATGGTGCTGTTTTAAACTCCTTAGGTGTATTAAGTAACTTAATTTTTACAACAACCCCATGAAGTAGGTATCTGTTATTATCCACATAATACATACGAGGAAACCAAAGTTCAGAATGGTGAAGTAACTTGCCTTGCCCAAGGTCACACAGAAGTTAATGTGACCTCAGTCAGGTGTACTACAGAATGCCAGTTCTGACACAGTCACGTTGCACACCTTTAGGCCATCAAGAAGTTGATGATTGCACTTCAGGGAATGTTATCTTATGTTGGTTTTCATGTTTTTTCCATATGTCTTGGTCAGTTTGTGTTGCTATAAAGAAATACCTGTGGCTTGGTAATTTATGAAAAGAGGTTTATTTGGCTCACAGTTCTGCAGACTGTACAAGAAGCATGGTGCCAGCATCTATTTCTGGTGAGGGCTTCAGGCTGCTTCCATTCATGGCGGAAGAAATGAGATCAGATCACATGATGAGGGAGGAAGGAAGAGAGAAAGGGAAGGTGCCAGCCTGTTTGTAACAACCAGCTTTTGGAGACACTATCAAGTGTACTAACAGAGCGAGAACTCATTACTGGGAGGACAGCACAGAGCTATTCATGAGGGATCTGCCCCCATGACTCAAACACCTCCCACCAGGCCAACTTCTAACATTGAGGATCAAATTTTAATATGAGGTTTAGAGGATCAAATATCCAAACTATGGCACCGAGTTACCTTTGCTTCTTCCAACCACCTTTCATAAAATACATTTTTATATTTCTACTGATTCATCCACTCATTTATGTAACAAATGTTTATTGAGTGCTTACTGTGTGCTGGTTCCATTCAAGGGGCTGGAGATGCACCAGGGAATGCAACAGACAAGATTTCTGGGTCTGGGACACTCATATGCTTGAGGGTGGGGGGAGACAGATAATAGACAGATGAATTAGCCACTATATTAGAAAACAACAAATGCTATAGAAAAAAAATGATCAGGGTAAGGGTGATTGACAGTGTGTGTTGGAATTTTAAATAAGGTGATCATGATGGCTGGGTACGGTGGCTCATGCTTGTAATCCCAGCACTTTGGGAGGCCAAGGCATGTGGATCATGAGGTCAGGAGTTCAAGACCAGCTTGGCTTAGATTGTGAAACCCTGTCTCTACTAAAAATATAAAAATTAGCTGGGCATGGTGGCAGGAGCCTGTAATCCCAGATACTTGGGAGGCTGAGGCAGGAGAATCTCTTGAACCCGGGAGACAGAGGTTGCAGTGAGCCGAGATTGAGCCACTGCACTCCGCCCTGGAGGACAAAGTGAGACTCTGTCTCAAAAATAAATAAATAAATAAATAAAATAATAAGGTGATCAGGAGGTGAGGGAATGAGCCGTGTGGACACCTGGGGGAAGAGCAATCCAGTCAGATGGAACAGCCAGTGCAAAGCAGATGGCCAAAGCATGCTGGGTGTGTCCTAGGAGCAGCAAGGAAATTGGTGTGATCAGAATAGAGTAAGCAAGCAGAGGGTAGTGAAAGAGATTATCACAGAGGTAGCTGGGGCTGTAAACAGGTAGGGCTGTTGCAAAGACCTTGGCTATTCCTTTGAATGATATGAGAATCACTGGAAGGTTTTGAAAAGAGATGTGACTTGAGTTATATTTCAAAAGGAACACATAATACAACAGTGTTATATTAAGAATAGGCTATAGAAAGGCAAGGAGGGAATCAGGAATACCAGTGGGGAGGCTACTGCAAAAACCCAGGTAAGAGATGATGAGGGGTTGGACTAGATGGAGCTGGTGAGAAGTGACCAGATTCTGAATACAGAGATGAAGAGTTTCCAGCAAGCACAAGCATGAGTTTGAGATTTGTTTTCTCTACTTTTCACAGCTGTCCAGGTCATGGGGGCCTGGGTAACTGAGATTCTTTGGCACCAAAGGCAGCTACTGAGACCCTTGGCTCCTTCACAGGGCTGCATAGATCAAACATGTCTCATCTAGGAGTTATTGCTGGCAACATCTTTAGTCTCTCTGGCAGGGAGATCAGTGGAAGCTTTTATCTTAATTAAGTTACATAGGGTGCCATCATCCATCCGTCTTCTCCAATTAACCTGGGGGAGAATGTGAGGATGATGGTGGCAGGGAAGACAGCCCCAAGCTGATAAATATGGATCAAAACAAACTGGTTGGATTCTCTGAGGACTCATCAGAAAGGAGGATAGAGGAAAAGAGGATCTGTCAAAAATGTTTTGGTGGAGAAAGGAGTTCAGAAGCCTGTCTTCTGGTGGAGGATTGATTTAGGAATCACTCCAATGGACTGAGCAGTGCTTCCTAAGCTTTCCTTAATGAGAAAACACCATCTGCACTCCCCAGACTTGTGGTCAGAATGCCAGGACCCTGGAATCTACTGATGTCTGCAGCTGGGGTGGCTTGAGTAGGCTGTCATAGCTAGATGTGATGTGGTGGCATATCATTCTGGATATACATTAAATTCATCAGCAGAGAACTAGAAAGATGAAGGAAGAAAGAGAAGGAAGAAGGGAGAAAAAGAGGAACAAAAAAAGGAGGGAGGGAGGAAAGGCGGGAAAGAGGAAAGGTGGGATGGAGTATGGAGGGAAGGAAAGAAGGAAGGAGGAAGTGAGTGAGAAAGGAAAGAAGAAGGGAGATAGGGGTCAGGTGCAGTGGCTCACACTTGTAATCTCAGCTCTTTGGGAGGCTGAGACAGGCAGATTACTTGAGCTCAGGAGCTCGAGACCAGCCTGGCCAACATGGTGAAACCCCGTCTCTGATAAAAATACACAAATTAGCCAGGTGTGGTGGTGCACACTTGTAATCCCAGCAACTCGAGAGGCTGAGATGGGAGGATCGCTTGAACCCAGGATGTTGAGGCTGTAGTGAGATGAGATTGTATGTCTCAAAAAACAAAACAAAAAAGTCTGGGTGCCGTGGCTTATGTCTGTAATTCCAACAATTTGGGAGGCCAAGGAGGGCAGATCACGAGGGCAGGAGATCAAGACAATCCTGGCTAACATGGTGAAACCCTGTCTCTACTAAAAATACAAAAAATTAGCCCGGTGTGGTGGCTCGTGCCTGTAATACTAGCTACTGGGGAGGCTCAGGCAGGAGAGAATTGCTTGAACCTAGGAGGTGGAGGTTCATTCTGAGCCGAGATCGTGCCACTGCACTCCAGCCTGTGTGACAGAGCGAGACTCCGTCTCAAAAAAAAAAAAAAAGGGAAGGAGGGAAGGAATGAGGGAAGAAATTTAGGGTCCTATATAAGATTGCAATCTGTTGCGCAGCCAGGGATAAAATTCCCTAGAATAAGGGCAGCGGGTTTCTGTCCAAGGTGCTGAATTTTTAGCTCTCTCTTCTTTTGATGCCCCTTTTTGCTTCCTACATTATTTTGGGGGGGTGGGAGGGAGCAAAGTCTCACTCTGTCACTCAGGCTGGAATCCAGTGGTACCATCTCGGCTCACTGCAACCTCTGCCTCCCAGGTTCAAGCAATCCTCCCACGTCAGCCTCCTCAGTAACTGGGACTACAGGCGTGCACCACCACACCCTGCTAATTTTTGCGTTTTTTTGTAGAGAAAGGGTTTTGTCATGTAGTGGCTGGTTTTGAACGCCTGACCTCAAATGATCTGCCTGCTTTGGCCTCCTAAAGTGCTGGGATTACAGGCATTAGCCACCATGCCTGGGTCTACATTCAGATTTTGATAAGTATTTATTAAGCACCTGTCGCCCTTCACCACACTCCAGGTCCTGTGATACACCATGGAAATTCAACAATGAGTAAAGCTGGCAAAAATTCCTGCCTTCTTAAAGCTTATCTTCTAGTAGGTGGAGATATATAAGAATTAGGGGGAAAAAGGTAAATTGTTTATTAGAGGTGAAAAGTGCTTTGGGGAAAAAATAGAACAGAAAAGAGGAACAAGGAGGGCAAATTTTGATGCATCTGCAAATGATATTGTCAGCTTAGACATCAGTGAGATAGTGGCTTCTGAATAAACATTTGAGAGGAAGCGAGCTATTCAGGTTTGCCTATATTTTCACGACAATCAGTGGTATCATTCACGTTTCCCACCAAATCCCTGTTCTTTCCCACGCCAGTGCTTTTGCTTATGATATATCCTCTTCTTGGTATGCTCTTCTCCCCGACTGCGATCACTACTGTGTTCAAAGCTGACCCCTTCTTTAAAAATCCCTGTATATTAATATATTAATAAATATCACCTCCCTTAAAAAGCCTACCCTAATTGTCCTTTGACAGGAAGTGATATTAACCTTCACAGCACAGTATAGGCATCACTCCCTGGCTCTTTGTGTCTTTGACTGTGTTTCTGCATTGTTTAGGTCCTGAGGTTGTCCCCTCTATTCTGGAAATTCCTTAAAGGTAGAAACTCTGCCTTGATGGTTAAGATCACAGTGTCTGACACTTTTCAAAAGAAGATATTTATGCAGCCAATAAACATATGAAAAAAAGCTCATCATCACTGGTCATTAGAGAAATGCAAATCAAAACCACATTGAGATACCACCTCATAGCAGTTAGGATGGTGACCATTAAAACATCAGGAGACAATAGATGTTGGAGAGGATGTGGAGAAATAGGAACACTTTTACACTGTTGGGAGTGTAAATTAATTCAACCATTGTGGAAGACAGTGTGGCAATTCCTCAAGGATCTAGACATAGAAATGCCATTTGACCCAGCAATCCCATTACTGGGCATATACCCAAAGGATTATAAATCATTTTATTATAAAGACACATGCACACAGATATTTATTGCAGCACTGTTCACAATAGCAAAGATTTGGAACCAACCTAAATGCTCATCAATGATAGACTAGATAAAGAAAATATGGCACATATACACCACGGAATACTATGCAGCCATAAAAAAGGATGAGTTCATGTCCTTTGCAGGACATGGATGAAGCTGGAAACCATCATTCTCAGCAAACTGACACGAGAACAGAAAACCAAACACTGCGTGTTCTCACTCGTAAGTGGGTGTTGAACAATGAGAACACACGGACACAGGGAGGGAAACATCACACACCGGGGTCTGGGAGGTGGGGGCATAGTGGGGGAATAGCAGGGGGTGGGGGGATTGGGGAAGGATAGCATTAGGAGAAATACCTAATATAGATGACAGGGCGATGGATGCAGCAAACCACCACCATGGCATGTGTGTACCTATGTAACAAACCTTCACGATCTGTACATGTACCCCAGAACTTAAAGTATAATAAGTAAATTTTTTGAAAAAAGATCACGGTGTCTGGAATCAGACAGACCTGCATCCAAATCCCAGTTTCTCTACTTGATAGCTGTGAGGTCTTGGACAACTCACTTTACTTCTGTGAACTTCAGTTTTCTTATCTGTAATGAAGAGGTAATAATATCACCTGTCTAATTGAGTTGTTGTGGTAATTAAACATCAATGAATGAGAGACATTTAGCAAGATTCCTGGGACATGGTTAGCATTCAGGAAATGACAGCTGGCATTATAATTACTTTTCCTCATATCCCCTCTGCCTATCCAAGGTCCTGACATACAGTTCTTACCCTATAAAATATGTGAATGAACACATTTCTTTATAAGTCTTTCTCAAAGAGTGGTCTATCAACCATATGTACAAGAACCAAGCAAGGGAACCTATTAAAATGCATATCCCTGACCTCTCTAGCCCATCCCTCCTGAACTTAGATGGCAGGAGCTCAAGAATCTGAATTTTAAACAGTGTCAGGGTAATTCTTATACACGCTACATTTTTAGAATCACTCGGAGTAAATACAGTTCAGAGATAAAGGACATTGATTCTCTGGAACTAGATTTTCTGGGCTTTAATTCTGGCTCCACCACAACGAAGCTGTGTAACCTTTGGCAAAGTATTTAACCTAACTATGCCCAAGTTTTCCCCTCTGAAACATGGGGATGGTAATAATAGTAGCCATAATATAGAGTTCTTTGGGAGACATGTATATAGTAGATGTATATATTTAGTAAGTATACATACACACACGATAGCTGATAGCTGTTCTAAGTTATACATCTGGCATACAGTGAGTCTTAGTTATTATATTCTGTTTGCAAGCAACCTCTGTGAATAGTCAGTTCACATGAATTTCACCAGGGGGCTTTTGAGATTGCTTCAGAGGTCTCCTTGCCTGACAGCCTTGCTTCACTCTGTGTGCACAGCTGTTCTGAAGACATGAACCTTAGTCAGAGGGAGAATGAACCCAAAATGAGCCTCAAGCACTTGCCCTGCTGCTGCTACTGCTGGTAGGAAAATAGCATTCTCTGCTCTTTAAAGAGTTCCTCTGGCAGATGTGCATACAGCTGTTCCACCTCCTTCCTGCAGGCAGAGAGCAGGCATATGCTGCCAAGAGTTTGAGAAAGAGTGCCACCACCAACTCACACAAGCAATGCCTGCAATGTCTTCCCTCCCCTTCTCTTCCTGAATTTCTCCTCAAGGAGGTCATGGGTGAGAGACATCTTAGTTTGAGCTACCTGTAGAGGAGAACTTGAGGTGGGAAATCCCCAAGGGGGGAGAATTTCTAGAAATGAAGAAGGAGGGAAAGAGGAGGCAATCTGGAAGGGTGGGGGTGGCTAGGATACACAAGGTTTGTTGGTTGAGTTTAGTTCTGACAACAATGTCTTGCTGTGTGACCTTGGGAAAGTCACGTTACCTCTCAGATTCTTATTTCAAGATGACCAGCACAGTGTAGGGGAGTGAGCAAAAGATTTGGAGCACAACCCACGTAGGTTGGAATCCTGGCTTTACCCATACCAGCTATGTGACCTTGGACAAGGTGTCTTCACTTCTTTGTATTCTTCATTTTCTCTAAAGAAAGATGGGGTGTGGAAATATTTGTCCTATTTGCTCAGCAGATTTACTGCAAAGATGAAGTGACCCAATGGATGTTCAAATACATCCAAAAATATTAAATGCTACAGATGAGTGAGGTTTCATCCACTCCATCTATGGAAACTTGACTCGTCCCCCTGAGCCTTGGGCAATATTGTGTGGGCGCAAAAAAGAATTGAAGACAAGCTGCCAGAAGAGGAGTTGCCTTGTTATGGGTGCTGCCTGCAGAATGATTAGGTTTCAACACACAGCTCACTCCATTTACAAACAGCTCCAGGCATTGGCAGAGGAGAAGGACATGGCTTTCATCCATCGTGACAATGCCTCCTTTTAGGAGGCAGTTTGGTGCTATGGTTGAGCACAAGAGGCGTAAGATGGGCTTATTTCAAATCCCAAGTCTATCACTTTTATCTTTGTGACTTTGGGAAAATCACTTCATCTCTCTGAGCCTCAGCTTCCTTTTCATGAAAATGGAATAATCATGCCTACCTAATAGCATTATGGAGAATTAAAAGGGATAAAGTGTATATAAAATATTTTGCCCAATATATTGTACTTAATAGATTTTCAATGGACAAATGCTAGTTTTTATTTATTTATTTTTTGAGTCTGAGGAAAGGACAGCCTTCATAGGGTTGACAAGTGATCCCGCAGCCATGGAAGCAGATATTCCATCAGCTGGAAATGTGAGGTATGTTCGAAAGAGCCCCAGACTCGGGATCACTGTGGCTGGAGGTTGAAACCCATTGTTGCTGTGTGATTTTCAGATGTGTCCCTTCCCTTCTCTAATTTTTAATATTCATATCTGTAAAATGGGAGTAAGCAGGCTTAATCTGTCTCAGAGGATTGTTATGAGGCTCAGATGTACAAATTCATGAGAAAATGCCTTGTAAATTTGAAGGGTGCCATATAGCTGAAGAGAGGGAGCTCTTGTATATGACAGCTGCATACCGTCTTGCCACCATAGACTTTCTATTCTTTACCATTCTAAAGCTTTTGAGCCAGGCAGACTAGGCCAAACGGAATTTGGCTTCTGAAAGTCCTCTATTTCTGGAGTCTGGATCTCTGGAAGTGGAGGACTGCCCTAGCTACAAAGCTCCACCCTCCTCTGATGACATCACACAGAGTAGAACCCATCACTCCAAGTTTCTTAAAGCTCTTCCTACTGGCAAATTTATTAATACCTGACTAGCTGAGCCAAGACTGTCCAACCCCTTGAGGACATACTACAAACTGCCACCCATTCTGCATTCCACACCCTCATTCTCAGGGCCCTATGAGGAAACAGAAAGATGGGAGTTTAAAGAAAACTCAGCGAAAGTACTATTCACAGAGGAGCAGGTAAGGTTGGGAGAACCATTGAGGGATTTTGAGGCACCGAGAAACTAGCAGTAGTTGGGGGCTGTTACCACCCCTAGGCTTAAATATGCAGAGAGGAGCGGGCCTACCAGAACTTGGTCACAGGTAGAACCAGGAAGGAAGCCAGCAGGAGCTGTAGTCAAGAAGGACTTAGCCACAGCTGGTTGGGTGCAGTGACTCATGCCTGGTAATCCCAGCACTTTGGGAGGCTGAGGCAGGTTCAGGAGTTCTAGACCAGCCTGGCCAACATGGTGAAACCCCGTCTCTACTAAAAATACAAAAATTAGCTGGGCATGGTGGTGCATGCCTGTAGTCCCAGCTACTTGGGATGCTGAGGCAGGAAATCCACTTGAACTCAGTAGACAGAGGTTGCAGTGAGCCAAGATCACACCACTGCACTCCAGCCTAGGTGACAGAGTGAGACTCTGACTCCAAAAAAAAAAAAGAAGGACTTCACCACAGCTGGAGCTGCAGCACTGAGGCTAGGGGCAGTAGGGCTGGAGAGAGAAATACTTAGAACTCCCTTCCAGCTTTCTAATCTTTTCTGGTAACTCCTGTTGGTCAAACCTACTGGGAAGCCACAGGACAAGGAAGCCTGTTGATACCAGCCATATAGGCCAGCCTCTTGGGACCTGGGGCAGTGCAGAGCCATGGCAGAGAGTGGATCTGGCTGGGGAAGTGCCACAAACAGAGAATAACCAGTCCAATCCCAAATGTATCCCCACTCACTTGCTCTGTTGGGCCCCCAGACCTTGTGTGAAATGTCCATTCTTCACTTTTTCAGAGCAATGTTGTCTCCCTCAGGGACTCTTAAGAGAGCTGACACAAGAAAATTAAAGTTTTGCCAAGGTGCTAAAAGCAAAATGCAGGCAGAGTTGGAATGCTTCAGTCGTAGGCTGGGCAGCGAGCTCCAGGAAGGTAAGGAGGTCGATAAACACAGTGTCCCACTCTTTCCAGGGCTGCTCTTGCTTTCTTCTTTCCTTGTTGCTTGAGGGGCATTTAATATTCTTGGCAACAGCGTAGTGATTAAGAGCATAGCTTTGGAGTCAGACAGACCTGGCTCTTCCACGCCTGACTGTGTAAACTTGGACGTGTTTGTTAACCTCTCTGAACGTTGGGTCTCTCATCCATAAAACAGGAATAAAGCTACTTCATAGAGTTGTTACCAGGATTGAAGGATATGCTAAAAACAAAGGATCTGGCCACGTAGTAGACTGTCGGGAAGTGATAGTTGAACTATTACACAGTTACTAGAGCATGACCTTCCCTGGTGGACTTACATGGCTGCGGTGCAGCCCCTTCTCAGCCCCCACCTCAGCATCCTTGCCTCTATCAGATGCATGCTGCTGGCCCTGTGCCCCCAAGAAAGGCTGTTTGTCTGGCTCAGTCTGCAGAGCTCTGGGCAGGGAGGCTTGGAGAATGCAAATATGCTCTTATCTGAGCAGCTGCAGCTGCTTCCTTCCTTGAGTCCGTCCCCAGGAACAAGGGCAGGCTCTGAGCCCCCCAGGATGCCTCAGGCTTCTTCTGGCCCTGCTGAATCTATAATATCAACAATAACATCCAGCAATATCATGGGCTTTTCCATTTGCAAAGTGTTTTGATTTTCATCCTCCTATTGTAGCCTCCCAATGGTCCTGAATTTTTATCACTTACCATAGTCTACAGAAGAGGAAAACCAAGGTCAGAATGGCCAAGAGACTTGCCCAAGGTCACAGGGCTAATTGTTGGCAGAATGAGGATTAGAACCCATGCAGTTTAACACCAGAGTTAAAGTTCATTGTATTAGGGAGGGTGCTTCTGGCTGCAAGTAATAGAATGATTCAATATATTTAAAAAAGACCTTCATAAAGTTTGTAACAGGTAGTCTGGAGGTCATTTGGTTCTGTGGTTAGTCAACATCTCAATGATGTCATCTGACTTGGATTCTTTCCATCTCTGAGTTCATGGGAATTACCCTCAGGTCAGCTCCTCTTAAGGTCACAAAGTGGCTGCTGTGATTCCAGGTGTCACATGCAGCTACAACATCCAGGGAAGATGAGAAGCCTGCTCTTAATTATGTGGCCTGGACCTCTGCCTCCTGACTGTGTGGTGCATTACGTCTGAGCTGACATGCCATGGGCACTTCCAGCCTGGATTCGTGACGCTGGAAGCTTCTCTTGATGACGGGCTCTTCCCAGTCTGCCACTCTTGTGACAGCTCCAGGACAACAGCTGCATGAGCCACTTAACAGGGAGGCTCAGTGGACTCCCAGGTGTCACTGTCCCTGGCCCTTTAGGGGAAAGAAAATGCCACCAGACACTTGGCGCTCTATGAGGAAGGCTGTGGTCTCTAGGCCCCTCCACGCTAGTTTCAGATAGCCCTGACCATCTGGAAAGAAATAGGTGGACTTTTTGCATGGCATGTTTACTGTGGAATAGCTTGTTCCTTCAGCAAACATTTTTCTGGCGAAAAATATTCCACAAAAAATTAAAGAGAATTCATTTTCATCGTTTACATGCATTTCATCATCAAAAAAAATTTTTTTAAGGAAATACTCTTCATTAAAATTGTTTTATATGTGAATGTGTTTATTTGGGAACAGAACGAAGCTGATGAGAAACAGCTGAACGAACATGTGGTTTTAAAAATGTTACATAATGACAGAGAAGGAAACAGGAACAAAAATTAAATAGGATAATGCATGTGACAGAGAAGTCTGGGTCCCCCACATACTTAGCGACAAGAACATCTATAAATCTTGACACTCATGCAGGGAGGAATTAGGGCCAGTTATCGAGGACTTTCTATGTGACAAGCACTTTGCAAAATGACCTATTTCATTTTTAAAATCTTCAGCACAGCTCTACAAGGGAAGTATTTTATCATGCTGCTTTTACAGAGGAAGTACGAGAGTTTGAAGAAGTGAAATGACTTACAAAGTGTTTCAGCTAAAACCTGGTAGTGCTGGTATTTGAACCTCGATCTGGCTGAGCCCACAACCCCATGTGCTTATCTGCTCCGTGGGTCTGGTCTCCAGGATTCCAGCTCTGTGTATCCTACACCAGGCCTCCAACCTGGCTTCAGCTTCAAAGTAGAAACATGGTCATTGGAGTGGAAGGTGATCAAGACCCTAAATTCTTCCCTCCCCAGCCCAGGCAGAGGTACCGCTGCTGCTCTGATTTATCAAGGCTCGAGGCAGTCCAGCTTGTCCAGCTTGCGAATTCTCAGGGTCTTTCGAGAGCCTTTTGTGATGTGCATCCCTATTCCTGTCCGGACTCAGCTGGCTGCTCTCTATCCATGAAAAATTTGATGTTTGACTTCCTGTTTGTGCTTGAAAAACAGGGCTGACTCTGGAGCTAAATTTATTTAAGCCAATAAATAAAATTTGAGCGGGGTGAGTTTTGGAGGGGTGGAGGTGGGATGCTGGAAAAGCCTGCAGGGAAGAAACCTCTTCTGCCTCTACAGCTGTTGGAAAGGAGACAAGAGAGTATGTTCCTGTGGTAATCAAGGAAGATAACAATGAGCATGCATTGAGTCTCTCCCAAGTGCCAGCTGCTGTTATCTGGAGTGTGGTTTGAGCATCAGGATTTTTAAAAGCAATGAGGAGAAGCCAAGAGGCATACAGAGCCAGCTGAAGGTGCTCAGAGGAAGAAAACACGATGACCGAGGGTGTTTGGGGCAGGAGGTAAAGTCAGTCTGTGAACAGGCAGTCTCTCTGACCACATGGTGGTCATGCATCTTTTTCTGCTTTCAACAACATCAGAGACCAGCGTCTGGCTGCCACTGCATAGACACTCTTAGCCTATTTCCTGGAGAGGATGCTTGTGACCGTCAGAGTCAAGCTTCATAGTTCTTTTGAGGTTTAGGCTTGTGGAGATACTTTTTGGCAGGCCAAGTAATTTTTACGGAAGAAACTGGGCTTACTGGATTGCTCAAACTTTGTTACCCAAGTGGGCAGAAGAGCTGAAATGGAACCGAAAAGCACGCACAGATCCCCATGTGTTCCTTTGTGTGTGGGAGTATGTAGGCTTGAGTGCAGGCAGGGAAGATGAACACATGAGGGACATGTGGATGAATGTGTGATGGTTGCAGGGACATCGCATGTGTGACTTTGGGAATATCTTAGGCATATGTTTATGTATGTTTGTGTGTGTTGATCCATGCGTATGCAGACCAAGAAAGTATATCTCTGTGTGTCTGTTGAGGATGTCTGTGGGTGAGTTTATGAGATGAAACTTGTGCACCTATAGGTACATGGAAACAAAAACATATGCATGTGAGAAAGTATCTAAAGTGTTTGTATTTGCGCGTATGAATTAGCCACTGCCACATAATGCTGTGTAACAAACCACCCCAAAGCTTATTGTCTTACAACAATTAGCACCAATCCTGGGGTTGGAAAACTTTTTCCATAAAGGTTTCAGATGATATAATTTTAGGCTTTGTTGACCATGTGGTGTCTATTGAAACTATTCAACTCCACCGTTGTAAAGTGGAAACAGCCATAGGCAATACATAAAGGATGGGCGTGGCTGTGTTCTCTTAAACCTTTACTTACAAAAATAGGAAGAGTTTGGGTTTGGCCCATACACTGTAGTTTTCTGATCCCTGGTCTAGTCTTATGCTTCCAGGTTTGTAGTTTGTGGTTAATCTAGATTGGACTCTTGTGGGTGGCTCTGCTTTGGGCTGTGAGTCCATCTGGGCTGCTGTACACACTGCACATGAAGTTTTGATCTGCTCTGTGTCCATCTGGGGGTCCTGACTGAAGAGGCATGCTCTATTCCTGGCAGATCATTGGAGACCAAGAGAACAACCCAAAGCTTACAAACATACTTAAACCCTCTTTGGATAATTGTCTGCTAATGTTTCATTGTCCAAAGCAATTGAGAGGCAATTGTGTGACGAAGGACATAGACATATGGTTTTAATGCAAAGAGGGTGCGAAGAATTTATTTATTTATTTATTTTTTGAGATGAAGTTTCGCTTCTGTTGCTCAGGCTGGAGTGCAATGGTGTCATCTTGGCTCACTGCAACCTCTGCCTCCCGGGTTCAAGTGATTCTCCTGCCTCAGCCTCCTGAGTAGCTGGGATTACAGGTGCCCACCACCATGCCTGGCTAATTTTGTATTTTTAGTAGAGAGAGTGTTTTGCTATGTTGGTCAGGCTGGTCTTGAACTCCTGACCTCAGTTGATCCACCACCTCAGCCTCCCAAAGAGCTGGGATTACAGGTGTGAGCCATTGCACCTAGTCAAGAATTTTCAAACAATGATGCAAAATACTGTAACATGTATAAAGGCATGTGTGAAACTGTGTGTGGTGGGGTGTATGTTAGAGAATGTTTTGTATGTGTGGTTTTTAGAGGATGCATTTGTGGCCACATGTGCAGCTGAAGTTGCTGCTGTGTATAACACACAAGCACAGCTAATAGAACTGATTGTAAAGCACTTCAGTGACTGAAGTGAGGAGGACATTTAGAAGATGCCATATACCTGAGAGACTATGTATGTGTGTGCCTCTGGGTGTATATGCATGACTATAAAGATGTCTCCGGATAGGGGGCGTGTGTCAGGGGTGCATATGGGAGCACCTGCATGCTTCTCAGGAGTGTGTGTGCATATATTGGTTTGGGGGAGAATGAGGGCAGAGAGTAGGAGTGAGAGATGAGAGATGGCACACACCCCCCTTCCCCTGGCACAGTCTCAAAAACCACTCCAATCTCACAACGTGAGTTCTTTGTAGCTAAGATTAATTTTCTTATTTAGCATTTATGTGGCACTTTGGATCTGCAAAGTGCTTTACAATCAGTTTTATTAGTTAGTTGTGCTTGTGTGTTATATATAGCAGCAACCTCAGCTGCACCCAGATACCGTCTCCAGAGATGTGAACTGAACAAGGCAAACTTTATCCTCTTCCTCAAGCTTTGCTCATTTCCTGAGATGTCGGCTTTTTTCGTGTGGGGGCAAATGTGAAAGTGGATTGGTGATGGTGATGCTTGGAGGTGCTAATGCGAACCTGCTTTCCAAGGCTTTCCCTTATCTGATGAGAAATCACTGATTGTAACCTCTAGATTACCTGCTTGAGGGGCTACTTGCAAGGCTAGTTTAAAATGACTTCCATTTCTTGTGTTAATGCACTTGTTTCTTGTATTTGTCCTGATTTAAACTCCTTGCAATGTGGCTACTGACCTGCCACATTGCAAGGGTGTGAGTTTCCCCTAAAGCAGACTATGCAACAAAGACTTAGGCACAAAGAATTCATTAGGGAGGCGATTCCAGGAAGCATAAGCCAATAAAAGGTGGGGTGTTGAGCAGTTACTGCTGTGAGCAACTGGAACTTAATTCTGCTGAGAAGCCAGGCTTCAGAAACTTTTCCTTAGAGAACTGAGCTACGCACTCCCACACCGGACTGGTTAGCGGTTGTGCCCCAGGATGTTAACTCCCCTACACATCTCAGTTGAGACTACTTCAGGCCAAGTAAGCTTCTCTGGAGTTGGAGAAAGTCCTCAGGTGAAGAGGATAACCAGACATAGTTGTTGAAGGTGGGAAGTTTCTGCATGGGGGAATTATCTGCTGCAGCTGCTGATAAATTCACACGGCCCAAAGGCAGGGTTAGGGATCAACAGTGTCTGCCATGCCCTCCAGCACCCTAGTGAAATCTTTTCTCGAGGTTGTAAATTCCATGAGTGGGTCCTTGGCTCAGTGTCCTCACCCTTTGCAGCAATTGATTGTCTGGGGACTCTGTGCCATCCTGGTTTCTCTTTCTCTCTCCAGCTGCTCCTTCTCTATTTCTCTCTTTTTTTTCTTTTCCGCGAATGTGGATATTTTCCAAATATCTCTTCATTTTTTCCTTCCCCATACTCAGGCTCACCAACATCCTATATGATGCGCCATATTGAAAGCTGTAATCATCACCCCTCTTTCCAGTGCCTAGTCCTGTATTAGCACTGCCTCATCGAAACAGTCATCAGATAATCACTTGAGCAACTCAAACTCAGCATTTCCAAATCTAACTCACCATCCTCGACCTCCTCCTCCTCAAATCAGCTGCAACCTTGCTTCCCAAGTGTGTTTCAGGGCCAGCCTCATCAGCATCACCTGGGAGCTTGTAGGTGTAGACTCACAGGCCCACCGCAGACCAACTGAATCAGGATGTGTGTTTTTAACAAGTCACTGGATGATTTGTGTGCATATTAATGTTTGATAAGCATTGGTCTACACTGTTGATTCTCTTGGTTTCTGTTAATGGCACCAGGGTTTTTCCAGTTACTCAGTCTTTCAAGCTTTGCAATCACTTGAATCCTAGGAGTAAGTATCCACTAGCTTTCTCTAGCTCAGGATTTTTGTGGGATTTGGGTCTCAGACAACAAGTAATAATAATAGTATAACTGGTATTGATATGTTTCAGTTGAATAAGTCCATGACAATACCATTGCACATACAATTTCACTTCAATAAATATTTATAGAGCTGGTCTATGGTTGGTTCCGCGCTAAGCTGTGATGATGTGCTATTGAACCAAACTCAATCTTTACCCTTGAGGACTTCACAGTTCAGAGGAAGTGGTCACAGATAGACACAGAACGAAGAAGCAAAGATGCCCTGGAAACCGAGAAACCCTAACAGCCCTGCAGGGTCAGAGGAGAGTCTGAAAGGAACTAGAAGGATGAGCAGACCCAGCTAGTGAAGGTGGGAAAAAGAAAGGGATCTGGGCAGAGGAATGGTTTGTGCACATACTGGACTGGGATTGGGGCAGGGTACATTGGAGGACTCTGCCCTGTTTGTGACTTGGGGGGAAATCACCGTACCTCTCCTGCCTCTCTTGTCTCAACTCTTAACATGCAAACAGTAGTGCCTACTCCTCAGGGTCATTGTGAAAATTCAGTCAAAATCAGTACATTTCAGAATTGTAACTACTTGGTCCTCATAAATATTGATTGAATATAAACTGTCAGCAACCGCAGCTTGTACCTTAATTATGGAAATAATAATCATGGTAGTGGATTGAATGGTGGCTTCCCCCCTCCCCCAAAAGATATGTCCCCATGTCAAATCATTTGAACCAGGGCATGCAATTTTATTTGGAAAAAGGGTATTTGCAGGTGTAATTAAAGACTTCAAAGATGAGACCATCCTGAATTACCTGAGTAGGCACTATATTCAATGTCAAGTATCCTGATAAGGAAAGGAGAGGACACAGGACAAGAGGGAGGCCACGTGAAGGTGGAGGCAGAGATTGGAGTGATTTAGCCACAAGCCAACCAAATACCTGGAGCCAGAAGCTGAAAGAGGCAGGAAAGGGTCCTCGCCTAAAGCCTTTGGAGGGAGCATGGCCCTGTTGACATGCTGATTTTGGATTTCTCCAGAACTATGAGAGAATAAATTGCAGTGATTTTAAACCATGAAATTTGTGGTAATGTATACAGCAGTGGCAAGAAACTGATACACATGGTTATGGATTTTTGCACATTCTCTACCCGTCAGGTGGGGATTCCTCCTCAATGATGTTTTGAAGTAATGCTATTATGCCCATTTTATGGATAAGGACTCCTGAGGCTCATGGAGGAGAAGCACTTCTTGCTTGCTCATTCATTCACTCAATATTGACTGACCTCTTAGCTGACCAGACACTGGGGGATAGAGTCATGGGTAAAGGTTTGCAGAAGTCTCAGGGTTTATAAGCTTAGAGGAGAAGGAATAACCATCTATACTGGGTTGAATGGTGCCTCCTCTCCCCAAACTCATTTCTACCTTGGACTTCGGAATGTGACCTTATTTGTGAAATGGGTGAGTTCTCTGATTCCCCTTACAGGATGTGTGACAGAGGTGTGGCTTGCCTGTTCAGTCACCCCGCAGCTCAAACCCCTAGGGTAATCAAGCAGGTGGGCAGGTGCAGAGGCTGTGCAAGTGCTTTGGGCTCTTGGCCCCACAGTAATGTCTAGGGGTAGGTGCTTGCAACCCCAGTGTTACAAAGCTCTTTCCAGCTTTGCCATCTGCAGACATCTGGAGTGTTAATCAGCTCAATGGACCCTCTGCCTTATCAGAAGGGCAAAGGGCCAGTGTGACAGCTTTCTATATCCCGAGCTCTTGCCCAGTGACCCAGAAGAATCGGATCACACGAGTGCTCAAAGGATGAGTGCAAGGTTTTATCGAGTGGTGGAGGTGGCTCTTAGTGAGATGGATGGGGAGCCTGAAGCGGGGATAGAGTGGGAAGGTGATCTTCACCTGGAGTCGGGCTGCCCAGCCACTGGATTCTTCTCCGACCACCCCTAGCCAAACTCCTGTTGGCATCCAGATATCTCTCCTCTTCTCTCTTTCTCCACCATGTTGTTCTGCCATCCATCTGCTTGCCTCCTTGTCTCCTTGCCTGCTGGTCTGCTCTGGAGCTTGGGGTTTGGGGTTTATATGGGGACAGGATATGGGGTATGGCAGGCCAAAAGGCAAATTTTTGGGCTTGAAAACAGGAATTCCTATTCTCATTTAGGGCCTCAGGTATCCAGGCCTCAGGGTGGGGCCTTTACCAGGGAACCACCCTCTTCTACCCAGTGTTTCCCTGTCTCCTTCCTGTTCATATCATTTGGAAATAACATGACAGATATAATCAAGTTAAGAGAGGTCATCCTGGATTAGGGTGAACCCGAATCCAGTGACTGGTATCTTTATAAGATGAGGGAAATTTGGACAGAGAGACATGGGGAGAAACCCATGTGACCATGGGCAGAGATTAGAGTGATGTATCCACAAGCCAAGGAATGCCAAGGATGCTGGCAGCTACTAGAAGCTGGAGGAGACAAGGAAAGATCCTCCCCTGGAGCCTTCAGAGGGAGCGTGGCCTTCTACACATCCTGACTTGCAACTTCTAGCCTCTAGAACTGGGAGACAAGGCATACGTGTTGTTTTAAGCCATCCAGTTTGTGGTCATTTGGTATAGGAGACCCTGGAAACTTATACGGCATTCAAGAAATATACATGATTGTACATGTGGAAAGTGCAGCTTAGGGGGCTGTGGGAACCTGGGAAGGGGAATGGAGGGATGAACAGGGAAGCTTCCTCCAGGAAGGCATGCTGGAGCTGAGATTGAGGGTCAGGTTGGAGTTAGTGTGCAAAGAGGGGAGGGAACTCTGAGCCAGAGGGAAGAACAGGTGCCAAGCCTCTGTGGATTGAGAAGGACCTCGGTGCTGGAGGAGCGGAAGGTCAGAGCGCAGAGGGCACAGGCCGGCAACAGTGGAGCTAGAGCTGCACGCCAATCGTGACACGTTCCAGGCCCGGCGCTTCGGGTCCTGGGTTCTCCTCCGGGGGCTGCTGGGTCGGTCTGTCTGTCTGTGTGTTCTTCGCTGGCTAGGTCTGCTCATCCTTTGCATTCCTTCCAGACTCCTCTGACCCCCCACACTGCCCACCACGCGGGATGTTTGAACACGAATTTGGAGGTCCTCATTTGTCCTTGAACGCGGTGGGGAGTGGAGGAGGGTGCCTGGAAGAGACACAAAAGCGCTTTGTGCGACAGCGCCCAACAGCCTCTCCGCCCGGAGCCTGCTCAGCGGTGAATGGGCCGCGGACAAAAGCGTCCCCTCCCGAGTACCTGTAATTGGAGCGTCCACGTGCGCGGGCGCCGCTGAAATGCAAGGGACAAAAGGGAGAGGAATGGCCGCAGCTTCTGGCTGCCCGTTGCCATGGTTTCCGCGGGGCTGGTGACGGGGAGGGCGGTTACCAGGCAACGGGAGAGGGAGATCAAGACAAAGAGAGCCCGGGAGAGGGAGAGGTCTGGGGCAGCTGTGAGTGCCCGTGCCGTGAGGTGGGGCAGAGACAGAGGAGGGTGCAGGAGAGACACAGAGGACAGAGGGAGGCAGAGAGGGGAGAGATGAAGGAGACAAGAGAGACAGAGAGCAGGGAGAGGCAGAGAGAGAGAAAGAAGAAAGAGAGCGCGAGAGCGCCACATTAAAAAACAGCTAACAGAGGCTCATAGAGACAGAGACATTCATTCACTTACTGTGTGCCAGGCCTGTGTGCCTCTGGAGACAGGGCTATTAGCAAGAGAGACACCCTCCCTGACCTGAGAACTCAGAGACCTAGGGAGAAAGAGCCAGAGGAAGATGCTCCCTGGCCTCCCCTGGGTGCGTGGGGCTCTCTCTCCAGGCCAGTGTCTCCCGGAAGCTGGTGACTTCAGGGCAGGGCGTGCTCAAAGCCATCGTACCCTTCCTCCTAACTTCGGGTGGTGTCCACAGGCAGCTCCGCTCCCAGGAGGCTGTTGGACAAAGTGACTTCTGGTGGAACAAGGCTCAGTCTCTCCCTGGCAGCTCTGCTGTGGTTTGCCGACTATGATGCTTGAATTTCCTGCTATTACAGTGATCGTGGACAAGTTAATCATTTAGTTATTATACAGCAACAAAATGCTGTTAAGTGTGTCGCTCAATTGCTCCTGTATGCTAGGTATGGTCAGCACTTCTACTTTACAAGAATGGAAACTAAGGTTCTGAGAGATGAACTGTCTTACCTAATGTCACACAGTTACTCAGTGGCAAAGCCACTAAGGTCTTCTGATCTCTAGCCTGATGTTCTTCCTTCTGCTTATATCCCTATCTGGGCCAAGGCTTATTTGTTTACAAGGAACAGAAGCCTACACAAATTAATTCTAGTGAAATGGGGGATTTATGAGAAGGACATTAAAGAGACTCCTGGGCCTCAAGGGCAGGAGTCGGAGCTGGTTTTCACAAGAAACTCCACTGGGCACTACAGAGAGCTCAAAAGTCATGGAGACTATTCTTTTTCTGTCTTTCTGAGACAGACTGTCTGGTGGCTCCTTTCTGCTTCAGTCTGCACACTGGCTCAGATCCAAAAAATGCCAAAGTGACCTTCAAAGAAGTCTCCTTTCTTTTCCAGTTTAAATTTTCAAGAGACAGCCTGATTGGCTCACTTAAATCAAATGTACAGTTCTGATCCAATCAATTCTGGCCAAGGGTCAGGCCCCTAGCATACACCATGAGTGGCCAATTGACTTGTGGTCAGTTCCTCAGTAGGAGTTGCCAAAACAGGTTCTGTGGATGGGACAGACACTGTGAGTTATCCATGTAAACTCACTCACTTCCATCCTGGGGATACCAAGAATAACCTTGCTTGCCTTCCAGGGCTGTTGTAAGGAGCTCACACTTATCAAAGGAGTTTGCAAAGTGTTCAGTGCCACAGAAAAGCAAGTCATTACTTAGGTGGTATCTGGATGACAAAACCATATTGTCCGTGTTCACCTCCTTTGCCAAGATCATGGCCTGAGGCCAATGGGGCAGTGTGCAAGAAAATTGTTATTGACAAAGGAGTGAAGAAAAGGAGAGTTCAGAGGATAAGTGAGCTAAAGTGTGTGCCATGATGAAATGAAAATGAAGAGGAGGATGTAATTCCTCCATTCTCTCACTTACCCATTTAATAAGCCCCATGAGCGTACAATGTGCCAGGAACTATACCAGATGATGGAGATACAATGGTGAAAAAGACATGGCCTCTGTTCTCTGGGGACTCAAAGGGGGCGAGGTACCAGGCATATAACCTGCCAGATACTATGTATTTTAAGATGTGCTTTGAAAGGGATGTAATGGGATCAGAGGAGGTGACTTAACCCAGCTAGAAGCACCAAGGAAGGTGTTGTACCGAACTCCTGTCAACAACTCCAACCAAAATGGCAGTGTGCTTTGGAGACAGTGAATGAGACCTAGGGTTTACTGGAGGGGTTACATACAGGGACATCTGATGCTCAAATGATCTCATCTTTGGCTAGTGGAAGACCATTAAGGTTGGTCCTTGAGTCCTCTAGAAATAACCCTAATATATCAACAGCTTTCTCATACTTTGGTATGATAATCCTTTCAGACTTATCTTGCACATTTTCTACTCAAAGCCAGAGTCAGCCATTTCTCTAAGGAGCTCTGACCTCTTTGAGTGGGAAAATGGTATTTGAGACCATAATCTGAGTGGTGGGAGTGCTCACTGCTCCTGGGTTAGTTATTGGCTCTAGGTATTTTAAGAGGGCAGTTAGAAAATGCATAATTTTTCAGAGAAAATACACAATCAGTTCAGACTGATATTTCTCATTCAAAATGAGGATACAGTGTTTTTCCTTTGATTGTATATCTCCTTTAAACTGAAAAGCTTGATTTTTAATGACATGAACTTAGGTACATATTGCTTCACTTTACAATACAAATATATGGTATTTTGGAATGGAAATAACCATATTATTACTAAAAATATCATTGAGAAAGATTATCAGCTAGCATTTATTCAGTTTCTGACTTTGTCCCAGTCATGGTACATAGATCATATTGCTTAATCCAAAAACAAACCAAGAGGGTGGTGAGATTATCATCCCTGTTTTACTGATGAGAAAATTGAGGTTTAAGAGGTCACAAAGTTACAAGTCAGTAAGTGATGAAAGCAGCATTTTAATCCCCAACTATCTGACTCCATTACTTTCTACTACTTTGGGTTTTATTTTTTTTCCTCTTGTCTTTTGGCATTAATAAGGTACCTGCTCTCTTACTGCACGGGCTACCTGGTTATTTAATACTCCAAAGATGCCTTGACATCCATTATTTGGTACTGCATAGAGGAGACAGAGAGAGAGAAAAAGAGGGAGAGAGAAAAGGAAGCAGTTTACTGGCTCAATGTTATTGCTAGAATAGAATGCTTCTTAAGAAACATGTTGGCTCATACTTTCAAAGTGACAGATTATTGCTTTCAGTTTTATTAGCAGATGAGTTCTGTTTAAAGGTGTTGAGTATTTCTCCTCTGCTGCCAGATTGTTTTAAGTGAGGGAAGCATATGGGAGGAATCCCAGGGCCTTGGGAAAAGATATTATCAGGCAAAAGCTTGAATCTACTGGAGAAGTTTTATAGGGGTCACTGGCTCCCCACCTTTGGGTGTTTGCTCAAGCCTTTTTCCCAAAATGAAATATCTTTTCTTTTTAACTCTGCTTATGCAAATAATAGTCAACTTTAGAGACCTAGATTCTTTTTGAACCTTTCCTTGATTTTCCCAGCCTGTAATACTGTTCTCCTCTCTAAACTGCTTGTACTGGGTTGAATAGTATTCCCCCAAATTCACATCCTCCTGGAAACCTAAGAATGTGACCTTATTTGAAAATAGGGTCTTTGGAGATGTCATTAGTTAAAAGGAAGTCATACTGGATAAGGGTGTGTCCTAAATTCAATTATTGGTCTCCTAAGAAGAGGGTGCAAAGATACACAGAAAGAAGACAGCCATTTGAAGACAGAGGTGGAGACTGGAATGACGTAGCCACAAGCCCAGGAATGCTAGGGTTTGTCAGTAGCCACAAGAAGCTAGAAAAAAGCAAGCCAAGATTCTTCCCTAGGGCCTCTGAGGGAACATGGTCCTGCTGCCATCCTGATTTCAAATGTCTAGGCTCCAGAACTGAGAGATAATACATTTCTCTTGTTTCAAGGCAGCAGTTTGTGGTAATTGGTTACAGCAGTCCTCGGAGACTAATACGGCACCTAATTCAGCACTGGGGGAGGAGGGCAAGAATGGATAGTCTGGGGTAAATCTTAAAGGATAATTAGGGTCCTCCTGGACCCTAGTGGACAGTGAGAGGGAACAGGGAAAGGACACTCCAGGAAGCAGGAGCTAAGTCCAGGAGCAGAGAAACTGAATATTGTCCAGGAGAAGAGAAATAGATCAGGGTAGGTAGGCACCTGCATGCAGGGGCAGCTTTTCTAGAATGATGCAGGACAAGTGTGAGATGAAGCTGGGAAGGTAGGTGAGGCCAGATTGCTCAGGGTCCCAGAGGCCACATGAGGAACTTTGAGGCTTCATGCAGACACCAGGGAACCCTTTGAGGCATATGAGCCAGAAAGAGACACAGCAGTCATCCTGAATGTGTCTGGAGGTTGCAGAGGGTGAGCTCAGTGCATGACTGATTTCTTCTCCATATTGACATTCAGTCTGGCACCTGCAGAAGACATGAAATTTCCTCCTTGGGTGGGAGCCCTGCCTCTGGGTCACCCCTAAGTCAAACCTCCCATGGAGGTGGTGTTCATGGAGATGAGTGTTCCTCCAGCTCCTATCTTGACTCTATCAGACACTGCCTGGAAGTCCATCCAGCTGGCAGCCACCGACCTCTATTTGGTCATTTCAGAAGGTTCTCTTTTAATCTATCTAGCCAAGAAAGCTGAGGAGGGGCCTCCCTCTCGCCTCTGCCAGTCCCCAGTCTAGATCCCACTGCTCTCTCTGGAGCACAGGGAGATCCACGCTGTCTCCAAGGAGACCAAGGAATTCTTTTATTACTATTATTATTTTTAAAACTCCCTAGGCTTGCGTTAATTGGCAGTTTCATGACCTCCAGGATGCACCTGGCAAGATCCTAGGATTCCTTCTGGGAGGTTGGGGCAGGGAAGCGAAGGGGATGGAGAGCTGCCTGGCTACTGGTTTAGCTTTCTGTCCATCAGGTTTAGCCCTAACTTTGCCCCCTCCCCCAACATTTCTCTCTAATTCTTGAGTACCTATCCTCCCCACCATCCCCTCACCAGCACACCTACTTAGATATTGGTCAAAGAGATGAGAGGACCTGCGATTTCATGGCAGGTGGAGGATGTCTGTCAACCCTATAGCTTGACAGAATACATCCCAGAGGTTATGTGAAGAGGGTCTAGAGTCATTCCCCACATTGCCACTTTCTAGCTGTGTGACCTTGGCCAAGTAGAACCTCTATGTGCCTCAGTTTCCAGCTCTGTCAAATGAAGATAAATACCTACCACCTGGGACTCTGGAGAAAATTATAGAAGAGAATGCTTATAGAAGGCTTAGCCTGGTGCCTTGAATATCTTAAATAAAATAAATGTGAATTAGCCTTAATAAGTGTGGCTGCTTTTATTTCTGGGAATAAAGGATGGTTGAATGAAAAAAGCACTAAGAGACAAGTAGACCTAGGCTTGCATTCCCACTTTGCTGCTTATGTGCTTGGTATCCTAGACTTAGCTAATTTAACTCTGTGAGCCTCCATCTCTTCATCTTTAAAATGGAAGCAATAATCCCTAACTCTCAAAGTTGTGTAGGTGAAGATGAGAGAATATTTATAAACTGCTTGACACTTAGCAGGGGCTCCAAAACTGCTTGATTCTACCACTTACTGTGACTTTGTGCAAATGACATTCACTCTCCTGCCTTAATTTCCCCATCAGGAAAATGATGACAATAATAGTACCTACCTCATAAGTTTGCTGTGAGAATTAAAAAATGTAAATGCCCATCAATGGTAGACTGGATAAAGAAAATGTGGCACATACACACCATGAATACTATGCAGTCATAAAAAAGGATGAGTTCATGTCTTTTGCAGGGACATGGATAAAGCTGGAAATGATTATTCTCAGCAAACCGACACAAGAACAGAAAACCAAACACCACATGTTCTCACTCATAAGTGGGTGTTAAACAATGAGAACACATGGACACAGGGAGGGGAACATCACACACCAGGGCCTGTTGGGGGGTGGAGGGGGTAGAAGAGGGATAGCAGGGAGTTGGGGGGATTGGGGAGGGATAGCATTAGGAGAAATACCTAATATAGATGACGGGGGGTTGGAGGCAGCAAACTGCCATGTCCTATGTATACCTATATAACAAACCTGCACGATCTTCACATGTACCCCAGAACTTAAAGTACAATAAAAAAGAAAATAAAAAATGTACTGTAAGCAAAGCTCTTAAAATGTGCTGGCATTGTTAGATATTATAATTATTATAGTACTAAAAGTTGATAACCAATATTTATTAAGTACTTAATTTATTAAGTACTTACTATGTTCCAGGCACTGTGCATTGCAGCCCTATGACTTAGGAGCTCTTATCAGCCCCACTTTACAGAAGACTAAGTTGAGGCTTAGAGAGTAAGATATCTTGCCCAAGGTCACCCTGCCTGTAAGTGACAGAGTTACTATCATTATCAATGAATACAGTGGTGTGGATATGTGGGAACAGTGACCAGAACCCAGCACAATAGCCATCTTTGTGTTTCCGGTTCAAAAGGCCCCTAGGGAGAACTGGACTTCGGGTGCAGCCGAGCCAGGGTGATGGATGAACAGTGACAGTTCCTGCTGAAGAGTAAACACAGAGAAATATAGGTCAGTTCTGACAGCCAAGCCCCCATCCGCTTGTTTTACCCCAAAGTCAATCTTGTCAACTTGATCTTCTGCCCTGAACTTCAGCTGTCCTCCGGATGTTCTTGTGTTTCATGAATTATGCAGACTTGACAAAACGTGTGCTGCAAAGATTAAAAACTCTGTTCTTTTTGTTGGAAGACCTTTCTTTCCTCCACTGGATGTTTTTTCTTCCTCTTGCTCTCATAGCATAGATTTTAGCCACCCTGCAGAGCACCTTCTCTCTTCTTTCTCTTAACAACTCAATTTGTGAATCCATTGCTCGGTGCTAGTCTCACTGCAGATTCTTTCTCATTAATGAAATCTACTTTACAGAACCCCAAAAGGTGTCCTGGATTAGCTTCTGGGAATTTCCCTGAACAAATTTAGTGGATTAGGACTCCCACAGAAAAGCCCTGAATTGTAGCATGTACTCATATCCATGGTATAAAGACCACCATGGTCAGTTTCAAGCTACCGTATGAAGTCACTAAATATGAACTTGGGAAGAGATATCCACAGTCAGCTCTCATGAGCTGGTAGGAGCTGGCTTCAGCACATGACTGGGTTCAATTCTTATATGCGATGGAGGCAATTATTATTATTGGTTCACGTATGGGTCCTGACCATGCCACTTATTAGCTGTGGGAATCTGGGCAATTTACTTAACCTCTTGGAGCCCCGGTTTCATCATCTGTGTAGCAGTCAGGATAGTCTGGGTGTTGCTATAGTAACAGATAACCCCAAATCTCAGAGTCTTTACATAACAAAACTTTATTTCTCATTCAGGTAGTGTGACAAAGGCAGGGGGGTGTCTTTGCTCATCAAAGCTTTTCAGGTAAGTGGGCTAATGGAGGCTTCTTGTTGATGTGTTTTCACAATCATTTTCATAGCAGGGAAAAGGGGATATGCTGAATTGCATGCTCTCTTTTAAAGCTTTTACCTGAAAGTGGCATATATCACTTGTACTTACATTTTATTAGCTGAAACAAGCAAATGGCAATTCCTAAATTCAAGAGGGTAAAGTACAGTAATCCTAACATGTGCCTGGAAAGAGAACCGGAATTTCTCGAGAAGCAGCCTTGATGATTGCCCTAAGCTCTTAGGTATCATTTTCTCTGGTGGCTTTTAATTTTTTTCATTAACCAGCCATGGTTGGAACTGAGCAGAGAATGTGGATGGGCATTACGTCTCTAGTTAATCCCCGTTTTTCCGCAGAGACCCTGGAGACGACCATTTAGAATGCTAGGACCTCAAATAACATGATTGAAAACCTACAAATCTTGTTCCACTCTCATTTTTTAGATAAGAACTTTGAGAGGGATGTGGAACCTAGCTCAAGTCACATGGTAGATGAAGGTCAGAAGCCTTCATCTGACCTTGGTTAAGACCAAGACCTAACTCCCAGCCAGTGCTCCTTCCCCTTAGTGACATTCCATCACCCCAAACATCATCCTTGTTCATGAGGATCACTGGTACAGCAGGTGGAGCTGGAAAGGTACACACTTAGTTATGTAACAATGAAGGGGTTTAAGCCAGAGGAAGATGTTGGTCATATGTGGATAGGACATGTCCCCAAGAGTCTTTGAAAGGAGAGTCCCCACCAAGCACAAGCTGGAGGCATCAAGAGGAGGGAAGCATCAGGGAGGAGTAGAATAGCTCTGGGACCACAGCGGGGGGTGAGGAATCATTCAGAGCTGGATTTTGGAGGTGGATGGCACATCAGTCAGGACTTTATGTTACAAGTGACGTAAAAGTCAATTCGCACTTACTTAAACAATCAGGAGAATTTATGGCCTAGGGTAATTGAAAAGTCCAGAGATGCATCAAGATGCAGGCTGGCTTTATTGCAGCAGCACAATGGATGTCACCAAGAATTCAGGTACTTTGTGACTTCCCAGGCTCCAGGATCTCTCTGTGTAGCTGTAGAATGGTTGTCAGAGTCCTTTTCACCGTGTTGTCTGAGGGGTGAGAGACAGTTCCTTCTGGTAGCACTTGTGGAAAAGAGAGAAAGCTTTTCCTTCCTAAGAACCTCTGCAAACATGTTCCGATAACTCATGGATCTTGAGACTGGCTACATATATTTATCCCTAAACCAATTGTGTGCCCAGGAGGTGGGCTATACTGATGGGCTCAAGCCAGTCAACCCAAATCATGTGGCTGAGAAGAGGGTCTTGCTGGCTTCAGAAAGGATGGTCAGGGTACTGTTAGGAAAGGAAACATGGATGCTGGGAGGCCCCAAACATAAGATTATCCATTGCCGCTGGGTGGACAGAGGAAAGAGAAGATGGGGTTTGAGGTGGCAGTAAAGCAGCTTACTCAATAAGAGTGAGCCTGTCCATCAGAGCTTCCACTGGGCCTGGTGAGTCCTGGACCCTCCTCTCTATATTATGCCACTGTTTCCCTGTCTAAAATATTGTATGGCCCCTGACTGCCTTTCAACAAATCTAGATTTTCCATTCGGGGTGCAAGACCCTTGGAAAAGTAATCCTGGGGTGTATTAACAATGCCTTTTATTTTCTGTATTTTGATGCTTTGACTTCTGGGGCCTCGCTGACCCTTGAGGGACTGCCCCTCCCAGGGTTAGCCAATTACTAGAGGTAGGAAACAACTAGGATACTGAGCGTGCTTTTAATCTGCAAACCAACCACCAGAAACCACACTCCAACCACCTCCTTTATCAGGCCCTCATACTTTGGGGTCACTGCTATAATTACCCAGGGCCTGGTACCACACAACTAGGGATGGCCCCTATACCCCAGAGACTGCTGAAATTATTCCAATTAGCCAATAATAAGCCTGCTTGCCCTGCTTTGCTTGTTCCTGCCTGTGGATACCACAACAAAGTCTCTGGCCCACAACTTCCGCTCTCTCCCTCTACCTCCTGACCAACTTTAATTCTTCTCTGTGTACCCCCCTCTGCCCAACGGCAGGCATCCTCCTCTTGGGAACTTTAAGTAGCAAACTGTGTTTCCAATGTCAGTCATCTTTTGATATATTGGCCTCACACACCTCAAATTTTCTATTTGTGCACTATATATATGTATTTGTTTTATTATACTTTAAGTTCTGGGGTACACGTGCAGATTGTGCAGGATTGTTACAAGATAAACACTTGCCATGGTGGTGGTTTGCTACATCCATTGCCCCGTCATCAACATTGGGTATTTATCCTAATGCTATCCTTCCCCAATACCGCCACCCCTCACTACTCCTTCCCTAGCCCCCCAACCCCCAGACCCCAGTGTGTGATACTCCCCTCCCTGTGTCCATATGTTCTCATTGTTCAACACCCACTTATGAGTGAGAACATAGTGTTCAGTTTTCTGTTCTTGTGTCAGTTTGCTGAGAATGATGGTTTCCAGTTTCATCCATGTCCCTGCAAAGGACATGAATTCATCCTTTTTTATGGCTGCATAGTATTCCATGGCATACACTATATTTTTTAAGTGAGGATATGAAGATGGCTGGTTTTAACCCCTGCATCTCTTATCTTTAGCTCTGGAATCTTCCGTAAATGATACAGATTCTCTGCTCTAGATTTATCTTCTCTATCACCTATAGCAGTTGTCTCTGCAGAATGAGGTTAAAGAAAGCAGCAGTTGCCTCCATTTGAGTGGAGGACCAAGCTTCATAGACAGGTGAGCCCAATTTCCCTTTCCACTCCACTGCACTCTATCTCTCTCAATATCACCACATTCAGCAGCTGGAGCACATCTCACCTGAAGCATTTACCTTATTTACCTTCTAATGCACCCTCCCCATAGGCCCCAGAGCTTTGGCAAAGCTTCTTAACACTTGGTTGATGTGGCTGCTACATTCTGGAGTTTAGGAGGATATTCCTGCAGTTGTTGCCAAGTGAGAGAATAAAGAGGCAGGTGAGGACCAGGAAGATGATCTGTATTCATCAGAGTCCCAGCAGGAAACAGATGGCACACTAAAAAGAGACTAGAAGAGTTTGCCGATCTATTTACAGGGGCAGGGACAGGGGCAGGCTCAAGGAGATGACCAAGGAATGGTAAAGCACCAAGGGGCTGGCATCAGAGGGGAGATGCTAACACACCAGATCTGAAGGGGCCAGGAAAAGAATCATGTTTCTGGAACCCTCCACATGACCTGTGGTTGTGCAGGGGAGCTCACCTGACAGGAGCCAAGGCCATAGGTAGACAAACAACCATTGCAAAAACTATAGCCTGGCAGGGAGGGAGCAGCGGGAAGAAACAGCTTCCCCCTCCTTCCCCACCTATTCTCTTGCTGCTGTGTCTCATTGCTCTAACCCAACTGAAAGCCAGAGGACAAGGCTGCACCTTCATGTAGTTCATAGAAATCAGCCTCCTAGGGAGAGGGCAGGGAAGAGAGGAACAGATGGTAGTTCTGACAAAGCAGATAACCAGCATAAGGTCTATGTTCCATACTGGTGACCCAGAACACAGCTGAAGAAAGCCTTGGCCAGAGAAGTCAAGGAAGCAAGGAAGTTGAGGGGGCGGCATGTGTGAAATCCTCTACTTAGCCAACTGCTTCTTCTTTGGCCACTCTGGGATAGCTAACAAAATAAAACATGGTGGTATATTACAGTGGAAGTCATGACTGGCATCAAGCAAAGAGTACAGGACTTGGAGTTACAGGACATAATTCATGCTAAAGTGTCAATGGCTGACAATGCCATTGCTTCACTAAGGAGACACCCGAAGCCTAGAACAGTGAGACATACTGTCCAGAAGGAAATGGGCCAGGGTATGAAGGATGAAGACAGGGTCTACTGAAAGATAGTTAGGATAAGAGACTGAGAGGAAAAAAGATTCAGAGACAATCTCTTTCCATTTTTCAGTTTGCTCAGAATGCATTTCCACTAGAATTAGCCTCAACAATCCAAGGATGTCACACTTTCATTATCCTGCCTTTAGAGCCATTTTCATATTTCCATATGGGGAACAAGAGTAGAGATGAGAAGTTACCATGGCCAAGCCAGGAGGAGATTGACTGGGTACCAAGATATAGCACCAGAAATTACGTGTTGGGTTAAACAAAAGGATTTGTTGGCAGTAAATTGACAGCCCTTGTCTCTCTTGCGTAAGCTTGTGCTAGTCTTAAAGGGATGAGCTGGGAAGAAGTGAGGTATTTCTGTCTTTATCTCAATTAGATATTGGAAGTGCAATTCAGAGAACTTCAACTTCAAGATTCAAGTCTAAGAGATGAATGATGGCCTCCAAGATGGCCCCCTGTAATTCTTACCACATGGCATTTATGAGTTTTTGTAGTTTCCTCCTCATTTGAATGAGGGCTACACCATTGGACCAGTAGAACATGTGTGACTTCCAAGGATAGGTCATAAGAAAGATTGCAGCTTCTTTCATGGTCTATGGAATTGCTTGCTCTGGCGAAAGCCAGCCGCCATGCTGTGCTGATGCTCAAGCAGGCCTGTGGAGAGATCCATATACAGAGGAACCAAGGCCTCCTGCCAGCAGTCGGCATCAGCTTGGCCATGATATGGGTGGACAACCTTGAGAGCAGATCCTCCAGTTCTTGTCAAGCTTCAGATGACTGCAGCCCTGGCCAACATCAACTACGTGAGAGACCACAAAGCAGAATCAAATTTTTGACCCACAGAAAGAGTGAGAGGTAATAAATGATTATCATTGCTTTAAACCACTAAGTTTGGGGTGGTGCAATAGATCACTAATACAAATGGAAATTATTATAAAAATGTATTCTTCCACAGTTTATAAACTTTCCCGATCCATTTACTCACTTCCTCAACATTGAATCACTTAATAAATATTTACTGAGCACCTGCTATGTGCCCAGGAAAGGGAATATAGCTGTGAACTAAATAGACTACAATTTCTGTTCTTATTGAGCATATAGGCTCATGTCTCTTGACTAAAGGAACCATAGTGTCATTATTAGGTGCATGGGCTCTGGGGAGAGCCTACCATCAAGTCTTTGCTTGGTTACTTCTTACCCATATAGCCCTGGACAAGGTGCTTCTTCTCAGTTAACCTCATTTTCCTTATCTGTAAAATGGGATTAAGAATAGTAGCTACTCCATAGGAGCATTATACGAAATAACTGAGATGATAAAGTTTTTTCCAGTGCTAGGCACCTAGTAAGTGCTCTGTAAATGGTACCTGCTGTTATGAGTAATCTTACAGCATCTCAGGAAAGTATGTGAGTGTTCTTGGTCCCATTTTACAGATGATGACTCAGCCTCAAAGAGGCCAAATGACTTTGCGCAAGGTCACATAGATGTAGGGCTTGATTCCTGTCTTCAGACTCTACAACCCAGTGCTCATCTGAAGTTCCACAAGAGACAGTTCCTCTGGGAGAGACCGTGAGTTGGGCCCCACTTCAGTTGTAGGCTGCATCCTTAGCTGTCTGGGTATTGCCTTTGATGTTTTTCTCATGATTAGGCTGGGGTAATGGGTTTTTGGGAAGAAGAGCACAGAGCTTAGGTGCCACTTTCTTGTGTCATATGAAGGGTACATGCTATCAAAATGATTTATTGCTGTTGGTATTGAACTTCATCACCCGACTGAGGTACTGCTTGTCAGGCTCCTCAACAGTAAAGTTACTCTTGCCCCACCCTTTGCATACTGTATTTTCTGGGAAGGGAGTCACTATGTGTAGCCTACACTTAGAGACGAGATTTGTGCTCCCCTTCTTGACAACAAAGAATCTACATAAATGATCAGTTTTAACGTGATTTTTGGGTGGTGGAATTTCCCCATTTCCCCATCCTTTTTGAAGATAAGAAGGGGGCAGCTAGACCCATACAGTGGAAGACAGGATCTAGTACCAGAAGACTTGAGCCCTGAGTAGCCCCAGTTGGTCTGGAAAAATGTGTCCTAGAGGTGAGGAATTCAAAGTGTCTCATTCAGGACGGATCAGAATTAATTAGTGAGTCGACTGGGCTGATTCATGTTCACAATTAATTATGCCAGAAGTTGACAATTACTCCTGGCAACAGGATAATGGGGAGGCCTAGGAGACTGAGCAAAGCTCCAAGAAGGCATCTTATCTGCTGGGAGAGAACACCTCCCCCAGCCTCAAAATCCAACCCTCCAGTGGAGTGATAGGCAAAGCCTGAGACTTGTAGTTTACAAAATAAGAAATATGAATAGCCTGCACTTATATGAAATGCAAATAAAACACACATCCATTTTTGCTTACCAAAATGGCAAAGGACAAAAAATATATAATACCTAGTACTGGTGTGGGTGTGAGAAAGTGGATATTCTCATATATTATTGACAAGAGAGCAATTAATAATATAGAAGAATTAAAGATATTCACACTCTGGATTATATACTCAACTGTTATGAATTTATCCTAGATTATCATAAATATGGGCAGAGATAAAGCTATAAGGATATTCATTATTCTCTTATTTATCATAATGAAAAATCAGAATTAACCTGAATGTTTAGTGGCAAGTGATTGGCTAAATACATTTTCTTTTGTCCGTGTGGTAGAGTTTCATGAAGTTGCAAAAATGGTCCTATGGAAGAGTGTTTCTCAAACTGTGCTGGGGAGATGTACATGGTCAGTGCCTCACCCATTTCTCCTCCCTTACTATTTCGGTGTATGCTTAGCAGGCTTCCAACTGCCAGCACCTGACTTCTTTGCCTGAAGGCTTTCTTTGGCCACTGAACTTCTGTTTGCCTTCCCTGATGAAATAACATCCCTTTCTCCAATATCGTTCAACCAATGACTGGCAGGAGCTGATCTATAACAGTGCTTCTCAACTGAAGGTGAAACTTTGCCAATGCCTGAAGATGTTTTTTGCTGTCATGACTGTGGAGAGTTGGGGATGCTGCTAAACATCCTGTAATGCATAGGACAGCCAGCCCTGTAACTAAGAATTATATAGCCCTAAACATCAATAATGCTGAGGGTGAGAAACTCTTGTCTATAAATATTCCAGTTCAGTTCCCTGCAAATGGGATAATCCTGAGGTGTGCATTTTACCCTAATTCCCACTGGAATTAATCTCTAGTTGCCCACAGTGGTAGCTGGCTTGACAGTGCACCTTCCCTCCCTCACCTACTGCTGTTTCTTGCACCTCTCAAATAAACTACTTGATCTTACATCCTTGCCTCGGGGTCTATTTTTAGGAGAACTCAGACTTAGCCTGTGGGACCACAAACTTGCCAGAGGATTTGATGATACCTTCCTTGGTCAACAAAGTGTGGGAGCGACTACATACTCTAGCACCTTTTTTCTGTTTTCTGAAATTCACAGTGCACATTGCATGTTCCTAGGAGTCCCACAACAGAAGTAATCAAACCTCTTTTTCCTTTTATTTTTTTTTTCCTCTCTCCCTTTTTTTTCCTTTCTTGGAAACTTTTGGGGAATATATCAACACTAGCTATTGAGATCTCATGGAATTAGTGGTCATGTATTAAATTCTCCTCTATACCAGCAGTTTCTTAGAAACTGCTGGTATAGAGGAGAATTTAGTAACATGAAAAGTTGTTTATGCCTTTTCCTCCATTCTTGTCTAGTTCCCTGAGACATTTTCATCTTGGTGTCTGCACGCCTAGCAGAGCCCTATTCAGAGCTGGACTGCCATGTGGTTGATGAATAAATGGATGAATGAATGCGTGAAAGAGTGATGGGCTGCAGTCCTTCTGCCTTCCTCCTCCACCTAGGCCCTCTCAGTTCCACATCTTGCTCAGTGAAATGACAGGCAGCGTAGTAAAGTGGTTGGGCTCTTAGACTCCACAGCCAGGCTGTCTGGTCATGCATCCTCACTCTGCTTTCAGCTGAGTGACTCTGTGCAAGTTATCTAACCTCTCTATGTCTCAATTTTCTCATCTATAAAATGAAGACAGCAATAACTTTTACCTCCTAAGGTTGTTGTGAGGCTTAAATGAAATAGTATCTATAGATGTGTTTAATAAGCACTGTATAAGCACTGCTTAGTAAGCACTATGTAAGTGTTGAATAAATAATTTATTCACCTCTGTGTGCCAGGCATTGTCACCAACATTATCTCATTGAAGTAAACAAAATGTGGAATATGCAAGGATGCGCTCTGATATCAAACTGCCTTGGTTTAAAGCCTAGCTCTCATAACATACCAGCTATGTGACCTTAGGCAAGTCACTGAATTTGGCCTCAGTTTTCTCATCTGTAAAATGGGGGATAATGGGTTCTTCGAGTGTCAGGGTAGTAATGAGAATTAACTGGATTAATATGCATAGTCAAGTGCTGTTAGTTATAAGCTTTTATTTTTATTTAACCCATAACAATCCTATGAAGTAGGTATTATTATCCCCATTTTGCAGAATGGGAAACTGAGGCACAAAGGAATGATGTCACTTGTCCAGGTCACACAATTGGGAGGTGGCAGCATCAGGATTGGAGTTTACACCTGTCTGACTCCAATAAAACTCCACTTTTGAGGGATCTGTCCTTTTTTGAGAGGGAGCCACCAGGCCCCCCAACCCCACATGCATATGGGGACTCAGAGGGATATCATTGACTGAGTCTAGGCGATTCTTCTGCAGACCAAGGTCTACGGTAACTTAACAAAAGCAAAAAGACAAACACGTTTATTGCAATGTAATTGCTGCCTTGCTTAAAGTAAACATCTCAACACAGAAGACCTTTTCGGTTCTGTAGCTGCAGGCAAGTTCGTCTTTTGGATCACTTAAATTGTTGACAGCCTGTATAGGAGGCTACACACAAATCAACAGCCAAGATGCCTTTAGGTGCAGATGTGTGCATGTGATGTGTGCTCCAGTGGGGCTGTGCAAGGGCGGAATGGACTAGAGTCAGCTTCAAATATTTTGATGTGACCCTCAGTAAGAAATACATTTTACATCACAACTAGTACATCTTCTCTCTCTCTGTCGCTCTCTGTCTCTGTCTCTGTCTCTCTCTCTCTCTCTCACACACACACACACACACACACACACACACACACGTATACATATGCATTGGGTTATTTTTTCATTTTTAAAAAATGCTGGTTCAACCCACTAAATTAATTTCATGACACTGTGGCACCATGTTGCCGCCCACAGTTTGGAAAAGCTTAGATTAGACCGTGGTTGCCCAAACCATAGTCTAATCTAAGCTTTTCCAAACTGTGGGCTGCAACATGGTGCCACACTTTGGAAAACTGGGGGAGCTGGGACACTCAGATATTACAGAGAAGATGGGAAGATGCCCTTGAAGTGTTGCCACAGGATTAAGGGCAAGTCTGTCAACTGGAGTGAGATAGACCCTTGCACTAGATGTTCGTAAAGTCCCACTGCCCCTCAGAAGCCCCTGCGTTCTTGCTGACCACCTCTCCCACCATCCTCCTTCTTGCTAACTTCATCAGGCTTCATTGACCCCTTTGCTCGCTCTTCCTATAACACATCAGTCATGTCCACATCCCAAAGCCTTTGCATCCAGCTGCTCCTAATGCTCTGAACCCTCTGCCTCCCAGGTCTTGCTTTCTTGATGTCTGTCTCTGCAAAGATATCAGCTTATCATCAAAACTTTCCTGTGCTCCTGCAAAATGGCAGCTATCACTTTTATATATTTGTCTTGCTTTATTGTTCTTTTTAAGTTATCACCACTTAATATATATTTAGTCATCGTCTAGCTCTCTCCACTCAAAAGTAAGTTGTATAAAGGCAAAAAATGTGTTTCTTTTCTTGCTGTCTCTCAGGGTTTAAAGTGGTGCCTGGTGCATAGCAGGCACTTAGTAAGCTTTTGTCAGATGGCCCAGTGCCCACCACATCATAAACAATTTGTAAATATTAGTGGTCATTTTATTTCTAGGGTCATTTTTTGGCATATATCTCCTAGGAAATCTTTTTAAAAAACTCCATTGAGAAATAATTCAAATGCCATACAATTCACCCAGTTAAAGTATGCAATTCAGTGTTTTTTAGTATATTCAGAGATATGTGAAAACATCTTATAAAACATTATAATTGCCGAAAGAAACCTTGTACTCTAAAAATTTTTTAAATCAACAATTAAAAATTGTATTTATCATGTACAACATATTGTTTTGAAATACATACATTTTGTAGAATGGCTAAATTAAGCTCATTAACGTGTATTACCTCACATACTTACCTATTTTTGTGGTGAAGACATTTATAATCTAATCTCTTACCAATTTTCAAGAATACAGTGCATTCTTAGTAACTGTAGTCACTATGTTGTACAATAGATCTCTTGAGCTTATTCTTCCTAACTGAAATTGTGTACCCTTTGACCAGCATCTCTCGGCCCAAGCCCAGTCCCTGGGAACCACCATTCTCCTGTCTACTATGAGTTCATCTTTTTTTGAATTCCATATATCTGTGAGACTATGTATTGATATTTGTCTTTCTATGCCTGGCTTATTTCACTTAACATAATGTCCTCCAGTTTTATCAATGCTGTCACAAATGAGAGGATTTTTTTTTTAAAAGACCAAATAGTATTCCAATGTGTATGCATAACGTTTGTACCACGTTTTCTTTTTCTATTATTTTATTTTAAGTGCTGGGATCCATGTGCAGAATGTGCAGGTTATATAGTTATACCTGTGCTATGGTGGTTTGCTGCACTTATCAACCCGTCATCTAGGTTTTAAGCACCGAATACATTAGGTATTTTTCGTAATGCTCTCCCTCCCCCACATACTAAACAAGACGACTGCAGGTGCAGATAAGAGCTACAGGAATAAACCAAGCTGATGGAAGAGGGAAGCAGAAGGACCACATACTGTGGGGCGATCAGAGGAAGTATCATTTGAACTGAGATCTCAATAAAGAGGAGTTCATATTTTAAAAATCTGGTGGTAGAATGTTTCAGGCAAACCCAAGAGCAAACACAAAGGCTTAGAAGTAGTAACAAGCTCAGCAATTTTGAGGAACACTTACGAAACGAAAATCCAAGTGTCATGTCACTGCTCTTATTAAAGCTCCTCCAAGGCACATTACCCTGAAGATAAAATTTCAGTGGCATCAGGCTTCTCACGATCTGGTTCTCACCCTTCTCTACAACCACACCTGTGACCACTCAATCGTGAAATTCTGTACTCAATGTTTTTTGAGCTTAAACTTGAATTAGAGCCACCTGGAGGGCTTGTCAAAACACAGATTGCTGGGTTCCACCTCCTTTAGTTTCTTTTGCTGTGAAGGAGTTCTTAAGTCAGTAAGGCTATGGTAGTGCCTGGGAATTTGCATTTTTTTTTTTTTTTTGAGATGGAGTCTCGCTCTGTCACCAGGCTGGAGTACAGTGGGACCATCTTGGCTCACTGCAACCTCTGTCTCCCGGGTTCAAGCAATCCTCCTGCCTCAGCCTCCCCAGTAGCTGGGACTACAAGTGTGCACCATCACACTTAGCTAATGTTTGTATTTTTAGTAGACATGGGGCTTCACCATGTTGGACAGGATGGTCTTGATCTCTTGACCTCACGATCCGCCCACCTCGGCCTCCCAGAGTGCTGGAATTACAGACGTGAGATGCTGATGCTGCTAGCCCCGACTCCACTCCAGGAAATACAGCTTTACTGCAAGCAAAGTGAGTTCTGTCTTACCTCTGGGTCTTTGTACATGGAGAGCTCTCTCCCTGAGGTGCCTCCACTCTTTCCCTGCCTCCTTGACTTGGATCACTCATACTTTGGGTATTAATCTTCCCTGATTGCACTAACACAGAGAAGGATTCTTTTTTCATGCACGTCCTCAGCCCTCTAAGTTTAGCCCTTAATATCACAGATTACTCTACCCACACCCTGGATTGGAGGCAGAGATCTTTTCCTACTGCTTTGTTGAAACCTCAACACGTGGTACAATGCCTGGCACTTAGTCTGTGCCCAATACATTTTGTCAATGTGATATGATAATTAGAAAGGGCTCATGATTTGAGTTACTTTTTTAGCAGTCAGCCACGCTCTCTCTGTGGTTTGGGGCCAGAGCCATGTTAAGTGGTCCACTTAATATTAACTCTGGCCTCATTAACTCATGTGGAAACCCACCTATCTATCTTTCTAGGTCAACGCCATGTTCCTTTCTTATTTATAAGTTTCTGCAACCAGGGAGTCTAGCCATTGTTTCTGAATTTCCCAACCTCCTCATCTCCCAGGAGACCTCATCCAGCCCCAGAATCACCTGGTCTTGCTGCCCTCTGGTCACTGTCACAATCTTCATGTTTCTCGGGCATAGGTTTTTTTTTTTTTTTAATTATACTTTAAGTTCTGAGATACATGTGCAGAACGTGCAGTTTGTTACATAGGTATACACGTGCCATGGTGGTTTGCTGCACCCATCAACCCATCATCTACATTAGGTATTTCTCCTAATGCTGTCCCTCCCCTTGTCTCCCACTGCCCAACAAGCCCCGGTGTGTGATGTTCCCCATCCTGTGTCCATGTATTCTCATTGTTCAACTCTCACTTATAAGTGAGAACATGCAGTGTTTGGTTTGCTGTTCTTGTGTCAGTTTGCTGAGAATGATGGTTTCCAGTTTCATCTATGACCTTGCAAAGGACATGAACTCATCCTTTTTTATGGCTACATAGTATTCCATGGTGTATATGTGCCATATTTTCTTCATCTAGTCTATCATTGATGGGCATTTGGGTTGGTTCCAAGTCTTTGCTATTGTGAACAGTGCTGCAGTAAACATACACATGCATATGTCTTTATAGTAGAATGATTTATAATCCTTTGGGTATATACCCAGTAATGGGATTGCTGGGTCAAATGGTATTTCTCCTTCTATTTCCTTGAGGAATCGCCACACTGTCTTCCACAATTGATAAACTAATTTTCACTCCCACCAACAGTGTAAAAGCGTTCCTGTTTCTCCATACCTTCTCCAGCATCTGTCGTCTCCAGATTTTTTAATGATTGCCATTCTGACTGGTGTGAGGTGGTATCTCAATGTGGTTTTGATTTGCGTTTCTCTAATGACCAGTGCTGATGAGCTTTTTTTCATGTTCGTTGACCTCATAAACGTCTTCTTTTGAGAAGTGTCTGTTCATATCCTTCACCCACTTTTTGTTGAGGTGGTTTGTTGTTTTCTTGTAAATTTGTTTAAGTTCCTTGTAGAGTCTGGATATCAGCCTGTCATTAGATGAATAGATTACAAAAATCTTCTCTCATTCTGTAGGTTGCCTGTTCACTCTAATGATAATTTCTCTGGCTGTGCAGAAGCTCTTTAGTTTAATTAGATCTCATTTGTCAATTTTGGCTTTTGTTGCCATTGCTTTTGGTGTTTTAGTTATAAAGTCTTTGCTCATGCCTATATCCTGAATGGTATTGCCTAGGTTTTCTTCTAGGGTTTTTATGGTTTGAGGTTTTATGTTTAAGTCTTTAATCCATCTTGAGTTAATTTTTGTATAAGGTGTAAGGAAGGAGTCCAGTTTCAGTTTTCTGTATATGGCTAGCCAGTTTTCCCAGCATCATTAATAGGGAATCCTTTCCCCCATTGCTTGTTTTTGTCATGTTTATTGAAAATCAAATCAGATGGTTGTAGATGTGTGGAGTTATTTCTGAGGCTTCTGTTCTGTTCCATTGGTCTATATATCTGTTTTGATACCAGTACCATGCTGTTTTGGTTACTATAGCCTTGTATTATGGTTTGAAGTCAGATAGGATGATGCTTCCAGCTTTGTTCTCTTTGCTTAGAATTGTCTTGGATATGCAGGCTCTTTTTAGGTTCCATATGAAATTTAAAGTAGTTTTTTCTAATTCTGTGAAGCAAGTCAATGGTAGCTTGATGGGAATAGCATTGAATCTATAAATTACTTTGGGCAGTATGGCTGTTTTCATGATATTGATTCTTCCTATCCATGAGCATGGATTTTTTTTTTCCATTTGTTTGTGTCCTCTCTTATTTTCTTGAGCAGTGATTTATAGTTCTCCTTGAAGAGATCCTTCACATCCCTTGTAAATTGTATTCCTAGGTATTTTATTCTCTTTGTAGCAATTGTGAATGGGAGTTTACTCATGATTTGGCTCTCTGCTTGTCTATTATTGGTGTATAGGAATGCTCGTGATTTTTGCACATTGGTTTTGTATCCTGAGACTTTGCTGAAGTTGTTTACCAGCTTAAGAAGTTTTGGGGCTGAGATTATGGGGTTTTCTAAATATGCAATCATGTCAGCTGCAAACGGAGACAATTTGAATTCCTCTCTCCCTATTTGAATACCCTTTATTTCTTTCTCTTGCCTGATTGCCCTGGCCAGAACTTCCAAAACTGTGTTGAATAGTAGTGGTGAGAAAGGGCATCCTTGTCTTGTGCTGGTTTTCAAAGGCGATTCTTCCAGCTTTTGCCCATTCAGTGTGATATTAGCTATGCATTTGTCATAAATAGCTCTTATTATTTTGAGATATGTTCTATTGATACCTAGTTTACTGGAAGTTTTTGGCATGAAGGTGTGTTGAATTTTATCAAAGGCCTTTTCTGCATCTATTGAGATAATCATGTGGTTTTTGTCGTTGGTTCTATTTATGTGATGGATTACATTTATTGATTTGCTTATGTTGAACCAGGCTTGTATTCTAGGGATGAAGCCTACTTGATTGTGGTGGATAAGCTTTTTGATGTGCTGCTGGATTCGGTTTGCCAATATTTTATTGAGAATTTTTGCATCCACGTTCATCAGAGATATTGGCCTGAAATTATCTTTTTTTTGTTGTACCTCTGCCAGGTTTTCATGTCAGGATGATGCTGGCCTCATAAAATGAGTTAGGGAGGAGTCCCTCTTTTTCTGTTGTTTGGAATAGTTTCAGAAGGAGTGGAACCATCTCCTCTTTGTACCTCTGATAGAATTAGACTGTGAATCAGTCTAGTCCTGGCCTTTTTTTTTTTGGTTGGTAGGCTATTATACTCCCTCAATTTCAGAACTTGTTATTCGTCTATTCAGGGGTTTGACTTCTTCTTGGTTTGGTCTTGGGAGGATGTATGTGTCCAGGAATTTATCTATTTCTTCTAGATTTTCTAGTTTATTTGTGTAGAGATGTTTATAGTATTATCTGATGGTAGTTTGTATTTCTGTGGGATCAGTGGTGATATCTCCTTTATCATTTTTTATTGTGTCTATTTGATTCTTCTGTCTTTACTTCTTTATTAGTCTGGCTAGCAAGCTATTTTGTTAATCTTTTCAAAAAAACATCTCCTGATTTCATTGATTTCTTTGAAGGGATTTTTGTGTCTCTATCTCCTTCAGTTCTGCTCTGATCTTAGTTATTTTTTGTTGTCTGCTAACTTTTGAATTTGTTTGCTCTTCCTTCTCTAGTTCTTTTAATTGTGATGTTAGAGTGTCAGTATTACATCTTTCCTGCTTTCTGATGTGCACATTTAGTGCTATAAATTTCCCTCTTAACACTGCTTTAACTGTGTCCTAGAGATTCTGGTACGTTATCTCTTTGTTCTCATTGGTTTCAAAGAATTTCATTATTTCTGCCTTAATTTTGTTATTTACCCAGTAGTCATTCAGGACCAGGTTGTTCAGTTTCCATGTAGTTGTGCAGTTTTGAGTGAGTTTCTTAATCCTGAGTTCTAATTTGATTGTGCTGTGATCTGAGAGACTTTTATGATTTCTGCTTTTTTGCATTTGCTGAGGAGTGTTCTATTTCCCATTATGTGGTCAATTTTAGAATAAGTGCTATGTGGTGCTGAGAAGCATGTATATTCTGTTGATTTGGGGTGGAGAGTTCTGTAGATGTCTGTTAGGTCCACTTGGTCCAGAGCTGAGTTCAAGTCCTGAAAATCCTTTTTAATTTTCTGTCTCATTGATCTAATAGTAACAGCAGGGTGTTAAAGTCTCCCACTATTATTTTGTGGGAGTCTAATTCTCTTTGTAGGTATCTAAGAACTTGTTTTATGAATATGGCTGCTCCTTTATTGGGTGCATATATATTTAGGATAGTTAGTTCTTCCTGTTGCATTGATCCCTTTACCATTATGTAATGCCCTTCTTTGTCTTTTTTGACCTTTGTTGGTTTAAACTGTTTTATCAGACTAGGATTGCAACCCCTGCTTTCTTTTTTTTTGCTTTCCATTTGCTTGATATATATTCCTCTATCCCTTTATTTTGGCCTGTCTGTGTCTTTGCATGAGTGATGGGTCTCCTGAATATAGCACACCAAAGGTCTTGACTCTTTATCCAATTTGCCAGTCTGTGTCTTTTAACTGGGGCATTTAGCCCATTTACATTTAAGGTTAATATTGTTATATTTGAATTTGATTCTGTCATGATGCTTGCTGGTTATTTTGCACATTAGTTGATGCAGTTTCTTCATAATGTCATTGGTCTTTATAGTTTGGTGTGTTTTTGCAGTGACTGGTGCTGGATTATCCTTTCCATATTTAGTGCTTCCTTCAGGAGGTCTTGAAGGACAGGTCTGGTGGTGACAAAATCACTCAGCATTTGCTTGTCTGCAAAGGATTTTATTTCTCCTTCACAGAACTGGAAAAAACCACCTTAAACTTCATATGGAACCAAAAGAGAGCCCACATAGCCAAGTTAATTCTAAGCAAAAAGAACGAAGTAGGAGGCATCACACTACCGGACATCAAACTATACTACAAGGCTACAGTAATCAAAACAGCATGGTACTGGTACCAAAACAGAGATATAGACCGATGGAACAGAACAGAGGCCTCGGAGACAACACAACCATTTGATCTTTGAGAAATCTGACAAAACAAGCAATGGGGAAAGGATTCCCTGTTTAATAAGTGGTGTTAGGAAAACTGGCTGGCCATGTGCAGAAAGCAGAAACTGGACCCCTTCCTGACACCTTATACTAAAATTAACTCCAGATGGATTAAAGACTTAAACATAAGACCGAACACCATAAAAACCCTAGAAGAAAACCTGGGCAAAACCATTCAGGACATAGATGTAGGCAAGGACTTCATGACCAAAACACCAAAAGCATTGGCAACAAAAGCCAAAATAGACAAATGGGACCTAATCAAACTCCACAACTTCTGCACGGCAAAAGAAACAGTCATTAGAGTGAATCGGCAACCAACAGAATGGGAAAAAATTTTTGCAGCTTACCCATCTGACAAAGGGCTCATATCCAGAATTTACAAAGAACTAAAACAGATTTACAAGAAAAAAACAAACAAGCCCATTCAAAAGTGGGCGAAGGATATGAACAGATACTTTACAAAAGAAGACATACATGAGGCCAACAAACATATGAAAAAATGCTCATCATCCCTGGTCATTAGAGAAATGCAAATCAAAACTACATTGAGATACCATCTCATGCCAGTTAGAATGGTGATCATTAAAAAATCTGGAGACAACAGATGCTGGAGAGGATGTGGAGAAATAGGAACACTTTTACACTGTTGGTGGGAGTGTAAATTAGTTCAACCATTGTGGAAGACAGTGTGGCGATGCCTCAAGGACCTAGAAATAGGAATTCCATTCGACCCAGCAATCCCATTACTGGGTATACATCCAAAGGATTATAAATCGTTCTACTATAAGGACACATGCACACGAATGTTCATTGCAGCACAGTTTACAATAGCAAAGACCTGAAACCAACCCAAAAATGCCCATCAATGATAGACTGGACAGGGAAAATGTGGCACATATATACCATGGAATATGATGCAGCCATCAAAAACGATGAGTTCGCGTCCTTTGTAGGGACATGGATGAACCTGGAAACCATCATTCTCAGCAAACTGACACAAGAACACAAAATCAAACACCGCATGTTCTCACTCATAGGCGGGTGTTGAACGATGAGAACACATGGACACAGGGAGGGGAGCACTATACACTGGGGTCTGTTGGGGGGAAATAGGGGAGGGACGGTGGCGGGTGGGGAGCTGGGGAGAGATAGCATGGGGAGAAATGCCAGATATAGGTGATGGGGAGGAAGGCAGCAAATCACACTGCCACGTATGCACCCGTGCAACAATCTTGCATGTTCTTCACATGTACCCCAACACCTAAAATGCAATAGAAAAACAAAAAACAAAAACAATGAGTTTGTGTCCTTCATAGGGACATGGATGAATCTGGAAATCATCATTCTCAGCAAACTGACACAAGAACAGAAAACCAAACACCGCATGTTATCATCACTCATAGGTGGGTGTTGAACAATTAGAACATGTGGACACAGGGAGGGGAGCATCACACACTGTGGTCAGTTGTAGGGGTGGGGCTAGGGGAGGGACAGCAGGGGGTGGGGAGGGTGGGGAGGGATAATGAGGGGAGAAATACCATATATAAGTAATGGGGGGATGAAGGCAGCAAACCTTACCTTGCCATGTATGTACCTATGTAACAATCCTGCATGATCTGCACATGTACCCCGGAACCTAAAGTACAATTTAAAAAAAAAAAGACATTTGAGCTTTGGATTTTCTTTCAGAGTAGTTTTTTTGATCACTGATTCAATCTCATTACTTGTTATAGGTCTATTCAGATTGTTTCTTCTTGAGTCTGTTTAGGTAGTTCATGGCTTTACAGGCATGTGTCTATTTCATCTCATTATCTAATTTATTGGCATAAAATGGTTCATGATGTTCCTTTATAATTCCTTTTTACTTTTGTAAAGCCAATAGTAGTTTCCCCTCTTCATTTCTGATTTTAGTAATTTGAGGCTCCTCTCTTTTTCTCTTTTGAAAATTAGCTAAAGATGTGTCAATTTTGTTAATCTTTACAAAGAATCAGCTCTCAATTTCATCGATTTTGTGCATTCTTTTCCTATTCTCTATTTAACCAATTTTCCTTTAATCTTTATTATTTTGTTCTCTTTGCTTTTGGTTTAGTTTGCTCTTTTTTTTTTTTTCTAGTGCCTGACGGCAGAAACTTATGTTATTCTTGATATCTTTCTTCTTTTTAATATAGGTATTTACAGCTATAAATTTCCTCCCAAGCATTGCTTTAGCAGCATTCCATAAATTTTGGTATGTTGTGTTATCAGTTCATTCATCTCAAAGTATTTTCTATTTTCCCTTTTCATATCTTTTTTGACCCATTGGTTACTTAGGAGTAGGTTGTTTAATTTCAATATATTTTAAAATTTCCCACATTTGTTTTTTTAAATTCATTCCTAATTTTATTTCATTGTGACTAGATAACATACTTTATATTATTTCTATCCTTTTAAATTTGTTGAGGTTTGTTTTATGGCATAGCATATGGTTTATCCTGAAGAATGTTCTATGTGCACTTGAGACAAATGTATATTCTGAGTTTTGGGGTAGAGTGTTCTGTAGTGTCTGTTAGTTTAAACATGTTTAATGTTTATAAATGCTCATCAACAGTGGATTGCATAAAGAAAATGTGGTATATATACACCATGGAATATCATGCAGCCATGAAAAAGAATGAGATCATGCCCTTTGCAGCAACATGGATGGAACTGTAGGCTATTATCCTAGGTAAATTCACACAAGGACAGAAAACCAAATACCACGTGTTTTCATATATAAATGGGAGCTAATCATTGAGTACACATGGACATAAAAAAGCAAAGAATAGACACTGGGGCCTACTTGAGGGTGGAGTATAGGAAAAGGGTGCAAACCAAAAGCTACCTATTGGATAGTATGCTTATTACATGGGTGAGGAAACATTCTAACCCCTACAACATGTAATTCACCCATGCAACAAACCTGCACATGTAACCCCTGAACTTAAAATAAAAATTGGAAAAGAAAAACATTTATTAAATAAGTTAAAATTCTGTATTAGAAAATATTCACTTAAGGCAAAAGAAAGCAGTAAAAAGAGTGGAGAAACAAAAGACATGAAATATATAGAAAACAAACAGTAAAATGACAGACATAAATTAAACTAGATCAACAATAATAATATAAATAGATTAAGAAATCCAATCAATAGGCAGAGACTATCAAACTAGATGGAAAAACAAGATCCAACTATATGTTGTCTTCAGGAGTCATACTTTAGATTCAAAGATACAAATTAATTGAAAGTAAAAGAAATGGGAAAGATATATCATGCAAACAGAAACCACAAGAAAAATAGAGTGTCTATACTAATATCAAACAAAATAGACTTTAAAACAAAATATGTCACTGGAGATAAAGGGGAATTTTTATAATGATAAAAGGGTCGATCCATCAAGAAGATGTAACAACTATATACGCATCAAACAACAGAGCATCGACATGTGAAATAAAAACTGACAGAAATGAGGAAAGAAACAGACAAATCAACGAAAATGGTTAGAGACTTTAATAACTTGCTTTTAGTAATGGATAGAAAAACTAGGCAGAATACCAACAAATAGAAGACTTGAGCAACATTATAGACACATTTATGGTGACTATTTTCTGTCAATTAGTGGCTTCCCTATTGATTTTCTTAATGGTATTTTTTTAACAAGCAGCAGATTTAAATTGTTATTACATCCAGTTTATGAATTAAAAAAAATGGTTAGTGCTGTGACACAATAAACTTTGGTTGTTTTTATTGCCCAGTATGTGGTATTTTGTTATAGCCACCCTAAAAAACTAATACATCAGTTTTTTTCTCTTTCATGAAATTTTAAAATCAGCTTGTCAATCTCTTTTGTCTGGGATATTGATTTGAATTCCATTCAATCTGAGGAGGATGGGCATCTTAAAAATATTAAGTCTTCTGATTCATGAACATGGTATATATTATTCCATTTATTCAAGTCTTCTTTAATTTCTCTAAGCATTCTTTTTTCATTTTCAGTATAAAGTTCTTGCACATTTTAAATTAAATTTATTCTAATTATTATATTAGCAAAGATATTTTTCATCAAAGATAGATATAATTAGAAATAAATTTAATTTAAAATATACAAGACCTATATATTTATATGCTTTTATAAATTCTATTTTTTTCTAACTTTGTTTTCCAATTGTTTGTTGCTAATAGAAATAAAATTTATGTTTATTATATATAGACATGGATCTCATGACCTTGCTAAATTAATTTATTCTAGTAGATTTTTTTTGGCTTAATTCATTAGGATTTTTTATGTTTAAAAGCATGTTGTCTGGCATGGTTGACATTTGTTTAAAATAATTTGCAGTAGGATATAGCAGACTCCCTCTATGACCTTGGTCAGGCATCTGATCTCACTGAACTTTGGGGGACCTCACTGTAGAGGGAAGGTATTATTGAGACTGGTCTTTGAGATTCCTTTTAGATCTAAAATAATAAGGGACCAGGCTCTACCATTTGCTTATTCTGTGACCCTGGGCAAAATACTGCACCTCTCTGAGCCTCAGCTTGCAAATTTGTAAAGTGGGCATAATCATAGCAAAATATCTGTGTCATAAAGTAGTTATGAGTATTATGGTTCCACAAATAAAGACAGGTTGGGCTAGGGAAGTTTTGTAAAGGCCAGCCCAAGCATGTGGGGGCACCATCATCAAGTGTACCCAGAGATGTATGTGTGTGCACATGAGTGTGTATGAAGCCACCAGCTTCAAACAATAGTTCTCAAACTGAAGTATGCTTTGGAATCCCTGGAGAAGCTTGTAAAAATACAGTTTCTTGGGCTCCACGTCCATAGGTCTGACTCATAGCCCTGGAAGGACCCAAGAACCTTCATCTTTAACAAACACCCACTGAACAAAATCCTTGCTTTAGGCAATGGTTCTCATCCCAGGCTGCATGTGAGAGTTACCTGGAGAGCTTTCAAAACTTTTGATGGTCAAGACCCCTGGAACTACTGAATCAGAATCTCTGGTAGAACTACTCCAGATAAAACTGACTCACTTACCTGATTTACCTGCCTGTCAGGTGTATTAGTCCATTTTCATGCTGCCGATAAAGACATACCTGAGACTTGGAAGAAAAAGAGGTTTAATTGGACTTACAGTTCCGCCTGACTGGGGAGGCCTTAGAACCATGGTGGGAGGCGAAAGGCACTTCTTACATGGTGACAGCAAGAGAAAATGAAGAAGATGCAAAAGAGGAAAAGTTTCCCCAGATTAAACCATTAGATCTCGAGAGACTTATTCACTACCACGAGAACAGTATGGGAGAAACTACCCCCATGATTCAAATGATCTCCCCCAGGGTCCCTCCCACAATGTGTGGGAATTATGGGAGTACAATTGAGGATGAGATTTGGGTACAGACACAGAGCAAAATCGTATCATCAGGTAAATATTTAATCCTCCACTCCTTATGTTTTTCTCTCTCATTCTGTATATCTCTTGTTTTGTGTTTCTGTGTTTTGGTCAGTTTCTGTGTCTGTCCCTTTCTTTGACTGACTATCTCTCTTGTGCACACATACTCTCTGTCTCTCTCATCTGTCTCTGTATACTTGTGTCATCTCTCTGGTTGATGCCTCTGAATCACTGCCTCTCTACATCTCTCTTGTTTCTACTTTTTCTCGAGTTTGTTCCTGTGTGTATCCCTGTGGTCTCTGCCCTGGCTCTCTTGGTCTGACTCTGGGCTGTCTTGCCTTTCTCTGGTCTTGCCCTGGTGTGCATCTCTCTGTGCATCTGAGCCTGTGTGTGTGATGCATAAGTCTCTGTTATTCTCTATCTTCTGTCGTTTTCTTTTTCTCTCTTGTAACCCCCCCACCCCTCTTCCTCCCAGCTCTGCAGTTTTTCTGTGAAATAAAAGAAGAGTCTCCTGTGGAGAAGCCTGAAATACCAGTTCAGACCCCCAGACCCCTGCAGACCTCAGAATGTTTAGCTCTAATCAAGAGCCCCCATCGGAGTCTGCCCCACTCTCCTGTAGGGCTTATCTGGGGCTCTCAGCCTCCTGTGCCGCCAGAGATAAGGTAGCCTTGGTGGCAGAATTAACTTGGGCATGACCCTCAACCGACCAGATAAGAAGCACAGGTTCTGGGATCCTGGAGAGACCCCATCCCTGAGGCGGAAAACTGGCCTTTCTAGCACTGACCCTAAGCATGTCAGAGTGCACCCTGGGGCCTTATGACCCATTCAAATAGTCCTTAGAAAGATCAGACTAACTTCTTTCTTTGAGCTAATATTGTTAATTCATTATTAATTAAATATTTGATTTACTCAATATTTGTTGGACACACTATGAACCAGATTCTGTTCTGAGAATACAGTGGTGAAGATTTTAAAATGCAATATTGTAAATCTCAACACTCATAATAACTATTGTTCCATGCACTGTGTTCTAGGAGCTTAATTTACAGAAGCAGCTTTATACCAGAATTCCTTGTGGGGAGAGAACTGCCCCTTTACTGGAAAATAAATATGTGCATGTAATTATTTTAGCTATTAATTAATTATAGCTATTAATACAATGGACACTTAACTTCCAGTATTCAGAGGTGATATTTAAATGTTTAATAAATGGTAACCTACTGCCATTTACCAATGAGAACATTTTCCTCACTTCTCAGTTCTCCAGTTATTTAAATAAACGTCAAATTTGTCATTCATTTATTCACTCATTAAATCATTCAGTTATTCTTTCTTCTAGCATAGGGTTAAGGGACTCCTGAGTATCAGCACTGTGTTAGGAACCAGGGGTATAATTAAAAGGACATCATAAGGAACTCACAGGAGGGGGATAGAGAAAGATACTGACTGAGTTCATGGAACATGACAAAGGAAAGGTTCAGGAGTGCATACCTGGGTGTCTAACTTAGAAGAATCAGGGAAGGCTTTCTGGAAGGGACATTAATGCTGAGACCTAAGAGGTGAACAGGGTTAATTTGATGAGGTCTGTTTCTTGCCAATTTTGTATATTCCATAGGATAGAGCCTGAACATAGTAGGGATTCACTAAATCAATAGATGGTTAAAACATGATGATTCTGAAAGCAATTCTCTGGTTGAGTGGTAATTGACTAGGGAAGCTATAATGAAGATATATTATCTTTTTCAGAAACAGTACTATTAGCATGTTATTTGTTGATGCCTGCACCCAGCAGCTGACCAAGAATCAAATGCAGTTTTCTCCGCTCAAATCCATGGTGACGTCAAAGCTTTCAGCAAATTATTTTCCTACTTACTAGCCCCAGACCAAGGGGACAAATAAGAGCCCAGGAAAGTAGGCCTAGGAGGCAAAATGAAGTGGGAGTGAACATTAAGATCTAGGTTTTCAGACTCACGCCTGTAGGCGGCCATGCTGATTTGTGTTCCTAGAGCTTCTGTTCTTTTAGAAAAAAACCACAGTCTGAATTTTCATGTAAAATTTTCTAAATTTTCTGTTGGAATCTAATTTAATTTTAAAAAAATATTTACACATAGCAAACCAGGTATCTATGGCTGTATTTGACTGTTATCCCAGATTTGGAAGTTATTTCCTGCAAATGAGGAAGGAATGAAAGGGACTTTTATATGTACTATGCAGCCGAGTTGTTTTAAACATTGTACTACATGTCCTATGGATCTTCATCATGAATATTCATTGTATGAATATTCCTGTTATCTTATTTAATTATTGCAACAACCACATGGGACAGTTACCATAATGTCTGTTGAGGAAGATTACCATGTTAAGTCTGCAGGGACTCAATATTAACCATAAGGAACTTAGTATTCAAATGGAATTAGAAGTAAACGAAGAAGAAGAGAATGGTTTTGAATTAGAGACCTGGTATTATAAGACTCTCAGGTGGAAAGAGCTTTGAATAACCAGATAATTGTCTAGAAACCATCCTTTTGTTGGTTGGGCATCCGCTTTAATTGCTTTAAATACCACTGCTCTTTTCTGCAACTTTCTTGCCTAGAGGGTTTTCACATCCTGGGATAGAAACTTGTCTCCCCTGTTATGTAAAATGTATGTAACTCATAAAGTGATTCACTATTAATTAGTGTCAAGTCTGTGGTATCTCAGATCCACCTGGCTGAGCAACACTGCTATACTGTCGGTTTCTGTTCTCTTGATGTCTCTGAAATAGTTAAATCATTTGATTTAATTGTCTGTAGGATTTGCATTTTAGAAAAGACAGTCAGAAAACATGTTCCTCAACTGTGGACTTCTGTCATTTTTGCCACCGAAGTGAGCATCCTATAACACTAGCATATCAAGAACTCTTGTATCAGTGAGGATTTCACCACATGGGCTCTGAGGCCCCTCGGAGTGTTTCCAAGTGGGATTTAGCCAAGTTGTGGATCTGCAGATCATCCCTGTGGAGATGTTGTCTGTTCTAAGATCTGAACCCCATAAACAATCCGATAAAAGGGTTTAACTATTAATATCTCAGTGGCATTGGGCAGTCGGAAACTGACCTCCCTTGTTGCTTAGCAGAATGAATCTCAAATGCCAGTGTGCATTAAACCATCAGGTTGCTTTTTAGATCGCAGATTCCTGATCCAGGTACCTAGAAATTTCTGATTCACTGGGAGTGTTTGTTCTGGTAAAAAGCTAAGCAAGAGGCCCAGTAATAGCGTGGCTTAGAGAACAAAGAAGTTATTGCTTCTGCATGCACAACAATCCAAAGTGAGGGTTCCTTATTTTTGGAATCTGTTTCATATGATGTGGCAGAGTAAGGAGGGCCACATATTATTTGACAATCCTCTCATTGAGAAATGAGGTTGCTGACCCCTCCCCTTGAATCTGGGCAGACTCTTTGACTGCTTTAACCAAGAGAATGTTGTAGAAGTGACTCTGTGCCAGTTCTGGGCTCAGGATTTAAGAGACTGTAGACTTCCACTTCTTTGATCTTGTAATGCTCACTCTTAGAACTCAGCAGCCATGCTATGTGGAAGCCCAACACCCTGCACAGAGGCACAAGTGGAGAAGAGGTAGAATTTCTAGCTGTCAGCCCTAGATGAGCTCAGTTTGCCAACTACGTGCAAGGGCTTAATTATCTTAGAGGCATTGGGCAGTCAGAAACTGACCTCCTTGTTGCTTACCAGAGTTACCTCGGAAGTGGATTCTCCTGCCCCAGTTAAGTCTTCCCACCTGGTGCTGTCCTCATCAATCTCTGCCCAAATTGTACATTCGCAGGTCCAATAAATGACTGTTATTTAAAGTGACTGAGATTTAGGGTGGTTTGTTATGTAACTGTAGATAACTAAACCACATAGGCATTCAAAGACCCAGGTGTCTTTCCTCTTGAGGCACCCCCATTTTCAGGAAACATTTCTTAGTCGACGTTAGTTATCATTTACTTACAATGTTAAGTTACAACCGTATTCAGATTCCAGGCAATGGGAGACAGTAGAGAAGCCATGCATATTTCTTATCCAGCTCGCTTAGGTCTGGCACGCATTACTTTTGTTCACATTTCGTTAGTGAGAACTTGTCACGTGGCTGCATTCAGTAGCAAAGAAGACAGAGAAATGCAATCTCTAGACATGCAACCATATTCCAGCAGTGAAGAGAGAAGAGGAGAATGGGTTCTGCTGGAATTTTAGCTGTTGCCATCATACTGGCCTGGAGCAAAGCACAGAGATGTGCATTTTGGCAAACCCCCAGGAGATTTTGATGTATGTGATCCAAGCACAGCTGTGAGAAGTATGAGTTTTGAAATCAATCAGACTTGAGCTTAAAACTAAATTCTATTATTTACCAGCTGGGTGGCGCCTGAGAGTTTTGGTTTCTTTGTGTATATAAAAATGTAGAAAATAGTAATTCCTACCTCAGGAGGCAGTTGTGCTGATTTGATAATGGCCTGCATGAAAAGTGCTAGCACAGGCTTGGCACAAAACTGATATAAAAATAAAAAAACATAAACAAGGAAAAGAAAAAATAGAAAGGTTTTATTGTTAACTGAGTCAAGAGTTCCATTCTATCTTTTAAAATCACCAATTTATTCAGTCATTATACTTAAAATATTCCTCTTCACCCTCACATCAACTCTAGTCTTATCCCCAATTTGCAGATGAGAAAACTGAGATTCAGAGAAGTTAAGGAAGTAGACCAAAAACAACATTGGTAAGCACTGGTGTCAAAATGTGAGCCAAGATTATTTCTGGTGGTGTTTGGTTACAGATGCTGTATTAAAAACAAGTGAAGAGAAGTAAAAGGAATGGTTTGGGGGCAAAGAAGTAACATTATCAGAACTTTGTTGTACACAAGGGAATCTGGGAGTGTTGCCATGAGATGTGTGGAATGGGGAAAAAAATGAAGTCAGAAGGAGCAGCTTATGAATAGGCTGGACAGGAGTGGTGGCTCATTCCTGTAATCCCAACACTCTGGGAGGCTGAAGTGGCCAGGTCACGAGATCAGAAATCTGAGACCAGCCTGACCAATACCATGAAATCCCATCTCTACCAAAAATACAAAAATTGGTGATCATTAAAAAATCAGGAGACAACAGATGCTGGTGAAGATGTGGATAAATAGAAATGCTTTTACACTGTTGGTGGGAGTGTAAATTAATTCAACCATTGTGGAAGACAGTGTGGTGATTCCTCAAGGATCTAGAAATAGAAATACCATTTGACCAAGCAATCCCATTACTGGGTATATACCCAAAGGATTATAAATCATTCTATTATAAAGACACATGCACACTTATGTTTATTGCAGCACTGTGCACAATAGCAAAGACTTGTAAGCAACCCAAATACCCATCAATGATAGATTGGGTAAAGAAAATATGGCACATATACACCATGGAATACTATGCAGCCATGAAAAAGGATGAGTTCATGTCCTTTGCAGGGACATGGATGGAACTGAAAACCATCATTCTCAGCAAACACACAAAACCAGAAAACCAAATACCGTGTGTTCTCACTCATAAGTGGGTGTTGAACTGTAAGAACACATGGACACAGGGAGGGTAACATCATACACTGGGGCCTAGGGGGTGGGGGTCTAGGAAAGGAATAACAGGCGGTGGTGGGGTTGGGGAGGGGTAGCATTAGGAGAAATACCTAATGTAGATGTCGGAGCGATGGATGCAGCAAACCACCACCATGACATGCGTATACCTATGTAACAAACCTGCACGAACTGCACATGTACTTAAAGTATAATAAATAAATTTTAAAAAATACAAATTTAGCTGGGCATGGTGGTGGGTGTCTGTAATCAAAGCTACTCAGGAGGCTGAGGCAGAAGAATCACTTGAACCCAGGAGGTGGAGGTGGCAGTGAGCCAAGATCATGCCATTACACGCCAGCCTAGATGACAGAGGGAGACTCCATCTCAAAAAAAAAAAGAAAAAGAAAAAAGGAATAGGAGGAGGAGGTTCTGAGCATGGATAATTAAAGTAACTGTCTTCCCACTGCAGTTACTTACCTATACAGAGACAAACCTAGAAATAGCAGTCCCATCCTTCACTCGAGAAGGCCCCTGCCAGACTGACCACCCAGTTCTTTCACTCATGGAGGATATGACCGAAAATGTTTTCAGGGTTGGTTCCAGACACTATAGGCAGTTTTTGTGTGCCTCAGTTTACCTATTTGGAAAATGGAAATTCAATGCCAGTGATGGCTATTTCACAGAGATTCAGTAAGAAAATGCATGGAAATAGACTTAAAAGTTATAGTCATCAACCCGAGTTTAAAGTTTTACCTTGAGCAACACACAATAGCAGAAAGCACTCATTTAAGCTTCAACTTCATAATTGATTCTTTTTATCTTAGTTTTATAAATTTAAAATTTCAGATATTAAAGGATGAGGTAGTGGAGGGAGATTTTCTTGTGTTGTTGTTTCCATGGTGACCAACTTGCAGGCATTAACTGCTGGCTGAAATACAGATAAGAAAGAAAAAGATGGCAAACTGGCCAGATATGGTGACTCACTCCTGCAATCCCAGCACTTTGGGAGGACAAAGTGGAAGTTTTGTTTGAGCACAGGAGTTCGAGACCAGCTGGGGCAACATAGGGAGACCCTGTCTTAACAAAAAATAAAAAATTAGCCCTGTGTGATGGTACATGCCCGTGGTCCCAACTCCTTGGGAGGCTGAGGTGGAAGGATTACTTCACCTCAGGAGGTTGAGGCTGCAGTGAGCTGGGATCATGCCACTGCACTCCGATCTGGGTGACAGAACAAGATCCTGTCTCTAAAATAAGAAATGGCAAAGTGCTTTGCACAGAGCCTGGCACATAGTAAACAATCACCACCTCTATTAAAGCAGCATAGACATAGAGGCTTGTCATGAAGAGCATCTTGGGAAATTCTCTTCTCCTTTGGAATGCTTCAGCCTGAATATTTTGAGATTTAAAATGTTTCTAAAGCAGGGAAACTTTAAGGGATAAGACTTGGACAAGGAGTCTGATTTGTGGATTTCCCCTTATTCTGAGCCAACTGCACCACGGGGCTTCACCTATCCCAGTTTCTTTGTGTCTCATTTAAGACATCTTTGCCTACCTCAAGCTCAAGATATTCTTCTATATTGTCTCTAGAAGTTTTATCTTGTTTCCTTTCACATGGAGATCTATAATCCACCTGGAATTGGTTTTTGTATATAATATGAGGTAGCCATCAAGATTCTAATTTTTCATGTGGATGACCAATTGACCCAGAACCTTTCACTGAGAAAGCCATTGTTTCTCCATCACTCTTCAATGGCACCTTTCTTATAAATCAAGTGTCTCTAGGCTGGGCACAGTGGCTCATGCCTATAATCCCAGCACCTTGGGAGGCTGAGGTAGGAAGACTGTTGCCCAGGCTAGGTGTTAGAGACTAGCCTGGGCAACACAGGGAGACCCCATCTCTACAAAAAATTAAATAATTAGCTGGGCTTGGTGGTGTCTACCTGTAGTCCCAGCTACTTGGGATGCTGAGGCAGGAGCATCACTTGAGCCTGAGAGATCAAGGCTATAGTGAGCCATGATCACACCACTGCACTGTAGCCTGGGAAAGAGCAAGACCCTGCCTCAAAAACATAAAATAAAATGAAAAGTCTCTATGTGTGAAGGATTTGATTCTGAGCTCTTAATGCTGTTCTACTGGTTTATTTCTTTTTCCTGTATCAAAACATGCTCCATTAATTACTCTGGCTTTATTATAACTCCTGATATCCACTCAGGAAAATCATCTGACTTTGTTCTTCTTTGTGATAATCTTGGCTTTTGATTTTTCACACATATTTCAGAATCACCTTGTAAATTTCCACCAAAACAAAAACTTGCTGGGGTTTTGATTCTGATTACAGTGTCTATATCAATTTGGGGAGGATTGATGTCCTCACAGTATTGATTTTTCTTCATAATAACCCTGTGCAGTAGGTTCTGTTGTTATCCCACTTGACAAATACATTCCTCCCGTGTAGCTGGGGCACAGGAATGTGAATGAATCCTGTGGTCTACCAAGGAAGAAGAGTGGGCATTGTCTGCCCCTCCTGGAAGATATGCTTTGTCATTTACTTTGTTCAGAATTACTGGCTCATGGCAGTAATATAAAGCACACTGATTGTAGTCGGTATGATTATATTGCTTTTTAATTTTCTTTTTTTTTTTTTTTTTGCGACAAAGTCCCATTCTGTCACTCAGGCTGAAGTGCAGTGGCACAATCATGGCTCACTGCTGTCTTGACCTCCTTGGCCCAGGTGATCCTACTGCCTCAGCCTCCTGAGTAGCTGGGAACCACAGGTGTTCACCACTATGCCTGGCTAATTTTTTAAGCATGTGTAGAGATGGAGTCTCTTTATGTTGCCCAGGCTTGTCTTGAACTCCTGGGCTCAAGAAATCCTCCTGCCTCAGTCTCCCAAAGTTTTGGGATTACGGGTGTGAACCACCGTGGCCAGGCCTTTTTAAATTTTCTGGTAACCATGCACCTCTCACTCTTTGCAACTGGGGCAGGCTATTCCCACCACCCTTAATGTGCCACCAACCTAATCTCACCAATTTGATTAACCAACAAAAGTCATCAATTTGGAAGTAAGAAACACAGGTAGGTAAATAAAAGTGATGTCAATTTTTTGGGTGAGCATGGTGGAAGACACACCCAGCTTTTCAAGGGGAGCAATGGCAAGGGGTTGTTACATAAATGAGCCATGAATGGCCTCTGTATATTAGCCCCAACTTGGCCTCTGTATATTGGCCCTTGGCTGTTTATTTTTTCACTGTAGGCTGAGACCTACTAGGTCAAAAGCCTGAGGAATGAAATTCACATTTTTGCACATCCAATTGTTTAAGAAAATAGCCCGAAAAGATTTCCAGTCATTTAAAGCCTATGCTGGAAAACCTCAGCTCTTAGCCTTTGGAAAGAAAGGTCCTTGGGCTGGGCACGGTGGCTCACACCTGTAATCCCAGCACTTTGGGAGGCTGAGGCAGGCTGATCACGAGGTCAAGAGATCAAGACCATCTTGGACAACATGGTGAAACCCCATCTCTACTAAAAATACAAAAATAAATTTGCTGGGCATGGTGGTGCATGTCTGTGGTCCCAGTTACTCAGGAGGCTGAGGCAGGAGAATTGCTTGAACTCAGGAGGCAGAGTGAGCCAAGATCACACCACTGAACTCCAGCATGGGCGACAGAGTGAGACCCCATCTCAAAAAAAACAAAAAAGAATAAATAAAAAATAAAGGGCCCTGTAGTCATGGGGCCCCAAGCCACTACTGCCCTTTGGCGCTCTCTGACTCGGAGACCCCCTACTGTGCTGATGAGTCCCATCATCTAGACAAATAACCCTGCTGTCTGAACCCCTTTCTTCCAGGAGTCCCCTTGACCTCCTTTCCTCTGGATGGTCTCCTGCTGTGAGGACTTCACCTGTCATACAGCCACATTCAAGTACTGCTCAGTAATGCTTGTGGTGTATCACTGCCTCTGCTGGTCCTATCTTTTTCCTTGATCAGCCTCAAAATGGAAACCCCTAGCAGAGGTGGTGTTTAAGACAGTTACACTGAGGTGTCTATAGCACAGTGGTAGCAGTTGTCCTTGCTGAAGTGTTGCAGTTTAGATTTCATTCCTGACAATACAGCTGTCCCCCTTTATCCTTGAGGGGTATGTTCCAAGACCCCAGTGGATTCCTGAAACCACAGATAGTGCTGTACCTGATTTCCATTCCATCGGAAGGCGTTTCTGTTCATGTCTTCCACCCACAAATGCAATGCTTTTTCCTTCTTAACTAAGCAGTTACCACGCACTGTAGCCATGACTTTTGCAGTCTAAGATACGATAGCAAACTCGCATGAATTTCTTTTCCTTTTTCACAATTTCACAGATAGAAAATTCGTTCTTACTGTAGATCTTAGCAACCTCAGCATATGATTTTTTTTCTTCCATCATTAAGTTGAGAACTTTCACCTTTTTTACATTAAGGAAGCATTTTGGCATATCCAAATTGCTAGCATCACTGTTCTTGTGCTTTGGGGCCATTATTAAGTAAAATAAAGGTTACTTGAACACAAGCACTGCAATACTGTGGCAGTCAATCTGATGACCTAGATGGCTTCTAAGTGACTGACAGGTGGGGATGCTGGACAAAAGGAGGATTCCTGTGCCAGGAATCTTGTCCAGCTCACACACGCCAGACACCTGCTTGTCCAGAGCCAAGGATTAGAGAAATAGCAATTAGGATTCTGTTGTTGAGCTGGAGGGTAATGAATGGTGTCTCCCTTTGTAGTGGCCCCCTGTTAGGAATGACTCCATGTGTTCAAGAGCCCTCAAGTCCCCCCTTCCATTTGGCCAGTGTTCAATGACATCATGCTGAAGGAACCAGCATGCTGCTGGCCAAAGGACCCCAATAAATCATACTGTCAATGTGAGAAATCAGCTAGACCTTCCCTGGAAAGGCATCCTCATCCAAGGTACCATTAGTAATGCTGCTATTTGCAATCATAATAAAAATAAAAGTAATAGGAAAATCGCATAGAGGCAATTCTGCTGCCTACTGGATTTTTAATTTTCTTAAGGATGCCAGAGGCAATCTTGGGCCCATTATGTCTAAATGAGGCACATTATAAAAGGCTTGCAAAGTCCAAACTGCTTTTACAGTCATTAATTAGCCAGACTTCTAAATAGGCCCATAAGATTAAACTTGGGTATGGTCTCTGGTCTCTAGAATGGGGCTGTAGTATGCAGGGAAGTCAAATATCAGTTGTTCAGTAATTACCTGCCCTTCTTTCTCATCTCAGTTCTAATCAGATGTTGCCTTTTGGGAGGTTGAAAGAGGGAAATGCTACATAACCCAATGCCCAATGAGAATGCTCTGAACTTCCCTGTAAGGCTGTGGGCAGTGTGAGCACAGAGGCCGATGGTGTCATCTTGTTCCTATGCACACAGCATCTTGTGCTCAGTAGGTGTATCAGCCAGCATTCCTGGTAGCAACTGAAAGAAATTTCACTCTCTCTTTCTTCACCTAAAAGAAAACATACAAGAAGGATTTGGGGGTGCATGAAATGAATGAATGAGGAGCTGAAGAATCAGGCTTGCAAGAGAATAAGCACCAGGAATTCCAGCAAATGTCCAGCAGCAGGAATGGTATGGTTCACAGCTTTAACCATCTTCAGGCATTTGCTCAAGATTCTGAGCCCCTAGAGAGAGCACCTGATTCGATGAATCTGAGTCGCTATCCCATTCTTTATGACTTCCATAGTGGGAAGGGGCACTCATCCAGAACCAGTCACAATGGGAGACTTTCCAAAATGGAGATCCGTGTGCCATCAGGTCAGGAGGAGTTGTTTCCTGGATAGCTTCCAATGACAAACGACTCTGGTCCAATATGGTTAGTAAATGTTACTTGCTGAATTGAATTTGCTACTCATGTTCCTTTGGATAGAAAGAGGTGTCTCTCTAGAAAGGAAAAAAATAAGAAAATGTGATTTTTTTTCCCTCTGGGTGTGGACAAGAGAGAAGCTTTTGATGTACCAAGAACTATGCTAAATATGGCCTGTACATTGTCCTCACAACCTATAAGGTGGGAACTATTCATAACCCCAGTTTACAAATGAACTTCACATGGATGAAGTCATTTGCCCAAGGATACAGGTGGAGCACAGGTTCAAACTTAGATAGGTCAGTCTCCAAAACTCATGCTCTTTTAACTATTCCATGTACTTTCTTCTCCCACTTCTGGTTTGGGGCAGAACAAATCTTAAAAAGACAAAAGGGCTCCCAGCTCTACAAACTTGATAGAGACTCGACTGAATGAACAGACATATCCAAAAAGGATTATAAATAGCTGTCAGCAGGGAGTGATGAGCCTGGGAAACAGAGAAAGGAGATGATGATCAAGTGTGTTCAATGCTGTTCAGGGAATGGGAGGTCATGGGCCATGAGGCTCTGCAAAATCTTATCCTCTGGCTGGCAGGTGGATTTGTATAGTGCAGATAAATGATAAATGGCATCAAACAGTCCTATAAAGAGCATCCCCCTTGCTCTAGATCCAATCATAAGAGGTAGTTTTCTGATGAGAATTTGGGTTTTAGTGGTACTGGTTTTCTGGGAAGAAGTATGCTGACCAGGGGACCTAAGTGTCCAACCCATTTGAAAGTTAGAGTTTTCATTGCAAAGTAATACCTTAGAATTCACACATCACATACCAGTCTCCTGAATTTGGAAATCACCAGAAAGCAGTAGGTAAAATAGTAAAAATTTTTATAAATTGGGATACTAGGGATTGAATTCCAGCTCCTCCACTTTCCAGCTGAGTGACTGTGAGCAAACTCTTTGCCTTACCATGGCTGAGCTTCCCCATCAGTAAAATCTGATGGTATCGAGAGTATATCCCTATATCCAAACTCATCAAATTATATACATTAAAGATGTGCAGTTTTAAAATCTTAATTATACTTTAATAAAGTTATTGTTACAAAATAAGAATAAAAATGATGATGGTTCTTAAGTGGTATGTCTACAGTGTTGGACCAAAGCTCTAAGTCTTTCCTCTCAGCAAGTGCATACTCATTGTAAATTAATAAATTAACACTCTGGTTTTACTCCTCAGCCTTGTGGACACGGTCGATATCCATTCACAGTGCACTGGAAGATCTGCTCTCCATGTGCTGATTCATCCAGCTGTAATACTGCAAGGTCAAGTTCTGTCCCCAGACCACAGAGCACCTGCTATGTACCATAAATGTCTTCAAGTGCTGGGTATTGAATCTGAGCAGAAATCTGAGGGGTTATTCATGTGGATACCCAGGAGAAGAGTAGTCAATTTTTTTTTAATTTTATGATGAGTACATGGGTGTTTGTTCTAGTATTATTCATTAGACTTGTATATATTTCATAAATACTATTTTACATCTATTCAACATTTAAAAAATGATTTAAAACAGAGCATTTCAGTTGGGGAGAATAGCAGGTAGAAAGGTCTTGAGGTGAAAGATAGCTTGGCAAAGTGGAGGAAGTCCAAGGAAGCCAATATTTTTAGAGAGCAGAAATAGAGGGATAGAAGAGGAGGTGAGACAGGTTCAGGGAGACCAGCTCATGTGGGACATTGTAGGCTCAGGCAAGGATCTAGCTTTCCCTCTGAGTATACCAGGAACCACTGCAGGATTCTGAGTAGAGGAATGACATGAACTGACTTATGTTCGGACAGAATCCATCTGACTGCTCGTAGAGAATAGACTGCAGCTCAGAGAGAGGCAGGGAGACCAGGGAGGTGGTCACTGCAAAGGCCCTGGTGAGAGGTAATGGAGGACCAGACAAAGGTGGTGGCCATGGACATGGGGAGAAGTGGTCAGATCCTGGATATACCTTCCAAGCAGAGCTAGCAGGATGCTCTGACAACTTGGCTCTGGAGAGGGAGAGGAAGGAGACCAGGCAAGGATGATATTATGGCTTAAAAAAAGACATATTGAAGTCCTAACCCCCAGTATCTCAGAATGTGACCTTCTTTGAAAATAGGAGTTTTGCAGAGGTAATTAGTTATGGCTAAGTCACATATACGGCTGGTGTCCTCATAAGACAACCATGGAGAGACACAGAGATACAGGGTGAATACCAACTGAAGAGGGAGGCAGAGACTAGAGTGATGCATTTGCAAGCTAAAGATTGCTGGAAGCTACCAAAAGCTACGAGAGACGCATGGAACAGATTATTCTTTAGAAACTCCGGGAGTAACCAATCCTGACAGTCCCTTGATCTTCAACAGCTTGACTCCAGAATAGGGAGACAATTTCTGTGGTTTGAAGTCACCCAGTTTGTGGTATGTTGTTATAGGAGTCCTAGGAAAGCAGTAGAGATGATTTGAAGGTTTGAGCCTGAGCAACTAGAAGGTTATGATTGCCACTGAATAAGGTAAGAAACACTAGATAAGGTTCTCCGTAGAGAGAGTAAATGGGCAGTTGTATGCATATGTGATTCTGGGTTTATAGGACAGGTTAGGTTTATTCCTGTAGAACAAGGTTTCTCAGTCGTGGCGCTACGTTTGAAGCCAGATAACTTATTTGTTACACAGGTCTGTTCTATGCATTGTAGGATGTGTTGGCAGCATCCCTGGCCTCTGTTATACAGATGCTAGTAACACCAGCCACCCTACCCAAGTCATCACAATTAAAAAGTCTTCAGTCATTGACATCCTTTAGGAGGTGTCTTAGTCCACTTGGGCTGCCATAACAAAATAACCTTAGATTAGGTAATTTATAAACAGCAGAAATTTATTTCTCATAGTTTGGGAGGCTGGGAAGTCCAAAATCAAGGCACCAGCAGATTCAGTGTCTGGTGAGGTTGTCTCTCTCTCTCTCTCCCCCCTCCCCTCGCCCGCCCCTGCCCTTTGAGACAGGGTCTTACTGTATTGTCCAGGCTGGTGTGCAGTGGCATGATCATGGTTCACTGCAGCCTTGACCTCCTAGGCCCAAGCAATCCTCCCACCTCAGCTTCTTGAGCAGCTGGGACTACAGGTGTGTGACACCACGCCTGGCTAATTTTTTTAAACTTTTTTGCAGAGTCAGGGTCTTCCTCTCTTGCCTAGGCTGGTTTTGAACTCCCAGGCTCAAGCGATCCTCCAGCCTCTGCCTCCCAAAGTGCTGGCATAAGTGAGGTTGCTCTCTCCTTCAAAAATGGCATTTCCTTCTGATAGAAGAAGCAAGCAAGCTCCCTCAAACTTCTTTCATAAAGACACAAATTACATTTATAAAGACAGAGCCCTCATGGCCTAATCAACTCCCAAAGACCCCACCTCTTAATACCACCACACTGGGGATTTGGTTCAACATACAAATTTAAGGGGAGGGGGCACAAACATCCATATCGCAGCAGGGGACAAAATTGCCCTTGGTTAAGAACCACTGTTACAGAAAAACTCCCGGAGCTGGGCTGTACTTGGTGGCTCATGCCTGTAATCCTAACACTTTGGGAGGTTGAGGCAGGTGGATTGCCAGAACTCAGGAGTTCAAGACCAGCCTGGGCAACATGGCAAAACTCCGTCTCTACTAAAAATAAAAGAAATTAGCTGGGAGTGGTGGCATGCACCTGTAGTCTCAGCTACTCGGGGAAGCTGAGGTGAGGGAATCGCTCGAGCCCAGGAGGCAGAGGTTATAGTGAGTCAAGACACTCCGCTACACTCCAGCCTGGGCAACAGAGCGAGACTCTGACAAAAAAAAGAAAAAAGAAAGAAAAGAAAAGAGCAAGAAGGGGGGGGGGGGAGGGAGGGAAGGAGGGAAGGAGGGAAGGAAGGGGCTCCCAGAGCCTAAATTTACTAAAACTTGAATCTTTATTCTTCTGTGGATTCCTAAACTTATTTATTGTTTCATTGAAAGTTCTCATGAGACTCTCCTTTCAGTTTGAGCCAATTAATACCATCTGGTCATATTTGTTTAATTGTTTATCATGTGTTTCCACTCTAGAATATAAGTCCACGAGGACAAGGATTTTGCTTTTCTTGTTCCCAAATGTATCCCCAATGCCTAGGCCAGTGCCGGGCACATAGTAATCTACCTCACAAATACTTGTTGAATACTCTATGAATTAATAATTGCTGCCATTTACAAAGTACCTTTATTTAATAAGAACTCTTCATATATTAGCTATTTGATCCTCATAAAAACTTTCCAGGGGTATTAATTATTGGTTCTATTTTTATTTGAGGAAATCAGAGTTCAGAGAAGTTAACTATCTTACCTGAAATTACATAGAAAGTGACAGAGCTGCTGTCAGATCTGTCTGACTCTCCACTGACATTTTCATTGCCTCTTTCATTTTCACATTTTCTCTTTCTATTATGGAGGTAGCTTGTTGTGATACTTGACAAAGCTATTTTGTGGATGTTGCATCCACTGGGCCCTGAGGCAAACAATCAGGTCTCCCCTCATAGGGGTTGATATGGGTATTACTGGAACTCCCACAATGGAGTAGAAGGAGCCCTGCACTCAGGCCAGCCAGAGAAGCCTTTGAATCCACCACTGCTTACTTCGTGTTTGGGCAAGTTGTGTGACTTCCTCAGGTCTCCTTGCTTTCATTTGTCAAATGGGAAAAATGATAGCCTCTTGAGGTTGTCGTAAAGATTGAATAGAGGGTTGGGTGCAGTGGCTCACGCCTGTAATCCCAGCACTTTGGGGGCCAAGGCAGGCAGATCACCTGAGGTTGGAAGTTCAAGACCAGCCTGGCCAACATGGTGAAACCCCATCTCTGCTAAAAATACAAAAATTAGCTGGGTTTGGTGGCATGTGACTGTAATGCCAGCTACTTGGGAGGCTGAGGCAGGAGAATCGCTTAAGCCAGGAAGGTGGAGGTTGCAGTGAGCAGAGATTGTGTCACTGTTCTCCAGCCTGGGTGACAAGAGCGAGACTCTGCCTCAAAAAAAAAAAAAAAAGATTGAACAGAACAATATTGGTGGAAATGATTCTGAACTATAGAATGCTGCACACATGGAAGCCACTAGACATTTCCTGCCTGACTCATTTAGGTATCTCTGCAAGTAATTCAGCTAGGTTCTTTTGAACAATCCCATTTTAAAAAATTATTTTTGAGTTACACAAGTAACACATGGCAATATTCTTCTTTTTTTGAAAAAATCAAAACATTATAAATAAAGCTAAGAATTCTTTTAACCACCCCCTCAATCTTTGTTCCTTTCCTACCTCTTTCCTCTGGAATGTGTCCTTCCACACCTTTCTCCATGTTGTAAAAAAAGTGTCCATAGAAAACATGTTGGCCAGGTGCGGTGGCTCACACCTGTAATCCCAGCACTTTGGGAAGCCGAGGTGGGCAGATCATGAGGCCAAGGGATTGAGATCATTTTGGCCAACATGGTGAAACCCCTTCTCTACAAAAATACAAAAATTATTTGGGAGGCTGAGGCAGGAGAATCACTTGAACATGGGAGGAGGAGGTTGCAGTGAGCCGAGATCTCACCACTGCACTCCAGTACTCCAGCCTGGTAACAAAGTGAGACTATCAGAAAGGAAAGGAAAGGAGAGGAAAGGGGAGAGGAGGGGGAGGGAAGGGAGGAAGGAGGGGAGGGAGGAGGGGAGGGAGGGGGAAGGGGAGGGGGAGGAGAGAGAAAGTGGACGGGAGGGGAGGGAAGGGAAGAGGAGGGGAGGGGAGGGAAGGGAAGGGAAGGGGGAGGGAGGGAAAGAAGGAGGGAGGGAAGGAAAGGAAGGAAGGAGGGAAGGAAGGAGGGAAGGAAAAGAGAGAGAAAGAAAGAAAGAAAAGAGAAAGGAAAGAAAGAAAGAAAAAAACATGTAGGGCTGAGTATGGTGACTCACACCTGTAATCCCAGCACTTTGGGAGGCCAAGGGGAAGAATTACTTGAGGCCTGGAATTTGAGAGCAGCCTGGGCAACATGGTGAGACCCCATCTCTATTTTTTTAAAATCACAAATAATAAATAAGGAAAATATATAGTATTTCACCTGTGTGTATGTATATACAAACGTAAATCATGTCATATTGTATGCATCATATTGCAACTTGCTTTTTTTTTTTTCAATTCAAAGTATGTTGTTGAAATTCTTGAAAAGTAGTATGGCTTTTAGAGCTAGGTGACCTGGGTTTGAATGACCTATGTACTCATGTGGCCCTGGGCACATTATTTAACCTCTTGGTAGTTCAGTTGTTCTGTGAGCACTATTTGGGAGCCTCCTTAAGAACTGTTGTAAGGATTAAACTGCTTATTGTGGGTAGGCACTTAGGAGAGTTTCTGGAGCACTCCTACCCCTGAATATGTGTGCATGGATATTATTATCTGTCTGACAGAGGACGTGGTCCTTTTGCTGCTACAAAGTGTTTCACAGTGTGATTATTTCCCCATAGATGGATATTAGATCATTTCCCATGTTTTGGCTATTACAAGCAACTCAGTATTGAAAATCTTTGTATAGCTCTCATTGTGCACATCCATCTGCATTTTTCTCTAGGATACATGCCAGAGAGAGAAATCTCTGGATCCTAGGGCGCATTTTTGTTTTAGTAAATATTGCCAAACAGCCCCCCAAAGGAGCTGAACCAAGGTACACCTCTATCAGTAGAGTGTGAGGATCAAATTCTTACCAGATTGAATCTGCGTTTTTGGATAAACCTAACCCCTCTCATGTTCATTAAGCCACCATCTATTTTCAGAGCTCAGTTGACATCTCTGGCTGCTCCCTCTTCATTTTTTCCAGCTTTGTGTCCTCAAGCAGCTCCTTGCTATTGTTTTCCTTCCTGGCTCCTGTTTAATGCGGCCAAGTGCTTTTGGAATCCTGGGTAATATAATGGCAGACAACGTGCAACGGGCATGTGAAATTGGAGGTGCTGAATGTAGCGTTTGTAAGGAGTCTTTGGCATGATTTCAGCCTGAAATGGAGCACTTTGCACTCAGCCTAAATTGCCTCAATTGCACCTGGCATGCTGGGTAGAGGAGGTGCAGCTCAGACAAGCTGAATGTTTCTCCGGAACAGGATGGGCTGTCTCCCCCAGTCTTGGAAGCAGGTCACCAGCTTACCAGGGAGATAAGACTTAACCTAGCCTTGGACTGGAAACAAGACTTTACTTTCAAACCCTACAGATGTTAGCAAAAGACCCTTTTGTTGGTGACCTCAGGGTGGTAATTCCTTAATATAGAGAAAGGAAAAATGTGGTCATTTAGGGCCACAACTGACCGTTGTAAAATCCACTTCATTTATGCATTATTATTTGGGGAGAAGCATAAGATTTGCAAAACAGAACTGAAAAGATACTCCCAAAAAATCCAGATACGCTCCTTAGCAGCTCCCTGGGAGTAGAAGATGAATTTAAAGTGATCATATATTTTTATTTTTTCATCCAAAGTTTACCCCCGGCAATCTTTCATCACGATGATTGCGTTTAGTCAACTATCAGCTGGGGTGACTATTTTGTTCTACTTGCTCTCCCTGCCTGGAAAAAAAAAAGGGGCTTTGAAATAAATATCTAGAATAGTTCTTGGCATTCAAATGCTAATGAGATAGTGAGGCAAAGCGTTGGACTCTAAATGTTTACATTAAAATGGAAATATGTAATCGATTTTTCCAATAAGGTCTCCTATTCACTGTTAAAATATACTTCATGAGGCTAAAAACAAAGCAACCACAAAAAAATCACCCTCTGTAAGTAGTAGCAGCTGAGGCAGCAACTTCTTGGTGAGCTACAGCCCAGACCAGGTATAGAGATAATTGTTTCCAATACTGCATCAGTACATACCATTGTCTTTGTTATAATAAAAAGAAAAGGAGATTTATTTCTTAGCTAGGCATGGGATTATTATCATTGTAGGTGCTTTTTAAATGGTGGTGAGTATTATTTTACTGAGTAAAATAATACTTCTCTTTAGGTGTCTCTCTCCAACTCCCCCACCTCCAAAAGTTGATCTTTCAAAATGATAATGTTGAAATTCTTTTAGTCTGTTTATTTGACAATTGCTACATGGTTTGGGAAAAAAAGTGGATTAAACACTAGTGTTTTGGAGTTTAAGAGATGTGTATTGGAATTCAGGTTCTGCCATTTCCTGGCTGTGCAGCTTAGGGTCTCTTTGAGCCTCAGTTTCCACATGTGAAAAATGCTGCTCAGGCTCAAAGAAGAGCTGGGTTACCAGAAAATGTGGAAAAGAAAGCCCACTTTAGATAACAATCCAAAATATCTTCCTATTATGGGTACAACAAGATATCAATAATAAAATGAACTAATGTTTATCTTGTGTTCATTATATGCCAGTTACTGTTTAAAAGCTATTTGCATTAACTAATGTAATTCTTCTAATAACTTTATTAAATAAATACTATTATTAGGTAGGTACTTATATCAGTTTTGAAATATCCTGGTTAGGTTATTCAAACAAATATTTGCTGACTGTATTTGTATTCCTCAGCAAAATAGGATTCATTGATTTAGTAATTAAAATATATATTGAGTACCTACTGCGTACCAGGCAATGTGCCAAATTCCGGGGATATATTGGTGAGCAAAATTATACAGTCTTTACTCTCATAGAAATGATAGTCTTGTCTACTACCATACCATCCTGAATGTGCCAGATCTCATCTAATCTAGGAAGCTAAGCAGGGTCGGGCCTGGCTACTACTTGAATGGGAGAAATTAGAGTCTGGGTAAAAAGGTAGATTGTATTCCGCTTCTCTAAAAAATGGTGAATTGTTATAAAGTGAACAAAATGTGAAGGACAAGGACTTGCTCCTGTAAGAGACGCTAACAAAGACATCTGCTTTACAATAGGAAAATGACTTGGGTGCTGAGATTTAAAGGAGATCAATCTAAACATTTAGATTGATTAAGCCAGAATTGATTAAGTGAGGGACAGAGCATGGGTGGGTGTGTTCCAGGTAGTGGGAGCAACCCTTGCATATGCCCAAAATGGGAGGAACATGGCTTTGAACATCCTTTATATATATATATATAAATATATATATATATATATATTTTTATATATATATATATTTATCTAAGCCATGTTCTTCCCATTTTATATATATATATGTGTGTATATATATATATATGTATGTATTTTTTTGTACTTTAGGTTCTGGGATACATGTACAGATCATGCAGGATTGTTGCATAGGTACATACATGGCAATGTGGTTTGCTGCCTCCATCCCCCCATCACCTATATCTGACATTTCACCCCAGGTCATCCCTCCCCAACCTCCCTACCTCCCGCTGTCCCTCCCCTAGTCCCCCACAACAGACCCCAGTGTGTGATGCTCCCCTCCCTATGTCAATGTGTTCTGATTGTTCAACATCCATCTTTGAGTGAGAATATGCGGTGTTTGATTTTCTTTTCTTGTGTCAGTTTGCTGAGAATGATGGTTTCCAGATTCATCCATGTCCCTACAAAGAATACGAACTCATCATTTTTTATGGCTGCATAGTATTCTGTGGTATATATATGACACATTTTCCCTGTCCAGTCTATCATTGATGGGCATTTGGGTTGGTTCCAGGTCTTTGCTATTGTAAACAGTGCCACAATGAACATATGTGTGCATGTGTCTTTATAATAGAATGATTTATAATCCTTTGGATATATACCCAGTAATAGGATTGCTAGGTCAAATGGAATTTCTATTTCTAGATCCTTGAGGAATTGCCACACTGCCTTCCACAATGGTTGAACTAATTTGCATTCCCACCAACAGTGTAAAAGTGATCCTATTTCTCCACATCCTCTCCAGTGTCTGTTGTCTCCAGATTTTTTAATGATCGCCATTCTAACTGGCATGAGATGGTATCTCAATGTGGTTTTGATTTGCATTTCTCTAATGACCAGTGATGATGAGCATTTTTTCATATGTTTGTTGGCCTCATATATGTCTTCTTTTGAAAAGTGTCTGTTCATGTCCTTTGCCCACTTTTGAATGGGTTTGTTTGTTTCTTGTAAATCTGTTTTAGTTATTTGTAGATTCTGGATATTAGCCCTGTGTCAGATGGGTAGATTGCAAAAATTTCTTCCCATTTTGTTGGTTGTCAGTTCACTCTAATGATTGTTTCTTTTGCTGTACAGAAGCTCTGGAGTTTAGTTAGATCCCATTTGTCTATTTTGGCTTTTGTTGACAATGCTTTTGGTGTTTTAGTCATGAAATCCTTGCCTATGCCTATGTCCTGAATGGTTTTGCCTAGGTTTTCTTCTAGGGTTTTTATGGTGTTATGTCTTATGTTTAAGTCTTTAATCCATCTGGAGTTAATTTTAGTGTAAGGTGTCAGGAAGGGGTCCAATTTCTGTTTTCTGCACATGGCTAGCCAGTTATCCCAACATCATTTATTAAACAGGGAATCCTTTTCCCATTGCTTGTTTTTGTCAGATTTGTCAAAGATCAGATGGTTGTAGGTGTCTGGCATTGCCTCCACGGCCTCTGTTCTATTCCATTGGTCTATGTCTCTGTTTTGTTACTAGTAGCATGCTGTTTTGATTACTGTAGCCTTGTAGTATAGTTTGAAGTCAGGTAGCGTGATGCCTCCAGATTTGTTCTTTTTGCTTAGAATTGTCTTGGCTATGCAGGCTCTCTTTTGGTTCCATATGAAGTTTAAGGTGGTTTTTTCCAGTTCTGTGAAGAGAATCATAGGAAGCTTGATAGGGATAGTGCTGAATCTATAAATTACTTTGGGCAGTTTAACCATTTTCACAATATTGATTCTTCCTAACCATGAGCATGGAATGTTTTTCCATCTGTTTGTGTCCTCTCTTATTTCCTTGAGCAGTGGTTCATAGTTCTCCTTGAAGAGGTCCTTTACATCCTTTGTTAGTTGTATTCCTAGGTATTTTATTCTCTTTGTAGCAATTGTGAATGGGAGTTCGCTCTTGATTTGGCTCTCATTTGGTCTGTTATTGATGCATAGGATTGCTTGTGATTTCTGCACATTGATTTTGAATCCTGAGACTTTGCTGAAGTTGCTTGTCAGTTTCATGAGATTTTGGGCTGAGACAATGTGGTCTTCTAAATATACAATCATGTCATCTGCAAATGGAGACAATTTGACTTCCTCCTTTCCTAATCGAATACCTTTATTTCTTTTTCTTGCCTGATTGCTCTGGCTAGAACTTCCAATACTATATTTAATAGGAGTGGTGAGAGAAGGCATCCTTATCTAGTGCCAGATTTCAAAGGGACTGCTTACAGTTTTTGCCCATTCAGTATGATATTGGCTGTGGGTGTGTCATAAATAGCTTTTATTATTTTACAATACGTTCCATCAATACCTAGTTTATTGATAGTTTTTAGCATAAAGGACTGCTGAATTTTGTCAAAGGCCTTCTCTGCATCTATTGAGATAGTCATGTGGTTTTTGTCTTTGTTCTGTTTATGTGATGGAATACGTTTATAGACTTGTGTATGTTGAACCAGCCTTGCATGCCCGGGATGAAGCCTATTTGATTGTGATGGATAAGTTTTTGATGTGCTGTTGCAATCAGTTTGCCAGTATTTTATTGAAGATTTTTGTATCTATGTTCATCATGGATATTGGCCTAAAGTTTTCTTTTCTAGTTGTGTCTTTGCTGAGTTTTGGTATCAGGATGATGTTGGTCTCCTAAAATGATTTGGGAAGGATTCCCTCTTTTTGGATTGTTTGGAATAGTTTCAGAAGGAATGATACCAGCTCTTCTTTGTACAGCTGGTAGAATTCGGCTGTGAACCCATTTGGACCTGGGCTTTTTTTGGTTGGTAGGCTATTAATTGCTGCCTCAATTTCAGCCCTTGTTATTGGACTATTCAGGGATTCAACTTCTTCCTGGTTTAGGCTTGGGAGGGTCAAAGTGTCCAGGAATTTATTCATTTCTTCCAGGTTTACTGGTTTATGTGCATAGAGTTGTTTGAAGTAATCTCTGATGTTAGTTTGTATTTCTGTGGAATTGGTGGTTATATCCCCTTTATTGTTTTTTATTTCATCTATTTGATTCTTCTCTCTTTTCTTTTTTATTAATCTGGCTAGCAGTCTGTCTATTTTGTTGATCTTTTCAAAAACAGGCTCCTGGATTTATTGATTTTTTGAAGAGATTTTTGTGTCTGTCACCTTCAGTTCTGCTCTGATCTTAGTTATTTCTTGTCTTCTGCTAGCTTTTGAGTTTTTTTTTTGATCTTGCTCCTCTAGCTCTTTCAATTTTGATGATAGGGTGTCGATTTTAGATCTTTCCTTGCTTCTCGTGTGGACATTTATTGCTATAAATTTCCCTCTAGACGCTGCTTTAAATGTGTTCCAGAGATTCTGGTACATTTTGTCTTCTTTCTCATTGGTTTTGAGGAACATCTTTATTTCTGCCTTCATTTCATTGTTTATCCAGTCAATATTCAAGAGCCAATTGTTCATTTTCCATGAAGTTGTGCAATTCTGAGTTAGTTTCTTAATCCTGAGTTCTAATTTGATTGCACTGTGGTCTGAGAGGCTGTTTGTTATGATTTCCATTCTTTTGCATTTGCTGAGGAGTGATTTACTTCCAATTACGTGGTCAATTTTAGAGTAGGTGTGATGTGGTGCTGAGAAAAATGTATATTCTGTGGATTTGGAGTGGAGAGTTCTGTAAATGTCTGTTAGGTTTGCTTGGTCCAGATCTGAGTTCAAGTCCTGTATATACTTTTAATTTTCTGTCTTGTTGATTGGTCTAATATTGACAGTGGAGTGTTAAAGTCTCCCACTATTATTGTGTGGGAGTCTACGTCTCTTTGTAGGTCATTAATAACTTGCTTTATGTATCTGGGTGCTCCTGTATTGGGCACGTATATATTTAGGATTGTTAGCTCTTCTTATTGCATTGGTCCTTTTACCATTATGTAATGCCCTTCTTTGTCTCTTGATCTTTGTTGGTTTAAAGTCTATTTTATCAGAGACTAGGATTACAACTCCTGCTTTTTTTTTTTCTTCTCTTTATTTGCTTGGTAAATCTTCCTCCATCCCTTCATTTTGAGCCTATGTGTGTTGTTGCACGTGAGATGGGTTTCCTGAATACAGCACACCAATGGGTTTTGACTTTTTATCCTATTTGCCAGTCTGTGTCTTTTGAATGGGGCATTTTCCCCATTTGCATTTAAGGTTAATATTGTTATGTGTGAATTTGATCCTGCCATTTTGATGCTAGCTGTTTGTTTTGCCCATTAGTTGATGCAGTTTCTTCATTGTGTTGATGGTCTTTACCATTTGCTACATTTTTGGAGTGGCTGGTGCTGGTTGTTCCTTTCTATGTTTAGTACTTCTTTCAGGAGCTCTTGTAAGGCAGACCTGGTGGTGACGAAATCTCTCTGCAATTGCTTGTTTGTAAGGGATTTTATTTCTCCTTCACTTATGAAGCTTAGTTTGGCTGGATATGAAATTCTAGGTTGAAAGTTCTTTTCATTAAGGATGTTGAATATTGGCCCCCACTCTCTTCTGGCTTGTAGGGTTTCTGCTGAGAGATCCACTGTGAGTCTGATGGGCTTCCCTTTGTGGGTAACCTGACCTTTCTCTCTGGCTGCCCTTAGCATTTTCCCCTTCATTTCAACCCTGGTAAATCTGACAGTTATGTGCCTTGGGGTTGCTCTTCTTGAGGAATATCTTTGTGGTGTTCTTTGTATTTCTTGGACTTGAATGTTGGTCTTCCTTGCTAGATTGGGGAAGTTCTCCTGGATAATATCCTGAAGAGTGTTTTCCAGCTTGGATTCATTCTCTCTGTCACATTCAGGTACACCTATCAAATGTAGATTAGGTCTTTTCACATAATCCCATATTCTTGGAGACTTTGTTCATTTCTTTTCACTCTTTTTTCTCTAATCTTGCTTTCTCATTTTATTTCATTGAGTTGATCTTCAATCTCTGATGTCCTTTCTTCTGCTTGGTCGATTCGGCTATTGAAACTTTTGTATGCTTCACAAAGTTCTCGTATTGTGTTTTCAGCTCCATCAAGTTATTTATTTTCCTCTCTAAGCTGTTTATTCTTATTAGCATTTTGCCAAACCTTTTTTCAGTGTTCTTAGTTTCTTTGCATTGGGTTAGAACATGTTCTTTAGCTCAGAGAAGTTTGTTATTACCCACCTTCTGAAGCCTGTTTCTGTCAGTTCATCAGATTCATTCTCCATACTGCCTTGTTCCCTTGGTGTTGAGGAGTTGTGATCCCTTGGAGGAGGAGAGGTGTTCTGGTTTTTGGTGTTTTCATCCTTTTTGCACTGGTTTCTTCCCATCTTTGTGGATTTATCTACCTGTGGTCTTTGTAGTTGGTCACTTTCAGATGGGGTCTCTGAGTGGATGTCCTTTTGTAGATGTTGAAGTTATTTCTTTCTGTTTTTTATTTTTCCTTCTAACAATCAGGCCCCTTTACTGTAGGACTGCTGGAGGTCCACTCCAGAGCCTACTTGCTTGGGGATCACCTGCAGTGGCTGCAGAACAGTAAGGGTTGCTGCTGGTTTCTTCTTCTGTTATCTTCATCCCAAAAGGGTACCTGAGCTCTTCTTTATGAGATGTCTCTTTGGATATATGGGATTTGGGGAGCTGCTTGAGGAGAGAGTCTATTCCTTATAGGAGCTCAAGTGCTGAGCTGGGAGCTCCATTGTTCCATTCAGAGCTGCTGAGCAGGTACATTTAAGTCTGCTGCAGCAGAACTCATAACCACCTTTTTTCCCAGTTGCTCTGTCCTGGGAAGGTGGGGCTTTATTTATAAGTTCCTGACCTGCTGCTGCCTTTTTTCAGAGATGCCCTGCCCAGCAAGGAGGTAGTCTAGTCACAGTCTGCCAGCAGAGGCGTTGCTGAGCTGCCGTAGGCTCTGCTCAGCTGCTGTGTGAACTTCCTTGTGGTTTTGTTTACAGAGGTACAGTTAGAACTGCCTCAGTAATGGTGGTCTGCCTTAGTAATGGTGGACTGCCTCAGTAATGGCAGACTGCCTCAGTAGAGGCAGATTGCCTCAGTAATGGCAGACTGCCTCGGTAATGGCGGACTGCCTCTGTAGCGGTGGACTGCCTTGGTAATGGCAGACAGCCTTCCCCTCACCAAGCTGGACAGTCCAGGATCCAGCTGCGCTTGCTGCAAAACTCTCAATCCAGAGTGTTTCAGACTGCTGGTCTTTGTGGGGGTGGGACCCGCCAAGCCAGATCACCTGGCTCCCTGTTTCAACCCCCTTTTTTACAGTTGATGGGTGGCTACGTATCCCAGGCATTCCAGGTGCCAGTTGAAACGGCCGCCCAGATTTGTGAGTTTTTGTGTGGAGACCCACAGCACTAGCTGAAACGTCCATGCTGGAAACTCATAGTGCTTTTCAGCCTGGAAATCTCCTGGTCTGTGGGCACTAAAAACTGGTTTGGAAATGCTGTGATCACTTATCCTCTATGTTGTTCTCGCTGGGAACTGCACTCCAGAGCTGTTCCTGTTTGGCCATCTTGGATTGTGGATCTGAACGCAGTTTTCAAGAGAGAGCCTCCACTCTTTAATCCATTTCCATCTCTCTTTCCCAACCTGGCAAGTGAAGAGGATCGGGACATTTTTCCAGCACTTTAATTAAGAGGGCCACTGTGCTGTTGTGTGGTAAAGAGGAAAAGGTGTGTTATAAGATGTAGAATCATGACCACAACTCACTTTTGTTCAAAAATGCTTTTCTGTGGCTCTGGCCAATGTCTCCATGCTTCCCTAGAAGCTGAGAGACCCAAGTTAAGGTAATGAGAAGAAGGAACCACTGTGAATGAAGCTCAAAGAACCAATATGGCAGCTCAGTATGCCACGAGTTACAGGGAAAGCCTCAAGGGGAGTTGTCTCAGCATCGTGGAACAGGTGTGTGACACAGTACATGAATGATGGAGACAGGACCATGTAATTGCCTGACAGATGTTCTGGGATCTTATTACACCGTGTTAGACTTGGACAGGAGCAACTAAATTGCAATTCTTCCCATAGGTGGGGAGTGTGTGTGTGCACACACCAGTGAATGAAAGTGTGCCGTGTTCTAAACTTCCTGAAACAAACTGGAATAGAAGTGCGAAATTTTGTAACTGTGATGGTTACTGATACTCTGCTTCTCAGCAGAGCCAGAAAGATTCTTGTTAAAATGCCCTGTGTGCTACCAACAAAAACAGCAATGTGTGTTGGATGTTGCCAGCTTCAAGGGTCTTTTTCAGCTCTGTGTGCGTGTGTGTGTGTGCACACACACGCACGCACTTGTGTGTCCCCATGTGCATGCATAAGGGTAAACACTAAACATAGAGTTGGGGAAATGTATCTGATTTGGAAAAGAGCTCAGAAATTGCCACTGTAGCCTGTATAATTGAGAAATAAACATGAAATTCTTGTATTTTTCCCAGTAGTTACCACAAGGACAATCTCTGTTACACTTTCCACCCTCATCTGGCTTTCTTGCTACCTGGTAAGTCAATTAGATCTCATAACTTTTCAATCTCCATGGGCTGTTAATGTAGCTTAGTCACTGGTCCGTGTTTCTCTATGTTTTACTGTAGTAAAATACATATAACATAAAATTTATCATCTTAACTATTTTTAAGTGTATGGTTCCGTGAGATTAAGTACACCCATATCGTTGTCCAACCATCACTACTATCCATCTCCAGAACCCTATTTATTGTGCAAAACTGACTCTGTGCTCATTAAACAACTCCCCACTCCCTTTCTCCCTAAACCCCTGGCACCTTCATTCTGCTTTCTGTCTTTGTGAATTTAACTGCTCTTGGTACTTCATAAGTAAGTGAAATCATGAAGTATTTGTCTGTTTGTGACTGGCTCATTTCATTCAGCATAATGTCCTCAAGTCTCTTCCATATTATAGCATGTGTCAGAATTTCTTTCTTTTCTTTTCTTTTATTATTATTATTATTGGTTTTGAGATAGATGTCTTGCTCTTTTGCCCTTGCTGGAGTGCAATGGTGTGATCACAGCTCATTGCAGTCTCAGCCTCCTGAGCTCAAGTGATCCTCCTGTCTCACCTTCTCAAGTAGCTGGGACCACAGGCACACACCACCATGCCTGACTAATTATTAAACTTTTTTTGTAGAGATGGAGTCTCGCCATATTGCCTACATTGGTTTTAATCTTGGCTCCAGCAATCCTCTTGCCTCAGCCTCCCAGAGTGCTGGGATTATTGGCATGACCCACTGCGCTGACTCCTTCTTTAAGGCTAAAAAATAGTCATATGTATATTTATATAGGATAGGACTAATAATAGTGAATAAGTCCTATATACATAGGACTATTATTAGTCCTATCCTATATAAATATACAGGTTAAAATATATAAAATATAAAAGTTAAAAAATTAGTTCTATGTATATATACATAGGACTATTATTATTTAGCCATATATATATATAAACTCATTTGGAAATGCTGTGATCACTCACCCTCTACGTTGTTCTCTGGGGACTGCACTCCAGAGCTGTTCCTGTTCAGCCATCTTGGATCATGGATCGGAACGTGGCTTTTGAGAGAGAGCCTCCCCTCTTTAATCCATTTCCATCTCTCTTTCCCAATCTGGCAGGTGAAGAGGATCGGGACATTTTTCCAGCACTTTAATTAAGAGGGCCACTGTGCTGCTGTGCTATATATATATACATACCACATTATGCTTATCCATTTATCCATTGATGGACTGTTGGGTTGTTTCCACATATTAGCTATTGTGAATAATGCTGCTGAGAATATGTGTGTACAAATATCTTGAGATCCTTCTTTCAGTTTTTTTGGGAATATGCCCAGAAGTGGGATTGTGGATTAAATGATAACTCTTTTTTTTTTCAGTAACTATCATACTGTTTTCCACAGTGGCTGTACATTTTATATTCCCACCAACCATGCACAAGGGTCCCAATTTTACAATCCAGTCCATTTTTAAACTTCGATTTTATATTTGCTTCCAAGTTCCCCCTTTCAGTTCTCAGCATTGGCTGGGCTGGCAAGATGGGTCTGGCCTGTTCTCTTCCTGCATCCCACACACTTTCCTGATTCTTTTCCACTGTGTTCAAGTGGGAAGGAGGAAAGGGAGAAGAGGACGTTCCCTCATGACATTGTCCTTGGTGAGCTGATCGTTTTCCCCTCTGTTGTCTCCACATGGGAGCATCTCCGTGCTGGGAGTTTGGGCTGCTTCTTTCTGCTGGTCATTTCCACTGATCTGGCTTCACTGTCCATAAACTCAGCGTGGTAGGTGGAGGCCTCAATGGACCTTCCTGGTAAAGAATTCCATCTTTACAAAGTGTTATTGCTTTTCTTCCTACTGGGCCTCAAGAGCTATATATTTATGTTAATTTATTGTCAGGATTTCTATATCATATGGGGAGTATAAAAATCAGACCCGGCCGGGCGCGGTGGCTCAAGCCTGTAATCCCAGCACTTTGGGAGGCCGAGGCGGGTGGATCACGAGGTCAGGAGATCGAGACCATCCTGGTCAACATGGTGAAACCCCGTCTCTACTAAAAATACAAAAAATTAGCTGGGCACGGTGGCGCGTGCCTGTAATCCCAGCTACTCAGGAGGCTGAGGCAGGAGAATTGCCTGAACCCAGGAGGCGGAGGTTGCAGTGAGCCGAGATAGCGCCATTGCACTCCAGCCTGGGTAACAAGAGCGAAACTCCGTCTCAAAAAAAAAAAAAAAAAAAAAAAAAAAAAAAAAAAAAATCAGACCCATATGCCATGATATGTACATGATTGTGGTTTCAATTTCTTGCAGGAGAGTTTTTTCCCCCATTGTAGTAATGCCACAAGCTGTATCCCTTTGAGCCATTTTTTTTTTTTTTTTTTTTTAAAGAGACAGGATCTCACTCTGCTGCCCAGGCTGGAGTACAGTGCTGCAATCATAGCTCACTGTAACTTCAAACTCCTGGCTCAAATGATCCTCCCACCTAAGCCCCTTGAGTAACTAGGACAGCAGGCATGTAGCACCATACCCAGCTAATTTTATTTTTTGTAGAGATGGGGTCTCACTACATTGCCCAGGCTAAAAGTTTTTTTTTTTTTTAATTATAAGCTGTGGATGTTTCCCAGCATGTGTCAGACAGCTTACTGCAAGCCTACTTTAAGTGCTTGCCTCTCCTTCTCTGCGTGGGAGCTCTCTGGGGCTTCATAGGAGCTTTTCTGGCTGAGTTCTGGTACAGTATGGAAACACAAGGGAATATAATACCCTCAGAGCAACCCTGAACATTTGGGGTATGAGAGTTGGTGGATAAATGTGCCATTCCCCATCTGAGGTGGAATGATTCCTAAGTGAGTTCCAAACAATCTCCCCGAGGTCCCCAGCAGGACTATACCTCAATTGGCCACGACAGTGACTTGATTATTATGCGCCCATTACTGACTTTTCCCCCTTTTCCTCTCTTTCTTCCCCCACCTTCTCACTATGCTTCCTGGGATCACCTCCTGAATAAACTACCTGAATCCAAATCTTTGTTTCAGAGTTTGCTTTGGGGGAACCCAGACTAAAAGACCCACCAAGAGCCCAGGCTAATCTGGACTGGTGGGAAACCTTTCTGCTTCCGTTCCCTTTGAGAGACCCCACTTTATGCAACAATCTCACATTCAGCTCCTCTCTTTGCAGAGCCCCAAATCCATGTCCCTTGTTGCCATAGTGACATTAGAATCCAGCCCTCATTCCCTTGGAGCTTGTGTTCTGTGTCTGAACTCCCCTGGGTTGCCCTGGTGTCAGCTGGAGTTCACCCACATAATGTTTAGCTCTTTTTGTTTTACTTTTGACCCTTTGGGATGTTCTTTTGTTTAAGTCTGGCTCTGCATTGCTTAATTATTTCTAATAGCATTTTTGTGGCATTGAGGCTGTCTATGGCCATCAATGGGTCATTTTTCCAGGAGTCTAAGTATTTCAATCAGCAGTGTGGTTGGATGATTCTACTCACTGGAGTTATGTCAGTGAAAGAGCAAAGGTGCCTGCCCTCAGGGGGCTTACATTCTAGCAGGGGGAGATGAAGTATAAACAATAAATAGATACACATGGGATATATAAGTCAGCTGATGATATGTGTCATGCAGAAAAATAAAAGAGAGTAAGGGAGGATGGAGGAGGAAGGGGAGGAAGGGCTGGAGGACTGACACTTTACATAGGGCAGCTGGGGATTCCTCACTTATAAAGTGAGATTTGAGCAGAGACCTGATAGAAAAGGGAGAAGGAATGCTGTGGCCCTCTGGAGGAAAAGCATTCCAGGCAGAGGCAATTGCAGGTACAGGGGCTGTAAGGCAGGAGTGTACTTGGCATGTTCTAGGGGCAGCAGGGAGGTGGAAGTGGCTGGATTGGAATGATGGGGTTGTTGGGAGTATGGAGGAGAAGGACAGAAGGTAGCTGAGTCAGAAGGTAGCAAGGGCAGAAGGTAGCTGGGTCGGTTCATGCAGGGACATGTTGGCCATGGCAAAATCTGGTTTATATCATGAGTAAGATTGAGGGGGCCATAAGCAGAGAAGTGATGGGATCTGACTTCAACCCAGCAATCCTGCCACTGGGTATTTATCCAAAGGAAAAGAAATCATTGTATAAACAAGACACCTGCACTCATACGTTTATCACAGCACTATTCACAATAGCAAAGTCGCAGAATCAACCTAAGTGCCCACCAATAGATGCTTGGTTAAAGAAAATGTGGTACATATACACCATTGAAGATACTATGCAGCCATAAAAAAGAATGAAATTATGTCCCTTGCAGCAACATGGATGGAGCTGGAGGCCATTATTGTAAGAGCAATAATTCAGAAACAGAAAATCAAGTACCACATGTTCTCACTTATAAGTGGGAGCTAAACAGTGGGTACACACAGACATAAAGATTGAAAGAATAGACACTGGGGACTCCAAAGTGGAGAGGATGGCGAAGATTTAAAACACTGCCTATTGCATACAGTGTTCACTGTTTGGATGATGAGTACACTAGAAACCTAAACCTCCCCATTAAACAATATAGTTATGTCACAAACCATTACATGTGCCCCCTGAATAAAAAATAAAAATGAAATATTGACCCCAGGGGCTCAAGACCAGCCTGGGAAACCAACATAGAAAGACCCCCATCTCTACAAAAAAAAATTAAAAAATTAGTCAGGTATGGTGTCAAGTGTCTGTGGTCCCAACTACTCAGGAGCCTGAAGTGGGATGATCACTTGAGCCTGGGAGTTCGAGGCTGCAGTGAGCTATGATTATGCCATTGCACTTTAGGCTGGATAACAGAGTGAGACCCAAAATGAATAAATAAATAAATTAAATTAAAATCAAAGGGGAAAAAAAATAGAATGTAGGGAAGCAAGGGTAGATCAGGTGACTCCTTAGAAGCCTGTTGCATTAACCTCGGTGAGGGGGCATGGTGACTTCCATCTGGGTAGCAATACCAGGTGTTGGAAGCAGCCAGATTCTGGGAATATTTTGAAATGTGAGTTGCTGATGGATAAGTTGTGGGAGAAAATGAAAAGAAAGGCATTGATGATGCCTCCAGGGTTTTTGGCCTGAGCAATTAAATGGATGGAGTTGCCATTTGCTGAGATACAAAAGACTAGGAAGGGATGGTTTTGGTAGGAGTATCAGAAGTTCAGTATTGAATATGTTAAGTCCATCATGCTAATGAACATGCAGATGAAGACTTCCAGTAAGCAATGGATTATGAGACTATGGGCCTCAGGGCAGAGGCCATGTAGCTCACAGTCTAGTGGGAAATACTGGTAAAAGAAAAATGGGCAGATTGTTCTAAAACAATGTATAAGTGTGACCACAGTGGGAGTGCAGTGGGCTATGGAAACATGCAGAAGGGTCATGGACTTGTGCTGTTGGGAAGTGCTGTTGGAATAAGTGATATTTAAGCTACAACCTTGAAGATCCAATATGACAAGCCAAATGAGAATAAGGGGAGAACATATTTTAGTCAAAGAAAACAGTCTGTGCAAAGGCCCTGGGTTAAGGGGAAGCATATTGCCATTTCGGAACTAAAGACAGTTGCGTTTTACTCAAAGACAGCAGTCGGGAGGAAGGATGGGGAAAGACACATCACATGATCAGGTCTTGGAGGTCACATTAAGGAGTTTAGATCATTTCATGAGCACATGAGTATATCACTGAAAAGTTTTAAGCAGGGCGCTGATGTGGTCAGATTTTACAGATGCTTCTCCTGTAGAGAGACCTTCCCCCAGGAGTGTTTTGAGCCAAGTGCTGTGAGCTCACCTCCCTTGGGCCACCCCAGGCCTGCCTTCTTGTTCATCTCCATTAGCTCCACTCCCAACCTCATCAGGCGTGTCACATCTAAATAGGTCAGGTTAGACAGAAATGGTTCCTGGGGACTTTATCTTCCAGTGGTCAGGCCCAGATGCAGGGGGTAGTAATCTGCATGGACAGCCTGGCTTCCTACACTGAACTAGGGGCACCATGAGGAAAGGCAGCCTTGACTGCTTTCCAGGGCAATTCAAACAGAATCGGTTTCTCTTCTTTGGGATCTATGAGTTTCCTCAAAAAGCCTCAGGCTTTGACAGGTAAGACTGCTAAAATCTAAGGCTTGAGTTTGTTGGTTTTGCCCTGGATGGCTCTCTCCGTCACCAGATCATGTTAAGCACTGCAGCATGGGGCATTTGAAATGCATGCGTATGTCATTTCTGGAAAGATCCTCACACAATTCCCCTGTGGTTTTTGAAGTAGGATAAATCTGGATATGGCAGATTGGGAGCAACGGACTCAGCTCGTGAAGACCTGAGTTCTGTTGATCTGTCATTTACTCTGTTGCCTGGGGCATAGTAATTATCATATCCAAGCTTTAGTTTCTTCACTTTTTAAAGGAATGGGTTAAATTTGACAACTTAGGTGAAATGTACACATTCCTCAAAAAATACAACTTAAAATTAACAGTAAAAGAAATAGAAGATCTACATAGCCCTGCATTTACCTCTCCCTGCCTTTCCTCCCCTACAACTACAGGCACATTTCATTAAATATTTAAGGACAAAATAATGCCAATATCACATAAACTCCTTTATAAAATAAAGAAGAGAATTGTTTCCAACTCATTTTGTTAAGCCAACATAACTCCAATAAGAAAGCCTAATGAGGATATTAATTTTTTAAAAAAAGAAAATAATAGACCAATATCATTCACACACACACACCAAATTTCTTAACAAAATATTATCAAATAGAATTTAGTAATATATTAAAATGATCAGTGGGATTAGAGCAGTGGGTAATTGCCTTCCACTCTCCCAAATCAAACCCTTGACAGACATCACTAATCAATTGCTTTGGTTTTTTTTATTCCAGCTGAATCATTCTCAGCCTAACTCTCCAGGGGGCTACTACCAATCAATTGAAGTTGGCATGTGAGAGGAAATCTATTTAACATCATCGAACTAAGTGGACCCTACCAATGTAAGGCTGAGATACTATAATTCTATTATCCTATTATGATTTTGAGTTTATTTTACAGGCAAGCATTTCCTTCAGTGTGGGATGATTTACTCCAGATCAGACATGGAAAGAGCAAGAATCAGTTGTTTTGCACAATTTATATGAAGGAAGAAGCCATAAAATATTAAATGCCTATAAGGACCATAATCTTGTTTGTTCTCATTTACAGCTGTATCACCAGCCCCCAAGGACAAAGTCTGACACCCAGACATCCAAGACTGTGGAATGAATGAGTGAATTCTGAGGGAAGCAGACAAGTGGTTCTATCTTCATAGAGTTGTTATGGTTACTGGCATTGAGTCAAGGAAAACCAGCCACAAATGATGAAACCAGGGATTAGGGTCCAATTCAGTAGCTTCCATGGGAGGTTTGGGCATCTATATTCTGATTATTCTTATATTAATAACTTCAGTCTTGTCTCCCTTCTGAATTGCAGACACACATATATCCAGCTGCTTTCTTGATGTTTTCACCAGGCTGCCTCAATCACTTCTTAAGCTGATATTCTATTATAGATTACATTGCCTTCTTACTCCCCTGCCCCAAACCTGGTCTTTTACCATTATTTTCTGTCTCAACCGAAACTCACAACCATCCATCCATTTATACATCCATTATCCATCAGATTTATTCATTCAGAAATTTAGAAGACAGTTTGAATATCTCTCCCCTCCTCACACCCTACATCCTAATTAGTTCTCAGATATATTCACTTTTCTCTGTCTTCCCTATGAGCCTGCTGCTTGGAGCTCCCATCCTTCCTCCTTTGAAAGACTGAAAGTCTGCTGATAGACCTCCTTGCATCAGTTCTATCCCCCTTCCACTCCATTTTCCACACTGCAGCTTAAGTGATCTGTTTGAAATACAAAGTACATTATTTTCTCTGCTGAAAACCTATTGGTGGCTTCTCATTGCTCATAAAAGAAACACAAAACTCTCCAAACTGGTCTACAAAGCCCTGGGTGATCTGGTCCTAGCTGTCTTCTTAAGCTGCATCACATGTTACTCACCCTTTACTTTCTGTGTGTTTATCCCACTAGACTTTTGAGAGCATCTGACACAGCATACCCCAGAACTCTCTTCCGCTTCCTCTTTACCTGTTTAATTCCTATATACTCTTCAGAATTCTCATCACTTCCTTAAGAAAGACTTTCCTAACCTTCCACCTTCCCCCCTTTCCCCACAGGCTGTTATAAAATCTGTTCCATTCTCCCATTTATTTTAATTTATGATGAAACACCCAGTCATGTAATTACTTGATTAATTGATTAATGTCTGCCTCTCCAAGTAGACTATAAACTCCATTTGAACAGGAATTGTGTTTATTTTAGCTCCTATTATATCCCCAGGGCCTAGCACAGTGCCTGGCATTAAATAGACATTCAACCAATTATTAATTAATAATGAGAAGATAAATGAATGAATGAATGAATGAATGAATGGAGGAACTCAGATGCTTTTGATGGTAGGTTAGGGTTTCTCAATCTCAAACTGTTGACTTTTGGGGTGAGATAATTCTTAGTTGTGGGGGACTTTCCTGTGCAATGTTTAGCAGCATTCTTTGACTCTACCAGAGTGCATCTCCCCTGTTGAAACAGCAAATAATGCCTCTAAACATTGTCAAATATTTCCTGGGGGACAAAATTTAAAATTGCTGTGATAGGTTATATTTAAGATATTTGCTTGAAATGTTGGATTATATAATTTTTTGTTGTCCTGTGCATTCTAGGATGTTTAGCAGCATCTCTGACCTCTACCTACTAGATGCCAGAGTCCTTCTCTAGTTGATAGACTCATCTGTCAATGATGGATTCATCTGTCAACTAGGGCTACTTTCTGGTGTCCCTTCCTGAGTAATAAATATACTTCATGCCCTGCTGATGTCATTACTTGGTAACATGAGTTGCTTTGGCCAATGGAATTTCCATAGATATTAATTTCATGCCTTGAGAAGGAATTTTAAGAACTAACAGTGATTCCAATACTGCTCTTCTTCTGACTCATGACTGAGAATGGGGCTGTCCTTCATTCAGTTCTGAAATAAGGGAAGATATGGATGTAGGACAGAGCTGAAATCTGACTCAAGAAAAACTTGCAGATGACGGGTAGGCAAGCAGCAAAATGAATACCTGTGGTTGTAACCCATGGACATTTTGGAGTTGTTTGTGACCACAGCATAACTTAGTGAAAATGCTCAACAAAGACTCATTATTGGATGGTAACTGATCCACTTGTATTCTGTTTTTTAGGACATGTGAATTGGTAGGGGAATGAGGGGGAAAAGGATCAACTAGGTTCAGACTTCAAGTTATTTATTCAGGTTCTTCACGGGGCTTTTGGAGCTTTGCACTCAACATAATTGTGGAGATAATTTTATCTTATTTCTCACATTTATTTGTATCCTTTCAATAATCTCTATTATCAAACCTGAGCGTACTCCTTTTTTTTTTTTTCAACCCAAAGAGCACATTAAAACAAGAATGTGAACACTATATGGGTAGAGACAGAATCTGATTTGTTCACTGAGATATCCCCAGCATTAGTATACTGTCAACCAGAATAGGTCATCACCGAATGTTTATTGAGCAATTGCATGACCAGTAGAGATTGCCAAATACTCCCATGTGCCTTTTCTCCCTCGTAGTTAGGCTATGGCCAGTGACCCACTAGCATAAGCAACGCTTCTGGTCTAAGAAAGTCAAGAGAAGGGGTGAGTTCTCCATTCTCCATCTCTTCCACATGCATGGCAGGAAGTGAAGAACTCTGAGATAGCAGAGTGTAGATGGAAGCATCTAGGATCTCTGGGCACCGTTAATTACAGGGGAACTGTTAAGGACAGCTGATGGCACCTATTTGCATTCTCATGAGTGAGAAATAAACTTTTATTGTCCTAACCCAGTGGTTCTCAACTGGGATGATTTTGCCCCCCTTCCCCACCAGGGTACATTTGGCAATGTCTGAAGACATTTTGGTTGTCATGACTAGGGAGATGCTATGACATCTAGTGGGTAGAGGCAGAAATGCTGCTAAAAATCCTGCAGTGCACAGTACAACACAGGACTGTCTAACCCCAAAATAGCAATAACACTGAAATTGACCCTCTGCTAAAGCATGGAAGTTTGGGGGATTTATTGTTACTGCAGCATAGCAAACCCTTTCCTTACTAAAATAACGAGTAATTGAAATATATTACACAGCTTCCCTCTCTGACTAGAAGGATCTCTGTATTTTCTCCATAGAGCTAGAGACTTCAAGAAGGCAATAAAGAAATTACAAATGAATTGAATAAACCAGATGACTCCATAAGGAGCCAATGCATTTTCTAAGTGAAAACAGATAAGTACAAGAAACTGTAAAGCCCAAATGGAAAGAATTAGAGGCATATAATTGTTAAGAGTAGAGGTTGTCATATTATGGCTCATAGGCCAAATCAGGTCCCGCCCTCCCCACAACGTCTGTTTGTATAAATAAAGTTTTATTGAACACAGCCATGCACATAGTCTGTGGCTGCTTTTGCACTACAAGAACAGAGGTGAGCAGTTTCAAAAGAGACAGTACAGCCTGCAAAGCCTAAGATACCTATTGTCTCACCTTTTATGGAAAGTTTGCCAACTCCTGTTAAGAGCATAGGTTTGCCAGCTCCAACACTGACTAGCTTTGTAACCTTGAGAAAGTCATGGCACCCCTCTGAGCTTTAATTTTCTCATCAGTCAAATGAGGAGAGTAATAGGACCTCTTTCATATGATTGTTTAAGGACTTGCACATGTCCCGGCACGTAAAATATGCTTAATGATAGATACTATTAATAAGTTAGTACAGTAAATGACATACAATAATAATAAAAGCCACCATTTGTGCCTCAGATAGAAGTAGATACTTCCCAGCGGCCTGGCAGTATGTTTTCTTCCTTCATCACAGACACTCCGGCAGCCTGTAAGGAAACGTGTTTATCTCGAATGCACCTGGCAGAGACGACATGGATGGAGCTGAGCTGGTGGAAAGACCCCATTTCTCAAACCCAGCTTTCTACATGAAATTATTCAAAGGGAAACCTTATCAAGCAGCCTTCCAGCCCAGTGTCATCCATCTTCCAGAGGTAATTCAATAGCCCTTGGTAGCAGATGATTTATGGGGTGGGTGACCACAGGGAGGTTACTCTTTGTATTACAGCCTATTTTTTTTATCAATGGCCAGCAACCCACTGGCTGGGGCCAGAAGCAACAGGCTCTTTGTTTAATCCTGTTAACCTAGGACTTGGCTGCAGCCAGCCCCAGGCCAGCAGAGGGATGCTGGCCAGTTGGACAGAGGAGAGACTTTGATCATTCTGAGTTGAGTCTAGCTGCTAAAACAGGACTACTTTGTCTTAATGGCAGTAGAGTTCTGTCTCTTATATAAAGCTGCTTTAAGCCCTCAAACCTCCTTTGATCAATGCTGCAGTCCTATGAGGAAGAGATTGTCTGCATCACTTTACAGATGAGAAGCTGACGCTGAAAGGTGGTTACTAGTCTCATGTCTAGATTAAGAACACCAAGTGTCGATGTCCTTTATGAGGAAGCCTAGAGTGTGAGCTGTCTCTGATGTACTGGTCTTAGCTTTTATCTCATTGCTGAACATACCAAGGCAACCTCCACGAGGCCAGCATCTTGCTTCCTCATTTTTATCTTTATTTGCAACATCTATCACTGAGTCTGGCACATAGTAGATACTTAATAAATATGTTTAAAGAATAAATGGTGCCCAGAGCTTTGCATATGTTGCTTTTGATTCCTGAAATACTCTTCCCATCCTGTTACTTAACTAACTGCCAGTTCTTTCACAGCTTAGATGCCATCTTGGGTCAGTCAGTGTCTAATCTGGAAAATAGGAATCATGCCAGTTACTTTCATTGAGAGCATTTAATATAAGGAATTGGTTAAATACCTATTGGAAGCCGGAAGGGTAAAGAGGGGACACCAAGATAACCAATAGTAATTGCAGTGGATTTGTTATTCATTTCTGCATAACAAGTCACCCCGAAACTAGCAGCTTAAAACAACAAAAATTGATTATTTCATATATTCTGTTGGTCAGGAATCTGGGTATGGCTTCAATAGATCCTCTGCCTTGGGATATCCCACAAGACGACAATCAATCGATCAACAGAGACTGTCATCTCATCTGAAGTCTCAACTAGGGAAGGAGCTGGTTCCAAGCTCACTCAAGTGATTGCTGGCAGAATCTGGTTCCTCATGGGCTGTTGGACTGAAGACTTTAGTTTATCAGAGTCTGCTGGCTGCAGTCCCTCCTCGGTTCTTTGCCATAAGGGCCTCTCCATAGAGCAGCTTCAAAAGGGAGCAGCTGGCTTCATCAGAGTGAGTAAGCAAGAGAGAAAACCCATGATGGAGGCTACAGTTTTATTATTCAAATCTCAGAAGTAACATCTCATCATTTGTGCTATGAGAAATGAGTCGGTAAGTCCACCCTTCTTTCCAGGGGATGGGATTGATGGCAGCAGCAGCCTGTCTGGAGCAGCCGCTGCCGAGACACAGCTGCAGCAGAGGAAGTGTGGCTGGGGCTGCGGGCTTCATGGAGACGTCGGGAGCCAGGAACTGGCAGGAGCTCCGACCCTTCCGAGTTGGCCGGGTGGGAGCCCCATGCTCCTGGATGCAGCTGCAGCCTTCCAACCATGGCTGTGGACCTGGGCATCCCTGTGCTCATGGGTACCCAGGAAGACCCCTGGAGTGCCTGCTCCTGCTTCCTGGCCTCTCCCAGCTCTTGGTGCTCACGCTGGAGTGGAGCAAAGTAGTGGCCAAGCCTGGGTGCTGTCACAACCCAACCAGGTGTGTGCGTGCTTGGGGCGGTGCTGACATGCCAGCCCCCTGCTGCCTCAGCCCCCTCCAGATTTTGGGTTCCAAGGAGTGCAAGAGGGAGATGGTGGGGGAGAGGGAGGGGGAGGGGTTGAGAACTGCAGGCACCCCTCAGCACGGACAGCCTGGGTGCCGTGGATGGCATGTTGACAGTGGCAGGAGGCAGACAGGCTCCTGGGTGGGAAGGGGCAGATTCCCAGTGAAAGCCTACCTTCAAGCCAGGGATGGCCTGAAACCATCCTGGCTTGAAGGTAGACTTTCACTAACTAGGGGTGGGGCTGCCAGTTCCGGGTGGGGTCCACAGCCCCGAGAGCTTATGGTGATTTTTCTGGGCTGCCCATGGCCACCCATAGACCAATCAGCACGAACTTCCTCCCTTCTGAGCCCATAAAAACTACCCCCACCCCCAGCCAGGTTCACACAGATGTCGGGACTTACCAGCTGTGGGAAGTAGCTACCCACTTTGGGTGTCCTCACTGCTGGACACTCATCTGGGAAGACCCGCCTGCAGAAAGGAGCTACCCACTTAAGGTTTCCTGAGAGCTATTTTGTTGCTTAGTGAAGCTCCCCTCTGCCTTGCTCACCCTCCAATTGTCCATGTACTTCATTCTTCCTGGATGCGGGACAAGAACTTAGGACCTACCAAATGGTGGGACTGAAAGAGCTGTAAACAGGGCTGAAATGCACCCTCTGCTCGCCCCATTGTGGGTGGTGAGAAGGAGAGAAGAGCTGTGGCCCTTTGGGGAGCCCAGATCTAGCTCCCTGAGCCAGGGCTGTGACACTCTGTTTGTGTCTCTGTGGTTTTTGGCATCTGCAAGCTTCTGGACACCACCACATCTCCTGGTGCCCACAGTGGCAGTCATGCATGGTGTGCCTTGTCCAGCGACAGCCTCACACAGAGCTGGCACCTGTGCCAGTGCCTGGAGCTACCTACCCTGCACAGCTAGCCTGCCTGGCTGTGCACAGTGGCCAGACCCTGTGCTCACTCACACACCCCTCACGGTTCCACGCCTGGCTCACCTTTGGCAGGAATGGGATCCAGGCTGGTAGTGTGAGCTGAGTGCAGCCTGCCAGGCCAAGTGAGGGGGACAAGCCCAGCAGACCTGAGCAAAGCTCAGGCAAAGGTATCACCAGCCACAGAGGTTTCTTGTTGAAAGAGTGACACCCCAAAATCCTGTGACAGGATTACCCAATGGCATTAATATCAGGGGACACAGGTCACTGAGGACCATCTCAGGGGATGCCCCTCACAGGCAGAAAGAAACTAATAAATCCCAGAGAGCTGGAAGAACAAAGAGGGAAGGTTGTGGTTTTAGAATCTAGATGTTTGGAGAAGGGTTCTCCTGGGGCTGAGACTGACTCTGAGGAGATGGCCCTGGCCGGCTAATACTGGTAAATCTGACGGGGTACAATGAGGTTGTTTCTGGGAGTATAAGAAAAAAAACACCTGGAAACAGGAGATGATGGCTGTTTCTGCAGCCATCTGGCACTGGCAGGAGCAGGATGCCGACTTCTGCTTCTGTTATGGGTTGAATTGTATCCCTCCAAATTCATATGGTGGAGTTCTGACCCACAGTATCTAAGAATGAGACATCACTGAAAATAGGGTCATTGCAGGTGTAATTAGTTAAGATGAAGTGGATTCAGGTGGATCCTAATCCAATACAACTAATCTTCTTATAAAAAAGTGGGGATTGGGACACGAACATGCTTGCAGAGGGAAGACAGTGGGAATAGGAAGGTCAGAAGCCAGTTGTATTCCTACAAGCCAAGGAATGCCAAAGATTGACAGCAAACCACCAGAAGCTAGTGGGGAGGCATGGACCAGATTCTCTCTCACAGCCCTGGGAAGGAACCACCCCTGCTAACACCTTGATCTTGGACTTCAAGCCTCCAGAACTCTTAAGGTGGTAAATTTCTGTTGTTTAATCCACCCAGTTTGTGGTACTTTGTTATGGCAGCCCTAGCAACATAATACAGCCTCCTCCATCCTTGAAGTCATTTCTGGAGCCATTCATCTTACAGAATCTACCAGGGAGGCAGGCAAGGCAGGATGTCACTGCAGCCCAGCATCCCCACACAGACGGTCAGAGGATGGGTGGAAGCTGAGTGATGGTAGCATGATAGCTGACACTCACCTCTTTTGGGGAAGCCTTCAGTGACCTCCTCCTTCATTGAGTCTCCTATGTGTAGCCTTGGTCTCCAGCACCACCTTCTACAAAGGCACTTGCTACTCTCTTGTACTAACATTGTCTGTATCTGTCCCTAGACTATAAACTTCATGAGGATAGGCACTCTGTTCTTTTATCCCCACTATATCTCTTGCATCAAGCATGGTTTTGGGAGCACAGTGGGTGGTTAGTAAATATTTGTTGAATTGAATGAATGAAGGATGGCAGAAGTAGAGAAAGTAATGCTTGAAGGCAGGAAGGTTAGGTTAAATATATTGGGACACCATCATTTTATATATATAATCTCATTTAATGCTCATAATAATCCTGCAATGCAAGTACTTTTATCCCTATTTTGCTTATGAGGAAGTTAGAGATCAAAGAGATGAAATGACTTGCCCAAGGTCACATAATAGCTGGCAAGAGGCAGAGCTAGGGCTTGAACCCCCTTTCTATTATTCAGCTCTCCCTCCAAAATTTTAAAGCCATCATGTATTAAGGATTCATGATATGCCAGGAATCGGATTAGAGGCTATCTGCATATCCCTATCTATATCTTTATTTGTGTTGGCTGAATTATCATTTAATCCTCATTTCATAGAGTAAGCAATGCTGATTAAGAGCTGGAAACCAAACAGAATATTCCAGTTAAGTCCAATTCCACTGTGCAGCCGTTCAGCTCAAAATCAACCAATGTCCCTCCACTAAGAGTGGATTAATAGATTGTTGATACATCTAATGATTTGTTTAATTGATGGCTTCTGCCATTATTAGGGGAGAGTTTAAAGGGGTTTTTATGAGTTTAAGACCTACATCAATTAGCCTTAGAAGCAAAAGTGTAAACACAAATGTTATTTGTCCTGTTGCCAAGCAAAATAAGCACCTATACTTGTAGCCAAAGCTTTAAGAATTTAGTCAGCAAATATTTGAGCATGTATTACGTGTTTGGCACTGCTCTCACAGCTGTGTGGGATATAAAAGTATAAGACTCACTTCCTGTCCCCAGGGACCCTGCAATGTAGTTAAGAAAAAGAGATATGTACACATGGAATGTTAATTAACAAAAAAAAGGCCATCTAGGGTAAATAGCAAATTAATGGAATGAACAATAGGAAAATGGTGCTTAGGGAATTCAGAGGAGGGAGTGTTGATGGTGATAGGATTAAGAAAAATTAGTATTGGGCCGGGCGCGGTGGATCACGAGGTCAAGAGATCGAGACCATCCTGGTCAACATGGTGAAACCCCGTCTCTACTAAAAATACAAAAAAAAAATTAGCTGGGCATGGTGGTGCGTGCCTGTAATCCCAGCTACTCAGGAGGCTGAGGCAGGAGAATTGCCTGAACCCAGAAGGCGGAGGTTGCGGTGAGCCGAGATCGTGCCATTGCACTCCAGCCTGGGTAACAAGAGTGAAACACTGTCTCAAAAAAAAAAAAAAAAAAAGAAAATTTAGTATCATTGTATTGAGCATTTATTGTATTCCAGACACATGACATTAAGTGTCCTATGTGCATTACCATTTTACAGATGAGGAAACAGAGGCTTAGGGAAGTTGAGTGACTTGCACAAGAACACACGACCAGTGAGTGATGAGGGGAGAGTTTGATCTTGGGTTATTTCACACAAGAAGGAGCTCTTAATTTCTTACCATTCTCTATATTAAAAAAAATTATTTTTATTTTTTGAGGGTACATAGTAGGTGTATATATTTATGGGGTACTTGAGATACTTTGATACAGGCTTACAATGTGCAATAATCACATCATGGAAAATGGGGTATCCATTTGCTCAAGCATTTATTCTTTGTGTTACAAACAATCCAAGTACACTCTTTATTTTTAAATGTACAGCTATTATTGACTGTGGTCACTCTGTTGTGCTATCCAATAGTAGGTCTTATTCATTCTTTTAAACTATTTTTTGCTACCCATTAACCATTCATTCTATCAGTACATTTTGAGAATGGGTTGTATTCTGTATGTCCACAGGCAGCAGTGACTGTGTGGGGAGGCTGGGGAGCCTCGTATAAATCTTCTTAGAGTTGATGAAATTTAAGCTGGGTTTTAGAGTACAATAGTTGGAGAAGGGGAGAAGCCATTCCAGGCAGAAGTAACAGTGTATGTAAAGCATGTATTCATCTTCCTTGTTTTTTTCCTTCTTCCTTTAGCTACATCCCCTATACCCTGTCCTTTCTTTCTTTTCTTTTTCTCTTTTTTTTTTAAGTCATCCTCATTCTCTTATGTCCCTTCCTTCTGGAACGGTTTGGATATTTACCTTTTTACTTTGCTGGCACTAGCCTGATTTTTTGGGAGAGAGAACCCTCTGTGATTTCTAGAGTAGACCCTGATCTCATCAATTATTTTAAGCACTTGGAAGAGAAGGATATATGATCCCTCCTCCCACAACACATACCTATTAAAAATGCTAGGAACATGTTGGTGAGTGAACAATCCTTGGGAGGACTAAAATGCTTATTGCCAATTTAAAAAAAGGCATTCTGAGAGAAAACTAAAGCAGATGGAAATAAATTGAATTTTCTACCCCAGGAGATCTGGAGCTGTGAAACCCACGTAATTGACCACTGGTTTTCAGAGAGGGGTAGGTGGACATGAGAAGCAAGAAAGCAGGGGGTAAGAAGACGAGGTCAGAGGAGCATTTGCAAGGGAGGAAAGAATCGTTTTGGAGAATGAAGAGTATAATCCCGTAGGATATCCAGGTTATTTCCCAGAGGCCAGAGGAAACTTGTTAGGCATACCACATATGATAACCTCTTAGAGCTTCTGTTTCTTTGTCTATGTAATGAGGTAATAGCACTGAATCTGTGAGATAATATAATATGAGGTGCATAAAGACTTGTACATAGCAGAAGTTCACAAATATTATATTATTATTATTATTTTTTTTTTGAGACAGAGTTTTGCTCTTGTTGCCCAGGCTGGAGTGTAATGGTGCAATCTTGGCTCACCACAACCTCCACCTCCCAGGTTCAGGCTGTTCTCCTGCCTCTGCCTCCTGAGAAGCTGTGATTATAGGCACGCGCCACCACACTTCGCTAATTTTTTGTATTTTTAGTAGAGACGGGGTTTCTCCATGTAGGTCAGACTGGTCTCAAACTCCCAATCTCAGGTGATCCACCCTCCTTGGCCTCCCAAAGTGCTGGGATTATCTATTATTAATAGTAACATTGGGTTGGAGAGTAGAGTGCAAGGTTGAGATTTTAGGTTAGGTTCCATGGAAGCAGAATACGAGACTGAGATTCTCATGAATGTAATATATTGAGGTAAGACCCTCAGAAGAAAAGGAGAACGGGAGGGAAAGAAGCAGGAGTGATCAGGGGAAGAAGCCAAGCAAGAATATGGCCTCAGTTGGAAACTGTGGCCTGGTCCCACAGGGAGCTCCAGAGGATGAATTGTGCAGAAATGATCTCGTATTAAAGCAAGGAGGTGAGCCTTTTAAAACTCCAGGTCAGTCAGTTATTGGATGCAGGATGTCTTGGAGGAAGTAAGCTTTCTTGGTGAGATGGCTCCTGTTTGGCTGACAGCAATTTTCCTCTAGGGCAGATGTCAGCCTGGCAGTCAATACTCACAACATCTATGGTATGGATGTCCTGGGCTAGTAAAGTGGATCAGTTGGGTGCACGAACAGTTGTCAGGGTGAAGGGTGATGAATGGGAACCCAACAAAGTGAGCATATCACTTCTGTTCTTGTGTAGTGTGAAGGTGAACATCTTGATGCAGAGATGAAGGGAAGACCCACGCTGATATCACCCAGGAGATTTCCAGCTAAGTTCTCATAAGGATCTCGATAACTCCCAGCTTCCCAGCTTCCTACCAGGACCTATCTTACAGTATGCTACTGTTTAAAGATGAGCACTGTTAGGATGAACACATCTGATCTGTGACTATCAAGATTTAACCAACTCCTCAGGGGCAGAAATGATATCTTCCTTTACATCCCCCATGGTGCCAAGCCTGGTGACTTTATAGACAGTTGGTGTTCAGTGAGTGTTGGCTGATTGAAGAGCATCTCCCCCAGGTATTCTCAGGAATCCCAAGCTGTCGACTTTCTGGAGTAAATACAGAAAACACCTTCAGTTATGAAAGTCTAGCCTTCTTGGTTTGGCATTTGAGGTCCTCTGCCTTTCCTTCACCCTTATGTTTTGGCCTCCAGGGTTACTTCTAATGACCCTCTCACCCACTTTCACAAGCTGCATGTGAATGCCCAATGCCTTCGACCTTTTTTATCATACTGTAGTATCATCACTTACTGTATTCTGGACACATGATATTCAGTGCTTTATGTGCATTACCATTTTACAGATGAGGAAACTGAGGCTTAGAGAAGTTGAATGACTTGCACAAGGTCACACAGCCAGTGAGTGATGAAGGGAGAATTTGATCTTGGGTTATCTCACACAAGAAGGAGCTTTTAACTTCTTGCCATTCTCTCTATATATTTTTTAAAAATTATTTTTAATTTTGTGAGTACATAGTAGGTATATACAACATACCTAATTGTTCCACCTAAAATCCTAGGAGTGATTTTTGATTCTTTCTTTTTCTCTGATTACATCAAATCCACTGGCAAGTCTGGTTTATTTTACTTTAAATTATGCACGAATCTGCCCACTTTCGGTCATTTTCTTTGTTATCATCCCAGCCTGTCTCTCCCCGTCCCTCACCCAGATTACAAGAACCTCCTCAGTGGTGTCCTCGATCCAAATCTTTCTCAGAAAAGCAGGTTGTGTTGAGCACAGTGCCTGGCATGTAGTGGCTTCCCAGTGAATTCTTGCTGAGTGAATGGATAGGAAATGAGCATAATGATCTCTTTTTGACATTAAAAAAATCATAGATTTTTTAAAACAGCAGGAATTTGAATAAATTTTGTTTGAGGAGCCATTCGTTGACCAAATATATCTACGCATTCAGCAGTGCTTTCAAAGGGATGGGCATACAGACCTTGGCAAGGAATTGCACTGGGCATGAGACATTAGGAGATACCTTGCAATACCTCTGCAGTCCTCTAGGAGGTGGTGACTCGCCGATTAGATACCACTGCTCTGGTTAAACTAGGTCTTCGCCATTCCTGCAGTGTGATTCATTCTGGGATTCTGTTCCCATCCTTGTGCTTTTGTTCTGGCTGTGTCCTCCACTTGGAATGCCCTTTCGAATTCACCTCAAACGCGATGTATACAAAGCCCATCCATCTTTAAAGCTTCAACCCAAATGTCAACTCTTTTGAAGCTTTTTCTGATTTCACCCAAGTGAGAAGACATATTGCCCTCCTTGCTAAGCCTCCATAGAGCTTTATATATACTGCCCTTATTTATAGCTGTGGCTACCTGACTTGGAAATTTCATGATTTTTTTTTTAAAAGAAGATGTCTGACATAGATTCGACAACTTTGGATTTTGCTAAAAAGCCTTTGAAACGAACAGATCTTGTCACCACCCTCATTTTATAAAAGAAATGTGTTTATCGTTTTTTTTTAATATTTAAATTTTAAAGACTTTTTTTTTTAATAGAGATGGGGTTCTCACTCTCTTCCCCAAGATGGTCTCAGACTCCTAGGCTCAAGCGATCCTCCCACCTCAGCCTTGCAGAGTTCTGGTATTACAGGCATGAGCCACTGCGCCTGGCCAAGAAACTTATTTAAACATGAGAGAAAGGGAAGGCAGTGCATGATTTCAAAATGAAGAATTGTTCTAACAAACCAATTTAGTTCTATGAAAAATTATCACAAGGGTGGTTCTTATTTTTCTCTTGTTTCTGAGTCCTGGTAAAGAATTAATCATAGCAAAGCCCTGGTCCAGAGAGCGGCATATGGAAAGTTTGTTGTCTAATTCTTCATGTCCTTACCCCACCACCACTTCTAGCCTGAGTTTCTAAAGTGTCTGAATCACCACCATCTCCCCAACACATCCCGGCTTGTGGTGAGTGGTGTAAGACTATTTGATCGAGCACAGTGCAGGGCAGGGACCCTGATCTTTCACTCGAATAGCTTTGGTTCCTCATCCTTTGGTCTCTGTGCCATTGATGGTTAAAGAAAGCCCTTAGAGTAGAATTATGCTTTTCCGGAAGGTGAGGGCCTTGTAGAGCCCCTTGCATTTTTGTGCCATTAACTTAGCACTAAAGGTAAACACTCAGCCTTCCAGGAGGACATTTGCTATCCAATGTGGGGAAAAGAGGCTACGATATTCTTGAATTTTCATTTTATAGGAGGCTCAATAAATACTTACCAAGTCTCTATGGCTCAACCTTGGACTCTCTGATGTTAGCTCTTCCTTTCGGTCCTGAGAGCTTTCTCTGTCGAACGTGAGCCTTGCCATGGTTGTCGTTACATTGCAGAATACAGCTGTTCCTTTAAACAATGGCAAGATGCAGTGGAGACAAAAGGTGGCTGAATTCTGGGTCCCTTCCGGGCGTGGAGCAGAGAGGTCTTGCGGCTCACCTGGAGCTGCTTTTGATGATTGTTCTTTTTAGAGCCCTTGGGAGAACTTGACCAAAAACAAACAGCATATTCCTGGGTCAAGGCGCTAATCACAGACACCCTAGGAATTTAGGGGACAGAGATGTCTTAGGAGGCTGAATGCCTAGTGCTCAGACCCTCTGTCTGAGGGATAATGAATTCTCATTTGATCATCTGCTGTGTAAATCACCGACGATGGGGAGTTAATCATGCATAGGAAATGAATCCCTTCTCTGAGTTAATGAGCACAGAGCTCAGAGCAGCATCTGTTTCCTCCCTCTACTTTCACATCTCTGGCAGTTTGAACAATTAATCGTACCCAATGATCTCCCTTTGTTTTTGGGCATTAGGGAAAAAACCTGTTCTCCCCAAAATACATATTCCTACTGAGCAGTGGGTAAAGAAGCGTCTGCTCAGCTTTTTTACTCACTTAAAAATGTTCTAAGAATCAAAGGGTGTGTGTGTGTGTGTGTGTGTGTGTGTGACAGAGAGAGAGAGGAGTGAGAAGAGACAGAGGAGAGAGGAGAAGAAAATCAGAAGAAAAACATTTTCGTATTTATTTTTATTAGTATTGCATAATGTATCACACAGTATGCCAAGTTGCCAAGTGCTTCACTTGTGGGATCTTGTTTCATCATCACAATTACAGACAGAGGTATTATTATTTCCATTTTATACAGGAGAGCACTGAGGTTCAGAGGGGCTGCCAAGCCACTGGGCTAGGAAATGGCTGGGAGGGACTGGAGCTCAGGTGGTTCTGACTCTAAGGCTCAGAGCCTTAGTTAGGCCTTGTCCTGTCCTCACCCTTTCCTTGCAGTGTAGCCCTCACTCACCTTCAAATCCCTGTCCTAATGCCCCTTCTCTGATTCCTCTAGAATGGCCCACAGGCAGAGGCTCTGAGCTTGCCACTTAGCAGCATTGGGCAAGTCATTTCACTTCCTTAGGCTTCAATTTCCTTATTTTTCTACTGGGAACAACCACAGTGCCTTTGTAGATGTTGTTGTGAGGATTAAATGAGATAATACATAGAGGGAGAGAGAACACAGAGTCCTCTATTAGTAATATTCTTATTACTATTCTTTATGAAGCTCTTACTATGTGCCAGGCACTTTGTTAAGCATTTTATACACAATATGCATCTCCGAGTCTCACAACCTCCCTGGCAAGTATATATTAATCAGTCAATAACCAGTCAATCATTCACATATTTACTGAGTATCTTCTATGTTCTGACGTGTCTTGGTGCTAGGGCTAGAGTCTAGTTGGGACGGTAGACACTAAGTAAAATGATATAATTAAGTGTTGGTAAGAGTTAGACAGGAGAAGCACATGTGAGGTAAGAGCACCTAGTGAAGGGAGGGGAAAGGGCTATCAGAGATGTCTCTTTGGAGAAAATGACCTTTCAGCTGAGCCTAGACGATTGAATAGGAGAAAGTCGAGCCAAAGAAAAGGGTGGGCAGAGAATGAGGTATGTTATGCTTATTTAACCAGGATATTTCCTATTTTAATCTGAAGGTGTAATCAAATGTGGATGACATTAGGGTCTGCGGCACACTGTTGGAGCTGAGGGAAGGGAATCGTTTGAGGCAAGAATGTGTCCTATTCAGATCACCTGGAATATATCCATGCATGTGACTATGATGTTGTCAGTTGATTTTTTTTTTTTTGCAGTGAATATTCTGCTCTCAATAACCTTAGAAAATCAAAATTAGAAAAAATCTTGGATGTCATCTGGGGGTCAGAGAGTACACAGAGATTGCGCCTAATGTGGCAGCTGTTGTTAACCAGTAGTGTCTGTGATATGGTTTGGCTGCATCCCCACCCAAATCTCATCTTGAATTGTAGCTCCCATAATCCCCATGTGTCGTGGGAGGGACCTGGTGGGAGGTAATTGAATCGTGGGGGTGGAGTTTTCCCATGCTATTCACATAATAGTGAATAAGACTCACAAGATCTGATTTTTTTTTATTATAAAGGGAAGTTCCCTTGCACATGCCCTCTTGCCTGCCACCATGTAAGATGTGGCTTTGCTCCTCGTTTGCATTCCGCCATGATTGTGAGGCCTCCCTGAACTGTGAGTCAATTAAACTCTTTCCTTTATAAATTACCCAGTCTTGGGTATGTTGTTATTAGCAGCATGAGAACAAGACTGATACAGTCTTCCTACCGTTAGCTGTTGGGAAGAGACCCTATTGGTAGCAAAGAGTGGTGAGATTGATTAGTGACGTCTGTTTTGGGCATGGAATTAGAGATTGGTGGTGGGTATCACAAAAGCTGTCAGCTCTTTGGCTTCCAGAGGTCCTTCTAGAGAGAAAACCATCTTTGTCTTAGGTATATTCTTATAGGTTGTTTTAGGTGTTAAAGACAGGGCCTGGAGGACATAAGCTATAACGAAACAGCAAAACAAAACAAGAGGTAAATTGTTCTGCCTAATGAATAAGAATTCAAGATTGTGGATGAGCAGGAGAGACAGAAAAGAAAAGGGCAGTGTAGGAGAAAAGAGGCTGAACTACATGCTGGGTAGTGGAACTTCAAAGAGCATGGAAGAGAACATGGGAAATTCCTTATGGTAGAGTAGACAAAGATTTCAAATGTCAGAATACCTCATTTCCAATTTGTTGACCAAAACTGACAATACTAGTCTTTCATACAGGCTGAGACTTGTGTTGGTGGTATTTGGGGAAATAAAGTAATGGGAGCAGTGTTCAGTATGAGATGACGTAATAAGGGAAAAGGAGAGAGACTGTGAGGTGCTGATGTGATGATCCACAAACGGAACTGACTCAGCAAAATGGAGAATCTGGGCTGGATGTGGTGGCTCATGCCTGTAATCCCAGCAATTTGGGAAGCTGAGGCTGGAGTTTCGCTGGAGCCTAGGAATTCAGGAGCAGCCTGGGCAACATAGTGAGACCCCTCATCTCTATGAAAAATAAAAAAATAGCCAGGCATATATAGTGATAGACACCTGTGGTTCCAGCTGCTTTGGAGGCTGAAGTGGGAGGACTGCTTGAGCCTGAGAGATCAAGGATCATGCCACTGTACTCCAATCTGGGTAACAGAGAGAAACCCTGTCGAGAGAGAGAGACCCTGTCAGAGAGAGAGAGATAAAATCTGCATATAAAGAAATACAAACTTCACCTTCACCCTTAAGTTTCCCTGGACCAATTTGGAAAAAAACCTCAGTCTTCTGCTGCATGTGGGATGAGGGCCTGGGCTAATTTCTTCTGAATTTTAAAAAATAGGATACTACAAGGTGATATATGTAAGAGAGATACTTATGTGATTCCCTGTTCCCTGCTCTCCTCCTAATTTTACAGATAGGGAAACTGAGGCCTGTACAGGGGGAAGGAACTTAATGGAGGTTTCATCTGGTGGCTGCCCAATGAGCCTTTCTCTCTGAGACTGTGGTAGGAGACATTAGGCAAGGTTAATGAGCCAACCCTTCGTGTCTGCCGTCATCCTTGATCTGCGGCACTCAGCTCAATTTGGGCAAAATATCACAGACTCTCAGATGCACTTTTATTTTTGAAGGGAAAATTGTCAAAACTTAAATGAAGGCTGTTTAGTCATATGCATGCTTGATAGTGTTGGCATATTTGGGTGGGTTATGGGGTAAGGTTGGGAATCTGGGTGTGACTTGAAGGGAAAGGGAAAGAAAGAGGATTTCATGGTCCAGTTGCTTGCTTTTAGCTCCTGCTGTAGCCCTCCTCCCCAGAGAGGTCATTTCAGGAGAATGCCCTGAAACATTAAGTCTTGCATGTAAACAGTGGGTGGTCACTTAGGTAATGACAATCTAGGGGAGCCTAAAGGGCGGCCTGATGAAAAACTGGTTCCTCCGTTTCCCTCCCTACAGTGCCTAACATTGCCACCATGAGGCACCCCTTTGGGATGAAGCAAAGATATGCAAATATCTTTGCCAAGAAGGGAGCAAACTCTATAATACCTACCAATGCTCTATAAGGATTCATTAGTGATAAGCCCTCAAAATGTACTGCTGTTTTTGTTTTCAAAATATTTGCATGTAGACATTGGTATTTGAGCCTCATCACATTTCTATATCAAGAACAAATTATGTACCCATTTTTCAGAGGAGCACACTGAGTCTTGGTCCTAGAAGATAATGACTTGCCTGGAAGCAACCTAAGGAGCAGAGGTGAGAATTCAGGTCTCAGCGTATAAACTGTCAGAGCATTAGATGATTAGTGTTTTTACCTCCAAAGAGGATTACATTAAAATGTTTTTCAATTAGATTTTGATTGTGTGAGTGGTAAATTTTCATTGTGGAAAAATTTAAAAATGGAGAAAAGCCAACAAAGAAACAAAACTTTAGTCATCATCCTATAAAGATTATCTTATTTTCATTTTGTGCTATAACCTTCTTGTCTTCTTTTCTATAAGCATTATGACTTTTTTTTTTTTTTTACAAAAAATGGAATAAGAATATATGGAATTCCATGATGTGAATGTGTTGTTATTTACTTGACAAGCCATATAGAAGCAAGCATTTACTGAGTTTATTTGTTGAAAAGCAAAACGCCAGGACAATGATGAATATATGAACGGATAAAGCATGGTTTTTATAATCCAGATTAACATGCGGCTGAGCAAGGCAGAAGCAGACAATTCTCATTTGTTCAACAACTAGGCTGAATATCTGCTATGTTCCAGGCACTGTCCAAGGCATCAGGGATGCAGCTGAGATCAGTATAGAAAAGGTCTTATGAGGCTCTTTTGTTGTTGGACGGAGACAGATGATAAGGAAATAAATGTGTGGGTAGATGGGTGTGTGTTTACAAATATAATGAGTTGGTAATAGGTTGTATGAAGGAAAATAAGATGGGTTCAGGGGAGAGAGTGAGGAATGACAAGACGTTATTTTGTTTTGCTTTTGTTATTTTTAATTGATGCATAATAATTGTACACATTTAAGTGGGACAGTGTGATATTTCCATACATGGATGCGATGTGTAATGATCAAATCAGGATAATTGGCATATCCATCATCTCAAACATTTATCATTTCATCGTGTGGAAACCATTTAAAATCCACACTTCTAGCTATTTGAAAATATACAATATATTGTTGTTCACAGTAGTCACCTCACAGTACTGTAGAACCCTAGAACTTATTTCTTCTACTAGTTGTACTTTTGTTTCCCTTAACTAACCTTTAGCAATCTCCCCTCCTCCCATCCTTCCCCACTTCTATTAACGACTATTCTGTTCTCTAATTCTATGAGATCTGTTTTGCAGCTTCCACATATGAGTGAGAATATGGGGTATTTATTTTTCTGTGCTTGGCTTATTTCACTTAACGTAATGTCCTTCGAGTTCATCCATGCTTCTGTGAATGATAGAATTGTGTTCTTTATATGGTTAAATAGTATACCGTTGTATACACACACCACATTTTCTTCATCTGTTGATGGACAGTTAGGTAGATTCTGTTATCTTGTCTGTTGTGAATGCTGCTGCAATAGATAGGGGAATGCAGATATTCTTTCAACATACTGATTTCCTTTCCTTTGGGCATATACCCAGAAGTGGGACTGCTAGATCATATGGTAGTTCTATTTTTAGTTTTTGAGGAATATCCATACTGTTCTCCATAGTAGCTGCAGTAATTTACATTCCCACTAACAGTATATGAGTTCCCCTTTCTCTGCATCCTCACCAGCATTTGTTGTTTTTTGTCTTTTGGATAATAGCCATTCTTACTGTGGTGAGATGATATATCATGTGGTTTTGATTTGTACTTCCCTAATGAGTGATGTTGGGCATTTTTTCATAAACCTGTTGGCCATTTGTATGTCCTCTTTCGAGAGATATCTGTTCAGCTAATTTCCCCATTTTAAAATGGGATTATTTGTTTTTTGTTTGTTTGTTTTTGCTGTTGAGTTCCACATATATTCTAGATAGTAATCTCTTGTGAGATGAATAGTTTGCAAATATTTTCTCCTATTCTGCAGGTTGTCTCTTTATTCTGTTAATTGCTTCCTTTGCTGTGCAGAAGGTGTTTAGCTTGATGTGATCCTGTTTGTCCCTTTTTGTTTTGGTTCCTTGTGCTTTTGAGGTATTACTCAAGAAATCTTTGTGCAGACCAACTTCCTTGAAAGTTTCCCCCATTTTTTTTAGTAGTTTCATAGTTTCAGGTCTTAGATATAAGTCTTTAATCCATTTTGATTTTGTTTTTGTATATGGCAAGAGATAGGGGTCTAGTTTCATTCATTTGCTTAGGATATACAAATTTCTCAGCAGCATTTATTAAAGATATAGCAAGACACTATTTTAAATACCCTCCAAGGAAGTAAAATTTGAGCAAAACTTGATGTAGGGAGTAAGTTATATGAATATCTGAGTGAAGAATGAACCAGCAGCAAGTTCAAAGGTAGGGAGGTGGGAAGGAGGTTGGTGCTGGAGAGGATCATGAGAGGAGAAGAGAGGGGGAGAGTTAGAGGTTTGCTTGTATATATGTTAGGAATACTCAGAAGCATTGTGAGCAGGCAAAATGTTAGGAAGTATGTTTGAAGAGATAGCCTGGGACAAGCTTGTTTAGGACCTTGAAGGTCACAGTGAAATGGCTAAACGGTGAAGGGATGGTGAGCTTTAAGAGAGGCTTAAGCAGGTGAGTGATAGGAACCAATGTCTATTTTCAAAGGTTCACTCTGTAGGGAGGGTGAACATGGTGGAAGGCAATAAGAAAAGCCAGAAGACCAATTCGGAGGGTGTTGAAATTATCCAGGAGGGAGATAATGGTGGCTTGGACGAGGGTGCTAATGAACGGGATGATGTGAGTTCCCATTCAGAATGTATGGTGAAGGCTGAAGTCTAAGGACTTCCCAGAGAATTAGCTCTGGGAGTGAGAGATGGGAAAAGGTCAAGGATGACTGAGACTGGGTGAATGGTGGTCCCACAACTAAGGTGGAGACGACCATGGGAGAAGAATGGAAGGGAGTTAGAGGTTTGGTTGTAGATAGGTTATGTTAAGATCATTGTTAGACTTCCAAGGAGAAACCCTAATGACTCAGTTAGATATACAAGCCTGGAAGCAAGGGGACAAGTGGTGACTGAAAATGTAAATTTCAGGCCAGACATGGTGGCTCATACCTGTAATCTCAGTGCTTTGGGAGGCCGAGGTGGGAAAATTGCTTGAGGTTAGGAGTTCAACCCCAGCCTAGCCAACATAGAAAGACCCTGTCTCCAAAAAAAAAAAAATGTAAGTAGCTGAGCATGGTCCACACACCTGTAGTCCTAGCTACTTGGAAGGCTGAGGTGGGAGGATCACTTGAGTCCAGGACTATGAGGCTGCAGCAAGCTATGATGACATCACTGCACTGCATCCTGGGCCATAGACTAAGACCCTGTCTCTAAAAAACAAATATAAATAAAATATAATAAATAAAACATAAATTTCAGAGTCATGAGTGTATAGAGGCTCTTGAAAGCTATGGGACTGGATGGGAAAATGACTATTTGGTGTGAGGTTGGGAGAAGGGAGGCTTGTGTTTCAATGGGGCTGGGAGATGGTAAGAATGTGAAGACTGCTTTCACTTAATTTGTGGTTGTGCTGAAGACTGGCTGGTTCTACACGCTTGATGGTAACAGGATGGATCTTGATGAGAAAGTGGTCCCAATTTTACCTCTAGAGAAAGATAGAGGTGAGGAGCACTGAGCATTGAACAGAAGGTTATAAGACCCTGAGAACAAGACAGAGAGAAAGGCAGGAAATTAAGATAAAAAGGAGGCCAGGTCAGGAAGAAGAGTGGAAGAAGAAAAAGGACTAGGTTATATTCAAGTTGGCAAAATGAGCCCAGGGAGGCTTGTCTCTGCAAATAGGTTGTGGCTTTAGTTTAATCACTGACACCCAGGGAGCCAGTCACGCTGGTTGGCACAGATGCTGACACAGTCCTTCCACATCTTCCAGCAGAGTCAGGCTCTCCATTCCCTCCCTCCTTTGTCCATTAATTGGCATGGATTTTGGTGCATCCTGTGAATATAGTCATTGCATCTTGCATTACTCACCTGCTGAGATACTACCCATTATTTTATATCTATGGTATTTTAAAAATGCTTCTGAGAAATTGATGCAAGTTTGGGTGCAAATGGCAAGCTCTAGGAGCCCCCAGATGGATTCCTCCTCCCTCCCACCTTTGTTTCTGTCTCCCACCCTTCTTCCTCCCTCCTTGCACACATACATGCATGCATCCATCCATCCTCTAGCCACATCTCAATTCATTTAGTCAATCAATAACTCTTATTAAGCTCTTGTTTTTTGGCAGATTTTGAGCTAGGTGTCAAGGACATAAAGAAAATAAGATAAAGCTACTTTTTTTTTTTCTTTGACAGAGTTGCTCTGCCACCAGGCTGGAGTGCAGTGGCACAATCTTGGCTCACTGCAACCTCTGCCTCCCGGGTTCAAGCAATTCCCCTGCCTCAGCCTCCTGAGTAGCTGGGACTACAGGCGTGCCACCATGCCTGGCTAATTTTTTGTATTTTAGTAGAGACTGGGTTTTACTATGTTGGCCAGGATGGTCTTGATTTCCTGACCTCGTAATCCACCCACCTCGGCCTCCCAAAGTGCTGACATTACAGGCCTGAGCCACCGCCCCCGGCTGATACAACCACTCTTTAAAGGAAATAGGGCAAGATTGTTCTGATCTGGTCTAGACAGGTGGTGATGTCTTAAAAGCAAGCCAGTCCGCATACTAATTACAATGTAATTACTTGAAGACCTTTAAAAGATACATATTACTGCACCCTCCCCAGAATCCACATCTTCTAGGGAGTGTATTTTGAAAAGGTCCCCAGGCCATTCTAATGCTTGGTTAGGTCTGGGAATTCAGCTGACTGGGGTTCAAGTGGGTTCTGAGTCTCAGTTGCCTCTGATGAAGAATGGGTATAATTTATAATAATTCCACCACCTTATGGCATTGTAAGAAGTAGATGAGTTTGTATTAGAGAAAACTCTCAGCACAGGAATGCTTCCTAGTGAGTCTTCTGAACATATGTGTGGAGGCAGAGTCCTCCCTCAAGACTCAAAAGAACCAGCAGCATCAACACCACCTGGTTAGAAATGCAGAATCCCGGCCCCACCCCAGAAGAACCAATTCAGAGTCTCCCTGGTGATTGACATTTACATCGGAGTTGGCTGGTAGAAAGGGCATGCAGCTAGTCCAGCTTGTCACTGAGGCAGTCACACCTTGGAGCAGATCATCTCTATTAAGGAATGCTAATGAAAGAGAAAAGTGATTTCCTCAGTTGTAATTGTGGGATACTGCTCCGGAGTTGTAATTCTGGGCTGCTCTGTGTGTGGGCTACAGAAGTGCTCATTGCACAGCTCAGTGAGTCATGCCTGGAAGGCAGGGGCGATAGAGAGGGATGGGAGCTCTGGGTAGTTCCGTCTCCCTGGCTGAAGTGATCCTCTCCTCTCTATTTGAAGAGTCACACTCACCCCTCCCCTCCAGGGTAGGCTGCTCCTCTGAAGACACTGTGAGTGTCCCAGGGCACAGAGCAATGTCTTCACCCCAGAATTGATGTTAATTTCAGGGGGATTCCTGTCTCTTAAAACTTCTTGAACTTAAATGTGCACATGAACCTTCTGAATCATCTAGAGATCATATAAAAACACAGATTGGGATTCTGCAGGCTTGGGGCAGGACCTGAGACACGTGCATTTCAAACACACTCCCAGGCGATGCTGACACTGCAGATTCATGGACCACACTTTCATGAGGAAGGCACCAGCACTACGCAGTAGTCTTCAGAGAATGCCGACTTTTCCTCCCACCCACCATGAATTAAATCAGAATTTCTGGAGGTAGAACCTGGATGTGAGTTGTCTTCAGAAGCTCCACAGGTGATTCAGATATGCAGTGAGGATTGAGAACTGCTGATTTAAAAAGCCCCTTTCCTCTTCCTTCCTTCTTCCTTTCCTTCCTTCCTTCCTTTCTCTATTTCTTTTCTTTTCTTTCTTTTTCTTTCTCTCTCCCTCCCTCCCTCCTTTCCTTCTTTCCTTTCATTTTTCTTTTCCTTCCTTTTCTTCCCCCCTCCCTTCCTACCCTCCCTTCTTCCTTCTTTCCTTGCCTTCTTCTTTCCTCCCTTCCTTTTTCCTTTCTCCTTCCCTCTTTTTTTTCTCTCTTTCTTTCCTTCACTTTTTTTGGAAACATTGTGATCCAGAGCAGACAAGTGATTTGAGCAAGAGCTGTCTGCTCCAATTAAAGGAATGATCATGAAGAGACTATTGATAGAAATACTCTCTTTCAGTAGAATCTCTTGTTTGAGGAAGTCTTTCTAGGGGTCTAGTTTGAACCCTCCATGCTGCAACTGAATTATGTCATGCTTTTATTTCTCCTCCTATTTATGGGAATTTGAATTCTCCCATTGCTCATGTCTAAAGAGAGACAGCCAGTGCAGATAGCGCTTGTCACGATCCACTTGTATCTCCTACATTTCCAAAGCTTACTAGGGCGAGATGTGGTGAGAGTTTGAGGAGAAAGGGAGATAACATCTGCAAGATTTGGCACTCGCGGTCACAAGACACAGAAACCTAATTCAAAGATAACCAGGTCCCCCAAAATGGTTTATATTTGTCCATACAACTGAAACGTTGGTCATTCCAGCTGGATCCCTAGGGTCAAATTACATCCTCTGTAGCCTCCTCTCTCTGTTCCTCTCTGTCTCCTCCATCCTTACCCCATCTCCCATCTCAACTCTTAGTTACTGCATGTTGGTTTCATTTTCAGGCAGGCTCTTGCTTTGTGATGAGAAGAAGATAACCAGCAGCTCCAGGCTCACATTCTATTCTTTTAGAAAACCCAAGGTGGCTTAAGTCTTTAATCCCAGCACTTTGAAAGGCTGAGGCAGGCAGATCACCTGAGGTCAGGAGTTCGAGACCAGCCAGGCCAACATGGCAAAACCCTTTCTCTACTAGAAAATACAAAAGTTAGCCAGGCGTGGTGGCGGATCCCTGTAATCCCAGCTACTCAGGAGACTGAGGCAAGGAGAACTGCTTGAACTCAGGAGGTGGAGGTTGCAGTGAGCCAGGATCATGCCACTGCACTCCAACCTGGGCAACAGTGAGACTCTGTCTCAGAAAAGAAAAAAGGAAACTCAAATAACACAATGGAGGTATTTTCCTTTCCTGGCATTTCCCCCAAATTCAAAGGATAGAGTCATCTTGGTTCTGATTGGTTCCTAATCCTGTTGTTCAATCAATCAATAAGACCAGGGTGAACACCTGATTGGCCTGTTCTGAGCTATCCTATGTACAGATATGGAGTCTGCTCCACCCACCCAAACTAGAAGGAGTCCTGGATGCTGAGCAGACACTACAGTATGCCCTGTGCAGCCTCCTAAATGCTCATAACCCACAATCCTGGAGTAATCAGGCCTTGCCCAGCCCAGCACGTCATTCCTCTAAGACCCTTTGTAGACTCTTCTTCAGTGTTTATTGTACAAGGGGTTTTTGATAACTTCGCTCTCTGGAGAACACGGCAGAGAGACTCGTTCCTAGCAGGTATGGAATTGAAAAGGTGGTAGCAAGGGGACCAGAGTACACACACATGGGGAGGTTTTTCCTTCCTGTCCTTGTGACCCCACGTTTAATTTCAAAATGGACTTCTATTCACTCTCTGGGAGAGGGGGCAAGGGAGCAGGCTGGAGGCTGGGGATCCCACTTCCTTGCTAATTTTCCTTCCAGTATTCCATAATGGAATCAACTCTTCAGAAGTGCAGTCTTAACCGTGGACAGCAGATGATTAAAATATCCCAGGGGTGGGAGGAGGCCCTCTGCTGTTTTTTAAAGATTATAAATTCAGGTCATGTCACTTCCCACTTTAAACCTTTGAACAACTTCTCACCCTTCTTAGGGTCAAATCTAAACTGACACATGCTGACCTGGCCCTGCCTCCACCCCACTCTGAATCTGTGACACATTGATCAAAATGCTGATTTTGTGATACATTGATCAAAATGCTGCAACCGCACCTGCCTGCCTTCTGTTCCTTGGGGCATGTCTGCCTCTTGTGTTAGGGGCTTCACATGTGCTTTCCCCTCCTTGGAGCTCTGTCTTCCCTTCTCACCTGGATTCTCACCCTAGCTTCATTCTCTTCTTGGTTTACTCCTAAACTTTTAGTCAAAATGTTGCAACTGGTGATAACCTAGCCTGGTCACCCACCTCCAGTCTAAATTAGGATGACCAGCATAACTCCCTGATCTTCCCTTTTCTAGCTCCCACGTGTTTTGAGCCTACACATTTCTTGTACTGTTTATGACTCTTCCATTGTCCCTGCTTGACTCTAGGGTCCGTGAGGATGGGAACCCTATCTGGTTTTGTTCATCAGTATGTAGTTTGACCCTGCCATTTAGTAGGTGCTCTGCAAATAATTGCTGAATGAGTGAATATGATGATGTTCCCTGTGTCTTTCAAACTTGGCTACATGTAAAAGTCAACTGGGGGGTCTTGTTAAAAATACAGGTTTCCTGGGCTGGATTCAGCGGTTCATGCCTGTAATCCCAGCACTTTGGAAGGCCAAGGCAGGAGAATGGTTTGAGCCCAGGAGTTTGAGACCAGCTTGGGCAACAAAGCCAGACTCTGTTTCTTAAAAAATATACAGACTTCTGGCCGGGCACAGTGGCTCATGCCTGTAATCCCAGCACTTTGGGAGGCCAAGGTAGGAGGATGGTTTGAGCCCAGGAGTTTGAGACCAGCTTGGGCAACAAAGTCAGACCCTGTCTCTTAAAAAATATGCAGACTTCCTAAAGCCTCCTCTTGGATCTTCAGATTCAAAAATCTGCGTGGATCCTGGGAAAACCGCTAGGTACTTTGAAAAAGGTTTGCCAGGGTTGGAAATAAACATGGCTCCCAGAGAGGACCAGGGACAAAGATAATCGTTTGTTTTAAATGAATCACAGAGGAGTGAAAGAAAACATGAGCAAATGGTATTAAAAATTGAGCAATGGAAGAAGAGAGAGTTATATGTTTGTAAGAATGCAAAGTCATGCTTGTCCTGAACATCATGAGCAGAACCCTAGCTAAGTAGACAGGGTTCAACTTGAGTTAGTACGAGGGTGCTTGCAGTGTGTGGGTGTTTCTATCTTGATGACAATTGGGTGATTTCTATACACAGAGAGCTAGGAAGTCCAATGATATTCTTTTGCTGGCTCTATCACATCGCTGATAGGACCTCTCTTCCTCCACGCCCAGACACCGCACCCATAGTGTGATACAGCTACCCTCCCCACTGGTTAGACTATTCTCAGCCCCTTTCCCTACCCTCTGACAGAATGGATTAAAGGAATTCAAATACACTGTAGCCTCCTTTTGCTCTGTGAACACAGGTAATTGAAAGCACACTAGCTTTCTATGCTGGCAGTAGCATGAATTTGCTTATTATTTCTTGGCATGTTCTATTAGCAACTCACTCCTGAGAGAGAAAGGAAGAAAGAAGGAGAGATGGAAAAAGAAAGAAAGAAAGAAGAAAAAATGAAAGAAACCACCCTTTATCTCAATTAATAAACTTGTACCTTCTTGAGGTCAGGAAATGTGCCTTTTATTTTTTAGATATCACCTTCATTAGAACTTTGCACACATTACCATGGTTTGCACACATTTACAATAGCTTGTCATTAATGATAAGGATATGCATTATTATTATCATGATACTTCATAGCATTTTTATGTCACTTTGCAGTTTGCCAATGCATTTTGGTATTATTTTATGTAATTTTGGCAAGTGACGCATAATTAGAAACCCCTTGGGTGTACCTTATATGTACACGTTCTTAGACCTATTCCAGAAAGTCTGTAAGAATGGAATCTGAATGTTTAGCACTCTCCTGGATGATTTTTAGGATTAGCCAGAAAGGGGGCCCACCAGTGTGGTAGCTAGGTATCTGGGCTTGGGGTCATATCCTGACCTCTCTGAGACTGTGTACACATTACTACAGCTCTCCAAGCCCTAGAGTTGCCCCATCTGTAAAATGAGGCTGACGAACCAATACCAGGGGGATTAAATGAGAGCACATCAGTATGGAATGTGCTCAGTAAGCAGCGCCATCTACAATAATGTATTTCTTTCTTCTGGCAGCATAACAGCTAAGGACCTACATTTGGGGTTCAAACCCTGTCTCTTCCATTTATAACCTAAATTACTACTGTGTCTGAGTTTTCTCCTCTGTAAAATGGGGATAATGGACATATCTACCTCGAAGGATTGTTTTGAAGACTAAACTAATTATGAAAAGTGGCACTTTAGAAGAAAATCTGGCACACCCTGAACTCTGTATCAGGGTTAGGTGTGGCCATTTTTACATCCATTTTACAGAAGAGGATGCACATACCTGTTAGGAGGGGAAATAAGACTGCAAAGCCCATCTTCTTTGCCCAAATGCTGGGCTCTTCCCAATCTACAAAGCTAATTCTTAATGCCAGCCTTTCCTAGGACTCAAAACCAGGACAATGAATACTCATCTGTTTTTTCCCTTGTAGGGAGGGTGGTGACTACCACCCTCCACTGCCAGCTCTCCTTCCCTCCTGCCACGCTGCTTTGTTCTCTTGTCCCAGAGCCAGACCCCATCACCACTTTTCAGAAATGCCATCTTACTGGGGTACCACCTTCAGAGGTCCAAAAAGACAGAGTGATTTGGGATTCTCATCTTGTCTCCATTTGTCTGCTAGAGTCTGGGCAGACACCAGAACACAGTCATCTAATTAGAAGTCTCATCTCCTCTGGGGCTCGGGGCTACTGATGCATGGCTCCTACATTTCCCAGGCAGAGATGGGATGCCTCATCAGCTAGGCTAGCAGTGGAGGCTTCCCCACCAAGGCCTGAGAGGCAAGGGGGTTTCTCAAACTCTGGATCAGGAAGCAGAACCGGGGCAATGCAGACCCAGGACTGGGGTTTACATGGAAGTGGCTGCTGAGGACATCACTCTGTTACTCTGAGCCTCACTGTCCTTTTCTGTAAAGTGGAATGATCATTGTACCTACCTCCCAGGCTTGTTGGGCTTATGTTTACAAAGTCATGATTACAAGATCCCCTGATCTCTACCCCATTCCTTTAAAGTCCTCCTTGCTTTTTCTCCTCCCTTTCTAAACTCTTTATTAATATGGTCAGAGAGGAAGAATATAGCCATGATTGAGAACATGCATATTTGAGTGACCTGCTTGACTATAAATTCTCTCCCTGATGTTTTCAGCTCTGAAATCTTGAGCACATCACTTCACTGCATTGAAGCCCAGTCTCCTCATCTATAAATTGGAATGATCATCCTGGACCCTCCTTGTGTGATTGTTGTGATTGTAAAGTGGGGCGAATAGTAAATAGTCAATAAGTATCCTCCATTATTCCCATGAAGCAAGTATGGGGATGCGCTCTTACATCTCATTTATTATGTGGATGATAGAGCAACGTTCTCCCCCAGGAACCTCATCACCTATGTGCTTTGACAGCTTCAGAACTCAGTTCGTGGGGGGCCCTCCTCTGCAAAGCTTTTCCTGAGCATTGTCCTCCTCCTAACCTGGATTCGGCTTTCCCTTCAGCCTTCCTGAGCGTCGTCCATCATAGGGCTTTGCATGTGGCATGCTTTAAGTTTGTCTCCTCTGCTGGACTTGGATTTGTTTGGAACAGGGCTCATGCATTCATACCTGTGTTTTGGGTGCTTTGGGCAGCACCTCGGACAGCACCTTGCATCTATTTGGAACTGTGTTGAAAGAATGAAGATACTAAAGAGCTTGAAGCAGTGTTTCTCAAAGCAATTTGACGATGTAAAATATATTTTACATGGCAAAACTGGTGACGCATGTGTGCACACACACCCGGTAGGAGATAAATGCTTATATTTGTTTGATATTTGTTTCACATGTCATTACACCCAATGCACTCTGATAATTCCTCTCTTCTCCCCTCCCCTCCTCTCCTCTTCTCATCTATTTAATTTTTAAATGTCTGAGATCTACTAAATTCATTTCAGAACTAATTGTTCTGAGTTAAAACGCAATATCTTGTAATGCTAAGAGCATGGACCACTGGAAAAAGATAGATCAGGGTTCGGATTCCAAAACCACAGCTTATCAATTAATATCCTAAGAACATCACCTGAACTCCATAAACCTCAGTTTCTTTATCTATGAAATGGAGCTAATAATTGTACCTGCTTCATAGGTTTCTTGTGAGGTGTTAATGAGATAATATGAGTAAAGCAGTAAGCAAAGAGCTTGGTATGTAGTGATTTTGTTTGTTTGTTTGTTTGTTTATTTGTTTAGATGGAGACTTGCTGTGTTGCCAGGCTGGAGTGCAGTGGTATGATCTTGGTCCACTGCAGCCTCTGCCTCCTGGGTTCAAACAATTCTCCTGCCTCAGCCTCCTGAGTAGCTAGGACTACAGGCATGCACCATCACACCCAGATAATTTTTGTGTTTTTAGTAGAGACAGGGTTTCACCATGTTGGCCACGATGGTCTTAATCTCTTGACCTCATGATCTGCCCACCTCAGCCTCCCAAAGTGCTGGGATTACAGGTGTGAGCCACCGTGCCTAGCCTGTAGCCAGTCTTTAACAAATGGTTGTTGTTATCAGAATCATTCATGGAACTCTTGTATGACTTTACTCTTTTCCCTCACAACCTTCCCAAGTCTCTATGTTCTCTTAATCTTTGTCCTCAGTCTCATTCACTTCCCCATAGGCCACTGACAATGATCTCGCCACTCTCAGAAGCATAAGAGTGAGCCATGGATTCACAGTGGTGTAGCCTGAGAAGGTGATTTGAGGGAAGACAGGAGAAATCTCATCACTTTGACTCAAGGGGTGAAGGAAATACCCAGTGGTATGGAATCTGCCCTCTCCCTGATTCCTCGTGATGCCAGTGGGAAGTATCTAAAGATCTTAATTGCCACATCTAATTTAATCCCTCCTCCAGCGACTCAATGGAGCCCAAAGACTTTCCTCCCCAGCTCTTCTCCCTCCCCATCAACAATTTCAAGGTCCAGGCCCCTGGCCAGCATGAGAGGACAGAGTGGAGACTAATTTATAAATCAAACTTACATTAGGAATGCAGTCACCTATCACCAGGACCTCAGGATGCTTGGTCATCCCCCCAAGAACCATGAGTACTGTTAGAGAAAAGTCACTAAAACAATTCAACATCACCTGATTCTTCCTTGCCATCCTGCCTTCCTTGGCTTGGAAATTCCCTTGCCCTCCAGTCAATGCTTCTGGAGTAAGCAGAGCATGCAAAACGGCCACGGGTCCCTCTTGGAGACTGGACCTATATATCACGACAGTATATGCATGTGATACCTCTTCGTATAGTGCTTAGGAATCAGGCAGCTCTGGTTCTAACACAAACTCTGCCACCAACCAGCTGTGTGGCCTTGGTCCAGTAAGTTCACTTCTCCGTTTCTTCATTTCCTCATTGGAATTTTAATAATATCCAAAAATATTACGTATTAGATTATACAACAAAATAATGCACTTTAAACATCTGGCACCTTTAATTCTTCAATAAATTTTAGTGTCATCCTTACTGCTGTTACTGTTTTTGTTTTAACTAACAATAATCACCAATAAGCACTTCAGCTTCTAAATTTGATGCTAGAATATTTTTAACATGAAGAGTTCTTGAGCTCCACTCTTACCATCTCCTTTTGACCAGGGAGAACCCAGTTGTTCCTCTGGACTTGTAGTCTTGTTATTTCCTAGGCAAGGGCACTAGATGCACTGACATTTGCTTGAACTTAAGCCTGCAAGGAAAAAGGAAGCCGTTCTTTGCTTCTGAATCCTAGATAGTTGCTATCTGCTGCGGAATTGGGCTAGAATATAAATAGCGGGTTAGAGATAAAAACACCTTCATTTCTTTTTTTTTCTCTTCCCTGGCCTCAAATCTTTCTCTCACCTCCCAGAAATAACTGATTTCACCACTGTCCTGCCACCTTCCTTGCACTGTGAGTTCTTTAAGGCCAGATGCCATCACTTCTTACTCTACTTCAATGTCCAGATCAGTGCGTAGCACTTAACAGAAGCTACATATGCTGGGGGCTGAATCTGCGGTCCCTGATTATCTGGCATTTGTTTTCTCTCTTCCCTCGCTGCCCCCAACTCAGACACATTTTTATTTAACTAATTAGTTTAAAGAGCAGAAATTTAGCAAGCTGTATCAGCTATTTCTCCCCCTCACTGATACTGAATTTTTGCAAATTCAGAGATGTTTCATTCATAACGTTGAAGGAAAGAATCTCATTCTCTGATCTTGATTAGCAGTGAAAGAACCAGAGGTCAGAAGATACAGCATAAAGAATCAGAGCAATTTGAGCACTCATGTAACTATCACTCTCGACCAAAAAATAAGACATTGCCAGGACCTCAGAAGCTCCCTGTATGTCCCTCCTCCCTCCTTCCTTTTCCCTGGAGACAACTACTATCTTGCCTTTAATTGAAATCATTTTATTGTTTTCCCTTACAGTCTAACCACCTGTGTTTGCATCATTAAAAATAGTTTAATTTTGCCTGTTTTTGAACTCTATATAATGGAACTGTAATCTGTGTATTCTTTTTTTCTTATTTCACTGATTGTTATGTTTGAAAGATTCACCCATGTTGTTGCATATAGTTCTAGTCTATTTATGTTTATTGCTGTACAAGTCATTGTATGAATATACACAATGCATTTATCTATTGTATTGATGGGCAGTGCCATAATTTCTCTACATGCTGTGGTACTGTGAAATATATATTTGGTCTTTGTTCTGGTTTCCCTTTCTTGGCATACAACTCCTAAAGTCCTTGCAATCTTCAAAGAGATGAGTGCCTTTTGGTAAGCTAATAGATTGACTGACTGGTGGGGATGGGAGGTGCTCACAGAGAAGACCCAGGCAGGTTTAGAGGATTGGGACTTTTCAGCCCCACTCCCCAACCTCTGGAGAGGGGAGAGGGACTGGTCACCGATGGGCAGTGATTTAATCAGTTGCGTCTATGTGAGGAAGCTTCCATAAAAACTCAAAAGGTGAGGGCTTAGAGGGCTTCCAGAGAGATTAACAGAGGTTTCCAGAGGATAGAGTGCCTGGAGAGGGCATGGAAGCTCCATGCTCCTTCCTACACACCTTGCCCCTATGCATCTCTTCTATCTGGCTGTTCATCTGTATTCTCTGTAGTATCCTTCATAATAAACCAGTAAGCATAAGTAAATGTTTCCCTGAGTTCTGTGAGCCGTCTTAGCAAATTAATTGAACCCAAGGGAGAGGGTCATGGAAACTCTGATTTACAGCTAATCGGTCAAGCATAGGTGGCAACCTTTTACTTGAAATTGGCATCTGAAGTTGGGGGGCAGTCTTGTGGAACTGAGCCCTCAACCTATGGATCAGATGCTGTCTCCAGGTAGATAGTGTCAGAACTGAATTAGAGGACACCCAGCTGGTGTCCCTTGAAGAATTGATTGCTCACTTGATGTGTAGGGTTAAAATCCCACATATGGCCAGGCACGGTGGCTCACGCCTATAGTCCCAGTACTTTGGGAGGCCGAGGCGGGCAGATCACGAGGTCAAGAGATTGAGACCATCCTGGCCTACATGGTGAAACCCCATCTCTACTAAAATACAAAAATTAGCTGAGCATGGTGGCGTGCACCTGTAGACCCAGCTACTTCAGGAGACTGAGGCAGGAGAATTTCTTGAACCTGGGAGGCAGAGGTTGCAGTGAGCCAAGATGGCGCCACTGCACTCCAGTCTGGCACCTGACAACAGAGTGAGACTCTGTCTCAAAAAAAAAAAAAAAACAAAAAAACCCCCACGCATCTGGTATCAGAAGTATTATGTTGATTATGTAGTGAGAGTAGGGTAAGAGAAAACAGCTTTCTTACATCACAACATGTTAAGGTTATTAGTGATATTTTGTATTATTGATAATGATGGCATGGATATCTTCACAGGCATCCTTAACAATTCAAACAGGTCAGACTTCTAGATGCAGAATTTTTGCATCAAAGACTATGGCCACTTTTTAAACTTCCTCCAGAATGGTTGTACCGATTTGCACTTTCACCAGCAAAGTACATTTCTGTCTGTGCCCTCACACTGTTGCCAATGTCAGCTTATTTGCATTTGTTTTAATTATGCCAATTTGACAGGAAAAGGATGTTCTCTCAAGATCACAGAAATTCTCATTTGAGTGCTAGTGAGGCTGGGTACCTCCTTCTTTACATTTATTCACCATTTGTATGTATTCATTTGTGTATTGCCTTTTTATATCTTTTTGCCGTTGAAAGAATTGATGTGTGTGCCTTGTTATAACAGTTCACCTTAGTACTCGGCTCTGGTGAAGCATCAGTTAGTGATGTTGGAGCATTTGGGAGGTACAGGGTGGATGGAGGAGAAGGAGGGGCCTTCTCAGAGGCTCACGGATCTCAAGTGGATCTGCCAGGCGGAGAGTAATTTGGAAGCTTATTGTTCAGAAACCAAACAGGAGAGTTGTGCATTCAGCCCCGTGCTGAGGGGAAAACAGTGCTTCCTGGACCGGAGGCCATTTGAGAACAAGGGATCCTGCTCTAATTGAATCTGCCTTCTACCTCTTTTGTGCCCAAGGAGTCTCTTTATGATGATGACTGCCTGGGCTTCAGGAGTGCGAGGGGGCTGTGGAAAAGGGGAGAGAACGGATAAAGGTCGGCCTGAAGCTTAGGATTTGAATCACCAGCATCCAAAACTGAATATACACCTCCTTTTGTTCTCTCTGCCCTTATTCTTTCTTTGACAGATATCAATAGGACGCTCACCCTGTGCCAGGCAATGTGCTGGATGTTAGAGGTGTTTCATTCTGGCTGGCAGTGTCCCCCACTTCAGTAACTGTCAACTCCATCTTCCCAGTTGTTAAACTAAGAAGTTCAGAGTTATCCATGACTCTGCTCTTTCTGCAATATGTTACAGCCTATGCACCAGCAAATTCTTTCAGCTCTGCCTTCAAAATACACCAAGAATAGGAAAAATAACCCAAATGTCCATCAATAGGTAAATGGAGAAACAAATGTAGTACCTGCATACAATGGAATACTACTCGGGAATAAAAAGGAACAAATGATTGGTGCATAAACAACATAAGTGAATCTCAAAATAATTGTGCTTAGTGAAAAAGCCAGACATGAAAGAGTATTGCATGGTGCTATTTATAGAACATTCTAGAACTTAATCTATAATGACAGAAAGCACATCGTGGGTTGCCTGAGGACGAGCAGAGACAGACAGGATTTCAAAGGGGCACAGGAGACTTTTTTGGGAGATAGGCATGTTCATTACCTGGATTGTGGTAGTTTCTCAGGCATACACATCAAAGTTTGTCAGATTGTATTCTCAAGTATGTACAGTTTATGAATATGCCAGTTCTACCTCGGAAAAGCCATTAAAAAACATATCCAGAATCTGACCGGTTCTCACCATCCCTGCTGCTACCGCTTCATCCAGACTACCACCATCTCTCACCTGGTTAACTGAAATAACCCTACCCATGTTCTTCTAGCACTCTCCCTTGCCTCCCCATGCTCTCTTCTTTTACTTCTCCTTCTTCTTCTTTTTTAGACAGAGTCTCACTCTGTCATCCAGCCTGGAGTGCAGTGGTGCAGTCTTGACTCATTGCAACCTCTGCCTTCTGGATTCAAGCAATTCTAGTGCCTCAGCCTCCCAAGTAGCAGGGACTACAGGCGTGTACCACCACACCTGCTAATTTTTGTATTTTTAGTAGAGACGGGGTTTCACCAGGTTGCCCAGGCTGGTCTTGAGCTCCTGAACTTAAGTAATCCGCTCGCCTCGGCTCCCAAAGTTCTGGGATTACAGGTGTGAGCCACCGCGCCAGGTCCCTCATTCTCTCTTCTTAACAGAGTCCATAGTGATGCTTTCAAAAGCAAGGTGATGTCACATCATGCCTCTGTTCAGAACCATCCAATGGCCTCCAGGTCTTCCCGTCACACCGAGGGTACTTACCTGACACTGTGGGCATGTTGCCTGTCCTCCCACCTTGGTGACATACACTCCATGAGAGCAGGTCCATTTTTCTTCAGTGAAATAGATGAGTACAATAGCCAACTTGAAGAGTTCCTAGATTATTGGTGGAGACATATTTAAATACAGTTTAAAAATAGGGCAATAACTTCTATAATAAAGGGACTCCCAATGGAGGCACCTAAATCATCTTAGGGTGAAGTCAAGGATGGCTTCCTGGAGGAAGCAGCATCTGAGTGGAGGCCTGAGAGATACATAGGATGCCACGAAGAAGAAGACACAGTTCTTGCCTTCGTTGAATAGCATATATCACACCATGTGATAAGTCTTTAGCGGGGTAAGCAAGAGGGCTGAGCAGCAGAGACGCGGGGGCCTGACCCAGCCTGGGGATAGTCTGGTAACACTGACAAAGTTTCTTATTATGAAGCACTTCTTTGTTGGGATGCATCCACGTCCTCTCTCTCAGTCGCCAGAATTCCACATCTGGGAGACTGTTGCCTGGATACAGACTGTGGCCTCAGGAACCAAGGAATTGAACCCCGATTTGAGAGATGCCAAGCTGTCACATTTCTCTGTTGCTTGCTTCCTTATTATTTAAATTATACTGTACTAATTTCTATCTAGTATAGTTGTTCTCCATCCTCTCTTTGTATCAGAATTGCTGGGTACTTAAATAAAACCGGTAATTGTGTTCCACCTAGACTGATAAAATCTAAATCTCTAGAGAAGTAGCTTTAACATGGGTATGTTTTAAAGGCACTAAAAACTCACTGTTTTAAAAACATATATGTTTTTAAACAGTTTTTAAAACATATATGTTTTTAAACAGTTTTTAAAACATATGCATGTTTAGGCTACTCCTGTAGCCTAGCTACTTTAAAACAGCTAGCTACTAGCTAGCACTAGCAGCTTAAATGTAGGTTTTTTGTTTTGGGGTTGTTTTTTTTTTTTGACAGAATCTCGCTCTGTCACCCAGGCTGGAGTTCAGTGGCATGATCTTTGTTTACTGCAACCTCTGCCTCCTGGGTTCAGGCAATTCCTCTGTCTCAGCCTCCTGAGTAGCTGGGACTACAGGTGTGTGCCACCACACCCAGCTAATTGTTTAGTAGAGACAGGGTTTCACCATATTGGCCAGGCTGGTCTTGAACTCCTGACCTCATGATCTGCCCACCTTGGCCTCCCAAAGTGCTGGGATTACAGGCATGGGCCATCATGCCTGACTGGTTTTTGTTTTGTTTTTTTTTTTCCTTTTTTTAAAAAAACTCACTGTGCAGTGAGTTAAAAAAGTTCATTGTGGACCAGGTGCAGTGGTTTACAACTGACTAATCCCAGCACTCTGGGAGGCTGAAACAGGAGGATTGCTCGAGCCCAGGAGTTCAAAACCAGCCTGGACAACATAGTGAGACCCCCCCTATTTACAAAAAATAAGAAAAAAATTAGCCAAGACTGGTGGTGCATGCCTGTAGTCCCAGATACTTGGGAAGCTGAGATGAGAAGATTGCTTGAGGCTGCAGCGAGCTGTGATTGTCCTACTGCAGCCTGGCCTAGGTGACAACACAGGTCTGTCTCAAAAAAAAAAAAAAATTCATTTTGCACCTGAGAACCACAGATGTGATTCAAGCGTCAGGGGCAGTTGTCTTACTTGGAGTCTAGTCATCACTTATTCCTTCATTTCATTCCTGCCTCCGGGTCTTTGCACTTACCTTTCCCTCTGCCTGGAATGTTTTTCCTTTGGTTTTCTGCACATCTATGTGCTTCTCATTCTTTAAGCCTCAGTTCAAATGCAGAGGCCCTCACTGACTATCTCCCTTCTCCATCTAAAACACTTTCTTTCTACTCTTTCCGCCCTGGCAGCTTTCTCTCTATCACATTACTCGATTTATTTCCTTCACAGCACTTATCATAACTTGAAATGATCTTATTTACTGCTCTATCCCTAACACTAAAGAAATGGGCCATTTCACCAAAGAGTGAAGAGAACTGACACACACAAAGCACTCAGTGCAGTGCCCTATACGTGGTAAGGATTAGAAAATGGTTACAGTGTTTATGAATGGATTAATTAATGATTATTATGGATGGAGAAATTTACAGGCCTATGATGAAAAAGATGAGCTCTCTGACACATAGAAAATGCTGTGAGACACTGGGGCACTACCTCATTTTTATTAATCAGTTAGATGCTAAACTCTGAAGGCAGGACTGTGTCTTGTTCATTATGATACAACGAGAACTTAACTCAGTGCCTGGCACAGTAAGATATTCTGATTTAGAAACTACTGGGTTGCAAATAACAGAATCTCACTCAAGCCAGTATAAGCAGGAAAAATATATATTTATCAGAAGAATAAAAGAGTCTCAGGGAACCCAACAATAGGAGGGGGGAGTGGGTCAATTATGGAACTTGAACCAAAAACCAAAAGATCACCAGGAACCTAGCAGTTTTCTTATGTCTCTCCAAAGCTGTGTGATCTTTCTTTCTTTCTCTTTGCAAACTGGTTTTCTCCCCTCCATAGGCACATGGGTGTTCCCAGCCCAGGCTTTATAATCCCTTCTTCTTCAAACACCATCCCACAGAGATTGAATAGTTTGCATTCTGAATTTCTAGGGAAGAGAAAAATCTGATTGGCTTCAGCTCCTGTCATTCATTCACTCCTGGCCCAGGGAGTGGGGAGAATGTATGGGATCATGTGGCCTGCTGCTTAACCAGCAGAGACTGGAAATCTCTCTTTTTTTTTGAGATGGAGTTTCGCTGTTGTTACCCAGACTGGAGTGCAATGGCGCGATCTCGGCTCACCGCAACCTCCGCCTCCTGGGTTCAGGCAATTCTCCTGCCTCAGCCTTCTGAGTAGCTGGGATTACAGGCACGTGCCACCATGCCCAGCTAATTTTTGTATTTTTAGTAGAGACGGGGTTTCACCTTGTTGACCAGGATGGTCTTGATCTCTTGACCTCATGATCCATCCGCCTCGGCCTCCCGGAAATATCTCTTTGAAAACTGGAGTCTTAGCTCAGATTCTCCCCGAAGGCAGAGCTTGAGAATAGAGCTTGCATGCAGGTATACTGGTTGGGAAGAGTTGCCAGGGAATAGAGGAGGGTGACTTGGAAGGGTGAAATAGGGAAAGCTAGTCCAAAAGTGTGTTATTGAGCTAAGATATGGGCCACTGGGGCTCATATTCAATAGAGCCCCTCTGAGAACTGTGTAAAATGCATCTCAGCTCCTATCCTCCTTTGGTCAAGGGTTGCCCTAAGGGGTGTTAATTCCATCACATTTCCAGTTTTGCATACGCACCAGCAGGTTCTTGGATCAAGCCCTACAGCAGAAAGCAAGCAGTATGTGGTGCAGCGGAAGCAAGATGCTATGAAAACACACCTGAGAACAGGTGATTTGCTGTAGCGATGTAGCAGTGGCTGGGACGAGACAGGTGGGCCAAGAGGATGTGAGGTAGAGCATATGAATTGTCTAGCACAGGAGGAATGAGCAGGCTGTCTACGAGAGCATAAGGGTGGGTGAAAATCATTCATATTTCCAGCGTCTGCTCAATAAATGTTTTCTGAATGAATAAATGAATGAAAAAGAAAGGTTCTTGAAGGAAGCAAGATTTTACGACTCCCTTCAGTGTATGAAGACTGAGTCTGGAGGGCATGTAGATAATGATCATTTGTTCTAAAGTGTTTTTCTACCGAGAACTATTAATTTTATTGATAAGTCTGTGATGTAGTTTGGAAGATAGATGATATTACCCCCATTTGGGGATGAAGAACAGACCTAGCAAGGCTGAGCATTTATTCTAGGTGCCTGATGTCTGCATCAAAGAAAAGTTTTCGTCTGCTTTGCCCTCCTGCAAATTGTGTGGCTGCAGCAAGACTACAAGCTTATCTGCAGTACCAACTTCACCTCCATTTTCCTACTCCCTCCTCCGTGTGTAATTCAGCACAGTGAATACAGAGGACGTTAAGATCTAAAGTAGCTTCTAATTTTGTTTCATTATGACTATGAATGCAACCCTCAGGACCCATCCCTACAGTCTTAACTAAACTTAGTCTTTTAAGCTATGAAAAGGTGAGATAAAGATCTGAATGGAGACTCCAGTGGAGGTGGAGGGCTGGGCCGACTCAGTCCCGATAAACCTGCAGTTGAGAAATCAATAGAGCCTTTTCGGGATTGTCATTATCCAACAAGGAAAACATTTTCAAAAATAAATTGTGGCACGGCATAAGATCAGATGAAGCAGATAGCAGGTTTTGCTGACTGTGGGGGCTGTGATCGGGATGGCACAGGAAGGAGAGAATTAGCCATTTAATGAACTCAGTTCTCTCCCTGCTTGTGCTATGCAAGTGTTTCCTCACTGATTGAAGAAAAGAGCGAAGCCAAAGGTGAGCAAACAAATCGCAGTTTCTGCTTGAACTTCACCGCAAAGCTGACCCTCCCCTGCAATCTAGGATCAACTTAGATTTGCAGCTTAGACTAGGAGGACTTGCAGAGTGGTTAACCCCGATAGCCTTGAACTCATGGATTTGACTCAGACTTCACCACATTGTGTGACATTGAGCAAGTTATTTCACCTGTGTATGAGCCTCAGTTTCCTGATCTTGACTGTGCTGCACACACACTGGGGCTGGAGGGGAGCCATTGCACAGGGGAAGTGTTGTGATGTTTTGAGAAGAGGAGGAGGTGAAGGCTGAGCAAGAACAAGCTGCCAGTGTGTGCTAGGCACAAATTTGACTGTTTCTTTCTGTCTTGACTCCAGAATTTTGGAAATCCTTAAAAATGCCCTCACTGTCAATTTGCTGAGAATGATGGTTTCCAGCTTTATCCATGTCCCTGCAAAGGACATGAACTCATCCTTTTTTATGGCTGCATAGTATTCCATGGTGTATATGTGCCACATTTTCTTTATCCAGTCCCTCATTGATGAGCATTTGGGTTGGTTCCAAGTCTTTGCTGTTGTGGAAAAAAAAAAAAAAGAGAAACAAAAGAAAATTTTAAAAAATACAAACTACTAGGGTGAAAACAACAAACAAACAAACAATTGCCCCCCCACCCCGAGATGGTCTGTGGTTAAAGTTCATATATTGATTGGTGCAGTTTTTTAATGGCAATAACTGCCATTACTTTTGCACCAACCTAATAAGTTTATTTAAAACCCTCTTGCAGGGTGCTGATTGCAGGGTGTTGCTGATTAGCAGGAGACTGATTGGGTGCAGAGAACAACTGCATGATAAGATGGCAGTTCCCCTCAGGACTCACCTGCCCCTCGACTCCTCTGGGCTCTGCTCCCTACCTAGTCTCAGGGCCCGGTGTCTCTTCTACTTGCCACAGGTGACCTCTCTGGACTTTATTTCTTGTCTGCCTACACTACTGTTACCTGTGAGACATACCTGAGTGTCTTCTCTTAATCCTGACCCCTTCCTTCTGGTTAGCTCAGTGTTGCTAATAATGATACTTTAAGTGTTGGTTAGGATATGACTATCCCCAAAGCAACACACCAGATGCCTCATACAAGCTGAGGATCCAGTCTAAGATTTGCTCCCTCTGATCTCCACTCAAAGCTCCTGTGGATGGGTGTGGCTAGTTTTCAGGAGTGGGATCCTGAATGGGATCCGCCTGTGAAGGCAGCTTCTTCCTCCCCCTGTGCCATGACTTCACCCCTTCTTCCACCAATCAATGGCCTCCATACTTCAGTCCACTCCAGAACGCTTAAAAAACTTTAACCCCAAATTCCTCGAGGAGATGGATTTGAGATTTTTGGTGATCCTTTGATTAAACCTCTTTCTCTTCTGCAACCTGGTGTCTCGTCCTGACTCACTGTGCACGTCGGGCAATGAACCTATTACAGTTACAGAAGTGTTAACCCCCTGCACTTCTGGGGTTTCACCTGCCTGAGACTGAACAGGTTCTTGCAGCTTTATGAAAAGCATTGAGGCAGAGAAACAGAGGGGTTCTGGGTTCTGGAAAGATGCTTGAGTGGGCTGGTGTCGGTGTGCCACAGTCAGGAGAGAGCTGGTGGAATGTGACTTGAGCACCAGAAGCATCTATTACCTCAGCAAATCTGCTGTGTGTGAGATCAAGACTGACAGATGTCACTGGGTCAGGAGGAAACAACTGAAATGGCATTACCTACCAGTATTTAAAAGTCAGAATAGGCCGGGCGCGGTGGCTCATGCCTGGAATCCCAGCACTTTAGGAGGCAGAGGAGTTCAAGATCAGCCTGGCCAACATGGTAAAACCCCACCTCTACTAAAAATACAAAAATTAGTTGCCGTGGTGGCACGTGCCTGTAGTCCCAGCTACTTGGGAGGCTGAGGCAGGAGAATCACTTGAACCTGGGAGGCGGAGGTTGCAGTGAGCCGAGATCGAGCCGCTGCACTCCAGCCTGAGTGACAGAGCACAACTCCTGTTTCAAAAAATAAATAAATGTCGAAGAAAATAAAAGTTCTAGAACTTTCTAATCTTAAAAACCTATTATGATAACACATGCACATGCTCACACACAAAAAGATTTCCCAATTCTCTCTCCTGCCTCTTCACCTCCTGAATTACTTTCTTCCATTGCAGCTGGTGCTCTGAGGAAGTGAGTGCTTCTAAGGATTGCCAAGCAGCCCTTACTGGCAACCCAAGTGTGTTAGGCCATTCTTGCATCATTATAAAGCACTACCTGAGACTGGGTAATTTATAAAGAGAAGAGGGTTAGGCCGGGCATGGTGGCTCACGCCTGTAATCCCAGCACTTTGGGAGGCCGAGGCGGGCAGATCACTTGAGGTCAGGAGTCTGAGACCAGTCTGGCCAAAAATGGTGAAACTCTGCTTCTACCAAAAATACAAAAATCAGCGGGTATGGTGGCATCTGCCTGTAATTCCAGCTACTTGGGAGGCTGAGGCAGAAGAATCGCTTGAACCCGAGGCGGAGTTTGCAGTGAGCCAAGATTGCACCACTGCACTCCAGCCTGAGTGACAAGACAAGAATCTGTTTAAAAAAAAAAAAAGGAAAAGAAAAGAGGTTTAATTGACTCGTGGTTCTGTAGGCTTTACAAGGAGTATCATACTAGCATCTCCTGGCTTCAAGTGAAACCTCAGGGAGCTTTCAACCATGGCAGAAGATGAAGGGAGAACAGTCATGTCACACGGCAAAAGCAGGAGCAAGGGAGAGAGTGAGTGGCAGTGGGAGAGGTGCCACGCACTTTTAAATGAATTTCTTGTGAGAACTCACAACCGCGAAGATAGCACCAAGCCATGAAGAATTCGCCTCCATGACCCAAACACCTCTTACAAGCCCCACCTACAGCACTGGAGATGACAGTCCAACATGAGGTTTGGTCAGGGACAAATATCCAAACTATATCACCAAGTATTTAAAAAAATAAAATTTAAAACTGGTGTACACATGTTAAAAACACAGAACCTCAGCATCTCCCAGGCAAGACCAATTAGCAAGGTGTTGTCGTATGTCCATTCACAGGGAAGCATCAGAGGTCTGACGGTTTGGGCCTTGCCTGTTTGAGGCCTGACGGTTTGGGTCTTGCCTGTTTAAGGCCTGCATTGGGTTGTCATCAGCTCAACTGCACTTTCTCATCCCTGTTTCCTCACCCTGCAGCCTTCACGCTTTGTTTCCCACTCCAGGTTCTGTTTTGGTCTTGGCCCAGAACCCTGATGCCTGTCTGTTCTGGGATTGTCCTGTATACTCAGTATGTCAGAGAGAGGAAAGACAGTGAGAGGGCCAGCCACTTAGGTGCACAGAGGTCCCATTTTCTAAATGCATATTCATTTATACCCAAATGAAGCTCTGAGTATGACTTGATACTCTGAGCTTCCTTCCCTCCTGGATAGGAACATCAGTGTTAACTCCCCATGTGATCAATGAGAATGCTGAGGCCCTGAGGGGCGGGCGGGGGCGGGAGGGAAGACTCAGCCCAAATCCCAGCAAAGCATTCATAGCCAGGCACATAGTAGGCACTCAATAGTCACTTGATTATTGTGAGAGGCCATTTATTATTATGATTGAGAGCTCAGGGTTTGGGGTTGGATAGATTGGTGTCATGCCCTAACTCCGCCTTTTCAGTAGTTAAGTGCTATTGAGCGGATGACTTAGCTCTCTAAGCCTTAGCATTCCTGACTACAAAATCTGAATAATAACGGCACTTGTGGGTTATTGAGAAAATTCAGTAAGATTGCGAGCCCTGCGGAGTGTTTGACAGATAGTACAAGTTACATGATGATGATGATGATGATGATGATGCTGGTGATGGTGAATTAACTAGTCCTGGGCATCTGGGTGGTTAGGCCACTCCTCAGCCATCTGACCTCTGAGAGTTTAGCAACCTCCCCATTCACCTTTCAGGTGAGCAGAGGCAGAGGGCTCCCAATGCTGTTTTTCTGGCTTGCCGATAATTGTTTCTCATACAAGTCAGTGTTTTATTGATTCACTATTGATTTTTGCACGGGGCCAGGGAAATTCTTGGTTCATAAAGACAAAGGCAGCATTTTCCAGTCCAGGGGTCCCAGGTGGGTGTCAGGGGCATCACCTCCTGACTTGACTAGCTGGCCTCTGCCTTGTTTGGGACAAATTCTTAATCAGAATCAGCCCTTCCCAATGGCCCCCTGTCTCTCTTGTGTCCCTTTATTGCTTCCATCAACCCTCCCCCTACTATCCCCCTGCTGGCTCCGTTTGACCTTTACTAAGCACAGCTTTTGTGCAGAGCTGCTGATGAGTTATTGCCGTGTGAGTAGCTCCCCAGGGCAGGCCACCCCCAGCCCCTGGCCTCACTGCAGCTTGTAAGGGAAAATTACATTTTGATCTACATTCCCCATTTCCATTCTCTGTCACCTGGCTTTGGAGACAAAAGGAAGAAAAGAATGTTTTCTTGTCCCCGCTCTCTGTCTTCCTCCTGGGCGATGCCTGTGCACTGTTTCCTCTCCTCTTCTCCCTCTTTCTTCCTTCTGTCCTTCTGTTCAGTTGTGGAGAGAAAATGACTTTGTCGGGGACCTTCACCTACATCATCCACCCCTGGAAACCTGGGTTATTAAAGCCCCAGCAGTTGGGGCAAGATAACCCCTGAAAGTTGGAGATGGGCCTTGAGAAGAATAAAAAAGCCATTTATCTTCAAGCCTTCCAGACTGCTCCAGACCCAGCAAGGTCTCCTATTAGCTTGTTCTCACCACACCCTGTACCTCTTCTTTCTCCTTCACTCTTTTCTGCATAACACGAAATTCACTTTTGAAACCATTTTCAAGTATATCATTCAGTGGTTTTTTGTATATTCATAATGCTCTGCAACCATCACCATTATCCAATTCCAGAACATTCTCATCACCCAAAAAGAGATGTACTCATTAAGCAGTTACTCCCCATTCCCTCTCCCCAGCCTCTGGCAAGCACTAATCTACTTTCTATCTCTATGGATTTGCTTATTCTGGACATTTCATGTACATGGAATTATATAACATGTGGCCGTTTGTGACTGGCTTTTTTTACTTAGCAAAGTATCTTCATAGTTAATCCATGTTGTGGCACGTGTCAGCACTTCATTCTTTTTTATGGCTGAGTGGTGTTCCATTGTATGGAAATACCACATTCCATTTATCCATTCATCCACTGATGAACATTTTCAGTGCTTCTACTTTTTAGCTATTATAAATAATACTGCTATGAGCATTTGTGTACAAACTTCTATTTGAACATATGTTTCCAATTCTCTTAGGTATATAGCTAGGGATAGAATTACTGTATCATATGGTAGTTCTTTTTTTAACTTCTTTAGGGCAAGGGTTCTAATTTTTCCACATCTTCACCAACAGTTGATAATTTCCTCTTTTTTATTTATTGTAGCCATTCTAGTAGGTGGGAAGTGATATCTCTGTGGTTTTAATTTGCATTTGGCTAATAACTAATGATGTTAAGCATCTTTCCATGTACTTATTGCTATTTATGTATCTTCTTTAAAGAAATGTCTATTCAATTCTTTCTCCCACTTTAAAATTGGGTTGTTTGGTTTTTTTGTTGTTTTGTTGAGTTATAAGACTTGTATATTCTAGACACCATACTCTTATCAGATATGTGATTTGCAAATATTTTATGCAAGTCTGTGGAATTTTCTTTCTTTCTTTTCTTCTTTTTTGAGACAGGGTCTCACTCTGTCACTCAGGCTGAAGTGCAGTGGCATGATCTTGCATCACTGCAGCCTCTGCCTCCTGGACTCAAGCAATCATCCTGCCTCAGCCTCCCAAAGTGCTGGGACTCCAGGTATGAACTACTGTGCCTGGTACCCCTTTTCACTTTTTTGATAGCATCCATGATGTATGAAAGTTTTAAATTTTGATAAAGTTAAATTTACTTATTTTTTTTCTTTTGTTGCTTGTGTTTTTGTTTTCATACTTATGAAAGTTTTGCCTAATCCAAGGTCATGAAGATTTACAGCTATGGCTCCTTCTAAGAGATTTATGAGTTAACTTTTACTCATAAAAGTTCTCTGATCGTTTTTGAGTTGATTTTTGTACATGTCTTAGGTAGGGTTTTAACTTCATTCTTTTGCATGTAGCTGTATGGTTGTCTTAGCAACATATGTTGAAAAAATTATTCTTTCCTCCATAGAATGATATTAGTACACTTGCTGAAAACCAGTTGATTATAGACACATGGGTTTATTTCTGGATTTCCAATTCTGTTTCTTTGATCTATATGTATATCATTTTCTGCGCCACATTGTTCTGCTTATTGTAACTTTGCCGTCAATTTTGAAATTGGGAAGTGAAGATCCTCCAACTTTGTTTTTCTTTTGTAAGTTTGTTTTGAGTATTTGGGCTTTCTTGCAATATTGTATGAATTTTATAGCCAATTTGTCCATTTCTGCAATAAAGGCAGCTGGAATTTTGGTAGCAACTGCATTGAATCTGTAGATTATAGTACTGCCATCTTAACAATATGAAGTGTTCCAATCCATGAACGTGGGATATATTTTCATTTCTTTAGGTCTTCTTTAATTTTTTATAACAGTGTTTTATAGTTTTCAATGTAAGAGAATACTTTCTTTTAAAAATTGTAGTCATTACTAAAATATTTTTTATGTGACTAGCAGGTTAGAGTCTGTCTCCCCATGTTACAAGCTTCTACGGGGCAGCAATCATTTGATTTTTGTTTACCATTGTGGAAGATATGGAAATGCACCACTCAGATCTTCCTTCAAGAAAGGACTCATTGGCCAGTTTAAATAAGTGAGGCTAACTGACAATCCCCAGCTGTTCACTTAATCAATATTTGCTTCAATTTTTAAACCAAGGTTACAGTATTCTCAGGAGAACCCCTGGCCAATGATTGAGTAAGGTGATGAGAGCTGAGGGCATGCTATTCTCAAGACAGCCCCTAATCTGTAATTCAGAAGGGTGGTAGATGGTAGAAGACCTGATCATTTCTGCTCAATGGGTCACTCCTCTAAAGGGCAATGGTTATTCTAGAGCACTTGGTTTGGCTAGTAGAGACTTTGTCAGGTCTGAATTGGGCTGATGCCTCCTCCTGCTCAGTTCAGCTTCCACCCTTTCCTTTTTTGCACATATAACTCCCCAGTCACCCTTTTGAATTCCTAAGAGTCTCCTGACTTCTGCTTCCTGGGGAACCCAACTTGTACGAAATCATCTTATTCTCAGTATCTGGCTCCTTGCTTGGCATATAATTCAGTTTCTAGAAACACTTCCAAATAGAAAGAAAAGCATTCCAGTTGTGGAGGCTTGTGCATATAAGAAAACTCTGATTTTTTTGTTGTTGCCATCAATGTATGATTTTTCATCATTGGTTCACATGGTAGGGAGTCCAAGGAGAAAAATTAATGAAGATGCATCACCTTTTTTAGAAATTTTGGTGAAATGGAGCCTGTCGATAGTGGGGTCAGTTAGAATGACAAAGGGCCTAGAATTATGTGGTCTGAGGAAAGAAAAGGTTATTATGGGAGAAAATGAGTCCTCAGTGTGGACCACTGTGGTCAGAGTAGAGTGACAGAATAGGACAGTGCTAGGAAAGGAGGCTAGAGGGCTGACTTCAAATATTTGAAAGGTGGAATATTTTTCTGTGTTGCTCCTCAAGGAAAAACTTGAATGCTAACTTCTTATCTTCCAGGTCTCAGATTAAATGTCACTTCCTCCAGGAAGTCTTCCCTGAACTTCCTCCCCTCTAGATGAGGTTTAGACTAGATGAGGTCTAGAGCCCCAAGACTAGATGAGGTCTTTATACATTCCTGTCGTAACTCTGCACTTCTTTGAAACATTTTGCGAAGGCAGATCTAGGTCTGATTCATTTCCTGGTGGCATTTCTTCAGCAACAAGAACAGTTTCAGGCTCACAGTAGATGCCTTATAAACACTGGATGAATAAAAAACAAATGAGCTAGTGGTAAAAGTTAAAAAAGGAACAGATGTGGTTTTCATTAAAACACTTCATAACACCACACCATGTCCAACAGTGGAAGGGGTCGCTTCCAAGTGCTGGCTGGAAAAGAGGAAGGACACAAACCCAAGGATTTTGCCCTTCGGTCCTGTGAATTTTTGTGGCACTTAAGCTTCCTTGAACCTTCAGCTTCTAGCCTCCTGCATTCTTCTTGCTTCTCTCTGCATTTTTCTCTGTCCATTAAGAAAGACTCGAATTGTTCTCTAAAAAGAAACAATGTGGAGTAGAGTAGATTTTCCATCTTCTAGGAAAACTAACGCAAGCTGGAATATTTAAGAGCTACCTAGAAGAATAGCTTCTTTCAAGTTCTCACACATTTCCCTAGTATGATAATTTACCATTTACCATTTACTGAGCACTTACTAGGCACAAGACACTGTGTAATAAATGTGAACATACAAACTATGAATCTTCAAATTCCACTGCTTAGTGGGAATTGTTATCTCCCAAATAGGAAAATTTCGTGGCTTTCTTCAACTATCTTGGAATTCAGTGCCAATATCCTACTCCTTAAAAGAACCAGTCTAGGCATACGACCAGCTTGGTAGAAGCATTCCACTGTGGATCAGTAGACCGACCCCAGACAGTGGGCTGAGTGTCTTCTTGTATCATTCAATGTGACTCAGATGATTTTGACAAACAGCCCAAGAAACTAGATGTGACGTTTATGTTTGGACTTAGTTCCATAACCATGTAACACCCAGAAGGCTCTAACAAGCAAATGTAAAACTTTAATTTTATTATACAGATTTTTTTTACAGTCTTGAATAAAGGGGAGTGACATTCAGAAGTACCTCCTAAATCATCAGAGAGAGAGATTCAATTATGTTTGCTGTCGTTTGTGTTATCTGTACTTTGAAGAATGCTAATTTTCTATAAATTGGTTACCTGAGTATGGTTTAAAAAAAACAGTCTCTCCCTAATCAAACAAGCTTTAGTTTTCTGAAAAGCTTAGTGGTGGGGAAATTCAAGCCCTTTTCTTTTCTGGGAAATTGGGTTATGTTGTGTAAGGTCACCAGTGCAAATGTGAGAGCCTTGATAAATTTTCTTTTGCATTTATAAAGTGAAGCACAAGTGGCATCTAAATATGGAAACCGTCCAAGACAGTGTGTGCATATAAAATGACTGATAATGGGTTATGTATAATTAATCTTCATGCCTCATTCTCAGCTCCCCAGAAAACTTGTGAGTCTACCTTTGCAGACTTGCAGGCAATTGGTCAGAATGGTGAGAGAGAGTGTTATTCTTGAGGAAACCTGGTCCCAGCTAAGTCTAGATGGCTTTAGTCATGCTTCTTTTGATTAGAGAAACCCCCTCCACTTAGTTCCAGTACAATTAAGGCTTTGCTTTAAGATACAGAAAGATCTCTTGGGAGTCCAGAGAAAGCAGAACAGTAGGCCTCAGGAAGAGCAAGGTGCATACCAGGAACCCACAGGATGGTGGTAAGAAAAATAGCCTCTTCCATTTGCTTGCTGTGTGACCCCCAGTAAGTTACTTCACTTCTCTGTGCCTTAATCTCAACAGAGGAGATGATAGTGCATATACTGCCATTGTCAATTTAAAACGAGTTAATTGTGCTATGCTTAGCACATACTATATTCTCAATAAATATTAGCTGTTATAAACTTTTTTTCTTTTTTTTTTTTCTTTTGAGACAGAGTCTCACTCTGTTGCCCAGCCTGGAGTGCAGTGGCACAATCTCCATCTCCGCTCACTGCAACCCCTGCCTCCCGGGTTCAAGCGAGTCTTCTGCCTTAGTCTCCTGAGTAGCTGGGACTACAGGCACAAGCCACCACGCCCGGATAAGTTTTGTATTTTTTTAGTAGAGACGGGGTTTCACCATGTTGGCCAGGATGGTCTCTATCTCCTAACCTCGTGATCCACCTGCCTCAGCCTCCCAAAGTGCTGGGATTACAGGTGTGAGCCACTGCGCCTGGCCTAAACATTTTTTTTTCTAAATTACATTTGTGCAACTGTTTCATCTTCCTTTTGGTTGCTCATGACTTCAGCTTTTACAGTAGCTCCTGAGTCCACCTGACTTTTTAAGTTCTAGTGTCTGTAACTCCCCATAAACTATGCCGCCTCTCAGTTGAAGTTGCTAAGAGCAAGAATCTGATTGAATCATCCCACCCAAATCACAGGCAGTTGCCAGCCCACGGCTGGGATCCCTCTGGGACAGAGATGTCCCTGGTCCTTCTGTCTGTCAGGGGATGGGGTCCCATCAGGAGGGTTGTAGGTGAGGCGCTTCCCATTAGGGGGCATGGGTGAGCAACAGGCATCTGGAGCTTGTCTAGGAGCACAGGTGTGGTCACTTCCGGCTGGGAGGTAAAGGAAGATTTTTCATGGGCTTCAGGAACAGGATTATGTGTGGTACAGTAGTTACCAGTGTAAATTGGAAGCAGTTGTTAGGGATGAACCATCATCATGGTAGTTTCAACTTACTTATAAATGAAATAAAAAATATATATGTATATACAGTATGTGTCATTTAACGATGAGGATATGACTGAGAAATGCATATTTACACAAAGATAGTATAGCCTACTGCACACCCAGGCTATATAGCACAGCCTATGTAGCTCCTAGGCCGCAAACCTGTATACCACATTACTGTGCTGAATACTGTAGGCAATTGTAACAATGATAAGTATTTATGCTTCTAAATATCGAAAACATACGGCAAACATAGAATATGAAAAACAAATGGTACGCCTGTATAGGGCACTTGCCACAAATGGAGTCTGCAGGACTGAAAGTTGCTCTGGTGAGTCAGTGAGTGAGTTGTGAGTGAACACGAAGGCCTAAGTCATGACTGTACACTACTGTAGACTTTATAAACACTGTACACATAGGCTACACTAAATTTATTTAGTTTTTAATCTTCTTTCTTTAATAATAGATTAACCTTAGTTTGCTGCAACATTTTTACTTTATAAATGTTTTTAGTTTTATTAAACTTTTTACCTTTTTTTGTAATAACACTTAGCTTAAAACACAAACACATTGTATAGCTGTGCAAAATGTATGTGTGTATATATGTGCACACATAGGTATACACATATATTATGTATTAATACATAATGTATAATGTATTATATAATATACTATATATTATAATCTGTAATTAAAATATATAATATATAATAATTAATATATAATATTAATTATATTATAGAATAAAATATACTATATGATATATAATAATTTTATATTATAATATATTAATATATTATTTTTATATATACAGTATATATTTTATAATATATATCATAAAATATACATTATATATTTATATATATAAATATATATTATGCATTATATATAATATATATTATTAAAATACATATACTATATAATAATATAATATTTAATATATTATAAAATTATATATATTATATAGTATATATTTTTATTCTATGTTATAATATAGAATATATATGTGTGTATACACCTGTGTGTGCTTATATACACACATACATTTTGTACAGCTATACAATGTATGTATATGTTATATATATTATATATAATATAGTATACATAATATATTATGTATAACATAAAATATATAATATAGGAAATATATGTATTACATATCTTCTTATATCATATATATATATATATATATATATATATATATATATATGAGAAATAGCATCTCACTCTGATGCCCAGGTGGAAATGCAGTAGCACAATCATAGCTCAATGCAGCCCCAAACTTCTGGACTTAAGTGATCCTCCCACCTCAGCCTCCCAAGTAGCTAGGACTACAGATGCATGCCACCACACCAGGCTATTTTTATTTTTTGTAGAGCCAGGGTCTTGTATGTTGCCCAGTCTGGTCTTGAACTCCTGGCCTCAAGTGATCCTCCGGCCTTGGTCTCCCAGCATGCTAGGATTACTGGTGTGCATCCAGCCACTTTCTTTCTTTATATCATTATTCTATTAATTTTTTAAAACTTTTAAGACTTTTTTTGTTAAGAACACAAATATATACATTAGCCTAGGCCTAAACAGGGTCAGGATTCTCAACATAACTGTTTTCCGCCTCCATATCTTGTCCCACTGGAAGATCTTCAGGGACAATAACATGCGTGGAGCTGTCATCTCCTACGATAACAATGCCTTCTGGACACCTCCTGAAGGACCTGCCTGAGGCTATTTTGTGGTTAACTTTGAAAAACTATAAGTAGAAAGAGAACATTAAAAAATAATGACAAGACGTATGGTTTAATAAATATATATAATATATAAACCAGTTACAGTCATTTATTATCAAGTATTATGACTGTATATAATTGTATGTGCTTTCCTTTTGTAAAATATTTTTTCATCTTTTTCTTCTATGTGGGATGGTTGATGTTGAGCCTGTGAGGAGCAAGCTAGCCCCAGATTTCTCCCAGTCCACATTTCTTTGCCTCTAATTCTTACATGTCCAAAGACAAGGAACTATAAACATACCTTTGTTGAAGGGTGTATGTGCTATACTTTTATATGACTGGAAGTGCAGTAGGTTTGTTTGCATCAGCATCACCACAGAAACTTGAGTAACATATTGCAATACAATATTACGATGTTTAAGTCATCACTGGGCAATAGAAAGTTTTTAGCTCCATTATAATCTTATAGAGCCACCATCATATATGTGTTCTGTTGACTGAAACGTCATTATGCAACACATGACTCTGTGTGTGTGTGTGTGTGTGTGTGTGTGTGTGTGTGTGTGTGTGTGTTTTCCTTCTGAGAGAGGGAGGGCAATAGAGAATTTGATGAATCTAGTTGAAGGGGGTATGTATGTTCAGTAAACTATTCTTTTAACTTTACTGTAGGTTTTAATTTTTTGCAAAATTTAAAGAATGAGAAAAATCACAACTGTTTAACAAGTAAAACAAATATGCTCATAATAGATACAAATAAGTATGTAAATACACACAGTGTGCAGTAAGCAAACAAGCTCAGGACTCAGCAAAGCCCAGATCTGCTTATCTCTTCTCTAAGTGATATTTTTCTCTCTGAGCTTCCACTTCTGCATCTGTTAAATGGGCTCACATTACCACCTCCTAACCTTCTGAAGGGTTTCATTAATTGATAGGTATGCCATGCAGGCCTGATGTTCAGCTGGTAGGCATTGTGATACCTGTGCTGGTTATTTGCAGCTAGCATCCACTCTGACTGGTCAGGTTGTCCGGGTTGTGAAATATGTTTGAATATTGTTCTTGATACCTGGCATGTAGTAAGAGTCAAATTCATGGGCACTGTCTTTAGTGCCATCATCATCATCATTTGCAGCATCATCCCTGAGCACCTTTGGTCTCCTCACCGTAGGGATTTGCTTGGGAATAACTGCTGGATTGGGCGGGGAAGGTGGCCTCAGCACTGGGTGTTTTAGGCACCTCAGGGAACAATATTCTAACATGAAGTAGATAAAGAGATCTCAGCAGCACTTCAGGCTGGGGTGAAGTGTGCCCTTCTGGCCCAGAAGAGATAAACTCTATTTACAAACTAAATGGTGGTACAGGCTGAGAAAGCAAAGGATTCCCTGGGCTGCAGGGAGATGGAAGGATGGAAGCTGAGACCCTGGGCCTATGTCTCTGGGTTAGAAGGAGAAAATGTTGGCGACGAGGGGCCAGCTATGCATTCTTAGGTGGGCCCCAGGTATAACTGAGTGGGACACAGAAGGGTGTTACTTTTACTCTTTCTGACTGTTGCCTTGAGATCCTCTAAAATAATATTGATATCTGGCATGTAGTAGTAGTCAACTTCATGTACACTGTCTTTAGTGCCATCACCATCATTATGATCATCTTCAGCATCACCCTGAGTGCCTCTGGTCTCCCTACCATACAGACTTGTAAAGAAGGAGGCTTTGGGAATAACTGCTGAATGGGGTGGGCACAGCTATACCAATGCCTACCAGCTGAACATCAATCCTGCATGACAGTCATTCTCGAGTGGGCCCTAGGTACAACTAGGCTAGATACAGAACAGCATTTAAAAGCTGATGCTGTTTAAACCTCATATTTCTACTCTTTCTGACTGTTGCCTTGAGATCCTTTAAAATAAGCTTGATAAACGTTTGTTTAAACCACAAATAGATGAATAGGTGGATGTATGAGGGTGGAATGATTTAATAAATAGAAGCAAGAAGGAGAAAAAAAATCATTGAAAAATGGACAAATCAGTGAATGGATATTTGAATGAATAAATGGCTGAATCAATTAATGAGATAAGGATCTAAGAATTAATTTATGAAAAATAGAAAAAAATGGTTTTTACTGAGGTCTAAGTCCCAGATACTCTGCTAAGCAATGTACATAGATTATCTCATTTAATTCTTACAAGAACCCTATAAAATAGACACCATTGTCATTCCCATTTTATAAAGGAGAAACTGAGGCAGAGAGAAGTCAAATAATTTACCCAAGATCGCATATCTGGGAGTAATGGTGCCAGCAGCCCAATGAATGCTTTTGTTTCTGTCCTTAATCACTGTGATACCCCATTGTCTCAGTGTATTTGGCTGTTGTAAGAAAATACCATCAACTGCATAGTTTATCAAGGACAGACATTTATTTCTCACAGTTATAAAAGCTGGAAAGTCCAAGATGAGGGTGCCAGCATGGTTGTGTTCTTGAGAGGGTCCTCTTCTGGGTTACAGACTGCTCACTTCTTACTGTCAAGAAGCAAGACCACTACCCTCACGTGGTGAAAGGGGCAATTTCCCTCAGGCCTATTTTGTAAGGGCACAAATCCCATTTATGGTGACTTCACCCTCATCACCTAATCACTTCCCAAAGGCCTCACCTCTTAACAGTACCACATTGGGGATTAGGTTTCAATGTATAAATACTGGGGGGACAGAAATAATCAGACCATAGCAACTGTAAACCAGAAATATGTGGACTTATTTTCCTCCTTGGATAGCTGTTGGTCCCAGCACCTCAGGTCAGCTTAGATATTCATTCATTCATTCCACAGATATATATTGAGCACCTACTATATTCCAAGTCCTCTTCTAAGCACCAGGGATACGTTGATGAACAAGCAGATATGGTTCCTCCATACATAGCTTATGCTTCCACATGGAAGAGTGAAAATGAACAAATACATACAAGTAAATGCTATGCAGAAAAACAAATCATGCAAGGAATTATAGAAAAGTGGTGTGGTGGTGTGGAAGGAAGCTATTTTAGATATAGTGGTCAGGAAAAATCCTGTAGAGGAGGTACAAAGACCTGAATTACGAGCAGTGCATCATGCAAAGATCTGAGGAGAAAGCATTCCAGGCAAAGGGCACAGAAAATGCAAAGGTGCTGAGGTAGAAATGAACATAGAAGGTTTGAAGACTAGGAAAGAGGCTTGCATGGTTGGACTGGTGTAAGCAAAGTGGGGGAGGTGTGATAGGACATACAGTCAGAGAGAGAGACAGGTGCTACACTTTATCCTGGATTTCATAGGTCAAGATTTTATAAAATTTTCACTTTGTTTTAAAGGAGATAGAGTGTCTGCTTTACATTATAAAATATCACTCTGTCTGCTGTGGGTTGTTCCATTACTTTTGTCCTCAACCCAGAGAAACAATGGTGTAAGAATAAAGACCACTTGTTTGTCCTACTCTGAATGATTCCCCTTCTCTCCCTTTCTTCTTGGGACCCCATCTGCCATTGGCACTACCACCAGTTGGTACCAGCACATTTACTGGAAGCCATCCTCATTTTGTGCTCTGTCTTCTCCTGGGGACCCTTGGCCTTGCTACTCATCCCAAAGCCCAGTCACCAAAAAGGTAAAATGGCAGCAATGTATATATCCAACAATAGGGGATTGATTATGCAAATCTATTTACTATAACACTTTTGACCATCAAAAATGATGTTGGGACAATGATGGGATCAAATCTGTCCATACCAATATTAACCTTGAATGTAAATGAGCTAAACACTCCACTTAAAAGGTACAGAGTGGCCAAGTTGGATAAAGAAGCAAGACCCAACTGTATGCTATCTTCAAGAGATGTATCTCACATGTAGTGACACCCACAGGCTCAAAGTCAAGGTATGGAGAAAAATCTACCAAGCAAATGGTAAACAAAAAAGAAGTAGGAATTGCTATTCTAATTTTAGAAAAACAGATCTTAAACCAACAACAATAAAAAAAGAAGGGCATTACTTAATGATAAAAGGTTCAATTTAACCAGAAGACTTAACTATCTCAAATATATATACACCCAACACTGGAGCACCCAGATTCATAAAACAAGTTCTTAGAGATCTATGGAGAGACTTGGATAGCCACACAATAATAATGGCAAACTTCAACACCCCACTGACAGTATTAGACAGACCATCAAGGCAGAAAACTAACAAAGATATTTAGGACTTTTAATGCTTGACCAAATTGACCTAACAGACACTGATAGGATAGAATATACATTCTTCTCATCTGCACATGGTACATACTTGAAAATTGACCACACAATGGGCCATAAAACAATTCTCAACAAATTTTAAAAAAACAAAGTCATATTAATCACACTCTGGGATCACAGCACAATAAAAATATGAATCAATACTAAGAAGACTTTTCAAAATCATACAATTACATGGAAATGAAGCAATCTGCTTCTGAATGCCTTTTGGGTAAACAATGAAATTAAGACAAATATAAAAAATTATTTGAAACTAATGAAAATAAAGATACAACATATTAGACTCTCTGGAACACAGCTAAAGCAGTGTTAAGAGGAAAGTTTATGGCACTACATACCCACATCAAGAAGTTACAAAGGATCCAAGATGGAAGAATAGGAACAGCTCCAGAGTGCAGTTCCCAGCAAAAACAATGCAGAGGGTGAGTGCCCACTGCATTTCCAAACAAATTTTCACTGCCCACAGACCAGGAGATCCGCAGGCCGAAAAGCGCCACGAGTTTCCAGCACAGCGGTTTCAGCTGGTGCTGGTTGGCGCACAGAAACTCACACAAATCTGGGCATCCATTTCAACTGGCGCCTAGAACACCTGGGGGACAGACCCGCCCATTCAACTGAAAGGGAAGGGGCAGAGACAGGGAGCCAGGCAATCTGGCTTGGCAGGTACCACCCCCACAAAACAAGCAATCTGAAACACTCTGGATTGAGAGTTTCCCAGGATGGTCCAGCTCAGTGGGGGGAAGGGCGACCACCACTATTGAGGCAGTTAGCCACCACTGAGGCAGTTCATACAGCGGCTGGGCAGAGCCTGCAGAAGCTCAGCAATGCCTCTGCTGGCAGACTGTGACGAGGCTACTGTTTTAGTTCTTTGTAGATTCTGGATATTAGCCCTTTGTCAGATGGGTAGATTGCAAAAATTTTTTCCCATTCTGTTGGTTGCTGATTCGCTCTAATGATGGTTTCTTTATTCTTGTAGCAATTGTGAATGGGAGTTCGCTCTTGACTTGGCTCACTGTTTGTCTGTTATTGGTGTATAGGAATGCTTGTGATTTCTACACATTGATTTTGTATCCTGAGACTTTGCTGAAGTTGCTTATCAGTTTAAGGATATTTTGGGCTGAGACGATGGGGTCTTCTAAATATACAATCATGTCATCTGCAAATAGAGACAATTTGACTTCCTACTTTCCTAACTGAATACCCTTTATTTCTGTTCCTTGCCTGATTGCTCTGGCTAGAACTTCCAATACTATGTTGAATAGGAGTGGTGAGAGAGGGCATCCTTGTCTAGTGCCTGATTTCAAAGGGAATTCTTCCAGCTTTTGCCCGTTCAGTATGATATTGGCTGTAGGTTTGTCATATATATCTTTTATCATTTATGATATGTTGTGTCAATACCTAGTTTATTGAGAGTTTTTAGCATGAAGGGCTGTTGAATTTTATTGAAGGTTTTCTCTGCATCTCTTGAGATAACCATGTGGTTTTTGTCTTCAGTTCCTTTTATGTGATGGATTACATTTATGAATTTGCATATATTGAACGAACCTTGCATCCCCGGGATGAAGCCTACTTGGTCGTGATGGATAAGCTTCTTGATGTGCTGTTGCGATCTGTTTGCCAGTATTTTATTGAAGATTTTTGTGTTGATGTTCATCATGGATATTGGCCTGAAGTTTTCTTTTTTAGTTGAGTTTCTGCCTGGTTTTGGTATCAGGATGATGTTGGTCTCATAAAATTAGTTAGGGAGGATTCCCTCCTTTTGTATTGTTTGATACAGTTTCAGAAGGAATGGAACCAGCTCATCTTTTTACGTCTGGAGGAATTCGTCTGTGAACCCATCTGGATCTGGACTTTTTTTGGTTGGTAGGCTACTGATTGCTGCCTCTACTTCAGCCCTTGTTATTGGTCTATTCAGGGTTTCAACTTCCTCCTGGTTTAGTCTTGGTAGAGTACAAGTGTCTAGGAATTTATCCATTTCTTCCTGGTTTACTGGTTTATGTGAGTAGGGCTGTTTGTAGTAATCTCTGATGGTAGTTTGCATTTCTGTGGGATCACTAGTGATATCCCCTTTATCGTTTTTTATTGTATCTATTTGATTCTTCTCCCTTTTCTTTTTTATTAATCTGGCTAGTGGTCTATTTTGTTGATCTTTTCAAAAAACCAGCTCCTGGATTTATTGATTTTTGAAGGGTTTTTTTGTGTCTCTGTCTCCTTCAGTTCTGCTCTGATCTTAGTTATTTCTTGTCTTCTGCTAGCTTTTGAGTTTTTTTTGATCTTCCTCCTCTAGCTCTTTCAATTTCGACAATAGGGTATCGATTTTAGATCTTTCCTCTCTTCTCATGTGGGCATTTATTGCTATAAATTTCCCTCTCGACACTGCTTTAAATGTGTCCCAGAGATTCTGGTAAGTTGTGTCTTCATTCTGGTTGGTTTTGAATAACATCTCTATTTCTGCCTTCATTTCATTGTTTTTCCAGTTGACACTCAGAAGCAAGTTGTTCAGTTTCCAAGTGATTGTGTGGGTTTGAGTGTGTTTCTTGATCCTGAGTTCTAGTCTGATTGCGCTATGGTCTGATAGACTGTTTGTTATGATTTCTGTTCTTTTGCATTTGCTGAGGAGTGATTTGTTTCCAATGATGTGGTCAATTTTAGAGTAAGTGCAGTGTGGTGCTGAGAAAAATGTATATTCTGTGGATTTGGGGTGGAGCATTCTGTATATGTCTATTAGGTCCACTTGGTCCAGGTCTGCATTCAAGTCCTGGATATCCTTGTTAATTTTCTTCTCATTGATCTGTCTAATATAGACAGTGGAGTGTTGAAGTCTCCCACTATTGTATGGGAGTCTAAATCTCATTTTAGGTCGTTAAGAACTTGCTTTATGTATCTGGGTGCTCCTGTGTTGGGGGCATATATATTTAGGATAGTTAGCTCTTCCTGTTGGATTGATCCTTTTACCATTATGTAGTATCCTTCTTTGTCTCTTTTGATCTTTGTTGGTTTGAAGTCCATTTTATCAGAGACTAGCTCTTTTTTTGTTCTCCATTTGCTTGGTAAATCTTCTTCCATCCCTTTATTTTGAGTCTATGTGTGTCTTTGTATGTGAGATGGGTTTCCTGAATACAGCACACCTATGAGTTCTGACTTTTTAACCAATTTGCCAGTCCATGTCTTTTGATTGAGGCATTTAGGTCATTTACATTCAATGTTAATATTGTTATGTGTGAATTTGAGCCTCCCATTTTGTTACTCGCTAGTTTTCTTTCTCATTAGTTGACTCATTTTCTTCATTCCATTTTTGGTCTTTGCCAACTGGTTTGCTTTTGCAGTGACTGGTACTTGTTCCTTTCCGTATTTAGTGTTTCTTTCAGGAGCTCTTGTAGGGTAGGTCTGGTGGTGACAAAATCTCTCAATAATTACTTGTCCATAAAGGATTTTATTTCTCCTTCACTTACGAAGCTTAGTTTGGCTGGATATGAGATTCTGGGTTGAAAGTTCTTTTCTTTAAGGATGTTGAATATTGGCCCCCAGTCTCTTCTGGCTTGTAGGGTTTCTGCTGAGAAATCCACTGTGAGTCTGATTGGCTTCCCTCTGTGGGTGACCTGACCTTTCTCTCTGGCTGCTTTTAGCATTTTTTCCTTCATTTCAACCCTGGTGAATCTGATGATTATGTGCCTTGGGATTGCTCTTCTTGAGGAATATCTTTGTGGAGTTCTCTGTATTTCTTGAATTTGAAATTTGGACTGCCTTGCTGGCTTGGGAAGTTCTCCTGGATAGTATCCTGGAGCATGTTTTCCAGCTTGGATTCATTCTCCCCATCATATTCAGGTACACCAATCAAGCATAGATTAGGTCTTTTCACATAATCCCATATTTCTTGGAGGCTTTGTTCATTTCTTTTCACTCTTTTTTCTCTTGTATTACCTTCTCTTTTTATTTCATTGAGTTGATCTTCAATCTGATATCCTTTCTTCTGCTTGATCGATTCGGCTATTAAAACTTGTGTTTGCTTTACGTAGTTCTCATGCTGTGTTTTTCAACTCCATCAAGTCGTTTATGTTCTTCTCTAAGCTGGTTATTCTAGTTAGCATTTCATCTAACCTTTTTTCAAGATTTTTGCTTTCTTTACATTGAGTTAGAACGCGTTCCTTTAGCTCAGAAAAGTTTGTTATTAATCACCTTCTGAAGCCTTTTTCTGTCAATTCGTCGCATTCCTCGGTCGAGTTGTGATCCTGTGTTGTTGAGGAGTTGTGATCCCTTGAAGAAGAGGTGTTCTGGTCTTTGATGGTTTCATCTTTTTTCCACTGTTTTTTCCCCATCTTTGTGGATTTACCTGGCTGTGGTGTCAGGGAGCTCCTTGGTGAGGTCGCTTGTCTGCCTGTGGAGGTGCTGCTGGGTTTCTAGGGACTCCTTCAGGTTCCTAGGGAAGCTTCCAGTGTCTTTTTTTGTTTATACTGGGAGATTAGGCCTGTCTCTTCTGCTGACCTGTAGGCACTGCTGGGTTGTCAAGAACACTGTCCCGTTGCTATGTAGGCTTCCTATATTTTTTGTTAAAACATGTAGCCCAGTCCCACCCCTCAAGTGGTGGGTTGTGCTCTTCCTCCACTGGGCTGAATCATTCAGGGTTCATCTCAGACTGTGGCACTGGCTGCGCAACCCCACTAGAGTCAGAGCTTCAGCTCTCTGGGGTTTGTGGGGGAGGGTAGGGACCCGCCGCACTCGGCTGTCTCCCCTTTTCAGCTTCCTCTCTCTCTGGTCATGGGGTAGGGGCCCGCCCAGCTGCTCCTGCTTACAGCTCCCTCTCTCTCTCGGCAGGGGAGGGGGCGATAGCTCAGTCTGCAGGCTCTTATTCAACTCTGTGCTTGTAATTCCCGGCGCTTGACTGGCAAAGATCCCCTGTTCTGTGTATTGCTGAGGCTTTGGGGGAAGTGCTGCATCTGGACCGGAGTGCCACAGGGGGAGCCTCGGACTTGTCAGTCAGATGCACTTTCTGGGTGAAGCAGCACCCCTCCCCACCTCGGTCTGCCCTGAGTGGGCTTTGCTTGCCCTGGGACCAGACGTGTTGAAATGCACCTGGTACCTCAGTTGGAGCTAGGATATCTCTGGATTTCTGTGTCTCTCTCGCTGGGTGTGGTGTGCTGGAGTAGTGTCTAATCGGCCATCTTGGATCTCCTTCAGCAAAGTCTTAGGATACAAAATCAATGTGCGGAAATCACAAGCATTTCTATACACCAATAACAGACTTAAAGAGAGCCAAATCAAGAATGAACTGCTATTCACAATTTCTACAAATAGAATAAAATAGCTAGGAATACAACTAACAAAGGATGTAAAGGACCTCTTCAAGGAGAACTACAAACCTCTGCTCAAGGAAATAAGAGAGGACACAAACAGATGCAGCAGCTTGCCATGCTCATGGTTAGGAAGAATCAATATCGTTGAAGTGGCTATACTGCCCAAAGTGATTTATAGATTCAATGCTATCCCCATCAAGCTACCAATGACCTTCTTCACAGAACTGGAAAAAACCACGTTAAACTTCATATGGAATCACAAAAGACCCCACATAGCCAAGACAATCCTAAGCAAAAAGAACAAAGCTGGAGACATCACACTACCTGACTTCAGACTATACTATAAGTCTACAGTAATCAAAACAGCATGGAACTGGTACCAAAACAGAGATATAGACCAATGGAACAGATCAGAGGCCCTGGAGGCAAAGCCACACATCTACAACAATCTGATATTTGACAAACCTCACAAAAACAAGCAATGGGGAAAGGATTCCCTGTTTAATAAATGGTGTTGGGAAAACTGGCTAGTAGTGTGCAGAAAGCAGAAACTGTACCCCTTCCTGACACCTTACATTAAAATTAATTCCAGATGGATTAAAGACTTAAACATAAGACCTAACACCATAAAAACCCTGGAAGAAAACCTAGGCAAAACCATTCAGGACATAGGCATAAGCGAGGACTCTGTGACTAAAACACCAAAAGCATTGGCAACAAAAGCCAAAATAGACAAATGGGATCTAATTAAACTCCAGAGCTTCTATACAGCAAAAGAAACAATCATTAGAGTGAACCAGCAACCAACAGAATGGGAAAAAATTTTTGCAATCTACCCAACTGACAAAGGGCTAATATCCAGAATCTACAAAGAACTAAAACAGATTTACAAGAAACAAACAAACAAACCCATTCCAAAGTGGGCGAAGGACATGAATAGACACTTTTCAAAAGAAGGCATATATGAGGCCAACAAACATATGAAAAAATGCTCATCATCACTGATTATTAGAGAAACGCAAATCAAAAGCACATTGAGATACCACCTCATGCCAGTTAGAATGGCAATCATTAAAAAATTTGGAGACAACAGATGCTGGAGAGGATATGGAGAAATAGGAACACTTTTACACTGTTGGTGGGGCTGTAAACTAGTTCAAACATTGTGGAAGACAGTGTGGCGATGCCTCAAGGACCTAGAAATAGAAATTCCATTTGACACAGCAATCCCATTACTGGGTATATACCCAAAGGATTATAAATCATTCTATTATAAAGACACATGCACATGTATGTTCATAGTGGCACTGTTTACAATAGCAAAGACCTGGAACCAACCCAAATGCCCATTGATGATAGACTGGACAAGGAAAATGTGTCACATATACACCATGGAATACTATGCAGCCATAAAAAATGATGAGTTTGTGTCCTTTGTGGGGACATGGATGAATCTGGAAATCATAATTCTCAGCAAACTGACACAAAAAACAGAAAATCAAACACCACATGTTCTTACTCATAGGTGGGTGTTGAACAATGAGAACACATGGACACAGGGAGGGGAGCATCACACACTGGGTCTGTTGGAGGGGGCCAAGGGAGGGCCAGTGCGGGGGTGGGGAGGTCGAGGAGTGATAACATGGGGAGAAATGCCAGAGGTAGGTGACAGGGGGATGGAGGCAGCAAACCACATTGCCATGTGAGTACCAATGCAAGAATCCTGCATGATCTGCACATGTACCCTAGAACATAAAGTATGATTGAAAAAAAAATTAGAAAGATTTCAAGTTAACAAAAGTATGATTAAAAAGTATGATTAAAAAAAAAAAGAAAGATTTCAAATTAACAACTTAATATCACACCTAGTGGAACTAGAAAAACAAGAGAAAACCAACCCCAAAGCCAGGAGAAGAAAATAAATAACCAAAATCAGAGCTGAACTGACTGAAATTGAGATATGAAAAACCATACAGAAGATCAATGAAAGCAAAAATTTCCTCTTTGAAAGAATAAATAAGATTGATAGACTGTTAGCTAGATTAATAAAGAAAAAAAGAGCAATCCAAATTAACACAGTCAGAAATGACAAATGAGACATTACCACCAACTCCTCAGAAATAAAAAATTAATCCTCAGAGACTACTATGAATAGCTCTATGCAAATTATCTAGAAAACCTAGAAGAAATAGATAAATTTCTGGAAAAATAGCCTCCCAAGGTTGAGCTAGGAAGAAGTGAAATCCCTGAACAGACCAATAAGAAGTTCTGAAAGTGAATTTGTAGTAAAAAGCCTACACCAAGCAGAAAAAGCCCTGGAGCAGATGAATTCACAGCTGAATTCTACCAGATGTATAAAGAAGAGCTGGTTCCAATCCTATTGAAACTATTCCAAAAATGTGAGAATGAGGGACTCCTCCCTAACTCATTCTATGAGGCCAGCATCATTTTGATATTAAAACCTGGCTGATTCTGGATATTAGACCTTTGTCAGAGGAACTTAAACAAATTTATAAGGAAAAAAAACATTAAAAAGTGGGCAAAGGAAATGAACAGACACTTCTCAAAAGAAGACATTCATGTGACAGCAAACCTATAAAAAAAAGCTCAGCATTACTGATCATTAGAGAAATGCAAATCAAAATCACAATAAGATACCATCTCACACCAGTCAGAATGGCAATTTTTTAAGTCAAGAAACAACAGATACTGTCAAGTTTGTAGAGAAATGGGAACACTTTTACGCTGTTGGTGGGAATGCTATCAGTTCAAACATTGCAGAAGATGGTGTGATGATTCCTCAAAGATCTAGAACCAGAAATATCATTTGACCCAGATATCCCATTACTGTATATATACACGAAGGAATGTAAATCGTTCTATTTTAAAGATACGTGCATGCAAATATTCAATGCAGCACTATTCACAATACCAAAGACGTGGAATCAACTCAAATGCCCATCAATGATAGACTGGATAAAGAAAATGTGGCACCTATATGCCATGGAAGACTATGCAGCCATAAAAAGGAATGAGACCATGTCCTTTGCAGGGACATAAATGGAGCTGGAAGCTATTAGTCTCAGCAGGCTAATGCAGGAACAGAAAACCAGACACTGCATGTTCTCACTTATAAGTTGGAGCTGAGCAATAAGAACACATGGACACAGGGAGGGAAACAACACACACTGGGGCCTTTTAGGGGGTGGAATGGGGGAAGGAAGAACATTAGGAAAAATAGCTAATGCATACTGTGCTTAATACATAAGTGATGGGTTAATAGGTGCAGCAAACCACCATGGCACACGTTTACCTATGTAAAAAATCTCACATATCCTGCACATGTACCCCAGAACTTAAAAGAAAACAAAAATCTGGCAGAGACACAATAAAAAAAGAAAACTTCAGGCCAACAGCCCTGATGAACATAGATGCAAACATCCTCAACAAAATACTAGCAAACTGAAATCGCAGCACATCAAAAAGCTAATTCATCACAATCAAGTAGACTTTATTCCTGGAATGCAAGGTTGGTTCAACATAGGCAAATCAATGAATGTGAATCATCACATAAACAGAACTAAAAAGGAAAACCACACTATCATTTCAATAGACGCAGAAAAGGCTTTTGATAAAATTCAACATCCTTTCATATTAAAAACCCTCAACAAACTAGGCATTGAAGGAACATACCTCAAAATAAGAGCCATCTATGACAAGTCCATTGCCAACATCATACTGAATGGCAAAAGCTGGAAGCATTCCCCTTGAGAACTATTATAAGACAGGGATGCTCATTCTCACCACTCCTATTCAACAAGGAACTGAAAGTCTTAGCCAGAATAATCAGGCAAGAGAAAGAAATAAAAGACATCCAAATAGGAAGAGAAGAAGGCAAACCATCTCTCTTCATAGATGATGTGATTTAATAGCTAGAAAATCCCATAGTTTCTGCCCAAACTTGTAGATCTGATAAACAAGTTCAACAAAGTTTCGGCATACAATTCTCCTATACACTGACAATTTCCAAGCTGACAACCAAATCAAAAATGCAATCCCATTCACAATAGACACACACACACACACACACACACACACACACACACACACACACACACACAAAACATAGGAATACAGCTAACCAGGAAGGTTAAAGATCTCTGCAACAAGAATAACAAAACACTGCTGAAGAAATCAGAGATGACACAAATGGAAAAACATTCCATGTGCATGGATAGGAAGAATCAATATTGTTAAAATGACCATACTGGCCAAAGCAATTTACAGATCCAATGCTACTCATATCAAACAATGAATGACAGTTTTCACAGAATCAGAAAAAGCTATTATAAAATTCATATTGAACTAAAAAAGGACCCAAATAGTCAATGCAGTCTTAAGTAAAATGAACAAAGCTGGAGGCATCACATTATCCAACTTCAAATTATACTACAAGGCTACAATAATCAAAACAGCATGATACTGGTACAAAAACAGAGACATACACCAATGGAACAAAATAGAGAACCCAGAAATAAAGTCACACACCTACAACCATGTTTATCTTCAACAAAGTTGACAAAAACAAGCAGTGGGGAAAGGACTCCCTACTCAATAAATGGTGCTGGGATAACAGGCTAGTCATATGCAGAAGACTAAAATTGGACCCCTTCATTTCACCATATACAAAAATCAACTCAAGGTGGATTATATACTTAAATATAAAACCTATAATTATAAAGACCTTAGAAGAAAACCTAGAAAATAACATTCTGGACATAGGCTCTGGCAAAGATTTCAAGATGAAGATGCCAAAAGTAATTGCAACAAAAACAAAAATTGACAAATGGGATCTAATTAAACTGAAGAGCTTCTGCACAGCAAAAGAAACTATCAACAGAGTAAACAGAAAACCTACAAAATGGGAGAAAATATTTGCAAGCTATGCATCTGACAAAGGTCTAATATCCACAGTCTATAAGGAATCTAAACATATTAACAAGCAAAAAGCAAACAACTCCCACTAAAAAGTAGAATAAGGACATAAACAGACACTTTTCAAAAGGAGATGTACATGCAGCCAACAATTTTTTATATGAAGAAAAGTTCTCAATATCACTAATTATTAGAGAAACGCAAATCAAAACCACAATGAGATACCATCTCACACCAGTCAGAATGGCCATTACTCAAAAGTAAAAAAAATAATAACAGATGCTGGTGAGGTTGCTAAGAAAAGGGAATACTTCTACACTGCTGGTGGGAATGTAAATTAGTTCAGCTACTATGGAAAGCAATTTGGAGATTTCTCAAAGAACTTAAAACAAGACTACTATTTGGCCCAGAAATCCCATTGCTGTATATATGCCCAAGGGAATATAAATTGTTCTACCATAAAGACACATGTATGCATATGTTGATCACAGCACTATCCACAATAGCAAAGACATAAAATCAACTGAAGTGCCCATCAACAGAGGACTGGATAAAGGAAATGTGGTACATATACATAATTGCATGCTATGTAGCCATAAAAAAGAATGAGATCACGTCCTTTGCAACAACACGGATGGAGCTGGAGGCCATTATCCTAGGTGAATCAATGCAGGTACACAAAACCAAATACCACATGTTCTCATGTATAAGTGGGAGCCAAACATTGAGTATGTATGGTCTTGAAAATGGTGACAATAGACACCAGTGCCTACATGAGGATGTAGGGTGGGAGAAGGATGAGAATCAAAAAACTACCTATCAGGTACTATGCTTATTACCTGGGTGACAAAATAATCCATACACCAAACCCCTGTGACACGCAGTTTACCCATATAACAAACAAATCTGCTTATGGACCTCCTGAACGTAAAATAAAAGCTGGAAAGAAAAAAATGATTGCTGATATTGTACCAATATTATATATTATTATGCCAACAATAGCGATAGCTACTTGAGCATCTATTATGCACCAAGCTCAGTAATAATAATGAACATATTTTACTTCATTTAATCCTCTTGACACAGAGAGATCAATTCCACTTTTGTCCTCAGTTTATAGATGAGGAATTTAGGGCTTAAACATCCTGTCAAAAGTTGCTGACTTAGTATAGAGATCAGTAAGAGTGAGATGCAGGTCTGTCTGATTACAAAGTCCATGTTCTCAACCAGTGCCAATTCTGCCTCTCATTGGAATATGACTGTGCTGCATTGTTCAGTGAAGGCTGGCTATTAAATAATAAGCATAGCTTTCAAGCCCCTCTTTTTAAGCACCAAAAGAGCATGCAGCTAAATGTTAAAAGTTGTTTTCTCTGGGTAGTTAATTACGGGAGAGTTATGTGTATGTTTATGATTTTTGTAATTAGAACTCAACAAAAGCAATAAGAGTCTCTGTGTGTTTTTCTTCCCTACTCAGCCCCTCTATCTTTTTCCCCTGTGGCCTTCAGACCAGCTCTGGGGTTCTCTATTAATATGAATCTAGCACGTCCTCTTCCCCTTGGCCTCCCGGCTTTGCAATTTCAGCACAATTCTCTAGATTGCTTCAAATTTTGCTAGCATTCTGGATGCTGAGTTAGTTGCAAATTTTTCACCTCCAGAAACAGAAGTGTTGTTTCTTAGCTAGGGGCTTGAATAATACATTTGCAAAAGAGCCAGGTCTCTAACATTTTGCCATTTCGGGCATGGACTTTGTAATGGCCTCAGCTCCTGGAGTCAGGGCCAGGAGTCTTTGATGACAAGAAAAAGACTTAATCTGCTCATAAGAGACTGGACTTGGAGAATAACCAGAAGTGAGTGAGAATCTGTTGCCAACACTGAGACCCAAAATCATTCATTCCCACACAGCATTTCGAGGAATGAGGATTTATCTGAGTTTATCCTGTATTTGGAGGTAATTCCAGTGGGAGATAACTCCTGGACTCTGCTATTCATGCACGCATTCGTTCACAAAGGCAATATATATAGGGCACTGATTCTCTCTCACATACTGTGCTAAATGTTGAGAAATCAGCAGTCAGGAAGAAAGACCCATTCCCACATTCGTGGAGTTCACAGACTTGGAATTCAAGGGGAAAGCAAACACTGAACAAATGTTCAAAGGTTTAGATGTAACAGAAGGTGGAAATGCAGGCTGCTGTGGAAGGGAGCTAGCTGAGCCTGAGAATTTAGGAAAGACAGCCCCAGGAAATGATGTTTAAGTGGAGTGTGGAAGGATGCTTAGGAATTAACCAAATGAAGAATGAGGCAAGAGAGTGTTTCAGGCTGAGAGGGTGACATGGCAGGACATGAGAGTGGGGAGAAGCAGGTGCTATCATACGTCTGAAGGAATGTATGATGCACAGATACAAGACAGAGAGGGGTGTGAGGTGGGCTGAAGGGGAACCTCGAACAGAAACAGAGGGACCAATAAACCACATCAAAATGTTTGCATGATGAGAAAAATGCTGGTGATAGATTTTAAAAAGTTTTATTTTTAGGTGGCTTCGCAAGCAAAGGCAGTTAGAACGAGAATTAAATGACTTCTCTGGGATAGAGGATGCATTTGTGCTGATACATTGTCCTTTCATTCAACAAATATTTACGCAGTGTCTATGATAAAACAGGCACAGTCCTGGATATTGGGGAAATGGAGGGAAAACAGATTTCTAACTACAGGAAGCTTACAGTCTAGTGGAAAGAGACAGGCAGTAAACAAAAGAACAAATAAGTAGATGATGTTAACACTGGGCGTCACTAAGAGTAATGAAGAAAGGAGGGTAAGAGGGAGGAATCATGTGGAAATCTAGGGAGATGGGATGAGTCATGATATTCCTGGTAGGTGGTCAGAGACATCTTTCAGAAGTTGGCATTTGAGTAGGGAACTGAAGGATGCAAGGGAATGAGGCAGACCTCTGTTTCGCCAGAGCTTATGATGTAGTCTCCTTTTAATGAGCTTTTTGGGTGGCCAGGTATCTTTGAGAGGTAGGTGGGGCTTTGGAACAGTGAGGGATGCTGGCATTCCCTCGGTCAGCCGAACCCATGACCTTGTACCTTTGGCCTTAGTGCAGGAGAGGAGGAACAGGAGGAGAGTGAGAGAAATTGATTCCCAATCGTAGTCCAGTGAAAACCTTGCCCGGGTAGTATTTCCCTGGCCTGACCAATCAGATCAACAATCCCTTTTTGTGATTGAATGAAGAAAGAAGCTCTGTAAGACTAAACAAATTTACTTCTACTTTTGGCTGTTTTTTCCCCTATTAACCAACATTTCTTATCAACCAGGCACCCTGAGGAAGATCCAGGGCTACCATTCCACAAATGAAATGTCCAACCCCAGAATGCACAGCCCCTCCTGAGCTGCCTCCCCATGACTATTTAACAGCCGCTTCGGCCTCATTTCCCGATCACTAGTTGCTCCACTGGAAGCATGTAGTTACTGACCTTTTTATTGAAAAACAAAGATGAGCCTGATCAAACTTGGGGCAGAACTTACACTGCTGCCCAAGCAAACTATAGCAGTGTATCGCTGAGATGAAAATCTCCTGGCGATGTAACAGTCATCTATTAGGTAGCCCAAGTTAGAGCTTTGCTCATTAATCAGGGCCTCCTGATAAAGTCTGCCACAGCTGGAGTAGTGTGTTCTTTCTTTTTAAAGATATAAAACACTATCATTGTCTTTATCGATGTCTACTACTATTATTATCAGAGTGTACTCTTTCAAAGTCATCATCTGCAGCTTCCCTTCCTACAGCCTGTCCTGCAGCCTTGTATGCAGAGAGCGTAGTGGGAAAAGAATAAAGGTTTGATGTCCGGTGTTTTGTGTTTAAATCACAGCTCTTTGACCTACAGGCTGGGTGACCTTGAATGAATCACTTCACTTTGTGAGCTTCAATAAACCTGCCATCAAATGAGAACAATCATGTCTACCTCCCTGAATAGTCAAGAGGATGAAATTAAATAGTGAGATGAGTGGTTCTTTTTTTTCTTTTTCTTTTTTTTTTTTTTTTTTTGAGCCAAAGTTTCACTCTTGTTGCCCAGGCTGGAATGCAATGGCACGATCTCGGCTCACCACAACCTCTGCCTCCCCGGTTTAAGTGATTCTCCTGCCTCAGCCTCCCAAGTAGCTGGGATTATAGGCATGTACCACCACGACTGGCTAATTTTGCACTTTTAGTAGAGATGGGGTTTCTCCATGTTGGTCAGGCTGGTCTTGAACTCCTGACCTCAGGTGATCCACTCACCTCAGCTTCCCAAAGTGCTGGGTTCCAGTCATGAGCCACTGCACCCAGCCGGGCACTTCTTATAAATGGTCCCCAAAAATGTAGCATGTAAGAATGACTTACAGGGTCTTTTAGAGTTCAGATTCATGAGCCCTATCATCAACAGACTCTGATCCAGTAGGCTAAGGATTGGTTATGCCCAGGTGATTTTGTGCAAATAGGTTTTTAATACACACTTGGAAAAACACTGTTCTATCATTTCGTTTTGCTGCACATTTTCTCCTACTCTTTCCTCAGCCTGGATTGTACAATGTTCAGCTCTGCCTTTGCTTCCAGTCCCACCTTTGATGCCTTCTCTTCCATAATTTCCCACCTCCTTTCCCAATTTCCCTAGGTTTGAAGGCATTTCTCTTTCTTCTGACTTCCCCCACAAGTGTTTCTCTTCTGAATGATGGTAACTCTTATTAGAGGTTACAGACTAAATGTTATCTATTAGAACCTTGAAAGTAATGCAGATATTCTAGATATACGTTATTCACTATGTATTACTTTCACAGTAAAGCAAATAACATACAATATTGTAATAGAGATAGTTAGCACATTTTATAGATATTGTCCTTCATGCACTCAACTATTTTTTTAGCATATACTGTGTGCCAGGCACTCAGCTAGTTACTGGGGATGGAGTAGTGAGGCACCACCAGGATCTAAGCATGAGCCTAGAATCCATTTCTCTCTCCTCCCCTAGACTGGAAGCTCTTCATAAGTTCCTTGGCTCCTAAATCCTTTTATAATCCAGTTCCTACTGAGTAGAGTAACATCAAGTTTTGGAAGGACACAGGCTGAAGCAAAGGCTACCCATCTGTAATATCCAGCTTGTGCCTGTGGTTCATGGTTAAACACTCTCTCCTTGAAATTAAGTCTCTTTTTAGATTTTCAGTTTTTTTTTTTTTTTTTTTTTGGCAGCCAAGCCAGTATCCACTCCCCTGGGTTTGTGCATTAGTCATATTTGCAGCAGCTGGACTAACATCTTTGGGCTTTTGCCACATATTCATCGCTTCTAGCTAATTTCTTTCAGATTTGATTGCTTTTTAAAAATTCCATTTCCAAATGAGGAAGCATTATGGATTCCTCAGTGAATTCACAATATATAGACTTTCATTCATTTATTTAGTCACCCATTCACACGTTTAAGAAGAATTGAATATACACTCATCCATGTGCCTGGCACTGTGCTGACTTAAGTCTCACTGCTACCTGAATCTAATAAATGTTGGTGGAATTAATGTTATATTGGCAAATACTCTCCATCTCTAGCCTTGGAAGTGTTGTTGTCTTTACCAGGTGGTGGGTGGGTGTCATTGACCCAGTCATATCTGTCATCTAAGCCGATGGCGCATTGACTGGCTTTGATGCAGAGCTATCAAGGACATTAGAGTCTATTATCTTCAAGGTACTGGGACGTGTTGTGTGAGACCAAAACATTGATGTGCCAACATGGGAGGAAGGGAATGCAGATTTTTACATTTGTAATAAAACTCCCATCAATCACACTACCAAGACTCAGAGCAACTGAACTAATATCTGAGCTGTAAGATTGCACTTTCTCTGACTTTCCTGTCAATGGGAAATGTTTGTGCATTCCAAGTCACCAGCTGATACAAATACTCAAAGACAAGGGAGAAGGAAACACAAGCAAGGAAACAGAAACATCCTGTCAACCTGCCCAAAGGGTGCTAATTACGTTTAAGTCTGCACTGGGTACCAGATATGTATTGGGCTCATGTTCTTGCCTTATTCTGCTGTAAATGTTACCCAGCTCATCTGCACAGCCTAAGAATGAACAGGTATAGCGTTATTAATGAAGTCCTAATCAGTGTCATCATCATCATTGTCATGATAGCAAATACTCATGTAGGTTTGTCATGGCCAAAAGATTACATGTACTACTTTTAATTCCTTGAAAGCAGTTTATAGGAGATATACTATTATTATCCCCATGTTACAGATGAGGAACTGAGACAGAGGATAAGTGACTTTCCCAAGTAAGTGCCAAGCGTGGGATTTGCTCCCAGGTCTTTTTTTTGGATACCTGAGACAGGTGGACTTCCAAAGGGATTGGCTTCTCACCAGAAAATAACAATTGGATAGAGGGCAGGATAATTTACTTCAGCCAACTGACTTGCAAGAACAAAGCTGATAATTGGTTAATCTTGGGAAACTGATCTGAACAAAACTGGTGGTCAGAACCTCTCTTGAGTGTGGGTCTGAATCACAGGTTACGTTCTTATGAGTTCTGAGAATCAGCCACACCAGTGTAAATAAAACACAGCTCATGCCATGAAGATGCTTTTAGTCTGGTGGTGGGTGAGGGGATAAAGGGAACTCTGGGAGGAGGAACACCAGGTCTGTGGGGCTAGAGAAGGAGCCCTAAAGCTATTTATGTAGGATTAACAAAACCTACTATTTTAAGGATAATCTTACTCTAAGGGCAAGTTATTCTTGCCAGTTGTGTGTTCATTAATTGCTTCTTTCTGTAAAGCAGTCAGGAAAAGGTTCAGAACACCAAGGGACAGTAACCTATCAGTTCAGCCTCTGCTCCCCCACCCCCATCAACAAACCTTTTTATGTTCTCCGCAAGGTACCGTTAAGAATAATAAGTTATTACCCCATTAGTTTTTCAACTCTTTGCTCATGAGGCTCTCTTACAAAATTTCAAAGGTCTAACTAAAATGAAAGCATCCCCATTTCCCTTGTCTTGCCTAGATCTTGGAAAAATGGGATGGAACAAGATTTATCCAGGTGAAACTCTGACCACAACCTGGTCTCTACTTTACTATTCCTTCCACAGGATAGATGACCTGCCCTCCACTTTGTATCCAGGATAATTGGCAGTGATAAATCCAGTTACTAACTTTTCTTTCTGTTTGGGCAGGCTTCTTCTAGACTGTGATAGAAGTAACTAGCAAGCAAACAAAAAATTTTATGACGTAAAGTGATGAATTTAATGAATGCTTCATGATTTTGTTTCCTTTCTTGTTGTAACTCAGAAATTATGTCATGGTCATGACCCCTTGTTGTTACTCAGAAATTATCTCATATGCATGAAGTAGCCCATATCTTTTGGTGCTGTGATCCCCAATTGCCAATCTGTATCTGCATCTGTATCTTCTTTATACCTACAAGGGAAGGAAACCTACAGGGAAGGAAACAATGTACCAACCTCTGTGTCTATAGGGAAAGAAGCAATAACATGTAGAAAAGGCTCAGGAATAACCCAACTGCAAAAACAGGACAGTCCCGAGAGTCCCCTGACCCTAATTCTTGGAGAGGGGACATCTAAGCTGCAACATGAAGAATTAGCTAGGGAAATAGAATGCCCCAGGTAGAGATGATATGTCTGCAAAAATCTGGAGAAAGGAGTGAATTCGGTGTTTCCCAAGGTATAACAAAAGCTGGAAGGTAAAAAGCAGAACAGGAAGTGCAATGAAAGAAGGTTGGTGTAGGCAAGCAAGGGCCAGAAAGTGGTGCAATTGCTTTGAAGTAAGAACTCTGATAATGTTAAGAGTTACAGAGTAGAGATGGATTTGAGGAGGAAGAGTTCTGCTTTGGGGAAAGATTTCTGTGTAGGGAAAAACTCAAAGTATTTCTTCTTATGTGTTCACATTCACTCATTCTATCATCAGTTTATGATTAATACTTGCATGTCTAAGAGAGACCGTCTCATATACTTTAGTTACAGCCTAATATTTGCACAGGAATACTAACAGATGCAATTTTATCTTCAGCTCCAAGTCTCCATCACTGATGCCATTTCTATTTCTCTCAACCTCAGCATCACCATTTAAAGTAACCCACCCTGCCTGCTGTCCTCTTTTTAGTCCAAGACTTTCCTAGGCACTCCCTCCTTCATCCTTCACTCCCAGTCATGTTTGTCTCTGAGGGAGGCATTTCCTGGACAGGTTCTGTTTTGTTTTGTATTTTTTACACAGAGTCTCGCTCTGTCGCCCAGGCTGGAGTGCAATGATGCAATCTGTGCTCACTGCAACCTCTGCCTCCTTGGTTCAAATGATTCTCCTGCCTCAGCCTCCCCAATAGCTGGGATTACAGGCATCTGCCACTATGCACGGCTAATTTTTATATTTTCAGTGGGGGTAGGATTTTGTCATGTTGGTTAGGCTGGTCTTGAATTCCTGGCCTCAAGTGATCTGCCCACCTCGGCCTTCCAAAGTGGTGGGATGACAGGTGTCAGCCACTGCACCTGGCCCTCCTGGACAGGTCTTTGAGTTGGAGTGGGTATGTGAAGGGTACTGTCAAGAGCATGAATGCCATCAAGTGAAGCTGCTCCCAAGTCACTCTTTCTCCTTCCAAGTTTTAGAGACCATATGGATTTCTTTCTTTGTCTAAACAAGCGGAGAGAGCCTTTCCTGTGGGCCTCACTCTAGTTCCCCTTGAGATTCCAAAAGGGCTGGGGAAGTGCCCGTTCTGCCCAAGAGGGAGGTGGTAGTATCTTTTTTTTTCCAGTCTCATGAAGAGAAAAGAGAGAAGAGCAAGAAGAAGGAGAAGAGGAGAAGGAAGAGGAGAAGATTAAAAAGAAGCAGAGGGGGAGGAGGAACAGGAAGAGAATGAGAGATTGATTGCCAACCTCAGTCCAGTGAAGCCTTTGCCCCGATAACATGTCCTTCGTCTGATCAGTCCAGATCAACTCTTCCCTTCTTTGGTGATTGAATGAAGAAGAGGAAGCTCTGTGAGTATGAATAAGCAAATTTACTTATACCTTTGGTTCTTTCTCCTATTAACCGAAATTTCTTAGGCACCATGAGGAGAAGAAACCAATGTCTTAAGTTGGAGTGGGATAATAGATGCCCTGTGCATCATGTTCAAGTGGCTTTGATAGGACCAGGGACTGTCTCAGCTCTTGGGTGACTGAACACTTTAGACCAACAAGAAGAAATATTTATAGTCTGAATTCTTAGGGCTTTTCACATTGACCAAGGACCTTCCCAGATTCTACAAAGCTGAAGAAAAAAAAAAAAAAACACCTCACCCTTTCAATTTGGGGACATAATTTGTTAAAGTTATTTGCAGGGGGTAGGGCACACATCAGCAAGATGTGGCCATGTTAAGTCACACCATTTTGTGTCCATTAGTTTCACAACATAATAAACCACGTGTAAGCTAAGTAGCTGGCAAGAAAGAGCATTTATTATTGCTTATCAGTCTACAGGTCAACTGGACAGTTCTACTGGTCTAAGACAAGATGAACTGATCTTGGCTGGGTTTTCTCATGAATCTGTGGTCAGGTTGCAGTTGGTGGAGGCTTGCTAGTCTAGGATGGCCTTGCTCACATGCCTAGAAGTCAGCTGGCTGTTGGTGAGGGGTGGTAATTGGGCTAGGTGTCTCTCATCATCCAGTAGAGTAAGCCAAACTTTTTTTGAGATGGAGTCTCACTCTAGCCCAGGCTGGAGTGCAGTGGCATGATCTCACCTCACTGCAGCCTCCACCTCCCGGGTTCCAATTCAAGCAATTCTCCTGCCTCAGCCTCCTGAATTACAGGTACTTGCCACTATGCCCAGCTAATTTTTGTATTTTTAGCAGAGACGGAGTTTCATCATGTGGGCCAGGCTGGTCTTGAACTCCAGACCTCGTGATCTACCCACTTCGGCCTCCCAAAGTTCTGGGATTACAAGCATGAGCTACCACGCCCAACCAGTATGCCAGGCTTTTTACAAAAGAGTTGAAATGTGCAAGTTTTCAGCCTTTTGAACCCTATCCTTGAAACTTACAAGCATTCACTTCTGATATATTCTTTATAGCCAAAACAAGTCACTAGCCTAGCCCATATAAAGAATTGGAAAAGTTTTTGCCTCTTGAGGTGAAGAGCTGTCAGGTCACCGTGCAAGAGATGTGCAGAGAAGGATGAAAAGTTGTAGATATTTTTACAATTAATCCACCTCAGACCTTAAGAAAGCAAAGGTTTCCGAGAGATACCAAAGCTGTGAAGTGAGTTTCATAACCTATGCAACTGACTTCATGGATTTTTGACAGATCTATCACATTTCTGAAAGTTATGAGATTTTTTTCCCTCTGGGAAGGCAGAGTGGGAGGGCAGAGCATACCTTCCCTCCCCATCTTCCTCCTACCTTCCCAATGCTACGGTGATGCCCACCCCGTGCCCCAGATACCTATAATCTGTGTTTAATGGAGTCAGTGGAGGACGTCAGCGAGATGGAAGAAAGATGCCGGGAATGAGGCAGCAGAGGAGCAAACCCAGACTCTTACTCACTTCCTGACTCTGCCAGCTGCTCAGGCCCCTTCCAGATGGATGAATCAGAGCCTTTCCAGAGCTCTCAGCTCGGGCCTGCCTTTGCCACACAGGTATTTAATATCAGAAAATTTTAATCACGTTTGTTTTCCCATGTTTTGTTCTAACGACAAATCATTTTTAATGGGAGACTAGGGGGTGGAAAAAAAAAGATGTAGCAAATCTTGGCTGACAGTTTTATCACTAGCCTCAGATCTCTGGTCCCAGGGCTGGATTTGCCACCAATTGCAAATCATCCTGAGTGAATGAGATGTGCAGGAAGTAGAAAGAGAGGCCAAGAAGCACCCATGGTGCTCCTGCCTCCCATTTGTCCACCACCTCCCAATAAGAATTCAGGGACAACTACTCTGTTCTAGTTGTTACATTTTAATCCTCAGCAGGTTAGGAAATTGCTCTCTCCAGATGGCGTCATGGGAACTGATGCTCCGAGGACCCCAGTGACTTGTCCAAGTTCACCTAGCCAGTAAGTCATGGAGCAGGGGCTTAAATCCAGGGCTATCTGACATGAGAGCCTGGGTTCTTCACCATGGCACCTTGCTGTCTCTCTTCACAAATCACATTTCAAAATTCCTTGATAGTTATAACTTCTCTTAGAGAAGTCTATTGTTATAAGTACACTTACAGATATGGAAAGGTTCACTTCATCATGGACAAATATGCCATTCAAGGCCCCATGTATGGATCCTGGCAGGACCAACCCAAAACCCAGGTCTCCTGAAAACATGTCCAGGTTTCCTAGATTGTAACACAGACTCCGTGGTTCCTTGCTTTCTGTAAATAAGGCAAAAACCCCATCAGCCCTCACTCTGACTAAGCCCTTCCCTGGATCGCCTGCAGTATGTCCATCTTTGTAGCATAAAGTCCATTGGTTTTAGGACTTCTAAGGAGACTTGGGTTTCTAAAAATGGAATCATGGTAGTAAGTCATATAACTTTTATTTTATTTTTCAACTATGCTTACTTTTAAAAATTATATGAATAATACTTGACTATATCTGGAGTAGTTTATTTATGTATTTTAAAAAATAGGCTTTCACTCAGTCACCCAAGTTGGAGTGCAGTGGTGCAACCACTGCAGCCTTGAACTCCTGAGCTCAAGTGATCCTTCCTCCTCAGCCCCCTGAGTAGCTGGGACTACAGGCATGCACCACCACAACTGGCTAATTTTTCAATTTTACATAGAGATGGGGTCTCATTATGTTGCCCAGGCTGGTCTCAAATTTCCTGGCCTCAAGTGATCCTCCTACCTCAGCCTCCCAAAGTGCTGAGATTGCAGGTGTGAGCCACTGCTCCCAGCACATCTGGAGTATTTTAAGGCAATTCCAAGGTATTGTATCATTTCACTCAAAAATACGTTAGTGAATATCACCAACAGATTAAGACTTTTGAAAAAGAACATATTCACAATCATGTCACTTATTATAGCCTTACTTTATTCACTTGTAAAATGGCATAAAATACCCAGGAAGTTCAATTAACAGTAATAAATGAGAAATTGCACTTAAAGATGTAAGTGAAGAGCCAGGAATTATTCCTGCATAAATCAAGAGATAGGAGTTTCAAGCAGAAGGCAGGTGGTTAACAACATCGAATGTCACCAAGAAGCCAAGTAGAATGAAAGCTGAAAAGTAACCATTGCATTTGGTATTGGGAGGTCCCCAGGGCTCACTAGAGCTATTTTGATGAAACTATGTGGATGAAAGTCAGATGGTAAGAGAAGTAAGGGATAAGGAAATAGAAATAGTGAGTCTAGACTGTATTTTCTAGATGTTTGACTGAGCAGTAGAAGGTTGGGAAGCCAGGAGTGAATGACAGTGCTCTTTAGGGTGGGGAAACATGAATTTCTTGTTGTGAGTGAGGATACTGTCAAGTTGGTGAGCTCGAATATGTAGGAGTGAGAAGGAATAATTGATAGAACAGGGTCACGCTGAAATAGGAAGAATTGGTATCAATAGCACAAGGAGAGGAGCTGGCATTGGAAATAGGGAAGAGCTCTGCAATCATCTGAAGTGCATCTATTGAGCTCTTCTTGTATTTGCTGCACAGAATACTGTATAGGACACTAAGGGATACAATGGGAAACAAGGCCTGGCCTTATTTTCAAGGTTTGCACAGTCTACTGATTACTAAAAGCTAACTAAACAGACAATTAAGCATGGTGTCTATGCCAGTTGTGCCAGAGGGTCAAGAATTCCCAGAAAAATATCTCTGAGACTGGGAAGGTAAGTACGAGTAAGTGAGTGAGAGGAATGAGAGAAGAGTACTCCTGGCAGAAGGAGTAATGTGTGCAAAGATCTGGAGGCCAGAGAAAAGACAGTTTAACTTTTACTCTCAGGAAGAAGAGAAATAGGGAAGGATGGGTAAAGATACTGGTAAGCATGGGTGGTGGCTCATGCCTGTAATGCAGGCATTCTGGGAGGCCAAAGCGGGAGGACTGCTTGAGCCCAGGAGTTCAAGACTAGCCTGGGCAACATAGTAAGACCCCGTTTCTAAAAAAAAATAAAAATCTGGGCAGGGTGGTGCACACCTGTAATCCCAGTTACTCACGAGACTGAGGCAGAGTAATCCCAGGTACTTGAGAGTCTGAGCCACATACGGGTTTTGGTTAAAGATCTTTGGTTAAAGATCTGTTGAGCTTAGGAGTTTAAGGCTGCAGTGCGTTATGATAACTACTGTACTCTAGCCTGGAAGACTCAGAAAGACTATGAAAAAAAGAGAGATGCAGATAATTTTGGAGATGAAAGGCAAAGTGGCCAGAGTGCAGACTGAATGGCTTATGTTTTCTTGGAGAGTTTGAGGCTGAGAGAGTTCATGGGGGCAGTAGACACATAGTGAGCAGAGCTCATGAGAATGGAGATGAGATGAGACCATTTATTATGTATTTAAAAGGCAGGCATCGACTTTCACCATGGAGAAAGTGTTTCTACTTCTCACCTCCGCTGTCAGGAAGCAGTCCAAGTTATCCTTGTCTTTCTCCTAGAGCACAGAAATAGCCCCTTTTATTTGTCTGTGCCTGTCCATTCTTGTCTCCTCCATTTCCTTCTCCATGCAGCAGCCTTTTAAAAAGATGACGTAACTGCCTTGTTTAAAACCCTCTGGTAGCTTCCCATTGCACTTAGAAAAAGAATCTCGGCCCTTTGCCACATCCTGCAAAGCCCTGTGTGGTTTCTTTGTCCACCTCTCTAGCCTCACCTTGAGCCTCTTATTTGCTCTGGTTCCAGCCACTCTGCTTTCTTTTCCCTGGATCTTTCTCTTGCCTCCTGCCCTTGGCACATATGGCTTCCTGTGGCTGGATTCTTCTGTGTCTCTTCCTCCTTTAGACCCCAGCTCCATCGTCACCAACTCCAGGAAGCTCTTCCTAAATTCATAGAATAGGTCACATTTCCCTCTTTGCAATACTAGCAGAATTGTATACCTCTCCATGTGGGCACTTAATAGAGGGGCAAATTTACATTTAATTGCCTAATTATCTGATAACATCCCTCTCAACCATTACTGGAAGTTCCGTAACAGCAGTTCCATGGGTGTCTGTTTTTACCCCTCTCACTATTGAGACCCCAGGATCAAGTGCAGGGTCTAACCTAGTAGACACTCAATAAATACTTTTTAAGTGAATGAATAAATACACAGATATTAGTACTCCTTGAAAAACCATTGAACCCTTAGCAAGTCCTTGCAGAGCTATTGATTCAATCTGGTTTCATCTGAGCATGAGCAACCTTTCTCTCCCAATCATGTCTCTATGATGATTTTTATCTTTTTGTACAAATATATCTACTTCCCACATGCCCGCACATGTATGTCAGTGTGTATAACCCCGACTCCAGTAAACACTTTGCTTAGACAAGAGACAGTAGACACTGCTCATCAAATCCATGCCTGTAACCGGGAGAGGAAGCAGCTCTCATTGCTTTCGCACACATGTTTATTGATGATGCAGATTAAACTTTAATCATATTGCACAGTTTCAATTTCCAATTGAAATTGAAAGTCTGAGCCACGTATGGGTTTTTATTACCTTCCACTTAGGCTGCTGATGGAAGCGATCGGAGGAGAGTCATCTTCCCAGGCCTCAGGTGGGGCTGCTGGGTCATAAATCAAATTAATACTGCAATGTAGCGGAGGTGGTAATGCACGATAGAAGATGAGAGGGGTTAGGAGCAATTTAGGGAGTGGGGAGCCCTGTCGTTAAGGCGGGATGGTACATGATGTTCTGGGCTCCGAAGTGAAGAGTGGGGCTTCTGCCACCAGTTATCTCTCTGGCGTTTTTATAAGCAAAGAAAAATGCTATTTAGTCATTCTTTGGTTAACAGTTTGGAAAACAGTTGCAATGGCAAAAGTTCCTCCGGGAAAGAGATCAGCTTCTGCTTGTGAGTGTTTTAAGGTGCATATCCCAAAGGGCAGCAGACACTGCTAAAAGGGATTACAGTTGGTATTAGACCAGAAGAAATCTCTGGAAATTTATTATTGTTGTAATAATACCTACTGCCAAAAATGTGGATATCCATGTATCCGCAAATGCAGAACACTGATGCCTATGATTTTTACCTGGGCTTTTATTTTAGGGCTGGAAAAGTCACTCATCTTTTTGGGGAGATGGCAGTATCCATGAAGTTATCTAGGGTGGCAGGCTTGCACCAAATGAAGAAGTAGAAATTAAGCAAGCCTTCATGCCCCAAATGGCGAATAATAACAGCAATAAGTAGCATTTATTGAGCACGTTCTATGTGCCAGTCACTGTGTTGACCCTCACCTGGTTTGCATAATAATGGTACGAAATAGGTACCTTCAATAATACATGTAAAGTACTTGTTCAGCACTTGGTACATGGTAAGTGACAATAAGTACCAAGCTCTTGTTCAGTGTTGTTGTTTCATTGTACACTTGGGGGAATCAAGAGCTAGAGAGGTATGTGGCCAGGTGCAGTGGCTCATGCCTATAATCCTAGCACTTTGGGAGCTCGAGGCAGGAGGATATCTTGAGCCCAACAGTTTGAGACCAGCCTTGGCAACATAGCAAGACCCTGTATCTACAAAAAAAAAAAAAATGTTTTTTTAAAAAATTAGCTAAGCATGGGGGCATGCATCTGTGGTCCCAGCTGCTCAGGAGGCTGTGGTGGGAGTATTGCTTGAGCTTAGGAGGTCAAGGCTGCAGTGAGCAATGATTGCACCCCTGCACTCCAGCCTGAGTGACAGAGTGAGACATTGTCTCAAAAAAATAAAAATGCCGGAGAGATGAAATGACTTAGCCAAGGTCACATATCTAGGAGGTGGCAGAGATGATGTGATTGGCATAAGATGTCTGATCTTAACGTGTGAATCTTTAACATCTACGCATTGCTGCCTCTTCATTTAGAAACCCCACTCTGAAGCACAGATCTGTGAGAAAATTCACCTGTGTTGGGAGGTGCAAAGTTGAGTCGCTAACTGGTGAATTCAGTGTCGGTGAACTGGTTAAAGAACTTCAGGGCTTATGACAAATTGGAGGGCTGGATGAATAGCTGCCAGGATGAATCAGTGATTGCATAATTGTTTGTAAGGGGTCTTCTTTGGGGTAGAGTTTTGGGATACAAAAACGAAGATAGCCGTGTCTCCAGGAATTAGGGTCTACAGGGAAATCCATTGTTTGACATAAGTTTTGCTCAGCTCCTCAGTGCTCTTCACTGCAAGGCTCTCGTTTGCTCAGACCTATTTCCTAACGTGAGAACCCACACAGGGGTGGAAGACTAGCTTCTTTCCTAAGCCCCTATCCCTTGTATGGCTTTGATTTTGTTCAGCTCCATCAAAAACAACTTGGGAGAAACTGCTTGAGTTCCACCTTGTACATCCTTAAAGAGTCTGGCAGTCTTCCTTCACCTAAGACAAATGCCTAACAAGTCAGCACGAGAAAATCCCCATGTCACTGGCAGGTAGATGAGGAAAGTGGGCAGGAAAAAGTCTGAGCTAAAATGTCTAAAGTCCTAGCAGGATTACCAAAGATAATAGCAGCCCACTGGCCTGCATTGTAAGATTATAGTCCCCGCTGTGTGCTGAATATTTCACTGGGTGAGTTGGTTATCATATCTCATTTAATCCTTCAAGGAAGGTGGAATAATCCCCATTTTACAGAAGAAGAAACAGGCTCTGAAAGGGTAAAACATCTGCCCAGAATCACACAGCCAGAATCTCAGGGCACAGATGTGCGTGTCTGATTACAAAGTGCATGCATTTTCAACTCAGCAACATTGCCTCTTTTTTCACTATAAATTTTAACCTCTCTTACCTTCTTGAATAAGTAATATCTGCAAATGTTATAAAATCCAAAGGTACAGCAGGGGAGAGAGCAAACTCTCCTTCCCCAGGCTCTCTCCTGGCCCCCAAACTTAGCTGTGAACATGCCTGAGATGAAAAGGAGAGAGATCTATGAACTTTATCTTCTGGTAGTTTCCAAGTCAGCTGAGTAGCTAGAAAAGCACCTCAGAAGCAAATTTACTGGAAAAAAAGGCAAGAGAAATGGTGTGATAGGTGCTTTCCAAGATGGATGCAAATGCACCAGAAAAGCAGCTGCAATATTTTCAGATATTAGAGAAGGAAAATCATGAATACTTGCATGTAGGAGGTGGTATGAGGTCTGTCATTTGAAGGATGGAATGTGCATAACAGACTAGGGAGGAAGATTTGAGAAGAATGTCATTTAGTTTGTGTCTTTTCTGCTGCAGGGTCTTCCAGTGGCTGTCCACTTTTCCTGAAGCATGCTTCCTTCCCCTCTTGCCAGACCAAATCCTACTTATTCTTTCAATCCCAGCTGGAGTGTCTCATTCTTAAGAAAATCTTTCCTGATGAGCCATACTACATTAGACATCCCTCTCATGCAGACTTTGATGTGCTCTCTTAGTGTGTGGTACATTTTTATTTGTAGCACTTACCACACTTGGAGTTATTTGGGTAATTCTCTGAATATGTCTGACTCTTCTAGATCGGAAGTTCCATGTTAGCAGGAACTGCGTCTTTCTTGTTCACTGCTGCGTCCATCCCTGAATACATCGTTGAGAATCAGTGAATATAACCTGGGTTCAGTCCTCACTCTGGCACAACCTTGCACTTGCGTTACTACCTTGGCATGACCTTGGCTCTGGCCAAACAACCTTGGGCAAGTGAATTAAACTCTCATTGTTATTTTTAATAATAATAACAAGTACTTTAATAACATTTTCTATATGTCAGACCCCAACCTAAGTGCTTTTGCATATAACAACCATTTACTATCTATAACAACCTTTTGGGGTAGGTACTGGTGTCCCCAATTTACAGATAAGAATACTGAGACTCAATTTACAGGTAAGAATATGGAATGCAGGCTTCTAAGATGGTCTCCAGTGATTCCCACCTCCTGGAATCCATGCCCCCCCTCCTTTTTTTTTTTTTTTTTTTTTTTCCTTTTCTCCTTGAGTGTGAATTAGACTAGTGACTTACTTCTAGCCAATGGAATATGGTAAAGATGATGAGATGTCACTTCCATGATTAGGTTATAGAAGATTGTGACTTTTGTCTTGCTAGCAGACTCTTTTGACTGCCCTCTCAGCTTGCAGGCTTTGATGAAGCAAGCTGCCATTTGTAGATGTCCATGTAGCAAGAACCTGAAGGTGACTTCCTACTAACAGCTTTGTAAGAACGGAGGCCCACAGTTCAACAACGTCAGGGAACTGAAGAATGCCAAGCGTGGGTGAGCTTGAAGGCAGATCCTCCCCTAGTCAACCAATGAGGTGGCTGAATCCCTGGTCCACACCTTGATTTAAGCCTGATGAGAAGACCCAGGTAGGCAATGCTCATATTCCTCACCCACAGAAGCTGTGAGATCATAAATGTACATTGTTTTAAGCTGCGAAGTTGTGAGGTTATATGTTATACAGTAATTGGTGACTAATACAAGAAAGATTAAGTCACTTGCCCAAGATTCCTCAGTAAGTAGAGAACCTGGATCTGAACTTTCAAAGAATTCAGCTCAGGAAAAGTTCATGCTATTAAAGACCATATTCTATTGCCTTATGGTAATATGGTAAGGGATGCTTCTGGTACATACTTCAAATGCTTTTCTAGAGATTAAATGCTACTATGGATGTAAAACTCCTTGCAGAGTCCATGACACACAGTAAGTGCTTAATAAATGTCAGCTATAATTATTATTATCTTCATTGCTATTTGGTATCTTCAAGACATGAGCAAGGAAAAGGGAAAACCCCATAAACATGAAGTCAGAAAAGATGCTTATAGTAGCCTTGAGAGAGGAGCCATTTTCCTTCATTAAGAACCATTCCAAGGAAGGTATTTAATAAAACATTAATGAGCTACCACTGCCTGAAAGGCTGAAAAGGCAGCTCCTGCAGTGACCCACAACTACAGGCAGATGTACTTCCCTGGTCTCTCTTTCTCCTTTCTAGCATCATCAAGAAGCCCCCAAGAGCAATGCGGGAAAGAATTGCCTGAAACTAAGTAGATAACGTTTGCTGGAAAGGAATAGGTTTGGGAATTCTAAACGACAGCCCCAGGATACAGTTTTCCTCCGGAGTTACAGCATCAAAAGCAGAACTGATTTGGGCTTTTAAAAGGCTGCTTTCCTCCCAATTTTGGGGAAGCCACAGGACAGGATATTTCTGGAGGCTGTACCAGGGGGAAAACTGTCATTAATATTCTGTGACCTTTCACCTTTCACAGAGTTCAGGACCAGAGATTCCAAGGGCTGAGGCAGTGGGTGAGGAGAGCATGTCCTGATAATCTATGACTTGGGGGACCCATCTCCCTATTCATGATGGGTACTGATGATAGAAGAGTCACAACTTTATTAACAGGAAAGCCTAATATTCAAATGGAATTGGAATGCACCCGTTCCACTAGCAGAAAAATGTGAAATATATTCTGGCTTCCTCTTTATCTTCCCCACTAGGAATTTGCATGAAGCTGAATTATCCATGTTTACATAATGTCCTCTATTAGCTTTTCTCAGTTAATTTTTTAGTATATAATCTCTGATTCTACTTGTTTTTTTTTTTTTTTTTTTGTCTCTCCTGATGGAGACCTAGTTTTCTTCTTGGTAAGTATGTATACTCTTAATAATTTAAGACTCTTGATATATGACTGCTGGCCTTTAGGAAAGCACAGATACATTTACAACATTATAAGGATCTAAGAAATGCAGAATGTTTGAAGACACTGATGACTGGTCTGTTAGCAGCATACCTTGAAATGTCAAAACTTATATTCAGAGAAGTCAATGCTTGAATTCTTCCCTTATTAGTTATTGCTTCTATCTTTTCATTATACAGTGTGGGTTGTTATGGTGATGGGCAACTGGAATATTGAGAGGCTCTTGGAGAAAATATGTTATCTGTGTGAAGTGATCCATTTCTTAGTCAGGTTGCGGATGGCAAATATTCTCCTATGGCCTAATCAGTCAAGCATCATAAGGTTAATAAAATACCTAAATGTTACTTGACTTATATGGCTTTGTCTTCTTTAAAGTGCTCGAGACTCAAAGGGTTCAGTGCTGTAGGATAGGGAGAGTCCTTCAAGTACATAGGGATTTATTTAGTAGAGATTGGCAAACTGTGCAACCCGTAGGTAAATCTAGCCAGCCTCTTTTTTGGTAAATAAAGTTCTGTCGGAACACAGCTACACCTATTTTTTTAAACATGTTAACTAAGATTGTTTTTGTGCTGTAACAGCAGAGTAGTCATGACAGAGACCATATGGCTTGCAAAGCCTAAAATATTTACTATCTGGCTCTTTAAATATTTGCCAACCCCTGATGGGGTCATAGTCTTGGAAGAAGCATGGTCCTGCTGCAATGGAAGTTGAGAAATATGAGTTCCAAAGACCTGAACTCATATCTCATCCTCTTGACTAACTAACTGTGTGAACTGGAATGCACCTATGCCCTACCTTGGTCTATCTCATTTGCACAATGCAAATACTTCTGTCCACAGCTGACAGCCTGCTCTAAGACAGGGTCTATGATTCTTTAACCTTTCTTTTATTTCCTCATTCATTCCTAAAAGAATGCTGTGATATATATATAGCAGAAACTGGGCACATTTGTTGAATGAATGTGTGTGCAACATAATTATATCACAGAGCTCTCATTAGGCTCAAATGGTATAATAGTGCACACAGTGTGAGACGTGCTCTGGGCACCAGAGGCTATTTTAGACAGATCTATTTCCAGCTTGAAAGCTAGGGTCAGAGAAAATAGGGATTAGTTCACATGTTCTCCTCAATCTTTGTGGCTGGATTTCCTTTGTTTCAGTTTGGTTCTTTCAGTTGCAAGACAGACTCCTTCAAGTTACCTTTTTAAAAAGTGGTTTATTATTAGGAGCCATGGACTGTAATTAGAACTGGAAAGTTGTCAACACCTGTGCCTGTTTTATGAACCAGTTTCTCTTTCATTCTCTCTCTCGTCCTCTCTGATTATTTGTTCAATTCTCCTTTCTCTCAATTATGTTTTTCCTCATATTCTTCATCTTTTTTCCTGATGTTGAAATTTGGTGTATTCATGATTTCGCCTGTCATGTCTCAAAGTGTCTTTTCATCCTCAGCCCTTTTGTTATCTCAGTTTCCCAGCTTGATAATTCTCAGTACCCCAGAGGAGTCTGATTGGCTGAAGAGATATTTTCATCCCAGATGATACAGGTCCTAAGTCACTGGCCACAGGTTGGATCCATCATACTTGGGTCAGAGTCCATACAATGCCCCAATTAGCTGGCAGGGTGGGAGGAGGTTGCTGAAGCAATAACGGATATGAGACAGACAGTTTCCTTAAATGGGTGTGTGGGAATAAGCACGACTGACATCCCTATTCCCTTCTTTGCTCCTTCTTGTTCCTTTTTATAGACTGTGCCTAATAATGGATTCAGAAACAGAACTTCTTACCTTTGTGCATGTGAGTGTTGCCAATTAAAGGTAGAAGACAAATTTTACAAGCCTCCAATTTGTTTCCTGACTTGTGGGCTGTTGGAAAGCCATGGGATTTTCAGACACGGTATCCCTGCAATGTCTATGAGGTTTCCTTTCCATGCCACTTGTGGCGTTGGGCCAGTCTGTAGAGATAAAGCGGGGACTTGTGACTGAGCACCCAGACCCCCTGGGAACTGAGTCAGAGAAACTGGGTTCCAGGAAGACTTGTGTCAGGAAGGCCTTTTGAGTCCTGTTAGTCATGCAGGATCTCTACCTCCCTACTGGAGGCTAAATTTATTGGAATCTTTTAATTTACTGGAGGCTGAAGGGGAAAAATCATTATACAAAAAAATACACATGCACACACATGTTTATAGCAGCACAGTTCACAATTGCCAAGATGTGGAAACAAGCTAAGTGCCCATCAGCCAATGAGTGGATAAAGAAAATGTGGTATACATACACCATAGAATACTATTCAGCCATAAAAAGGAACAAAATAATGTCTTTTACAGAAATGCAGATGGAGCTGAAGGCCATTATTCTAAGTGAAATAACTTAGGAGTGAAAGCCCAAAGATCATACATTCTCACTTATAAGTGGGAGCTAAGCTATGAGGATGCAAAGGCATGAGAATAATATAATGAACTTTGTGGACTCAGGGGAAGGGTGGGAAGACAGTGAGGGATATAAGACCACACATTGGATTCAGTGTACCCTGCTCAAGTGAAAGATGCACTAAAATATTAGAAATCACCACTAAAAACTCATCCATATAACCAAAAACCACCTGAACCTCCCAAAACTGTTGAAATTAAAATTAATATTTTAATTGAGGCTGAAGCCAAGGAAAAGAGGCAAGGAACTTGTTTCCTTTGGCAGCTCTCTCTGGTTGGCTTTTCACCACCTCTAGGGCTTGTCATCCTCATGATTCTACACTGAAATTTCTCCCCCTCCTTTTGCTTGCTAGGCATTACATTCATTTGGGTTCTTTTCCTTGGAAGAGTCTAAGTAATAAATCTGATAAATTACCTGTCACTGGGAGAGAATTTGGAAGCCCAGGTGATGTTCACCTCTTGCCTTACCTCTTGCTCCTCAACTCAACAGCATCAATTAGAGATGCTGTAAGCTAATCGAGAAACAGATTCAGGCTAATTTAAGCAGAAAGTGAACTTATTAGAATGATATTAGAAGGATATTGGATCATAGAATCAATGAGAAGGCCGGAAAAACCAGCACAGAAGAAGAAAGGAATGCTCTGATATTAGTAGCGTAAAGTGAACCACTTTCTTGAAAGGGCATCACTCTGGAAGAAGTGGTGTCAACTGCTTTTTCCTCCTTATGTCACTCCACTCAAGATTCACAAAAGCCACACCAGGAAAGGGCTGATTGGTCACCCTTGGCCTATAGACTCTTGGGTGGGGAAGGAAAATTGCCTTGACTTTTGGTATCATTAAGACTACACACATCAAAGGAGAGGAAATTCTCCCAAAAGAAAATTTAAAACTATTATGAAAGCAAGAGGCAATGGATGTGGGGTGGAGGTAGGGGGCTGTACCAAAAGCCAAGAAATATTCTCTTCTCCAAAGCAGAGACTGTAACAGTAGGGATCTCAAACAACAGAGGTGATGACAGAAGGATGGCAGAAGGCTGCCCCATTCAGATCACATCGTATCAGCATCAGACCGCATTTTGTCAGACACTTCACACATTTTAAGAATTGAGTGGTGTTCTTTGCTCCTAAGACAGTTACTGTTCACTGAAGCCAGTCCAGCATGTAATCAGAGCAGATAGACATCTACAAGCTGTGATTTGATGAGTTATTAGAAGCACCCCTCAACACCATCCTTTTTGCCTCTGGTCACTTCTTGATGCCTGGAATCACACCACACTTGAGCCATCTCTTTGGATTCAGTACTGCAATCTCCAATCCCTGTATTCAAATGGCAGATGCCTCTAGGAAGAGTGGCATTTTGAATCCCTAACATCTGAGATTGAACACATTTTTAGCTCAATAGCATTAAATCCATCCAAGAGAACAAATATTGATCACCTGCTGTATACCAGACACTATGATGTGTGCTGGCATTTAAGGCAAAAAAGATAGGAGTTCCTGAACTCATCAACCTTATACACTAGCAGAAAGGAGAGACATGTCAAAATGCAGTGATAATAAAGTGATAAGAGCTTTTCTGGAGAAAAGGAGGGGAATTAGAACAGAAGAGGCAGGAAAAGAAAAGGGGAGTTTTGTGACTTTTTTGGAGTGAGATGCAGTCTCTCCAAAAAAGTTCACCGCCCTACCCTCTGCTAAGCACTCTCCAGGGTGCTGAAACACCTCAGCTGGGCTGTTTTTCATCTTCGCCTCCTATTGGAGCTCAGTGTAATAATCTCAGTACTTATGTTTACATCTTTAATCAATCTGGAGTTAATTTTTATAAAAGGTGTAAGGAATGGGGCCAGTTTCAGCTTTCTGCACATGGTTAGCCAGGTTTCCCAACACCATTTATTAAACAGGGAATCCTTTCCCCATTGCTTGTTTTGTCAGGTTTGTCAGGTTTTGTCAGGTTTGTCAAAGATCAGATGGTTGTAGGTGTTTGGATTACTTCTGAGGCCTCTGTTCTGTTCCATTGGTCTATGTCTCTGTTTTGGTACCAGTACCATGCTGTTTTGATTACTGTAGCCTTATAGTATAGTTTAAAGTCAGGTAGTGCCATAAAAACCCTAGAAGAAAACATAGGCAATACCATTCAGGACATAGGCATTTGCAAGGACTTCATAACTAAAACACCAAAAGCAATGGCAACAAAAGCCAAAATAGACAAATGGGATCCTATTAAACTTAAGAGCTTCTGCACAGCAAAAGAAACAATCGTTAGACTGAACTGGCAACCAATGGAATGGGAAAAAGTTTTTGCAAGCTACCCATCTGACAAAGGGCTAATATCCAGAATCTACAAAGAATTAAAATTTACAGGAAAAAAAGCAAACAACCCCATCAAAAAGTAGGCAAAGAATACGAACAGGCGCTTTTCAAAAGAAGACATTTATGCAACCAACAAACATATGAAAAAGTGCTCATTATCACTGGTTATTAGAGAAATGCAAATCAAAACCACATTCAGATACTGTCTTATGCCAGTTAGAATGGTGATCATTGAAAAACCTGGAGACAACAAATGCTGGAGAGAATGTGGAGAAATAGGAATGCTTTTACACTGTTGGTAGGAGTGTAAATTAGTGCAACCATTGTGGAAGACAGTGTGGTGATTCCTCAAGGATCTGGAAATAGAAATGCCATTTGACCCAGCAATCCCATTACTGGGTATATACCCAAAGGATTATAAATCATTTTGTTATAAAGATACATGCACACATACGTTCATTGCGGCACTGTTTACAATAGCAAAGACATGGAGCCAACCCAAATGCCCATCAAGGATAGGCTGGATAAAGAAAATGTGGCACATATACACCATGGAATACTATGCAGCCATAAAGAAGGATGAGTTCATGTCCTTTGTAGGGACAGGGATGAATCTGGAAACCATCATTCTCAGCAAACTGACACAAGAACAGAAAAACACCACATGTTCTCATTTATAAGTGGCTGTTGAACAATGAAAACACATGGACACAGGGAAGGGGAACATCTCACACACTGGGGTCTGTTGGGGTGTGGGGGCTAGGGAAGTGATAGCAGGGAGTGGGGAGGTTGGGGAGGGATAGCATTAGGAGAAATACCTAATGTAGGTGACAGCAGGATGGAGGCAGCAAACCACCATGACATGTGTACACCTGTGTAACAATCCTGCAATATCTGCACATATACCCCAGAACTTAAAGTATAGTAATAATAAAAAGAATCTTAGTACAACCTCAGACCTAAGACCTGCAATTAGCACTTTTGGCAGATCAGGTGTTTGAAGACAAATAAGAAAACCCTTATTTATTCCAGAGGCTGCCAACCAGCATGGGGTAAGATGACCCAGGCTGTTTTACTCAGCTGTTTGCTCTATATCTTGCAATCAAATATTACTTTAGTATCTTTTTTCCTTCTACCAGATCATTAATTCTCATTATTTTGGCATCTAAACATTTCTTCATGAGCATCAGACAACTGGGTTACAGAGCGAGCAGCTTCAAAGAATGAATCTGTCAAGGCTATGATATATGAGTTTAAATCTTTTCTTGCCTGTATTTTTTAAAGGAGCCCATTTCCCCCTTTTCATACTCCTCAAAGCATGAGGCTAATGTGGTTACAATAACAAAATTAGCTCATCACTTCATCACTTACTAACTGTTAATTTAATTTTTAATTGTCCATTAAATCAGGCTTTGAGCTGTTTATATTTTAATTTTTAATGTCAGGAAGTTAAATTGCCTTCCAAATGAGGGTTACAAAAGAAGGCTATTCCTGACTCTCAAAACAAGTGAAATCATGTGAAGTCATAAACACGTTGCTGCTATTTTCTGGGGAGCAAGGCGGAGTGTGGACAAAGCGTGATGAATTAAGATAATCAAGTATTTATTGAATACTCACTATGTGCCGAACTCTGTGCTAAGTGATTTAGATGTATTACTTCATTTATTCCTTAATAAATTACATGATGTAGCTTTTATTCTTACTGTCATTATATATATTGGAGAACTCATATATATAATGAGTTCAGAGAGGGGAAGACATGAGTTAAGATTCACAGCTAGTAACTGGTTGAGCAAGGAATTGATCCAGTCTCTCTTACTCTGATTCTCGTACTTTGAACTAAAATGCTTTACTACCTTGTTTGAAGATGTTGCACTGAGGATAGAATGGGAAAAGACATGAGGGTGGGAAGACAGTGCAGAATAATGAGGAGAGTGAGACCTTGGAGAGATACTCATGGACTCCCCAGAGCCAACTCTCAGGGTCTCAGATTAAGAATTCCAGCCAGGCTCTGCGGCTCAAACCTGTAATCCCAGCACTTTGGGAGGCCAAGGCAGGAGGATCATTTGAGCGCAGGAGATTGAGATCAGCCTGGGAGAGACAGTGAGACCCTGTCTTTACAAAAAACAAATACATAATATTCAGGTGTGGTGGTGCATACCTGTAGTCCCAGTTACTTGGGAGGCTGAGGTGCGAGGATCACCTAAGCCCAGAAGTTTGAGGCTGAAGCAAGCTGTGATTCCATCTCTGTACTCCAGCCTAGATGACAGAGGAAGGCACTGTCACAAAAAATTCTAGACAGGATAATCTATCAGGCGCATTTGGGCTATTGCATTCTCAAATTCTGTGACATTTCACCCGTAGCTAAGAACTATTACTAGCTGAGGTTCCTATGGCCAGAGAGGAGGTTGGAGCTGTGGGCATCACTGCTGCCAAAACAAGAGAAGCCAAAGAGATGCTCCCTCTTGGGTCCCTTCTCTGGTCCTTTGTAGGACAGAGAAGCATGGTGGAAAATGAGGTCCCATGGCTTAGCTGGTTGCACAAACAGTGCTGTATAGGGCTGTGTGGGTGTATGTATTTGTGTGTGGATGTGTGTGCATTTGTGTTAAAGTTCAACAATAAATAAGGGATGTGGAAACCAGAGAAAAATGTTGCAGAGGAAAGAGGCAGAGTGGGCAAAACCTACATCAGCTTCTGAAACTATTATTTCTTTTGAGAGCATCTCTCAGTAACATTTTCAGAGTATCTCTAACATCCCTAGGAGGGGCAGAAAATTCAAGCTAACCCACAACTGAGAATTAGATGATGGCCAGCTGAAAACTAAATAAATAGCTCTTCTTGCTCTCTCTCTCTCTTTTTCTGTCTCTCAATCTCCTTCCCTCCTATTTCCCTCCCCTTTTTCTTTCATGCTTCCTTTCTTTTTTCTAACAAACACTGGGCATTCTCTAATTTAACCACTGCATTAGCTGTCGTGGATACAGTGGTGCAAAGGGTAGCCCTATTCCTGTATATTGGGAATTTACAGTTTAGAAGTTACTCGAGAACAAGGCCAGGCATGGTGACTAATGTCTGTAATCCCAGCACTTTGGGAGGCCAAGATGGGTGAATCACTTGAGGTCAGGAGTTCGAGACCAGCTTGGCCAACATGGTGAAACCCCATCTCTACCAAAAAATACAAAAATGAGCCGGGCATGGTGGTGCCAGCCTGTAGTCCCAGCTCCTCAGGAGGCTGAGGTGGAAGAACTGCTTGAACGCTGGAGGCAGAGGCTGCAGTGAGCTGAGATTGTGCCACTGTACTCCAACCTGGGCAACAGAGTGAGACCTGTCTCAAAAAAAAAGGAGTCACTCAAGAACAAGAAATATGGGGAAAATGTCTTGTGTTCTATGTCTACCATGGAAGGTGGGGGCTTCGCACTCTCATCCTGAGTGATTCACATCTGAAAGAGAACGTATACCATTTCCAGAGAGATGTCATCAATTTCACAGCTTTTCCAAGATCTGATTCTTCCATGACATCTTAGGAGCATCACAGCACAGAGATAAAAAGTGTAAACTCTGGCAGCAAACTGCAGTGGTCCGACCGTGTGTGCCCGCTTTCCTTCTGGCCCTTGGACTGTGGGTAAATTACTTAACCTCTCTGTACTTCAGTTTCTCTGTCTGTAAAATAGAAATAATAATGGTTTCTATTCTGAAGGTTGTTTTGGCATTAAATAAGTTGATATTTACCAAGTGCTTAGAAAAGTGTCTGGCATGTCGTAAATGCTAGGCTGGTGTCTGCTAACTAAATAACATTTCCTTTGCACATCCCTACATAGATTCTGGATTAATAGCCATGCCTACACTTAGCTGAATGCCTTTTGGGTTTTCTTATATGCTGGGGAGTCTAAAGATAGGAAAGAAGTGGGGCTTTCAAGCTACCTTCTGCTTTTCTCCCCTGCCCCCTTGTCAGCAAGCTCCAGCCACAACCAGCCTTATTCTACCAGTAGTGCCCAAGGACATTTGTTTTTCAGAATTCTTGGAAACATTACTGGACAGTCAGGTTGCCTGGGTGACATGGATCATTTCCTTGTTTGCTTGATACCCTTGGCCCAGATTTTATCTTTTGGGAATTAAATGTTTATGCCCTAAACTGTGCCCTAAATGAATAAGTTATATGTATGTAGCTTGTACATATTTAGATATGTTAGTCTGGTGACAAGCTTGTCTGAGACCCAAGATGTCCCTGGCTGCCTCTGTCCTTAGAAGAATGTCGGGAAAGGTCTAAAAGAATAAAAGGACAGAATAAAGCCAATATTCTGATCCTGTCTCCTAGAGCACTTTCAGGCCCATCCAACGGCTTCTGAAAAACAAGTGAGCCCTAATAAGAAACAAGAGGAGCAGTCAATGAAGCTTGGAGGTGTTGGCTACTTTCCCCCTGTGATCAAATTTTATATTTTACCCTGGGCTGGGATGGTTTCCAGAGACCAGTTTGTGAGAACAGCTATATTGAACCAAGTCTGTTTTCCTAAATAACTGAAATTCAGAGCCCTCTTCTGACTTGGCAGAGGCTGAGAGAGGAAAGGGCTCTCCTTGGTGAAAAACAACCCCGCTTGAGGTCTGATACCACTCAGTTTTCCAGATTACTAACAGGAGATGAGCAGAAAAAGACATTTTCTCAAACCAGAATGATCTGGAAGGATGACCATGGAATTAGGGCTGAGACAGCCTGAGTTTGAGTCTTGGCTCTGACTTTTATTAGGTGAGTGTCTTGGACAAGTCACACATCTCTTAAGCCTTAGATTTCTCATCTGTAAAATGGGTATGTTAGTCATCATAAGCTAGTTATGCTATGGTAACAAACAGCACCCTCGTCCCCATATCTTAGTGGCTTACAACAACAAACATTTATTTCTCACTCATATTCTGGCTATAAAGCAGATCTCAGCTGTGGTTCTGTGGCTCCTCTCCATGTAGATCTTCATTCTGGGGTCCAGGAGGCAGAAGCACCTGCTTGCTATCTTGGCTTTGAGACTAGGGGATAAAGGGTAATGGCAGAGTCATGCAGGATTGATTACATATACTATGTAATCAGCAATGCTCATATTCTGTTTGCCCCGGGGGACAGGAATGTTATACTTCTCCCACAGAGAGGCAGTGCAGGTTACATGGAAGTTAGCAGGGTCCTATACCAACTCTCTTACAGAGAGGTCAGCAAATAACTTGGAATAATAATGTAGCCTACCCCAATGGAAATAATAATAACTTCTTCTTCGCAGGGTACTTATGAAACCCAAATGAAATCATGCAGATGAAAGTTTATTACAAACTATAAAGTTCAGTGTTCATGCTACTCATTCTCTTTAATGCCAAGTTATCCATGGGTCTCATAAAGGTTGAATGGAGACATATTGTGCACATATCTCTATTTGAATGGAAATCTATTTGTTTTCAAATAGACTCCCCATTTATTTTGAGGTGATTATTTCAGTATCAATTTCACTTCACATAGCCCTCCTTATAAGAGCCCCAAATCCAAAGAGTTTAGTTTTGTATGAAGATGAATGTTGAGTCCAATATTTCAGAAATTTGTAATGGAGAATTGTGGCATTGCCTGGTTTTGTGTCACTAACAATGACAGACTCCCCAAAGGGAACCAGACTTTGTCCGTTGGAATTCGACCCTTCATTGTCAACTCCTCATTGATTGATTCTTTGTTCTTACTACTGGCGAAGACATTCGCAGAATCATGTCAGAGACGGGCACAAATTCTCATGGACAATTGATTAGGAAACTGGAGACCTGGAAATTTAAGAAGACTGGGAAACTTGATAACACTAGAAAAAAACTCATTTTGACATATCAGAAGACTTCATTAGTTGATTAATTTACTCAATAAATTATATCACGTGTCTACTATCTAGTAGGCAGTTGATATTCAAGTAATTTGTTTATTCATTTGCTCATTTATTTATTTGACAAATACTTATTGAACATCTGCTGTGTGCCAGGCACTGTGGTAGGCACTGGGACTATATCAATGAATGGAACACTCAAAACTCTTGCCATCAAGGAGCTGATCTTCTGGGGACAGAGGATTCAGGATACACACAATAAATAAAACAAATAAACAAGGAAAGTATGTGGTATAATGCCATACAATTAAGAAAATAAGTAAAGAGGATAGGAAGTGTTGAAAAAGGGGCTGAAACTTTAGATAGGGTACCCGGAAAGGGCTGGCTGAAAGAGTGGCGTTTGAAAAAAGACCTGGAGGAGGAGATGGAGACGGAAGCCTTGTTGAAAGAACAATCCTGGCAGAGGGAACAGTGAATGTGTACTCTGTGAGGCAGGAGCATGCCCCTGGCTAGCTTGAGGAACTGCAGGGAGGCCGCTGGGGCTGGTATGGCATGAGCTGGGAATGGAATAGTAGTTGATGATTTGAGGAAGAAACAGGTGGCCATATCATATAAGGCCTTGGAGGCCATTGTAGAAACTTAAATCTTTTTCCAAGTAAATGAGAAGCCAATTGTAAGATTTTGAGAAGAGGATTAACAAGAACTGAATTTCACTTTAAAAGGTTGCTGGGGCCAGGCACAGTGGCTCATGCCTGTAATCCCAGCACTTTGGGAGGCCGAGGCAGGTGGATAATGAGGTCAGGAGATCAAAACCATCCTGGCCATGGTGAAACCCCGTCTCTACTAAAATACAAAAAATTAGCCAGGTGTGGTGGCACATGCCTGTAGTCCCAGATACTCAGGAGGCTGAGGCAGGAGAATCACTTGAATCTGGGAGATGGAGGTTACAGTAAGCTGAGATCATGCCACTGCACTCCAGCCTGGCGAAAGAGCAAGACTCCATCTAAAAAAAAAAAAAGTTTCTGGCTGTCATTTTGGCCATGGATTTAAGGGTGGCCAGGACAACAAGGGAGTCTTGTTACAAGGCTGATGAAACAACATAAATGGGAGATGGTGGTGGCTTAGACCATGGACGTAGATGCTGCTGATAATGGGTGGTTAGATTTGGAGTATGTTCTAAAGGTTTTAAAGGTAGAGCTGCCAAGATTTGCATATGAATTAGATATGAGGGAAAGAGAAATAAAAGCTCTTCTCCTCGTGGGGTAATAGGCACCCTAGCATACAATCATAAAGCAGATAGAAGTATAGGGATAGAAGTACACACAATTCATTTTGAGGACCTGACATGGAACTGAAGAAGTATCTCAGCTGGATTTTAATGGATGAGTGGATGTTCCCAAGAGAAGAGGCTCTAAAAATGGTGTTGTGGTTTGAATGTGCCCCCTCCAAAACTCATGTGTTGAAACTTAGTGGCCAATGTGATAGTATTAACAGGTGGGACCTTTAAGAAGTGATCAGGTCATGAAGGCTCTTTCCCCTCACTCATGAGTGGGTCTAGGTGTCCTCATAAAAAGGACTTGACAGAGGGAGTTGACTCTCTCTTGCCTTTTTGCCTTCCACCATGTGAGGGCAGCAAGAAGGCCTTCACCAGATGCCAGCACCTTGATATTGGAGTTCCCAGCCTCCAGAACTGTGAGGAAATAAACTTCTGTTTTTTATAAATTGCCAAATTTGTGGCACTTTGACATAGCAAAACAAATAGACTAAGACAAATGGTATGTACAGACAAATAGAAGCCACCCAATGCTGGTGAAGGGAAAACCGTGGTTTAGAGGGTGATAAGACATGAGGCTCGAACAGTGGTCAGAATCCTAACTTTGGAGGATTCTATAGGCTAACTTGAAGAACTAGGACCCCTGATTGCAGATGTTACACTTTGGTCTTAGCAACAAGTGACCTGGTCAGATCTGAGTTCTCAAAGGGTCCTCTGCTGCAATGTAAATAGTAGATTGGAGGCGGAGGAAAAAGGAGAGGCAGGGATGCAAGTTAGAAGAGTCTGGAGAGAAGAGGGGTGTGAGGCTTGACTTAAGGAAGCAGAATTGTGTTGAAAGGCTTTGACATCTAATCCTCAAAGGGGCCACAGCCCTGAGAAGCAGCAGGATAGAGTTATGAGGCAGGGCTTCAAAGATTGTACTTATTGGCTGTACCACTTCCTCCCATGTAGTAGAGACTCCCTGCCCTTTTCAAGAACTTGCATTGAGGTTTTGCAGGATTCAGGTGAATGTTGGAGAAAGTGACCATTTTGGAGGGCAACGGACAGAAACCCAACTTAAGCTATAATAGCATGCAGCATGAAAGAATACTGGAGCAGTCCCACGTCCATTTCTTTCAGCTGCTTACCCACAGTAAGAAAAGTATTAACTTTCTCCAAATATCTCCCCATAAAAAGCAAAGATAAGACATGGTTGTCTGTGTTTAGGTCACATGCCTACCCCTAGACCAATCATAGTAATTAGGAAAACATAGAATGTGATTGGCTTGGACTGCATCTTATGATAACCCCTGTGGACCTGGAAAAAGTGTCTTTTCAAAGAGAAAGAGGGATGAGGAAGCTTATATCAGCATCCATAGGGTTTGAAGAAAGCTCTCAGGAAGGATGTTGAGGAGGAAGAGATGACCTGTGATTGAGGAGTCAACACTAGCTCCACAGTTCTTCATCTTGGCTGACCATGTAGGCTGCATTAAAATCACACAACTGTCATTCAATTCCAAATTAAGCAATGAGCTCTCAAACTGTGCAGACTTTCTTAGGTAATTCTCTATGCCAGAATAACCTGCCCTTTTCAAACCTGGTCTCATTCTCAACATAAATGTCTTCTCCTCTATGAAATGTTTCTGTCATAATCAAGGCAGATTGATTCTGTCTCTCCTCCATGTTCCTGTGGCAGTTCATCATACCTCCACTATAACACCTGGAATGTTGCATTGTACTTGGCTGCTTACTGTCTGTCTACAAGCTTTGCCTTCTAGACTGTGAACTCCTGCAAGATGATGACTGTGCCTCATTCATCTTTGTATCCGAGTTCCATGAACAGTAACAGGCACATAATAGATACTCAAAAATGATAGCTCAAAATGGTGATTTTCTTTTCGTGTGTTGGGACTGGGTTTGTACAAAGTCAGCATTACTTACTGGGCATGTAAGATGGAATGCTAAATATTCAGAGTGAATACATGGTGTCTGTCATCAACTCCTCTTTTGGAGAAATGCCTTCCCTCCTCTTCTCTGCTTAATTTATTTTCACCTGGCTAATCATACCACTGCATACCCCCTGGCCACAGGCATTGAATCAGACATGAGTCCATAACTCAAGATGGGTAAACTGGGGAAAATATTTTCTTTCTGTGTATCATAGATTGTAAGCTTGAGATTTCTGTGGAGCAATATTGCTGCCAACTGCAAAAGCCAATCATGAAGCCAGACAGAGAAAAGCTGTTTCAATAGAAGAGGAGAGAGAATAGAGAGAAGAGGAGGAAGTTGAAGGGAAAGAGTGATGGAGGGCAGGAGATTAAGGAGCCTGAAAGATCAAATGGCGTAATTGGAACCCCTGGATCCAACTAACCTAAAGTATATGCAATCCTAGGACTTAGGGTTACATGAACAAATAAATTCTCTTTTTGCTTAAGCTGAATTCATCTGGGTTTCTACCATTTGCAACTGAAAATCTCATGATTAATACAGTATTATATCTGCTTCTTAGAGAGGCACTAGTCCTTTGGGAATATAAAAGGCTCTGTCAAGTCCTGCAGGAAGGAAACTGATGTCACCTTGTTTTTATTTAACCAAGTGTTTCCCAAACTTGTTTGATCACTAATTCCTTTTTTTCCAATAACAAGTATTAGTATCTGCAGGCCTACTATTTTCACCTTTTGTGAAGTATCTGCTGAAACATTTGCTATTTTAGGTTAAGAGAGCATACACTTAATAATGTAAAATGAAGTTAACTAGTGTTCACAAGGTGTAGATTCATAACTTAGATCAGCTTAACTGGGAGAGCTGATATCCTGAGTTAGGGGAAATCCTCTGTCCCCATGATTACCTGTATCACTTGAGTTTATAATGCTAGTAACGAAGTAATAGTCATATTAGTAATTACTGCTGCTAATTAATTGCTACTCTAGTAATTAAGACAACTAATATTTGTCAAGCACTTACTATGTGCCAGACACAGGGCTAAGAACTTTATACAAATTATCTCATTTAGTCCTCACCTGTAATCTCCAGGTGAGGTGGCATGCGCCTGTAGTCCCAGCTACCTGGGAAGCTGAGGCAAGGGGATCACTTGAGGCTGGGAGGTGGAGGTTGCAATGAACCAAGATTGTGCCACTGCACTCCAGCCTGGATGATAGAGCGAGAAATGTAAAATGTTATTATATTTTACCCATGAAGCAAAGAGAAGTTCAGAAAAGTTGAATGACTTGCCCACTGTCATAAAATCAGGATGTGAAGGGACCCATGTTTGGACTCAGGTCTGGCTGATATTAGAACCCATGATCTTTGTCATTGCATGTTCACGCCGAAGAGCTTCAAAATAAGTCATCTAACTAGATGCATTGGACATCTCTGATAACTACTGCTTAATTGGCACACCTACATTTCCACCAAGGAACCCAGTAAAAGAACCTCCTCACGTTTAACCATGTACATTTTCCTCTACTCACTGGCCAAAGCAGCTCATGTGGATTATAAATAGTGGCTATTAACATTATATTATGATTTGTCTCCATGCTCTTTTAATAGACCCAATGTTTGCAGTTCTGTAGAGATGCAGCACAAAATAGAAATTTTGAAACAACAACAAACCCAGCTAGTGTCTGAACACTGCTGTTTGGAGGGTGAATCTGTGGTACGAACACTGGAACTGACATAGCTGGATTTCTTATCTGTCGATAGATGCTGATTTGCTAACGTTGCGCTATGGCATTGCAGCAAAAGCCCCCATTTGCAGCACAAGAATCTACTCAACCCCGACTCTGATGAATGACCGTCAGAGCTTGGTTTGACTGCTTCTTGGCATGGGAAGGTCACTACCTGACACTACTAGTCACTACCAGCCACAATGAGGAGCCAGGTGTACCTTGACAAGCAGAAAGGGAGATCATGTGTGTATTAGAGATACAGCATTTAAAGGGAAGGACCCTGGCTGAGAAGTCTAGGACTTTTAATCCTGGCTCTGTCATCTGCAAGTTGAGTGACTTTATTGAGTAATTACCTAATGTCTCTGGGCTATAGATTTCTTCTCTGGAAATGGAGAAACAGAGCTTGCATTTGCCATCTGAGAAGGCACTTGTGAGAGTGATAAAAAATTTGTATGTGAAAGCACTTTTTTTTTTGAGACAGAGTCTCACTCTGTCACCCAGGCTGGAGTGCAGTGGGTAATCTTGGCTCATTGGAACCTCTGCCTCCCAGCCTCAAGTGATCCTCCTGCCTCAGCTTCCCAGGTAGCTGGGACTACAGGCACAGGCCACCACACATGGATAATTATTGTATATATATTTTTTAGTATAGATGGGGTTTCACCACGTTGGCCAGGCTGGTCTTGAACTCCTGACCTCAAACAATCCACCTGCCTCGGCCTCCCAAAGTTCTGGGACTGCAGGCATGAGCCACCACGTCCGGCCTGTGAAAGCACTTTTTAAACTCTTATGTGTCTATAAGATATAAGGTAGTCACACACTAGATTATTGATAAGAGTTACCTGGAGGAAGGGCAGGGAGGAGTGATTGAGGTATTAGAATCTTTAAAATGAGTGAAAAAGATAACATTTTCAAAGTCAGCCGTAAAAGCTACATCATAATATGATGCCATTTACATAATATATGGATATGTGTAGAAAAATATACGGGAGAATGTTTTCCAAAATACTAGCAGTGTTAGGTGGCTTTTACCTTTTCCCATTTACTTTTCTATGTTCACATTTTTACAATGGACATTGATTATTTATATAGTCAGGAACAAAAAAACGAAAGTAAAACACCTCTTTTCATTTGGGAGTTGTGGCACACACAGAGATACATTGCTCAGATCTCCCTCCAAGAAAGCACTAGCTGTCCAGCTGTAAGGAATGTGGTTAGCTAACAGCCTTCCACTGTTAACTCCTTCAGCATTTGAACGAAGGTCCTGTCCTTTGAGGGGCAGCTCAAGCCAATGACTAAATATGAGAAGGATAATAGGGCCCAGCTATTTCCATCCAGGGTAGACTCATCTTTTTATTTCTTTTTTTTTTTTTTTTAAAAAAAACAGCTTTATTGAGATGTAATTAATATACAAAAACATGTATATATTTAATATGCAATTTGATGGATTTGGACATATGCATATGCCCATGAAACCATCAGCACCATCAAGGTAATAGGCATATCCAGTACCTCCAAAAGTTTCCTTGTGTTCCACTGATTTCTTTTTCTTTTTTCTCCCTTGAGACTTAATATATAATTCAATTAGGGTATACATCACACTGTATTAGATTATCTGCTTTTGTGTTTGCCTCTATTTAACTAGACAGTCAACTACTTAAGGGTAAGAACATGTTTGATTTCTATTTGTGACACCAGCCCTCATTTATAGCTCAGTGTGTCACATAATAATCGCACATTAAATTTTTGCTAGATGATTGTGACCTCGTAAGTTATATATGTGGGCTAGGTGTGGTGGCTCACATCTGTAATCCTAGCACTTTGGAAGTCCAAAGCAGAAGGATCGCATGAGGCCAGGACTTTAAGAGCAGCCTGGGCAACACAGCAAGACCCCATCTCTACAAAAAATTAGCCAGGCCTGGGGGTGTGTACCTATAGTCTCAGCTACTTGGGAGACTGAGGCAGGAGAATCACTTGAGCAGAGGAGGTCAAGGTTGGAGTGAGCCATGATCATGCCACTATTCTTCAATGTGGGTGACAGAGCATGACCCTGTCTCCAACAACAACAACAACAATAACAACAAACTATATATATGCCTTAGTAGAAGCTTGGAATTTTTTTAATGACTGAAACTTAGCTTGAGGAGATAAAACTGTATTCATTCATATAAATACAGTTAGATGAAAATAACTTCAGAAACAGCTGAATATACATGTTCAAATGAAATCATCTGCACTCAGTCTTTCTCTCCATATTTCAGCCCTGTTTTGCTCTCTGTTGTCTTCATTCTCAGGTGGGCTCTCCAAGGACATACGCTGCTCTAAGTATATGTCCCTCTAGCCAAGCAATTGCAAGGGAAAAAGAATAAATCTTTCGTATCCATTTTCACACTACTATAAAGAACTCTCTGAGTCTGGGTAATTTATAAAGGAAAGATGTTTAATTGACTCACAGTTCAGCGTAGCTGGGGAGGCCTCAGAAACTTAGAATCATGGTAGAAGGCAAAGGGGAAGCAAGGCACCTTCTTCACAGGTGGCAGGAAGCAGAAGTACAAGCAGAGGAAATGCCAGACACTTATAAAACCATCAGATCTCATGAGAACTCACTCCCTATCATGAGAACAACATTGGGGGAAACCACCATGTGATCCCATCACCTCCCTCCAGGTCTCTCCCTAGACACATAGGGATTATGAGGATTACCATCCAAGATGAGATTTGAGTGGAGACACAAAACCTAACCATATCATCTTTATTGATGGTCCCAGTAAAATCCCAGAGTCAAATCTCACTGGACCAGCTGGGGTCACATACCCATCTCTGAACCAATCACGATGGCCAGTGAGAATATGCTCACTGGCCACACCTGGGTCTTGTGCTCATCCTTGGAAGGAAAAGGGCTGTCAACCTTAACAGAATTGCAGCCGAGCATAGGAAGGGAGTGGATTACCAATGCTCTCATCAGAAGAAGGGGAATGAATATAGGTCAGGCCAAACAACATATGTCTGTGGTATGTGTTAGGATTCCACCTTGGGGATACCAGCAAATAAAAAAGAGGTGTGACCCATTGAGGAAAATACTGCAGGCGAAACACCAGATCCTGGAAGCCAGATAAACAGGGGAGTGAATCTTCTCTCTGCAAAATTAATCTGACAGTTTCCCCCCTCCTTCTCTTGTACAGTGTTCTATTACATTGTTGTGTTTACCTCCAAATTATCAAATGCATATCTGTATATGAAGCCATGTATTCCTGTGCCTTGGGGAAGTAGTAAGGTATTAAGTGAAATTGCTTTTAAAAGAAAGTAGCGATTCTATAGTGACACATGCCCTTTGTTTCCTGTCTGATTTACCGAGTAGGAATACACTGGGGACATGCAAAGCCCACCCCTCAGCCTAGGAAGGAACAGGATAACTGACTAAATTATAGTGCAATATTTATAAGATTAACCAAGAGATAATTTTTATGATCAAAGTGTGAGACGCTGAACCTAACAAAGTTCAGTAGGCATCTTACCTGTAGAACTTCTCAGATCCTTTAATCATTGAGATTCTTCAGGAGCGACACTAGGGATGGCAGAATTTTCTGACTTTATTATTATTTTTCCAGCACTGAACCCTTTTCGAAAGTGCATATCACAGGGCAAGTGTCACAAAGAAAATATTTTGGGTTGGCTCTACAATACCATTTTTTAAAAAACATTTTCAAAATATTAATGATGGAATTTGATCATTATATAGAACTGTGAAAAACTGTAATTGATTTATATTTTTTATGTGGTAGACCATTAAATGTACATAGGTACAGCTATTAAACAATATCTCTATTTTAAAAGAAATTTCATTGGGTTTATTTGGGCATAAACATAACCTCAGAAGGTGGAAAATCCCTTCTTCTTGCCAGATTCCTTATCCAGGAATGTGGCATTAAATCCTTTCCAATCATATCTTAACCTTATTAAGTTCCAATCTCCTCTTCATTTCCTTTCCATCCCAAGACACTGGTCCTTCCATTCTTTGCCTTTTTCCCACCTATTCTTGCCTCCAGGCCTTTGCTCCTCAGTTTCCACAGCCTGAATTGCCTTTCTCTGCGGTCCATTATATCACACCAAATTGTCTACCATCCACTCCTCTCTCCTTCCCCACCGTGGCTCCTGTATGCCAGATTATAGTTGTGGGGGCAGAGGGCACAGCTATTGGAGAAGTGTCTAACTGTATGTGCATGTGTTGGGATAATTCATGCTTGGGAGTCAAAGCCAGTTGCAGAAAGATCAGGAAGAGAATGATATAGGGCCCTCCTTCCTCTCTCACACCCCTTTCTCTGGTTGGGGAGACGCTGAAACAGCCTGGGGAAGCAATGATCTATAAGAGCAATGGATAGGTGATATGGTTAGACTGTGTCCCCACTCACATCTCATCTTGAATTATAATAATCCCCGTGTGTCAAAGGCGGGGCCTAGTGGAGATAATTTAATCATGGGGACGGTTTTCCCCATACTCTTCTCATGGTAGTGAATAAATCTCTTGAGGTCTGATGGTTTTATAAATGGAAGTTCCCCTGCACAAGTTCTCTTGCCTGCTGCCATGTAAGACGTGACTCTGCTTCTCGTCTGCCTTCCGCCCTGATTGTGAGGCCTCCCTGGCTATGTGGAACTGTGAGTCCATTAAACCTCTTTTCTTTGTAAGTTACCTAATCTTGGGTGTGACTTTATTAGCAGGGTGAGAACAGACTAATACAACAAGGGACTGCAAAGTAGGAGGACTCTCATCTCACTCTTTGCCACTTCCTGAATATGTGGCTTGAGGTGCTTGGGGTGAATTGCTTTTCCCACAGGGGCCTTAGTTTTTTCCTCAGTAAAACGACAGTATTTGGATAAGCCAGTGATTCCCATACCTAGCTGATCACTGGCATTATCTGGAAAGCTGCTTAAAAAAATATTTTTCTGGGTTCTAGTCCCTGACTTTGGGTGATGACTGGGAATCTAAATTTTAACAAACTCATCCAGGAGCAGGAAACACTAGGCTAGATTATTTCTAAGATCTTTTTCCAAAACAAAACATTGATAAATATCCTATCCATCTTGGGGTAGTGGAAGTCTCTCTTGCTATCCTCTTTACTGTGGTTCTGATGAAGCTGTCAGTCACAGAACTCTATTAATGATCCAAACCTGTCCAATCATAGGACCACACTCCTCTCCTCTGGTCACTGAAGAGGACCCATGAGAGTCATGTGACCAAGACAAGTCAATCAGAGCTTTTCACAAGGACTTTTTACTTGGAGCTTCAGGAAAAATAGCCTATTGACTAGGGTCATGGGACTCAAGGGCTGTTATCCAGAGCTTTCAGGTGGCATATGCCCTGCCATGTGGACAAAGCCTTTCTGCAGCAGGAAAGTGTGAGGCTGGGCAGAGAAGAGCTGAAATAAGATGGATAGAGTCAGACAGTCCTAGGAACCTTCAGTTTCTCAAGTCCTGAGAACTTCCCTATAGTCGGTTCTGTAAGCTACTCCCATCCTGTGAACCAGTAAAGCCTCTTTTTGCTTACATCAGCTAACTGGGGTCTCTTTCACTTTCAACTAAGGATTCTGTGGCAAATTCAGGATTATATCTGAGTCTGACTCCTAAGTCTTTGCTTCCAACCACTGTCTTACCTTGTGCTCTTCCATAGGGACAGACATAACAAATTTCATAGCTACCCCTCTATTCCCTGTTAAAAGCCCCATGCCCTGCAAACAGCTTCAGTGAATTTTAAGGTCTTAACCCTCCTGCATGAATCTATTGCGCTCTTTTCCTCCTCCTTTTTGCTCTTACAATACTTTTTTTCCCACAACTCTTTTGTTAGTGGTAATTTACTGCAGTGGACCATAATTTCTCATAATCTATACTAAACCTTTGTTTAAACTTTATTTTGTCTCCTCCATTAAATTATAACTTCCTGAGGAGGGACAACATGAGTTGTATCTTTGAAAACATATTTTTGGCTGGGCAAAGTGGCTCACGCCTGTAATCCCAGCACTTTGAGAGGCTGAGGTGGGCAGATCACTTGAGGCCAGGAGTTCGAGACCAGCCTGGCCATCATGGCGAAACTCCATCTCTACTATAAATACAGAAATTAGCTGGGTGTGGTGGCATGTGCCTGTAGTCCCAGTTACTTGGGAGGCTGAGGCAGGAGAATTGCTTGAACCTGAGAGGCAGAGGTTGTAGTGAGCTGAGATTGCATTACTGCACTCCAGCTTGGGCGACAGAACAAGATTCTATCTCAAAAATCAATTAATTAATTAATTAATTAAAATAATAAAAACAGATTGTTCATCATTATAAGCACAGAAGTGATCAAGAGCATTTTGAATAAGACACAAGGGCTTCAGTTCTAATCTCGGTTGTGCCAATTCATGAATGGGATTTGAACCCAAGAAGGGAGGGTCTCAGAGCTTGTGTGAGTTTGTACTATGTCATCCAAAACCACAGATGTGATGGATTGGGGGCCCCAAGGAGAGAACACCCAGAAGAACCCGCCTGTTGATTTGGGATGATTTGAAGGAAGTCGCTTCCCTCTGCAAAAGCAGTCACATCTTCCCAGCAGCAGGCAAGATTCCCCAAGGAAACAGAGACCTAATTTATACATCTGCCAGACAAGATGTAAGTGGAAGTACTTAACCTTGATTCCCTTGCCTCATTCCCCTGGAACACCAGGAGTGATGGAAGCTGCCCTCCCAAGATCCAGAGCTCAGACCCCCAAATGATATGAGTCTCACAGCCATCCAGGGCCACTCTTCAGGGAGAATCACGCAGCCTGACTCTCTGCTCCAGTCACAGATAAGCCCTCATTCCAGGAGTCAGAAACAGAGACCCCAGCAAACCAGGGACCTGGTCCCTGCCCTCAGCAAGTCTAGGATCTATTTGAGGACACAGTTCACATCTGCACATGAAAACCTATTTGAAATATTTATGAGGTTGCCTAGTATTCTGTGTAATCACACACAGGGTGTGCTGAGTACTGATAAAGACACCCCAGTCTTACAGCAGGAAGAAATCTTATAAATTTGCTAGTCCAGGGTCTCTGAATGCTGACTCATAGACTGGATTTGACCTGTAGATATGTGTGTTTGAGTTATACCGTGTTTTTTTTCTTTCCTTTCTTTTTTTTTTTAATTTTAGTGTTCTTTAAACAGACTTTTTAACTTGGAGAGAATTTATATAAATACAGATTTGAGCTTCTCTTTAAAATTAGGTGATCTGGTAGCTTTGTAGGCTTATGTTCCTGCATTGTCACACCTGGCTAGAGCTAAGCAGAAAATGCCCTCTCAAGAAAGAAGGCACCCTACAATTTGCCAGAGTCCTCACCAGTCCCTACTGCCTCCCCGACTCTGAGGCTCAGTGTCATTTGTTATGTGTTGTTGCAGGTGTGCTATTATTTTCCCTATAGTAAAAAATACCATGCTCTATACTCATTTCCTACCAAAAAGAACAGCCTCAAGTTATCAAGAGGATTTCACCTAGTTTGCTTCTCTTACTTAAACTTCCTTGTGCATTAAGCTTCTGAATATGTGGTCCCTGCTTTCTCCCAAACCTGTATTTGAAGAAAATGAGGTTGAGAGAGAGGAAGAGACTAAAGTCTGGCATCATGGAATGAGCTCTGAGCTCAGTCCAAGTCAAGAGGACTGAAACTTGGTCTAAAACCCATCAGTAAGCACCTGATGACTATATATTTCTAGGAAGGTTGCAGGCTTACCTTCTCTCTGAGCCTCAGTTGGCCCATCCATAAAATGGACTCAAGAATAACCATCCTGCTATAACAAGATTTCTTAGGAAAAAAAAAAAAAGGCAATCTATGGGGTTATTCTGAGCATTAAAAGATGTAATTCTATAAGTACTTTACAGACTATAAAAGTGTAAGGAACAAGAATTGTGTTTCTAACAGTGCTCTGAATCTTCTTTGTGTTTAATTTGGGTCCCAGTGCTCCTGCCATTGGTTTACCTAAGTCCTTGCAATCCTAAAAAGAAATTTTAGTCTTTTAGACTTTTGTTTGCTTACTTTCCCCTCCATCTAATGTGGGTAATAGAGAAGTTTTATTCTTGGACTTGCATCATCTGTGTTATTACTTACATACACAGATGTTTTTTGATGCCTCTTCCAGGGAATATTTTTGTAGATATTTCCTGAGTTCTTGAATCAGAGGAAAAAGCAAAGAATCTTTTTTTATGGCTCAAAGTGCTAATAATAGGTGGTCGTTCCTGAGCTGTAACCATGGGCCAGGCATCGTACAAGACAGACCGTTTGCATGCATTTGAACTTCACAGTGGCCACATGAGGTGTGTCTACCAGATATTTATTGCCAAGTAACTGAGTAACCAAAATTTAGCAACTTAAAAATTGCAATAAATATGTACTGCCTCATATATGGCTTCTGTTGGACAGGAATTCAGGAATGATTTTGCTGAGTGATTCTAGCTCAGGCTGTCTCATTAGGTTGCCATTATCTGAAGGTTTGACTGGGGCTAGAGGATCCACTTCCAACATATTTCACTCACACACATGGCTGGCAAGTTGGTGCTGGCTGTTGTCAGGAGGCCTCAGTTCCTTGCCATGTGGACTCTGCATAGGGCTTCCTGAATATGCTCATGACATAGTGGCTGGCTTTCCCCAGACTGATCCAAGAGAGAGCAAGGCAAAGGCTGCAGTGTCCTTTATGGAAACCTCAGAAGTCACACTCCATCATGGCAGCAACATCTTTTTGGCTATATAGTTCAGCCCTATTCATTTTCAAGGAAGACTACATAAGAAGTGAACTATCAGGAGCAAGAATTAATGGAGGCTATCTTTGAGGCTGGCTGGCACAGTCTATTATTCTCGTATTCAAAAAATGGAGTAACTAACGTTTATAAGGATTACGTAATTTGTCCAAGATCACATGGATAGTATTGGCAGAGCTGGGATCCAAATCCAGATGTGTCTATTTGAAAATATGCAAATGGAAGCCCTGAACCACTCAGCTCTACTGCATCCCAGATATTTTCAAAACTGCAAAGCACTGTGCAAATAATTCTATTGTTTGATAGAACATTCCAGGAACAGGTATGATTTTATTGATAAGTGAGAGCTCATTCATTCACCCACTCATTCACTCATTTATCCATTTAACAAATATCCATGGAATGCTTCATTTATGCTGGGATCTGAGATAAATGACTTGGCAAAAATCACAAATGGCAGAGTACGTCACAAACCCAGGCCTGTATGACCCTCACACTGTGTTCTTTTACCACCTAGATGGTTGCTTTGGACTTATTTTATATGTCTTCAGAACATCTTGGTGAAGCCCAGAGAAGTATGAATTCTCACAATAGGCTTTAGTAAATACCGAATTTCTCCCTCAAAAGAGCTCTATATCCTGGAGTGAGAAGCATTCAGACCTGCAAGAAAAACTCAGCTTTTGTCATGATTCAGGTCTTGCAGCGTTTGTGGTGATGGTCATTAGGTCTGAATATCAACATGTTTGATATGGTTTGGATGTTTTGTCCCCTCCAAATCTCGTGTTGAAATGTGACCTCCAATGTTAGAAGTGGGGTCTGGTGGGAGGTGTTTGGGTCATGGGGACAGATCCCTCCTGAATGGGTTGGTACCCTCCTTTTGCTAATGAGTGAGTTCTTGCTCTGAGTTCAAGCAAGATGTGGTTATTTAAAAGAGTGTGGCACCTCCCTCTTCTCCCTCTCGCTCCCTTTCTCACCATGTCACACACCTGCTCCCCCTTTGCCTTCCACCAGGATTGGAAGCTTTCTGAGGCCCTCACCAGGAGAGGCTTCTGGCGCCATGCTTCTTGTACTGTCTGCAGAACTGTGGGCCAAATAAACCTCTTTTCTTTATAACTTACCTAGTCTTAGGTACTTCTTTATAGCAATGCAAAACGGACTGACACAATGTTCCAGGTACTAACCAAAAATATTGTGTTAGTGTTTCATGGGTAGAGAGTTTCAGTTTTGCAAGATGAAAAGAGTTCTGGAGACAGCAGTGATGGTCGCACAACGATATGTGTGTATTTAATATGGCTAAACCGTACCCTTAAAAATGGTTAAGATGGTAACTTTATGTCATGTGTATTTTACTACAATTTAAAAAAACATATTGTTGTGTTCTCTAATTACATCCCGAAGACAGCCCCAGATGATAACCTGTCTTTTGGCAGAAGAAATCGGGGCTTGGAGATGCTAAGTCACTTGCTCAGTATCAAATAGCTGAGAACCAGAGCTGGAGAATTGAAACCCAAGTCCTTTCTACTAAAATACGCGGTGCCCTTTTCTCTTGCTCCTGGTTTAACAGCCAAAGGGAGGCCAGGTAACCATTTCACCATTGCTAGGGCAGCAATTTGTCAGTCACCGAATGCCTTGGGAGGCGATTGGCTTTTATGGTCTGCAGTCAAGCTGGGAAGAAAGAGCTGGGGCTCTGGGCTCCTTGACCAGGGACAGCTGACATCAAAGCAGCGGTCTGCAATGAGCTAGTTGTCTCAGAAACATCCCAGGTGGGCTTTAGCTGCACAGCTGGTATAATTGGCTAGCCTGGGAACGCCACACAAGATATTTACAGGTCCAACTGCTGTTCTCAAATATTTTCCTGCACCAGCTAGGCCAGATATCCTTAGCTTTTAAGACTCCCTGAGGTTCTGGGGTTATTTTTGTGTAACTTGTGTGTGGGAAGGAGTTGTGTGTGGTGGTATCATTATGGGTCCAGGCAAGGGGTTGGGAGCTGACTCGGGGCTGTCCCAATCTCCCTCCTTTGCCTTCCGAGCTTGGTGCTTATCCTTTCCACCTGCAGTCTCTTGCTGGGAAAAGTGACACTTTAATTCAGAACAAGTGAAAAGGAGGCTCCACTTGGCTTAATGGGAAGTGACCAGGGAACACATTGGATTAACCAAGGGAGATTGTAAAGTACTGTGTAAATATCAACTGCTGGACCACTGGGAGTGGGAAGGCATTTGAGTCGGCCTGGAAGCGGCACCAGCTTCCCAAGGTGAGGCTGAGTTAGCAGCTTTGCAACCTGCCGAAACTTAGGACTTGCCAGATGTTGTCTGAAACAGGCAGGCTGGTTCTGAAAAGAGCTTTATGGCCTTTCTGGGCCCTGCAGGTGCTTCTTACTGGTTTGCAGGAGTAGGAACCCTGATCAAGAAAGAGAAGAACATTATATTTGGGGAAGACCTATCAGGAGCCAGGACTTGTGCTGCGTGTTCTCACACAGAGGTGGCTAAGAGCTTCAGAGCTGCACATGCTCACCTTTGAACCCTGCTTCTGTGTCTTGCTAGCTAACTGAGCTTGGGTTTACCACTTAACTCTCTGAGCCTCATGTTCATCATGTATAAAAGGAGGTGAATAACACCTACCTGATGGGTTTGTTGGGGGAATTAGAGAGGATTAGCCTCATGCCTCACACATAGTCAACACCCAGTGCATGGAATTTGTTATTTCCATTGTTAATATTTTCATCTACTGGGGTCATCATTCCAATGTTTTTGGGGAATAACCAGTCACCAATAGATCTAGAGAGATGCATGGAAGGTGGGTAATTTTTAATATTGATCGCCTCTTTTTTCCTCCTATGTCAAGAGCCAGCAGACTTTTTCTGTAATGGGTCATATATTAAACATTTTTGTCTTTATGGGCCAGATGGTCTCTGTAGCAACTATTCAGCTCAAAAGCAGCCACAAGTTGGGCACATTGACTCATGCCTGTAATCCTAGCACTTTAGGAGGCTGAGGCAGGAGGATCACTGAGATTGGGAATTCGTGACCAGCCTGGCCCACCCTGGTGAAACTCCATCTCTACTAAAAATCCAAAAATTAGCTGGGCGTGATGGTGCATGCCTGTAATCCCAGCTACTTCGGAGGCTGAGGCAGCAGAATCACTTGAACCTGGGAGACAGAGGCGGCAGTGAGCCGAGATCACACCACTGCACTCCAGCCTGGGCAACAGAGGGAGATTCCATCTAAAAAAAAAAAAAAAAAAAAAGCACAGAGACAATCTGTAAACAGATAGGTATGGCTGCATGCTAATCAAACTTTATTTACAAAAATAGGCGGACTGCTGGATTTGGCCTGCAGGTCATAATTTTACTGAGGTCTGACAGTGATTTATAGGACTATTAATACTTGATCACTTTCCATTTTGTGTTACAGCTAGTGGTAAATGTGCTTGATCTTTCATTTGAACCTAAGCTCCTTGAAGTCAGGATGCATTCCAGAATGGCTCTTTCTATTTTTAAGAGTTGGGGTCTTGCTCTGTTACCTGGGCTAGAGTGCAGTGGCATGATCATGGCTCACTGCAGCTTCCAACCCCTGGGCTCAAGTGATCCTCCCACTTTAGCCTCCCAAGTAGGTAGGACTACAAGCATGTGCCACCATACCCAGCTAATTTGTTTTGAAAAAATGTTTTGTGGAGACAAGGTCTTGCTGTGTTGCCCAGGCTGGTCTTAACTTCTTTGTTCAAGCAGTCCTCCCACCTCAGCCTCCCAAGGTGCTGGGATTACACATATGAGCCTCTGCACCTGGCCCATAATTGGTTTTGTGTGTCTCTAATTTTCTCTAAATGGGGAACTCGATACATGTTTCCTCATTGGATTAGCAATGCTGGGGGCTTCAGGGCAGTAAAGTGGTGAAGATCACAGGAGTCAAGGTCATAAATGCCTTGGTTAGAATTCAATGACTTTGGGCAAGTGACTTCACTTCTCTGAATCTCAGTTCTCCAACTATAATAACGGAGATGCGCAGAGTACCTGTTCCGCTGGGTTGTTGGAAGGATTGAATGAGACAATGAATGTAAAATTCTTAGCGATGTGCCTGGCAGGTAAGTAAATACTTCATAATTGTTAGCAGAAGGGACAGACCCCTAAACCAGAACCAAGATATCCCACATGCTCAATAAGTATTTGTGCAATGCCGTTTATGAAGCCTGGGGGGAAGTCTCTCTCTCTCTCTGGGCCTCAGTATCATCTGTGGACTGGCAATAAGATGTGTTGTGGGACTGGTGTGAGGATCTGGTGAGACGGTGTGGTTGAGAACACTTAGCAAATCATACAGGCTCTCTGACGGCACAGCTGCTTTTACAGGTATTATCCGCAGTATCCGCTGGCTCCTGCTTATCTCCTTAGTAACCCCCAGCCCTCAGCTCTCCCTCCCCTAATTCTTTTTGATGAGGTTTTATCTACCTTGGTGCTACTGACATTTTGGGCTGGAGATTTCTCTGTTGTGTGGGGCTGTTCTGTGCACCGTAGGATGCCAAGCAGCATCCCTGACCTTTACCTACTGGGTGCTGGAAGCACCCTCTGCCTCTACCAGTTATGACAACCAAAACTGTCTTCAGACATTGCCAGATACCCCTGGAGGGAGGTCAGAAATGCCCTCTGCTCCGGTTAAAAGCCATTACGTTAGAACAAGCCTAATGCATATAGAAAGGCAAAATTTGGAAGAGGAAGCAGTGTCTGGGGCCTTCTGTGCTGCAGAGATACATGGAGATACATGGTACATCGAAAGTGATGCACCCTTACCTCACAAGTGGCTCAGCTTTAAAGAAAGAAATAGAAAAACTTGGATAAGAATCATCAACTCTGAGGGCCTTGGAAAAAAATTCTCCAAAAACATGTTGAGGGGTTGCAAACTCAAATACCTGTAGGAATCAAGAGGAAAATGCCACAGAGTTTTCCTCTTGAAAAACTTCTGCAGAAACTTCAGTGTAGCAAAGTGTGGCCTTGGACAAGTGTCTTAACCTCTGCAAGCCTCAGTTTCCCCATCTGTAGGTTGGCGTAAAAATTCCTCACACCCCAGGGGTTGTGGTGAGGACCCGGTGGAGTATAACCACAGTGAAGACTGACTAAATCATAACTATTTTTTTATTGTGTCTTTTATTATGGTGATTGAGGTATGATAAAGTTCCCCTCTGCTTCTGGAATTTCAGATTTCATTTCAGCATTCATAGCACAGTTTGCAAACCGAAATGAATAAACTGGATTTGACCTTCAGGCGTGTTTTATTTGACCTTCAACGTGATTAAAAAAATGTTTGAATTCTTAGCTTACCTTTCAATGTTGGGAGATTTTTATCTGGAAATCCAGATTTGGGGCTTTTCCTAGAGAAGTGGGGAGTTGGCGAGGGCTGGAGCTGGTACCTGCCTCCCCCTTTAGATGAGGCATGTTTTCTCCTGTTCCCCCAAAGCCTCACCAAGCTCATCTCAACTTAACTCTGTAGCGTTTTCCTCTTGATTCCTACCGGTATTTGACTTTGCAACCCCTCAACGTGTTTTTGGAGAAATTTTTTCCAAGGCCCTCAGAGTTGATGATTCTTATCCAAGTTTTTCTCTTTTTTTCTTTAAAGCTGAGCCGCTTGTGAGGTAAGGGTGCATCACTTTCGGTGTGCCACCTAACTTCAGTGTTCCTTTGACTTTCTCACTCTTGTTTTTTTTTTTTTTAAGACGGGGTTTCACCATGTTGGTCAGGCTGGTTTTGAACTCCTGACCTCAGGTGATCCGCCCGCCTTGGCCTCCAAAGTGCTTGGATTACAGGCGTGAGCCACCACACCCGGCGACTTTCTCACTCTTGACAGGGAGCCAAGGTGGGACCATCTCCAAACCATCCAGTCAGTCTCGGGTGCTGTATCGGGGTCCAAGGATCTGCCACCCCCATCCTGCTATCTGTTCCCCTTCTTCTGACCCACGTCCTCCCCCAATCCAATCTTCCCCAGCGAAACCAGAACTGTCAGCTTCTCGACAACCATTTATCAGATTCGAGGAAATAACAGCTTTTAACCACGCTTGAAGACTGTGATCAAATTCCGAACCATTTCCAGAAGTGCCCCTTGGGGCTCAGGGGGAGACGTGGTTTCCATGATAACAACTCTCTGCTGTCTCCCATCTCTGGACTCTCTGAAGGGAAAGCAGATCTTACCTCCCTATGGTACTAGAGGGAATTTAACTACAAAACCCGGCAGAGATGACATATACAGAAACAACAGCATCACCTTGATGGGGACCTGTAATCAAATGTGCCGTCCATGATGGCAGCTGTAATGGAGAGTCTTGCAGCACCATTCCCTCCAGACATCTCTTCCAGGTTTGCCTGGGCCAACGTACACAATGGAGAGATGGGGAGCTCTGCCGGAAAGAAAGACATAAGTTCTTTCCCGACAGGATTATAGCCTCTCCTTCACACTGTCTTGGGGCTTAAGTAGTTCCTTGAGAATTATAAAAAACTAAGTAGACAAAAGAAATCAGAAAATGAAACTAGGAAAGGCTGGGGAGGTAGGGAAGAGGCTTCCTTCATTTAAAGAAGATAATACATGCAAATTACTTAGAGGCTTTGATATTAAGAAAGCACTCCGTATTTGTGATAATATTTATTATCACCCGATTGGCTGTGCCTCAGAAGCTACAGTGATAACCGTGGCAAACGTCTACTGAGTACTTAATTTATGTTCATGATCGTTTTTAAGTCTCACAACAATCTTACCTGGGCATTGTTATGGCCATCTCAGAGATAAAGTGAGGCTCAGACTGGTTAAGCTTGCTGAGGTCACATAGCCTATTAGCAGCAGAATTTGGTCCCAAACTCCAATCTGTCTGATTTCAAAGAACATGATTCTACCTACCACATTACACTGTGTCTCCTTATTACAGTCTGAGTAGAATCAGAGTTAGTCTGCAGGGAAGTGTAGAAGAGCCTCTGTACTTCTAAAGTCAATGGACAGTTCTACCTTATCTGTCATTTTACCCTCCATGCCTAGTGTAACACCAGAAACCTAGTAGGTGCTCAATAAATATTCATGGGATTAATGAAAGAGCAATGATTAATTCAAATAGATGTATTTTTATCGGTAGGCTTTCAGGCAGGGTAAAGAGATGTGTTTGTATTGTAATTGTCTGTTTAATTGTCGTTCTCTGCCTCTTAATTGTGAACACCTGTTTCTGCGATGGTGTCTGAATTCATTTGTTAGGGCTGCCATAACAAAATACCACAGACTAGGTGGCTTAAACAATACAAATTTCTTTCTCACAGTTTTGGAGACTAGAAGTCCAAGATCAAGGTAACAGCAGTTTGGTTTCTTCGGAGACCTTTCTCCTTGGCTGGAGATGGCCGTCTTCTCACTGTGTGTTCACATGGTTGTCTCTCTGCACTTGAACGTATCTGGTATCTCTGTGTCCCCATCTTCTCTTCTTATAAGGACACCAGTCATTTTGAACTAAAGCCCATCCTAATGACCCCAACTTTAACTTAATTACCCCTTTAAACACCCTATCTCCAAATACAGTGACATTCTGAGGTCTTGTGGGTTAGGGCTTTTAAATAGGAATTAGGGAAATGGAGTATATAATTCAGCCCTTAACAATGTCTGTTTTGTTCACTTTTGTATTCCCAGAACTTCACAGAAGGTCAAGTGCACACAGTTGGATAAGTAGATTTAATAAATGAATGAAGAAAAGAATAGAAGACAGAGAATAGATGGGAGACAGACAGGTGCCATTTGGATGGATGAATAGATGAGTGGATAGATGGATGGATCGATGACAGATAGACGACAGGTAGGCAGATGGGTGGGTGTATGTATAGGGAGATCTGGAATGTGATGGTTCACCTAGTCGGAAGCCTCCCTCCAAGATCTCACCACTGGATAGGGACCCATGCTTATATAACATCATCTTACATTCAAATTTGAAACGTGTTTCCACCAAAGATCTCTGCTTTTATTTTTTCTTTTTAGCACTTATCAGTGTCTTACAAGGTATTTTACTTACATATTTTGTTTATTGCCTGTCTCTCCCAACTAAATCCATGAGGACAGAAGGTTTTTTTCTCTCTTAAAGTTCAGTGTAAACATTTTTATTATTTGCTTATTGATTTATTTCTTGAAGACAGGGTCTCACTCTGTCACCCAGTCTGGCTGGAGCATAGTGGCACAATCATAGCTCACTGCAGCCTTGAACTTCTGGGCTCAACTCTTCCTGCCTCAGCCTCCTAAGTAGCTAGAACTACAGGCATGCCCAGCTGTCTATCCTTTTTACTGCCCTGTTCTTAGAACCTAGAACAAAGTAGTCACACAAGAGGTATTCAGTAAATATTTGAAATATTTGGTAAATGAATGCATGAGTAAGTTAACCTCCTCCTACCGCCCCCATCTGGATACTTCAAGATCCAGCAGAAGGCTCCCCTTTTCAAGAGGCCTTCTCTGACCACCCAGTTTGCAATAATCCTCATCCTTCCCCAGAGGTGAGAGGTGTGACTAACTATTCATCCCCATCATTAAGGTGCCTTGATTGATAAAACAGCTTGTATATCTACAAAATACAGATTCAACCCCACCCCAAAATGGACTAATTCTAAGTATCTAGATGCAGGACCCTGGATAGTCCTCCCCCAGAATATTCTAAATTACATGGTTCTCTAATCAACTTTGAGAAACTGTGTAAAACACTGGGGAACCTGAAGTCATAACCACTTGAGAATCTAGTCAAGTCTTCGGGCTTTATTTCTTGCAAACAGCCACCTGGTAACTTTCCCTCTGTTTGTCTTATAGGATTTGATTTCCTCTCGTAGACTTGTACAAACTGTGCTGTGTGGAAACCTTTTCTGATTACTGACAGTGAAGTGGGAAAGGGGCTTGAGCCCCCACAGATTTTTAGGAAGTGCAGATCCTCTGGTGCTTCTGTTACAAGGTCCCAAGTGTGGGAGCTGTTACCTGGTAACAGAAGTGAACAGGAGACCTGGTTCTCAGGGCAAAGGTTGCAGATCCAAGGGCAAAGGTCGCAGGGACCAGCTGATTTATTTCCTTGCTTTTATTCACACATTCCTTCTCTTCCCTAACCCCATCCATGGGTTTACAATGTGGGTGGTTGTGGCATTATGCTGGGAAGAGGTTAGGGTGTCTTTCACTGGGGAAACAGCACTTTTTCTTCTTTGTTATTTAGATGTGTTTGGAAACTGACCAGGAGCTCTTATTTCTCTTCTTTCTCCTCTTCCTCTGTCTCTTCTTTTTGTCTCCTCTTCCTTCATCTCCTCCTTCTCCTTCCAACAGCTACCATATATTGAGCATTTAGCATAGGCCTGCCTCTATTTCAAGAATTTTGCAAGTATTGTTCCATTGAATCCTTATGACAATCCTCTGAAGTACAACTATGACCTTCCCCACTTTACTTTTTTTTGAGATGGAATCTTGCTCTGTTGCCCAGGCTGGACTTCAAAGGCACGAACTTGGCTCACTGCAACCTGCACCTCCCAGGTTCAAGTGATTCTCCTGCTTCAGCCTCCCAAATAGCTAGGATTACGGGTATACACCACCACGCCCAGCTAATTTTTTGTATGTTTAGTAGGGATGGGGTTTCACCATGTTGGCCAGACTGGTATTGAATTCCCGGCCTCAAGTGATCCACTCGCCTCGGCCTCTCAAAGTGGTGGGATTACAGGCATGAGACACTGCACCTGGCCCCCGCTTTCAAGGAGGCTGAGGTTCTGAGAGGCGAAGTCACTTGCTCAAGGTCATACAATTTGTTACAAGGCAGAAATGGTATTCAAACTCACTGTCTGATGCTGAGCAAAGCTTATGCCTATAACTGTGATTCAAGGACAAATAAACCCAAATGCCTTCATGGGAAGCTTAGATGACAGGGAGTGGCGGGGAATGTGGGCAACTGAAAAATTCCTACCCTGAGTAAAGGTGGCTTCTGCTACCCATCTCCATCTGGATATTGCCAGGTGCTGTGTGTTTTGGCGGGGGGCAGGGGGCGGAAGGGGAGTGTTGTGGGGGGAGGGGGGCTTCTGATTTTTCAAGATTAGCTGGAAATCCAAATCTTTATGCATGCAAAATCTCTTCCATAAAGATTGTTTTATCTTTTAAATGTCAGCAACTAATTAATTTTTTAATTGTGTAAGTCAAACATGCCTACAGATTGGATTTAGCTTGAAGACTACTAATCTGTGACTGCTGCTTGAAACAACCTCTAGAGTGCAGCTGTCATGGGCATGGAGCTACAGTCCATGACGTCCGTCCATTGGCCCCAGATTCTGAGTCAGATTAATCTTTGTCTTCTTGTATGTTATCTGCAGACTCACAAAGAACTATGGCTTTTGTTAAAGGAGAAGACCCAGATAGTCACAGAATAATATCTTGTAGAGCTGCATAGTCCAGTATAGTAGCCATCTGTTACATTTGGCTATTTAAATTTAAATTAATTGAAATTAAAGATAACATCCCATTTCCTAATGACACTAGCCACATTTCATGTGGTTTGTGGCTACGATGTCAGGCAGCACAGATATAACACCTTTTCTTCATCACAGAATGCCTTACTGGACAGGCAGCACTATTGAGAATCAAACTCTAGGCCCATCCCTTTTCTCTGCCTTTTATCTCCCATAAAATACATCTGCAGTCTGGGTGCTGTGGCTCATGCCTGTAATCCCAGCACTTTGGGAGGCCAAGGCAGGCAGATTGCTTGAGGTCAGGAGTTTGAGACCAGCCTGGCCAATGTGGTGAAACCCCATACGTACTAAAAATACAAAAATTAGCCAGGTGTGATGGTGGGCACTTGTAATCACAGCTAGTTAGGAGTCAGGAGAATCACTTGAACCTGGGAGGCAGAAGTTGCAGTTAGCCAAGATCATGCCACTGCACTCCAGCTTGGGTGACAGAGTGAGACTCTGTCTCATAAATAAATAGATAAAAATAAAACAACAACAAAAAAAAACAACCTCTGCATGCCCTATCTTCCCAGGGAAATATCTGCTAGTGACAAGGCAGCTCACCTGGAAAGAGAAAAGGAAATAATCTCATATATGTTAATGGGAGAAATCTAGTTGATCAGTCCACCTCTCTCTCATAGTAAATATGGACATCATTAGTGTCCTTCTGGAGACTTTTGCCTGCCTCTCATTAGTTGAGAAGACTAATTCCTGGAAAGCATTTCAGAACAGACAGATGAGCAGCAAGCCCTTGGAAATGATTTTTGAGGGTGCACAGTGCCAGCTGTCTACCCTTGGGAACTCCCACCCTGATGCTCTGTCTACTGCTGCTTCTGCAAGGACATTATTATAGTAAGTTAGTCCATGTTAGTCCTAGCTCAGTGATGGGAAAGAAAATTAAATGGAGGCTCTCAAATGCATCAAAGAGGAAAGAGTTCTTGGTGGGAATGTAGGACAGCTAATAAAAGAAGACAAGCTTGAAATTAATGATGATTCAAAAATACCAGAGTTACCAAGGTTTTTTTTAAGTAGTCAGCGAGAAAGACAAAGCGCAGAAATTGGAACATTTACCAGACATGAAGAAATTGCAAGAATAGTTATCAGCCAAGAGGTAATTAGAAAAGACTTGGATGAGCTGGGGCATCTACAAGGCTGGCAGAGGGTGAGGCATGGATATAAAGTGGATCTGCCAAATTGCCCCATGATTCAGGACCTGTGCGGCGGGGGAGCCAGAATATTAGGGGAGAAGAAAGCCAGAGGAATAGCTCTTTGTAGAAAGTTTATTAGGATAGCCATCTGGAATTGTAACAAGAAGACTTAATGAAGAATTGAAGTGAGCAACATAAAGAGAGGAGTAAACCTTTTCAGGGCAATACAAAGCTAATTACAAGAGACACGAAAGACTCAGTCAGATGGAGATCAAAGTGTCACCTTTATTACTGATAAAAAAGCTCTGCTGGAGGACACAGCTTGCAAATACTCTCCTGAATTGAATTTATCCCTCACTCCACTTCAGCCAAACCAGTAGGACAATGCCCAATCCTCTAACCTCAGAATGCACATTTTCTGCAGGCAAGTGGATCCCAAGAGAGTGGGGGGATGACTCAGATGAGTGCTTTCAGTTCCTTCTTCCAGATGCACCAATCAAGTGGGGCAAGAGGTCTGGAATGTCACTCTACTGGAGGTCCCTCTATAGAGAAACATGAGGAATGGGGAATAAATGTTCTCCCTCCTGTTCCACCCCCTGCCCCAACAACATCAGATTGTTTCAAGAAAATGGTATGTTGAATATGAGAAAATATTGTGAAATCATCAGAATTTAAGGGAAATATATGGGGCTGCCTGGAGTAGCCAGTCTCTCTCTTTCTCTCTCTTTCTCTCTCTCTCTCTCTCTCTCTCTCACTCTCTTGCTGTTTCCCCTTACTCTTTTAGTTCCTCATTACTAGATTTTTACGTGAATGGATTTTATACTGAGGTCCTGACTCAATCAACTTCTTACTGCAACTGCTTTTCATGGATTATCACATTAAGTCTATGAGTTAGATACTATTATCTCTCCATTTTGCTGATGTAAAAACTGAGGCTCAGAGATATTAAATATCTTGTCTAAGGCCACTCAGCTAGCCAGTGGAGGAGCCAGGATTTGAACCCAGGCTTGTGCCCTTGTCTACTCCACTCCACTACTGCCTCAGGATAGCCTGTTTTTTGTTTGTTTGTTTTCATATCAGACCATGAGAAAATGTGTGAGTCCACAGGCATTTAGAGACTTGTCCTGTTCAGTGGCAACTAGAAACCCCTCCCTCTCAGTGTTGCCTGTTACAGACATAATACAGGTATCGATTGTATCATACAGACATAATACAGGCATTGGGTGGTTGAGAGAACAGCTCTAAAGTCAGACATATCAACATTCAAATTCAAGTTTAGCTACTGACTTGCTCTATGACCTTGAGCAAGTCACTTCTACTCTTTGGGCCTCAATTTCTTTGCCTATAATTGGGCATTTTTCCCATTTATAAGAATTCAGTGAGCTACTGAGTGTTAACACTTAGCAGAGCAAACGTGGAATGAATGCATATTTTTTGGTTGTGGAGGAGTCAGAATAAGGAATGGTAAACTTTTCATTGTTTGCCCAATTATGGCAAGCCTCTTTGTGTCGTTGTGTTTTTGCCTATGGTGTTCCTCCTACCTACATTGTTCTTCCCTGCCCCCCCAACATCAACTCCCGCAGTTTGATGACTTCCCACTTATCCTTCGAGACCTTGTTTAACACTCACCTTTTTGAAGCCTCCTTAGACTCTCCCAAGCAGAATGAGGTGCTGCTTGTACACATCTCTGCTAGCTCCTTCTTCCTTCTCCTATTAGATATTATGACGAGCTGATAACTTGTCCCTCTTCCCAACTCCCAACTAGGCTAGAGCTCTTAAAAGCTCTACTAGGGGGAGGCCAAGGCAGGCAGATCACAAGGTCAGGAGATCAAGACCATCTTGGCCAACATGGTGAAACCCTGTCTCTACTAAAAATACAAAAAAAAAAAAAAAAAAAAATCAGCTAGGCATGGTGGTGAGCACCTGTAATCCCAGCTACTCAGGAGGCTGAAGCAGGAGAATTGCTTGAACCCGGGAGGCAGAGGTTGTAGTAAGCCAAGATCATGCCACTGCACTCCAGCCTGGGCCACAGAGCAAGACTCCATCTCAAAGAAAACAAAACAAACAAACAACAGCAACAACAAACTCCATTAGGTCTTTATTTTTTTTTCCTACTAGAGTTCTTAAAATATGATTTTACAATAATATCACAACTTGTCTCTCTAGCCTAGCTAGAACTTTTCGAAACTAGGGAACTGATTCACCTAAGTGTTCCCTCATTTCACTTGGACAACATGTTAAATGCTCAACCAATGTTTGAGTAAATGGATACTTAATGTATAAGTCATCTATTTCTGGTTAACAAATCATCCTCTAAGACAACATACTTATGATCTCACATTCTATGGGTCAAAAGTCTGGGTATGGTTTAGCTGAGTCCTCCAGTTCTGGATCTCTCACTAGTCTCAACTGGGAGTGATCCACTTCACAGATTCTCTCATGTGGTTGCTGGCAGGACACAGTTCCTTGTGGTTGCTGGACTGAGCCCTCAATTCTCAGTTGAGCTGTTGGCTAGAAGCTTTCCTTGATTTCTTGTGATATGGGCTTCTCCATAGAGCATTTTACAACATGGGAGCTGCCTTCAATAGACTGAGCAAGAGAAAGGACAAGAAAGAATAGCTGCCAGGAGAGTGTTAAACAAAAGAGAGTCATGTTTTTTGTAACCTCATCATGGAAGTGGCATGCCATTACATTTGCTGTTCATTAGAAGCAAGTCACTAGGTCCACCCTGCACCAATGGGAGAGGATTGTACAAGGTTGCAAATATCAGGAAACAGGAATCAATGGGAGCCACATCAGCAGCTGCCTGCCATGCTTAGCAAGGCAGAGGGGAACAGAGAGGAGAAAGAAGGAAAGGAAGTACCAAAGGGAGAGGATGAGGAGGGGATGAGGAAGAAGAAAAAATGTTACTCGCATAATGTTGGGTTCTAGCACTTGTCAGGTGATAACTCAATGACCACAAACAAAGAGGATTTAGCAAGGGAATTTTATTACTTGCAGTAAATAAGAGAAACAGGAGTGATAGCTCCCAAAGCAGTGCCTTCCTGAGCTGGAGGCTGAGTCAGGTTTTATAAGAATAGGGTAATGAGATGTGATCTGATTGGATCTTGCAATGAGGTGATGCCAAGAGGAATGAGCTGACAGGCTCCCACCATGGTGTGATACCAGAGCTTGATCTCATTGGATGTTGGATTCTGCCATGTGATGTCCATGTCTTAATTCAGTCCCTGCTCCTTGATCTGAGCACTTAGGTTCCCCTTGGGGTTGCACACTTGGTTTATGTGGGCATGCTAAGATTATGTGACCTTCAACCTGGGAATCCATGGCAACTAAAAAAAAAAATGACTCTATAGCTTTGTTACATAAAAGTTGACTCAGATTGGTCTAGTGCAGTTACAGTTAGAAGAAAGAAGAGAAAGGAAGAGGCGAGAAAGAGATCAGTCATAAAGTACCAGGCATTTACTGTGTTGCCAGTAAGATAATTTAAGACACAGGTGCCATACATGGCTCCACCCCATGGGTGTTTGTCAAGATGAGAGGCCAGAAAATACACATGAGGGATGATTGTTAGCAACTCGGGGTCATGGGTGAGGGACGCTACATGGTTCACCAAACTCCAAGTGTTATGAGATTAAGATTAGGGTGAACTCATTGGGCCTGGTGTGCTGAGAAAGCTGGAACTTGAACTGGGGCTTGCAACATGAGTAGAATTGGGATTGGAAAACAGAGTGAGGAACAATGTGGGAGGATGCTTAGAGGTAAAAGACTTCTTAAAGAAAGGGGACTCCAAAATACCTGCCATGGAGGATTCTAGGAGGGCACTATTGGGAGATGAGATGGCAGAAGGAGGTGGAGACCAGGCTTTAAAGGGTCTTGAGAGTCTGTGAGATAATTTTGAACTCCATTTGGTGGACAGCTAGGAGACTTTGAAGGTGGTTGAATGGAGGTGGTGTGAAGCAGGGTTAAGCACAGAAATTTGGAATTGGGAACAGGGGCTTTCCAATCCCTCTGCCACTTCTTACCAGGTGTGAGAAGCTCTTTGGGCAATTTAAGTTCTCTGAGCCTCAGTGTCTTCATCTGCAACACACTAATGTCTCCCCCATGGGTTTTTTTCTGAGGGTTGAATAGAATAATGCATGTAAAGTGTTTAACATAGTGCCTGTCACGCAATGAGCTCTCAATGACAATAATAAAGTTATTATTACCATTATTATTATTTCTGAGTCGGGGATGGGAGACATGGAGAGATCTGGAGAATTTTTTAAATGTCTAAGTCTTCCTCTTGGTGGCAGAACATTCGTCTGGCCCCTTCCCTTGTCTCTTCTGGGTTGTGGACCGTGACAGATGAGCAATAGGGACTTAAAAGTGACAGATGTGTCCATCTAGGATAGGACAAAGAGGGGAGGGCCAGAGGGAGGTAGGGTTGAGGAATGACCTCACAATGCCTGGAATCATGGTCAGTGGAGCTGCAGAGGTTGAAGGGACTGTCTTTACAGAAATGTAATTCTGAGGCCGAGCCAAGGGCAGAGTTCCCAGAATTTGCTTGGGGCACTGATCCTGCAGTTCTCATATAGAGGAAGGGGCCTGACATAGATTCTGAAGACAGGAGGGTCCTTGGAGGTCAATGGGATGGATGTCCCTCCTTGTACTATATTGTTATTCTTTGAAGGGAGTTGCTGACCTGAGCAACTGGATTAGGGACAGTTGGGAGGGCCTCAGACTCAAGTAAGTTAACTTCCTGAGCTCTGTGATGGTGGGGTTCAGTCCTAGGTGAGTTGGGAAATAGGGAAAGTTTATTTGTTTTCTTTCTTTAATTCCTCATTTTGCACCCCCAAACTCCTTTTTAGTCAGATAAAATATCTTTCCAGCTGTATCTAATGCTGTAATTCTTTCTTCTCTTCTTCTTCCAATGAAAATGTACCAATCCTGGATGATATCCCCTGCAATTCTGCTTTTTACTCATTTCATAAAGCAGTGGTTCTCAGACTTGTGAATTTCAAGTACTAGTGCATTTTTCATGTCGAAACTTCCACGTTGAAATATATAGAGAGACAGTGATATAGACACAGATACAGAGACGTGGATGTAGCTCAAATTAGAGATTGCCAACTCCTTATTCTTCCAAATACCTTTAAAAATTGTTAAATGACATAAGGACACAAATGACATGGTTTTTAAAAAAACTCTAAACAAATAAGAATAGTCTCAAATAAAAGACAATCCTTTAAATAGAATAATTTTAGCTTTGTAAGAAACTCCCTCACATCGACTTTATTTTTTTGCACCACGGACTATCATTTAGAAACTGCCATCACAGATAATTTATGCCAAAGTGTTAATGGCTTGATAACATGTTCATTTAGGAAATATCCAGCTCCTCCTTTGTGTCAAGCCCTGTGTTAGATGCTGGACCTGTGGAGATGGAGAAAACTGGGTATCTCGATGTCAAAACATTTACAGTCTAGTTGGGAAAACATTTATAAACAATGATGCTGATACCAATGCAATACCTCAGAGTGATGTGGGCTTTGCTAACAGTTTAGTCACAATTCTTTAAGTGTTCAGGAGGGAAAGATGCAGAAAGACTCATGAGTAAGTAGGAGTCCAGATAGGGCATTCCAGGCAGAAGGAGCTGCCTACTAGCGGGTGTTATTAAGAGGTGTCATTTATCCAGGAGCTACAGTGTGCTGGGTGCTTTAATGTCACCTCATTTCAACTCAGCAACTGTAGAAGGTGAATATTAAGACTCTCGAACGTTAAAGAAGGCTTAGAAGCGGGGAGTCACTTGCTGAAGATCATGTAGTAAGAGGCAGGCATGGGGTTTGAATCTAGCCCTGCCTGACGTTAAAACCTAGATATCAAACCACCCCAGTGATGTCCTCCAAAAGCTTTCAAAGCCTCTCTGATCTTACCCATGTCCACCCCCACTGCCATACCCCCCATGCTGCTTATAATAAAATGAAACAGGAAATGAAAGATGGAGTAAATTGTCAATAGGTAAGGTTGCTGAACAAAATATTACAAGATGCTCATTTAAATTTGAATTTCAGACAAACAATGAGTACATTTTTTTTCTTTTTGGGTCTCACTCTGTTACCCAGGATGGAATGCAGTGGTGTAATCTCAGCTCACTGCAACCTCTGCCTCCCCGGCTCAAGTGATTCTCCTGCCTCAGCCTCTCAAGTAGCTGGGATTACAAGTGTGTGCCATCACACCCAGCTAATATTTGTATTTTTTAGTAGAGATGAGGTTTCACCATGTTGGCCAGGGTGGTCTGGAACTCCTGACCTTAAGTGATCCTCCCACCTAGGCCTCCCAAAGTTCTGGAATTACAGGCATGAGTGAGCCACTATGCCCAGCTGAGTGCTTTTTTTTTTTTTTAGGATAAGGATATCCTAAATGTTACATGGGATATACTAATACTTTAAAAAATATTCCTCGTTCACCTGAAATTTAAATTTAACTGGGTGTCCTATATTTTTATTTCCTACATCTGTCCACCTTTTCAACAGGACAACACCTTTGCCTTCATATTCCAACCAGAACTTTCAAAACCTAAGAGCAATTTACCTAAAAATCTTTTGCCTCCCATGAAAACCCAAGTTCTCACATTGCCAAGCAGAAGCTGAATTTCACTGAAGCAAGATGTAGGTTAGACCCCTCCTCCAGACTCTCAGCAATCTTTCTGAGCAGTTTGTTTTGTTCAAGAATATGACTTCCTGTATGGAGAATGTCGTGGAACAGACTGGTTTCCGATGTCTCAATATCCGTGGAAAAAGGTGGGAGAGCACATGAGTTTTCAACCTTCCCAACTTGAGAATTCCACAGTCCTATGCAGGCTTTTCAGGGTCTGCCATCCCCATCCCATTTTCTCTCCTACTCTAAGCAGTTGAAGTCCAGCCTTGCCTCCCAGCTTGAGAATCCCTTTGTAGGCACTGGCACACCTAACCCATTGAGAGCTGGGAGGGAGTGCACTTTTAGAGCACTTACCAGTGACAAGAGCTTCCCTTTATTCTCATCTCCCTGCTATTTGACAAACAAAAGAGTTGTTTAATCACAGAAAGCAGACTGAAGTGGAGTTTTTTTTTTTTATCTTGAACCATTCACTATCGGGATCAAATTTGGGTTGCCTTTGAAGAAATGAAAAAGAGAGTGGCTTCCTTTCCTTCTTCTTTCCTGTTCCATCAGCTTTGGAAAAAAAAAAAGCCAGCAATTATTTGAAGAGAAAATGCTTACAGACATAAAAAGTTCCCTATTGGTTAAAGATGCATAATCAAACCTTTGGGCTAATACGATCTAAGAAGCTGTTCAATATGTTTTATTTCCTTTTTTGTTCTACTATGTTTCTGCAAACCCTCTGATGCAAGGCTTCACATTTTTTCGTCATCTGTATTACTGGAACTGCCTAGAATGGGGGGTTCAACAGCTACATTAACCTAAAGGTTTCCTGGAAGTGTAGGCTAGTATACAGGGAGAAAGAAATACAGAGGCAGAACCTTTGCATATGTTATCTCATGTAATCCTGGCAACAATACTAACAGATAAATATTGTTCTCAGCACTTTATAGATAAGGAGACTGAGGCTCATGAAAGTTCAGGCTAGATGAGGTAATATGAAGATTTGGAGAAGTCTTGGTCTTCGGGTAGGAGTTAGAACAAGGAGGCTGATTCTGCTAATTTGACATCCACTGAAATACTTCGTTGACTCACCCTAGTTGCACTCTTTGCCTTCAGAATTACTCATCCTTACTCTAACAATATTTAACCCCAAGCTGCTATTGTAATGTGGGTATTTTTTTCCTCTTCTCTTCACACAAGATGATGTAGAACAAATGAAAGTCTTCCCACCTTCCTGACAGCTCAGAAAGAAAGAATAAGCGAAGTAGGGTAACAGGCTCACTGAAAAATAAGATATCAAGTTCTCAAAAAAAAAAAAAAAAAAGCAAAAGGAGTGAATAACATGCTGATGCTGGCTAATGATGGGGTTCACTGACCACTTTGGAAAGGTCCCAGGATTCTAGCACGTAGACTGCACCTGCTCACTAACTAAGTGATTAAAAACATTCAGATAAAGCCACCAGGACGGGTTTCAGAAACCTGCCCGGTACAGTCAATTTCCTACTGCAATTCTTTTCCACCATACTATGGTGTAATGATCAGCTATGTGAATCCACTCTTTTATTCAAATATTCATGTAATCACTCAGTAATATTTATTGAGACCCCACCATGTACCTGAACCTGTTTAGTGTATTGAGATTATAGCTAAGATGTTATCTGCCCACACGGAGTGTTTACTAGTAGATGGGGGAGAGCAGATAGCTTTGAGTGATGAATTACGTTATGTATTATATAATTATAACATGTGACAATTGTTTCAAAGAAGCTCTGGGTGTGTGTAATGGGGGGGTTGATGCCACAGGGGAAGTCAAGCTAGTCTTTTTCTAAGGGGGCGGATTTGGAATTGAGATCTTAAGGATGAATAAGAATTATCTGGGTGAGAGGTGGGTGGCAGTGGGGATGAGAATGAGTGTCCCAGGCAGAGACAACTGCTGTGGAAAGATTCGAAGGGGAAGAAAACAAAAGCATGGTGAGCTCTTCTTCTATCACTGCACCTTCTACCCCAGTGTCTGTATTTTGTTGCCTGCACAGAATGAGCCTAACCAATGGAGACTCCCAGGGATTCTTATCTATTTGGGGATCTAAAGTCCCTTGGAAAGTCTGATGAAAACGCAATAGTTTTATCCCATGATAATGCACATAGATTTATAAGCACAACCTTTTCAGGGAGTTTATTGACCCCATAGACCTCTGGCTTCAAAACGCAATACAAATGCATTAGTAGGACATTCAAGCCCCTTGTATTTCACCAGACTCTTTTCTGGCTGCATCCCCATTTCCAACGCCCAGTAACTGAGCTACTTCTGGGAAGAGGCTCTGTTCTCTCTGCCTCTTGTGTTAGCCACCTACTCTCTCTCCTCTGCCTGGGACCCCCTCTACTTCCACCCACTCTTCTGGGGCTCATACTTATCTTTAAAGGCTCAGCTCAGCTGTTGCTTCCTCTAAGAATTATTTCCCAACTCCCTCAGGCTGGACCAAGGACTCCCTCCTCCAAACACACACAAAGGCTTCCCCTACTAAAGTGATCCCTCTGAATTCTGGGTTTCACCTGTTTTATGGCTTGTCCCACTCCTACTGGACTGTGAGCTCCTTGAGGGCAGGGACTGTGGTTAAAGCTAGACCCTCAGTGCCTGCTATAACACTGTGCTCTAGGAGATGCTCAGTAAGTATTTCCTGAACAAACAAATGGAGTGTGCTAATTCTTATCCCCAAACATTCACTTCCTAGCCCCGAAGCACGGATTCCTGTGTAAGGCAAACCCCCATGCAATGTGAGAACTGAGACTCCAGCTGACTCCGCAGCAAGGGTCTCTAGTTCCCAATGATAGTTATTCTTAGGCTTCTATTCCCATCTCTCTGAGCAACAGGAGCTACTGTGAAGTTATTCACATCAACTAAAGCCCACGCTATAGCAACAGGCCCTTTGCCTCTTGTAGGAAACTTTGTAGCTTTACTCCTGTTACTGGATCACTCTCCTTACTCCAGCACCCAGTGGGCATCTTAAACATTACGTCTAAGGACATTATTACTTCTTACTGACATCTACCACACACTTCATCCAGATCCAACCAGTCCTGGGGTAGTCTTTTTTAAAAAACTTTGCTCCTCAAAGTGTGGTTTGGGCACCAGCATGCCCTGGGAGCTGTTTAGAAATATGGAATCTCTGGCCCCACTTCCGACCTGTTGAATCAGAATTTGCAATTTGAGAGGATTCCCAGGGCTGGGCACAGTGGCTCACACCTGTAATCCCAGCACTTTGGGAGGCTGAAGTGGGCTCATCATGAGGTCAGGAGATCGAGACCATCTTGGCCAACATGGTGAAACCCCGTCTTTACTAAAAATACAAAAGTTAGCTGGGCATGGTGGTGCATGCCTGTAGTCCCAGCTACTCAGGAGGCTGAGGCAGGAGAATCACTTGAACCAGGGAGTTGGAGGTTGCAGTAAGCTGAAATCATGCCACTGCACTGCAGCATGGCGACACAGCAAGATTGTCAAAAAAAAAAAAAAAAAGATTCCCAGATGATTCTTGAAAAGCACTAGAACACACTGTTTCTCAAATTTGGTGCACCTTGGAATCACCTGGGGAGCTTAGAAAAAGAGGGGGACAGGAACGGTCTCAGATTAATTGAATCAGATTCTTTGGGTGTGGAGCTCATGCATCAGTAACTTTAAAACTGTCTAGGTGATCTAATGTGCCACCAGGGTCCAGCAGCATTGGGATGAGATGATCTATCAACATCAGCAGCATCAGCACCATTTTCATATCAATTCCTATGAGATAGGTACTATTATTGCCCCATTTGACAGATGTGTAAACTGAGGCTCAAAGAGGGGTTATCTCTTACCATAAGTGACAAAGTTGATAATTGGAAGAGCCAGGAATTTGCACCCAGGTTTGCAGCCTCTATCCCAAATCCACACTCTTCACAAGTAAGTTTTTCTACCTCTTGCTGTAGTAAGGCTCGAGCTTGTATCATGGGTAGGCATCTTATGCCTCCAAATTTTGCTTTTCAGTTATTTAGAAGTAAGCCTTTCTTTTGTAGAAGTAGCCCAGAGTTCTGAAGTCACGACATTCCCGTCAATTTTCATTGCTTTCTAACTTCTCCCAAGATGAAGGTGCTTTCCCTCAAGCACTTGAACAAAAGTGTTCTAATTTTATTCCTATCCATTTCTGGACTTACTTCTTCCACACTATTCTGCTCACCCAGTCTCTTAGGTTGACAGTTGTAGAGACATGAACATTTTTGTGCTTGGCCCAGTATTGGAAAAATTGCAGAAAAGCAGACTCCCTTGCCCTGGGATACCCAGCGCCCATCACTCACCTTGATCATGGCTCTCTGGCTTCTCCCCTACGTCTGTTATTATCCACTGGGATTGACAGAAAGTCCAGGAGTCCAGTTCCAACTCTACCACCTCCTCGATGCTGTGTGACCTCAAACCCATTCCAGGCTTCAATTTCTTGACAGTTAAAAAGAGGGCTACATTCCTCAAAATGTTAAATATAGAATTACCACATGATCCAGCAATCTCACTCCTAAAAGAATTCAAAGCAGGGACTCAAACAGGTATTTGTACACCAGTGTTCGTAATAGCATTATTTACAGTAGCCAAAAGGTGGAAGCAACTCAAGTGTTCAACTAATATATAGATAGGCAGATATGGTATATCTATATAATGAAATATTATTTAGATACAGAAAGGAATGAAGTGCTAAGACATACTATGGTGTGGATGAATCTCAAAAACATTAATTTGGGTGAAGTAAGCAAGATACGAAAGGACAAATATTGTATGATTCCACTTTTTTTTTTTTTTTTTTTTTTTTGAGATGGAGTCTCGCTCTGTCACCAGGCTGGAGTGCAGTGGCGTGATCTCAGCTCACAGCAACCTCCGCCTCCTGGGTCCAGGTTCAAGCAATTCTCCTGCTCAACCTCCTGAATAGCTGGGATTACAGGCACGTGCCACCACACCCATCTAATTTTTGTATTTTTAGCAGAGACAGGGTTTCACCATGTTGGCCAGGATGGTCTTGATTTTCTTGACCTAGCGATTGACCCGCCTCAGCCTCCCAAAGTGCTGGGATTACAGGCATGAGCCACCATGCCTGGCCATAATTCCACTTATATGAAGCACCTAGAATTAAATAAAAAATTATAGAAAGAGAACGTAGAATACAGGTTACCAAGATCTGGGGCGGGGGGTGGTTGGACAAAAGGGGAGTTATTATTTAACGAGAGCTTGTTTTGGATAATGAAAAAGTTCTGGAAATGGAACTGGTGATGATTGCACAATGTTGTGAACATATTTAATGCCCTTGAGTTATACACTAAAATGGTAAATTTTATGTCACATATAGTTTACCGTAACAAAAAATGCAAGTATGAAGATTGAATAGGTGAATCTATAACACTAGTGATCCTGTAAGGTTAACTTCAACTTTCTAGGCTAGGTAAGAAACCACTGATGTTGCTATTTATTTTTATTAGTTAATTATTTTTGAGACATGGCCTCGCTCTGTCACCCAGGCTGGAGTGCAGTGGCATAAACACAGCTCACTGCAGCCTCCACCTCCTGGGCTCAAGCAATCCTCCTGCCTCAGCCTCCTACGCATCTGAGGCCACAGGCACGTGCCACCATGCTGAACTAAATTTTTTTATTTTTTGTAGAGATGAGGTTTCATTTTGTTGCCCAGACTGGTCTCGAATTCCTGGGCTCAAGCAATCCTCCAGCCCCAGCCTCCCAAATTACAGGGATTACAGGCATGAGTCAATGTGCCTAGCTTTATTTCAAATATACTTACTTAGTCCTCACTCAGCCTCCTTCTGGGACTGGCTGTATCACATCCAAGGTAGTGTTCCAAATGCTTACCTCTGTTCCAATGTGGGCCTTTCTTGCCAATCTGTAGCAACAGGAGAAAAAAAACAGTATGGGCAATGCTGGGAGTTTGTCAGCAAATGAGATTTAGTCCATTTAGGAGAAAAGTCTGTAATTCTGAGATAATGTCTTCCACTTTCCTACATTTTGGGTTCAAAATGTATTTCCTTTTGTGAAATGATCATGATAATTTATGATAGTTGATTCTTTTTAAAAAATTGTCTACACTTGACAGAAAAAGTGACAGCCTCTATTTATTTCATTTATTTACATTTAAAAAGTTATGCCTGTTTGTGAAAACCCACTATTCAGGAATGTTCGTTCTAAATTGGAAGGAATCAATATCCCGAGAAGGATGGATGGACTGAGGGACAGAAAGCCCAATGGCACTTTGAGCAATGGCCAAGGAGGAAGAGCTCATTAATGTTCTCCAAGTTCATGAGGCTCCCCCTAAATCACACCTGACTTCCTGCTCCCCACCCACCTTCTTCATCATTCTCCTTCCCTGGTTTGCCTTTACACACTTAATCTACTTGGACTCCCTGCCTTCCACTTGCTGGTTTTGACTTCTGAGCTCATTTTGAGTCTACTTTCTGAATTACTGCCTCCCTTCTCCTTTTTACCTCACCTTATTGTCCCGAAAAAAAAAAAAAAAATTGAGTGCCCGCCTCTTTCTGGAAGACATCCCAGGTAACCCACCTAGTCCAGAGCTGCTTTCCTCTGAGCTCTCTCAGAGTCTATTTTGATGACCATTGTGGGAATTCCATGGTTAGAGTTGCCATGGGCTTTGCGCTTCCTTTATTCACTGAGTTGCTGATTGAAAGCACCTACTATGTGCAGAGTACTGCACTGGGGGAGTGGTGATGCACAGGGGTGAGCAAGGCAGACTGTTTTCCTCCTTTATGGAGTTACATTTTAGTAGACGGAGACACAACAAACACATACCAAACAAGATGATTGCAGGTGTGGATAAGAGCTACAGGGATAAACCAAGCTGATGGAAGAGGGAAGCAGAAGGACCACTTATAGTGGGGTGATCAGAGGAAGTATCATTTGAACTAAGATCTCAACAAAGAGGAGTTCATATTTTAAAAAAGCTGGAGGTAGAGTGTTTCAGGCAAATGCAAGAGCAAACACAAAGCCTTAGAAGTAGTAACAAGCTCAGCAATTTTGAGGAACACTTAAGAAGCGAAAATCCAAGTGTCATGTCACTGCTCTTATTAAAGTTCCTCCAAAGCACGTTACCCTGAAGATAAAATTTCAATCACATCAGGCTTCTCACGATCTGGTTCCCACCCTTCTCTCCAAGAACACGTGTGACCACTCAACCATGAAATTCTGTACTCAATGTTTTTTGAGCTTAAACTTGAATTAGAGCCACCTGGAAAGCTTGTCAAACTACAGATTGCTGGGTTCCACCTTTTGTAGTTTCCTTTGCTGCACAGAAGCTCTTAAGTCAGTAAGGCTATGGTAGTGCCTGGGAATTTGCATTTTTATCAAGTTCCCAGGAGATGCTGATGCTGTTAGCCCTGACTCCACTCCAAGAAATACAGCTTTACTGTAAGCAAAGTGAGTTCTGTCTTACCTCTGGGTCTTTGTACATGGAGAGCTCTCTCCCTGAGGTGCCTCCACTCTTTCCCTGCCTCCTTGACCTGGATCACTCATACTTTGGGTATTAATCTTCCCTGATTGCACTAACACAGAGAAGGATTCTTTTTTCATGCACGTCCTCAGCCCTCTAAGTTCAGCCCTTAATATCACAGATTACTCTACCCACACCCTGGATTGGAGGCAGAGATCTTTTCCTACTGCTTTGTTGAAACCTCAACACGTGGTACAATGCCTGGCACTTAGTCTGTGCCCAATACATTTTGTCAATGTGATATGATAATTAGAAAGGTCTCTTGACTTGAGTTACTTTTTTTAGCAGTCAGCCACAATCTCTCCGTGGTTTGGGGCCAGAGCCATGTTAAGTGGTCCACTTAATATTAACTCTGGTATCATTAACTCATGTGGAAACCCACCTATCTATCTTTCTAGGTCAACGCCATGTTCCTTTCTTATTTATAAGTTTCTGCAACCAGGGAGTCTAGCCATTGTTTCTGAATTTCCCAATGTCCTCATCTCCCAGGAGACCCCATCCAGCCCCAGAATCACCTGGTCTTGCTGCCCTCTGGTTACTGTCACATTCTTCATGTTTCTCAGACGTAGGTGTTGTTTTTTTTTTAATTATACTTTAAGTTCTGAGATACATGTGCAGAACGTGCAGGTTTGTTACATAGGTATACACGTGCCATGGTGGTTTGCTGTACCCATCAATCTGTCATCTACATTAGGCATTTCTCCTAATGCTAGCCCTCCCTTAGCCCCCCATCCCCCAACAGGCCCCAGTGTTTGATATTCCCCTCCCTGTGTCCATGTGTTCTCATTGTTCAACTCCCACTTGTGAGTGAGAACATGCAGTGTTTGATTTTCTGTTCTTGTGTCCATTTGCTGAGAATGATGGTTTCCACCTTCATCCATGTCCCTGCAAAAGATGTGAACTTATCCATTTTTATGGCTGCATAGTACTCCATGGTGAATATGTGCCACATTTTCTTTACCCAGTCTATCATTGATGGGCATTTGGGTTGGTTCCAAGTCTTCACTATTGTGAATAGTTCTGCAATAAACATGCGTGTGTATATGTCTTTATAATAGAATAATTTATAATCTTTTGGGTATATACCCAGTAATGGGATTGCTGGGTCAAGTGGTATTTCTGATTCTAGATCTCTGAGGAATTGCCACACTGTTTTCCACAATGGTTGAACTAATTTGCATTTCCACTTACAATGTAAAAGTGTTCCCATTTCTTCAAATCCTCTTCAGCATTTGTTGTTTCCTGACTTTTTTAATGATCGCCATTCTGATTGGAGTAGATGGTATCTCATTGTGGTTTTGATTTGCATTTCTCTAATGACCAGTGGTGATGAGCTTTTTTTCATATGTTGACCACATAAATGTCTTTTTTTGAGAAGTATCTGTTCATATCCTTTGCCCACTTTTTAATGGGTTGTTTGTTTTTTCTTCTTGTAAATTTGTTTAAGTTCCTCATAGATTCTGGATATTAGTCCTTTGTCAGATGGCTATATTGCAAACATTTTCTCCCATTCTGTGGGTTGCCTGTTCACTCTGATGATAGTTTCTTTTGCTGTGCAGAAGCTCTTTAGTTTAATTAGATCCCAGTTGTCAATGTTGGCTTTTGTTGATAATGCTTTTAGTGTTTTAGTCTTTGCCCATGCCTATGTCCTGAATGGTTTTGCCTAGGTTTTCTTCTAGGGTTTTTATGGTTTTAGGTCTTATGTTTAAGTCTTTAATCCATCTGGAGTTAATTTTTGTATGAAGTGTAAGGAAGGGGTCCAGTTTCAGTTTTCTGCATATGGCTAGCCAGTTTTCCCAACACCATTTATTAAATAGCGAAACCTTTCCCCATTGCTTGTTTTTGTCTGGTTTGTCAAAGATCAGATGGTTGTAGATGTGTGGCATTATTTCTGAGACCCCTATTCTGTTCCATTGGTCTATATATGTGTTTTGGTACCAGTACAATGCTGTTTTGGTTACAGTAGCCTTGTAGTAAAGTTTGAAGTCAGGAAGTATGATGCCTCCAGCTTTGTTCTTTTTGCTTAGGATTGTCCTGGCTATACAGGTTCTTTTTTGGTTCCATATGAAATTTAAAGTAGTTTGTTCTAATTCTGTGAAGAAAGTCAATGGTAGCTTGATGGCGATAGCATTGAATCTATAAATTACTTTGGGCATTATGGCCATTTTCACAATATTGATTCTTCCTATCCATGAGCATGGAATGTTTTTCCATTGGTTTGTGTCATGTCTTTTTCCTTGGGCAATATGGTTTGTAGTTCTCCTTCAAGAGGTCCTTCACATCCCTTGTAAGTTGTATTCCTAGGTATTCTATTCTCTTTGTAGCAATTGTGAATGGGTGTTCAATCATGATTTGGCTCTCTGTTTGTCTGTTATTGGTGTATAGGAATGTCTATGATTTTTGCACGTTGATTTTGTATCCTGAGACTTTGCTGAAGTTGCTTATCATCTTAAGGAGATTTTGGGCTGAGACAATGGGGGTCTTCTAAATGTACAATCATGTTGTCTGCAAATAGAGACAATTTGACTTCCTCTTTTCCTATTTGAACACCCTTTATTTCTTTTTCTTGCCTGATTGTCCAGGCCAGAACTTCCAATACTGTGTTGAATAGGAGTGGTAAGAGAGGGCATCCTTGTCTTGTGCCAGTTTTCATAGGGAATGCTTCTAGGTTTTGCCCATTCAGTATGATATTGGCTGTGGGTTTGTCATAAATAGCTCTCATTATTTTGAGATACATTCCATCAATACGTAGTTTTTTGAGAGTCTTTAGCGTAAAGGGCTGTTGAATTTTGTCGAAGGCCTTTTCTGTATCTATTGAGATAATCATGTGGTTTTTGTCATTGCCTCTGTTTATGTGATGGATTATATTTATTGATTTGTGTATGTTGAACCAGCCTTGCATCCCAGGGATGAAGCTGACTTGATCATAGTGGGTAAGCTTTTTGATGTGCTGCTGGATTCGATTTGCCAGAATTTTATTGAGGATGTTCATCAGGGATATTGACCTGAAATTTTCTTTTTTTGTGGTGTTTCTGCCAGGTTTTGGTATCAAGATAATGCTGGCCTCATAAAATGAGTTAGGGAGGAGTCCCTCTTTGTCTATTGTTTGGAATAGTTTCAGAAGGAGTGGTATCAGCTCCTCTTTGTAGCTCTGGTAGAATTCGGCTATGAATCAGTCTGGTCCTGGGCTTTTTTTGGTTGGTAGGCTATTAATTACTGCCTCAATTTCAGAACTTGTTATTGGTCTATTCAGGGATTCAAATTCTTCCTGGTTTAGTTCTGGGAGGGTGTATGTGTCCAGGAATGTATCCATTTCTTCTAGATTTTCTAGTTTATTTGTGTAGAGGTGTTTATCATATTCTCTGATGATAGTTTGTATTTCTGTGGGATCAGTGGTAGTATCCCCTTTATCATTTTTTATTGTGTCTATTTGATTCTTCTTTCTTTTCTTCTTTATTGGTCTGCCTAGTAGTCTATTTTGCTAATCTTTTCAAAACACCAGCTCCTAGATTCATTGATTTTTTTGAATGTTTTTTTGCATCTCTATCTCTTTCAGTTCTGCTCTGATCTTAGTTATTTCTTGTCTTCTGCTAGCTTTTGAATTTGTTTGCTCTTGCTTCTGTAGTTCTTTCAATTGTGATGTTAGGCTGTTAATTTTAGATCTTTCATGCTTTCTCCTGTGGGCATTTAGTGCTATAAATTTCCCTCCAAACACTGCTTTAGCTGTGTCTCAGAGATTCTGGTATGTTTTGTCAGAGGTAGGTTCTTAAGACACCAGAGATGCCTCCTAGTCAGCATGACAAAGGGCAAGCGGGGTGGTTAAGAGCTGGACACTCAGCCAGAGAGCTCGGTTCAGTCACACTGGATGCTGAATATAGAAATACTCCCATTTAACTTGAGAAATAGCTTCTCCTGTGATCTCATTCCAGTGCCCACCTTCTGCACTGACCTGGCCACTGCAGCCATTTCCCTGGAACCCCAGCTGTCCTATACCCAATATCCATCTAAAGGGCCAGAGCCCTGCCATCCATATAAGTTTTGTTTGTTTGTTTGTTTGGTTTGGTTTGGTTTATTGAGACAGAGTCTCATTCTGTGGCCCAGGCTGGAGTGCTATGGTGTGATCTTGGCTCACTGCAACTTCTGCCTCCTGGGTTCAAGCGATTCTTCTGCCTCAGCCTCTGAGTAGCTGGGATTACAGGTACACACCACTGTGCCCAGCTAATTTTTGTATTTTTAGTAGAGACAGGGTTTCACCATTTGGCCAGGCTGGCCTCAAACTCCTGACCTCAAGTGATCCACCCACCCCGCCTCCCAAAGTGCTGGGATTACAGGTGTGAGCCACCTCACCCAGCCCATATGAGTTGTTAAGCGCTTTGAATATTACTCTTGGGTAAGAGTCATGGGCTTTGGGCTCAGAAGGACCAAGATTTAAATTCCAGCTCTTTCATCCACCACCACTGCGTTAGACAAGACATTTTATCTTGCCGAATCTCAGCTTCATCATATACAAAGGATGGATTCCAATAACAGCTCCCTCATTGCGTTGGTATAAGAAGCGAGTGAGATGACGTCTGCACTTAGTTCCAATACAAGGCACATAGCAATCACTCAACAAATGCTAGTTTCTGCTGTTATTAAAATTATTGTTATGAATATTCTAGGGAAAGAAAAATACAAAGACGCTACAGAATGTCATTCCTAAGAGAGACCTTAGAGATCCTCAAGCCCAGGAGTTGCAATGGCCAAGAGGGGAAATGTATATACATGAAAAGGCTGGATGAAATGCAGTTAGGATTGGCGGGGTCTGTGGCAAAAGGAGAGCATTTTCCTTACCTGTGGTCATTCACATTCTCTATTCTTAAAGACACTGTAACCATCAAACAAAACACGTCTGTAAGCCAGGTTCATACTCTGGGCTGCTAGCTTGAGACCTCTGAAAGCCTAACCCTTTAATTTCACAGATGGCAAAACCGAGGCCCAGACTTAGGAGTGAGAGTTGCCTAAGTTCAATGAGGACCAGAATGCTGGCCCTTCAAGCCCTCAATGCATTGCCAAACCTCATCTAAAGTCCCCCTTGAAGGAGATCAGACTGGGAGTCATGACTCATTGCTGATATTCCTAAATAGTAGACCTAGGGAATTCTTCATAAAGTCTAATTGAAAGGGATTTTTAAAAATCAGCATTTATCACCTTTAAAGACAAAATTCTGTGGCATATTTATTATAATCACGAATACATCCTCCTCATCCCCTGCCATGGAAACATAAAAGAGAAATGCATTCTAGATGTCTAGATGTTCTGGCTGTCTGACCGCATACATGTCCCTTCACTTCTTACAGAGACTGCTTCAAAGGGTCACCGTGAGAATTAAATGCGAATGTGTACATAAAGTGCTCATACCAAAGAGGAAAGATTAAATGCTCCAGAAGTTATTCTGGGTTTTTGGGTTGTCAGGAGCTTACATAGAATCTGGCCTGCCTGTAAGGCAAACTAAGTTTTCAGGAGGAAAATGATGCATTAACAGATGTGGTCACATCACAACACTGACTATCGATTTGTTCAGTAATTATTTCTGTAACATCCAATCCGGGGGCAAGGCAAAAGGGAGGGTGCTGCTGCAAAGAGCTTTCCCCCAAAGCCCCTGGTTGTGAAGGATACTCGTTTTTCAGTTCTGCCTCCAAATCTTCTGTGTTCGGGAGCATGTGAACAGCCTTGATTTTCTCTTCCTTGTCCTTTTTTTTTCCTTCCAAACCAAAGGTCAGTTGCCTTTGTCTTCTGCTTCAAAGCATTCCAGGAGAGAATTCTGTACTCTTTTCAGTAGAAAAGAGTAACAGACAAGACAAAGCAAGCACATTCAAAAGTTGCAGCCTATCTTTAAAGGCAGAAGGCACTTGAGGCAATATACAATATGGACACACAACACACACACATACACACACACGCATGCACACACAAATAGGACAAGCCATGACAGATAAAGAGATGCTTTTAGATGCAAAACTGGATTCTTTCAGGCAAGTTTTTTTCCCACTTTCCTGTTTATAGGAACAGAGATTTGCACATCTATATTTAAATATACGCTAGCTTCATACAACAGGTGAGATGCTCATAGTGTGTGTATGTCAAATACATGTTGTTTGTAAGGAAAGGGACTAAGCTACACACCTCTACACAAAAAGGCTGTTGAGTCAAAGGCCAGAAGTCCCCTTTCTAGCCTTGGCAAAGGAAGTCTCACCGATATTAGGCTATTACTCATAGATAGGTAACACGATGCACACAAATGTTAATGGCTTGAATACTACTTTAGGGTTTCCATAGCATCTTTCTCTCACTGGTGCTCTTATATACTACTTACGCTTTTTAAAAATGGAATGATTCTGAATGAGGACTATTTTTAAGTGAAAGGATAAACCATTAAAAATGTTTAAAATTACCTGTGGAGAGGGAGGGAATAGGGTGGGCAGGACCGGGTGTGTAGACTTGTTCAAATATACCTTCTTGATGGTTTTGACTTCAGAGCCGTGTAAATATTTTACATTTAAAGAAATAAAGTTATATCGAAAAAGAAATCCTTAAAAATCAAAAGTAAACAGATAAACCTCAATACAATCCCATTCCAGTTGACTTTAAAACAGTCTTTTGAATGTATATCCAAATGAGAGGTGAAGAAAAATCTTTAACTGATTTTAGTAATCATATTATGGAGGTAGGATTAGTATAGTCATCCTAAAATGTGTGTGTGTGTGTGTGTGCGCGCGCGCGCGCACGCGTGCACGCACACATGTGCATGCTGTGGGATAAAGAAATGAGTAATTATGTTGGTGTCACTAAATGTAGATTGTGGGCATATCAGAAAAAGAGACAGAGAAGTACAATTTATGAGGTTAAAAAACATCTGTAGCCCTTATTTTAACTAGAAATACAAGTTAAAACTCATGTTATATTTTTGGTCTTAAATTAAAATTTCCTAGGTCTGTACGCTAAAAAAAATCCTGGAAACAATGACCAACTAATCCAATAATGATGAAAAACTCTGACACCTGTTAAAAAGAACCATTGCATTTTGGAGAAATGGCTGATTCCTGGTCTGGGTCAGGAAATTTATAAGTTAAGCTTGGAACACCTTGACATATCAGAAAGTGAGAAAGCCACTGAAAGCCTTCTAGGTCATATCAAAGGTCTCAGGAACCAATTGAATAGGCTCTCCTGGCTAAAGGTGGAACAATTAAAGCATCAATAAGAATAATAATGACAGTTTATTGAAGCACATAAAATTTATTTAAATCTCAGTCCATCATGAGGATTAAAAATGACAATAACAAATCAACCAGTAGTACCTTATAAGGATACTAGTAGTTCAACCTATTATTTTATAAACTAAGAAATAAAAGGGAAAGAATCAAATATCTATTCTGCCATTTCTATACTAATGGTGCTCTGAGTTAACCAAATAGTTGATGAGAGATATTTCTTTATAGAAGTCTTCCAGCTAATACATGAAAAAATAAATGATGGATTAGAATATCACTATTTTGCAACCACTAGTAAATTAGTAAATTAGGCAATGGTCTTCAGCATCAGCTAGCATCACAGGAAAAGAGAAAACCATACATTATTAACCTCCCGGTGGATTTTCTTTTGAACCTAAACTGATTAAGCCTCTAACTTACCACCACTTAACAAAAAATAGAGGATGCAGAGAAACATATTATCAGTGCCACAGACTTGCAAAATCAGCAAAATACAGATTATGGAAAACTCTACTAGGCAAATAATCAAGTTTCTTATGAAAAATAAAGAAGACAGAGGTAGAATGCTTGTGTGCATGTTGGCAGTGGCGGAGAACCTAGGAATTAAAAGATATTTAAGGAGATATGCCACTCAACCATGAGGAATGGGCCTTATTTGAATTCCAATTTACACAAACAAGCCAACAAACAAGAAACAAATACTTAAGACAATTGAAAAAGGGGGACATTGACTGGATACTTGATGATATTCAGAAATTATTGTTAATTTTGTTTTGTGTGATGATATTGCGGTTATGCTTTAAAAAAAGAGTTCTTACATTTTAGAGATGCATCTTGTTGTATTTACAACTGGGAATAATGCAGTGTCTTAGATTTGCTTCAAAATAATTTAGTAGTGTGGAGAATGGGTCAGGGTACCAGTGAAACAAAATTGACTGTGTAATGATCATTGTTGAAATTAGACAATGGGGACATCAGGACTCGTTATGTTAGTCTCTTTATTTTTGTGTATGTTTTAAATTTTCTATAATAAAAAGTTTAAAAAACTGTTTACTTCATTACGTAACAAATTTACCTACAGAGGACATTTCAGAAATGAAAAACCAGTATCACATGCCAATGATGGGAAATAACTATAAAAATAAATTCAGTGAAAGCAAATCAAGGTTATTAAATTGTAGTTGTCCAAACCTCTGAATCTGAAGTCACTTTCTTGTTGAAAAGCAAGAGCTAAGACAGGTTCAAGACATTTTAAGAAAATCAAGGCATGCAGATTGACTTCTGGAAGTAACCCAATGGCTAGAAAGAGAACTGGAAAAAAACTTTCTCACATGTGTTCCATTGTTATTTAGTGTGCTTGATCTGCCTGGATATCACCTAAAACCTACTCGGGGCAGGCGGATACCACTAGGGTTCCAAGGCTCCTCACTTTGAGAAAAAAATGATATAAAATAATTGGCTTTTAAAACTGGGTGTAATAATGGTGATTCTCTCATTTTGCATTTGAAAGAGGAATGAGACTCACTTAAAAGGAAAATGAGACTCAGTAAAATTTCATTGCATTCAGCACATATTTTCATCACTAACTCCAAAATTCTGCCTCCATTTTTTTCATCACTGTGTTCTCTGGGCTTCAGCTTCTCCCTTGAGTACACCCAACTCTTTTCCAGTGTGTGGTCTTTGTGCATATTGACCTCGTTTCCTGAAATGCTATCTCCCTTCTTCACTTGGCAAATGCCTCTTACACTTAGTTGAAACTTAAATGCAACTGTCTTGGAGAGACTTTACTTCTTTACACTCAGCACATTCCCTTTACACTAATAAATTCTCCAGTGATCCAGTTTTATATCACTATCTCCTTTGAGGCAGAGTTTTTTAAATGATGTTTATTTAACATAATTACCACCACCCCCAACCGGACTGAAGCCTTCAGGAGAGCAGGACCTATTTTAGTCCCTGTCCAATTGCTATGCCCAATACATACTCGCACATTGAATGAATGTTACTTTGGGATATAAAAATTATATTAGAGGCAGTACATAAAAATGATTAAGGGCTCTGCAGGTCGAACTGACTGAATCTATATGTTGGCTCCACCTTTTTCTAGCTGTGTGTCCTTGGGTAAGTTACGTAAATTCTCTGTGTTTCAGCTTATAAAATATGGTTAATAGCAGGACCTAATCCATAGGTGAACCATTTGGTGAACATTCAATGAGATACTATTTGTAACAGTACTTAGAAAAATGCCTATAAACATATATTGTTAAAATTGCATATTATTACTGTTACATATACTATAATGCTATGCATAATATATAGAGTATACATAAAATATACTGCTTTTCTCTCATCAATTCACAGTTAAGAATACATACAATGCCAGTAAGTACAGTGTGAATACTATAATGTCATATGTGAATATTTGCCTGGTACTACCCTAATATGAGAAACCTGGTATTTTATAGGTAGTTGGCAGGACAGAACATGAATCTCCAAGACTACCATATTGCACAGTGTGAATACTGTATTGTAATATGTGAGTATAAAATCAGGCCTTATCACCTGTGGGCCTGGATAACTTGAACATTAGTATAGTTGTGTACCACTTATAGAATCTACTCTTTACACCAGCATTTACTGAACTTCTCCTATGTGCCAATTCTATATTAGGCATTAGTGACCCAAATAAGAAATAGACATAGTCTGTTCTTTCAAGGATCTCCTGGCCAATACTATGACAAGTAACTCTAAATAAATTATGAAGTATACCCTTGGCTCAAAGGAGGCCCAAGAGAGGAAGATGTTATTATGGGTATGGAAAGCTAGCAATGCATAAGATAAGACTTCTGAGATAATGAGATTATGAAATATCAAAGAACGAATAGGACATTTTCAAAAGGACAGAGACATCAGAGGGGTTTGTTTCCCATGATTTGGAGTTATGGAGTAGAATGGGGTATATAGAGATACGATGAGCAATTCAAAATGACTGGAGGGCGAAGTTCAAGGACAGATAGAAGGCAGGCCCAGATCATGAGCGCCATAGTGCAGAGGGGTTAGCACTTACCCTACTAATTTTGGGGAGTCAGTGTGGGGTTTTTAACAGAAGGAAGTTATGGGTAGGCCCCCAATTTGAAGGAAAAAATGCCCTAGAGAGAGTAAGCACAAAGGATGGGTTAGCAGAAGTTGAATTCTTGCAGCAGGAAGGCAGAGTGGCCCCTTTAGTCCAGTCTTGATTTTGAGCAGCCCCATCTTTCTGCTCCCACTAGATTCTTCAGTTTGATTTTCTTCAACAAAATCAATATGGTAGCCTTGGAGATTCATGTCCTGTCCTGCCAACTACCTATAAAATACCAGGTTTCTCATATTAGGGTAGTACCAGGCAAGTATTCTTTGCTACTCTATAGGAAGAAGGTGGAGTGTCTGAAAGTAGCATCCTCGGTAGCATAGATAGATATGCAGACTAATGGGCAGCTCTAGACATGGACACAATATAAAGAGAGGATGGATACACTCTCCTAATGTTATACTTTTCTTATCCTGTTGCTGGAGGTCAATAGAGCCTAGAATTTAGATTAAGACATATCTGGATTTGAAAGCAGCCTCCTCTACTTGCTAGCTATGCAACTCTGGCCAAGTAATTCTACCACTCGGAGACTCAGTTTCCAAATCTGCAAAATTTAGATGATGACGGTTTCTTTATCTTAGAGCTGTTGTGAGAATTGAGTGAGATAATGTTTATCAAGGATTTAAGCACATGTTGTGTCTAGAACATAGTAACACATACCTGATAAGTGTAGCAATTATTATTGTTTGAGACAGCAATGAATCCATCTGTCTTGTGGAATCTTGGGATCTATGCAGTCGGAAGGAGGCTTGCTGGTTTATCCATGTTAGTCCAGAGTATTTGAAGTAGTGCATAGGTATGTCCCAGAAGAAAAATGGACAATAAACAACAGAGGTCGGATTCAGGTTAGACACAAGGTAGAACTTTCAAGAAGTGAGGATTAAAGGAAGAAGTCAAATTTAGAACGAAGAAGTCAAGGAGTGAAGATTAATAAACCTTGAGTAGTGCAATCCTGTTTTTCTCCCCAGACATCTATTATATATGAAGAAATAAAGAATCTTGTAATTTGAATGGTTTAGCATGATCTTGTTTAAAGACATAAAGACAGATGAATTGATCTCATTATCATATTTCCCATCCTCTCAGTAATTATTTGAATCTTTCACTGTTCCCTGGACTTTTAGAAATGGGTACAGACTGTCAAGTTCCCTGATGTATCTGGTGCTGGTAGATAATGGTTGGCTCCGTTGTGATCAGAGAAATTGTGGACACAGAAAGATTAAGAGATTTACCCAAGGTAACAAGGTAATGTTAGTGAGGTGGGATTTGAACTGCCTCGGGAGAAGGGGTAGCTATTTCTCAGAGCTGGAGGTGCTGTATCTTTGGATCACTAGGGAGAAAGACGCATAAGAATCTCTTTAACTCCTGCTCTAGAATGCCTGGGTTTGCAAATCCTACAATCATTTCTCCTTGCTGCCCCCTTTTTCAAATGGAAAAACAATAGGTAATTAGGTAAAGAAACACCCTCTAGACATGGATGGCAAATTGATTTTATCTGGAAGGCCAAGGCCAACTTACTAGTAGTGGCTATCTAGAAACTGTGTGTTGAGAAGGATTCTGAGGGTCAGTCTGAGAAAGAGTATTGTGATGGATCAGTGATATCTACATTATATTCTAATGAATATAAGCTTATGGCACAATTATTCCTTACCCTCTGGTATAGCACAGAGGGTAAGGAATAATTGTGCCATAAGCTTATATTCATTAACCAGCATATTAATAGGTCCTTGTTTATGGAGTGGGCTGGCTTGCATCTGGGAAAAGAGAAAGCAAAACCGTGAGGGAATAAGACTCACAATGGTTCTATTTTAATACAGTGATGGAGAAACTGGAGTTCACGTTATACTGGAGAAGCCAGACCTCAAGTATAAGTCACTGTGATAAGATGGAAAGGGGACAAGTGTTAGTCAGTGGGGATCCAGAAGGTGAATCAGGCTGTGAACTGCTTCAGGGAAGGGACTCTGTCTGGTTTATCCTTGAGTCCTTCATGCCCAGGACTGTGCCTGAGCAATCTTGGGATTGGGCATCAATTAGTGATCATTGAACTGAACATGGCCTGACTTAATATACTAACAGGTGATTATTCCAAGATCATCAGCCAGAAGAGCTACCATTGAATAGTCACTTGCTATAAACCGGACAATGTGCTAAGTCCTTTGCAGGTAACATTTCATTTAATCTTCTCAACCACCGTGTGGCATCTCCATTTTTGCAAATGGGGAAACAAAGGCAGAGGTTAGTTATTAGCCCAAGGTCATCCAGCTAAAATAATGGCAGAACTGGGCTTCATATCCCAGTTCTCTCTAAATCCACAGACTGTGCTTTTAACCACCGGAGTAATTGATCTTTTTTAGTAAACTGTGTTTCAGACACTGTTCTATAACTTGTACGCTTGTTAATTCCTTCAATTCTCACAGCTATTTCATCTAAACATATTATTTATAATCTTTACATAATCTTCATAGTATTGATAAAGAAACTGTGGCATAGGCAAATGAAGTCACTCCTCCATCATTGCACAGCTAGGAAATGGCAGAGCTGGAATTTGAACCAGGCATTCTGGATTCCAAGTCCTGAACTTATTACTGCAGATTCCCAGTTTAGGAGCCTCAACCCCAAGTGCTTCTAAATATATGGCTCATTGTTACCTGATTTATTTTCAGACACACCCCCATCCTGGTATACATAGAATGCCACTCCATCCTCTACTCTACCAAGCAAAAACAGAAAATGTATTTTTCACAGATTTCCTTTGCTTTCTACAGAATCACCTTGGGGAAGTCCCTTGGTCATCCTCAACTTCTTCATCTTTATTTTTATTTATTTATATTTTTAGGGTAAGTTTCCAATTTATTGGGTCAGAGATGTGTGATCCCACAGGCAAAGGCAAATACAGCAATCCTTGGCATGGGGCCTCTCCTGGCATTCATTTCCAACTTCTTCATCTTTAAAACAGAGTAAGATTGAATAGCAGGTCTATGTTTTTTAACTTTTGTTTTAAGTTCAGGGGTATAAGTGCAGGTTTCTTACGTAGGTAAACTTGTGCCATCGAGTTTGTTGAACAGATTATTTCACCACCCAGGTATTTATTAAGTGTAGTACCCAATAGTCATTTCTCCTGATCCTCTCCTTCCTCCCAACCTTTACCCTCCAAAAGGCCCCAGTGTGTGTTGTTCCCATCTATGTGTCCATGTGTTCGCATCATTTAGCTCCCATTCATAAGTGAGAACGTGTGGTATTAGGTTTTCTGTTCCTGGGTCAGTTTGCTGAGGATAATGACCTCCAGCTCCACCTATGTCCCTGCAAAGACATGATACTCTTTTTTTATGGCTGCATAGTATTCCACGGTGTATATGCACCACAGTTTTTTTATCCAGTCTATCACTGATGGGCATTTAGGTTGATTCGCGTCCTTACTATTGTGAATGGTGCTGCAGTGAACATACACATGCATGTGTCTTTATAAAAGAATGAGCAGGTCTACTTTTAGTTCTTTGAGGAATCTATACTGTTTTCCATAGTTGTTGTACATTCCCACCAACGGTGTATACGTGTTCCCTTTTCACTGCATCTACACCGTCTATTGTTTCATGATGTTTTAACAATGGCCATTCTGGGGTAAGGTGCTATTTGGGTGACAGGTATATAAAAGCCCAGACTTCACCACTATGCAATTCATCCATGTAACCAAAAAACACTTGCACCCTCAAAGCTATTGAAATAAAATAAATAAATACAATAGAATAAGAGCGGCTTTCTCCCCCACCTCATCTGGCTGCTGTGGGATTTTAAAAAGGCAATGTCTTGCAAATGGGAGATTTATCAACATTCTAGGGGTTAAGAGCAGGCACACAGCTGGAAGATGTTGATAGATCTTGTGGGAGTAGAATCCCACCTACCTCTCTCCTGCAAGTGATTCAGTTCAAACCCTAAATGTCATGACTAAGGATAGTTTTAAATATGCCAGGCTACTTAAGAAAGAAGCCAGTTCTGGATTGCATTTACAATGATATCAACTGCTAGGTGGGAAATGGGGATCGGGACCAATCGGGGAATGGGAAATTTGATGCACGATAAGAGGGAGAGGGAGGAAGGGGCTAGCCTAATCTCCACTTTGCTTCACCTCCAACCTTCTCAGGCCTTCCTCCCACAACCCACTTAAGAAGCCAGCAAATGCTCCTCTCGCTGTTGACCAGAAGGGGTCAGTGCAGAGCGAGCAGTGCTCTCAGGCTCTCAAGCGGACGCAGGAACATCGAACACATAGGCTTCAAACGTAGAGATACTCTTTAGGACGGGTACTCATTTACTCCAAGGCCCTTTCTTCTCCCGCCCCATCTAATCCTCTCTGTCCTCCTCTTCCGCTTCACCTCCTAGTTATCTCCTGCTCCCCTTCAGAGAATTTCTGGAGTTGCTATTGTTTGTTCCCCCAACCCCCCGCCCTACACCGCCCTACCCCGCCCTAAGGTTCCCCATTGCTATCTGCATTAGCAAGGAGCAGGAGTTTATTCTCGCTGTGGCTGGGACCCAACGCCAGGTGTTTGGAGGACTTTAAGACTGAGTGAGGCCTCCTTCTAGGAATTTACAGCCTGGAAAGTTGGGGGTGGGGGGCGTTAGGTGGGAGATGGGGGAGTAGCATCTCTGCTAAGATTAAAAGGCTTCCAGGAAGACAAGGGCTGAGGGGTCCCGCCACGATCTCTTTTTTATAATGAAAACCCTGGGGGGAGACAAGAAGTCATTCTACCCAAATCCTGTGTCTGGGTTGCTTTGGGATTCTAAACCTCCACTTGCTTGGGATTACGATTGAACTGCGAGGCGGTAAGAAGATGGGGAGGAGAGACCGAAAAGTAACTATCCCCCTGCTGATCCTCGAGATTTTCCTCTCCAACCCTCCCACTAAGCGCTTTCTTTTTCAAAACGCACTCCTTTCCAGAGACGAGCGGCAATAGGAAAAGTGGCTGCGAGCGGATTCCGAAGAGTGGATGGGGGTGGGCGGGGTGGGGTGGGAGGGGGACTCTTTCCCTTGGACGGGGTTGGTGGCGGGGACGCTGGGCAGGCCGGCTGTGAGACACAAAAGAGATACCCTTGACAGCTCCGCATGCACAGATGCAACGCTGCGCCCCTCGGCGGGCTGGGGCCCGGCTCAGCAGATGGCGAGAAGCCGAATTGGTGACGGATTGCCGATCAAATGGCACTTTCTGGGTGGTGGAGACCTCGCTCACCCCCGGCGCAAAGAGGAACGCAGGGGGACCCTCTGTACCGGTCTACGCAGTCTCTCCCAAAAGTGAGGGTTGGGGGAGGCCGGCTGGGGCTGATAGGTTAAGTTTTTTACTTCCCCTGACCCCCCCACCCCAGAAGGCCAGCTACAAGATTTGTGAAGGGGCTGAGAAGAAAGGTGGCCTGGCCCCAAGGGCACCCAAGAGAGGGCTGGGCAAGGCCGGCAAGGACGGGAGAGGAGAGGGGTCTGGGAAGCAAGATCTCCTGCTTGGGGTGCCAGGATTGCTTCTCAGAGGGGTCAGCGCTGCAACTCGGTCGCCACGGGGCCCCGGTGATAGGCGCACGCCCCGCCCTCTCTCCTCCCAAGACCTGCGGGCTTTTGTTATGCAGATGGCGGCAGGAGGCTGAGCCTTAGGAGGAGGGGGGTGCTGGGGAGGAGGAGGAGAGACGGAGCGGGGGGAGGAAAGTGCAGCTCGCGCGACCAGCCTCCTCTTCCAACGTCACATTGTGCGAGAGACAAAACCCGGGCGCGCCGGAGCTCACACGCGCACGCACACACAAACGACCCCTTCGCCTCTGCTCTTCTGGCGCTGCCCAGAAAGCCAGTCCTCCCTTCCCTTCTCGGGGCGCAGAGGCTCAGCCGGCTCAGAGCGCAACCCGGAGCTGACCCAGAAGGGCGAAGAAAGCTGGCGGACGAGGCTCCTTTCTCTGCTGCCTGCCCGGCTGGGGCGTCCCCTCCCCCGCCCCTAACTCCAATCTCTCCCACCCCACCCCTCTCTGGGTTTCACCCGGACAGAGCCCGGAGCTGGGTGTCGCCCCCGTTTGGAATCCACGTTTCAGCACTTCGGACAGCGCCCGGGCGCCCCCGGGCCCTTTGGGTTGGCGATGGCGAGCGTTCAGCAAGGCGAGAAGCAGCTTTTTGAGAAGTTCTGGCGAGGAACCTTCAAAGCGGTGGCCACCCCCCGTCCCGAGAGCATCATCGTCGCCAGTATCACGGCCCGCAAGCCGCTGCCAAGGTAATGATCTCCTTCTTAACAGGGAGAATCCTGAAGGTCCTCTTTTCTGGCTTGTGCCCAGAGCCCGGAGGGGTGGATGCAGGCAGCCGGGCTAGGGCGCCTGCCTTTTCCCGTCACTACTCGGCGGCTCCCGCTGGAACATGGGAACTCATTGCTTGTGTGAGGTGGAAGATGGTGAGAAGGGACAGAAATTCTTTGGGGGAAGCAACGCTCAACGGACCCCCGTAGCTCCTATTCAAGAGGCTTTGCTACCTGAGGGTGGGCGGTGCAGGTGGGGTACGACTTGACTGAAAAACTTTTCTTGGTGTCAGAGTCCTCAGGGCAGGTGGGCCAAGGTATAGTGGATCTGAGGTGTTTGGGGGGTGTTGTACCAGAAAAGGAGACTTGAGCCAGCTCAAGCAGTGTTCAGAGATAGCAGCACATTTCCATCCTCGGCTCAGAAACTAGAGAGCTTTGAACATTTTTGACAAAAGCCCATATGCTGTTCCCTCAAATACACCCAAAACAGCACCCTCCTCCATGCCTTTCTGGCGGCTGCTGCCGTTGCTGCTGAATTCTCTCCTCTCCAGCATCCAAAACCAAGACTCTGAGCTCAAGAGTCAGGGAGGAGCCTTCCAAGATCGTGAAGATGATCTTGGAAGAGTTTTATTTATTTATTTATTTTTCAAAAAGAATCTGATTGCTTTGAACTCTGGGATGAGAATAGATCTTTCCATGGTGGTAGGCATGGTGCTGATGGAAGGAAGAATAAGGGAAGAAATGAAAGAAAGGGGGGGACAAGAGGTGGGGTGAGAGAGAGAGAAGGTTGGGGGGAAAATGGAAGCAATCCAAGACAGGGAAGAAATCCAATTCTTTTCATAAATCATTCTATTTAGAGGAGTTTGAGAATGAAGGGAAGAAGGCTGTGCCCTCTGTCAGGGAAAATCAAGGCGGTATGAAAACTCATCTTTTGCTGGTGTTGGATGAGTGGTTTAGTGAGAGAAAAGAAAGAAGTGGATGGGGGGATCACTTGGAGGATTTATTAATCCTGGCAGTCTGCATTAGGGAGCAGATTGAAAACATGTCTGCAAAAGTGCTTCGGACAGACTGAACGTCTGTTCTGGCACAACTGATTCTGAACTTTCCGGTGGTTGTGAGGTGGAAGACGTATGGGGAATTATGTCTGAAGAATCAAACATTATGTCTGAAGAGGAAACAGACTGGAGAAGTTTCCTTTTCACCGTCTTATAGAGGATCATACAGGTCTTTAGAAAAATGGGTGTCCCATTTTGGGAATGGGTGGATAAGCAACACAACAGGCCAGTAGGGTGTAGCAGGCTGCAAGCAGAAGCAGCACCAGCCAGTGTTTGCAGATGGGAAGGAGGGGACACCCACCCACCCACTGACACAAGCTGGAGAAGGGGAACAATAATACCAAATGCCATTAAAAGCTGATGCTTCTCTGCTTGGAAGGAGGTTCTTTGTATGGAGTTTTGACGTCAGCAGTTTTATCTTCCAGGGTTTCTGCTGTCTATTCCACCTGTGACACGTACCTACTGTTGGCTAATCGGGTGCTGCACTGGCCAAAGAAAATGTCCTTGTAGAAGGAACTAGAGGAAATTTAACTGGAAACTAGAAGTATGGCATTTAGTCCAGAGTCTTTCATCTATTTTAGGGGTATAGGGAGAGAAAAGCGGATTCCTGTTGGTGTTTTGATTCAGGAAAACACACCTAATGCCCACCTTGCTTGGTACTTTCCACTTTTTTCTGTCTGTCTGTTACTGTCCTGCCCTTTTCTTGGTCATATTTGCAATCATATGAACGGCCCACAAGATCTTTCAATCCTCACGCTTTCTGCAGCTTTTTGCTAATTCTAATGTAATCTCCTTCTGAGACTTTGATAACACTACTCCCCCTCTGCAGCCAGTATCATTTCACTCTTGGTGTCTTATACTGTCATGGGTCTCCTTTCCCTGAGAAACCACCCCTGGGGTGAAAGCTTGAGCCATAAACCCTCTATTTATGTCAAGCTAGGAGAATCCTGTGTAATACTTCTGGAATAGGTGTGGCCTCTCTGTAGAACAGATTCCAGTTTCAGTAGAGCTGTTACTCCTGGTTTGGGGTAGAGAGTGAGAAGGGAACATTTGTTTCCAAGTCCTCAGGAAAGGTTGGGTTGGAGTTGTCTTTTAACAGACCAGAAAAAACCTGAATCATCCCCATTCTCACCCAAGCCAGCCACATCCAGTGACATTCAATTTCCACTTCCTTTTCAATATTCTACTCTTACTTAAGGGTGAAAGTGCCATGTTACCAAAGCTGAGTTCTCAGGAGGAAAAAAGGCAGAGACTTTGGCACAATATCACCTAGGTTTTGGTGGCTTCCTCTAGAGGCAATCTGGGGACTTGGTCTTATCAGAAATGCTGTTTAGTTCCATGAGTCAAGCCCAGATCACAGTGGGCAGATCAGCACATGTAGCAGTCTGCAGGGAGACAGTAGGGAGTGAGTGGAGGAAACACTAGTCAGTTCTGTTGGTGACACATTTAATATTTGTTTATCAACGAAGGCCACCCCACCGAATAAACTTCCTCAGGATATTTTAGTCTATCTCTGAAGGTAATTTAGTACCAGGGTAGAAGCATATATTCAATTTGTTGATTTCATAGCAATATGCATACATCATACAACTGCAATCCAAGCAACCCCCACTTAGTCTCTCTTTCTCCTCTCCCCCTCTGTGAGGCATACTTGATGAGGCAATAGCTTTATAATGTATCAAATTGCAAGCAGATGTCTGACTCAAATGTCAGAACAGTATAGCAGAGTGGGAAGCAGTATATCATAGTGGTTAAGAGCTCAGACTTGAGCATAAGGCAGCCTGAATTCCTGTCCTGGTTCTATCATTTACTAGCTGTGTATCCTGAACAAGTAGCTTTACCACACTGAGGTTGAAAATAGAAATAATAACAGCAGTCCCTTGGAGAGCAGATTGTAAGAATTGAATTAGGTAAAGCTCTACCCCTGTGTGTGATACATGGTGTTCGCTTAGTAGACATTGACTCTGTAACAAGGCTTATAGTGGCCAAAAGGAAATCAACAGTTTCACATTATAGTATTCTCCATGCCTACCCATTTCTCCCCCAAGTAATGCTGATGGTTTTTATTGGGATTTCAACTCCTGATGGACAACTACATTCAGATGAAATTAACACACATGAGGCAGGGTGGAGAGTGGTCCCATAATTCTCGTCTCTGAGAACAGGTTAGCTGCTTTCTGATCTGACTGTTTCGCGTAAGAGGGTTGGAGATAATAAATAATAATCTGGATTTGGAATTGATTGGTATAACATTTCCATGGAGCATTCTGTTGGTGTGTATAGAGAAGATCAGGTACTGTCAGTCTAAAGAAAGCTCAAACTCCTTCAAAAATTACAAGCTCAATTCTGTGGTTTCATCAAATCTATGTGATTTATAGTTTATATCAAAATGTCTTTCATTAAGAATGAAAGAGGGCGTCATTAGCAATTATTCTAGGATACAAGATCTAACAGAAATAATTCCAGGCAAATCAGGATGTAGAGTGGTCCTAGTCAAACTTCATCTACCAACAGGAAGGGAACAAGTATGAATCTATAAGTTATGTGAATTTCTAACGTGTAAAGAGCCATCTAGTTTTTAGCTCCCCCACAAGAAGGGTAGTCATTTTGCCCGGCATTAACTTAATTATTTCTTAATTGCTTAGTCCAGAAAAGTTCGTACCTATGAAGTTTCAGCTTAGTGAAAACCTAGTGTTTAAGGCTAGATCAAACCACAGTATGATTTCATATCACCATATTGACAAATAGTAGCAGCTAAGGACTTAATGAACATGTAAAAATCATTTGAAATTAGTATATCAATTGTTTGTGGATGTATGAGTGTTAGTAAAGGGCTAGAAAAGAGACCCCCTTAAATAGAATACACATTTTCCATATAATTCTTTTTGCAAGCTATTAATTTTCTTCAAAAATCCTTTCTATGCAGAATAGACCAGAAGCAGACTTCAGCCCAGGCCCTGTCCAAAAGGCCATAAATTCCAAACTATTGGAGATTTTACTGCATAAAGGGAAAGATGCCCAAATTGTAAGGCAGAAAAAAAACAATGCCTCTGAACCATTTAATTCAAGACTACCCTCGGTGTCAAGAGATCATTTAGCATGTTTGTGCTGACTTGGTCACCAGGAGCAGGGTGAGGGGCTGTTGAGAGGTGATTTTCTGGCAGCAGCCTGTGGTTAAGAGCCAATATACTGAGGGTCACAGAAAATGCTTGCCCTGGTGGTGAATGAGTGTTTTCTCTAGGAAAGGAGCGTTATTGTTTGGGTCAAACCTTTCTCCTTTTGAAAGGGTAATTTTGTTGAATGGGATACAGGGGTCGGTTGGTTGCAGGGGTCATTTCTGACATTCTGCTGTGTTCACTTGGCAAACGTGCTATCTTAGAGAACCAGGATGTGGTAGATGTTTAGTGAATGTTGGATGCGTTAATTGGATGAGTGTGCATGGTTCAAACCCAGCAACAGATTAGCTCTCTCCCCACCTCCAATTCTGAGACACTGAGTCTTCTGATCAATGCAACTGGAAAGACACACACATTGCAAATAGATTTCACTCTCCCGGGTGTCAGAATGAGGTTCCCTAGATAGAGACATTTGTCTGGCTGGGAAAGTAGACATGTCAGCCAGTATGGGGGCAGGAGGTTGGACTCAATGCCACTTGGGGGTGCTTTCCAGGCCTCTGAGTTTGTTACCTCCACCCCTGCTCCAGGCCACCAAAATTGGGAACATCCTTAAAACTCTAACTCCTTTAAATGGGGGAGGAAGCCTGTGTCATGTGCCTTCTTCTCCATGAACATTCCAGGCATGTTGGAGGAGCACAATACATTTAAAAAATATCATTTTTCTTAGAGTGGCTGGATTTACCTCCTTGTAAAGTGGAAGAATTCACAGGGGCTTAGCAAAACTAGAGCTCTTTAATTGCTTGTTCCTAAGACTTTCACTGAAGTGTGAGAGAATATTTCTGAGGTGGAGAAAGTAGAATGATGAAGAGTTTGAGCCCTGAAGTGAAATCTATCCAGGCTCAAATCTTTCTTTGCCACTTGCAAGCTACAGGACCTGCTAGCCACTGCACCTCCTTGTGACTCGGCCTCCCCATCTGTGAAATACTCCCCTGTTGGGGTTGTAGTGAGGAGTGAATGAGATAACTTATATACAGAGCATGGCACTGTGCCTGGTACAACCCAGACCTCCATTAAAGCAGATGCTCTTGTTACTATGCCAGGGGCTACCCAACAAGATGCAGAGGTGGGATGCTAAAGCCCCTTGCTACCTGGGCTGCGCTTGTTCAGTAGTGATGCGTGGGTTCTGTGGACTTGACTCCTGAGCACTCCAATGCTCCGTATTCAGTTTTAAATGTGGTTTTGATGCTCCCTAAAGAGCCACTGGAGATGGATAGAGTGGTTTAAAACATTTGACAGATCCCAAGGGCACACTAATCAAAAGAAATGTTTTATTTTAATTGGTTGCAAATGCTTACAGGCTAGGTGCTTGGCAAGCAGCTTGACCTTCTCAATCTCAGTTTTCTCATCCATAAAATGGGGCTAATAACAGCAGCTCCCTCCAAGAGCTGCTATGAGGATTGGAAGAGCTAATTTATGGAAAGTGCTGCTTGGCACCCGGTCAGGGCTCCATCAGTGTTGGCTCTTGCTATTAATAATAAATTATTATTATTTTTTTAATTACTATGAGCCAGACCCATTGGAGAGAAAAAAGTTGAATGCAATGCCATGTCCTCCTGTGAGGGCCTCAGAGTTTGTAGCAAAGGTAGACACAAAATATGTACATATTTTATAAGGCAGATAGTCTTTTTAATTTTTAAAATTTGTTTTCACATAATAACTGTACATATTTGGGGGTACACAGTGATGGTGTGATATGTATAATGTACAGTGATCAGATCAGTGTAATTAACATGTCCATCATCTCAAACATTTATCATTTCTTTTATTAGAAATATTAAGTATTCTCCTTCTAGCTATTTGAAACTATAAAACATATTATTGTCCTAAGTATGATAATGTAGGGAGGAATAAAGACAGAGGAATGTAAAAAAAACAGAGGTGGGAGAGACCTTTAATGAAGCGTGGAGTCCTTTGCTTATAGTCACACAGTTATTTTTAGTTATCTGATCTGAGAAATGGGGATGATTCTTCTCTTTCAACAACTTTATCTGCAAATGCAAAGAATGATCAGAACAAAATCAGGCCTTTGCCCCCAGTAGGGTCCCGAAGACCATTTCTTTTCCCAGGAGAAAAAAAGCAGGCTAAACTCTCTGAAGGGAACATTAACTGCTGGGGAATAGTCACTGCCAGTGGAGGGGAGCCATGGAAAGGAGCTGCCCATATAATATAAATTTTCCAGCTCAAGGATGCGGTCTCTGGTGTGGGCTATTAGGCTTCTTGTCCTTCATGGACTAGCTCTGGCTAATAGGAAATCCAGTCTGCATTCCATGAACAACCACCAGTGATGGGGGGATTATAGCAAGCCTGCAAGTGTTTGAAGATAAAATTAATCACAGGGGAATGAATACACAAAGTGGAAGAAGCTGCACGTTGGCTTAAAAAAAATTAAGTTGTACTTTCATTCATTTAACATTTTTATTGAACCACTACTCAATGTAACAGTGAACAAACACAGGAACTCTCTGTTCCCAAGGAGGAGAAAGACAATGAATGAAGAACCAAATAAATAATTGAGAGCTGGTGGTAATGCATGCTGTGAAGAAGAATAAAGCCAAGGAAAAGAACAGAGGGTGAGGGAAGGAGCTGCTTTGTTGGACAGCCTGATCAGAGACCTGAATGAAGGGAGGGGTGAGCTGTGAGGATAAGTGAGGGAAAAGTGTTTGAGGCAGAGGGAACAGCAAGCGCAAAGGCGCTGAGGTACAAGGATGCTTGGTGTATTTGAGATATAGCAGGGAGGTCAGTGTGGCTAGAGCAGAGTGAGTGAGTGTGAGAGTGACAGAAGATGATTCTCAGGATGTAGGCAGAAAACAGGTCAAGTGGGGCCTTGTAAGCCAGTTCAGGAAATTCCTAGGTTCTAAGCTGGGGGCACAAGGTGGTCCCAGGGGGCTTCTTGCCTTCTCAGGCAGGGTTCCAGGTCTGATCTGCTTCTCTTGACTCCTCTTTCCTGACTCTGATGCAGCCAGGGATGACTTCGAACAGCAGCATCAGAAGCTTGGCTGGGCCCCTTCGTGTGTTATGGACAAGCATGAAATTTACAATCTCTTTGATTGTGATCAATCAGATCAGGGAATTTTAAAGACTCTGTTTAGACTTCCAATTAGCAGTGATAGATTTTGTTCCCACAATTCAAGGGTTTGGTCTTTCATATTCATGCATGCAAACCTAGACTATTCCTTGCACCCAATAGCCCCGTCCACTGCACACCCTTGAAACTACAGTCTGCTCTTTCTCTCTGTCTCTCCCTCTGTGTATGTCTCCCCAGCAAACCCCACCCCCACCCCCACCCACACCACCTTCCAGTCCTCCACTCCATTTGAAATTTTGCTGAGGGAGCTCCCATATGCTACAGCCTGTGTGCGGAGCTCCGTAAAATAAAACACTGAATTAAGATGTCATAGAGACAAAGCCAAACCAAATACAGGAACAATGCCGAACCCTAAAACAGTCATTAAGTAATTCATGTCTACATGTGTCTGTTCAAAACAAATATTAAGATCCTCTGGACGCAAATATTTCTCATCCGGAGAATCCCCTGGTTGCTGGATTCCCAGAGCTTAGATGCTGCTGTCGGACAGCTTTGCTGAGTGCAAACACCAACGGATCACAGTTCTCTGGCTTCATTAAAAGTTAGACTTAGGCAAGTGAGCAGGAATTTAGAAGACAGTTGCCACTTCTGCAGAAAGAGAGGTACCATTTGGACCTGAAGCGTGCGTCTTCGTGGTGTGTGCACGCGCTCATTCGTGGTGGGAATGTGTGTGCCGAGAGCCTTGTGTTACTGTGTACCTAGCCCTGTGCTGAACACATTTCATCTCTTATCCAGTTCTATCCTTATCATAACTCCAGGAGGGAGCTGTCTTCAAGACCCTGTTTTACAGATGAGGAAACGGAGCCTCTGAGAGTAGAAGTGATCCATTCACAGACTCATGGTTGGTAAGAGTCAGAATTGGGTTGAGAACCCAGAGCTCTTAACCAACATGGTTATAGGAGAAGACACTTTGCAGAGGAGAAGAAAGTGATATCAGAGAGGGGAGGTAAGCCCTGGGAATCCAGCAACCAGGAGAGTCTCTAGTTGAGAAACCTTTGCATCCGAGGGATCTTACTATTTGTTTTGAACAGACACATGGAGATGTGAATTGCTTAATGACTGTTTCAGGGTTCGGCATTGTTCTGTTTGGTTTGGCTTTGTCTCTGCGTAATCTTAATTCAGTGTGTGCCCACAATCACACGGTTTGTAAGTGATGAAAGCAGGAACTGAATTTAGGTCTGCCTGATTGCAAGTATATTCTTCTCCCCTAGCTGGACTTCCTGTCACTGTGGTTTGGGTTTTAGGTTGGGGGTGTTTTTGTTTTGTTTTTCTCATCTTGTTTTGTGTTCAGGCAGCTTGGATGATTGGCACTGTTATAATCCCATCTCATACCACCTGCAGCAATGCTGCATTCCTCTCTCCTTGCCCCTCTTATCCATGACCCATATAGACCCAGAAGAACCTCTTTGAAAAGCACATTAGACCATGTAAGCCCTCTCTCCCTCCATTTGAAGCCCTCTATCACTTTCTCGTGCTTGTTTTTGTTTTTGAGATGGAGTCTCGCTCTGTTGCCCAGCCTGGAGTGCAGTAGTGAGAACTCTGCTCACTGAGACCTCTGCCTCCCAGGCTTAAGCGATTCTCCTGCCTCAGCCTCCCAAGTAGCTGGGATTACAGGCACCCACCACCACACCCAGCTAATTTTGTATTTTTGGTAGAGACGGGGTTTCACCATGTTGGCCAGGCTGGTCTCAAACCCCTGACCTCAGGTGATCCACCTACCTCAGCCTCCCAAAGTGCTGGAATTACAAGCATGACCCACCACACTGGAATCCATTTTTTTTTTAAGTATACAGAGCCAGCTCCCTGCTGCGGCCTCTAGTCTCTTCATGGTCCAGTTCCTGCCCACCTCCCTGAGACCATTTCTAAAGCGCCACCTCTCACTTCCTCTGCTTTAGTTGCATCTCATTCCTTTTAGTTACTCACATTTCCCAGGCTCCTTCCTGCCACACAGCCTTTGCACGTGCTGCTAGGAAAGCTCTTCCTCTGCCCCGGTGCCTGACTTACACCAACTCCACTTTCCAGAGCTCAGAGCAAATGCTGTTTCCTCGGGGATCCTTCCACAATGCTGAAACTAAGTCATACCCCTCATTACAGACATTACTTTCTTATCACTGTTTTCAACGCGTTTGTAATTGTACATGGATTTGAGTGGTCACAGGTTAAAGCATACCTCTCCTAATGGATAAGGCATGATGAGGAGAGGGACTGTGACTATGAGCTCTTTGTTGAATGAATCTCTTTCCCCAGATACACGACAGGGGGCCAAACACATGTTGGTAGAATGCATGAATTGTAGCACTTTCCCTTCATTGAATCACTTTCACGCCTGATAGTCTGAACCATATGGAATTGCCAATATTCAAAACCAGCAATGTTATTTTTTTCTGATTCATGGGAGAATTGTTTGAACCACTGCGGATGGGGACTGTGCCTGCCTCATTCCTTGCGGTATCCCAGCATCTAGTACAGTGGCTCAAGGTTGGTGATCTTTAAATATTTGTTGAATAAATTGTTAATGAGGGCAATACAACCGTAAACATACTGTACAGATGAGAAAACTCAGAGACCTACAAGGGTGTAGTATTAGAATTGCGGAGCTAACAGGACCTTAAGGATCATCCGATCTCATTTTGCATGTGGAGGGCTGAGGGATCTGTTTGGTTCCATGCGTAATATATTGGAACAATAGTGCACATGTAAAATTTGTAAATAAATACACATATATTGAGGTTTCGTTCTCAGCATTTCTCACTGAAAGAGATACGAGATAAAAGAAACTCTGGGGTCCACTGATGTAACTCAGCTCCTCTTTTAGCAGAGAGGGACACTGAAGCCTGCAACAGGAGAGAGATTTGCCTAAGGTGTGTAGCCTGTAGGTAAGCTCTGGGTTCAGAGAAGTGATGTTAGCCCAATGGCAGGGCTCCTGTTTGAACTTCTCTGCTGCGACCAGGTGACCAGACACCGGTTCTCTCTGGTCACCCCACTCACTCTGTGATACATGACATTCTGCCCCCTCGAGGTCTCCTGTGGCATCTGCTGCCCACCCACGGGTCTGGGGATCCTGACAAGATGTCCATCTGCACCCAGCCTATGCCTAGCAGAGCAGGTGAGCAGCTCTGGCTGTTTTTTGGAATCAGATTTCAGAGCTTCCAGCTAATAAGGGGCTTTTGTTTGGCCAGTGTTTTGCACCAGCCTCTGGCAGGTGGTTCTGGGACCCAGCCCACACCCAGAAGGGGCAGGTAACTGAGCAGTGGCGCGGCACTTATCATACGGATGGTTGTTTGCTGCAGGCACGCAGTAGAGCACCTTTCAATGGTCAGTTCTTTGTAACTCCTCATTGCCTCACCAAGGCATTTAGTCCACAGCCAGAGGGGACATTCAGAACTCAAATATAGCCTCTTCATTTGATAGATGGGGAGACTGAGGCACAGAAAGAGCACAAGGCATTCCACACTGCATTGGAAAATTAGTGTCAAAGCTGTAGCTAAACGATGGGCTGCTTGGCACCCAGTCCCAAGACACCACACTGCTCAGAGTTCCTTGGGGGAAGACAGAAAAATCAATTCATTCACATTTTACAAACGGACTAATGAGGCTCAGAGATGTGAAATGATTTTCCTAAAGTCACATCATGAAATAATGATATATCATTATTATTGTCACTATTAAACAGTTACTACTGATCTTGTTTGATCCTCACCATAGTAAGTTCCAGTTTTATGTCCATTTTAAAGATGAAGAAACTGAGGATCAAGGTCTTATGAAGACCTGAAATAAGCTCCAGATCTTTTGACTCCAAGTTCAGTGCCCTTATCCCACTGTGGGGCAAGGGCTGAGCAGGGATCACCAGGCAAAGGTGGGAACAGTGTGACTGTCTTTGATAACTGACCCAGGCTGCACTGCCTAAGCAATCCCATTCAATCCACCTCATTTCTGTTCACCCATAGAGTGCCAGCATCATGCCTTCCTCAACTGCTCTGTATATACTGTATCTTTTTCCTGCATGGAGAGTCTCTTAGAATGACATTCTTCTTAATGGCCTTGGGGGCACGGGAGGATTACAGTGGGCCCCCAAAATTGAAAGGGAAACCCAGACAGAGACCATAGCCTTAGAAAGAAATATCCTGTACCCCATTACGGCAGGGACCAGATTGAGGGGAAACAGTCCCCCCAAACTGCAGTGAGAAGAGTGCATGCAGGTCAGGAAAACTTTCCATGGTGAGTCCTGGTTATATATGGTCCCAAAAGAAAAGACATCTTGACAACTAGAAGAAGAAGGGGTGACCTCAAGATTACTGTAGCCCAACCCTGTCTAACTCTTCATTTCACAGAAGGAATCTGGCACAGAGTAGTCAAGTCACTTGCCTACAGTCTCACAAGCAATTAATGCCATTGACAAGGGGTTCCTAGTAGAGCACTTGTGGGTTTTTGGAAAGAGAAAAACTAATATGATTGCTTTCTGCTGCGTGCCCATAACACATGCCTGCAGCCCCAGCTACTTGAGAGGTTGACACAGGAGGATCCATCCCTTGAGCTCAGGAGCTCTGGGCTTAAGTGTGCTATGTCGATGGAGTGTCTGGGCTAAGTCTGGCATCAATATGGTGACCTCCCAGGAGCTGGGAACCATTAGATTGCCAAAGGGAGAATGAACTGGCCCTCAGGTCAGAAGCAGAGCGGTTTTAAACTCTTATGCTGATCAGTAGTGGGATCGCACCTGTGAATAGCTACTGCACTCCAGCCTGGGCAACATTGCAAGACTCCAACTCTAAAAAAATGGTAAAAATAAATAAAAATCTAAAATGATTACTTTCCACTGACCACACCTATCCACACCCCAGAACACTGGCTGTTCCACCCTGCCTCTAGAGCATTTATGTCCTTTTAACAGATCAACTCTCAAACTGTCCCCATATGGTGATTTGAATGCAGGAGCGAGAGGCTATGGTCTAAGTGCTCCTAGATGCGTTTAATGTTTTCCAGGGAAGCTCAAGCTGAGGCTTCCACCACAGGGACTCCCAGCTTGTGATTTGGGCAAGATGCCATTTCCACCATCCTGATGTTTACTATCCCTACTCCAGTTCTTAAAAGCCTTTTGCCTTTCTTCTCCCTGGAAAATAGTGTACTCTGCATTTCCACCCCTCTAACCCTCTAGCCTAAGGAAAGCTTCAATTCCCAGTCACCAAGCAAATGTTAGTTATGACACATGCAAAGGGAGGGGTGCTGTATAGTTAGAAGAGTGCTGGCTTTGCAGTTAATGTGCTTGGACTTGAATTCTACTCCACTATCTACTAGCCGTGTGACCTTGGGCAAATCCCTTTACTGCCCTGAGTGCCCTCATCTGTAATATGGGGATAGAAATTCTTAACTCAGGTGGTTGCTGATTCCTGGTATGACTGAGTATTTGGAATGGTTGCCTTTGACCATTCAGGCTCATGTTCAAAAGTGAGTCAGTTTGATAGTGGTTGTGGAGTGAGAAAAGACTCTAGGATTATACCCCTGGTCAAGAATGTTAAGCCTCACAATTCGTGGGTTTCATTCTTTATTATGCAGATGGAGAAAGTAAGTCTCAGAGAGGGAAAGGCATTTGCCCAAAGTCACACAGTAAATGGGAATCAAGGTCTCCTCATCCTAAAGCTCACTTCTCTGTCTCAGTGACCTCGTAAATGTAAATTTTTCAACTTCTTCATCTGCCAAAAAGCTTAATAATACTTACTAATAATAGTTTCTGACTACTTACTATACACCCAGCACTGAGAAAAATGTTTTGTCTGCAATATGTCACTTAATCTGCTCAATTATCTTTTGAGGTAGATACCGTGGTAATTTCCATTTTGTAGATGAGAAAATTAAGGATCAGAGAGTTAAGTGATGTGTCTAACTCGCACAGCTAGATAATGTCAGAACCAGAATTTGAATCCTGTGCTGGTAGCCCTCACTAACTCTTATTGAGAACACCTGTTCTGCCAGTCTCCTGAGATAAGGAGAGATGAGAAAACTTAGGAGCACCATATGGAAACAAGAAAGTTCTTGACAAGCTGTTTACATCTTCCAATACGTGACTCCATTCTGCTCCATCCCAGGGCCACAGTGATGCATCAGAGAGAACGTGGCTCAGGATGTCTGTCCACCAGCACTACCCCATAGTTTCATTTTGGGACTTGCCAGTATGACTCTACATTAATGTAGAACGCTTTCTGGAGACAAGTCTCCCTAGGAATGAGAAAAAGACAAGGAGAATAAGTCTTTCTCGAGTGAGAAATTTGGGACCTCTAACTGCAATGCTTAGCCCAAGCTGACCCACTTAGGTGCAGTCATTGTGCAATCATGGTTATTCTTCAGATGCACAATATTACATGCTTGATGAGAACTTGATTCATGCATCCACCCATCCACCCATCCATTTATCATGCATTTACTCATCATCTATTGCTTCATCCATTTATGTAGCCACCCACCACCTGTTCATCCATCCATCCACCCTTCATCCATCCATCAGTCAAGCAACAATTAATGCATTTATTATTTCATTCACCCATCCATCCATTTTCCAATGATTTGTCTATTCACCCATTCTACAATTATTTTCTTTTCCCATTCATCTACCCATCATCCATGTACAAATCCATCCACCCCATCCAACCAACATTTATGGAGCATCTAAGTTAGCTATTGATGGGGAGTTGTTTATGGTTTGGCAGTCAGAATATTTACTGACTGATCAATTGGCAAAAGAAATGGTGCCTTTCTTCACCATTTCCCTACATTTAGGGTAAAGCGAGATTTATTCATTTCATTTAACGGACAGTGAGAACTACCAGCTCAAATTATTTTTTTCAAGACCACACAGGGATAAAGTTAAACCTGATCTTCCAAGCCTAGCTCTCTCCAAAACACCTAAAACACTGTGGTTCCAAAGAACCATAGGCATCTTGGGTTTGTTTTTCTTCTCTGGGGTTTTTTTGCTGTGCATATTTAAATAATCATGCATATTCATTTATATCAGCAACAAAGGATCACAACAAATGCTATGACCCTTTTATTTTTCACTTGTGCAAAGAGATTTCACATATGCAAAGCACAATGAATAAAATTGTCTCTAGTCTCAAGTTGTTTACATTTTAGTATGGGAGACCTGTTTATAAATAACTAGTGACTAGGAAGCAGGGCAGGAGTTAACAGTATCAAAAAGAAAATTAAGGCCAAGGCAGGTAAAGTGACTTGCCCAAGGTCATGCGAGTTAATACTAATACTGTGTAATTTAAAATAACTTCTATTCCTAAACTAAGCTCTGTGTTAGGCAATTTATAGACAGATTGCACTGCATCCTCACCACAACTCTGTGAAATAGGTATTACTGTCTCCATTTTATAGACCATAGATGTGAAACTCAGAGAGTCTAAGCAACTTGGTCAAAGTTACCACTTCGTAAGGGTCAGAGTCAGCCCAGGCATGCTTGCTTCCACAGTTTTCTCTCCCATAAAACTTTTCCCAGAGTAAAGGTACGGAGCAGAAAATGTCACTTGTGAGGCCCAACTGTTCTCCTGCTTTTGAGTTTCCAAGTGATCCCTTCTGTGGAAGTCCATCCCAAGACGGAGTTCAGATAGAGGAGGAAGGTTCTGCAGAGATGAGGTGGACCTCATGGGGCTGAATAGGGCAGTGGTGGGGTAGGGATGGGTCCCAGCCTGCACTGGGCAATCACTCAGAAGAAGAATCAACCAGTCTGGAAGTGTCTTTTCAGCAGGAAGGTTATCCATGAAGAGGAAAAAACCCTTCAAGACAAGGGAACACGAGATATTAGTTAACCATACGTGTTCTTGACCACAGCTCAACTCAAAGATGGCACCCCAGAGGAGTATAAACTGAGTCGCTGGTAGTGAGGAAGGTGTTGGGGCGAGTGGGGTAAACATTCTCTAAGCACCGGATTTGCTAGGCATTTCTACTTCCTTATAGTCACTTAAGGGGTATTGAAAACAGCTTTGTAATGTAAGGGAGAACACAAGCCCGGCGAGGTTATTTTATTTGCCCAGGGCTGCCCAACTTGGCAGAGCTCTGGCTATTGGCCATCAGTCCACACACGTTACCATGGAAGCGTCCATCATCCCTGCCCATGTGGTACCTTTCTGGTCTTATGGGTCTCTCTCTCTCCCTTCTCCCCAGCCTGGAGGCAATCTCTTTTTATTCTGGAGAAATCTTTCTTCCTTTGCGTTTCTTCATGATTCTTTCCTAAGTCCATAAATTCCCTTCCCCTAAGGGCTTTGAGTTTTCCAAAAAGCAAATGCGAAAACACTCTCATATTCTTTCTGTTTTCAGCCTGATACATGCCTCCCTGAGGCAATAAGAGTAGAACCCATGGTCGGCTTAAATGGTAAAAAAGAAAAGGAGAAAATATAGGGAGAGGGAAAAAAATCCACATAGATCCTTATCTCAAAATGTTGTCCCATTGCACACGCAACATCTACTTCAAGCTGCTTAAGTATTTGAGGTGGATACTGTCATTATCTCCAGTTTACAGGAGAAGAAGCTGAAGTGTGGGGACATTACATGCCTTCTTCAAGGTGACACAGCTAGGAAGTGGATTTAGGAGTCAAACTCAAGCTTGTAAGGCACTAATTGTCAAGCTTTTAACTACCACATCCTCCCGACATACTATCTGTGTGGGAAAATATATGTATCAAAATTGTTCCCTAAGGAAAATGGACTTGCCCAAGACTGTTCAGCAAGTCAATAGAATGGGAGCCAAGTTTGCTGGTCAGAGGCACATCAATCAAGATCTACATTTAATGGACACTATCTGCATACATCTGGGTCTAAGGGTCACCTAGCTTGGTCTCTGAGGAGGCTACATTCAACACCCAAGAAAAATGTTCAGAAAGAGATATTTCTTAGAGTGCTAGCCAAGCTACAGAACCGTGCAGCTGAGTGGATAAGAGAAATAAGGCAAAAAAGATCATAGACAGTGTCAACATCTGTAACCAATTGGTAGTGGTTGCCTGGAGCACTGGGTTGAGATGGACTCTAGGGCTGTATCTGAGATCAGTAGCAAAGAGTGCTTGGATCAGTTAGTAATGTCTGTCATTGGCGAGGGAAACGGGGGTTGCAGCATGCATACAATGTATTTATCTTTCCCCCACCTGGAAGTACCCTACCTTTTGGAAGAATCAGATCAAGTGCTAACTATTGAACATTTACTATGCTGTTGGTGCCATGCTGTTTGCATTCACTATTTCATTTAACATTGATCACTGGATTCCCTCTCCTGACATATTTTGCAGAGGAGAAAACAGAACATCAGAAAAGTGAAGTTACTTGCCCAAGGCTAAAGAAGCTGGTCCATGGCTAACCAGCTGTGATAATTACTGTGAAATACATAAACCATGAGGTTGATGAATAGAAACGTCAATTGAGAAACAATCCTGGAACCTGTTAATTGATGTTGGAATGTATATATTTGGCCAGAGGGATCTGTCTTATTTATCTCTTTGTTCCCAGTGACTAGCACAGGGCTCTGGACACAACTGATGCCCAACTCATATTTATTTAGAACTGTGAACAGGCCCTGTGCAAAACAGTGGTTTGGGGTGTAAAGAGATTTCGTTATGCATATCATGGGAAAGTGTCTAGTTTAAGGTTGGGCATGGCTAGATACATAATAAATATTTGTATAATCCACAAGTGCTAGAGTAGTTGGCTACTGGGTGGGAACGGGAAGACGAAATGGAGACAATCTTGGTGAAGACAGGACAAAGGTATTCTTTATCCTGTCTGGAAGGGTGTGAGGGGCCCAAGGACCAGCCCCCACACTGCTGATTCCTAGGACACCAAGCTATGCAGACACATTTCGTGATACCATCAGGCAAGTCCAGGAGGGAGAGTCCTGCACCTGGGAAGCTATTTCTGGCTGTGTGTTCTGCCAGCAGTGTGCTGGGAGGCTGCAGGAGCCGGATCTGCTGCTGGGCCTCTGGAACTCAGAGTCGGGACAATGCCAGCTTTGTCTTGCCAGGAGCACCTGAATGTCATGGCCGGAGGGGAAGGCAGCAGGGAGGGGCAGCTTCAGGGAGCCCAATCTTATTCTGCCACATCTTTTCCCAGCTGTGTCCTGCCTGTGTTAAGTTTGGAGGCTGATTTATCTTATTTGCAACATTGGCATATTGCATTTTAAAGAGTCTCAAATTACGAAATGACTGTGAGGTTGGAAGAATTGCATTTTTTTCCATTTTATAGATGAAACAACTAAGACTAACAGAGTTATTTATAATAATAACAGTAACAGTAGTATATGTTAGGCATTATACTAAGTATTTCTTATGCAGTAACTTATCAAAGCCTTATAATGTCCTCTAAGACAGGAAATATTCTTTTATTTTTGGGATGGAGTTTTGCTCTTGTTGCCCAGGCTGGAGTGCAATGACACGATCTTGGCTCACTGCAACCTCCACCTCCCAAGTTCAAGCGATTCTCCTGCCTCAGCCTCCCAAGTAGCTGGGATTACAGGTGCCCACCACCATGTCTGGCTAATTTTTTGTATTTTTTAAAATAGACAGGGTTTCTCCATGTTGGTCAGGCTGGTCTCGAACTCCCAACCTCAGGTGATCCTGCTGCCTCGGCCTCCCAAAGTGCTGGGATTACAGGCATGAGCCACCGTGCCCAGCTTAGGAAGTATTCTTATAACTGTTTTGCAGCTGAGGAAATTGAAGCTCAAAGAGGTCAAAACTTTATCAAACCCAGTCCCATCTGATTCCAGAGCCCATATTCTTAACCTCTATGCTATGCTACCTCCATGTCATTCAACTAATTAACTTGTTAATGAATACTTTGCATGTACATAGCGCTTTAAATTTCCCAAACACTTTATGTATATTTGTGCCTTAGCATGGTGCTCTAATACTAGGTACTAAGTGGAACGAGTACTATGTTTTGTTGACATCATTTGACACATCAAAAATAATGCCAGGAGCTGGGAAGGCACTTACTGCTCTGCGCTGTACTTTGTACAGTATTATGACACATGATATTTTGTATTTTGTACAGAACGTACTACACAATATGATAACTTTCTACAGTACAGCAAAGTAACCCCTGTACTATACTATATTTCACTTCCCCAAGCCTCAATTTTATCATCTTTAAAATGGGGGAAATAACTTTCTCCCAAGGCCTGTGAGCACTGGAGATGATACATGGGAAAAGAGCCCGGCACACCTCACACATCAAAGAAGAGCAATATGCTGTAGCTGCCTAGCCACACACTCGGAGTCGTTTTGCAGGAGTGAGCTAATATTTCTCTTGCTGAAGTGAACAAGGTGACTGGCTAAAATAAGCCTAGTCATCTGTAACTGAGGAGTAACACAAGTTTATTCTTAGCATCCCCTTCGTGACCTCCGTCACTGGAAAAGAAGGGACTCAGACCAAGGAGCTGTGAACTTCCCAATACATTTGACCCCAGTGGACCCTGTGTTTCTTGTGACTGGCCCCGTACTAAAGACCTCAGTGTTCTTGGTCTCCACGTAGGCAAGGTCAGACCAGAGCTTTAGTCGGAATTGGGTTAAACTATTTCTAGGTGCAAGAGGCATCTCTGGGAAAAGAGAGGCGAAAAGAAGGACAGATAAAATATATTTACCACTGGAACATAGATTTTGTGATTACAAGTCATCTAACCATGCACAGCCCTATCCTTGGGCTATAACTATATTCGTTATGAGTTTTCTCAAGAAACAGCTAGAAAGGGAGGCATTTTGCCAGAGCCTAACCTAAATGGAAGCTCATCACTGTTCCTAGTCATGGGATCATTAGGCCAGTGGGGAAATCTAGGAGGCGGGTGAGGTTTCATTTCCTATCCTTTTTCCCAGGAATCTCTCAGACCAGCACCATTTTTCTGCCAAGGAAAGTTGTCTCTGGCCATGAGGAAGCATCTCTTGGCTGCACACACCATTTGGGCTCAAAGAATAAGCAGAATAGCGCCATCTTGGATTGTCACAAAAAGGCTATCAGATGAGGGTGGCGTAGTTAGGATAAGCAAGATTGGCAGCTATAACAGGTGAACTCTGGGAGCTCAGTGGCTTCATTGATACATTCATTTCTTGTTCTTCTCTTTTTTTTTGAGACAGAGTTTCGCTCATGTTGCCAAGGCTGGAGTACAATGGCACAATCTCAGCTCACCACAACCTCCACCTCTTGGGTTCAAGTGATTCTCCTACCTCAGCCTCCTGAGTAGCTGGGAGTACAGGCATGTGCCATCACGCCCGGCTAATTTTTTTTATATTTTTAGTAGAGACAAGGTTTCACCGTGTTGGCCAGGCTGGTCTCCAACTCCCAACCTCAGGTGATCCACCTGCCTTGGCCTCCCAAAGTGCTGGAATTACAGGCATGAGCCACTGTGCCCAGCCTTCTTGTTCTTGTCTTCATCCTCCACATGTTGGTTGAAGGAGAGCTGTGCTTCTCATGGCATACAGGGACCCACCCTCATGGCATGACTTCAAAGTTACATGACGTGGTGCAGATGGAAGGTGAGGAAAGTGAACAAAGTTGGAGAGGTCCCACCTACTCTTAGCTGCCTCAGCTGGAAGTGACTCAACACTCCTCTTTAAATCCCATTGGTGAAAGCTTGTCACAAGGTTCCCTGGGTGCTAAGATAACTCATAGCATGTGTGAGTGGGAAGGGAAGGAAGCTTAGTACCAACCTCTCTCAAGGTCAGAATTACATTTCAACCCAGGAATCACATATTAAGGTGAGCATCTCAGGCTTCTCTGATGAGTCCTTTCTCCGTATAAGTGGAAAGGGACAGGAAAAATAACAGTTGCTATTTATTGAACATTTACTGTGCGCCAGGCCTTATGTTAAATTTTCCCAAGGCTTACTATGTTTCATATATGAACTCTGTCATGTATGCATTGTTACTTCTATATTATAGATAAGGAAAACCCAAAAGAGAGAAGTAACTTGATCAACATCACACTGCTAGGCCGGGAGTGACAGCTTATGCCTGTAATCCCAGCACTTTGGGAGGGCAAGGCAGGCTGATCGCTTGGACCTAGGAGTTTGAAACCAGCCTGGGCAACACAGCAAAACCCCACCTCTATAAAATAAACCATACTTAACCAGGCATGGTGGCTCATGTCTGTAGTCCCAGCTACTTGTGAGGCTGAGATGGGAGGATCCCTTGATCCTGTGAGGTGGAGGTTGCAGTGAGCCTGGGTGACAGAGTGAGACCCTGTCTCGAAAAAAAAAGAAAAAGAAAAATCACACAGCTAGAAAATGCTGGAGCCATGATCTATTCTGATTCTTATTCTAGGTCTGATTCTAAAGCCTGTGCTCTTACCCATTAGGCCACACTGCCTATGTGAAATACAGCTTTCAGTGTGGCTCTGAGGGATTAACATGACGATAGATGAAGTGCTTAGCCCAGTTGCCTGACATGCCATTAGTGCTCGTTGGTTGCTGATTACGAAAAGAAAACAAGCAAAAAAATTTTTTTAACTATCGGAAAGTTTCTCTTTGATCTTCAAGGAGTTAAGTTATCGCCTCTGATTTTTTTTTCCCCTTGCAAACTAATATGCTATTTTTTCATTTGCATATTTACTTAATGTGTCTACTGAATGTGTTCTGTAGGCTTATCACAGTGCTAGGCACTTGGTACGTGAAGATGAGCCGGATACGGTCCCTCCCCTCAAGGAACAGAGTGAGGGTGTGGGATGGATTCATTCTCTCCAAGTTCTGGGAGATTCTGAGAAATGGCACTGAAATTGTCAGACACTTGGGGTCTGGTCGAACGGATGGGACAGGATGAAAATCTAGTGGATTAGGAGTGTTTATTTCCCACTTGTGAGGCAAACCAAGTAAGAAGGTAGTTATAAGGAACCGTAATTTTTATTTCGTTCTCTCCAGAAACTTTTCCCTTTCTGACACAGCCTTATCTGTATCCCACCTAGGGCCACAACAGACACCATTACCGTTCTCAGTTACCCTAGGTACCGGGTTTGGTGCAGGACTAGCATATGATACTAGGAGAGCCAATCTCAGCCCTTCCCTGGGGCTAAGTACAGGGGAAGAGTGACTCTCACTGGCTCTGGCGGTGACAAAGGCCATGCTGGACAGGAAGTATCACAGTAACACCCAGCATCTGTTATGTGTCGACACCAAGGCCAGTGTTTACCCCACGCTGCTGGACACTGCCTTTGAGTGAAATTGCTTCAACCTCACAACCACCCTGTTAGGTGGGTACATTTTCATTATTTTTATGTTACAGTTGAGAAACCTGGAGCTCAGAGGGGTGACAACACTCATTCAAGGTCACATAGCTAGTAAGGAATCAAGCAGGGGTCTGAATCCCACACCCTGTACTCACAACACCATGCCACACTGCTACCAGTTATCTCTATGTAGCTACCTCTGGGTCTCAGCGAGAAAGGGCATATGTGAAGATGGCTAGTCTTGGGCTGCAACCTATGTTCAAAGACCAGGGGCAAGTAGATTTAATCCAACCACTTGGACTGTGCTCTCTCTACCCGCCCCTCGGCCCCCGCCACCAGCGTGATCCAATCTAAGACCCAAACTGAACAGTTCTGAGCCCTCACAGTTTCTGGCATCTCCTGAGCCCCAGCCCCCAGGACTCTGTAGCATCCTTGATTTTTGATTATATCAGGGACGTGCTATAAAAGATTGAAGTCAGCAATTGCGTAGATTGCTGTCAAAAATAAGGGCAATTTTATACATGTTTTCAGTTCCTATTTCCCCTCCTTGCTTTCCCCCAAGGGTTTGAGATCGTTAAGCGGCAGAGCTGGTAGAGTTTCCGAGGGGAGGTCACCAACCGGAAATGAGGCACCTGCCAGATAGAGATAACTACATGTGGCTAAGATACCACACCCGGATCAGCTTCAAAAGGAAGCCCTCCTAGCGGGCAGTAGAAAGATCAGAGGGACACTGGAAGGTCTTGTCACCCGCAGTTCCTCAAGGGCTTGCTGCAGTAGCTTGAGGTCCGTCCTTTCCATGTATCTCCTCCGCCTTCCTATCTCAGTGGAACCCTTAGACCTCTCATCTTCATGGCCCCTTTTCCCCCACAGTTCTCTTAAGCAAACCATCATAGAGAAAATGCCGAGTTATCCCTTTATTCTCTCTACAGATGATGCTATTACAAAATAGTCATATGAAGAGGTGATCAGAATATGCAGGCAAAAAGTACAGGGAATAGAGTGTGATAGAGATGTTTCAGGCTGTTAATTATCAATGAATTGTTAATGGATCCGTTATTTAATTAATAAAAAGCATGTTCTCGTCTGGATTTTGAATGTTTGTGGTTTCTCTCAGCTTTTAAAAAGGAGTCCTGTGTTATTATTGTCTGATTCTAAATATCCACCTTGGCACCAAACTTTTTTTGAAAATTTGATCTTCTTTTTCTTAAAGAGGACCTCGAAAATTGTGTAAGCTTCAGGTCCCACACACGCAGTTATGTCCCTGGTTCTAAGATTCTGAGACCGTAAGATTCTACAGCTTGTATGTTCCCCAGATCCAAGGTCTGTCATCTCCTGATCCCTTTAGGGTCACTCCCAGTCATTCTGCTCCCCGCCTCCTATGGGACATTGTTCATTAGAACATTGGCCCCTAGATTTCACAATCCTCGAGGTTTTCAATGTGTCCTTTAAGCATTTGTAAACCAGGACTGCAAGGTCCAAGGGGTTTAGGAAAGCACAGTAGCTTCTGAGGCAGCTGCTCCTGAGAGGGGGAGGGGAGCCTTCAGCAGAGAGCTTCCGAGGACGTCTGGTTTTGTTCAGAATTCTCCATTCATTTGGATTTCTCCATTTTCCATCCTGCGGCTCACAGGTGGATTGAGAGAACTAGTCTCCTGCCAGCAAAGGGTGGGTCAGAATCAGAACTCTGACCCCCTCCTTTTACAGGCAAGGAAATTGACCAGAGTATGGCAGCCGCTGATCTAAGCCCATTCCACAAGTCAGCCCGGCTGATAGCTAAGACTCCTTCTCTCTCCTCTCGGCTCCCCCAGACTCAGAAAAGAGGACAAGCACCGAGAAGGCACTTTACTTCCTGCCGAGGAAGAAGTGGGGAATGATTTTAAAGGCAGAAGCGAAGACGATGTCCGGTGTGTGAAAAATAAATATCTCCCCATTGCCACCAACCCACATATCCTTCTTCCAGGATCCATTTTCCTTTGTTCCCTTGGCAGAACCCGGGGCTGCCCGCTCTGCTATTATTTTGCTGTATTTCAGGGGCACCCAACTGGTTCTCCCAGAGAAGATAAAAACAGGCTGCTAGCAGCATCACAGTTCCTTTGGCTTCAGATTTCACTGTTTGTGGTTGCACAAAAACCTATTTCAAATAAACATCATAAAACTTTTACAACAGGCTCACTGTAGGACCCCCAAACTCTGGCTGACTCTGGGGGAAAGGAGGAGAAGGGACAGTCAGGAACAGAACTGCTTCTGGAGCTCTCAGTTCAAAGCACTCAGGGATTAACATTTTCCTACCCCAAAGCTGGAGAGGATGGACTCTAGTCTGTCAAAACGGAAGGGGCCTCATGCCTGTAATCCCAGCACTTTGGGAGGCCGAGGCGGGTGGATCACAAGGTCAAGAGATCGAGACCATCCTGGTCAAAATAGTGAAACCCTGTCTCTACTAAAAATACAAAACAATTAGCTGGGCACGGTGGCGCGTGCCTGTAATCCCAGCTACTCAGGAGGCTGAGGCAGGAGAATTGCTTGAACCCAGGAGGCAGAGGTTGCGGTGAGCCGAGATCGCGCCATTGCACTCCAGCCTGGGTAACAAGAGCGAAACTCCGTCTCAAAAAAAAAAAAAAAAAAAGAAAAAAACGGAAGGGACCTCATTTTATAGACAGTGAAACTGAAGGAAACTCAGCTGTCCCATAGTTCCTCTGAGATGATCAATGGAACCATCTTTGAGGAGAGTATATGCAGTGCTTCTCAAACTTGGCAGCTCATTGGAATCAACTGGGAATTGTTAAAAGGTACTGACACTAGGACCCACCTCCAAACATTCTTGTTTAATTAATTTGGGAAGAGACCTGGACACTGGGCTTTTCTTAACTGCTCCCTAAGTGATCCTAATGGGCACCACTGTTGGGGACTGCTGGTGTGGTGGAGAAGGGACAGGGAAGTGTATCTCTACATCTCTGTTCCACTGTTTTATAATGGTGTCCTTCAGCAATCACATGGGCTTCTGTCTCCTTCCTCTGCAAATTAGAGCTAACAAATTAGAGCTACCTCATACAGGGTCCAAGTGGGAATTAAATGGAATGATATGCATTAATTGCTTCAAGCAGTGACTATCACAGAGTAATTGATCAATACATGTTTGTATTATCGTTACTGATGTTACTGTTGTTGCTTATCATGAATGTCACCATTTCAAGGTCTCAGGATGGGAAATAGGGGAACACAATCCCCACATCCATTGATGGTTGAACTAGGATTCGGGAGATCTGATTTCCTTTTTGACTGTTCTGACAGCAAACAAGCTGTGTGACCTTGGGCAAAGCTCTTAACCTCTCTGAGTTTAGTTACCACATCTTGCCAGATGGGTCTCATAGCCCCTGGCTATCTATTGTCCAGGAAGCTGTGAGATTCCAATAAGATAATGGATTTGGATGAGATTTGAAAACAGGAATGCACCAGAGGAATTTGAGATATTACGATTATGATGCCCATTGCATCCCCCTTGTGCCCTGGCTGGCCCATCTGTTCTGGGAGCTTTCCGTTCTCTCTCTGCCTCCTTTGGCCGCCAGTCCTGAGCTGCTCCGTCTGACATTTGGGCAGTTTCCAGGGAGGATTCTGTCCCTCTTCCATCTGCCTCTCAACTTAACTCTTTTCTCTCCCCTCTTTTGGTCTACGAGGATCTGACGCTAGGGTGTGAGGCGATGGTATGTGAGAAGAGACACTAGGGATGACGACTCCTTCCTTCCCTGAGGTCAGGAGGTGACCAGTGACCTTGGATTTTCCACCATGGAAAAGTTGGAATGTTCCTATGAGACCTTCTAGATAGACCAGGAGATGAGGTTGAGTGGGAGATAGAGCCGGGATCTGAACCCAGCTTCCTGGACTCCCATATAGTGCCCTTCTGCTCCCTACTCCCCACTCCACCCAATTGCCCTGAGCTCTTGGGGATGGGCTCTGCAATATGGGATCCCTACTGGCTCCTTAATTTCTCTTGGAGAAGTTACTGCCTGTGGGAGAATATCAGGCCATGGGGGTTTTCTGCTCCCTTCAGGAGCCTGGGTTGTCTCCCAAGGAGAATCTATGTCCTTGGCCAGGTCATAGAGCTTCTGCCAGACTCAGGTTTCTCTGCCATACAATGGGAAAACCACCATTGCTTCTATTGGTCAAATGCAACCATAAGCAAGAAAGAGTTTGAAACCTCTATTTCCTGAAATGCTAATGCTCCTGCTGGAGACAGGCATGGAGCTGGGTTGAATCTGCCAGACTGATCTCCCCTGGCTGGAGACCGAGGCCAAGGCAGAGGCATCTGGGCTGCTCCGAGCTGTGTGGGCTGGGAGGAGCCTGCGAGAAGGCAGGGCCTGCTTGAGATTGGCAGCTGCAGGCCTGCTGGCAGATGGTCTCCTAAGTGGGCCACCTCAGGGTCAGCTTTATGGATCTGCACATTAACCCTTCCCTCCCTAGCAGCCCCTTAGCTGCTGGTTCTTTTTGACTTTGGCCTAACTGAGCTGTAGACTAGACCCTGGCTCACATCCGACCACTCCCCAGCCCACTCTGAAGACACGAACCATCCATTGCACATGGAGTGCAATTTAAAAGTGTGGAGAGTCAGATTCTAAAACCTCATGACACTCAGATCTGGGCAACATTGAGGAGAGAACAGCATTTTAATATTCATCACTTGTATTAATACCAAGTTTTGTAAATAGTGATGTACAAAAAGTGGAAATATCACTGAACAGAATAACCAACATAAATATTTTGGAGTTTATCCTTCTAGGCTCACTAACTTACTCTTATCTCTCATCTCTCCCTCTCTCTCCCCCTTTACCAATATGAGATAATATTGGACATGTTGTTTTATTCCAGACTTTTTAACAAATTTAGCAATACAGTCTGAGTACCTTCCCGTGTAAATATCCATCCATCTCATCATTTTTAATGCCTTTATAGTGTTCTATTATTGACATCTATCAAAAGAAGTTCACCCACCTGCCATTGTTGGATGACACCATTAGAGAATGAGGAAACAAACTCAGAGAGGTTCAGTGACTTGCCCAAGGTCACACAGCTTGGAAATAACAAACCCGAACTTGAATTTTGGTCTTGGGACTTGAAATACGGTTCCCTTTTTTAGGTTAGAAAGAGTGAGGGTTTAGCAGCACTGCTCCTGTAAACCAGTACTGACCACTCCCACTCCAAGAAGGGCTCAGACGAGTGTTGCTTTCTGGTTGTTGGTTGGCTCAGTTCTGGGTTTGAGTATCAGCCCCATCTTGATCGGCTGTGTGCTTTTGGGTAGCCTGACTCCTCTCTATAATGGGGAGGCCTCTCTGGAGCCTCAACTTCTTCATCCATAAAATGAGGCTATGAAGATCTAACTTGTTAGGCCATTAAGGAGATTTGTTAGAGAAGAAACTGTCCACGTACGTAGCACATAGCTGGTGCTCAGCTGTGAGGCTAATACTCTTCCATTGCTGCTAGAATTTTGGGTATTACAAGAATATGAATAGGCCTGCCACAGTGCCTCATGCCTGTAATCCCAGCACTTTGGGAGGCCAAGGCGGGCCGACTGCTTCAGCCCAGGAGTTCAAGACATGGCAAAACCCCATCTCTACAAAAAATACAAAAATTAGCCAGGTGTGGTGGTGCACGCCTGTAGTCCCAGCTACTTGGGAGGCTGAGGTGGGAGGATCACCTGAACCCAGGAAATTGAGGCTACAGTGAGCAGGAGATGGCGCCACTGCACTCCAGTCACAGGGAGATCCTGTCTCAAAAAAAAAATATGAATAAAAACATTAATGTTATCTAATGTCCATTTATATTTTCTGATATCTACTCTTATCTGGCGTTATGTAACATCTAATCATGGTAGAGCTCTAAGGGTAGGAGTAGCTCCAGTCCTTACCAAGTTTCGTCTCCTCACCAGGCCTCAGTTTCCCCACCTTTGAAAGCCTTTGATTATTTCTGAAGGTGATTCTTGTCCTCACCTCCAGCTACTGGTGAGAACGCGGTTAACCTTTTGGTGGGCCCTGGTCCTGAAACCCCTCCCTCATCAGCGCTCTCTTTCCCCTCCCCCGCCAGCCAGAGCCAACGGGCCGCCCCTCCCCCCACCAGCTCTGGGCCTTTGACATTAATTGATACGGAGTTTCCCCCTCTAATCCTGCCTCTGCCTGGGGCCCTTGTTCCTAGGGCATCTGCTTGGTGAGAGGAGGAGGAGGCAGGGCCGACCGCCACCCGCCTGTCTGCCATCTGGTCCCCTTCCCCTCCCTCCTCTCAGCGCCACCAAGAGAAATCTGTAATGAATCCGTGGCCCCCCGCCCAAAGGGGTGGGGTAAGACCGGTCTCACGCTGGCGGTCTACACACACACGCGCACACACACACACAGACGCACACTCACTCGCGCACGCAGCTTGTAGACACAATCATTAGCAAAGCTTTTGTGCGGCCCTCCCAGGCCCGCTCCAGCTGAACAGCTGCTGGGAGGGCTCCGGAGCGAGATGCTAACAGGAGGGGAACTTTAATTATCCCTCCGAATGGCATCTTTGGCAGACCCCGGGGACTGGAAGAGATGGGGAAGGGGGACGGGAGTAGGGGAGAGAATGACAATTAAACTAGAGCATCCCAGGCAAGAAGGGGATGGGACGATGGGGAAGCGGATGGGGAAGCGGATGGGGAAGGGACGGCAGAGGTTTACCTCTGCTCCCTATCTCAGAGGGCCAGATATCTCCCACCCAGGGACTGAAAACAAGATGATTTGGGAAAATTACCACTTTCTTCTATTTTTCTGACTGTGGTTACCCTACATGAATTTCTCTGCCTTGGCCATAAGGGCTGCCTTCTAAAAGCTTCGCATCGGCTGGGCACGGTGGCTCACACTTGTAATACCAGCACTTTGGGAGGCCGAGGCAGGAGGATCACGAGGTCAGGAGTTCAAGACCAGCCTGGCCAACATGGTGAACCCCCATCTCTGCTAAGAATACAAAAAAAATAGCCGGGTGTGGTGGCAGGTACCTGTAATCCCAGCTAGTTGGGAGGCTGAGGCAAGGGAATTGCTTGAACCGGGGAGGCAGAGGTTGCAGTGAGCCGAGATCGCGCCACTGCGCTCCAGTCTGGGTGACAGTGCAAGACTCTGTCTCAAAATAAACAAATAAATATAAAAGAATAAAATAAAAGCTTGGCATCAAGAGCAAGGCTTTGAACTCCGCACTCCTGGGTCTAATTTAGTTTTGCTCCTTGACAGCTGCGTGACCTCGGGCCAACTACTTCACCTCTCTGAGCCTAGGAGTTCTGTGCAAAATGGAGATCACAGCAATATCTACTCACCAGGTTGCCAAATCAGTTAATATCATTCATTTAAACAGCAAATGTCCACTGAGTGCCTGCTGTATACAGGCACTGTGCTAGGAGTCAGAGATAAAAGAGAACATATGATGGGGGCGGGAATGCAGAGAATAAACAAGGGAACCAACTAATGTAAAAAAGAAAATTGTGACTAGGGCCCAAATACTGATTGCTTCAAGCAACGTTTTCAGATGTTTCCCCTTTGACTCCTGTCAGAACAATTTTTTCCCTGTCTTCCTTAATTCCCTAGCTGATGTTCATTACTGCTGGATCCCATAATATTCCATGAGTGTTTGCCAGCAGGAGTGGATTTTCTTTGTATAAGAAGCTCAGTGCTTGGCACATAGTAGGCTCTCAGAAAATATTTTCTTTTTTTTTTTTGAGGGTCTCATTCTGTTGCCCAGGCTGATGAAGTTCAGTGGCATGATCTTGGTTCACTGCAACCTCCACCTCCCAGGCTCAAGCAATTCTCCTGCCTCAGCCTCCCGAGTTGCCAGGACTACAGGACCATGCCCGGCTAATGTTTCTGTCTTTATTAGAGGGGTTTCGCCATGTTGGCCAGGCTGGTCAGAGTGCTGGGATTACAGGCATGAACCACTGCACCCAGCCTCAGAAAATATTTTCTGAGATGAATCATTGGAAATCCCACATATATTAAGTGGTTGAAGATGAAAAGTTCCAGCCCTTACATGGGAGGCCAAGAAGGGGTTTGTCCACTTTGAAAGTTCTCTTTGTTCAATCAGGGTTTAAATTACACATTTTATACCTTCCAGATTGGTCAACACTAAAAACTGTGGTAATATCACATTTGGTGAAGATGTTAGGGAATAGATACACTCCCACATTGCTGTTGAGAGTGTAAACTGTTGCAGCCTTTTGGGAATATGATATTACAGCATTTATCAAAAAATTTTAAAAATTTGTCTACTCCATGACCAGCTCTTAATGTCAATACCAAAGGAAAAAGGAGGTGAGTTCAAGAGTGTTTATTGCAGCCACGTTTGTATCAAGAAGAATTTGCAAACAGCCCAGGTGCTCTTACTTAGGAAAATAGCTAAGTACATTATGAAATATGCATAATTATGGAATACAATATAATTGAAAATAATGTAGTAAATTAATGTGTATTGATGTTGATCTCTAAGAGATTGTGACAGGAAAAAGCAAACTGTGGGATGACACACAAATTGTAATGTTATTTTATATGATATGTGTATAAAAAAGCATTTTTGCTATCTATATATACAAAAGAACATTATATACTGTATATAAATATATATGTGAAGAAAAATGCTTCAAAGGATGTACACCAAACTGTCATTGACAGCATCACCTATGAAGAAGAGGGGGATATTTTAGCTTTATCTCTGTGACTTACATATTTAATAAAAATGTTTTCATAATTCACAAGCTTTCCTCCTGTATTAGTTATGTATATAAACATGGATTTAAAAAAGATAGAGAAGAGTAGGTGGAAGACACATAAATGGCAAAAAACAAATAAACGAAGTCCTACGAAGATTAGATTTCCACAGTCAGGTTTTTCAGCCTTGGCACTACTGACATTTAGGGCCAGCCAGATAATACTTCCTTGTGGGGAGCTATCCTGTGCACAGCAGGATGTTTAGCAGCATCTCTGGCCTCTACCCACTAGATGTCATTAGCACCACCCTCCCTTTGGGCTGTGACAATCAAACATGTCTCTAGACCTTGCCAAATGTCCCCTGGGGAGCAAAATTGCCACTAGTTGAGAACCACTGATCCAGAGATACATTCCGATCTACCTCTAGCTGATCCAGTCAGAAAAATCTGAAATGCTGAAAACATCGGGACCATTAAGACCATGTTTGCAAATAAAGAGATGTCTAAGACTTTAGAAAGTAAAAAATAAAATAAAAGTCACATTGGTTTGTGTCTCCTGCCTTCCCATGTTTGGGGAGTGGCAGAGCTGCCCAGTGAAAGGAGCATGTGATTGGAGTCTGACAGTGCTAAGCTCCCTGAGTCTGTCCCTCCTATAAAACAGGGAGACTCGTACCATTGTCAAATGTCAGTGTGGGCATCTTAGTGTGCGTAGCTTGAGCCTTAGGATTGGAAGACCTAGTTGCCAATCCAAGCTGGGCAACATTGGGCAGGCCACTTTGCCTTCCTAAGCTCTAAGCTCATCTGTAAAATGGGGATGATGGTAGTATCCATCTCATGGGCTGAATTTGAGGATTAAATAATATAACATCTACAAGCATTTAGCACCGTCCTGATCTCTAGTTAAGTGCTCAGTAAATGGTAGCCATAACGCTCTTGATGATACTGTTTGTAAATTGTATAGTAGTCAGTGTCCTGATATAAATAGTTTTTACATGGCAAAAGAGGACCAGAGTTTTTCTTTCTCACCTCCCTGGGATCATAGTCTGGGAATTCAGATGTCTGCCTTGAGTGAAAGGGCACCATTCGTTCCTTTATGTATCAAGGGTTTATAATTTGCTGACCAAGGGCCCTTCCTTAAGATAGAGATGAATGAGTCCTGCCCCTGGGGGGATGGAAATGCTGCATCGTAACCTGGCTTCTGAACTGGACTCATCTGGGTGTCTTTTTCATCAAGGTGGCCATGATGTAACTCCCGAGAGGATGTCCCCTGACTTAGCAACATTCCTCGGAGACAATGCTTTCTGTGAACTCTGTGAATTCTCCTCTCCTGCCCACATTCCCTGCCCCCATACTCAGCCTTTCCCCACTTTGGAGCTGCAGGGCAAATTGATAACAATCGTAAGAACACAGTTTTCTCTTGTTCTTCTCGTTCATCTACTTGTCTGTTCTTTCCTTTCTCAACTAACAGACTCCCCTAAGATGAACTTTGTCTGCCACTGAGTCCCCCTCTCTTTCTTTAAGGGCACTTTAAGCTCACTGAGCTGACTTCTTCCTTCAGCCACATGTGGACCCCATCCTTGTTCTTTAACCCATGATTCTTTGATATTTCTCTGCAAAGACCCTACAATGTTCCTTTATCTTCATGTGGTCAGATACTTCTCACTTGTGCATTTCTGCTTTTCTTGTTGCTATTGATATCTCCTCTGTTTGGTGATTGTCTCTGTTGATATTTACTACGTCTCCATTGACTCCTACCCAAGACATAGACGGACCCAATTACCTTCTAAACATTAGAGAAAGCACCAAAGAAAAATCTCACCAGGTGTTTTGCATCAACCTGGGAGGTCATGCTATTTACTCTCAGCATGCACTAGGCCATAGGTGGAATTAACAGAAGGAAAAGTGAACACTAGATCACCCTCTAATGTCTCCAGATAGATAGGTCTTCACATGAAGAAACATTATTGTTTTCTTAACTAAGTAAGTGACATGATCTTCAAGAATACTAGATCGATGTTTGCACTTGAGTAACAAAATTTTGAAGTCAATCAGGCTGTTTCTTTTCTGTGTCATTTTGCCCCTCCCGCAGCATAAAGAACATCGTCAACAACAAATCTATAGCATTTCCAGTTCAGTAATGAGAAAATCAGGCCCACAAAGGTTGAGCAATTAACCTAGTGTAATATAGCCACAAACAGAACTTGAACCGGGGTTAAGATTCAAATGATCTGCTTTTCAGATTTTAAGTTCAGCACTGAATTATCTGCTTTCTGCTAAATATTTTGTAAATGAGTTTTAATCTTAAAAGTAACACATGGCAATGGTTTGTAAAAAGTACTGCAGAAGTACCAAAAAACCCCAGAAGTTCCTTCATCTTTACTCTGTACTCCTTTTAGACACAACTACTACTATGCTTTCTAATGTATTCTTCCAGAAATATTTTATATGAAAATACAATGTATTATGCAGGAAACTTGCCTTTCCTTCTTAACTTTGTGTTTTTAAAATATATGACTGCATTTAGAACTATCCTGTTACTGTTTTAATGGCCGCATTGTATTCGATTGTATAGATGAGTCATTTAATCAATATCCTATTGATTTATAATCAGGTTGTTTTCAGGATTTTTGCTATAATAAACAATACTACAGTAAACATTTGTTACATTTATTTTTGCCCACCTTGGAGGGTATATCTAAACTATAAATTCCTAGAAACGGAATTATGAGAAATTTCCAGAAAATGATACTGTCTCATTGCCCACCCCAAAGTGAGCAGGCTACCCTCCCCTTCTTCCCAACCCAGGGTATAAGAATCATTTTATTTGACCATTACAAGTTGGGGAATTATCAAGCTCTTTCACCTATCTCATTCTGAGAATTAGAAAGTAGTGTACACTTGTTTTAATTTCTCTTTCTTTAATGAGCAAGGGCACACGTCTTTGCATGTTTGTTGACCATTTTATATTTTGCTATGATTACCTTTTCATGTCATTCATCCATTTAATGGAATTTGATTATTCGTTTTTTCATTTGTAAGAGCTCTTTGCATATTAAAGGAATTATTCTTCTGTCATGTGTGTTGCCTCAAACTTTGTCTGTTTCTGATGAGTACAGAGATTTAGAACAGACCAAAAAAATTATAGGTAGCTTTGGAGAAGGGATAGGAATTAAAATGGGATTTTACCTCCCTCCCCAGTCCTCTCTCTCTCTCTCTACCAAGAATGACTTGCCATAACAGATGGAGAGCTATGAGTCAGAACGGGTATGAGGCTCTAATCTCTCCTCCTGCTGGACCTGGGTTCAAAGGAAGGCACGTATTAGAGGAAAGAAAAACTGTCTGCAAGGAGGCTTGGGCTATTTCCCAGATCCAAGCTGCAGTTGGCAGCCTGACCCCCATTCCCAAAATGCCACTCCATGTTTTTAAAGACTAGACACAAGGTAGCATATGGCCTACAGGAACCCTGCAATTTTAAATTTAGGAAGGCACAGGAAATGAGGAGGTGAGAAGGGAGGTACAGCGGGCTCCTCTGGGACTGTTTAGCTTCAGAGGGTTAGGAAGAGATGGGCCTTTTCTGCTTCCTAAGAGACCAGCTCATCCCTGTCCACTGAAACTATGGGAGTATCTTATGATTACATTAAAGCAAAAGTACCCTGCAACCCAACTACACCCCTTCTGGCTTGGAGAAATGTGCCCAAATACTGTTCAAGAAATTTGTTGAAGAACAGAGTGATTTAATTGATATTTATGGCATCATTGCTGTAACTGTGAGAAATTCTAAATAACCTACGCATCCAACAAAAGAGGAATTAACAAACACTAGATTGTGATCTGCCAATAAGATGGAATGCAAGGAAGCAGTCAGAATGAATGAGGATGAACTATAGGTGTGGATATGAGAAGATGATCGAGGTGTTTGTTGAGAGAAAAAATGGCAGCCACAGGTAGATATGGAGAGAGCGTAACACTGAGGACTCCAGGATCATCTTCTGCCTCCCCAACATATAATCAATCCACCAGCAGGTCTGTCAGTTATAAATAAAGCCGGAATCCCCTTTTCCTCCATCTACAGTGCTACGGAACTAGTCAGAGCAGCCAATACCTCTCAACTGGACTTACAGAAACCATCTCCCAAAAACCCCACTGTGTTGACATTGTTCACTCCCCGTGGAGCGGAGCTGCATGCAGTGGCCGCAGTGATCTGTTATAAACCACACCAGTCTCACATCGTCCCTCTGCTCAAAACCTGTGCCGCTGTGCTCTGAATAAAACCCCAAGCTCCTGTCAAAGCCCCAGCCCCCACCTTCCTTCCTCCTTTGGCCCCCACTCACCCTTCTACCTCCTTCAGGAAGTTCCTCAGACACACCATCCTTATCTCAGGCTTAGAGTCCTCACACTTCACCCTGGACTGTCCTTCCCCCGATCTGTGCATGGTCAAGTCCTCCTCATTCTTCTTCATATCTCAGCAAAATCATTGCCTTCTCGGGAAGGCCATCTCTGACGACCTATAGTAGGCTGAATTGCATGTCCTGCAAATTCACACCCACCAAGAACCTTTGAATGCTACCTTACTTGGAAACGGCGTCATTGCTGTTATATTGCAGATATAATTAGTTAAGATGAGGTCACACTGGAGAAGGATGGGCACTTAATCCAATAGGACTGGTGTTCTTGTGATGAGAGGAGAAGACACAGATGTGGAAGGGAGACAAAGGCAAAGGCAGAGGTTGGAATGATGCTGCCACAAGCCTAGGAATGCTGGACACACCAGTAGCTAGAAGAAGCAATGCAACATCTTTTCCTAGAGTCTTTGGAGGAAGCGTATTCTTAACACCACCTTGATTTTGGATGTCTAACCCCCAGAACCATGAGAGAATATCTGTCAGTCATTTTAACCCACTCAGCATGTGGTAGTTTGTTATAGCAGTCCTAGGAAATGAACACCATTTCAATAACCACCTTTCACATCATGCTCTAAGAGGGGACCCTCCCTGGAAATAAACAAGGTGCGGTTTTTGCCCTCCAGAGTTCAGGATTCAGTAGGATGTAATTCTTTTAAAAAAGAAAAAAAAGACTGCTACACTTCCCCAAAAGAACTGTTTCCTAATCAAGAATTATGAAAACCATATAACGAAGACTTTTTATTTTCCCTTTGTCTGCCAGGAGACTCATATACAAATGTGTGGTTCAACACTCGTCACCCTGGGAAAGGCTAGACCTTACAGATCCCTGTTCCTTGTTCCCCTCTATCACCTTGGCTACTGAGTGCCATTTATTTCTTCTTAATTCTGACTTTGCATTGTTTGTTTGTATTTTTATCTATTTTATTATGTTGTGAGGGGCTTATTGGTATTTTCTTTTTTCCCTTACAATATCATGCTATGGAAGTGCTTGGGACAGGCAGGGTGGTGTACTGCAGACAGGCAGGCTGAGTCTGAACCCCAGCTCTGTCAGTTCCTGGCTGCGTGACCTTAGTCAAGTCACTTCACATTTCTGCACCTCCATTTTCTCATCTGTAAAATGGGGATTAAATATTACCTACCTCATAGGATTGTTGTGATAATTAAATGAGATGATATTTGTAAATACTATGGGGTCTGGAATATGTAAAGTACTATCCTGCTTGTTAAAATAATAGCAAACTTTAATATCTGCATGGATTATGAGACTTTTTAAGATGGGAGCATGTCACCACAGCCTAGTCTGTAAATCCCCTGAGGTTGTTTTATTCCATTTTTAATCTCCAGCTTTTATGATTGGCACAGGGTGGCTGATTGATAAATCTTCCTTGGATAGGTGAATGAATGAAATGCATCAAGTGTGTGGTGGTAGAAAAGTCACTCTCCCTTTTTGGACTTCACTGTTCCCATCTTGAAACTGACATCCCCTTAAAATTTCTTCCAGTTCTAAAATTCCTTGATGCTATGCCTGGGAAGGCACATCAGCATCCCTTTTCCTTGGGTTAGGCATTTTGTTCTTTCTAGATATTTACTTTTGGAGCTTTGACTAAGTCCCCTCAAGACTGTGGACTTGTGTGTCTAGGCTGAGGACTCAGCATTTACTCAGTGGGCAAATGGCTGCCGCATTCCCTGGGCTGAGGAGGACAGGAAGCAAGAGGAGGCTGGGGAGGAGTGGAAGGGGGTGTCAGGAGTGGGAGCAGGGGAGGAGATGTGGGTGTGGCTACGCAGATGAAAGTGGAAGACTAGCATCTTGGGGACTTGAAGAGGAGTAGCAAACGAGTGGAGTTCATTGCGGGGACCAGCCAAGAGTGAAGGTTTCTGGCATCCTTCGGGGAGTGGTCCATCTCATCTTTGCTCTAGCAGAGACCCTCCCTCACCCCTTTGAACATTCTATAGGCTTATTAAGCCACAGTGAGCTCACTCTGCCTCACTCCTCTCAGCTTGTCTGCTTCCACCCACCTGCATGCTGGTAGCTCCACTCTGTCCATCCTCTAGACTCAGGCTGACCTGAGTTCAACCCTGGTTCTGCCACATATGGGATATGTCGCCTTGGGCAGGTTACTTAACCCATCTGAACCCCAATTTCCTCATCATTAACCTGGAGCAGAATAATTTAGTGGGATAGTTGTGAATATTAAATAAAACAGTGTCAATCAAAGGCTTAATACAGTGTTGTTGTTAAGCAAAAGGGGCTTACTGCCCCTATGTACTTTGAGCCAAAACTATGACGCCCGGTTTTTGAGAAAAGAAAAGCTTTACACTGAAAGTCGACTTCCAAAGAGACAAGAGTCAGACTCAAATCTGTGTCTCTGTGCTGGCTTTAAGGCAATATTTGCATTAGAAAAGGCTCAGAGGATAGATTCTAAGACTAGCAGGTGATGGTGGAAGAAAAGGGGGGTTTTGGAAAGAGCTTTGGCATGCACAGTTATCTGCATGCTGCTTCATGGGTCGCGTGTGCAAATGTGAAGGGAGTTAGTATGAAACATGCCAAGGAAATTCAGCATGGACTTCAGTCAGCCATCTTGGTTCCAACTGACTTCAGCCAAGGAAGTTTCAGTGTTTCAGCAAGTTGTTCCTTTCCTTATCTTTCATCTTGCAAACTCAAGAACTTTTTTTTATCAGGCATTGGTTTCTTTAACTCTTTGGGTCACAGTTTCAGTGTTAGGATGTAGTATGAGCTCAAAACATTACAGCTATTATAATTATTATGAGAAAAAGAGAAGAAGAGAGAGAGGTAGAGAGAAAAACATTTGTTCAGACACCTGAAGAACAAGAACAGGAAGAAATGGATTTAATTGAGGATGCTGGGTGGCCACGCATATTGAGAAAGAATCCTATGGCTGGTACTCTAAAGTAATGGAAAGAATTACTCTACCTAATTTGCTTTGTTGTAAGTTAGAAATTTTGTATCCTCCGTTTTTTTAAAAAGTAGGGTATCCCTACTCTCGAGTACCCTAGGAATCATAGAGACCCCACTGAACATTCTAGGGAATCAGTTCTGCAATCACTCACCCCCAGGAGTGACTGAAGTTTGTGAGTGTCCTTCAGAATGATTTGGTTGCAAAAAGTCTCAAACCTAATGAAGTTCAAGGGGAAAGAAAGAGGTTTATCACAGGGAACTCTCCCAGAACTGAACTGCTCCAAAATGACAGGGAAGGTCCCCAACCCTTCATAATCTTCCTGGTCCGCTCCCCAAAGCTGATGGACGGAATCTCCTTGCCACAATGCCACCTTCCCTGCAGAGGGGATATGATCGGTAAAGCCAATGTGTAAATCAATATGACATAAATCAAATTCTAATTCAAATGCTCTGGGGGCCGGCTACTTAAATATTTAATGGAGGCTTTAAAAAGTTGAGCCCCAAATCCTTTGTGCAGTGTGAACGATCAAATTCTAGTCAAAGACACGTCAACCACCCCTGGGTTGAAATAATGGGTGTTCGGCAGATGGGGGCTGCCTACAAATCTGAGCCTGCTGCCTTATTTCCTCTGGTCAACATGGATAGAAAGGGGATTTAAGTTAGTCCCCGAAGCTTCTCAGGGCTTGAATTCCTCCCAGCATTTCCCTTCCACCCACTCACTCCAGCTGTGTTTAATTTTTTTGCTCTCAGTCTGAGACCTCAGACAACAGCAGCTCCTTGCCTTGTCTGTTGGCAGCTGCCCAGGCACCCTGTTACCTTCCGAAATTACATATTTTATTAACTTTTTACCCTAACCTACATCACCTTTCCTAAGAACTCCCTTCTCTGCCCACGAACATCCCGCCACAGTCTCCCTGGGATGAAACTGCTTCTCTGAGAAATGAAACCATTGCCCAGCCCAACATCCCCTTTCCTGCCATTTTATTTGAAGAGTAGGGCTCTGTGGTTATTGATCACTTGAGAGGTAGAAGGGGGAAGTTTGAAAGGAAAGGAAACACCAAGGAAACTTACAGAGTGGCAGGGAAGCCTGAGAGACCTCATAAACTAGTGGCTTGGAAGCCTTCATGGGGACTCAGATGCTGTGAGAAGCTGGAAAGTTCTGGATACTTCCCCCCTGACCCTCAACCAAAAAAAAATCACGCGTGTGCAACAGCATCCAGGCTGCTGCTTAACCGTACAGCACCTTCATGTGAATGAGAGAAGGGAGCTGCTCTATCTGGGTGGCACAGTGTGATCATCGGAGTAGGGCTGAACTCCACCCTCACTTACCTTCTCAACAGGATATCCTTGTGCAGATCAAAACTTGCACCACTGGCAGGGGTGGTGGTGCATAGACTCCCCTCCCAAGTTCCTCCCTCTCTGACTTAGTTCACATCCCCTTCATCACACTGACGGGACCCTGAAGCCCAGCGTGGGGAAGGGACACTCTTAAGGTTGCACAGTGTGCCCTTTGTCCTTGCTCTTTTATTTCCCTGCACCCAACATACACAGGCAATCTCACCTGCCTCCTCATTAAATAGCTCACTGATTACGCTCTCTCTACTAAAAGGCAATACGACCGGTAAAGTAGATAAAAATCTGTTGTCTAAATATCTAAATTAAATCCTTGTAGAAGACGCTTACATCCAAGTGTCGGTAAACCCAGTGGCCCCAGGCAAGGAGGAGCTATTCGTCTTATCAGTAACTGTCTGGGTAGAATGATCCATTTCAAACAGCGCAAGGAATGAAATCATGAAAAGGATAAGAGCCCTGATGGAGGGGGAGTGAGTCGGAGCTGGTGGCATTGAAAAGGTGTAGCTCAGAGCCAGCAGGCTGTCCTGAAGAGGATCATTCAGGTGTGTTAAAGGCAGGCCCGGTGTGAAAGCGCAAATGAATCGCTCAAAATAGATGAGATTTCTCTCCGTGGTAATTGCAAGAGGAGCTGACGAGAGGTTTTATATCGAGATCACAGAAAGGGAAGAGTTGGGGAAATAAAGAGGATTTTATTTTGGAACCGAGAATGAGGAAGGGCTTTTAAAAAGAAACGGGGAAAGGGTGTTCTCTTCCAAGGAGGGAATGGCCCTACTGGGTAGACAGGGAAAGGAGGTGCCTTTTCGCCCGTAGAGGGCGCTGTAGGGGCAGCGGGAAAGTGATTCCTGGAGACGATGGGGAGGAGGCGCTGTGATCTGCTGGTTGTCTGGGGTGACTTTGCCTGTGATTCCTCCCTCTGAGCCTTAGTTTCCTCAAAACCCAGACAAAACACATCTAGACGTCGGGTAAGTCAGGGAAAGGAGGTGAGAGAATCACTGGAGATGGGCGAGGGCGTGCTTCTGGACATTGGGAATATTTTGTTTTCTAATGTGGTAGAAATTGATGGAGTTCTACCTTGATCATTTGGGGCTCTTCTGTAAGTATATACCAGTTTATTTAAAAGTTTACTTAAGAAAAAAAAAAGATGTGATCCTATGGTCATAGTGTCTCAGAGGAGATGGAACCTGTAGTTCAAGGCAGAAGACAAAACCATATGGAAAAGAGGCAGAATGACTATCAGAAGAGATTGGCCGACTTGAAGCTGTGGAAGCCTGTGCTTTCAGCAGGGCAGGGGTTCAGAGAATAAGAACATCTAGGACTCCTTGAGTCAGATGGGCAGGTAGGAATCCAAGCAGACTAGAACTTTCCCAGGACCCAAGATGTGTGTGTGCACACGAGTGTGCACCAACTACCCCCCAGTGGTCATTATTGCCAGATGTACATTTTGAGGAGGTGCCTTCTTATAGATGACTGAAAATCCCAGCTTTTGTCCCCTCCCACTGGGGACCTCACCCCTGAACTAAAGTTAGTAGAAATAGATGTGCTTGTGACTTCATCAAAAGAGGAGAATGCTTGCTGAGGATGAAGCTGCATGTCCTTGCTAAGGACATGATCTCATTCCTTTTTGTAGCTGCATAGTATTCCATGGTGTCTATGTAGCACATTTTCTTTATTCAGTCTATCATTGATGGGCATTTGGGTTGATTCCATGTTTTTGCTATTGTGAATAGTGCTGCAATAAACATATGTGTGTATGTATCTTTGTAATAGAATGATTTATATTTCTTTGGGTATATACCCAGTAAAAGGATTGCTGGGTCAAATGGTATTTCTGGTTCTAGATCCTTCATGCAGGGAGGGGAATATCACACATCGGGGCCTGCTGGGGAGGCAGGGGGAGGGTAAGCATCAGGATAAATTGTTAATGAATGCAGGGCTTAATGCCTAGGCGATAGATTGATAAGTGCAGTAAACCACCATGGCACATGCTTACCGATGTAACAAACCTGCGCATTCTGCACAGAGGAAAGCATCTGCTGGGCAGATAATGATGTGTCTCAGTGACAAATTGACACCATGAACTAATCCCCAGGTCACAAAGTGGAGATCAAACTGGGTGAATTTGCATAGAGGTGAGAACTGGGAACAGCTTTGTATCTGAGTGGTACAGTTAGTTCTGTTTGTCCTTCCTCCTCAACTTAGTTTCCCATAGGTGAGTGTGATAATGGAAACCAAGCTCCTAAAAGACACAGCAATTCCTTTGGTCCCCATCAAGAGCCAAATGATAAAGAAAGAGGTTGCGGGTCTCCAGTCACATGGCTAAGGGCTGCTTGCTGTGTCCTAGGCCAGCCAAGCTTGAGTAGCCCTTAGCATCAGGCTTTGGGTCTCCCGAAAGTAGTTAGTATGGCCTTCCCAACATGCAAACCAGATTATGTCACACAGCTGCTTAAAACCTTCCATCTTTTCATTACTCTCAGGAGAAAACTCCAAATTCTTATCTTGCTATCCAAGGTCTTGAATGATCTAGTCACTGCCTCCACCTTCTACATAAACTCATCCCTTTTTTTTCTTACCATTTCTTTGTTCCTGCATCAATGACCCCTTTCCTTGTCTTCATCATTTCAGACCCCAGCACATAATAGGTGTTCAATAAATATTCAAATAGATAAATACTGTTCCTCAGCCAAATTCCCCTACACTCCACATTTCAGTTGACTTCTTCACATGCTTCGACCTTAACAAGACTTTCCCTTCTTGCAGGTGAGACCTTCCTGTAATTCTCTCTCATTGCACTCTTGGCTTTTCTGCATATTGCCTATCACATTCGTTTTTATTTACTTATGTGATTATTTGTTGAATGCCTGCTTTCCCCATTGATTCATGCATTTCAAGAGGACTATTTGACTTTCTGTCTTGTCCTCAGCTGTATTTGCAATTTAAACCCAGCTCCTGGCCCATCATGGGGGCTCAAAGATTGTACCTGAAGTCCCAGGAAGGAGTTGCTCTGCCCAATGTCATTCAACATGTTGAGGCTGACAAGGGCCAGAACACAACTCTGCTGACCCCCAGCTCCAAGTTCTTCCCCAGAGTCCAGCCATCCTCACCCAAGCTCACTGCTAGCTTGCGGCATATCTCTGTGTAGTTACCAAAGGTACCTTCTCTGTGTTGTTGAATTATAGCCCGTGCAGCCTCACCGCAGGGCACGCCGGGTGGTGGAGGGAACATGGGCTGAGTTTCAGCCCCTACAAGCCCCCTAGTCTGGGCGCCTTTGTGTAACTCAGCAACACACACACATAGAAGCTGTGCTCTTCATAAGCCCATTGTCTGTGTGTATTCTACTCAACATATCTCCTGGATGTCCTGGCTGCCCCATCCCCTAACAGACAGCTTGTCAGCTTTGATCTTTTAATCCAGGATTCTCCAGAGCATGATTGACGTGCATTTAAACTGAGCTTCCCTGGGGCTGAGAACTACTCCTGTCTAAACCCAAGGATGGCCAGGATGGCCAAGCCTCTAAGCTTGATCTTAGTGCCTTGGGATCTTTTCCAATCCCTTTATGTCCAACCCAGGCTGATGCTGGGAGTAAGTGTAACATGAATGTTTTTCAGGACACTCTATCCTCAAAAACAAGGATTCTCTGTGTTTCCCTAGCCACGTATGGGGATAATAGGAGGAGAAGGAGACATCGGGCCACAAGCACTTACTGTGTGCCAGGTCCTATTCTGGGAACTGGACAAATAGGGAATGAAAGGATATGGTGCTGCCCTACACAGAGCCTCATTCTATGTGGGGAAGCACTTGAGTCAGAAATTGCAACAGAGATGGATGTGTGCTTCGAGGGAGGTTGGAAGAGTGTTCTGGGCATTCAGTGAAGAGACGTGTAACCCTGGTGGATGGGTGTGAGGATGTGTGTGTGTATTTGTGTGCAGGAAAAGGGAGAATAAAGAATTCCAAGAGAAAGAACACTTACACTGAGATGTTGGCCAACCATGGAGTGTAGGTGGCCATGGTATTGGGGCAGAGGAGGGGGCAGTGGTGCAAACACCAGTATGTAAGGGGAGGTTGTCTGCATTTCAGGAGGGTTGGAGTAGATGGTGCAAGGAGTATGCATGGCACATGAGGCTGGACAGTCAGGCAGAGTCCTGATCTTAGAAGCTTGTTAATCCAGGCCCTCGTATATGGGGGTGTCAAGACAACATTGCTCATATACGGATTTTACTAGGGGAAAGTGCCCAAAGGAGAAATGGGGAGAGAGGTTGAGAAAGCATCAGACCATGCAAGTGATCAGACCTTGAGCCAAAGAGAAAGGGGAGGAAGAAAGCTTGGGCAAAAGCATCCTAGCCTGCTGTGCAGTTTGAGAAGGGTTCGGCAAGGCACTTTGGAAGCCTTCAAACCAAAGCTGGGCATCAGGGGAGTCCCATGTATCCCTGCCTTAGATCACAGCCACTGAGTCATCGGCTGGAAGCAACTGTGGGAGGTTTGACCTTCCACAAAGTCAGCGCTCCACTTCGGAGGTCCTGGTGCCCTCTGTGGTTGAAGATCAGGAGGTAGATTCTCTTCACCACCACATCTGGGTTTGGTTTTATTCTAGGGAGAATAGGAAGCCACAGAAGGTTTTAAGCAACTTATGTTATGAAAAAAAATCACTCTGTGGCTGTGGAGGAGTTAAGTAGGAAGAGTTCAATCATAAAATTAAAAAAGAGACTGTGGGGTGGAACTGCTGCCCAAGTTCAGGAGAGAGATAATGTTGACCCAGACTTGGAAGGTGATAGGATCACACAGAGAAATGGACAATTTGAAGTTAAATTAAGGAGGCAAAATGCACAGAACTTGGTGCGTGTATGTGAGCAGTAAGAAAAAGGACTCAAAGAGGAAGTGACGGAGGATGAAGACCCCTCTATAAGGGTCACTTGTGTGCTAGACATAGTGTATGTACAATGATCTCATCATTACCTCAAAGATCCTTTTTGTAAAAGGCTGGAGTGCAGTGGCACGATCTCGGCACACCACAACCTCCACCTCCTGGATTCAAGCAATTCTCGTGCCTTGGCCTCCCAACTAGCTGGGATTACCAGTGTGCACCGGCTAATTTTTGTATTTTTAGTAGAGACAGGGTTTCAACATGTTAGCCAGGCTGACCTCAAGTGATCCGCCCGCCTCAGCCTCCCAAAGTGCTGGGATTACAGGTGTGAGTCACATTGCCCAGCCCACAATGATCCTTTCAATTTGGTTCTAGGCATGGCATTGGATAATCCCCAGTTTATCCACAACACCTCGGGTGAACAGTGTGAACTAACCATGGTAATTCCATTCTCACTCCTGCAAATGTTTTAGGAATAAGAGAAGTCTGCTGGGGATCTTTGGGGAAAGATTTCTTCTTCTCAAGAAAGAGTCACATTTAGACGGTTCCTTTTTTCCTCTGGACATTGATGTCTGGGTGTGATGTCTGGGACTGCCTGGCATCTTGGAAATCCTGAGGGGAGTAGCTGAGAGCACAGCCCTCTCATCAAGAACAGAAGAGAAAAAAAGATGGGAGGAGCCTGCACCCCAAATGACATCATGGAGCACCAACTAAACCAACATTAGACACTCCCCAGCCTACCCACCCAACTACCAACCACCAGACTCCTGGAAATTGAGATCCTGTATTTTTTAATGGTTTGCACCAATGTGAGTTAGGATTTTCTGTTTCTAAACTCATATAAAGTAACAATCCTGTTTTATAGACAAAGAAATAGAATATTAAAGCCACAGAATGGGTAGGTGGCAGAGGAGGGACACAGTCCTAGGCCTTCCTGAACAATCACGTCCGTTTTGCAATGGCAATTTTCTTTTTTGATGTCAACTCAAGTCACCTTATGATAATGCTAGTGATCCTATCTTGTAAGATATTAATATATGGTAAGATGAGAGTCAGATCTATAAGCATTCATTGTGCTCTTACTGTATACCCTGCATGATGCAAATGAGCTAGAAGATATCAGCCCTGCCCTTGAAGAGTTTATGATATAACTGAGGTGAGATGAACACAATTGGAGACTATGATAAGATAACTTGGGGAGTTACTTACTATACACTAGACAGTGGACAAGCATTCAACATCTCTTGTCGGGCTTTACTCCCCACTAAAACAACAGAGTATTTGTTATCACTACCATTGTCTCCATATTACAGGTATGTAGACACAGAAAGGATATGAACTCACCTGAGACCACAAAGCTGGAATAAATGAATGTAGAGCAGTCTGAGTCTGACTTCAGAGCCTGTGCTTTTTTAACCACCATGCTCTTTTGCATCTCCATATAGAGATTAATTAATGCAAGACAGCATCAAGCTGAGGGGTATACACAGGATAGTAATAGCAAAGATTCTTAAACATATATATGCAGGTGCTTTGCATGTGTTGTTGCTAATTCTTGGTGGGTCTAAAACTTCAGCATGGATCGGAATCACCTGGAGGGATTGTTAGAGCACAGATTGCTAGGCAGCACCCCTAGACTTTCCAGGAGATTTGGGGTGCTGGTCTTAGGATTTGCATTTCTAACGAGTTCTTTGGTGATATTTGTTCTGGGGGTCACATTTTAAGAGCCACTGCCTTAAAATAACTCTGTGAAGGAAGGGTGACTACTCCCATTAAACAGATGTGAAAAGTGGCTTAGCATAGGCAACTGATATGGTTTGACTGTGTTCCTACCCAAGTCTCATCTTGAATTGCAGCTCCCACAATTCCCAGGTGTTGTGGGAGGGACACGGTGGGAGGTAACTGAATCATGGAGATGGGTCTTTCCCATGCTGTTCTCATGATAGTGAATAAGTTTCACGAGATCTGATGGTTTTATGAAGGGGAGTTTCCCTGCACAAGCTCTCTTCTCTTATCTACCCCCATGTGATGTACCTTTCACTTCTGCCATGCTTGTGAGGCCTCCCCAGCCACATGGAACTGTGAGTGCATTAAATCTCTTTCTTTTGTAAATTGCTCAGTCTCAGGTATGTCTTCATCAGCAGCGTGAAAACAGATGAATACAGCAACTCCTCTTCCATACCTTCAATGGGCAAGTCCCAGAGCCAGGATTTGAACCTGGGTCACCCAGGCTCTAAAGTCCATGCTGTGTTTTTGTACCATGCTGTCCCCAGATATAAATGCACCACAAATTTGAGAGGAGAGACAACAGTGGGCTGCACGTGCAGGACAGACTTCTTGGAAGAAAAAGTCTAGAAGGAAAATAAATCTGAATCGATGATCCAAGGCTATAGGCAAGATGAGAGAAACACTGGGCTTGCCAAGTTACAACTGATAGACACTTTCCCTGGGGTTTCTACATAGTGGGAGGGATTATGGTGAGGACATCAGTCAGGATTACTCCATAAAAGGGAGCAGGAAAATAGCAGGGATCTTAGACACAGAAAGGGACAAGAAGAAGTCACCACTGCAGAAAGTACACAGATGGGAAAATACTATGCCCCATATGCAAAGGTGAGAAATAACTTACAATATCTTTTTTCATGAGAGGGATGGGTAGGCATTATATCATCCCCATTCCCTCAAGGAAGAAGGAGGAACATGGCTTGCATATACTACCACCAGAACCTGCTCTCTAATTCCCATTCTAATTTCCTTTATCAAAGCACAGGACAAGGACAGTGATTTCTCCTTTGGCACTGAGTGGAAAATGATACTATTCTAAGAGTGATTAAAGGTACTGGGATTGTTAAGCCCCGATGAAGACATGAAGATGCAAGTATGTGAGCCAACAGTTCAAAATCTATATGCAAAGGAGGGAAGGTTTGTGCTGTGTGATTGCTGGGATAAGAAAGTGGACCAATAGGTGGAAATTCCAAGCTAATATTGCACTAGAAATTCATGTCATTCATTCAACAACCACTGAATCATTCAACAACCATTCATTAGGAGCCCTCTCTGTGCCAGGGATGGTCATAGATGCCTGGTGAGTCAAACAGAAGTGATCCTTGTCTTCCTGGTTGCTCTAAATCCACCTTGTCACAACCTAGACTTAGCTTTGAAGCTGAAGTATTTTAAGACCTTTCTCAGTGAAAGAAAATGTAGAGTCACCAACTCACTTTTCTCCTTCATGCTTGTTTCTTCCTGCCGTGATAAAACATGTTTTGATGGTGATGGAACTTGCCGAATACGCCAAAATCACATCACACAGATCCCGTTATCCTCCAGGTAGTGGGAGCCTTGGATTTAATGCAGACATGGCGTGGTCAGGGACACAGCAGGCAGACAGCACCAAGTAAATCTGGTTGGAGCAAATTCTAATGTAGGGAAATAGGTTTCTCGGTGAGGATGACCTTCCAGCTAATGGCCCATCCTTGCGGACCTGTGCAGCTGTCCCAAGGCATTTCTGGAGTCTGAGAGAGAAAATCCATCAGTCATTCTTGACTAAGCTGGGGAACATTTCAGCTTTCTAATAGGGCCATTAGCTGGGTAACAGATGAAACGGAACAGCAACAGAAGGGCAGAGGTGACTGAAACGTGAGAGAAAAATGCATAGTGATTTTCCTCATTCTTTCAGCACACATGTTTTTCTCAAAATTCCCTCTACTGCCCAGCATTGTGAAATGTCAGGAACTAAGGGATTTGGAGAGAGCAACTCAAAGAACCAAGGGTATGACACAGGATGGGAGGAACCTGCCCACAAGGGAGGATAACAGATTTCCATAAGGCAGAGAAGTAATCCAGTAGAGCTGTTGATGATATCACAGGGCGCCTCTAAACACACTCTCAGGGATTCTGTAAGCCCAGGAAATCAGGCAGAGTGATTTGTGAGCTACAAGGGACAGTGTTCTAAACAGAGAGCTTAGTTCTGGCTTAGGAATGTATTCCATTGTTGACTTGTACTAATTAATCTTGTTTTCTGATTGCAATAATAATAATAATATATGTTTGTTGTGGGAAGTACAGAAAAAAGAATACAAAAATCACCTCAAATTCTATAATTTGAAGGTAAACATTATTCACTTTTTATTGGTATATCTGCAGTCTTTTTCTCTATGCATATCTGTATATCTCTCTTGCAAAATTAAAATCATATTTTCATAGTTTTTAGGCTATTTTTCTCACTTAACAATATATCATGAAATTTTATGATGTTTCCCTATATTGTATTTTTCACAAATACTATTTTAATGTCCGTATTATATGAATGCATTAGGTCGAAACACATAAAATTAGTGCTATTTGACCTTTTTTAACCTGCAAAAATGATTTCATGTGGTTCACCTATATTATAATTGATTTCTCTGGCCTTATTTTCATTGACATTTAAGCTATTTCCAAATGTTCTCAATTACTAAAAAATTTGCAGTGAATGTCTTTGTGTTTATATCTTTGCACACATCCATGATTGTTTTCTTCTGGTAAATCCTTCTGCACTAGTTGTGTATTGCCGTGTAATAAGTTTCCACAAATTTAACAGTTAAACAACACATTTTTTATTTTACGGTTTCACCAGGTTAAGCTGGTTCCTCTGCTTCAAGGTTTCTTTTAGAGCTGCAACCTAGGTGCAGATGGGCACTGGGTCTCATCAGAAGACTCAGTTGGGGAAGGGTCTGCTTTCAAGATCATTCAGGTGGTCGTTAGCAGGATTCAGTTTCTTGCTGGCTGTTAATCTCACCTCCCCTCAATTCCTTGCCAAGTGGGCTCCTTCATAGAACAGCTCACAGATTGAAAGCTGTCTTCATTAAAGCTAGCAAGGAAAAGAGTCGGAGAGTAAGATAAATGTTGCAATCTTATGTAACTTAACTACAGACATGATAGCTCATCACCCTTGCCATATTCTATTGGTTAGAAGGAAGCCCTAGATCTTGCCCACACTGAAGGGGAGGGCATTATACAAGAATGTGAATACCAGGAAGAAGGGATTATTAGGGATCATCTTGGAGTATGCCTACTACATTCTACAAGTGGATTGCTAGACAAAATGATGTGAACATTTTTAGGGTTTTGAGATTTATTGATAAATTGACCCCTGAAATAGCCACATAATCTTCCCATGAGGAGTAAACGAAAAAGCTTAGCTGCCTAAAGTCTCACCAATGCTATCATCATTTTTAAAGTCTTTTCAATTTGATAAGAAAACCAAGATATCCTGTGTTTATTTGCATTTATTTGAGAGCTCATTTATTTCTTCTTTTGTAAATTGCTAATTCATATTTTTTGCCCATTAAAAAAAGGTGTTCAAAATTTTAATAGAATAAAGATTAACCATTTGTCTTTAATGCATATCTTAGATATTTTTCTGATTTTATCACTTGTTTTAAAGTCTTGGCTGTAAAATTTACAAAAATATTTAATTTTTAAATGGTCAAACCCAGCAATAATTTACTTTGTAATTTCTTCTTTTGCTTTTTCTCCTAAAAATTCCACCACCCCCAAATTAGATAACCATCTAAAGTTGATTTTTGGTAGCAATTAGTAATTTTGTTGTCTCATTATTTATCTTTACTCTTTAATCCATAGTTCATCTTCTCCTCACTCTTCTTACCTGAGCAATGAGTGATGTTGTGATAATATCCAATAGTGTGTATCCTGATTGGGAATGAGGGGTCTCCTCACAAGAAAGGGTATTAGAATCTCTCTTGTTGGTATGGAAGGAAAGGATGGAGTATGGAAATACCGATCCTGTTATTTCAGTTTTCTACATTAATTAGAACTTCTGAGGGAAATTGTAAAATAAAAAGACAGTAGTGAGTGTCTTTTTCAAGAATGTCCCCAGTGTTTCACCATTAAGCATGGTGTTCTATGTAATAAATATTCTTGATCAAATTTATTTCTTGTGCAAAGACATTTCAAATACATCTATAACGAGTGTTGACTTTGGGGAGGAGAGTGTAAATTTAAATGATCCCAATATTTTTTCTTACTTGACTTTTTGGAATAAATCTCATTGGTTGTGGCCCTCTTTCTCTCTTTAAAAACTTCTGTTTTCCAGTTGGCAATAGTTTATTAATAATTTTGACATTTGTATTTAAAGTGAAATTGATTGCTTATTTATCGAGATTAGGGTTATGATAATCTCAAATACTTTGGGAATCTTTCTCCTTTCTCTATGTCTTGATATAATTTATGAGGTATAATATTGCTGGTTCTTGGAGGTTGGAAAGATCTTACTCTAAAGTAGCCAAGGCCCAAGACTTAACAGAGTTAACCATGTAACAATCCTTCAGATTCTTTGTCATTAATAGTCTCATCAATTTTCTGTCTTTTATGTTAATATGGTAATTTATGTTTTGCCTGTAAATTCACCATTTTTTTGATAATTTAAAATTATCAGCTGAAGTTACAATAGTCTTATAATATTTAAATCTAACTTTTGATCTGTAATTATATTCCTAATTATATGTATTCTTTGGTTCTTGCTTTATCCTTGGTTAGATATGATGAATCACCTATTTTATTGTCGATTTTTTTCAAGATCCAGTTTATATATCCATCCTGTTAGCTTTCAGTTTTTAAAAACTTTATTAATGTCTTCAGTTATTTTTATTAGTCCTTCTTCCTCTGTTTTAATTTTTTTAATGAAAATGTTCATACACACTTAATATTCCTCCACCTTACTGGATTGATTTTTCTTGGTTTATTGATTTTTCATTCTTTCTTTTATAATAAAAAAGCATTTAACACTATGAATTTTCTACTTAGTATAGAATTAGCAGCACGTATTAATAAACTTGCTATGTAATTTTCCCAATGCCAATATGCTCAAAGTCAGCTATAGTTAAAGTTCTCAGTCTTGTTCCAACTATATAGAAGAAACACATACATTCATATATATCCTTCGGGTGTTTTTGTTTAAATATTTTAGAAACAATTCTAATATTAGTTTGTTTCACAGATTTGGTTGTCTGGATAGTAAGATATGAGATAGAAATTAGCATGCAAGGGACTTAGGAGCAAGGAGCCTTGGGGTCAAGTGACGTTTGTGGAAGGAAAGGAAAGGGAGCAGAACTGGGCAGAGGGAGAAGTTGAGTTGCAAGGAGGGCTCAGCGGAGGCCTCAGCCCACCCCACAGAGACCTCTGAAGGACTCTTTCAAGTTGTCTGGAGTTGGGAACAAGAGGACAGGCCTTTATTCCCCACACCAATCATTGAATACAGGCTGCCTCAGGAAGGGGACATGGCTTTGGACTCTTCAGTGGGAACAGACTCTCGAGAGGGCTGACAGCTGATGCTGTCTGCTGGAAGGACCCTCAGTGGCTGGGAGAATACACTCTTCCTTGTTGAATATGAATCTGGTTGGGGCATCCCGGTCTCCATCACAGTTGCAGAATTTCTAAGTTTGAGGACTTGTTTGTTTGGTGCTCAAGAACCATGTTTATTCTTCAGCACTGTAAGAATCTAATGCATGCCTGTTACTCAAACTCACCAATTTTACCTACTTGGTTTGTTGAATGTTAAAGTGGCCTAATAAAATGATGATTTGGCTGTTTCTCCTTGTATTTTTATTTTTCATAGTTTTTGCTTTATACCTTTTGAAGCTGTGCCATTCAATACAGAAAAATCTACAGTATTACATCTTCCTTATGGCTTGAATCTCCTGCCCCTGCAAAACCCCCTCTTTCAATATTGTTTTCTCTTGCCTTGAATTCTATGTTTGTGGACATTTTCGCCCCTGGTTTTTTTGGTGTGTCTGATAGATCTGTAGCCGTACTTTTATTCCTAATCATTTTTTGTCATTTTTAAGGTGCATCCCTTATAAAAAACATGCAATAGACTTGGGTTTTTACTTTTGACTCACAACTGAGAACATTGGTGGTTAGCACTGAAATGTAGTCCCTTTACAATTACAGTCAAAACCAATATAACATCTTGTTTTATTAGGGAAAATTTTCATGCTTCTTTAAATTTTACTTCATTTCCTGTCTCTCATCATATGAACTATGTAATTCTTTATTTGATAAATTTCTTACTTGGCCACAGTATATTCTTGAATAATTTTTTTCAGAGTGTATAAATTAAAAAATTAAACCTCACATTTAAAAAATGTGGCTTTGGCCAGGTGTGGTGGCTCATGCCTGTAATACCAGCACTTTGCGAGGCCGAGGTGGGTGGATCACCTGAGGTCAGGAGTTCGAGACCAACCTGGCCAACTCGGTGAAACCCCATCTCTACTAAAAATACAAAAATTAGCAGGGCTGTGGTGGCACAAGCCTGTAGTCACAGCTATTTGGGAGGCTGAGGCAGGAGAATTGTTTGAACCCGGGAGGCAGAGTTTGCAGTGAGCCGAGATTGCACTGTTGCACTCCAGCCTGGGCAACAAGAGCAAAACTCTATTTCAAAAAAAAAAAGTGGCTTTTCTCCTCTTCAATTGGAATATTACCTTCATTAACTATATAATTCTTGGGTCACATTTTTTCCCCGAAAACTGCACTGTTTGCATTGTAGAGAAGAAATTTGGGGCCTGCCTGATTTTCTGTTTCTTAGCAGTAGTGATTCTGCCCTGCTTTGCTGGTAGAATTGCTTCTTTGTTATTGAAACTAAAAATGTTTGACCAATATATTTGTTGCTTCTCATCATTTTTTTCCCTGAACTTATTAGGTGCATTTAGTCTGCAAATAGAAGTAATTACTCAGTCAAGCAAAGTTTTCTTCACTGTTTCTTGGTACTCTTGCTTCTCTTCCCATTCTATGATTTTGGGTGTTGTGGATCCATGCTCTGTATCTTTTATTTTTCCTTTTTCATTTCCATGTTTCTGAGTTTTCTTAACCTTACCTTTATTTTTAAAAAATTGATCCTTTATCATTTTCAATCTACTATTTAAGGCTTCTATTACAATTTTATTTTTAATTGGGTCAAGTTGTTTTTCATTTCCATGGCATTTTCCAGATTTCATAGGTGCCCCTTTCTGATTATCCCCTCTGGTTACAGAGATGTGATGCCCTCTTTTATCTTACCAGGAACATTTCTAAACCTTTCTGCTTGTAGTAACTCTATATTGTTGAGTCTCCTTCTTTATCCCTTTCTTCCATACTTGGAGCCTTTTCATATGGCTAAATGTCTTTATCTGCTGGCCCCTACTTTAGAGAGCGAAGTCCTTGCTTCTAATAAATGGGAGGCCTACATGTGGTCTAAGAGGGACTTAGTCCACCTCTGATTGGATATTTCAGGCCACATGAAGGGAAAAGAGAAAACTCTTATTGTCATTTTCCTTTTCGTTTCCAAAGAGTCAACCTCTTGGAGAGATAAGAGAGACAAAGCCAACAATATCTTTGGCAAGGAGTTTTGCCTGCATGGAAAAAACTCTTTTTCTTGTTTGTGGGGAAGCTAGAAGTGGGGTCAAACTTCAGTCAGCAAGATCTCAGCAGTGTCCCACATCTTCACACTTCAAATGCTTTACAAACCAGTGCCACGGGCTCCACCTGTGGCCATCGGCTCCGCTTTGCTTTCCAAAGATACCGGTAGCTTCCAAAATTTGATTGCAGTGTCTTTGATAGCCCGCCCAGGCTTCCAGGCAGGTGTTTGTGAGGCTCAGCGAGGGTCTCTTCCATTTGCTCCCAGGCCGTCGTTCTGAGCATACAGCGGCTTGCAGCTGAGCTTGGGCCTCCTTCCATACTCTCTCTGACAACCCCACACCCTGCTGCTATTTTCCAATGTGGCTTTGGCTGTGAGAGCTTCCCTTCCTCAGCTTCCAGCAAAGACAGAGTGTCTTGAGGTTGAGTAAAGGAGTAAGACAGATTTCCCTCTGTGTGTATATTTCACTCATCATCTCAGTGGCAGTCTGGGGACCACCAGGGGAGGGAGATGGATGACACCCCTGAGGAGTTCTTGCTTGCCAGTTAGATTTCAAATAATGTCCCAGGGAATGATGGTCCAGGTTTAAGGGGGAAAGAAAGCAGAAAAAAATGTAGCTGAGTGCAGAAAAGACAAGGAAAGAAAGAAGGCACTGGACAGAAAGGAAAACGGTACCGCCAGGTGTTCTGTGATGCCCATATGTGCCTTCTGAAAGTACCCACTGCTCAAGCCAACTGTGTGCAGGGCTCCTACCACCCCAACTCGAGCTTCAGGGATATGATGGTGTTAAGGGTACTGTTTTGGGTGGGCTCCTTGTCCATTCTCTTCATTTCAGCAACTCAGGCTTCTGGGGAAAGAGGGCACACAAAGAAATTTCTGTCCCATTCCTGAAAGGTCTTAGAAATGGATTGTGTGTGTGTGTGTGTGTGTGAGAGAGAGAGAGAGAGAGAGAGAGAGAGAGAGAGAGAGAGAGATCTCTATCAGAATGAATGTCACTCAGACTGCAAAATACCATACGGTGTGAGGGGGAAAATGCCCCAGGAGTTAAGGATTGTCATCAGAAAACAGATTTTCCTGTCCAGAATGCAAAATGGATATCGGGGCCTGGTGGGTGGAGCTGATGGGGAAGCTGGGAGGCAGGGGGGAGACACAGGGTGTCACCAGCCCTTCAGAATGAGGATTGGATTTCTGTTGAATGCTTTATGGATGTCTGTAAGCCTCTCCATCACATTACAGTCTGGATGAAAAATTATCCACCAAGGAAAATAGATTTGCGTGAATCAAGATTTCATTGCCAAGGGCCAGGTTATCACATGGAATTTCTTTGTGGGTCAACATGGCTGATTTATTTATATGTGTACCCTGTGGGTGTCTATTAGGCCTCCCAGATGGTGATCACCATGGGGACAGCTGGCTTATATATATGTGTTGCTGGGGATGTGGTGGAACTGAAGCTGAACATTTGCCAAAGAGAAGGAGAAGGAAAGCATGGAAATGTATCTGGGCTGCTTCTAAGCACTCAAGGCCAGAGCCCAGATCTAGGACTTGAAATATCTGGGTTCTCATTCTAATTCCATTCATTGCTGGATACGTAAATTTGAATAATAACATCACCTTGCTGAATTTCAGTTTCCTCGACCGTAAAATGAGGATAGTAATATTCTCTACTGAGTCAGCAGGTCAGTGAGGTATGATGGTGGCTGAAATACTATAGGAATGACTAACTTGGATAGGGATTAATAATGTGATTATGTCTATTTATTTAGTCATTCAACAAACAGTTATTGAGCAACTACTATGGGCCATGCACTTTGGTAGGTGCTGGGGAGGACAGCAAAGATCAAGGAGGCACTGCCTCTGCTTTCTTTGTGTTGACAGTCCAGCGGCAGAACAGATAAGCAATTCTCCTCTACTTCGCCAATACACTTGATTTTTTATCCTTGAAATTAAAATTTCAAGATTACCAAGATTTCTAGATGTTTGTCTTGTTCATGATTTGTTCCTGGAACTCGCTATGCCTGTTTGACTTGCAGATAGAAGTTGTTCTCAGCTCAGCAAAGTTCGCTTCCCCATTTCTGTGTGTTCTTTTGTCTCCTTCTTGTCTGACAGTATCAAGTAGCCTGTATTCCTGCGCCATGTTATTTGTGTTTCCTCTTCATTTTCATGTCTTCATGGGGGGCTACAAGAGGGTTCTGTCCTCAGGAATTTACTAGTCGTTTTCCAGCTGTCCAGTTAGATCTGATGTATCATCAGCAATTTGTAGAAAAGCATTATGATTCTCTCTCACTGTCCCTTGGCCTCCAAAAGCATACTGTTATTATGGGAGCCAGGAGCGTGCAATTGAGGAGCTGAACAGGCCCGAAGAGGTCCAGCTGATCCCTTCAGGTGTAACGTCACCTACTGAGAGCAGATCTTGTCCACTTCAGCTTTACACCACAATGCTCAAAATGCAAGGCTACTGAATAGGGAGCTGAAGAAATAAAGAAAATCTGGGATGGGACTGGGTTCAAACACAACAAGCATCATCTCAGCTCTCACTTTTTGAAACACGTTAAGAGTTGGATCAAATCACTCTCATCACGGAAGTGGAGCACCAGCACGCCATGTCCTGCCGTAGGGTTTTCCCCTGCTCTCACAGGGGAAAAGATCAAAGCCAAGCTCAGTGGTGTTGCGGTCAGGATTGATACAACTGCACAGCATGCCAAGAAAGCACCATGTATGTTACAGCCTATGTAAATGGCGTGCTCTTGAGTACACGCAAGGGTGTCTCTTGGAGGGCCTGGCTGGGGTGGTCCCTGAGTGATGGAATTATGGGTGACATCAACTGTTTTCTTCTCTTTTTTTTTCCTGGGTATTTCAAATGTCCTATTATTTTCACATTTTTCCACTAGTATTATTATGTCTATACTATTATTATTATTTGTTTGTTTAAGGAGTTTAGTAAATCACTCATCACTTCAAAGTTTGAACCAATATGCAGGGCGCCCACCTCATCCCTGTTGTGTAGGACTTCCTCAGTTTTAGCACTGAAAGTTCCACATCCCAGATCTCCCTCAGTCTTAGACAAACTAAGATTGTTGGACACCTTACCAAGGTGGTGTATAAACCATGCAGCAGATTAATAACCAAACAAAAACCACAGAGTATTATCATAAATATCCAGTGCTGAACTTGAGAAGGCTGCAATAGAAAATGTGACCTGGTTCTGAGGCTGAATTAGGACATTTGCCTTTGATATCTGAACTAAGTCCTGAAACCTGAAACCCACATTTGCAGGTGTGGCTGGAGAGAGAGAGAGAGCTTTGCTCAGCCACCCATACACCAGGGCAGGAAACAGCAGGTGAAGCACACGCGTTGACCCACATGCCAACAAAGCCTGTCCCAGTTATTTCCATTCTCTGACCATTAGGCTGCCAACTTCCTTATAGAAAGGAGTGAATATGTGGAGGACAGAAGGTCAGAAATGGTAGTTATATGTAACTTTTCCCATATGGAGTAAGAGTGGCTAGAAGTCACCTCCCCTAAGGGTCAAGACATGTATGTGAGGAAAGGAGAAAAAAGTCACCTGTCCCGACATTAATAACAAGAAGAACAATAATAGTAATAGCAGCTACTTTTTATTTTTTTATATAAGTTATTGGGGTGCAGGTGGTATTTGGTTACATAAGCTCTTTAGTGGTGATTTGTAAGATCCTGGTGTGCCCATCGCCCAAGCAGTACACACTGCACCGTATCTGTTGCCTTATCCCTCGTCTCCCTCCCACTCTTGCCTCCAAGTCCCCAAAGTCCATTGTATCGTTGTTATGCCTTTGTATCCTCATAGTTTAACTCCCACATGTCAGTGAGAACATACGATGTTTGGTTTTCTATTCCTGAGTTACTTCACTTAGAATAATAGTCTCCAATCTCATCCAGGTCACTGCAAATGCTGTTAATTCATTTTTATGACTGAGTAGTATTCCATCAAATATAGATATATATCACAATTTCTTTATCTCTTCACAGATAGATGGGCATTTGGATTGGTTCCACGATTTTGCAATTGTGAATTCTGCTGCTATAAACATGCATGTGCAAGTATCTTTTTTGAACAATGACTTCTTTTTCTCAGGGTCATACCTAGCAGTGAGATTGCTGGATCAGATGAATTACCTTTTATTTTTATTTTTATTTTGGAGGAGAAGGAGTCTAACTCACTCTGTTTCCCAGGCTGTCATGCAGTGGCATGATCTCAGCTCATTGCAACTTCCGCCTCCTGGGTTCAAGCAATTCTCCTGCCTCAGCCTCCTGAGTAGCTGGGATTACCACAAGCACCACCAATCCCAGCTAATTTTTGTATTTTTTAAAGTAGAGATGGGTTTTCACCATGTTGGCCAGGCTGGTATTGAACTCCGGAACTCAAGTGATCCACCCACCTCAGCCTCCCAGAGTGCTAGGATTATAGACGTGAGCCACCATGCCTCACCAGCTACCCTTTATTGAGTACTCATTATATCCAGGCATCATGTTATGTTTCTTACATATATTAGCTTATTTGATCCTTAATAATTCTATGAAAGGTACTTATATTATCCCTATCCTTCAAATGAGGAAACTGAGGCATAAAGAGTTAAAGCCATTTGCCCAAGACATACACTTATAAGTGCAGAGCTAGGATTCAAATCCAGCTCCATGTGGATCTAATTAGTTGGAGTCACACCTCTAAATTAATATGACTTTGGTTGAGCCCCTTAAATTGTTGATGCCTCAGTTTCCTCATTTGTCCAATGAGGATTATATACCCTGATTAATCTTACAGAGATATTCTGAAAATCCAGTGAAATGGTGGGTAGGAAAGTACTTTTCACATCTTACCCATATAAATTATTTTGACATAACTTACATAATATCAATGACATTTCAATTTCAAGAATAAAACAATGAGCCATACGGGTTTAAAAGACAGCCCTGCAGTCTGGATCCCATGGACATTTCAAAGTTGCACTCTGTATTGAAAAGCAGTCAGGTGATAAGCTGAGGCTTGTTTCCAGACCAAGCTCTCTGATCTCTTTAGCTTTTGTAGGATGCCTTTGTATTTTCAGAGAGATCTAAGGTGGAATGGGTATAAATGGAGTCCAACCAATGTCCCACTTGATTTCTGATTGAAAATCAGGTAGTGTTGAGACTCCTATTTTTAGAGAGGGAATAGTGGGACAGAGGTGGTTAGATGCTCTGGACGGCGGTCAGAGGGTGACGAGCATTCTCTGTGAAAGCGGAAGAATGCCACCTGTCTACAAATAGCAATCTGAGCTCCATCTTCTCAGCATGACTTGGTCCTACCAGGGGCCTTGCTTTAAGGCAGTGGGGAAAGGGTGGTGACAAATCTCTCCAGGACCCTCTATCTTTTGGAAAATTTAATGTCATTTGTGGTCATATAACCAACTTCACAGGCAAAGAATGACCTTGGAAATCACCCAGTCCAATGCCATCATTTGCCAGATGACAGTAGTCTTAGAAAGACTCCAAGACTTTCCCAAGAACACAGAGTTAGTGGCAGAGCCAAGAACAAGAACTCAAGTCTCCTGACTCCCAGGTCAGTGGTCTTTTCATCTGACTAACTGCCCTATAATGAAGTTTGAATCCCAAGTTGAAGAAGCAGGTTGTACAGTGAGGTGGGTGGGCTAAAGGGCTGTAGGCAGGCCTGGTGGGAGAGGAGAAGAGAAGAGGTCAGAGGATGGGGAAGAAAGAAAACCAGAGGAAAAAGAGGAGACATGTAGAAGGAATGGAGAGGCAGTGACAGAGAAACATGATTTGCAATAAATAGGAGAGATGCTATGAAAAATTACTTTTTGAACGGTGTTTAATTGGTTTATGAGTGTAATTCAGGTGCAGTTTGATTTGATTCAAACTTCCGATGTGTGTGACCCACCAGGACGCTGCCAGCCAAGCAACAGCAAACGACAGATCTGAGGGGAAGAGGGGATGGTGGACAATGGAAGATGAAAGAGAAGGAGAAAAAAGGAGAGAGCAAGAGGGGATGAGAGGAGGAAGAGAAAAGAACGGAGAAGAGGAAAGAAGGGCGGGAAGAGGGGGGGAAGGAATGAGAGTGGTGGAGGGGAGTTTGGAACTGAGGAAAGAGAAAAGAGGAGAAAGAAAAGAGGAGGGAAAGGAGATAAGGAACAAGAAAGAGAGCCAGAGCTGGGGGCATGTGATGGAGTGATTATGAGAGGTGTGAGAGGGAAAGCAAGGAGCTAGGGGAGAGGGGAGTTTGAGAGACATGAGGGAAAATAGAAATACAGCAAAGAGGCTGGTGAGGCTGCAGAGAAACTGGAACGCTTTTACACTGTCGGTGGGAGTGTAAATTAGTTCCACCATTGTGAGAGACAGTATGGCTATTCCTCAGAGATCTAGAGACAGAAATAACATTTGACCCAGCAATCTCATTACCGGGTATATATCCAAAGGAATAGAAATCATTCTGTTATAAAGATACATGCGTGTGTATGTTCATTGCAGCACTATTCACAATAGCAAGACATAGATTGAACCCAAATGCCCATCAATGATGGACTGGATAAAGAAAATGTGGTACACATACACCATAGAATACTATGCAGCCATAAAAAGGAATGAGGTCATGTCTCTTGCAGGGACGTGGATGGAGCTGGGAGCCATTATCCTCAGCAAACTAACACAAGAACAGAAAACCAAACACATGTTCTCACTTCTAAGTGGGAACTGAACAATGAGAGCACATGGACACAGGAGAGAAACACACACTAAGGCCTGTCAGGATGGGGGAGGGAGAGTGTCAGGATAAATGGCTAATGTATGCTGGGCTTAATACCTAGGTTATAGGTTGATCTTTGCAGCCAACCACCATGGCACACGTTTACCTATGTAACAAACCTGCAAGTCCTGTACATACATCCCAGAACTTAGTAAAATAAAATTTAAAAATAAATAAATACATACATACATACAGCAAAAAGAAGTTTAGGAAGACCTGGGAGACCAAGGAAGTCAGGGGGCTCAGAGCAATAGATGCTGAGAGACAAAAACAAAGAAAGGACAAAGAAAAAACAAAGGGCATGAGGAGAGAAGAAAAAGGCACACACACACACGGCCCTGGACATCTCCTGATGCCCTTGAGGACCCATTGGCCAGACATTCCCTGGACTTCTGACACTAGAGTGGCACCAGGAGCTGCCACTCTCCAGGCTATTTTCCAACCCAGGAAGACTTTCTATGTCCGTGTTGCTAGTCCCTCCCCAAACCCTCTGGTGACAGAGCTGGTCCTTAGATGCAGCTCCTGGTGGGTACCTTGGCAGATGAGGAGGGCAGGCTTGGGCAGTTACAGACAGTAGCATTTCAGAGCTGCACATGCCCAGAGTTTTTATTAAAGTTAATCCTCTTCCTTTCACAGATGGGGAGACAGGACTCCAGGGAGGGGAATGGAGTCAGAGGCAGAGCTTCCTAAGCCATGTGTCCTGCCTCCCAGAGCTCCCACAGCAAGCTCTTGGTACAGTGCCATGCCGCGGTTATGGGCACGAGCTTTAGACCCAAACAGACCCAGCTGTGCAGACTTGGCCAAGTCCTTTAGCCTTTCTGAGCCTCACTTTCTGCAAAATGTAGATTGAGACAGTTCCTAGGGCTGCTGGGAGGAACCAGGGAGATAAAAATATATGGAAAATATCTAGAAAAAAAGTCTGGCACATACAAAGTGCTTGATATGTCATGATTATTGCTATTAATAAAAGAGAGCACCTGAGACCCCCCAGCAGAGTTGGAGTGGGGGCTTCTCCTCAGCTAAAATTTCAGAAGGGCAACGGGAGCGTCGTGGGTATGAACATGAAATTTATGCATCAGAATGTTTGGATTTTGTTCCCAGCTCTGCCACTGAGTGACCTTGAACAAGTCAATTACCTTTCTGTGTCTCAGTTTCTTCAGCTGTGAAATGGGAATGAAGCTAATTCCTACCTCCCTGGATTGTTCATGAGAATCAATACAAAGGAAGTACTTAGAACAGGGTCTGACCCATAGTAGGTGTTAGATGTATGATAGCTCTCATTGTTAGTATCATTGCTAGGCTTGGCTATATGGATGTGGGGACTGAGATCCAAAAGGTGGACATGCCCAAGGTCACATGCAGTCAGTGCAAAGCTGGGATTTGAACTCGGATCTGCTTACAGGCTCAAGACTTCCCAAGACTCCAGAATCCCTGTTCAGAAATCTTTCCACATTGCCACACTTTCCAAAGTGGAAGACCCACCCCCCACCCCTTCCCCACAGCCAGCACCACGTCTTGTTTCTTCTGACTTAAACTTTAACCATATCTTTGATGAAAATGCGTCCCTTCCATAAGGAGAAAGGGCAGAGTGTGTTATCATCAAGACTTAGGAACTCCCAGAAGTTTGTCTCTGTCCCCTACACCCCATACTCCTCTTACACACACACACACACACACACACACACACACACCCTGCTTCTCCATCTGTAATTACAGAAGCCAACTCCATGTGGTTGGTGGTAATTGGTTGGGAACCCTGGCTAGATTTTCTCCAATGCCAATTCCAAGGACCTGTAATTTTCACCATCGCTGCGTGACTTTTTATGGAGCTGGAAGATGCATGGCACAGCTAATGAGCTGTAATTTTGAAGAGCTTCTGCCTTGATTGAGACTAATTATTTTTTATAAAGAAAATAATTAACAATCCAGGAGACCCACCGATGGGGAAAGGAGGTCTGCTTTGGGCACCATTACATCCCAGGGCTGGGTTTAGAACCTCTTGAACTCTTCTCAGCCTGGCCTGGACAGAGTGAAGGGGAGCAGTGATCCTGTCTTCACCCTCATCAACGAGCTTTTGTCATGGGTTCCTAGGGACAGGAGGAGGAAAACCAAAGTCTGAACTCAGCCAAGAAAAAGAGATCTCTTGACCTCTATCTGAAACTCACCCAGAGAATCTGGGAGCTAGAAGAGACCCTGGAGCTCTGAAATAAGTCTGGCAGTCTAAGTTTGGATTCCAGCTATCTAACCTTAACTTCTTTGGGTTTGGGGTTGTTAGCAGGCCCTGGAAGAGTTATTATTTTTTTTTCCTGAGACAGAGTCTTGCTCTATTGCCATGCTGGAGTGCAGTGGTGTGATCTCGGCTCACTGTAACCTCTGCTTCCTGGGTTTAAGTGATTCTCCTGCCTCAGCCTCCCAAGTAGCTGGGACTACAGGCACACGCCACCATGCCCAGCTAATTTTTGTATTTTTAGTAGAGACAGGGTTTCTCCATGTTGGCCAGGATGGTCTTGAGCTTCTGACCTCATGATCCACCCACCTTGGCCTCTCAAAGTTCTGGGATTACAGGCGTGAGCCATCACACCCAGCCCCTGGAGGAATTTTGTATGAATTAAATGAGATAACCTGTGGAAGAAACATCTAGAGCTGAATGGAGACATCTCCTAAATGATTTTTCTAAGTGATTTACAGTTCAACATCATCATTGTGCAGTCAATGACCAAAGAAGGGAGAGCGTTTAACCAAGGACACTCAATTTGCAGCAAAATCAGAATCAGAACCCATGTCTTTTGAGGCCTCTGTGTTACTATTTTCTGTTTGTATGTTTGCTTTTAATTTCACCATGGTGAATTCTCCATTATCCAGTCTCTCTGAAATATCTTGAACACTGATGATACGGCCCTTATTTAGCCTGAATGATCTGGATACAGCTTGGTCTTCTATTTCACAGGTGTAAGGAAGCAGCACAGCCTGGAGCATAAAAATGTGTGGATCCTGTCTTCACACAGTTCAATGTTTTATGGCTTGGCTACACAATTTCTTTGCTGGATAATCTTGGGAAAATCTCTGAAACTTTTTGTGCTCAGTTTCCTTTAAAATGGAAATATTAATGAAATTTACCACAAATTTTACTGAGATAGTGAGCATAAAGTGACATTTAACAAGCATGTACATCTATCAGCTAATGCCACAATACTGCTGTGTAACAAACCACATCCAAACTCAATGTCTTAAGACACTACTCATTTTTTATGTTATTATTAACTTTTTTATTATTTACTTTTGCATATTTCAATAGGTTTTTGGGGAACAGGTGGTGTTTGGTTACATGAAGAAGTTCTTTAGCAGTGATTTCTGAGACTTTGGTGCACCCATCACCTAAGCAGTGTACACTGTATCCAATGTGTAGTCTTTTATCCCTCACCCACCTTCCACCCTTTCCCTCACCAAGTCCCCAAAGTCCATTGTAACAATCTTATACCTTTGCATCCTCATAGTTTAGCTCCAACTTATGAGTTAAGACATTAATCATTTATTCTCACTTTTGCAACTGCAGTAAGTTTATCTAGGCTGAGCCCAGCTGGGCTTGGGTTTAGACCTGTTTCACATGCACACATTCCCTTAGACCAGTGGTGACCTGGCCAAGTTCCAACGTGATGGTAGAAGTGCAGGAGAGGCAAGTGGAAAAACACAATCTTTCTTAAGGTCTGAGCCTGGAGCTGGTATACTGTCATTCTTTCCCTACTCCATTGGCTGGAGCAAGTCACATGATCAACCCCAATACTGATAGGTGGGCAAATAAGCCAATCCCTAGTAGGAAGAATAGCAAAGTCATATGACAAAGAGTGTGGAAAACACATGAGAAGGAAGCAGAAGAGAGAACCATAATGCAACCTGCCACGGTACACAATCAATGCTAGCAGTTCTTATCAAAGACAAATGTTGCAGCTCCAAAGCTTGAGAGAGAATTCTGCCTTCCTTGTGCATGCCACTTTGCAGTTTTCAGAGTTTTCCTCTCTCAAATATTCTTTTATGTTGCCCCCAATGCAACCCTAAGAATTAGAACCTCTGTTTTGCAGTGGGGACATTGGATCTCAGGATGATAATGGAGCTTGCCGCAGACCACAGCTGGAGAGGGTGGAAAAGCCAAGACCCACCTCTGGGTCTCCCTAACCCAGTCCCAAATCATGGGTGAGCCCATGAGTCCAAGTGAAGGGAAATAATTCCCAGTGGCCGTTACCTTGCTTCTTCTTCCTAAAATCACGTCATTAAGACACATTTAGCTAGTCCATGTGATGGAGGTGAAGGAGCTTGATAACACAGTGAGAATAAACATGAATTGTGAACTCTGGGAGATATCCTCACCATCTGCCTGGGGTAGAGTTCTCAAAGTCTCTCCTAGTGTTTAAGAGCATGGGGAATCCAAGGCAGAGAAAACTAGATTCAAATCCTGCCACCAGCTCTCCTTCATTATTTGTACCTGGACATGTGAATTCTCTGAACCTTGGTTTGCTTACCTGTAAAATAAGGATAATAATAATAGCAATTGCTGGCCGGGTGCAGTGCCTTGTAATCCCAGCACTTTGGGAGGCTCAGGCAGGCTGACCACTTGAGGTCAGGAGTTCAAGATCAGTCTGGCCAACATGGAGAAACCCTTTCCCTACTAAAAATACAAAAATTAGTCTGGCCTGGTCGTACTTGCTTGTAGTCCAAGTACTCTGGAGACTGAGGCAGGAGATTCGCTTGAATCCAGGAGGCTAAGACTGCACTGAGCCGAGATCATACCACTGCTCTCCAGCCTGGGCAACAGGGCCAGACTCTGTCTCAATAATAATAATAACAGCAATTGCACCAAGAGGTTATGAGGACAGATTCATTCACTCAAGATGTATTTATTAGCTACCTACAGTGTACCAGACACAGTTCTAGTGCTAGAGATGTAGCAATAAATATAGGAAAGACTTTGCCCTTATGAAGCTTAAATTTCTGTGGAAGAAGACAAGTTATAGACAGATACACAAATAAATATACAGTATGATAGTAATAATGAGTGTAAAGGAGAAAAAATCACACACAGTAAGGGGGATAGGGAAAGTCTGGTATTGGGCAGGGATCCTGGGTTACTTTTTACATCTGGTGTTTAAAAATCTCACTGATGAAGTCATGCTTGAGTAAAGAGTCAAAAGAAGTGTGGAAACAATCCAGGGGACATCTGGGAGAAGAGTATCACAGGCACATGCAAAAGCCTGGTGGTGGGTGTATACTTGGCCAGTGTCACTGGAGCAATTTGAGGGAAGAGGAACGTGGTAAAATGAAATTAGAGAAATAACAGGGAGCCAATTTGCACAGTGATTTTTTTGTTATCGTAAGGACTTGGCTTTATAATTTGAGTGAGATAGGAAGCCTCGGTTTGAGGGAAGGACTGACGTGATCTGACTTTCACTTGAAAGGATCGCTCTGGCTGTGGGACAGGGCTCTGCTTTCAAGGGCTGCTGGGGATTTTTCTCAGCATAGCCAATCGCGTAAGCAAAATCCATCCTGATGCCTCAGTGGGTGTTCATAAATTTTCCTCTTGAGGTAATATGTGTGCCTTTTAGAGACCTTGCAGTTCAATAGAGTGCATATGGTGGAGCTTCCAGCAGAGAGACGGGCCTGTAGGGGAAGTATCTTGGGTCATGCAAGCTCAAAGCATACATTGCCTTGTATCTGACATAGCTTATTTGTCGGTGTCTAACAGTTTGGTGAGAACAAGAGCCATGTCTGCCATTTTCCACTATATATCCAGTGGGTGACATCTTGGCTGGCACCTAATAGATACTCAACAAATATTTGTTGAATGAATAGATGGACCTCAAACAATGTTATCTAGAACTGTGCCATTCAATATGGTAGCTACTAGCCAACTGTGGCTATTTATAGTTACATTAAAAATAAATAAAATTAAATGTTTATTATTAAATGTATTATTTAGTTCATATTAATGCATTATTAAAATTAAAAGTTAGTTTTCTAAGTCACCCTAGCCACATTCCAAGTGCTCAGTAGCCACATGTGGCTCTCATATTGGACAGAAAGATATAAGATGCAAAACATTTCTATTGTCAGAGAAAGCTTGCAGAATTAGAACAGTGGTTCTCAACCAGGAGAAGCCCTTTCCCTACTAAAAATACAAAAATTAGTCTGGCCTGGTAGCACTTGCCTGTAGTCCGAGTACTCAGGAGACTGAGGCAGGAGAGTCGCTTGAACCAAGGAGAATGTTTTCCTCCAGCAGAATTTGGTAGTGGTTGGAGGTGTTTTTGGTTGTCACAACTGAGGGATTGCTACCGGTGTCTGCTGGATGGAAGCTCGGGATGCTACTCAACATTCACAGTGCTCAGGACAGACCCCCAGTAGTGCCATGGTTGAAAAACCACGTTGTAGATTATCAGTCTCTAGGAGAGCCCAAGGATTTCTACCTGAAGCAATTTGTATTTACATAAGATTATGATGCTATTTTGTGGATTACATAAGACGCTGTTTTGTGGGTTACATAAGACTGTAATGCTATTTTGAGTGTTGTAAATATGTGAGCTCACATATTTGCAACACTCAACAGTTCACAAAGTTGAGTTATCCAATGTAATCCTCCCAATGCTGGGAGAAAAGTCCAAAACCACTCCTACTTTATTGGGGAAAAAAAGCAAGGCCCAGAGATGTGTCTCCGAGGGCCCTGAAATGGAACTCAAGTGTGCAAGTTACAGGAAAGCTGGGTTTTTTTGTCTTAGTTAAGGGAGAATTTTTCCAAGCATTAGAGGTTTCTGAAAGTAGAGGGAATGAATTTGCTCTTATTGAAAGTACTCTGAGATTACTCCATGGGGCCGTATTTCTCAAAGTGCCCACTAGACTACAAAAGAAAAACTCCACGACCCAAAATTTCTAAGAAAGACTACACAATACACAAAGAAGAAAATACACAGAAAAGAAAAATTCCACGACCCAAAATTTCTAAGAAAGACTACACAATACACAAAGAAGAAAATACACAGAAAAGAAAAATTCCACGACCCAAAATTTCTAAGAAAGACTACACAATACACAAAGAAGGCCTTCTTTGGCCTTCACATTGCACTGAACACATTAAAGGCACTGATAAGTCCTGCTGCAACAAAATCTCGTTCTTTTGCTTAATCTCATGTTTCTTAATCTCATTTGAGTACACAATCCCATCCCCACTCCATGATAGAGGAGCAAGCCACTATTAGCCTATGGTAGAACCAGTGTTTGGCGGAGTACATTTTGGTACATGCTTTACAGCATCATCAGACATGGTAGGTAATATCAAAAATCCGTCTGTCTTCTGGGTCCATCCACACTTCTATTATTATCCAGGTGACCATGGGCAAGTTTTGGTATTTGGTGAGAAGCATCTAGAGTGTGTGGATTTAGCCTAAATGACTTACCCATGGCCACACAGCTAGAGTGTACCATTTTAGAGCTTGGCTGGCAGTTATTTATCATTTTCCTCTCTGCCTCTTGGGAGTCTATTTGGATCCGTGTGAAGTCTTTCTCCTCAAGAGGCTGAATCAGATGCAATGTGCCCAATTCATCTACATGATGCCACATACCCAAGGGGAATTACATCACCTGCTGTGTTTAGAATAATCACCATGGCAACCGTGGCTTCTCTCGTGGATGTGGATGGTTCACTTGTAGCAGTGATGGGTGCTAGCTCATGCAAAAGAGAGGGACAGGCAGTGAGTTTTTACTCCTAAAGATCGTTAGCTTTCATGTCTGTCTGGTAATAATTGTGTGGGTGTATATGTCAACGTGCAATTTGGTGTTTCCAGACTCACCTGGAAAAGACATATGTAAACTACAAACTTTCTTTCATAGCTTAGTTTAATTCCAACCAAGTACCAGCATAGAGATTACCTAGGATGTTTAACTGTTGAGAGACAGAGGGGACATGGTGTAGTATAGAAAAAGAAGGTCCTTCGGCAGTAAATAAGTTGGAGATTGAAGTGCTATGTTTTTCAAAGTTCTGTACCCAAATTATTATTTGTCTGAGAGATTTGAGGTAGCTGCATAGAAACAGAGTGAAATTTCATGGAATCTCATGGTGAGAAAGTGATTGTGCTTTCAATTCACTTTCTCTCCTTCCAATTGTCAAAGAGTTGTCTCAGTTTGGGGCTACTGTGCTTTTAACACCTCTCAACACTTGCTAATCTTCCATTTTTTTTTAACAAAAAAAGGAGCAGGTGTCAGGCTCAGAGCCTGGAGTGAGTGTATAGCTGGAATTTAATAATGTTCTTTTGTTTTCATTTGTATCTATTTTAAGCCTTTCTTCTATTTAAAAACAGGACACTTACTTTTCATTTACAATTGTAATGTGAGCTTTTCTCTTTAATTACACGTATTAAGTTAAAAAGTAAGTCAATTGCAAAAATAATAATAAGCAAATAATAGTATAGGAAACATACATAAATGGACAGTAATCATTATTGGTCTTGTGTGAGCAGGTGAGGTTTAAGAAATGCTCTGTGGGAGACGTGGCTTAGGAGGAAGGAAACCTGGATTAAAAGCCAGCTCCATCATGCACTGTGTTGCCTTGAGAAAGGCTTGTGACTCTCTAAGTCTGTTTTTTTGTCAATTAAATGCAGATAATAAATTTCCTATCTTATCACATAGTCAATGTGAAATAATTATATAAAGCACATAGTAGGGACTCAATAAATGGAAACACCCACTATGTGTATTTTGTGACTAACATATCAATTTGTACACATGGTGCCTCTAAGGGTCCCATGTCTGGGGTAATACAACCTTGCTTGTGATCAAAATCCCAACAGTAGTATTTTTTTTTAAATGTTGTGAGTATGTAGTAGGAGTATATGTTTATGGGGTACATGTGATGTTTTGATACAGTCATGCAAAGCATAGTAATCACATCATGGAGAACACAGTATCCATCCCCTTAAGCATTTATGCTTTGTGTTACAAACAGTCCAATCATACTCTTTTATTTTTAAATGTACAATTAAGTTAATATTGGTCATAGTCACCCCATTGCGCTGTCAAATAGTAAATCTTATTAATTCTTTCTATTTTTTATACCCACTAACCTCCTCCTCCCCCTGCCAACCTCCTCACTGCCTTTCCCATCTGCTGGTAACCATTCTTCTACTGTCTGTGTCCATGAGTTCATCTGTGTTTATTTTCAGATCCCACGAACAAGTGGGAACGTGCAGTTTGTCTTTCTGTGCCTGACTTATCTCACTTAACATAATGATCTTCAGTTCCATTCATGCTGTTGCAAATGACGGGATCTCCTTCTTTTTAGAGCTTAATAGTATTCCTTTGTGTATATGTACCACATTTTATGTATCCATTCATCTGACAGTAGCACTTTTTGAGCACTCACTCTGTGCCAGATGCTGTTATAATCTTTAGATATGTATTATCTCCTTTAACATCCTCACTGATTCAGCGAGGTGGGGAATATTATTATCCCACTTCACAGACGAGGCACAGGGAAATAGAGTAAGTTACCAAAGTCAAACAACTAGAAAGTGGAAAAGGCAGACGTCAAATTCAGTCAGCCTAATTCCAGTGTGCATGCTCCTAACCATTCTCAGAAACCAGACTTTCCTGCATTTTGTGGACCCACAGCAAAGTTTTGTTGTTGATGATGAGGGTAATTGTATTAGTTAGGAGTCCTTTATGTACAGGGGATATAAACCACACAAAGCTGGATCCAATAGTAAAGGGGATACATTGGTTCTCATACATGAAAAGTTGAATGGCTTCAGGTTCAGATGGATCCAGGAACTTGAACAATGTCATCCCTGTATTCATTTCATGGCACTATTCCCCATGGTGTTGATTCCAAGGCAACTGTCCATTGGGGTGGCAAGAGTGCTACCAGAATGTCACACTTTTATCCTTTTTTTAGCAACTTCTAACGAAGGACAGTTTCTTCCTAATGTTTTCCAATAAAAGTTCCAGAATTGGGTCTCGCTAGCTCTGGTTGTCCTGGCTTTGATAGATGTTCATCTCTGAACCAACCACTGTGGCCAGGGGCATGTGATGTTTAAAATGACCAGGGTGGAGTCATGCCCCTTCCCTGGAGCTGGGATGAAGCCACCTCTACCTGCGTCAGATGGACTGAAAGTAGAGAAGGGGCTGGTCCCTCACAGAAGAATCTGCTGCTTGTCATAACAAGAGAGAATAGGTGTTCAGTCGAGAAAATTGTGCCCTCTGTGAAATCTTATTTATAATCTTCATTGAGGAGATTCATGGGCCACACAGGAGGGAACAGACTGGAGTTTCATCACTTCTCTCCTACTGTTTTGCTCTGTGTCAGACAACCCAATAAACTCTAGTGGGTCTCAGTGTCTTCAGTTGCTACATGGGGCCAGTAACTCCTTCCCCACATGCCTCACAAGACTACTCTAAAAAGCACATGCAATGATGTTATTTATAAACGTAATTAACATTGTGGCTTTTTTCCACTCCAGGGTTTCCATAAGAAACATATTTTAATTCAGGGCTTTTTTTTCCCAAGTGACAAGTACCACTCTCAAAATCCCAATTTAGTCAGCCTCTGCTGGATTTTGAAGACCCACCTTTACTCCCCACTGCAAGACTGAAGTGCCACACATTTGGTATGGACTCAGTAGCAGTTTTGAAGAGGGCATGCTATGTGTCAAGCACTATGCTGGATATTTTTATGTGCCACCTCATTTAGTTGTCAGATGAGCCTGTTCTGTCATGAGTAATAAGAGGGAGAGAGAATAACACAGGACAATGAACTCTAGAGAACTGAGTTCAAATCCTGATTCTGCCTCAAATAGTAGCAGAACCACGGCAAGTCGCTTAACCTCTCTGAGCTTCAGTTTCCCCATCTGTGAAATGGGAGCAACACAGAAGCTATCTCATCAAGCTTTTGGGAGGACACAAGGAGTTACTGTGTGTGGCAGGCATCTGCTCAAGGTCACAGAGCAGGCGTAGATACCTGCCCTTTCTGCTTCCAGGACCATGCTGTACTGCCTAACAACAGAACCAGATCTCTTCTGGGGCCATGTAGGGACGTCCTTTAGCTTCCGGCAATTGCAGGGTCTCTGGGCCCCTCCAATCTATCCAGATTTGCTCTGTACACCCTGGCTACAATTGCCTGCTGTAATGTCTTGAAATAACTCTGCTCTTCCGGCCAGCCCCCCCTCAGCCTCCCTCCCACAAGGCCCAGAATAGCCATGTACATCCTGGCTCCAAAACAGCCAGCACGATGCTCCCTCCCCTTTGATAATAGCTCAGCTTTGTCTAAGTTCTGGCATCTCCAGGACCACAGTGCCTGGTGCAGCCACAGTGAGGCTTAAGTATGCTATGCTATCATGTAGAGATGTCATTTGATGTCAGTTACAAGGAGATGCCACCTCATCACTTTACCTGGGTGGTTGGCGAGGCAGGAAAGATGATGTTATCTTGCTTTGCTGATGGAGAAACCAAAGACTAGTGACAGGTCCATCATGATGGTCTTATGTAACATTCCCGTGAAGCCTTACCACTGATTAAGACAGCTCACATTTCTGTCTCACTTAGAATCTTTTTGCTGTGACCTGCAAGGCATTCAAGACCTGGTGCCTACCCACCTCTCTGATCTTATCTTCTGCCTCTCTTCTCCATTCTCACTTTTCTCAAGTCTTTCTAGCCTCTTTTTAGTTTTTCAAAGCCACTAAGCTTTCTCTCCTGCCTCAGGGCCTTTGTGCATGCTGTTCTCTCTGCCTCACTTGCTCTAACTCAGCCTTCTTTTGCATGCATGGCTATTTTTTTCTCACCATTCAGATTTCAAGCAGTTCCCTCCCAGTTGCTCACCCCTTCTTCTTTCGTTGCACATATCACAAATACAATTACACATATTTTTTCCCAGAACCCTTATTTACTTAATGCCTGTCTCCCATGCTAAATTGTGAGCTCCATTATAGTAGAGACCTACCTGTCTTGTTCACTAAGTTTTCTGTAGAGCCCACTATAGTACCTGAATCTTGGAATCTTTCTGGCAGTAAATATTTTTGAAGGAAGGAGAGACATATATGCAACAATGTTAACTGGTAAGTGACATCACTCCCATTCAACAGATGATAAGATATAGGCGCAGAATATCCAGGGATTTTCCAAGGTCACCTCAAGGCTAAGAACATAAAAGAAATGAAAACCCACATACTCAGATTCTTGGTTCATGGTTTTTTTCTTTCTTTTTTTCATTAGATGAAGAAAGAAATAGTTGTTTTTTTTCCTTCAACTTTTAAGTTCTGGGGTACATGTGCAGGATGTGCAGTGCAGGTTTGCTACATAGGCAAATGTGTGCCATGGTGGTTTTCTACAAAGATCAACCTATCACCTAGCATTAAGCCCAGTGCCCAGTGTCCACTAGCTGTTCTTCCTGATGCTCTCCCTCCCCAAACCCCCAGCAGGCCCCAATGTGTTATTCCCTCCACATGTCCATGTGTTGTCCTCGTTCAGCTCCCTCTTAGAAGCGAGAACATGCGGTGTTTGGTTTTCTGTTTCTGTGTTAGTTTGCTGAGGATAACAGCTTCCAGTTCCATCTATGTCCCTGCAAAGGACATTATCTTGTTCCATTTTTTGGCTACATAGTATTCCACGGTGTATATGTACCACATTTTCTTTGTCCAGTCAATCATTGATGGGCATTTGGGTTCATTACATGCATTTGCTATTGTGAACAGTGCTGCAGTGAACATACGCATGCCTGTATCTTTATAACAGAATTATTTGTATTCCTTTGGATATATACCTAGTAATGGGATTGCTAGGCCAAATGGTATTTCTGGTTCTAGATCTTTGAGACACTATACTGTCTTCCACAATGGTTGAACTAATTTACACTCCCACCAACAGCGTAAGAGTCTTCTTTTTTCTCTGCAACCTTGTCAACATCTGTTGTTTCTGGACTTTTTAGTAATTGCCATTGTTCCAGGGTTTTTCCTATCCCTCACAGCTGCTTTCAGAACAAAGGCACAAAACCCCATGATGTTCCCCAAGGGATGCCAGGAAGGACATCTCCTGGAAAATAGACTTTTTGGACTGATTCTTGACCTATAGATAAAAAAATCACTGGGAAAGAAGATGGGGAAGGGAGTTCCCAGAAGAGGGAACAGTAGGTGCAAAGCATGTGACTGCCTCATTTCAAGCACTGGACATACAGTACCTCTTTTCTTGATTTACTCATCTGTTCATTCACTTATTTGTGTGATATTTATTTGATACCTACTAGGTACTGTACATTTTGGGGTGTACTAAAATGCATAAACAAATAATAACATTTAACACATTAATAATACTAAGATTAATGAAGTCATTAATAAATAATAAAGATTAACATGTTGTTAACAAATAGTAAAGATTAACAATAATTATTCAATATTTACTGAGTCCGTATTGTGCCCCACATGCTGTATTCAGTGCCTTACATGAACAATCTTGTTTTTAACCCTCATAACAATGAGATGAATATTCCCTGAGACTGGTATGGGAGTTGTCCCCATCTTACAGAAAGGTAGACTGAGGCTTGAAGAGGTTAAAGAGCTTTCTCATGTTACTCAGCCCAAAGATGGCAAAGCTGGAAATGGAATTCAGATACTTTGAGTTAAAAGTCCAAGTTTACAATCTATTGGTCACCTTGCCCTTCCTATAGCCCTTCTATGGTAGAGGGTCTAGCATAATATATAATATTTCTAGTGAAAATGACACGAGCATTCCTTAGAAGTGCCAGCTACTATCAGAAATCTTTCCCCCCTCCCCACTTCTTTTAATGCTCCCTGGAATGGAGACAAGCCAGTTACTGTCTCTTCTACTAGAGAACACACTCCAGCTCTATTTCACTGCCTTTCCTCTTCTTTCTCCTCCCTTTTTCTTCCAGAGTCATTGTTTTCTTAACATGTTTCACCTTCTCTCTAAGGCTGCCCCTGCTGATAGCAGCTATATTTGGTGCCATCCACCCCACCTTGCAATGGTGTGTGTAAGCCCTGTAGTGAAGAGGTCTGTGATCACCACCCCAACCCCAGCAGAGCCAGACGGAAAAAGTTGCCTTCAAATCCTGCAATTGCCTCTCCTTAGATTTCAGCTATTAAGCTGGAGAAACCTCTACCCAACTCTCCTCTGTGCCCAGCAAGCTCAAGGTCTGTGAACAACAGAGCAGCAATTCAGGGTCTCCAGAGCAGTCCTCAGCCCTGTAAACACTTCTATTTGGGTCTTGGCTTAAGAAATATTGATTCTACCAATTAAATGTCCCCTTCCGTACCCACCTTGCCTCTTTCTACTTTACATTCAACCCCCTGTCAACTATGTTGAAAAGACTCAGAGTGCTGTTTTCATTCGTTTATTCATCCATTAATTTTGCATGTATGACAGGTGCTGTGCCAACCAGATACAGATACCAGTTAATAACATACTTGCAGCCACTGGTTCAGCAGTCAGTTCGTACTTGGTTCATCAGCCAGTTCTCTGCTTCATGTCAACCCGATCTCCTGTATGCCGAGGAACCATGATTAGTAGGGTGAAAGCCATAGGGTGGAAGTTGGAAGTCTGGATTAGGCACTGCCCTGACTTTGTGTAGATTTAACTTACTTTTCCAAATCTCAGTCTCTCCTTCTATAAAATGAAGTGATTGGAGGCTCTTTCAGCTTTGATATTTCACGAACTATTGGGTATCCAGGAAGAGCAAAATGATATCTGAGAAAACAATGGCTGAAAATACCTGCATATTAATATATGATGCAAAAACCCATCTCCTTGGGATTACTCACTTTGGTGGACAGATGAACAAAATAGGAGAAAATAAAATAAACTGTCCAGGAAAGCCATGGATCCAAAGTGGAAATGTCTATTGATATGCCACTCCTATCCCACCCTGCTAAACATGGATGGGCATTTTCACATATATCCATGTGAGCATTCCCACACATTTACATGACATGGATAACTACATGTGTGTACATTAACATGCATGCATGTACACACTCAAATTCATTTACACCCTTGTCCATTTACCTAAATGCACTGAGGGTCTTTCAGTATCTCAGGTGCTCTTTATGGGAGTCAGATCTCTGAGTGTTCTGCAAGAATTAGTAGAGTTTCTGTATTATCTTTAACTTCTTTCACAAAATCCATCCCAAGTATGGCTCAACAGAGAATAAGAATGAGGACCAGGACTTCAACAATGTAACATTCAGCTTCTCATTCTATCTTTAACCCTGAAGGATTTCTCCCATATGCTGGATCCTCAGCATTTTACATTCCAAGTTTTCCAACTCCTAAAGGACATGATGACCTCTGAAGACAGCTTCTGGGATGAGATTAACTCACGCCTGCTCTTATCAAACATCTTATCAACCTAACTCACAGTGTGAGATGCAAGGAGGAATATAATCCCTACTTGCCAATTAAATCCTGGTCACTGGCTAGTTTGCTTTAAGAATGGAGCCCTGTACTCTGTCACATCCCTCCCCCACCTCCTCCTGTAGGACACTGGAGTGTTACTTTCTGTTCTCATCTGAGCATGCCTACTCTCTTCGTGCACCTCTTAGTATGGAGTGTGTGTGTGCATGCATGTGCATGTGCACATACAACAGCATGTGTGACAAGGCTGTGTACTCAGCAGCAGAAAAGTCCTTGAAGGTTGACAGAATGAATAATGGAAGGAAAACAATTGCCACCCTGTCAAGCCCCAGACCGAAAATTCTTCAAGATCGACTCAAAAATAGCAATGTTTCCTGCATGTTAATTAGCTTGTTCCAAGGATGGGGGCAGAGTGTCCTTGAGATGTGGTTAGAAAAGAAAAAAGGTGTAGCCCTGCGTGTGCACTTGGGTGTGTTGGCAGAACTTCCGCTCAAATCCAGGGGCTTTGTTGATTCATGTCTCCTAGAGCCTGACGGTGGATCAGCACCAGGGACAGCGACCGCTGCTTAAATAACGGGCTGCAGCGAATCCAACCATGAGAGCACTACCTGGCTGTTATAGCCGTCCTTGCCTATTGAATCTACTAGTTACATTACTTTTCAGGTGTCTCTCACTTTTACGGAATGTGTGCTATTGAAAAGTTTTGTGTAAATCTATATTTTATAATGTGGTCAATCTTGAAACACTTGTTTCCAAACAATTTTCCAAGGGGTTGAGGCAGGAAGCTAGTAGCTTTTGTCCCTCTGATTTCTGAAAAGCTAGATGTTTCCTATAACGTAGTAGTTAAGAGCATAATAGGATATACCAGGATTTCTCAGCAATATTGACATTTGGGGCTGGATAATTATGTGGGTGACTGCTCTGTGCATCATAGGACACATGCAAATTCTCTGGCCTTCACACTCCAGATGCTTACACTACAGTTGTCACAACTGGGAAAGAAGATGTACTTTTTAAAATGCCCCCAGAGGGCAAAAAAATCCCACCTCCATTGAAAATCTATGATTATTTTATAGTAGCATTTAAACACAAACACACTGTGAAGCTATAAAAAAAAATTTCTATCTTTATACCCTTATTCTACTAGCTTTTATATGTTAAAAATTTTTTTTACCTTTTAAACTTTTTTCAGTTTAAACAATTTAAAACTTTAAGCTTTTCAAACTGTCTTAAAAACTAAGACACAAACACACACATTAGCCTAAGCCTATGCAGGGTCAGGATATCAAGACATCACTAGGTGATAAGAATATTCATCTTCATTATAATCACATGGGATCACCATCTATGTACAGCTTGCCATCAACCAAAAGATTGTTATGTGGTGCACAGTTGTATCTGGATTTGAATCCTGGCTCTGCCACTTATTACTGGTCCTGGGCAATGGGCTTACCTGATTCATGGCTTTACTGTCTCATATGCAAAATGAGAACAATGTTAATATTACCTTATGGGGTTACTGTGAGTACTGAATAAGATATTGCTAAAACTTGTTTAGCAAAGTGCTAGGCACATAGTGTGCCTTCATTAGATGCCAGCGTCATGAATAGGGTTGCTTTTGTCATCCTCCTCATCATTATCATCTCAGCCATTTAACTTCAATGGTTTATGTTGTCATATTTCTAAAGAATTTATTTAGAAAACATTACGGGTATCTCCTAAATACTTGGCACTCTGCTAGGCAATAGATGTTCAAAGATGAATGAGTCACAATCTTTTTCCCCAAAGAATCAGTAAGTTCTAGATATAATGTCATGGTTATCAATGCACGTGACTCCCATAGCAAGGTATGCATAAGACTTTATCCTGCATGTATGAGTAAGGATAGGCTTGGATGTGCTATAGTAACAACCAGCCTCCAAATGTCAGATCAGGGCTTAAAACAACAAAGGTTCCTTTTCATGCTCATACTACATGTTCGTCATGGGCTGACCAGAGGTCCTGCTCCATGTTTTCCTCTCTCAAGGCCCCAAACTGAAGGAACCATCTAGAATGTCTGTAGTTATTAAGGCAGAGGAGAAGGGGAAAGGGGAATCACCCTCTTAAAGCTTCTAGCCAGAATTTTCACACATCAATTACATTCACATCTCGCTTGTCAAAGAAAGTCATGGTACCATGCCTAAATTCAAGGGGAAGAGTAAGTACAATCCTACTACATGCCTAGGAGAACCGAGATATTAATTAATAGCCTTAATAACTACCACACAACTATTTTACAAATGCTAGCCATTGGTTTCCTGGAAATATTATGAGTAAGAGTGACAGAGTCAATCCTTTAAGAGTAAAACCCTTCCCACTAATAGAAACAATTCAGTAGTCGCATCTTCTGATAGTGAGTAAGGAATATCATCACACACAAAGTATAGCGTCCTATTCTCTTGAGAATGAAGTTGGGAGAGACAGAAACAGAGAGAGATGGGGAAATTGAGATTAGTGGAGCCTCTCATCTCCATTCCTAAACCCATGTAAGAGCCCCAGGCTTTAACATACCATGATCCTGGGCTGTATACTAAAAACATAAGAAGACATCATACTTACAAAAAGAAAACAAGAGGCAAAAAGAATACCCCCACATCTGATTGATCCTATTATCTTATGAAAATAATTAACAAGAAAATTTTAATGGGAGCAGAGTGAGAGCAACTCCATTGACTTACAACTCAAATAGGAATAATCCACATCAATGGCCAACCTGCACTGTCCATTTCATTTTGGCTACCAAAATCCCCATTATTAATTCATTTCTAAAGTGATCTCACTCATTCCCAAGGGGTATATCCTGGTAACTATGTGCTTACAATACTCTATTTGATTAAAATTTAACAAGCTATGTTATTGGCAAATAAACTATTTATTTCAGCGTTGTTGCCAATGCCAAAAGGAATGTTTCAAACAAAGGAATGAAATTGACACACTAAAGAGATTGTCATTAATAATTTACAATAGCCAAAAAAAATGCATGCATTTTTTTTTTTAGTGATGGCATTAGAGTATAAAACACCAGTGGAGTCAGCCAAAATCCTCTGCTTTCCTATTTATTAAAAGGGGAAAAACCAAAAACTTGAACTTAGGTTGGCATGTGGTGTAGTAGAAAGAACATTTCAGAAAACTAGCTATAACCCTGCCATGTGACCTTAGGCAAGCCACTTAACCTCATTTCCTTCTTTTCAAAATGAGGCTAAGAAAAACCTTGCTTATTTAAAGCTTAGGGTTTTGTCAGGATAAACTGAGAAAAAATACACAAACGTACTTTGGAATGCAGAAAGTGCTTTATAAATGTATTATATTGTTAAGTGCTTCCCTTCCTTGCTCCTCAAACAAGACACCAATTTACCTGGCAGAAATTTATGGACAAGGGAAAAAAAGGCTTTTTTTCTAGGATCTTTTTCGGATGTGTATTGTCAGGAAAAACCCCAAGCAAAGTTCGGCTTCTGTTGATAATGAAGACATTGATCTGAGCAAATTGCCCCCATCAATCCTTAATTCCCCTGCTTTACTGATAACAATATTAGTTATTATTTTTTAGCATTTAACTAACATACACTAGGAATCATACTAACCTCTTTTTATATGTTATGAATTATCTCACAACCACTGTAAGGAGTTGGGTACTATCAACATTCCCCTTTCCTAGAGAAAAAAATTTAACGCTCACAGAAGTAGGTTACTTGTGCAAGGCCACCCAGCTAATAAGGGGTAGGACCAGCAATCAGGAACCTACCTCAGATCTGTCTGGCTCTAGAGCCTCAACTCTAAATCTCCTGTCTCCTTTGGTTCTCGCATTTCTTGAGAACACACTGTTCTGAGTTGCCCCCAGCCCAACTCTATCAAGGATGTAGACAGCTCCAAGTTAGTTAGATTCCCTGACTGAAACAGGGAAACATCAGCCAATTCAAATACCAGGTCCACTTGACTAAGGGTTGTTTCCATTGAACTTCATAGAACCTAACACAATTGATAGCCCAGAGTAGGAGTTTAAAAAAAGATCCATGGGCAGGTGGTTGGATGGATGGTTGGATGGATAGATGGATGGATGGATGGATGGATGGATGGATGGATGGATGGATAGATAGATGGATGAGTGGATGGATGGATGCATGGATAAGTGGATGGATGGGTGGGTAGATGAATAAAAAAAGATAGGTGGGTGAATTAATGAAGGTATTTTCCACTTAATAGAAGGATAAATAGACAAGCTAATTTAGCAGCCATGAAGAAATAGCCTCCAATTACTGTCTGCCTTTGAAGTCTTGCTTGACAAAGAGTAACCCCTCAATATGCCTTACAGAATTTTTGTCATTATTCACCAATATTAGCTACTTGTCACTTTACTGGTTTCAGGCTTTGTGTACCCATTGAAGATATCATCTTTAGTCTCAGTCCTAATGTGTCATTGGCCAAGGGCTGATTTAAGCTTTTTCTCTGGCTAATAATAACAATGGCTATTATTTATTGAGCTTCTTTTATGTGCCAAGTATTGTAATAAACCTTATACTTGATTTACTGTAAATACACAACAAACTCACAGTGTTGACATTACCAGTCTCATTTATAGATGGAAAAAAAAACTTGAATGAGATCATCTAATTCTGCCCAGCTTAAAGAGGAAAAGAAACTGGATTCAGTTCTAAGTGAATGTGGTTGCAAATAGGGTTTGTTTTGCTCTACACTATTGGGTCTGAAAATGTGGTCCCCATGTCAGCAGAATCAGCATCATTTGGGAGCTTGTTAGAAATGTGATTTCTTGGGTCCCAGCCCAGAAATACCAAAGCAGAAACTTCGGAACTGGGTCTGGGCAATCTGTGCCATGTAACAAGCCCTCTAGGTGTTTCTGATGCACATTCCGGGTTGGCAATCACTGCTGTAGTCTAGAAATGTTGCTTCCTTAGGTTGCAAGGATGCATTTATACTAAATCATCTACAACCCTTCACCTGATGTTGCTTGTTACCAGCAGCATTGATTGGAGTTAGGAAGGGAATTTGTGCTGGAGAACGAGTTAGATAGTTCCTCCCTCTTTCATAAATACACCATCATCTCTTGTCACGATGATGAATTCACACAAAGGCCTCCCACCTGTCTTCCTGCTACTGACTCTAGCCCCCCTCCACATGATTCATATGTACACACATTCATTCTATCCATACATTTACTAAAGCCAGGACTCTTTCCCAAGATTGGACCTGAGTATGTCACTCTTCTGCCTAATAACCATCAATGACTCCCTGCTTCTCTCAGGATAAAGTCCAATCACCTATGCATGGCCTCCAGGCTCTGCAGTCAGCTCCTCCTGCCCTTCTAGTTTCATCTCACAATTCTGTCACTCACTTCTTTCTGCTCCAGTCAGTGCTTTTGCGTGTCCACGCCTATTATCCACTTTCCACCATTTTTCTTGTATAATCGTGCACCTTGTGTATCTCCATCAAATCAAACCTTCTACGAGGACAGAAACCATATCTGTTTTTCTTATCACATCTCTAGCACCTCACACCGTGTCTGACACAGAGTAAGTGCTCAGAAAGCATTTCTGCAGATATAGACCTGGGAGCCCATTGCTTCTTATCATATTTCTTATTGTAACAACCCTAGTATGGTTCATTATCTTTTCATGAGTCTATCAGGTCAGATCTTGGCTCTAGAAGTCAACAAGCCTGGATTGGAATCCCAGCTCCTCCACCTACACACGATATGGCCTTGGGCATGTGATTCAATGTCTCTGAACCTCAGTTTTCTTACCTGTAACATGGAGGTAATACAGTAGGTGGAGAGATTAAATTAGATAATACACATAAACTTCTTAGCACTATGGCTAGTATGTTAGGGCTAACGCTTCATTTTTATTAAATCTGCCTTCCCATCTGTATTGCAAGTTCTTCAAATGGTTGGCGGCACATACCTTACCTAGCAGATGTTCACAGAATGCAAGTCCACCAGGATTGTCCAAGTGAGGACAGAGCCCAGGTCCATGACAGCTTAACCTTGTATTTGAATACCAGGGTTCAGATTCAGACTGAGAAATATCTGGCTCCTTCTCATCTTAACTTTGTGAGCTTGGACAAGTTTCTGACCTTCCCTATGCTTCATTTTTCTCATCTGTAACAGTAGTGGGAACCTAGGGCCTGTGTCATAGCTGCTGTGAGACTCAAATACATGGAGAGCACGTAGAACCACGTTCAGCTTGAGCCAGCAACGTGGCAGGCGCCGAACACCTGTTAGCTGTCATCACTGTCATAGCCATCATCATCACTATTGTGACCCAGCCTGGGAGCTGCAGGACAAAAAGGGAGTCAAGGCAGGCTTTGTGCAGACTGCTTCTGCCACTGGCCTAATTTCTTTCTCCTTCTCTCTCTTTTTCTGCAGTCTAGACAACTGCAGTGAGGGTGGGGGCCTCATCCGAACTCCACTTTCTTCTCCTTCTGTGTATATGCAAAATCACTTTGAAAAGCCTCTGTTTCCACGGCTTGGGGAGTTTCAGGTATTTATCTCCCATGCTGCAGACCCCTGGGCATAGGAATCCACACTGACATGACACAGATCTTCTATCGCTCCTGCTCAGGACTTACTCTTTCCAACACCCACCACTGAGGTGTCAGGAACAGCTGATGGATTTCCAAAGGCATGAGATAAAACCACACTTGTTCCCATCAATTGATCTTAAAAGGAAGGTGAGGCTTGGAAACAGAGAGGAGGGGGATGGCAAGGAAAAGAAACAAGAAGGTCTGAAGTCTGGGAGGAATCCCCATGGGAGGCATGAGGAGGGGAGGGTGATGAGTGATGATTTGGGGTTTGTCTATTCTTATTTTAAATCCTTTCCCCAGATATACTGTTCTGGGGTGTCCCTTTTCCTGCCTGTGTAGCACCAGGGAACAGGGAATTTCAGATTCTGCACTAAGCCCACGGATCTAACTCAAGGTGGCTGTGGGAGAAAACCGAGAAAAAAGTCATCAGGCTTAGGGAGATATCCTTGAAGGAAGTTCAAGGTAAGGCAAAAATAGAAATGGGAAAGCCCTAAATAGTAAAGTCAACATTTAAGGGAATGGAAAGCAAACGGTGGAACAAAGTGAGCGGTTTAGCCTGTTATCACGGGTTCCCACCGCTGGCTGGGCACGGGAACCACCAGCAGAGCTTTTTATAAATACAGACGCTGGAGTCCACCCCTCCTTCACCGTGACCGATTACATCAGAATCCCCAAGGGTGGGGCCGAGGAATTCATATTTATGAGAAGTGCCTTCCGTGATTCTGAAGTAGCTCTACCAGCACGGGGTGTGGACACATGCGGGGAGGCTGTGGATTTAGATGATTAAAATATAATCCTACCAACTGGCGGCCACAACATCAGCTGCAAGGCACTCTCTAAATCTGACTGGGGCTGAGCCAACATTTTAGAACCTGGGAACAAAGACCTTTGTGTACAAAAGGAGAAAGTGGGTGGCTGGGTGCATCCTCCCTACGAGCTACTAGAGGATGTGGGTTCTGACCTGTGTGAGAAATTCCTGGAGCACCCCCAGCAAAGAAGATGTAAATCCACCCTCTTGCTTCTCCACTGAAAGTAAGAGAAAAGACTGAACTTTTTCATTTTCTGGGCCAGTTTCATAGAGGTCAGCTTATTTGTTAGATGGTGCGTGGAATCAGAAAGCCATCACCAGGTTACCCACTTTCACTTAAGCTATGGCTTATGGCAAGCATAGACCCAGGCATGGTTAGCTCTGTACATTTCCAACACCTTTGGAGGATAACAGAAGAAACTAGCCTTGAAACCAGGGAATCTCAAAATTAAACACCTACCAGGTTCATATAGATACCATAAATGGGTAGAGTGGGCCAGGTGGGGACTAAAGTGAGTTGTGAATTGTGGGGGATGCGCAGGGGGAGGGGCACTGCTAAGCAGACCCAGCCGATGGTTGCTTGGAAGAGGAATGCAGTCCCTTGCCTCCAATCTTGATCCATCTTAAAAGTAAAATTTGTACATGAAGTACCTTATTTTGAAATGTTGGCAATGAATTTGAGTTTATGAAAAGTACTCTACAGTATAAGCAAATGTGTCTGTGGCCACCTTCCTTCCAGAAGCTTCTTCACACAAGGGAGAAAAAAAATCTAGCCACTTCCTACCTGTCCACCAAATGAATGGGCCTTTCAAGCATACGTTCACTCAACATCTATTTATTGGGCCAAGCACTTTTCTGAGCATGAGGGATTCAGATGTGAATAGGACAGAGAACAGCCTTCTAAGTTATAGATACCCAGATTTTAGAGTAGGGGCATCTTAGAGCTCACCTATGTCTGCATTTTCTAAACTATATTCTGTAGAGCTATCTCGGCTTTTGTCTTGAGGAGCAAAGAGAAGGTTGAGTACCCAGATCTCCAAATTACCACCCTCTGCCTCACACAGAAGAGCTCTATTGTTTGCTTGTTGTTGTTTTTTTTTTGAGATGGAGTCTCGCTCTGTTGCCCAGGCTGGACTGCAGTGACATGATCTCGGCTCACTGCAACCTCCACCCGCCGGGTTCAAGTGATTCTCCTGCCTCAGCCTCCTGAGTAGCTGGGACTACAGGCACGTGCCACCACACCTGGCTAATTTTTTGTATTTTCAGTAGACACAGGGTTTCACCATGTCAGCCAGGATGGTCTTGATCTCCTGACCTTGTGATCTGCCTGCCTTGACCTCCCAAAGTGCTGGGATTATAGGCGTGAGCCACTGTGCTCAGCCAAAGAGCTCTATTTTTATCTGTTTTATATGGGGAGGTTTTAGATGGCTACCAAGTCTATAAATAGGAAAACTAAGGACCAAGAGGGTGGCATGAAATGTCCTAGGTCATATGCAAGTAGTTGGTCCCCAAACCAGCAAGAGAAACCATTTTCCTGGCTTCATAAGAGGTAGAATGCACTGGGAAACTGCTGCTTTAATTCTTATTCAATTCATCCCACTTTATGGTCCAAAGTCCACCGTTCCACTATCCCCGCAGAGTCTGACGGGGTCATGCCTCCCAGACACTGGAATAAAAACTAGATGGCAGGAGACTTCGTGGTGAAAGTCCGGGGACTTGTCCCCACTGGCCTGATTTCAGAGATGCCAGATCTTCCCCCTCTTTACTCCACTGTCTCTGAGGCTCAGAGATTAAACAGAACAGGGTGAGGGGTGGTACCAGCACTGGCTATGAGCTGATGAATCTGGATGCTTGGGTATGACCCCTCCTGGCGGGGGGTGAGGTGTGTCCCCCGCAGGACTCAGGTTCTCCATGGCAGGCCATATTACACTGTGATATGGTCACTTACATGTTTGTCCTCTCACAAGCCTGGTAGCGTCTTTAGCTCAAAGTTGGGGTAAGTTTCAATCCTATGGTTACAAACCTAGCCCTAGTGCCCAGCACAACCAAACGTTGAATGGCTGAGAACAATAACAAAGGGGAGGCAGGATACAGCAGCGGCTGGGAGCACAGACTTTCGTGTAAAACACAGATGTGTGTTGGAATCTTGGCTTTGGCCTTTTCTAGCTGTGTGATCTTGGGCAAGTTGCTTACCCTCTCTGAGCCTCAATAATGTGGTTGTGAGAATTAAATCTGTCTATGCTTGTTAAGACTCAGCACATACGAAATACACAATAAACAGCCACTGTCACTGTGATTTCTGTTTGCTTTCTAATATTTTTGCAATATTTTAGGGGAATTAACATGCAACAAAGTAAGTATACAATACTATAAGTTTGCACAAATGCAAGCCCCTGGAACTCGCCCTCCGTGAAGACATAAGACACTTCGTCACCTGAAGAAATTTTCTCAGGTCTCTCCTTAATCAGTCCCTAATCCCCAGAACTAATCACTGTTGCCTGTTTTAGAACTTCGCAAAAATGGAGTCCCATCTCTTATGTGTGGCTTCTTTTGCACAGCATGGCAGCTGTGAGATCCATCATGCCGCATGCTGTTGTCACTCTTGTTACTTTTCAACAAAGGTCTTGGCACACATCCTCTCCATCAGACTTAGAACTCTCTGAGGTGGGCTGCATGTGTTTAGGACTTTACCTTCCTGGCACTTAGCCAGCATCTGGCACACAGTCCATGCTCATGAATTATTTGATGAGTGAATGGCTGAGTCTTAGGTGAGAAATATGAGCTTATGTTTCAGAGTGAAGCTCTGCAGCATTTGATCATTGCCTCTGCCACTTACCAACTGGGAAGTCGTCAGCTTCTCCAAGGCTCAGTTTCTTCATCTGTATAATGGGTACTAATAATAGTATTTCCCTCCTCATAGGGTTATCATGAGGACAAAAGGAGATAATGCCTTTACAGAAGTAATAGTAAGAATGCAATGAAAGGTGACTGTGAGTACTCATTATTACGTTCCGTCTGGCTATCCTATTTTAAGAAATGGGGTTCCTTTCCCTCTACTTATTTACTCCAAACTCAAGTGGAAACCAGACTTATAAGGGGAAGGGGGTGTGACAACTGTCACAGAGCCTCAGAGGGGGTTGACTTAAAAATAGCCCCTTCCTCTCACCTTTCTTCCCTACCTGCTCCCCAGGCAGCCATTTGCCCAGGCACTATTAGTCCTGATCTCTCATTTGAGGAAGGATGAGCAAAGGGGGCAGGGAGGGAAGATCTATTTTTTTCCCCAGGCTGTTAGGGAAGGGAGGGTGAAGCTGCTCTCTGAGTTGATTGATGTTGCGCTTGGGGATCTGAATTCTCTGATGTAATTACACTGTGTGCTCCGTGCGATAAGGAGATTAATCAGTCCATTACGCAGGGGCTGTTTTACCCACAGATGGAGGCAATTGAACAGAGACGTCGGACACCACCAGGTCCTAGCCAGCCAGCCAGTCTGCTCCGGTTACAGGCAGGTGGCCAGCCTCTGGGCAGATAGGCTATCTTCTCCAAATAGGAACAACTTCTGTTGCTACCACTACTAACTAGCTTGTTTTTGAGCCTCCCTGAGGTTCCAGACACTTCACATGCATGAATTGGCCATTTTTCCTGTGAGTTGGCCATGATTCCTACTCCCACTATACAGAAGGAATAATGGGAGCTCAGCTGCTTTAAGATGTCTGTCTAAAGGTCACAGCTTCTGTCAAAGCTCAAATTTGAATTTAGCTCAGGTGAGGTCAAAAGTGCTCACAATCATCATTGCCTCCAAAATGGAGTAGAGAAATGAGATCGGGCCAACAGCCAACACCCAACCTGTCTACTATCGGGTGAGCTGAGTGAGCAGGCAAGACAAGAGGCATGTGTAACACGTGAAAAGGAAGAAAAAAATGTGACACTCCAAGGAAAGAATTGAGTCTGGGAGGTAGATTGCCAAACGAATTGCCTGGTCTGGGAGAAAACAGGAAAGTGTAGTGATGTATATGAGGCAGGTGGTTAAGGACGTTGGGTTTGATCCTGGCCTTACTACTTTTTTGCTGTGTGACCTTGAACAAGTGACATAACTTCTCAGAGTCTCTATTCTCTCTCTCTCTCTTTCTCTCTCTCTCTCTCTCTCTCTCTCTCTGTCTCTGAGACAAAGTCTTGCTCTGTTGCCCAGCCTGGAGTGCAGTGCAGTGGCGGCATCATGGTTCACTGCAACCTCTGCCTCCTGGATCCAAGTGATTCTCCTGTCTCAGCCTTTTGAATAGCTGGGATTACAGGCACCTGCCACCACACCTGGATAATTTTTGTATTTTTAATAGAGACAGGGTTTCATCATATTGGCCAGGCTGGTCTCAAACTCCTGACCTCAAGTGACCCACCAACCTCGGCCTCCCAAAGTGCTGGAATTACAGGCGTGAGCCACTGCGCCTGGCCATTAGACACTTTCTTGTGTCTCACTTTTCTTGGTAAGAAAAATGAATTCCTATGAAATGGAAGAGAATATGAGGCTAAGCAATGCGGAAGAAGCTCACAGACAGTGCAATTGAGCGCTCACAGAGAGCGGGGATTTGAGTGAGTCCTGGTGGATAAGCAGTGATAGAGGCAAGTGTCCCTTCTGTAAGGACTGATAGATCATGTGATAATCAAAAAACCAGTGGTTACCATTCCTAAGCTCCAATTGAAATAAATGTTAATTGGTTCAAAACTTTGAATGAGGTTCATCATTTTGGATCTTCCTTATTCATTTACAAAACATCTAACAAATATTTTTGACACAATGTGCCAGACATTGTTGCTTCTTATTTTAAAAAAAGGAGCAGGGTAAAAAAAATGATAATTTGCTAATATTAATAACTACTCATTGCATTAGCATGGGATCTGTACTGGATGATGAAGAAGATGATGATGATGATGATGATGGTAATGATGGTGATGATGGTGGTGATGATGGTGATGATGATGGTGATGATGGTGATAATGATCATGATGATAGTAATGATAATGACGATGATGATGGTGATGCTGATGGTGATGATGGTGATGATGGTGATGATGGTGATGGTGATGGTGATAGTGATGATGATGATGATGGTGGTGATGGTGACGATGATGATGGTGGTGACAGTGATGATGGTGATGGTGGTGGTGATGGTGATGGTGGTGATGATGGTGATAATGGTCATGATGATGGTAATGATAATGACGATAATGATGGTGATGCCGATGATGATGATGGTGATGATGGTAATGGTGATAGTGGTGATAATGATGATGATGATGGTGGTGATGGTGATGATGATGGTGGTGGTGATAGTGATGATGGTGATGGTGGTGGTGATGGTGGTGGTGGTGATGATGGTGATAATGGTCATGATGATGGTAATGATAATGACGATAATGATGGTGATGCCGATGATGATGGTGGTGATAGTGATGATGGTGATGGTGGTGGTGATGGTGATGGTGGTGGTGATGGTGGTGGTAATGATGATGATGATGGTGGTGATGGTGATGATCGTGGTGATGGTGATGGTGGTGGTAACGGTGATGATAATGATGGTGATGAGGATAGTGACAATGAATGATAGTGATGACAATGGGGATAATGATGACAATAATGATAGTGATAACAATGACAGCTGCCATTTATTGAGGGTTTACTATATACAAGCCACTCCGCTTAGCATTTTGCATGGATTAACTCGTTTAATTCTCCCAATCACCCTTTGAAGTGGACAGTATTTTTATACCCATTTTACAGATGAAAAAAAAAACACCAGCTTTGAGAGGGTTATTTGCCTAAACTTGTAAGCTAATAGTGGTGGGGATCAGAATTCCAGAAGATGAAACCCTGGCATCAGGAGAACCTTGCATTCAGACCCAAGATGCCTGGGCTCCTCTCTGTGCCCACATGGCGTTGTCATTTCAGGCAAGTTACTCTCCTCTCTCTGCTTCAGTTTCCTCATCTGTGAATTAAGTCTTTGAACTTCTCAGAGATTAAAATGAAATCAAAGTTGTAACGTAAGAAATGCAACAAAAGCATTTGAGGAGAAAGAAGTAAGGGCTGGTCACGCTGGATAGAAAATTTATTTTGGGGAGTTGTTGAGGTCTGGTATTCAACCACCCCAAGGAAGTGCAAGAGTACAGCTGGCGCTTTGCTGATTCAGAGGAACTGCTCTCAGGGAGGTGGAAGCCAAACACGCAGAATCTCTGTAATCAGAGAAAATGTCTCCATGATTTGCCATTATAATTCTTGATAACAAACTCTGGGGCTCCAGCATCAATACTAATAACTTGTAGGAGGTGGGGGTTAGGAATGAATTAAGAATTTTTTAAAACCGTTTTTTGGCAAAGCACTGAGAAATGTTCTGGGCTCCTAAATTTAAAGGGGGTATTTTTAGCACCTGTAATCAAACTGACTTGCGTAAACACATCTGCTAGAGTACTGACATCAAAATGCCTCTCCTGTATTTGTTGTATATCTCTTGCAGTTCTCCTGAGACCAAGGGAGAGTTTCACTGATCTTCTTCCTTTCATTATGCTTTTCCAAATCAGTCCGGTGAGAAAGTCAAATGGGATATTTCTTCTATGTTGAAAGCTGCTGGATCTCTACCTATAAACGGCAGTAAAATTCTCAAACTTTGGAGAGTGTAAGAATCAGCCAGAACTTTGTATAAATGCAGATTCCTGTGCCTCGCCTTCAGATCCTGGGGTCTGATGTGGGCCCAGCAGTTTTCATTTCGTACCATTATCCTAGGTGATTCTGATGTAAGTGATCCATGTTCCACTCTGAGAAATTCTGGACTTGGAATTAACACACGATTCTGGCTCCATCATGTGCCAGCTATTCACCTTGGGCAAGTTATTTTATATTTTTGAACATAAATCATCTCATCTGTAAAGCGGAATATTAATGGTACCTACCCCATAACTTCATTGTGAGGATTAAATTTGTCATATTAGCTTAGCACAGTGCCAGGCATGTAATAAATGACCCACAAATGTCAACTATTATCATTATTATTAATTATAACCAGGTAGGCAAGTTATTTTCCTTTCTGACTTCTGGTTCTGCATCTGCAACATGGTAATAATTATAATAATATCTTAAAATCAACTTTAATTCAACAGTCGTGTATTAAGTGAGAAAATGTCAACAGAGCTCTTAGTACCCTGTCTGGCACATAGTAGCTATCCCATAAATTCAATCACAGAGTAGAATGAATGAATTTAATGAGTGATTCAACGATTACCTTCCATAATCTACAGACAATAAGAGTGATTTTAGGGGAACTTCCTCTCTCCCCAACACTATAAAGTGGACTTTTTCCAGATGCACAATGTATAAGGTTCTTGATCTCTGAACTTTCACTTCATAGAGTCACTTTGTGTCACACTAGCTCAAATCCTAGCCTCACTAATGCCAAAAGGCATCCAAGCGTATCCATCTGAGGTCTTATTCACTGGGTCTGCCTACTGATGGTTCTGAAGACCCTCCCCTACCCAAAGACAACATAAGCAACTTGAGGGGTGGCAGGTGGAAGGCATGTTATTCCCATGTCTACTGGATATCATCTTTGTGACTCTGGGAAAACTATAGCACATCTCTGTGCCTCAGCCCCCTCCTCTAAAAGGAATCATTGAGGGACTCTATTCATTTCTTATGTCCCGGTATTATAAGCAGCCATTTGCCCACCAGTTGTGTACTGAGCTATGAGTTATTGTGGGGCAGAGATACCACCTTAGTCAGCTTTCTGAAGCTCAGGTGCCCAGTTTGATATTGGGCAATTGCAGGTGCACAATAAATGGGAGCTGGATGCCTGAATGACTGGACAACTGAAGCAGCGGGTTCATTTCCAAGAGCCCTAGTCACTGCTGCAAATATCCTTAAAGGGCCAGAAGAATAAGGAGACAGTGAGCCTATCACACTCATTCATAGTCAAAAAGGCAAGAAAGCATCCTGAGAGAAAGATGGTGTTGCTGATGCCTCATCTTGCAAGGGGAAGGCTATACGTCATCCCGTATCACTAGCAAATCTACAGTCATTCATTCCACAAAGTCTTTAAGCCGGGCGTGATGGATCATGCCTGTAATCCCAGCACTTTAGGAGGCCAAGGCAGGAGGATTTCTTGACCCCAGAAGTTAGAGACAAGCCTAGGCAATGTAGTGAGAGCCCGTCTCTACAAAAAAAATTAAAAATTTGAAAATTAGCCAGGTGTAGTGGCATGTGCCTGTAGTCCCAGCTACTCAGGAGGCTGAGGCAGGAGGCTCACTCAAGTCCAGGAGTTTGAGGCTTCAGTGAGTTATGACCACACCACTGCACTCCAGCCAGGGCAACAGAGTGAGACTTGTATCAAAAAATAGAAAGGTGAAAAACAAAGCACATCTTTAAGAACGTACTCTGGGCTGGACACTGTATTGCTAGATTCTTTTTTTTTTTTTTTGAGATGGAGTTTCGCTCTTGTTACCCAGGCTGGAGTGCAATGGCATGATCTCGGCTCACCGCAACCTCCGCCTCCTGGGTTCAGGCAATTCTCCTGCCTCAGCCTCCTGAGTAGCTGGGATTACAGACACGTGCCACCATACCCAGCTAATTTTTTTGTATTTTTAGTAGAGACGGGGTTTCACCATGTTGACCAGGATGGTCTCGATCTCTTGACCTCGTGATCCACCCACCTCGGCCTCCCAAAGTGCTGGGATTACAGGCTTGAGCCATGTGTTGCTAGATTCTATGGACAAAACAGACCAAAAGCACAGGAGAGGGGCTGCAAACCCAGCCGGGCGAGGGAGGAGTCCAGGAGGATGTGATGCAGGTGTGAGTGAGGTAGGGATGGGAGGGAAAGGTGCTCCAAGTGGAGGAAACAGCATATGCCAAGACATGAAATCATGAGAGCAAGAACGGTCTGGTGCGGCACCATCAGGATGGTATTCTTGGAACCAAGGATACAGAAGGAGGAAGCAAGAACTGCAGAAATGATGGGCTGAGACCAGATCGTGTCTGGCCTCCTGAGCCACGGTCGGGAATCTGGACTGTTCTAATCTCAAGGGGAATCCAAAGGGTTTTAATCATGAAAGTGACTCAATGAGGTATGCTTTATAAAGATGGTCCTCACTGCAGTGGACAAGAAAGATTGGCAGGGGAGAGATGGGAGACAGAGAGACCAATTAGAAGGCTACAGACCAAGATCTGGATAGCAGGGATACTTGTCAGAGCAATTTTTTTGAGGCATTTGGTCTCTGATTGCCGGCGATCTTCCCCAGCCTCGTGTGTTTGCAATGACTCTAAACTGTGCAGAGAAAAGCCATTTAATCATATTCGCCTGCCGCATTGCACACTTAGCCCTGCCCAGTGGTTGCACACTTTGTCGGGAGAATTCTGAGTTGTACTGAAAAGGAAAGAGGACCTTGGGGGTCAGCTACCTCTCAATAAACCCTCAAAGCATCCCATGTTGTCACATCCTTAAAAAGCCCTGGCTATTATGCCGGATCCTTTCCACCCATGAAACTGTCGGGATTGCCTAGTCAATTACTAGTCAAGTGGGGTAATGTGCATTTCATTAGGAGCCTCTCGTTTCAGATACACAAGGCCGTATATGAAATGAAATGTTCTGAAGTTATTTTTTTTTTCAGCCAGTGATTAGGTGATGTAATTAAGAAGGCATTGTGCCTGATTTCCAATCTTTTTTCTTTATTTAAATTTAATTGATTTTCTCCTTGATTTAATCAACCTGAATTCAGCTACCGGGTGCCCCTCTTCACTCAAATGCTCAGGAGAACTCTGATTCTTAAAGATGTACATCCATACCTGGAAAACGTGGGGTGTCCGCCAGTCTTAGCCCCTAAGGTTTGTTAGCTTGTATGAGAGATGTCAGGATTTCAGGGACCTCGGTGGTTCTATTTAGGGAGGAAAGAGGAAGGGTTGGTTTTACATCTTTGAAACCTTGCTTTGCTGTGTGACCTTGGGTGAGTTCCTTAACTACACTGTGCCTCAGTTTCTTCATCTTTAAAATAGGAGAAAAAATATTATCTTCATAGCATTGTGGTGGTGAGCACCAAATAATGTATAATTTTATAATTAACATATATATGTTGCACTTAGAACAGCAACTAGAATATAAGTGGAATTACCTGTTTAATTTCCATATCCATTGTCTATGTGGTAATTCATTTAATCCTCACAACAATGGTCTTAGGTTATAACCATTTAAGGTTATCAAACAGAAACTCAGCGAGAGTAAGTGGCTGGACTCAAGTCCTGATGTTAATTCCAAAGCTCACACTCGCGTTTCATTTCTCCCACCACGTGGCTCCTTCTTCCCGTGTTTACTCCGGAAAAACAGAAGCTTCTGAACTTAAGTTCCTTACTCAAAATCACTCAGCTAGGGGTGGCAGAGCCAGGACCCGAGCCAAAGTCATTCTGGGAGCAATTGTTCCTCAACTATCTCTGAGAGAGAGCAGGCAACTGCTTCAAAGCCACACAGCAATGAAGAGCTGTGAAGTACCCTAAATCTGCTCATTCATTAGTCCTATTATTCTGGATTTTTTTTTCAAGAGTCCAAACGTATAACAGGTGATATTTACCTGCATAACATAGCTCCATGCATAAACCCAAGATCACATGACGTTAACATTCTGAGCACACAAGCTCCAATCCACACCTTTCTTTCCCGTTCAAGAAAGCATGACAGAATGCAACTGAGGGTAAGAAGCTTTATCATAGAAGAAATTTGGAATCCATTTGCTTATTCATTTCACAAATATTAATTGAGCCTTTACTGAATATTAGGCACAATTCAAAGATCTGAGAAATAGTTGTGAACGAAACAGATCAAAACACTTACCCTCATGAAACTTAGATTCTAGTGGCAGTAAGGGGCTCATCTAATAAACAACATAAATATGCAAATGATTATATTATATTACAGGGTAATAAATACTATAGAGAGAAATAAAGCAGGAGAACATGTACAATGGGGAGGGAGGACTTTTTTTTTTTGATGGAGTTTCAGTCTTCTCGCCCAGGCTGGAGTGCAATGACCCAACCTTGGCTCACCACGACCTCCGCCTCCTGGGTTCCAGAGATTCTCCTGTCTCGGCCCTCCAAGTAGCCTGGATTACAGGCATGCGCCACCACACCTGGCCAATCTTTGTATTTTTAGTAGAGACGGGGTTTCTCCATGTTGGTCAGGTTTGTCTCAAACTCTCGACCTCAGGTGATCTTCCCACCTTGGCTTCCCAAAATGCTGGGATTACAGGCATGAACCACTGCGCCTGGCCTGGGAATACCATTTTAAATCACGTTCGTATAGGGTTGTCAGGGAAGTATTACTGAGAAGGTTGAGCAAAGACTTGAAGAAGATAAGGGAGGAAGTTGTAGCTATTTGGAGAGGAAGTGTTCTAGGCCGTGGGAACAGCCCATGCAAAGCTCCTGAGGCAGAGATGTAATTGGCACATCGGAGAACAGCAAAGAGGCCTGTGGGACCAGAGCAGACAGAACAAGGGGAAAGGAGCAGGAAATGAGGTCAGAGTGGTAACAGCGGCCAGACTGTGGAAACCTTGTAGTTACTTTGGCTTTGGGGAAGTTATCAGAGGGCTTTGACTGGAGCGGCACCATGATGCGGCTTAATTTTAGTAGGATTCCTCCAGCCGCTTTCTGGGGAACAGGCTGTAGGAAGGCAAGAAGCAGGGAGACCTGTTAGGAGGCCTTTGCAATAATACAGGTGAGAGATGATGGGGGCTTGGACCAGGGCCCTAGCCACGTACAGGAGAGAAGTGATTGGGTTCTGAATGTATTTTGAAGTTAACATTTAGATCGGCTGATAGGTCAGAACTGGGGTTTGAGAGAGAGAACTCAAGGACAATGCCAAGGTTACCACCAGAACAGCTAGGAGGAGCTGCCGTTAACGGAGGTGATGAAGATTCATGTATTTATACCTTTATTTTAATTGGAAACCATTCTCAAGTTTTAGTCTTTAATAATCATTAGTAGCAAAGCCATGGCAGAGCTTACAATTGATCATGACAGATCAGCACGCCACACTGTGGCTGACAGCCACTGGGTCGTTCTGCAGGGAGAGATTGTTTCTCCAGTTTGTAGCATTCCTGGCTCAGGGTTGTGGGTCCCAGGATCAGCCTCATTATTCAGCAGGAGTTACTGAGAGTGGGCTGAAGTCCCAGCAGGGGTCTCTAAAGGGCTCAGCATCTCCTTTGAACAGGAGCCAAGACCCTCCACTAAGGGAAGAAGTCCCACACCGTCCAGCCTCTGTTTCTCCTCCTCCTCCATTAAATGTAAAGCCATCCCCCGCCCCCGCCACCACCACACTGGCCTCGTCACTTCTTTCTTAGTGTTTCCCGTCTTCCTTTCAGCCAGTGTAATTTGGGAAAATGTGGACCTGTAGGGGCTTTGGCAGAAAACACTTGATTGATCTTCTCAAATGGGCTGCTCTCTAGCGAGAAGGAGAATGTGCTCATGATTTTTCCCCTTTCTTTTAAATTGCAACAAAAGGCAGAATCCTATTTTCTTCCTCAGACTGTTGCAGCGTGTAAGGATGCATTTGAATGCTGAGCCAAGCCAGCCGAGCTGGGGATTCAGCCCCGGGGCGCTGTGATGGGATGAAGGCTTCACTTGCTGCCAGCCCTGCACCCAGCAGCCCCATGTGACCTCCTCATCCTGGAGCCAGCCCCACCCCGGGCCTCCAGCCAGGGGAAGCAGTTCTGGCAGAGCGAGCAGTGATGGAGTTTCCAGAAGAGCCCTCCAGAGTAACCTGAAGCAGAAGATGTCAGAGAAGCAGGGGTCTGCTTGCCACTCTGCCACTCACTGGCTATATGACCTGGAGCAGGTCAGGTCCTTCCCTGAGCCTTATGGGAGAAGGGTTTGGACTTGGGGACTTTACCATCCTGCCTGATCTTTATGCCCTAAGAGTGCTTGGCAGAGCAGAAGCTCAAGAAAGATCCGAGGAAGGAGAGAAAGAATGTAGGAAGGAAAGCGGGGAAGGAGAGGAGGATTTGGTAAGGGGAGTGAAGGCTGGTGTTTCCTTGAATTCAGGACCCCCTTGTGAAAGCTCTGGGCAGTTAGGCAGCTGATCTTTTTACTGGGGCACCGCCATGTGCTGTGGCTCTTCAGACCCTACTCAGTGCCTATGCACAGACTAAGTAGGCAATGTTGCCACTGACCTGCCCATATCTCGCCAATGCCCACCATATCTGAGCACACCAACTTGACTTCTGACTCATGGGATCTGCGACTCCTTACCTGAGTGTACTCTGGTCATCGAGCATTTTCATCTTGTCTCCTTTGGCTTGATCACTTCCTGTCCATTTTTCAGATTTAAACATAGGCATCACCTCTTCCAGGAAGTCTTCCAGGATTTCTGCCATACACAAGGCAGGAATTAATGTCTCTTTGGAACAACCTTTAACCAATGACTGATGGGAGCTGGTGGATAACTATCCCAGCTCCCCGGTGCTTAGGTAGAACAACTCTGAGGTGTATAGCCTACACAGGTTCCCAGGATTCCCCAGAGATATTGAGCTCCAGACACCTGCAGTGGTAACTGGCTTTCTTCCCTGTTTCCCTTCCCAGTTTCCTTCCCAGAGCATCCTAGGATCATGTCACAAATAAATGACTTACCCCAGAATTCTTATCTCTAATGCTGCATATAAGGAAATGGTCCCATTCCCAAGATGATCAGGGACATTTGCTGGTCAGCTGATGCTTTGGAAAAGGGACTCAGAACCACTGTGCTCAGAGCTGAGCCGACAGAACAGCTGCCCAGAACGTTGCTTGGTGCCTATAGTGAACTTGGACTTGTGCTAGAGGAGATAACAGCAGCTGGGCATCTAAATGCACAGAGGAGATCCAATCAATAGGACTTAGCCACGCAGAGATGTAGGGAGAAAGCATTGGAAGGGCAGAACAGCACAGACAAGATACAGAATTTGGGATCATTATTTTTTACGTCTTGAAAAACATCACTGAGCTATTGCCATAAACCATGCACACTACAAAGTGCATCACCTCATTGAATCCTCACCACAGCCCTACAAAGTAGGCACTATTACACTTCCCATTATACAGGTGCAGGAACTGAGGCAAAGAGAGGTAAATTTATTTGTCCCGGGTCACGTAGCAAGTCTGTGGCACAGCTGGAATTTGAACCCAGTCCTCTGAGTTCAGAGAGTCTGACTGCTGTAGAAGGTGAATATTTGGAGTAAGGGGAGGGAGGACAGCAGGGGAAAGGAACTCCAGAACACCAAACAGAGGGATTCTACTGGTCCTCTGCACCCTGGAGCTGAGGAGCTACCTCTTCTGGAAGGTGGGAGGAAAAGGCAGGCAAATGACTGGACATCACAGCAGGATACTGGGACTAGAGTCTTGGACTATTTCTGTGTGCAGTATCCTCAGGGGAAACCCATCTTCCCTTCTGTACCTGCCTATCTTGGAGAAATTGCTATTACAGATGCCAGTGTATTGGGATTCAGGAATTGTCTCCAGTAAGCTATGTGTAGCCACATTGCTAGTGAGACACACTGCCATCTGCTTCCTGCCCCCTCAGTTAACCTCTCCCTTGCTGGCTTGATTGGGCTATTTCTCTGGTCGGTTCTCTCATTCAACTGATGTTTACTGAAGACACATTGAAGACCTATCATTTTCTTAGGTGCTGAGAATAAAATGAAGCAGAAGTCTCGGGCTATGCCTCAAAATTCGCATCGTCCAGTGGGGGAAAATAGAGAATTAAACAGACAACTGCAATGGAGGGGAATTGTGCACACAGAGAAAGAACACAACAGACCTAGCAGTCAGGGAAGGCTTCCTGAAAGAGGTGACATCTGAGTTGAAATCTGAGAAATGGACAAGAGGTGATCAAGTTGAAGTAGGCAAGGTGAATGATGTCATTTTTTTAAATTAGCAAACACAAAGCACTTACTATTCCAGGCACTGTTCCAACAGGTATATATATATTCACCATTAATCCTTGCAATAACCCTATGAGTCGGTACTATTATTACCCTCATCTTACAGACGAAGACCTGAAGCCCAGAGAGGCAGTCAATTGCTCAAGTTCTCAGAGTGGAAGCACCAGAGTTTGAACCCAGCAGTCTGGCTCCAGGCCATGCCCTTGAATTTCATGCTCTGCTGCATCTAGCAGAAAGAACAAAGACAGCCAAGATGCAGGGGCTATTCAGGGCACTGCAAGGCCTTCAGATGGTTTGAGAATGGTAAGTGAGAAGCAGCTGAGAACGATGAACCTGGAGAAGCCAGCTGGGGCCAGAAATTGAAGACGCATGACAGCCATGTTGAGAAGTTTGGACCCGCCTTGGAGAACTCTGCAGAAGAGAACAACATGATCCAATCTGCACTTTGGAAAGATAGCTCTGTCTCCCGCATGGACATCAGGCTGAGCAGGGTCAGCATGAAAGCTAAAGTCTGCTCTGGAGGCTGCTACAGTTGTCTGGGTGAGAGGCAGTGGTGGCTTGGACCAGGAGGTGGCAATGGAGATGGAGGCTGAGAGGCTTTGGAGTCAGAATGGGCAAGAAAGTGAGAGAAAGAGGATGCAGGGTGGTGGCCAGGCCACTGCTTGGATGAGTAGGTAGCAGGTAGAGGTGACAGGTTGAAGGGGAGGTGACAGGTTGAAGTTTGGTCACATTAAGTTTGAGGTGCCTGTGGGACTTTCACATGGAGAGGTAGAAATAACATTCAAGCCTTTTCAGGACAAAGAGATGACCAGGAGGACCATACATACCTGGGCACTTATTGTCACCTCCCTCTTTGTTCCCCAAAGCATCCCAGTTTGGACAATGGATTACATGGTCACCCTAGATGTCACTAACCTGCCTGTAGGCATATCTGGATATTGAAAACATCTGGGTCCAGGCTCCACCTCCTTCATACACACACACACACACACACACACACACACACACATCTGGATACATCCTATATACTCATTTGGACATTCTTAGTTGGGTACAAGTAAAAATATGGCCTTGAATATGCAGTTCCTAGAGAGGCAGTTTCATTGCCGCTGAGAGATGTCTGATCCATCTAAAGTCCTTTGCCTCCATCCTGTCCCCAACCCTTGTCTCAGCCACAGGTCCCACCACCAGGGGCTGAGAGATATTTGTACAGGGAAACAAGACTCTGTCTTCACCCCACCAGCCAAATAGGTAATTGGTGGAATCAAGCAATATCCGTGAGTTTTTCTGAATGTTATGCCTTTTCTACTCAAACTATATCCTACAGCAACCAGAGTGGTTGATATTTCCCTCCCTGAAAAGGAGGATACCATCGTGTACATCCACAGAGGCAGTGCACTCTGGGCTTATGCAGAAGGATGCAGCAGGGCTTCTTCATGGGGAAGGGGGAGTGGGATGGTGCATAGCTTTCTGGTTGTGTGTTTCTTATCTGTATCAGCCGTATAGATCAAAATAGCTTTAGGAAGAAGCCAGAGCTTTGGCTAAATGGTTGATCCCTAAGGTCAACCAATACCCTCAGAGTTTTGAACCTAGAAAAGATCCTTCTCAAAGTCCTTGCCACTGATTTCTTTTGAAGGCTCCCACTCAGCAGTGTCCATTGTGACTGAAGCCTGGAGGTAGCTTTTCCATTTAGCTTCAAACCCTGACTCTAAACACCGATCTCACAGCTGTAGAAGGACACAAAGCTTTCTTGGCCCAATTTGTGATGCTCTCAGAGGCCCAAGGTGGGAGGCAGTGCTGGGGCTGGAGGATCTACACATGGCTTCTGCGGTGCCCAGCCCAAGGGGTGTACTATGGTGAAAGGGTTAAGACCATGGACTCTGGAGTCAGATTGCCTGGGTTCAAATTCCATCTCTACTACCTTTTAGTGGACTCTCCTATGACCTCAGTTTCCTCATTAGTAAACAAGATTGATAATTGTACCAGCCTCTAATAATTGTGATGAGAATGGCAAGATGGAACATATGCAAAGCACTTAGAACAGTACCCAGCACATAGCTGATGCTCCATGAAGATCGTCTGTTACTACTGGTAATAAAAGCATTGACAATCATGGTGTCAGTCATAAAATCCAACCATAGAGATGGATGCAGGAGAAAGAAGCCAGGAGAAGGAACAAGGAGGAAAGGAGTGGAAACAGGGCCTTTAGCCTGCCAGGGCCTGGCTCAGAAGCTCCCAGGGGTCCGTGTAATGACATTTCATTCAGACTTTTTTTTTATTGGAATGAGAAATGCAAGTTCTGTGTCAGAAATCATTGCAAATTCCAAATTAGTGAGGTTTCATGGTCCCCGGAAAGGCGCTGGAGGGAAAATTGGTCGACGGGGTGTTTTTTAGCTGTCGGAGCAAGCTGGCTGATTGATTGAGTGTCTCAGTCTATAGACTGTGCAGACAGCAGCCAGGGAACTGGGCGCAGGAGAGGAAATAGGGAGAAGATGGAACAGAAGTCAGCATAGGGGATGCAGAGACATGATCCGCAGTGGAAAGAGACATAATGACATCAAAAGCTGTGTAGACATAGGTCTTCCTGGACTGGGGAGCCATGCTCAGTCTGGAGACCAGGTACACTCAGCCACAGTTCCTTGAGAATGCTAGGCTCCCTCACTTGTTCACTGTGTGTTCTCAGGCGAGTCACTGCACCTCTCTGAGCCTGTTTTCTCATCTAAAAATAACCCTTACAATACCCATCTCAAGAGTTCACTGTGGGACTTAAATGAAATAATGGTCTGTTTTTTGTTTGTTTGTTTTTTGAGATAGAGTCTTGTTCTGTCGCCCAGGCTGGAGTGCAGTGGTGTGATCTCGGCTCACTGCAACCTCTACCTCCCAGGTTCAAGCAATTCTCCTGCCTCAGCATCCCAAGTAGCTGGGATCACAGGTGCGAGCCATCATGCCTGGCTAATTTTTTGTATTTTCAGTAGAGACGGGGTTTCACCAGGCCAGGCTGGTCTCGATCACCTGACCTCGTGATCTACTTGCCTCCCTGCCTTGGCCTCCCAAAGTGCTGGGGTTACAGGAAAATAATGGGTTTTAATTGACTGATGAGGTATTTGGTACATACTAGGTGCTCAATAAATGTGAGATCCCTTTACTCTGACACAGTGAGTTGGAGAAGTTGGTAGACCTATGCTTCAGCCTTTGAACTTTAATTGCTGTTTTTGTAGATGACAGCCCTCATCCTTAACTTGGGGGCTCATGGGCCACATTGGTAAGTTCTGGGTCCTACTGTGCTGCCTCAAGTGATTCAGAAGGAAATAAAATGATGGGGATGACTTCCATCCAGAGAAGAATTTAACTTACAAAAATCCTGGAATTGGGCAGCTTTATCAGAGGTCATCGGGGTCAGTCCCCTGATTTCAGGTTCTCCAAAGGATTCCAGGCAAATTAAAAGTCATGCAACCCCTCAAAGATAATTGGGAAAGGATAATCCACAAGACTCCTCACCAAGCAGAAATTATTTCTTATATTGGAGTTACTGAGACTCTTTCAGTAACAATTGCAATGATAATTATAATAATAAAACATTGTACTTAGTTTAATATGTGTTTTCCACAACTACTGCAATACATAAGGTATTATTATCCTCATCTTTAAAATGAGAAAACCGAGGCTTAAATAGACGAAGAACTTTGCCCAAGGCCACGCAGTGATGTCTTGGAGGGATTCACAGAGATGCTGGAACACAGTGCAGTAAAGAATCGATTCCCAGGCCGGGTGCAGTGGCTCATGCCTGTAATCCCAGCACTTTTGGGAGGCCGAGGCTGGCAGATCATGAGGTCAGGAGTTCAAGACTAGACTGACCAACATGGTGAAATCCCATCTCTACTAAAAATACAAAAATAATCCGGACGTGGTGGTGTGTGCCTGTGATCCCAGCTATGCAGGAAGCTGAGGCAAGAGAATTGCTTGAAGCCGGGAGGTGGAGGTTGCAGTGAGCTGAGATCATGCCACTGCACGCCAGCCTGGGTGACAGAGCGAGACTCTGTCTCCAAAAAAAAAAAAAATTGATTCCTGTTGCAGGGCACAGGGCAGGGTGGATAGTAAGTGGTGGTCAGAAAAGGAGGTTGGGATAGTTGAGCTGAGCTATGAAGGATGAGTGAGGCTTCTCCTGACAGACAAGGGTAGAGAAGGCACTCTGGGCAGAGGGACCAGCTTGAACAAAGACAGAGAGGTTGGAAGACTAGGTCCCAAAGGCTATTTACAATGAATAATTACAATTACAGTGACAGCTAACATTGATTAAGTGCTTAGTCTGCACAAGGAATGGTGTTAAGCACTTAGTGTGCATCATCTCTATGAGCTGGATGCTATCGTTATCCTGGTTTTGCAGAAGAGAGATGAAGGGACTCGCCCAGGAGCACAGCTTGAAAATGGCAAATTGGCTTTTCAGCTCAAGTCTGCCTGATTCCCAAACCCCCAGGGTCTCCTACTTCTTCAGTCCCTGCCTCTTGTCAACAGAGAAGCCATGCAGTTCAAAGAGAGTCCATGAGAACCCATCTTAGCACAGACCCTCTGCCCATGTGGTCAGGAGGGTGCTGTGCTAAGATGACCTAGTCAGATGGGTGCCACAACCCACCGCACCAACTCAAGTCCTCTTGGAGCCACGGGGAACCCACCAAAATTGGTAGGAGATAATCATGAAGCTGACTGCCTAATAAAGATAAAGCTCTCATAAACCCACTATCCTGAGGTAATGGGTTTGACTTTTAAAAGGCAGATAAAAGTCCCAACGGAAGGACAGATATTTCCCATCAACTCCTTATTCAGAATCACTGTGGAGGAGGCATTTCCTACAGGTGGGAACAGCTGGATGCCTGGGCTGGCATTGAGAAATGGCCACTTCTGCGTAAAGCCAGACATCTCTCTCCAGAGTGCCCTCTCTCCCACGGAGAATCCTTTGTCAGAGAAGAATGATAATGACAAAGGATGGAGCCTACGGGATAAGCCTAAAGCAGTGTGAATGGAAAGGGTGGATTTGAGAGCTTGCTGATGATTGGTGCCGGAGCTGCAGAGGTGGAGTCTTCTGAGAGCTTTGTACAGATTGGTGGAGTTGGTATAGACCAAGCTTTGTGTTCATCCTGCCATCATCATCATCATCCTCACCATTATCACCATCACTATGATCATCAGTAACATTATCACTATCATCACTGTCAGCATCACCATCACCATCATCATCATCCAGCGTATATTGAGCATTTATTAGGCATTGGGAAATATGCATTTTATAGCTACCTTATGAAGCTGGTAATATTAACATCTCTGCTAACCTTTCCCATCCTCAGATGGGAAAACTAAGTCTTGATAATATTAAAGAACTTCTTGTGGGTCACACAGGTGGGAAGTAGCAAAGCAGGGATTCAAACCCAGGTCTATTTGTCTTCTGACAATACAATCTGACTTCTCTGTTGACAAGGAGCAGGGACTGAATAACTAGGAGACCCCGGCAGCTTGGGAATCAGGCAGACTCGAGCCGAAAAGCTGATTCTGCCATTTTCAAGCTGTGATCTCAAGCAAGTCACTTCATCTGTCTTCTGCAAATGATGGCTAAATGCTTAGCCATCATTTTGCATTTAGGGTTAATAGTGTGATAGAGGAAAACATGGTCTGGGTCTATGTCTTAGATGGAATTCACAAGAAAGAAAGTCTGAGATAGGGGTCTGGGTGCATGTGACTTATTGAGAGAGGAGAAAGGGAGTGAAGGAGCAGGACAGGACAGGGGAAGGAAGCTAAGAAAAGATGCAGTTTCAACTGGACTCAAGCCTCAGCCTGATCCTAAGGGGAGCTCCAGAATGTGGATTCCCTCCCCACATCCCAACAGGAGTGGGCCGAATCTTCCAGAAGGGGCATCCCTGAGGTATTTGCAGCCAACATTCCCACCAATCTGGAAAGAGGATCCAGGATCTGACCAACTGCATCCACTATGGCTGCAGAAGAACAGAGCTGATGGTCCTTTCTCAGCCCCTAACTCACCCAGTGCCCCCCTACTGGATCTCAGTTTCTACAGGCTTGACCTCAGTGCCCTACAAGGGCTGGCCCAGCTCTGACAAGTTCTGACTCTGATCTGGAAACAATGCCACTGACCAAGCTGGCAATCTCAGTTTCTGTAACCCAGAAGGAGAGACAAGGAGACTGTTCTGGTGGCCCCAACAGTGTGAAGCAAGGTGTCTGACAGCTGCTCCAACTGAAGCCCTTTATCTCACTTTTTGCTGTGTTATTTTAAAACTAACGAGCCCAGACCTCAGGAGCTCACAGCCTGCCATGGAGATTTGTGGCTTGTCTGGTCTCTCCTCTCTGCAGATTTCAGCAGTGGCTTACTCTCGGCTTGTTAGGAATTTTCTCCCAAGCCTCAGCCTCTGGCATGAGTGTGTGTGTGTCTGCAGGAGCACAAAGTCCTAACTGAGCCAACCTCTCAGAAGCCCCCTGTCTGCAGTTCTAGCTGATGAGAGGATCCTGTGAGTGACTCTGCAGTGGAGGGAGAGACAAATTTATCCCTGGGCTGTGGAGAGAGAAGCCTGAACTCAGTAGGAACTGAAGAAGGGTCATTTCTAGGTTCTGAAGGAGCCACTCAGCTTGGTGGTAGGAAGCCAAGGCCCCAGTGTAGGAGAATCTCCTGGGACCCTTCAGGGCACTTCAACCTCCTGTCCCTCTCCTTCCCAGAATCCCTTGCCTTGGCTGTTTGAGGAAAGGCGATCAGAGTCACAGTGAGTGGGTCCCCAGTGGCAAGCTTTGCAAGTGAGGCTGCACACCAGTGTTGTCTGTTCCTGGAAAACGTGGCTGATATTCAAAGTACCACCATGTGCCAGATACTGTCTAAGTGCTGGACATGCATCATCTCATTTCATTCTTGCAGCAGCCTTGTGAAGTGATTGCAACTTGTGGTTCCATCAGGGAGGCGAAGGGACTTGCCCAAGGTCACCCAGCTGCTAAGCGGCAGGCAGAGTCTATCTGATGGGTCTACTCACTATGCTCTCCTAAGCCTCCTGGATTAGTAACTCTGTCCCCTCTGTGCAGCTTGCCCTGCATCCTCCGAGCACATGTGCCTTTCCCCACTCAGGATGTCTCCTTTCTCAGCCACGTCCACCCCATATCTCTATGGGAGAGTTTCTAATGTCCCTGCTGCATCTCCTCCTCTGGACTGTGCACGTAAGGGAGAGACTCATGTCTGGGGCATCTTGAAACAACTCTCCTTGGGAATAAGATGATGCTTAGCAGATAAGTGCGTGAATGAATAGCTGGGGAATAAATGGATGAATAAATGCACACACAATAAATGAATCACTGTGTCTAAGTAAGTGACTTGGAGCTGTCGGTCACTTTATATTTTAAGAGCCGGTCTGCCAGGCTGGGCTCTTCTATTGATCCATCTTGTTATTTAAAACCCCACTGGTAGAATGCCACTGGAGCTGACCTCCCTCCTCAGCTTTCACCCTTAATCTAGGTATTTACTAGCCAGGTGTTGCATCTTACTCCCAGAAGATCCAGTCTTCCAGCTTTAAATACTGTCTAAATGCTAACGTCTCTCAAACACATTTCCCTAGCTCTGACCTCGTCTCTGAACTCCAGGCTCATGTACCCTATTGCCCACCTGCTATCTCAACATACATGTCTAATTGGCATCTCAAAATCTCATTGGCATCTCGAAAACTGAACTTTCAGAAGGCTCTTCCAAAACACCTTCCCCATCTGCAGTTGTTCCAGCTCAGGGCTTGGCAGCAAGACCCTCCCAGTTGCTCAAACCAAAAACCTTGGAGTCATCCTTGACCCCCTCTCTTTCACACTCCATAGCCAATCCATGCAAAAACTCTGTTGATTCTACCTTCAATAAAATGCCATAATCTGACCACCTCTCACCACTACTGCAGAAAAAACACTGACGCCAGCCACCATCTTCTCTCATATGGATTATTATAGTCATTTCTTCACTGGTCTTCCTGTATCTATCCCAGCTCCCTTGCTGTATATGCTCAGCAAGATGCCAGAGAGATCCTTTAAAACCTAAGTCAGGACGTATCTCACCAATGAAGCCTTCAGTGGTTTCTCATCTCACTGAGAGGGAAGAGCCAAGTCCCTGCGAAAGCCCACGAGATTCTTATGACCTGATCCCTCATTACTTCTCCGACTTTGCCTCCTACTAATCGCCCCCTTGCTCCCTCGGCTCCAGCCATACTGCTATTCTTCAGTGCATTGTGTATGTTCCTACCTCAGGGCCTTTGCACTGGCTGTACTCTGCCTGTTATGTTCTCCCAGGCAGCTCAAGGCTCGTTTCCCCATCACTTTCAAGTCTTTGCTCAAATGTCACTTTCTCAATGAGGCTTTCTCTGATTACCCAATTTAAAATTGCAAGCCCCTCCCAGTAGTATTCCATCTCCCTTATCCCGCTTTGTATCTTTTCTCTGTAGCACTCATTACCTTCTAATATTTACTACTTAATGATGTTTATTTTCTGCTGTCCTCCTACCTCCACCCATTGCAGTACAATGCTAGCTCCACCAAGCAAAGTTTTTTTTTCTTCTATCTTGTTCCTAGTGCCTGCACATAATAGGAGCTCAATAAATATTTGTTGAATGAAGAATAAGTGAATGGCCCCTGGAAACACCTCTTGGGCCAGTTTACACTTTCCCAGGTCTTGTACCAAAGCTCCTCCTTTCCTGGGTTGGGGGTTTCCTCTTAAGCTGAGGGCTTCTTCCCACGTCCCAGTAGACTTGCTTGCTTCATCTTTCTTCTAATAGTGGCCGTGGTGATGCCCAAAAGAGACACTTGCCCTGTCCCTCCCATGGCAAGAAAACAAATTAGCAACTTGCCCTCCCCGGAGAAATCCAAATTCTGCCTGCAATTCCAGCTGATCCCCAGGGGGCCCTGGGCTGGAAGAAGAGGTGTTATTCTTGCCTGTGATAACACAACTTAGCAGAATCAGGACTTGAACCCAGGTCAGCAGGACTCCAGGCCACATGCACTTTCTCAGCATCACCTAATTACCTTTTGCACACCCAGCTCGAGTGGAAAATCATGACATTTTGGAATTCGGTCCCTTCCCCATTTGGGTGCAGCCTGCATTTTAGTGTCTCAACAATCAAATCCAATCCATTTCTCAGCAGTTTTATCTCTCACAAAGCAAATAGGCAATCGACAGGCCAGCCTGTGGACGGAGAAATGACTGTGTGGATTTAGGGTTGATTGGAGGGCAGTGGATGGATGTGTTCTGTGATGAGAGTTCAAAACCCAGGCAGGTTGGGTGCCTGACCTGCTTGGCTGAGCTGGGCAAGAAATGCTGAGCTGATTTTTCTCCATACGGTTTTTTTGTCCTTTGACCTGAACTTGAGAACCAAGCAATTATTGATATACAAGAGTGTTTACCACACACTCATAAGCACGTGCACACACTTACACACTTGCTCTCAGCCCTGAGAATGGACTAAGCCATTCTCATCAGTTGCCTGCAGAGAGGGAGTGGTGGGGAGCTGTGCTTGTCTATGCTGCTCAGTCCTCAGGATCAAGTTCAGATTCCTTGTAGAATCTACAACCTGGCTACTCAGAGTGTGATTCATGGAGCAGCAGCCTCACCTGAGAATTGATTAGAAATGCAGAAACTCAGGCCCTTCCCCAGACCTACTGAAGAATCAGCATCTGCAGTCTGACCAGATCCCCAGGTGACCCGTGTACATGAAGGCTTGAAAAGCACCTGTCTACACGGCCCTGAAGGACCCAGCCGCTGTCTTCCTTACTAGACTCAAGTCTTGCCTCCCACCCTCCACCTTCACTGTCTGTTCTAACTTACGGCATCCTCTGCAGTCACATGAAGGCCACTGCTGTGTCTCGGTGCTGGACTTTTGCACTTGCTCTTCTTCCTTTTTGCTCCACTTTCCTGACCAATTTCTATTCATCTACTAGAAACACATTCCATGACCACCTGCTCACATTCCCCAGGCTGGGTTAGGTGCCCCCTCTACGGGTCCACTGCCCCCTAAGCCTCTCTCTATTAGAAAACTTATTATATACCACATTGTAATTCCTGGTTTAGGGATATGTCTCCCCTTCCAGGGTGAGAAGTCCTGCAGGGTAGAAACAACATCTTGGTTATTGTGGGGTCCTTGAAATCTGATACTAAGTAGGTGTTCAGTAAACAACGGTTGAGTAATGAATGAAATAATGAGAGAAATGACAGCCTCATAAAACTGCCTTTCATTTTTCATTCAATTTCTACCAAAATGAACACTACTGCCCCTGTATCCAAATGATTTCTCCCACAGCAGTTCTGTGCAATCCTGTTTTCCCCCAAGCTCTACTGCTTTTTCCAGCCACAATGGCAAAGCTCAAAGAGTCACAGCTCCTGCAGATTATCCCCATCCAGCCTTAATGAACTATATTCACCTTGAAAAAGACTTGGAATGCCAAGACCTCAGGCCAGGACATTATTAACACAGCTCAGACTGAAGTCTCAGGAGCCAAGGCACAAATTGGCCAGCTTCCTCTTGTCTCTGCACTAGGTCAGCCCCATGATAAGTCTTGGACTTTCTGGTGAGCTCTTAAGCATGAGAGTCTAGGCCTTCATTCTCTATCAAAACAGGTAGAATGTGGGTGTCTGGCAAGTGTGGGAATGAGGATGGACCATTCACTGCTCTGGATGTAAGGATAGAACAAGTACCTGGGGCATGAGCCCTGGATGGAAGCAAGTCATTTTGCCTCTCCAGGTTTCAGTGCCTTTGGCTATGCAAGGAAGGAGGTTCACCATGCTGCTGCTGCATACCCCACAGAGGGCTGCAGGAATCAATGGAGACACTGGATTAGACACTGGCCCTCTATACACAGAAGGAGCCCCATTTGTGGAATGGAGGCAATACATGTCAGAGATGTCTCCAGTCTCCTGATCAAGTGTCATTTCTTTTTGTGGAATATAAGATTCAGGCCAAACCTTGAGCTACAGATAGTCTCCAAACACATAAGACCAGTCTTATCTTACAGTGAAATTACCAAGATTCCCCTTGTACCTTCACTTATCCCTTCTTGTATTTTCAAAATGTTTTCTACCAAAAATACAAAAATTAGCCAGGCATGGTGGCGGGGGCCTGTAATCCCAGCTACTTGGGAAGCTGAGGCAAGAGAATCACTTGAACCCGGCAGGCGCAGGTTACCGTGAGCTGAGATCGTGCCACTGCACTCCAGCCTGGGCAACAGAGCGAGACTCCATCTCAAAAAAAAAAAATGTTTTCCAGAATCTTCTCCTTTTTGTTCTCGGTTGATTTTCATAAACAGGCAGGGCAACCACTGATGTTCTCTCACGGTCTCAGTTTGTTCTTCACAGTAGGGATGGCAATGCTGGCTCATGGGTTTCTTTGAAAGCTTCAATGAGAAGATGAGTGAGAAGTGCTTAGTTAGCTCAGTGTCGCCAGAGGTGCTTGACAAATACTAGCTGCTGTTATGATCGAGTGATGTGGAGAGAGCACTGGGCTGGGGGTCAAAACGTGACAATTCTACTAGCCAGAGTGATGATAGGCGTCACTATTTACCTTGGGCAGGTCCCCTTGCCTCTTCGGGCTCCGTTTCTCCACTCTACACAGAGGTGAGCTGGATCTGGGGTTCTTCCCGCTCCACCACTGTTGGTCTCTGATTCCCTAAACAGTGTTTAACTCAATCTAGTGCTTGGGGCACAGGGATCTGCACCCAGCACTGGGCCAAACAAGCACTTTGTTGGGAGCAGCTGGCTGATCAGCTCGGTGAGCAAGAGCTTTGATGGTAAGCAGGGAAGCAGCTAGGGAGCCAGACCTCTCGAGGAGTTTTGCAGAAAAGTTCAGCCCTGATTCTCAACGGAGCCTTGGAATCTGCCGGTTGCCATGACGACAGAGACAGCATCTAAGCTCCAGGTCTCTGATTAGCAGGAACAGAGCCGGGAGGCCTTGAGGAATCCGGCACTCGTGGCTCCCTCCCTCCCTCCCTCCGTGAAGTGGAGTGTGCCGGCCCTTGACTCCACTGTTTTAGCTGTCCCCGAAGATTTCACCTTCTTTTAAGTATTGTTTTTAATGCAATATCGAAGGAAAATGAGGAAACTGCTGGCACTCCTCAGCAAAGATGGAACACAGAATTCTTCATAAGGACCTGCAAAGATGCAAGGCTGGAGTCAGGGAAGGGAGATGGGTGGGGCTGTGGAGGGCTGGGGGCTGTGGCTGAGGTCTGATTCCACTGAAGCATTGAGTGACCTCGGACTGGGCCTCCTCCCCAGAACTTCTGCTTCTTTATTTGTAAGGAAGGTTAGGATCCCACCTGTGGTTCCCACATGAGATCAGGAATCACAATTCATTTGTTCACCCATCCATGTATTCATTTGTTCATTCAATAAATGTTCATTAAGCAGGAAGCTACACGATGTCAGGCACTGTATCTCTGTATCTCTGTGGATTCAGGGGTGAGGAAGGAGATGAGTTCTAGTCCAGAAGACAATCATTTGGCAAATAGACATATAAAATGATCATTTCAAACAGTAACAAATGCGGTGAAAAAGACACCACAGGCTACCATGATTCCCATGGCAGGTGGAGAGGAGAGCAAGGTGGTCAAGGAGGGCCTCTCTGAAAAGGTGATCTTTGAATGGAAAGAAGGAGCTGGCCATGCAAAGAGTGGAGGAACAGCATACCAGGTGGAGGGAAGAGAAAGCGCAAAGGCTCTGAGCATTTGAGCAGCAGCAATGATGCCACGTGGCTAGAACAGAGTGAGATATGAAGAGGAGTAAGAGATGGGTAGGAGAGGAACTGAAACCAGGGTCAGAGACCAGATCATGCCAAATCTTTTAGTCTGGACAGTCAATTTAGATTTTATTCTTGATCCAATAGGAGGGTGAATTGCCAGCGATGTGTCTTCAAGATGCAGATGCCTGGGTTTCGCCCCTTTGAGACTCTGATTTACTACAGCTAGGATGGGACCTAGGAATCTGTATTTTTAAAAACTCCTTAAAGGCCTCTAATACTGTGCCAATCATGGAAAACCCTGGACTACATGCTATCTGAATTTCTTTAAGTTTTAAGAAAGCTGAAAAGCAACATATTGGGACATGCTAAAAAAAAGACTTTAAATGTTATGGTATATTACAGAAGATTTCCTTCTTCCTCCCCTCAGCACTCCCTGTCTGTCTGGTAGAATTCATTATATTTCTGTTGGTTTTATTGCAAAATTTCAGGTGGGGTACCCAACACCGGGAAGGTGAAACCAGTACTATTGGAGAAAAAGAAAAATCTACCACATCAGAGAGTATAAACTTACATATATTCCTGCAAGTCCATTGTGTCTTTCCTCATCAAATCATCTTCAAGATTTCCCCGTATCTGATTTCAACCCCTGTTGCTGAGAATGATAGATGAGACATTGTCCTCACCCTAAGCCTTGCACCCCAGGGCTCTGGCACTACCATCCACCAGCGTCCCCTACACTTCAGATAACTCACGCCTGTACTCTCTCCATTAGACAAGTCACTGAGACCTCCCACCCAATGCCAGCACACTCACCATGTGTTTATTCACTGCCAAATTCCTCACAGCTCTCAGCTTTTGCCTATCATGAGATTGCTTGTGGTATGAATTTATTTTCTACAATGCCCCAGAGAGTTTAAAATTATATTCTTTTTTAAAATATATATACTTTAAGTTCTGGGTACATGTGCAGATAGTGCAGGATTGTTGCATAGGTGTACACGTGCCATGGTGGTGGTTTGCTACATCCATCACCTACATTAGGTAATTCTCCTAATGCTATCCCTCCCTAATCCCCTCACCCCCTGCTATCCCTCCCCTAGCCCCCCACCCCTTGACAGGCCCTGGTGTGTGATGCTCCCCTCCCTGTGTCCATGTGCTCTCATTGTTCAACATCCACTTGTAAGTGAGAACATGCAGTGTTTGATTTTCTGTTCTTGTGTCAGCTTGGTGAGAATGATGGCTTCCAGTTTCATCCATGTCCTTTCAAAGGAACTCATCCTCTTTTACAGCTGCCAAATATTCCATGATATATATGTGCCACATTTTCTTTATCCAGTCTATCATTGATGGGCATTTGGGTTGGTTCCCAGTCTCTGCTATTGTGAACAGTGCCACAGTGAACATACGTGTGCATGTGTCTTTATAATAGAATGATTTATAATCCTTTGTGTATATGCCCAGTAATGGGATTGCTGGATCAAATGGTATTTCTATGTCTAGATCCTTAAGGAATCGCCACACTGTCTTCCACAATGGTTGAATTAATTCACACTCCCACCAACAGTGTAAAAGCGTTCTAGTTTCTCCACACCTTCTCCAGTATCTGTTGTCTCCAGATTTTTTAATGATTGCCATTCTGACTGGTGTGAGGTGGTATCTCAATGTGGTTTTGATTTACGTTTCTCTAATGACCAATGATGATGAGCTTTTTTTCATGTTTTTGGCTGCATAAACGTCTTCTTTTGAAAAGTGTCTGTTCATATCCTTCACCCACTGTTTGATGGGGTTGTTTGTTTTTTTCTTGTAAATATATTTAAATTCTCCATAGATTCTGGATATTAGCCCTTTGCCAGATGGGTAAACTGCAAAAATTTTTTCCCACTCTTTTGGTTGCCAGTTCACTCTATTGATAGTTTCTTTGGCTGTGCAGAAGCTCTTAAGTTTAATTAGATCCCATTTGTCTATTTTGGTTTTTGTTGCCACTGCTTTTAGCGTATTAGTCATGAAGTCCTTGCCCATGCCTATGTCCTGAATAGTATTGCCTAGATTTTCTTCTAGAGTTTTTATGGTGTTAAGCCTCATGTGTAAACCTTTAATCCATCTGGAGTTAATTTTTGTATAAGGTGTAAGGAAGGGATCCAATTTCAGTTTTCTGCATATGGCTAGCCAGTTTTCCCAATACCATTTATTAAATAGGAAATCATTTCCCCATTGCTTGTTTTTGTCTGGTTTGTCAAAGATCAAATGGTTGTAGTAGTGTGGCATTTTTTCTGAGGCCTCTGTTCTTTTCCATTGATCTAGTACCAGGTAGTACCAGTACCATGTGTCTCCACCTTGACATAATAATAATGTGTGACTTGCAACAATTGGTCACAAAAGGCAGCTTTGGCCTTACTTTCTTGGACTGATTAATCTGAGGGAAGCCAGCCGCCATGTTGTAAGGATACTCAAGCAACCATATGGAGAGGCCCATGTGAAGAACTAAGGTCTTCTGCCAACAGCCAGCACCAGCTTGCCAGCCATATGAGTGAGCCATCTCAGAAGTGAACTATCTTATGTGTCAAGGCTTTGATGAACAATACACACAAATCAATAAGCTCACTGACCTTTTCTAAAAGAAATCTGAGGCTGAACAGAGAAGACACGGGTTGAGCAGTCTGAGTAGACTGAAACATTGGCTGAGTTGTTGGCCCTCTCTGAGACTCCATTTCCACCAACTATAACGTTAGGAAATTAGTCCAAAGCATCTCAAAAGCACTTTCTAACTTTTTGAAACAATGTTCTCTTTGGCCAATTTGTTAGCTCTTTTATTGGTTCATTGAAAAAAACATTCCTAAGGGTTCACTAAGCAACAGGCTCTGGGGCAGTAAGACACAGTCTGACTCTCAGGAGCTCATAGTCTAGTTTGATAGAAGACAACTAAATGACAACAACATATTATTAAGAGCTGCTGGGCCGGGTGCGGTGGCTCATGCCTGTAATCCCACCACTTCAGGAGGCCAAGGCAGGCAGATCACATGGTCAGGAGTTCAAGACCAGACTTGCCAACATGGTGAAACCCCATCTCTACTAAAAAATACAAAAATTAACTGGGCATGGTGGCTGGTGCATGTAATCCCAGCTACTTGGGAGGCTGAGGTAGGAGAACTGCTTGAACTGGGACCCGGGAGGTGGAGGTTGCAGCAAGCCAAGATCGCACCACTGCACTTCAGCCTGGGCTACAGAGTGAGAATCCATCTTATTGAAGAAAAAAAAAAAGAGCTGCTGGTAGGGGAGCAAAGGAATACCACATCTTAGAAAAGGGGATAGATCTCCCCAAAAGCTTGCTCCCTACTCTACCTTCTCCATCTCCTCAATGTTAACTCCATCCTTCCAGTTGCTCAGGCTCAAAACCTTGGAGTCATCCTGACTCCTCCTCCTGTCTTACTCTCTTACTTCTCACATTTAGTCAGCAGCAAATCATGTCAGTACTACTTTCAAAATTTGTTAGAATCAGACCACAGCTCATCCCCCATTCCATTGCTACTACACTGATCAGAGACAGGATCACTGCAACCATTTCCCCATCTCTGCCCTTCTCTCCCTTCAGCCTTGTGTCCCTCAACCAGTAGAGTGATCTTTCTCAAATGTAATCCAGACCCTATCACTCCTGTTCCAAAGACTCCTCTCCCATCTCAGCTAAAGAGCCCCAAAGGTTTTCCCATGACCTGATCCCTGATCTTACCTCTTGCCACTCTAGCCCTGGCTTGCTGTTCCTGATTATGATTATGATTATGATTATGATTATGATTATGATTTGCAACAGAGCCTCATTCTGTCACCCAAGCTGGAGTGCAGTGCTACAGTCTCAGCTCACTGCAACCTCTGCCTCCTAGGTTCAAGCAATTCTCCCACATCAGTCTCCTGAGTAGCTGGGATTACAGACGTGTGCCACCATACCAGCTTATTGTTTTATTTTTAGTAGAGACAGGGTTTCACCATATTGACCAGGCTGGTCTTGAACTCCTAACCTTAAGTGATCCACTTTCCTCAGCCTTCCAAAGTGCTGGGATGACAGGCATGAACCACTGCGCCCAGCCGCTGTCCCTTATATATGCTAACGATTTTTGAACCTGCTATTCCTTCTGCCTAGGGCACACTTCTCACTTCCAGCAGATACCTGTGTAGAAGCTATATATAATTGTGTAACAAATTATCCCAAGTCTTTTGGCTGAAAACAACAATAAAGTTATTATGGTTCATAGTTTCTGTGACTCGGGAATTTGGCTGAGTGGTTCTGGTTCACCATCTCTCATGGAGTTGTGGTTAGATGTCAACCAGGTTTGCAGTCTCATCTGAAGGCTTGACTGGAGCTGGAGAATCCACTTCCAAGGTGGCTCACTCATAGGGCTGACAAGTTGGTGCTGACTGTTGGCAGGAGGCCTCAGTTCTTTTTCACCTGGGCCTCTCCATATGGCTGCTTGAGTGTCCTCACAACATGGTGGCTGGCTTCCACCAGAATATTCAATCCAAGAGAGCAAGGCAGAAGCTACCTTTTTGTGACCAAGTCTTGAGGGTTATACATTATTACTTCTACCACATTCTTTTCATTAAATGTGAGTCACCAAGCCCATCCGATATTCAAGGGGATATAAATTAAGTTCCATCTTTTGGTCTCTTGATGACAAGAGTGTCAAAGAATCTATGAACACATTCTAAACCACCCAAACTTTAAGATTAGTCCTGAATCCTTCAAGTCTCCACTCCCTTGCTACTCCTCAGGAAAGACTTCCCTGATTATTGTATACAAAATAGCAGCCACTCTTCCCATTTCTTAGCTCTGTAGGCTGCTTTATTCACATCAAAATCTATTACCATCCAGCTGAAAATGGTGGCTCACACCTGTAATCCCAGCACTTTGGGAAGCCAAGTCAGGAGGATTGCTTGAGCCCAGGAGTTCAAGATCAGTTTGAGCAATATAGTGGCACCCTGTCTCTACAAAAAGAAAAAAAAAAAGCTGGGTGTGGTGGTTTGTGCCTGTTGTCCCAGCTACTTGGGAGGCTGAGGTCAGAGGTTCACTTGAGCCCAGGAGTTCAAGGCTGCAGTGAGCTGTGATTGTGCCACTGCACTCCATCCTGGGCAACACAGTGAGACTGTCTCCAAAAAAATGTGTTACCATTTCACAAGCTATATTTTTCCTTGCTTATGTGTTTATTGTTTATTCCTCCATCTAGAATGCAAACATTCCATAATTGCAGGAGACATCTCTGTCTTGTTCACTGTGTCTCCACACCTAAAACTGGCCTGGATACATTGTAGGCACTCAGGAAATTGGAGTTAATGAATGCAGGTTACCCTAGGCCAGGACAAGTATGGGAAGAGGCAAGCCTTGCTGGGTGTTAGGCAGAAGATAGAAGCTTTGTTGTCTGACAGAATGCAGGACAACATTTCTCAGGGATAAATGGGCAGAAGTAAAGCATGGAAAGGTAACACCCACAGCAGGGAGGTTTAGGGAAAACTGAGGCTGAGCGGGATGGAAGGGAGTTCTGGAAGCACAGAGTTGGCAGTGAGAAGGACTGAGAAGCCCTAATTAGAATCTCCATCCCTCCCGGGCTCACAGTGTCTACCAGCTCCGCTTCTAAAGATGCACTCATAAGTGGCTGACAGAGATGGATGTGTTTTGCTGCCCTTCCTTCAATATTGACTGGGCTTGGCTTGCTCTCTTAGAAACCCTAAGGAGCAGGGGGCTTATCAGATGCATTCATCCTGACTCATAAACTCAATCTGGATGCACTGATGCAGGAGGCTGGCGCATGAGACACACTAATGCCTTTGATGAATGCTTGACCTGGGGTCTGAAGGCAGGGCGAGCAGGGAGGGATGCTCACTGCATGGCACCAAAGACACCTGTGACTCTCAAACTCCTTACTCTTCCTAGTTAAGAGCCAGGAACTTGAGTGACAGTCTCTTCAAAGGCCAAGTAACCAGGCAAGTTCTTTGCCCTCTCAGGAACTCCCATGAAGAAGTGGGACTCACAGGCTCTGCAGCCTGTGTACTCTCTGCAGCCTGTGTCAGTGGCAGAGGAGGGGACTTCAGACCATCATGGGAACTGCTGTCTCAAGTGGGTGACTCATATCATTTAAGGACATCAGATTAGAGATTTTGTTTACAAGGAAGTAAAAGCAAAGGAAGCTGACACTTTTGAGGCCTTTCTGCTTATATATTTGATCTCATTTTATCTTCACAATAGCTCAGCAATACATGAATTGATATTAGCCTTTTTTTTTTTTTTTGAGAAGGAGTCTCACTCTGTCACCCAGGCTGGAATGCAGTGGTGGGATCTCAGCTCACTGCTACCTCCACCTCTTGGGTTCAAGCAATTCTCTGCCTCAACCTCTTGAGTAGCTGGGATTACAGGCACTCGCCACCACACCTGGGTAATTGTTGTATTTTTAGTAGAGACGGGGTTTCACCGTCTTAGCTAGGCTGGTCTTGAACTCCTGACCTCATAATCCACCCACCTCAGTCTCGCAAAGTGCTGAGATTACAGGCATGAGCCACCACGCCTGGCCACTATTCACTGTTTTATAACTGAAGAAACTGCAACTCAGCAATGTTGTGACTGGTCCCAGATACTCTAGCCCCTAAACTGTTAAGACCATTTGAATTTTCATACATGTGGTCCAAACAGAAATAAGACAGAGAAAAGGAATAGAAACGGCAAAGGGGAATTTACACAAATCCTATCATGCTTTGACCTCTCATTACATCTTGAGAAAGGAAGTGAAATGCTGGTTTCCAGCATCTCTCTGTGATTTAGTCCAAATAGAATACGCTACGCTGCTGTAACAAATAAACCTACGGCAAAGTGGTTTAGCCTAATTTCCGTTTATTTCTCTCTTGCAAAGTCTGATGTGGTTCAGGCATCTTTCCTCCATCAAATAGTTTCACCTTTCAGAATGTGTGCACTCTAAAGTCACTACGACAGAGGAAGAGAGAGCTGGAGAAGGCACGTGGGTCTTGATTACCTTGAACTGGAAATTACGTGTGTTCTCTCCTGCTCAGAGACCATTGACCAAAGATAATCTCATGAGCTCAACCTAACTGCAAGGGAAGCTGGGAAATACTTGGAATTCTATGAATATTTAATGAACATTAAGTGTCTCTGTATATTCTAACACTTTTGTGTCCTTATTTCTTCCTCTGTAGGACAGAGCCCCAGAATAGCCCCATGGTCCCAGCTCAGGATGGCCCCTCAGAAAAGCTGGGTCAGCGTCTGGCCACTGAGGCCTTGGGCACCAACAGCTGGGAGAGAGACAAGGGCTGTCGGGAACTGGATGCCACCAGGGCACACAGGTGAGATCCAATGGGGACGTTCAGGTAGAAGATACAGAAATAAAGTCTGCCTTTCTGGCCATGGCTCCCCTCTTTCTTTTGCAAGTTCCTCTTTCAAACCCTTAAATCAAGAGTTAGCAATATTTCCTGTAGAGAAACACATCGTAAATATCTTAAGTTTGTAGACCCAGTGGTTTCTGTCACAACTACTCATCTCTGCCATTGTAGTGCAAATACAGCCACAGGCATTATGCAAACAAAAAACCATATCTGTGATCCAATAAAATTATATTTATAAAAGCAGGAGGCAGCCTAAATTGGCCCACTGGCTGTAGTTCATTAAGTCCTACCTTAAATGATAGAGTCCCTTAACATTTGAATGGCTCTATAAGCCGCTGACTCCCAAATCATAGTTTCAGCCCAGACCTGTCTCAGGAGTTTCGGATCTTTGTATTTTTTCTTTTACTCAGTTATTTAACCAGTACTTTTTGAGCATTCACTGTGTGATGGGCGCTGTGCTAGCACACATATACAGAGAGCACTGTAGACACACACTCCATAAAAATACTGGATACTCAGCATTTTACTGAGGCTGGGAGAGGTAAAGTGCATTGCCCAGAATGTGACAGTCACTAAGTGGCAGAGAGAAGTTTTAAACTCCAGTCTCTCTGATCTTAAATCCACGACTAAAACCCACTCCATTATCCTTGGGTGCTCATGAAAAAAAAAATATCTCTGCCTCCTATTTTTCAATTTTGCAGCATACACTTATAAAGCCTGGCCCATCTTTGGCCTCTGGAAAATCTAATTCTAGAAGATGTAATTACTGAATTTTGGAGAAGTGGCTTGGGAAACTGGAGTAATTTTTTTAATTTAATTATTTTGTTTTAACTTTTATTTTAGGTTTGGGGTTACACGTGAATGTTTGCTGCAGAGGTAAACACATGTCATGGGGGTTTGTTGTACATATTATTTTATCACCCAGGTATCAAGCCCAGTACCCAATAGTTATCTTTCCTGATCCTCTCCCTCCTCCCACCCTCCCCCCTCAAGTGGAGCCCCAGTATCTGTTGTTTCCTTCTTTGTGTTCATAAGTTCTTATAAGTGGGAGTTAAGTGGAGTAATTTTCAAGAATGACGTCTACCCCACCACCTAGGCTGCCCTCTCAGCTCCAGGCTTTAGCTAGGCTGCAATTTCAAAGAGAGAGAAACAGTTCAGCCCTACCAACTTGGAGAAGTGAAGTTCAACGTCATGTCTGAAGTGTTCTCTCCAGGAAACAGGAAGAAAGTTGTTTCCATGATAGGCAGAGGGAGACAAAGAGAGAAGTGAGGAGAAAGGGAATTTCCCTATTTTAAAACGTTGGGCCGGGTGCAGAGGTTCACGCTTGTAATTTCAGCACTTTGGGAGGCCGAGGTGGGAGGATCACTTGAGGTCAGGAGTTGGAGACCAGCCTGGCCAACATGGTGAAACCCCTGCCTCAGCTAAAAATACAAAAATTTGCCAGGTGTGGTGGCAGGCGCCTGTAATCCCAGCTACTCTGGAGGCGGAGGCAGGAGAATTGCTTGAACCCAGGAGGAGGTGGCAGTGAGCCGAGATCGCGCCACTTCACTCCAGCCTGGGTAACAGAGCAAGACCCCATCTCAAAATGAAAAATAAAAAACATTGTCTCCTCGATGGAATCTGCGTGTACAAATCTGGACCCTGCCGCTTGTGAACCGAGCAACCTTGGGCAAGTTTCTTTTCCTCCATGGGCCTCAGGGCTCCCAGATGTAAAATGGGGATGTTGAGATGTCATTCTCAAGGTCAGGATGAGGAGTAAGTTAGACCAGGAAGGTACAAATTGTGGCAGTGAGACTAGAGCATAGGAAATCCTAAAATATGTTAGTGAGGGTCTCATGAAGCCAGAAGAGAAGATTCTGGCCATGAAAATCTGAAAAAATGATGCCAGGCTGTACAGCGTCTCTACTGTAGAGGTGTTGTACTCTTGTGTATGGCATCTGTGCTTCTTGGTCCCTTCTATCTGTGACTGACTCTCTGATGTGACAAACCACAATAATGATGATAACAATATTAGCAGTGATAATAAGAGTAATCATAAAGTATATAATAAATCTGTAACGAGGGTGTGCTTCACTGCTATTCGGCCCCATCCTGACCTTCTATGATGCTACATGTAGAACAAGGGTAGGGAAGAAGCAGGGGCAGAAGAAATGTAGGCCTACCTGGGTAAAGGCATTTGGGATTTATGAGGGGGTTGATGATCCCCACCTCACAGACCTCAAATGTCTCCGAATTCGAGGGCTTTCTGAGTTTTACCCCATTACTTAAATGCCAACATAATACATTTATTATAATTATAATAACAGAAACCCCTTTTACTGTGCCAGACCAAGGCACATTACCTAGGTCAGCTCCTTCAATCCTGGCAGCAAACTTAGGACACAGGTACCATGTTTCTTCCTATCTTGTTGATGATCAAGATGAGACTAAGAGAGGTCGCTGAGCCCTGTGGGAAGTAAGAGAACTGGACTTTAAATCTAGGTTTGTCAGCTTCTGGACCAGCATTCTTTACTGCTGCACGTGTAATCACTGTGTTTTGAACCGCTGCATATTTAATCGATGCGTGTTTAGTCACTGTGTACGTCACCACTGAGCACTTAACCACTGCATAGTTAACCTCTGCTACTTCCCCAACGTGTGCTTAACTACCGCATGTTTAACCACTACAGACTTAACTGCTGTACATGTAACCACTGCATCCTCAACTGATGGGCTTACTGAATTGTTGTACATTTCATCACTGTATACAGCCATGCATACGTAACCGGAGCATACACAAGCATGATGTACTTAACCCCTGCACACGTAACCAGGGTGTGCTTCACCGCTATTCTGCCCCTTCCTGACCCTCTATCATGGTACACATAGAATTGGGTAGGGAAGACAAGAAGGAAGAGGAAATGTAGGCATACCTGGATAAAGGCATTTGGGATTTATTCAGGGGGTTGACGATCCCCACCTCACAGACCTCAGATGTCTCCAAATTGGAGGGCTTTCTGAGTTTTACCCAACTACTTAAATGCCAATTAAGAACAATGTTCTCAAATCCTGTTCCCCTGGATTCCTGGGATTCCAGAAATTAGAGTGATTGACTGAAACAATAGGCTCTTTCCTCATTTTATAAGACACACTTTTCAAGGGTTTTTCCCCCCTGCCCCCCCCCACCCCGGCCGCCTCGAGTATTTCTCCTTTCATTTTCTTCCCCCCTCGTATTCCCAGTAGCTGTTGCACTTGGGAAGTGTTTATATGAAACAAGATGATTTAACAAGGAGCTAAATTATTTCATTCATTTGTCCCCTCGTTTGGTCACTGAACAAATACTGATTAGGCTTTTGCTCTGTATCAAGCACTCTTTAAGGAAAGAATTTGGTGGCCAGGCACAGTGGCTCACACCTGTAATCTCAACACTTTGGGAGGCCGAGGTGGGTGGATCACCTGGGGTCAGGAGTTCGAGACCAGCCTGGCCAATATGGTGAAACCCCGTCTCTACTTTAAAAAATACAAAAATTAGCCCGGCGTGGTGGTGGGCACCTGTAGTCACAGCTACTAGGGAGGCTGAATCACTTGAACCCAGGAAACGGGGGTTGCAGTGAGCTGAAATAGTGCCATTGCATTCCAGCCTTGGCAACAGAGTAAAATTCTGTCTCAAAAAAAAAAAAAAATTGGGGGGTAGCTCATCCTGTTTACACAAGCGTCCTGTTTGCTTCCTGGACATGCATACTGTGCCCTGTGCTTTATACCATATAAGTGTAGTTAAGTAGCTAAGTACTTAATTCTTACGATATTTATTTTTAAGGTTAAAAGGGACTGTCTTAGAAATGCAAATCAAAACCACAACAAGATACCATCTCACACCAGTCAAAATGGCAATTATTAAAAAGTCAAGAAACAACAGATGCTGGTGAGGTTGTGGAGAAATAGGAATGCTTTTACATTGTTGGTGGGAATGTAAATTAGTTCAACCATTGTGGATGACAGTGGTTCCTCAAAGACCTAGAACCAGAAATACCATTTGACCCAGCAATCCTATTACTGGGTATATAACCAAAGGAATATAAATCATCCTATTATAAAGATACATGCACACATATGTTTATTGCAGCACTATTCACAATAGCAAAGACATAGAATGAACCCAAATGCCCATCAATGATAGACTGGATAAAGAAAATGTGGTACATATACACCATGGAATACCATGCAGCCATAAAGAGGAACAAGATCATGTTCTTTTCAGAGACGTGGATGAAGCTAGAAGCTATTATCCTCTGCAAACTAACGCAAGAACAGAAAACCAAACACTGCATGTTCTCACTTATAAGTGAGAGCTCAACAACAAGAACACATGAACACAGGGAGGGGAACTTCACACACCGGGGCCTGTTGGTTAGAGAGTGGGAGCTGAGGAAGAGCCTTAGGGAAAATAGCTAATGCATGTTGGGCTTAATACCTAGGTGACTGGTTGATAGGTGCAGAAAACCACCATGGCACACGTTCATCTATGTAACAAACCTGCAGGTCTTGCACATGTACTCTGAAACATAAAAAATTAAAATAAAAATTAAAAAAAAATAGCATATCACAAGTTTCACATTTAGGAAAGCAGATTAGTAGAAAATCTCAATAAGATAAACAGTCTCTCCTCCAGCTGTTTAAATAAAATGACATCTGATAATCTTTAAAAAGTGACTCTCATGAAAATATTATGAACATAGCTATGTGATTCTTATTTGCTGGAGATACGGAGACCTGACATATATTCTAATCATTTTATCATTCTTTCTACTAAATATAATGATCCAGATTCTTTTTTTTTTTTTTTTTTTTTTTTTTTTTGAGACGGAGTCTCGCTCTTGTTACCCAGGCTGGAGTGCAATGGCGCGATCTCGGCTCACCGCAACCTCCGCCTCCTGGGTTCAGGCAATTCTCCTGCCTCAGCCTCCTGAGTAACTGGGATTACAGGCACGCGCCACCGTGCCCAGCTAATTTTTTTGTATTAATAGAGACGGGGTTTCACAATGTTGACCAGGATGGTCTCAATCTCTCGACCTCGTGATCCACCCGCCTCGGCCTCCCAAAGATGATCCAGATTCTTAAAGTGGAATTAAATACAGCAGTATTTTATGATATTCTTTAAAAAGTTGGGTAATTTTCAGATGATTGGCCACACAAACATGTTTGAGAAGGCAGCTGGTTTTGTGGGGAAAATCTCAGGGTAGGAATCACCCAGGCCTTGATTCAAATCCTAGCCTGGACACATTCTAATTGTGTAGCCATCAGCAAGTTAATTAAACTTTCTGAGCCTCAGTTTCTTTACCTATACAATAAGACAGTAAAAGTCATACCATTCTCAAAGTGTTTGTATCCTAATATATAAAAAACTTGGCATAAAACAAGTGCATAAATGCTGCTTGTGTCACTGCTAAAATGACAATAAAATTAGTAGCAAGATTATGGTTTCCCCGTGAGGTTCTACTAGGTTGGCATGTTTCAATTCCAAAGCAGTTTTTCATCTAAAACCATCTTCCTTTGCCATGGGATAGTGTTTTTAAAAAGTCCCCCGAGCCTGCCCCAATTATAAAAGGAGATAACTTGACTTCATTTAACTGCAGCCTCAGCATTTGAATTTAATTGAACAGGAAATAATTATTCTTGAAAAGCGGAGGTTTTTGAGGTTCTGCGAGGCAATATAAGATATGTATCTCGTTACATTAGACCTTGGCAAATATACTTTTAATAATCAGCTGCTACTTAACACACCTTCCGCCTCCTATTAAATTTCCAGCAGGAACTACGGACAGGGAGGGATGGGGCTGAACGGCTGATGAATTATTTAAAAAGTGATTTATTTACCAAGGCGAGCCATTTGCAAATTCAATAATAAACCTATTAAGGAGTAGTTAACCTCTATAACTCTGTTTTTAATAATCAATTGGTGTCTGGGTAACATACAACGTCTGTCTCATTAGGTCGGCATTAAGTCCTTATTTAGGTACTTAGTCTGAAGTGTGACCCAATCAGCCATGAGATGGTAATGAGGCACCTGATACGGGTCCTTGATCATCCAAGGAACTGGGTCCTTCCTTGGTGGCACCAGCTCTGGGTGTGGAGTTGGGGAACCATGAGTTCTCTAAGGCCCCTCTCGTTGCTCCTCACAGTGCCTCTCGTGACAAAGACTTGACACCACCGCCTTCCTCCAGAGGGAAGAAGAAAAAGAAGAAATCCACTCGGAAGAAGAGAAGGAGGTAAGAGCACCAGGAGGGAGATGAAACCTGTAAGATGCAGGCAGAGGCAAAATACGGGTTTCAAAGTCAGACGGTGACTCCCTCTTGGGTTCAAATCCCCTCTCTGATGCTTAACTGGCTGTGTGACCTTGGGCGAGTCACTTTACCTCTCTGTGCCTGCTTTGTTATACTTCTCCAAAATGGTGATAATACCAACCTTTTGAGATTTTGTGAAAATTAAATGAAAAATTCGTGTGGGAGCAGCTGTCACAGCACCTGGCACATAGTAAATAACCAATTAATAAGAAGCATCGTCTTTAGCATGAATATTGAATTATTTATTGATCACTTACTGGATGCAGAGGACGACACTAAGGGCTGTCATCTTCATATCTCTTTTATTCCTGACCATTGTCTACCAGGAAAGCGTTCTTATCCCCATTTTAGAGATGAGAAAATAAAGGCTCACAGAGGGGGTGACAGGATCTACAGGGGCTCGATCCCAGGTCCTCAGCTGGTTTTACTACACCCACCTACCTGTTTAACGCCTAGGATAATAGGTGGGTTTTTTGTTTCGTTTTGTTTTGGCCAACTATTGACCCTTTGGTACCCTATGCATTTTTTCTATGTCCAATTTCTTTAAAATTTTTTTCACATTTAAAATGATTTCCAGATTTGCTTGTAGGCTGCCACTTTCTAGACTAAAAACATGCCACTAAAATCATGTCTAGTGTGTCAACCCCAGAAGGTCAGGCTTAATTAACCCTAGGGCTGCCAACTGAGAATCACACCAAACCTCTGAGGCAGTATTTATAGAAACCTGTAGGGGGCAGCAGAGAGCAGCATCTGATGACGGGCTTCAACTCCAGGTTTTCTGGAACCTTGTTTCACAGATGCCCCTTAGTCTCATTCTAAAAGGATGGGCTCAAAGGGGACCCAGAGAGAAATGTGGATGAAATCCTAGCCATTGTCGGGTAGGAGATGAAATTGGGGCGAGTGTTTTGGATTTCCTAATTGGAAGGGTGGACCAGAGAATACTTCAAAACAGGAAACCTCAGATATTAAGATTCACTAATTCACTCGTACATCCAATCAATGTTCACTTAGCATATGTCTGGGGACAAACGTTATGATTCTTTGAAGGCTGAATTGTTTCTCAGCCATTCCCCTCTAGAGACATTTTTTTTTTTTTTTTTTTAAGCAGTGGTCAACATTTCCAAATCAGTAGATTTCACAGAAAATGTGGAGTTTTGGAGGCTCCTTTAGAAAAGGCAGGTGCTGTAGAAGGTCAGACCTGCATTCCTACACAGGCTCTTCAGCTGATCTGAGAAGCAGAACCCCCTCCAGCCAGAACCTCTCTGGTTCCCCACAGTCCCCACTACTCCCCATGGTCTTCCACCCAGCCAGCTTCATCCATTCATGCTTTCTGAGAGGGCCCTGTTGGCATTGAATTTGTAACCTCTCATCTGTTTCAACCCTGGTCTTTTGTCAGCAAGGAAATAAGAGACTTAGAGACGAGCCTTGACATCCCCAAGGTGACTCTGTGAGTTGGTAGTAGAGTCAAGATTGGAACGTAGGTCACCTGGGCCTCAGTCTTGGGTCATCACCATGGACTGAGAGTAGCTCTGTTTCTCAGGTAACCCTTTGATGGTACTCTCCATGCAGTTGCAGCCTGGCAAGATATCCTTCAGGGGCTCAGTCTTACCAGGGAGAAAAAGGATGGGGCAAACGAGAAACCCTGAGACTTTGAGAGGAGGGTTGTAGCGTGAAGGAAGAACAGCAGACAGAAGGAAGACTCTCCAGCTTGACCAGGCAGGCAGCTATGAGGTGCTGTGGTGACTAAGAGCAAAAACCACTGGGATCCCAGCTCATCTGCTTCCTAGCTGTGTGTCTTTGGGCCAGTCACTTCACCTCTCTGAACTTCACTTCCTTTGTCTGAGAAGAGAGGGTAACAATTGTACCTTCCTAAGAAGTGTGTGGAAGGATTGAATGAGATAATGCTTACAAAACACAAGGTAATGGTTTACATTAACTGGGGAAAAATTGAAATTAAATGAAAAGTAAAATTAAATTTGTGAGCAATTAAAAATTGCTTACAAGTGCAAGCTAATATCAGCACGGCTATTATCCTTTGATGTGTGTTCCTGAAAGAGATAACATCCTATATAGGGACTGAGGAAAGTTCTTTTTGAAACGAACCTTGGCCTTTAAGAGCTCCCCTCTGAAGTGTGTCTTCCCTCCCTGGCAGGTCCTCATCCTATAGCCCATCGCCTGTCAAGAAAAAGAAGAAGAAAAGTTCCAAGAAACACAAGCGACGCAGGTGTTGTCCTTTTTCTCTGCAAATAAGGCCTCCCCAGGAGGGGGGAGGGGACGGTTGATGGCACTGAAAGGTCATCTGGAAGCATATCATGTTATTTATGTGAAATAAGTATCTACGTCTTTTTACATATTTGTGTCTTGTATAAGTTGGGACTCTGGCTTCAAGGAGCAGAGGTCCACACATGCTAACTCAGACCAGAAGGAGGACTTGATGACAAAGAAGCGGGAACGGCTCAGGGACCAGCCAGGCCTGAGCAAGGGGCTAGAACAGGGAGTGGAGAGCTGATAGGACCCACCTGGGACCTGAAGTGCCTGCTGTTTCCTGGTCCCCATGAGGGACATGGCTGCACCTGCCCCATCTCTCCATGCTGCAGGCCAAGTTACAAGGAGACACTGAATCTGTCTTGTTTCTTATTCAAGTTCCCAAGGAAAGGCCCCTCTTGTCAGTCCAATTGCCTCCTAGAGAATGGGATCATGTTGAAAAACATGGCTGCGCTGGGATTATCCAGGCTGGTGCATGGGGAGGCACGGACGGTGGTTACAGGGCATTATGAACTGGGCTCGTGTTTCACCACACACACACACACACACACACACACACACACACACACACACGTATGTTTACAGGGGAAAGAAAAGACTAAAATGATATACAACAGAGGGCTCAGATTTGTGTTTTATGGCCCAAGCCAACATTTTATAATCAGAAGATTCTGCAATACAGAAATTCAGCTTTCTAGTTCCTCTGCAGAGTCACAAGTTCTGTCTTATCTGTCAATATCTCTCTGGGCCGGTTTTCCCACAGGCAGCCATCCCCTGGAGCTGAGGTGCTGCCGTGCATTTAGACAGAGTGGGTACTTGTGCTCTAGCTGGCCTCAGGCAGGACATGTCCAGCCTGTTCTACCCACTTACAAAGCCTGCTTGGCCCCTGGAGGCAGGAAGTTTGAAGCTCCCTACACAAGTAATTTGCTGCAGTGAGCTGCGGATAATAGGGAAAGTGTGATTTGTATTTTAGTTTTGCTTATCTGTATCTTCCAACTGTCCCACATCAATTATGGATTACTTGTGCAATTAGCAACAGGATGAATGAGAGGTAAGAGATTGTTTGGGGCTCCCCCCTGCATCTCAAGCCCAGGCAAAGTTGCACCAACATGGCTTTTCCCAGTCCAGGGATGTGATGACATCTCAGCGCTAGTTTCTAGAATGATCTCAAACTCAGTTTGCTCTCGCTGGTTATGTCAGCCACCTGCCTAGACTTCCTGACTGATGTTATGAGTTTGTGTTTACTACAAGACATGGACAAACCAATTAGTGAAATGGTGTTAATTTGGTGTTAGAAATCTTTCTCCACCTGGAGCCCTTTGTAGAGGCAAGGGCCCACCTAGGACCCTAGACGGCCACTTTGTCACCTTCCTTTGCTGAGCAGCTCCTCCCAATTTTGGGGGTTCGCTGGGGAAAGGGAGAGCGACTTTCCCATATTTGCGTTCTGGAAGCTAGGTGGCTTCTCACTTACAGCTTCCTTCTCATGAGAAAGAGACTGTACCAGATGATCAGAAACAGGCTTTTCCGGCCGGCAACAGTCAGCCCAGATCTTACAGCTTTACAGAGTAAGGGGTTCATAAGACAGAGACGATTAGGAGGGGAAATTCTGTTGCTGTTCCTTCTCAAACCCTGACCTCCCAAGTACCAACCTACTCCTGGTCCAGCTCTTGAAATGTTTGGTTAATGATAGCTGACGATTTTGGAGATGGGAGCTAGGGGTAGCAAAAGCTCTGAGATTCTTTTTCTTCTCTCCTCAGTTAGCAAAGCTTCTGAATTTTAAAAACATTTTCATTTTTCCAGCTGATGCATGCTGCACTTAATACCTAGGTGGTGGGCTGATAGGTGCAGCAAACCACCACGGCACACATTTAACTATGTTACAAACATGCACATCCTGCATGTGTACCCCGGAACTTAGAATAAAAATTAAAATTAAAAAAATTATTTTTCACATCTATTTACTGAACACCCATTGTGTATCATGAATGAGGATTCTGGGTCCCAGAAAAGAAAGCAAAACCCAGTCCCTGCCCTCCAATTTCTCACATTCTAGTGGGGAAAATGGGTCATTCTAATATGGAGAAGTATGTACCCTGATGATGATAAGCTCAGAGGCTCACCCAGAGCTTGAGGGAGGAGAGGGGAGGCAGCCAACCAGTCTGAGGGACTCAGAAAATGTTACAAGGAGAAGGCGACCTCTGACTGGAGCACTGGAGAATGAGTAGAAGCTACATGGGTGATGCTGTTTGACTCTGAGCAACATAATCAACTTCTCTGATCTTCATGTCTTTGTGAAATAGTTGTCAGTAGTACTCCACAGGACTTGGGGAAGAGTGAATGAGATTGTGTGTGACAGGTGCTCAGTACAGAGCCTGGCACATGGTAAGAGTTCCACATGTGGAAGCAGGCTGTCTCATGATGATGGCGGCGATGAGGAGGAGGAGGAGGAGGAGCACGAGGAGGGGGAATCCACAACAAGGGAGAGAGAAGATGAGATGGAGAATGGAGCGGGGGGAAAGGCAGAAGACTCTCTCTTCGTCCTCCTCATCCAGGACAGATTAACTGACAGTTCTGGGGGAGGATTGAAGCACTGGTAGGCTTTGATCTGGAAATTCGGAATACAAACCAGTATCTCCCAAACAATTTTTATATTCTCTGGAATCTAAGAGAGGAGGATGATTAGCTAGGTGTCCTGGCCCCCTGCAGCATGATCACAAACACACTGATACCGTCATACCTGGAAAAAAATCTTTCAGACTCACCTATATTTATTTTCTCCCCTCCCTCCCTCCTTTCCCCTCTCCTTTCTTCCGTCCTTTCTCTCCTTCTCTCCCTCTTTCTGTCTCTCTGCCCTTTTTTCTTTGATTTTTTTTCACTCCTTTTTTCCTTTCTTTTCTTTTTTCAGGTCATTCTCCAAGAAGAGAAGGCACAGGTAAGACTCCTGTTGTCTCTGCCTCCCTGTTCAACTTTGTGCTTTCTCAGCCACCTTTGGGCAGCTTCTAGGTCAGCCCTCAGTTTCCATCTGTGCTCTTGGTCATGACCCCTTCATCTTCCTGGGCCCTCAGTTTCCTCCAAAATGAAGGTTTGAGCTGTTTTCGTCAGCATTCCAAGCCAGCTTTTGGTTCCATCAGGCCATATGGACGAGCCCTGTTGATGTCTTCACCCCAGAATGTCTCGTCACCCCTGCCACTGGTTGGAATCTTGAATTGGGGCACATAGGGAAACATCAGCCGTATCACCCCACCAAAACCTTCCCACATCTGGCCAAGGAACAGGGGCCAAGTCCTGGTATACCGGACACATTGAGTGAACATACACACAAAAAAGAGTGAGGACTATGGGGTCCTCACTCCAAACTGGATCCTGAGTTAAACCCCTTCCATGTGTAGATGTATTTAATTCTCATTAATCCTCACCACAACCTTGCACAGTAGACATGTTCATTGTTGCTGTTTTACAGATGAGGAAACTGAGACTAAGACAGAATATAACAGGAATGCCCACAGATAAAACCAGAAGGTATTGGAGCCAAAATTCAAACCCAAATCTGTGGACAGAGGATCAGAATAGTGACGGTGGCTTCTTAAATAACAATAACCATATCTAGAGCAATTTGCAAAATGCAAAGCCCTTTCATTTATTTACTTAATAAGTAGATATTGGTTGCCAGTGTCATCTGTCCACTCTGCTCTGCAGCTTGAGTTATGGCCCCATTTCATGGTTGAAGAACAGGTTTCAGAGAGGACAAGTAACTTCCCTGATGTCACACAGCAGCTAAGAAGCAGAGGCGGATCTTGAATCCAATTGAACTTGGATCTGTCAGTGAGGTCCTGGGCTCTCCCACTGCCTGGGCTGAGTCTCAACATGAAGATAGATCCTGTGGCTAGCTTCAAGGTGCAAGATAGTGCAATGAAATAAAATTTCCCCTTCCCAGGTCCGAGGCCAGTAATGGGTTCTTGGTGACCCTCTGCAACCAGTCTAGATTAAACCACCAAACAGTGTGCTTGTCCCCCCTTATCTCTATTTGATTGCACTGGGAACCCAAGTCATTCTTATCCATTGTACTCAGACCCCAGCCCTGTGACTCAAAGAAAACTGAAACACAGATACTTGAATATGCATGGGCAGATCATTTCAGAATCCACCAAGATTCATGAGAGTTCAAATATCTTTTTGGATAGTTCATTCTCTCCCCTCTTTTTTTTGTTTTTTGTTTTTTTGTGTGACAGAGTCTCACTCTATCGTCCAGGCTGGAGTACAGTGGCATGATCGGCTCACTGCAACCTCTGCCTTCTGGGTTCAAGCGATTTTTCTGCCTTAGCCTCCCGAGTAGCTGGGATTACAGGCATGTACCACCACGCCCAGCTAATCTTTTTGTATTTTTAGGAGAGATGGGGTTTCACCATGTTGGCCAGGTTGGTCTTGAATTCCTGACCTCAGGTGATCCACCTGCCTCAGCCTTCCAAAATGCTGGGATTACAGGCATGAGCCACCATGCCCAGCTTGCTTCTCTTATAAATTGATTGAACAGCAGTCTAGAGCATGGACTCTGGGGACCCATAATCTGTGGCCACATCCTACCTCACCTGTGCAACCCTAAGCAAGTTTCTTTGCTCTTCTGAGGTTCCGTTTCCACATCTGTAGAATGAGCACTTGTTTAATTGCGCCTCCAATCATAGGTTGTAAGTGAGGTTTTTGACAGAAAGAATTCAATAGAATGCCTAGCCTATAATTAAAGTCTCAAAAACTGGCAGACATTGTTATTACTACCTTTATTGCTGCCATTATTATTAACCTAGCAAAGCTGCACTTGGCATCCTCCATACTCCACTCTCAGTGTGTGTGTGTGCGCATCAGTATCCCTAGCCGAACTTGCTGAGTGAAAATGTTGGCAGTGAATTTTCCAGTCTGAGGCTATGATCGGTGTCCATTCCAAAACTGCCTGGACCTCACACTGTGTGTTAAGCATTTTAACCACTTATTTATCTTTAACTAGAATTTTGCATCTTTCAATTAATTGACTATTTCTTGTTTAGCTCCTCTAGCCCAAAAAGCAAAAGAAGAGATGAGAAGAGGCACAAGAAACAGTGAGTAGATACTACCTGAAATGTACTCATCAGTGTGGGGAGCTGGGCGATCTGGCTTCTTAAAAGCCAGAGTCTTAAGAGTTGCCAAATAAACAGGGAAAGGGAGGAGAGGGTGAGCGGGTGAGAGGAAGGAAGGAAGGAAGGAAGGAAGGAAGGAAGGGGGAGGGAGAGAGGAAGGAAGGAAGGAAGAGGGAGGGAGGAAGGAAGGAAGAGGGAGGGAGGGAAGGAAAGAAGAAAGGAAGGAAAGAAGGAAGGAAGAGGGAGGGAGGGAAGGAAGGGAGGAAGGGAGGGAGGGAGGGAAGGAAGGAAGGAAGAAGGAGGGAGGGAAGGAAGGAAGAGGGAGGTAGGGAAGGAAGGGAGGGAGGGAGGGAGGGAAAGGAGAAGGAGGGAGAGAAAGGAGAGGGAGAAAGAGAAAGGGATAACTATGTGTGTTATAGGTCTGGGTATGTATGAGTGCAGCAGGTCGTGTGTGTGTGATGTGTATGTATGCACGCTTGTTTATGTTGCATGAAAGTGTGCATGTGTGTGCCTGGTGTGTCCCTTGTGAGTAGACCTTGTGTGTACATTGCATGTATATTTCTACATAGTGTGTGTGTGTGTATATATATATCTAGTGTGCACATTGTAGCTGTCTGTACATTTTACACTTTTGTACACTGTGTATACAAGTGTATACAATATGGGAACATTGTGTGTGCTCTATATTTGTGCTCACACCAATGCATTTGTGTGTCTGTGCTTGTGTGAGCATGAATGTGAGTGGTATACATAGGACACACTGAATTCTATGCATTGTGTGTGTGCACTGTTTAAATATCCGTGTACATTTTGTGTACCACGGCTGTGTGGTGGTTTCTATCTGTGCATGGGTGGTCACGGGGTGTGATCACAGGGGCGCACATGTGTGAGCATGTGTATGAGTTCAGGTCCTGGCTGTTGGTTTTACAGTGTGGAGGTGTCAGTGAAGCTCCTAGCTCCAGTCTTGGGGCCCCAGCTGTTTCACAGTTTATAGCTGGTAGTAGAAATTCAAATCAGCCCGTGACGCCTGTGGAGTTCAGTTCCCGGCCAAATTAAAAGTAAATTTGGTTACAACCTACCTACTTTATACCCTGCAAATGTTAGTGCCTGTGTTTTCCAATCAACTAATATTTTATCTCCCGCCAAGAAGCTTCTAAAGAGAGGATCAAAGACAATAAGATGAAAGGTAGTCAGCTGCCAGGGAGGAAAAAGAGGAGGCAGGGATGCAGAGGAAGGGTGCCCAGCCTTGCTGTCCCAAAGGATCTTTTCATGCAAGGTCAGGACAAAGGAGGGCATTTCAACCACCACCATGGAGGCCTGGGGAATGCTCCAGAAGAAAGCATTGAGTTAGCTCAGGGAAGAACTTCCTTATCATTGAATTTGTTCAGCTCCAGTCAAGAGACAATTATTGATCGCATGTATTGAATGTGCTTTCACACTAAGCACAGATAGAGTACATGTTCTCGGCAATCTCAGTGTCACTTGGCCCGTGGGGCCCCAGGGCAGACAGCCACAGAGTCGGGGGTAGGTCCAGACCTCCAGAGCACTAGGAAGGACCATCACTGAGACAAGAACTGCCGGCATAAGGGCAGCAAGGGTGGCCACCCTCCCCGGTGCTAAGAGCTGGGTGAGTCCCAGAAATTGCCAGCAGGACATCAGAAAGCTTGTGTAAGCCAAAAGACAAGAGGCAGGAGAGAAAAAAGCAAGAAGAATAAGCCATCCTGAAGATAAACGATGGCCTATTCTTGCCAAGTCCACGGTCAGGACTCCTTCCAGGCAAGTGGCTGCTAGAGAGCATTAGCTTCCTTTCATTCGACGTCCCTTAATGAGGCCCTGTGCTGGGCCCAAGGACAGAGATGAGCCAGACATTGTCCTGGCCTTGAAGAGCTCACAGGAGCCAGACATGGGGCAGGTCACAGCACAGCAGACGAAACCCTGGACGTTGTGGGAACATGGGCACTGGGAAAAGGGCTTGGTGGCCTCCTGAGGGAGGCAGCATCTAGGCTGCAGGTGAGGATGGCAAGTAACCATTCCAGGCTGCAAGTTAAGCAGGTGGTTTAAACTCATTGTGCCTCAGTTTCTTCATCTGTAAGATGAGACTAATAAGAGAACCCACTTCATAGGCTGTTATGGAGAATAGATGAATCTCTTTAGAAAAAATGCTTAGAATGCAGTGTCTGGCATGAAGTACACGTTAGATGCGGGTTACCTGGCATCATCACCATCATTATTGTCATCATCCCTAGGATATCACAAACTGGGAAATGTGTGAGCCAGCATACATGCAGTTCAGAGCTGCTTCAGCCCGCCAGGCCAGGGCAGAAGAAGACAAGCAGTGAGGCCAGAGAGCTAGGCTAGGGTGAGCTCCTGAAGCTGCCTGAGGTTCAGGATCAGAGTTTGGACTCTTGACAGCAATGGGAAAGTTTTAAGCAGGGAAGGGATATGGTCTGATGATTACGTTACAGGAATCCCTGAGTCCTTTGTTGAGATAACCAAGTTACCTCCCGATAGAATCATCTCTAACTCCCACTGGCTTTCTCATTTGGCCCAAACCATTGACATCCTTTATACATCCTCAGTTACCACTGCCGCTATTTCTGAATTATTACTACTTAGAAGCAGCTGAAGTAACCTGCAGTAACACCAGCATTAGTGATAGTAGTAGTAATTGTCGTTGTTCTAATTTTTGTTTTGGATAAGGCTTGTAGCCCATCCTAGAAGACTTTTGACTCCATGTTAAGAACCTGGACTTTATTTTCCAGGTCTGAGGTTATAAATTGGCAGCCTGAAGGCCTAATTTTCTCTGCAAATGTGTTTCATTTGCCCAAGAAAGTGCCTTTAAAAAAAAAATAAGCTTCCATTTAAAATAAGAATATTTACCTAAAAATCTGTATTTCCGCATTCACTTGAAAAATTAGACAATCACCACTCGAATATTCTGGAGGCAAAGCAGCTCCTTCTGTTTTAACTGAGGCTTTGGTTAATATTGTGTTAGTGCTTGGCTGATGCACACATGTACGGTCCTGAAGCTCTGTGACATGGAGGCTCCCGCCTTGGCTGATGCAGAGGAAACATGGGGAAGTGACTTTCTGCCTAGGATGTCATCTGGGGAAGGGGGAAGGGGGAAGGGTCCTGAGTCATCCGTACTCCCTCCAGAGGACTCCTTTCTGCTCACCCCTGTTCAGTACCATTGATTATGGACCGCCTCCATGCCCCCCGCCGCCCCCCAGCGCCCAGGCAGGAAGCTGGACAAATGCATGGGGGTGAGGGAGACGCAGTACTTCGGGAGGGATGGTGACTTGAGTGCAAGGGAAAAACGGGTGTCGCAAGATCAAATCTCTCTCACTCAGTTTTTCTTTCTCCTCTCCTCTGACTCATTCCTTCTCATCCCCCCAAGATCTCGAAGCCGGCCCCGAAAGTCTCACCGTCACCGCCATCACCGCTGCCCATCGCGGTCCCAGAGCTCGGAGTCACGCCCCTCAAGCTGTGAGAGCAGGTAACCCCTCGTCCCAGGATCCTCTTCTCTCAGCCACAACCGCAACCAGGCTAAGACACTGTTAACATTAGATTCGCCTCCACTCCTCCAGCACAGGCCTTCCTCACAGTCAGTAGCTGGCACCACTTCCCTATAGAGAAAGAGCTGGAGAGGCTGGGCGTGGTGGCTCACGCCTGCCATCCCAGCACTTTGGGAGGCCAAGGTGGGCAAATCATGAGGTCAGGAGTTCAAGACCAGCCTGGCCAACATGGTGAAACATGGTCTGTACAAAAAATACACAAAATTAGCTGAGCACAGTGGTGGGAGCTTGTAATCCCAGCTACTCTGGAGGCTGAGGCAGCAGAATCACTTGAACCCGGTAGACAGAGGTTGCAGTGAGCCAAGATCATGCCACTGCACTCCAGCCTAGGTGACAGAGTGAGACTCTGTCTCAAAAAAAAAAAGGTGGGGGAGATGGAGACAAAAGGTCTTACTGTCATCACTTATAGGAATGAAACCAATACTAGCTTTTTTTGTTGTTTTTTTTTGAGATGGAGTCTCACTCTGTAATGCAGTCTGGAGTGCAATGGCACAATCCTGGCTCACTGCAACCTCCACTTCTCAGGTTCAAGCAATTCTCCTGCCTCAGTCTCCCAAGTAGCTGGGACTACAGGTGTCCACCACCACACATGGCTAATTTTTGTATTTTTAGTAGAGACAGCGTTTCACTGTGTTGACCAGGCTGGTCTCAAACTCCTGACCTCAAGTGATCCACCCACCTTGACCTCCCAAAGTGTTGGGATTACAGGCGTGAGTCACTGTGCCTGGCCCTAGCTGCTCTTTGTACATCTACTTGCAGGATCCTGTCTACAACCCTAGGAAGTGGACATTATTGTTATCCCCACTTTAAAGATGAGAAAACTGAGGCATGGAGGGGTTAAGGAACTTGCTAGTCTCTTAGCAACTAAGTGACAGAGTTAGGATTGAAACCAGGGAGCATGGCTTTAGACTTTGCACTCTCACTAAGGGACCACTCTATGCACAGAGAAGCCAAACAAACTATGAAAAACCAAACAGTGCAAAGTAGCAAGTTCATTTTAATGCCTTTTCAAGACAGTCTTCCCCTCACCTGGACTCTCTCTATGCTAATACATTGGTTGTCCCAACCTGAGAAGGGAGAGAGGGGCTATCTTGCTGATGAGAAGAAGGAGGGGAAGGTGAAGAGCAAGAGTAAGAACTGGGGCTTTGTTGGTTTTTCTTTCTCAAATGCATCTCACATTTGACTCTCTGTTCACATCACCAGGGGAGATTTTAAAATTTCATTGTCCTGGCCCCACTTTACCCAAATAAAGCAGAATGTCTATGGAAAAAGGGAGGAGGAGAACGTAGAAGGGGGAGAAGGAGGAAGAGGAGGCAAGAGAGAAATATTTGCCCAGATCCTGCTCTGTATCAGACACTGTGCAAAGATTTTCAATACATTTTCTCTTATCATTCTGGTAACACCATGTGTGATGCTGGTGCTTCTCTGCTTTGGCCGCCCTTTTCAATCACTTGGGAAGTTTTAAAAGATGCCAGTGCCTGAATCCCACCCTCTAAATGTTCTGACTTAATTCAGACGAGATGAGGCCGGAACAGTGAGATTTTTACATCTCTCCAGGTGATGTGTGGGAAGCATTTGAGAAAGAGGTCCCTGGTACCTACTATCATGATTAGGCCTTGGTGTTTCTGCTGAACATCAGCAGTGTCCAAGAATATCACCATTCAACAAGGCCACTCTGCAACCCTCATTGCTCAAGACAAAACTAAGCCCCCTCTGTCATCGAGTCTGAGCCCAGATGAGAACGCTGTGCAAAACACAAAAGTGACCAAGCATCTCTCTAGCCTGCCAAATATGAGTCGCTGCTGCTTCCTTGGCGGCCAGCCTTCGCCTCAGTCTATTCCTCCCTCTTTCTGGGTAAGACTGATGAAGACATCCAATCTGAATTACCCCCACTTTCTGGCAGCATCTAATTCAGAACAAAGCTCCAGATCTGTAAATGCTCCCCAAACCACCTGCCACCAGCCCAAAGCCTATCGTATGTTCTTTCTAACACTGTCTTATAGAGATGCCTGAAACTTACCTATGGTATCAAGGAGCAACAACTATCCTTGTTCATCCCCAGGGGAAATCCTGGTGGCCTTTTTCTGGAGGATGTTGGCCAACTGAGCTAAACCATATCCCTGATCTGTTACAGCAGAGACAACTGCCTTTTGGTGGGCAAAAGGATCTGAGTGAGGTCACATAGCTAGGAAGTGTCCAGCAGAGCTGGAATAGGCACCTGGGTTGGGGTGACTCAGCCTGAGCACTTCACCTACACCACAGGCTGAATTATCTCTCAGCAGCTAAGCCCTACTGGCTTGGGCCAGAGAATGATACAATGCTCTAGCAACTTACCGGCTAGATAAATGGTTAACATCACAAACACTACCCCAGGCCTCCTCTGCTGTCCCGTCTCCTCCTGATGGTGTTGGCATCCGAGCTCCCAGTGCCTACTGAGCTGAGGAGCTCCCTAGCAGAAATGGAAGCAAACTGAGACCTGGTACACAAGTTACCCATTCAGTAGAAACATGATTTTCAAGCCACAGAGCAGACAGGGGCACTCCAAGGCATGAACCAGAGGCACTGGTTCCTAGGGGGGCAAAAGACTGCCATGGCCCTTGCTCTGTCACTTCCAGGCTGTTTGACCTCAGGCAGATTCCTAAACATCTCTGAGCTTTGGTTCCCTCATCCGTAAAATGGGAAAGTAATACCTGCCCTGTCTATGTCTTCAAGTTGTAGGGAGAACTGTGAAAGTGCTTCAAGAGAGGTTTTTACATGCCATGCAAATCCATAATGTGCTATTTCTATTACTCCTGTGGCTCAGAGAACTAATGAGATATACAGAGTCCAAATATGCCCTTTCTAAGAAGTCAGACATGCCTTTGGTTTTCACTGCAGACCAAGCAGCCAGATCTAGACATGACAAACTTGCAGAAGCCATCTTTGTCATTTTTGTCAGTGATTTTTCTTTCACCAAAGTTTTGGGTGACAGTCAACAGGATGTCTTTATTTCACAGATGGTGAAATCACATACACAAAGACACACAGTTATACACAGTTACATTTATAGACAAACACATGGAAACACAGATGGACACACCCAGACGTACACATAGTCACATGACAGACAATCATAGAGGCACACAAGTGACATTAAACTGAATAACTGAATCAGGATGGGAACCTTTTCTGTTTTTAAAGCTGCATCCTCAGACCCCAAAGCAGTGTCAGGCACGTGAAGTAATATTTGTTAAATAAAAAAGTGAGAGAATGAATAAATAAAGGAATCAATAGATGGATGGAGAGGTGGATGAATGGATGAATAGATTGTTGGTTAGCTAGATGAATGGATGAATGGTTAGTGGTTGGATGGATGGATGGATGGATGGTTAGTTGGGTAGATGGGTGAACAGATGGATGGATGGATGGACAGATGGATGGATGGACAGATGGATCGATGGTTGGTTGGTTGGCTGGATGGATGGATGGTTAGATAGACGGTTAGTTGTATGGATAAATGGATGGATATACAGATGGATGGATGGTTGTTTAATTGGATGGTTGGGTGAATGGATGAATATATGAATAGTTAGATGGTTGGATGGATGGATGGATAGATGGATGGATGGTTGGACTGATGGGTAGATGAATGAATGTATGGATGGGCAGATGGTTAGATGGATGGATAGATGAATGAATGGATGGGTGGGTGGATGGTTAGATGGATGGATAGATGGTTTCTTAGACAAATGAAAGGATGGATGGATGGATGGATGGATGGATAGATGGATAGACGGATACATGGTTGGTTAGACTGACAGATGGATGATGGAGAGATAGTTGGTTAGATGGATGAATAGATGGTTGCTTAGACAAATGGCTCAATGGTTGGATGGATGGATGGGTGGTTAAATAGATAAATAGAATGAATGAATAATGGATGGATGGATGGTTAAATAGATGATGAAAGAATGAATGAATAATGGACGGATGGATGGATAGATATACACACAGTCCAGCTTTCATACACACACAGACATACTCAGGAACAAAATCACATATGAACATATACAAACACCCCCAAACACACTTTATCATCCTCAGATCCTGTTGGTACTACATCCATCTCCCTGCCATGCTCCCCTTCAAAAGACCCTCAGGTCTCTCTCCCCAAACCCTAGGCACCGCGGCCGGTCCCCTGAGGAAGGGCAGAAGTCCCGCCGAAGACACTCCCGGCGCTGCTCCAAGACCCTCTGCAAGGACAGCCCTGAGGCCCGGTCCAGTTGCCCGCCCAGCCAACCCCTCCAGATGCTTGGCTACCTGTCAGCCAGGGGTGTAGTAAGTATTCTTCACAGCCTCCTCTGCCAGCCTTGGCCACGACACTTGGGGGAGGTGGAGGCACAAGTTCAGGGCAGTATATGATACACTTTAATTCAATTTCTGACAAAATATCCCACTGGCTGCAGACCTCATTATTGATTAAACAAATGGTCATTTACCAGGCTCTGGCAACACTTGGCTTGGGGATTTGGGGGCAGGGGGAAAAAACTAAATACCCAGGACTTTTATCAGGGGAATGTTGACAAATAAATACTGTCTCCAGAGTAATATCTGTAGGAAGACATGTTTAAGACACCACAGGAGGGTTTTTTGTTTTGTTTTTCTGTTTGTTTTTTGGAGAGGAAGGAAAAGAAGGGCTCTTTGACATAACAGAGACACTCCAGCTTTTACATGAAGTCTGCATCTTTTATGCCAGCTGGCTGGAAGCATCGGTTGGCAGCTGGGATTTCATTTCACCTATAAACATGACCTTGAATTTATATGAAAATTTTCTTCCAAGAAGTTCATAGCTCTTGACCTGCATTATCTTGTGTAGCTACCCAAGATCTTGAGAGTTGAGGGCACAGCTGTCTCACTGGTCCCTTCTACAGATGGGACAGAAGAATCAAGGCTCAGAGAGGTTAAGGGCTGGATTAAAGCCCCAAAGCAAGGCAAGAGTTAATTCAATTTAGCAACCCAGCATTGAATAGAATTAAGCCGTGCTGCCTCAAGCAACAAGGACAAGCTGGAATTTGATTTCAGATAGTTTGACACCATCAGCAAGAGACTTAGAAATGGATCTGAATTCAGTCCTAGCTTGGCCACTTCCTAGCTGTGTGACTTTGGGCAAATTACTTAGTCTCCATTTTCTCATTGGTAAACTTGCATACTACTTTCATGTGGGATTGTTGGGAGTATCCAATAACATAAAATACGTGAAGGCCTTTTGTAGATTCTAAAGAGACAGACAGACAAACAGGAAGAGAGTCAACACTGATAGAGTCAACAATTTCAGCAGACAGCTGTTAAAGGGACTGTCTTCTCTAGCTATATGGGAACTTGAAAATTTCAGGTAGATGCTCCCTAAGGAAGGATGAGGTGGAAGCAAGGACAAGCTCAGGGTGCTTGCAGGGATGTCAAGAAAGGGAAAGCAATGACAACAGTTGGGCCTGGTTGATGCAATAATTATCTGCAGTGCATTCCAGGAAGCTTCTTTACCAGTCAAGGCACCCAGCATCACCAAGGTCTAATTTTACCCAATTCCTCTGCCTACCTGAAACCATCTGCAACTGTCCCCAGACCCCTTCTTGGTAGAGACGCCTGTGGTTACTGAGTGCTTACAGATGGCAAATACCCACCTGCATACTCTCTCTCACAAATACCCTAAGAAGGGGTCTTCCCAGCATGACAAGTCCAGAGGCCTGGATTTGAGTCTTGTTTTGGCTGGACTCGTCATTTTACCCCTCTCAACCTCAGCTTTCTCACCTGAGAAATGGGCAAGATTATTCCACTTGTCTCCCAGGGAGATTATGGCAAAGGTAAAGGTAAATTTGAAATGTGAGCATTAAGAGGTAGAGGAATGTTTTTAAGTTAGTAAACGATGCCTAATCTTCCTGGTCATGGTATTTGTGGTGGTCCAGCTGGAGGTCCCAAGTGACCCCAGCTAAAAAGTGCCATTGGAAGCAGCTGGCTTATACTTTCCTACATGTCTGGGATGGTTTTCCAACGAGGCAGGTCTGTCAAGATGTTACAAAAAGTTGGGCCTGTCCTACCACACAAGCTGGGGAGGTTACCAGATTGGCTATTGGTAATTTGATTTCCTGAAACACAGGGGTTCTTGATGGCTTTGAGATACAATACCTCACTGTTCTTTATGATCCTGGCCCTACCAGAAGAGCTAAAAGCCAGGGTTCACCTGTACCTATTAGAGAGGCTTTAAGGGCTCAGATAGCCTAATGCTCTGATTATTAAGAAAGGGAACTGACATTCACAGAAGAGAAATGATTTACATGGGCTGTGGCAAGACAGAGTTGTTTAAAACACATGAGATTATGAATTTGTGGTGACATCATGTCTCTGAGGCACGGGTAATTACTTAAACCCTTCTGAGCTGTAGTTTCCTTATCTGCAAAAATTAATAATAATAAAGATAATAACAGTCTCTTCTTCAAAAGGAAGCTGTTGAGCCCAGGACTTGACACAGGTGAAAAACTTGACAAATATTATGACAACGTTCCAGATCCTGGCTCTGAACTTACCAGCTGTGGCTCCTTGAGCAAGTTACATAAATTCTCTGTGTCTCAGTTTCCTCAAAAACTGCAAAACAAGGATAGCAATAAGACCCACCTCTTTAGATTGTTATGAGAATTCAATGATGTAATGTAAGTTAAAGTTTTAGAGTATAACAGGCAAGAAGTAAATGCTGCATAATAATTACTGTTAGTGATAGTAACCGCAGTAGAAGTAATAGTGGAAATAGCAGTGGTGATCGCAGTGGCGATAGTAGCAGCCACAATAGTAGTAGCAGTGGTAGTAGTAATAGTAATAGTAGTATAGTTCCGGGCACAGGCTGAGCTGGAACTAGAGCCAGGGCCCCTGCTTCCCAGACCAATTTCTTTCCATCCTAAATGGTAGCTTCAGCCCAAATGGCTGCCCTGCCCCATTCAAGGTTGCCTGGCTCTTGGAAGAATCACGTGACCCCAGATTGGTTCTTTGAGTGCTCCTCATGCCTGGCCCTTTCTCATCTTCTCTATTACAAAAGCAGAGATGAAAGAAGTTTCCAGATTGGATCAAAAGTTTCCCAAGGGTCCTGGCCCCAAGTTTTTCTCTCTGTTAAAGCTAACAGCAGAGTCATTTTTGTTGAATCACGATCCAATCATTTATTTAAGTCTACAAACACCTGTGGAGCATCTACATAGGATCAGGCTCTGACTTATCTCGGGATCCAATTACCAAGAAAAAAGTAGTCTGTGTCTTCTAATGAGGGGAGACAGACAAGGTAAAAACAGTTCAAGACAATGCATAACAATTGGTGCTGAGACGCTTAGGTGCGGTACAAGGTTAGCAGACAGGGGAGGGGATGGGGATTAGGGTTAGAGTTAGGCAGAGAAGGTAACAAATACCTGAAAAGCTAAGGGTGAGCAAATGAAGTCGGGGAAAATAAAGATTGGAGTCAGGGGTTGAGATAAAATTCCAGGGCAAGATATGGGCTCTGTAGGTAAAGAGGAGCCTGAGCATAAAGGATCTCCTATGCCATATTTGATTACAGGTATTTCATATGCACAACTCTTTTAAAAAATCAAGGACAGCTGCATAATATCAAGGGACTTATTTGCATATATGAATATGCAAATTTTGGGGTTGGCTCTTAATGGAATCTTAACTGGTGAGCTAAAGGTAACCTGAGGCTCTCTTGTTTGGTCAGAGCTGAAATCCAAATACAGGATCCCAAGACAGAGACCCTTCACAGCCTCACACATAGTCCTTACCTTCACTCCATCTTCTCTGTTCAAGGCACTGGGGAGGCAGAGAGATTGTTAAAAAACAGTCTTCTGAACTCCAGGATCTCACAGCTTAGTAGTAAGAAGAATGATGCAATATAGTGTGATTGGTTTGTAATTAGGGCTGAGATTGAGTCAAGAGCACCAGTACCTTCTCCAGTTGTTAAAATATTCAAATACTTTCATGCCAGTTGGTAAAGAGGCCCTGTCATTACCTCACCCCACCCCAGTCAACCTAGCCATCCCTTCTCTCCCTTGGCACCTTCTGGATCTTCTCAGAATCCTGAAACTGAAAAGTGACACCTACTTCCCTTCAGTGTCAAAGCCAGTTTCCTTTGTGGTGGGGCAGTACTCACAACCAACTATTGTTGAATATTGTGAATGTCACCCCTGGCAGTGATGGAAGCAACTACAATGTGTCATTGAAGCACAGAGTAAGGGCCAGACAATGTTGTCTTGATGTCTGAGAAGGCTTTACTGATAAAGGATCATTTGAGCTGGGCTTTGAAGGATGCATAGGAGCTCATTGAGTTGCAATGGTTGGTTGACAGAAAGAGGGGAAAACATCACTATGTGTCAGGCACTGTCACATACTTTACATAATTTTTGCCTCATTTGATACCTAAAACAGTCATTTGAAGTAGGTGCAATTATTATCACTATTTTGAAGATGGAAAAACAGGCCCTGCAAGGTGTTGGTACCTAGGAATGTAACCAAAGTGGGAGAAAGAAGAGCTGTTATGAGTTGTGGTTCGTGCCTTGAAAGCTTACTCTGATAGCTGGCGTGAAGGGTGAACTGGATGATGAGGAGGGTAGATTGGATGATGGAGAGGCTCATGGCTCCAGGGATTAGCCAAGCATTTTCTCTGTGGTATGGGGCTCTCTACCAAGTCTACCATAACCAGAGAGGAAATCTAGAAGGGGGCTGATCAAGACTGGAGCTGGGCCAAGGGCAATGGCAGGCTTCTTTTTTCCTCCTCTTGCTTCCAGCCTGGGCCAATAGTTGCTAACCCCTGTCAACAAAACCAGTACAGACATTGAAACCAAAAATAATAATAATAAAAGCAGAACTTATAGTCCATAAAAGAGGGCCTCATGAAATTTGTAAACTGGAAGAGGCAATGTGATTAAGACATGGGCTTTGGAGTAGATCTGGGCACATTAGAGTTCTTGATCTCTCCCTGTGAGACCCTGGGTGACAACAGTAATGCCTATTGAGCAATACTATGCACCAGGTGTTTACTGAGCACCTACTATGCACCAGGTGTTTACTGAGCACCTACTATGCACCAGGTGCTAGGCTGATTCTTCACACGTATCATCTTTATTGCATTTATTTTTATAAAGCTTTTCAATGGAGCTTCCATGAATATCTCCACTTTATAATAAGGAAACTCCAGCCAAAAAAAAAATTAAGTAAAAGGCAGCTATTCAACAGAGAAGTTGGGGCTTGAATCCGGGGAGTCTGACCTCAGAGTCCACATGTTTAATTACATGACCTCCTCTGTGCCATTTCACGTCTTTGGGCCTCAGTATCCTCATCTGTGTCTTGGGCTAATAATTATACCTACTTATAGGATTGTTAGAGGATGGAGTAAGATAAGGTATCCATTCATTTCGAAAATAAGCATTGAGCATCTACTCTCCTGCCCTCATGTAGCTTATGCTCTATGTGAAAACACTTATCCCAGTGCTTGGAACATAACACACAATATATGCTAGTTGCCATAATATTATTTGTTATCATAGCAGTTTTACTAAACTTATCCCAAATAACCCCAGATATGATGTTCTCAGAGTATCTCTAGCCTCAAAAAGCTGAATCCATCCAAGATCTCAGGTGAACTTCACAACAACCCCAGGAGAAAGGCGAGATGGGAATATGTTTCCCACTTTGTAGATAGGGAAACTAGGGCTGAGGAAGAATCTGTGGATGGCCCAGGCCTTCCGACCCCTGGTCCAGGTGTTTGCACATTCTCCAAAGCCTTTGAGCTCTTGCTCAACTGGAGACTCAACATCTGACATCCAATACCGTCGTCATAGTTGAGAGAAGAGAGGAACCAAAGTACAGAAGGTGGATGAGATGAGATTTGGGGATTTTCGGGGCCATTGGTTTTGTTTTGTTTAATGGAAGGTGACATGGCTTTGTCAACTTTTACTTTTGCTAAGGAAGGACAGAAAAAAGGAAACCACCATTTTCTCTCACTAAAGGGAGATTTTACCACCAGAAGTAGGAAAAACACGACCTTGGAAACAAAAATGAGTCTTTAAATCAAAAGCATTTAGCAGGATGAAAAACTAATTACATTGAACTTATCTTTTCTCGTTTCAATTTGGGCTGGAGAAAAATGTGTCTAAATGGATCCAGGTGGGGATTTCTGAGAACAGGTGGGCAGGGGGTCCTCAGGAGAGGTTTTGAAGAAAGGATGAGCCTGAAGCTATCATTCCTTTCTGGCTCCTGCTTAAGGGAAAGAATAAGGAGGCCAGACCACCTCTCCCTACCAAAGGTTCAATGCAGTGCACAGCCCCATGGGATAGCCCCAGCCCTAAAGGACTTTGTCATCTTCCCACAATGCTCGGCATGTCTCCCTTCTCTTTCTCCATCTCCTCCTCCTCCCAAATGAACTCCCACCAGGTCAGTGAATCCATTCTTTTGCTGTCTTCCTAATTAGTGCACTAAGGAAGATGAACAACAGAAAGGGAAATAAACTTAATGTCTTTGTGAAACAAAAGCCTTTTTTTTTTTTTAAGGAATAACCAGAACCCTCTAGCTAAAAGCTCTGCCATACAGCTCCATACTCACATGAGAATTTCCAGTCCCCCATATGGCAGGGAAAAAAAAAAAATTTATAGCCGTCTCTCTCCATGGGGCCATTTGAAGCTCAGTAAATGGACTTGTTCAGTTTAATTGGAATTCTCTTCTTGATTGTATTTTTGTAACCTATTAGGCTGTGCTGCCTCTTGATCTCAGAATTCAGCTGAAATTAAATTTTGAAGTGTAAGTGAGAGGTTGCCTTTTTTCCCTGTTCTTGATTAAATAATGATTTGAAACAAAAACAATAAATAACAGTGCTGGCTTCCCTGGAGGGCTGAGAGAGACTCCCAGTGAAACGCCAGGGAGCTGGAGTTCATGGTGGGGGGATTTAATTACTTTTAGAAAAACCCGAGTGTGAACACTGAGTATATTAAAGAACAAGGAGATGAGGCGAGCTTTGGAGTGGAGAGAGAGAGGGACGAGAAACTGGAGCTTCACATTGGAGGGGGTTGACGGAGTAAAAAGGAAAATATTTGCTCACTTCCCCCCAGTGGCCTTGAGTTTATGAAAACCATTTGTATTTAAAATTTTTTAATGAAATTTTTAAAAAATCTGAGATCGACTACCCTGACCCAGAAAGGAAGAGTTTATAATAGCTCTGAGGTCTGGATATGGTTTAACGGATGTGGTCTCCTGGTTCCTTTAATTGACAAAAGTCCAGCAGGGATTAAACAGGTGGAGATGGGAGAGATGGAGCAATCTGCTTCACAGATCTGGGAGGAAGAGATGAAACATACAAGATGTACCGGGTTTGTGTTGCTTACAGAGGGATCAGAGTAGCAACAGACTTGTAGAACAGAGGGTCTCCAACTTAGATGTCTTGGTGGCTAGGCAGCTAATAGATGTGAGTAACGATGACCTCGTGGGGTTTGGGGTCAGGAGAACTGTTGCCCCATCTAAAAGGGGCAGCTGTAATTGCTCTCAGCCAATTCTTGCCAGGCAGGGATGTAGGCCCAATGTTGCCAGATCTTATTTTTCAACAGAAACTGGAAATGGGGTTGTTATGCAAAACCTCCCCATTCTACCAATGTTGGCAGTTAATTCAAATTTACTTCCAGACATCCTAAGTGAGCTGAAGAAAACATATCTGAAACAAAGCATAACTTGGCTCACTGGTTTTCCAGTATTGATCTGGGGTATTGAAGCAGATAGAGTCCATATATAGAGCTTCACCCTCAGCACTTTGGGGCTCATGGCTGACTTCCAGCTTCCAGATGGTATTCTCTGCTGCCAAAACCTATTTTCTCTGCCTGTTAGCAGTCTGGACATACTAGAGAATTTATGTTCCAGTGTTCAGCCTTCAACCTGTGAGTGATGGGGAACTGGTGTATAAATATCCCAGCTCCCTCACTCCTTGGTTGGGGTTAACTCTGGGGTGCATGTTCTATGCTGGTTCCTATGGTGTCTTCACTGGGATTAAGCATCAGCTGCCCACTGCAACAGCTGGTTTGATAATGCATCGTTTATTGGCTCGCTCTCATTGTTTACACACTCCACTACAGAAGTTCCTTCCCCTCTCAAATTATTAGTACCTATTTTCCACCTCAATTTCTAAGAATCCAGATGAGACAGGCGTTATTTCACTTGGTCATGAAGTAGATCTTATAGGAGCTGGATTTTCATGCTACACCCTGAAAGTAGGCTTTTATGTAGACATCACAGAGGGTGAGGGCTGAGATGGAAGAAGAGGTAAAATTGGACCAAAGAAGAGAATGCTGGTGTGAGGACTCCAGGTCTTCAAGGGGGGTCTCGGGTACCTGAAGGGGATTATAACCACATGACAGAGGACCTGGAGTGGCTCTTGCTAACAGGTGTCTCAGGGACAGAGAGCAGTTACATGCACAGAGAGAAACTCCCAAGGCATGAGGAGTTCTTCAAAGATGAATTATGAGAGGCTTGTTATATAAATAAGGAGGCAGAAAGAAGCAAAGGAGAACCATCCTGTTGTATCAATGTCAGAGGGGGCTGACTGTTTGTACCTTATGTGCCAGAGAGAGTAGCTGACTAGCAAGGCAGAGGGATGGAAGGGCAGAGGCAAGGTCATGGGAGGCCCCCATTGTCAGCCCATCAGACATTCACAACTTTATGCCTCCTCTGCATTTTCTTGATCATATCTCTCCCAACACAAATCCATCCTACCTTGGGCTTCCCTCAATTATGTCTTCCTTCCTCCTCTTCGTGTGGAGTGAATGGAGAGCTCTGGAGAAGGTTGAGTCTGGGGTTTAGGAGACTATTCAACTATCAGAACATCTCTGATGATGACTTGGTGAAAATGCTCCTGCCCCCTGGAAGGGTAAACAGAGCCTATCAAGACATGTGAAGACAATACCAAGTAGAATTCAGCTGAAAAGAAGCAGGAATGAATGTCTCCAGGTTGCCACCTCCTCTGCCAGAGGAATCCTCTAAGCAGGCCAAATGGAGTGAGACAATTTACACACTCCAGATGTACCTGCTAGGGACATGACATCACGCTGGTTGTGCCCTTTGAGAGGATGACCTGCATGGAGAGCAACTGGGAGATCAAAAACCCACTGCCTCCATTTACCAAGCTCTGAATACTGATGCAGGACTGCCTCAGCCCAGAAAAAGGTGTGCTATTTTCTCATCTGTCTGGCCACCTTTTTCTAATTCTTGACCCATAAGGAGCACCTTTTTTTTTTTCCTTAAAAAAATTTAATTATGGGCCTGGCATGGTGGCTCACGCCTGTAGTTATTTTGGGTGGCCCAGGAGGGCGGATCGCCTGAGGTCGGGAGTTTGAGACCAGCCTGACCAACACGGAGGAACCCCGTCTCCACTAAAAATACAAAATTAGCTGGGTGTGGTGGTGCATGCCTGTAATCCCAGCTACTCGGGAGGCTGAGGCAGGAGAATCGCTTGAACTCAGGAAGCAGAAGTTGCAGTGAGCCGAGATTGCTCCATTGCACTCCAGCCTGGGTGACAGAGCAAGCAAGACTCTGTCTCAAAAATTAAAAAAAAAAATTAATTATTATGGCTACATAATAGTTGTATATATTTACAGGGTATATGTTTTGATACAGGCATACAATATATAAGGATCAAATCAGGGTGATTGCACATCCATCACCTCAAGCATGTATCATTCCTTTGTGTTAGAAACATTCTAATTCACTCTTTACGTTATTTTAAAATATAAGATAAATTGTTGTTAACTCTGCCGGGTGCAGTGGCTCACGCCTGTAATCCCAGAACTTTGGGAGGTAGAAGCAGAGCAGAGCATCTGAGGTCAGGAGTTTGAAACCAGCTTGGCCACCATGGCAAAACCCTGTCTCTACTAAAAATCCAAAAAAATTAGCCGGTGTGGTGGTGGGCACCTGTCATCCCAGCTACTTGGGAGGCTGAGACAGGAGAATTGCTTCAACCCACGAGGCGGAGGTTGCAGTGAGCCGAGATCCATGCCATTATACTCCAGCCTGGGCAACAGAGCAAGACTCTGTCTCAAAAAAGAAAAAAAAAAAAAAAATATATATATATATATATATATATATATATATATATATATATATATATAATTATAGTTGTCCTGTTGTGCTACCAAATACTAGAGCTCATTTATTCTCTCTAATTGTATTTTTGTACCCATTAACCATCCCTACTTTGTACTCCACCTCCCACTACCCTTCCCAGTCTCTGGTAACCATCATTCCACTCTCTGGAGGAGTACCTTTTCCTAGTAGGAACAAAGTCATTGTGTAGGCTGGCAGCCTTGCTGCATGCAAATGACCGAACCCAGTCCGTCTTTGAACTTGAGCGCCCATAGTACCAGAGAGTGGAATAAAAAGAAGATCCAGCACAGTTTGTTTCATCTGGAAGGCTTTGCAGGTCTGAAATGTCTCACCTGAAGCCTGGAGCTTACACTGTTGAGAATCTGTAGCAAGCCTCCGCGTGCTTTCTCTCAGGGTCCTGGGTCTGAGGAGTGTCAGGGGAAATGAGAGAAAGAGCAGAGGGCATTCTTTCTCTCTGCCAGGGGTCTGGACCTCAGACTTTCTTCTAAGGCCTAGTGTTTGATAGCACAGTAGAGTGACTTTAGTAAACAATAATCTATTGATATTTCAAAGTAACTAGAAGAGAATAATTTTTTTTTTTTTGGCTCAGGCTGGAGCGTGGTGGTGTAATCTTGGTTCACTGTAGCCTCCACCTCCCAGGTTCAAATGTCTCTCCCACCTCAGCCTCCCAAGTAGCTGGGACTACAGGCATGCACCATCACACTTGGCTAATTTTTGTATTTTTTGGTAGAGACAGGGATTCACTATGTTGGCCAGTCAGGTCTCAAATTCCTGACCTCAAGTAATCCACCCACTTCAGACCCCCAAAGTGTTGGTATTACAGGCATAATCCACCGTGCCCAGCCTTAGAAGAGAATGATTTGAATGCTCCTAACATAAAGAACAGATACATGTTTAGGGTGATGGATATCTCTATTATTCTGATCTGATCATTACACATTATAAGAATGTATCAAAATATCACATACATTACAAAAATATGTATATCTATTATGTATCAATAAAAATAAATATTTGATTCTAGAGGTTTTCTTGAGCTCACATACCCAGCCAAGCTGGTCTTGAGACCCCAAGCTTCAGCCAAGGGTCTCCAAGTTTCCTAGAACAATTCTCAGTGTGATGGAGGCTGGTCTCTTCTCAAATTCTCAAAGTTGGCAGACACCCAGCTGGATCCACCAGGGCCTGAACACCCAGTCATCTCTACAATAACTTAAGCCAGGCAGGCCCACAGGGGCTTCCAAGGGACTGGAGAGCAAACTTGTTCATTAGACGAAATGTACTGAGTGCCTACTCTGTGCCAGGCACTGGAGAATGCTGGGGTGCAACATAGAACCAGTCACGACCCTGCCCTCAGCAAGCTCCCCACCCAGTTGGAGAGACGACCAATAAAATAAGCAACTACTCCACTGAGGAACAGAGATGTGGCAAACAAATGACACTCATTTTTGAATAATGAGTAAATTCAAGGTTGAATGAATGAATGAAGTACAGAGTATTGTGCTATCCTGGTCTGGAGGATGAGAGAAGGCTTTCTAGAAGAGGTGATGGGACACCTGGAGGACAGATAAATTTAGCCATGTGAAGTAGGGAAGAGAGGAGTATTCTAGGAAGAGAAAATGACATGTGGAAATGGTCTGGGGTTAGGAAAACAAGATGGGATGGCAGAACCAAGAAAACTCGAATCTGAATCAGTCAGCTGAGGTTGTTGGGATCGGGGTGGGATGGTGTGGAAGAGATGCTATTTGTGAAGTATGCAGGGCTGGGGTGTAAAAAAACACCGTCATCCATGTCAAAGAGTTTAGATCCATTTAAAAAATGGGATTCTTAAACATGCAGGAGAGGTTGGTATTTTCAGGCATCAGGTTTAACCCAATGAGAACATTTCAGTAGTGCCTTTATCTCTGTTTTCTGGTGATGATGGAAAAAACATGATGCCTGGTAGATTTCTCAGTTCTAACCACACAAGTTACATGTGGAAAAGTCATAGCCAGGTGTTGACACTCTGAAAGCATCCCTGTGAGCTCAGGGTGTGGGGTTGAGAAGATGAACAAGGCCAGATGCCCTTCTATATCCACTAGCCCGGAGGGGCCTTGCCTATGGGGATCCATGGTGCACTAGGAAAAATGAAATTCGTGGTCAAGAGTAGGAACAAATGCCTGGGAGAGAAAAGCCCAGCCTGGCAGCCTCCAGGTAGCAACCACAAGACAATGAAAATTACTGAACTCACAGGCCCCTGCCCTTGAGTTCTTCCAGCCTAGTTCCCTCCAAGACAGGCTTGCTAGATTCACTTGTAATACACTGGCTACCAACCATTCACCATCTCTGGGGCAAAGATTCCATGATCCCATCCCTGGACCAAGCCCAAGCCAGAGATCACAGATCTCAGCGTCTAGTTACCTGGCATGATGCATTCCTGACAGAAGTGGTGGAGATACACCTGTTGCCGTTGAACTCCAGAGTTGAGAAAGATGTGGAATCCAAAATGCAAAACAAGAAGACAAATAAATAGGAGGACTGAATGGGAACAGGGCCTTTACATTATTGTTTTAAAAGTCTCAACTCTAGAAAACTCCACCAGAACAATCTTATTTTGAGGTCCCTTCTCCCAAAGAAAAGCTATCCAGGGTGCCAAGCAGGTAAAGTGGCAGCTGTGCTGGACAAAACTTGCTAAAGATAGGCTATCACCTTGCCTGTGGGCAAAGCCTCCTGGGAGAATCTGCAGAGGAAGCCCAGCCACCCCAGCTCCAGGAGCTGATATCCTGAGTGCTGGAGTTATGCTATTCTCACAGTTCCAATGTCTCAGTGTTTTACCCTCATCATCAATTGCTGAGAAGGCAGAAATGGTTCTTAAGAAATTCCAGAAGTGCCCCCTTCTTTAGGGCCAAGATGCATAAGATAAAGTGTGGGGGAAGAGTGGCTTTTTATGGTGAAGCCTGCCCTAACATTTGTGGGGTCAGGGCAAAGATATACAAGAAGGTCCATATACTAGAAGTTTAAATGTTTATAAATAAGTCAGCAAACTTAAATAAAATATGTTCATTTATCTTGGCAAACATACTTTCAGAATGATCTGGAAGTCAGTTATGAAATTAGAATCTTGGACCATTTCAAAGTGCCAGGCTGTGACATGGCAGTGTGGGGAGAATCTGGCCCTGGAACCATCCCTTTCTCTCCCTGCCTCTGGCACATCCAACACCATGATGGAGCTTGCACACATGCATACAGACCCCTCAGCCTGAGCATTCAACTTCTGTCCAAATAGCTACCCTTGGAGCTAGGAGTGTGGACACTCAAAGCATGGTCTACCTGTGGGAGAATGGGTCCATGGATGAGGCCTACAGAGACCTGGAGAGGGGCATAGGAACCATATAAACAGAGAATTCTGGGATTTCAGGTACCCAGAGAGTGGTTAAGACAGGCAGTAGTTTTAAGAGGGTACCTACCTTCTTGGACCCCAGATTTCTCATCCCATAGGGATGACTGTCTCTGGAGGAGACCCATGGCAGGGGTCCTTTCTATCCACAGCTAAGTCCGGCACTGCTGGCAGAGGCCAGCATCAAACTTACTGTGTCATCCCAGCCATGACAGGTCTGAACGTTTAAAGAAAACCCCCCATCATGCTTCTAAAGGCGTGCCCACCTTCCCAAGTGCTGGCTTTCCATCACTTCCCTTACTCCATCAGTCCTAGATAAGCCCTAGACAGGGTTTTGGGGGCCCCTCTTCATTTCCAGTCACCCTAAAGCCCAATCTCCAAGCCCCTTCCAAAGCCCTCTGTTGCAAGCGCATCCTCCCTCCCTCGTGTCCTCTCCATTTCACACGTAGGTAGTAGATGCAATACTCTAGCCGCCATTCGCATTATTCCACAAGGGTTTCCTGCTCCAACTTGGGCCCAAAGGGATTGATTAGGTTGGCTAGGTTAGGTCCCCTTATGACAAAACCAAACAGAATTGATGACCCCACCTGTCAAGGGCACTAAAAAAACAAAACTCAAAGTTCAGGGCCAAGTTTGAGGATGTGCAGAAAGGTGTGTGTTTTTTCTTGTCAATTGCGACTCTAATGATGGACTCACGTTGCCCGCTCTTCCCTTTCTCTTACACCTTACCTACCTACTAAAGGAGGAGTTCTTGCTTGGTAAGTGGATATAATCCGCAAAGACATGAGAGAATTTATTAGAAGCCACTCAAGAGCCTTAGCTACCTTCTACAAGGGGAAAAGGACACACACAAATATCTATAGAGATCTTTTTTTTCGTTTGTTTTTGGTCAGACTATTTGACTTCCATTTTTTTTGTCCCCTCCTTTCTTTTCCCCTTCAGTTGAAAACTGCTAAAATGTCAGTTTGCGACCTTGACTTTATATTTTAAAACAAAAACAAAAAAACTCTCATCTTTATTTCATTTCTTTTCCCCATGTGATATTTGTTTAGGGTTCTATTCAGGCAACTTTTTCTTTTCAAAAGAAAAAAAAATTGTTAAATTAATTGAGGATTTGGTTGAAGTTTAAAATTTCGGCTTTATCTCCTTTTATTTTTAATTTCCGAGATATATTTTTTCAGGCCCATAGTTCCATTTCTTTTTCCCCTTCCCCTTCCTTTATTTTTTATTATTGTTTTAGGTTGAGTTAAGGGTGTTTACACCCCCTTTCTATTGAGTTGACTCTTTTGTTTAATTAATTAGAAATTAAATTTTGTATAATTTCCTTTTTATTTTGTTTAATCTGAATCGCATGCTTTTTCTCTGCATGATACCTAAATCTTCCAGTTATCCTAGCAGGGGGTAAAAAAGAAAAATCTCCTTTCTGTGGTATTCTTTCAGGAATTTGTGCTTTTGTTTTTTGGCGTCTCTTCTTTCCTCTCCTCTCTCTCTCTTTCCTTTCGTTACAGTGCATCATGACGGTAAACATTTCTTGGTTATTTAGACACAGCCCATGGGCCCAGCGCTCAGCAGTGTCCAACGGGTCTTTTTGCTTTCAGATCACTGGGTCGGGGTCTGCTGCTGACCTCTTTACCAAAACAGCCAGCCCGCTCACCACCTCGCGAGGACGTTCCCAGGAGTACGACTCAGGCAACGACACGTCCTCGCCACCTTCCACGCAAACCAGCTCAGCCAGGTCTCGGGGCCAGGAGAAGGGGAGCCCCAGTGGGGGCTTGAGCAAGAGCCGGGAGCTCAACAGTGGCAACACCTCTGATTCAGGGAACTCCTTCACCACCTCCTCACCCCAGAACAAGGGGGCCATGTTGGAGAATCTCTCTCCCACCAGCAAGGGCAGAGAGTCAAGGTCAGTGAACTGCATGGGGTCGGGGGTAGGTGGTCTCCCACCTACGTCCACCTTCTCACTGTCTCATCCCAGCCTCCCCACTCTACCCCCAAGATTCTTTTATTTGCCAGAGAGAGAAAACTCAACTCAGATTGGCTTAATTGTTTTAAAACGCTAGTGGAACTAGCTTCAGGTACAGCTGGATTCAGGGGCTCAAAAATATGCTGCTGGAAATCTTTCTGTCTCATTACATCTCTTATTCTGCTCATCTTATTCTCAAGCAGATCCTCCCAAAGCATTGTCAAATATGCCAAGCAGCTAACATTCTGTCGCTTTAGCCAGCCAACAGGAGAACAACGCTTCTTTCTCAAAGATTTCAGCGACACACCAGGGCAAGTGCTCATTGGTTCTATTTGGCCCAGCTTAGGTCATCTGCCATCCATGGCCCAGAGGATGCTCTTGGCCAGAATGTGTCACATGCCATCACTAGGGCTAATGAGTAGAAACTTCTCATATTCCTCTACAGGAAAAGCCAGGGTATTGGTATCAGGAGAGATGGAGGGTAGGCAGGCAAAAAAACAGATGTCACTTTAACCAATAATCTTAGAAGAAAGGCTAACACTGGCCAGGCATGGTGGCTCAAGCCTGTAATCCCCCACCACTTTGGGAGGCCAAGGCGGGCAGACCACTTGAGGTCAGGAGTTTGAGACCAGCCTGACCTACATGGAGAAACCCCATCTCTACTAAAAATACAAATTAGCCACGGATGGTGGCACATGCCTGCAGTCCCAGCCATTCCTTGGGAGGCTGAGGCAGGAGAATGGTTTAAACCTGGGAGGTGAAGGTTGCTGTAGCTGAGATCCAGCCATTGCCCTCCAGCCTGGGCAATGAGCGAAACTCCGTTTTAAAAGAAAAAGAAAGAAAGAAAGTCTAACGTTAAATTCATCATAAGTCACTGTCATTTAAGAACATATCACAGTATTTACCCAAATGAATTGAAAACTTATCTCTACATAAAAACCTGCACTTGGATGTTATAACTGCTTTATTCATACTTGCTAAAACTTGGAAGCAACCAGGATATCCTTCAGGAGCAAAGTGAATACATAAATTGTGATACATCCAGACAATGGAATGCCATTCAGTGCTCAGGAGATATGAGGTAGCAAGCTATGAAAAGCCATGGAGGAAACATAAATGCATACAAGTGAAAGAAGCCAACGCGAAAAGCTGACACACTGCATGGCTCTAACTGTATGATATTCTGGAAAAGGCAAAACTATGGAGAAAGTAAAATGATAAGTGGTTGCCAGAGGGTACGGGGAGGGAGGGATGAATAGGCAGAGCACAGGATTTTTAGGGCAGTGGAACTACTCTGTATGATACTACAATGGTGGATAACTGTCATTAAACATTTGTCCAAATCCATAGAATGTATAACACCAACAGGGAACTCTGATGTAAACTACAGACTCTGGGTGATAATGATGTGTCAGCAGAGGTTCGCCGATCGTAGCAAATGGACCACGCTGGTGGGGGATGCTGATAGTGGGGAATGAGTCTGTGCCTGTGTAGGAGCAAGCAGTCTATGGGAACTCCCCGTACTTTCCACTCAATTGTGCTATGAAACTAAAACTGCTCTAAAAAACGAAAGCTTATCAATTATAGATATAGATGTACCATAGTACAATTTATCAACATATCAGAGAACATGGAGTTGTCAACTTTTTTGCCCATCTTAACACACTCACTAGCTGCAGTTTTCCTGCAGAAAGCACTTCCATACAGTTGCTGACGAGCGAGTTGTAATTCCACTTCATCACCCACTTACTCTCTCACTCAAGAAATCACAGCAAAATGCTAATCACTGAGGGTACTGTCATCATAACAGCTACTAAAATTTACCAATCACTTAGTCTGTACCATTCATTCTGTTATTTATGCCTCAACTTGTTTATCAGGCAAGTCCTTTACACCAGACACTCAGCTTGGTGCTGGGGATATAAAAAATTGAATGGTCCTTTTTCTCAGGAGCTTATAATTAATGGGGCAGATGCACAGATTGCAGGAGGGGTGGAAAAGCCTTGCTGGTGCCCTCTGCCATGCTAACAGTGAGGTTTTTCTACTTCTGAAGGTGGGAGTTTGCCTTTGTTCCATGTAGCCAAGATTTTCAAAAGATGACTAAAGCCTTAGGACTGAAGCAGTTAACAGCTTCTTCAAAGACAGACCACTTTTTGTACCTAACACATATCCCACTTCAGTCCTGGCCAAACAGCTTGACATCCACATGCAGCACATGCCCGTTTGCCTGCTCCAGGACATCCCTGGCCTCAGCTCACACCCAAGCTTGGCTGAGAACCTGAGCTGGGCCAGAGCAAATGTCCTGTCTCCAAGAACAGGCAGTGAGGTTCCCAGAAGGGAGCAGGAGGACACGTGTGACTGATACGCTGCAGTGCTATTATGCAGGAAAAAGTGCAGCAGCAATAACAGCAGTTCATATTCGTTGAGCCCTAATCACACGCTAGGTACCATGCCAAATGCTTTCCAAAAATAATCTTCCTGAGCTCCTCAAAACCTTTATGGGGTAGGTACTATTTGTAACCCTTTTTTACCTGATGGGGAAACTGAGGCTCGGAGTGGTTGAGAAACTCAGTTATAAGTGGCAGCACCAGGATTCAAATACAAATACGTCCCCAGAAGAGTAACTAAAGCCTGGGAGACATCTAGCAGTTACCTGTTTAATTTGATCTCCACGGACAGCCAAATTAAATAATTTAGACCCAGTCTTTCACTTTGAAATACCAATGATGGTTAAGTCCACGGCTATTTATGTCACGCTCAATAAATATGGGCTGAGTGGAAGAGACACCGCTCTAAATAAAAGGAACCATAGACACTGAAGGTAGGGAGCTGGTGGGGGGGCAGGGGTGTGGTGTGGGTTCTGGAGCTGGACAGATCACGGTTTGGGACTCTGGGTGGTGTTGAGCAAATAACAAACTCTTCTGAGACATCTCTGTAAATCTGGGGGTAATAATAGCGTCAGCTTCAGAAGGTTGTTGGGAATGAAATAATACTTGTGAAATGCTCAGAAAATTAAAAAGGTCTAATTAAAAATTAGAGAGCTGTCCCCATGGAGCTCAGTATCTGGGACAGAAGAGACAGCCTACAAGTACAAGACTAAGTAAGCCAAATAGGGATGGGGGAACATAGGAACTAAGGTCTATGGTAACACACTGGAAATCGCCCAACCCAGACAGGGGACGGGGGTGTCAAGGAAGGTCTTCCAGAAAGGGTGAGGTCAAACTAAAGCCAGAACCATGAGTAGGAGTTGCCAGATGAAGAGGGAAGACAAGTTTGCAGACAGCCAGAATGTTCTAAGACCTGGAGACAAGGAAGGGAATAGGGATATTTCAGGAGGAACAAGTCAATCTGTTACAGCTGGAGCCAGGAGAGGAGAGTGTCAAGAGCTGCGATTGGAGGGGCGAGCAGGGGCCAGGCCACTGTGAGCCTTGAAAACCATATTAATGTGATTTGAACTTGATTACAGGCCCAATCCAAATAAATATGCCTTCACTGAGAACCTAACAGGAGGTCAGTCTGACCCTAGGCAGGGTGGGAATACAGAAGACAGCAGCCTATCTTTTGGATAATTCTGAAGCCTCTGTCTTTTGTTGCGGGGGTGGGTCTCAATTCCTCCATCTGCAAAATGGGTTACATCAAAGTTTCCCAAAACTAAACCAACAATAGGTCACCTTGATTTTTACCATATCCATGTACCACTGATATTCCTGTTTACTTTAATAAACTCATTTTTTAATGTGTAAGTAAAAGGAAATTTACAGTACTACCTTAAATAGAAAATTAGAATCAAATGTCCTTGGATGGGAGCTCACTTCTGTAATCCCAGCACTTTGGGAGGCCAAAGTGGGTAGATCACTTGAGGTCAGGAGTTTGAGACCAGTTTGGCCAACATGGTGAAACCCCTGTCTCTACTAAAAATACAAAAATTAGCCAGGAGTGGTGGCACGCACCTATAATATCAGCTACTCGGGAGGCTGAGGTAGGAGAATTGCTTGAACCCAGAAATCGGAAATTGCAGTGAGCCCAGATGGCGCCACTGCACTTCAGCCTGGGGGACAGAGCAAGACTCCATCTCAAAAATAATAATAATATGTTCTAAATAAAAGATACCTATAAAAATACAGATGATTGCTGGGTATGGTGGCTCACGCCTGTAATTCTAGCACTTTGGGAGGCTGAGGTAGGTGGATGATGAGGTCAGGAACTCAAGACCAGCCTAGCTAAGATGGTGAAACCCCATCTCTACTAAAAATACAAAAATTAGTTGGGCAAGGTGGCAGGTGCCTGTAATTCCAGTGAGCCAAGATTGCACCACTGCACTCCAGCCTGGTTGGAAATTGAAAAATTTCTTAATTTCTCAATTAAGAAAAAAAAAAAATACGGATAATTGAAACAATGGATTTAATCCTACTAATTGCAGCTGCCTGTCTGAGGTGTGCTCCTCTCTCTTGGAGAGATTACAAAATGTTAGAGAGGTGTTACAAACTGACTAGCACCCAACGGGGGCTTTCTCATTAACTTAATCAGAAGGACAGAAAAAGACTAGACAGGGAATAAGTCTCTCACCACGTGATTGGATGTTAGTTAGCAGCATGCCCATGCCTGATGACACCCTAAAATACTCCATCGTTACCCTTGTGATATGTTTCACACTTGGGGAAGTGCTAACCTGAATTGTCTACTTTTAAGGTATCTTCTCTCCCTACTCCTCTAACATATGTGACCTGGGAGGTCTTTCCGGAGAGGGTAGGATGGGGAAAGGGGCAAGGAGGGTTCTATGAGAGTACCAAAGCCTAGGCCAAGGTAGGGAGGTATTCACACAAGATGCTCCCAGAGTAGTGGGTATCGGTGCTCATGGATATTTTCCCTCCTGCAGGGGATTTCAGTCACCATGTCTGGAATGTGCTGAAGTGAAGAAGTCCAGTTTGGTCCCATCCACAGCCCGGAGCTCACCCATGAAAGGGTGCTCCCGCAGCTCCTCCTATGCCAGCACGCGATCCTCCAGTCACTCCTCCCAATCCCCAAATCCCAAGGCTTCCCCCAGGTACACCCGAAGCCGATCCATTTCTTCTGAAAAGAGGTGAGTGTGGTTTTGACCTTTGCTCTGCAGCACTTTTCTCTTAAGGGAATTAGTTAACTGCAGATGTCCTTTGACCAATTGGGGAGAGAAGTCAGACGGACGTAGGTTTGAATACTCGTTTTTGCCCATTTCTACCTGTTGGAATTAGAAAAGTCAGTTAACCTCTCTGAGCCTCAGTTTTCCCAACTGCAATACAAAAAAATAGCAATTCTTACCAGAAAGGATTGTTCTAAGGACTCTTAGAACAGTGCACAGAACATAATGAATATCAGGTATCATTGCTGCTATTGGAATCAGAATGAGCTAATGTGTATCAATTAACTTCTGCATAAAAAATATCCCTAAACTTAGCATCTTTAAAACAAGTGCTTACTTAGTTCCTGATCCTGTGGATCAGCAGTTGGGCTGGGCTCAGCTCGGTGGTTCTTCCGATCTCACTGGGCTCATGAATATGCCTTTGATTGGCTGGTGGGTTGGCTAGGGGCAGAGGGATTGAAAGACCCCAGCTGACTCATCTCTGCTCCATGTGGTCTCTCCTCCTCCAGTAGGCCTGTCTTGGTCTGTTCAGATGGTGATGACAGAATTCCAAGAGAGACCGCAGTATTGCGCAAGGCTTCTAGGCTTGGAAGTGACATAGCATCCCTTCTTCTATTCTATTAGCCATAGCAAGTCACAAGACCAATACAGATTCAAAGTCACATTGCAGGAGATGTGGACACAGGGAGAAGAAAAATTATGGCCATTTTTGCATTTTGCCACCCAGTTTCAACAGCTATTGGTAATTGTTTCATTGCCTCCTGTGGAATAATGATGTAGTAGAATGAGACATGAAATCTCAGAAATGGGAAGATTCTATTCAAACGAATCAGCCCATAAATTCAGGGGGTCCAGTTTTCCTCTGCGAAAAGAAATTCCCAATAGGAGCCTCTTTTACAACTATACAATCAAAAAACAGTTGCTTATTTAGCCGTTCATCTCAAGACTGGTCCATTCCAAAAAATGAGACAAGGCAGCTGACAAAAACGTTCAACATGATAGAATGACATAAATAGAAGAGCAAATCAGGCTAAAAGGAAAATTAAGGAAAGAAATATACAAAGTCAGGAGAAAGTCCCAAAAGCATGTCCTACCATTCTGTATAGTTGCTATGGAGGTAAGCTGCAAATATGACATCTGAGCTCCCTGACAGACAAAGCAAAGAGGAAAATTACTTCATTATTTGTTATATTATTAACAACAACAACAAAAAGATAAGACTTGAACCAGTTGCTCACAGGAACAGCTATTTCAGGTTTTTAAGTGTAGGAAAAATGACTCATATGGCTCTACAGAAAAGGAACTCCATGGTGCAGTGAATAGAAATACCTGACACTATCCTTTCAGAGTGTCCAAAAACATGTTTCATCTTGACTCTTTCTTATATCTCACAATGAACAGCCGAAGCATAAGCTGGCAAAAGCACATTTTTCCAGAGACCATACCTGGACGCTGCCCAGGACACTGATAATGGGAGAGCTATTCCTGCTCCTGTTCTCTAAAAGCGGGAGGCATTCGCAGAGCAAAGAAAACTGGGAGGAGCATAAGGATTAGTCATTTAGATGCATAATAATCTAGTCTACAGAAATCAAGAGCACTTTGCAACCAAACAGATCTGAATTCAGTTTGGTTTAGAGGCAAACAGACGTGGGTTCACATCTTCTACCAGCTCTGTTGAGCAAAGTGCATCACCTCTCTGTGTCTCTGTTTCTCCATCTGTGAAGCGAAATTGATAATAGTACCTAACCCTAAGATGTGTTGAGGATTAAATGAAATGATGAACACAAAGCGTTGGTTCAGTCTGGCACATAATACAATATGTCACAGTCATAGCTAATATTTCCTGTGTCCTGTCTAATTGGTACTTAGCATAGGTGCCAATATGCTAAGTGATTTACCTGAATACACTCATTCAATTTACAATTGTATAGGGTAAGAACTATTATTACCTGCATTTTATGGACAAGAAAACTTGCCCAGAGAAGCGAAATCATCTGCCAACGTCACACAGCTAGTAAGCGGCCAGGATAGTAAGCACAAAATAGAAGTTGTTGGTATTATTATTAACCACCCGTGGGGAGGGGCTTTCACTCTTTGACCTGGGCCCAGTTCCTCCGCCTGTTTTCCAGAAAGAAAAAGGTCATCGCCCAGGGACCCACTGAATAAAGTACAAGCCGTCTTGGATAACCCAGGCGGACACTTAGCAGGCTCCTCAGAGGCTGTTACCTCTCCCCCAGGTCCTACTCCCGCTCTCCCAGCTATTCCTCCAAGTCTGGCAAGAGGAGCCCGCCCAGCAGAAGCTCTCGGTCCCGCCGCAGCCCCAGCTACTCCCGCTACAGTCCCAGCAGGTACCGGCCCCGCCCCAGGCGCTGGTCCCGCCGCTCAAGCTAGGCCCGCCCTAGACTCCACCCCTTTGCTCTGATTCTCCTCTCTGGCCCCGCCTCGTCGTTCTCGGGCCTTCTACCTCTTAGGTCTGACCCTGACTCAGCATTCTTGCAGTTGCCTTTGCCCAATCAGGAGTGGCAGCGAGGCACCAAATATATCCTTGTTTCCTAATGTCTCCAGCCCAAACACTCCCACAGACACACCCCAATTCACATGCCCAGCCCTCAGCCTCTACCCACCATCCCTCTATTCAGAGCCCCCAGTCCTTACCCAAGCACCAAGGCCCGCGTAACATTCACGTCCTCACACCCCTGCGGCACCTGCACCGCTGTGATGCCCACCTGCAAAGGCTGACACCCCTGCACACGCCCAGCCCCCACCCCTACGGCACTAACTCTCGCAGACTTTTCCCACAGCCCCATCATCCTGCTTCCTGTCACCCTCCTTCCCGTCTCGCTTGCGGCTCCACGCAGATCCCATCCCCTGACCCAGTGGGGGTGGGAAAGAAAGGAAGTGAGTGTCCCTCTCCCACGCGCTCACGCAGAAAATTCAGCCCAGCCCCAGCTCCCCAGTAAACCCCCGCGCCCCTTCAGGGAACGGGATCCCAAATACAGTGAGAAGGACTCGCAGCAGCGGGAGCGCGAGCGAGCGCGTCGGAGACGTCGGTCCTACTCGCCCATGAGGAAGCGCCGGAGAGACTCCCCGAGCCACCTGGAGGCCCGGAGGATAACCAGGCAAGGCCAGGGGGCGGGGGAGTCCCACCTTCACCCTCGTTCCACCCCCATTCTTACGCGTTTGAGCCTCAGGCTCTCCCTAGGCCTGCCTGGGGCTGGGATTCAGGTTGGTGGAAGCTTAAGGTCCCCCAACCCCAACATCATTGAAATTATATGTCTGTTCAAAGCCTCGGGACTGAGTCTCCCATCTCAACCAGCAGGGCCTGCAAGAAGGGGACGGGGGCCACAGGCGGGGCCACCCTGAAGATCCGGTGTGGCCTGGGGGTGTGGTCGAGGCCTGGGGGTGGAGCTGGGGCCGGGGAGGCGGAGCTGGGGCCGGGGAGACCGAGCTGGGAGAGAGTGGCGTCAGGCCAGGGAATGGAGGCCAATCAATAGGGTAGGACCTTGGCCTCGTAGTGGATCCCAGGCAGTGGAGACAGAGCCTCAGACCTGTACACTCAGCTATCAGGCTTAAATAAACCTATATGTAATTATACCTTGAATCAAGTGAGGAGAGGGTTAACAGGATTGCTTGGATGCCAAAAGTACCTTGAGGGAGCCACGGTGGATAAGCCAGAGAGCACTGGATGTGGAGTGGAATCCTGGATGTGCCTCTTTGCAGGTGACCTGGGAAAGGCTCTTACCTTCCTGAGCCTCAGTTTTCTCACCCATGAGATATTGGAGGAAATAACTCCCAGAAGTATCATGAGGATGAAATGAAAAGGGGCAAAAAGACATGAGCGTGCTTTGTAAACTTAAATGTAGAGCACACAATGTGCCATTGTCGTTGACTGAATGGTCAGAATAGGTGGATACGTTTCCTCGAACAAGTAAGGCCTCAGAAGAGAAAAGCTCTAGCAGAGAAGTCTGAGCACAAGCAAATTTCTCAGGCCTTGAAAGCTGGGAGAATAGCTGAATGCTGCCCTAAGATTGGGCTGGGCTCTTGTTTCTGGTCTTCCAAGGATCTGCCACTCAGGCCAGAGATTGGACTGAGGAATCAGGGATCCTCCCTGGAGATGACTTAGAGGAGGAAAAAGAATGTGTGCTCCAGATAGCAAGACTAGGGTGATGCAGTCCCCTTCTCAAATATCCCGCAGACCACCCTGCCTCAGCTTGTAACCCTTGGGAGGCAAAGGTGGGTGGATTGCTTGAGCTCAGGAGTTTTAGACCTGCCTGGGCAACATGGCAAGACTCCTTCTCTACCAAAAATACAAAACACTAGCCAGGCATGGTAGTGTGCGCCTGTGGTCCCATCTACACCAGAATCTGAGGTGGGAGGATCATTTGAGCCCAAGGGTGGAGGTTGCAGTGAGCTGAGATTGCGCTACTGCATTCCAACCTGGGTGACAGAGCAAGACACCGTCTGAAAAGAATATAATTAATATAATATATATAATTCCTAAACCCACTTCCTTGATCCAACGTCACACAGCTAGTAAGTGGCCAGAATAGTAAGCACAAAATGGAAGTTGTTGGTATTATTATCTATGGGATCAACTTGGAGGAAGGCTAAGGCAGAGAGTGGCATTTCCAAAAGGCTGTTTAGTTTCTTTAGTCAATCTCAAATAATTCATCTTGATTAACCCATTCAGTATTTCCCAATTTTCAGTCATTCAGCAGCATCTTGACCACGTATGCCTTGTCTGCTTATCAACTGTACTATTCTTAATTTTCTTTAAATAGATATGACCCTTTTAAAAGGTTCATACATTTATTTCTAAAGGAAACTTGATATGCTACAGTAAATGGAAAATTAGCCTCTTTTGCCATAAATAGATGATTCTAGTAAAAGTAAAAATAGCAAAACAAAACTATGATTAAAGTTTAGATGTAGATTCTGTTGCAAGCTGGAGGCTTTGAGCCCCAGGCTTGCTTCATGGGGGGAAGAAAAGAGTGAGATAATCATTTTTCAAGACATACTAGCACTAAGCTGAGACTTTTTACTTTGATGTGTTCTTAGGACTGCAAGGGAAGTGGAAAGGGAGGATTTTTTCGTAAGGGACTGGGAAAAGGGAGGATACTGGTTTTCCTTAGGACAAGACTAGGGCTCTCTGCCGGGAGGTTGGGAGGGACCGGCCCTCATCCCTCCTCTCTCTGCTCTCTGCAGTGCCCGGAAACGCCCCATCCCCTACTATCGGCCCAGCCCCTCTTCATCCGGCAGCCTCAGCAGCACCTCCTCCTGGTACAGCAGCAGCAGTAGCCGCTCGGCCAGCCGCAGCTACTCCCGGAGCCGGAGTCGGAGCCGGAGTCGGAGCCGGAGCCGGACCCGCACAAGCAGCAGCTCTAGCTCCCGCAGTCCCAGCCTGGGCTCCCGCAGCCGGAGCCGGAGCAGGAGCCGGAGCCGGAGCAGGAGCCGGAGCCGGAGCTACAGCTCAGCAGACAGCTACTCCAGCACGAGGCGCTAAGTGCCCCTGAGCCAGCTGCCCGTGGGGGCCCCTTCGCGCTGCCAGCCTCCCCCAACCACCTGCCCTCCCCGCCTTCTCCTTGGTGACAGATAGTGAGGGCTCCTATACCTGTCCTTCCTGCTTGCCTGGGGGAAGAGGAGAAGAGGGTATGGGGGTTTCACCCTCTAGGTCAAGCTGCTAGGAGCCCCTACCAGCACCATCCTGGGGCCCAGCTCAGGCCTGGGCCAATGGAGAGAACCATCCTCTTGTGGCACAAAAAGAAAAGAAAAGAAAACCTCAAGGTTTTGTAAGAAACAATGGGTCCGTGACTCAGAAATTGAGCCCTGGCCAGGAAAATGTGGAGACCGTTCTCCTCACCCACTGCTCACAGGAGGCCCATGGGAATTCTCCCCACCTCCCCCGATGCTCCCCTCCTCCAACCTCATGGCTGCACGTGGATGGACCCCCATGTTGGGTAGATGTGGAAGAGGTGACCAATGGCAGTTCAGGTTCAAGATAAGGGGGTGAGGCCTTTAACTTCCTCAAACAGGCCAGAGCAAAGGCTGGAAGACACTTGGGTCCTAGAAGAAGGGATATCCTTGTATACCAGACATGGACATTTGACTTGGTGGGAGGCGTCAGGAGATAGGAGATGGGTTCTCTGGTTATGAAGATAGATAGCAAAAAATGGAAGGGGTCAGTCTGCTGCTCCCAATATCTCAGCATGGTCAGGGCACAGGGCCCAGCAGATCCCAGCCATGGAGAGGCCACTGTATGGCTGACACAAAACACTTCTTGGCCGTTCACAGGGGCTCTGCAACCTCACAAGAAAGGAGATAGTGGGAGAATCAGGACATGTTGGTCTCCAGCCCCATTTCCCAAATACGCCTCAGCCTCACTTGCTGGCACCAACTTAATTCCACGGGACCATCTGCTGAACATTCCCCAGTGCCATGGCTGGTTGCCAGGCCCCAGCGCCAGCCAGTCTGACTTTACCATCCAGTGGGCGCCTGCCAGCCCTCTCCCCTCTGCCCAGGCTGCCACGCCCTGGATGCCACCCAGTGCAGCCTGGCACCTACCCACCCACCTTTCGGGTTATGCCACTCCCCTTGCCTCTCAGGAATTTTGCCAGGATGGGGCACAGCAGCTCAGGTTTGGGGGAAAAGACCCAAATCCAGAGTCCAGGGGAGAGGGGCTTGGATGTGCCCTGTCTTGGGCTCCTGCTGGCTTCTGAGGTTTTTTGCCAGCCTGGGAAAGACTCACCCTTATTTCTGCCCTCACCCCAAGTTCCCCCTGCCCAGAGCTGGGCAGAGAGGGTAAGCTGATCTCTGGTACATAAATACCACCAGCTGCTTCATCCACAGAAGGCTCTAAGAACAGGGAGGTGAGGAATAAGATCCTTAAAATAAACTCTTGGGCATCCCCCTCACCAGCTGACTGGCTTTCCGGAGGCTTGTGGGTGAGTTTCAAGTTTGTGGTGGCAACAGCAGTGGGACAGGGCATGGAGGGAGCCACAGAGAGAGGACAGATCCAGCTTTTGGATATTTTGGGTTATGGAAAAGCAGGGACCAAACATTCTTTATCCCTCCCACCCCAGGGAAAACATTTGGAAAACAGTCCTTTCTCTTGGAAGCAGTGACCTCTCCTCTACCCAATCTTTCCCATCCTATCAACCCACGAGGTTAGAGACAGCCATGCAGCCACCACCACAACAGTCCTTCCTCCATCAGGAGAGAGGATCGAGGCCCCCAGGCGGCAGTGGATGATCAGCCTTCCCTTGCCAGGCCTCTGGCCCAGACCTAAGCCCCACCCACAAAGACTAATGGATGCCAATGCTGTCACCGCAAAAGGCCAGATGGCAGGTGACTGGGACAGGGGCAGATGCCCTGGGGAGGGCATGTACAGCCACTGTAAATAACCCTCGTCCCTGCCCAGGAACCCAGACTGGACTTCAGTCTCCCTCCATGGAGACAAAGGCTTCCCGGAGCCACCAAAAAGCTTCTTAGCAGGACAGCTGTGAGAGGCAACGGAGCCTCGCCTTCGGACTGCCTTCATCGAGACAACTCTAGGGGACCATTTTGCCTAGGGCTCCTAGCAAACCTTTTTATTTATTTTATTTATTTATCTGTTTATTTATTTATTTATGTGATGACTGCCTCTCTCTTTCGCACCATTAGCAGTATTTAATTATTTATTTATTTATACAGAGCGGGTGTGTGTGTGTGTGTGTGTGTGTGTGTGTGTTGGGGGGGTCTCCTCCTAAATTATTTTTGTGCATCTCTCTTTTTTTCTCCTGTTTTTACGGATGAGATTTGAGAAGCCAAAGGTGACTGAGCTATTGGCTTTCTCCCTCAAGGCTCTAAGCCTGGAACACCCTGGAGTTGGCCCAGAAGGAGGCACATCTGTCCCAAGGTTCATCACTTAACCCAGAGTCCAGGAGAGTTAAGCCTGTGCCCCAGCCTCCTGTTCCCGAGATACCTCCCTGGGGTATCAAAAAGATGCAAACAGCCCAGAGGCTTATGAGCTACGGTGATGAACTGACATAGTGGAGTTGCAACTTAGGCGGAGGCGGGAGTTGAAAGTTGGCACATGGGGCCAAGGCTGCCCAAAGTCTAAATCCCTTGTGAACGTCCCTTAGGGAGGCCCCAGACTGGAGACAGATGTGCTATATCTTAGCAGATTGACAAGGCTTCAGTTGAGTACTTACTGAAGTAGTTGCCTTGTATTTTGAGGGTCATGGTGGATGAAAATGATGTCTGGTTTAGTACTGGAATTGCACGTGTGGTTGATGAGGTGCTCACACCATGAGAATGGAGGTGGGAACTGAACTGACTGAGGGAAGACACACACCTTAATCTCACCCTCACTCCAAGGCACATAGCAGGACCACTCCCTAGCTTCTCTGAGCACACCTAGTTGGTTTCATGTATGTTACATGTGCTTCCACTCCACAGTACCTAATTTCTCTCTGTACCCTGAGATTTGAAGGCTGCCTTGTGAAGAGGCATCGGCCATCCTGGGTGAGACCCACCAACCCAAAAGCAAAAGCCTTTATCTATGATCTCCTGCTGTTTGTCGGGGGCAAGCACAAAGCTATTTCTCAAATTAGAAAAGAAAAAAAATGTGGAAGGAGCAGCCAGATGTTCCACAGGACCCTGCCAAGAAGATCATTTCCTAACCCATCCTGGAAGGGCCCCGGATCCAGAGATCTTTATCAGTCCTGCTTATCTCACCAACTGGGAGTGTCTTCTGGCTGCTGGCTGGAGGCAACTCTTGCCCTTTCCAAAGTGACTGTCCACTGCCTTGCAATTTCCAGCTTGCCTAGTCCAGCTTTGGGTTTACTGAGACTTTTGCAACATCCCTGGTTGTTTCCCTGGCAATGTGACTACCCAGCCTTAACCCAAAGCAAGGGAGTGCCCCTTTCCTGGGGGAAGTTTACAAGAAGGTTGCTTAGATGCCTACTTCGGGAAAATCTCTGTCTTTCTCTCTCTCACTTGGTGTGTTTCTCTACTTTCTTTTACATTTCCTTTTTTTCTTTCCAAAAACAATGTGCTGCTTGAGGCACTGGTAATCTTAATTAACCAGAACCTCTCATTCCTGGTATTGCTGTTCCTACACCTATGTCACCCTCATTATCTTCTGCTTCCAGGGAATACGACAGATCACCAGAATGCTCCTCGTGGTGAGGGTTTATCTCAAAAACCAACATCCAAAGTGGGAGGGGGATGTGTCTTGCGGTCAAACATCGTGCATCCCAAGCCTCTGACCTTCCCGCTATGGATGGACACTGGATGACAGAAACTGGATACATTGCTCCCTTTTCCTGGGGCAAAGTTCCCACCTCTGTTAAATGGAGGGGCTTGGGGGATAAAAATTCAAAATGTTGGCCTGAGGCCTGAGAGCATCCCCAAAGACAGAGGGAGCTTCGCAGAAACTCAGAGGGAAAAGGAAAAGAGCCCCAGGCGTGTTTGGGAGGTTCTCTATCCTGAGAGTAAAAATGAAAAGCAAGATTTGATTTCCCTTCCGTTAATTAGGCAATGCTAATTAGCTCAAAACCCCCCACTTAGTGACCATTCCTTCCCTTCTTTGAAGGACCCTTGATCTTTCAGAAGCAGAATAAAATTAAGATGTTAGAACCAAGGTCTCCGTCTCAGAGAGCCCCATCACTTCATTTGCTCAGACCCATCCTGTTTTGCAAAAGGGTTTGCTTGGAGAGGCCAAAATTCAGGGTGTTCTCAAAGGTGAAGAAAGCACATGGTTCTTCTCCAGTCCAACTTTCGCCTTTTCTTCTGCTGGCTTCTTTTCATCTCTTCTTTTTCACAGATGTTGCAAACGGTCTCATGCGCATGTGTCTTGCCCCGCTTTCCTCTTTAGCTGAACAGAAAATTTTGTCTAATAGTAAAATAAAGTCAAAAACAGGATTCCTCCAAACATGCCTCCTCCCTCACTGGCCAACTGAGTCCAGCTGAAAAACGTACGCTAGATTCAATGTCATTGAGCAATGCTTTATTGAAACCTTGTTCTTCTCACTTCTGCACCAATGAGCCAATGATGCTGACCCAAAAGTCATCTCTCCTCTATCTGTGGTTGTTGTTTTTGGAGTTAAAGTTTTTGTGGTTTATTTTAGCTCTTCTTGTGGCTGTTGTTTTGCATTGTAAATACTATGATGGGGGACCCCCATCAGAATACAGCTTATTTAATAATTTATTTCCTGTTTATTGACTGGTATTGGAAAAAGAGAAGGACCACCTCTTTCGCTGAATTGCTGTTGAAAATTGATTCATCTCCCAACTCTGGGTGCTGCTGTCTGCAGCAGGGGCATTACTGCCCAGGTAATGAGTGCAAGAATCACCAAGCAAATTGAAATTGGCAGAAACAGAGGCTTCAGTCATACAAATTAGGCTCAAATGGAACTAAAACACTTGTTATCTCCGGGAAAACCTCATTTAGATGGAAATTAATTAAGGAATAAAATGCCTACGCATGAACCAACTTCTATTAAAAAGTCACAACTCCTTGAAAAAAAAGAAAGAAAAATTGTAAACCCTTTTTGTCTGACCAAGAAAAGCTATGCCTCATCTTCTAACAAGCCAAGCCAAAAAGACTGCCATGGTATTCCTATGTGTTTATTTGGCCTGTGTATCTGTCTGAATGAAATAGAATCGATCTCTAGCCTCAGTCTTGTCATCTGTAAAATGGGGCTTGTCCTATATATTATCTGCAAGGTGGGGGAAAGGGGGGCTCAAGTCCTGATGCTATGGACTCCATACTGTTGGATATATTGTCCCTTGTGTCCCTTCTGCTGACTGTAGATTAAATGGTGTAAACCAAGGAAGGAAACAAAAAAGTGGGGCCTGGAATTCATTTTCAGAGTGAGGTCACAGTCGCTGAGTACCACAGTCATATATGGGAGACCTTACGCTGCTGTCACCTCGATAACTCTTGTGTCCTGGGTTAAAGCCCTCTATATTTAGTCTGAACTTCTCTCCAAGACCCGTGGTCGAAAGTCATCACGGGAGAGACCAAGATGGGCTTACCTTGCCCTGCTCTGGATTTAACCACTGTTCATTGTCAGGCTATATTTTTGTACAATCGTTCAAATAATCCAGTGACATAGGTCACATTGTCACTTTTCAGAGGAGAAACTGAGGCCCAGGAAAGGGAGTTGACATGCCCAAGCTCCCTTGAGCTCAGATCGGCTTGACTCAATGTCCAGCGTTCCCGTGGTAGCTTTTTCTCTGGGGCACTATGCTGTGAGAACTTCTCTCTGCACAGTGTCTTTTTTCTCCCAATTCTTAGCTATTTCCCCAAGCAATGATTGGCCAAGGACCTAGCGTCATCCACCACATTGGCCTAGGGGACATGGTGCACCCCAAGGCCACTTCTCTACATTGGAGGCTGGGAATCTCCTCTGGAAAATTCCCAAGTCGAGGACCCACCACCAGCCCAGCTCAGCCTGACCAGACAGCCTTTGCCTGAAGCATCCACATCAGAGGGAAAGAAGCTGCTGTGTCCTCCAGCATCCTGGGACCCTGTCCTCTGCCCAGTGACACAGCAGCCATGGCTTGCTTGATTTCTGGTCTCCTAAGGTTAAGCTAAGCATAACCTTCCTGGGGTTTCTGGTTTTACAGCCTGTATGAAACATGTCTCTGTTCTAATTAAAGGTCCCATGGTATGGTGTTCTCATACACGGCTCAGTGTCCTCTGTCTATATGGGGTACTCAGAAGCAAAAAGCAGGGAGGGAGACAGGGAGCTAAAGAAGACTTAAGTAGCACCTGCTGCATGCCATACACGTTCACACTGCTCAGCTCACGTCTTCAGTCTTCCAAACAAACCTGTAAATATTTTGGATTTTTGGTTATATGTATAGCATATATACACATACACACTATATACATATATATATATACTTTTTATATATACACACTATATATATACTTTATATATACACACTATATATATACTTTATATATACACACTATATATATACTATATATATATATATATACACACACACACACTATATATATGTGCATATATGTTAGCAGCATCTATGGAGTGCCTTAGGCGACCTTTTTGGAAGCATTTTTTATGCATTATCTTAGTCTTCAGCAAACATAACCAACCCTATGAAGCAGGTATTAGGAACTTCTTCTTACAAATAAGGAAACTGAGGCTTAGAAAAGCAAAGTCAGCTGGGCACAGTGAGTGACTTGTGCCTGTAATCCCAGTACTTTGAGAGGCTGAGGCAGGCAGATTACTTGAGGTCAGGAGTTTGAGACCAGCCTAGCCAACATGATGAAACCCCATCTCTACTAAAAATACAAAAATTAGCTTGACGTGGCAGTGGGCACCTGTATTCCCAGCTACTCAGGAAGCTGAGGCACAAGAATCCCTTGAATCCGGGAGGCAGAGGTTGCAGTGAGCTGAGATCGCACCACTGCACTCCAGCCTGGGCCACAGAGAGAGACTCCATCTCAAAAAAAATAAAATAAAAAAAGAAAAGAAAAGTCACTTGCCCAAGGACCACAGAATCTAGAATCAATGATAACATCCAGGCAGGCTAACTCCAAAGCCCAGGTTTTCAACTTCTTTGCTCTGTAGCACTCCAGTATGTGCAACGAGTAACCAGAGTTCTTTGGTAGAATTATTTTTCTTTGAGATCTTCTTCATGGCTGAGAGGAAGTACACAGATTTTGGAGTCCAAAGACCTAGATTCAAACCTAGACCCTGCCATTACCAGCTGGGTGGTATTGGGCAAGCACTATACCTTGTTGGTGCTTGGTTGATTTGCTCATCTGTAAAATGGGATAGCAACAGCCATCTCCCTGGGCTGCAGTGAGAATTAAATGAGATGGTGGCTTTAAAAAATAAGGAGGCACCAAAAGTAGTCAGTGACTGTTAATGAGCAACATGACTATTTCCTAAACTGAGACTGAGCTATAGTGATGAAGATTAAGTAAATAGCCCAAAATAGCCAACTTGGATCTGCAGGAGCTGTGCAAGGCCCTGTGGAAATGTCCTAAGTGTGGAATTAGACTGTTTCTTCCCTCCAGAGCAGGGGCTGAAAACATTCCTGGGGACAGGCAGGTGAGGGAAATAGACAAGGTTAGGACTGTGGGAAATTGGAGAACTCGATAGATGAATGCCAGATAGAACCCTACTCTCGGCTCCATGTTGCCAAATCTTCCCATTTTTCAAGAGAACCTGAATTTTCTCATTTTAAAATCTCCTGATTTTAAAATATTCAAACTCATTGTTTTTTCAATACCATGTGGGCCCAAAAAACTACGCGCGTGTGCACACACACACACACACAGTCCACAACTGACTTGATTATCCACTAAGGGAGAAAGATGAAAGAAAACAGGTGAGTGCCACTGCCTCGCTTGTATCCTGCCCAGCAGAAATTTCCCTTGGGAATCATTTGAATGGGATAACCTCCTTTGGTACATCCATGACTATATACCACCCTCCGCAAGTCCCCCCAAACACACTGATTTATTTCTTCCCAAATAGGTTTGGATAAAGCAACAACCAGTGTCCTCTTCAAGACTTCATTAATAAATAATGGTAATTAATAATAATAAACTTTTAGGGATCAGTTATCACCTGCCAGGCTATTTGCCTGCATTAACTTATCTCCTTTGGGGAGAGTTACCTAATTATAACTTTTTGAGGTATATACACTTGTTTCATTCTCATAACATCATTTAGCCCCATTTGACAGAGGACAGAATTGAGGCTTATGGAGGGAAGACCACATAGCTAGTAGGTATTAGGTCTGTGGGCCCCAGGGTCATTTCTGCTACGCCTCTTTACCCCCTGAGGGTAGGAGCCCCATCAACTCAGAGCTAGCCATTCTTAGGTGCCCCCGGTAACTTTCCCCCATAAATTGTGGCTGTCAGGAGACTGGAAGATGCCTTCACCTTTCTAGCTCCTGCTCCAGCTCCAAGTTACCAGAATCCATATGTTTGTCTGTCTAGCAATTGCTCTCAACAGACACTTCTCCCAGCCCCAGGGGTCTGGGCTGCAGAGGAGACATCCTTTTGGAGATGTCTCTGTCTCAGGCCAGATTGACAGCTGTCCAATAATGGAGCAGAGGTGGCATGCATTCAACACCCCCACCTGGGCAGCCCTGGGGGCACACACAGCCCTTCCATGGGGTGGAAGCAACGGCATAGGCAGAGGGGTGGGAGGAACATCAGAAAACAAATCCTCCTGAGAGGCAGGGACCGAGACTTGCTGCATGGCCCTAAGTAAATCAAGTCCCTCTCCGGGACCTACTTACTCTACCTGTTAAAACAGAACACACCAGGCCAGTGGTCCACAACCCTGGCTAGACGTTAAACTCACCTGTGAACTTTACAAACCCACCCCACCTCAAATAATAAGAATCTCTCAGGGTGACATTGGTGTGTCTAAAAGCCTCCCTAGAGCATTCTGATATGAAGCCGAGCTTGAGAGTCACTGAATTAGATGGCACCCAAAATGCCGTCCAGGTCTGGTATCTTAAGTGATCTAGGTGTTCTACTAGATGCCATAATGGGGACAGTAAAGCCAGCACAAAAAGCACCCAACACATACAGAGCCAGCTATGTGCTAGCCATGCTTCTAAGTGGTTCACATACGTGAACATAAATTAGATATTCACTGTCACAACCTCCTTGTAAGATACAGTTTCTGATACCTATTTTGCAGATGCAGAAACTGAGGCACAGACAGGTTTCCCCAGGTCACACAGATAGTAAGTGGTAACAGCTGGATGCTAGCATAAAAGTGAGTCCAAAGAGGCTCGTGAAACAGCCTTGCAGGGTCAAGCAAGGCATTGAAGAAAAGAAATTGACCTCTAGGTTGATCCTGGGAGATGAATAGGGTTGGTCGAGCAAAGGAAGGGTTAAAAAAGAGGAGGAAACGGGCTAGGCACAGTGGCTCATCCCTGTAATCCCAGCACTTTGGGAGGCCGAGGTGGGCAGATCACTTGAGGTCAGGAGTTCGAGATTAGCCTGGCCAACATGGTGAAACCCCATCTCTACTAAAAATACAAAAATTAGCCAGGCATGGTGGTGCATGCCTGTAATCCCAGCCACTCGGGGGGGCTGAGGCAGGAGAATCACTCGAATCTGGGGGGCATAAATTGCAGTAAGTCTAGATCATGCCATTGCACTCCAGCCTGGGTAGCAGAGCAAGACTATGTCTCAAAAAAAAAAAAAAAAAAAGAAGGAAAGAGGAGGGAAGGAAGTCATCTCACACAGGGGCAATTGAGTGTGTACAGGGCCAGAGTCAATGACACCCGCCTGCCTTCCCCGCCTCCCCAGCATATTCCTTCCATGAGGCTTATTGCCACCTGTAACCAGTGTGCTTACTTGTTTACTTGTTTACTGCCCATCTCCATGAGGACAGGAGTCTTGTCCGCCTCATTTATTTCTGTACATTCAGCAGCATGTGGCCAGCTGTCAAGTGATTGAATCCTGGAGTGCCAGCCCCGCTCCCCTCCCATGCCCATTCATTCTTGAGCTGCTTAATTTTTAGCTTATGTGGGGGATGGGGAGGACTGTGGCAAGGCAGTGACATGTCCCACACAGGGACTCTAAGGATCTCTCATGCACACTCTCTTTCCACCCCGAGAGAGAAAGCAGCATGTATGGTAGGGTAGGCGTGAGCACCTACTGTTTGTCCAGCATTGTTCGAAGCACTGGATATATACACTTAGATTAGAAAATGGCGCAATTTTTAAAAGGCAGTGGCTGAAAGCAAGGGCTTGCGAATCAGACAGACCTGGACTTGAGCCTGACTCTGCTACTTCCTCCCTGTGTGTCTATGTGTCGGTGACCTAACCTCTCTGAGCCTCAGGTTCCTTATCTTTCCAATGGGAATAGTAAGAGATCAATCTCATAAGGCTGCTGTGAAGATTAGTAGAGGAGACTCCTGAAAAGGACTGAGCAAAGTGCCTGACTGTTAGTTCCATTGTTACTGATAATTTTTTTTTAAAAAAAAAAAAGCCCGGGGTAGGGGGTGAGGGTAGAGGATCAGTTGCTCATGTAAGCTCATGATAATTTCTGGAAGGATTTCAGGTCACCTTGGCAAAAGATAGAGCAATATTTCTTCCCACGTTTCATCACCTACACCACCAGATTCTCAAGAGAGGCACTCCCACCTGCCTCCCTCAATAAGGCTCTCCTCTTCTCAGAAGGATCTAAAGCCTCCTGAGAACTTGGCAATCTCCCTTGTAGATCTCCATCCTGACATTTCATCAACAGTTTCCACCCAAGTGGCTCTAGTATGAAACCATCAATAGAAAAGACACTGGGGCACTGTTCACGCCTTTCCACCCATAGTGGGTTTACAAAATGGGTTTACCACTCCCTTGGAATGCTGTCACTCAGCCATTGTACAGCTGTGGCCAACCTATAGCCAGATGACTCATGGAAATTTTTCTTTTTGTCTTTATTCCCCTTTGCCATGGAAACTGTCAAATGTTTTCTGAAGGTATAACAGTATGTCCCTTTGACAATACACCGCAAATTGAAAACCAAAATAACACAAATCACATCAAATAGAGTCGTATTGCCAAATGGAAAGGGGTTGGAATGCATGTATACACACACACACACGCACGCACACATATACACACACACACACAGAGAGAGAGAGAGAGAGAGAGAGAGAGAGAGAGAGAGGATTTGTTTTTTCCCATCAGTCTCTCTCACCTCAAAACCTATTTCTAGGTTAAGGTATCTTAAAGAAAACCGTGCCCTCCTACGCTCGGGCTTCATAGAGTCTGTGAATCATTTGAAATCCCAAGCCACAATTTCTATGTTAAAATATTAGCATTTCAGTGCAGAGGAGGTATATATTTCCACCAGTTTTCCAAGGGATTCAACTCAATGAAACCTTAAGAATGCTTCTGCAAAGTCTGTCTTCACTCTCTCTGGATGTGGCAGTGTTTCTAGTTGCCTCCCAATAGCCATCCCACCTTCATCCATAGTAACAGGAAACCCCAATTTATAACTGGGATTATAGCCACCCAAAATAAAGACTGCATCTCCCAGCCTCCTTTGCAGCTAGGAGTGGCCATAGCTGCAAGATGTCTGATCTATAGACAGAATTCATAGTGTTAGTGTCCAGAAATTTTTATGAAAGAGATTTGTCTGTGCTTTTTCTTCCTTCCTTCCTTCCTTCCTTCCTTCCTTCCTTCCTTCCTTCCTTCTTGCTGGCTGCAATGTGGACATGACGGCTGGAATGTGAACAAGTGACTTTCTGATTCATGAGGTGGCTTTGGGAATAGAGCCCATATGGATAAAGCACTAGGATAGAAGGGCTCTCCAGCCTGAGGACATGGTGGAAGAGGGACACATGTTAGCCTCAGATAGAATCTCTCTGGACTTCAACATTAAGAAGAAATAAATTTCTCTCTTGTTTCAGCCACTGTTATTTTGACTGTCTGTTGTTTGCAGCTACAGCTGCTCCCAGCTCAAATTCAGGGTGAAGCTAAGACAGTCCCCAGAAGGAATATCTTGTTAATCTTTCCTTCTCCATCTGTATACGTCCTCCCCAGCCACTCCAGTCTTCCTCCCGCTCTGGAACAAAGCTGGAAAACACTGTCAGCTGACCGCTCCTAAGAGCTGTCACTCCCAGACCTAGAAAGAGCTGTTTTCAAAGCAGTTGTCTGGCATCAAAGTCACCAACTGGTCAAACCAGCTTCTGCTCTGACCTCAGAGGTATCTGGGAGAGGGGCATCAAGATTACAGACCTTCCAGCTCTTCCTTTTCCAAAGATCTCAGAGCTACCCTCTGTCTAAGGGGCTCATGATGGAATTCTTCATAAATGCTCCAAACTGAAAGGAACATGTACCACTTTCCCAGCCAGGCTCTACACAGAGGAGGCAGAATGATTTACCCCTTAGAATAATATTAGCACTGGGAAAGTACTAATAACTTGGTTATTTCTTAATTATATGCCAAACAAGGGGTAGATTACTCATGAGTTTTCCAGGAATTGGGGAGGGGGCAATTCCGGAACTGAGGGTTCCTCCCCTTTTCAGACCATGGAGGTCTAAACATAACTTCCTTACATTGCCATGGCATCTAAACTGTGATGACCCTGGTGGGAGTGTCTTTTAGCATGCTAATACATTATACTTAGCAAAAAAGGAGCGGTGATGACCTGAGGTGACTCATTGCCATTTTGGTTCTGGTGGGTTTCCGCGGGCTTCTTTACTGCAGTCTCTTTTATCAGCAAGGTCTTTGTGACCTGTATCTTGTGCTGACCTCCTTTCTCATCCTGTGACAGACTTCCTGGGAATGTAGCCCAACAGGTCTTAGCCTTATTTTACCCAGCCCCTATTCAAGATGGAATTGCTCTGGTTCAAATGCCACCGACGGCATCTGAAATTCTTTTTATTGCTTATTTTGTGAACCCCAAAAATCCGAGACAGGTCTCAGTTAATTTAGAAAGTTTATTTTGCCGAGGTTGAAGACACGTGCCTGTGACACAGTCTCAGGAGGTCTTGGCAACGTGCGCTCGAGGTGGTCGGGCACAGCTTGGTTTTATACATTTTAGGGAGACACGAGACATCAATCAATATGTAAGATGGACATTGGTTCAGTCTGGAAAGGTGGGACAACCAGAGGAGAAGGCAGAGCAACGCGAAGCGGGGATGTGGGGGCTTCCAGGTCATAGGTAGATAAGAGACAAATGGTTGCATTCTTTTTTTTTTTTTTAAACAGAATCTCACTCTGTCGCTCAGGCTGGAGTGCAATGGTGTGATCTCAGCTCACTGCACTGCAACCTCCACCTCCCAGGTTCAAGCCATTCTCCTCGGCTAGTGCTTTCCAAGTGAGAACGTAACAATTATGGAATGAATGAATCCATGAGTAAATGAACAGCCTGTGTCTCCCACTCCCCGCATCTGCTCCTTCTCACATGTTCACTGAGTGGCACCACCATTCATTCACCCTGTTGAAAGGTCTGAAAACCAAGACATGCATTTGATGCAAACTTCTCTTCCCCACTCATCACTATCAGCAGTCAAAATGCTCCTGCTTCTTTAATAGACCATGTTTATATCCATGCTTTACTGCTCAGCCAACAACATAGCCAAGGTTGCCATTTCACTGGGGCCGCTACAACAGCCTCCTAGCTTGTCCCCATAAAACCGCCAAAAGATCTTCTCCAAAAGCAGGTGGTGATTTTCCCGGAACTCAGTTCTCATCACAGCACTCTCCTCCTCCAAAGAGTTCAAGAGTTCTTCAATGTGCTCAGGACAAAGTCTGACCTCTTACTGGAGTCTGCAAGGTCCAGTGTGACCTAGGGCACGCCCACCTCCCTGACCATTTCCTCTTATAATCAATGCTGACGCCTACTAAGGGAGTTAGGTCTTAGGATCATCTTCATTTTACAGAAGACAAGACAGAGGTTCAGAGAAACTAAGTTCCGTGCCCAGAGCAGCAGAGCCAACGGGATTCAAATTCAGATCTGGTTGAGTTCCTACCCACTATGTTCTACTGTCTTTCTTAAGTGGGAATAAGTAGGAAATAGCAACCCAGTCACTTTCTGAAAACTCTGGTTAGTTGAGATATTGGTTCCCTGAACGGGGAATAAGTATTTGGACCATGAAACATCTCAGAAGCCTTGATTTAGGCTCAGGTATAAGAAATAGAGCCCTTGAAAACCTGGCTGGGGATGTCCCTCCTTGAGGATGGGTGGAGAGAGGGCAGGATGATCCTCTCTGTCCCATAGCTGAGCCCTGACTCTTTTGTTGAGGGCACTTGCAGCCAAGAGGAGCTGTCATTAAGTTTTGGGGACCCCCACCCCCTGCCCTAGCCCCAAGTGGCTTTCACATCAGTAACATGTAAGGATCCTCTGATCAACACAGTGACAGTGCCTCCCAGGCAGCTGCCACTCTCAGATGTCAACGTGTTCCTTGTGTCATTTGTTCAGCTGAGAGAGTCTAGAAGGGCTCAAGAAGCTTTCAGAGAAAGAAGCCCGGAAAGAAGGTGGGGGAAGAGGTGGTCCGGTGACCTGAAGCTCGGCTGTGTTCTGCCGGTAGATCTGGGTTTGGAAGGCCAGTGCTCTGGCTGGGCGTACACCAGGGGCCAGGTGGCACAGGCTCCCCTGGCAGCTGAAAGTACAGGCTTTGCAGCCAGTCATCCCGAATCTGATTCTGTGCCTTAGATTGTTCAACCGTAAAATGTGGTTAACAGTAGGACTTCTACCTCCAAGGGTTGTTATGAGGATTAAAAGAGGCACAACATATAGGGCATTTAGCAGAGCTTGGTGCAGGATAGTTCTCAAATAATGGTGGGTATCATCACTGCTATTTTGTTGCTGTTATTCACAGAATCACGTAGCGGTTAAGAATACAGACTGGAGCCAGATTGCCTAGATGTGAATCCTGGCTTTGCCACTTAGTAGCTGTGTGACCTCGGGCAAGTTATTTAACCATTTCTGTCCTTTCATGTTGTCATCTGTTAATTGGGTTAATAATAGCTATCTTAGAGCAATTCAGGTGAGGATTAAATAAGTTGATATATGCAAAGCACTTACAATTGGTACAAAATGTTAAATATGTGTTTATTATTATTACTACTACTATTACTGCTGCTATCGTTATTATTCGCAGAGGTGGTCAGGGAAAGCAATTCCTGAAAATAATTTTGGAGAAAATAATACAAGAAAGCTAGAGCTCAAATAAATATTAATTTCCTAGGATTGTGAGGGCATAGACTCATTTAGGGAGGGACCATATGGGCTGTTTATTTTATTTTATTTATTCATTCTTGCTGGGGTGTGTGGCAGAGAAAAGAGGCGTGGGTTTGAAGTTCAGACAGACCTGGGGTCAGAATCCATAAGCTGGTGGCCTCAGGCAGGTCACCTCATGTCTTGTGCCTCAGTTTCCTCATCTGTAAAAAGGAAATAATGATAGTATAAAACCTCCAGGGGGCTGTGGTGAACATTAAAAAGAGCATGTTTGGGAAATCTTCATCCCTGGCACCTTCTATGGTCTGCAGAAATGCTAGTTAATATTCTGATGTTGGCCAGGAGCGGTGGCTCATGCCTGTAATCCCAGTACTTTGGGAGGCTGAGGCAGGCAGATCACCTGAGGTTGGAAGTTCGAGACCAGCCTGACCAACATAGAGAAACCCCGTCTCTACTAAAAATACAAAATTAGCTGGGCATGGTGGTGCATGCCTGTAATCCCAGCTACTTGGGAGGCTGAGGCAGAATAGTTTGAACGCAGGAGGCGGAGGTTGCAGTGAGTCGAGATCGCGCCATTGCACTCCAGGCTGGGCATTAAGAGCTAAATTCCATCTCTCTCTCTCTCTCTCTCCATATATATACATATATATATATATATATATATATATACACACACACACACACACACTCTGATGTTGTTACTGCATGTAGAGTCTACCCAGTGGGGATCTGGGCAATTCAGACCCAGGGTTGCTGATACTATATCATCTACTCATCCAAGGTATGCTGGGCTTCTACAGTGCAGCAGGCACCCTCTAGGCACCGGGGATGCCACTATGAACAGGACACCCAAGGGTCCTGCTGTCATGGAGCCGAGTGTGCTGGAAATCCCATTAGCATTATTGTAGGGGGTCTGAGAAACAAAAGGAATAAAAAGGCATGAGCATGCTTTCTTCCTATTTTCTGGAGGATGTGCTGGGATCCAGGGCCACCCAACAGAACCAACTCAGAGACGGAGACGGGTCTTCAGACCGTCAGAGGGGCTTGGGGGTGGGAATACCCTAGGGGCGGGTGGGAACTTATCTTTCTTACTATATTGAAAAGAAAAGGCACAGAACCTGAAAGCTGTGTCTTTGCCCTACTTTGTCCCAGCACCACCTGTGTGACTTCAGACCACCGCTTCCCCACTGCTGGGCCCCAGTTTCGGGCATGCAGGGTGATCTCATCCTCCTCCTGGGCTGTTTTGAGAATGAATAGTGGTGTGCCCCCCAGGAAAGCTCTAAGAGGGTGGCAGCCAAGAGGAACTTTGTTCTGGTTCCCAGGATCTACCATCCTTCCCCTGCACCACAGCCCCCTCTATGGTCTCTTCTTCCCTGGCAGGACCAGTCTGGAGGCCCCTTCTCCTCTGGACCTCTCCTGAGCCTGGAGTCATATTTTCATCTGACTGGTGACAGCCCATGGGGTTTAGTGACTGCTTTCTCCGTGTGTTAGCTGACTCCTCACCAGGTGGCCGGGGTAGCAGGAGCAGCTGCCTCCCTCCTCAGCTTCCTGAAATGAAAGGCTGCCAGACCTAGGAATGCAAGGAGAGCCCAAGGGGAAACAGGACACCAGGCAGTGTGGAAGGATCGCGGGGCAGAACTTGGCCAATATTGTCCCATACTGGTTATTACCATGCACTCCCAAGTCCCACTGGCTTGGATTCTAATCGTTGGTCAGCTGTGTGGTCCAGGGCAGGTGGCTTCACCTCTCTGAACCACAAGGATTCCATGAGGTCATGGATAAAACTGTTGACCACAGGGCCAGGCACATGGTTAGTGTTCAATAAATGTGAGCCATGACTCTGATTTCAGAGGAAGTGTAGCAGATGAGTCAAGAGCCAAACTGCCCAGGTTTGAATCCCAGGTCTGTCACTGACAGAGGTGAATCAGGTCATCTCTCTGTGCCTCAGTTTCTTCATCTCTAAAATGGATTTAATAAAACATCCTTCCCACCAGGCATGGTGGCTCATGCCTGTAATCCCAGCACTTTGGGAGGCCGAGGTGGGTGGATCACCTGAGGTCAGGACTTTGAGACCAGCCTGGCCAACAGAGTGAGACCCTGTCTCTACTAAAAATACAAAAAATTAGCTAAGCATGGTGGCAGGTGCCTGTAATCTCAGCTACTGGGGAGGCTGAGGCACGAGAATCACTTAAACCTGGGAGGCAGAGGTTGCACTGAGCCGAGATTGCACCATTGCACTCCAGTCTGGGCAACAAGAGCGAAACTCCATCTCAAAATAAATAAATAAATATTAAATAAATAAAAAATCCTCCCTCACAGGATTGTGGGGAGAAGTAAAAGAGTTCAGACACATGCATTAAAAGTGCTCAGAACAGAAGCCGGCACGGGGCGAGTGCCCCATAAATGCGAATGGTTGTTATTTCTATTTTCTACCTTTGTGTCCTCCCTTTCCTCCCCCTCATCCCTGAATGAGAAGGTGGATTAAGTCATCGAGGTTCAGTTCCCCGCTCCCTCACCAGGCTTCCCCTCCCCCCGGGTCTCCTGGTCCCAGTTGAGCCTTGTTTTAGGCAGAGGAGTCCTCTGGAGGTTTTGGGGTGGCCTGGGAAGGGAGGAGGAGGGGAGTTTCTTCCTGAACACACCCACCGGCAGACTCGCCCATAAATAAACACAGCCCCTTCCGCACCTAAGCACACACTCACCCCAGCACTCACTCAAATCCGTACACAAACTCATTCCACCCTGTCCCACCCACTCAGAAACCTCACCCCAGCCCCTGCCCAGGTCCCAGGCAGGACCAGATTTCTCCGGTGCATCATGCGAATGATCCCCACAACTGGCTTCCAACTCAGCCGGCCCCGCCCAGCTGTAATTACAGAGAGAGCTGAGGCTTCTGTGCCCAGCCATGGCGTCAGCCCGCAGCTTCTAGCCTGATGAGCTCACTCCACATCCAGTGGGGGCTCAGTCACTCGGGACATGTCCCACCGTGGGGTCTCTATCATTCTTTCTCAGCTGGGGAGAAGGGCAGGTGTCTTTGTCTGCTCAGCACAGATCTGGGATTCAGAGCAACTCAGGTTCCCTATCAGGCACTGCCACTCCATCTGTGTACAAGGGCCAAGGCTCTGCGCCTCTATTTTTTCACCTGAAAAATGGGGGTGATGATAATAGTGACGTTTAACTATCTAGTGAGGGTTTAACTCTCGCTCAATAATGTCTGAAATGTACTAACTCCAAAAGCAGATGCACAGACAGCAATGGATGACAGTGATTTTCTTCCTATTATTATTTTTAGCAAACTGCCTCATGCAGACACTGTTTAATAGCAAAACAATTTCTCAACCTATGATTCACTGAATTCCTTAATATCTTCAACTTACCCTCATCTCGTGAAGAAAGCAGGGCTGAGACCCCAAAGCCCACAGAGGGAAAATGACATGCCCCAAATTGTCTACCTGTTGGGGACAGATCGAAGATTAGAACCCAAGCCCAACAGGCCTCCAGGCCAAAGGAGGATTTGTGAATTGATTTTTCCAGCTGCGTGGGAGGAGCAGGAAAGTCTAGATTTGGGGCTTTGAGTTTCAGACCAGACATCCTGCCTGAGTATAACACCTTTTGATAATTATCAGTATTAACAGTCATATTAATAGAAGATACTGTTCATGAACACATCTGTGGTAGTTTTTCCATCTGTAAAATGGGATAATACTGGTACTCTTACCTCACAGGATTGCTGATGAGGATTACATGAGTTCATATTTATAAAGTCCATCGAACAGGGCCTGGCCTACAGCAAACATTATGTAATTGATAACTCAAAATTGAAAATGCAAAGGTGCCCATCAGACTGCTGGGTGCTGGAAGAGAATTAGCTCACGTATTCCTCATGGCAGGTCTGCGAGTTGGCTACTATTATGTCCATTTATAAGGAGAAAAACTGACAACTTGGAGGTGCCCAGGAATAATGTTACTATCGCTAAAGATGCTTTGCTTGACCAAACATTAATCAGATTACTGAATCTTCTCCTAAGCCCATCTCTGCAGTTCTTTATAAAAATTCAGTTTTGGCACGAACTCTGCTAAGTCCGTTTAGCAGCAATCACCCATCTTCGATTTCTGATCACCCTCAATATCTGATTAGTTTCCTCATCCTCCACCATCCCCCAGGTGATGTCTGAGCACCCTGGCCTGTCTTCAGCAAGAATCCTCTTAGGTTAGTTGAGCCAGAATTGCCCTGACCCCCTGGACATTCCTCCAAGTAATTTTCCATTCGCCAACCCTCCCACCTGCTTCTTGGATACAAATTCCCACTTACCCATGACCTACTGGGTGTGGAGTCTGATCTTTCTCCCTCACTGCAAAATCCCATTTCTGGGATCCCTGCATTTATGGAGAAAGTTCCCCTGCCCGGTAAAGTCTTGTTTATCATACTTTAACAAGGTTCATACAAATATATATATACATATATACATTTTAAAACATTTTTATCTTTTAAAAACATTTTATTCTTACTTATCATACTTTAACAAGTGTCACATGAATATATATGTGTGTGTGTGTGTGTGTGTGTGTATGTATATGTATATATACATTTTTTAAAACTTCTTTTTTCTTCACCACTCTCCCCGGAGGGCATTGAGGATCTAGGAGTTTGGCCACCTTGTAAGTGGGGATTCCAAGTCAGGGCCATCCTTCAAATCCACTGAGCTCCTGTCTCTCTCTTTCCCTTCTGCAGGTCCCCAGGGGAAAGGCAGGATACAACACGCTCTGGGGAAGGTATTTCCAGAGGGTGACCTGAGCCCTCAGCCAGGCTCGGGGTTATTAATAGCCAGGCCTTGGTGCCCTGCTTGGGGAGGGCGGTTCCAGCTCCCGGAGCGAGCGGAGGGCGGAGCTGAGCGGAGCGGCCAGGGGAGGAGAGAGCGTCTGGAGAGGCTGGCTGAACTTGGACGCGGCCCCTCCCAGCCAGGCCAGTTGTTCCCTCTGTGGATTCTCCGGGGCTAGTTCATCACCTCCGAATACTCCTGTGACAGGAGACGCTTGCAAAACCCGCCTCCAGCTTCCAGCAGCAAATAAATAGAAGGCTTGCATCCCAGAAGGAGCCAGAAGAAGTTTCTAGGCGCGCGTGCCCTGGGTTTATTAAGCTCCTGGCTCCACTCTAGATCTCAGCGGCTCTGGCTGCCAGCCTGGGCGGTCTGGGAAGGCAGTGGCTTGCTGGTCTGTCGTGAGGCAGTGCAGAGAGGGGCCCTCTGGGATTCTGCTGGACCTGCCTGGGGGTCACCTTTAGGGGCTGGGACCCCAGCCGAGGGGGCACAATTGTCACTGGCAGCGGTTGGTTCTGCTTCTCCCTGCAGAAGAGCAGCCTTTTCGGAAGCTGAAGAATAAACCAGCCCTGCCACACCATCTTGTTGTGTGACCTTGGGCAGGTGGTTCTGTCTCTCTGAGCCTCTGTTTCCCTCTGAGCTCAGCAGCCACCATGGCTGACGGTCAGATGCCCTTCTCCTGCCACTACCCAAGCCGCCTGCGCCGAGACCCCTTCCGGGACTCTCCCCTCTCCTCTCGCCTGCTGGATGACGGCTTTGGTATGGACCCCTTCCCAGATGACTTGACGGCCCCTTGGCCCGACTGGGCTCTGCCTCGTCTCTCCTCAGCCTGGCCAGGCACCCTAAGGTCAGGCATGGTGCCCCGGGGCCCGACTGCCACTGCCAGGTTTGGGGTGCCTGCTGAGGGCAGGACCCCCCCACCCTTCCCTGGGGAGCCCTGGAAAGTGTGTGTGAATGTGCACAGCTTCAAGTCGGAGGAGTTGATGGTGAAGACCAAAGATGGATACGTGGAGGTGTCTGGTGAGTCGGGGGCAGGAGGGAGAGGCGACTGGGGAGGGGGTGTAGGCCTCAGCCCTGGGAATAGCCAGGAGAAAGTTTCCTGAGAGCAGATGCTATGACAGTGTGACCCAGGTGACCTCAGGGCTCAGGAATGCAGCCTGCAAAGTTATCTTTCTGGAAAAGATCTCCTCTCCGGGCTCCCTGGAGAGCACTTAACCTGCCTGACTCAGCTATTAGGGCCTTTGGGTGCTGATCAATCAGGGTACAGGCAGGAAAATGAAACCGTGTTGGATATTTTGACAGAGAGCATTTAATAGAAAGAATAGATTAAGCAGGTATCAAAGAATTAAAAAACGAAGAAGAAATGGGATTTGGTGCACTCCAGCCTCACAACATAGGGTCTAGAAGTGCACGTTAAGGCTGAATGGTGATAGTGTTAATAACCACAACTGGCTTCTCGTGAAACACCTCTCCTTGTCTCAGACAAGGAAACTGAGGCTTACCAGTAATTATAATAACACTAACTGGTAACTTTGAGTGCTAACTACATGTTCGGCACCTTGCTAAGTGCCGTTGCCTGTAACATCTCAGCTAATACAACAACCAGAGGAGGTGGGTACTGTTTATCTTCTCTTTTTGCAGATGAGGAAACCGAGGCACAGAGAGATGGAAGTAACTTGTTCAAGGCCACCAAGGATTCAGACCCAGGCTATCTAAGAATTAGGAGGCCAGAAAGAAGTGATGATTTACTGAGCACCTACTAGGTACCAAGGACTGGGCTGAAATTCTTAGACTTCTCCAAAATCATCCTCAGACCAGCCCAGAGTAGCAGGGGTGGCTAGGCCCTTCTTGCAGTGATGAGGCTGAGGCCTAGGTGGGACTTAGTCACAGTCATGCCATGAGTCAGCAAGAAGACGTGAGTAGGGACTGTAGCTGTCCACAGCTTTAGGCCAGGGCTATTACTGCCACATCCCACCCTGGAAGAAAGAAACATACGAGGGGGAAAAAAGAGAAGGCAGGAAGCTCAGCCCCTGTTAAGCTGGGCAGCAGAAAAAGCTTTCTTTTCGTTCCCTCCCGATTTACAATTAATACTCCATTACAAAGATTGTGTTCCCGGCAGAGGCTTGCCTTCCAGAAAATCAATTAAAGCCACTGCAAACAAAGGCTGGGCAGGAACAAGCCCCGGCAGCGTTCAGGGGGAGTTTCAAGCCAGTCACAGCAGAATTATAAACATCAGAGGCTCGGGCGGGTGTGGTGGGCCGGGAGACACGCTGGGGCCACGTGCTGACGGACAGGGTCAGCCAGATCTCTGAGTTGGCTGGGAAGCCAGGCACGAGATCCGAGAAGTTGGCTCCAACTCTAAACAGCAGGATGTGCAAATTCCTTCACTTCTTTGTGCTTCTGTTTTCTTTTCTCTTCTGGAAATTAGGGTTCAAATAGTTACACCATAAGGTTGTTGGATTAAATGAGGTGATGCTGTAAAACGTGTACATACCTGTGAGCCCAGAAAATCTGAGACAGATCTCAGTTAATTTAGGAAGTTTATTTGCCAAGGTCGAGGACATGCCTGTGACACAGCCTCAGGAAGTCCCGATGACACATGCCCAAGGTGGTCCAGGCACAGCTTAATTTTATACATTTTAGGGAGACGTGAGAAGTCAGTCGATATATGTAAGAAGTACACTGGTTCTGTCTGGAAAGGCGGGACAACTGGAAGCAAAGACAGGAAGATCTGAAGCAGGGAGAGGGCTTCCAGGCCACAGATAGGTGAGAGACAAATGATGGCATTCTTCTGAGTTTCTAATCAGCCTTTCCAAGGGAGGCAATCAGATACGCATCTCTGTCAGCAGCAGAGGGGTGACTGAATAGAACGCGGGGTAGGTTGGCCCTAAACAGTTCCCAGCCTGACTTTTCCCTTTAGCTTAGTGATTTGGGAGCCCCAGATTTATTTTCCTTTCACATTTCTACGACCTGGAACAAAAGGAGTCTGTATTATTATTGTCGTTGTTGTTGTTAGAGTGCCAGGCATCCAGGAAGGCGCCAATAAATAACAAATAATAGATGCTCTTCGAAACCTGGGTTAAGATCCCAGCACTGCTGTTCACTAGTATGGTGGATGTGGATGAGAAAGTCTTTTCATCCCGCTGAGCCTCAGTTTTCCCATCTGCAGAATGGGGATTATAATAATACCTGTCCTGCAAGAATGTAGGAAAGATTAAACACGTGCAGACTACCTATGATAATACGTGCAGAGTGTCTGTAAAATGGAGCGAATAATAGTGCTTGTCTGGCATTCTCTAAACAGAGTGATTATCACCATTCCTTCTGTCCTTAATTAGGGTCTTAGATGTTTCCAGCCCTAATCCAAGGGTCTACCCCACCCTGTGGCCCCTCTAGGAGGCCCTCTATCCAGCCTGGAGGGCTTTCCACCATCCTCTTTGGTAGGTGCTTCATAACAGGTGGGGTCTGGCAGCTCCATGTTGAGATCTCAGCTAAGTATCTTACTAATCCGGACGCTTTGGGTGAGTCATGAAGCCTCAGTTTCTGCGTCTGTAAAATGGGGTTATTGGGAGCTTAAAAAGACAAAGACAAAGCTTTTCAGATGTGTAATTAGTGGGATCAGCTAGACAGAATCCAAATTCCCTGACAGCTCATACAAGGGCTTTCAAAGAAAGTCTGTCTCAAAAAATAAAAATAAATAAAAATAAGTAAAAAACAACTTTCAAGAGAAGTCGGAAGTCAGATCCAGTTTCCCACCCTGTACCACATAATGACAAATCCCTTCCTCCACAAGCACGTGCTAAACGCCTACCTGTGGTGGTGGCTCAGTGGTTCCTCACAAGGACCTCCTAGGAAATGTGAGTAGGTTTGTTAACCCCATTACATAGATGAGGAAACTGAGGCCCAGAGAAAGTAACTCACCTGAGATCACCCACTTCTCCGTGGCAGTGTCTAACATTCACTGTCAGGTCTCTCTGGATGTTTCTGAGTCAGGATGGCTGGACCTACTTCTGACAGTGTAGCCCTGGGCAAATCCAACAGCCTATGGGGCCTCAGTTTTACTGTTGGTCTTATGAAGAGGTAGACAAGATCAGAATTTACCAGTGAACTTCAAGCTGTTACTAGGCATCTGAGAGACAGAAGGAGGAGAGGTCAGAGTCTTATAAGGTACCAGTAGAAACAAAATTCTAAACAGGTCTTCTCACTGCAGGACTTATCAGAGCCTTTAAGTCACTAATATAGTTTATGAATCTCTAAGAGGCAGCCTTGTCTTATCTGACTATGTATGAGTGTCTCATTCAGGGACATGTTTGGAAAATGCTGGACTAAGCAATTTCCAGTAAGCCTCAGATTCCCCTGCCCCCATCCTGCAACTACCAGCCAAGAAATGTTCCCTTCATGGACCATTGGGCCAAATCCTGGCTAAGACAGAGACTGGAAAGCCCCAAGGCCTTATTCCCACCCCTCTCCTTAGTCCCAGGGACTCTGCCTTCCCTGGAAACAGCACCTTCTTTCTTTAGCTGGGCTAATAGTGTTCTACCTACATTTATTTCTCTGAGGCATGTTGAAAAAAGCATGTCTGCAAGGGGTCTCTGACGTGTAGATGCTTTTTTTCTGAGATGAAATCTCCCTCTTGTGACTCAAGCTGGAGTACAGGTACATTGGCACAATCTCAGCTCACTGCAACCTCCACCTCCTGGGTTCAAACGATTCTCTTGCCTCAGCCTCCTGAGTAGCTGGGATTACAGCCATCTGCCACCACACCCAGCTAATTTTTGTATTTTTAGTAGAAACGGGGTTTCACCATGTTGTCCAGGCTGGTCTTGAACTCCTGATCTCAGGTGATCCGCTCACCTTGGCCTCCCAAAGTGCTAGGGATTACAGGCATGAGCCACTGTACCTGGCCACATTTTTAAAAATCATAATAATTACCTTTTTCTGTTTATAAAAATCAAATGTCTTCATGATAGAGTATGTAGTTAGGAAAGTAAAATAAGAAATCAAAAATCACTCATAATCCTTAAGCTGCCCCAAGCTAAGTATGCAAATACTATGCAAATTAAGTTTCAAAGTGCTCCTCCTAACAATACCCTCTTTCAAGCAGGTTACCCCAGTTCCAGGCCCCTCTTACGGAAATCTTAGAGCTTTGCCTCCTCAGAGATCCTCCTTTCCCTAATCCCAGTACCCTGTTTTCAGAGCATTGACAGAGGTATCTAGTTTCTGAGGAGCAGTCCTTTCCCCAAACATCAAAATAAACCACAAGCGTTTACCTTCACATGGTATTTTTATAACTTCCAAAGCCGTTCTGTGACTCGCTTTCATTTGCTTTCTACAGTAACCCAATAAGGCAGGTGTTGTCATTCCCATTTCAGAGAAGAATAAACTGAGGCTCAGAGAAACTTAGAGATGTGCTAGGAAATGTCAGAGTAGAGACTGAAGTCTGAAACCCAGTATTCCAGAACCTATCTGCCTGCTTTTGAGTCTTGGCACTAGTTACTTCCAAGCTGTGTGACCTTGGGTACAGCACTTAACCTCTCTGAACTTCGGGTTTCCTATCTACAAAATGGTAATAATAAAAGTGCCCGCTTATATTATTGTTTTACTATTATTATTTAAGGTTGTTGCAAAAATTAAAGGTGTTGATATAGATAAGGTGCTTAGAATAGTGGCTGACACCAAGGAAGCACTATATTAGTTTGCTGTTATTATTCATATCATCATCATTTATTATTCGCAGAACACCAGCAGGCAGGAGGAGTCTAGGATGCAAAAGGGCTGAGTCAGAGGCACTGGCCCGTCCCCAGGGGAAGCAGGTCTTCCGGCGCCCTGGCTAGGAGGAGGATACCGAAGAACAGACAGTGCCCTGCTGGCCACAGGCCTGTGCCAGAGCCAGGCAGTTGGTGGTCACAGATTTGGCAGCACAGAACAGACTCTTTAAGCAGCTACACATTCACATAATAGCATGTTCTGGTTAGCCAGACACTCCTGCTTAATTTTTTTTTTGAGACAGAGTCTCACTCTGTGGCCCAGGCTGGAGTGCTGTGGCGTGGTCTCAGCTCACTGCAACCTTCACCTCCCTGGCTCAAGCGATTCTCCTGCCTCAGCCTCCTGAGTAGCTGGGATTATAGGCATGTGGCACCACGCCCAGCTAATTTTTTGTATTTTTAGTAGAGATGGAGTTTCACCATGTTGACCAGGCTGGTCTCAAACTCCTGACCTCAGGTGATTCGCCTGCCTCGGCCTCCCACAGTGCTGGAATTACAAGTGTGAGCCACCTCGCCCAGTCAGAATAGACTCATTAAGCAGCCACGCATTCACAGAATAGCATGTTCTGGTTAGCCAGACACTCCACTGTTGGAAACTTCTTCAGTGCCCAGAAGTAGAGGACTGGCTAAGTTAGCCCTTATATATTCCTCAATAGAGCACAGCAGCCAGTAAAAATTATGTTGCCAACGAATATTTGGTAATATGAAAAAGTAATTATAATGTGTTAGCAAGAGAGAAAAATAAGTTTCAAACATAATGCATAGAAACATCCCATTTGATAGAATAATGATATGTATCAATATTATATAACATTTACATATTTCTAAGAAGCATAGAAAGAAAAGTCAGAATATTTGTTTAAATATTCAGCAGTCCCCAATCTTTTTGGCATCAGGGACCAGTTTTGTGAAAGGTAATTTTTCCACGGATTGGGGGATGACATGGCTTCCTCGGGGTGACAGGATTGTGTGTAATTTTGATGTTTTTTTCTTTTTTAAAGTGTTTTCTTTCCTTTTCTGTTGTTGTTTTTAAATTTGGAGACTAGATCTCACTCTGTCGCCCAGGCTGGACTGCAGTGGTGGATTCATAGGTTACTGTAACCTCAAACTCCTGGGCTCAAGCAATCTTCCCACCTCAGTCTCCCAAATAGGTGAGACTACAGGCAGGCACCATCACACCTGGCTAATTATTATTAATAATTTTTAGAAACGGTGTCTCGTTATGTTGTCCAGGCTGGTCTCAAACTCCTGGAGTGATCCTCCTGTCTCAGACGCTCAAAATGCCTGCATTACAGGAGTGAGCCATTATGCCTGGCCTATTTTCTGCATTTTCTAACATACACATGCATTATCTTATAACCACAAAAAGAGCTATTAAAAAAGAAATAATTAAAAGTAATTAGTAATATAATTAGCTATAAGTTGTCAGTTTAAAAAAATCCAGACTGCCATATTCAACAAAGTTATTTACATTCTAGATTTCAAAGCCCCTCAGAACACAGGAGGGTTCTTACCCCTCGAAGGTGGCCCCGCAAATGAGAAGTGAAAAGTAACAGCTGAATAGCCCCATTGTTGTGCTAATCCCCTTTGTTTAACAAGAAATTGGAGACACACTCTCTATTAAAGAAAGAAAGAAACGAGGAGAGGCTGAGAGAATTAGAATGTGCTATATACATTTCAAGATCAAAACCAGTTTAGGCCCAAGCCCTCTTGTAATTTCATCTTTTTCCTCCCTAAGCAGGTTGGGAAGCCCTCGCTTATCACACGGTAGGAGGCAGGGCTGGTGGAATTTCACATCCGCAGTGCCCTTAGGAAAAACTGGGTGTTTTTGGTAGATTGAAGCATTCTTTTTCTGGGCAGTGCTTTCACTACTGGGTACAGATAATTCGGCTTAAAGAGCTAAGCGGGAACTGGAACAGACAGAAATTCAAGGGCAGAGGGGCATTAGGGTCCTAGAACTTGACCTAGACTCGGAGCAAGCTGATTCAAAGCCCACAGCCACCACGGACCTGCTGGGCGACCCAGGACCCATCACCAGGCCTCAGTTTCCACGTAGGAAACAGAGGGAGAATGGCATCTGGGCTCGGAGTTAGGAAAGCACGCTGTTAGCTGTAAAGCAAGCTACATGGCAGTCACCCTCAGCACATGACCCCACTTCGAGCCTGCCACCCAGTCTGGGATGTCAGCTCCAGGGTTCTATTGGCAGGTTAGGGAAGAGGGGTCAGGTGGGAGACTCGGAAGATTTGGCACAACACACGGCCCAATTTCTGCAATTTCCTAAGACTAACCCTTAATTACCTACAAACCACGGCCTACCCCTCCTTTACATCAATTTTCTTATTTCACTTTCACAGCCAGCCTTGGAGGTGGACCTCGGTGGGTCCGTGTGGCAGACAAGGTCCTTGAGGCTTAGACAAATGGAGTCTCTAGGGTAGGCCTAAGCCACACAGCAAGGCAGGTCCAGGGCCAGGATTTGAATCCAAGCCTGAGTCCTGAAGGATGCCCAAGGAACATAGACGCTGACCCGCCCCGCTTCTCTTCCTTCCAGGCAAACACGAAGAGAAACAGCAAGAAGGTGGCATCGTTTCTAAGAACTTCACAAAGAAAATCCAGTAAGTAACCCCAGGTGTGGAGCTCAGGGTGGGAGTGGAGGAGGGGGCACACCTGGGACCCACAATCTGGGGTCTCTTCCTCTTGGGCATCTCTCTTTTAAGACATCCCCTTGGGCCAGGCGAGGTGGCTCATACCTGTAATCCCAACACTTTGCGAGTCTGAGGTCAGAAGTTCAAGACCAGCCTTGACCAACATGGAGAAATCCCATCTCTACTAAAAGTACAAAATTAGCTGGGCTTGGTGGCGCATGCCTGTAATCCCAGCTACTCGGGAGGCTGAGGCAGGGGAATTGCTTGAACCTGGGAGGCGGAGGTTGAGGTGAGCTGAGATTTCACCATTGCACTCCAGCCTGGGCAACACAAGAGAAACAAGGTCTCAAAAAAAAGACACCCCATTGGGGCAGGGAATTGAACCCTCACACCTAACAAGAAGAAAGTGTCCCAGCAGACCTGCAGTAGGGTCCCAGAAGGGGGAGCATGTAGATTGCATCCTCTCATCTGCCCAGTGCCCTGTGAAGTGGGTATTAAAAACCCCATTTTATTTATTATCGATTGATTGATTGATTGATTTTGAGACTGAGTCTCACCCTGTCACCCAGGCTGGAGTGCAGTGGTGCAATTCTGGCTTAAGGAACCTGCACCTCCTGGGTTCAAGCAACCCTCATGCCTCAGCCTCCCAAGTAGTTGGGATTACAAGCATGTGCCAACATGTCTGGCTAATTTTTTGTATTTTTTTTAGTAGAGATGGGATTTCGCCATGTTGCCCAGGCTGGCCTCAAACCCCTGTGCTCAAGCGATTCACCCACCTTGGCCTCCCAAAGTGCTGGGATTAGAGGCATGAGCCACTGTGCCCAACCAGCAACCCCCTTTTATAGAATAAGCATCTGGGGGTAGGCCAGACAATGACTTGTCCACAATCACACCCTCCCTACCCACGGGGCATAGCTGAGGGAGGATCTCTGTCATCATCCAGAAAGACCATCCCCTGGTTCCTCAAGTGCCCCAGCAGAATATCCTGCAGGCTGCTTGCTCTGCCTCTGCCCTGCCAGGAGAATAAGCACCTTCTCTAGAGCATCCACAAAAACGAAGTTAGAAAGTGTCCTGATGCCAATGTGTACTACCCAGAGGGGTTTGGAGGCCGAGAGACAGGGACAGAGGAGGGGCCATTTTGCTGAGGGGAGGGAGTAGAGAGGATTCATGTTTAAGGGGGAAAGGGAGCCTGGGGGAACCATGAGAGCAGCCAAAGACAACCAGGCTGAAGCCATGAACCAAAGCCACCATGAACCCCTAACTGGTAATACCTATAGGAGAAGAGTTGCACAATGTGGTCATGATGGCTGCACTCCTTAAACAACCGCTAGGTGCTTCATATATACCTTCTCTCTCATCAGCAATCAGCATCACCCACTGTGTGCATTTCTGGTCCTAAACTTTTTTTGTTGTTGTTTGAGATGGAGTTGTGCTCTGTTGCCCAGGCTGCAGTGCAGTGGTGCAATCTCAACTCATTGCAACCTTCGCCTCCTGGGTTCAAGCGATTCTCCTGTCTCAGCCTCCCAAGCAGCTGGGATTACAGGCGCCTGCCACCAAGCCCAGCTAATTTTTGTATTTTTAGTAGAGACAAGGTTTCACCGTGTTTGGCCAGGCTGGTCTTGATCTCCTGACTTCAAGTGTTCTGCTCGCCTCCACCTCCCAAAGTGCTGGGATTACAGGTGTGAGCCACCACACCCGACCCCTAATTGTTGCATTTAGCCTTTGCAGCAAAAGTGTGCATTGGGGAGAAGAGACATGACCCTCCTTGCAATACAGGGAAACTAAGTCTCCCACAGGTGAAAGGACATACCCAAGGTCTTTACAACTAGAATTTAGAAGGGCCCAAAATAGATCCCTGACCTCTGAGTTCCACGCTCAGTCCTTGAGCAAGGAATGCTGTTTCCTCATCTGTAAAAGGGATGCTGATTCCAGCCTTTCAGAGTTCCTGGCTGAAAATGGCGTGAGGTCATGGCATAGCAAACTGCCACTTATGAGGTCACTGCTCATACGTGGCAGTTTGTTGTTATTATTGTTGTTGTTGACTCTTAACTTTTCCACCAGCCTTTACAAAGACATTCTGTGTCTGGAGAGATCACAGTAGCTGAATTCTGAATTCTGAGGCTTCTTCCAGCTTTGGGTTTCTACATTCCTGTCTCTCCCCCAACGTGTTCATCCCAGGCCCTCCCAGAGCCTCTGCAGTTCTTGGAAGCCTGTGGACACTTCCTGATAAGGCAAACGCCAAACTGTTTGCTCTTTGTGTTCACTGGCTTGCCTGCCATCTCCCTGCCCCACTCCTCTCCCTGGTACAGCAAGTGGATTCAACATTGCTGAGGGGAGAGGAAGGAAGAGAGAGAGCGGGGGAGCTGATGTCAAGGCTCAAATGACGTCTCAGGGTGGAGCCACAAGCAGGGCATAGCTGTAAAAGGGACTGAGTGAGAAAGAGGTGAATTAATCATCTTAAAAGGGTGATGATTTTTTTGGTGTGTGTGTGGATTTCACAAGCTCCAAGGCGTTAAACGAAATAGCTTGCTGGAAGTAACCTGATGAGAAATGCCTAAAATTGCTCCAGGCTGGTGCTCAACTGCTGAGCTGGGGTAGTTGTTAAAATATTCAGTGGTCCCCAACCTTTTTGGCACAAGGGACCAGTTTCATGGAAGGCAATTTTTCCATGGACTGAGGGATGAAATGGTTCCACCGCAGATCATCGGTCATTAGATTCTCATAAGAAGCGCACAACCTAGATCCCTCGCATGCACAGCTCACAACAGGGTTCAAGCTCCTATGAGAATCGAATGTCACCACTGATCTGACAGGAGGTGGAGCTGAGACGGTAATGCTGGCTGAACTGCGGCTCACCTCCTGATATGTGGCCTGGTTCCTAACAGACCACAGATGGGTACTGGTCCATGATCTGGGGGTTGAGGACCCCTGAATATTGGCTAGCCCTTGCCCTGAGCCCCCCAAGTACCCTCCCTAGTCAACTGCAGTCACCCTGATCCTGTCCCCAGGACCCTCTAAACCTCTCCACCTTCCAACAACTAAAGAGTCCCAGGGCCTGCCTCTATCACTGTGACATATACTCATCCCTTCTGAATGGCCAGTGCCTAGCTGTGCCAGTTGTTAAATATTTTGAATCTCAGCTCTGGGTACAAGGAATCCTGGCTCCATGAGAAAGTGAGTGGGGAACTTGCTTAACTGCTCTGAGCTTCCATTCCCACATTCCCACGTGGATGGGTTGTGATGGGAGTGAGACGATGTGTATAAGGCATTAAACATGGAATACAGACTCAGGGCTGGGTCCGTGGGAACTACTATTATGAAAAGACTTCACAAGGCTAGACTTACACTTCAGCAGCTGGGACCCCTGGGAACTCCTGGCTCTGCCCAGACTCCAGACACCAAGGAGTTGAACTGGAGGCTGGGACACCTCTGGACCAATCTCAGGAGGTCTTGTTGCCTCCTCTCCCAGGGAAAACTCCGGTCATTAGAGGACAGGGAGATTCCTTCAGCCAGGCTGAGATCCTTGGAGATTTCCACCCAGGCAGGATGCTGCAGCTGCTTGCCTTAACCACAGCAGGAAATTCATCCCAACACATCCATCTCCGTGTGGACTGGATGAGAAGAAAAGGGAGAGGTCTGGGGCTTCCTGTCAGGCTGGGGGCAGGGTAAGGACTGCAGCTAGGCTGTTTTCCACACCCAACTTGGATAAGAGAACAGGAAGCAAGGATGCAGGAAATCACCAAGGAAAGATGCCTAGAACCAAGGCAAGCTTTACTTTCCTCATTCCCTCGTTCCACATCTTCCCAGGTATCTGTTCTGCCACATATGACACTATGATGTGCTGGGAACCATGTTAAGAGGTTTACAGGTTTAATTTTCTTTAATCTTTAGAAAAATCCTATTGAGTAGGTCTTTTTTTTTTTTTTTTGAGACAGAGTCTGGCTCTGTCACCTAGGCTGGAGTGCAGTGATGTGATCTCAGCTCACTGCAACCTCCATCTCCCAGGTTCAAGCAATTCTCCTGCCTCAGCTTCCTGAGTAGCTGGGACTACAGGCATGTGCCACCACACCAGGCTAATTTTTTTTTTTTTGTATTTTTAGTAGAGATGGGGTTTCACCATGTTGGCCAGATTGGTCTCGAAAACTCCTGACCTCAGGTGATTCACCCACCTCGACCTTCCAAAGTGCTGGGATTACAGATGTGAGCCACCATGCCTGGCCATGAGTAGGTATTATTAAGCCCATCTTGTGGATAAAGAGACTGAAGCTCAGAGGACTCAACTAAGGTCACACAGCAAGTAACAAAAGAGATTTGAAGTACAGTATTATTAAGCCTTAAGAAGGAGGCTGAGTGTGGTGGCTCATGCCCACAATCCCAGAACTTTGGGAGGCCAAGGCAGGCAGATCACTTGAGGTCAGGAGTTTGAGACCAGCCTGGCCACCACGGTGAAGCCTCATCTCTACTAAAAATACAAAAATTAGCTGGGTGTGGTGGTGCACGCCTGTAATCCCAGCTACTCGAGAGGCGGAGGCAGGAGAATCGCTTGAACTCAGGAGGTGGAGGTTGCAATGAGGCAAGATCACACCACTGCTCTCCAGCCTGGGTGACAGAGGAGAAAAAGGAAGGAAATCCTGCCATTGGCACAGCATGGATGTAGCTAGAGGACATTCTGCTGAGTGAAATAAGAAAGACACAAAAAGAGAAATACTGCCTGATCTCACGATATGTGGAATCCAAAACAGTCAAACTCATAGAAACAGAGAGTAGGGCGGTGGTTGTCAGAGGTGGGTACGGGATGGGAAATGGGGAGATGTTGGTTAAAGGATACACAGTTTCTGTTTTGCAAGATAAGTAAGTTCTGGAGAGCTAATGCACGGCATGGCAGTGATAGTTTACAATACTATGTCATATATTCAAAATTCGCTAGGAGGGTAGCAAATTTAATCTTCTTGACTTAGATGTAATCTTCCCAACACACATACATACACAAAATCTATGTTCATTAGCTTGACTGTGGCGATCACTGTATTCACGACATATACATACATCAGAACATCAACTTGTATACCATATATATGCATATATATACAATTTTATATCCCAATGATATCTCAATAAAGCTGTTTAAAAAAAAAAAAAAAGAGCAGATTGGGACCTGAACACAGGTCTCTCAACTTTCAAAGTCCGTGATCTTCCTATTTGGTTAGGAGAAACCAAATTACAGTCATTTGCAACACTGTCATTCACATACTGTCTTCACTGTGTTTTGCTTTATGTGCTTACATTGCTGTATCATGATTTACCAAAGGTTTTTTTTCTTTTAAATCAACTCATTTTTGATAAAGTTAAATTCTCATCACTAAAATGTTCACTGAGGAAGGCAATCATGAAATATATCCAATGAAAGCAAAATGTGGTTAAATTCCAACCAGATAATATTGCCTGCCTAAGGGCCTCAGCTCTTTCATTATTAAAAGGGGAAGGTAGCAGGTGATAGAGGCTGAAGGCGTTAAAGGCACATTAGTACTTGGCTAAGACATTCCTTCAGACGTAAGTAGAAGCACTGAAAGAGAATTGAAGAGGAATTGCTTTTCCACCAAGTGGGTTTAACATACGAGTCACCTGGCGAGAGACCTTGGACATGTCTGTTTCTCTGAGCCTTAGTTTCCCCATGTGTAATATGACAGCATTGTCATGGACAATCAGGGAGATCTGTTGGGGCCCTGATACTCTGTGGTTCAATGACACTGCAATTTGTATGAAACTGCATCTGGCTATCAAGATGGCAACATGTAAGGCCAAAGATTGCACCGTAATTACCACACCACTCTAAGAGGTAGAAACTATCATTGCCCCCCTTTTTCTGCAAAGAAATAGGTTCAGAGAGGCAAGATCACCAGTCCCATGTTGTGTAGTCAGGAAGAGTCGGAATTTGAATGCAGGTTGGCCTGCCTGCAAAATACATGCTCTGGGCCATCACTACCCTGTCACACGGTACCTGGTGTGCATTGGGCTGGCGTGCACATAGTTAAACAGCCCATTCCCAGCATTGGGAGGGAGATCTAAACTTTCGACCTTGTCTCTGCTTCAAAATCTTGACTTGGCAGCTTCCTAGTTCCCTCTTTCTCTTCCAAATGTGCTTCCCAGAAGCACCCTTGTTCATCTCCATGGTTCCAATTTGGCAAGGAATGTCCTGAGTAGATACAGCTCATGTGGCTACAGGTTGCTGTACATAGAAAAAAAAGGAAAGGAAGGGAGGGAGGGAGGGAGAGAAGGAGAGAGAGAAAGAAGGAAAGAAAGAGAAAGAAAGAAAAGAAAGAAAGAAAGAGAGAGAGGGAGGGAGGGAAGGAAGGAGAAAGGAAGAGTGGAAGAAAAGAAAGAAAGAGAAAGAAAAGAAAAGAAAGACAAAAAGAAAGAATGAAAGAAGGAAGGAAGGAAGGAAGGAAGGAAGGAAGGAAGGAAGGAAGGAAGGGAGGAAAACTCCCCAGCCCCTCCAGAAAGGACTCCTGCCCATGATCAGGAATGGGCTTACCTCATGCCTTGGTTCTTTCATCAAGACCCTTGTATTTACAATACGCAGAACCAGCATGGACCAGTGGAAAGCTCTGATTGAACTTCCGAGCCTTCCTGCCATAGTCCTTTTTTCAAATGGCTGTTACTGGGAGAGGCAGGAGAGCATTAAGTTCAGATACTCTTGAGTTTGGAGATCAGGATTCCAATTCCATTTCCTATCTGCCATTTGCCAGCTGAGTGACCTTGGGCAAATTAGTTCACCTCTTTGAGCCTCAATTTCTTCATCTGTAAAATGGGGATAGCAATGGAATTTTCCTGGTGGGATTATTGTTAACATGAAAACGATATGATTCAGCCAAAGTAGCTGGCACATGGAAAGTATTCAGCAGGTCATGGATTTCATGATTTTAAAAATAATGGCACCCCAGTGAGACCACTAATATGTCCTCACAGTTTTAACAGTTTGTTGAAGAAACCAAATTCTTGATAGCCTCATTCACTCAAAGCAATCCAAGAATTGTAAAAATACCTTATTAGAACTTGGACCAGATTTGGATTTGGAAATCCCATCTTTGATGCTTTCTCACTTGTGGAGCTTGTCATTTGATTTCCCCCCAGACTGTTTAGTGATCTGTAGCATGGGCATATTAATTATTACCTCTTAATCACCCTCTTATAATACTCCAACCAGGTGTTGTCTATAATTTAGTTTTGAGAACAAGATAATTACGATCTGCTAAGAGATTGTATTAGTCCATTCTCACACTGCTGATAAAGACATACCTGAGACTGGGTAATTTATAAAGAAAAAGAAGTTTAATGGACTCACAGTGTCATGTGGCTGAGAGGCCTCACAATCATGGCAGAAGGTGAAAGGCATGTCTTACATGGCAGCAGACAAGAGAGAAAATGAGAATCAAGTGAAACGGATTTCCCCTTATAAAACCATCAGATATCGTGAGACTTATTCACTACCATGAGAACAGTATGGGGGAAATGCCCCCACCCCATGATTCAATTCATTGGGTCCCTCCCACAACACAGAAGAATGATGGGAGCTACAATTTAAGATGATATCTGGGTGGGGACACAGTTGAACCATATCAGAGATACTTAGGGCATGACCAAAATCAAGGCTTGTTTTTAATACCATAGAGTATGTTGCCATCTAAAATCTACATGCAGCCAGCCTGGCCACTTTTGTCTACCAAGGTGCCTACTGCCTGCATCATCACTGATGCATTTTGTAGTGAACACTTTCTAGCAAGCACATGTCAAATGAAAATGTGTTGCCTGCTATGCATAACACCTTACTTGCACTCTATAAAGGGGTCGTAGTGGTGCCATTTCTGCTAGTAATTGTGGTCAGTAGTTGGTATTAAGGTGAAGACTTCCACCTGGGACCAAACGTGTGGGCCATAGCTCTCTTTTAAGTTAAGATCTACTGTTTAAACAGCATTTACCATTTGCAAAGCATACTCAGTGACTCTGAAGTTCAAATACTCTACAAGTTCAATATTATTATCCTAATTTTGCAGACAAGGAAACAAGCTCAGAGCAATTGAGTGATCTTCCCAAGACCACACAGCTAGAAAGGGGTAGAGCCAGGATTCAAACCCAGCATTTTATGTCCCCAAAGCCTAAGCTTTTATCAAAAATATGTCCCTTCAAGTGAATAAAATAATGTTTAAGCTATATTAACAGTAATAAATGAATAAATCATGTTTCTCCTAGGCTTCCTGCAGAGGTGGATCCTGTGACAGTATTTGCCTCACTTTCCCCAGAGGGTCTGCTGATCATCGAAGCTCCCCAGGTCCCTCCTTACTCAACATTTGGAGAGAGCAGTTTCAACAACGAGCTTCCCCAGGACAGCCAGGAAGTCACCTGTACCTGAGATGCCAGTACTGGCCTATCCTTGTTTTGTCCCCAACCCTAGAGCTTCTCTGATTCCAGGGTACATTACTTTAGCTGAACTCAGATTTAGTGCAACTAAAATGTTGGGGGGTGGGGGGATGGGGACTGACCACAGATTCCCTGGATAGCATAGTGGTAGATTTCTCCACGAGATAGCGCAATTGGCAAATCATGCTTGGTTGCGTTAGGCCAAAATACTAGCTTTTCTTTCTTTACCTTTTCTATCTTAATGGAAATGTTGCACATTCTACAGTTGCAAAACAAATAAAAGGGGACTTAACATTTCATGTTGTATCTTACCTTGCAGTGAATGCAAGGGTTACTTTTCTCTGGGGACCTCCCCATCACCCAGGTTCCTACTCTGGGCTCCCAATTCCCATGGCTCCCAAACCATGCCACATGCATAACCCAATAGCTCACCCCACTGTGCTTCCACAGGCCTGGCCTGCAAAGGGTGATATACAGGTCTTACATCCCCATATGGGATGTATCCATCAACCACATGAAAACAAACAGTGCCTTCTGTCCTCTGCCCAGATGTTTCCAGCACCTTCCCAAGGTTTCCAAGTTAGCACTCCCTAGGGACTCTGGGAGCCTCTCAGTTTATGATCTGGCCAAAGTCCCCCCTTTCTTCTGTCCCCTGTGTTTAAGTCGGGATTTTTACAGAGGGAGCTGTCTCCAGACAGCTCCATCAGGAACCAAGCAAAGGCCAGATAGCCTGGCAGACAGGCTAGTGGTATTGTGTATATGGGCGGGACGGGTGTGTTATTGTTATTTGAGTTGTGCTGTTGTTTAGGGGGAAATAATAGTAAATAATCAATAATAATAACAATAATAATAAAGGAGTTGATGTTCTTAGCCTTTTGTGGTTCTTATTTTTAATATATACTTTTTGTGTGCTTCTTTTAATGAGGAACTAAATGTAATATCACCTACATATATATCAGTTAGCAATGCTGTGGCTTAAAGTAATACTGCCTGGTAAATAGTGGCTTAAATGATATAAATAGCTGTTTTCTAACTTCACAAAAAGTTTAGAGGTAAGTAGATTCAGAGTTGTTTTTTTCAGCTCTGAAAAAAAACACCAAGAACCCAGAATATTTCCATTTTTTTCCTCTGCCATCTCCAATAAGTTTATGTAGTCACAGTCTATCTTCATGGTTGCAAGAAGGCTGCAGCAGCTCCAAGCATCTCATCCTCATATGACAATGTATGGGAATAGAAGGAAGTAATATAAAGGTATTATCACCTACCTGCTTCTTTTATCAATGAGCAGGATGTTTTCCAGAAGCTCCCAGCAGACTTCATTTTCTATCTTATTGGCCCAAAGTGGGTCACAAGCCCACCTTGAGACCAATTTCTGGCAAAAGGGAAAAGGATGGCCATGACGGGGATGCTGCCAGGAACACAGATCCCTGACTGTAGGGTGGTAGGAAGAAGGGCTGCTGTGGTAAGTGCCAGGAGACCCAACTCAAACTAATTTAAGCCGAAAGGGGTTTTGGTGTGCATAGCTGAGAAGTCCAGAATAAGAGCTACTTGCTGGTACAGCTGGATTCGGGGCACTTATGATATCAACAGAACTGTTTCCCTCCATCTAACGTGGTTCTGCAGTGGTGGCTTCATTCCCACTCTCTCTGTTGCCCCTGCTTCCCATGCCCCCAGCCCTCCATGCCCCCATGTTCTCTCATTGGGGCCACAAGGTCACTACAGCTGCAGTCACTACAGCTCCACATCCACATTCCAGTCCTGAGGGAGAAAGGCCAGTCTTTTCCCATAGCATCTGCCATTCTGGAGAGTCATTTTTTGTTTTTAAACAGTCTAGCATTTTGTCAACCCAGGCTGGAGTGCAATGGCACTATCTCTGCTTACTAAAAGCTCTGCCTCCCAGGTTTAAGCTATTGATTCTCTTGCCTCAGCCTCCCGAGTAGCTGGGACTACAGGTGCCCACTACCACGCCCAGCTAATTTTTGTATTTTTAGTACAGACGGGGTTATACATGTTGGCCAGGCTGGTCTGGAACTACTGACCTCAAAGTGATCCGACCACCTTGGCCTTCCAAAGTGCTGAGATTACAGGCGTGAGCCAAGCACCCTGTGCCTTATTACAAAGAGTCATTCTTATTGGACCCTCCTGATCACATGATCATCCCTGAGCTAAGCGGAAAGTCAAGAAATCAGTACTTTGATTGGCTGGGTCAGGGTCACAAGCTCCATCCCTGAAGCCAATCCCATTTAATCCCCACAACACCCTAGGAAGTAGATGTTGTTATTTTTGCAATGAAGAAACTTGAGGCCCAGAAAGGAGTAGCTTGGGTAAGTCACATGTTATAAAACTCGAACCTATATGTTTTCTTTTCTTTTATTTTTTCTTTTCTTTCTTTTCTTTTCTTCCTTTTTCTTTTCCTTTCTTTTTGAGACAGAGCCTCATTCTGTTGCCAGGCACCAGGCTGGAGTGCAGTGGCACAATCTTGGCTCACTGCAACCTCCACCTCCCAGGTTCAAGCAATTCTCCTGCCTCAGCCTCCCGAGTAGCTGGGACTACAGGCGCATGCCACCATGCCCAGCTAATTTTTGTATTTTTAGTAGAGACGGAGTTTCACCATGTTGGCCAGGATGGTCTCGATATCTTGACTTCGTGATCTACCCACCTCGGCCTCCCAAAGTGCTGGGATTACAGGCTTGAGCCACCTCGCCCGGTCATATGTTTTCTTTTGGAAGAGTTAATAAGGAGCTGCTGCACTGCTTCTCAAGGGCACCTCCAAACCCCCAAAAGACAGCAGAATCATTGACTGAACACACATTCTGCTGGGGCCTGTGCTAGGAGCCAAGGGCATAGCAAACCATGAGTCACAATCCCAGCCTGCAAAGAGCTCACAGTTCAGTAACAGAGACAGGCAAATAAAAGAATGGCCCTCACTGAATCTTCGATTTGTGCCAGACACCATGCTGGGTGCTTTATGTATATTTAATATATTTAATTGCACTACAATCATACGAGGTAGGTCCAATTTTCTTTTCTTTCTTTGCCTTTTTTTGACAGAGCCTCACTCTGTCACCCAGGCTGGAAGGCAGTGGCGTGATCTTAGCTCACTGCAACCTCTGCCTACCAGGTTCAAGTGATTCTCGTGCCTCAGCCTCCCCAGTAGCTGGGATTACAGGTGCCCACCACCATACCTGGCTAATTTTTTTTATTTTTAGTAGAGACAGGGTTTCACGATGTTGGTCAGGCTGGTCTTTAACTCCTGACCTCAAGTGATCCTCCCTTCTCAGCCTCCCAAAGTGCTGGGATTACAGGTGTGAGCCAATGCACCCAGACGAGATAGGTCCAGTGTTTATCTCCATTTTTCAGAGAAGCAAAAGTGCCCTGCCCAAATTATAAACCTGGGAAGCAACTGGCCCAGGCAGCCTGACTTCAGGACCTTCACTCTTCACTGTTACTCTGTTCTGACTTTCTCCTAGCAAAGCAAAATATGTGTGCCTTAAGTGAGTCCATCCAAATTATGGGAAGAGAAGAGAGATATTTCAAATTGGGGCTTTGTGAAGCACAGGGGGATCAGGGTTGGCTTCTTAGAGGAGGGGTCACTCGCGGCAGGCTAGAGGATCAGGCACGGTTATGGGACTTGAGCAAGCAGGGTTTGGGGTAGGGAGGTGCCTCACAGGCAGAAGAAAACACATGAGCCAAGGCAAAAGGCATGTTCCTTTCAAAATCCTTTGATGGTTCCCATTGTTTACAGGATTAAGTGCAAACTTCTTTGCAAGACTTGTTAGGCTGCTGGATCAGTCCCTGGGTGACCTTTTCCCATTACAGCCCAAATCCCCACTCTCTCCCTCCTGCTTCACCTAACTTCCCTCTGTTGTTCCAACCAGACAGGCTCTTACTTGCTACCAGGACTTTGAATACACTACTCTCTCTCTTCTAAGGAATACCGTCCCACCCCCTTGGTTGGCTAATTCTGTAGGGTCTCCGCTGGGCCTCCTTCCAGGCTGGCCAAAGCCTCCTCTCACTCACCCTCATCCCAACACAGCACATCACATTGTGACAGCCTAGGTATTTATGTAGCAGGATAAATAATAATGACAGGAACAAAAATCATAACTGATCCTAGCTACTTTGTTTTCAAGGAAGGGAAGAGGAATCATTTCAAGCCAAGGGAAGAATCCTTACCCATCTGTATTTGTTCAGCAAATATTTACTGGACATCTACCATGTGCAAGGCACTGGGCTGGGAGTTAGATACCATTTCTTCCCACTTCAAGAGCTTGGTGAGAGGAGGAAAGCAAGATTGTTATTTCCAAGCTCTCTAGTTCTAGGCCACTGAATGGTGAGACCCCAAGCAGGTAGAGCAGAAGCTCATCCATAAGAGGGTTCTCGACCCAAGGGCATGGAGACCCACACAGATCTGCTCAAGCAAGTGAGCAGGGTCTCTAAAACAAGGGGGCCTGGCAATGTGTGGATGGTTTGACCGTAGTGATGTAACCGCCCAATGGGTTCACCTTGCCCGCTGCCTAGACAGAGCCGATTTATCAAGTCAGGGGAATCGCGATAGTGAAAGAGTAATTCACGCAAAGCCCGCTGTGCGGAAGACTAGAGTTTTATTACTACTCAAATCAGTCTATCTGAGCATTCCAGGATCACAGTTTTTAAAGAGTTTGGTGGGTAGAAGCTTGGGAATTGGGGAATACTAATAGTTCAGGTTGGAGATGGAATCATAGGGCATCGAAGTGAGGTTTTCTTAACGTCTTCTGTTCCTGGGTGGGATGGCAGAACTGGTTGGGCTAGTTGGCCGTCTGGTTGGTGTCAGCTGATCCATTGAGTGCAGGGCCTGCAAAATATCTCCAGCACCGATCTAGATTTCACAACAGTGATGTTACCCCCAGGAGCAATCTGGGGAGGTTCAGACTCTTGGAGCCAGAGGCCACATGACCCTAAACTGTAATTTCTAATCTTATAGCTAATTTGTTAGTCCTGAAAAGGCGGACTAGTCCCCAGGAAGGAAGGGGGTCTTTTCGGGAAAGGGCATTTGTCAATTCTGTTTCAGAGTCAAACCGTGAACCGAATTCCTTCCCAAAGTTAGTTCAGCCTACTCCCAGGAATGAACAAGGACAGCTTAAGGGTTAGAAGCAAGATAGAGTTGGTTAGGTCTGATTTCTTTCACTGTCACCATGTCCTCAGTTGTAATTTTCCAAAGGCGGTTTCAGTGAGAGGGGATCCGTGAGGAAGGCCAGGTGGTGGGGGAGCCAGAACCTAAAATACGGTGCACAATATTTAATTTTAAATTCTTTGCACTGTGATATAAAACTCATATGCCAGTACAACCTGTAGGGAAGTCTCACACACCTGCGGGTGCTTTATATGAGTGGTCTTGGTGGACGAGGATGAATCAAGGTCACAGATAGTCCAGAGCAAGGTAAATGGAGAGAATTCTTCATGGGCAGGAACTTGAAGAAGAAACCACAAGAATGGTCTCCTGAGAGGTTCTTCGAGAGGGTACTTGATAGGGGCATACGTCATTTTTACTTAAATATCTCAAAAGAGCATGATTTTCCCCAGATATCCAGAATGTTCCCCTGGTAGACTACAGACAGTGAACATACTTTGGTGCTTCTTTGCAGTATCTCTAACTCATAACACAGTGCCTGGTGCCGAGGAAGCATTTCATACTCTCCAGATGCACAGATGAATGGATTGATTGAACAAATACAATCCAAACTGATTCTACTGCCTTCAAAGTCCCACATGATCTGGCCTCTGTCAGATCTTCAACTTCATCTCTTGGCCACCTTTCTGTTCCTCAGACACGTGGTCCTTCTCACCCCAGGGCCTTTGCACTTTGCATTCCTTTGGTTGTGAACACTCTGCCCCAGCTCTTTGGCTGCCTTCTTCCTATCCTAATTCCCTCAGATCTCCCCTGCAATCCTACGCCTGCTTGTTCAAGTCTTACAATATCGTGAGAGGCCTCACCATCACCCCCTCTAATCACTGACTATTAAATAGATCACACTGCTTTATTTCCATCAAAGCACTTCTGAGAACTGTGCTTGCTTGGTTGGAAACACACGTGCCTATTAAAATGTAAGCTACCCTCAACACACATCACTTACACAGATACACCCTGGAATGGAAACTCCAAAAGAGTAGGCATCTTATTTGTCTGTCTTGTCCACTACTGTCTTTTATGCTAAATGGGAATATTTGGCACATCAGAAACAATAAATATTTATTAAGTGGATGGATGAATGAATGAATGATGACTGTGGGTCACCATGGGAAATTAGGCTAAAGGGATGATTTCAAACCCCAGAAATCTGGCTCATTTCAGTTCTGAGAGGTTCAAGCTCAAAGACACAAGACTTGGCATCAAAATAGATGACTTGACCCTTTCCCGGAGATCTCCAATCAAATGACAGAGAAATATTGTTCCTGAGCTCTCACTTTGATGATACGGGGAGAGGGGATGCCCAGAAACTTCTTCCAGCCCCCTGTCTTGACCCAGCTCTGAGAGAGTTTTATCCGCAGCACACCTCTACCCCCTCCCAGCCGCCTTCTAGCCAGCCGGCTGCCAATGGTGATGTATGGAGATGACTTGATTTGACCTTGAAGGGAAGAAACAAATTAATGTGTCTCAAAATAAATTCCGGGAATCAGTGGCTGGCTTCTCCTTCAACCCCTCCCTTCAGTGCCTCACGGGGAGTGCATTATAATGTGAAAATCAATACTGGCTCTTAAATGAGCCAACACCTGGAGCTGGCGGGATGTGGGGCTGCCTGGAGGTCCCCTCCCACCCAATGTCCTGGGCCCAGGAGTTGTTAGAAGCAGCGGGAGTCTCAAGGCCTGCTGTGAGCCCAGCTCTCAGGTTGCTGAAGGCTGGCCGAAACAAGCCAGCTGTCCTATAGCTGGAAGGCCTCCCAGGTATAAGCAGATGTGAGTTACCTGGTGGCTCCCTTGGGAAGGAGGAAGAACAGCCATGTGGAAGGTCATGGCCATTGCCATTCTCCAAGGATGACTTGGATATGGGGGACGGGGCAAGAAAGACTCCAAGCCTCACTACCCAACTTAGTATTTCAATGTATATTTACTGAGCACTTGTGCTTGGAACTAAATTCAACTGGTATGTCCAAGTACAGAATGCCAGTGTTCAAATAATGAGATACCTCATTACCACTTGGTGAATAGCATTGCCTGAGCCTCTCAGGACCCCCAGTGTCCTAGCCTGCATTAGACATGTTTTCTTATTCTAATGCTTTGGCATCTGGATCCTTGCTGACCCCGAGGGACTGCCTGTCCCAGGGCCAGTCAATTTCTAGAGATAGAAAAGGACTCTCCGGGAGAGGAGCACATTTTTCATATGCAAACCAAACTCTCCAGAGCCTAGACCCCTAACTACCTCCTTTATTGTGCTTTTCAGCCCTGGGGTCACTCTCCACCTGCCCTAATCACCCAGGGCCAGGAATCAGAGAAGCAGAGACAGCCCCTGTGTCCCAGAGCCTGCTGTGATTATTCAAACGAGCTAATTCAAAACCTGCATGCCCTGCTTCACCCTTGCCTTCCTGCAGAAGCCACAATAAAGGCTCTTGCTCACGTTTTCTTCTTACTCCCTCCGCCTACTGAGGGACCTGGAGTTTTCCTCTGTGGTTTCCCATGGCGTGGGGTGCCCCCACTTCTTGGAATCTTTGATTATAACAAGCTGTCTTTTCAATACCTAAATAACGATAATACCTACAATTTCTTCCTTCCTTCCTTTCTTCTTTCTTTCTTCTTTCTTTCCTTCTTTCTTTCTTTTTCTTTCTTTCCTTTTCTTTTCTTTTCTTTTTCTTTTTTTTTCAGTCTCACTGTCACACAGGCTGGAGTGCAGTGGCACAATCTCGGCTCACTGCAACCTCCGCTTCCCCGGTTCAGGCAATTCTCATGTCTCACCCTCCCCAGTTACTGGGACTACAGATGTCAGTCACCACACCTGGCTAATTTTTGTATTTTTAGTAGAGACAGAGTTTGATCGTATTGGTCAGGCTGGTCTTGAACTCCTGACCTCAGGTGATCCACCCACCTTGACCTTCTAAAGTGCTGGCACTATAGGCGTGAGCCACACACCTGGTTACAATTTCAAATATAGCCCCACTCCTGTCGCTTCCAACTCCCCCTAAGAATCAACAGGATCAAAAAGTGCTAAATATATCAGGATAATTCACTTTCAAAAAAAAAGAAAGAATCAACAGCTGAAGTGTTAATATCTCTTCAGCAGGAGGCCTTTGGACCAATGGCTGTTCTGAAAGATCAGTGCCATGTCCTACCAGTTAAAGATTTTGAATATCACATGAACACACACACACACACACACACACACACACACACACACACACACACAGGCCTACTATGTGGCAGTTATAGCACTGGGCCTTGAGGAACACAGACATGGGTCTCTGCTTGCACCCAGCCTGGATGCAGTAGTTACTGGAGACTTCTAGGAAGAAATGGAAGAAATAATGTCCAGTTGAAACCTGAAGGGGGAATATTAATAATAATGTTATTGAAGTTGAATGTTATTAGCTGCACAGCACTGTCTGTGTTCTTCACACTCATTTTTCCATTTAATCTGCAGTCAACCCTGCAAGGTAGCATCATGATCCAGAAACGTGCCCAGGATCCCACAGCTTGGAAATGATGAGCCAGTGTTAAACCATAGCAGGCTTGCCCCAGACCAATGTGTTAGCTAGGCCATGGAGCCAGGGAGGGTGAAAAGAAGGGTTAAGAGTTTCTGGCAGAGGGAATGACAATGCATGCATTTAGTAGTGTAGGGGGGCTTTTTGTTTTGTTTTGTGTTTTTGAGCTGGAGTTTCTCTCTTGTTGCCCAGGCTGAAGTGCAATGGCACAATCTCATCTCACCGCAATCTCCACCTCCCAAGTTCAAGCAATTCTCCTGCCTCAACCTGAGTAGCTAGGATTACAGGCATGTGCCACCACGCCCGGCTAATATTGTATTGTTAGTAGAGATGGGGTTTCTCCCTGTTGGCCAGGCTGGTCTTAAACTCCTGACCTCAAGTCATCCGCCTGCCTCTGCCTCCCAAAGTGCTGGGATTACAGGCATGCGCCACCGCACTCAGCAGGTGTGTATTGTTTAAAACAAATGAAACCCTTAATTCTCACTCAGAGCTTCAGTTTCTTTATCTATAAAATGGGAATAATTAATAATCACATTTAATATTCCCTAAAGAATTGCTGGGATGATCACAAAAGAGTTTGTAAAGTAAACAGGGCCATTGCTTAGTTATTATCACCATCCCAGCAGCTGAGAGAAGCAGAGAGAGAGCAGAGGAATGACAAGGACCAGCTGTCTTGGAAACATTGCCTAGTGACCTGATATGGGACAATTTCATTTTTCCTGTGCTTGCATGACACACCAGCTTGTTCTGTATCTGACAGTGACAGCTTACAAAATCCACAGCAGACACAATGACAGAGCTTACTGCCAATAGGCAAGCATGTATGCACACACACACACACACACACACACAGGCCCATGCACACCTCAGATCCAAGCCATCACAGACACGGTTGTTGAACAAAGAACGTCTTTGCAGAAGGAACAATAATTGGGACTTTTCTGGCTGTGTCCAAGATTCCATGCTAGATCAGCAGTTCCTAGAGTGGGTTCTATAGACAGAAAAGGAGATGGAGTTCCGCAGTCAAATAAGTTTGGGAGGTGCCAGGTTAGACAAAGTTAAACACTCCTCTTTAGTCTGGTGATGTGCATTTTGAAACTCCAAGAGGAAGATACAGCTGGTAGCTGTTGTTGCATAAGAGAGTACCCTAAAATTTCGTGACTTGAAACAATACACAGTTACGATTGCAGTTTCTGAGGTTCAGGAATTCAGCTGAGGCTCAGCTGGATGAGCCTGGTTTAAATGAGATTGCAGTCAGGATGTTAGCAGGAACTGCAGCCATCTGAAGGCTAGACCAGGGCTGAAGGGTCTGACTTTAAGCTCACTCTCGTGGCTGTTGGCTGGAGGCCTCAGTGCCTTACCACGTGAGCCTCTCCATGGGGATGCATTAGAATCCTCATGACATGGCAGCTGACCTCCCTTAGAGCAAGTGAGCCAACAGAGAATGAGGCAGAAGCCCAATGTATGTTTTGTGATTTATTCTCGAAAGTGGCATAGCGTTACTTCTGCTATATGCTTTTGGACCACACCACTGCCACTATAAAGAAACCCAAGAGTGGATCTGAATTTGTTCCAACCTAAGGCAAGAGAGCTGGGCGTTAATGCTTCTACACCCAACACTCATTGTCTCACGTCTGCCCTGGGGATGGAAGTGGGACATGTAAACTCCCAGTCAGGACATAAACATCAAGTCCTTTGACCCTGAGCCTCAAATGGCTCTAGTAGCCCCAGGGAAGTCCTCCACAGAAGAGTCACAGGTGCAAACTCATGGAAACAAAAGCACCCAGACGCCAGGGGAGGCATATACAGAAACAGTAAGAGGGAGGTGGGAAGAATGTGGGCAGACCACCTGCAGTGTCTGCCCCGTTTATATGCATGAATAAGTGGAAGTGAGAAATGGTTCAATTGCAGGGAATCACTTGGACAAATGGCTGAAAACACTATGCAGCCACTAAATATCATGCTCCTGGTGATAATTTATTGTCACAGAAATGAGGCTGGGAAAAGCCAGCCTCAAATAATCATTAAGTATGATATTTCATTTAAAATAAGCAAATATAACTTTGCATTTCTATTTTGTTTTAAAATACCACTATTTCTTGGCTGGGCATGGTGGCTGATGCCTGTAATTTCAGCACTTTGGGAGGCCAAGGGGGGCAAATCACTTAAGGTCAGGAGTTCGAGACCAGCCTGGCCAACACGGTGAAACCCCATCTCTACTAAAAATACAAAAATTAGCTAGGCATGGTGGCAGGCACCTGGAATCCCAGCTACTCAGGAGGCTGAGGCAGGAGAAGCACTTGAACTTGGGAGGCGGAGGTTGCAGTGAGCAGAGATCATGCCACTGCACTCCAGGCCTAGACAACAAAGTGAGACTTCTTTCCAAAAACATTTGCATTTCTATTTTGTTTTGAAATCCACTTTTTTTTTTTTTTTTTTTTTTGAGATAGAGTCTCACTCTGTCGCCAGGCTGGAGTACTGTAGCGCGATTTTGGCTCACTTCAATCTCCGCCTCCTGGGTTCAAGCGATTCTCCTGCCTCAGCCTCCCGAGTAGCTGGGACTACAGGCACGCTCCACAATGCCCAGCTAATTTTTGTATTTTTTAGTAGAGACGGGGTTTCATCATGTTGGCCAGGATGGTCTTAATCTCTTGACCTTGTGATCCACCTGCCTCGGCCTCCCAAAGTGCTGGGATTACAGGGATGAGCCACCACGCCCAGCAAAATCCACTATTTCTTTTAAAAAGTTGAGTGTTCACATTATTTTTTCCTTCGTGCTCGTATGGAGTGTGTGTTTTGTGTTCCACCAAAAATCACATGTTGAAATCCTAACTCCCAATGTGATCATTTCAGGAATTGGGTCTTTGGGAGGTGATTAGGCCACAGGGATGGGGCCCTCATGAATGGGATTAGTGCCTTTATAAAAGGGGGCCCCAGAGAGCACTCTCACCCTCTTCCTGCCATGTGATCACACAACAAGATGCTGGCAGTGTGCAACCTGAAGGGGGCCCTCACCACCACCCGACCATGCTGGCAGCCTGATGGTGGACTTCCAGGCTCCAGAACTGGGAGGAATACATTTCTACTGTTCAGAAGCCACCCACTCTGTGGTGCTTCATTATAACAGCCCAGGCTAGGAACGATGCTTTTCTTTGTTTTTCAAATATTCTTCATAGAGAATGGATTGCATTTCAAACAAAAGTAAACCTAGCTGTTAGGTCTAGGAGATTCTCATAAGGAAATCTTTGATTTAATATAGCACCTGATGCAAATTTTATTTCCCATCTTAGAATGTGGCATTGGTGTAGCCGAGTGAGGTTATCCACACACACTCCAGAGCGGGACAGCCTTAGTTTGAATTCTGGGCTGTCATTTATTAGCTGGGTGACCCTGAGCAGATTTCTTAACTTCTTTGTGCCTCAGGCTCCTTGGCAATAGCATAGGAGTGATGATAGAGTACCTTGTAGAGTTGCAGGGGAAAGAATAAATGAATTAAGAAATGTAAAATACTTAGAGTAATTCCTGGCAAAGAAAAAGCACTTTGGCAGCACAGACCTGTCATCCCCCACCCCTCCCTCATCTCTAATTAGTCTATATGGCTAAGGCCTTTTTTTTCCCTCTCTTTCCCCCTCTCATTAAAGCTACCCTGTTCCACCTTCTGTTGCATTCCTTGGGGATCCTGCCAGGTAAAAGTGGGTAGTGATGAATTAATCAGGTTGGCCAATCGCATTTATCTATGCTCAAGTCTCACCTGCTCCAGGGAATACCTTGTAACCTAGTTTTGAAGGCTCCAGAGAGCCTTGTGCAGGCCTGGGGTGGAGGAGGGGTGGGCAGACACCCGTGGCTTCTGCCCGGTAGCATTTGTGCCCCTTTACTCTGGTCATAGCCCCTCAATAGCTCTTTGGGACATCTTTCTTACCACTTTGTGCAGATTCACTGGGAATGTCCAACAAAGGATATCATCCTTCCTTCACTGGGGTGGGCACATGGCCCAAGCTAAGCCAAGCAGAGCCTCTCTCATGGGGAACCTCATGCAGAGAGACTTGAGGATGGGAAATAGTTGATGCTGATTCATTCCAGAGACTTTGTCTTGAGATGTCCATTTTCCTTGCTCTGGGTCCCCAGAGTGGTCCCATTCCTGTCCTTCCTGACATCTAGATAGTGCTCAACTTTTCTTTTCTACTAAGTGAACTAGCCCACATCCCTTTCCCCCCATATTAGGTGAAATATGTTTGTTTCACTTAAAAACAAAGAATATCAGCTCCTATGCTATAGTAAGTACACTAGCAGAGAGAGAATGAAAGAGAGAGAGGAGAAAGAGAGAGAGAGAGAGAGAGAGAGAGATCAGGCAGGGCAGCATAGTATCTCCCATGCTACCTATAAAGTGACACCTGACTTCTAATCAGTCAAACTACTAACTCCTTCTGTGACCCTGGCCAAGTCCTCCCACCTCTCCCCCTCCCGACCCCCATTTTCCTTTGCAGAGTTCTCTTCCTAGAAGAGTCCCACAAATGCAGTTGTGCTAGAGTCCTCTCCTAAGGCCCCCGTGCATTTGCTGGGAGTATCCCACACATCCCATAGCCTTCTCTAAGTGAACATACCCAAATCCCTATTTCCAGGCCAGATCAGCTCTCTGGGGCTTCAGGTAGCTCTTAGACATCTCCACTCACAGGATTCTCAAACTCCACATGTCCAAAGCAGAATCCACTATCTCTCCCTGCAAACTGCTCCCTTCCCTTCCTTCCCCCAAGTGAGTACCCAGCACTAACACCTTCCCCTGAGAAAACCCAGAACTCTGCTAGACTTCTCTCTTGTCAGCCTGTCACCAAGGTGCTGGCCATACTCTGATCTTTATCTGCCAGTACTGTCTTCTGTCATATGAGTCCTCCTGTTGTCCAGCAATTGTCACTTTACAAAACCCAGTCATTCATTTATTACTTAACCCTTACAACAAGTCGAGGAAGTGGATGGGTGGTATTATCTCAATTGAAGGAAATGGAGGATCAGAAAAGGAAAGCCATCTGCTCAGGGTCACACAGGAATTAGAAAGTAGAGGTGGGGTTTGAACCTAGAGCTGACAGCCTAAAACCTATGCTGGTCCTGCCAGGACCTCCTCTGTCCATGGTGCCTGAATGCAGGAGAAGTAAGATCTGAGCTCATCTGTCTCTGGCAGGTTACTAAGGTCCACGGTGCAAACAGCAACAGTGTTGTTGATGAGCTCATCTGCTCCACTTTACTCCACCCAGCCCTAATCTGGGCTCATGACCTGGGAATTCATCTCCCGGGCAACCAGAGTGATGCAACAAACAGAGGAGCTGCCCAGGCAGGATTGGTGGTGCAAGCCCAGTACCATGGCTGACATTCACGAGGGCTCCAGCCCAGAATGTCCCCTCTATGGAATTAACACCGTGCGCCCCTGATGAGCCAGGGGAATCCAACACACAGTCCTGGCAAGGCCCACAGAGGCTGGAAACACTGGGAGGCTGGTGACCTGCAGCCATCACAAAACAATCACTGTGTGTCCTGGTCTACAGGGGAGGGTTCAAGAGACTCACGTTTTTGTTTGGCCCCAAGAATTACTAACTCTGCATATGATTCATCAGGAAATTCTTCAATGAAAAATATCCAGTGTCCAACCACCGCTTCCCACCCCCTCCCCTGCCTACACCTTGATCCAAGCCTATGTGACAGCATAGGTTTTTTCCACACTTGTCCCGACAGTCACTTCTTATTTATTTATTATAATTATTTTTTTGCAACGGAGCCTCACTCTGTCACCCAGGCTGAAGTGCAGTGGTACAGTCTCAGCTCACTGCAGCCTCCGCCTCCCAGGCTCAAGCGATTCTCATGTCTCCGCCTCCTGAGTAGCTGGGACTACAGACATGTGCCACTGCACCCGGCTAATTTTTTTGTATTTTTAGTAGAGATGGGGTTTCACCATGTTGGGCAGGCTGCTCTTGAACTCCTGGTCTCAAGTGATCTGCCCTCCTTGGCTTCCCAAAGTGCTGGAATTACAGGCGTGAGCCACCATGCCGGGTCAATTTTTTTTTTATTTGTATTGTAGTAAAATAAGTACCATGAAATACACCATTTAAATCATTTTCACAAGTGAGCAACTCAGTAACATTAATTACATTCAAAATGCTGTGCAACCACCACAGCTGTGTTCCAAACTTTTCATTGTCCAAAAAACAAAACAAAACAAAAAAACCCTCTATAAGCATTAAGCAACAACTTCCCCATTTCTCCCTCCACCCAACCCCTGGAAATTTCTAATTGACTTTCTGTTTCAGGAGTTGGGTCTTTGGGAGGTGATTAGGCCATAGGAATGAAGCCCTCGTGAATGAGATTAGCGCCTTTATTTGCCTACTTTAGACATTTCATATCAGTGAACATACCATATTCATTCTTTCGTGTCAGGCTTCTTTCACTTAGCTTAATGTTTTCAAGGTTCATCCATGTTATAGCATGTATTGAAACATCATTTCTTTTTACGACTGAATAATATTCCACATTGTACGGATACATGACATTCTGTGCATACACATATCTGTTGATGTATACCTTGCAGTCAATTTGAACACTAAAGCTGGATTGACGTCGGTAAAATATTACTCAGTTCAAATATGACTCAGATGAAATGCTCTTAAGTCTCCTCCTTTCAGCAAAATCCACAGTCCTTATCATGGCTACAAAGCCCTAAAGGATTCTCCCTAAACACATACACACAACACACATGCATATACACATGTGTACACACACATGCATGCACACGCACATGCACACACACATGCACGCACACACATGCACAGATGCATGCACACATACTTGCACACACACACTTGCATGTATACACTGTTGCCTTTGTGCCCCTTCAGCCTCATCACTCTCCCCCCTCCCCACTCCACTCCTTGCTGCTCCAAGAGTGCCCCTGGCACATCTCCACCCCAGGGCCTTCGAACATCCTGCCAGTGCTCTTCCCCAAGACATCTCTATGACTGAGCCCCTCATTCTGTCAAATACTTGCTCAAATATAATCTCAGTGAGGCTCAGCCTGAACACCCCATTTGAAACTAACTGTTCCCCTTTGTTCATCATTCCTGATCTCCCTTATCTGATCTGTTTTTTTTTTCCACAGCACTTGCCACTTTCTGACACATTATATAATGTATCTATTCATCATTTGCATTATTTATTATCTCCCTCCACTTCTAGAATGTAAGCTTTACAAGGGCAGGGATTTTTTCGTCCGTTTCATTCATCAATGTGTCTGAAGCACCTAAGACAGTGGCTAATGCCCAGGAGGCAGTCAGTATACACATTTGTTGAGTGAATGAATGTAAGTTGGGATGAGTTGCTGCACTTCTCTGGGACCCTATGTCTGTGAATGAGGGATTACGATCTGTCCCTGGAGCAGAGGGTGTGAAGGTGGGAATCATGTTAGATAATGATTGTTACCACCCTTCCTATATCATAAGGTATTATGCAAGTAAGAGAGCGTGGAGGAGAACTGATCTTCATTGAGTACCCTTGACGTCAGATACTTTCCATGATGTATCTCATTTATCGCCATTTTACAGATGAGGAGACTGAGGCTCAGAAAGATAAAGTAGCTTGTCCTGATATCACACAGTGTGTAAATATGGGGGAGTCTGAGCTTCAACCCAGCTGCTGGGCTTTTTCTTTGAGTCCAGCTCTGGTATTTCATAAGCCTGAGAGGAAACTCCTTCTTCACCAGGGACCAGCGCTGGACCCAGGAGAATAATAACAAGAATGAAACTATGAATAATAACCACCTTTTATTAAGAGCTTCGTACACATGTCAGGCTCACTTTACTAGATGCCAGGTGCTTTTCATAACTCCCCTCACAAGAAAGCAAGGATAGGTATTCTTGTTATTCCCTCCTAACAGATGATGCATAACCTCAGGCTCAGAGAGGTCAGGCCATTGCCTTGAGGCTACACAGCTAATAAATAGCAGAGAGGGCATTTGAGCCTGCAGCAATCTGACTCCAGTAGCATCTTGCAAAGGGATGGTCATAGGTATATGGTTTTTCTAATGCTATGTATGTCCTCCACCTCCATGACCACTCCCAAGGACCTCCCCATCCAAAGCAGACCCAAGACAGCACTTCTGTAGGCGGGAAGGTAAACACGGCACCAGCCCTCATGCCTGTGCCCTCTCAGTGTGAGCAGCAGGATGCAAAAGGAGAAGGCATGGGTGGGAGCTGGGAGGGGGATCCCACGGGCCTGTGCTGTCAACCAAGATAAATGAATGAACCACTCAGCAAACCAGGACACTTCCACCCCAGAGCAGAACTGTCACTGGTAAATAAATCATCGAAGCTCTACGTTGGACGTGCCAATTTCAGCGGGAGACGGTGAGTGCATTTATCTGCCTGGCGACATGCTGGATGTCTTCAGGCTGTGAGGGGGTATGAAAATACTCCTCAGCATGCAGTCCACCCGGGGCTGGTTCCAGGGCATGGGTGGCAGGAGTTGGGAGAGGATCCTCTTACAAGAACTGCGTTCATCTTAAACTTCCCCTGATGCAGGGGCCTGATATTTTCTATGTCTCTTAAAATAATAATAACCATCATCATAGGTAGCATGCACTGAGTGCTTACTATGTGCCAGGCATCGTGTTTTTAAAAAATATACATTATCTCACTAACTGGCTAAAATGTTGAGTCTCTGCTGCATAGGAAAATGACTCCTTTGAGGTCATCCATTCTTTACAATTATTCCCAAACACTGAGTGATGTCTAAGAGAGGTGGTCCAGCCCCAGGTCAGAGCTTACCTCCCAAGGACTTCCCCAACTTCCCACTATCAGCAGCAGCAGTAACCCCCACCACGCCAAGCCTCCCCTCTCTGGTTAGACTCCCAAAGGGAGACAACAGAGGATAGTGAAAGGAGACCAGTGGGAGGTGGGAGAGAAGGAACCAGAACTGTAAGAGCCCAGCCCTTGGGGAGATAAAGAAAGCTGAAGCCCAGGAACTTTGGAACCAAGTTCTTGCCATTCAGAGGAACCTGGTCATGACATTCCGCCAAGTTCTGCTGTGCCCTGCCCAAAAATGATTGTCTTGGGGGAAGTAAAACTCTCAAATATCTATTTTCTTTGGGAGGGGTTGACAGAACACTCCTGGTGTCTATGGAGACATCTGTGTTAGTTCAATGGAGTGACGGAGAAGAAGAAGGAGATGCTGTCTAGGCATTAGCGTGTGTATTTCATTCAATTCTTAACCCATTTGACAGAGGAGGGCATTGGCTGCTAGAGGAATGTTATCATAAAGTCTTTCAAAATGTTTTCCATCAGAAGTTTCCAAGTTACTCCAAGCCCTCCTACATCCTGCAGAAAGACCCCTGGCCCTACAGTCAATGCCCCAGTCAGCCACAAAACACTTCTCCACCTCTCACCTCTTTGAAAACAAAAAATAAATAACCAACAATCAGAAATCTGCAGTTATAAAAATCAGGTTGTGAAATTGTCTTTATTTATATGATCACAATAAATTGAAAGGATCAGCTTATAAAATAGCAGGTACAATATGATCCCATTTAAAAACTGCATAAAAATGAAAGCCCTGAAAAGAAATATACCCAATATTAACAGTGATTTTTTTTGGAATAAGGGAGAGCAGATGTATTGGTGATTTTTATTTTATTAGTTTAGCTTATCTGTATTTTCTTTTTTTAAAATTTGAGATGGAGTCTCACTCTGTCACCCAGGCTGGAGTGCAGTGATGTGATCTCTGCTCACTACAACCTCTGCCTTCCAGGTTCAAGAAATTCTCCTGCCTCAGCCTCCCAAGTGGCTGGGATTACAGGCATGCACCACCACGCCCAGCTAATTTTTGTATTTTTAGTAGAGATGGGGTTTCACCATGTTGGTTAGGCTTGTCTCGAACTCCTGACCTCATGATCTGCCTGCCTCGGCTTCCCGAAGTGCTGGGATTACAGGTATGAGGCACCATTCCCAGACTGTATTTTCTAATTTATCAGCCAGGTACATGTAGGGTATGTCTTAATTGAATAATAAACAACAAAATAAAAGGGTTTTTTTCCTCAAAAGAAAGAATGAAATTAATACTTTGGAACCTCTATAAAGCTGCTGCAGGGACATAGTACAAACATCCGCATCAGTGGCCAGCCTTGTTCTTCCATAGTTCTTTGTGCTTGTTTTATTTTTTATGTTTCAGGGAACATAATACCACTAAGCTTAAGCAAACACAAGACCAGGGAACAAGAAAATAGGCAGGTAGGTCAACAGGATTTCTATTATTTTTGTTTCTGTGTGGCACAGAGAAGAGAAAGGGGCCTGTGCTTTTGACTGACAATTGTCTCCCTCTGCATCGCCTGGTTCCTCTAATATCTGAATGGAAACCCTGTTAAGCCCCCTTACAGCTCCCCAGGCTCCCTCCTCCAAGTCCTCATCTGTTCATTTCCCACCACCAGGGTGCCACCTCCCCTTTCATTTCGTTTTTCATTGATTCAGTAAAGTTCATAGAAGTCCACCTTTATGGGAGAAAGTACAGCTAAGACCATGTGCTCTCACTGCCAGAGTTCAAATCCTCACTCTGCCTGAGTTCAAATCCCCATTCTGCTGAATTCAAATATCTACTCTACCTAAATGCAAATTGCCACTCTACCTGAGTTCAAATCCTCACTCTGCCTGACTGCAAATCTTCATGCTGCCTGAGTGGAAATCTCTTCTTTGCCTGAGTTCAAATCCCCACTCAGCCTGAGCTCAAACATCTACTCTACCTGAATGTAAATCCCCACTCTACCTGAGTTCAAATCTCTGCTCTGCCTGAGTTCAAATCTCCACTCTGCCTGAGTTCAAATCTCCTCTTTGCCTGCGTTCAAATATCTGCTCTACCTGAGTCCAAATCCTCACCCTGCCTGAATGCAATTTCCCACCCTGCCTGAGTGCAAATCCCACTCTGCTCTCGACCAGATAGAGGATCTTAGGTTAGTCACTTCACTATCCATGCCTCAGCATCCTCATTAGTAAAGGGGTAATTTTATTACCAACCCCTTGGGTTGGCTAAGGGATATAATGCTCACAGTGTCCTTGGGACATGGCAGTGAGTGGCAGGCAACATGAACCCCTCTCTCCCTTTTCTTTTCTGCTCTTTTTTTCTCTCATGAAGGTGGCCAAAGGGTCAAAATGGTATTTGGGGACACAGGAATGTTTTCTTATCCTCTGAGGCTTCAAATGCAACTCAGAGTCTTCAAATAGGGTTGTCAATTTCATGACTCCCACAGTAATTGCAGGACGCCTGGCTTCGGACTGGCACAAGAGGTTTCTGACCAATGCCTGGCTGAAACCCAGGCAGAGCACCAGTCCACTAGTTTTCTGAATTTGCCAAAAATGTTCTTGAAGACTAGCCTTCCTGAACATATTCAATGAATATTAATATGATCTTCTTAATAAATTAGTCTTGAACATATTCAGAGAATATATTCTTCTCAGCAGCATTTTAAGCTTAATTTGTCTAACACTAAATATCAAGAGGTCTTTTAGTTTTCTTATGACTATCTCCTAATGAAGAATGTATTCTTGACTATCTTAAACAGAGTCTTGAATAAAATTAAAATATCCTGGCTACATTTTTGGATAAGCGTATTCAAGAAGCATAAATTCATTGAGAATTATCATTGAACAGATTAAAAGAGCATATCATAAGAATGTAGTCATTGAGTATGTTCAAGAGCAGTCTGACCATGTTCAGTAATTATATTCGATAAGAGCTTTCCCTAAAATACGTTTTTGGAAAACCAGTAAATTTGACGGATTGGATCAGTTGATTTTAAGCATCTTGATATTTTAGGGAACTGCTTATTATGGCGTTGATTTTTGGTAAATTGGCCAAATTGACTGTGAACTTCTGGGGCAGACAGAGTGCTTCCTATGAGGTCTGGGGGAGGTCCACAAACATTCACCTCCAACTTCCTTTGCCTCCAACTTTGGCCAAAGCCCTAACCCTCCAGCTCTACTCCCACCCTCTGGAGCACCCCTACTCTCTCTGGGCACTGAAGGCCACCCACATTTTAAAAGGAGCCTGTCCTCTTCCCATTAGCCTCCACACACAAGTATGTTTTATTTTGTTTTGTTTTGGTTTTTTGAGACAGAGTCTGGCTCTGTCGCCCAGGCTGGAGTACAGTGGTGCAATATCAGCTCACTGCAACCTCCACCTCCTGGGTTCAAGCAATTATCCTGCCTCAGCCTCCCAAGTAGCTGGGATTACAGGTACCCACCACCATGCCTGGCTAACTTTTTGTATTTTTAGTAGAGGTGGGGTTTCACCATGTTGGCTAGGCAGGTCTCAAACTCCTGACTTCAAGTGATATGCCCGCCTTGGCCTCCCAAATTGCTGGGATTACAGGCGTGAGCCACTGCGCCCAGCCCTCATATATTTATGCTCCAGGAACGTGGATCATGAACTAGTAACCAAAACTCAAACACGTAACTCTGGGTTTTAATCGTATTTCTACTGCTGACTGGCTGTGTGATCTTGGGCAACTGATGTAGCCTCTCTGAGCTTTAGTTTCCTCTGTAAACCAAGATCAAAATAGTTCCAACTCTAGAGAATTGCAAGGATTCCATGAGATAGGCACTTAAAGTGCTGAGCACAGTGCCTGGCATATAGTAAGAGCTCAATGCATGATAGGTTTCATTGTCATTATTGTTGTTATCTGAGAAATTTGCTTCTAGTTTTAAAGAAATCCCTTTATGTCTCAGCCTGTGGTTTTCTCCTCTGTAAAATTTAAAGTGGTAGAGGCAGACTAAATCCATCCTTCTCAGAGAGATTTGCAGCTTCCAGAGGGCCCCCACTACACTTTCAGGGGGTCCACAAGATCACAACTATTTTTTGTAACACTTCTAAGGTATTATTTGCCCTTTTCACTCTCATACTCTCATGAGTAGGCAGAAGAATTCTGCAGAGTCGATATGACCGGTGACATCACAGTAGAATGAAGGCAGAAGCAGGGATGAGAGTCCAGCCATCATTGATTGTAGAACATCTGAGAGATTTGCAAAAATTTAAAGCAATGTACTTCTTCTTGGTTTTTGGAAAAATATATTTATTTTTCGTAAAACTGTGCTATTTTTGTTAATATCACATGGGTTGCCTATTGTTTTTAAATGGATTTATGAATAAATATTTTTTAAATGTGTCAGTTTTAATTTCTAGAATAGTAAATAATGATAGCTATAACTATACAGGCACATTCTTTGGGGTCTTCAGTAATTTTTAAAAGTCTAAAGTGTCCAGAGATCAATACGCTTGAGAATTACTGGATTAGATTATTTCAATAGGTCCAAGAGTCTGGGGTTGTTATGGGCCAGGCACTCAATGTATGTTGTTTATTCATCTTCATTCATTTATTCATTCTGCAACAGACATTTAAGGAATACTTCCCATATGCCAGGCACTTTGCAAGTTGCTGGGGTTATAATGGAGAAAAAGACAGTTTCTGGTAGGGAATACATGAGCACACTTGTCCATTGAGTGATGCAGACACACAGATCTTATGATAGTCCTTATGAGGCACAAGGAGGACAGTCTTGTGTGAGCTTTGAAGTAGGGCGGCAGGAACGAGATGATACCACAGGCAAGGAGACCCGTGTTAGTAAAGAATGCTCAATCACGTTTGCAGGAACACATTTGGAACTAAGAGGGAGACTGGGCAAGAAATCAAGGTGGGGCTCAGAGGGGCACACAAGGGTTGAGGGTTCAAACATCTTGGACTGTGATTCAGGAATGATGACCTCTGTCTTTGAGCCATATGAGATCAGCACCTCAGAGAGAGACAGCCAGAACAGACATGGGTTACCTAGGAGACATCTGGTGTTCTCTCTTCCAGCTGTTCATATGTGTGCTTCTTTCTGCCTGCAACATTATGGCCTGTCCTCGGTGTTCTGGCCGATGTTCCTCCCTTTAGCACTCTGCTTCTTCTGGCTGTCTCCTCTAATACCAGGGGTTCCCACGACAGGCTGCATAACCATCAAGGCACTTGTCACTAGGTCACCCACAACTACTTCCTTCCCTTACTAAACTGTAAGTTTCTTCTTTCTTTTCTTTTTCTTTTTCTTGAGACAGAGTCTCTTTCTGTCGCCCAGGCTGGAGTACAGTGTCACAGTCTCGGCTCACTGCAACCTCCACCTCCTGGGTTCAAGCAATTATTGTGCCTCAGCTCCCTGAGTAGCTGGAATTACAGGCGTGCACCACAACGCTTAGCTAATTTTTGTATTACTTGTAGAAAAGGGGTTTCACATGTTGGCCAGGCTGGTCTCGAACTCCTGACCTCACATGATCTGCCTGCCTTGACCTCCCAAAGTCAAGGGATTACAGGCATGATCCACTCTACCCAGCCCTTTAGATTGTAAGTTTCCTGAAGAATAAAATGGTGCTCTGTCCCTATCACACTTGCAGGGAACAGTTCGGAACTTGTATACAGTAAGTGTCATCAGCCATCATCGTCATTAGAGCCATCATTTGGGTTCATGTACTTTTTTTTTTGCACTGCCACCACGTGCTAAACACTTTACAAATCTGAACTCATAAAGCTTAACTCTTTTCATCATTATCACAATACCCAGGTGGTATTAGGTCACACTCCATGAAATTGCCATTTTTTATAGGTCAAAACAGTCCAATATTAGCAATTTTATATGGTTCAATAAAATATCTTTTAGTGCCACCCACTTGACAGATGAGAAAAGTGAGGCACTGAAAGACAATTACTTGATGAATAATGAATGAATGAATGAATCCTCAGAAATGAGAAAATTGATCTATGGTGAGCCCCTACTGTGCACCAGGCACTTTGCAGGCATTCTTTCATCTATGTAATGTGGTCTCATCCAAAGAGATTTTTAAGCAGGAGAATGACCAGTCAGGTTGTGTGCAGATGCATTACTTCATTTAATTCTCACCATGTCCTGAGGAGGGAAATAGGCAACTGTTACCACTATTGGAAAGATGAAAAAACTGAGTCTCAGAGACGTGAAAGGGCTTTCCAGGATCACACAGCCAGGCAGTGACAGAGATAGAATTTGAACACAGGTCCATCTGATTCCCTTCTTCAGGTCAGACAACACATAAGGGAGGCTTCTCATTGTTGTATAGCAGGTGGGAAGTTCAGAGCCCCTCATTATGGAGGGAGTCTGTATTAGTCAGCTCTGGCTGCCAGAACAAAATACTACAAATGGTGTGGCTTAAACACAGCTGAAATTTATTTTCCCACATATCGGGAGCTGAAAGTCCAAGATCAAGGTACTGGCAAATTCAGCTTCTGGTGAGGGCTCCCTTCTTGGCTTGCAGACAGCCACCTTCTTGCTCTCAGAGAGAAGGACACACACACAGACAGAGATTCTCTTCTTAGAAGACTACTAATCTCATTAAATCAAGGCCTCACCTTCATGACTTCATCTAATCTTAATTACTCCCTTAGAGGTCACATCTCCAAATACAGCTGTATTAGGAGTTGAATTTTGGTGGGACACAAACACTCAGGGTCATTTGCAATTACCCCTACCTCTCTGCTCTGAATTCTACTATCCACATTCCACGGAGAGAGAAACTGCTAGTGGTGAAAACAAAAGCCTCCTCACTCCTAAAGAGGAGAGAGAGAGTAAAGGCAAAAGAAAGAAAGATTCACCCAAGCACCAAATATTTACAAACCTGGCAAAACCCTCCCTAGCTTTCCACACAAACACAGACACTGGAGGCTTACTGCTGTCTCAATTTTTTGTACTAAAAATATTTGCCACCACAAGGTTTTTATTAGCAGTGTGATTAGGATTTTTTTTTTTTCAGCAGGCAAAGTCATTATTGGAGTAGGAGGCTGTGGGCATCTGAAGAAATGCCACAGAGGAAGCCTATGCTACCATCCTTTTCTAATTCCTTCTGACAGGATCTTTGTCAGTTCCTTTCCCCCCCCCCCATCCTATTATTTTTAACTACATAAAACATTTTGTTACAGGAAAATCAGAAAACCCAGAAGAAAACAAAAATCATTCACATTCCCTCCTTTCAGAGAAGGCTCTAACTATTACATTTTCACTGGGCTTTTTTCCCCCCCATCAACTTTCACATGCACCAACATATAGATAGTATTGTTTTTAATATTATTTTACAGAAATGATATCAAACTTGGTGTATTTCCTCCTCTTTATTACTACATATCATGAGTGCCTTTTTCCTTGCTAATAAATATAGATCGAGTTAATGTTTAATGGCTGCCTACTATAAAATTCTGTTGTATGGATGTCTTATAATTTATTTAAGAACACTCCTATTAATGCACCTTTAGCTTGTTTCTAAGTTTTCGTTCTTATAAACCAAGCTGAGATAAGCATCCTGGCAGCCAAATATCAGTACTCATTCATCCTTTCTTTCTTAGGATACATTCCTAGAAGTAGTGTTTCCAAATAAATAGATATACATAGTTTTGCTGGTACTGTATTGTTGCACGCCCATAAAATACACACACACACACACACACACACACATATTTCACCATCAAAATGGAGAGTTTTCATTTCTTCCTTTCCTTTTTCATTGTTGGGAAACATCTCTAACAAGTCAAAAGCTTTTAAAAAGTTAATAACTGTAATAGTCTATTATCAGTATGCTAATAAAGACATACTAGAGACTGGGAAATTTATAAAGGAAAGGAAGTTTAATGGACTCACAGTTCCATATGGCTGGGGAGGCCTCACAATAATGGTGGAAAGGCAAAGGAGGAACAAAGGCATGTCTTACATGGCAGCAGGCAAGAGAGCATGTGCAGGGGAACTGCCCTTTATAAAACCATCAGGTCTCCTGAGACTTATTCACTATCAAGAGAACAGCACAGGAAAACCCACCCTGATGATTCAGTTACTTCCCACTGGGTCCTTCCCATGACAAGTGGGGATTATGGGAGCTACAATTCAAGATGAGATTTGGTTGGGGACACAGCCAAACCATATCAATGACACATCAACATTATACAATGAGAGTTAATTGATCATTAAATTGGAGTTGCATCACATGTATTTAACTAACTTGAATTCAACTATCCTTCACTAAATGCAAAACATCATCAACTTTAAGATACACTATTAATCTATGTAAAATTAAGAAAGAAAAAATTAAAGCTCTTTCGATTAAGCTATGACCCAATGCCTTCTAGTCCAATGCCACACATTGATTGATCACAACATTCCTTGTGTGAAATTCTTTTCATCTATTCCAAGGGATTGCCCCTAGTTGCTTGGCTCGGTGCATAAAAAGAAATCCTTTTGCACGTATCTCAGTGACAAATGTGACGTAGCTTCATCTCCTTGTAGTTTCTTCCTTTTTAGGGGTTCGGCAAAGATCTGATTGTTGCTTTGCAGGAAAATATGAAACTGGAGTCATTCCCCCAAAGACAAGAATTTGATTCACTAATATCAAATTTCCACACCACTGCTCTGTTTGGGGACCTTTCTGTATATATACAGACTTTCCATTTCAATGCCACATCATATCAGTATAATCTTTCTGAAGACATTTTAAGTGGCAATTAAAATCAACACGTGAAGTACTTGCAATGTGCATAACTCAGCTGAAGTGATGACAATGTGAGCAGCTAGGACCAAGTTGGCTTGGGCACAGGGAATGAAACTATATCATGCCTGCTGGCTGGCTGATAGCAAATTGTAAAATACATCTCAATTTCAGGGACGTGAAAATTAGAAACATTGTGCATATTAAAATTGATGAAATGTCATTAGGGAAGCTTCAAAAAGTTAAGATAAAAAAGGGAGGAATATTAGTACCAATATGTGAGCAATTATGCTTCCTTCTTCCACTTGATAAATGTGTGCCCCATGACAGGCATGAGACAAGACAAATACGTCTGTCTAACTCTCAGCTGATGCCATTTCCCACCTGCAAAGACAGGGCATCTTGGCTACATTGAGAGTGGTTCTGGAATTTAAAGATACAGTTACATATAGCTATTTATTTATCTATTTATTTATTTATTTAGAGACAGGGTCTCACTCTGTCACTCAGGCTGAGGTCTAGTAGTGCAATCTTGGCTCACTGCGGCCTCAATCTATCTCCTGGGCTCAAGGAATCCTCCTGCCTCAGCACCCGAGTAGCTGGGACTACAAGCATGTGCCACCACGCCCAGCTAATTTTTACTTTTTTAAGTCAAGAGAGGGTCTCACTATGTTTCCCAGGCTGGTCTTGAACTCCTGAGCTTAAGCTATCCTTCCACCTTGGTCTCCCAAAGTGCTGGGATTACAGATGTGAGCCACCATGCCAGCCTACATATAAATATTTAGATAGATAGATAGATGAGAGAGAGAGAAAAAGAGCACGCAATAGATATAACTCAACATGATCCCTAACACAATCCCAGGAAACAGTCATCTGTTTCAATTTTAGAGGAAAACTTAGAGAATTTAATTGCCAAAAGTTAGAAGCAATCAAGATGTCCTTTAGCAAGTGAATGGATAAGTAAGTTGTGGTACATCCAGACAATGGAATATTATTCAGAGCTAAAAAGAAATAAATTATTGAGCTGTAAAAAGACAGGAACCTTAAATCTGTATTGCTAAGAGAAAGAAGCCAATCTGAAAAGGATACATGATTTTAATTATAATACATGAGATTCTGGAAAAGACTAAACTATGGGGACAGTAAAAAGATCAGGGGTTGCAGGGAGGAAGGGGTGAACAGGTGGGGCACAGAGGATTTTTTTCTTGTTTTATTTCAATGGTTTTTGGGGGTGCAGGTGGTTTTTGGTTACATGATTTGTTCTTTAGTGGTAATGTCTGAGATTTTAGTGCACCCAACACCCAAATAGTGTGCACTGTGCCCCATATGTACAGTGCATCCTCCTCTCCCTGCCCTGAGTCCCCAAAGTCCATTAAATCATTCTGTATGTCTTTGCATTCTCATAGCTTAGCTCCCACTTATAAGTGAGAGCATACGGTATTCGGTTTTCTATTGCTGTGTTACTTCACTTAGGATCATGGTCTCCAGCTCCATCTAAGTTGTGGCAAAAGACATTATTTTTCCTTTTTAAGGCTAAGTAGTACTCCATGGTGTATCAAAGACTTAAATCTAAGACCTGAAACCATAAAAATTCTAGAAGATAACATCGGAAAAACTCTTCTGGACATTGGCTTAGGCAAAGAATTTATGACTAGGATTTTTAGGCCAATGAAACTACTTTCTGGCCGGGTGCACTAGCTCACACCTGTAATCCCAGCACTTTGGGAGGCTGAGGTGAGCGGATCATGAGGTCAGGAGTTCGAGATCTGCCTGGCCAACATGGTGAAACCCCATCTCTACTAAAAATACAGAAATTTAGCAGGGTGTGTTGGCAGGCACCTGTAATCCAGCTACTTGGGAGGCTGAGGCAGTAGAATTATTTGAACCCAGGAGACGGAGGTTGCAGTGAGTTGAGACTGCACAACAGCACTCCAACCTGGGCAACACAGCAAGACTCTGTCTCAAATAAAAAAAAAAAAGGAACTACTTTATATAATGCCATAATGAATGGGGGATACGCATCCTTATACATTTGTCCAAACCCATAGAATGTATAACTCTGAGAATGAATCCATCCAAATGTAAACTACGGGCTTTAGTTGATAATAATGTCCCAATGTTGATTCATCCATTGTAGTAAATGTACCACGTTAATGCATGGGAAATTGTGTGTGGGGTTTTGGAGTGGTGAGTGGGAACTCTGTATATGCCTTAAGTTTTATGTAAACCTAAAACTGCTCAAAAATGGTCTATTCATTAAATACAAATATATACCTAATACAAATAAGAATTAAAATACATATGGATATGTATCTTTTAAAACCCACTGCACAGAAACAATCAGTATTTAGTGGTGAAACTTCTAGTCTTCTTTCCATGCAAATATATTCATATTTAATTAAACGAGAGCATCCTCAACAAGGGTGTGAACCTTTTTAAGAGATTCAATAAAAATATACAAATTTTCCTGCACGGAGATATGGATTTCCACTACCCACAAAAAGCACCAGTGCCCTTCATCCTGCACCCTGACCAGCACTGGAACCCCAGCCAGGTTCACAGGCAACCATTGGCTTATGTTTGTTTCATTTCCCACCACAGGTGAGAAGGTGCTCAGGGATGTCCCTCCACTGCCCATCATCATACCTCGCTGTGCTGGGAAGGAGGAGATGGAGTTTGCCTTGGCTGGGTGTCTGAGCCCCAGGACTGGCTGTCTCTGCTGCAGAGAATGTGAGGAGGGGAGACTGAGAGGACCCTGAGGCAGGATGAGATGTGGCTTTTTGCCAGGATGAGATTTGTCAATAAAGCTGTTAGAGTCTTGTCAGGATCAAGTCCCAGACTCCTACGCCTGCCTCAAACTCTGGTTCTCTTGAGATAATGCCAAAGTCAATTCTACAGAGCCTCACCCTCAATTCCAGCCCAAGATCAAGACAGCCAGAGGTTAGGAGAGAGGCTGGGAGTCAGATTGACTTTGCTGGGATTGCAGATCTCACTGTATATGACTATGGATAAATCATCTTCCTCCAAGTTGTATAGTTAAAAATGTAAGAAATCTAAAATACTGTAGGCTCCGCTGCTGGCATTCAAATGCTTCCAACATTTAGTAGCTGTGTTACCTGGAGCAAGTTACTTAACCTCTCTGAGGCTCAGTTTCCTCAGTTATAAAATGGGCGTAATAATGTTCACATCATAGGATTCTGGTAGGAATTAAATGAGATAATTCATGTAAAGTGCTTAGTACATCAGAAGCCCTCCATAAAGAGAAGCTGTTGTGAATCTTCAGGACCATTGAGTCCCCCGCTCCTCCCTACCAAAGTGGCTTGTGTTTGGGATGGCAAAGACTCAGAAAGGAAATACCTTGCCCAAAGTCACAAAGTGGCTTGCAACTCGTGTCTGGAAGTTCAGTTTCTGAAGCCTCAATCCAATGCCTTTTTTGTAAGAGCCCCTCTTGCAGGACACAGAGTGCGCAGACCACGACCTCCTTTCACTTCCTTGGCTCTGCCTCTTGAGGCACTAATGAAATGCCAGGCATGTGCACTCAGCCTCTCAGACAGCAAGCTCTCTAACAGGGATATTACTTAGGACTTGAGTCAGTTTCAGCACTGGATCAATACTGTGACACAGTTTGTCAGAGAGCTGGGGACTGGTCAGGAATACCGGGTTGCCAAGAATGATTTTGTTTGGTTGGCTTCTCCTTTGGCTCTTAAGGAGCCAATCCTGGAGTGTGGGGAGCAAAGAGGCTTCCATTCCCTGCGTGGGGCATCTTGTCTCCAACTAACAGCAAAAACCCTAAACCCTCATTTGCACTCATCTCCCTCCAGTGAAGTCTGGCTCTTCATATTCTCTCACAATTTCTTACGTAATCCCACCTCTGCAGCTTTGCCCATTAGGGCCCCCTCACCTTGAGAGTCATCCCTTGCTAGATCTTGCTAATTTGTCTCTCTGCTTCCACTCTGAGCCCCTCCTTCCCTAATTCATGGAATGACACCAGTAGTGGATGATGGATGCATTGACCAGATCTTCCTTCAAGCATGAATAACGTATTTCCCAGGCTTCCCTCTCCAAGGTCACGTTCTCTTTCCAAAACAGGTTGAATAGAGATTGGTCATTGCAGAGGCAGAAAGGCCCAGTTTCCTCGCTCAATCTGGGATAACCCTGAAGAGCCATCCCAGGTTCAGAGCTCCCCGTGGCATTGGCTGAGCCCTTCCTGCAGATGCCTCACAGCCCGACTTCCCTCTGCTCAATGCTGCTGCTTTCACTTACCTTCTGCAAGTGTGGATCCCAAGAACACCTCCTAATAAACTTCCTGAACAAAGATCTCTATCTCAGAGTCTGCTTCTCAGGAACCTAACAGCAGAGTGATTCTTTTAGGCACAGATCCAAGTGTCTTCTCCATTTAAAATCATCTGATGGCTTCTCATTGCCCTTGGAATAAAGTTCAAACTTCTCAATGAGGATTATAGGGCTCCAGGTCAAGGCAGCCTTATAGCAATATGCATAGGTAGGTAGCACATTTAGAAAGTTAAAAAAAAAATCAGATGAAATTAACTTCAATAATATGTTTTATTTAATATATCAATATATATATGCAAATATAAATATATACTTTATTTAACTCCAAAATCAAACATATTGTTGTTTTAACATGTACTCAATATAAAATACGAATATTTTACGTTCTTTATTTTTGATTCTAGGTCTGTGCAATCTGGAGTGTATTTACAATTACAGCACATCTCAATTGGGACTGCATACATTTGAAGTGTTCGATCTCCACAAATGGTTAATGGCTACTGAAGGGGACAGGGAAGCTCTCAATGACTCGTTCCCTGCCTTCTTCCCACCCTCATCTCTACAACAGCTGCTGCTGTCTGTGTTCGAGGCTTCCTGCTTTTCTTTCAGAAAACCCCAATCCTATTGGTGCCTCAGGGACTTTGCACCTGCTATTTCCTCTGCCTGAAATACTATATTCCCAACACTTTGCACAGCTGGCTCCTTCGTGTACTCAGGTCTCTACTCAAATGCAACCTCTTCCAAGAGGCTGTTCCTGAAGACTCCGTCTAAAGAAGTCCCCCTCCCCAACCGTCATTCATCAATGACTCATGCCAAGATATTTTCCACATAGCATGTATCACTTTATGAAATCATATTTACTATTTTTTCATGTATTTTATTGCCTATCTTCCTCTATCAAAAAGTGAGCCCCATAAATTTGGGCCTGTTTATTCATTTTGCATCTCTTCTTGGGCTGAGGACAGAGTTTGTCATTAGCAGTATCTCTTATCTCTTAATACTTATTAATGCACAAAAATCTAAGAAAGTATACATTACACATCTACAATATTGGCATATATGGGTTTGCTGGGGAAAAAAACTTCTTTTTATAATCACAGATAATCTAGAGTCTGATCATATAATTAACATCTCTCACACAAGATTCAGTATTTATTGGGTATTCTTCAGACAGTCCACTCATTCTTATTTCCTCAAAACATCACCTATAACCTAATGACTCCCATGTATTTATCTCTAGCCACTGACTCTCACCTCCAGTTTTCAATTATCTACTGGATATATCAGTGTTGTCATCTTCTCTTCTAGTTATCTCTATTGTAGCACTTATCCAGGGCATAATAACTCCATATTCTCCTTTGCCTTTCACTACCAACTGATGGATGGCTTATTTACCTGTGTCTCCACAGTGTTTATGTTCTTGAGTCATACATTTGGTGTTTTATTAATTAAATGTAATACATTACCATGCTAAAAAAAAAGAGATAAAATTCCATCACATTCTTTTTTGTGCTTTATTATAATCTTTGCTTGATATATAATTATATATGACAGACTACTGTCACTAGGAGATTGACTGTGTACATACACATATATGTCACATACATGTGTACGCATGTGCATGCACATGGATCCAGCAGAAACCCCTACTCTCGTGAAGCTTACACTCTAATGGGGGAGGAGGATAACAAGTCATATACACATACGCACATATGCACCCAGGCACTCACACACATACACAGATGATCCTTGATTTACAATGGGGTTACATCTCAGTAAATCCATCATAATTTGAAAATATTGTAAGTCAAAAACGCATAAATAGGCCAAGTGCAGTGGCTCACGCCTGTAATCCCAGCACTTTGGGAGGCCAAAGCTGGCGGATCCCCTGAGGTCAGGAGTTTGAGACTGGCCTGGCCAAAATGGTGAAACTCATCTCTACTAAAAATACAAAAATTAGCCAGACGTGGTGGCAGATGCCTGTAATCCCAGCTACTTGGGAGGCTGAGGCAGAAGAATCACTTGAACCCAGGAGGCAGTTACAGTGAGCTGAGATTATGTCACTGCACTCCATCCTGGGTGACAAGAACAAGACTCCATCTCAAAAACAAAAACAAAAACACACCTAACTTACTGAACATCCTAGCTTAGCCTAGCTACTTTTAATGTGCTAGAACATTTACTTAGCCTATAGTTGGGCAAAATCATCAAACACAAAGTCTATATTATAATAAAAGGTTGAATATCTGATGTAATTTATTGAATATCACATCAAAATTATGTACATGTATCAACATGCATACACATATAAACATGTACACATATGTCTATGTATATATGTTGGTGATAAGTACTATAGAGAAAAATCAGGGGAAGGAAGTCAGATAGTATCAGAGGGTAGAGTTGCCTTTTTAAATGGTTGGGGTCAGAGAAGGCCTGGATGAGAAGGTGGCATTTGAATAAAGACTTGAAGGAGGTGAGGACATGATGGCTGAGAAAGAGTGCTTCAGGAAGGAGGTTCAACAGTGCAAAAGCCCTGAGGTAGATAGATGCCTTTCATGTTTGAAGAAGGCAAACAAGACAGTGTGGCTGGAGGGAATGAGCAAGGAGGAGAGTGGGAGATGAGATTAGAACTGGGTGGTGTGTCAGGTCATGTAGGGCTTGGTAAGCGATTCCAAAGACATTAGCTTTTACTGCGAGAGCACACCAGAGGCCACTGGGAGTTCTGAGCAGAGAATCACATTTAAGCAGCAGTACTGTTTTCAGAATACACTGATTAAACTGCAAGCTTGTCCAACCTGCAGCCCGTGAGCCACATTCGGCCCAGGACAGCTTTGAATGCAACCCAATACAAATTCGTAAACTTTCTTAAAACATTATGAGATTTTTTTAAATTTCTCTTTTTTTCCTTTCTTTTTTTAAACTATCAGCTATCATTAGTGTTAGTATATTTTATGTGTGGCCCAAGACAATTTCTCTTCTTCCAATATGGCTCAGGGAAGCCAAAAGGTTGGACATCCCTGGACTAGAGCAAGGATGCAATGGACAGATTATTGCAATAATACAGGTCAGAAACCAGGTCCAATGCCGTAATAAATATCACCAGTTTTCTAACAAATTCCATTCTCTCTTTTTTGCATAGCGGTAAGTAAACACGTTGTTGCTCAGCAGGGGACTACATTTCCCAGCCTCCTCTGGGGCAAGGTGAAGTCATGTGATTAAGTTCTAACCCATGGCATGTAAACAAAAGAGACGTGTGCAACACTGCCTCACTTGCTTAAAAAATGGTGGGTCATATTCTTTTGCCCCCTGCTCCTTTATACAAAGGCATAGGAATGTGCCTGTAGGCAGCTGAACCATGCCAGTGAGGACAATGGAAGGAAGCTGCATCACTCTGTGAAGGTGTGGAGCAAAGTCTAATATACTCCTAGGTTGTTCACCTCAGGACTATCTCATGAATAAGAAATAAATATCTGTCTTGTATAATCCACTGTATTTTGGCATTCTTTGTTACAGCAGCTTAACCTTTACCTCAACTAATACACAGAATTTTATGGAAGGTTTAGCAGCATCAGAAGTGAATTACAGCACAGTGTAGAAGAGGAAACAACCTACAAAGTAATATTCATTGCCTCTATCTTTAAAGCTCCTTAACCAAATCCTGCAGGGAACTTTTCAGACTGTCTTTTACTTCTCTGATACACGTATTACTCCAGCTTCCCAGGGCCTGGGGACATCCGCAAAATTTTCTTTCATTTTATTAAGCAAATGAATATTTTCTGAATCTCTATCGCAGACAAGCTCAAGGAAATTCCTTTGCATTACTCAAAAGATTCAGTGGTGCATCTAACCCAGGTCAACATCTTAACACGAAGAATTATTGAAAGTAATGGTAAAAACCTAAATCACTTTTGTACCAACCCAACAGCAGAAACTTTGACATCAACAGTTTCCCTCTCATTTGCTTTACAGTAAGCTTTTCAGCCCTTCCTCCTTCCTAGAAATATTCTCAAGAAGCAGAAGTGGGGGAGGAGGAGAACCATTTTCCTCTAGCCTGACCAAACCTTAGCATTTGTTCCTGGGGTTTTAGATGCCTTCTCCTGTTTACTCAGACCCAAATATTTATATGACAGGCACCCCTATATATGCATCCACTTGGTTCCTTCTTATAGCCACACACTCAGACATACGCGGACGCACAGACAACTGAGTCATGCTGGAAGGTCCCGAGTTGTCCACTCTGTTCTTTTCTGCTTTCAAATTCCAGCCTCCAACAACACTTCCTAAAACTGTGGCTCTGTGTCCTTTCCACTGGTTGATTCTTTGGGTTTCTCACCAAAATTCACAGCGGGAACCTTATGCTGGCTCATTTCCTCCCTGCTTTTATGATCTGTCCCATTCATTAATAGCTGTGAAGCAGGTTGTAAAATGCCTCAGAAACAAGGCCTCCTCTTGAGGACCTCAGAAGCCAAGCCCACGTGTGGCACAATCAGGCTTTGCTCTCACGACAGAAGGGGTCATATTTCTCCCCCGAACAAGACGAGACATCTAATAGGGCTACCTACCCATGGGATAGCTGTGGCCAGCTGAGTGTTCACATCACCAAGGAAACGCATGGGGACAAAGCTTCATGGGATCTTAGAGAATGTCCTCCAAGGCCCTGCTCAGGTGATCTGACCTGAATTAACCCCTTCTGCTGCCTCTCTGGTGTGCAGAGGGAGTCAGGGAGAATCAGTGAGGAATTAATTATATGTGTTTTTTTTGTGTCCTCATATGGATAGATGTGTATGCATACTGTGTGTTAACTGGACGAGTTGTTAAGTGCATGCAAGTATGGATTGTCTATATAATGTTAATATCAGGGTGTCGATCTCATTCTCTGTGGATGTGTGTTCATATTTCATTGGTCCCTGCTTATTTCTTTAGCCCGTCTCATACCATTCTATCTTCTAAACATATGCTCTCCTTAAATTCCTTCTCTTTGATCACTCTGTCCCTCCCTCTGACACTGTCTTTGCATTTTTCTTTGTCTCTGTTAGCTCTGTTCCTTTATCTTACCTCCCTCCTCCACTCCCTCCTCCCCCTTCTCCTTCGCCTCATCCCCCTCCTTCTCCTTGTCATCTTTCTTCTTTTTCTCATTCTCCTCCTCCTTCCTCCTCCTTTCTTCTTCTTCCTCCTCTATCTCCTTCCCTCCTCTCCATCCTTCTCCTCATCATCCTCCTCCTTCTTCCTCTTTCTCTCCCTTCTTCCTCTCACCTCCCCGCCCTGTCACTTCTACACACTATTTTCTTTTATCCTGCCATATTCACCTCACCTGATGAAACTTCCCTTCATCCCTCAGCATGGCCATCGCTTTTTCTGGCCTGAACTCCTAGACTAAGGTACCTGTTCTTGCTGGGTAAGCAGCCACTGGTGGCTCCCTTCTTCTTTTGTAACTCCCACCAACTGTACTGCCACTCCCTAGTTCACTGTGTCTTCCCTAAACGCAGTGGCCTTGCATTGTGTCATCTTAGTTAAACTAAGAGCATTTCCCCAAATTCCCTTTCCTGCAGTGCTCACGTTAAAGTTGGCCAACCAACTTGGGTGGGCTTTGGAAAGTGGGTATGAAGCAGCAGTTGTGTTTATGCTCCAAGGCTCGATGTGAGCTGAGGCTCTGCTGCATCTCACACACATTGTCATGGGCTTGATGACTCACCCTGTTGGGGGACTGGGGGCAGCAGGCAGGGCTGGGGTTCCTCCACCTCCCACTGATCTCCTCTTTTACTTTTTCTAATGTCTGGGCCAGATTTTGGTGCAGCTCCATGGCCCTTCCAAAGCTTATGGCATCACCGAAGTTAGAAGTCTGGAGGCGCTGAGAGACTGATTTAGGTCCCAGGGAGGGACAGAGGCAGGTTCCAGTTTTCCTTGGTGTGTTCCAGCTCATCCTTGTGGGTTCCATGTTGCTCTTGCTCTCTCCCATTTCATGTCCATAATCACTTACAAATTCACAGCCCTGCTGAATCCAGGTTCAGCATCCAGTGCAGGGCAACAGGCTTACATAAGCAGCACCACCAACTGGCACAGTCACCTAAGTTCCAACCCTATCATAAACCCCTTATATAACTCATACTGATTCTGCTTCTTTGACCTGATAAACAGTCTAAAACCTCCATAGGACAGGATTTTAACTGAACTCATAAATTAATCTGACTATTCACTGTTGAATTCCCAGAATTAAGAATGCACTCATGACTTGGAAATAGCTCAACAAGAATGCCCTTCACTCAACCACAGCGTTGATGTACTTGCCTAGTGATCTATGCACATGAGTACACACATAGGCATTTCTATGGTTCTTATGAGATCAGCTGTCTTAAGAAATGGCAGCTGATCTCATATTGGCAGCCCTGGATCAAATATGTCCTCCTTATAGGTTATCCTTGGTCCAGAGGACTTTTACATTTTTGAATTAGTTGTAACATTTAGAAGTCAAATTTCATATACAAAATCCAGCTTTTAAACTTTTCTTTATAAAATTGTTAGAAAAACATTTTTGGTGTCACAAAAGAAATAGCATTCGAATATAATTTTTTTCAGCAAGGCAATTTACTTCTATAGAATGGTGAGTCTCACAGATGGAACAATGGTTAGAGCACACGTGAACAAGGGAGGAGAAGGGGTTCTTATCCCTGACGCTGGTAGTCCCTACTGCTGTGTTGTTCTGCTATTGGCTAGGGTTGGACAGCACAGTTTAAGCTAATTCTGATTGGCTATTTTAAAGAGAGCAGAGTAATGAGCCAGAGTGATGGGGTGAGCAATTTTGGCCGGAAAGATGGTTATGGAACAGGTGACTAAAGGTGACTCAGGTCAGAGCAGGTGACCAGGGGTGACTCAGGACAGAGCAGGTGACCAGGGGAACACATGTGAACTAATTAGACATGGTGGGAAAGTTGTTTACTGAAACTAGGGGCAAGGGGATGAAGAGAATGAGGAAGTTAAACTTTAAAACGGAGAACAAAGAACACAGAAACAACATAATGGCATACTGATGCTTTGAAGAGAAACTTGGAATTCACTGTATTCAACACAGTTGGGCCAGGCATGGTGGCTCACACCTGTAGTCCCAGCACTTTGGGAGGCTGAGATGGGTGGATTGCTTGAGCCCAGGAACTCAAGAGAAACCTGGGCAATATGGTGAGACCCTGTCTCTACAAAAGATACAAAAATTAACTGGGTGTGGTGGCACATGCCTGTAGTATCAGCTACTCGGAGGCTGAAGTGGGATGATCACATGAGCACTGCAGGTGGAGGTTGCAGTGAGTCATGATTGTACCACTGCACTCCAGCCTCAGTGACAGAGCAAGACCCTGACTCAAAAAAAAAAAAAAGATCAATAGCTCAGGCAACATGGCACCCACTTTCCCCATGGCCACAACTGGGTGAAGATGGAGAACTGATGCATCCTGTTGATGACTTGTGCCCTCTGCTTCCAACCCCCACCCAATCCCCTCATTTACATTCCTTTCTGTCCCCCCTAGAACTTTGAGTTTGAACTGTTCTACCTCTGGCTTCTTTTTCATGGAAAAGAATAAACTACTTGTGCTGCCCCATATTTCTGTGTCTCTGTAACTTGCAGCAGAATCTAATCCTAAGTGACAAAACCGGCATCAGCATATTACACTATGAAGAGTCTAAAGACAGGGATATACAGTACTTGATTGAAATGTCTTCCCTTGAGTTAGCTGATCACATGTTCTGAATGCAAATTAACATATGTGATGGTCCTTTTCCTTCAGTTTAAGCCATGCATTTTCACTTGTACAGTCTCCCCAGGGAAGGGAGATGGGAGTGGCCACTCTCCTCTGTTTAGCTTTTTCCCCAGCTCTCTAAAAGGCATGAGACCTTTATTCTGGACTCATAAGTTCCCCATCACCACCTTGGTGCTCTCTCACACGTGCTCTCACTCACTCTGTCTCTCTCTTCTCCCTGTAGCAGACAACATTGGTATCCCGTCTCCCCGTCACTACACACCTGCACATTGTCTCTGGAATCTCTCCCAAGTGCTTGTGACTCACCACATGCTGCCTTTCCTGTAGCTTGGCTTCTGGATGGAGCAAGTTCAAGATGACTGAGCCCACCACGCAGCCTTGCTGTTAGCACAGTAAGCCTTGAGTTATATTATCAAGACACCTTGATTAGTACAGCTTTATTGTATGCCCAAGATAATTTCTATATGCATATTTATATGCATATTCATTTCTATATGTAAGCTTAATTCTGGACACATAGGCATTGGTGTTTCCTATAGCATGTATATCCTGTCATTTTTTAATACATTGAGTATTAAGAGATGTGTGCAATACTGTGTGTGAATATATTTATGACAGAATATCTGTATATTCAAGTGTTTTCTATAGATGTGGGACAACACAAGACTTCTTTTGATCTCATTTGATTTATATAAACATAGGTAGTATTATCTGCATTTATAATGAGAAAATTCAGGCTTAGAGGGGAAAGTCTTTTGGCTACAGTGACACAGCTATAAGTTATTTGCTACAGATGCTCCTGGTGCCACCCCCTTCTCACTCTCACCCCCTTAGCAAGTGCACCTGTCACCCAACCACTGCAAATAGTGGTTGCTAACAAGTCACACTTGCATGCCTTGCTCACAGTCACCTGGAAGGTCACATCCCTTCGCAGGGGACACTCTGGGCTAATGTCTCAGTGATGTGGAGGCCCACAAATTATTACCTTCCAGGAAAAGGACAATGAGAGAAACATGTTCAGGCAGAGGGAGGAGCTAAACAAATGGGATTTCAGGAGCAATCTAGTCTGAGTCCCTGTCTTTGGCTCTGTTGTTTGGGATCCCGATCTAGACATCATTGAATCAGAATTGTAGCATAGGTTCTATCTAACTACAAAGCCCAGTGCTGCTCCTCCATACCACACTGCATCCTCCCTGGCTGTTTGTATTACAATTCATGCTTATCCAGGATGATTTTCCTATACCTTTCTCCAGAGGTAGCAATGAATAGAAATTGTTTGTTTGTCTAAACGCAGAGCGGAAGCTAACTGTTTTAGACTGTGACGCTGCATAATGGACATTGTGCCTGTTACATTACATTTTATGGTTTTATAGCAATTACATTGCATTTTATGGTGTCATAACATATTACATTTTATGGCTTAATATCAGCTTTAATACAAGACACCATGGCCCAGAATTTTAACAAGGGAAAGCTTCTCCTGGTGAGATGGTAATGGGCTTTCTGCATGACCACATGCCTGCCAGCAGGAGACCAGGGAAGATGAATCAGGGGACGGATTTCCCTCAAGCCTCCATAGTCACCCCACCCTGTGCCCCCTCAGTCAAGCCTCGCTTTCTCTCTAGGGGTCCTTGTACAATCTAGCTGAACTGATGCTGCTCTAGGCATCCAGCTCCTGTCTCTCCTTCACCCCCATTTTCTTGTCCACATAACAGACAGGAAAATCTTCTTAAAGCACAAGCTACTTATGCCATGACTCTGCTTGAAACCTATATATAACTTCCCATTGCTATTGGAGCCAAGTCTAAACTAAGCCTATGGCTCAAGGAAGGACTTCCATGTTTTTATCTTTGGGCTTGGCTCATTTATCACCTACTATGTACCCTATACTAAAGCCACAGTGAGCTTCCTACCATTCTCAAATGTGCTGTGGACTTTTGTTCCTCTTTATGCTTTTGCACATGCTGTTCCTTCTGCCTGGAACCCCTTCCTGGATCGCTGTTTTTTTTTTTTCTATGCATTCATTCAAGAAATATTTATTGAGCAATGTTAAAGTTTTGGTGCTACAAAAGAAATAGCACTCAAATACAAATTTTCTCAGCAAGGCAATTTACTTCTATAGAAGGGTGTGTCTCTCAGATGGAGCAATGGCCAGGGCACACCTGAACAAGGGAGGGGAAGGGGTTCTTATCTCTGATGCAGGTTGCTCCTACTGCTGTGTTGTTCCCCTATTGGCTAGGGCTACACTGTACAGTCTAAGCTAATTCTGATTGGCTATTTTAAAGAGAGCAGGGGTATGAGCCAGATTGGCAGGGTGAGCAGTTTCAGCAAGAAAGATGGTTATGCAACAGGTAATTAAAGGTGACTCAGGTCAGAGCCAGTGACCAAGGGTGACTCAGGACAGAGCAGGTGAACATGAGAACAGATATGAACTACTAATTAGAGCTAGTGGGAAGGTTGCTTACTGAAATTAGGGGCAAGGAGATGGGGAAGTTAAACTTCAAAATGGAGAACAAAGAACAGGGAAAGTGAGAATCCTGACATATTGATTCTTTGAAGAGAAACTTAGAACTCACTGTATTTAACAAGCACCTACAATGCTTGGCATTTTTCTAACAGCTGGGAATCCAGTGGTAAATGAAACACACAAAACCTCTACTCTCATGGAGCTCACCTTCTGGTGGAGAGATGATGTGGTATTAGTCTTTCAAAATTCAACTCATGTCACCTCCTGCCCTGATGGAAGCTTGCCCTGATGGACCCAGGGAGTGAGAAATGCATTCTATTCCCTGCCTTCTATTCCATTCCACTTATCACAGCAATTGTAGTCATCCATTCACTTCTGTATCTTCCCCAAGGGCAGGGACAATGCCTCACCCATTTTAACTTTTGCATTGCGATTACCAAGCAAGGTCCCTGGTTTAGCAAGTTGATCAAATGAGCAAATGAATAAAGCAAAAGGGAAAAACGATTAGTGTGTTTTAGGGGTGCCAATGAGATTCCACTGCCACCATAAAACATTTCCAGTACAAATATAGCAAATCCTGTTGCTAGAAATTCACCCCTTTGGGTTAAGCATTGTCCATTCCCAGCAGCTCCTTTGAATTCCAATGGCCCCGGGAGTAAGATGTTTGCATGAATAATTCCATCAGAGTTCTTAGGAGCTGGCTGGAGAGAACAGGACTGAAGCAAGCTGCTCACCTGCACTGAGAGATAAAAAGAGGACACAAAAAAGGAGGCTTTGCCCAGGGCTCTGGCCTGAGTTCAGAAAAGTGGTTGCAAATGTTGACAAACACAGGCCAAAAAGCCTTGGAAATCTCAGCTGTTAGAGGGATGCTGTAGGGGAATGAAACGAGCTCAGCATCAGGTGCTAGCCCTGTCTCTGCCACTGACTTGCTGCGTAATCTCTTTGCAAAAACCTCAGTCTGTCTTGGCCTCAGATTCATGAGCTATAAAACAATGAGACTGAACTAGATATCCTCAGATGCCTTCTCAAGAGTCAGGAGAGCTCAGTGCTTCAAATCCCAGCACTGCAGTTATCGGCGGTTACCTTGGACAATCTACTTAACCCTATGTGTCTCGGTTTTCTCATCTATAAAATGGGGTGAGGTGTAAAATGTTATACATTCCTCAAAGGGTTTGTTTAAGGACTTAGTAAGTTAATACAAATAAAGAATTAGCACAGAATCTGGGGTAGTATAAGCACCCAATAAAGGTTAGTGATTACTTAATAAATCAGAGGGTGAACATTAGAATCTCTGCAAACCACAGAAGGCCAAAGCTGGAAAAGCCTCTAATGAAAATAATAGCAGACCTGTATCAGGAGCTTACCATGCACCAGACACTGTGCCAAGTGCTTTATAAGTAGCGTCTCCTCACAGTAATCCTATGACGTTAGTATTGTTTTCCCCGATTTACCAATAAAGACCATAGCAGGTGAGTAAAGTCCCCAAGTTCACAGAGGTGGTAAATGGCATAGCCAGGACTTAAATACCTGATGCCAAAGATTTTTGTCTAATATGGGAATTTTCAGCCATTCTAGCCTTTCTTTCTTTTGCTTTCTTTCTTTCTCTTTCTTTCTTTTCCTTCTTTCCTTCTTTCTTTCTTTTTCTTTCTTTCCTTTTCTCTCTCTCTCTTTCTTTCTTTCTTTTTCTTTCTTTCTTTCTGACAGGGTCTTGGGTCTTGCTTTGTCACCAGACTGGAGTGCAGTGGTGCAATCATAGCTCACTGCAGTCTCAACCTCCTGGGCTCAAGTGATCCTCCCCCCTCAGCCTCCTGAGTAGCTGGGAGGACACGCATGTGCCACCACACCTGGCTAATTAAAAGAGTGTATTTATATGTATTTATAGAGATGGGGTCTCATCTCGCTATGTCACCCAGGCTTATCTCAAACTCCTGGTCTCAAGGGCCCCTCCTGCCTTGGCCTCTCAAAGTGCTGAGATTACGAGCATGAACCACTGTGTCCAGCTAAATATTTTTTTGATCCTATGTCTGTCTCCTCTCCCTTAGTGACTTCAATAACACATATATTATTAATAGACTGCTTGAAGTTGCCCACTTGAAGCATCTCACTGAGGCTTTGTTCATCTAAAAAAATATGTTTTCTTTGTGTGACACTGGATAGTTTCTATTGTTAAGTCTTTGAGTTTACTCATTTTTTTTTCTTTGGAATATCTAATCTGCTGTTAATACACTTCCATGTAGTTTTCATCTCACACAATGTAGTCTTCATCTCTAGAAGTTCAATTGGGTATATTTTATGTCTTCTGTAGTTCTATGTAACATTTTTTAAACCTATGGAATATAGTTAGAATGATGTTTTAATGTCCTTCTCAGTTAATTCTAACATCTATGTCTGTTGTAGGCTGGTTTCAATGGATTGATTTTACTCCTCCTTAGGAGTCATGTTTTCCTGACTCTTCAAATGTTTGATCATCTTTGATTGAATGACAATCAGGAGCTGGTCATGTGACCTAATTCTGGCTAATGAAACATGGGCCCAGGACAGTAACAGTTCTATTCCCCTAGTCATCCATTGGCTTAGGAGTTAACATGTCGCCCAACTCTGCCGGGAGCTTTTTGGGAAAGGTTTCCTCAGTCTTAGGAAAGAGACCAGTTCCTCTGGATGTGGCCATCTCCTGATGAGACAACAGGGGGACTGATGCATTTACTGAGCACTTACTATGTGCCTGGCCCTGTGTTAACTGCATTAAGTCATGTGATTCTCAACAGCAGGGCTTTGAAGTACATAGTATCATGATGTCCATTTTACAGATAAGGAAACTGAGGTTCAGCATGGTGAGTGCCCTTTCCCAGGGTCACATGGGTAGCCAAGGGCAGAGGCAGGATGGGAAGCCAGGTCTTTCTGACTCTAGAACGTGTGACCTTAAAACCCTCCTCTATATTTCCTCTGCGTTAACAACAACAAAAACAAAAAAAAAAAGCCTAATCCAGATGAGGCCCTCACCCACTGATCAATATTCATGTTGCCCAGATCCAAGTAACTGGGGCTGCCAAAGGGTGCCAAGAAGTCACCCTAATGAGCTTGCTCAGCTACCCTTCTGAAACAGCACTCCCTGCTGGGCCTGGGGGCATCTTCTGTCAATATTGACATCTGTCTGAGGCACTAGGAACCTGCCATGGATGAAGGGGCAGATGCTGCTAAGATTTCAAGAGAGAAAGGAAAAGAAAAAACACAAATCCCCTCAACAAAGCTACTACGTAGAACTGCAGACCCAGCAAACCCCTGTACATCTGGAGACACTGCAGTAGAAGAGGGCAGATCAGATGCCAGCAGAGCTTCGAGATGCTTGGCTGGGCTCCTGCACCCAGGGTCTGCTCAGCAGCGCCCCGGAGAGCTCGCCAAGCTACGCAGGTCTGCTCTGGCAAGGGGACGATGCCTCCTTGCCAGGAATGCTCCTGGGGGAGCTGAGATTCTAGATTTCTCAGCCTGCTCCCAGGCCCTGCCCAGCCCATAGCCCCCTAGAGGACAAAATTCAAGCTCCAGGAAGGCATATTTCTGGAGAGAAAGAAAGAGTTTGGGACAATAAAACTGTCCTTTTTCAAGAAGGGCGATGCAATGGAAGGAGTCCTGGCTGTGGAGTCAGATAGTTCTGGGTTCAAATCCATAATAATAAATCTGTAATAATCCATAATAAGGGAGTTATCCTCTCTAGCAAATGGGGATTTATGCACTCCACAAATGTTCATACGCCTGGAGATTGTGACAATACAAAGTCAGAGGGATACTAATAAAATGCCAAGCATAGAGCCTGACACATCAAATGTCCACAAGAAGTACAGAAACTCCTGATGCATATGCAGGTCTCACCACTCCACAGCTGCCTTGTCCATAACGACAGTGACATGGTGGTGTAAAAAGGGCTTCAGAGACAGAGTTTATTCTCCAGACTAGCTGCATACACTATTGTGCAATCTTGGGTTGTTAACCCATGTGATGAGTAATTTTGTGTGTCAACTTGATGGTCCATGGGGTACCCAGACATTTGGCCTACTATTATTCTTAATGGGCTTGTAAAGATATTTCTGGATAAGATTAACATTTTATTTGCTTATTTATTTGTTTTTATTTTATTTTTTGAGACGGAGTCTTGCTCAGTCACCCAAACTGGAGTGCAGTGGTATGATTTCAGCTCACTGCAACCTCTGCCACCTGAGTTCAAGCAATTCCCATGCCTCAGCCTCCTGAGTAGCTGGGATTACAGGCATGTGCCACCGAGCCCTGCTAATTTTTTGTATTTTAGTAGAGACAGGGTTTCATCATGTTGCCCAGGCTAGTCTCAAACTCCTGAGCTCAGGCAATCCACCCATCTTGGCCTCCCAAAGTGCTAGGATTACAGGCGTGAGCCACCACACCTGGCCTGAGATGAACATTTTCATTGGTAGATTGAGTAGAGTACACTCTCTAATGTGAATAAGTCTCATCCAAACAATTGGACCAATCCAGTCCAACCCAATCCAAAAATAGAGGACCTGAATAGAAGAAAAAGGCCGAGTAAGAGAGAGCTTCTCCTCCATGACTGCTTGAATTGGGCTATCAATCTTTTCTGGCTTTGGCCTTGGACTGAAACATTGGCTCTTCTTGAGTCTCAAGCATGCTGGCTTTCAGACTGGAACTTAAACCATCAGTCCTCCTGGTTCTCAAGCATTTGGACTCAGGTGGGAACTCTGCTTCCATTCTCTTGGGTCTCTAGCTTGCCAAGATCTTGGGACTTCTTGGTTTCCATAATCGCGGGAGCCAATTCTTTATAATAAATTAATAAATCTCTTCTCAATTGGTTATGTTTCTCTGGAGCCTTCTGACTAATACATTCACTTTCCTAATTCTGTTTCCTCATCTGTAAACAGATGAGAATCTTTCTTACTTCATGAGTTATTGTGAGGACAAGCAGTTACAGTATAAATCACAATACAGTTTGCAGTGTGCTATGAAATGAATAAGAATGGGGGTTTGGGGCCCACAGAAGCACGTGACTCAGTCTTAAAGAACAGATTCTTATAGGAGAGCAGGAGTGGTTGATGTCCAAAAGAGAGTATGGAAAGGGTGTTCCAGGAAGTAGGAACAGCATATGCAAAGCCTTGGAGGCCACATAGTGCAGGCCCTTATGAGAACATTGAATGCAGCTCAGTATTTCCAGGGCCAAACCATGGGTCCCTGTATCATTACAGTAATGGTTTGGTCTTTATCTTGAAGGCAATTTTTTAGGCACAGCAGTAACATGAATCTTGGGATTTTAAAGAATGTATTTTAACCTCTCTGAATCTCAGTCTCTTTATGACTAACATCAAAAAATAACTCCACCTGCTTCACTGAGTTTTTGTGAAGACCAGCTGAAATTACGTACCTTAAAGTGCTTTGAAAGTCACTGAGTGCTTGGCAAACAGAAGGCAGGGTTATTAACCAATGAGTCAATATTATTATAACAACTTCAAGGCTTTCATCCCTAGGAGTTCCTCTAACAAAAGCCACAAGTCAAATAAGGTATGGGGTAAGAACTTATTTGCCAAACCTCAGAACTTTCGATGAGAGTTAGAGATTTGCTAGTTGCCTTTCCAGTATTTGTGTTAATCTGGGTCTTCCAAGAAGCAGGTGCCCAAATGAGGTTAAACATGCAAGAAGTTGATTAGGGGAAAATGCCTGTGAGGGAAAATCGGAAGGCAGCCAGGGGAGAGGGGAGAGGGGAGATTAGACCACCTTGATGCAGGTCTAAGCCCAAGTGAGGGGTAGAGAGCGAGAAAGGAGAGTGGGTAGAGGCATCTTGGACTGCAATGCAAGGTTGTTCAGCAAAGCCAGTAGGGAGTCCTTGAGCCAAAGTCACCTGTCAGGAGTTCTGTGTCTCCCCAGAATGTGACTGCCTTAGTATTCCTGTTGCACTCAGCCATGGGTTGGAAGCAGCCCGGGGGGACGTGTGGCCATTGCATAAATACAGTGATGGATTTCAGAGCACAGCAGCAGAAGCCCTAGATCCATCATGCTCCCTGCTGCAGAGATCTGAGAGGTGCATGCTCACAGTTGCCACAGTATCCAATATCCTTCTTGACTTTTGTTTAGGAATTTGTTCCTTCCCTGCTCTCAGTCCTCATACCCAGGCCTGAGCCAATCAGGTGCCCTACGTGCAGCCACTGGTGCATTCACAGACATGTAACCTAAGCTGGTCCAATCAGAGAGAATTCAGAGTTTTAAGAGGCGCATGGGGGAAAAGATGCTCCTATCTTTCCTCTGGATTTGAATCTGGGAGGATGAAATTCAGGAGTTGCTGGGCATGGTGCCTCACGCCTGTAATCCCAGCACTTTGGGAGGCCGAGGCAGGTGGATTACTTGAGGTCAGGAGTTCAAAACCAGCCTGGCCAACATGGAGAAACCCTGTCTCTACTAAAAAATACAAAAATTAGCCTGGTGTGGCAGTGTGCACCTGTTATCCCAGCTACTCGGGAGGCTGAGGCAGGAGAATTGCTTGAACCTGGGAGGCAGAGGCTGCAGTGAGCAGAGATCGTGGCACTGCACTCCAGCCTGGGCAACAGAGCAAAACTCCGTTTCCAAAAACCAAAACAAAACAAAACAAATTAGCCGGGTGTGGTGGAGGGCGCCTGTAGTCCCAGCTACTCCAGAGGCTGAGGCAGGAGAATCGCTTGAACCTGGGAGGTGGAGGTTGCAGTGAGCACTCCAACCTGGGCAACAGAGGGAAAAGAAAGAAAAGAAAGGAAAGGAAAGAAGAAAAGAAAGGAGAAAGAAAGAAAGAGAAAGAGAGAAAGAAAGAAAAAGAAAGAAAGAAAAAAAAAGAAAGAGAAAGAAAAGAAAAGCAAGAAAGAAAAAAAGAAATTCAGGGCTGGGCGAGGTGGCTCATGCCTGTAATCCCAGCACTTTGGGAGGACGAGGCGGGTGGATCACGAGGTCAAGAGATCGAGACCATCTTGGTCAACATGGTGAAACCCCGTCTCTACCAAAAATACAAAAAAAAAATTAGCTGGGCATGGTGGCGCGTGCCTGTAATCCCAGCTACTCAGGAGGCTGAGGCAGGAGAATTGCCTGAACCCAGGAGGCGGAGGTTGTGGTGAGCCGAGATCGCACCATTGCGCTCCAGCCTGGGTAACAAGAGCAAAACTCCGTCTCAAAAAAAAAAAAAAAGAAATTCGGGAGTCGAGGCAGCCCCATTGATCACAAGAGGAGAGCTCCACAATCAGAGAAAGAGAAGTTGCACACCAAGATATCATTTGAGCTCTTTTTTCTCATACATGCTTGAAGCTGCGATTACTCTCATTACTGTTTAATTTTGAAAAATCTGTGTATTCAAACTTTTTCATTTTAAAAAACTTTAAAAGCTTTATTGAGATATAATATGCAACAGACAGCATAGACTTAAAGTGTGCAACTTGGTGTTTTGACATATGTATACACCAGTAAAACCATCTCTACAATCAAGATAAAGAACATATCCATCACCTTCTGAGTTTCCTCCTGCCTCTTTCCCTCCTTCTCTCTCAACCCCTGCCTTGGGCAATCTGATTTCTGTCACTATGGATGTCTTCATTTCTAGAATTTCATATAAATGGAATCATACAGTATAGACCTTTTTTTGTCTGACTTCTCCCATTCAGCATAATTATTTTGAGGTTCGTCCGCATTATGTATATCAACAGTTCATTTCTGTTGTTAAGCAGTGTTCCACCATATGGATACATCAGTTTGTTTATCCACTCACCTGTTGATGAACATTTGGGTTGTTTCCAGTTCGGGGTTATTACAAACAAGGCTGCTATAAGCAGTGTGTCTGAGTCTTTACAGGGACACATGCTTTCATTTCTCCTTGGTATAAACCTAAGAGTGGACAAGATGAATCTGATGGCAGATGGAGTTTACTTTTCTTTAAAGAAATGTCAAACTGGTTTCCAAAATAGTTGTACAATATTGCGTTTCTACCAGCAGCACATAAGAGTGTCATTTCTCCCAGCCAGGTGCAGTGGCTCATGTTTGTAATCTCAGCACTTTGGGAGGCCAAGGCAGGCAGGTTGCTTGAGCCCAGGAGTTCAAGAGCAGCCTGGACACCATGGTGAAACCCCATCTCTACTAAAAATTAAAAAATAAAAAGCCAGGTGCAGTGGTGCATGCCTCTAGTCCCAGCCACTAAGGAGGCTGAGGTGGGAGGATGGCTTGAGCCTGGGAGGTTGAGGCTGCAGTGAGCTGTGATCATGCCACTGCACTCCAGCCTGGGCGACAGAGTGAGACTGTCTCAAAAAAAAAAAAAAAAAAAAAAAGAGTTTCAGTTTTTCCACATCCTTGCCAACACTCAATATGATAAAGTCCTTTTAATTTTAGCCATTCTAAAATAGGTGTGTAGTGGCATCTCACTGTTGTTTTAGTCTGCACTTTCCTAATGACTAAGGAAATTGGGTACATCTTGATGTGCTTATTTGTCATCTTTATAGCTTCTTTCATGAATTATCTGTTCAAATATTTTGACCAGTTTTTAATTGGGTTATTCATTTACCTATTATTGAGTTTTGAGAGTTCTTTACATATTCTAGATACAGATCCTTTGTCAGATGTATGATTTGCAAATATTGTCTTCCAGCCCTTGGCTTGTCTTTTCATTTTCCTCACAATGTCTCTGAAGAGCAAAGTGTTTTAATTTTAATGAAGTTTAATTTGTCAATTTGTTCTTTTATAGATTGTACTTTTGGTGTCAGATCTAAGAAATGTTTGCCTATACCAAGATCACAAAAGTTTTCTGCTGTATTTTTTTCTAGAAAAGTGTTTCTCAACCTTGGTGCTCTTGACACATTACTTTAGATAATTCTCTGCTGTTGGGGTCATTATGTGCATTATAAAATGTTTAATAGTGCCTTCGGCCTCTACCCATTGGATGCCTATAGCACGCCTACCCCACTATGACAACCAAAAATATCTCCAGACATGACCACATATTTCCTGGGCTGTGGGGGGGTGGTGTCAAATTGCCCCCATTAAGAATTACTATTCTAGGAATTTTATAGTTGTAGATTTTGCATTTAGATCTATGATCCATTTTGAGTTAATTTTTGTATTTCATACAAGGTATGGATCAAAGTGTTTTTTTGTTTTTTTTTTTTTTCATCTAGATATCCAATTCTTCCAACACCTTTTAATGAGAGGACTTCTTTTTACCATGGAATTATCTTTACACCTTTGTCAAGACTCAATTGTTTATGTATACATTTGTGTATTTCTGGACTTTATTTTAGCCCATCAATCATGAATATGTTGGTCTATTTTTTTTTTTTTTTGTCAACGCCATACTATTTGGTTACTATAACTGCATAAGCCTTGAAATTGATTCTTCTTTATCAAAGTTGTTTTGGATATTGTAGATACTTTGCATTTTATATGAATTTTAGAATCAGTTTAACAATTTCTACCAAAAAAAAAAAATCAACTGAGATTTTGATTGAGATTGCATTGATCAATGTGGGGAGAACTGACATCTTATCAAAACTGAGGCTTCTCACCTATGAACATGATATATTTATCCATTTATTTAAATCTTTAATTTCTCCTTTAAATGTTTTATAGCTTGCAATGTACAGTTCTTTCACCTTTTTTGGTCAGATTTATCCCTAAGTATTGAATTTGTTGTAAAGGGTATTTTAAATTTCAATTTTCAATTGTTTGTGGCCAGTGTATAAAAATAAAATTGATTTTTGTATATTGATCTTGTGTCCTGCAACTTTGTTAAACTCATTTATTAGCTGTAGTAGTTTTATGTAGATTACATAGGATTTTCTACATAGATGATCATGCTGTCTGCAAATAAAGATAGTTTTACTTCTTTCTTTCCGATCTGGATGCCTTTTATTTCTTTGTCTTGCCTTATTTCACCAGCGAGGACCTCCAGCAAATTATTAAATAGAAGAAGTGATAGTATATCCTTGTCTTATTCTGATCTTAGGAGATAGTATCTAGTTTTTTACCATTAAGTATATTGTTAACTGGAGGAATCCCTTTTAAGATTTGTTCAGTGTTCAGTCTAGGGATAATTATTCTCCACCAGTGAGTAAGATCCGTCTGTAGTCTATTCAATGCCCTGAGATTCGTGAGGTTTTCCAGTCTGGCAAATGGTGGAACAGACACGGTTCTTGGACCTACGTAAATGCCCAACACTGTTATTTCTAATCCTTTCTGATAATTCTTTCCCCAAACTTGGGTCATTTCCTCAAATATGCAGGCTGATCACTCCTGTCTTGAAAATCCAAGGATACTCTTTGGCCAATCTTTGGCTTTCTCCTTCTATGCAACTGTCTTCTCTCCACTATTCCAATCTGGGTCCTCCAAACACCTGGGCCTCTCCAAACTTTCCACTCTGTCTCCTTAATTTAGGGAGTCTCCTGGAATCCCCTTCTTTAGGCTGCAGCTTGGAAACGGCTCACTTTGTTTCCCATCTTTTAAGGTTAAGTGTCCTCTGCTTCCTGAGGTCCAAAGTTTGAAAACCATTGCATCATACATTGTGTCTATTTTTTGGTTGTTTTCAGCAGGAGGAAAACCAGTCTCATCTCTGCTACGCCCTTCTCATGAGAAGCAGAAGTTTGTTCCATTGTTGAACTAGTATATTCCCAGCTTGTGTTGGGATTCCCATCGTTGTTGGCAAAAACATTCCAATTATTATAGTTACATAACCTGTCTGACCTGGGACAGATTGAGCCAGAGTCTTATCCTGCTCTAGACAAAATGCCAGAGAATGGCTAGAAGTGATGATAATTCTGTTTAATTATTCCAAAATAAGGGATTTGGACAGAAGGAATTTGGGTGGTATTGGGAGGCGGTAAAGCCCACAGGATTTGGGATTACAAAAGGCTTGGGTTTGAATTCTAACACACTGACCTTCTAGTCATATGTGACCTGGGGAAAAGTTACTTAAATTCCCTGATCTTCAGTTTCCTTATCTATGAGATGGGAATTATAACAGTACTTAACTGATAAAAAGATTGTTTGAGGAGTCACTAGAATGACACCTGTGAAGCTCAGTACCTGGCAGTTAGTAAATTATATGCTATTGTATGAAAAATGATAGCTGTTATTATCATTAATATGCTCTACTATACTGATCCAACTCTACTGACAATGATCTAACTTTGATTTTGCCTTGTCTGCATCTATAACCTGAATAAAGCTTAGATTCGTTGGTTATAGGCATAATACCTTGCCCCCCAAAATTGTGTGAGCTGTGATGTCAGCCCACAAATCAATAAGAATCAACAGTGGCCTAATTTAGTTGATCAAAGCTGAGAACAAAGAGTTTAGATCTGGTTTCCATGCAGATAGTTGGGCCCTGAATTATTTAAATGATTTGATTGGACTGTTGTGCTGAAGATGTCTATCACTGGGCCTGCCCAACCACAGAGCCTCTTAAAGGGAAATGCTCCACCTCCATGCCCTGGTTAAGAGATGAGCCCAGTAACCCTTGACTCTGACCCACTGTTGATTGGACCACACCCGATTAGATATGATCCACCAAATCGGGTCTGATCCAGCCAGTGACATAGGCCTGGGTCTGGTAAAGAAGAAAGGAGTCTCTCTCTTCTGGAAATTTGGACTATGTATAGCATATCCAGAGAACTAAATATACCCAGTGACCAAAATAGTCACACTTTGGCACTGAAGTAGCAAAGTCATGAGGTTGACTTCTGGCTGGAGAGGCTCTGATAGACCAGGAGCAGGCAGAGGTTTGGAGGCAGCAGAACCATGAGTAAGCAATTAAAGGTTTTAAATGTTCATGCCCCCAAATCTCAGGTTGAAATGTAGTCCCCAGGGTTAGAGGTGGGGCCCGGTGGGAGGTGAGTGGACCATGGGGGTGGACTTCTCATGAATGGTTTAACCTAATCCCCTTGCTGCTGTCTTTGCAATAGTGAGTTCTTGTGAGATCTGGTTGTTTAAAAGTATATGGCATTTCCCCTTGCTCTCCTGCTCCTGTTCTTACCACGTGATATGTCAGCTCTCCCTTCACCTTCTGCCATGATTGTAAGATTCCTGAGGTCACCCAAAACCTGAGCAGATGCCAGCCATGCTTCCTGTACAGCCTGCAGAACTGTGAGCCAATGAAACCTCTTTTCTTTGGAAGTTTCTCAGATTGAGGTATTCCTTTACAGCAACACAAGAATGGCCTAACACACCCAGTAGGTAGAGAGAGTAGAATGGATCCGTGGAGGAAAGCAGCCATGCCAGGAGAGAGCCCAGCTAGTCCCCAAACTGCTTAATTCCCAACAGCTTCCATTTCATTTTTGGCTCCTGTTCACAGCTATCTATTTTCAAAACAGCTTTTTCTGTTTTGAAAATAGCAAGTAATACATTATCATAGGGAAAAAAATCAGAAGAACCCCAGAGAAGAATCTAAATATAGCACAGATTCTCTTCTTCCCAGAATAGTGCATTTCCTTCTGTCTTTTTCCCATGTAATCACAGACATAATTTTTTTTTTCAGAAAACTTAGATCTTACTATCTATTAGGTACTTTATTTGTTTACTGTAAGTTAGCAATGTATCATTTCCCAGCACTTTAGGAGGCCAAGGTGGTAGGATCACTTGAAGTCAGGAGTTCAAGACCAGCCTGACCAAAATGGTAAAACCCTGCCTCCACTGCAAGTACAAAAATTAGCTGGGCGTGGTGGCACTTGCCTGTAATCCCAGCTACTTGGGAGGCTGAAGCAGGAGAATTACTTGAACCCGGGAGTCCGAGGTTGCGATGAGCCAAGATCATGCTACTGCACTCCAGCCTGGGTGACAGAGTGAGACTCCATCTCAAAAAAAAAAAAATGTACAATTGACTGTTGGGCATGTCAATAAATACTGTCCTCTAATATTCTTTTAAATGATTTTCTAGTATTCCATCCTAAGGATGTGTCATCATGAATTTATATAATTCCTTGTTGTTGAACAATTAGGCTTTTCAAGGATTTCTTTTTTCTTTGCTTTTGTAAATAATGTTGCAATGAACACAGCTGCAGCTAAATCTTTGCACACGTAAGTGATTATCCCCTTATCATAAATTATTAGAAGGCCAATTGCTGGGTCAATGGGCATGCTCATCTCTTAAATCTCTTATACATATTGTTCCATTACGCTGCAGGAAGGGTAAAAATTTATATTCCTACCAGGAGCGTGTGAATGTATCTGACCCGAGGAGTTTTTTGATTGATTCTGCCAGACCCTGAAAACCACATTTCTACCGTCTGGCATAATGGCTGGTGTACAGTAGGCACTGAATCCCTGGCTGCTGTCCCAAACTGAAGTGATTAGGTGTCCTCTTTTTATCTCAAGGAGTGACTACAGAGTTTTCTTTTTTGGGGGCTAAGTTCAGGGGCCTGTGCTCCTTGAAGCCACCACAGTGCCTAACACTGTGCTCTTCTTTGGGAAAATCTTTTTTTTTTTTTTTTTTTTTTGAGATGGAGTCTCGCTCTGTTGCTCAGGCTGGAGTGCAGTGTCGTGATCTCAGCTCACTGCAACCTTCACCTCCTGGGTTCAAGCGATTCACCTGCCTCAGCCTCCCGTGTGGCTGGTACAGCACCTGACACTTTTTCTGCATGCTCTTCTTTGGGAAAATCGTTTCTTCCCCACCCCTCCACACTCCCTTGCCCCCCTCCCCCCACATCCTCTTCTTTGGGAAAATCTTTTTTTTTTTTTTCCCCTGAGATGGAGTCTTGCACTGTTGCCCAGACTGGAGCACAGTGGCATGATCTCAGCTGACTGCAACCTCTACCTCCTGAGTTCAAGCAATTCTCCTGCCTCAGCCTTCCGAGTAGCTGGTACTACAGGCGCATGCCACCACACATGACTAATTTTTGCATTTTTAGTAGAGATGGGTTTTCACCATGTTGACCAGGCTGGTCTGGAACTCCTGACCTCAAGTGATCCGTCTGTCTCAGCCTCCCAAAGTACTGGGATTACAGGCATGAACCATCGCACCCAGCCTGGGAAAATCATTTCTAATTTCACCAGGGAATGCAGAACATCTGGGCAGCAGATCCAAGCCAGAGATCCTCCCCTCCTTCAGTCTGTGACCTCCCAAGAGTGGAGTCTGTCCTTTCCTCTCACTAAAACCAGATATGGAGTAGAGAAAGACAGAAGAAAATGAGACAGATGGAGAGCTCATTAAAACAATCAATTATTTCGGTGCATTTGGACATGATGAAAGTACACCAGGGTGTGTGGGTTTTTAATAAGACCGGTGCCGAGAGAGCAGCCGTGGGACCGACAGGCAGAGAATGAGAGATTGCTTTCTAGAAGGCACCTACTGTGATAATGTTACCTGCCATTTATGCTGTAGCAGAAAATAGACACAGAATCAGAGAACGTTAAATCTGAGATAATGGGTTTTTTAATTGTTTTCAAATTTTGGATGAGCATTTTAATTGAAGTGGTTGGGAGGTTAATATAACTTTTGTATTTGATTATCTGGCAAGAAGAGGGGGGAAATAAAAGAAAAGTGGGGGAAATTGAGGTAGTCTTAAAAAAAAGCCACTCGTAACATATAGCATGATAAATTCCATTTCTGTACAATTGTTTTCATTATATGTGTCAGAGGCAAAATGAGTTCTGTACATAATTGGTGCCGAGATCAGAGAAATGCTGACACCCTGAGGTTCTAAGTTAACCCTCTGCAGGCTGAGAGGGAGGAAAATTTTTTATTCTTTCAATAAACTTTCATTAAGAGTTAGAAGGGCAGGGCACGGTGGCTCACGCCTGTAATCCCAGCACTTTGGGAGGCCGAGGCGGGTGGATCACGAGGTCAAGAGATCGAGACCATCCTGGTCAACATGGTGAAACCCCCTCTCTACTAAAAATACAAAAAATTAGCTGGGCATGGTGGCGCATGCCTGTAGTCCCAGCTACTCAGGAGGCTGAGACAGGAGAATTGCCTGAATCCAGAAGGCGGAGGTTGCAGTGAGCCGAGATCATGCCATTGCACTCCAGCCTGGGTAACAAGAGTGAAACTCCGTCTCCAAAAAAAAAGAATTAGAAAGGATCTCATATTTTGGAGTTGCCCACACAATGTCAGGTACTTTATATAATTCTTTTTCAATCTCACAACAACTCTATGAGAATGTTCTTCTTATTCCTGTTTCAAAGATGGGAGGACTAAGGCTCAGAAGGTTTAAGTGACTTGCACAAGGTCACACAGCTGGTAAGACAAGGCTGAAGTTTTGACCCATACCTGATTGAGTCTGAGGTCAGCATAGCAGAATGAAATCTTACACACCTGGATTCGAATCCCTGCTCTTATCAATTAGGAGCTCTGTGAGGCTGCATGCAGTGGCTCACGCCTATAATCCTAGCACTTGGGGAGGCTGAGGCCAAAGGATCACTGGAGCCCAGGAGTCCAAGACCAGCCTGAGAAATGTAGTAAGACCCTGTCTCTACAAAAAAATTTTTAACAAATTAACCTGGCATAGTGGTGCATGCCTGTAGTCCCAGCTACTTGGGAAGCCAAGGAGGGTGGATTACATAAGCCCAGGAGGTCTAGACTGTCAGCCAAGATGGCACTACTGCACTCCAGCCTGGGGAACAGAACAAGATCCTGTCTTAAAAGAGAAAAAACGAGCTCCGTAACTTTGAGCTTATCAGTCAATGTCTTTGAGCCTCAATTTTATCTTCTGTAAAATGGCAATAATAATCTTAAAATGATAGATAGCTAATAATAGCACTGTTTTCTATTAATAGTCGTTTTTCATTGAATACGACTATTAATAGAAAACAGTGCTGGACAACAGAGGGATATGCTGTAGAGTGTTTTATTACCTAGTTGACAAAACTGCTTTTGAATGCTGGTGGTTCTATTCCTTTGACACTACGCACTTTTATAATACATGTTAATGCTATATGACAAAATGATCTGATTCCTAGTGCCAAAGTTTCAATTCAGTGTATATAACTGAACACATTCATCCATTTGTACTCCCTTTTTTTTTTTTTAATGGTGCTTAAAGTAAAGAGCCCAGCCTTTGCAAGCCATCCATGTTGTTACTTAGGCATTTTATCTTTGCTCAAATTGTTGAAGAATGGTGGCTTGTTTCATGGTTTTTGTATTTGTGTCTAATGCAAGTTTTAACACGATAGATGCAATGCATTGTGTAGCTGGTTTTCTGGAAAAGTCAATCTTTTAGGAATTGTTTTTCAGATCTTCAATAAATTTTTTCTTTAAATTTCAAAAAAAAACAGTTGTTTTTCTTTTGAGAATTTGCTAAGGTAATTATGAAACACTTATCACGGTTCCTGGGATAGGGCAAGTACTCAATAAACATTAGCTGTTAGTATTAACAGGAATCTGACCCTTGTATAAAGCTTCTTACTGTTTTCAAGGTCCTATGGGGAAAAGTTTACCAAGGCATGATCCTCACCTTCAATAGAGTTTACAGTCTATTGAGATAATGGATCAAGATTCCCAAATTTCCAGGCAGCTCTAATATAATAAGTGGACAAAAGGCCGGTGACCAAATATTACTCCCCAGTTTCCCAGGATTTCAAGTATTATTTTATCCTCTCATCTAACACACTCACCAACACCCCCTCTCTCCCTATCCCCACCACGGACCTTAATTCCTATTCTGGATAACGTGATCCATCTAATCACCCAGAAAAGCATCTGCAGTGTTAGACTTCATCCTCTACAGGCATTGACGGTGAAGAAGGGCAGGTGTTGCCTTTGTTGGAAACCATGGAAAAGTGAAATTGCAAGTCTTTGGCAAACATGAAAGGTTTTACCTTCCCGTAGTTAGAGAACAAGTAAACTTAATAAACATTTATAGAACTCTCCACTTCAAATACATAAAACATACATTCTTATCAGTATCATATCACACCTATTCTAAAAGTGACTATATGATTGGAAGTAAATCACTCATCAGTAATTGCATAGTATTTCATAGGTTTAAATGAAATATTGGTTGGCTTCTTGTTTGTTATTTTCTTCCCTTATTCCTTCCTGTCTCCATTGTTAAGCACAATTATTGGCATGAAAGAGGTTTTCAATTCCCATTTTTAGACTGCATTCTAGCCTGGGCAATAAAGCAATACTCCCATTCTCTCTCCCTCTTTCTCTTCCTTTTTCTTCCTCCCCTTTAATTTTTTTTCTTTCTCTCTTTCTTTCTTCAAAAAAAAAAAAAGAGAGAGAGAACCTTTGGGAAGCTGAAGGAAGCAGGTGATTTGAAGAACTCTGTTAACTCTTTGGGGACCAATGACCATTTCATACCCAGATACTGACAGGTTTTTTCCTCTTTCAAAGCATAACTGCAGGCAAAAAGGGCTCAGGGCAGAATTTTCCAGTTTGTTTCTGTCTGTATTGAAGCTCCATTGCCTGCCCAGCAATGGTAGCAGTCATCTGTCAAGTGCTTATCCTGTGTCAAACCCTGGCCCCAACTGTCCAGGGCTAAAGGAACCTGAGGCACTAGGAGTCACCCAGGTTGTCACTGGCGAACATGAGATTCGAACCCACTTCGCCTGACCTTGCAACACTGCCTTCCTGCTATCATTCTACCACTCACAGCAATGAGGCGAGGATCAAGTCCCATTTCTGGCTCTGTTCCTTCCTCTTAAGGAGTAGTCTAGAATTCTCTCCAGATAGCTAAAGTGAAATAGGACTTACCTCCTCTTACTTGAGCTTCTTGACCTGGTATCTATTAAGCAGAATGACTGCTTAACTGGCTACTACAGATACAGCCACTGAAGGTCCAAGATTTTAAATACAAATGTTCCAATTTTGAAATTTTTGTTTCACTATTAAATCATTTCGTATTTTAAAAAAAGGGGAAAAGGGCCTGGAGTCTTCACATTGTAGAGGAAAAGAGACTACTGGGGGATTTTAATGCAAAAGAGATGGCCTTTGACAAATTACTTAACCTTTCTGAGTTTCCATTGATTCACCAGGAAAACTGGAGTGATAACATCAACCTAAGCTGCTTCCTTTCACACCCTCACACCTGCTTCCTTCAGCTTCTCTCTCTCTCTCTCTCTCTCTCACACACACACACACACACACACACACACACACACTCAGGGCTGTCCTCTGCACATTTTTTAGTTTTCCAGCCTGGGAAGCAGGATGAGGTTTAATGTGGAGGAAGAAGGAGAAGATGGCGAGGGGTCTGGTCTCCCAAGGAAACTGAGGTTGGAGTGAGCTCCTATGGCCAGAGGGAGTGAGGATCAGAAGCTGATGGGAATGCTCATGAAAGTCTTTGTGCTGTCTGGGGCACAAGCAGGATAGCCTTGGGGCCCAGGTAGCAAAGTATGGTCCAAAGAAAGAGTAGCCTTTCTTCTCACCACTGCATGGGCACGGTGCCATGCTGGTAGCCCCAAGACCAGAAGCTTTGAAGCACCAGGAGGTAGCTTCCTGGCATGGACATCGGTGTCATCACCATGAGCTCCGTGGTGACAGTGTCATCACTCCAAGTGTCTTCACTGGTTGAAGACTTGTGGAGCCAGAAGAGGAGAACAGGACAGCCTGATGCTGTGAGTGAATGCATCTGCCTTTCAGGCTGCTGGGCACAGGTGAGAGCTGGAGGGAACATGAGTGGGGCAGGATGGGAGCTTTCCTTTTTGCATAAGTAGGTTGGAACTTGTGCCAACCCACCCTGGATACGGCATCCACCACTTCTCACCAGCTCCACTCTTACTACCTGGTCTGAGCTGCCATCGTCTCTCACCTGGGTCCTTGCAGGAGCTTCCTAACTGGTCTCCCTACTTCCTCTCTTGCCCCTCACAAACTTTTGTCAACAGCAGCCACAGAGATTGTTAAAACCTAAATCAGATCACATCACTTCCCTGCTCAAGATTCCACATTTCTTTCAGAATCAAAGCTGACTCCTTACGTTGACCATAGGCCCACAGGATCCAACACCCTGGACCTTCTCTGTCCCACCTCCAGTTGCTCTCCTCCCTCATTCCCTCTGCTGCTGCACACCGGCCTCCTTGTTCCCCCAAACATAGCAGACATGCTCTGCCCCAGGGCCTTTGCACTAGCTGCTCTCTCTTGCCATTGTACTTTTCTCCAAAACATACAGATGGCTCACTTTCTGCCTTTTTCAGATCTTTGCTCAAATGTTACCTTTTTAGGTAACTTTTCAGGACTTTTTTCTCCGTTCCCCGCCCCCCAACCTCACTTTTTTGTGGAGAACAGGGTCTCACGATATTGCCCAGGCAAGTCTCGAACTCCTGGGCTCAAGCTATCCTCCAGCCTCTGCCTCCCTAAGAGCTGGGATTATAGGCGTGAGCCACCGCGCCCGCCCCAGGGAGACTTCTTGACCGTACTTCTCTAAGTTGCGACCTCACTCTACCCCTGCACTCGCCATCCCCATTCCATGCTTTGATTTCCACATAGCTCTCCTCCCCATCTGACATCCCAGACACAGTTGTTAATTCGTTGCTGTCCTACCCACCGCCCGCAGGCAGGTCAGCTCCATGAAGTCAGGAAATATGGACTGTGGTCTGTCTCCTTTCCTGCTACATCCCTAGTGCCTAGAACAGTGCCTGGTCATATGTTAAATACTCCGTTCAAAAAATATTTGGTGAATGACTGATTTAATGGATATAGGCAATGTGACCTTTTTAAATTTTTTGTTCATTTATTATTTTGAGGGGGGACAAGGTCTCACTCTGTCGCCCAGGCTGGAGTACAATGGTGCAATCAGGGCCCACTGCAGCCTCGACCTCTCAGGGTCAAGCGATACTCCCACCTTATCCTCCCAAGTAGCTGGGACCACAGGCATGTGCCACCACACCTGGCTAATTTTTGTAATTTTTGTAGAGATGACGTTTTGCCATGTCGGCCAGGCTGGTCTCAAACTCCTGGGCCCACATAAGTGGCCCCCCTCAGCCTCCTAAAGTGCTGGGATTACACAGCATGAGCCACCGAACCCACCCGTGACCTTTTTTTTAACCATCCACAGGTAGATGAGGCTTGACGTGCATGGGTTATGCTGCCTCATAGGGTCACGATGAGCACTGAATGGGCTTTAGTGTATAAAGCATCTAGCACATAGTAGGCACTTTTCTTAGTCTGTTCAGGCTCACAGTTTTGGAGGCTGGCAAGTCCAAATCAGGGCATTGGTAGATTTGGTGTCAGGTGAGGGTCCGCCCGCTTCTGGTGCATAGATGGACAGCCGTCTTCTTGCTGTGTCCTCACGTGGCAGAAGGGGGCAAGGGAAGCTCTCTTGGGCCTCTTTTATAAGGGCTCTAATCCCATTCATGAAGGTCCTAATCACCTCTCGAAAGTTCTGCCTGCTAATACCATCACCTTGGGGTTTAGGATTTTAACATATGGATTTGAGGAGGACACAAATACGTCTTCCACAGCAGAGCCCTATTGGTGGGAGCTGTCATTATCATTGCTGCTGTTGTTGTTGCTTTTGATCTTCTTAACTCTAAACCCCTCTGTGTCAGAGGTGGGGCACGGTGGTTCATGCCTGTAACCTCAGCACTTGGGGAGGCCAAGGCGGGGGATCTCTTGAGGCCAGGAGTTTGAGACCAGCCTGACCAACATGGTGAAACCCCGTCTCTACCAAAAATACAAAAATTAGCCGGGCGTGGTGGCGCACACCTATAATCCCAGCTACTTGGGAGACTCAGGCAGGAGAATCACTTGAGCCTGGGAGGCAGAGGTTATAGTGAGCTGAGATCGCACCACTGTACTCCAGCCAAGAGGACAGAGTGAGGGTCTGTCTCAAAAATAGTAAAAATAAAAAATAAAGAAATAAACCTTTCTCTGTCCCTCTGTGATCCTCTCTAATTCCTTGCACTTTATTCTCAACCCCCCTGTCTCCCCACTTTGGCTCTCCCTAGGTCTCCTGTCCTCATTCATCAGCTCCTACGAGCTCCTTGATTTTCCTCCCTTCCTTCTGCTCCGGGAAACAATGTAAACCAGCAGGCCCCCGGGACCCCAGCCTGCATCTCCACTGGCTCTCCCTGGCTCCCTGGAAAAGCAAATCATCACGAATCACTTCCTCTCCGGACCAAAGACCAAAAGCATATTCGACAACATGCTCTGCTTCTGGCTCCCGCCAGACCTTTTCAGATAGGACAAGCTTCAAATCAATTCCTATTTCTTCCAGGTGAGAGAGAAGGCTGTTTGGTGACCCAGGAGGCCCCCATGAGTCTCCTCCAAGAAATCACTTTGACTTCTACTTTTCTGCTTAGATGAGCTGCCAGCTTCTCTGCAAACTCAGATCTTTCTCCAAATAATTCCCAGAAACAACTCTCCACAAAGACAAAGACAGGCCCATCCCTGGGTGCTGGCGTCCTGCAGCAGAGCGGCATTCATTAATTAAAGTAAAAATAATAAAGTAATAATGCCAATAATAATAACTAACGCTTATAAACACATGCTGGGTGCCAGACTCCAGACATATAGTAGCTTATTTGACTCTCACTACAACTTTTTGCAGTACAGAATATTTCCCACTTGGTCGATGAAGAAAATGAGACACAGAAAATTGGAGTAACTTGCCTGAGGTCACATAGCTAGTGAGTGAAAGAAGCTAAGACTTCAACTCAGGCAGTCTGGCCTCAATTATTTTGACCTGACACTATCTGGCCAGACACTGTGCTGGGTGCTGGGAATATAGGAAGGGACAACGGAGGACACAATCTCTGCCCTCAAAGACTTTATGGTCTATGGTAAGTCGGGGAGAGAGGCATTAATTAAATGCACAAATAAATCTATAGCTACAGGTTGTGATGATGCCAGGAAGGGAAGAGGGTAGGAGATTCTCTTTGGATAAGAATATTCCTCTGAGAATAAGAACTTACTTGGAATTTATCTTCAGGAGAACCCAGTGGTAAATTTTAGACCCTAGAAGCCTGGGCTTAGATAAGCCCAGTGGCTATTGTTTCTTGAGTATCCACCGGGTACTAAATGGCATGATTTATGCCCAACCTCTCCATCATTACAAAGCAGTAGTCATTCTTTGTCCCTTCTCACAGATGGAAAACTGAGACTCTGAAAGGTTGAGGGACTTACTCACGATCTTCTGCCAGAAATAGAGAGAGCCAGGACTGAACCTGGTGAAGTCCAATTCTTTCTACCATATTCGAGATCAGATTTCTCATCCTCAACATTTACTGAGGATGTAGGCCAGGTAACTCTTTGTAGGGAGTGGTGGGGCTGTCCTGGACACTGCAGGATGCTGAGGAGCATCCTTGACTGATATGGTTTGGCTGTGTCCCTGCCCAAATCTCATCTTGAATTGTGGGTCCCATAATTCCCACGGGTTGTGGGAGGGACCCAGTGGGAGGTAATTGAATCATGAGGATAGCTGGTCTTTCCCACGCTGTTCTTGTGATAGTGAATAAGGCTCACGAGATCTCATGGTTTCATAAAGGGGAGCTCCCTGACACATGCTCTCTTGCCTGCTGCCCTTAAGGCATGTCTTGCTTCCCCTTCCACCATGATTGTGAGGCCTCCCCAACCATGTGGAACTGTGAGTTAATTAAACCTCTTCCCTTTACAAAGTACCCAGTTTCAGACATGTCTTTATTAGCCGTGTGAGAACAGACTGATACACTGACCTCCACCCACTAAATGCCAGCAGCACCTACTCCTCTTGTGACAACCAAGCAGGCATTGCCTAGCGTCCCCTTAGGGGTAAAGGGAAATCACTCCTATTTGAAAACCACTGCTATAAACGCCAGCTCGCCTCCAGACTGTTTCTTATCTATCTTTGTGTACCTGGTACCTAGCACTGGTAGCTCAACTAAAGTTTGTTTAGTAACAGAATGGAAGAAAGGAGGGAAGAAAAAAACAATACAAGAAAAGAAAGAAAAAGGAGAAGGGGAGGGAAGAAAGTCTAAGTTCCCCCAGTATATATATTACAGAAAGCTTATAGATAAATCACCCAAAATAGATTTCGTAATCCAAATTCTATTTGAACTACCTAGGGTAGAAATAAGGGCTTCAGGGAATCTTGTGATAAATTCTCACATTCAATGAGCAGTCTTTCTGATACGAATGCATACATCTGCACGTCTGCATGCACACACACAAATGAAAATGCCTATGGGGTCAGGCACCATGGCTCACGCTCGTGATCCTAGCACTTTGGGAGGCCAAGGTAGGCAGATCACTTGAGATCAGGAGTTCCAGACCAGCTTGGCCAACATGGTAAAACCCCATCTCTACTAAAAATACAAAAATTAGCCCGGTGTGGTGGCACATGTCTGTAATCTTATCTACTCGGGAGGCAGTAGAATCATTTTGTTTGAACCTGGGAGGCGGAGGTTATAGCAAGCCAAGACTGTGCCACTGCACTCCAGCCTGGGCAACAGAGCAAGACTCCATCGCAAAAACAACAACAACAACAAACGAATGAATAAACAAAAACAAAAATGCCCTGTGGGTCTGATATTTCCACATTAATTTACATGGAGACCACTCCCCAAAGTGGGGTGAACCAAGACATCCTTGTTCCCCTCCCAGCAGGAATTGGATTACCCATTTGAAACACCCCAGGGGTCCCTCCAAGCTTCTTCATGAAACAACATTTATCAGCGATTGTTATTATTACCAAGAGGACCCCGCTGGCCCAGGATCTGCTCCTCCACCATGAAGGAGTTCTCCCATTTCCAGCTCTTCAGGGTGTGGCCAATAATACTACAATCTCTTCACCTCAGAATTTCTCCCAGACTGGAAGACAGCTTTTCTGTGTGTACATTTCAATCAACAGAAGCACTGGCGTTTCCAAAGCAGATGTTTCCTGTCGCTGCTTACTGTGTCCTGAGCAGGTGGCCCTGTTAAAGCTGTATTCTTGGACAAGACTTTCAATCAAGGCTTTCCTTCCTGGATATGAGTGATGGACGACAGGAAAGGGAGTTCTGCTATCAAATCCAAGCAAGAGAGAACTGTGCAATCTACTGTCTTCCACATGCTTTCCAATGCGACCAGGATGTGTTCTTCTTGCACTGGGCACCTGGTTAGCTTCACAGCATGGCATGTGAGAATCACAGACATGGACTGAAATCCTACCTGCAACATTTGCTAGTTGAGTAATTTTTGGAGGAGCTACGTAGTTTTCTGAGTCAGTGTCCTCATTCATAAAATAGAGATACTCATATTACCTACCTCATGGGGTGGCTGGGAAAAATAATTAAATCACTCGAAGCACATAAAATCCTTTTAGCACAAAGCTTCACACCCAGTAAGTTCTCAATAAATGATCGCTCTTGTTTTGACAACAATCTCACATCAAGGGCACAATCTGGTTGCCCCAGGAGATCCAGACTTGAAATGATTAAAATCCTCACAAAGCTTCAGTCTAGCTGGGGAGTTAGAACTTGGCATAGGGGATACTGTCCTAACACTGTCTCTCCCCAGCTGTGCAGCTTGGGATGTGTAATCTCACCTCTCAGAGGCTCTCATCACCTGGGAAACAGTGAGGGCGATTCCTGATTTAAGTTGTTTGAAGGACTTTGGTACGTGGTCCATAGCACAGAGGAACTCAGGACGTGTAGCTAGAGGTACTGTTGGCCAGTTCCAGGCATCATAGTTGGGGATGATTCTTTTCAAAGTGAATTGGAATCTTGGGGAAAGCAGCATGACTGGGGAGGTCATCGTCATGGTGATTGGATCTGTGATGTGAGGAATGGACTTGCCTACTTTAAATCTCAACTTGACTTGAAGGGTGTGGGGCTGTGAAAAAAATAACAGATTTGCTTCTGTCAAGCTATTTCCCATGACAACATTGGAGGGAATTTCTTTTTCTTTTCTTTATTATTTTCAGAGAGGATTTCACTTCCACAGCCCAGGCAGGTTGGAATGGGTGCGATCTCGGCTCACTACAACCTCTGCCTCCCAAGCTCAAGTGATTCCCTAGCGACAGCCTCCCAAGTAGCTGGGACAACAGGCACACACCACCGCACCTGGCTAATTTTTGTAGAGACAGGGTTTCGCCATGTTGGCCAGGCTGGTCCTGAACTCCTGAGCTCAAGTGATCCACCCGCCTCGGCCTCCCCAAGTACTGGGATTACAGGCATGAGCAACCATGCCTGGCTTTGGAGGGAATTTCTATGCATGAAGGACAATGTCAACTAGTCTCACTTCCTCTATTATCTGGAGTTTGAGCTCTGTGTCTTCAGTAGGCATGGACAGGAAGTTCCTGGCTCAGAATGGTATCAGGGGTTTTCCAGTGCTTTTCTAAGAACAGAGATGGTAGATAAGTAGGATGATGGTAGGAAAATCCATCAGTTTCCTAAGGAAGCCTCATGTTTATGGTAGAAGATTTGAAACAAAAAATTTATATTTTGGTCCCGCCAGTCATAATTCTTGTGACTCTGAGGTATCTCTTAATCTTTCTGAACCACCGTGTGATGGAACATTGGGTTGTTCAGATCATTTCCCCCCTTCCTACCATGCACTTAACGTTTTCCATAGGTATCTACACACCCTCGGCATCTTCAGCTCTGTCATTTTCAGTGGGATTGATCTCACCCCCAGCTCTGGAGCAGGTCCGGATTGGCTTAAGCCAATAAGTGCATATTATCCCTTGTCCACTGTGGTTTCGTTGAAGGATGGGCATCTGACCTAGTTCACACTAATGTGACACGTGAGAAGGTTTTCTGAGGTTTCTGGGACAGACAAGTGCTCCATCTTTCAAAAGACCTACAAGAAGCATCTGTCTGCTTTTTGTGGTGTGATATAAGACTTATGAGGAGGCCAGAAATATTGCACTATGGAAGAGTCAATCAGAAGAGGATGCTAACAAGGCAACTGCGAGAATCATCCAGGAACAAAGCCAGAGCCTTAATGGTAGCACGAACCCCTGGATCAAACCATTCCTGAATCAGAATATTACAGGGCAATTCAGTTATGTGAGCCAACAATCTTCTCATTGACCCCCTCCCCATTTCTTTTTTCCTTACCAGTTTAGGTTGGATTTTTCTGTTGCTTGCAACCAAAATATTCCTAACTAGTACACTGTTTTCTCTGCCCTCTCCAAACTTCTGGAAGAAAGAAACTAGATGATAAGGTATGTGAAAACAATACTGTTTTGCCTTGGGCAGGACTATGCAAACCTACCCCAAAGTCTAAGGAAGCTGAGAAGCTGAAGAAAGAGGCTGACAAGTCCAGTTTCTTAGGAAGAAATATTTAATAGGGGCTTAGGAACAGAAGTCATGCCTGTGTCTTGGGTGGTGGCAAGACAAGTTGGTGGATCCCTGCAGCACCATTGACCTCCAGACCCAGAGACTATATATCCTAGGGGAGAGGCACACATGTTTCACAGAGAATAGGTAAGAAATTGACCTGAGGGCCGGGCACGGTGGCTCACGCCTGTAATCCCAGCACTTTGGGAGGCCAAAGGGGGCAGATCACAAGGTCAAGAGATTGAGACCATCCTGCCCAACATGGTAAAACCCCATCTCTACTAAAAACACAAAAATTAGCTGGGCGAGGTGGCAAACGCCTATAGTCCCAGCTACTCGGGAGGCTGAGGCAGGAGAATCACTTGAACCTGGGAGGCAGAGGTTGCAGTGAGCCGAGATCATGCCTCTGCACTTCAGTCTTGGCAACAGAGTGAGACTCCATCTCAAAAAAAAAAAAAAAAAAAAAAAAAGAAAAGAAAAAGAAACAGCCTTAAGGGCAGGATTTATAGTACATACAGTACTCTTACACAAGGAACAACAGATACACTGGAAATCTCAGAGGCCTTCCTGGAACAGGTTAATCAGAAGCTAACATGGCAGCTTAGCACCCAAGATCTAACCTCCACAGCTATGTAAACTGTGAAGCACAGTACCAATTAGATGTGAGGATTATCAGAACAATTATTATCACTGCCTCAAAGACTTCCTAGCTCAGAATAATCCATTTTGCAGTGTGCAATATTTCCTTCCATTCCTCTGAAATGTATCAGTTTCATTATGTTGAAACTATTAGATCATTCATTGATAATGGTGCTTAATGAAGCTAACAGTATTATTCTCCTGTAAACAGAAATGTATATAATTAATAACTCTCTTAAGGCTTTGGGTATTCACTGGTACTAATTACATTCCGGCACTCATCAGTGTGAGTCCAATCAGAGTAGACTGAGTGAAAACAGACACCCAATCCTCAAGGAGAGAAATACGAGGTCTCAGCATCTGCATTGACTGTCAGTTGGCCACACTTAGGTGGAGAAGAGAGCACTAGTCTGTGATCCACCTCTGCCACTGAGTCTCTTTGTGACCTTGGACATGTCACTTAAATGCTGTGTGCCTCAGTTTCCCCATCTATAAAATGAGAAGGATAGACTTGCCAGATTCTTAATTTTTGGTGAATGCCTGTGAGAATCTGCTGAAAAGTCTGAATCTTCTCCAGAGAGGTCCACTTTGATAGACAGATATAGATATATAGATATAGATACAGATATAGATATAGATATAGATTTTTGAGACGGAGTCTTGCTCTGTGGCCCAGGCTGGAGTGCAGTGGCACAATCTCAGCTCACTGCAATCTCTGCCTCCCGGGTTCAAGCGATTCTCCTGCCTCAGGCTCCTGAGGACCTGGGATTACAAGCACCCACAACCACTCCCAGCTAATTTTTGTATTTTTAGCAGAGATGGGATTTAACCATGTTGGCCAGGCTGGTCTCAAACTCCTGACTTCAAGCAATCCACCCACTTCAACCTCTGAAAGTGCTGGGCTTGAGGTGAGCCCATTATTTTATATTTGGAATAATTCATATACAATCACAAGAGACCCATGGAAACCCCCATTTGCTTTTTTTTTTTAATCAAGCCAAACCAACAAGTAAGAAATTCAGAACTAAATGACCTCTAAGGACCTTTAAACTCTACATTTTCAGTGCCCCTAATTCCATGACTCCCCCAGAAGTAGCAGAGTCATAATTGAGTTCTAAAATGTCTTTTTAACTAAAAGGTAGAAACTCTTTGAGCTTGGGCATTGGTGGGGAGGAGCTTGAAAGCAAAGGGGCAGTGAGGAGGTTGTTAGAATTACCCCAGTGGTTCAGACAAGGATGAAAGAAGGAGGTGTGTTGGAGAGAGAGCCAGAACACAGAACTTGGTTTAAGAGTAGATTTAGGGAAGGAGTCCCAGAATTCTGTAACATTTAGGATTAGTTTCAGTTGTAAGGAACAAGAAACCCAATTATAATGACTTAAACAGCAAGAAGAATTTGTTTTTCCTCAGGTGAAAGTCATCTGAAGGTAGACAGTCCAAGCCTGTTTGGAAGCTCTTCAATACTTGGTTCTATCTATTCAACCACTCTGCCATATTCGTTCTAACCTCAGGGTCCAAGGTCACTGCGGGAGTTCCAGCCATCACACCTATGTTTCAGGGTATAAGAAAGAGAATAAGAGGAAGTGCAAAATGGATCCCCTTTAGAGAGCTATCTTAAAAGCAAAGCTTCCACTTACATCTCATCAGCTAGAAGTCAGTCACTTCCAGCTGTGGGACTGTCTGGGAAATGCAGAAACATAGTGTTTTCTAGGCATATTGCCCAAGATTCTATTACTAAGGGAGAAGGAAGAGGCAATTAACAGTTTCTGCTACAGTTTACATTTAAAAGAAATACAGTGTGGAGGGGACAGTGAAGGAGAGTCAGGTTTGGGGAGGAAGATCAACAGTTCAGTTTGGTACATTCTGGGTTTGAATGCTAGGGAAATAACCTATAGACAGCTGAATATACATCTATGAAACTTGGAATAAAGGCGTGAGCCAGAGCTAAAGATGTGAGAGCCACCAAGATACAAAGGACACATGGAACCCTGGAAATTTTCTTCACAAGAATGATCTCGAAAGACAAACCTGACCATCGCAAGCCTCTTTGTCGTTTTTAAAACAGTTCAAGGTCTTCTCACAGCTCTCAAGATAAAGATGAAAATCCTTAATGTGAACTACACTGATTTTTGCTATTTTGACCCCAGATTACCCGTTTCATCTAAACTTACTATCACCTTTGCCCATCTTGCCTCAAGGCCTTTGCAGGTTCTGGCCAATCTCCCCTCTCCATCTCCGCCTCGAGCTCTGCATTCAGCAATATGATCTCTATTGGCCTTTAAAAGGTTTACAATGTTGGAAAATTGGAATCTTCACCCCAATTTTATAGATGGGCTTGACATCAGCTCCAAGAGTAAAGGCACTTCTCTAAGGTTACACAACTATAGTAAGAGGCAGAGTAGAAATCAAAGCCCACGTCTTCTAGCAGCTGGTACCTTCTCTCCACTCAGCACAGCAGGCTGCTACTTTTGGGTAGCTCTCCATGCCCCCACAAGAAAGAACAGACAGGAAGAGAGAGGGAAAAAAAGTCCCAGACACTCAGAGTTGACTCCACGGAAGGGCTTATTCAATCAGTCTAGACAAAAGCCTGCCCCATTACTCCTTTCTTCCCTCCCTCCCACCTTTTCTCCCCAATTCCCGGAGGAACTTGATTAAGCCATTAGGTTTAACCTGTCTTTAACTTCCTGATTAGTTACATTTATAAACTCCGTTTGTTTTTGCCTTCTCATCAAGCCAATCCAACGCCCCCAGAAAAAAAAAAAAAAAGGCCAATTTTCAGTGACACTGATTTACTGCAATTTCTGAAAATCAGACGGAACCGAGGAGAAACATGACTAGAATTTCAATTCCCCCTTTTCACATTGCAGGTATCTTTGCGAATGGAAGAGAAGCTTTAACAGAGAGAGAGAGAAAACTCAGTGATGGCAGGATCCCAAATCTGGCCAAAGTGGCAAAATACCAAGCTTGTTAATGAAGCAGATTAATAAATTCTGTAATTTCCATCTCCTAGTTGAGTAACAAAGCTACAAAGTACAACGACGTTTCCTTGCTTCCATTTTCTCCCTATAGTCTGTGATGTGGGATATTTAAACTTTTAAATAATTTTATCTTAACAAGACTAACACGTGTACATAGTGAGAAGTGATGTACATGTATTTTTTTTTCTCCCTGGGGGTGTTGGTTTGACTTGATGAGAAAGCAAAAACAAATGGAGTCTATAAATGTAACTAGTCGGGAAATAAAGAGAGGTTAAACCTAAGGGATTAATGAAGTTCCTCTGGGAAGTGGGGATGAAAGGTGGGAGGGAGGGAAGAAAAGAGTAATGGGGCAGGCTTTTGTCTAGACTGATTGAAATTTTGTTGTAAAACTTAAAATGTCAGCAATCTCATGTAGGTTTCCACGCAACATCAGCCCCTAGTCTTGCTCCACAGAGGCAACCACATTCAGTATTTTCGGCTGCCTTTTCAGTATTCTTTCCCATATTTTAAGTAACACACTGATACTATTATTTATTGAGTTGTCAGTTGTAAGCATCATCTATTATATTTTCTATTTTTCTATGGAAGAAAAATTTTAATTCTTTTACATCATGAGCCCTCAGCCACATAATCTCTTTCTCTCTCTTTCTCTCCCCCACCCCCAATTCTTCCTCATAATATCTCAATTTTTGTTTAAACTAGTGTTTCATGTTATTATTAGAATTATGCAAAAATGTTAATTCCTTAGGTAAGTATTGTACTATGATTACATGTCTTTTCTTGTCTTTTGTTTGTTTGCTTGTTTTTCCTGGAGAAAATAATGCCTCAAAACCACAATGAGATACCATCTCACACCAGTCAGAATGGCTAGCATTGAAAATAACAGATGTTGATGAGGTTGCAGAGAAAAGGGAAGACTTACACACTGGATTGGCAGGCTATGATAATTTCAATTTGTAATTATCCCTGGAAGAAGGACAGCCCGACTTCCTTGCATTTGTAACTGAAATTATTAATTTCTCACCAATGTAGCTATTATTACTATTTTTAGCTCTCCTTTCAACCAGACAAACCTATCCCCATTCCAGCTGAATATGGAAACCAATCTTCTAACAGTGGACAATCTGCAAGACACAGCTTCTACACCTGCACATCTCAAATTACCTGTTATGGAAGACTAATTTTTTCCCATCCTTCATAAGTCAATGCTTGTGGTCTAAACCCTGTTCAACAAGATGAGTCCACTCATCACACACTTGGATGTTGTACAAATGTTGAACTTCTCTAAAAGTTTCCAAATGCTTACCCCCTATTACTCTTCTCCTCTCATCCCGGAAAACCACAAGTGGTTCATGGACCAGCATGGCCTCTATCAATGTCAGCTGTCATTCATGGATGGAGTGGCCGTCCATCATGTGTTCATGCTTGGCCATCCATCATGTGTCCATGCTTTCTAGCATCTATTCCCTCCCCTCCCAACTTATCCTTCCTAACAGCCCTCAACTCCCATCTGAAAACTCATGTTAATCTGGGAAAGATGGCACCATCCCTGGATGCAGGCATGGGACATGTGACCCAAAAGAAACCAATCAACGGGTTTCATCCCTCTGGCCTTAGTGATTGGTTTTAGGGTTGACATGTGACTCAAAATGGTCCAATTGGAGTGAATCTCAAAATAATTCCTTGGAATATTGGAGACAAGATGCTCTCTTCCCCTGGATTTGTGGTGTCTCATTATGAGATCTCAGCAGCTAATTTTTCTACCATGATGCAACTCTCCCCCAGAGGACAAGGACACAAAGAATGGCAGATCTGAGAAGATTGTAGAGAAATGAAGCCACAGCCAAAATCACATCATACGTCTCTGAACCAATGCTACAACCCACCTTATCTCTGAACACTTCTCTGCCTTTTTGTTGTTGGTAAGCCAGTTTGAGTTGGATTTTCTGTCAATAGCAACTGAAAACTTCCTTTTTGATTGCTTGTCTGCATATATTTCACCAACAAGCACCTATTAAGTGCCTGCTTTGTACCATGTACTGTGTTAGGTATGGAAATAATGCTTCTCACAAAAGATACTATAAATTGAGTCAGAGGAGGGATGAGTGGTTAACAGAGCTGGAAGCGTTTACACATGTCAACTGGCTCACTTTAAGAGAGTCCTACGTAATTTTAAGGTAATATTTGAAGCATAGATATTTCCGATTTATTTGCAAATTATTAACTTTGCAAGTACAAAAAAAAATAGTGATTTTAAGGTTATCCCTGGAAGAAGGACAACCTGACTGCATTATAATATCTGCTAATGTCATAAGCTTTACCATTTTTACATATTACCTGTTCATTTTAATTTAATATGATTAAATTGATTCACTTACAGAACTTACATAGATGTATTTCAAGATAAAATTTGTATAATACCACTTAAATGGAAAACTAGTACCACTTTACATGAATAGAAGGCAATCAAAATAAGTACAATGCAATTCTTTTTTGGCAGAGCTAGCTGAGGTTTTATTTTGGACACAAAAAAAAGCAATTGAATTGTCATCCAGCAGGAGGAGCAGATTAAGACCCTCAACAAGAAGTTTGCCTCCTTCATCGACAAAGTACAGTTCCTGGAGCAGCAGAACAAGATGCTGGAGACCAAGTGGAGCCTCCTGCAGCAGCAGGAGATGGCTCAGAGCAACATGGACAACCTGTTCGAGAGCCACATCAACAACCTTAGGCAGCAGCTGGAGACTCTGGGCCAGGAAGCTGGAGGCGGAGGGTAGCAACATGCAGGGGCTGGTGGAGGACTTCAAGAAGGAGTATGAGGATGAGAGCAATGAGCGTACAGAGATGGAGAATGAACTTGTCCTCATCAAGAAGGATGTGGATGACGCTTATATGAGTGAGGTGGAGCTGGAGTCTTGCCTGGAAGGCCTGACTGACAAGATCCACTTCCTCAGGCAGCTGTAGGAAGAGGAGATCCGGGAGCTGCAATCCTAGATCTTGGACACGTCTGTGGTGCTGTCCATGGACAATAGCTGCTCCCCCGACATGGACAGCATCATTGCTGAGGTCAAGGCACAGTACGAGGAGATCACCAACTGCAGCCCAGCTGAGGCTGAAAGCATGGCCCAGATCAAGTATGAGGAGCTGCAGACACTGGCTGGGAAGCACGAGGATGACCTTCGGCATACAGAGACTGAGATTTCTGAGATGAACAGAACATCAGCCGGCTCCAGGCTGAGGTTGAGGGCCTCACAGGCTAAAGGGCTTCCCTGGAGGCCGCCATCGCAGATGCTGAGCAGCGTGGGGAGCTGGCCATTAAGGATGCCAACGCCAAGCTGTCCGAGCTAGAGGCTGCCCTGCAGCGGGCCAAGCAGGACGCAGTGCGGCAGCTGCGTGAGTACCAGGAGCTGATGAACGTCGAGTACAGTGAAATTGTAGAATGTCACTAAATACTGAGAATGGTGACCTGACAAATGCCCTGACCCTGTGGACAGCTCTGTCTTTTGCCGAAAGGGAAATCAGCAAGTGTCCAAAAGGTGTTAAAGACATGTTAGCAGCCCAACTGAGACTCTCTCCTTGTTATGTTTGGAGGGATTTAAAGAAAATTGGAAAAAGGGATCAATTTCTCACCAAGTATTTCACTGTTATTTAATGCTGCCTCTGTACGCAACCACAAATTACCTCCTTTGCACAAAATGTACTGCCCTTACCACTCTTTGAGAAGCACTATTTTAACCAAATCTTCAATCGAAGCCTAGAGAGGTAATGGGATTCTCCTAAGGCTTCCTGATTTCCAGCCTGCTCAACTCCCCCGTATTCAATAATATTTTATTACTTTCATTGGATTTATTTTGTGATTACCTTCTAATTAAGGCGAGTAATTCTAGTTTTTATAATTTATGGCAATAATATCAAGTTTCCTTTTTAAATAAGCTTTGGTTGCTTTTAAACCATCCCATTGTTGAGACCAACTTGAAATAAGGCCCTTAGCGATGCCAATGGCCCTATGTTCCCACCACTGATACCAGACAGGTAAAGAAGGGCAGAGTTCCTGGCAAAGGCTTCACCCATGGGCCTGTGCCCATGGACCTAGGTGAGGACAAGCACTCCGGTTTTCACCCCCAAATGTTGCATTTTCCAAGACCACTCTGGACTGCCACAGCCCCCATCCTGTGCCTATAAAAACCCCAAGACCCCAGCAGGCACAGACACAGACAGCTGGACGTTGAGAGCAACACACGGGCAGACAGCAGTAGACGCCGGTAGGCCGTCTACATCGGGACAACACGGAATTCAGTTAGGGGCGGTCGGAGGACAGTCCAGCCGCTGGGTGTCCCAACTCCAGCGGAAGACCACTTTCCACTCCATCCCCTTCTGGCTCCCCATCCATCTGCTGAGAGCTACCTTCACTCAATAAAACCTTGCACCCATCATCCAAGCCCACCTGTGATCTGATTTTTCCAGCACACCGGGACAAGAACCCAGGATACAGAAAGCCCTCTGTCTTTGTGATAAGGCAGAGTCTAATCGAGCTGCTTAACATAAGCCACCTGTGGACGGCTAAGCTGAAAGAGCACACTGTAACACATGCCCACTGGGGCTTCGGGAGTTATAAACACTCAAACCTAGATGCTGCTGTGGGGTGGGAGCCCACACTCCCCACCACCCACCCATCTGCAGGCTCCCTCTAGGGGTTTAAGCTGTGGGCACACAAGAATCTAGCCACACCCCCATTGAACACCCTGCGAGGGGGTAAGGGAACTTTTCCAGTTTCACCACTATCACTTTACCCCCAAGCAAAGGCAGACCCAGGGATTTATATCACCCTCTACTGCCCCATGCTGGAATCTCCAGATATGCCCCATGATTCCGGTCCTTCCCTCCCCAAGCCTAGAGGGAAAAATAGAAGCTAGGATGCAGTGATTCATCCAAAGCAGAGTTTCTCAGTCTCAGCACTATTGACCTTTGGGACGAGCTAATCTAGGCTGCTCTGTGGATATGGAGCAGCATCCCTGGCCTCTACCCATGAGATGCCAGTAACACACCCCCCCTACACACAAGCTGTAACCATCAGAAATTCCTCTAGACATTGTCAGTGTCCCCGTGAAGCAAAGTCACCCCTGGTCGAAAACCATGGGCTTACTCGTGGCTGGTACGTTCCTATTCCAGCCCTCCAAATTTTCACAATAAACTTTAGATGCAGAGCAGTCCTTTGCCACTACAGTTGAGGTAATTTGAGGTCACTTTTTTTCCTAAGACCAGAATATTTTCTAAGGAAACAAATGAAACGATATTAACTCTCCACCAGCCATAAAGTTTACGCTTTTTAGACAATTCATGTGAACTCTCCCAGATAAGGAAGCTTAAATGATAGCACCTCCAATGGGTCCCTTCCATTTGCCCATTGCTGGGTCCTGTCCTAATATCACTAAGTAGAGCCAGTGGGAGGCACCTGCTGAAGTGGGCATTCCATTTTCTCATAACCTCTTGCACCTTTACTTTGGACATTTAAAACCAGGTGCATTTCCATGCTTCATTTTGATATTTGGGGTCCATGCATGGCAATATTGTCAGTGACTAAATGCTGTGCGTGAGAAGTTTGAGCAAAGCAAATGTGCCATTCTTCTTCTTCTTCTTTTTTTTTTTTTTTTTTATGTTCAGACCGAGTCTCGCTCTTTCACCAGGCTGGAATGCAGTGGCACAATCTCAGCTCACCGCCTCCCGGGCTCAAATGACTCTCCTGCCTCAGCTCCTGAGTAGCTGGGGCTACAGAGGTGCGCCACCACGCTCAGCTAGTTTTTGTGTTTTTAGTAGAGATGGGGTTTCTCCATGTTGGCCAGGATGGCCTCAATCTCTTGACCTCATGATCTGCCTGCCTCAGCCTCCCAAAGTAATTGAATTAAAGGTGTGAGCCACCGCACCCAGCCAAATGTGCCATTCTTTTTTTTTTTTTTTTTTTATTGCATTTTAGGTTTTGGGGTACATGTGAAAAACATGCAAGGTTGTTTCTTAGGTGCATACGTGGCAGTGTGATTTGCTGCCTTCCTCCCCTTCACCCATATCTGGCATTTCTCCCCATGCTATCCCTCCCCAATTCCCCACCCCCCCGCTGTCCCCCCCACTCCCCCACAACAGACCCCCATGTATAGTGCTCCCCTCCCTGTGTCCATGTGTTCTCCTTGTTCAACACCCGCCTATGAGTGAGAACATGTGGTGTTTGATTTTGTGTTCTTGTGTCAGTTTGCTGAGAATGATGGTTTCCAGGTTCATCCATGTCCCTACAAAGGACGCGAACTCCTCGTTTTTAATGGCTGCATAATATTCCATGGTGTATATGTGCCACATTTTTCCTGTCCAGTCTATCATCGATGGGCCAAATGTGCCATTCTTAAAGGAATCATTGGTGTTAAAAAGTCAAGTAACAAGGGATAGCATCAATGAATGAATGAATGAAAATGTGTGTACTTATCCATTCATGTAATATGAAATTATAGTAAAATGCTTTAGTCTTAGTTTGGATTTCTTAAAAAAAAGACTCTGAGACAAGGATTTGGGTGCAGAGAGTTTTTTGGGGGAGTGACTCCAAGAAGCACTGTGAAGGAGCGGGGAAGTCAGACAGAGAAGGGAAGACAGCAATCCAGGATATCTTAGTGAGCTGATCACTTCCTGTGGACTGCTGGTGTCTAATCCTGCAGGTGACTTCTAGTAGACAATGTAGAACAGGCTCCAGAATCGTTCCTCCAAGAATCGAGGAAGCTGGGGTATTCTTCCTCATTGGTTGAGGAACACTCACGCCACTCCTCTGGTGCCTCCTACCTGCTCTGAGGGGTACCAAGCACACTACCGTGGCCCAAGGACACCCTGAGGCTGAGAGATGCTGGAAAGCACCACAGTGTACAGGAAGTCATCAGAGCATCCAAGAAGTGCCACAGACAGTTGAGGCCTATGGAGTGCAGATCGGGTACCAAATGCACCTCCCAACAGCATCCGCCTAGAGCAGGCACTGGAGACTGCAAAAACCTTGGGGGCTTAAGGAAAGCTCCCACTGCCTAGTTCAGGCTGCAGGTGTCTGGAATTATTTTAACAACCTTCTAATAGTGTTCCTGTTCCCGTTTGTCTGCTCTCCACCTGGCAGCCAAAGTGAGCTTCCTGAAACACAGGTCTGATTATTTCACCCTTAAAACTCCTCAGTGCCTGTAAGATAAAGTCCAAATCTTTCAACACTCTAATCTTACTTACCTCTGTGGACTTATTTCTCAGCATTACCATGCCTTCTTGACTGAACCTGAAGTCCCCAAACAGAGCACTTGCTAACTCTCAGAACTATGCCAAACATGGGAGATGGAGAAGGCAACATGATACGATACACTCCCTGCCCTCAGTGATGCCATTGAGAGCTATGGTGTGGTCTATCAGGGCCGGGGCGGGGTGGGTGGAGGGCTTGCAGGAAGATCAAGACGGAAATGAAAAATTCCAGCCCTGCATATACCCAGGAAGCTACCATGGAAGGAACATATTACATAGATGTAAACCGCACACAGAGATTTGATGATTTTAATATTAACCCCTTCTTGTCTGGAGTTACCTAACAGAAAGTCAGGGATGGGAGACAGGACTGCTAAGTTTGGAAAAATGTCTCTCTGATGTGTGCAACAGGTAGAACAGGGCACTGGGAACAGCAGGGTGTACTGGAGGGAACCAAGAGGGCAAAATCGAAGATGCAGGGCTGTGTGTTTTTCTCAGCACCTCTTACAGCCCCAGATGACAGCTCTGCAGTCAGTGTCTGTGGCCCCACTACAGCCCTATAGACCTTCAGCTGATTAGCCTCAGAGGTGGCTGGGCAGCTCCAAGAGACTAGAAGCAAAGAAAGAGCAGGGAGTGTGGAGGTGGATGGGTCTAATTATGCAGGAGCCATTTTCTGTTTACATAAAAATACCTTGAGTAATCAGCGGTGATGAGCAAGAGGAGGAAAGAGCCTGCCTGAGAGTCTGAGGATGTTATGATCAATTAAATACCATCTTTCCAAATGTTTGCAGAGGGGAATTTTAAGGTGGAACTGATTTTAATTTGACAAAGAAAACCTGAAGCGCTTTTCCTTGGGGCTCCAAAATTCATGCATATTGGCCTAGCCTGTTTCCCTTGCTTCACTAAAAGTAAATATTCCCTTCATGTTATTGCTCCTATATTTTCAGGATGAGTAAACAAAACAGAAGAAACCCTCTTTAAATTATGAGTGCCTACTCTGTGCCAAGTGTTTCTCAAATATTATTTCTAACCTTTGAACACCCCATAAAGGCGAGTGTTATTATTAACTCCACTTTATGAGTACGGAAACTGACACCTCAAGAGGGGAAGCAACTTGCAAAATGGAGGTCTAGAGTCAGTTTCACAGCTATGTAAAGCTGGTATGACTTCCATGTATTTACTTCCAGAGTCAGAGGCAGGGATGGGGATCACTACCATCCCACAGGACATAAGCAGAGCTTTGAGCAAGGGTCCAGAAGGTCCCAAGCTGGACTCTGCCTCTGTTATATGTAAATTTTCAGTGCCGGAAAAGAAGTAGCACTAGGATATAAATTTCCTCAGCGAGGCAATTTACTTCTATAGAAGGGTGCAGCTCACAGATGGAACAATGGCAGGCACACACGTGGACAAGGGAGGGGAAGGGGTTCTTTCTCCCAACAGAGGTAGCCCCTACTGCTGTGTCATTCCCCCATTGGGTAGGGTTAGACCACACAGTCTAGTCTAATTCTGATTGGCTATTTTAAGGGGAGCAGGGATACAAGCTGGAGTGATGGTGTGGGTAGTTTGGTGGGCAAGACAGTTATGGGACAGGTCAGAGCAGGTAGCCAGGGGTGACTTAGGTCAAAACAGGTGACCAGAGCAGGTGACCGGGATGAATCAGGATGGAGCAGGGGACCAGGGGAACAGATGTGAACTACTGATTAGAACTGCTGGTTGTTTACTCAAAGGTTGTTTACTGAAAAGGGAGGATGAAGAACTGAACATACTGACATACTGATTCTTTGAAAAGAAGCTTGAAGTTCACTCTATCTAACACCTCCAACTTCACTGTAAGGTTAGGCTGGACTAGGTGATAAAGAGCCCCTTGAAACTCCTGCAGCCTTTGCTTATTGTTGGATTTGGCCATGGCCTCATTGCTTATGAGAAGTAGACACTCCTGGCAATAGCACAAGGTAGAGAGTATGTGCATTTTGGAATCAGACAGCATCCGCTTGCAAGCTGGGTGGCCTTGAGCAAGTTGTTCAACCTCTCTGAACTCCAATTTTCACATGTATGAATGGGAGATAATTTTTTTTCTGAATAATTAGTGCAAGATTCAGTGTGATGATGTTCACTAAGTGTCTGGCACAGAGGGGATATTTATCAAAGTTATGCACCTTCCTGTTTCTTCTCCATCATTCTTCCCAGGTCAACCCATGCTTAAAGTCCTAATCATGCAGTAATACCTGCCTCATGAAGCTGCACTGTGTTCAGAATGGGTGCAGGTCTGTGAGCCTAGGACGGATACATACATAGCTCATACAGCACAATGAATAGTAACACCTATAATAAGAATTATTCTAATTATCATTGTTTAAAAATAGACCCCTACTGGACGGGCACAGTGGCTCATGCCTGTAATTCCAGCATTTTGGGGGGCTAAGGTGGGCTGATCACCTGAGGTTAGGAGTTCAAGACCAGACTGACCAACATGGAGAAACCCTGTCTCTACTAAAAATACAGAAAATTAGCCAGACATGGTGGCACATGCCTGTAATCCCAGCTACCCGGGGGGCTGAGGCAGGAGAATCACTTGAACCTGGGAGGCAGAGGTTGTGGTGAGCCGAGATCATTCCGTTGCACTCCAACCTGGACAACAAGAGCGAAATCGTCTCAAATATATGCCCCTATCATCCAAAGATAATCCCTGTTAACATTTTCCAATATATCCTTGCAGTTATACAGAGTCAGAGATATCATGTTACACATATAGTTTTCTTTACTTCATCCACTTAATTTGCATTGTGGATCTTTTCCTTTCTATAAATATGTAGCTACATCGTTGCTTTAAGAAACCTTGACCAGGCACAGTAGCTCACACCTGTAACCCCAGCACTTTGGAAGGCCAAGGTGGGCAGATCACTTGAGGTCAAGAGTTCAAGACCAGCCTGGCAAACATGCCAAAGTCCCGTCTCTATTGAAAATACAAAAAAAAATTAGCCAGGCGTGGTGGCACATGCCTGTAATCCCAGCTACTTGGGAGGCTGAGACAGGACAATCACTTGAACCCAGGAGGTGGAGGTTACAGTGAGCCAAGATCACACCATTGCACGCCAGCCTGGGTAACTAGGGAAAATCTGTCTCAGAAAAAAAAGAAAAATAAACCGTATAGAATTCCAGTGTATTTTCAAATCCAAACCTTTGCTGTTGGATATTTAGGTTTGTATTCTTTTTGCTCTTGTAAACAAAGCTGCAATAAACACCCCTGTAGCTAAGCACATTTTTTTTATTCATCAAAGATACTGTTTTAATGCCCAGAAGGCAGGAGTGCCATAATTTATTTATTTATCTATTCATTTATTTAAACCAGTGTCCTACTGCTGGATATTTAGATTATATACAATTTTTTTTGGCTTTCATAAATAATAATATGAATGTCTAGATACCCCATCTTTATATCTTATCTGATTATTTCCTTGGGATAAATTCTTAACAAGGGGAAAGAATGGGATCAGAAGAAATTTACATTTCTAAGGCTTTTGACACTCTCAGTAAAATCACGCTTGGAAAGAATTATGGGAGTTTATTCACTCATCATCTTACCCAGTCACTTGCATTCATTCAACAAACATTGTATTTGTTATGAGAGGCTTCTAACCTTCTTTCTCCTCAGCACAATCATGCAGTGATGCTACTGGGACCCAGCTAGATCTGTGTTGAGGGGTCTGACCGCTCCTCTTTAGCCGGTGTGAGTTTTGGCTAGTCACTTCACTTCCCTGAGACCCTGCTTCCACCAGCTCACGAATCTCCAGGTTTACCGTGATGATCATGTAAGACACTAGATTTGAGAGGGCTTTAAGGGTCAAACAAACAGAAGGGACTTATTGCTAACACAAAGCGAATTTCTCATGCAGCATTCTCATTATTTTGTTTTTGCACAGAACTTTAGGTTTGCCATGAGACTTTTTATTAGGTTTCCTTAACTGCCCCCTGTTGTGGTTACCAAGACACAGATCAAACATAATTTCTTAAGGAGGAAACAGGTCCAGAGAGACTCAGTGGCTTTCTCTAGGCCCCATGAGCCTCAGGACTGCTCCCAAGTCCTTCATCAGACTGCTCTCTGGGCCATATTTCCTTTTTCTACATCAGCAACATAAAAATGGCTATTACTCCAAAAAGATGCAGTTGTATTCATAATGAATCTGGTGGTGCCAGCAATTTAAAACATAAAGGCAATTTACTGTTTAGTGCTTTGTAACCAAATAAAATGCAGTGACCCTTTCTTTCTCTTTCCAGAAGATTTGGAATCTTCTCTGAGGGTTGATAAAGAGGAGAGTGAGGAAATAAGGTTGTAGATCCTTGAGCATTCAGATCACTACTTATTTCTGTATTTAGCAGAGCACCCAGCACAGAATGAGACCCTCGCAGAGACAGCAACTGAGCCATAGAATACGCATTCATCTTAAAGCTTAAAACCTAGGCTTGAATCACAGTAGGTCACTTACTATCTGATCAATTAACACATAACTTATTGGTTGCCTACTAGATGTCAGACATTGCACTAGGTGCTGTGCAGCTTTAACCAAGTTAGTTCACCTCTCTGAGCCTTTGTTTCTTCTCCTGGATAATTACCAGATAATCTGGAGAAAGGCCTGGTCACATAGTAGAGGTTCAGTGACAAATTACATAGCAAACTTCTTTGATGAAATGTGTAATTGTGCATGATTTATAGAGACAACCATGAGGCATATCCCAAAAACTTTGACAAAGGAGAGTGTGATTGCCCTCCTAGAGTACACTTCAAAGCATAAAAATAAGTCAGGGTCAATAATTCATGTCACACATGCCTCTGTCATCCTTCCCTCACCCACAGCAGACATTGCTAATCAAACATGTCGATCTTGATGTTTACCAAGTATCACAGAAAAATTTACTGTGTTTGCCTGCTTGTGAAAGTGCTGAAGGCAGCAAGCTGAGAATAAACTCTTAAATCTGAGAGACAGGGAAATAATTACTTGTTTGCCTCAAAAGTATGTGGAATAAATATGTGTGGAGTTATAAAAAAAAAAGAAATTCCAGTTAGTTAAAACCAACAGAACAGAGTTGACTAGTGTGATGACTAGTGTGATGACTAGCCAATCCCAGATTTAGTCGATCAGAGCACAATTATTTTCAATAATTATCCACAGGTAATTTTCTTCTTGTAGTTGCTAAAATACAATGCCCCTTTAGAGACAATGTTATAGAAGTACCATTTCCTCTGCCCTGAAGATCATCAAAACAACCCATTTAAAAGTGACCTTGCAACCCATGGGCTGCAGAAGTAGCTTCCTGTATACATACCAGGAAATGCCACCTACCCCTCAAGCTGGAAACCACCCCAAATTGGGTTTACAAAGGACAGGGGGTTTGTTTCAGCTCAGGCCAAGTGCCCTTATGTTCCGTCCTTCCTCTCCTCCTTTAGAGAATGTGTTCAGTCTTATATGATATTAGCCTTTCTACTAGATACTTGACCTTAGACAAGTTATGTAACCTCTGTGCCTCAATTTTCTCAACTGTAAAATGGAGCAAATAGCAGTACCTACCTCATAGGGTTGACAAGAACACTAGATGAGATATTGTGTAGAAAGTCCTGGCCCATGGCATCTGCTCAGTAAGCTCTAATTATTAGCTATTATTATTATTAGGCATTTACCAAGTGCTAGGCTTCATTGAGCATTATCTTAATTGTGTCTTGAAAACAATCCTATGAGGCAGGTTTTGTGTTATTAACATTTTTAAACTAATTGTTGTTGATTGATTTGCACAAGCATATGGTGTTTGTTGATAGAAAAGCATTTAATGATAAATTGGTTTCATTCACATGCCCACACAGTCTTCTCTGGAAGTCGCAGCCCAGTGATAGGAGAATATTACATGGTAGATATGACGTTAATTGTACGTGGCTTTAAACAGGTGGTGCAACAATTGTGTGGCAGAGTCAAGATTTGAACTTGTGTTGTTTTGGTTCCATGCACCACGAGGCCTCCTCTGTCCCTTTTTAACTACTCTCCCTCTCCACCCACCCACTTGACACTTTATTAGAAAACAAGGACACAAACAAACATAAGATAAGCAAAGCTAGCATGTGTGCTGTTATTGTGTGCCAGGTAGGTAATCTCTTACATATTTACTTCCCTGATGTATGTGATTGTCGCAACAGCCCCATGAGACACGTATTGTTAGTATTCCCACTTTCCAGGAATCCCAGAGACACTCCAAGGACTAAATGAAATAATGGCACTTGAAAACAGTATTTCTGGCTTAAAGCTCCTCCTGCCACTCACTAGCTGTGGAAACATTCGTCAGTTATAGAACCTCTGTTTCTTTATCTTGAAGAGTAGTTATTACCTCCACCTCATGGGATTGTCATTCATTCATTTGTTCACTAAACAGTTATTGAATATCTAATGCAAAAAATTGTGCTGTGTTCTGGATCTATACTGGAAACCAATATGGGTATCATGGTCGGACATGGTGGCTCATCCCTGTAATCTAGCACTTTGGGAGGCCAGAGTGGGAGGATCACTTGGGCCCAGGAGTTTGAGACCAGTCTGGACAACATAGTGAAACCCCATCTCCATAAAATGTAAACAATTAGCCGGGTGTGGTGGCACACCCCTCTAGTCTCAGCTACTCAAGAGGCTGAGGCAGGAGGATTGCTTGAGCCTGGGAGGTCAAGGCTGCAGTGAGCCATGATCACACTACTACAATCCAGCCTGGGCAACAGAACAAAACCTTGTCTCAAAAATTAAAAATTAAAGAAAGAAGCATCCACTCCTGATCCGAGGAAGCTTCTTGTCTAGGATTAAATGAGATTTTTTCTATATAAAACTCACAGCACAGAGCCTGGCAAACAAAACATGCTCAATACAAGTTAACATTATTATTGGTCTTATTTCTATGACCCAGTTGGGATTGGAACAAAGTCTTTTTGACTCCAAAATCTTTTCCATAAAGATCGTGTTTTGTAGGGGGCCCGCTGAGACAGGAATGGAAGGGAACTTGAGGATGTTCAGAACAGACTTCAAATGCTTGCTGTCTGTATTATACTTCCAAAGCATTCTTAGATCTTCTCATTCTCTTTCTTATCATCCACCCCAGTGTCCTTACATTTCCGTAAACACACCCCTCTCCATGGGAATACATTTATTTCTCCCTTGAATGTAGACTCTGTGTGTTTGATTTGCCTGGAAAGGTGCAGAAACCACCCAGACACAGTGCTAATGGGATGTGACAGAACTCACAGCTTCTCCAGACCTGGAAGGAAGAATGTTGACAAAGGAGAGCTTAATGAGCTTCTACCCACATTTTAATTATCCTAACAAGATGCCACAGGAATCCCTGTTTTCTGTTCTGCATTCTGGAAAGTTTTGACAAGCCCAGAAGGAATCTATCCAGGCCAAAATTGAGGGTGCCTAAGGAAAAGGAAAGCAGTCTTCCTCTGGGAGGACTGCACATGGATGACAAGGCCAAGCCAGCAGTCAGTTTTGTCACCTGGTATTTGAGAGGGTCCTCTGCTCAAAAACACTCTCTCATTAACTACCCAGTACAATGTATCAGTTATCATAATGCTGCATAACAAACAACCACAAAACCTCAGTAGCACATGATAACAATTGATTATTTTCACTCACAAGTCAGTGGGTCAGCTGGGCAGTTCTAATCATCTGAGCCATCTGAGTCGACCTTGGTGGGGTTTTCACGTGTCTCTGTGGTCAGGCTAGGTGGCTCTGCTGATCTTGGTTGGGCTTTCTCGCATATCTGGAACAACGGAACTGACTTTGCTCTTATTCACATGGTCTTTCATTCTACCCACGGATTTATTCACAGGACAGCAGGAGAACTCCAAGAGACAGGCCAAAATCATGCAGAGTCTCTTGTTCCCAGGCTCAGAAAAGGTGTAATGTTCCTTCTGCCACATTCTATTGGTCAAAGCAATCACAAGACTAGCCCAAATCCAAGAATTGGGAAATAGACTTCAACTCTTGATGAGAGGGGCTAACAATTCCTGGCAAAGAGTGTGGATGCAGAGACACCATTTTAGGTCCATCAGTGCAGTAAATCTCCCACAACAATATAAAAGCAACAAAACATCATGGATTGAACAGCAACTGAATGCATATCACAGGATGTTAAAATGGAATATTTCGGTCTTGGTTTAGCTGAGGCTCCAAGGGCCAAAAACAAAATGAAATGTTCAAATACCTGACATTTCCAAGCAAGGTGTTGGCCTTGAAAAGGTCTAAATGGAAATCGTTTTCTGACTCTTGGTCCAACGGCCATCTCTGAAAGGTTGAATTGGAAGCTGGGGAGAGGATTTTTCTGGAGAAAGTAGTCCAGTGTGAAGTTAGTCTCAATCCCACTGGAAGAGGAGAAAGGCAATGACTGCTGACCACAGCCTTGCCTGGTGAGAGGAACTTCCAGGAAATATCTCTAGTTTGCTGTGAATTCCCTGGAGTCTGGGGAGAATGGCATCTGACTGAGACCTGAAAAATGTATAGATTAGTCAGACCTCGGCTGGAGCCTATGGAGATCTCAGGAAGAGGACTGAGGATAGCACTAGAAGCAGATGCTAAGTCCCTGATCCAGGTGCCAAGGATGCATGAGATTCCCATGAATCAAGCAGATGTGGAGAAACTGGAACGGAGGTGTCTTAGAAGCATCCCGAACCCAATAGGAGCAGAAAGAGATGCTACCACCTGGTATGGAATCTGGGAAAGAGGCATCACAAGAGGGGAACCGAAGAATCCCCACCTGAACACAGGTCTCAGGTGAACAGTTAGGGGACTGTGCAGTGTGGACACCACTAACGGGGACCTCAAAGAATCCGCAATACACCTCAAATTGACTCAGCTTTGATCACATGCCAAAGCTGGAGGAACTTTAAATACCTGCCAGGCAGAGAGCACCAATGCCAAATTGTGACAGTACTGGTCAGGAGAGCCCTAATCTGCCCTTGCCTCTCCTCCCTCTGCTCCCTTGGGTCTTTGGCTAGCAATCAGAGAAAAGAGAGGACCTAGGGAAGCCAACCATAACCCCCTTCCCCAACATCTGAGCTGAGAGAGGGGTGACTACTGCTAACCCACACTGATACTACTTCTTTGTTCGAACTAGAAAAAAAAGTGCCCCCTCCAAGAACTTTACCTCCATTTCTCTGAAGTTTGTCATCATATACTGTATTTGTTGTCTATTACTGCATAATAAATTTCCCTAAAACCTGATAGTTTAAAACAACTCAGGAATCTAGGCTCAGCTGAGCTGAGTCTGCTAGCTCAGGATCCCTCACCAGGTTGCAATCAAGGTATCAGGAGGGCTGCAGTCTCAGCTGAAGGTTTGGATGGGGAATCATCCTCTTCCAAGCTCATGTAAATGGTTGTTGAAAAGATTCAGTCCAGGGCTGTTGCCCAGTGGTCATGCTCTCAGTTCCTTAACACGTGGGTCTCTCCACAGAGTAATTCACAACAAGGCAGCTTGTTTCTTCAGAATAAGCAAGAGAGAAAAGCTGGTGAGAGATAGTGTCAGACAAAAGACAGTCTTTTATAGTCTAATATTGGAAGTGACATTTCATCATTTTTACTGTATTCTATTCATCAGAACAAAGTCACTAGGTCCAGCCCCAAGGCGTGTGTATGTGTGTTGGGGGGAGGGGGTTGATTACACAGGATGTGAATACCAGGAGGATAAGATAATTAGGGGGTTACCACAGAAGTTTATCTACCGGTATAATAAAATAGGCTGATTTTATTAAAGCAACAGACCACTGCCATCGGCCAAAGAACGGTTATAATAAATACATAGATTGACAATGTCTATGATATAAAGAATGCCCACTAGACTTATGTGCTATACAACCTGCCAATTATGTAAGGTTGTTCAGGAAAGATGCTTCAAAATCTTTTTCAAACTTTTATTGTGGAAGTTTTCAAGCATTTACAAAAGTAGGGGATAGGATAACAAAAAATAATGAGATAAACATGATCATTCTTGTTTTGCTTATACCCCAACCCTTTACCCCCAAACCACTAGTTACTGAAAAGCAAATCTCAGACAGCAAATTATTTCATCTTTAGTAATTCAGCATAAATATCCACATACCATATTTACCATTACTCAGTGAACAATACCTTAATTTCATTTACTATTCAGTTACTGTTCATGTTTTTCCAATTATTTCAGAAATGTCTTTTTTTTTTAACAGTTGACTTGTTTGAAAGAAGCTTTAAATGAACTCGGAGTTTTAACCGTGACTTAAGAGCAGGCATTTTAATTACTGGCATGGTACTATTCTGTGAGAAAAATGACTGCAGGACATTTTATTATCCAAGAATAACCAGTTGAGTGATGGAGGCTGCTCAAAATTTTACCCATGGGCAGAGAAAGCTTCAACCCACTAAGGCCTTGCCAATGGACAGTGGAGAAGAGAGAGTCTTCTCACACTCTACAGAGACCTGCTTATTCGCCAGATGAGTGACACCCGGGTTATCTCTAAGACTCACTACAGTCCTTCGTGTGGGTGTTATATAATCCTCATTTTAACAGATTAAAAAAAACCTTAAATGCAGGAGAATTAACTCGTCTAAAGTCACATAGCTATTATTGGGTAGAACCCATATTCCAGCTCAGGTCTGTCTGACCTCCCTAAGGGGCTCTGGAAGCCAACTACCAACTAACACTGTCATAGTCTTAGGGCATTAAGACACTGTGAAAGCCTTTTTACAGTTGTGACAGATGTTAGCAAGAACCAAACCATGTCTTTTATTCACTTTTGTTTCCTAGGACTTTACACAGAATTGGGTACACAGTAGGTGCCTAATAAATATAAAGACTTGAAGTCACTACAGCACAGAACCTTATTCAAAGAAACCCCAGTTCTGGCAGCCAGTATGAAAAGCAATTTCTGCCCACTGCCCCAGCTACCATCAGCTTTATCTCAGCTTGTTTTCTTGATAATAGTGGCAGGGGTAGGATCAGCTGCAGAGGCTGGGAGCAAGACAGATTCAGGCACATACTATAGGAACTCACCCGAGAATATTCAATTTCATTGAAACTAAAAACTCAATATTGAGAAGAGTCTGGTGAAGTTCGCAGCCTTGTTACTTTTGATGGGACAGCTTTGGCCAATAAACTGCATTCTTTCATTCCATGAATCCCTCTCAAAAGCCATAACCTATGTCTGAAACTGTTCATACTCCCTACCTGCGTCTCTTTGCCTGACAAACTCCTAATCCTTCAGAGCTCAACAGAAATCTCATTTGCTCAGCGAATGCTTCTCTGTCTTCCTGGATGAAGTTCTATTCTCATATATGTACCTATCATGTATTCAGTCCTCTTTCCCTTGGAACTACATGCCAGATAAGGAAAAGATGGCATCTGTCTTATACCTGGAACATAGTAGACATTTGATAAATATTTGTTGACTGATAGATTTTTTTTTAAAAAAAAGCAAGTTTAAAACTGCAATTACTGAAGTCTCTTAAAAAATATTACAGAGCACAGAAGCATTCCATTCATACAACAGAGCAAAACTTGAAACGCAGTTTCTTCTTCTCATTGTGTTCCCCACCAAACATTCCACTACATTCCTCTCTTCTATTTTACAAGTTCCCTAAAATCTCCAAACCTAGCTGTGCCTGCTGGCTTGTGTCCCTTAGTCTTCTCTTCCCATGCAGCTCTTTCTCCTGTGAATCGACTGGGCCTTTCCACCTTTTTTGAGTTTTCACATTTATCCGTTACCCAGATTCTAGAAAGCAAAGAAAGCCTTGAAACTGACCCAATAGTCTTCCCTCCTTGGAAAGTGAGGCAGGATGGTAAGCTCCTAAAGGCATAGATTCATGCCTATTTTTGTTCCCTGCTGTGTCCTCTGTCTTTAACTGATACTCAATCAAGATTTACTGGTTGAACAATGTAGTACTCTTTAACTTATCATATAGTTCTGTTGATGATGGCTAAATAACAAGAGGTGTTTCTGGAGTGAAAGGAAAAGGTTAATAAGGAATGGTTTCTCTGTTTGGAGTCCTAAGATGGGAAGTCTGCCTGAAGAACCATACCAAGTGGAACATAGCCCCTGGTCATTCTCAAACTAGAAGAGCCACCGTGTGCTGCTGAATCAGCAGGAAACAGCACAGGGGACACAAGCGAGGTACAGCTCGGCAGCGTGGCAGCAATTTGGCTGCCAATTTCCTTCTATGTTTCAGCATAATTGAATTAGCATCCATGGAGACTGTCTCCCAGACATCGGCAAGTGCAATAACGTGGAGCAGGCACTGCAATTCATCTGGCATTATGAGGCATTGAATTGCCATCCAATCCCGCACCTCTCCTTGTGCTTTGTGTGTGCTCGTTAGAGAAAATTAGGTGGATGCGACAAGACTGGGAACAATTAAAATCTTCCCACTTAGCCAATTCCCAGCAGTGGTGTCCAAGTTCTCCTCATAGGCACTCAGGCTTGCTCAGCTAGTATGCATAACTTCCTGGATGTGCTTTCAAATTTTAAGCAATGGATAAAAATTCATTTTGCTCCAGCTGAGGATAGGAATTGTTAGGGCATAGAGGAAAAAAGACTTACAGGGACAGCCATGATATGAATGGACCAGAACATCATCCATAGTGGGTAGTATCAAGACCTGGAGTCCTAGAACACAGTCCAACTAGGAAGAATATTTCTGAGGGCAAGTCTAGGGCAATGGAGCTGGATGATGAGTCAAAGTCAAGGGCCAGGAAGACAGCACTCAGTGTTGCATCCAGAGGGCTAACAGAAACTAGAAGTTGGGGGTATTGAAAGCAGGATGCAGTGGAGAGTGAGGAATAGCATTGAGCAAATGATTCAGAACCAAGGTTATGAACATCAAGAAAGTGCTAGATTAAACAGAGACTAGGGGTGGCCATTTAAAGAACTGTATTTTGTAGGTGGCAGGGAATGGCTTACAACTGCTAGGGAGCAGAATGGTGTGAGGAAAAGAGCATTTTCTTGGAGTCATATAAATCTGAGGTTGAATCCCAGTCCTGCCATGTTAAAACACATTAACCTTAGGATCTTCTGCTTTCTCAGTGGAGAAAAAAAGACACCCATTTTGCAAGGTTGGGAAAGGATTAGAGATGTGCTAGTTATAAAGGGATGGTATTCATCCATTCTTACACTGCTATGAAGAAATGCCCAAGACGGGATAATTTATAAAGGAAAGAGGTTTAATTGACTCACGGTTTCTTATGGCTAGAAAGGCCTCAGGGAGCTTACAATTGTGGCGGAAGGTGAAGCAGGCATGTCTTACATGGCGGCAGGTAAGAGTGCCGAGCAAAGGGGGAAGCCCCTTATAAAACCACCAGATCTTGTGAGAACTCACTTGCTATCACAAGGACAGTATGAGGGTAACCACCCCAAGATGCAATTACCTCCCACCAGGTCCCTGTCATGACATGTGGGGATTATGGGAACTACAATTCAAGGTGAGATTTGGGTGGGGACACAGCCAAGCCATATCAGGGACCCTGAGATCAGGATTTGAGTGTAAGTACTTTATTTGGGAGGTGATGGAAGGGGAGTGGGATGTATTAGTCTGTTTTCACACTGCCGATAAAGACATACCCAAGACAGGGAAGAAAAATAGGCTTAATGGACTCATAATTTCATGTGGCTAGTGAGGCCTCACAATCAAGGCGGAAGGCGAAAGGCACTTCTTACATGTTGGCAGCAAGAGAAAATAAGGCAGAAGCGAAAGTGAAAACCCCTTATAAAACCATCAGATCTCATGAGACTTATTCCTCACCATGAGAACAGTACGGGGAAACCGTCCCTGTGATTCAGTTACCTCCCACCAGGTCCCTCCCGTAACACATGGGAATTTGGGGAATACAATTCAAGATGAGATCTTGGTGGGGTCACAGAGCCAAACCATGTCACAGGGAAAGCGAGGCAGGGAAGAGAAAAAAGCCAATAAAAGGTTTCTAAAATCAAGCCAGCTACCATTTTGGTGGGCATCAAAAATAACTTCATAGGAACTCTGGAAAACCATGCAGAACATGTGCCTCAACGTTCTTCCAACTCAGCAGTGAGGGATCTGGGAGCTTTATACACCAACTCCCACCAGTCATTGGCTTATGGCTTCTCCTGGAGGATGTTAATTCCCTGGCACTTCTGATCTACCTTGGGAATGGGCAGACTGGTCTTCCTTATCTTCAGAGAAAGCCCCCAAGCACACAGATGGTGATACTGACAGATGGCAGTTGGCCTTTCAGGGTTGATATGATACATTCTGATGGGGCACTGACCACTTCTATTGCCAATATTGGGAGAGAATGTGTCACAGAACTCCATCAACTCTATCTAAAGAATTTCCCTTCCAATTTCCTCCCCTCTCCACACTTCAGTGTGAACCCTCTAATGTCCTCAAATTAGAGGAAAGGCTAAAGGGACATGAAACAAGTTCTGGCCACCTCCTTTGCTGGTCATGTTGAGAGTCGTGGACCTCACTCTGGAGCATCGGATGAGTTGGCACTTACTGTTTTGTTCTTGGCTTTCCTAGAGCAGGGATCCCCAACGCCCCGACCACAGACTGGTCAATGGTCCATGGCCTGTTAGGAACAGTGCCACACAGCAGGAGGTGGGCAGCGGGAGAGTGAGCAAAGCTTCATCTGTATTTACAGCTGCTCCCCATCCGTCTCATTACTGCCTGAGCTCCAGGCAGATCGGCAGCAGCATTAGATCCTCAGAGGACTGCAGACCCTATTGGGAACTGCGCATGTGAGGGATCTAGGCTGTGAGCTCCTTATGAGAATCTAGTGCCTGATGATCTATCTCCCATCTGTCACTGTCTCCCTGATGTCACTGTCTCCTATCACCCCCAGATCAGATCATCTAGTTGTAGGAAAACAAACTCAGAGCTCCCACGGACTCTTCATTATGGTGAGTTTATAATTATTTCATTATACATTAAAATGTAATAATAAAAATAAAGTGCACAATAAATGTAATGTGCTTGAATCATCTTGGAACCATCCCCTTGACCTGGTCTGTGGAAAAACTGTCTTCCACAAAACCAGTCCCTGGTGCCAATAAGTTTGGAGATAGCTGTCTTAGAGGACTCAGTCCAAATGGAGACAGTGTGTCCCATTTTAATACCAGCAGTAGAAGTGGCCAGTGCCCCATCAGGATTCAGCATATCAATGCAGAAAGGCCAGCTGTCATCTGTCAGAGGAGAGAAGAGGTGCGCTCCTCCCTCCTGAAGCCATCTTAAATGGGCTTTGAAGAGAGCCCTTGGAGAGCTTGATTTCTGTCCCCTAAAGATTGGGGAACCCTGCAGATTAGAGTCTGACTCATACCTGAGAAATCTAAGGGGCCCAGGGATGGCTGAAGAGGACTGCAATTTGGTAAGCAGCTGCATTTCCACCAAAGGCCATTGTTTTCTGTGGCGGGCAGGAGATAGAGAAAGCATGTACAAGCAAGCTGACCTGGGGATATTTGAAAGATGCTTTGCCTAATCTTCTTGGGCATGATGAGTATCCGTGAAGGTGGGCCACAAAGGGCCAAGGCCAGAGGGAATGTCATGCATGACTGGAGAGTTGGAACGTGGAGCTCATGCAGCTCTAGGGCTGGAGAACTACAGGTGAGAGATGTGCATATAGGGTCCCTGAAGATGGACGTGTCCTTAGTGCATGAACAAAAGCTCTAGCTCAAGAGTGTTGCAGACATCCAGCCATGCTCTGCTCTTAGGATGTACATACCCATGCAGTCTTGCAAAAACCTAGAAAAAGGGAAAAGCTTTTTCTAACTTGCACAAGACAGCAACCATTTGCCAAGCTGAGCATACTTGAGGCTGTCTGATACCTTTTTTTTCTAATCCCTACAAAGATCTTTTGTTTTGAAGCCAGTGGAGACAGAGTTCCAAAGTTCACACGAGAGAGTGGCACCTGTAGGACCCAGCTCACAGCAGCCATCCCAGTTAATCAAGACCTTTTTCTACCCCTTGTCTCTTCCCATTGCGCCCTCACCAACCTTAAAGGGGCAAGGGCAGCCTGGCTGGGGAAGAGATTGGAGGGCAAAATTACCACTCTCTTAGAGAAAACATGAAGCTGACGGTACCCATTTCCCACCGCAGCTTCTGCCTGCAGCAAGTCTGAGCAAATGAAGTCAGAGGTGTGACGCTGCACTGGACTGGACACATTCATCACTGAACTAAAGTGGTTTGGGGGACCACAGATGCCAATGACATTTTTATTACCTACAAATAACAAATGCATAGCACAGGGGCCAGGCTGACATTTATCCAGAGGCAGAGAGGACCAGTCCTGGAATTACACAGCAATAGGGGAGGGTGGCAACACAAGTAGCTTTATGATTGTATCCCACAACCCTGCTCTTTCGATATATGGGCTATTTAGAGAAAGCATCCAACAGGCATTGTATACAGAAAGGGTCCAAAAGACACTCAGTATGTGGTTGCTCTTGTTATCATGAACTGCTTGTGCAGGTGAAGGTTAAACCAGAATTTCAGAGCTAAATGCCAAGGGGGTTGCACTTGATTATCAGCCCTGGGCTGGACAGTCCAGGAGGAGGAAATGAATGGCTGAGAGCAAGGTCTACGCCCCAGAGTGGAGCATGAGGGATCCCTCCACCCCACCCCTGCTGGGTCACCAGCCACAGGAAAACTGCATATGCTGTGATCGCAATGCTGGTTCCTGGGAGGGCATCTTGCTTGTCTCCGTTGGACAGCAATTCGAGAGGCAGATTTGCTCATTTGTCTTTCTGAAGCTAAACATCAGGGTGGGTTGGGGCGGGAAGTTGGGGTGGGATCCAAGACTGCTGCCTGCACCAGCATCATAATGCAAAGAGGACTGCTCACCCAAAGTTCAGGTCCCAGGCATGGCACAGACACAGGTAGAAATTCTGTTCTTTTGAGGTTTAGGGAAAGTGCCCTGGGACGCCTCATGAAGATGCTAAAAAAATAAAATCAGAACTAAGATGAAGGGATATCCATGCACAACCTATGCGTTCACAGGTTTCTTTATTTACCGGAGAGCAGTGGAGATGAGCTGTTTTATTTATACACGATTCACACTTCAACAGGGAACTATTTAGCTGAAATAGTTCTTTTTTCTGTAAAACACAGAGCTTCTTGAGGGCAGGGAGTGTGTCTCAACTCATCTTTGAATCCCTGGAACCTAACCCAAGGCCTGGGTAACATAACAGAAGGTGAGCGGGCTTTAAACTCCTACAAATCAGGGTTTGAATTGCAGCTCTGTCATTTACTAGCTGTGTGACCTCAGGCAGGTTGCTTCACCTCTCTGAAGTTCAATTTCCTCATCTGAAACATGGTAATGAAAATATCTACCTCCAAATTTTGGAGAAGCAAAACTATAAATTTAATATGCTGATAACTGGCCCACAGAAAGAGAGTAATTATCACCATTATCATCACTATTTTCCTTTGACATCCTCTCAATTCCTCAGTTATGTTCAGACAGCTCTGGTTCTCTTACAGAATTTACTTCAAAAGTTGCCAGATCATTTTTATATTGAAAACACCTCCCATTTTTGGCACAAATCCTTAGCTACACAATCTGTAAACATAGTCAGAGCTGAAAATACTTCTTCAGTATCGGATAAGAAGATTCCTTTCTTGTCCTTTCTGCTATCTCCTCATGCTCTAGTTCTGCCCCCAGTGGGTCCTGAGGAAAAGTAATCTTGCGTGACATGTGAGCTTTACATCTAAAATCAAATTTGGCATCCCAGTTCCCAGTGCAGCATTTTCACACATTTCCAAAACGGCAAAGAGAATAGCTGCCCCTTTTGTTTCACGTCAATTTCCTCCAAATCAGTTTTCTACTCAGTAATTAATCTGAGATTCAGTTGTTCAGTCTGTAAAATGGATCCATAAAGTGATCTGAAAACACTACTCTCACACATAGGAGTGCTCTGAGACGGATGAGAGGTCAGAGGACTCAGCTTATTTACGTGGTCACTTCCATCAATCCCAGCTGTACCAGTGGAGGAAATCAGTGGGTCTGTCTTTCCCGGCTGCTGGCCAACATTACGTCCAGGCTGAGTTTCATCAGATTTGCTCTGCTGAGTGAAAGGAACTGACTCTATGACACTTTTCATGAATCCTGATCAAATGCCCCACCCAGCATAGCTACAGGGTCCTGCTCTGTGAGTTACAGAAGACATAGGAGAGAGCAGAATGTTTTGCGGGGAATGGAGGGACCTGTCACAGGGGTGGGTGGTAGTGGTTAGAGAGACAAGGCTGAAAGGAAACAAAACAGGACTGTGAGGGTGGAGAAGCTGGCTGTAAATGGAGGTGTCTAAATATCATACCCTAAGCATCAGGACTGGAGCGGGAATCAGAACAGAAAAGAGTATCTTTCTCTTGTCTAACTCAATCAAGTGACCACACATGGAAAACTGGATTTCTGGTGTGGAAAGTCCCCAACAAAGGAAAAAGGAGAGGTGAATGGGAACAACAATTGCAGCTATGACTTATGGAGCACTGTGCTAAGTTCCTTACAGAGAGTGTATATTTAATCCTCCCAATAACCCAAGAGGTTGGTATTATTATTACCCTTTTTATACAGAGATGGTAACTGAGACCCAGAGAAGTGCCTTCCCCGACACTCCCCATCTCACTCTGTCTGCCAGCCTTTTAATGCTTCCATCATTAATCCCATCTTCAACAATCATTTGCTGAGTGTTAGGCTCTGTGCCAGGCACTAGAAGGGTTCCAGTCAGGTAAGCAGAGAGAAGGCAGAAGACTTTCAGACAAAGGGTAAAGTGATGAACAGAGAACAAAGCCAGAATGAAGGAGAGTTCTGGAACACAGAAAGGGGTTAGCATGCCAGGGAACCAAGTTGGTCAGGCCCACCTAGGATGTTCCTCAGGGGAAACCTTCCCCATAGTCCTGCCTCCTTCCCAGTCCCATTGTCACAGCAACAAGAGAAGCCTGTGGGGTCGTGGAGCAAGTTTTGTTTTTTTCCAAAGTCCCTGGAACGATGGTGCCAGCAACCTGTGCCCAAGTCAATCAGAAACAGAAACACAGCCACAGCCCCTGGGGGGAGCAGGTGTCACCTAATCCCACCAGGAAAATATTAGTCTCTCTAAGTCATGGTTTTCCAAAAACAGTCATGGTGACACTTACTGAGCAGTTTACTTTGTCCCAAGCTTTTATAGGCATTTCACATACATGAGCCTATTTAACCTTCTATGATGTCAATAGGTTAATGATCCCCCATTTCACAGATGAGCTAAACGAGGTTTGGGACTTGGAAGTGGCAAAGTCAAGATTCAAATCCATATTTACCAAACTCTGAAGGCTTTTTCTGAACCTCTGTGCTATGCCATCCTTCCCACCACCCTGCAACTGTGGGCTCCCCCCACTTCTCTGTGGACATGGGTTGGCCCACTCCTAAGAGGGTTATCGCAGCAAGAGCAGCATGGTAGCCCTGCCCCTTATGAGACAGGCAACCTTGGGCAGGTGACTTCACCTCCCGGAGCCTCATCTCCTCATCTGTACAACAGGAACTATATCATAGAGTTATCATGGGCACTTTACTCAGGACCTCGTGCATAGGTAATGTACACACTGGATTTCCATCCCTCTTAGGGGTCTCCTACACCATCCTCACTGTTCCATTGGAAAAACAAAGCCAAGCAGACCCTGGAAGGGTGAAGAAAAGGCCATAACTGCTTGCAACAACCAGACTGTGAGACCCAGAAGCCAAGGTTGGGTTTTGCTCATCTTTTTTTCCCAGAAGGCTGGTCACACGACAACAGGCATTCAATAAATATTTCTTCTGAAAACACAGACACACACATGCACACATACAAACACACACACGACAGAAAGAAAATACATCAGCGTGTTCTGCCTAGTTATCTCCAAGTTGTGGAACTTTATCTTTCCGTGTGCTTATCTGAATTTTCTGATTTTTCTGTGTTGAGCATGTATTATTTGTGGCATCTAAGATCTTGAAAGACACACATCCCACTATAGATTGCCTCTGGGAAATGAAAATGGGAAACATTAATTAGTTAGGAGGGCTTTTTTTAAAGCTTTGTGTTCATTTTTAATTTTTGTGTTACTTTTGAAATTGTTTACATTGTCTTTTTAGTTCAAATGTATTGTCTTATTTTTCTATTCCACTGAAAAGTCTTCCTCTGGATGGAATATTCACCAGGACTCTCTCGCCAGCCCCGAAAGTTTATGAGGAAGTGAGCTTCATTCCAGGTACAATGGTGGAGTCCAGCTAATCTTTTCTTGTATCTTTGGGAATCTGCTTGCTGGTTGACCCAGATGCTCTACGCATGCTCACAAAAACCTTCTGCCAAACTTTCACTAGCCATTTAGGCTTCTGTGGTGCTCTTCTGAGTACCTTATCTCTGGCATTAATTTAAAGCAATGTTCTCTCACCTCTCTAGGTATGCTTCCATGAGTTAGAGGCTTAAAAAATGAACTGTAATGGATTTTGTCAAAAATTGCAGACAATCAAAATGTCTGGTTTCATCTTCTATCTAATTTCCAAATGATTAGTAGCAACTGCCTGTAGCACTGAGTAGGAAGGACCTGAGACCATTTCCAGGTAAAGCAGAAACAATCAAACAGCAAGAATTTAAAAGCACTGGCTGGACGTGGTGGCTCACGCCTCACCTATAATCCCAGCACTTTGGGAGGCTGAGGCAGGTGGATCACCTGAGGTCACGAGTTCAAGACCATCTTGACCAATATGGTGAAACTGTGTCTCTACTAAAAATACAAAAATTAGATGGGCATGGTGGCAGGCGCCTATAATCTCAGCTACTTGGGAGGCTGAGGCAGGAGAATCGCTTGAATCCGGGAGGCAAAGTTTGCAGTGAGCTGAGACTGCGCCACTGCACTCCAGCCTGGGCAACAGAGTGAGACTCCATCTCAAAAATATATATATATATCCACCAGAGCCTTTATGAATTAATGTTTTCTGCTAATGGATTACTGATGTCCTCCATGGCATGAAATCAAGGGCTATTGGCATATCCGATACCCCAAATCTACTGAAACACATCCTCCTTTCACTCCAAAGCAGCAAAGTGGTGGGACTCCCATGTGGTTCAGTGTAGCAATAATGCAGCTATTATTTATGGAGTGCCACTTTGATTTTTTTTTTTTTTGAGAGAGAGTCTTGCTCTGTCATCCCAGGCCGGAGTGCAGTAGTACAACCTTGGCTCACTGCAACCTCCGCCTCCTGGGTTCAAGTGATTCTCCTGCCTCAGCCTCCCAAGTAGCTGGGATTACAGGCGCCTGCCATCAGGCCCAGCTATTTTTTTTTTTTTATTGTATTGGAGTGCCACTTTGAGCAAAAGATTTTCCATACCTAATACATCTTATAGCAACCACTCAATTATCAGGACAGTTTTGGTTACAATTGTCAGACAACCAACTCACACTAGCTCAAGCAAAAGGAGTGTGCTTGGGCTCATGTAACTGAGAGGAGAACTGAGTTAGAGCTTAGAGTCACCAGAAGAGCTTTAGGAACTGAGATCAGTGATGGGTTCCAGAAACGACTTTCAGAGTGGCTTTGTTACAGCAAGTTCTGGTCCCTCTTGCTCTTGCACTCAATTACCCTTCTTTCATGGGATGACACAGTACAAAGGCCCTCGCCAGATGTCCACTACCTTGGACTTCTCGGCCTCCAGAACTGTAAGAAATATGTTTCTTTTCTTTGTAAATTACCTAGTCTGTGGTGTTGTTATAGCAACACAAAACAGATTAAGACACTCATACTACAAACAGGCCTCTCCCATATGAAGAGAAACATGGTTGCTATTTTCCCAGTGCATGAAGTGCTAACTTTTCCCAACATGTGTTTATCAGTCCCAGGGGAAAACTCTGATTGGACTATTTGGGTCATATGGCCATTCTTCAGGCCAATCACTGTTTGTCATTAGATAATTTGGTCAGAATTCAGCTATACTCCAAACCTCTTGTCCAAGGGCTCTGCGTCTACCTATAAAGGAAAGGTTTAAAAAGCTTACTAGTCAGTTAAATATCAGGGCCGCTATGAACAGTTGCACAGGTTGCATGCTGCACGAGGGCACCACCTGAGTGGATAAGGAAGGGATAAAATCCTGCCTGTGCCCTGCTTAGCAAGCCATAAACTCTGGCCCTAGATACATCTGCTAAAATTGTTCTAATTCATAACGTGGGGTCATACAGGCTAGCATTTGCCCAAGGAAAAAGCAACAGCTACTGCAAGATGCTACAGTCCCTAGGAAGTAAGTAATGATTATCCCATTTTTAAGATGAGAAAACAGAGTTCACAGAGGGTCAAGTGAATCACCCAAGGCTATACAGGAGTCTCCGCTTATTCCAAATCCCTGGTGGATGCCTGAAACCACGGATGATACCGAACCCTATACATACATTATTTTTTTCCGTAATACAAACCTATGATACTAGTTTACAAATTAAAGTTTAATTTGTCAACTAGACACAGTAAGAGATTAACCGCAGTAAAAATAATAAAATAGAACAATTATAACAGTGTACTGCAGTATGTTATGTGAATGTGGTCTCTCTGTCTTCTAAATCTCTGATTGTACTGGACTCATCTCTCTTCTGACAACAGTAGACCACAGGTAACTGAAACTGGGAAAAGTGAAACTGCAGATAAAGGGGAACTATTGGACACCAGGAAACAGTAGAGTCAGGATTCGAACCCAGATCTGTGTAGCTCCAAAGTCTATCCTTTTCCTATTATAACCCACTCAACAGCCTGTAAGAGAAATGAAAACCACCATGCTCCTAACAGCATGAAGAAGAAGTGAGAGAAGTGGATTCTTGTGCCTCTTCTCTCTGAAAACCCAGTTAGCCCCGCAGAGACAGACAATCCACTTAAAAAAACCAACAGAAGCCCAAGACAAAACACTTCAAAAAAAAAAAAAAAGACTGTGTTTGCAAACAGCTTGAAAGTCATGGTGTTCCACTTAAAAATGCAATTTCTTGCTTGGAACAGTGAGAAATTAGATACAATCTGTTTTGATTTCTTCTCAATTTCGGATACGCTTTAGTGACCAATCTGCAGACATGCCAGCATCCTTCTGTCTTGAGGGTATGTTAGCTTGGTTTGTGTCTCTGTTCATAAAGGAAATCTAAATCATCCCACAGGAAATGTGGCCCAGAATTTATACTACAGGCATGGAGACAGGCTGAGCAGCCTCTTCCTGGATATTATTATTAGTAAGAATAAGAATAATTACCATTCACTGGGCTTTTACTGTGTGTCAGGTCTGGTGCTAAAAACATCCATCACCACAAAACCTTATTGGGATGGGGTTGAGGGGATGTTGTTGGGTACTCACATCTGAACACCCTTTCTCTGTTGGAGGGGAATCCCCCGCTGGGCAGTTCTTGGTAGGAGTTGGACCTGTCTCCCTCTGTAGGAACAAAAGAGACCAGATATCCATGAGCTCCCTGTGATGCTTTCAATATATTTCATTTCTAAAACATAGACTTTATTGCTTAGAGCAGTTTTAAATTCACGACAAAATTGAGAGTAAGATACAGATTTCCCATATATCCCCTTCCCCAAACCTCCCCCACTGCCAACATCCCCCACCAGAGTGGTCCATTTGTTACAATTGATGCACCTGCATTGACACATTATCACCCAAAGTCCGTAATAACATGTCCCCACCAGTACAGTCTCATACACAGGCCTTTCGCTGCCTTGAAAATCCTACCTACTCATCTCTCCCTCCACCCTAACACCTGGCAACCCCTAATTCTTTTACTGTCCCCATCGTTTTGCCTTTTGAAAAATGTCACATCCCTGAAACCATATCGTGTGTGGTCTTTTCAGATTGCCTTCTTCCTCTTAGCAATATGCATTTCCGTAAGTTTCCTCCACATCTTTTCATGGCTTGATGGCTCATTTCTACATTCTATTTTTGCTTATATTAAAAAAGTCTATTTCTGTTGTTGGCATCCAAGCACCCTGCTACAAAAAAGTGTTGTTATCCCCATTTTACAGATTTTAAAAAACAAACAAACCCTGAGACTCAGCGAGACAAGACTAGGTGAAGAATAGAAAATCTACAAAGGGCAGAGCAAAGCTGCAGGAAAGCATGCAGGCAGCACGATGCAGTCAGCAGAAGTGCAGTTTCGCAGTCGGGAACTTGGACACGAGGGCCGGCTGCATCCCCTGCCAGGGAGAACCTCTGGAAAGTTGCTTAACTTCTCTCCACTTCTTCATCCTACGGTGCCTGTAACGAGCAATTCTTGAGAGCATTAAAAGAAATCATGTATATGCCAGGTGTGGTGGCTCACACCTGTAATCCCAGCACTTTGGGAGGCCAAGGTAAGCAGATCACTTGAGGCCATGAGTTCGAGACCAGCCTGACCAACATGGCGAAACCTTGTCTCTACTAAAACAAAAAAAAAAATGGGCATGGCGGCATGTGCCTGTAGTCCCAGCTACTCAGGAGGCTGAGGCAGGAGAATCACTTGAACCCAGGAGGTGGAGGTTGCAGTGAGCTGATACTGTGCCACTGCACCACTCCAGACTAGACCCTGGAGCGAGACCCTGTCTCAAAAACAAAAAGAAAAAGAAAGAAATCATGTATATGTTGCACTTAACACAGCGCTTCGTTCAACATGCGTTAGCTGTGGTATCTGTTACTGTTATTATTTGTGTTGTGTGTTCATTAACCTAATTCTGTCACACCCTGTTATAAGCCAGGATTATCTGACAGTCTGGTAGGATTCTGTTTGCTCTGTTTCATCCTCTGGTCAACCCCCAGAGTCGAGCTTGAGGAAAAGCAGAGGATGAATGACACTTCTGCCTGGAGATTCTCGACATGAGGCAACTTCTGAAACCGGACATTCCCTCTGCTTCTCTCCATATCTCAGGGGAACCAGAGCCCCAGACAGTGGGGTCTCAGCCTGTGCTCACTGCTCAGGCTAATGATGATGGATTCCCTCCCCTTTGCAACCTGATCAACAGCTGCCCAGTGTTTTACCAGCATTTCCCAGGGCAGAGCAGGCCACCCCAACCCCTGCTGATGAGGGCCTTTTTTCTTACTCCATGTGACCCAGAACAGAGCCCATTAAAGAATTCATTCATTTCTCCACCTTCCGCCCCTTTAATTACAAACATTGCTGAGAGTTGAATAACACAGAACAAAAGACAGATTTATTTACCCCAGGACATAAACAAGATTATCAGAAACAAGCATTCAGAAGCCCTTAGCTCCTGGGAGAATTTTAATTTGCTGACCCCTGCCTTACAGAAATCTTAGGTCTTCTCACATAATTATAAAACCCCGAGAGTTTTGCCTGCTTGAGTTATTTATTGGCACGCATCCCCGGCCCGGCTGCTGGCCCTCGTTGGCCAATTACAGGCATCTCCACTGGGGCTTTCAACCAGGCTCTTTTGAGACAATGCAGGAAGCCTGAAAGAAATTCTCTTTTCCTTGGTCAAGATTTCCTACTGGCGGCTTCCTGGAATGACTGAGGTACACAAGCAGGAGGGAGGAGGAGGCACAGTAACATTCATTAGAACACTTTGGGTTACAAATCACTTAACCCCACATGGCATTAAAGCAAAAAGGGACTGCACTGTAACTGAAAAGTCCACCACTAAAGCTACCTTGAGGCACAGCGCAATTCAGGGGCTATAACCATGCCAGTGGGCTCAGTCTCTCTCTACATCTCTCACCTGATTTTCTCTAGGTCACTGGTTCATTTTTCAGGGAAAAATGGTCCCCAGTATTCCCAAGCTTTCAACCTATCAGCTCCTAGAATTAAGTCTCGTTGGTTCAGCTTTGGTCATGTGCTCATAGGGAACCAATCACTGTGATTGGAGGGTGAAATATGCTGATTGGCTAGACCTGGGTCATATGCCCAATCTCTCTCTTTTTTTTTTTTTTTTTTTTTGAGATGGAGTCTGGCTCTGTCGCCCAGGCAGGAGTGCAGTGGCAGGGTCATGGCTCACTTCAACCTCCATCTCCAGGGTTCAAGCGATCTTCCCCCCTCAGCCCTCCTAGTAGCTGGGATTGCAGGTGCCTTGCACTATCACCCCTGGATAATGTTTTTGTGTTTTTAGTAAAGACAGAGTCTCATCAAGTTGGCCAGATTGGTCTGGATCTCCTGACCTCAAGTGATCCACCCCCTAAGCCTCCCAAAGTGCTGGGATTACAGGTTTGAGCCACCACGCCCAGAGGTATACCCAATCTTGTTTCTGGGGTGAGACCAATTCTATCTTAACCATATGGGCTGAGGGCATCATGGAGTGAGTCTTCAAAGAAAAGTCAGGTTGTGTACCCAGGAAAAGGGAGATGGATGCTGAGCAGATAAAAGCAATGGAATGCTTTGCTTTTATCTGTCCATGATAGTATTCCTCTGGGTTAGGGCTTACAGAACACCCCACACTCTTCCTGGAGCAGCTTGGAAGTGTCCACTTTAGCATCTGTTAGGGGTTAAATTGTTTCCTCCCCGCAAATGTATAGTTTGACATCGTAACCCACAGTACTTCAGAGTGTGACTGTGATGGTTAATTTTAGGTGTTGTGTAGGGGAAGACTCTCCTCAAACTGCCTTTTTCCTCTACTCTCACACCACAACAATCATCAACACGGAAGCCTTCTGTAACCAAATGTGGGGGGCCGGTTTCTCCACATAGCAAGCAGCAGACACCAGCCGGGTGTCCTCTAACTCAGTTCTGCCACCATCTACCTGGAGATAGTATCATATCCCAGGGGTTGAGGGCTCAGTCCCCAAGGCTGCCTCTCTACACATACCAATTGCAAGTTCGGAACTTCTGACAGACCTGCTTCAAGTAGGGATTCCTCCAATCCCCACTTTGGATTTGATTGATTTGCTGGAGTGGCTCACAGAACTCAGGGAAACACTTACTTACATTTACCAACTTATTATAAAGGATACTGCAAAGGATGCAGATGAAGAGCTGTATAGGGCAACGTAGGGGTAGGGGTGCAGAGCTTCCGTGCCCTCCCTGGGCACCACCCTCTGGGAGCCTCCATGTGTTTGTGAACCCTGAAAATTCGAGACAGGTCCCAGTGAATTTAGAAAGCTTATTTTACCAAGGTTGAGTACTTGCGCCTATGACGCCACCTCAGGAGGTCCTGACATGTGCCCAAGGTGGGCAGAGCACAGTTTGGTTTATACATTTTAGGGAGACATGAGACATCAATCCACATATGTGGTAAGATGAACATTGCTTCCTCCTGGAAAGGTGGGACAACTTGAAGTGGGGAGAGGGCTTCCAGATCACAGGTAGACAAGAGAGAAATGGCTGCCTTCTTTTACGTTTCTGATTAGCCTCTCCAAAGGAGGCAATCAGATATATATTGATTCCAGTGAGCAGAAGGGTGACTTTGAATAGAATGTGAGCAGTTCCCAGCTTGACTTTTCCCTTTAGCTTAGTGACTTTGGGGGCCCAAGATATTTTCCTTTCACATGTTCATCTATCTGGAGGCTCCCCAAATCCTGCCCCTCTTGGGTTTTTTTGGTTTTGTTTTGTTTTGTTTTGTGACAGAATCTCTCTGTCACCAGGCGCCAGCCTGGAGTGCAGTGGTGCAATCTCAGCTCACTGCAACCTCCGCCACCCGAGTTCAAGCAATTCTTCTGCCTCAGCTTCCCGAGTAGCTGGGACTACAGGCGTGCGCCACCACACCCAGCTAATTTTTGTATTTTTTAGTAAAGAGGGGGTTTCACCATGTTGGCCAGGATGGTCTCCATCTCTTGACCTCATGATCTGCCCGCCTCAGCCTCCCAAAGTGCTGGGATTACAGGCATCAGCCACCATGCCCAGCCCCTCTAGGGTTTTTATGGAAGCTTCATGACATCACCATTCCTTCCCCTAGCACAGAGGGTGGGACCCTCTCATGGGAGGTCATAAGATCCACAGTCAGTTGGAAAGGTGAGGGAACACTGGAGTGAAAAGAGGGCAGGAGAAAGTCAGAGGCCTGCACGTAAGGCCGAACACACCTAGCATTCTTAAAAAAGTCTGTAACAAGGGCTTTGGGAGTTATGAGCCAGGAACTATGGACAAAAACCAACACGTATCATAACACCACAGGTGTCAGCTTGACTGCATGAAGGAATAACTAGAAACCTGGTGAAGCATGCTTTTGGGGTATGTCTGTGAAGATATTTCCAGAGGAGATTAGCATGTGAGTCTGCATGAACGAGATGGGGAAGATCCACCTCAGTGTGGGCAGGGACCATCCAATCTGCTGGGGGCCCAGAGCGAGCTAAAACAGAGGAGGGAAAATATGTCTCTCTGTCTGCTGGACTTGGACCCACTCCTTTTCTCCTGCTCTTGGGCAACTCTAAGTTCTCCAGCCTTTGGACTCCAGGACTTCAACCAGTGCCCCTCCCCTCTGACCCCAGGTTGTCAAACCTTTGACCTCAGACCGTGAGTCACACAATTGGCTTCCCTGGTTCTGAGACGTTCAGACTTGGACTGAATAACGTTACCAGAATCCCAGGGTCTCCAGTTTGCAGAAGCTTGTCATGAGACCTCTCAGTCTCCATAATTGTATGAGCCAATTCCCCTAATGAATTCCCTATCTATCTATCAATCATGTATCTATCTATCTATCTATCAATAATGTATCTATCTATCTATCTATCATGTATCTATCAATCATGCATCTATCTATCAATCATGTATCTATCTATCCATCATGTATCTATCTATCATCTATCCTCTATCTATCATCTATCCTCTATCTATCTATCATCTATCCTCTATCTATCTATGCATCCATCCCATTTGTTCTGTCTCTCTGAGGAACGCTGACAAATACAGTGACCCACAGGTCTTTAAAGAGAGAATCAAGTTAAGGACAGGTGCAGTGGCTCACGCCTATTATCTCAGCACTTTGGGAGGTTGAGGCAGGCAGACCACTTGAGCTCAGGAGTTCAAGACCAGTTTGACCAACACGGCAAAACTCCATCTCTACTCAAAGTACAAAAATTAGCTGGGTATGGTGGCGCATGCCTGTAATCCCAGCTATTTGGGAGGCTGAGGCAGGAGGATCACTTGAACCTGGTGTTTGTTTAAGAAGGGGATATTTGAACACAGATATGCATACAAGGAAAATGTCATGTGAACATGACGATGGCCAAGTAGAGAAGCCTGAAACAGATGACTCCCTCACAGCTCTCAGAAGGAACCAACCCTATCAACAACTTCCTCTTGGACTTCAAGCCTCCAGAACTGCGAGATAGTAAGCTTCTGTTGTGTAAGCTTTCCAGCTGTGGTATTTTGTTAGTAAGCAGCCCAAGCAAAGTAACACAGCATCTTTGAGGAAGAAGTGAGGGGAAGCGTTCAGGTCCCCTGAGAGCCTGGCTCAAGCCTCACTCCGTGCTCTAGGAGATTCCAAAGCTCTACTGGGATTCCTATAAATCCCTGGGGGCTTATACCACCCTGGTCCCTCCTGGTTTCAGGCTCCTGTTCCATGTGGGTTTTCTCTGTTAATCACCATTGATTTGGATATGATATTCAGCCCTTTCCTGTAACTATCACCCAGAAAAAGAATCCATCCATTCCTCCAAGACATGTCTGTGCACTTTGCTGAAGTCTCTTGGCATAGGGAGAGGAGGAGGTTAAATTGCAAGTTCACATGAAGCTTCAAAATTTAACAATAAGAATCCACTTTCATTCATTCATAAAAAAGTTATTTATTTATTTATTTGAGACAGGGTCTTGCTCTGTCACCCAGGCTGGAGTGCAGTGGTGCAATCATCATTTACTGCAGCTTCAAACTCCCAGGCTCAGGTGATACTCCTGCCTCAGCCTCTTGAGTACCTGGGACTGCAGGAGCATGCCACCATGCCCAGCTAATTTTTGTATTTTTTGTAGAGACAGGGTCTTGCCATGTTGCCTAAGCTGGCAAAAAAAATTTATTAAAACCCACTTTGTGCCAGGCACTGAGGCATGAGGCGATGCAGTGAAGAACAAGATAGACAAAACCCCTGTCCTCACAGAACTTATATTTTAGTTGGGAATAGAGATGATACACAGGAAGAATAAGCAAGAGTGTTCCAGATTGTACTAAGTGTCATGAAGAAAATAGCAGGGTTGGAGGCTGCGCATGGTGGCTCATGCCTGTAATCCCAGGACTCTGGGAGGCTGAGGGGGGAATGGATCACTTGAGGTCAGGAGTTTGAGACCAGCCTGGCCAAATTGGTGAAACTCCATCTCTACTGAAAAAAAAAAAAAATTTAGCCAGGCATGGTGGCGGGCTCCTGTAATCCCAGCTACTCAGGAGGTTGAGGCAGGAGAATCGCGTGAATCTGGGAGGCGGAGGTTGCAGTGAGCCGAGACAGCACCTCTACACTCCAGCCTAAGTGATAGAGTGAGACTCTGTCTCAAACAAACAAAAAAAGAAAATAGCAGGGTCAGGTGGCGGAGGTGACATGGGGATGAGCACTTTGGAGATCACATTTTCTAGCCAGGGTGAGGGAGTCAGAAAATGGCTCTTGGAGGAAAAGAAAGTGGGGATGACTCTGAAAAAAGAGAGAGAGAAGCAGTGAGCCATGTGCCAGTGATGGGAAGCTGGGCTCAGATTACAATTGAGGCTGTGATGGTTAATTTCATGTGTCAGCTTAACCGGGCCACAAGGTGCCCAGACAGCTGGTTGAACATTATTGCTGGGTGTCTGTGAGGGTGTTTCTGAATGAGTGTAATATTTGAATCAGCAGACTGAGTAAGGCAGATTGCCCTCCCCAGTGTGGGTGGGCTTTCTTTAATCCACTGAAGGCCTGAATAGAATAGAAGGCTGAGGCCCAGTGTGATGGCTCACTCTGTAATTCCAAAACTTGGGAAGGCCGAGGCTGGAGGATCACTTTAGCCCAGAAATTTGAGATCAGCCTGGGCAATATAAAGAACATAAAGGGACCTTGTCTCTACAAAAAAAATTCAAAAATCAGCCGAAGCATGTTGATGTGCACCTGTAGTTCCAGCTACTTGGTATGCTGAGGCAGCAGGATCAATTGAGCCAGGGAGGTTGAGGCTGCAGTGATTGTGCCACTGCACTGCAGCCTGGGCAACAAAGTGACACCCTGTCTCAAAAAAAAAATCAAGTTTTTAAAAAGGAAAAGGCTGTGCAATTCTCTCTCTCTCTCTCTCTCTCTCTCTCTCCCTTTCTGTCTCTCTCTCTGCCTGACTCTGAGCTGGGACATTGGTTTTCTTCTGCCTTCACACTGGGATGCAGAATGGAACTTACACCATCAGCTCTCCTGGTACTCAGGCCTTTGGACTCAGACTAGAACTACTGGACTGTACCATCAACTTTGCTGAGTTTGGACTTCTCAGCTTCATAATGATGTAAGTCAATTCCTTATTATAAATCTATATGTGGAGATACAGAGAGAGAGAGAGAGAGAGAGAGAGAGAGAGACTGCATATCTTCCTGTTTATCTGAAAAACCCTGACTAATACAGAGGACCCCAGGGCAGCATACCCCTTGACAATAGGGTCAGATTTTTCCTGAAGGGAGTGGAAATTTCCACTGCCAGCATCCTGGAATGAGGTCAGACAATGAGGCTATGGAGAGGCAAGCCTTCAACTGGACGGGCCTTTGACTGGGCTATGGTGGGCATGGGATCCCAGAAATTCAATGCCCTTCCACCCAGGCGTGTGCTGTGTGAGTGCGTGTGCCCAGTGAGCGCCCTGGGCTCTGAGCCCGTTGCCTCTGGGAGTAGTTGGGTGCAACACTTCACGCCTCCTTCCCTTCTATCATCCTGGAACTTTCAGTAGACTCAGCATAAAAACTGCAGCTTGTTCTTTCCTGGTGCTGTGGACAACTAGGAGAGGGTCTGTCCTGGGCCCAAGGGGAGGGGGAGGTGCACCTGGCAGAGCAGCAGCAGCTGGAGGGAGAAGGAGGGGAGCTGAAGCAGGGTGAGAGCCGCGCCTAGTGGGAGACGTGAGGCAGCGGTCCGGAGAGCGCAGCTGGCTACAGTGACAGGCAAGATGGATCTGCGGAGCATGCCCGTGCTCCCCAGCGAGGGAAACCTGGTTGTACAAAAGAAAGTGTAAAGAAGAGGAAAAAACAAAAATTGAACCAAAACAAAACAACAAAGCAAAGGAAAGGAAGAAAGGGAAAGGAGAATGGAGAGAATCTTCAGGAAATCGAATGGGATGGGAGCCTGAACATCACAATTAAGGTCTTAAAAGAGAAGCAGGCTGGGCGCTGTGGCTCATGCCTGTAATCGCAGCATTTGGGGAGGCCAAGCAGGAGGATCGCTTGAGCTCAGGAGTTCGAGACCAGTCTGGGCAACATGGCAAAACCCCATCTCTCCAAAAACTCCGAAAATTAACCATGTGTGGTGGTGCATGCCTATAGTCCCAGCTACTAGGGAGGCTGAAGTGGAAGGATGGCTTGAACCCAGGAGGCAGAGGTTGCAGTGAGCCACTGTACTCCAGTCTAGGCAACAGAGCCAGACCTTGTCTCAAAAAAAAAAAAAAAAAAAAGAGAGCAGCACTGCAGACTGGTAAAATTTGGGGCCTATTGGTAAATAAAAAAACAAATAAATGAATAATATAGGAATAAAAACCATTTGCTCAGGTACTGGATTGAGTCCTTTCCACGGCTCAGTTAATCTGTACCTTGCAACATCACCCAGCCCAATATGATTACTTCACTATGTAGATGCGGATACCGAGGCTCAGAGAGTTGAAGTAAATTGCCCCAGGTCACATAGCTAAGAGTTAGCACCCTCAAGAGTTCAATGTGTCTGACTCCAACTCTGGGCCCGAGCTTCTTAAGAGGTGTTCTGCAGAACACCACATCCAAACAGGTCTCTGTTTTAAAAAAACGGGATGGGGAAAAAGGGAGATGCGTATCTTCCACCTCCTTTTTTCCTCGTTTCAATTCCAAATAGAATTGGAAAGTGAGGCATATAACCAGCCGTGTGGAAAGTCATGACACACACAGCAGCTGTGAGAGGCTGTCTTACTTACCTGCTGCTGCATAACCAACCAGCCTGCAAGGGTTAATTTTATGTCAACTTGGCTAGATCATGATGCCCAGATTTTTGGTCAAACACTAGTCTAGATGTTGCTCTCAGGAATTTTTAGATGAGGTTAACACTTAAATCTATAGACTGAGTAAAGCAGATTTTTCTCCATAATATGGGTGGGCCTTATCCAATCAGTTGAAGGCCTAAAGAGGAAAAAGACTGACCTCTCCTGAAGAAGAGGGAATTCTGCCTGCAGTCTGCCTTCAGACTCGAGCTACTGCCAGCCTCCATAATTGCATGAGCCAGTTTCTTAAAATAAAACTTTGTATACAGTGGGGTGGAAGGGATTCTCTAAAGAGACCAATAGGAGATACATATATCCTATTGAATATGTATATCCTATGGAAATTCTATATATAGACAGAATTTGATATAGCTCTATATTAAATTATATATAGATCTATATCTATAGATTGATATAAAATTATGTAGAGAGCTATAGATATAGATGTATAATTTATATAGATATAGATACAGATGTAGATTAAATTCTATTGGTCTGTTTCCCTGGTGAACCCTAATAAATTTACAGCCTTAACTTAGTGGTTTAAAACAACATCATTTTATGATGTTCATTAATTGTATGGCTCAGGACTCAAGGAAGAGACCTTTCTGAGATTTCAACTGGGAAGCCTCAAACAGCTGAGTCTAGAAAAGCTGGGCTGAAGGGTTGAAGTCCCTGGTATTATCGCTTGTTCTATTTATTTATTTATTTATCTATCTATCTATCTATCTATCTATCTATCTATCTATCTATCTATCTATCTATTTATGAGACAGGGTCTCACTCTGTTGACCAGGGGAGTGCAGTGGAGTTATCACAATTCACTGCAGCTTCGACCTCCCTGGGTTCCAGTGATCATTCCACTTCAGCCTCCAGAGTAGTTGGCATTACAGGCACACACCACCATGCCTGGCTAATTTTTCTGTTTTTTGTAGAGATGGAGTTTCACCATGTTGCTCAGGCTGATCTCAAACTCTTGAGCTCAAGAGATCTTTTCGCCTCAGCCTCCCAAAGTGCTGTGATTATAGGCATGAGCCACCACGCCCTGCTAGGTAGCTTTTCTTTTCCCCTAGGCTGGAGTACATGGCACCATCTCGGCTCACTGCAACCTCCACCTCCCAGGTTCAAGCGATTCTCCTGCCTCAGCCTCTTGAGTAGTGATGAGTAGGACTACAGGCACCCATCACCATCCCCGGCTATTTTTTGTATTTTTAGTAGAGACAGGGTTTCACTATGTTGGCCAAACTGGTCTTGAACTCCTGACCTCAAGTGATCTGCCCACCTTGGCCTTCCAAAGTGCTGGACTTACAGGCATGAGCCACTGTGCCTGGCTCAGCTAGGTAGCTTTTTAACTCACCTGTCTGGAACTTTAGCAGGATAGCTGAAGGGCTGGGCTTAGCTGGGACTGCAGGCCAGAGCATTTACATGTGGCTCTCAGGGGATGGCCTCTTGGTATTCAAATCTCTTATCTGACAGCTCCGTGTTTCAGCAAATAAGGCAGAAGTGGAATGACCTTTTGGGACCCAGCCCTAAAAGTCACATAACCTCATTTCCACCATATTCTATCATTCCCAGATTCAAGGGAGGAGACAGAGACCCCATCTCTTAATGGGAGGAGTGTAAGAGATTTGTGGCCACGTGGTAAAACTGCCACAGAGGCCCTGGAGTAAAGAAATCTGTTGAATTTTGCTTAACCCAGCTTTTCTCAAGATTTCACTTAGGAGTTGTTATGGGATGAGTTGTGTCTTCTCCCAAAATCCACATGTCAAAGTCTTAACCCATAGTAACTCAGAAAATGAGCTGTCTTGGAAGACAGGATGGTCGCAGATTAAATAGTTAAGATGAGGTCACACTGGAGTGGGGTGGGCACCTCAACCAATATGACTGAGTCCTTCTGAAAAGGGGAAATTTAAACACAGACATGCCCTCCAGAAAGATGGCATAAGAAAAGAAGGCAGAGATTGGGTTTATGCTTTTACAAGCCAAGGTACACCAGAGATCGCCAGCAAATCCCCAGATGCAAGGAGAAAGGCTTGGAACAAATCCTTCCCTCATAGCCCTCAAAAGAAACCAACCCTGCCAACATGTTGATCTTGGATTTCTGGCCTCTAGAACTGTAAGACAATAAGTGTCTGCTATTTAAGCTACCTGGTTAGTGGTACCTTCTTGCAGCAGCCTGAGCAAATGAATATAAGTTGTCAAACCAAATAACAGAGAGAGGCTCTCTCAAAGAAATGAGGTTTACTTGGGAATATAGCACATGCCACAGTAAAATATGTGCATATTCCGGGAGATGAAAGAAGAGAAAGGTTTTTAAAGGAAAGAAAATGGAGAGGATTACATAACTGTTTAGAGATAATTATCCTTGGCCAGTGCAGTGGCTCACGCCTATGATCCCAGCATTCTGGGAGGCCTAGGTGGGAGGATCATTTCAACCCAGGAGTTGGAGATCAACCTGAGCAACATGGCAAAACCCCATCTCTACAAAAAAAATACAAAAATTAGCCAGACATAGTGGTGTGTGCCTGTAGTCCTGGCTACTAGGGAGGCTGAGGTGGAAGAAGCACTTAAGCTGGGGAGGTTGAGGCTACAGTGAGCCATTATTGCGTCACTGTACTCCAACCTGGGTGACAGAGCAAGAATCTGTCTCAAAAAGAAAGAAAGAAAGGAAAGAAGGAAGGAAGGAGGGAAGGAGGGAGAGAGGGAAGGCAGGCAGGAAGGAAGGAAGGAAGGAAAGAAGGAAGGAGAGAGAGAGAAACAAAGAAAAAGAAAGAAAGAGGGCCGGGCGCGGTGGCTCACGCCTGTAATCCCAGCACTTTGGGAGGCTGAGGCGGGTGGATCACGAGGTCAAGAGATCGAGACCATCCTGGTCAACATGGTGAAACCCCCTCTCTACTAAAAATACAAAAAATTAGCTGGGCATGGTGGCGCGTGCCTGTAATCTCAGCTACTCAGGATGTTGAGGCAGGAGAATTGCCTGAACCCAGGAGGCGGAGGTTGCAGTGAGCCAAGATCACGCCATTGCACTCCAGCCTGAGTAACAAGAGCGAAACTCCGTCTCAAAAAAAAAAAAGAAAGAAAGAAAGAAAAGAAAAGAAAAGAAAAAAAATAATTATCCTTGGCTACAAAGATAACAAGGGTAACGCCAGTCCAAGGTTGGCCAGGCAGTTGCTGAGCAGATGTCCTTTCAGAAGTGTTTGTGTGTGTGTGTGTAAGGTTGCAATGGCTTTTGTGTGATGTTGTGGTTTTGTAGTCTTTTGTGATGGTTTTTGTTATCAGGCATACACGCTTGAGAACTCTCTCTTCATGGCCTTCCCAAGCTGCACTTGTCAGGGTTTTCTTAACACTAGCGACCCCCTGTTGATTCTGACAACTTTCACAAGGTGTAAGCTCCATTTGTTTGTTCATTCACTCACTCATTCAGCCAATTCAAGGCCCTTCACAGCACGGCCTCTGCCAATCCCCACTTTCACCTCTAACCCCCTTTCCTTCCCCTCACTCAGCTATGTTGTGTTCCCTGAAACTAAAAATTTTGTAAAGATTAAATAAAATATGCAAAAGCCTGGTAAGTAGGAACTCAGCAACAAATACTCATCCTTTCTCTTAGCTGTTTATTCTCTCTCATTTCTTCTTGTTCTGCTCTTCTTGCCCACGGGTTTTCTTCTCTTGCTGGGTCCTGCATCCTGGGCTCTCTTCCAGACACCTGAGATTCCAGTCTCCTAAAGAGGCTGGAGTCTGACTCTCCATGCCCATGCAAGATACTCCTCCTGGCTCCATGCAGAGCTCCCAGGCAGGCCCAACTACTGGGCAAAGGGCTCACAAGAGCAAGTTCTGGGAAAGAAAACTTTGGATGTTTCCAGGCTTTAGAGAAGCCACAAAAGAAAGGGAATGCTGCTTGAGCCATGCAAAGGAAACTGCTGAGACCTGGGCAAGGCATGGCGTCCAGTTCTGGCTCCAATAATAATCAGCTGTGTGACTGTAGGCAGAGCTCCCGACCTCTTTAGGCCTTGGTTCACCCATTTATGCAACCCAGATAGCCACAGGGATCCTCTTTCCCTTAAGATCTATATAAAATTGGTAGATACAGTTCATATGAATCAGAAAATCTGGCACCTTCGGCAAGGATTCTGTGAACTCCCAGCTCTTGTGGTCTTATGTTTAGGGATCATCTAGATGTCTCACTCATGGGGTCCAATTCTGCACTGGGGAAGGCAGAGGAGGAATCTAGTTTCTTTCTTAATCTCCACCAAGCTAACCACTCACATGAGGTATCTGCGTAAATGAGCGTGTTGTGGTCACATATTGCATGTACCGCCCACCACTGAGTCTCCTTACTGAACCCACTTTTCCAGAAACAACTCCTTCCTTGCCCACTTCAACCCAAGTGGAGGTGGACGTGCCCCCATAGCCAGTTCCAAAGGTGAACACATGACACACTCCTGGCCAACCAGAGCATTCCATCCCCCTGGCCATGATGATTGGCTCAAAGATGGTCATGTGACCTAGTCAATCAAATGACAGTACTGGGTCTTCTTGGGGGAAAAAAAAATATGTATTGGAAATCAAAACCCGAAAGCGAAGTCAAAATAGAAGATATATGAAGTGGCCAAGCACAGTAGCTCACACTTGTAATCCCAGCACTCTGAGAGGCCCAGGCGGGGGGATCACCTGAGGTCAGGCTTTCTAGACCAGCCTGGCCAACATGGTGAAACCCCATCTCTACTAAAAACACAAAAATTAGCTGGACATGGTGGCATATGCCTATAACCTCAGCCACACAGGAGGCTGAGGCACGAGAATTGCTTGAACCCAGGAGGCAGAGGTTGCTGTGAGCGAAGATCACGCCACTGCGTTCCAGCCTGGGCAACAGAGTGAGACTCTGTCTCCAAAAAAAAAAAAAAGATATATAAAGAGACACAAAGTTTCATAAATTTTTGTATTTTGTTTATTTCTTTTGAAATAATTTTAACTTTTATTTTAGATTCAGGGACACGTGCAGGTTTGTCACGTGGGTATACTGCATGATGCTGAGATTTGGGGTACCACTGATCCCATCCCCAGGTACTGAGCATAGTACCCAATAGTTAGTTTTTCAGTCCTTGCCCCTCTTCCTCCTTCCCCCACCTGGTAGTCCCCAGGTGTTTGTCTGTTGTTTCCATCTTTATGTCCATGTGTACCCAACATTTAGCTCCCACTGATATGTGAGAACATGAGATATTTGGTTTTCTGCTCCTGTGTTAATTTGCTTTGGATAATGGCCTCCAGCTGCAGCCATGTTGCTGTAAAGGCCATGATTTTGTTCTTTTTTATGGCTGCATAGTATCCTATGGTATATATGTATAAAGATATATATTGGATAAAGATATTTTCTTTATCCAATCCACCAGTGATGGGCACCTGGGTTTATTCCATATCTTTGCTATTGTGAATAGCGCTGTAATGAGGGACACTAAGTTTCTATGCCATTAATTAAGGCCCTGGATCCAGCCACGCCCAGTGTACTCAATTTCACAAGCAAACAAACACTCCTAGCTTATTTGTTCTTAATTCAATTTGAGTTGTTTTTCTATCACTTGTTCCTGAAAGAGATCTCACTAAATGTTAAACCTTACTGAAAACTACTGAAAATTCAGCAGACAGACACATTTACAGGGCAGCAAATAATATGAATAAATAACAAAATTCAATATTACATATTCTTTTTTTTTTTTTTTTTTTGAGACAAAGTCTCTCTCTGTCACCAGAGCTGGAGTGTAGTGGCGCGATCTCGGCTCACTGAAATCTCCGCCTCCTGGGTTTAAGCGATTTTCCTGCCTCAGCCTCCCAAGTAGCTGGGACTACAGGCACGTGCCACCATGACCAGCTAATATTTGTATTTTTAGTAGAGAAGGGGTTTCACCATGTTGGCCAGGATGGTCTCCATCTCTTGACCTCGTGATCGGCCCGCCTCGGCTTCCGAAAGTGCTGGGATTACAGGCGAAAGCCAGGGCGTCCGGCCCACATACTCTTTTTCTCTAAAGTTCTTTGTCTTCTTAACTCAGCTTCTGCCCTCCCCCTGTGCTACTTGGCTCATTGCTGTCTATTCCAAATTCCTGTTTATTCCTTGTGTGGAGTGGTTCAATTACTCCCTCCTCAGCAGCACCCCTCTCAATAAGCATTTACGAAGGTATTTCCCTAAACAAAGAAAATTCCCTCCCTGGGCTGGGCGCGGTGGCTCACGCCTGTAATCCCAGCACTTTGGGAGGCCGAGGCGGCTGGATCATGAGGTCAAGAGATCGAGACCATCCTGGTCAACGTGGTGAAACCCCGTCTCTACTAAAAATACAAAAAATTAGCTGGGCATGGTGGTGCGTGCCTGTAATCCCAGCTACTCGGGAGGCCGAGGCAGGAGAATTGCCTGAACCCAGGAGACGGAGGTTGCGGTGAGCCGAGATCGCGCCATTGCACTCCAGCCTGGGTAACAAGAGCGAAACACCGTCTCAAAAAAAAAAAAAAAAAAAAAGAAAGAAAAGAAAATTCCCTCCCTGAGGGGAATTCTCATACCAGCTATTGCTAAAGTTAAATTTTCACTTCTCTGCATATAAAATGAAGAGGCCTGGACAAGACCTCCTCTTTAACTCCATACAACTTCAAAACTCTGGAGTTCAAAATATAATAAAGCCATTAAAATTGTGACACAGGAGAATGTTTTCCAAAATGCAAGTCACAATCCATTAATGGGTCTTGAAATCAATTTACTGGGTCATAACCAGCATTTTTTTTTAAATGAAAGAGAATAAAATAGAAAATAACAGAGTATATGATGTATAATGGAAGTGAGAATTGGTTCATGAAACTTTTATTTGGTTATAAATATATACGTGCTGTACACATACTGTACTGAATTGTAGTTTAAAATGTATTTCTCATAATATGTACAACAATTTTCAAAGCCAATGGGGTAAGTCAGCATTCACTGAGAGAAAGGTATCATTAAGTTAAAAGTAATATACTTAATGTGATGCAAGTTTTGTTTAAAAAACAACAGATATAGAAATATCTGAAAAAATATGGAATTACATATAACAAAAAGCTAAATTACTATGCCTTCAGGAAGAGGAGAATTATGGTATTTTTCCTTTTCATATGAATATTTTGGGGGTTATCTGATTTTTTTTCTTTGTAAAGATGGTGGGGTTCACCATGTTGCCCAGGATGGTCTCAAACTCTTAAGCTCAAGTGATCCACTTGCCTCAGCCTCCCAAAGTGCTGGGATTACAGGCATGAGCCACTGTACCCTGACAATCTTTTTATTATTATTATTATACTTTAAGTTCTGGAGTACATATGAAGAATGTGCAGGCTTGTTTGTTAACGGGTATACTTTTTTTTTTTTTGAGACGAAGTTTCGCTCGTTACCCAGGCTGGAGTGCAATGGCGCGATCTCGGCTCACCGCAACCTCCGCCTCCTGGGTTCAGGCAATTCTCCTGCCTCAGCCTCCTGAGTAGCTTGGATTACAGGCACGCACCACCATGCCCAGATAATTTTTTTTATATTAGTAGAGACGGGGTTTCACCATGTTGACCAGGATGGTCTCGATCTCTTGACCTCGTGATCCACCAGCCTCGGCCTCCCAAAGTGCTGGGATTACAGGCCGGGTATACTTTTTTTAAAGACATATTTTACTTCTACAGTCAAAAAACATTAAAGCTTGTTTTCATTTTGAAAAATAAGTATTTAGTCATGTATTGCTTAATGACAGGAACACATTCTGGGAAATGTGTCCTTAGGTAATTTCATCATTGTGTAAACATCATAGACTGTACTTACATAGGCCTAAATGCATAGTCCACTCCATATACAATATATAGTACAGCCCATTACTCCTAAGCTACAAACCTGTGTACAGCATGTTACTGTACTGAATACTATAAGCAATTGTAATACAGTGGTAATTATTGTGTATCTAAACATAGAAAATACGTCTAAAAGATAAAAGTGGGGCTAGGTGGAGTGGCTCACACCTGTAATTTCAGCACTTTGGGAGGCTGAGGAGGGCGGATCACAAAGTCAGAGTTCGAGACAATCCTGGCAGACATTGTGAAACCCCGTCTCTACTAAAAAAACACAAAAATTAGCTGGGCATGGTGGTGTGTGCCTGTAATCTCAGCTACTGGGGAGGCTGAGGCAGGAGAATTGCTTGAATCCAGGAGGCAGAGGTTGTAGAGAGCCAAGATAGCACCACTGCACTTCAGCCTGGGCAACAGAGCAAGACTCCATCAAAAAAAGAGATCAAAACAGTACACCTGTATAGGATACTTACCATGTATGGAACTTACAGTCTAGAGGTTGCTCTGGGTGAGTCAGTGAGTGGTTAGTGAGTGTGAAGGCCTTGGACATTCGCGTACACTACTAAAACTTTATAAACTCTATGTGCTCATTTTTTCTTCAATAATTAATTTTAGCTTATTGTAACTTTTTACTTTATAAGCTATTACTTTTTTAAATTTTTTCACTCTTGCAATAACATTTAGCTTAAAACAAATACCTTTTGCCTCTGTACAACATATTTCGCTGTACAAAAATATTTCTTTCTTTATATCCTTATTCTATAAACCTTTTTATGCTTAAACACTTTTTACTTTTTAAATCTTTTTTGTTAAAAACTAAGACACAAACACACACATTGGCCTAGGCCTACACAGGGTCAGGACATCAGTATCACTGTCTTCCATCTCCACACCTCAGCCCATGGGAGGTCTTCAGGGCCAATGACATGCATGGAGCTGTCGTCTCCGATGAGGACGATGCCTTCTTCTGGATTCCTCCTGAAGGACCTGCCTGAGGCTGTTTTACAGATAACACTTTTACATAATTGGAAGGAGTACACTCTAACAATAAAAAATATAGTAAACACATAAACCAGTAACATAGTAATTTATTATCATTATCAAGTATTATGTACTGGGTGTGGTTGGATGTACTATACTTTTATATTACTGGCGTGATACTGTTTACACTGACATCACCACAAACGTGTGAGCAATGCCTTGTGCTAAAACATTTGATGACTACGACGTCACTAGGTGATAGGAATTTTTCAGCGCCATTCTAATCTTAGGAGACCACTGTGGAATACGTGGTTGGTTATTGACAAAACCTCATTTGCAGTGCATGACTTACACTTCTAAAAACCGTCAAAGAAGAATATCTGAAAGAAATATACCCAAATCTTAACAGTGCCAATTTCTAGGTGTTTTTTATATTTTTCTCTTTTATTAACTCTGCATTTTATACATTTCTCACGATAAACAGTGTTATTGTAAAAGTAAGAGGGGGAAAAGCATGTTTTGTTTTGTTTGAATTCCAAGATTCTTCAGTAGGAGAAAGAGGTTTGCAAACAAATCTTGAAAATTTAGAAAACAGGCCGGGCACGGTGGCTCACACCTGTAATCCCAATAATGGGAGGCCCAGGTGGGAAGATCATCTGAGGTCAGGAGTTCAAGACCAGCCTGGCCAACATGATGAAACCCCATCTCTACAAAAATACAAAAAATTAGCTGGGCATGATGGCTGGTGCCTGTAATCCCAGCTACTTGGGATGCTAAGGTGGGAGAATTGCTTGAACCAGGAGGGGGAGGAGGTTGCAGTGAGCTGAGATTGCTCCATCGCACTCCAGCCTGGGTGACAGAGTGAGACTCGGTCTCAAAAAAAAAAAGAAAAGAAAAAGAAAATTCAGAAAACATAGATAGTCAAGGGAAAGTAAGGCTGGGTGGAGCCGAGTGAGGAGGGTGGGGTGGGAGAATATGCAAATCTTTTGCATTGATTTTCCACATCAGTGAGTTCCTTTTCTCCTTTTAGCTACTATCTGATGAAGGTATATGTGACAATGTGACTATTATATATTCCAAATGTCATATTCCTCAGCATCTGTTTGAAAGAGAATAATTTATTGAGATAGAAGTGTCACTGAAGCTCGGAGAAAGAAAGACAGTTTCTACCCAAGTGCCCAAGTCGGGCGACAGCTAGGCTGGAAACGGTAGTATGCCTCTGAGACTGTCCTTGAGCAGAATCCAGACAGTGACAGAGGACAAACCGAAAGAGAGGGGGCAGAGAGAGACTCCAAGGAAGATATTGTCAGGAAATTGACAAATGGCACCACCCCATCCAGATTATCTAAACAATGATGCCTCAAACAAAGTAAAAGTGAAAGTGTTGCCACCCCAATAGTTCATCCAATTGTGAATTCAAAATTGTAAGTTATAAGAATAAATTATAAGGAAAAAATAGGAGGAAGAGAGAAAGAAGGGAGAGAGATAAAAAGAAAGCAATAGTGGTAAACTAAATTCTTGCCTGTCATGTTTTCAGAAGATCAGGAAGAAAAGATCACAGAAAAGAGATGCACTTGGGACAGAAACACAAATGTAAACATTCCATCCTTGTCTTGGTGATGAATCTAGCAGCCTCACCTACAACACTCAGCCCTCTGTGGAAGAAACGGTTGTGCTAAAGCTTTATGCCTGGACTAAAAGGTCATTTGTTCTTACCTCTTCATCTCTGATGTTAACACTTTTCTCTTTGCTTCTATGTGCAAAATGGGGAATAGAGCTGACATTTATTTTTATTTGCATTTTTTTGGGGGGGGGACTGAGTCTTGCTTAGTTGCCCAGGCTGGAGTGCAGTGGCACAATCTCGGCTCACTGCAACCTCCACCTCCTGGGTTTAAGCAATTCTCCTGCCTCAGCCTCCCAAGTAGCTTGGATTACAGGCACTCACCACCATGCCCGGCTAGTTTAGTAGAGATGGGGTTTCACCATGTTGGCCAGGCTGGTCTTGAACTCCTGATCTTAAGTTATCTGCCCACCTCAGTCTGCGTATTTTTAAAATAATGCACACATGTGGGTTAAAAAAAAAAATCAAACAGTATGAAAGGCAACTAGTTTAATGTAAGTTACATTCTATGCTAGACATCTTCCACTTGCCCCCACATCTACTTTCTACCTCTATGGCACCTATCAGACTCACATGCCCCCTGGCTTCTATGTGGGTTGAGCCAACGGGAGGCAGTGGCAGGAGATTAGGGGAAAGGATCAGGATGTGTCCTGGGCATTTGTTTCTCTGGCATTCTTCCTGCAGGGTTGCCTCAAACCAGCAGAATCCTTCAACTAGAGATTACTGCTTCTCTTCAGGAGGCCTCAACATGATCTCTCTCCTGCCTGGTGCTGGTAACCACTCCCTCTCCTTGTCCCATGAGGATTAGGAGTGGTCACAGCATCACTGATTCCATCCCTGGGTTACATCACTGTCTCCTATGTTCCACTGCACTCCCATTTGTGTAAATGGTCCCTTTGTAAATGAGCCTTCCTCATATCATCTTAATATGAGTCTGCCATTGTGTCCTGCTGGGGCCCTGACCAACACACCCTCCCATTCCCCATCCTTCCTCAGTGCTATTGTTCCCTACTTCAAGGTAACCACTGGTACAATTTCTTGGGTATCATCCAATCCTTCCAGATCTCTCTCTCTCTAATGTTAACGTATGATATACTTTACATATACATATACATATATATACACACATATACACATATATATACACAGACATATATATATATTTATATATTTGTGTGTGTGTGTGTGTGTGTGTGTGTGTGACAGAGTTTCACTCTTTCACCCAGGCTGGAGTGAAGCGGTGAGATCTCAGCTTACTGCAATGTCTGCCGCCTCTGTTCAAGGCATTCTCCTGCCTCAGCCTCCCGAGTAGCTGGGATTATAGGCACCTGCCACCATGCCTGGCTAATTTTTGCATTTTTAGTAGAGACAGGGTTGCACCATATTGGCCAGGCTGGTCTTAACTCCTGACCTCAGGTGATCCACCCGCCTCGGCCTCCCAAAGTGCCAAAATTACAGGCATGAACCACTGCACCTGGCCTATTTATATCCTCTTTTAAGGAAAACTTAATATATCTTGCAGATTGTGCTGAATACATTTTGCATACCTATTTGCACGACTTCTGCCCAATCCACTTGCCACTTTTCTCCACCTTGCTCTGTGTTTCTGGAGGCTGACCTGTATGGACTTTGTCACTGTGGCATCTAGTTGGGCTTTGATAATTGGAGGTCAACTGGCAAGGGAAGGAACTTACAGTAGACAAGAAGGCAGGAGGAAAGTGAGCTCGGGTGTTTATTTCTTCTCCCTCCCTGCGAGGTTGTCATGGCTGGCTGCTTTCCTCTTCGGAAGGCTACCACTTCTGTTGGCAGCTTTCTTCTACAAGTTCTCATTCTGTTAACTCTTCCCTCCCTTTGTCCCTTCAGATCTAGGGGTGGTAACAGCTTCCCATTGTTGCCAGCCTTGAAATACTGCACAATCTGTTATTGGTTTCTGTTCATTCGGCCTGCACCTTTCTAAGTAACCCGTCACTTAAACTCTCTTCAATTATTTCCCTATGACTATGTCATGTCTCTTTCTGGTACCCTGACTGACATCTAGATCATCCCATAGCCGTACATAGAGCATGACTTCATTATAATTTTAAAACTGAGTGGTATTCTGTTGTAAGACTGTAACATAATTTATTTAACCAGGTCTCTATTAGGAATACTTTTTCACAACCTACTAAGTGCCTGGTGTATTTTTACATAAAATATCTCATTTGGCCCTCACATCCACACTGTGGGATGGGTATTACCATTACATCCATTTATGAGAAGAGAAAGGGCTCAAGGTTATATATGTAGTAAATGTAGATGCAGAATTTAAACCCAGAATTTAATTCAGGCAGACCTGAATCCAAAGCCCATGGGATATTGGATCCTGGTATAAATCTTAAGATTTGCCCTCAATAACAATGTTGCCATTTGTTTTATTTTTATAGCTTTCATGTATTTTAAAATAAACTTAACTATTAAAGTGTAACATACATATATACAGAAAAATACACAAATGAGAATCTACAATATTTAATGTCACAAAATGAACACACTCATAGAATCACCATCCCAAGCAAAAGACAGAGCATTATCAGCAGCACAGACACTCCCCAGGCCCACCTCAGTTATCATTTCCCCTTTTTCCCAAAGATAATATCATTCTCTTTTCTTCTTGGCTTAATATAATGTTATATCTATCTACTGAGTACTTAACTTTAGTTATTACACCATATAATTATAGACTTTCTGGCCTGGATGGAGTAATAGAGATTGAATGTACCCTTCTGCCCAAAATACTAGAAGATCAAACAATATTTTTATTAAATAAGAGTTTTTAGCCAGGCACAGTGGCTCACGCCTGTAATCCCAGAGCTTTGGGAGGCTGTGGTGGGTGGATCACCTGAGGTCAAGAGTTTGAGATCAGCCTGGCCAACATGGTAAAACCCCATCTCTACTAAAAATACAAAAATTAACTGGGCGTAGTGGTGTACACCTGTAATCCCAACTACCCAAGAGGCTGAGGCAGGAGAATTGCTTGGACCCAGGAGGCAGAGGTTGCAGTGAGCCAAGATTGCACCACTGCACTTCAGCCTGGTCAGTAAAGTGAGATTGCATCTCAAAAAAAAAAAAACAAAAAAACAGTTTTTAAGACATTGGGCATCAGCCAATGAAGGACAGTTATGTCTGAGAGACAGAAAACCAACAAGCCTGGTGAGCCCTGCAGTTGCCCTGGTTTACAGGCTGTAGGGTTTCCAGACCGCAGCGCAGGAAGAGAGAATGACAGTCTCTGGCTGAGGAGATGAAGCTAGCAGTTCAGGGAGGCCAAGACATCTAGAATTTGCAGGAAAAAGTACTAAAGAGGATAGGGCTGCACGCAAAAGAATTCAGGCAATCCTCAGAAGGTTCCTCTTGAGTCTCCAGCTAAGTACTGATCAGCACATACATGTGAGCAAACGAACGGAGGCTACGAAAGAGCCAACCAAAGAGATCACAGAGGGCAATATCCAGATCTCATGTAGGGCCAGGAGAGGTGTCTGTTCCAGCTCTCCAAATTGGAAAAGCTCACAATTTGTGGGGCATCATAAAAGCTTGTCTCAATAATGGGGCAAGATGAGTCCTAAATTGAATCTGCCTAAAAAGGCTTAAAAGCAAAACTTGAAAGGATCAAACTTAACTGTGTCCCAGAATAAAGCTCTTAAGCATACAAAAATATCCAGTACCTAACAAGGTAAAAGTTTCAATGTCTGGCATCCAATAAAAAATTACCAGGCATATAAAAAATTAGAAAAATATAATCCATAATAATATAAAAATCAAACAATGGAAACTGACTCTGAAATGACAGCTATTGATAGATGAGTATATTAAAGCTATTCAATAGCTAGAAGAAAGATTGAACATGTTAAGTAGAGTCATGAAAGATAAAAAGAAGACTGAAATTTCACCTCTACAGGGAAAACGACAATGTCTGAGATTAAAAATACACTGAATGGGATTGATAAATATTAAAGAGGGAAAGATTAATGAACTTGATGACATAGAAATATCTGTTTTCTTGAATATGTTAGTCCTAGTTATTTTAAAGTCTGTGTCTGATAACTCTAATACCTGGATCTTTAGGGGTTTGGTTCTATTGTTTCTTATTTCTCTTGATTTTCTGTTATCTGGGCCTATCTCTTAGCATACTGGTAATATTCTACTGACTACCAGACAATGTACATGAAAAAATGTCTATATTTATTTTGAAACTCTGAGTAGTAGTATCACCTTTCGTAGAGAAATAATTTTGACTTCTGATCATCAGTTATAGAAGAGAGGATCACCTTAATTTAGTCAGGGATTGAGTTGAATTTAAGTTGAGTTTTAGTCTTTGCAAAGGCTGGTCTATTTCCTGTTTACCTTCATTCTTAGTAGAGTCCATCAGTGGATTCTAAATGGAAGGAAAGAAGGAAGGGTGGGAAGAAGGAAGGAATGGAGGGAGAGAGATACTTCCAAGGGACAAAGGACTTGGAAAGTAATAATGATAGCTACAATTTATTTGTACCAATTTTATGCTATATATTTTATATTTTATACCTAGTACATGTATTAACATATTTTATGCCTAATACATGTTTTAATATATGTTTTATATCAAATATATGTAGATAGATAGATAATTATGTCAACCCCCCAATGGTTCTACAAGTTTGGTGGAAATATTGATTTTTAGTCTGCATAATAGAGAGATTGGAGCTTGTATAAGTTAGGAAATTTACTTAAGGTAACAGGGACAATGTATGTGATGAAAAAGCAGAATTTGAACTCAATTCTGCTCAGCTTAAATTCCAGGCTCTTCCTCCCTACACCCATAGTGCCTCTCAGCCTAAGCACACCCACCCGCAAGCCTGGCTCTCATGACTCTACAGTCAAGGTGGCCTACCTCTTGTGTGAGAGTCTATTTTAAAATCCCAAATAGGATTTTCAGAGACTGGGGTGGGAAACAGCTCTCTAGGTAGAAAAGAGTTAAGCTAGTCGACTGTTTCCAATGCAGATGACAAAAATCTCAACTCAAATCACTTGAAGGAGAATAGTAAAAACAAACACAGCTGCAGCAACAACAAAATGGTGTTCACGGACTCACATAAATGGAATTTGGGGATAGTGCTAGCCTCAAGCCCACCTGGATTCAGGCACACAAACACATTTCATTAGAATTCAATCTCTCTCTTCAATCTGTTTTCTCTCTAACAGAAAGGCTTTTCTTTATGGCACACACCTCAGACAGAGTCCAGTTCATATCCTTCTAGTTCCATGACTTGAAAGGATGTCCCCTTCACTTGAGTATCTTACAAAACAATTATCTAGAAGATAATTCTGATTGACCCAGTTTGGGTGACATTCTTATTCCTGATGCAGTCACTGTAGTCAGAAGGAAATAGGGTTTCCTATTCTATGTGCTTAGGTGATGAGCTCATTCCTGTGACTCTCACAAGAATCCCATTATAGGAGTAGGATGGGACCAGTTCTCCAATGGAAGTGTAGATTCTGAACAGCAAAAGTGGTTAATGACAACTACATGCGGTTTTGGCTATATGTACTGGCACTAGGCACCTACAATGTCCACAGGTGTAGACATTGAGCTAAAGTCTATCTCAAGGCTCCAAAATCAATAAAATATCATCATACCTTCAAGATACTGCCCAGTTGTAGAGTCAGGATAAAAATAGACCATTTCCTGGCCATACTGCCCAAAGTAATTTATAGATTCAATGCTATCCCTGTCAAATTATCATTGATCTTCTTCACAGAATGGAAAAAAAAATCTTAAACTTCGTATGGAATTAAAAAAGAGCCCACATAGCCAAGACAATCCTAAGCAAAAAGAACAAAGCTGGAGGAACCACGCCACCTGACTTCAAACTATATTACAAGGATACAGTAATCAAAACAGCATGGTACTGGTACCAAAACAGAGATATAGACCAACGGAACAGAACAGAGGCCTCAGAGGTAACTCCACACATCTACAGCCATCTGATCTTCGACAAACCAGACAAAAACAAGCAATGAGGAAAGGATTCCCTGTTTAATAAATGGTGTTGGGAAAACTGGCTAGCCATGTGCAGAAAGCTGAAACTTGGCCCCTTCCTTATATCTTATGCAAAAATTAACTCCAGATGGATTAATGATTTAAACATAAGACCCAACACCATAAAAACCCTAGAAGAAAACCCAGGCAAAACCATTCAGGACATAGGTATAGGCAAGGACTTCATGACTAAAACACCAAAAGCAATGGCAACAAAAGCCAAAATAGACAAATGGGATCTAATTAAACTTAAGAGCTTCTGCACAGCAAAAGAAACAATCATTAGACTGAACTGGCAACCAACAGAATGGGGAAAAAATTTTTGCAAGCTACTTATCTGACAAAGGGCTAATTTTCAGAATCTACAAATAACAAAAACAAATATACAAGAAAAAGCAAACAACCCCATCAAAAACTGGGCAAAAGATATGAACATGTTTCAAAAGAAGACATTTATGTGGCCAAGAAACATATGAAAAAATGCTCATCATCACTGGTCATTAGAGAAATGCCAATCAAAGCCACATTGAGATACCATCTCACGCCAGTTAGAATGGTGATCATTAAAAAATCTGGAGACAACAGATGTTGGAGAGGATGTGGAGAAATAGGAATGCTTTTAAACTGTGGGTGGGAGTATAAATTAGTTCAACCATTGTGGAAGATGGTGTGGCAATTCTTCAAGGACCTAGAAATAGAAATACCATTTGACCCAGCAATCCCATTAATGGATATATACCCAAAGGATTATAAATCGATCTATTATAAAGACACATGTACACGTATGTTCATTGCAACACTGTTTACAGTAGCAAAGACTTGGAACCAACCCAAATGCCCATCAAAGATAGACTGGATGAAGAAAATGTGGCACATAGACACCATGGAATACTATGTAGCCATAAAAAAGGATGAGTTCATGTCCTTTGTAGGGACATGGATGAATCTGGAAACCATCATTCTCAGCAAACTGACACAAGAATAGAAAATCAAACACATGTTCTCACTCATAAGTGAGTATTGAACAATGAGAACACATGGACATAGGAAGGGGAACATCATACACTGGGGTCTGATAGGGGGTGGAGGGCTAGGGGAGGGATAGCAGGGGGTAGGGAGACTGGGGAGGGATAACATTAGGAGAAATACCTAATGTAAGTGACAGGGGGATGGAGGCAGCAGACCACCATGGCACATGTATACCTATGTAACAATCCTGCAAGATCTGTACGTGTACCCCAGAACTTAAAGTAAAATAAAATAAAATTTAAAAAAGACTATTTCCTGTCCAGTAATAAGGAGCCAGTTGAACAAGCTGTCAGACAGTTGTAAACTAGAATCCATTTTAGCAAGCACTCATTTAAGAGCCACATGTAACATACATCTATAGAAATGGAAGGTGTTTATATCTTATGTGAAAAAGCAGCTTACAAACAGCATGTCTGACGAAGGTCCTTACCCTTACCTGCGTGTTAGAATCCTCCAGGAACTTTATTTTTACGTAACTGAAAAGTCAGTGATGCCTAATATCTAATTTTAAGTTACTGACTATGCAGAGCTGTGCTGCAGTTCTCCTCTGTTATCCCAAACCTCCAGTAAAATCCCACTATACACCACCTTTGGAAAATAGCATTTTGAGGGCATAAATAAATTGGGGTGGAGAGGGGAATGAAGCTGCAGCCAAGAGGAGTGGTGTATTCGTTTCTTGGGGCTGTTGTAACAAATTGGCACAAACTATGTGGATTAAAACAACAGACATTTCTTGTCTTGGTTCTCGAGCTAGTAATCCAAAATCAAGACATCACTAGAGCTGTACTCTCTCTCTGAGGGTTCTAGAGAAGGATTCTTCTTGCCTATTCTTAGCTTCTGATATTTGTTGGCAATCTTTAGTGGGCTTTTGTTACTGGATTTTTGTTTATTTGTTTGTTTGGTTGTTTTGTTTTTGAGACAGAGTCTCGCTCTGTCGCCAGGCTGGAGTGCAGTGGTACAATCTCGGTTCACTGCAACCTCCACCTCCCGGCTTCAGGTGATTACTCCCACCTCAGCCTACTGAGTAGCTGGGACTACAGGCACACACCACCATGTCCAGCTAACTTTTGTATTTTTAGTAGAGATGGAGTTTCACCATGTTGGTGAGGCTAGTCTCGAACTCCCGACCTCAAGTGATCCGCTCGCCTCGGCCTCCCAAAGTGCTGGGATTACAGGAGTGAGCCACTGTGCCCGGCCTGTTACTGTTTTTTGTTGGCATTGTTTTGTTTGTTAGTTTGTTGGCTTGTAGATGTATCAGTCCAATCTCTGCCTCCATCATCACCTGGCATTCTCCTTGTGTGTCTCCTGTCTCTAGACCTAAATTTCCCTCTCCTTATAAAGACATAAGTCACTGGGCTAGGGCCCATCTTAATCCAAGATAACCTCATCTTAACTTGATCATCTGCAAAAATCCTATTTCCAAATAAGGTCACAGGCACAGACACTGGGGCTGAAGACTCGAACATACCTTTTCAGAGTGATATCATTCTACGTATGCAGTTAGGAAACTGGCTAGAAGGTACACTGAACAGGAAATTGTGAGCTACTTGGAAATTCATGGGAATACTTGGAGGGAGGTACCTTCCGACCTGGGACTGGGGCTTGAGGTGTCTTCTTTGGATGTTGAAGTCAAGACTTCCTCCAGAAAGCTGTAGATCGTCTTCCAGATGGCTTGGAAATCCCAATTGTCTTTGTTTCTTGGTTACTTGCAGAAGTAACCTCAGGCTGTTCTGCTGAACAAAACACACACACACACAGAGACACACACACCTTTAAGTAAAAGAACATTAAGACAGTGTGACAGAGTGCTGAAATAAATCACTAAGTTTGGAATTGAAAAAACAGGTTCTTGGACAACCTCCACCACTAACAAATTACTACATGCCAGAGCTTACTTCAATGTCTACATGGGATTAATAGTTCCATAAATCCAATCTGGCCTTCCTCCCAGGACACTGCGGCTTGAAACATATAAAAATGGAAAACATTACTCATGGAGGTAGCTTGGACCCCATCCTAGGACTCCAGTAGGACTCCATGTTTGCTAAGAACATTCCTGGACCACACTTCTTCCTCTGCTACTGGGCGAGCTGGATCTGTGTCCCCACCCACATCTCCTGTAGAATTAGAATCCCCAGTGTTGGAGGTGGGGCCTGGTGGGAGGTGAGTGGATCATGGGGGCGGTTTCTTGTGGCTTAACACCATCCCTTCTTGGTGCTGTCATCGCAATAGTGAGTTCCCACGAGACCTGGTTGTTTAAAGGTATGTGGCAGCACCCCCGCCCCAGTCCTCCCACCACGTAAGACACCTGCTCCCACTTTGCCTTCCACCATGAGTAAAAGCTTCCTGAGGCCTCCCCAGAAGCAGATGTTGCCAGGCTTCCTGTACAGCCTGCAGAACTGTGAGCCAATTAAACAAACCTCTTCTTTTTTTTTTTTAAACATAAGTGACCCAGTCTCAGGTATTTCTAGCAGTGTGAGAACTGACTAATACACCAGGCATAGCAAAGTAAAAACGAAAGGAGAGTAGAGGCAGGTTAGCGTTACATTTTCTTCTCTTCGTTCTCAAAGATCCAAATTCCTCTCTCGCCTGGGGCTGTGGTTTGGAGGACGGAGTAGGAATGGGATGTGGGCCCAGAGACCCCACAAGGGGCACTGTAGCATGCGGTAATTCTTTAATCTAACCAAGGACAGGAATCCATGAGGTGGTACAAATATACATTATCCAGTGGTATTTCAACCTGGAAGCAGTTCTTCAATAGATTGCCAGCTACCAGGTGTCTAGGGAGCCCCAAGGTTTGCTCTTGCCCTGGGCCCCATAATTTGTAAATCCAGTGCTGACATTTCAGTAAAAATACCCAGAAGGAGTTTTCTGGGTGCTAGGTGCAACACATACAAAAAAGCATATTAAAGGTATTCCAAAAATGATGACTTTTCCAATAGATTTTTAATGCCAAACATATGTATTACTGACTGAAATTCAAGTGTTTACCAGATTTCAAGCTTTCTCTTCAGCTACCCCAGCTGGCGTCTGACACATTCCAAAATTTTTCTTCTACTTGATATGTCTATTTTTAATTTCTTCGGATGCTTTTCTTTCTGGCAAATTGGGAAGAGAGAATGCCTGTCGTTTCCTGTCCTTCAGTTTATATTTTGCATAAATCAACCAGGAATTAAGCATTAAACAATCACTTCCTATCTCGGTTGTCAAATATTTCACTGTTGGGGGATGTATTTACGTATCTGAAAATACGCTGGCCTCTCAGTGTTTAAGAGAGGTGGAGAATATCAAGAAACTCTTTATGATAAACTTGAGAGCAATGATAAGAAGGAGATTATGGGACGAGGTGATCAAAGGAGGGTGAGAGGAAATAATTCAGGTGCCCGGACAGCAAGCTCTGGTTCAGTGCCAGAGCCTCACTCAAGTGTGACCTCCCTGGATTATTTCAGTCAACACTAACCTGGGTTGGGTTCCGTAGGAGCAGACCCAGGGAAGTAGCTTGGATGTAAGTCGCTTCTTGGGAGGCCATCCCGGAAGTACCAGAAGAGGAGTGGGGAAATGAGACAAGAAAAGGAAGAAAGCCAATGTGGGGTATTTGGGTGGAGGAGCCAATGACCGTATGCAGTGGCATTTCCTACAAGTCAGTCCTGCAGGGGACCACTGGGGCAGTGTCGAGCAGACTCCAGAGTTGTCCTACCCGAGGGGTGAGGAGGCAGAGTTTGTATCCACAAACTCCCATTAGTCGTTGCTTTATGGCTATTCTCATGGATGTTAACTTCTTGAGCTTCTAGCCTGCTCTGCTCAAAGGCAGAATGCATTCCTATAGCCCCGTGGTTCCCAAACTGTGTACCAAGGTGCCCCAGAGTGCCACAGCAAATTCACAGAAGAGGCCACAGGTATTTTTAATTTTTGAGGGAAACAGGGCAACATCTATTGAACGCCATATGGAACATAGCTAAGTGTTGTGGGCTAAACTGTGCCCCTCTAAGATTAACATGTTGAAGTTCTAACCCCTAGGACCTCAGAAGGTGGCCTTATTTGGAGACAGGGTCTTTACAGATGTCATGAAGTTACAATGAGGTCATGAGGGTGGGCCCTCATCTGGGCTCTGCAGGGTGAGAGGTCTGGGTTCCCAAAGTGGGGACACTCTTGCCAGGGGACATAGCAAGGATTGTATTAACTCTTAGCTACAGTTGCCACCAGACACTTTGAACCCCTAGTGTCCAGGAACCAGCAGGCGAGAAGAGGAGTCACAATTTTGGCAAGGAAAATTGACCCTGATCAGTGATTCCACAGATAGGAGCAGGAAGGAATACATATGGAACCTGAGTGATCCACTTGGGTGCCTTCTGGTAAGTACTCTCTTGATCAGGACTGGAGTCCTTAGAAGAAGAGATTTGGACACAGATGGGTGCAGAGGAAAGACCATGTGAAGACGCAGGGAGAAGGCAGCCTTCGGCAAGCCAAGGAGAGAGGCCTGAGAAGGAACCAGACCTGCCGATACCTTATCCCAAACTTCTGCCTCGAAACCGTGAGACAATAAATGCCCATTGTGTAAGCCTCCCAGTCTGGAGTGCTTTGTTACGACAGCCTGAGCTGACTGATACACTCAGTTTCAACAGTAGATTTCACGATATTCTCTGCATGAAATATCTTTGAGAAAGCCGGATTTGGGGCAGTTGCTGTGCTAAAAAAGTGAGAACTGCACAAAAATTAATGTACTGCAGAAAATGAAGGTGATGGCGTCCAAACTGATTCCAAGGTCTGAGAAGCTGTGCAGTGCCCACCAGGTGCACGTGCCCCATTGGTAAATAGTGGCGGCTATTTAAGAAGCAAATACTGTGCTCACTTCAGCAGCACATATGCTAAAAATGGAAGAATCAAATACAAATACTATTTTCTTTCCATTTGTATGTATTATTATTCACATGATTAGGATATAAATACTAAGCTGTGCAGACCTAATGACTTCATAAATGGGATTCTCAATAAGTTTTCTTTTGGCTTAGAGGGGATGTGAAAAAAATTACTGGGAAGTAAAGGGTGCCAAGAGACACAAAACTTTGGAAACTTCTGCTGTAGCCAGAAGAAGGTCTCAGGCAAAATGGGAACAAGGGGTTGTCCTTAGGAACTGTGAGTGTCAAGGGAGCATGAGCTGGGTTCTGACACTGTCTGCCACCATCGCTGCCCCTCTACACCCATGGAAACTCTAAACACTAGAAACCTCCTTCACAGTGGTCATGGGATCCAGCAGTATCACATACCACACTACCCAGAAGCAGCTGGCATCACAGAGTTCTGGATCAGTCTATTGAAGCAAGAATAGTCTATCCTGTAGTTTGAAGCATACGCATCAAATCAGACTTCTATACAATGTTGTGTTTCCAATGGGAACCAAGATTCAGGAACCCCAGAGATCCAGGAACCAATAAATGGAACCAGGAGCGGTCCCACTGCCCTCATGCCCAATGAGCCACTGAGGGAATGCGTCCTTTCCATTTCTGCAGTTCTGGGCTCTGCAGGATGAGAGGTCCAGGTTCCCAAAGTGGGGACACTTGCCAGGGGACATGGCATGGATTTGTACTAACTCTTAGCTATAGTTGCCACCAGACATTTTGAACTCCTATGTCCAGGAACCAGTAGGTGAGGAGTCACAATTTTGGCAAGGACAATTGACTCCGATCAGTGATTATACAGATAGAGGCAGGAAGGAATACATATGGAACCTGAGTGATCCACTTGGGTGCCTCCTAGTGAGTACTCTCTTGATCAGTTTTAAGTAGGAGTAGATACATGCAGCAACCCTGAGACAATAAGGAGAGTAGATTTACTTAAACAGAATTCTCAGGAATAAAGATTTTGGTCACTCCACTACCTAAGTTGACAGGACCAAGCTAAGGGTGAGGGGGGATTTAGAATGTATAATGAAGGAGGAAAAGAACAAACACCAATTTCAGCCCCAATGCCAGTTGCAGTGATGGAGGCTATAGTTTGTCCCATGAATTTCCTTTGTCTAAGTTTCCTGTCAGGAAAGGATGCCGGCAGGAGCCAGGAGGGAGGGATTGTTCCTTGGACATGCATTCTAAAGTGAATCTGTGCAGCATAAAAGATAACCTGGAAGGACCATGGATGTCTCTGGCTCAGATGTCTCACCAAGAGAATGCTGCAGGGAACATAGTTGATTGACAGATGCTGCATCTTTGAATCTACTGTGTACATCCCATGCCCAGCTGTTCCTAGTTAATCAGTGAGCAGAATAGGGGTCCTAGAACCAGGACTTTCCTGCCCCATGGGAGATTCATCTATTGGGCAACTTTGGTTCACGGTCTCCCTGTCAGCCTGGCTGAGACTTTCTCAGAACTGTCTCAGTGCTGGCTTTTCCCACTCAGTCCTTTCTTCTCCTCTTCAACAGACTCTCCTTGTATACTCCTTCCTTCCCCTTGATCCTTTGCAACCATTTTCCTCAATAAATCCCTAACACATCCAATCTCATTCTGGCATCTTCTTGGAGGATCCCAATTAACACCTTGTATACTGTTTCATTTTGTGTGTGTGTGTGTGTGTGTGTGTGTGTGTGTGAGAGAGAGAGAGAGAGAGAGAGAGAGGAAGAGAGAAAGAAAGGAAGAGAGAAAGAGAGAGATTCTTCTCCACCCAGCTAGAGCTAAATTGGGGGATGCCATAAGACCAAAGAGCTTTTCTTATTAACTCTAGGTGGCCCCCCAAAGCACTAAATCATTCCAGAAAATATTTTTGTTCATACGATTTTAAAAGCTAACATTTATTGAGGATTTATTATGTGCCAACTATACTAAATGTTTTATGTACATGAAATCTTTTTCATGAATGTACTATTATCTCCATTCTATAATGAGAACACCAAAGCTTCGAGCAGACAAGTTAAAGTCATACAGCTGCTAAGTGGCTGAATTGGGATTTAGACTCTGGTTCAACTAGCTGCTCAACTACTCCATATGTCAATCTCTGTTTGGAAAGAGGCTTAAATGTCATCTGGCCTAACACCCCCAAGCGATCAAAATCCAAGAAGCCATATAACATTTAGTTGAATACCTCCAGTGCTGGAGAGTTCATCCCCTCTCTAAGGAATATACCCCTTTTTAGACAGAGAAGGGAAATTTATTATTTTGCTTCATCCTCCCAGTAACAGGTATAAAATGGGCATAACCATTCACTACACATGAGTTTTACACACATGACCAAATTGAAGCTTGGAGAAGTGAACTTGACTTAGGTCTTATTGGCAGTAAATGGCAGAGCCAGGAATTGAATGCAGGTCTTTTCAGTTCTAGAGCCCTTCTTATTTACAGTTCTCACATGGCTCTGACAGGTGAGTATTTTAACAACAACAAAAGAAGTAAGAGCCAATGTTTATTATTGTTTATAATAAATATTATTATGCATATATTTATTTATATACACGAGTTATCCCATTTGGTTTTCATCACAGTCCTATGAGAATTATTATCATTGAAAGTGCTCAGTGGCTAAGTCAGTTGGACTCCAGAGGTCACACCTTTTAAAATTATGTTCTGCTGTGTACACATTTCTTCTTATTGAACACAAACCCTCCTCCTATTCTTTGAGCTAATACAAAACTAGTTGAACTCCTCTTTGCCAAGCTGTTCTACAAAACCATATGAAGACAGCTTTTGTCTGTTCTGCTCAGGGCTGAACGTTTCCCATCCTGTCTTATTTTCTCATCCCCTCATCCCTAGCCCTATCTCCCAAACGTGATTCCTTTATCTGCTTCATTCTGAAGGTGTCTGCTGATTGCTTAATGCTGCCCACAAAGGAAGCAGGAGAACCAAAACTTCCTGTGAAAGGGAAGGTCAGGGTTAGTCTTTAGGTGATGGTGAGAAAATAATGACTTTCAGGCATCAGTATCTAGAGCTACATGGCTAGGAATTTTGCATTCTGTAGAGTATCATCTTGCAGTAGATACCTTCTACAGAGAAGACAAGCTGGGTGCTGTGGCTCATGCCTGCAATCCCAGGCATGGGAGGCTGAGGTGGGCAGATCACTTGAGGTCAGGAGTTTGAGACCAGCTTGGCCAACATGGTGAAACCCCATCTCTACTAAAAATACAAAAATTAGCTGGGTCTGCCTGGTGGTGCGCCCCTGTAATCCCAGCTACTCAGGAGGGTGAGGCAGGAGAATTGCTTGAACCCAGGAGGCGAAGGTTGCAGTGAGTCAAGATCACACCACTGCGCTCCAGACTGGGCAACACAGCAAGACTCCACCTCAAGAAAAAAAAAAGAAAGAAACAGAGAATGAGGCCATAATGATATCCTAATCCCCAGCAGCTCAAGGTTGAGGGATAAAACATGAATCAGATCGATCCAGTGTGAAACAATGCCAAGGCTAAGACATTCAAATCCAAATATGTGAAATAAATCTGCTGCAGGCTGGGAACCTACCCCATAGGGTTATTGGAAGGATTAAATGAATTAATGTATTCGAAGTGCTTAGTATAGTACCAAGTACAGAGCGAGTGATCAATAAATATCAGTTAGTATTAACATCTGCTGTGAGATGAACTCAGCACGGTGAGAATGCCTAATTCTTCCCAGGGACGTGATGTCAGGGAATAATAATAGTACCACTTAGCTAGGACGCCCCATGGGCTCAGCCTTCATATGCATTATCCACTTCAATTCTTAACAACCTGTGGCAAAGCTATTAGCCCCATTTTAAAGACATAGAAGCCAAACTCAGCAAAGTTAGGCATCTAAATGCTTAAAAGCTTGGTCTTTAGACTCAAACCACCCTGGCTTTGAATCTCAGCTGCAGCACTTGTGCGACTTGAAACGTGTCATTTAATGTCTCTGTGCCTCAGTTGCTTAGTCTGTAAAATGGGGTAATAAAACACCTTCTTTAAAGAGGTGCTGTATGAATTGAGTCAATATGTGTAAAACACTTAGAACAGTGTCTAGCACATCCTAAGCCCTTAATAAATGTCATAGGCACACATGCCTCCACATACAAATACATACATACACACATATATACATGTGTATATAGGTATATTCATATATATGTGTATATGTATATGCATGTGCATATATCTATATATAGCCGTCCCTTTTCTTTGCTCCCACATTACCCTATGATACTACCCTACTATGATAATACCCTATGATAAATCACCCTGCTTTATAACAGTATTTCTTATCCTTTGTTCTCCATCCCAAACATACACAATACGCATCATGAGATTCTTGAAGTCGAGTCTCTTTTGTTGTTGTGGTGGTGGTGGTGGTTGTTTGAGATGGAGTTTCGCTCTTGTTGACCAGGCTGGAGTGCAATGGCGCGATTTCGGCTCACTGCAACCTCCGCCTCCTGGGTTCAAGCGACTCTCCTGCCTCAGCCTCCCGAGTAGTTGGGATTACAGGCGCACACCACCACACCCGGCTAATTTTTGTGTATTTTTAGTAGAGACGGGGTTTCGCCATGTTGCCCAGGCTGGTCTCCAATACCTGGCCTCAGGTGATCCGCCTGCCTCGGACTCCCAAAGTGCTGGGATTACAGGCGTGAGCCACCATGCCCGGCCGAAATACCAGTATTTCGTTTTATAAGATGAAGGGGCTCTGAAGGATGAGCAGGAGTTTGTCAGGTGGAAAAACGGGAGAAATAGGCATCTAGGGCTAAGAATTGCAGGACTACAGGCCACCCAACCCACGGCACAAAAAATCACTAGTGGGTTAGCAGTAGGACAGAGCAGAGTTTGAAGGGAAGGAATCGCTTGTAGTTAGAGAGAAAGCGTATGGTCCTCAGGCCTGAAAAGAGAAACCTGTTGGGCTAGAGAATGCGGCTGGCTCCGGCGGCATCCGGCAGCTCAGAGCCGGAGGCGTCCCAGCAACCTGGGAGAGTTCACGACCCCCCACGACCCCGCCCCCACCAATTCCAGCCAATGAGGAAGCTCTCTTCGGCGTCCCGTTGCCAAGCAACCGCGTGTTTCTCCCCCGCCCCCCGCGGGGATTAGCAGTTGCCTACCTTCCTCACAGAGCGATAAGCCCCTCTTTAAGGCCGCCTTAGTTCTCAGGTGCTCTTGGAGGATGGGGATCTGGGAACCTCTCCATGGGACTCTCCCTCACATTTTGTCGCTGGAATTTTATTTTTTTTAGTTCATATTTATTTTGCTTATAGAAGAGAAAGATACCCCTTCCGAAGACAAGAAAGCTTACAGAAGTTTATCATCTTTCAAAAAGTAATCCCAGGCTCGCCTTATTCTGCTCTAACCGGACTTCCTTATCCCGTCTGTGGGAGACCCAGGTGCTTTCTCATTACTTCTCAGATGGAAACTGTTTTGGAATTCGTGTAATTGGGACCTGGGGATCACGGAGAAGTTGCTGGAACCTCTCATACCAGTGGCTGCTGAAGTAGAAGATTCTGGAAAAACCCTTGCCTTGGAGGCACAGGCTAAAGCCTGAACGATTTTTAAGATGACCAAGTTTCCAACCACCAAAAAGCTTCAGAATTCCCCCAACGCGGGGGCTGTCCGGCCCTTTTATGCCTCGGAGAACCTAACGCAGGTAAGTCTTCCCTCTCTGCCGAAACCAATCATGTTTTTCAGAGCAAGTGAAATAGGAATCAGCCTCGATACCAACAAGGGAGAGGGGGGAGAGAGGAGAGTCATGGTGTAATTAAATTGTCGAGACACATCCCTGTTGCGGTCAATGGTTGGTTTGTCTTAAAGAATGAAAACGCGAACCAGAGCGGTGAGCTGGGCCGTCCTATTAGCCAGTAATTCCAAAATGATGGAATAAATCAGCAGTGACACTGTAGAACATCAGAAAAAAATTAAGATGAATTGTAGGTTTGCCATCCGCAGAAACTTACTCTCAGAGATCTGTGGGTCTCGGGGAACAGGCACATCCCCTCTCTCTATGAAGAGGCTGTAGAGGGTCAATTTTGGGGGTTTGAAGGCTAGGTTTGCCACGCACCAGCTGTGTGACTTTAGACAGGTTAATTGCTTAGTGTCTCTGAGGCTTTATTTCCTCGTGTCTATGAAATTAGAACAGGAACATCAACTAGGCAGAAGCAGTGTGAGGACTAAATGGAATAAGCTATGAAAATTGTCCACTGTGATGTTAGCGCTGGATAATGTGTTTATGGGACATGGAACAGTGTTGTTGATTTGAAAAGCAAAGAAAAATCTATATGTACTGAATGACTGGAGTCATGGTTCCTGTTTTTAAATGATCATAACTGGGTAAGCACAACTCTAAATGTGCATTTGTTACTGTACCCTCAAACCCCACTTTGCGTGGACTGGCCAAGGTCAGCAATGCTGGTCCACTCTGGTGCATCCACAGGGCACACTTGTGGCTCACAGTCATGCCCCAGGAAGGAGGGCCTGGCAGGTGGTCAGTCCATGAAGGAGAGCTTAAAACTCACCAGTGGCCAGACGCGGTGGCTCACACCTGTAATCCCAGTACTTTGGGAGGCTGGGGCAGGTGGATCATGAGGTCAGGAGTTTGAGACCAGCCTGGCCAACATAGTGAAACCCCATCTCTACTAAAAATAAAAAAATTAGCCGGGTGTGGTGGCATGTGCCTGTAATACCAGCTACTCGGGAGGCTGAGGCAGAAGAATTGCTTGAACCCAGAAGACGGAGCTTTCAGTTAGCCAAGATCGCACCACTGCACTCCAGCCTGGGCGACAGTGCCAGACTCCATTTCAAAAAAAAAAAAAAAAAATCACCAGTGCTCTCCATGTGGTATTCCCGAGCTGCTCTTCTCTAAAGCTTAACCTGTCTCTGTGTACCCCTCATTACTCAGCCCTCTTAGCGAGACCACTCTGCATGATACAGCCTTTTTCTATCTCCTTTCATCTCAAAATACTACACAGAAGGATGTTCGATCCCGAGTAAACCCCGCTGGGACTGAACTTCCCAGTATAGCAGTAGGGGAATGAATGAGGGATAAAATGAAGAAGGAAATGGATGCTTCAATAGCAAGGGTGAGCATCAAAGCAGGAGCAGCAGACAGAATCACCCTGGGTTTGGATCTGCCTCTTAGCGGCCCTGTGGCCTTGGGCAAGTTGCAGAACTTCTCAGCTTCAGTGTTGCCATCTGCAAAATGGGGATATCATAGTTTCCTCATGGGATTTCTGTGAGCATTAAATGAGTTAATGTATGCCAAAAGCTACGAGCACAGTTCTGACATATCGGAAGCACACGTTAGGTTTTAGTTATATTGTCATTTCATTTATTTAGTAAAGATTTATTGAACCCCCGTTAGGTGCTAAACACTTGCTCTAGTTAAAAATGAGACTTGCCTTTGAATCTCACAATCTATAGTGTGTATGCTTGGGACTGGGAATAAAAGATATAAGAAACATTGTTATAATGCAGGTTGATTAATGATGTGTTGAGGAAGTATCAGAGGGTGTTGTGGGAGCAAAAAGGGATAGCTAATTTAGATGTGTGTGTGTGTGTGTGTGTGTGTGTGTGTGTGTGTGTCTGTATGTTGGATTTGGGGATGAAACAAGCCGTGTACTCAAATAAATGCAATAGAGTTTTTCATCCTGGCATATACAGAGAGATGTAGAGAGTGGAGGAAGATGAAGAACTTGAAATGATCATCTCTTTCTTGGGAGGAGGGTAGTGGGACTCAGGGAGGTCAAGTCTTCTGGGGAACTGTTGGATAGACCAAGACTTCCAGCCCAAAAGCCTCATTGAAATCTTTCTGCACCCCTCTCTACTTTCTAGGAAATAATGAAGACCCCAGGGGGTCCCTAGCTCACATTCAAAAGATCATGCCTTCAGGAATTTCAAGGTTTTAGAGCTATAGTAAAGCAATGATTAACCTAATCTAGGGTTACTGAAAAGTGACAAGCCACAAGCAAACATGTAGAGATCAGGATTGGTGTCTGAGGTAAATCAAACAAACAGTAATTGCAGTCATGATGATGATGATGATAATGATAGTTGGCATGTATTGAGTATGCATGCTACATGTGCCACGTTTCGAGCTAAAAAAGATTAAGTGTGATATTTTCAGAACTTTCTATAAGCCTTCAAGCTATGAACTGTTACCTCCTCATAAGAGGGCAACACTGAGGCTCAGAGAAGACAGGTGCCTTACCTAAGGACACCCAATGGGCAAGGAATGGAACTGGGATTTGAATTTGGATCTGTCTGGCTCTGAGCACAAGCCCGGCCCTCTCTATCTCACCATCCTATCAAGCTGTGATAAATGATTGTTCTGTTCAGTGTGACCGGGCTACAAAATTAATGTGTAAGACACAATCATTGGCTTCAAATAACTTCCAGGTTTGTTTGGAGGAGGAAAGGGAATGACACCTAAAAATAGAATCACAAAATGCCAGGCAGCCCAGTCAGTGTCCAATGAGGAGGGATATGAGGAGTGGCATCTCTGGGAGGAAGGTATGGCCACACTGGCTGCGTGGTAACATTAAGAGTCCCCCTCATGCTTGTATAATGAATGCCTGCTGGAAAAAGACTCAAAAGGGTCTTGAAACCCTCTGAACCTGGTCGTTTTCCTTTCTCACGGTGTTGGAAGTTGCTATATCCTGCCAGTATAACGTTAAATTGGCAACTGCCTTGTACAGGATCTTTTTTTTTTTTTTAATAAGTAACATATGCAAATCCTCTATTTGAAAGTCTTTTGTTAAAGAAACTGTCTAGCTTGTCCTTATGCTGGGCTCCCTAATCTACTTAGGGAGTCCCTTTTCCCTTTGTTTCCCAAGGAAGCAGAAGTCTGATAGGATCAGACATGGGGGAGGGGAGAAGCAGATTGTGTATAGGATTACCACAGACCCACGATTTCTGCCTTGGAAAAGGCTAAAAAAAAGAGAGGTGCTTAAAACATCCCGCTTTATGTTCCAGACTGAGAACTCAGAAGTAGCATTTGGCAAAAAAAAATATAAAGGTTTGCAATCCTCTATACAAGCTCTGTCTCTTGGTGCCTGAACTTTCCACCTCGTTGTCATTAAAAACCCAGTGAGAAAAGAAGCATACCTGTTTTGGAAAGATCCTGAAACTTCCAGGAACCATTCTGGGTGCCCTGCTCATATCCTAGTTTTTCGTGATTAAAGTTGCAGATTCTGCCAGGCGCGGTGGTTCACTCCTATAATCTTAACACTTTGGGAGGCCGAGGCAGGAGGATCACTTGAGCCCAGGAGTTCAAGACCAGTCTGGGCACTATCGTGAGACCTGGTCTCCACAAAACAAACAAACAAAAACTAGCCAGGTGTGTGTGGTGGTCCCATATGCCTATGGTCCCAACTTCTTGGGAGGCTGAGGCAGGAGGATTTCTTGAGCACAGGAGGTTGAGGCTGCAGTGAGCTGTGATTGGGCCACCATACTTCAGCTAGGGTGACACAGAGAGACCCTGTCTCAGTCAATCAACCAATGAGTAAAAGAGCAGATTTGTCAGCAAACTCCGTGGGTTTGAACCTCAATGCTCCATTTACTAGACTGTGTGACCTTGGGCTTCTCAGTTCCTCTCTGTCAAGTGCATCACGTTTTATCTAATCCAAGAAGCTTCCATTTCCAGATGCATCACCATTTTCTTGTGCTGTTAAAAACAAAAACTCAACAAATTAAACTATCACCTGTTTCAATTATGTGTCCCAGTTTCAGAGGCATTAAAATGCAGATAGAAAAGGTGCATCTTAGAATAGATGGAATACACCTAAAAATGCTTCCCTGTCCAAAAGATGTGGGAATTAGAAGAGTTAATGTGGGTAATGCTGTTAGAACAGAGCCTGGCATAGAGTAAATACCATTAAATGGCAGCCATTGTTATGGTGGTGTTTAATCCTTTCAACAACTCTGTAATAGAGGTATTGTTAATAAGCTTTAGTACCTAGGTACACTAGAGCTTGAAGATCCCCAGGGTCAAGTTCTCTGCTGAGAGGTAAACTGACAGGTACCGGAAGAAGGGGGCAAACCAGGCAGAATCCCAGGTATGGAAAAGACCTGGGCCTGACAGTCTGCATCCCTCCCACTGCCCCCTCACCCCCACCACCAAATGATGAGGATGGATGTGTCCAGAGACAGCCTTGGAAACCCACAGCATACACCCAGCTGGGCTGCCTGGAGTCAGAAAAGGAGAAACAACATATTTGAGAAACATTTTTCCCAGCAAGAGAAACCTGGACTCCCAGCACAATACGTTTCCACAGCAAGCATAAAGTGATTTTCCTCCTTGTCTAGATAGAAGAAATTGTGACCTGAAGAGAAAAATGCCGGGCTGTGGTGAGTCATTGGTTTTTGTTAAAGGTGACCTTAGCACTCAGTGATCTCTCTTGCCTTTAATCACTGAGACCACGCCCCCTGCATGGAATCACTGATTACCCTGAAAAAATAAAATAAAATAAAATATCTACCAACCACTTGAGATTCGATTCTAAAGAATCTCAGCTGACTGTACCTCCATTTTTATATTGCTCATGACTTAAGCCAGGAAAATAGCAATGAGGGAAAAGAGACTCTTTTCTCTCTCCAAGGGGTTCTTCTAGCTCCATTGTTATTGCATGAGATAAATTGCAGAATTCATGTTTTTTGTTTAGATGGTTTGTTTTTGTTTTGTTTTGTTTTTTTCTTTATGGCCTAATGCTTTGGACAGGCAATGCTTGCCTTAGCAAATCTTGCTGTGTCTAATTGCATGCCCACGTGACAGTCGGCTCCCCTCCATGATAAATCAGGATGCAGGGAAGGAGTGTGTTCATTACCTCCTGACACGAGAAGAGCGATCGGCACTCTTCACGCTGGACAAAATGAAGCAGGCTCTTTGTCCCACCTACAAAGAGGCACCTGCTCTGCAGGGGAAGGGGTGGTGGCGGGAAGGGGTGAAGAAATGATCAATAAGTCTTATTGATGGGATAATAAGCTTTGTGATTAGTTAGAAGCTCTGCCTTTGACGTCAGGCAAAGGTGGTTTCAAATTCTCTTTTTGACACTCTGGTGTGAGTTTCTGGGAAATGGAGTTTAAGAACAATAAGATCTATGGCATAGATGTTTTGGAAGAGTTAAATAAAATAATACTTGTGAAATACTGAGCACAATATCCAGTTAGCCTTCAATAAGTGGTGACAGTGGTCATTATTCTTACTTGTGCCCATCCCCCTTCTCTGATTGGACATGAGTGCTACCATGACTGTTTTGAAGATATGGTCAGCCTGGAGGTGAAGTCAAGAGGAAACTGAGTATTAACTCTAAAGTCACGTAGTGAGGTTCATCATTAATGAGGCTTAATAAGGCCAGGCCCAAGCTTAAGGATAGAAGGGAAGAAGCAGGTCTAAAGATATTCTTAGAGTTGGTATGAGAGTATATTTGCATGAGAGATGTGGTATCTTTCAGGAGAGTGTGCATCCTGATGGCAGAAATGCTTGATCCAGACAAAAACCTTAGTTGTAGAGAAGGGGGTGCTCCTGAGCATGGTTTGATCCCTTGGATTTATCTCTCAGCTCAGTCTCATTATTCATGTTTTAATCCCATAGAGAACCAAAGGGTAGTGAGGAAAAAATAAAAGGAAAACACCATATATGGATTAGGATTGTTTTTGGCTGCAAGTAAGAGAAAAACTGAAAAGCAGTGAAGTAAACAAATAGGAATTTATTTTTCTCATATGAGAAGTCTGGAGGTGGACAGCTGTTGGCATTGGCTCTAAAGCTTACTAGCGTCAGGCTGGCAAGACCTTTTCCCTCGGTCACAAAATGGCTGTCCCAGGTCCAGGCATCACATCCATATTCCAGCAGAAGAAAAAAGTCTAGAGTAAAAGCTATGTTTGTCCCTTTTATGAGATAAACAGAAGCTTTCCAAGAACCCTCCCCACCTATTTTCTCTATTTCTAATTTTCCAGAACAGTGTCACCTGTCTTTTCTAGCAGTAAGAATGGCTGGGAAAGTATGCGTCTAACATGAGTATGGAAAGCAGGGGCTGGCCGGGCACAGTGGCTCACGCTTATAGTCCTAGCACTTTGGGAGGCTGGAGGCGGGTGGATCACCTGAGGTCAGGAGTTCAAGACCAGCCTAGCCAACATAGTGAAACCCTGTCTCTACTAAAAATACAAAAAAATTAGCTGGGCATGGTGGCACAGGCCTGTAATCCCAGCTACTTGGGAGGCTGAGGCAGGAGAATCACTTGAACCTGGGAGACAGAGGTTGCAGTGAGCCAAGATCGCACCATTGCACTCCAGCCTGGGCAACAAGAGTGAAACTCCATCTCAAAAATAAAAATAAAAATAAAAATAAAAATAAAAATAAAGCAGGGGCAAGGAAGCAGTGGTGATATTGACGATGAGTATTAGACTGACTTTTCAGCAGTGACTTGCACGAATGATTTCACAAAAACTTAAATAATAGGGACCCCAACTCACACACTGACAGAGGGTAACCCAAAAAAGAGAGACATCCCTATCCCCTACCCTACACAACTACTGCTTAGGAATCTCAAGGGCACTTGTCCACAGTAGTCCCCATCAAAGAGCTGCGGGGGTGAGGGAACGAGTAGAGTTTCCCCAGTGGGAACATTTATTCATTCAACTAACGTGTACTGAGTTCCAAGTATGTGCACGGTTATAGGTGGTGGGGATACAGAATGAATAAAGAAAATCAAATGGGACACCACTTTGGACACTCTGAAAAATGTAGGGAGAATAACACGAGCCTGGATCTAAAGCAATGGAATGTGTTCCATCTTTATTCCTGCGACCCCCATCTGTTTCCATCGTTTGGTGAGGCTTAAGGAAATTCTGGTTAGATAAGCCTTTGCACAACTGTGGAAGGAAACTTATTCTTGACTTCCTTTCAACATCCCTACAGCCTCCAAACACTCAGCCATCAGCTGTTAAATTCAAAAGCTGCAAAAATTCGTATGGGGTTCATTGGCAAGTAGCACTTATATAAAATCTGACAGAAGCCAATTAAACCTTTCTTGGGCTGAATAAACCAACATATTTTTTCTCAGAGATATTTCTGACAACTAAATTCAAAATCATAATCATCAGTAATGGGATACCTTCTATCATGAGATGGTGGCATTTTTCTTTCTAAACTCCTGTTTTCAAACTCTGCTGAGAAAATTTCTTGTGGGACTCAATTTTGATCGAATGTATTTCTGCCTAAATTGGAATTTATGCAATCGGTAGTTTTATTTAATAACTTGAAAATTAGCCTCGTCTGGCAGTTGGCTTGCAAGCTTGGAAATGCCTCAGGGTTTCTGGATTTCACAAAGTGGTGAGATTATACAACTGGGACAGATTCTTGGATAGGTTCAGCATTGTCAGGGGTTTCATGGTGGGCTGTAGCTCAGGGACAGAAAGGACAGAGAATATCCCCTATTGCAGCCTGGTACATGATCAGGTCATCTTTTGGGGTATATATTGAGCACCTACCATGTGACAGATGTTTTGAGGGCGCTGAAATGCAGCAGACTTGTGGTCTTCTCCCAAGGAACCCACAGTGCTGTCGGAGAGAACATTTACAAATAACTATGAATCAAGATGGTGAATAACAAGTACCAAAAGAAAGACAAACTATATATATATATATATGAGCTTGAGGTAGAAACAAGTTCTATCATGGAAAGACAGGTGCAGTGAAGCCATCCGAATCTTGAATGTTGGCTGGATATAGACTTGGGGTGGTACTAGACATTGAGCCAAACCTAGAACTCATTCTCTAATACATCAGGGAGGAAGGGAGGGGGTGTATTACCATTCTCCTGCAAAAAACAAGTTCTTTCTTGGTATCCTGTCTGACCAAATGGTCCCTCACTGAGCTCCAGCAGATCGCTCTTTTCATACTGTCCCTCTCCATACACAGTTACCCAAGTTTCTGTCCCAAAGGGTTGTCAAATTAGGGAGGACTATGCCCCATGAACTCCCACTAAAGTTTTAAATAATTGGAAATACCTAGTGTGTTACTCCACTCCAGGCTTTGCATTTCAGCAGTTTCTCAAACTTGGCACTATTAAACATTTGAGGCCAGATAGTTGTCCCTTGCATTGCAGAGTGTGAAGCAGCATTCCTGCCATCTCCCTATTAGGTGACAGTCTGGAACCTATTAGGTGACAGTCTGGAACCTATTAGGTTCCAGCTCTGTGGTTTCCAGCAGCCTCCCTGTGGTGACAAACAAAAATGTCTCAATATTGGCAAATGTCCTCAGGGAGCAAAACCATCCACAGGTGAGGATTGCTAGCAGAGGGATACTAAAGTCTTCAATACCCTTCCCCAGCTGAATGCTTATCTGATGGTAAAACTTTCCCTGTCTAAATAAGTGATGCTGTCATGTACCCAGTTGTTCAAGTAGAAACCCAAGCTTCATCTATGACCTCCGCCTCTTCATCACCCTGTATGTCCACTGCCATAGGGTAGGTGTTCTGTGGACACTATCTCCTTCCCCAAGGTTATGACCTGGTCCATAGCACCATTATTTCTTGCCTGGACCAGCCCATTGGACCCATAACTGTACTTTTTTCTTTCCATCTGACCCATTGTCTTTTAATCCAAGTGTGATACTGTCATTTCCCCTTGTTAAAACAATTCAGTGACCCTTCATTGTCCTCAAAATGAAGAAGAATATCTTTAATGAAGTTTAAAAGTCTCTGCATGACCCAGCCCATGCCAGGTTCTTTAGCCTCATCTTGCATCACTTAGTTACCAGTAAGGAGCCACACTAGTTTTAAAATATGCTGCCTTCTGTCTTCTTCCACCTCTTAGAACATTCTTTCTCTGTCTCTCTCTCTCTCTCTCTCTCACACACACACACACACACACACACACACATACCTCTCTTACTTCTTTCAGTGTCAGCTTAAATGTCATTTCTTTTTAGAAGCCTTCTCTGGACACCACCTCCCAATCCAGATCACAAGCTTCTTTTGTACCAGAAAATTTCCCTTTGTAACACTATCTTACCTAGCAAACTACAAGCTCCTCTAGAGCAAGAAACGTGGTAGCTTTTTGGTTGCTACTACGTTGGTATCCCACAGGACCTGCCACGTGGTAGAAGTGCAGTTAAGACTTGGATGAGTAGGCAGATCTTTCGAGGGCTCGCTTGTCTCATAAGCAGCCATTAATTACATAGCATTAAAGCCAAACCAACCCTCTTCAAGACAGAAAAAGGAGGCTGGGCACAGTGGCTCATGCCTGAAATCCCAGCACTTTGGGAGGTCGAGGCGGGCAGATCATGAGGTCAGGAGTTCAAGACCAGCCTGACCAACATGATGAAACCCCATCTCTACTAAAAATACAAAAACTAGCTGGGCATGGTGGCGCACGCCTATAATCCCAGCTACTCAGGAGGCTGAGGGAGGAGAGTCGCTTGAATCTGGGAGATGGAGTTTGCCGTGAGCCAAGATCGTGCCACTGCAGTCCAGCCTGGGTGACAGAGTAAGACTCTGTCTCAAAAAAGAAAAAAAAAAGACAGAAAAAAGAGCCTACAGTTTAGATGGGACATAGGAAGGGAATAGCCTGGAGCTACCTCTCAAGACCTCCCTTCGACCAGCCAAATCCTTATTGGTTTTTCATAGCAACACCGTTCCAGAACTTTGAATGGTGGTGGAGCAGACATAGCCCTTGCCTGGAATTAAGAGGCCTGGTTTCCAGCTCTGTCACTATCTGGCTGTATGACTTGTGTTTTATTGTTGTTGTTTTTGTTTGTTTTGTTTTTTGTTTTATTTTGTTTCTGAGACAGATTCTCACTCTGTCGCCCTGGCTGGAGTACAGTGGCATGATCTGAGCTCAACGCCATCTTTTTTTTTATTTTTAGTACACACGGGGTTTCACCATGTTGCCCAGCCTGGTCCTGAACTCCTGGGCTCAAGAGATCTACCTGCCTCGGCCTCCCAAAGTGCTGGGATTATAGGCGTTAGCCACCACACCTGGCCTGGCTGTATGACTTTGGACAAACCATTTAACCTCTTTGATTTCTTTGTCTTCATCTGAGAAGCAGGGAATCTTAACCTGGAAATTGCTGGGCTCCCTTGATGGCACATGAAAAGAAAATGGCTACCACTTACTGAGTATCTATTTTGCACCAATTGCTTTGCATATATTATTAAAATTAACTCTTCAATCCAGTGTAGTAGATGCTATCATGATATCTAATCTCTACTTGTAGAGATGAGGAAACTGAGTCTTGGAGAAGTTTTACAACCTGCCCAGAGACACCAGAGAAACAGGTGATGGTTTTAGGATTTGAATCCAAGACCAAATAACTACAAAAAGCCTGTGCTCTTAAGATGAGTCTGGTAGATTGCAGTAAGAAGGTGTAAGTATCTCCCTAAAAGAGATACTTACATCTCTTGGTGCAATTTCTTTTTCTTTTTCTTTTCTTTTCTTTCTTTATTTTTTTTTTTTTGAAACAGAGTCTTGCTCTGTCACCCAGGGTAGATTGCAATGGTTTGATCTTGGCTCACTGCAACCTCTTTCTCCTGGGTTCAAGCAGTTCTTGTGCCTCAGCCTCCCCAGTAGCTGAGATTACAGGTGCCCGCCACCACACCTGGCTAATTTTCATATTTTTAGTAGAGACAGGGTTTCACCATGTTGGCCAGGCTGGTCTCAAACTCCTGACCTCTTGATCCGCCCGCCTCAGCCTCCCAAAGTGCTGGGATTACAGGCGTGAGCCACTGCACCCAGCCTATTGGTGCAATTTTTAAAGACTATATTTTAAAATTGCTGGAATAAAGGGGAAAGCACCAATTTTAGCTGTAGGATATGCAAATAAGAATGTGACTCTGCCCGTGACCACGGACAAGGACATTTGCATTTTCTTGAGCTTTTGCTAAAATATGCTAGCAAGTTTCTGCCAGAAAAAAACCACAGCTAAGGATGAGAAAAAGAGGGGAAGAAAATCTGCATGTGGCTTAGACTCATCTTTCTTTTCATTTTTTCTTTTCCTTTTTTTCTTTTTGAGACAGAGTCTCGCTCTGTCACCAAGGCTAGAGTGCAGTGGCACAATCTTGGCTCACTGCAAACTCCACCTCCTGGGTTCAAGTGATTCTCCTTCCTCAGCCTCCTGAGTAGCTGGGACTACAGGCATGTACCACCACACCTGGCTAATTTTTGTATTTTTAGTAGAGATGGGGTTTCACTGTGTTGATCAGGTGGGTCTCGAACTCCTGACCTTGTGATCCTCCTACATTGACCTCCCAAAGTGTTGAGATTACAGGCATGAGCCACTGCGCCCAGCCTAGACTTATCTTTCTAAATAATGTTTGTTTCAGTGAAGATTCATAAGCCATTTCTAATTGGAGTCACATTTCCAAGAAAGACATATTTTGATCCTGGGTCAATACACTGCCAAGACCTGCTAGATAAAATGAAGAGGAAGACAGGCCCAGCTAATGAGAGACGAGGCTCTGGGGTGTGTGTGGCTGAGATGTTGTTAATCATAAACAGCTTAATTGGGTTGAATAATTTGAGTAAATACCGACTTAAATGGATTCACTCTGAATCTGCTCTGACCCACTGAATTCTTTATTTTCTCCAAAAAAAAAAAAATACCCTGTATCATAATTGCCTATTTTTTTTTCTGATCTCATCACTAGACTTGTAGCTTTTGGAGGAAGGTGATTATGCATTGCTCATGATTCTATCCTAGAGCCTAGCACAGGGGCTGGTTCTGGCAAAATGTCCAGTATTCTTTAGTCTCTCTTCTCAGGACCAAGGATAGCTCCACACAGCGCGGCAACACATTCCTCAAGCAACTGGAAATTCCATCTGGACAAGGCCCACAAATGTTTTATTACTATATTCCCAGTTCGTGCTAGGTGCTTCATAAATATGAATACCATTCTGATACTTACTATGTATCCTTGGGAAAGTTACTCCCTGTGCCTCAGTTTCCCTCTCCTCCATACAAAAATAATGACAGTTCCTGCCTCATTCGGTTGTTGGGAGGATCAGGATAGCCCCAGGCACATAGTAAGTGCTCACGAAATGTTTTCTCTTAATATTCCCACTTCGAAATCGGAGCCAATGGCTCGCAAATATCAAGAACTAAAACATTTAAATACTGACATTTCCAGAGATGACGATACTTGTGCTGATCATTTTTATGCATTCAGGAAAAGACAGCCAAAAGGATAACATAACTAAAATGTTTCACTTCTAAGAGCCCTTGAAGAAAATGCCCAAAAGGCAATTAGCACATGACTGTCACCTGTGTTGCTATTACTTATTAGCTGATCCCATCCTCTGTTAATCAAACTTCTTCTTTGATATTTTTAGACCTCTTGAAAGAGGCTCCTCAAAACTCAGGAAGCAATGCTTGTTGGCAGGTACCAAGGAATTTGAGACACCATGAATATGGCATTCTCATAGGGTATGGGAGAATGGTGAGAGCATTCTGCAGGGTCTTTGAGAACCAGAGTAGGCAGTTTGGATGCTTCTTTAACCCTAACTAGCCTCCTCATCTTTTCACTTTGTGCCCCCAACCAACAAATAGCCCTCCCAGTCAGCTTTCCTTGTGTTCTGTGGCTCAGGATTTTAATTGCCCCAGTAAAAGCACAGTGCTTGAGTTTCCTTCACTGAACAGACAAACTCTAGCCAGAGCTGATTGACTTAGCACCTGGGTCATGGGCTCACTCTAGGTTTTGAGTCCTGATTCTGACGCTGTTTGCTTCCTCTGTGACCTTACACTACCCACTTCACTTCTCTGATGCTGAAGACTCTCACCTGTAATTGAATCCTGTGAAGATTCAAGACAATATTCATAAGGACTGAGTCCAAAATAATAGCTAAGGTTGATTTGTGGTTGATATTTTTCAATGCTCTTGATGTTTAACATACATCCCAACCATCCCCATGTTCTGTTACATGTAATGTCAAATTGGCTCTTTTGTCCAAAAAAAATCAGATGTCATAGTATTGAGAAAAGAAATCTCCTCCTGAAAAATCATCTCCAAAGGTCATCCTGGAGGTATGTTTTTGTATTCTACATGAGGTTAAAAATGATGTCAATGTTTTAAGAATAAGTAAATGATCTATTTATATGTCAATGTTTTAAGAATAAGTAATGATCTATCATGATCATGATAATTGAAGTAACTGATGTTATTGGCTGAGTACTTAATTGTTGCCTTGTGCCATGTAAACCCCTTACATGAGTTATGCAATTCCATACACTCTACAGTGATAAGAGGTAGGCATTATTAATTCCACTTTACAGATGAGGAAACCTGTCAACAAGAGTCATACAGCTATTGGTTAGTGGGCCATCCACCATTTTTAACCATTATGCTGTATTTCTCAACAAGGTAAACTTGACTTTTCCCTGGGGGTGGGTGGGTTGACAGAAAATATGCCCCACCCTCAAAAGAAGAGGAGAAGGAAGGAAAACCACCCCCTTTGAGAAACTTTAGGGGATAGAGAGAACACTGACTGCATCTTATAAGCTGTTCACTTCTGGCTTGTCCTCACCTACCAAGACCAAGGTCCAGGGTATGTTTTTTTTGTTTGCTTGTTTGTTTTGTTTTTAGACAGAGTGTCTCTCTGTCACCCAGACTAGAGAGAGGTGGCACGAACTTGGCTCACTGAAAACTCCGCCTCCCAGGTTCAAGCAACTCTCATGTCTCAGCCTCCTGAATAGCTGGGATTACAGGTGTGTACCACCACACCTGGGCAATTTTGTATTTTTAGTAGAGATGGTTTTTCACCATGTTGGCCTGACTGGCCTTAAACTCCTGACCTCAGATGATCCACCCACCTCAGCCTCCCAAAGTACTGGGATTACAGGCATGAGACACTGCACTTGGCCCAGGGCGTGTTTCAAGAACACTCTATCCATCCCAGCAGTCCCTGAAGCTGACAACTGATAGACATTCCACAGGACTCTCAGTCCACTCCAGCCCCTCCAAGAACCCCACCAAGTCTCCATCCCGTCTTTTGTAACGTCAGTAATCACAAATATATCCGTTCATTGAATGAAGCCTGGGATTATCTAATCAACACAACTTTATCTTTGCCTCTCATTGCTCCCTTCAGATATTTTCAGTGCGGGAAGCTCTAATCTGGAGACTGCATAAAAATGGTGTACCCAGGGTAAGCCTTTTCTGCTCACCCTCGGGTGACAGCCACTCAAGTAGTCTCTTTAAATCACAAAACACAGTCACAATTCAAAAACCAAAAGCATTGACATAAGATATTAAGCAACATTTCAACCTTCCCTCAAGGAGAAGAGTGGTCCCCTTCTCCTCTCTTTTAAGGATGGCTTCAGGCAGACCACCCAGGAGGGAGATATGGGATGTGCCCCTTTCTTTAACCAGGGAGATCCCTAGCTCTCTTTGCTTGCTTGCTTGATTCCTCTCTCCTTTCTTTCTCTCTCTTTCTCTTTCTTTCTTTCTTTCTCCTTCCCTCCTTCTCTCTCTCTCTTTCTTTCTTTCTCTTTTCTCTTTCTTTCCACAGTCTCACTCTGTCACCCAGGCTGGAGTGCAGTAGCACTATCTCGGCTCACTGCATACCTCTGCCTCCTGGGTTCAAGTATTTATCTCGCCTCAGCCTCCCATGTAGCTGGGACTACAGGCGCATGCCATCACACCCAGCTAATTGTTTTGTATTTTTAGTAGACATGCAGTTTCACCATGTTGTATTTTTAGTAGAGACAGGATTTTTCAATATTGGCCAGGTCAGTCTCAAACTCCTGACCTCAAGTGATCTGCCTGCCTTGGCCTCCCAAAATGCTGGGATTATAGGTGTGAGCCACTGTGTCTGGCCTCTTCTTTGCTTTCTAACTGTATTGGCTGAAAAAGAAAATAGGAGACGTGGGAAAGGTCTTATCAGCACTGCCATAAAATGGCTCTATTCTCTCTGGGTCCAGCAGATGCCTAAAACTGGCTCATTCTGCAGGTAATTTTGTTGGCTTTTTCGAAGTTCTCTACTACAGTGCTCTGGTTACAACTCTCAACACATTTTCTACCAGCTATGCACTCCCCTCAGATCCTGGCTTACCAGAAGTCCACCCCATTCAGACTTATGATATTGGGGTCTCCTGTGTTACTGGTGGGAGTCATTATGGGCAGGATCCCAGGTTGCTGTTTCTGCCTTTGGTGCCACATCTGATCCCCAGGTTTCACACACCCCTGGCATACGACTGAAGACAAGCACCACTTCCTGATGCAGCAGCTATTCTTCATCTCTCTACCTTGCCCTAGAAGCACTTCCTAGCCTGCCTCTGTTCTCTGAACTTTCTAGGAGGGTGTCAGAGACCAGCCCACCAGTCCCCAGATGCAGGGATCTCATCTTCAACTCTGGAGCCATCCCAGTGGTGGCCTCTCCCTCCTTCATTTGAGGTGAAGGATAAAGCATCCTCTTCCCTTTGGGATCAGGATTCAAAGCATCACAGAAGCTGTTGATGAAATTGCTTCACAAATGCCTCTCTCCCTTTCCACTCTCTAATTTTGCTTTCTCGAAGTGGGCAAGAATTGAGAAATCCATTCTCCCATAGTTACCTTGAAGATGCCTTTAGGGTGGTCTTTCTCACTTTCATTTGGTGTCTGATGCCTATCTTGGGCCCTCAGTCTATACTATCTGTATTAGACCATTCTCACATTGCTATTAAAAAATACCTGACACTGGGTGACTTAGAAAGACAAGAGGTTTATTTGGCTCATGGTTCTGGGAACTGCACAGGAAACATGGTGGCATCTGCTTCTGGGGAAGCCTCAGGAAGCTTTTACTCATGGTGGAAGGCAAAGCGGGAATGGGAGCCTTACATGACAGAAGCAGAACCGAGAGAGAGGGAGATACTACAGACTTTTAAACAACCAGATCTTGTAAGAACTTTGTTGTAAGAACAGCACCAAGAGGTTTGTGCTAAACCATTCATGAAAGAACCACTCTTTGCTAGAGCACAACAAGAATGTCCTTTACTACAGTTCTCAGTAAGTTCCTTGTTCCCATCTGAGACCACCTCAGCCTGGATTTCATTGTCCATATCACTAGTAGCATTTTGGTCACAACCATTCAGCAAGTCTCTAAGAAGTTCCAAACTTTCTCTCATCTTTCTGTCTTGTTCTGAGCTCTCCAAACTGTTCCAGACTCTGCCCATTACCCAGTTCCAATGTCACCTCCATATTTTTAGGTATCTTTATAGCAATGCCTCACTCCCAGTATCAATTTTCTGTATTAGTCGGTTCTCACACTGCTATAAAGAACTACCTGAGAAGGAGTAATTTATTAAGAAAAGAAGTTGAATTGTCTCTCAGGAAACATGGATGGTTGGGGAGGCCTCAGGAAACTTACAGTCATGGCAAAAGGGCGAAGAGGAAGCAAGCACATATTCACATGGCCAGCAGGAGAGAGGGAAAGTGAAGGGGGAAGAGCTACCCAGTTTCAAAACAACCAGATCTCATGAGATTTCACTCACTGTTGTGAGAACAGCAAAGGGGAAATGCACCCACATGATCCAGTCACCTCCCACCAGGCCCCACCTCCAACATTGGAGATTTCAATGCGACATGAGATTTGAGTGAGACATGGGTCCAAAACCTATCACTATCCTGCCTGTTAGTCTATCCTGTTATTCTCTTATTTACTAAAGGTTCATTGTGTGCCAGGTGATTTACAAACAGTATTTTGAGGCCTCATGACAACTTTGTGAGAAAGGTGTTATCACCTCCCTTTTATAGACAGGAAAACCAAGGCTCAGAATTTAAACATGACTTATATGATGTTGCACTGCTAATGGATGGAGAAGCTGACCCTCAAAACCAGGCCAGTCTGGCCCAAAAGTCCCAACATTTCCCTCTCCAGGATGCCCAGAGCTGCTTATATTTGCTGAAACGGAGTCTTGGCTTCATTCTCATGTTTCTCAAAAATTCACTTCCAGGCCACGCGCTGGCTCATGCCTGTAATCCTAGCACTTTGGGAGGCCGAGACAGGTGGATCACTGAAGGTCAGGAATTTGAGACCAGCCTGGCCAACATGGTGAAAATCTGTCTCTACTAAAAATACAAAAATTAGCCGGGCATGGTGGTGGTGGGTACCTGTAATCCCAGGGATGCTGAGGTAGGACAATCACTTGAACCAGGGAGGTGGAGGTTACAGTGAGCTGAGACTGTGCCACTGTACTCTAGCCTGGGCGACAGAGCGACACTGTCTCAAAAATTAAAATTAAAAGTAAAATAAATAAATAAATTCACTTCCAGACAATGCTCATACAGCCTGCATGATCCCTCCTTGCTACCAAAGCCTCTTAAGCTCAGGAGAAGTTACAGGAGCATTTGGGAGGGTGGAGTAGGCATGAGGGGGTTAAGACACTGTCCACATCAGATGCAGCTGGTCCTCCTGCAAACTGACTTGAAAGGAAGCCAGATTCCACTGTTCCTTGTCTGCCTGTGAAGGAAGATAGTTCCACTGTTCCTTGTCTGCCTGTAAAGGAAGATAGCCTTTTTTGGCACTTAAAGGACCTTAATTTAATCCATGATAGGGGACTTCATGAAGTGGCTGGGGATGTTGATCAGAGGTCAGATGCCCCCTAAGTCACCAACCCAGATCCAAAGGAAATCAAATAATGTCACTCCCCAGAAAGCAGTTTTTATTTCACCAAAGGTTTGGAAACTGCATTAAACAAACCTCTCAAAATTTTTGTCTCTCTCTCTTTCTCTCTCCCCCTCATTTCTCTCATTCTTTGTCTGTCTCTCCATGTTTCTTTCTCTGTCCCCTCTCTTCTTCTCTCTCTCTCTCTCTCTTTTTTTTTTAGACGGAGTTTTGCTCTTGCTGCCCAGGCTGGAATGCATAGGCATGATCTCAGCTTGCTCTGTCTCTAGAGTTCAAGCAATTCTCCTGCCTCAGCCTCCTAAGTAGCTGGGATTATAGGTGCCCACCACCACACCCGGCTAATATTTTGTATTTTTAGTAGAGATGGGGTTTCACCATGTTGACCAGGCTGGTCTTGAACTTCTGACCTCAGGTGATCCGCCTGCCTCGGCCTCCCAAAGTGCTGGGATTACAGGCGTGGGCCACCACACCCGGCCATACTCCTGTCTTCTCACCCTCTTTCTTGCTATCTGCTCTCTCTCTTCCCTCCTCTCTCGCTCTCTCTCTTTCTTTCTCGTTCCCTCTCACTCTCTTTCTAGCTATCTGCTCTCTCCCTCCTTGCTCTCATTCTCTCTCTCTCGTCTCTCTCCTTGCTCTTTCCCTTTTTCTCCACTTCCCTCTCTCTCTGTCTACCCTCCATCATGACACCTAACAATATTTGTTAGTTCTTCCTGTGCTTCCCTTTAGCTTTTTAAATAATTGTAACTATTTTATCTATTAAAAAGTGAAGAGAAAAACCCTAGACAGCCTGTCCATTTGGACATCAAGGAAAGCAGACTTTCAGACCAATTGCTAGGCGATCCAATCCCACAGACTCCTTGTTTCATTAATGTTCTTTCGTCTGCCTGGATTGTAATGGGAGTCTGTCTGTAATTGTGTAGTTTGGGTAAATAGATCATTAGATAAGATTGATAACCGAGTGGCTTAGGTAATGTTTTAAACCAAAAGCAGAAAATCATCAGGGTGTCTCCAGCTGTAAGTGACAGGACCACAATTCATACAGTTTCAGTTAAAAGTCTGTCAGGGATTTTCAGCATAAATCGCCATTTTCTGAAGGTTCACTTTTCTGTTTTAACAAAGAAACAGGAAGATTTTCTTTCCAGCTACAGCACAGCGCATGGGGCTCCAAGCTAATGGATGTGGGTTTGTTTGGATAAAGAACTTGATATCAAGTTACTGCTTATTAACGTAGACCATAAAATGTTCTTACAAATAATTTCTTCATTTTGCAAAGCCTGGTCCTCAGCCTTTGCTGCTGCTTCAACCAGGGTCACCCAGCACTCAGACATTGTCTTTGTGTTCAAGTAGCAGTAGAATTCAGGCTAACAGAGAACAAGTCAAAGAAATCGCTTCTTGGATTAAAGAGGCAGAACAATACAAACCAATAGATTCTCCCAGTTCTGAAGATAGGGCCCCATCATCTAGAGCCACAGAGTCAGAGAAACCTTGTAGGGCATCTAACTAGCTTCCTATCCAAAATGGGAGAATATGGTCATGTTGCTTGCTATTGGGCACGGTATAAGCCATAGCTCTGCTATTTCCTTGCTGTATGACCCTTGGGCAAATCACCTCTCATGCCAAGCCTCAGTTTCCTTACCCATAAAATGGAGATAAAGTCAGTGCCTACTTTTAAAAGTCTTGAAACTTAAGTAACCAGGGTATCCTGCTCTCCCTGAGAGAGGGCTGGCTTGAGGTGGACCCAGTACTTATATGTGATCTGATCTTCTATATTGTCTTCCTATTTGTTGGTAAAATTGTTGGCCTGGGTTCAGGCACATATTTAGAGCTCATTAAAACAAGACAGATTAGGAAGTTCTTCCCTTTAAGAAGCTTTCTCTGATTCTCTCCTTGTTTTCTTCCTGCCCAGCTCTGCAGGGCTCCACAGTCATAGCTTCCACCATTCAACTGCTGATATGTCTGTGTCACCACCAGCAGCAGATTCATTAGAGCAGGAACAGCCATTAGTGATCTTTGAATTCATTCATTCATTCAAAAACTATTTGCAGCACACCTACTATGTACTGATGCAGGGCAAATGAGCCTTAAAGTTGGGGCTTAGCCCAGGAGGGTTCTTGGCTTTGCCCAGGAAAGAATTCAAGGGCAAGCCAGTAATGTTAGACAGCAATTTTTATTGAAGTGACAGCGTACAGTAGCCGCAGAACTGCTGCTCCTTGCAGAGCAGGGCTACCCCATATGCAGTGTGCCCCCAGTAGCAGCTCAGACACAGTTCTGCAGTCACATTTATACCCATTTTTAATTATAAGCAGATTAATGGGCAGATTATGTGGAATTTTCTAGAAAAAGGGTGCTGATTTCCAGGTTGTCAGGTTGTTGCCATGGAAAGGGTAACTTCCAGTTGTTGCCATGGCAATGGTAAGCACATTGGTGGACGTCTTATAAAAAACTGCTTCCGCCTTGTCCCTCTTTTAGCTAGTCCTCAATTTAGTTCAGTGTCCAAGCCCCACCTCAAGAGCCAAGTCCTGCCTCCTACCTCAGTACCAGTTAAATCCCATGGAAAAAACACAATAAATACTTGTTGAATAAATTAATTCAACATCTTCTCCAAATAGTGAACCTATTATCTCCTTGAACACCTACTGGCTCTAAACAGTACACATTCTATTTAAAATGTGTTGTTCTTTTTTTTTTAAGTTTCCACTCATTCTTAACTTTAGATTTTCTGGATAATTCCAGAATATTCTAGAGAGCCATTTACTCCTGGGACCAGCCACCTTAGGTGAAATCTCTTTGAATATCTGAGATCAGGTGTTCTATGGAAATCAAGGTTCCCTAGGTACTGCACCTGTTGCTTTGTTATTAGAATGATACGTAGTTATCCATTTCATTTTATTTCATTCATTTCATTTATATTCAGATTCATTCATTTACCCATATTCATTTCATTTTCTAGAGTTCCTCACCCATCTAATGCCATATTTCTTTCTAGCGACTTTAGCAAAGAACTCATGTCAATCTTTTATGAGATTTTTTAGACCATTTTTCTCCAAAGTCTAGTGCAGAATATGACTAGAATTACCTTCTCAATACAATAGCAGTCCCCAGATACAGACCCTGTGGTGAACTTTCCCCAAAGTTTCCATCCAGTTTTCTTCCTTTATTGTCTCTTGGTCCATTTTTCACTTTATTCCTGTGTTTGTCCAAAGATTAAATTCCTAGCAATGCAAATGAGAAATATATCAGATGTTTCACTTTGGGTTTGCAACAAAAGCCTGAAAAATTGGCTTTTTATCATTGCAGTATCTTTCATTAAAACCAATTTTTCAATGTTTTGCATTTGTCTCTGTGTTCTGAAGTTTTTTCCCACTGGTAGATTTTTTCCAAATAATTTTATTCTCACCCAAATGCTTTAAAAAACAATTTTATTAAAGTATAACATACCTAGAGAAAAGTACACAAATATAAGTGCACAGTTTTATAAGTTTTCACAGTGAAAAGATCCATGCAACCTCTTCACCAAAATCAAGATACAGACCATTACCAGTACTGTTGTTTCAATCTTTGTTTTTTCCAAAACTCATGTTGAAATTTAATTTCCATTGTAGCGCTATTAAGAGATGGGGGCCTTTTTTATTGAAAGGTCATATTTGTAAATATGTAGATGGGTGCAGGTGATATTTTTTTACATGCATAGAATGTGTAATGATCAAGTGAGGGTACTTAGGATATCTGTCACCAGGAGCATTTATCATTTCTATGTGTTGAGAACATTTCAAGTCCTTACTTCTAGCTGTTTTTAAATGTACAATACATTGTTGATAACTATTATTACACCACTCTGCTATCCAACAACAAAACTTATTTCTTTCGTCTAACTACATGTTAATACCCATTCACCAACCTCTCTCCATTCCCCTCAACACCAACACCCATATCTTTCCCAGCCTCTGCTATCATTCTATTCTCTACACCATGTGATCAGCTTTTTTTTTTGAGACAGAGTCTCACTCTGTTGCCCAGGCTGGAGTGCAATGGCCTGATCTCAACTCACCACAACCTCTGCCTCCTGGGTTCAAGCAATTATCCTGCCTCAGTCTCCTGAGTAGCTGGGATTACAGGCATGCACAACAATGCCTGGCTAGTGATCAGCTTTTCTGATCCCAAATATGAATGATATATTAGTCCTTTATCACATTGCTATAAAGAAATACTTGAGACTGGATAATTTACAAAGGAAAGTGGTTTAATTTGCTCATGGTCTGCAAGCTGTACAGGAAGCATTATGCTGGCATCTGCTCAACTTCTGGGGAGGCCTCAGGAAACTTACAATCATGGCTGAAGGTGAAGGTGAAGCAGGCACGTCTTATGTAGAAGGAGCAAGAGCAAAAGGCAGTGGGGGGCAAGACCAACTACATACTTCTAAACAACCAGATCTCATGAGCACTCATTACCATGAGGACAGTACAAAGGGGGATGGTGTTAGACCATTCATGAAGGATCCACCTCCACAATCCAATCACCTCCCACCAGGCCCCACTTCCAACACTGGGGATTAGAATTCAACATGAGATTTGGGTAAGACACAGATCCAAACCATGTCAGGTGATTACATGCAATATTTGTCTTCCTGTGTCTGGCTTATTTCACTTAATATAATGACCTCAGTTCCCTTTAAGAGGTGATTAGACCAGGAAGGCTCCTCCCTCACGGGTCGGATTGTTGCTATTATAAAAGGTGAGTTTGGTCTTTTCTCACCCTTGTCTTGCCCTTCCACCTTCCACCAGGGGATGACACAGCAAGCAGACCCTCAAAAGACACAATCTTTGACTTCCCAATCTCCAGAATTCTGAGCCAATAAGTTTCTGTTCATTATAAATTACCCAGTCTCAAGTAGTCTGTTATAGCAGCACAAAACAAACTAAGACAACCAGAAGCCACCCAAGAAAACCCTTAAACACCCTCCCAAACACGGTCTTCCTTCTTCCTGATGGTAACCACCATCCTGACTTCTATCACTATCAATTATTTTTGCCTGTTTCTTGAACGTCATATAAATGAATCATATAGGGTATACTCTTTTGGATTTGGATTCATTTGCACAATGTTATGTTTATGGGATTTATTTCTCTTTTTGTGCAGAACTGTCATTTGTTCATTCTCATTGCTATATAGTATTCTACAGTATGACTGTACCACAATTTATCTATTTACTTCTTGAAGGACTTTTGGGTTATGTTTTTTTCAGGGAGAAGATGGGAGTGGAGCTATTACAAAATGCTATGAATGTTTTTTGTACAATGCCTTTTGGTGAATAAATGTAGATTTTCCATGAGTGGAATTGCTAGCCAGAGGAAATGCATATGTTCAGCTTTATAAGCTTTACATGCTTCCAAACAGTTATCCATAGGGGTGGTTCAGTTTATACTACCACCAGTAGTGAAGGAAATTTCCAGTTGCCCCACATCCTCAACAATCTTGATATTGTCAGTGTTTTTAACTTTAGCTAGTCTGGTGGGTGCTTAGTAGTATTATACTGTAGAAATGCTTTAATTTGCATTTCCTTAATACCTAATGAGGTTGAGCATGTTTGATAGGTTTATTGGCCATTTGGATATATTCTTTCATGAAATGCAAGTTTAAATCTCTTGTTCATTTCTCCATTGTTACACACATCTCAGATCTGCTTCAAGATGTGGGAAATAAACACTGGTGTAGGTGAGAGTGAAAATCTGCACATTTTTGGAACATGGTTTTAAATACATGAAGAGCCTTTATGTAGTCATTTCACTTTTTTTTTTTTTTGAGACGGAGACTTTTTTTTTTTTTTTGAGACGGAGTTTCACTCTCGTTACCCAGGCTGGAATGCAATGGCGTGATCTCGGCTCACCGCAACCTCCGCCTCCTGGGTTCAGGCAATTCTCCTGCCTCAGCCTCCCGAGTAGCTGGGCTTACAGGCACGTGCCACCATGCCCAGCTAATTTTTTGTATTTTTAGTAGAGACGGGGTTTCACCATGTTGACCAGGATGGTCTCGGTCTCTTGACCTCTTGATCCACCTGCCTCAGCCTTCCAAAGTGCTGGGATTACAGGAGTGAGCCACCGGTCATTTCACTTCTAGGTGTTGATTGCATGGGAATATTCCTGATAAGTACTGTCCTCAAGAATAAATATTGAGAATATTGAGGACTTATACATATATTTTAAAATATATAAATAGATGCTTATCACAGGTCTATTTTATCAAAAAAAATCTTTTACTTGCAAGTAACAGAAAACCCTCTCAAATTTATGCAAGCAAAAATATTGGAATCAGAGGTTCACATTACAGAAACTCTAAGGTTCCAGGCATAGCTGGGTCCAGGAGTTTAGACAAAGTCATCAAGAATCTGCCTGTATTCCTTGTCTCTATTTTCATTTGTGATGATTTCATTCCCAGGCAAGAACTCTCCATTAAGTGTCAAAATGTCCACCAGCAGCTCCAGGCCTAAATTCTTCTGGTTTAGGAACAGCGGCGGGTGGGGGGACAAATAAGCTTCTCTTTCCCTAAAGAATGTCCCAAAAGAATCATCCCTGAGTTATTCACTTGGAGCCCAGGGACCAGGGTCAACCACATTTGAGCAACAAATATGGAGGATGGAGAAGGGACAAATCCCAAGACGAAAATCCAGGTGCTTTGATCAAAAGAAGGCAGCCCAAATGTTGACAAGACAAAAACAGTATCTATTACATCAACTTTAATAATACTTTCAAAAAACTGGCAACAATCTAAAATGTGCACCAATAAGAGAATCAAATAATAAATCATGTCCATGCATACTGTGGAATATTATGCAGCCACTAAAATGAACAAGATAAATCCATACATATAAACATGGAAAGATGGCCATTGTGTATAGTTTGATTGGAGTAGTGATCATTATATGTATAGTATAATAAGTATGACCATATAATTTATTTCCCAACTTGGAGAGTTTTCAGAGTAAAATGAGGTGCATATTCAGTTATCCAGGAAAAATATATATAAATTAAGATAGTCCTGGACAAATACATATGTCTGGTAGACAGAATTCTAATCTCATTTTTATTTAAACATCTATCTATATATCTATAGCTGTGTCTATCTATCTATCTACCTACTTGTATGTATTTATAATTTGTTTTTATTTAAGACTTGGAGGTTGATTCTAGGATGTATGAGAAGGGGCTTAGAGGAGAGTCAGCCCCTTTTAAATTTGAGATGTAAATTACATGCCATAAAATGTTTATAACTTAAGTTGCAGCTTTATTAAATTTTACATAGCTATATACCTGTTAATCATCACCTTAATAAATGCATAAAACATTCCAGAAGATTCTGTCATCTCTCCCTAATCAATACTGCACCTACTTCTCCTTTCAATAAATAAATAAATAAATACCACACCCACCGCAGAGGTAACCAGTATTCCAACTTTATAGTAGATGAGTTGTGTCCATTCTTGTACTTTATGTATTCAATTCATAGGACATATTATCTTTTATCCCTGGCTTCTTCTGCTCACCATGACATCTGGATGATTTAATTCATGGTGTTGCATGTATCAGTAGTTTACTATTTTTCCTTGGTAAATAGTATTTTCTTGTATGAATATACCATTATTTCTTTAATCTCTCATTGACAGACATATGGCGTGTTTCCTATTTAGTACTATTATGAGTAAATCTTGTTGAATATTCTTTTACATGTCTTTTGGGTGAACATATACACTAGATTTTCTTAGCTGGGTCATAGACTAGAAGTATGTTTAGTTTAGTCAGAAAGTGGTCCACAAGGTGGCTCATGCCTATAATCCCAGCACTTTGGGAGGCCAGGGCAGGTGGATCACTCGAGGCTGGGAGTTTGAGACCAGCTTGGCTAACATGGCGAAACTCCGGCTCTATTAAAAATACAAAAGTTAGCGGGTGTAGTGGTGCACGCCTGTAACCCCAGCTACTCAGGAGGCTGAGGCTGAGGCGGAAGAATCGCTTGAACCCAGAAAGTGGAGGTTGCAGTGAGCTGAGACTGTGCCACTGCACCCCAGCCTGGGCAACAGAAACAGACTCTGTCAAAGAAAGAAGAGAGAGAGAGAGAAAGAAAAAGAAAGAGAGAGAAAAAGAAGGAAGGAAGGAGAGAGAGAAAGAGAAAGCGAGAAAGAGAAAGCAAGAAAGAGAAAGAGAGGAAGGAAGGGAGGGAGGGAGGGAGGGAGGGAGGAAGGAAAGGAAGGAAGGAAGGAAGGAAGGAAGGAAGGAAGGAAGGAAAGAAAGAAAGAAAGTTGGCTGCATTTCAACATTCCAAGGTGTCACCCGTGTATGACAGCTCCAGTGGCTTCACATACTCATCAAAATTTAGGCTTCCTTATTTTAGGCTCTCTGGTGAATGTGTACTGATACCTCATTGTGCTTTTAATCTGAATTTTCCTGATGAGTAATGATGTTGAACATCTTTTCATATTGTCACGGATCATTTGGATTCCTCTTTTGTGAATGCCTGTTTGAGTCATCTGTCTTTACAAAATTTTGTCTTTTATTATTGATTTGTAAGAGTTTTTTATATATTCTAGGTATGAGTCGTGTGTGTGTGTGTGTGTATTCACCAAGTGCCTTTTTATTTCTTTAATGGTGCCGTCTATAAGCAGAAATTCTTAAATTTAACAAAGTCAAATTTATCCATTCTTTTTTATTATAGCTGGAGCTTTTCTCCTATACTTGTTAGAAAGCCACAAGACACAGCTATTAATATTGCTTTAGACACTCAGTATTCTACTCATGCACACATACATTTGCTCCTTCTGGTCTCTTCGTTGTATTGTTTCCATATACAATACGGGATCGACTTCTGGCAGCCTGGAGAGCCGCTTTAGTACTTCCTGTAGTGCCGACCTGCTGGTGGTGAGGAGTTTCCTGAGCTTTGGTAGGTGTGAAAGGTGTGAAAATACCTTTATTTTGCTACCACTTTTGAAAAATACTTTAATTGGATACAGAACTGTAGGTGAGCAGGTTTTGGGGTTTTGGTGTTCGGTTGGTTGTTTGGGGTTTTGGGTTTTCATTTTTTAGCACGTTGAATATGTCATTCTGTTGTTTTATGTCTTTCATAATTTCTAAGCAGCACTCTTCACCCCCTGGAATTTTAGTTCATCCAGTCTTCCTTTGCTTCCATGGCCCTCCAGTGTCTTTGAAAATATGATCCTTGTAATTTATCTTTCCTCTTCCTGTTGTTGCAGTGAAAACAATAGGCTTCCGCTTTCTGCCACAACCTACTCAGAAATGGAAAACAAGCTTCAATTCTGGGGGATTTCGAGCTAGCATATTTCCTTCCCTTCCTTCTTCTCACCTTCCTTCTTTGTTTTTACTTTGATATACTCATTTATTTTTAATCAACTGAGGTATAATTTACGTATGATCAAATGCACACATTTGAAATATACAGTTCAATGAGATTTCACAATTGTATGCACCCATGTAACCACCATCCCAATCAGGATATAGAGCGTTTTTATAGTCCCCGAAAGACCTCTCATACTCATTGGATGTCAATCTCCTCCTCCTACCCCAAAGCCCAGGCAACCCTAATCTATATCACTCTAAGTTAGGTGGTTGTTGTTGTTGTTGTTGTTGTTGTGGTTGTCTAATTTTCTATAAATTAAATCACATAGTATAAGCTTCTCTGTGTCTGGCGTCTTTCAGCCAACATGTTTTTCAGACTCATCATGTTGTTGGACATATCAGCGGCCTGCTGTCTTTTATTACTGAATAATAATATGAATTCTTTGAATATAACAGAGTTTATCCATTCACCTGTTGATGCACATTTGGGTCAGTTCCAGTTTTTCTTACTTTAAAAAAATCTAAGAAGCTAAAAACTAATTTGCTGGTGCACGGTGCATCTTATAATTGATGCCCACACTGGTGACAGACTCCATGTTTGTGTAAGATGCAGCCTGGACAAGGGGATCTCCTGTTGGACAATTTCAAGCATGATAGGTGTTGCAGAAAGGTGAGCACAGGCTGTCACAGGAGCAAACAGCAGGAAGACCTTGTGTTGTCCAGGGATTCAGGAAACGCTCCCTGAAGAAGCCTCTGGGATGAGAGTCAAGGATGACAAGGATGACTGGAAGTGAATGATGCGAAGATTGAGACAGGCTCAGAGGCGTGTAGAAAACTCAGTGGACGTGGAAGGCAGATGGAAATTAGCACATCACCAAACATCTACACAGTGAGGCAGACATTGTGATAGACATTTCTTAAAAATATTATTCCATTTAATCCTCAGAACACCTGTGAGACCTATATTAACCTCCATTTTATGAACGAGGAATCAGATTCAAGGAGATGAGATAACGTGTCCCAGGTGACAGCATTAGTGGTGACAGCAGGATTCGAACCCAGCTCTCTCTGGCCTCAAAACTCATGCCTCCTCCCTGTCCTGAGACCAACCCTGGTTAGACTGATTGCAAAAGAGGTAGAACAAAAGGGACAGGTTCAAGAAGGATCAACATGTTCCTGGCAGTAATGAACACTAAAAAACGTTCTGTTTATTGAATGAATAAATGTCCAAGGAAAGGAAATACTTTAGCCTATTGTCTGTGTTTCATCATTTGTACTTAGTTCATTGTTTAAATTAAAAATAAAGACACTGATGATTGACAAATGTATTAAATCCTATGCAGTCTACCCTGAAATTGTCACATTATACCAGTGTAGACTTTCGTGTGTGTGTGTGTGTGTGTGTGTGTGTGTGTTTTGTTTTGTGGTCAGAGGCTAAAAGAAAGAGCTAAAAGAAAGCAAGATCAGAGAAATACCAAGAGGTGTTTACAAACTAAAGGGCAAAGGGATCTATGCGTTAACCAAAGCAAGATAAATAGAACTGCCAATTAACTTTACATTCTCAGAAGCAGTGCGAAAAGAATGCTGCCTGAACAATGAAAGTGTTGCTGGAAGCTTTCATATTTGGTGTTGCCTGCATGTAATTTGTTTGCTTTTACGTAGAAATATGTGGTATTAGCAGAGGAATGTGATTAGAATACTAGCGGAAGCTTTCTTTCAGAGGACATACACAGGCAGGTGCCTAACATCCTATGGAGATCAGGACAGTTTCTCTCCAGTAAACTCACAAATTGCAGGGACCATGGTCTGCTTAATAAGTAAAGGGCATCTGGGTGCGGTGGCTCATGCCTGTAATCCCAGCACTTTGGGAGGCCGAGGTGGGCGGATCACAAGGTCAGGAGTTCGAGACCAGCCTGACCAACATGGTGAAACCCCGTCTCTACTAAAAATACAAAAAAAATTAGCCAGGTGTGGTGGCGGGCACCTGTAATCCCAGCCACTCAGGAGGCTGAGGCAGGAGAATCACTTGAACCTGAAAGGCAGAGGTTCAGTGAGCTGAGATCGCACCACTGCACTCCAGCCTGGGTGACAGAGTGAGACTCTGTCTCAAAAAAAAAAAAATTTTTTTTAAATAAGTAGGCCGGGCGCGGTGGCTCAAGCCTGTAATCCCAGCACTTTGGGAGGCCGAGGCGGGTGGATCACGAGGTCAAGAGATCGAGACCATCTGGTCAACATGGTGAAACCCCGTCTCTACTAATACAAAAAATTAGCTGGGCATGGTGGCACGTGTCTGTAATCCCAGCTACTCAGGAGGCTGAGGCAGGAGAATTGCCTGAACCCAGGAGGTGGAGGTTGCGGTGAGCCGAGATTGCGCCATTGCACTCCAGCCTGGGTATCAAGAGCGAAACTCCGTCTCAAAAAAAAAAAAAAAAAAAAAAGTAAAGGACATTGGGGCCAAGATTACAATGTTTAAAAGACGCAGGCTTCCCACCTGAAGTCCTGGCCTCGCAGTAATAATAAGAACAAAGATGCATTGAGACATAACTATAGCTAACTGTATAAATAGACAGATATTCACATATACACACACTGTGCTGAGATGCTCAATGTGAACTCACTCATTTCACCTTCGAACGACCATACAGGGTAGATGATCTTAGCCCCATTTTAGAGATAAGAAAACTCTAATTAGTACATTACTGAACATCTACGCAGCGATGCAGATGTTGTGATAAACATTTCTTAAAAATGTTATTCCATCTAATCCTCAGAACACCTGTGAGAAGTATACTTAGCTCCATTTTATGAATGAGGAATCAGTCAAGGAGATGAGGTAATGCGTCCCAGGTGACAGTATTAGTGGTCATTGCAGGATTCGAGCCCAGCTCTGTCTGGCTTCAAAACTCATGTTTAGGAGACTCCTGCTTTCCACCAAAGCCCTTGACTTTAACCTTTGCTCTCTCCTGAATCCACACTTCTCATGAAGGAGGAGCAAGGTAGAGATGGGATAGGGCATAGGATGACTGACTCTCTGACTGGAGGGTCTGAGAAACCGCACTTTCACACACACAGAGAAAACTGTGCCTTGGGTATGTGTGTGTGGCAGGTGGGGGGGACTCCATGAGCAAATCAAGTAGCAAGAGAGAGTCTTAACATGCTTCGATGGCACGTGCCCATTCTCCTGATTTAATGGATGAGAAAACCGAGGTCCAGAACAAGGGCAGTGAGACAGTGAGTGTCTCTTAGTACGAGTATAGCCTTCAGCGACCCACCCCCTGTACCTCTGGGATCAAGATGAGTCAGGGGACACCTCCTAGGTAAGAACAGAAGGAACAGAAAACACTTTGGCATTGTAGTTGTTGTGACAGAGTCTCGCTCTGTCGCCCAGGCTGGAATGCAGCGGCACAGTCTCGGCTCACTGCAACCTCTGCCTCTTGGGTTCAAGCGATTCTTCTGCCTCAGTCTCCCAAGTAGCTAGGATTGTAGGCACATGCCACCATGCCTGGCTAATTTTTGTATTTTTAGTCAAGATGGAGTTTCACCATCTTGGCCAGTCTGGTCTCAAACTCCTGACCTCAAGTGATCCACCCACCTCTGCTCCCAAAGACCTCCCTAAATCTCATGCCTGCTGAGATTACAGGCCTGAGCCACCACACCTGGCCTGAAAACACTTATATTGTACTCGATATATGCCAGACATGATTCTAACCACTTTTCCACAGATTAACTCAGCCTTCAGAAGAGGAATAAGAAGAGGAGGAGGAGGAGGAAGGAGGAGGAAGAGGAAGGAGGAGGAAGAAGAGGGAGGAGGAGGAAGGAGGAGCAGGAAGAGGAAGGAGGAAGAAGAGGAAGGAGGAGGAAGAAGAGGAAAGAGGAGGAGGAGGAAGAGGGAGGAAGAGGAGGAAGAGGAAGGAGGAGGAGGAAGAGGAAGGAGGAGGAGGAAGAGGAAGGAGGAGGAGGAAGAGGAAGGAGGAGGAAGGAGAAAGGAGAAAGGAGAAGGAAGGAAGAGGAAGAGGAAGGAGGAGAAGGAAGGAGGAAGAGGAAGGAGGAGGAAGGAGGAGGAGGAAGAGGAAGGAGGACGAGGAGGAGGGAGGAGGAGGAAGAGGAAGGAGGATGAGGAGGAAGGAGGAGGGAGGAGGAGGAAGAGGGAGGAGGAGGAGGAGGAAGGAGGAAGAAGAGGAAGGAGGAGGCAGGAGGATGAGGAGGAATGAGGAGGAGGAGGAATAAAGAGGAGGAGGAGACTGGAGGAGGAGGAGGAAGGAAGAGGAGTAAAGATGAGGAGGAAGGAGGAGGAGGTGGACGGAGGAGGAGGAAAGAGGAGGAGGAGCAGAAGGGAAGAGGAGGAAGGAGGAGCGGGGAGGAGGAGGAGAAGAGGATGGCTCTAATGCAGAATTCCTGGGTTCAGGCCCCAGAGCTGCCATTTTATAGTTGTACAACCTTGAGCTTCTGGCCCAAACCTCATTTTTCTTGTCTAACAAGTATTAACTGAGCATGATAGTAAATGATATTAAATGTTTAGGAATCAGTGTGGCTAGGACCCTGGACCTGCCATTAACCCTTTTGTTGCTGGATCGTGTGAAAGTCCCAGGAGCTAGCTGGAGAGGGAGTGGAGCACAGGGCGGTACTCTTGGCCTCGCAGTAACAAATTGCAGCTTTAGACTTCTGGGCCGAGAATTTGCAACCATGGGGGAAACCATCTAAAATTAGATTTGTCATCAGCAGCTTCTAAAGTTTGTACCAGTGGCCTCAACTTTCAAATACACGTCCTCCTGCCCTTAGCACCATTTTGCAGTGCAGCGATTTCCATGTAATTAACACTAGTTCATGAATGTGCCCACCTTGGGTTTCCATGGCAATCCCTGCTCATAATGTGGCCCCAGTTGCATCTCTGTGCTTCGGTTCAGGCCAACCTCCACTTATTCACCATTTTATTTGTAATACCCCAAATTTAACTGGTGCTAATTATTTCTCTTTCTATGCTGTGTTAACCTGATCATTTTGTAGTTCTTTTTCCCCTTTCTTCATCCTCTTTTCTGAACTAACATCCAGAGAGGATGAAGAAAGAGGAATGGGTGGGAAGAGACAATGCCTATTCTCTTTGGTGACAGAAGAAGTGTGGAAAGGTAAGAGTCTCAATATCCAACCACACAGTGCGGTCTCAGCTGGTAGAACTCCAGGCTGCAGAACTAGGGATACAGGAGATAAAAGCAGGCATGCAGGTTGGTGTAAGAGAAGAAAATGACACAAGCATGACCTTATATGAGGCCTTCCTTGCCTGTGCTGGAGGAATGAACGCAAAATCTAGGCCTGAGAAGTAGCCATATTTGGAGAGAAAGACGCTTGCAATGTAGGTTTGAAAAAGATTTACAACGCACAAAGCACCAAGCTCATCTCCAAGCGAGTCTCCCCTTTCAGCCCAGAAAAGGGTGAACACTGCAAGTGCAGAGCTGACAAACGGCATTCCTGGGGGGTGGAGGGAAGCTTTCTAGTTTTATTGGGTTAGAAAAAACATTTGTATTGCATTACATTTCTTAAATCAGCAGAGCGGCAGAGATTCAGAAGGCTGCAGGACTTTAAAGCCCAGTGAATTCTTGAAAGCTAATGTAAGTTCCCTGGAAATCATCTTGCCAGTGATGCACAGTGGTTACGAACATGGACTTGCTCACTAGCTGTGCAATCACAGGCAAGTTACTTTGCCTCTCTGAGCCCCACAGTCTCCATCTACAAATGGAGAAAATAATAGTACTTAGCTCTGTGGTTGTTAGAAGGATGAATGGGTTAATGTGTTGAAGGAGCCTCTCCTATGTAGTGTTCCTTAATTACTATTGCCTGCTGCCTCCCAGTACCCAGCACAGGGCTGGCATGGAGCAGGTGCCAGTAAATGATTGTTGAATGAATGAATGAATGAATGAATGTGGTGAAATGGGGTTTCAAGGGCCTGCCAAGGGCATCAGTAAGTGCCTCAATTATTCAGAATTTTGCCTTTCAATCCACCACCTGAAAGCAGGGATTTCAAATGTAAATGTCTTCAAGACCCAGGCAGGAAATACAAATGAGTAAATGCAGCTTGGGGTTAAGGGCCTATACCTCCCTATCAAACACGAGAAAAGACCAGGCCAGACTCAGCTTTGAGGCCCTTCAGGAAAGGTGGTCACTTAACATGATCCAACGCGCCTGAGAACCTGCCCAATGTCTGATTCAGTCCCATACGCCCAACCCTGCACTTAGACAATTCCAAGCAACACGATCCATTTTTAAAGTTCATTTTTTCACCAACCCATGGAATCCATAATGAATTAAGGAAGGTGTATCAAATAAAATCGTGCACTATTGTTAAGTTCTTGGCAAAGTTGCCAAATGTCATGCAGACAGCGTGCGCCCAGTGGTGCATTCCACGTCCGGGACTATGGCTTAAGTTGTCATGATAATGAATTGCCGTGCTCACTTAGGCTTGGGAGTAGATCCAGAATATCATGTCGCGTTGAGAAAAGAAGTGCCTCGCAAAGGTGACACCTTGTACCTCATTTGCAAGGCAACAATCCCAAACACACATCACAGGGATGGATGGATGAGAGAAAGTTATTTTCAACACAGTTCTTTAGTTTTTTATTTTTTATTTTTATTTTTTATTTTATTTGAGACAGGGTCTCACTCCGTCACCCAGGCTGCAGTGCAGGGGCACAATTTCAGGTCACTGCAACCTCCGCCTCCCAGGTTCAGGCGACTCTTGTGCCTCAGCCTCCCGAGTAGCTGGAATTAGAGGCGCCCGCCACCACGCCCAGCTAATTTTTGTATTTTTAGTAGAGATGAGGTTTCGCCACGTTGGTCAGGTTGGTCTCAAACTCCTAACCTCAAGTGATCTGTCCACCTTGGCCTCCCAAAGTGCTGGGATTTCATGTGCGAACCACCGGGCCCGGGCAACACAGCTCTTTAAAACCGTACTTGAGGCCGTGAAATCTATGTGAAGGGGTCACGTGGATGGAGCAGTCCACTCCTCCCTGCTCATCTCAGAAACAGCTCTGACATCTCACCAACAACCTAGGCCTTGAAGGCTGAAATGCAGAAGTTCAGTAATAATTTAAGCCTGGAAGTGGTGGGAGCATTCATCAAAAACACTTCCTCTTCCACAGTTTGGTTTAGAATATGAGGCAGGCATAGCGGCTCATGCCTGTGATCTCAACACTTTGGGAGGCTCAAAGTCCTCAATCAGGAGGATCACTTGAGCAAGGAGTTTGAGACCAGCCCGGGCAACATGGTGAGACCCCATCTCTACAGAATATGTTCAGAAAACTTAGCCAGGTATAGTGGCACACCCCTGTAGTCTCAGGTACTGAAGAGGCTGAGGTGGGAGATATCTTGGTGCTTGAATCCCTCTGCCTCTTCCTGAGATCCTTCGAGCCCAGGAGGTTGAGGCTGCAGTGAGCCATGATCACAGCACTGCACTCCAGCCTGGGCGACAAAGTGAAACACTGTCTCTATTTTAAAAAATAAAATAAAATAGTAGCTTTTTAATCACCATGGGCCCTGGACCCTAATGCCTCAGCGACTGGGTGGTTTGGTTCTCTCTAGCTGATTGCATTTCTTGAGACAGCATCGTGTTTCTTCTTTAAACCACCATCACTGGGGAATTGATTCCTTCTACTGGAGAACAAAATCTGATCATGACATTGTGTCTCCATCAACAAAATGGATACTTGAGATAATTAACAAAAAATGCAAGACACCCCAAGTGGTACTCATGTCCAATAGGAGAGAGGGGAGGAAGGGCTTAAATCTAGAAAATTCCACGGATTTTTCTCCAAAGCCCAAATCTCATAGTTCCCAACCTATTCCCAAGACCTGGATGGAGCAGTGGCTCAATAAATACTTGTGGAATGGAGGGGTGAATGAATGACTCAGTCTGCTTTGTGTCAGGAAAAACAACTACCCTTACAGTCAGAGCCAGGTTAGAATTCCATGTCTACTGCCTAAAGGCCATCACATCTTGGTTAAGACACTTCTCTTGTCTGAGCCTGAAGTTTTCCCATCGGTGGGATCTCAGAAGCGCTCCCAAGTTGCTGTTTCGATTTTCTAAAACAAACCCCAGCATACATTGAGTTCCCCACACAGCTGTGCTTCCTAACGGCAGAGTTGTTCATTTCTTTAGAAATAGGCTTTTCTCCAGCCTTCAAGAAACAGACCACCTTGGAATTCTTCCTGCAGAGCCTTGCCAGGAATTCCCCTCCCTGGCTCTGGGAAGGGCCCATCCACTGCAGCCTACATCCATTATTAAAAGGGGCTTGTGCTGAGTCCCTGTGATAATTCCACCCAAGGACTCTCTCAATCTGGTGATCCCAGGTGTGAGGTGGCATCAAGACAGGGATTAGAATGGCAGTTAAGCATGATATTAGGCCAGGTGCGGTGGCTCACTCTTGTAATCCCAGCACTTTGGGAGGCCAAGGTTGGTCAGGAGTTCGAGACCAGCTGGGCCAACATGATGAAACCCTGTCTCTACTAAAAATACAAAAAAATTAGCCAGGTGTGGTGGGTCCTGCCTGTATTCCCAGCTACTCGGGAGATGGAGGCAGGAGAATCGCGTAAACCCGGGAGGCAGAGGTTGCAGTGAGCTGAGAAAGCACCGCTGCATTCCAGCCTGGCAACAGAGCAAGACTGTATCTCAAAAACAAAGATAAAGAGAACAGCAGGTAGGCATGATCTTTAAGAGTTAAGCTAGCCTGGGCTTGAAGCTAGGCTCCTCAAATTTCTGGCCATGCCACTTCGCCTCTCTAAGCTCTCATCTGCAAACCTGGGGCATAATGTCAGTCTTTCAAGAGGCTGTAAGGTTTGGAGCTGACACATAGAGCCCTGGTAACTGGGAACCACCCTCCCATGCCATGGCTTCCAAGGTCCCAGGGTATCGTAAATCAAGAAAGAGACAATCACTGGGCGAAATCTCAGCGATCTGATTGACACATAAAGAATCCCCCACACTATGGAAGGCAGACAGTGCCTTAGCCCAAAGCTGCTCCTGGAAGATGCCTCAGTCTTCAGCCTCCACCTACAAGTCCCCACACAGAGAGATATCTTGGTGCTTGAGTCCCTCTGCTTTTATCAGCAGGCATGACATAGATTTCACACAACACCTGGACTCCAGACATGGTTGCACAACCTGCTAAACAAGCCACAATACCTGGGCCTTAGAGGTTCCTACACACACCACAGTGATGTATAGGATAATTTTATTTATTTTAGTTTATTTTTTGTATGTGTAGGATCATTTTAAATGGACAGCCACTTTTATTCTTCATTGTTTATGATGTGTTAATTTCAATGGTGCATTAGGGCAATTCTAACATGCATTTTCAAAGGCATAATGTGGATCCTATTGCTTAGGAGAGAACTAAAGTAGATACTTGAGGTTTTTTGTTTATTTATTTATTTAGAAATGGAGTCTCGCTCTGTCACCCCAGGCTGGAGTGCAGTGACGCGATCTCAGCTCACTGCAACCTCCGCCTCCCTGATTCAAGCAATTCTTCTGCCTCAGCCTCCCAAGTAGCTGGGATTACAGGTGCACACCACCACTTCTAGCTAATTTTTGTATTTTTAGTAGAGACAAGATTTCACCATATTGGCCAGACTGGTCTCCAACCCCTGACCTCGTGATCCAACCGCCTCAGCCTCCCAAAGTGCTGGGATTACAAGTGTAAGCCACCATGTTCAGCCCTCATTTTTTTAAATTTAACTCCCTGATGCTAAATGGGGAGCTCAGAATGTAATCTCGATTCCCTTACAGTCATAAAATGCCTAGCACATAGCATTGACTCCATAAATAATCTGTGATTCTTTTGGTGGTGCTTAAGAGAACACTGATTGACCTGAAGGAAAGCTGCTACCAATCACTCTAAACCCCACCAGCAGCAATGTGACCCCAAGCCAGTTACTTACCCTCTCTGAGCCTCAGTTTCCTCATTTGCAAATAGAGGTTTTCATCAGTCCAACCCTGACCATCACAACTGTGGCACTGTCGATAGAAGCTTGCTGCCAAACGACTTACTACGTGCCTCTGCGTGTGGGACTCTGTGTGTGGCACCCGGCTGAGCAACTTCAGCAAAGAGGAGCACTGTGGTGAGCTTGAAACGGCACTGGTGAAAGCTGATGCTTTAGTTCTGCCACCAAAAACCTGTGCAAACTTAGGCAAGATACTTTCTGTCTGGGGGGTCTCAGTTCCCTCATCTGTAAAATGAGATGGGGGGGTCCCCCTTCATTTCCACAAGTTCTCATTAATAAAAGCTTGGTTTAGCCTCTTTTCTAGCCATCCAGATGTTTCTAAAGTGTACCAGTTCTGACATGGCAGAGACCAAACATGTGGATGATTGACTACATTTTTCACGTTTCATTTGTCATCTAGACAGGCTTTAAGTACATGGATAATGAACCTGGAATTTCAAATGAACTTAAGCCAATTCCGTTCTCACTCTCTCTTTGAGGCAAGAAAGGTTTCTTTGAAGGAAATGAGGAGAACTTTATCTTTTTTTTTCTGCTCCTGACAGAACACCAGCTCTTGCCCGGGGCTGAATGGTAGGAAGCCAGCTTGCCAGAGGGAGAAAACCTATGCTGAAGAGGCAATTTTCTGTGTTGGTTAGATACACAGACTTTGAAATTCCTAGAGCTCTGGGTTCTAATCCCAGCTCCGCCAAATAATGGCTGTTAGGCTTTCGTCGAGAGACTTCAAATCTGAGGGCCTCCTCTTCGTTATATGGATAATAATTACCTTTGTCACTGGATTACTGTGAGGATTAAATAGATTAAAATATTAAATACTATGTATTACACCACTCCTCCACGGCAGCCATGTAGAAACTACCCTATAAGGGTTAATGCTATTACTCTCCCCCATTTTACAGATGAGAAAACTGAGGTACAGAGAAGTTAGCTGCCTTCCCCAACTTCAGAGGTAGTAAGTATGGAGTTAGGACAGGAAACCTTATAGAAATAATTAAGACAACTACATAGATAAGTTACAGTCTGGACGGGAAAGTAGGATGAGAAATGCTATAGAGGGGTGGTGGTGTTCTTGGAAAGGGGTCTTGATCCAGACCCCAAGAGAGGATTCTTGGACTGCACATAAGAAAGAATTCAGGGCAAGTCCACAGAGTGAAATGAAACCAAGTTTATTAGAGAAGTAAAAAAACAACAGAATGGCTACTCCACTGCTTAACTGAGTATATTTATAGTTAGTTCCTGATTATACGCTAAACAAGGGGTGGATTTTTCATGAGTTTTCGGGGAAAGGGGCAGGCAGTTCCCAGAACTGAGGATTCCTCCTCCTCTTAGACCATATAAGGGTCATTTCTGGTTGTTGCCTTGGCATTTGTAAACTGTCCTGGTGCTGGCGGGAGTGTCTTTTGGCATGCGGATGCATTAGAACTAACTTAAAATGAGCAGTGAGGACGCCCGAGGTTACTTTCATTGCTATCTTGGTTTTGGTGACCCTATTTTATCAGCAGGGTCTCTGTGATACCAGGCCTGCCAACCTCCTATCTCATCCTGTGACTAGGAATGCCTAACCTCCTGGGAATGCAGCCCAGTTGGTTGGTCTCAGCCTCATTTTACCCAGTCCATATTCAAAATACAGTCACTCTGGTTCGAGCGCCTCTGACAGTGGGGATTAAGGACAATGTGTCTTAAGAATATATCTATGGCCAGGTGCAGTGACTCAAGCCTGTAATCCCAGCACTCTGGGAAGCCGAGGTGAGTGGATCATGAGATCAAGAGATTGAGACCATCTTGGCCAAAATGGTGAAAGCCCATCTCTACTAAAAAAATACAAAAATTAGCTGGGCGTGGTGGTGTGCACCTGTAGTCCCAGCTACTTGGGAGGCTGAGGCAGGAGCATTGCTTGAACCTGGGAGGTGGAGGTTGCAGTGAGCCGAGCTCGTGCCACTGCACTCCAGCCTGGCACCTGGTGACAGAGCAAGACTCTGTCTCAAAAAAAAAAAAGAATGTATCTATATGAACAGAAACTTTTGCCTCAGTAATGTGCCAGTAAATGTTTACCAACCAGCTTTCTGGAAACAAAACAAACAAGCAAGCAAAAAACCCTAATTTGTAATGTTTGCCAATTTCTGTGGTGTAAATATTCCCACTGTGGCCAATTTCAAGCTATCGATCACTGAACAAAGAATTGGGAAGAAGATACATACAACCAGCTCTCACACAATCACTCTCAACAGCTAGTACACCATTGCTTTCTCCTCCCTGGACTTGAAAGATCCTCCTGGGCTGTCTTTCCCAGACCACATCCCTCCACCCTAGCTACTGACCCATCAGAGAATGTTGCAGTACAAATAAAATGTTTCCATGAGCCCCTCCCCTGTCTCTCTATGAATAGCTCAGTGAGGGTTGTGTTTTATTTAATCAATCAAAACAATGGGGTGTGGGGTTAGGGAGTGAGGGACCAGTGTCCTTCCTTCACCTAAACTGCTCCCCGCATATGACAAAGACAGTTTTCAGCAGAATGGACAAAAATGGAGCCGTGGAGGGAAGTGGCTTGGATGTCATGAAAATTTCATGTGTTTCCGATGCAGGCAGGATACAGTGTGGGGAAGCAGGTTAGCCAGAAGGCCCTGGGGCCAGTTTTCAAAATGAATCAAGTCCTCATCATCTTCCTGCAACAACCAGCCCCTCCCTCGAAGCTCTTCATATAAAGTCTGACGAATGTAGAGCCACCTAATCAACTTGCCCATTGTCTCTTTAAAAGACCTCCTCTCCGGACTTTCCTCTGGTGAAAAGAGCAGAGTGGTAATCAGACAGAAAGGTCACATTATACCAAGAAATGTGGCTGTTGGAAGAGGGCCTGCACACCCACACCCCATCCGCATTTGTGTGTTGGACACGTTTTCTCCTTGTATTTCATGAATAACAAAGAAAGCATGGCCACCTTCAGAGAAACCCACTTGCTAATACCCTAGTGAAGCTTAACCCACTATTTGGAACAGCAGAGGTACCTCTCTCTGAGCTGAAGATTGGGGTTTTCCAAAAACTGCCTTACACTACAAGACTCTTCTATGATCACTTTGATCTCTCCTGTCCTACCTCTCTAGGAATACCTGCAAGTATCCAATTAACCGGAATGAAGAAACAGGGCCGGGCATGGTGGCTCATGCTTCTAATCGCAGCACTTTAGGAGACCGAGGTGGGTGGATCGCTTGAGTCCAGGAGTTCAAGCCCAGCCTGGGAAACATGGTGAAACTCCATCTCTACAAAAAATACAAAAATTAGCTGGGCCTGGTGGCGCGTGCCTGTAATCCCAGCTACTTGGGAGGCTGAGGCAGGAGAATCACTTGAACCCGGGAGGTGGAGGCTGCAGTGAGCCAAAATAGTGCACCTGCACTCCAGCCTGGGTGACAGAGCAACACTCCATCTCAAAAAAAAAAAAAAAAAAAAAGATGACCCAAGTCTCAAGAGTTGGAGAAGTAAAATAAGAAATATCTTCCAATTGTCATAAACCCTTGTCTTTGTGACCACAAAAATCTGGTAAATTCAGACAATCAGTTCTGTTTTCATTTTATTCTCAGTGTTTACATGCACAAGTAATAACATCAATACTTTAACTCTGTAAACAGTTACAATATTATAAATAAGATTAAAAGTATCATTGACCATCATCCCAAACCAGTTTTACTCCAGAAGTAACAACCGTTCACTACATAGTTATGAACTAAACTAACTAGTTAACAACTAACAAAATAGTTATATTAAATAGTTAATAATTAGTTATTATAATTAACAAAATAGTTATTAACTATTTAGTGTGAGTCCTTCCATATCCCCACTTTTACGCACAACTAGTAAATGAAAACATTTGGAATCAAACCCAGGAAAATTTAGTTTCAAAGTCTTTTCATTCTACCTCTACGCATTTTTTTCTGCACCAAATTTAACCACTGTGTGAACACAGGCTCTTAAACACTTTGCCAAGGAGCATAAAGAAGTGCTTGAAGCATGCCAGGCACTGAAGTGGCATCGTTGTCTGGGGTAAATGCCTGAGGTTCGTCGTCTCACGCCAGGGAAATCGAGAACGTGGACGCATAAGAAGTGAGTTTAAGAGTGGAGGTTTAATAGGTGAAAGAAAGAAAAAGGTATAGCTCTCTCTCTCGCAGAGAGAGAGAGGGGCTCCTGAGTGGGACTTCTAGCTCCATGGTGAAATGCACGGGGTTTTATAGAGGAGCTTGAGGAGGCGGAGTCTGATTCACATAGGGCCCGAGAGATTGGTCAGACCAGGTATGACATTTGCATAGTGTGCAAAGAAGCTGGCCATCCCACCCAAATCTTTTGTTAGCAGATGGGTTCTCTACCTGGCCGGCACCATGTCATCTGTTCCTTACTGTAAACGTGGTTGACAAAGAAAAGGGAAGACGGAGCCGCCATGTTGAATGTGCCTGGCCCTCAGGTACCCTCTTCCTATTGGCACAGCTGCCGGCACTCACCTGTGCAAGCTTCTCACTTGCCTTTCTATGTCTGCAGCTCGATTTTACAGACTGCTTTTTGTTAGAAAAGAAATGATTTGAAGGCTGCCTTTTATTAAAAGGGAAACCTTACCAAGATTCCCTTACCCTCACTATCTGCCTAAATAATTTCTTTCTAGCTCCTGTATCAGCACTATACAAAGTACCACAATTAATCTTTACAGCCAGTGTCATTGGTCCCAGTTTTGCAGGCCCACAGACTGAGGCTCAAGAAAATTAAGTAACTGGTCATAGAATTAATTAACATCAGAGATAGGACTGGAAGCCAGGTCTGTCCATACTCTTAATAAACATGGCACCTGCCTCCCAGGACACAGCTGAAATTTGCTGTCCTTCCCACAGTGGTAAGTGAATTGCTGAAATTGGTTTTGTTTTTGTTTTTGCCAAAATCTTCAAGGCACAAGCCTAGATAATGTCACAGACAAAGCCCTATGCACGGGCCAAAATGGACACATGCTTGTCAAGACAGCAGGCGGTGAGCCTGTTGGACATGTGCAGAGAGCCAGACCCATGGATGAATCCTCCCTCTGTGCATGGTGAGCAAGACACTCATCTGAGATGTTGATAGCAATCGCTGCTCAGCCCAGAGCCAATACGTTCTTGTGGGTCTGGGACCAGAGGGCCAGGTCATCAGAGGACAGCTTTATTCAGCAGTTCTCCACTCATTCTGGAAGCCCCCAGCTCGGCCTGGCTTGGTTGTACCAGACAGAGGCGAATTCCAGCCCTGAAGGGGAGAAGAAGAAAAAAAAAGCAAACACCAGGAACTCATGCCAAACCTTTGCTAGGAAGCTAAAAATAGTTGTTGCTGAGGATAGCCACAGATCACAAAACACATATGCCAACATAATAACCGTGTATAAAATCACCCCATGTGGGGTGTCCTCCAAACCACTCACAATTAAACTTAAGTGATAATATATAGGACATCATTTTCCAGGTGGAGGACACTCAAATGTTTTGTGGCCTGGACACTCAGGATATGTTGAAAGGGCTGGACTGGACTGAAGACCAGCCAGGGCTTGCATCTGGAGGCATTGGCAGCCTTACCGCCAACCATGAGTGTTGACCAGGGACCCACAAGACTTTGTTGGGTTACAGGAACCAAGAGGAAGTGTGCCATGGCATGGCAGAGGTGGGTAAGCCTCTTATCTCAACCTCTGTGAAATAGACACTCTAATAATCATATAATGCCTGTCACATAATGGGCTTCAGTGAAATGTTACTTAGACCCAGAGCCTTCTTGAAAGTATGTATGGTGAAATGTGCAAACAGATCAGATGAAGATTTAATTGCCATAGTCAAACACAGTAATTCACCTGCAGATGGTAACTGATGTGCAGGAGATGCTAAATATGGAAAGGCAATGACTGGTTTGAGCTGATCCAGGAAAGCTACTGGAGGTAGGGTAGCCCTTTGGCCATGAGTTGAAAGTTAAGTAAGCAGAACACCCTGCTTGGGTATAAAGCAAAGCTACCATTGAGAATACCCAGCAGGTGAAATGTGGATGTTAATTAAATATAGATGTGCATATACATACAGATGTGTACAGTGGACGATCGAAAGTCAAGCCCAACTCCAGTGGTTACTGAAGTGTTTGTATGGAGGTGCAGGCAAGAAAGTATCTCAATGTCTCTGTCTCTGAAATGGGCACAAATGGAATCAGATTGTGGAGCGGGACTGCAAGAAGTCTTCTAGTTCATCCTTCACACACACATTCTCTAGGAGATGGCCGAGTGGTCTCAGAGGCTTTTTCAAGATTTTTCAGTATTAGATATAAATCCCTCAGGTGCAGTTTTGTTTTATATTCTTAAGAGGACAACCACAATTGGGTGGGAACAGTCATGTGTGCTAGAAGCAGCTGATACTGAACCTATTGTATTCATCTCCTCCCGGACTCTGCATTTGGTGACATCATATTAGTAGAGCATGATGGGAGTATTTATACCATGGGAATTGGCAAGCACTGTAGGTCTAATCAGGGCCTTTCCCTCTCCCTTGGAGAGCAGATTGTTAAGCATTTGCCAGTGTTTGTTGGGAAATTCATATCAAGAAAGTACGGTGAGAACCTGAGGTCATAATATCTCAGAGTTGAAGGGATTTTAGATCTTCTGTTACCCAACCTCAGATTTAGTGCTAGAATTCTTCTCCCAGGAGTTTCTCTGAGGATGGGACAGTTACTACCAGTAGATGGTGAAATGATTTTTCAGTATTATATACACATTAACACGAAATCGCATAGCAGAAAAGGTCATTGTTTTTAAATTTTCTTTTGTCCTTTTTTATTATGCAAAGTAGAAAGTCTCAATTTAGTGCCATTCAGTCTTTAACACCTCTCCAAGGACTTGTTGTTCTGGCTTTTAACAGAAAGGGCAGGCCTCAGGCTCAGAGCCTTGTGAAGATTAGTGCCTAGCTGTAAGTGAATACCTTGTTTTGTTTTTATTGTATTTACTTTTATAGTTACTTTCTATTTGTGATATGCAAGAATGGCTTTCTTCCTACAGTGATTGTAGCAAGTTTTCTTTTTATCACATTTCTTAGAGCTCACTGCAAGACAAATATTAAGCAAATTGTAATAAAAGTAGTGTAGAGAGATGGCAAATATCCTGAAGGTGGTTTGTGAATGACCAACATGTCTAGAAAACAGATGTGACCTAGGTCAGGCAGACTTTGCTTGAATATGCCCAGTGATGGGGGAGGGGCGGTCACCACTTTGCAAGGCATCTTCTGTTACTGTAATCAGTGAAACATTTCATTTGAATTAAAAGGGACTTCGGCATTGTTTCTTTCCTCCCCATAACCACCACCATGTTTAAATTAAGTGTATTTCTCACAATACTCTCATATTGGGCCAAAACTATTCAGTCTGCAAGGTTCCCAGTTTTTATTCTTGGTTTGTCTTTGGCTCAAGATCTCCATTAACGGTCATGGGCTTATGAGTCTTTATGGTGAACTGAGCCATAATGACCTTGAAGGTCTAATTCTGTACTTGGTGTGCCAACATTTCTCTAGTTGAAGCTGTTCTCCCTATACAGGAGGAATTGGAGTCTGTGGTTACCAAGCAAAAGTGGCAGGATAATTTGTTTCTATGCATTGAATCTCTGGAATTACAGTCTCTAACTCCCTATCTTTGTCCTTTGGAAAACCAGATCCTCGGTGTGATATCCTGATAGTCAGACTCGGTGGTAGTAATAACTGCTGTCTGCTGTGACCTTCCTGTGTACCAGGCCCCAAGCTGACAGCTCACCATGCACTCCCTCACTTACACCTCACAACAACCCCAGTGGCATCTGCTATGGCCACTCCATTCTAAGGATGAGGAAGCTGGAGCTCAGGGAGTTGGAGTCACTCAAGGTCACCTGGCCAGCAAGCAGTGGAATCTGTACTCTTAGATCTGTGACTCCAAAGTCAATGGAAAGTTGAAGCAGGAGACACAGGGAGGTTCCCGTGCTATAACCAGAGACCCTTTAAGGAAAAGTCTTGTTTTCTGAAATCAGAAGAATGTGCAGTAAGTAAACACAAAGCAGGCTGGCTCTTTGCAGGCATCTGACACCTTCTCATGCATGACCTTCCCATCTTTATCATTAGTGCTTGAGGGGGTGGGGGAAGAGAGAGAGAGAGAAAGAGAGAGAGAGTGGTGGGGCAGGAGAGAAACCCTACTTGACCCTCATCCAGGCAAATACGTACCTCTCTTCTCCTTCCACAAACATGAAGCTGATTTTCATGTGCTTTAGCCACAATTCCTTTTTCCCTTGTCAATGTTCAGTAATTAAAATTTTCTCAAAATCTGCTAATAAGCTTCATAGCAGTCTTTAGCATTTTACCATGAGGCAGAGATGTGTCTTCCAGCCCTTTTTTCAACGTTAAACCATTCAGCAGACTTGGCCTGAGGCCCTGCTGTGTGACAACCAGTGCGGGCCTCACACAGCACTGGTCACTGCGGGTACAGGGAAGCAAGATGGGCACGATTTCCACCCTCTGTCTTCATCCCAGTAAGTCCCGACACAGGAGGGGAACAGGAAACAAAGTACTGTGGGAGTGCCTAACTGATGAAAGGGGTGGAGGGAAAAGTGTTCCTGGCAGGGGGAAGAGCATCTGTGAAGGTCCTGAGGCATGAGACAGCAGGAGCTCAAGGAGGTCCAGTATGGCCTGTACTACTAGGCTGGCCCATCGTAGACATTCAGAACAGTGGGAATGAATGAATGAATGAGCAGAGTGTAATGGGGCACATTGGGAGGTGAGGATGGAGACGTACACTCAGGCTGAGTCATAAAGTCTTTCAAGTCTGTTATGAGGAATTTTGACCTTGAGTCTAACTGCAAGGGGAGGCCACGGATGCATTCTACAAAATAGTGATGTGATTATGTTTCATGCTTCCCCAGACATGCCAGGCCACCAAGCTGTGACTATCTCACCTCCCACCCATCCCAACACACTCAATGTGAATACAAAGCTTTACTTCCCTTTGCTCCCAAAGAGATGAGGTGCTGAAAATGCAGCAGACCCAGGGTAATTGGAGGTCTACTCATGGGGGAATCTCTTTGTGCTTGCCTGTTAGCCATGTTCTTGAAGCTGGTCTTGCAGGCATAACCCTGGGTGGCAACTGCACTGGAAATTAAATTAACTAAGGAAATTAAATAATTGATCAAAGGCCACAGGTCTGGAAGTGATTGGATGAATAGAGATTTAAATTCAGATCTGGGCTGGGCTCAGTGGCTCACACCTATAATCCCAGCACTTTGGGAGGCCAGGGCAGGAGGATTGCTTGAGCGCAGGAGTTCAAGGCCAACCTGGGCAACACAGTGAGATTCTATGTCTACAAAACTAAAATAAAACATATATTATCCAGATCTGCTTTTGCCTCTATAGCATCTCTTTCTGGATGTTCTAGAGAAGTTTTCTGGCCCCACCCATATTTCCTATTTCAGAGATGGGAAGGTGTACAGACCACATGGTCCCATCCTCCAGGCTACAGATGATTGGACCAAAGAAAAATGCCTGATACAAGCTGCACCAATCAGATTTCCTTATCAGGGAACTTGAACTTTGGATGCTGAGAGACTGATCCAGATAGTCACAGAGTATGTAAATGAGGGCCTCATAAACTCTAGGGCTTGGATAGCTATGATGGTCTGTGTGAGAGGGCAGAAGGAGCAAGGTTAAAGAGAGAGAGAATAAAGAAATGGGTGTGCAGAAAATAGCATCTCTGAGCATCCATGCCCTTTTGAGAGCTCAAGAGACACAGCAAGTAGCTGAGCCTTACTGTCACTGGACACCACGAGATTTCCTACATTTTAAAAAACTTGAGCTGAATGAACCTGTTTGTTTCTACCCACCACAGACCCCTGAATAAAACACAATCTAGACAACACAAGAGACCTTCAAGAGGGCATGTTTATGAAATGGGTGAATCTGTTACAGGCAGATGAAAAGACTTGGGGTATCCATGGGTTTCTTTGTAATATCTCTGCCAAGCCACTTTAAAGAGACAGAGCAAAGATATTGTGCAGCCAAGGGAGAGCGAAGGGAGAAAGGTGTCAAAGCACAGGGCTGCAAAATGAAAGATGCTTCATTAGGGATTTGGCATCTGCTTCTTAAGAAAGAAGAGGAGCACAGCTCAGGCCTCCTTTCTCCCCACAGCTTCACCACTAATAACAGCAGCTGGGTGATGAGTTTCTGTATCTGGCAAATGCACTTCATTTTTCGTCCCTCTGTCGACTGCAATGTAAGACAGCTCAAGAAGAAATTAATACTCGGAGTCAGTGTCAGCCCCACTGACAGCAGATCAAGGTTGAAAGACAAATTGCTCATCACAGTTCAGGGAGCCGGAGCTGGGAGAAGACAGCCCTGTCGTCCCCTGTGAGCTCCGGGGCAGCTCCCACTAGTGGCTGACTTTACAAGGGACCCACCCTGGCTTCTGCCTACCTATGAAGTTTGCAGGAAGCTGCAAGGGGTTGGTCCTAGGAGAGCAGCCCATTGGACATCCTTGGGGCCCCATAATGACCCTGTGTTTGCAGCATGTCACCATTTCACTGGTATGACCAAGCCTAATGCCCTAGAAAAGCTGTTTCTGTGTATCACCTGTCACTGGCTCATTCCAAGTCATGGATTCTATTTTTTTAATGACCCCTTGACCACTTGGCCATGAAGCATATTGCATTTTGTGGGTTGAGTTCTGCACAAGCTCCTGACCAAACATTGAGTGGGGGCTGATATCCACCCCTCACTTCACTGGCTAAACCAAGTGCCCTGGCATGGGGCTGCATCCATTTGGAGAGAGGGTGGCTTTTTCTAATTTGCACAGAGGTGCTACTTAGATTAATGAAGTCCTGGCAACATTGTATTATAAAGTTATTGGCTTGTTTATGGTCTGTGTCCCCTAGGTAGAATATTAACTCCTTGAGGACAAGGACTGTGCTGGAAATACTCCATTTGCCTCTCCAGGGACACTTGCCACCCTTCTCCTCCCTGCTCTGCACTCCAGGAGGAGAACAAATTAATCACCTCCCTTGCTCCCCAGCCTCCAGTTAGATTCAGCCAATAGAAAGCACTACTAGGAGACCAAAGGTGAAATGGTTTGACTGTGTCCCCACCCACGTCTCATCTTGAATTGTAGCTCCCATAATTCCCATATGTTGTGGGAAGGACCTGATGGAAGATAATTGAATCATGGGGGCAGTTTCCTGCACACTGTTCTCTTGGTAGTGAATAAGTCTCACAAGATCTGATGGTTTTATAAAGGGCTTCCCCCTTTCACTTGGCTCTCATTCTCTCTTGCCTGCTGCCATATAAGATGTGCCTTTTGCCTTCTGCCATGATTGTGAGGCCCAGCCACATGGAACTATGAGTCCATTAAACCTTATTTTTTAAAAAATTAATTACCCAGTTTCAGGTGTGTCTTTATCAATAGCATGAAAACAGACTAATACAAAATGGCAGGGGGAGAGAAAGGTTGTTTTATCTGTTCCCAGTTTCATTTCTGCTACATGGGCTTGGTTGGTTGTGACTCTCTGGTCTTGGCTCCTGTCACACAGCCTCTCCCTACCACTAACCTCTTCCCTGCCAGCTGCTGCTCCCCCTCTGTGCCCCGTCAGGGTGGTAACAGCTCCCTGTTGTTGCTATCCCCAGGGAACTGCACAATCCCTTGCAGCCTTCTTTCACACCACCTACATCTGTGCAAATAGTTCCTCTATTCAACTCTTCCTCCAATTCCCAATTTGAGTGCACCGTCGATTTCCTTCCCAGAGCCCAATTAAGATATAGAGATGTTCTTTGGTCCATTGCTTTGTCCCCAGCACCTAAAAGAATGTCCAGCACAGAGCAACCACTAGCCATTCAATCTTTTATTTGTTGAATGAATAAATGATGATCCCCAAAGGTGGCAAGCCTTGAGTTTTTGGTGTTCTGTTAAAGACTCATTGGCATCCTCTTTATTCAGCCTTGCAGCTCGGCTGTTGGAAATCAGTCATGAAGACCATTCCTCCCACCTCATCTTTCCACATTCAGCAGTCCTCAAGTCTCCCTGTTCTCATTTATTTCAGACAACAATTAGACCCTGTCTGAAAAATTTTGCTGCTGCTCTTGCCCTGGGTAGGTTGCAGGGGGTGGAGGGAAAAATAAGTGATACCCTTAGAGAAGCATCCTTTTTGATTTCTGAAAAACAATGTTTTTCCTGCCATTCTTCTTTTCTTTACACCCATCTGTCAGACTCAGTCTCCTAAATTAGTTCTAGAGGATGCTTGCTGACCAGGATAATTCCACTCAAAAAAAAAAAAAAAAAAACTTGAACCAGTGCTGCAGTTAAGCCCTCCAGAGCTGTTTAGTCTGGGGAGCCACGGTGCCGTCGCCCCAAACGTGCACGTCTTCAGGGGTAGCCGGTCTGAGGGCTGTTGGGCATAATGACCAGGTGGCAGCATTCCAGTCCTGGAGAATATGTAGTATTTTCTCTCCAGGGTTTTGCAGAAATGATGCTGTCAGAGAAAACAATGATTTAATGGCCACACGACAGGAGCCTTGAGACTAATGGTACCCAACACAGAAAAATGTAGGAGACAACTGGAAGGCAATTACGGAACAGTCCGTGCCTACAACTCAGTCATTACCAGCCAGGCATTGCGAGGGAGCCTCTCTCCTTCGGAAGGTCAAATTCTTATGGTTCCAAGTGGTTGGGAGCAGAGCTGGTGCCGGAAAACACAGGGTGGATATTTCTATAGAGAATTGTCCAAAATAATGTACGTAGCACAGAGCACTCCATCCACCTCCCCTCTTCCATCCACCCCTCCTCTATCCCTCTCTCTCTCTCTCTCTCTCACACACACACACACACACACAAACACACACACTCCAATTTAAATGATTCAGCTCTTCCACTTTCCAAACTCCGTCCCCACAAAGCTTTGTTTATGCAGGCTAGGCAAAGTGACATTGTCTACTTGACAAGTAGCTTTTGATTAAAAACACTGAACTCTGCCTGAGTAATTGTGCCGCACACATGAAAATCATTTGAGGGGCTGAGGAGAAGTTCCTCTTTGCCCTCAGGAAACCTGAAATATTGTTGTTGTTGTTGTTTTAAAGACCTCTGCTTTGCATGATTTGAACAAAAACTTAACATCTGTGCATTCTAGTATTTGCTAGATTTTTCTGTAATGAGCATGTGGGTTATTTTCCAAACATCTTCTTATGACAAAGCCATAAATTCACTCATTTGTGTTGCTAAAAGGACAAATGCCATATATATATATATATATATATATATATATATATATATATGTATATAAAACACAAATTTCTCTTAACTCTCACCCCCTTCCCATCTCCCAGCTCCAGAGGTAAATGCTTTTATGTATGTGATGTGACTCCTCCCACCCCCTTTTTCTATAGGTATGAATGTATATATATGAATCTCGACACATTTTATTTTGAGGATTGTTTTGTTTTTCATAAATGGGATTATACCATATGTATTTATTTCACAACTCCTTAAAACTTAAATGTCTTGGAGATCTTGGAGATGTTGGGATCAGCGCATAAAAATTTACCTAATTGCTTTTAATGGCTGCCTCGAATTCTGTAGTGTTACTGAATCACAGTTTATTTCCCTCGGTCCCCTCTGATGCACATTTCAGGTTATTCTTAACGTCTCACGATTACATGCAGTGCTATAATAAAACACTTGTACATGGCCTATCTGGACACATAAGCCCCAATTTCTATATGGGAGGGATAATTATATCAGTTAAGATACTTTTGGCTGCAAATAAAAGAAGATCCCAGTGGCTAAGCAATAAGCATTTTATTTTCTCTTGTTAAGGTGATTTCTGAAGGTTAGGGCGGTCCGAAGATGGTTAATTCAGTGGCTCGATGCCATCATCCTGACGCCAGGTGCTTTCTTTCCATCTTTCTGGTCTGCGACTCTCAGAGAGTTGGGAATGCCTCCCCCAGGGGTCATGTGATGGCTGGAGACATTCTAGGTGACATGTGCAGACATATTCCTTCAGCTGTCCTTGGATCCCCTTGGCCAGGATTGAGCTGCAAACTCACACATACACCTGCCACTGGCAAGAGGAATGCGATGACCATGACTATCACAGGTCAATTGTGATTCCCCCTCTTGTTTTTGGAAGAAGAAACTGAGAGGAAACAGATTTTATTAATCAAATTAACCTCCACAAAATTTGTACCAAATCAAGCCTATTTGAATATCCAAGTACCAGTTCCTCATCACCCTTTCATGAAGTGTTTAACTTTCTGCCAGTGTGATGGGCAGAGAGCACATCTTGTTGTTTTCTTGTACCTACCTGATTATCAAGATTGAGGATCATCTACATATTCATTGTTTATTTATATTTTGTATTTGGAGAAATACCTATTTGTATTATTTGCCCTATTTTCTAGGAGGCACTTTGCTGCATTTTCATTGATTTGCAAAGTTTCTATATGTACATCCTGGAAACACATATAATCAAGACATTTTAAAAGATTCTTAAGAATAAACACTTAAATTATGTATCTTCTTACTTTGATTCTCAAGTGCCTCTATAACAGTTTGGGGAGCAGAAGAAAATCCATTTTGTGGAATAGGTTATGGTGACGTGCTTTCTAAATGGTGTGCTTCTGAACAAAAGTTCCCAGACAGATGTTAAAATGCAATTGGAATACACTGCATAAAATTTCCTCCTTTTAGTGTCATCGTGTACAAACAGCCTAGGGATCAGCCCTGTTTTGATCATGACCACTTCCTACCTTGTGCCCTCATACCATCATTTGACCTCTCTAAGTCTTATTTCACTCATTGTAAAATAGTCCTCCCTCTTGGCTCTTCCCATGTTCATGCACATTCATGACTTCCCACAGTAGCACCTGTGGCTCTCCATCTGTGGTCTAGGGCAGTTCAGAAGGGACAAGAAGGCAATGCCTTAAGGAGCATCCCTCTACCAATGGCAGAAAATTGATAACAGATAAGTACCTGAGTTGCCTTGCCTTCAGAATGCAACAACTCAGAGACAGCTTCTAAATCAAGAGTCAACAAACTACAGTTCACCAGCCAAATCTGGCCCACCACTTGTTTTTATAAATAAAGTTTTGTTGGAACACAGCCACATCCATTTATTTACATATGTTCTATGGTCGCTTTCATACTACAAAGGCAGAGTTGTACAAGAGACTGTATACCCACCAAAGCCTAATATTTATGGCATGGCCCTTTCTAGACAAGTTTGCTGACCCCAACTCTATATTATTCCCCTGTGGTGCCAGCAGGGTTGAGCCCCAAGCTGCCTGCAGTGATCACCTGCTTGCTCATTAACACATCTTCCTCTCCTTGTCTCACTCTCCTATGGGGGTTTCCCAGGATCCCCTCCCAAATACACTACTTGTGCTCACAAAGCTGTAACATACTAGACAGGCTTAGAAAAGAAGCAGGTAGAGTGGGAAACAACAGGAGATTTTGCTCCATGGTGAGTCTGAGCCCCTGAGCCCCAGACCCAAGGCATCTTTAGGGTTCCCCACCTCCCATCACTTCCACAAATTACCAACACACAGGCACACACACATGCACACACACACACACGGACACACACACACAGAGCAAGGTTGCCATTCATTTGGTTAGTGGCTTTGCACACATTACCACTGTGAAAGCAACCACAGAACATATGTAAATAAATGGGTGTGGCTGAGGACTTAAAAACTAAATGGAAAATGCAAATGGAAGACAAAGATGCCTTTCTCTTCTCTGCATCAAGGAAAGCACGCTGACTCCTGCCTGGTGTGTGGCCACGTGAAAGAAGTAGACTTTCTCCATAGGGAAGTACATCTGTTTAGTCTGTAATGATGCATATTTTCATATATAAAATAAATAGGTCATCAAACTTCTCTCCTAAGGGGGAAAGGGCTCCTAACATCTCACTAGTACATGTAATGGTACAATAACGCCACTCTCAAAATGTAGAGGACAAAGCTTAAATACATCTCGTATTCAAGAGCCAGTTGTTCAGTTTCCATGAAGCTGTGCAGTTCTGAGTTAGTTTCTGAATTCTGAGTTCTAACTTGATTGCACTGTGGTCTGAGAGACTGTTTGTTATGATTTCTGTTCTTTTGCATTTGCTGAGGAGTGATTTACTTCCAATTATGTGGTCAATTTTAGAGTAGGTGTGATGTGGTGCTGAGAAGAATGTATATTCTGTGGATTTGGGTTGGAGAGTTCTGTAAATGTCTGTTAGGTTTGCTTGGTCCAGGTCTGAGTTCAAGTCCTGGATATCCTTGTTAATTTTCTGTCTCGTTGATCTGTCTAATATTGACAGTGGGGTGTTAAAGTCTCCCAATATTATTGTGTGGGAGTCTAAGTCTCTTTGTAAGTCATTAAGAACTTGCTTTATGTATCTGGGTGTTCCTGTATTGGGTGCGTATATATTTAGGATCATTAGCTCTTCTTGTTGCATTGATCCTTTTACCATTATATAATGTCCTTCTTTGTCTCTTTTGATCTTTGTTGGTTTAAAGTCTATTTTATCAGAGACTAGCATTGCAACTCCTGCTTTTTTTTTTTGCTCTCCATTTGCTTGGTAAATCTTCCTCCATCCCTTTATTTTGAGCCTTTGTGTATCCTTGCATGTGAGATGGGTTTCCTGGATACAGCACACTGATGGGTTTTGGCTTTTTATCCAATTTGCCAGTCTGTGTCTTCTGACTGGGGCATTTAGCCCATTTACATTTAGTGTTAATATTGTTATGTGTGAATTTGATCCTGCCATTTTGATGCTAGCTGGCTGTTTTGCCCATCAGTTTATGCAGTTTCTTCATTGTGTCAATGCTCTTTACCATTTGGTATGTTTTTGGAGTGGCTGGTACTGGTTGTTACTTTGTATGTTTAGTGCATCTTTCAGGAGCTCTTGTAAAGCAGGCCTGGTAGGGTGATGAAATCTCTGAGTAATTGCTTGTCCATAAAGGATTTTATTTCTCCTTCACTTATGAAGCTTAGTTTGGCTGTATATGAAATTTCTCTTGAATGTTGACTGGATAAACAATGAAATGAAGGCAGAAAAAAAGATGTTCTTTGAAGCCAACAAGAACAAAGACACAACATACCACAATCTCTGGGACACATTTAAAGCAGTGTCTAGAGGAAAATTTATAGCAATAAATGCCCACATGAGAAGCAAGGAAAGATCTAAAATCGACATGCTATCATCAAAATTGAAAGAGCTAGAGGAGTAAGATCAAAATAACTCAAAATCTAGCAGAAGACAAGAAATAACTAAGATCAGAGCAGAACTGAAGGAGATAGAGACACAAAATACCCTTCAAAAAATCAATAAATCCAGGAGCTGTTTTTTCGAAAAGATCAATAAAATAGACAGACTACTAGCCAGATTAATAAAAAAGAAAAGAGAAAGAGTCAAATAGCTGGAATAAAAAATGATAAAGGGGATAGCACCACAGATTCCACAGAAATACAAACCATCATCAGAGATTATTACAAACAACTCTATGCACATAAACTAGTAAACCTGGAAGAAATGGATAAATTCCTGAACACTGCATCCTCCCAAGCCTAAACCAGGAAGAAGTTGAAACCCTGAATAGACCAATAACAAGGGCTGAAGTTGAGGCAGCAATTAACAGCCTACCACCCAAAAAAAGCCCAGGTCCAGATGGGTTCACAGCCAAATTCTACCAGACATACAAAGAGGAGCTGGTATGATTCCTTCTGAAACTATTCCAAATAATCCAAAAAGAGGGAATCCTTCCCAAATTATTTTATGAGACCAACATCATCCTGATACCAAAACCTGGCAGACACTCAACAAGAAAAGAAAACTTCAGGCCAATATCCATGGTGAACATAGATGCAAAAATCTTCAATAAAATACTGGCAAACCAATTGCAACAGCACATCAAAAAGCTTATCCACCGTGATCAAGTAGGCTTCATCCCGGGGATGCAAGGCTGGTTCAACATATGCAAGTCTATAAACATAATTCACCACATAAACAGAACCAAAGACAAAAACCACATGATTATCTCAATAGAGGCAGAGAAGGCCTTTGACAAAATTCGACAGCCCTTTATGCTAAAAACCCTCAATAAACTAGGTATTGATGGAACATACCTCAAAATAATAAAACCTATTTACGACAAACCCACAGCCAATATCATACTGAATGGGCAAAAACTGGAGGCATTCCCTTTGAAATCTGTCACTAGACAAGGATGCCCTCTCTCACCACTCCTATTCAATAGTATTGGAAGTTCTAGCCAGAGCAATCAGGCAAGAAAAAGAAATAAAGAGTATTCAATTAGGAAAGGAGGAAGTCAAATTGTCTCTATTTGCAGACAACATGATTGTATATTTAGAAGACCCCATTGTCTCAGCCCAAAATCTCCTGAAACTGATAAGCAACTTCAGCAAAGTCTCAGGACACAAAATCAATGTGCAAAAATCACAAGCATTCCTATACACCAATAACAGACTTAAAGAGAGCCAAATCAAGAACAAACTGCCATTCACAATTGCTACAAAGAGAATAAAATACCTGGGAATACAACTAACAGAGAACGTAAAGGACTTCTTCAAGGAGAACTACAAACTACTGCTCAACGAAATAAGAGAGGACACAAACAGATGGAGAAACATTCCATGCTCATAGTTTGGAAGAACCAATATCGTGAAAATGGCCATATTGCCCAAAGTAATTTACAGATTCAACACTATCCCCATCAAGCTACGAATGACCTTCTTCACAGAACTGGAAAAAAACACCTTAAACTTCATATGGAACCAAAAGAGGGCCCGCAGAGCCAAGTCAATTCTAAGCAAAAAGAACAAAGCGGGAGTCATCACACTACCGGAATTCAAACTATACTACAAGGCTACAGTAATCAAAACAGCATGGTACTGGTACCAAAACAGAGATATAGACCAATGGAACAGAACAGAGGCCTCGCAGGCAACACCACACATCTACAACCATCCAATCTTTGACAAACCTGACAAAAGTAAGCAATCAGGAAAGGATTCCCTGTTTAATAAATGGTGTTGGGAAAACTGGCTAGCCAGGTGCAGAAAGCAGAAACCAGACCACTTCCTGACACCTTACACTAAAATTAACTCCAAATGGATTAAAGACTTAAACATAAGACCTAACACCATAAAAACCCTAGAAGAAAATCTAGGCAAAACCATTCAGGACACAGGCATAAGCAAGGACTTCATGACCAAAACACCAAAAGCATTGGCAACAAAAGCCAAAATAGACAAATGGGATCTAATCAAACTCCACAGCTTCTGCACAGCGAAAGAAACAGTCATTAGAGTGAATTGGCAACCAACAGAATGGGAAAAAATTTTGCAGTCTACCCATCTGACAAAGGGCTAATATCCAGAATCTACAAAGAACTAAAACAAATTTACAAGAAAAAAACAAGCCCATTCAAAAGTGGGTGAAGGATATGAACAGACGCTTTACAAAAGAAGATATATATGAGGCCAACAAACATATGAAAAAATGCTCATCATCACTGGTCATTAGAGAAATACAAATCAAAACTACATTGAGATACCATCTCATGCCAGTCAGAATGGCGATCATTAAAAAATCTGGAGACAACAGATGCTGGAGAGGATGTGGAGAAATAGGAACACTTTTATACTGTTGGTGGGAGTGTAAATTAGTTCAACCATTGTGGAAGACAGTGTGGCAGAAATGCTTGGTCTGAAGTGGCCACCTTCTGGAAGCCTTCTGCAGTGGGATCCCGCAGCATACCAGTGGGTTGTGTGGCATGTCTGAGTGCTCGAGACAGCTGCGCCTTCTACTGCTTTGCTCCCCTGTGCAATTTGGTATGCATTATTGCAGCAGTCTGGTTCCAAAACTCAGGACAGGGCTCTGGAAGTATTCAGTGATCTATAGTTATAAGACCAGCTAACTCAGGCCCTCTCAATCATTAAGTAACATAAACCCTTTCAGAGATCAAGAGAGGGGAATTTATTCTAGAGACAAAGGGTGTCCCATGGAGTTCAGAGGTAGGAGATGCTGTGGGACCTCCCAGTGGACTCCCAGGACCTAGGATATCACTGGCCTAGGATATCCACCACTTCATCTTTCCCCAGATCCACCTTCTGCAGCCCAGCAGATGTGGAAGAAGGCAGCTACTCATGGAGACCCTGTTTCTCTGAGAACTACCCCCTGTTGGACTGTAGCCCGCTTTGAACCATGTGACACAGCTCCACTCTCTTCACCTCTGCTGTGGGGAGAAGTGGACACTTGACCCAAGCTGGGCCAATAAGGTTCTTCCTTGAGAGTTTGGAATTAAGGCTGAATTACTCCTGGCTGGTTTTCTCATCTGTAAAATGGTGATAATAATAGTAACATTTGCCTAGTAGAGTTGCGGTAGAGATCAAATGAGAGATTCCATGCCAAGTTCTTACCCAACACAGGGTGCATAATAAGCACTCAATAAAACGACTGTTATGATCATTGTTATATCCAATACCCAATACCATAGCATAAGGCCTAGCACAAAGTGGTGCTCAATAAATATTTATAGGATGAATGAATGAATCAATCAATCAGGGAATGCCATAGGCTTCCATCAGCCATACTAGCTGATACTCAACTAGCATCATTGGTTCATAACAATGCATGAACCACATGTTTGTACAAAATATGTCTTTGGAGAACACTGGACTTTGCCCCGTAAACAAAACCAAGTTGAACATCCTAACCCTGGGTCTCGTGTTTGTGAAGTGCAAGTGCTACGTAATGGTTTTGTGGCCAGGTGTGGTGGCTCACACCTGTAATCCCAACACTTTGGGAAGCCAAAGCAGGTGGATTGTTTGAGCCAAGGAGTTCGAAACCACCCAGGGCAACATGGTAAGAATCCATCACCACAAAAATACAAAAAATAAAAAAAATCAGACGGGCATGGTGGTACATGCCTATGGTCCCAGCTACTTAGGAGGCTTGAGGTGAGAGAATCGCTCAGCCCATGAAGTTGAGGCTGCATGAGTTGTAATTGCACCACTGCACTCCAGCCTGGGTGACAGAGCAAGATCCTGTCTCAAAAAAGAAAGGGTTCTGAGGGTTGCCAGGTACTTACAATACATTTTACAGCTCATTAAATCTCTATTTAGACAAACTCAAATCATGTGTTTTTGTTAAAATGAGATTTGGGCCATTTCAAAGATTTCACTGTGCAGGAAATATGGTTTAAGTTTTCCTTTCAAAAGGAGGAGGGGGAAAATGCATTTCACAATAGCATCCAAGAGTTCCACAGCATATTTCTCATTTTATACTTCCTGCAGATAATTCTCTCTTTCACAAATGATTCCTTGTTTTGCTTTCACTGCTCCCGAATAGTATTTATTTTGTCTGCATCTCCACCTACGCCCTAGGCTCACAAATGCACATCCTGGAGATTTGTACCTGCAGTAAACAGGGAGCATGTTTATATATTTCAAATGTAGCTTCAGTAAACAACTTTTGAAATGTACATGGAATAAACGCAGACAAACATGCTTAATCAACTCGCCCTTGGAGAGCAAGACACAGGGAACGTTTCGCAAATGGAATTATCTCCCAGTGGCTTAGAAAAGAGCCTTCAAAGTGGCAACTCGTGCCCACACCTGGACAGGCTTCAAGAGGAAAGAAATATCAGTCTGGAGCTTCCTGCTTTTGTGTGACATTTTCAGTGAAGGGATAGAGCAAGGAAATAAGGATTTATTTAATAAATGACACAAGTTCAGATGACCTCTTCTGGTGCAACAGGGCTACAATGAAGCCATCAGACATTAACCAGCACCTTCAGGAGTGAGCACTCAATACATACCACCTTTGGCGTTGTAAAACAGTGTTTAACAGCCCTGATTATCTTCAGCTTAAGTATTTTAGAGTCTCAAGATGCTGGAACTGTGATAGGCCCTTAATAGGCCCCCAGAAAATATTTGTGGAACTTATAATAATCATGCTAGATAAAAAATGACAGATCCCATTTACCAATAGCTTGCTACATGCCAGGCATTCTGTGTTCACTAAGTTTAATTGTTACAACTGTACCGCAAAGCAGGTATTGTTATAAGCACCTTCACCATTGTAGAAATGAGAACATAGAGGCTTAGAGAAGATAAAGAACTTGTCCAAGGTCACTCCACCAGGAAGCAGAAGCTTGAGGATTTGAAACCTGTATCTGTCTGATACTAAAATCCACATTATTGCCTCTTGTCTCCCCAAACCCTCTCCTTTTTCTTCTTAAAAGCATTTTCCCAGAGGCTGGGTGCAGTGGCTCAGGCCTATAATCCCAGCACTTTGGGAGGCAGAGGCGGGCAGATCACCTGACATCATGAGTTGAAGACCAGCTTGACCAATGTGGAGAAACCCTGTCTTCACTAAAAATACAAAAAAAAAAATTAGCTGGGCATGATAGCAGGCACCTGTAATCCCAGCTACTCGGAAGGCTGAGGCAGGAGAATAGCTTTAACCCATGAGGTGGAAGTTGCAGTGAGCCAAGATCTCTCCACTGCACTCCAGCCTGGGCAACAGAGCAAGACTCCATCTCAAAAAAAAAAAAAAAGAAAAAGAAGAAGAAGAAGAAGAAAAGAAAAGAGAAGCCCAGGCAAGAGGATCACTTGAGCCCAGGAGTTTGAAACCAGCCTGAGCAACATAGTGAGACTCCCATCTCTACAAACACCACCACAACAACAGTTCCTTCTACCTGTTACAAAGGAAACGGGGTAATTTCATGCTTCAAGGGATCTACACACTTAGCGTCCACCCACCATGTGGTAGTGTCCAGGAAGGGACATACATCATGCCTCCTGCAAAGCCCAAGGAGACCTCCCACTGATCCCCAGACATCCCCCAAAAGCACAGTTGCACTTTCTAGTTACTCCCAGAATGAATACCCCCCTGGATGCACAGAAAACAGAAAGTCTCATGAGTGACCAAGGCATGGCATGCACGACCACATGAGCAACTGGTCTCCCCAAGACTGAATGGGAAAATTGAATACCTTTGTCCTTCATGTTCTTTTTGTCCCTGCCACCTTCCAGCTGTTGCATCTCCTGTTAAATTACATCATTTTCCTCCAACTTTCATTTAGTCAAGCGACAAACACTCCTTGATCCCTTACAAAGACAAGGCCAGCGCTGATCTCGGGATCAGATCCCTACCTAAATAGGGGCAGATGCATAAAACAAGTAACTTTAGTGCATGAGCTCAGTGTTCCAAGACATCTTGGAGAAAAAAAAAAAGCTATGGAAACACAGAGAAGGATGACTAACTTCACCAGTGGAGGGAGGACTGAAGAAGGGGGTGCTTAGGAAGGCTTCATCACGGTGATGATATTTAAGTTGGGACTTGAAGGACGAGTAGTTTTCCAAGTGAGAGAGGAGAGAAACAGCATTGCCTGCAGAAGGTATAATGTGCTTCCAGGAGCTCCATGTGTGTCAGAAGTATTCAGAGTGACTGCAGAAAAGAGTGTGTGTGGGCAGAGGTGCAACCAACAGATGCAAAGTCATGAACAACTCTATAGAATACCCCAAAGAATTGAGGCTTTGCTTTGTGGTCAGTAGAAACCACTGAAGGGTCTTGAGAAAGAGCATGTGTATTAGTCCATTCTTGCACCACTATTAAGAAATACCTGAGACTGGGTAATTTATAAAGAAGAGAAGTTTAACTGGCTCACAGGCTGGACAGGAAGCATGATGCTGGCTTCTGGAGAGGCCTCAGGAAACTTACAACCATGGTGGAAGGCAAAGGGGAAGCAGGCCCATCTTACCAAAGGGGGAAGAGAGGTGGGGGGAGGAGCCACATACTTTTAAACAATCAGATCTTGAAGTAACTCACTATCACGAGAACAGCACCAAAGGGGAAATCCACCCCCGATCAACCAATCACCTCCCACTAGGACCTTCCAACACTGAGGATTACAATTGGACACGAAATTTGGGCAGAGACAAAGACCCGAACCATATTAGCATGGTAGTAAACTTCACTCTATGGAAAGATGGCACATTAGTTTTTAGGGCTGCTATAACCAATGATCACAAATGGGTGGCTCAAAACGACAGACATTTATTCTCTCACCGTTCAGGAGGTAAGAAGTCCAAATCCAAGATGTCAGCAGGGTTGGTTCCTTCTGGCACGTTCCATGCCTCTCTCCCAGCTTCCGGTGGCTCCTGCAATCCTTGGTGTTTCTTGGCCTGTAGCCTCGTCACTCCAGTCTCTGCTTCCATCTTCACATGGCATTCTCCTCCATCATGTGTCCTCTCCTTTTCTTTATTTTTTCTTTTTTTGAGACAGAGTCTCAGTCTGTCGCCCAGGCTGGAGTGCAGTGGTGCGATCTCAGCTCACTGCAACCTTTGCCTCCTAGGTTCAAGCAATTCTCCTGCCTCAGCCTCCCAGTTAGCTGGAATTACAGGCGCCTACCACCTCACCTGGCTAATTTTTGTATTTTTAGTAGAGACAGGGTCTTACCATGTTGGCCAGGCTGGTCTAGAACTCTTGACCTCAAGTGATTCACCTGCCTCAGCCTCCTAAAGTGCTAGGATTACAGGCATGAGCCACCGCACCTGGCCTCATCCTCTCCTTTTCTTGTGAAGACACCAGCCATTGGACTTAGGGTCTAACTTAGTATGACTTTATCTTGACTAATTGCATCTTCAAAGGTAACATATAAGGTCCTATTCTGGGTGGATGTGAGTTTCAGAGGGACACTATTCAACCCACTCCAGATTGTGTAGAAGTGAGAGTGAACCTAGGAGACCAGCCAGAAAGCCAGCCCCACAGCAGGGGAATGGGTTATGGATACAGCAGTGGAACGGCGACCCAGTATTACACCAAGGACTTCAGTGTGGGCCCTCTCCAAGAAAAAAGAGGGTCATAATGACACAGTGAGTCCTATTGAGTCCCATTGAAAGGGACCACCGGCCAGGCACGGTGGCTCGTGCCTGTAATCCCGGCACTTTGAGAGGCCAAGGCAGGAGGATCACTTGAGTTTAAGAGTTCAAGACCAGCCTAGGCAATATAGCAAGACCTTGTCACTAAAAAAAATTTTAAAAATTAACCAGACCTGGTGGTGTGTGCCTGTGGTCCTAGCTACTCAAGATGCTGAGGTGGGAGGATCACTTGAGCCCAGGAGTTCCCAGCTGCAGTGAGCCATGACGGTACCATGACGGTACCACTGCTCTCCAGCCTGGACGGTAGAGCAAGACTCCATTTCTTTAAAAATAAAATAAAATTGCTCACGTTTCCTTTTTACTGATAAAAGTGGTCATGGACATTAGTAAGTGGTGAAACCAGTATTTTACAATTAGATAATCTGTCTTGAGGATCCCTTTACAGTCTTAAGATTGTTTAATACATACCGGCTCTTTGTAGTAAGGTTTAGTTTAGGCCTTCAAGAGCTGAGGAGCTTATTGGCAGAGCCCGTAATTGTCTTAATAGATAACATTTATTAAGCACACACTAAATGCCAAGTACTATGTGAGGTGCCTCGAATTCATTAGCTGTAATTCTCAGACCTCCAAAAAGAAAGACAATATTATGAATGTCTCCTTTCTACAGATGAGGAAATTGACAGATGGGGACGTTCTAACTTGCCCAGGGTCACACAGCGATGGCACTGACCTGTAATTTAGGGCCATGCAATGCCAAAGGAAGTTTTTCAAACCAACAAAAACTATTGAGAAAAAAATATAGGATGAGGGGCGGTGGGGTATGGATATTTCATAAATTCAAAAGGACCCAATTTATCTAGATCCCAAAGAAGAAGTCTTCATGTCCCCAGCTTGGGATAAAGAATCAGTTCTGGAAGCCTGGATGACAAACTAGGGTCACCCTCTTAGTGCATGGGGTGCTCAAAAGGAGATACACCCAGAACCCAGATGGGCAACATCTTGTCGAAAGAGGGACCTGGGATCCAAGTTAATTAATCCTTTTCTCACTGCCAACATTCCCCTTACCCTCCCATCTGCTCTTTTCTCCAGGGATTAAGGGACCTTTTCAGTTCCAGCTCATTCAGAAGAAAGTTCCTTCAAATGAGTGGCCAATTTCTTTTTTTTTCCTTTGAGCCTGACACACGGAGCCAGCTGTTGACTTAGGAAACTCTGCCAACAGAGCCTGTCGGGTGCAGACCTCATCTGGTGTCTGCTTGGGATTTTCCTTTTAATTATAATTATACTTCAAAGGGAATCTGGAACTCACAGAGCCAAAGATCAAAGCCTCACAAGGGACTACGTTCTCCCTAACAGTCCCCAACAGGGCTCTGAAGACGGGGGGAAGGGAAGGATGTAGGTGATGCCATCAGCCTGGCTAACCTCAGCCCTCCCACATCACATCCTGTGTTCACATGGCTGCCACCGGGCATCCTGCTTAGCCAACTTGTCCCTTCAGTGTGGCCAGGGTAGGAAGTTACCTATGGGGTATGATCTGAGGATGAACTAACATGGTCCCACACTAAAACATACCTCTGCACAACAAAACTTGGTACATGTCTAATATTACACCATTTGCCAAGCATCGTTTTAGATTAACTATTGTCCACTCCATGCTCTCCATTTTCAAGGTGAAGATGCTGCTAAGGTAGCAATGCCATGTGTCACTCCCACCTTAGTATAAATTAGCCTTCAGGTTGGTTTCTGTAGGTCAGAGCAGCATGAGGATATTTAGCACTAGGTGGCAGAGGATAACTGATGGAGAAGAGTAAATACTTCGATATCACTAAAAAAGGAAAGAAATGAAAGAAACCAAAATTTATTAAGCACCTGCTATATGATAGTCTTTTACGTATGTGATATTGTTTGTTTTCTTAGCAACCCTCTAAAGCTGGCATTATCACCTGAATTTGTAGTTGTCTCTCCCCTCCCAGTTGAGTTTAATCCAGTGGTTCTCAGACTTTAACAGCCATAGGAATGCCTGAAAGCAGAGATTCCTTGGGCCACACCAGAGGTTCTGATTCACCTGGTTAGAATGTGGTCCATGAATTTGCAGGTGTAATAAGCTCCTGAGTGATGCTGCTGGTTGGTTCATGGACCACAGCTTGAGCAGCACTGGTCTTGGCCAGTCACAGCTATCTTATTCGCTTAGCCAGTGACTGGTTCAAATGATGGGCATCCTGGAGCCCATTTGGGCCAATGAGTGTGGGAAAGAAGCCTTGACCCTGGCTGCTACCAGAAGCCACTTTACAACTACGAGGGGAAGATGGCTATGGATGAGGCTGCTTCTGTGGGCAATTGACTCTGTGCAGAGCTCAGTGAAATGACAGATCTCTGAAGTCAACCCTGAAATCCTAAATCCTATGCCATACTTCCTCTTACATGGAGTAATAAATTTCCTTATGTGTAAGCAAGAGTGAGTGGAGTTTCCCGTTACTTTTGGCTCAAAGATATTATCAACATTCTCAGATGAAGAAAGAGGGGCTTGGTCCAAGGTCCATGGTCACAGAGCTGGTTACTCAGGTCTGTATGATGCCAAATGTCCTTCCAATCTGCCGCACCGCCTGAGCGGTTTTCTCTCCCAATACCTGATGTGACTCCCCATCTACTTTGGCACAAGTATTTGAGGCCAGACCCACCTAATCTCTATCACCAAGAGGTTCAGAATTCCATTCATCCATCCAGCTGTCCATCCATCTGTCCATCCATCCATCATCCTTTCCTTCATCAAGCATTTACCCAGCACTTGCCACATGTCAAAGCCTGTACTCAAGGCTGGGGATCTACTGCAAGACAAGATGCAATCTTAGCTCGAAGGAGCTCAGATCTAGAGGAAGAGACAGCCCCACAATCTCAGCATCTCTTTCTACGTTCAAGACACAGGCATTGAGATCAGCCCATGGATCTCCAGATGTCTAGTTATTGTGGCTTTCTAAGGTGTTGGCAGATAATAAAAGCCCAGTCTTCTTTTATTTGACTCAGATAGATGTATCCATCTTTGGAAGGTTGGATTTATTTTAACATCAGTAAAGCAATTCAAAATATCCTCAATAATGGACATCATATAAATATTCAACAATCACATTTCTCTGTTCATAGAACATCAAAGTGCACAGCACATTATAAAGCTTCTAATTAATTCTTGTAACGCCCTGTGTCATGAGCAAAAGGCGGATAATAACCCTTCTATGTTACCGGTGGGAGCAATGGCCATTGTAATTCAGCAACTAGCCTGTGGTCCTGTGGCAGATCACCTGCATTTTACACCTTCATTAACAGCACAGCTTATTAATTGTAACAATTACATTAACAATTAACATTTATTGAGAGCCCCCATAAACCCGGCTCTGTCCTGAGAACTTGACACACACGTCAGCTCGTTGATTCCATCACAAGCCTATGAAGTAGGTTCTGTGATTATTCTTACCTTGCACACAAGGAAACTGAGGCTCAGAGAGTAATCTTACCTGCCAAAGACCCTGGCTAGTGAACTCAGGTCTGTATGACTCCAAATTCCATACCCTGACCTTTGAGTTTTTGCACCTGCTGGGTGACATGTTAGGAGGAGAGGATCGGTGTATTCTTTTCCTGAGTCTTCCCATTCCTTTGCTGTGTAAACTTAGGAAAATTCTCCAGCTTCCCTGAGTCTTAGATGGCACATCTGTTGGTGAAGCAGAGAGAATACAAGCTTTGGAGCCAAAGTGCAGTTTGCATTTGGACTCCAACTCTGTTCCTCACTCTGTCATGTAACTCTGGAAATTAACCTCTCTGTACCTCAGCTTTCTCATCAGTAAAATGGAGATAATAGCAGTCCTATCCCACAGAATATATTGCAAGGGTAAATGGAATTAATATGTATAAAACTAAGCAGGTAGCACATAGTATGCCCTTAGTAAGACAGTAGGTAAATGGCAGCCAGCGTGTCCGTCATGTGATGGAGGTGTCGTGCTGGATAATCTCTCAATGCTGATGATCTCTGATAATTTTAAAATGAATTTTAAAATTTTGGTTTAGCTCCAGGGAACTAGTGTAACCCTCCAGGGGTGTAGTTTGGGGTTGTCTTGACAAAAATATTTGCCATATGCTAACAAAATTATGGTCAAATGAAGATCCTGCCAGTTGCAAATGATAGAAAACCCCAATTCAATGTGGCCTAAGCAAAAGAGAAAACTAATTATCTAAGGTAAACAAAAAGTCCATAAGTAAACCCAGCTTTAGGAATAATGAGTTCCAAGTGTTCAAACATTATCTCCAGATACAAACTCTTCTTTCTTCTGTGTTTCCTTCATTCTCAGGTAGGCTTTACCAAGTTGATGGCCAAGATAGTCTCCAAAGCTCTAGGCTGACATTCTTCCATGGGAGCAACCCCAGCAGAAAGAGATCTCTTTCCCAATAGCAGCAGCGAATGTCCTGGGACTAAATACCTTGGCCCTTCTTTGGGCCTCAGACTCACAAAAAAAGAAGATCCTCCCTGCGGCCAGGGAAGTGGAATATTCTGATTGGCTGGGCCTGCATCCCGAGTTCACCTCTGAAGCCACAGGGATTGAAGGCGAGAGAGGAAGGCTCCCTGGGAGTTTATTGGTGTGTCTATGCCTAGGAGGAGACTAGTACAGTCCAGCTGTCAGTCTGCAAATTTCCTGAGCTTAGAGTCTAAGAGCGTAACACTGGGCTTTAATCACCTAGCTGCAAACTGGTGTCCCCCTCCCAACCACAGTGGCCTGGGAAGAGTCCCAGCAGCCACGCTCAAACCCCTCAGCCCCTGTGCTGAGCATAAAATCCCAGATTCCAGCTGTTGTCGTGTTTATGATTTGGCCCTTCCTATAGCTCCCTCGTTCCTCACTCTCCCCTCTACCAACCCTATTGGTATGCTCCAGCTGGACTGAGCCACCTTCACTCTCAAGTTCTTACTCATCTCCATGCCGATCTTCGCACATGCTGTCCCTTCTGCCTGGCACATCTTCCTCCTTCCTTTTGTTTTTTAAATTGAAAAATGAAAAATTGTATATATTTATGGCATACGACGTGATGTTTTGATGTATGTATACACTGTGGGATGATTGAGTCAAGCCTATCAACATATCCATCACCTCACATACTAATCATTCCTCATCCTTCAGAACTCTGCTCAGACTTAGAAGTAATTTCCTTTAGGCCAGACGTGGTGGCTTATGCCTATAATCCCAGTACTTTAGGATGCTGAGCAGGCAGATCACTTGAGGTCAGGAGTTCGAGCACAGCCCGGCCAATATGGTGAAACTCCGTCTCTACTAAAAATATAAAAAAGTTAGCTGGGCATGGTTGCATATGTCTGTAATCCCAGCTACTCTGGAGGCTGAGGCAGGAGAATCACTTAAATCTGTGAGGCTGAGGTTGCAGTGAGCTGAGATCACGCCACTGCACTCCAGCCTTGGTGACAGAGTGAGATTCTGTCTCCCAAAAAAAGTCATTTCGTTTATCCTTCTGACTGTCCCCCTACCCTTGCTGGGTCAGTTGTGCACTCACACTCCCAGCTCCCTCGCTCCCACCACAGCTACATCATAACTGCTTAATGGTATCCTAACTGCTTGTCTGCCTACTCCCCTCTACCACCACCACCAATGAGACTCTGGGAGGAAGTTTTGGGGCAGGTGTGTGTTTCCTAGTTCTGAGCTGGGACCCAGAGGGGCTCAGGAAGACTTTTGAATGGAGAAATATCTGCACAGTGAGGATGATTTATTGACAAGTCCACAGGTCAGAAAAGCAAGGAGCAAGGCACCAAGTATGAGAGGGACTTGAGAAGGTCCTCGTCAGTTGCCAAGAGACCCCAACAGGGAGGAGGACACTTAGGTCTGTCCGGGGTTAGGCAGATAGGTCACTCTTGAATCTCAGCTCTAGATAAGATCTTAACACTGATCCTAAACCATGAGCGATCTAGAAGGTTGTGCCCAGCAGAGCCCCTTATAGAGACAAAGATCCTCACCACTCCCTCCCCAAAGGCATATGGAGAGGGTTTGAAAGAAATCTTTGCAGTTCCCACAAAAAGCCAGTGCTTGGCAAACAAAAATGCTCCCTCACCTACCTTTGTGGCGTTTGGTTCACCTCCTTCTAATTTGCATGACGAACCCGCTTGGGTCTTTGGTTAGCCCCAGGAAAGCATGAAAATGAGCATCTGACATCATCAAGGGCATCCATGCTTGCACCTCTTTAGAGAAAGGGGCTCCTTTCTTCAGGCTTTCACGTTTGGAAATAATAAGCAAGTTCAGCTCATTTCTCCACCCCAGGATGTAAACTGCACTCTTCTGTCTCTGAGCACACCCCCAGGAACCGTGTTTGCTAACAATGAGGAGGAAGGTGGTTTGCTTTTCAAACAAGCCTGAACCCCAATTAGTTTCTCAGCGACTTGATCCTCATTGGTGGCAACTGTGGTTTCTCATCCAGCGTTGTTACTGATTTGGTCAGAAGTAATTAAGGAGATAATTCTTACTCAATTACATTTCCCTGAATTTCCTGAGGTTGCTAACTCTGCTCCCCGGCTGTATTTTCTTTTCCAAATTAATTTTGTCTTGACTCTGAAATGAGCGTGGATATTACAAGGCTTGTTGTTCTTGTTGATTTTCACAGGAGCAAAGCAGGGCTCTGTATTTTAACTCCAACTAGGGCTCTCAAACTAAGTTTTTAGAAAATTAATGTAAAACGTACACAGATTTTTTAAAGAAACAAATATCATCAAAAATCTTTTACTGTAAAGCAGGAGTCCCTCTTCCCTGCCCTCTTCTCATCCTTGGTGCCACCCCTGGGGGCAGCCATGTCTAACGCTTTGTGCTATTTCCCTCTTCTCATCCTTGGTGCCACCCCTCGGGGCAGCCATGTCTAACGCTTTGTGCTATTTCCCTCTTCTCATCCTTGGTGCCACCCCTGGGGGCAGCCATGTCTAACGCTTTGTGCTATTTCCCTCTTCTCATCCTTGGTGCCACCCCTGGGGGCAGCCATGTCTAACGCTTTGTGCTATTTCCCTCTTCTCATCCTTGGTGCCACCCCTCGGGGCAGCCATGTCTAACGCTTTGTGCTATTTCCCTCTTCTCATCCTTGGTGCCACCCCTCGGGGCAGCCATGTCTAACGCTTTGTGCTATTTCCCTCTTCTCATCCTTGGTGCCACCCCTGGGGGCAGCCATGTCTAACGCTTTGTGCTATTTCCCTCTTCTCATCCTTGGTGCCACCCCTCGGGGCAGCCATGTCTAACGCTTTGTGCTATTTCCCTCTTCTCATCCTTGGTGCCACCCCTCGGGGCAGCCATGTCTAACGCTTTGTGCTATTTCTTCCAATGACCTGTGCCTCTAAATTATGAAGTCTAACAGGTATTTCTTAGTTTATGCATTTAAGACCTGAATAATCTTCTGCTGTGAAAGATGAGGACCTAGTTCCTTGCATCCCCACACCACTCCCCACCCCTGACTCCCATCCCTCCAAAAGTAGCCTTACCTTTAGCTCCCCTACTGGTTAATTCTGTAATTTAAAAATACAGATGACAGATTTGCACTTCTTACTTGATTCACCGTACAGAGTATCTTTGACTCCTTACCTTGTAGAGGAGACGAGCATCTCATCAGCTCTCCTTGTATCTTTACTACTATTTTTACATTGTCAAGATCAGTAGCATTCTCATTCCATACCCATAATTCAGTTTCCCAGGCTTTGTCTCTGCGTCATCTAAAAGTTGAAAAATCAGCACATATTGAAGTTTTACTTTCATGCCTTCATCCACTCACTGAACAAGTAACTGCCAAGGAGCCACTCTTGATTTGGCATTGGGCCTGAAACCAAAAACACAGTGTGACAAGGTCACACTCTTGCAAACATCGCAGTGCCAGAACCCAGAGGAGGAAAGAGAAAACACAGAATTTACAATGTAAGAGGAATAGCTGCTTAAATCCGTGGTTTTGAATATCTTTAAAATATGAATACAAAACATAATAAAAAGGTAAGCTGAATATAGCAAAAATTTAAAATAAAATAAAAAGATGTTAAATTGGAGCCGCTTGGTTTTCTTTGTGCTTCATGAATATAGGCCCCGTCTTGATGCTCCAGCCTCACCCACTTACCTACCTACCCCCATTGATTCTCAGGCTCAAGCCAGAGCACCAGAGGAGGCAATACACCAGGGTTTCTATACTTCCACCAGGGACTGAGAGATGGTGAGAGGCATCACAGTTGCATTTTGGTTTCATGTTTGTAAAGCTCCTTCATCAGCAATGAGTCTTTACAGCATTCAATGTTCAGAACACGCTCGCCGGAAATACCACTTTAAGGACAGCTGAGGACAAATAACTTCTCGTCATGAGAGGTGCCGGAACAGTCACCACGATGCCAGTGGAGTCAGCAGAGAACACCCAGGGGACATTCAGGGTCATAGAGGGGTATATTCTGACTTCCCTTGGCATGAAAGTCCCATGCAGGTGGCTGTGTGTATGTAAGTAAAGCATGACAACACTGGAAGCAAGGTGACCACGTGTAGTGGGAAAGTTAAAATTATAAGAGGATGTATCTGGCCAAGCACAGTGACTCACACCTGTAATCCCAGCACTTTGGGAGGCCGAGGTGGGACAGTTACTTGAGCCTAGGAGTTCAACACCAGCCTGGACAACATAGTGACCATTCATCTCTACCAAAAAATAATAATAATAATTAGCCAGGCATGGCGGCACATTCCTGTGGTCCTAGCTACTTGAGAGGCTGAGGAAGGAGGATCACTTGAGCCCAAGAGTTCGAGACTGCAGTGAGCTGTGATCATGCCACTGCACTCCAGTCTGGGTGACACAGCAAGACCATATCTCAAAAATAATTTAATTAATTACTAAAAATATGTTGTATCTGTCCAAGTACACATGCATGAATATGTACCAATTAAGAAAGCCCCAGATCATTCTTCTACTTGCTTACCTTGCAAACGACCCGGAAGTTTGTTTACTTAATGATCACCACGGGTTCGCTTCCTGACTCTGCAGTTATGTGCAGTCACTCTGCCCCTCCATGCCTTGGTAGTGTTTTTTTTACCTATAAAATGGGCATTTCAGAAGGTATATTTCTTATGGTTCTTGCCCAAACTAAGTTAGCAAATGGCAGAGCTGGGATTTAAAACCAAGTCTGATTCTGAAGTCTGCGCTTTTCAATACTACAATCGACTGTCTCCTGTGGTAGTTCAGTTATGGAATTATCTTGTTTACAACCAAGTCATGCCCAGGCCAGAGACAAAAAAATTAAATTAAAAATAAAAAGGTTTTCTAAGTTTTATTTTATTAAAAATAAAAAGGTTTTTTAAATGCACATGGGAACCAGGTAATGACTCACACCCTGAAACAGACCAACACATTTTTCTTGCCAATAGGGGAGACTGATATAGTCAAAGAAGTACTATTAATTTTGTGACTAGCCCCTAAAGAGAAAGTAAATGAGTTTATGTAACCCAAATCATCAACTGTTACTTGTGGGGAGTTTATTCCTCTATAGCTGTATTTCAGTTACATATTTCTATGTGACAAATTATTCTAAACTTTAGCAGCTTGGGGCAACAAACGTTGATTATCTCACAATCTCTGTGGGTCAGGAATCCAGGCATGGCTTAGCTGGGGCCTCTGGTTCGGGGTCTCCTGAGGCCGCAACGAAGTTGGCAGCTGGGCCTACAGTTATTTCAAGACTCAACAGGGAGGGGCTCATTTCTTAGCTCACACACTTGGCTATTGGCAGGCATCAGGTGCTTTCTGGCTGTAGGCTCGGGGTATATTAGGTTGACGCAAACGCAATTGTGGTTTCTGCCATTTAAAAGTATAACAAGAACTGCAATTACATTTGCACCAAGCCAGTAAGTTTCTTGCTATGCGGATGTCTCCCAAAGAGAAGCTCACACTTTGGAAGCTGGTTTTCCCCCAGATCAAGAGCAGGTACCCAAGACAGAAGCCATGTTTATCCTGAAACCTAATCTCAGAAGTGACATTGCATCACTTTTGCCATATTCTAGTCATCAGAAGTGAGTCACGGGGTTCAGCCCAACCTCGGAGGGAGGGGATTACACAAGGGTGTGAGTACCAGGAGGCGGGGATCATGGGGGGTGTCTTAGAGGCTGCCTACCACAGACTCCGGTGTGGGGAAAGCAAAACCTAGATTCTGATCATCACCAACCTAGGTGCTGGGTGCCCCGGGATCTCCAGGAGAAATAAAAACACAGCGCTTGCCTTGGCAATAGTGTTGCCCAACCTCAGCACTCTTGACAATTTGGATCTGATACAGCTTTGTGGGGGAGGAAGGACCGTCCTGTACATTGTAGGATGTTTAGCAGCCTCACTGGCATCTACTTACTAGACGCACCCCCAGCAAGTTGTAACGACCAAAAATAACTTCAGTAACACCTTGGGGAGTTATGTGGCTATCTACTGAAGGTCTCCCCTGCAGTGAGGAAGAGCAGGTATTGCGGCCACCAGGCAGCAGCAAGCCCTTCATGAATGACAACTTTATTGTCACCAAAATGTGCTCCAGCCCTCACACCAACAAATAATTAAGAAATGCAAAAAGATAAATGGTTTGGGATTTTGCAAACATAAGAAAACTGGGATTTCACTCAATATCCATTTTCTTGTGTTCTAATAAAACTTTATTTACAGAAACAGGCAGCCTCTTCTGTAGCTTCTTGGTCCTCTCTGTTTCTCGACAGTTTCCCCCTGTGTCAGTCTTTGGCCTTCTAATCTTCATAGTCTTAGCATCCTCTTCTCCCCTCCTCCCTCCATGGCCATCGCTGTCTCTTTCTGTCTCTGTCTGTCTGCCTCTGTCTCTGTGTCTCCCTCTGTCACTCTTTCTCTCTCTCTGCCCCCTTTCCCCACCTCCCTCTCTGACAGTTAATTCAAAACTCCTTACCTTAACTTCCAATTCCATCCTCTTCTCAGAGCTCCAATCCATGCATTAATGACAACCTCTTAGCCACTACTCTCATTCCCAGATTCAGCTCCAAAGACTCAAGAGCTTGGCATCAACCTCCTCCAGCCTCCTTCCGGTCCCTCAATACTCAACACCCCGACACTCTCCAAGATACATTGTTATGTGGGGGGAAATCAGGGGGCAAACAATGCTGCTATGTGTATTTGTGTGAAATGTAGATGCTAGTGTTGGAAAGAATGTGTGTGTGTAAGAGTGTGTGTGTGTAGGTGAGTGTGTGTGTGTTTCCAAATCTCTCTGGAAGGATACACAAGAACTTGATAACACTAGTCATTTCCAGGGAGGGAAATAAATGGTTTGAGGACAGGTAGAAGTAATACATTTTAAAACGTGACATACCTTTTGATATGTTTTTTTAAACCATCTGAAAATACTAATTGCTTAAAAAAACTAAAGTAATAAAAAATGATGGAATAACAGAAAACTCAATGCTTCCTCTTCAGTCCTTCACTGGGCCCTTACCCCAAGCTGATTTTGCTGAAATGGCTTCTCAACAGCATTACCAGCTTCAGGAATGTTCTCTCCTGCCTGGTGACGTCAGAAAAACCTTCATCACCACACCCCAATAGACACACACACACACACACCCCATAGTCTGCATTCCAACCATTCCAGCTCCTTCTGATTCCTTCTGTCTGAAACACCTATAGGGCAGAAAAAGTAAAATCCTTTACCTCACCCATCACAAGGGTCTTGGATGACATTCCCATAACAAAAGACATATTAATAAGAGAAAAGCATAACAATTTTTTTTTTAGATGCAGTCTCATTCTTTCGCCCAGGCTGGAGTGCAGTGGCGTGATCTTGGCTTACTGCAGCCTCTGCCTCCTGGGTTCAAGAGATTCTCCTGCCTCAGCCTCCCAAGTAGCTAGGACTACAGGTGCATGCCACTACACCCGGCTAATATTTGTATTTTTTTTTTTTCAGTAGAGATGGGGTTTCACCATGTTAGCCAGGCTGGCCTCAAGTGATCTGCCTGCCTCGGCCTCCCAAAGTGCTAGGATTACAGGCACGAACCACCGCGCCTAGCCAAAATTATTTTTTTAGCCAAAGTTTTACATAACATGGCAGCCTTCAGAAAAGGAGAACCAAAGGCCCAGGAAAACTGTGTGTTTTTATGCTAAGTCTGATGAGAAGCGTGGATAGTGGTAGAGAAACATGACTGGACAAAAAGGGGTGTGATCTAAAGGTAATAAACTTAGGGGAGGTTCGCTTAGGAAGGTCTGTGTGTTTGGATTTTCTGTGTCTGTCAGGTATGGGACCAGAAACATGTCACATAGAACCAGCAGGGTGGAAGGGAGGAGACCAGAGAGGAGCATTTCTAGGTTTTACGGCTTGCTTTGGGAGAGTGAAGTTCTAGTTTCTATGAGCCACCTTGGGGGTGAGAAATTCCCGTTTCTATGACCTTCTCCGGGGAGAAAGAGGAGACGTAGAAAGTCAGACAGACCTTGTTTCTGAGACCCTCCCCATCTCTTTCCAAAAGAATCCAAAAATACTTAGCATGCCAAGGCACCGTGTTTTGGGGTATCATGTTCTGAGCCCGGACTCACCCTTCCCCCTACATTTTGCATTCAGCACAATCTGAATCACTGCCAGCAGCCCTTCCAGCCCCCGCTGTGTCTGGTGCCTGCACTTCCCTACAGCCTAGTTAAGCCTCTCCTATGAGACCACCAGATCCCTGAGGATGGGATGGTCCCTAGTTCAGCACCATATCCTCAGACATTTTCTAACTCCTAATAGATATTTAAGAAATATGTGAGCTGCTCTTGCCCCTCACTGAGCCTCAGCAGGTAATCCATATAAATTGGCATCAGATGGCATCCAGGGGACAGCATCGTAGAATTCATATCCCGGCATCCCTGGTGTCACACTAAAGCTCAGCCCAAGAGTCAAGCCCCGACCAGCTCTCCTGAATCTTGGCTCATTTCTCTTTCATCAGTGGCTTAAGCTCCGCTCTGCTTCTGCTCTTCACGTTAAAAAAATGAAGTTAAAAGTTATTAGCCAATGGGAGGCCGGGTTTCTTTGAACCTTCAGGGGGTTCGCTTGATTGTTGCAGAGATGTCAACTTTATCTTCTTCCAGGGAGACAGAAAATGGATGGAAGCCACATAGGGGCTTAACCACCAACACACATTCTTCTTATCAGGACATCGGCAATGTGAAAGGATACTTTCCTAGGCCGCTCTTTGTTTCATTTATCCAGGATGAATTGCCAAATAAATTTTTTCATTTCCGGAAAGGAAGTAAATTGTGGTGTAATATGCAATAAAGGGAGCCCTCCAGCCAACTGGATACGTTCGAACTTCTGGTTCTAGTCCTCACTCGCTCACTGGGTGACCTCCGGCAAGTTATTTAACTTCTCCAGGTCTTAAGTCTCTTAGCCAGAAAATAGGGATAATAATAATCACACTACCAGCTTTCGGAGTGGTTATGAAGATTCAGTGAGAAAAGGCAGCTAAACACCCCCTGCAGGATGGCAATGAGGCATCATTGATGTTGCTGTTCCTTCCCGGGTCCATGGCAGACATTGCTAATCAATCACAGATATTTCTTCTGTTAAGATTGGACTGGAGGGCACTCCAGACAGAAAGACTACTCATGGGTAGATTGAAGCTGGCACTCAGATTGGAGCCCATTTGCCATCTCAAGCCTTGTGCATTTCCAGACACGCCATTTGCAAGGTTCATGGTGCAGAATAGAGGGATTGTCACATCCCGGGGCTCCTGTTTCCTGAAGCTCCTCCAGGACTTTGAACAGCAGCCCCTAGCCCATCATACAGATTCCCATTGGCTTCCAGGGCCCGACAGCTGGACTGCTGGCCCCTCATACTTAGTCTTTCAAAAGAGCTTATGAGATTAATGTATTTGATTATTTTTTTTAAATTAACTGGGTGGATAACACATTGGCTGCTGGCACGCCAGCTCAGTCCCAGGGCTGCTGGGGGCTCATTGATGCTGGCAGCCAATTTCCATTTCAATCAAATGAGAGAGGAGGGAGGCAGAGAAAGATTGAAAGAAACCAGGATTTGATTGAAAGCTATGGCATCTAGCGCCACCTACTGTTATATCGCTGCATCGCTACCTTTGCTGACCATGGGGGTCAGTGAGTGTTACTGGGCCCTTAAGGCATTTTGGGGGGAACATTTTTGTAATCTCACTCAAGTTACATTTTTGACGCATAGCTCATAATTGATTCAATGTGTATAAACTACAGGTACTTCTGGTATAGTAAGAGTAATAGTGACATTTCTTTGGCTTGTTTGGTTCACAAAACCCTGTGAACGAAGCGGGCCTCTTAGCATCCTGGCCGCAGCGTCATGAAGACCAGGCAGATGCCAAGTGGGAGCCTTGAGGTGCAGAAGAGGTGACTTTCCTGGGGTCACGCAGGGGCGGCGCATGGAGAGGGGATTCCAACTCCACATTTTTTTCTCCTGAATCTGTCCCTTGTCCACCTCTGCTCCCCCCACCCACCTTGGGGCCAGCTCATCAAGCCCCTCAAAGCGCAGTTCCCACTCCACAGGTGCCAGTGCATAATGGGGATTTTACTGAAGAGTTCACAGAAGAGAGGGAGAAGGTTACATTGCACCTCACACAAGAAAAAATAATACAGTCCTTTAGCAGCTTGTGGGTTCTTTCTTGGATATCAGTTTCCCCTTCCCTCACCCCTTCCCCCACGTCCCCTCCTAGTCCTCTACTATCTATCATTCTGGTTTGGTTTTTCAGATGGTGTCTCGCTCTGTCGCCCAGGCTGGAGTGTAGTGGTGCGATCTTGGCTCACTGCAACCCCTGCCTCCCAGGTTCAAGCGATTCTCCTGCCTCAGCCTCCCAAGTAGCTAAGATTACAGGCATGCACCACCACACCCAGCTAAATTTTTTATTTTTAGTAGAGACAAGGTTTCACCATGTTGGCCAAGCCGGTCTCTAACTCCTGACCTCTAGTGATCTGTCCACCTCAGCCTCCCAAAGTGCTGGGGTTACAGGTGTGAGCCACCACGCCCAGCCACTCTGGTCTTTATTAGCTGGAACCATTCATCCTCACTGTGTTTCTTCCACGATCCTCTTTATATTCATCTTCCTTCTCAGCAAACCCACCTTTAAAAACAGGGAGGATTTAAAAAACAAAATAGTGAAATAATATTGTCCTTCCTTCCAGCCCAAAGGATGGGAAAACTGAATTTTCAGGGAGGCTTAACGGCTGAGGACTCAGGTTTTTGGTCTTGTTTTTGTTTTTGTATTTCATTTTGTTTTGTTTTTAGGGACAGGGTCTTATGCTGTTGCCCAGGCTGGAGTGCAATGGTGCAATCATAGCTCATCATAACCTCAAACTCTCAGGTTTAAGTGATCCTCCTGCCTCAGCCTCCTGAGTAGCAAGGGCTACAGGTGCATGCCACCATGTCCAGGTAATTGTTTTGTTTTTTGTAGAGAGGAAGTTCTCACTATGTTGCCAAGGTTGGTCTTAAACTCCTGGCCTTAACTGATCCTCCCATCTTGCCCTCTCAAAGTGCTGGGATTACAGGCGTGAGTCACCACACCTGGCCCGAAACCTAGTTTTAAATGCAGGAAGACCAGGGTCTCATTCTGGTTCTGACCACTAACCAACTGTGTAACCTTGAACAACTTCATCTATGCCTCCATCTCTCCTTCCATAAAGGGAGTTTTTTAGTAGCCATCTCACTGGGTTATTGGAAGAGTAAACAAAACTGATAATGCAAAATGCTTAGCACAGTGCTGATGTGTAGCAATTCTTCATTAATTTGTCAGTTTATGTGACTTAGACACACCTTTTTTTCCACTGACTACTTAAAGAGAGACTCCATTCACATTGACTAAAATGCAAATAGTGTATCTCTACAGAGTTGTGCAGTGTTCAACCTGTGCATCCTTATATGACAGCCTCCCAGGCTTAAGGAGACCAAGGAATGCATCCCAGCAAAGAGTTAAAAGATAAACTTTTTCTCAAAAGGGCCAAATAGTAAACATTCCAGGCTGTGCAGGATGTTCAGCCTCTGAAACAGCTACTAAACTCTGCTGTTATAACAGGAAAACATCCATAAACCATAATAAGCACATGGGTGTGACTGTGACCCAATAAAACTGTAATATACAAAAGCCAGCCACAGGCTGTAGTTTGCTGACCCCTGGAATAGATAAGGGTAGGGAAAGGTATCAAGGATTGGAGGGCGCTGAGTTTTCCCACTTTCTGTCTCTGTGACCTTGAATAAGTGACTTGACCTCTCAGATACTGGGTTTCCTTTTCAGGAAAACAGGAATAAGGAATAGGGTTGGTGTGAGGATTAAATAAGTCAATGTCTGCTGTAGGACAAACTAGGGAGGTCTCATCCACAAACACACTCCAGTGAGGAATATCCAGCTACATTCAAAATGGCCATCGAGGGTAGAAAATGAAGTTCTTTATTACTGAGCTCCTACACAAAGAACAAATAGAACTTACACAGAAAAATCGGAATCTTTGGGAAGGGGGAAAAATCCCTGCTGATTACAACTTTCCTCACGCAGCTCAATAGATTTTTTTTTACTTCAAAACAACTTTATAGGTGGGAAGAAGGGTCCAGCCTGAAGCAGGACTGAAGAACAAATAAATTGCATGGCATCAAATAGAATGTTTATTTTGCTGTTTTAATTTTTTTCAGGTGCCCTAAGTTTTTTCAAAAATTTCCCCACAAATCAAGGGATGGGCCAGGATTTAGAATGGAGTCTTTGTAAAGAGATTCTCACCCCTCCTGTCATCAAGGTTTAATTCAGTGGTTCTCAGTTAAGGGCGATTTTGCTTCCCAGAGGACACTTGGCAATGTCTGGGGACATTTTGATTGTTGTAACTTGCAGGGGAGATGCTACGTTGTACAATGTACAAGAAAATTCCCACAACAAATAGCGATTTGGTCCCAAACGTCAGTCGTCCTGAGGATGAGAGATCTTATTAACCAGCCTGGGATGTTGCCTGGAGGAGGGAATGGTTTATCTTTACTTTTTGGAATACATCAGCAAGATTTTTCTTTCTACCTCTCTTTTTCCTCCCTCTCTTATTTTATCTATTTTACTGGCTTTTGGCTGACAGGCATGCAATCCCCCTTCCTAGAGCACCCAATTTCCTTTCATGGAGTTACTTCTCCTCTGTTAGATACAATCAGGCTCTGTCCCCCTAGTTATTTAACTAGTACCTGGTCCTGAGCAGATGCATAGTGGCCCCAGAGAGCCCAGCAAAGGAAGTGGTTAAGGTGTGACCTTAATTAACTCCTCAAGAAGAGGTACTGACTGATCTAGCCAGGGCCTCAAAACTTAAGCAAAACAAACAAATCAACCAAAAATCTCTGTGACAGGTGGTGACTTGTATGCTCTGCTGGGCCACAATTTCTCCAGCCTCAGGGGCATGGGTCCTACCTTTATTTCCCAAATTCATCTAAGCCCCCACCTGAATGTCAGCAAGAAGCCCAGACCCTTCCTTTATTCCCCAAGCATGGCTTCCATAAGGCAGTCCTGCTTCACTGACATTTAAAGAAGGCCCAAGCAAGTTAATTGCAACAAGGGAAAACCTGTAACTGGGATTTCAGTCGCTTCATATTTTTTTCCCAACTTTTCATTGTAAAGATTTCAAACCTACAGAAACTTTGCTAAAATAGTACAACAGGCAATCAAATACCCTTAACTTAAATTCACAATGTTCTTTCTGCCATGTTTTTCTTTAACATTTTGCCATGATATTTTTCATATATATTTACATATGCGTATATGTGTGTATACATGTATGTGTGTACTATATATATAATATGTGTGTATATTTACAATTTTTTTAAGCTGAGCCCTTTGAAAGTCAGCTGTAGGCACTTCACACCTAAACACTTGAGCATGTATTACCTAAGGACATTCTCCTTCATAGTCACAATACAGTTAACACAGAAATTTCACATTAATCCAATGTTATTCTCTCTCTCTATATATATATATATTTTTTTTGAGATGGAGTCTCACTCTGTTCCCCAGGCTGGAGTGCGTGGCACCATCTTGGCTCACTGCAGCCTCTGCCTCCTGGGTTCAAACGATTCTCCTGCCTCAGGCTCCTCAGTAGCTGGGACTACAGGTGCATGCCACTATGTCTGGCTAATTTTTGTATTTTCTGTAGAGACAGGATTTCACCATGTTGGCCAGGCTGATCTCAAGCTCCTGACCTCAGGTGATTCCACCTCAGCCTCCAAAGTGCAAGGATTACAGATGTGAGCCCCAATGCTCTTATCGAACATACAGTTCCTATGCAAATGCCCCTAGTTGTCCCAGTCATGCCCTTTATAGCTTTGTCTCCAATCCAGCATTCAATCAAGGGACTATGCATTGCATTGAGTTGTTGTGTCCCCTTGGTGTCCTAAAGAAACAGATCATCTGCCTTCTTCCTCTATTATGACATTGTTAGAAGACACAGAGATGTATCCCTTGCATTTGTCTCTGAGAAAGAACTTGCCAGCAGGAGGCACAGGTAGCTGAGAGTCTCCAGCTGCTGACACTGCCAGCATCCACAGCAGCTTTCCTGCAGCAGAAGTCTGAATCTTCCCCAGAAATCCCCCATCAGTGGGCTCTGGCCATTTCTGCCTTGCACTTGGACTTAATCAAGCAATCTTTGCTCTGGAGCTCCCTGTTGCATTGGCTGGACTTTGTCAGATCTGCATCGTGTTCTCAGGCTCTCCTGCCAAATCCTACTTCCTCCTCCTTTTCTCTTTCATGAGCTTACCCCCAATGAGCATTTTGTACTCCTTTCTCCGTGTCTGCTTCCCAGAGGCCCCAATGGACACAGACATTGACATCTTTTAAGAGTCAAGGTCACCTGTTTTGCAAAATGACCTTCACTTATTATTTTTCTGATTGCTTTCTCATGATTAGATTCAGATTGGACCTTTGGGGCAGGACATGCATGTAGGTAACGTAACCATGTAGATGATGGTGTGCCCTTCTCAGTGCATCACTTCAGGTGCACCTGCTAAAAGTCTGTCCTATCGTTGGTGATGCTAAGCACAGCCATGATGGTTAAAGTGGTGTCCGCCAGACCTCACCATTATATGGGTACCTCATTTCCTTTGTAACTCATCATTAACCAGTGGGGTTGAACCTTGAGACTCAGATGGATTCATCTTCTCATTCATTCGGCAACGACAGAAAGAATGTAGAGCCAAGCCCTGTACCAGAAGCTGAGTATCAGAAGCTTCCTTCCCAGGGACCATTGTTCCTTCTCCTCTTCTTCCCAGAAGACTCCTGCTACTTAGTCTCCCCTAAGTTCTCAGCAGAGGACTTGCTCATCTCCCCAAATGACAGTCCCTTCCTCCACCACCTCTCCCTGCCAATCCACAGACCCCCAACTTCTTTTCTCCTGAGTCCATAAGAAGATTGGGGGGAAGGGAAGTTGAATCAAAATATTCTATAAAGGATGCAACCTGCCTTCAACAAAGAGCTGCTAAATAATTCTATAGCACACTTCCTTTTTCAGTTTGAAGGGTCTGTGTGTGGATGAGTTCGCTAATTCTGGGTTAGCTCTATGTAGGTAGATACCCATCATATGTCCTTATGACAAAAAAATCCTCACTCTCCCCAAAAGAAACTGCCCATCATCACCATAAAACCACCAAAACAGAGTATTATTCAGCCACAAACAGAGAATGAGATCCAGTCATTTGCAACAACATGGATGTAACTGGAGATCATTATGTTAAGTGTGTTAAGTGAAACAAGCCAGGCACAGAAAGACAGACATCACATGTTAGCACTTATTTGTGGGATCTAAAAATCAAAACAGGTGAGCTAATGGACATAGAGAGTAGAAGGATGGTTCCCAGAGGCTGGGAAGAATAGTGGGGGATGGGGAGCAAAAGGTGGGAATGGTTAATGGGTACAAAAAAATAGAATGAATTAGACCTACTATTTGATAGTACAACAGGTTGACTATAGTCAATAATAACTTACACTTTTAAATAACTAAAAGTGTAATTGAACTGTTTATAACTCAAAGGATAAATGCTTGAAGGGATGGATACCCCATTCTCTATGATGTGCTTATTTCACATTGCATGCCTGTATCAAAACATCTCATGTATCCCATAAATATATGCACCTATTATGTACCCACAAAAATTAAAAAAACAAAAATTTTAAAACCACCACAAACTTAAACATCAGTGTGCAAGCTAAGGTCTCTGAGTTGACGTGCGTACTCCCCATGATCCCACCTACTCCGTTCTTTACAGCTTCTCAGTGATGAGTCTGAAATTTGTTAATCAGCATGTGTGCTTCTCAGTGCTGTCTTTTCAGTCTCCCTTCCCCCTCACCCCTCGACAGAGCATCCCAGCTGTTTCCCTGATGTCTGTATCAGCCCGGGTGCATTTAACAGGAATTCATTTCCATCTTAATCTGATTCTAGGAAGTAGATCATATTTTAAGGAATAACAAAGATGAGTTCAGAACATTCTTTCATAAAACACAGAGAACAACAGATAAGTAGAAGATTGTCTTTCCGGCCATGACCTTTAACAAATCATTCTGATTTTCTGCCATATTAAATTCTTTATGATGAAATCTAACAAAATTCAGTGGAAGAGTTTTGGAGGTAGTATCTGTAAATCAGTAGCTAGCAACTGCTACCCTTCAGGTCGTCTCCACTATGCAAACTAGGGGAAGGGGGATGGGGATGAAGAATGGAGTAGTGATTAAGAACACATGCTTCAATGTCACTTGAACTTGAGTTCAAATCCAGGCTTTGCCACTTAGTAGCAAGTCAGTTTCACCTTTTTAAGCCTCCACTTACTCCCCTGTAGAATGGAAATAATAATACAGCAAGGACTCAGTGGAATCATCTATTTCATATAAGAATGCAGTTGGGGCCAGGCACGGTGGCTCATGCCTGTAATCCCAGCACTTTGGGAGGCTGAGGCAGGTGGATCATGAGGTCAGGAGTTCAAGACCAGCCTGGCCAACATGGTGAAACCCCACCTCTACTAAAATACAAAAAATTAGCTGGGCATGGTGGTGTGTGCCTGTAGTCCGAGCTACTCCAGAGGCTGAGGCAGGGGAATTGTTTGAATCCAGGAGGCGGAGATTACAGTAAGCTGAGATCACACCACTGCACTCCAGCCTGGCAACAGAGCGAGACTCCATCTCAAAAAAAAAAAAAGAAAAAAAAAAAAAAGAACGCATTTGGGACAGTGCACATATAGTACATAGGAGAACAATAATGTGACTGGTAGAATTGGCATTAGTTCCATTTCACAGATGGGGAGTAAAGCTACCTCACTCAAGGTCACGGAACTCCTAAGTGACAGGGCCAGGACTCAAGGTCTTTCTGACAACAAAGGTCTTTCCATCCTTTCCTACCACATTCCACTTCTCAGCCGTCAGGTTAAACCACATCACTTCCAGATGTTATTATTTAAACAGCCCCAGCACATGAATATTGAATGTAAGTATACCTGCCAAGAAAACCATCCCCATCTAAGAGTCCACTGTGAGTCTGTGCATGCTCATGCTCCACTCCTCCCAGGCCTCCCACCCCCATTTACCACCTTTTAGCCTGGTGCAGTACAGGACATCACGTGGTGTTTCTCATGATCCTGCTCTCAACAACTCATTGGGGCGGTAAGAGAAAGGACGGTGTTCACACATGCTATAGGAAAGGTGGGCAGGGCAGAGACTTGACTGTATTTTCTAGGAAACAAAGAATGGAGTCATCACCTGTGCTCTGCAGAGCAATGGGAAAACTGAAAGCTCTGAAGCCAATGGCACATCCAAGGGAAGCAAAGACAGAAAATCAAAATCAACTGTCCCCAAGATGGCTTTTATGCAACCAGGCTGGGAGTCATCACGAAGCACAAAACAAATGATATCTGCAGAGATGGTGTATTAGTCCATTCTCACACTGCTCTAAAGAAATACCTGAGACTGGGTAATTTATACAGCAAAGAGGTTTAATTGGCTCACAGTTTCGCAGGCTGCACAGGAAGCATGATGCTGGCATCTGCTTCTGGGGAGGCCTCGGGAGCTTTCACTCATGGCAGAAGGCAAGGCGTGAGCAGGCATCTTACATAGTAGGAACAGGACCAAGAGAGATGGGAGAAATGCCACGCACTTTTTAAAAAAATTATATTGTAAGTTCTGGGGTACATGTGCAGAACGTGCACATTTGTTACATAGGTATACATGTGCCATGGTGGTTTACTGCATCCATCACCTCATCGTCTACATTAGGTAATTCTCCTAATGCTATCCCTCCCCGGTTTCCCCACCCCCTGCTATCCCTCCCCTAGCACCCCACCCCCGACAGGCCCTGGTGTGTGCTGTTCCCTTCCCTGTGTCAATGTGTTCTCATTGTTCAACACCCACTTATGAGTGAGAACATGCAGTGTTTGGTTTTCTGTTCGTGTGTCAGTTTATTGAAAATGATGGTTTCCAGCTTCATCCAAGGCCCTGCAAAGGACATGAACTCATCCTTTTTTATGGTTGCATAGTATTCTATGGTGTATATGTGCCACATTTTCTTTATCCAGTCTATCATTGATGGGCATTTGGATTGGTTTCAAGTCTTTGCTGTTGTGAACAGTGCCACAATAAACAAACGTGGCCACACACTTTTAAACAACCAGATTTCACAAGAAATCACTATTGAAAGGACAGTACCAAGGGGGCATGGTGTTAAACCATGAGAAACCACCCCCATGATCCAATCGCCTCCCACAAGAATCCACCTCCAGCATTAGGAATTACATTTCAACATGAGATTTGGGTGGAGACACAGATCCAAACTGTACCAGATGGTGGACAGGTTTGCTTGGTTTTTATTTTCTCCTAATTGTTTTATCTTTTCCTGATTTTCTATTAGGCTGGTGCAAAAGTTATTGTGTTTTTTGCCATTTCAATGGCAAATGAATTTTTGGCATCCATTCAATGGTAAGTGAATTTCAGTGGCAAAAACCACAATTACTTTTGCACCAACACAACACAATACAATGTTCATTAGTGTCAAAACCAGAATAAAATATTAAATGTGAAGTTGTATTACAAATATGTTACCTGGGTAGGGAGACACATAAATGAGTGTCAGTAAGGAGTATAAAGACCTAACAATGTGGGAAGTAGAACAGGTAAGATTTGAGGGGAGGGGAGATGATCTACAAGGATCTGGAGAAATTGGGAGAAGTAGAAGGGTTCTGAATACCCTAGAATCATGATTTTTGATAATTTTTTGGAGGGAGCGAGGGGCATGATCACAATTCTGGATATGCATTTAAGCCATGGAAAATTCTGGGAACCTCAGGCTTAAGATCAAAAGGAATATCCAAAGTTATCATCTGTAAAGGAATCCTTGGTTAAATTAAGGGGCAGACCTGCTTTATAGTCCAAAAGTGGCCTGGGGCCAAGACATTTGCATACGTTGTACCATAATCACTTGCTTTCACCCTCATTTCCATTTCCTGCTCCCCACAGGGGGCTGATCCTTGCAAACTACATTTCCCAGGTGCCCTTGCAGCTGGCTTCCAGGTAGGTTCAGCCAATAGGAGGCACCAGCAGGAAACTGAAGGGTGATTGTTAAACAGAAGCCAGGGCATTTTGCCCTTTCTCTCATTTGGCTTATGGTGGCACCTCCAGCTGGAACTACATCTCCTCCATAAGTCTAGCTTATGCCACGTGGCCTGATTCCAGGGCTTCTGAAGGCCACCTCTTCCCTTAATTCCTCCAGCCCTGGAGATGGTAGAGGTTTCCTTTTGCTAATCTCTAGCTTGCCTCACCATCCTTTTGAGCTCTTCCATCACCTTTGTAACTGCTCCCCTGTATTAAATTCCCTCTGTTCAACTACCTGTCATGAGCTCTGATCTCCTGCCTAGACCCTGCCTGATCCAGTATGTTAAAATAAACTATTAGCTTACATCATTCCAGACTCTCAGATGACTCTATTTTAATTGGCATTAAACATTTCTACTTTGCCTGCCTTGACATAATTAGTCAAAATTGCTTTACAAACATGAAAAATTCTATTATTTTATTAAAATTAATCTCTGTAAATTGTAGACAAATTAGGGAAAAAAAAGATAACCAAAACAAAAAATTATTAATTGCCTATAATTCAAACACCCTGAGATAACATCTCTATTAACAATTTATTGTATTTACTTCCAGCTTATTATATTATTACATATATGTCTTGTCATATGTCAGTATTTTAAAACCATTTATATCAGATCACATACATTTCTGGAAATTTCTATAGATTTTATCAGTATAAATCTTAAAATTTCTCTATCATCTACTGTCTTTACATTTTGTAGCATGCATTTTTCATCTGAAATTATGTTCCATTACCAGCCTTCCACATTAGTAAATAAACAGCTATAGCAGCACTAAGTGGTAGCACCAAGACTCAAATGCATCACATACCACTGTCTGGATAGATCATGATTTATCCCCACAATGCCTATTGCGGGACATTGAGGTATTTTTCACTATTATTCACACTGCTGTGATAGATATCCTTGGGGATAAATCTTTTCATCCTGGTGACATAATTTCCTTGGCTGGGGAAAGAGGATATGTATTTTTAAAGCTTGTCACACGTATGTCTAAATTGCCCTCCAGAAAGGTTGTACAGAGAGGCTGATTTTTGAGTGCTTTATAAACTTTTTATTGTGTTAATATCAAATGATGTTCGTAAATGTCCTGACAACTAGTTATTTCTGCTGGCTTATTATAATTTTAAACAAAACTATAATTATAAAGTTATAATCATAAAGTTATATTTATAATTACAAAATTATACTTTGACAAAAATGGTTTCCTGAGACTCCATTGAAATGCTGACATAGTTGTGAGGCTTAAGCGAGGCCATCTCATGCTGCTAAAGTTGGTGTCAAGTTGAGGACACAATTCAGTACCAATCCCAAATCCACCCTTACATAATGATGTGAATTCCTGGTGCACAGGCAGCTATCATTAGGTGACATTTAAAAAAAAAATGATTGAATGTTGGACATTATCATAGTTGTTTCATGAGGAAGGTGAAATTTAAGATGTTTGGGAGACTGTTGAAGACATGACCATGGCATAAAACAGGGTTTCAATCATGTATTTTCAAATTATCTGGCAGGAAAATTTCTGATATGCTTATTTTTCCTTCATTTATAAGTATGCTTAGTTCACAGCATCTTTTTGGAAAGTTACTTTGGCCTGCAGGAAATATATAATGAGGTTCTCCAAAATAAGTGGGATTAGAAAGACAGGCAACCTCATTTTAAAATATTTGATCTCAACACGGCCAATCTCATTGCTTTCACTGTGAAATACACCAGAATGGGGGTCGTCTGATCTTGATGCCTCAAAAGCAGTGATGGGAAAGGAAGAAAAACTAGTAAAAATAAGTCTCAGTCTTTTAGCTGTTTTGCCACTCCCAAGAGACGAACGCATTTCAGATAGAATTTTGTGGCTGCAGGTAACAGAAAACCTAATTTAAGCTGTTATAAATAATAAAGGAAATGTTCATGAAAAGTCAAGATCCAATGAAGCTTGATCAGTTTAACAAGGCACCATGGGACGAGTTTTTCTCTCTCTTCTCTGCCTTTCTTCCACATCATCTTTGCCCAAGGCTGGCTACCCTCGTGGGCACAAAATGGCTGTGAGCAACTCCCAAGGAATATCATTTTCCCCATTTCTAGTCAGTGAGGAAGGAGAACATCTCTACCTGCGCTTCCCAGAAGCCCCTAGAAAGTGCTTGCATCTCATTTGCCCAAACTGGGTCACATGACCATCTATAAACCAACCACTTTGACAAGTTTGTGCTGTTTGGCTTCAGTTACTCAGGGCCTCATCTGCTGCTAGTACCATGAGCATCTCCCAAGACGCAAGTGCCAACTAAAGAAAAAGCAAAGGGCCTAACCAGGGAAATAACTGGTATCAACACAGAGGGTAAACAGATGTTGGATGTGTGAGACAAATGAATGTTCATGATGCAAAAGCTTGGGAAAGCACTTACATGCCTCTCAGAGGGTGGTCTCTCCATCCACTTCATCCATGAACGCTGATGGGTCTGTCATCAATTTCCAGCCAAGGGGTTCTTGAGGCCTCCTGGTATACTGAGATGATCAACACATAGTGCCTGTAATTCATTACTGATAATAACCAGAGACAAAATTTGTAAATGATTTCATTGTTTCCTATCCAGTTGACCTGATTCAAGGCTATCCACATGTTTTGTTTTGTTGTTTTGTTTTGCATTCTTTATATTTTCCTTTATTTTTCTCCTTTGACAAGGTCTCACTCTGTCATCCAGGCTGGACTACAATGGCACTATCTCAGGTCACAGCAGCCTTGACTTTCTGAGCTCAAGTGATCCTCTCATCTCAGACTCCTGAGTAGCTGGGATTACAGGCATGCACCACCACAAGCTTGGCTAATGTTTTTGTATTTTTTGTAGAGACAGGGTTTTGCCACATTGCCCAGTCTGGTCTCAAATTCCTGAGTCAAGCCATCCTCCTGCCTCAGCCTCCCCAAATCCTAGGATTACAGGCATGAGCCACTGCGCCTGGCCCCACTTTCTTGAGTGGGCAAGTAATAGGTGCAGTTACAAATACTCTGTGGAATTGCCATAGACTCTTCACCCTTTGTCTATGCTGCCTTACATGGAAATATGTATTGGCCAACCCAGGAGAAAAATGGAATCAAGCAGGCCAGAAGCAGTTCCTTCCTCCACTTCATCTCCCACTGTCTCCCACCCAACTCTACCACAAACGTCATTCAACTTTGAAACAACTATACTTCTCACCTTTCACTTTCAAAGCCCCAGAGCAGCAGGCACCATAGCCCAATTTCAATGATGGTGGCTCCAGGGAAATTACTTTGCCTCCCCACACACATCGATATTGGGATTTCTGTTAGTGAGCACCCAACGTGTTCTCACCCCACCTTCAAAAAACACTACCAACCAACCTTTGTCATATTTCACCTTGCCATTTACTTTTTAAATCTTTTCTCTTTCACTGTGTAACTAATTAATATTTATTGCAAAGTTATAGGAAATGCACATCAGCTAAGAAAAAGAAATGAAACCTGCCATAATCTCAACCCCAGAGAGAATCACTGCATTTTGGAGCTATGTCATTTCATATCTTTGATATGTATCTATCCACACAGATCATTTTTTCAAAAACAAAAACAGAATCATGCTATAAATATTACTTTGTAACATGTCTTTTGACTCAAAGAAATCAAACATCTTTATATATCAATAAACATACTTACATTATGTTGCCGTTATACTTAATTGCTTCATAGTATTTCATTGTTTAGATGCACCATAGTTATTTAACTTGTCTTCTATTGTGAGTTGCAAAGTTATTTTCCAATAGTTTGCTACTACCAGCAGCATCCTGGTGGACAGTTTTGTTGATGAACCTCTATGCCCATGAAAGGCTATTTCCCTAGAATTCTTGACAGCAATGTTGTTGGATCTAAGGACATGCTCATTTCTAAAGCATCTGGTTGCTCTTCTGGAATGCCAGCACAAAGTATTTACCAGCTTTATCTGAGAGTGCCCATTTTCCCATAATTTCTTCGTATTCTTTTTGTTTTAAAAAAATCATAAGGTGCAGGAAAATTTTGAGACAAGATAATCCAGACAATATTCTGATTATTATTTCTCCAAACTGGGGGTTGAGAAAAATGACTTTTATACTAAAACATAATTTTTCAAGTATGATGGCTCAAAGCTGTAATCCTAGCCTTACTTGGGAGACTGACGCAAGAGGATCTCTTGGGCTGAGGAGCTTGAGGCTGCAGTGAGTTGCACTCCAGCCTGAGTGACAGTGTGATCCTGTCTCTAAACATAATAATAATAATAAAATATAATATAGTTAATTTATCTCTCTTCTTTATGTTGAGCCTGTATCAACTTCTGAGTAATGTGAGCTTTCCCCTATGTATAGTCAAGGAAAATTAATGGGGAGAAAGAAACGGTCATGAACAATTATCTGGATAATTCATTCATAAACCTCTGCTGTGGGGGCAGGAAGAGAGGGGAAGTACATTTGTATCTTTACATTGACAAGATTCAGCTCTCCAAATCAGCTGCTAAAACCACCAACAATAATTATTTTTAATGCCTAATTTTTTGCTTTAAGTGTAATGCTAATAGTAGTCATTTCCGTTTATCTAATGCTTGCTATAAGTGAGGAATTTAGCAATTAATTTAATCCTCAAAACAGAGTAGGAGTTATTCTCCCATTCTACTGAAGAAATGGAAGCCCAAATTCTTCAGAGAGTTTGAGTAATTTGTTCAAAGTCACACAGCTGGTCACCAGACAGAACCAGGATCAGAGCTCAGGTCTACCTGTCTTCAAAGCACTTACCGTGTCCACTGTGTCACATGGCAGCCCCCTCTTCAGTGTCAAGGTAGACTCTGTGCTGCCCAGGACCCCTCAAACCCAGCCATACGTCTCAGATAAACCCATGAGCCTCCTGTGCCTGGCTCCATTTGTAACCATTGTATCAACACTCCTTTTACTTTCACCCCTTGTCTTCTCATCAGGTCCCAGACAAGCCAATGAAGAGCATCAAGTATATGGACAAGGAAATAATAAACCTCAAAAAGGACCTTATACGAAGCCGGTGAGTGAGCCCAGCAGGGAATGATCCATAGACAACCCAACAGGCATGAGCAGGCAGTGGGGTGTTGCCTTCAAGTCCTTGCCCAGTCCCAGCATCCCCCAACCCTAAACCCTGAGAAGAAGACTTGTAGGAGGGTAACCCAGGGAGGAGCAGAGGACAGAATTGCTTTCGCAGTTGGACTTTCCAGGGAGTACCCATGCCATGCCAGCCCCCAGCCGCCTTCCTAGTATCCCCTCTGCTTTTCTTTTGGACCTGAATCCAATTTAAGAGAGTTCCCCCATGCTCCAGAAAAAACTTCCCTTTTTACTCCAGACCCACAGGATGATACCATGTTCAGAGTCATTCTCAAATTCTGACCCTGCTACCTGCTAGCAGGGATGCTGGAGAAGTTATTTAAACTCTCTGGGCCTCTCTTTCCCTATCCGTAAGATACAAATAATAGGAGGTTGTTAGAAGAACTGAGTGAAATAAAGCAGATAAAGTGCCCCTCATATGGCCTTGAAGACAGAGCTGTTCCTATCTTTCCTCTCCTCACTCCCCATTCCTTCCTTCCCTGATGATTGAGGCCCAGGACCATGTTTTGATCATCTCTGTGTGGTGAGATGGAATTTTGTTTTCCCCTTACCCCTTAACTCTTTCCTGAGACCTAGAACATCCCAAGGCAGGATCCTAAAATGAGACTTTTGGTAAAGCAACTCAAGACAGAGTAAGAGATGAACACTCTTTAAGCACGAAACACATAAGACATGTGCTGAGAGGGGTAATCTAGGCAGCAGGGAAGTTCTGTTTATCTTAGATACCTCCCACTCTGAGCCAGATGCAGTGAGAGGCAGAGTGAGACACCTTCTCCCTTCACCTCCACTGTCTGAAAGCTACACTTTACTGCTACCAGAATCTCCACCCTACCCCATCCAGTAGCACAACTTGACAGAACTGATGACTGAGCCCAGGAGGACTCCTGGAAGGTGGGGGAAGGGAAAGGAATTAAAGGGCCTAGGGGAGAGGTGAAGAGAGGGTCCCAGAGGGCCATAGTTTCACTGACTGCAAGGTGTGGCTGTGTCGGCTCTCTGAGGGTCTCTAGACACCGTCTAGTTAAACATAATTCAAACCTTGTGTGTAATTTTAACTTTCTGAGTAGCCACACTAGAAAAAGTAAATAGAAACAAGTGAAAGTAACTTTAATAAAATATTGTTAACTCAGTACCTCCAAAATATCGTCATTCAACATGTAATCAGTATTCAAAATGTATTAATGAGATTATTTTCATTATGTTTTTTATTACATGATGAAAAGCGATGAAAGGATGAAAAGTAATGAATGATGAAAGATCTGGGATATATTTCATACTTAGAACACTTATCAGTTTGGACCAGACACATTTCAAGTACCCAATAATTGTCATAGACTAAATTGTGCCCCTGCCCCTTCCCCCACCGACACACATTAATGTGCTGAAGCCCTAAGCCCCAATATAATTTTTTTGGAGTTAGGACCATTAAAGAAACAAGTAAGGTTAAAGGAAGTCAAAGGATGGGGCCCTAATCCAATGTGATCGGTGTCCTTATGAAAGAGGAAGCAACATCAGGCATGAGCACACAGAGAAAAGGTCACATGAGAGGACACAGCAGGAAGGCGGCAGTCTGCAAGTCTAGGAGAGAGGCCTCAGGAGAAACTAACCCTGTCTGCTGGCACCTGCACCTTCAGCTTCCAGTCTCTAGAACTGTGAGAAAATAAATGTCTGCTGTTTAAGCCACTCAGGGTGTGGTATTCTGTTAGTGCAGCTCCAGCAGACTAATACGTAAGAGTCAATGCCGGGATTCTTAACAGAGAATGATCCAGCTCAAAGAGTCCAGCGGAGCTCAGTCTCAGATTCCCTTGCAGAGCTGAGCTCACAGGTGGCATTTGAACTTGGATCTCCAAATTGAGAGCTTAGACCCACAAGGATCCTCTGTTAGTTTCAGACATACTGGCCTCTATGTAACTGCCCAGTGGATTCACCTTACCCGAATTTGTAACTGCCTAGTGGGTTCATCTTGCCTGCTGCCTAGACAAAGCAGACTTATCAAGCTCCTAAACTGATCTTAGGAGTAGTTTAGGGAGGGTCAGAATCTTGTAGCCTCCAGCTGTATGACTCCCAAACCAAAATTTCTAGTCTTGTGGCTAATTTATTAGTCCTACAAAGGCAGTCTAGTCCCCAGGGAAAAGGGAGGTTTGTTTTGAGAAAAGGCTGTTATCTTTTTTTTCTTTTTGAGACAGAGTCTCGCTCCATCACCGGGTGCCAGGCTGGAGTGCAGTGGCACCACCTCGGCTCACTGCAACCTCTGCCTCCTGGGTTCAAGCAATTCTCCTGCCTCAGCCTCCTGAGTAGCTGGGACTACAGGTGTGCACCACCACGCCCAGCTAATATTTTTTGTATTTTTAATAGAGACGGAGTTTCACCATGTTGGACAGGATGGTCTCAATCTCTTGACCTCGCGATCCTCCCGCCTCGGTCTCCCAAAGTGCTGGGATTACAGGCGTGAGCCACCATGTCCGGCCTCGTCTTTGTTTTAAACTATAAACTAAGTTCCTCCAAAGTTAGTTCAGCCTATGCCCAGGCATGAACAAGGACAGCTTGGCAGTTAGAAGCAAGATGGAATTTAAGTCAGATGTCCATTATAATTTTGCAATGACAGGTTCTTTATTTATTTATTTATTTTATATATATATATATATATATTTTTTTTTTTTTAATTGCATTTTAGGTTCTAGGGTACATGTAAAAAACATGCAGGATTGTTGCATAGGTACATCCATGGCAATATGGTTTGCTGCCTCCATCCCCGTCACCTATATCTGACATTTCTCCCCATGTTATCCTTCCCCAACTCCCCACCCCCTGCCGTCCCTCCCCTAGTCCCCCCCACCACAGACCTCAGTGTGTGATGCTCCCCTCCCTGTGTCCATGTGTTCTCATTGTTCGACACCCGCCTATGAGTGAGAATATGTGGTGTTTGATTTTCTCTTCCTGTGTCAGTTTGCTAAGAATGATGGTTTCCAGGTTCATCCACGTCCCTACAAAGGACACGAACTCATCATTTTTTACTGCTCCATAGTATTCCATTGTGTATATGTGCCACATTTTCTCTGTCCAGTCTATCATTGATGGGCATTTGGGTTGGTTCCAAGTCTTTGCTATTGTAAACAGTGCTGCAATGAACATATGTGTGCCTGTGTCCTTATAGTAGAATGATTTATAATCCTTTGGATATATACCCAGTAATGGGATTGCTGGATCAAATGGAATTTCTATTTCTAGATCCTTGAGGAATCGCTACACTGTCCTCCACAATGGTTGAATTAATTTATACTCCCACCAACAGTGTAAAAGTGTTCCTATTTCTCCACATCCTCTCCAGCATCTGTTGTCTCCAGATTTTTTTCATGATTGCCGTTCTAACTGGCGTGAGATGGTATCTCAATGTAGTTTTGATTTGCATTTCTCTAATGACCAGTGATGATGAGCATTTTTTCATATGTTTGTTGGCCTCATATATGTCTTCTTTTGTAAAGTGTCTGTTCATATCCTTCACCCACTTTTGGATGGGTTTGTTTGCTTTTTCTTGTAAATCTGATTCAGTTCTTTGTAGATTCTGGATATTAGCCCTTTGTCAGATGGGTAGATTGCAAAAATTGTTTCCCATTCTGTTGGTTGCTGATTCACTCTAATGATTTTTTCTTTTGCTGTGCAGAAGCTCTGGAGTTTAATTAGATCCCATTTGTCTATTTTGGCTTTTGTTGCCAATGCTTTTGGTGTTTTAGTCATGAAGTCATTGCCTATGCCTATGTCCTGAATGGTTTTGCCTGGGTTTTCTGCTAAGGTTTTTATGGGGTTAGGTCTTATGTTTAAGTCTTTAATCCATCTGGAGTTAATTTTAGTGTAAGGTGTCAGGAAGGGGTGTCAGTTTCTGCTCTCTGCACATGGCTAGCCAGTTTTCCCAACACCATTTGTTACAGGGAATCCTTTCCTCATTGCTTGTTTTTGTCAGGTTTGTCAAAGATCAGGTGGTTATAGATGTATGGTGTTGCCTCCGAGGCCTCTGTTCTGTTCCAATGGTCTATATCTCTGTTTTGTACCAGTACCATGCTGCTTTGATTACTGTAGCCTTGTAGTTTGAAGTCAGGTAGCATGATGTCTACAGCTTTGTTCTTTTTGCTTAGAATTGACTTGGCTATGCAGGCTCTCTTTTGGTTCCATATGAAGTTTAAGGTGGTTTTTTCCAGTTCTATGAAGAAGATCATTGGTAGCTTGATGGGGATAGTGTTGAATCTGTAAATTACTTTGGGCAGTATAGCCATTTTCACGATATTGATTCTTCCTAATCATGAGCATGGAATGTTTCTCCATCCATTTGTGTCCTCTCTTATTTCGTTGAGCAGTGGTTTGTAGTTCTCCTTGAAGAAGCCCTTTACATTCCTTGTTAATTGTATTCCTTAGGTATTTTATTCTCTTTGTAGCAATTGTGAATGGCAGTTTGTTCTTGATTTGGCTCTCTTTAAGTCTATTATTGGTGTATAGGAATGCTTGCGATTTTTGCACATTGATTTTGTATACTGAGACTTTGCTGAAGTTACTTATCAGTTTAAGGAGATTTTGGGCTGAGACAATGGGGTCTTCTAGATATACAATCATGTCGTCTGAAAATAGAGACAGTTTGACTTCCTCCTTTCCTAATTGAGTACCCTTTATTTCTTTTTCTTGCCTGATTGCTCTGGCTAGAACTTCCAATACTCTATTGAATAGGAGTGGTGAGAGAGGGCATCCTTGTCTAGTGCCCGATTTCAAAGGGACTGCTTCCAGTTTTTGCCCATTCAGTATGATATTGGCTATGGGTTTGTCGTAAATAGCTTTTATTATTTTGAGATACGTTCCGTCAATACCTAGTTTATTGAGAGTTTTTAGTATAAAGAGCTGTTGAATTTTGTCAAAGGCCTTCTCTGCCTCTATTGAGATAATCATGTGGTTTTGTCTTTGGTTCTGTTTATGTGGTGAATTATGTTTATAGACTTGTGAATGTTGAACCAGCCTTGCATCCCCGGGATGAAGCCTACTTGATCATGATGGATAAGCTTTTTGATGTGCTGTTGCAATTGGTTTGCCAGTATTTTATTGAAGATTTTTGCATCTATGTTCATCATGGATATTGGCCTGAAGTTTTCTTTTCTTGTTGAATCTGTGCCGGGTTTTGGTATCAGGATGGTGTTGGTCTCATAAAATGATTTGGGGAGGATTCCCTCTTTGTGGATTGTTTGGAATAGTTTCAGAAGGAGTGGTACCAGCTCCTCTTTGTACGTCTGGTAGAATTCAGCTGTGAACACATCTGGACCTAGGCCTTTTTTTGGTTGGTAAGCTCTTAATTGCTGCCTCAACTTCAGCCCTTGTTATTGGTCTATTCAGGGTTTTGACTTCTTCCTGGTTTAGGCTTGGGAGGGTGTAAGTGTCCAGAAATTTATCCATTTCTTCCAGGTTTACTGGTTTATGTGCATAGAGTTGTTTGTAGTAATCTCTGATGGTGGTTTGTATTTCTGTGGAATCTGTGGTGATATCCCCTTTATCATTTTTTATTGCCTCTATTTGATTATTCTCTCTTTTATTTTTTATTAATCTGGCTAGTGGTCTGTCTATTTTGTTGATCTTTAAAAAAAAAACAGCTCCTGGATTTATTGATTTTTTGAAGGGTTTTTGTGTCTCTATCTCTTTCAGTTCTGCTGTGATCTTAGTTATTTCTTGTCTTCTGCTAGGTTTTGAGTTTTTTTGATCTTGCTCCTCTAGCTCTTTCAATTTTGATGACAGGGTGTTGATTTTAGATCTTTCCTTACTTCTCATGGGCATTTATTGCTATAAATTTTCCTCTAGACACTGCTTTAAATGTGTCCCAGAGATTCTGGTATGTTGTGTCTTTGTGCACAGTTTCATCTACAGTGTTTGAACCCAAGTTAGAGGGCTTTTGAGCTGATGTCTTCAGAACTTTGGAGCCACAGGGACTGGTGGCAAGTAGGATCAAGAAGTCAAGAATCATGTGAGTAGGGACAGCAGCTGTGGCAGGCAGCTGAAAAGGAAGATGGCACAGAGGGGAATGAGCATCCCAACAGGGAATTGCACTCTGTTCTACAGCTCTGCCCGGAGGATGTTCCAGGCTTCACAGGAATGGTACAGCATGGACGTTGGATCACAAGAGAGGTTCCAAATACAGAATTTCATGGGCATCCATCAGTCATAACAGACACTGGCCTTACCCAACCATTATGACCATAATATGGTCATAAATTCTTACTAGCTGAATATTATCAGCCTTGAGGTAGAGAAGGCCAACCAAGAGCCCCAGCTGCAAAGACATACCAGCATCTCTAGAACCTAGGGAATGAGGGTCTCCACAAGAATCTGTGTACTGTAGACAAATGGCTGATGATGAGATAGATGCCAGTAGATGCCTTCACCTAGACCCAACTCAGCCTAAGATGGGCAACAACGTAGTGGTGTGCCAGCTTGTAACTAGAGCCCACTGCTAAATTTTCAGTGGAAAATTATTGAACCAATTATTAAATACAGTTATTATTAAAGATTACTTACATAAATGTATATCTATAATTGCAAACCGATTGTTAAACATAGCTACTGTTAAAAATTAATTATATGAATTTACAATTAAATAAATTCTATTAAAGCACAGGTAATAAATACTCAGAACTTATCCCTTCCTAATTGTTTTATACAGTTTGCTAATATCTATGCTCTAGAGGCTACTAATGGTTGTAGTGTCTATGTTGGTATATGAGGAGTGCTACAACAAATCTCTTCCCAGCTCTGCATTCACTGACGTCACAACATTGGTAGCTTGAAAGCAACTGGTGGAAATATCTGCACCACAGTGACAACATTTGCATCATGGAAATCAGCAAACACTACAAATCAGGGCTCACTGAGCCCCCCACCCCAGCAGAGAGCCGGTTTTTAAACATTGACCAGCACACCACTGGGGATGTGCCCCAAGAACGACAAAGGTTGCACTTCCCACTGACCCAGTAGAATAGAGGGGATTAATTCTTAATAAAAGGTAATACAGGCAACAGTTGTTCTGCCACTCTTCAGTTGGCCAGCTGAGTCACTCCCAACAGACGCATTTACCGTAACTCTGAAGCAAGCTAAGATTTAACGTTCTCCTCGGACGCGCTTAACCTGTCCCACTGATAGACACAAAGGAGAATGGGGGAAAGGCCAGACAGAAAAGCCTCAAGCAAGAAAGAAATGACAATGAGATGTTCCATCTGGTCACACTTCTGGATCCCACCAACATTTAAGGGAGGAATCAGGAACCCCCTTCAGAAGGAAACACCGTGTTTTCTAAGGGAAGTCATCTCTCCAGATGGTACAAACTCCCTGACCCCATATCCCAGTACTAACTGAGGCAAATTGTGAACAAAGACGATGTTGACTTTTCCATTCTTTGTTTCTTAACTTTGTTTCCCCTCCTGTTAGAGTCTAGCCCACCTTGAGCCAAGCTACTCTCTCCTGGACTTTCATTTAATGTTTTAGCCCTCTTGTAAGTCAATGGCACCATCCCTGGTTTCATGGCCAATTTAACCTGAAGCTAAAAAGAATAAAACTCTAACTGCTTCCCTCCTGGCCTGTTCTGCCAGATGTTCAGTGGCACTAAGCAGCACACCATGCACAAACGTGCTGAATTTCCAGCGGAAGTTGACAGTCAGGGCCTCTTTGCTTGTGCCTAGTTCTTTGTTGACTCTTGAAGCACAATGACGTACCTTCCTGAAAAGGTGCTGGTGCTTTTTACTGTGAATGTTTTAAGGAAAATAAACATCTCTGCAATGAAAACAACTGAAATGTTGAACATGAAGCCATGATTAACCCTTGGCAAAGTTTACTTAGGTCCAGGAAATTGCAAATAAACAGTAATGAATTATCCACTCTCCCCTACCCCCAGCAGGGTCCAGGTGATGCAAGTGTTTATGAGGTCTGAGACTTTGCTTTCCAGCTGCGTTTGGTAGACAGCTGAAGCAAAGTAATTGGAAATAACAAAGGTGGAATCTGGGGCAGAGAAAGAAGCTATTCTTTTTATTATTATTATTATTATTATTATTGGGTTAGGCACTTCTTCTTGGTACCTCCTTAGCTCTCTGTGCTCATTCATTTTTTTTCCAACAAATATTTATTGAGTATGAGGTATCACCAGGTGTACACCAGGCATTGCTATATATATTGGAGATGAACCAAACAGACAAGATTCCTGTCTTTGATGAATAAGAGATGATGACTTGCATTATAATGAGGTGAAAACAACAATCAAATTAACAAGTAACTAAGCAGAATTTGGCCAGGCATGGTGGCTCACGTCTCTAATCCCAGCACACTGGGAGGCCAAGATGGGTGGGTCACCTGAGGTGGGGAGTTCTAGACCAACATTGAGAAATCCCATCTCTACTAAAAATACAAAATTAGCCAGGCGTGGTGGAGCATGCCTTTAATCCCAGCTACTCAGGAGGCTGAAGCAGGAGAATCACTTGAATCTGAGAGGTGGAGGTTGCAGTGAGCCGAGATTGACCATTGCACTCCAACCTGGTCAACAAGAGTGAAACTCCGTCTCAAAAAAAAAAAAAGAGGGAATTTGAAGGTGGGGATCTAAAACCAGGTGATATATAAATAGTGGTGACAAAGAAGCTGCTGCTTTAGCTAGAGCTGTCAGAGAAGAGTTGTTTATAAAGGGAACCCTGGGTCCAATAACTGAATGGTGAGAAAGAACCATTCAAATAAAGACATAGTAGGCTGAAAGGTGGTGTATTTCAGAGAACAACAAATAAGTGGATCCCAAAGTCAGAACAAGCTGGAAATCCTGGAAGAACTAAGATGAGCCGGGCAGCTGGAGCAGAGTGAGAGAGGATAAGAGACAAGAGATAAAACTGAAGAGCTGGGTAAGGGCTGGCCCACACACTGACTTGTAGGCTGTGATGAAAAGTATGAGTTTTAGTCTAAGTACCACAAGAACCAAAGGAGCATTCTGAGCAAGAGATGGAAGTAATCTGATTTTTAAAAGAACATCCTATCCACTGCAGAGAGACTAGTTGGAAGGCTATGGTGAGAGATGGCTTCAATCAGGGAAATGGCAGTGAACTGGGGAGAAGCAGATGGATTCAGGATTCCTTTGGAGGTAGAGCCACAGGACTGGCTAGTGGATTGGATGTGGGAGCCTAAGGAAAAGGCTGCATTGTGCATCCATATTCTACAGTGACCTGTTTCATCTCTCACACCACGCACCATGACATGTCCCCTCTTGTGGTCCCACAAAGTGTTTATCAATGGAATGAATTATCTGATCCATCTCTAGAATTTATCAGTTAAAATAAGGGAGAAGGCTTATTTATTAACTTAGTAGGAAAAGTGAATAAGTGAGATGGGTTATAAACTAATTTGTGGGTAAATCAAGAGATAAGGTAGCCCATTGCTTTAGGCCCTCCAGATGAGCCTGATAACTTATCCCTTTCCCACTGCCATTCAAACAGGAGTTGACTTATCAATGACGGGTCTATGGCTGGAAGGAAGAGGTAGTAATGTTTCCCTACGAAAGAATCAACCTATCCTGCAAATCCCCAGGGTCTAGCTCAGTGCTTGGCATAGAGTAGGCACTAAATAAATATTCTGAAGTTTATATTTACATAGCATTTTATAATCTGCCCCAAGGCAGGCAAGAAAAGTCTTGTTAATTAATGTCTCAAATGAGAAAACTGAGACTCAGAGAAGTTCAGAGTTCTACTCAAAGTCATTGTGTCGTTCAGCTATTGCTGCATGACAGACTACCCCAAAAACTCGATAACTTAAAGCAATGGGCATTTATTAGTGATTGTGAGGCTATGGTTCCACTGGGAGATTCTCTAGTCTCAGATGAGCTCCGTTGTGCACTTGTAATCAGCTAAGGGTCAGGGAGGTGGTTTTGCTGATCTTGGCTGGGTTCTCTCTTATGTTTGGAGGTCAGCTAGCTCTAGAAAGGTCTAGGATAGTCTTGCCCAGAACAACATGGTCTCTTGTTCTCAAGTAGGTTAGCTAGGACTTGTGGTCCTGAGAAAGAATGAAAGTATGTGAGACCTCTTGAGCTTTAAGTTAGGAACTGGCAAAACGTCACTTCTGCCATATTCTTGCGGTCAAAGCAAGTCACAAGTCCAGACCAAGTTAAAGGTGGAAAAACAGATTCTACTTCTCAATGGGAACAGCTACAAAATCACATTACAAATGGTGGCAATTTGGGGCCATTGTTTCAATCTACCACAATCACACAGCTAATTCTGCACTGATCTTGGATACATGAGCTAGCGTCATTAGATAATTTGTACAAATCAGAGTCTCACTCTTGGGAAGGACGAGTGGAAAGCACATCATTTAGGCAGATAGCAGTGGGCACAGAGGCTGCAACACTAGGAGAAAGGGAGTCCAGAGGGGCCATGATGAGCTGTTTGGAGCCAGAGGTTCCAGGGAACAATGACTATAGGTGAGCACATGCTTTAAACTGTAGAAAGATGGAGAAGAAGCCAACTAGGAAATTAGAGAACAGAGCAAGCAAAGGGAAGCAGGCAAGTCTCCTTGAGTGATGCCTGTACTTTTAACTGCATTACTCAGGTCCCTGAAGCTGTCTTCTATAGAAAATCTCCAGTCCTTCTCTCTGTGAAGTTTCTGATCTTGGATTTCCATGAGACCTTACCTATCCCTTGTGACTCCAATATGTACTCTTTAAATAATCACCTCTCCAGTAGGCTAGTTTGTCAACCAAGCAGCCCAACCAAAATGACTTCCTTGTCCATAGAGTGCAGAGAAATCAAGAGGACATGTAGCACTTGTATCATCCCACCAGCCCTATTTCTTGGACTACTTTTTGCATTAATGATGTTTAATAGTGTTAATGATGGTCACTTTGAGATATGATTTGTCTTGGCTGGCAGGTAGGGTGAGCATCTCCTAACTTTTTTATAAATAAGAAGGGATAAAACTAATAATTGCATTGAAATAATACAAGTTTGATGACAGTTATGTGGCACACGTATTCCTACTCCTTTCTCCTGTGTCCAAGGTAGACATCACTAATGGATCACAACACTCTTTAATTCAAACACAGATTTTCTAAAAACCTTCTCAGCCTAGCATTCCAGGCAGCTACCACCATGGGGTAGAATGGTACCTGAGATTTAATTTGTCTGTTATCTCTAAATTAGAAATCTCAAAAGGAATCTTTGATATCTATAATGTAATGGCATCTTATTAACTCAAATTAAGGGTTAGAGAATGAGGGACCAGCAGGAGGAACAGACCTCACCCAAGTCCATTTATGAATGAGGCTGACTTTAGTCAGTGAATTTAAGTAGTTGGAAAAATTATGGTTGATCTCAGGCATTTACTGACTGCTCTCAGTAGCTCCTGCATCTCATTGTTCAATGCTCAGGATCCCCACATCCGTAGCCAGCAGCCCAGAACTTCATTTAGAAGTTAGGTTCTTCCCACTGTTCCTCCGCTGACTTGAGACCTTGCCTCAAAGCCCCAGGATTGTTTAAGATCATGGATTTATAAATTGTTCAATACCTTGGATGCAGGCATGGTTAAAGCTTCTGAAATGCTCTTATGAATCATTCAAAGAAGACCTTAGTCCCCCTGAGTCACATCTTCCTCACACCCTGCAGACAGCAAGTGGCCATTAATGAGTCACCACTTTGTCCCATAAGGACAAATCCTTGGCCCCATGTTCTTAGCCCAGAACTCATAAACACAACTGCACACCCCACAGGTAGGTCACTGCTATGGGTTGGAGGGACCTGTCTCAAGTTAATTTCAGTTTTATCATCTTGGATGTGACCCAGAGGCTCTACCCATTTTTCTCTGTTTCTGGTATCGTCATGTATCTTTTACACCTGTAGTTAATCATAATTTTAAGGTGAGTTTTCTTCTCTGCTTTTCCTACACTACTCTCCCCTGAGGGTAAATATCTTTTTTATTCCCTTCCTTGTGTCAAAGTCTGACTTGGAAGACCGCAATAAAAGAGAATTTAACTAGAGGACCACGCTTTCAAATTTAACCATCAAAAATATTTTGAACTTCGGAATCTTTTGTTACACAGGGCTTTGCACAAAACTTTGTTTTCTAAAATTCTTTTCCAGATGACAAGCATTGTGCTCAGTTTTATAGCCAGGCTTGGAGGGCTCACATAGCATAGTCAAAAGTCTTCTGGCATTGGAGTCAGCTGTGGGTTCAAATCCTAACTCTACCAGTTATTAGCTGGGTGGCTGTACACAAATGAATTCACTTCTCCAGACCTCAATTACTTTATGTATGGTATGGGAGATAGAGATAACAAGGTCTATTCCACACTGCTGTTTGAACTTTTGAGAACAATATGGATGAGGAATATATGAATAGACCAATAAAAGGAAGTCCCTGTCTTTTTATACTAGCTGTCTTGAAAGTATCTGAAAATATTCATGGGTGGCAACAAAGAACATGAGCTATGCAGACAGAGAGACCCAACCAGACTCCTGTCAGCTGGGTGACCTTGGGCTGGTCATTTCACCTCTCTGAGCCTCAGTTTCTCCTCTTGGGATGGGACTGTGCCTTCCTACAGGGATTTTTGTGTGTGAATAAGGACAGAATGAGACAATGTACATAAAATCCTCCATTCTGCTTTGGTTCCCTTTCTTAGCTCCTGCAATGCCCAGAGAACAGAGATGAGGCCAAAGAATTCAGAGCCCAGTAGCCCCACCTATGTTTAATTAACTAGAACACATCACTCTGGCATCTTCTGCTCTCCAGGCTTCCGTGGTCCCAGACCATGAGAATACATGCTCCTCATCATTGAAGATGCAGGGTGAGATTTTACTCTGTAGAATACAAATAGTATATACATCTTTCTTCTGGGCACACACATACACACACAAAAGAGTTAGCTCAGTCCCTGCATTGCCCTACAAAACTCTTAGGTAAATGGGTCCTTAGGTGAATTTATTCTGTTGATCAAGCTTGTGTGTGTTTGCATATGCATACACAGACACACACACACACACACACAGAGAGAGAGAGAGAGAGAGAGAGACAGAAACAGAGAATGTTGTCCAAAGTAGACTCCACACTATATGTAACTTCCCTAGACCTAGAGGGGAGAAGGGGATACCCAGGTCAGAATTTGACTCATTTACATCCTTAATTTACCAATGGGAGCGTCCAGATCAGCCACAGTCAGAAAGGAAATGTCGGGAGATAAAATGCTGACAGCAAATGGCAGTGATCCCTCTTCTATCATTTCAATATTGTTGCAACAATACTGACCTCTGTTCTCCCAAGTCATAAACAGAGAGAGCCAATGATTTAGAGACCAACTGGGTTTTAGCTCTGCAAGCAAACAGGTCATCTTGCCCAAAGTTTCCCTGAGCAGGGCACCCATCCTACAAAATTCACTGTGAAGAGTGTTCTGTTGTCACAGATGTTTAAGAAATGCTGTGAACTGTACCCCCACCCCAGAGATTCTTAGTGCACCGTGATTTTTTAAAGCTCAGTAAAGTCCAGTAGTGAAGAAGTCTACTTAAATATAGGTAGTCCAGCATTTCCTAGTCATTAAGGCATGGCTTCCATTTCTGGCCATGTAGCCGACTAGACAGCTTGGATGATCCTCCCAGTGAGGGGAAAATAACTACAGGGACATGGATGAAGCTGGAAGCCCTCATTCTTAGCAAACTAACACAGGAACAGAAAACCAAAGACCACATGTTCTCACTCATAAATGGTAGTTGAACAATGAGAACACACGGGCACAGAGAAGGGAACATCACACACCGGGGCCTGTTGGGATGAGGGGGGTTGGGGGAGGGAGAGCATTAAGACAAATACCTAATGCATGCAGGACTTAAAACCTAGATAGGGCTGGGTGCAGTGGCTCATGCCTGTAATCCCAGCACTTTGGGAGGCTGAGGCGGGTGGATCACGAGGTCAAGAGATCGAGACCATCCTGGTCAACATGATGAAACCCCATCTGTACTAAAAATACAAAAATTAGCTGGGCATGGTGGCGCGAGCCTGTAGTCCTGGTTACTTGGGAGGCTGAGGCAGGAGAATTGCTTGAACCCAGGAGGCGGAGGTTGCGGTGAGCCGAGATCGCGCCATTGCACTCCAGCCTGGGTAACAAGAGCGAAACTCCGTCTCAAAAAAAAAAAAAAAAGAAACCTAGTTAATGGGTTGATAGGTGCAGCAAACCACCATGGCACATGTATACCTATGTACAAACCTGCACATGTATACCAGAACTTAAAGTAAAATAAAAATAAAACAAAATCTGGATATAAAATCCATTGACATTTACTATGTGTTGCAGGATGGGTTCCCAGGGAAACAGCATCTGAGATGGAAGTTTGTGTGCAGGGGGTTTACCGGGAAGTAGTCTTAGGATCAACATCTGTGAGGGAGTGAGGACGCAGAATGGGGCAGAAGCAAAAGGTGAATGTGACTGAGCCACTAAGAGACCTTGGCCAATCCCAACGGGAGCTCTGAAGCTAGGACCGCCCTTTACCGGTGTACCACACTGAGGCACAGCAGTGAATAAGCTGCCTAATTTCTCTGATCTCCAAAGTGGAGATTGCAAACTACTCTCTCTCCTAGGGCTGTGATGAGGATTAAATAAGCTAACATATGCAAAGCACTTGGAACAATGCCTGACACATGGTAAGTCCTTGGTAAATGGTGGCTGTGTGTATTACATCATTCATGTTCCCTGAGTGGATGCAACTATTTTACAATATGATCATGATCTCATGAATTACTCCCTGACCCCAGCTGTGGGGCTACAGGCAGAGCTCAGCATCAGATCCGGTGTGTTCACCAGATATCCCATATTCCGAAGCTTGGAGGTCCATGTTTTAGGAACAGCTGGAGCAAACATGATATGGAGTTGGGGTGGGGGTCAGGATGTTCACAAGTGGAGGCTGTGCAAATGCAGCTGTTCATCCCGGATTTCCATATCTAATTTTAAATCTCTTCCTGTTCGGATTGTTGAACAAGGCATTACACTAATGGATGTAACCACAGGCTGCACGGTAAAGTACCAGTTCACCACTTAAGAGTGGACACTACACGCCATAAGCCCTGTAATTTTTTTGAACTTTTAATTGAAATATAACATAATGCAGGAAAGCACACAAATCATTCAGCATACAGCCCAATAAATTTTCATGAAACAAACACACCCACGTAACCTACATCCGCATCAGAGGAAGGAACATTACCAAGGCCTCCCAGGCAACCTCCTCATGTCCCCTTTCAGTCTCTAACACCCCAAAGAAAGTCACTATCCTGGCTGGGCACGGTGGCTCACGCCTGTCATCCCAGCACTTTGGGAGGCCAAGGCGGGCAGATCACTTGAGGTTAGGAGTTCAAGACCAGCCTGGCCAACATAGTGAAACCCCATCTCTACTGAAAATACAAAAATTAGCCGGGTGTGGTGGTATGCACCTGTAATCCCAGCTGCTAGAGAGGCTGAGGCAGAAGAATCACTGGAACCCAGGAGGCAGAGGCTGCAATGAGCCAAGACTGTGCCACTGCACTGCAGCCTGGGTGAAAGAGCAAGACTCCATCTCAAAAAAATAATAATAATAAAATAAAATTAATTTTTTAAAAAAGAAAGTCACTATCCTGGCTTCTAACACTTAGATTTGTTCCTCTTGTCTTGAGCTTTAAATCAACGGAATTATTCAGTTGGCACTCTTACTGTACCTGGTTTCTTTCACTCAATATTGTGTTTCTGAGATTTATCCATATTGTCTCTATTACTTGGAGTCTGTTCTCTCTCAATGTCTGCATAGTATTTATTGCATGAGGATAGCACAACTTATCCATTCTAGTATCGATGACATTTGGGTCGTTTCCACTTTAAAGCCATTATGAATAAAGCTGCTATGAGCATTCTTATACTCTTTTTTTGTTGCTGAACATACGTACATACTTCTTTTCAGAATATACCTAAAAGCGAAATAATTGGCTCATAGAGTTTGCATATGCTCAGCTTTAGAAGATACTGCCAAACAGCTTCTCAAGCCCAGTATTTTTTTCAAGTTTAAAATATACAAATAACACAATCCAGAAAAGCTAGAAAATATAGATAAATACGTATAAATAAGTAATAAAACTATCCATAATTACCCCATGCAGGAATGGCCCCTATGTTGGCATCTCAACTTCCAATAATTTTCTATGCATTCATGGATCCACGTGTATTTTTTACAGAAACAAAATCATTCTGCATAGACTACTTGCTTTTTTATTTAGCAAAAGATTATGAGCATCTTTCGTAACTGCAATAAATGTACAGCTATGTATGACTTCATTTCTTTCAACTTTTTAGTATAAAGATGTTCAAATGCCTATGAAGGCAGACAGAATAATATAACAAATGAGCCATGTGCGGTGGCTCATGCCTGTAATCCCAGCACTTTGGGAGGCAGAGGCAGGTGGATCACTTGAGCCCAGAAGTTCAAGACAAATTCGGGCAACGTGGAGAAACCACATTTCTATGAAAAAGAATAATCAGCTAGTAGGTGGTAGAGCCAGGATTCATACTGGCTCCAAAAGCCACGAGTTACTATATTGCTCTTGAATACATTCGATCAGGTAGGTGATTGGAAAGCTGGTTTTAAAGACAGTTTTTGTTTTCATGCACTTTGGAATAGAGTCATGAGGAAATTAATATCTGTTGAAATATATTTGTAACCTATGCACCCATTGCTTAGATCAATAATTATAGCATAGCCAATCTGATTTCATTTATCTGTCATCCTCTCTCCCATTATTTTGAAGCATTATAACATTTTATCTATAAATATTTAAAACAACTATTTAGAGAAGATAAGGACTGTTTAAAACTATAACCACAATAACATTATCATATCTAAAAAAACCCTTTGCTATCTAATATCCATGCAAACATAGTAACTATCTTTGCATGGATGCATTATATTTCATTGTAAGACTGTAGCGTTATCTATCCAAGCAGTTTAAATTTTAAAGCATGCAGCTTTAAGACTCTCAACACTTAACTGAAGTTGTCTAAATTTACACAGTGCTCCTGTTGCTGACAAGTTCATAAATGCCTGAAACAAAATAAACTTTTCTCGTAAGAAATGAAAAAAACGCCAGAAATATGATGTAAAGAGGTTGAAACTACTTCAGACTTGACTTTTTGCTCTTCTGACTTTAGCAGAGTCATCAGCAGCAAATAAGCAGCTTATAGAAAGCAAAATGAAAAGAGACAGTGTTCATGAAAGTAACTCTCCCCCTAAATTTCCTGGCAATGTCCAGCTGAGCCACACAGACAGAGCCAACCTGCATCAGGAATATCACTTTTTTTCTGTAGGATTCTTTACGTAAAGTCTTTGTCCTACTTGGTAACATCTTAGGATCGGCATCTCCATTAATGATTGTTCTGATGGCTTTTACTCAGTCGAGCTAATTGCCAATGTCTCCAATGTATTTGCCTTTTCCAATGGAAGTGGAAATTTCTATTTTTCCTGAAAAGACCACCTTTGACTACTTCTTTGTCTGGGTCCTCTCTCTCATATTAACTGATGTTCTGCAGGCATGATTTTGCTTAAAAGTAAAATAAATAAAATTATATTAAAAAGCCAGAAATCTCACAAGCTCACCAAGCTAACCTCAGAACATCTGTATAGTTCTCAGGGGTAACAGCTGGGACGCTAGATGGAAAATGGCCTTGCAGCCCACTGTGGGGGAAGGGTCGCATCTGTCACTTTTCCAACCCACAACCTACAAGAGTACAGAGTAATAATAATAATAATAAAATAGCAAGCAGTTTAAACCCCGTTGTTCCCAAATTAATGCTTACAAATAGATTTCAACAGGTATTAATTTCCTCATGGCTCTATTCCAAAGTGCATGAAAACAAAAACTGTCTTTAGAACCAGCTTCCCAATCACCTACCTGATCGAATGTATTCACAGGCAATATAATGACTCATGGCTTTTGGAGCCAGCATGAATCCTGGCTCTACCACCTACTAGCTTTCTGAATATGGATGAGTTACCTAATCTCCCTGAATCTCACTGCCCTCATCTATGAAATGGAAATAATAATAAAGTATACCTCACAGGGTTGTTCTGAATTAAATAAGATAAGATGAACATACCTGGCACATAGATGACATAAGTGTTACATACACACAGGCACACACACACACACACACACACACACACAAGAACAGCTGATGTCTCTGAAGGCTGGTGTTTATACCTCAATTCCAGCTGCTTAGCTATGCCGCCAGGACTCTGCCCACTCTGCAGGTGAGATTTTCTTATTATCTGTACAGGGACCCAAAGTTGTTTTATTCCTGTCTGATGGGAAACTCAGATGCCAGAGAGCATATAGCTAAGAAACTTAAGGTTCTATAGTTCTTTCTTTGCCTTGAAAGACAGCTTGATACTTTTCAGACACTGTTTTCAGGATACGCTAGTTAGCACAATGAAAGCATTTAGAACAGAGTTGTCACAGTAAGTGCTGGCTCTTATCATTACCAGCGTTCTTCTTATTGCTATTTATTGGAAGTAGAGCCAATGGCTTGAATCAATGGGAAGAGAAAAGGCTGGATAAGAGTTGAGTCAACCTAATTCCTTTCCTTTCTCATAGTCTCATCACTGGGAGGAAAGTGAATAAGAATATCATAAGAACCATTTCTTTTGTAACATGAACTGAGCTACAAATTCAAGTCTTGCCTCTTTATTTTTCCAGTTAGCCATAGGCCATTACATGAATTATTCATGGGAAGTCAAGAGTCTCCCTTTAGGAGCATCACCTTTCCCTTGAATTGTCTAATAAGCAGAGTTTTCTTTGCTAATCCACACCCCGGGGAGGAGAAAGTTGGTGCTTTGTCCTCCGCCGCCATTGCTTTTAATGGCCACAAGGTGTCGCCATAGAAAACACGTCCTCCAAAGTCTTGGACAGACCACGCTGGCCACTCTTCTCGGACACCTCCCTGATCCACACCACCAATGCTCTCAGAACCCACAGCGTTTGATTAAACGCCTTCCCCCAGACAACCAGGCTACCTGCACAAGGGAGGTACCTTTAGGAGCTCCGAGATACCTTACCTCTGCTCAATCTAAGGGAAGTTGCTCTAATGTCTAACCAAAGAGGTTTTCTGGCCCCTTCTGGCTGAAAAACTTACAGGAAGAGCACAGTGGCTTTTTTTTTTTCCTATTAGGTGCCCAGATATAGTACATAAAGCCTTTTAATAGATGAACAGTGATGTGGAAGGAAATGTTTCCCCAAAGTGAAAATACCCTCGACCTCACCACAGCTGCACTTTACCATACCACTGGAATAGAAAGATCCCTTCAAAATATACTTGAACTGGCCAGGTGTGGTGGCTCATGCCTGTAATCCCAGCACTTTGGGAGTCCAAGGAGGATGAATGACTTGAGTCCAGGAGTTTGAGACCAGCCTGGTCAACATGGTGAAACCCCATCTCTACTAAAAATACAAAAATTAGCCGAGTGTGGTGGCACATGCCTGTAGTCCCAGCTACCTGGGAGACTGAGGTGGGAGAATCACTTGAACCCAGGAGGCGGAGGTTGCAGTGAGATCACACCACTGCACTCCAGCCTGAGTGACAGAAAGAGACTCCATCTCAAAAAAAAAAAACCAGAATTCCCTGAGAAGTATTTTTCTGCCCTGAGCTAAAAAAAAATGCAGGACAACCAAATCAAACAGCCTGCAAAGTGTTTAGAACAATTCTTCAACAAGTTCCCTTAGGTTGCATCTGAGGCAGACAGAGTCTGGGGGTCAAGAAATTCTGACTCTCATTGTGCTTCCAATTTTTAAAAGTGTATGGCCTGACCCTTCAGCACCTATGACCATGTGTTTAGCTTCAGAAGTTATTCAGAGTCGAATTAGCTTCAAAAGAGTGTTTCCTAGAATACTACTCAAGCATAAAAAGGAATGAATTAAGGGCATTTGCAACAATCTGGATGAGATTCGAGACTATCATTCTAAGTGAAGTAACTCAGGAATGGAAAACCAAACATCATATGTTCTCAAGCTAAGCTATGGGGGTGCAAAGGCATAAGAATGATACAATGGACTTTGGGGACTTCGGGGAATGGGTGGGAGGGGGGTGAGGAACAGAAGACTACAAATAACGTGCAGTGTATACTGCTCAGGTGACGGACGCACCAAAATCTCACAAATCACCACTAAAGAACTTATGCAACCAAATGCCACCTGTACCCTGATAACTTATGGAAAAATTTTAAAATACAATAAATAAATAAAATTTCGGTGTTTCCTGGCAGAATATGGGTGCAAAGTTAAAGAATCTAAGTAGAGCATTGTTTTGCAAGACAGTCTCTTAAATAAATAAATAAATAAATAAATAAATAAATAAGCTTATGTAGGAGTCTATTCAATAAAGCCAGACCTAAACAACTAGTTAAAACAGGAATCTGAATCTCTATCCTTGCTGTGAGACAGCTCAAAATGCACATTAACTGATAAGCAATCCCTAAATCCCATTAACTTTTCCTGAAGGTCGACCATTACCCAAGCCCCAGTACTGGGCAGAGATGGGAGCAGTGTATGTTCAGGGCAAGGCTGCCCTTTTGCACAATTCCAGGGGGCGTCATTCACAATATATGCTCAAGGGCGAATGTCGCCACAATTGGTAGAGTACAATGTCAGTGGTGCCCCTGAGGCCGTACAGCTGAACAGCCCTTTATTGATAGTTATCAAAGATAAAAATAAAAGCTTAAAGAGCTGGGTTGGGGGGTCACGGAAGGATGTAGGAGGAAAGGGACAGGAAGAAAAAAAAAGGAGAGGGAGAGGGAGGGAGAGAGACAGAGAATGAATCACAGACCAAATTATGAGTCAGAGTGTCCGTGATGGTTCACTAGATACAGCTTTAAAAGCGACGTGTGCCTGTGTGGGTGTGTATGTTTCAGTTCATTTACCTTTTACCTGCATGGCCCTTGTAAGTTTTTGTTTTTATTTTTAATTTGGACCCTTTGGATATTTTTGATCTAGCAAAGATAATAGGTAATGACCAGATTTTAAAAAGTCACAGGGAGTTGGTGGAGATACCCCAGGCAGAGAAAGCAATATGCACATGGTCACAGGAAAGCACCCGGAAGCCTGGGTGCCTTCTGCTAAGCTCCAGCTGTGAGCCAGGCACTGGGTGAGGACTGATGTAAGGTCATCTCAAATGTGAGGATTAAGCCTGGGAATCAGGCAGTTAAGGGAATAGCTGTCATACTAACATAGCTCAGCAAACTCTGGATGAAGGGGAGAGCTGGCCCGTGGTCCTGGAAGGAGGTTTTACATCTGCTGGGATCCCTCTGAATATATCGCAGCAAGGACAACGAGTGTCAGATAACCACCCCATGTCCAGGAGGCCATCAGAAGCCCTCTTTGCATGGTGACAGGCAAGACTCAAGTTGTAAGCTCAAAAGGGAAGCTTTGACAACACCTTCTAGCAACTGCATTGCTCCTCAGATCCCTCCCACTTCCCCTTGTACTGATGCTTAGTGAAAAAGCCATTGTGAATTCCTAAGGAGTTAGGGGTCTCCAGCAAGCAGTCCCTGCCGTCAATCAGGCAGAAGAACACTGATCGAACCATCACAGGCTGGTGGTCTTGTGCCTTATTCCATTGTCTGTTGTTTGTCCTGAAATTATAAACCAGAGGTGCTTTGGAAATTGTTGGCGTGCCCTGGAAAAAGTCTCTCTCCCTGCTAATGCGTTTTTCTATATCCACAATGGCAGGTCCATAAGAGCAATCCCTCCCATTCCATTTAGTCATTAAGCACAATAGGTAATAACAGGGATGACAGGGTGGAGTTTGCATTCTTGAAAAAAAAAAACATATTGAACCGCTTTATCTCAGAACTGAAAACTGACTGCTGAACCCACCGCCATGCACAATACTTTGCTTCTGTTTTCTCATGTAGGGTAGCTGCCTGGGTGCTGACAGATGGCAGGAAGGCACAGTGGCTAAGAAGGTGGCTCCTGAATCGAATAGAGCCAAACTCACTGAAGCAGAGAGTATAAGAATAGTTGCCAGGGGCAGGGTGGGAGAGGGATGGAGTGGAATGGGGACATGTTTGTCAAGGGTACAAATTTTCACTTATGCAAGATGAGTAAGTTCTGGAGCTCTAATGTACAGCATGGTCCCTATAGTAACGATACTCTGCTGTATACTTGACATTTGCTTAGCAGGTAGATCCTAAGTGCTCTTATCACCGAAGGAAAAAAGAGGTAACAGTGAGAGGTGATGGATATATTAATTATCTTGATTGCGGTGATCATTTCACAATGTATACATATATGAAATCATCAAGTGATGTATCTTAAATATCAACAAATTTATTTTAAAAAGGCGATGACTCCAGGATTCAGACAGACCAGAGTCCGAGTCCCGGCATTGCCACCTTCTCATAGTGTGACTTTAGGCAAGTGGCTTCAATCTGAGAGCCTCAGTTTCTCCATCTTTGAAATGATAGTACCTCTCTGTAGGACTCTTGTAGGGATTAAATGATGTCATCATGTGAGGCTTCAGGGACCTCTCTGACACACAGAGAGTGATCTAGAAACAATAACTATCAAGAGTGTGATTTTCCAAGCCTGAGCCTTCCCTGGGGTTCTTGCCCTCAAAGATATTTAGCTTCTTCTACACCCCTCCAAGCCATCATTTGATTCTAAATATGGTGGGGTAAATAGACAAGAACGGGGGCGGGGAGGGGAGGGGAGCAGGAAGAGGTATATTAGGTTCCTTAACAAGGCAGACTTGGCAATATTCTCTTTCCAGTGAGGTTCAGAACTCCTAATAGCAGTTGCCTAGAAACCAGAGCTGTGGTGGGCTTCTGCTGCCTTCCAGAAACCACCCTAATTGGGATGCATATAGAACTGTTTGTTGACACTTGGCAGGTTTTTATCCCTCTTCTTCCAGAAGAAATGCAGTCCTCTTACACAAATGCTGACTCACATTAATTAAAGAAAAGCCCTGGGCCAAGGCACCTTTCAACCACATAGAAGTCACACAGTGGGGATTGCAGCCTGGTCAGCATCCTCTAATCCATTGGCCATTTTAGGTTGCTGTCACTGTGTTCCCAAGGAATGGGGTGACTTTTTTGGGGGCAGGCAGGATGCTGTGTGGCCTGAGGGTCTGTGTGTATGTGTATGTGTATGTGAACAGGTCACAAAAGCTTGCCAAGTCCATGAGATTCTGCCATCAATCAAAGCACAACATGTGCACGCTTGTGTAACCTGATATTAAATGCTAGATCTGCCTTCCCTTTCGGGGGTTTAAACACCGCTCCTAGTCATGTGGCATAAGTTAGGTCAGAGACTGCATTACAAACGAAAGAAATAACTTTCCTGAGAGACATGTAGGGAGCTTGTTTCATTTGATCACTTCTTCCAGTACACAGCTATATTCTAGTTCCCAGTTGGAAAAAATATATATTTCAAAGGCATCCCATTTATCTCTATCCTGTTTGGATCATTCAGCGTCTGAACATACGGTTCTATAACCTGCTCCATCCAAAGAGAATGTGAATGCACCACATCAGTGTAAGAAGGTACCATTATTACATGCCAAAAAAGCAGGCATGTATTTAATTAGGATTAAATTCACGAGTTTCAAATGGTTTGGTTATTCATGCAGTAAACATTTTTTAAGTACTCTCTATGTGCTAGTCACTGTGCCAGGTTCTGAGGACACAGGAAAGATTGAGAAATTGCCCTGCATTCAAGGAGCTCAGTCTAGTGGTGGGGAGAGGGGGGTGCACGGCCAGAGAGGTCAATCAGCAGGTTCATGGGAGCACAGACCAGGGGTGCATAACCTAGCCCAGGAAAAGCAGAAGTAACTTCCAGTAGGGGGTGGCTGGGGGCAGGTAGAGCTCATACCTAATCAAGTTCTAAAGGATGAGTTGTGAAAAACTAAAAACAGATCTACCATTCGATCCAGCAATCCCACTACTGGGTATACACCCAAAGAAAAAGAAATCATTATTTTAAAAAGATACCTGCATTCGTATGTGTATTGCAGCACTATTCCCAATAGCAAAGTCAGGGACTCAACCTAGTGTCAATCAATAGACGATTGGACAAAGAAAATGTGGTATACTACTCAGCGGTAAAAAATAATGGAATTGGCCAGGTGCGGTGGCTCACGCCTGTAATCCCAGCACTTTGGGAGGCCAAGGCAGGTGGATCACGAGGTCAAGAGATCAAGACCATCCTGGCCAACACGGTGAACCCCGTCTCTACTAAAAATACAAAAAATTAGCTGGGTGTGGTGGTGTGTGCCTGTAGTCCCAGCTACTTGGGGAGGCTGAGGCAGGAGAATCACTTGAACCTGGCAGGCAGAGGTTGCAGTGAGCTGAGATTGTGCCACTGCACTCCAGCCTGGTGACAGAGCAAGACTCTGTCTCAAAAAAAAAAAAAAAGAATGGAATCATGTATTTTGCAGCAATATGAATGGAACTGGAGGCTATTATCTTAAGTGAAATAACTCAGAAACATAAAGTAAAATATTGCATGTTCTTATGTATATTAAGCTAAATAATGTGCACACATGTATGCAGAGAGCAGAACAATGGACATTGGAGACCAGGAAGGTTGGGGGTTGGGGTAGAGGGCGAGGGATGAGAAATTACTTAATGGGTACAATGTACATTCTTCAGTGATGGCCACACTAAAAGCCCAGACTTCATGGATATATATGTAATATATCCATGTAACAAAATGACACTTGTACCCCCCAAATCCATAAAAGTAAAATTTTTAACCATTTTTAAAAATAAAGGATGAGTAGAAGTTTGCCAGGTGGAGAAGAGCAGAGCATTCTAGGCAGGACCAGCACAGGCACTGAAATGAAGAAGAGCGTGGCTGTGCAGTGGAATATTTGGTATTGCTAGAGCATCAAGTGGCAAGGAGGAGGTTAAAGAGACAAGTCCGGCTCTCACAGAGCCCTGCAGGCTGGACCGTGGAGTCTGGAGAAGATGTGTACTATACAGGGAAGCATCATTAGGAGAAAGAAGTCTGAGGCAGGGAGACCAATTAAGAGGGAGTGGCCCTTATGCCGGGGAAAGATGATGACAGCTTGATTTTTGAGCGTGGCAACCTGAATTGGAAACTTTTGGTACTCAGCCCCATGGGGGGCAGAGTCCTGAGACAAGCAAGGTCCAGGCAACATGAAGGGAGGGGAGCCACTGAAAGACTTCAAACAGGGATGTGTTTTTTCACAAGATGTACATCTGCACCTTTAGGGACATAATTGGTGCAAAGTGGAAGAGCAAAATAACATTTTGGTCATTACATTGCCAAAAGTTTTGAATTCCAAAGCCCCAGCCTAACATATCATGCTGTTCAGTTCTTTGAGTGATGTGTAGGGTGATGGGGGGTTAGAACAAAGTGCCTTGGACTAGGAATCCAGAGACCCCCACCCAGCCCCTCCCCGACCCCTGCACCATTATTGTCCTAGCTCTGCTTGTAATTTGTCATGTGATATGTCTCCTCTCTGGGCCTCAGTTTCTCCATCTGCAAAATGGGGGCTTGGGACTTTCCCCAAGGGTCCTTTCCACTCCAAAATTCTCAGTCTAGCTTCTGACTCAGGTCAGAACAATAATCCCTAATGCCAAGCCATGGACACCAGGAGTGGAAGGCTCTGGCCCTCAAATGCCATCTAAAATGTAGATTCTTTGGAGGCAAAGTCCAAATCTTATCAATTTTTTGTATCTTTCCTCAGCATGGCACAGCACCTTGTACACAGTCAGTGTCCAATAAAGATATCAGGAAGGAAGGAATTAAATGAATTGCATTCAAAATTAGGCAGAACACATGGAAATGGGATTGGCAAGCAGTGAAGAGATTTAGATTAGATAAATACTTACTGGCAGTAAATTTGTGAATCATGAGAAACGTTGCCTGAAGATGTTGGTCCCTAAGTTTAGAGACAGATAAGAATAGAACCAGCCTCCACCAAGAGATCAAATTACCAACATAATCTTTTCTTCTTCACTGAACCAACTAGCCATTTGATCAAAAATAACATTAGGTCCCCACTACGTGCCAAAGGGATGAGGAGAGGGGTGGAAGAATGAGTATAATATGGTGTCTGCCTTAAGGAATTTAATTTCTAGAGATTTGTTTAGCCAAAACTCTGAAGCTGCTTTGCATAGAGATACAGCTTTTTTGCATCTTAATCTCACTCATCACCTACTTATCTATGTGCATCTCCTACATTGATGAGAGGGCTTGCTTTTCTATCTGTGGCCCTGACAATTAGCAATAAGTGATTAGGTGAAAAGAGCCAGTCCTCCCTCTTTATAGAGCACTTTTGAATATCCAATTTAGAATTGTACTTTCTCTTTGCAGAGCATGTTTTAAGACCTTCCAAACTGCTTTTGCATCTATTTTCTAATCTTTCATCTTTCACAACAACTCAGATAAGATGATAATGTCTTAAACAGTGGCTAAGAGAGACAGGCTCAGGCCCCAGAACCAGTCCAGACTCCATTCCACCCCAGGCTGGGTACCCTTGCGCCTATCAGGTCACTAAACCTCTTGGCACTTCAGTTTCCCCACAATGAAATGAGGCAAATAACACTCCTGATGGTTGCCTTGGAGGATTGTTTTCAGAAGTTAAAGAAGTCAGTAGCTGCAAAAGCTTCCTCACAGTTACTGGCACACAGTAATGGGTCATATTCTAGTTGCAATGATGGTGATGGAAGTGGCGATGGTGGTGGTGACGGTGGAGATAGCAGAGGTAACAGTCACTCATTCTGAGATAACAGAACAGAGTGGTTCATGAATCTGCCTAAATCCCACAGCAATTTGTTAGTAGAGTTAGAATTAGAACTTGGCTTTTTAACTGACATTAATGTATATCCCACTTTGGCCTAAACCCTTAGATTTGGTTGTAATTTACTGTTATGAGCAATGTCTTCCTGTGAAACATTTTGTGTGTTCATAGGCTATGATATCGGGTCTTCAGATTCTTTTCTTCATTTATTTGTCCTCCCCTTTTCCCTCCTCCTTTTTTTCCCTCCATCATCATTTTCCTTAGTGAAGATCTGAGATGAGATTAAATCAAAGAAGAATTAAGAAAAGAAAACCATTTAAAATAATTAGAAGCTTTCTGCATGTCATTTCTTATTCAGCAGAGCTGAGGTTAATTCCTGGACCACTTAGCTTAATAAATTTCATTACTTACATGATAACCAAGCATTTGTCCTACCACCACTGGGCACGGCAGACTCACAGACCTTCGTGAATTACTTCTTAATGCAATTTACCAAATCCCAAAATAATTGTGATCTAATTAGACTCTTCTTGCCATCACCCCCAGAGAAGAGGCTCCTCCTAGGCTCACCACTTGAACTAAGTGCCGCTTCCCAGAAGCATGTGGGGCTTACAGCCAAATCATCATCCTGGTTGTGTGCAAAGTGAGAAAGTTTTACCAGAAGGCATTCATGGTGACAACAACAATGAAGAAGAAAAAGAATGAGAAAAAGGAGAGAGAGAAGGAGAGGAGGGAAGGAGAAGGAAGAGGAGGAGGAGAAGAAGAAGGAGGAAGAGAAGAAGAAGAAGGAGGAGGAGGAGGAGGGGGAGGGGAGGGGGGAGGAGGCAATGACAGTGATTTGATGATTGTTACCATAATGATGATGATGATGATGATGATGAAAAAGAAGAAGAAGAAAAGATTATTATTACCATGTATTGAACAGCTCCAGTGTGCTAGGCACCACAATAATTGCCTCTCATATATGATTTTCAACCATGTACCAGGATGGGTATTAATGATCCAAATTTTAAAGGTGAGGAAAGGGCATCTGAAAGAGGTAAAATGACTCACAGACATTGAGTGACAAGGAAATGATGGCCAGTTAAACCTAGAACAGACCATTTCCAAAACCAGTATATTTTTCTCATATAATACTTTGGAATCAGCCTGCCTGTGTTTAAATTCCAGTGCCACCTGTTACTTACCCTATGGTCAGACTATTTGACCTCTTTGAGCCTTAGTTTCCTTTTCGGCAAAATGAGGATAATGGTATTTACTTCATAGGATGTTGTGAGAGTTTGATGAGATAATGTATATAAAGTGCTTATCTCAGTGCCTCACTCAAGCCATCACTGCAGAGAGAAACGTCCTGTTTCTCTCTACCTACAACCACTCCCTACTGTCCCAGCCCTCATCTATCACAGGCTCAGATTCACCTGTTATCTATTTACCAGCCGCCCTGGGCACTCTCAGCGGAGACTCTCCCAGGCCAAATTCTCCTGACAGAGTTTCATGCTTCTAAGTTTCCTGCCACTATCCAATTATCTAAACTAATCTCTCCCAATATCTTTTCCTAGTCCATGGCCATTGATTTAGCCAAGGACAAAAGCATTTTAAATGTGTGCATTGTGACAGTTTGGTCAAGAAAAAAGAAAGAAGCAGAGAAAGAGACATTGTTTCTTGGGATTGTATTGTGCTGCATGGTGGCAGAGCCCTGAAGTCACTATGGCTTAAACAAGATAAAGAATTACCTCCCTCATGTAAAAGGGTTTACATTTGGATGAAGGTGATCTAGTACTGGTATAGCAGCTTCCTGGTCACCCAGTACCTGGGTTCCTTCCAAGGTCTTAACCACTGTCCTCTGTATTTGTTCCCATCTGCCAGAATTCCTCATGCTCAGAAAATGGCTGCTGGAGCAGCAACCATTACAGCCAAGTTTCAGGCAACAGAAAGGAACTGAAGAAGGGGCTAACAAACATATGTTACCCAGCTTGCCAATTTCCTTTAAAGAATTTTCCCAGAAGCCTCTCCCAATGACTTCCACTGGTACCTCATTGGCCTGTCCTATCTGGAAAGGCAGCTGGGAAATGTAGTTTTTGTTTGTAGTGGTGGTTGTTTGGTTTTGCTTTGCTTCATTGGTTTTTAATCTAGGCATGTTGATGCACAAGATAATGTGGTCTGTTACTGAAGAAGCTAGGAATAGTTGATATCTGAAACACAATTGGCACTTCCTGTCGTTGGGAGCAAGAGAGAAGTAGGGAAGGAAAACCAAGGGCTGATGGCCTTCTACATGCTGGACTGTGTCTTCAAGGAGCCCACAGACTAGTAGGAAAGGCAGACAAGACAATCAGCAATCACCATGTAGTGTGCTAAGTGCAATAGTGGGAAGTACGTAGGCACAAGGAGCCATGGATGCACTTGACTGAGCCTGAAACTGACAGCACAGAAGGGGAGAGGTATTGAATGACCAACATTTGACAGTTTTACCCAAACCTTGAAGGACAAATAGAAATCAAGCCAAATGAAGACAGTGGAGAAGATGCTTCAGAGAGAAGAAGAGCATGTGCAGGACGGGCACAGTGGTTCACGCTTGTAACCCTAAATTTTGGGAGGCCAAGGAAGAAGGTCACTGCAGCTCAGGAGTTTGAGGCTGCAGTGAGCTACGATGGCACCACTGCACTCCAGTATGGACAATAGAGCAAGACCCCGTCTCTGAAAAAAAAAGGAAGGAAGGGAAAAGAGGAGAGGGGAGGAGAGGAAATGGAAGGGGAGGGGAGGAAAGGAGGGAAGCATGTGCAATTTCAAGGGGGTAGAGAAATGCAAAGGAATGCTAGGGCGGATGGTTAGAGATAAATCCCAGATCTTAGAGGACATTGCTAGGAGGATAAGGAAGGACTCTGGACTTCACCCTGAGAACAGTAGAGCCATTAGAGGATTTTGAGCATTAAGATGAGAATGATGAGATTTGCCACTTTCAAAAAAGCCCTGGGCAGCCAAGTGGACAATAGAAAGGAGAAGATCTGGTGGGAAACTACCTAAAGTAAACGATGGTTTCTGGCTAGGGCAGTAGCAACGGAAGAGAGTAAACTAATGTTCAGAAAATAGAGTTGACATCACTTCATGATCAATTAACTGAATACGAAAGGGGTCAAAAGGCACAAGTGTTACATGACCCCAACACTTACCAGGGGTTTCCACACTCTAGTCCCTTCATGGTCGCCAGAAAGATGTTACAGGAAAGGGATCGAGATCCAGACCCCAAGAGAGGGTTCTTGGATCTTGCACAAGAAAGAATTCAAGGCGAGTCCATAGCGTAAAGTGCAAGCAAGTTTATTAGTAAAGCAAAGGAATAAAACTAAAGCCCCAAGGGGCTCCTGGTTGCCCATTTTCTTGATGATATGCTAAACAAGGAGTGGATTATTCACGCCTCCCCTTTTTAGACCATGTAGTGTAACTTCCTGACATTGTCATGGCATCTGTAAACTGTCATGGCATTGATGGGAGTGTAGCAGTGAGCACAACCAGAGATCACTTTCATTGCCATCTTGGTTTTGGTGGGATTTAGCCGGCTCCTTTACTGCAACCTGTTTTATCAGCAGGGTCTTTATGACCTGTATTTTGTGCCTACTTCCTATCTCATCCTGTGACTTAGAATGCTTTAACCATCTTGGAATGCAGCCCAGTAGGTCTCAGCATCATTTTACCTAGCCCCATTCAAGATGGGGTTGCTCTGGTTTATACACCTCTGAGCCAAGCAATCTCTGTGTTCCACAGTTGGAACAAACTGGTTTTTGCCACCCTAGAGTGATTTCTGGACAGCACACTTACCCTTGGCCAAAGAAACACTCCAGGTTCTTCCAAATCAAATAGAAATCTGCTAGGTGCACGTGTGCACTTTGCCCAGACCCAAGAATTTTGCAAAAGTGCCAGAGAGAGTAAAACTGAAGCAACTGAAGGAACTTCTCATCCATTGAGAGTCAAATTTTCTGGGCCATTATAAAGCCCCAGTAGCATCTTTCTTCCATCTGATTTATGATAAAAAGGAATCTATTAACGAGTCTTTCTCTTTGGGCTGAGTCATTCAGAAAGGAGAGAAATCCATCTGAAACCTTTGATCTGAGAGGTGAAATCCTGACTCAGCAAATTTCCCATTGTTGGGCATTACAATTAGCAAATGACCCAGGGATGGTAAGGAGATGTTCAGATGTGATTTAATAAGAATGTGGTTGCAATAAGCACTCAGAATATGTTTGCAATCAATTTGCTGTATACACAATATGCTACCAGAGCAATCTTTTGTGTATGTAGTTGACCTTTTATCTCTGGCAATCTTGTCCTATAAACAAGAGTGAAATCCTCCATTGCAAATCATTAGCACTCAGGAAATAGCTTTAATTTGCATGCTGACAAAGATATTAACTTGGTGGGGGGCGGGGAGAATAATACAACACGTCCTTTTGTCTGAAAGGCAGTTCAAAATCTGTATTGTGACTACAGTTGACTGAAGTTCAATTACTGTAATAAATGTATTCCAAATTTCATCTCAATTGCATTTGCATTTTAATGAATGATTCTCACCTTCTTGTCAACTTGGCAGCCAGGCTAGATTTATTAAGTTATTGTATAAACAGGCCATTCTAATGCAGGAATTTAAATGCAAAATATTTGCTTGGTGCTTTTGAACTGGGGCTGCGTTATTAATTTGCCTCTATGGGTTGCCTGAAAATTCAAGAACTTAAGGATGGTGTTTCAGATTCCTTCATTCCATCATTTTTGCCCTTTCCTCCTCCGAAATCAATACTTCTGGGTGAGCTGACAGAGCAAAGCCTGAGTCAGCCAGATGAAGTGGGCTCCCCAAGCCTCCAGCCTCAACCAACTGGGAATAAACTGATTTATTTGCTATTATTTGAAAACAGTAAAATTTGTTAAGTGAAAATTTCCCATGTAGGCAATTCCCTTCCGCAAGAGCAGGACGTCCCTGAAATCGGATTGTCGAGAGTGTTTGTTCATCTTAATGTCATTCTGCCTTTCCCGTCAAAGCACTCCTGGCTTTATAGCCCCATATTTCTTGTAGGCAGAGATGGAAAATGTAAGTGAAAACCAGCTGGATGTAGAGCCATAATACCATTAAAAGTTTTTTTTTTTAAGTACATCTGGGCTGTTAGTTTTTAACACAGTGATTTGTGGTAGTTAATCTCATGTCCCCCATAATAGAAAGGTTGAACGTGAGTTTCCCTCGCCGCCTCCCAAATCTTTAGTACTCTGCAGCTTCTTGTGAAGTTCCTGAGAAGAGGGCCGGGAAAGTCTGTTTTAGGTGATGTTCAGTCCTACTTTCCTTTAGGGCCCTTGGGAGGAAGGCCAACTCAGGTGATGGGAGACTTATTCAGGCAGAGTACCCTCAAGGTAAGAATGTCCAATAGACAGTTGTTGTTGTTGTTGTTGTTGTTTTTGAGACAGAGTCCTACTCTGTCACCCAGGCTGGAGTGCAATGGTGCAATCTCGGCTCACAGCAACCTCCGCCTCCTGGGCTCAAGCAAGTCTCTTGCCTCAGCCTCCTGAGTATCTGGAATTACACATGCCCACCACCACACCTGGCTAGTTTTTTGTATTTTTAGTAGAGACAGGGTTTCACCACGTTGGTCAGGCTGGTCTCAAACTCCTGGCCTCAGGTGATCCATACGCCTCGGCTTCCCAAAGTACTGGGATTACTGGCATGAGCCACCATGCCTGCCAAGAGATCTTAAAGAACTTCTGAGAGTAATTGATTGCTAGCATGTGGCAAAGTTTTTGTTCAGACTTGCAGGAAGGGGATCAGCCTTCTAGTAAAGCCAATTGGAAGATTCTTTTTCTAGAGAGAGTTTCTTTCAATAGCGGGGTGAAGTTATCTAGACCAGTGCATCTCAAACTTCAGTGTGTATATGAGTCACACAAGGATCCTGTTAAAACACAGGTGCAGATTCAAGAGTTCTGGGGTGAGGCCCGAGATTCTACAATTCTAACCCAAACTGTCTTTGAAAAAATTATGACAGTGAGAAAAACCTGACATAGGAAAATTATGACAATAAAAGAAATCTGACCTAGCTGATTCCATCTCGCTTCTAACCTGTAAGTTGCCCTTGTTCATTCCTGGGCATAGATCTAGATAACCATAGAAGGAATTCAGTTTAACTCTAAAACAAAGAAGATTTGGAAAACTAGCAAATTAGCCACAAGATTAGAAATGACGGCTGGGCGGTGTGGCTCACGCCTGTAATCCCAACACTTTGGAAGGCCAAGGAGGGCAGATCATGAGGTCAGGAGATGGAGACCATCCTGGCTAACACTGTGAAACCCTGTCTTTACTAAAAATACAAAAAAATTAGCCAGGTGTGGTGGCATGCACCTGTAGTCCCAGCTACGTGGGAGGCTGAGGCAGGAGAATCACTTGAACCTGGGAGACAGGGGTTACAGTGAGACAAGATCACGCCACTGCACTCCAGTCTGGGTGACAGGGTGAGACTCCATCTCAAAAAAAAAAAGAAATTATGGCTCTGGAGTCATGCAGCCAGAGGCCACAAGATTTCTAACCTCCCCAATTGCTCCTAGAGATAACAACTCTATTATGAAACCTAAGACTGGTGTTCAAGGCATTTTACAGACTCTGCATTCTCATGGCCCTGCTTGCGCTGCCCAGACCAGTAAACTGGTTCATCTGGTCTTGTGGCCCCCAACCAGGAACTGACTCAGTTCGAGAAGACAAGCTTCAACTCCCTGTAGTTTCATACTGGACCCAATCAATTAGCATTCCCCATCCTCTAGACCCTGCTCACCAAGCAATCCTTAAAAAATCCTATCCTTAAAAAATACAGATTACTCTGACATGTTGGCAAAATAGCTGATGGCTGGACTTGAGTTTGGAAGTTCTGTATGTTTGAGGGCATCCAGATGTCAAGAGTCCAACTGAATCCTAACCCCCGCTCGTGTCACTAATCTGTAAACAATAATTTCAAGTAGTATTTAGCACTGTTTACTAAGAAATTTAAGCATAATCATTTCCTGTGTAACCCAACTTTAAAATCCTCCTTAGGTCTAAGCAGATAAAGGCACTTCGTACTATGTTTCTAACGTTAACAATTTTTGATTAAAAAAAAAGTTAATACAAATGATGGGTTTTGGCTTTTCTCGGCGTTACATTTTGAACATACGAAGAGGTCAATTTAAACTAGTTTTTTGTGATTTTTAAGAAGTAGAATTTAATCTTTTCGCTTCTATGTACCTGTTTTAAAAAAATATCACTGATGGTATCAAAAGGTCCCACATCTGGATTTTAACTCTTACGTAGGTATAAGTAGTGCATACTGCTGAAACTGCATGAAACATATACCTGCTTCTAGTGTATATTTCTGATTGAAGGGAGTGCAGTTCCTCGGACTTTAGGTCCGATACCCTTATAAATAGATAGTTTCAAACAATTATTGGTGAGAGATCATTAAAAAAAAAAAGACAATTTAAAATACTTGATTTTAGAATGTAAAAGTAACCTTAAGAACCTCAGCGCTAAAGGAAAACAGCAGGCAACTGCAGAATTCTTCCATCCAAATGTTCAAGAATAGAGACTAGATTAATAGCACCTTTCTAAAACAAAGCAAGTCATTTTAAAATCTTAAGGACCCATGTTCACATAATTTGATTATCAGGTTAGAAAACAATTATATTTCTCATCTAATTTAGAATTCTGGAAACACAGTAACTTGTGTACCTATGCAACAATCTCGCAAGTTCTTCACATGTACCCCAAAACCTAAAATGCAATAAAAAATAAAAATAAATAAAAGTAAAAATAAAAGAAAATCCCAAAGACTTTTTGCAGACACAGAAAAATCCATCCTGAAATTCATATGGAGTATCAAGAGACCCCAAATGGCAAAAACATCTCAAAAAAGAAGAACAAAGTTGGAGGACTCATGAGTCCCAATTTCAAAACTTACCACAAAGCTATAGTAATCAAAACAGTGTATTACTGGCATAAGTACAGACATATAGGTACAATGGAACAGAATTGAAAGTACAGAAATATACCTATGGCCAATGGATTTTGGACAGAGATGTCAAGTCAGAAGAAAAAAAAAATCCTAGCCTCTGAATTTTCAGGGAGGCTGATTTGAGTAATAATAAACTGTTGTCCTTCCACTTAGCTTACTCTGCATTTATAAAACTTTTTCTCTATTGCAAAATGCTATCTCAGTCAAGTGGCTTTATCTGTGCAGCAGGTAAGATGAACCCATCAGGCAATTACATAACAATCTCTCAAGTGATGCTGATGCTACTGAACCACACTTTGATTAGTAAGGAACTAGGTAGCATCACCTGAGGTAGGAGTGGTTTAAATAGCCTTGTTGTAAGTCTGTCAGGCCAGCACTATGGGTAAAACCAGTACTCCAGAAAAGACTCGTAATCTCACAAAGAATATCAGAAAATTGGTCAGATATTTTAATCAGATTTGCTAGATACTTCTCAGAAGGAGCCGTTAATTACATCATGCTCCAAGTCCTACTCCAGGCCATCTTTCTCAGGTCTGAGGCAACTTCTTTCTTAATACCATATTTTACTATGTCTAAGAAGCACATTTTTTGTACATTTTATCATCTCCGAACTTGGAATGCAATGTAAAATCGTATCTTAATTTAATTGACATGTGTTTTTGTGTTTGCTTCTTTGTGGTTCATAAAATATTGGTGCATTTAATAATGGATGATGTTATCAGTCAACTATTTTCATCATGACGCCGTATAACAAGCTGCCCCCAAACTCAGTGACTTTCAATACATATTTCTTTCTTGCTCCAGCCTTGGCTGAGCTAGGCTAGAATTGTTGGGTTCAGAAAGGTGCCTTCCATGTCATTTTTACTCTTCTGAGTCCAGTGAGATCGTGGATTTTGTTCACAGGGACCCAACTAAGAAAGCTCATTTTATGTGTCCATTCAATTTATATCTGCAAATATCCATTAACCAAAGGAGACACATGTCATAGTCCCAGTTCTGGACACTGGGAAAATACATCCCAACCCTGAATGTGGGGGATAAGAGAGGAAGAGCATATTTGCTCAGTAATAAATCTAATCAGCCACAGATGGTGCTTTGGATTGGGTAAAATATGTTCTAAAGGGAGAAAAGGTAAGCCACTAATTTGCATTCTACAGGCCTAGAGATGAAATCTGCAAAACAAACAGCCCAGAAGTACATAAGCTCAAAGCCTTAAAGCTTCCTACTCAACATACCTATGCTTGGAGCATGCATAGATATGTTCAGACAGAAATTCTGGAATCAGCCCTACTGGCTTCCAATCTCTGCTTGGCCACATTCCAGCTGTTATGACCTTCATCATTTACTTAACCTTTTCCCTGTTTTCTCATCTGTAAATCACTCCAACCTCTCAAGACTGCTAAGCAAGTTGACGATCATAACAACAGCTTCCCATTATGGAGCCCTATGTACTAGGCACTACAGTAAACTCATTATCTTTACTCTCTCATTTAATCCTCCCAATAGCCCTTTGAGGGAGGAGGAACTAGTATTTTCCCCATTTGAAGATGAAGAGGTTGTGATGCAGAGAGGCTTAAAACTACCCTAAGGGAGTGAGAAAGTAAAGAGTCCATCCAGAGGCAGTCCCCTCTAACACCTTCCCATTGCCCACGTGCTCCTCAAGTCCACAGGTGCTTGGAAACGGAGCCTGGGCTTCCTTCCTTCCATCCCTCCAGTCTCTTGGCTGAGCCCTGCTGAGAATACTCCCATTGATGCAGTAAGCATCCTTCCCTCGTCAGCTCACATGCAGACTCCTGTACAGAGAGCATATGTCCCTTAATAATAACAATGCACCCTCTCCCACACACTGGTTGAGAAGAAGTTGTATCGGGTAGAGAAAACTTTCCATTTTATAATCCGCTTTTTCCTCTGCTTGCCTGACGCAGTTAATTATTTTACTCCCCATCGTTCCTAGTGTGATGTTAGTCAAGGGAGTTTTACATCGCACAAAGCAGTGAGCGGGAGGCCCCGGGTGAGTGGATTTAAAGACGAAAACTGCTCTTCCCTGCAAATAGCTCCCTTCACACAAATAGCCTGGTAATCAGCAATAATGATGAAGAAAATGTAGGGAACATACAGGGAATTAAATGAGAATTTGCTAAAATATTAAGCGTTTTTAAATGGGCCTCCGTGGTATCAAGGGAGCACTTCCCAAGCTCGTTGAATGAACATCCCGCAGCCTGAAGTTCCCAGAATAGACTGGTGTGTCTGACATGAGGGCCCAGACCCTCCCGCAACCACATTCATCGGTCACTCGGGCCTTTCCGGGAGATCTGGCAGTTGGACATCTGGCTGCCTTGCCTGAAGAGGGACTGAAATTCCACCAGAAAATTTGCTTGCTAGGTTTCTCAAATTGTCCAACAGTGATTGTGCTGTCTCTTTCTGTGGAGTTAATTGATAAGACAAGCATTTATCACTCTATTTGTATCTAGGGGTTTGTTACAGACTTGGCTTTTTACAGTATGCTCCCTGTACAGCTCCTTGAAAGAGTTTCTTCCTAGTTGCAGCACCAGGAACAGCTCAGCCTCTCCTAAACAGCTTTTTAAAAATCTTAGAGCCATTAGGAATCACATCAGGATTGTGTTTTCCTCTTTGTTTCGGTCACTAGGATGCTCAGAGCCAAATTTATGCACCAGATGATGTGGCATGAATTTTGTTACTTGTCTTACCTGATTTTGTTTTCCTTTTTTTTTTCTGCCTTCTGCCTTTCTCACTTTAAAATATTTTTTTGTTTCTAATTCTTTTTAGAATAAAGGCATGAATAAGTTGAAAAAAAAAATCTTACCAACTTGTTAATTACTACAAAAAAGTAAACGACTGAGATGCAGAGGTAAAGACTGAGAATTTTTTTATAGACAGGATTTCACCGTCACCTAGGCTGGAATGCAATGGCACAGTCATAGCTTACTGCATTCTCAAACTCCTGGGCTTAAGTGATCCTCCCGCCTCAGCCTCTTAAGCAGCTGGGACCATTGGCATGTGCTACCATGCCTAACTAACTTTCTTTCTTTCTCAGAGTCTTGCTTTCTTGCCCAGGCTAGAGGGCAGTGATACAATCTCAGCTCTCTGCAACCTCTGCCTCCCAGGTTCAAGTGATTCTCATGCCTCAACCACCCAAGTAGCTGGGACTACAGGTACTTGCCACCATGCCCGGCTAATTTTTGTATTTTTAGTGGAGATGGGGTTTTGCCATGTTGGCCAGGCTGGTCTCGAACTCCTGACCTCATGTGATCCACCCACCTTGGCTTCCCAAAGTGCTGGGATTACAGGCATGAGCCGCCATGCCTAGCCTCAGTGCCTGTTCTGTTCTCTGCCCCTACAGACCACAGGCTGTCTCGGGATCCAGCAGGTCACTCTGACAGCCTTCCAATGTATGAGAGAATCTGGACAGTAGCAGACCTCTGGCACCTACCAGTCAGTGATAAACCACTTAAGTTAGTCCTTGATCTAGTGGCTCATGGAATCTTCGAGGTCAAGGCCCGTGCTGGTGGGACTTTCCAAGGGACAGGCTGACCAGCCACATTCAGAAACATCCTGACCCTTTGCCAAGCAGTGCAGGGCGCAGCCAGGATCTACAGTGAACTCACCACTTGGGTTCAGACCTCAGCTCTGCTCCTTTCCAGCTCTGTGACCTTGTCTTTCCTGATCTCAGTTTCCTCATCTGCAAATGGAAGTGATAATAATAGCACCCATAACATAGAGTCATCGTGAGGATAAATAAGTTAACACATGTGCCCAAAAATGGAGAGGTTGGGAAAGTGAGACACAAAACTGCTGGTAAGAAGCACTAAGGTCTACTGCGGATGCAAAATCCCAGCCTAGTTCACCTTAAAAAGGGCTTTTGTGTGAATGCTTTGCAGCATCTCAAGTGTACACTGGGAGCACTTGAGAAGCCTCACTGAAGTGGCAGAGAGGGACCTCTACAGCTCTCTTCCTGTGGCCCTGCACATGAAGATGTTAGATGGAGTTATTAGAAATAAGCTTCTTAATTCAAGTGGTAAAGTCTATGGCCTCCTGGAGTAGGACCCTGGAGTAAAGGAGTTGAGAATCAGGTGCCCAGACCATCGTTGTCACCTGGTTCTCCCTACCTTTCCAGCTTAGGACACAGCCCACCCTTCCTTCTTTCCTCTCTTCCCTTCTTTTTTCCTCCCTCCCTTCCTTACTTCCTCTTTCCTTCCTTCGTTTTTTCTTCCCTCCCTCTATTTTTCCCTTTCTTCTTCCTTCCATCCTTCCTTCCTCCCTCCTTCCCTCCATTTTCCTCTTCCTCCCTTCCTCTCTTCCTTCTTCCCTTCCTTCCTTTTCCAGAGAAGAAACTTTCTGTCAAACAAGTCTTAAGTAGAACACTGTAAACTAAAAATAAAATCCTAATCCCCCTTCAACTGGCTGAGTGGACCCCTCTTGACCAAGGGAAGCCCAGAAAAACCTTAAAAACTGAGTTCTGGCCATGACAGGATGGGAGGTCAGTCACACCTCATTATACTCCATTCCTTTGGAATTTAGACACAACAGCTGACAAACATTAATGTTAAAACAGAGATCAGAAGACTGATGAAACTGACTCTTGGTGACAGTAAGATACCAAATTATAAACTGGACCTAAAGCTATGCTGGACAAGGATTAAGTCATGCAGAACTACAGGTCGCTCCAACCCAATGTATTGTCTTGCTCTTGCAACCCAACTCTGGTAAAACATGTCATGATGGTGTACAGAAACCACAACCTACTGGATCCTGAAATGTGGGTGCTATGGATTCAATTGTGTCCCCGACAGATTCAAACATTGAAGTCCAACCCCCAAGAACTTCAGCTTTCCTTTCTGCTGACTCCAAGTGTTTGAACAAAGTTCTTGCTCTTTTAACTAATTACTAATTAAATAAATCTCTGAACCCACCTATGACCTGTAACCCTCAGCTTCAAGATATCCTGCCTTGTTTGGGCCAAACCAATGTAAAACCTCTATGTATTGATGTATGACTTTGCCTGTAATTTCCACTTCCCTAAAATGTGTAAAACAGAGCTGCACTCTGCTGTCTCTAGACCACTTCAGGCTTCTTGGGTTTGTGTTTTCTCCAGGCCAGGGCCATTCATATTGGCATAAACCTCTTTGGAATATTTTACAGAGTTTGGTTTTATTTCCATCAACGACACCAATTTCTAAAACATGCAAAGCCAATATTTTGGTAGCACACAATGTATTATATAATCTCACATAACATTTTACTCAATGGGAACTAAACTTTTCTTAGTTTAAAAGTACACTTGCTCAGAGCCTTTGCACATGCTGTTCCTGCTACTGGAACACTCTTCCCCCCACAAGTATCTGCATGGTTTACCTCCTTCACATCTTTCTGCAAACATCACCTTCTGGGTGAGGGTTTCACTGATCATCTTTTTCTAAATGCACTGACACCCCTCATCCCTGTCAGTCACTCTTCCCACTTGCCTGCTCTGCTCCTCCATAGCAGTTGGCATTTTGGGTACCGTTTACTTCTTTGTTTTGAATCTACCTCCACCCTTTGGAATATGAGCTCACAAGGGCCAAAACTCTGCAGCTATTTTGTTTACTGCTGCATCCTCAACACATAGCGCTTGGTACGTAATAAGCATTCACCAAATATTTGTTGAATGGTTTCGTTGAATGATTGGTAATGACGCAGTTATTTAGGCAAACACACAAATTGGAAATTGGGATTAATCCATGTAATAAACAATCTGACTCCATTCTTGATGTTTGACTACTGATAAATTTCAAGCCCGACCACTCTATCCCAGCCCTCCACACCATTCCCTTCTGCCCTCTATCTGGGCAAGTTCATAAGAAAGCCTAGATGCACCCTACTTTGATGTTGATGGAAAGTTCAAATCATGCCCAAATGTGGAACCACTACCTTACCCCCTAACCACCATAAAACTCCAAGCCACTGGCCCTTTCTTCTCTCTCAAGCTGTTTTTTTTGTTGTTGTTGTTTTGTTTTTTGTTGTTTTCTGTTTTTTGTTTGTTTGTTTGTTTTTGGTTTTGGTTTTTTTTTGAGACAGAGTGTTGCTCTGTCGCCAGGCTGGAGTGCAGTGGCGCAATCTCAGCTCACTGCAACCTCCACCTCCTGGGTTCAAGCAATTCCTCTGCCTCAGCCCCCCAAGCAGCTGGGACTAGAGGCACATGCCACCATGCCTGGCTAATTTTTTGTATTTTAGTAGAGATGGGGTTTCATCATGTTGGCCAGATGGTCTCAATCTCCTGACTTCATGATCTGCCTGCCTCAGCCTCCCAAAGTGTTGGGATTACAGGCGTGAGCCACCACACCTGGCCTCTCTCAGGCTGTTTTAAGACCTGCTTAGGAGACTTCCCTGCTCTCCCCAGAAAATCTAGTTATGTGAGTAATAACCCATTTCATATTTTCTTGGTGTGTGCATTGTATTGGGGTGGGAGGTAGGACTCAATGCCGGAGATGGGCCTTAGACATCGAACCAAATTGAGGACTAGCTAAAACAGGGACAGGGCAGAAGCACCTTTCCATAAGACACACCTATTAGTGTGCTATGTCCATTTACCATTCCATGGCAACATTCTGGGAGCTACTGCCCCTTTCCATGGCAATGACACAATGACCCAAAAGTTACCACCTTTTCCCTAGAAATTTCTGCACAAACCACCCCTTATCCTACATGTAATTAAAAGTGGATATAAATATGACTGCAAAACTGCCCTGAGCTGCTGCTCTCAGCACACTGCCTATGGGATGGCCCTGCTCTGTGGGAGCAGTCACAGAGCCGTAACTCTGCCTCTTCAGTAAAGCTGTTCTCTTCTCCCACCAGCTCACCCTTGAATTCTTTCCTGGGTGAAGCCAAGCACCCTCCCAGGCTAAGCCCCAATTTGGAGCATGCCTGCCCTGCATCAGCATCAGTCTTGACTTCTGAACCAAATTTTCAGTGAAGGGTCTGTTATAGACTGAATGTTTGTGTCCCTCCACCAAATTCATATGTTGAAATCCCAGCCCCCTTCCCAATATGATATTAGGAGGTGGGACCTTATTAGCCTCCATCTTCATGAATGGGATTAGTGTCCCTGTAAAAGAGACTCCAGAGAGCTCTCTTGCTCTCCTTCCTCCATGTGAGGTTCAATGAGAAGATGGCAGTCTCCAACCTGGAAGAGGGACCTCACCAGAACCCAAGCATGCTGGCACCCTCATCTTGGATTTCCAGCCTCCAGAACTGTGAGAAACAAATTTCTGTGGTTTAAGCCACCCAGTCTATGGTATTTTTGGAATAGCAGCCCAAGCAGACTGAAAGGGAGTCTATCCCATCTCTGTAAAGCAGCACAACAGTGAAAGGCAGTTGCTGTCACATCAATCCCACTCCTACGTTATCTCTGCATTTGCTTTGTTTGTGCTACACGAGGAAAATCTTCATGTGTGAAGTTAAGAGGGTTGAAAATGGTAACGGTTTTCTTTTTATCAAGTTCCCTTGCATCTTCAGGACCCTCACTGATTCAGAAGCTCAAAAGCAAAATTGAAGCACACTTTTGTTTTAAACATGAATTCCACCTCCTATTAACTGCCCACGTTCCTAAACTTAAAAATTAAAGCCAGGTAAAAGCACCTGTAACTGACAATTAGGGGCTAAAAGTGATTTGGAATATGGCATTACTAAGTGATAATAGGTTGCTCATTCATTTGCTTTTGCATAATTTTATACATAAGGAAATGGAGAGATTTTGCAATGACAAGAACACGAACTGAGCAGATATGACTGATCCTTGCCTGCAACTGACTGTCTGGGATGGATATATGACATATGGCATAAACATTCAAAAAATTTTACATGAGCTGAGAAGCAGGGTTAAAGTTTAGCAAAAGTTCAGTGGTGATCTTCCAGTGGAACATTCACAAAGAGCATAAATACTGCATGTTGTTGAGACTAAACCACCATCAAATCTAAGATATGCTACTAAAAGCAAAAAAACAAAAAACAAAAAAAAAATTTAAACAATAAAAAGAATTGTTTTATTTTTAAAATTTAACATAACAAAACAAAAACACTGCCAATTAAAATAAGATGGTTCTTTCTTATTACTTAGAATTTTTTTTTTTTACATGAAATTTCACTCTTGTTGCCTAGGCTGGAGTGCAATGGTGCAATCTCAGCTCACTGCAACATCCACCTCCCAGGTTCAAGTGACTCTCCTGTTTCAGCCTCCCAAGTCACTGGTATTACAGGCATGCACCACCATGCCCGGCTACTTTTGTATTTGTAGTAGAGACGGTGTTTCTCCATGTTGGTCAGGCTGGTCTTCAACTCCCGATCTCAGGTGATCCACCCACCTCAGCCTCCCAAATTGCAGAGATTACAGGCATGAGCCATCATTCCGGCCAGAATTTTTATTTTGTAAAAATATTATAGGCCAGGTGCAGTGGCTCATGCTTATAATCCCAGCACTCTGGGAGGCTGAGGCAAGAGGATCACTTGAGGCCAGGAACTTGAGACCAGCTTGGGCAACATAGTGAGACTTCATCTCTACAAAAATTATAATTTTTTATAAAATTTAAAAATGTATATATTATTTCCTAATTTTAAGAAAAGCTCCTTTTACCTACTTAAATAATGTTTTAATATTCCATTTATATTTTTATGTTCTGTTCAAACCAAAAGCAAAACACAGGTGAAATGCATTGGTTAAGGTATTTCTCTAACTTCTTCACATTCAAGTCCACCTCTTCAGAATCAGTCTTCCACTCAGAGTCAACGATGTCCTCTGCAACATTTCTTAAGAGGATGCTTCTCTATTGTCTCCAGGATTTCTTCCCAGCTGCAGACCCAAGTCTGAAAGTTTTTATAATGGCACTTTCTTGGTTTAAAAAAAATTTTTTTTTGAGATGGAGTCTCGCTCTGTCACTCAGGCTGGAGTACAGTTGGCTCACTGCAACCTCCGTGTCCCACGTTCAAGTGATTCTCATGCCTCAGCCTCCTGAGCATCTGGGATTACAAGCACCCACCACCACCCTGGCTAATTTTTGTATTTTCAGTAGAGACGGGGTTTCACCATGTTGGCCATGCTGGTCTCGAACTCCTGACCTCAAGTGATCTACCCACCTCCGCCTCCCAAAGTGCTAGGATTACAGCTATGAGCCACTGCACCAAGCCTACTTTCTTGATTTTGTAAGAATATGTCAAAGAAAAAGGCTTTTCAGACTTCAAACTCCTGGTCCGGTGATTTATTGCCTAGAGGGGGCAATTGTGCAGTCAGGCTACCAAGAATAACAACCAAATTGAAACCCATAGAGGCTATGATACTGCAAAGCAACTGCCACGTGGTTGGCAGTGACTGTGAATGGCCAATGATTGTAAGACACAGTTTCACAACAAGGACATTGAGATGTGAAAAAATGGGCATTGCAAAATTGGTGAACAAAGGCTGATGCAATAAAAATGTACAAAATGAATTGATCTGGTATATAATAGAATGTTTTGTGCTGTGGGTGTTGTTAATAGCTTTAAAAGTTGTTAATGAAAACAGACATTTGCAGACTCCTGAAGCATTTTTAGGTACATTCCAAGTAATTCCCAAATCCAGGCTTACTTAAGAACCCAAGGCTCTGTGCCATCCGTTTCCTGCCTGCACTATCGCTTTAGCTCCAGCTACCCTTCTGTGCTCCAGTGTTTTTTTTTGTTTGTTTGTTTTTTTGTTTTTTTTGAGACTGAGTCTCCCTCTGTCACCAGGCTGGAGTGTAGTAGTGTGATCTCAGCTCACTGCAACCTCCAACTCCCTAGTTCAAACGATTCTTCTGCCTCAGCCTCCTGCATAGCTGGGACTACAGGTGCATGCCACCATGCCCAGCTAATTTTTGTATTTTTAGTAGAGATGGGGTTTCACCATGTTGGCCAGGATGGTTTCGATCTCCTGACCTCATCATCCACCCACCTCAGCCTCCCAAAGTGCTGGGATTACAGGTGTGAGCCACTGCGCCTGGCTTCTGCTCCAGTGTTTTAAAGATAGCTATAGCTCCCTAAAGAGCCATCATCAGATGCATCTTTTTGCATTTACACCTGATATTCCATCCACGGGTATGCCATGTCCCACTTTGTCCTATTGGTGAATTCCTACTTAGCCCAATTACTACCTCCTCCAGAAAGCCTTCCAAGATTTTTCTAGGTTCCTATAGCCCTGTGGTACTTAGGTGGAGAGTGTCTGTTTGTGGGTGTTCTTCCTCCATTACACTGTGAACTTCTTGGGGGCAAATGCTTTATCTTTTTGCTTTGTGCAGTCCCAGTCCCCTGAACTGGTGCCTGGAATAGCAGGTTCTCAGCCAAAGTCCGTCAGAGCAATGAATGAATGAAATGTTATCACTTAGCTGCCACCTGTGTGATGTGATGTGAAAACTGCTGGAAAAATCTCCATCTCCCACCTCCCAGCATTTTCCCAATAGACATTTGTAAGAGTCCCCTGCTGAAATGAAATGCCCTTAATAACACCTTAACTCATCTTAGCAAATAAGCAGGGGTCAGCTAATCATATGAATCTGGCCATGACAGCCGGCTGGGAATATTCCCATGCAGAACTGAGCACAAGAGAGAGACCAGAGGAGAGGAAGAGGCCACCCTCAAAGAGGAAAAGAAAATATTACTTCTCCAGGAATGGTCTCCAGCCTCCCCCTAGTCTCAATTAGGTGCCCCCTTCCCCAAAGCCCAGAGTCCCATTACTGTGTGCTATTATTGATTTCATATCTCTCTCTCTCTCTTTCTCTCTCTCTCTCTCGGGCCCAATATCTTGTTCATCACTGTTTCCCCAACAGTCGACACAATACCCAACACACGTTGGTTGCTTATTAGGAATTTGGAGAACAAATAACATTGAATTTGAGAACCAATATTTGCATCTAGGAACAAAGAGGGCAGCCCGACAGAAACATGTGGACACCTCTGCCTCACTCCTTCTCCACCACAGGCCTGCTAACTCTGACCCCAAGGTGAAGAGTGGCAAAGCCCAGGGAGGTGTGTAGCCCATCAGGGCTGAGAATGTCTTCACATCAAGCCAGCATCAAGACCTCTGATTAGGAAATAGTGGTTAAGTTGGCACAAAAAGAATCATGACGTCCTAACATATGTTGCTTGACACAAAAAGAACCCACACATTAGTACATGAACTTCTGTAGCAGTCACGCTCACAGATGTGAGCATTTAGGCAAATCAAAGAGAGGGCAGCCCTGGCCAGCACCTAGACCCTTTATTGCCTGCTATGCCATTGATTTTTATAGAGGAGCCCCTCTTCCATGACAGGCACCTCGCTGCTGACCCCTTCCCATGGTATCCAATCTTGCGGGCTGTGAATTATTTTGCCCACTCCATAGCACCTAGCAGAGTGCCTGGTGCAATGAGTGGGCACTCCATAAATATTTGCTGAGTGATGGGATGATGAAGGAAATGAGGCTGAGAGAGATTCAAGGACTTGACTGGGTCTTCAGTATGAGGTGGATCCAGAATCCAAACTCAGGTCTGGCTGAGTCTGGAAATCTACAGGTGGGAAGGCTCCTGACCTACAGGCACAAGGGTGCGCTCGGAGATTACTGGCTCCAAGACAATAAGAGTCAACTCATCTTTTTTTAAAATTTGTGTCTCCCTCTCCTCCCTCCCTCTCCTCATCTTCCCCCAACCCAATCCTCTCCTTCTCTATTTCTACCTGTTTCTTTCTCTTTTTCTCTTTCCTGTCTTTCTCTTTTTCTTTCTTTCTCTCTCGTTCTTTCTCCTTCTCTTTCCTTCTTCCCCCCTCTCTCTCTCACTCTCTCTCTCACTCCCTCTCTCTCCCTTTTCCTCTCTGCATGTCTCCAGCTTTTTGATCCAGTCCGTGAAGATAGGCCATGGATATTTTGCTATTCTGAGGGAAGAGAGTGCAATGAAAAAGAAGCAACAGCTACTTCAGAAACTGAAAGAGGAAGAAATAAATAAATTCCAGCCAGCCAAAAAGATCTCAGAAATCCCCTATGGGGACACCTTATTGGGGTAAGTGGGTGCAGTACCTGTGGCACCGAGGGTCTGGGGAACGACCACTGAGAATGAACCCTGCCTGGTTAGGTCGAGCGAGGGCAGCTGTCTCAGAGCAGGTGCCCCTTCTCAGCCTGGCATCTAACACCTTCTTTTTTTCTTTTTGGAGATGGAATTTTGCTCTCATTGCCCAGGCTGGAATGCAGCAGCACAATCTCGGCTCATTGCAACCTCCTCTTCCCAGATTCACGTGATTCTCCTGCTTCAGCCTCCTGAGAGATGGGATTACAGGTGCTCGCCACCTTGCCCAGCTAATTTTTTGTATATTTAGTAGAAACGGGGTTTCACCATGTTGGCCAGGCTGGTCTCAAACTCCTGACCTCAGGTGATCCACCTGCCTCGGCCTCCCAAAGTGCTGGGATTACAGGCATGAGCCACCACGCCTGGCTACATCTAACACCTTCTTTAGTCTGGTTCAACCAACCTTAATAGCCCTGCTTTCTCATACTTGCTAGAATATCTTCCACTTATCACTAACCACCCAGTTTAAATGCTGCCCTCTCCCAATATTTCCTGGATTTCAGTTCAACCACTTCCTGCACCCATTCACACTTCAGGTACCCATAATACGTGTTTACTTGCTAGTTTGTTTATTCCACGTTAGTAGCTCTGTTCCAGACCTTCAGCTGCAGCCCCAGGGCCTGGCTCATTGTCCACACAAAGCAGGTGCACAAAAAATGCCTCCTGTTTTTGTACAGGACTTACCCCTGGTTGGAAAAGGACTATCAACAGACTGGTCAATTATGAACTGTTAATGCATATGATAATAGCAACAATAACAATAAATACAACTGTGATGATGATGTTTACTGTGTGTTTTATGCACACCTATTTGGCTAAATTTCAAAACATTGCTGAGATAGGTGCTACTATTGGCCCCATTTTAGAGATGGAGAAATGAAGCTTAGAGGTTAACTAATCTTCCCCCAGGTCAGTAGTTAGAAAGCAACTCAGAGTCCCAAACTCAGTGGCACCAAAATTCATCAACTGCACCATTTGGTGTGGACAAAATCCTGGGATACTTTGAGCTTGTGCAGACTGAATGAGGATGGAAAGGAAGTGCCGAGGCAGCCAGGGAAGAAAGGCAGGTTAGAAAAATGGCCTGCAGGCCAGGCACAGTGGCTCATGTTTGTAATCTCAGCACTTTGGGAGGCCGAGACCAGCAGATCACCTGAGGTCAGGAGTTCGAGACCAGCCTGACCAATACGGTGAAACCCCGTCTCTGCTAAAATATACAAAAAATAGCCAGGCATGGTGGCAGGCACTTGTAGTCCCAGCTACTCAGGAGGCTGAGACAGGAGAATTGCTTGAACCCAGGAGGCGGAGGTTGCAGTGAGCCAAGATCATGACACTGCACTCCAGCCTGGGCAACAGAGTGAGACTCCATCTCAGAAAAAAAAAAAAAAGAGAGAGAGAGAGAAGAAAGGAAAGGAAAGGAAAGGAGAAGGAAGGAAGGAAGAAGGAAGGAAAGAAAGACAGAAAGGAAAGAAAGAAGAAAGAGAGAGAGAGGGAGGGAGGGAAGGAAGGAAAAAAGAGGGAAAGAAAGGAAGGAAAGAGAGAAAGAAAAAGGAAAAAAGAAAGAGAAAGAAAGAAAGAGAAAGAAAAAAAGGAAGGAAGGAAGGAAGGAAGGAAGGAAGGAAGGAAGAAAGGAAGGAAACTGGCCTGTATCTGTAGCCACTCTCCTGTCAGAGCAGCTGTTGCAACCCCAGCTACACATGAGAAGCATCTGGCAAGTTTTTCAAAACATCACTGTCCAGGCCAGTTACATTAGGCTCTCTAATGTGTATTAGCTGCTCATACACTTTTTAAATTGTTTTTAATTTCAGTAGTTTTTGGGGTGGTGTTTGGTTACATAAACAAGTTCTCCAGTGGTGATTTCTGAGATTATGATGGACCCATCACCCAAGAAGTGTACACTGTACCCAATGCAATGACTTTTATCCCACACCCCGCCACCCTTACCCCAGGAGTCTCCAAAGTCCATTATGTCATTCTTATGCCTTTGCATCCTCATAGCTTAGATCCCACTTATAAGTGAGAATATACCATGTTTAGTTTTCCATTCCTGAGTTTCTTCACTTAGAATAAGGGTCTCCAACTTCATCCAGGTTGCTGTGAATGCCATTATTTCATTTCTTTTTATGGCTGAGTAGTATTCCATGGTGTATATCTATATACCACATTTTCTTTATCCACTCGTTGATTGATGGGCATTTGGGCTGGTTCCATATTTTTGCAATTGTGAATTGTGCTGCTATAAACATGCATGGGCAAGTGTCTTTTTCATACAATGACTTCTTTTCATTGTATGAAAATCCCATTATGCATTACCCAGTAATGGGATCACTGGATCAAATGGTAGATCTACTTTTAGTTCTTTAAGGCATCTCCATACTGTTTTCCTTAGTGGTTGTACTAGTTTACATTCCCCGCCAAAAAGAAAAAATGCTCAACATTGCTAATTATCAGGGATATGCAAATCAAAACCGCAATGCAATACCACCTGACTCCTACAAAGAATGGCCACAGTAAAAAAAAAAAAATAGATGTTGGCTTAGATATATTCATAGAATTTTTTTAAGTTCCCGAGTGAGTCCATTGCGAAGCCATGGTTGGGAGCCATTATGCTAAAGCTGCCTTCAGGATTCCAAACTGCCAGTTCATTTGCTGAAAATGAAACAGAAGCCACAACAGGCACTCCCTCTCCTCTGCATCATTTCCCAAATTCTATTCTTCAGAATGTTAATTTAGAGACATGTGAATATGTGCTTCTTATAAACAAGGGTCCTGTCAATGGAATCATATAATACGTGACCTTTCTGTGTCTGGCTTCTTCTACTTATAATGCATTTGAGGTTCATCCTAGACAGAGAGCAGATTGGGGCTGCCAGCGGCTGTGGGCAGGGGGCATGGGAACTGACTGCATGGGTCTGGGGTCTCCTTTGGGAGTGATGAAAATGTTTTTGTAACAAGAGGTGATGGTTGCACAAAATGGTGCAATGTACTAAATACTACTAAACTGTACTCTTTAAAACAGTTAATTTTATGTTCTCTGACTTTCACCCTAATAATTTTTTTTTTCAGGCTGGACATGGTGGCTCACACCTGTAATCCCAGCACTTTGGGAGGCTGAAGCAGGAAGATCACTTGAGCCTAGGAGTTCAAGACCAGCTTGGGCAACATAGACCCCTACCTCTATTTAAAGAAAAAAAGAAAAATATATATAATTTTTTCACATAGAACAAGGTTTCTTGTCTGTGAGGCCTTGGGCAACAAGTCAGAGGAGAACTGGACCTCTTTTGTTTTTTGTGTTTTTTTTGAGAAGTAGTCCCACTCTAACACCCAGGCTGGAGTGCATTGACATGATCTCGGCTCACTGCAACTTCCGGCTCCCAGGTGCAAGCAATTCCCTGCCTCAGCCTCCCCAGTAGCTGGGATTACAGGCGCCCACCACCACGCCCAGCTAATTTTTATACTTTTAGTAGAGATGGGGTTTCACCATCTTAGCCAGGCTAGTCTTGAGCTCCTGACCTGGTGATCCACCTGCCTCAGCCTCCCAAAGTGCTGGGATTACAGGTGTGAGCCACTGCACTGGGCTGAGAACTGGACCTCTTTAAAGCTCAAGGGTCCAAGTGATGGATGAGAACCCAGACTGCAAGACCTCACGGAGTTGGTATATTTCCAGTCACCCTCCCTCTGAATTATGGCTGTTGGGATCCCAGAATGTCATGGAAAGAGTCTCTTCTCTTTGACTCCTCATTTGTGTAGAACCTGGGCTCAGCACAAATTGTGCCTTCATGACCAAGCTCAATGGCACACATAAAGTCTGATACTCCTAGTGACAGACTGGCAGCCTTTCCCAGGAAGAAAGAGAAGGCATGAACTCATGGCTCTTTTATTGTAGGAGCTATGCTCAGATTAACAGGCAAGCTCAACAAGCACTGGAGAAGGAGGGTGTCTATGAAAGACACTCCTTTGCCTGTTTAAATGGCTCAGGTGTAAAGTTTCACTTGTTTGGATGGAGTTTTTTATCCATGGTCATAGAATGTAATTCTCCCCTTTCCTATCCATGTTTCAGTGTGTGAGACATGGTTTATTTAAAGTTTAATAAGTTTAAAAATGCATGAGATCACTCGTCTTATAGACTTTTGTCTAGTTACGTCTTATCTGGTAGGTTCTATGAGCTGTACAAGGCTGGTTATTAAAGTAAAACTGGAAGTCATTACTGCAAGGTAGCCATCAAATGCATGGGTGGGAAGTATTATAAAATAGCATTAGGAGATTGCCTATACCCAGACAGGGTAGTGGTGGTGAAGTACACAAGCCTTGGAACCAGTTAGGACTTCCCCCACACAACTGTTTTACTTTGAACAAAGCCCTGTACCTCTCTGAGTCCCCTTTTTCTTCACCTACATAAAAAAAATGGTACCAAACTCCCAAGCTTATTACAAGGATTAAATGAAATGATACTTAGCCTAGAGCCTACCTATAAGACATGCTCAGTAAATGTTACCTATTATGATGTAATAACGTGAGCTTGAGCTCTCTGAGCCTCAATTACCTAAAATCCTTAAATGTATGGCTAAAAATCTTAATTTCCTTGAAGCTAAAAAGCATCTCACATTTAACAGTGATGCATCTATAGATAAAATTCCAATCACAAAAGTACCAAAAATACAAGTGTTCATTTATAAAGACTTTTTTCACAAAGTATTTGATCTTGTGCCTCATAAAAGAAAAGGAATTATTTTCTCCCCTCTGGATCTAAGACCATAGAATACATTTTTTAGACAAAAATTTTAAGTCCGACAAACTATGCAGGGAAAAAAGAAAATCAAGCACATCCCCAAAGATTTCTGCCTGCAAGCAGTCTTTCCCACTGTGCTCAGTGACCTCATTTTTCAGCTGCAGATTCAGCTGAAAAGGTGGGGGGAAAAAATGATGGGTAGAATTTGTTTTATTATTGTGGTTGAGAGAAGACATAAAACTGGAGATTAAGGATGTAAAAGCTGGGTTAATTTCCACATATCCTAAACCACTGAAAGACACGGCTGAGCCAGTAAGAAGAGGTCACAGCCATGTATTTGTTTGTGGTTTTCTCAGCTCTAGGGTTGAATAAAGAGTCAGTGGAAGTGAAAATTGGAGGACCTGGATTCTGGTCCTATTTTCTCATTAACTCTGTGACCCCAGGATTGTCCTCAAATTCCCAGGAGGAAGGTAAACTCCTAACTTGCATCTCAGCATCATCTCCACTGGCCCCCTCCATCCCCTTCCCCAAGCCCCAAGCTAAGTGATCTTTTCAAAATAATAAATTGCATGCTAAGCCCCAAGCTAAGTGATCTTTTCAAAATATAAATTGCATGCAGGTTAACAGCCTCCATGGTTGCCATTCCTCTAGAGTAAACACAAAAGTCTGAGCAGGGGTTCCAAGGCCCTGGATGGTCTAGCCTGTGGCTTGCCTATCCGGCCTCAGCTCATAGCCTCCTCTTACTCCCTCTACCCCAGCCATACTCTCCTACTTTCTTACTCATGACATGGCGTCCTCTACAGAGTCTTTGCACATGTTGTTCCCTCTGGCTGGAAGGTTTTTCCCTTCTCCATTTACCCAGTTAATTTCCATTCAACCTTCAAATTTCAGTTCAATATTTACTTCTGCTCCAGTTACTATTGCCATGAATACCCACTCTAAAACTTATTAACTCAAGACAATCAGAACTTCTTTCTCTCATAAATCTCCAATCTGAGTAGGGCTCAGAAGGGAAGGGTTGTATCTACTCCACAAAACACTATCTGGGGAAGCTCAAAGGACCCATTTCCAAGACAGCTCACTCACATGGGTGGCAAGCTATATTTGGCTGTCAGTTCGTGAGCTTGGTTCCTTTCCCCGTGGGCCTCCTCACAGGCTGCCAGCTTCCCCACAGCATGGCAGCTGAATGATGGGTGAGCATCCCAGGACACAGGAAGGAGAGGTTGCCAGTTTCTGGTACTCCGAATCACATCACTTCTGACACGCTCTATTAGGTCAGCTGATTACAGAGCCAAATGAACATAGCCCTACCTCTTGATTGGAGAAGTTTCAAAGAATTTGGGAGACATGTTTTGAAATTGCCACTTCCTCAAGGAAGTACACTATTCCCTGGCTTCCATTTCAGTCACATTTATGATTCTAGGCTATTAAAGCACTTTCCCCTTGGCACATTTATCACAACTGTGTGTTTGGTTATGCCTGTCTCCCCCACTAGACCCTAAGCTTCAGAAGAGGAAAGGCTGGATCTGTTTCATGCATTGCTCTATTGGCAGCCTCCAGCTCAGAGAAGAGGTTCAAAAATTACTGGTAGAAATGAATGAATCAGGGAACCTGTCAATGATCCAATCAATGAAAGTACTTAGACTGTGGCTCAGAAGCTAAAAGACCATCAGGTAACAGGCAGATGGCATGAATTAGAAAGAAAAGCAGAGAGTGGGAACCAAGGGTGCTTGTGTTTGGGGCAACTCAAGAAGCACATACCTCATGCAAAGCAGTCTGTGGTTCATCATTCTTGTCAGTAGAAACACTGGTCCCGAGTGACCAGAACTTTCAATTTTTTGAAGGCCAAAGCTTTTCCATGTTTATGTGACATCTCTCAATTTTAAAATGTGGACAATTGATTCAACTACACACACACAGAGAGACAGAGAGAAAAAGAGTGGATTAATTAAAACATGTCTGTGGACTGAAGTTGGCCGTGAACAAAAACTATATACCCTGCAGCCAGGTGTGATGTCTCACGCCTGTAATCCCAGCACTTTGGGAGGCCAAGACAGGTGGATCACTTGAGGATAAGAGTTCAAGGCGAGCCTGGCTAAGGCTATCTCTACTAAAAATACAAAAAAATTAGCCAGGCATGGTGGCACATCCCTGTAATCACAACTACTTGGGAGGTTGAGGGACGAGAATCCCTTGAACCTAGGAGGCAGAGGTTGCAGTGAGCCAAGATCGCGCCACTACACTCCAGCCTGGGTGACAGAGTGAGACTCTGTCTCAAACAAACAAACAAACAAACAACAACAACAACAAAATATATATTTTCCAACCCTTAGTATGGTATACTAGTATACCACATGATATATCTTGTTTATTCTCTTGGCTCTTCTAGAAGAATATATACTCCATGAGGGCAGGGACTTGTATATGCTCTGTTAAGGAACTGCATCTAAAACTCTCATCCCTCTGGCAGGAATTATTTGCCTGACACATAGTAAGTGCCCAGTCATATCTGCCAAATAGATCCTAGCGAGAGAAGAAGGTGTTCAAAGCTACTGCTCGTTGTTCACTTTGTTTCTCTGTCTGCTTGTCCTTCAGCACCTATGATGATGAGAAGCTGAAGAAGCTGGGAGCTGGAGTCACATGTCGCCCGTTCACTCCCATCCACAGCTGCATCATTTCTCCCTTGCTACCCGAGGCTCACGTGTAAGTAGTTGCACCTCCGGCTCATTTGCTTTGCTAGCTTATAAATTGAAGCCGAACTGAAATGACTCAATGAGCTGTCATGTCGGGAGGTGTTCCTTTGTCCTCTTGAAAGGGACATGAAGCCTGGAGCTGGCAAAGCTATTTGGCATATAAAAATAACAGAAAGTAGACACAGTGGTTTACAGCTAAGTGGCGAATCAGCTGGGACTGAGTCATTTCATTTCTTACCAAGCCAGACACTCTAATGTCAAATAGTTTGCAAAGCCTAATCAAACCTGTCTACAGCCCTCATCGAGTGTGTGCGAGAACATCTCAGCCTGTGCTCAGGGAACACATTTTCCCCAAGACTCAAGGAGCTGTTTCCCAGAGAAGCCCCTCCAGTTTTCTGACCTGAGACATGAACTCATCATTGCATGGTGCAACAGGAGCTAATCAACCTTCCAAAGAACACTTTTGCTTTAGAAAATCTTGTCATCTTGTTCCCCTTGTGTCTATTCCAAAGAATCTCAAGCCCAACTTTTTTTCTTTCACCAGTTAGCACTTTTCAGCTGGAAGATTTCAGGCACAGGAATATAAGCTTTTGACTTTGTGGCAGGGTTTTTTGGCCTTGACACTGCTGACATTTGGAGAGAAATAATTAATTCTTTGTTGTGAAAGGCTGTCCTGTGTATTGCAAGTTGCGTAGCCGCATCCTCTACCCACTAGATGCCAGCGGTGACAACCAAAAATATCTCCGGACATTACCAAATGTCCCCTGGGGGCAAAACTGGATGAGCCCCCACCCCACACCCCCATCACACACACACACACAGACTCCACATTAAGAACCACTGCTTTAGGGCAACGGATTCATTTAGAGCTGTGATACGATGATTCCAGACTTCTCCGTCTGCTCATTTGTCAAATATTTATTAGGCTCCTACAGTGTCCACAGTGATAATGGCCACTCCTTATCACTCTGTAGCCATTATCTCACTCGGTCCTCTCAGCCTCCCTATTGTGTAGGTGTATCATTATCCCCTCTCTGCAGATGGGAAAGCAGAAGCTCAGAGACATATATTCACCTATTCAAGGTCACAGAGGTCAGTGTGTTGCTGACTCAGGTCGATCTGACTGCAGAGCCCAAGCTTTCATCACCACACACTACACAGAAAGTATATCTCAAAGCCTTGCCTTTAAGGAGCCCATAATGTATTTGGCAAGCCAAGTTTCCTATACGTGAAGAGTAAAAGAATGCAAGAGTGAAATCATAGGATAAGATGGCAACAAAAGAAAAGCACTAATTAGAGCACTTACTGCATGAATGGAAGATGCGAAAATCATCCCCAGCACCATCATCATCATCATCATCCCTACCACCATTATCATCATCACCACCATCATCATCCCTCCCTAATATTTCAGTCATTAATGAGCCCCATCACACTCCACCCCATCCCACTTTCCTCCTACCTCTCTTTGATTGGTATTATGATTATAACATAGCTGGCGCCTAAGCTTGATGTTTTCAAAGCATCGCCTTGCAAAAATAGGCCTTGTAATTTCTCATGATATCTCTTGAATATACTCTTGCACTTCTGGTCATGTCTCCATGGACAAGCCTTCCAGAACCAATTGGTGTAGAACCAGTGGGCTTTCCCTTGTATCTGAATCATCTGGGGCTGGGGGGAGAGCAGGGAGGAAATGTTTCAGAGAATGCATATTCCTGAGCCCCATCCACAATTTATTTGGTCTGAGCCACTGAGGTTTACTCAAATCAGCTATGAAGAGATAGAGAGAGTTTCTCACCCATCTTCTGTCAATGTCAGATGGGAAAAGTAAAGCCCAGAAAGGGGGAAGAACCTGCCAAAAGTCTCATCACAGAAATCTTTTTTAAAAAAGATTTTCTTTCCTTAAGTTATTGGGGGAACAGGTGGCGTTTGGTTATATCAGTAAGTTCTTTAGTGGTAATTTGTGAGATTTTGGTGCACCCATCACCTGAGTCATATACATTGCACCCAGTTTGTAGTCTTTTATCCTTCACCTCCTTCCCACCCTTTCCCCTTGAGTCCCCAAAGTCCATTATGTCATTCTTAGGCCTTTGCATTCTCATACCTTAGCTCCTACTTATGAGTGAGAACATACTATGCTTGGTTTTCCATTCCTAAGTTACTTCACTTAGAATATAGTCTTCAGCCTCATCCAGGTTGCTGCAAATGCCATTAATTCATTCCTTTTTATGGCTGAGTAGTATTCCATTATATATGGAATACTACTCAGCCATAAAAAGGAATGAATATATATTCATATATATATACAATATATAATATATATATATATATCTCACAGCTTCTTTATCCACTGGTTGATTGATGGGCATTTGGGTTGGTCACACATTTTTGCAACTGCAAATTTATAACAGGAATCTTGATCTCCTGACAGTTAAGTCAGTTCTTTACACCAGGTTTGTTACATAGGCTAGTATTATTATTAGTATCACAGTGGATATTGTTTACATTCATATTAGACCAGGGGTCAGTAAATTTTTCCTTAAATGGCTAGACAGTAAAAACTTTAGGCTTTACTGACCAGGTGGTCTCCCTTACAACCACTTAACTTTGCTGTTGTAGAATGAAAACTACAGCAATGGATGTGGCTATGTGCCAATAAAGTTTTATTTACAAAACCAAAGTGGCAGGCCCACTGGCTGTAGTTTGCTATAGTCCCCGTCCAGGACTGAAGGCTGCCTTTTCTTATCCTCAGCTCTTCAAAGGCTCTGGCTGCATTTGATGACTGTATTTGTAAGGTATGGCTGTATTACAGATCACCTCAACATGGAGTGGCTTAAAACAACCATTTAGTATTGCTCCCAAGCCTACAGGTCAGTGGGGTGGTTCTGCTGGTCAGGCTGGCTTGGCTGACTTTGGCTGGATGTGCCTGTGTGTGTACACCCAGCTGATGAGTGAGCTGGAGGTTGGCTGATCTAGAATGGCCCCATTCTCAAGTCTGTTGGTTGGTTGTTTGGTGGCCAGGGTGACATGGGTGAGATGCTGAATGTCTCTCAACACCCAGCAAGTGAACTCAGACTTGTTCACATGGCAACAGAGAGGGTTCCAAGAACAAGATCCTAAGTATCCAAAGCCCCTTGAGGGAAATGATGGTGATGATGATGGTGTTGGTGATGGCTATTGCATTTTCCATCCACGAACTAGGCTCCCTCTCACCACATTCTGCTGGCCAAAGCAAGTCACCAGGCCAGCCTAGATACGGGGAGTGTAGGGAAAGACTTCACGTGATGGGGGAAGCGGCAAAGTCACATCTCAAACTGTGCAAAGCAGAGAGGGATGGTGTTGTTGTAATCAGTCTACCAAAAGGCACCAGGGCTGGCTCTGCCTGGTAATTCCCGAACTCTCAGTTGTCACATCAGCCAACGTGGATCAGAGCCTGATCAGTCCCTTCAATCCCTGTGTGATTGATCCCAAAAGTGGCTAATTCCAAATCGACTGTGTAGGGATCAATTCAATCATGTACCAAGAGACTGACTGACTGACCTTTATCTTTAAAAAAGGAAGGGGTGGTCTCTAGGAATGAGAAGCAGCCCCTCGTTTTCCCCTCTTAGATGACTGGGCTATGCCCCACAGCTTTTAATGAGCAATTGGGCAGCAAGTGCAATGCCTGAAACCTGTGTCCAGATTTGCCCTTGGCAATCAGCATGGGGTGCTTGGAATGGCTTTGAAAGCTTTTCCCAATTTCTCTTAGTAAAAGGAAAAAAAATGTTTTCTTCTCAGAGCTGTTTATGCCCACTGGGATTCTCGTTGGTACAGCAGTTTTAATAGAGTGAGCTATTCAAGTGTGCTGACCGCTGGGGCTCACCCAGAGTTCTGAGCTCAGGGACTTCAGAAGTATGCTTTGTGTATCCCTGTTCAGCATTCTCACCTCTTATACCCTGCATAAAAAAAAAAAAAAGTTCTCTCTTTTAATTTGATAAAATCCAAGATACTATGCCATGACCTGACACATGATCATTATGAGAAAAGACTGATTTCTATCAAGCATGCTTCTGGGGACTTTTTTTTTTAAAGTTTGTTTCACTGTAGATCAGATGAGCAATCATCAGGTTTAGGGCACTTTTTATAAATGGAGAAAAAGGACCAGACCTATCAGATGAAACCCTATTCTGATGTTAAGGGAGTCTCTACCCTATAACAAGAGACAACATCCACACTGTCATTAAGAGCATGAATTCAAAAGCCAGACTGCCTGGGCTCACATTTTCCAACTCTGCCATTTGCTGTCTTTTGTGACCTTGGACAAGTTACATGGCCCTTTATGCCTCAGTTTCCTCATCTGCAAAATGGGGATAATAATAATACCTTTTTCACGGGATTGTATAAGAATGAAATTCATTAATGCATATTGGGCACTTAAAACAGTGTCTGGCATAGAGTAAGTGCTCTTATGGGAAGTATTTACCATTACTGTTACTTTGTTGTTTTGGTGGTGGTTGTTATTGATGCTACTTTTCATTTTCTCAGTGATTCTGTATATAAGAATTGGGCTCAAGTACAGGTGCAGTGGCTTATGTCTGTAATCCCAGCACTTTGGGAAACCGAGGCAGGCAGATCACTTGAGCCCAGGAGTTTGAGACCAGCTTGGGCAACATGGCAAAACCCCATCCCTACAAAATACAAAAACTAGCTGGGTATGGTGACACATGCCCATAGTCCCACCTACTCAGGAGACTGAGGTAGGAGGATTGCTTGATCCCAGGAGGCAGAGGCTGCAGTGAGCCGGGATCATGCCACTGCATGTCAGCCTGGGTGACAGAGTGAGACCCTATCTCACAAAAAAAAAAAAAAAAAAATTGTGCTCCAGTTATCAGTTCAGAAAAATATCAAATCTGAACCAATTCATTCCCACTGTCTTCCATCAGTAACTGGAAATCTATTGAGCCTACTCTGTGCTCGGCAGAGGGCACCCTGTGATGAAGACCCTGTAGCTTGTAGGCTCACAGGCTGGAGAGACAAGTAAACACGTAGTTACAGTAGAGCAGGAACCCAAAGGTGGGAACAAGGAGAACACATTGTAGGATGGGAAACCTCCCTTTAAAAGCTCCTTAGAGTGAGCCCGGCCCAGACCTAAAGCAATCAAGGAAGGCTTCCTGATGGAGATAAGAGCTGAAGCCCAATAACTGAGAGTCAAGAAGGAAGAGGAGCAGAAATATGTACCAGAAGCAGGGAACAGTGCTAAGCACGTCACCTCACCCTCACTCTCACCTTTTGAGGGAGGTACTGCGATTACTACCATTTTACAGGTAAGAAAACTGAGGCTCAAAGAAGTTAAGTAATTTGGCCAAGGCCACAGGGCCAGTAGGTGGCAAAGCAAGAAGTTAAACCTGGACGGTGCAAAGAGCGACCATGGTGAGCTTGAGCAACTGAGTGGATTTCTGCCAGGCTGCAAATGATAGCACAAGGAACAGGCAGGACAACTCAAGGAGACGCTCACGGGGCCTCATGTGTGATTGAGAGGTAGGCGGGGCCTCATGTGTGATGATAGGTGGGCGGGGCCTAATGTGTGATGGAGAGGCGGGTGGGGCCTCACGTGTGACGGTGCATTAGTTTGCTGGGGCTGCCATAGTCAACTACTAGCCTGGGTGGCTTAAAGAACAGAAATGTATTTTCTCACAGTTCTGGAGGCTGACAGCCCAAGATCAAGGTGCTGTCAGGTTGGTTTCTCCCAACCCTGTTGAGGTAGGAGGATTGCTGTCTCTCTACCTTCTCTCTGTGTCCTCACCATGACCTTTTTCTCAGTGCTCGAAGCCCTAGTGTCTCTTTGTGTGTCCAAATTTCCTCCTCTTATAAAGACACCGGACAGGTTGGATTAGGGTTCACCCTAATGGCTTCATTTTTAAGTGAATCACCTCTTTAAAGGTCTCATCTCCAATTACTGTCACACCCTGCGGTACAGGGGTTAGAGCTTCAACAAATGAATCTGGGATGTCCACAATTCAGACCATTACAAATTATTTAGGAGGTTTGAAGATTTTTTTTTTTTTTTTTTTTTTTTTTTTTTTTGAGGTGGAGTCTCGCTCTATCACCCAGTCTGGAGTGCAATGGCAGGATCTTGGCTCACTGTAATCTCTGCCTCCTGGGTTCCAGCAATTCTCCTGTCTCAGCCTCCTGAATAGCTGGATTTACAGGCACATGCCACCACGCCTGGCTAATTTTTGTATTTTTATTAGAGACAGGGTTTCACCATGTTGGTCAGGCTGGTCTCAAACTCCTGACCTTGTGATCCGCCTGCCTCAGCCTCCAAAAGTGCTGGGATTACAAGCATGAGCCACTGCACCTAGCCAAAGTTTGATGATTTTAAGCAAGAGAGGGAGAGGGTTGGGTTGGCATCTGTTCTTGTCACCTGCAGAAATGAATCTGATGCTCACATACCCCACCTCCCCTCCACCCTTTGTGACCAAGCAGACCCCATCTCACCAGTTCACTTCCTTTGTTTATTTCCCTCCCCACCCCACACATCCCAAAGCCCAGGCCTGTAGGGCCTCCAAGTTGCAAAACAGAAAAGCCAGTAGGCCTCTCCCTCAGCCTTTCACAACCTCCTAGGGTTATGGGGAGGGCGTAGTGAGGTGCTCATGGTCCAGTGCCAGATGTGTGGCACAGCTAGCTGCTGCTAGTGCTGAATGCTGGACATGGCCTCTGTGCCCAGACCCACCAAAATGCTGTCACCTATAGGGCTCAAGACAGTGTTAGGGGAGAAGAAAGAGACAAGAATTGAAAAGGAGTCAGGCATAATAGCTTATACCTATAATCCCAGAGCTTTGGGAGGACAGGGCGGGAGGATCACTGGAGGCCAGGAGTTTGACACTAGCCTGGGCAATATAGCAAGACCCCATCTCTAAAAAAAAAAAAAATTAAAAATTAGCTAGGCATGGTGATGTGTGTCTGTAGTCCCAGCTACTCTGGAAGCTGAGACAGGAAGATTACATGAGCCCAGGAGTTGGAGGCTGCAGTAAGCCATGAACTCCAGTCTGGTGACAGAATTAGAGCCTGTCTCTTAAAAAAAAAGTTTTATTTAATAAAATAGCTGAGAAGGCTGTGGGCTTACAAGTCCTTTAAATTAGAAGTAAAGGAATAGTAGGTGCTTGGTAAATAATTTGTGGAAGGAAAAGACCCCAGGGAAGAAGGGAAAGAGCGTTTCTCACTGTAGTTTTCCAAAGCCCTGGTGGATACAGCCACCCTAGTACACAGGGGTGAGGGGTGGGTTAGGGCAGGGCCGTTCCCCTTTAAGCTGAGCAAATGCATGCCCCTTAAGGGATTAGCCGGGATAACCCTGGGTCAGCTCCGCATTTGAGCCCAGGGTTTGGGTATCACCTTCTGAAGTGGTGCCTTCCTGGAAACAGAAAGTATAGATACCTTCCTGCCCCTGGGAACACCAGGCTGAGGAACCCTGGGGAGTGTGGATCAGGGCAGGATGCAGTTTCAGAGAAGAGCAATTACACAGGTTCTTAATGGAGGCATCTGGCCCATTAGTGTAAGAGGAGAAATCTTGCAGGGAGGAGGGCAGCTGGCCAGGACTCCACCTGTTTCCAGGAAAAAAGGCAGGCAGCAGGTTAACCCTCTCCTGACCTTGCTCTCGGGGTGACCTCTGCATTGGCTTCATCAGCACCTCATCAGAGCCCGGGCTTGTGAGAGCACAGACATGGAGTTAAACTGACACTGGTCAAGTTCTCACTCATCCTAGTAGTGTGACCTCAAGTCACTCACTGTCCCTCTCTGATCCTCCCATCCCCCATTGTAAAGTGGAGGTGGGAGTGGTATATTACCTCTAGGGCTGTTGTGAGCTTTAAATGAGATACTGAGATGGAAACCATCTCAGTCACCAACAAGCTCTTTGACCTTGAGCAAAGTGATTCCACCTCTCTGAACCTCAGTTTCCCCTTCTCTAAAATGTGTGTAATAATTGATACCCCAGCAGGCTGTTGGAAGAATTAAATAATGTGTATAAAATGCCCCCATCAATGCCTGGCTCCCTGTAGGTGTTTAATACAAAGTATCCAAAAAATCAGAAAATGTAGGTGAGACATATGTAATTGTTGTTTAAGACAACAAGCACATAGGCCATGTCCAGCATTTAGCAATAGCAGTGGCTAGCTGTGCCACAAATGCAGTGGTGTGATCTCAGCTCATCGCAGCCTTGACCTCCCTGGCTCAAGCGATCCTCTTACCTCAGCCTCCTGGGTAGCAGGGATCACAGGTGCATGCCACCATGCTCAGCTTATTCTAATTTTTGTTATTTTTTGTAAGCTGGTCTCAAACTCCTGAGCTCAAGCAACCCACCTGCCTCGGCCTCCCAAAGTTCTGGGATTATAGGCATGCGCCACCGTGCCCAACCTGAGACGTATTTTTAAACAGTGTTTTAGTGAACATTTTCTTTTTTTTTTTTTTTCTTTTTTGAGGCAGAGTCTCACTCTGTCCCCCAGGCTGGAGTGCAATGGCACAATCTCGGCTCACAGCAACCTCTGTCTCCCGGGTTCAAGCGATTCTCCTGTCTCAGCCTCATGAGTAGCTGGGATTACAGGAGCCCGCCACCACACCTGGCATCTTGTATTTTTAGTAGAGACGGGGTTTCACCATGTTGGTTCTGCTTATCTCAAACTCCTGACCTCGGAATCCACCCGCCTCGGCCTCCCAAGGTGCTGGTATTACAGGTGTGAGCCACCGAGCCCGGCCTAGAGAACACTTTCAAGTAATATGCTCTATGTGTTTTTCTTCAAAACCCAGCTATATTTTCAGGCAAAGGACTCATAAATGCAAAGCAATGCATCCAATGTTTAATCTGGGGAGGGGAAGCACAATTAATACACTAGTTTCCCTGTGTTTCCAGACTTTTTACACACTCCTAGTTTATTTATTATACTTTTATCAGATTAATAATTGAAACTACATAGGATACTGATTTCCTTGAAGCCTCTCATTTGCCTGAGTCAAGACTTCCAGCTGGGGAATCCCTCCTTTTTTCTCTCCCTGCTATATACACAAATTCTCAGAAACTGGCATTGGATAATCTCATTTCAAATTGGCTCTACCACCTACTGGCCTGGTGACCTGACACAACACCCTTAAGTCCTGTGAGCCTCTGATTCCTCATCTGTAAAATGGGCTAAAGAATATCTCACGGACCCATTGCAAAGGCTGAATGAGATGATACATGCCAAATACTTAGGCATGCCTGGAGCATAGTGCCCACTCCCTCACTGGGAGCAAGTACCTCTACTATTTCTGTGGCTATTTTTGTGAAGAATGTTGTTCTAACAGGATCCCACTGTGTTCCCTCTCTCTGTGTTTGCAGCGAGCCCCTCTTCCGCCAGCTCTGTGCTCTCCACTGGCTTCTGGAGGCCCTGACTATCGACCACACCCACCACACCATGAAGCCTGTGATCACCTGCTGGAATCCAAAGTATGCCTCAGCCCTCCAATTTGCGGTAGACTAGCAATAGGCTGGGCAGTGGGGAAGGGACTCCTGTACGTTCTTCTGCTCCCTTTGCTGTTTTTGGTGGGTGGGTTGTTTTAGGAGCTCTTCTATGTGCTCTGTGGGATCTGAACAGGGGAGAACTAGAGACAGCTTATGCAGATTCGTGGGAGCTGGCTGTGTACATCTCCTTCCCGCATCTCTTCCCAACTCTACATTCAGTGACATCATCACACGGGTAGCCTGAAATCAGCTAGCCACAATGGGAGTATTTACACCACAGAAATCGGCAAGCTACGGAAGCCCATCACTGGATCCACAGCTCGAATGCTCTCCAACTCTTCTTGGACTGTGTCTCCCTAATACTATTCTTTATTCTTCTTCCCTTTCCTCCTCGTTTCACTCCCTCTTATTCTTTCTTTTCTTTTTGTTTTTATTTTTATCCTTTCTTTCAAGGTTGTGTTTCTTTTTGCTTTGGTCTTTTTGTTTTTCAATATACATTGGTGGCTATTTCTCCACTTGGACACAAGGGAATATTTGGTATTCAGTTCCCTGGAGCAGCTGGGTTTGTACAGGTAGAAGCTCCAGAACATGTTGTCTAGGTCAAGGGAAGTGTTAAGTGTTCCCAGCAGAGGAGAGAGTTCATGCAAAAGCTTTGAGGCCACTGTTGCAGGAACAGCATTGTACACACAGGGCAGAACAAAGAGCAGACAGGCAGGTAAAGGCATTGGTTCTTTAAGAACAGTCAGGTTGTTTGTAAGAAGGGGACAAAAAAAGGTAAAGAATCCTGACTTGAGGAATCAGATTTTCACTGTGAAAATCACAGGCTGAGTTAAATAAGCTAGTTCCCCACCTGCGGTGCTAACCTGTGCACTGATATTGCCACCCTCTCACAGTCCTGCCTCCCAGGAGGACCTAGTCTTTTTCCAACTAAAACTTGAGTCTTAATTAACTCTTTCCCCTTTAAGACATTTATTACCCATTCCCTAGATATCCTCCACCCCCAAGTCATCTCTTACACCAGGACCTAGAGAAACTAACCTCAAATGCAACCAGCAATATAAATCATGCATCCATTGATAGATCAGTAACTCCAATTAATTCAGTGTTTTAGGTTGGGATGAATTTTAAACTATAGTCTTTTTTGATATAAGTGGTTGACAGACTATTTTTTTTAAGCAGCAGACACTCATTTTTTAAAAATAGAAACCCCTATAATGTAAAACAGACTTTTCTAAATGAAACTTCTTCATGAAGCAAGAGGTTTGGGGGCCTAGGAGAGCTAGGACCCCTTCAACTTACTTCTATCCTCACCATGGCACCCTAGTTATTTCCAAAATATCTTTGTGGCTTCCTAAATTCGTTTGAAAACCACAGCCTTAAAAGATTTTTTATGCCTTTTATTTTTTTAAAGAGATGAGAGTCTTGCTCTGTTGCCCAGGCTAGAGTACAGGGGCACAATCATAGCTCACCACAGCCTTGAACTCCTGGGCTCAAGCAATCCTCCTGCCTCAGCCTCCCAGATAGCTAGTACTACAGGTGAATGCCACCACACCTGGCTAATTTTTTTTCTTCTTCTTCTTTTAATTATACTTTAAGTTCTCGGGTACATGTGCAGAACGTGCAGGATTGTTACATAGTTATACACATGCCATGGTGGTTTGCTGCCTCCATCCCCCTGTCACCTACATTAGGTATTTCTCGTAATGTTATCCCTCCTAACCTCCCCACCCCCTGCTATCTTTCCTCTAGCCCCCCAACCCAACAACAGACCCCAGTGTGTGATGTTCCCCTCCGTGTGTCCATCTATTCTCATTGTTCAACACCCACTTATGATTGAGAAGATGCGGTGTTTGGTTTTCTGTTCTTGTGTCAGTTTGCTGAGAATGATGGTTTCCAGCTTCATCCATGTCCCTACAAAGGACATGAACTCATCCTTTTTTATGGCTGAATAGAATTCCATGGTGTGTATGTGTCACATCTTTTTATCCAGTCTATCATTGATGGGCATTTGGGTTGGTTCCAAGTCTTAGCTATTGTAAACCGTGCTGCAATGAACATATGTGTGTGTGTGTGTCTTTATAATAGAATGATTTATACCCCTTTGGGTATATACCCAGTAATGGGATTGCTGGGTCAAATGGAATTTCTATTTCTAGATCCTTGAGGAAGTGCCACACTGTCTTCCACAATGGTTGAACTAATTTACACTTCCATGAACAGTGTAAAAGTGTTCCCATTTCTCCACATCCTCTCCAGCATCTGTTGTCTCCAGATTTTTTAATGATCACCATTCTAACTGGCATGAGATGGTATCTCAATGTGGTTTTGATTTGCATTTCTCTAATGACCAGTGATGATGAGCTTTTTTTCATATGTTTGTTGGCTGTATAACTGTATTTTTTTGAAAAGTGTCTGTTCATATCTTTCACCCACTTTTTGATGGGGTTGTTTGCTTTTTTCTTGTATATTTGTTTCAGTTTTTTGTAGTTTCTGGATATTAGCCCTTTGTCAGATGGATAGATTGCAAAAAATTTTTCCCATTCTGTTCATTGCCAGTTCAGTCTAATGATTGTTTCTTTTGCTGTGCAGAAGATCTTAAGTTTAATTAGATCCCATTTGTCTATTTTGGCTTTTGTTGCCATGGCTTTTGGTGTTTTGGTCATGAAGTCCTTTCCTATACCTATGGCCTGAATGGTATTGCCTAGGTTTTCTTCTAGGGTTTTCATGTTGTTATGTCTTATGTTTAAATCTTTAATCTATCTGGAGTTAATTTTTGTATAAGGTGTAAGGAAGGGGTCCAATTTCAGCTTTCTGCACATGGCTAGCCCATTTTCCCAACACCATTTATTAACAGGGGATCCTTTCCCCATTGCTTGTTTTTGTCAGGTTTGTCAGAGATCAGATGGTTGTAGATGTGTGGCATTACTTCCGAAGCCTCTGTTCTGTTCCATTGGTCTATATCTCTGTTTTGGTACCAGTACCATGCTGTTTTGATTACTGTACCCTTGTAGTATAGGTTGAAGTTAGGTAGTGTGATGCCTCCAGCTTTGTTCTTTTTGCTTAGGATTGTCTTGGCTATGTGGGCTCTTTTTTGGGTCCATATGAAGTTTAAGGTGTTTTTTTCCAGTTCTATGAAGAAGGTCAATGGTAGCTTGATGGGGATACCATTGAATCTATAAATTGCTTTGGGCAGTGTGGCCATTTTGACAATATTGATTCTTCCTATCCATGAGCATGGAATGTTTTTCCATTTGTTTTTGTCCTTTCTTATTTCCTTGAGCAGTGGTTTGTAGTTCTCCTTGAAGAGGTCCTTCAGGTCCCTTGTTAGTTGCATCCCTAGGTATTTTATTCTCTTTGTAGCAATTGTGAATGGGAGTTCACTCATGATTTGGCTCTCTGTTTGTCTGTTATTGCTATATAGGAATGCTTGTGACCTGGCTAATTTTTTTTTAAGTTTTTAGAGACAGTGTCTTGCTATGTTGCCCAGGTGTCTAACTGGTGTCTAGCTCATGGCCTGAAGCTATCCTCCTGCCTCAGCATCCCAAGTAGCTGGGATTACAGGCTATTTATTTTTCTCTAAAATAAAACTGCTCAAGTAATAAGAGAATATAATTTGTGCTTATTAAAGTCTTTCAAAAAATTTGTAAGTATATAAAGTACGAAAGCCTTTCTTCCCTCCCTGAAATCCCTTCTTAAAGAAAACTCCTTTTAAAAGTCTGAGATATGTCCTTCAAAATCTTTCTCTATTTTTCCCCTTTTACAGTGACTCATGGGCATCTTTCCATAATGGTATACACAAGTTTACACATTCTTTCAATGGCAGCAGAGTATTCTATTGTATGGATGGAGTATAGCCCATTTCTCTATTAACAGACACCGAGGTCATTACCAAATTTTTGACATTTCAAGTAATACTGCATGGAATATCTTTAAACATATCTTTTATGCCCAGTTGAAAGTGTTTCTGTTGGCTGGATTCCGGGAATGAGAATTCCTAGGTAAAAGCAATATCTTTTTTTCCATAGTTGATTGCTTACATTCTAAGAAAAAGGCCTCTGAGCCAGAGGGCTCCTGATAGCATTTCATCTCCCTAAGCAAACCACCAACAGCAACATTTTGCCTCCTACATGTGGGCACCCATTCTCCAAAACTGAGAAAAGAACATCATGTAGAATTTGGATTGAGAAGAGAAAAAGGGCCATGTTTCTTTCCTTTGGTCGTTTTTAGAAATGTGCTCAGAATGTGACCAAAAATTGTTAACTGCAATAAAAAGATGTAGTGGTCACATTGAGAGTAGCAGATGTTCTACCGTGACTTGTAGTGGTAGAATTCCATCAGTGCTCCAAGGATGTCCAGCTCTATAAAATCAGAACCAGCCAACCTGAGGGAAAAAAAATGCAGTCCAGGAAGATTCCCATAGGAAGTCAGCGTATTTGTTGGGGTTTGTTTTTTCTAGTTGTCCATTTCTTCCTGGTGGGTATTTTAGCCTAGGGTCAATGACAATGCTGGCAAATGTTTTAACAACCAGTTCTCTAGGAGGTGAAGAACCATGATTTGTGACAATGCCAATTTCAATGGTGTAAATACTCCCACTATGGCTGATTTCAATCTTACCAACATGATGTCACTCAACTTGGAGTTGGGAAGAGATGTACAGAATTCGTTCTTGTGAGCCAGTATGAGCCAGCTCCAGCACACCACTGTTTGGGATTCATTTTTTTAAATTATGAATCTGGGGGAACAGTTTAAGTTCCCTATAAAGGGTCAGAACACATCTTTTTAGTTATAAGAAAGCAGAAAGAGCTGTTCTCTTCAATGCTTAATCTCTATTTATGAAGTTTCATCCTTAGAGAAGTGTGAATTTCCCCAAATCTTCAAGTGCATTTTTTTAAACCCAGAGGGATTAGAGTGATCAAGAGCAAAGGGTTTAGCATCACTTGAACCCAGATGAGTCAAGGCTGTGCCACTTAATAGCCGTGTGACCTTGGGCAAGTCACTTGACATCTCTAGGCCTGTTTCTTCTGTTTCTTCATCTGTCAAATGGGTTCCTGCCTCAGAAGAGTTATTTTAAGGATTAAGCAGGATCAAGTCTATAGAACATTTAGCCTAATATCTGGGAACACAATGCATGTTCACTAAATGAGAGTTACAAAAGGTAAAAATCCCTATTTTAAAGAGAAGGTAGGTATATAATTACCAGTACCATTGAGACTGAAGGCTAGGAAAGAAAGGAGCTTCTGAGCAGAATTTTACCAATAGGTAAGATCTGTGTTCACTGGGTGAACAGACAAGTATACAAACAGACAGGGAAAAAGGGCTACACGATGTCACCCAAAACCTAGTTGCAAAGATAAACAACCCAGGTAAGGAGCCCAAGAAGGTAATACCAAATCTCCAGTTCACCTGATTGTGCTTTTCTGAGTATCCATCATCAAGCAACCAGTATCTCCTGTTACTAAAGCGTTTTGACATTTAAACCCTGGGCCCTGACACCCACCATGCATTTTCCAAAAGGAAATATCCATCCTCAGGGACCTGTAGATCCCAGAGGCTCCATTTCGATTAGGCATAATGACAGCTGTAGATCCAGTTCCTCCTCCTTATGGATTTCATAGCAAGAAAGTGGGGGTGGTTCGATACCACAACACGGGCTTTCTACAGGCAGCAAAATTCACTAACTGGAGGTTACTGTGCTGCAAGCAGAATGATCTTCGTTAGTTGCAGGATGATCTCATATTTGGATGGATTGGTGGATGTTTGGCTAAATGAACAGATGACAGATTTTAGGATGTCATTATGAGTTGCATCTGAGTCTCTGCTTTATTGAGGGAAAGAAAACTCCTCAACTTCCCAATTTCATGCGGCAATTCAAACACATTATCATTTCTCAGCATCCTTGTTAATTCCACTGCTAACAAGAGAGTTTATTTCAATTGACAAGATGATCAGGTCCACAACAGAAACTGAAACCAAGCCTTCAATAATGAATGTGCCAATCACGCTTCTCCAAGAGATACAAGCCTCTTTTTAGACAAAGTAGGATCTGATTTTTTTCATGAAGGCCCATAAGTATTTACTGAAACCCTTAGGGCCAACTGCATTTCAGAATTCTGAGGGGTTTTTTGTTTTTGTTTTTGCATTTAAAAAAGGAAATATGAGACATGTCCCATATAGAACATCACACTCCCAGAGGGGGCCTGCCATCAAACACAATATTTCTGCAGAAAACAAATAAGTGAATATTTATCTTAAGTGCATAACAAAGGTCAAAGAAAGAGGCCATCAATAGTCTCCCATCAGTTTTTGTCACACTCTGCTACCAAATAAGCTATTTAAATTGTTTGGAATTGGTTAAGTGGCTGTGAACCTGTATTGGTTTTATAAGAAGACCTACCTAGAAATGAGTAGACCTTTACAGAGATGCAGACAACATCAGGTGTGGGGAAATGTGACAAGCTCTAATGCTGCCTCCCCTACCCCTGTGGCCATCTTCCCTAGTTGCAGTGAGGACAAAACAGGCCAGACCCCTGGCCAAAGAGTGGAGTAAAGAGTTACCAACTAACCCTCCAGCAGGTACAGCACACACCTTAAAGGAATTGTTCCAACAGGCTTGAGTCCCCAGAGTCCTGTGCTTTCCCCTAGTGCCACGGGGGCAGTAGAGTTATCTAAGTCTTATTGCTTCAGGCTGCCCAGAGAGACACCACTGGGCCCACTATTTAGTGGGGAGACCAGGTGGATGTAATCCCTATGCTTACATTCCTGATTCTTATAATCCTGACTCTTGTAATCCTTACTCTTAAGAGACAACAGACATTCAAGGGCTGGGCTGCCCAGGCACAAAAAACCCACCCTCCTTTAGAAATACACATATGGGCAAAAGGCAACCACACTTTGATGTTTCAAATATGACACAAACATCAAAATCCATCTACTGTTTTATGATGAAAATGGCTAGCACTTAAGTGCTTTCTGTGTCAAGCACTGCTCTGGGTGTATTACTTCATTTAAGCCTCATTCCAAATTACCAATAAGGAAACTGAGGCATGGAAAATTAATTTGCTCACAGTTGCATAGCTAGCAAAAGGTAAGTCAGGATTTGAACTCAGGTAACCTTGCTGCAAAGTATGGGTGCTTCACCCCCAAATGGTTGTTCCTCTGTAGCTAAAGCCCAAAGTCTTTGATTAATTTAGAGAATAATCTGGTGCCCCCTACTCCAAGAAAAGAAGATCTTATTACAAAGTGGTACTTTCTAGGAGGCCCCAGGATACAAAAGGGACTTGACTTATCAAGATGTTATGACACATAAAATGCAATTTTCTCTTATAAAATAATTTCAAGTGCCATTTTGCACATACCGTTTTGAAACTAAATTTTTGCTGTTTGCCTTAGTACATAAGAAGCACCTCTCCAAATCTGAACGTCTGCTGTGGAGTTTATCAGCATGTGAATGTACTGAAACATATTTAACCAATATTCCAAGACCTTTAAGTCTTTTCCAAGTTTTTGCTTTCATGAAATACTGCCGCAGTCGGTCTGAACAACACACATAATAGCATTTTCTAAATTTAAATTGTTTATATTTAAATTAGTTTCCCCTTGTCTTGTAGTACTCCTCCCCCACAACCAAGAAAATCTCGTTTTCCGCATATCTGCCTTTTCCAGGCACTAGTGGGAATACTGCCATGAAGAAAACAGACAACACCCCTGTTCTCAGGAGCTTCCATTCTAGAGGGGGTGAGGGAAGCAACAGGTGATAAATATGTAATAATCAAGATACTTTGAGATAGGAATAAGTGTCATGAAGAAAGTGATGGGTGATGTGATAGTGATGGGCAGGGGAGTTTTAAATTGGATCGTCAAGGAAAGACTCACTCAGAAGGTGACATGTGAGTGATGTCTCTGATTTCCCCTGCTCTCCTCTTTGCACTGATTCAATCACATGGCTCCTCCACTGTGGTACTCCAGTGGATATCTCTATGGAGTGGGAGAACGTGGTAGGAGGATCAGATCTTCACTCAGGAGGCAGGATGGAGCCACCTGGTCTGGGAAGTCCCCAGAGCTGTGACCTCTACCCCCTCCCTGATTCAGAATCAGCAGCTATTCCCCTCGGTCATGGACACATGGGCACGTCCTAACCTAGCCAACAGCTTTCCACCCTGGGAAGCAGATGTTTTACCCCAGATGGGAGTTCAGAAAGAGAGCACGAAGTATTTCAGAAAATTGCTCTGAATTGCCACCGTGGATAGACATCTTCAAGTGACTGCCTGGAACAAAATGTGCTTGGCGGACACAGTTAAAAAAGATTTGACAGTACTCAACACCCTTGTCCCTTGATTTCTGGCAAATTGGATCCCCTAGGAGGCTTCGGCAGGGGGAAATTATGGTCTGAAAATTATAGCTACATCTCCTGCAAGGATATGCCCTAGTGCCTTGTTGTCCACCATCAGCTGCTCCTCTAAGCCACAGTAAATCTCTGTTGAAAAGAGGTTATTGTTGTAAATAGCTGAACTGTATTTAGATCTCTAGACATGGCACCATGAAGCCCTTAGCAAGCCCCATTTCTTTTCATCTTCACGGCAACCCTTTGTCACAGCTGCTATTATTCACCCATTTTACAGATGAAGACAGTGAGGCTCAGAGAGGCTAAACTACTTATACAAAATCACACATGTAGGAAGCAGCCGGGCAGACAGAGGACTCGAACAGCTGGTCCAACCTATTCTTAAATTCACGCTTAACCACTAAAATAACACTTTTCTGGTCCTGATACTCAGAGACTTGCCTGAGATCACACAGACAGTGAATCACAAGGATATCAAATGGGTGAGCTAAGTAAGTTAGGCTGCCATAACGAACAACCCCCAAATCTCAGCAGTTTAAGGCAAAAGCAGCTCATTCCTTGGCTCACCTTTCAAGTCTATCAGGGAGGCTCTGCTCATTACAGTCACTCAGGGACTCACGCTGATAGAAGCTTCCACCATCAGCGAGGCAGAAAAAGGAATCTGATGGCTTTAGGACTAGCTCTTAAAGCATCCACCCAAAGTCCCGCATGTCACTTTCACTCATGTATTTTTGAACAAAGCAAGCCACAGTGCTACACTTGCCTCCAGAGAGCAGGGAAGACCTGGAACTATTTGATGGATGGCGCTAATGCTTACCCCACCAGGCCAGGTGGAAAGACCGCCAACTCTCTTTGCCTTCTCCACAAGGTATGCAACAGATGAGTCAGCTAGGTGGTTTTATTTTTTTCTTTCTCCCCCTATTGATCTTCCTTTTTGGGTTATTCGCTACTGAAAATGAAACATCAGAAAGACCAATTCTGTCTAACCAGGCCTTTTCTTTATCAATGAGTTTGCAAGAGCAAGGGCTCTGGGCTTTTTCAGGTCTGTGGGAATCTTGCTGCATTTTTAACTCATTTAGCCTGCTCCTTGAAGTCGCAATAGATTTCAGGTCGTCTTGGAAGTCAGCATTAGTGAAAAACTTCCATCTTCCGGATTGGACCTGAATATTTAAGATTTTGAAAGCTTTGCCGGGACCAGATTTAATTTTAAAAGGGGAAAGGGGGTTGCTTTTGAACTTCAAGAAGAAGGCTGGAGGCTCAGCAGGGGCTGCGTTAGTAAAGGGAAATGCGAAAAGCCCTGTGGTCTTGAAAGAAACGCTCCAAAGTGAAAAAATAACGCTAAAACTTCCAGTGGGTGAACATTAAATCAGACTTCAAAAGCACTGCTAGTTTAAATATTGTTTATAGGACTGAAGTATTGCTCCTTCCTCTGGCTGGATTTTAAACATCCCATAATTTGATTACTCGGGGGAGAGGCAGGCAGAACCAGCTTAAATGAGCTTCACTGTTAATTATTCAGAGGGCTTTTTATTGTGTAATCAAACATAAAGTCTTACAAAAAGCTTAGAGGCACATTCTCACCCCACCTCCCCAGCCCGACTTCCACTTTGGGTCTGTGTGCATTTCTTGTGTGGTGGCTGTTCACTGGCAGATCTTCAGAAAGTCCCACTGGTGAAGAGCAGACACGCCCAGCTGGGAAAAGCCTTTGATTCTGCTGCTCAGATCTCTGTGCCATGAGAAGTCAGCCTTAAGTTGGGTTTATCTTGATCACCTTTTGCCTTCTATGTCAGAGCACCTCCCTTCTACCCACAACGACCAGCACTCAGCAGCCCCTAACAAGCCTAGACCCTTGTCAGTGTCTCCCCAAACCAAAGCAGTTCTGTTTGTCCTCTTTTCTTTTCTTTTCTTTCTTTCTTTCTTTTTTTTTTTTTTTTTTTGAGACAGAGTTTCACTCTTGTTGCCCAGGCTGGAGTGCAATGGTAGGATCTTGACTCACTGCAACCTCTGCCTCCTGGTTTCAAGCTATTCTCCTGCCTCAGCCTCCAGAGCATCTGGGATTACAGGCACGTGCCACCACGCCTGACTAATTTTTGTATTTTAAGTAGAGAAGGGATTTCACCATGTTGGCCAGGCTGATCTCGAACTCCAGACCTCAAGTGATCTGCCCACCTCAACCTCCCAAAGTGCTGGGATTACAGGTGTGAGCCATCACACTCGGCTCATCTTCTCATTTCAAGTTCCTGCTCTCTGCTAGGTGAGAGCTAGCCAAATAGTTAAAAGGATCCTCATGATCTAAAATTCTTTCTGCAAAGAAAAAGGGGATAAAGAAAGAGATAGGTGGATGGATAAATGGAAGGAAAGATATATGGACAGAGAGATTGATAGACCAATCAGTTGATCAATAGATATGTAAAGATAGTTGAGAGATTACACATTGAGACTGCCTGCTCTCTTATCAATAGAAACCCACTGCCCCATAGCCACAAGTCCAAAATCCAAAAGCTCTGAAAACTCAGTTTTTTCATAAGTCATTTGGCAGCAAAATCTGACATGAACCAATCTAAGTTGGTAGCAAAGTTTGACTTAAAACGACTTCTGGTCTTTTTTCTCCCACCTAGTGTAAATATCAGTGTGTTTCGCTGCAGAAATATTCATGTGTTTGGTTATAAGAAGCTGTCCCCTTAGCCCTCACAGAGGGATTATGTTAACATATAGTATACGCAGCATGTTTCCTTTCCAAAATGCCAAAATTGTTAATTTGGCAACACATCTGGTCCCACAGATTTCAGATAAGGGATTATGGGTGTGTCACCTGCAGAACCTACTAGGCTTCAATCTCCTTTCCAGAAAATTCCCAACCCATGAGAGGAAGATCCAGATTTTGTAGAGCCTGAAGCTTATTTAACTAGGCAGAGGGCACTTTACAAAAAAAAAAATACAAAATTACAATATCAGATTAGGTACAGGGTCCTGGAAGAGGGACCCACATAAGTGAAAGCCCTGAAGATTTAGCTTCATTTGTTTCACTGTAAATGACTTAAACTCCCTTTGTTCTCTCGTCCAAAAAGGAGATGAAAATGACTATATCACAAGGTTATAGTGATTGAGATGACTCAGTGAGAAGGCACAGTAGGGTTTTGCCCACAGCGTTGTAGAGAACTTTTGCCCAATCAACCTCCAATCAGTGATTTTCATTGTGTAACCCACCCCCATCAGCCCCACCCCCCAACCCCACCCAATAATATTCTCTGTGTGTCTCTCAGAAATGTCCCTGACAGTGGACCCCTTGGGCAATAGAAAAAGCAGATTCAGAAATGGACATGCTTTTCAATTCACCCCCCAGGAGTAATCGAAGACCTGCCCAGGATTCTATGAGAGGACAAGGTCTAAAATGAAAATAGATGCAAAAATATGCAAATATATACCACCTCCCTCCTCCACCCAGTAAGCAAAAGTCTCTCAAAACCTCGATTTCACTCAAAAGAGCCAGCTATGGAGAACTACCCCTCCCATGTCTTCACAAGTACAGGAGTGGGGGCGGAAATCCTAACAGAGCCCAGCCACTATTCCTCCTCTATTTATTGTGTTTCTTAAAAGAACTTGTAATAAACCAAGGCTCTGGAAATGGGAAACTCATTAAGCTGTTTCTCACTCAGGGACCCGGGGGGAAGCAAGAGCACCATTAAAAAAATCAATAAGGAGAAGTCCATGGGACAGAAGTGGGAGCATTTCGTCACTGCGCCAAAGGTAACCAACCACATGCGACTCAACCCTTTGGCTCTGAGGCCTCAGTTTGTGTTGAGGAGTATTTTTGCCAGTCTTTTGTCTGATGGGATTTCTTTTTTCTAGTTGGTTCTCGGAGTGAAGGGAAGTCAGAGCCACATGCTGCTGGATGGTTCTTTGTAAATTTTAATTAAAACAGTTATCTGGGGATTATAGGAGAAATGACATTTGGCTGGATGCCACATAATGGGGACGGGAGGCGGGTGCTAAGCAGCTGCTTAACAGGATGTCACCAGAAGGAAATGGACTCACCTCACTCTATCTTCTAAATCAATAACAGGCATTTCTCTCTCCTTCTCCCTCCCTCTCCCTCCCTCCCTCTCTCTCTGTCTCTCTCTCCTCTTTAACCTAGTCAGAAAATAAAAGCCAGGCACAGTAGCTCATGCCTGTAATCCCAAAGGATTGGGAGGCCAAGGCAGGGGGATCGCTTGAGCCCAGGAGTCTGAGACTAGCCTGGGCAACACAGCAAGACCCTGTCTCTACAAAAAAATTAAAAATTAGCTGGGCATAGTGGTGTGCGCCTGTAGTCCCAGGTATTAGGGAGGCTGAAGTGGGAGGATCATTTTAAGCCAAGGAATTGGAGGCTGCAGTGAGCTAATCCCACCACTGCACTGCAGCCTCCCACCTGAGCAAGAGAGTGAGATCCTGTCTCTGAGAAAAAGAAAATAAAAAGTGAGTGATTCAACAGACGAGATTTTCTACAAACTAGAAATGCGTTTAAGAGGACACCAAGATACAGGTTCTGTTTACCCAAAGATATTCCTAACCCAGGACCTCCCAAATTCATCTGCTCAATAAACAAGCCTAACAAATAATAATAATAACAGCAAGAGGTAATACTGAGATAGGTAAAGGTAATAGAGCACACAACTAGAGTGTTTGCTGAACCTGTCCCCTAACCCGTAAAATGGATATAATGCGCTTTCCTGCCTACCTCACAACTTTAGTGAAGAAAGCCAGGAAATAAATAAAAGGCAAACTCACCTTAAAAATGTGAGAATGCTTAGCAGTACTGTGGCTATGGAATTTTAGAGGCCACTGCTCAACATAATTGTAAATGGGCCAGGTTCTGTGCTAAGGAAGCTTCTGTAGGTATATTATCCAGTTATGCCCTCTTAATAAAACTGTGGGGCACTGTTCTTAACCCCAGGTGAGAGAGGAAGAATTTGTGGGCTCAGAGAGGTTAAGTGACTGCCATGAGGTTACCCAGCTGGGTAATGGCAGAGCCAGAAGTTAATTCTGGGTCTGTTTATTAAACATAATTTATTAAACACATAAACATAAATCTGTTGATTAAACATATGAACATCCAATGCCTGTTCTCCCTGACCTCATGATTATAGTTGCCCCTCATGAAGAATTTCACCATTTTCTTTCTCTTTCATCAGGGTGCTCCTAGGCTTAAGAAGTAAGAGCCTTGGTTTTTATGGCAGAAATTTGCTATGGAGATACAGTGTGCATCCGTCTTCAGAAATGCACAGAAAAAGCAGCGGGAGCCACAAACCTTTGGGGAAAAAAAAATCCTTCAGGGATATTCACCACTAAAACTGGAGGAGGGGAGGGGGAGAATTAATAGCTGTGCTTGAACTCTTGCAAAACTGAATTCACCAGCAAGTTTGTGGGTCAAACCCTGGGCTGCAGCACGTTCCACTCTGGGCATAAGGGATCACTAAATTGGGATGCAGGAGATCTGGCTCAGCCATGGTGACTCAGTTCACTGTGTGACCTTGGACAAGTCCTTTCCCATCTCCTGGGCCTCAGTTTCTCTACCTATAAAATGAGGACTTTGAAAGAGGGAATCCAACCAGCTTACACAACCCCTGATGCTCCTCTGTATGTATAGGCAGTGTTCATAGGAGCCAGGCAAATTGTATTATTATTGAAATAAAAAACCAGGCTGAATGTGACCGGTAGGGAGTGATGGGGTCTGTGGCAAACTGGAGCAGTCCTGCATAGTTAAAGTTAAGAATCTCTGGGCAGCTTTAGCTCATTTTGCCTTGGGAGAATGGGAGCTCCGAGCTTATTATTTCTAAGAGAAACCAAATACTTACATTTTTATATAAAGGCCTCCCAATTTGTAAAATTCTGGGTAGCTAAACATGTCTGCCCATGGGCCACCAGTCTGCAACCCCTACTTCATAGAAATGTAGGGAACCTTTCAGCAAATTCTTTTCTCCATTGCCAAAAATCAGTCCCTACTGTGATGGAACATAGCAACTGGTTAACGCTACTGCTGAGTGAAATATAAAAAATAGAGAAGAAGCATTTAGGGATTTAAGTCAATTCGGAGAGGTTCAGTTCAATAAAAGGCAAGCAAGTGCCTGTCACATCTTCCCCCTACATTTTATTTTTTCTGCCACTTTCAATTAATCACAAGTGTCAGCCCTTCACTTTGGATTTCCTGGCTAGGATGGTTAATTAAATTTTAATTAATGGCAACTTTGGGAGCATAAGATGAAATCCTAGCTCAAGGAAGATACACATAGAAGCCTGGATATGGAAGGCTCTTGTGAGATCACCCCAGGTTATTCTCTTTGTCTTATAAATGAGGAAACCTATAAATGACGGGGGGCAGACTGACTTACTCAGGGACCCCTGAGGTCCCTTGGCTCTGACTCCAGTGCTCACTGCAAGATTCCAGGCTGCCCCATGCCACAATCTGTCCAGCCTTCAAAAATTACATTGATCTTATCAGGCACAGTGGCTCACACCTATAATCCCAGCAGTTTGAGAGACCAAGGTGGGCAGATTGCTAGAGCTGAGGAGTTCAAGACCAGCCTGGGCAACATGGTGAAACCCCATCTCTACCAAAAATCCAAAAAAAGGAAAATTAGCCAGGTGTGGTGGTGGGTGCCTGTAATCTCAACTACTTGGGAGGCTGAGGCAGGAGAATCGCTTGAACCTGGGAAGCAGAGGTTGCAGTGAGCCAATATCATGCCACTGTACTCCAGCCTGGGCAACAGAGTGAGACCGTGTCTCAAAAATAAAAATAAAAATAAAAAAATTACACTGAGCTGAAGAGTCTGGTTCTAGAGTCAGGAATTCATATTGTTCTAGATCAAATGGAAAGAGACACCTTCAACATGTTTCATCCCTGAGCTCTGACATCATCTCTCCTCACAGTGACAGAGCAGAGGGGCCTTCTGTCAGTCTGTCAACTCTTGTCCTGTAGCATCAGGACAATGGGAGCAATGTACCAAGCTCCTAATTTATCAAAGGACAGGACAGGCCTGCTTTGGGCGCTTGGCTTTTCTTGATCAGTCATTTTGTAACTTGCATGGCCTCTGGAAGATCTGGTTAAATCCAATTCTCCAGTCTATCATACTCTAGAGCATTCTGTCATTTGTATAGAATTTCACTGAAGATTTGAGAGTGATGAGGCAGGCACAGGGAGAGATCACATCTTTTTGGGGTTGTGTTTGTTTGGCTGGTTTTTGGTGTTTTTGTTTTGTTTTGTTTTGTTTTGTTTCTGGAGAGATGGATTCTCGCTCTGTTGCCCAGGCTGGAGTGCAATGGTATGCTCTCGGCTCACTGCAACCTCCGCCTCCTGGATTCAAACAATTCTACCTCAGCCTCCTGAGTAGCTGGGACTACATGCACCCACCACCACGCCCAGCTAATTTCTTTTGTATTTTAGTAGAGATGGGGTTTCACTGTGTTGCCCAGGCTGGTCTCAAACTCCTGAGCTCAGGCAGTCTGCCCACCTCAGCCTCCCAAAATGCTAGGATTACAGGTGTGAGCCACCACGCCCAGCTGAGATCACATCTTAAGACCCACACCTCTCCCTTCTCTTCCCCAACCTTCTCCTTCCCCTGTGCAACCAAGAAATCCTCCTCTCTTCTAGTGCAAGAAGGTTCTACCCATAATCAGGACCCTACAAGGTAGCCATTCAAAATATTGCTTCTGATCACATACAGTGGACTCCCTGAAATGAATTCTGCTGAATACAATTCTCTCCACCTTGTGCAATGCATATTAAATCTTGGTGTGGTCTTCAGTGCTGTCTCTTCTCCCTGTCTCCTTTGCCAGGGTATCAAATGCTATGAGTTTCATCTAAAGAAGACACCAGTCTACCCATCAAGAGCTTCTATTTTAAATGTGCTCAAATAAAATTAGTACTATTAAGTGAATATAAACTATAGCCCATTCTGTGTTGAGCTCTTTCTCTAGAGAAGCTGAGGGCCCATTTCCCCCTGTGTAAACCCGGCACTTTAAATATCATAAGGAATCATTAGCATGGGATGAAGGACATTTTCAATGCCACTGGAAAAAAAAAAAACCTTTTGAAGTATTTTGAAGCCAAGCATAGTAATGAGCTTTGGCATTAGCCTGACTTGGGTCTGGATTCTGGTTCTGCTATTTTCTTGCTGTGACCTTGAGGAGGTTAGGAAGCCTCTATGAAATTTGGATCATGAGTTACATGAGGACATAACTCCAAACAGTGTATTCTGAAGTGACACCAATCTTGCAGGAAGGTACACACACACACACACACACACACACACACAGTATGTGTGTATTCTCTCTTACTCCTTTCCTTCCAAAAACCCACAGGACTTTCCCTATGTACCTCTCAATCCCTTCCAGAACTTCTCATCCAATTCTCCTAGTCCACGTAATCATGGCTCTTCCCCCAAGAATGCCACTGCGCCAGACAAATCTGCTTCCTCCCACTTCACTTCCTAAATGTCAGGCCTAGAATTTTCCCTATCCTGTGTTCTTTAGAAAACGTTCGTGATTACAAATGATTATTTGAGGCCCAGGTGTCAACTGGGAGACTGGGAAGTTTATATATGCAATTTGGAGCCAAAACCAAGATATGGCTAAAAATTAGACCAATTGTCATACAAAGGTTGAAAATCAACTCCAATAGTTATTACAAAAGAAAAGTGCTGGAAACTATCATTCTCAGCAAACTGACACAAGAACAGAAAACCAAACACCACATGTTCTCACTCATAAGTGGGTATTGAACAATGAGAACACATGGACACCGGAAGGGGAACATCGCACACTGGGGCCTGTTAGGGGGGTGGGGGCTAGGGGAGGGACAGCAGGTGATGGGGCCATAGGGGAGGGACAGCATTAGGGGAGATATCTAATGTAGATGATGGGGTGATGGATGCAGCAAACCACCATGGCACATGTATACCTATGTAACAAACTTGCACATTCTGCACATACACCCAGAACTTAAAATGTAATTAAAAACACACACACACACACATGTTCTGGGCCTTGACAATATCATGGAAAACACGTTTGGCTTCCTATGGTGATTTCTTGGGCAACTATGTGCTCATTCAATAGAATACACTCTGTCACATTTGCTTCAAATAATATACATTTTTCAATTATCTCGATTTGTGACAAAAGATCACTCCAGATCCAGAATATGTCTCATGGTGCTTGGAAAGAGCCAGAAGGAATTCACAGTTAGACCCAGGCTTTGCTTTTGTCTGCTGTCCCTCCCTACCTCCCTCCTTCCCTCCTTTTCTTTCTGTCTTTCTTCCACCTTTTTCCCCCCTCCTTCCTCAAACCTCTCTTTCTTCTCTTTCCTTTAGACCAAGAAATTCAAAACTCCTGCGATGCGAGTCACCAGCCGAAAACCAAGCCGGCGAGGCTCCACGCTCAGTCTGAGTCGGACCAGTGGGGGGTCCTCTCCCCAGAGCAGCATGGTCTCTGTGAACCCTGGCTCAGAGGAGCCCCCGAATGTGAACACCCAGGTGACCAGCAGCAAGGACATTGAGGACAATGAGTCATCTTCAACCAAGCCAGATGAAGAAGCTCTGCATATAAGTAAGTCCTACCTGAGATCTGACTCATCCACCCTGACCCTTTGCCTTTAAGCCAGACATCAAGAAACCCTTCTGCCTCAAGTCCACCGCCACTCATTTAAAGGTGGCATAGGATCCCCCATCTTTGTTCAATTTCCTTGGAGCTCTTTGTTTTTCCCAGTGGAGATCAGAAATATACTCTATAACTTGCACTGCCCTGAGTCATTTCTCCTAGGGAGACAGCCTGTAGTCACCAACCACCCTTTTTTAATTTTAAAAATATTTTTATTTAGGCCAGGCATGGTGGCTCATGTCTGTAATCCCAGCACTTTGGGAGGCTGAGGCAGGCAGATCATTGGAGGTCAGGAGTTGAGACCAGCCTGGCCAACACCGTGAAACCCCGTCTCTACTGAAAATACAAAAATTAGCTGCATGTGGTGGCGCATGCCTGTAATCCCAGCTACTTGGGAGGCTGAGGCAGGAGAATCTCTTGAACCTGGTGAGTGGAGGTTGCAGTGAGCTGAGATCGTGCCACTGCACTCCAGCTGGGGCCACAGAGAGAGACTCAAAAAAATATTTTTTTTTTATTTAGCCCAATTTATACTGAACATCATCAATTCAATGTGTAAAAACTATTAATGAGATATTTTATATCCTCTTTTATACTAAGTCTTTGAAATTTGGTGTCTACTTTGTTAAACATTTACATACCATAAAAATAGCTTATTTTAAATGTGCAATTCAGTGATTTTTAGTAAACTTAGAGTTATGTAATTATCATCACAATCCAATTTCAGAACATTTCCATCCACTCAAAAGAAAATCATGTGCCCTTCTTACCCAGAACCCCCAGGTAACCACAAACCTGCTTTCTGTCCCTGCTGATTTGTCTTTTCTGAACATTTTATAAATGGAAGTTGTATCACTCTGTGATCTTCACCCTGAGAAAGCCTTTTCAGTGGCTCAAAATTTGAGGGAAACAAGTCCTTTAGAAAAAAACCCAATTAGGCCAGGCATGGTGGCTTACGTCTGTAATCCCAGAACTTTGGGAGGTGGAGGTGGGCAGATCACTTGAGCTCAGGAGTATGAGATCAGCTTGGGCAATGTGTTGAAACCCCATCTCTCCAAAAACCAAAACAAAAAAGAAATGTTTTTTTAAACCTCAAAATTAGCCAGGCACGGAGGCATGTGCCTGTGGTTCCAGCTACTCAGGAAACTGAGGTGGGAGGATCACTTGAGCCTAGGAGGTAGAGGCTGCCATGAACTGTGATTTGCTACTTTACTCTAGCCTGGGCAACAGTACAAGACCTTGTCTCAAAAAGAGAAAAGAAAAGAAGAGAAGAAGAGAAGGGAAAGGGAGGGGAGGGGAGGGAGAGGGGAGGGGGAGGGGAGGAAAAGAAGGAAAATTCACTGAAATCTATGAGCCTTCAAAAATTCAAACACACACATATACACAATTTTGCACAATATTTTGGGTGGAGTGCTGTGGACCTCAACTAGAGAGAATCATGGATTCTATCTAGTTTATACGACTTATGGATTCCATAAGTCATATAAAAAATTCATTTTCAGAACTTTCTGGCTTGAGCTTGTATAGTAAAAGGAGATAGGAAAAGCAAGAGAAGGATCCAGAAGAATTCATACAGAAAGATGGAGAAGGTAGAAAGAAGAGAGCTTAAGACAAGAACGGCCCACCACAGCATTCTTGACTCTGATGCATGGGACATCTTTCTGCTCTCTCCTCATCTGCGGTGTCCCCTCAGTGGTGTCCAGCTGAACCTCCCTGTTTGGCCAGTGTTCTCTCTCACACTGTCTGGAATGCCTGGGCAGCCGAGACTGAGCTGAGTGACAAGGATTGGGTGTAGCATAGATTCAAGGAGGCGAAAAAGGAGGTCAAGGCAGACCAAGAATCTGTGTGAGGCCCTGATGGTTAAAGATGGAAGTGAGCAGAAGTACAAAAGTTAATTAAACTCCAGAGTTCCTGTACAGCAAAAGAAACAATCATTAGAGTGAACCGGCAACCAACAGAATGGGAAAAAATGTTTGCAATCTACCCATCTGACAAAGGGCTAATATCCAGAATCTACAAAGAGCTAAAACAGATTTACAAGAAAAAAAACAAACAACTCCATCCAAAAGTGGGAGAAGGATATGAACAGACACTTTTCAAAAGAAGACATCTGTGAGGCCAACAAACATATGAAAAAATGCTCATCATCACTGATTATTAGAGAAATGCAAATCAAAACCACATTGAGATACCACCTCACCCCAGTTAGAATGGTGATCATTAAAAAATCTGGAGACAACAGATGCTGGAGAGGATGTGGAGAAATAGGAACACTTTTTCACTGTTGGTAGGAGTGTAAACTAGTTCAACCATTGTGGAAGACAGTGTAGCGCTTTCTCAAGGATCTAGAAATAGAAATTCCATTTGACCCAGCAATCCTATTACTGAGTATATACCCAAAGGATTATAAATCATTCTATGATAAAGACACATGTACACGTATGTTCATAGCAGCACTGTTTACAATAGCAAAGACCTGGAACCAACCCAAATGCCAATCAACAATAGACTGGACAAGGAAAATGTGGCACATGTACACCATGGAATACTACACAGCCATAAAAAAGGTGAGTTCATATCCTTTGTAGGGACATGGATGAATCTGGAAGCCATCATTCTCAGAAAACTGACACAAGAACAGAAAATCAAACACCGCATGTTCTCACTCACAGGCGAGTGTTGAACAATGAGAACACATGGACACAGGGAGGGGAGCAACACACACTGGGGTGTGATGGGTGGTCAGGGTTCAAAGTAATGACTGCCAGTGAGAAAAGTCCCGAACACCCCTGCTTGTCAACAGGGGACTGGGAAAGTTTCCAAGACCCAAAAGGCTACTTTCTGAACAGAGGAAGTATTATCTGAGATGGGAAGAAACTAAGATAGACCATCAGCAGTTAAGTGATTCTTATAGATTTCTTTCTTTTTTTAAATTTTTTAGAGACAGGGTCTCACTCTGTTGCCCAGGCTGGAATGCAGTGGCACGATCATGGCTCACTGCAGCCTCAAACTCCTGGGCTCAAACAACCTTACCATCTCAGCTTCCTGGCTACTTATGGATTTCTTGAATCTTCTTTCATTTAACACATACTTACTGAGCACCAACTGTGTGCCCAAAACAGTTATTTGAGTACCTGCCCTTCCCAAGCTTACATTTTAGAAAAGACAAATGATAAATAAGAAATCCATAGGCTGGGTGCAGTGTCTCATGCCTGTAATTCCAGTAGTTGGGGAGGCCGAGGCGTGAGGATGGCTTGAGGCCAGGAATTTGAGACCAGCCTGGGCAACATAGTGAGACCCCATCTCTACAAAAAATTTTCTAAAAATTAGCCATTGATGGTGGCACATGCCCATAGTCCTAGCTACATGGGAGGCTGAAATAGGAGTATCACTTGAGTCCAGGATTTCAAGATTGCAGCCAACTATGATTGTGCCACTCACTCCAGCCTGGGCAACAGAGTAAGACCTTGTCTCTAAAAATAAACAAAATGAAAAAGAAAGTTGTAACTAGCAAGGCAATTGCATATAATATGTGCTCAGAAGAGAACAAAACAGGATGCTGGGATAGAGAGAATGTTAGTGGGCGTGGAGCTAAATTAGCAAGGGCGATCAAGGAAAGCCTCTCTCAGGTCTGATGTTTGAATTGACAACTGAAGACCTCAAGCTGGGGAGGGAGGCAGAGGCCAGAGCACGCAGGACCTTTGCAGAGCAAGTAAGACTTCCGAATTACTCCAGGTGCAAGAGGAAGTATCTGGAAAGTTTTCAGTACAGGAGGGTCTAGACATGGTTTGCTTTTCCAAGGTGTTTGTGTGATTATTAATGTTATATCCATGTCTTCTTTTTTTTTTTCAACTCTAAAAGCCTTGCTCTTAAATAAGAAGAGTAGAGAGATAGCCCAGCTTCAAGGTCCTGCCTCAGCCCCAGAGCTTGCACATGGTTCTCCCAGGGGCAAGCAGAACACTGGCACTGGTGGCAGAAGGGAGTAGCAGAGGAAGGAGACTTTGCAATGAGGGGAGGGGTAAATGGAGCATCTCTCTAGGCACCTGCAACACCATAGGCCTTTCCCCAGTGACCACCTTCCCCTCACATCCAACCACTTGCCTGCTCCAATCAGTGCTGTCTCCTAAAACTCCTTCAAACTCTACTTTCTTCATACCTATTGCTTTTGTCTTAGTTTAAAGATAGAGAGCTGGAGGCACATAAGGAGATCCTGACACTTATATTTTGTTTAGCATACACACACAAAAAATTGTGTTTTTTAAAAAGTAGCTGTGACTTTTTAAGATTAAGATATTTTGGGGGAGGCCAAGGTGGGTGGATCACCTGAGGTCAGGAGTTCGAGACCAGCCTGACCAACATGGAGAAACCCTGTCTCTACTAAAAATACAAAGTCAGCCGGGTGTTGTGGCGCATGCCTGTAATCCCAGCTACTAGGGAGGATGAGGCAGGAGGCAGAGGTTGCAGTGAGCCGAGATCACGCCATTGCACTCCAGCCTGGGTAATAAGACTGAAACTCTGCCTAAAAACAAAAAAGAGATCAAGATACTTAACCTAAAACTTCTGACTTTTTACAAACAAATCACTCTTAGCCAGTTATGGTGGCTCACAATTGTAATCCTAGCACTTCGAGAGGCCAAGGCAGGAGGATCACTTGAGGCCAAGAGCTCAAGACTAGCCTGGCCAACATAGCCAGACCCCACCTCTACAAATAAAATAAATCACTCCTTTTGGCAACAGTGGGCCTGCAATCCTGAACAACAACAATCAACTGGAGCTTGGCTCCTTTAGGTGGGGTTTGCATTCTCCAGTTTTCCACAGTCTTCATCACTCCCTATTGCCCCACTCATTGCTCCGGTTGGCTGAGTGTGTGACCATTATTATCACATTTGCCCCATTGTTTTCTTTAGAATGATGATGATTATAATGATGATGATGATTAAACTATAACTAAAACTTAAAAGTATTTTTGGGGCCAGGTGCCTGTAATCTCACCACTTTGGGAGGCCAAGGCAGGTGGATAACCTGAGGTTGGGAGTTTGAGACCAGCCTGACCAACATGGAGAAACCCTGTCTCTACTAAAAATACAAATTAGCCAGGCATGGTGGCACATGCCTGTAATCCCAGCTACTCGAGAGGCTGAGGCAGGAGAATCACTTGAATCTGGGAGGCAGAGGTTGTGGTGAGCCAAGATCACACCATTGCACTCCAGCCTGGGCAACAAGAGTGAAACTTGGTCTTAAAAAAAAAAATGTATTTTTGTATCAGCAACTTTACATGTACATTAACTCATTTAATCTTCACAAGAACTTCTTCATGCATATTCTGCTGATGAGAACATTGGGTCACAGAGAGGTTAAGTTATTTGCCCCAAGTCACACAGCTAGTAAGTGATAAAGGCAGAATTTGAACCCAGGCAATCTGGCCTTCAAATCAAGCTTGATTGCTCTGTTTTACCCAAGTATTCAGGAAAAAATAAAAGATGGACTAAGAGAACAATTTGATTTTTTTTTTACATCAACCTATGTCACTCATTTTTGGTACCTGGCCCCTGAAGGCCACCTGGGTTTGAGACCTCTGGTCTAGAGTCTCTTCATTTCTCACCTAGACAATAGCAACAGTCTCCTAACTAGTCTCCCAGCTTCTTGTCCTGCCTTTACTCACTTATTTTTCTGCATGTTGAGTCAGAAGGGACTTTCTAAATTAAAAATCTGATATAGTTCTCTCTATCTCACCATCTTTCAATGACTCTCCCTTTTCTCTAATACATTGCCTCTGATCTTGTCCTAGGCTGCCCAGGTCAACTCTTGCTAGCTCACACCTTAAGTGGGGCACAACAGCCTCATCAAAACACTTTCTTCTTTTTAAACAATGCACATTCTTGTATGACTTTCTCTACTTGAAATGCCTGTTCATCCTTGACCCTTCAGTCTGGTGGACTCCTGCTCAACCTTCACGACCCAGCTCAAATGTTCCCTCCTCTGTGGAACCTTCTCTGACTCACCCAGTTTCTTCTACTCTTGCCTCTTAGTAGTTAGTATTTGCTTTTATTGAATTATTAACTTTAACTTAAAATGCATCTCACTGTATCCAGTAGGAACTTCTTGTGGCTGAGTACAGAGACCTAAAAAAACAGTGACTTAAAAAAAGATAAAAGTTTATTTTTTATACAGATTAAAGATCAGTCCAGGGCTGGTAAGGTGGTTTCAATAGATCATCAGCGATCCTACTTCCTTCTCTTTCTTCTGTGCCATCCTTAACATCACTTCACAATCCACCATGGCTGCCAGAACTCCAGCCATCACACCCACATTCTAGGTTGTAAGAAAAAGGAAGTAAGCAAAGTACAAAAGTGTCCATTCCCAGCTGCAGTTAAGCAATCTTCTCAGGAGCTCCATACTACACTTCTACTAAAATCTCATTGCCAAGAACTTAGTCGCAGGGTCATGCTCAGCTACAAAGGATGTTGAAAAAATAAGCTAGCAAATGCTTCCCCTTATATGCATAGAAAGAATCACAGTTCAATTACTAAGAAAGAAGACAAAAAGGAACGTGAGCTCCCTGCATGTGTGCAACAATAACATCTTATTTACCTTCACCCTAGCACACAGTAGGGACATAAAAATGGCTGAAAAAAATGAATTATCCCCTGGGAGGAAAAGTTTGCTACTTTAGCCTCCCAAATCTTTTCCTCCATTTATACCTTAACCTCCATCCCATTTGTCACAGCATTGATAAAAGTAGATTAATTCTCAGCCTCTCTTGCCTTCTAAAACCTCCTCAAATTGATTCTGAATTCATGAGTCCTATTCTGAAAGACACACTATTTGACCAAGATCTAATTTCCAAGGCTTCTGCATAATAAGGTCTTTGTGGATGCAAATCACTGGAGACAGCAGGTTGTGGCCTCTCCATGGAATGATTCCCTCCCCAAATCAATGGCAGAGAGATTCTCAAGAAACAAAAGCCCAGGCTGTTCCTCCTGCCAGTCTTGAAGCTCTGAGTCTTGGAACTATTAGAGGAGAAACTCACTTAAACAGCATCTCAAAATATGGGTCCTATACCATCTCGTGTTTCCCTTCAAACCAGCCCCATACAACAAAAAGACGTCCTCTATCCCCTCTCCTCCAAAAGAAGAAATGGATTTAGGCATTCAAGGATGAGATTCTTAGACAGGCTGGGCATGGAAGATGGAGAAAGGAAGTCAGGATTTTTTCTCTGGGTATATAATTTGTCATTTGGGGCCTTAGAAGGGCTTCTTGATGTGCCAGGTCACTGTGGCCATTTGCTGATATCCATATCCACCCACCCTTGGGCTAGTTTGCTTATGAGTTGGGGGCAGGAGGGGTGGAGCAGTCAGATGTTGCTGCTTGGTTCCAAAGAGAAGAGAAGAAACTAGGAGAACCAATCACAGCTCCCTTGCTAATAGGCTTCTGGACACACTCCAAGGATTCTGGGATGTGTGGCTCTAGGGAAGGTGGGCATGACAAGACGAAAATAAAGGTCAAGTTCAGGTTAAATGGAATCATGCCCACAGATTGAGAGCTGAAGTAGAAAATGGCTTAATGCTGACATTTATCACAGCCTGGATGGCTCCAAAGTCACTAAGGAAAGGCATTCTTTCCCTAGCATCTAGTGATTGCATTAATATACAAAGCTGGACACAAATGGTCTTGGGAAGCACTGGGCTTCAGGCCTACCTTCCAGTATGGCTTTTGAGACCTGAGCTTGAGCCAACTGCAGGTACCCATTAAGGAATGAGGTGTCTGCACTGGCATTGTCATCGTTCATTGCTATCCAAATCTAACTCATAGTCTCAAATCCTTCCCTCTATTTCCTCTCTAGTTGTTCACTTATTCATTCTGTAACTGTTGACTGAGACTCCATGTGCTAAGCATGCTGCCAGGTGCTATCAATAAAAAGACAAATAAAATGTGGCCCCTGACATCAAGGAACTCACAGACTAGAGGAAAGACCTGCAAGTGAACAGGCAATGACCATCATATGAAATCAATGCTCTGATGGGGGCTGGAAGGACAATTTGCTACAGGAGTCCACAGGTGGGCACCCTACCAGGTGCAGTGGATGGAGATGGGAAGAGAGCATTCTTCCAGTATCCCAGAGGAGGAAGGAAAATGTGATAGGTCTATCAAAAGTGCATTAAACCAACATCAGCCACTCTACTCTCTGTTCTGAGATGGTGCAAGCCACCAGTATTTCCCATAAAGATAGAAAATAAAAATCAAAAATTATTTTTACCCAGTGGAGACAGCCATCTAGCGTATTTGTTCATTGTGAGATGCAATCCGGTTGCACCACTAAGAATATGTGTTTAAGGCTCTCTCTTCGGTTGCTCAAGTTCCAGTAGTTGGCTATTGAAGTTTTCTTCTTAGTTCCTGGAATTTAAAAGCCATCTCAAAAGTCTCCTCTCTTTTCTTTCTTGATATATCTCTGATCTCCAATCGCTCTCTGTCTGTGTATTTCCTCCTCTTCTCACTCCAAGTGACTTCTTCTCTCTTCTTGTTCATAAAGCTGGGGAGAAATTGTGGAGTATTCACAGTCATCAAGAGACAACCTCACACTGTGATATTTCAGCACCGTGGACAGCTACAAACATTCCGGAAAAAGTGGCCCAAAGCTCACGGTTTTGTATCAAAGTGGATTCCATGCTAGGGAGTGGAAAGAATCAAGGAAAGTATCCAGCGATTTGCAAATATGTAACCACATAGGATAGGACCATTCAATTCCACTCTCCCACTTTTCTTGAGGACGGTAACTTATTCCGTCTCCATTTCATTTCCCAACTTTTTGGAGTGTCAGTGTGTTCATTTCCTACAGTCGCTGTAAAATTTCTGATGACAGAAACTTATTGTCTCACAGTTCTGGATACTAAACATCCAAAATCAACGTGTCCATAGGGCCATGCATCTTCTGAAATCCATAGGAGAGAATTCTTCCTTGACTTTTCTTGTGGGTGCTGCCAATCCTTGGCATTCCTTGGTTTATAAATACATCACTTGAATCTATAGCCCCTGACATCACATCTTTTCCCTGTGTGTCATTCTCTCCTACTTATAAGGACACTAGTCATTGGATAGAGAGTTCATCCTGCTCCAGTATGACCTTACCTTTACATGACTACAATCACCTGTCACATAACAATGTTTCGGTCAACAATGGACCACATATAAGACAGTGGTCCCATAAGATTAGAGTGAAGCTGAAAAATTCCTATTGCCTAATATATCTTAGCCATCATGATATCATAGCACACTATGTTACTCACAGGTCTGTGATGATGCTGGTGTCAATAAACTTACTGCATTTTATACTGCATATAAAAGTATAACACAATTATGTACAGTACATAGTACTGTACTTGATGATGATAAAATGACTATGTTACTGGTTTATATATGTACTATACTTTATTTTCTATTGTGATTTTAGAGTGTATTCCTTCTACTTGTGAAAAGAAAGTGAATTGTAAAACAGCCCTAGGTAGGTCCTTCAGGAGATATTCCAGAAGAAGGCATTGCTGGGAGATGATAGTTCCATGTGTGTTACTGCCTTTGAAGAACCTCAGGGGAAAAGATATGCAGATGAAAGACTGTGATATTGATAATCCTGACCCTGTGTTGGCCTAGGCTTATGTGTGTGTTTGTGGCTTAGTTTTTTTGTTTTTTGTTTTTTATTTTTTGTTTTGAGACAGTTTCATTCTTGTTGCCCAAGTTGGAGTGCAGTGGCTCAATCTCAGTTCACTGCAACCTCCACCTCCCAGGTTCAGGTAATTCTCCTGCCTCAGCCTCCTCCCAAGTAGCTGGGATTACAGGCACCTGCCACCGTGCCTAGCTTTTTTTTTTTTTTTTTTTTTTTTTTTGTATTTTTAATAGAGACAGGGTTTCACCATGTTGGCCAGGCTGATCTCAAACTCCTGACCTCAGATGATCCACCTGCCTCAGCCTCCCAAAGTGCTGGGATTACAAGCATGAGCCACCATACCTGGCCTTAGTTTTTAACAAAAATAATTTAAAAGCAAAAAAATTTTTAAAATAGAAAAAAGCTTACAGAATAAGGATATTAAAAAAGAAAACGTTTTTTACAGATATAGAATGTGTTTGTGTTTTATGCTGTGTTATTACAAAAGAGTCACGAAGCTTAAAAAGTGTAAAGCTTATAAAGTAAAAAAGTTACAGTAAGTTAAGTTTAATTCATTATTGAAGAAGGAAAAATATTTTTAGTAAGTTTAGTGTAGCCTAAGTGTACGTGTTTATAAAGTCCACAGTAATGTCCTAGGCCTTCATATTTACTAACCACTCAACTCACTGACACCTAGTGAAAATTCCATTTATGATAAGTACCCTATATAGGTGTATTTTTTAATCTCTTATACTACATTTTGGCTGTACCTTTTCTATGTTATGCCTAGATACACAAATACTTAACATTGTTTTATAATTGCCTACAGTATTCAGTATAGTAACATGCTGTGCAGTTTGTGACCTGAGAGCAATAAGCTGTATATACCACATAGCCCACGTGTAGAGTAAGCTATGCCACCTAGGTTTATGTGAGTGCACTCTATGATGTTTGCACAATGACAAAATCACCTAATGATGCATTGCTCAAGATGTGTCTCCATTGTTAAATGACACAACTATCATAAGTCTGCAGTGATCTTATTTCCAAATAATGCCATCGACTGAGGTCCTGGGTTATGAGTACCTCAGCATATCTTGGCAAAGAGGGTCACACAGTTCAACTCATAACAGTTGGGTATGAAGAAATATTTCTATACTGTACAAAATCAATAATATTATTTTTTCTGAGAAAGGGTCTCACTCTGTCGTCCAGGTTGGAGTGCAGTGGCGTGATGTTGGCTCACTGCAGCCTTGACTTCCCAGGCTCAGGTGATTCTCCCACCTCAGCCTCTTGAGTAGCTGGGAATACAGGTGCACCCAACCATACCCAGCAAATGTTTTACATTTTTTGTTTTAGTAGAGATGGTGGTTTCTCCATGTTGCCCAGGCTGGCCTCGAACTCCTGAGCTCAAGAAATCCTCCCACCTCAACCTCCCAAAGTGCTGAGATTATAGATGTGAGCCACTGCCCCCTGCCAAAATCAATATTAAGTATGAAAATAAAAGTTATGTCAGGGAAGGAGGAGTGGTGGGAGCTGTGGGGAGCTGGAGAGCACATGCCTATCTAAAGGCACATCTAGCATGCAGCAGGAATGGGGGCAGTGTAGTCCCATCTCAGACTCCTTTCTAGGGAAGCTGGAGGTCTGGATTTTCATGTGAAATCTTCCAGTTTAAAAAGGTTGACATCTACATGGAATCAAATAAAACACATTTGTGAGCCGAATTCAGCCTGTGGATTGCTGGTTTAAAAATTCAGGCCAATGGAGATCAGAGAGGGTTTCCTGAGCAAGATGGTTTCCTCTCAGCTTTGGAAACAGTTCTCCCTGGCTGCAGTAGAGTTTAAGGTGGGGAAGGGAAGGGAGATGAAACCAGGGATAAAAAGAGTAGATGGATCCCAGCAGGCCTTACAGGCCACATTGAAGGAATTTATTTATTTTTTATTGTATTATTATTATTATTATCTTATTTAGAGTCTCACTGTATCACCTAGAATGTAGTGCAGTGGCATGATCTTGGCTTACTGCAACCTCTGCCTCTCAGATTCAAGTGATTTTTGGGCCTCAGTCTCCCAAGAAGCTGGAATTACAGGCACCCACCACCATGCCCAGCTAACTTTTGTACATTTTGTAGAGGTAGGGTTTCGCCATGTTGGCCAGGCTGATCTCAAACTCCTGGCCTTAAGTGATCCGCCCACCTTGACCATGCAAAGGGCTGGCATTACAGGCATTAGCCAAAAGAAACACAGAGCCACTGATGGGTTTTAAGCAGGGGCGTGGCATGATCAGATTCACAACCTACTTAACACTATGAGCCACCTCTTCTGGACCCCGATGGAATCTCTCTCCAGATCCCAACCCTTAGGAGCAGAGGTGACCCAGCTTGAGGCCTGCACCCTGCCCTGCACAATCCTGTCTCAGGGGTGACTTCTGGTCAAGAGTGACCTCTCATATTCTCATCAGATCTGCAGAAGCTCCTGGAGATGGTTCGGGAGGATGCCCGGAGGACAATCACGATAGAAAATGGGATGCAAAGAAAAGCACCCAGGTATGTTCTCTTGACTCCTAGGACAAATAAAGCTTAGAATAATAGCAATCACACTAACTGTAGTAGCTGAGCATTTTCTCTGTGACAGGCACTGAGCTGTGTCGTTTATGTGTATCACTTCTCTGAGTTCTTACAATAATCCTACAAGGTAGATACTATCATCTTCATTTTAAAAAGTAAGGAAATGAGGCTCAGAGAGGCTATGTGACTAGTTCAAGGTCACTCAGCCAGTGAATGATATGGCCATGACTCTAATCTAGACCTTTCTTTTGGTTTATTTTTGTTTTTGAGACAGGGTCTTGCTCTGTTAACCAGGCTGATGTGCAGTGGCACAATCATAGCTCACTGCAGCCTCCAACTCCTGGGCTCAAGCGATCCTCCCACCTCAGCCTCCTAAATAGCTGGGACTACAGTCACACACCACCACACCTGGCTAATTTCTTTAATTTTGTAGAGACAGGATCTCACTATACTGCCCGGGCTGGTCTTGAACTCCTGGCTCAAGCGATCCCCCCACCTTGGCCTCCCAAAATGCTGGGATTACAGGTGTGAATCACCATATTTGGCAAATCCAGACATCTCTAACTCCAAAAACCATTCTCTTTGCCACTCTGCTGTGCTGCCGCTCAGGAATTCTCTGGTTATTCATTCATCCTTTGAGTGAATACTTATGAACATGTATGGGCTGTGTACTCATTATTATTGTGAGAAGTGTCCATGAAAGGAAAGCTTGAAAGTGTGAGAACAAATAATCAGGGCATTTGACCTAGTCTGGGCTGGGGATGGGGATCAGAGAAGTTTCCTCCAAGGAAGAAGCTTTAAGCTGAGATTTAGATAAAGCATGTAAATGGGCGAGCAGGGAGGCGGGGAAGAGAGCATTACAGGCAGCACATGTGCAAACGTGGTCAAAAGGGACCATAACACCTTCAAGAAACTGAAACTCAGCCAAAACAGGATGAAACTCAAGGATTCTGGTTTTTATTCTAAGAACAGCAGGAATCCTTTGAAGTTTCAAGCCGGCAACTGATACGATTGGCTCATAAGGAGGCACTATCAGACTTGAACCTAAGACATCCCCTTTCTCGTGGGACGCTTTGTCCACCAGGCTTCTGACCTCTAAAAGCCCCAGAGACCACACAGCCCAGAGCCGGAGTTCCCTTCCCAAGTGCGGATTTTTTTTTGGGTAAGCAAATTACTTCCTGAAAATAAATGAGGCACTAGAAGAGGTTCATCATCGCCTTCAGCCCACTGGGATGCCAACTATGACTTATTGGTTATTGTTATTACCGTAATTACAGTTCACTGGGCACTTTCACATGCATCACACCTCTCCTCTGCTTGGGAAAAATGATGCTTTCGCCTGCTGTTGCCTCAATTCTCATTGGGACTGCTCTGAAAGGTGGCATTTGGGAGGCACTCAGAGACAATGTTGACCCATGAAGCCCCACTGCTGTACCTGATTTATAAGCATTAGAGAGACAATAATAATGAAACATCAGCTCAATGAGGCTCCTTCCTTTGTAAGAACTCACAGCACAAGCACTGGCTTTGGAGTCAGACTGACATGGATCTAAAACCTGTTGCCCTTGGACGTGTCATCTAGGCTTTCTCTAAACCTCAGATTTTTCATCTATAAGATAAGATTGTGTAGCATCAAAGCATTGGCTTTGGAACCTAACAAACTAAGGTCAGTCTCCATGCCCATGACTAATTGCTGGGCGATGTTGGGAAAGTTTCTTCACCTCTCTGAGTCTGATTCTATTTCTGTTAAATGAGGCTCATTAGCAGTCTATCCCAAAGGGTTGTAGTGAGAGTTAGATGATATTATCCCTGTAAAATATTACTAATGTTATGGAAATAACATCTACTTTGATTAACCATTTTAAGCATTTAGTCAGATAATGCATTTATTTAACATATTAGCATGTGCCTGGCATACAGTAAGTATTCAATAAATGGCAGTGAGGTTGGTGGTGGGGATGGTGGTGAGGATAGTTGTCACTTTTGTCTCACACATGTTGCCCCACAGAATCTTCTCCTGCTGAGACAGGTACATTCATCATTACCATCACCCCATCTCACAGATGTCAAAAAGCAACAAGCAGTGACTTCCATAAGGTCTTCAAAGACAAAACCACGCTAGAACCTGGTTCTCACAAGACCCATCACATGGCCTCTGCATTCAACTTAATGATAAAATAACCATGATTACAGAGCAAGAATGTGTTGAAGTATCCCTTCCTCATTAATTCCTCTGGGGAAAAAAATCTCCCTAATCTTTTGCTAAGGCAGCAGATAGTGAAGCTTCAATGCAAACTACAGAGAAACAGTTAGGAAAACCTGCACATGCTCTTTTGCCCCCTCACTTTGGAAACCGGATTCCTTTCTCACTTTAGATCCCAAATCTGCTCTCATCAAGGCTAACACTGAACTGTGGGGCTTTCAGAAATCCCTATAAGCCAGCGCATCCAGCCCCAGCCTCAAGGCCAGACTGCCCCCTAGTCATCTAAAAACACAGCCTTTTCTTAAAATCCTGTAGCAGCGTCCCTGAAGATTAGAAGCAGCTTGGGATACTTATGATAAATACAAATTTCTACACCTCCTCATCCCAGAACCAAGTGAATCATAATCTCCAGAGGTAACGAGATATATATATATATTTGAGACAGAGTCTTGCTCTGTCACCCAGGCTGGAGTACAGTGGTGCCATCTCAGCTCACTGCAACCTTCGCCTCCTGGGTTCAAGCGATTCTCGTCCTCATTCTCATGCCTCAGTTCAAGCGATTCTCATGCCTGAGTAGCTGGGACTACAACTGTGAGCCACCATACCCAGCTAATTTTTGTATTTTTAGTAGAGACAGGGTTTCACAGTGTTGTCCAGGCTGGTCTGGAACTCCTGACCTCAAGTGATCCGCTTACCTCAGCCTCCCAAAGTGCTGGGATTACAGGCATGAACCACCACACCCAGCCAATAGCTATATTTTTTTTAAGGCACTTTACGTGGGAATTATTTCACATATTTTATTTATGGTGTGGAATTTTAAGACAGAGAGAGAGAGTGTGTGTGTGTGCACACGTACCTGTGTGTGTGATCTAAATGCAGCTTCTGGGGCCCACCTCCAGGCCCAATGTATTCAAGTCCCTAGAAATGTGGCCAATGAATCTGTATTCTTAGCAAACTCTCCAGGTGAGTGTTGTGCCCAGTAGAGTCTGAAGATTCCTGCTCTAGAAAGAGAATTCCCCCTCCTCCCACATGTAGTTACTCCACAAAACCTTCATGTATTCAGCACCTTGTTAAAGGACTCACTTTGCTTTGCAGCATCTTGTCAGTGCTGAAACAAAACAAGAGCAATTCTGCCTGTAAGGAAATGCAGACCACCCACAAGTCAAGGTAGGAAAGCCTGGCGCCTGCAGCAGGTGCCACGGAAGGCAGCCCACCATTACAGGGACCACTGCAGGGAAGCTCCTCCCCAGACCATGGAAAGTGGGACAGGAAAGGGAGGATTTTTTCCTTCTTATGACCTCACCAGAAACAAGCCCTTTTACTGCAGGGCCAGGGGTGAGAATCCAGGCATTTCTCCCCAACAATTATACACCATCAAGTTAAAATGTTCTAATCATGGAGAAGTGAGGTAGGGAGGATGTGGTACAAGACTATCTCTCTCTCTTTACTTGGGTAAGTTATAATGGGGGAGGTGGAGATCTTCCCCCGATTTAGTTTAGAGAAATTTTTTTTTTGAGATGGAGTCTTGCTCTGTCACTCAGGCTGGAGTATAGTGGCACGACCTCGGCTCACTGCAACCTCCAAACCTCCACCCTTCCAGGTTCAAGTGATTCCCCTGCCTCAGCCTCCCAAGTAACTGGGATTACAGCCACGCACCACCATGCCCAGCTAATTTTTGTATTTTTAGTAAAGACAGGGTTTCACCATGTTGGCCAGGCAGGTCTTGAACTCCCGACCTCAAGTGATCTGCCCTCCTCGGGCTCCCAAAGTGCTGGAATTACAGGTATGAGCCACCATGCCTGGCCAATTTAGAGAATATTCTTAGATTCCCGACTTGTGCCAGTAACTGTGCTAGGTTTGGGGGATTCAGCAGCAGATGAAACAAACACAGCCTGCCCTCTTGGATCTCTGTATCTGGGCTGGGGTTATAACCTTTTATGTGCCATAGACTCCTTGGAAGTCTGAGAAAATCTATGGACTCCTTTAAGAAAAATGTTTTTAGTGCATACCACACATTACAAAAGATTACTAAGAAATGCATAGTAATATAGATTGCTATATTACAATCAAATTTGGGATATGGTCATCTATGCATGTCTTTCACAATGCATTATATAACAAGACTTACCAACAGGTCTAACAACTCCTGTAATTTTGAATTAGTGTTGACTATAAATGATTTTTTTAAATATCTCCCACAAATGTAACATGATAGGCAAATACCTACAATTTCCATTTTGGTTAAAGGTTAGTTCAAGTAAAGGTGCAACTATTTTCCCATCTGTATTTATGGACCCCTTGGATTCTACCCATGCTTAAGAATTGCCGGTCTAAGGGGAGAGTCAAGCATTTCTCAGATAATCCTACAGCTGGCCATAACATCATGACTGTGAAGTGTTCCGAAAAGGAAGTAGAGGGGTTTGGTGCTAACCAAGACTGAGTCTGAGTCTGACATTTAAGCTGAGAACTTAAGGACAAAGGAGAATTGACTAGGCTATGAGGAGGAAAAGGTGGGAATGCTGTTCTGAGCAGGGTCAATAGCATGTGCTAAGGTCCTGAGGCAGGAGGAATCTCAGGGGCACCAAGCAAAGACCAATGCAGCTGAAACTCAAAGAGGGCCAAGCAGGGGGCACAGTGTGAGACAGGTGGAAGGGTCTTTTATTGCTTATTTCTGCCTCTTTCTTATCACCAGCTAATAACACCACTTTCCTTACCTCCCACCTCCTCCCTGAATCACTGTCAAAGCCCTTGAAAAGAAGAGAGCCATCTACAGGAGGAAGGTCAGGGCCACCACGCTCCCCGAAAGGATTCATCTGCAGGGATCAGGGCAGCTGTTTGGAATCCAAAATCAAGGCTTTCTGGATATTGTTAATGGGGGGTCTGCATTTTCCCCAAGTAGGATGAAAAATTTGCTCCATTACCTACTAGACCTGAGACCTCCACGTCTAGTCCTGTGAGCTTCTGGGGAAACCAGCAAAGGCCAGGACCTTTCCTATGGGGAGCAGTCTGGAAAATGACCAGGTCTGCCTGCCTAAAAAAGTCCCAAATGTCACAGTGCTAGAAGCAAAGGGTTACCCACACATCACAGGAAGAAGGAAACCAGTTTTGCCACCCCCTCCCCCAGAGCCACACAGATAAAGTGGTCAGATCAATTTTCCAAGCATTTGGAAGAAAGAAGGGGAAACAGGTTCAGAGAGAAGGTGCTAGACAATGGTGCTGAAAGCTCAAGTCCCTAAACAAGGATCCTGGAGAAAGGCATGGGGGGCAGGGTGGGCAGGGGTAGGGGCCCTTCATCCCCCTCTAGGAAGCTTGCCCAGGCAGAGTCACAGGAGCAGGTATCCATACGAGGATTCAATCATCCACACCTAGAAAGGGTTGGATGGCATGATGAGTTGATGTGTCACAGATGAGGAAACTGACCATCCAGAAGGGAGCTGCTTGCTCACAGATGGACAAGTGTTGAGCTTCACTAAATCTGCTCTTGACCCAGTGTTAAGTGTTGGGTATGGAGAGGAGAGTGGAAAAGTCCTAAACCAACTCACCCTCCAAAGAGAATAATTTTATACAAATGAAACTGAGATCCAGAAAAGACATAATCCTGACAATATGCAGAGGCAGAAGGTCAAAGCTGGACTGGAGAGTCCAGATATACAGGACTTGCTGTGGACCATAAGGCAGGGTAGGATATAAGTAGGTAGAAAAGAAACAAAGAGGACCCTCTCGGCAGGGATACGGCAGGAGGGAAGCCCAAGAGGTGGGGAGAAATCATAGAGGTCTGTGACTGATGCCTTGATTAGAACCACCTCCCTTGCCTGAATCCTGGAAGTTAGCAGGTGCCATGGGGCCCTGGAGGCACACTTTTCTTGAAAAGCAGACTCTGAGAAATTTGAAACCATCCCTTTGTGTTTCAGTGAGAGATCCAGCAGTACAAGTGCAGAAAGCCACACCCAGCCAGTCCAGAAGAAGTCTAAAAAGTAAGCCAGGAGGGCAATGGAAGGACCCAGGCAAGAGGGAATATGATGACCACACCCTTCCCAGGGGTGTGGAAATGACCCAATGCAGACCAGACTCCCTAAGGCCATAAACGATGCTGAAGGACAAGGCACTCATAGCCAAGAAGCCAAGCAGCAATGCAGACAGGGGCAAGAAATCCCTCTGCTGTGCCAGGCACCATGAAAAGCATTCTCTCTGCATTAACTTGCTTGTTCCTCAAAACCAATCCTATGAGGCAGGGGCATTAGCCCATCTTACAAAGGAGCAGGCTGAAACCTGGCCACGTAAAATGTCTTGCCTGAGACCACACAGCTGAGAAGTGGTGGGGCTGGACTTTAAGCCTGAATTTCCCAGCTACAAATTCCATCTCACCATCCTTAACATTCGCTGGGCTCCAGCAACCAGCTATCTCACTGTGGGCTCATTTAATAGGGTCTAAACCACCATCCTGATGCTATTGGGAAGATCTGTCCTTCCTATGTCCAGGAGGATGCTTAGGGAGGCTCCAAGTGAGGGCAGAGAACCCAGGTAGCTACAGGGAGTCCCTGATGCAGAGCATTGGGACCCAGGGAGGCCAGAGTGGTTACTAGGGAGGTTACTAGGGGACATCCCTGAGCTCCATCCCCCAAGCTTTTCTTATCTGTGTCCACAGCCGCACTAATTATGACATCAACATCCAATACAAGAGTGGGGTGTGTAACACCATGAGGGCCAAGTTTTACAGCGTAGCCCAGAAGGCTGGCTTCTGCCTGAAGGACAAGATGGAAATCCTTATGAAGTAAGGGCACACATATATCCATTCATTCAAAGGGCATTCACTGGGTACCTACTATATGCACGCCAGATGCCAGGTGCTGGGGCTATATCATAGAAAAGAAGAACTTGTTATCTATCCTCAAGGAGCTCACAGTCTTCTGGAAAATATGGGCAGAAATGAAGTAACTGCATCCATAAGTATATAGGTAAAAATTATAATCATTGTCCTACAGGAAGAGAACAGGGTGCTATGAGAGAGAGAGAGCATAGGTACCTAATCTAGATTGGGAAATCTGGGAAGACCTCTCTAAGGAGGTGACTTTTAGATGAGTCCTGAAGGATGAGGAAGAGCCAGCAGTGTGATGAGAAGGTGGAATGACATTCCAGACAGAAGGAAAAGTGCATGCAAATTCCCAAGTCCAGAAGGGACATGGAGAATTTGATGAGGGCTGCATCATGCAAGCCACAAATGCCACAGTTATGACATGGGATTTGATTTTAAGAGCACCAGAAAGCCATTGAAAGCTTTTCTTCTCTTTTCTGACAACCCAATAACTTCCTCCCTTTCTAGCCTACTCCTTGACTCCAGAGGCCATCCACCCCAATGAATGCATCTATGCAACAAAGTTTGCATGATGGCCCATTACACTCTCATTCTCATAGCACTGATGGATTGAATGCTCTGGGACCAGGGTTTGGAGAACACTAATCCTTGCCCTTTCCTTCTGGAAGCTGCCAGTCCAGTAGGGAAAAATGGAAAATTAAACAGAGAATTAGCACATAGAGGTCTAGAGGTTGTGGGAGGAAGCAGCATGCTAAGGGAACAAAAAAGGGATGCCCCATCTGACCCCAGACAGCCCTCAGAAAGGCCTCCTTGGAGGAAACAGCATTTTCTTTGCTTTTGTTTTTTAAGAGATAGGGTTTTGCTCTGTTACCCAGGCTGGAGTTCAGTGGCACAATCATACTGCAGCCTCAAGCACTAAGTTTTTTGTTTTGTTTTGTTTTGTACAGATAGGGTGTCACTATATTGTCCAGGCTGGTGTCAAATTCCTGGCCTCAAGCAGTCCTCCCACCTTGGCCTCCCAAAGTACTGGGTTTGCAGGCATGAGCCACCACACCCAGCTGGAAACAGTATTTTCAGTTTAATAAACATAGGTGATAGTTCCAGAGCACTTACTATGAACCATTCATGGATGTAAGAGCTTTGGATTTATGTATCATTTAATGCCACAACAATCCTATGAGATAGGTGCTATTATTAGACTTATTTTGTAGATAATAAAAGTGAACTCAGAGATGCCTCTTGTCAAAGGTTCTTCAGTGGCTAAGTAGTAAAGCTAGAATTCAAACCCAAGAGTCATGCCGAACAACTTGGAAAATATATTTCAGGATATCATCCATGAAAACTTCCCCAACCTTGCTAGAGAAGCCAATAGTCAAATTCAGGAAATACAGAGAACTCTTGATAGATTCTACACAAGAAGATCATCCCCAAGATACATAATCATCAGATTTTCCAAGGTCAAAATGAAGAATGTTAAAGGCAGCTAGAGAGAAGGGGCAGGTCACCAACAAAGGGATCCCCATCAGGCTAACAGCAGACCTCTCAGCTGAAACCCTGTAAGCCAGAAGAGATTGGGGGCCTATATTCAACATTCTTAAAGAAAAAAATCTTCAACCAAGAATTTCATATCCAGACAAACTAAGCTTCCTACATGAAAGAGAAATAAGATCCTTTTCAGATAAGCAAATAAGTCCTGAAGGATGAGGAGTACAGTATCACTGTAAAGCAACCACACAAACAAGCCAACATAGTAACCAGTTAACAACACATTGACGGGATCAAATCCACACATAACAATACTAACTTTGAATGTAAATGGGCTAAATGCCCTGCTTAAAGTGCACAGGTAAGGTGGATAAAAAAGCAAGACCCAATGGTATGCTATCTTTAAGAGTCTCATCTCATGCATAATGACACTTAAAGGCTCAAAATAAAGGGATGGAGGAAAATCTACCAAGCAAATGGAAAACAGAAAAAAGCAGGCATTGCCATCCTAATTTCAGGCAAAACAGATTTCAAACCAACAAAGATCAGAAAAGACAAGGAAGGGCATTACATAATGGTAAAGGGTTCAAATTTAACAAGAAGACCTAACTATCCTAAATATATATGCACCCAACATAGAAGCACCCAGATTCATAAAGCAAGTTCTTAGAGACCTACAAAGAGACATAAATTCCCACACAATAATAGTGGGAGTCTTCAACACTGCACTGATAATAATAAACAGATAATTGAGGCAGAAAATTAACAAAGATATTCAGCATTGGACCAAATGGATCTCATAGACCTTTGCAGAAGTCTCCACCCAAAAACAACAGAATATACATTCTTCTTATCACCACATAGCACATGCTGTAAAATCGACCACATAATTGGACATAAAACAATCCTCAATAAATGTAAAAGAACTGAATCATATCAAACACATCCTCAGACATAACACAATAAAAATAGAAATCAACACAACGAAAATCACTCAAAACTATACAATTACATGGAAATTAAACAACATGCTCCTGAATGACTTCTGGGTAAATAATGAAATTAAGACAGAAATTGAAAAGTTCTTTAAAAATAATGAGAACAAAGATACAATATACCAGAATCTCTGGGACACGGCTAAGGCAATATTAAGAGGGCAATTCATAGCACTAAATACCCACATCAAATAGCTAGAAAGATCACAAATTAACAACCTAACTCCACAACTGAAAGAATTAGAGAAGCAAGAACAAATCAACCCCAAAGCTAGCAGAAGATGAGAAATAACAAAAATCAGAGCTGAACTGAAGGAAATTAAGACATGAAAAACCATTCAAAAGATAAACAAATCCAGGAGTTGGTCATTTGAAAAAATTAATAAAATAAATAGGTCACTAGCTAGATTAATTAAAAATAAAAGAGAGAGACTGAGCACGATGGCTCACACCTCTAATCCCAGCACTTTGGGAGGCTAAGGCAGGTGGATCACAAGGTCAAGAGATCAAGACCATCCTGGCCAACATAGTGACACCCTGTCTCTACTAAAATTACAAAAATTAGCTGGGCATGGTGATGCATGCCTGTAGTCCCAGCTACTTGGGATGCTGAGGCAGGAGAATCACTTGAACCTGGGAGGTGGAGGTTGCAGTGAGCCGAGATCATGCCACTGCACTCCCGCCTGGTGACAGAGCAAGACCCCCCTCCTTCAAAAAATAAAATAGAGAAGGTCCAAAAAGCACAACTAGAAATGATGAAGGGAATGTTGCTACTGACCCCACAGAAATAAAATCAACCCATCAGAAACTACTACAAACACCTCTATGCGCACAAGCTAGAAAACCTAGAAGAGACAGATAAATTTCTGGACACATACACCTTCCCAAGACTGAGCCAGGAAGAAACTGATTCCCTGAACAGATTAATAACAAGCTCTGCAATTGAATCAGTAATAAATAGTCTATCAACCAAACAAAAGCCCTGATGGATTCGCATATGACTAGCCAGTTATCTCAGCACCATTTATTGAACAGGACCTGACGGATTCACAACCAAGTTCTACCAGATGTACAAACAAGAGCTGGTACTATTTCTACAGAAACTATTCCAAAAAATTGAGGAGAAGGGACTTCTCCCCAACTCATTCTATGAGGCCACATCATCTTGATACTAAAACCTGGTAGAGACACAACAAAAAAAGAAAACTTCAAGCCAACATTCTTGATAAACATCAATGCAAAAATCCTCAACAAAATACTTGCAAACCAAATCCAGCAGCATATCAAAAAGCTAATCCACCATGATCAAGTAGGCTTCGTCCCCGGGGTATGAGGTTGGTTCAACATATAAAAATTAATAAATGTGATTTATCACATAAACGGAACTAAAGGCAAAAACCATATGATTATCTCAACAGATGCAGAAAAGGCTTTTGATAAAATTCAACATCCCTCCATGTTACAAAAAATTCTCAATAAACTAGGTATTGAGGGAAAATACCTCAAAATAATAAGAGCCATCTATGACATACCCACAACCAACATCATAATGAATGGGTAAAAGCTGGAAGCATCCCTCTTGAAAACCAGCACAAGACAAGGATGTCCTCTCTCACCACTTCCATTCATTGTAGTATTGAAAGTTCTAGCTAGAGAAATCAGGCAAGAGAAAGAAATAAAGCGCATCCAAATAGGAAGGGAGGAAGTCAAACTATTTCAGTTTGTAGGCAACATGATTCTATATATAAAATATCCATAGTCTCAGCCCAAAAACTCCTTTGGCTGATAACTTCAGCTAAGTTTCAGGATACAAAATTAATATACAAAAATCACTAGCATTCCTATACACCAACAACAACCAGATTGAGAGCCAAATCAGAAAGGCAATTCCATTCACAACTGCCACAAAAAATACCTAGGAATACAGCTAATGAGGGAAGTGAAAGATGTTTACAATGAAAATTACAAAATGCTGCTCAAATAAATCAGAGAAGACACACAAAATAATGGAAAACATCCCATGCTCGTGGATAGGAAGAATCAATATCACTAAAATGGCAATACTGCCCAAAGCAATTTATAAATTCAATTCTATTCCTATCAAATTGTCTTCACAGAACTAGAAAGAATTACTTTAAAAATATATGGAACCAAAAAAAGAGCCTGAATAACTAATGCAATCTTAAGCAAAAACAAAACAAAACAAAACTAGAGGAATCACATTACATGACCTCAAACTATACTACAAGGCTACAGTGACCAAAACAGCATGGTACTAAAAACAGGCACATAGACTGATGGAACAGAACAGAGAGCCCAAAAATAAGGCTGCACATCTATGGCCATCTGATCTTTGACCAAGCTGACAAAAACAAGCAGTGGGAAAAAGATTCCCTATTCAATAAATGCTGCTGGGATAACTGGTTAGTCATATGCAGAAGATTGAAGCTAGACCCCTCCATTACACCTTATATAAAAATCAACTCAAGATGGATTAAAGACTTAAGTGTAAAACCCAAAACTATAAAATCCTTGGAAGACAACCTAGGCAATACCATCCCATACCTAGGAAGAGGCAAAGATTTTATGACAAAGACACCAAAAGCAATTGCAACAAAAGCAAAAATTGACAAATAGGATCTAATTGAACTTAAGAGCTTTCACACAGCAAAAGAAGTTATCAACAGAGTTAAACTTACAACCCAGAGAATGGGAGAAAATATTTGCGAACTATGCATCTGACAAAGGTCCAGTATCCAGCGTCTATAAGAAACTTAAAGAAATTCACAAGAGAAAACCCATCAGAAAGTGGACAAAGGACATGAACAGACACTTTCTCAAAAGAAGACATACATGTGGCCAAGAAGCATATTTTAAAAAGCTCAGCATCACTGATCATTAGAGAAATGCAACTCAAAACCACAGTGAGATACCATCTCACACCAGTAAGAATGACTGTTATTATTATTATTTTTTTGAGACAGAGTCTCACTCTGTTGCTCAGGCTGGAGTACGGTGGCCTGATTTTGGCTCACTGCAACCTCTGCCTCCTGGGTTCAAGAGATTCTTCTGCCTCAGCCCCACAAGTAGCTGATACTACAGGCATGTGCCACCACACCCAGCTAGAGAATGACTATTATTAAAAAGTCAAAAAATAACAGATGCTGGTGAGGTTGCAGAGACAAAGGAACCCTTATACACTGTTGATGGGAGTATAAATTAGTTCTACCATTGTGGAAAGCAGTATGGATATTTCTCAAAGAGCTAAAAGCAGAACTAACATTTAACCCAATGATCCCATTACTGGGTATATACCCAGAGGAATATAAATCATCCTACCATAAAGACACATGTAAATGTTCATTGCACTCTTCACAATAGCAAAGACACAGAATCAACTTAAATGCCCATCAATGACAGACTGGATAAAGAAAATGTGGTACATATACACCATGGAATATTATGCAGCCATAAAAAAGAATAAGATCATGTATTTTGTGGAAACACAGATGGAGCTGGAGGCTATGATCCTTAACAAACTAACACAGGAAGAGAAAACCAAATACCACATGTTCTCACTTATAAGTGGGAGCTAAATGATAAGAATTTATGAACACAAAGAAGGAAACAACAGACACTGGGTCTACTTGAGGTGGGGGGATGATAGAAGGAGGGAGAGAAGAAGAAAAAATAACTCGGGTACAGAGCTTAATACCTAGGTGATGTAGTAATATGTACAGCAAATCCCCGTGACACATGTTTATCTATGTAACAAACCTTCACAAGTAGCCCCAAACCTAAAATAATTTTTTAAAGTCATGCTGGAAAAGGAGGGTGGCAGAGGGTTTCAAGGAAAAGCAACAGATAGGTCCCAGAAGTCAGAGGGACACAGAGAGCCAGGGAACTGCCAGTAGTCAGGTGTGACTGGGGCATAGGGTGGTTGCAAGGTGATTAGAGAGCTAGATAAGCCAGATTATAAAAGGACTTGGTAGTCTAGCTGTGGTGGTTGAGCTTTATCACAGAGACTTTGATCATGAGCCAAAGAATACAATTCTGGAAGAGAAGAAATGGAAAGGATGGAGATAAAGCCAGAAAATGTGGGGGCTGAATAATTTAGATTCTTGGAGAAGAATTTATTCTGAGTAAACTGAAAAGCCATTGAAAGCTGTATACAGTGGGGCGAAATGGTGATATTTATAATATAAAGTGTCATTGGAGAGACAGAACATAGGCACAAAATGATGAGGAGAGTGGGGAATAAGGGAACCAGCATGAGCTCCTCTACTGTGTGTCTGGCATGAAGCTCAACACTTTACACACATTGTATCATTTAATCCTCACCTCTGACAAATAGGAATCATTATTGTACCCCAACTTGCAGATTGAAAAGCTGTGTAAATACAATCAGAAGTAGGAAGAGAATGAAAGCTAATAAAAAGTGACTAGATTTAACTGGGAAATAGTGCTTCAGGACCTTGGAGAGAGCTATATCCTCTTGTGGCAAAAGCCAGATCCTAAGTTAAAGACTAGTTGAGAGGGTTAAGAAAAGCCTCATGGGCAGCAAACCACATTGCCATGTATGTACCTATGCAACAATCCTGCATGTTCTGCACATATACCCCAAAACCTAAAGTGCAATAAAATATATATATATATATATATATATATATATATATATATATATATATATATTTCTTTTATATATATATAAAAGAAAAAGAAAAGCCTCATGAATGAAAAGGTATTTAAGTCAGATCTTGAAGGGCAGCTAGGATGGTTACTGGAGGAGGATATCTTATTCTTCTGTCTCTTTCTCATACAATCTTGTAGGCACCAAGAAGAGAGAGGTGTCCAGAAGTTCCGTGCTTTTGTCCTTGTCTCAAATTTTCAAAAGGACATAGCAAAAATGAGACATCAAGTATCTGTAGTAAAAGGAGATGCAGAAGAAATTGCAGACCACTGGTAAATATCCTAAGAACCAGATAAGATGGTCCCTGGAAGAGGATAGGGTGTTGTTATTACAGGATTACAATTGATTCCACTGTCCTTCAAGGCACAGAGAGGCATTACTCCAAAACTGTCATTGGCCAGTAGGATCCCCCCTGCTGCAGGCACACTAAATCCAGAGCACAATCAGGCCCAGAACTCTGAAATCACAGATAATCCAACCCATTGTGTTCTCCATACTTACCTGCTGTTTGGTTCGGACTTGCAAATAAGGACAACCTTGCCAGGCCCTGTGGAACAGGCAGATGAGGCATATCAACTGAAAATTTTCTACAGATTCTGAGGTCTATGGGATAGAGATCACTACATTCCCCCAAGTAATGTAATCCCCTAAAAATGCAAAACTAGGCAGGTGTATCCTAGAAACACTGTGCCCCAGCACAAGGGTGATGATAAGTAACAACAAAAAAGCAACATGAATTGAGTGATTACTGATGGCAGTCACTACATAAGCAATTTACATAAATTGTCTATTTTATCCCCCCAACAAAATAATCTTGAAAGGTACATATTAACCCCCATTTCACAAACAAGGAAACAGAGAAGCAGAGGGGTAAATTTACTTGTCACAGGTCACACCACCAGTAAATGGTGAATTTAGGATTCAAACTCCTGTCTAACCTCATCTGTATGTTCACTTGCAATGTAGAATTGGAATCTACTGAACTGTGGTGTCCCAAACCCCATCCTAGCAGGGTGAATACATTAAGATCTAAGAGTAAGATGGGAAAGTAAAACATGTACCCAGAATCCCTTCCATGAGTTTAATAATGTGAAACAGGAACTTATAAGCAGGACCATGGAGTCTTTGCAGAGTTGTGGGAACTTCTACACAACCTCACATCCGAGGACATCACTTTCTCATGAGCAATGCCTGGCCCTGAAGATACATGAGACTTCTAAGAGGGACCGTCTTATGAAAGCGGGGAAGAGACTTCTGCAAACCCTCTTCTTTCTGTGGGATGGAAGTGGGTCGGGGGAGGAGGAAAGGGAGTTATGAACTAACTCACATAAATAGAAGGAAACTAATGCTGGTCCTCCCACAATGGGATTCAGCCTACATCTCTAATAGTGGAATTTCTAGTGTTATTATGGGGGAAGTAATTGCCCTCCATAGTAACATTAAAATCAAATCAAACAAACCACAGCCTAATAAGAGTGATGTTGAGTTTGTAGTTCTTCATTCATCCAATTACTCATTTAGTCTTTCAAATGATAGTTATTGAACACCTACTATCAGTAAGGCAGCATTCTAGCACTTTGAATACTGAGTAACTCAGATGAGGTTCCTTTTCTCCTCAATGAAATTTTATTCTAAACAAGGAGACAGGAATCAATATAATAAATATATATCCTAAATTATAAAGCAGTATGAGAAGCCCAAAATATACAACAGATGATCAATTTCATCTTCAAAATTTTCCACAGTGGGCACATATATAGCAAGGGGTGAGGGAGTTGTGTTTTTTTTAAGAGATCCACCTGCCTTAAAACCTGATCACATCTGAACCATCTCTTTAGGTTAGACCTAAAGTAGGTTAGACGAAGTAGGTTCTTCAAGGACGGATTCCAAAACTACTCTCACATTCACATAACACTGAAATACACAAAGCTTTGACCCAACCTTGCTCATTAGTCAAAGAGATAGAAAATACACACACAAACGCATACACACACACCATCTTGTGTGTGAGAGCCTCCTGCATCCTTGAAGACATCCCGCAGATGTGTGTACGTCCACTCTGACCTGATTAACCCTCAGAAGAGAAGCTTAGATACCAAAGACCATTCCTTTCTTCTAACATTTCACATTGTCTGACAGAAAAATTACAAATGCATCCCTTGAAAGCACACCCTTGTTCTATTTTTTAATGAAATGCAAGTCATTCTTCTCCATCTTTTCCTACCCCTAAAAGTAAAGACATGCCTGATCTGTGGGTCACAGAGGAAAGGCCCCTAGATAAAGAGTTCTGCTGCCCTGGAGACATCACAGAGTAGCAGAAAGAGAAAGTGGAGATGGGTGGCCAGAGGTGCTCAGATCTTCCAGCAGCTTCCTAACCTGCCCTCTCCTCTTGGAATTGAAGGTACTTTGATCTGTTGTCCAAACTGCCAGAGGATCTAAAGAACTTCCGCCCTGCCAAAAAGATCCTGGCGAAACTGCAGAAGTTTGGGGAAAACCTGGACCTGCGGATTCGACCCCATGTCCTCCTGAAGGTGCTGCAGGGTCTGAGGATTTGGGAACTGTGCTCCCCTGACATTGCTGTGGCTATTGAGGTAACCACCACCTCCTTTCCCACCACAGTGTTTCAGGTGTCCTCATTCCATCACCTCTCAACACTCAGGCACTGTTTAAGTGCTGGGACACAAAGGCCACTCCATTTATGGAGCTCATATTCTAATAGGAGAGGGATCGTCCCATTACCTGGTTGCCTAACTCCAACTGCAAGGGACATTATATTCCATGTAAATGGTACTCCCTGGAAACTCAGAGGCTTTGGAGTGGCATACAAAATGGACAGTTATAATAAGGAGTCCTTTATCTTGCTACTAAAAGTGTGGTCCGTGGACTCCAGCAGCATGGACCTCACCTGGATGCTTGTTAGAAATGCAGAATCACAGGCTTCAAGTCAATCTGCCAACTCCAAGTTTAAATTTTAATGGGATTCTAGGTGTCTTGTATGCACCGTACAGTTTGAGGAGCCCTAGGTATAAGTTAGAAGGGATCTACCTTAACTCAGGCAACTGAGAATGTGACTTTTACGGCGAGACCTCAACCATGAGAAGACACCATGAAGAGAAAGGGAAAGAGCAGATTGAGAAGAGAAGACAGCACGTGCAAAAATCCCAAAGCAGCACATGACTTGACTTGTTGGGAGAACTCACTGGCAGCCAATGAGTGTGGAAGGAAGTGGGCAAGGAGTGCATGGTTCCCAGGGGATTGGAGAGGTCAGTCTGTGCTGGTCTTTGAGGTTCGATATAAAAATTTAGGAGCCACTAAACAGTTTTCAGTAGTTGGTCACCATCATCACAGAGGAAGTTCCTGGTGCTCTGTCAAAAGGCATCAGCAATACAAGGACTCAACAGTAAGGGGTTAGCAGAGGCTAATGAAGTCATTTCTTTAATTTTATCAGATGGTCTATGTGCATTTCAACAGGGCCTTCAATGCCTCCCTCCTGGTAAAGAAGTGACTCAAAAGGTCCAATTCTCAGGCCTTGACAGGCTATGGAGCATTTGACATTTTCATGCCAGGTGGGCCCTTCCACAGGATGACCTGAATGTGTTAATGAGGGCAAGGTTAGGAGTGGAAGGAGGAGGATGACCTCGTAGACAAATTCGAATGCCCAGACTGTACTGCCCATGACCTGTGAGGCTTCTTCAGGAAAAACTCTAGCAGGTTAGGCCAAAACTAACTCTAGGGCAACTTCCACCTCCTACTTACTGGCTATGGGGTCCAACCTCCACCTGAAGCTATGAAGGACTTGGAAAAGGTAGTCCCTGCGTGGGTAAAAAGAGTGCCAGGGGCTCCTCTTTTATTTGAAGTGAATCCACAGCCCTGGCTAATAAAATTTAGCATGCTCTTCTCCCAGTGAGAACATCATATATATATGATGTGTACCTACGTAACAAATGTGCAGGTTTCTTACATAGGTATACATGTGGCATGGTGGTTTGCCGTACCCATCAACCTATTATCTACATTAGGTATTTCTCCTAATACTTTCCCTCCCCTAGCCCCCAACCCCCTGACAGGCCCTGGTATATGATGTTCCCCTCCCTGTGCTCATGTGTTCTCATTGTTCAACTCCCACTTATGAGTGAAAATATGCAGTGTTTGGTTTTCTGTTTCTGTGTCAGTTTGCTGAGAATTATGGTTTCCAGATTCATCCATGTCCCTGCAAAGGACATGAACTTATCCTTTTTTATGGCTGCATAGTATTCCATGGTGTATATGTGCCACATCTTTTTATCCAGTCTATCATTGATGGGCATTTGGGTTGGTTCCAAGTCTTTGCTATTGTGAATAGTGTCACAATAAACATATATGTGCATGTGTCTTTATAGTAGAATGACTTCTAATCCTTTGGGTATATACCCAGTAATGGGATTGCTGGATCAAATGGTATTTCTGGTTCTAGATCCTTGAGGAATTGCCACACTACCTTCCACAATGGTTGAACTAATTTACACTCCCACCAACAGTGTAAAAGCATTTCTATTTCTTCACATCCTCTTCAGCATCTGTTGTTTCCTGACTTTTTAATGATCGCCATTCTAACTGGTAGGAGATGGTATCTCATTGTGGTTTTGATTTGCATTTCTCTAATGACCAATGATGATGAGCTTTTTTTCATGTGTTTTGGCTGCATGACTTATTTTGAGAACAGACATATAAATGTCTGTTCATATCCTTTGCCCACTTTTTGATGGGGTTGTTTGTGTCTTGTAAATTTGTTTAAGTTTCTTGTAGATTCTGAATATAAGCCCTTTGTCAGATGGATAGATTGCAAAAATTTTCTCCCATTCTATAGGTTGCCTGTTCACTCTGATGGTAGTTTCTTTTGTGTGTGGAAGCTCTTTAGTTTAATTAGATCTTATTTGTCAATTTTGGCTTTTGCTGCCATTGCTTTTGGTGTTTAGTCATGAAGTCTTTGCCCATGCCTATGTCCTGAATAGTATTGCCTAGGTTTTCTTCTAGGGTTTTTATGGTTTTAGGTCTTATGTTTAAGTCTTTAATCCATCTGGAGTTAATTTTTGTACAAGGTGTAATGAAGCGATCCAGTTTCAATTTTCTGCATATGGCTAGCCAGTTTTCCCAATACTATTTATTAAATAAGGTATCTTTTCCCCATTGCTTGTTTTTGTCAGCTTTGTCAAAGATCAAATGGTTTTATATGTATGGTGTTATTTCTGAGGCCTCTGTTCTGTTTCATTGGTCTATATATCTGTTTTGGTACCAGTACCATGCTGTTTCGGTTACTGTAGTTTTGTAGTATAGTTTGAATTCAGGTAGCATGGTGCCTCTAGCTTTGTTCTTTTTGCTTAGGATTGTCTTGGCTATATGGGCTCTTTTTTGGTTCCATGTGAAATTTAAAGTAGTTTTTTCTAATTCTGTAATGAAAGTCAATAGTATCTTGATGGGGATAGCATTGATTCTATAAATTACTTTGGGCAATGTGGCCATTTTGACAATATTGAGTCTTCCTATCCATGAGCATGGAATGTTTTTCCATTTGTTTGTGTCCTCTCTTATCTCCTTGAGCAGTAGTTTGTAGTTCTACTTGAAGAGGTCCTTCACATCCCTTGTAAGTTGTATTCCTAGGTATTTAATTTTCTTTGTAGCAATTATGAATGGGAGTTCACTCATGATTTGGCTCTCTGTTTGTCTATTATTGGTGTATAGGAATGCTTGTGATTTTTGCATGTTGATTTTGTATCCTGAGACTTTGCTGAAGTTGTTTATCAGCTTAAGGAAATTTTGGGCTAAGATAATGGGGTTTTCTAAATATACAATCATGTCATCTGCAAACAGAGACTATTTGACTTCCTCTCTTCCTATTTGAATATGCTTTATTTCTTTCTCTTGACTGATTGCCCTGGCCAGAACTTCCAATATTATGTTGAATAGAAGTGGTGAGAGAGGGCATCTTTGTCTTGTACTGGTTTTCAAAGGGAATGCTTCCAGCTTTTCCCCATTCAGTATGATATTGGCTGTGGGTTTGTCATACATAGCTCTTATTATTTTGAGATACTTTCCATCAATACCGAGTTTACTGAGAGTTTTTAGCATGAAGGGGTGTGGAATTTTATCAAAGGCCTTTTTTGCCTCTATTGAGATAATCATGTGGTTTTCGTCATTGGTTCTGTTTATGTGATAGATTATATTTATTGATTTGTTTATGTTGAACCAGCCTTGCATCCCAGGGATGAAGCCAACTTGATCATGGTGGCTAAGCTTTTTGGTGTGCTGCTGAATTCAATTTGCCAGTATTTTTTTGAAGATTTTCACATCAATGTTCATCAGGGATATTGACCTGAAATTTTCTTTTCTTTTTTTTTTTTTTTTTTTTTTTTTTTTTTTTTGTTGTTGTTGTTGTTGTTGTGTCTCTGCCAGGTTTTGGTATCAGGATGATCTTGGTCTCATAAAATCAGTTAGGGAGGAGTTCCTCTTTTTCTATTGATTGAAATAGTTTCAGAAGGAATCGTACCAGCTCCTCTTTGTACCTCTGGTAGAATTCAGCTGTGAATCCATCTGGTCCTGGGCTTTTATTGGTTGGTAGGATATTAATTACTGCCTCAATTTCAGAACTTGTTATTGACCTAGTCAGGGATTCAACTTCTTCCTGGTTTAGTCTTGGGAGGGTGTACGTATTCAGGAATTTATCCATTTCTTCTAGATTTTCTGCTTTATTTGCATAGAGGTATTTATAGTATTCTCTGATGGTAGTTTGTATTTCTGTGGGATCAGTGGTGATATCCCTTTGTCATTTTTTATTGTGTCTATTTGAGTCTTCTCTCTTTTCTTATTAGTCTTGCTAGCAGTCTATCTATTTTGTTAATCTTTTCAAAAAACCAGCTCCTGGATTCACTGATTTTTTGAAGGGTTTTTAATGTCTCTATCTCCTTCAGTTATGCTCTGATCTTAGTTATTTCTTGTCTTCTGCTAGCTTTTGAATTTGTTTGCTCTTGCTTCTCTAGTTCTTTTAATTGTGATGTTAGTGTTGATTTCTCCTGTGGGCATTTGGTGCTATAAACTTTCCTCTAAACACTGCTTTAGCTGTGTCCCAGAGATTCTGGTACATTGTTTTTTTGTTTTCATTGGTTTCAGAGAACTTATTTCTGCCTTAATTTAGTTATTTATCCAGTAGTCATTCAGGAGCAGGTTGTTCAGTTTCCTTGTAGTTGTGCAGTTTTGAGTGAGTTTCTTAATCCTGAGCTCCGATTTGATTGCACTGTGTTCTGAGAGACTGTTATGATTTCTATTCTTTTGCATTTGCTGAGGAGTGTTTTACTTTTGATTATGTGGTCAATTTTAAAATAAGTGTGATATGGTGCTGAGAAGAATGTATATTCTGTTGATTTGGGGTGGAGAGTTCTATAGATGTCTATTAGGTCCACTTGGTCCAGAGCTTAGTTCAAGTCCTGAATATTCTTGTTAATCTCTGTCTCATTGATCTAATATTGACAGTGGCATGTTAAAGTCTCCCACTATTATTGTGTGGGAGTCTAAGTCTCTTTGTAGCTCTCTAAGAACTTGATTTATGACTCTTGGTGCTCCTGTATTGGGTGCATATATATTTAGGATAATTAGCTATTCTTGTTGTATTAATCCCTTTGCCATCATGTAATGCCCTTCTTTGTCTTTTTTGATCTTTCTTGGTTTAAAGTATGTTTTATCAGAGACTAGGACGCAACTCCTGCTTTTTTCTTTATGCATGCCACTTGTTTGGTAAATATTCCTCCATCCCTTTATTTTGAGCCTATGTGTGTCATTGCATGTGAACTGGGTCTCCTGAATACAGCACACTGATGAGTCTTGACTCTTGATCCAATTTGTCAGTCTGCGTGTTTTAATTGGGGCATTTAGCCCATTTACATTTAAGGTTAATATTGCTATGAGTGAATTTGATCCTGTCATTATGATGCTAGCTGGTTATTTTGCCCATTAGTTGATGCAGTTTCTTCATAGTATCAATAGTCTTTGTAATTCAGTATGTTTTTGCAGTGGCTGGTACCAATTTCTCCTTTCTATATTTAGTGCTTCCTTCAGGAGCTCTTCTAACACAGGCCTGGTGGTGACAAAGTCTCTCAGCATTTGCTTGTCTGTAAAGGATTTTATTTCTCCTTCGTTTATGAAGCTTAGTTTGGCTGCATATGAAATTCTGGGTTGAAAATTCTATTCTTTAAGAATGTTGAATATTGGCCCCACTCTCTTCTGGCTTGTAGGGTTTCTGCAGAGAGATCTGCTGTGAGTCTGATTGGCTTCCCTTTGTGAGTAACCTGACCTTTCCCTCTGGTTGCCCTTAACATTTTTTCCTTCATTTCAACCTTGGTGAATCTGACGATTATGTGTCTTGGGGTTGCTCTTCTCAAGGAGTATCTTTGTGGTGTTCTCTGTATTTCCTAAATTTGAATGTTGGCCTGTCTTGCTAGGTTGGGGAAGTTCTCCTGGATAATATCCTGAAGAATGTTTTCAAACTTGGTTCCATTCTCTCTGTCACTTTCAGGTACACCAATCAAATGTAGGTTTGTTCTTTTCACATAGTCTCATATTTCTTGGAGGCTTTATTCGTTCTTTTTCATTCATTTTTCTCTGATCTTGTCTTCACACTTTATTTCATTGCACTGATCTTCAATCTCTGATATCCTTTCTTCCACTTGATCAATTCAGCTATTGATACTTGTGTGTGCTTCATGAAGTTCTCTTGCTGTGTTTTTCAGCTCCATCAGGTGATTTATGTTCTTCTCTAAACTGGTTATTCTAGATAGCGATTCCTCTAACCTTTTTTCAAGGTTCTTAGCTTCCTTGCATTGGGTTAGAACATTCTCCTTTAGCTTGGAGTAGTTTGTTATTACCCACCTTCTGAAGCCTACTTCTGTCAATTCATCAAACTTATTCTCTGTCCAGTTGTGTTCCCTTGCTGGCTAGGAGTTGCAATCCTTTGGAGGAGAAGAGGCAGTCTGGTTTTTGGAATTTTCAGCCTTTTTGCACTGGTTTTTCCTCATCTACCTTTGGGCTTTGATGTTGGTGACCTTCAGATGGGGTTTCTGTGTGGACATCCTTTTTGTTGATGTTGATGCTATTCCTTTCTGTTCATTAATTTTCCTTCTAACAGTCAGGACCCTCTGCTGCAGGTCTGCTGGAGTTTGCTGGAGGTCCACTCCAGATCCTGTTTGCCTGGGTATCACCATCAGAGGCTACAGAACAGCAAACATTGTTGCCTGTTCCTTCCTCTGGAAGCTTCATCCCAGAGGGGCACCCGCCAGATGCCAGCTGTAGCTCTCCTGTATGAGGTGTCTGTTGACCCCTGCTAGGAGGTGTCTCCCAGTCAAGAGGCACAGGGTCAGGGACCCACTTGAGGAGGCAGTCTGTCCCTTAGCAGAGCTCAAGCACTGTGCTGGGAGATCCACTGCTCTCTTCAATGCCAGCAGGCAGGAACGTTTAAGTCTGCTGAAGCTGCACCTACAGCTGCCCCTTCTCCTAGGTGCTCTGTTTCAGGGAGATGAGAGTTTTATCTATAAACCCCTGCCTGGAGCTGCTGCCTTTCTTTCAGAGATGTCTTGCTCAGAGAGGAGTATCTAGAGAGGGAGTCTGGCTACAGCAGCTTTGCCGAGCTGTGGTGGGCTCCACCCAGTTTGAACTTCCTGGAGGCTTTGTTTACAATGTGAACGGAAAACCACCTACTCAAGCCTCAGTAATGGTGGATTCCCCTCCCCACCACTAAGCTCCAGCATCCGAGGTTAACTTCAGACTGCTCTGCTGGCAGTGAGAATTTCAAGCCAGTGGATCTTAGCTTGCTGGACTACTTGGAGGTGGGATCCACTGATCCAGACCACTTGGCTCCCTGGCTTCAGCCCTCTTTCTAGGGGAGTGAATGGTTCTGGCATTCCAGGCACCACTGGGGTATGAAAATAAAACTCCTGCAGCTAGCTTGGTGACTGCCCAAACAGCCACCCAGTTTTGTGCTTGAAACCCAGGGCCATGGTTGTGTAGGCACCCAAGGGAATCTCCTGGTCTTCAGGTTGTGAAGACCATGGGAAAAGCATAGTATCTGGGCTGGAATTCACCATTCCTGATGGCACAGTCCCTCACAGCTTCCCTTGGATAGGGGAGGGAGTTCCCTGACCCCTGCCCTTCCTGGTTGAGGCAATGCCCCACCCTACTTTGGCTCACTCTCCATGGGCTACACCCACTGTCTAACCAGTCCCAGTGAGATGAGATGAGTACCTCAGTTGGAAATGTAGAAATCACCCACCTTCTGTGTTGATCTCACTGGGAGCTGCAGACCAGAGCTGTTCCTGTTCAGCCATCTTGCCAGCCACTCAACATCACAGAACTTCTAATAACCTGGATATGGGGGTCTACATGAAACTCTGCCTTTTGTGTGTCTTAAACCCTGTCCAGGAAAGCAAGCCCATAGCTGTTGCCAATTCTCAAAGGGATCTACAAACCAAAAATGTTTAGAGACAAAAGACTTTTTGAAAAGATATTAAGGAGTAGAAAAGAAAGAAAAATGCAGATAGCTGGGATTTCCTGCCCTCCCCAAATTTCCTTGCATCAGTAGCAACAAGAAGGGGCTTAAAATTAGCCTGCTGAGCCAGGAAGCTGGAAAGAGATCCTTTTCCCCAAAGGACCACTTCAATCTGATGCTTCAAGCATTATGAATGCCTGAATGGTATTCCTGGGGCCACCAGTCTCAACCACAAATCTTCCAGGATCTTGAGGGGAGGGAGAGAAGGTGGAGTCCACTTTTTAGACCAAATTCTGAGATTGCCGCTGTGTCTGCCCCACAGTTTGTGCGAGAACACATCATCCATATGCCTCAAGAGGATTACATCAACTGGCTGCAGAATCGGATCAACATACCCATTGGGCCCTACAGCACCCTAACGTAGGCTGGGCCTGGGTTGACCAGCTGTTGCGGTGGAGGAGGGTTTGCCTATATCATGCTCCTGTATCCTTCCTGTGTTCCTGCCTCCCAACTACCCTCATGGATGCTCTTTATGGATGACCTTTTATAGTAGGGTCATCTGGAGACTGACTTCCGGCAACATTTTAAAGGGGGATGGTCCCAGGTGGCCTTCCCCTCAATTCTACACCCCAGACACAACCTACCAGTCTCTTTTCTTCAATGGTCCAGACTGAATCTACCTCCTTCCTCTTCAGATTCCTTCACCCTATTTATCTTCCTCAAATGCTGAAGAATAAAATTGAACTGAATGTTTGATGTCTGTCTGGAAAGAGTTGGGGCCATGGAATTCAGGTGTGGTATTTGGATCCTAATAACAATAGCTACCATTTATTGAGACCCAGTGCTGAGTGCTTTACCTAGATAATACCATTTCAATCTCATGATAACTTGGTTAAGTAAGCACTGATATTAGCTTAATTTCACACTGATTAAACTAAAGCATATTTCTCAATCATATATATATATATATTGCCTTGGATGGATGGTTGGATGGATGGTCGGATGGATGGATGGATGGTCGGATGGATGGATGGATGGATGGATGGATGGATGGATGGATGGTTAGATTAGTGGATGGATGGATGAGTAGATGGGTGGATGGGTGGATGGGTGGATGGGCGGGGGGGAGATGTATGGATGGATGGTTGGATGGGTAGATGGATGGATGGATGGTTTGCATGGTGGCATGGTTGGATGGTTGCATGGTTAGATGAATGGATGGATAGATAGATGGATGGATGAATGGTGGATGGATGGATCGATGGATGGATGGATTGATGGCACATTCCCCAACAAGGCAATAGTATGCAAGAAAATTTCAGCCTTGAGTCCTCGTATGTTTTCTGTTGGTCTTAGTTACAAGAAGGAAGCTTATCTTCCTATCATCTCAAAATGTGTGTGGACTCATAACCTCTTTTTTCTTCTTGATCTTATGCTCACCTACATTCTCACTAAGTTATAGGAACTGTAGGCATTTTAATTCCCTTAGTGATGGCCATGCTCAATTAACAATTGGACAACTGAACTTGATTTGCTCTTGTGCCTGGATTATCAGACTTTGTGTAGGCTGGACTTGAACCTCTCTCTCTCTCTCTGGCAATCTAAAAGTGGGGAGGAGAGTTAAATTCAAATTATTCTTCAGTCTAAGCAATATCACACTCATCCATTCACCTATTCAGTAATTTATTCATTCAATGAATATTTATTGAGATCCCAATATGTACCAACTAAGTCCTAGGTGCTGAAGATACAGCAATGAACAAAGCAGACAAGTCCCTGTTCTCATGGAGTTTGTCATTTTTTTTTCATTTCTTCTTTTTTGACACATGGTCCAAGATGAGATCATGGAGTCCACATAAAACCAGAGAAGTCAATAAAATGCAACAGGGAGGGCAGAGGGATTACGTAACATCACACATCCCTCCACAGAGATAGCCTATGGTTAACAGTAAACCTTGAAAAACTATTCAGGGTACAAAGGTGAGATACACTCTACTAGGAAACTACAAAATGAAGAGACCCTACAGGTCTCTGTATTAAATAGGAATTTGCATGAGGGAGGAGCAGAGAAGAAAGAAGGAGAACCTAACAAGGAGAAAAACAGGACAAAGGAGGTGGGGGAGGGAAAGGGAGCAGAGTAACAGGAGGGTAGAGGGACTGTGGGAGAAATCCAGTTAGGGTGGGGTGAGGGGAACAGGGCAGGGCTGGCTGGTGGATCTCTAAGAACTACAATGCAAACCAACCCCTCCACTTCATCCTTCTGGACCTTTAGTAGTTTCTGTTACACACTCAACTGTCTTCTGTGAGCAATGTTTTGAGGACATAAAGAAAAAGGGCTGTGTTCTACATCTGGGTTGCTCAGGGCAAAAAAGGGGACTTGAGGTACTCAGATCCTGAACACTAAAGAGTTCAGGGCTTGGCAAGGTGGTTCAGGCCTATAATACCAGTGTTTTTGGAGGCCAAGGTGAGAGAATCCTTTGAGGCCAAGAGTTCAACACCATCCTGGGCAACATAGTGAGACCCCATCTCTACAGAATAAAATTGTTCTTAAAATTAGCCAGTGGTACCACCTGTCGTCCCAGCTACTCAGAAGGCTGAGGCAGGAGGATCGCTTGAGGCCAGGAGGTCAAGAGTGCAGTGAGCCATGATCACACCACTGTACCCCAGTCTGAGCAAAAGAGCAAGACCCTGTCTCAAAAAAAAAAAAAAGAGTGTAGTAGGAACAGCATGTCAAAACTAGAGACACTGCTATTACATGAGCTCTCAAGGTTTATAGAAACCTTAAACGGACATTTGGCTTCTCACTAGACATGGGACAGGAACCCAGCCAAACTGAAATATACCTCAAATGTCAAGTGACCATCACAGCTGAGATTTAATTACACTAGATCATCAGTGCAATGGTGGCAAATTAAAACAAGTACAAAAAGATCCCAGTGGACACAAGGGAAGGGAGCACTAACTCATACTTGAGATGTCAGGAAAGGCTTTTGAGAGGAAGTGATTGATACCTCTAAGATGAGCTAGAGTTAGCCAGAAAGAGATGGGTAGGCAGATAAGGAGGGAAGAAAAAATGTTCCAGGCAGAAGGAACGGCATGTGCAAAGGCCGAGAGGCAAAAAGAAGCTTAATTTGTCATTTGAGGACCTAAACATACGTCCAGGTGGGTCATATTTTGAATTGGGGGTACAGGACAGAGAAAGTGAGGAGGAAGGCTGCAGAGGTAAGTAGAAGCCAGATCTTTTAGACACCTTATAGGCCACATTAGGAAGTTTGGACTTTATCTTCCTGGAAATAGGAATCCACGGAAGGATTTTGAAGAAAGGAATAATTACATTTGCTTTCGGGGGCAGGGAAATGGCACCCACAAGGAACAGGGAGCTAGGATGAGGCTGTGGCAGTGATTGTAGGGAGAGCAATGGTGGTGGAGACGGGGTGAAGACACTCATTGAAAAGATATTTAAACAGTAGAATCAACAGAACTTGGTGTGACGGATTATAAATAAGGGGCAGGAGGGCAGGAATATAAGGAATCATGAGTGGAAGGTGATGCCTTCAATGTACCAGGAGAAGAGGAAGAAAAGAAGTTCATAATGAGAAGGTGAAGAGTTATGCTTTAAGCATATTGAGTTGGAGATACCTGAGGGGCAGTCGGGTATGGGGGATGCATAACTCAGGAGAGAAGGCTGCACGGGAGACAGAAACATAGCATCAACATCCCCTAGGTCAAGATGGTCAAGGGAAGAAATGGGAAAAGAGGCAAGGAGAGGAGAGGAGAGGAGAGAGGGGATCTTGAGGACAGAATAACAAAAGGCATCAAGAAGCCTACTCACAAAATAACATTTACTGGCTGGATGCAGTAGCTCAAGCCTATAATCCTAGCACTTTGGGAAGCCAAGGTAGGCGGATCATCTGAGGTCAGGAGTTTGAGACCAGCCTGACCAACACGGTGAATCCCTGTCTCTATTAAAAATACAAAAATTAGCTGGATGCGGTGGTGCATGCCCGTAATCCCAGGTACTCAAGAGGCTGAGGCAGGAGAATCCTTGAACCTGGGAGGTGAAGGTTGTAGTGAGCCAAGATCACAGCATTGCACTCCAGCCTGGGTGACAGCCTGAGAGACCCTGTCTCAAAAGAAATAAAAAATTAAGAAAATAACATTTACTGAAGGGCTGCTTTGTTCTAGACAACTTGCAAAATGCTTGGCATATATGATCTCATTCCATCTTCACAAGCCTGCAGAGAAGGGCTCTTGTCTCCTTCCTGTTTTGCAGGTGATGAAATGGAGGCTCTGAGAAGTGTTTTGTATGCATATCCAGCTGACTATGAACCCCCTCTCTCCAACCCTACCCTCCGACCTGCAGCCCCCTCTTCTACGAAACAAGGAGGTCACGAGAGTTATTGTGCTTTTGGAATTGAGCTCATCTAGTGAGGAGGCTCTCAGGAATTGTATTAGCTCACATTTGTACTGTATTCCAGTTTCCAGAGTGCCTTCTCCAGTATTACCTTATTCAGTGCTCACAGCATCCCTCTGAAGTAGACATTATTATAATCCCCATTTTACAAAGAAGGATATCGAGACTTAAGATTGGCCAATCGCCATATAGCAGGTAAGTGGCAGAGTCAAGTCTAGGTTGAAGTCTGTCTGTCCCAGTCAGGGGCGATCTGAAATTGCAAGACTTACTCCGCCCTTCCGCTTGGCAGTTTCTGAGCCTATTTCTCAGAGCTGTAGCTCCATCTAGTGGCCTTTATCAGTATTACTCTCCCACCCAGCCCTCCAACAGAATGTCACTTTCCTGCCAAAAAAAAGAAAACAGCACCAACAAGACCTATTCTGCTTAGACGAGGAGTGTTTACTCAAACAAGCAAAGACCTTTTACTACTAAAATAGACTGGGAACTAGGACGAGTCAACACATGCCTTCTCAGCTTCCAGGTTCTAAGAAGAGCCACAGTAAGACATTTTTTTGCTTGTCAGCCTCTCCATCAATATCTTAATTGAGCACCTACTAGGTGCTGGGTCCTGAGAAGTCACTATCCCAAGCTCTGACCAAGCCATCTGAGTGGTTAACATGAGAGTTTTCAAAACTATATGGGCCTTAGAGAAGCTCTTTTCTATAAAGTACTGGACAGTAAATACCTGCTGCATGTTCTTTTTATATATATAGTCCTTTAAAGGCGTAAAAACCATTTGTAAATTAAAAGTCATACAAAAAGAGACCACAGACCAGACTGGGGCCATGAGTCATTGTTTGCTGATCCCTGCTTGAGGATAAATTTAAGAGTGAAGAGGAATGTTCTAGTCTCCCCCAAAAAACAGACAAGGAGGGCTAGTGAGCAAAATATGGTAAATATATAGATGAAGGGGGTTTTGGCACTACTCAGGATAGTTTTTGTCATTTTTGTGGAAAAGGCATGTATGCAAAGGGTAAAAATCCTAGCAGTGCAAAAGGATATGAACTAAGCAGAGGGTATTCCTCCCCCTCCAACTCTCAGACCCCATTTCTGTATACAGAGGCTCTTACACTGTACCCAGTAACTTGTATATCTTCCCAGGGATATTCTTTGCATGTACAAGCAAAACATTTCTAATTAATTAATTAAAATGAAGCATTTACTATGTGCTTACTGTATACCACGCATTGTTCTAAGTGCTTTGCATTTAATTATAGTTTATCCTCACAACAGCTCTTTGAGGTAGCTATCACTCTTACCCCCCACTTTATTCTGGAGGAAACAGGGGTGTGGAAATTTGAGAAACCTGCCCCAGGCTACATAATTTGGGTAGGTAACGTTTTTTCTTTTTAACAGATATCGTCAGCTTAGTATACAAACTTCTGCATTAATTTGCTATGCTGGTAGTCATTTCACTTCCTATCTTCCTACTCTATACGAAGGAGGAAAGAGGCTGAAGTTTCATACCAGTGCATTAAAATCAAGAGCCAGGCTGATGTCACCGCCCTGCCTTGGCATTTCTTTTAAAGGTTCGCAGGTATGGGAGGACCTGGACCAAAAGCTATGAACAATTGTAGAGAACGATATCAAAATAAAAGCCCAAGCTAATGTCAAAACAATGCCTGCGTCACTTCCCTCTTTACCCAGTACTGCTCATTTCAGTCCCTGAGCCTCACCTGCGTGGCTGAAATTGAGTGTCCTTCCCTGTTTTGGGATCTGGAGGTAGCCAGGAAGTCAGATAAAGATAATGTAGAGTAAGAATTTAATAAAAGTGAAAATTTTCTAAGTGCCTTATGCTAGGCACTACATAATTCATATGCCTTTGCTGGTGGGTTCCTTGTAATTATCCTGTGAAGCTAGCGTTATGCTTATTCACATTTACAGATGACAGAAAATTGAGGCTAAAGAAGGTGAAGTGGCTTGCCCAAGTCACACGTCTTCAAGCGATTAATTCAGAGTTCAAATCCTGGTTGTCTTGAGATTTTGCAAGATTGTTTTAACCACATTACACTGCCTCTCTACTTAGAAGATCTTGTTTTGGGGTTCAAATTGATCATCTTTTGGTGGGAGAATCAGAGCTAGAGCTTTAGTGATAATAAAATTTAGAAACTGTTTACATTTTTGAAGAGTGTTTACATCCGTTAGCACCATGTGATCTTCAAAGCAATCCTCTGAGATGTGCAAAGAAAATCTCACCTGCATCTTGAAGAACTGACACACCTAGTAACTTGAGATTTGGGCCTGGCTATTTAACTCTCGAGCTTTCTCCACCACACTGCCCTGGGACAAAGGAGCCACACTAGTGAAGAGTGGAGAGGAGACAAACTCCTTTCTGGCTAGTCTCAAAACAGCTCTGAACTTTTTTTTTCATTCACTTATTATCTGTCTTACCAACTAGATTTCGCCTTCATGAGGACAAGAACTACATCTGCTTTATTTGTTTTTGTATTCCCAAAACTTCTCATAACATTCCTGGGATCAACTAAATGAATGGATGCATGGATGCATGGATGCATAGATGAATGGATGGATGGATGAAAGGATGGATGGATAGATAGATGGATGCATGGATGGATGCATGGATGCATGGATGCATGGATGGATGGATGGATGGATGGATGGATGCATGGATGCATGGAAGGATGGATGGATGCATGACTACACGCATGGATGGATGGGTGGATGGGTGCATGGATGGATGGATGGATGGATGCATGGATGGATAGATAGATGGATGCATGCATGGCTGCATGCATGAATGAATGGGTAGATGGATGCATGGCTGCATGCATGGATGGACAGTTGAGTGGATAAATGGATGCATAGTTGAGTGGATGGATGGATGGATGGATGGATGGATGGATGGATGGATGGATGGATGGACAGATGGATGGATGGATGACTGAGAGAAACTAAAAGAAGCCATCACAGGGTTAGACTCATCAGGATTCTTCAGATCCCCACTGCCTTCTAGGAAATAGAGATGTCCAGAAGTCTGGCATATATGTGAGACTGCCCATCCTGGAAAAGGTGGAGCCTGATAGTATAAGAAATAAGCTCACAGTTCAGTGTCCTAAGGCAAGGCCAGCACAAACAGTTCCCTCAACGACCCAACAGATTGGTGAGAATAGAACTGAGGCATTCCTTTGGCCTTAGACTTTTAAAGGTAAAAAGCCTACTTTCAGAGCTTGGGGCAGGTTTTCTATTAAACATCACAGAGCTAGTCCATTCCATCACATGCCTTAAGCCAGCAAATAGCCACATCCTTTGCCCCAATCCACTTTTCATGTTCTGATGAACAGGCTCTCCCACTTGCCTTTTGGGACTATATCTTTCACCATGGATGCTATTCAATGGCCATTTCCCATTCTTCTTTTGCTAGGAGTCCTGATTTTGTTCAAGTGTCTACCCCTCCCCATGTGAATCAGGATAAAACTTGATTGGTCTAAATCTATATTGGCAATTCCATTCCCCATGCTAGGATTGATTTATAAGTGGTTGTGTGACCCCAGGTTTGCAAGAGGAGGCTCCTGAGAAAGGTTTCTTTCTTCTTAAAATCAAACACAGAGGAAACTAGCCCTTCTCCTGGAAGTTATCTTCACTAAATTGTGCAGGCATCTTGCTGCCAACAGGGGGAAGATCCAAGAGAATCGCCTTGGATAGAACTTTTTTTTTTTTTCGTCTTTTTACTTTTATTTTTATTTTTTTTTTATTGCATTTTAGGTTTTGGGGTACATGTGAAAAACATGCAAGGTTGTTGCATAGGTGCATTCATGGCAGTGTGATTTGCTGCCTTCCTCCCCTTCACCTATATCTGGCATTTCTCCCCATGCTATCCCTCCCCAACTCCCCACCCCCTCGCTGTCCCCCCACTCCCCCCAACAGACCCCAGTGTATAGTGCTCCCCTCCCTGTGTCCATGTGTTCTCATTGTTCAACACACTCCTATGAGTGAGAACATGCGGTGTTTGATTTTGTGTTCTTGTGTCAGTTTGCTGAGAATGATGGTTTCCAGGTTCATCCATGTCCCTACAAAGGACGCAAACTCATCCTTTTTGATGGCTGCATAATATTCCATGGTGTATATGTGCCACATTTTTCCTGTCCAGTCTATCATCAATGGGCATTTGGGTTGGTTCTAGGTCTTTGCTACTGTAAACTGTGCTGCAATGAACATTCGTGTGCATGTGTCCTTATAGTAGAACGATTTATAATCCTTTGGATATATACCCAGTAACGGGATTGCTGGGTCAAATGGAATTTCTATTTCTAGGTCCTTGAGGAATTGCCACACTGTCTTCCACAATGGTTGAACTAATTTACACTCCCACCAACAGTGTAAAAGTGTTCCTATTTCTCCACATCCTCTCCAGCATCTGTTGTCTCCAGATTTTTTAATGATCGCCATTCTAACTGGCGTGAGATGGTATCTCAATGTAGTTTTGATTTGCATTTCTCTAATGACCAGTGATGATGAGCATTTTTTCATATGCTTGTTGGCCTCATGTATGTCTTCTTTTGTAAAGTATCTGTTCATATCCTTCGCCCATTTTTGAATGGGCTTGTTTTTTTCTTGTAAATCTGTTTTAGCTCGTTGTAAATTCTGGATATCAGCCCTTTGTCAGACAGGTAGGCTGCAAAAGTTTTTTCCCATTCTGTTGGTTGCCGATTCACTCTATTGACTGTTTCTTTTGCTGTGCAGAAGCTGTGGAGTTTGATTAGGTCCCATTTGTCTATTTTGGCTTTTGTTGCCAATGCTTTTGGTGTTTTGGTCATAAAGTCCTTGCCTACGCCTATGTCCTGAATGGTTTTCCCTAGGTTTCCTTCTAGTGTTTTTATGGTGTTAGGTCTTATGTTTAAGTCTTTAATCCATCTGGAGTCAATTTTAGTGTAAGGTGTCAGGAAGGGGTCAAGTTTCTGCTTTCTGCATATGGCTAGCCAGTTTTCCCAACACCACTTATTGAACAGGGAATCCTTTCCCCATTGCTTGTTTTTATCAGGTTTGTCAAAGATTGGGTGGTTGTAGATATGATGTGTCGCCTCCGACGCCTCTGTTCTGTTCCATTGGTCTATATCTCTGTTTTGGTACCAGTACCATGCTGTTTTGATTACTGTAGCCTTGTAGTAGAGTTTGATGTCCAGTAGTGTGATGCCTCCCGCTTTGTTCTTTTTGCTTAGAATTCACTTGGCTCTGCGGGCTCGCATTTGGTTCCATATGAAGTTTAAGGTGGTTTTTTCCAGTTCTGTGAAGAAGGTCATTGGTAGCTTGATGGGGATAGCGTTGAATCTGTAAATTACTTTGGGCAGTATGGCAATTTTCACGATATTGATCCTTCCTAACCATGAACATGGAATGTTTCTCCATCTGTTTGTGTCCTCTCTTATTTCGTTGAGCAGTGGTTTGTAGTTCTCCTTGAAGAGGTCCTTTACGTTCTTTGTTAGTTGTATTCCTAGGTATTTTATTCTCTTGGTAGCAATTGTGAATGGCAGTTCATTCTTGATGTGGCTCTCTTTAAGTCTGTTATTGGTATATAGGAATGCTTGTGATTTTTGCACATTGATTTTGTATCCTGAGACTTTGCTGAAGTTGCTTATCAGTTTCAGGAGATTTTGGGCTGAGATGATGGGGTCTTCTAGATATACAATCATGTCGTCTGCAAATAGAGACAATTTGACTTCCTCCTTTCCTAATTGAATACCCTTTATTTCTTTTTCTTGCCTGATTGCTCTGGCTAGAACTTCCAGTACCATATTGAATAGGAGTGGTGAGAGAGGGCATCCTTGTCTAGTGCCCGATTTCAAAGGGAATGCTTCCAGTTTTTGCCCATTCAGTATGATATTGGCTGTCGGTTTGTCATAAATAGCTTTTATTATTTTGAGATACGTTCCATCGATACCTAGTTTATTGAGAGTTTTTAGCATAAAGGACTGCTGAATTTTGTCGAAGGCCTTCTCTGCATCAGTTGAGATAATCATGTGGTTTTTGTCTTTGGTTCTGTTTATGTGGTGAATTACATTTATAGACTTGCGTATATTGAACCAGCCTTGCATCCCCAGGATGAATCCTACTTGATCATGGTGGATAAGCTTTTTGATGTGCTGTTGCAATCAGCTTGCCAGTATGGATGGAACTTTTTGAAGTACGATGATACAAACTTCATTGCCCAAAGCAGTTGAGTCTGGGTGTTCTGCTACTTGAAGCTGAAAATACTGTTACAGAAACCCATAACAATATCATTCTCACTCCTCTCCCTTAACCAGCATCTGCTCTTTTGATAGCTATTTGAATGATAACTCCCTCTTCTGCAAATCTCAGAGAAAGTCTTTGACTCTTTCAAGCAAGATGTCATCATGCCAAAGAGAACCCAGATTTGTCATATTTGGGACTCCACAAAAAGGCAGCGGTGTGTCTTGCAAACAGCAACATTAACTCTGCTAAAACCTTCCCAAAGATGTGAAACTCAGGGGTCACCAAGGAGTTGGGAGTAAGGCACAGAACATAAGGCCCTTCATGAGGCAGAGACATCTTCATCTCCAAAGTCAAAATAATCTAGGAACAGGGGTGAAAAAGAAAAACTGGTGACTGGGGAAGATTTCCAATACTGGTTTTAAGGTGTTCATGGGAACAGGTGTGTGAAGGAGGCGAAGAATAGTTTATATTGATTAGACAGTAAGTCCTGGAGGCAACAAGTGGGAGATGGGGCTGGAAGAAGAAGGGCTGCAGTTTGATGGGTGCAGGTAGGAAACTCATAAAGTGTTTGAGCCAGGCAAGACCTTGTCATCTATCTGAGCTGGCATATCATTGAGTACCTTCCATGCTCCAGGCTATTTGAGACATGCCAGAGGTATAAAGACAGCCTCTGTCCTCCAAAGGTTGCATAGTGGTGCTATAGTGCAATGGTTAAAAGAGAACGTTTAGGTGTCAAACCGAGAAAGTTCAGATCCTACTTATGCTCTCATTGGCTGTATGACCTAGAAAGGTATCTTCACTTCTATGCATCTCATCTGTAAAATGGGAACGCCACTAAAGAGTCAATGAGATACACTGGGCTGGGCTTGGTGGCTCACACCTGTAATCCCAACACTATGGGAGGCCAAGGTGGGCAAATCACTTGAGGTCAGGAGTTCAAGGCCCGCCTGGCCAACATGGGGAAGCCCCCTCTTTACAAAAAATACAAAAATTAGCTAGGAGTGGTGGCAAGCACCTGTAATCCCAGCTACTCTGAAGGCTGAGGCTGGAGAATCGCTTGAACCCGGGAGGCAGAGGTTGTAGTGATCCGAGATCACACCACTGGACTCCAGCCTGGATGACAGAGTAAGACTATCTCAAAAAAAAAAATTCAATGAGATAGACTGTGTAAAGCATCCAGCTTACAGTAAGAACTCAATACATCTTAGCTGTCACAGCAGTGGCAGAGAAAGATGGAGCATACAGAAAGCCACCACCCCAGTCTGGCAAGTCAAAGAATGTACATTAGCCAATTGCTTTATATGCAAGCAATAGAATCTGATTCTGGCTAATTTAACTCTGAGTCTTTACATAACTGCCTCTGAGAACATAAAAATCTAATTGCAAAGCTTAAGTCACATGATCACATCCTCACCTAAAAAAAGGCTGAGAAAGCAAATATCTGGATATTTTGACTTTTATAATAGGAGAAATACTAATCTCATAGAGTGAAAGTTTGCCAAGAAAAGGAAAAGGACTCAGATGCTAGTCACAATAAAAACAAAAATGTCCTCTGGAAAAGGCTTCCTGGAAGAAGTAACAGCTGAGTTGAAACCAATCCATATCCTACATTTTACCAATGAAGAAACTCTTCCAAAGTCACCAGCTTTGGGAGGAAAAGAAAGGAAAGAAGGGCTGGGAATAGGGGACAGTAGGGGTCAGGAGGAGACCCCAAAAGAGACCTCCTCTCTCTGACAGGCTGAGAGAGGAAGAGGCTGAAAGCCTCAGCCGGAGTTGGCGTTGGGTCCAGAAGTGGTGGCAGCAGAGCAGACAGGGAATATTGGACAGCGATTAGTAAGAAGTTGGGATCCAGCACAGAGGACTGGTGTACCTTAAAGAATTGGTTTGGTCTTTATCCCCAGTTTCCAGGAGGGAAGCCTCTAAACCCTTAGAAGTTCCTGAGTGAGAAGAATTTCTTTGTTATTCATGGCGGGCCCCTCAGATACCCCTGAGTTTATGCTAATGAGGTGATCCACAGTGGGTCTCTAGATAGTTTTATGCTGGAAGCTGGTTATGCCAGAAAGACCAACAATGTGATTAGCAAGTTGGGGTTCTTAACCATGTTATATCCTTTCATCCTCCTGTGCTCTGAGGACAGAAGGATGGTTGGGGGTGGAGTTCAATCACATGGCCGTTGAGTCAACCAAGCATATCTTCATGATGAAGCCCTAATCAAAACTCTGAACATCTGAAACTCCATTGAGCTTCCCTATTTGACAATCATATATTGATATTCTGAAGACATGGAAGCGCCATATTTTGGACTCACCCAGACTCACTCTGTGTTACTCTTAATTTGGATCATCTTGATTTATATCCTTTATAATAAAATTATAATCATATATATCATACTTTATTGAGTCCTGTGGGTTGTTCTGTCTTATACACAGATAAGAACTCAACAAAATATGATATATATGTTAGTGAATTCTGAGACTTTGCTGAAGTTGCTTATCATCTTAAGGAGATTTTGGGCTGAGACGATGGGGTCTTCTAAATATACAATCATGTCGTCTGCAAATAGAGACAGTTTGACTTCTTCTTTTCCTAATTGAATACCCTTTATTTCTGTTCCTTGCCTGATTGCTCTGGCCAGGAGCAATACTATGTTGAATAGGAGTGGTGAGAGAGGGCATCCTTGTCTTGTGCCAGTTTTCAAAGAGAATGCTTCCAGTTTTTGCCCATTCAGTATGATATTGGTGGTGGGTTTGTCATAAATAGCATTTATTATTTTGAGATACGTTCCATCAATACCTAGCTTATTAAGAGTTTTTAGCAGAAAGGGCTGTTGAATTTTGTCGAAGCCCTTCTCTGCATCTATTGAGATAATCATGTGGTTTTGTCTTTGATTCTATTTATGTGGTGGATTATGTTTTATGGACTTGCATATGTTGAACCAGCCTTGCATCCCCAGGATAAAGCCTACTTGATCGTGATGGATAAGCTTTTTGATGGACTGTTGCAATCGGTTTGCCAGTATTTTGTTGAAGATTTTTGCATCTGTGTTCATCATCGATATTGGCCTGAAGTTTTCTTTTTTTGTTGAGTCTCTGCCAGGTTTTGGTATCAGGATGATGTTGGTCTCATAAAATGAGTTAGGGAGGATTCCCTCTTTTTGTATTATTTGAAATAGTTTCAGAAGGAATGATACCAGCTCCTCTTTGTATATTTGGTAGAATTTGGCTGTGAACCTGTCTGGTCCTGGACTTATTTTGGTTGGTAGGCTATTAATTGCTGCCTCAACTTCAGCCCTTGTTATTGGCCTATTCAGGGATTCAACTTCTTCCTGGTTTAGTCTTGGGAGGGTATAAGTGTCCAAGAATTTATCCATTTCTTCTAGATTTACTGGTTTATGTGCATAGAGGTGTTTGTAGTAATCTCTGATGATAGTTTGTATTTCTGTGGAATTGGTGGTGAATTAATGGACCAGAGGGGCTAATGGGAACCCCCAAATTGTAGCCAGTTGGTCAGAAATGTAGGTGGCCTGGGACCTCTATGAATGATCTCTTAATTGAGAACATTCTTGTGTACCCTTAATCTGTAAGTTTTGAACTACCTCCGGATAGTTAGCGTCACAATTACATAGCAAAACGAAAGCTGTAATTCAGGCAAAGGACTGAATCATTCCAACTCTGTGGTTAAGCCTCTGTCAAAGGAAGTCCTCACTGAGAGGTGGAACAAATGTGTAGCTTGGCCTGCCTACTCCCTCTTCTTCAGGCAGCAACCCCTTCCTCCTGACTCTCATTCATTGTGGATTGAGCAATGCTTCAATACAGTGCCAGGTGTGGGCATGTGACTAAGACCTAGATAATCCAAGCATGACATTTCCCTAATCATAGCAAATGGTTCAGAATGGACACCCAGAGTAATCCAACAAAACTCAGTTCCTGAACTTCTGTTGGAACTGGAAGAGAGAACAAGAAGCCCTCTTTCTTCTGGAACTGCTGACACTAAGGATGAAATAATCCCACTGCTTCTCAGAACCAGCACACAGAGAGAAATTGCCAACAAAGAGAGGAAAACAAAGCCAAGAAATGCAGCAAAAGAGAGATCAAATCTTGTCACATCATTTGGGCACCTGGCTCTCTAGCCAGATCTTTGAACCTTTGGTTATGGTGTCTAACAACTTCTCTTTCTGCTGAAGCCAGATTTAATTTGATTTCCTTCACTTGCAACAAACTGATACCTAATTAATGCAACAGGAGAAAGAAAATAGATCCATGTATAAGCATAGTCAAATTCTAGACCCTTTCCTCTAAGAGGGCAAGTGAGGTCATAGAAGAAGGCACTATCATGGGATATATCACACAGGTAATGCTAAAGCAAAATCCTGAGTTAAATTCACAACATCAATCAAGAGAAAAGGGAAAGACTAAGAACACAGATGTTTTATCACTCCATTTTGCAGCAGGTGTGAAAGTGCCAATTTGGATTTAAAAGAGCATGAAACAAATGCAAGGTGGGGATTGTTATGAGAGCCAACCCTCATGTCTCTACCACTGTGAAAAGAGGTGCTGGGTAAGTAAATTTCCTAGCTCAGTGGTCTTCAAAGTGGAAGGGCTGCACAAGATGATCCATTAGGGAGCAGAAAAAAATTAGAACTTATATTTATAGCTATCTTAGTGAAAGTCTGTTTGAAGCTTTACGAGTAGTTTGAGTATGGATTGACCCTGGCACCCTCATTCAGTCTGTACTGAGAAAGAGACCACGTGTCTGGTATCAAGCAAGCCAAGAAACCCAAGAGAAGTTGGGCATGACACAGTATGAGAGGGATAATGGTGGTATTCTTGTCTTCTCATCCCCAGTGTTACTTCTGATAAGCTTCCAATGCCTCATCTTTAAATCTCCTAATATTAATTCTGGAGCACCAAGAATGCCTATTAATTGGCATTCCTCTCTCTGTACCCCAGTGATGCTCTCAGATACTGAAAGATGAGTTCTCTTCCCTTGCATTAAATGACCCCAGGCAACTGATCTCCTAATTAACCCTTCCTCTGTCTCCTCCTTGGCGCTCTAGCTTCTCTCCCAACAAAAGTGAGTTTGCCAAGAGAAACAATGCCCCAAACTTGTTCATAAAAAGCTTAACTTTACATAGAGGTTTTTTTTTAAACATGCAACTTCCAGTTTAATGGGAGTCAAATGGCCAAGTACCTAAATTAAGGAACATGAAATAATGCTCTGCAGTGTTCTTTTTTTTTTGAGACAGAGTCTCTCCTCACTCTGTTGCCCAGGCTGCTAGAGTGCAGTGGCATGATCTCAACTCACTGAAAACTCTGCCTCCTGGGTTCAAGCAATTCTTCTGCCTCAGCCTCCTGAATAGCTGGCACTATAAGTACATGCCACCATGCCCGGCTGATTTTTGTATTTTTAGTAGAGACGGGGTGTCACCATATTGGCCAGGTTGGTCTCTAACTCCTGATCTCATGATCCACCCACCTTGGCCTCCCAAGGTGTTAAGATTACAGATGTGAGCCACCATGCCCGGCCACTCTGCAATGTTCTTTAGTTCACCCCACAAACTGGTTTTTCTAAGCACATTCTGAATCTCTCTCTCTCTCTCTCTCTCTTTCTCTTTCTCCCCCAACCCCACTCCATGATCAAAAAGAGAGTTGAGGCTTCAGGGGATCAAAAAGCAGATCATCCACCCCAAACCATTTTTACCTGGGGTGACACAGAAACATCACCATCCAAGTTTGCCAAAACAGCAGCTGGATCTCACTTGTAAAGCAGTTCCAACAGGGGAGGAAGGGGATACAAATTTACAAAGTAGCCCACCTGGCCTCCTCATCTCTTCTTCAAGTTAATGACATTTTACATTTTCAGAAAACTCACCAATGAAGAACAGCAGATAGATGAACAGGGATAGCCAGGAAGTGGGTCAGATGGTAATACATTGAGTCTTCTTTTCCTCTAGGGCTTCAGTTTCCCCATCTATAAAATCAGAGAGCTAGATTATGAGGGTCCCAAATCTACATTTCGACCAAGACCAGGCAAGCAACACAAATGAATGGAAGGAGTTGGGTCTAATAGTACGTGTCAAATATTTGACAGGCACTGAGAGAGGAAGGCACTGGGAGCAGAAAGGGAAATGCACCATGATCCGTGCTCTGGTGACGTGTTTGACCTTGTGAGAGATGTGAGCACATAGGCAGCTACCAACAAATATGATAAAAGCTGTGTTCAACGTTCCATATGAATCCACAGGAGGGCTGGACTAACCCATCCCAGAGGAATCCTGGAAGATTGTGTATAATAAGTGAGAAGGCATTTGAGGGGAGGAGTTTTCCAGGTGAAGAAGTGGGAAGAACAAGAGAACAGGAATGGCATTTCAAGTGGAGAAAACCGCCTGTGCCAAGTCACAGTGACCTGAAAAACAATTATATATTAGGGGAGAAAAAAGATGTGTGTTAGGGCTGGAAGGTCCATACGTGAAGTTATGGGGCGAGTTGGAAATAAATGACAAGGAACCCTGAAGAATTTATCTTGAGAGTAATAGGAAGCCAGGGGTATGCAGGGGTATGTTCTAAATTTTTGAGAAAACTGGTGATATTTACATTTTAGAAAGTTTGCTCTGTCTGCAGGGTGAGGAATGGGTTAGAGCTGCAACATGGTGGTCGTTAGCCACATGTGGCTACTGAGCCCTTGACACATGGCCAGTCCAAACTGAGACATGCTATGTAAACTAAAAGTCTTAAGCCCTCTGCCCCACTGACAGAACAGATCCCGTCTTGGCCAAAGAGACCCCAAGAAAAACCTTAAGTGAGTTCACAGCCATGACAAGAACAGGAGGTTCAACACACCCTGTTATACCCCCTCTTTCGTGTAGTTTAGACACAACTGACCAGCGTTCATGTTAAAATAGAGATCATGAGACCGACAAAATGAATTCTTTGTAGCAGTAAGATACCAAGTTATAAACAGGGCCTAAGGCCATGCCACGAAAGGGTTAAGTCACACACTCCTACACTTAAAGAATAAACTGTATTCTAACTGCCACGAGGTTTTTCTTTTTCTCTAGCAGCTAAACAAGCAAGGGTCTTGAGATAAGCAATGTTAAAGCAACTGCAACTTACCAACCACCAGACACTGACTGATCCTCCCCAACACCGCTCTCATTCCACCAGCCATAACTACAGCTTGGATTAGCCAAGAAACTGATTTCAATAACTTTCTCCTAACAAAAAGACCACCAGCCATGGACTGATTCTGGCCGGTTTACAGAGGCTGTGCATATGAGTTCCTTCTTCCTAAAAATACATTTTGACACATAAGATCTAATTATAATACATGCAAACATCAAGCCCCACCCCAAGGTGAAGTCATATGTAACATGAACATTTGTTCAGTACACGTCATAACTGCCTTAATAAATATTCATAACTCTTGTTGTAACCTGTTGAATATGTATACTTGGCCACCCCCGTCAGCTAATCCACAATTGAGAGCCTACTATGTGCCACTAAATGCCACTGCAGGGACTGAATATTTCTTAAATGAATTCACAGAGCTCACAGGGAAAGTTTCAACATGTTCCTCTCCAGTGAGCACAGGTGGGACAACTGGAGATCAAGTTCAGATCTGGCAGCTCATTCAGTAATTCCAACTTTTTGAAGTCTCGGTTGGTGAACTATTACAGAACATTTCCCAAAACACTTAACTCCAACAACAAGGTTTTAGTGTTTGGCAACATACAAGCAGAATGCAATTAAGCCTTGGAACTGTATACTGAGTGTCTATCAGTTGGAGCCAAATGGGAATGTAGTGAGGCAAGGCTCCTTTCAGAGTATGGAACAAGCCCATCTGTGTCTCAGACCCCCAGAGTGGAGACACCACAATGAGAACTGGCTAACGGTGGTGAGAACTCCTTGTCATCAATGAAGGAAGCATGTCTAGGCCTTACAAGGACGTAAAGCAAAGAGGTACTAAAGTCATGAAAAATAAAATGGCCCTTCTGTCTTGGACAGAGCTTAAAGAAAAATCAGAACCATTTCTTTTCTTATTTGATAGACTTTTGTTCTCATTCACATCATCTCCAGGCACTATGAATGCTGATTCAAATAGTAATTGTTGTTAACATTTATTGGGTAGGTAAATGTGCCAGGAACCATCATAAGCACTTTATATGCATCAAATTTTTTAAATAGGAGGAAGGGGTCACTATCAATACTTTATAACGAGGAAACTGAAGCTCAGAGAGTTGCAGCAATTTGGTTGCAAGTGACAGAGTCTAAACCCAAACTAACTTAGACTAAAGGGGAATTTGTTGCTTCGAGAAGTACAATGAAGTGTTGAAACATCAAGATCTGAAATGAGCAAAGATGCAGATGGGTCTTTGATACAACTGGTACCGGTGGCCTTTTCTCTCTGCTTCTCTCTTCTTCTCTGTACATCAGCCACATCCTATTCTGCTGCATGCCAGCTTCTAACACAGGTGGAAATGGGGCTTCTCAACTCCCCATGCTCTCCTCTGTGTTCTGGTTTCAAAAATTTTAGGGCAAAGCTCTGACTGATCCAGCTTGCGTCAGGTGTTCACCTTGAGCCAATCAATAGTAACCAACAGAGAAAGATAATGTAAAAACACAGCAGATCACTCAAATCATGTGGGTTGGAGTCAAGGAAGAAGAAAGAAATTGATTTCCCAAAATCAAGAATGATATATTGTTCCCACAAGAAAGCAAAAACTACCTATTATAGTCCACTACCAAGAATGAGAGCCAAGAAGACTATTAAGTAGGGAGGACACTGACTCTTCCTTAAGGTTACACACTCTGAAAGTCCTTAAAAAATCTGAGGTCCAGGCCATGTATGACATGCCAACTTAATTGGATAGTCATTGACTTTTTACAGCGTACTGGCATTATATTCCAGGCTACCACATAGCATGGCCTCAGTAAATATTTATTGGGTGAATAATGCAAAGATGAATAAAACAAGGTCCCTCTACTCAAAGAACTTACAGCTTAGTAGGTGATGAAGGCAAAGAAACAGCCCCAAAGAGACATAGAACATAGTCTGAGAGCTCAAACAAATGGAAGATCACATTGGTTTGAGAACACATAGGGAGACAGTAAGTTCGAAAAGTCATCAAGGAAGGAGGTCTTATTTGAGATAAGCCTTGAAAACAGAATGAGATTTCAATAGGCAGAGATGCAAGAAAAATGTGCCCCAGCTACAGCAAGCCATGTGAGTGAAGTCATGGAGACAGGGATGGACATCTCTTCCAGGTTTTTAAAAATTATACTAAAATATACCTAATATAAAATTTTCCATTTTAATCATTTTTAAGTTTACAATTCAGTGGCATTAATTACATTCACATTGCTGTACAACCATCATCACTGTCTTGAAACTCTTTCTGTCTTCCAAAACTCTTCCATCACCCTGGCAGAAACTCTGTACCCATTAAGCAATAACTCCCCATTCCCAGGAACATGGTAATCTCTAATCTACTTTCTGTCTCCGTAAATTCACCTAATCTATATATTTTGTGTAAGTGAAATTGTACAACATTTATCACTTTGTGTTTGGCTTATATCACTCAGCATAATGTGTTCAAGTTTCATCTGTGTTGAGGGATGTTCCGTATCTTCATTCCTTTGTACACCTAAGTAATATCTCATCGTAAGAATGTTCCACATTCCCTTTCTCCATTCATCGGTGGATGGATATGTGGTTTGTTTCCACCTTTTGGCTATTGTGCTGCAACAGCCAATAAACATTGATCTGTTCAAGTCCTTGTCTTCAATTCTTTTGATTATCTACCTAGAAGTGAACTTGCTGGGTTGTGTAGTAATTCTGTTCAGCTTTTTGAGGAACCATCATACTGTTTTCTGCAGCGGCTGCAGCATTTTACATTCCCACCAGCAATGTACAAGGGTTCCAATTTCTCTGCATCCTTGCCAACACTTGTTATATTCCATTGTTGTTATTGTTGTTTTTAACAGCCACTCTAATAAAGGTGAAGTGGTATCTCATTGTGGCTTTTGATTTGCCTTTTTTTAATGACTATGGGTGTTTGGCATCTTTTCACGTGCTTATTCAAGCCATCCAGTTTTACTAGTGTACAACCCAACCATCATAAATCCAAGATGTTTAGGTTTATTGCGCAGGCAATAGAAAGCCAGTGGTAGTTTGGAAGCCGAAGAGTAGCATGATCAGAAATATAAGACCTTGGCAGAGGAGTATAAAATGAAGCCAGATGACTAGTTAAGAGGCTACTTCAATGGTCCAAGCGAGGGACCTGCCACCTCCCAAACCTGAGCCAGGGAGGTAGTAGTGGCAATGGAAGGAAAGGGACAGGTTCCAGACACAGCATCTTTTCACCACAATAGAAGCCACCTATGTGCAATCATAAAGAACTGGTTATGTAAGTATGGTATAGCCTATGTGATGAATTGCTCTGCATCTGTAAAAATAATGATGCCAATGAATAAATGAAACAGAAAGATGTTCCCAAGTAAGTGAAAAAAATAAGGTTACAACACAGAGCGTCCATCATGATCTCATTGTTAGATAGATGATGCATAATTAGATCAGAATGCAAGGAGAAGGACAGATACTGAAGGGGAAAAGGACCTTGAAAACCATACACACAAATGTGAATAATGATCACCTCTTGCTAAACTAACCTCTCACCAAGATACTTGTATGTTCTCTTTTATTTTCTCCCTTGCCTTTATCACTATCTGAAAATATCTTATTCATTTGTTCATAAATTCCAGGCAGGAGGGAGTATGTCTCTTTTGTTCTCCCTCTATTCCCAGAACCTAAAATCTAGACACAGGTGAAGCTCCATAGATATTTTTTGATGAAATCTTCCAGTGACGGGATCCATTTTTATTCTCTTACATATATTTTTAAATGTAAAAAATGAATCTATGACCTTCATTATAAAGAAAAAAGTAGCAAAGAAAAAGACATAAACAGGCATTCTTCTCACCACCATCACCAATGCCACTGGTTCTTTGATCATAACTGTTAACCCCGAAAGGACCTCAAAGCCAGAGTCTAACACCAGATCCCACTAGCACATCAAAGTGCTTTTCTCAGCCTGTGAACCCACTGAATGCCTCTCTTCCCTTCCTCCAGCTTCCTGGGTATCCACTTCCTCCACCTGTGCCCACTCAGCACAGGATGTTATTAACACCATCACACCCCACAGACTTAGAAGCCTAGAATAACCTGCTACTGGTGGGGCAAACACTTGGAAGACTCTTCCAGGAAGAGGAGGTCATCGATCAATGCCCACAGTTGTCCCATCCTCACTGCTCACCTCCCTTGCCCCCAGTCCTAGGGACTGTGGGGATCATTTTTAAACACTAGAACTGGCTAACGTGGGAGGAGGATACCAGGCTGTGGGCATGAAAAAGTATGAGTGAAGCCAAGAAGCCTAATCAGAATTTCATCTTATGATTTCAGGCTTCAGCACCTGGCTCTTAGGCCCAGCGTTTCTGAAACAGAGACTAACGAACATTGGGCCTGGATCCCTATGAAGTAAAAAAGACATGAGCCACTAACAATGAAGTGTCAATGTTTTTAGGTAATTCAATACATTATTTTATTTATTTATTTATTTATTCGTTGAGACAGAGACTCGCTCTGTCATTCAGGCTGGAGTACAGTGGTGCAATCGTAGCTCACTGCAGCCTCCAAATCCTAGGCTCAATCAATCCTCTTGCCTCGGTCTCCCAAGAAACTAGGAACACAGGTGTGCACCACCACACCTGGCTTTTTTAAATGTTTTGTAGAGACAGGGTCTCACCATGTTTCCCAGGCTGGACTTAAACTTCACGCCTCAAGTCATCCTCCTGCCTCAGCCTCCCAAAGCACTGGGATTGCAGGCATGAGCCACCGTGCCTGGCCCTATAACATTTTACTGTATGATACGCTATACAGAGAAAAGTACGTATATTTATATACTACATATATGTGCTATATGAAATTATACAGATCATTGTATTTTACCATATACATATATAGAGGAGGTTCATTCACTTATTCATTTGTGCTGTGAAACTGAATTCTGGTATTTTCTACTAACTTATAGACTCAAAGTGGGGGACAAACAGGTATTTTAAAGCCACCAGTATTTTTTTTAGCTACTCATCAGATGGAAATTGAGTTCATCACAGTGGGTCTGAAGAAAACAGGAGGGAAAACTTGTTTTGTTTTGGGAGAACACTCTCGGGCTCTTGAAGGCATTTCATTTAAGCAAAGGGGAAGCAATTTCCTCTTCTTTCTTTTTTTTTTTTTTTTTTTTTTTTTTTTTAGATGGAGTCTTGTTCTGTCATCCAGGCTGAAGTACAGTGGCACAATCTCAGCTCACTGCAACCTCCACCTCCCAGCTCAAGTGATTCTCATGTCTCAGCCTCCTGAGTAGCTGGGATTACAAGTACTCACCACCATGCCTGGGTAAACTTTTGTATTTTTAGCAGAGACGAAGTTTCACCATGTTAGACAGGCTGGTCTTGAACTCCCAACCTCAAGGAATTAGCCCACCTTGGCCTACCAAAGAGCTGGGATTACAGGTGTGAACCACCGTGCCTGGCCAAAATCTCTTCTGAAAAGGTCTTCACGGAGGGGAAGAAATGCATCTCTCTGAAGAATACTTCTGTGTGATGGAGAGGAAAGGATTCTCTTCCCTCTCTGGAACAAAGTGGAAGTTGGGATCTGGAGGAGAGATAGTCAAAGCCACCACCGACATGGGAAACAGGCAGAGCCCACAACACCGTGGCAGGAGAGAAAGGTTCACCAGCTGGGGTGCTCATGAGCACAATGTATGAGCTCTAAAACATGTGAAGTCCAGGATTCAGGGTCCAGGTTTTCCTATGATGTTTTTCTGCTCTCACCTCCAGGTCTCCAGTAAAAGAAGTGGGGCTAATGAGGGCAATGAAAGATGTCCAGCCAGAGAACTTAGGAGGAGGCTTCCAGGGGAATATCTTAAAACAGATGTGGGAACGTGAAAGCATTCCTCAGGGACCCTCAGAAATGCCTGGGAAGGACTGCCTGGTACAAAACTGCAATTCTTCCAAATCAATGCAAAACAGAGCTCAAACAATTATATAATAACTGTAATGGAGGAGGACCCATGAAAGCCAGAAAATCCCAAGACATCTGCATTATGATGAACTCCACAGAAAGACTGAGATCAATTCTGTATTCAGAAATAGAAAGACAATGGTGAGACTGGTCGCGGTGGCTCATGCCTGTAATCCCAGCACTTTGGGATGCCATGGTGGGCAGATCATGAGGTTGGGAGGTCAAGACCAGCATGGCCAACATGGCGAAACCCCGTCTCTACTAAAAATACCAAAAAAAAAAAAAATTAGCTGGGCATGATGGCACATGCCTGTAATCTCAGCTACTGGGGAGGCTGAGGCAGGAGAATTGCTTGAAATCAGAAGGCGGAGGTTGCAGTGAGCCAAGATGGCACCACTGCACTCCAGGCTGGGCAAGAGAGTGAAACTCCAAAAAAAAAAAAGACAGAAAGACAGGAAAGAAAGAGAAAGAAAGAAAGAAAGAGAGAGAAAGACAATGGTGACCAAGACAAACATGGTCTTGAACCTCACAGATACAACAAATATTCAACAAGTATGTACTTGCGGATTCCAATGGATATGACAGTCTAGTGAGAGTTTTGACAAACTTTTCCTGTAAATGAACAGATAATAAATATTTGAGACTTTGTGGGTCATATGGTCTCTGCTGCAACTACTTAACTTGGCCATTGTGGTATAAAAGCAGTCACAGACAAACAGGTAATGCTGTGTTCCAATAAAGTTTTATTTAAAGATGCTGCAATTTGAATTTCATACAATTTTCACATGTCAGGGACTATTATTCTCTTTTTTTTTTTTTGAGATGGAGTTTCGCTCTTGTTACCCAGGCTGGAGTGCAATGGCGAGATCTCGGCTCACCGCAACCTCCGCCTCCTGGGTTCAAGCAATTCTCCTGCCTCAGCCTCCTGGGTAGCTAGGATTACAGGCACGCACCACCATGCCCAGCTAATTTTTTGTGTTTTTAGTAGAGATGGGGCTTCACCATGTTGACCAGGATGATCTTGATCTCTTGACCTCGTGATCCACCCACCTCGGCCTCCCAAAGTGCTGGGATTACAAACGTGAGCCACCATGCCCGGCCGGCTACTCTCTTTTTTAGCAACTTAAAAATGCAAAAAATTATTTAGTTCTTAGGTCATACAAAAATAGGTGGCAGGATGGATTTGGACCATGGGGGTGTGGTTTGGCTACCCCTGGTCGAAAGTTAAGCCTAAAACATACATAATAATAATTAATTAAAAATAGGCTGGGCATGGTGGCTCACACTGGTAATCCCAGTACTTTGGGAGGCTGAGGTGGAAGGATCACTTGGATCAGGAGTTCGAGACCAGCCTGGCCAAAATGGCGAAACCCTGTCTCTACTAAAAATACAAAAATTAACTGCGTATGGTGATGGGTGCCCATAATTCCACCTACTCAGGAGGTTGAGGCAGGAGAATTGTTTGAACCCAGGAGGAGGAGATTGCAGTGAGCCAAGATCGCACCACTGCACTCCAACCTGGGCAACACAGAGAGATTCCATCTCAAAAACAATAATAAAATAAAAATAGCTTATGGTCTTGAGCACAGGTCTAAGTGCCAGGTGCTATGCCAAGTATGCTTTGCTATAATATTATACTTATAATTTGGATTTTTTTTTTTTTTTGAGACAGAGGAGTCTTGCTCCATTGCCAGGCGCCAGGCTGGAGTGCAGTGGCACGATCTCAGCTCACTGCAACCTCCACCTACTGGGTTCAAGAAATTCTCCTGCCTCAGCCTCCCGAGTAGCTAGGACTACAGGTGCGCACCACCACGCCCAGCTAATTTTTGTATTTTTTAGTAGAGACGGGGTTTCACCATGTTGGTCAGGATGGTCTTGATCTCTTGACCTCGTGATCCGCCCACCTCAGCCTCCCAAAGTGCTGGGATTACAGGCGTGAGCCACCGCGCCCAGCTGGATTTTTTTTTTTTTTTTAGAGCTCTATCGCTCAGGCTGGAGTGCAATGGCATAATTATAGCTCATTCTAATCTTGAACTCCTGGGCTCAAGTGATCTTCCCACCTCAGTCTCCTGAGTAGTTATGGCTACAGGCAGGTGCCACCATACCCAGCTGATTGGTTTAAATTTTTTGTAGAGATGAGGGCTCACTATGTTGCCCAAGCTTGTCTTGAACTCCTGACCTCAAACCATCTTCCCACCCCAGTCTTCCAAAGCACTGAGATTACAGGCATGAGCCATTGTGTCTAGCCTATAATTTGGCTTTCTTCTGGACATTCTTGAATGAGAAAGAGCAGGCTATTGTACTAATTTTCCAAGAATTTAGCATAACTGGGTGGTGTCATCCTGTCTCTTCAAAGAAAGTGTTAAAATGACTGCCCTAAGCACCTCCTCTCAAGCTCCCCAAATGCCATGCAAGAAAAGATCATTGGGTCCAATCTTGCTACTCTATATACATATTTTAAAAACTAGCTGCCAGGCATGGTGGCTCACACCTGTAATCCCAGCACTTTGGGAGACTGAGGCGGGCAGATCACCTGAGATCCAGAGTTCAAGACCAGCCTGGCCAACATGGTGAAACCCCATCTCTACTGAATATACAAAAATTAGCCAGGCATGGTGGTGCGTGCCTGTAATCTCAGCTACTCAGGAGGCTGAGGCACGAGAATTGCTTGAACCAGGGAGGTGGAGGCTGCAGTGAGTTGAAATTTCACCACTGCACTCCAGCCTTGGAGACAGAGTGTGACTCCATCTAAATAAAAAGAAGGAAAAAAAAACTATTTAGAAAGAATGGAAAATACACTCAAACATAGCAACCATCCTGCCACCTCTGGTGACTCCATTTACCACCACTTACCCTCACCCCCAATGACCATCTTCTGGCCACAAATTGGAAAAAGGGATCACAGAAAACCAAGCGGCCTTAGGGTCACCAGAGCATCCTGCCCAACAAGGCAACATTTGCTAAGAGTGATTCACTGTTGGGGAGAAGCAAATTTAACAGGCATCTAGGCAGGAAGCACTGCCCTGTTTATTGATGGAAAACTGTTTGCCAGCGTAAGAGCTCTTTGGGGATTTTTGAAGATATTTGGCAAGCCCCAGTCCCGAAGGCTGCTATGTGCTAAGAAAGGACCTGTGGGCCTCTGAAAACTAAGCAGCTAAAAGGTCACCTCCCTAGAAGCCTGTTAAGGGAACATCATGAAAAGTTCTCCATCCCAGGAGGATGCATGGGAGCGAGCTACCGTGTCTCTCTTTAAGAGATGCCCCTCCTCTAGGAGTAAGTAATGCCCTCCACCCCATTCCCAGTAACTTCTCCTTTGGAGAAGTTCTCCCTTAGAGCAATTTGCAAAACTGTAATTTAGTTGTGTGTATACTTTATACCCACAAGGCTTCCAGTTCTGTGTGTTCACTGTGCTGCACTAGCACAGTGCCAGAAGCATGATAAAAATGTGTTGACCACAAGAGATACCACCGCACACCCATGAGGATGCCTATAGTCAAACGAAATTGAAAATAACAGATATTAGGGAGAATGTGGAGAACCTGAAACCCTTGTGCACCATTGGTGAAAATGTAAAATAGTGTCGCCATTACAAAAAGAGTATGGCAGCTCTTCAAAACATTAAAAAGAGAGTTGAAAGCAGGGTCTCAAAAAGAAACTTGCATATCTATTTTCATAGCATCATTCACAACAGCCAAAAGGTGGAAGCAACCTAAATGTCCATTGACAGACATTTAGCTTTGTGGAACAAAACCCAATCCAAGCCCACTCAAGCAAAAAAACAAACATTCATTGGCTCAAATGAAAAAAAAAAAAAGAAATCCAAAGATAGATGTTTTAGACATAGCGGGATCCAGGTGTTCAAAATGGAAGATTTCAACGCATATCTTGTAGTAACTGAGTCTTTGAACATTACAATTTAATGTAATAGATATATACAGAACCCAGTACCCAGCAATTAGAGAACACACATTATTCTCATTCACATATGAAACATTTACAAAAATTGACCACATTTCAGGCAGTAAAGTGTTTCAACAACTTTCAAAGAATCAATATCATATGGACTATGCTCTCTGATCACAACATAATGGAGTCAATAACAAAAAGAAAACAAAAAATATTGACATTAGAGAACACGCTTCTCAATTTTAAAAAGAACATACTTCTATATAGCACGAATCAAAGAAAAATCACATAGAAAATGTAAAAATATTTACAATTGAAAATAATGAAAATGCTATAAATTAAAATTTATGGGATGCACCTGGTGAAATACTTCAAACAACATGTATAGTCTTCAATTTTTATATTAAAAGTAAAGGCTAAAAGTAAGTGAACTAAGTATCCAGCTTAGGAAGTTATAACTATAACAAAGTAAGCTCAAAGAAAGAAGAAAGGCAATAGTAACAGTAAAAAGAATGTAAATTAACAGGCTGGGCACAGTGGCTCAAGCCTGTAATCATGGCACTTTGGGAGGCCAAGGCAGGCAGATCATCCGAGGTCAGGAGTTCGAGACCAACCTGGCCAACCTGGTAGAACCCCATCTCTACTAAAAATACAAAAAATTAGCCGGGCATGGTGGTACACTCCTGTGATCCTAGTTACTTGGGAGGCTGAGGCAGGACAATCACTTGAACCCGGGAGGTGAAGGTTGCAGTGAGCCAAGATCACACCAATGCACTCCAGCCTGAGTGACAAGAGCAAAAACTCTGTCTCAAAAAATAATAATAATAATATAAATTAATAAACCAAAATTATAACAGAAATGATTTTAGGAAAAAATGGTGGTTCTTCAAGAAAAAATAATAATGGATGCAGTCCTCTGGTAAGATTGATCTAGTAAAAAGAGAGAAAAAGCACAAATGAAGAATATGTCTAGAAATACCTAAAAGAGAGATTTTAAAAGATAATAAAATACTATGAAGAACTTTATGACAATAAATTTGACAGTTTAGACTACATGGAAAATTACATTGTATTTTACAAAACCTGGCTCAGAAAGAAATAGAAAACATGAATAGTTCTAAATGAAGAAAATTTGTCAGCAATTTAAAATATTTCCTCAAAGGAAAGAAAAAGATCTAGATAGGATTGTAAACAACTTACAGCAAATTTTCAAGAAACCTAATTCCAGTTTTATACAAGTGCTTCCAAAGAATTCCTGAGAGGAAATGTACCTGCTAATCTAATATAATTTCGATACCAAAACCAGACAGAAAATGAAAAAGGAAAGTTACATAATAATCTTGCAAATAAACATATGTGCAAAAATCCTTAATATCAGAAAGCAAAACCTAGCTATATTATGAAATATATCATTCATATATCATATCATGAACTATATAATAAAATCCATCATGGCCAATTTGGCTTATACCAGGAACATAAGATTAGCTTAATCTTTAAAAATTCTTTCATGTAAATTGTCACATTTTCAGATCAAAGGAAAAAACTATATGATCATGTCAATGGATGAAGAAAAGGTATTGAATAGAATTCAACATTCATTCATAATTTGTTTTTAAAGAGAGAGAACACTTAACAAACTAGGAATAGAAGAAAAAATATTTAACTTCATAAATGTATCAACCTAAAGCCTGTAGCAGAAATCATAATTGCAGGTGAAATTCAGAAGTATTCCCTTTAGAGGAGGGAACCCAAGAAGTGCACTCATTCTCACTTCTTCCATTCAAAATTATACTGGATATACTAGCCAATGCAATAATATGAGGTGAATTAAACCAAGGTAGAAGGATTAAAATATGGCAACAAAATGAATTACTTGCAATCAATGTGATTATCCACATAGAAACTGCAAAGAATCTACAAATTATTAGAATAAATTAGACAATTTAGCAAGGTAATTGAATATAATAGTGATTAAAAAAAACTTGGCTGTATTTCTCTGCATCAACAACAAACAGAAATATAACATTTAAAATACTCGACCGGCCAGGCATGGTGGCTCAGGTCTCTAATCCCAGTACTTTGGGAGGCTGAGGCAGGGTGGATCACTTAAGGTCAGGAGTTCGAGACCAGCCTGGCCAACAGGGCAAAACCACATCTCTGCTAAAATAAAAATTAGCCAGGCTTGAACCCAGGAGGCAGAGGTTGCAGTGAGCTGAGACTGTGCCACTGCACTCCAGCCTTGGTGACAGGCTCCATCTTAAAAAATAATAAATAATAAAAATAAAATAAAACGCTCAACAATGACGGCAAAATAAATTGGTATTCAGAAATACAGCTATTTTAAAAGTAAGCAGAGCCTCAAGTAGAAAATTATGCAACTATACAACTCCCTTGAAAGACATTAAAGACATATTTATACCAAGAAAGATATTTCTCCCCAAAGTTGATTATATAAATATTTAGGTAATTTCCAGTAAAATTCTAGTAAGGTTTTTTTTGTGAAACTTGAAAAGCTAATTCTAAAAGAGAAAAAAAGCCAAAAAAAAAGTCAGGACATTTTTTGGAAAAGAAAAAGAAATCAAGACTTATCTTAGAAAATGATAGCAATTAAGATAGTACTTTATTGGTATAAAAATTAAAAATAGTTTAATGAAACAGAGTAGAGAGTACAGACACAGTACTAGACATACGACAAAAGAAATATCACCATGGTGAAACCCCGTCTCTACTAAAAATACAAAAAATTAGCTGGGCATGGTGGCGCTTGCCTGTAATCCCAGCTACTCAGGAGGCTGAGGCAGGAGAATTGCTTGAACCCAGGAGGCGGAGATTGCGGTGAGCCGAGATTGCGCCATTGCACTCCAGCCTTGGGTAACAAAGAGCGAAACTCCGTCTCAAAAAAAAAAAAAAGAAACATCACAGGTCACTAGGAAAAGTATACTTCTATGCTATAAACACCACTAGGACAATAAGCTATTCATTAAAAATTTTTTTAATTTGATTCCTACCTCACACCATTAAAAAACTCTGCCATTGCAGTACAAAAGCAGCCATAAACAAAATATGAACAAATGGGTGTGGGCAGATTTGACCCACAGCTGTAATGTGCCAACCCAGATCTAGACTTTTAAAAGTGATACATAAAATATTAACAAGGTAAATTAAACTTAAAAGGAGTCGTCATGTTATGAATAACAAAAAAGAAGAAATAATCATCCAGTATTTGTAACTATTATGCAACTTAGCAAAAAGTTGCTCATATCATTGATGAAGAAGTGAAATTCCCACGTCTTCATTGTTTCATTTTTGCCTTTCATTAACCTAAACAAAAATATCCACTAACATTCAGGTCAAAACTACACTCTTTCATCAATGCAACCCTAGGTTGGCCAGAGATACAAGAATTTGACAAAAATCAATAAGAATTCTGTGAGAATTGGATATCTGAAATTTACTATTAAAATATTGTATATTTTTTAGGGAGGGGGACCAAGATGGCCGAAAAGCTGCTTATTCAGAGTGCAGCTCCCACCGAGTGAGACACAGAACCAGAGCAATATCCGCGTCAATGAGCAAGGTGCCAGGTTCATTCCAAAAGGACTGGTTGAACAGCGGGATTAACCCCAAAAAAGCTGGTGAAAGCAGCCCAAAAAGGGCAAGCTGAGGCAAGGTGGGGCACTGCCCTACCTGGGAAGTGTATCTGGCATGGAGGATGTTGGGGGCATCACTTCCTTGGTACTCCAAATCAGATACAGCTCTTCACTCCGAGACTTCAGCAGCACACAGCCCAGGAAAACGCCGCCTGGCTGAGAACTGCCCCGAGTTGCAGACCCGGGCAACAGCCCAGGCCAGCAGCCCCAGCCAGACCGGTCCTTGTTGGTGCAGAACAGGGTGGAGTCATGGACTAACACCAAGAAGGCTTGTGAGAAGGAACTGCCCATCTCATAGAAGGGAGAATTGAAAGCAGGGAAGAGGATACGGCTGACAGGTCCCACCCCCACAAGATCCAGCAACCGAAATCCCTCTCACGGGAGAGTTTCGCATTTGGCACATCAGATGGAGCTCCAGCCGGGAGCAGCAGCGGGCTCAGCAAAGGGAAAGAAGCTCGCCATTGGAAAGGCGGGGCTAATCCCACCAGCATAAGTGGAAACCAGGTGAAGAGTAAACAGCAGCCTGGCTGAGACCAAGGCAGCCCAGCAGCACCTCCACAGGCAGGCAACAGACAGATTGTCTCAGGCAGCATATTGACACCTGCGTTAAAAAAAAAAAAAAAAAGCCTCATACAGGAGAAATAACCCCAACTTTAACAGAAAGGACATCCACTCAGAGATCCCACCCGAAATCACCAACTTCAAAGATCAAGGATAGATAAATCCACGAAAATGGGAAGAAAGCAGCACAAAAAGGATGAAAACATCAAAGTTCAGAACACCTCTCCTCCTTAGAGAGATCACAATGACTCACCAGCAAGACAACAAAACAGGTCAGAGAACGATTTTGATGAGCTGACAGAAGCAGGCTTCAGAAGATGAGTAATAACCAACTTCTCTGAGCTAAAAGAACATGTTCTAACCCAATGAAAAGAAACTAAGAACCCTGCAAAAAGATTAGATGAAATGCTAACTAGAATAACCAGCCTAGAGAAGAACATAAACGACTTGATGGAGCTTAAAAACACAGCACGAGAACTTCTTGAAGTTCTTTGTAAACTTGTGAAACACAAGTTTCAATAGCCTAATCAATCAAGCAGAAGAAAGGATATCAGAGATTGAAGATCAACTCAATGAAATAAAAAGAGAAGGCACGAAAAGAGAAAAAAGAGTGAAAAGAACTGAACAAAGCCTCCAAGAAATATGGGATTATGTGAAAAGACCTAATCTATGCTTGATCGGTGTACCTGAAGAGGATGGGGAAAATGAATCCACGCTGGAAAACACTCTTCAAAATATTATCCAGGAGAACTTCCCCAACCTAGCAAAGCAGGCCAACATTCAAATACAGGACATACAAAGAACACCACAGTGATACTCCTCAAGAAGAGCAACCCCAAGGCACATAATCATCAGATTCACCAGGATTGAAATGAAGGAACAAATGCTAAGGGCAGCAAGAGAGAAAGGCCGGGTCACCCACAAAGGAAAGCCCATCAGACTTACAGTGGATCTCTCAGCAGAAACCCTATAAGCCAGAAGAGAGTGGGGGCCAATATTCAACATCCTTAAAGAAAAGAATTTTCAACCCAGAATCTCATATCCAGCCAAACTAAGCTTCATAAGTGAAGGAGAAATAAAATCCTTTACAGACAAGCAATTACTGAGAGATTTCATCGCCACCAGACGTGCCTTACAAGAGCTCCTGAAGGAAGCTCTAAACATGGAAAAGAACATCCAGTACCAGCCACTGCAAAAATGAACCAAATGGTAAAGATCGACGACACAATGAGGAAACTGCATCAACCAATGGGCAAAACAAACAACCAGTAACAAAATGGCAGGATCAAATTCACACATAACAATACTAATTTTAAATGTAAATGACCTAAATGCCCCAATCAAAAGACATAGACTGGCAAACTGGGTAAAAAGTCAGGACCCATCAGTATGCCGTATACAGAAGACCCATCTCACATGCAAAGACACACATAGACTCAAAATAAAGGGATGGAAGAAGATCTACCAAGCAAATGGAAAGCAAAAAAAAGCAGGGGTTGCAATCCTAGTCTCTGAAAAAATGGACTTTAAACCAACAAAAATCAAAAGAGACAAAAAAGGTTATTACATACTAGTGAAAGGATCAATAAAACAAGAAGAGCTAACTATATGCACTCAATACAGGAGCACCCAGATACATAAAGCAAGTTCTTAATGACCTGCAAAGAGACTTAGACTCCTTCACAACAATAGTGGGAGACTTTAACACTCCACTGTCAATATTAGACAGATCAACGAGACACAAAGTCAACAGGGATATCCAGGACTTGAATGCAGAACTGGAACAAGAGGACCTGATAGACATCTACAGAATTCTTCACCCAAAAGCCACAGAATATACATTCTTCTTAGCACCACATCGCACTTACTCTAAAATTGACCAAATAATTGGAAATAAATCACCCCTCAGCAAATACAAAAGAATGGAAATCACAACAAACAGTCTCTCAGACCACAATGCAATCAAATTAGATCTCAGGATTAAGAAACTAACTCAAAACCACACAACTTCATGGAAACTGAACAATGGGCTCCTGAATGTAGACCGGATAAACAATGAAATAAAGGCAGAAATAAAGATTTTCTTCAAAACCAATGAGAAAGAAGACACAATGTACCAGAATCTCTGGGATGCATTCAAAGCAGTGTCTAGAGGGAAATTTATAGCAATAAATGCACACATGATAAGTGACAAAAGATCTAAAATTGACACCGTATCATCAAAATTGAAAGAGCTAGAGGAGCAAGATCACAAAAACTCAAAAGCTAGTAGAAGACAAGAATTAACTAAGATTAGAGCAGAAATGAAGGAGATAGAGACACAAAAAACCTTTCAAAAAAATCAATAAATACAGGAGCTGGTTTTCTAAAAAGATCAACAAAATAGATAGACTGTTAGCCAGATTAATAAAAAAGAAAAGAGAGAAGAATCAAATAGATGCAATAAAAAAAAGATAAATGGGATATCACCACCAATCCCACAGAAATACAGACTACCATCAGAGAGTACTACAAACACCTCTATGTACACAAACCAGTAAACCTGGAAGAAATGGATAAATTCCTGGATGCTTGCACCCTCCCAAGACTAAACTGGGAAGAAGTTGAAACCCTGAATAGACCAATAACAAGGACTGAAGTTGAGGCAGCAATTAATAGCCTACCAACCAAAAAAAAGTCCAGGTCTGGACAGGTTCACAGCTGAATTCTACCAGATGTACAAAGAGGAACTGGTACCATTCCTTCTGAAACTATTCCAAACAATCCAAAAAGAGGGAATCCTTCCCAAATCATTTTATAAGACCAACATCATCCTAATACCAAAACCTGGCAGAGACCCAACAAAAAAATAAAACTTCAGGCCAATATCCATAATGAACATAGATGCAAAAATTTTCAATAAAATACTGGCAAACTAATTGCAACAGCACATCAAAAAGCTTATCCATTACAATTAAGTCAGCTTCATCCCGGGGATGCAAGACTAGTTCAACATACGCAAGTCCATAAATGTTATCCACCACATAAATAGAACCAAAGACAAAACCACATGATTATCTCAATAGATGCAGAGAAGGCCTTTGAGAAAATTAAACTGCCCTTTATGCTAAAAACTGTCAATAAACTAGGTATCAGTGCAATGTATCACAAAATAATAAAAGCTATTTATGACAAACCCACTGCCAATATCATACTTAATGGGCAAAAACTGGAAGCACTCCCTTTGAAATCTGGCACTAGACAAGAATGCCCTCTCTCACCACTCTTATTCAATATAGTATTGAAAGTTTTAACCAGAGCAATCAGACAGGAAAAAGAAATAAAGGGTATTCAATTAGGAAAAGAGAAAGTCACATTGTCTCTATTTGCAGATGACATGATTGTATATTTATAAGACCCCATCATCTCAGCCCAAAGTCTCCTTAAGCTGATAAGCAACTTCAGCAAAGTCTCAGGATACAAAATCAATGTGTAGAAATCACAAGCATTCCTATATACCAATAACAGACAAACAGAGAGCCAAATCAAGAGCGAACTCCCATTCACAATTGCTACAAGGAGAATAAAATATCTCAGAATACAACTAACAAAGGAGGTAAAGGACCTCTTCAAGGAGAACTACAAGCCACTGCTCAAGGAAATAAGAAAAGACACAAACATAGAGAGAGATCCAAGATGGCTGACCACTAGCAGCTCGGGCACGTAGCTCCCAGTGAAAGCACAGAGAACGAGAGGACGCCACACTTTCAGACGAATATTTGTAGCTCAAGGACCAGGAGATTCCCAGCGGAGGAGCTCCACGGGTCGCCAGAGCGACTCTTGTGGCCGGCGCGGCGGTTTTGCTGGCGCCTTAAAGCGGCAGTTCTTGGTGCAGAGTCCAGAGATTCCTGGGCAGAAAGGCACCATCAATCTTAACACCGCTGTTTTGGCCGGTGCAGTGGATTGCTCAGATTTCGGCGCTGGGAATCAAAAAGTTGGACGTCCGCTCAGAGACCTAGTTAGAAAGTCGGTAATTACAAAGACAACAGACGGATACATATATAATGAAGGGAAGAAACCAGCCTAAAAAGGCAGAGAATACTCAAAATCAGAATGCCTCTCCCTCTACAGGGGATCGCAATTCCTCATCAGTAACGGAACAAGACTTAATGGAGAACGAGTGTGTTCCAATAACAGAAGCAGGTTTCAAAATGTGGGTGATGAGAAACTTCTGTGAATTAAAAGAACTTGTTCTAACCCAGTGCAAAGAAACTAAGAACCTTAAAAAAAGGTTTGACGAAATGCTAACGAGAATGGACAATTTAGAGAGGAATATAAGTGAATTGATGGAGCTGAAAAGCACAACACGAGAACTTCGCGAAGCATGCACAAGCTTAAACAGTCGAATTGATCAAGCAGAAGAAAGGATATCAGAAGTCGAGGACCAGCTCAGTGAAATGAAACGAGAAGACAAGATTGGAGAAAAAAGGATAAAAAGGAATGAGCAAAGTCTCCAGGAAATATGGGACTATGTGAAAAGACCTAATCTACGTTTGATAGGTGTACCTGAATGTGATGAAGAGAATGAATCCAAGTTGGAAAATGCTCTTCAGGATATCATTCAGGAAAACTTTCCCAACTTAGCAAGGCAAGGTAATATTCAACTCCAGGTAATACAGAGAACACCACAAAGATATTCTTCAAGAAGACCAACCCCAAGGCACATAATTGCCAGATTTATTAGGGTTGAAATGAAGGAGAAAATACTAAGGGCAGCCAGAGAGAAAGGTCAGGTTACCCACAAAGGGAAATCTATCAGACTCACAGCAGATCTCTCAGCAGAAACCCTACAAGCCAGAAAAGAGTGGGGACCAATATTTAACATTCTTAAAGAAAAGAACTTTCAACCCAGAATTTCCTATCCAGCCAAACTAAGCTTTATGAACGAAGGAAAAATTAAATCTTTTGCAAACAAACAAGTACTTAGAGAGTTCACCACCACCAGGCCTGCTTTACAAGAGCTTCTGAAAGAAGCACTATACATATAAAGGAACAACCAATATCAGCCTTTCCAAAAATATATTAAAAAGCAAAGAACATTAATACAATGAAAAATTTACATCAACTAGTGGGCAAAACAGCCAGCTAGCATCAAACGCCAGTATTAAACTTATATATATTTCAATTGGATAAAAAGCCAAAACCCATCGGTATGCTGCATCCAGACCCATCTTACATGCAACAATACACAAAGACTCAAAGAGAAGGAGGAAGATTTACTAACCAGAGAGTAAAAATAAACAAATAAACAAAAAGCAGGAGATGCAATTCTCGCCTCTGATAAAGTAGACTTTAAAGCAACAAAGATCAAAAGAGGCAAAGAAGGACATTACATAATGGTAAAAGGATCAATGTAACAAGAATAGCTAACGATTCTATAGATCAACGAGACAGAAAATTAACAAGGATATTCAGGACTTGAACTCAGACCCGGAACAAGTAAACTTAATAAACATTTATAGAACTCTCCACTTCAAATACACAAAACATACATTACCACCTCACACCTATTCCAAAAGTGACTATATAATTGGAAGTAAATCACTCCTCAGTAATCGCATAGCATTTCATAGGTTTAAATGAATTATTGGTTGGCTGTTTGTTTGTTATCTTCTTCCCTTATTCCTTCCTGACTACATCATTAAGTATAATTATCAGTATACAAGAGGTTTTCAATACCCATTACTAAATTGCATTCTAGCCTGGGCAAGAAAGCAATACTCCCATTCTCTCTCCCTCTTTCTTTTCCTTTTTCCTCCTCCCCATTCTCTCTCTCTCTCTTTCTCTTCCTTTTTCCTCCTCCCCATTCTCTCTCTCTCTTTCTCTTTAAAAAAAAAAAAAAAAAGAAAAAAAGAAAAGACACAAACAGATGGAAAAATATTCCATGCTCGTGGATAGGAAGAATCAATACCATGAAAATGGCCATACTGCCCAAAGTAATTTATAGATTTAACACTATCCCCATCAAACTACCAATGACCTTCTACACAGAACTGAAAAAAGCCACTTTAAACTTCATAAGGAACCAAAAAAGAGCCAGCATAGCCAAGACAATTCTAAGCAAAAAGAACAAAGCTGGTGGCATCATGCTGCTGGACTTCAAGTTATCCTACAAGGTGACAGTAATCAAAACAGCATGGTACTGGTACCAAAACAGAGACATAGACCAATGGAACAGAACAGAAGCCTCAGGAGCAACACCACACATCTACAACCATCTGATCTTTGACAAACCTGACAAAAACAAGCAATGAGGAAGGGATCCCCCGTTTAATAAATGGTTTTGGGAAATTGGCTAGCAATGTGCAGAAAGCAGAAACTGGACCCCTTCCTGACACCTTACACTAAAATTAATTCCAGATGGATTAAGGACTTAAATGTAAGACCTAACATCATAAAACCCTAGAAGAAAACCTAGGCAAAACCAGGCAGGACATAGGCATTCGCAAGGACTTCATGACTAAAACATCAAAAGTAAGGGCAGCAAAAGCCAAAATAGACAAATAGGATGTAATTAAACTTCAGAGCTTCTGCACAGCAAAAGAAACAATCATTAGTGCAAACTGGCAACCAACAAAATGGAAAAAAAATTTTGCAATCTACCCATCGGACAAATGGCTAATACCCAGAATCTACAAAGAACTAAAACAGATTTACAAGAAAAACACAAACCCATCCAAAAGTGGGCAAAGGATATGAACAGACACTTTTTTCAAAAGAAGACATATACGAAGCCAACAAACATATGAAAAATGCTCATCATCACTGGTCATTAGAGAAATGCAAATCAAAACCACATTGAGATACTATCTCATGCCAGTTAGAATGGTGATCATTAAAAAATCTGGAGACAACAGATGCTGGAGAGGATGTGGAGAAACAGGAATACTTTTACGCTGTTGGTGGGAGTGTAAATTAATTCAACTATTGTGGAAGACAGTGTGGCGCTTCCTCAAGGATCTAGAAATAGAAATTCCATTTGACCCAGCAATCCCATTACCGGGTATATACCCAAAGGACTATAAATTGTTCTATTATGAAGACACATGCACACACATGTTCATCACAGCACTGTTTACAATAGCAAAGACCTGGAACCAACCCAAATGCCCATCAATGATAGACTGGACAAAGAAAATGTGCCACATATATACGACAGAACACCATGCAGCCATAAAAAACAATGAGTTCATGTCCTTTGTAGGGACATGGATGAACCTGGAAACCATCATTCTCAGCAAACTGACACAAGAACAGAAAATCAAATGCCACATGTTCTCACTCATAGGTGGGTGTAGAACAATGAGAACACGTGGACACAGAGAGGGGAGCATCACACACTGGGGTCCATTGGGGAGACTAGAGGAGGGATAGTGGGAGGGAGGGTGGGGAGGGATAACATGGGGAGAAATGTCAGGTATAGGTGATGGGGGGATGGAGGCAGCAAACCACCTTGCATGAATATACCTATGTAACAGTCTTGCATGATCTGCACATGTACCCCATAATCTAAAGTACAATTTTAAAAAAAGAAGAAGAAAAAATATATTTTATATATTTTTAATTATTTGTAAGTTGGATGTTATACATCCTTTTTATCAGGAAATTTATAATAAATATAAATGTAATTTATAATATTTGCATGTATATGTATAGAGATATACATATATAATCTATATATATTAATAATATATATACATCACTACCCAGAGAAACCACTACAAAAATTACAGAGAGATATTGAAAAATACTAGAAATAAATCAAGATGGAATCTCAGAAAGTATTCAAGCAACCTATAGGAAGGCAAGTAAAGAAAAACGGAGGAAACAAACAAAACAAATAATAAAATAATAAAACAAAACAAATAACAAAATTGCAGACTTAAGCTCTAGCACAGCAAAAGATTAGGGCCCACCCCACTGACCTCATTTGAATGTAATTCCCTATTTAAAGGCCCTATCTCCAAATATAGTCACATTCTGGGATATAGGGACCAGGACTCCTACATATAAATTTTGGGGAGATGGAGTTCAGCCCATAATAAAGGCATTAGATGACAGTATGCTAAGCGAATGAATGAATGAATGAGTGAATTGCTGAAGCCGCCATTATAATATGCCTTTTGTAAAAGGAAATGTGAATCCCAGATACCTGAGCTGAAGATATGTGGGCATTTTTTATTGTCCTGAGCTCCTTCCATTCAACCAGTGAAGCAAAGTGTAGGGTATGGCCATTCCCAATGGGACACCAGGGAGCCAAGCTAAGTGCTAATACAATCTACTTATTGCTAGTGCTCTGATGCCTTCAATCTTCTAGCACTAAACATTGAGGTCAATTCTCCAAGCACTAAGGAGGCTCCCCCAGCCAAATTCAGTCACCTTTTGAAACTAACCCTTACTGAACCCTAAATGTTAGAGATGGCACTTAGGCACAGACAACCACCACCCTAAGGAAGGCGTTCATTGTTGGGCTATGTTGTGGAAAGGGAGTTTATCTAGTCCAAAACCTATGGCCATTTATTCTCAATTTTTCCATCTCAATACAACCATTGTGGCGAGAGTCCTAATTTCAAATATGCAGTTCTCTTGTCTTCATATGTATCCTTGCCCAAATCTGGACACCAGAATACTAAGTCCAGCCCCAATCTCTAAAAATGCCATTATCTATTTAAAAAAGAACACTTTGAGGTTAATCATCTTAATGGTTGCTTCAAGTCCTAAGATTGCTTGTCTTTAGATACTCTGATATCTTAATAAAAAATTATGTCTTTGATATTCATAGTCACTTTATTCATTCATTAGCTTGATATTCAGTGGGTGTTTACTACATGCCACGCACTGTTCTACTTCCTGGGATACAATGATAAAGGAAAGTTTCTGCTTTTGTGAGGCTTACATATTAGTGAGGAAGACAGATGTTGGGCAAATAATAGTGATGATGATGATTATGATAATTATGATGATTGTTGATGAGGAGGATAATAATAGTTAGAAAAGATTATTTCAAACAATATTAAGTGCATGGGAGGGAAATGATGTGATAGGGACTTAGTGGCTACATTAGCTCATGTGCTAACAGGAGGCTTAGCTGAGCAGGCAACATGGGAGCTGAGGCCCAAATATCAAAAAGGAGCCAACCACATAAAGATCAGAAGGATGGTATTCCAGATGGTGGAAAAAGCATATGCAAAGGCCCTTTGGTGGCAACAAGTGTATTTAGAGGAACAGAAGAAAAAAAAAAAAAAAGACCAGTATGCCTCCCAGTATCAAAAGTTCACTAAGTGTCCAGAATAATATTTTCTGTCTCATGGTTTAAACGGAATTCTCCCAAGTGTTTGGGAATTAGGAAAGGGCATTCATTCTTGTAAACACATAACACCTTCTCCATTATTCTTTTCATGAGCTTAGATTTTGACAGCAACTACTCTCAAGTTTCCACCCTCTAATTTGAAGCATCCTGATGGCTTTAGCTTACCTCATGCCACCTCAAATCCTCTTGATAAAAGTCACTTTGTCCATTTATTTATTTATTTATTGAAAAGGAGTCTCACTCTGTCTCACAGGCTGGAGTGCAGTGGCGTGATATCGGCTCACTGCAACCTCCACCTCCTGGGTTCAAGCGATTCTCCTGCCTTAGCCTCCTGAGTAGCTGGGACTACATGCACCCACCACCACACCAGGCTAATTTTTGCATTTTCAGTAGAGATGAGGTTTTACCATATTGACCAGTATGGTCTCAATCTCCTGACCTCATGATCTGCCTTCCTCAGTCTCCCAAAGTGCTGGAATTACAAGCATGAGCCACTGTGCCTGGCCCACTTTGTCCCTTTAAAGCCTCCAACAACTAAGACTTATTGAGTACTCATCACATACCAGGCACTGTGATAAGCACTTTACATGCACTATCTCCTTTAATCATCGCTACAACTCCATTAGAGTTGTCGCTATTGTCCCCATTTTCTAGGCAAAAAAAACTGAGGCTCTCACAGATTGGGTGACTTGTCCAAGGTCACCCAAATGAGAAACAAGGGGACAGGGATTTGACTTATCAAGGCAGATGCCCTGCCATTTTCGGCTGCACTACATAGGTTACCATTATCCCAGACATGAGTATACGACCTTTGACTTAAATTAGTTTCTAAAATCATGAAGGATCTCAGAGAGTCCTCAGGCCTTTCTAAGGTACCTTACAGTTCTGCTGATACTGTTCCTAAAAGCCATTTGGGACCAGACCCAGGTTGGCTCCATCTGGATCTCAAGGGAGGATTTTAACAAACAAAGATCCTAGAATTAGAACCCAAGGCTAAAAATACATCTTTCCCTTTTAGAAAGCTCCCCCAGGTGACTTTGGTGAGCAGCCAGGAAGAGCACTGGCCCATCTAACCCAACCTCCCTAGCCTACACAGCATCTTCAGAAAAACGTTTATCACGTTCCAATTTTAGCCCTAATATTGGAAACTTCCTTCGTTGTTGCTTGAACCCTGCTCTTCTCGAACTTTGGCTGCCTGAAAGGAAACGGAAGTCATCCAAGGCCATATGATTGAAAATTCTTATAACTATAAACAATTTCACATCCCATTTCCTGAAACTGTGATGTTTTGCTTTGGTTTTTGTAAGGAATACAAACCAACCCAGCACCTCAGAGTGAGAGTCATGAAACTGAAGAAACACATGCGTTGTCCCTCATCAGATTCACTCTGCAAAATGATCAAAGAGACAGAAAGAACAGAAACGTGAAAGGGAGGATGGAGAAGGAGGCAGTTGACTGGGATAGAAAGAGAAACAAGAGGGAGAATGGTTAAGCATTGGCATCTGTGGCTCTGACTTTTAAAAACCCACGTTCAGTCTTTCTCAAAAGAACAACAGAAAGAATCGTCCCTTAGCAAAAGCATGTCGAACCTTCCTTGGCCAAAAAGATGCAGGAAAGTTTTAATTCTTAATGCACAAAAATTCCCTAGGAGCCCAAGAAAAGCTTTCTTGCTGGATTGTGATAGAAAGCCCACTCCTTCTTGTATAATTGAAGACATTTAGGATGGCATTACAACCCTTCCTGCTTATACACGGAACTGCCTCCCATCCCTGGCTAATGTGCAGCGCTCCCAGGAAGCTCTCTTAAGCAATTAAAAATGGTCAATTCTGCTGCCGAGCAAGAGTCTGAGCTCATCTCAGCCTCTGTGTGATTGCCACAACACATTTAGGAGTCATTCACTTTAAGCATGCTCATTCTTCAAACTTTTCTCAAACCACACTTGATAAATACGTAGGCAAGGGTCTTTTTTTTTTTTTTCCCAAAATAATACAAATAACAAAATGATTGTTTTTGATAACACTTCCTTTTAATTTATTCAGTTGGTTTCTAATTTACCAAGGATAGGAAATAAAACTAGATTATGTGTGGTCCCCATCCCTCGTGAACAATTTGCTTCTGAAAGTTTAATGCTAGAATCCCCATCTTCCATGTAGGAGACCTAATTTAATTCATAGCAAATGTTGCACTGGAGTGTTATTTTGCATTACAACTGTGATATACACCATCTCCAAAAATGGGAGAGTAGGGAGGGAAGGCAGGAACAGTTACCTTTTCAGGTTGTGTACTTTATAGTAGTTATTCAAAGTGTGGTCCACCCACAGACCAGCAGCACCTGAGAGCTTGCAGAAATACAAAACACTGCTTTAGAGCAGTGATGCTTAACAAGGGTGATTTTGCTTCTTAGGGGATATTGGGCAATGTCTGGAGACATGTCTGGTTGTCTCAACTGAGGATGGGGGTGCTACTGGCATGAAGTGGGTAGAGGCCAGGGATGCTGCGCAACCTCCTACAAGGCACAGGACAGGCCCCCACAACAAAGAATGCTCCTCCCCCAAAATGTCAATGGTCTTGAGGTGGAGAAACCCTGACTTAGAGGAAAATGAATGGGAAATCATGGGGTGGGAGTAGGGAAGATAAAGAGAAATTGCTTCAGTCTGGTAAATAATAGAAGTATTAGAAGGAGAAAAGAAAGCATTGGCATATGAGTCATGGAACTTGGACTGTGATCATGGGGGTTGTGGACCCGTAATGAAATCACTTACCCTCTCTTGATTTCATTTGACACATTTATAAAATGAAGGGGAAAAATACAATTGAGCCCACAAGAATTACTATCTCCAGGGTTCTTTCCGGGATAGATGCATTATAATTTAGGTAGTGTTTTGCAAACTTGAGTAATCTACAGATCACCTTCACTACGTTTTCCATATCTGAGTGCCATCTTTGCTAGTTAAGGTTTTACTTTAATATAGTTTGTGTTTTTAAACTGCATTTTAAGAGAAAATTTTATGTCACTGCCATTAGTTTAAAGCCACTTCTACTTGACAAAACTGAAAGTAAACACAATAAAAGACATCCATGTTAAATTCTAACATTGTCTTCCCAAGACTTGGAGCCCCAGGCCAGCCCCCTCTTGATCAAATGGAGATTAATAGGGGTTACAAGGTTAAAGGTGTATTAGCACCAACTTGAGACTTTCTGTACCACCTTAAATGGTCTAACATTCCATCTGTGGGATGCATCTACACTTTGGAAAATCATGGTATGGAGACTGAGTGGGTAAACTTTGGAAACAGATCCATTCGGGTCTGAGACTCAGCTCCACCATTCATTTGCTGTTGCATGTTAGGCAAGTGATTTAACCCCGCTAAACCCCAGTTTCTCATTGGGAGTTAGTAATAGGACAGCCTCTGGGATGGCCTCAGTGATCCCCACCTTTAGACATTCATGCCTTTGCATAATGCCCTCCCTTTGAGTCCCCTTGAGTGTGTGCTGAACTTAGTGATACGCTTGTAACCGATAGAATACAGCAATAATGATGGGATGTCACTTCTGAAATTAGGTTGCAAAAGACTCTCTCTCTCTCCCTCCTTCCCTCCCTCTCTCCTTCTTTCTCTCCCTGTCTTTCTCTCTCTCTCTCTTTCTATCTGCTCTTGTTCTGCAAAAACAAGCTGCCATGCTGTGAGTACCCTTATAGAGGCCCATGTAGTAAGGAATTGAAGTCTCCAGCCAATAGTCACCAAGAGCATGAGGCCAACCAATAGCTATGTGAGTAAGCTTGGACATGGATCTGCCATCCACACCATCCAATCAAGCTTTGCAATGACTGCAGCTCCAGCCTTGTGAGAGAGCCTGAGTCAGAGATATCGATCTAAGCTGTGCCCGGATTTCTGACTCACAGAAACTATGAGATAATACCTCCATGAGAAATGATACATATTTGTGGTTTCAAGCTGCTAAGTTTAGGGATAATTTGTTATGCAGCAGTAGATAACTAATGTAGCTACTGTGAAGGTTATCTAAGATAATGACCTCCCATTCAAAGAAGAGGTCATATTGAAAACACTATTATACAATGTGGAGAAAATCCACAGTAGCTGGTAGTATTAATCAATGAATTCCACTCTGAATATGAATGGACAACCAAGGATCCTCAAACATTTGTGAACTAAGATGAATAAACAGCACAACTGAACTTCAACCAAAAAAAAAAAGAGACAAGGTATAGAAGAAAAAAATAATGTTTTTCTTTGAGGCAGAGTCTCCCTCTGCTGCCCAGGGTGGAGTACAGTGGCCCGATCAGGGCTCACGACAGCCTTGACCTCCTGGGCTCAAGTGATCCTCCCATCTCAGCCTCCCAAGTAGCTGAGACTACAGCCACACTACCATGCCTGGCTAATTTTTAATTTTTTTGTAGAGATGGGGTCTCACTATGTTGTCTAAGCTGGTCTTAAACTCCTGAGATCAAGCGATCATCTCACCTCAGTCTCCCAAAATGCTGGGATTATAGGAATTAGCCACTATACCCAAACAAGAAAATGTTTTAAATTATAGTTATCTTCAGAGAGATCCAAGAAGACATTCATTTTAAAATAATAATTAGTGTTGACAATTATAAGCTCAGTGAAAAGACATTATCAGAAAATAGGAAGGAGCTCTAAAAAATGAAAAGTTTTACCACCTAAATTTTTAATTTGCTGTACAGTCTGGAAAAATTGTCAAGAATTTAAGGGGGAAAAGACATGCAAAATATGATATAAACACTAAGAGACACAAAGGACAATCTAGCAGATTCAAAATTTATTTAATAGGAGACTCAGAAAATGAAGAACAGAAAATACAAATGAAAAAATAATTACCAAATAATAGAATAATTATCTCAACTCATGCAGAAAAGATAACCAACAAAATCCAACAGTTATAAATAATTTTTACATTAATAAGCTAATGGAAACTTGCTTAATATGATAAAAAATATTTATCCAAAACAACTATGGCAACTGATTATAAGACCTCACTCTGAATCACCTAGGTTTACTTATGTCTATTCTGGCCAAATATGAATGATATTCATGTAAAGCTATACTCTAAAATTGCAACAAAACTTCAATTAAAAAGTAAATTAACATTTTCCTTAAAAAATGTATCACAAATAGATGTACTGGTGAAACTCTAGAAGAATCCCCATTAAAGTCAGTAAGAAGAAAATATTTGCTATCAGGTTATAAAAATTGTAATTAAGAAAAATAAATGATGTTTAAGAATAGGAAAAGAAGCTTCTTCAACCAATATGATTAGCTATACAGAAAATGCAAGAGAATCTATAGACAAACAATTAGAACCAATAAGAGTATCCAGAACAACAACATACAAATATCAGTATACTTTCTACATTCTCAGAACTACCAATTAGAATATATAATAGAAAAAATAGATCCCATTTAAACAGCAAGAAAAACTACAATGACTATAATTATGAATAAAATTATAAAACATTATTGAAATACATAGAAGAAGCCTTGAATACATACAAATAAATTTGGGAAGATTTGATAACTTTTTCATTTTTTTCAATCCATGAAATATACATGTTTGTGCTTCAGGAAACCTATTTAAAGAAAATATGAATTGTCTCAGCTAATTTTTTTAATAAAAGTAATGGGGAACAACACACAGTTGGCCTAGAAGTGGGGATGGGAGGGTGGGCATCAGAAAGACAGAGCATCAGGAAGCATAGCTAATGCATACTGGGCTAAATACCTAGGCCATGGAATGATCCGTGCAGCAAACACCATGACACACGTTAACTTGTGTGACAAACCTGCACATCCTGCACATGTACCCCTAAACTTAAAAGTTGAAAAAAAAAGTAATGAGGAGGAACACACTATCAGATATTAATATGTCATACAAATGCATAGCAATAAAAAACCATGCAGTACTGGTGTGGGAAGTGGCTACTACAGCAATGTATAATCATGGATGCTTTGGAGGAAACTATTAGGTTGGTTCAAAAGTAATCATCGTTTTTGCCCTTGAAGGTAATGGAAAACCGCAATTACTTTTGCTCCAACCTAATAACTCATTATTTGAACAAAACTGAAAGTGGATCCCTGACTCACACCTTTACAGAGGTGAGCTCCAAATGCCTTGAGGATGTAAATGTAAAATGTGAAACCAGAAGAGAGATCCAAGATGGCTGACCACTAGCAGCTCGGGATTGTAGCTCCCAGTGAAAGTGCAGAGAACGAGAGGACACCACACTTTCAGACAAATTTTTGTTGCTCACGGACCAGGGGATTCCCAGCAGAGGAGCCCCACGGGTCACCAGCGCAACTCTTGTGGCCGGCACGGCGGTTTTGCTGGCGCCTCAGCGTGGCAGTTCTTGGTGCAGAGTGAGCGGGACTGGGTCCCCTTTTGGCCGATTCCCGGGCAGAAAAGCACCATCAATCTTAACACCATTGTTTTGGCCAGCACAGTGCATTGCTCAGATTTCGGCGCTGGGAATCAACAAGTTGGATGTCCACTCAGAAACCTAATTTGAAAGTCAGAAATCACAAAGACAACAAGTGGATAAATTTACAATGATGGGAAGAAACCAGCATAAAAAGGCTGAGTATACCCAAAATCAAATGCCTCTCCCTCTACAGGGGATCACAATTTCTCATCAGCAACGGAACAAGCCCTGATGGAGAACGAGTGCGTTCCATTAACAGAAGTAGGCTTCAGAAGGTGGATGATAAGAAACTTCTGTGAATTAAAAGAACTTGTTCTAACCAAATGCAAAGAAACTAAGAACTTTGAAAAAAGGTTTGACGAAATGCTAATGAGAATAGACAATTTGGAGAGGAATATAGGTGAATTAATGGAGCTGAAAAACACAACACGAGAACTTCACGAAGTATGCACAAGTTTTAACAGTCGAATTGATCAAGCAGAAGAAAGGATATCAGAGTTCAAAGACCAACTTAACAAAATAAAATGACAAGTCAAGATTAGAGAAAAAAGGATAAAAAAGAATGAGCAAAGTCTCCAAGAAATATGGGACTATGTGAAAAGACCTAATCTATGTTTGATAGGTGTACCTGAATGTGATGAAGAGAATGAATTCAAGTTGGAAAACACTCTTCAGAAGATTATTCAGGAAAACTTTCCCAACCTAGTAAGACAGGACAATATTCAACTCCAGGTAATACAGAGAACACCACAAAGATATTCCTCAAGAAGACCAACCACAAGGCACATAATCGTCAGATTCATTAGGGTTGAAATGAAGGAGAAAATACTAAGAGCAGCCAGAGAGAAAGGTCAGGTTACCCACAAAGGGAAGCCTATCAGACTTACAGCAGATCTCTCAGCAGAAACCCTACAAGCCAGAAAAGAGTGGGGACCAATATTCAACATCCTTAAAGAAAAGAACTTTCAACCCAGAATTTCATATCCAGCCAAAATGAGCTTCAAAAGCAAAGGAAAAATAAAATCTTTTGCAAACAAGCAAGTACTTAGAGATTTCACCATCACCAGGCCTGCTTTGCAGAAGCTTCTGAAAGAAGCACTAGACATATAAAGGGGCAACCAGTATCAGCCTTTCCAAAAATATATCCAGCTAGCATCAAATGGCAGTATTAAACTCATATATATTATTAACTGGATAAAAAGCCAAAACCTATCAGTACGCTGTATCCAGACCCATCTCACATGCAACGATACACAAAGACTCAAAACAAAGGGATGGAGGAAGATTTACCAACCAAACAGAGAGCAAAAATAAATAAATAAACAAATAAAAAGCAGGAGCTGCAATTCTCGTCGCTGATAAAATAGACTTTAAAGCAACAAAGATCAAAAGAGGCAAAGAAGGACATTACATAATGGTAAAAGGATCAATGCAACAAGAAGAGCCAACAATCCTATATATACACGTACCCAATACAGGAGCACCCAGATACATAAGACAAGTTCTTAATGACTCATAAAGAGACTTAGCCTCCCACACAATAATAGTGGGAGACTGTAACATCACATTGCAATACTAGACTGATCAATGAGATAGAAAATTAACAAGGATATCCAGGACTTGAACTCAGACCTGGAACAAGTAAACTTAATAAACATTTATAGAACTCTCCACTTCAAATACACAAAACATACATTCTTATCAGTACCATATCATACCTATTCCAAAAGTGACTACATAATTGGAAGTAAATCACTCCTCGATAATTGCATAGCATTTCATAGGTTTAAATGAAATATTGGTTGGCTGCTTGTTTGTTATTTTCTTCCCTTATTCCTTCCTGTCTCCATTGTTAAGCACAATTATTGGCATAAAAGAGGTTTTCAATTCCCATTTTTAGACTGCATTCTAGCCTGGGCAATAAAGCAATACTCCCATTCTCTCTCCCCCTTTCTCTTCCTTTTTCTTCCTCTTTTCCATTCTTTTTTTTTCTTTCTCGCTTTCTTTTTTCCTTTTTTTCTTTTTCTTAAAAAAAAAATGTGAAACCAGAAATCTAATAGAAGAAAGTGTCAGATAATACTTTTGTGACTTCTAAATGGAGAATGGCTTATTAAATAAAATTTAAAATCCCACACCATAGGTGGAAAACTGCTGGTACATCAAAATTAAGGCTCCCTGTTTAAAGAAAGTTATCACATATTTAATAGATAAATGGTAGCCTGAAAGAAGGTATTTGTAACATATAAAACAAACAAGAAATTAACATCTAGAAAATAAAACAAACAAAATCAACAAGAGAAGATGAAAACTCTAATAGAAATAGAAAATTCAGAAGAATATATTGACAGACAATTTGCATATAGAGAAATCTGATTGGCTGCAAAGTACATGAATAAATGTTCACTCTCACTAGTAATCAAGAAAATGCAAATTAAAACAATTGGATACCAATTTACTCCCGTAAGACTGGCAAAAGCTGGAAAATAAGCTAATAACAAGAATCTCCATGCATTCTGATGGCATGTAAACAAGTACAGTCATTCTAGAAAACAATCCAGCAATAGTTAGTGAAAGAAAATCTGTGTATACCCTAGGTCTTAGCAACCATGCCCCGAACATATATACGCTATAGAAACTCTCACACAGAACTCTAAGCTGGCATATATAAGAATGTGCATTGCAACAACATTTGTCTAATAGGGAGCTAAAGACCACTAGATGTCCATTACTAGAGAAATGTATCAGTAAGCTGTAATAGATGCATGCTTTGAAATACTCTCCAACTGCTAAAAGGAATTAATTAGATGTACCTACAGCAGCATAAATACATCCAAAAATCATCTTGCTTTTAAAAGGTAAGAAACAGTGGTCTCTGTTACAAAATATTGTTTGTATCATTTAAGAGCATATACACGTAAAATAATGCCTTATGATACATATGTATCCAGATATATAGGCCGAAGACATTTTAGTGGGTGCCTAAGATTGAGGGATGGAGGGGATTTAAAAAATCAAGCAAAACAAGGGCAGAGCCTTGAATGAACCAATGACAGTGTGTAAAACGAAGCGAGGAGTACCATTAACTAGCCCTCTGCACCTGAAATTAAAATTTTTTTATGCATTTCACAAAGAAGAACAAAGAGCCAAGAATAGCCAAAAGGATTTGAAGAAGGAAAGCAAGGTGGTTGGATTTGTCCTATTAAATAACAAGGCTTTTAATAGCTATAGAAATTAAGACAGGAGTGCAATAAAATCAAGTCTCAGGATGACATATATGCAGTAAGCATGAAATACAAATGGTCTAAATTAGATCACAAAGTTAGAGTGCTCTAAAAACAAAATAGATTAATTATATACTTACAAAGACTCTAGATTAACTTGACGAAATTGAATGGCACATATTAGAAATAACAATAGCTATACGGTTACAATATGCTGTATCCTCTTGATCTTGAATGGTTTGGCTGTGTCCCCACCCAGATCTCATCCTGAATTGTAGCTCCCATAATTCCCATGTGTGTGGGAGGGACCTGGTGCGAGATAACTCAATCGTGGGGGCAGTTTCCTCCACACTGTTCTGGTGGTAGTAAACAAGTAAGTCTCACGAGATCTGATGGTTTTATGAGGGGTTTCCCCTTTTACTTGGCTCTCATTCTCTTTTGCTTGTCACCATGTAAGATGTGGCTTTCACCTTCCACCATGATTGTAAGGCCTTCCCAGTCACATGGAACTGTGAGTCCATTAAACCTCTTTTTCTTTATAAATACCCAGTCTCAGTTATGCCTTTATCAGCAGTGTGAAAATGGACTAATACATTTCTGCCCTCCCAATGATCCTTTCTCCCAGTTTTTATTACTTACGGTCTCCTTTGAAGGACTCAACTGTAATGCAATAGGATGAGGTCCTTCTCTATAAATTCAATCATGTTACTTGATTCTGCAGTAAATCGTACTTACATAACACTACTGAAACTATCCATTGGTGATTTCAGTTGTGAGAAACCACCTTTGGGCAAAGCCCAAAAGAATTATGTTCTTTATATCATAGAAAACAAAATGTTCATATTGTAAACCTTGACAAAGTACAAATAATGTCAGCGAGCAATTAGGAGGTAAAGAGATTTGGGTGTCGTATTTAGAGGAGCAGATGACAGGTGTATAAAGCACAAGCTCTGAGAGGAAAGTTGTTGCTTTATGGAAAGTGTCCATCATCATTTCAACCGGTGGACGGTGGTGTAAGAAATTAGAGGCAAAGAGACAGAGGTCAGAAAAGAGAGGCTTCAGAGAAGTAAAGAGCAAAACCAGCCAAGGATGAAAGACTGCGCTCTTCCCTGTGGTTACAGGATAGCAGAGATCCAGCCCAAAAGGGCTCTTCAACTTCATATGACTCCAAAATTAGATGCTTTTGCTCTGAAATATTTCAGAAACCATAAGAGTGGGTGTGGGAATTAAAAAATCTTCTTCAACTCTGAAGCACTAAAATCCATTGTGAAAGCTCCATTTTTAGGGCTCCTGCAATTCAGTCATTCACAAGGCAACTCGCTTTACAGTCGGTCCACTTGAGGTTCCGAATTGAAGGACACCACAGTCACTTCCAGAAATGCCTGTTGAATTACATCTTTCTGGAGGGGATATGTCTAGTTCACATCAATTTCCCTTTCCCTAAGATACATGTGCATGTCTAATGTGTCATCAAGCACTTTCTCACTTCAGAGCCTCTGGTCATTCTATTCCTCCTGCCTAATGGGCTTAAATCCCTACTTTTCACATGCCTTTTTCTTCCCATGCTACAGATCTCTGCTTACATGTTAACATCTTAGTGAGCTCTTCCCTTACCATCCTATCAAAGTATCTCGCTACCATCATCTGTCTCAGGCTGTCCGTCCACTAATCTTTGTTGAACACCTACTATGTGCCAGGCACTATTCAGTCTCAGGATATACAACTGTGACCAGATAAAAGCCCCGCCCTTGAGGAGCATTTTGAAATTATTTGTTTGTACATCTTCAAATAACTCAATTTTTGTTTGCTTTTTTTTTTAATTTTGAGAAGGGACTCACTTATCCCTAGAATACAAGCTCCACAAAGAGCACGAGCAAGGTTTGTTTAGCTCAACATCATATGCATCCCCAGAACCTAGTACAAGGCATGCATTCAAAGAGCATTTGTGAACAAATCGAGGAATAGATGATCCCTTTGCTTCACGACACTAACTACAAATTGATTGGAATCCAAGGGACACTAGACTTGATTTAAGCCAGACTCTCTCTTCCAAGAGTTTGGAGTTTGATCCATAGACACAGATTAACAATTAGGAGCCAGATGAGAAGAGACTAACTTTTATGGTGAGGTCCCCAGATCTGCTCTGTCTCATTCCTGCCTGTCCCAATGCCTAGCAGTCTAACTCTTCTAGGAGCTGACGAAATAAAGCTTCCTTCCAATAAGTTTCCCATGATCAGTTTTAATTACTCTCTATATATGGCAGTTGTTAATGCAACTGATTAGCAGAAAAAGAACATTAATCAGCTCACATCCAAATCTGGTTTAAAATACTTGAAGGTCGGTTGCAATGGCACATGCCTATAATTGCAGCTACTTGGGAGGCTGATTTGGGAGGACTGTTTGAAGCAAAGAGTTCAAGACCAGCCTGAGCAACATAGTAAGACTCTTAAAATTTTTTTAAAATAAATGAATAAAAACAAAACAAAATGTTTCCATGGTTTCCTGTTCTTAGAATAAAATCCAGACTCTTTACTGGTGCTGAAAAGGCCCTACATGGACTGGTTGTACGTACTTCTTCTATCTTATCTCCTACTCTCAATGGCCTTCTTTCTGTTTCTTAAGCACTCTGAGTTCTTTTCCACCCCAGGGCCTTTGCACATGCCATTCCCATTGCCTGGAATGCTGTTTCCTCAGCTCTTCAAATGTCTGGCTTCTCCTTAGTCAACAGATCTCTACTCAAACATTACATCCCCAAGGAGGCGTTCTCAATCAGTCCTGCACCCAGCAGGATTCAGTCGGCACATTCACAGCAGCAACATTAGAGGAAGGGCTATTTACGAAAGTGTGGGGATACTATCCATAAGGGATAGTACAGCACTCCAGGAGCAAGAGAGGAGGGGTGTTACCCCTCTTAGGCTTGAAGGGAAGAAGGCAGGAATGTTCCAGAATACAAAAGGAGAGCTCTATGAAGACAGCTGCCCTTAGAGGATGTGTGGCCTTCAACCCAGTGATTCACTCAGCTAAGGAAAGGAGGGGGCCAGGGAGGAAACCACTCCACTCTGTCATCACCCTCCACACTCCTTCCATTCTTCTCCATTCTCTACGACTCCCTGTTGGCCAAACCCATCTGATACCAGAAGACAAGAAAGCTTGTTGATGTAGAATAGGGGTTGACAAATGTTTTCTAGTATTTTCAGCTTTTCTAGTCATGCAGTCTCTGTCATAACTACTCAACTCTGCCATTGTATTATAGACAGTACATAAATAAATGAGTGTGGCTGTGTTCCAATAAAACTTTATGTACAAAAACAGGCAGCGGACCATCATTTGCTAGTCCTTGACGTAGAACATTTATGATGGTCTTCTGGAGCAGAGGACAAGGTAGAGAAAGGTAGAACACAGCCCTGGGGCTAAACAGAATTTGTCTAGCATCCCTTGTCTGGGCATCCCATCCTCTACTCTCCCAAGTCACTATCACATTATCCTATTTGATTTCCTTCATCCCAAATTATCTTATTTGTTTGTCCATAAGGGTAGGAATCATGGCTTTCTTGCTTGTCACTCTGTCTCCAGCACCCAAACACTGCCTGACACAGGGTAGCCCAATAAATATTTTTAATGAATAATTAGATGTAACTAATAAAGTATGATACAGGCTGACAAAAAATCCAGAATATCTGTTCTCCTTAACTTAGGTGCACCAAATAGTGTGCTCCAAACAGGAACTCTGTTCTCCTGCTCTAGGACACACCAAAGTGCAATTCTCATCTCCTCCATCCCAGTCTTCCTATCACCCCTCTCCAGACCAACTCTGCTCATCTACCACCCCCAGTGCCTCCACTATCCGTCACTCTGGTTGCAATTCCCTACCCAACTTTCAGTCCTTCAAACCCTAAGTGGTTTGGAAATAATTCTGCTTCATGAGATCTCTCCCCCATGCTCCCAGCATAGACAGACTTGCTTTGAGTGTCTCCATTTCATCTGATGAGGCCATGGTACTTTCCTAGGTAGGTTGGTGAGGGAAGAGAGAAAAGAAATAGGGCTTAGAAGCCTCTCTAAAATTCCTGCTCTGTGTGTGTGTGTGTGTGTCTGTGTCTGTGTGTGTGTGTGTGTGTGTGTGTCTGTGTCTCACTTTGTCACTCAGGCTGGAGTTCACTGGCACAAACACAGCTCACTGCAGCCTCAACCTCTTGGGCAAAATCAATTCTCCTACCTTAGCCTCCTGACCGACTAGGACTACAGGCACACACCATCAAGCCCGGTTAATTTTGTTGGCATTTTCTGTAGTGTCGGGGTTTCACCATGTTGCCCAGGCTGGTTTCAAACTTCTGGGCTCAAGCAGTCTTCCCACCTCAGCCTCCCAAAGTGCTGGGATTACAGGTGTGAGCCACCGTGCCCAGCCATGCTTTCTTACTTTTAATACAAAAGATAACAGACTCCCCAAAAGTATCTAGCAAAACGAAAACAGTTATATTATCATACAATTTTAAATTGATCAGAAATGATTAAGCAGAGGATCACAATTTGCAAAGAGTTTGGTATAGAGCATTAAATTTTTAGAAAAAATCAAGATGCCAAATTGTGTGTGTACTTTCATTGCAAGTGTATGAAAATCGCACCTGGATCCAATGACTAGAAGAGACCGTGAGGAATGTCAATGCCAGTAAATTAGAGTATGGGTAGTTTCCCTCTGACTTCCATTACCACTGCTATATTTGCTAATTCATATGAACAGCTCATCTGTGAGCTACAGTGTATGGTCCAATACACAGCGTTTCGTGTCATCAATTCAACAAGAAGAGTGACAGGTGGCCGCTTTCTTAGTATCTGGTACAATGGAGGACAAATAGGGAAATAATTGTATTTTAAGCCTGAAAGGCTGTTTTATTTAATATGGTCCTCTGTCCAAAAGTAGTTTTATGAAAAGGCATGGCTTAAGAAATTAACAAGACCAGGTGTGGTGGTTCACACCTGTAATCGCAGCACTTTGGGAGGCCAAGGCAAGTGGATCACCTGAAGTCAGGAGTTCGAGACCAGCCTGGCCAACATGGTGGAACCCCGTCTCTACTGAAAATACAAAAATTAGACAGGTGTGGTGGCAGGCACCTATAATCCCAGCAACTCGAGAGGCTGAGGCAGGAGAATCACTTGAACCCAGAAGGAGGAGACTGCAGTGAGCTGAGATCATACCACTGTACTCCAGCCTGGGTGACTCCGACTCAGAAAAGAAAAGAAAGAGAAAAAGAAAGAAAGGGAGAGAGAAGGAAGGAAGGAAGGAAGGAGGAAGGAAGGAAGGAAGGAAGGAGGAAGGAAGGAAGGAAGGAAGGAAGGAAGGAAGAAGGAAGGAAGGAAGGAAGGAGGAAGGAAGGAAGGAAGGAGGAAGGAAGGAAGGGTACTGAATCTGCTTCCCCATTATACTTCCTTTCCTCTGATCAGCTTCCCCCTTACACTTCCTCTTCTCTGTTTTTCCTTTTTTTTTTTCTTGTGAGATGACCAAAGTTGTTGGAAAGTGGAAAGGCAAATGGTTTCCTAATAATATTAGCCAAAAAGACACTGTTATTTTGCAGCAAACCCCTGAGACCACAGCAGTTACTTTATGACTACTAACAGCTGGCACTTGAGACTAATGTGAAATTTGGCAGCAAATGCATTCAACCTCTTACCATTTCCTAAAGATCTGGACTCTTTCTCTTACATTCTCACAGATCAGCAGAATCAATCTCTCTCTCTCTCTCTCTCTCTCTCTCTCTCTCTCTCTCTCTCTACCTGCCCCCACAACCCAACCTTCTACCCCAGCCCACTTTTATTTTGGAATCCTAGACATAGCTAAGATCAAAAAGCATAGATTTCCAGCACACATTCATAGATTCAACACCAATCTATTGCCACTGAATGTTAGATTCGGGGATCCATTTGGCATTGGGAAGCTGTTCTTTGAATCCACCTCATTTCAGCTCTTATGAAGCATCTCATGTCTGTAGTCCATTGACTCTGTGGTTGTTTCCTTGGTCTAAATTTTAATTTTACCTTTTGTATGTATCTCATGATACAACTTCTCAATCAGCCCATCTGAATTTTTTCTCTGCCCTTTCAAAGACTGATATCTACCCTGTAAGATCACAATTCACAAAGAAAAGATCATGAATGCAGACGCTCAGATACAAAAGAGATTCATCACAGCAATTTTTAAAATAACAATGTGCAAACACTAAAAATAACTTCAATATTTAGTGATCAGGGCATGGTGACATAAATAATAATCCATTTAATCAGTGGGAAATTACATAGACCATGAAAATATCTGCAAAAGATGTTAATTATCATATAGCATTGAGTGAAAAAAAAAGAGGAAACAAAATTGTATATAATTTCATTTTAGTGGAAAATGATATATACATGTAGAAAGAGGACCAGAGGAAATAGCCTCTTCTGTTTGTAGTGGTTACTTGGATAATACCTCTTTCTGTTTAAGTTTTTCTCAATTTTCTAAAATGAATACATATTAATTTTACATTTGGAAATAAAACTTGTTTCAAAGATCAAAATGGTAAGTTGCTACACCAGAGTCCAGAAAGCTACAGTAAGCCTTTCCCTTCTCCTAGACTGGCTATTAAAAAGTTGCTTTCTCCTCTGCCTCATTTTAAAGAGGGTAGGTATTGCCATATTATTAAGCAATCAGCCAGTAGGGTTCATCCAAGAGCAATAAACTGACCTCTCAAGAGCAAATTAGTGAAGCTCAGGAAATTAGAGCTAGAAACCCCCACTGAGTGATCTAATGCATCCCTCAAGAATCAGCGCCATATACGTTACACTTTCTGCTGTAGGCACTTTCATTTCAATTTAATTTGAAAAGTTTCAAGTGATGGCAATTTCACTGCTACATCTTAGACCAGTCAACAAGCTATTAATCCATCTTCCCTGAGCAGAGCATAATAACTCCAATGAACATCAGAGATATCCATTTACCTTTCTGGCCTGGACCTGCTAGCTGAACAAATATCTCAGACCTAGTTCAAATTCTGGCACCTCCTCTTAGCTAGAAGACTTCACATATGTCCGTTTACTTATATGTTCCCTAGCTCTCCTCATTTGTGAAAAAGAAAACCTCACCACGTCCCTCAGAAAATTTGCTATAGGAATTAAATGAGATGATACACACAGGGAGTGCACTCAGTGCAACAGTGGGTGCTTGGTCAATGTTTGGCAATTCTAGAGTGTTCAGCTCATGTTAAACAGTTGTTTTCCTGGCAGAAGGAAATGAATCAATAACCCCTCCTTTTGGCTTTCCTTAGATGACACTAGTAGGTTACAGTGAACAATACAGTTCGAAACTTTGAAAAGCAAAATTGCATTTGGTACCCAAACCTTGGGCTACTGGCACCAACGAAATTAACTAGCTTCATCAATACCTGTGAAAAGAAGGGGGAAAAATAAAAATAAAAATATTTTAAAAATAAATTCACTAGGCTCAGATTACAAATTTGGTTCAGAGAGCACTTTTTCACTGTGAATAAGAGCCAGAATTGGAAGGCCAGAGGATGGGAAAAGAGGACATGGAATGAAGAGTCACATTTGAGAAGGAATCTATAGTTTGATGAATAGTTCATGGAGAGGCTGAAGGAAAGAGAAGAAGAATGCTGCCAAGTGCCTAACTTGGATGACTAAATTCACAATTTGTTCATACAATGAATTATCTATTGAGCACCTACTAAGGGCCAGGCACAGTGCTGGGTGTTTGGGATAACAAAGCAAACAAAACAGAAAAAAAAAATCTCTGCCCTTGTGGAGCTTCCTTTCTCATGGGAAAGACAGTAAATAAGAAGACAAATAAATAAATAAATAAGACCATGTCTGACATAGGAAATAAACAAGGAAATGGGATGGAGAGTAAGAGGATGGGGTCCACTTTAGATATGATGGCCAGGGAAGGCCTCTGTCAGGAGACAACATGTGAGTTAGTGGGTCCTGGAGGGTAAGAAGGAACCAATAGTTAGAGAAGATAGAAAGCATTCAGGAGGAACAGTAGGTACAGAGACTTCGGGGTGGGAAAATGTTAGATATGTTGGAGAAAGCGGGGAAATGTCTGCGTAACTGAAGTGCAGTAAGAAAGGAGAGAATTCTGGGCATGGTGGTGCATGCCTACAATCCCAACACTTTGGGAGGTCAAGGTGGGAGGATCGCTTGAAGCCAGGAGTTCGAGGCTGCAGTGAGCTATGATTGCCCAACTGCACTCCAGCCTGGACAACAGAGTGAGACTCTGTCTCTAAAAATAAATAGTAAATAAATAAGAAAGGAGATACTTGGCAGAAGAGACTGGAAAAGTGGGCAGGGTTCATTGACCAAGGACTAAGCCTTAAGAAGCAGGTTCTTGGGGAAGAAAATGAGTTCCTCTTTGACACAATGAGTTTGAGACACCTGAGAGAATCACCAAACTAAAGATCCAGAACTGTGCCCTAAGAATTAGAGACAGAACTGGGATCTGAGAAATTGCTCAGTTGCATCAGAATCACCAGGGGGTGTTCTAAAAATACAGTTTTCTCAGGCATTAAAAGTACAGATTTCTGGGGTGCTACCTGGGAAATTCTAATCCAAGTAGGTCTTGATCAAGACCTGAAAATCATTCTTTTAATACTTCCAGGTAATTTTGGTCAATTCATTCAAGAAACATTTCTTGCATTCCTACTATGTGCCAGGACAATTCTTAAGTCCTGGAAATATAGTTCTGAACAGGTTGGACAGGTTACAGTCTAGAGAAAGAACAGACAGTGACAAGTAAATAAATTACAGTTGTGACACTACACACACACAAAATAACAAGCTGACAAGTGTAAACTAATGATGGAGACCTATGCTAGATAAATCGAAAATGAACGCCTCTCTTTGAGGAAGTTACTTGAGTTGTCACCTGAGGAATAAGAAAGAGGAGCCATGTGACAGAGTAAAGCCACTGAAGCAGAGGGAACAGCCAATGCAAAGACTTGGTTGAGAATTCAGTAGATGAATCTCATCTTCTAGCTATTCCCATTTCATTAATCCATCAAAATGGAAAAGAAGGCATGGCGGAGAATGGACTAGTTCATCTTTGTGTGTTCACCCAGAAAGCTATACTAAGCACATCCCTTGTACCAGGAACTGTGCCAGATGCCGACACGAAGATGAGCCAGATGACCCCCTTTCTCGGGGAGTGTGCAGTCCAATGAGGTAGGCAGATAACCAAATAAGAATGGCTCATGAGATAAGTGAGAATGTCCCAGGCAATCAGCTTATGTTCTGAGGAAGCCAAGAAGATGATTAATACTTTTGAGTATGATGATGTGAGCAATTGCTTTTGACACTGTGCATGATCAAATTATTTTCATTTCTTTGTGATCCTGCAGTTCAGAATATCTGGATTTTTTGTGAAATATTTGCAAGGGATATCAGGTTTAGGATACTGCATATGTTTCAGAATATAAGGAGGAATAGCATGCTAATAATAGCTAATATTTACTGAGCATGTGGATTTACCTATAATGTACCATCTCATAGAAGAGTCACTATGACTTTATGAGGCAGCGACTATTATTTCCCCTTTTTCTGATGGAGAAATAGGAGCTTAGCAAGATGAAGAGACTTTCCTGAAGTGACAATTTCCCAGTTCTGTCTGGATTCAAGCCTCAGTTCTGGTCCATATGGCCCTCTCATGAATAGCTTAGACACTGATACAATTGCTTTTCTCGTTCTAGTCCCCAAAGTGAATACCTTTCTCTTCTCCCCAACCCACTCATCCATCTAGATTGCCTAGGCCAGCCTTATCTACCTGCATTTCTCCCCAGGGGTCCTGCAGGTGGAAAAGCGGAAAGAATTCCTTGTTTCCACACCGGGGAGGACACCCGGACAGGCACGGACCGGGCAGTGCCCACTGACTGACTGTACTGGATTCCAGTCTCTTGAGCTCCCTGTAGAGTGTGGAAAGCTTTGAGGCCAAAGCTGGGCACCTGGTTCCTAGCCCACCTGGGGGAGTGGGACGAGGGGGAGGAGAAATCCCTGGGGCTCAGTGTTCAAGGTCTGAGGCACGGGAGACAAATGCCCACACACCAGACAGTTAAGGTAAAACATTGAAGTCAAGAGCAAGTAGTGAGTCTGTTGCCAACTGGATAGGGTTGGTCTTGTCCTATCTAAACGTATTTGAATTAAGTGGCTTTTAAAAATGAGCTGGTCATCCTCAGCCCGCGGGCTGGCCAATTTGGAACTTAATGGACCTTTGCGTCCTCCTTCCTGGAGCCTCCTTTTATTCCAGACTTCTCAGTGTGAGTCTGTGGGTCCCTCCGACGGTGTCTGGGTGTGTCCTTCAGGGAGTGGGGTGCCTTCGTCTGCCTGCCCCCTGTTTCTCGTGCTGACGCTCCCTCTATCCTCCCCGCCTCCCCTCACTCCTTTTCTCCCTCCCTTCTTTTCTCCCTCCCTTCCTCCTTGTGGGGAGGCTCTTGGCCGGGGTCCCTGAGCCCGGGCGGGTGCTGGCAGAGGACGCAGAAGGGGTGAGGTCACGTCTCCCTTGAGCCCCGAGCCGCTGGCTTTTCAGAGCCTTGCCACGAACCAGCGGCCAGAGCCCTAGACCACACAGACCGTGCGCTCCTCCGCCCTCCCTGCGCTGCCGGCCTCGCCCATGTCTCAGTACGCCCCCAGCCCGGACTTCAAGAGGGCTTTGGACAGTAGCCCCGAGGCCAACACTGAAGATGACAAAACCGAGGAGGACGTCCCCTTGCCCAAGAACTACCTGTGGCTCGCCATCGTCTCGTGTTTCTGCCCTGCGTACCCCATCAACATTGTGGCTTTGGTCTTTTCCATAATGGTGAGTGAATTACGGCCAGAGGCAGCCTGGGAGGAGAGACCCTGGGGGCTCTGCGCCCCTGCGGGGGACTCCGCGCGCTCTCTGCGGCTCCCTCCTCCGGCCCGTGCGCTCTAGGAGTTCTTTGTCCTCGCACCTCCTCCTCACCTTTCTCGGGCTCTCAGAGCTCTCCCCGCAATTATCAGCACCTCCTCTGCACTCCTCGTGGTGCTCAAAGCCCTGATTAAGCTTCCCCCAGCCTAGTTCTCCTCTCTCTTCCAGCTCCCAGGGTGCGTTTCCTCTCCAACCGGGGGAAGTTCTACCGTGGACTTTGCTGACACCTCTGACCTTCCTAGGCACTCAGCCGGGGGTTCTCAACCCTCTTTTCTAGAGCCCCAATGCGCGCCACCCTGGCGGGCATCAGTAAGCCCCTTTCTCTGAGCGCACAGGCTCTACGTTCCCTTCCCTGCCGCGCAGGGGGCTCCGGCTCTCCAGCGCCCAGGACTGTCTCTGTCTCAGCGTGTGCTCCTTTCTCTCTTTGCTGCGCCCAAGGGCACCGCTTCTGCCACTTTCCGGGGGTCCCCAGGCCATTCCTGATGCCCCTCCTTGACCCGCTGTTTTCACGCTTTGGCACGGCACACTCTGTCCGAGCAAGCGTTCCCTCTCGCTTCTTCCTGCACCCGGCTCCCTCTCCTGGCCTCCTTCCTGCATCCCCTTTCCAACACCCCCGCCCGAGGCTAGCTCACACCCGCTACCTCTTTAGGCCTTTCTTAAGCTCTTCGTGTGACCCCTCACCAGCAAAGTGCATGCGTCTCTCTCTTACTCTTTCTACCCAGCGCGCCGTAGTTCCTCCCTGTTTGCTGTGCAGTAGCCCCACTCTCGCCTCTCTTGGTATCCTGCAGGGCTCCCAGGCACCCCTCCACCGCCCTGTCCCACGCCCGGGGCTCTCCCGCGAATGCACTCGGGGACTCCACGCAACGTGTGGCTCTGCCTGCCCTCGGCGCACCGGCCTCCGGAGCTGCCACCCTCTCTAGGAGAGGACGCTGGGGCTTCTAGTCCGCCCTTTCGGAGCTCAGCTCCCCAGCCCCCTTCAACCCCGCTAGGAACACCCAAGAGAACCCCACCAGAAGAGTGACGAGCGCTTGCTAGGCCCCTGCCTTATTGACTGAAGCAGCTGGCCCGGGGGTGGCGGCGGGGTGAGGTTCCGGCCGGCACTGTCCCGGGACAACCCTTGCAGTTGCACTCCCTCCCCCACCGGCCCACCTCGCCTGCAGCTGAGCCACCAAACTCCCCGGCCACAGACGGAGAGCCGATTCAGCGCGATGAAAATCGCGAGCCGCCCCTCCCCCATCAAATCCGCCTACGGGTGGTGGCACCATGTGCACTTGGTGGGTACCTGCAAGGCTCCATTTGCACCCATAACTTGCCCTTTCCCAAAGCCGGGACCGCGTATGCACGGACATGCAAGCGCGCAGCCGCCAAAGTTAAAGCAAGCCTTTATTCAAATCCCAATTCTCCCACTTTCTAGCTGTGTGATCTCTGAAGTCACTGCATCTCTGAACCTCAGTCTCTGAAGTTCAGATGTATCATGAATGTATTCATGTTACATTTGTAAAACCAAAATAATCATAGCCATATGTCTTGGGGTTGCTGGGAGCATTCATGACATAATAATCGCAAAATGCTTAGAACAGTGCCCAGCATGGTACTTTTACAAAATCTTTACTCAAATGTCGCTTCATGAGGCCTTCTGTGATTACTGTTTAAAATCCGGACACCCCCACCCCCGCCACCCACCTACCCTGCGCAAGCTCTGTTCCCCCTTCCCTGCTGCCTTTTGACCAAAATACTTCTCTCCATCTGATATAGTCTTTTAATTGTTTATATGTTTACAGTCAGTGTCCCTCTCATTAAAATATAAGCTCTATGAGGGCAGGGATATTTGTCAGTTCCTGTAGCTTCAGCATCTAGAAGAAAATCTGGCACCTGGTGGATGCTTAATAAGTATTATGAAATGAATGCATGCATGAATGAATGGCGTGGATGAATCATTAACCATTTTTTCCCATCCTGGATCCCCGGAAGCCATAGCATCCGGTTCCTTCTGACAAACCAGCCAATTTCCTCCCTTCCTTCCTCTCCCCAGATATCCGGTCTTAATTTTTTTTTTTGCGGAGAGTCTGGAAACGATGCTGCAGCCAAATTCTCCAGGCAGCAGCAGACACTGTGGCTGAAACTGGTGCCCACATTCTATCGTGGTTTGTTGATGAAGCAGCCAATTCACCCCTTTCCCAGTGCCACTTAGAAAACTGCCTGCAAAGGCTTTTTCCCTCATTGGTCTGAAATCAGCTGGCACTCCAGCTGGTAGTGACAGGTCAGATACTAATGATGCTGCTTGATACGCCCTGGGAGATAAGGTTTGCACATGCTTTGAATTGAAACTTCTTTTTCTAATCCCCTCTTCCCCATTCCCTTCCCCAAGCCTTTTTCAATAATTTTATAGCAAGAGACTATTCTGTTGCCAGAACAGACACTGGGGACAGTTTACTATGGACAAGTTTTGTATCTCTCTCTTTTTTTTGTTTTTTAGACGGAGTCTCACTCTGTCACCCAAGCTGAAGTGCAGTGGCACAATCTCAGCTTACTGCAACCTCCGCCTCCCAGGTTCAAGCAATCCTCCCACCCCAGCCACCCCAAGCAGCTGAGACTACAGATGCGAGCCACCATGCTCAACTAATTTTTGTATTTTTAATAGAGACGGGGTTTCACCATGTTGCCCAGTCTCAAACTCCTGACCTCAAGTGATCCACCCACCTCGGCCTCCCAAAGTGCTGGGATTACAGGCGTGAGCCGCCATGCCCAGCCAAGTTTTGTACCTTTTTAAAGCCTTGGTTTCTTCATCTATAAAATGGGAATGTGAAAGCTGTTTTAAGTTGAGCAAAAATGTTGTAAGGATGAAACACAACAAAGCATTCTAGCTCTCGGCACTATACTAGGTACGTGCAGCATTGTCAGACAGATGTATAGATTTGGAACCTGGAGCTATCGTGTTATATATGAAAACAAACAGAAATTCTAAACTGCATGTCCTACACCCTTCCTGTTGCACTTTCTCTAAGGTACTGGAAGTGTTTTCCCACTGATATAGCGCAGTTCTGGGCTCGATCAGTTTCATCACAAGGACTCCAAAGTCCAAAGGACAAAGAGAGACAGGAAAGATGTGCAGAAGGAAGATGGGAGACCAATTCTGCCAGGCGTTTGCTCCCCCTAGGGTGTCTTGTGATGTTCAGTCCTGGCTATTTTCAACTCTCACTTTTCTGTAATTTATAATAAGTTTAGGCATAACAGTGGTATACCAGGGAATCTCCATGGTTGGGGAGCTCCATTCCCCATGAAGGCATTTAGAAATGCGAGGGAGCATTTGTGGTGCTCTCAATGATCTGGGGTGTTACTGGCATTTGGTGGAAAGAGCCGAAGTACTAATGTCTGCCATGCTAGGGGCTGTCCCCCAATGAAGAATGGACACATTCCCAATACCAAGACCATCTCATCCCAATGAAGAAGCACTGTAAGATGATTCAAATTGATATAAACATGACTGTGTGGAACATATTGACAAGGCTCAAAATAATTCATTTCCAGAATAGTAAAGAAAAAGAGCCAACAATCTCAAAACTATCAATACTTTTATTTATTAAACCAAGCCTGAGAAGCTTTCCATAAAATCGCCAAGTTAGAGTAGCTGCTGGCAAAGAAAACTACTTTGGAAAAATACACATTCAAGAAGAGTGTTCTTCAAGTTGTGGATTTCTGTGTTCTTTCTACCACTCCATGTAGATCCAGGGGAGTCCTGGGGCCCTGGGGACTAGGAGGTGGCACACCACAGTTGGGTTCTAGTCCAACACGTCTTGTTCTGTTGGATGTTGATGGATCAAGCATTGTCAAGGACACAGAAGTGTTTCTTCCTCTATGTATTGAAAGTCTTATTTGTTGAAAGCATATTTAACCTCAATTTGAGGGACACATGTCTCAAGAATTTCCCCCTAGACTGGGTTCCTGGTAGCTCATGTTGTACCTGTGTGTGAATTTGAAGATGGCACATTTTCTCCATGCAGACACAGCCCTGCACCAGGGCACATAGCTTGGTGAGGAGCACAAGCTGGCTGTTTATTGAGCATCTATTATGTACCAGGCTCTATTCCAGCTATTCCTTTATCTCTATCAAGTGGAAAATAAGATCAGCAAGGTCTCTGCCCTCCTGGATCTCAAAGAGGTGAGGCTCTAGGCAAGTTGCAAGAGTGTTGGCAAATTTAGGGTTAGTTCACTGTCTATTAGTTTTGTAGCTGGAATTTGCTACCTGACTCAGAGGACGAGTTCATGCCAACTCTCAATTCTTGATGACATCATGATGTAATCATTTGCAAAACTGAACCAACTGGTCACTCTAATCATGGATACAAAATAACCAATGACTTTTGACTGGGTGGCTTATAAGCTTTTCATTAGAACTTCTCTCACACACCTACCAATAGGTGTGTGGGGATTTGTCCATTCTTCATTGGTGGATGATTCATAGTATGGCAGGACGTTAGTACTTTGAGTCTTTCCACCAAATGCCAGTAGCACCCCCAAATCACTGAGACCACCACAGACGCTCCCACATTTCTAAATGCCTTCCTGGGGAATGGTGCAACCGCCAGTCAAGATTCCCATGTACACCATTGCCTCAGATGTTTCATACACACTCCTGTCTAGAGAGCCTGTCTAGAGACCAACCATTAAGGTTAAAATCCTTTTCCTTCATGTGCTTGTGATTTTATGCAAGTGCCTCGATCTTTCTGAAGCTTGGTTTTTCCGCCTTGTAAAATGGGAGTTGTGATAGTATTTACCCAAGTGCAATTGTGGAGACTAGATAATAAAAGTTAAAAGTTTTCATGTTACTTCTTAGAACACAACTAGAATTCAATAAGTATTGATGTTGATGATGGTGATGATGATAATGGAAGATTCTAGAGATACAAGCTATTACCTTTTCCAGTTTTTCTGTTTATATTAAGACTAGAAAATTTGATAAGAATAGAAACAATGACCAGTAGTAGACATGTCACTGGAATAAAAACTTGTTGCAGCTTAAAGGTAAATAATAATGCCATAGTGACACACATACAAATAAGCAAGAGGACTTTTGGTTAATAATGAAATATTGAACCTACTTGTTTTACTCCCATCCCTTCTAAGACTACTTAAAATGACAGTAAGTGCTATTTGGTAGCACAATAGTGTGATTAAAGTCAATAATAACTTAATTGTACATTTTTTAAATAAATTAAAGAGTGTAATTGCATTGTCTGTAAGGTAAATGGTAAATGCTTGAGGGATGGATACCCCATTCTCCACGATGTGCTTATTTCACATTGCATGCCTGTATCAAAACATCTCATGTACCCCGTAAATGTATACACCTACAATGTACCCAGAATTTTTTTGTAAATGAGTTTAAAAGGATGTAAACACTCAAGGACAAATAAGCAGAACAGAAGAAGAAATGAGAATGGTGACAAAATCTTAGACAATGGAAAATAGCTGGTTGGGGATCAACTACTTTTACAAAGTAGATGACACTGAAATCTAAATCCTGCAGAAACAGTAGCCAACAAGAAGAAAGTCAATTTGTTCTGCAAAACTCTAGGAAAGCTCAGAAATTGGAGGTGCTAACTGAAGATATTACCTTTGATGTCAGGAATACAGGGTAGGAGAAATCTTCGAAAGTCTGTTTATAAAGTCATGGAACTGCCAGAGATCGTCTACCACCCCACAGAGCCAGGCCCCCACTTCCTCACCAACCCAGGCAAAGGATTAGAGATTTTCTCTCTGGTGAGATTAAACAGAATGACTCTAGACACCAGGCACAGCTGAGAGAAGAGTTCAGGTGCCAAGCTGAAAACGAGATTAATGGAAAGCTGCAATGTTGAACAAGGAAACTCCTTCCCCAACTTGGTTTCCTGGACAGAAATTGGAGAATTTCCCTCCAAGGATGTGACCAGTCCAAAAGAAAAAATTTGTAGGAGTCCTCCAGAGAAAGAATGCAATCCACACACCCATTAACAAGCTCCATCCTCCTGCAAAAAAACTACCAAGCAGCTTTTCAGTGTCTCACTTTCAAATATGATGAGGCAACCAAACATTATCAGACATGTGAGAAACTCTTCTGAAATCAGAGACCTGTGGTTTACCAGAAAAAAAAATGAGGTGTAAGGTAACAAATAATGCAAGATGTAGAAGAAAACTTCAAGACTAGGTCAGTAACATCCCCAGAGAATAAGAAACTATATTATGTCCACAAGACAAGAACAGGTTGAAAAAATAAAACAGCCAGAGAAGCAAAATAGAGCTCTTGGGAATTAAAAATTATGTGGGTAGATTAAAAAAAAAACCAGTAGAAGCTCCTTTGAGCTGGAGCTGAAAAAAATAAAATAAAAATAGTAGAAGGATTACAATTCAATGTTGAGGGAGCCTCAAGAAGTAACACAAAAATCACAAAGATGGAAAATACGGAAGTAACCCAGGTGTCCATCAATGGATGAATAGGTAAACAAAATGTGGTATATATATAAAATGGAATATTATTCAGTCTTTAAAAGCAAGGAAATTCTGACACGTGCTACACCTTGGATCAACCTTTAAAATACTATGCTAAATAAAAGAAGCCAGTCACAAAAGGACAAATATTATATGATTCCACTTATACGAAACACCCAGAGTGGTCTGATTCATGAGACAGAAAGTAGAATGGTGGTTGCCAGAGACTACGGGGAGAGGGAAATAGGGAGTCATTGTTTGATGGGTACGGAGTTTCAGTTCTGAAGATGGAAACGTTCTGGGAATGGATGGTGTTGATGTTGCCCAACAATGCGAATGTGCATGATGCCATTGAACTGTATACTTAAAAATAGTTAAAATGGTAAAATTCATGTTATGTATATTTTACCACAATAAAAAGGAGGAAAATATTCTCCAAAAACAATTAAAATCGTCAAGAATATATATAATAAAATTTGAGACTCATTCCCAGAAATCCAACATCTAGAAGGAAAGTTCCACCAAAAGGAAAGAACAAAGAAAATTAAAGAGAGGAAATTACAAATAAGTAATATATGAAAAAAATCCCAGAACTGAATACGTCAGTTTTCAGATTAAAAGAATCAATACTCAATAAAGTGAATGAAGCAAGACATACCAAGGTGCATCTTGGTGAAATTTCAGATGTTCAAGGATAAAATTTCTCTCCAGTTCGGTAAACTTTTAAAGAAAGGAAGCATCCCACATATGGATTAATAATGGCTTCAGAATTCTTATCAGGAATTCTGAAGACTAAGTAACAGTGAAAAGATGACTTCAAAAATCCTGAAAGAAAATTACTCACAACTTCAATTCTAGACCCAACTAAATTATCATTCAAGGGAGAGAGAAGAATAAAGACATTTCCAGACATTTAAGATCTCAAATAAATTGCCCACCATACATCTTTTCTCAGGAAGTCATGGGAGAATGTGCCTCCCAAAAAGAAGGGAGTAAGTCAAGGAAAAGACACAGGATCCAGAAAAGGGATTCAACACAGAAAAGAGACAGAGAAATGCTCCTGAAAACAAGGCAACCAGTCTCTCACTCCCACAGAAGATGCAGTTGATAATGGATGGTTGGTCTGAAGGCTTTGTCACAACCTATTATCCGGTTGTAGGCTGGTCCAGTGAGCCACAGCCAAGCCCCAGGTCTGACCACACCTGCTGAGGATGATAAGGTCAGTGGTCAGTAAATACTCACAGGATGAAAGATAAACCAAACCACGTGTTCTTTCCATCTGACCCAAGATCCTCCAGAGCTTGAAACATAGTTTTGACTGCTCATCTGTCAAAACCTCTTCAGGTGGACTTCAGTTAGGTGCAGGGGGAAGATCAAGTGTGTCTGTGAACTTCGAAATAACAGGACTTGGTGCAGGCAACTGATCCAGAGGGCTTGACACTGCCCACGAGTTGCAGCACTGAATGCTGATTCATTTGATCTCTCCCTGTGACTTCTCTCAATGTTCTCTGGCTCTTTCCACACCTGAGATTGCCACTGAGAAATGTGGTATTAAAATTACAGACCCCTGTGACTTATTTCTTGTGAATTTCTTGCTTGAAGCTCTGAAGAGCATTCAGATGGTTCCAGGTGATGAAGACCCTGACTGAAGTATCATGGGAAGGCCACGTTCCCAATACCCATAGATTTAGGACGTTTCCCAAATGGTCGTGCTTCATCGGTTACTTTCATAAGTTTTGCCACTTGGTGGCCACTGACATTTGGTATTTGGGTATCTAGAATTTAAACAGCTGTTAGAACTCTTTCAGATTTTTGGTGGTACAGACTATGTCTACTTCAACATATGAATCTGTATGCTCCTAATTTTAAAAAATACACTTTAAGGGCCATTTGAATTTACTGATGAAATGCTGTAATGGATGGATTTGTTGTAACATAACATGTGGGGATAGAGATAAAACAAGATTGGCCACTAATGCATGACCGTGGAAGCTGGGTTATGGGAGCATGGGGATTTATTATATTATCCTGTCAAATTTTGTATACATTTAAAACTTTCCATAACAAAAAGTAAAAAGAGGGCCACGCATGGTAGCTCATGCCTGTAATCCCAGCACTTTGGGAGGCTGAGGCAGGTGGAGGCTGAGCTCAGGAGCTTGAGACCAGCTTGGGCAACATGATGAATCACCATCTCTACAAAAAAAAAAAAAAATTAGCTAGGCACAGTAGTGAGCATCCATTGTCTGAGCTACCCACAAAAGGCAGAGGTAGGAAAGTCACTTGAGCCCAGGGGGCGGAGGTTGCCGTGAGCCAAGATCACACCACCATACTCCGGTGTGGGCAACAGAGCAAGGCCCTGTCTCAAAACAAACAAACAAAAGTAAAAAGAAAGAAATTCAGATCAAACCTCCCCTTCTAAGTCATTATCTGCCCAGAGGAGTGGCAGATAAGATAACAAGACAGTAGCTATAAAACGAGTTGGCCAAAAAGGCCATGGTTGAGGTACAGCTTGTCATTAATTCACAAGAAAACTATTTCTGGCTTATGTGTGAATGTCAATGATGAGTTTGGAGAATATCTTCAAATAATCATCAAGGGGAGCCCAGGTAGGACTCACATCCTAGATCTTTAATCACCTGAGGATCTTTTTAAAATGCAGACTACACTCCTCTTTCAAGGCTCAGCTAGAAAGTCACCTCCTCCATGAAGCCTTTTTTGATTGCTTCCTCTCTCTCACTCAAGATTGTGCCCACTATACTCTGAACAGATGTCCTCTCAGATCATCTTTACTTCCTTGCACTGATTTGCATAGGTGAGCCCCTTAGGATTACACTGTTAGCTCCAGCACCTAGCACTATGTCAAGCATGAGGTCCACATGTAACAAACATTTGATGAATGAATAAATGCATTGATAAATGAACGACTACATAGGCTGAAGTCTGCTCCTACCTTTATCTCTAAGGATTTGCTCCCCTTCCCCAACTGTGTTCTGCATTTCTGCCAAAACTTTTTTTGGAAAATATCCAGGAGACTCAGGCAAATGCCAAGGGTCGCTGAGAGGTTGGCCAAGGCTTGGTTCCCAAGGATAATTTTCTTGGCTGGTCCAGAGCTCACCAGTATGTTCACACTGCAGACTAGTGGGTCCACATTTGAAAATTTGTCTTCGTTCTCAGCTTGCTAGTTCAGGGCAGGACACTCTTTAGCTCAAAGCCCCTTATCCAGAAATGTGAGCCTGAACACACCTGAGAATTTCCAGTTCTGCAAGTGCAAGAATTAAGCCAGACTTTCCGAAATGGTGCTTCTCAGAAAACTGGTTGTGTCTGGTGATAACAAATTTTACCAAAAAAGGTACAGGTGCAGGAGAGGATTAAACTGAGAAACCAAATGCTGAGTTAAGCAAAAGTTAACTATTTCCTTTCCTTTGGAGCCTTTTGGAGCCTTTGGTAAACCACTGTGCATAATGGTTCTTTAATGGAACAATATAGCATGGGGCATTTACTAAGCATTTTCCCAGATTCTTGGATCATAAGGCCAACATGCCACAGCACACATTTTGGGAAATGCTGTTCTTAATGATGCCTTGGTTCTCACTTGAATGAGAACAGTTGCTGTTGATACGGAAAGAGTGCACGGTACTGCATCCTTAACATTCTTGCATTGTAGACCCACCTCTCCCGCTTTCTTCCAACTTGGGTGTTTTTTGGTTTGGTTGTTTTTTGATGATTTTTGTTTTGTTTTGGTTTTGGTTTTGAGACCTGGTCTTACTCTGTCACCCAGTCTGGAGTGCAAAGGTGCAATCATGTTTCACTGCAGCCTCAACCCCCCAGACTCAAGTAGTCTTCCCACTTCAGTCTCCAAAGTACTGGAATTACAGACATGAGCCACTATGCCTGGCTAATTTTTTAATTTTTTTGTAGAAACAGGGTCTCTCTGTGTTGCCCGAGCTGGCCTCAAGTGATCTTCCCACCTCAGCCTCCAAAGTGCTGGGATTACAGGCATGAGCCACCATGCCTGGCTAAGTTGAGTGTTTTCAATGAGTCTCCGTAGTGAAACTTTCACTAATTTTCTTCCTCCCTCACTCTCTTTTTTTGCCATAGGAACCAATTCAGGAACCTGTCTTTCTGTTTCTTTTACCCTTTCTATTCCCCAAACTAAAGGAGGCTTTCTCTATTTTACTCCCTCTTTTGATAACTTTATTTGTTCTTTGCTGTGAATAATTTTTATAGTAATCTTTTTTTTTTTTTTAAAGACGGGGTTTCACCGTGTTGGTCAGGCTGGTCTTGAACTCACGACCTCAGGTGATCTGCCCGCCTTGGCCTCCAAAGTGCTTGGATTACAGGTGTGAGCCACCACGCCCGGCCTATAGTAGTATTTCTATAGTAGTATTTCTATCACTATTGTTGTTATTTTAACATTTATACATATGTCTTTACTTTTTAAAGTATTTCATGTTGACACAATTTCACTGGTTTCTTGCAAAAATCTCAGCAAGGGACATAAGAAAACTGTCCTCCTTATTTATCCTTATGAAAACGGAGGCTCAGAAATGTGGTGAGCCTCTCCAACAAAATCAAACACAGCAGTCCTTACCCCCATGAAGCATTATAATCAGACAGCTATGCCTGTCTTTTTTTTTTTTTTCTTTTTTCTTTTTGAGACAGGGTCTTACTCTATTGCACAGGCTGGAATGTAGTGGTACAACCACAGGTAGCTGCCGCCTTCACCTCCCCAGGCTCAGCTGAACCTCCCAGTTCAGCCTCCCAGGTAGCTGGGACTATAGGCATGCACTACCATGCCCAACTAAATTTTTTTGTATTTTTTGTAGAGATGGTTCACCATGTTACTCAGGCTGATCTCGAACTCCTATGCTCAGGGGATCTGTCCCCCTCAGCCCCTCGAAGTGCTGGGATTAGAGGCATGAGCCACCACTTCTTGCCCTGCCTTATACTTTGATAGGAAACAGCTTTGATGTTCTGAAAGCTTTCTCTTTTAATAGATTTACCATCACCGATATAAGAAGCATCATACAATACTCTCAACCAAGCCTGGCAGAATTCCTCCCTAGATTTTTGCTTTAACAATAGATAGCCGAAAGGACAATTCTCACTTGTCCTTGAAAATATTTATGGAGAGAAAAAGCTCAAAAGTCCAAGAAGAAGACAGATGAACATGAATGAATTAATGGTGCTGAAGAGGAAATGCACCTTATATAGTCTTGAAGTCCAATCTCAGAATTCCCAGCACGACTTTTAGGTGTAGAAACAGGAGCAAACAAAATCAAAACTAGAAATCCCAAAGTCATCCAAAAATTCAAGTGTTATTCCTAAAAATATTTACTAAATGCCCACATAAATCAAGCTATTTTGGTGGGAGCCTGCTATCTAGGAGTTTCGGATTTAAAACAATATTGATCTATATAAAAAGAGTTTCTAACACCTGGAAAAAAAAAGTATCAGACTATGTTCAGAAATTTATGTAAGTCTACAGATGGAGAGGAGGATAAGGAAGGGACACTGGGAAAAAAAGAGAGACAGAGAAAGAGAGAAAACTCACTTCCCATTGACCAAATATGTACTAGAGATAAAGGAATGAAGAAGATGAGGATGGCTTTGAAAGAGAGAAGACGTGGTTTGAAGAAAAAGAAAAAACGTTCTAAAATTAGGATTTCAGTACTGTCAACTCAACAGATCAGAATATTGGCAATAATCAATAGCAAACAAAATTTAAAGTACCCAGAAAAACTTAGGAAACATATAAGGTGTATACAAAGTTTCACCAAGAGATAAAATGAAAAACCATGAACTAAATGGAGAAGCATAGTATTTATATATTAGCTGTTCATCCAGCATTAATCATGAAATAGATTATAAAATGAGTTCCTAAATATGAAGCATGGTGCCTAGCACAGAGTAACTGCCTAATGTTCATTATTGGTGCTATAAATATGAAAAAGACATAAATATTGATTCCAACATAGGAGATTGGCAAAGTAAATAATAATTTATCTATTTATAACGTAGACTATTACATCACAGTTAGGATAATGCTTTTGAAGAATTTTTATGATGCAGGGAAATGCTTGAGTGAATGATCAAATGGAAAAACAGAACAGAATACACAATTGTCTGTGCAGTGACATCCTTCATTCTTTATCAATTAGAAGTAGCCAAATACCCATATATATACCCTCACAAGCATGAACAAACATGAGGGAAGAAAAGGCTGAAAAGTATTTCAAACTGTCTACAATGATTTTCTCTAAGTAGCAGGATTATGGACAGTTATAGTATAAAGAGTTATAATATGTAGATGTGCAGAAGGTACTCAGGGAAAAGAAAAAAAAAAGAAGAGTTATCATATGTAGAGCACAAACTCTGTCATTAGGCCCACCAGGGTTTGAATTTTGGCATTACCGTTCACTGTTAGGTGACTTTCATTGAATTCTTTAACGTCTCTGGGTTTCTATTTCCTCATCTGTAAATTGGAAACAATATCACCTACCTCCAAGGGATTGTCATATTAATTAAATATATATGCAAAGTTCTTGACAAATCTTGGCTAGATAATATATGCAAAGTTCTTGACAAATCTTGGCTAGTATCATTTCAAATATTCCTATTAAAAGCTTTAATATTTTCCAAAGTTTCCATAAAAAGTATTTAGACCTCATTTCTAGTCTGAAATAAGCATTTTTCTAAAGTTAATAAGGAATTCAACAAGGAGGACAAGGTTGGTAATTAGAAGCAATTTTCTTTTTTTTTTTTCTTTCTTTCTTTTTTTTTTTTTTTTTTTGTGACAGAGTCTTGCTATGTCACCCAGGCTCCCAGGCTCCCAGGCTCCCAGGCTTGAGTACAATGGTACAAATATGGTTCACTGCAGCCCTCACCACCTGGGCCCAAGCAATCCTCCAGACTCAGCCTCAGCCCTCACCTCAGCCCCCACAAGTAGCTGGGACTACAGGCACACATCACCATGCCACACTCGACTAATCTTTGCATTTCTTGCTGGTCTCCAAACTTCTGAGTTCAGGAGATCCTCCCACCTCAGCCTCCAAAAGTGCTGGGATTACAGGTGTAAGCCACCATGCCCAAGCAGTAATTAGAAGTTTATCCACCCCAAAAGGTGATTCTTGCTCTAAATCATATATCATTCTAGAGCTGAAATGGTCAGCTCTCTAGTTAATGTAAGAAAAATGCTTTTATTCTGTTAATTGATTCTAGTCTGGAAGATCACTAAGGACAGATAAACTACATCTTAACACAGCTCCTGACCCAAAGTTGATGCTTGGAGAGTTAACAGCAGTTTTGCTGTTGTTTTTGTTCTGATTCCAGTGGGGTTTTTTAGCCTGAGATGATAAGAAGTACCTCCCACGCAAGTAGAAGCTCACTCTAACATAAGCCCACTTTTTGGATCTATCTCCCAGCCACATAGAGGGCACCTGATGCTCCTAAGATAAAGTCTTTGTTTTTGAAGGAGAAGTGGCCCATAATGTTTTCCCTTGGAAAGATTTCTCTTACTCACTATTTGGTGTAAGTATCTACGAAAAGAAGGAAATGGCAGACAGCAGTGAGAATGTCTCTGTCACTTCAAACATCCCCCCAAATTTCTTGTCCACATTCATGTTTGATTATAGCAAAGTCCAAGGTTCATTTTCAATGAGGAAGAAAATGAAAGAGGCTGAGGGAGTGGCAAATAGACATCTGCAAGGCCAAAGACAGAGAAAACCTGAGTCTCCAGCCTTCTCTTCCAATGATGGCCATCTCTAGCCCCTGCCACCAAGGTTAAGAAGCTGATTAGGGTGGCGGTTGACTCTTATATTTAAAGAGAAAAGCTGGGAGAGGGAATTTAGATGAGGGAGAAGAGCTTAAAACCAACATGAAGAAGCACCACTGAGTATACCACAGGGTGCTTGGTCCCAGAGGTTTCACAGCATATGGGAAACTTTCTACTGCCATCCTTCAGGGCAGAAAGCAAGGAGGGAGGTTCTCCAATATTCATTCATTCATTTGAAAATTTTTGAATACCTGCTATACGCCAAAAACTATGGCAGCCCTGGAGATAAATGCCAGCTTTTCTTGGGTATTTCTTCATAGCAGCATGAGCAAATGAATTAATACAGTAAATTGGTATTTAGGAAGTGGGGCACTGCTATAAGGATACCCGAAAATGTGGAAGTGACTTTGGAACCGGGTAATAGGCAGAGGTTGGAACAGTCTGGGGGCTCAGAAGAAGACAGGAAAATATGGAAAATTTGGAATTTCCTAGAGACTTGCTGAATGGATTTGACCAAAATGCTGATAGTGATATGAACAATAAAGTCCAGGCTGAGATGGTCTCAGATGGAGATGAGGAACTTTTTGGGAACTGAAATTAAAGTTGCTATTGCTATGCAAAGAGACTGGAGGCATTTTACCCCTACCCTAGAGATCTGTGGAACTTTGAACTTGAGAGAGATGATTTAGGGTATCTTGCAGAAGAAATTTCTAAGTAGTAAAGCATTCAAGAGGAAGTAGAGCATCAAAGATTGGAAAATTTGCAGCCCAGCAATGCAACAGAAAAGAGAAATCTATTTTCTGGGAGAAATTCAAGCCAGCTGCATCAATTTGTCTAAGTAACCAGGACCCAAATGTTAATCACCAAGACAATGAGGAAAATGTCTCTGGGGCATGTCAGAGATCTTCAGGGCAGCCCCTCTCATCACAGACCTGGAGACCTAGGAGAAGAAAATGGTTTCATGGGCCTAGGGACTCCCTGCTGTGTGCAGCCTTAGACGTGATGCCCTGCATCCCAGCTGCTTCAGCTCTAGCCATGGCCTAAAGGGGCCAAGGTATAGCTTGGACCATTGCTTCAGAGGGTGCAAGCCCCAAGCCTTGGGGGCTCCCACATGCTGTTGGGCCTGAGGGTGCACAGAAGTCAAGAATTTAGGTTTGAGAACCTCCTCCTAGATTTCAGAGGATGTATGGAAATACCTGGATGTTCAGGCAGAAGTTTTCTGCAGGATGGGAGCCCTCATGAAGAACTTCTGCTAGGGCAGTGCGGAAGGGAAATATGGGTTCAGAGCCCCCACACAGAGTCCCCATGGGGGCACTCCCTAGTGGAGCCATGAGAAGAGGGCGGTAGATCCACTAACAGCTTGCACTGTGCAGCTGGTGCAAGCCACTGACACTCAACACCAGACATGGAAGCAGCCAGGGCAGGGATATATACCCTGCAAAGTCACAGAAGCAGAGCTGCCCAAGGCCATGGGAGCCCAACTCTTGCATTAGAGTGACCTGGTTGTGAGACATGGAGTCAAAGTAGATCATTCTGAAACTTTAAGATTTAATGACTACTATAGGAATTTGGACTTGCATCCTTTGTTTTGGTCAATTTCTCCCATTTGGAATAGGTGTATTTACCCAATGCCTGTACCTCCATTGTATCTAGGAAGTGACTAATTTGCTTTTGATTTTACAGGCTCATAGGCAGAAGGGACTTACCTTGTCTCCAATGAGACTTTGGACCTGGACTTTGGGGTTAATACTGAAATGAGTTAAGACTTTGGGTGACTGTTGGTTGGAAGGGCATGATTTTTGTGTTTTTAAATGTGAGGACATGAGATTTGAGAGGAGTCATGAGTGGGAATGTTGTGGTTTAGCTGTGTTCTCACCCGAATCTCATCTTGAATTGCAGTTTCCATAAGCCCCACCTGTCATGGGAGGGACCTGGTGGGAGGTAATTGAATCATGGGGATGGTTTCCCCCATGCTGTTCTCATGATAGCGAGTGAGCTCTCATGAAATCTGATGGTTTTATAAGGGGCTCTTCTTCCATTCACTCAGTGCTCATTCTCTCTCCTACTGCCCTGTGAAGAGGTGCCTTCCACCATGATTGTAAGTTTCCTGAGGCTTCACCAGCCATGTGGAACTGTGAGTCAATTAAACTTCTTTTCTTATAAACTACCCAGTCTCCAGTATTTTTTCATAGTAGCATGAGAATGGACTAATACAATCCATTATCAGTAACTGCCCATCCCCCCAACCCCTGGCCACCTCTAATCTATTGTCTATCTCTATGGATTGACCTGTTCTGTATATTTCTTACAAATGGAATCATACAATATGTGATCTTTCATACCTGGCCTCTTTCACTTAACATCCTGTTTTCAAGCTTCCTCCATGTTGTAGCATGAATCAGTACTTCCTTCTTTTTAAGGCTGAATAATATTATATTGTATGAATATTTCATCCCATTTTTTTTATTCATTCATTGATGGACATTGGGTTGATTCCATTTTTTGGCTCTTACAAATATGCTTCTATGTATATTCATGTACAACCTTTTTGGATGAACTTATTTTTTCAGTTTTCTTAGGTGTAGAGCTATGAGTGGAATTGTTAGGTGGTATGATAATGATATGTTTAACTTGTTGAGGAACTACTAGACTGTTTCCAAAGCACACACACAATTTTGCAATCTCACTAGCCCTGTACAAGGGTTCCAGTTTTCCTATATCCTCATAACACATGTTATTATCTTTTTTACTGTGGCTATCCCAGTAGATGCAAAGTGGTATCTTTTTGAGGTTTGGTTTGCATTTCCCTAATGACTGATGATATTGAGCATTTCCTGTGCTTACTGGCAATTTGTATATCTTCTTCAAAGAAATGTCCATTCAGATACTTTGCCCCTCTTTAACTGGGTTGTTTGTTTGTCTTTTTATTGTTGAGTCTAAGAGATTTTTAAAAATATGTTCTAGATACAAATACTTCATCAGATATGTGAATTACAAATATTTTGTCTCCCTTTTGTGGATTTTCTGGCCCTTTCTCCTTTCACTGGTTTGTGAACCTTTTTTGAGAGGTCTGTTTATGTATCCCAGAGTTTTTCACAAAACTGCTTTCCATTTTTGCTTGTAGCTCCTCCTTTGGCCCCCAACATGAACACCGGGCTGGGGACAGATTCAAAGGCAAACATCATGTTGGGTCAGGCTCTGAATTCAACTCCTAAGTCTGAATTCCAGCTCCGCTCCTTAACCTAACTTCTCCAACACTAGGTTTTCCCGCCTATACAATGGAAATATTAATGCCAACCTCTCTGTGCAGTTTTCAAACTTAAGCGAGATAATGCTGGGCCCTTTTGTCATCATCTCATTTAAGCCTTGCAACAAACCTGTGCATAGATATTCTCATCCCCATTTTACAAATGAGGAGGCCAGGTGCCGTGGCTCATACCTGTAATCCCAGCATTTTGAGAGGTCAAGGCAGGTGGATTGCTTAAGCTCAGGAGTTCCAGACCAGCCTGGCCAACATACCAAAACCCCGTCTTCAAAAAATACAAAAAATTAGCCAGGTATGGTGGTGTGCACCTGTAGTCCCTGCTACTTGGGAGGCTGAGGTGGGAGGATCACTAGAGCACAGGAGGTCAAGGCTGCAGTGAGCCATAGCACCACTGCATTCCAGGTGATGTAGTAAGGCCCTGTCTCAAAAAAAATAATAATAAGGAAAGCTAAGTTTTATAGCCTTTCCTACAAGACTTGATTTTCCTTTGGGTTCAGCTACTATATTAAAGAACCATATATCTAGTTTATAACATTGTCTGTAATAAAATGGGGCATGGTGCAATTTACATACACATATACTAATATTGGCAGCTGCAGATGGAAGTGGGTAGTTTCCATTTAAAAGAAAATCATCAGTAAATCTGGAGTATGAAATGAAGACCAAATAGACTACCAGGTCCTCCCTACCATAAGGTTCAGTCTTATTTCCTTCATAGCACTTCTCCCTGCCTGACCATTTTTAATGATATGCTTGAGTGCTGATGGCATGGCTCCTTCAACTCTTTGAGGGCAGGGACCTTGTCCACCTGAGCATACGTGGCTGGTGTTCCCAGCCTTACAACAGCACCAGTATATAGTAGCAGCTTAAGAACTGTCTAATGAATGAATAAATGCATAGGAAAAATGGCATACAATGTTTTGGTTGCCTAGGAAATGTCACATTAGACCTACTCTTTCCCTTCTTATGGCTGAAATTAGACAATAGTTCCCATTTATTAAATGTGAGTTATGTGCCAAGCTGTATGCTAAGAGCTTTCAGTGCATTCATCCAGCCAAGCTGCCAGGAAATTCCATAAAGTAGGTACTTTTTTTTTAACCATCATCCCCATTTACAGAAGCAGAGAATATGGTACAATTAGTTGACTTGGTCATGATTCTGTAAGTAGGTAGCAAAACTGGGATGGAACCCAGACAAACTGGCTCAGAACCCACACCTTCAACCTCTATGATATAGTGCCTTTCTGTATTAGAAAAATAAAAATCTTAATCACCAAGGCCAATATTAGGTTATGGCTCCTGAATTTCAGTCTCATGGAAGATTCTCTACTTTATAAAACAATTGGTGGATACCACTATAACTCTTGCCTTTGGGAAATCCAAGATCCAAATTAAGTCCTGTCCACAGGACTCTTGCATAAAATCAAGTGCAAGCTAAAAAATTAATCTAATCTTTCAGATCTGTAGATCATCTGATTTTTTAGTAGTGTGGAGGAAAAAAAAGATTCAGGTAACAAACAAAATTAATCCCTTCAGGATCACAGAAATAGAGCCTCAATTGTTTGGTCAACCAAGCATTCTTTTTACACACCAGCAATCATCAACTGTCCAAATGGTTACATATTTGGGCAAATTCCTAAGAAGTCTGTTTCAAAAAAAAAAAGAAAAGAAAAGAAAAGAAAAGAAAGCAGGGCTACAGGTTGGAAAATGAAAACCTAGCTGCGTGAATTTTTTCTTTTTTTAACCTGGCTGCATGAATTTTTTTCTTTTTTTATTAGGAATATATATTAAGGGAATGCTAGGTGTCAGACCCTCCATTAGGCACTGGAGCAATGAGTACAATGAGATATGGTCTGTGCCTTCACAGAGCTCATACTCAGGTGGCAGAACAAACACTCAAAAGTCAACAGGCCACTGAATCAAATGACTGTGACTCGCATCAAGAGCCACAAAGGAAATAAACCAGGAGCTGAGTCAGAACCCACTGACTATGATCATAGGACCTACTTAAGATATGGGACCCGGCCGAGCACAGTGGCTCATGCCTGCAATCCCAGCACTTTCAGAGGCTGAGGCAGGATAATCACTTGAGCACAAAAGTCTGAGACCAGTCCGGGCAACATAGGGAGACCCTGTCTCTACCAAAAAATAAAAAAATTAGTCAGGCATGGCGGTGTGCACCTGTAGTCCCAGCTACTCTGGAGGGTGAGGCTGAAGAATTGCTTGAGCCCAGGAGTTTGAGGCTGCAGTGAGCTATGATTGCCCCACTGCACTCCAGCCTGGGCGACAGAGTAAAACCTTGACTCAAAAAATAAAAAATGAAGAGATGAGGAGGCCTGAGAAGGCTGCCTTGAAGGTCCCAACATGTCAGCCAAGACCAGAATGAGCAGAGGCTGGCCACGTGAGACAGAGAGAGAAGAGGGCCACAAGCAGAGAGGAGATGACCTGGACAAAGACAGGGGACAGGAAAGGGGGAGACAGCGAGCAAGGGAAAAGGATCCAAACGAGATGAGAGAGGCTACAGGGGCCACCCCTGCAAAGTTGGGAAGGGCAAAATGAAGAATGTGAGTCTCTTCCAGGGAAATAGGGAGCCATGGAAGGCTTTAGAGCTGAGGAAGCACAATGTTCCCATCCCATCTACCCACCAGTAATCCCAGCATTTTGGGAGGCTGATGCAGGTAGATCATCTGAGGTCAGGAGTTCAATACCAGCCTGGCCAATATGTGAAAGTCCATCTCTACTAAAAATACAAAAATTAGCTGGGCGTGGTGGTGTGCGTCTGTAATCCCAGCTACTCTGCAGGCTGAGGTGGGAAAATCACTGGAACCTGGGAGGTGGAGGCTGCAGTGAACCAAGATCACACCACTGCACTTCAGCCTGGGTGACAGAGTGAGACTCCATCTCAAAAAAAAAAAAAAAAAAAAAAAAAACCCAGAGAGAGCAAGAGTGAATGTGGCAAGAACAAAGAAAAGAAAATGAATTTTTTGACAGTGAGATTAGTAGCACAGCTTAGAGATCTACTTGCCCTATTTTCTCTATCAGTAACCAAATTTTTATTAAATTTAAGTCATCTACCTGGTGCTGGTGCCTCAAACAGTGCATCAAATCTAGCTCTTAAGTTCTTTGGGGTGTAATAAAATAGTTATCATAAGGGCTTTGTGGATGGATGCACTAACTTTTGCTTACGTTTGTAATCCCCTTAGAAAGTTACCTTTGAACACAGAAATACTGTTTGCATTCCTCTCTCTGACACTCAGTTTTCTCATCTGTGAAATGGGGGACGAGATTACTTTTATCTCCATGAGGGTTACTGTAAGGAATCAATTGTATGATGCACATATAGTGGTTAGTCCAGGGCCTGGCACAGAATAGATATTCAATAAATATTAACTTATTTTAATATGATGATTCATTATGATTACTAATATAGCTCCTGGTTTCCCCTCTGGCCTTACCTCAACTCTCTCTCTCCCCCCTTCCCCCTCCCCTCTTCTCTTTCCTCTCTTGTCCCCTCGCCTCTTTCTTTTGCTCCTACAGCTGAGCCACACTGCATTTTTGGGAAACCTTCAACAAAAAAGTTCTTTCTCCTCCAGACCTTTGCACTTGCCATCCTCCCTGCCAGGCATCCTCTCCACACTGCTCTCTGCAGGCCTCCCCTCCGGACCTTTGCACTTGCCATCCTCCCTGCCAGGCATCCTCTCCACACTGCTCTCTGCAGGCCTCCCCTCCAGACCTTTGCACTTGCCATCCTCCCTGCCAGGCATCCTCTCCACACTGCTCTCTGCAGGCCTGGATTCTTCTCAAGCCTTCAGGTTTCAGTCTACCTGCTTTCTGCTCAAAAAAACTCCCTCCTCTACCCCACATTTCCTGCCTTACTAATATTCTGTATTCGTCTTGTTTATTTACCTGTTTATTTATTATTTGTCTCCAAGAAAGTAAGCCCCATGATGGCAGAGAGCAGTGCCAGGCACACAGGTGATACTAAAGAAGTAGTTTTTAAATGAATGAATGAATGAATGAAACGGCTGTCCATCTAGGACATTGGTTCCCAACTCTGGCTGCCCCTTTGAATAATCTGAAAAGCTTTCCAAAAAAATTCTGATGCTGGGGTGGCATCAAAAATTTTTTTTTTTGCAGAGGAATTTTTTTTGATGCTGAATTTTTTCTGATGCTGAGGACCCCCCCAGAGAGACTGAATCAGATGGTTTGGGAAGAAGCTTGGGTGTAGGAATTTTTTATGCACCCCAGGTAATTCTAAGGTGCAGCTAGGATTGGGAACCGTGAATACAGGGAGATATAAAAATGTAACTTAGGGGAGTTTCATCTCCGGTCTACACTGGCAGCAATCCCATAGGTACTGCTGTCTTATCCAGGGTGTCATGTGGGATGTAGCAAGAGTCCTGATCTAAAGACCAGAAGGGAAGGACAAATTACTTTCCAAATTTTCCTGGCTTAGGGCAGTGGAGTAGCTTTGCTGTCTGGTGTGAAGTGTCATGAACTCTTAGAACATTAGACCTACTGGTATTCAGTGGCAGTTATCAAAATTTATGGGGTTACTCTGGTATCTTCTTCTTTGGGGTGTGGATGCCAGGAGTTGCCTGTGCCTTCTGACAGGTGGCTGGGAGTCTCCACTGCACAGTCTCATGACTGTCTTGCTGTCCCCCACAGCAGCCTTTTTAAGGTTCAGCATGGAAACGGTCACCCTCACTTCTGACTCCTGCCCAACTTTCCTCCCATGGGTATTTAGGTATCATGTGTCCATCCAGGGAAGGGTGAATAAATAAGTTTGAAATAACCAGATGCAGTAATCATGAGATCATTAGTGTTTACTACAGGACAGAGGAACTTACTCACTTTTCTGTCAAAGTGCGACCTTCACTAGTTCAAGGCAACTGGTCAAGACCTGAACGCTGTTACTAGGTTTTGCCAACATGAGCCCAGGCCCAGAACAAAGAGAAGAGTCACTGCAAGAGATTCCTGCATACCTTATAAAATATGTGATGAACACCCATGTGTTCTATATTCTAAGCCTGAAGTGTCATGAATTCTTAGAATATTAGACTATGCTCTTGTTCTATATTCTAAGATCCATTTGTATCACAGAGGAAAATTAAAACAAGAAAGAAACTAAAGTCCCTTCTTTTTAAGATACTTTGCAGGATGAAGAGAGACAGCAACTGGCTGCTTAGCACCCTCAAATAAGGACGGTTGGTCTATGAAATTATGAGCTCTGTAGCTTAGAAAAGAACTCGGCAATGTCCAAGCACCACAAATATAAGTGAAAAGACAATGGACCTGGAGGAAAGGTGCGACTTACAAGGAGTCACAGGGGGGATTTCTCTGTGGTAATGGAGCAGTTCTGTATCCTGATTATAGTCATGGTTACTAGAATCTACACGGGTGATATGGTTTGGCTGTGTCCCCACCCAAATCTCAATCTTGATTTGCAGCTCCCATAATCCCCATATGTCATGGGAGGAACGCAGTTGGAGGTAATTGAATCATGGGGTAGGTTTTGCCTGTGCTGTTCTTGTGATAGTGAGTGAGTTCTCACAAGATCTGATGGTTTTGTAAGGGGCTTCCCCCTTTGCTCGGCACTCATTCTTCTCTCTCTTGCCACCATGTGAAGAAGGACATGTTTGCTTTCCCTTCTGCCATAATTATAAGTTTCCTGAGCCCTCCCCAGCCCTGTGAAACTGTAAGTCAATTAAACCTCTTTTCTTTATAAATTACCCAGTCTCAGATTTGTCTTTATTAGCAGTGTAAGAACAGACTGTTACAGTAAATTGGTACTGCAGAGAGTGGGATGCTGTTATAAAGATGCCAGAAAATATGGAAGCAGCTTTGGACCTGGGTAACAGGCAGAGTTTGTAACAGTTTGGAGGGCTCAGAAGAAGAAAAGAAAATGTGGGAAAGTTTGGAACCTCCTAGATACTTGGAGGCCTCAGAAGACAGGAAGATGTGAGAAAGTTTAGAACTTCCTAGAGACTTGTTGAATGGCTGCGACAAAAATGCTGATATCGTGATACGGACAATGAAGTCCAGGCTAAGGTAGTCTTAAATGGAGATGGAAAACTTGTTGGGAACTGGAGTAAAGGTCTCTGTTGCTATGCAAACAGACTAGTGACATTTTGCCCCTGCCCCAGAGATCTATGGAACATTGAACTTGAGAGAGATGATTTAGAGTATCTGGCAGAAGAAATTTCTAAGTGGCAAAGCATTCAAGAGGAAGCAGATCATAAAAGTTTGAAAACTTTGCAGCCTGATGATGTGATAGAAAAGAAAACCCCATCTTCTGGGTAGAAATTCAAGCCAGCTGCAGAAATTTGCATAAGTAACAAGAAGCCAAATATTAATCACCAAGACAATGGGGAAAATGTCTCTAGAGCATGTTGCAGACCTTCAAGGCAGCCCCTCCCATCACAGGGCTGGAGGCCTAGGAGGGAAAAATGGTTTTGAGGGCCAGGCCTCTCTGGGTGCAGCCTCTGGACATGATGCCTTGCATCCCAGCTGTTTCAGCCCCAACCATGGCTAAAAGGAGTTAAGGTACATCTTGGACCATTGCCTCAGAGGATGCAAGTTCCAAGTCTTGGCAGCTTCCATGTGGTGTTAGTCCTGAGGATGCACAGAAGACAATAATTGAAGTTTGGGAACCTCCACCCAGATTTCAGAGGATGCATGGGAACGCCTAGATGTCCAAATAGAAATTTGCTGCAGGGGCAGAGTCCACATAGAGAACCTCTGCTAGAGAAGTGTGGAAGGGAAATATGGGGTTGTAGCCCCCACACAGAGTCCCCACTGGGGCACTGACTAGTGGAGCTGTGAGAAGAGAGCCACCATCCTCCAGAATCCAGAATGGCAGCTCCATCAACAGCTTGCACCATGCACCTGGCTGAAAAAGCTGCAGGCACTCAATGCCAGCCAATGACAGCAGCCAGGGAGGGTGGCTGTACCCTACAAAGCCACAGGGGTGGAGCTGCCCAAGGCCATGGGAACCCACCTCTTGCATCAGTGTGACCTGGATGTGGGAGATGGAGTCAAAGAGGATCATTTTGGAACTTTAAGGTTTAATTACTGCCCTATTGGATTTCAGACTTGCATGGGGCCTGTGACCCCTTTGTTTTGGCCAATTTATCCCTTTTGGAGCAGATGTATTTTACCAATGCCTGTACCCCTATTGTACCTAGGAAGTTACTAACTTGATTTTGGTTTTGCAAGGTCATAGGTGGAAGGGACTTGTCTTGTCTCAGAAGAGACCTTGGACTTGGACTTTTGGGTTAATGCTGGAATGAGTTGAGACTTTGGAGGACTGTTGAAAGGCATGATTGTGTTTTGAAATGTGAGCACATGAGATTTGAGAGGGGCCAGGAGTGCAATGATATTGTTTGGCAGTATTCTCACCAAAATCTCATCTTGAATTGTAGTTCTCATAATCCCCACATGGCATGGGAGGGACCTGGTAGGAGGTGATTGAATCATATGACTAGTTTCCCCCACGCTATTCATGTGATAGTGAGTAAGTTTTCCTGAGATCTGATGATTTTATAAGAGGCTTCCCCCTTCACTCAGCACTCATTCTTCTCTCTCCTGCTGCCATGCGAAGAAGGACATGTTTGTTTCCCCTTCCACCACAAATGTAAGTTTCCTGAGGCCTCCCAAGCCATGCTGAACTGTGAGTCAATTAAACCTCTTTCCTTTATAAATTGCCCAGTCTTGACTATGTCTTTGTTAGCAGCATGAGAACAGACTAATACAATGGGACAAATTTCCACAGACGTGTGCACATACAGGAAGAGTAGGCTAGACATGGTGGCTCACGTCTGTAATCCCAATACTTTGGGAGGCCAAGGCAGGCACATAATTTGAGCTCTGGAGATCAAGACTAGTCTGGGCAACACGACAAAACCCCATCTTTACAAAAAATACAAAAATTACCTGAGAGTGGTAGCACTCACCTGTAGTCCCAGATACTTGGGAGGCTGAGATGGGAGGATCACTTGAGCCGGGTAAGTTGAGGTTGCAGTGAGCCAAGATCATGCCACTGCACTCCAGCCTGGGTAACAGAGTGAGACCCTGTTTCAAGAAAAAAAACCTGTCATTGGTACAAATCAATTCACTCAGGAGTTATATTAATAATACTATAATCATAATATTTTATAATATTTTTAAAAGACAGACCAGGAGAAAGTGGGATAAAATTTTGCAAAATATGTAACAGATCAAGGAATATTATTCAATTATTCAGTACTGTTGCTACTAGTCACATATGACTTGGAGCACTTGAAAAATGGCTAGTGCCACAGTTTTGAATGATAATATTTTGGACATGTTGGATTGAATAAAATGCTTATTATTGAAGTTAATTTCACCTACTTATCTTTACTTTTTTGATGTAGTTACTAGAAAATTTAAAAATCACCTGTGTGTCTAACATTATATTTCTATTACACAGTGCTGGTCTATAATATGTAAAAGTTTCCCACAGCTCAGTAAGAAAAGACAAACCAGTAGAGAACTAGACAAAGGGTATGGGTACAAAACTCATCAAGAAGAAATACATAAGATCAATAGATATTCATTTATACATACACTTGTTAATTCGACACATATTTATTGATCTCCTTCTATGTTCCAGGCACCGTGTGGGTCACCAGGGAGAGCTGGCCAGTTTTAGATAAGCTGGTCTGAAAAGTCCTCTGTGAGGAGATAACATCTGAAGGGTGAAAAGATGGCTCTACCTCACCATTAATTAATGGAATTTTACCTTGAGATTCTTTTTCACCCATCAGAATGGGGGAAAATAGATTGATAACATACAGTATTGGTAATGATGTGGGGGAAAGAGCACTTAAATACAATTAGTGGGAGCATAGATTTGGATAACTTTTTGCAGGGCAATTTGGCTCTATCTCTCCAAATGTAAATCCATATACCCTTTGACTCAACAATTCCATTCCTAGAAATTCACCCAAAGCAGAGGCTCAAACATAGGCAAAAATGCATGAATTAGAATGTCCTCTGCAGCATATTATGTAAGCTCAACAAACTTTAAATAACTAAATGTCTATAGTTGTTATAGGTAAGACATGACCACTTAAATGAACCACTAGGAAGCCCTTAAAAAGAATAAGACAACCATACTCACAATGTTTCTGTAAGTTTGAAGCTGTTTGAAAATAAAAAGTTACAAAGAAAAGATTGCACCATCACAAATTAAGACTTTCCCCAAGAATACAAGGATGATGTAACATCAGGAAGTCTCTCGATATAACTCATTATTTTAATCATGGATGGAGAAAGAAAATGAGAATAAGACAGACTTGGACATCCTAGCTTGGGAAGTTGCCCACCCCATATTAAGTGGGGAAAAAAAAGCAGATTGCAGAACAAATGTAGTATGATGCTGTTTGTATTTTTATTTTATTTATTTTTTATTTTTTAAGAGGCAGGGTCTTGCTCTGTCACCCAGTCTAGAGTGCAGTGGCTCAACCATAGTTCACTGCCACCTTAAACTCTTGTGCTCCAGTGATCCTCTGGGGTCTCAGCCTCCTAGGTAGCTGGGACTACAGGTGCATGTCACCACATCTGGCTGATTTTTTTTTTTTTTTTTTTTTTTTGAGACAGGGTATTACTCTGTCACCCATGCTGGAGCTCACCGCAGCCTTGAACACTGGAACTCAAGCAATCCTCCCACCTCAGCATCCCAAGTAGCTGGGCCTACAAGCACGTGCCACTACACCAGCTAATTTTTTGCAGATACAGGGTCTCCCTACCATGCCCAGGCTGGTCTTGAATTCCTGGACTCAAGCAATCATCCTGCCTTGGCCTCCTAAAGTGTTGGGATTACAGGCATGAGGCACCACACCTGGCCTCCAGCTAATTTTTAAAAGTTTTTGGTAGAGACATGGATCTTGCCATGTTGCCCAGGCTGATCTTGAACTCTTGGACTCAACTGATCCTCCTGACTCAGCCTCCCAAAGTGCTGGGATTACAGGTATGAGCCACTGCACCTGGCCTATTCATATTCTTAGAACAAAGAGAAAAGAAAATACGCAAGCTCCTGTGCATCTGTGCCTGTGTGTGTGTGTACAATCACTGTACCAAACTGGCCACATGACTGTGTCCAAATTGCTTTGACTTCTTTGTGCCTCAGTTTTCCCATCTGTAAAATGGAAACCACAAAGCATCTAGCTCGTAGTGTTGTGAGGACCAATACAATAATCCTTGAAAAACATTTAACACGGTGTCTGGCACATATTAAATGCCTCATAAATATTATCTGTTATCATTGTTACTTTGTCAAAGAAAGACATAAGGCCAAACAGAGAAGCAAAGATTTTACTTGAAAACAAATGCAAGGGAATCCACCTTCAAAAAGAGCAGCTGGCCAGAGAAGAAAAACACAATTATTTAAAAGAAAACAGATGCAAAGTTGCCAAGGTGACCAAGTTGTTTTATATTAATCTGTTCCTGGAGAACAAAACGGTATCTTTCTCAAGATATTACAATAGCCACGAAAGAAGTAGCCTGTGTTCAGATATCATAGTTGCAAAAGGTAGGGATGAAGTTGTCTTCGCCAAGATTTATGGGAACTACTGAAGGTTTTAATATTGGAGGGTTCAGGACTAGACAGACGGACTCTTATTCTAGGTTTATCTCAGGGTGAAAATTGCTGTTTCTCTCTCCTGACTGTGATACATGATGTGCTTAGTCATAATGGAAGCAGGAGAAAGTGTCAGTTTTCTTTTCATATTATTGATGGGGGGAGAAATCTAGAAGTAGATGCACTAAACTGCTAATAAGTGTTATCTATGGGAAATAAGATTAGGGAAAGAGCTTTACTACTTACTGTATATGCTTCCGTAGCATTCAAATGTTTTACATGTTCACAAATTGCATTAGTAATTTTTAAAAGAGTAAGATCATATAAATTTTGAGCATCTAAAGCTGCCCCATTTCTTCCTAGTTCTTCCACACCAGATGGAATAGTTTACATTCTAAGATCTTCACAAAAAGATTTATAAACCATGCATTTTCTCTAAAATCCATTTCCACCGCTTCAGTCTGTTGCATCTGCCAGGAGAACCTCAGTATAAAATTCCAATTAAAAGAGGAAAAGAATTACAGCTGACACGTTGGGGAGGCAGGGAAAGAATTCTTTCTGCTTAACTGTTAGTTCTCTACCTGTAAGCCCAAGACCCCCCAGCCACTGAAGTCCTTCACAATGAAATCTCAGAGTTGAAAGTCTCCCACTCTCATCCCTCCTCCCATCTTCTTTCTTTACCCAGCAAATCTACCCATGGGCAGCCCTTTTTCCAAGTACCAGGGGAGAGAATGGATTCAGAAAAGGATTCATGGGAAGAAGAGAGTCCATACTTAATACTGAATGAGGCTTTCCATCTGTTTTGCAAGCCAACAGCAGCCCCATTTCTAGATTCACTCAAGGTCTCCCTTACACGTCCCTGGAAAGATGGTGGTTTGCAAAGAGAGGAAGGTTACATACAATGTGCCAGAGTGGCAGCAGGTGATGAAAGTGGGGCAGGATTCACCTGTGGCTCGCACCCAAATCCCCTTCAGCCAGGTTGCCAAGCACAGCCTCTCTGCCTTATACCAAACAACTCAAATGGCCCAGGGACCCTCATTTCACCTGAGCCCACGGGCAATGCACAGGTGATAGATGTACCCTTCTACATAACACAGACTGGCTTTTCTTCCCACTTATTTGGTTACTGCTACTGAGAACATGAAACTGTTTTTTCATCCAAACAGCCAGACATGGCCATTTAGGAAAGAGAAGGGCACCCAGTCGCTCATGCCTGTAATCCTAGCACTTTGGGAGGCCAAGGAAAGTGGATCACAAGATCAGGAGTTCAAGACCAGCCGAGCCAACATGATGAAACCCTGTCTCTACTAAAAATACAAAAATTAGCCAGGCGTGGTGGCAGGCACCTGTAATCCCAGCTACTCGGGAGTCTGAAACAGAATTGCTTGAACCAGGGAGGCAGAGGTTGCAGTGGGCCGAGACCATGCCATTGCACTCCAGCCTGGGCGACAGAGTGAGACTCCATCAAGAAAGAAAGAGAGAAAGAGAGAGAGAGAGAGAGACAGGGAGGGAGGGAGGGAGGGGACCTCATTATTTTTCCTATGGTTACAGCAACATGAATGCATCATCACGACTACTCTCAGAACTGTGTTTTCCAAGGCAGCACAATAGGTCAGTTTGGGAGGGTCTGAATTTATATCATTCTAAACTGGATTATGAGCTCAAAATTTAGACTTCTAATATTCTATGCAGTGATTTTGATTGTAAAGCCTCTAAAACAGCTTCTCAAAGTTGGGTTCCCAAAGATTCTGACCCAGCAAGGGGTAGAGAAGATTCTGTTACACCCCAAAGACTGCAGATTTAGAATAAAAGCAAGGCAGGAAGTGGCAATTCACAGCAAAAGCTGACATTTACTGAGCATACACTATGTGCTGAGCCAATGCCAACCACTTGACACACATTAATTCACTGGATCCACCAATGTGAAGTGGGTGCTATTACTATTGCCCCCGATTTACAGATGAGGGCACTAAGGCTTACAAAGGTTGATAACTTGCCTTAGCTCTCACAGATGATAAGACATGAAATTTGAACTCAGATCTCCGAATTTCAAGCCCATGCTCTATTACATACTTCCTTGGAATAAATTTAAAGATGGTGAGCATCTTTACCTTGAAAGACATTAAGGATAGTTATGTAGACTAGATGTTTTAAATCCTGTGACGCTTAAAAATAATAATAATAGGCTGGGCAAGGTGGCTCATGCCTGTAATCTCAGCATTTTGGGAGGCTGAGGCGGGTGGATTGCTTGAGCTCAGGAGTTTCAGACCAGCCTGGGCAACATGGCAAAACCCCATCCCTACCAAAAATACAAAAAAAAAAAAAATAGCTGGGTGTGGTGGCATGTGCCTGTAGTCCCAGCTACTTGGGAGGCTGAGATGGAAGGATTACTTGAGTCCGGGAGGTCGAGGCTGCAGGGAGCCAAGATTGTGCCACTGCACTCCAACCTGGGTGACAGAATAAGACCCCATCTCAAAAAAAAAGTTAAGAATAATAGCAATTCAGGAGCAAACCAAGTGTCTATCAACAGCTGAAGGGATAAACAAAATGCAATATATCCCTGCAATGGAATATTGTATATATCCCTGCAATGGAGTACTGTTCATCCTTAAAAGGGGAAAAAATTCTGACACATGCTATAACATGGATGAACTTTGAAGACATTATTATGTCCAAGTAAAAGAATCCAATCCCCAAAAAAACAAATACTACATACTTTCACTTGTATGAGATACCCAAAATAGTCAAATTTATAGAGTCAGAAAGAACTGTGGTTGTCCGGGGCTAGGGAGAGGGTGAATGGGAGTGAGTATTTAACAGGTATTGAGTTTCCATTGGGGAAGATGAAAATTCTGGAGATAGATGGTGGTCATGGTTGTACAACAATGCAAACGTACGTAATGCCACTGAACAATGTACGTAAAAATGCTTAAAAGCATAAACTGTAGGTATATTTTACCACAATGAAAAAGTCACACACACAAAACACGTGCGGCCTGGTCCACACACCAGTTAAATCAGAATCTCTCCAGGGTAGGGCCTGGTTCTCTGTATTTATTTTTTATGACCCAGGTGGTTCTAATGAACACCCAAGATGGCGAACTCCCAGAATTCATGCCTTGGAATTCGGGAACTCACCTTGCTGGAAATCCCTCAGGTTGCTTTCGGTTCTCGCTCTCTCATTCACACAAGAGGCCTGAAAGCAGTTCCTCTACATTGCTGAGTCTTCCAGTCTGTTGCTGACTAAGGTGGCCCCAATCCAAGAATTAATGGAAGGTTCCGGAAGCAGAAAGCTCTGTGGTATACTGGGTATTTCTCTGGCTTGTGGTTGTCTGCATACGTCTAATCCCTGTTAATAGTCCAGGAAGAGGAGCAATTATTACTGAAGTGCTGTGATTTCAGAATCAAGGAAGAGGTTCTCAGTGAAATCTATAATTCACAGCACTGCTGGAGTCCAGTACACAACTGTTTTTGTTTTTTGATACAGGGTCTCACTCTGTCACCCAGGCTGAAGGGCAGTAGCATGATTGTAGCTCACTGCAGCCTCAAACTCATGGGCTCAGGTGATCCTGCCACCTCAGCCTCCTGAGTATCTTAGACTACAGGTGTTCGCATGCATAACTTTTAAATGCATATTTCCAGTCTTCTTTCGTCTACAGCATGACTATTGGGTGACTATTAGCCGTGGGATGATAAAGATAATTTATTTTTCAAAACTGTGTGCTCTTTTTATTTTGAAAAATTGCAGACCTCAAATATAAGCAAGCAAATAGCACAATGACCGATATAATCACCACAATGCATCACTAGTTAACATTTTTTGCCATTTTTATTTTTATTTTGCTGAAAATTTGGGTGTAGATTGCGATAATGTCAGTTCTAGATAATGCAGCCTGTATCTTCTGTAGAAAAAAAAATCTCTTATGTAACCAAAATACAAGTATCACACTCAAGAAATTTGACATTATTATCTGACATTTACTCTACCTTTGAATTTCCGCAATTGTCCCAATGATATCTGTCATTGAGACTTATTTGTTAATCCCAGACATGATCAAGGATCATACATTGCATATAATTGTTAGGTTTATCTGGTTTTCCTTAATCTAGGAGAGTCTCCTGATGTGGGTGGGTGGGTGGGAGTGCATGTCTTTCATGATAGTGACTTTTTAAAAATAATTTCAAGCCATTTGTCTTGCAGAAAATTACTCAAATAGAATGTACCCTATTATTCCCTCTTAATTAGAAAAAAGTTAAATACATTGAGAAAACTACATAAGGCTGGTGCAGTGGCTCATGCCTGTAATCCCAACACTCCGGGAGGCTGAGGCGAATGGATTGCTTGAGGCCAGAAGTTCGAGACTAGCCTGGCCAACATGGTGAAACTCCATCTCTGCTAAAAATACAAAAATTAGCTGGGTGTGGTGGCACATACCTTTAGTCCCAGCTCCTCGGGAGGCTGAGGCAGGAGAATGGCTTGAACCCAGGAGGCAGAGATTACAGTGAGCTGAGATCGTGCCACAGCACTGCAGCCTGGGTGACAGAGCAAGACTCTGTCTCAGAAAAAAATAGAGAAGAAAACTACATGGATAAAATGTCCTTGCCAGGGCATTTTATCAAAAGGTACATAATGTCAATTGGTCAAGAGGGCTTATTATTAAAGGGAGAAGAACAGTATCTGGCCTTCGTCTCAGGAGCAAGCAGTCTCTGAATACCTCTTCTTTGCCTGGCACTGTGCTAGGTCCTACAGAACTCAAAAATGCCCTCAAAAAATTCATATTCTGTGGGGAAACAGACATATTCATTCACTCATTGAGTCAATAACATATTTCTTGAGCTCAATGTGCCAGACACCACTCTAAGTACTAGCAACAAGGATGATATTTAAATATTTAACAAGTTTGGCATAAGCACAGAATCAGAGAATCGCAGAATCAGGGTTATTACTGCTGAGCCCAGTAATAACCCTTAAGTTGCTGGATCACGGGGAAACCTGGGGAAATGCAGAGGAGCAAGCAGGATGGCTGGGATATTGGGGAAGGGGGCCAAGCTTCAGAGTAGCTGCTGTTTATCAGCGGGTACAAAGTATTTCAACATTCCAACAGCTGGGAATGACAGCCTTGGCTTGGGCATGGAGATGAATAATTCAGCCAAAATCCCTGACCTCATGGATTGATCTTCTAGTGCAGGAGTGGGTGAACTTCTTTGGGAAATGACCAAATACTAAATATTTTTGTCCCTGCAGGCCCTACATTCTCTGGACAGAGAGACAAAGTCCCAACTACTCAACTCTGTCTTTGTAGCACAAAAGTAGTGTGTCAGTCCATTTTGCACTGCTGTAAAGAAATACCTCAGACTGAATGATTTATAAAGAAAGGAGGTTTGTTTGGTTCATGGTTCTGCAGGCTATACACACACAGCACCAGCATCTTCTTCCCGTAAGGACTCAGGAAGCCTTTACTCATCATGGAAAGCAAGGGGGAAAAATTGTGTCATATGGCAAGAGAGAGATAGCAAAAGAAAGATGCCAGGCTCTTTTAAACAACCAGCTCTCACGTGAACTAACAGAGTGAGAACTCACTCATTACTGCAAGGAGGGTCGCAGGCCATGAATGAGGGTCTGCCCCCCTGACCCCAACTTCTCCCACCAGGCCCCACCTCCAACATTGGGCATCACATCTCCACATGAGATTTGGAGGGGACAAACATCCAAACTGAGGTAGGAGGCGGGACTTGACTCCAGACCAGACTGAAGACTGGCTGAAACAGGGAAGAGGCACTCAAAGCTCCTCTCCGTAAGACAGGCTCACCAGTGCCATGACAGTTTACCATTGCGATGGCAACACCCTGAAGTTACCCCCACTTTCCAGGGCAATGACCCAGAAGTTGCCACCCTTTTCCAGGGCCACGACCCGGAAGTTGCCACTCCTTTTCAAAAAATTTCTGAACAACCTGCCCCTTAATTTACATATAGTTAAAAGTGAGTACAAATGTGACTGCAGCACTGCCTTGAGCTGCTGCTCTCAACACGCTGCCTATGGGGTAGCCCTGCTCTGCGGGAGCAGTCACGGAGCTGTAACCCAGCCAGGACTCCAACGCCACCACCTCGATAAAGCTGCTTTTTTTTTTGAGATGGAGTTTCACTCTTATTGCCCGGGCTCTGGAGTGCAATGTCACTACAACCTCGGCCTCCCAGGTTCAAGTGATTCTCCTGCCTCAGCCTCCCGAGTAGCTGGGATTACAGGTGCCTGTCACCACACCCAGCCAATTTCTTCGATTTTTAGTAGAGACAAAGTTTCGCCATGTTGGCCAGGCTGGTCTCAAACTTCTGACCCCAGGTGATCCACCACCTCGGCCTCAAAGTGCTGAGATTACAGGTGTGACCCACCTCTCCTGGCCTAAAGCTGCTTTCTTCTACCACCAGCTCACTCTTAAATTCTTTCCTGAGTGAAACCAAAAAACTTCCCAGTCTAGGCCCCAATGTTGGGGCTCACCTGCCCTACAACAAAATTATATCAAATAGCCACAGACAATAGTAAATAAATGAGTATGACTATGTTCCAAGTAAGCTTTACTTACAAAACCAGGCAGCAGACTGGATTTGGCCCATGGGCTATAATTTGCAAGCCCCTGTTCTAGTGAACCAGACAGATATACTCATTTGTCTTTTTATGCTACAAATACTTATGCAGCATCTTCTACATGGCAAGTACTGCACTGGGCACTGGTATGCTGTGCTGAACAAGACAGACGACTGGGCACAGTGGCTCATGCCTATAATCCCAGCACTTTGGGAGGCTGAGGTGGGTGGATCACTGGAGGTCAGGAGTTTGAGACCGGCCTGGCCAATGTGGTGAAACTCCATCTCTACTAAAAATACAAAAATTAGCCAGGCGTGGTGGCAGGAGCCTATAATCCCAGCTACTTGGGAGGCTGAGGCAGGAGAATTGCTTGAACCTGGGAGGCAGCGGTTGCAATGAGCCAATATTGTGCCACAGCACTTCTGCCTGGGTGACAGAGTGAGACTCTGTCTCAGAAAAAAGAAAAAAGACAGACGATGAGCCCTGCCCACATTGCACTTACATGCTGGTGGGAGAGACAAAATCTTATTATGTAAATGCTAAGACAAGAGTCATCAGGAAATACAGAGGGGGCAGTTCACTCATCCTTAGAGCTTAGGGAAGGATCCCTGGAGGAGGGGATGACTGTGTTGTTTGCTTAGCAGCCTGTCAGTGAGATGAGCAAAGTCACCAGAGGCTCTTGGAGCCTTTTCATCAGGACAGCTGAGGTCCTCCATCCCTTTCCCTGTGGGTTGTCTGTCATCACCAGCTCTTCCCTTGTGTCCTCCAGTCTCTGAACAGCTACAACGACGGAGACTACGAAGGAGCCAGGCGGCTTGGGCGGAATGCTAAGTGGGTGGCCATCGCCTCCATCATCATTGGCCTTCTCATCATCGGCATTTCTTGTGCAGTTCACTTCACAAGGAAGTAAGTAGGCTTTCTGAATCCCTCCCCATGTCAAATGTCCTTTCTCAAATGCCTATTGATATCTATTACAGTAGATTAGTTTATGCTCCAGTCACAACCCCAAACCAAAGAGTTTTCATGTTTTGTTCTCAGAATAAATTTGTCCCAGTCCAGAGGGACGCATCAACAGTGTGGATCTCCTAGTGCAGGAGTGCATGAACTTCCTTGGAAAATGACTGAATAGTAAATATTTTTGGCCTTACATTCTCTGGACATAGGGACAAAGTCCCAACTACTCAACTCTGTCTTTGTAGCACAAAAGTAGTGTGTTAGTCCATTCTGCATTGCTATAAAGAAATACCTCAGACTGGGCCGGGCGCGGTGGCTCAAGCATGTAATCCCAGCACTTTGGGAGGCCGAGGCGGGTGGATCACGAGGTCAAGAGATCGAGACCATCCTGGTCAACATGGTGAAACCCCGTCTCTACTAATACCAAAAATTAGCTGGGCATGGTGGCGCGTGCCTGTAATCCCAGCTACTCAGGAGGCTGAGGCAGGAGAATTGCCTGAACCCAGGAGGCGGAGGTTGCGGTGAGCCCAGATCATGCCATTGCACTCCAGCCTGGGTAACAAGAGCGAAACTCCGTCCCAAAAAAAAAAAAAAAAAGAAATACCTCAGACTGAGTCATTTATCAAGAAAGAAGGTTTTGATCCTTCTTTAATCAACAATATGGATTCATTACATGGATCATGTAGGTCAGTGGAAGGTCTCTCCTCCACACAGTCACTCAGGGTCCTACGCTATACAAAGCTCCACCATCTTGCAGCTGCTCTATCGAGAATGGAAGTCAACAAACTTTGTCTGTAAAGGGCCAGATAGCAAATCTTTTAAGCCTTGTAGGCCATATGGTCTCGATCATGGTCTCTGGCACAGCTACTTAGCTCTGCCATTTTAGCACAAAAGCAGCTATAGACAATATAGAAATGAACAGGCGTGGTTGTGTTCCAATAAAACTTTATTTACAAAAAACAGGCATCTGTCTGTGGGCTGTAGTTTGCCAACTTCAGATCTAGAACATGAGGTGTCCCCAGGCAAAGGCGGGGGAGAGGAATACTGGAGAATCTCACATGGGCTTTTTACTGCCTAGCGACAAATGTCGCTTAAGCTCACATTGACTGAAATCAGTCACATAATTCCACTAACTGTAAGAGGGTGGGAAATGCAGGAGAGTAAACGGGATATTTAAGATTGCTACTTGCTCTGCCCTAGCACGTCATCTGCTAAATAAAATCCTGCTTGCTTTTGCATCAGACTAGCATAACTGTTCTTAGTTTAACAGCAGAAGAGTCACCACATATTTTTGTTACTGACAATGAGTTTTCATCTCATAGAGAGATGGATGCTGTTGATGTATTATCTGGATCTCTGGACTGGGACAAATTTATTGTGATTTCTCTAACCAGCTCAGATGGGCTCCATCTGCTCAAATCAATAACACTTTCCATCAGAGGTTTGACAGTGAGCAAGGTCATTTGATAGACAACCCAGACCTGGAAATGACAAGCCCAGGGTCTTGCTGTGTAAATCCTGGTAAGACAGTTAAGAATGCTGAGAAATTTTTTCACTTTTCTGCCAGAGCGGCATGGCTACTCCTATACCCTTGACCAAAGTCCTACACACATTGAGCTGAGAAGGTCAACCTCTTTCGTTTGGTTGACAAAGGAGGCTCACCCAGATGAATGAGGGAAGAAGGAGACCTCTTTTGACATTCCAGATCAGCCAACCCAACCTTGGCAACCAAGACAGTAGCAGATGTCATGGTAGATCAACTTCCTATCAGACAAGACAGACCCAGGAACAATCAGTGTCAGCTGAGTAGAGGGGAAGATGTCCAAACAGGAAGTGTCACAAAAGAAAGTTAAATGGCTTTGGGCAAAGAAAAGAGAAAAGGACACTCAAACATGAAAGAAAACTCAAGGTTTCTTGCCTGCAGGATGACAAATTTGATGTTGACCTGTAAAGAGAAAGACGGTTGAAGAATACATGTGATGCACCTGACTATATTCTTAAGAGAAAGTGTAAGGTGCTTGTGAACTTGTGAGCAGGGGGGCCACAGAGTGTGGAGCTAATGGTGCAGTTGTGGCATCAAACTGCCTGGACCCAGATGCCTGCCACCACTTATTCACTGTGAGACCTTCAGCCAATTGTTTGACATTCCCGAACCTCGGTTTCCTCACCTGTAAAATGGGAATAATGGTAGTACCCAGGTCATAAAGCTATTGTAAAGGTTAATTGGATGACCCACAGGATGTGTAGGTTGGTGTCTCTGTTCTTTTTAGTGGGTGCACAAAAATGCAAATGATGTATTAATCCCATTGTTACTATTATTATCAATATTACTGGGAAAGGACCTCAGAATTCAAGATGCTATTAAATAGAATTCAAGTCTTTGTACTTTTGAGCTAAACTCAAAAGACAGTGTTCCAAAGGAATGAGGCCAAGCCTTGGCTTGACTCCTGGGAACTTGTGAAAATGCATACTGCCTAGATTAGTGTTTGAGCTAAGTAGGTTATAATAATAGCCGCTGACACTAACGTAGACCTTGACATAGGTCAGGTACTGTTCTCAGCTCTTAACATGAATTAATCCTCATCGAGTCATCACAACAACCCGAAGAGGTAGATAGGTATTATTATCCCTATTTTGCAGATGAGAAAACCGAGACTCAGAGAGGTTTAGTGACTTGCCCAAAGTCTCATAGCTAGTTAGTAGAAAAGGTAGGTTTTAAAACCAGGATAGTGGCCAGTCACAGTGGCTAATGCCTGTAATCCCAGCACTTTGGGAGGCTAAGGTGGGCAGATCACGAGGTGAAGAGTTCAAGACCAGTCTGACCAACATGGTGAAACCCCACCTCTACTAAAAATATAAAAATTAGCTTGGTGTAGTGGCATGCACCTGTAATCCCAACTACTCAGGAGGCTGAGGCAGGAGAATCACTTGAACCGGGATCCGGGAGGCAGAGGTTGCAGTGAGCCGAGATTGCGCTACTGCACTCCAGCCTGGGCTACAGAGCAAGACTCTGTCTTAAAAAACAAAACAAAACAAACAAACAAACAAACCAGAATAGTGTGGTTCTTCAGGCTGTGTTCCTAGCCAAACTCCACACTGCCTCTAAATCAATGTGTCCCATCTAGTACACCCAGTAACAAAGGCCAGTAAGTGGCACTTGCTTTGTGGCTCACTCCAGGACTTATTCACGGGGGAATGGTATGGTGAGGTTTCAATCTGCAGAAATGTGTGATGAGCCAGGGCCAAGGTTCACAAAATCAAAGGAGTACAGGGGTCAGGCAGAGGACATACATGAAGTAAGCTGGTTATAGGACGATACAAAGTGGTGGAGACCATGGTAATTTCAAAAGCACAGTTTAAAGGAAGCAGCCATCATTCTGCTCCAATGGTGACCACTTAGCATGCAGGCCTCACGGGGCTCACTTTTCAAGAGGTGTTAGAAAGCTGCGTTTTTATGTAAAATCTCCTGATTTTTAGATGTTGACAACCAATTCACATTACTAAAACACATGGTGAGGACATGAAACAAAAGAAACATTTGCAGGCTAGACACTATCTACTTTGCAGTCTGTAGCGGACAGTTTGCTTTCAAAGATCAGTCTGCTCATGCGCTCCATCCAGGAAGTGTTGCAAGGGATCTAGAGTGTTCATATGTAGACTTTCTTCAGCCTTCATAGTTTCTATCTGGGGATGAAGTGCTGATGTCTCTGCTTGTGATTGAAGCTTTCTTAGGAACAAAAGGTATGAGAAGGAGTAGCCCCTCTGTTCCTTCTTCCTAAAAGGCAGTGTTCACCATGGTTAGAGCTTCTGATTTAATACTAGCTTTACCAGGATTCAAATCCTACTTCTACCACACAGGCCATCTGCCAAGTTATTCAACTCTCTGTGCCTCAATTTCCCTAACTATAAAATGAGAATTGAATTATTTCCCCATCTGTAAGGTCAAATTCCTTCTAGATGCCTTTCCCTCTGCTATTGAAGAAAACAGGCCAGGCACCATGGCTCACGCCTATAATCCTAGCACTTTGGGAGGCAGAAATGGAAGGATCTCTTGAGGCCAGGAGTTCCTTGAGCAGCCTGGGCAACATAGCAAGACCCCATATCTAAAAAAAAAAAAAAAGTTTTTTAATTAGCTGGGTGTGGTGCCACACACCTGTATTCCCAGCTATTTGGAAGGCTGAGATGGGAGGATCACTTGAGCCCAGGAATTCAAGGCTGCAGTGAGCTATGATCACACACACCATCATACTCTAGTCTATGTGACATAGTGAGACCCTATCTCAAATAGTAAATAAATAAATTTTAAAAGATAATTCCATGGAGAAAGTCAAATTTAAAGGCTTTGTCATGTGTGTATACGGCCGAGAGAGAGAGAGAGAGACAGAGAGACAGACAGGCAGACAGAGACAGAGGGGAAGAGAGTAGGAAGTGGGGAGGAAGGAACTAGCCATTAGAGAATGAAATTAATTCTGCCTTCCAAGTAACATAGCCAATTTCTCAGTAATCCCTTGAAATAAAATTTCCAAGCCTGCATTTATGGGAGGAACTAAATGGTAATGTGAAACTTCTAAGGCAGAAATTCAAACTTCTAAGGCAGAAGTGCCCAAGCTACATAAGAGTTACCTGGAGGGGTTTAAAAGAAGTTAGCATCAGCCAGGCAGGGTGGCTGATGCCTGTAATCCCAGCACTTTGGGAGGCTGAGGTGGGTGGATCACAAGGTCAAGAGATCGAGACCATACTGGGAAACATGGTGAAACCCATCTCTACTAAAAATATAAAAATTAGCTGGGCATGGTGGCATATGCCTGTAGTCCCAGCTACTAGGTAGGCTGAGGCAGAAGAATTGCTTGAACCTGAGAGACGGAGGTTGCAGTGAGCCAAGACTGTGCCACTGCACTCCAGCCTGGTGATAGAGCTAGACTGTCTCAAAAAAAAAAAAAAAGTTAGCATCCGAGCCTCACTTCAAAAGATTCCAACTTGCTAAATCAGAAGTGAGATCCAGGAACACCTGCAGTTTTCAGCTGCCCCTCTCCCAACCTGAGGATTCAGATGCAGGTGGTGGGCAGAACAGTCTTTGCTAAACCTTGGCAAATATCCTGCCACCAAAGTCCACAAGGAAGGACATGCAAATGGTGGCCATTTGTGGACAGTTTTCATTTACAGCAAACTCGTCATCCTAATCTGCTATGTCTAACCCAATGCTAAGGAGGGGAATGAAGTGCCACCTAGCAGGTGTACCCACAGGGAGGCTCTTCAGTAACAATCTACTTCCACAGAGGAGATGGGAAAATCTGACATTAGAGACCTCGAAGCCTGAAGATGAGCCAAAACTCCATGAATATGTGAGTTTTCTGAGTTAATTCGTTCCAAAATGCTGTCTGGGGTCAGGTGTGGCGGCTCACACCTGTAATTCAATACCTTGGTCTGAGGTGGGAGGATCTCTTGAGGCCAGGGGTTTGAGACCAACCTGGGCAACATAGCAAGACCCTGTTGCTCCAAAAAAATATTTCTTTTAAATTAGCTGAGTGTTGTGGTACACACCTGCAGTCCTAGCTATTTGGGAGACTGAGGCAGGAGGATCTTTTTAACCCAGGAGATTGAGGCTGCAGTGAGCCATGATCACACTACTGCACTCTAGTCTGAGCAAGAGTGAGACCCTGTCTCAAAAAAAAAAAAAAACTGTTTGAAGTAAACTCCTGCCTTTTAAAAAATTGTAGATTCCCTGCCTTTAAAAAAATCATTCTTTATCCTTATCAATAATGCTGTAACCAATATGTTAAAGAACAGATTGAAAGCTCAAATGGTTGAAATCCCAGGTAGTTTTCTTCCTTAGCATAATCTCGGATCATGATAGTCTTTACCCAAATTCATCCTATTTTACAGGATATCTACGTAAGCCACATGGTGGCTGGGACAATGAAACACAGGGTTTCATGACATCAAATTCCTAAGAGCTGGGAAGCATTCAACTGAAATATTAAACTTTTTTGTATAGAATGCTGCATTGACAGCAGGGAATTGTTCTCATCCAAACAGAATCATGAACTTACAGTCTTTCAAAGTCAGAAAACTCTCCGCCCTCAAGTTGCTAGAGAAAGTGAAGAAATAAATCACACAGGTGAAATGTCTAAAAATAGTAACAGTCCATTTATCAATCCGAGTAATTCAAATCCCTAGTCAAAACCAACATATTTGCAGGCTCTTGCTTCCTGCTGATACCTTGAGGACTCAAGCAAGGTTAGGTTATTCTAGGGATGTTTCTCAAAGCACAAACCTCAGAGCCACCTGTGACAGATTCATCTGGGATGTTTATAAAAATGCAGGTTCCTGGGCCTCATTTCCTGAGTAGCCTAGAAATATCACAAGCCACCTTCCCCAAAAAATAATTCTAAATATTCTACTAAAGTTGCAGAACTACAGTGCTAGGATCTTGCATTTAATGAAGAACGTTCTTGCCTGTGTGGACATGTGCCAACAAACAAGACTTTTTTACATCCCTAAGATAAAAGATAAACGGTTTTTCTTCTCTTACACAGTCAACACAACACGCTGCTGTGGCCAGATGTGTTTGCTTTCCCCCACACGCCAAGCAATTGTCCAGTGACTACCAACCAGGTATCCTATAATTTAGTCCCATTATGACACCATCTGCTGGAAGCTAGGGTCAGATCCCACAGGTTAATAATGGTTTGGTCCCCCAAGACTGCCTCTCATTTTAGATGCTAATTGAAAGCCCCAGGTTATGACCTGTGCTTCTGACTGGCTGGCTCTAATTTGGGGGTTTTCACGACTCCCTTCTCAGGTTCTATTAACGTGCTAGAGTGGCTCCCAGAACTCAAGGCAACACTTACTTATGTTTATCCATTTATTACTAAGAATATTACAAAGGATATTACCAAGGACACAGATGAACAGTCAGATGGAAGAAATGCTTAGGGCAAGGTATGTGGGAAGGGGCGTGGAGTTTCCATGTCCTGTCCAAGTGTGCCACCTTCCAAGTACCACCACACGTTCAGCAACCCTGTCCTTTAGGGTTTTGCAAGGGGGCTTCATTACATAGTCATGATCAATTACATCATTGACTATTGGTGATCAACTCAACCTTCAGGGCATTTCTCCTCCCTAGAGTCCAGGGAGTGGGACTGGAAGTTCCAACCTTCTGACCAAATGGTTGGTTCCTCTGGCAATACACCCCCAACCTGAGGCCATCCAGGAGCCCACCAAGAGTTACCTCATTAGAACAAATATAGTCCTATCACCCAGGAAATTCCAAGGGATTTGGGAGCTCTGTGTCTGAAACTAGAGTCAAAGACAAAACATCAAAACAAAAGATTCTGCTAGCACCCAATCTACAACGGTGTCAGGAGCTCTGTCTCAGGAACCAGAGGCAGAGACCAAATATTTATTTCTTATTACATCACACTATTACACCTAAGATATGTGGTAGAAGCTTGAGCTATTGCTGCTTCCCTGGAAAGTTTACGCACCTCCCAAATTTGCCCTTCCTCCCTCCCTTTTGGTTTCAGTTTTTGTTTTGGAGATGGGGGTCTCACTATGTTGCCCAGGCTGGTCTTCAACTCCCAGCCTCAAGTGATCCTTTCACCTCAGCCTCCTGAGTTAGCTGGGATTACAGGGTTGAGCCACCACACCCAGCTCTTTTCCTCTCTCCTTGAGATCAGGCTCATGGTCACTTAATCTGATGCTCTGTGGAATTTGGTGGAACGTCCTTAGCAGCAAAAACAGTTGACCATGACAAAGTTTGGGTATGAGGCAAATGTCCTGTATGACAAGTATGACATTCTCAGATGACCCTGGTAATCCAGTGGAGCTTCATGTTACTCAGGGGTGAGGTTCTCATGTCAGGGCACAAGGTGAGCTTTGTGTATAATCAAACTTGATCTTGGAAGTATCCGTAGGAGGGCACCCTATTACATGGTATCTTGATCAGCCCAGCAAAGCCAGTTGAATGTTTCCAGTGTTGGAAGAGGTGACTGTTCCTTGGGTTGAGAGCCAGCTGAAGTATGTAGCTGGGTTTAGGGTTCATGGCATCTGTTTAAACACTGGAACCACAATCTGGGCTCACATAGGAGGAATAGACGTGATATCCCCATCCATACTCATGACCATTGAGCCAGAAATGGTAGCCAGAAACTCCAGCTCTATTTAAACAGCTTCTCTTCTTTCTTTTTGAGGAACATAAATAGTTGATCTACCATAAGTTAAATGCACATACAATGCAATTTCCCTGAATGTATACCTCTGAGTGGTCTTGTTGAGGTATAAACATCCATGTACACAGCTGTGTGTTAAAAATGCTCATTTGCCATTCTTAACACCAACAGCCTTTGTGCTCCAAGGTTTTCATTAAGGAAAAACTTGACGTTTAAACAGGAGTAAGGGTCCCATGACTGTGTCTCATTAGCAGGCACAGAGTTAGAAGATACTGACCCATTCTGCACTGGGAAAGCTTCTCTCCCATAAGCAAATTGAAATGAATCCTTTCCTGGGCTCAAAATACTCTTCAGTTGCATCAGAATTGGAGGGAGGCATACATATCAAGGTGGACATGAAGCAAGAACTTGACCTTTTTTGCAAAAGCGTAAAAGCAAATCCCTCTTCTTTTCTGTATTGTTGGCTGGGGAAAGGCTTTCTGGGACTTGTTTTGCTCAGAGAATTTTTGTGATTCCATAATGAAAAACGGGAATCATTACCTATTTCCAGAAGCTTAGAAGGGTCTTTCTCTGTTGGTTCAGGTAAGTTGAGATGCAGACAAATCTGATCTAGGTTGCCAGCAATGGTGGAAGGATTTTTGCTTTGAAAAGGATATAAGCTAGCAGCACACTGATGAAGAAATCAGAATGAACACTAAAAAGATGCTCAACCTCATTGGTAATCAAGAAAGCACAAATTAAAGCTGCCAGATTGCAACAATTAAAAATATGGGTAATATCAAGGTTGGCAGGAATGTGAAAAATTGGACACTATACTGGCGGTGAAAGAGAAAATTGGGACAGTCTTTTGGAAAGTCAATTTGGATGTATCTAATAAACTTTAAAATGCTGTGCCCACCAATCCAGCAATTCTACTTCTCAGTATCCACCTTCGAGACAGGTGCACAAAAATGCACGTAACACAGTAATATTTCACCCTAGCTACATGTTAGAATCACCTGGGGGGCTTTAAAAATATGCCAGTGCCACTGGGCACTGTGGTTCATGTTTGTAATCCCAGCATTTTGGGAAGCAGAGACCAGATGATCACTAGACCTCAGGAGTTGGAGGCCAGCCTGGGCAACATAACAAGATCTTATCTCTAGTGAAAAAAGCATGTTTAATTATCTGGGCTTGGTGGCATGCACCTGTAGTCCCAGCTACTTGGGAGGCTCAGGTACAAGGCTGGCTTGAGCCCAAGAGGTCGAGGCTGCAGTCCACTCTAACTGTGCCACTGCACTCTAGCCTGGGTGACAGCGCAAGATTCCATCTCAAAAAATCAAAACAAAAAAAATTTTAAAACAATGCCCAGGGCCCACCCTGGACCAATTAAATTAGAATCTCCAGTGATAGGGCCAGGCATTGGTGGATTGTAGGGCTCTCTGGGTAATTCTAATGTGCAGCCAGGGTTGTGAACCACGGATGTGCAATGATGGTCATTGCAGCTTTGTCTGCAATAGGGGAAACCTTGGAACAACCTAAATGTCCATCAGTAGGCAGGTTAAATTAGTAGTGATGTTTTCATATGATGGTATACCACACTGCAGTTTAAACATGGAGACAGGGCCAGGTGCCCTGGTTCATGCCTATAATCCCAGCACTTTGGGAGGCCAAGGCAGGAGAATCACTTGAGTCCAGGAGTTCAAGACCAGCCTGGGCGACATAGTGAGAGATCCCGTCTCTATTTTTTTTTTTTTTTTTTTTTTTTTTTTTTTTTTTTGAGACGGAGTTTCACTCTTGATACCCAGGCTGGAGCGCAATGGCGCGATCTCGGCTCACCGCAATCTCCGCCTCCTGGGTTCAGGCAATTCTCCTGCCTCAGCCTCCTGAGTAGCTGGGATTACAGGCACGCGCCACCGTGCCCAGCTAATTTTTTGTATTAGTAGAGACGGGGTTTCACCATGTTGACCAGGATGGTCTCGATCTCTTGACCTCGTGATCCACCCGCCTCGGCCTCCCAAAGTGCTGGGATTACAGGCTTGAGATTTTTTTTTAAGTATAAACATGAAGGCATCCTTTTTTTCCTTTGAGACAGAGTCTTGCTCTGCTGCCCAGGCTGGAGTGCAGTGGCACGATCTTGGCTCACTGCAACCTCCACCTCCCAGATTCAAGCGATCCTCCTGCCTCAGCCTCCCTAGTATCTGGGATTACAGGCAAGTGCCACCATGCCTGGCTTATTTTTGTATTTTAGTAGAGACGGAGTTTTGCCATGTTGGCCAGGCTGGTCTCAAACTCCCGACCTCAGGTGATCTGCCCACCTCAACCTCCCAAAACGCTGAGATTACAGGCATGAGCCACCACGCCCAGCCAACATCCTTCTTATTATGACTTTACAAGCCCGGCTTACTCTGGCTGCCACCTCCCCATCCTCATCTCCCAGTTCTCACTCCCTCTCTCTCCCTTTTACTCCCTCCACTTCAGCCACATCAGAGTCTTCTCTCTGAGCAACACACGCATATTCCTGCCTCAGGGCCTTTGCACTTGCCGTTCCCTCTGCCTGGAACTCTCTTCCTCCTAAAACCCACACAGCTGGTTCCCATCTCTCCTTCTGGCACTTGTTCATATGTTACCTTAACAATTTTACTTTTCTTCCTTACCACTCCCTGACAAATTATATATCTATGGTCTATTTCCCCTACTGGCATGAGAACTCCGGGAACATTTTCATTTCTATTATTGCCCATAATAATAGAGCATGGCCCTTAACGGTGCCCACTTACAAGCTAGACTGCTGGAGTTTCATTCCAGGTGCTTCCTCTAAGCAGCTGTGTGCCCTGGGGTACATCTTTTAAGCAGTCTGTGCCTCTGTTTTCTCATACATAGAATGGAAATAACCACAGTGCCTACCTCATAGGGCTGTGAGGGTTAAATTGCACAAAGTACAGTGCCCAGCACACCGTACTCTCTAGGTGACTGTTGGGTACCGTTACTGTCATCAGCACCTAGAGCAGTGCCCGGCATGTAAATATGCATTGAACAGATAAATGAGTAAAACAAAAAAAGAAATTGTAGCACTATCCCATTATGTAAACACATACACAGGATGAGGATGTATTTCTAAATGCTTACTGATCAGTTTCCATGCAGAGAAAAACACCTGGAGAATGCACACGAAACTGCTAAGAGTGCTACCATACTAACCCTCAGGGAGGAGAGTGAGGTTCAGATATGCTCAAGAGGCATTTTGCCATATTCATTTTCTTTGTTTGTTTGTTCGTTTTGTTTTGTTTTTGTTTTTGTCTTTTGGCATTTATCACATGTAAGATAAAATACGTTTTCCAAATAGAATATGTTTTTCGAAAGGAAGCCCTTGCTTAGAGTCAGAAGTGTGCAGGAGGGCTTGTACATTTCAGCATGTGTTTAATCAGAGTAATCGCCATCAAATAAGGAAGCCATCGAGCTGGGAAAGCCGACCGTGGAAGCTCAACCCATGGTCTCTCTCTCTTTCTTTCTCTCTCTGTACCATACAGTGCCTGAGGAACCAGCGGTCGGTCCGTGGGCTGTGAGCGCTGTGAGTGTGGAGGATGGACCTCATCCACACACACCCCAAAGGAGTTTCTGAGGAATGGATCCTTGACTTCAGACTGTGAGATCTTTTCCTCCAAGACTCTCCAGAGGCAGGTCCCTGGCAAATGAACAAGAGAAAAAAAAAAAAAGAAGTCCAAAATTTTAGGAAATCCAAGCTGCACAGCCGGATCAGCCAAAGTCATTGATTTGTAAAAATGAAAAGAAAACAGAAAAAAGAAAAATGAAATCTCACTGTCTCAGTTTAGCGAATCCCGTGGTATCTACTCCTGTCCTCCAGAGGCAAGCCTCAGGAAATCGCATAACTTTTCATTGGGGTGATCCAAGGGTCTCCATGTAGGGGGAGAGGGAAGTTTCTAGAAGAGCAGCAAGCGCTGGTTTTTACAATTTCGAGCACGAACATTTGCAGCATGTTAAAAATTGTCTAGTAGAGTTCAAGTTGTGGATGTGCTTTTCCTTTTGTTCTGACATGTTGTAGCCTCACTTCAACCTCAGTAACTCCTCCTCTGGGAGTCAGCACTCCCATGCCCAGAATTCACCCATCTGGTTACCAAAGACTCAAAGAAGGGGCTTTTCTAGCCTTTTGTCTTGATCCTTATATTTCCACATAGGTCCCCTCTCTCGCTTGCATCCACGTTGGTCAACTTGACCACAACCTCACTCGTCACTCAAACAGACTCTGAGAATGGACTTAGTGGCCAATTCTAGGCACATGAGCACCTTCTTCATCCCAGTATTGGGAATACACTGGATATATTTATACGATGTGCTTTTTTTTTTTTTTTCAATCTCTCTCTCTCTCTCCTCTCTTTCTCTAGCAAGTCTCAGGCAAGAGATCTTTGATTTTCCTGGATGCCACTTGGAAATGCCACCCATTGTATTTCTTTTCTGTCAAATGTAAACCCTTTAGATGTGAATGTACTGGTTTAATGATGCCATTATTCTGCCTGCCAGAACACAGTAACCCCATGTCTCACAGAGCATGAGGGGTGTGCCACTGGTGGTACGTACACAAGATCACTTTTCAGTAGTTTCTAGGAACAATTTTAAGTAATCCCAAATCCCAAAGAATGTTTCCCCTCTCCTATTCTTTTTTCATCCTGATTACAGCAAGGAGAAAGTCTCTGTTTAGTGCTAGCCGGTCCCGAACACCTTGCCCGACACAATGGCTCTTTTCCCTTTTTAACAAACAAAGAGCAGGCCTCAGGTTTAGAGTCTTCTGTCTAGATCGAATTTAATGCTAGTGTTTTGTGTCATGGTATTTATTTTATTTATTACCTTCCATCTACAGCCTCCCACCGTGGGGGATGTGATATATTATTTCTGTTCAAATTAAGAAAAATAGGGGAACTCAAGAAAATATCAAGTAATTAACACACCAGATAGGTATGTGTGGCAAAAGTCACTTCAAAGAATTAATGTTAGAAACACGGTGATAATGAAGCAAAAGAAAGGCAGATTATTCTGGCCAGGCACGGTCACTCACGCCTGTAATCCCAGCACTTTGGGAGGCCAACGTGGGTGGATCACTTGAGATCACGAGTTTGAGACCATCCTGGCCAATGTGGCGAAACTCCATCTCAACTAAAAATACAAAAATTAGCCAGGCATGGTGGTACATGCCCGTAATCCCAGCTACTCGGGAGACTGAGGCATGAGAATCACTCGAATCTGGAAAGCGGAGGTTGCCGTGAGCCAAGACTGCACCACTGCACTCCAGCCTGGGTGACAGAGCAAGAAAAAAAGAAAGGCAGATTATTTTAATTGAATGAATAAATGAATAAAGAGTCAAAATACCTGAGTTCCAATGCCCTTTTGCTTTTGCAGGGGTGGTTTCGGCCACTAACTAGCTATGCAAGCTGATTTTAGGCAAGTTCCTTAGCCTTTCTGCGCCTAAAATTTCTTCACCTGAAAAATGGGGATAAGAATGCCTGCCTACTTACCTCACAGTGTTGTTATGAAAATTAATTGCCATAATAGATGTGAATAACCCTGGAGGGGTGAGGTATTCTAAGTTCTATACCAATACAAACCATTGTTCTTAGATAATGGGGAATTTCAGCATTTTTTCATATACAGAACCCTAGCAAAAAAATAAAAGCTGATGAACATCAGATTCTACTTGTCATTTGACCCGGATGTCATGATGAGCCAGCACTTGTCCCAGGAGGACATTGAATCAGGGACACGAAATCTCAGCACACAGAGATGCTAGCATCATTCCAATAGATTGAATCTTCTGTTCCTGACATCCTGTCTTTTGTTTGTGTGTGTTTGGGTCCCTGGTCTTTTACCCAAATCAAATGAAAAGTGTTGCTGAGAGGCAGAATAAAAATGGTTTTAAGTAAGCCTGTGTACCACACGTGTGAATTGTGTTTTCTTGGGGTGCCCCGCCTTCCAGAGATTTTCATAACCAAAATAAGCTCATCTATTCCAGCCTCAGTCCCCAGGGAAGACTCCAGAGAGGCCAGGGGTGGCGCTAGAGAGGCATCACTCACAACTAATTTATGGCCAGAAATGTCCTCTTACGAGGCACTGAAAATGTTGGTCTCATTAAAATGAAAGTAAAATAAAATAAATCCTGTCATTAAATGAGATCCTTGGGGACAAGAGGGCCTCTGATTTTTGTTGGGCATCTCCTAGGTCCTAAGCTCTAAGAGCAACAAAATGGTCTTTGTTGGGACGATGGGCTTGTCCAGAGCTTCCTCCAAAGCTAAGATTGCCCCTGCCCCACTCGCAAAAGTGCAGTATAAAAAGGGATCGGTGTATTGTATCAGCCAAGGGACTCTTTCATCAGCCAGTTACAAAAACTGGCTAAAAAGAGCAAAAAGTAGAGTTTACTGCTCATAAAATGGAAAATTCCAGGGATTGCTTCAAGTGCAGGTGGATGCAGGTGAACAGGGTTTTTGGAAACATATACCTTTCCACGTCTCAGCCCCAACTTGCTGAGTTCATTTCAGTTTAATAGGGACAAGATGACTGTCAACAGCTTTGGACTTTTTCCTACCAGCTTAGCAATGCCTGTGGAAAGCATTTCTTTCCTAATAGCTCCAGCGGGGAGAAATGGTTCAATTCAATATAATGAACAATTGATATAAAACAGAAACCAACCTATCAAAATGGATGCCAGTCATTAACAAACAAGTGTAGCCACTGTGCCAACACAAATGGATGCTGTGGCCAAGGGCATGTGGTACCCTCACTGGCCAGGCCTGAAGTCAGGATTCAATCACTGGAACTGAACATGAGGTGACCTCCACCCAAATTTTATGGATTGAGAGTGTGGGAAGGGTGGTTCCCCAAAGGAAGCCAAAGTGCTTTTACCAAAAGAAGGAGAGAGAGTTGCTGGGGGAAAAAAAAAAAACAGTGTCCACATTAAGCATGTTGCTTCTTACTACACCTTCCATATGCAAGGCAAAAGTAACCTAATAGCTTTCCAAACAATTTCCCCGTGGGGTTGTCACTCTCATCCATCTCCTCCTTTGACCAATATTTATAGAGCAACTACTCAACCACAGAAACTGGGCTAGGCTTTGGGAATTCCAGCATGTTTAAGAGAGACCCCTGAGAAGGTGGCAATAGTCCAGTGAGGGGAACAGACACGCACACACACCCCACACACACCCCACACACACACACACCACACACACATACACACAGAATGAGAAGGAAACGTGAGTGTGCCCAGACAGAGGCATGAACAAAGTGAATGGTGTCACTTTATAGCAGAACACACTGGCTATACTTAAGAGAAGGAAGGGTCAGTCCCGGTCCTACCATTCTTTGAGTTGAGGCTGATAGGGCCACAGCTCTTGAAGCTGCCCTGTCTTGGCCCACAAGTTATGGGCAGAAACAGATGCAGACATAAAATCGCTGGCCTCAGCTCCTGGATCAGCAAATTACCTTTGGCCTACAGCAGGACAGCTGCATTCAGCAAAACAGCACGATGCACATATCTTGATACGTAACCCTAGATTCAGGCTTCTAAATAAAGAGACTGTTCTGGGCCACCAATTACAAAAAAAAAAAAAGAATCTTGTAAGATAGAGTTCATGCTCATGGGTTACAACCAGTCCTTTAAAAATACTCATGAATGTTGAATATTTAAGCCTGAGGGGTTGCCCTATAAAAATAGTCCCTGAACCGAGCAAGACACTTTGAATTCTGGTTTGGACAAGCACAAAGAAAGGCAGGCATAAAGACGACTCAAGCATCACTTACGCTTGCTGGAGAAGCCACAGAAAGAAGGAATTCCCTTTCTAATACATTCACTCATCATTCATTCATTCCAGTAGAAATCTATTTATCAGGGGCCAGAAGAGGGAAGTAGAAAGTTGCATCTGTGCGTTGCCTGAATGAGGCATCTGAGAGTTTCAACTGGAGTACCTGTTTCAAATCTCAGATGAGCACCCAGTCAAATCTGCAATGACCTGGTCATGGCATTCATCTCTCTTCCTGTCGCAGTGTAGACTTTCTTAGTTCACACTCACACACTGGTTCACTGATGCACCCAAGCTGTCTGCTCCTGGTACTGTGACCAAGTGTTCACTCCCCCAGGTGACATGGAATTCCATGCATGGGGACTAGTTGTACTTTGGAGTGAAAGCATTGGGAGGAACTCATAAAAGGTCAAATCTTACCTGTATAGAAATGGCCTGATCATCCCCAAGAAAGAGGACCTAACACACGCCTAGAGGGAAGGTAAATAAGTATTTCTTGAGCCATTACCAAAGCTCATCTAAACAGTTATAGTAGCTTTCTTTTATTTTTCTTTGAGATGGAGTCTTGCTTTGTTGCCCAGTCTGGAGTACAGTGGCACAATCTTGGCTCACTACAACCTCCACCTCCCAGGTTCAAGCGATTCTTCTGCCTCAGCCTCCTGAGTAGGTGGGACTACAGGTGTGTGCCACCACACCCAGCTAATTTTTTGTAATTTTGGTAGAGACGGGGTTTCACCATGTTGGCCAGGCTAGTCTCAAACTCCTGGCCTCAAGTGATCTGCCCATCTCAGCCTCCCAAAGTGCTGGGACTACAGGCATAAGCACCACACCAGGCCTATAGTAGCTTTTTTATAGGGCTCTCTGGTATAACAACTATTGCAAACTTAATGACTTTAAACAACCCAGATTTATTATATTGCAGTTCTGGAGGTCAGAAGTCTAAAATGCGTGTGGGGGACCAAAATCAAGATGGTGGCAGGGGTGGATTCCTTTCTGGAAGCTTGTAGAGAGAATCCCTTTTCTTGCCTTTTCCACCTTCTAGAAGCTATTCGCATTCGTTGACTCAGGACACCCTTCCATCTTCAAAGTCAGCAAAGACGTCGTTTACTTATTTATTATCTTCTTTGTATCTAGCTCCTCCCCTTAAGATGTCTTTTTCACACTGCATCTCTTTTGCTCCGACTCCTTTTCCTCTCTCTTCCCACTTAAGGACCCTTGTCATTACTTTGGGTCCACCTGAATGATCCAGGATAATCTTATTTTAAGGTCAGCTGATTAGCAACCTTAATTCCGTCTGCTCCCTTGAGTCCTCTTTGCCATGTAACCCAACATAGTCACAAGTTCCAGGGATCTGTATGGGGATATCTTTGGGGGAGCATTATTCTGTCTACTACATCCTGCCTGCACAGCACATCCATTCAGTTAAAACACACACACAGCAGCCAGGGTTATCTCACAACCTAGACTTAATCAAGCCATTCCTCTGCTGAAACCCAACCCACACACCCAGTGACTGACCATGGCATTAAAACTCAAACTTTTTTTTTTTTTTTGTAGAGATGGGAGTCTTGCTATGTGGCCCAGACTAGTCTCAAACTTCTGGCCTCAAGCAATCCTCCTGCCTCTGCCTCCCAAAGTGCTGGAATTATAGGTGTAAGCCACCATGTCCAGCCTTTAAAATCCAAACTTTTTGTGTGTGTCCTTGAAAAGGTCTTTATTATTAAAAGCTGGAAGGTCGGCTGGGCGAGGTGGTTCATGCCTGTAATCCCAGCACTTTGGGAGGCTGAGGCAGGTGGACCATGAGATCAGGAGATCAAGACCATCCTGGCCAACATGGTGAAACCCCATCTCTACTAAAAATATAAAAATGAGCTGGGCGTGGTGGCATGTGCCTATAATCCCAGCTACTTGGGAGGCTGAGGCAGGAGAATCATTTGAACTGGGAGGCAGAGGTTGCAGTGAGCTGAGATCCCACCACTGTGTCCCAGCCTGGCAACAGAGGGAGACTCCATCTCAATAAAAAAAGAAAAAAATGCTTGAAAGTCAGTCTTTAACTCCCAATCACAAAATGCTACTTTGCCTCGACAAGCAGGCTTTGTAGTTGAGTTAGTGTTTCTTTTGTAGTTAAGACCAGCATTTCCCCTTGTTGACCAGTGATCAGGAAACTGTTCTTGTCATTTTGCTCTTTCATCCTTGATAGGTGACATCAGTACATTTTCCACAACTTTCTTTATTCTTCATTTTTTTTTCCTTCGGAATAAAAGACCATGCCAGGAACACTAACAAGTTGATGGTCCCCTAGATATGGGTTCTAGTGCCAGCAGGTCTGTTCTCTTCCTCAGTGTCAAAAGGACTGCTCATTCTGAAGCATCTACTCTTTCGGACAAAAATCTAAACTTTCTTTTAAGTCCCGGGATACAAGTGCTGCACGTGCAGTTTTGTTACATAGGTATACATGTGCCATGGTGGTTTGCTACACCTATCAACCCAGCATCTAGGTTTAAGCCCCTCATGCAATAGGTATTTGTCCTAATGCTCTCCCTCCCCTTGCCCCTCACCCCATGACAGGCACCAGTGTGTGATATTCCCCTCCTTGTGTCCATGTGTTCTCTTTGTTCAACTCCTGCTTATGAGTGAGAGCATGTGGTGTTTTAAAATCCAAACTTTTAATGATGGCCCACAAAGCCTTACATGATCAGACCCTTGGCTGCCTCTCCGATCTCACTTTCTACCTCACCCCCACCCCACTCTGCTGCAGCCACACACTGGCTCCAAACATGACAAGATCATTCCAGTCTCAAGGCCTTTGTGTGTGCTGTCTCCTCCGTTCATAACACCATTCTCCAGATTTTCCATAGCTGGTTCTTTCTTCCCCGTGCCCTCGGTCTCAGTTTCTCAGAGAGGACCAAACTAACCCCCATCTCTAAGGCAGCCACCCCATCCCTTGTCACTTGCTATCACACCATACTGTTTAAATTCCTCCATGGGGTTTGCCTCCACTAACAATATTTTTGTTTATTTAATCATTTACTTACTTATTATCCTCTTTATTATCTATCTCCTCCCCCTAGGATGTTGACCTTGTGAAGGCAGAGACCCTGTCTGTTCTGTTCACTGATGTGTCCCCAGCATCTAGAATAGGGCTTGGCCCATGGCAGATACTCTACAGATATCTGTTGAATGAATGAAAGGTTCTTTTCCCCATGTGCCCTTCCCCCTGGCTAATGTCCACTCCTTTGTCTCAGATTAAGTGCCTCTTGTTCAAAGGCTTCTTCTCTGATATGCCAACATTTCAAGAACATGAGGGTCTCCCTTTTACATTCTCACACCACCCCGTGGTTTCACTCAAGGTCAGATCACAATGGTAGGTAGATACAGTTTATACAATTACCATTTAATATCTGTCTTTCCCAGCAGATCATGAGCCCCCATGAGTGCAGGGACCACGTTCATCTTGTTCACCTCTGTCTTCCTGGTCCCTAGCTTGATACCTGGCACATAAGTTTCCAATAGTTATTTGTTGAATGAATTAATAAATAAATGAATGAATGAATGAGGGTGTAAAGGCAGAGAGAAATGGAAGAAGAAAACTGAGTCAAAGCTTCCTCCATCATCGTAGCTTTATCTTCACATTGTTATCTGACAAGATTTAAACTTGAATTTTAAAGCAAGATGAAGCTAACCAACGTATTGGCTGTAAATCCTGTCTCAAAACTTTCTCACATATTCCTTATCATGATGGTTTAGAAAAAGGAAGAAATGAAAATCAACTTATACCAAAAAGTCATTTCAAGAAGATAAAGACCCAGCTGGGTCCCGTGGCTCACACCTATAATCCCAGCATTTTGGAAGGCCAAGGCAGGAGGATCACCTGAGATCAGGACTTTGAGACCAGCCTGGCCAACATGGTGAAACCCCATCTCTACTAAAAATACAAAAATTAGCCAGATGTGGTGGTACATGCCTGTAATCCCAGCTACTCCAGAGTCTGAGGCAGGAGAATCCCTTGAACCGGGGAAGTGGAAGTTGCAGTAAGCTGAGATTGCGCCACTGCACTCCAGCCTGGGCAACAAGAGCGAAACTCTGTCTCAAAAAAAAAAAGAAAAGAAAAAAGAAAAAGAAAGAAAAGAAAAGAGAGAAAGAAAAAGAAAAAGATAGACCCAAATTAACCCCAGGCTTCTTTGGGGATGGGATGCTCCCTAGTGGGAGAAATGGAGAAAGACACTTTGGAGTGTTGTTCAAGAAAGTCACATTTCTTTGCCTTTATTGAGTAAGTGTAGGATCCAGAAACAAACTGGAAGAAAATCACACAACTTCAATGAAGAAAAGAAGCAAGATATTCTAGAGTAATAAACTTTCAGTAAAACAGAAACTGAGTAACTGTTGGTTTTGAACCAGATTTTTGGCTTATCTCTGGTGGCAATTTTCAGGCTCACTCTAAGACTTATTTCTGATGTGAAACTTTTCAAAAATGATGTAGATACAATTACACCTCTGTTCCCTAGAAATTCAACATGAGTAACATCATCAAATGCCCAGTGAATGTGGAAGACAAAGAGTGGCTCGGTGAGGCTTGTTTTTCTGTCTCTATATTCTACAATTCTAAACTTAGCTCTTCTGCACCCAAAGTAGTTGTTTAAACATTTTTTAAAAAATAGTGGGTAACTATAATAACAAACATTATGGCTTGCTATTTTCCAGGCATTCTGCTAAACCTTTGCATGTTCTCTCATTTGATCATCATTAACAACCCTAGCTATAAATACCATTAACTTCTCTTTGCATCTGAGGAAACTGATCATGGAATAAACAACTTGTCCGAGGTCATACACCTGCTGAGTGTTGGGCCATTGATTCTAAAATTCATGATCTTCATCATTATACTCAATTAACTACCATAAATCATAAACTAACTCAGAGTTTAGTTTGTAACTAAGCACAAAAATAACAAAACTACTTTTTACGCAAAACAGCATGCAATGACCTAATAGCCTGTTACCCATTGTCCCTAATTAGTTGCAAGCTTGACAGAAATTTGTCTGAGATGAACTTTCGGGGTAGATTTGCATTAATTATAACACGTTTCTTTTTGGGATCGCTTATTCGATTTTTTGTTGTTGTCATTTTTGAGATGGAGTCTTGCTCTGTCACCCAGGCTGGAGTGCAGTGGCATGATCTCAGCTCTCTGCAGCCTTCACCCCCCAGGTTCAAATGATTCTCCTGTCTCAGCCTCCCCAATAGCTGGAATTACAGGCATGAGCCACCATGCCCAGCTAATTTTTGTATTTTCAGAAGAGACAGGGTTTCGCCATGTTGGCCAGGCTGGTCTTGAACTCCTGACCTCAAGTGATCTGCTCACTTTGGCCTCATAAATTGCTGGGATTACAGGTATGAGCCACTGTTCCCGGACTGCTCATTCCATATTTAAGAAGCTGTGAGGTCTCACTTCAATGTCTAAGATATATTTTCTATGCATAATAATATATACAGGAAAGAAAAAACGGCTACATTCCTATTGTTGAAGAATATGAATGTAGGATGTAGTATACCATCCAAGTATATGATTTAGGATGCCATCATATACCATCATATACCATCCAAGTATATGATTTAGGATGCTTTGGGCTGTAAGCAGCAGAAAATCCAACTGGCTTTAACAATAAGGACTGTTACAAGTCGTCATAATGGAAAATTTCAGATAGAAGACAACCCTTAAGGTTGGTTTGATTCAGCACATCACAAACTCAATAGGCTATGGCTCGCTTTCCCTTTGATCTTCTCAGCTTTGTCCTCCTTTGTGTATTCTTTGACCTCAAACTGGCTTCTCTCATGAGAGTAGCTCTTCAGGCTCCAAATTCCTCATCAATGTCCTGAGAGAAGGAAGGCCTCTCTACCCTAAACCTTCAGACAAAAGCCCCATTGCCTTCTCACTGTAACAGTTAGGTCATACAACCATTCTTCAACCCAGTGCTCAGGCCTGGGCTACATGCCCATTCCAAAACAACTGTAGCAACAGGGGTAGGATTGTCCAATCAGGATCTGCCTTAAGAATTGCTCAATAAACAGTAGCTCTTAGAAATTTTTATTCTAATAAATGAAAATTTCTGTACCCAAGTAAAGTATAAGTAGAAGGACTAATAATAAAAAGTTAGTCCACCTCACTCATAAACTAATGAAAGCCTGGGAAACCGATGGCATACAATTTTACTAGTCAGATTACCAAAAAATTTTAAAAATTAATAATGCTTAGTGTTAAGGAGGATGTGCAAAACAGTTATCACAAACATTGTTGCTGCAACACTTTTAGGGTGAAATTTGACAATTTCTAGCAAAAATTTAAAGGTATGTGCCCTTGGACCTAGTGATTCCATACTTAGAAATCATTCCCACTATTTTACTCAGAAAACAATCAGGACAGGCAAGCTAGGAAATGTGAATCAGTCATGTTGTATAGATATACCAAGGCAGTGTTATTTGTGAAAGTTCAAAATGAAAAACAAAAATGTCCATCAGGCTGGGAGTGGTGGCTCATGCCTGTAATCCCAGCACTTTGGGAAGCTGAGGCGGGTGGATCGCCTGAGGCTGGGAGTTCAAGACCAGCCTGGCCAGCATGTCGAAATCTCACCTCTACTAAAAAAAAGAAAATGCAAAAATTAGCCAGGCGTTGTGGCAGGCACCTATATAATCCCAGCTACTCAGGAAGCTGAGGCAGGAGAAAGGCTTGAACCAGGGAGGTAGAGGTTGCAGTGAGCCAAGACCACACCACTGCACTCCAGCCTGGGTGACAGAGCCAGACTCCATCTAAAAAAGAAAAAATGTCCATCAATAGAGACTAATTCAATTTCTGGCTTTTAGTAGTAGAGGAGTAAATTATATTGGGCTAATTCCACTGCCTAGTACAGCTACAAACTCTAAACAAAACATTTTTACAAATTGAAGACACTTGAGAACAACTTATAGCAGGCCAAAACTGGAGGGGGAGCAAGAATCCTCATGAAATGGGAATCATCCATATTTACCTGGCTGTTCCTATGAAGGGTCACCCAGTCTGCATAGCACACAGAGAACAGAGCTCAAGCCAAAAGCAATAGTCTTATCAGGCTACAGAATCACAGGTTAGAGTTTGAGGCCCCCATGGTGACTGGAATTTGATGAGAGAAATCCCAGAAATGATAGAGCCACAGAAAAGGGACCTAAAAATCTGAATATAAACTCCTCTCAAATCCTTGGCTGACTCTTAAACTGTATATGTGGAGCCCAACAGAAAACAAAACACAACAAAAAGCTGGAGGAGAGTGCGAACAACTGCATTGATCAGTGCTGAGGAAACAGAGTTTGCAGCTCAAGTTCCACCAAATTAGAGGAGCTTAAATTCCTCAGACTTTCTGTAGAAACCCAGAGAAGTCACAAATTAGTCAGAAAGACCACATCCAAGAACTAGTATGTAGAAGGCACAAAACCAAAATAGACCCACCCAAAAGATGCCCCAAACCATGCCTTCATAACCTAAGAATGAGTCACTAGTAATTTAACTGCCAGGTAAAACAAACCTCAATACTTTACTGAGAAAGATTATAGAATCCAGAGCCTCTGCTATATGTTATCCACAATGTCTAGTATAAAATTTTAAAATCACTAAACATGTAAAGAAGCAGGAAACTATGATAGTCAAGAGAAAAAATAGTTAATAGAAACAGATCCAAAGACAATGCAGATATCAAAATAAGTAAGCAAATATTTTACAATAACTCCAGTACATATGTTAGATAATCTAGAGTAATAGATTAATAAGTGAAGAGGTGGAGAGTTTCATGAAGCTATGGAAAGTAAAAACAAAACAAAAAACAAACAAAAATAACCCTGGAAATCCTAGAACTAAAAAAAAAATTCTGAAATAAATTATTTGTACGGGATTAAACATACAGAAGAAACGAACAGTGATCTTGGAGGCAGATAAATAAAAATTATCCAAATTGAAGTGGCAGCAAGAAAAAAGATTTAAAGAAAAAAAAAAACAGAACTTCAGTGATTTGCAGAAAAGTATCAAGCGTTCTACCATATATGTAATTAAACTCCTAAAAGTAAAAGGAGAGAAAGAATGGAGCATTTTAAAGGTTTAAGAAAATTGATTTACATTTTTCCAAATTGCATTAAAAGTATCAACCTACATATCCAAGAAAGCAAAAAAAAAAAAAAAAAAAAAAAAAAAAAGCCCAATCAGGATAAATGCAAAGGGAAATACACCTAGGCAAATTGCTGGATAAAGAAAAATCTAAAAGGCAGCCAGAGGGAAAAATGGCATGTTACATACATGGAAACAAAGGTAAAAATGATAATTGACTTTTTTTTTCAAGTCTAGGAATTGAGATAATTGACTTCTCATCAGAAACAATGAAATACATAATAAAGTAGAATGACAACTTTAAAATGCTGAAAGAAAAAAAGGTGTCAAGCTTTAGTGAAAATATTCTTCAACAATGAAAGCGAAGTAAAGATATTTTTAGTTAAAAACTAAGAGACTTTGTTGCCAGCAGATCTGCATTACAAGAAAGGCTAAAAGAAGTCCTTTGGCCTAAAAGGAAATGAAACCAGATGAAAATTACTATTTAAAGAAAAAAAGTACTAGGAATATTACATTTGTGAATAAATATTAAAGACCATAATTCTAAGGTCTAATCAAAATCTCAGCAGGACTTCTTGTAGACATTGACAACTGGAGTCTAAAATTTATATAGAAAGGCAAAAGAACTGGAATTGCTGAAACAATATTGACAAAGAAAAGCAAAGTTGGAGAAATCACACTGCCTGATTTCAAGACTTACCACAAAATGACCGTAATCAAGATAGTGTGAGGCTGGGCACAGTGGCTCAGACATGTAAGCTTTGGGAGGCTGAGGTGGGAGGATCACATGAGGCCAGGAGTTAAAGACCAGCCTGGGCAACATAGCAAGACTCCATCTCTACAATTTTCTTTAATTAGCCAGACATAGTGGTACAAGAATATAGTCTTAGCCACTTAGGAGGCTTGAGCCCAGGAGTTCAAGGTTACGGTGAACTATGATTGTGCACTGCACTCCAGCATGGGTGACAGAGCAAGACCCTGTCTCCTAAATAAAAAATAAAATAAAATAAAAGACAGTGTGGTATTGATTATAAGACAGACACATAGATCAATGGAACAAAATAGAGAGTTCATAAATAGACCTACACATAGATGGTCAATTTATTTTTTTTTTTTTGAGAGAGAGTCTCCCTATGTTGCCCAGGCTGGTCTGAAACTCCTGGCCTCAAGCGATCTTCCCACCAGCCTCCCAAGTAGCTGGGACAAGTATAAGCCACCACTGGACTAAGTCAATTGATTTTTTTTTTTTTTTTTTTTTTTTTTACAGGATGTCTCTCTGTCTCCCAGGCTGGAGTGCAGTGTGATCATGGCTCACTGAAACCTCAACCACCTGAGCTCACATGATCCTGCTGCCTCAGCCCCCCAAGTAGCTGGGACCACAGGTGCATGCCACCATGCCCGGCTAATTTTTTTACTTTTTGTAGAGATGGGATCCCACTATGCTCCTCAGGGCTGGTCTCAAACTCCTGGGCTCAAGCAATCCTCCCACCTTGGCCTTCCAAAGTGCTGGGATTATGGGCATGAGCCACAGCACCTGGCTGTAAATTGATTTTTGGCAAAGGTGCAAAGGTCATTCAATGGAGAAAGAATAGCATTTTGAACAAATGATGCTGGAACAATTGGATATCCATATGCCCAAAGATGAACTTCAACCCATAGCTCATACCATACATAAAAATTGATTCAAAATGGATCATAGAGCTAAATGTAAAAACCTAAAAATGATAAAATTTCTGAAGAAAACATAGGAGGATGTGGAGAAACTGGAACTCTTGTATACTGTTAGGAAATGGTACAGTGGCTATGAAAAACAGTATGGCAATTCGCCAAAAATTCAAAATAGAATTACCATAGGACCTGGCAATTCCACTTCTGTATACCCAAAAGAACTCAAAGGGACATGAAGAAATGTTTGCACACCTGTTTTCATAGAAGCATTATTCACAATAGCCAAAAGGTAGAAGCAACCCAAGTGTCCATCAATAGATGAATGGATAAACAGGCTGTGGTGTATACATGCAATAAAATATGATTCAGCCTTAAAAAGGAAGGAAATTGGCTGGACACAGTGGCTCATGCCTGTAATCCCAGCACTTTGGAAGGCCAAGGTGGGCAGATCACAGGGTCAGGAGTTTGAGATCAGCTCGGCCAATATGGTGAAACCTCATCTCGACTAAAAATAGAAAAATTAGCTGGGCGTGGTGGCGGGCACCTGTAGTCCCAGCTGCTTGGGAGGCTGAGGCAGGAGAATCGCTTGAACCTGGGAGGTGGAGGTTGCAGTGAGCCGAGATCACGCCACTGCACTCCAGCCTGGGTGATAGAGCGAGACTCTGTCTCAAAAAAAAAAAAAAGGAAAGAAATTCTGATACATGCTACAACATAGATGAAACTCAAAGACATTATGCTAAGTGAAATAAGCCAGTTACAGAAGGACAAATACTGTTTGATTCCATGCATCTGAGATACAGTGAGGAGTTGTTGTTTAGAGGGCATAAAGTATCAGTTTTGCAAAATGAAAAAACTTTTATGGATAGACGGTGATGATGGCTGCAAAACAATGTAAAATGTGTTTAGTGTCACTGAACTGTACACTTTAAAATTGATAAAACAATAAATTTTATGCTATGTATATGAATTAATCACATTTTTGATTTCTACATTTTATGAGGCTTGACATCTTGGGGACTCACCAACTTGGAAGAGACTGTTTGTCCCAGAGTTAGCTCGTTCTGAGAGATAGCAGATGACTTTCCTGCAATATGCATTCCAACCAATTCAGAGTCTATACTCTGAACCGCCTCCTCTCTCCAGCTTTTCTACTCCTAGAGGCAAGTTTCCTCTGCCCTAATCATCCCAGGGTTGGGTATCGGACTACTCGGGACGACCCCTATCGCCCACAGCTGGCCCGAATTATTCAAACTATCCAATCCTAAGCTTGCCTCAGCTGCTTACCTTGCCTCGCCCATTCCTCCTGGAACACAACACAATAAAGCCTTTTTCCTAGGCTTTCCTCTCATCCTCTGTGCCTGTGATCAATCTCAAAGTTCTCCCCTGTGGTTCTGCATGGCATGGCGTGTTCCTGCCCCTGGGGAACTGTGTCAGACTGTTCTCACGCTGCGATGAGGAAATACCTGAGACTAGGTAATTTATAAAGAGTGTTAATTTACTCACAGTTCCATGTGTCTGGGAAGGCCCCAGGAAACACAATCATGGCAGAAGGGGAAGCAAACACGTCCTTCTTCACAAGGCGGCAGGAGAGAGAAGTGCCGAGCAAAGGGGGAAACGCCCCTTATAAAACCATCAGATCGCGTCAGAACACTATCACCTGATAGGGAGAGAGTAAGAACTCACTCACTATCAGGTGAATAGCATGGAGGTAATCACCCCTGTGGTTCAATTACCCCCCACCAGATCCCTCCCACAACACATGGGAATTATGGGAACTGTAGTTCAAGATGAGATTTGGGTGGGTACACAGCCAAACCACATCAGGAACTATGAGTAAGAAAACTATATTTTTAATGGCAATAGTCTTCTGATCCATTGGCCTTACCATATATGAATAAACCCAAAGTCCCAGGTACATTCTAGAACAGTATATCTTACCACATTTTTTAAAAATACATTTTTGGCCGGGCGCGGTGGCTGAAGCCTGTAATCCCAGCACTTTGGGAGGCCGAGGCGGGTGGATCACGAGGTCAAGAGATCAAGACCATCCTGGTCAACATCGTGAAACCCCGTCTCTACTAATAGAAAAAAATTAGCTGGGCATGGTGGCGCGTGCCTGTAATCCCAGCTACTCAGGAAGCTGAGGCAGGAGAATCGCCTGAACCCAGGAGGCGGAGGTTGCGGTGAGCCGAGATCGTGCCATTGCACTCCAGCCTGGGTAACGAGAGTGAAACTCCGTCTCAAAAAAAAAAAAAATACTTTTTTTTAAAATATTAAGGAAATGATAGATTCAGTACATTAAGGCAGTGGTCCCCAACCCCTGGGCCACAGACTAGTAACATGGCCCGTTAGGAACCAGGCCACACAGCAGGAGGCGAGCAGCGGGTAAGCAAGTGCGGCTTCTTCTGTATTTACAGCCGCTCCCCATCACTCACATTACTGCCTGAGCTCTGCCTTCTGTGAGATCAGTGGCAGCCTTAGACTCTCATCGGAGCTCGAACCATATTGTGAACTGCACATGTGAGGGATCGAGGTTGTGTGCTCCTTATGAGAATATGATGTCTGATGATCTGTCACCATCTCCCATCACCCCTAGATGGGACCGTCTAGTTGCAGGAAAACAAGCTCAGGGCTCCAACTGATTCTATGTTATGGTGAGCTGTATAATTATTTCATTATGTATTACAATGCAATAATAATAGAAATAAAGTATGCAATAAATGTAATGTGCTTGAACCATCCCAAAACCATCCCTCCTAATCTGGTCCATGGAAAAATTGTCTTTCATGAAACCTGTCGCTGGTGCCAAAACCAATGAAGCCTGCTGCAATATAGTGCATCTATGCAGCAGTAGTTTTGCATGGTGGCTAAGAGCACAGACTCAAGAGTTAAATCTCCTGTATCTAAATCCTGGCTTCGTCACTTACTAGCTTCGTGCTGTTGGACAAGTTACTTCTCCACTGTGCCTTAGGTTTTTTCTTATATAAAGTGGGGATAATAACAAATTCATCTCTTAAAGCTTTCTAAGAATTAAATGCTTCAAGCAAGGAAAGTGCTTAGGACAGTGCCAGGTATACAGTAAGCACTCTATAAATATAACTCCTCTTGTTATGAAATCTGCAGCCATTACAAAAGTGAGGTGGCAGGACACAGTGGCACACACCTGTAGTCCCAGCTACTCAGGAGGCTGAGGCAGGAGGATCACTTGAGCCCAGGACTTTGAGGCTGCAGTGAGCCATTGGTTGTGCCTGTGAATAGCCACTACACTCCAGCCTTGGCAGCATAGCAAGATCCTGTCTCTTTTAAGAAATTTTTTTTAACTTAAAAAAATTTTTTAATTAAAATTTTAAAATGAGGTAGATCTGTATGTACTGATATGGAAAGATATGCTAAGGAAAAAAGTACTAATTGTTTCCATTTTTAAAGAAGAGGGATGTAAGTACTTTTTCTATAGTTGCAATTGTAAGAAATTATAATTATAATAATTACAACAAAATATACCCCCAAGAAGTACACAAGAAACTCTCAACAGGTTATTTGAGGGGAAAAGAACTAATGATGTAGGAGAAGGTGTGCTTTTGTTTTTGGTTCTATTTTTAACTGTGTTTATTCATACTTTTAAAATACATACGTTTAATTTTTTGAAAGGCCATAGAATAGTCTTTGTTGCTCTTTATTGCCACCTAGGGGATGCTAGGAGCATTGCCTGCCATGATCACGGTCATTGCTGTTAACCCTATTGACTATTTAATAACTGATTCCACCTTCTTGATGAGTATGTTACACCAAGCACGTCATGGCTTCCAACTTTCAGATCTTTATTGAGTTTTGTAACAATAAGAAACATGGCTAAGAAACTGATGCTCTTCTAAAAAAAAAGAAAGAAAAAAACAAAAACCATGGATTCGTAGTTAGAACATTTTTTTTTTATTTTTATTTTTTAAAATATAATAAAGATAGTGTTTCTCCATGTTGCTCAGGCTGGTCTCAAACTCCTGGACTGAAGCGATCCTCTCATCTCAGCTTCCCAAGGTGCTGGGAGTCACTGCATCCAGCCTAGAAAATTCAATAGATGTAAAAATAATTGAGCACCTAGTTTAATCTCCCTCTCTGCATGACCATTCCAGTTTTATACTTATAATCTAGATCAGCCTGATCCATTGGCTGGCCCAAAATTATTTCATCCCTCACTCAATGATCTGTCCATGGTGCCTAAAATTTTGACATCTGTCTGCTTGCTTGTGTCTGAATGCTGGTTTCGTGACTTTCTAGTTGTGTGACCTTGAGCAAGTCCCTACATCTCTCTGAGCCTCATTTGCTTCTGTAAAATCCAAATGATAATAATAGTAGATCCCTCAAAGGACTGTTGGTGGCATTCATGAGTTCATACATCAAACACAATGTCAGGCACATAATAAGGGCTTGATAAACAACTTTTACACTAACACCTACAATTTTCAAATCTCAACTTGACTGTCACTTCCTTAGGCAAGCCTCCTCTGACCTCAGGACTTGGTCACATCCTTCTCTCTAAGTCATGCTCCTCCTTCTTAGCATTTGTCACAGATGACTGTTGGATGATTGTTCATTTAATGTCTGCCATTTCTACTAGATTGTAAGCACTCAGGACAGAGCCTGGTTTGATTTTGTCCACAATTCTCTCCCCAACGTCTACCACAGTGCCCAGCAGATAAAAGCTTTTGCCATAAAAAATTGATAAAGAAATGAATTAAAATGCAGTTAGAAAACTGAAGACCTCTGAAAAAATAAATGTTAACTAGACAAGTGCCATGAACTAGTTAGGCTCTGATGGACTAGATGACATGAGTCATGAGACAGAGAGAAGGACGGGTGGGGAGAAGTTTATCTTGTAAGACAGCTGCAGAAAATAAATTGGAAAAAAGATAAACTGTACACCTCCTACCTTTCATTCAGGGACCAACCCTATTTTCTTTAATTGAGGTAAAATTCATAGACTATAAATGTTCATTTTAAAGTAGACATTTTAAAATGAACAATTCAGTGGCATTTAGTACATTCACAGTGTTGTCCAACCACCATCTATGCCAAGTCTTAAAACATTTTCATCATCCCAAAAGAAAGCCCTCATTCCCTCTTCCCCAAGCCCATGGTCACCACCAATCTGCTTTCTATTGACATGGATTTAGCTATTCTATATATTTTCTCAGACAACCTAAAAGTCCCGAGTAACTGGGATTACAGGCATGCACCACCACACCCGGCTAATTTTGTATTTTTACTAGAGACGGCGTTTCTCCTGTTGGTCAGGCTGGTCTCGAACTCCAACCTCAGGTGATTAGCCCGCCTCTGCCTCCCAAAGTGCTGGGATTACAGGCGTGAGCCGCCATGCCCAGCCGCTATACTGATTGTAATCCATCCTATGGAGGAGGCCCCAAAACATTATCCTTAACCCTTTTAATCACAAATTTAAGGATAAATGAGATTTTATATCACTCTGGGTGACTTTTAAGGACTTGAAAACCTATTTCTTTTTGTGCTTAGAGCTGGAGTAAATTTGAAGGTAGGGTTAGGGGGTGCTCCTGGCTGTGGCTGTGTTACAATCACCCTGGTTTATTTGGGGGAGAATCTAGAGTATTTGTCATCTGTCTTTCCCTGGTGCAAGACAGACAGCAGTGAGTAGATGATGCCTCTGACACAGCAATGTGCTAACAGTTGTACTTCCTGGCACACCTCCAGCCCCCAAGATGGAGTGGTCTGACATCCACACCAGCAGAGAATCAGAGAAAGATGAGACACTCTGATGCTTGGGAAAGTCATGAACTATTGTTACATAGATAAGTAACACAAAGTGACCCAGGAGAGACACATTTGGGACCCAAGTAGACGCTTGTAATTGGAGAGTCTACCCTACCTGTGATTTTCAATATCAGCCAATAGCTGATAGATACCAATGTTAATTTCTTTGTCATGAAATCTTGATACAATATGGTAAGACTTTCCAATCCGCAGTTGGCAGCATCCTCAGGATATTGTTGATGTTATTTGACATCAAGGGTCCATGCTTTCACTGTTGTCTTATTCAAGCTAGAACAGATGTCTGAAAACTTTCTTCGTGCATCAAAGCATCTGCATAGTTCAGATAAGGAATGCACAGCTTATGTGCTCTTTCTTATCTCTCCAGCTGTTGGGAGAGATTCCAAAGCTCAACACCCCACTGCCTTGTGTAACCAAGTCAAGACCCCTGTTAGAAAAGCAGCTCAGAGAAGCTATCCTGGGTCATCCATAGTGTCTTAGCTTATTTAATTCAGCAATCATAGTCAACATTTCCGATTATATTGAGTGAATTCAAATTCTCAGTAATCAGCTCCAGGAAGACCCTCCTGGCTCCCGTCCCTTTTCCTGGCCTGGTTTAAGTCCCTTCTGAGCTCCCATAGAATCCCGTGCCTATCTATATTATTGCTTTTTTCTGGGTCTGTGCCAGACTCTACTGTATTAATTCCTTTGGGGCTGGAGTCATATCTCATTTATTTTATTGTTTTTAAATTAAAAAGTAGTACATCCTCACAATAGAAAAAATTTCAAACAATATAGACCTATATAAACAAAAAAGTAAAAGTCCCTTTTCTGTCTCCTCCTATTTGCAATCTCCCTCTTCTCCCCAGAGAAGACCACTATTAACAATGAGTTGCATACCCTTCCAGAACTTTCCATTTGCAAGCCTAATAGTGTTAATAAAAGTGCTGACAGTTATTGAGTGTTTACTAAGAGTCAAGTGCTATACTAAGCATTTTTATGCGTGTTCCCAATTAATTCACAAATCAAGCCTATAAAGTCGGTGTTATTTCTATTCCCATTTCACAAGGTGCCTGTTACTAAATGGTAAAACCAGAATCTGAACCCAGGCAGGCTGAATTCAGAGCTCATGCTCTTGAACATGTATCGTTCTCTCACTTGTTTTCTGGACCTTGCAATATCATAGACGCTTCCTCATAATGACCTAAAAATTGTTTCTTCCTTTTTAAAAAGGTATTCTACAAAAAGTTATTTGGTATTCTACAAAATGAATGTATCCTGTTTATTTAGCCATTCTCCCTCTGAACAACTTTTAGGATTCTGTAGTTTTTCATTTCCTTATTTCACACCAAATCTAAGATTCCATTGATTGTAAAACGCATCCAATTTCAGAGATTAAAATATGTGGGGGTGTGGGGGGTGACAGGTGCATCTTAGAATATATTTTTGCATGTAAATATTTTGTAAATAATGCTTGTAAATAATTTTCCTGTATGTATTTCTGCAGAAGTTTCCTAGGAATAAAATTGTGTGTCAAAATGAAGGTGCATTTTTTATTTTGATGCATACTGCCAAATTCCCTCCAGGAAACTTTACCTTAGTCATCCTGTGTTCCTCATTTCCTTAGCACAATGTCTGGTACTTTTCAGGTGATAAATAAATGTTCACTGGGTGAAATGCATGACCTGACCCAGCAAATGCAATGTATGTTGAGATAGTCACACACCCAAAAAAAACACAAAATACGACAATGACTGACAGTGAGAAGATGAGAATATTTTACCACCGTATTTGTATGCATTTCTTGTTGAAGCACTGGTTAGGGCAAACGACAAACGCTAATGCATCTTACGCAGAAGGATGTTTCCGAAGTGATTACAAGGTATCTTGCAAAATTATGTATCCAAAGATTAAACACTCGATTTAATAAGAATACACTAATAACGCCAGCATTTTACAACCCCCAACCTACTAGATATAAGAGATTTCCAGAGATCTTACGGTCTGCCATTTTCTCTTTACTTGCAAGACTGCCTGCACCCCTGACCCTAATCTCCAGAAATCAAGATTCTGCAGTGGGGACTGCATTTAACAAGCGCTCCAGGTTAACCTAATGAACTGTAAAGCGTGAGAGCGCGTGCATTAAAAGGGCTTTAAGAAGAGGAGTTTCTGAATTAGATTTGCATTTTAGAAAGATCCCTCTGGCTGTAGAGTGTAGAATCAACTAGAAGTAGGCAAAGATAGTTAATGGCATTTTCAGCCCAGCGTGTGAACGACCCACTGGCCGGAGCGCCGGGACGCCCCCTGCCGGCCCTCAGCAGCATCGTCCTGAGCCGGGCCAAAGGCGGGAGGCTGCCGACTGCGACTGCGCGCTCCGAGGCCTGCAGAGCCAGCGCAGGGGCACCTGCAACCGCACCGCTCAAGACCGGAAGCGGAAATGGAATCGAGATAGCTTCGCGCGCTTCGTCGGCCGCAGCCACCTCCACGCCCTAGGCCGGGCCGATTTACGGAGTCGCCGGAAGCGGAAGTCGCTGAGGGGTGGTGGAGCACTTGAGAAAGTGTCGGTTTATCTTCGCGCCCGTTGAGTTCTCGCCGCGGCTTGCCTGGGCAGGTAAAGCGCGATTGCGAGAGCTCTGCAGCCCCGCTGACTCGGCTGAAACCAGCTCCCAGCCCGAACCCTCGCCCGAGGGGGTGTTCCGATTCCTTCCGCGGACTCCTTGGGACCCGCGGTTCCGGGAGTCGCTTGCCCAGGGTCCCTTTCTTGCAGTGAGGCTCCGTCCGGCTTCCCCGTGTCCCCGCAGACCCCCATCATGGGCAACACGAGCAGTGAGCGCGCCGCGCTGGAGCGGCATGGTGGCCATAAGACGCCCCGGAGGGACAGCTCGGGGGGCACCAAGGACGGGGACAGGCCCAAGATCCTGATGGACAGCCCCGAGGATGCCGACCTCTTCCACTCCGAGGAAATCAAGGTGTGAGGGGTGTGGGAGAATCCGATTCCCATTGACTAATGTTGAGGAGAGGAACCCTCCACTAGCTTCCCGCCACATCCTTTCGAAAACCATCAGAACGAGGCGGGAGGTGGTAACTTACCCGGTGCACTTAAAAGCCAGATGGTCCTGTAAGAGCCCTCTTAGCAGTCCAGGAACCTGTGTCTAATTAGCAATATGAGAACGTCATCCCGAGGGAGGAGACACGCACTTCGTTTAACATCATTAAGGAGAAGCAGCTCTGGGACAGAGTTTCAATTCTTAATTAATGCAGAGAGTCGAGCTAACAGCATTTGAGTCCCAGCCTCTGCCTTTCTCTTAGGTGTAATTAATTTCGCCGCTTTGAGACAAATTCCCTCACCTTTACACAGACTGGAACTTTTGTAAAAGTTAGAGAGTTTATTATCCATTTTGGAGGCGAACCAGGTACATACACAAGCTGAAAGCGTGGAACGGCTGACGGCAGTTGCCAGAGGTGTTTAGTTCTGTCAACACTTTTGACTCACCCTACTTATTTTTTTAAAGACAGGTGTCTCACTGTGTTCTCCAGGCTGGTCTCTAATTCCTGGGTTCAAGCAATGCTCATGCCTCGGCCTCCCGAAGTGCTGGGATTATAAGCGTGAGCTATAGTGCTGGCCGGTTCAGGCTTTTTTTTTTCTTTTTTTGAGACGGATCTCGTTCTGTTGCCCAGGCTGGAGGGCAGTGGCACAATCTCGATTCACTGCAACCTTCCTCTCCCAGGCTCAAGCCATCCTCCTGCCTCAGCCTCCCGAGTAGCTGGGACTACAGGCATGCGCCACCATGCCTGGCTAATTTTTTGTATTTTGTGTAGAGATGGGATTTCACGATGTTGCCCAGGCTGGTCGTGAACTCCTGACCTCAAGCGATCCGCCCGCCTGGGCCTCCCAGAGTGACGGGATTACAGGCATGAGCCACTGCTCCCAGCCTCACCCTTCTTCTTCTTTTTTTTTTTTTTCTTTTAAAGCGGACATAGAAAAGTCATTCGACTTCTAGAGGTCAGCGGGTAGTGAGGGTCCATCTAAAGGAGGCAGTCAGCAGCTACTGAACTTCCCTCTGATGTTGTTTAAATATGATTTAATCGCTTTTAAGCCATGCCAACATTTTTCTTCCTGGTTCAGCCTGTTTTAATTCATCAAAAACTCAGGTGACTTTTGACTCCTGCTTCAACCACACTCCTGTTAACCACCTTCATAGGGTGGGTATTTCCAGCTGCAGGGCCCAATCCAAGGGCACTTAGTGATTCTTGCAGCTGGTATTTATGTGTTATGTCTGAAAAGAACTACTTGTTTCAAGGAACAAAGTAGGTTTAGGAAAGATAAAGCTGCCCTCTGCCCGACATACCCTGTTAGTATCCAATTTCATGTTAATCATCATCCATTTAATTGCCTGGCAACTCATTCCACCTGTGTTTGTCCTCCTGCAGAGTGAGGTGATCACATCTCACACTTTCTCTTGGATCTTAGTTTTGAGCCTCCTACAAAGGACCTGCTTTTATGTGGCCCTACAACTTGTGGTTTGAACTTGCTTTCTGAATTTGTTGCATTCTTGAAGAGCTGTGTGCAAAGTGACGTTTCGAATCATGTTTCTCCAGTGACTTGACGTTCTTTACCCAGGAAGTAATTTTGGTCCCTGGTCCCAAGAAGGCTCTTTAAGACACCAAAAGAATCAAAACTATTTTCTTCAAGAAGTATTTGTTCTGTTACTATTCCAAAACTACAGGAAGTGTTGAGCACACACATAATCTATAAGGAATGATTTCAAGCAGCACCCATTCTCATTTCATTAGAGGTTACTGAAATCGTGTAGCCCTGGGTTGAATGCCCCAGATACCAAAAAGTCATAAATTCTTTTAACTACACCAGTGCACTTATTTTGGGTATAATGAGTTATCATTAGTGTGAAGTGATTCCAGTCTGTTATTCTTTAATAATGTAGATCTCATTAGAATTCAAAGAATGCAGGCATCATTTGGATAAACTGAGGTCAGTATTTGAAATGAAGGTGCTAGAAACCTGCTTAATTCCCTAAAGAGTCTTTTCCAGCCTGAACCTCCTGCTCTTTTTAAGTCTTTGGCTTCTGACTAGGAAAAAAATCTAAAAGGTGCATGACTACATATACATCACCCAGATAGAGTGGAATGAGTTCATTTCTCACTTATTCTGGAATACTTCAGTTATACAGAGCCTACCACATGGGGGGTTATCGTTTATCCTAATGAGGGTTCAGTCTTTGTCTTGCCCTTTATTCCCCAGTGCCTAGACAGCACTTTGTGAGTAGTTTTACCCTTCCTCAAAATCTGGATTTGCCCATTTTCAAGTTGACAGCTCTAGAATTGTTCCCTCTTAAATTTTCATGTACGGTCATCCATCACTTAATGATGGGGACATGTTCTGAGGAATACATCATTAGGTGATTTTATCATTGTGTGAGCATCATAGAGTGTACTTACACAAACCTAGACTACACACCTAGTCTATCAGTCCGTTATCACACTGCTCTTTAGAAATACCAGAGACTGGCTAATTTATAAACAAAAGAGACTCAGTTCCGCCTGGCTGGGGAAGCCTTAGGAAACTTACAATCATGGTGAAAGGCACCTCTTCACAGGGCAGCAGAAGAGAGAATAAGAGGAAACACGGTAAATGCCAGATGCTTATAAAACCATCAGATCTTATGAGACTGACTATCAGAGAACAGCATGGGGAAACTGCCCCCATAATTGGTTACCTCCACCTGGTCCTGCCCTTGATACGTGGGGATTATTGGGATTACAGTTCAAGGTGAGATTTGGGTGGGGACACAGAGCCAAACCCCGTCACCCAGTCTAGACAGTGTAACCTATTGCTCCTGGGCTACAGGCCTGTACACATGTTATTCTACTGAACACTGGGTGAGATTTGGGTGAGGACGCAGAGCCAAACCCCGTCACCCAGTCTAGACAGTGTAACCTATTGCTCCTGAGCTATAGGCCTGTACACATGTTATTCTACTGAACACTGGGTGAGAGTTGGGTGGGGACACAGGGCCAAACCCCGTCACCCAGTCTAGACAGTGTAACCTATTGCTCCTGGGCTACAGAGCTGTACACATGTTATTCTACTGAACACGTAGACACTTATTCCACAGTATATTTAAGGATTTGTGTATTTAAATATATCTACACATAGAAAGATCCAATAATATGGTGTAATCTTATGGGACCACCATATCCGCAGTCAGTCGTGGACTGAGGCATCGTGCACATGACTACTTCCAATCTTGAGGGAGGAACATGACATTTATGAGGCCAGTCTTGGATTTGTGGTATCACAAGTGGGTTTTATAGTTTCTGCTAGAATTTTGATGTCAACTTCTTTAATGACAACAATAGCTAATAATTAGTAAGCACTCGCTGTGTCAGACACTATGCAGAGCATTTTCATGGACTGTCTCAGTCTTCACCAGAACCTTAAAAAATATATTTTGCAAGCAGGGAAACTGAGACACCACTAGTCAGTTTCCAGTCCTGACTGTGAACCTAGATAGTAACAGCTGCCTCTTTAGAATGAATTGTCAGTATTGTCTGTTGTAGGGAACTCGCTTATGGCTTCTTGCTCTGAGTAAACTGCACTGTTTCTAGGCACCAGAGAAGGAGGAATTCCTGGCCTGGAAGCACGATCTGGAAGTGAATGATAAAGCTCCCGCCCAGGCTCGGCCAACTGTGTTTCGATGGACGGGGGGTGGAAAGGAAGTTTACTTATCTGGGTCCTTCAACAACTGGAGTAAACTTCCCCTCACGAGAAGGTAATTGCCTGGGGAGTGTTCACTATCTAGACGCTCTTATTCTAAAACGTCTCTGAGTGAAAAGAAAATGGGTGCCTGGTGGAAAAATACTTTCGCTTAATAAGTCTTAGGGTTCTAATCGCAAACCTTAGTGGTCTCTAGGTTTAAAGTACACCTTTCTTGGAGGAAAGCAGCATCTATCCATGGAGAATATTTCTGTGTCAGACATCTTTCACTTCAGATACTCAGCTATCTATTGTCAGGACTTTTCCACAGAAACACAAAAATCTATTCTTAATGCAGAAAGGGAGCACTGGGCTGAGAATCTGAGAGACCCACATTGGCCAGGCTGTCAGTCGCCTCCATATCCCTTTCTGTAAAGAGGGAATTTTGGACCAGATGATCTCTGATGTTTCCTCTAACTTTGATTCTGCATAATAACTTTGTTTGAAAAGTTGGCCGGGCGTGGTGGCTTATGCCTGTAATCCCAGTACTTTTGGAGGCAGAGGCAGGAGGATTGCTTGGGCAACATAGTGAGACCCCCATCTCTACAAAACAAAATTAAAAGGTAGCTGGGCATGGTGGTGCACACCTGTAGTCCCAGCTACTCAGGAGGCTGGGTGAGAGGATTGTTTGAGCCTGAGAGGTCAGTGCTGTAATGAGCTGTGGTTGCACCAGTGCACTCCAGCCTGGGCAGCAGAGCAAGACTTTGTCTCCAAAAAGAGAAGAAAAATACATACTATGTAGTCACCTTTAGCAAGGATTATAGTAAGACATTGTATCAGGAACCCCAGCATGGACTTCTGTCTTAAGTTGTCAGTGAGAGAACACCTTTAGTGAGTATTCTTGATAAAATGAGGGAGGAAGTGTGCCAGGCCTCACTGTTGTCAGGGGCTGCCTGCTTTCCAGCGGTTCCATTGGAGGAGGAGGAAGCCACTCAGCACAGCAGTCACAGGTCAGTTCAAGTCAAGGGAACAAAACAACCCAGTGAAAGGGTTTTTCCAGAGTGGTTTTTTTTCTTTGTTTTAGTGGTTAGGCAACTTTCTTTAGAGAACATTTGAGCTTTCTGTTCAGTTGTTCCCCTCTCCTGCCCAAAGCAAAGTGACAGAGGGTAAAGCTAGGCAGCTCGCTGTTTGTCTTCTGGTGTTATCCTCCCTGGCATCCAGGAGCCATGCAAACTTGAGAAGCACAAATGCCTGTTTGTTGACCTTTTAAGGTGAGGGATGTGGTTTCCTGGTATTTGAGCGAGATGAGTTTTCAGGAAAGTGTGTCACACTGCTGCTTCCTTATAGCCTTTCCAGATTGAGATCGTTATGCTGAATTGTCTAAATGGGCTAAAAACGTTTGTTCTCTGCAGGAACTCTTGGTTTTATGTGAAAATGTTTTGTTTTGTTCCTCGCAGCCACAATAACTTTGTAGCCATCCTGGATCTGCCGGAAGGAGAGCATCAGTACAAGTTCTTTGTGGATGGTCAGTGGACCCATGACCCTTCAGAGGTACTCTTCCTCCCACTTCCGGTCCTCTGGGTGCCTGCACAATACAAATAAATCACCTTCCCGGGAGATTGCTGCCAGGTCCCTTTGCCCTGCTAGTAAAAGTCCCCGTGTGTGGCAGAGCTGGATAGCAGCACTAACTGTCAGACAGTTGGCATACTTGACCAAGATGAGCAGGGTGGCTAGCCAGGAGATGAGGCCTTGCAGCCAGGAATTCCAAGTCCTCTGAAGAATCACTCCACAGACCTTCCACGTTATGATTTCTGCCTGTCTGTCTCTTCCCAGCCCATAGTAACCAGCCAGCTTGGCACAGTTAACAACATCATTCAAGTGAAGAAAACTGACTTTGAAGTATTTGATGCTTTAATGGTGGATTCCCAAAAGTGCTCCGATGTGTCTGGTATGAACACAGTTATTTTATACACATGCGTGCAGGTGGGGGCTGTACAGGCTAGAAATACTCTTGTTTCTCTTGCCTCTCTTGATCTGAAGCTGCCCAATCAGATAGGCAATTATAGCACCCCTTAAAAGCCACAGAGCTTAATTCCTAACTGTCAGGTTGTTGAAATTTAGCCCCAAGGGAGCTGTGAGTGATTTCCCTGGTCATCTCAGGTATTCAATAGGTCACAATAGGTCTTGGCAGACCTGACTTGTTTCTGCTAAAGCAGACAGCAGAAATGGAACCACAGCTTGGTCTCATGCCAGGAGCAGAGCTGAAGAGGCTCTGGAGGGTCAGAATGAGTTAGTGACAGCCCAGCACTGGAGAAGCCTGCGTCTCATCCCACTCATGGTGCCTGAAGAATTTCAGCCTGACAGGTGATAAATGGACACCTCAGTGACCTTGGCGGTCACTTGTGTGGTACATTAGCACCTTGTCAGAATCCCTCCAGAGGAGGAGGAGGCTCCCCACAGGAAAAGGCCTCCACAGCGCAGCTCTCCTTGACGGGAACCTATTTAGTACAGAAATACAGACCCAGTAAAACTTCCCCATCTTCAAAGAGCCTTTCAGGCATCAAGGTTTCAGTAAATTCTTTCCATCCAAACCCCACAGGAAAAAACTCCCTGGAACATGATTCGTACAATTCAAGGGGAGGAGGGTTACAGTCTGAAGTGTTGGTGCCAACCACACTTCCCCTTCTTGGAGGCGGGGGTTTAGCAATTCCTGGACCCTGACGGAGGCAGTGGAAAGATGCCCCAGGAGAGTATCTGGCACACTAAGAAAACAGATTCCGTTCAGTTTATAGGACAGTTCTTCATTGTTGTCTAGTTGGGCCTGGAAGTTCTCCCACCAGGATTTCTTGTTACCAGTTCAGAAGTCACAGTGGTAAAATCACGATGAGCTCACTGTGGTTGACAGTTCGTTGAGCAGGACTTGGAAATCCAAAATCAGTGTGCTTTTGTCTGGATAATTAATCCTTTAGAGATATCTAGCTTTTTTGCAAATAGTTGGGAATCAGGGAATGGAGGAAGTGTGCCCAGATATCCTCCAAAATATGTAACTTACTGATTGATGTAATTTTAGGACACTTAAAAGCTTTTCAGTCAAGTTTCCACCTAGGAAAAGAAAAGGACCCCTCACTGATAAGAAGCCAATTCCACATTCTCTACAGACTTCTCCTACTTAGACACTTCCTCAAAATGTTACTTACTTTATGGCTCAGTTTTCTGCACTTAATGCTTTTCTCAATTTCTTGCTGTAATATGGTTGGGTCACATGAAAGGGGCTTGTCCCTAAAAAATGACATTGAGGGAATTGGCAGAGCCAGGGCATAGCAGATCTTCTCTGGACCAGCCCCAGGATCTGGCCACCAGAACCATCCCACGTGTTCTTTGGCAGATGGCTTGGTACCTTCTGGCTAGCCAAATGTCACTATGCAGCTGTTGTAGCATTATGAAATACTGCTCTTGTAGAAGCTTCTCAGTGTATCTGATACTCAAGCAGAAGTTTGGAAAGAACTCGAGTGTAATGGAGTTAAAGAGCTTTTAGAAATTGGGCTTTCAATTTTTCTTCCCTCCATTTTGAAATGTGCCTCGTTTAGCCTGTTTTCTCCATTGCCTCGTCTAAACAGACTGCCTTATCTTCTTTTGTATTGTAGCTGGCGGTGCCCGTAACCTGGACTTAGCCCTACTTAATCCTCACTTAGCCTCCAGCTTCTTTGTGGTCTTTGCCAGCCCAGCCTGAAGCCAGAAGGAAGCATTATTCTGCCATGGCATGTGGGGTTGTTATTGAGAACAGCCTCCTTATGATCTGACCCAGACTTACTGTCTGGGCCACCGCCTCCATCTTCCACCAGGGCACCTGAGTTGACTACTGAGTTTTATGCCAGTCACCCAGATTCCAAAAGGGTTTCTCCTCTCCTCTGTTCTGCACTCTTGGAACCTGTGTATCCTTCAAGGGAATGTAAATCTGCATTGAGGGAACAAGAGGCAAGGAAAACTAGACGATGACAACATAAATAAGGCTGCTTCTAGAATGCCTGATTTTCAAAGTAGATGTCCCGTTCCTATCTCCCAACAGAGCTGTCCAGTTCCCCCCCAGGACCCTACCATCAGGAGCCCTACGTGTGCAAACCTGAAGAGCGCTTTCGGGCGCCGCCCATTCTCCCCCCACATCTCCTCCAGGTCATCCTGAACAAGGACACGGGGATTTCCGTAAGTACACAGGCATCTGCTTGGAATGTCCTTCATGGGTCATGTTCAGTTGCTCCCTTTCCTGTGTCCACCTCTTGCAAAGCAGCTTGTGAGCAAAGCTCAGTGTCGCCCACTAGTGGGAACCGTCCCGTTCACCTCTGCCGTGGGGATGGGCTGCCCACGAGAGGTTCCAAGCGTGGATGCTGCCTCAGTGTCTCACAAAGCCTTTCTGCACTTGCTTCCTTGTCTTTCAATCCTGCCTCAGCCTGAGCACTGTTCCATTTACATTTCGTGACAAAACGTGTCACCATCCCTTCTTAGTAAGCTACATATTGGAACTCAGGCTCTGGCCCCCACATTTTAGAATCTAGTTTTAATCATTAAATTGCTTTTAGAAACATCAGTACTCCTGGATCAAAATTTGGGATATCTAGGTAACACACATTTCTTCTCTGGGAAATTATTGCATGCAAAAAAGAGGTGTGTGTCCTCCTGGATCCTGAAGAACAGCCGATTATTCTGTTGTGATTGTTTTCTGTTCCATCTCACCTGGATTGCCCGCCCAGTCCACCTAGCTCTGGAATGGATGGCACAGCCATAATTCTTGGGAATCCAGGAATTCAACTTGGTCCAAGCACCTCTTAAGAGGCACTATTTATGAGGTGCTTAAAGTGGCCATGCTGCTTCTGAACCCCCAACCCTGAAGTGGAGGGCATGTGTGCTGAGACGAGGAATGAACGTGTCCACAGGTAGGCGTCCCTACAGCAGTCGCTGCCGGGCTGCTGGGACAGGGTCTCCGTGTTGTTACCCTGCCCCAATAGGACTTGCCTTTCCCAGGTCACCACCTGTGCTGGCAGTCCCCCTGCAGCGGTGGGTGGGCCATCCTGGTATAGGCCCAGAAGAGGCCAGTGGTAAGGACTGACCAGCACCCCTCAGCTGGCAGGGCCCTCCCTGTTTCCAGCACTCAGTTGGCAACAGTCTCAAATAGGCCACAGGTGAAGAGTTTCAAGGACTCGTAGCTTCAGCCTTAGAACCACTTAGTTGACACCACTTCCCTTAGCTCAAACTTTACAAAGGTTGGTGGGTTAGATGACTTTCAGTGCCCTCCCAAGCTAGTAAGGCTTTGTTTTTTCTAGAAAAGAGAGGCATCACTAGCCATCTTCTCTGATGGAGACCGCTGCTGGGAATAGACCAGCTGAGTGTGGCCCAGGGCTCAGGGAATATGAGAATGTCAGGACCCCTCTGTCCAAGGTAGCACGAAGCTCTAACGTAAACTGTGGTCACAGTTGTAATTTTTAAATGGTTGACATTTATTTTGCCCCAAACTAGACTTAAATGCTTTTCATGTATTCTTATTTAAGCCTCACAACAACCATATGAAGTAGGTGCTATTACCCCCATTTTAGGGGTGGGGAAACTGAGGCACAGAGAAGTGGGGAGAACACTTAAAATCTAATCTTAGAGATTTTCAAGAATACAATACATTGTTAATACTAGTCACCATGTTGTACAGTCAATCTCTTGAACTTATTCCTCCTGTCTAACCGAAATCTCCCCTCCCCCCGACTCCTAGCCCCTGGTAACCCCCACTCCACTCTCTACTTCGGTGAGTTGGATTTTTTGGATTCCACATAAGTGACATCATATGGGATTTGTCTTTCAGTGCCTGGCTCATCTCCCTTATGTCCTCCAGGTTTATCCATGCTGTCACAAACGACAGCATCCCTTGTTTAAGGCTCAGTAGTATTCCATTGTATATCTGCACCTCATTTTCTTTGTCCATTCATCCATTGCTGGACACTTACGTTGATTCCACATCTTGGCTATTATGAATAGAGCTGCAGTGAACGTGGGAGTACAGATCTCTCTCAGAGGCCGATTTCATTTCCTTTGAGTATATACCCTGGAGTGGGATTGCTAAATCGTGGTAATTTTAGATAATTTTTGAGGAGCCTTTATACCATTTTCCATAATGGTTGTACTAATTTACATGCCCATCAGCAGTGCACTAAAAATGGCTTTTAAGTGTTCTTACCACAAAAAAATGGTAAGCATGTTATGCGTATGTTAATGAGCTTGATTGAGCCATTCCACAATGTATGCATATTTCAGAACAACATATTGTACATGGTAAATATACATAATTGTATCTGTCAATCTTTGAAATTAATTAATTTTTTAAAAAGGCCAGGCTCACACAGGAACTGGCTGAGCCAGCATTCACATCAGACTGGTTGCTGCCAGATCCTTGGTAGCTGGGGCTCTCAGCAGCCACCCTGAACGGCCTCCCAGCAGGAGTTTGCTGAGTATTTGTTGACACAGTGATTGGCCCAGCCTATGGGGTCCTAAGCTGTTCTACATTTTTCCATTTGAATCCCATTTATAAAAGTTGGGGGTGTACAACGGCAAAAAAAATCCTGATTTATGGCTTCTCTTAAAACATAGGAAGGTGTGGCGGGCCGCTCTGAGTGCCAGCCCTGTGGGAGCTTTTCCATAGTGGTGGTGTCTTGTCCAGGTATCTGTTGTCATTCTTCAGGTTCATTGTCTGAGTCTTACAGATTCAAGTTTAGAATCTGTTGCTCAGGAGCGTTTAGCACAGATAGTCTCTTCCTGCGTTCTCTGACAGTACTTTCAACAGACAGCTGCTTTCTTCCTGCCCCTCCCTCTCATAAGAGGACAGAGCCGTGGCCCACACTTTAAAGAGGCTGGAGTAAATGCCTGGCCGGAGACACACGCGGATGCCTCCAGCAGGCATACAGGGAGCTCCCTTCAGGTCAGAAGGCACGACCCTCATCTCCTTGAATAAGCCCTTGTGCTGCCTGACTTGGGAAGAGAGGTTGGCCTGAGAGAGCCGTCCCCTGTCCTTTGATAGCTGGTGCTGGAAATAAAGGGGAGAATCTTGGTTTCCAAATCCAGATGCTCACCGCTGCTTTGTTCCCTCACAGTGTGATCCAGCTTTGCTCCCTGAGCCCAATCACGTCATGCTGAACCACCTGTATGCGCTATCCATCAAGGTAATGACGTTGTCTGTCCCGTTACAGCTGTGTTGCCCAGTGTGTGCTCTTAGGACTCCCAGCAGTGAAATAAGCTGGGGGGACTGACTTAAAGGGCAGCTCCCAGGGTATGACACAGGCCCTCAGGCTCAGGTTCTGAAGATGGCCCTGGAATTTGTGGTTTTATGAAGCCCTTAATGACTCTCATGTACTCTGAGGCTTGAGCCCCTGACTTAGTCCTGCCTTTGCTCATTTCCACCTTGTTCCTTAGGATGGAGTAATGGTGCTCAGCGCAACCCACCGGTACAAGAAGAAGTACGTCACCACCTTGCTATACAAGCCCATATGAAGAGTTGGGGCCGATGGTGGCCCAGAAGACAGTGTGCACCGCCAGGCTCCACGCGTGCATACTTTCCCAGAGGGGATGGACTGTACATTGCTCATTTCACATTCTTCAGAAGACATTTCATACCTGCCCTGGTCCTGCTTGAAGGTTTGTCCAGGCAGAGCAGCTCCTGCAGTGCCTCGGTCTGGCGGTCCTCCTAGCACTCCCAAGGCTTGGAGCCTCGGGGACTCATCAAGGCCAAGAAAGGAGGGAGGGCGGCGGAGGATCTGCAGCCCTGGCCCCGCGGTGCATGGGGCTGGGTACAGTTCTAAACCCACATTCTCAATTCCGCTTAAGCCAAAAATGAATGCTAACTCCTTTGCCTGTAAAAATCTGGGACGCAGAGACAGGCCACATAACATTTCCAATCATGTGTTTTTAAGGTCAGCCACTTGTCCCTGCTGAGGCCTGGCTGTGGAACTAAGTACAGCATTGGTCTTGCCTCTCCTTCAAAATCAGCAATAGATTGTCCCTCTCGGCTCCAGGGAGATGTCATTTCTATAGAAATTAGAAGCTGTCTGATTTCTAGATGAAGTTTTACAATTGTTTCTTACAGTCACGTGCACTAAGTACTCTTCGTAAGCAGAGGTGGCTGGCTGTGCAGCCTTAAGGCAGTTTTAAGTCACCACGACTAGAAATCACATGAACTCTGCTCAGCAATAATCTGTTCTCAGAACAGACTTTTCAACCCACCACCGGATTTCTCCATTCAGCTGGATGATCCTGAGGACTGACAGCCAGAAGGTTGTCCAGCTTTTTATTCCAGTCATAATAAGGTGACCATGTTAAACCACACAGTGGTTAAATCACACAGTGTGGTTTTACAAGGTCCCGTACCACCTTGCTCAGGACCTCTGCCCCTAGTTAGCAGGCAAGGTGCTGCTTACTCTGAAAGGAATGTAGAACTTGCAGCAGCCTTCTGAGTTTGGTCCGGAAGATGTCCTTTGGACAAAAGCAGACTTCTTTTCACACAGCTCAGTTTCCAGGGATCACCAGAGATGTGCCCACTAGCCCAGGTTCCTCTCACTCAGTCATCAGAAGCTACCTTTATTGTGCCCTTTATTCCTGGTGGGAGTGGGAGAGGGAGAAGTGAGCTCCGTGGGTGCCAGTATTTATTTGGTATCCCTGAATTGGGGGCACCCTTTTTTTGTTAACTGTTTTCAAAACACTGAATTATTGTCACCTTGATTTACAATTTCAGTAAAGCTTTGTAAAGATAATTGGACATGTGCTTGGACAAGCTCTGATTTTATTCCATCCCTTGGAGAAGAGACGGGAACTCTTCCTGACTTCCATTTCAGTACGATTCTTGTGGCACTGAGTGGACAGGGCCACTCCAGCTGCCCAGGCCTGAGAACCATTCCTGTGACCCACCCATTCACACAGCATTTGAAAGCCCATGATGAAGGGACCCCTAAAACTCAGCCCCTCTGAACAGCCCGTCACAAGGGGAAGCTGAAGAGGGTAACAGCAGAGGCTCCTGGCTTGGGCAAGTTGGTAGTGTCCCCAGGCCAGAGGGTTTGTTCCCTTTTGCTCCTAAACAAGCCCCAGAAGACGACAGCCTGGGATCATGACCCTGGTGCATGAGATACCAGGACATTTGTGGAGTCGGAGCTGTTTTCATCCACTAAAAGAGGCTATATGTCCCTCCTCCCAAAAAGGTGGAAGGTTATGAGTGTCTCTTTTAGCCTTTTCTTCTCAGGTATCAGGAAACCGTTTAAATAAATTTAGCAGAAAGAAAAGTATGCAGATGAGCTCCCCACTGGTGCAGAAAACCCAAGCTGAAAATGCAACATAAAATAAGACTAGTTTACTGGAGCCAGTCACCCCAAGAGTCCTCGAAGCCCTGGGGCCACAGGGGACTCCCAGGTGAGGTCACGGCTGAGACGGAGACACAAAACAGGACGTGGTCAGAGATAACACATCTGTGTGCATATTCAAAGGATTTCATTTTCTTTAAAAAGCAGTACAAAGTACATTACAGTTGGAAAGCACCCCCCGCCGACAAGTGAAAGACTCAGGGTTAATGGTGATTTTACAAAGGTGGAAAAGGAGATCCTGTTTTGGCCAAATCGCAGGGGCAAAGCCACATGTCAAACTGTCCTATGACCAGGTAATCCTTTCTCCATTAGCATTTCCTTTATGGGTGAGGACTTACAAAGTTTAACTCAAATTGCTTTTCAATGAAGATCAATTTTTCCCTCTGGAAGCTGATTAACTTATAGAGCCAAATTAAAGCCTAAAAAATACCAAAATATAAATCATTGCAGGGCTAGGGCCACAAACAGGAAGTCAAAAGCCCAGACAAGAAAATTGTGCCTGCACCTCAACTAGCTCAATTAGGAAATCTCCAAGACGCCTAAGGCTGAGAGAAAAAACCTGGAACATCACGATACAATCTATGGCTGAGGTCAGAGGCTGAATGAACCATTTGAGGAAAGAACAAAATTTCATTTTAATTCAGTTCCTCCTGTATGAGCACAATTTCACTTTCAATGCACTTCCCTGATCCTCCTCTGCTATTTGGGTCACCTTCAAAATTCAAATGTCCCCAGTGTGATAGTATTAAGAGGTAGGCCCTTTAAGAAGAGATTAGGTCAGCCAGGTACAGTGGCTCACGCTTGTAATCCCAGCACTTTGGGAGGATCACAGGGTCAGGAGTTCAAGAGCAGCCTGGCCAACACAGTGAAACTCCGTCTCTACTAAAAATACAAAAATTAGCTGGGCGTGGTGGCAGGCACCTGGAATCCCAGCTCCTCGGGAGGCTGAGGCAGGAGAATCGCTTGAACCTGGCAGGCAGAGATTGTAGTAAGCTGCGATCATACCCCTGCAGTCCAGCCTGGGTGACAGAGCTAGACTTTGTCTCAAAAAAAAAAAAAAAAAGATTAGGTCATGAGAGCTCCTCCCCTCATGAATGAAGTTAAGGTTCATATAAAAGAGGCTTCAGGTGGCATTCAGCTCATGTGCCCTGGTACCTTCTGCCACGTGAGGACACAGCTTTCCTCCCTCCCAGAGGACCCAAGCACAAGGTGCCATCTTGGAAACAGAGAGTAGCCCTCACTAGACAAGTAAACCTGCCCATGCCTTAATCTTGGACTTCCCAGTCTCCAGAACTGTGAGAAAATGAATTTCTGTTCTTTATAAATCACCCACTGTCAGGTATTTTGTTAAAGCAGCACTAAATGGACTAAGACATCCAGTGTTTACAAATGGTTTGAATGAACTGAGGAAGACACAAGTCATGGACCACTCCTCAAATCATAAAGCTTCTGAGGAATGCTTCAGCACTTCTCTTCACCAGCAAATTAGTGGAGGAACAGAAACTAGAGCCTTCTGTGCCGATATGCCAACTATAATTGTCTTCAGGAGAAAACATGGAAGTTGTAGATAGGTATACATTTCTTCTAAAACCCCAGTCACCCAACCAATTGAGAAAACATCGACAGGGTACTTGGAAAAGTCATCCTCACTGTAGTGAGTCAGACATTTGGAGAAGATCTCAAAAGCTGGAGCAGCAGCTGGAGCCCCATCTCTGGGACCCCAGCCACTGGCTCTGGGAGGAGCCACTGGGCTCTGCCCTCAGGGTTGGCTCCCACAACATCGTCATCTTTTTTGTCTTTCATACAACTAAAGGGCCTTTGCCCAGATGAGGATGCCAGCTCTTACTGCTACCTCTTCTCCCTTCTCTCCTAGAGTGAATTCACCCATCCCATCTGTAATACTCAATGGCCAGTGAGAACAGGCCAAGATGTGCATACTCTGGGTCAGTTTTATGTTTTGGTTTTATTATTTGTGTGTGTGTGTGTGGATCTCTGAAAGACAGCGGAGTTATGTAGAGTAATAAAGTCATTTTCAAGATTCTTTCATCTACCTCTAACAACCCCTCTAGGGCAAACAGAGTTCCGTTAATCACTGATAGACTCAACGGAAAACAAAGTGATCAACACTGGACTCCATTTCCACTACCTCCACCCACCCTCCCAGCTTCAGGATATAGAGCTTCAACATTTGAGTAGGCAAATGAGAAACATTTTCTCATATAACACTGTATACCTAGAGCCACAGTCCACATGATTTAGACATCATTAGCAATATTTAAATTGCCAAAGATGACATCTGACTAAAACTAGAACAGACCAAGGTTTCTCGACCTTGGCACTATTTAGGCTTTGGGCCAGATAAAGCTTTACAGTGGGGGGCTGTCCTTGGCACTGTAGGATGATGATCAGCATCTCTGACCTCCGCCCACTAGATACCAGTAGTACCCCCAGTTGTGACAACCAAAAATGTCTCCAGACGTCAAATGTCCTCTGGGAGGAGGGAAGCAAAATCTCCCCATGGCTTAGAACCAGTGGAACAAGCCAATGTAACCACTGTATTCTGAGAATGGAAGCTGAGCTGGCCCCATGAATGCTTTCTATAGCAAATCACATTCAAGAGGTCCAATTCTGAAGACAGTCCTATTAAGCAAATTATCTCTTTCTGGCCGAACGCTCCGAATCCTAAAGTTACATGGTTATGAAATTTGCTATGCAATCAGCCTCTTTAGTCTGGAGAAGATTAAACTGTAAGTGCAGAAAACATGACATCTAATTTTGTGCTTATGAAACAGGAGTGGCAGCATGAAGTGTTAGGCCTCATTTTAGGGTGTGGCTGTGGAATTTGCTGGTTGTTTCTTTCAGGCTATTCCTTAGGGTTCAAACCCCTTCCGTGGCACATCCCTTTAAAACCAAACCATGTTTACCTAGCTTTGGAAGTTTTCTGTGGCCTCGCACAATCCTCAGGACAATTGCTGAAATGGTTGGTTGACATTTAACGGACGTTTTTCAAGTGCTACGAGGAAAGAAAGGGTCCACATTTTACTTCTTCATCTTCTGAATTATTTTCATTCTTAGAACTATGACCTCGTGGCAGATTTTCATCCCCAACAGTAACATCGAAAAGAACAGAATTGCATCTGTGGTTCCCACCACAAGCAACGAATGTCAGATACGACTCTGCAAGTCCAATTTTGACCGTGGTCAGACTACGTCATTAGAAAATACAAATTCAAACCCTACAACCCACAGGAACCATGAAAACAAAAACATCACCATTTGCCAAAACCCATTTGTCTGGCTTGAGCAAGTTTATACTAACAAACTAAGGAATGAGAAAAAATTTATCTTGCAGACTGTAAAAGTTCATCTAGTTAAAAATGGGAGTATTTTCATTTTTAATTACCTTTGATTTGAATTCTTCCCTACAAAGATATCTACATTATTAAATTGTAGTTGACCTTATCATAACTGATGGAAAAAATCTTGAACTGACCTGTTCCTGGTTAGCTGATTATAGAACTGCGTAATCCATTCTTGAGTAATCCTTTCCAAATGGCCTGTGTGACTGCTTAGAGAGCTTTCCAGCTCTGCAGCCCTGTAAAATGACCTTAATAGCCAGTTCATGGTTATTGGAAGTACTGACCAAATTTACACAATGTCACACTCTTGGCAGAGAATGCCGCCACTCTCTTAATTCCAGAATAGCAGTGTGCCCTAACCACCACGTGGCTTCCCCTATCCCACTCTAGAGGAAACCACCCTTCCCGCAACGTAAAGAAGGTCCCATCCATGAGAATACACCTCTATTGACACGCTGGTGATAGTTTTTTTCCATGGTCTCTCAAAGAAGAGGTCATTGCACTAAAGCACATACGTTTAGATCATTGCTTTATTTCACTATTGTTCAACAACAAAGTTCATTCCTCTCAAGGCAGATCTTGAATCATTCCTTGTGTTCTCTTCCTCGTTCTGAATAAAAAAGTTAATGAAGAAAAAGCCTGTACTTTTGGAGACCTAGAATCTTGATTGATGCTAATAAGCTTTTGACTGCAATTTTGTTTTACGATATTTCCTGCTGGCATCTTGGTGGTCACACGAGGCTCCCCACCCTCCAGTGAAGATGGCTGTCCACAACTACCACCATTGAAACCAAAAGTAAGTGTTGAAAAATGCACCTTGTACAATAAAAAAGTAGAAACCAATTCAATTTCCTCTTTTTTTTTTTTTACGAATATAAAGTTTCTTGTAAATATGTACAGTCTTTTGAGCTAGTTCTATATAGCAGGAAGCAGTTCACAGATGAGACACACAATATACACTTTCAGGCCTCAAGAAGCCCGTTTCTCATGAAGATCCTAAATGAAATGCCAAGACTGAAAGACCAATTTTCAGTGACCTTTCCAAATACTGTGGACCAAGAGACAAAAACTTCAGCAAACATTCAATCAAATCTGCCCTGGGGACGGGAGGGGAGGGAGGACGACCCTACAGAGTCCAAGCAACACATAAAACGCGACAGCAGGACATTTGCCAGAGGACCTCGGAACATGGAGGTTTGTAGGCGTTTCAAACAAGAAAGCACTTAGGTTGAGACACGAGCAGGAAGGAGCCAGGATGCAGGCCAGGCTGCGATCTGGAAAGGGATCTGAACTGTGGACACACGGTTGAAAACACGGTCGTGTTCACCTGCTGCGGTGGAAACGGGTCTACCTTTGAGCCTACCTAGGAGGTTGCCTGGGTTGTTGAGGCGGACCTAAGAGTCGTGGAGGACCCAAAGCAACAGACGCCTTGTGGGAGATTAAAGGCAGAAATAAGGCCGCAAGTTAGCTCACCAACTGCAAAGCCTCTAGGTCGGTTCTATACCAGTTGCCAAGAATTTCATACTCTAATAGGAGGCTCCAGGGACCCAGTGGGAGCCGCGCTGCACCTAAGGACTTCCCAACCCGGGCAGAGCTGGAAGAGTATTGAGCTGCGGCTGCTTTCTCCAACTTCCTGGTCTTAGGTCTAGCCCTAGGGAAAGGCTCGTTTGGGAAGTCACAGTTTCGTGGGGTAGAACCGCGCTGGATGGGGTGTGAACAGAGTCATCCTCAGCAGGCAGGGAAGTGTGAAGTTTGGAGGGGACATTGAGTGGGAGGTGGTGGTTTGCTGAAATCCTTCTCTGGTCGTAAGGCTTGAGCGTTTTTTTTTTGTTTGTTCAGTGCTACAGACTGCAGCTCGTGGTAGCCAGTTAGTCGGCAAGTCGTCAGAGGGTCTCGAGTCGGCAGGAGCTATGGGATGGTAGTTATACATTGGCAGAGCAACCCAAGGGGGCAGCACATGCAGTGGACCGCCATGCAGAACTCCCGACAGGCCTCTTCCCCATCCCAGAGTGGGGAACAACATGCCATCACAGACGGGAGGTGGGTGCCCCCGTCCCCTCCCCGACCCCGAGACCCAGGAGTGCTGGGCTCTGAGCAAGTCTATTGCATGCTTTCCTGGCCAAAGCTACATGGAAAGCGGGAACAGCAGGCTGGGGAGATGACGCCGGGGGGCGGGGAAGGAAAGCGTCTCGAGGTCCCTTGGCCCCAAGTCACTGCCTCCGAGCTGAGGCCCGTTGACCTCCATACATTCTCAGCTGGTGGGAGGGGAAGTTGTCAAGGCCATAAAAGGCAATGAAAACAGTAAACATTTGGCTACGATGTCACCCTGGGGAAAGCAGGGCCATCTATGAGAATGGACAGGAACAAGGATGAACCTACGTGGCTCGGGAGGTTGGCCAACTGACCGGGACTCTTCTGCACTATGCTTCAGTAGCAAAGACCTGATGGTGTGATCTGGCTAAAAATGACTACAACAGGAAATACGTTGCTATTCAAATCTATTAAGAATTTTGTTGTCTTTAAAAAAAAGAGAAAGAAAAGAAAGAAACCAAAAAAAAAGAAAAACCAACCAAGCCTAGGATCTTAAAGTATCTAATTAGGATTCTAACCACGTTGTAGTCAGCATCCCGGTTGGTTTCCTCTGATGAACTAACTGGTACAGGCTAGAGCTAGGTACAAAAGTTTGTGAATGCTTTGAAAGAGTAACAAAGTGCAAAGAGATGACTGCAGGGAGGTGCCCAGGGCAGGCACTGAGCGCTGACAGCTCCGAAGAGCGTCAGCCACCTGCCCCTCCTGGAGACAGGGGTGTCCGTGCCGAGGTGGGTCTGGGCCCTGCTGAGCCAGACGGTGGCTGAGCACATGGGCGCTGGGGTCCCCATCAGCAGAGTTCCATAGTGTGTTTGGTGTTTTCCTGCAGATTGAGATGAGGAGTTGGTTTCTCTGGCTGAGATTTATACTGAAGACTGGTCCCAGACCTAGGAGTGAAACCAGGAGGAGGAGTGTTAGCGACCCAAGGCCAGAAGTTGCTGTGCTCACCTTGCATGATGCAAATCGGAATTTGCAGCCCCTGGGCTACCCACTTCAGCAGTTAGCAGTGAGTGCTCGGCAGGGCAGCACCCACTCCAGAGCCAGCCCTCAAAGCCTGGGGGAAGTCAGGGAGTGAAACTCACTAGAAAATCCCAAAGCTGTGTACCTGTGTTGCTGTAAGCATCTGTACGCACATACACAGTTTCATGGGTCAATCGGGGGATAAGAAGTCATACGGATGGCATTTCCTTCTTTCTTGTACCAGCAGGTGAACTGCAGGTGGCATCAGAAGGAGAATGCCACCCAGAAAATCATCCCCAAGTGGCAGAAAGGTGGCTCCTTGGCCCGCCTAGCTTGCTGAGGAGGCACCAAGCGCTTGAGTCATCCCCTGCCTGTGGGGGCCCCTTCTCTTCAACACCCATCCATCTCCTCAATCACGAGCCTAAAAATTACACAGATAATTCATGCACATGATTTAAAAATTTCCAAAAGTTCAAAGTTCTTTTGGAAGGCAACCACTGTGAACACTTTCTGTGTAGCCTTCCAGAAAAACAATTTATATATACACATGTGTGGGCCGAGCATGGTGACTCACGCCTGTAATCCCAGCATTTTGGGAGGCCAAGGTGGGAGGACTGCTTGAGCCCAGGAGTTCAAGACTGGCCTGGGCAACAGAGTGGCATTCTGTCTCTAAAAAATATAAAAAGGGTGGGGTGGGGGTGGGGGTGGGAATTAGACAGATGGTGGCTTGAGCCTGTTGTCCCAGCTGCTCAGGAGGCTGAGACTGGAGGATCACTTGAGCCCAGGAGTTCAAGGCTGTGGTGAGCTATGATCACGCCACTACTCTCCAGCCTGGGCAACACAGTAAGACCCTGTCTCTGAAAAAAAAAAATGGGGAAAAATTAGCCAGACATGGTGGTTACAGTCCATATTCCCAGCTACTCAGGAGGCTGAAGTGGGAGGATCCTTTGAGCCCAAGAGTTGGAGGCTGCTGTGAGCTATAATCACACCACTGCACTCCAGCCTGGGTAACAGAGCAAGACGCTCTCTCTCAAAAAAAAAAAAGTATGTGTGTATATGTGTGAATCTATATGTATGTTTGAAAAAGTAAAGCATGGAACATTTCATACAGGATGCTATCATTTGTGTTTTAAAAAGGAGAGCACACATACTTATTTGCTGGTATGCATGGAATAGCTCTAGAAACTGCTACCATTTGCCTCTGGAGAAGGGGAAAACATTTTTTGGTAGCTATTATATTTTGAGTTATACACACATATGTATTCCTTTTTAATCACACACGTTATCCATTTGCTTAGGAAGCTATTTCTTAATGTACATCTTCTTCCTAAACTCCTGTGTCTCACAAAGTCTGAATTACAGTCATGGACTTCCTTTTTTAAACAACAGTGGCCAGATGGGGGCCCCAGTTCCCCAAGTCACTCCTGGGCTCCACAACAGACACGCAGGCCTCAGAACGCTGCCTCACCTTGTTAACCTGGGACAGCGGGGTCCTCACAGCTCCCGCAGGCAGCCGGCCCCTGCTGCCGTCTTCAAACAGCCTCCCGGGGGACCGCTCTCTCCGCGTGCTGAGCATCCGGCCCGGGGACTTCTCCCGCTCCAGGGGGCGGCCAGGAGACTTGTCCCTGCGCAGCTCGGTCCGTCCCTCACGGTAGCGGTGGGGTGTGCTTGGCTCTCGGGGGTGGCTGGGGCCTTCGGGCGGCGCTGGGCTGGAGGCCACACGCTTGGTGATGTGCTCGTTGTATGTGGGCGGGCCTCGCTTGTTGGGGCTGCTGGCAACATAAGAGTAACGTAGGGAGCTGAGAGGTCACAACCCCAGCGGGGCATTTTCCGACTTCCCTGAGCAACCCCTTCACCCAGCCTCACCACTGATTATCAAGAGATTAGACCTGGAGTTCCTCGGACTTTGCTACTTTGATTTTGGTGGCAAAGACGGGGAAGCGAGCAAAGATGGCAACAAAAGAAAACCCACCTTCCTGGTCTCCGTTCAGGCTTTCATTTACTGAGCACCTACTGTGGGCCAGGCCTATGCTAAGCTCTTCACCTGCCATGTCTCATTATCTCATTAAATCATCACAGCAGCTCTCGAGTTATGAACAAGTATGACCCTCACTGTACAGGCAAGAAAATGGGGACGGACAGGAGTGGTTTGCCTGAGCTAATGAGTGATAGAGCTGGGATTCCAATAAAGACCAGTTTGATGTCATAAGCCCCATACTATATCCTACTGACCTAGTATTTTCCAGAGCCTAGAAGGCACAGAAGGGCATCTTCATCTAAGAGGTCAGCCTGCTAAGACCCAGAAGTCAGAGACCCACGAAGGCCTTCAGTGCAAGAGAACAGTTTGGGGAAAGCCTGTCCTCATCACTGTTAACTGCCTTGTCTGTCCCACTCCTGGGCCTGGTGTTCGGTCACCTCTCCCCACAGGTGGCTTTCCAGGAGTCTCTCTGGCACCTGATACGAATGCAGATACTCAGAAGGTTGATAATTCTCAGTCATGGTCATAAGACGACCAAAAGGTACAGGAATCAGACCTGATATAGTCAGGAAACTGAGCAGGGCAGACAAAAACAGTAGAGCGGGCTCAGAAAATATCCCAGGCCCCAAAGGTTGATCATTAGTAACCAAACAGTTGAAAACACTGGGGCCTTTTTTTATGACCCAACTCAACCCTCCACCTACTCCTGGCCTGGATATTTCAAATGAAGATTTCAGCAGACCCAGTGCCCAAACTCCGTTTCTGAAGATATAGTAAGACCCAGAAACACAATGTGGCCTTCTGAGTCAATTCTTTCTCACCTTTGACAAGCTGACAAAGTACTAGGGTCCCTGTTATCTTAGCATAATTTGTGCTTGGAAAAGACCCTACTTAAAATGGGGAAAAAATGTTATAGTGAATATTACTTGAAAACATATTTTGTTTAATTGAGGCTTTATCTTAGAAAACAAACTTATGCTAGATATTTTTAGTATTGAAATTACAATGCAATTACACGCTGATTCCAAAAATGAACCAAGTATGAATCACAGAATGATTTGTTTTGGGCTAATTCTCTCAACAAAATTGTTGCTAACATGCTCTGACATCAACGTTGGACACATTGGACTTTTGCAGTAAGAGCCTAAAGAAGGCTCTTCAAAAACATTGGAAAAAGCTGGGCACAGTGATGCATGCCTGTAGTCCTAGCTATTAGGAAGGCTGAGGAAGGAGAATCACTTGAGCCCAGGAGTTCGAGACCAGCCTGCGCAATATGGCAAGACCCTGCTTCTTAAAAAGTAAAACTAAAAATTAAAAAAAAAAAAAGTTTAGAGCATCAGTGGTTTTCCCAAAGGACTATCGTAATCCTTGATATTTAAATCCTTCTCTTTGGAAGAGGCTATCATTTTATCAACTTGTTCATTTTTTTCTTCAATTATGGGTCTAACTATCAGAACCGCCTCTGTCAATGTCCATAATTGAGAAGCGACAGCAAAGACAGTGTCCCACTGTGAAGGAGACTCTAGAACAGGCTTGAGGGCCAAATCCGGAAGATGCCGGCTTTTATAAATAAAGTTTTATTGGAATGGAGCCATGCCCATCTGGTTATGCATTGTCTTACAGCTGCTTCCACATGGCCACAACAGGGTAGAGCAGCTGAGACAGAGACCATATGGCTCACAAAGCCGAAAATACTTACCACCTAGACCTGTACAGAAAAAGGCTGCCAATTCCTGCTCTACAGTAAAACAGAGGTTGGTGTGCAGAGATAACCTCATAGGGGCTTAGTTCACAGTGAACAGTTTCATGCCATGCTCTTGCTTTCCCATTCAACTCTAACGTTGGGAGATTCAGACAGCAAATGCTCAGAAGGCCAGAACTCCTGTCTGTGCAGCAGTAAGATTTAAGATAACTCAGATTTCAACATCTTGAAATCAAGGTTTATATTCATCTCTAGCCATATGGCTTTGAAATCTGGAGGACAAATAAAAAAATAAATTTTGAGTAGCAGAACGACATTAAGCCTACTTGTAATGGAAAAGAAATGATACGATGTGTCCACAGGGAACTATCATAAAACAAATGAGAGGGTGCTCACTGCCCAGGGGAAGAAGGATTGCTCAAGGAAGGCCATTGAGAACGTCGACTGAGATTAACGGGAGGAAGGAACACACCCAACATTCCAAGCCAAGTGGGCAGTCTTCCATCTCCTTATCCATTAATGATCCATAACCTACCACATCAATTTTATGGTTTTTTTGGCAAAGAGTTACATTTCCTGCTCTGCTTAATAGACCAAGGCAACGAAGCCTGCAGTGAATCAGACCCAGCCAAGCTGGCCTTCTACATTCCCAACTGCCCGAAGAAGTCAGCAACCAAAAGATCGTTCTATAAGCTGAGAGATAAGTAACTACTGACTTTCCAGACATGCCTGGCAAGCATGGGAAAGCAAACACATGTTTCTGCCCCTCATTCCTAGGAACTGGAACTGTGTGGCCCACACAGTAAGTAACTCCTTTGAGACTGTGATCTCAAAAGCAAGGTGCCTCACCACCTATCTACTGAGGCAACGGAGGAAAAAAATCGAATTACAATACTTCAATCTGTTTCTGGCATGACTTGGGAACTACTTAAAGAAGATCTAGACATTTTCAGGGGAGGACTGTGGCGTGCTAGGCAGGCACTCTTGAGGCAGGGCCAAGCCAAGACTTAGGAGCATTTAATTATTGGCACTTCTGGTTTTTCAGCAAGTTCCTTGGGTTAAAACCACACTGACCAGACATTTCAGATTAATTCCTATACATCCACAAAAGAGAGACTACTCATTAGGATAGTCTTGCCCAAGGGCTTAGTATTTTGTAATATTAGCTGTGGTTCTTCCACCAAATTATGGGCCCCTGGAATATATAAGAAGAATGCTTTCTATACCTCTGTATCCCAGCCACATGGTACGGGGTCCACATACCTATTTATAGGGTAGACACACAGGACTGGTAAACCCATCCAGAAGATTATCTTAGATCATTTTATTATTCCCTGGGGTAAATAATCTCTGGCCTTCTTTGCAGGCCAAGGTTTCAAACTTCCTATACCTTGAGCTAGATCTGGCTCCCAGCACTGTGTCAAAAGGAGGCCCGTCCCACTTCCACACGCAGCTGGTGGGACTGCAAACAGGAGAAGCCTTCAGGGCAGAAAACTCCACACTGGCCATCAGATTTACAAATGCACAACAGCCATCACCCATTCATTCCTTGCCTAGGAATTTATCCTATAGATGGATTCCTCAGCATGTAAAATGATGTAAGGAGAAAGTCATTTATTGAAGCAACAGACTGGAAACAACTCAGACAGCCATTGATGAAGAAGCAGTTAAACAAATTCCTTCCTGGGAAGGAATGTGATGCGAGCATCTAGGGAAAAATGAATGAAGAACTACTCCTCACACTGATATGGAGCAATCTCCAAGACACATCAAGGCACAGGAGAGTATGCAGAATATGCTGCTGCTTGTATTAACAAGGAGGGGAAGGCCAAGCGTGGTGGCTCATGCCTGTAATCCCAGCACTTTGGGAGGCCAAGACAGGCGGATCACCTGAGGTTGGGAGTTCAAGACTAGCCTGGGCAATGTGGAAAAACTCCATCTTATTAAAAATAGGAAAATTAGCCGGGCGTGGCGGTGCCTGCCTGTAATCCTAGTTACTTGGGAGACTGAGGCAGGAAAACCACTTGAACCCAGGAGACAGAGGTTGCGGTGAGCCAAGATCATGCCATTGTACTCCAGGCTGAGCACCAAGAGCAAAACTCGGTCTCCAAACAAACAAAAAAAAAAAGGAGGGGAGGTCGCGTGCAGTGACTCACACCTATAATCCCAGCACTTTGGGAGACCAGGGCAGGCAAATCGCTTGAGCCCAGGAGTTCAAGACCAGCCTGGGCAACATGGCGAAATCCCGTCTCTACAAAAAATAGCCAGTTGTGGTGGCAGGCGCCTATAGTCCCAGCTACTTGACGGGGAGCTGAAGTCAGGGGATCTCTTAAGCCCGAGAGGCAGAGGTTGCAGTGAGCCAAGATAGCGCCGCTGTACTCCAGCCTGAGCACAGAGTGAGACCCTATCTCAAAACGAAAAAAGGAGGGGAAGGGCACTTCCAGAATGCCACAGTAAGGACCTCTGACAACCTGTTTCTCCATAAAAGCAACAAGATCACTGGCAATTATCAAAATCAATTTTTCAGAGCTCGGGAAATTAACCCTAGCCCTGTAAGTGGTCACTCTCGAGGCAGGATGGAACCAAAAGAGTCACGGGCACATGGTTATTGGGCACCTCTGCTTTTCCAGCAAGTTCCTGGGATCAAAACCATGCTGAACAAATGTGTTGCAAGAAAGACCTGCAACAATCCGAATAGTGTTTATGCAAGGCAAACAAAGAAATCTCATCAAGAACTGAAAGTTTTGTGACATTTTAACTTGCCCTGTACCCACTACCCTCTCCCCAGATCTGCAGTAGAGTTGAAACCAATGTCCTTGGACCCACAGTAGCTGTGAAACCAGAAGTCTAGTAGCCACTGGAGGGAGCAGATCAGGATTGACGATCCCCAAATGCCCCATCCCCAGAAAACTGTCGCTATCTAACCTGCCTAGCTACACTCCCTGGAAAAGGCCCACTCTCCGGGCATTGGATCTGCCTCCATTCATTTGTACAGTTGTCCCTTAGTGGCCTGGGGGACTGGTTCCAGGACTTCCTGTGGACCAAAATCTGTGGATGCTCACATCTCTTATATTAACTGGTGTAGGGCCAGATGCAGGTTCATGCCTATAAACCTAGCACTTTGGGAGGCTGAGGCAGGTGGATCACTTGAGCCCAGGAGTTTGAGACCAGCCTGGGCAACATGACGAAACCCCATCTCTACAAAAAATACAAAAATTAGGGCTGAGAACGGTGCCTCACGCCTGTAATCTCAGCACCTTGGGAGCCTGAGGCGGGCAGATCACGGGGTCAAGAGTTCAAGACCAGTCTAACCAATATGGTGAAACCCCATCTCTATTAAAAATACAAAAAATTAGCCGGGCATGGTGGCAGGTGCCTGTAATCCCAGCTACTCAGGAGGCTGAGGCAAGAGAATCACTTGAACCTGGGAGGCAGAAGTTGCAGTGAGCAGAGACCACACCACTGCACTCTAGCCTGGGCAACAGAGTGAGACTCTGTCTCAAAAAACCAAAACAAAACAAATCAAAACAAAACAAATTAGCCTGGTGTGGTGGCGCATGCCTGTAATCCCAGCTACTCAGTAGGCTGAGGTGGGAGGATCACCTGAGCCCAGGGAGGTCGAGGCGGCAGTAAGCTGTGATCGTACCACTGCATTCCAGCCTAGACAACAGAGACCGTGTCTCGAAAAGAGGGGCTTGGGGGGCATTTGCATATCACCTACACACATTCTATTGTATACTTTAAATCATCTCTAGATTACTCATAACACCTAATACAATGTAAATGCTCTGTTAATATTAGGGAATAATAACAATTTGTAAAAGCCTGAATATATGCAGTACAAACACAATTATTTTTTCAAATATTTCCAATCCGTGGTATGTTGAATCTACAGAGGCATAACCTATAGATGGAGAGGACTGGATGTACAGGCATAAAGGATCTGTAAATGGAAACATGAAAACTTCAAAAAATTGGTTCCTTCCCAGGTGGGGACCTCAGGAGAGTAAGGAGAGTTAGGAGGCAAGAGAGAGCCAGAAGAGAGGCTCTATGCTGGACACCCTTTTTATCCTTTGAATTCTGTGCCCTGTGATTGGATTATCAATTCAAAAAAAAAAGTAAAATTTTCAAAATAAAATGTAAAAAGAATGTCTTTTACAAAGAGGCCTTTTCTTGCAACATGTTTGTTCAGCATGGTTTTGATCCCAGGAACTTGCTGGAAAAGCAGAGGTGCCCAATAACCATGTGCCCGTGACTCTTTTGGTTCCATCCTGCCTCAAGAGTGACCGCTCACAGGGCTAGGGTTAATTTCCAGAGCTCTGAAAAGTTGATTTTGACGATTGCCAGTGATCTTGTTGCTTTTATGGAGAAACAGGCTGTCAGAGGTCCTTACTGTGGCATTCTGGAAGTGCCCTTCTCCTCCTTTTTTGGTTTTGAGATAGGGTCTCAATCTGTGCCCAGGCTGGAGTATAGTAGAGTGATCTTAGCTCACTACAACCTCCGCCTCCCAGGCTCCAGCAATCCTGCCACCTCAGCCTCCTGAGTAGCTGGGACTACAGGCACACACCACCATACCTGGCTAAGTCTTGTATTTTTTGTAGAGATGGGGTTTCACCACGTTGCCCAGGCTGGTCTTGAACTCCTGGGTTCAAGTGATCTGCCCGCCCTGGCCTCCCAAAGTGCTGAGATCATAGGTGTGAGCCACTGCACCGCCTCCCCTCCTTTCTAATACAAGCGGCAGCATATTCTGCATACTCTCCTGTGCCTTGAAGTGTCTTGGAGATTGCTCTGTGTCAGCGTGAGAAGTAGTCCTTCATTCATTTTTCCCAGGATGCCTGCATCACATTCCTTCCTGTGCTGTACTTCAATTTATTTAACTGCTTCTTTATAAATGGCTGTTTCAGTCCAATCCTGTTCAGGAGGTCTTGCATTCCAGGGAAGGCACCAGCTGCCTGGGAGTCTCTGGCCTGCTCTCACTGCCTCACACCTCTGGGCCTCCAGGCATGGCTTGCCTTCCCTCCCACCTGAGCACCCCTCACTGGTTCCCCTGCCCCCACCTCATATTGATGGGAAATCCTCCCTCACCTCCACATCCAGGCTTTAAACCACCCTACCAGAGCCTCATCCGTCCATGCTCTAATCTGATTGCTGGCATCTCTCTCCCATTGGGCTGTGAGTGCCATCAGGGAAGGGTGATGTCTGGTTTATTCACCATTATTCGTCTCCCACAAGCCCAACAACTAGCACCACAAAATACCTGCGAAAGTAATCAATGCCTTATGCATGCTCCATTTCTCATTGAGCCAATGAAAATACCCACGAGAGAAAGATCAGGACTCTCCCCTCTGACTTTTACAAGGTGTTTTTTTTTTTGAGACGGAGTTTCGCTCTTGTTACCCAGGCTGGAGTGCAATGGCGCGATCTCGGCTCACCGCAACCTCCGCCTCCTGGGTTCAGGCAATTCTCCTGCCTCAGCCTCCCGAGTAGCTGGGACTACAGGCATGCGCCACCATGCCCAGCTAATTTTTTTTGTATTTTTAGTAGAGACGGGGTTTCAACATGTTGACCAGGATGGTCTCGATCTCTTGACCTCGTGATCCACTCACCTCGGCCTCCCAAAGTGCTGGGATTACAGGCGTGAGCCACCACGCCCGGCCAAGGTGTTATTTTCTAATCCTCCTGATGCTCACAATGGTCTGTGTCATTTCAGTGCCACAGATCGGAAACAAATGAGTGGTTTGGGCTTAAGGACAAAATGGAGATTGGGAATCATTCAACTGGTTTAGTAACATTTCCTTCTGCCTTGCAGAAAAGCATTTTGGCCTAGTAATGAGGAAGAGGAGAATCTGGTTACCTGCGGGAGGTGGAAGGGCCCCGGTGGTGTTCAGTGCCGGACTCCTTCACGAGGTTTCCCTTGCAGCAAATGACCCGTAATTTATCCTGGTATGAGGAAGCCAGGTAAATCGCTCCTGAGGAGATCGCAGGGCCCAGGTAGCGCGGGTTCGGGATGTCCAGATACGCTCGGGCAGGGGTCCTGCAGAGTCCCAGAGTTCCAGTTACCTTCACTGCAGTCTACGTGCATTGCTAGGTAGGTTAGGAAGGGTGCAGCCAGCCCCGACACCTACCCCAACAGCTGAGGTTTTCCAAGCATGGGAGGACAGTGCTTACCCTGCCGAGGAGCGTGCCTGGATCTCAATTACTTCGAGTGAGTTGAAGTGGGTCACAAACAGATAGGGTTCTCTGTAGGCTGTGTGATCACCATGCAGGAAGAGTGTGGGCCAAAGAATGATGAAAAGAGGGAAAATCAAAATCTAGCTGCAATGCATTCTTTGACCCAGTAATCCCATGTAAAGCAATTCACCCAACAAATACATATCAATATGCCAGAATAACCATGCATGTTTGAGGATATTCACTGCCGTGTAGTTTGTTACAGCAGAAGATGGAAAACAACTCAAGTGTACAGTGTAGGGGATTGGTTAAATACATTTTAATACATCTGGCTGGGCATGGTGGCTCATAATCCCAGCACTTTGGGAGGTCAAGGCAGGTGGATCACCTGAAGTCAGGAGTTCAAGACCAGCCTGGCTAACATGGTGAAACCCCGTCTCTACTAAAAATACAAAAAATTAGCTGGGTATGGTGGCACGTGCCTGTAATCCCAGCCAATCGGGAGGCTGAGGCAGGAGAATTGCTTGAACCTGGGGCTGCGGGGAAGTTGCAGTGAACCGAGATCATACCACTGCACTCCAGCCTGGGTGACAGAGCAAGATTTGGTCTCTCAAAAAAAAAAAATTATAATAAATCTATGGAATCCTGCACAGCTGTAAACCTGCATGAAGAAGCTCTCTTTGTACAGATATGAAAAAAATGTCCAAGGCACATTGCTCAGTGCAAAAAGCAAGGTTCAGAATAATGTGGGAGGTATGCTATCTTACTGATTTTTTTAAAAGGTGGGAAAAAGAATGTATATATTTTATTATGTGCTAGTATTTGCATAAAGTACTGGAAGGATAAGAAATTCATAAGAGCTTTTTTCTTTGGAGGAAGAGGGATGGAGAATTTGGAGAGGGACACTGGGTGAGACTTTTCATTGTATACCTTTCAAAACTAATTGTAAACATCTTCAAAGAATTTGATTTTAAAAAAGACTGGGTTCGATTTTTAAAAAGACTGGGTTCATAGATATTTAGACATTGCTGGTCTTTTTTTTTTTTTTTGGAAATGGAGTTTCACTCTTGTTTTCCAGGCTGGAGTGCAATGACGTGATCGCGGCTCACCGCAACCTCCGCCTCCTGGGTTCAAGTGACTCTCCTACCTCAGCCTCCAAAGTAGCTGGGATTACAGGCACGTGGCACCACGCCCGGCTAATTTTTATGTATTGTTAGTAGAGACGCGGCTTCTTCATGTCGGTCAGGCTGGTCTCAAACTCCTGATCTCAGGTGATCCGCCCGCCTCAGCCTCCCAAAGTGCTGGGATTACAGGCGTGAGCCACCCAGCCCAGCCATAGACATTGCTGGTCTTCTTAATACTCTATCTCTGTATCACAGTGTCACTGAAACTAGAGCAGACAGGACTAGAACTGTTTTCTGCCTTAAAGGGAAAAGGCACTATTATTTCTGGTGGCAAGACCTGGTATTCGACTTTTTTAAGTCACTTTTTTTTTTCCTAGTATGCGTGCCCTGGTACAGTTCCTTGGCCTTGAATCTGGGCTGACCCTGGGGTCTGCTCTAATCAGTAGAATGTGGTGGAAGTGAGCAGGCTTGCCAGCTTCTGTTTCTGTATTCTTGGAAGAAGCCCGCATGGAAAGCAACAAGCCCTCCAGCCACCAGCCGCAGTTGAGCGCCCACATTATGGCCAGCACTCATTGCGTGCCATGTTTGTGACACTGTCTCGGGCTTTCTAGTTGTGCCAGTGGCCCTGCTGATACCATATGAAGCAGAAATGTCCAGTGAAGCCACAGAGTCAGGGCCAATGATGAGCTGTTGTTTTAAGTCACTAAGCTTTCAGATGGCTTGTTATGCAGCAACAAACAAAATAGCCTTGAAGGGTATTTGGGCCCTGATGGCATTTCAGAACATTCACACAGATATGTATGTACATATTTGTATGTATGTGTGTGTTTAGTCTTTGATCCAACAGTTCCACTTTTAGGAACTTATAATCAGGGGGTACTGTCTGACAAGTGCAAAAAGATTGGTACTAGGATGTTCACTGCAGTGTTATTTACACTTATGAAAAAAAAAAAACCAGGCATGACCTTACTGCTTTGCCTAATTAGAACTGGTTAAATGAACAGGTATTCAGCTATGCCACGGGAAATGACTGAAATAAATCCAGCCTTTGGAAATTACTTAAATAAATCCACAGGGGATTGGTCTCCTTTCTAACATGAGAGTCTAGCAAATATTCCCCAGAACTGGGATTGTGGGCTGGTGGATCTGGCTTAGGCAGCTCTTCATCGAGCCTCAGAATCTTTCCATGAACGGTTCTCCAGGTGACTGTTACACATAGCACTTGGTATCCAGTGGAAATTCACATGCACAGTGCTTAGGAAAAAAAAAATTCCATGTGCAATTCTTTTCCAGGACCCCAGCTGCTGGCAAAAGAGAAGTCCCCCACACCGAGCCTCACGTACCGAAGGCCAAAGGTAAGCGACTCCACTTGAGATCGTCTGTCCGGCTACGTCTTCCATAAGAATCCACGAACACTCCAAATTCTGCAAGGTGTCAAGAGCATACAGGCATTAGCATAGCCCAGGGCAGCGAGTATCAGTGATGCACAGGATGATGGGAGAACAAGGAGCAGAGCCAGATGGGACTCACTGTGAAAACCAGAGGCCCTCTGCTGAGCCAGCTCTCAGCCTTATTAAAAATGAGGGATTTTTTAAATTTACTAAATTTTATTAAAGAAAGAAGACTCAAGTGAAAAGAAGGAAAGAAATAAGAGGAGGAGAGGGAAAGAGAAAGAGACGGGGAGGCGGGGAATGAAGTGATCAGGAGGAAGGAGGACAGAGAGGGAAAGATGGAAAGACTCAGGAAAGAAGAAAGAAAAGGAAAGAAAAAGAATGAAACAAAGAAAAAGACCCAAGAAAGAAATAGAAGAATGAAACAAAGAAAAAGACAGACTCAAGGCAAGAAAGAAAGAAAAGGGAGGGGAGGAGAGGGAAGAGGAAGGAAGGGGAGGGGAGGGGAGGGGAAGGGAGGGCGAAATAAGGGCAAAGGAAGAGAGCGTAAAGGAAAAGGAGAGAAAGAGCAAAGGGTGGACGAGGAAAAAACTGCCTGCTCTTTGTAGAAAATGTGATTGAGTTAGACCACACTAGTATCTGGTGGTGGACAGGAGCATCCCCAAGGGGCCTTCGCGGTGCTGGAAGGATGTCCTCGGTACCCTCAGACAAACCTATCTGCTCCAGAGCCCCAGGTACCATCCTCCAAACCCTCATGGGTCCCTAGTGTCCATGAGCATCCAAAACGACAATGGGCACAGCCGCGACTCACCATGGAAACACAGCAGGTACTCCTCTCGCTGCCCCGCGCCATTCACCTGCACGATCGAGACAGGGAAGCTGTTGGAAGAGGCAGCAAACACAGCAGGTGCCAAGGAATGATCATTCTTATCCAGGAATTCTGTAAAGGCAGGTGAGAAGTGGGGCTTCAGGAATGAGTTCCAAGCCTCAGTACGGCCTGAGCCATGGCTGGGGTGGGAAAGAGGATACAGGCCCTACCCTCAAGTGTGTACTGCTTCATGTCGATTTCATAGAATTTATTGGTTCCGATGAGGATACTGTAATTGGTGAAGTGGATACAGCTGCAGGGCTCTGAGGTCTCTATCTCCTGAGACACGAGGGCAGAAGAGAAGGATGTGAGAGGTAATGCAGGGCAGCCAAAGTTCACGGCTGTTCTGTTTCTGCCTACAGCATCTAGACAAACCCTGTAGAAAACTCACCAAGCTTGTTCACGTTGTCATAGAAGCCACTGATCTTTTTTTTTTTTTAGAGACAAGATCTCGCTCGATCGCCTAGGTTAGAGTACAGTGGTGCGATCATAGCTCACTGCGGCCTCAAACTCCTGGGCTCAAGGAATCCTCCCACCTCAGCCTCCCAAAGCACTGGAATTACAAGCATGAGCCACTGCATACGGCCCATTCACCTTTCATGCCTCTTAGGATGAACAGTGATCCATTTATCTCTTCCTATTGTTCCATGCAACCCAAGACAAAGAAAATAAGATCAGGCCGGGCGCAGTGGCTCACACCTGTAATCCCAGCAAATTGAGAGGCCGAGACAGGTAGATCACGAGGTCAGGAGTTCAAGACCAGTCTGGCCAACATAGTGAAATCCTGTCTCTACTAAAAATACAAAAATAATAATAACTAGCCAGGCGTGGTAGTGGGCGCCTGTAGTCCTAGCTACTCAGGAGGCTAAGACAGAAGAATCGCTTGAACCTGGGAAGCGGAGGTTGCGGTGAGCTGAGGTTGTGCCATTGCACTCCAGCCTAGGCAACAGAGTGAGACTCCATCTCAAAATAAAAAAAAAGAAAAGAAAAGAAAAGAAAAAAGATCAAACTACAGTCAAAAAAATAGGCAGGGTCAGAAACACCATTCCAGGCCAGGCGCAGTGGCTCACGCCTATAATCCCAGCACTTTGGGAGGCTAAGGCAAGTGGATCACCTGCAGTCAGGAGTTCAAGAGCAGCCTGGCCAACATGGTGAAAATCTGTCTCTACTAAAAATACAAAAAATTAGTGGCAGGCACCTGTAATCCCAGCTACTCAGGAGGCTGAGACAGGAGACTCATTCGAACCTGGGAGCAGAGGCTGCAATGAGCCGAGATCGCACCATTGCACTACAGCCTGGGTGACAAAAGCAAAACTCCATCTCAAAAAAAAAAAAAGAAACACCATTCCAATGAAGAGACAGACCTTGAACAATACGACATTCTTATCAGAGGAAAAAAAAGACTGGAAAAACACACCAACTATTAACAGTGGTGGTTAATAGCAATGGTTTTGGTTTCCTTCTTTTTGCTAGCTTCTAAGTGTCTAGTTTGAACCTCTATTACCTATACAGTCATCATCACGATCATTATTATTGTCATCTTAATTATCTGCTTCCTGATTATTTTCAGGCCAACTAATGTCATCAAAAAACCAGGCATACCAATTCAAAATATGTGGCTAGGAATCATAAAGCAGCAATGATTTCTGGGAATTTTCCTAAAACTGACAGTTCAAATTCTAAAGAGCATTATCATCATCACTGAACATTTCTCAGTCACCTACTAAGTATGGGAAAACTTGGAGGCAGCACGATATAGTGAAATGGTAGAAAAAAAAAAATCAAACTTCAGTTTTGGTCTCAACTTTGTAACTTAGGATTTTCTGCCAGCTCGGTGTCTTCCCTGAAAACTAAGAATAACTATCTCTGCTTTTCTGAACTACTGTGAAAGGTATCCGTAAAAAATTCCAGTTCAGTCCCTGGTAGGGTGGGCACTCAATGAACATGCAAACTAAACCAACAACACCCTGCCCAGAATGTAGCAGTTTCTCTAACAGGTAATGACCCTTATATATTATTCACCCTTCATTTCACTTTTTTTTTGAGATGGAGTCTTGCTCTGTCGCCCAGACTGGAGTGCAGTGGCACAATCTCGGCTCACTGCAATCTCCACCTCCCAGGTTCAAGCAATTCTCCTGCCTCAGCCTCCCAAGTAGCTGGGATTACAGGTATTCACTACCATGCCCAGCTAATTTTTGTATTTTTTTTTTTTTTTTTTTTTTTTTTTGAGACGGAGTTTCGCTCTTGTTACCCAGGCTGGAGTGCAATGGCGCGATCTCGGCTCACCGCAACCTCCGCCTCCTGGGTTCAGGCAATTCTCCTGTCTCAGCCTCCTGAGTAGCTGGGATTACAGGCACGCGCCACCGTGCCCAGCTAATTTTTTGTATTAGTAGAGACGGGGTTTCACCATGTTGACCAGGATGGTCTCGATCTCTTGACCTTGGGATCCACCCGCCTCGGCCTCCCAAAGTGCTGGGATTATAGGCGTGAGCCACCGCACCCGGCCTCGTTTCACTTTTGAGACTAATCATGAAAGCATCAGAAATATATTAGGCTTAGGAGGAGTGGGACACTCTAGGTAGGGACATCAGACAGCATTCTCCAGAAGCCAGGCAGATTTAAGGATCTAACACACATCTCATCCACACTGCAGTCATCATCACAGCTCACTCTGCTCCGAGGAGCAGCAGCTCTCTAATTATATATCAAAATAGTGCTAACACTGGTTATTCCAGAAGGTTATATTAATAGAAACCTGTAGAACTTGAGAAAGATTCTGATAAGTGCTACCTGGGACTGCTAGCTTCTTAGAAAGAGCCCCTTTCTTTTTTCCACTGGCTCGAAGGAAGTGTCTCCAGTATCTCTTCCTATCAGTCAACCTTCTGCTCTAATAAAAGGCTGAATGCACTGGCCTGGATGGGGAGGCAGTTCGCAAATGGGAGAAGAAAAGCAAGGAGGGAAACCACAGCTACTAGTGGCCCCAGAGGATCTTCCATAAAGGAAGGATCTCGCTCACTACAGAGGTCACCCCAGGCTGAGGGACTGCAGGGTGGAAGGAACCCGGTCCAGGCCGTGTCCCAAGACAGCGCACCTTCCACATTGGCTGGCTGAGACTGGCAGGACTGGCTTTCCCACATTCAACCAAGGCAAGACCCAGAACTTACTTTCCGAATGCAGTATTTGCTGAGGTTTTCGTTGTAGCGGAGAATGACGACTTTGCTGGGCATGGCTGCACAGATGCAGAGCCCGTTCTCAATCTGAAAAGCAACCAAGAAAAGAAAAAGACTGTCACCAGCGTGATACCGGCTGTGGGGCAAAACTAGGAAAAGCTCTCAACCTCAGGGCTGATGATTGAGACCAGATCCTTCTGTGTGGTGCGGGGAGGGCTGTCCTGGGATATGAGCAGTATACCTGGCCTTGACCCACTAGATGCCTGCAGCACTTCGATTTGTGACAATCAAAAATGTCTCAAGGCTGGGCGCAGTGGTTCATGCCTGTGATCCCAGCACTTTGGGAGGCTGAGGCAGGTGGATCACAAGATCAGGAGATCGAGACCATCCTAGCCAACATGGTGAAACCCCATCTCTACTAAAAATACAAAATCTGGGCATGGTGGCATGTGCCTGTAATCCCAGCTACTCAGGAGGCTGAGGCAGGAGAATTGCTTGAACCAGGGAGCCGGAGGTTGCAGTGAGCCAAGATCACGCCACTGCACTCCAGCCTAGCAACGCAAACCAGAGTGAGATTCCATCTCAAAAAAAAAAAAAAAGTCTCAAGTCATTACCAAATGTCCCCTGTAGGGCAGAATCGCTCCTGGTTGAGAACCAAGGCTTTACCTGGGATCCAGAGAAGGCTTCAGGGAGCCACCTAACACCACACACATTTCCCACATTATGTGCCTTCTAGTGGAGACAGAATCTTTTGATTAACTTACTTTGTGGGGAGGGGGAGGAGAAAGAATGAGGGAGGGGGGAGGAAAGGTAGTAGAGACTGCTATACAAATTTCGAGAAAAAAACTTGTTTTTTTGAGATGGAGTCTCCACTCTGTTGCCCGGGCTGGAGTGCAGTAGCACGATCTCGGCTCACTGAAACCTCCACCTCCTGGCTTTAAGCAGTTCTCCCACCTCAGCCTACCAAGTAGCTGGGACTAGACACGCACCCCGCCCCCCGCCCAGCCAATTTTGTATTTTCAGTACAGATGGGGTTTTGCTATGTTGGCCAGGCTGGTCTTGAACTCCTGGCCTCAAGTGATCCACCTGTCTCAGCCTCCCAAAGTACTGGGATGACAGGTGTGAGCCACCACACCGGCCCAAATTTAGAGAAAATTCCAATCCAAAGGGAAAAGTTCTTAGCTAAGAACTCATACATGTGCAGAGTTCTACATCAAAACTCTCTTTTTCTACAACGGCTGAAACACTTTTACTTCTCTGGCTACAACCAGATCTTTATCATTCACCAAATGGGGCTTACTGCTCAAATCAGTCCTGATATGAAGGCCAGCAGCTGGTACAGTGGGTGAGTGAAGATGGGCTGGAATAAGGGAGGAACACACAGGAAAAGGGAAATTGTTAGCAATGTTCTATTTCTTGGACTGGGTTATGAGTGTGTGGATGTTTATGACAGTATTAGGCTTTATGATTTACATATATGTTCCACACATGTTTTGAACAGTTATTAGAATGAAAACAATTTCTAATTTAAAAAACCAATTTTTATTAGTTAGGCGTGGTAGCGTGTGTCTGTAATCCCAGTTACTTGGGAGGCTGAGGCATGAGAATCTGCCCTCCAGCCTGGGCAACAGAGTGAGACTCTGTCTCAAAAACAACAACAACGACAACAAATTTTTGGCCAGGTGCAGTGGCTCATGCCTGTAATCCCAACACTTTGAAAGGCCAAGGCAGGTTGAGGCCAGGAGTTCAAGACCAGCATGGCCAATGTGGCATAACCCCATCTCTACTAAAAATACAAAAATTTTCCTGGTGTGGTGGTGCACACCTGTAGTCCCAGCTACTTGGGAGGCTGAGGAAGGAGAACTACTTAAGGCTGGGAGGTGGAGGCTGCAGTGAGCTGAGATCACACTAGTGTACTCCAGACTGGGTAACAGAGCAAGAATCTGTCTCCAAAAAAAAAAAAAAAACTGTTGATTGAGTGGCTGAATGAACGATGTGCAGTGTGCTGTCTTCTGAGGAGTAAAATGTATGTGATGGTTTTCAAAAGTAGAATGCCAGTAGCCTCAAGGGGTCTCTAAACACCTGATTCAGACTTCACTAAAGTTATACGTGTACATGTATATACACCCACAGACACTCTTTTTTATTATTTTCTACTTTAACTTTTTCTTTTTCTTTTTTTTTTTTTTTGAGATGGAGTTTCACTCTTGTTACCCAGGCTGGAGTGCAATGGAATGATCTCGGCTCACCGCAACCTCCGCCTCCTGGGTTCAGACAATTCTCCTGCCTCAGCCTCCTGAGTAGCTGGGATTACAGGCACGCGCCACCATGCCCAGCTAATTTTTTTTTGTATTTTTAGTAGAGACGAGGTTTCACTATGTTGACCAGGATGGTCTAGATCTCTTGACCTCGTGATCCACCCACCTTGGCCTCCCAAAGTGCTGGGATTACAGGCGTGAGCCACCGCGCCCGGCCTGCTTTAACTTTTAAGTTCAGGGGCACATGTGCAGGTTTGTTGTATCAGTAAACTCATGTCATGGGGGTTTGTTGTACAGATTATTTCATCACCCATGTATTAAGCCTAGTATCCATTACTTATTTTTCCTGATCCTCTCCCTCCTCCCAACCTCCACCCTCTGATAGGCCTCAGTGTGTTTTATTCCTCTCTATGTGCCCATGTGTTCTCATCATTCAGCTCCCACTTATAAATGAAAACATGCAGTATTTGATTCTCTGTTCCTGCATTAGTTTGCTAAGAATAATGGCCACCATCTCCATCCATATCCCTGGCACAGGACATGATCTCATTCTTTTTCATAGCTGCAGAGTAGTCCATGGTGTATATGCACCACATTTTCTTTACCCAGTCTATCACTGATGGGCATTTAGGTTGATTCTCTGTCTTTGCTATTATGAATAGGCTGCAATGAACATACGCATGCATGTGACTTTATAACAGAATGATTTATATTCCTTTGGGTATATATTCAGTAATGGGATTGCTGGGTTGAATGGTATTTCTGTTTTTAGTTCTTTGAGGAATCCCCACACTGTCTTCCACAATGGTTGAACTAATTTATACTCCCACCAACAATATATCAGTGTTCCCTTTTCTTCACAACCTCACCAGCATCTGTTTTTTGACTTTTTGATTAAAGAAGCAAACAAAGGTATTTTATGGGCCAATTTTCAATATGCCAGAAGCTACAAAAGAATTAACTTGAGTTCTCATGAACTGACTTTATCTTAAGTAAATGCCATAAATTTGAATTTTTAAATTTCTAGTAATGAAACATACTTTCATCTAGTTCAGACATGGAGATCCACATTAGATCTTTTTTTAATGTTCCCCTCCCTCCCTCCCTCCCTCTCTCTCTCTCTGACACAGGAGACACACATACACACTTATTTTCAAATTATGGATCATCCCTCTAGTTTTGTTCATTTTCTTCCCATTTTTTTCTCAGACATTTCCTTTATATTCAAAACCTGTACAAATGTCACGGCTACACAAATTATTTCACATGCCTAAAGGAGGCAACAGAAATTTAACCTAGTTTGAGGATGTACAATTCTGAAAGTTGTCAGAATCAAAATGGAGTCGCCAAAGTTAAGAAAACCCTGACAATGAGAGCAGAAGAAGGCCATGAAGAGAGGGTTCTCACATTTGTATGCCTGATAAAAAAGAGACTCGGCAAAAACAACAAAGCTCACTGCAATCTTACACAAAACATACTTCTGCCAGGACATCTGCCCAGAGACTACCTGTCCAACCTCCGACAGGCGTCAGTCTTGTTACTAATCTTTAAAGCCAAGGATAATTGTTTCAAAAAGATTATGGAATCCTGACTTACAAACCTCTGTCTTCCTTTATCTCCCTAGATACCCACATAGTTTACAATGGCATGTGAATTCCCATTGCAAAGCCTTATTCCCAAATCAATCTCTTTTCTTTCAGAGAGCCCCTCTTTGTTTATTATTTAAATTGACACAATCTTGAAGGTTCAAATCAATGAGCTCTGTGGGACGAGAGGTAGTGCCAATTTCCAGAACATTCCACCCACTGGGACTGTGAGGAGAGCTTACCTTGCCTGCCCCAAACAAGTGGCAGCCCTTCACAGCTTCGAAAATGTTGGGTGAGATGTCTGGCTGGGCGGGAAGGTGGGACTGTGCTAGGGACTGTTTCACCTTCTTCACGTCCACGAGACACAGTGCCCGTTCTTCTCCTGAATGGGAAAAGCAACCTCTCGTTAGTGTGAAGCTGTTAAGTAAAGGTGTGGGATGGTGATGGTAGTTCTAGTCACAAGTAAAAGTCATGAGAGGCCACACAGATGAACTGAGTTTTCCCACAAACCTCTACAAACACATTTTAGGTCCTTGATTGATTGATTGACTGACTGATTGATTCACCAGTTGGTTGGTTGATTTTGAGATGGAGTCTCACTCTGTCACCCAGGCTGGAATGCAATGGGTTGATCTCGGCTCAACTGCAACCTCCGCCCCCTGGGTTGAAGCAGTTCTCTTGCCTCAACCTCTGAGTAGCTGGGATTACAGGCATGCACCACCACACCCAGCTAATTTTTTTTTTTTTGTATTTTTACTAGAGATGGGGTTTCACCATGTTGGTCAGGCTGGTCTTGAACTCCTGACCTTATGATCTGCCTGCCTTGGCCTCCCAAAGTGCTGGGATTACAGGCATGAGCCACCCCGCCCAACCCAGGTCCTTGATTTAAATCTAAGACAAAAACAAGTGGCCTTTTAGTCAAGATTCTGAGAAGGGTGGAATTCTGCAGACATAAAATTGGAGAATGTGAACTGTACTTTCAAACATGCTCCCCAGCAAAGTAAAGAAAGAATGTGTGAGGGAGGAATGAGGGGGCATTCTATGAAGAAACAGGCTGAGACTATCCACATATGTGGATGTCAGGAGAGACAAGAGGCTGAGGACTGCTTCATATTAAAGGAGACTAAGGGGGCATGATTAAATGCAATGCAAATTCTGGGACATTACAGGAGCCACAGGTAAAATCTAACAGCATCATGGATACTTGTATTATCCTAAGGGTCAATTTCCTAAATGCAAAAATTATAGCATGTGAAACTATTCTATGTGATACTTTACGTGTGGATACATGTCATTATACATTTTTCAAAACCCATAGAATGTATACCACCAAGAGAGAACACTAATGTAAACTATAGACTTAGGGTGACAATGACGTGTCAGTGTCTATGTGTCAAGTTCGGTTCACTGATGGTAACAAATGTATCACTCTGGTGGGGGATGTTTGTAGTGGGGGAGGCATGTGTGAGAATGGGCATATACTGAAGCTCTCTGTACCTTCCAATTTTGCTGTGAATCTAAAACTGCTCTAAAGAATAAAATAAGGAAGAGGGGGAAGAAAAAAGTTGAGATTAAGAAAGGCCAGTTCTTCACCATAGTATGTCAGTCCCTGGATCCAGCCATGCCTGAAACAAGGCCTGTTTGTTTTTCATTTTTTTCTGAGACGGAGTCTTACTCTGTTGCCCAGGCTGGAGTGCAGTGGCACAATCTCAGCTCACTGCAACCTCCACCTCTTGGATTCAAGCAATTCTCTGCCTCAGCCTCCCAAGTAGCTGGGATTACAGGCATGCACCACTATGCCTGGCTAATTTTTGTATTTTTAGCAGAGATGGGATTTCACCATGTTGGCCAGGCTGGTCTTGAACTCCTGACCTCATGATCCACCCACCTCAGCCTCCCAAAGTGCTGGGATTACAGGAGTGAGCCACCACGTCCGGCCCTGTTGATGTTTTAAACACTGAATCGATATATTATCGTATTCCCCTTTAAAAATTTAATGTCACTAACATAGTGAGAAATAAATTGTGCCCTGGTGATGTGATAGAATGCCCTCATCCTTAGGCTGATATACTGAAGAACGTGGCATCATATCTGCAACTAACTCTCAAATGGTTCAGGAAAGAGAAAGAGAGAGAGACAGAGACAGAGACAGAGACAGAGAGAGAGAGAGAGAGAGAGAGTGAGTGTGCGTGTGTCTGTGTGTCTGTGTGTTAGGAAGAGAGAGAAAAAAATATGACAAAATATTAGCAAATGGTGACTCGAGAGTGATCTGAGTAACAGAGTAAGCGAGCTCTCAGAATGTCATGGCCCACAGTGGTTTCGCTGCAATCAGGACAAAGGGTTTGGCTCTAGTGAGTCTCTGAGGCTTAGCGCTCTTCACTTGGCACACCAGGGGGATGTTCTTTGGGCATGTCAGACTGCTAAACTGGATACCGGAAGAAAACTGACTCTGACTCTGGACAGAGGGGGTCCATTAGCTGAGGCTTGGCCATCTATGGGGACACAGAGATAAGAGCTGTGACAGCTCCGCTCTGCTAGTTTGTGTTTTACGAGCATGAAATGTGGCTTAACATATGGACTCCCTTCAAAGTAAAGAAAAGGCACCGTGTCCTTTGGCCTCACCTGCTATCATGAGTAGCTTCTCCAGGTCCTTGATAATATAAATTTGGAAGACTGCTCCAATTCCTGGGACGTGGGTTAGGGAGTTTTTCAAGACATTCAGGGCATACAGCCCTTCCTCGGTGCCCACCAACACCACCTGCAAGGGCAGAAGTCCGAAGGCAGAGCATAAGCACAATCACATCACCAGAACAATCTCTAGTAGGAACCACAAGGCCTCCACAGCCCTTTCTTTCTTGATGGCATGTGGCTGTAACCAGACACCAGCTGGCCGTGCCCACACAAACATTACCTGGTCACTGAAGGGCAGTGTGCAGTTCATGTCTAGACGGTCATCACCTTCCAGTTTCAGCAGGGAGTTTCCAAGTAATTTCTTTTCATAGGTGAAAGGAAAGGAAAAAAGAAGACATAGTGAGGCTGATCTGTCTATGACCAAACCATCCAGAGAGACCAAGAGAAGGTTAAGGACATGTTATTCCTGGAAATGCTCAGAAACACACATATGCTCTTAGCTCACCCCATATTTTGATCTGAGCTCCAAATGCAAAATGCGAGTGCTACTGGTATCTCTGGGACAGTTGTTAATTAGCATCTGAGTGATAACTTGGCTGGGATGCAGAAATAAGGGAGTGGGGTAGACATGGAAAGCTATTCTGTGAGACAAAATAAGCTGAAGCTAAAGAGGTTTCACCTGCTCAGGGTTAATAAGACACATGAAAGACTCCTTCCCCCTCAGGTTGCAGCAGAAGCGCAAAGGCGCAGCGTTAGCAGCAAGCCAGCACGCCTCTGCATCTCTTTACCTGAACCCAGGCAGGCAGAAGCTCATAAGAAACACAGTCTCGGGCCTGTTGTACACATATTAACAAGGATTTCAGTAAAAGGCTCATGTGTGTAATGACAAGCAGGTCATCCAAACAGGTCTAACCACTGAGTGAAGCTCTTTTCAAGAGGCTCGTGGTTAAGAATCTTTCAATTGCTAACACATAAAGTGTTTATTAGGAGTGAAGTGTCTGAAAAGAGCTGTTTGGTCTTCGCTGGAGCAAACACCAATGAGCAATGAGCACTGTTTGTATCCTGGAACATTCTAGGTGGGGTGATGCCAATCACAGCACACCTACGTTTCTAACATCTTAAGGATAAGTAGGACTCCAAAGCTGCCTACGGAAGAGCAAATACTGCAAAAACAACTGAGACGCTTATGAAAAGCCTTCCTGGAGAGGATGGGCTGCCGGCAGTCTATTGTACTGCTTCGTGGCCAGAGTGCTTCTAACTCAAGCCTCCAAACCAGACAAACTCGTGAGTAAACAGGACACAGGATTTCCTTATAAGTACATTTGCAGTTGCATCACCACAACCAAGGTCTACAATCCACCAGAGTAGGCTGCCGATGCCAATTCCTCCATTCTTTTTGCTTTGCTTTGGTTTTAGAGTCCAAATCTTGCTCTGTTGCCGAGGCTGGAGTACAGTGGCACAATCATAGTTCACTGCAGCCTCAAAGTCCTGGGCGATCCTCCAGCCTCAGCCTCCCTTCTAGCTGGAACTACAGGTGCATGTCACCACACCTGGCTAACTTTCTTTTTTTTTTTTTTAAGAGATGGGATCTTGCTATCTTGTCCAGTCTGGTTTCGAACTCCTGAGCTCAAGCAATCCTTCCGCCTTGGCCTCCTGGGTCACTGGGACCACAGGCATGAGCCAACGCATCCCTGATTCCCGCATTCTAAATGGCTTATGATGCCACACAAGCTGCCCTGGTACTTGTGCCTTCATCACCACCAGACTCCTGGCCGTGACAGTCTGGAGCCATCAGCCCTTTGAGAAGGAGCCCGAGGGGAATCAAGATGGCCAATGGGATTCTCGTTGTTAACACCAGTTACCAAGTCAGCCCCCTTTACAAAGACAACCTCCAGGGCCCGTTTTCATACTCACAGCATCGGCTTCTGCTTTTTCCCTAGAAACTCTCCCACCTGCGACAACTGATTCTAAGGCGGTGACCCAGCGCTGTTTGTCGGGGAAGCTAGGAGCTAGCAAGTAGAGGGTTCTCCCGGGCCAGCAGGTGGTGTGTGGGTGAGATTCCATCTTCAGTATGTATGGGACATCTAGGAGATTTCACAGAGAGCACAGGATTGGGTGTGGATTTCCCCCGTTCCCACTGGGAGGGAAGGCCCTTGAGAGATCAGAGATCCCACCAAACCAGCAAGTCCCAGTTACCGCCAAGGCAAGGGGCAGAGGAAGACGGGCCTCCTTTGCAGAGTCAATCTTCCCTGTACCACCCCTTCTGTCCCTGCTGATTGGCCAAGCCCGGCCCACCTCCAGGGCAGGGCTCCTCCAGCTTCTCCTCACCTGCTTTGGCTGTATTTGCGAGTTCGGAAGCACCAACGGCACCGTGAATAGATACATCCCCGTCGGGAAGGCACAGCTCAAATTCTTCCACCGGCCTCTGTCCAGCTTGGTGCAAAGAGGAAGGGCAGAAAGAAAAACAAAAGAACAGGAACAAGAACAAGGGGAGAAGAGAGAGCGAGAGAGACAGCAAGGGAGAGAGAGAGACAGGATACGTGTGTAAAGAGAGGCGCACGAGAACAAAGAAGGGACAGAGGTGTGCAGAGAAGGCAGAGAGGGAAGATAAAAAAAATAAAGTGTGTCAGATGAGTAGCACAGTCAAATTTCTGATGACGATGCGGATTTATGGGTTAGTTGACTGAGGCAGAAGTTCTCGGAAGGTGTATTAGCAGGTGGAATCTTCAGGGCAGCGCCCTGCGGGTTCTTCAGGGGGGAGACCTATAGATGTGAGTATCGCACCAATAACCTTTAGAGAAGTCATTTGGTTTGTAAGTTTCAAAAATGGAAAAGCCTAGAAGGCTTGCAAGGCAGTCCAAAAAACAAAGCCTTCGCGCCAGCACTGGGGAGACCTGGGTTAGCCACGTGCAACGACCTTCCCCCTGAATTCTTAATTTACCTTCTCTGGCTTCACTGTCATAAATGAGGACTTTTGATCCCTCCAGGACAATGTACTTCCTGTCCCAGCCTTGCTGTCCTCGTTTGTTATTCCTGGAGAAAGAAAGATGGAAAAGAAAAATGTCTGAACTCAGAAGAATCATCAGGCTGGAGGAGGATGGGATGAGGGGGTGGCAGAGGTGGGAGAGTTCCTAGAAAAGACACTTCCCTAGAAAACATCAGGGACAGAAGTGGCTTGTGCCAGCACCTGCTCCAGCCCAAGCCACCCTGCCACGGTACCTGGGCACCTTCATCCACCCTTCCAGGTGCAAGCTGCTGCTGGGCTCCTTGGTCTGGAGACCCGGGGAGTTCATTTTGTCGCGGCAGAAGGCCTCGGTGAAGTGTGTGGCGTATTCAGCAGGCAGGCCGCAGGTGGCTGGCAAGCACGTGGAGCACTTGGGGTGACACATCACCTGACATTCTAGAAAAGAACAGTGAGCCACCTGAGGGCATGCTCAGCTGACCCTGGATTCTTCTATTCCTCTGCCAGCCAACCCCAGGGCTTCTCTACCCCCAGCCAGGCCCAGAGAGCCTGGCCCTGACTTGCAGGTAGTCTCCTGAGCATCCCTGGTGCCAGGCCCATGCAGAAAAGGGAAATGAAAGTGCCAAGTGCTCTTGACTCAGTTTTCCTGGCTTCAATCCAGGCTGCCCACAAACAAGTGTGTAAAGAACACGTGTGCACGTTTCCGTTGGAGCCAGCGGAAAGGTAGGGAGAGACCAGCCTGGCAAAAAGGGGCTGGGAATTAGCAAAGCCCAAGGCACTCTGAGCAGCAGGTTAGAGTCATGAGCTGCAGACATATATAAACTCACAGCTTTAACAGGGGAAAAATAGCATCCTCCCACTGAAATAAGAAGCTCGAAAATGAATGCACTACATGATGAGTTAGGAAAAAATCACCTCCACCTGACAGACTTTTTTTAGCTGGAGACACACAGGTGCCCAGCACACATGCACAGATGCTGATCTTACCAAGACATTTGGATGCCTGGCGTCCAAAGTGCACGGTATCCAAACAAACAGCACACTTTGTGGCTCGCATGTTCAGTCCTACGTTGAATCGGTGAGGAATGTTGTGGTGCATGCGTTCCTTAAGACGCCGACTAAATTCTGGAGGAAAATGTTTTAAAAAATCATTAGAGTACTGCAAACAATACCAACAGGAAAGTGAAAAGACAACCCACAGAATGGGAAAAAACACTTGCAAATCAAATTTCTGATAAGAGACACCTATCTAGAATATATAAAGAACTCTTACAACTCAACAATAAAAAGACAACCCAATTTTAAAATGAGCCAAGAATTTAAACAGACACCTCCCCAAAGAGGATAAATAGCCAACGAGCACATGAAAAGATGCTCAACATTATTAGTCATTAGGGAGAAGCAAATCAAAACCCCAAGCAGACAGCACTTCACAACCACTAGGATGTCTACAGTCTAAAACAAGGAAAATAAGTGTTGCTGAGGATGTGGAGAAACTGGAACCCTCACACATTCCTGGTGAAAATGTAAAAATGGTGCAGCTACTTTGGAACTCAGTCTGGTAGTTCCACAAACGGTTAAACATGGTTACCCCAGGACCCAGCAATTCCGCTCCTAGCCATATACCCAAGGGGACTGAAAACATATATACCCACAAAAATCTGCACATAAATGTTCACAGAAGCATAATTTATGACAGCTAAAAAGTGGAAACAACCCAAATGCCCATCAATGGTGACATGATTTGGCTGTGTCGCCACCCAAATCTCATCTTGAATTACAGTTGCCATAATTCCCATGTGTTGGGAGGGACCTGGTGGAAGATAATAGAATCATGGGGGTGATTTTGCCCATACTGTTTTTGTGGTAATAAAAAAGTCTCACAAGATCTGATGGTTTTATAAGGGGAAACCCCTCTCACTTAGTTCTTATTCTCTTTTGCCACCAGCATGTAAGACATGCCTTTTGCCTTCCACCATGATTGTGAGGCCTCCCCAGCCACACAGAACGGTGAATCTATTCAATTTCTTTTTCTTTATAAACTACTGAGTCTCGGGTATGTCTTTATGAGCAGCATGAAAATGGACTAATACAAATGCATTAATGGATAATCAGATGTGCCATCTACACAATGGAATATTATTTGGCCATGAAAGGAATGAAGTTCTGATACATGCGACAACACAGGTGAACCTTACATTCCATGAAAGAAAACATTACATTCCATGAAAGAACCCAGACACAAAAGGCCACATGCAGTATGATTCATCTATATGAAATGTCTAAGAGACCAAATCCACAGAGACAGAAAGTGGACTGGCAGTTGCCAAGAGGAACATTAGTGGAAGGAGAATGTGGGGGACTGATAACGGGTATGGAGTATTTTTTGGGTGGAGGTACAAAAATCATTCAAAAAATTAGAATGTGATGAGGGTTACACAGCCCTGTAAACTTACTGAAAAAGACTGAATTGTACATTTTTAATGAGTGAACTGTACAGTATGCAAATTATATCTCAATAAAACTGTTAGAACAGGTTAGTTACAGATTGTGAAACTATTTTAACACTAACAGATGCGTCTAGATTTATAAAACTCAACCTAAAATCTCCATTATCCAGTTATTAGGAATCAGTCTTTGTTTAAGAACATATTACTGGTATGAGATTGACTATTTAATGGCATAGGTGTCTGTGGGCATAAAGAAACATAAGCTTTTAAATCAATTATAAATATTTTAGTCATGAAAGCTTTGTTTTCTATGTATCTAGAGCTTTTCAGAATCTAATTTTAAAAATCACTATTATGAATTATAGAATTTCTAATTATCAAATATATAAAACTGAAGAATTCTTTTATGTCCAGTTTTTCCATGAATAAATTCCTTTTGTTTAAAATCCAACTTTGATGAATATAAGAATTTAAATTTAAATGTAAGAACAGATTCCTACATTTGTATTCCAGACTGTAAAAATGAAGAACATTAGCCAGGTGCGGTGGTTCATGCCTATAATCCCAGCACTTAGCAAGGCAGAGGCATGAGGATTGCTTGAGCCTAGGAGTTTAAGACCAGCCTGGGCAATGTAGTGAGACCCTGTTCTCCACAAAGAGGAAACAAAAATTAACAAGATTGATTTTTTTTTTTTCCATTTAATAGGTACCCTCTCAACAGTGACCTAACTAATTAGAAGCAACTTTCAATACAGTAATCCACCCTTATGCTCAGGGGTTATATTCCCAGTGGATGCCGGGAACCACAGATGGTACTGAATTCTGTATATACTGTTTTTTGAATCTGATAACCAAGACAGGTACCAAGTGACTAACAGACAGGGAGCAAATACAGTGTGGATATGTGGGACAAAGGGATGATTTGCATCCCAGGCAGGACGGAGCAGGACCATGTGCAATTTCTTCCAGCAACTTGGAACGGCACACAATTTAAAACTTAACAATTGTTTATTTCTGGAATTTTCCATTTATTATTTTCAGACTGCAGATGACCACATAACCGAAACCACAGAAAGTGAAACCACGGATAATAGGGGACTACCATGGAGAGAAAATCTCAGGATCCAAATTTCTGAATCCAACTCCAATATGCTCTCCTTATAACATCATCCCCCTTCCTTTCTTGGAAAGGTGCAAGGAATAAATAACAGGAATGCACTTTGAAACTGTTTGGTGCAATATACATGAAGAAGCAATATACTGCAATATTATCACTATTCAGGGAAGTTTCACGGCCAGAAGCACTGCTTTCCTCTATGTTGTCATCATTATTTTAATGACTAAGAGTAAAGCTCTTTGGTAGGGCACCATGGCTCATGCCTGTAATCTCAGCACCTTGGGAGGCCAAGGCAGGTGGATGGCTTGAGGTCAGGAGTTCAAGATCAACCTGGCCAACATGGTGAAACCCCCGTCTCTAGTAAAAATACAAAAAAATTAGCAGGGCATGATGGCACACACATGTAATCCCAACTATTTGGGAGACCGAGGCACGAGAATCACTTGAACTTGGGAGGCAGAGGCTGCAATGAGTTGAGATCACGCTACTGCTCTCCAAGCCTGGGCGACAGAGTGAGACTCTGTCTCAAAAAAAATTTTTTTTAAAGTAAAGCTCTTTGATTCAAGGAGTTATATAAGAAAAGGACTTCTGGCTAAAGAAAAACAGCAGCAACAACAAAACACCATCTGGTTTACAACCAAAACAGGTTTGATTGCAATGCCATGATGCTAAACTGCAGCTCTACCCTAGTCTTCCTAGGACACTCCAAACCAGCTTTCTTGGCTTTTTTTTAAAGTCCTTTTCAGCTCTAGGTAAACAGAGTACATTTGAGACCAGAAAGAAAACTCCTCACACTGTCGGTAGAAATAGACATTGGCACAAACTACCAACACTCAAAATGTGCATAACCTTTAACCCAGTGATTCATTTCCCAGGAATGTCTCCAGGCACAACACCCACAGAGGCACAGGATGTCCTCTGCAAGGTGTTTACGGTAACAAGGGATTGGAAACAACCTAAATGGCCATCAGCAGGAGTCTGATTTAACAGATGAATTGCATAGTCACACCACAGAATACCGTGTGGTTTTCTGAAAGGATGGGGTAGGTCCTTATGTACTAATATGAAACCCTCTAAGACAGCATTTTAATGACATTAAAGTGTCTTGCACTGTACACTGTAGTGTGCTATCATATTTATAAAAGAAAAAAGTCCTGAGAGAGAGATGTGCTTTTTGTTGTTGTTGTTTTTGTTGTTGAGACGGAGTTTCACTCTTGTTGTACAGGCTGGAGTGCAGTGGCGTGATCTCAGCTCACTGCAACCTCTGCCTCCCAGGTTCAAGCAATTCTCCTGTGTCAACCTCCTGAGTAGCTGAGATTACAGGCATGTGCCACCACACCTGGCTAATTTTGTGTTTTTAGTAGAGACAGGGTTTCTCCATGTTGGTTAGGCCGGTCTCGAACTCCTGACCTCAGGTGATCCGCCCGCCTCAGCCTCCCAAAGTGCTGGGATTACAGGCGTGAGCAACCGTTACGATATTTATAAAAGAAAAAAGAGCTGAGAAAGAGATCTTTTCATACTGTTTGTTTGTTTTTTTGAGATGAAGTCTCGCTTTATCATGCAGGCTGGAGTGCAGTGGTGTTATCTAAGCTCACTGCAACCTCCACTTCCTGGATTCAAACTATTCTACTGCCTTAGCCTCCCAAGTAGCTGGGACTACAGGAACATGCCACCACACCCAGCTAATTTTTGTATTTTTAGCAGAGACGAGGTTTCACCATGTTGGCCAGGCTGGTCTCAAAATCCTGACCTCAGGTGATCTGCCTGCCTCAGCCTCCCAAAGTGCTGGGATTACAGACATGAACCACTGTGCCTAGCCTATTTTCTCATATTCTTTAAATATAATCAGATAATGTAAGATACATGAATGATATAGACATGTGGACCCCTACATGAACTATCACTGGAAGGATACAATGGCTGAAAGCAATGGTTGACACTGGGTGAGGAATTGAGGATGGGGAACCAGGAGACTGACTTCTTAATCTTTATCCCCTAGTGTTACTTGTAATTTTTACCATATGCCTGCATGTCTTAGTCGATTGAAAGAAATTTCCATACAACTCCAAAGGCCCCTTGAGAACATACCCTCTGGAGTTGAAGACTCCTTTCTGCGGCTGGACGGCGGGGCCAGCAGGCTCATGGCACTGGGCTGGTGCTCTGGCGACCGCACGATGGCGGACATGGCGATCTGCTGCCTCGCGGTGGCTGGCGTGGATGGGTGCGGGTGGTCCGTTGCTTTGCGGTGGGCAGCTGCAGAGAGACCAGGACAATGCCTTTTGGTTAGCTGGGTCACCTAGAGGACCAAGCCAAGTGGATGGTCCCTGGGCTGTCTTTCAAGGACCCGAGACTAAAAGAATATGCATCACATCAACTTGGCAACGCACAGGGGCCATACGTTTTTCAGACATGGGATGTCTGGGTGGAAAGCGTATGGGCCGTAAACAAAGACACTGAACTAGTCAGGCTTGGCTGATCTCAGTGAGATCAATCCTCTGCCTTTTCCACAGCCTTGAGCACTTTGGAGAGAGCGAGCCCCTACCTTCCTCCCGGGCGGACCGGAGCTCAATGCGGGTCTTCTGAAGGGCTTCCTCTAGCTCTGCACAGCGAGCTTTCTCCTTCTCCAGGGCCAGCTTCAGTTCATTGTACTGCAGAGGAACCTGTGTGGGCAAAGCAGGGTCCTCTTTCCGTCGACTAAATAAACCCTAGCAATGGAAACAGAGATATCTCCTAACTCCTGGAAACTGGCACTTGAAACTAGCTAAAGGAAATCTGACTCGGGAGGAGCAAACCACAAAAGCCAGGAGCATACTCACTGTAAGTGTATTTAGTAAAAATGGCATGTGAAGGGGGGGAAGGGTAGGCTGAGCCACAGCCCGTTCCAGCCGGCTGAAAAAAATAGGGGTGCGGAAGTTTTCACCAAGAGGATTAAAGATGCTTGAATGGCCACCTCTTCCTTTAGCATTGCCAAGACAGGAGAGTCATGTCCTGAGTCTTTCCCACTCAAAAAATGGAATCAGGAGAGTATGGTGTATGGAGTCAGGAGAGATGGTTCAGAGGTCACTCTTGCCTTGGAATATGCCTCATGATGCTCAGTTACAAGACACAGAGATGAGTGTTTTGTAAAAGGAAGCAAAATTTTAAAAGGAATGCTAAAATGAGGTCAAAACAAGGGACTTACTAAAAAAGAATGCAAATGGAAATATTTACATGAAAAAAAGGAAAACAGAATAATGCAACTTAAAAAAAAGTTAATTAAAAAAAAATACAAATGGAAACACCCTAACTAAATCAAGTGACATAACCAGATAACAGTTCACTGCTAAAATAAAAAAGATTAAATATCGTAAGCATAACAACCATATACAGTCACGCAGCATGCAAGAAAATCCTTCCCATGCAGCCAACGTCTAGTGGGAGGTGGCCTCTGAATGCTGGGCTCATCCCCTTACAGCGAAGATGGCACCGGAAATACAGAGACCACTGTCGACTTCAGTCCTCCACTCCTTTCTCCTAGGTATTCTAAGTCATCAAGGCCTCCCCTGTAAAACCACTGCCACTGCCACTACGGCATGCTTCTGCATTTGGAAGGAAACTGCAAGCTCCTCCGAGACTTTTCTGGAACTGAGAACACTGGCTAAACCTAGTATAAAGCCTTCAGTGGTTTGGAAAAGATGTATTGATCAGGCTTATGAAACACAATCTTCTCATGTGCGCTACATATAACCCTGCCCCTAGTTTGTCATCTGTTTGTCTCTTATAATCTAAAAGGGATGTTTGGTACTTGGCAGAGGGGTAACTGTCCAGTCAGACACTTCAGGCAGGTCACCCCAGCTCCCTGAGTTCTAGTCTCTTTGTGAGCCGATCAAAAGGACTGGACTAGACCACTGTTAAAGTCCTTTCTGGAGTGTGGTACAAGGACCTGAACTGCTGAAGCCCTATCCTCGTGACTTGCTAACTCCCTCTAGAGTCACGTAAGCATGACTTAGGTATAAATCTTTCTCTCTGCATACACCCCCTCTGCCCCAGCTGCTATGTGTATGTGTGGGCTGGGGACAGATTACTTCTTTAACAGAGAAAAATACTACGATTTCAATGGCCATAAACAAAAAGTAGCTTGTTAGACCTGATCAATGATATCTTTTGATAAAACCTACTGTAATTATCTCAAAATCTATTTTTCAACCCAAAATAACACAAAAAAAATGTGTACTTGGTTTTCTTCTATGTTTCTATGATTGTATATCACAGTGGTGTCCACTGAACCATGAATGATGAGTGAAACTGACAACTCCCACTTCTCAAACACTTTGACTCACCTTTTTCTTTTTAGCAGGTTGGTCCATTTTGGCTTGCAGAAAATCAATGAGTTTGGTTTGTTGAGAAATAGTGCCTTCCATTTTCACCTTTTCATGAGAATAGAGAACCTAAAATTCAAGAAAACAAAATAATCTCAGACCCAGACAGAAGTATATTTTAAAGCTGGGACTTTAAGAAACTAAAAAGTGAAGTTGTTAGGATACTAACATATGAAAATCCAACACAAACGGTACTGAGTCAGTATTTATTTAGTCCCAATTTTACTGCAAAGGAGAAAAAAAGATATATTTATAGATAAATAGGTGAAAAAGTAAAAATAGCAACTGGTTCATCATAGGTCATGGTCACTATAGAAATCTTCCAGCTTCTCTGAATGGTTGAAACCTTTGAAAATAAAATCTTGAGGAAAATACACAAAATAAGTAGCACAAAGATACTGACACTTTTACCAGATGACTTTGCACCATCGTGCTTTGCCTCTGCAGACCTTATTCATTTATATATTTATTTATTTATTTAGAGACACGAGTCTTGATCTGTTGCCCAGACTGGAGTGCAATGGCACAATCTCGGCTCACTGCAAACTCCACCTCCAGGGTTCAAGCCATTCTCTTGCCTCAGCCTCCCAAGTAGCTGAGACTACAGGCACCTGCCACCACACCCAGCTAATTTTTATATTTTTAGTAGAGATGGGGTTTCACCATGTTGGCCAGGCTGGTCTCAAATGCCTGACCTCTGTTGATCCGCCCACCTCAGCCTTCCAAAGTGCTGGGATTACAGGCATGAGCCATTGCGCCTAGCCATGCAGACCATTTTTCAGCAGATTCCCTTTGCCAGTCCTCACCTGAATGTTTTCTAGCTGATACTCCAGGTCACTTCTTTCTGTCTTCAGCAGATCAGCCCGATCTAGAGCTTCTTGCAGTCCTTGAGTCAGACGGAAAATGTGGTTTTTCTGCAGGTCCATCTGCTGCTGTAATTTGGCTTGCTAGTGGGGAGAAGGGCCAGGGAAATGCTTGATACTGCACACAATACAATTTGTTCCCCTGCTGTTCCTATTTCAAACTAATTTCAGGCATGGCACCAGAAGTACAGCTTTTGAAATCATCTCAATTCAGAATTACCAATTGTCATCTATTCCAAAAGGATGCAAGCACAGTTAAAATGAATTTGCACAGCACAGAAACCTCTGCTGGTCAACAAGTCCTAGGATCCCCACTGTCACAGAAGTCCAGACTACAGGGTTGGCCTTCCCACACGGAGTTCCAATTGAGGATATTTTGGTACTTAAGACCATGAACCATTAGAGTGGACATCTAAGGCAGTTCGACACAGTGCTATGAAACTGAGTTCCGATTTGCCTTTATTTTTTGTTTTCAAGATTTTGTCACTATGAGAAATTACTCTGTGCAGGCAGTGTGGGATACCCAAAGAGAAATCACATCATCCCTTACTTAATAAGTGACCCATCAGGGTGAGAGACCCCAACAAGTACACAAATAGTCACAATCATGGGTGATATTTCTACAACATTGGGGGAAAAGAAGAAGAAATCCCTGTTGCAGTACAGAGTGTTGATAAAACCCAGAAAAGAAATTCAATTGAGTATATTGAAAATAGTTTTGTGTTGCAAATCTCACTCCAATTTTTATAATGGACGATAACCAGAAAATAGGACAGGCTATAAAGATGCTGCTTTCATGGCTCTTTTTCCTAAAACGCATCCGTATCTAAAAAAGCAGGAGAGACCAGGCATCCTGATGAGATGGTGCTTGATTTTATCCAAACCCTGGATTATAGCTTAACTACACTTACTGTGGCCCAAATAATCTCTTCCCTGGTAGCCTGGACCCTCTGCAGAGTTAGGGACAGAGAGCTACTCAAAGCAATAAACATCACCACAGGTGATTCCAAAAGGTCTATGGCAGCCCTGAAAGCCCTCCATCCCAGCAGGCCCAGAGCCACTGATAATCTCAGAATTTCCTGGCCCTCTCTGTCTCTTTGCTTCACTCTAGCTCTGTTTTTCTTTCCATTTATACTCTTCACCTCCCCTTCCTCTTAAGAGGTAGCTGATTCCCTAAGACATCGTGTTGCCGTAGAAAGACCTGGATGCTGGACTCTAACAGACCCTGGATTAAATCCTGACTTTCACACTTATCATACCACTGATACCTGTTAAAGTCTGCATGTATCACCTCCCAGAGCCTCAGTTTCTTCATCTGAAAGTGGGTATACCAGCTTGCCTCACTGGATGACATATTAAACACAGTGCCCAGTATATAGTAGGTGCTTAGTGAATGTCCTTTCCATTTCCTTTGTCCTTCTTTCTTCCCTCCATTCAGTTAAGGTGCTCCCTCCCACCCTCCCATCTGCCTTTCCCTACCAGTACTGCCACAAAGCAAGAGGTACCAACTAAAGATCACTTGGAGCCAGGCACAGTGGCTCACGCCTAAAATCCCAGAACTTTAGGAGGCTGAGGTGGGAGGATCGCTTGAACCCATTAGTTCAAAGTGGCAATGAGCTGATTATGCTACTGCATTCCAGCCTGGGTGACACAGCAAGTACCTGTCTCTAAAAAAATAAAAACAAAAATAAAGAAAAGACCATTTGGCCCATATGCATAACCTGGAATTTCTGAATCAAACCACAGAGCCCCCCTACAATACAGGAAAAAAGGAAAGAAAACAGCTAAGATACCCTCCTCCGCAGCATGAGTGATTTCTTCTGCAAATTACCCTCTTTAGTTTCTTCCCACTATTTTAGGACAACATTAATTACTAGGCAGAAACCAGAGAAACAAGTGCTGGGGACGAGAATCTGTTTGGTGACAGACAAGCCCAAAATATTTTTCTAGAATAAATGCATCAACTGTCCATTAGCTTTCCAAGAAATAGGCTGGTTATTCACAAAAAAAAAAAAAAAAAAAATGTAAGAGAGGCATTTGCATTCTATGAAATGTTTTTCAGAAACACTTACCTGCTTCCCAGAGAGAAGCAAACAGAGGCATATTCATGGGTCAGTGTTAGACTGAAAAGGGGGCCTTAGCTGGGTGTTTAGACCTGTCCAATAATTTTATAAGGGTGACAGAAAACAGAGAAAAAAGGGGCTGGATAACACAACAAGACCATGAAACAACCCCTGCGGGCTGGAAGTCTGGATCAAGACTAACAAGAAAAACTTCAATAGGATGGTGTTGTTTACATTGCCAACTGAATAAATATAGAACATAAAGATGTTTTTAAGAAAAAGCAAACTTGTGGATGGGTAGGTAATGATTTATTTGTTTTTTATTTATTTATTTTTTTTTTTGAGAAGGAGTTTCACTCTTGTTACCCAGGCTGGAGTGCAATGGCGCGATCTCGGCTCACCGCAACCTCCGCCTCCTGGGTTCAGGCAATTCTCCTGCCTCAGCCTCCTGAGTAGCTGGGATTACAGGCATGCGCCACCATGCCCAGCTAATTTTTTGTATTTTTAGTAGAGACGGGGTTTCACCATGTTGACCAGGATGGTCTCGATCTCTTGACCTCGTGATCCACCCGCCTCAGCCTCCCAAAGTGCTGGGATCACAGGCGTGAGCCACCGCACCCGGCCCCATTTTTTTTATTTTTTTGAGAAGGAGTTTCGCTCTTGTTGCCCAGGCTGGAGTGCAGTGGTGCAATCTCAGTTCACTGCAACCTCTGCCTCCCAGGTTCAAGCAATTCTCCTGCCTCAGCCTCCCGAGTAGCTGGGACTATAAGCGTGTGTCACCATGCCCAGCTAGTTTTTTGTATTTTCAGTTGAGAAGGGGTTTCACCATGTTAACCAGGATGGTCTCGATCTCCTGACCTCGTGATCTGCCCGCCTTTTGGCCTCCCAAAGTGCTGGGATTACAGGCATGAGCCACCACGCCTGGCCAAGTAGTGATTTAACAGATCAATGGTGTCAATGGTGTAATCAAAACTACTCCAAGAGCCTGGGTAATTGCCAGAGCTTTAGAGCCCAGTATGGAGGTGAAAAGATACCAATGTATTCAGTGCTATTCAGACCACATGGACTTACAGAAACTCCCCAAGGAAAGACAAATCTACCAGAAAAGAACATCCAAAGCTTGAGGGGGATCTAAAATGTTTCACTTAAAAAAGAGAAGCTGGCTGGGCACAGTGTCTCACTCTTGTAATCCCAGCACTTTGGGAGGCCAAGGCGGGAGGATCACTTGAGCCCAGGAGTTTGAGACCAACCTGGGCAACATAGGCAGACCCCGTCTCTACAAAAAAAACTTGAAAAAATAAAAGAGAAGGCAACTTGGAGTGGAAAAGCTATTTGGATCTCTAGCTGACTGTCACAGAGATAATAAAACCAGTTATCTCACAGGAACGTTGCAAGGACCGTAAGAGTTAACTCACATAAAGTACTCAGAGAATCACATGGGAAGTGCTAACTAAACATTAGTTATTTAAATTGTTAATCAAGTAATCTATTAATCAATATTAACTTCTCATTTTGGCTGGAGATATCAGACTACATTCTAATTTCATGTGTTTCAACATAAAAGAACCAATGGGTAAAAGTAGAAGGTTTTAATTCAAAATAAGAATGTTCTAAGAATGAGAGTTGCTGAAATATGAGTTGGGATATCCAAAGTCACTGTAAGTATTTAGGCCAAGGTTCAACAGCACCTACCTATGATGAGTGTTGGGGAAGAGATTTTCTACCTTGGATGAGAGATGAATTTGACCAGGACTGGCAAATGGATTTTGATCACTGGTGCTATTTCCAATGAACTGATAGTGGCTGTAAAGTGTCATGTTGAGAAAACTTCTGAAGCCGTTTTGGGCCCAGGAGGAAAAAATGTGAAAGAGAGATCCATTAGTAAAGTTTGCCAGGAACAGAGATAAAGGGAATAGTGCTGGAAATTCAGACTGGATGATGTAAAAAGTCTTTCAATTCTGAGACTTTGATTCTGGCTCCATTTAAAAGTCTCTATATAGACAGGGCATGGTGGCTCATGCCTATAATCCTAGCACACTGGGAGGCTGAGGCACAGATCATTTGAGGTCAGGAGTTCAAGACTGGCTGGGCCAAGATGATGAAACCTTACCTCTACTGAAAAAAACAAAAAAATTAGCTGGGCATGGTGGTGCACACCTATATTCTCAGCTACTCCAAAGGCTGAGGCAGGAGAACTGCTTGACCCCAGGAGGTGGAGGTTGCAGTGAGCCAAGATCATGCCACTGCACCGCAGCCTGGGCGACAGAGCGAGACTTCGTCTCAAAAAAAATAAAATAAAAATAAAAAATAAAAGTCTCTGTACCCACAAAGAGGACACTTAGGTGGAAACCTTGGGTACATGCTTATACAGCACACACCAACCAGGGAGCCCAATCACAATGTGGACAATAAAGAGCATTCTTGGTTCCAGAATGGTTTCAACTGTCACTGAAATCTGCGTCAGGCTCAATGTTAGCCAGATGTCTGTGTTCAAATAACTTTCTGTGAGGTACATCCTGGGAACTGAAAATGTTCTCATGTAGGTTAGAAGTGAGAAGGAGTGAAGTGAATCGGGATCCCGGCACTCTATTCCTAGATTTGTCACTGACTCACCACATAACCTTGGACCAAAGTATTGAGCTGTCAGGGCCAGCTCACCCTCTCAGAAGGAAAACAGGACAGACAAGAGCATTGATTATTTCTGTTCTGTTTCCAGGATGTGCCTAAATTGGGAACACTGTCTATTCATCTCACATAAACGACCCTCATTCTCTATTTGACCACCAGGTACATTTAACATTTCCATTGTAGCATTGTTCTTTTTTGTTTTTTTTAAAGAGACGGGGTTTCACCATGTTGGCCAGGATGTTCTCGATCTCCTGACCTTGTGATCCGCCCGCCTCGGCCTCCCAAAGTGCTGGGATTACAGGCACGAGCCACCATGCCCGGCCTAACATTTCCATTGTAGTGTTGTTCTTAAGGCCATATGGTGAATCCTATGTGTGTTCACCAAATATGTGTGTGTGTGTGTGCGCATGCACATGCCTATGTGTGTGTTAATTTTATTTTTTAGATTTTTACAGTGGCAAAATACACAAAACATAAAATTTACCATTTTAACCATTTTTAAGTGTATAGTCCAGTGGCATTAAGTACATTCATATTATTGTATAACCATCACCACCATCCACTTCTAGAACTTCCCCAAACTCCCACCCATATTTTTCATTTTAATTTTTATTTTGAGACAGGATCTCACTCTGTCACCCAGGGTACAGTGCAGGGGTATCGTCAGTACTAAATGCAGTCGCAAGTTCCTGGGCTCAAGTGATTCTCCCACCTCAGCCTCCTGAGTAGCTGGGACTACAGGTGCACGCCACCACACTTAGCTGATTTTTTTGTTTTGTTTTGTTTTGTTTTTTTGGTAGAGATGGGGGTCTCAAAATGTTGCCTAGACTGGTCTCGAACTCCCGCCTCAAGCAATCCTCACGCCTCAGCCACCCATACTTTTTAAAGTATCATTTGATAAACTATTGTATACTCACCTGCAAAAATTTCACTACACTTTTCAAACTTAACAGCACAACAATATTATTTCTATCAGCAAAGCGCTTCAGGAGCTATGGGTATCATGTGACAAAACCTCATTAGCCAGAACAGGGCATTCTGGTTAATTAAACTGTCAGGCGCACTAAGGGTTAAACAGAATACTCTTTGGAGTCCAATTTTTCATTAGATATCTTTATAAAGTGCATTTGTCCTTGCAGGTCAATCCTAAAGAACAAAGCAGAATCATCAGTGATTCAACACAGAGGGCTCTGGCTGGGGAGTGGGAGGGAGTCATCAATTTAAATAGCGATTCTCAGAGTTCTGTGAAAAGGATGGGTTTACAAGATCAGTGTGAGCTTGTCTTTGATGCCTCAAAAGCAGGGCACACATTATTTTTAACCAAATTAACCCAATGTTCAAAAGCCTTCATGAAATTTGGTATTCAGCATAATCTGATAAAATTCTGCCCTGTGCAGGAAGCTAATTTGCATCGATATCCTATGGGCATGAAACTTAATATACTTTGGATATTAGCTCTAAAGAACAATTTAACTCAATATTCATTCACCCATGTATTTAATAAACTTCTATTTGGCACACACTATGTGCTTGGCACTCTACTAAGCATCACATAGAAGGATAAAAATGACAGAGACCCTCTGGCCTTCATGACATAGCCTTTTAACGTGTTAAATACCATAAGGCAAGTATTATGTGACCCTCCCCCTACTCTTACTTGAAAATTCCAATTTCAAAATATCTAATTTGGGTCTGACAAATTGTCACTTTCAAAGTTCCACCTGGAATGGAAAGCCAAATACTGCATGTTCCCACTTATAAGTGGGAGCTAAGCTATGAGTATGCAAAGGCATACAGAGCGGAGCGGCATAATGGACACTGCAGACTCAGAAGGGAGAAGGTGAGGAGGGGAGTAAGGAATGAAAAACTACCTAACGGGTACAATGTACACTGTTTGGGTGACAGATACACTAAAAGCCCAGACTTCACCACCACACAATTCATCCATGTCACCAAAAAGACACTTGTACCCCTAAAACTATTGAAATAAAAAAATCTTTTTAAGAAATTTGTTTCCAAGTCCAGGCAGGGCATGGGGAAGCATGCCTGTAATCCCAGCACTTTGGGAGGCCAAGGTAGGTAGATCGCTTGAGCCCAGGGGTTTGAAATCAGTCAGCCTGGGCAACATGGGGAAACCCCGTCTCTACAAAAAAATAGAAAAATTAGTCAAGCATGGTGACATATACCTATGGTCCCAGCTACTCAGGAGGCTGAGGTAGGAGGATCACCTGAACCCAGGAAGTCAAGGCTGCAGAGAGTAGTAATTGCACCACCACACTCTAGCCTGGGCAACAGTGCAAGACCAAAAAAAAAGACTCCAGAGAGAAATGAGCCACCAGCCATGAAAAGACATGGAGGAAACCTGAATGCATATTACTAAGTGAAATCAGCTGATCTGAATGGCTACATACTGTGTGATTCCAGTATGTGATTCCATATCTGTGATTCCAGATATGCAACATTCTGGAAAAGGGAAAACTATGGAGACAGCAAAAAAGATCAGTGGTTGCCAGGAATGAAGGGTGGGGAGGGATGAATAGGCAGAGCACAGAGTACAGCGGGTTCTTAGGGCAATGAAACTATTCTGTATGATACGGTAAAGGTGGATAACTGTCATTATACATTTGTCAAAACCTACAGAATGTACAACACCAAGAGCGAACCTAATTTAAAGTATGCATTTGCGGTGATGATGATGTGTCAGTGCAGGCCCACTGACTGTAACAAATGGATCACTCTGGTACAGGGTGTTGATAGTTGGGGACATTAGGAGAGGAGGGGACAGAGAATATGTGGGAACTTTCTGTGCTTTCTGCTCAATTTTGCTGTGAATCTAAAACTGCTCCAAAAAATAAATCCTATTAAAAGAAAAAAATTCCACTGGGCCCTTATCCCAGGTGTTTCACACTCACTTCCTCCAGAAGCCTCTGTTTGAGCTCTCGTTCAGTCTCCAGCTTCTGCTGTAGGCTTCGGGCATTCATTTCAAGCATAGCATGCTTCTTCTCCAGGTCGTTGAGCTAGACATTTGGAAAAATTGGCATGATGCCACATTTAGGAATGTTAGATGCTGACAATCAAGAATGTTGAGTTCTAAAGGTCAGAATGTAAAGGTTGCTTTTTTTAAAATACAGAGTCCATGTCACTGGTGAGTCCTCCATAGGTTATTACATGAGGATGGAAATTATTTCTAAGGGATGGCTCTTAAATATAGCCGTGACAAGTTCTAGGAGGATGACTGCTCAAGGATTTGTTTATCTGACATGCCTTGGCTGAATTTAATTAAATAATCAAATGCTGAATGTTTATTACCTGCATTATAGTTTTTAAGACGAAAGGATACCCAAGCTCTCAAGGATCTTACATCAAGTCAGAAAGGCCCATTACTAGACATGTACACAAATAATGACTGCTTTGTCCGATTATAAGTTTGATAAGAAAGGTTTGGGAAAGAGAATTCATCCCAATTAGGAGAAGATCAAGACAATAAGGTACTGCAAAGTCTGGAGCTTTAAAAGATACGAAGGACTTTGCTGCTTACCACTTTAAGACGGTCAACTAGAAAAAAATACTTTACACATTAAATATAAAAGGCTTCACTTATCTCTAATAAATCTAGTTTCCTCATGCTTAAAAAAAAAATGGTAACCTAGTTTCAGGGAACTCAGGAGCATTCCTGAGTAGAGAGCTCTGGCCTTAAATCGAATAATTCTGTTTCAATTAATATAAGCAATGGTAAGAAAATAATCAAGAATGTCCATTAAGATTCAAGTTCATCAAATTGTTATTTTTATGGCAAAATACTGGGAGCCCAAATTTCCAGTACAAGTTTAATGGTTAAAGTAGGTACTTCCATGCATTTATTTTTTAGAATCATACGTTCAAAAAATATTCAATAACTCAGAAAAAACTGCAGTTAAATGATTTTTTAATAAAAACATAAATCTGTATACATAGTGAGAACCTAATTTATAAAAATACATACATGTGTATATGCATAAACATAAGCACAGAGACTGCAAATAAATTCACCAATAAAACAGCAGCGATGGGTGTTCCTTTACTTTTCTGTGCTTTCTATATTTTCCACAGTGACCTAAATAATTATTTTTATATCATAAAATAACAAAGTTACAGAAAATATAAAATCAGATTGTTATCTCGTGTATGTGCATGAAAAAGAGTATGTATGTATGCATCTGTGTGTTCATACATAAAACTCCTCTGACCTTCACTTTGGTGATCTGTAACACGGAAGCACCTATTCTGTATCTCTCTCAAGAGTATTAGAGAAAATCTCCAAAACATTGGTTGTGACTGTAAATGTAATATGGAGTGGCACATGGATGGAACACGTGTATTTCCGGTGTGAAATGCTGAGTACCGGCATGTGTCATCAGACCGTCATGACCCTGAACTTGGAACACAGAGAAGTTGAGCTGCCTATTACTGCAGCAATGGGTTGAGCATTAGTCACTGCTACCAAGGACTTCCCAAAGATGCACAGCATTCAATTGATAGAGTCTTCTGGAAATAAGATGCCGGACAACCAGAGAGAAGAGCACCCAGATCAAAATTCGAACTTCAAGGGCCCAGACACATAGACGTTAAAAAAGTCACTGGTTGACTGTGATCACCCGGTACCTACTACACCCACCCATGCTACTGCCAACCAAAAATGTCCCATGGTAAAGCAAAACCATGGGACATTTTTGGAGTGCATGAACATATGCTTATGAAATATGTTTGCCATGGATTGCATCTGAATTTTTATCAAGCGTGCCTTTAAAAGAAGGAAATGAAAATGTTTTCCTAAAAAGCAGAAGAGACGGGCACTGACCTTGTCAGAGAGGCTCTCAGCCTTCAGCTTCTGCTCTTTGAGAGCCTGCTGCAGAGCAAGAATCTCGGCCTTGTGCTCCTTCACTGCCAGCTCCACCACCTGGCGAGACTCGGTGATCCGCTGATCGGCTCTCGCCCTGCCAGAAAAACACAGGTCAGCTTTTGGAAGCCCCCCTACATCTGACATGCTGAAAGAAGGCTGGTCCATCTCTAATCCTGATGAGCAACTAAACAGGCTGCAGGCCAGAGAGATGCTCAACCTTGACTCTTAGTTCCAAACTGTCTTCCTTTCCAACAGTTTACCGAGCAAAGATGTGACCCATGTTAGGCTTGGGTAAGAATAATGAAAACAGGCCAGGCACGGTGGCTCTCGCCTATAATCCCAGCAGTTTGGGAGGCCAAGGTGGGTGGATCACCTGAGGTCAGGAGTTCAAAACCAGCCTAGCCAACATGGTGAAACTCCATCTCTACTAAAAATACAAAATTAGCCAGGCCTGGTGGCGCGCAACCCAATCCTAGCAACTTGGGAGGCTGAGGCAGGAGAATCACTTGAACCTGTGAGGCGGAGGCTGCAATGAGCCAAGATCACTACACTGCACTCCAGCCTGGGCAACAAAGCAAGACTCTATCTCCAAAAAAAAAAAAGCACATGCAAGGAGTTAAATGTTTGTGGGTACTCATCAAGAAACTGAAAATTGAGGCCAGGCACAGTGGCTCACATCTGTAATCCCACACTTTGGGAGGTCAAGGCAGGTGGATCACAAGGTCAGGAATTCAAGACCAGCCTAGCCAACATGGTGAAACCCTGCCTCTACTAAAAATACAAAAAATTAGCTGAGAGTGGTGGCACACGTCTTTAATCCCAGCTACTCAGGAGACTGAGACAGGAGAATTGCTTGAACCCGGGAGGCAGAGGTTACAGTGAGCCGAGATTGCTACACTGTACTCCAGCCTGGGCAACAGAGCAAGACTCTACCTCAAAACAGAAAAAAAAAAAATCTGAAACTTGAATCTGGTGAGTGTCTCCATAAATAATGCTAAAGAATAGAAAAATCAGAAGCAAACTGGGGAAAAAAATCACTTCCCTTCTTCCATTTAGGTATTATGCTTTCAACTTCCACACTTCAGCTTATACAATCTCCTCCACTGGCCGGTCCCTCCTTCACTACTCTGCAAACTCAAATCTAACTCAGTCTGCAAGGATAAATTCAAATGCTATGATCTCCATAAAACTGTTCCCGTGGCCGGGTGCAGTGGCTCACACCTGTAATCCCAGCACTTTGGGAGGCCGAGGCGGGTGGATCACAAGGTCAAGAGATCGAGACCATCCTGGTCGACATGGTGAAACCCCACCTCTACTAAAAAAATACAAAAAATTAGCTGGGCATGGTGGCGCATGCCTGTAATTCCAGCTACTCAGGAGGCTGAGGCAGAAGAATTGCCTGAACCCAAGAGGCGGAGGTTGCGGTGAGCCGAGATCGCGCCATTGCACTCCAGTCTGGGTAACAAGAGCGAAACTCCGTCTCAGAAAAAAAAAAACAAAAAACTGTTCCCGCTTTCTCTTCTCAGAAGCAACCTCTCCTTGTTCTGTATCCAAAGCATAACTGTATTTCCCTCCTAAATATATATATGTATTTAAGATGGAGTCCCACTCTGGCCCAGCTGGAGTGCAGTGGCATGATCTCGGCTCACTGCAACCTCTGCTTCCCAGGTTCAAGTGAGTCTCCTGCCTCAGCTTGCCAAGTAGCTGGGACTACAAGTGTGTGCCACCACACCAGCTAATTTTTGATGTTTTGTAAAGACAGAGTTTCACCATGTTGGCCAAGCTGGTCTCCAACTCCTGACCTCAAGTGATCCGCCCACTTCGGCCTCCCATCTTTCCTAAATATCTGAATGCATATGTCCTCCAGTAGACTCATATCCTCTTGAGGACAAGGATTAACAATTATATTTTATCCATCTCAGTATCCCACATAATACCAAAACGGAAAAAAGAAAAAAAAGGAAAAGAAAGGCATAATCTTTCACAATTGTCCTGAAAGCAGACATGAAATGAAAGCAAACTAATGCTAGTCTTCCTGAGCACAGTTCATAGTTATACCTTCCATGTATGGTTGTGTATTTCTCGATGCTGAAGCCAGATCCTACCCCAAAATGATCTCTGTAGGTCTCTAGAAACAGCTAGGATAGGAGCTGGACTTGAGGGAGGGAGGGAAGGGGTCTGTGGAAAAACAATCGCAACTTACAATAAGGATGGGGGAGTCTAAGGATTCAGAAGGATGCTGGAACAGGAGACTTAAACAGAAGTCCCCCACATCAACAAATACCCTGAGTGGGGAAGCAAAGAGGATTTACAAAAAGGAACTATTTCTACCATTTCTGTTGAAATGTAAGGGTTCTCATCTTTTACCTCCAAACTTTCAGAGCTCAACTCAACTGTGCATAATCCATGTGACACATTTAGTTGAGCCTATTATGGCCAAGTAAATGCGCGAGATACCAAATGAGTGTGATACAGACTAATTCATTGATCAACATTTCTATGGATAGAATATCTTGCTGGAGGAGCTCAGAGAATCACAGGAAGCTAAGTTTCAGAGGAAGGTGACATGAGCAAGGTTATGAAAAATGGATCCAATCCAGCTGTGCAGACAGGAAGTCACGGGGCACACAATAGCCCATATTGTGCCTTTGTACAAACTGGAAAGAGGCACCCGTCCTTCTAGACCACTTCTTTCCACCTGTGAAATGTCATAATGTACCAATTTTGTCAAAAACAAAACACTTTCCTGTCATGAGCTGTAAAACTGTCATAACAACTCTTCCAGTCTATGACATCTTCAATGTGACCAGCAACCCTTAGAGCTATGGAGTACACAACTGTGCTACAGTTGCCCCGCAGGAAGGGAAATCTATACTAGTGGAACTGTGGAAACAAAAGTGAGAAGGCAGAGGAACGATACTGCCTGAACTGATTATTATAATTTCCTACTAAAAAAAAAAAAAAGGGAAAATAAATCAGCCAGGCACAGTGGCTCACACCTGTAATCCCAGCAATCTGGGAGGCCAAGGCAGGCGATTATTTGAGGTCAGGAGTTTGAGGCCAGCCTGGCCAACACAGAAACGCAGTCTCTACTAAAAACATAAAAAATCAGCCAGGCACGGTGGCGCACACCTGTATTCCAGCTACCTGGGAGGCTGAGGAAGGAGAATCCCTTGAACCTGGGAGGTGGAGGTTGCAGTGAACCGAGATGGTGCCACTGCACTCCAGCCTGGGTGACAGAGTGAGACTCTGTCTCAAAAAAAAAAAAAAAATCACTATTCTTGTTCAGCAGTGATTCTCAACTAGGGACCATGGAGACACTAGGGATATTGGGGGCAATGTCTGGAGACATTTTTGTTGTCACAATTTGGGAAGGGGGCTGTTGGTGGCATCTAGTGAGTAGAGACTAGGGATGCTGCTCAATATCCTACAACACAAAGGACAGTCCCCATAACAAGAGAATGGCCCAGCCTGATATGTCAATAGTGCCAAGGTTGAAGAACCTGGGGTAGAGTGAAGATAAGCATTGCACATGACCAGGATTAAAATGATAATGGTCTTGCCGTGGTCACTCTAATAAGAAACCTGATGAGAATGTTTCTGCAAAGAAAACAGAGGTATTTGCCCTGATGCCCAGGCCTCATGCATGGAGAAAATGAATACCAGCCACAGCCACAGAAGCCAATTCACACTGTCTACATTTACAAATACGGTGACCACCCCATCCTGGTTGGCCCAAGAGTCTCCTGTTTTTAGCACCAGGAGGATTGTGCCCCAGGAAACTTTTCAGTCTCAGCTGGAAGAGCTGATTACCCTCTTCACAACTCTCAGGCCAATCCTGCTGCAGTTCCCGGTCATGAGCTTTCCACAAACACAAAGCCCCACCTGCTCTGTTTCTCGGTGTCCAACATCCTCTGCAGCTCTCGAACCCGACACTCAAACTGGGATTTCTCGTCACCCAGGACGCTCCTCCAGGCCTCCCACTGCCGCTCTTTTTCTAGCAGCTCGTCGTTTAGGGCCTCCAAATCCATGACCTGTTCCTCCAGCATGGTGCATGTGGTCTTCAGAGCCTCCATCGTCTGCAAATCAGTACCACTGATTTGTGCCTTGTATTTAAACAAGGATTTCCTGGAGATTACTTTGGTCGGGTCAGTTTCAGAAAAGCACAAGTTGCTAACTACAGTTTGAAATGCGGTTTGTCCGCAGCCCAAGGGGACCAGGCAAGAATGCATGAAGGGCCACTTCTGCAGCCACCTTAGAGGCAGAACCCAAAGCAAAGCCAGGGGAAGTGACCAAGCTGAAAATCAAGCCGTTTACATTGACCTCCCAAAGCATTCGCTTTTGGTTTCATTTTTATTTCTTTGAGACAGGGTCCAGTTCTGTCACCCAGGCTGGAGTACAGTGGCATGATCATAGTTCACTGCAGCCTCAAGCTCCTGGGTTCAAGCAATCCTCCCACCTCAGCTTCCTGAAAAGCTGGAACTACTGGCACATGCCACCAAGCCCAGCTAATTTTTATCTTTTCTTTTTTTTAGAGACGGGGTCTCACTGTATTGCCCAGACTGATCCTGATCAGTCAAGTGATTCTTCCTCCTCAGCCTCCCAAAATGCTGGGATGACAGTCAGGAGCCACCACACTGGCCCAATGTTTTAAAATCAAAATTATGAAGAACTGCACATTTTGAAAAGCGATTTTTAAAACTCTAAAGACTTGGAAACAAGACATGATTATAAAAAGAGCCCAATTACTATATGAGGTTCAGTCTTGGAACCCTTGGGAGACTGCACCAAGCACTCCTCCTAAAATCCTTCTCAAAGTCCTCCAGGGATCTCATGACTCTGTTAACCCTCCTTACTTGCTTCTGGCTGGTGAGTTGCATCTCTCGTTCTGTGATCTCCCGGCGGAGGTGGTCCACTTCACTTCGCAGTTGTACAATCTCATCGTTGGCGCCAGAAGCCTCATCAAGTTGTTTGGACAAATAGAAGTTTTGGTTGTTGAGTTCAGCGTTGTCCTCGGTCAGCTGGTTTAGCTGCTCCTCCAGGTCTGTGATTACCTAAAAGAGGAAAGAAATCTAGTTACACGCCAAGCACATTCACTTTAAATGAGAAATTGCTTCTAGGACTATGGATTTCTGAACCCACATGACATTGGCAATCAACATGCCGTTCATGAGTTTGCCCACCCGACCTTGAGAGCCACGTCCAAGCTCCCAAATCCACCCACTTAACTCTAAACATGAGCAGTGGTAGAAAAAGACTCACTTTCTCTCTAACTCAGGACATATCTTAAAAATATGGCAAAAACAATCAAAAGTGATCACCATATGAAACAGATGATTTTGAATGAGATAAAGTTGACAGAAATAATATAATGAGGAAGGAAAATGCAAATTAAGAATAAAAAAATCACAATCAGCTAATTAAGCTAAAAATGCCCGTGACACTATCTATAGGACCTTATTATTGGAGACAGCCATAGTCTTAGAGAGCAAAATGAAGTTCTTATCAAGGAAGACTGACAGAGAAGGACATCAGGAGTTATTTCAATAATATCATAGGCAATAAATTCAATTTCACACAACAAAGGAAAAAAAACTTAAGGGAAACTCAGAAAAACCCTGAAAATACAATACTGTACTATAGCATCACTTTAATGGATTTTACTATACAGTTCGCTCTCAGACAATGGGAAGCCATGTATATGAAACTGTCATTTTATTGAGAGAGATTTAATCGGGTTTTGCTAAATTACTTTCCTGCTCAGTAGCAGAATCACTTCAATTTCAGAGCATTTAGCGTTCCTATTCTCTTTGCTGAGGTTCAGTATTACTGCTTGCAGAGAGCTTTTATGTATAATACTTTAGAAGTTTAAGGGTAATTTTCTAATAATAGTTGGACTGAAGCACACAGGCAGTAAATTAAATTTTATGTAACAAAAAGAAGGAAATTAAAAGGAAATGCTGTTAAGTCTACAGTTATTAATTGTTTCCAATTTCTAAACCTAGAGTCGATTTAGTTTATGAAATGTTGCTATTGCTTTCATAACTAATTCCCTATTTTAACCCTCTTTGATTATCAACTTAAAAAAAAAAATCCTCCCAGGCACACAAATTAAAGAACATCAATTAAGTACATTTGTCCACAAATGTACTCAGAGGAAATATAACGTTTCATTTTGTTAACTGAGCTGATAACCTTTTAGTGCATGCTCTAATGGCCTAGTAATTTGCTTTTTAATGTCAAAAGCCACATTAATTCCCAATGTACTGTTTTGAGGTACACCGTCCGCTACAAGAGGGGGAATAAAAGTTATCTGGTCAGGTTCTTAGCTCAGATACCTTCTTTATCAAGGAAGACAAATAAAGAAAATCTGCACATTTGTCATGCCTAGCAGACAGACACTTACAACTTGGGAGATCCCTGCATTTCCCTTCCTGTGACGTGCTAAATCTCCTAAACCAGAAACAATGAAAAAACCATACCCACTAGTAGTTCAACTGATCTCCTTCCTGTATGTAGTAAAACCCATTCCTTAAGATGTTTTTCATAAATGTCTCCATTTAACTACTATGCCTCCCACTACCTCTTTCCCAAAGAAAAAGAAGACAGGCAAGCTGGCTTGGAAAATAATGTTATAAAATGGGATTCTGGAACCCCAAATAAGCCATCTGACCTTGGCTGGGTTGGTTTCTCCATCTGTGACATGGGAGTGAATACTATATTTGCCATCTGCTTTTTTTTTTTTTCTGACGGAGTCTCACTCTGTTGCCCAGGCTGGAGTGCAGTGGCCCATGATCTCAACTCATTGCAACCTCCACCTCCCGGGTTCAAGTGATTCTCCTGCCTCAGCCTCCTGAGTAGCTGGGATTACAGGCACCCACCACCACACCCATCTTAGAGACGGGGTTACACTATGTTGGCCAGGCTGGTCTCAACCTCTTGACCTCGTGATCTGCCCGCCTCTGTCTCACAAAGTGCTGGGATTACAGGCGTGAGCCACCGTGCCTAGCTGTCATCTGCTTTTACTTTTTAATTTTTTGAATTTTCTTACATGTTATTTGACCTTAATGTATCGTGTGAAATACAAGGAACAAAAATGAATAATCAAGATGATGCTTCATTTTTAAAGCCTCTTGGGGACTAAATAGACTATAGAAAGTCCGCTCATATGAAAATACGTCATTGCCAAAACAATGTACCTGCCATTCAAGGATATATTTAAGATTTGGGGTACCTGCTTTCTTTGATTCATGAAAAAAATGCAATTTATTATTTGTGATGGTATCCCATTTCTGCCACCTCTTCTTTTTCTCCCAAAATTATATTACAAAATGCTAAAGAAGAAACACTTGAAAAAAGGCAATTTGGTATTCCTCAATTGAGATGGGCCCATTGGAATAAGAAAGGTCTTTCTATTTCCCTGTTGTCATCCAGTCTACAAAGGGTCTCGTGTCTCTGATTGTATTTCTGGTTTGTGATTGCTGGTTCTGTATTTGGTCACCATCTCTATACTGCCCATTTGACAAGAAAAGTGTTACACGTTTTTGTAAGGTACCCATGCTGAGATTTAAAGCATTTTAATTGATTTGGATTTTTTATTCTATCTATCTATGGACATATATTCTATCTATCCAGGCCACAACACAGTTAGCTGGTGACCTTGTTTCAAGTTGCTGGAGTTGTGACAGTAAGTGTTGGATGCAGCCACGCACACAGGCATACATTACTGACTTTACAGATATTAAATTGACTTATGACATAGAGAGTAAATTAATAGTCTTTGTGGGTTTTTTTAAAAATGGTATAATAATAGGCAATGTTTACTACTGTCCTTTGAAGTAGGTTTTATTTTATTTCTGTTTTATAGATGGGTAAATTGGAGCAACAGAGATGCCAGGTAACTTGCCCAAGGTCACTGCTGTAAATAACAAAGCCAAAATTTGAACCCAATACTAAAACTCAAGAATCTATTCTTGTCCCTAAACTATACTGCCTTTCTAAAATAGGGATAGAAGTGTTTATTCAACTTTTTAATTCAAATCCTTGAAAACTGAAACGATGGAGGTAAGATATATTGACCATTTAGAACAACCCTTCTTGATTCTGATCCAGGGAATGTGCAAGAAAAATTCTTAGGTCTACTTTCTGGTCCCGGGTATATTCTTTCCCCACCAAGGGCAAATGATCTGTTTACTATAAGTCTGTTAAACTTTTAACCCCAAAGACAGAGGATAAAAAAGATAAACTCAAAGGCTGATTCCATCTTAGCAGTAAAATAAGATGGGCGAGGTATCTTCACAACGCAGGGGCCAGCAGAGCTTTCTTATATGCTGCTTTTATAGATAAGAGGTCTTGGTACAGTTCTAAGAGAGAGGAGAAGATATAAAAAAAATAATCTACTCTCAGTGTCAAAAAGAAAACAGAACTCTGTTTGGGCTTATCTGGTGTTTTTCAAGGCTAGCATGGTTCTGAGAAGATGTTAACCTCTCACACCTAACTGGAAGACCAGCAGAGGAAAATTACCAGATAAATGTCCAATGGCACATCAGGGGTAAAGAAACCAGTCAGATAATAAGCATCAGGCTAAAAAGACACAGGACTGAAATCCTATTTTAATGCCTGGTTCTCTTCTGAAGGCAGCTATTTGCATATTATTTATTTTTAATCTTATAGCTGACAGATTGATTCATAATTAAAACTGTGTCATATGTTTGCCCACCAACTCCCCTCTAAAACAGACTTAGGTAGAGTTTTAAGTGCCAGATTGAATCAAATCCTTTTTTAAAATGTCTTCAAAATGTAGAAATGGTCTGAGCTTGAAAATCTTACTGTGCGTGAGCTTTCTGAAAGCTGATGAGAGCGCCTATCAATTGAGTTATTATAGGAGTTGTGGGAACTCCCATAATAACTCATTTTTAAATGACAAAGATGACATTTCCTAATGGTGACAATCTTGCACAACGCCAAAAAAAAAAAAAAAAAACCTCCAACACACTCCTCTGAAGTAACTTTAAAGTGGTCTTGAACTTGAAAAAGTATAATTGAGACCTACTATTGTGTCCAAATGTTGTTCTAAAATAATGGTTTTCAAACTCCTTAAAGTAGCAGCAAAGCCATTTTCCAAACAAAAGAGAATAAAACAATAATAGTAACCAATGCTGTTTAGTACTTTCTATGGATCAGGCCCTGTGCAAGCATTCTGCATGTATCTCATTTAATTCTCACAGCAACCTTACGAAGGAGGTACTACTACCAAATCCCATGACTCAGTGTTCCATAAGTTGTAGTATTTCTGAAATGTGGATATGTGGTATACTGGAACTAGCAGCTATCTCTCTTCCCTCACCCAGCCCCCAAAAAGCAGTTACTAAATTATGCATCATACAATTAATGAGGGTATTGATTAGAACTGAGGGTATATACAATGTTATCTCCATTTCACAGACAAAGAAACAGAGGCTTAGGATAATATCACATAGGTTACTAAGAGGCCAGTTTATAAACTGAACTCTGTCTGATTCCAGAGGCTTAAGACTACTAAGTTACCCAGCTGTGGGTAAATGTGGATGGAGGGAATCTCTCTCGGGTTCCCACACACGCACACTTGGGAAGGCCCCCAGAGGCTTCTCTACAGAACACCAGAGGCAAGCGAAGCAAAGATTAGAAGTCATCATTCCAGAAAATGCAAATTTGGAGAGCATTAGAGTTACATGAGAAAGTGACCAAATGCATTCTACATACTAGTGTATTCCACTAAAACTTAACTTCCAATTTTTAAAATGGGGGACAAGAAGAATTATAAAGGGGTACAAAGAAACTTTTGAGGGTGATGAATACAATAAATATTTTGTTTTTATTGCTCAAGAATGAAATTTGGATAATCTTATTATCCAAAATAAAATTCATTATTTTGATTGTTTTGCTGGTTTCACAGTTATATACACATGTTAAAACTCATCAGATTATAGTACACCAATTATACCTTAACAAAGCTGTAAAAAAAAAAATGATTTTTAGAAAGTTCTTATGCCAAAAGACTAAAAAAGGAAAAGAAAATTCCAGATGAATGGAAAAGGATTACTAATGCACATATTTAAAAAAATCCAAGATTATATAAGGAAAAAATAGTAATATAAAAAATTCCATAGTCATAAAATGATCTACATTTTATTCAGTGATTATTCACACGCATGTATGTGATAGAAGCAAATAACTCTTGTGTAAAATAAGAAATTAAGACAACAAGAAACTAAAAGCCTAGGGCAGAAAACTACCAGAATGTAACCCCCCAACTCCTCAAGGAAGGGAGGAGGAATGGAGGAAATCCACAGACATTTTAAGGTAGGCCCATCCCGATCCACCATCACATCAGGAGATACAGATCAAAAAACTGGTCTGCCAGTTCCCTCCTAGAGTCAAACAGAAGCACATTTCATGCCCTAGTCATTCCTGGGGATACGCTCACCAGAAATAAGTGCTTACAGCCACCAAAGGCCTTGTATAACAGTTTCCTAACAGCTTGATCCATTATGGAAGCAATCCAAACGTCTACCAACAAGGAGAATGGATAAACAAACTATATTTCTATTCATCAGAAACACCACACAGTGATTAAAAAAAGGAACAAATTATTGATAGGTACATCAACGTGGAGGAACCTCACAGACCATTTAAGTGGAAAAAAGAAAGCTAAGCCTCAAAGAGCACATCCTCTGTGATTCCATTTATATGAAGTTCAAGAACAGGCAAGACTAAACTATGGTATCAGAGGTCAGCATAGCAGTTACCCTTTGGGTGAAGGATGCCAATAGGAAGCGGACATGAGGGAGCCTTCTGGGGGCTGAGAAAGTTCTTTATCTTGATCTACATTGCAGTTACCCAGTTGTCTGTATGTGTAAATATTTTATTGAGCTGTATACTTAAAATTACTATACTTTTATGTGCTTTACTAGATACATTTTATACCTAAATTAAGAAAAAAAAATACTGTTAGGACTTAATATCTCATTTACAGTAACTAAAGAGGAAATAAAGAGCTCATAACAAGAAAATAAAATATGTGTGTGGAGGCTGGGAGGTGTTTCTGGAAATTCACAAATGCAAATAATACAAACAAGGACAAGATCACTGAGGACTAAGAAGGTAATAAAGTGACAAGAAGGCCAAAGAAAAGAGAGGGCACATGAATCAGGAGAACATCCCCATCTTCTGAAAGGGGCCCTATTTCAGTCCTTTGCTCTGATCAAAAATAGACTCTGAATTCCCACTGACCCTACTCTATTATATAACCTATGGATGATGCTTATCCACTCACAGAATTTACTTCTCTCAATATAAATAACATCTCCCAAAGAGTCCCAGATTTTGAATTTGCATGTTAGAAAGCCAAATTTTGCCTGGAAGGAAGTTACAATTTCTAGGTCCCCAGGAGAAGGGCTCGTTGGTCTTTCCTCTGCAGGGGCAGCAATCCGGAGAAGTCTCACAGATACAACTGCTGTGGTGACGGGAGAGTCTCTGACCTGGGCTAGCCATGGAACCCTCTACATTGGGGCAGGAGGGGGAACTGCCTTGGGATTTTTGTTGCAGCTGCTGAAACCTATTAGTGGTTCCACAAATGAGAATTATTTTGACCCTTCCAACTATCCTCTTCCCCCAAATAAGAAAAATGGTTCCAACTATCCTCTTCCCCCAAACATAAAGAATGGTTTCAGTTTTTAAAACTGGAAGAACTCCCCAAACAGGTTATCTAGGGCTCAAAAACTCCAAATAATGTTGGTCGCATTATCTTCTTCAAGCTGCAAGTTCATATCAAAAATCAGTCACCAATATTTTAAAGAGTTGCCCCCTTTTCCTTCTCTGTTTTAGTTTCATGTTATTTTAACTGTCTTTGGTTAATTAATACTCACAGTACAGCTGTTACGAAGAGCATCAAATTTGCGCTGGATTTCATCTCTATGTGCCTAAAAGGTAAGAAGTTGATTATAAATTTTTCATAGGGTAGAATACAATTCTACATGCTACGGGTCAAATATAGAGAATAGCAATTTGCCTGGAAAGCTGAGAGAGCAGCAACAGCATCTGTTTTTCAAAGAACTAATTAATCAAATCATCCCCAACATCAGAAATAAGTTACAGAAATACACAATGCTTTGTTAATAATAATTAACTCTTTAGACCACGTATGCATGCCCTGTACAAATATTTTTAATATTTATATTAATATCTAGAGACTATTAGGAGAAAAGGGAATAAAAGCAATAAAGGATGAAAGTTTACTCTCCTTCATTTGTCCTATTCCCATTCTGAAAAGATGAGTAATTTTCCCTCTTCCCTCCAACTGACTCCTCCCTAGCCTGCTCTCTCACACACACATACACACATACACACACACACACACACACAGAAACACACACACAGGACAACAGCAGGACAAACGGACTTTGTGTGTGTGTGTTGTTTATTAAAAGCTGCTGACATTCAGAAAACTCTGTATCAACTTTGAAATAAATATATATAGTCTTTCTCCAAGACAAGGCTGCCTTAAACCAGCAGCATTTGTTCAGTTGACAAGGACTTTTTAGTGCATACTATATGCTTGACATCATGGAAGGATATAGGCATCCATGAACTATACCTTCCTTCTGGTGAGGGAAGAGCAGAAATAAATAAGTGCATGATTACAGATTGGGACAAATGTTATAAAGAAAACAAACAGGAACCAGTTAAAAAAAAAGAAAAAGAAGAAAGGTAGGTAGAAACTTATGCAGATGGGGTGGTCAAGGAGGGCTTCTCTGAGGAGGTGGCATGTAAGCTGAAACCTATAGGATGATGAGGAGCCAGCCATGCAATGGACAGGAGACAGCAGAGGAAGCAGCACTTGCAAAGACCCCAAGGCAGGAAAGGGTCTGGTGCATTTGATGAACAACCACCACCAAAAAAATTGAGTGGCTAGAGCAGAGTTTTTCAAACTGCAAACTGTGACCCAATAGCAAGCCTAACAAGTGGGTTTTTTGGTTTGTTGTAGCCAATGAAGTAGAATAAACAAGATAGAATTGAAAACATCAGAATGTGCCTTGAGTAGTAAACATGAGCTCTGTTATAGGAAACTTCTGCTTTAGATACTATAACTCATCGAATTTAAGGTGCTTTCTATTGTAAAACCTGTGACTATTTTATGTAACATTAAGAAAGAAAAAGTGCTGTCAAACTATGAATCTTTATGTCTGTATATGACTGTAATACCTTGATTTCAGATACCTTAGAATCAGTGAAATACAGTATATATACTCCCTTCTATTAGATTGCAAGTAAAATGTATTCTTCTGTGAATTGTGATCAACTTTTGAAAAAGCACAGCAAGGAAGAAAAAAGAAAAATAGCCCAAGTTGATGACAGACAGGGCCCAAGGGCAGAGACCAAGAATCTTGAAGGTCCAGTAAAGAATTTAGGTTTGATTCAAAATTCAATTAGTTAGAGACCAATGGAAAATGTTAAAAAAGAAAGTGACAGATTTTACTGTTGTTTTAAATCACTGTAGATGCTAAAGGGAGAAGAGGATCAAAATAGAACAAAAGTAGAACATAACGGGGAAACCACTGAAGTTTTGTTACTGTCATTCAAGTGAGAGATGATGGTGGCTTGGAGTAGGATATGGTGGTGAAAAGAAAAAAAAAAAAAAACAGAGAAAGTGGATGAAACTGAGATCTCCTTTAGAAACATGAGGAAAAGGACTTACTGATAGATGTGTGGCCAAGAGGAAAGAGGAGTCAAAGATGCCCTAGCAGACTTTTCACTTGATAGACAATGTGGATATGTTCCTATTTGCTTAGATATGAAAACCCAAATAAGAACCCAGAACCCAGTTAACCCCAGTTTAGGCAAATGTAAGAGTGGTCTTTCTCTTAAAAAAAAAAAAAAAAAAAAAAAAAGTCTCCATATTTTGTCTATAAGATAACTGAGTCAAAAATTTTAGAGCTGTGATGTTTTCTCTAATATGTCTATTTTTCCATATATACTATTGTAAGTTTATAATGGCAGATTAGATACTTCAGAAGAAAACATTAGTGAACTTGAAGTAAAAACAAAAAAGTAGAAGAAAAGAAGTAGAAAGCAAAATGAAACACAATGAGAAAAGAAAAAGACATTTTCAAAAAATACAGAGCATCAGTGAGTTGTGAGACAACTTCAACCTAACATACATGTAATTAGAGTTCAAGAATGAATATAAGAGACAGAAAAAATATTTGAAGACATAATGCCCACAAATTTTCCCAAGTTGATGAAAGCCATAAACCCACATATGCAAAATATTCAACAAGTCCCAAGCATGAGAAATGTGAAGAAAATTAACCTAAAGCACACTATAATAAAACTTTTAAAATCAATAATAAAAAGAAAATCTTAAAAAAAAAAAAAAAAAAAAAACAGCCAGAAAAAAATACATGTTACAGTAAGAGAAACAAAAATAAGAAAGATTTCTCACCAAGGTGGGGAAGGAGAGTGGGGATGAGAAGCTAGAACACAGTAAAGCAATATCTTCAAAGTGCTGGAATAAAAAACAAAAAAAAAAAAACAAAAAAAACCCTTGTCCACATGGAATTCTATACCCAGCAAAAATATCTTTTAAAAAATGAAGGTAATATAAAAACTTTTTCAAACATACAAAAGTTGAAAGAATTTGATACCAGCAGACCTGAATGTACTATAAGAAATATTAAAGGAAGTCTTTCAGGCAGATGGAAAATGGCAACCAGAAATTCGGATTTACACAAATGAATGAAGAGTCCTGGAGAGATGGTAAAACAAAACAAAAATAGATTAGTTGCTCAAAATAGCCAGAAGAGAATTATAATGTTCCCAATACAAAGAAAAGATATATGTTTGAGGTAATGGATATCCCAATTACCTTGATTTGATCACTACACATTGTATGCATGTATCAAAATATCATATGTATCTCAAAAATATGTATAACTGTGATATATCAATTTAAAAATATAAAACATACCAAAAAATAGATAGTTGCATAGACAGAATCACAGATTTATAAATAAAAAGTTATTGTTTAGAATTGACTTCCTAAATAATTAGCCTATATTCTTATGGACTAATTTAACAGATCTTAATTTTTTTTTTAAAAATCTATCTGCTTTTTGCCCAGCAATAATGAGAAATTTACTCCTTTGTTAAGGGAAGAATACTACTTATCTAAAGTAAGACTGTGGCTATCTGAACTACTGTCGAAATCTCATCTGTGACCAAGCAGCAGCCTAGACCCAAGGACCACACAACCCCCTTTAGTTCATTTCACAATCACCAAAAACCAAAGGCAAGGATTCTTCCTAGAGGAAGAATAAGGCCCTATGTTAATAGACTTTTGGTCAGGGATCTGCAAATTTTTTCCTTAAAATGCCAGATCGTGAATATTTTTGGTTCCCAGAGCATTCAGTTTTGGTTAGAACTACTCAGCTCTACCCTTATAGAGCAAAAGCAGTCACAAACGATAGGTAAACAAACGGACATGTTTGTTTCTAATGTGTTCTAATAAAACTTTATTTGCAGAAAACAAGTGACAGACCAAAATTTAGCCTGTAATTTGCCAATCTCTGCTCTAAATCATCATTTGGTGTGAAATCTCTCAAAGACAGAAACAAGAAGCTTAGAGTGGAGTTAGCTCCTTCAAAGCACAACCAGTGACCATAAAAAAAAGTTCACTGGCTTAGACACAGGGACAGACACCCTATTCCACTTTCTTATTAAAAATAAAGTTTCAAATAACACAGCGCCATTAAAAACTCATTTAACTCTCCCACAGGAGTCTGAATTTTCAGTCATTAATACTGATGCCTTTCCATTAAAATTAACCATTATGAGGCCTTTGGATCATGTCAACACATCAAATGGCAATCCTCTCTGAAGATTAATGTAATGAACTACAGTCAGTCATTATGGCTTTTGATTTATTATTGTTTATGAAACATAAACACAAAATGTAGAACTGACCTGTTGTGGTTGCTAGACACAGGGTAAGCACCTAACTATTGAACTAATCTCAGTAACAAAATCGTAAGTCATATGTTTTATGCTTTTTTTTAAAATAAGTTGTAAAGCAAATACACAAAAAGGCAAAAGATCATGCAATAGAATATATACATAAAGACAGCAAAACACGTAAGACAAGCTTTGGATGCTCTCAATGAAATGTGTGAGTGTTAATTAGGTATTAGGTGCTAGGGGGAATATCTACACTCTTAAAAATTACTGAGGACCCCAAAGAGCTCTTGTTTATGTAGTATCTACCTACATTTGCAATATTAGAAATTGAGACTAAGATATTTTTCAAATATTTATTTTTTATTTCTCTTAAAATAACACTAACATTGCTTTTGCAACATCAGTGCAAATATTAACACAATGAAAAGTGGCAAATGACATCTTAGTACTGTTATGAAAACAGTCTGACAGCCAGGCGTAATGGCTCATGTCTGTAATCCCAGCACTTTGAGAGACCAAGGCAGGCGAATTGCTTGAGCCCAGGAGTTCAAGACCAGCATGGGAAACATGACAAAACCTCTTCTTTACAAAGAAATTAAAAAGTTAATTGGGCGTGGTGGCATACACCTACAGTCCCAGCTAACTGGGAGGCTGAGGTAGGAGTATATCACTCTTGAGCCTAGAAGTCAAGGCTGCAGTGTGCTGAGATCATGCCACTGCACACCAACCTAGGCAACAGAGTGAGACACTGTCTCAAAAGAAAAAAAAGGAAATGAAAAACATCTGACTTTGGAAAACCCCAGGGGTCCACGGACCCACTTTGGGAGCCACTAACCTAGGAGTTGGGTGGCAAAAATGTGGATGGACAGTCTGAAGCCAGTCTGGCACAAAGAACAGAGAAATACTTTGTTTTGGGAGTATTCATGCCTTAATTTTCAGGAAGGTTACAAGAGGAAGAAAGTAAATTACAATGCAGCTTTGAGGGAAGGAAATACCTGCAGAATTGAGGAAAGGAAACAAGTGCGTAGATGTCTGACCACCTTCTGGGATCCATGGTCAGGACTCTAGAACGCTTAGGCTTCTGTGCACCCACCATCTTTCCAGATGAAGGCAGGCACCAGGCAAGAATGTCGTCAGAATGTCACCTTACGTGCCCTGATTTCACATCTTGGCTATCATGCCGATGGCTTAGTAATTAATTAAACAGAGGGCTTGATATTTATGTACGAGAATGAGAACGTGCATTGACTCATGATTTTAACAAATCAAAGAGGATGACTTTGAGATACCATAATCATGCTCTGCAAGGAGAAGGATTCCTTTCATTAGTGTCTCTAGCTTTCAACTCTTGATTATTCAACATTAGTCATTTGACAGAATCAGTAAAAGAACACAGGAGCGAAAACACAAAACGCGTTCGTGAGGCCTGGCTGGTGTACACAGAGCACACACCACGCCCCTTGTTTGGTGATCCTCTTCAGAGCAATGCTTACACCGCGTCACATATCCGTATGCTGTAAGGTATGCAGACTCAAATTCTCTCTTTTGAGATGGAGTCTTAAATATCAAGTTCAGGCAGAAATTTCTCTTTTCCAGCAATAAGTACTGAAGTGTCTTAAAAGCATGTTTCTGTTTAAATTTGATAGGATGGGTAAAGTGAAAGTGGAGAAAAGGCAAGCATCATAAAGGACAACAAAGGCCTCCAGCTACACTGACAAGGCCTTCAATGGAGAGCTTCAGTTTAATGATGCTCCATCTAATTTAGCCCAGCGGTGGAGGCTAAACAAGGTAACTGCTCCTTTTCACAGGCTAGGAGGTGGCTGCCTCTTAAAATTAAACAGTAAGAGCATATTTGACTATTCCCTTTTATTGATAAAACAGCCTGCTGTGAAACTCACAAATCTCCTAGGAGATCATTTTAGATCCAGCTGATTTAATTTAACTGATGCTTGTGCAGGGTCTCAACTTGGGTCTCAAACAATGAGAAAGTCAGAAAGTATCGCATTTTGGGACCGTTTTCTCTTTATCTTGGAAAAGACATTTTTCAGAACAAATTCTACTAACCCATTCAGGCAACAACCAGATGCTGTCCATAACCAGATTTATGGAACATAATCAAGATAAGGGGGAAACAAAAAGCCCACAGCCTTGAAACTGAATGGAAACAAAGGGAAATGGAGTTTGGATTTCCGTGTGATGGGTTTGCAAACAGCTGTTGGATGAAGGTACTTCTGCCATCATTTGAAGAAGCCCTGTTTTTTTCACAGCATCTTCATCTGCAAGAGCAATAGAGCCCTAGTTTCTAAACCAAGGGAGGTTTGTTTCTTTCTTTTTTTTTTTTAAGATGCTTTGAGGCAGTGATCTCATCTAACTAAATTAAGTCGTGACTTGCTGCTGTGCTCGGCTTCCAGCAGCCATCAGACACAGCGCATTCCAACCAGCAGCAAGACAGGATTTAAAGGACTAATTTCCCCATAGATAAAGAGCAGTGACACGTACTCTGTTTTATGCCCTCTTCCTTCCAAACAGGGCCAGGATAAGATACACAGTCACCCCTCCTTCCCAATTCCAACAGAGCAGCAAGATAAATGTGTCCTTTTCAGCTGCTCCAAAATAAATGGATTTGAGGAATTACAGGCCAATCCCCTAGGGAGAAAAGGCTAAAGACACAGGATTGGGCCCACAGCAAGGGCTTATTAAATATGGGTTAAATTACTGATGTCTCTTTTTCTTTCAGAGGTTGGGTATTCATACAGGAGGAAAATATTAATATACAATGCATTAAATATTAATAGTGGTTGAAATTTAGGTGTCTCCCTTTAAAAGCTAAGAAATGTTATCTGTCTCTCTCTCTCTCCACCCACCCAACTCCAGCAAGTCTATAAGCCTTCTTGGCATGAACTCTTATATATCAACTTCATTTCTAGCTCCATTTTTTCTTCTACAGACGTATTTTCTCTTTGCCTTTTGTTTCTTATTTTGTCCTGTTTTACTGTGTTACATCCTTCCAAACTGATTTCAGTCCACTGTGAAACAAGACAGTATATACAAAGGCATATTGTGGTTATTTTTTGCCAAAGCAAATATTGGGGGCATGATGTGGGATCATTTAATGAGTGTTCTCCTAGAGACTATGGAACCTAAATGCGCCGTCAATATCTGAACTTGGTGCAGTCCTAGAAAATCTAGGATGCACAAATATACTAGAAACCACTGTTCCTTGAACTGGTCCTATACAGACCCTGGCACTGTCAGATCACATTCCCAGTTTGGTTCAGATACTGGGATCCCCAAACCCCACGATGGGCAAGAACTTCTAAGAATGAAACTAGGTTAAAAAAGATAGATAGATAGATAGATAGATAGATAGATCGTAAGCAAAAAATATACATGGTATATTACATCTAGGTAAATCATAAGCAAAAAATATACATGGCCATTCATTCTATAGAAGTAACCCCAATCAAAGGTTTAAAGACGTTCACTGATGGAAATGGGAACAGCATCCAAGTTGAGTCAGAATGAATAAGGTACCTATTTAGGTGGTTTATTAAAAAAAAACACTAAACCCAATCAGCTGTATTGTGCCCAGCCCACAGGAGAGGGCACCCTGACCAGTAGGCATGTGTGTGCCGGTCTGCTTGCCAGGTACAATATGATACTATGAGAAATGCATGAGCTTGGTTGACACTAGCCATTAAAACTCATTCAGCTTTCTATGCTCACAGTCCAGGTCCACCAGGGAGCCTTCCAAGAGTAACGGGGTCTTTTAAGTATACTTTCCTGAGTGGGAAAAAGAAAATGTGAACATTGGCCACCCAGAGTACCCCAGTCAACCTGGCCATTGCATTTTCCCCTTCAAGTGGATAAGTTGGCATTTCACATATCAGATCTTCATGAGTTTTGTTATTCTGGGTCAGTCTCTGTGGGAATGATCAAATGTGGGGAAAATGGCCCCACAAAAATTCCATTTCAGACTTCTAAAAAGAACTAAGGTTTAAATCCAGTAACACCCCCGCTCCAAGTTCTCCCTCCTGAGAATACTCTCCAGCTAAGTAAACTAGTCTCTCAGAAAGAACAAGGAAGCCAGGTCCCTTTTAGAGAAAGAATCTTTCATTCAGTAGACTTTTTCCAATCTAGATCATACCAGATGTATACAAAAGACAGGAAGCAGAATCTACATCTTGGGGGGAAAAAAAGAAAAAAAGAAGTAACACAAGTGAAGTTAACCAAAACAAAAAATAAAAATATGGTAGAAAGACTACTATAAGATACAAGATCATTATGATTTTAAATGATTATTGAAAACTAAAGTAGAAGGCCAAGATAAACAGACTTTGGCTGAAACCAAAATTTAAAATATAAGGATTATTTTTTTAAAAGAAGGAAAATATATAAATCTCTGAAACCAAAATTTAAACTATAATGATTATTTTTTAAAAGAAGGAAAATACATAAAGGAGGAACTTTTCAAGATACTAAGAAAAGCTTGAATATAACCAACCAAGCTCATATACTAGTTCCAGTGAAGATGCAGCCCATGTAAGCCAATTTTCTAGCCACTGAATATCTTTGCAGATCATGTTTCCCCTCCTTGAATTTCTAAGGTTGAATCAATATCCTCTTTGCCTCACTCATCCTAGCTGAGGCCTTTAGCAACCTGAAGATGCTGCTCCCCAGACCTACCGTGAGTGCCTGGATCTCCTCTTCGGCTTCCGCTGTGGTCTCTTCCAGCTCTGTCTTCGCCTGGCGAAGCTGGCTCTCCAAGGCCGCCCGGGCCGCCTGCAGCGCTGTCAACTGCGACTCGCGCTCCTGCAGGGAGAGCTGTAGCTCTGTGAGCTGGCGCTTGAGCTCCAGTTTTTGCTCCTCGTGCTCTAGACTGACCTGAGAGAGAGAGAGAGAGAGAGAATGAACGAGAGAGAGAGAGAAACCCTTGGTTGGTCCAAACAAAAGAGAAAGTGAACACATGACCTGTTGCTCAACCTGCAGCCAAAACTTGGTCTTGAAACCACCTTCTCAGCGCTCCATAGAGGGGAAAATGCAACAAAATGGACCTGACTTCCATGCATCTCAGAATTCAACAGGCGTAAAAATAGGTAAGGGATGTATCTCTTAACCACCCCTTACTTACATATGTTCAAATGCCTAGGAAGACTTTAAAAGGAAAAGCCACACAACAAGAATCACGCATGAAATGACAATTACTCTTATTAGAAAAACATTTAAAGCTAAGCAGATATAAATAACATCATATTAGTAACAAGGACACCTTTTCAATTTGATTGTAAATGGAACAAAAGACTGAATTCTATTTATTTTAAACATGCTTGTTCTGATGTCTCCTCATTAGGTAATCCACTTTAATGTCACATTAGAAGTTAATCATTCTGGAGAGAGATCCAAGATGGCTGATGATTAGCAGCTCGGGCACGTACCTCCCAGTGAAAGCGCAAAGAACGAGAGGACGCCACACTTTCAGACGAATATTAGTTGCTCACGGACCACGAGATTCCCAGTGGAGGAGCTCCACGGGTCGCCAGGGCGACTCTTGTGGCCGGCGTGGCGGTTTTGCTGGTGCCTTAGCACGCCAGTTCTTGGTGCAGAGTCCGGATATTCCCGGGCAGAAAAGCACCATCAATCTTAACACCGCTGTTTTGGCCGGCTCAGTGGATTGCTCAGACTTCGGCGCAGGGAATCAACAAGTTGGACGTCAGAGACCCAGTTAGAAAGTCGGTAATTATAAAGACGACAGACGGACAAATATATAATGAAGGGAAGAAACCAGCGTAAAAAGGTAGAGAATACTCAAAATCAGAATGCCTCTCCCTCTACAGGGGATTGCAATTCCTCATCAGTAACGGAACAAGGCTTAATAGATTACACGGGTGTTCCAATAACAGAAGCAGGTTTCCAAACGTGGGTGATAAGAAACTTCTGTGAATTAAAAGAACTTATTCTAACCCAATGCAAAGAAACTAAGAACCTTGAAAAAAGGTTTGACGAAATGTTAATGAGAATGGACAATTTAGAGAAGAATATAAGTGAATTGATGGAGCTGAAAAACACAACACGAGAACTTCGCGAAGCATGCACAAGTTTAAACAGTCGAATTGATCAAGCAGAAGGAAGGATATCAGAAGTCGAGGACCAGTTCAGTGAAATGAAACGAGAAGACAAGAATGCAGAAAAAAGGATGAAAAGGAATGAGCAAAGTCTCCAGGAAATACGGGACTATGTGAAAAGACCTAATTTACGTTTGATAGGTGTACCTGAATGTGATGAAGAGAATGAATCCAAGTTGGAAAATACTCTTCAGGATATCATTCAGGAAAATTTTCCCAACCTGGCAAGGCAGGGTAATATTCAACTCCAGGTAATACAGAGAACACCACAAAGATATTCTTCAAGAAGACCAACCCCAAGGCACATAATTGCCAGATTTATTAGGGTTGAAATGAAGGAGAAAATACTAAGGGCAGCTAGAGAGAAAGTTCAGGTTACCCATAAAGGGAAACCTATCAGACTTACAGCAGATCTCTCAGCAGAAACCCTACAAGCCAGAAAAGAGTGGGGACCAATATTTAACATCCTTAAAGAAAAGAATTTTCAACCCAGAATTTCCTATCCAGCCAAACTAAGCTTTATGTGCGAAGGAAAAATTAAATCTTTTGCGAACAAACAAGTACTTAGAGATTTCACCACCACCAGGCCTGCTTTACAAGAGCTTCTGAAAGAAGCACTATACATATAAAGGAACAACCAATATCAGCCTTTCCAAAAATATATCAAAAAGCAAAGAACTTTAACACAATAAAAAATTCACATCAACTAATGGGCAAAACAGCCAGCTAGCATCAAATGCTGGTATTAAACTTATATATATTTTAATTGGATAAAAAGCCAAAACCCATCGGTATGCTGCATCCGGGCCCATCTTACATGAAACAATACACAAAGACTCAGAGAGAAGGAAGAAGATTTACCAATTGAACAGAGAGTAAAAATAAACTAATAAACAAAAAGCAGGAGATGCAATTCTCACCTCTGATAAAGTAGACTTTAAAGCAACAAAGATCAAAAGAGGCGAGGAATGACATTACATAATGGCAAAAGGATCAATGCAACAAGAAGAGCTAACGATTCTATAGATCAACGAGATAGAAAATTAACAAGGATATTCAGAACTTGAACTCAGACCCAGAACAAGTAAACTTAATAAATATTTATAGTACTCTCCACTTCAAATACACAAAACATACATTACCACCTCACACCTATTCCAAAGGTGACTATATAATTGGAAGTAAATCACTCCTCAGTAATCGCATAGCATTTCATAGGTTTAAATTAAATATTGGTTGGCTGTTTGTTTGTTATCTTCTTCCCTTATTCCTTCCTGACTACATCATTAAGTATAATTATCAGTATAAAAGAGGTTTTCAATACCCATTACTAAATTGCATTCTAGCCTGGGCAAGAAAGCAATACTCCCATTCTCTCTCCCTCTTTCTTTTCCTTCTCCCTCCTCCCCATTCTCTCTCTCTCTTTCTCTTCCTTTTTTCTCCTTCCTATTCTCTCTCTCTCTTTCTCTAAAAAAAAAAAAAAAAAAAAAAAGAAGTTAATCATTCTTCCCTCCATCTGCTCATCCATCCACCTATCTCTTCAATCTTTCATCCATTCAACAACAATTTACTCAGCAATTTCTCTAGAAAATGGAATCTGGAGATAAAAGACAGTCTCTGCCTTCAAGTCGGGGAGAAAAATAAAAAACAACCATTACCATATATCATGGTCAAGTGCAATGGTCAAGATATGCGGGGATATTGCAAGAATACAGTAGACGGGTAGAGGAGCTCACTCTAGATCTGTTAAATTCTGTTGAAGAATTTGCAGGAGTCAAGCAAGCAGGTAAGAGGAGAAAGAAAATTCCAGGCAGGGGAAGCAAGACATCCAAAGGTATGGAGGTGAGGGAGATCATTGCACATCTACTGACCTGCCAAACACTGACAGTGTTGTCCTAAAGATCAATGCCAAGCAACTCAGAGATGCTTGCTGCCCTCAGAGAGCTCACTGTCTAAGGGGACTGCCAAGAACAGACTGCAAGGAGCTATGCCCCGAAAGCCGTGGGGATGAAAAGGAGACTTCCAACCCAGGTTTAGAGGGTTGGAGAAGGCTCCCTAGAAAAGGTAGCACCCACATCCCCAAGGCCATAGGGGTGAAGAGAAGAAAGACTTGCAAAAGATGTAACCTGGAAAACCAACAGGATTTAGTGGTTAATTTGATGTGGGGCAGAGAACAGAGGACATAAGGGAGTCAAAGATGACTCCCAGCTGTGTGCAATGGCTCACACCTGTAATCCCAGCACTTTGGGAGGCCGAGGCGGGCGGATCACGAGGTCAGGAGTTCAAGACAAGCCTGACCAGCATGGTGAAACCCCATCTCTACAAAAATACAAAAAATTAGCTGGGCATGGTGATGCATGCCTGTAGTCCCAGCTACTCAGGAAGCTAGGCAGGAGAATTGCTTGAATCCAGCAGGCGGAGGTTGCAACGAGCCGAGATTGCGCCACTGCACTCCAGCCTGGGCAACAGAGTGAGACTCCATCTCAGGGAAAAAAAAAAAAAAAAGATGCCTTCCCACATGTCTACATGTCTGGACAAAGAGTGAGACCACTGCTATCACAGGGAATAGGAGACAAATTGCCAGCTTGAGGCAAAAGATAAGAAATTCAGTCTTGAGATGTTGAACTTGAGTCCCCTGGGAGACATCCAAGTGGAGATGTCTAATGTCTACTAAGACAATGGGTCAGAAACTCAAAAGAAAAGTCTGGATTGGCCACGTAGATCCGGGAGGCCTTAACAAATCAGTGACAGCATCTGTCTCTAGTGATGATGGTGATGATGATGATGATGTGACAACAGCAAATACGGTCCTCACAACACACTGGGTGCTGAATTAACTCCTTTCATTTTCAGAACGACTCACTGAGGGAGGTACTACTATTACCTCCATTTTACAGATAAGCAAAGTGTGGCACTGAGAGATTAGGCAACTGAGCAAATGTCACACAGCTATAAAAATCTTGTTAAAAGGCAGGACTGGCATTTGAGCCCAGAAAGTCTGGCTCAAGGGTCCATGTAATATGTTGCTGTATTCCTACAACATCCCTACGTGTCCTGACCACTGCACTTGACCATGTATAGGGTAAACACTGTACCCTTCTGTCTTACTAAAACACCAGCAGCCACAGCAAGGTGGGCCTCTATCAGCAAGACCCAAATTCTCCTGATGCCACTTGGCAAAACCAAGAGAGGCAGGTGACAGTGACTCAAGAGGAGGAGCAGGAGCTGGATGCTGTACAATGCAGGAAGAACCCAGGAGCCCTGCATCTTTGTGACTCCACACACCTGGCTAGAGAAGACCTAATGCTGCACACACAAAGTGGGGGGAAGGCCCAGGGTCCTTTAAGGCAGATCAGACTCCAGGTGGAAGCCTCTGCCCGCAATCTCAGTAGCAGCATGTGGCCAAAAGAAGAAGGACTGATCTTGTTATATTTAGAGCTAAACTCCAAAACTCTCAGGGAGAATATAGAGCCTGAACCTCTTGTGGAACATTTTAAGTTTCTCCTACCATCCTTCGGGGGCTGGCTCTACTGATTCAAGTAAAAAGCAACAGCTACCCTGGGGCACTTTAATAGCCCAGATGAGCTACAGCAGCAGGGCAGGCTCCTAAGAGGACCATTTGTGCAAAGGGAAAGCAGGAAACAGCCAGTCAAGGCCCCCAAGCTAGAGAAGTCCATCTGGATTGTTTAGACTCACAACTTTAAGGGTGAGTCTCCCCTGAGCTTGCTGTTAAACTTACAGATGTGTAAAAGTATAGCCTGGATAATAAAAGTTAAACCATTGCCTAAGGCTTGAGGCTCATGCCTATAATCCCAGCACTTTGGAGGCCAAGCAGGGAGGATGGCTTAAAGCCAGGAGTCCTCCTTCTGAGAAATCCTGACCTAACAGATAATAAAAGAAAAATAAATAAATAAAGCCAGGAGCTCAAGACCAGCCTGGACAACACAGCGAGACCCCATTGCTACAAAAAATAAAAATAAAAAATAAGGCCGGGCGCGGTGGCTCAAGCCTGTAATCCCAGCACTTTGGGAGGCCGAGGCGGGTGGATCACGAGGTCAAGAGATCGAGACCATCCTGATCAACATGGTGAAACCCCGTCTCTACTAATACAAAAAATTAGCTGGGCACGGTGGCGCGTGCCTGTAATCCCAGCTACTCAGGAGGCTGAGGCAGGAGAATTGCCTGAACCCAGGAGGTGGAGATTGCGGTGAGCCGAGATCGCGCCATTGCGCTCCAGCCTGGGTATCAAGAGCGAAACTCCGTCTCAAAAAAATAAATAAATAAAATAAAAATAAAAATAAAAAATAAAACCAGACACTCCAAGTGACCTTAATGGAGGAGTCCACACCTGGACAACCCCTAAAAAACATGAGATAACACGTTTTTACAGTCCTTTGGAGAAATGACTTCATTTTAATACTCCAAGACAAATGAAGACATGCATAAACATGAGTCTTACCCAAGGTTTAGTCTTCAGACCTCTGTCTGCTTAACAGGACCTTCCTTAAGAAAGATCATCTGCTTTCTGAAGAATCCATCACAAATATTTGAGCCACTATTTTACATGAGACATTGTGTCTTCCCTCCCACCCTGGGTGTCTAACTGCCTTAAGAAAGATCATCTGCTCTTTGAAGAATTCCATCACAAATATCTGAACAACTATTACACACAAGACACTGTGTCTTCCCTGCCAGCCTGGGTATCCAACTTCCAGCAACCACTATCCTGAACTCCAGTTGTGCCTCTGCTGGTGCCAGTGAACCCTGCCGCTAGGCTGAAAGCCCTCACGTCAGGAACAGGTCTGTCTTGTCACCACTGTAAACCCAGGCTACGAACTGGCACACAAAGCAGGCATTTGATAAACACAGCGACTACATAAATGTAACTTTACAGCTTCAATCAACCTCAGCATGTCTACAACCCAATGTGTCATATTTTCTTCCCCAAAACCTGGCTGCTCTTCCCAGCTTCCTTGTATTTTTGAAGAGAGCTACCTTCCATCAATCAAACCTAAATTTGGTTTTGTCTTTTAATCTCCCACTGTCATTATGAGACAGACCTCTGCCGCCAGCACTGGACCAGCACGGCTAAGCTCTGAGCATGGAGGAGGTCACAGGCCCTCATTACATCTTGATAAAGGAGGAATTGCTCGGCTCCCATTTGACAGACACACAAATTGACACAATCCCCACAGGACCCTATAAAGGAGACACATTATCACTGACATTTTATAGATGAGGAAACTGAAGTCCAGCAGAGAGAGGAGGCAGGCAGCTTGCAAAACGAGTAAGAAGTCACAAAACCAGTAAGAAGTGGAGGTGGAATTCTAACCCAGATCCCCAGGGCCCAGTCTGTTACCAGGAGGAGGGCCTTGGGCCTAAGTTGTCCATTTCCAACAAAGAATTGGACAAAAGGCACAAAGTAACAAAGTAACGAAACACAGGAATGAAGCAGGGAAAGCAGGGATCTATTAAAGCCAGAAAGCATTCTGCAGGATGGGAGTGGGCCCAGCTGGAAGTTTTCTGAGTTTCAAGTACTGCTTTTGTGGTTCCCATCGGTTATTCCTTATCTGAATAAAGAATTTGGTCTGTGGCTAAGTAAAGGCTGAAGTGAACTGGCACCCTATGCAGATGAAGGGATAGTCCCTCCTTGGCCCGCGGCCCATCCAAGGCACTCTCCCTTTCCATCTGAGCCATGGTGGAAGCAGGAGGGTTCCAGGGAGAGCAGCCTTCGATCCTTTGCTACTCGGAGCATGGGGAGATGGGGATTTTCCTTTTGGTTCAGCTTTAGGAAGTTTGTGTTAATTGGCCTTAGGTTACCCGCCCCCAGACCCAGGTGTTTTCCTTTTGATCCAGCTTTGGGAAGTCAGCACAAATTGGCCGGGTGCAATGGCTCACACCTGTAATGCCAGCACTTTGGGAAACTGAGACAGGTGGATCACCTAAAGTCAGGCGTTCAAGACCAGCATGATCAACATGGCAAAACCCTGTCTCTACTAAAAATAAAAAAATTGGCCAGGTGTGGTGGCAGGCGCCTGTAGTACCAGCTACTCGCGAGGCTGAGGCATGAGAACCGCTTGAACCCAGGAGGCGGAGGTTGCAGTGAGCCAAGATCATACCACTGCACTCCAGCCTGGACAACAGAGCAAGACTCTGTCTCAAAACAAACAAACAAACAAACAAACAAAAACAGGTTAGCACAAGGGCCTCAGATTCCCTGCCCCCAAACCTTGGTGATGTTCTTGGATTCAGCATGAATTGGCCTTACATTCCTTGCCTCCAGACCCTTTTCTCCTGCCTCAAGTCTGACCCTTTAACCACCAGGTACAACGTCCCTTATGTACATATTGATCTGTGCTTGAAAGCTGGCTTGTTCAGATCCCAAATCGCCCAGCAAATCCTCCCAGGAGATCGCCCCTTGCTCTCACCTCCCGCAATCTTGTCTCCAGTTCCAGTAGCCGATTCTTGTCACTATGGTCTTGGTGGCTGATCTTCTCCAGCTGCTCCTCCAGCTTTCGGTTCTGGGCCTCCAATTTCCCAGCTTGTGTCTCCAGGTAAAATTTCTGTTGCCTGAGTTCAGAAATCATCTCTTCTTGGGCCTTCCTGGTGGGGTGGTGGGAGGATCCAAACAAAATCATAGTCTCGTTAGAGTTGAGCCCATTTCCGCGGAAGGCAGATGAAAAAGGAGTGAGACAGGTGTGCTCACTAAATGGACTAAGGGCCACTCCTGGGTTAGCTCTCTCCTGATCTGGCCTTGTAAGCATGATCCCGGCATGACGAACGTGGGGACGATTTAGTCATCACCAATCAGTGTCAGTCCCTCACACACAGGATTAAGTAAGGTCCATGGGGCTGCACAAGATACCAACATTTCACTCCTTTGACAGGCCTGTTTATTACTTCTTTGAGTCTGTATAGGGGCAGAAGGGGGCCTCCTTAGATTACTGTACAAGGGCACCCCAATAACTCATGAAGGCAGGCCCTGGAGAAAAAGAAGCAACAAGGAGAATGAATGGTATTCCTTCTAGTTCTCTGTAGGTCTTTCTCTCCAGCAAACTGCTTAAAAGTATCAGAAACTAGGCCTGGCGCGGTGGTGGCTCACACCTATAATCCTAGCACTTTGGGAGGCCAAGGCGGGCAGATTGCCTGAGCTCAGGAGTTCAAAACCAGCCTGGGCAACATGGTGAAACCCTGTCTTTACTAAAAAAAAATACAAGAAAATTAGCCAGGCATGGCAGTGTGCGCCTGTAGTCCCAGCTACTCAGGAGGCTGAGGCAAGAGAGCTGCTTCAACCCAGGAGGAGGAAGTTGCAGTAAGCCAAGATCCCCCCACTGCACTCCAGATTGGGCGACAGTGAGATTCCGTCTCCAAAAAAAAAAAAAAAGTATCAAACATTAGAACGACTCAAAGACCCAAAACACAGCCTACCAAGCTGGTTTAGATTAAGATGGGACTGTTTTGGGAGATCATTGAAGAGAGAAACTATGGGGGGAAAAAAATCCTGGAGATTGTAATTCTTTGGGGTAAAAGATTCAGACTGAAGTGGTCCTGGAACAGGGTCCTTGCTGAATCCCAAACTTCCTTCCCTACGGGTCTAACCTAGTGACAACTAAATGGATGGCCAAACTGGGCACACACAATTTCTCCTCTTACTGATTACAGCAGGCAAGTCTGCAGAACAAGAACTGCAGCTTTCCACAAGCAAATTATAAATAGCCTCATTAGAGAGCGCAAAACACTCTGTAATGTGATGGTAATTGAAGGCATTTAAGAAAACCTGACTCAAAAGTGGCAGAGTAACACCACTTAAAGCAGGGCAAAATGGGACGTAAGTATCCGAGGGCTGAGCTGAGCTGAGCTACAGAAGTCATTCAGTCCACTCCAGCTCAGACAGGAGAAAGGAGTTTATGCCGCGGGAGAGGAGACCAAAGTATAATAAATGGAGGCAGTTAGAATTTGAATACTTACATGTTCCTTTGGGTAAAAAGACTGCTGTTTGCTGCAAGTTTATTGGCTTCAGACAGTTCCACAATCCTCTGTTCCAGGGATCTGATCTTGGAATCCATAGCATTGATCATCTGAAACACGGGCACCTATGAAACCTCATGCACAATTACACCAGAACAGGAGTAATAGGGGCAGTGCGGGCCAGGGTAAAAGTTTCATCTGAAATGATGGCAAAATACCCTGAGAATCACAGATGGTACCACTCAAATGGATGGTACTTGGTTGTTTTTTCAGTGATGAAATCTCCCCACACTAGCTAAGTGGCTTGCATATAAAACAGACATAAGGACCTATTCAGGAACCTAACACTCTATAAGTAATCAGGCCTTGTTAAACCCCATCTCATCTGCATGTGACCTGGGCCCACGAGAGTCTCTAACTCAAATCTGCACATTCACATGTATCATCACCCCGAGGGCTGTCATTTTCTGAGTGATTCCTTCTCATCCAGCTACTATTGCTCTAGACTAGACTCTCCACAGCAGGGGTCTCCAACCCCTGGGCCACAGACCGAGTACTCCATTACCGGTCTGCCACCTGTTACGACCCAGGCCGCACAGCAGGAGGTGAGTGGCCAGCGAGCAGCATTACTGCCTGAGCTCTACCTCTGTCAGATCAGTGGCATGGGATTCTCCTAGGACTATGAACTCTATCATGACCTATGCATGCGAGGGATCTAGGCTGCCCACTCTTAATGAGAATCTAATGCCTTCGGCCGGGGGCGGTGGCTCATACCTATAATACCAGCACTTTGGGAGTCTGAGGCAGGCGGGTCACCTAAGGTCAGAAATTCAAGACAAGCCTGGCCAACATGATGAAACCCCAACTTTACTAAAAATACAAAAATTAGCAGGTGTGGTGGTACACGCCTGTAATCCCTGCTACTCGGGAGGATGAGGCAGGAGAAATCGCTTGAACTCAGGAGGCAGAGGTTGCAGTGAGCCAATATCGCACCACAGCACTCCACCCTGGGCGACAGAGCAAGGCTCTGTCTCAGAAACAAATTAATTAATTAATTAATTAATTAATAAAGGCTCTAATGCCTTAATGCCTGATAGTCTAAGGTGGAACAGTTTTATCTCGAAACCATCACTCCACCCCAGTGAAAAAATTGTCTTCCACGAAATCAGTCCCTGGTGCTAAAAAGGTTGGGGACAGCTGCTCTACAGCAAAGTCTCCCCACCTTAATGAATCATAAAAATTGGGGTACAGGGGTACTAATTAAAAATTTAATTTCCTAAGATTCTCCCTCAGAGATTCTGATGTGGGGTAAGGCATGGTAGCTCACACCTGTAATCCCAGCACTTTGGGAGGCTGAGGCTAGTGGATCACTTGAGGTCAAGACTTTGAGACTGGCCTGGCCAATATGGTGAAACCACGTCTCTACTAAAAATACAAAAATTAGTCGGGCATGGTGGCGGGTGCCTGTAATCCCAGCTACTTGGGAGGCTGAGGCAGGAGAATCACTTGAACCTGGAAGACAGAGGTTGCAGTGAGCCAAGATCACGCCACTGAACTCCAGCCTGGGTGACAGAGTGAGACTCCATCTCAAAAAAAAAAAAGAGAGATTCTGATATGGTAAGTCTTGGTTGGGTGCAGATTTGCAGATTAATAAGCACCACAGGTAAACTTTAGGGACAACAAGTTTCTGAGACAACTGCCTATGTGGATTAGAAAAGAGAAAAATGAGCAAGTAAAAAGAAGAGAAGTATAAGGTCAGGAGTGGTGGCCTATAATCCCAGCACTTTGGGAGCAAGACCAAGGTGGGAGGATTGCTTGAGGTCAGAAGTTGGAGACCAGCCTGGGCAATACAGCAAGATCTTGTCTCTATAGAAAATTTAAAAATTAGCCGAACATGGGGGCATGCACCTGTAGACCCAGCTACTTGGGAAGATGAGGTGGAAGGATCACTTGGAGCCCAGGAGGTGGAGGCTGCAGTGAGCCATGACTACACCACCACATTGCAGCCTGGGCTTTGGAGCAAAACCCCCCCTCAAAAAAAAAAAAAAACAAAGAAAGAATTGCAGGAGGACCAAGAGCCACTGGCCATTTTGTCAGGGGCCTTCAGAAGGACAGTATGTTAGCAGATAGTAAATCAGCATGAGTTCTTGAAAAACGCAAAACTGGCCATCCAGAGTCACCGCCTCAGTTGCTTTTAAAAAAGGAAACAGTTTCAGAGAAAGCATCTTATTACCAACCAACTCCACAGGATTCAACAGAAGGAAGAATTCCCCAGGTGAAATGGAGTCTTTTCAGGGCTGTGATTCTTAGCATATTTCAAAAACCCTCCTTTGAACACTGGCTTGGCAACTCCTTCTACCTACCGCCTTCTGTTCGCTGAGAATTTTGCCCTTCTCATGGGCCTCCTCCTCGTGTCTCTGCATCATGTTCTCCAGCGTCTCCTTGTCGGCCAGGTCTTTCTTTATCTGATTGTCCAACACCTACAAAAACAAAAGAAGAAGCGAATGTTCTCGGGAGCCAAGCTGAGCAGGGAAGACTAAACAGGGACACTTGAGAACACCTAGGAAAGAGGAGAAAAGCAGGAGAGAGGCCCAAGGTCTCCAAATTCTGGGGCAAAGAGAAGGCAAAAATTGAAAGTCTGCTTATCAACCAGGATAGGATTTAAAAGTCAAATATTAGCATCCAATGGCAAGTAACAGGTTGACTTGAACTAAGAACTTATTTTAAAATCAGCACCCCAAAGACCAGAGAGATATATTCAGAATGAAGCAGACTCCAGAATAAAAAGGGAGAGAGAAAACAAGATTGCTCTCGATCCAGACCTAGAGAATACATTTCCTATAATCTGCAGATATTACCTGGGGACAACTTTTTCTTCACCAGTGCACCAGTAGTTTTCAGAATATTCCTCACTCCTAATTTATACAAATTAATTCTAGATATTCCTGGGCTGTGTGCAAGAGGGAGAGATGCCGAAGACAGAGGGAGAGATGCCGAAGACAGAGGAAGCCTGTGTGACCAAGGATGATGCTCAGAAACAACCAGGGCCAAGTGGATTTTGGCCACCAATAATGTAAGTGGACAGTCAATAGATTTAAAAGACAACATAAAAGAAAGTGAAAAAAATGCCTCTTTCCCTGGTTCTTTCCTCTGATCCAGCTAGGGAAAGGAAAAAAAAAGTCACCGGGAAGAGAAGCCTTTCCCAGGAGAAGAGAGATCATGTGTTCTCGGTGCTTAGAATGCCACTGTAAGCACCTACTGTTCCCAAGAGGAAACATAAAACAGTAATGGCATCACCAATCGCCAGCTTGATCTAATGTTCTTTGGGGCACACACAGCCCTACGAGTTGCCAAAACTACAAGCAAAAAGGAAGGAAAAAAGAAGACAACATCATAACACGTCCGAGCCTTTGACCACAGCCCTGTGTTTCTCACCACAGCGGCTCCATTCTCCTTTTCCAAAGAACACCAATGACATCAAGAAGGACAACAGGATACTGGGAATAAAGCTGAAAGAGCTGGGGTCTCAGATAGGGCTAAAATCTGCCTTTCCCACAATGTCTATTGTGAAAGGACTGTCACAGCTCATGGGGACATCGTCCCTAAAAAGAGCCAGTCAGCGGGGAGGGAATCCACAGGAGAAAGAAAGGCAAGAACAGATTTCAAATAAGTCTTTAAACTAGAACTGACTGATGAAAAAAATAGAATGGAAGTTGGGACAGAAGACCAAAAGGTGGGAACAGGGTCATGAGAGAAAGGAAGAAGCTCAAAAGGATGAGAAATGGCCTACTCTCTTGGATGTCTGAGCATGATTCTAAAATTACGAGCAAGAACAGGGTAGAATCGAGGGTATGATCATAATTATTACCAAAGTGGCCTGACAGAGGCTGGAACAGGAAACACAAAGCAGAACAGGCTTAAAAGAAATAGTTTCATAAAGATTCCAGTAAGGAAGAAAGACAGATCTTTCCTGACATTCCTTGGGATATATAAAATTTCTTTCCGTCTAGAAGGTAGCAGATACCACATAATATCTAGACCGCATATGATTTTTATTTTGTATGAGGTGCTAAAGCAATGGAATACATTTTCAGGATGCCTCTGTTCAAAATAAGACCTCAACTTTGGTAAAGAAGGATACCAATAAGTAGTCAATGTGGGCTGGAAGGGATACACCTCTATCAATAATGTATGCATTAGGTCAGGCATGGTGGCTCATGCCTGTAATCCCAGCACTTTGGGAGGCTGATATGGGTGGAGATGCTCAGGGACAGAAGTTTGAGACCAGCCTGGGCAACATAGCAAGACCCCATTTCCACAAAAAGTAGAAAAAATAGTAATTAGCTGGGCATGGTGGGGCACACCTGTAGTCCCAGCTACTCAGGAGGCTAACATGGGAGGATTGCTTGAAACCAGGAGAACGAAGCCCCAGTGAGCATGATCATGCCACTGCACTCTACCCTGGGTGATGGAGCAAGAACCTGTCTTAAAAAAAATAAGTAGATTTAAAAGAACATATGGATCTTTCTTAGCTTTCATAGAGTTCAACTGGCAGAAAGATGAACAAGATGTATCAGGGAGAAGGGGAGCAAAAAGTTTGTTTGAAATAAGGGATTCCACTAAAGATATCTAAATCAATTTAAGATAGAATATGGCTTTTGACAGGAACATCAATATAATAACCAAATCATAGAATATGTTTTATAAAGGGTTACTTTCATCATGCAAAGCTGCCAGTGGACTACTATATACATTCTCATAATTTTCTAAAACTTGAAGTACCAGGGGTCACAGGAGAACACCTTGAGGTCATTTCTGGGTTGTTTTCCCGTATTTCTTTCCCTGGCTCACTGCAGCCTTAACCTCCTGATCACAAGCAATCCTCCCACCTTAGCCTCCCAAGTAGCTGAGACTACATGTGTGTGCCACCTGCCTGGCTAATTTTTTGTATTTTTTGTAGACAATGTGAGGAGGGTGTCTCACTTTGTTGCACAGACTGGTCTTGAATTCCTGGACTCAAGTGATCTGTCCACCCTGGCCCCCACGAAGTGCTGAAATTACAGATGTGAACCACCACGCCTGGCTTCCTATTATTTCTTTTGCTGAAAAACAACCAAAAATAACACCGGGGTAAAAGATGCCAGGGTGGTGACAGTGATGATACTGTGTGAGCACATACATGTTAGCTGCTCTGAGAAAGGACTACTCAACTCTTTGAGAATACCAACCAAATCAATAACAAGATCATCACAAAAATTGAAATCCCCCTTCCATGTCTGGTTGGAAAAAAGAAGAGACAATATTCGAGATGTAATAAACAGCATCTGATTCTCAAGAACATAAGAATGAATTAAAAGCTTGATACAAATCATAATGAAAATGTGATGTGATTTTAAAAGGAAATTGATAGAGTGGCAGCCATTTCTAATAGTACAGTGGGCTACATGTCAGGCCAGCCCTTTTCTTGAAAATGATTTAAATGCTAAATAAAATATGAAAAACATTTTCCCAAAAACACCTGCAAGTTGGGAAGAGAATAAGAAATTACCAAAAACTAAGAAAAACAGAAGGAGAAAGAGGTAAGAAGGATTTAACCTGAGGTACTTACTGAAACAAATGAACTTGAGTTTCAGTCTTTATAGCCTCAATGGTCAAGAAAAGGCAGAAATGAAAGCCCTGGATCACCCACCAAGGTGGGCACACATTTTCATCCAAGGCTTCAAAGAATTTCCATTAATAATTCTTTAAGGAAAATAAAACAGTCACCATGACAAAGAACCAAGAGAAACAACAGAGCAGAAACAGACCTGCAAATGCTTCATATGTGGAGTTGTCAGATACAGGCGATAAAATAATTATGCTCAATACATTTAAAGAAAGAAAAGTTCGGCTTGAAAGTGAATGCACAGAACAGAAGATTATTGTCTTAAATAATCTAGCAAACTTGGGAGAGACTCAAATAGAATGTCTAGAAGTAAAAAGGAAAGACCCAAATAGAATGTCTAGAAGTAAAAAATATACAACCAAAATTAAAACTCAACAGAAAATTTATAAATTAGCCAGGCGTGTTGGCATGCACCTATAATCCCAGCTACTCGGGAGGCTGAGGTGGGATGATCGCTTAAGCCCAGGTTGCAGTGAGCTATGACTGCACCACTGCACGCCAGCCTGGGTGACAGAATGAGATCCTGTCTCAATAAAAAGACAAAAAAAGAAAAGGAACAAAAACTCAATGGAACAGCAAATTAGATTAGACACAGTTAAGAAAAAATTCACGAATTGGAAAATAAGTCAGAAGAACCTACCCAAAACGTAGCACAAAGAAAAAAAAAATATTTTAAAAAGCTAAATTGGAACTGATCTAACTCATGCTGAATCAAATTCTTTTTTTTTTTTTTCTTGAGACAGAGTCTCACTCTATTCCCCAGGCTGGAGTGCAGTGGTGAAATCTTGGCTCACTGTAACCTCTGCTCACCAGGTTCAAGCGATTCTCCTGCCTCAGCCTCCCAAGTAGCTGGGATTACAGGTGCACACCACCATGCCTAGCTAATTTTTTTGTATTTTTAGTAGAGACAGGGTTTCACCATATTGGGCAGGCTGGTCTTGAACTCCTGACCTCAGGTGATCTGCCCGCCTCTGCCTCCCAAAGTGCTGGGATTACAGGCATGAGCCATCGTGCCTGGCCCCAATCAAATTCTTAAAAGGAAAAGAGAGAAGGGAAAGGGAAAATATTTGAGATATGATGATCACTAATTTTCTAGAATTAATAAAAAGATATGAATCTATTCAAAAGCCTGGGAGACCCCCATCTCTATGAAAAAACATTTTTTAAATAGCCAAGTATGGTGGCACATGCCTATAGTTCCATCTACTTGGGTGGCTAAGATGGGAAGATCACTTGAGCCTACTGCACTGAGCAAGACCATGTCTCTACAAAAAAAAATTTAAAAATCTTTTTAAAGCTCCATAAATCTCAAGCAGAATAAGATAAGTAAAAAGAAATCCACCTTTTTTTTTTTTTTTTTTTTTTTTTGAGACAGGGTCTCAGACTCTGTCACCCAGGCTGGAGTGCAGTGGTGCAATCTTGGCTCACCGCAACATCCACCTCCTGGATTCAAACAATTCTCCCATCTCAGCCTCCCAAATAACTGGGACTACAGCTGTGTGCCACCACCCCCGGCTAATTTTTTAATTTTTTGTAGACACAGGTTCTCGACAACTTGCCCAGGCTGGTTTTGAATTCCTAGGCTCAAATGATTCACCCATCTTGGCCTCCCAAAGTCCCAAAGTACTAGGATTATAAGCATGAGCCACCACACACAGCCAAGAAATCCACATTTAGACACACTACAGTAAGCCTCAGAAAAATTAAAGGCAAAATAAAATTTTAAAGAAAAAGCCAAAGAAAAATCAAGCTACCATATGATTTGGCAATCCCACTGCTGGGTGTACACCCAAAAGAAAGGAAATCAGTGTATCGAAGAGATAACCACACTCCCACATTTGCTGCAGTACTATTTACAATAGCTAAGATTTGAAAACAACCTAAGTGTCCATCAACGGATGAATGGATAAAGAAAATGTGGTATATGGACACATAGCAGGGAACAACAGAAACTCTGCTTGGGAGTGGGGGGAGTGGGAGGAGCATCAGGAAGACAGGGAGAACAGCTAATGGATGCTGGGCTTAAGACCTAGGTGAGGAGTTGATCTATGCAGCCAATCACCACAGCACACATTGTTTACCTATGTGTAACAAACCTGCACATACTGCACATGTACCCCAGAACGTAAAATAAAAGTTGAAGGGAAAAAAAAAAGAAAGAAAATGTGGTACATATACAACAATGTAGTACTACTCAATCATAAAAAGGAATGAGATCCACCCATTTGCAACATCCTGGATGGACTTAAAGATCATCAAGTTAACTGAAATAAGCCAGGCACAGAAAAACAAATATCGCATGTTCTCACTTATTTGCGGGATCTAAAATCAAATCAATTGAACTCATGGAAACAGAGTATAGAAGGATGCTTAACAGAAGCTGGGAAGGGTAGAAGGGGTCGTAGCGGGTGGGGATGGTTAATGGCTGTCAAAAAATAGAAAGAATGAATAAGACCTAGTATTTGATAGAACAATAGGGTGACTATAGTCAATAGTAACTTAATTGTGTATTTTAAAATAACTTAAAGAATGTAATTGGATTATTTGTAACTCAAAGGATAAATGCTTGAAGGGATGGATATCCCATTCTCTATGATGTGCTTATTTCACATTGCATGCCTGTACCAAAATATCTCATGGATCCCATAGATACACCTACTATGTACCCACGAAAATTAAAAATGTTTAAAAATTGAAAATTGAAAATTAAAAAAAGAAAATGAATTATAGAAATGATCATGAATTAAGTAACAATGAGTTTTAAAAATTATTTTAAAGATAAAATTGGGATAAATGATGGCCACATTAAAAAAAAATTTTTTTTTAGTATTTCAGATTTCTAATCCTTCACATAAGTAACACCCTGAAATCTCCCATCATGGAGTAAAGACAGTATTCACCCCAAGCAGTAGTTTGGTCTAGCAAGAAGTGGCCAAAAGTGCCCAGGAAGAGATGGGAGCTACATGGTACTATAGGAGGAAAGCCAAGGAAGATCAGAAAGTGTCTTTACTTTAATTTTTTCCTCGTAGTGCTGCTCTTTCTGTTTCAGGTGCACTTCTAGGTGCTGGGCTGAGACTTGGGCCTCCCGATGCTTCTCTTCGAGCTCCTAGACACAAAAGAAAAGACAGTCAGGTGTGCAGAGGGAAAGACACAGCCAATGCAAGTTAGACATTCACAGGAAACATGACTTTGGTACAGGTACCACAGGTAACAGGCATCTGGTCCTCCATTACTAGCCTAAGGCTCTTGGGAAGGAAACCACCACCGTGCCTTGGCCCTGGGTTTTCCAAGTCCAAGTATTCGCACACACATACACACATAGCTGGTGGGCTGTGAGGCCCGGGACCACAAATACATCAGTGTGACAGGTCAAACAAAGGCAGCTCTTCATCTTTGCATAGAGAAACAGGAGTAACAAGGCAACATTGGAAAGTTTAGTACATGACAAAGCCCTGACCACTATCTTGAACCTCAGGCCATTTTCACTGTGATGACAGCCTTAAACGAGAAAAGTCATTTTAATATATTATTATGATTTTTAACAATACTTTTGTATTTTCCTCATTAACAAAATTAGTGCTCAAGAACCCTAGCTAAAAAGAAAAACTAATGTTATGATTCAAGCACTTCAAATTTTGAATGATTATTTTAACTGACTGGTAAGTGGCATATGTGACTATCTGCAGATGTGCACATGATATAATGTTCATATGATACAATGCAAATGAGGACAAAGCCACATAGACAATACACTGATGATAATGACATAAAAATGTACACAGACACATTAAAGATTAGAAGATAATTTGGAGTAACAGAAGTAGTCTACATTTAATGTTCTATTCATTCTTTTATTGTTAACTTTCCAGCCTTTTTTTTTTTTTTTTTTTTTTAAGATGGAATTTCACTCTTGTTGCCCAGGTTGGAGTGCACTGGCACGATCTTGGTTCACTGCAACCTCCGCCTCCTGGGTTTAAGCAATTCTCGTGTCTCAGCCTCCTGAGTAGCTGGGATTACAGGCATGTACCACCACACCCAGCTAATTTTTGTATTTTTAGTAAAGACAGGGTTTCACCATGTTGGTCAGGCTGGTTTCAAACTTCTGACTTCAGGTGATCCACCCACCTCAGCCTCCCAAAGTACTGGGATTACAGGCGTGAGCCACCACACCTAGCCAAGTTTCTAGCTTTTAAGCAAAATTGTAATTCACCTGAAAACTACAGCAGTTCATTTGCCAATGTTTTATAAACTGACCTTATAAAAGGCAGCATTCAATTTACTAAAACATTCTGTAAATGCACAGATAGCTGCATCTATATTAATTCTTATGAATCTGGACCCATCAATTAATTATTAATATCAAGTCATTACTCCAAGTTTTCATCTCTTTATACCATTATGAAATTTTTTTTTGAAGTGGAAGCAATTATGAGGGTTTTGAAGAATGAGGAAATTATATAGGATATGTTCATAAAATGGGGGTGAGAAAGTACTTTGAGATTCACACGCACTTAAAATGTTAGTGATTAAGCTTTTGAAATTCTGAAGTCTATAAGCATTGGCTTTGCTTTGAGGGCCAATCTCAAGTTCAATCTTAAGGCCAGGTGCACAAGATCTACTGCAATTCAACAGATGTGATCTTGAACAGCTGAAAGTAAAAAGAATTAAGAAAAACATATTTTAAAGGGCTTGATATGTACTTAGCTAAAGGATCTCTTGCAATAACTTCTTTTATTAAAGCAAAAGACTCTACCATTATCTGCTTTGAAAATTCTTATCAGAATAGCAAATATTTTAAAGCCAATGACATTTGAGGCTCTGTGTTCAGGCATTATCATTACATGATGGTACTAAGGACCCCTTTTTGCCCATGTCCTAGATACTCTGTAGCCTAAGCACAGGGTTCTTGAGCAAAAGGCACCTTCAAATAAATGAAGTCACAACCACAAAAGTACTCCAGCAGGTGGCAAGATACACTCAGACAAAGAAATTCACTTATTTTTCCTTTATGTTAGAAATCATTTGATAATCATCTTTTTTTTTTTTCCAGTTTCATTCTTCATAAGATAGCACAGGAATGGAAATCAGAATCTAAAATTAGGTCAAAAAACTCAGTTATCTGAGACTGACAACTTTAAGACCAAACTTCTGGTCTATTTGTGAATGAGAGTTTATGACACATAGTTCAAGAATGCAGAACTTTCTACTCCTCCATTTTAATTGTAAGTGAACCTTAGGAAGAGCAGATATTCTAAAAATCTGACTTCTTGGTGGTTTGGCATTTTTTGTTGTTGTTGTCATTTTTCAAACATATATTTTCTAGATGTATTGGATCAACTCTTCAGTCCTGTTATGCAAATACTATTGTTTGCTGCTAAAGTTCCAGCTCCTAGAACAGTGCCTGGCACATAGTAGAAGCTCATTAAATATTTGTTGAATGAATGAATGAACACATCACCATTAAACAGAGAAACACTTTGCAACCACAAGAGAGTTAACCACTTTGTTTATACCAAGCAAGGGACAGCAGCAGTGGGATCTCAGTGGGATCTAATTTTATACTCATGGTAAAATTCAAACACTTGACAATAGCCAAGAGAAACTTTGATGACAGAACAAGAGAACAGAAAGGGTAGACTAACAGTCACATTTGTCTTTGTGTGCAGACATATATACAAAGACTGGGTGTCACAGCAAAACAATTTAACCCATTTTTCTTTTACCTGTTGGTTCGAGAACATCCACATATTTATAAAAATACACAAACAGAAATGTAAAGTTTTAAACAGTTTGATTTGGTATTAAGTATAGGCCTCTTAGTTGGCCATTCTGGAATTCCAGTAGCTGCTGGTGACTCATTTCCCAGAAGTGATGTGAAGAGAGATGAAGTGGCCCGCTCACCACCTTGCCTCCTTAGGATGGAGACGAATGACCAGTGACTTCAGAGTCTCTCCCCAGGTGGGATATGAATGGACTCCAAGTCATCCCTGAGTCTCAAACGTGACGTCAAATTTCTGGCTGTGGGACTGAGGTCCAAGGAGAGCCCTTCAAAGGTGCTGTCTTCCACCCTAACAAGGGCAAAACTTCAACACATCTGCAAATACCACCTGAGCCTTCCTTGATCAAGTTAATTTGGTCATCAGAGCCTGAGACAGAATCAGGATGACTACAGACCCTAAAAAAAGACCTGCTATATCTAAGGAAATTGAAAAAGAAATAATAATAATAACCAACTATAGCAGAGAAAATGAGTGGGTGAACATGGATCTATGACAAATACTACTCCTAGCAAAACAATTCTGTATGACTAATTGCTTTCTTCTCTAAAAGCAAGAATCTGAATTTCAGTCTCAAAGGTCTAAACCCCTACAGCTTTTTAAATTGGCATTGCAAAGTTGACAACCATCCAAAGCTCTGCTGATAGAAGTATGTCAACACTCCTATAAAAATGTATTGAAAATAATAGATGCATGTTCTACTAAAAAAAAAAAAAATGCCAGGCTGTAGCAAACAGAGCAAAAAATGATATTTACGGATCTGTTACCAGTGCTGAAATGTCCATCATTTGGTTATTCATACTACTCTACGATGCAGCATATGCTGAAACCACCTCACTTAATTCATCTACTTGGAGATACCTCCCTTATTATGATGGTTAATTCTTCTTCTTACCCCCTTCCCTCTGCAACCTCTAACCTGTTATCTTTTAACTTTGCGACTTTCATTCCTGCTCACCAGAATTTTATCAGCCATCTGCTGGATCTGTTGGGATTTTGTCTGGATGTCATCCTTCAGTCTGTTTTCTCTACGCTCCATGGTCTCTAGTCTCTTTACCTTGTTCTCCAGAGAATGGCGGCGTTCCTGTAGATCATGAATCAATCAGAGAGTTTTAATGGAGTAACCGCTATGGGCATAACACCTGCACCGAGGGAAAGAGCCCTCAGGAAGCATACACTCGAGTCAGGAAGAAAAGTCTCAGGCACCCAAAGCAACAGCAGAGAAAATAAGACTCTATAATCCAGGTACTCAGTTGTGTAGGTTACAAGAGTGCATTCATTCATTCAAATATTTACCAAGCACCTACTATCTGCAAAGTGCCACGTTAGGCATCACGGAAAATACAGAGGAAGATGGCATCATTCCTGCCTTTGGAGGAGATAAGACAAACACAAATAATCATAATACAGGTTAAGAGGAGGAAGAACCATAAAGCAAAGAGGTACCAAGTACTGCGGGAGGTTGCGGGCAGGAAAGAGGACTTTGAATTGGATGGTTGAGCAAAGACATCAGAAAGGCATGAGCTCTGGAGAGGGGTGGTATATGGTGTTTTGCAGTGGGAAGGACAGGCGAGGAGGGGGAAGATGTTTCAGACAAAGGGAAACACATTCGCAGAAACACAGCAGAGGTCAAGAGCCAGTTTGGGCCCCAGGTGAAGCCTAGAATGATTACAGCACAGGACATGTTAAGGGGAAGAGCAGGTGAAAAGCAGAAAGGTCAAAGGTTCAGGGTTTCAAATACCAGGTTCAGGGGCGCATCTGAGCATTCTAGAACCTCTGAAAGGTTTGGGATGGGGCAGGGAATTCTGAGAAATCTGGTCCTTGAGGTCCATGAATCTTTCACTGAGTAAGCTAGCTGGAAGGAAGGAGAAGCTGGAGACAGATGGCCAAGAAATTATTAAATATACTCAGCTAAGAGGAGAGGCCCTGGACTATAAGGAGGGCTACAGAAATGGGAAGCAGGAGATGAACAGGAGAGACACAGTATGGCTGCATTTACAGGATGGAGGGACTCACAGAATAGCGGGGTCCAGAAGAGAGGAAATGACATGAAGGTTTCAAGCCTAGAATGACCAGATGAATGATGGTGGCCCTGCCTGGCATGAGGAAAGTGAGAAGGGAAACCAGCTTGCCGGGGAAGAGACTTGAGTTCATTCTAAATCTGATGTACCAATTCAGACACTCATTTGGAATTTAGGGGAGCTGGGGGAAAATGCAGACGAATGTGGGTGAGGATGGCCCCAAAGAGACATGTACCAGGAAGTTCACACCAAGAATGTGACGGGGAAGAGCAAAGGACCCAGCAATGGGAGGAGGGTGAAAATGACTATGGCATGCCCCTTCTGTGGGACAAACACCAAGGGGCTGGAGGAGGCAGATATGAGTAAAGGAGAAGAATTGCTTCTTATCCTATATTCTTCTGCACTGTTTTAAGTTTTTTACAATGAAAAAAAGGCACTAATATGGTTCTGGTAAAATTATACAAATGATTTCAACAACAACAACAACAAAGAATTTAAAGTAGAGAAGAGGCCCAAAAATACAGATCTGAGAGTCATCGACACGCAGGTAATAGGTGAAGCCTTGGAAATTAATATGCTATTAATATCATGGAGGGGAAAGGCAAGGAAAAAACAGAGGGAAGAGAAAGAAAAACCCAGTGATGGCGCTTCGGTTAACCTATAAAAATACAAATTCTCCCAGATTAGTGAGTAGGTCAGAGGAAAATAAACAGCAAGAAAAAAGCTTTTAGGAAGACATCTTTCTACTTGAAGCTGCTATGACATATCTTTCTTCCCCTTGCGGGGAAGTGATTCCAAGCCTCTCAGGTTTCAAAGGGATCTTCAGAAGGGAAAGCAGCTTGGTCAAACATAAGCAAGTGATGGTTTGGCAGTTTCCTTCCTTGGGCACAGCCAAAGGCCGAGGCCGCTGGGGCCTGGGCTGGAGGTTCCCTGCTCACCTCAGCTTCCACCAGCTTCTTTCTGATGCCTTCAGAAGAATCCTCTCGGTTCTGTAGTTTCTCCAGCTCCCTCTCAGCTCGCTCCTTTGCCTGGCGGATGTTCTGCAGCAGCTCGGTGGCCTCTGTGCTGGCTTTTACAGCCTAAGAGGAGAGAAGGAACAGGAGATAGGTGGCCGAATTTATTAATATAAAAAGATGGTGACAGTGCATTCTGCACATGTATCCTGGAACTTATAGTTTAAAAAAAAAAAAGATGGCAATAGTGTCCTAAATTTTAAAAAGCAGGTAATACTGAGTTTACCATTTGTCAAAACATATACACATCCATTTTATTCTGTATTTCATTATTCTAAGGTGTACTTTTTTTTTTTAACATCACGGAATTTGAAATGCATCCTACAATTAAAATTGATGCTTTTTTTTTCTCTTGGGGTATTTAAGATAATGGTGTATCTGACAATCATTAGCATCTTCGATTCAATGCAACATAGTGAATGAAAACAGAAAGATCTACATGGATTGATGTATTTGCCTTTAAGCATTAATTTTTTCCTTATTTTAATCATCTCATTTGTTAATGTTCCTATGGGAAATATTGGGATATACCGGGTTAAAACAAATATATCATTCAAATGACTTCACCTGCTTTTCGCTTTTTGTTTTTTGAGATGGAGTTTCGCTCTTTTTACCCAGGCTGGAGTTCAGTGGTGCTATCTCAGCTCACTGCAACCTCTGCCTCCCACTTCAAGTGATTCTCCTGCCTCAGTCTCCCAAAAAGCTGGGATTACAGGCATGAGCCACCATGCATGGCCTGTTTTTGCTGTTTTTAAATGTGGCTACTAGAAAATTTTTAATGACATCTGTGAGTAATGTTTGTGACTCCCTCACACTTTGATTGGAGAGCACAATTCTAGATAGAGGCATGCATCCTCTCACTAGCTTCTAGCTAAAGAGGGCCATGATGGCTTTCATTAGCGGGCTCAAGAATAAGGAAGCAGGGGGCAAAGAGTGGGTAAGCAAAATGTGGTATATCTAGGAAAATGGAATATAATTCAGCTTTAAGAAGGAAGGAAATTCTAGGCTGGGCATAGTGGCTCACATCTGTAATCCCGGCACTTTGGGAGGCTGAGGTGGGCGGATCACAAGATCTGGAGTTCAAGACCAGCCTGGCCAACATGGTGAAACCCTGTCTCTACTAAAAATACAAAAAAGCCAGGTGTGGTGGTGCACACCTGTAGTCCCAGCTACTTGGGAGGATGAAGCAGAAGAAGCGCCTGAACCTGGGAGGCAGAGGTTGCAATGAGCTGAGATCGGGCCTCCAGTCCGATCTGCACTCCAGCCTGGGTGACAGAGCAAGACTCTAAAAAAAGGAAATTCTGATACATGCTACAACATGAATACAACTTTAGGACATTATGCTAAATGAAATAAGCCAGTCACAAAAGGACAAATACTGTATGATTCCAGTTATATGAGGTACATAAAGTAGTCAAAATCATAGAAATAGAAAGTAGACTCAAGCCTGTAATCCCAGCACTTTGGGAGGCCGAGGCGGGTGGATCACGAGGTCAGGAGATCGAGACCATCCTGGTCAACATGGTGAAACCCCGTCTCTACTAATACAAAAAATTAGCTGGGCACGGTGGCGCGTGCCTGTAATCCCAGCTACTCAGGAGGCTGAGGCAGGAGAATTGCCTGAACCCAGGAGGCGGAGGTTGCGGTGAGCCGAGATCGCGCCATTGCGCTCCAGCCTGGGTATCAAGAGCGAAACTCCGTCTCAAAAAAAAAAAAAAAAAAAAAAAAAAAAAAAAAAAAAAAAAAGAAATAGAAAGTAGAAAGGTCACAGGGGGATGAGAGGAATTCAGGTTTGGTGGTCATAGAGTTTCAGTGGAACAAGACGAAAACGTTCCAGAGATCCATTGCCCAGTAATGGGAATAAACTTAGCACAACTGAACTGTACACTTAAAAATGGTTAAGATGGTAATTTAATGTTATGTGGGGTTTTTTTCACCACAATTTTTAAAAAGGAGGAGGAAGAAGAGAGCTGTATTAAACCAAGCCAGCAAGCACATTCCCAAACATTCTCCATGCCAAAGGTATGTCCCACAACCACAGTCATTCTGGCCCTTCCATTAAGCATTTCCAACCTTCAACTAAAGGAAGAGCTTGAAAACTGCTCTTAAATGTTCTCACCACAAAAAAAAAAAGAAGAAGAACGTGAGGTGATGGATCTGTTAGCTGGCTTGACGTAACCATTTCACAATGTGTGTGTGTGTGTGTGTGTGTGTGTGTGTGTGTGTGTGTGTGTGTATACACACACCAAAACATCACATTGCATACCATAAATATGTGCAATTATTTGCCAACTATACCTTAATGAAGCTAGGAAAAAAGTAATAAAAATTTTAAAAACAAGATAAAATGGTCAGGTACAGTGGCTTATGCCTGTAATCCCAGCATCTTGGGAAGCCACGGTAGGTGGATCACTTGAGTCCAAGCATTTGAGACCAGCCTGGGCAACAAGGCAAAATCCTATCTCTACAAAAAATATAGAAACTCAGCTGGGCGGAGTGGTGCACACCTGTAGTCCCAGCTACTTAGGAGGCATAGGTGGGAGGATCATCTGAGCCTGGGAAGTCAAGGCTGCAGCGAGCCATGATCATGTCCTGCACTCCAACCCAAGTGATAGAGTGAGACCCTGTCTCAAAAAAATTAAATAATTTGGCAGGCACTGTGGCTCATGCCTGCAATCCCAGCACTCTGGGAGGCCGAGCCGCGTAGATCACCTGAAGTCAGGAGATTGAGACCAGCCTGACCAACGTGGTGAAACCCCGTCTCTACTAAAAACACAAAAATTAGCTGGGCGTAGTGGTGGGTGCCTGTAATCCCAGCTACTGTGGGGGATGGGCTGAGGCAGGAGAATCCTTGAACCCGGAAGGCAGAGGTTGCAGTGAGCCGAGATCATTCCACTGCACTCCAGCCTAGGCAACAGAACGAGCCTCCGTTTCAAAAAAAATTTTTTTTAATTAAATAATTAAACAATAAAATAAAAGGTGGGCCTTTAGCACAAACTTTGCAGGATGCTATAAACCAAAACCACGCCCCTCCCCAATCATGTGACAACCCCATGGCTCCTCCAGCCTCCTGAGGGGTAGGCCTCCAGCTGGCAGAAAACAGTCTGGGTGGGGAACTGCTTCTCTTACAAATGTGCATAAATGAGGTGCCAGGCCCCCTGAGGCGAGAGATGCAGGCCTCTTGGGTTCTGTCGTAGTATAATTAGAACTTTTACTTGAGAGTCTCACACAGCTTGGTTTTTAAAAATAAACACTGCTGACATGTCTCAAAAGGAAAAACTATATTCAGAACTCTGATATTTTCAGGTAATCGCTCACTCCCCCTTCATTTTCCTCAGCGCTGGGTGACTAATTCTGTTTCTTTCATCTTTCGTGCTCTGGGACAAGGCAAAGAAAGATGTTTGCAAAGGAGGTGGGGTGGGGGTAAGTTCCTGAAAAATCACCTCGGGCTTACCTTCTCCAGTTTCTCTTGGAGCTCCTGAATTTTGAGCTGCTGCTCAGCATTGATCTATAATTAAAATCCCAGGAAATAAAGCAAAAGGCAAATTGGCATTAACATCTTGCTACATTTATTGCAGTTCTAGTCTCCTGAGGTTTCTATGGGGTCTTTTTCTTTGGGTTTCCAGAACCTACTAATGGAGAGGAAGAACAGTGGCCTCTCAGGGAAGATTTTGTCCCAGTGCAAAGCTCCATGTTGATGTATATAGAACCAGCAACATACAAATGGAATCAAAATCGCTCAGTGCTTTAAGATAATAAGAATTTTCATATTATGTTTTACTAAGTATCTGGGTTTATTGCATGACAAAAATGAGCTGTCTTTTACCTCTTTTCGAGCCATAGTTAAAGCCAAATGTGGTCACCCAAAGGGGGATATCAAAATAAGCCTCAATGAGAGGTCTGTATTCATTGATGAAGAACATTCTTCATCAATGATGGGCCACTGAAAAAAGTTATCTACCCCAAATATTAATAGCAAAACCAATCATGGAAAGTGTACCTTCTCCAGCTTAGCATATTCTCCCACCTCCGGCTTCCCTTGATCCTTAGCCTGTAATTAAAAAGATACAACATATTGGGAGATCTCAACAACCTAAAATTCCTGTAGATGACCTGTTATACTTTCTTGGGGTTTGTGACCAAGATAATAATAATAAATAAGAATAATGTTATCTTCTGTAAATAATGACGAAGAGTTTTCCAAGGTATCCTATTATTTCTCAAACTAGGTTATTTCTCATTAAATTAGGTTCTCCTCTTTCTTGCTAAGATCATGTATGATTTTACCCAAGAAGCACCCTCCTGGAGGGTGGCTGACTACCTTCAATAGTTTATGCTGACATTCTGTCGCTTTCCGCTTGAATTCTTCGGCGGCGAGCCGAGACTCTCTCAACTCTGATTCGTAGAGATCACTCCGTCTTCTTGCTGAGACAAGGTCCTCTTCCAACTGATTCATCATCAACCTCATTTCTTCCACTTGAGCCTGGTACTCCTAAAGAGTAGGCAATGAAATAAAAGTGAACTTTTGAACTCCAAAAAGAATAGACAGGCAGTGAGAGTGGAAGAGTATTAACCACACAGGGAAGATGCACAGTAAAGAGGATTGGCAAAGAAAAGACCTACAGACCTAGAGAGGAGGAGAGCAGAAAGATGGACCCAGAACAAGGCACTGAGTAGGCAAAGGCGAGGAGTGTGGGGTGAAGATGAGGGAGAAAAAAATATTAAACCTTAAAACCATTTTGGCCAGGCACGGTGGCTCATGCCTGTAATCCCAGCTCTTTGGAGGCCAAAGTGGGCGGATCACGAGGTCAAGAGTTTGAGAACAGCCTGACCATCATGGTGAAACCCCATCTCTACTAAAAATACAAAAATTAGCCAGGCATGGTGGCGCACTGTAATCCCAGCTATTCAGGAGGCTGAGGCAGGAGAATTGCTTAAACCCAGGAGGCAGAAGTTGCACTGAGCCGAGATCGTGCCATTGCACTCCCAGTCTGGGCAACAGAGCGAGACTGCATCTCAAAAAAAAAAAAAAAAAAAACTGTTTTAATGTAGAGTATGTGTCATTAGTAAAACCACTGGGAACACACATGCAAATCACACCATACAATATACACAGAACCTTAAGGCCTAACACAGGAGAGCCGATAGGGATGTTCTTTAAACAAGGATAAACTGCTTACATGTAGTTTTCCACCAAGGGTAATCATTTATATAGATATGTCCTTTAGAAGTCATATGCTCCTAACACAAATCAGATATGGTACTAGTTTTAAAATTAACCTTTCAGACAGCACAAGAGGGTAATTGAAAATCTCAGTGGAAAGAATTCTGGAAGGTGAAACTCATCATGTCAGTTTCTCACCATTAATTTTTCTGGGCCCAAAACTGAATGATGAGCGTTACATCGCTCTTGCAATGCAAGTCACCCTGAAATTTGGAAGAGTCACAAAACACTGGCTTCGGTCAAAATAACTTGTGAGAAAAATTCCAAGGAAAGAACTCTCCTGTTCCCTTGAGCAAACCCTCTAACATGATCCAAACAGCCCAATCTTTTCCAAAGTGCATTTCTAAAATCAAAACATTTACATTTAAGTTTCTCAGAATTTAGTTTACCAGAAGAAACTGCCAGTGATTCTGAAAACTTTTAAACAAAGTATAAAAATATTCTGTCTTAGCAAAATCAAGGGTAAATATAAAGATTATGAATGAGCATTTTACGTAATCCAAGGTGCCTGGCAGGGTGAGAAAAGAGATACAAAATGAAATGCACAAGGAATTGAATCAAGAATGTCTTTGAACATTGAATGTCTTTGAATATTGAATCACAATATTCAATAACATCTCTGAGATCCATTCTCCCAAGAAATAATTGGTGAGGAATATTTGAATATTTCTCCTAAGAAATAATCGATTAAGCAAGGATATTCTTTTAAATGATAAATTGCAATTTTTAAATAATAGGGTATAAAGGAAACCTTTTATCCCATTGTAACAGGTGATCCCCCAGGGCGTATTAAAGGGGAGGTGCTGCTCTTATGAAAATTGGATGGCTTCCATGCAAGCACATCTCTCCCTATATTATCTGTAAAGGAGAAAGGAAAAAAACAGCCCAAATGAAACACAGGTCTCACTTCACTCTCTCCCACCTAAAAGCATACTGTTATTGAAGGTCAATCCTCAGAATCATGGGGCGCACAGGTTTCCTGGGTCATGCATACTAAGCAGGTGATGCTGGATTATACAACTAAAGGTCTTTATAACCTGCTCACAATTATCTAAACTCCCAGGGCAGGCCAGGCATAGTGGCTCACGTCTGTAATCCCACCACTTTGGGAGGCCAAGGTGGGTGGATCACTTGAGATTAGGAGTTCGAGACCAGCCTGGCCAACATGGTGAAACCCTGTCTCTACAAAATATATAAAAATTAGTCAGGCATAGTGGTGGGGCCTGTAATTTCAGCTACTTGAGAGGCTGAGACAGGAGGATCACTTGAACCCAAGAGGCAGAAGTTGCAGTGAGCTGAGATTATTCCACTGCACTCCAGCCTGGGCAACAGAGAAAGCCTCCATCTCAAAAAAATAAATAAATAAAAATAAACTCACAGGGCAGAACATGAGCTATGTGTGAAATGGTGCATTAGTTTTTCTAGACCCCTCAACTAGGGCCATATTATGGCTTTCAAAACTGTAAGCACTGAGCCTTCCTCCATAAAAATAAACATTAAAAATTACATTTTACAATTGTGCCCCTATAAATGCAAAAAATATTATCTATGAAAACAGTGTCTCTGACTTAAGCCCAATTTTTTCTTCTGATGAAAAAAATTAAAACATGTTATGAGACCCTAAAAGTAAAGTGGTCCCTAGATACCATGCCTGCTAGAGCTAATGGGAAAGCCAGCCCTGGCTTCAGGCATCGACACCAAATCTTGAGTATCTTTTGTCCTCAAGCTCCCTTTTCTTTCTTGAATTTATGTCGGCAAGAAGGGAATGTAATTTTTGTGTTTTGTCAAGAGCAAGGACAGAGTGTCTGTTCCTTCCCCCAAACATCTCTCTTCCCTGAGCTGTCAGCACGTAAGAGAGAGGAAGGCAGGAACCTGGCAACCACTCTGTCAGCTCTCCAAGCTCTCGGGGCACCCAGCCTGCTACAAGCAGCAAAAGAAAATCCTAACTCATTTGTGGATCCTTTGATACTGTGCTGGATACTTTAAGGAAATACTATAAATCTAGTAGCTAACCAAATCCCTGCTTCATGAGAAACCTGAGAGGTGATCGTCCGGTCTGTTTGCAAGATCAGCTGAGAGATAGCTGTCATATCTCAGGATAGAATGAGACTGGTGGGTGTGAGTCAGGTCAGGATGGGGAATTCCAGCCAGGTTTCAAGGCCTACCTAACCCAAGTCTTCTGAATGGAGTTTCAGAATTTTGTGGGGAGGAAGGATCAGGTATGTTCCTATTCACTCAGAAATCCTGGAACACAAGCGCCTTCTGTGTTACCCACACTTTTGTCTCCTTTCCTGCGTGCGGGAGCAAGGAAGAAGCTGAAATTGCTAGTAATGGTCTATGAATCACACTTTCACATGAGACTTTAAGGTGTTTTTCTTTTAAACCAAATGTAAATACTCTAGAGAGGGTAGCTAGGTGGAAGTAAAATATTTTAAAAAAATAAAGAGCTGGCTGGGCACAGTGGCTCATGCCTGTAATCCCAGCACTTTGGGAGGCCGAGGCGGGCGAATCACAAGGTCAGGAGTTCGAGACTAGCCTGACCAACATGGTGAAACCTCATCTCTACTAAAAATACAAAAATTAGCCGGGAATGGTGGCGTGAGCCTATAATCCCAGCTACTCAGGAGGCTGAGGCAGGAGAATCGCTTGAACCCGGGAGATGGAGGTTGCAGTGAGCCGACATTGCGCCACTGCACTCCTGCCTGGGTGAACAGAGTGAGACTCCATCTCAAAATAATAATAAAGAGCCATACAGAAAGTTAGATTTTAAGAGAAAGTAGGGAACAAATCCCAAGTCTGCAAGAAATCAATATGCCACAAACCAAATACTGAAAGTTTGCTGCAAGCATTAAAAGCTTTCTCCTGGTCTGCAAATATCCTGCTCTCACAAAACTCACCAAAACTCATAAAATAAATCCTTCTTCTGATGAAAAAGAAAATCTGAAACCACTAAGTTTTCTTCCCCACAATGGAACTTTGAGCAGTCATTAAATCTAAGACTCCACATGCATGCCAACTGTGGTATGAATCATAAAAGACATTTCTTTGAACTCAACCCACAACATATACCTTTTCAAAATGTCCTAATAATTCTGTTTCTAAGGAATCTATGGACACCAGCTGCTCCCTCTGGTGGCCAAACACAGCTTTCATTTCCCCAGGATGTCACTAAAAGTAAATTTCCAGGCATGTGGAACTAATGGGAGAAAATGATTCCTACCTCTTGAAACTTTTTGGATGAAAAACTATGTTGATAAAAGGAGCATGAGTCAACTGTCAAAGCAGATTTCTCAAAGCCTATGTGCAGCCTTCAAAACCTCTAAGATTGCATTATTCGAAGATCTGATCATCCTTTTACAAGGTTTCCTTCCTATCACATTCATTTAAAAGGTTTTGATCAAGCAACAGGATATTAACCGATCACAACTTTAAAATATTCAGATGATAAATATATTAAGCCAACAAACCTCCAAAGACAGTAATTCTTTTTTTAAAGAGTAATTAATGGATAGAGTTATTTGCAGGAGTTTCTTGCATTAGTTCCAGCCAGATGGCTAGGTTGGTGCTACCCAGAAACAGAAATGTTCATTTCCACCAATGTTTCCATTAAATTTTCTGAAGTGAATGAGAGTTGCCTGGCAGCTGATAGTTCAGCTCTCCAATTGCTCACTGCCATCTCTTCATTAAAGTTTCTATTTACAATTGTTCAAAAGACAGAAAAATCCATGCTAAAAAGGAAACAATGAAGCAATACAAAAATGAGCCATTTAGAAAAACCCATTTAGAAAGAAAAAAAAAGTGTGGGCTTTTTAAAGGTCTCCATTCTCCTTTCTGAAAACACAAGGGACAGCTTTCTGCACTCAGATATGCAGTGTTAATCCTGACTCGGCCAGAATGGCTCCAACTTCTCTTCTAGAATATTTCTGTATACAAGTAAAACTATGAATTAGGCTGGCTTCTCTCAAAAACTTAAAGTGCATCTGAAAAGCTATTAAAAATTTATTTATTTATTTTTAACCATCTAGAGCAGGGATTGGCAAACTTTTGCTGTAAAAAGCCAGATAGTAAGTAGCTTCAGCTTTGCAGGGCAGATGGTCTCCGTAACAACCACTCACCCCTGACTTTGTAGCCTGAAAGCAGCCATGGCCAACATGTAAATTACCAAGCATGGCTGTGTTCCAAAAAAAAAACTTTATTTATAGAGACTGAAATTTGAATTTCATATCAATTTCAAATGGCATAAAATATTGTTTTTCTTCTGATTTTTTTTTCCAACTGTTTAAAAAATGTAAAACCCATTCTTAGCTTGTGGACCATAGAAAATCGGTGTTGGACGGGATTTGCCCCATAGGCTAAAGTTTGCCCACTCTTGCTCTAAACCTACATCTTTATTTTTTAAAAGCAGACATTATGGGGTATCAGCTTCAAAAGAAGCTGGAACAAGCACCCTATGATGTATATAAATTATGGGAAATCTAAAGTTTCTGAATGACCTACATACCTGTCTCTCTTCCCCTCTGCCCCCACCCTTCCTCTTTCTCCCTTTCTTCCTCTCTCTCTCTCTCTCTCAAACATGCCTCTCCTGAAATTAGAGGTCCGAGCGAGCCGAGATGCCGCTGTGCTCCCAGGCAAGCAGGCCTACCTGCTCTTTGATTTCTTGGAGCTTCCGGCTCTGCTCTCTGATATCATGGAGAAGCTGTAGTGCTTTGTCATCCTCCTGGGACACCTCCATCCGTGCTTGCTCCAAACTTCGCTTTAAGCTCTGCAGAAAGCAAAAATTTTAATAGGGATGCCCTGTGGATCCTGCTTTGTTTGAAAAGACTCATTAAGAGAGCTGCAAGCTGCTTCGAAGATACCAGAACGGTTTCGGGTGACGGATCAGAGTTGACAACTTCCAGTTGGTTGCCGATTCCGGTCTCCATCCTGTAAAACCCCTTGGTTCAAGAAACATCATCTCAACCTGGGTAACCTTATGGATCCAGCCAGAAAATACATCAGCCTGTCTCTTGCCACCATCTACCTGTCCTGTGAGATACTTACTTGCATGTTCAGGACTAAAACCTATGAAGACCCAGTAGCTATTACAACCACCACTTGGATGGCTACAAAGTGTTTTCTATTATACCAGTTAACTGTGGGCTCTAAAATACATATGCCTCTTTCAAAGTAGCAATGACTTCATATCCTCTGCCCAGTTGTCATTTAAGACTCCAAGTCATCTATTTCTACCTCCTGGTTATTTTTCCTGGACACCTTTCATCCATAAGAATCCCTTAATGCTTCAATGGCACTGAAATATATATCTGAAATACATAGCTGAATAACTTCACCCACCACTGAAAGGCAGCCAAGTCTGGAATGGAAACATAGCAGTTATTCTTAATCAGCCACGTTCTATAGATTTCCTCTCCCTTGTGAAAAAAACTTTAGAAATGTGTGATTCAACTTCTCAAGACTGTTTAATTGGGCACATTAAAAAAACACCTGAATGAAAAATTTAACGAGACAATGGAGAAGAAGACAGTCTACTCTTGTGAAGGAAAGAAAAAAACGAAAGTCACATGGTAAATAATGACAGAGGGTCTGGATTTTCAAGGCTATTTTCTTGTCGCTACACTGGTTCTGGCCAATGGAAAACTGATGTCAGGCAGATTCAAAATAAGTTTTCTTGTACATATTTGGGAGTCTGATTCTCAAGGCTGCTCAGGTCAGACACAATGCAGACCAGAGAGGTTGGGATGGGAGACGCTAAGATCTTTTGCAACTTTCAGCAAAGATGGATTACTCCCATCTCCAGACTCCGTGGTAGCAGCTGTCTACCTGCACTTTCTGCTGGAAATGAGTCCAATCTCATTTCCTGGGGACCTCACACCTGGCCCTCACTACTCTGCAAAACACAGATCTTGCTTTTGTGCTCTCCCTCTCTCTACTCTCTGCCATTGGCTGTGATGTGCCTCATGGAGCCGTCATGAAACAGGATGAGACACACACAACAGGAAGTGCCACCTCCAAGGGAAGGGGGCTTCAGGGAAGGCTCACACTGCATTCTGTGATGTAGGTAGCAAGGTCCTGCTCCAGGAGGGATCTCTGAGTCTCAGAGGCCTTCAGCTCCACCTCCTTCTGACTAAGCACAGCCTCCACCTCTGACACTCTCCGATGTAACCGGGTCATTTCCTGCTCCATCTGAAATAAACACATCGACAGGTTAACAAGGCCCGTGGAGGTTCTTTAGGAGCAATCACATCTCAAGTAGCCTCCAAAACCACCTGGTGGTCTGGGCTAAGGCTAATTCGCCAAAAGTTAAGTTGGGATGGAAATACCATTGTGTCTTCGCCCAGGCGCGCACAGTTCTTCGTTAAGGACAGTCACCAAATGCTAAGTCACTCCTCTCATTCAAGTCCCGGTTCACACTTGATCACTTCTCTAACCCAGTTAGCAAGGAAGCCACAATCACCATTTTTCACCTGTTTGCTTTTGTTTTTGTTTTGTTTTTTGCAGACGTCACTTTAATTTTATCCCAAATCCATCTTGATCCCCCCCCATCTCCTTGCAAAGATCTAGAGGACAAATCCAGGACAGGGCAAGGAGATATTTATTCGTCTGCACTCTTAGGAGTCCCAGGCAAGCAGTGACTTATTAGTTTCCAGAGCGTTGCCTCTGGGCAGGAACAGTGAATGCTAAGAGACGTTGAGCGTAATCAACACAGCGGCCGCAGTGACATAAGCAGGAGTTTTAAAAGACTAGGAAGAGAGACTTCGCATCACTCAAAGCAGATGGGATGCATCTCAGCCACAGGTGAGGACCCAGGCCAGCCGGAAGAAGCAGACATCTGACTGGGTCATGCTGAGAAACAGGCCACTTAAATCCAGGGCCTCCTCTGGTTTAGATTTAAAGGATTTACAGCAACGGCAAGGCCCGAATTCATCTCCCTCTGAGCTGCTGGAGACGCGACTTCAGCGAGGGCAGGAGCACCTTGCTCTCTACGGATCAGGCGGCTCAGAGCCAGCAGCGGCCCCAGGCGGATCCCTTGGCATATACGGACGGGAGGATCCTGGAGCAAGGAAGGAGGCCGGCTGTGGAAATAAATACCTTGTGACACTTGTCCTGAGAGTCTTGTAGCTCTTTGCTTTTGATGAGAAGTTTCTTTTCCATGGAGCTAGTCTTGGCAGGGGAGTCCAGACCCGACACAACAGACCTAGGTAGAGAAAAACCAATGTCAAGGGGGCCAGCGGGTGGGCCTAAATAGCTGTATTAGGAAGCTGCAACATTTGTTTCATTTTACAAAAACATCTCATGCTTAAGATGTTAGGTCAAATAATGCCCTAAAGTTGCCCATGTCCTAATCTTTGGAAGCTGGGAATATATTACCACACATGGCAAAAGGGACTTTGCAGATGGGATTTAAGTTATGGATCTTGGGATGGGGAGATTCTCCTGGGATATCTGAATGGGTACAATGAAATCATAATGACCCTTATAAGATGGAAGCAGGAATCAGACACAGAGATCTGAAGATGTTACACCAATAGCTTTGAACAAAGGAAGGGGCCACAAGCCAAGGAATGCAGGCAACCTCTAGAAGCTGGAAAAGACAAGGAAACAGATTCTCCCCTAGAGCCTCCAGAGAGAGTGCAGCCTTGTCTATACTGATAACAGCCCAGTAAAACTAATCCCAGACTTTTTTGTTTGTTTGTTTGGAAACAGGGTCTTGTTCTGTCGCCCAGGCTGGAGTGCAGTGGTGTGATCTCGGCTCACTGCAACTTCCACCTCCTGGGTTCAAGCGATTCTCCTGCCTCAGCCTCTGGAGTAGCTGGGATTACAGGTGCTCACAACCGTGACTGGCTTATTTTGGTATTTTTAGTAGAGATGGGGTTTCACCATGTTGGATAGGCTAGTCTGGAACTCCTGGCCACAAGTGATCCTGCTACCTCAGCCTCCCAAAATGCTGGGATTACAGGCGTGAGCCACCACTCCTGGCCTCATCTTGGACTTCTGACCTCTAGAACTGTAAAATAATAAACATGTGTTGTTTTAAGCCACTAAGTTTGTGATCATTTGTTATAGCAGCCACAGGAAACTCATACACCTATTGGGCACTGGGGGCACACCAGGTTCTGTTTGAATGCTAGATATAGTTGAACTCTTTTTGTTTTTCCTTCACTGACAGATATGTTTGAACTCTTTACTCCCCACAGCAACTCGATTTATTATCCTCATTTTATATGAAGAAATTGAGGCCCAGAGAGGTTAAGCAAACTGCCAGTTGATAAATGGTTTCTGCTGGTCTCAAGAGGGAGCTGGGGTAGACAAGTTGGCTTGACGCACTTCCTATACAACTCTTAGGAAAATATCACAAAAATAACATAGGATGCCCTCCTAAGAATGGACCAGAAGGATGCCCCCCACAGAAAGGACAAATTAACCCACACTCATCTCTGTAACTCATGCATGTGCCCAGAGGCAGTTAATTATAGGCAGAGATGAGAGAGAGATTCCAGGGCAGCTGCCCTCGGTGGTTGGTACACTGGATATGAACACTGGGATTAGTGAAGGACAAGGCCAAAGCAACAGTGGCCATAGGTTCCTTACGCACAGAGAGACGTGGCAGAGCCCACCACTGCCCCTGGGCCCATCTGTGTTGCCCTGGTAACAGGGTTGAGGAGCTAGTTGTCAATGACCACTCAGATCTTACCAGCAGGTGCAAGTTCTGCTTTCTGCTGCCCCAAACCACTTCCCAGACTAAAAGAGGTCAGTTCCCTGCAGCAATGCAAAACATCTCTCTCCCCGTAGCTCCTGGCAATGACAAGGGCTGGCTTGATAGTGCTGACTTGCTGTACTCCAGTGACAGCTTTCCACACTCACACTGTAGGACAGCCAAATGAGTCAACACCCAGAGTCATGCTCCTCTGTTCAAAATCTCAGGCTGGGCACAGTGGCACACACCTATAATCTTAACACTTTGGAAGGCTGAGGCAGGAGGATCACTTGTGGCCAAAAGTTCCAGATGAGCCTGGGCAACACAGCAATATCCTGTCTCTATTTGAAAAAAAAAAAAAAAAAAATTATTTTTTGAGAGCAGGTCTCACTCCGATGCCCAGGCTAGAGTGCAGTGGCGTGATCACAGGTCACTGCAGCCTCAACTTCCCAGACTCAAGTGATTTTCCTACCTCAGCCTCCCAAGTAACTGGAACTACAAGCACGCACCACCACACCCAGCTGATTTTTATATTTTTTTGTAGATGGGGGGTTTCTCCATGTTGCCCAGGCTAGTCTCAAATTCCTGGGCTCAAGCAATCCGCCCACCTTGGCCTCCCAAAGTACTGGGATTATAGGTACCGCACCCACCTATCTCTACAAAAAATGCTTAAAAATGAGTCAGGCATGGTGGCTCATGCCTCTAATCCCAGCTACTTGAGAGGCTGAGGTGGGAGAATCACTTGAGCTCAGGAGCTCAAGGCTACAGTGAGCTATGATTGTGCCACTGCACTCCAGTCTGCATAACAGAGCAAGACAAATAAATTCTTAAAAAAGAAAAATCAGACCCCGCCACTGACCAGTTATTTGACCTCTCTGAACCTCAGTTTCCTAACTGTAAAATGGGCATAATTACCAACCTACTTCAAAGAGTTATCGTAATGATTAAATGAAATCATGTAATGCCCTCAGTACAGTGCCTGGCACATTGCAAGTGCTCAATAAATGTCACCTGTTACTACTGTCATTATTGTTTTTTTCATTACTACCCATGAAACCTCATAAATAGTACATGCCTCACGGGCCTAAAGCAATTGCTTAAAATGGTAAAACTCAGGGGGCTGAATTTGCTCTGTGCAATTATTCACATTAAAACAAATGGTGATTATTCATAGAAATGGGCAACAGGGATTGGATCCAGAAATAAATCCTTTTAAAATTCTTACTTTTGGCTAGAAATTTTAACCAAGTTCTACGCTTCTCACCAGCCTGTTTTCTACCTAAATCTAGCCAACACACACACACTCTCCTTCTTTTCTTTTTCACATAAGATGAAATGCTTGGCATGGCCTTGAGCAAAATTCCTTTGCTACTTCCTTTATTCCTAATTGCACTTGGGTGGGCTAGAGAACGAGACCCCAACTACCACGGAAGAGTAATGATCCACAGACTGAGTGCCTGATCCTTCAGAGATCAAAAGTCACCCACATGTCACAAATTCACAGACATGACATGCGTCAGGGATGACAACCCAGGTCACAGCTCCTCGTGCTTAAGCACAAAACTGGCACCCTTTTAAAAGAACGATGACATGGGTGCATGATGATAGGTGGGATGGGGCTTGAAAAACTTGATGACACATAGGAGGCTGGACCCAGTGGGGCTTCCTGTTTAAAGGTGCTGCTGTGGGTACAAAACAGATTGCTTTGTCACCTCCCACCAAAAAAAAGAAAGGCATTTCTAGGTCACTTATCAGTGGGCCCAGAAGCGAGAAGACGTGCAGCCCCCACCTGCTGGCACTCGAAGGAGACAGAGAACGATGTGACAGCCCTCCTCATCACCCGAGGTCCAACCCCTTCATTCTGCTTTTCTATGTTTGACAAATGCTCACTGTTTAGAAGTTCTAAGTACAGCAATTAAGAGCTCTTCAGAATAAAGGTGTTAAAGAAATCTTTTTTTTTTTTAAGAATAAATACAAATCGCATCTAAAAAAAAAAGCTAGAGTAAGAATGCTATGACTAAGCTGGGCGTGTAGCAACAATCCCATAAACAATCGTGGGATTGGAGGAGGAGGCCTGAGGGTAAAGGTCATCAGGCTTCCTACACCTTCCCTGGTCCTCAGTGCAGGTACACATTAGAATCACTTGGAGACCTTTTAAAAAAGACCTGATGTGTAGGCCCCATCCAGACCAATTAAGTCAGAGACAGACAGACTTGGAGTACGGCCCCTGGAAGCAACATTTGTATGAAGCTACTGAGTGACTGTAACATACAGACAGAATTAAGAACCATGGTGCTAATTAGAAGAAAGTGCTTCTGATTTAGGGTCTAGCCATTTAAAACTCATTGTATGACCATCCCCAGCATTTACTGGCATGTGGCATTTTGGCCAGACCATTTGGTACTTTTCATCACTCTTTGAGTAAGAACCCAATTTTGAAGTGAATGGTGGTGGGCTATGAATTTCAAAACGCCGTACAGGTATTAGATAACTATTAAAGCCCATTGCCCTAATTTTAATAATTCAGTTACAATATACCTTTTCCATGAATTTCTATAAAAGAAATATACTACAGATAGACATGGCTCAATTTAAAATGTTTTATTCTATTCATTTTTCATGTAGACATGGGGCAATTCAATCTCTAACATCAATGGTTAAGTTCTCAGTATGTATTTCTTGAGTGCACAGATCGTCCCCAGCAAATATTCTGAAATATTACAACTTATTTTCTTTTTCTAAGATTTTCGTTAGCCATCCTTCTAACTTTCAAAGCAACAGCAAGTTATTGCTGGTAAGTGCATTATGCTAACATTGACCATAATGTAAATCATAGCTTCAGAGATTCGATCCAAGACTGGCCTCAGAGCCACCAGATATACCAAATATTACTGTATATAACATTATAATAATATTACATACATATTGCCACATAAATATTATTACCAAATATCGCCCTGTCCTCTTCAAGCAACAAGTCTGCTTGTCTAAAATTATCCTGAAAAGTACCACTTGATCAAGCATAGTATTATTTAAAGAGCTGATACCGGCCAGGCGCGGTGGCTCACACCGGTAATCTCAGCACTTTGGAAGGCCAAGGCAGGCAGATCACAAGGTCAGGAGTTCAAGACCAGCCTGGCCAACATGGTGAAACCCCCTCTCTACTAAAAATACAAAAATTAGCTGTGTGTGGTGGTGGGTACCTGTAATCCCAGATACTTAAGAAGCTAAGGCAGGAGAATTGCTTGAACCCAGGAGGCAGAGGTTGCAGTGAGCCAAGATTGTGCCACTGCACTCCAGTCTGGGTGATAAAAACAAGACTCCAACTCAGAAAAAAAAAAAAGGCTGAGCCAGGCGCGGTGGCTCACGCCTGTAATCCCAGCACTTTGGGAGGCCGAGGCGGGTGGATCATGAGGTCAAGAGATCGAGACCATCCTGGTCAACATGGTGAAACCCTGTCTCTACTAAAAATACAAAAAATTAGCTGGGCATGGTGGTGCGTGCCTGTAATCCCAGCTACTCAGGAGGCTGAGGCAGGAGAATTGCCTGAACCCAGGAGGTGGAGGTTGCGGTGAGCCGAGATCGCGCCATTGCACTCCAGCCTGGGTAACAAGAGCGAAACTCCGTCTCAAAAAAAAAAAAAAAGCTGATTCTATCACTTATCACTGCTTTAAAGAAAGTTTACAAGAAAACTCCTATAACAAGTTAGAACTGTAAAACAGTGGGCAATGTGGTACAGAGCTGGAGTAAAGAAACTATCTAATTATGAAGTTCTGTTGACCCTGGAATGGGACAGAATCTACCTGTTCATTAAAATGTCTTCCAAAATTTTTCCTTTGTTCTCAAAATTCTCAAACTTCAACAATTTTTTTAACCACCTTCTCTGAGCGTTTATATGAGAAAGAGAGAGAGAGAGATCAAAAGAGAGAGAGAATATAATATAAAAGCCCTGTGATCCCCTTGAGAGATACCTGCAGACCAGTGGTTCTCAAATGGGGCAATGTGGCAACGTCTAGACTTTTTATTTTCATGACTATGGGTGCCATTAATATGTAGTGGGTAGAGGCCAGAGATGCTGCTCAATATCCTCCTACCCACAGGACAGCTCCCACAAGAATTATCCAACCCAAAAAGTCAATAGTGCCAAGTTCAGAAACTCTGCTGTAGAGGCTATAAAGGAAACCACAATTCCTGCCCTCAAGAAAGTGACAATCTAGGAAAAAGAATTAATGCCACTACCTTTGTCATCAGTACAAGTGCTCATTTATTGAGCACATACCATGTACCAGGCACTGTGTTTAATGTTTCGTGGGTTACCTCACTGCATCCTCCCCACAACCCTGTAAGATGGGTATTACTAATATCCCATGGCACTAAGGAAGGGGCTTGCCCTACACCTCTATGTTCTCCTACCAGTGACCATGATTTTTGCAGGGGTGCCTGGGAGTAGAACCTCAGTTCAAAGCTGAGGCTCCGCCACCAAACAGTCACAGCTTCAAATCCCAATTCTGCTACTTCTTGGCTAGATGGTCTTGGACACACTCAAGAAAAGTGCTACAGAGGATCAGAGGGGCAAGGTCATGGAGGAAAGGGAGAATGGAACATGTAAGACACAGTGACCTCCATCCACGACTGGCTGCATTTGCTGCTAAGAAGCTGACTCCAGGCCTAAGCCCAGGACAGCTCTGGGTACCCAAGAACATTCCCATGCCAGGTTGGTCCACAGCCACCCCAGAAAAAGCTCACCCCACAAGAGCAACTCTCCCTCCCTCACTTTAGGGTTCAGGGAAGTAATTAGGTGGGAAGCAGGGTAGATGTTAGAAACCCAGGCCAGTTCATGCTCTGGGCTCGACAAAATGCAGTACAATGAAGATGCTAATAAAAGAACATGCAGCCTGCCCACACGTCGCTTGCCTACTCCTGGCCACATCTCGGATACACAGCCAGTTATCCCCATGGAGAGAAAAGGCACTTCTGAGCAGCGGGTGCACGCAGCCACCCGCCCACACACAGCAGTGCTGTCTCTTGGAGCACGAAGCCAAGTTTGGGTTTTCCTTTTTTTCCAGCTTCTATTTTCTAGAAAAACTTACTCTGAAATCAACATCTCTTCCTGATATACACATCTGCTTTATAATTATAGAAGCCCACAGAGTATTAATAGGGATAATGGTATATGACACAGAAGGAAGAGTGGGCTTGGTCATTACCGCCACAACAGGAAGACATGTTTTCTTAAAATGTATTAGATGTGACCTAAAAATTGCTTTACCTATAACCTCAACATTTAAGTGAAAATGATAAAATGCAGTTTTCCCAATGATGTACCTATAAATAATCGATATAGCTTTCTTTTAAAAAATCATTTAATAGTGCTATTAATAGAATATTTCATGTCAAAAGAGAATACAATGTGTACTCCATCCCACAAGCAAGTGTATGTGTTGAATACTCTCTAATCACTACTGTGGTTATTAAGTTCATGCTTAAGCATCAAGCCATCCATTTATTCCCTTAGGAATAGGACCCTATGCCTGCAAAATACGCCACCAAACTACAGATAACATAGATCACAAATCCCAGATATTCTTGGGATAATCAAGAATCAGTACTTGAAGCTAAAATGAGGGGAATCAAAATTAGCTCAGCTGAGGGCCCCACCTTTAGTGCTGGCCAGTAGCACTAAAAATACATGCAACTGCAAGATGCTGCAAAAAATAAAAAACTCATCAGCATTCTGTTTCCAAAAATACATTGGCTTTTAAGATTGAGCATTCTGAAATTTGTAAACTAATTTTATTTATTTATTTATTTATTTATTTATTTTTGAGATGGAGTCTTGCTCTGTGACCAGGCTGAAATGCAGTGGCATGATCTCGGTTCACTATAACCTCCGCCTCCCGGGTTCAAGCAATTCTCCTGCCTCAGTCTCCCAAGTAGCCAGGACTACAGGTGGATGCCACCACACCCAGCTAATTTTTTTGTATTTTTACTAGAGATGGGCTTTTGCCACGTTGGCCAGGATGGTCTTGATCTCCTGAAGCTCGTGATCCACCTGCCTTGGCCTCCCAAAGTGCTGGGATTATAGGTGTGAGCCACCGTGCCTGGCCTGTGAACTAATTTTATAAGCCCACTTTAAAATACACAATGGTGGCTGGGCACAGTGGTTCACACCTGTTATCCCAGCACTTTGGGAGGCCAAGGTAGGCAGATCACAAGGTCAAGAGATTGAGACCATCCTGGCCAACATGGTGAAACCTCATCTCTAATAAAAATACAAAAATTAGCTCAACATGGTGGCGCACACCCATAGTCCTAGCTACTTGAGAGGCTGAGGCAGGAGAATCACTTGAACCTGGGAGGCAGAGGTTGCAGTGATCTGAGATCACGCCACTGCACTCCAGACTGGTGACAGAGCGAGACTCCATCTCAAAAAATAAAATAAAACACACAATGGGGCCCATCAGGAACACCTGGAAATATGAAAAACACTATTCTCCTAAAGACAGTCAGAATCTGTCTAGCTTTGGGGCAACCCCCTCACACACACACACACACACACACACACACACACACACACATATACACACACACAATATATTTATATATATACCACACACACATAATGACACACACCACACATACTCATATAAATACACAACCAGGAGTGGTCTTTAGTTAAATTAAAGCATTTGCTTTGAAATGATTAATATGTAGCTCAAGAATCATTTATCAAAAATCATGCTATTAATAAAAGAATAGCTACTCGTGTGATTTTTAATGCAGTCCCCACCTCTAAGCCAGTGTCCCACTTTACAGGTTAATTTCATTGCCTCTTGCCTAGCCTAGATGACTGCAATAACCTCACTTACCTCCCTGGATCCAACTCTTGTCCCTCACTATCCACCCTCCACACAGTGGTCAGAGGCACCCTCTGTGAAGTAAGACCCAGATATTCCATGTCCCTATTCAAAATCCTGCAAAAGCTTTCTACTCAATGCAATTAGAGCAAAGTCCAAACCTAAAGGCCCTGATAACCGCAACTCAGACCATGTTCCCTGTGTATCCTTAGGTTCACCCTACCCAAACATGCCATCTGTTCACTGAGCACCCAGAGGTTAGTGGCAGCCTCAGGGCCTTTGCCCTTCTTTCCTCTCTCTGCAATACTCTTCCCACTTGTTTTTGCTAACCGACTCCTTATGGACATTCTGGAAGAATGCAGTCTGTGTGGGCAGGGAATCTTGCTTCTTTGTATTCACTATTACTTCTCCAGTGCCTAGAAAGTGCTTGGCACATAGTAGGCTCTCAAATAGCTGAATGAATGAATGAACGAACAAACGAACGTGAATCTGCCCCCATCACATAAGCTCCATGAAGACAGGGATTTCTGTCTCATAGTCAGTGCTATATCCCAGCTTCTCAAATAGACCCTAGGACCTCATAGCTGCTCAGTATGGACTTAAAAGCTGCGTCACCTTGGGATGCAATGCAACCTTCTTGAACAAATAATCACGCTCAGCTCAGAGAGCCTTTCCTTGAGGACCCAGGCTAAAGTGGCCACTGCCAGACAGTCCCAATCCCAGTTCTGACTCCTTCAGAGCCCTGACCACCATCTGAAATTGTCTCATATGTGTACAGTAGTTATTTCTTCTTTGTTTCTCCCCACGAAATGCTAGCTTCTTGAGAGACCTTATCTGTCTCACTCAGAGCTGTGCCTTAAGGACTAGAACAATATTTGTTGAGTGAATGAATGAATGAATAAATGAATGGTGTGCCAGTACTTCTGTGCCCCACGCAGCCAGTTTAAAGGTCACTGTGGGACAAAGGAATCCAAAATGCAAGTGTGTTGCATGTATGCTGGCATGAAAAAATTTATTAGCACCTGCACTACAGATGCCCAGCATTGGTTCTGAGACAGGAATGTCACAATGACACACAGACTCACCCACCCAGGGGATACCCAAGTGCCTCCAGGGTGGGTGGGAGCATGTGACATCTAGGCTGGGAACATGCACACTTCCCACTGGCACTGGATCCTACCAGAAGCCTGGAGAGCATTTTATAGAAATTGCAGGTTTGAGTGATACATCACGGACTCCATTCAGAGCAAAAAATTGGATGGAGATATTAGGACATCTGTCAGGCCCCCCATGTGGAGCCAGATTCTCTCAATGGGTAAAAACCAGCAAGATGTCTTTATAAAGCGGAAACAGGGAGAAAAAGAGAGTCAAAAGCACCCCATACCTATCCTCAGACCTAAATAACAGTAACAAATATGAAATGAACACTCACTCTGCTCATGGCACCAACACAAAGTGTATTTCATGTCCCCACGGCAAACCTATCAGATAGGTGATCTTAAACCCTCCACTTTATAGATGAGGAAATTGAGGCTGAAAGCAGTGATATGTCTCATTCACACAACAAGCAAGGGGTGAAGCCCAGAGTTGAGCCCACGTCTATCTGATTCCAAAGCCTGGACTTTGAACGGGTATGCTACAGTCAGTCCCCTAAAAAAATAAGCATGTTGATATCAGCTCTAAAGTTAAAAGTTGAGCCAAGCATGGTGGCTCATGCCTGTCATCCCAGCACTTTGGGAGGCCAAGGCCGGCGGATCACTTGAGGTCAGAAGTTCAAGACCAGCCTGGCCAACATGGTGGAACCCCACCGATACTAAAAATACAAAACAAATTAGCCAGGCATGATGGCAGGCGCCTGTAATCACAGCTACTTGGGAGGCAGAGGCATGAGAATCGCTTGAACTCAGGAGGTGGAGGTTGCAGTAAGCCGAGATTGCGCCATTGCACTCCAGCGTGGGCAACAGAATGAAACTCTTCTCTAAATAAATAAATAAATAAGTTAAAACTTGGAAAAGTTGACCACCCTCTGCCAAGTTCGAGCTGAATGAACCTAAGAAGTAACCCAAGCATCGCGATCATCATTTTCTTTATCTGTAAAATAATGAGATATTGCTGGGGCTACATGAGAATGCTTGCCAGACACTCAGAATAGTATCTAGAAGAGTAGATTCTCAGTGAAACCAATTCTCTCACCTTTCCTATTAGACAAGTCCATAACTCCTGCATAATCTAGCAAAGTCACGACTCTTAGAGGCGGGGTAGGTCATACAGTAGTCTGGAGGCAACCAGATATGGCTCCAAGTCTTAGATCTGTTTCTACCTTCAGGACCTCAGGAAAATAACCTTGCTGAGTCAGTGTCTTCATCTGTAAAACAGGGATAATACCAGCTACCTCATAGAGTTACAGTGAGATTGTGAGGATTTAATGAGATAATGCGCATACAGTACTCACATGGTTCTGGGAACACAAGAAGTACTCCACAGAAAACAGACTCCATTACTAGTTGTCCAAACTATGCAGAAGGAATTAATATAATCCCTGGCCATTTTAGTCTAATTCAATTCAACAAAGGTCCACTGAAGACCTGCCGGGGCAAGGCACTGTTTCAGGCAAAAAAAGGAAGACCTGGTCCTATCCTTAATGAGCCTTGAAGAGCTTGGCCAGACAACACTACTGAAGTGATTCAGTAGGGGACAAGAAGGAGACACGAATGAACGGGCAAGCTGGGGTCTTGGCAGACCAGGACTTAATACCAAGTTCAGAAGCAGTCATTAATTCTGAGCACACTGGGATGCTGTTGAAGGTGTAAGCTGGCGAATTACATCATCCAACCTATGCTTTGGAAAAATTCCACCTTTTGTGGAGAATGGATTACAGCCAGGAAAACCAGAGGCAACGGAATCAGTGAGGAGGCTACTGCAATAGTCCAAGCAAGAGTCTATGATGGGTGTCAGCGAAGACAGAAAGATGGGCATGGATGCAAGTGTCATCCTAGAGGCACCACTTGGAGAAATTGGCAACTGATGGGATGGCGGAGGAGGAAGAAAAGAATTTACGATGACTCAGCTTTCTTGCCTAGAAGGGTAGGGAAGGTGGTAGTTTCTTACATAAAATGAGGAAGCCAAAACTAGCACCTAGTGGCTTACTGAGCGAGCGAGTGGGTCTGTCTATGTAGGAAGGGAACAGAGGATGGGATGGTGAGAAACTGGTAAAACATCCTGGTGATGAGGAACACAGTGTACGACGGGAGGAGGCCATAGGGAGGTGAGAACTAAAGTCAAGGAACTGAATGAGATCACCAAGAACCAACGAGAAAGAGAACTGAGGATGGAACTTGAGGGGATGGTACATACATTTCAAGAGCCTGATGGCAGCCACAAAAGAGGAGAATGGCAGTCAGAGAGGTAGGAGGAAAACCAAGTGTCCATAATACAAAAGAGAAGAAAGTAGAAGGTTGTCCGAAAGAAATGTAGTAATTAATGGTATCACATGGTGAGAAGGAAATCACCAGATTTGCTGGTTAGGTACAATCAGCGGCTTCTCAGTCATTTCGGTATCGTTGAAGGAGTGGAAAAGGTGTTGAGCGCAGGCTCTTCTCTCAGGAAGTTTGTCGGAGAGAGGTCAGGAGGTGAACAGCAAGCAAAGCAAAGAGAACTGGGAGAAATTCACGTAGGCAAAGGAAGAGTTGCCAGACTGGCACAGAGCTTGGGAACATGTAGCGCCATTTAGTCAATGACTGTCTTCTTAAGGGATCCCAGGCAACCATGCAAATTAGCATGTGTAGGCCAGCAAAAAACACACTTGACAGATCTTCTGGAGTCTAATCTTCAGGACTGCGCTAGGATCGTCTGGATTAGATTTCCTAAAGGTATCTTTAAGACAAATGAGAAGGCGGTGGAATGGTCCTGCCAGGGCTGCAAGGCAGGCACGCACAGTCTAAATAGAGAACAGAATAAGGCAAGTAGGAGAACAAGCTGTGCTTGACTAAAAGAAAGAAGAAATTGAATGAGCAAGAGGAGAGGAAAAAATCCAACACAACACACAGAGGCGAATGTTAAACATCTAATCCAGATAATGATGGGATGGGAACAACACGAGGCATTTGAGAGCAGTAACCATGAGCAGAAGCTAGTTAAGGCTTTTGAACTTGCTTGGGAAATACAGTAAATGCATGCCTTTGTGTACCGGAGAAGGCTCTGTTATTGTTGCTATTTAAAAAAATCAAATTGCAGGCAAGACTCTTTCAATAGGGATCTAGGTAGCAAGCACAAGGACCACGAGCCTTTGGCTGGATATAGAAAGGAAAACACTTTTTTTTGGAGACAGAGTTTCGCTCTTGTTACCCAGGCTGGAGTGCAATGGCGTGATCTCGGCTCACCGCAACCTCCGTCTCCTGGGTTCAGGCAATTCTCCTGCCTCAGCCTCCTGAGTAGCTGGGATTACAGGCACGCACCACCATGCCCAGCTAATTTTTTGTATTTTTAGTAGAGACGAGGTTTCACCATGTTGACCAGGATGGTCTCGATCTCTTGACCTCATGATCCACCTACCTAGGCCTCCCAAAGTGCTGGGATTACAGGCGTGAGCCACCGCGCCCGGCACACTTTTTTTTTTTTGAGTCGGAGTCTTGCTCTGTTGCCAGGCTGGAGTGCAGTGGTGCGATCTCAGCTCACTGCAACCTCTGCCTCCTGGGCTCAAGCAATTCCCCTGCCTCAGCCTCCCCAGTAGCTGGGACTACAGGTGGGGCCACAATGCCCAGCTGGTTTGTTGTATTTTTTAGTAGAATTGGGGTTTCACCATGTTGGCCAGGATGGTCTTGATCTCCTGACCTCATGATCCACCAGCCTCGGCCTCCCAAAGTGCTGGGATTACAGGTGTGAGCCACCGCACCCAGCCAGGAAAACACTTTTTAAGGGAAGATCCTCCAACCTCCAAGTATTTCAATAAAAAGGAAACAGGACTGATTGGTGAGTTCAGGCTGTCTTCCACTGGAATAAGCCATCCCAGGACAGATGGGAGGCAAATGAAAGTACAAAATGTAGATGTGAATAGACATAGATGGTAGAGCCATCAACAAAATGAGGGTTGCAGCCATAAAAATGATTCAGATGGATTAATCAAAAGCTTATTAAGCAACTTGTTATGAACAGCCTGAAGATATGGTGGAGAATAAGGTCAGTGCCGTTTCCTCTCTTTACTGAGCTTAAGCTTTAGCAAATAAGAACATTCAGGGAGAGAGTATATACGCGTGGGTTTATGTATGTGTGCGGGCACACACACGCCAGATAAGAGTCTCCAAATGAGAAGAGGAAGAAATCTGAGAAATCCAAGAGCTATACAGTCTACCTACTCAATAAACTCGCAGAGACTGAAAATGAATCCCAGCATTTAGACCTGCCTGTCAGCTCTCATTATACCCTGCCCCAACCTCCTCATTCGTGATTCTCTACAAATGGCTTCCACGTCTGACAAGCACATAAACCCGGGTACCCCACACAAATTTCCTAACTTTTCCCATCTGTGGTGTTTATATCCACAGGGTTCAAGTCTCAGCTAAGCCACTCAAAGCTACATAACCTTAGGCAAGTTGCTTAATCTCCCCATGCCTGTTTTCTCACCTGTAAAATAAGAATAATGATGGCACCTTCCTCTTGGGCTGGTTGTGCAATTTAAATGAGTTAATCTGTGTAAAGTGCTTGGAACAGAGCCTAGTACAGAGTTGGTGCCCTGTGAGGGCTGCTGTTAGCACCCTGCCCACATGAAATTCTGGCACCTGAAATTCCCTCTACCTTTCTTCCCATTGATCCAAACCCATGTCTTTTTAAAAGTCAACCCCAGTATTTTACTTTCCATTAGTATGCTTACAAGCCCAGTCCCAGCACGCATATTTACTGCTCCAGGAAAACCAGGATGAGTAAGACACAGCCTTGCCCTTGAGATCACAGTCTACTTGGGGAAATGGACAGACATTCCAAGAAAGATAATTTCCAACAATGTAATTTAACAAGAATTGTGAATTGGAATTACCCATCAAGTGTCCCTCATTGGACTTTGCCTTTCTCCCCTAACTCCCAAAGCAGTCAGATATCCCATTTGTACCATGATATTCTGCAGCAAGGTGTTTGTTTTACGTTCTCTGAATTGTTTCAACATAACCTGCTTTGACTTGTTCAACTTGATGGGAACGTACCCATTCCGGGACTGGACCTTCTAATTCTGTTCCCCAATCCACTCCTCCCAACAACCAGCTTTTACCAACAGGTATTTGGCATCTGCATATTAACCCTTTATAGTTGGTCAGAACAGTGAAGTGTCTCTAGCAGAAAATTCCCAGGGCCTGGGAAGCTTGGTTTCCAATCTGGTGTGACTTTGGACTACCTAATCATTGCTGAGTCCTTTCCGTATTTTCTTGGCGTGTATAGAAGGACACTATACATACGTAGACTAGTGTATTAGTAATAACAAAAATAACAACAGTGAACATTTATCAAGGCTTTTCCATGTACCAGGTACTAGACCAGGTGTGTTACGTATTTCATCTATCCCCCCAAAAGTCCTATGAGAAAGGTGTCACTGTCATTCCACTTCGCAGTTGAGGAAACTGACATGCAGAGAAGCCCCAGTAGAGTGAGGAAGAGACACCAAAAACTGGTTCCCCAAAAATCTGGGAAGCAATGGCAACAGCCACTCTTCATTCCTCCACGGTGTTTGAATGGCTGGATCCATCGCTGTATTTTCAGAACCACTTTCTTTTCAGAAGAAAGGAAAAATTCCTAAATCAAAAGAAAGAGAGCATCCCTACCTAAAAACAGCCTACGCAGATACCATCTTCCCACAAATTCCAGTCCCATCAAGACCCCATTACTCCTCTACGTTCTCCAACTCTTCCAGAAACATACAACCAGCATGTTTAAAACAAAAACATAAAAAGAACGGATTTTTACCTTCTAGAGGAAGCTTGTCCAACCCATGGCCCAGTGGGCTGCATGCAGCCCAGAATGGCTTTTAATGTGGCTCAAAACTTACAAATTTGTAAGCTTTCTTAAAACATTATGAGATTTTTTTTTTTTAGCTCATCAGCTATCACTAGTGTTAATGTATTTTATGTGTGGCCCAAGACAATTCTTTTTCTTCCAATGTGGTCCAGGGAAGCCAAAAGATTGGACACCCCTGTCCTAGAGTTTATATGTACGGGTTGCAGAAATGCATGGCTTCACCAAGAGCTTAAATGAGGTAATCCTTCAACTAGAAGGAAAAACCTTGAAGAAATGTCTCCCTTGCTAACAGGGGAAGGAAGAGAGCTCAGATATGTTTTAAAACTTTTTTTTTTTTTTGACATGGAGTCTTGCTCTGTTGCCCAGCCTGGAGTGCTGTGGCATGGTCTCCGTTCACTGCAACCTCCACCTCCCAGGTTCAAACGTTTCTCCTGCCTCAGCCTCCCAAGTAGCTGGGATTAGAGGTGCCTGCCACCACACCCGCTAATTTTTTATATTTTTAGTAGAGACGGAGTTTCACCATGTTGGCCAGGTTGGTCTCAAACTCCTGAACTTGTGATCCACCTGCCTCGGCCTCCCAAAGCGCTGGGATTACAGGCGTGAGCCACCACGCCTGGCCTATTTTTAAAATTTTAACATGCTGTTTCCTGTTACTACCCTACTATTGTCAAGTTCAAGCAAAGAAAGGCTCAGAGGAACACCCAGGCATTCAGAGCTTGGGGATTCGGTTTGGGTTATTGTTGGTTAAAAAGGAAAAGAGGCACCAGACGGATACTCACTCTCCAAGGCTAACTTCACCATAATCCCACCCCAAACACAACCAAACCTAGTTCTCTAAAACTCTCCTGCTCCCACCAACTCAAGCTGCAAGGAACTCCCACTACGCCTCAGCCATTCAAACGCTGTCATCAAGATTCTTGCTAAGCCTAAAATAATGATGCGCTCAATGGCTGGCTTAAAAATAGTCTGGGGTCCCAAAATAAGGATCCCAAAAAGTGAGGAGCGATCACAGAATTTAAATCATTCTCACTGCCAATTTCTCCACAAAAACTCCTCGTTCATTCAGCTCCACCTCTGAACATTTCATTCGATTCACTGGTAACAAATCTGAGGTCAATTTACTCAGCACAGTACAGCAGCATCTGCAATTTCTTCCGTGGTGTGAAGAATGAGTAACAGCACAGGTAATCAAGGTGTGTACATAAAAACCTGTGATGCTGAAAAAGAAAAACTCAGGAAGAAACACGGGGTCGCTGGAGGCAAAGGTGGTATCCCCAGAATATGTCTCCCCCTCTCTCCAAGCAAATTTTGTCAATACAACTGCAGAAGCTGCTAAGTAGTTTCATCACCGCCTCTCTTTTATTAAATTTCTAATTAATCATAATCTGATATGTCCAGGGTCATCTACATTCAACAGGTGGATGAATTTCTAAAATGAGGCTGTAGGTATCACCCACAGGGCTACCTACAGCAGAGCAGCCAAGTCCAACAACAACATCACATAACAAAATGCAAGATGAAAGAAGATTTCTGATTCCAACCCCATTGCCAAGCAAAAGACACTAAAGTTCTCCAATGATAGGAATACTCTGATGCCTTTTTCCAGATAAGAAACACACAGTTTTATTTGCATGGACCTTTTTTTAAAATAAGAATCTTACTAAACATTCTGTTGGGTCAGGAACAGCAGCTCATTTTGTGCTCTAAGGATATAATTTAAACTACCAAAGGTGAAACAGCACATCTTCAAATACAGTAAGCAACATAAACACTTCTAGAGAAAAGGATCATGAGCAAATTAAATCAACAAATATTTATCGAATGCCTCAGCCTCAATATTGAAATGCCCCTGTCAGAGAGCTCCCTAACTGAGATTTCTGTGAGAAGCAGAAAGATGTCATTCGAGTCTTCCTGAAAAATAAGCAATTAATCATACACTGCTTCACATTAATTGCAATGCCTAAGATCCACATCATTCTGCCTTTGCCCCTGAAATCTAACTCCCTCGAATCCTCTCTGGTCTTTCAGATCACTGGCTAACCCTAAGCAAGCTTGCATTCTGACCTAGCCAGCCCACTGCTAACCAGAACTAGAACCCTCCACACATGTCCTTCCAGTCCGAAGTGTGACCTTCAGTGTGCTGCGTGTGTCAAGGTTATGCTGCCCACTAACCATGCATCCTTCCACATCGGGCCTCCACTTGTGCCCTGCTCTTTGATGCCAATGGCAAAACCTCCCAATCCTGCTGAGCCATTTCAAACCCATCTGATGGCACATTCAACAGCTAGTTAGCTCTCTGCCTCTCCTACCAACCATCCAGATTGCTTTAGGGTTATGGAGCAAATCAGACAGAGGGGCACACCTAACACTACCAAAATCCAACCAGAATTTCAAACCCAGCCCCCAGGGAGGGGATGAAGAAAGACCACTTCAACATCTTTCAACATAAAAATCTCTCTCACATTCAATCACAGCCCATGACTTTATTTCCTATCAAATGTCCAATTCCCCCCAATAGTCTGAAATCTTTTCAGGAACGTTACTGTCAAAACAGCACCCATGGGGAGACACCATCCAGGAACCAACATAACATACCTATAAATCGATATCTAAGCTACAAATACAACAGATAGGGGAAGATGCTGCCAAGAAGCATATCAAATTCTGCTCGTCTCCTAAGTGGACAGCAACTAACCCAACATTACCCTCTGAGAACCTGAAAGTGCAGCAGCCAGGGTGGCTGGGGAATAACACCACCAGTCCAAGACCTTCCTGGCAAACTCACTCCTCTGAAAACAGAATGTCATTGTATCATGAGAGAAAGAGGCAAGATACTGACCTCCCAAATCCACAGAAGCTACTGCATTTTATAGAAATTCCAGGAGGCTCCTGGAAGCCTGGACCCTCGAATTCCAAGTGCTATGTTAACGCATTTTTCAATAGCTTTTATGAGAATGGTGAAAGACCTATCAGGTCAAGAGGTTTACAGTGATATTTAGATTTCCATTTTTTGTCTCCTGGGTTTTCCCTCCCTATCAAGCCCAATTTCTGTGAATCAATGACTCGGCTACATCACACTCCCTCCTGGTGGCTCACAGTAACAGGGCTTTCTCTGGCCGCCAGCGCTCCGCCAGCTCAGAGGCTCAGCTGCCAGATCCCTGATCTTGCAGCATACTTGGAGAGGAGCCGAGCACCATCTCTCTGTTAGAGCTCTGGTTCAGCCACTTGCAGCTCAGTTAAACCCATCAGGAAACCTCTAGTTTATGAGACAAGGTTTTTAGGATTCTTTTGATACAGCCAAGATAGCAACCCCCATCCACCCACTTGAGAGACAGATACATAGATGGTTAGATAGATGGACAGCTCATCTAACTCCTGCACATTTCTCCTTTGACCAGGGATCTGCACTGCTAGAAATCTCCCACTATCTCCCCTCTAAAGAAGACCAAAGATTGAAAAACTAACCCAAAGTACCCAATTGACAATTATGATACCACAGACAGGAACAGGTACCTTACACACTGCAAAATGAGAATATGAACAGGCTACCCCCGCAAAGCCCTAACAGGTAGACTGCTTTCCCGATGCAGGCGACTAGCAGCTTCCCTCCGCTGCACTCCCCCCACCTACCCTCACCACCCCACCACCACCACCTTTGGTTCCAAAAGCCTTGCATCAATGCAGGTCCCTTAGAAAGTCAAATTTTCACTTACTCAGATCTACCAAGAATCCCCAGTGCCTTGCTGTAGGAAAACCCCACAAACGGCAGTTCTTCACCCGAGAAACCTGAGGGGCTCAGCTGGCACGGAGAGGATGAAACCCACGAATTCTTCTCTGGTTCATCAAAATTGGAGGTGTCATCGTCAGACTTGAGGGTGGGAACGAAGGGGGGAGGAGCTGGTTAAAGAAAAACAAGAAAGGGGGGGGGAGGAAAAAAATTTCAGCCGGATTCAACACTGTTGCAGAGAAGATCGTCTTACTCCTTCGGCGCTGGCGATGGCACTGCAGCGCCTGCTTTCAATCTAGCTCGCAACCTCGGCTCCTACAGCAACAAGAGATTAACCCCTTCTCTGCCAACATGGCCACCAACCCACAGACAGGCTGCCTTCCCGCCTGGGGTAAACTGAAGAGCAAACTCAAACAGGTCACTTGGGCCAACGAAAGCACTTGGGGAACTCGTGGGGAAGCCGCTCCTTCCTGCTGTTTCCAGAAGGCTCTTACAGAGCAGCCGCTAGCTAGTGCCAGGATGCTAGATGACCTAAACCTATGGATTCCCTCCTCCAGACAGGTCTAAATTATTAATGATTAGCACTCATCGCTGAAATAAGATAGAACTTCGACATTTCGTGGATTAACCGATATGAGAGGAAGGATCAGGAAAAGGGATGTGTGAGGTTCTGGAACTCCTGTTAGGATACCACTGCAGTCTACTTCATTCATACCTGGACAAGTCGACTACGAGATCTTATTAACCACTTTTTTTTTAAGTTCATTATGCTTCTTCCCCAGCACAATCATGCCCATCAAATCCACTGCAGTTTAATCAGCATAATGAAGCACCAGCCAAATAAAGTTCCTACGGGTGATCTACAGCACCCCTGTGCGCCGACGGTGGGAATGCACGATGGACGGACATATGCGGTTCCTACCTCCTTAGGGCTTCAATCCCGGCTGGGGGCGTGTTACATCCTTTCCACTTCCTGACGACCTACAAAGCGCTCTCGGTCAGGGAGTTGGACTCTCGTCCATCAGTCACCAGGAGGCTGCCCATCGTGGTGGGCTCCCGGGGGTGTCCCCAGCCAGAAGCGTTACCATGGTTGCGGGCTGAGGCGTCCGTGGCGGGCCGGCCAGGCGAGTTGGAGAGGCGAGCATCACATCCCCCGCAGTGCAGGCTGCATGCTCCCGGCTCCGTGCGTGCGTGCTCTGGCTGTAACCCCACCTGGCTGCCGCCTGCGTGCCAAGGGCCAGTGCCGATCCCAGTGACAGAGCAGCATGAGTCACTGCCCGCCAGGGCTCGCTAGAGCTCCCCCTAGGACAGTTGTCACAGCCCTTCACAGACCAGGCTTCTTTTTAACTCCTCGTTTTCTGGACAAAGCTGGGTGCCAGATATGAGCAGCAAGCAATCTGTTTTCTGCTTACAGACTCTAAAAAATCTGGCTGTTTCCAAAGTTCCCCGATGACAACAACATCCGAAGCGGCACTAGGAAGTAATTGGAGCAGGGAAGGGATGTAGAGGGGAGAGGAGATGGAGCCAGAGGTCTGGCTGTTGCTGAGAAGTACAAAGAGCTTTAGGTACATGGAGTTGAGGTGGGAGAGGGAGGAAGAATTAAAATGTAAAATGTACACTACCAGAAAATTATTTAACACCTCCAGCCTCTCAAGAGAATTTAAATCTTCCCTGTTAGTGTCAGAATCTACTTGCTTAATACTTTAAAAATCAGCTGATGGAAAGAAAAATTAGATTGAACGCTTCAGCCCACATCCCATGTGTACTTCCATCAACATAGGCTCAAATCCAATCTGATTTCAATTACCCAGTACATTTTTAATCGCAAAAAAAAAAGTTTTAATAGAAATTGTATTTCATAAGGATCAAAAAGTGATTTTCCATCCTGAAATAAGGAAACTCAGATAAAGACTGAGGAAATGTATGGAGAGACATTTGCAGATGATACTAACATGGAAGCAAATGGCAATTTATCAATGGCAATTATTAATGGCAATTGTCTGGAATCTGAGTTCAAATCCCAGCTCCACCACTTTACTAGCTCTGTGACACTGGGAAAGTCACTTAACCTCTCTGAACCTCAGTTTCAACATGGCAATATCTATTTCAATGGACTATTAGGAGGTTTAAATAAAATAATCCACATAAAGTGTTTAGCACAGTTCTTAGCATACAGTAATCACTCCATAAAGATGATCTGTGGCCGGGTGCTATGACTCACGCCTGTAATCCCAGCACTTTGGGAGGCCGAGGCGGGTGGATCACCAGAGGTCAGGAGTTCGAGACCAACCTAACCAATATGGTGAAACCCCACATCTACTAAAAAAATACAGGCCGGGCGTGGTGGCTCACGCCTGTAATCCCAGCACTTTGGGAGGCTGAGGCAGGTGGATCACGTGGTCAACAGATCGAGACCACCCTGGTCAACAAGGTGAAACCCCGTCTCTACTAAAAATACAAAAATTAGCTGGGCATGGTGGCACGTGCCTGTAATCCCAGCTACTCGGGAGGCTGAGGCAGGAGAATTGCTTGAACCCAGGAGGCGGAGGTTGCAGTGAGCCAAGATCGCGCCATTGCACTCCAGCCTGGGTAACAAGAGCAAAACTCCATCTCAAAAAAAAAAATACAAAAATTAGCCAGGTGTGGTGGCACATGCTTATAATCCCAGCTACTTGGAATGCTAAGGCAGGAAAATTGCTTGAACTCCGGAGGCAGAGGTTGCAGTGAGCCAAGACTGCACCACCGCACTCAAGCTTGGGAGACAGAGCAAGACTCCATCTCAAAAAAAATTAAAAAAAAAGAGATGACCTGATATTATTGCTACTGCTCACAAGAGTTACGTGTTTAGGACAGAACTTGCAGTTCTTGAAGGCTAGTGAGACACAGTAAAATCTGTATTAAATATTCTTTCCTGTGCAGGGCACAGACACATCCATGTGGATGTTTGTATTAATCGTATCATTTAATTCCTAGCAGAACTTTAATTCCTTTCCACCATATAGTAATTTATCTTTCGGAAACCAAAATAGAATTCCATTTCTGAGTGAGAAATATAATTAATAGAGGGTAAAAGCCACCTGCAGTGAAATAATTACAATTTTGAAATCCTGTACTATAAAATAAGATTCATCTATAAAACTCTTGCCCTGCTCAAAGCTAGCTTAATGTGGTTGAGATTAGAAAAAAAGGGGCAGATAATCTTCAAGCTAAAAGGAAGAAGTAGGCCAGGCACAGTGGCTCACGCCTGTAATCCAAACACCTTGGGAGGCTGAGGCGGTTGGATCACCTGAGGTCAGGAGTTCAAGACCAGCCTGGTCAACATGGTGAAATCCCATTTCTACTAAAAATACAAAAAAATTAGCAGGGCATAGTGGTGCATGCCTGTAATCCCAGCTACTTGAGAGGCTGAGGCAGTAGAATTGCTTGAACCCGGGAAGCAGAGGTTGCAATGAGCCGAGATCGTGCCATTGCACTCCAGCCTGGGGAACGAGAGTGAAACTCTATCTCAAAAAAATAAAAAAAGGAAAGAGAAGTCAATGTGAAATATACCAGCTGGTAACAGGTGAGATATTCACAGCAAAGATTAAAAGCTAGGGATATAAACCTCTAGACAGCTAGTCAGTCAAGTACAACAGGAAAGTTTGAAAACAAGGGCTTCTTAGGGCCACATTCAGGCAGAGGAAAAATCCACAGCCTGAAGCCAAAAAGAAGTGGGGGAACTGGAAATATTCTGCCCTCCAGAAAATGATGAGGATGTTCACCCTTGTCTGGGGCCCTTCAGTGGGAAAGAAATAAAGCAGATAGTAAGAAACAGTAAACCTCAGGAAGAGTATCCACATTTACAGTATACTGCTACAATTCAAGAATTTAACATGAATACTGGTCCAGAATCACCGAGCCCTTGGAGCACTGGCAGATACAAGTGGAGAACAACTTGTAGAGGTATTTTTGCAACCCAGGGCACACAGGATTTTCTCTTCCCCTCTACCCCAACACCCTCCCCTTCCAATCCCTACCAGCAATAAATTTGCAATTAAAAAGTAAAACCCAACCACTACACATTACGGGAGCAATAGCAGATACAAGAAATGGGAGAACTGGCCCTCCAAAAGCTGCAGATAAAAGAACAATCTAAAATGATCCATAAAATAAATTTTTATTATCAAAGTAAATTAGTAGAACTTTTTTTTTTTTTTAAACTTCTAATGAAAGAACATGACACTGAAAAAGAACGAGGCACATTTGAAAGAAACCAAACTGAACTTCCAGAAATAAAAAGTCTTGTTCTTGAATTTAAGGTTAAAAATTCACTGAATGTGTTAAATAGCAGACTAGATACAGCTGAAGAGAAACTTAGTGAACTGGCAGTTAGATCTGAGGGAATCACATAGAATCTTCATATTTAAGCTATGGTCTGTACACTGGCATTATGACCATCACTCAGAAGCTGGTTAGAATTTAATTATTTAAGAATCTCAGGCTCTGCCCCATACCCACAGAATTAGAACCTACATTCTAACAAGATCCCCAGGTGATTCACAGGCATACCACAGTTCAAGAAGCATCTGTATACAATGCAACACACAGTGACAAAGAGATGGAAATCATGAGAGGTCAGAAGACAAAGACAGAATGAAAAGATCCAATATACATCTAATAGGGGCACGGAAAGAGAGATTAGAGAACTACTTTAAAACCTGGATGATGCATTTTTCAAGGACTGTATAAAATCTGGTCAAGTCCAAAAACTAACAAGTTTGTAATCACATATATCTTAGGAATATAATTCTTCTATTTCTTGTACCTTATATAAAATGTCTCTTTTTTGATCTTTATAAAATGTGATTTTTTTTGCTTCAATACCGGTATTTTTAGTGTACTGAAATCATATCAATCTTGAGTCTATGTTGATGGAAGTACACATGGCACCCCAGTACACAGCACAGTGCCAGGTACATAGTAGGTGCACAGTAAATATTTGCTAAGCAAATATATAATTAAATGGTAAGAACATGGATCTTGTAAAGAGAGCACCTAACATAACACAGGTCACAAACAGGGTACTTGTTTGAATTAAATGAAGAAGTTTTAAAAGTCAACATTGTTCTGTCTGAAAAATATGTTAATGAGTACCTATACTAATCATTTCTGATACAGTATTATGAAATCATCAGCTCCCTCTGCTGCCACATATCCACCACATTCACTAATACCAAATAAGAAATCATATAATAAGATCTATTGTTCACTGGTAAAAGCCACTAAAAAAAATAGGAAAAAAACTTTCCACATATATATATAAATTTTTTTTTAATAAATCAGCCTCTTTGAGGTAACAACAGAACACAGTCTCCTTAGTGGCAGAGGCTATACAAGTAACTTGAGGTTTTGTGTGTGTGTGTGTGTGTGTGTGTGTGTGTGTGTGTGTGTCTGTGTTTTCCAGTTATAAGATAGATAGCAGAAACAAAGAGCTATTTTAGGAGCTGTAGTTAATTTCTCTTCTATAAATTCTCTCTCTCTTTTTTAATCCTAACATTCATTAAAAGCTTTTGGGGGAAAAAATTATCATCTTCAAAAATATTCAAAAAAAAAACAAGGAAAGGAGAACCAAATGGATTTGTCCTCTTGGGATTCCTTCTAATGTGCTCCTTTCAGCTCCAGTTACGTCATTCCCACATTTGATTTTTCAACATAGCCCACTAACAGCTCGAGCAATACCTGGCTGTCCTTATTCAATGTTTAATATCAATTTTTGAGGAAATGAATGAATAACAAGAACCTTACCTGGGAGATAATTATTTAGACCTAATGTGCCATTCCACACAACATGCCACTTCAAGAAACCCAGGAAATGACATGCTTCAGAGTACCCAATTTATTCATGAAGAACTGGCATATTAAAAAAAAAAAAAAAAACCTGAGCCTAGTAAAACTCCTAAGACTTTTAATCATCACTATGGATTGCAGAAGTGGGAGATGAATAAGAGCCAGCACTGTGTCATAAAGGATGAAGGCACATAAATAATTATTGTGTGATGATATAATGAATCAGGACTCTGCCTAGAATACCGTGGGCATGTGCTAATAGTTAATCAAAAACACTTTCAACTTCATCTCTCTACCATGATGTCCCTCACCCCTTTAAAATATGTTAATTGACTAATTAGATGCTACGTTAAAATTTATAGGAGGATTACCAAAAAATTGGCTATCTTCCAGTTGCTTAAAATCAGGAGCACTAATGTAATCATACTTATCAATGTTATGAAGATAGAACCGTGAAATGAGTGAAGAGGAGAATATTTGTGTTATTTAGAGGTCAAGAGATGGGTGTGAAAAGCAGAGAATACATAAACTGACTGATGGCAAGTTTTGCCGATGGGGAATGCAGCACATTTTGCGAGTTCCTGCAGGAAAGTGTCACAGAAGGGATTTAATCTCAAGAGCTGGTTAAAAGGTATCTTCATGGGCTGGAGTGGGGAAAAGTACTACTTTAGAAAAGCCCCAGAAGCCAGAGCGGTAGCCCAAGAGCACAATGAATAATGAGGTGGGAAAGAAAATGAAAGTGAAGGGCCGGGCACGGTGGCTCACGCCTGTAATCCCAGCACTTTGGGAGGCCGAGGCGGGTGGATCACGAGGTCAAGAGATTGAGACCATCCTGGTCAACATGGTGAAACCCCGTCTCTACTAAAAATACAAAAAATTAGCTGGGCATGGTGGCGCGTGCCTGTAATCCCAGCTACTCAGAAGGCAGAGGCAGGAGAATTGCCTGAACCCAGGAGGCGGAGGTTGCGGTGAGCCGAGATCGCACCATTGCACTCCAGCCTGGGTAATGAAAGTGAAGTCTTGGTGGATTGACAGATTGGATTGACAGATGTAAAACCAGAGTTTTAGAGTGCTGGGTTAGTGTCAGTACTGAGACGCATACAATCATCTCAATAGTGATGGGTGGAAGAGGCTGGTGCTAGAAACCTCTAACAGACAAGTCTACAATAGTCAACATGACAAATTCTACACTAAGGAAATGATAACAGAAACAGAGAGGACGGGATTAACAGGAGACAGGCTTGTAATATTATGAGATAGATATGTATAGGTTTTCATCCACGGTTCCTGGCTCATGACTCCCATATTCCTTGTTACAATCTTTTGTTATTTAGGGGTGCTTTAGGCTTTAGAAGCAGGCCTTGAAAAACAGAATCTTTCTCTCTCTCTCTCTCTCTCTGACCTCCTCCTGCCCTCCTTTCATCTGTCCAAGGCAGGACTCTCATCCTCCCCAACCCTTCTATCTTGGAGCTGGCCATAAAGAAATTTCCTCTACCTTGGCCGGGCGCGGTGGCTCACACCTGTAATCCCAGCACTTTGGGAGGCCGAGGAGGGCGGATCACGAGGACAAGAGATCGAGACCATCCTGACCAACATAGTGAAACCTCGTCTCTACTAAAATACAAAAATTAGCTGGGCGTGGTGGTGCACACCTGTGGTCCCAGCTACTTGGGAGGCTAAGGCGGGAGAATTGCTTGAAACCAGGTGGCGGAGGTTGTAATGAGCCAAGAGCAGGCCACTGCACCCCAGCCTAGCACCTGGCCACAGAGCAAGACTCTGTCTTAAAAAAAAAAAAAAAAAAAAGAAATTTCCTCTACCTTGTCTGATTGTAGGTCAGAAGACTCCATTTCAGAAGCAGTCCTGCCTCATAACCTGGAGGAATGAATGCTACACTCAGAGTCCAAGAAGAATCTGAACAGACAAGCCTTGCTGGGATTCCCCACTCGGTCTATTAGGATTAGATCATAGCCTTTTTGTGCAATCCCATTTCTATATGGCTGTTGATCATGCCTATCCAATGGAGTCTCCAAGAAAGGCCCAGGAGGACAGGGTTCAGAGAGCTTCCGGATAGCTGAACACGTGGAGGTTCCTGGAAGGGTGACCAGGAGGCCGTGGAAGCTCACAACCCTTCCCCCATACCTCGCCCTATACATCTCTTCATCTTTATCCTTTACAATGTCCTTTAGAATAAATCAGTACATGTGTTTTACAAAGTTCTGTGAGCAGCCCTAGGCAATCAATTGAACTCAAAGAGGGGGTTGCAAGAACACCAATTTGAAGCCAGTCAGTGAGAAGTTACAGAGGCCTGGACTTGCGAGTGATGCCTGAAGAGGGGACATTCTTGTGGGACTGAGCCCTCCACCTGTGGGATTGCGCCAGAACTGAACGGGAGGACCCCTAGTGGCGTCCACTGCAGAACTGACTGCTTGCTTGGTCGTGAAGAGAAAGCCCCCACACATTTGGTCACAGAAGTCTTCTGTGGTGTTGACAGTTGTGGTGTGCAAGTGGAGGAAAGACAGTTTGAGTTTTTCCACATTCAGGTTATAGAAAGAAGTAGCAGAATCTGTCTGGGCATGGTGGCTCACACCTGTAATCCCAGCACTTTGGGTGGCAGAGACAGGCTGATCATGTAAGGTCTGGAGTTCGAGACCAGCCTGGCCAACATAGTGAAACCCCATCTCTACTAGGAAAAAAAAAAAAAATTAGCCTGCAGTGGTGGCGTGCCCCTGTAATCCCAGCTACTTGGAAGGCTGGGGCAGGAGAATCTCTTGAACTCAAGAAGCAGAGGTTACAGTGAGCCAAGATGGTGCACTGCCTCCAGCCTGGGCAACAGAGCAAGATTCCATCTCAAAAAAAAAAAAAAAAAAAAAAAAAAAAACAGCTTAAAAAAACAGAGTGGCAAAATCTGACAACTGATGTAAGAGCAGAGATTTTGATGGGAACTTTTATCATGGGAAGAACTCTGAGAGAAAAGGCTGCAATGGGAAGAGGACGATATCCCATATCAGAGGTCTTGTGGGAATGAACCAAGAGAACAGATTAGGGGATCAGCAAATAGAGCTGGCTACTAAATAAACATAAGTAATTGATCCCATGAGAACAGACTACATTGCCTAAAGCCTCAGGCAAGCCCCCTAGTTTCTCCCCTCCCACTAGGAAGTGGTCAGGCATGACTTTCCCACACAACACTTTGTATATAAGAAGTTCAAGGCTGGGCCTGGTGGCTAACACCTGTAATCCCAGCACTTTAGGAGGCCAAAGCAGGTGGATCACTTCAGTCTGGGAGTTCAAGACCAGCCTGGGCAACATGCCCCATCTCTACAAAAAAATAGCCAGATGTGGTGATGCACACCCATAGTCCCAGCTACCTAGGAGACTAAGATAGGAGGATCATCTGAGCCTGGAAGGTCAAGGCTACAGTCAGCTGTTCTGCGTCACTGCATTCTAGCCTGGGTAACAGAGCAAGACTCTGTCTCAAAAAAAACAAAAAAGGTAGTTCAAAAAGAAGACAAAGTAGATCCAGTTTCCAAGAGACTTAAGTAAATTAAAAACTAACCCATCTCTTTGCCTCCCCAAAAAGTCATAAAAATACTTGAGGGCAACATTGATTTGGGCTAGTGATCAATTTTTACAATGCTATCTTCAAAGTCAATGAATAAAGAAGCCAGCATTCCTAAAGTAGTCTTCCATCAATCAGTGTAAGCCATGACAAAGTCTGCTGCCAATAGCTAAGCAGGTAACCTCTCTGGTGGTGGGATTTCAAGGGAGTTGTGAGCTCTGGCTGACTCTCGCCACACCCGAGAGCCATGTTCCTGAGGCTGCGTAGTATTAAGTTTTTGGTAATCAACTTATGTCTCCCACAGATTGATACTTTTAGAGATGCTTTTTCTCGCTTCTGGAGTGCACTTTAACCAGAATTCTTAACATTTTAGCTTTACTTTGCTTTTTCTCTCCCTCTCAGTCTAGGTACTCAGCAATCTGTGAAACACCTACATAGGCTAGAAATACTCAGAAGAGGAACGTTTCAAATTGCAACTAGCCATGAGTGCATTTCTTTGCAAAGCTGAATTTGGATATACCCAGTTTTTCACCCCAGTGGATATTCCCCAGGACACTTTTTTTTTTTTTTTTTTGAGACGAAGTTTCGCTTTTGTTACCCAGGCTGGAGTGCAATGGCGCGATCTCGGCTCACCGCAACCTCCACCTCCTGGGTTCAGGCAATTCTCCTGCCTCAGCCTCCTGAGTAGCTGGGATTACAGGCACGTGCCACCATGCCCAGCTAATTTTTTGTATTTTTAGTAGAGACGGGGTTTCACCATGTTGACCAGGATGGTCTCAATCTCTTGACTTTGTGATCCACCCGCCTCAGCCTCCCAAAGGGCTGGGATTTACAGGTGTGAGCCACAGTGCCCGGCCCTGACACTTTATTTTTTTTTTTGAGACTGGGTCTCGCTGTTTTGCCCAGGCTGGAGTGCAATGGCGCCATCTTGGCTCACCACAACCTCCACCTCCTGGGTTCAAGCAATTCTCATGCCTCAGCCTCCCAAGCAGCTGGGATTACAGGCACGCGCCACCATGCTCAGCTAATTTTTTTGTATTTTTAGTAGAGACAGGGTTTTACCATGTTGGCCAGGCTGGTCTTGAACTCCTCACCTCAAGTGATCTGCCGGCCTCAACCTCCCAAAGTGTTGGGATTACAGATGTGAGCCACCATGCCCGACCCAACCAGGACACATTTAAATAATAGTAAAGGAGCTAGTTCATCAGCACCTGCTGGCCATAGGCCCAAGCAACCTTCCCTTTTAGTACCTTCCTCATGAATTACCTGCACCGAAGAACACATCAGACTAGATTCATTCTTTGCTACCTTCCCCATCTCTTTAGTATCCTTTTCTCCAACTTTAGACAGGGTCTCACTGTGATGCCTGGGCGGGAGTGCAGGGGCACAATCATAGCTCACTATAACTTTGAACTCCTGGGCTCAAGCAATCCTCCCACTTCAGTCTCCCAAGTAGCTGGGATTACAGGTGTACACTACCACATCCAGCTAGTTTTATTATTATTATTATTATTATTATTATTATTATTATTATTATTATTTTGTAGAGACAGGGGTCTTGCTATGTTGCCCAGGCTAGTCTTGAACTCCTGGCCTCAAGTGATCCTCTTGCCTCGGCCTCTCAAAACTTTTCTCCAACAGTGAAAAGATTTATTCTTAAATTTTTATTATGAAAATTTTCACATGCACCAAAGTAGTAATATAGAATAACTCTCATGTGCCCATCACCAGCCCCGACAACTAGCCACTCCCACTCTCATTTCATCCACCCCCATCTCTGCCTTGTTTGCTTGTTTGTTCATTATTAAAATCAGACATCATATCACTTCACCCATAATTACTGCAATAAGTACTTCTGACACAGGAGTTCTCATCTGTGGCACTACTGGCATTTAGGATTGGAAAATTCTTTGTTGTGGGGGGCTGTCATCTGTATTACAGGGTGTTTAACAGTATCCCTGGCCTCTACCTATCCACTAGATGCTAATAGCACCCCCAAGTCATAACAATCAAAACTGTCTCCAGAGAATAGCTTGAACCTGGAGGTAGAGGTTGCAGTCAGTTAGCCGAGATCGTGTCACTGCACTCCAGCCTGGGCGACAGAGCAAGATTTCATCTTAAAAAAAAAAAAAGTCTCCAGAGACTGCCAAATGTTCCCTGGGGGGCAAAATCATTCTCAGTTGAGATCCACTGCTCTAACGTATAAAGACTTTTTATATATAATGACTTTTTTAAAAAAATATAACCACTTTTTTAAAACTCTCATCACACGCAACGAAATTTACAGTAACTTCTTAACATTATCTAATACCATGCCTGTGTTTGGTTTTTTCCAACTAGCTCAAAAATGTCTCTTTATAATTGGTTTCTTTGATTCAGGATCCAGCCAAGTTCCACACAATGATTTGGTTCATATGTCTCTTTTAACCTGTAGCATTGTCTCTATCTCTCTGTGTCTGTCTGTCTCTCTTTCTCCCTCTCTCTCTTTAATGTCAGTTATTGGTTTAAGAAACTGGATCGTGCATCCTCATAGAACTTCCCACATTCTGGACTTGGTTGGTTATAACCTTGTGGCATCGTTTAACACATTTCTCTGTCCCCTGTGTTTTCTGTTAAATTGGCAGTTAAATCCAAGGCCTTCCAGACATTCATGTGAAATTCTTTTGGCAAGGATACTGCCCAGGATGTGCTGTCTACTTACTACTGCATGACATCAGAGGGCACACAACATCTGCCTGTCTCCCTTCTTGTGATATCAGCCTGATCCCTCTGCCATAAAGTTCCTTCCAATCACTTAATGGCTTCAGCAGCCATTAATGATCGCTGTCTAGAGCCATTATTCCATTAAGACTGCAAAACAGTGGTTTTTCTAATTTCATCATTCCTTCTACCTTTATTAGCACATCAACTATTTGGATACCCTCGCATACAACTCAAAAGGAAAGCAAGATAAATGCTTGGTGCTTTCCCTGTAGTTAGCAACATTCAGAGTAATGAGCTGGGGCCTCAGCAACCTTCAAGAGATTCCAATGAGATGTCTTTTTCAGTATCATCATAGACTCATGAATTTATATATATTTGATACGCTCCAAGCCACTGTCATCTTTCTGATGGTCAACTGTTCCCTACCAGTTGTGGTGGCTCATGCCTATAATTCCAACACTTTGAGAGGCTGAGGTGAGCAGATCACTTTAGGTCAGGAGTTCGAGACTAGCCTGGCCAATGTGGTGAAACCTCGTCTCTACTAAAAATACAAAAAATTAGCCAGGTATGGTGGTACAGGCCTATAATCCCAGCTACTCAGGAGGCTAAGGCAAGAGAATCACTTGAACTGGGAGGAAAAGGTTGCAGTGGGTCAAGATCATGCCACTGGACTCTAGCCTGAGTGACAGAGCAAGACTTCATCTCAAAAAAAAAAAAAAATTGTTCCCTCTTAGGCCAATGGAAGCCCCTCTATTAAATATTCTTGCCCAAGAAAAGCCAAGTCAGAATCTATTTTAGCCTTTGGAGCTGCTTTCTGGTTTACAGGGCCTGGAAGAAAAAACACAAAACCACCACTACCACCCCCTACTAAGGAAGCTAAGAGACATATCGAGAAGGTGGACGATATTCTAAAGGACAGTGACCCAGCTTCTTCATCAAGTCAGTGGTATGAAAAAAAAAAAGTATATATATATATGTGTGTGTGTGTGTGTGTGTGTGTGTGTGTGTGTATGTATATATGTATGTGTGTGTGTGTGTGTATATATATATGAATATTCCAAATTTTCTAATCTAATTTGAAAAAGCTTATCTCCACAGCTGACTATACTGTAAAATATGAGTGACTTTAAATCCAACTGTTGAAGTGTTGGCAAGGAGGTGAAGGAGGATCTCTTATATCTACCACTGTTGATGGGAATATAAAATGAGACGACCACTTGGGAAAAGTTTGGTAGTTTCTTGAAAAGTTGAACATATGCCTACTCCATGACATAGCCATTTCACCCCTAGATACTTACCCAAGAGGAATGAATGCACATGTCCAGAGACTTGTACAGGAATGATAAATGCAACTTTATTTCAAATAGCCAAAAACTGTAAACAACCCATATTGTTCATCAGTGGGTGACTGGATAAAAAATTGTGGTATATCCACTCAATGGAATACTACTCAGCAATCAAAAGAAATGAACTGTGATACCTCCTACAGTGTGGACGGATCTCAGAATAATGTTGAGTGGAAGAAGACAGACAAAATAAGTACATGTTGCATGCTTCAATGTATATTGAAGCATATAACTTTATTTTCTAAAGTTTAGAAAATAGAAACTACATTAAGAAGACATCGGTCATTGCCTGGGGACAAGGGAAGGGATGGGGAGGAGCAGAAGGGACAGAAGTAAACTCTTTGGGGTGATGAACAAATATCTTCATTATCTTGAGCCTAGTGATGGTCTCACAGGTGCATGTCAAACTTAATATACATGTGACATATTATATGTCTACTATTCCTCAACGAAGTTGTTTCCAACTGTAGGGAAGGAGGATATTTTGTCTCCAATCCTTCTCAGGTCTAAGGAGCTTACACGTAGGTTCCTTCACTCCGTAAGGTATTAATGTTGAAGAAACACACACATCTATTCTCAGCCTTCTGTTTGTTGTTGGTGGGTTTTGTTGTTGTTGTTGTTTTTGAGACAGAGTTTCACTCTTGTTGCCCAGGCTATAGTGCAATGGTGCAATCTCGGCTCACCTCAACTTCTGCCTCCTGGGTTCAAGCAATTCTCCTGCCTCAGCCTCCCAAGTAGCTGGGATTACAGGCATGAGCCACCATGCCCAGCTAATTTTTTTATTTTTAGTAGAGACAGGTTATCTCCATGTTTGCCAGGCTGGTTTTGAACTCCTGGCCTCAGGTGATCTGCTCACCTCAGCCTTCCAAAGTGCTGAGATTATAGGCATGAGCCACCACGCCTGGCTAGTCTCACCCTTCTACTCACTCCTCCAATAAAGAAGGAGGTAATCTGACTCATGCAAAGCAGACATTTATTTGGCCATGTTTTACTAGAAGGTAGAATTACTATGTCTTGAAAGTATGGGTCAAGCTTAAAACTTACTCTTTTACTGCCTAGGCCCAGGCGTAGCAGGCACTCAACCAACCAACCGCTCTTATCCTCCTTATTTCCATCAGGCCCCCGTGTTGATGAGGGAAGACCACCATTCTTCTCTGTCAGTAGGATGGGCAAATTAACCAGAGCCCTGCATCAGAACTTATCGAGTGCTTGCCCTGCGAAGAATAAAGTGGGTATTTTGGTCCCTATCTGGCTATCTGTTCTGTTTGTGTGTCCTTTATAAGTCAGAATTTTGAAGTGCTGGAAGGGTGGCCTTAGATCCCAAACAGCCAATGCTGTAGTTGAATGTTCCATCACCACGGATGAGCAGAGTTGACTATATTTATTTTCTCTGAAGTGAGACACCAGAAATCGTTTCCAAACTCCCAGTCATGAACCACCTGGGCCTCTAACTCTTTGTCCCGAGGCTTTCATCTCTTTTGATTCCTGCCAACCGCCCTCTTTAGTTCTATCCAAACTTCACCCTCAGAAAATGAGCATAACTGCAATCACCACACTCACAGAATTGATTAGAGAGCTGGCTGCTGAATAAAGTCCCAGATGTTTAATACAATTTTGAATCTTTGGCCAAATCATTTCCATGTTTACTTGGTTGTGAAAGGTTTTCCCACAAGTGAGAATTTAAGGGTTGAACACTCCAATTTATGGGCTCTCCAACAAACCCACTCTCTGTTTCCCATCTTCCCCCAAAAAAGGCATTAATTTATCTCACTTAGAATTGATTTACCAAACTTGGATTGGGCATTGCGCTGTTGGCTTACACTAAGAGGCCCAGAAGGAAGAGTCCTATGGAAACTGCCAGGGTACGTATCCGAGGGATGGGGCCCACCAGGTCACAGGGGAATTTCACCATTTCACCCAATGGTGAAATTCCTCAGGGCTCAGTATTCAGAAAATTGGGTCTTCTCTGAGCAAAGAATTCTGGACTGTTTTCTCATGGGACTGGGGCTCTTGTAACTGATCATATTCTCCTTTGTGTCTTGGGCACTGGGAGACTAAGAGTCCCAAATCATTCTTCCTTTAGCAACTTAACAGGAACTTCCTTGTTTTTAATTTTAACCCTGACTTCATTTCCCTACCCTCAGACTCCTTTAATCTAGATTTCTCTATTTATTAATTGTTATATTTTTAATATTGCAATTATCTCTAGAATAAGCTGTCCTCAATTTATCTTAGAATAAAGTAGAATATTACATATTTTTAACATCTCTGGATGTAGTTTCTAAATTCAGACTTGAGGGGGAAAATCCTATAATCCTAATTCTAAGCATTTAGCTCTTTTTAGCCTATTTTTTCTCATCAATAATTTACCCTCTAAAAACACAACAGTCCCCAAGAGACACATAAATATTTGCCTGCATATCCCATAAGAGATTATAAGAGCTACTGACTACATCTCTTCATCATTCTTTTTTTGTTTTAGTAGGTGGTGCCCACACGCTCCTGGTCTAGTAAGTTGAATTTCTACCATCACTACTTTAGCATCACCCGCTCTTGCTCCCCTTCCCCTCCACACTGATACTCCAAACGGACCCAACTCCTCTTCGTCACTGCCTCCTGCCCCTGAAGTAAGTGGGTGTCCAAAAGAAAGACACATTTAAGGGCCAATCAAGAGAAGTACATCTACTATCCTCATGGAACTAGCTTAGAAAATAAAACATGACCAAACAACTGCTCAAATGACAGGAAGCCCCAAATAAGAAGAACTTTAAAAGACCCAAAACAAATGAACACACAAACAAGATGAACTTTAAAAGGCCCAAAACAAATACATGCGTGCTCACATACCACACACACACACACACACACACACACACACACACACTCTCTCTCTCTCTCTCTCTCTCCCCCTCTCTCTCCCCCTCTCTCTAAATGCACAAGCAATTGAGATAATGAAATTCTAAAGGCAGGACACTAAATAAATAAATGAAAAAATAATGTTAAAACCACGAGGATATATTAGCCGTGGCCTTGTTAAAAAAAAAAAAAAGTCATAGGGGTTTTCATTTGGGAAGAGGATCACTGCTTATCAGAAACCAATGGCTGAGTGGCAGATTCAAAGGATAAGCATGGTAGGGCCATGCTTAAATGAATGAAGTATAAGGACTGCTCCATTCATTTCAATGATGCAGGAAAATATCTGCCAATAAAAGTTACTGAATTCTTGAGAGGCAGCATAAAGATGTTAAGAGGATAGGTTGTGCTAGTGTTATAGGATACAGAATATTCCAGAAAGTTCTATGAGAAACTGACAATAGTGGTTCACTTGAGAGAGAGGGGTTGGGTCTAGGGTAGGAAGGAGGCATTTTTCACTGTATAATCTTCTGTATAATGTGAATTTTTCGCTATGAGCTATAGCACTTTTTCAAATAAACAAAAGCAAAGAGAATTTGGAGTCAGGAAGACCTGAGTTTGACTCCTACCACTGCCAACTTCGGGCTCCATGACCTCTTCTGTATTGTGGACTAGTAATAGGCTCTGCCTCACAGAGGTTTTAGGAAGAATAAATGGAACAATAATAAGCATAAAGCACTTTGCAGAGCTCCTGGCACATAGTAGGTGCTCAATAAATGCCATGGTAATATCACAGATGTATAAACATGTTAATGAAGAACACTTACCATCCTTAATTAAAAGCCAATATGGGACAACAGTAAAGTGGGGTTCGGGGAGGCAAGAAAAGGTCTTTTTGCTATCAGAAGGCAGAGATTAGGTCAAATCACCATTGTGAAGGATATGAAGATGTAATGTCTGTCTAGGAGAAAAGCTTTAAATTCCTCAAGGCAAGGCCTAAAACCCAGCAGTTCTAAGCAGTCCCATTCACCCACAGGAATCCTTACCCAAAAAGTTCGCCTCCCCGTACCTTAAGCTTGAAGACAAAATGAGGAAGACCCACAAAGATGAGCAAGAAACTAAGCCTAGCATTTAATATCTTCTCTTGCAGGGCTTTGCAACTCCAATAGGCACAGAAATCCCCTGAGGATCCTTATTAAAATGCAGCATCTGTCTCAGCAGGCCTGAGTCTCTGAAGCTCTAACAAGCTCCCAGGTGATGCTGATGCTGCCGGTCCAGGGACCACACTGAGTAGCAAGGTCCTACTGCCTCAAGGTAATAGTTTCACTATTTGTTAACAGTGGCAGTATCGAGAGATTCAGATTACTGTGATGTTCCCTCTCTTAGTAACAACTTGGCCAATTCTTCCAAATCAAGGGTTCTCAAGTGAAGGTGACTATAGCCCCCAAGGGGAGACTGGGCAACATCTAGAGACATTTTTGGTTGTTGCAATTGCAGGGGGAGAGTGCTACTGGTATCCATGGAGAAAGGCCAGGTATGCTGGTCAATGTCCTGCAATTCATACAACAGCCCCCACGGCAAAGAATTATCTGGCCCCAAATGTCAACAGTGCCAAGGTTGAGAAACCCTGTTCTAAATAAACAGAAAACAGGACACATCCTGAGTCTTCTCAATTCATCTAGAGACTAGAAGTCCCAAGATTAGAAGCGGGCCATAGATCCAACATTGTCCTTTCCCAGGCTAGACATGGGAAGAGTTATAGGTTAGCAGGATGCTGTATGTGGGGAAGGGATCACCAGGTCACAGCCTATGGTCTGCATTTTGTTTAAAACCAAGCACATGTGGTTCAGTAAACAAGAGAGGGGAGGCCTACAAAGCATTAAACTTCCCACCATTTGGAGGTACAGCAATTTAACAGGACCACAGCTCTATTCAAGCAAAAGACCAGTAAGGCTCTTAGACTCCAAACTCAATGAAGGCAGGGCCATATCCAAATGTGTTCATCAATGGAGCAACAGCACCTGACATAGTACTTAATATATTGTAGAAATGCAAATAGCAGAATGAATCGTCAATTCAAAAACTCCTACAATTCTAGGCTGGGCATGGTGGCTCATGCCTGTAATCCCATTACTTTGGGAGCCCAAGGGAGGATGATCACTTGAGCCCACGAGTTTAAGACCAGCCTGGGCAAAGAAAGATAGCAAGACTCCATCACTTAAAAAAAAAAAAAAATTCAATTTCTGCAATTCCAAATGTTCTTAAATAGACCTAGAGATTAAATCACTCTCTAGTGTGACATGATTTATTATTTGCCATCATCACAAATATTATTACTTACAACAATGACTTATGCAAAGGCATATATGGTATTGTAGAAAGAGTGTGGGCTTTGGAATTACCCAGACCTCCACCCAAATCCAGAATCCTTTATTCACTTCCCATGTGACCTTGGCCAAGTTACCATGGCATCCAAATCTGTAAAATGAGTATAATAATCCTTACATTTGACAGAAGTGTTTTGAAGGAGTATAGTGTAATGTACTTGAATGCCTAGTGGTGAGCACAGAATAGGTACTCCCTAAACAGTATTTCCAACCATACTAAAGTACTGAAAAAAAACAAGGAGCTACATTATGCTTACTTCTACACACAAAAAAAAATCTAAGAATTTTACCTGAAGCTGAATAGGCACAAAATCCCTCTCCCCTAAACCAAAGACTGTCTTCCCTCAGGTTTACTGAGCAACCATATTATATGCTCAAGGTTTCATTAGCACCATTCAGGGCCAGTTAGCAAATAATCAGCAACAACCAAAACGATACCTATTTGGAAGAAGAATATCTCAGTGTGTCATCAGCATGGGACCACCACTGAGTCACTGCTGGATGGAAACAAAATGTACTTTCTGCTAATAAATGCTGAGGACCTGAAAAATCAGGATAATTTGGCAAGAATTGTGTCTTTCTGAGAATAGTAAAAGAAAGACAACTCAAGAGAAAAAGCCCATGTCAGACACAGCAGACCATACGAGTTCTCTAGAGCATTAGCCATAAATGTCCTAGGAAATAATCCATGATCACTGCTTGCATTATGCATTTCTCACTGTTGAGATATGGCGGCCTTGGATAAAAGGTACAAGTGTGCTGGTTCCATTCACGTCACGATGCCTTGGGGGAAGATATTTTAAAAGATGTTGATAGAAGACAGCACCAGAAACCAAACTTTCCCATGGATGGGAGCAGGTATATGATGCCAGGCAAGGTAGGCATCATCTCAAAGGCATGAAAGAGGAGCTCTGATTGGCTTCAGCTCTCCTGAAGCCCAGAAAAATCAGGCTGGGTACAGCCAGAATCTGGCCCAGCATCTGAAACATCGCCGGAACTGCACAACCAGGGCAGCTGGTACGCTTAAGAAACCCCCCACTGAAACTTGGAAAGCAGCTTTGAAATAATGATAATAATAAATAAGCAGCTGAAAAACCAATCTTGTGGGAGGCTGGAAATGAAACAGAATAATGAGAGCCTGGTGACCCATGAGTGTGGCAGTCACTCATTACAGAGTGTTCGACTTGCTGGAAGAGTAAGTGTCCTAGAACTAGGTCAGATGCCTGGTTCATGGGGTGCTGCCTGCAGCAACCCCAAGAGGCAAGACCCAGGAGGGTGCGAAGCTGCGCCTGACCTCAGTGTCAAACTCAAGGCGCATCCTAGTTTCTCTCGGCAGCCACTCCCAGTTCTGTCATTCATAAATTTGCCCAGACCTTTCTTAAATTGCATTTATATATCCTGCCAGGACCACCTCTTGAGATAATGAGTTTTAGAAGATTATTACCTGCTGTGTTAAGCAGTACTTCCTTTCATTGGTTACAACAAGAAAAAGAAGAATTAGGGGTGAAACAGTACAAAGGCTAATGTTGCTTTCAACAAGGGACAGTCTCTTATTATAGAAGGCGGAAATACTCGACAAGCCTGGAACCACCAGGCATTTAAGCAGCAACTATGAACTTGGGAAACTTAATGATTTGAAGTATTTTGGTTGATGAAAATCACTCAACATATGTTTATGAAAAACACTACTAGATAAAAGCATAATTGATGTTACAGTTACCTAGTTAGAAAACAGCTTAAAGAGCATGGAGTAAAGCAATGTTTTCAATCATAAATCTCTGAGTTGATTGCAAATAATGCAGGGATCAGAGGTTGGTGTAAAACAGGAAAATTTGCTAGGAGACACTGAAATTAAGACCATGCCTCTCTGCATAGTCAGAAATGCCATAAAACCACCAGGAAAACGCACTACCAATCTTCGGTGTGCATGAAGTTCCCTCCTGCTGGCTGAGCTACACTAAGTATCTAAACTAGGACTAGTCCCATCAAATACAAACACCCTAACTACAATATGGAACCATGGATGAATTGGTAAGATCCAAAAGAAGTCTGAAGCATAGTCAACAGTAAAGTACCAATACTAGTTCTGAAAAATAGCTTTTCAAACATTTAGTTTGAGAGTGACACTGCTATATAAGAGTTAACATTTGGGGCCAGGCGTGGTGGCTCACAGCACTTTGGGAGGCCGAGGTGGGCGGATCTCCTGAGGTTCAAGACCAGCCTGGCCAACATGGTGAAACCCCATCTCTAATAAAACTACAAAAATTAGCTGGGCGTGGTGCCACGTGCCTGTGGTCCCAGCTACTTAGGAGGCTGAGGCAGGAGAATCGCTTGAACCCAGAAGGTGAAGGTTACAGTAAGCTAAGATCAGACCACTGCGCTCCAGCCTGGGCAACAGAGGGAGACTGTGTCTCTAAATAAATAAATAAATGGAGTTAACACTGGGGAAAACTGGGTGAAGGGTATGTGGGAACTCTTCCACACTGTCTTTGCAACTTTTCTATAAACCTAATATTATTCCAAAATAGACGATTTATTAAAATTAGGGCCAGGTATAATGGTTCACACCTGTATTCCCAACATTTCAGGAAGCCAAAGCAGGAGGATCCCTTGAGCTCAGGAGTTCCAGACCAGTCTGGGCAACCTGGTGAAACCACATCTCTACAAATACAAAAAATTTAGCAGGGTGTGATGGCACACACCTGTGGTCCTAGCTACTGGGGAGGCTGAGGTGGAAGGACTGTTTGAGCTCAGGAGGTCAAGGCTGCAGTGAGCCATGATCATACCACTACACTCCTGCCTGTCCCACAGAATGAGACGCTGTCTCAAAAGTAAATAAATAAATAATGAAAGGTTTATTTTTTGGCCGGGCGTGGTGGCTCATGCCTATAATCCCAACACTTTGGGAGGCCGAGGTGGGCAGATCACCTGAGGTTAGGAGTTCCAGACCAGCCTGACCAATATGAAGAAACCCCATCTCTACTAAAAATACAAAATTAGCTGGGCATGGTGACACATGCCTGTAATCCCAGCTACCCAGAAGGCTGAGGGAGGATGATCGCTTGAACCCGGGAGGCGGAGGCTGCAGTGAGCTGAGATTGCGCCATTGCACTCCAGCCTGAGTAACAAGAGTAAAACTCCGTCTCAAAAATAAAATGAAATTTTTAAGGCAAATACGTTTTGTGAGTTTTCAGAGCCACTACATTGGAAGCTGGGAGTCAAATATATTATGCCTAATTTATAACTTAAGCTTTACATAACATAGGCATGTATGCATAGGAAAAAAGGTAGATGAGTTTCAGTACTATCATCAGTTTCACGCATCCATTGGGGGTCTTGGAACATATGCCCCACAGATAGGAGGGTAGGGGACTACTATAACTTTACTCAGGTAATCACCGCTCAAGAAGCAAGTTCATGAATAAAAAAATTAACTGCTTATTCAAGAAGATTACAGAGATAAAAAGGCAAGACAAGAAAAGATTAAGTACTTGAATAGCATCTAAAAGAAAGTCTATCAAATCTTTCTAAAAGCATAAAAGGAAGAATGTCCTGAAAATGTCCTGATTAAAAGGTCTGAACCTTAGAGATTTGTGGCAAGATGTCTATTTATTTAGAAAAATAAAGCAATGTGGCCACCTGAATAATAAAAATGTTTGCCAAGAAAGATTTATGGAAATGCAACCTACTTAAATATTTCAGCAGAAGGTTAGAGAAACCATCAAAATGGCTTACAATTGGACAATACAGAATTTTTACCATACTATGTCCTAGGTGAAGATGCAAGCAGTTATAATTAAAACACATCTCCAATCAAAAGCCTGGTTTTGACATCTAGAAACAGATTCCATTTCCCAACCTCCCTCCATCACCAAAAACAAAACACATATTCAAACAGGCCAACTGCCTTCCTCCTGGCTCTAATCCATGCTGAGCATTGGGTCCAGTTATTAGATCACATTCAATCAACAACACATCCAAGAATTGAAAAGATTTTTAAAAGACCACCAATTGGTAAAAGAAAAAAAGAGCACTGTGTGGTTTCTGTTGTTAATAAACCAGGTCTTTGTTTTTCATGAATTCATTCAGTTTGCACTAACTGATTATAAAAAGTGATGTATGAATGAATCTACTGTGCATATACATTATAGTTTTTACATGCTTGTGAGCTAAGATAAATATTATGGAGGGAAATAAATGAACACGCACAGGGAGGTGTTTATGGTTTTTGTGTAAACTCAGACATTAGCAGAACAATCTGGACCTGTTCCCTAATCTGAGTCTTTTTCCTAACAATGTGAACAAAATACCTAGATCTACTTTTTCTCTTGGAAGAAAGTGTCAAACCAAGTGACAACCTTCAAACTCCATTCATCTGTGCCTCGAACTTACTGAGGGTAATGTTCTAAAGGCCACAAAGACACGGAGTGTGATAAATGACCCAGTTCTATAGAAACAATTTTAAACCAGAATTATTACTCAAAGACAGCTATATCATTAGCCTTTACTACTCCCATCGATAATTAAAGCCTTTATTTCTGTAATTTACAGAAGCTTCTCTGGGCCAGAATAATCTTAGATCTCTTTTGAGTGTTTCATAATCCCAACACCCCAAATCAAGGAAAACAGCCCTACTTACAGTTACAAATGTTATTCCAGTCGATTTTAGAGAAGAAAGGATGGCAGCAAAGGCCTTCAAACTTCAGCCTCTCTTTCTGGCCACACAACAAACTTTGAATCAGATCAAGAAAGTCACTGCTCACTTCGGGGTCATCTGGAAACTTCAAAAACCGCTGTTCCAAAAAATAAAAGAATTATTTCCTTAGCAGGGATTCCATTTCTCATGCCCCATAGTGAAGAAAGTATTTCTCATATATGCAAGTTTCTTTTTTTGTTTTTTAAAGAAGGAAGTTTCGTGCCCTCATCCCTTTGGACCAAAGGCATGTTCCCAAAATAAGTGGCCTGTTCACATCAATAGGCTGAGTTCCTTTGTAGGGGTTCAGCATCCTCCATGGCTTGACCCCAGCTTCCCTTCCCATCTCATCTCGCCACGCTCCCCATCTCTCCCTTTGCTGTCCAACAATGATGAGCTATTTAAAGCTCCCTGAACAAATCACGCTATTCTCGCTGCTTTCCTTGGCTACCTTTTCTATCCTATAACTCCTTTCTGCATGTTCCCTCTGTACTCTACTTTTGCACATACACAATGTGCTGTGATTTTGGTGTGATGAAAAAGAAAGAAGGCAGAGAGGGCCTGCTTCTTCTGCTCATCCCTGTAAACCTGGAACCTAACAGTACCTGGTATGATAATGCACTCATTATTGAATGAATGAATGAGTGAGTAAGCTCAAGGAAAGGAAATAAATTAGCCCCAAGAGTCATCTAAGGGGAAATTTTAACTCAAGAGGAGGCTCAAGAATAACAAATAATGTATGTACATAAAAATATGTATTAAGCATTCCAGAAAGATGAAAATTGGGTGAGATACAAAACCTAGGAAATACATTCTTTTTCCTTTTGGTTAAAACTAAGAAATATACATTTATCAGAGCCTTAAGAAAGGAGCTTCATGGGCTGGGTGCGATGGCTCATGCCTGTAATCCCAACACTTTGGGAGGCTGAGGCTGGAGGATCACCTGAGGTCAGGAGTTCAAGACCAGCCTGGCCAACATGGTGAAACCCCACCTCTACTAAAGATACAAAAATTAGCCAGGCATGGTAGTGCATGTCTGTAATTCCAGCTACTCAGGAGACCGAGGCATGAGAATCACCTAAACCCAGGAGGCAGAGGTTGCAGTGAGCCAAGATCGTGCCGCTACACTCCAGCCTGGGTAACAGGATGGGACTCCATCTCAAAAAAAAAAAAAAAAAAATAGGCTTAATGTAGTGGAAAGTACAGTTATTAAAAAATAGTTTCACTTTAGGCCAGGGGCGGTGGCTCACGCCTGTAATCCCAGCACTTTGGGAGGCAGAGGCGGGTGGATTGCCTGAGGTCAGGAGTTAGAGACCACCCTGGCCAACGTGGAGAAACCCCATTTCTACTAAAAATGCAAGAATTAGCTGGGCATGGTGGCAGGTGCCTGTAATCTCAGCTACTCGGGAGGCTGAGGTAGAAGAACTTCTTGAACCTGGGAGGTGGAGGCTGCAGTAAGCCAATATCAGACCACTGCACTCCAGCCTGGGCGACCGTGTGAGACAGAGCGAGACTCCATCTCAAAAAAAAAAGTTTTACTTTGTATATACATAAAGTAAAACACACACACAAACACACACACACACACTCATATACATATTACATATATATATATATATATATATGTAATGGTATTTCTAATTCATTTCCTCATTGAATTTTAATACTATATTCAATAGTTAGTACTAAGAAGGAGTATATCGAAGAATCAAGAGCATGGACTTCAGAGCAAGACTGCCTATGTTATTTTGGGAAAGTTACTTAACCTTCAGTGCTTTGGTTTCCTCATCTATAAATGAAAATAATAATACTTACCTCACAGGGTTATTTGAAGATTACCTAACTACTAAACTATATCTCCTCAATTCTAAGACTCATTTTTAATAGCACTGACATCAAGATGCATTTTATAATCAATAAAAATATTATAGACTCACTGGCAGCAGTTTTTCTTTCTTAGCAGTACATAAAATAATGGTAATCTTATAATTATTGGCAGTTGAGATTCCGTGAAATACAATTAATAAAATGTTTAGAATACCCTTTAGCACAACGTTAAGTGCGATATAAGTATTTGCTATTATTCTCCAGCACCACTGAAACATTCATTTGCACAATTTTTAAATAACATCTAACATTCTATAAACATTCATTCACACGATACCTATAAAATATTCACGCACACAATTTTTAAACAACATTCTATAAACATTTATTTGCACAATGTTTAAATAACGTTTCTCAATATGACTTCAAAATCTTCTAAGGACTCTTTACCTGGAAATTCATGATGTTATTGAAGGTTCTGGCGGAGGTTCCCTCTGCGAAGGGGGATCTCCCATAAATCATCTCATAGGCAATCACGCCCACCGACCACCAGTCACAGTCTAGGCCGTAGGTGCCTTTTCCATCCCCATTCATCACAGTCAGCACTTCAGGAGCCATGTAATCTGGGGTCCCAACTGGGAGTCTGGCACTCACCTAGAATCCCATAAATAAAATGAATACAGCAAACTTTCAATTATCCTCAAGTAGACTGCCAACAGCCACATTTCAGACACAAGCTGATTTGCCACTGATTACTATTCTCCCAGGCACTTAAACCTGCCATCAAGTGGCACACTGTCAGGAAATGCAAATGCTTTACTAATTTAAAAAAAAAAAAAAAAAGCACAAAGCATATAATCCAATCCAAGGGCAAAAGGGCAAGAGTTGTTGATGATATACACTCTTTGCTTATGTGAATGAGAGTTGGGTATATAATGGGAATGAAAGATGTCTTTCCTCATACAAATTATTGATATGAAAGAACTTCTCTTACGTATGGTAACAGCAAAATGATAATAAACTCTAAAAATGAATCTAACCGTTACTAGAAAACTGGCAGTGGGCCAGATGTGGTGGCTCACATCTGTAATTCCAACACTTTGAGAGGCCAAGGTGAGTGGACCATCACTTGAGGCCAGGAGTTCGAGACCAGCCTGGCCAACGTGATGAAGACCCATCTCTACTAAAAATACAAAAATTAGCCAGGCATAGTAGCACAAACCTGTGGTCCCAGCTACTTGGGAGGCTGAGGCACAAGAATCGCTTGAACGCAGGAGGTGGAGGTTTCAGTGAGCCAAGATTGTGCCACTGCACTCCAGCCTAGGTGACAGCAAAACTCTGTTAAAAAAAATAAAAGAGGGGAGGGGAGGGGAGGGGAAGGGGGGGATGGGGAAAGGGAGGGGAGAGGTGAGAAGAGAGAGGGGAGAAGGGAGAGGAAGGGAGGGGGAGGGAAAGAGAGGGGGGAGAAGCGGGGGAGAAGGGAGAGGGGAGGAGAAGGGAGAGGAGGGGAAGGGAGATGAGGGGAAGGGGTGGGGAAAGGGGAGAGAAAGGGAAGGGAGAGGGGAGTAGAAAACTGGTGGCTAGCTGGCAATACAATATTACAAATCTCGAGTTCAAAAATTTGGAAAATTGCTTTTGGAGTTAGCATTCCTACTTGAAGGGCACCCGCAGGGCAAGACATGATAATTAACTTCTACCCAGGGCCCAAGGTTAATGAGTTCCTTTTCCTCACCCCAACCCTTGTTCTTGCGATTCCCTCCCCAACTGTTCAGAAACCCAGGGACTTATAATCCAGTGGCACTCAAACACTTGACCTTAGCAAAGAAAGATTAGGAGAGTATAGATCATTTTATAAAGCTAAATGTAACCCATTTAAAGAACTGTCCTTTTTTTTCCTGAAAATTTGTCCTTCTGACTTTTTTAGTGTTTAAATGTCCTTTGTTTCTTGATACGCTGTTGATGAAAGAAGGTTTTCTTCCCCTCATATCCAACCCTGTCTAGGCAACTAGTAGGCAGGCAACCCCTTTGGTCTTCAAAATTATTTTGAAGTTTTACTGAGCCATGAAATTTGAAGTCTAAAGATTCCCTCTCTAACCCCTTTCCCCATCAAAACCGAGAGGCCCTGACTTTAGTTAAATACTGTGTTGACCAGCTATCCTGTAACTCTGTATCATAATGGGCTTCTCTCAGGTCAGCAGTTATAAGGCGCAAAAGAACTTACTCCTCATTAAACGACAGTAAGTGCCTGAATGAGCCAAGGGATTTTGTGTGTAAGCCCACATACCTTGAAGTCTGGGCTTTATACCAAGAAAGTAAATTTGCTTTGCTTTACCTGGGTATGGAGAGGAAAGTGAATGTTTAGCGAGGACATTATGAGGTCTCCTCTCCCCAGGGCTGATTCGGGATGAAGCTCTTCCAGGCTGTAACTTTAATCTCATCCATTCCTCTGCCATGAGACCTTCTCATTATAGAAAACAGGCCCATTCTCCCCTCCCCTCTCTTTTCACCCCTTCCCTCGGGTCCACACTCTGACATAGGTTTTTCCAAGTCCTAAACCCAGAAAGCAGTGTGATACAATCATTCTTGACACTGACTGTCCACTGCTTTGGGCAATAAAACTTCCACTGTAAGTACCCCTTCAAGAAAGTGAGTTGGTCACACCATCCAAGAAACCCACAGACAGGGCTGGCTTGATGGACAGAAAGGGGGAAAAGGGGGAAAATATTTGGTCTAAGACAAAAACCACAGGGTGACTTAAGCTTGAGGAACTGAAAGTAGCTTAAGTCAAGGAGAGGCCTTGATATGTTGGAAAATCTGGGCTGGTTCTGTTTTTTAATACATTTGTAAATGTTAATGAGCTCAGCACATGATTAGGATTAAACTAAAGGGTTTTAGTAAAAATGCATTGACAATGAGCTATAGCTACTTTTTAAATAATGAAACAAGAGAAGGAAAACTGGAACATCTTGGTTTGAGAAGGTAATGGTAATGCTACTGTACTGTTGATTAAACACTTAACCTTTATGCCTAATTACCATGTAAGACCTAATTATGCAATTGTCCAGTACATACCATTTGCACTTGTTGGATTTTGTTTTATTGCCAGACTGTTCAGGAATATTTTGTTTTCCTTATTTGCGGCTCACAGGGCACAGTGACTTGTTCACAACCAAAGAGTTGCAAAAAAAGAAATGACTGGGGCATGTTTATCAGCACAACCCAGCCAAACAGTAGGAATTTCCAATGCCTAATTTTCTCTTTTTTTTTTTGAGACAAAGTCTTGCTCTGTTGCCAGGCTGGAGTGCAATGGTGCAATCTTGGCTCACTGCAACCTCTGCCTCTGGGGTTCAAGCGATTCTCTTGCCTCAGCCTCCTGAGTAGCTAGGACTACAGGCACCCACCGCCACGCCCGGCTAATTTTTTGTATTTTTAGTAGAGACAGGGTTTCACCATGTTAGCCAGGATGGTCTCAAATTCCTGACCTTGTGATTTGCCCACCTCGGCCTCCCAAATTGCTGGGATTACAGACATGAGCCACTGTACCCGGCCCCAATGCCTCATTTTCTAACTAATGAAGAGACTTACCAAAGAAAGATAATTCCTAAACTAATTTTTGCCCCCTAACAGATACATGATTATACACATTTATGCACAATCGTTTTTCTAATTTCCTAAATTTTATTAATTTGTACTAGAAAGCTATGAAGGGAAAAATACCTGCTGGCTTACTCTTAAGTGCTTAATAGTGATTAATGAAGGCATTACTTTTTGTGAATTAACAAATCTCTAAGTTTGTAATAGTAATTAACAAAGGTTTTTTAATGACAACTAACAACTGCTAAGTTCGTATTAGTCACTGACCCTCAAGCACATTAAACCTGTTCAGCACGTAATCTCACATGTCCTGATTATGATTATGCAATATGCTTTCACTCTCCTCTGGTGGCAATTCAGTCAGCTAATCTGAGTGAGATATTAAAAGTAAACCTGTACTAAGGGCCCAGCCTGCCTGCAGGAGGACACAATCTGATAGGAGCCATATATTATTTAACTTAGTTAATTTTTTTTTTTTTTTTTTTTTTTTTTTTTTGAGACGGAGTTTCGCTCTTGTTACCCAGGCTGGAGCGCAATGGCGCGATCTCGGCTCACCGCAATCTCCGCCTCCTGGGTTCAGGCAATTCTCCTGCCTCAGCCTCCTGAGTAGCTGGGATTACAGGCACGCGCCACCGTGCCCAGCTAATTTTTTGTATTAGTAGAGACGGGGTTTCACCATGTTGACCAGGATGGTCTCGATCTCTTGACCTCGTGATCCACCCGCCTCGGCCTCCCAAAGTGCTGGGATTACAGGCTTGAGCCACCGCGCCCGGCCAATTTTTTTTTTAATGTAGTCTTGCTCTGTCACCCAGGTTGTAGTACAAGAATGCAATTTGGCTCACTGCAACCTCCACCCACTGGGCTCAAGCAATTCTCCTGCCTCAGCCTCCTGAGTAGCTAAGACTATAGGCACACGCCACAACACCCAGCTAATTTTTGTATTTTTTCTTAGTAGAGTCAGGGTTTTGCCATGTTGTCCAGGCTGATCTCAAACTCCTGACCTCAGGTGATCTGCTCATTTCAGCCTCCCAAAGTGCTGGGATTACAGGCATGAGCCACCATGCCCAGCAAACTTTGTTAATTTTTACTGTATTGACAGGGAAGAAAATAAACAAGTTCAGAAGACTATATGAGAATGACTAGGGAGAGAAGAGTCTGCCATATTTTGGTAGAAAAGGGGAGAAGGAAAAGAAAAAAAGGAAGGAAGGAGGAGAAGAACTCAAAGAGGGAGAGAGGGAGGGAGGGAGAGAGGGAGAAAAAAAGAGTTAACTTAGCAGATTCTTTTACTAACAAAAGGCAGATGAGGAAGAAAGAAAATGAATGTCTTCCTCCTCCTAACCCCTTTCCTTCCATAAAATGCTTAAACACGGTAAAACCCTGTCTCTACTAAAAATACAAAAATTAGCCAGGCATGGTGGCAGGAACCTGTAATCCCAGCTACTCAGGGAGCTGAGGCAGGAGAATCACTTGAACCCAGGAGGCAGAGGTTGCAGTAAACCAATATCACCCACTGCACTCCAGCCTGGGTGACAGAGCAAGACTCTGTCTAAAAAAAAAATGCTCAAACATAAAACTATTTAAACCTAACTTTACCCATCAAGCTGCCTAGGGCATAAATATATACCTGCAGAAACAGGGGGAAAAGGAGTTCTCACAATGTTGTTCCTCTTATGGAAAATAAAGCTTTTCACTCCTACGTAAATCTAGAAAGGGCTATTTTTTGTGGGGTTGCAACTGCTAAATGGGGTTGATTACCACTTACCATGCTATATAATGTGGTTTATGTACAATCTCTTTACAACTCTTTTCATGAGAGCCGAATGAGATAGATTGGAACTCAGCTGTTCACCATTCTTCGAGATTCTAATAAAGTGAAGTGGGTGACCTAACCTGGCAGGTCCTCCAGTCACTAGGCCCCTGTGTTTACTAACAGAAAAGACTCCAAAGCAACGCTCTGAATGAGAAGCTTGAAATAAGACAATGGATAATGGAAAACTGAACAGATCTAAGATTCACAGGTATCCAAAATACCAAGATAATATGTGGGGGTAATAGGGAAGGGATTGATTGATTTCGGGTAAGTAATATATGGTAATTTCGGCAAATGTGGATTATATTTTATATGGTATACTATGAGTACAGGCAACATTTAGAACCTACTTTAGGCCTACATACATTTCATTTAAAGAAAATATGTTTAACCCAACACCACTATTAAAAATATCCCTCTGGCCAGGCACAGTGGCTCATGTCTGTAATCCCAGCACTTTGGGAGAGCAAGGCGGGCGGATCACAAGGTCAGGAGTTTGAGACCAGCCTGACCAACATGGTGAAACCCTGTCTCTACTAAAAATACAAAATATTAGCCGGGCAGGGTGGCACACACCTGTAATCCCAGCTACTCAGAAGGCTGAGGCAGGAGAATTGCTTGAACCCGGGAGGCGGAGGTTGCCGTGAGCCGAGATCGTGCCACTGCACTCCAGCCTGGGCGACAGAGTGAGACTCCATCTCAAAAACAAAAATTTCTTTTTTAATTAAAAAAAAAACTCCCCCCAAAACTATAATTTTATATCCACTCTTGACTTGATCTAGTTTGCAGATTATTGCTCTTCTATAACAAAAGGGACTTTGGACTTAATGTGAAAAATTCCTTCTTATCTGCTTGTCATGTTCCAACCCTAAAAGCACAAGGGAAAAAGAGAGGCAATATTCTCAAGTGTGTGGTATTGAGTGACCTATCTCCTTGACCAAAACTATTAGAGATTGAGTCTTGTGTTTCAAATAAACCTGGTAGGCTCCCCACCTGGAGTGAAAGTTGCTACAATTAAAACTGAAAAGGGCAGTTTGAAGAACTGAAAAATAGAAACCTGAAATGAATCGGAACCCTGTCTCTCCACCAAGGGCTCTGAAGAGAATGACTCCAGACACAGAGATAGCATCTTCTTCCTAATTCCTATTTATTTACCAAGCAGTAACTTTGGCTCTTGATTAGTTTTCTGAGTAGGTTTTCTTACTGCAAACACATATTCCTGTCTAATTAGCTTTCTGATGCTTTTCAATCTACTGCAGGCATGATCAACTAAGAGTTCTCAAACCCCACTCCCCGCAACCCTCCCACCCCAGGCACATCTGGCAATGTCTAGAGACATCTTTGGTTATCACAACTGGAGGGGAGGGTGCTAATGGCATCTAGGAGACAGGGGTCAGGGACGCAGTTAAACATCTTGTATACAGGGCAGCCCCCACAACAAAGAATTATTCAGATCAAAATGTCAGTAATGCTTAGGTTACATTGTCCATGTACCTATGCTTCCATTTATTTCTAAATTTTTTTTTTAATTTCATGAATGTAGCATATAAATTTGTTTTGAGACAGGGTGCTGCTTTGTCACCCAGGCTGGAATGCAGTGGTGTGAACATGGCACATTGCAGCCTCAACCTCCTGGGCTCCAGCGATCCTCCTGTCTTGGCCTCCCATGTGGCTAGGGCCACAAGCGTGTAACACCATGCCTGGCTAATTTTTTGATTTTTTGTAGAGACTAGGTCTCATTTTGTTGCCCAGGCTGGTCTCAAACTGAAGCAATCCTCCCGCCTTGACCTCCCAAAGTGCTGGGATTACAGGCTTGAGGCACTGCACCCAGCCCATATAACGTTTTTAATCCTAAGTGATAAAACTTTGCATTATTTTAACTTTTTTTGTGCTTTATTCCACTAAATTCAATACCTAAGTTTTCATGCCTGTTTCTAAATTGTACATAATTTTTCAAACATAAAATGCTTTGTAGTTATTGCAATATAATCTAGTTCTTAATGTAATGATCAAGTGAACAGATTACAAGAAAATAACCTGAAAAAAAGAATAGTGCTGAGGCTGAGAAACTCTGACACTGGACAACATAGGGAACTTATTTTTCCAAGGGCCTGAACACCAAGAAAATTATCTCAAGTAGGTCTCAGGTCTGCAGAACAGACAGGCCAGATGCTAGAGAGCAAAAAGTTAATGCAACTCCAAGCCTTTTCTTAACATCAACCTAATAATATCTACCTTTCTGGAAGCAGTTTAAGAAAAAAAAGAAAATTTTACATATTGTCCTTTATAGAAAGGATTTAACTCTCCGACTTAGGGGACATTTAGAAGAGCAGCTTCTCTAACCTATTAAATTGTGCATTTTAACTAGAATCAGTTTTTTCTAGAGAAAGTATAAAAGACCAACTTCCCAAGGATTTGTCTAGGTCACCAAGTGGCTCAGTTGTAGAATCAGCCTTAAAACCTAAGTCGATTTTCTCTTAGACCTATCCCTTTTTGCAGAGTTGACTTCAAAATTCATATTTTAGTATATACCAACTTTATTAGATTTTCAAACTCTAATCCTTTTTTACTTTGTCATCTTTTTCCTAAAGTATTCTGACTCTTGATCTCAATAGCTACCCTCCTTGCCTCCTGCCGTCCTACTTAGCATGTGGAATACAGTTTAATTTCTACCCAAGATCCAAGACTTAAAAATGACATTTTGAGCACTTGATTTTAACACTTAAGGATATTTGGTTCAAATGCTCCAGTGATTAATTTCAATTTTGCTGCATAGGAAATAGAGGATTTGAGATACAGGAGGTTCCACTTCATCAAAATATTTTAAAGTAAAAAAGATAACAGAAGACAGTCTATAACAGGCAAGGAAAATGAAGGGAGATACAAAATAAGAATCTTCCTTTCTTTCTAACCAAACTATAAGAATGCTCCTAAAAATGTCTTGTTGAGTATTAACAAGCACTATACACAAAAAGGTGCCGCGGTCTGGGAAATAGTTCTGTGTCCCTGTCCCCATCCCCATACACTGCCAAAGGTTCCAAAATGTTGTTCACAATTTTATCCCAACACTTCCCAAACTTAGGAGGACCAAGAATACTTTTTAGTGTAAACTCTATCAAGCTCTCTTATTCCATGTTGTTACCATCTTGTTTGAATTCATTTTTGCAGCTGATCCAAAATCCACCAGCTTGATGTGTCCTGTGCGGTCAATGAGAATGTTCTCGGGCTTGATGTCTCTGTAAGAAAATCAGGACCATGAATTGCCTCCTCCATCCCAATCAGCAAGAAATTGCTAACCTAGAATCTCAATTGAGCCAAAAATCTTTGTTTATGTATTCTGCTATATAGACCTCCTCTATTGGTGGATATAAATGATTAGCATACATTTTGCAAAACAAAATTAACCAAAAGGAAGGAAGAGAGAGAGAGGGAGGGAAGGAAAGGGAGAGAGAAAGAGGGAGAGAGGGAGGACAGGAGGGAAAGAAAAGAAAGAGAAAGGAAAGGAAACACATACTATTCAATGGATTATTTCTCCTAGAGACACATATTTTACATTATGAAAACTAAAGCCAAAAGGAGATATGAAATTTTCCCAAGGTCATGTAGCTAGCCAATGGAAAAGCTGAGACTCTATCTCAGATTTTGTGATTCCTAGTCTAGCAATCATTGTATTCCCACAACATTCGCAGGTGTACATAAAACATCAGATGAGTGAAGACACAAAGAACCACTTATCAACTGAGTATTCTGAAGAATATCTTTGTAAATTACTAATGGGCAGAGTTAGAGAAGTACAATTCCATGCTCTTTCACTACTATGTGGTATGCCATTTCCTTCTGGAAACCAAATTCAGTTTTTCTATCGTATAACCCAAAGAACCCAAGCAAGAGTTCCCAGTCTTATTTAGCTACATGAACAGATCTTACTAGCAAACTTGAGCACATTACAATTCTGTATCTATTGCACTGCTGGATGGGCAAGCTGAACTGTCCTCCATTTTGGAAAGCTTGCTTTAAGTCAGTTATTGGTAGACTGGCTAAAAACTGGATGGAGCATTATTTTGATCCTGAAATCATTCACCCACTCATTTCCATGCAGGAAACTCTTCTGCGACACAGAAAAATCCTCAACGGGCTACCAGAGAGTCTCACTTACCGATGCACGTATCCCATCTGATGAACGCTGTGAACAGCCAAAATCAGTTCAGCCAGGTAAAACTGAATCAGATTTTCATCTAATTGGTCCTCGTATCTATTCAAAAGTGACAGCAAGTCCCCTCCAGGCTGATATTCCATGACCTGTACAGAATGCCAAAGTTATTAATTCTTCACACACCCAAAAATAGGGAATGCCTCAATTAGATCCTCAAATATCACCTGACGCATTATAATAACAAGCCCTCCACAAAGCAAAGAAGATGTGTAAGGCATACTGTAAGTCACGTAGGATGGAGTCCCTGCCCTAAGGAAATTACATCTGTTACCCAGGGGAATCAATATCATGAAAGACTAGTCCCAGATACCATGCACAGTGTTTGCAAGGCAAGCTTGAAAAGTTGAATTAAATCCACCCACTTCCCCACCCACATTGACACCCCAGACATTCCCTAGGATTAGGTACAGTATAGACGGATATTCCTAGAGGGCAACCAACTCTCTTATATCTTTTCTGTATTCCCCTCAGCACCCAGCAGAATACAGAAGGCTTGCAATAAATGTGATACAATCTTTTCCTTTTATAGTCTGTGAGGAAGGCAACTGACAGCCTGTATTAAAAATTTAAATGTGAAAATGTCCCCTTTGACCTAGTAATCCCACTTGTAACAATTTACAGGTACTTACAATAGTTTGCAGATAAATAGATAGATAAATAGATTCCTTGCAGTATTGTTTGTAACAGGGGAAAAAATCATGGAAATCATTCAAATATCTATCTGGTAGAGACTGACTAAAATACAATATATGTAAACAATGGGATAAGGCAAAGATACTAAAAACAAACAGATTCCATTTATTCATACTGCCATGGAAAACTGTCCATGACAATATAAAGTGAAAGCCTGTAAAGAATAAAGTATCAACCCTCTTTTGTAATAAATAATGAATTATTATATGTGTTGGTAAATACACAGGAAAAAAATCTTGAAGACTATTAAGCCTAAAGTAAAATGTTTGATTAGCACAAAGAAATTCTTCTAACCCAAGGAACTGAAATCCTTCCTCCTTTTGATGATAAATAGGTGTGATATTCCTGAGTCCCCAGGTGGCCCTGAGGACAGTTAGCCTGGGTGGCTTCAACCTCCTGCTGGTGACTTCACCTCTCTGCCTTTCAGTTTCATCCTCTCTAAAATAGGGTAAGACTAATCTGCTTTGCAGCGCTGTGTGAGGATTAAGTAAGACAAGGTCCTCAGAGGACCTGGCACAGTGCCTGGCACCAGCATGAAGTCTTCACCTACCATTCAATTCCCATCCTTCCCCCCACCCCCCACACTTTACTGCATGATCCTTTTTGCTCTGGCCAGCAAGAAGTTAGAACCCATTTTGACAATTGCTGTAGCCATGTAACCCTTACTGAGTTCTCCTGTCCTTCGCCCTGATTTCCCATTTTATTAGCCATGCTATAAATGTCTTGGAAGTTGTCTCATATGCTTTCAGGAAAAAGGCAAGATCTGAATATACTTCTTTAAAAAAACACTAAATCTCACAAACTACTGCATTCCAAAAGCCAACTCGGGGATGTGAATTCTCACCATCATCCTCCAAACTCCTGCTTGCTTTTAGTCCAGAATTAGAAGAAAGCTCTAGACAAGTCAGAAGTAGAGCATCTGCACAGAGCCCCGAAGGCTGGTCCAGTAAAATCTCCAGGAAGTGTGCCCCGCACCAAGGCAACCCCAAACCAGAGACCCCTGGAGAAGCCAGTGACTCACACATCCTTCCCAAGGGCTCTTTATAACCTAGGAGTCCACTCCATTCATGTAGTTCCTAACAACAACAGACATTAAGCCAGACACTGGACAATTGCATTTGACGAATAAGGTTCCATTTGTACAGCAATTGCTGAAAAAAATTTGACTCATGAACAAGAACACTTAGCAGGGGCAGCACCTAACATACACACTTTCTTTCCCCCCAGTTCCTACAGAAGTTACTCACCCCAGTCCTCGAGGAGCCCACCGGAGCCACCTGGCTGCCTGGAGCTCACCCACTCATCCCAACCTGGTTCTCCACAGGCCATGGGTATGTGGGTGAATGTTAATTATATGTCTGTTTTAAATATATATTGCCATTAAAAAGGTCTTAAATACCCAAAAAAAGAAAAAGGAAAGAAATTCACAGATAATAACAGAAGTACTTACAATTTTAGTACTGAAATGTCTTAAAATAAGAACAATGCATATTTATGATGACACGCCACAGTTATAAATTTCCTATGCTGTATTAAAGATGTGAAAAAAACAGTATGGCTTGTAAGTTTAAGGCTGAGAAAGTCAAATGCATAGCAGAGCAGCCACTGGCAATTCTTAAGAACTGACAAACGGAACACAACTTAGTATTTGGAAGCTACTCCTGACATTCCATTGCAATGACCAGTAAAATGTTCAGAAAACAAAAGCCAGCTCTTAGAGAGGCAAAAAGACATGTATTCTTGGTTTCTATTCAAAAGATCCAATTTCCTGAACTGAAAATCTCCTCCCAAACCAGATCAGTCTAAGAAACAACTTTCCATTTCTTCAAACACAGGGTTGATTGAGAAAACAAGCAACAAAAATTACAACAGCTACTATACAGCATGCTTCACAACATGTGGCCAAAACAGACACACTCAATGGCAGACCTGTACATAGACCGGGTCCTTAACAAAGATGCTAATCAAACTTGGCCCACCAACACTGTTCCAGGTTACCTTGCTAAAAATTCCAACAGTGCACCATTAGGAGAATGTAGTTCAGACATTTACTGAGTAAATGTGGGTATCCCAAGATGTTACCCATATCCCAAAACTATACTACTGGGGTATAGCTGCTCATTCTAGTATGAATGGAGCCCATGGGGAAGACAGCTTGTATGTGGCTGATCGAGGCTCATTCAATCATCATGCTGTTAAAGCTTAAAGATACAGTAAAGACCCAGGACTTGAGTGCTTTCAGAAAACACATTTGGATTGTTACAAATGATACCAAGAGGTTCCAAAAGCATCATGTGAAGTAACAAACTAGGAGTCTTCAAGTCTTCTTACCAGGTGACTTGCTGTAAAACCAAAGACCAGGGTCAGCAGAAAATGATGAAGAAGTTAAGGACAAAGTTGCCACCCAGGTTGTACCAGAAAGTCCATTCAGCTGTCCCTGACTTTTACTATTCAGAGATATCCAGTGAGGCACTGATCCCAGAAATCAGGATAGCCTTGGCTTCTACCCCAAGACAACTGTAGGTCCTCTAGGTTAGAGCTTCCCAAGCCTGATTGCCCATCAGAATCACCAGGAGAAGGGCTTCTTAAAAATGATAAGACAAGTCAGGTACGATGGTTCGTGCCTATCTTAGCACTTTGGGAGGCTGAGGCAGTAGAATCACTTGAGGCCAGGAGTTTGAGACCAGTTTGGGCTACATAGTGAGACCCCACCTCTAATATAAATAAAAAATTTAAAAGAAAATAAGATAGACTCATCTAAATCAATATTTGAGTGCCTATCATGTGCCAGCCACTATTCTAGATATCAGAGTAACAGCAGTGAATAAAACAGAAAAAAATTCCCACCTCCACACAGCTGACGTTCTGGTGTAATAAAAAAGAATGTTCTTTTTTTTTTGAGACAAAGTCTTGTTCTGTCACACAGGCTGGATTGCAGTGGCACAATCTTGGCTCACTGCAACCTCTGCCTCCAGGTTCAAGCAATTCTCCTGCTTCAGCCTCCCAAGTAGCTGGAGCTACAGGCATGCACCACCACACCTAGCTCATTTTTTTATTTTTGGTAGAGATGGGACTTCATCATATTGGCCAGGCTGGTCTCAAACTCCTGACCTCTAGTGATCTGCCCTCCTCGACTTCCAAAGTGTTGGGATTACAGGCGTGAGTCACCGCACCCAGCAAGAATTTTAAAATAATAATAAGCAGTATAGTAGGGCAAAGTACATCTCTTTCCCATCCCAACCACTTAGGGAGCTTAAAGGATTCCAGGGAATAACCCCAGACTTCCATGGATCGCACTCCACGGGTGGGACCCAGGAATCTACAGTTTTAAGGAGCTACTGGGATGATTCAGATGCAGCTGGCCCAGCACTGTGTTGGGACTCACTGCTGAGGAGGCTGTGGAACCAGTATGGCTCCCTACCCCAAGTGAATTAAAAGTTTCTATAGCAGCAATGACCTTGATGAAACTTGGCTTTCATATAGCCATCACTTCTATTGCTTTTATTTTTTTCAGTGACTACCTGGAGCCTTTCTGCATATCAAGACAAGATTACTGACAACAAAGGCCTGGGAAATAACCAGTCTATCAGCACTGAAGCCAATGATCTTTTATCCTTGCAAGGACCGGAGATTACTCCTGCACACACAATGAGCAGCTGCAGGTCACCCAAATGGTGATCACCAAGGCATAGTAATCAAAGGCCGTGGGCACAGGAGGAGGAAACAGTCCTAGAGTGAAACACCCCAAAACAATGTGGCAACCCTGCTGATGGCAGAGAAAGCACAGCAGCTGACAGACGAGCCTGGCTTGGAGCTATAACGGACCTGCTCTTTTAAAGCAAAGACTTTCAGGCCAACAGAGACAGACCCTTCTAATGGCAGCAGCTGCAGATGCTAATTAAAGGGCAAATCTCACATGTGTTCAGTTTGGAAGTAGCGGCTGCTTCTCTGTTGGTGTTTGCATCCATACCCCAGTACTAGGAAGGCAATTTCCATCCATTGTGTTGCATTTGAAACGAAGGACAAATGTGCACACACACATATGCAATGCACCCACGTGCGTGCTTGCATATGAGGGGATGGGCTGAATATTGAACAGTTCTTTAGTACTCTATTCCAGTTCACATAGGGCATTAGAGGCATGCTGTGCTAGCCACCTTAGAAATGTCTCCTTGAAAAACTTGCACGCTCAGCACAACTGAAAGTGCCGTGAAAATGTAATGATGCCAGCAGCATCATTATCCGCTCTGCCTAATGTTCCTGATCTCTGGCATGAGAAAGGAGAGAAGGGGTCCTCAAAGCAGAGCGGCTCTAAGCAGAGTGGCCCCTATATTATTCTTCTTGAGAATAAAATCTCTCTTTTTCTCTCGGTCACTTTGACCAAGGAGAAAATGAGAGAAGGCCCTTTATCTTAGAAAACATGAAACCCAGCCTGATTTATCCATCTATGCAAAAAATCTTCACTGAGTATTGAATCATCCAGAGTCTTGGCAAGAAACAGACAGGACACTAAACCAGGGAATTGAGGACATTCATTAGGGAAGAGGCTATTTAGAAAGGTTCAGGTCAGGAGAAGAAAAATAAACTTGGGATGATGAAGCACCCCAGTGCTAGCAACAGAGGGGACTAGGTGCCATGCCTGGGCCTGAAAGAGCAAAGGCAGGGATTTCAGATGTGTACACTATTACTGAAGGGACAAAGGAAGAAGCTAGAACCAAAAACTAACTATAACTACAGCTGTATGACAATGGTTCTCAAAGTGAGGTCCCTGGACCAGCAGCAGCATTACTTGGAAACTAGTCTGAAATGCAAAGCCTTGGCCAAGTGCAGTGGCTCATGCCTGGAATGCCAGCACTCTGGGAGGCTGAAGCAGGAGGACTGCTTCAGCCCAGGAGTTCAAGAATAGCTTGGGCAACACAGTGAGACTGAAACTCTACAAAAAATTTAAAAGGTAGTCAGGCATGGTAGTGTGTGCCTGTATTCCCAGTTACTCAAGAGGGTGAGGTGGGAGGATGGCTTGAGCCCAGAAGTTTGAGGCTGCAGTGAGCTACAATTGTGCCACTGCACCCCAGCTTGGATGACACAGTAAGACTCTTGATCGAAAAAAGAAAGAAGAAGAAGAAATGCAAATTCTTGGGCCCCACCCCAGACTTACTGAATCAGAAACTCTGGGGATGGGGCCAAGCAAGCTGGGACAACACAATTAAATTGTGGCTCCCAAAATGGTAAAAGTGTAAATGCACTCACGGGAAACATGCCTCAAAACACCAGAATAAAAAAACAACGATTTCAAAGGCACGGAAAACTCAAAGAAGCTCCCAAAGGCAATAACACACTCAGCAATTGAATTGAAGTCAATAAGAGGAATTAATATCTCATTTCACCAATGAGAAAATTGAAGCTGAAAAGGCCAGTGACTCTGGAGAGACCAAACAAGGAATGGTAATAAAACAAGAACCAACATTCTAAGTCACAGCCTCATTCTGATGGGCAGCTGGCTTCCAAACCCTGGCTTCAGAAGTAGCAGCATGTGAACAGGCCTGGTGAGTTTTAAGACATGCCTGAAAAATCAGACAATCTTAGCAGAGAGATCAAAACAGCACATGTTTCACTGTCAAAACTATCATAAGCTGCCACATTTTACTAAAGTAAACAATGGAGCTGTGTTCATTAACTCCCTTCAGATTCCCAATGACAGCATAGGGTGGTATTCATAAAAGCCTAGAAACAGCCCACTTTCAAATTGTTCCTATGTAGCCAACAAACCTGCCCATAAAAATTGCACAGGTGTGGGTTGAAAGCAAGATCAGAAATATAAAGAACTAATCCCTCGCAGGGCCTCCTAGTAGCAGTGGTTTTGGATCCAGAAGTATAATGCCTTGAGTAAGAGTATGGAAGGTGAAACTATGGGCCTGGCTTCAAAGCTCAGGTCTACCTTGTATTTCCTACAAAAACAGCTGTTTCTTTTGTTTTGAGGGGTTTTTTTTGAGATGGAGTCTCACTCTGTCACCCAGGCTGGAGTGCAGTGGCGCCATCTTGACTCACTGCAACCTCTGCCTCCCAGGTTTAAGCAATTCTCCTGCCTCAGCCTCTGGAGTAGCTGGGATTACAGTTGCCTACCAGCACACCCAGCTAATTTTTGTATCTTTGGTAGAGACAAGGTTTCACCATGCTGGCCAGGCTGGTCTCGAACTCCTGACCTCAAGTGATCCACTAGCCTTGGCCTCCCAAAGTGCTGAAATTACAGACCTGAGACACAATGCCCAGCAAAAAGCAGCTATTTTAGCCTCTGTGGCAGACTATTAACTGTGCCCCCAAATCCATCCTTCCCTTCTTCCATAGTAGTAAGAATTTTAACTCAACAGAGGCCACACAGCTGACAGTAAATTCCCAGTCTCCTTAGCAGCTAGATGTGCAGTCACATGACTACGTTCTGCCCGAAAAAATGTGAGAGGAAATGATGTGTCCAACTTCCACATCATTTTATGTAAAAAAAAAATTGCTTACTCTGAGCCTCTGCTCTGTTTTCCTAACAGCCAGCTGGAACAAAGACATGAAATGACCCAACTTCAACCCTGTAAAAGATGACAACCATCCTAAGGAATGGGGAGTCACAACATGGAAGGAACCTGGGTCCCGGAATTGACACATACAACAGAGCTGCTCTACCAGCCTGGGCTGTACATTGGGGTCTCTGTGATATAGCAACTAAGCATGTACCTTAACTAATACATCTCTACATGCAACTAGGGAGAAACATTTGGAGTGAACACAGGAAGGTCACAGCAGGGAAAAGAAGTCCGTAAGTCAACTGCAGGCTCAGAGCAACGGTAGCCTGAAGAGAACCACAGTAGGAAAAACATCAGTACAAAGAATTTAGACAAAACAATACTGGCAGGGCACAGTGGCTCATGCCTGTAATCCCAGCACTTTGGGAGACCAAGGCGGGTGGATCACAAGGTCAGGAGATCGAGACCATCCTGGCCAACATGGTGAAACCCCAATTCTACTAAAAAATACTAGTAGGACAAACCAACACCCACTCATGAAGGAGAAGTACAGGGTGCAATGAGCGTACAGTAGAAAGGCGCCATCCCAGAAGTACAGTGTCTAGAAGGGGGTTCTGGAAGAAGTGAAATGTGATCCAACCCAGAAGGAGAAAGAGGAGTTAGCAAGGTAAACAGGGAAAGAGTGAACAGCATGCAAAAAGGTCAGAGGTAAGGTCAAAGAACCAAAGGAAGTTGAGGATGGATGTAAGGTAGAAAGACAGAAACAGTGAGGAGGCTGGGGGCAAGTGTGAAAAAGGCCTGGTAAGTCACGTAGAAGAGTCTGGACTTCATCCAGAGGACAGCAGGGAGTCTTGAAGGGTTTTAACAGTGAGATGACTTGGCTGTAGTATGTGGAAGACCTGGGAGGAGGGCCAGACAGATGGCAGGGAGAATACTTAGGAGGTTATCACAGCAACACAGGCAAGAGAAGATGGAGGCCTGAAACCAACACAGCAGAGGCAAGACTAGAAAGAAGAGACAGCCAGGAGGGATAGTCCATAGGAGATAGAATCCATTATATTTTCATTGATTTAAAATATATCTTTAGGGCCAGGCGCAGTGGCTCACGCCTGTAATCCCAGCACTTTGGGAGGCTGAGGCGGGCGGATCATGAGGTCAGGAGTTCAAGACCAGCCTGGTCAACATGGTGAAACCCCATCTCTACTAAAAATACATAAATTAGCCAGGCGTGATGACACGTGCCTATAATCCCAGCTACTCAGGAGGCTGAGGCAGGAGAGTTGCTTAAACCTGCGTGACGGAGGTTGCAGTAAGTCAAGATCTGGGCACTCTAGTCTGGGTGACAGAGCAAGACTCTGTCTCTGAAAATAAAAAAAATAAATAAAATGTATCTTCAGGCTGGTGGCTCATGTCTACAATCCTAGCACTTCAAGAGGCCAAGGTGGGCAGATCACTTGAGGCCAGGAGTTCAAGACCAGCCTGGCCAACATGGTGAAACCCCGTCACTACTAAAAATTTGAAAATTAGCCAGGCGTGGTGATGCACTCTTGCAATCCCAGCTACTTGGGAGGCTGAGGTGGAAGATCACTTAACCCAAGAGGTGAAGGCTGCAGTGAGCTGAGATAGCACCACTGCACTCCACCCTAGGTGACAGAGTGAGACTCCGTCTCAAAAAAACAATAATTAATTAATTAAATATATCTTCAGTGAAAGTGCATCAGCATTACAAATTAATGTTCAACTGCCAGGGGAGCATGATATGTAAGTTTCCCCAAACTTCAAAGGTTTGTTGATGTAAAAGCGGCCAACAGGGTAGAATTTCAGGACTATACAGCACCAATATAAACCCAGGATCCCCTTATCTTGCAGCAGAATGGGCTTCCAGATTCAGAATTTTTCCGATTTTAGAAAGGTAAAGTGGTACATACACTTCACCTCCTGAGTTCAAGGGATTCTCCTGCCTCAGTCTCCAGAGTAGCTGGGATTACAGGCACCCACCAACATGCCTGGCTAATTTTTGTATGTTTAGTAGAGACGAGGTTTCACCATGTTGGCCAGGCTGGTCTTGAACTCCTGAACTCAGGTGATCCACCAGCCTGGGCCTCCCAAAGTGCTGGGATTACAGGCATGAGCCACTGTGCCTGGCCACACATACACTTTATATAATGTAACACCCTCAGAAGGGCCTGGGCCATCACCTTGTAATCAAACACATTCATCATTTTATAGCAAACAGTAAAGTTACACTAAAGGGAATGAATAAAGACTAAAAAGAGCCTGAAGAGAGCTTGGATCATTTGCCAAAAACTGAGTTAAAGTCAGGTTTTGCTGATAAACAAGTAACAAAAGAACTTGAGTTTATTCAGAACTCTAGGTATTTCGGAATTACAGATAAGGGATAGCAGACCTATGATCATATCTTAATTTCCATGCTGAGTTTGGATTTTTATGTGAAACTGTACCCTTAGCAAGCATTTTACTCTAAAGCAACAGTACTTGAGAAGAAAATGGAGACAAGGAAATATTAGTAATTATAAAATTTCATTGGTAATACCCAATTGAGCTACAAAAGAAGGGAGTAAAAATGTCATTGAACCCAAGTATCAATGTACTGAGGCAACCAGAACTCCTAAAAACAGCTGTATTAAGAACCCTCCTGTATCGTAAGATGGTGGATGGAAAAGCCGAGCAGAAGCTAAGGATGCTGAGGTCAGTGTTGAGATCAATAGGGAAGCCCCTATATCTGGGAGCCTGTCCTAGAACAGAAACCCAATCCAAGAGGCACTCCAGGAAGGCTATGCCCAAGCAGATGTCCACAGCAGTTAAATCCACAATTAAGAAGAAAAAGGTGGCCAGGTGTGGTGGCTCATGCCTGTAATCCCAGCACTTTGGGAGGCTAAGGCAGACAGATCACCTGAGGTCAGAGTTCAAGACCAGCCTGGCCAACATGGTAACACCCTGTCTCTACTAAAAATACAAAAATTACCAGGGCATGGTAGTGGGTGCCTGTAATCCCAGCTACTTGAGAGGCTGAGGCACGTGAATCGCTTGAACCTAGGAGGTGGAGGCTGCAGTGAGCCAAGATCATGCCACTGCACTCCAGCCTGAGCAACAGAGCAAGACTCGGCCTCAAAAAAAAAAAAAAAAAAAAAAATCAAAACCACGCACACAATTAAGAAAAATGAAAGTTCTTTCTACTATGACAAAGCTAGGTGGTGGTAATAAGAATGGTGACATCAAAGTGAGAAATTATCAAAATGCCCAGATAGTACCTTCCTGAAGATGTGATCTGAGAACTGTTCAGACGTGAAACAAAGCATTGCCATCAACGTGTAAAAAAACTACATTTGGGCATCCCTGCTTGGGCTCCTCTGATCATCCTCACTGGCCACGGAGGAGGCAAGCAGTGGTTTCCCCGAAGCTACTGAGCAGTAGCCTGTCACATGGACCACTAAATCCTCAACTGAGTTTCTTTACACAGAACACTCAAAGTTTGTCAACGCCTCTACCAAAATGGACCTTGATGGTGTGAAAATCCCAAAGCATTTCAATAAAGCTAACTTTTAAGAAGAATAAGCTGCCTGAGACTAGACACCGAGAAGGTGGGCTCTTCAACTCAGAGAAGAGAAATATGAGTTTATGGAGCAATGCAAGGTAGACCAAAAAACTATGGACTCTCAACTTTGGTCCAAAAAAATCAAAGCCCTTCCTAACCCCAGGACTGCTAAGATTCTGTGCTGCCTTGAAAATGAAGTTTATCTTCACAAGCTAGAGTTTTAAACCTCTTGCAGAGCTCTAATTATCTAAAACAGGCTGGGTATGGTGGTTCACACCTGTAATCCCAACAATTTGGGAAGCCAAGGCAGCAGGATGGCTTGAGGCCAAGAGTTCAAAACCAGGCTAGGCAACATAGTGAGACCCCGATCTCTATAAAAAAATTTAAAAATTAGCTGAGCATGGTGGTTCCCACCTATTGTCCCAGCTACTCAAGAGGCTGAGACAGGAGGATCCCTTGAGCCCTGGAATTTGAGGTTACAGTGAGCTATGATCATGCCACTCCAACAGAGTGAGATCTCATCGCTTTAAAAAAGAAAAAAGAGGCCGGGCGCGGTGGCTCACGCCTGTAATCCCAGCACTTTGGGAGGCCGAGGCGGGTGGATCACGAGGTCAAGAGATCAAGATCATCCTGGCCAACATAGTGAAACCCCGTCTCTACTAAAAATACAAAAAATTAGCTGGGCATGGTGGTGCATGCCTGTAATCCCAGCTACTCAGGAGGCTGAGGCAGGAAAATTGCCTGAACCCAGGAGGCGGAGGTTGCGGTGAGCCGAGATCACGCCATTGCACTCCAGCCTGGGTAACAAGAGTGAAACTCCGTCTCCAAAAAAGAAAAAAGAAAAGAAAAGAAAAAAATATATATCTAAAACAACAACAAACATGAACCAAAAGAAACAAAAGCCTTACTGTTTTAAGGGAACTTCTTAATAAAGATTCCTGAGGCTGGGTGCAGTGGCTCACGCCTATAATCCCAGCACTTTGGGAGGCCAATGGGTGGATTACCTGAGGTCAGGAGTTCAAGACCAACCTGACAAACATGGCGAAACCCATCTCTACTAAAAATACAAAAATTAGCTGGGCATGGTGGCACACTTCTGTAGTCCCAGGTACACGAGAGGCTGAGATAGGAAATCATTTGAACCCTGGAGGCAGAGGTTGCAGTGAGCGGAGATGGCACAACTGCACTCTAGCCTGGGTGACAGAGAAAGACTCTATCTCGGAAAAAAAAAAACAACAAAAAGAGCAGTAGCTCATGCCCGTAATCCCAACACTTTGAGAGGCTGAGGCAGGCAGATCACCTGAGGTCAGAAATTTGAAACCAGCCTGGCCAACATGGGGAAACCTTGTCTCTACTAAAAATATAAAAATCAGCTGGGTATGGTGGCGTGCACATGTAATCCCAGCTACTGGGGAGGCTGAGACAAGAGAATTGCTTGAACCCGGAAGGTGCAGGTTGCAGTGAGCTGAGATTGAGCCATTGCATTCCAGCCTGGGCGACACCAGCCTGGGTGACAGAACAAGACTTTGTCTCAAAAAAAAAAAAACAAAATCCTGTTAATACATTCAAACATGACAAGCTCTTTAAGATGCAGAGAGCACAAGGTAAATACTACATCTGCAACAAATGTCCTGGAACATCAGCAACCCTAGAAACCTATCAAGGTTATTTGTGAAGGTGAGGGCTCCATGCCCCAGGTCTCAAGGAAGGAAAGCTTCTAAGGCAATATTTAAGGAAAAGGTATTTCAGCCCATAAACAAGAGCTGTGGCATTGGTTCTGAAGGCACATGTGGTCAGTCAAGGCCAGTCTTCCAATATCCTTGTATGTGAATGTCCTCACTCAGAGGACAAGGAAAACTTCTCTACAGGCATTGGGTTCTTAACTAATATGAAACCAAGACAAATAAACTATTTATTTTAGGTCAGGAATAAAAGCAGCAAATTCCCCAAAAACTGGCCAGCAGAAGTTTAAGACAGATGGGAGTTCATCTCTCTCTTCCCCTTTTCTCTTATGTGAGTCTCTGTAAATGTTTATCGCCATTCAGGGAAACATAATAGTCTTCTTTTAAGGGCTGAATCAGGAACAGAAATTGTTTCTAGGATACACTTTTTAAATTTAGGAATTTAATCCCTTAAGAACCTAAACAAGGTCCCAAAATGAATTTTAGCATTCTCTAATTTATGATCTATACACAACAGGGAAAATTATGCCACTGCTCAAAAGAATCAAGTAAACCTGTATTACTGACAAGGAAGAAAGGCTGTCTGAAATACACTGATGAAAAGCAAAAAGCAAGCTGGAGAGCTAAGCAGAGAGTAACATACCATTTTTATAAAGCAAACTATAGACATGAGTATAGAAAAATATCCCCCACTGAGGCTGGGCGTGGTGGCTCACACCTGTAATCCCAGCACTTTGGAAGGCTGAGGCAGGAAGATTGCTTGAGCTCAGGAGTTTGAATCCAGCCTGGGCAACGTGGCAAAACCCCATTTCTACTAAAAATACAAAAATTAGCCAGGCGCAGGGTGTACGCCTGTGATCCCAGCTACTCGGGAGGCTGAGGTGGGAGGATTGCTGGAGCCCAGGAAGTCGAGGCTGCAGTAAGCCATGTTCATATCACTGCACTCCAGCCTGAGTGGCAAAGTGAGACCAGTTTCAAAAAAAGAAGAAAAGAAATATCCCCCACCATGCTCCCACAGAGCATAGTTAAGGGTCAGAAAGAAAGAGCACATTTAACCATCTGTCTTCTCCTAAAGAAGAGGATTAGAAAATAAAATGGAGGGGCCAGGTGCAGTGGCTCACGCCTGTAATCCCAACACTGGGAGGCCAGCGCAGGTGGATCACTTGAGATCAGGAGTTTGCGACCAGCCTGGCCAACATGGTAAAACCCCATCTCTACTAAAAACACAAAAATTAGCTGGGCGTGGTGACATGTGACTGTAATCCCCGCTACTCGGGACGTTGAGGCAGAAGAATCGCTTGAACCTGGGAGGCAGAGATTACAGTGAGCCAAGAGGGTGCCACTGCACTCCAGCCTGGGTGACAGAGCAAGACAATGTCTCAAAAAAAAAAAAAAAAAAGAAAAGAAAAGAAAATGGAGGGCTTTCCCTTTAACTTCATTTCATGGCTGTCTGCAGTGTTTGCATTTTCTCATAACAACCATGCATTATTATCTCTCCTACGCAAGCTAACACAGGAAGTTTTTAAAAATTAAAGCAAAAATAAAAAAATAAATAAAAATTAAAGTAAAATTCTTTTATAGGTAATAACAGACTATTCCCCAATAAATGATTTCCTATGATTGTCTTAAAGCCACAGGTACAGTATCCAACAATCAACGAGGTTGTTTCTAAATGGGTTAGCTCTTGATCTTTATGGCAAGGACACCAGGGAGACACCTATAAGGCAAGAAAGTCTTTGAATGAATGAAACCACATGGGCAAGAACCACATTCAGTTTATCACACGCATCTGAGTGTCAGAGTGCTAGGCTAATTCCAGAGAGACAGATGTAAAGACTCACCAGATACAGGTGATTTTTGTCCTGAAAGGCATACTGTAATTGGGGGATCCAAGGGCTTGTGCTTTGAGATAATATGTTTCGTTCTTCCTCAAAAAATGAAACCTAGGGAAAAAAGAAACTGCTTAGACAATTACAAAGAACTCAGTGTGAGAGGAAAAAAGCCTTTTCCTCTGTCATTAGGCCTAAACTGATGTTTCTAGCTTAAAAAAAAATCAAAGAAAAGAAAAAGGAAGGAAGGGAGGGAGGGAGGGGAAGGGAGAGAGGAGAGGGTGAGAAGGGAGGGAGGAGAGGGTGAGGAGGGAGGGAGGAGAGGGAGGAGAGGGAGGGAAAGGAGGGAGGGAGGGGCTGTCATTTAGCCCAGAACTGCCTAAGTCTCAATCATTCACCTACTTTGGTCACAATTTTTGCCAGCTCCATATATTACCTGCTTAATTCTTTACCTAACATATTTCTTTAAACTTCCTTTCTTTAAATGTAAACATTTTTCTCTTCTTCTTCTCTTCCTAAACAATTCAGTCCTAAAGCCACTCGCTGGTGTGGAACAAGGTAAGCATCCATGCTGGTTATGGGGAGAGTCATGGTGGCCCAGGACAGGCTGCCAGTCTCAAGCAACGTGAGAAGGGCAGCAACCATGTGCGGGGGCAGCCCAATATTATGGGCCCACACAGGGTGAGAAAGACATCCACATGAAAGGGCAACCCAGAGCAGATTATTTGGACCCACCAAGGGGAGGTGGGATAGCAAAAGAGACAGTAGACTGGATGCACACAGATGCATAAAATAAGTAAACATATTAAGGCTATAATGTCAGAGAAGAGAATTGCAAATATGGAAAGGATGAAAACTAAAATGAACCCTGAAGTTGGATTGGAATTGGGGTACTGGTGTCAACTCATGGTTTTCCTTTTTTATTTTTGTAGAGATAGAGTCTCGCTATGTTTCCCAAGCTGGTCTTGAACTACTGGCCTCAAGTGATTCCTCTTGCCTCAGCCTCCCATGAGCCACTGTGCCCAGCCATGGGTTTCAATATATAGAGATAGATACACAAATAGAGATGTAAATGTATGTGTGTGTGTATGTATGTGCATACATGCATGTGTAGGTAGATACATTATACATACATACGTGTATTCCTTAGTGCTATCCACTGAAAGGGGTCTGGGAGCAGTGACACCCCAGTAACAATGAAAACACCCAGTACCCAGATCTTGGCCTCTAAACACCACTGTCCACTGAAAGGAATAGGGCTCCTCTGAGAAATGACTGATGCCAGAGCCAGGGCAGAGAAAGTAAAAGTACCAAAAGAACCTGAACATCTTGCTATATCAGAAAGCAGGAAAGTATTCAATGAATCATGGGGATATGTCAAAAGGACACAAAAACTAACCTAAAAAGGTTCTCAATGGCCAAGTTGGGAACAATTCAAGTATAAAAGTAGTGACAGATTACAGGCGTGAGCCACCAGGCCCAGCTGAGGCAGGCAAATTGCTTGAGCTCAGGAGTTCTTGACCAGCCTGGGTAACACAGTAAAACCCCGTCTCTACTAAAAAATACAAAAAATTAGCCGGGTGTAGTGGCACACACCTGTAGTCCCAGCTACTCGGGAGGCTGAGGCAGGAGAATCACTTGAACCTGGGAGGCAGGGGTTGCAGTGAGCCAAGATCACACCACTGCACTCCAGCCTGGGCAACAGAGCAAGACTCATCTTTAAAAAAAAAAAAAGTAGCAACAGAAATGGATTGTAACTCACTGACTGAAACAGGAAAATGCAAGTCCACATAGATATAAGTGTTTCCATCATTTGAAAGTAACTCCCCACAGAATACTTTTTTAATTACAAAGTGGGCTGGGGGCAGTGTCTCATGCCTGTAATCTCAACACTTTGGGAGGCCAAAGCAGGAAGACTGCTTGAGGCCAGGAGTTAGAGACCAGCCTGGGCAACAGAGTGAGACCCCATCTCTACAATACAAAAATTAGCCAGGTATGGTAATGCACGCCTATAGTCCCAGCTACTCAGGAGGCTGTGGCAGGTAGATTACTTGAGCCCAGGAGTTCAAGGCTGCAGTGAGCCATGATCATACCACTGCACTCCAGCTTGGATGATCAAGCAAGACCCTGTCTCTAAAAGAAATAAAATAAATAAAATTACGAAGGAGAAAGAAGTAACTCCACAAGTGGAAAAGCACAGCTGGCACCACCTTAATCAATTGATCGAAGTGAGCATCAACATTAATGTGACAAACTGAAACTGAGAGTCACCCACTCGGATGCAGCAAGAACAAAGCATCTAGTCTAATATTCGGCCAAAGATCTAGACCCTGAATCTAAACATGAGCAACATTAGACAAATCCACATTTTACAAAATAAGTGGCCAATAATCATCAGAATTGTCAAGGTCATGAGAGCCCAGGAAAAAATCAAAGAACTGCTCCAGACTGGAGGAGACTAAAGAGACAGGACAATTAAGTGTCACATGTGATCCTCAACCTGATTGTTCTATTCTAAAAGACATTATGGGGGCCGGGCGTGGTGGCTCATGCCTGTAATCTCAGCACTTTGGGAGACGGAGGCGGGCAGATCACTTGAGGTCAGGAGTTCGAGACCAGCCTGGCCAATATGGTGAAACCCCATCTCTACTAAAAAATATAAAAATTAGCTGGGCATGGTAGCACAATAATCAGGGGGCTGAGGCAAGAGAATCACTTGAACCAGGGAGGCAGAGGTTGCAGTGAGCTGAGATCTCACCACTGCACTCCAGCCTGGGTGAAAGAGAGAGACCCTGTCTCAAAAAAAAAAAAAAGAAAAAACTGTGTAAATCAACTGCTTAAAATACATTTTATATATATATGCATATATATGTAAATATAGTCTATGCATGTGTACATATTTCTGTATATATATTCTATGTATATATACATTCTGTGTTTATATGTATATATTCAGTGTGTGTATATATCAAATGGTTCAAGAAAAAAAGTTGTTTATACTGTATGTGATGGTTAGTCTTATGTGTCAACTTATAATCCAGGAGATGATTTTATATATATATATATATATATATATCTGCTGCTGGTTCTATTTCTCTTAAGAACCCTGACTATACTGTACTTGCAACTTTTCTATAAATTTGTGACTGGTGGCCAGGACTGGTGGCTCACACCTGCAATCCCAGCACTTTGGGAGGCCAAAGTGGGAGGATCACTTGAGGTCAGGAGTTCAAGACCAGCCTGTTCAACATAGTGAAACCCCATCTCTACTAAAAATACAAAAATTAGCCACCTGTAATCCCAGCTAGTCGGGTGGCTGAGGCAGGAGAATTGCTTGAACCCAGGAGGCAGAGATTGCAGTGAGCCGAGATCGCGCCTCTGCACTCTAGTCTAGGCGACAGAGTAAGACTCTGTCTTAAATAATAATAATAATAAAGTTAACTGCATGTGGCAGCACATGCCTATGGTCCCAGCTACTTGAGAGGCTGAGGCGGGAGGATCACTTAAGCCCAGGAGTTTGAGAACACAGAGAGCTATGACCACGCCACTGCATTCAAGTATGAATAACAGTGAGACCCTGTCTCTAAAATAATACAAACGGTCTCTGAGGACCCCTTCCAGTTGTCACAGAGCCCTGGGTGGGTGTGCGGGCCTCTGCCAGGTGGCAGGCCTTGTTTACAAAACAGCACCCCTCCCTCCTCTCCGGCACATCCTTTCCTTCACTCCTTGTGCTGGCCTCTCTCCTCTCATGCCCTTAAATTCCAAATCTTCCCCATGGCTCAGTTAAGGACCCTACTTTTCTTTTAAATGTATCCTCTTAAGGAATGAATAGGCGGCTTTAGTTAGCGCCTGTATGTGTATAATTTTATAAGCCCCCAGCCCACACTTCCACACAGTCATTTCAGGCCATTCGCCTGGAGGAAGGCGCACCTATTTGAGTATGTCTATTATTTGCCTGCCGTGTGGTCTGTTGGATTATTTTGTTTTTACACGCACTATTTCCCATCGAAAACATAAGCATCACAAGGTCAGGGCTACATTTAATGCCTCTTCCCAAGGACCTAGAAACATACCAGATACAGCAGATGCTCAGATAGTGTGAACTGATGAGGCACAGTTCTTTCTCAGAGCTGGGAGGCTGAATGAGCACCTTCCACTCTTCTCTTCCAAATTATCTGCCATGTCCTGTCACTTTTCCTTTCTATTATGTGGCTCACATTTTATTCCTAAACACAAAAGCCACATCACTCTCAGATTCTGAGAAGCAGCTTCCTGCCCTCTGCTGCTTCTCTGATTGGAAGCCATACAAAGTCACTGAAGTCCACAGGGCCGGACTCTAATCCCAACCTCCTCCTTCCAGAGGCCTAAATAATACCCAACAGCCTCACAAAGTAAACCACAGTTCAAAAACTGGTTCTTGGGGGAATGCGGAGGCACTGTATAATGGATAGAGTTTCTGTTTGGTAGAAAAGCTCTGGAAATGGAGGGTGATCATGGTTGTACAACATCATGAATGCACTGAATACCACTCAGTTGCACATTTTAAAATGGTTAAAATGGTACACTTTATGTTATATATATTTTACCACAATTTTTTAAAAAAAGGTTCTTGAGTTTCCCACCCATTTCCCCCTCCCCACCCAAATGTCCTCATTTCGCCATTTCCCAGTCTGTTCTGAACCACTGAACACACACACCCCCACACACACACTTGCATAGCATTCTAGTACTCCAGAATGTCACACTTCTACCCAACATGTTATCCTCACTTCTCGCTGCCCAGAACCTACATTTCCTCCCATCAGTGAGAACTGTCCCTAACTGTCCCTAACTGTCCCTTGCTCACCCACAGCATCTCCCCTCACATCCCCGTTAATTAATTTGCTAATTGCTGTCCTGCTTCTGTGATACTTTAGCTGGTAGGCACCTGCTTTATACATTTGCATTTTTCCTCCACTTTCCAAGGTTGTTTTTAAACTCTGAAAATAACAGCCATGGGACTTCTATTCCTTTTGCAAGCTTCCTGCAGAGCTGGGTACATTATCAGACACATCATGTGCACTAAAATGTCTGTAAGTAATAAATTACTCTCTGAATTCCAAGGCTGATGGCCATCTCTCTAAAACACAGAAAATGAATCAATATGTCTAGAGACAGCAGCCTTGTTTAAAAGAAAGAAAAATACCACAATCAAAAAGATAATGTTCTACCTGCTCTCAAGCAACTGCCTAGCCATATGACAAAGAATTTTATTTGATTTCTTCAGAGCCCTGTTTTAAAACCAAATCCATATGCCCACAACACAGATATCTAAAGCGTGTACAAAAGCAATCTGATTCACCCCACCATATGTATATTCTGAGTCCCCAGCTAGTGGTCATAAAAGATATTCTTAAATTCATTAGTTAAAAGGTCAACTTGGTTCTGAAATAAAATACAACCATAGAAACACGATAAATCAAGAGGAATTTGTGAGTCTTCAAAATTAGCCAACATCAGTTCAAGAAGATGAGCTAAGAACACGAGAGACCTTTTTGCCCCAACCATAATTAAATATAGAATCCCAGAGGAAAGGCTACTCGATCTAAGTGCAGCAGATTTATTGTCTTTACAATGAACAGTCTGGTAGAGAAAGTGGAAAAGCGTGATGTTAAAATGCTCCTACCTGCTCCTGGGCCAATAAGGCCTTCTTCTTCATCACTTTCATGGCATAGATGTCCCCAGTTGCTTTCTCTCTCACCACCTGCACTTCAGCAAAGTGACCACAACCTACAAGACTTCTGACTTCAAAGTCCTTTGCCGAAGGCTGGAGCTCCTGTAACTCAGCTATGGTGTCGGAATCTGCAAAAGATGCAAGAGTTATCCCCAGGTAAATAAAGCATGCAAATATATGCATCTTTACGAAAGAAAAAAAAAGAAAATAGCGTTCATATAGCTTCTTCCCTGACTGTCAAAGACATTCACATTCTCATCCATCATGAATAATTATAAAATCAGTACAAAAGTGTTTTTATATGTTAAGTTAAAATTAAGGGCTCCAGAAATTCCAAAGTACAGTTTCCATGGCAGCTACAATTTGAATCCCATAGACTCAGAAAATAGGGAGAGAAGATACAAATTATGTTTTTCTTCTTCCTCTCTGTAGGCTTCAGGGCAGTGTTTGGTCAAGCATGCTTATCAGCATTTAGACTGGATTACAGTGTGACACAGTCAACATGAGTCTAATTTTCACCAACCTGGGACCTGGCTTCCAGATCATTCCATTCTAACTACATGTGCTTAGTTTTATCCCACCAGCCCAAGTTTCATCTTCCTTGGATTGTATCAGTAATGCCTTCATAGACCTAATATGTAGCAGTGCTTAAGGGGGCAGAGGGGGCCAGGTGAGGTGGCTGATGCCTGTAATCCTAGCACTTTGGGAGGCCAAGGCAAGCAGATCACTGGAGGTCAGGAGTTGGAGACCAGCCTGGCCAAAGTGGCAAAACCCCATCTCTACTAAAAATACAGAAAGTACCCAGGTGTGGTAATGAGTGCCTGTAATTCCAGCTATTCGGGAGGCAGAGGCATGAGAATCACTTGAACCTAGGAGGCAGAGGTTGCAGTGAGCTGAGATCATGCCACTGCATTCCAATCTGGGTGACAGAGTGAAACTCTAGTCTCTAAAAAAAAAAAAAAAAGAGTTGGGGGCAGAAGGGCTTAGGGCTCAGAGAACCAAATGGGGCCCTGACATTTGCTCTACAGGGCTAACATGCCACATGTCTGAATGGATTTGCAACCATTTTTTTCTTTTTCTTTTTTCTGTTTGAGACAGAGTCTCGCTCTATCACGAGGCTGGAGTGCAGTGGCATGATCTCGGTTCACTGCATCATCTGCTTCCTGAGTTCAAGCAATTCTCCTGCTTCAGTCTCCCAAGTAGCTGGGACTGCAGGCACATGCCACCATGCCGGCTAATTTTTTGTATTTTTAGTAGAGACAGGGTTTCACTATGTTGGCCAGGATGGTCTTGATCTCTCGACCTCGTGATCCACCCACCTCAGTCTCACAAAGTGCTGGGATCACAGGTGTGAGCCACCGCGCCCGGCCGTGACTATCTTTTTCTTACTCTTACCATATAGTCTTATTCATTTTCCAAGTCTAATCTTTCAGTCAAATATACTCAACATATGAAGTATGGACTAAATGGACAGTGGATTTGGAATCTAACATGTTTATTAACACTCTAGAGACACTGATCCGAGACATTGCTAGATGTGCAATGACTCTAATGACTTGCAGGAATGAAGGGCAGCAGCAGTAGCTGACCCAAAAATTTAACTCTGCACGTTACAAGGGAACAGCATCATACACAGGCATTACACACCAAAAGCAGGCAAGCAACGCTTATAATCAAAATTACCCTGGAGAATCCAACAGAAAGATGCCACACTGAAGACCAAGAGACTGTCTTAAAATCCCAAACACACACTGGAATCTTCTAGGAACTGGAAGGGATGGCAATGTCAGTGGCTGGGCAGTAGATAAGCTTAGGAGCTACATTCTGAGTCATACTCAGCCCTGCAAGTGGCTCACACAATGAGACGGACTTGGTCCATCAATGGGAAAAGCCATTTCATACCAATAGTCAATGAGTGGCATTTTAATGAGTTGGCCAATGTAATTTTTTTCATTTTTTTTTTTTTTTTTTGAGACATAGTCTGGCTCTGTTGCCTAGGCTGGAGTACAGTGGCATGATCTTGGCTCATCGCAACCTCCACCTCCCAGGTTCAAGCAATTCTCCTGCCTCAGCCTCCTGAGTAGCTGGGATCACAGGTACGCACCACCGCACCCAGCTAACTTTTGTATATTTAGTGGAGACAGGACTTCACCATGTTGGCCAGGCTAGTCTTGAACTCCTGACCTCGTGATCCGCCTGCCTTGGCCTCCCAAAGTGCTGGAATTATGGGCGTGAGCCACCGCACCTAGACTTTTTTTTTTTTTGAAGAGACATGACTGGCCAGGCGCGGTGGCTCTCGCCTGGAATCCAGCACTTTGGGAGGCCAAGGGGAGTGCATCCCCTGCTATTGCCCTTCCTTTGTTGCATGGGTGGAGTTGAAATCTGCTGGGTCAAAGGCATAGATGATAAGAACCATGGTATTGAGAGTCTTCTTAGCCACAGACCACAGCTTTCACTTCAGCAGTCATCCTGAATACACCTTCCCTTGGTACCTTGGGGAACCAGGCAAGAGTGGTGGGTGGATCTGCATGAAATCATGACCACTGTAAAAAATAAATCTAGGGCACCTGCATGGGGAATGCCGTGAAGAAGCAAAAGTAAAAGCTGCAGTGTTTTCCTTTTGCCCTGACCATGCTGTCACAAGCCCTGTCTTCCTTCCCTGTCTCTTTCCAAGTTTCTTCCAGATCGAGTATTTGAGTTTTGAATTATAATTCCCCACAACCTTACTGGATCAAACTTGATTTTGTTTTTGCTCATACACAAAGCCAATCTCTCCTAATTCTTTATTATGCCTTAGATTGTTTACAAAGTTGCTTACAGTGGTATCCAACTTAATAACTCTGCATCTGTCACTGGCAACCACCAGGCATCTCAACTGTACAAGGAGACAGGCCGCATTGCTTTGCAGGCAAAGCCAGGACAGTACTCTCTCCGAATTCTGAGAAGTCATTCCAAATCTCCATTTCTTTATCTAAAGGCTTTTGGATTATTAAGATGAAGAGATGAGAGGCTACATTCAAGCCTATGATTATTTTTTTAAAAAATGGCCAGGCTGAGTGGCTCAGGCCTGTAATCCCAGCACTTTGGGAGGCCGAGTTAGGTGGCTCACCTGAGGTCAAGAGTTCAAGACCAGCCTGGCCAACATGGTGAAACCCTGTCTCTACTAAAAATCCAAAAATTAGCTGGGTGTGGTGGCGCACGCCTATAATCCCAGCTACTCGGGATACTGAGGCGTGAGAATCACTTAAACCTGAGAGGTGGAGGTTGCAGTGAGCCAAGATCACACCATTGCACTCCAGCCTGGGGAACAGAGCAAGATTCTGCATCCAAAAAACAAAAAAACTTCACAACTTCTCCCTATACCAGCTGCTTCTGTGACCCCAAAACCATCACCTCACTCTTCATCTCTGTACACTTTTAGTTACAGTATCTAAGGGCCCAGTGGGTGTCGAATATTATTGAGGTAGAGATAAGGACCCAAAGCACTATGAAAATGCAGTCAGAGAATAACTGTCAGATAATCATCCAGACCCAGGGCCAAAAGCAACATAGCTGGGTGCATTGCTTCCTTTTCTGGAACACGGTAATCCAATTTCTAGGAATCATTCATTCTCCACAGAAATACTTGCACATGTGCTCAAAAAAGATGCATACAAAGATGTTCATGATGAGAACTGTTGTAACAGAAAAATAATCGGAAACCACCTAAAGTTTCATCAACAGGAAAGTCGAAACAACCTACAAGTCCGCCCATATAAAAGAACGTTAGGCACTGTTAAACGGAACAAGATGGCTCAGTCTCTATTAGAACACATATTCCTTATAGCCAGGGAGTGTTCCCTGGTTGTTTGTTTGTTTGTTTCTGGGATGGAGTCTCACTCTGTCACCCTAGCTGGAGTGCAGCGGCGTGGTCTTGGCTCACTGCAACCTCTGTCTCCAGAGTTCAGGTAATTCTCGTGCCTCAGTCTCCTGAGTAGCTGAAACTACAGGCACCCACCACACCCGGCTAATTTTTGTATTTTTAGGAGAGACTGGGTTTCATTTTGGTCAGGCTGGTCTCGAACTCCTGACCTCAAGTGATCCACCCACCTTGGCATCTCAAAGTGCCAGGATTACAGGTGTGAGGCACCACACCTGGCCACCTTGGGGTATGTTTATAAATTTCCACAATAAATATTTTTAAGGCACACACACACACACACACACAAAATTGGAATATTATACACCAATCTGTTGGCAGTGATTGTCTCAGGTAAGATTTTGAAGGACTTTTTCCTCACTACATATGTGATGTGCTATAATCTAAATGTTTGTGCCCCTCACCCCCACAAAATTCACATGTCAAAATATAATTCCCAGTGTGATACTATTAAGAGGTAGGACTTTTAGGGGCTGGGCAAAATAGCTCATGCCTGTAATCCCAGCATTTTGGGTGAATCACTTGAGGTCAGGAGTTCAAGACCAGCCTGGCCAACATGGTGAAACCCTGACTCTACTAAAAATACAAAACAAATTAGCTGAGTGTGGTGGCAGGCACCTATAATCCCAGCTACTTGGGAGGCTTAGGCAGGAGAATCGCTTGAACCTGGGAGGCAGAGGTTGCAGTAAGCCAAGACAGTGCCACTGCACTCCAACCTGGGTGACAGAGCAAGATTCTGTGTCAAAAAAAAAAAAGAGGTAGGACTTTTAGGGAAGTGAATAAATCAAGAGGGCTCCATCCCCATGAATGGGATGAATCCCCTTATAAAAGAGGCTGACATTGGGTCAGGCACAGTGGCTCATGTCTGTAATCCCAGCAGTTTGGGAGGCTGAGGTGGCAGATCACGAGGTCAGGAGTTAGAGACCAGCCTGGCCAACATGGTGAAACCCTGTCTCTACTAAAATTACAAAAATGAGTCGGGCACAGTGGCACGCACCTATAGTCCCAGCTACTCCGGCAGCTAAGGCAAGAGAATCACTTGAACCTGGGAGGCAGAGGTTGCAGTGAGCCGAGATTGTACCACTGCATTCCGGCCTAGGTGACAGAATGAGACTCTAGCTCAAAAAAAAAAAAAAGAGGCTGAGATTATCCTTAGCAAACTAATGCAAGAACAAAAAACCAAATACCACATGTTCTCACGTATAAGTGGAGCTAAAGGATGAGAACACAGGACGCAAAGAAAGGAACAGACACGTGCCTACTTGAGGATGGAGGGTGGGAGGAGGGAGACAATCAGAAAAAAATCACTATTAATTACTAGGCTTAGTACCTGCGTGACAAGATAATCTGTAATAAACCCCATGACAAGTTTACCTATACAACAAACCTGTACATGTACCCTGAACCTAAAATAAAAGTTTTAAACATAAAGAAAAAAGGCTGAAGGGATCACATTTGCCCCTTCTGCCAGGTGAAGATGCAGCAAGAAGACACCATCTTTGAAGTAGAGAGCCATCACCAGATACCAGATTTGCTGGCGCCTTGATCTTGGACTTCCCAGTCTTCACAACAGTGAGCAATCAATTTCTGTTGTTTATAAATTGCCAAGTCTAACATATCTATTATCACAGCCCAAACAGACTCAGACATACATTTAACCTTCTATATTTAACTTTGCATTATGTATTATGTTTGCAATAAGAAAGAAAAAAAAAGGCAGGGGGGCCTGGGCGCCCTGGCTCACGCCTGTAATCCCAGCACTTTGGGAGGCCAAGGCAGGCGGATCACGAGGCCAAGAGATCGAGACCACCCTGGCCAACATGGCAAAACCCCGTCTCCCCTAAAAATACAAAATTTAGCTGGTCGTGGTGGCACCCACCTGTAGTCCCAGCTACTTGGGAGGCTGAGGCGGAGAATTGCTTGAACCAGGAGGCAGAGGTTGCAGTGAGCCAAGATCACGCCATTGCACTCCAGCCTGGCAACAGAGCAAGACTCCATGCCCATTAGTACTAAAGTTGTAAACATACTGAAGGTTTTGTCTATAGCAAATATAGCTGAAGGGCAGTAGTACAGCTACTGTCAAATTGTCAATACCAGCCCAACTTTGACAATTATCAACACTTTTCTGTGCAAGTTTTTTTGTTGTGGTGGTGGTTTTGGTTTTGGTTTTGTTTGTTTTTTTTTTTTTGAGGGGGGAGCATTGTTTTGTTTTTTGAGACAGGGTCTTACTCTATCACCCAGGCTGGGGTGCAGTGGCACAATCTTGGCTCACTGCAACCTCCACCTCCCAGCTTTAAGCAGTTCTCCAGCCTCAGCCTGCCAAGTAGCTGAGACCACAGATGTGTGCCACCATGCCCCGGCTAATTTTTGTATTTTTGTACAGATAGGGTTTCGCCATGTTGCCCAGGTTGGTTTCGAACTCCTGAGCTCAAAGATCCATGCACCTCAGCCTCCCAAAGTGCTGGGATTACAGGCGTGAACCACCGTGCCTGGCCTCTGTGCAAGTTTTAATATCACACTGCTGTTTATTTTTTACACAAATTATCTGATACTGTGCTTAATGTTTGCCATTTATTTTGTTCACTGAGCAATACACTCATTCTACAAGTATTTATCAAAGAACTAACATATGTCAGACACTGTTTTAGGCACTGAGGATGTAAGTCTAATTCAGAAAGACAAAAATCCCTTCCCTGGTTCCCAGATGCTCGTTCCCTTCCCTTCCCTCCCTTGGCCCAAGGTAGGGGTACTTCTGCTGGGGACATCCTTCAGAGCTACACTCTGTTCCATTTTCTCTAACAGTCTCCAAAGAAAATCTCCAACCTTTGGGAAGATTCAAAAAACCTGGGCAGAAGCAGCTAATAGATCCTTCTCTATGTGGAAAAGCAAAGCTTACATTTCAAAACAGACACTCAAAAAGGGGGGCAAAAAACATACCAATGTAATCACCCATTTTCAATCATGGCCTCTTAACCAGTCCCAGGAGACCTCTTCAAAAATATGAAACGTTTCCCTGGAAGAGGGTTCTATTAGAAAGAATCTACATTCCACTAAACCAAGTCTCCTGATCACTAAATGGTTCTAGATAATTCACTGCTGTTAAGTAACCAGAGGACAATCTCAAGACTATTGAAGGTGCCTGCAGATGGCTCAGTAAGCTAGCCTCGTCACATAATTTCCTTCCCCTCCCACTCCCTACTTAAAAATTTAAATATTCACAAAAAGAAGGCAGGAGCTTATTCAAACAAAAACAGAATGATGAACAAAAACCTCAAGTACATTTTGAAGATATACAATATATTAAATGTTGCTGATATTCACAGTTATGATTCCTGAGTAACAGTTATTGAGTGTCTGCTGTGTGCCAGGCAACATGACTAGTCTGGTCTATCCATTAACTCATTCGATCCCAACACAGCTTCATTAGATATACATTATCCCCAGCAGGCACGGTGGCTCATGCCTGTAATCCCAGCACTTTGGGAGGCCGAGGCAGGCGGATCACTTGAGATCAGGAATTTGAGACCAGCCTGACCAACATAGTAAAACCCCATCTCTACTAAAAATAAATACAAAAGTTAGCTGAGTGTGGTGATGCACACCTGTAGTCCCAGCTACTCAGGAGGCTGAGGCACGAGAATCACTTGAACCCAGGAGGCGGAGGTTGCAGTGAGCTGAGACTGTGCCACTGCACTCCAGCCTGGGCAACAGAGCGAGACTACATCTTTAAAAAAAAAAAAGGATATACATTATTCTTGTTTTGCAGATGAGAAAACTGAGAACAAAGTACCTGTAAATTATTGAAGGGCATTATAGTGAACATATGCTGACTTTTTTCTACTCGGCATCCCCAGCTCCTTCGCATAACCACGCGCTCCCCTATCCCATGAAGTCCTGATAATCACACTGCCCTGACCCCTTTGGGCACTCCAACAAAACTGATCATAATACCTCACCCCCTGGCAGGCAAATGACCAAAGCAGAGCTAAGTTAGAATCTTCCCTGGGACTGTATTAATCTTGATAACGGAAGGTAACAATTGGGCAGGGTGTGGTAGCCAGTCTCCAAAAACAGCGCCCAATGCCTGTGCCTCTTGGGATGCGTGCCTTTGTGTACTTTCCTCTCAGGTGGAATCTGGGCAACCCTAGAACATGCATCAAACAAAACAGTGCAGCCAAAGAGATCCTATGTCCCTTCTAGGATAAGCCCTAAGAAAGCCTGGCAGCTGGCCGGGCACAGTGGCTCACGCCTGTAATCCCAGCACTTTGGGAGGCCGAGGAGGGCAGATCATGAAGTCAGGAGATCGAGACCATCGTGGCTAACACGGTGAAACCCCATCTCTACTAAAAATACAAAAAAAAAAAAAAAATTAGCCAGGCATGGTGGCACACATCTGTAGTCCCAGCTACTCAGGAGGCTGAGGCAGGAGAATCACTTGAACCTGGGAGGCGAAGATTGCAGTGAGCCAAGATCATGCCACTGCACTCTAGCCTGGGCAACAGAGCAAGACTCTGTCTCAAAAAAAAAAAAGAAAGAAAGAAAGAAAAAGAAAGCCTGGCAGCTTCTACTTTTGTGTTTTGGAAACCCTGAGCTGCCGTCGAGGCCACCCTGCTAGAGAGACTGTGTAGCTCAGAGCTCAGCAAGCCTTTTCAAAAAGGGCCAAACAGGAAATATTTTGGGCTTTGAGGGTCATTTGATCTCTATCACAACTACTCAAATGCTGTTGTTGGCAGGGCACAGTGGCCCATGCCTGTAATCCAAGCATTTTGGGAGGCCAAGGTGGGAGGATTGCCTGAGGCCAAGAGTTCAAGACCAGCCTAGGCAATCTCATAAGATCCCATCTCTACAGAAACTTTTAAAATTAGCCATTAGTGGTGGTATGGGCCTACAGTCCTAGCTACTAAGGAGGCTGAGACAAGAGGATCGCTTGAACCCAGGAGTTGGAGGCTGCAGTAAGCTATGATTATGCTGCTGCACTCCAGCCAGGGTCAGACCTTGTCTCTAAAAAAATAAAATGAAATAAAATGCTATTGTAGTGTCAAAGCAACCACAGGCACTATAGAAACAAATGGGAATGATCATGTTCCAGTGAAACTTTGTTTACAAAATCAGCATTAAAGGCTGTAGTTCCTTGACTTCTGATATAGAGACCACATAGAGGTGCCATCTGGACAGCAAAGGCCCTGAGACTTCATGAAGAAAGAGCAAGAGGCCCAGCTGGGCCCAGCCTCCTAGCCAGGGCACCAAACACTGAGTGAGCCCTCTCACACAGTCCAGCCCAAGAGAGCTCCAGGTGACTGCAATCCTGGCCAATGTAATACAGAGCCGAGGAATCCCCAGCTCAGTCCAATCAACCTACAGACACGTGAGAGGTAATACAACGACTTTTTTTTTTTTAAAGATAGAGTCTCACTCATTGCCCGGACTGGAGTGCAATGGGGAGATCATAGCTCACTGCAACCTCCACCTCCCGGATTCAAGCGATTCTCCTGCCTCAGCCTCCAACGTAGCTGGGATTACAGGCACCCACCACCACAATTGGCTAATTTTTCTATTTTTAGTAGAGACAGGGTTTCACCATGTTGGCCAGGCTGGTCTCAAACTCCCGACCTCAAGTAATCTGCCTGCCTCAGCCTCCCAAAATGCTGGGATTACAGGCATGAGCCACCACACCCAGCCACAATGACTATTGTTTTAAGTCACTAATACTTAGGGTGGTTGCTTGAACAGCAATGTTGTACAAGGCAGGGTTTCTCAAATTCAGCACTCTTGGCATTGTGGGCTAGATAATTCTATGTTATAAGGGGCTGCTTTGTGCCCTGTAGGATGTTTGGCATCATCTCTGGCCTTATCCGTTAACTGACACTAGGACATCGAAAACATCTCCAGTGGGCAAAAATCACCCACTGGTTGAAAAACACTAATGTCAGAATATGAAGCTGGGACACCAGCAGCCAACCACCTTATCACACGGAAGTCAAGCCAAGTCAGAAACAGGGTGAAGGCCAGGCCAATATATGACTTCATAGGCCCAAGGTACTTTTGCTTTCCTCAGCCCCTTCCTCCATTAAAAACAAAAAAGAATTCAAAAATTATATTTTATGGGGCCAGCATGGTGACTCACACGTGTAATCCCAAAGCTTTGGGAGGCTGAGGCAGGAAGACTGGTTGAAGCCTGGAGTTTGAGACGAGCCTGGGCAGCATAGTAAGAACCCATCTCTACCAAAAAAAAAAAAAAAAATTAGCTGGGTGTGGTATGTGAACCTGTAGTCCCAGCCACTGAGGCAGAAGGATTGCTTGAGCCTACAAAGTTGAAACTGCAGTGAGCCGTGATACACCACTGCACTCCAGCCTGGGGCAACAGAGCAAACCTTGTCTCCAAAAAAAGCAAAAATTACATTTTATGACTACATTGATATAAAGATGAATGTCATCTAGAATCATTATACATTATTATGTTCATTTTTTCCTATAATTTTAAAACAAATTAAAATTTAATTAAGTTAATTAAAACTAATTAAATTCATTAAAAGTAAATATCACAGGTCCTAAGCACCAGGCCTACTCTGCCTAATAGAAAGTCAGTCCTGAGTGAGTATAAGGATGGGGCCAGGGGACATTATTGAGATTTCTGGAACCAGCTATGCCTAAAGCTAAAACTTAACTCATTCCTGGATTTCTCAGTTTCATGAGCCAGTAAATTCACTCTTTTATTCACACAGGGTCTCTGTCATCCAGACTAGAACGCAATGGCACAATCACAGCTCACTGAGCCTCGACCTCCTGGGTTCCAGTGATTGTCCCACCTCAGCCTCCTGAGCAGCTGGAACCACAGGTGCAAGCCACCACCCAGTAAGTTTTTGTATTTTTTGTAGAGATGGGGTTTCACCATGTTGCCCAAGCTGGTCTTGAACTCCTGGGCTCAAGCGATTCACCCACCTCAGCTTTCCACAAGTCTGAGATTATAGGTATGGGCCACCGCACCTGGCCTAAATTAAGTCTTTGAATTGAGTTTGTCACTTGCAGCCAAAAGCCCAACTCATCTGGTCTCCCAGCTACAACAGGTGCAGCCTGAACTTGAACCTGGATCTGTCTTATATAGACCAGAGTTCTTACCCACTACTATCAACTAACTTGTTCTGCCTCAAGCATCTTTCCAGTTTTTGCTCTCAGAACGGTTTTCAAGAAAAAGTTCCCCAAACTTACACTTCCGGACAAAGTTGCTCACATGCTTAATCTTCATCAGAGCAGGCTGACTGCACTCTTCAAAGAGAACAAAGAGGGCATCTAATATCCCTTCTCGGGAAAGAGGAGACATCTGCTGTTGAGTCATCAAGGGTGGTTTCCCCTAAAAACAGCAAACAGCAGATGGAGACACTGTCAATAATGAAAAGCTTTGATCAATAACATCCACACAGAGTAAATTACAAGCCACCAACTCAAATAACTGCTCACGACATGCTAACAGCACAATTCTGTGGCTTCATTCCTTAAAGCAACGTCAACTGACAGTCATTATGGTATCACTTCTATGATTCCAGGTCTGTGGGTTTCTTTCACCAGCACCTGGGAGGAAAAACTGTGCAAGCATGGCCATTAACAAGAAAAGGTCCTTCGTTCCTAAGAGTCTGAGGCTAGCGAGAATATTTCCTCTGGATCCTCTGCTCTGACATGCTTCCGTGTTTCTATAATAGGAAACAATGTTTTTTTCACTTCTTTCATGTGTGCCCAGGGGTTTATTCCTATAATTTCAGCTTTTTAAATGCATTTGAACAACTTAGAGTAATGAAAACTGAGTGACTATCATAAGCCAAATTTACTCATGATCTGGAGAAACAGTTACAAACTGGCAGACTGTCTCTAGCCCACAGACATGTTTTGTTTGGCCTGTAGTGTTTAAGATAATTTGAATTATCTGCCAATATTTCAAAATCAAGAGATTCCATACAAAAAATAAAAATGGAGTCTCTGGCTTCTCTTGAAACACTGGCAGATCCAGCAACACTGCCTCACCTTCCTGCCTGATGATGCTGAGCCGGAGCTGAGTAATGCTGCCCCTCCAGGAAAACAAAATTGCTACTGTATCTCAAGCAGATGTGTTTTGGAGTTCACTGCAGGTCTGATTCCATCTTCCAACTGGCCCGCTTGACTCATTTATACTCACTGCCCGGCATCCAAAGACACAAGTTTGCAACCCTGGTATAGAGCAGTGATTCCCATGTGCCAAGCCATGGATTGCGTGGTCTCTCTGCAAAGATGGCCTCCAACTGTTTCTCCAATTCTGTAGGCACATGCTATTCCTTCCTTTAAGCACTGGAGTCTATTTCTCCTCCCTTTGAATCTGTGCCATCTCTGAGACTCTCTTCAACCAAAAGAATGTGACACAAGTGACACCGTGCCAGTTCAAGGCAGTGCCTTTAAGAAGCTTGCCAGCAGCCAGGCACAGTGGCTCACACCTGTAATCTCAGCACTTTGGGAGGCCCAGGCAGGTGGATCACTTGAGGTCAGGAGTTTGAAACCAGCCTGGCCAACATGGTAAAACCCTGTCTCTACTAAAATACAAAAATTAGTGGGTGTGGTAGCAGTGCCTGTAATCCCAGCTACTTGGGAGGCTGAGGCATGAGAATCACTTGAACCCAGGGGGCGGAGGTTGCAGTGAGCCAAGATGGCACCACTGCACTCCAGCCTGAGTGACAGAGTGAGTCTCCCTCTCGGACAAAAAAAAAAAGCAGCAGCAGCAGCAGCAGCTTATCAGCTGCCACTTTTGGGAAGCCAGCCACCATGTAAAGATGCTTGGGCTAGACCAGGGGTCTGCAATCTATAGCCCTTGGGCCAAATCCAGCCCACAGACTTTTTATAAGATTGACTGAAACACAGCCACATCCATCATTTACATATTGTCTATGGCTACTTTTGTGCTACCGTGGCCAAGTTGAGTAGTTGCAACAGAGACTACAGGACCCGCAAAGCCTAAAGTATTTATTTATTTTCTTATTTTTTTTGAAACAGAGTCTCACTCTGTCACCAGGCTGGAGTGCAGTGATGCAATCTCAGCTCACTGCAACCTCCGCCTCCCAGGTACAAGCGATTCCCCTGCCTCCCGAGTAGCTGGGATTACAGGCACGCACCACTATGCCTGGCTAATTTTTTTTTGCCTTTTAGTAGAGACGAGGTTTCACCATATTGGCCAGGATGATCTTGATCCCCTGCCCTCGTGATCTACCCGCCTTGGCCTCCCAAAGTGCTGAAATTACAGGCGTGAGCCACCGCACCCGGCCTAAAGTATTTATTACTTACAAAAAAAAGTTATGAGTCGTGGGCTACACTACTGAAAGCTCTCATGGAGAAGAGAAGCCACGGGAGAAACACTAAGGTGCCCCAGCCAGCAGTCAGCACCCACATGTTCCAGTCCCAGACATAATCCCAGCTGAATGTAGTCCCACAAGTGACCCCAGCTGACATCACAGGATGGAGCATAAGAGCCAACTAGCTGAGTCCAGCCAAACCACAGAATCCTAAGAAAAAATAAATCACACTGTTGCTTTAAACTTTGTGAGTGCTTTGTTACACAGCACTTGATAACAAAAACAGACTGGCTGCATTTGAATCACAAGAGAACTGGAGAATTTAAGAAAAAAAAAGATTCTCTCGTCCAATCCCCCTCCCCCACAACCTACTGAATTAGAATTTTCCAGACTGTAGCCTAGAATCTGTTTCATTAACAAGTTCCCCAGCAGGGTGATGTGGCTCAGACCTGGAATCCCAGCACTTTAGGAGGCCAAAGTGGGAGGATCACTTGAGCCCAGGAATTCAAGACCAGCCGTGGCAATACAGCAGACCCCATCTCTCGAAAAAAAAAAATTAGCCAGATGTAGTGGCATGATTTTGTAGTCCTAGCCACTCGTGAGGCTGAGGTAGGAGGATCACTTGAGTCCAAGAAGTGAAGGCAACAGCGAGCCAAGGTTGCACTGCTGCACTCCAGCCTGGGCAACAGAATGAGACCCTAGTCCCCAAGAGAGTCAGACCTCAGTCAGGAAGGTCACCATATCTGTCACTTTAGTAACAGCTGACACTAACTCAGAAAAATAAAACGCTTTGTTTCTTCTATTCTTCAAGAGTTTAGACCAACTAGAGCAGGGGTTCCCAAATATAGTACTGGTTCTTAACAAAGTTTTCAACAGCCTGCAGTGAAATGAGAAAAAAATGAACATCACATGATTATCTTTTTTATAAAACTAAACGTATTCAAATTTAAAAATGGTCCTTTATTCTGAGATGATGTTCTTCTTCTTTTGTTGTTTCTTAAAATGCCCTTGATGAAATAAAAGGGCCAGAAAATAATAGGGGTTTTTTTATTTTTATTTTTTTTTACATCCTCACTTGGCAAAATAAAAAGTTGGAAAACCTATGTCTGCCCAGCAATTTGGGAAATTTTGCTGGCTGAGAGTCTGATAATCACTGACCTAAAACATGTCAAAAAATCCTGTTGAGTAGAAGGAAAAAAGACAAATCGACGCTTAGTTTAGACAAGTGAAACTAAGGTACTTACCTGAACAGAAAACAAAATTGCTACTGTATCCCAACCTCATTAAAATAGCACTATATGGGGAAAAAACAAACAGTATCCTTACCTGATCACTCAAGGCAAATGATAGGTATATACTACACTTGCAATAATAGCAGGGGGAACTCAGCATTAAAGAGACGAACTGAGGATTTACCCAAAATTCTTCCTGTTATAATGACTAAATACAAGATATGCTTAATAAACTGACATGCACAGACAGTGTGGCCCAACGGCTATGTGGTCGACCTTTGGAGTCGGACCAACCAAAGATGGAGTCTCATCTTAGCTCCATCTGCAAAACCCAACGTGCATGATCTTGGGCAAGGCCTTACCTACCTCTATATCTGTCTATAACTGTTGTCCCCTATTTATGTATTTATTTAGAAACAGGGTCTCGCTCTGTTGCCCAGTCTGGAGTGCAGTATCATAATCTCAGCTTACTGCAACCAGCCCCAGCAATGTTCCCACCTCAGCCTCCTGAGTAGCTGGGACTACAGGCACATGCCACCATGCCTGGCTAATTTATTTTTGGGACGGAGTCTCACTCTGTCACCAGGATGGAGTGTAGTGGCACAATCTCGGCTCACTGCAACCTCTGCCTCCCTGGCTCAAGCAATTCTCCTGCTTCAGCCTCCCAAGTAGCTGGGACTACAGGCACACACCACCACGCCCAGCTAATTTTTGTATTTTTAGTAGAGATGGGGTTTCACCATGTTGGCCTGGATTGTCTTGATCTCTTGATCTTGTGATCCGCCCACCTTGGTCTCCCAAAGTGCTAGGATTACAGGTGTGCACCACCACGCCTGACCTCCTGGCTAATTTTTTATATTTTTTGTAGAGACAGGGTTTCCCCACCATTTTGCCCAGGCTAGTCTTGAACTCTTGGACTCAAACAATCCACCCGCCTCAGCTGCCCAAAGTACTGGGATTACAGGTGTGAGCCACCACACACCTGGCCTATTGCCTCTTATTTAAAGTTTAAATAAAAATAGTCCTTACCTCTGTTATGAGGCTGAAGTGAGATATCAGGAACATGCTAGTTCTATGCCAGACACATTGGAAGCCGTAGCTATTACATAATCAGCACATTCAAAGCCCTTAATAAGTTGGAGATTTTTGTTTTGTTTTGGATACAGGGTCTTGCTCTGTCACCCAGGCTAAAGTGAAGTGACATGATCTTGGCTCACTGCAACCTCTGCCTCCCAGGCTCAAGCCTCTCAAGTAGGTGGGACTACAGGCACACGCTATCACAGCCAGCTATTTTTTGTGTTTAGTAGAGATAGGGTCTCACCATGTTGCCAGAGCTGGTCTCAAACTCCTGACCTCAAGCAATCCACCCACCTCAGCCTCCCAAAGTGCTGGGATTATAGGCGTGAGCCACCACGCCCAGCAAGTTGGAGATATTTTGAAGTAACATGACAGGATAAAGGGGCTGAAAAGAGGCAGCCCTCCAGCCATCTAAGGTTAGAGATAGACTATTCATTTGTGAAAAATATGTCAAGACTTAAAATGCTAATGGGGATGGTCCCACAGAACAACCTAAGCTTTCAATTTGTTTAGACTCTGATCTGTTTAAACACTCAATACCAATATTTTGGAGAAAAAAAAAGTTATCAAGAATACATCATTGTTCATCATCTTACAGGTATCCTACATAACTACCTTCCTAAATATAATTACTATTAAGGAAACAGAAATTTAGTATTAATATTATAACTAATACTATTCTATGCTGAGTACTAACAATAATTTGCATCTGTTTATAAGGAATTTATGAAGAGCCAGGCAAGGTGCTTAATGTTTTATATGGACTATCTTATTTAATCCTCACAACAACCCTGTGGACTAGGAACCAACCTCTATTTTATCTTTGTTTTGTTTTAAGATGAAATCTCACTCACCCTGTCACCCAGGCTGGAGTGCAGTGGCAGGATCTCGGCTCACTGCAACCTCTGCTTCCTGGGTTCAAGTGATTCACCTGCTTCAGCCTCCAAAATAGCTGGGATTACAGGTGCATGCCACAACTAATTTTCTGTATTTTTAGTAGAGAAGAGGTTTCACCATGTTGGCCAGGCTGGTCTCAAACTCCTGACCTCAAGTGATCCAACCAAATGCTGGGATTACAGGTTACAACCTCTGTTTTAGAGAACAGCAAATGGACTCAGAAAAGGTCATTGACTCACCCAAAGTCACACAGCTAACAAGTGCTGGGAATGGGATTCAATTCTAAATCTTCATGGTCTCTATCGTCCCTCTGACTTGGGAATACATAAATCAAACAAGGATTTCTACTTCACCAGTGTTCCATATACATCAGAAACAAAAGAATTAAAAGTCTATTTGGAAGTAATCTTATAACATTAAGTTTTAACGCTTCTGGAGTGATGAAAACATGTATCTTGAGAGGAATGTGGGTTAAACAGGTGTGGTATTCATCAAAACTTTTTTAAAAATCTTAAAAAGTAAACATCCCTGCAATGAAAAAGAATAGGATTATACCCACTGAAATTGTAGTTTGAAAAAGGTCTTTGACCAGGTGTGGTGGCTCACACCTGTAATCCCAACACTTTGGGAGGCCAAGGCAGGCGGATCACGAGGTCAGGAGATCGAGACCATCTTGGCTAACACGGTGAAACCCCGTCTCTACTAAAAATACAAAAAATTAGCTGGGCGTGGTGGCACGTGCCTGTAGTCCCAGCTACTCAGGAGGTTGAGGCAGGAGAATTGCTTGAACCTGGGAAGCAGAGGTTGCAGTGAGCCAAGATCGCACCACTGTACTCCAACTTGGGTGACAGTGCGAGACTCCATCTCAAAATTTAAAAAAAAAAAGTGTCTTTCTTCACTTATTTTTCTTTCTTTAATAAAAGGACAAACTTGGCCTGGTGCAGCAGCTCATGCCTGTAAACCCAACACTTTGGGAGGCTGTGACAGGTGGATCACTTGAGCCCAGGAGTTCAAGACCTGCCTGGGTAACATGATGAAACCTTATCTCTACAAAAATATAAAAATTAGCCAGATGTGGTGGCCCGCACCTGTGGTCCCAGCTACTCAGGAGGCTGAAGTGGGAGGATCCCTTGAGCCCAGGAGGTCAAGGCTGCAGTGAGCCATGATTGTGCCACTGCACCCCAGCCTGGACCACAGAGTGAGACCCTGTCAATCAATCAATCAAACAATGAACAAACTTTAGTACAGAAGTATAAAGTGTAAGAAATATGAAAAGATCTCCCTTCTGAGGCAAGTTCAGCTATCAACTTCTGCAGTGTCCTTTTTCCAATACAATCAGTACATATATAAAACTCCAAACAGGGCCGGGCGCTGTGGCTAATGCCTGTAATCCCAGCACTTGGGAGGCAGAGGCAGGTGGATCACAAGGTCAGGAGTTTGAGACCAGCCTGACAAACATGGTGAAACCCCATCTCTACTAAAAATACAAAATTTAGCTGGGCGTGGTGGCGCGCACCAGTAATCCCAGCTACTCAAGAGGCTGAGGCAGGAGAATCACTTGAAACCAGGAGGCAGAGGTTGCAGTGAGCTGAGATCGGGCCACTGCACTACAGCCTGGGCCAGAGTGTGACTCTGTCTCAAAAAAAATAAAACAAAACTCCAAATAGAGGGCCAGGTGCAGTGGCTCACACCTATGACCCCAGTGCTTTAGGAGGCCAAGGCAGGAGACTCACTTGATGCCAGGTGTTTGATATCTGCCTGAGCAACGTAACAAGACCCCATCCCTACAGAAAATTAAAAACTTAGCCAGGCATGGTGGCACAGGCCTATAGTCAACAGAAGCCCTTGTTTCAAACAAAACAGAATTTCTCCTAAAATATTATCCTTGGTCCTATAATAAAAGCAGACAGGGCATGGTGGCTCACACTTGTAATCCCAGCACTTTGGGAGGCCAAGGCAGGTGGATCACTTGAGGCCAGGAGTTTGAGCCCAGCCTGATCAACATGGTGAAACTCCATCTCTACTAAAAAAAAAATATATATATATATACACAAAACTTAGCCAGGTGTGGTGGCAGGTGCCTATAGTCCCAGCTACTCTGGAGGCTGAGGCAGAAGAATTGCTTGAACCTGGGAGGCGGAGGTCGCAGTGAACCAAGATTGCACCACTGTACTCCAGCCTGAGTGACAGAGTGAGACTCTAAACAAATAAAAGCAAAGTTGAGTGACAAGGAGGTTCCAAGGAAACACACAGGTGAGCAAAGTTGGCAGGTGAGGCTGTTACCTGGAAGAACAGATTCAGCCTGGAGGCCCGGCTGGCAATGGGTTCAGCAGCACCAGCATCCAAAGGATTCCGCGCTCCATATTTGAACTTCAGCATCTCCCCACTGGTGCTGAAAGGATATCGGAAAAGCCAAGCGTGTCCTATGGTTTGGGCAGGAAGGGCTTGAGAGATCCTGATCTCCCTCAAGATATCGGGGCAAGGAAGTGAAAATCAGCTACAACTCCAGTTTTAGGAAGCCCACTCTAATCATGGAGATTAAACACCAGATTTTCACTCACCATAACAGGAGGTGATACACTTATCTGACATACTCTCTTTCTTATAAATGTGTTTATTATCTCCCCCCTTAGAATGGAAGGTCCACAAGGGCAGAGATTTTTACATGGGGGCACACATACTCTGGCACACAGTAGGTGTGAATAAATAATTATTAAATAAATGACTGAAATAAGCAAACTCTACAGCTTGTTGGAAGGTGTTAAGTGCTATGGGGTTAAAAACAAAACCGAGCAAAATAAGGACAATGGGGGTGAGACGGTGCAATTTTTAGTGTGGTCAAAGAAGACTTCACTGAGAACCCACCATTTGACCCAAGACTTGACGATCTGAAGTGGGTGGTGACCAGCAAGCCATGAGGACATATGGGGAAAGAAAGATATCCCTGGCAAAACAACAGCCAAGGCAAAAGCCCAGAGGCAGGACCTGGCCTCTCCAACAGTAACAGGGAGGCCAGAGGGACTAGAGCAGAGCGAAAGAAGTGGGGGCATCAAGGAGGTGATGGGGTGGGCACGGGGTATGAAGACACTGAAACAGAGACGTTAAGTAAATTGCTAAGATCACGCAGGTAATAAGGAACTGGCTGAGGCACTGGGCAGAATAATACAGTTAGTGCTGATAGGAGGCAGAGCTGAAGAGACACAGGACTCCGCCCGGTTTAGGGAAGGAACGAGCCTCCCGTCCCGGCACCACCCGGCGGACCCCTCGGCTCCCAAGGAGGGTGGGCGCGCGCACAGACAGCCCGGGAAGACCCTCTAGGCCTCCCGCAGCCCTGAAGGTGGAATCGCCGCCTTTCCCGCGGCGGAAGGGAAAGCCGGGACTGGTGTGGGTGGAGGCAGCCCTCCCCTGGCCTTGCAAAGCGGGGTGCGGTAGAATTGGGATTGGGGGATCAGACTCACGCTCAGCGCACCCCGCTGGTCTGCAATGTACTCCGCCCCGCGTCTCCCGCTGCAGCGTTTGAACCCGAAGAACGGCGCGGGCGGGCCTCAGCCGTATTTGGACCAATCAGCGTGCCCACTCCTATGATAGACGTGGGCGTCTCAGCCAGGCCCCGCCCATGTCCTTAAAGGGACGGAGGAAGTGAAGGGGAGAGCCAATCAATTGTTTCTTCCTTTGACTCGCGACCAATGGGAAAGGGGAAAGGGCAAAGCCTGCAGGGCAGGTCTTGGAAGTTTGAAATTGGCGGTTACGCAGGATGCTGTGGGGACGCGACAGTTTTTCTAGGATCCCTGAGGAGGTCGCCAGGGCACTGTCCCCTGCTCTCTGCCACCAGCGAGAAGGAAGGCAGCCAGGCCGCTCTGCCTGGTCTTGTCTCTCTCCTGTGGCTAAAGTAGAAGTACTTGTTACCTGGGGAAACCCAGCTGTTCTCTGCTACAGCTGAGGCGGCGAATGTCTTGAGCTTGACTTCAACCTGCCTTGATTACTGCATCTCCCAGCTGACTGCCCTGTAAGGAATTGGTGAAAGTCATTGAGACCATCTGAAAGGACACTTTAAAATAAATGATAGGCGAGATACTTAAACAGGCACTTCACCAAAAGGGAAATCCAGATGGCCAACAAATGTATGAAAGGTGTCAACCTCTTTCATAATCAGAAAATATGAAAAATAAAGTCACAGTGAGAAACAACACACATTCAAATTAAAGAACAAAAGGATGTGACAGTGTGTGCGAAGATGTGGAGGTACACACACTTATACAGTACCCGTAGGCGTGTAAATGGATATGATCTGTTTTAAATTTGAAAAAAAAAGTTTGACATTATTTGTTAACATTGAAGATTTATGCATTCTGTAACTATTTCTAGGAGTAGTTTCTCTACCTAACAGACACGCCTATTTATTTATTTATTTAGAGATGGAGTCTTGCTCTGTCTCTCACGCTGGAGTGCAGTGGCATGATCTCGGCTCACTGCAACCTCTGTCAAGCGATTCTCCTGTCTCAGCCTCCAGAGTATCTGGGACTACAGGCACCTGCCATCACGCCTGGCTCATTTTTGTATTTTTAAGTAGAGAGTATTTTCACCATTTTGACGAGGCTGATCTGACCTCAAGTGATTCACCCATCTTGGCCTCCCAAAATGCTGAGATTACAGACCTGAGCCACCATGCCCGGCAAGAAACTCCTACTTATGTACACCAAGAGATGTGTATAAGAATACAAAATCGTTTTGGCAAAAAACTGAACGCAACACAAATGTCCATCAGCAGTACAAAAGACAAAATTGTATATTGCAATGTTTTCATACAGCAATAAAAAAGAATAAACTGCAACTAGCCACAGACATAATGAGTCTCAAAATAAGGCCTAATGAAGGAAGCAAGACAATGACATATGATTCCACTCATATAAATTCTCAAAGCCAACAAAACAAAGCAACATTGTTTAAAGAGGGATGTATTAGGTTGGTGCAAGTCGTTAAAAGAAATGGCAAAATCATAAAGAAAGCAAAAGTCAGAATAGTAGTGACCTGGGTTGAGATGGAGGCCTTTCAGGGTGTTGGGATGCTACTATGATCTATTTTTTTAACCTAGATACCAACAATATGGATGTAATATAGATGTGGTTTTATAATAATTAAATTGTGTGTATATGTGTGCACTTGTGTGTGTGTGTGTGTGTTTTATTTATATATGTAAAGCCCTTTTGGTACTCTCTTAATTCTACAGTAGACAGAACTGGAGTGTGTTCTCTCTCTCTCTCTCTCTCTCTCTCTCTCACACACACACACACACACACACACACACGGGCGCACACTAGCACATAATTAAAGCTACAGGCTTGCTTAATACACATTTGTTTGTTTGTTTTTTCCTTCCCCAAACATAATTTACTTCTTGTTCCTGGGGTCAATAATAGACAGCTACTATTTATCAAGCACCTTTTTAAAAAGAAAAGAATCTCACTGTCACCCAGGCTGGAGTTCATTGGCATAATCATGGCTCACTGCAGCTACCACCTCTCCAGGTTCAAGTGATCCTCCCACCTCAGTCCTCCCACAGGCATGTACCACCATCCCTGGCATTTTTTTTTTTTTTGGTAGAGATGGGGTCTCCCTATATTGCCCAAGCTGGTCTCAAACTCCTGGACTCAAACAACCATTCTGCCTTGACCTCCCAAAGGGTTGGGATTACAGGTGTGAGCTACTGCACCCAGCCCTGAAACTTCTATATTAAGGGAACAACTGGCCAGACACAATGGGTCACACATGTAATCCCAACACATTGGGAAGCCAAGCTGGGTGGATCACGAGGTCACGAGTTTGAGACCAGCCTGGCCAACACGCTGAAACCCCATCTCTACTAAAAATACAAAAATTAGCCAGGCGTGGTGGCAAATGTCTGTAATCCCAGCTACTCAGGAGGGTAAGGCAGGAGAACCGCTTGAACCATGGAGGCGGAGGTTGCAGTGAGCCAAAATCTCGCCACTGCACTCCAGCCTGGGTGAGAGAGTGAGACTCCATCTCAAAAAAAAAAAAAAAAAAAAAGGCCGGGTGTCTTGGCTTACAGCCTGTAATCCCAGCACTTTAGGAGGCCAACGTGGGTGAATCACATGAGGTTGGAAGTTCAAGACCAGCCTGACTAACATGGAGAAACCCAGTCTCTACTAAAAATACAAAATAAGCCAGGTGTGGTGGTATGCACCTGTAATTCCTGCTACTTGGGAGGGTGAGGCAGGAGAATCACTTGAACCTGGGAGGCAGAGGTTGCAGTGAGCCAAGATCATGCCACTGCGCTCCAGCCTGGGCAATAAGAACGAAACTCCATCTCAAAAAAAAACAAAAAGAAGAGAGAAAGAGAGAAAGAATAATTATAATTAGCTGAGTGCTTTCTGTGTGCAAGTCATATCCTTTCAATAGCCCCTGAAGTAGACACTATTATTAGCATCTGCCCCTATGGAAAGGACCCACTCTCACACTGGCTCAGATGCAAATATCCCAGGTATTCCCTATTTTCCAAAGATGTGTTCCCATCTGGTATGAGCAACACTTTCAGGTGGCAAAAAAAAAAAAGTCACTCATTTGTGAAATTATATATTTTACTGTGTGTTAGAAGAAACTATAGCCCATCAAAACAGGTATTTCATAAATGAAACTACTTGGGATGAGACCAAAGGAAATATTTAAGCAGAAAAAATGAGCCAGTAAAGGAAATACTAAGTAAACAGTAGTACAGGTCGCACCTGGGTATAGCTTTAAAACAAACCTTGAAATTTGGGAAACACTGATCATTTGACATAATTCTCAAGCAAGCCCCTGAAGTAGGCACTATTGTTACTACCCCCTTTTTACCAGAAGAGAAACGTAAGCTTAGAGAAATTAAGTCACACAGTGGTAAACAGTGGAGCCAGGACTTGCACTGGTTCTTTCATTCTAAAGCCCATTTTGATAACCACAAAACTGTATTGACTTATGTTTAATTGACTTTCCCAGCACCTAGCACTTAATATTTATAAATATTTGTGGACTAAATGATGAAATCTAACTCCATGTCCATTTGATTACAATTTGATTGTAGCCTACCAGCCTACCAACGATCAACTTCGTAGGCTCTCGATAGAAGTGTCTAATAGAATAGATAGAATTTACAAATGAACTGCCTTCTGATTCTACACACACCTCTTGTTATACCTTCTCATGTTGCGGGTATTTCGGAAGCAGTGGTTCACAACCTTATATTCACATTGAGATCACCTGGGGAGCTTTAAAATAACACTGATGGCCAGGTACAATGGCTTATGCCTGTAATCCCAGCACTTTGGGAGGCTGAGGCTGGCGGATCATGAGGTTGGGAGTTCAAGACCAGCCTGGCCAATATGATGAAACCCCATCTGTACTAAATATACAAAATGTAGCCAGGCATGGTGGCACACGCCTGTAATCCCAGCTTTTTAGGAGGCTGAGTCAGGAGAATCAATTGAACCCAGGAGGCGGAGGTTGTAGAGAGCAGAGATCATGCCATTGCACTCCAGCCTGGGCGACAGAGCAAGACTGTGTCTCAAAAATAAAATGAAATAACACTGATACTTGGGACCCATCCTTAGAGATCCTCATTTCAGTGTTCCAGAATCAAGCCTAGGAATTGGGCATTGATGAAGCTCCCCAAGTGATATGGTTTGGCTGTGTCCCCACCCAAATGTCATCTTGAATTCCACATGTTGCGGGAGGGACCCGGTGGGAGGTAACTGAATCATGGGGGCAGGTCTTTCCAGTGCTGCTCTCGTGATAGTAAATAAGTCTTATGAGATCTGATGGTTTTCCTGCACATGCTCTCTTCTGTTGTCTGCTGCTATCCATATGAGATGTGAGTTGCTTCTTCTTGCATTCTCCCATGATTGTGAGGCTTCCCCAGCCATGTGGAACTGTAAGTCCACTAAAGATCTTTCTTTTGTAAATTGCCCAGTCTCAGGTACGTCTTTATCAGCAGTGTGAAAATGGACTAATACACCAAGCGACCCCAACGTGCAGCCAATCTCATGAACCACTTGCCTAAAGAGGGCAAATATACTACAAATCAAATGTCAAAGTGTATTTTTCATTGTAATTTAATAAACTGACAATGTGGCTTTATCATCAGTCTTTGTTAACAAGAGTCTGCCCCTATGGAAAGGGGCCATTCTCACACTGGCTCAGATGCAAAGTGGAGACCTCAGAATGGGCCTTCCAGTCCCTGCTATGTGATCCATCTGGTGAAACCAAAGAGGGTGATGGCTAAGTAATTTAACAGAAGGGGCTGGGCACAGTGGCTCACTCCTGGAATCCCAGCACTTTGGGAGGCCAAGGTGGGTGGATCACTTGAGGTCTGGAGTTTCAGACAGGCCTGGCTAACATGGTAAAACCCCGTCTCTACTAAAAATACAAAATTAGCTGAGTGTGGTGGTGCATGTCTGTAGTCCCAGCTACTTGGGAGGCTGAGGTAGGAGAATTGCTTGAACCCGAGAGGTGGAGGTTGCAGTGAGCCAAGATGGTGCCATTGCACTCCAGCCTGGGCAACAAGAATGAAACTCTGTCTCAGAAAAAAAAAAAAAAAGTTAAACATAGAGCAATCATATGACCCAACAGTTTCATCCCTAGGTATATGCCCAAAAGAAATAAAAACATATATCCACACAAAAACTTGTATACAAATGGTCCTGACAGCACTATTCACAAGAGCCAAAAAGTGGAAACTACCCAAACGTGCATCAACTGATGAACGGATATACAGAAGATGGCATCGCCATGCAATGGAATATTATTTGACCATAAAAAGGAATGAATGCTTAAACATGCTATGATGTGGATGAGCCTCAAAAACATTATGCTCAGTGAAACAATGCAGATGCAAAAGGCCACATATTGTAAAATTCCATTTACATGAAATATCTAAGAGTATGTAAATCCACAGAGACGAAAGGTAGACTAGCAGGCTGGGGAGACAGGCACTGATTACTGGTGGGTACTGGGTACAGAGTTTCTTTCTGTCTTTTTTTTTTTTTTTTTGCATTGTCAGTGTATTTTTAATGTTAGTGACTTCAACAGGTGTGTAGTGGATCCACTGTGGTTTTTGTTTTTGTTCTCGGATTTTTTTAAAGAAGTTTTAGGTTCACAGCAAAATTGAGAGGAAGGTAGAAAGATGTCCCTTCCATCCTCTGTCCTCACACATACATAGGCTGTCCCTTTATCACTATCCTCTACCAGGGTGGTACATTTGTTACAATTGATGAATGGAATGAAACATTATTATCTCCCAGCAATTTGGGAGGCTGAGACAGGAGGATTGCTTGAGTCCAGGAGTTCAAGACCAGCGTGGGCAACATAGCAAGACTCTGTCTCTATAAAAAAATAAAATTTAAAAATTAACTGATGCATGGTGGCACACATCTGTAGTCCCAGTTACTCTGGTGGCTGAGATGGGTGGATCGCTTGATCCTGGGAGGTCAAGGCTGCAGTGAGCTATGATTGCATCACTGCACTCCAACCAGGGCAACAGAGCAGAAGCCTATCAAATAGAAAGGGAAGACAAGGAAGGGAGGGAGAGAGAGAGGAAGGAAGGGAGGGAGGAAGGGAGAGAGGGAGGAAAAGAAAAAAGAGAGAGAAAGAAAGAAACATTATTATAACTAAAAATCCAAGTTTACACTCTCGGTATTATTCATTCTATGGGTTTGAACAGGTGTATAATGACAAGTATCCACCAATATAGTAGCATACAGTCTTTTCACTGCCCTAAAAATCCTCTGTGCTTTGCCTATTTATTCATTCTTTCGTTTCTCCAGTCTCTGGCAAGCACTGATATTTTTACTGTCTCCACAGTTTTACCTTTTAAAGAATGTCATATAGTCGGAATCAGTATGTAGTCTTTTCAGATTGGCATGTTTCACTGAGGAATACACATTTAAGTTTCCTCTGCCTTTTTTACATGACTTGATACCTCATTTCTTTTTGGCACTGAATAATATTCCATTGTCTGGATATACCACAATTTTTTTATTCATGACCTGCTGGAGGACATCATGGTTCCTTCCAAGTTTTGGCAGTTGTGAATAAAGCTGTTACAGAATCTATGTGCAGGGTTTTGTGTGGACATGTTTTCAGTTCCTCTGGGTAAATACCAAGGAGTGTGATTGCTAGGTTATATGGTAAGAATATGTTTACTTTTTTATAAGAAAACACATAACTGTCTTCCAAAGTGGCTGTACCATTTTGCATTCAGCAATGAACAAAAGTTCCTGTTGCTCCACATCCTTACCAGCACTTGGTATTGTCAGTGTTCTGGATTCTGATCATTCTAAAAGGTGTGTACAGGGTTTCTTTTTGAGGTGACAAAAATGTTCTGGAATTAGATAGTAGTGATGGTTACACAACTTTGTAAATATACTAAAAATCACTGAATCATACACTTTTAGAGAGTAAAATTTGTGATATGTGAATTACATCTCAATTTTGAAAATATTTTTAGAGATAGGATCTCACTCCATCACCCAGGCTGGAGTGCAATGGCACAATCATAGTTCACTGTGACCTCGAACTCCTGGGCTCAAGTGATCTTCCCGCCTCGGCCTCCAAAATAGCTAGGACTACAGGTGCATGCCACCATGCCCAGAGAATTTATTTATTTATTTGTTTATTTATTTATTTTTGTTTGTTTATTTTTGTAGAGACGAGATCTCGCTTTGTTGCCCAAGCTGGTCTTGAACTCCTGGCCTCAAGTATTCCTCCCACCTCAGCCTCCCAGGGCCTTGGGATTACAGGCATGAACCACTGTGCCTGGCCTCAATCTTTTTAATGTAAAAAAATTTCTAAAGCCAGTTAATAAATGTGAAACATCATTGTAACTCAGGTTTTCCCAGCCCCAGCATTGTTGAGATTTGGGGCTAGATAATTCTTTGTTGTGAAGGCTCTGTCCTGTGCATTCTAGTACCCCTGGCCTCTGCCCACTAGCACAAACACCCCAGCCATGGCAACCGAAGGTGTCTCCAGACACTGCCAAATAGGCCCTGGAGGACAAGATCACCCTGGATTGAAAAACACCTGCTATAACTATATGATGTGAACATTCTCAATGAATTCATTAAATATACTTTAATTAAGCCAGCAGAGCTCACAAAATAACCAAAATACATTTCCCAGTTTTTAAATATTATGACAATTTTAACTGATTGTTAGAACGTTCATGCCGATCCTAACACTTTACAAATGTTTTCTCCAAATTTGAATAAATGATTTCCGAAGGTTTTTTCCCCTGTTTGACCTGAGACAAAGCTTTTAACGAGAAAAGCTAAATTTTCAAAACTCAATTAAATGGTAATTAGCCTCCCTGCCATTTGATTTAGGCAATTTTTCTACAGTGCTTGGCTATGTTCATTAATTGTGTTTCTTCAAAAATGTTATAAGGCATAAAAACATACCTCTAATCCTTCAGCCCCACTGACTGCAGGAGTGTTTTATAATTCCCAAGCCATTTATAATGCCAGAAACTCAGGCACCTGACACACACCAATTATTCTCAAAGGACAGCTTTTAAAAAATGTTATCAAATTCGTACAGTGGTTCGGGTCCCCTCTCTGTATACTTAACATAATTGTTACTGATGTCTAATCTACTAGAAAGAGACTAGATTAATGTCAATCTCTCAAAATTGATGAGAAGCATATACTTATTGGAAACTGTGTCTCATGCCTTGGCTAAGCTCCAAGAAGCCAAATACCCTTGTTCTAGGAATATGATTAAACACGACCTACATCGGATGGGCATGGTGGCTCACACCTGTAATCTCAGCACTTTGGAAGACAAAGTGGGCAAACCGCTTGAGGCAAGGAGCTTCAGACCAGCCTGGGCAACATGGCGAAACCCCACCTCTACAAAAAATTATAAAAATTAGCCAGGCATGGTGGTGTGTGCCTGTAGTCCCAGCTACTTGGGGAGCTGAGGTGGGAGTATTGCTTGAGCCCCAGAGGTGGAGGCTGCAGTGAGCTGCACTCCAACCTGGGTGACAAAGCAAGATTCTGTCTAAAAAAATATTATATATGTATATACCCAACTGAGAGTCAATTTTTTTTTTTTTTTGAGATTAAGTCTCACTCTGCAGCCCAGGCTGGAGTGCAAACTCAGCTCACTGCAACCTGGCGCAATCTCGGCTCACTGCAACCTCTGCCTCCCAGGTCCCGGTTCAAGCAATTCTCCTACCTCAGCCTCCCGAGTAGCTGGGATTACAGGCATGAGCCACCGTGCCCAGCTAATTTTTGTATTTTTTTAATTTTTTTTTTTTTTTTTTTTTTTTGAGACGAAGTTTCGCTCTTGTTACCCAGTCTGGAGTGCAATGGCACAATCTTGGCTCACTGCAACCTCCGCCTCCTGGGTTCAGGCAATTCTCCTGCCTCAGCCTCTGGAGTAGCTGGGATTACAGGCACGCGCCACCATGCCCAGTTAATTTTTTGTATTTTTAGTAGAGACGGGGTTTCACCATGTTGACCAGGATGGTCTCGATCTCTTGACCTCGTGATCCACCCGCCTTGGCCTCCCAAAGTGCTGGGATTACAGGCTTGAGCCACCGCGCCTGGTCAATTTTTGTATTTTTTTAGTAGAGATGGAGTTTCACCGTGTTGGCCAGTCTGGTCTTGAACTCCTGACCTCGTGATCCACCTGCCTTGGCCTCCCAAAGTGCTGGGATTACAGGTGTGAGCCACTGCACCCAGCCAAGAGTCAATTTTATTAAAAAATTATCATTATATGCAGACCTAAGATGACCTGAGATTGCACCACTGCCAGGTTTGTATCTTTCATTTGGGCTTATTTTAGGTCTGCATATAATAATAAATTTTTAATAAAATTGACTCTCAGTCGGGCGTGTGTGTGTGTGTGTGTGTGTGTGTGTATACATATATGTAAATTTAACCCCATCTGTACCAAAAATACAAAAAATTAGCTGGTCATGGTGACATGCAGCTGTGGTCCCAGCTACTCAGGAGGCTGAGGTGGAAGGAGTGCTTGAGCCTGGGAGGCAAAGGTATATATACACCACTGCCCAGCCTATATCTTTCATTTGGGCTTATCTTAGGTCTTCATATAATAATAATTTTTTAATAAAATTGACTCTCAGTGGGGCGTGGTGGCTTATGCTTGCAATCCCAGCACTTTAAGAGGCTGAGGCAGGTAGCTCGCTTGAGGTCAGGAGTTCAAGACCAGCCTGGCCAACATGGAGAAACCCCCTCTTTACCAAAATGAACAAAAAAAATAATCTGTGTATGGTGGCGGGCACCTATAATCCCAGCTACTTGAGAGGCTGAAGCAAGAAAATCACTTGAACCCAGGAAGCGGAGGTTGCAGTAAGCCTAGATTGTCATTCCAGCCTGGGCAACAGAGTGAGACTTTGTCTCAAAATAAATACATAAATTAATTAATTAATTTAATTGGCTCTCAACCTTTCCTGTCAACCTAATACTTATTTTTAAGTCCCTCTCCTATGCCCATACACTTGAGCTGCAAGAGAGAATCTTTTTTCTTTTCTTTTATTTATTTATTTTTTTTAGAGACAGGATCTCACTATGTTGCCCAGGCTGGTGTCAAACTCCTGAGCTCAAGTGATCCTCTCACCTCAGTCTCCGAAAGTGCTAGGATTACAGGCATGAGCCACCGCACCGGGCCAAGAGCAAGAATCATGCCTGTCTTGGTAGAGGTGACAATCCACAATATCTTTCACAGTGCCTGGGTTTTGCTAGGCTCTCAATACATTTGTATTCTCTGAATTAATGTGTGGATAAATGAACCAATTTACCCATAATTCAATAAAGTGCTAGATATAAAGGTCAGGTGTAAAAGCCACTTTGCTTTAAGTTTTCATGTGAGAATTTTGTGACTGTTGATGGGTTTGAATCAGAACATGGAATAAATATGTAGAAGCCGTCATTCTAGAAGAACAACAACAAAAAAAAAAAACCAGGAAAACATCAGTAAAAGCCATTAAAGAAACGAATAGAGGCCAGGCCGGTGGCTCACGCCTATAATTCCAGTGAGGCTGAGGCAGGTGGATCACTGGTCAGGAGTTTGAGACCAGTCTGGCCAACATGATGAAACCCTGTCTCCACTAAAAATACAAAAATTAACTGGGCATGGTGGTAGCCACCTGGAATCCCAGCTACTCAGGATGCTGAGGGAGAATTGCTTGAATCTGGGAGGCAGAGGTTGCACTGTGCCAAGATCATGCCACTACACTCCAGCCTGGGCAACAGAGCAAGACTCTGTCTCAGAAAAATAAATAAATAAATAACAAGAGAGATGAAAATTAAAAATACAGGAATTAAAGTAACCAGACTATTTATTTAGTAGGAAGAATAGGAAGACTTTCTCCGACTTCAATCATTCATTTACTCACTCAACGTTTATTGAATGCCTACTATTTGCTGGGACTGTTTTAGGTGTTGGAAAAACAGCAGGAGATAAACCATACAAACATCCATGACCTGTGAAGCTCATGTTCCAGTGGGTGGAGACACACAACAAGCAAGATTAAGAAGCAAAATATCCTGTGATTTCAGTACTTTGGGAGGTCGAGGCAGGTGGATCACTTGAGGTCAGGAGTTTGAGACCAGCCTGAGCAACATGGTGAAACCCCATATCTACCAAAAATACAAAAAATTAGCTGGGCGTGGTGGCGTGCACCTGTGGTCCCACCTACTCTGGAGGCTGAGGTGGGAGGAGTGCTTGAGCCTGGGAGGCGAAGGTTTCAGTGAGCTGAGATTGCAAAACTGCCAGCCTGGGGGACAGACAGACCCTGTTGCAAAAAAAATAATAAATAGAGGTAAAACATGGTATAGAGGGGAAAAATGAACCAGGAGAAAGGCTCCTAGAATACAGGGAGGGTTGCAATCTTAAACAAAGTGGTCAGGAGCAGCTTGACGGAGTAAAGACCCCAAATGTGGGAAGAGACCATGCAGATAACTGGGGTAGAGCAGAATCAGCAAGGACAGAGGTCATGTGGTAGGAAGGAGTCTGATGTACTCGAGAAACAGTAAGGAGGCCGGCATATTCGCTTCCTATAGCTGCTGTAGCAAATGACCATACATTTAGCGGCTTAAAACAACACAGTTGTTGTTGTTTTAAGATGGAGTTTCGCTCTCGTTGCCCAGACCAGAGTGCAATGGTGCGATCATGACTCACCGAAACCTCTGCCTCTGGGTTCAAGCAATTCTCCTGCTTCGGCCTCTTGAGTAGCTGGGATTACAGGAATGCGCCACCACGCCCAGCTAATTTATATTTTTAGTAGCGATGGGAGGTTTTGTGTTTTTAGTAGAGACATGGGGTTTCTCTATGTTGGTCAGGCTGGTCTCGAACTCCCAACCTCAACCTCAGGTGACCTGCCTGCCTCGGCCTCCTAAAGTGCTGGGATTACAGATGTGAGCCACCATGCCTGGCCTTGTTGGTTTGTTTTTTTTTTCCTCTTTGAGACAAGGTTTTACGTTGCCACCCAGGGTGGAGTGCAGTGACAAAATCACATGCACAGAAGTACATGCCACCATTTTTTCCTGTAGAGACAGGGTCTTGCTATGCTGCCCAGGCTGATCTTGAACTCCTGGCTTCATGTAATTCTCCTGCCTTGGTCTCCCAAAGTGCTGGGATTACAGGCATGAGCCACCAAGCCCAACCTATAAGAATACAAATTTCTTCTCTTATGGTGCTGGAGGTCAAAAGCCCAACACAGGTATCACATACTAAGATCAAAGTACTAGAGTCTCTAAGGGAAAAATCCTGATCCTTGCCTTTTTCAGCTTTTAGAAGCCACCTACATTCTTTGATTCAAGGCTTCATTTGCCATCTTCAAAGTGAATAGTGTAGCAAATGGAGCATCTTGATTCTCTCCTTTTCTCCCCCTCCCTCTCTCTTTCTGACCCCTTTGTTTATCACATTTCCTTATCTTTCTGGCCTTCCTCCTTCCCTTTTTCTTTTCTTTTCTGTTGTTGTTGTTGTTGTTGTTTTGTATTTTCCCTCTTTCCCTTTTTTAAAATTATTTTATTTTATGATAATCTCACTCTGTTGCCCAGGCTGGAGTACAGTGGCACTATATCAGCTCACTGCAACCTCTGCCTACTGGGTTCAAGCAATTCTTGTGCCTCAGCCTCCTAAGTAGCTGTGATTACAGGCATGCACCATCACACCTGGCTAATTTTTTGTATTTTTAGTAGAGATGAGATTTCACCATGTGATCCACCTGCCTCAGCCTCCCAAAGTGCCGGAATTACAGGCGTGAGCCACTGTGCCTGGCCCCCATTCATCTGTTGATGAGCACTTGGGTTTACTTCTACCTTTTGGCTATTATGAATACTATGTACGAATATCTCTGAATCCCTGATTTCAATTATTTTGGATAGATCTCCAGAAGTGGAATTGCTGGATCATAAGGAAATTCTATTTTGAGTTATTTAAGGAACCACCATTCTGTTTCCCACAGTAGCTGCATCATTTTACATTCCCATCAGCAATGCATCAGGGTTCCAATTTATCTACATCCTCGTCAACACTTGTTGTTTTCTGTTTGGCAGTAGGCGTCCTAATGGGTGGGAAGTGGCATCTCCTTGCATAGTTTTTAGAAGCTGTCACATCAGCCCTTTACTTCCCACGTATTACATAAAGGGAGAGTGCCAGCATGTGCCCTCTATAGCCTTCATTTCGAACTCCTGCCTTCCATTTCCTGGTCCACCAAGAGAAAACTGGACAGAAACCGAAGAGGCCGTGATGTTCTCCAAAATGAAGCACAAGGAAACAGGTTTAAGCCAGCTGGTTCCCAAGCTAGGCTAGGAGACTTTACAGATGATCAAATTTTCGTGTGTGTGTGTGTGTGTGTGTGTGTGTGTGTCACTGACATAGGATTGCAACAACTTATTTTGCAAAATAAGAACATTGTTTTTAAATTTTTAATGTTTATTTTATAATATTTTTTGTTTTATAATATTTTATTTTGTTTTCTTTAAAGACAGAGTCTCATTATATTGCCCAGGCTGGAGTATGGTGGCTATCAACAGGCACGATCATAGCTTACTGCAGCCTTGAACTCCTGGGCTCAAGCAATCCTCCTGCCTCAGCCTCCCAAGTAGCTAGGACTACAGATGCATGTCACAGCATGTGGTTCTATTACTTTATTTTTATTTAAAATAATATTTTAATATTTCTAAATGTTCAAATAATTTTAAAAGAGCAACTATTGTTATGACGTCATAAAGGCAATGAAATTAAAATGACAAAAAAGTGAGACTGTATTACTCAGCGTTCTCCAGAAATGCAGAACCAATCAAAGATATATATATACACACATACATACACATATATATACACATATATTATACATACACACCCATATATATACACACATATACACATGCGTACACATATATACACATATATGTATGTGTGTATATGCATGTGTACGCATGTGTTAATATATGGATTTATGTGTGTAAATATATAAATATCCATATATTTACACACACATATACACATATAATCACACATATATACATACACATATGTGTACACACATGCACACATACATACATATATACACACATACACATATATATACGTGCACATATATACACAGATATACAGAAACACATATACATGCATACACACACATACACATATACATATGTATATACATACACATACATATTTATCCATACATATACACATATTTATCCATAGGTATACGCATATACATACAAATAGACATATATACATACGCACATATATCTATACACACATATATACATATACACAATATATAATATATACACACATACACATGTGTATATATGTGTATGTGTGTATATGCATATGTATACATACACAATATACATGCACACACTATACACACACACACACCTCTCTGGAGTTGGCAGACTTGGGTTAAACTTCTAGCTAGGCCCCTTATTACCTGTGTGATTGTAGGCAAATTATGTAACCTCTTTTTGTCTCCATTTCGTCATCTATAAAATAAGATCATAACACCTACTTCCCTGGGTGTTATAAGAAATACGTTACATAATTTGCTCCTGACCTGGGTTTCTTCCAGGGGTCTTTATCTTAGAGAATGCTCATCTGGGAGTATACAAACCTGAAGTTAGGAAGAGAAGCTGTAAAAGCTTTTCTGGTGAGGTGCTCTCTGAGCTGATATCAGAAGGAATGGTGGGAGTTAACCAGGGAAAGAGTGGGAGAAAATATTCCAGGCAGAGGGAACAGCACATTCAAAGACCCAATAGCGAAAGGGAGCCCTGACAGGAAGATGTTGGTCAGTGGGTAAAAAGTTTCAGTTGATAAGATGAATAAACTCAGGAGACCTATTGTACTGCATGTTGACTCTAGTTAATAACAATGTATTGTATGCTTGAAATTAGCTAAAAGAGTAGATGTTGACCGGGCGCAGTGGCTCATGCCTGTAATCCCGGCACTTTGGGAGGCCAAGGCAGGCAGATCACCTGAAGGCAGGAGTTTGAGACCAGCCTGGTCCAACATGGTGAAACCCCGTCTCTACTAAAAATACAAAAATTAGCTGGACATGGTGGCAGGCGCCTGTAATCCCAGCTACTCAGGAGGCTGAGGCATGAGAATCACTGGAACCCGGGAGTTGGAGGTTGCAGTGAGTGGAGATCATACCACTGCATTCTAGCCTGGTGACAGAGGGAGACTCTATCTCAAAAAGAAAAAAAAAAAGGAGTAGATGTTAAATGTTCTCACCACAAATAAAGTTGAGGTGGTAAATATGTTAATTAGCTTGATTTAATCATTTCACAATGTATATACATACATCAAACCTCATGTTGCACACTGTAAATGTACACAATTTGTATTTGTTGATTATACCTTAATAAAGCTGGAGGAAGAGAAGCAAGAGAGCCCTGAGTATCAAATTGAAAGAAAGCAGTGTTCCTAAACCTCTGAACACAGTGAGGGATGAAGATGAGGACTTAGCTGAATACTTTGGTTTTGAAATGCGTGTCCACTTCCAATGGCTGCTATAACAAATTTTGGGCAACGTGGTGGCAAAAAGCAAATGAAATGTATTACCTCATAGTTCTAGAGGCTAGGAATGCAAAATCACTATTGCTGGGCTGAAATCAAAGCATCAGCAAGGGATGCACTCCCTCAGGAGGCTCTAGGGAGAATCTTTGCCTTGCCTCACTCAGCTTCTGGTAGATGCCAGCATTCCTTGGCTTGTGGCCATATCACTTTAATATTCAAGCCTAGCATCTTAGGTCTCCCTCTGCTCTGTCTTCACATCACCTTCTTCTCTGTATGTTGTCCAATGTCCCTCTGCCTCCCTCTTAAAAGAATATGTGTGGCTGGGCATCGTGGTTCACATCTCTAATCCAGCACTTTGGGAGGATCACTTGAGCCCAGGAGTTCAAGACCAGCCTGGACAACATAGTGAGACCCTGTCTACAAAAAAATAAAAAAATTAGCTGGGCTTGGTGGTGCATGCCTATGGTCCCAGCTACTTGGTAGGCTGAGGTGGGAGGATTGCTTGAGCCCAGAGGGTGGAGGTTGCAGTGAGCCATGACTGCACCACTGCACTCCTGCCTGGATGGCTGAGCAAGACTCCGTCTCAAAAAAAAAAATACATACATACATATATATATATATATATATATATATGAATGATAGAATCCAGAACAATCTCCCCATCTCAAGATCCTTTTTTTTTTTTTTTTTTGAGACAGAGTCTCACTCTGTCATACAGGTTGGAGTACAGTGACGAGATCTCGGCTCACTGTAACCTCCGCCTCCTGGGTTCAAGTGATTCTCCTGCCTCAGCCTCCCTAGTAGCTGGGATTACAAGCACCTCCCACCACACCCACCTAATTTTTGTATTTTTAGTAGAGACAGGTTTTTGCCATGTTGGCCAGGCTAGTCTCAAACTCCTGACCTTAGGTGAGCCACCTGCCTTGGCCTCCCAAAGTGCTGGGATTACAGGTGTCAGCCACTGCACCTGGCCATCTCAAGATCCTTAATCACATCTTCAAAGACCCTTTTTCTAAATAAGGTAACATTTATAGGGATTAGGACATGGTCATCATTTGAGGGACTATTCTGCAACCACCACGTAAAAATGCATTTTATAATCAAGGTCTGGCATACAGAAAGCATTGAATAAATATTAGCTACTAGTATCATTACCAATGTCAAAATCATTACTATCTAAGATATCCTGTTTCCCTTTTGCCTTTTCTTAACTCCACGCAACTAGCCTTGAGCAAAACTTTAGGGATTAGTCATCTGCTTTTCCATTTATTTACTTACTTTTGAGCAAAGCATACATTTACATAGTTCGAACTCAAAAGGCATATCCAAAGAGAATATCTCCCTCCAGACCATCATTTCCTCTTCATAGAGATATCAATGAGCGAATTTCATATGATTCCTCCCAGAGTGATATTCCATAGAAAAAACTCATATTTTACCAGGCGCAGTGGCTAACATCTGTAATCCCAGCACTTTGGGAGGCCAAGGAGGGAGGACTGCTTGAGCCTAGGAGTTTGAGACCAGCTTGGGGAACATAGCAAGACTTCATCTCTAGCAAAAATAAAAAAATTAGCTGGGCATGGTGACGTGCTCCTGTAGTTCCAGCTACTTCAGAGGCTGAGATGGGAGGATCACTTGAGCCCAGGAGTTCAAGGTTGCAGTGAGCTGCAATGGTGCCATTGTACTCCAGCCTAAGCAACAGAATGGGACTCTTTCTCAAAAAAAAAAAAAAAAAAAAAAAGAATAAAGAAAAATTCTCATGTGCGTATGCAGGAGGTAACACTTATTCTGTCTATAGCTGGTGATGAGTTGCATTGATTTCATAGAGTCCTTATGACTCTACAACCCCAATCCCTGGATTACATAGAACACAATCCCTGTCCTCAAGGAGCTGATAGTTTAGTCTGGACAATGGTTGCCCCTCCATACACTCCCTTTGTCTTAACACTTCAGGGCATCTTTTACGAAACATTTGCACGTTTGGTCACGTCTTTCTTTGATCAGTCTCTATTGCTCTGATCACTCCCCATCACCTCCTCCCTAATACTCATTAAACTAGAAGTCTGTGGCCGGGCACGGTGGCTCACACCTGTAATCCCAGCACTTTGGGAGGCCAAGGTGGGTGGATCACTTGAGGTCAGGAGTTTGAGACCAGCTGCCAATATAGTGAGACTCTGTTTCTACTAAAAATCGCCCCCCAAAAATTAGCCAGGCATAGTGGCAGGTTCCTGTAATCCCAGCTACTTAGGAGGCTGAGGCAGGGGAATTGCTTGAACCTGGGAGGCAGAGGTTGCAGTGAGCCAAGATCATGCCACTGCACTCCAGCCCATGCCATGGAGTGAGGCAGTCTCCAAATAAATAAATAAGTTAAATTAAATTAATAAAAAGCACATATTTCCATAATATGTTTTTAATACATATTTTAAGAGACAGGGTCTTACTCTGTCACCCAAGATGGAGTGCAGTGGTGTGATCATGGCTCACTGCAGCCTCAACCTGTTGGACTCAAGTGATCCTCCCACCTCAGCCCCCTAAGTAACTGTGACTACAGGTTCATACCATTATGCCAGGCTAATTTTTTCTCATTTTTATTTTTATAGAGATAAACTCTCACTATGTTGCCCAAGCCGGTCTCAAACTCCTGGGGTCAAGTGATCTTCCCACTTGGCCTCCCAAAGTGCTGGGATCATAGTCATCAGCCACCATCCCCTGCCTGTTTTCAATACATTTTTACTACAAATTATAGTAGAGTATAATGTGTACTCCTCTGCAATTTGCTTTTTGCACTTAAAAATATGGCACCCTCGGCTGGGTGCAGTGGCTCATGCCTGTAATCCCAACACTTTGGGAAGCTGAGGCGGGTGGATCATCTGAGGTCAGGAGTTCAAGACCAGCCTGGCCAACATGGTGAAACTCAGTCTCTACTAAAAATATAAAAAATTAGCCAGGCGTTTTGGCTTTTGCCTATAATCCCAGCTACTCGGGAGGCTGAGGCAAGTGAATCGCTTGAACCTGGCAGGCAGAAGTTTCAGTGAGCCGAGATCGCATTATTGCACTCCAGCCTAGGTGACAAGAGCAAAACTCTGTCTCAGACATAAAATAAAGACTATATATATATATATATATGGCAGTCTGGGCTGGGCATGATGGCTCACACCTGTAAGTGTTGCTTCCTATTAAAGTATTAATAAAAAGCAACAAAGGGAGGAAATGAAGAGGGAAATTAATAATTTGCAATTGCTGTACAATAAAGCCAGTTTACTGTGTTGTGTTCAATATGAAACCTAAACCCCAGCTCTGCTTAAAATTCACTAACTCCCTGTAAAACCTACCTTGTCAATTCTCCCCACCTTCTCAGCAAAGTTCCCAGACATCTCAAGACTCCTGTTTTTCTTGCTGACCAGCTGCAAGGTCACAGAGCAAGATAACACCCAAAGAATGTACAATGTGTTTCTCAAAATGCTATTTTTCAAATGTAACATACATCACAAGACATGTTACAGGTTAAATAACCGTTCTTGGTCCTTGGTTCTGTAAAATTACTTCCTGCTGTGTCATCCTGCATCACAAAGATGCTTAAAAGGCCCTCAGTCTCTTCATACTTTGCTCAGTCTTGAGAAGCAATTCCACTGGGTCCCTGATCACATTAAATAAATTCCTCCTGCTACCCCATTAGTTTCTCCAAAGCTCATATTTCCCGCTTCATAAGTACTTTGGGAGACCAAGGAGGACTGCTTGAGGCCAGGAGTTTGAGACCAGCCTGGCCAACATGGTGAAACCCTGTCTCTACTAAAAATGCAAAAACTAGCTGGGCATGGTGGCGTGCACCTGTAGACCCAGCTACTCAGGAGGCTGAGGTGGAGGAGGATCACTTGAGCCAGGATTTGGAGTCTGCAGTGAACTATGATCGTGCCATTGCACTCCAACCTGGGTGACAGAGCGAGACCCTGACTCAAAATCTATCTATTTATGGCAATTCTATTACTACATAAACAGCTTCTAGCTTCCTTCTTCTTCTTTTTTTTTTTTGAGATAGGGTCTCTCTCTGTCACCCAGGCTGGAGTGCAGAGGCATGATCGTGGCTCACTATGACCTCCTGTACTCAGGCAATCCATCCACCTCAGCCTCCTGAGGAGGCAGGACTTCAGGCACCTGCCACATAACCGAATGATTTTAGTGTTTTTGTAGAGGCGAGGTCTTGCTGTTACCCAGGCTAGTGTTGAAGTCTTGAGCTCAAGTAATCCTCTGCCTCAGCCTCTGAGAGTGCTATAATTTATTTCTTTTTTATAGCTGCATAGTATTCCATGGAATGGTTATATCAAACTTTATTTAATCAGCCCCCAGATTATGGACATTTAGATTGTCTCTAATGTATTGCTACATCAAACAATGCTGCATGAGTAACTTATATATATAGATAGATTTCGCATGTGCAAGTTTATCTGTATGATAAATTTTTAAATGCAGTTTCACTGGGTCAAGTGCTCTCTTCCATGAATTTAGTAGATATCCTTAAAATGCCCTCCAGAGGGGCAGCACTAGTTTACAGCCCTACGAGAGTTGTACAAAGGTGCCTTTTATTCATCTTTGCTGACACAGCATGTTACTGAAATGTGTTGTCTATGCTATGCAATAGATGAAAAAAATGCTATCTCAGTATAGTTTTAGTTGCGCATCTTTTCATGTATTTGTATTCCTTTTCTCTTTATTATTTTTTTCTTTGTTCGTTTGTTTCACTCTGTCACCCAGGCAGGAATGCAATGGCACGATCTCAGCTTACTGCAGCCTCGACTTCTGAGGTTCAGGTGATCCTCATGCCTCAGACTCCCAAGTAGCTTGAACTACAGGCGTGCACCACCATGGCCAGCTAACTTTCGCACTTTTTGTAGAGATGGGGTTTTGCCATATTGCCCAAGCTGGTCTCAAACTCCTGGCTCAAGAGATCTGTCCGCCTTGGTGTATTTTGATTTTAGGCCTTTACATCCAACCGCAAGTTAGCTAATAAAACGTCAGCAGCAGCTTTCTTAGCCAAGAACAAAGATAGAAGGGCATAGCTTTATTTATATTTTTTCCTTTCTTTTTTTTTTCTTTTTTTTAAGATGGAGTCTCACTTGTTGCCCAGGCTGGAGTGCAGTGGCACAATCTTGGCTCTCTGCAACCTCTACCACCTGGGTTCAAGTGATTCTCCTGTCTCAGCCTTCCAAGTAGCTGGGATTACAGGCATGCACCACCATGCCTGGCTAATTTTTGTATTTTTGTTTTTCATAGAGATGGGGTTTCACCATGTTGGCCAACTATTTATTTATTTTTATTGTGGTAAAATATACACAGCATAATTTTATCCATTCAACTATTCTTTATTTTTATTTTTATTTTGAGACAGAGTCTTGCTCTGTTGCCCAGGCTGGAGTGTAGTGGCATGATCTCAGCACAATGCAACCTCTGCCTCCCAGGTTCAAGTAATTCTCCTGTCTCAGCCTCCCTAGTAGCTGGGATTACAGGAGCATGCCACCAGACATGCTTCCGTATTTTTGTAATTTTTGTATAGACAGGGTTTTGCCAGGCTGGTCTAGAACTCTGACCTCAGGTGATCTGCCCACCTCGGCCTCCCAAAGTGCTGGGATTATAGGTGTGAGCCACTGCAACTGGCCCCTGGCCTATTTAGCTATTCTTAAGCATACAATTCAGTGGCATTAAGTATAATCACAATATTGTGCAGTGAATCATGACCACTGCTATTTTCAGAATTTTGTCATCATCCAAACAAACTCTGTATCTATTAAGCAATATCTTTCCATTTTCCTTTGGCAACCTCTCTTCCACTTTCTTTCTTTATTATTATTATTTTTTGAGACGAAGTCCCACTCTCGCTCTGTCACCTACACTGGGGGGCAGTGGCACAATCTTGGCTCACTGTAACCTCTGCCACCTGGGTTCAAGTGATTCTCCTGCTTCAGCCTCCCAAGTAGCTGGCATTACAGGCATGCACCAGCACACCTGGCTAATTTTTGTATTTTTAGTAGAGACGGGGTTTCACCATGTTGGTCAGGCTGGTCTCAAGCTCCTGACCTCAGGTGATCTGCTCACTTCGGCCTCCCGAAATGCTGGGATTACAGTCATGAGCCACCACACCCGGTCTCTGCTTTCTTAAGCCCTATTCTACTTTCTGTCTCTATGAATTTGCCCATTTTAGGTACCTCATATAAGTGAAATGATATCGTAAAGCATCCTTTCATGTCTGGCTTATTTCGCTTAGCATGTTTTCAAGGTTCGTCCATTTTGTAACATGTATTAGAACTTCATTCCATTTTATGATTGAATAAATATTCCATTGCATGTATATACCACACATTGTTTATCCATTCATCTGTTGATAAACACGTGGGCGGCTTCTGTTTTCTGAAACAATGTTGCTGTACAAATATCTTTCGGAGTCCCTGCTTTCCATTATTTTTGGTACATTTATATACCTAGAGTGGATCGTACATCAATTCTGTTTCACTTTTTGAAGAACCACCAAACTGTTTCTCAAAGTGGCTGCACCATTTGAAATTCCCACCAGTAATGAATCAGCTTTCCAAATTCTTTACATTCTAACCAATACTTAAATTATTTTCCATTATATATATGTAATATTATATATAATAGATTATACATATATTGTAAATATATTATAAATAAATAGTCTATTTCTTCCATTTAATATCTATATTATATTATATATAATAGCCATCCTAATGGAGACAAAGTGGTATTTCATTGTGTCTTTTTAATTTACTTCTTTAGCAATATAAATTTTTCATATGCAATGCCAGCAATTTTTTCATATGGAATGCAAGCAATTTTCTAGATCACACTCATTCCACACTGCCTAATGAGCACCTGTACTTCTCTTCCGAATAGACTTCAGAGTTAAACTTTAGAGTCCTGCCTTGGGAATTACTTCCGTTACTTGCTTTCTTAACTTTAAACCACCCAAAGCACCATTGCTTGGTTTAGCATTTTACCTCCTCGAAGCAGAAGCGCTATCTAGTGGCCCAATAGAGTAGCTGCAGGGGCAGCCCCCGTTTTCACCAGTGCCTGTCCTAATGACACAAAGTCCTTGATACGCTTTATCTGGCGCTGCCCATCTGGTAGTGCCATGAAAGTCAAGATGCAAGTCTGACTCAGAGAGGGATGTTTCTACAAAGATTAGGTAAGTGGGCTTTTGCCCCAAATGGCAATATCTTCTCTGGTCTTAATTGCACACTTCCTAAAACAGGGATAGTAGAAATACAGTTGACATTGTAAAAGCAACTGGTTTTTTGAACATTATGTCCAAAACTGAACCGATTTATTATTTTTCCAGTCTCTTCCTTCAACCACTCTCTGCTGAATCTTCCTTTTCCACCCTTAAGAGACATCCCGGCCAGGCGCCGTGGTTCATGCCTGTAATCCCAGCACTTTAGGATGCCGAGGCGGGCCGATCACAAGGTCAAGAGATCGAGACCATCCTGGCCAACATGGTGAAACCCCGTCTCTACTAAAAATACAAAAATTAGCTGAGCATGGTGGCAGATGCCTGTAATCCCAGCTACTTGGGAGGCTGAGGCAGGAGAATCGCTTGAACCAGGGAGTCAGAGGTTGCGGTGAGCCAAGATTGTACCACCACGCTCCAGCCCAGCAACAGAGCAAGACTCAGTCTCAAAAAAAAAAAAAAGAGACATCCCTAGCAAACCTCATAGCTCTCACGTCGTCAGTTCTCCCAGAGTGCCCACACTCAACCCCCTTTATTTGAGATAGGAACTTGCTCCATTGCCCAGGTTGTAATGCAGTGGTATGATCACAGCTCACTGCAGCCTTGACCTCCCGAGGCTCAAACAATTCTCTCCCCTCAGCCTCCTGACTAGCTGGGACTACAGACACATGCCACTACTCCCAGCTAATTTTTTATATTTTTTGTAGAGATGTGATCTCACTTTGTTACCCAGGCTAGATCTAGAACCCCTGGGCTCAAGCCATCCTCCTGCCTCAGCCTCTCAAAGTGCTGGATTACTGGCATGAACCACGGTGCAAGGCCCCAAAGTCCCTGATAGTGCTGTCTGATGCATCATCTCCTATTCCCCTCCCCAATAGGCCCAGTTTGGAGTGGGGAGAAAGAATGGTTTGTGGGGAGTGGTCTGCTCTTACATGCTGCCCCTCCCTCCGTTCAAAAATCCTCTGATGCTTGGGGCAGAGACTAGAAATAAAGGAAAAGGGCCACACCTTGTACAATTTTCTGACATAGGAAATAGACTCTTGCTTGGACTTTTCCAATTACCTCTCTCAGCTAAGCTCCAAGGAGTCCCCTTAATTCATTCTTGTCCCACCCAACATCAGCAGTTCAAGCTGCTTCATTTTGCCTCCTCTCTCCATCTCCCTAGCCCTGCACCCCAACCATCTCCCTCCAATTTTTCTCCCTTTCCTCAGAGATTATATGTTTAAGAAAAAGGAGTAAGTGTCACTCTTAGAAAAAGAGATCACAGCCCGGCGGGGGCTGAGGCAGGAGGATCGCTGAGTCCAGGAGTTCGAGACCAGCCTGTGCAACAAAATGAGACTCTCTCTCCACTCCCCACCTTCTCTACAAAGAAAATTAAAATTAGCCAGGTGTGGTGGTGTGTGCTAGTAGTCCCAGCTACTTGGGTACTCGGGAGGCTGCAGTAAGAGGATCACTTCAGCCCGGGAGGTTGAGGTTGTAGTGAGCCATGATCATGCCACTGCACTCCAGCCTGGATGACGGAGTGAGATGGTGTGTCAAAAAGAAAAAGAAAAGGCCAGGCGTGGTGGCTCACACCTGTAATCCCAGCACTTTGGGAGATCAAGGAGCAGTGATCACCTGAGGTCAGGAGTTCAAGACCAATCTGGCCAACATGGTGAAAGCCCATCTCTACTAAAAATGCAAAAAAAATTAGCCAGGCGTGGTGGCATGTGCCTGTAATCTGAGCTACTCAGGAGGCTGAGGCAGGAGAATCGCTTGAACCTGGGGAGGCGGAGGTTGCAGTCAGCCAAGATCACACTGCTGCACTCCAGTCAGGGTGACAGAGTGAGACTTCGTCTAAAAAAAAAAAAAAAGAAAGAAAAGAAAATAAAGAAAAGAGATCACGTTATCATTATTTACAGGTGATGAGACTGTAAACCCACCAAAATCCAAGAGACTCAACTAAAAAGGTATTAGAACCACCAAGCATTCCAAATGATAGCCCAATATAAGATGAATGCACATATGCACAAAATCAATATCTTTCCATTATACTAGCAACCACCATTGAGCTAACGCTGAAGATAAATGATTCTCTTCCAGTAACAGCAAACTATCAGTTTCCTGGAAATCAACACAATAAGAAAAGAGCAAGGGGGCTCATAAAGAAAACTGTAAAGCTTGACTACAGACCTAAAAACAAGGCCTGAGTAAGAAAAGAGGGGGTGACCTGTTCCTAAATAACGAGTGCCAATGTTGTAAGAATTCCTTTTCTTCCCAATTTAACATAAAAAAGGAAAAGCAGAATAAATAAATGGTGGTCTATCCATACAGTGGAGTTCTCAACAATAAAAAGGTATGTGTGGCCGGGCACAGTGGCTCACGTCTGTAATGCCAGCACTTTGGGAAGCCAAGGTGGGCAGGTCACCTGAGGTCAGGAGTTCGAGACCAGCCCAGCCAACATGGTGAAGCCCCATCTCTACTAAAAACACAAAAATTAGCCAGCCGTGGTGGTGTGTGCCTGTAATCCCAGTTACTCTGGAGGCTGAGGCAGGAGAATCACATAAACCCAGGAGTGGAGGTTGCAGTGAGCTGAGATCTCACCATTGTACTCCAGCCTGGGTGACAAAGCGAGACTCCGTCTCGAAAATAAAAAAACGTATGTGCTATTGATACAAACAATAAAATAAATAAAAATAAATGAATCTCAAAACCATTATGCTGAGTGAAAGAAACCACATTCAGAAGACAGCATAAAACTGAAGGCAGTGGCTCATGCTTGTAATCCCAGCATTTGGGGAGGCCAAGGCAGGAGGACTGCTTGAGCCCGGGAGTTTGAGACTAGCATAGGCAATAGTGAAACCCTGTATCTACAAAACAATAAAATAAAAATTAGCCAGGCATGGTGGCATGCACTTGTAGTCCCAGCTACTCAGGAGGCTGAGGTGGGAGGATCCCTTGGGCCTGGGAGGTCAAGGTTGCAGTAAGCTGTGATCACACCACTGCACTCCAGCCTGGGTGCCAAAGCAAGACTGTCTCAAAAACACACCCCCAAAAAACAAGAGAATACATGCTGTATGATTGCATTTATATAAAATTCTAAAGAGGGGAAAAATGACGGCAGCTGGAGTTGGGGACGAAGGTAAGGTTTAATTGCAAAAGGATCTCCAGGGGTCTAATGAGCATGTTCTATAGCTTAACTGCATTTGTGGTGACATGGTGTATACATTTGTCAAAACTCTTCTAACTATAGCCCTAAAATTGTGCATTTTATTGTATGCAAATTATGGCTCAATAAACTTGGAAAAAATAAAATGTAATTCAAATTGAAATGTGGCCAGGCACAGTGGTTCATGCTTATAATCCCAGCACTTTGGGACTCCAAGGCAGGTGGATCACCTGAGGTTGAGAGTTCGAGACCAGCCTGACCAACATGGAGAAACCCCATCTCTACTAAAAATACAAAATTAGCCAGGTGTGGTGGCACATGCCTGTAATCTGAGCTACTCAGGAGGCTGAGGCAGGAGAATCACTTGAACCTGGGTGGTGTAGGTTGCAGTTAGCTGAGATTGTACCATTGCACTCCAGCCTGGGTACAAGAGCGAAACTCCATCTCAGAAAAACAAACCAAAAAAAACACCTTTACTTGCAAGCCATCAGGGAGGTCAGGATATAAGCATTAGCTGCCCAATTCTCCTTGCTTGGCACCCGGCATATAAATGCCTTCCCTTTTCCTGCTGCAAACCTTGGTGTGAATATCTGGCCTTACGGTGCCAGACGAGCAGAGCTCAGTTCGGTTTGATGACATCATCCCTCCCCCAACACACAGGCTGGGAAGCAGGATGGGATAGAGTGAGGCTGTGGATAGCAAAGTAATTTGATTACTTCTTTTTTTTTTGGAGACTGAGTCTCCCCAGGCTGAAGTGCAATGGTGCAATCTCGGCTCACTGTAACCTCTACCCCCTGGGTTCAAGGGATTTTTCTGCATCAGCCTTACGAGTAGTTGGGACTAGAGGTGTGAGCCACCATGCCCAGCTAATTTTTTTGTATTTTTAGTAGAGACGGGGGTTTCACCATATTGGCCAGGCTAGTCTCAAACTCCTGACCTCAAGTGATCCACCCGTCTCAGCCTCCCAGAGTGCTAGGATTACAGGTGTGTGTCACCATGCCTGGCCTATTTGGTTACTTCTTAATAGAAGAGAGGACTCCAATTATTTTCTTCTTTCTTTGGAACATGGAGTCTATGAAGCCTTTTTGTCAGCTTTTGAGCCCTGGCTGCCTCTTCCAGAGTTGTTCTGTTACAAAAGGCAAGAAAAAGCCTTAAACTTCTTTGTCATGTACCTTATATCATGGAAGTGTCCAAGAATATATTATTTCATGGCATAAAAACATGGACCGGCTGGGGTGGCTCACACCTGTAATCCCAGTGCTTTGGGCGGCCCAGGTGGGAGGATGACTTGAGGCAGGGAGTTTGAGACCAGCTTGGGCAACATACCAACACCTTATCTCTACAAAAAAATTTTTTTTAATTAGCTAGGCCTGGTGATAGACACCTGTAGTCTCAGGTACTCATGAGACTTAGGCGGGAAAATTGCATGAACCCAAGAGTTCAAGGCTGCAGTGAGCTATGATCGTGCCACTGCATTCTAGCCTGGGCGACACCGCAAGACCCTGTCTGTCAAACAAAAACAAAGTGAAATAGGCCAGGTGTGGTGGTTCAGGCCTGTAATCCCAGCACTTTGGGAGGCCAGGGCAGTTGGATCACCTGAGGTCAGGAGTTCGAGACAAGCCTGGCCAACTTGGTGAAAACCCCTATCTCTACTGAAAATACAAAAATTAGCCAGGTATGGTGGTGGGTGCCTGTAATCCCAGCTAGTCAGGCAGCTGAGGCAAGAGGATCACTTGAACCTGGGAGGCAGAGGTTGCAGTGAGCAGAGATTGCACCACTGCACTCCAGCCTGGGTGACAGGGTGAGACCTTGCCTCAAAAAAAAAAAAAAAATACAAAATAAATTCTAAAAATTTAAAAGCAGAAACGTGCGAACCTTAGATGGTAAGGTAGATTCTAGCACATACTAAACAGGAAAGGGGAAAACAGCAACGAATTGATTTTGTGAACTCCCACAGTTTGCTGTTATTTAAGATGAAACTCCTGAACAGGAGAACAATGGATTGATGCATCAACATACTTTGTGTTCACAGCAGATAAAAGCAAGACAGCACCTTAATGTGACCATTTTCTCTGGGCATAAAGATTTTCCACAACCATTAGGCATTTCTCTTTCAATTGGCGTGCTTTGTAGTGTATTTTTAGAATTGAAATTTCCCCTTCAGGGGTGGTGTGGTTTGAAGATGATTGCCCTTCCAAGGCAGTTTTCTCTCTGCTCCCCATTAGCAGGGTCTGAAAAAACAGCCTTTGAAAATCAAGGCTATGCCTTCGAGAGCACAATTTCCAGCTCCCTTTCCTTTGCCAAGTAAAAACTATTTCTAGCACTAACAAAAGGGTAACCCACCTAAGATTCTCCACCAGTTTTTCACTCTGTGTAACTACGATTATTCAAGGAACAAGAAATCATTAAGATTGAACATTTATTGGAACTATTTATGGCAGCCAATCAATGACAGAAATTGGAGTCTATCCATCATAACATATGGAGATAGTCTTGTGCTTTTTTGTTTTGCTTTTTTTTTGAGACGGAGTCTTGCTCTGTCACCCAGGCTGGAGTGCAGTGGCGTGATCTTGGCTCACTGCAACCTCCGCCTCCCGGATTCAAGCGATTCTCCTGCCTCAGCCTCCTGAGAAGCTGGGATTACAGGTGCATGCCACCACGCCCAGCTAATTTTTTGTATTTTTAGTAGAGACAGGGTTTCACCACGTTGTTCAGGCTAGTCTCGAACTCCTGACCTTGTTATCCACCCACCTCTGCCTCCTAAGTCTTGTGTTTTCTAAGCTACTAGAGTGTCTCTCTATTCACCAATACTAGTCAATAAAATGAGAACAACCCTATAAGGTGCTGCTGAATGCCTGCTGCAAATTAAATGGGCATATCACTCAGGTCTGTCTGATGCTGCTTTTAGACAGGGTCTCACCCTGTTGTCCAGGCTGGAGTGCAGTGGTATGATCATAGCTAACTGTAACCTCGAGCTCCTGGGCTCAAGTCATCCTCCCATTTCAGCCTCTTGAGTAGCTGGGACTACAGGTGCACACCACCATGCTCAGCTAATTTTTAAATTTTTTTGTAGGGTTGGGGTCTTGCTATGTTGCCCTGGCTGATCTTGAACTCCTAACCTAAAGCACTCCTCCCACCTCAGCCTCCCAAAGTGCTGGGATTTCAGGCATGAGCCACCACTCCCAGTCAGATCTATCTGTATTAGTTATCTATTGCTATGTAGCAATATTGCCAGAACTTAGCAGCATAAAACGACCTGCATTTATTATCTCATAGTTTCTGTGAGTTTGGAGTCCAGACACAGCCTAGGTGGGTGCTCTGCAAAGCTGCAATCAAAGTCTCAACCAGGGTAGTGGGGTCTCATGTCAAGGGCTGACTGGGGAAGGATCTGCTTTTAAGTGCACATGGCTGCTGGTAACATTCAGTTCCTTGAAAGCTGTAGCTGTAGCTTATTGCTCACTGTCAGTGGAGGCCACTCCCAGTTCCCCTTGCCCCGTGGCCCTGTCCACAGAGTAGCTCACAGGATGGCAGCTTGCAAGGGAGAGAATCTCTCAGCAAGACACACATGACAATTTTATGTAACATAATAACAGAAGTGATAACCCATCACCTTTGCCATAGTCACCTGATTAGAAGCAAATCACAGGTCCTGCCCACACTCAAGGGGAGGGGAGCACACGGGATATGAACACTAGAAGCATGGGGACCACCCTGACCACCTTACAGCCTGTCCCCTACACTGTCCAAACTGGTTGCCAACATCACTTTAGCTTAAATGCCAAGATCTCCATCCCATGTCTGACAGATATACCATCTTCTGCCATGAATCCTTTAATTCCAATATAGCATTTACCCCAAGTTGAGGACAATCTTGGATGATCCTATCTTCTTTTTTTTTTGAGACGGAGTTTCACTCTTGTTACCCAGGCTGGAGTGCAATGGCGCGATCTCGGCTCACCGCAACCTCCGCCTCCTGGGTTCAGGCAATTCTCCTGCCTCAGCCTCCCGAGTAGCTGGGACTACAGGCATGCGCCACCATGCCCAGCTAATTTTTGTATTTTTAGTAGAGACGGGGTTTCACCATGTTGACCAGGATGGTCTCGATCTCTTAACCTCGTGATCCACCCGCCTCGGCCTCCCAAAGTGCTGGGATTACAGGCGTGAGCCACCGTGTCCAGCCGATCCTATCTTCTTATCCACTCTTTCTCCTTTCCCTGTCTACGTCCCCTCCAAACACTGGGAATCCACACTGCTGCTCTGGTGGGCACAGCTCCCTGAGCACTGCTTGGATGCTTCCCAGTGGGGTACACCCATCTCTAGAAATGTGACTGTGGGCCAGGCATAGTGGCTCACGCCTGTAATCCCAGCACTTTGGGAGGCTGAAGCATGTGGATCACGAGGTCAGGAGTTCAAGACCAGCCTGGCCAAGATAGTGAAACCCTGTCTTTACTAAAAATACAAAAAAAATTAGCTGGGTATGGTGGCATATGCCTATAGTCCCAGCTTCTCAGGAGGTTGAGGCAGGAGAATAGCTTAAACATGGGAGGGGAAGGTTGCAGTGAGCCGAGATCATGCCACCTCACTCCAGCCTGGGGACAGAGCGAGACTCCGTCTCAAAAAAAAAAAAAGAAATGTAACTGTGTACGTGGAGGTCCCCACCATCACCACTGTCATCGCCGTTACTGCTCATGGCCTCCACGGGACAAAGCACAGTGTCAGCCATGAACAGTGACACAAAAAATAATGAGGCATGGTACTCAAGATGTATACAATCCACATGAAAACTGCTTTACAGTCTTAACCAAGGGAGAACTGTGACCCTAAAGGGCCCGTGGACAGCTCTTGAAGTTATAAATAATCAGCATACGTCATTTGGATAATAACAAAATTTTTTTTTATAAATTACTTGCAACTGAGAGTGTAAGCTAGGAGTTGAGAGTAGACATCCCTTATCCTACTTTCTGAACCAGAATCCAAAATATCCCATGTGGGCCAGGCCTGGTGGCTCACGCCTATAATCCCAGCACTTCGGGAGGCTGAGGCGGGTGAATCGTTTGAGGTCAGGAGTTCGAGACCAGTCTGGCCAACATGGTGAAACGCTGTCTCTACTAAAAATACAAAAATTAGCCAGGCATGGTGGTGCACGTTTGTAATCCCAGCTACTCAGGAGGCTGAGGCAGGACAGTCACTTGAACCTGGGAGGCAGAGGCTGCAGTGAGCCGAAATCATGCCACTGCACTCCAGCCTGCACAATAGATAGAGACTCCATCTCAAAAAAAAAAAAAAAAAAAAAAAAATCCTGTGTGAAACCCCCCTCCCTCTCTCCTGCATCTTCTCAACCATAAACTTTAGGTGGTATTGATCCAACTCCTCCTCCAGAGGTGGGCCTGTATCCAGCATCAGCCAATTAATTTATCCGATACATTTTCCTTATGGTGATTGGTTCAAGATTGAAGCAGAAAACCAACCAAAGCCAATGAGAGGTAAGGAAATGCTTACTGTGGTCTTTGGGAAAGAAAAGTCCCCTCTTTCTTGAGGAAGATGTCAGAAGAGGTTTTTCTCTTATACCAGTGCTATCCAATAGAAATATAATGTGAGCCTCATTTGCAGATTTCAATTTTCTAGTAGCTGCATTTTAAAAAAGGAAAAGAAAAATATGAAATTAATTTTAATAATATATTTCATTTAACCCAATATATCTAAAATCATTTCAGTGTATCATTAGTAGAAAAAAATTAATCAATATTTACTTCTTTTTTCATATTGAGTCTTTGAAATCTGACGTGTATTTTATACCTACAGCACATCTCAATTCAGACCTAAAGAGATTTCTCAAGAGCCACGTGTGACTAGTGGCTACTGTGAAACCCTGGACGGCAAAGTATAAGGATGTGAAACTAGATCTCTTTACCCATAGCACGAGTAGGTGAAAATTGACCACAACTAACAGGAAAAAAAGAGCTGGGTCCTCATTGACATCATTGGAGTCATTGGATCAAGCTTCATGTGAAATCAGCATGACCTCAGAAACTCAGTTATGTGAGCCAGTAAGCTCAATTTACTGTTTAAATGTATTGAAGTTGAAATTCCTATCACTTCCAACAAAAGAATCCCAACTGACAGAGAGTGGTCAATGATATAAAGCAATTTATTATGTGCCAAAACTGAAGAATGGACAGTAAGCATCAACTGTTCAAAGAAAGGATAAATCAACCTGAGACTAGCCTGGGCAACATAGCGAGGCCCTATCTCTACAGAAAAAATTATAGCAGGGTTTCTCAACGTCAGCACTTTTGAGATTTTGGGCTGCATAATTCTTTCCTGTGGGGCTGTCCTGCACATTGTGGGATGTTTAGCAACATCCCTGGCCTCTCTAGACGCCAGCAGCACCCTCTACCTCTGGTTCTGACAACCAAAGGTGTCTTCAAATATTTCCAGATGTTCCCAATTGAAAGCCACTGCGCTAGAGGTGGTCTTCGTAATAAACCTGGAAGACTTGGTGGGATGTACTGATGTGGGAAAGAAATTTTGAGTAAAGGTAATTGTAAGGCCGGTTGCCTCGCCGGGAGCTCGGACGCACACCTACCCCCTTTTTTTCCGAGAGCTCAGACACGTCCACCCCCTTGCACAGCCTAGCCTTCCCTTAAAAACCCCGCCAGGATGCAAACAAAGTCTTGTAAACCTACCCAATAGCAGTCAAGTCTTGTATGCAAATGAAGTCTTGTAACTCTAGCCAATAGCAGTCAAGTCTTGTATGCAAACGAAGTCTTGTAACTCTAGCCAATAGCAGTCACGTCTCATATGCAAACGAAGTCTTGTAACTCTAGCCAATAGCAGTCGAGTCCTGTATGCAAACAAAGGCTTGCAACCCTACCCAATAGCAGTCCTGTCTTGCCCACACCCTGCTCTCCCACAACCAATTGAATGCCTCCACTCCCTATAAAACCCCACGTCTGAGAGGAGTCCATGCGACTTCTCCGGCCCCTCCTGTCGGACCACAGAATCTAGCCCGGGAGCCGAATAAATCCTTTGCATTGGATCTTCTTGTGCTGGCCTCAGTTTCTTCCTTTTAAAACTTGGTGAGAACTTAACAAACCTTCCAGTAATGATAAGAATAAAAGTACCAGGGAAAGAGAATGAAAGGCTCATGAGGAAATCAATCAGGTCATCACTACTAAGTCTCAGCTATGGCTACCAACAACAATTAGAGCATTAACTTTTATCTAGAAAATAATTTTTAAAAATATATTTCTTGTAGAGATGGGGTCTCACTGTGTTGCCCAGGCTAGTCTCAAACTCCTTGCCTCAAACAATCCTTCTGCTTAGCCTCCCCAAAATGCTGGGATCACAGGCATAAGCCACTACACCTAGTCTAAAAAAATTTTTCTTTTTGGGAGTGGGGGCCAGGCACCATGGCTCATGCCTGTAATCCCAGCACTTTGGGAGATGGAGGTGGGTGGATCACCTGAGGTCAGGAGTTCAAGACAAGCATGGCCAACATGACAAAACCGTGTCTCTACTAAAAATACAAAAATTAGCCAGGTGTGGTGGTGGGCTCCTGTAATCCCAGCTACTCAGGAGGCTGAGGCAGGAGAATCACTTGAACCCGGGTGGTAGAGGCTGCTGTGAGCCACTGCACTCCAGCCTGGATGACAGAGCAAGAAAAAATAATAAAAATAACTGAAAAAGCCAAATACCCATTAATAGGGATGTAAATTAATTCTAGTACATCCACATGATTGAACACAATGAAAAAGTGACTCTGGGCTAGGTGCAGTAGCTCATGCCTATAATTCGGCACTTTGGGAGGCCAAGGTGGGCAGATCATTTGAGATCAAGTGTTCGAGACCAGCCTGGCGAACATGGCAAAACTCTGTCTCTACTAAAAATACTGGACGTGGTAGCGTGCACCTGTAATCCCAGCTACTGGGGAGGCTGAGGCAGAAGAATCGCTTGAACCCGGAGGCAGAGGTTGCAGTGAGCCAAGATCATGCCACTGTACTCCAGCCTGAGCAACAGAATGAGATGCCATCCCAATAAATAAATAAATAGTGACTCTGTGTATACAAAGAAAAGTATCAAAGATACATATGACAAGATATCTTATGGGATGTACAGTGTCACCCCATACAAATAAGACAAAGATCTACTGACATATGCTTGGAAAAAATTAGCGAAATATATATAAAATGTATCAGTGGTTATCTTGGGTAAAATGCATACTGTGGTATGGGAAAGAAATGAGGATTATACTCTATCCATTATATACAAAATGTAAAAATAAGTAATTCAAAATCCAAGCTATAACTCTGTTTTGAGCCTTAAAGGAATGTGATTATGGGGCCTGGGTCATGTGATAGGCAGTTGTAACCTAGACAGCTGTAATCTTTGTTTCTCTGATTATAGATTAGCCATCTTCCTGACCTATATTGTTTGTAAAATGTTGCAAATGACTAAAAGGCATTAGAGAAGACCCTTTCCCTCTTTTTTTTTTTTTCTTTTTTTTGAGACGGAATTTCGCCCTTGTTACCCAGGCTGGAGTGCATGGCGCAATCTCCGCTCACTGCAACCTCCGCCTCCTGGGTTCAGGCAATTCTCCTGCCTCAGCCTCCTAAGTAGCTGGGATTACAGGCACGCGCCACCATGCCCAGCTAATTTTTGTATTTTTAGTAGAGACAGGGTTTCACCATGTTGGCCAGGATGGTCTCGATCTCTTGACCTCGTGATCCACCTGCCTCGGCCTCCCAAAGTGCTGGGATTACAGGCGTGAGCCACCGCGCCCGGCGACCCTTTCTCTCTTTAATGCTGATTTTCATTATAGATTAACTTTCTGCTTACCTTTCTCACACAAAGACTTCATAGCTATCACATTGTCTTAAGATGGAATGTTAAATACACTCTTTTAAATTAGAAAGGAAATGCAACCCAGCTGGAAAGCAAAGAAAACAAGCCGTTAGGAAAAGAAAACAAACTGTAGCTAATTAAATTGTAACTCATAAACCAGGTTTGTGTAGAAAATGTTACCACTCTACTAGACTTTCTGTTTTCTGCTTATAAGCAAGAACTTCACTTTCAACTTCAGAACTCTGATCCCATTTCTCTGGAGTCTGTGTCTCCCAGATTGGCTATTCCCAGCTGTTCATTTGAATAAACTCTTTAAGACTGGATTCTGATGCTTCCAATTGTTTCAATTTGGCATCAAAAGTTATTCCATTATACCTGTAATCCCAGCACTTTGAAAGGCCAAAGCGGATCACAAGGTCAGGAGTTCAAGACCAGCCTGGCCAACCGGGTGAAACCCCATCTCTACTAAAAATACAACAATTAGGTGGGTGTGGTGGCACATGTCTGTAATCCCAGCTACTTGGGAGGCTGAGGCAGGAGAATCGCTTGAACCCGGGAGGCAGAGGTTGCAGTGAGCCGAGATCATGCCACTGCACTCCAGCCTGGGTGACAAAGCAAGACACTGTTTCAAAAAAAAAAAAAAAAAAACCCAAAAGTTATTCCCCACCCAAGCCCCTGGCACTGACTTCTGCAGAACAGGACCTATTTGTTTGGTAAAAACTTTGGGCAGGGTGCATTGGCTCACACTTGTAATCCCAGCACTTAGAGAAGCAGAGAGAAAAGAATAATTTGAACCCAGGAGTTTGAGTTCTGCCTGAGCAAGATAGTAAGACCCTATTCTTCACAGAAATGAAAAAAAGACTTTGGTGTGCATCTTGCAGAGTGAGTCTGTTGTGTGTTGGTAATTGTTTAAGAACGAATTCACTGGGTTTTTTTTTTAAGACCTAATTTGTAGTGTTTGCCAATTTCTGTGGTGTAAATATTCCGATCACAGCCAATTGCAAACTATCAACATGGTTTCACTGAATGAATGCAGAACTGGAAAGAAGCACACAATTAGGTCTCCTAAGCCTGAGAGAGCCAGTTTCTACATCCATCTCCAGACAATTTTTTTTTTTTTTTTTTGGAGACAGGAGTCCTGCTCTGTCACCCAGGCTGGAGTGCAGTGGTGAGATCTCAGCTCACCACAACCTCAGCTTCCTGGATTCAAGTGATTCTCCTGCCTCAGCCTCCCGAGTAGCCGGGATTACAGATATGTGCCACCACGCCCAGCTACTCTTTGTATTTTCAGTAGAGATGGGGTTTCACGATGTTGGCTAGGCTGGTCTTGAACTCCTGACCTCAAGTGATCTGCCTACCTCAGCCTCCCAAAGTGCTAGGATTACAGGCATGAGCCACCATGCCCAGCCTCTCCAGCCATTCTTGACAAATAATTGATATTGAGCTGCTTTCTATTTTAAAAAGGGTCAGAGTAAGATCAGCCATCTACTGAGCTTTTATCTTTTTGAGTGGAATAGGCAAGTCGAGAGCCAGAACTAAGTTGTTCCAGAAAATTGAGGAGAATTTAGGTTGTGATGGGGCAACAAAGACAGACGGGGAAGGAGGGAGAGGAGGGAGGAGAGAAGGCTGACATTCCAGGGGAAATTTTAGCAGAACAAAGATGTTTAAAAGGAATTACTGTAAAGTTTTTACATGTTGTATGCATTGTAACCCTTCTTCCCTACTTTCTCAAAAAATCTTGAGCAAAAGCCGTAATCCTTAATGGTGTCTAAGGAACTGGGATCCAGTTTTCTAGGATTTGCAATTAAGTACTGAATGGAGCCTCCAAGTGGATCCAAGATGAGAGCTGTGGCTACCCTGGGAGCCTTGCCACATTTAGGTTATACATATTTTAGTCATGTTTGATTTTTTGTTTTTAATTTTTATTTATTTATTTATTTTTAGAGACAGGGTCACACTGTTATCCAGGCTGGAGTGCAGTGGCACAACCTTAGTTCACTACAGCCTCAAACTCCTGGGATCCAGTGATCCTCCCACCTCAGCCTCCCCAGCAGCTGGGACTACAGGCATGTGCCATCATACCTGGCTAACATCTTACATTTTTGTAAGAACAAGGTCTTGCTATGTTGCCCAGGCTTGTCTCAAACTTCTTCCTTCAAGCAATCCTCCCACCTCGGCTTCCCAAAGTGCTGGGATTACAGGAGTAAGCCACCATACCCAGCCTGATTTATTTAATAATGAGCATGTATTATTTGAGTAATTAGCAAATATTTGTATATTTTTTAAAGCTACCTGCACCTAACAACGCAGAGTGAGAGAAATTTCTTACCATACTCAGTAGAACATGGCAGATTCTGGGGTTTTTTTTGAGATGGAGTCTCACTCTGTCACCCAGGCTGGAGTGCAGTGGTGTGATCTTGGCTCACTGCAACCATCTCCCTGGTTCAAGTAATTCCCCTGCCTCAGTCTCCCTAGTAGCTGGGATTACAGGCGCATGCCACTACGCCGGCTAATTTTTTTCATTTTTAGTAGAGACGGGGTTTCACCATGTTGGTCAGGCTGGTCTTAAACTCCTGACCTCATGATCCACCCACTTCAGCCTCCCAAAGTGCTGGGATTACAGGCATGAGCCACCGCACCCGGCATGAACATGGCAGATTGTTTAAGTGCAAGGGGGCACTTAAAGGAAGGAATCAAGTCCTGGAATGTCACCTAAACCAGCTGGGTCTGTTTAGAGAGAGGGTTTTTGTTACAGAGCATAACCTCCCAAAAGCTGCTTTTTATTTTTTTTTCAATTCTGTTTTGGCTGAAGTATGTGGAAGCAAGTCCATTCCAATCATAACTTTGGGCAAAAATGACTCCTATCCATATAATGATAGGACCTAGGAGTATTGCCTGCTGATCCCACCAAAATGTAGAAGAAGAACATCTCTAATGCAACTTAAACTTAGATTCAAGAAAGGTTGGCCAGGCCAGGCACAGTAGCTCACACCTGTAATCCCAGCATTTTGGGAGGCCAAGGCAGGCAGATTGCTTGAGCCCAGGAGCTCAAGACCAGCCTGGGCTACATAGCAAGACCTTGTCTCCAATGGCGGGGAAAAAAGGAGGAAGAACGTTTACCATGGTGTTTATACTTGGAAAATAAATCTCATTTACTTCTTAAAATAGTCTTAAGTACTATATATTAGTTCCATTTTACAGATGATGCAACTAAGACACCAAGAGACTAATTGATCCATCCTGAGTGCACAGTTTCATACATTTTGGGAAGTTTGCTGAGTTATGCAATCATCATCAAAACTCAGTTTTAGAATTTCGTTGTTGTTGTTGTTGTTGTTTGAGACAGAACCTTGCTCCATCACCCAGGTTGGAGTGCAGCAGAGCGATCTCCACTCACTGCAGCCTCCATCTCCCAGGTTCAAGCCATTCTTGTGCCCCAGCCTCCCAAGTAGCTGGGACTACAGGTGTGCGCCACCATGCCTCGCTAACTTTTTCTATATTTAGTAGAGACGAGGTTTCACCATATTGGCCAGGCTGGTCTCGAACTCCTGACCTCAAGTGATCTGTTCACCTTGGCCTCCCAAGTGCTGGGATTATAGACATGAGCCACTGCACCTGGACAGAATATTTTTTATCACCCCAATAAGGTCCCTCATGCCCATTTACAATCAATCCCCATTTCCGCCACCAGCTCCAGGCAGCCACAACTCTACTTTCTCTCCTTATAGTTGCTTTTTCTGAGCATTTCATATAAAAGCAATCATATGTGGTCTTTTGCATCTGGCTTCTTTCACTGAGCATAACGAGGCCCAGGCACGTCGTAGTGTATGTAAGTACTTCACTTCTTTTTATAGCTGAGTAGTAAGGATAGACCACATTTTGTTTACACAGTCACCAGTAAACATTTTGAGTTGCTTCCACATATGGGCTATTATGAATAATGTTGCTGTGAACATTCACATGCAAATCTTTGTATGGAGGTATGTTTTTATTTCTCTTGGGTAAATACCTAGGAGTGGGATCTCTGGTGGGTAGCAAGATTCTAGAGTCTTGCAGGGTGTTATACACAGTGCTGTGTGGAATAACAGGGCTTTGGTTTTATCCATGATTATTCTGATGTCCAGGGATGTGGTTATGACTCTTGTTCTCTGACAATTCTATTTCTATTAAATCAGGGTTTCTCAATCTCAGTACCATTGCTATTTTGAGCCAGGTAATTCCTTCTTGTGGGGGGATGCCCTGGACATTGAGAAGCCTCCCTGGCCTCAGCTCCCACCCACTGCCGAGTTGTGACAAGCAAAAATGTCTCAAGGCCAGACGCTGTGGCTCACGCTGTCAATCCCAGCACTTTGGCAGGCCAAGGCGGGTGGATCAAAGGTCAGGAGTTCAAGGCCGGTCTGGCCAACATAGTGAAACTCTGTCTCTACTAAAAATATACAAATTAGCTGGGTGTGGTTGTGGGCACCTGTAGTCCCAGTTACTCAGGAGGCTGAGTCAGGAGAATCACTTGAACCCAGGAGGCAGAGGTTACAGTGAGCCGAGATCACGCCATTGCACTCCAGACTGGGTGACAGAGCAAGATTCCGTTTCTAAAAAAATTTTTTTTTAAATGTCTTCAGACATTGTCAAATGTCCCCTTGGGAGCAAAATCACCCCTGGATGGGAATCACAGAGCTTCAATTCACTCAGTAAGTAGAAGTGGTGCCAATCCTGCTTCTGACCTGGGGTACTTGGTGGTTTAGCACATGGCTTGGCCTGTCTTCCACATTCAGAGTAGGTGTGCTGGGTCCTGTCTTGGAGCGCGTGGCGTTGACATCCTACATGTTACTTTATTTAATTTGTTCTAAATCGGTCGTTCTCTTGTGGTTCGGTGTGTATGTGTTTGTTCTCAAATTGGGCCAAGAGAAGTGAAGGGCTGCAGATGGTACAAACTGTAGTCTCTGTCTATTTAATTCAGATCAGCTCATCCTGGTGGTATTTATTTTCAAAAGTATGAGTTTAAGACAACATGTAATAGGTATTTGGAGTGTTTATACAGCTGTGCTTACAAAGAAGCTCAAAGCAAAATAGAGTGGATATTTGTTGTTTTTGAACTGCCAGATATATATATATAAATAATATATATATATTTTTTCTCTTCCAAACAGCACCCTGCTTGCATTTTGAAGAACTGCTTCTCCCTGGCTGTGGGAAATTCGTAGGGCAGAGAGTCTAAGTATGCGGTCCTCACACTGTGGAAGCCAAAAGAGGTTTCTGGAGGCTTCTCCTAGCAGATCCCTTCTTTCCAGGCTCAGAGGGATGGCCATGTGTTCCAGTTATTGATGCTGTGTAACAAACAACACCAAACTCAGAGGCTTAAAATGATCATTGTTAATTTCTTGTGATTCTAGGGTTGGCCATTTGGGCAAATCTGCTGATCTTGCCTGGGCCCATCCACACAGCTACATTCAGCTGGAAGTTTGGCTGGGCTAGAAGACCGGAGACCGTCTCATTCAGTAGCTGGCGATGGGTACTGACTGTCCCCTGGAGAGCCTCAGTTTTCTTCCATGTGACCACTCATCCTCTATGGGGCCAGGCAGAAGCTACAAAGTTTCTTAAAACCTGAAGCTCAGACAATATCAAGTCTGATACATTCTGTTGGTCAATGCAAGCCATAAGGCCAATTTCAGTTTAAGGGAGTAGAGTCCACCTCTTGAAGGGAGGAAGAGCAACATCACATTGCAAAGAGGCATGGGTAGAGGGCCATCATTTATTTAGTTTTCTTTTTGAGCAGGGTCTCACTCTGTCTCCCAGACTGGAGTGCAGTGACGCAATCATAAGCCCACTGCAGCCTCAACCTCCTAGGCTCAAGTGATCATCCCACCTAGGCCTCCCAAGTAGCTAGGACTACAAGGTACATGCCACCACACTTGGCTAATTTTTGCATTTTTCATAGAGATGGGTTACACTATGTTGCCCAGGCTGGTCTTGAACTCCTGGGCTCAAGCAATCCTCCTGCCTCGGCCTCCCAAAGTGCTCAGATTACAGGCGTGAGCCACTGCAGAAAGCCATTATTATAATGATCTAGCACATCATGTGACCCAGGCCACTTCAATTAGACACTGTCTCTTGGGATTCCAGATACATATATGTGTGTAAGAGTGTTCACGTGTATATGTATACATATGCCTATAGGTACAAATACTTGGTTTGAGTTGGCCAGAGTTGATTTCCGTATCACTTGCAACCAAAAAATCCTAACTGATATACCTATCAGGTCTATTGAGTGGAAGGCCGTTCCCAGATTTTGGCATATCAGAGTATATGTTTACTTCTTCTCATTGGAGTTAAGGGACCAACACCAAGTCCCTGAGACCTATCTTGTCCCCATTCCCAGCTGCAGTGGTGGCTCCTTTTGGCCGTGTCTGGACAATGTAATCCCAACTCCTTGACCATACTTGTTGGGACCAGGAATCAAAAGTAATCCTACTGGCCATGCCCAGTGGCTCACGCCTGTAATCCCAGCACTTTGAGAGGCCGAGGCGCGCTGATCACCAGAGATGAGGAGTTCAAGACCAACCTGGCCAATGTGGTGAAAGTCTGTCTCTACTAAAAATACAAAAAATTATCCAGACATGGTGGTGCACACCTGTAACCCTAGCTACTAGGGAGGCTGAGGCAGGAGGATTGCTTGAACCCAGAAGGCAGAGGTTGCAGTGAGCTGATATCGTGCCACTGCACTCCAGCTTAGGTGACAGAGTGAGACTCTGTCTCAAAAAAAAAAAGAAAAATAGAAAAAAAGAAACGAACCCAGTAAGCCCAATCAGATTATTTCCCCCAGGACTTAAAATCAGAACATGTGAATCTGTCAGACTATACTATCCCTTGAATGAGGCCACATAAACTCAAAGACTGAGGATAGTCACCTTCCACCCTATACAGAGAAAAATAGAGACGGTCGATGCACAGAAAGAAGAGCAGAGATGCTGAGAGAATAGAGATGAGAGATGGTGTGGCATCTAGGCAAGGAAGCCTGGCCAGGAGCAGTGGCTCTCCTCTGTAATCCCAGTGCTTTGGGAGGCTTAGGCAGGCAGATCACTTGAGGTCAGGAGTTCGAGACTAGCCTGGTCAACATGGTAAAACCCTGTCTCTACTAAAAATACAAAATATTGGCCGAGAGTGGTGGTGGTGCACGCCTGTAATCCCAGCTACTTGGGAAGCTGAGGCAGGAGAATCACTTGAACCTCGGAGGCGGAGGTTGCAGTGAGCTGAGATGGCACCAGTGCACTCCAGCCTGGGTGACAGAGCGAGACTCCGTCTCAAAATAATAATAATAATAACAATAATAAAGGAAGCCTGAGAGATGTTTACACCTGAGAGCTTTCTGAGCCCTAGTTCTTGTGTCCTGGCCACAGCAATTGGTTCAGAAATCAGCAAATGGCTGCATTCAGGTCAATAAGAGAGAGTGAATCCTAGGACTAACTTAAGAGATATCAGAAAATACACTCTTTCTTTTCCTGGATGGTGTGGTATGAAGGTGTGAGATGTACTAAAGAGCAAAATCTGGGGGCTGGGCATGGTGCCTCATGCCTGTAATCCGAGCACTTTGGGAGGCCAAGGCAGACAGATCACTTGAGGTCAGGAGTTCAAAACCAGCCAGGCCAACATGGTGAATATCCATCTCTACTAAACTTATAAAAAATTATCTGGGCATAGTGGCACGCACCTGTAGCTGAGATGCCAGGATCACTTGAACCCAGGAAGCGGAGGTTGCAGTGAACTGAGATTGCACCACTGCCTTCCAGCCTAGGTGACAAAGTAAGACTCTGTCACAAAAAAAAGAGTAAAATCTGGAGCAGCCATAAGACCACTGGGTGGACTGTGAAGATGATGCTAACACTATGGCAGTTAGAATGGAGAGGCCAGAGCTAGATGTGGTGGCTCACACTTGTAATCCCACCATCTGGGGAGGCTAAGATGGGTGAATCACTTGAGGCCAGGAGTTTGAGACCAGCCTGGCCAACATATCAAAACCCCGTTTCTACTAAAAATACAAAGAAGTTAGCTGGACATGGTGTCACATGTTTGTAGCCCCAGCTACTTGGGAGGCTGAGGCATGAGAATCGCTTGAATCCAGGAGGCAGAGGTTGCAGTGAACCGTGTTCATGCCACTGCACTTCAGCCCGGGTGATAGTCTGAGACTGTCTCAAAAAATTTTAAAAAAAATAATATATATATATAAAGCTCAGAAATTCCTTTTTTTTTTTTTTGTACCCCTGGCCATTGATAAACGCAACTCTCCTTCTGCACAATATTGATCCAAAGGTTCAACCTGCAGGATTCAGAAGTGATTTTGGACCTCCAAATGTGATTTGAGGAACACCTCAGCTTGTGGGAGTTGATCAGAAAACTCACTTTATTCTCTTAGTATTGCTAACTTATAAGAAAGCAATGTGAGCTCCATCTTATAGATAAGGTAAATTGAGGCTTATAGTGGTGATTTATCAGCTACGGTGGCAACATAAGAACCAGCAAAGGGGGTGGCTCATGCCTGTAATCCCAGCACTTCGAGAGGGTGAGACAGGAGAATCACCTGAGGCCAGGAGTTTGAGAACAGCCTGAGCAACATAGTGAGACCTCTGTCTCTACAAATAATAAAAATATCAGCCAGGCATGGTGGTACACACCTGTAGCTCCAGTTACTCGGGAGACTGAGGTGGGAGGGTCAGCTGAGCCCAGGAGTTCGAGGCTGCAGTGAGCTATAATCACACCACTACACTCCAGCCTGGGTGAAATAGCAAGACCGTGTGTCTAAGATAAAAGAAAATTTAAAAATTTTCATTATAAAAAAGAAAAAACAAAGAACTAGCGAAGGCACTCACATTTGATGCTCTGTGAGCTCTTAAATCCCTTTTGTAAATCACATAGTATTTACCTACTTACACACCTAAAAATAGAACTGGGAGCTCCTCAAAGGCTAAGAGGAGCAACCCGAAACAGGAAAAAAGGCCAGATTATCATTTTAAAATTACAAATCTAGTTTAAATAATCAGGACATGGATTATAGTGATACAGTGCTGGGACCTCATTAGTGACTGACTTCTAAAGAGGTACTAAAATTGTCCAAAAACGAAGACTGTTCCCTCCACAGTTCCACGCATAGAATCAAACACCATGAGTAAGTATGCAAATTAGCAGGTGCCCACAGGCCCAGGGTCTAAAGAAAATAAATCAAGCAGCTATCCTAAGATAACTTCCAATAAACTTCACTTTTCCCTTTATTAGCATTCAGTTCAGTTGAGTTCAACAAGCGCTTTTTGAATGCTTGCTGCAGGACGCGCAATGGGTATTGCATTTCCATTTGCATGATGGTCAGCTGTCACCTCATTTTCCCCTTCAAGCTCTTCCAAATAAAATACTGTATTCATTTCCGAAGGCTGCCATAACAAAGTAGCACAAGCTGGGTGGCTTAATAATAGAATTGTATTCTCTCACAGTTCTGGAGGCTGCAAGTCCCAAATCAAGATGTCAGGGGAGGCTCCCTCTGAAAGCTCTAGGGGAGGATGTTTCCTTGGCTCTTCCAGCTTCTGGTGGTGCTAGCTGTTCCTTAACTTGTGTCTGCATCACTCCAACCTCTCTCTGTGTCTTCACATGATCATCATCTGTGTGTCTCTCCTCTCTTTCTAAGATACTGGGCCAGGTGGTTCATATCTATAATCCCAGCACTTTGGGAGACCGAGGCAGGAGGACCACTTGAGGCCAGGAGTTCAAAACCAGTCTGGGCAACATATTGAGACCCTGTCTCTACAAAGGGGAAAAAAAAATACCCAGGCATGGTGGTACATGCCTGTAGTCCCAGCTGCTTAGGGGGCTGAGGCAGGAGGATTGCTTGAGCATGGGAGTTTGAGGCTGCAGTGAGCTATGATCGTGTCACTGCCCACCAGCCTGGGGGAAAGAGTGAGACCCTGTCATAATTTCATCTTGAGATCCTTAACTAGTTTCATCTACCGACACCCTATTCCCAAATAAGGTCATATTTTGCAGTTCCAGGTGGACACTATTAATCCACTACAAATACTGTGTCACAAAAGCATGAGTGAGCAACATCAATTTCACTGCAGTTTTTGAAAGGAAGGAAGAGCAGGTTGAGGTTACTCAACTCACTGTAGACACCTTGAAATCCCTGTTGCAGGTTGGATTCCTGGGAAGCTGACTCTGAATTGGAGGTTAGCATGCAGGATGTTTATTAGGGAGTACTCTGGAATCCCAGTCCTTGGGAAGTTTGAGAAAGGAAGCAGGACTTACAGGAAGAAGTTGAGCTGTGATGCAGCCACACCAAAGCCCTTAGCTGACCCCTCTCAGGCATGGTGGCCCATGCCAGTAATCCTAGTGCTTTGAGAGGCCGAGGCAGGTGGATCACTTGAGTCCTGGAGTTCAAGACCAGCCTGGATAACATGGAAAGACCCACATCTATAAAAAGAAAATACAAAAATTAGCTGGGCTTGGTGGCGCACGCCTGTAGTCCTAGCTACTTGGGGCTGATGCAGGAGGATTGCTTGAACCTGGGAGATTTATGTCCCCCATTGATTACTGGTTGTGGGCCTCCCAGAAAGGGGCTGTGACCTTGAGTGAAGCCACTCTCTTTAGCAAAGGCAGTCCCCAGAGGAGGCTGCCAGCCTGCAACACTCCCAGCATCTGGGAAAATGAGTCCTGCTTCCTTGAAGGGTGATCTGGGTAGGACATCACAGTGTCTTTGGCATCTCCTTAGTCATTCCTTCTCTTCTTAGTCATTTCGCTCCCACAGTTGTCAGAAGGGAGAGTTCCCTTTTTCTCTTGCCTCTTCCCAGTGCTGAGAGACCCTCACATTCCTTGCTCCCACTGAAGCTTTTTCCTCCAAACTTGCAAATGCAAACCCATCTACAAAGAAGAGTCTGCACGCCACCTCTGAGGTCACCTCCGAGGATATCTCCTTAGAATATATCAAAGGGAGTATTTTCTTATTTATTTATTTTATTTTGAGACGAAGTCTCACTCCATCTCCCAGGCTGGAGTGCAGCAACCTCCGCCTCTCAAGTTCAAGTGATTCCAAAGGGAGTAATTAATAGTTTGTTAATGCTGCTTGTTGCATAACGGAATGATTACTGGATTTTGAGTAAGAAGACCCAAATTCAACTGCTAATGCTACTTTGAGCAAATCACTAGTCTCTAAGAATAGAGGGCAAGAATTTTGTTTTATCACTGATTATGGAGCACATAGGAGCAGGCTTTAACTAAAGACTCCCCTGGCTGGGCACGGTGGCTCGCATCTGTAATCCCAGCACTTTGGAAGGCCAAGGTGGGCAGATCACTTGAGCTCAGGAGTTCGAGACCTGCCTGGCCAACATGGCAAAACCCTGTCTCTACTAAAATTATAAAAATTAGCTGGCACGGTGGCACAACTGTAGTCCCAGCTACTTGGGAAGCTGAGCCAAGAGAATCAGTTGAGCCCAGGAGGTGGAGGTTGCAGTGAGCCGAGATCACACCACTGCACTCCAGCCTGAATGACAGAGCGAGACTCCGTCTAAAAAATAATAAATAAATAAATATTCCCTGAGCATACGAAGGAAGGAACAAATTTTGCCTAACCTTTGATTCCCTTGGGATAATACTGAACTGGTGACGACAGGCTAGGTTGTGATTCCCAAAGTGTTATACTGGCACCACCAGCAGCAGCAGCACCACCTGGGAACTTGCTAGAAATGCAATTCATTGGACTCCACCCCAAACCTGCTGAATCAGGAGCTCTGGAGGAAGGGTTCAGCATTCTGTGTGCTATAGGCTGAAGGTCCACATTCCCCCACAATCCATATGTTGAAACCTAATCCCCAATGTGATGGTATTTGGAGGTGGGGCCTTTGAAGGTGATTATGTCAGGAGGATGGAGCTCTCATGAAGAGACTTTTTTTTTTTTTTGGAGACAAACTCTACCTCTCTCGCCCCAGGCTGGAGTGCAGTGGTGCGATCTTGTTTCCCTGCAGCCTCTGCATCCCGGGTTCAAGTAATTCTCCCTCCTCAGCCTCCCAAGTAGCTGGGACTATAGGCACTTTCCACTACACCCAGCTAACTGTTAACTGTTTTGTATTTTCAGCAGAGACGGGGTTTCACCATGTTGACCAGTCTGGTCTGGAACTCCTGACCTCAAGTGATCTGCCTGCCTCAGCTTACAGGTATGAGCCACTATGCCCAGCCTAGGATTAGTGGCCTTAGAAAACAGACTCCCTGGTCGGGTGCAGTGGCTCATGCCTGTAATTCCAGCACTTTGGGAGGCTGAGGCAGGAGGATCACTTGGGGTCAGGAGTTCCAGACCAGCCTGGCCAACATGGTGAAACCCCATCTCTACTAAAAATACAAAAATTAGCCGAGGATGGTGGTGGTGTACACCTATAATTCCAGCTACTTGGGAAGCTGAGGCAGGAGAATCTTTGAATCTGGGAGGCAGAGGTTTCGGGGAACCAAGATCCCGCCACTGCACTCCAGCCTGGGTGACAGAGAGAGAACTCATCTCAAAAAAAAAAAAAAAGGAGGGGGAAGGAAAGAAAAGAAACACCACAGAGCTCCCTTGCCCCTTCCACCATATGAGGATGCAATGAGAAGACAGCTGTCTAAGAACCAGGAAGTCTTGTTCACCACCTATAGAATGTCATCTTCCTGGGCCGGGCACTGTGGCTCACACCTGTAATCCCAGCACTTTGGGAGGCTGAGGCGGGCAGAGCGTAAGGTCAAGAGATCAAGACCATCCTGGCCAACATGGTAAAACCCCATCTCTACTAAAAATACAATAATTAGCTGGGTGTAGTGGCATGCACCTGTAATCCCAGATACTTAGGAGGCTGAGGCAGGAGAATCGCTTGAACCCGGGAAGTGGAGGTTGCAGTGAGCCGAGACCATGCCACTGCACTCCAGCCTGGCAACAGAGCGAGACTCCAACTCCATCTAAAAAAAAAAAAAAAAAAAAAAAAAGAATGTCATCTTCCTAAGAGGAGGGACCTCATATGTTTCCTTTACCACTGGAACCTAATCCCCTAGAACAATGCCCAAAGTCTACATCTGCACCCTATAAATGTGTATTGAAGGAAGGGCTCAGGGCTCTGCTTCTCTTTTGACATATTGACATTGTGCTCTGTGGGAAGAAAATATCTTCTTTATAAACTAAAGATAACAATTTCTGCAGCAGCCACATTTTCCACATTAAATCAATAGATCCAGAAACGCAGTGCATCTGGCAGCCATGTGGCAAGGAAGTGCCATTTTTAACAAAGGACTTACAGGGTCACTGTTTCAGTTGATATACTTTGCAACCTCACCACAGACGCCTAGCAAAATATTGTACAAACGGCCAAATCATTTTTGCACATTACTACTCTAGAACTGTGCTCAACGTCCTCGTAGTCATGCGTAGATGTGCTTTCAGGAAGAAAATAACATTTATTGTAGGTTTTTAGAATTTCTAATTTCAGAAGAATCACAAGCTCATCGCAGAAAATTTGGAAAATAGAGACAAACGCAAAAGGAAACACCAATCTTCCAAACAGTGAAATATTTTGATGCATGTACTTTCTAGTCTATTTCTATGAATGCCTTAAAAATGAATTTGTATCATATAAAATGTTTCAGAGTAGAATTTTTCACTTAGTAGCATATCGTGGATATTATTATTTATTTAATATTGTTCTATAAGATGTTTATATATTGTAACTAGTTAAATAATTTTAAATTATATAAAAATATCATGATAAAAAACATTAATAACAGGAGAACATGAAGGAAAAAAAAAAACTTTTTTTTTTTTTGAGACAGAGTTTTGCTCTTGTTGCCCAGGCTGGAGTGCAGTGGCACGATCTTACCTCACTGCAACCATTCTGGTTTCAAGCAATTCTCCTGCCTCAGCCTCCCGAGTAGCTGGGACTACAGGCAAGTGTGACCATATCCAGCTAATTTTTGTATTTTTAGTAGAGAAGCGGTGTCACTATATTGCCTAAAGCCTAGTGGAGACTTAGTAGAGACGGAGTTTCACCATGTTGGCCAGGATGGTCTCGATCTTCTGACCTCGTGATCCACCCGCCTCAGCCTCCCAAAGCGCTGGGATTACAGGCGTGAGCCACTGCCCCCTGCTAGGAAGAAAAAAAACTTCATGACACTTCTATCACTAAAGGTTTCTTGCATTGCATATCTTTCCAAAATATTCTAGGCTTTTGTATACACAAAGGAAATCACACGATAGTATTGTTCAACTTATTATTTAATGTAATAACACATCTTAAATATCTTTATATGGCTGTATGGTGTTCTCGTTATGTAAGTATGCAATATATTTTTTAATTTTTATTATTATCTTTTATAAATAGAGACAGGGTCTTGCTCTGTTGCCTAGTCTGGACTTGAACTCCTGAGCTCAAGTGATCCTCCTGCGTCAGCCTTCCAAAGTGCTGGGGTTACAGGATATGAACCACTGTGCCTGGAAACTTGATGAAAAATTCATATGTCTTAATTCTTTGATATTACATACAGCGAGGAAATGTTTGCACTCTCGCTCTGTCTCTATATATACACACATATATTAAACACATATATATAATTTGTAAAATGCCTAGAACAGTGCCCACACATAGTAATGTTCCGTGTGTGTGTTTCTTCATCTATATGTATAGGTAATATATAGAGAGAGATGATCAATTTGGCAATATCAGCTGGGCAAGGTGGTTCATGCCTGTAATCCCAGCACTTTGGGAGGCCAAGGCAGGCAGATCAGTTGAGGTCAGGAGTTCGAGACCAGCCTGGCCAACATGGCAAAAACCTGTGTCTACTAAAAATACAAAAATTAGCTGGGCATGGTGAACACCTGTGGTGCCAGCTACTCAGGAGGCTGAGGCAGGAGAACTGCTTGAACCCAGGAGGTGGAGGTTTCAGTGAGCTAAGATCGCACCACTGCACTGCAGCCTCAGTGACAGAGTGAGACTCCATCTCAAAAAAAAAAAAAAAATGCCAGGCACGGTGGCTCACACTTTGGGAGGTCAAGGCGGGTGGATTATCTGAGGTCAGGAGTTAAAACCACCCTGGTCAACATGGTGAAAACTCCGTCTCTACTAAAAATACAAAAATTAGCCAGGCGTGGTGGTACATGCCTATAATCCCAGCTACTCGGGAGGCTGAGGCAGGAGAATTGCTTAACCCTAGGAGACAGAGGTTGCAGTGAGCTGAGATCATGCCACTGCACTCCAGTCTGGCTAACAGAGTGTGACAATGTCTCAAAAAAAAAAACTGGCAATATCCACCAAAATTTAAATTGCATATTTCCTTTTACTTAATTATGTATACTCTGCAAATCTGTAAATTTTTTAGGTACAAAATTAATAAGTTGATAAAATACAAAAGTAATAATATATTTTTAATTTTGTTAGATACTGCCAAATTGCCCTCCAAAAGTAGGTGCCAGCTTTCACTTTCACCAAGAATATGACCGTGCCTGTTTCTCTACTGTTTTGCCAACACTGGATAGTATAAATTTTTAAAAATATTAATTAATCTGAAAGGTAAAATGTTATATTCCATAGTATCTTCCTAATTACTTTTTTTCAGCCACCAGGCCCAGCCTGCATCTCCCTAATTGTTAGTGAGCTTGATTGTGTTTTTATTTTATTTTATTTTATTTTTATTTTTTGGAGACAGAGTATCACTCTGTCACCCAGACTGGAGTGCAATAGCGCGATCTCAGCTCACTGCAACCTCTGCCTCCCTGGTTCAAACAACTCTCCTGCCCCAGCCTCCTGAGTAGCTGAGATTACAGGCGCCTGCAACCACACCCAGTTAATTTTTGTATTTTTAGTAGAGACAGGGTTTCTCCATGTTGGCCAGGCTGGTCTCGAACTCCTGGCCTCAAGTGACCCTCCCGCCTTGGCCTCCCAAAGTGCTGGGATTACAGGCATCAGCCACTGATTCTGGCCTCCAAGTTCTACCTCTGATGGTGAGAATTTAACCTATTCCCATTAAATTGGGTCTATGTTAACAAAGTGGGCAACAAACAAGGAATGAATTTGCCTCTGAGTTCAGCTTGTATAATAAAAATGTTGAAAGGGAGCAAGGATAACAGGCGAAAGCAAGAGACTATGTCACCCAAAATACTGATCCTAAATGCCCAGCTGCCTAGAATGTTATCAGCACACCATTTCGTGCTGTGTAACCTAACGTCAGACGCTGTCCTTCACTTTGGCCCTTGCAGTCTTGAGCAGCTCCCTTAAGTTTCTGGACCTTGTTTTTCTTTCACGAACTGGGGAGAAGAAGAGGTATATTATTTCACAAAGGGGCTGTGCAAAGCAGTCCATGCACACCAGGCCCCGCGGAAAGGCTCAGAGCCATCTGCCCTCCTGATTAACATGAAGCCACTGAATGTTAAGTCGCAGACTCCAGCTCTGCCAACACTCAAGACAATCTCGAGACCTTAATAATCATCGTGCCTAGCACAGAATAGAAATGCGTGACTTGACTGGCTATGCAGTTTCCTACTGATGGCAGTAAAAATAAGAATGAGTTCTCCTCCTTCCCAATAAAAAAGCGACATATGAGATCAGATTCCAGATAGACAATTGCTTGTTAACTCCAGTAAACATTCTACTCCATTCTTCAGGGGCTGTTTCACCAGTTCAAGAATTTCTTAAACCAGTAGTTCTCAAACCTAACTGCAAACCAGAACCACCTAGGGAGGTTTTTAAAAATGTAGATGCTGGCTGGGCACGGTGGCTCACGTCTGTAATCCCAGCACTTTGGGAGACCAAGGCGGGCGGATCACAAGGTCAAGAGATCGAGACCATCCTGGCCAACATGGTGAAACCCCGTCTCTACTAAAAATACCAAAAAAAAAATAGCTGGGTGCAGTGGTGCACACCTGTAGACCCAGCTATTCGGGAGGCTAAGGCAGGAGAATTATTTGAACCCAGGAGTCAGAGTTTGCAGTGAACCAAGATTGCGCCACTGCACTCCAGCCTGGTACCTGGCAACACAGCAAAACTCTGTCTCAAAAAATATATATATAGATGCTGGCTGGGTGCAGTGGCTCCTGCCTATGATCCCAGCACTTTGGGAGGTCGAGACAGGTGGATCTCCTGAGCTCAGGAGTTCGAGACCAGCCAGACCAACGTGGTGAAACCCCGTCTCTACTAAAAATACAAAAAAATAGCTGGGCGCGGTGGTGCACGCCTGTAGTCCCAGCTACTCAGGAGGCAGAGGCAGGAGAATTGCTTGAACCCGGGAGGCAGAGGTTGCAGTGAGCCAAGATCGCGCCACTGCACTCCAGCCTGGTGCCTGGCGACAGAGTGAGACTCTATCTCAAAAAAAATAAAAATAAATAAATAAATAAAAATACAAAAATTAGCTGGACATGGTGGCATGCCTGTAATCCCAGCTACTCAGAAGGATAATGCAGGAGAATCTCTTGAACCCAGGAAGCAGAGGTTACAGTGAGCCAAGATCATGCCATTGTACTCCAGTCTGGGCAGCAAGAGCAAAACTCCATCTCAAACAAACAAACAAAATATGTAGATGCCAGCTGGGCACCGTGACTCCTGCCTACAATCCCAGCACTTTGGGAGGCTGAAGCAGGTATATCGCCTGAGCTCAGGAGTTTGAGATCAGCCTGGGCAACATGGTGAAACTCCATCTCTACCAAAAATCCAACACAGGCGTGCACCTGTGATCCCAGCTACTTGGGAGGCTGAGGTGGGAGGATTACTTGAGGCTGGGAGGCAGAGGTTGCAGTGGGAGGTTGCAGGCAGTGAGCCAAGATCATGCCACTGCACTCCAACATGGGTGACAAATTGAGACCATGTCTGAAAAATAACTAGTAAATGCCTAAGCTGCACTCGCAAGGATTCTAGTTTAAGTGGTCTGAATAGGGTCTAGGAATCTGTTTTTTTTTTTAACTATATAGTTCTAATGCACAACAAAGTCTGAAAACTTTAATGTGCATTCAAATCATCTAGAGAAATTTTAACGCAAGGTCCTGGTTCCCACCCAGAGTCGAATTTGGTGGGTTTGGGGCAGGAGCCCTGGAATACGCATTTTAAACAACCAGTCTAAATAACTCTCATGCCCGCTTCTCCTGTTATTTTAAGGTCTTTTTTTTTAACCTACCAAGTCGTAGTTGCAACAGAGAGGAAAAGGAGTTGACGTTTGAATGCATTAGCTGTGCAGACATGCCAAAACACATTGAGGGAGCTAGGTGACGCTACTGGCTATAAAGAGGTTTGGGACGATTGCACTTATCCGTGCTCTCAACCTACCAGGACAGACACACAAATAGACACACATACATGGTTCTATATGAGTGGCTACATTCAACCAGTATGTCTGCACTGATGATTGTTAAAAAGCTGAAATACTTTCATATCAGCTAATAAATAGCTGCTACTTGCAAGACCTTATTCCTCCCTATATATCTGCATGCTAGGACTACCCATCCCTTCATGGAGGTACACTCGCCACAAACCAGGCACAAGAGCGTCTCAATCTTCTGAGTTCTCACGGGTCTAGTGATTGAGCCATAGTGTTGATAATATTTTAAATAGCCCTTGAGGCTGGGCACGGCGGCTCATGCCTGTAATTCCAGCACTTTAGGAGGCTGAAGAAGGCAGATCACTTGAGGCCAGGAGTTCGAGACCAGCCTGGGCAACATGGAGAAACTCTGTCTCTACTAAAAATACAAAAATTAGCCAGGCGTGGTGGCACGTGCCTGTAGTCCCAGCTATTTGGGAGGCTGATGCAGGAGAATTGCTTGAATTCAGGAAGTGAAGGTTGCAGTGACCCAAGATCATTGCATTCCAGCCTGGGTGGCAGAGTGAGACCCCATCTCCAAATAAATAAATATCCCATGGCCGGGTGTGATGGCTCATGCCTGCAATCCTAGTACTTAAGGAGGCTGAGGTGGGAGGATAGCTTGATCCCAGGATTTCAAGACCGGCCTGGGCAACAAAGTGAGACCCTGTCTCTACAAAAAAATTCTATAAAATTTGCTGGGAGTGGTGGCACATACCTGTAGTCTCAGCCACTCAAAAGACTGAGACAGGAGGATCTCTTGAACCCAGGAACTTGAGGCTTCAGTGAGTCATGGTCATGCCACTGCACTCCAGCCTGGGTGACAGAGTGAGATTTCATCTCAAAAAAAAAAAAAAAAAAAAAAAAATCCCACCCACTGCTCACTGTAATAAATTTTTCATGATAGATGTTTGTACACAGCAGTATGAAAGTGTAGAGAAGAGAATGATTAATTCTACCTGGAGGGGTCAAAGAAGAATTTAAAAAATAAGTAGACTTAAAGTAAATCCCAAAAGATAAGGAGCTCTGCTTAGGTAGGAAAAACAAAGACTGTTTAGACGTGGAGAAGGAGCAAAGATAGAGAGGTGTAAAGAGTAGGGACGAGGGGGTGGGTAGCATGACATCATTACAGTGTGGGACAAGACCTGGTGAATTAAAGCCAGGTCTGAAAGAAAATTGAATGTCATGTTATATTTAGTTAGTATTACACTGTTTCGCAAAGTATGGTCCAAGAATGGCCTAACAAAGAATTACCTGAGTGCTGGCTTAAAAGGCAGATTCCAGCTGGGCACAGTGGCTCATTCCTATAATCCCAGCACTTTGGGAGGCTGAGGCGGGTGGATCACGAGGTCAGGAGAACAAGACCATCCTGGCTAACATGATGACACCCTGTCTCTACTAAAAATACAAAAAAAATTAGCCAGGCATGGCGGCACGCACCTGTAGTCCCATCTTCTCGGGAGGCTGAGGCAGGAGAATCGCCTGAACCCAGGAGGCAGAGGTTGCAGTAAGCCGAGATCGCACCACTGCACTCCAGCCTGGGCAACAGAGCAAGACTCTGTTCTAAAAAAAATAAATAAAAATAAAAATAAATGCAGATTCCAGGTGAGGCCTGATGGCTCACATCTGTAACTCCAGCACTTCGGGAAGCCAGGGTAGGGGAATCACTTGAGTGTAGGAGTTCAAGACCAGCCTGGGCAACATAGTGAGACCTCATCTCTACTAAAAATAAAAAATTAGCCAGGAGTGGTGCCTGCCTGTGATTTCAGCTACTCAGGAGGCTGATGCAGGAGAAGTGCCTGAGCTCTAAAGTTCAAGGTTACATTGAGCCATGATTGCACCGCTGCATTTTAGCCTGGGTGACAAAGTGAGATCCTCTCTCTCTCTCAAAAAAAAAAAGGCAGATTTCAGATCTCTCCATCTGGTAGCAAATGAGAAAAGCTCATCTCTGCGGTGGGACCCAGAAATCTGTACTTTTTTTTTTTTTTTTTTTTTTGAGACAGGGTCTCACTCTGCTGCCCAGGCTAGAGTGCAGTGGCAAGATCACAGCTCACTACAGCCTCAACATCCTGAGCTCAAGCAATCCTCCCGCCTCAGCGTCCCAAGGAGCTGGGACTACAGGCATGCACCACAATACCTGGCTAATTTTTGTGTTTTTTGTAAAGACAGGATCTCATTATGTTGCCCAGGCCGGTCTCAAATTCCTAGGCTCAAATGATCCGTCCACCCTGGCCTCTCGAAGTGCTGGGATTACAGGCGTGAGTCACTATGTCTGGCACAAAATGTTTTGCTTCTCAAAGCAGAAGAAAACAAATAAATAGAAGAAGAATGAATCCAGTTTGGATTACAATGCAGTCATATAATTTTTTTTAATGTTAATTGCTATAAACACATTTTATAGCAATATGTGGCTCTATTAATGAACTAAATAATAAGATCTAGCAACAAGTCTAAAAACTGCCATGATTTTAAAGTAATGATGAGCATTAATTTTAAGATAGCAGCTGCAGCTGTATATGTGGTGTACAAATATCTGTGACTTCTACTGGTGACAAAATCACAGGCACTGCCAGAAGTTCCAGACCAGCCCTGGCAAATAGTGAGACCCCTGTCTCTACAAAAAATTAAAACATTATCTGGGTGTTGTAGCGTGTGCTTGTGGTCCCAGCTACTTGGGAGGCTGAGGTGGGAGTCGCTTGAGCCCAGGAGCTGGAGGCTGCAGTGAGCTGTGATCTCACCACTGCACTTCAGCCTGGGCAACAGAGAAAGACCCTATGTCAAAAAAAAAAAAAAAGAAAAGAAAAAGAAAAAAAAAAATCCCAGGCACTGCTAACACTCCTGTGGCTTGTTGTCTGCATCCATAATAGAAGGAGAAATGCTGGCTTTCAGTCAAAACTTGGTGAAAATAAAGAAGTGATTTTCCCTACATCCAAGTTCTTGTATGTCTGAATTCTACCCACTGTCCCCTGTTGGGGGTTCATGAATCTGAATTAGGAACTTCTAGTTTAATGAGTTTTGGAGATGAAGTGAGAGAGAATGACCAGAGGAACAGAGACAGATCTAAGAAAAACATGACTAAACGTGCAAATGTTTCCTAAGAGACACCCTGAAGTTAAGACAAAGGGAGTACATGGAGGAGCAACCATTGTCCAGACTAAACTATCAGCCCCTTGAGGACAGGGATTGTGTCCTATATAATCCATGGATTGGGGTTGTATAGTCATAAGGACTCTATGAAATCAATGCAACCCATCGCCACCTTTATTTATAGACTGAATAAACATTGCCTCCTGCACGCCCACATAAAATTTTTCTTTTCTCTCTCTCTCTCTCTCTTTTTTTTTTTTTTTTTTGAGGAAGCATCTCACTCTGTTGCCCAAGCTGGAGTATAGCAGAATGATCACAGCTCACTGCAATCTCAAACTCCTGGGCTTAAGCAACCTTCCCACCTCAGCCTCCTGAGTAGTGGGAACTCTTTCTTCCCAGGAGCACATCATCACATCTGGCTTTTTTTTTTTTCTTTTTTTGAGATGAAGTCTCTCTCTGTTGCCAGACTGAAGTGCAGTGACATGATCTCAGCTCACTGCAACCTCTGCCTCCCAGGTTCAAGTGATTCTCCTGCCTCAGCCTCCCGAGTAGCTGGGACTACAGGTGTACACCACCATGCCCGGCTAATTTTTGTATTTTTAGTAGAGACGGGGTTTCACCATGTTGGCCAGGATGATCTCGATCTCTTGACCTTGTGATCCACCTGCCTTGGCCTCCCAAAGTGCTGGGATTACAGGCGTGAGCCACTGCGCCCGGCCATTTTTTAATTTTTAGTAGAGAGACAAGGTCTTGCTATGTTACCCAGGCTGGTCTCGAACTCCTAGGCCCAGGCAGTCCTGAAGCCTTGGCCCCCCCAAAGTGTGATTACATGCATGAGTCACTGTACCCAGCCAAGAATGTTTCAAATATGTGTAGATGATGTTGTAATAAATAAAACAGGAATCTGAAGAGTCCTTAAATCATGGTAGCTTTTAGTCACGTATTTCCTCAACCAGAGTGCTTTAAAATTACATGGAAGTCACTGGACCTTCAAGTACCCTGTTCCCGCAGCCTAGAGGGCTCAGCCCCCTCCCTCTCCTCCTTCTTTGTCAACTCTTACACTTGAGTCTCACCTTAAACATCACTTTCCCTGGGAGTCCTGCTTTGACTCTCCCCAAAAATTAGGTCACCCCATTACACGTCACCATAGTCCCGGTCCCCTCCCCATCCTAACCTACATCACATGTGTAATTAATTACTTCTCTCATATTTTTCTTCCCTTTCTCCATGAGGATTAAGACTGTATCTGTATTCCCAAGTCAGGAATAAATATTTGCAGAAAGGATGAGGGGTGGGTGGAAGGCCCACCTGGGACAGGCACTTAGAGCATAAAGAATCTGTTTCAATATTTTCATTCTTTCCCATTGCCTCATCCATTTTCACTCACTTTGCCTGAAACATGCTTTGTGAATTCCCCAGGTTTAATCCCCATTGCCAGTCCACGTTAACTTCAGGCTCTGAACACAAAAATTGCTGTCACTTTCAATTTGCCCCTCAATGCATTTTAAAGAAATCATTCCCATGGTAGAAATTGGGAGAAAGAAAACACACGAGTGGGTTTGAGGTAGGGAAGTACTGGGGAGGAGGGGAGGAGTGAGCGGTAGAGAATCAATTTGATAGCAGTCAGGGAGGGGTCAGGCGTGGTGGCTCGCGCCTATAATCCCAACACTTTGGGAGGCCAAGGCAGGAGGATCACTTGAGCCCAGGAGTTTGTGAGCAGCCTGAGAAACACAGGGAGACCACCTCTCCACAAAAAATTTATGGCCGGGTGCGGTGGCTCTCTCCTGTAATCCCAGCACATCGGGAGGCCGAGGCGGTTGGATCTCTTGAGGTCAGGAGTTCGAGACCAGCTGGCCAACATGGTGAAACCCCGTCTCTACTAAAAATGCAAAAAAGCCGGGTGTGGCGCCAGGTGACCGTAATCCCAGCTACTCGGGAGGCTGAGGCAGGAGATCGATTGAACCCAGGAAGTGGAAGTTGCAGTGAGCCGAGATCACAACACTACACTCCAGTCTGGCGACAGAGCGAGACTACGTCTCAAGAAAAAAAAAATTGAAGTTTGCTGTGTGTGGTGGAACTAGTCCAAGCTACTCACGAAGCTGAGACTGAAGGATCACGAGAGCCCAGGAGGTTGAGGCTGCTGTGAGCTATGATCGTGCCACTGCACTCTAGCTTGGGTGACAGAGCAAAACTCTGTCTCAAAACCAAACAACAACAACAAAAAAAAGAAAATGCAAAGAAAAGAAATCAACCGTTTAATTCCCCCATCTCAAACCCCATGGGCGGACCAGAGACAACTTCTGAGGGGAAACTTGCTCTTTGCTGCCATCTGGTGGCTGTTACTGGAGCAGTTCCCACAGGAAAAATTTCTATCCAACAATTATGTGGCACCTACTGTGTTCAAGGTTCTGCACCAGGCAATCTATAAATAATTTCTTACATTTTTATATTCATTTACCAATAATGAGGCACTTTCTTTTTTAGAGACAAAGTCTTGCTCTGTCGCCCAGGCTAGAGTGCAGTGGTACGATCTTGGCTCACTGCAACCTTCATCTCCAGAATTCAAGTAATTCTACTATCTCAGCCTTCCAGGTAGCTGGGATTATAGGCATGCAGCACCATGCATAGCTAATTTTCTGTATTTTTAGTAGCGATGGGGTTTCACTATGTTGGCCAGGCTGATCTCGAACTCCTGACCTCAAGCAATCCACCCACCTAGGCCTCCCAAAGTACTGGGACTACAGGCATGAGCCATCTTGCCCAGTCAGCACCTTGGAACTTTAAATGCCATGTCCAATGCCTCCCAAGAGACTACTTTATGTTCCTGTTTGTATAGATCATATCTGAATCTGTTTGTATAAATCAGGGTTTCTCCACCTCAGGACTATTGCCATTCAGGGCCACATAAGTCTTTGTTGTGGGGAGCTGTCCTATACACTATAGAGTGTCTAGCAACATCTCATCCTCCTACCCACTAGAAGCCAGTAGCATCACCTCAGTTATGATGATGAAAAATGTCTCCAGTCTGGCCGGGTGCGGTGGTTCACACCTGTAATCCTAGCACTTTGGGAGGCCAAGGAGGGCAGATCTCTTGAGGCCAGGAGTTTGAGACAAGCCTGGTCAACATGGCAAAACCCCATTTCTACTAAAAATACATAAGTTAGGTGGGCATGATGGTGCAGGCATGCATGCAATCTCAGTTACTCAGGAGGCTGAGGCAAGAAAACCACTTGAACCCTGGAGACGGAGGCTGCAGTGAGCCAAAACTGCACCACTGCACTCCAGCCTGGGTAACAGAGTGAGACTGTCTAAAAAAAAAAATAGGCTGGACATGGTGGCTTACGCCTGTAATCCCAGCACTTTGGGAGGCTGAGGTGGGCAGATCACCTGAGGCCGGGAGTTCGAGACCAGTCTAATCAACATGGAGAAACCCTGTCTCTACTAAAAGTACAAAATTAGCTGGGTGTGGTGGCGCATGCCTGTAGTTTCAACTACTTGGGAGGCTGAGGAAGGAGAAACGCTTGAACCCAGGAGTCGGGGGGCGGAGGTTGCAGTGAATCGAGATCGTGCTATTGCACTCCAGCCTGAACAACAGGAACAAAACTCCATCTCAAAAAAAACAGTTAGCTGGGCATGGTGGTGCCTGCCTATAATCCTAGCACTCTAGCCTGGGCAACAGATTGAGACTCTGCCTCAAGAAAAAAAAAATTTTTGCACATTGATTTTGTATCCTGAGACTTTGCTGAAGTTGCTTATCAGTTTCAGGAGATTTTGGGCTGAGGCGATAGGGTCTTCTAGATATACAATCATGTCGTCTGCAAATAGAGACAATTTGACTTCCTCCTTTCCTAATCGAATACCCTTTATTTCTTTTTCTTGCCTGATTGCTCTGGCTAGAACTTCCAGTACTATATTAAATAGGAGTGGTGAGAGAGGGCATCCTTGTCTAGTGCCAGATTTCAAAGGGAATGCTTCCAGTTTTTGCCCATTCAGTATGATATTGGCTGTCAGTTTGTCATAAATAGCTTTTATTATTTTGAGATACGTTCCGTCGATACCTAGTTTATTGCAAAAATCACAAGCATTCCTATACACCAATAACAGACTTAAAGAGAGCCAAATCAAGAACGAACTGCCATTCACAATTGCTACAAAGAGAATAAAATACCTAGGAATACAACTAACAAGGAACGTAAAGGACCTCTTCAAGGAGAACTACAAATCACTGCTCAACGAAATAAGAGAGGACACAAACAGATGGAGAAACATTCCATGTTCATGGTTAGGAAGAATTAATATCGTGAAAATGGCCATACTGCCCAAAGTAATTTACAGATTCAACGCTATCCCCATCAAGCTACCAATGACCTTCCTCACAGAACTGGAAAAAACCACCTTAAACTTCATATGGAACCAAAAGAGAGCCCGCATAGCCAAGTCAATTCTAAGCAAAAAGAACAAAGCGGGAGGCATCACACTACCGGACATCAAACTCTACTACAAGGCTACAGTAATCAAAACAGCATGGTACTGGTACCAAAACAGAGATATAGACCAATGGAACAGAACAGAGGCGTCGGAGGCGACACAACATATCTATAACCACCTGATCTTTGACAAACCTGAAAAAAACAAGCAATGGGGAAAGGATTCCCTGTTCAATAAGTGGTGTTAGGAAAACTGGCTAGCCATATGCAGAAAGCAGAAACTGGACCCCTTCCTGACACCTTACACTAAAATTGACTCCAGATGGATTAAAGACTTAAACATAAGACGTAACACCATAAAAACACTAGAAGGAAACCTAGGGAAAACCATTCAGGACATAGGCGTAGGCAAGGACTTTATGACCAAAACACCAAAAGCATTGGCAACAAAAGCCAAAATAGACAAATGGGACCTAATCAAACTCCACAGCTTTTGCACGGCAAAAGAAACAGTCAATAGAGTGAATCGGCAACCAACAGAATGGGAAAAACTTTTGCAGCCTACCCGTCTGACAAAGGGCTGATATCCAGAATTTACAATGAACTAAAAAAGATTTACAAGAAAAAAACAAACAAGCCCATTCAAAAATGGGCAAAGGATATGAACAGATACTTTACAAAAGAAGACATACATGAGGCCAACAAACATATGAAAAAATGCTCATCATCACTGGTCATTAGAGAAATGCAAATCAAAACTACATTGAGATACCATCTTACGCCAGTTAGAATGGCGATCATTAAAAAATCTGGAGAAAACAGATGCTGGAGAGGATGTGGAGAAATAGGAACACTTTTACACTGTTGGTGGGAGTGTAAATTAGTTCAACCACTGTGGAAAACAGTGTGGCGATTCCTCAAGGACCTAGAAATAGAAATTCCATTTGACCCAGCAATCCCATTACTGGGCATATATCCAAAGGATTATAAATCGTTCTACTATAAGGACACATGCACATGAATGTTCATTGCAGCACAGTTTACAATAGCAAAGACCTGGAACCAGCCCAAATGCCCATCGATGATAGACTGGACAGGAAAAATGTGGCACATATACACCATGGAATATTATGCAGCCATTAAAAAGGAGGAGTTCACATCCTTCGTAGGGACATGGATGAACCTGGAAAACATCATTCTCAGCAAACTGACACAAGAACACAAAATCAAACACCACATGTTCTCACTCATAGGCGGGTGTTGAACAAGGAGAACACATGGACACAGGGAAGGGAGCACTATACACGGGGGTCTGTTGGGGGGGAGGGGGGATAGTGGGGGGGGTGGGGAGTTGGGGAGGGATAGCATGGGGAGAAATGCCAGATATAGGTGAAGGGGAGGGAGACAGCAAATCATACTGCCACGTGTGCACCTGTGCAACAACCTTGCATGTTATTCACATGTACCCCAAAACCTAAAATGCAATTAAAAAAGAAAAAAAAAATGTCTGCAGTTACTGCCTTTGTCCCCTGGGTAGGCAGAATCCTCAGTTGAGAACCACCAGTATAGATCAATGACAGCTTATAATTCAAGAATGCCCACCACCATATGTTTGTGGGAGTATACGTTGGCACAAATCTTAGAGGGGTGATTTTGAAACTAGGCTTTGGAAAGCAATCATTAAAATATTCAGAATATTTGCATTGGAGGAATGGGAGATAATTTATTTCTTATAGCCCTAGACATGTAATAGATTCATTAGGAATAAAGATTTGACAATGTATAAGACTGCAGTTTCCCATGATAGGCACAGATGTGATGGCTGCCAGCTCCCAACAGTCCTCAAAGTAGCTTCGCACATGAGAAACTCTGGATAATTCATTTGAGGTATGGGCACCAGGCTCAACTGACTCAGACCACAATGATTGGTCCAAGGATGAGCCAATCAGAGGGCTTCCCTAGAGTTCTTCTAGCTTAACCTGAGGGGTCAGGGTCAGGGAAAAGGGTATCTTTCCTTCTTGGTCACAAGGCTATAAAGATGGAAGCCCAGGGTCCAAGACACATGCCTCCACCTGAGAAAGAAGTTGTTCTCAAAAAAATGAAACCAGTATACGGACAGCAGCATGGATAAGTGGGACAGAAAATCCTTATGATGTTCAGGTCTGGAGTCTGGTCATCTGTGGCCAGCTCCAACCAGGACATTCCCATGGCTTCCTTATGCGAGCCAATATAACCACCACCCCCACTTTTGTTAATACACAGGGCCTCACTCTGTCACCCAGGCTAATGTGAAGTGGCACAATCATGGCTCACTGCAGCCTCAAACTCCTGGGCTCAAGCGATTCTCCCACCTTAGCCTCCTTAGTGGCTAGAACTACAGGTGCATGCCACCATGCCCAGCTAATTAAAAAAAAATTTTTTTTTGTAGAGATAGGGTCTTGCTTTGTTTCCCGGGTTGATCTCAAGCTCCTCAAGCAGTCCTCTCCGTCGGCCTCCCAAAGAGCTGGGATCACAGTCACCAGCCACTGCACCTGGCCCCAATTCTCACTTTTTATTCAAGCTACTTTATATTGGATTTCTGTCTTTTACAACTATGGGTTCTGACTAACATATCTTGGTAAAGATGTAGAGAACTTTAAAAAAAAAAAACAACAAAATCTCACTCTGTCACTCAGGCTGGAGTGCAGTGGTGCAATCTTGGCTCACTGCAACCTCCACCTCCCGGGTTCAAGCAACTCTCCTACCTTAGCCTCCCGAGTAGCTGGGACCACAGGCACATGCCACCACACCCGGCTAATATTTTATTTTTAGTAGAGATGGGGTTTCACCATGTTGACCACACTGGTCTCGAACTCCTGACCTTAGGTGATCCACCTGCCTCAGCTTCCCAAAGTGCTCATGTGCCACCACGCCTGGCCGATGTAAAGAATTTAGGTAATGACCAGGAGCACTGGTAAAATATTTTTTTCTTTCTTTTTTTTCCCTTCTAAGTCATAAAGAAGATAAACTGGTAAAATTTTGACTTGTAAATGTCTTGAGGAAAGAATTCCTGTGCAAACTAGATGGATCCAATTCCCCTGGAGCCTATTGTGTAAATCCTGGTGCGATTCTTGCAGACTCAGCAAATATGGCTGCCTCTTGGCATATCCAGACAGCCATCACACCGCCTCCATTTCTTTAAGGTTTTATACTTCCCCAGGCTTTCACGATCATTATCTCATTTGCCTTCCACCACATCCCAACTAGACAGAGAAGGAGATTTTACCATCCCCATTTCCAGGTGAGAAAATGAAGACAGCATGAGGCTCGATGACTTTTTTATGTAATTCAGGGATTTGGGAAGAGATCAGCCGTTCTCAAATTTGATCGCTCATGAACTGTGCCATGAGTGATCTGCTGCTAATGGTAAAGTACTATTAGCTGGAGGATGATTCATGTATTTTTTAAATAATACATCATCATCCCTATAACAACCTAATTCTTGCCAGCATTTAATATGCTTTCCCTATTGGGAGATAAAAGGAGCGGAGTTACAGCTGGCATATTGGGACTTCCCTGGGAGTGTTAGCATGTGAATGCCTGACCATGTGCAGCATAACAGAAAAAAAGGTGGAGAGTCCATGGAATAGCCAGTTCCGAAAGCTGCTTCCAGCTCTAAAATGGGATGAATTACCCAAAGTAAACAATGGATTGATGGCATTCAAATCAAAACTAACCACTTTTCCCTGTCCATGTATCTGACCAAGGATCACTCACTTCAAACAGTTGTAGGACGACTATAAAATGTGTCATCTAGGCCAGGCACAGTGGCTCACACCTGTAATCCCAGAACTTTGGGAGGCTGAGGCAGGCGGATCACCTGAGGTCAGGAGTTCAAGACCAGCCCGGCCAACATGGTGAAACCAAGTCTCTACCAAAAGTACAAAAATTAGCCAGGAATGATGGCGGGCCCCTGTAATCCCAGCTACCCAGAAGGCTCAGGCAAGAGAATCATTTGAACCTGGGAAGCAGAGGTTGCAGTGAACTGAGATCGCACTGTTGTACTCCAGCCTGGGCAACAAAAGAGAAAACTCCATCTTAAAAAAAAAAAAGTGTCATCCATCGACACCTTTGGAAAGAAAGGGGGAAAAAATGTGTCATCCAGACCGGGATACTTTTTTTTTTTTTTGAGACGTCTTGCTCTGCTGCCTGGGCTGGAGTGCAGTGGTGCGATCATGACTCACTGCAGTCTCGATCCCCCGACCTCAAGCAATCCTCCTGCCTCAACCTCCCAAGTAGCTGGGACTACAGGCGAGCGCCACCATGCCTGGTTAATCTTGTTTTGTATTTTTTGTAGAGACAGGGTTTCACCATGTTGCCAGTGCTAGTCTTGAACTCCTGAGCTCGAGTGATCCACCCAACTCAGCCTCCCAAATCGATGGGATGACAGGCATGAGTGGCCATGCCCAGCCAGACTAGGAGACTCCTAAGACAAAAGGGAACATCTAGGGAATGGAACACCAAGGCCACATATTTAACAGAAATTGTGTTGAGCAAAACAGGACTTAAGTTACCCTATGTCTATGCAACTTAAGAAAAGTAAATTTACAAAACCAGAAACCTCCAGTCCTGCCCCTAGGAACATGACTCTAAAGGCGAGTTGGATATGTCTTGGGTTCAATTCCCCCCAAAACAGACCCTAAGACAAGGACTTGGGTTCAAGTAGTTTATCTGGGAAGTGGAGGAAGCACCTTGTAGGGAATAGGAAAGTAAGGATGAGGGGATAAGGAAAGAAGGCAACCAATAAGAGTATGTTACCAATAAGAGTATGTTATCAATAAGAGTATGTTATCAATAAGAGTATGTTATCAAGCTAATTATTACTGTGGGCGTCCGGCAGGCGATCTCTGTGCTGGTCACGGAGATGGGCCATCCACATGCCCACTCAAGGGAGGACTTGCTGTCCAGGGACTGCGGGGAGTGCAGTCAGCAGACAGACTGCAGCTGTCACCTCCTTCAAGGTCAGCCTCAGCTGCAGAGCCCTGCCCAGCCCAAGGCCATGTCCTTCCCAGGGTAGCCTGCATCTGTTGACTGAGCAAGGAAAGTCTTTCTTTTTAGACGAAGTGCTGCTCTGTCTCCCAGACTGAAGTGCAGTGACGTGATCTCGGCTCACTGCAACCACTGCGTCCCAGGTTCAAGCAATTCTCCTATCTCAGCCTCCCAATAGCTGGGATTACAGGCACCTGCCACCACACCCAGCTAATTTTTTTTTTTTTTTTTTTTTGAGATGGAGTCTTGCTCTGTAGCCCAGGCTGGAGTGCAGTGGCACGATCTCGGCTCACTGGAACCTCCGCCTACCAGGCCCCAGTTCAAGCAATTCTCCTACCTCAGCCTCCCAAGTAGCTGAGATTACAGGCACGGGCCACCATGCCCAGCTAATTTTTGTATTTTTTAGTAGAGAGGGGGTTTTACTATGTTGGTCAGTCTGGTCTTGAACTCCTGACCTCGTGATCCACCTGCCTTGGCCTCCTGAAGTGCTGGGATTACAGGCGTGAGCCACCGGTCCCAGCCTAATTTTGTATTTTTAGTAGAGATGGGATTTCCCCATGTTGGACAGGCTGGTCTCGAACTCCTGACCTCAAGTGATCCAACCACCTTGGCCTTCCAAAGTGCTGGGATTACAGGTGTGAGCCACCGTGCCCAGCCAGGAAAGTCATTTATAAAGATCGCCCATTCCACCTGACTTGGAACACTTTGACAGGCAGTCCTTGCTCTGGAGCTCCCCTCTTGGTTAGCCAAACCTTGGTCAAACCTGCCCCATAGCTATATATTTCCCTCTCCCCAATCCTGCTTCTTCTCATTCCTTTCATAGGGACTGATTCCTTTACGTACTTATTTATTTTTGAGATAGGGTCTTGCTCTGTTGCCCAGGCTGGAGTACAGTTGAGTGGGATCTCAACTCACTGTAGCCTCAATCTCCCAGGCTCAAGTGATCCTCCCACCTCAGCCTCCCAAGTAGCTGGGACTACAGGCTCAAACTACCATGCCTGGCTAATTTTTGTATTTTTTGCAGAGACAGGGTCTCACCACGTTGCCCAGACTGCTCTTGAACTCCTGGACTCAAGAGATCCGGCCCCCTCGGCCTCCCAGAGTTCTGGAATTACAGGCGTGAGCCACCACACCTGGCCCAATTGATTCCTAATGAGCATTTTGTACCCCAAACTCCATATAAGCATCTGCTTCTAGAGAACCTAGTCCCAAACCATGCCTGTGGGGAAACAGGGAGTTAAATAGAACATGTTCCTCAGAGATTCATGGGATGTGACGCAGTCCCTCTATTTCTAGCATATGAGATTCCTGGGGAGCTCACTTTCCAGCATTGCTGGTAATTCTTTGCTCAATAGGGGTGTTATTAAGAACAGTTTGCCAGGACATCTACAAGCAAAGATTAGGCTCATAAACAGACTATCTCTGAATTGCCATTGGGTGTTCTTGAATGCACATAGCCTGCTGGGTATACATTTTAAAGCACCATCTCTAGATCTATCTTTAGTCCCTACCGCTCAGCTTTTGCTCACAAAATTAAGCACATCCACATGACGGTAATTTCAAGGGCAACCTTGACCTTACAAAAAATGCAATTGCGGCCAGGCACGGTGGCTCATGCCTGTAGTCCCAGCATTTTGGAAGGCCCAGGCAGTGAATCATCTGAGCTAAGGAGTTTGAGACCAGTCTGGGCAACATACTGAGAACTTGTCTCTACAAAACAAAAAACAAAACAAAAAAAAATTAGGTGTGGTTGTGCATGCCTGTTGTCCCAGCTACTCAGGAGGCTGAGGATCACTTAAGCCTGGGAAGTTGAGGCTGCAGTGAGCTGTGATCATGCCACCGCACTTCAGCCTGGGTGACAGAGTGAGACCCCGTATTAAACAAACAAAGAAAACAAAAACGCAACACAATTCCAGTATGTTGGTGAATTTCTAATTGGTGGTCTAAGGGAGGCCTTACTGTATGTACGATTTGGTTTGGCTGTGTCCCCACCCAAATCTCATTTTGAATTGTAGCTCCCATAATCCCCATGTATCATGGGAGGGACCCAGTGAGAGGTAATTGAATAATGGGGCTCGGTTTATCCCATACTGTTCTCATAATAAATAATACGTCTCATGAGATCTGATAGTCTTATTTTTATTGATTGTTTGATACAGTGTTTCAGTCTATCTCCCAGGCTGGTGTGCAGTGGCACAATCTCAGCTTGCTGCAACCTCCACCTCCTAGGCTTAAGTGATTCTCATGCCTCCACCTCCCAAGTAGCTGGGATTACAGGCATGCACCACCACACTTGGTTAATTTTTTGTATTTTTAGTAGAGACAGGGTTTCACCATGTTGCCCAGGCTGGTTTTGAACGCCTGAGCTCAGGCAATCTGCCCACTTTGGCCTCCCAAAGTGCTAGGATTACAGGTGTGAGCCACTGCACCCAGCCAATCTGATGGTTTTATCAAGGGCAGTTCCCCTGCACACCCTCTCTTGCTGGCTGCCATGTAAGACATGCCTTTGCTCCTCCACCTTCTGCCATGATTGTGAGGCCTCCCCAGCCATGTGGAACTGTGCGTCCATTAAACCTCTTTTTCTTTACAAATTACCCAGTCTTGGGCATCTCTTCACAGCAGTATGAAAATGGACTAATACAATGTGGTCCTATAAGTCTCATTAATTCATTCAACACATATTTTCTGGGCACCTATACTATGTGGCAAACACTGTTCTAAGCACTGGGTTTAAGAAATCAGAGGCCAGAGAGGACTGTGCCTCTGTATCTGGGTCTGGTCACAGGGTCAGCTTATAAACCATTCAGTGTATCTTTGTGCTGCCTATTATTTTACAGAACAATAATCAAATGTTTACAATGTGCTCAACACAAGGCTGGGCACAGATGAATACGTGCCTGTTCCAAGAAGATACGGAATGGGGGAAAATGGTCAAAAATAAAGGAAAAATGTTACTCCTCACTAGTATTTATTTATTTATACTCTGTTGTGTTCCAGAAGAGATTTAAGGCAGCTTAAAAGGATACATAAGACATAGCCAGACAGCATAAATTATACATAAGAGAGAAGGAAGAAGAAAAAACAAGAGCGAGGATTGAAATGGGGCCAGAGATGAGACCAACACAGGGATAAATATGATCAGTTCCTCTATGCTCACAGCCCGGTGTAATCACTGGTGTAGGGGATGCTATTGGGGCCCTGCCCAGAGCCCCTCAACACTCATTTCTAAATGCCAAGAATGTTCCTTGTGTCTCTCTGAATGAAGGCTTTGTTCTGGTTGTGGACGCACACCTGGTCTGCAAGCAGGATAGCCCAGAAGTCCCAGAAAGTTCCAGTCCCTAGAAATAGCCCTCATCCAGTGAAGGATGGAAGTTGTCAGATAAATACCCCAGCTCCTGGTTGGGCACAATGGCTCACGACTGTAATCCCAGCACTTTGGGAGGCCAAGGTGGGCAGATCACTTGAGGTCAGGAGTTTGAGACCAGCCTGGCTAACACGGTGAAACCTCGTCTCTACTAAAAATACAAAAATTAGCCAAGTGTGATGGCAGCTAATTTTTGTGGTGCCTTGGCCTCCCATAATCCCAGCTACTCAGGAGGCCGAGTCAGGAGAATCTCTTGAACCTGGGAGGCGGAAGTTGAGCTGAGATTGTGCCATTGCACTCCAGCCTGAGCGACAGAACAAGACTCCATCTCAAAAAAAGAAAAAAAAAATCCAGCTCCGTATTTATCCTCCATTGAGATAGCACTGAGGCATAAGCATATTCTGTACAGTCTTCCAGGGCTCCCCAGTGAGACGGAGCTCCTGCTGCCCACAGTGGTAACCTGCTTGGTAACACACCTTTTTTGGCTGTCTTCCTTTCTCTGTCTCCATTTCTCCGTCCCTGCATTGTTGCTTCCTGGGATCACCTCCCAAATAAACAACCTGTAATTGAATTCTTGTCTCGGCAAGGATTCTTGGGGAACCCAACCCGAGACAATGCACTATGCCCTCATCTACTATTTAATGTAGAGCTCCAGGCTCCTGCAAAGTGTGTTCTCTGTCAGAATTTCCAGGAATGCACAGGAAAGGATCACACACAGAAACGAGTCTCATCAGTGGCAGGTTTGTGAGTCTTTCCTCCTGTTCTGGATATGCCTACGTTAACCAGGCATGCTGCTATTTCTGCTGGGTGTTTTTCTGTTTGATTGTTTTAGTTTGTTTCCTGTTTGTTTTTGTTTTTGTTTTTTGTTTTTTGTTTTTTGAGACAGAATCTCACTCTGTTGCCCAGGCTGGAGTGCGGTGGTGCAGTCTCGGTTCACTGCAACCTCCACTTTCCAGGTTCAAGTGATTCTCCTGCCGCAGCTTTCAGAGTAGCTGGGATTACAGGAACGCGCCACCACACGCTGCTAATTTTTGTATTTTTAGTAGAGATGGTGTTTCTCCATGTTGGCCAGGCTGGTCTCAAGCTCCTGACTTCAAGTGATCCCCCCACCTCGGCCTCCCAAATTGCTGGGATTACAGGCGCATGAGCCACCACGATCGGCCTATTTCTGACGGTTTTGACTATCTCAGTTGAATTCCACTTTATCCAAAGAACATCTTCACCTCGTACCATTGGGTACCATCTTTGCTATCAGGCACTGTTGGCTTTTATTTGGTACTAACTGGTCCAAGATGCCAAAGCTATATGACATACAATGGTGATGTTCAGTAGAGAGTACCCATACTGTGTTCTGCCATGTGGACAAGATGCCAGAACAACATTGCTTGGGGACCACAATGTGGTTTTCATTAAGCAATCTTGTTTTCACTAAATAACTCCTGAAATTCCTTTACTTTTTACTTACAGCCATAATCACATAAAACTCAAGCACGGGTTAGCCCATAAGGAATGGTCCTGATAATTAATCTGAGTGATAGCTACCCCACCGTCCTCAAAACTCACTCATTCAAACTTAGCCAAATAAGTCTTGGTGTTTTTGGGGGGTTTTCTATTTGTTTTTTTTTTTTGCTTGTTTAAGACAGAGTCTCGCTCTGTTAAACCCAGGCTGGAGCACAGTGGTGTGATGTCAGCTCACTGCAATCTCTGCCTCCTGGGTTCAAGCCATTCTCTTGCCTCAACCTCTAGAGTAGCTGGGACTACAGGTGCATGGCACTACACCCAGCTAATTTTTGTCTTTTTAATAGAGACGGGGTTTCATCATGTTGGCAGGCTGGTCTTGAACTCCTGACCTCAGGTGTGAGCCACCGTGCCCAGCCTAGGTTTCTTAATTTAAAATGTCACATACTGTATGATTCCATTTATAGGAAATATCCAGAATAGGTAAATCTATGGAGACAAAACAGATTGGTAGATGATGGGGGCTGGGAGGAGAGGAGAATGGGGAGCAACTGTTTAATGAACATGGGGTTTGCTTTTGGGGTGATAAAAATGTTTTGGAACTAGATAAAGGTGGTGGTTGCATGACATTGTAAACATACTAAATGTCATGAAAATAAATTTTTTTTTGAGACAGAGTCTTGCTCTGTTGCCAGGCGCCAGGCTGGAGTGCAATGGTGCGATCTTGGCTCACTGCAACCTCCGCCTCCCGGGTTCAAGGAATTCTCCTGTCTCAGCCTCCCGAGTAGTTGGGACTACAGGCATGTGCCACCATGCTCAGCTAATATTTGTGTTTTTAGTAGAGATGGGGTTTCACTATGTTGGCCAGGATTGTCTTAATCTCTTCACCTCGTGATCTGCCCACCTTGGCCTCCCAAAATGCTGGGATTACAGGCGTCAGCCACAGCACCTAGGCCAAATTGTTCATTTTAAAATGGTTTCTTTTGTAGCCAGATGCAGTGGCTCACGCCTGTAATCTCAACATTATGGGAGGCCAAGGAGGGCAGATCACTTGAGGCTAGGAGTTTGGGACCAGCCTGGCCAATATGGCAAAACCCCGTCTCTACTAAAAATACAAAAATTAGCTGGGTGTGGTGGCACACGCCTGTAATCCCAGCTACTTGAGAGGCTGAGGCACGAGCATTGCTTGAACCTGGGAGACAAAGGTTACAGTGAGCCATGATTGCACTATTGTACTCCAGCCTGGGTGAGAGAGCGACACTCTGTCTCAAAAAGTTAATAATAATGCCAGGTGTGGTGGCTCATGACTATAATCCCAGCACTTTGGGATGCCGAGGCAGGCGGATCATGAGGTCCATTTGGGCCAATATGGTGAAACCCCATCTCTACTAAAAATACAAATATTAGTTGGGCATGGTGGCGCATGTCTGTAATCCCAGCTACTCGGGAGGCTGAGGCAGGAGAATTGCTTGAATCCGGGAGGCAGAGGTTGCAGTGAGCCGAGATCGCACCACTGCACTCCAGCCTGGTGACAGAGTGAGACTCTGTCTCTAAAAAAATATCAAAAATAGGCGGAGTGTGGTGGCTCACACCTGCAATCCCAGCACTTTGGGAGGCCAAGGTGGGCGGATCACCTGAGGCCAGGAATTTGAGACCAGTCTGGCCAACACGGTGAAACCCCATCTCTACTAAAAATGCCTGTAATCTCAGCTACTTGGGAGGCTGAGGTAGGAGAATCGCTTGAACCCGGAGGCAGAGGTTGCAGTGAGCTGAGATTGCGCCACTACACTCCAGCCTGGGCAACAGAGTGAGACTCCCTCTTAAATATATATATATATAATAAAAATTGAAATTAATAAAATTTAAATAAAATTCCAAAATCAGTTCCTCAGTCACCCTGTAGCCACAATCCACGTGCTCAATAGCATGAGGCTATGGCATTACAGGACACGTGACTGGACTATTCCTATGCAATGTGCATAGCTTTTTAAATCATTTATTTCTGTTTTGGCTTCCCAGCACTTGCCAAAAGCTTTCAAGGTGAAGTGTCCCAGTTTATTTAAGCACCACCTGGCAGTCGCTGAAGTGTCACGTTTCTATTTCACAAGAGCAAGCCACGAATCTGATTGCTACTGTTCCACATGATTAGCACGTTTGGGGTGACAGATTGTTGGGTTTGCCACACTTCTGAGCAGGTTGTGATTCTGTAATCTTTTTTTCTGAAGGGCATGAAGCATCAAGAAACTATTGGTCTGGGCTGGGTGCAATGGCTCACACCTATAATCCCAGCACTTTGGGAGGCCAAGGTGGGAGGATAGCTGGAGCCCAGGATTACAAGACCAGCCTGGGCAACATAGGGAGACCCCATGTCTCCAAAAAAATTAGCCAGGCATGGTGGTACACACCTGTAGTCCCAGCTACTCAGGAGTCTGAGGGGAAGGATCGCTTGAGCCCAGGAGGTTGAGACCAGCCTGGGCAATGTGGTGAGATCCCATCATCTCTACCGAAAAAAAAAAAAAAGAAACCAGTGGTCTGCGTTTCAAGAAGTGACATATCACGTTTCCCTGCAGCCCTCACCTCTAGAGAGTTAATAGGAGTGGAGGAATGAGCTCACACAGAGGAACCATGATGGTAGTAAAACATACAAAAAGAACAATTAAAATGATCAGGAACATCAAACCTTAAGAAACCGCAAGCATAATTCATTAGACTCTGAAGGATCTGATGAGCTCACCTGATCCATCCTGGATGAATTAGAGCAATTTGCCCTTTTCTTTCAACTGCCAAGAGATAAAGGTCCACACCAGCCCTTGTTTTCTCATTGACCCCTCTCAGGTGTCAAAAAGTGTTTCTCTAAGTCTTATCAAAACCTCTCCTATTAGTTGATTTTTCAAACCTCTCTGCTAAGTCTGATATAATGATGGCTGCTCCCTGAATATCAGGACCTTTTACCCGGAAATAACTTTCTCATTTTTGATGCTTCTACATCTCAATATAATTATCCAATTTGTGGCCAGTCACGGTGGCACATGTCTGTAATCCCAGCCCTTTGGGAGGCTGAGGCTGGTGGATCACCTGAGGTTAGGAGTTCAAGACCAGCCTGACCAACATGGAGAAACCCCGTCTGTATCAAAAATACAAAATTAGGCGGGTGTGATGGCACATGCCTGTAATCCCAGCTACTCAGGAAGCTGAGACAGGAGAATCACTTTAACATGGTAGCTGGAGGTTGTGGTGAGCCAAGATCGCACCATTGCACTTTAGCCTGGGCAACAAGAGCAAAACTCCATCTCAAAAAAAAAAAAAAAAAATCCTATTTGTAAATTGCCTGGCTGTTTCTCCTCATTTGTCTTTCTTGCTTGCTCTTTGTATGTTTTCCCCTCTTTCTCTCCTTTATCATTTTTATTGTTATTTTTATTTTTGAGACGGAGTCTCACTCTGTGGCTGAGGCTGGAGTGCAGTGGCATGATCTCGGCTCACTGCAGCCTCCGCCTCCAGAATTCAAGTGATTCTCCTGCCTCAGTCTCCTGAATAGCTGGGACTACAGGCATCCACCACCACACCCAGCTAAGTTTTGTATTTTTAGTAGAGATGGGGTTTCACCATGTTGGCCAGGCTGGTCTCAAACTCCTGACCTCAAGAGATCCACCCACCTCAGCTTCCCAAAGTGCTGGGACTACAGGCGTGAGCCACCATGCTGGTCTTTCTCCTTTATTAGATTGGAGAGAAGGGTAAAATAAAATTTGCATTGGCCACTTTTTTCTTGGCCAGACCAATAGTAGAAATGTATTCAAATTCTGCCTTTCTGGTCGGGTGCAGTGGCTCACGCCTGTAATCCTAGCTCTTTGGGAGGATGAGGCAAGTGGATTACATGAGCTCAGGAGTTCAAGATCAGCCTAGGCAATGTGGCAAAACCCCATCTCTACTAAAAAATATAAAAATTAGCTGGATGTGGTGGCACATGCCTGTAATCCCAGCTACTCGTGAGGCTGATAAAGCAGAGTCTCTTGAACCTGGGAGGCCAAGGTTGCAGTGAGTTGAGATGGCACCACTACACTCCAGCCTGGATGATAGAGTAAGACTCCATCTCAAAAAAAAAAAAAAAAAATCTGCCTTTCTAATATTGAGGTGATAGCTATCAGCACAAATCCATACCTCTCTTACTTATTTGTAACATAGACCTTGGGTAGTTTTTTTAAAAACAAGAACAACAATAAAATACAAACCATGGTAGCACATTCAATCCTGTTGCTGGTGAAAGTGATGGCTTTTATAGATGCCTCAGAAGAAACGACACATATTCCCAAAAGAGTTGCTGTCGTTTATGCCTCTTGCAAGGTTAAACTTGGCTATGTGCAATGTTTTGTTTGCAAGTTTTTGATTGTGAGTAATGGAAATGTCCTATGGCAGAAGGAAGGAGGAAGAAGGAAGGAAGGAAGGAAGGAAAGAGGGAGGAAGAGAGAGAGAGGAAGGGAGGGAGGAGGGCATAAGGGAGGGAGGAAGGGAGGGAACGGAAGAAGGAAGTTAATGAAAGGATGTTGGAGGTATTTTGTGGAAGCAAAGGAAGAGCTGGACAACTAAACCTTCCTGGAAAAGGAAGAAACCAGGACAGGCATGGTAGCTCACACTTGTAATCCTAGCATTTGGGGAGGCTGAGGTGGACGATCACCGGAGGTCAGGAGTTCGAGAACAGCCTGGCCAACATGGTGAAACCCTGTCTCCAGTAAAAATACAAAAATTAGCCAGGTGTGGTGGTGGGTGCCTATAATCCCAGCTTGGGAGGCTGAGGCAGGAGAATCGCTGGAACCCGGGAGGCAGAGGCTGCAGTGAGCCAAGATTGCACCACTGCACTCCAGCCTGGGTGACAGAGCTAGACTCGGTCTCAAAAAAAAAAAAAAAAAGAAAAAAAGAAAGAAAGAAAGAAAATTAAAAAAAGAAAAGAAAGAAACCAGGGTAAGTTTTGAGAATTCAAGAGCAACTCATGTCGTTTTCCTCAAAGCACTGACATTAACATCACTGTTTTCCAGGACTCCTGGTCAAATTGACTTTCAACGAACGGCAAATAATTTTTCAGATAAACAATGAATATATCCAGATGGGACATACTTATACTAAAAAATGACTCGTTCATCTGAAAGTCAAAGTCGACTGGGTGTCAGTCTTATATATTTATTTGCCAATTCTGCAACCATATCCAGTGTGAATCACCTGTTCGTTTTTCCTTCCTTTCAGTAGTAGTACCCCCACCCTAGGAATTTTAGCCCAGCTAGAAATTACATTCTGCTTTGTTGTTGTTGTTGTTGTTGAGAGTCTCACTCTGTCCCCCAGGCTAGGGTGCAATGGCAGGATCTCCACTCAGTCTACCTCCCAGGTTCATTCAATTCTCCTGCCTTCGCCTCCCAAGTAGCTGGGACTATAGTGGCCCGACACCACGCCCGGCTAATTTTTGTATTTTTAATAGAGACAGGATTTCACCATATTGGCCAGGCTGGTCTCAAACTCCTGACCTCAAGTGATCCACCCGCCTCGGCCTCCCAAAGTGCTGGAATTACAAGCGTGAGCCACCACGTCCAGCCTAGAAATTACATGTCCCCACCTAGCTTGTGCCAGGAGTGGTCCTACGACTAGATTCTTGGCAACAGAATGTGAGTGAAGTGAAGGGTGCCACTTTAGCAGCATGCCCTCCCAGTTCCTCTTTCCCTGCTTCTCAGGCTCAAATGCTATTTCAGTGCTGGTGCACCAGCTTGTACTATGCCTATGCCAGGGAATGGCAGAGCAACACCACAAAAAGAACCTGGGTCCCCATTCGGCTTCGTGAAGCATAAAGGCTGTCTTAGTCCATTCTCCGTTGCTTATAACATAATGCCTAAAACTGGGTCATTTGTAAAGGGAAGGGCCTGGATGCAGTGGTCCATGCCTGTCATCCCAGCACTTTGGGAGGCTGAAGGGGGAGGATTCCTTGAGCCCAGGAGTTTGAAACCAACCTGGGCAACATAGTGAGACCCCATCTCTACAAAAACTGAAAAAACTTAGCTGGGCGTGACTGTGTGTGCCTATAGTCCCAGCTACTTGGGAGGCTGAGGCAGGAGGATTGCTTGAGCTTAGGCATTTGAGGCTGCAGTGAGCTGTGATTGTGCCACTGCACTCCAGCCTGGGCAACAGAGAAAGTCCCTGTCTCAAAAAAAAGAAGAAAAAGGAGGAAGAAGAAAAGAAGAAGGAGAGGGAGGGGGAGGGAGGGGGGGAAGGAGGGGGTGGATTTTATTAGGCCGGGCACAGTTGCTCACACCTGTAATCCCAGCACTTTGGGAGGCCGAGGTGGGCGGATTACTTGAGGTCAGGAGCTCGAGACCAGCCTGGCCAACATGGTAAAACCCCCTACTAAAAACAAAACAAAAAAATAGCTAGGCGTGGTGGCAGGTGCCTGTAATCCCAGCTACTTGGGAGGCTGAGGTAGGAGAATCGCTTGAACTTGGGAGGCAGAGGTTGCAGTGAGCAGAGATCGTCCCACTACACTCCAGCCTGGATGACAGAGTGAAACTCCATCTCAAAAAATAATAATAATAAAATAAATAAAGTCATCAGTTCCATTCCCATGATAACCCATTAACCCATCAATTTATCAATCCATGAAAGGATTAACCTGACCTAAGAATCTCTTAAAGATCTCACCTCTCAATACTGCCACATTGAGGATTTAATTTCGACATGAGTTTTGAAGAGAACAAATATTCAAACCATAAAAGCCGCTTAATCTCCTTGAACCATCCCCTATGTATGGACTAGCACATATAAAAGAAGGAAATTTCTAACTTGTTTAAGCCCCTGTATTTTGAAGTCTGTTTGTTACAGTAGCTTATCTATGAAATAATAGAGCTGGGATGGCTGTGTTGGATCTGAAGGGCCTTATGTTTCCTGCCCAGGATGTAGTCATTCGGAAACCCAGCAGGATTCAGGTTTGATACATGGAGGGAGGCTGAATTGCACACTTTTACCTGAATTCCCATAAGGCCTGGAAGCCTTTTGAAATCCCTGCCTTCCTTATTTCCATTAATATCCTTACAGTAATAGGAGACCATCTGTTTCTTGGCACCAAAAACTCCTAAAACAAACTCGTCCCTTATATTCTGCACTTCTCATTTAGATGCATCTTTTCTGTCTTCTCTGCTAAACAGTGAGCTCCAGCCAGGCGAGGTGGCTCACGCCTGTAATCCCAGCACTTTGGGAGGCCGAGGCAGGTGGATCATCTGAGGTCAGGAGTTCAAGACCAGCCTGATCAACATGGAGAAACCCCGTCTCTACTAATAATACAAAAATTAGCCAGGCATGGTGGCACATGCCTGTAATGCCAGTTACTCAGGAGGTTGAGGCACAAGAATCGCTTGAACCTGGGAGGCAGAGGTTGCGCTGAGCCGAGATTACGCCACTGCACTCCGGCCTGGGCAACAAGAGCGGAACTCCAACTCAAAACAAACCAACCAACAAACAAACATGGTTGCAGTGAGCCATGATTGCACTACTGCACTCCAGCCTGGGTAACAGAGCGAGACTGTGTCTCAAAAAGTTAATAATAGGGCTGGGCACGGTGGCTCACGCCTATAATCCCAGCACTGTGGGAGCTTGAAGTGGGCGGATCAGAGGTCAAAAGATTGAAACCATCCTGGCCAACATGGTGAAACCCTGTCTCTACTAAAAGTACAAATATTAGCTGGGTGTGGTGGCACATGCCTGTAGTCCCAGCTACTAGGGAGGCTGAGGCAGAAGAATTGCTTGAATTCTGGAGGTGGAGGTTGCAGTGAGACAAGATCATGCCACTGCACTTTAGCCTGGGTGACAGAGCAAGACTGTCTCAAAATAAATAAATAAAAAAAAGGCCAGCCACTGTGGCTCACGCCTGTAATCCCCCCACTTTGGGAGGCCAAGGTGGGTGGATCACGAGGTCAAGAGATCGAGACCATCCTGGCCAACATGGTGAAACTCCATCTCTACCAAAAATACAAAAATCAGCTGGGTGTGGTGGCACACGCATGTAATCCCAGCTACTCCAGAGGCTGAGGCAGGAGACTCTCTTAAACCCAGGAGGCAGAGGTTGCAGTGAGGTGAGATCGCGCCACTGCACTCCAGGCTGTCGACAGAGCAAGAGTTGGTCTCAGAAAAAAAAAAACAATAATAACTAGTTGTATCTTATAGGAGGGAAGGCGTCATGGAACTTCTCTCTCCAGGCTCTGAATTCCTACTATCCTGACTTCCTCTGCGTCACTGTCACATATGACTGACCCACCTAGAGGCATACCTCAACAGAAGTGTTAGGTCATGGGGGTATGTCTTTAGGACCTTCTTTTTAGTGATCTCCACAATCTTACAACCCTCTTTCTAAACATCTAGAGGCCTAATACTACAGACCTTTCCTTTATCAAACTCAAATAATTATTTCTCTGGGACCTACTTTGCTAGCCTGATTAGAAAGCAGAGCCTGAGACAAGATAAAAGTGCTAACACTTTATTCAAGAGTTAAAAGCCTATGGAGGTGAGAATAAGGAAGGAAAGAGGAAAGAGGTGAGATGACATACAAATCAATGTGATGTGTTGGCTAGGCACGGTGGTTCATGCCTGTAGCCCCAGCATTTTGGGAGATCAAAGCAGCTGGATCACCTGAGGTCAGGAGTTCAAGACCATCCTGACTGCATCTCAAAAAAACCACAAAGATTATAGTTCTCCTAACTGCTCTACAGGTTACAACTTCAACATGGTGAAATGTTAAGTTTTCTCTTTAAGATATTCTTTCAGGTCCTACATACCAGTGAAATTACTGACATCAGCTATACTGAAGGATCCCATTGGAGCTGAATCACAAAAGAATTCAGTTTCCATGTCCTGATTATTTCATCCCCCTCACCCTGATCAATGACCCCAATGTCCGTGATCCCCTTAAAATCCCCAGCCCAGAACTCCTTGAGGAGATGGATTTGAGTGTCTCCTTTCATCCCCTCGCTTGGCTGCCCTGCAACCATTAAACTCTTTCTCTGCTGCAAGCCCTGCTGTCTCAGTGTAACTGGTATGTTACTGTACATCAGGCACATGAGCCTGTTGGTCGTATATTATTGCCATGCTGGCCACTGATCCCAATCCTCCACAGCATGTTACTCACCAGCCTTGCTTCCTTGGTGCACAGTCTTTTCCAGAGAGACCACGAGGAGGAGCCACATCTAGGAACAGGTCCTCAAAAGGGAGAAAGGAGAAGGAATGTATCTGCTTAGCTGTCTTTCATCTTCCATTTCTCAGTGGCCAAGGTCCCTGGGGAAACTAACTCCCCTGTACTCCTTAGTTGTGTAACCTAGCACCTTGCAGCCATCCAGGCTGGCAAATTCCAATGGCATGGCATTACAAATCTGGAAGAAGAGAGGCAATTCAGTGTGGGTAGGGTGCTGACCAGTAGAGAAGGAAGAAGATAATCAAAGGAATCTGGGAAGATTTATTTATTTATTTCTCTCTCTCACTCTCTCTTTCTTTCTCTCTCTCTTTCTTCTTTTCTTTCTTTTGAGGGGGTCCCACTCTGTCACCCAGGCTGGAGTGCAATGGCACTATCTCGGCTCACTGCAACCTCCACCTCCCGGGTTCAAGCGATTTTCCTGCCTCAGCCTCCCAAGGAGCTGGGAATACAGCTGCACGCAACCATGCCTGGCTAATTTTCTTTTTGTGTTTTTGGTAGAGACAGGGTTTCACCATATTGGTCAGGCTGGTCCTGAACTCCTGACCTCATAATCTGCCCACCTCGGCCTCTAAAAGTGCTGGGATTACAGGTGTGAGCCACCACGCCCAGCTGGGAAGATTTATTTCAATGCAATCCTCCTGCACCACACAGGTTCACTCATGCCTTTCTATATTGGGCCACCATTGCATCTGTAAGAACAAAGTTGCCCTCACTCTTTACCATTGAGGGGAGGGACAAGTCCAATCAGTTATAGAGCCTATCTCCCAACAAACTCCAGGAAGGCCAAGGCAAGAGGGCTAGTGAAACAAGTTCTAGTCTCTGGTAGACAGAATCATGTTCTCTTCACCTCCAAAGATATCCATATCCTAATCCTTGAAACCTGTGAATATGTTACCTTACATGGCAAAAGGGGTTTTGCATATATGATTAAGGTTATGAACTTTAAGAAAGGGAGACTATTCTGAATTATGTAGGTGGGCCCAACCTAATCACATTAGTCCCTAAAATCAGAGAACCTTTGCCAGGTGTAGTCAGAGACAGACATGACAACAGAAGAAGGGTCAGACTGATGCTTCATTGCTGGCTTTGCAGATGGAGAAGGGGCCTCTAGCCAAGGAATGGGGGCAGCCTTTAGAAGCTGGAAAAGGCAAGGAAACAGATTCTCCTCTAGAACCTTCAGAAAGAAATACAGACCTGATGATGCCTTGATTTTAGTCCAGTGAAACCTATGTTGGACTTCTGGACTACAGAACTAGAAGAAAATTAATGTGCATTGTTTTAAGCCATTAAGTTCATGGTAATTTGTTACAGCACCAAGAGGAAACTGATACATAGTCTCTACTGCCAAAGCTAGTTCTAGGGCCACAGTTGTAACCACTCAATGGGTTCATTTTGCCCTCTTCCCAAATACAGCCAATTTTTCAATACAGGAGAATTGCAATAGAGAAAGAGTTTAATTCACGCAGAGCTAGCCGAATGGGAGACTACAGTTTATTACTCAAATGAATCTCTCTAACGATTTGGAGGTTAAGGTTTTTCAAGGATAGTTTGGTTGGCCAGGGAATGGGTGCTACTGATTGGTTGGGGATGCAATCATAGGGGTGTGGTCCTTGTGCATGCTGAGTCCACTTCTGGGTGGGGGCCACAGGACCGGTTGGTGGGTCTGGGTGGAACCACTGGTTGTCAAAATGCAAAAACCTGAAAAGACATCTCAAAAGTCCAATCTTAGGTTCTACATTAGTGGTGTTATCTGCAGGAATCATTGGGGAAGTGGCAAATCTTGTGACCTCTGGAATAATGGCCACCAGTCATTTGCAACTAGATCTTAGCAGAATTCAGGCTCCCCTCATGCTCCTATTCTAGTGTTCTTTCATTAGCTTTACCAAGTGGTTTAATTTGGGAGACGGGAAATTGCTATTTAAATGATAAACTAAATGTCTCCCAAAGTTAGCTTGACCCAAGCCCAGGAATGATTATGGGTAGTTCGGAAGTTAAAGGCAAGATGGAGGTTGGTTAGATCAGATCTCTTTCACTGTCGTAATTTTGTCACTGCTATAATTTTTGCAAAAGTGTTTCATAATTGAAGTTTATCATCTCTCTCTTCCACAACCCAACTGAGATTACCCAGACATTCATCCCCAAGGAGTATAGGTGTTTAGGAACCCTTGCCAGGTCACAGTTGTTGTAACTGCCCATTAACTGTCATCCCAAGCATGAAAGCATCAAAGGACACACTAGTGGGTCCTCTGGGTTCCAGACATTTTGTCTCTTGCCCCTGTTGAGAAGCAGCTACCCTAATCCCCCAGAACAATCAGAAATGATTGTCCCAGGCAGTTCAGTAACTCCCTTCTCAGCTTGTCACTTCAATAATACAAGGAACCCAAACAAAGTAGTATAAAGTCACAGCATCCAATTCAGGAATGCTTACTGTGTCCCCAGGCCTAAGAGTTCTTCCAGAAATTAGAACTCCTATCCTACAGAGCCCAAAGTTACAGGGATGAGAAGCACAAAATCTGCAAGTGGGTAACTGGGTGCAATTGTGAGAAAGGCCAGCCCCGGTTTCTCAACCGCAATAGCCTAACTAGAGAAGCATAGTACAGTATATCACTTGTTAGCTCAAGGAATAAGCTGCATCCTTCAAGATAGCACCCATAACTGGGTGCATTGGCTCACACCTGTAATCCCAGCATGTTGGGAGGCCAAGGCGGGCAGATTACTTGAAGCCAGGAGTTTGAGACCAGCTTGGCCAACATGGCAAAACCCCATCTCTACTGAAAATACCAAAATTAGCTGGGCGTTGTGGCACATGACTGTAATCCCAGCTACTCAGTGGGTTGAGGCATGAGAATTGTTTGAACCCGGGAGGCAGAGGTTGCAGTAAGCCAAGATTGCACCACTGCACTCCAGCCTGGGAGATAAAGTGAGACATTGTCTCAAAAAAAAAAAAAAAATAGATAGAACCTATCCTGCAAGGTATACTTTTCTAGCACATTAACTGGGCCTTCAACAGGTGCTATTAAGTGTAGATTTTATGATGCAGGTATCGTGAGGCCAATATAGGAGGCAACTGACATTGAAAAGATAGTGTGTGTCTCACTCAATGTGCTCAAAAGGAGGGGGCACACCAGACCATGCCTGGCCACACAGGGGAAACACCAGTGTGAGAGGCATCTGAACCAGAGTGACTCAATCTTGTGTTTTTTTTTTTTTGGAGATAGAGTCTCACTCTGTTGCCCAGACTGAAGTGCAGTGGCATGATCTCAGCTCACTGCAAAATCTGCCTCCCGGGTTCAAGCTATTCTCCTGCCTCAGCCTCCCAAGTAGCTGGGACTACAGGCATGTGCCACCACGCTCAGCCAATTTTTGTATTTTTAGTAGACATGGGGTTTCACCATGTTGGCCAGGCTGGTCTTGAACTCCTGCCCTCAAGTGATTCACCCACCTCAGCCTCCGAAAGTGCTGGGATTACAGGTGTGAGCCAGTGCACCCAGTTATGGGTGCTATAGTGACTCAATCTTGAATAGGTGCTGGGTAAAATAAGGCTGAGACTTGCTGGGCTGCATTCCCAGGAGGTTAGACATTCTTAGTCACAGGATGAGACAGGAGTTTGGCAGGACTGGTATCACAAGATGCAGGTCACAAAGACCGCACTGATAAAACAGGATGCGGTAAAGAAGTCGGCCAAAATCCACCAAAATTAAGATAATGATGAAAGTGACCTCTGGTCCTCCTCACTGCTCATGATACACTAATTGTTACAATCCATTAGCATGCTAAAAGACACTCCCACCAGCGCCATGACAATTTACAAATACCATGGCAACATCCAGAGTTACCCAATATGGTCTAAAAAGGGGAGGAATTCTCAGTTCTGGGAATTGCCCGCCCCTTCCCTGGAAAACCCATGAATAATCCACTCCTTATTTAACGTATGATCAAGAAATAACCATAAAACTAGCCAACCAGCAGCGCTTGGGGCTGCTCTGTTATGGAGTAGCCATTCTTTTGTTTCTTTATTTCTCTAATAAACTTGCATTCACTTTATGCTGTGGACTTACTCTGAACTCTTTCTTGCACAAGATCGAAGAACCCTTTCTTGGGGTCCGAATCAGGACCACTTTGTGGTAATGCCAGGGCTGGTCAGGAAGCAGAAGGGGATGAGGGGAAATGTGGGCAAGAGCCTATATTGTGGTTTTCACCGCAACAGGTGAGGCAGGGAAAACAGGTTTAGGGTTAGTCCAGTTGAATAATTTCAGCAGGCTCTGGGATGTAGGAGCTATCTCTAGTTGTATGGTACCTGGCCCTGGGGTGATTAGCACAGGGGAACAGTGGCCCAGAGGATGAGAACAGTAGAGAAAGTTGGGGGAAGGGAGCTATGAGCTCTGATTGGTTAGTATGCACAGGAAGGCTCACAAGAGAGCCGTTTACTCTCTATGGGAATTGGCTAGCCCTGGAAGGGGCAGGCTCTCCTAGGTCAGCAAGGCCCCAGATAGCAAAATATGAGAAACAGATCCATATACCTTAGTGAGGCACCAGTGCAGCCTGAAGTCTCTGCCAGCCACTGATTTCTATGGGTTCCAAGAAGAGGGGGGATGAGATGGAGGAGATGTGGGACTGGTGAGGCTAGTCCCCCAATATGCAGAGAATGGTGCCTCTGCCCATAACACAGTGACTCCTGGTGGCAAATTGAACCAAACCAGAGTAATCTGTGGAAAGGTAACTCAGATCTATGGAAACAGCGGCATGGTTTGTGCTAAATTCCAAAGCAATCTTCCTGCTAAGACCACTAGACACAGAATCCATGTGATACTGTACCCTTCAAATATTTAAACTAATAAAACTAAATAAGTAAAAGTGGATTTGTGCACTTGTAAAAAGAAAATGGAAACATACAGTTAATACAACAGGCCATCCTATTATTCTATCAGATCAGCGATTTCTGGGCAATAGGTACATGGTGAGACCAATGAAGCCCATGGCCATAGGCCCATTATCACATCACATCACACTTTCTTTGCTGTAAAAGGGGTCTCTTGGTTCCCAAGGTTGTGTGTAATAGTGATATGGTGTGGCCGTGTTCCCACCCAAATCTCACCTTGAATTGTAATAATCCCCAAGTGTCAAGGGCAGGGGCAGGTGGAAATAATTAAATCATGGGGGCAGTTTCCCCCACACTGTTCTCATGGTAATAAGTCTCATGAGATATGATGGGTTTTTTGGGTTTTTTTGTTGTTTTTTTGAAGGTTTTTTTGAGACAGAGTCTTGCTCTGTCGCCCAGTCTGAAGTGCAGTGGTGAGATCTCAGCTCACTGCAACCTCTGCCTCCTGGGTTCAAGCAATTCTCCTGCCTCAGCCTCCCAAGTAGCTGGGACTACAGCCTGCCACCACGCCTGGCTAATTTTTATATTTTTAGTGGAGACGGGGTTTCACCATGTTGATCAGGCTGATCTAGAATTCCTGCCCTCAAATGATCTGCCCACCTCAGCCTCCCAAAGATCTGTGATTACGGGCATGAGCCACTGTGCCCGGCTGATCTGATGGTTTTATAAATGGGAGTTCCCCTGCACAAGCTCTCTGTTGCCTGCCACCATGTAAGATGTGACTTTGCTCCTCCTTTGCCTTCAACCATGATTGTGAGGCCTTCCCAACCATATGGAACTGTGAGTCAATTAAACCTCTTTCCTTTATAAATTACCCAATCTTGGATATGTTTTTAATAGCAATGTAAGAACAGACTAACACAGATAGTATGCCACTATATAACATCTGCAGACCACCAGATGCTGGTGCCAGTAGAGACACTTGGAAAGGGGAGGCAAACCTGCTTAAAGGATAAATTTAAAGCTTAAAGGGATAAATTTCTAAGTTCTTCAAAGTGAGAGGGATCAGACAGATGTCCTGGACCTACCACCTGGTGGCCATGCTGATTTTTTGAAGATTGGTGCTGTATTGATCTCTCCTGCCAGCAGCTGGATACTTAGCAATGGCAAACCTAGAGCATCCTTGGTGGACCCATGTTGTTGGATCCACACATGGTCTCCATCACTGCCATCACGGCTACTTTTTTCGTGGGCCCATCATGCAAGCTGTGAGGGTGTCGGACAGCCAGCCCCATTGAAGATAGAATTTCTTATTCTTTTTGTTTAACCAGCATATGGCCTTTTACATAGTGGTTACTCAATAAATATTTTTGAATTTAATTTATTTATTCAAACTTTATTGAACCCTACAATATGATAGACAATGAGTTAGGTTAAGAATCCCAACTTGGCTTGCTCAGATAGTAATGCAAAACAAAATAAAACCAAACAAAAAAAAAATACCAATTTAGAGTATCTGTCCTGTGTTACAGGTTGGGCTCTCTGGACATAGACTGATAAGGAGTTTGGGGGACAAGGTGTTTAAAGAATGGAAGAGGCAGAAGTCAATCTGCAATGCAAGCCTGACAAGTATTGGTCAACCCAGCAGGAAGCTCCTGGACCAAGAGAGCCATCTTTTTTTTTCTAACTTTTTTTTTTTCTGAGACAGGGTTTCACTCTGTTGCCCAGGCTGGAGTGCAGTGGCACAATCACAGATCACTGCAGCTTTGAACTCTGGGGTTCAAGCAATCCTCCCACCTCAGCCTCTCGAGTAGGTAAAACTACAGGTGTGCACCTCCAGGCTCAGCTAGTTTTTTAAGTTTTTTTTTGTAGTGACGGGATATTGTTATGTTGCCCAGGCTGGTTCTGAACTCCTAGGCTCAAACAGTCTTCCCACCTTGGCCTACTAAAGTGCTGGGATTACAGGCATGAGCCACTGTGCACAGCCTAGCCATCTCTTTATATACCCTCATCCTTTTAGCCCAGATACAGGCTGCCCTAGGAAGGACCAGACCTTAAGTGAGGCTAACCCTAAAGGAGCTGCCAGCTGGGAGCCATCTCCTGACTGCACCCCCCACAGTTGGGTGGCAAGTTCTTCCTTAAAGGATTTGAGTAGACACATCTGGTAGACATGTCTGTGTCTACCAGACTCCACCTCTTGCTATGCACAGATCCAGGTCGCCATACACTTTCATGGACTAGCCCCTCCCCTCCATGGGTTCAATGGGCCCCTCTTCCCTTTTTTTTTGAGATGGAGTCTCACTCTGTTGCCCAAGCTAGTGTGTAATGGCACAATCTCGGCTCACTGCAACCTCTACCTCCCAAGTTCAAGCGATTCTCCTGCCTCAGCCTCCTGAGTAGCTGGGATTACAGGCGCCCACCACCATGCCTGGCTAATTTTTGTATTTTTAGTAGAGACAGGGTTTCACCATGTTAGTCAGGCTGGTCTCAAACTCCTGACCTTGTGATCTGCCCGCCTCAGCCTCCCAAAGTGCTGTGATTACAGGCGTGAGCCACCGTGCCCAGTTTTTGTTTGTTTGTTTTTTGAGATGCAGGCTCGCTCTGTCACCCAGGCTAGAGTGCAGTAGCATAGTCTCAGCTCACTGGAATTTCTACCACCTGGGTTCAAGCAATTCTCCTGCCTCAGCCTCCCAAGTAGCTGAGACTACAGGTGTGCACCACCATGCCCTGCTAATTTTTGTATTTTTAGTAGAGGTGGGGTGTCACCATGTTGGCCAGGCTGGTCTTGAACTCCTGACTTCAAGTGATCCACTTGCCTCAGCCTCCCTAAGTGCTGGGATTACAGGTGTGAGCCACTGCGCCCGGCTGTGGGCCCTTCTTCCCAAATTAAAACTCAGAGATTACTGGGATGAACCACAGCCTTTGCCACTATGATTGGTCTCAAGGTTGAAATTCATTCTCATCCCCTCCTTCCTCCACTACCCATTCTAGATGCCCCCCCAAGTCTCAGCTACTACCTTTGCTGGCTTTAGTGTCTTAGCTGGTGATATGATTTGGACTCTCATCTCTAGAGCTTAACATGCAGGTCAATTTTTAGGGAGCATTCTCGGCATCGACATCAATAGGGGAAGTGCAGGAAGCCGGATTGGACAGAAAGAGAAGTTGGGACATATCACAACTAGATTCCAGCTGATGCCACAGGGAGTTTTGAAGGTGTGCTCCTCTATCAGAGCTGTCTCCACTGGGACAAGAAAACCAGGCTTTGATTACCTCTACATCAGCCTCTCCTTGGCTACAGGCTGCTGTGGGAGATTGAAAGTGATGCTGGGTGTGATGGCTTTCTTCAGCCAAGGGCAATTTCCAGAAAGGGCTGACAGCTGAGACTGGCAACTGTGGCATCTGCCAGCAGCATTCCGAGAGGCTAGGGCAAAAGTCCTTCAGTCCTAAAGGGGAGATTGGAGTGGCCCCAACCACAATAAACCCTCTTCGTTTCCATGACTCAATTCTTGTCTCTCTCTGCCCCTCCAGCTCCTTGTCAGAGTTGTCCCTTACTAACTCCTCTTTCCAGACTTCTTTTTCATTGCGGTAAAATAAACATAACATAAAATATACCATCTTAATCATTTTTTAAAATTGACTTACTTTTTTTTTGAGATGGAGTCTTGCTCTGTCACCCAGGCTGGGGTGCAGTGGCACAATCTCAGCTCATGGCAACCTCTGCCTCCCGGTTCAAGCCGATTCTCCCACCTCAGCCTACCAAGTAGCTGGGATTACAGGTGTGCGCCACCACTTCTGGCTAATTTTTGTATTTTTAGTAGAGATGGGGTTTCACCTTGTTGGTCAGGCTGGTCTCAAACTCCTGACCTCAAGTGATCCACCTGCCTCAGCCTCTCAAAATGCTGGGATTACAGGCATGAGCCCCCACACTCGGCCTTATTTACTTTTTTTGAGAGAGGATCTCCCTCTGTTGCCCAGGCTGGGGTGAAGTGGTGCATTCACAACTCACTGCAGCCTCAATCACCTGGGCTCAAGCAATTCTCCCACTTTAGCCTCCCAAGGCTAGGACTACAGGCACAAGCCACCACACCCAGGTAATTTTTGTATTTTCTGTAGAGATAAGGTCTCACTATGTTGCCAAGGCTTGTCTTGAACTCCTGGGCTCAAGCAATCCTTCCACCTTGGCCTCCTAAAGTGCTAGGATTACAGGCCTGAGCCACTATACCCAGCCCATCTTAACCATTTGTAAGTGTACGCTTCAGTGGTGTTATGTAAATTCACATTGCTATGAAATAAGTCTTTCCTCTTGCTTTCATCTTGCAAATCTGAAACTCCACACCCATTGACAAGAACTCCCCATTCTCCCTTTCCCCAGACTCTGGCAACCACCATTCTACTTTCTGTCTCTATGATTTTGACTTTTTTTTTTTTTTTACATACCTCAGGTAAGTGGACTCCTACTGTAGTGATTTTTTTGAGAATGGCTTATTTCCTCAGCACAATCCCATGAAATTTCATCCAAATTGTAGCTTGTTAAAATTTGCCTTCTGGCCTGGTGGCTCATGCCTATAATCCCAGCACTTTGGGAGGTTGAGGCGGGCGGATCACCTGATGTCAGAAGTTCGAGACCACCCTGACCAACATGGAGAAACCCCGTCTCTACTTAAAAAATATAAAAGTAGCCGGGCATGGTGGTGCATGCCTGTAATCCCAGCTACTTGGGAGGCTGAGGCAGCAGAATCGCTTGAACTCAGGAGGTAGAGGTTGTGGTGAGCTGAGATGGTGTCATTGCACTCCAGACACCCCATTTTGTATATTCACTTATCTATCAAGGGACACGTGGGTCACTTCCACCTTTTGGCTACTGTGAATAATGCTGCTATGAACATGAATATATATCTCTTCCAGATCCTGCTTTCAACTCTTTTGGATATTCCCGTATCAACAATGTTTTTATCCAAGATGGGTTTATCTCTCACTGGCTTAATTTCTTTTAGACCCACATAGAGGTGAGGATGAACTGTCTACTGTCTCCTTAGAGAGGCAAGTCTGTCACACCTGTAATCCCAGCACTTTGGGAGGCCGAGGCGGGTGGATCACGAGGTCAGGAGATCGAGACCATCCTGGCCAACATGGTGAAACCCCATCTCTACTACAATACAAAAAAAATAGCCGGGCATGGTGGCGCGCACCTGTAATCCCAGCTACTCAGGAGGCTGCGGCAGGTGAATCGCTTGAACCCAGGCATCGGAGGATGCTGTGAGCCAAGATCGTGCCATTGCCCTTCAGCCTGGGTGACAGAGCAAGACTCCGTCTCAAAAAAAAAAAAAAAAAAGAGACGCAAGTCTGATAAATCAGAACACTCTGGGTGGGCCAGGCGCAGTGGCTCACACCTGTAATCCCAGCACTTTGGGAGGCTGAGGCAAAAAGAATCACTTGAGGCTAGGAGTTTGAAACCATCCTGGACAACATAACAACACTGTGTCTCTATAAAAAAAGTAAAATAAAATAAAGAATACTCTGGTTGGGTCAGGTTGATGAATATAAAACCTGGTTCATGATTAATTTTGAGCCAACATATACCATCCAGTAGTTTCTGTTTTTTCCACTAAAGAAAAAGAAATCACCTGTAAAGGAAATTTCCCACGTGCTGCTGGAACCTGTTTCACTTTTTGTTATCCCAACTCCCAAGGTTAGTTAATCACAAACAGGACTTTGAGAAACAGCCTTTATGATTAAAGAAAATAAGGCTAAGAGACAGATTCATTAAATGAGACATTAGGCCGGGCACAGTGGCTCACACCTGTAATCCCAGCACTTTGAGAGGCCAAGACTGGTGGATCACTTCAGCCAAGAAGTTCGAGATGAGTCTGAGCAACACAGTGAAACCCCGTCTCTACAAAAAAATACAAAAATTGGCCAGGCACAGTGGCTCATGCCTGTAATCCCAGAACTTTGGGAGCCGAGGAGGGCGGATCACAAAAATTACCTGGGTGTGGTGGCAGACACCTGTAATCGCAGCTCCTCGGGAGGCTGAGGAAGGAGAATCACTTGAACATGGAGGCAGAGATTGTACCATTCCACTCTAGCCTGGCAACAGAGTGAGATTCTGTCTCAAAAATAAATAATAAAATACCACTATGCTGAGCATAGTGGCATGAGCCTGTAGTCCCAGCTACTTGAAAGGGTGAGATGAGAAGATTGCTTGAGCCCAGGAGGCTCAGGCTGCAGTAAGTCGAGACTGCACCACTGCACTCCAGCCAAGGCAAGAGAGCAAGACTCTGTCTCAAAAAAATTAAAAAAAAAAAAAAAGGCTGAGTCCGGTGGCTCATGCCTGTAATCCCAGCAGTTTGGGAGGCCAAGGCAGACAGATCACAAGGTCAGGAGATTGAGACCATCCTGGCCAACATGGTGACATCCTGTCTCTACTAAAAATACTGGGCATGGTGGCACGTGCCTGTAATCTCGGCTCCTCAGGAGGCTGAGAAAGGAGAATCACTTCAACCCAGGAGTCAGAGATTGCAGCGAGCCGAGTTCAAGCCACTGCACTCCAACCTGGCGACAAAGTGAGACTCTGTCTCAAAAAAATAAAAGACATTAAAAGAGACAGACCAGTTCATTAAATCATAATGAAGCAAATGAGGGTATCTTTGGAGTGATAAAGGAAAAGCAGGAGCTGGCAAGGGAGAGAAAAACACTGGGTCAGGGAGGTCGGGCAGAATTACGAACATTTTGCTAAGAATCTAATGGTACATCATTTTGTTGGCCTGACTGTAGACCTAAGCTAAGCAATGCCTTGGATTTTTTTTTTTTTTTTTTTTTTTTGAGATGGAGTCTCACTCTGTCGCCCAGGCTGGACTACAGTGGTGTGCTCACCAGTCACTGCAACCTCCACCTCCCAAGTTCAAGTGATTCTCCTGCCTCAACTTCCCAAGTAGCTGGGACTACAGGCCCACGCCACCACACCTGGCTAGTTTTTGTATTTTTAGTAGAGATGGGATTTCACCATGTTGCCCAGGATGGTCTCGAACTCCTGACCTCAAGTGATCTGCCCGCCTCAGCTTCCCAAAGTGCTGGGATTACAGGCGTGAGCCACCGCACCTGGCCAGCCTCAGACTTCAAACAGCGAAAAAACAAAAAGTGTGCTCCTTATGAATTTTTAAAAAACAATTCAGGCTCTGGTCTAGGACCTATAAATTTGGAAGAACACATACACTTCAGGGTTTATTTTTTCTGTTTCTGTTAAGGTTAAACCTAATCGTCATGGCTCAAACCAGAAGTTGAAAGAGGCGTCAGATCTTTTGAGCTTTACTTCACTGTAGGTAGCCAGCTGGAATGGGAAAGTGATCAAAGTAAACTTAAAACCTTAGAACTTACTTTCTTAAGGAAATTCTTAACTCAAAAATTCACCCACACAGAGCTATGTGCAAGTGGTTAATTGATACTGAATACATTAATGGCAAAATGGTATTCGTACTTCCTAAAATAGCAGAATTGTATCATGGGTAGTTGGGAAGAAGCCTAAAAAATAAATAACAGAAAGATCTTCATATCGCAAAAGATTCTTTCTTTTTTGTGAGACGTTGTCTGGCTCTGTCACCCAGGTTAGAGTGCAGTGGCGTGATCTCCACTCACTGCAACCTCCACCTCTTGGGTTCAAGCAATTCTCCTGCCTCATCCTCCCAAGTAGTTGGGATTACAGGTGCCCACTACTATGTCCAGCTAATTTTTGTATTTTTAGTAGAGACAGGGTTTCACCATGTTGGCCAGGCTGGTCTCAAACTCTTGACCTCAGGTGATTCACTCACCTCAGCCTCCCAAAGTGCTGGGATTACAGGGATGAGCCACCGTGCCCAGCAAACGACTCTTTTTTTTTTTTTTTTTTTTAAGAGACAGGGTCTCACTCTGTTGTCCAGGCTAGGATGTGGTGGTATAATCCTCCTGCCTCAGGCTTCTCAGTAGCTGGGACTACAGGCGCATGATAGTTCTCTGGGCTAATTATTTTTTACCTTTTTTATTTTGAGATGGGAGTCTAGTTATGTTGTCCAGGATGTTCTCAAACTCCTGGCCTCAAGCGATCCTCCTGCCTCAGCCTCCTAAGTACCTGGGATTACAGCAGTGAGCCACCACCTTTTTTAGCCAGCCAGCTAAAAACCAAATTTATTTTGTGAGACAGGGTCTTCGTTGCCCAGGCTGGAGTGCAGTGGCACAAACACCGCTCACTGCAGCCTCATCCTCCTGGGCTCAAGCAATGCTCCCAGCTCAGTCCCCAAAGTAGCTGGAACTACAGGCACACACCAGCATACCTGGCTTATTTTTGTATTTTTTGTAGAGATGGAGTTTTGCCATGTTGCTGAGGCTGGTAAAAGACTAATTTTTAACCAGCATTTGTAATGATACTAGATGACTATGCTGGACCTCTCAAGAATGTGTTCGGAAAAGATCGGTCAACGCTAAAGGTTACATTGTTGGGTTCAATTTTTAGTGAGCTGCAGGATACGAACTTTGGTAACTTTATCTTCTTGGGATACCCATTTTTGTGAGAGCAATTGTATGTGCTGCTGTGCCTGTTCTCAGTTTTGTACCATGGTTCTATACCTTAGATGATTTGCCTGAGATTCATTTCAGCAAGAAAAAGAAATTGGCAAATAATAATAAAACACAAACAGGGCTGGGTGCCGTGGCTCACACCTGTAATTCCAGCACTTTGGGAGGCAGAGGTGGGCGGATCATGAGCTCAGCAGTTTGAGACCAGCCTGGCCAATGTGGTGAAACCCCATTTCTACTAAAAATTCAAAAATTAGCCAGGCGTGGTGGTGGGTGTCTATAATCCCTGCTACTCGGGAGGCTGAGGCAGGAGAATTGCTTGAACCGGGAGGTGGAGGTTGCAGTGAGCTGGGATCACGCCACTGCACTCCAGCCTGGTCAACAGAGCCAGACTCGTCTCAAAAAAAAAAAAAAAAAAAACTCATCTCGAAACACACACACACACACACACACACAAGAAAACCCAGCACATCTCTGACTTTCTCCACAGGTCTCCCTTTCAACCTTGGCCTGACTATGGACAAACTTGAAAAGTTCCCTTTCACAAAAATGAGATCATCTGTCATTTTCAAAAGAAGCTATCCCAGTAAACAAATGAAATACCAAAAGCAAGAAAAGAAAAAGCCGAGTTGAAAAATTTAGGTTTCTGAGTTTCTGACCTTGTAAAATCTTCCTAGCTTGCTGAGACAGTTGGTGCTGATCTGACACTCTACTCAAACAATTTTCTCATTTAATTTTTCTGCTCTTTCTCCTTTGATTCCAATATTTGCAAGTGGGTACCAGTCACCATGAACTTCAGGGGAAAACTGAACGAAAGGTAAGTGAAGTTGGCAGCCTGGGCCATATGAGTAATGTACCATTTTTTTTTTAATTCTACTTTAGGTTCTGGGGTACCTGTGCAGATCATGCAGGATTGTTGCATAGGTACATACATGGCAAGGTGGTTTGCTGCCTCCATCCCTCCATCACCTATATCTGGCATTTCTCCCCATGTTATCTCTCCCCACCCTCCCCACTCCCCACTGTCCCTCCCCTAGCCACCCCCAACAGACCCCAGTGTGTGATGCTCCCCTCCCTGTGTCCACGTGTTCTCATTGTTCAACACCCACCTATGAGTAAGAACATGCGGTGTTTGATTTTCTGTTCTTGTGTCAGTTTGCTGAGCAATAGCGAAGACCTGGAACCAATCCAAATGCCCATCAATGATAGACTGTACTCTTCATTCTTCTCCAGGTAGCTTCAAAATAGAAAAGCTTCCCCTCACACCTGTAGTCCCAGCTACTCAGGAAGCTGAGGTGGGAGAATTGCTTGAGCCCAGGAGGTTGAGCCTGCAGTGAGCTGTGATCTCACCACTACTGCACTCCAGGCTGGGCGACAGAGTGAAACCCTGTTTCAAAAAAAAAAAAAAAAAGCTCCTTTCTTAGACAATTGTCAAAGCTTGATTTCCTATACTAACAGTTTATGGTCATACCAAATTTGGAACATGTATTACACAAGAGTCTAATGAGATTCCACACCTAGCTTGAGTCCTGGAGACTTTTTCTTAGCCTTTAAGTCAAATTCCATTGGTTTAAAAAGAAATCTAATTTTTATCATGGAAGTTGTAGCTGTTTTTGATATAAAATTGTATCCTTCACTTTTCGTTTTCAAAAATTCCTCTCGCTGAAACAAATCATCCAGATTTATTTTTCGACATCTCAAAGAAGCCCAGTTACCATAATAACCTAAGTGTTAAAGGCAAGAATTTCTGTAAATATTGTTACTACAGGTTTACGTAAATTACCAATATATCAGATGAGCTTAAGTCAATGCAGATTAAATTCTGCTTTTATGGTAAATTATAATAGAATGATAAACTCATAGCCGGGCGCAGTGGCTCACGCCTATAATCCCAGCACTTTGGGAGGCCGAGGTGGGTGGATCACGAGGTCAAGAGATCGAGACCATCCTGGTCAATAAGGTGAAACCCCGTCTCTACTAAAAATCCAAAATTAGCTGGGCATAGTGGTGCATGCCAGTAGTCCCAGCTACTTGGGAGGCTGAGGCAGGAGAATTGCTTGAACCCAGGAGGCGGAGGTTGCGGTGAGTCGAGATCACGCCATTGCACTCCAGCCTGGGTAACAAGAGCAAAACTCTGTCTCAAAAATAAAAACAAAAAATAAAAAAATAAAAAAGAATGATAAGCTCATTTGTGTATCATTCATTCAAATCTGGATGTTCATCAGAACCACATCCTATTTAAACCACATTTTAGCCTACAACCCCAATTTTTTTTTGGGGCGAAGTCTCCCTCTTGGCTCACTGCAACCTCCGCCTCCTGGGTTCAAGCAGTTCTCTTGCCTCAGCCTCCTGTGTAGCTGGGATTACAGGTGCCTACCACCACGCCTGGCTGATTTTTGTATGTTTAGTAGAGACGGGGTTTCACCATGTTGGTCAGGCTGGTCTTCAACTCCTGACCTCAGGTGATCCACCCTCCTCAGCCTCCCAAAGTGCTGGGATTACAGGCGTGAGCCACCATGCCCGGACTTGGCCCAGAATTCTTAAAAGGGACAGTAGAGAAAACAATAGACAGTGACAACAAACAGGACTTACATGACCTAAAAGTTTTGTCCCTATTGGCCTCTCTCAATTAATTCAATTCTACAGCTTGAGAGCTTTGCTTTGAATGTTGGCAATAAATTTCCAGGAAGATTAAAACATATGCATATGTAATCCACAGTCATTATCAGTAGTGACTCCACTGACATCAATAAATTTCTCATATTTACATCATAAATGTCTTTATTGACATTATAAATTTCTCAAACAGTAACTCTACTGGGTTGTGGGAAGCCCGGATCTTAGGGTACTACCTGGGGGCCAGGGTGCTTTATCTCACCACAGTAGAAAATCTGGAGGATGTGGGGTGCTTGGAAGCAAGAGAAGGGGCACTAAAAGAAGAGGTGAGAAGACAACCGAAATAAATCCTTCAAAAAAAAATTATTTTTTTGAGACGGAGTCTCGCTCTGTCACCCAGGCTGGAGCACACGGGTATGATCTTGGCTAACTGCAACCTCCACCTCCTGGGTTCAATCGATTCTCCTGCCTCAGCTTCCCGAGTAGCTGGGACTACAGGTGCATGCCACCATGCCTGGCTAAATTTTGTATTTTTAGTAGAGACAGGTTTTACCATGTTGGTCAGGCTGGTCTTGAACTCCTGACCTTGTGACCCACCTGCTTTGGTCTCCCAAAATTCTGGGATTACAGGCAGCCTCGCACTGGCCTAAATTTTGTATTTTTGGTAGAGACAGGGTTTTGCCATGTTGGCCAGGCTGGTCTCGAACTCCTGACCTCAGGTGATCCACCCACCTCAGCCTCCCAAAGTGCTGAGATCACAGGCATGAACCACTGCGCCCTGTCGAATTCTTCACAATTTTATTTATACTTTGAGAATAACAGTGATGCCAGCTGGGGGCAGGCGCAATGGATTATGCCTATAATCCCAGCAGTTGGGGATGCGAAGGCAGGAGGATGGCTTGAACCCAGGAGGTCGAGGCTGCAGTGAGCCATGTTTGTGTCACTGTACTTCAGTCTGGGCAATAGAGTGAGACCTGTCTAAAAGAAGAAAAAAAAAGTTCTGCAAGCTGGGCATGGTGGTGTGCCTGCAGTCCCAGCTACTTGAGAGCCAGAGGTAGGAGGACTGCTTGAGCCCAGGAGTTTGAGGCCAGCCTGGGCAACATAATGAGACCCTGTCATCCCCTCCTACACACACACACACACACTTACACACAAAACAATTATGCAAATTTCAACAGAAAAGAAGCTTTCCTACGTGCTCTGTGAGGTCAGACTTTGCCTATTAAGAGATTTCATAAGGTAATAATTCCTTGGAGAGTTTCTCATCAATAACAAGATTCAACATTTATATAGTACTTGCTATGTGCCTGGCCATGATTTGAAAGTCTTAGAAATCTGATTCTGGGGCCAAGCATGGTGGCTCACGCTTGTAATCTCAGCACTTTGGGAGACCAAGGTGGGTGGATCACAAGGTCAGAAGTTCGAGACCAGCCTGGTTAACATAGTGAAACCCCGTCTCTACTAAAAATACAAAAAAATTAGCCAGGTGTGGTGGCAGGTGCCTGTAAGCCCAGCTACTTGGGAGGCTGAAGCAGAAGAATCACTTGAAACCAGGAAGCAAAGGTTGCAGTGAGCCAAGATCATGCCACTGCACTCCAGCCTGGGGGACAGAGTGAGACACTGTCTCAAAAAAAAAAGGAAATCTGATTTTGCCAGCATTTCAAGAGTAGGTCCATGTTTTAGAATTGGACTCACATTAGACCAGGCATAGTGGCTCACATCTATCATCTCAGTGTTTTGGGAGGCCAAGGTGGAAGAATTGCTTGAGGCCAGGAGTTGGAGACCAGGCTGGGCAACATAGTGAGATCCTATCTTTACCCCTCCAATGTTTTTTTAGTTAGCTGGGTGTGGTCATCCATGCCTATAGTTCTAGCCACTTGGGAGGCTGAAGTGGGAGGATCCTTTGAGCTCATGAGTTCGAGGCTTCAGTAAGCCATGATAGTGTCATTGCACTGTACCCTGGGCAACAGATCAAGACCCTGTCTCAAAAAAATTAATTAGGGCTTATCAAGCCCAATGTTTAAAACCAAGATCCATTTATTAATTTAAAAAAAGAAATTAAAGCTCTCAAAAACCAAATTTCTAATGTTGGCAGGTCAAAAGCATTCTCCCTTTTTAGTCAGAGAAGTCAAATTGATTAGAACACATCTTAAGGAGCATGTAATTAGAACGAGGAGAGTTAGATGAATGATCTAAGAAAATATCCTTCAATATAGCTTTTTAGATATACTTTGTCCCTCTTGGGATGGCCTCATCAATGAGTCAGTAATACTGGAAATCCATTGCTGAGCCATGTTTTAATAGGACTCCCAATATTTATCTCTGTGTTGCTTCTTTTTCTATTCTTCCAAATAAACCAACTCCCCTCCTGACAGACAAAAACCTTTTAATTGTATTGAACCCTTGGATTCAAGCCTTAGTTTGGCTTAGGGGTGATAGTATCTCTCTTTTCTGATTCAGTGTATATTTATTTCATATACATATATATATATTTTGTTTCTGAGACAGAGTCTCACTCTGTCACCCAGGCTGGAGTGCAGTGGTGCGATCTTAGCTCACTGCAACCTCTACCTCCCGGGTCAAGCAATTCTCCTGCCTCAGCCTGTCGAGTAGCTGGGACTACAGGCATGTGCCACCATGCCTGGCTAATTTTTGTATTTTTAGTACAGATGGGGCTTCACCATGTTGGCCAGGCTGGTCTCGAACTCCTGGCCTCAAGTGATCCGCCTGCCTCCACCTCCCAAAGTTCTGGGATTACAGGCCTGAGCCATTGCGTCTAGCTATTTCATAGATATTTGTCTTTTGTGCCACCAAAATAGTTTTATTTATAAGCTTCAGAGAGCCTAGCACAGTCATTAATACAAGGTAAATCCTCAGTAATGTTTGTTGAAAGAATAAGAGTGAAGGAATGAATTTACACATCCTTATGTCAGAGGATTTAAAAATGATTCTTTAACCACTATGGAAAACAGTATGGCAGGCAAAGGAAAACAGTTTCTCAAAAAAGTAGGGCCAGGTGCAGTGGTTCATGCCTGTAATCACAGCACTCTGGGAGGCCAAGGTGGGAGAATCACTTGAGCCCAGGAGTTAGAGACCAGCCTGGACAACATAGTGAGACTCCATCTCTACAGAAAAATGGTTTTAAATTAGCCAGGCATGGTGGCACATGCCTATGGTCTCAGCCACGCAGGAGGATGAGATGGGAGGATCACTTAAGTCCAGGAGTGAGTCCTCCAGTGAGATATAATCCCATCACTGCAGTCCAGCCTGAGGGACAGAGTGAGACCCTGTCAGAAAAAAGAAAGAAAGAAAAAGTAGAATGACCATACGATCTGGCTATTCTACTTCTGAGTATACAATCAAAAGAATAGAAAGCAGGATTCAAGAGATATTTGAACGTCCATGATCATAGCTGTATTATTCACACTAGTCAAAAGGTAGAAGCAACCCAAGTGTTCATCAACAGACAAACTGATAAACTATGACATATACATGCAATGGAATACTACTCAGTCTTAAAAACGAAGGAAATTCTGACATATGCTGCAATACAGTTAAACCTTCGGACATTATGCTAATCGAAATGAGTCAGTCACAAAAGGGCAAATACTGTATAATTCCACTTATATGAAGTACCTAGAGTCAAATTCCTAGAGGCAGAAAGTAGAATCGTGGTTGCCACGGCTGAAGGGAAAAGGAAAAGGGGAGTTATTGTTTAACGGGGACGGAATTTTTGTTTTTTTGTGTGTGGTTTTTTTTGAGACGGAATTTCACTCTTGTTGCCCAGGCTGTAGTGCAATGGCGCAATCTCGGCTCATTGTAACCTCCAACTCTCAAGTTCAAGTGATTCTCCTGCCTCTGCCTCAGCCTCTGGAGTAGCTGGGAATACAGGCACACACCATCACACCTGACTAATTTTTATATTTTAAGTAGAGATAGGGTTTCATTATGCTGGCCAGGCTGGTCACAAACTCCTGACCTCAGATGATTTGCCCACCTCAGCCTCTCAAAATGCTGGGATTATAGGCACGAGCCACCGCGCCCGGCCAGAATATCAGTTTTTCAAGATGAAAAGAGTTCTGTGTATGAATGTTGGTGACAGTAGCACAACAATGTGAATTCCCTAACTACTGAACTACTCTTAAAAATGGTTAAGAAGGGGCCAAGCACAGTGGCTCATGCCTGTAATCCCAACACTTTGGGAGGCCAAGGTAGGTGGATCACTTGAGTTCAGAGTTCAAGACCAAGCCTTGACAACATGGTGAAACCCTGTCTCTATTAAAAAATACTAAAATTAGCTGGGCATGGTGGTGCATGCCTGTAATCTCAGCTACTCGGGAGGCTGAGGCAGGAGAATCGCTGAACCTGAGAGGCGGAGATTGCAGTGAGCCGAGATCAGGCCACTGCACTTCAGCCTGGGCGATAGAGCAGGACTCTGTCTTGGGGGAAAAAAAAAAAAGCTTTTCTATGTTGACTTATGCCTTTTGTTTTTTGTTTTTAAACCTGAGCTGTTTTTACAAGGCCAATACATCAGCTCCTATATTTGTCCTCATATTGTAGTGCAACTGGCTTGTGCTGTTGAATTTCATTCAGTCTGAGACTCCCTATTATATGGTGTCATTCTATCAGCTATACCACAGAAACATGCAATGCAGAACACAGCATTTCAAAAGTACTCCACAAACAACATTGTTACTACTTGCCAATTAAAAGAACAGACTTTCAATCAAGTTTCATGGTTGATAAACAAAGCAATTTGATATTGGGTTGACATTAACATTGACAATTTTAACATACTTGTTTTTTTTAGATCTTCAAGAAATACATCTACCAGCTGGGTGCAGTTGAACAAAATCGTTACAGGATTAGCAGTTTTCTGACCCACTTACTAAAAAGAAGCTGAATCACTGAATTGAGACCCCCAGGGAAATGCAGATTTATACCTTTGATGTATTTCTCAGTTTTTTCTTAAATTAAATTCTGTAATCAGTTTTTGAATCTTTGCCGTCTCTTTCTTTTAATTGGGTGATTTCATATGTCATCTTGAATATAAGCCTTTTCAAATTTTTGGTTTTCTGTAAATGCAAATGCATAATAAAACATGCATACAGCTTTGTTCTATGCAATTATTTTCTAAACCCATCAGGAAGGCTGCTTCTTTCCATAATCCCTTCCTTTATTAGCTACGGAGTCGGTGGGAGGAACTGGCTGTCTGGAAGAGAAGTCCAATGCACTTTGCTGTAGATATGAGTTGAAGAAAATGGGGAAATGGTCACTTGACCCACTCAATAAAGAAGAGGTACTTCTATTCCCACAGGAACAGGACCATGTTTGGTTCCCTGTCCCACTGCCAGGTCTTCACCAGTGGTTTTCCAAACACAGAGAGTGATCTTCCTACTCCTGTCATTTCTTCTCTTGCATCAATTGTAGCTTTCTCTAGGATGCTTTCTGCTGGATGAGGAAGAACTTTACATTTTCAGTCCCACTGATAACATTTGTCATCATCTTGATCTTTTTTTCTTTTTGGGAGATGGAGTCTTGCTCTGTCACCCAGGTTAGAGTGCAGTGGTTCTATCTCAGCTCACTGCAATCTTCACCTCCTGGATTCAAGCGATTCTCCTGTCTCAGCCTCCCAAATAGCTGGAATTACAGGTGCCCACCACCACGGGGGCTAATTTTTGTATTTTTAGTAGAGACGGGGTTTCACCATTTTGGCCAGGCTGGTCTTTAACTCTTGACCTCATGATCCACCCGCCTTGACCTCCCAAAATGCTGGGACACCTCACTCTTTTTTTGTTTGTTTGTTTGTTTGAGACAGGGTCTCATCTGTTACCCAGGTAGGAGTGCAGTCCTTGGCCATAGCCAAATCAAAGGGCCTAATTATCTGATTCTTGCTATTTTTCTGGCTTTCCTGTTTCTGGCAAGACACTATCATTCTGTTTATGGTCCACATTGGTGGCCTCAGAGGCATATCTGAATCCTCCTTTTTCTTCACTCTCACTCTCTAGTATCCAATCAGAGTCCAAATTTAACAATTCTTTCTCTTGTTTATAACATCTCTGGGATCTTTTTTCCATTTCCACCAAAACTTCCATCTAGATTCTTCCAGCAGTGTTGTAATTGTTTTCCCTGACTCCCAACTCTCACCTTGAATCTATCTTTCACACCAGTGCCAGGTTAGTCTTCTGAAGTGCAGATTTACTCAGATCTCTTCACAGTTTCCACATGTCCAGTGGCTCCCCATTTAATACTATCGCTTTTCTCCTATTTTTATTTATATATTTTTGAGAAAGGGTCTCACTCTGTCTTTCAGGCTAGAGTGCAGTGGTGTAGTCTCAGCTTACGGCAACTTCCACCTTCCACACTCAAGCAATCCTCCCATCTTAGCCTCCCGTATAGCTGAGACTACATGCCACCATGCCCAACTAATTTTTGTATTTTTTGTAGAGACAGGGTTTCACAAGCCAAGCGTGGTGGCTCATGCCTGTAATCCCAGCACTTTGGGAGGCTGAGGTAGGTGGATTATTTGAGGTCAGGAGTTCAAGACCAGCCTGGCCAACATGTGAAATCCCACCTCTACTAAAAATACTAAAATTGGGGAGAGAGAGCATGGGGAGAAATGCCAGATATAGGTGAAGGGGAGGAAGGCAGCAAATCACACTGCCACGTGTGTACCTATGCAACAATCTTACATGTTCTTCACATGTACCCCAAAACCTAAAATGCAATAAAAATAAAAATACTAAAATTAGCCAGGCATAGTAGCATGCACCTGTAATCACAGCTACTCAGGAGGTTGAGGCAAGAGAATGGCTTGAACTTCGGAAGTGGAGTTTGAAGTGAGCCGAGACTGCACCACTGCACTCCAGCCTGGGTAACAGAGTGAGGCTCTCTCAAAAAATAAAGAGAGAGAGAGAGAGAGAGAGAGAGACAGAGATAGGGTTTTACAATCTTTCCCAGGCTGGTCTTGAACTCCTGCGCTCAAGCAATCCTCCTACCTCGGCCTCCCAAAATGCTGGGATTACAGGCATGAACCATTACACTCAGCCCTGTTTATGTTGTCGTCGTCGTCGTCGTCGTCGTCTTCTTCTTCTTCTTCTTCTTCTTCTCCTTCTTCTTCTTCTTCTTCTTCTTCTTCTTCCTTCTTTCTTCTTTCTCCATTCCTCCTTCCTCCTTCCTCCTCCTCCTCCTCCTCCTCCTCCTCCTCCTCTTCTTCTTCTTCTTCTTCTTCTTCCTTTTGTTTTTGAGACAGGGTCTCATTCTGGAGTGCAGTGTCTTGATCTCAGCCCACTGCAGCCTTTGCCTCCCAGGCTTAAGCAATCCTCCTGCCTCAGCCTCCAAGTAGCTGGGACTACAGGTGTGCACTACCATGCCCAGCTAATTCTGGTTTATGTTTTCTATTATTTTTTAAATTATAAACATTTTTAAGGCAAGGATCACAGCATATACATATTTGTTTCCCCCCACATAATGTCCAACTTATCACATAATAGCCTCTATGCCCTAAATGTAAACATTCTGTATTAGTATAGAGGTTAATACAAACCATATGGACCATATTAATATGTAACAAATCTGGCATTCTGAGATCAAGAGTTTTTGTTTTTTTTGACTTTAACATCTTATTGAGTAACCTCTGACTGTGTCTTGGCAATGTATTAAGTGCTTTAGACTCATTATTCATTTATTATAAAAATGTATCAAGTTCCTACCAGCCTGGGCAACATGGGGAACCCCACCTCTACTAAAAATAGAAAAATTAGCTGGGTATGGTGGTGCCTGCCTCTAGTCCCAGCTACTCAGGAAGCTAAGGTGGGAGCATCGCTTGAGCCTGGTAGGCAGAGGTTGAAATGAAAACTGATCGTGCCACTGCACTCCATCCTGGATGACAGAGTAAGACCTTGTCTCAAAAAGAAAAGTATCGAGTTCCTATTATATGTTAGGAACTGTGCTGGGCCGTAAGACCCACTAGTGACAGAATTATTTACTTACATAGTGCATAGAACGATTAACTAACTTCCTTAGGGTTATTCTGGCTAGTAACTGAGGGAGACTTCATTTGAAAGCAGAGCTTGCTCTAGAAACCACGTTCTTAACCACTATAATAAAAGTCCTATGGTATGAGTTATAGATATGCCTTGGCGAGGCCATGTCCATTTTCCCTGTACTCTTACACAAACACTGATGGAATACTCTTTGAGGATAAGAAAGGTTTTCTAAAAAAAAAAATTTTTTTTTTGAGATGGAGATTTGCTGTCACTCAGGCTGGAGTGCAGTGGCACAATCTTGGCTCACTGCAACCTCCACCTCCCAGGCTCAAGTGATTCTCCTGCCTCAGCTTCCCGAGTAGCTGGGACTAGTCATGAGCCACCACGCTTGGCTAACTTTTGTATTTTTAGTAGAGATGGGTTTCACCGTGTTGGCCAGGCTGGTCTTGAACTATAAATAGATTTCTTTATAGTTTAGAAACTTTAAAAAATTATTTTGCTGTCTGGGCATGGTGGCTCATGTCTGTAATCCCAGCACTTTGGGAGGCCAAAGCGGGAAGATTGCTTGAAGCCAGTAGTTTGGGACCAGCCTGGTCAACATAGTGAGACCCTGTCTCTACAAAAAAATATTTTAAAATTAACTGGCATGGTGGCACATGCCTGCAGTCCCAGCTACTTAGGAGACTAAGGCAGAAGGATTGGTTGAGCTGAGGAGTTCACAGCTGCAGTGAGCTATGATTATGCCACTACACTAAAGCCTGGGCAACAGAGCAAGACCCTGTCTCTAAAAAATATAAGGCTGGGCTCAGTGGCTCACACCTGTAATCCCAGCACTTTGGGAGGCCAAAGTGAGCAGATCACCTGATGTCGGGAGTTCAAGACCAGCCTGGGCAGCATGGTGAAACCCCATCTCTACTAAAAATACAAAAATTAGCCGGGTGTGGTGGCACAAGCCTATAATCCCAGCTACCTGGGAGGCTGAGGCAGGATAATCACTTGAACCTGTGAGGCGGATGCTGCAGTGAGCCAAGATCACACCATTGCACTTGGGCAACAGAGTGAAATGCCGTCTCAAAAAAATTTTTAAAAAAATTTTTGGTAAGTATATACACATTTCTTAATGGAAAAATTATTAAGATAGCTGCATTACACTATCTTCCCAGAATGCTTAATATGCATATATATTCCACATCTACACATGTGCACCCTACACAAACACAGCCACATTCTCTAGATCATGCAATTAAATTTTGACCCTTCAGAAGATGACAACAATTCCTCTGATCACAGGAGGGCACCAAGAAGCCCATAAAGGCTTTTTACATGAAGTGAGAAGGATAGCAGGAGCAATGCTAACACAAACCATGGAAAACAGATTCACAAGACATTTTACCTACCCACCAGCAAAAGTTTTTAGTTATTCTGGAAACTGGATGATATATAATTTCCATAATCAGTTTATTCTGAAATTGACAAAGAAAAATAAAGGGAGGAAATTCACTTAAGAAACAGTGTTAGTATGAGCAATATCAATAGGTATAAATAACTTGCCTGCCAACAGATTAAACCAGAACGTAATGCGGAAGGAACAAGATAAAACAAATGTTTGGCAAATTCTTGAGATGAAATAAAACTGGGAAATGTTTTAAAATAGCCCGAGATGAATGTTATATGTAGCAAAACACATCAACAATGTGTTTAGAGCCAAGATCATTGAAAAGAAGCAGAAAAATATGAGCGCATAGAAAATGAAACCACAAATCTTTCTACATGTGGGCATCAGAAGAACCAAAAATAAGGCTGGGCGCGGTGGCTCAAGCCTGTAATCCCAGCACTTTGGGAGGCCGAGGCGGGTGGATCACGAGGTCAAGAGATCGAGACCATCCTGGTCAACATGGTGAAACCCCATCTCTACTAACACAAAAAATTAGCTAGGCATGGTGGCGCGTGCCTGTAGTCTAGCTACTCAGGAGACTGAGGCGGGAGAATTGCCAGAACCCAGGAGGCAGAGGTTGCGGTGAGCCGAGATTGCGCCATTGCACTCCAGCCTGGGTAACGAGCGAAACTCCGTCTCAAAAAAAAAAAAAAAGAAGAAGAACCAAAAATAGCCAACCTGAGCATAAAGCAGTCATTTTCTGATGAGTTTGGGCAACGGTGACCACCAAATTATTATAAGAGGGTGGGGGTAGCTGGGAGCAGTGGCTTATGCTTGTAATCCCAGCACTTTGGGAGGCTGAGGCGGGCAAATCACAAGGTCTAGAGATCGAGACCATCCTGGTCCATGTGATGAAACCCCGTCTCTACTAAAAATACAAAATTAGCTGGGCATGGTGGCACATGCTTGTAGTCCCAGCTACTCAGGAGGCTTAGGCAGGAGAATCGCTTGAACCTGGGAGGTGGAGGCTGCAGTGAGCTGAGATCTCGCCACTGCACTCCAGCCTGGCAACAGAGCAAGACTCTATCTCAAAAAAACAAGAGGGCAGGGGAGAGTAGAAAGTAATGTAGACAATGTTGGGAACAATCACTTCAAAGCAGAGGAGTTTTTTGTTTATTTATTTGCCTATGTGGCATGGCTCTGTTCTGGGCTGGTTTTCCAGAAGAGAATTCCTAAAAGCAGCCAAAGCATCCCTGGGCTCACATCATAGCCCATCGTGTATGTGACCCATTTAATTCTTTCTCAGACAACAAACCTTATGGTTAAGTTGTAGAAGCCTTTCATTTTATTTTATTTTATTTGAGATAGGGTCTTGCTTTGTCACCCAGGTTAAAGTGCAGTAGTGTGATCACAGCTCACTGCAGCATCAACCTACCCAGGCTCAGGTGATCCTCCCACCTCAGCCTCCCTAGTAGCTGAGACTACAGGCTACCACGCTTGACTAATTTTTAGATTTTAGATTTTTTTTGTAGAGACAGAATTTCACTATGTTGCCCAGGCTGGTCTTGAACTCCTGGGCTTAAGTGATCCACCCACCTTGACCTCTTAAAGTGCTAGAATTACAGGTGTGAGCCACCGCGCCTGGTCTAAGCCTGTCATTGTGTCATTTCTTTCTTTCTTTTTTCTTTTTTTTGAGATGGAATCTCTGTCACCAAAGCTGGAGTGCAGTGATGCAATCTCGGCTCACTACCAAGTTCCGTCTCCCAGGTTCAAACGATTCCCCTGCCTCAGCCTCCCAAGTAGCTGAGACTACAGGAGCACACCACCACACCAGCTGATTTTTGTATTTTTAGTAGAGATGGTTTTTTTTTCACTTCAGCCAGGCTGGTCTCAAACTCCTGACCTCAAGGGATCTGCCCACCCCGGCCTCCCAAAGTACTGGTATTATAGGCGTGAGCCACTGCACCTGTCCCAAAGCCTGTCATTTTAAACTAGGGTTTCTCAACTTGACACTATTGATATTTGGGGCCAGATAGGCTGTCCTGGACATTAAAAAGATGTTTGGCAGCATCTCTAGTCTCTATCCATTAGATGCCAATAGGACCTCCTACCTCCCAGTTACAACAACCCAAAATATTTCCAGACATTGCCCAATATCTCCAGGGTACTAGGAGGAGGTCAAAATCAGCCCCGGACCAAGCTATGGCTCACGTTTGTAATCCCAGCACTTTAGGAGGATGAGGCAAGTGGATCATGTGAGTTTGAGGCAGGAGTTTGAGACCAGCCTAGCCAATGTGGTGAAACCCCATCTCTACTAAAAATACAAAAATCAGCTGTGCGTGGTGGCATGTTCCTATAATCCCAGCTACTCAAGAGGCTGAGGCAGGAGAATCACGCTGAGGCAGGAGCTGGAGGTTGCAATGAGCCGAGATTGTGCCACTGCACTCCAGTCTGGGTGACCGAGTGAGACTCTGTCTTAAAAAAAATCACCTCCCGTTGAGCACTATTGGTTTAGAGCATAAAGGGGGTGATTACCAGGCCAACTTCTTACCATACAGATAAGGAAGCCAAAGGCTAGGCACATTAAATACCTTGTTCAAATGTTCATAGCTGCACAGCTGGTTAATGACAGATCTAATTCAGAAAGCCCAGATTGTTTGTTATGTTTGTTTTTAGAGACAGGATCTCGTTCTGTGACTCAGGCTAGAGTGCAGTGGTGCACAGCTCACTTAAGCCTCGACCTCCTGGGCTCAGATGATCCTCCCACCTCAGCCTCTCCAGTAGCTGACACAACAGGCACACACCACCAAGCCTGGCTAATTTTTTTTTTTTTATTTTTTGTAGAGACAGGGTTTTGTCTTGTTGCCCAGGCTGGTCTTGAACTCCTGAACTCAAGCAATTCACTCACCTTGGCCTCTTAAAGTGTTGGGATTACAGGAGTGAGCTACCACCACAACTGGCCTATCAGGCTTCATTTTTAATAGCTGTACATAACTGAAATATTTCTGTCTTAAGACCGACCTTATCAGGTAACTACTATCATTATCCCCATTTTATAAATGAAGAAACTGAGGCATAGAGATCCAAGGTCATCCTAAGAGGCAGAACTAGCTGCAGCCTGGGAAGTCTGGTTCATGATTATTAAGGGGAAAGACTGGAGATGCCTAATCAGATGGGAAGAAAAATGGGTCAGAGGATGGAAATGACAGTGATCAGAAAATAACAAGCAGAGGTAACAGGGCAGCTACACCTTGGGAGAGGGGAGTTCTCACTTGGAAGGGAGAAGTTGGGCAGGGATGCTGATAGGACAGGATAGCAATTGCAGGAGAGGAAGTTGGGAACTCATACTGTGCATCCATGTAGGGACAAGATGAGGTTCTGTTTACCTTCTGAGTAGCAGAGAAGGAACTTCCCCACATCAGGCAGGGCAGGGTCTCTGTTAAAGACTGACGCCAGAGGCTGGGTGCGGTGGCTCATGTCTGTAATCCCAGCACTTTGGGAGGCCACAGTGGGCAGATCACGAGGTCAGGAGTTACAGATCAGCATGGCCAAAATGGGGAAACCCCGTCTCTATTAAAAATACAAAAAAATTAGCCTGGTGTGATGGCACACGCCTGTAATCCTAGCTACTCAGGAGGCTAAGGCAGGATAATTGCTTGAACCCAGGATGCGGAGGTTACAGTGAGCTGAAACCGTGCCACTGCACAGCTTCTGAGACTTCGTCTCAGAAAAAAAACAACAACAAAAAAGACTGACTCCAGTGAGCACCAGTCACTGATGTTAATATTTGTAACCTAAAAACCAACTTGAGAACCACCAGGGGTATACACACCACATTTTGCAAAATGTTGAGATCACCCCTCTCTAAAAATTATAAAGTGCTTTGAGTAACATTTTACGAATTTGCAAGACTTTTCTGTTTCCATGACTAGTTCATTGACAAAATATATAACTTAAAACACGTGTGCATCTGCTCGTGCTCAAACACACACACACATCATTGCTCAATGAAAATATCAGGCATAGAACTGCTTTATCACACATTTCACCAGCTCCTCATATTTCTTCAACACTTGGCTTTTCAAAAACAAAGTTTTTGGACATGTTTTGTCTTTTACACTTTCCAGTTTTCACAGACCAGTATGTTAATAAACAACTTGGGGAAATCGGGTAAGTGTTGTCATATTTGTAAATATCAGGATTTCTAAGAAGAAAAAATGTCATGTTTTGCCCTTAGTGATGTAATAGCACCTATGTGGAAATTCACCCATAGTATGTTAAGTAAGTATGTAAACTGTGGTCATACTCAAGTATACCAGACTATTCAGGTACTAAAACTAACACTAATGCAAATATGTTTTAAAGGAATGTATAAAAATGTGAAGTGTGACAGAGTAACTAAGAGCAAGTCCTTTAGAGACAGTCATGTCTAGCACTAGCATCATAGTATCATGTACCAGTATATATTGGTGTAACACACTACCATTATAAGATTATTGTGAGGATTAAAGGAGATAGTGTGGCTGGAAGCGGTGGCTTACGCCTGTAATCTCAACACTTTGAGAGGCCAAGGCAGGTGGATCACCTGAGATCAGGAGTTGGAGACCAGCCTGACCAATATAGAGAAACCCTGTTTCTACAAAAAACAAAATTAGCCAGGTGTGGTGGCACCTGCCTGTAATCTCAACTACTCGGGAGGCTGAGGCAGGAGAATTGCTTGAACCCAGGAGGTGGAGGTTGCAGTGAGCCGAGATCACGCCATTGAACGCCATCCTGGGCGACAAGAGTGAAACTCTCTTTCAAAAAAAAAAGCTTGTAGCTGGGACTACAGGCTCGTGCCACCACACCCAGCTAATTTTTGTATTTTTAGTTGAGACGGGGATTCACCATGTTGCCCAGATGGTCTCGATCTCCTGGCCTCACGATCTGCCTGCCTCGCCTCCCAAAGTGCTAGGATTACAGGCATCAGCCACCACACTCAGCCAGATCTTTTAAATATTTCATGTGATGAAATGGGAAGTACCCATAAAGCACTTCTGCTGCATACTGAAGTATGATCGTTATCCTGAGGTGAAGCACTTGTACCTCCATTTGAGTTGGGAATTAACTAGCCATATTTTTCATGGAACATGTTTTTACTTGAATAAATGACACAAACTGTGGTATTCAGATTTCGGTATTTGGCAGATATTTTCTCAAGAATTAATGAAGTCTGTTACTTCAAGGAAACAACTGAAAATATTTGTTACCACTAATAAAACTCAAGCTGAATAGCTTCCCAATACTTAAAGACTTTTATGATGAGATCAAAGGTGGTGATATTAATACGATTCAGCTGATATTGTGTAATGACATGTGACAATATTTATAAGATCTGCATAACTCATTTTCCAAATGAAAATACATGCTGTTATGCGATCAATCACACGTATGTAAAAAATCCATTCAAAGTGAAAAATAGATCAATGGATTTCCTTGACATGGTTTTAGATTTCACATTGCAACTAATCTTTAAGAAACTATAACTTGTTGGCTGGGTGCAGTGGCTCACACCTGTTATCTCAGCACTTTGGGAAGCTGAGGCGGGTGAATCACCTGAGGTCAGGAGTTGGAAACCAGCCTGGCCAACATGGTGAAATCTTGTCTCTACTAAAAATACAAAAATTAGCCAAGTGTGGTGGCACATGCCTGTAGTCCCATCTATTTGGGAGGCTGAAAACATTTTTTTTTTAGAGACCAAGTATCACTCTGTCTCCCAGGCTAGACTGCAGTGGTGCAACCTCAGCTCACTGCAACCTTCGCCTACTGGGTTCAAACAATTCTCCTGCCTCAGCCTCCCAAGTATCTGGGACTACAGGCATGTGCTACCATGCACAGCTAATTTTTGAATTTTTAGTAGAGACAGGGCTTCACCATGTTGGCCAGGCTGGTCTACGAATTCCTGACCTTAGGTGACCTGCCTGCTTTGGCCTCCCAAAGTACTAGCATTACAGGTGTAAGCCACCACGGCCAGCCCAAGAGTGTAATGAGATTCTGAGACTAAAAAGTTTAAGAACCACTATCTTAAATAGTTCCACGTGATTGGGCTGGTTATCCCAGGAAGACAATGCTTAGAGCCAAACCTACTGTAAGAAATGATCATTTCCTAGTAAGGTTCAGCAGTGGAACACTGTTAGGGAGGAAATTCAAAAGCTAGAGTTAGTACTGTAATAGTTCATGTTCACAGTAACAGGTAATAGGTAAGTGGAATAGATTAGGACCATTGATTTCAAGGAAGGCAAACAAAGTCCTTTTTTGAAAGATAGGCTGCATGTCTGCATTAAGAAAAAAGAGCTGAAATACTCTCTGCTTTATTTATTTATTTATTTTTGACAGGTTCTTGCTCTGTCACCCAGGCTGGAATGCAATAGTGTGATCAGGGCTCACTGCAGCCTTGATCTACCTGGCTCAACCAATCCTCCCATCTCCGTCTCCTGAGTAGCTGAGACTATGGGCATGCACGAACATGCCTGGCTAATTTTTTTGGATTTTTCTGTAGAGATGGGGTTTTTGTCATGTTGTCCAGGCAGGTCTCAAACTCCTGGGCTTACATGATCCTCCTACTCTGGCCTCCCAAAGTGCAGGGGTTATAGGCATGAGCCACCCAGCTGGCATAAAGACAGGATCTTGCCATGTTGCTCAAGCTGGTCTTGAACTCCTAGGCTCAAGCAATCCTCCTGCCTCAGCCTCCCAAAGTGCTGAGGTTATAGGCGTTAGCCACAGAGCCTGGCCCTGTTTGTTTGTGATGTGTCTCCAGATAGATTAGGGAGAAATTTGTCCTTCTGTGATTCAAATAAGACAAAGGGAGTAGCGAGTGGCAATTGGATCTCACCAGGGCCCACAATTTGAGCTTAAGGTGGAAGGTCATAATAAAAAGTGTTAGAACATTTCCTTGCTGGAATGGTGCCAAGGTCAACCGCAGAAATTTAGCTTTAAGATTGATGTAGGAACCCCTCAATTTTCAGTCTCCTTTCCAGTCAACAAGTGAACAATGCCAGCCCTGAGGTCTAGGAGCTTTTCAGATTCTGGCCTTCAGTCTTACGGTAACGATGTTAAAACTTGAATGTTGTTTAGGCTCTGAATTTAATAAGCAATAAAAACCATGAGAAACCATTTGACCCATTTCAGCCTCTTGATGTCCTGAAATTTCCATCTCACTGGGATGAAAAGAAGAAAGGCATGATCCAAGCAAAAAATGGGTTGTCTGTCCAAGAGGAAAAGAAAGCAATAGGGAGGAATTCTAGCTTTAGATGAGATTGTTTCTGAAAATAGGAGACACGGAGCACCACCAATGAGGTCAACGCCAAGGACTGACCGGAAGTCACCCAGTAGTCTCTCCAAGCCTTCTTTAATCATTGAGGAAGCGTTCCTTCCATATCCACCCAATCCATCTTGGTCACAAAAGACCATTTATCTTCCTCAAGACTGCTTCTATGTGAAGAAAATAAAGAATAATAATTCACGTGATCCCTGGAGTCGGCCTGGCTGGATCTCAATCCTGACTCTACCAATTGTAATGACCTGGGAAGACAACGCCATCTCTCAGTCTTTAATTTCCTTCTCTGTTAAAATGACAAGTGGCAGTACTGATTTTATAAGGTTCTTGTGAGGATTATCTAAAATAATGACTATCAAGCACTTAACACAGGACATGGCACACACTGAGCGCCGAATAAACGGTAGTTATTATTAGGGAGATTCTTTGCTTCGTATTCCCATCTGTGAGCAGTTTTTTTCCGTTATTTCTCCGCAGAAACCCTTTCTCTCGGGGCTGCTGATCTGCGAAGCATCTGGTCCTTCATATCCCTGAGTCATCAGCATAAAGATGCCGGGTTTCCGAAGTCCTCCCTCCTCCTACTGCTCTCTAGGGCTCCCTCTCCTGACTGCTTAGTTCTCCTGGGGGCCCAGACCTAAACTTCGTGACAGCTTGTCTTTCTCGGGGCCGAGCCACCCGTCTTGGAGGAACGTCCTCAGTCCCCTTTGCCCCAGAGACCACCAGACAGGCAGCGACGTGACCCTGAGGCGCGCCCGGACTTCCAAGTGGCCGGGGGCGGGGCCGCGCCCGGAGGTGAGCAGGAGGCGGTGGGCGGGGCCACGCTTCGTCCGAGGTGAAGGCGAGGCCACACCCCGAGGTGCCAGAGCTGTGGGCGTGGCCCCACCCGAGGTGAAAGCGAGGCTGAAGGCGGAACCGCGCCCCGAACTGGGTGCGAGGCTGGGGGCGTGGCCGCGCCGGTAGGCGGCCAGGACCGTTAGGATTGCGCTATCCGCCTCCCGGGCGTGAGGCAGCGCAGGGGTTAAGGCCGCCGGCGCCACCTGGGCGCCGCTGAGGAGACCTGCGAGCCGGCGAATCCCGCGCGGACGGGGCGAACAGGTGCCCGCACGCGTCAGGCGCCGGCACGGGGCGGGGCGAGGGGACGCGGCCGGAAGCCCGGGGCGGGGCGCGGCCGGCCCGGTGAGCGGGAGGAGCCGGCGAAGGCAGGGAGGAGCTCACCGTGCTGCGCGGCGCGCGATGTGGAGCCGCCGCCTCGGCCCCTGCAGCAGCAGCCGCCGTCGCCGCCGCTGCTGCTGGGGCTGCCGCCAAGCCGAGGGTCATGGAGCGCGGCTGCAGAGAGCGGCCGCCGGCAGCAGCAGCAGCAGCAGCAGCAGCGAGCGTCGCGGCGACCGCGGAGCGCAGCCCGCCCCGTGAGGCGCTGCCCGGCCGGCGGCGGCAGCAGCAGCAGCGGCAACAGGGCGGCTGAGAACCCGGCGGCGGTGGCTGCGGCGTTCCTCCTCGCTTCCTCCCTTCTCGCTTCGCCGTCCCTCAGTCTCCGTTCCCGAGTCCTCCCTTTCCCAGCCTTCCCATTCCCACCGCAGCCTCCGCTACTACCCCCTCCTCTAGCTCGCGCGTGAGCAGCTGAGCCCGGGGGCGGGGGAGGGGGCGCGTGCCGTCGGCGCGGGGGAGGGGCGGGCCGGCGCGCGCCGCGCCCAGGGCTCGCGGGGACCCGGGGGGCGCGTGCCGCGGCGCGAGGCGAGGCGCGGGGCGCGGGGCGGCGCGGCGGGGCCCCTCCCCCCTGCAGCCTGGCGCGCGCCGGCCGGGCCGCACCGCTGCGGGCTCCGCGCGCGCGGGCCATGTCCGCCTTCTGCCTGGGCTTGGCCGGCCGAGCTTCAGCACCCGCCGAGCCGGACAGCGCCTGCTGCATGGAGCTGCCCGCCGCGGCCGGGGACGCAGTCCGGAGTCCCGCCGCCGCCGCCGCCCTCATCTCCTTCCCCGGGGGCTCCGGGGAGCTGGAACTGGCGTTAGAGGAGGAGCTGGCGCTGCTGGCGGCCGGGGAGCGGCCGTCCGACCCCGGGGAACACCCTCAGGCCGAGCCTGGGCCTCTGACTGAGGGGACCGGGCCGCAGCCGCCGCCCGCCCAGGACCCCGAGCTGCTGTCGGTGATCCGGCAGAAGGAGAAGGACCTAGTGTTGGCGGCTCGGCTGGGCAAGGCGCTGCTCGAGAGGAACCAGGACATGAGCCGGCAGTACGAGCAGATGCACAAGGAGCTGACAGACAAGCTCGAGGTGAGTGCCTCCCGCCCGGGATTGGTGGGGAGCAGGGGCCGCCCAGGCACGCGCCCGGCCCCGGGCAGTTTGGGGAGCCACTCACCCCCACTTCGTTGCTCACCCTACCTCACAGAAAATCTCCTGGAGTGAACGCGGGAGGTAGGATGGAGGATTTCGGATTATCAGATCAGGGCATTCATTGAACCCACTTGACTTCCCCACCCCGCTCATGGCAAATGGGTCCATGCATGGCTCCAGCCGCTGTGGGCCGTTCTATATATGTACTGTACCCAGCATCTAAAATAGAGCTTACAGTATGACTAATTTATACAGCACTGAGGTGATGTCTGCACACAGAAATGAGAAAGTAGGGAAGCGTTTAAAATATGCTCCAGGTTTTCAGAGAAGTTAATCTCTAATCAGGGTGTTAGCTTAAAGCTTTCCAGTTTGGGTGTTAAGGCCTCTAGTTGCCCTTGTCTTAACTTCCTGGCAGCTCAGAGTTGTGGGAAACAAGTGCCCCTAAAGGAGCTTTATATAGCCTTCAAATGCTCAGGGATTAGGAAATGTGGTTCTATTGCAGAAATCAAGCAAGCCAGGGCTCAACATGTGACCGCTGGTAGTGGATTTCATTTGGGCCTCAGTATTTATGTGCATTTAAACAGTACTTTTCTGTGTTCTGGGTTTCAGGCTTGCAACTGAATGACCAAATGCAACCTGTGAGAACCATATTACTTTGACTTCTGTTAAAAATACCTCTTTAGGTATCTGTACTATTTCTGCCAATTCCCTGGGACAGTCTTTCAGAGTTGTTTTCTTGCCCTTAACTAGAAAAGGCCCTTGAATGCAGTATAGAATGTCAGCATTTCTAAAAATTAGATTGCAAAAAAAGGGGCAGGGAGTGGGGAGAGGGAGTCATCTGTGACTTATTCTGCCTGTGCATTTGCTATTATTGTTACCTAGTTTGGTTGCAACCAGTTCTTTTCATTCTTAGTCATAGCAAGAGAATAGTACAGACTTGAATGAGGTTTGAAATTGACCCTAATCCAGTTTCATATCACTGCTACTGGTTGAACAGTCAGAGTGTAAACTCAGAAATATTCTGTAATGAGATTTAAGTGTGTCTGTAGTCCAATGACATAAAAGTAAATTCGGGAGAAAAAAGGAAACCGGTGAGTGCCCTGTAGTTCGGTTGGCCTGTTAACTAGGTCTGCTAATCGATGAACTCCTGAGATACCTCTCTGAAAAGTCGTTGGTGAAACCTATAGATAGACTGCCAAAAAGCAACCTAATGAATTGAATTGTTTAATTTTCACTTGAAGTAGGGGTCTAGAAATAAAAAGCCTTCTTTTTTTTTTTTTTTTTTTTGTAAAGAGATTCAATTATACGACTTTGTAAAGAAGCACAACTGCAGAGATTTATACTTGTGATTTGAAATTTCTTCAGTGAAGGACTTGATTGAAGAGACAGCTAACTTGAAAGGAACACCATATCAGTTTGATTAGTGACAGATTTCATAGTAATCCTGAGTGTGCGGTTACACACATCCTGGGTTCTATGTGGAGTCTTTATACATTTCTTCAACAAAGGGCAAAAATTTCAGAATTGTAACAAAAAGGTTATATTGTAAAAGAATAAATTATCTTTGACATTTTGTTATTTACTTAATGGACAACAATAGTTTAAAACTCTTAAACTATTTTTTAAAATCTTCACTCCTCTGCAGGTCAGCATATGAACTCTAGTTTTAAAAGTTCAGTTTAAGTTCTGGAGATAGTCGCACAACAATGTGAATATAACTAACATATACTTAAAGATCAAATATTGATCATTGTTGAAACTCAGTGATGAGGGAAGTCAGTTATTTCTTCTAGGTATGTTTGAAAATTATAAAAAATGTTAAAGTTGTAAAAATATACATTAAAGATATAATAGAGTACCATCATTTGCTTGTTAATTCTTCTAGTGTTAATGTGAGAGTGACAAACCTGGTTTACAGAGTACTGTTTCATTTCTCACCTGCAGTTGAGTTTTCCCCACAGAACATTTTTTGAACAACATAGATTTTAGAATGTCTGTTTAGACAAATTGCTTTCTAAAGTGTAACACAAACTTTTTTTGAGATAAGATCTCCCTCTTTCCCCCAGGCTGGAGTAGAGTGGCATGATCATGGCTTATTGCAGCCTCAAGTGACCCTCCCACCCAGCCTCCTGAGCAGCTGGGACCACAGGCGCATACTACACACCTGGCTAATTTAGTAAAAATGTTTTGTAGAGATGGGGTCTCACTATGTTGCCCAGGCTGGTCTCAAACTACAGGGCTCAAGCAATCCTCCTTCCCTGGCCTTACGAAGTGGTGGGATTACAGGAGTAAACCACTAAGCCCGGCCTGTATTTTCAATTAAATCGAATACTCGGGAGTATAAAACCAATACTTTAAGAAGCATTTATTCATGAGAAAACTTGACCAGAAGAGAAAAAAAAAATTTATAATCTTCTACAAACTGTCAGACACTTGGAGTCAAACACATTTTCTTATAGGGTAGTTTGAAAAATAAACGTGAGTGTACAGAGAGAATGCCAGTTTCACTGTTGAATAATGTGACTGGTTTTATTTTAGTCTCGTCTTCTCTACTACTTCAAAATTGACACATTTCTAATTTCAGGACAAACAAGGCATTTTCAAGATATTTTCTACCTATTCATTAGTTAATATTAAATACCTCTCTGGTTCTGTGTGCCAAGCTCAGTATTTTGTTTTTTTCATGTCAGATATACACTGTTGATGCTACACTATTGTGTCATTAAAGGCATATTGTTAATATTTAAAGTCTTCAGTGGTTTAAAGGTTAATACAGAAGTTTTTTAGCTATACATCTCTTGGGGTTAAAATAAAAATTCAGGTTAATTGGAAACACTGTAAGGTTTGGGTCATTTTTTCCGCTCTTTAAGTGACTATATTTTATTTTATTACTCATTCATTGAATCAGATACTTAAAGTTCTTTTTTTTTTTTTGAGATGCAGTCTTGCTCTGTGGCCAGGACAGAGTGCAGTGGCATGGTCTTGACTCACTGCTGCAACCTCCACCTCCTGGGTTCAAGCGATTCTCCTGCCTTAGCCTCCCGAGTAGCTGTGACTACAGGCGAGTGCCACCACGCCCAGCTAATTTTTGTATTTTTAGTAGAGATGGGGTTTCACCACGTTGGCCAAAATGGTCTTGACCTCATGATCTACCCGCCTAAGCCTCCTGACGTGCTGGGATTACAGGCATGAGCCACTGTGCCCAGCCTCTTTTTTTTTTTTTTTTTTTTTTTTGTGTGTGTGTGTGTGTGTGTGTGGTTTTTTGTTGTTGTTGTTTTTTGTTTTTATTGAGACAGTCTCACTCTGTTGCCCAGGCAGGAGTGCAATGGCGTGATCTCAGCTCACTGCAACCTCCGCCTCCTGGATTCAAATGATTCTCCACCACAGCCTCCCAAGCAGCTGGGATTACATGCCCCCGCCATCATGCCTGGCTAATTTTTGTATTTTTGTAGAGATGGGGTTTTGCCATGTTGGCCAGGCTGGTCTTGAACTCCTGACCTCAGATGATCCTTCCTCTTCAGCCTCCCAAAGTGCTGGGATTACAGGAATGAGCCACCGTGCCTGGCCCAGATGCTTAAAGTTCTGAAGACATTTAAAAATTTTTATTTTCATCAACAATTAACCCTTTTGCTTTTAAAACTTATATCCAGCCATGTCCTTAGTTTTTCCTCCAGTATGTGAAGAAGACAGCAACTTGCATTTATAGACTTTTTTTCTTCAGAAATTAAATATTTGTTGTTAATGTACAGAATCTCCCTTTTCCCATCGTGGCTGAGTGGATTATCTCTTTACTGCAGAGGTCATTCTCTTCCCTCAGTTATATTTTCCTCCTCCTTTCCTAGGCCAGACCAATTATCATTAGTCCAGTACTATTTTTTTTTAAGAGAAAAAAAAGATGAAAATGAGTACGTAATGGGAGTCACTAGTAGATTTAGGGAAGAAAACCCGCGGATTCTGATTTGCATTCAGTTCTTGGACCTCTTAAAGAACAGTACTTTTTCTTTGTATTTTTAAAGAATCATGCACTGGACTTCTGAGCATATTGTCACTTTTTTGTTTTTTTGTTTTGTTTTTTTGTTTTTGCAGATATCCATGTCTATAAAGACCTAGTTGATGTAGGCTAATCTTAATTTGGGTTTTTTTTTTTTGTTTTTTTTTTAGTTTTAAATAGACTCTATTATTTAGTTTTAAATAGACTCTATTTTTTAGATTTGCAGAAGAACTGTAAAGATAATGCAGGGAGTTTCCATATACACTGCACCCAGCTTCCTCTTATTAACATCTTAGAACAGTATGGTACATTTGCCATAATTATTGAACGAGCACTCAAGTGATTACTAACTAAAGTCTTCAGTTTATTCAGATTATCTTAGCATTTACCTAATACATTTTTCTGTTCCAGGATACCATATTACATTTAGTTTTTGTGTCACTGTAGGCTCCTCTTAGCTGTGACTGGCAGTTTCTTAACCTTATTTTTGATGACCTTGACAATTTTGATATTAACTTTCTGAAATACTATATAACACTGAGAAACAAAGGAGCACATAAGCAGAACTTGACCTTCACACTTCCTGACAATCTCCCTAGAGTTTTCTGGCTAATTTAGAACTTAATTGAAAATATAATTCTAGGAGAAACTTTTCTTTTCTCAGAGTAGAGCAAATGCCAAATTCTGTACAAAGTGGTAAATTCTGTATGTTTATTAATAGGAAAGCCTGAAATTTGTCAAAGGATTGAGAAACATGAAGTAGGAAGTTTATCTCATGTCCAAAGAAATTCAAGGGCTGAATAGACTGATCAGCAACACCTGTCCTCAGCCCTGCCCCCAAGTGGATTGGATTGTTTTCGTTGCTTGGTTGGGCTCTTCACTAACAGCTGTTTGCTGAATATTTTTAAGTCACTCTGTTCTTTTAGAACACAAGCCTAATTTATCTGGCCTCTCAGTAACACTGTGATTACTGAGTTCTTGCCATTGCCTTCTGCTCAATCTTTTTCATTTTGAAAGAATTCAGTAAAACCAAGTATCACAATTTTAGGATTGCAATTAGCATTTGTTTCTGCATTCCATCTTGCTGAAGTTTCTACAGTGACTAAAACATTCTCAGTTTTGGAAGTTAAGCAATATGAGGGATGCATAGAGCAAAAAATTCTCATACTGATGAGTAGAAGACCCTCCCTTGTCATTTCTTTTCCCACATTGCTCCAAACAGACTGTATAAAATATAATGTGTCTTTTTCCACAGGTACACTTGAGTGGCTATGTCCAAATGAGTTGTCCCCTTAAAGTTGTCAACTTGGGAGTTTTCCATGAAAACTGCCTTTGCCAATGTGCTCAGAATGTTAATTTTGGATTACTGTTTTTATCTTTTGGCACCTTCCTTTGACTGCTCTCGATCATGATACGTTTTCATCTTTTTGGGGATAATGACTTTCAGAAACATTCAAAAGTCACTCAACAAAATAAGGAGAATAAAATGGCAGAATGAAGGTAGATAATCTCATTTTTTAGACACACCTCACATGTGAAGTAATGGAACTCATTTCCTTGCATGATTGTAAGCTGTCCCTTAAGGCTTTCTAAAAAAAGCATTCCAAAAAAATATTTTGAGTGATGAGACCTTTAGTAGAGTGTAGCCTCCCAAGGTAAGGAGATGGCTGAGTAGTCTGAAAGAGAAGATTCATATGTACACTTTAGCTTATTCAAACAATCTCAGTGCTTGATGTCAGCCTTCAGTGTGTCAGAATTTCCTGTAGAACCCAGTATATTCACATATACAGATGTACATACACATGCATAGATGCCTTAGACTTCATTCTATTCTTAACTGAATCACAATCTCAGGAAATGGGTTCCAGGTGGGCGTATTTTGAACAGTTACACTAGAATGTTTCTGAGAGCACCAGAAGTTTAGGACCGTTACTTTCACTTACATTTCTTAGAATCCTTGAAGTATAGGTTTGACTGTTGTACATACTGTGCTTTTTAAGTAGGAGAACATACTTACCTCTGAAAAGAGGCATGTATATTTATCTCAGAGAAACACAAAGATGTTTTTATTTTTTTCAATCCAAAGGAATCTTATTTTATTGAGCTGCTACATTAAACCGTATATACTTTTCCTGCATACCATCTTTCACACGCAATTTATCAATCTCTCCTACTAGGATGAAAATTCCATACAGGCAAGGACCATGCCTGTATTGCTCATTAGAATGGTTCTAGGACAAGGCCAGGTGCAGTGGCTTACGCCTGTAATCCCCGCACTTGGGGAGGCTGAGGCGGGTGGATCACGAGGACAGGAGATTCAGACCAGCCTGGCCAACATAGTGAAACCCCTGTCTCTACTAAAATACAAAAAATTATCCGGGTGTGGTGGCATGCACCTGCAGTCCCAGCTACTCAGGAGGCTGAGGCAGGAGAATTGCTTGAAACTGGGAGACAGAGGTTGCAGTGAGCCAAGATTGTGCCACTGCACTCCAGCCTGGCGACAGAGTAAGACTCTATCTCCAAAAAAAAAATGTCCCTAGAACAGTGCTTGGTTTATAGTAGGTGCTCAAGAATGAATGAGTGTATCAGAAATAAATATGCAAGGCTTAATGAGCCATGATTTAAGTAGCCCTGAACCTGAACTTGCCCTAATAATTTTGTTACATTGCCATATATAGCAACAAATATTTATTGAGCTGTGACTGTGACTTAGAGAACCAAACGGAGTCAACTGACTTAGACACAAATCCCCTCTTTGCCGTTTACTAGTACTGACCTTGAGATAGTCACTTAGCCTCTTCTGTGGCTTCATCTGTAAGAAGAGATGATAAATTGAAAAGATCTCTGGAGTTCTTTTCATCTCTGAAAAATTCTGTGATAGTAAGAGCCTGGTATGCCATGCATAGTAGGTGACTCCAAAGGAAGCCTCCTTAAAAATAGAGGGGGGCCAGGTGCGGTAGCTTAAGCCTATAATCCTAGTACTTTGGGAGGCCAAGGCAGGAGGATCTACTGAGGCCAGGAGTTCAGGACCAACCTGGGCAACATGGTGAAACCCCATCTCTACTAAAAATGCAAAAATTAGCCTGGCATCATGGTGGATGCCTGTAATACCAGCTGCTCGAGAGGCTGAGGCATGAGAATTGCTTGAACCTGGGAGACAGAGGTTGCAGTGAGCTGAGATCACGCCAATGCACTCCAGCCTGGGCAACAGAACAAGACTCCTTCTCAAAAAAAAAAAAAAAAAAAAAATTTGAGGATTTTGGTTATGGGACTCATTTTTAATTGTTTAAATGTATAGTTTACCAGTTAATCAGATGACTGGCAAATTTCAAGTGAACTCTCAAGTCTAGAACCTTATGCCTAATGATAAGAATAAACATAATAACTTTTAAGTATTTTCAGTAAGAATGGCTTTCTCTTTGTGAAACCAACCTCTTCCCTGCTCTGAAAGAAGGAATATTTTTGTAGCTGTGAATTGGGCAACTTGTCCTGTATGGCAGAGTGTTTTATTGTGTTCACTGAGTAGGAAAAAGAAACGTTAGGAGAGCATGGAGAGAAAAAGTAAAAGGCTGTAGAATTTTTATCAGTGTTTAAATCCTCTTCACCTTTCACCCAGCACTTAGAGCAAGAGAAACATGAACTGAGAAGACGATTTGAGAACCGAGAAGGGGAGTGGGAAGGCCGAGTGTCAGAGCTGGAAAGTGATGTGAAGCAGCTACAGGACGAGTTGGAGAGGCAGCAGGTTCATCTGCGGGAAGCAGATCGAGAAAAAACACGGGCTGTCCAGGAACTGTCGGAACAGAACCAAAGGCTATTGGATCAGCTCAGCAGGGTGAGTCACAAATTAAGAATTTAATATATAAAATACTAAAAGTTGAAATAGGCTGGGCACAGAGGCTCATGCCTATAATCCCTGCACTTCGGAAGGCTGAGGTGGGAGAATCACTTGAGACCAATCTGGGCAACATAGGGAGACCTCATCTTTACAAAAAAAAATTTTTTTAAATTAGCTAGGCATGGTGACACCTGTCTGTGGTCCCAGCTACCTGGGATGCTGAGATCGGGGAATTGCTTGGGCCCAGGAGGTGAAGGCTGCAGGGAGCTGTGATCGATTGTGCCATTGCACTCCAGCCTGGGTGACAGAGTGAGAGCCTGTCTCAGAAAAAAAAAAAACCAGTTGAAATAGAGCTTCTGTTAATGTAAGTCATATAGATGATAAGAGCAATACTAATTTTTTATGCCTTTGTTTTTAACAAAGTTAAGTATCTTCTATCTACAAGAACTTTGGTATTACTGAACTAGGGGCACGAGCCAAGATGCATGCTTGTGATTAACAAGCCACAGACTTTGACAGTCACTTAACTTGGGAGTGTTCTCATTTTTAAAATGTAGGGGTTGTGCTTAATGATTTCTGACATTTTTATAGCTCTAAAAGTCCGCAATTCCTTTACCTAGAGAAAGTCTATCACTGGCAAAATTGTGTTAATTCATTTAGTTCCAATATTACTGTCTTTAAACTTTTTAAGCTTAGGGAAAATTTCTAGAGCAGTTAATTTTTTATTGATGTTGAATTTGTGAATGTACATTTTTTGTGTTGTTTATGAAAAATGTGTTTCTGTATTGAAAATTTGTTTTATTTCCACATTTAGTAAACCTTTATTTGTACCTTTCTAAGGTAGTATCATGGAAGTATTAACCAAAGTCAAGACTGTAAAATCATTTCAAGGAAGTAGGTTGAGGCTAAATAGATGGAAATATGATTTAAATACAGAACCTATCTTTTAAATAAATGTAAGAATGTTATTAATGCCCTGGTCTATAAATCCACCTATTTTAGAAAATTAAGACTTGGATTTACTATTGTACCTCAGTCATTCTTGTATATTGAAAATGAAACTACTAACTCTTCAGTCACCAGAGAAAAAATAATTTCTCTGATATCATCCCTCAGCACTAATGTTCTCATGAGAGCACTGCCTTGTCCGCATGGTTAGTGTTTGGTGCTTTGGTCTTAGGGAAAAGCATAGATTGGGGAGCATTTCATAAATTCCTGGATCTTCCACTAATTTGATGGGTGATGGTGTATGAAGTTATTATACTAGTTTGTGTCATAGTTGCTTCCCATGTGACCATGGGAAGCGTGCTGAGACCAGTGAAAAACCATGTCTCACAAGAATATAGGAAGTAAATGCCACCAGTGGGGAAGGGAGGAGAAGATGAAAAAGTAGAGGAGAGGGAGAAAGAGAAAGAAAGAAAATGATGCTTACTAACTTGGAAAATAGTTGCAGGGAAATACCAGAATGTTTGTGAGAGGTGAAGATTCAGGCAATAGGTAGAGCTAAAGATCTTGCCTGCAGGTTTCTCATCTGGAGAATCCAGTCACCATTTGATTGTCTGGGAAGTAAGAGTTGGACAGTTCAGGAAATCACTTCACAGGGCCAACTCAGTAACAGGATTTCTAATTCAGTTCTAAAACCTTTTTCAGCAACTGGGAGGGGAATCTCTATCCTCGTAAAAGTTTTTATGTTTTTGAGTATTTTCATTCATTATTCATGAAAGATTCAACCAGAGAGCCCTGGCTAGAGTGATTTATTTGTTTGAAAACATTTAATACATATTTTGAGCAAGTGTTTCTTATGGAGACTTATAGAATGAATACAACAAACCAGAAAAATTAAAGGGGAAATTAAGATCTCTTGGGGGCTAAGTTCCTGTTACAAAATAACATGAGCTAAAGCAGACTCAGCCCTATGAAAGATAGGTGACCAAGAGAGATGAAGGGAAAATGCAGAGCTCAACATGACATAGCAAAAGCTCACAGAGCTTGGGATTTAACTTTGTTACTCATTAATTGGGTGACCTTGTTCATGCCTCAGTTTCCTTTTCTTTAAATGGATGTCAGAATTTATGCCTTGGCTGGGCGATGTGGCTCATGCCTGTAATCCTAGCATTTTGGGAGGCCGAGGCGGGTGGATCATGAGGTAAAGAGATCAATACCATCCCGGCCAACACAGTGAAACCCCGTCTCTACTAAAAATATAAGAATTAGCTGGACGTGGTGGCGTGCTTATAGTCCCAGCTACTTGGGAGGCTGAGGAAGGAGAATCACTTTTGAACCTAGGAGGCGGGGGTTGCAGTGAGCCAAGATCATGCCACTGTACTCCAGACTCCATCTCAAAAAGAAAAACAAAAAAATTATGCCTCATACAAGTACTATTGAAATGAAAAATGAGATAATGTGTTTATGTTAAGCAGCGTATGAAGGTAAGGATTTGTTTCAGTGTTGACGGCTATTTTATTAAAGCTGTGTCTTTATAATTTGTTCACTTTGCCTAATTTCTTATAGAAAATCCTGATAAGCTGCTCCCAAGAGAATGTAGGAGGATAACATTTCTACTAGATCTAGATTTTTGTTACCCTCTCTGGCCTTGAATATAGGCTCTTGGTGAGTTTTGTAGCTTTTTCCCTTTTTCAAGCAGGACAGGCCCCTGGGGTTTCCATCAGCAGCAAGTTTAGATAGCGTTTTATTAACTGAGTATACAGGAACCAGAGGAGTTAAGTATTTTGAAGTAAATTAAGATTCTCCTAAGAGAAGATAATCAGCAGAGGTAGTAGAAGGCCGTGCTTTTCTTACAGTGTTTATAATATGTTTTTATAAGTGTGAAATATATAATATCTAAAATATAGTACAATATTGCTTGGATTCTTTCGTCCAGCGTTTACATAAATCTCATTGGCTTCCTTGGCCTCCAGGCTGCTCTTCTTTTTATTAATAACAGCTTTATTGAGCTATAATTCACATACCATAAAGTTTACCCTTTGAAAGGGTACAGTTGGGGCTTAGCACAGTGGCTCATGTCCGTAATCCCAGCACTTTAGGAGGCTGAGGCAGGAGGATCACTTGAGGCCAGGAGTTTGACCAGACTAAGCTATACAGCAAGACTCTATCTCTACAGAATTTTTTTTTTTTTAATTCACTGTGTGTGGTGGTGGTGCATACCTGTAGTCCTAGCTAATTGCTTGAGCCCAGGAATATGAAGCTGCAGTGAGCTATGATCACACCACTGTGCTGCAGCCTGAATGACAGAGTGAGACTTTGTCTCTTAAAAAAAAAAAAAAAAAAAAAAAAAGGCCGGGCGCGGTGGCTCACGCCTGTAATCCCAGCACTTTGGGAGGCCGAGGCAGGTGGATCACGAGGTCAAGAGATCGAGACCATCCTGGTCAACATGGTGAAACTCCGTCTCTACTAAAAATACAAAAAATTAGCTGGGCATGGTGGCACGTGCCTGTAATCCCAGCTACTCAGGAGACTGAGGCAGGAGAATTGCCTGAACCCAGAAGGCGGAGGTTGCGGTGAGCCAAGATCGCGCTATTGCATTCCAGCCTGGGTAACAAGAGCGAAACTCCATCTCAAAAAAAAAAAAAATTCAGGGCCGGGTGCGGTGGCTCACACCTGTAATTCCAGTACTTTGGGAGGCCAAGACAGGCGGATCACAAGGTCAGGAGTTCGAGGGCAGCCTGACCAACGTGGTGAAACACTGTCTCTACTAAAAATACAAAAGTTAGCCAGGCTTGATTGTGCCTGCCTATAATCCCAACTACTCAGAAGGCTAAGGCAGGAGAATTGCTTGAACCCAGGAGTCAGAGGTTGCCATGAGCTGAGATCATGCCACTGCACTGCAGCCTGAACAACAGAGTGAGACTCCATCTCAAAAAAAAAAAAAAAATCTTTTTAAAGTGTATAATTAGGTAGTTTTAGTTATTTACAGAGCTGTGCACCATCACCATTATCTAATTAGAGAACATTTCACCCTCCCAAAAAGAAACCGTGTACCTGTTAGCAGTCACTCGTTTCTTCTCACCTTATAAGGACACCAGCCATATTGGATTAGGCCCACCCTAATGACATCATTTTAATTAGATTACCTGTCTCTAAAAAAGACCCTGTTTCTTAATAAGTTCACATTCTGAGGTACTGGGGTTTGAACTTCAATATATGGTTAGGGAAAGGGGAACATAATTCAACCCGTAAGAACCTTGTTGGGGTTTTCTTACCAACAGACACGACTCTTAGATCTTAATCAGTGCTGTTTGTGGGAGGTGTTCACAGTTATGCCACTTTTCTTGGGGGTTCCATACACTTAATAACATATTTGCGTACCAAAGATACATATGCCTTTGGCCGTGTGACTAAGCTGCCATGGGAAGATACTTGGAACCCTTAATTTTATTCTTTGAAAAAGTCCCAGTCCACCTCTCTCATTACCCTCTCTAATGACTAACCTGCATTCTATTCTTTGGAGTAAAATATGAAAGACTTTTTTTTTTTTAGATCTTCTTAAATTCAACATTCAGCAAATATTTATTGATCAAGGCACTGGCAATACAGTGAAGAACACACATTTTCTGTTTTATGAAGCTAGTTGGAGGAGATGTGTAAATAACTAAACAATCTACAAGATACAGATTGCAATAGATGCTATGAAGGGTGATTTGTTGGAGACTGACTAGAAAGCAGGGAGCTTTTTCTACCTTAGAGTTGGAAGGGGGCCAGTCACGGTGGCTCACGCCTGTAATCCTAGCACTTTGAGAGGCCGAGGTGGGTGGATCACCTGAGGTCAGGCATTCTAGACCAGCCTGAACAACATGGTTAAATCCCATCTCTACTAAAAATACAAAAATTAGCCAGGCTGGTGGCATGAGCCTGTAATTCCCAGCTGCCCTGGAGGCTGAGGCAGGAGAATCGCTGGAACATGGGAGGCAGAGGCTGCAGTGAGCTGAGATTTCACCATTCCACTCCAGTCTGGGCAACAGAGTGAGACTCTGTCTCCAAAAAAAAAAGAAAAAGAGTTGGTAGGGAAGGCTTCTGTGGGGATACAACATCTGAGATGAGACCCTAAGGGTGAGGAGCCAGCTGTGGAAGAGCCAAGGGACCAGCATTCTTGGATGAATACTGTTAGATTGTAAACTCTATGAGAGTGAGGACTCCATCTGTCTTGTTTATTGTTGTAAACAGGTGTCTAGCAGAGTGAGTATTCAATAAAAGATGGTTGGGTTTTGTTGTTGTTAAATGATTGTCTAAAATACCCAATAAGGAAATTATTAGAACTATAACTGTCAAGAATACACTATCCCTCCATGTACTCTGTAGAAGCGCACTACTGACTTTGAAACGCACTCTTAGGCTGTGTGTGTGCTCTTTGAAAACCAGTTGTCAAAGGTACCATGGATGTTGATGCTTTGACAGGCAACCTATAGCTAATGGTGACTCAGTTGTATCTAGAAACCTAGTATTATTGTGATAGTTACTCCTGAAATTGCATAAAAAGCCAATCTTCAATGAATTGAGAAGAGTGACTGCAGATGAGAATGTACAGAGTTTTTGTGCATTGGTTTAAAGCCTGCAGGTCCTTTTGCATTGCACTGTGCTTCTCCATGGTCTGTAGGTTGATTAGTTACAGAGTGACTGGTTTTGTAGTCCTCTGACTCTGCTGATGGGTATGAAAATGAGCCTTTTAGCTTTTACAAAAAATTCTCGTCTCATGGGATGATTGGCCATTAATTTAGGTTTAGGTATCATTATGGCTTTCCTGTCCGTCCTAGGAGCATATACTGGAAAAAAGAACTCCCTGTCTCCAACTCTGTGATCTTACCTATTCTCATGCTCCAAATGGTCTGTCGTGTGGAGAAGGAGGCAGCCAGACGTTTTCTCTTTTGGAAAGCTGGATGGTGATTGCTTCTGAACAGAGCCTCATGTAGGATATATAATGGCTCACTGTGCACCCCTGATGGCGTCTTCAAGAGTAAAACTCTTGAGAATTCACCTTAAAATAATTTTTTATTTTATTATTTATTTAGGTATTGTGCTATATTCTTTTTGCATTTGTTTTCCCAGAGCCCCTTCCATCATCCCTTTCCCTTCATCGCAGTGCTACAAGCGTCTCTAACAAACATCTCCCCAGTTCCTCACTTCCGGGATTGGGGTCATGAGCCTCGTTACTGTGGCATTTGGTATTACTACCTAATACCCAAAGGGAAAAGCTGTATTGGGAGCAGTGTACAAAAAGGGCTGTTTCAAAGGCTGAATGAAGCCAAGAAGGATTTCTACTGTAGAACCACTGAGAGAGGGAGGCAATAAAGAACATTCAACAGGAAGTTAGGCCTAGGTCCAAGGCCAGGAGAATCCAAAGATTGTGCTTTAAACTAGAAGGGATTAGACCAAGAGATACCTGCAGGAATATAAAGACTGGTGAAGGAAAGACTATTGAAATAAAGAAACAAAGATCCATTATAGTTCAGGTGAAGCCAGGAAGTTTGAAATCTATGTCTATGAAAGATTGGCTCCCAGTGGGGTGTTCTTTTTATGAACTTTGGTTTATCTGGCTAGGATAGGATTGGCTTCTTAAAGAACTTAGCTTTACTGAATATTCCTTAATATTTAGATATTCAGAAATTCTAGTTTTGCCTCTATCCTAAGTTTTATGGATTTTTAAATTTAAAAAATGTTTATTGTTTTTCCTGATGGTGAAAGAATTCATGTTCACTGTAAAATAATATTGAGACAATTGAGAAATGTTCAGTGTAAACAGTGAAAATCTCCCATGATCCTCTTCCAAAGAAAATACTAGTCACAGTTTGGTGTTAATTTTTTTTGTATTTTTTCATATGTGATACAGACACACATATGTTGTACATAACTTTTCTACTTATTTTGCTTCCTTTTAGTTTGCTTTTGAGACAGAGTCTTGTTCTGTCTCCCAGAGTGCAGTGGCTGGAGTGTAGTGGCACAATCTCGGCTCACTGCAACCTCCACCTCCTGGGTTCAAATGATCCTCGTGTCTCAGCCTCCCAAGTAGCTGGGATTACAGGCAAGTGCCACCATGCTTGGCTAATTTTTATATTTCTAGTAGAGATGGTATTTCGCCGTATTGGCAGGCTGGTCTCAAATTCCTGACTTTAGGTGATCCTCCTGCCTCCACCTCTCAAAGTGCTGGTATTACAGGTGTGAGCCACCACGCCCAGCCATTTTTACTTTCATTTTAAACCAAATGGTTTTGTTAATTTTTTTTCTCTTACTATATCTTGGACTTCTTTAAAAGGCATTTTAAATGGTTGTATATAGTAGTCCATATAGCATATATGGAGGTACCATGGTTAGTGTAACAGCCATGCTATTGAAGGGCATATGTGTTGGTTACAATGATTTAGTGTTACAGACACTTCTTCAGTGAACATCCTTGTTCATATATTTTTGCACTCTTAACATTTCTCTAGGATGGATTCCTACAAACAGGTTGGCTAGGTCAAAAGGTATGTACGTTTCAATTTGTAATAGATACTATCATCTTGCCTCCAAGAATATTTAAATAGTCTGTACTCTCCTCATATCTACCTTCATTAAGACTGCAAAACCTATCATTCTGTATGCGTACGTAATACAACTATAAAGAAAACTGAGGTAATTATCATCACAAAAGTCAAGATAATGGTTACCTGGGGAATGTGTGTGGTGGGGGGGCAGGATGGCTGTTATCATGGAATGGTGCTTGGAGAGGAGGCTTCTGGAAAGCTATCAGTGTTCTGTTTCTTGACCTTGGTGGGAATTACGTGGGTGTTTGCTTTATAATTGTTAAGCAAGACATATTTGTTTTATGTAGTTATCTTTATGTTATATAATTTAAATTAACAAAGATATATACATTGTTTTATGTATATATCTTTAGGTTAATTTTTTAAAAATCATTCGACAGATATTTATAATGTGCACCTACTATGTGTGAAATCACTGTTCTGAGTGACAGCAATACTGCAGTGAACAGGGTGAATTCTGTGTCCAAAAATAATGCAGGAAGTTGACGATAAAGAAGGAAATACATAGACCAATCAGCTAGTGGTAGTACTATGAATAAAATAAAGCCAGGTAAGGAGGAGAAAGTGGTAGCTGTAGAGACAACTCAGTTTTTGATAGGATTCTCAAGATGGAACCTTTGGGGAGGTGAAGTTTGAGCAGGATAAAAAGGAGCAAAAGAGTGTTCCTGGCAGAGAAAACAACATGTAAAAGCCTAGAAACAGTGGAAAGAAGGCTGATGTGACTAGGGTGTGGTCAGCTTGGGAAGGGTTAGGAGAGGAGATCAGAGAGGTAATTGGCAGCCAGATCTCATAAGGCCTTGCCAGCCACTGGGGATTTTATTCAGGGTGTGGGAAGCCAGAGGTATGTTTTCGGCAGGGGAGCATCATGACCTGATTGATAACAACTTTTAAAAGATTACTCTACTTACTCTGGGAAGATGGATTATAGGGGCTGAGGATGCAGGCATAGAGATGGATGAAGAAACGACTCCCCAGGTAGAGTTGATGGTAGCTTTGATTATGGAGGTGTTGAAGAGGGTTAGGTTGGATATATGTCTTGAAGGTAGAACCAACAAGACTTACTAATGGAACAGATGGTTGTGGGAAGGAAGGTTAAAGAAAAAAATAATCAAAAGTGACTCCTAGGTTTTTGTCTTGAGCTACTGGAGGAATAGTAGCATCATTAACTTGAGAGACCAAAGGCTAGAGGAAGGAAAGAGGGATAGGCTGGAATATAAAGTCAAATCATTCATCTTGGACTGTGTGGATAATTAAGATTGAGATGCCCTTTACATATCCATATTAGTCTCACATAAGTAGAACAGTGAGAATTCTATTGTATTGAGGTGAAATACTGAGTTAAATTTCCACAGCCATCTGAGCTCTCTCATGACCTGAGACCCTGTTCTAGTACCTTTCATGACGTCACCCAGGAATTTCCTCATTCGCAGTGACTGAAGCTGAATTCAGAAGAGTGTCCCCCAACCCCTACCTACACACTCTCAGCTCCTACAAGAACCATCTTCTGAGTTCATGTCTGTGAGGTAAGATGTGTAGGAGGAAGTTAATGCAAACAGGTGTTTTGTCTGTTCCTGTTTGGAACTGTTTTCCTCAGTCAGCCTTTAATGCCTTATCCACACACAAAGAATACAGTTTGCATACTAGCTGAAACTAATCTTCCCTGAAAAGACTATTTTTTCTCTGAAGAGTAAACAGATCCTTGTTCTTTAAACAGCTCATTTTGGATTAGCAGCTCTGAGCCTGGCACACTTCTTGAAGCAAATTTCTCCCAGGTTCCTTTCTTGGAGTTAAAGACATTAATATAGTGTCCATAAGTGTCACTGCCACTCTGCTTCTGTTGGGTGATGCAGAACCATCCTTGTTTCTAGGACACTTTACAGTGAACAATAGCTGCTCATCAGAAGTAGTTTTAATTGCTGAATAGGCTTTTGTTCCTTTTGAGGTGGGGGCTGTATTTTTTTTTTCTTAAAAGTTTGCTTCATTTACAGAGGCTATGTGGCAATTTTTAGTCAGCCTATTCTTGAAAGAAGTCATAAAAACAAGATAATTTCTTAACCAAATAACAGTAATTTAAATTTCCAAAGGACGTTCTCATGTATGATCTCCTCTGATCCCATTCTTGCCTGTGATGGAAGTAGTGGTAATTGCGCTTTCTTTTTTTTTGAGACAGGATCTCACTCTGTTGCCCAGGCTGGAGTGCAGCAGCACCATCATGGCTTACTATGGCCTTGACCTCCCAGGCCCAGGTGATCCTCCCACCTCAGCCTCCCAGGTGGCTGGGAATACAGGTGCACGCCACCACACTTGGCTAATTTTTTATATTTTTTGTAGAGATGAGTTTCACCATGTTGCTTGGGCTGGTCTTGAACTCCTGGGCTCAAGCGGTGTGCCTGCCTCAGCCTCCCAAAATGCTGGGATTACGGGTGTGAACCACTGTACCCAGCCAATAATTACTCTTTATTTGGCCGATAAGGAAACTGAAGTCAGACAGAAGTTTGGTGACTTGCTAAAGGCCTTGCAAAGTTTACGTGTTAACCACTGGCTTGAGGATTGGTTTTTGTACATTTTCCAGGATGGGCAGTCAATTGGAAATAAAAACATCGCTTCACGTGTATTTCTGTCTCATTGATTTAGTTGACTTTTTGGTTGCTATTTGCTGGGTGGTATTGTTTTGGATCCCTTTTACATCACTAGGTAAAATGAACCCTAAGGTTTTTTTTTATTATTATTAACTTTTGTCTGTTATATTAAGGATGTACTAGAAGGATTGAAAAATGGTATGCTGAGAAGATCACTTCAGCTAAAACAGCAAAGGGCTTTTTGCATAGGCACTCTCCTCTGTGAAGACAGATTTTTCCAGCGTTTCCAGGTTGTATGGTTGCTAATTAGTAGGTTAAACACATTAGGGTGGTGATTGCTTATTCTTCCAGCATAAGGGTGTTTTTATTGGTAGCTTCTTGTATTGATTAGTTGAGCCTATCTTAATTATTTACCCAGAGAGCCATGCCTAATTCAAGAGTCTTCAGGTTGGTTGTGTGGGTACAAGTATCTAGTTCTGATTTTCTTTTTCAAAAGAGGAAAGCCTAAAGTTCTAGCATATTGGGGCTAAATTTTGGAGGTTGTAAGGCCCAAGATTCAGATTAATTACTGTAGGGGTAGATCTTTTTAATGCTGCTAGATTTGGCTTAAAGTGGCAGTTAGTCTTTTTTTTTTTTAATGTTGAAATCTGGATTCCTTCAGTCCCTGTAGATAGCTTGATATATTGTGTAGGAGAGATAAAAACAGAGTTTAAATGAGTTCCCCTTGCCTGATAGGAGATGAGGCCCCCAAATTTTGTACTCGGCAAATAGTAGGAAGGTTGCAGATGTTAGGAAGGTTGGAGTTAACAGGCAGACAAAATTGGCAGCAAATTATACACTATTTTGTTACTTACGCTAGTTAGCCCATAGTTCTGGTTCCCAAGTATTGTTACTTTGAAAAACAAAATATCTAGTGAATGAATCATCAACAGAAAAGCAAGTAATGTTTTGACACCGATAGCATCTTCTTCATTTCTCTTCATTGGCTAAGAGTCCAGTGCTATCATGTTTTTTAGAGCTAAAAGAGAACTTCTGGTCTATCTGGACCAGTAGTTTGTGAAATGTTTTCTCTTAAGTGATTCTGCAAATTTGAATGTGTTTTTAAAATTTGTAACACTCCAAAGAACCATTACCAAAATAGTCATCATGGACTCTGTTGAGATAGATGTCACATTGAACACATGCGAGACCACCAGTGCCTAAGACCGTGCTGCCAGCTTTGCCTGCATGTGTGGAGATGCCAGCCTACGGTCTCCTTGCCACTTCTATTAACTAAAGAGTATTATGCAGTTGTAAGGTGGGCTGTGTAAAACCAGTCGCATTTGTAACTGCTTCAGGGGGTGAAAAAACAATTTGTTTTCAGTATTTGAAATCAACCAAATTAACAAATTATCGATACTGAGTAAGATTGCCACTATCATTTGTATTCTCCAATTTCAAATTATTTTGAAAAGGTCTAATGGTTCTTATTGAGTTTATAAATTTTATTCATTTAAATTTATAAAATATTTAATAAAAGATTACTGTATCTTTTCTGTTTATTGAGGCTTCACATAAGATTTCATATAGAAAAGGGCTGTGGTTGCCAACAAAAAAATCCCACTTAATTTGGAAAACCATTAGTTTAAATCAGCGGTTCTCAAACTATATTCTGAGGAGCCATAGGTCTCTAAGAGGTGCCTCAGGAATAGCTTCAAGGAAGGGCTGAAGGGGTCCTTAATCTGGTGGATTCCTGTCCCCTTCCCCATTTTCACCTCAACCTGAGCATTTTAATGTTTATATATTGAAGTTCTGCATAATATTTTATTTGAGGGAAAAAGTGGTTTTTTAAAATCTGTGTATTAAAAAAAAATAATCTGCTGCAGTCACTAATCTATGACTAGTTAACGTAAGCTGAGCCCTGGGGAAGTTAAGAGATTTGCCCAAGTCTGCAGTCCCAGTCCTCTGCTGCATCCAGTGGGGCTGTTACTGGCTCAACAAGTAAAACAAGCCATCTCTTTGGAATAATATTATACTGATTGAGAAAAAAAGGGGTGGTATTCATTATTTGTAGAGGAGTAACCCTAGTTACAGTTTTATTCATTAATACTGAAGTTGTGACAGATCAATCACCAAATTTTAGTAGCCTAACAGGAGTTAAAAGCTGGTATTCCTGAGCAGTCAGTGGCTCTCAATTCAGGCAGTGATTCAGTTCTCCTCCAGCTATCTACTTCCATCTTGTGACTCAGCTATTTTCAACAAGTGACTTCTAAGGTCGTAGCAGAAGGAAAAGAACCTGGAAGATTTCTGTGGTCCATACCTGGAAATGGTGCCTGTTGCTTCCGCTTATTTACTCGTCAGAGCTCAGTCACATGGCCATACTCAGTTACAAGAAAACCTGGGAACTGTAGACCAGCTTTGTGCCCAGGGAGGAGAAGAAATGGGTTGGTGAACAACTAGCCAGTGTCCCCCATAATGGAGTCAGTAGAAAGAGTCTGGACTCTCCTTTTCTGTGCTTCAATTTTCTGAAAAGATTAGAGTGGCTGATTGCTAAGATTCTTCCAATTCTAACTAGGTAGGATTCCAAGGTAGATATAGTTGTAACAGTATCTCCCTTTTTGGTACACATTCACTATTCTATCCCAAATAGAGAAGCTATTTGGTCTTTTTGTACTCAAGTAATATCTTTGATAATCACAGAGTTGGGTAAATTCCTTTGAAGTTATAACTTGATCCAGAATCCCCAAAATTAAAAAAGTATCTTTTTCAGAGATTACCTTATGGTGGGATAGACCTTTTCATAGTTATATTAGGTAGAATAATATTAACTGTTATAATAGATAAACCCTAAGCTCTCAATGGCTTTACATAATAGGTGTTTCTTTCTCATTCTCATGAAGCCCAAACAACATTTCTATTTAAACATGAGGAAAAGTAGCATTGTGTTTTAATTGAAAGAATTGGCCTGGAAAACAGAAGACCTAGGTTCTAGCCCATGTTCTATCAGTAACTTTCTGACCTCACTCTGAGTTTCAATTTCTGTCAGTAAAACAAGGAGAATGAAAAAGGTGATTCGTTCACTCACTCTTAAATGTCCACATGTATATATGCGACCTCTATTGGAAAGAAAATTATTCAGGGGATGTTCTCCCATGATGTGGTATATCATGTCTGGTAGCTTTGTAATGCTGCTTTCTTTGCACGCAGAACATAATCTTTCTTCTCTGGGACCAGGAACGGCTTCTCCTGTCACCCAGATTTACTCCTCTGTGTAATGAGAAATGGAGGTTGAGATGGTTGGTGCCACAACAAAATTTATTTTCCATTCCAGTCATGACACATAAGGTGCTTTCCCTGCACATGACTGACAGTGTGGGGAGTGAGGAGGTGTTTATGTGCTTTTCCTGTTTAAAATTATGAATCATAGTACTAAGGTTTTATGAGGCTGACATTCTCTAATTCTCCATAAATAAGTCAGATTTTCCCCATTGCCCTGGTATGATTAGTTGCCTTCAGTGTTGCATGTTTGTCATTTGCAGAGCTGGAAGAATTCCCCCTATACACACCTCTCATCATCAGTTGCTAGGTTACAGCTTTTCACATTGTCCTGGTCTGGTGATGTTGCCATGGATAACAGTTATTCCTCCTCCTATGACATGTTTCTGGTCAGACTCAGAGTGCAGGCAAGACGTAACTATGATGTCAGAGATGTTTTCGCATATGTCTTTCCCTTTACATTAATGATAAGCTCTAAGTAATACCAATTCTATGTGTTCTCATGTATGAATTAAAGACATGAGATATTTCCTCAAACAGTCCGCCACTTAGAACCTTTATTCCATTATATATCTTTTGTCTTATTTTTACTTTTTTTTTTTTTAGAAGGAAGGGAAAGGAAGGGGAAAGCATTTATTTCATTATTATTCTGCAGAAATGGAACTAACAGATTATAAAATATGAATATAAGACCTGCTATACTGTGGCCAGCTCATTCCCAACACACACCAGCACTCTACCTCCTATAGGGTGGGCTGTACATGGAATATCGTTATCCTTGACATTGCCTTCAATGGTAGGGACATTTGGGAATGCTTTTTGTCAAACTCTTAATTTATCTAAATTATAAAGCCTGTGAGATAGGCGCAGTGGCTCAAACCTGTAATCCCAGCACTTTGGGAGGCCAAGGCGGGTGGATCACCTAAGGTCAGGAGTTCAAGACCAGCCTGGCCAACATGGCGAAACCCTGTCTCTACTAAAAGTACAAAAAAAAATTAGCTGGACATGGTGGCAGATGCCTGTAGTCCCAGCTACTCAGGAAACTGAGGCAAGAGAATTGCTTAAACCTGAGAGGCGGAGGTTGCAGTGAGCCAAGATCACGCCACTGCACTGCAGCCTGGGCTACAGAGCAAGACTCCATCTCAAAAAAAAAAAAAAAAAAAAAAATTATAAAGCTTGTGGTCTAAATTTTATTGTCATTTACTGTCACATGATTACATTTCTTTTTCTGAAAGGTTTTAGACAGCATGAATTGCAGCATAAAACTCTGTCTTTAACCAGTTTTTATCCCCAATAATTGTTCTGAAGACTGAAATGTAGGTAATAACTAATTTGACTTTAGATTTCTAGCATAATGTTTTAAGATGGTGTGAACCCCCACGTTACAGTTGTTGAAGGGCAAGATCAACTCATGTTATTTCGTTCCTGTCTAGTCTGACCCTTTGATCTCACAGTTGAAGAAACTGCTTAGGCCCTAGGAGGATGTGACTCATCTAAGGTCACAGCCACTGAAACTGTGGTTTATGTAAATGTGTGTTATAAAAAATATCTTTGAAAAACAGGGTGTAAAATCTTTGCAGTAAAAATAATTCTGTTTACTTAAACAATTGTGTTTTGTTTTATGTAGTCTGTTTACTTAAAAGCCTAGCAGACAGATATCTATTATGAAAGAGGAACTTCAGTTTTTAAAAGGAACCCTGGCTAGACCCTACCTACCAGTTATTTCAAGTCACCTCGAAGTCTTGCATTCTACTTAGTATTTGAATGATTCCTCAAAAACCAAATTAAAATGTAATGTAGCATCAGGTTGAGGCATCTTTGAAAAGTAAAATCCGTTTTGAAAACTGGCAGAATTTGAATTAAAAAAAAATTCTTGCCTGGGCGTGGTGGCTTACACCTGTAATCTCAACACTTGGGAGGCCAAGGTGAGAGGATTGAGCCCAGAAGTTCAACACCAGCCTGGGCAACATGGTTGCCCCCCCCCCACCCCCCCCCACCTGCCCCCAACATCTCTAAGAAATAATTTAAAAATGAAAAGCATTCTTTGTATGTCATGGTAATTCCCTAAAATGAAAGGAATTTATTTACCCAATAGAATCCTTTGAAAAAAAAATGAGTGAAAACATGTCTTCTGAAAATACAGCCTTCTAAAGATACTGGTTATGGACTTTTAACTGTCAGTGGGAGACAGACAGTCAGGGAAAGACAAAGCTGAAGCCCTTAAGAGAGGACATGTAATTCAAAATGCATCTTCCCTCCCTTGCCCCAGGACCAGAGAATTGCGAGTCTGCCCCTTCCTTTCCCTTCCCACTGCCACTTGCCTTGTTAAAGCTTCTTTAACTTTTGCAGTAACCTGAAACATCTTCCTGCCTTTAAGCTCTGATCCTCCATTTTTTCCCATTGTCAGACACTTCCTCCTTGGGAGCTCTAACAACTCTCACTGCCTTTAGGGGACCTCCTTTGCATAACAAATAGTTAAGAAAGGGCGTGGCATTCAAAGCCCTGTACCTTCTGGACCTAGCACACATTTCCAACCCTGTCTCCCTTGCTTTCTACTTGTACGACCCGTTGGAATTTCCCCAGTCCTGAAAGCCAAGCACAGTTGCTACTTCCTTCAGGAGAACTTAGCTGTTCCTCTCCCACCAGCTTTGATCTCTCATACTGACCAACTAGAGTGCTTTAGTACCTTTCTTTTGTTGTTTACATTCTGTCATCTCTTATGGTTAATTCATCTATTTGACTCTGTTGAGTCAAGGACTGTGCACTCAGGGCACTGTCCCCTCCCAGGGCTGAGCACCTTATCTGGAAACTTCATATTTATTACAACGAGATTCACAAGCCAGCTAAGCATATGTTACTTACTTCTGTGGTACAAATGTATAGCAAACTTGACTATTTACTAAAGGGTTTAACCCACCCAGAGAATTACTTAATTTAGCTTAATATATACTCATTCTTGCTGAATTCCTTTTCCATTGTCTAAATCACTGGTTCCCAGTTTTTCAGTGTAAGGAACCCCCTTTTTAAGACCTAATCGAACGACCTTCTACAATATTTTGAAACAGCCTTATTGAAGCATAATTTACAGTTTATAAAATTCACCCACTGTAAATATATAATTCCGTTTTTAGTATATGTATAGAGTTGTGCACCTATCACCATAAAGCAATTTTAGAACATTTCTGTTACCCCAAAAACTTCCCTCATATCTTTCTGCAGTCAGTCCTCACTCCTGTCCCCATCCTCAGCCCTAGGAAAACACTGATCTGCTTTCTGTCTAACTGATTTTCCTTTTCTGGATATTTCATATAAATGGAATCAGACAATGTATAGTTTTTGTGTCTGGCTTCTTTCACTTAGCATAATGTTTGTGAGGTTCACTCATGTTATAGCACATAGTAGTTCCTTTTTTAGTATTCCATTGTGTGAATATACTGCATTTTGTATATCCATAACCAGTTAATGGAGATTTGGATTGTTTCCAATTTTCAACTATTATAAATAGTGCTGTTATGAACATGCATGTACAAGTCTTTAACAATTTAATTTCATTTGAGTAGATATTTAGGAGTGGAATTGCTATATAGTGTGTCTGTGTAACTTTTTTTTTTTTTTTTTTTAGATAGGGTCTCTGTCAGTCATGCTTGAATACAGTGGTGTGATCATGGCTCACTGCTCTGGTGATTCTCCCACCTCAGCCTCCCAAGTAGCTGGGACTACAAGCATGTGCCACCATCCCCAGCTAAGTTTTGTATTTTTTGTAGAGACAGTTTTGCTATGTTGCCCAGGCTGGTGTTGAACTCCTGGGCTCAAGCAGTTTGGCCACCTTAGCCTCCCAAAGCGCTGGGATTATAGGTATGAACCACCATACCAGGCCTCTATGTAACTTTTTAAGAAACTGCCAAACTGATTTTCTTTTTTTTTTTTAAATATGGAACGCTTCACGAATTTGCGTGTCATCCTTGCGCAGGGGCCATGCTACTCTTCTCTGTATTGTTCCAATTTTTAGTATATGTGCTGCCGAAGCGAGCACCAAACTGATTTTCAAAGAAGCTTGTACCAGTTTGTATTGTTTGTACCAGTTTATATTTCTTGTACCAGTTTATATTTCTACCAACAATGAATGAGGGTTTCTCCACAAGAGGACTCCTTTTTAGAATGTAAAAAAACAAATTGCAGACCTTCACATGGTAAGAGATGTTGTTTTAGTATCAGCAGATTTATAAAACAACTCAGGGATTGGGTAATACTTTTAGAAGGATTTACATTCTATAATCCCAACACCATGAATCAACATGATGTGTTCAGTATACAGGCAGTGCTCTTAAAGCAACTCAGTGTCCCCAAAGGATTCATGGTTTATAAGTTGGGAGCCACTGGTCCAGATGACTTGTTTAGAAATAAATGTAAGTTATTTTGTGTCTTTTTATGTATCATTTGTAAAATAGAGACCTGCTTCATGAAGTGTTTGAAGACTAAATGAAAATATATCTCAAGGCAGGAAGATTGGTTGAGCCCAGGAGTTTGAGAACAGCCTGGGCAGTGTAGCAAGGCCAGTCTCTACAAAAAATTTTTAAAAATTAGCTGGGCATGGTGGCATGGGCCTGTAGTTGTAGCTACTTGGGTGACTGAGGCAAGAGTTCGAGGTTGCAGTAAGCTATGATTGCACCACTGTACTCCAGCCTGGGTGACCGAGTGAGACCCTATCTCAAAAAAAAAAAAAAAATATATATATATATATCTATATGTATGTGTGTGTGTGTATATATATATATGTATATATATATATATATGTCAAGCTTTGCCCTATAATAGTTGCTCAATTAGTGATAGCTAGTATTAGTAGAAAGCAGTATGATTTAATAGAGTATAGGCTGTGGAGCCAACAGCTGAGAATTCTAACTTAACCTAAATTAGGTGAAATTAAGAGTAGTCTGCTTTTCTTGAACTTTTTTTCGAAATGGGGACTATATACAAACACCTGTTTCCATGCTTGATTCTTTCTTACTTCAGATTGTTGTTTATATCTACCCATTTCCTTTGGTTTCATCTTTTTGGATAGGAACCTTCTCCTCCCCACCCTCAATCTGTCAAAGTCATTTAGTAAATGCTATTCCTGTATTCTAAAGCTGTAATTCTCATCCCTGATTGCATATTAGAATCACCTGGGCAGCTTTTGCGCTGGCTACTGATGTCTGAGTCCCACCCTCAGAGATTTGATTTAACTGCTCTGGGATGTGATCTGGGCATCTAGATTTTTAAAAGCAGGTGATTATAATGTGTATGCAAAGATGAGAATTACCATTCTAATGTGAAACCAGAATTGGAGACAGCTGTTCTTGCCTAATTTAGCATCAGTAGCCAATGTTACAAGTTAATTCCTTCATTGGTAAGGAAATTGAACAAAACGAACTCTTTCAGATTCCCTGTTAGAATCTGAGAGTTCCAAGGCACTGGAGGAACCTTTCAGGTAAGCCTTTCTTCCACCTAAGTAGCACAGTCAGTGTCTGAGAAAGAGATTGTGTGGAATGAAAGCAAAAACCTTAAATCTTGAAGTGAGGATATATTTCATCCATCACTCTTTCTAGGAGGCCGTATGCTACAGTGAAATGAATGCAGGTTTTGGCACTAGATGAACCTGGGTTTATTTTGACTGTGTTGATTATCGGTTATATTGATTGAGGTTCAGGTAGTTTGCAGTTGCACATTTTCCTCATCTGGAAAATAGGAACTGTTAAAAAAAAATAAATAAATTATGCTATATACCTTGTGAGGTTGTTATGGTTGTAGACTACATATAATGTCTTGTGTCCACAGCATTAATATGGTGACCTCTCAGGAGTGGGGGACCACCAGCTTGCTTAAGGTGAGGTGAACCAGCCTAGGTTAGAAACAGAAGGTCAAAACTTGCATACTGATTAGTAGCGTGATTGTGCCTATGAATAGCCACTCCACTCCAACCCGGGCAGCATAGTGAGATCCTGTCTCTTAAAAAAAAAAAGTCTTTATCTGGCTTAGTAAATTGTAACTGCATTTGTACTGTTACTCATTTATTTATATTTCTTTTCATCCTCTGACTCTCATGTACTGTTACTCATATTGTATCTCATCACCTGGATATTAAAGGTGAAAGGACTATGAAGTTAGAGATTGTGTTTTAGTTATTTATATCTGCAGTGCCTATAATAACTTTTCTGTATGCAGAAAGTTACAAAATTTGATGATCCAGAAAACAGAAAATTTAATTTAAAAAGAAATTTTTCCTGATTTCATAGGTAACAGAGATGTGGCATTGTATCATTAGTGCTCAGCAGCTAAATCTTGCTACACGTTGTTTTTTGTTAGTTTGGTTTTTTGAGATGGAGTCTTGGTGTCTCATCTCTTTGTGTTGCCCAGGCTGGCTTGGAAGTCCTGGGCTCAACAGATCCCCCAGCCGCAGCCTCCCAAGTAGCTGGGACTACAGGTGTGCACCACTGCAGCTGGCAGACACATTATTTTAATGGCGATATCCCTTCATTTTTGTCTACTGAGATTCATGGTCAAAGTCATGCAATGTCATACAACCCAAGGACAAAAATAGTAGCACCTTAGTATTTAGCAAGAGAGGCTTCAGTAATTATAGCAAGTATGATGTAAGCAAGGGAATGGGTATGAGGAGCAGCTGTGAAGAAGCAGGCAAGCAATGAGAGAGAGGTCAGAAGAGGTTAGGATGGATAGGCAAACCAAAATCAGAATATAGAAGTGCAGTTCATATATCTTTTTCTTCTTAGTTCTGTCCTCAAAGGGCCTAGAAGCAATGAAATACAAGTAGTAATGAGCACCCCCAGTGCCCATATTTTAATTTCTAAATAACTGGGGCTCCCTGGAGAAATGACTAATTTTAGGTCTGAAACAGGAACTTGATAGGGTGAGCCTGACACATTATCTTGTACCAGAAACAAGAACACTATTATAATCTAATGGAATAATTATACTGCAGTTTAAAACAGACGAACTAATGGAATTGTGTCAAAAGGACAGAGAAACCAGTTGGAAGGGACTCTAATGGGCCAAAGGTGGAACAGTTGGACAGTTGGCTGCAATTGATTTAAATGCATGAATATGACAAATGAAAACTCCAAAGTCTGTGATATAATAATAGAAAAGAGAAAGCTTCCTCTACAGTTGTTAGCACTAAAAATTACTTAAATATCAACTCGTTACTCTAAATATTGATAAAAAGAAAAAATGAAGCATGCTTCCAGGAGCTCCCATTTTTTTTTTAAGATAACCAAATAACTCTAGGTGGTGAGGGTATGCTCTTCTTTACATAACAAGGTCTGCTTGTATTTATAGAAGTAATGATATAATCAGAGAATAACTATTTCAACTCCTAATAAAATAACTGATTCAGGCAAAAATCATCTATAGGTGATAAAACTATTAGGTGAACAGTAGATGGAGAACTGGACATATCAGCCCACAGATTATTTGATGATTACAAGGAGAAAGACACAGCTTTACAATGGGAGGGGTTTTTCTTCACATAGTGCTCCATCTTGGCATCATGAATGATAGGACAACCAGGCAGTATGAGGTAAACAGCTCACCTGTGATGTGTTCTTGTGAAAATTATTTCACTGGAATCTATTCAAGGCTTTAGATGGGCCTTGTGCTGGATTTGGCCATCGTTGTATGGCTCTTGAGCTAGGAATGGTTTTTACATTTCTTTTTGAGACTGAGTCTTGCTCTGTCATTCAGCAGGCTGGAGTGCAGTGGTGCAATCTCGGCTCACTCTAACCTCCGCCTTCCGGCTTCAAGCAATTCTCCTGCCTCAGCTTCCTGAGTAGCTGGGATACAGGCAGGAGCCACCACACCCGGCTAATTTTTGTATTTTTAGTAGAGACAGGGTTTCACCATGTTAGTTAGGCTGGTCTCAAACTCCTGACCTCATGATCCGCCCACCTCGGCCTCCCAAAGTGCTGGAATTACAGGCGTGAGCCACCGCGCCTGGCCTGGTTTTTACATTTTTAAAGGACTTTTACAAAAAAAGACTAGTCACGATGACCCACACCTGTAATCCTAACACTTTTAGAGGCCAAGGCAGGCGGATCACTTGAGGCCAGGAGTTTGAGACCAGCCAGGCCAACATGGCAAAACTCTGTCTCTACTAAAAATACAAAAAATTAGCCAAGCATGGTGGCACGCGCCTGTAGTCCCAGCTACTTGGGAGGCTGAAGCACCAGAATTGCTTGAACCCAGGAGGCAGAGGTTGCAATGAGCCGAGATAGCACCAGAGCACTCCAGCCTGGGCAACAGAGTGAGACTCCATCTCAAAAAAAAAAAAAAAAGAGAATCGGCGGAGTGTGGTGGCTCACACCTGTAATCCTAGAACTTTGGGAGGCCGAGGTGGGCAAATCACCTGAGATCAGGAGTTTGAGACCAGCCTGGCTAACACGGTGAAAACCCATTTCTACTAAAAATACAAAAATCAGCTGGGTGTGGTGGCACATGCCTGTAATCCCAGCTACTCAGGAGGCTGAGGGAGGAGAATCACTTGAACCCAGGGGAGGAGGTTGCAGTGAGCCAAGATAGTACCGCTGCACTCCAGCCTGGGCAACAGAGGGAGGCTCTGTCTCAAAAAAATAAAATAAAGGACTTGTACAAAAAACAAAAAAACAAAAAAACAAAAAAAACCCGAAAAACGAAGAATATATGACAGGGATAGTACATGACTCACAAAAACCACAGTTTTGCTTTCTGGCTCTTTACAGAAAGTTTGTCAGCCTCTGGGTTGGAGGAACAAGTTAATTGACTTAATGAGGAAGCCACATCAGATAATTCCAGAAAGTGGACAACCTGTAGGAAAACTAGCTAGGTCTATTCAACTTCACAGAAAAGTAGAAATATGTGGGATGGAAATTTGTTCAAGATTAAAAGAGCCTGGACACAGTGGCTCATGCCTGTAATCCCAGCACTTTAGGATGCTGAAGCAGGAGGATTACTTGAGCCCAGGAGTTTGAGACTACCCTATGCAATATAGTGAGACCCTGTCTCTTAACAAATATATAAAAATATATATATATTTCTGCTTCCAATCAAGCTGGAATAACAGGGCCCAGGTTTACTTTCCCACTTATAAAAACATACAAACTATATGAAACAATTTTTTCAAGACATTGGATATCAGGTAACGCAGAACGGTGATCCCTGAGAAATGGGGAAACAAAAGTGGTGCGGCCTACAATTGCCCCCGGACTGCCTTGACTTTCAAAGCTGTAGCACCAGGAGCAGAAAATGAAGCAGAGCTCAATGAACTCCCTAAGTTGACGTGGTACTGTGAAACCAGTGAGACTGGTACAGCTACAGTTCATAGGAGAGAGTAGCAGAAAGAAGAGAGATATACAGAGAGAACCCCAGAGATCTGCAGGTCTCTTGAGTATTCATCAGAGACTGATCAACATAAACATGTCAGCAAACTACTCGGGACTGAGGATTTGAAGGAATGGTGTCCCATGCTCATACAGTAGTTGCAACAGTGCTCGTTACTACCAGCCAGTACTTGGAAAGGTCTTGCTTTAGTAATAGTGAATAATTAGCTCTAGACTGGGGTGTCCAATCTTTTGACTTCCCTGGGCCACATCAAAAGAATTACCTAGGACCACACATAAAATATACTAACAATAGCTAATGAGCTACCAAAAAAATTGCAAATATATCTAAAAATATTTTAGGAAAGTTCACAAATTTGTGTTGGTCCACTTTCAAAGCCTTTCTGGGCCATGGGTTGGACAAACTTGCATCTAAACTGAGTACTTCTCTGGGCCTGCCTAACAAATCTTAAAAGCAGAATTCAAAAGGATCAAACTATATCCAAGTAATTTAACTTTGTCCCATAATAAAGATCAAAAGGAGTTATGGGAATACAAAAATATTTAACACCTAACGAGGTAAAAGTCACAACATCTGACATCCAATCAAAGATTCTCAAGTATATGCTGGACACGGTGTCTCACACCTCTAATCCCAGCACTTTGGAAGGTCAAGGAGGGTGGATCATTTGAGATCAGGCGTTCAAGACCAGCCTGGCTAACATGGTGAAACCCTGTCTCTACTAAAAATACAAAATATTGTCTCAGCATGCTGACGGCCACTTATAATCCCAGCTACTTAGAGGCTGATGCAGGAGAATCACTTGAGCCCTGGAGCAAGAGGTTGCAGTGAGCTGAGATTGCGCCAGTGCACTCCAGCCTGGGTGACAGAATGAGACTCCATCTCAAAAAAAAGAAAAAAAAAAAAAAACCCAAAGATTCCCAGGTATGCAAAGAGGCAGGAAAATATGGTCTGTGATAAAGAGAATAATCAATCTGTTGAAATTGATGCAGAACTGACACACGTTAGACTTGGCAGAGAACATCAGGAGAGTTCTCATAACTGTACTTTTTTCAAAACTTAAGTAGAAACATGCAAGATACAAAACACAGACCTAAGGCCGGGCGCAGTGGCTCACAGCTGTAATCCCAGCACTTTGAGAGGCCAAGGCGGGCAGATCACCTGAGGTTAGGAGTTTGAGACTAGTCTGGACAACATGGTGAAACCCTTTCTTTACTAAAAATACAAAAATTAGCTGGCGTAATGGTAATCCCAGCTACTCAGGAGGCTGAGGCAGGAGAATCGCTTGAACCTGGAAGGCAGAGGTTGTGCAGTGAGCCAAGATCGTGCCACTGCACTCCAGCCTGGGCAACAGAGTGGGACTCCATCTCAAAACAAAAAACACAGACCTAAGTCGAACTTCTAGAAATAAAAATGACAATGTCTGAGGTAAAATATGCATTAAATAGCATTAATAACAGACATTAGAAAAGATTTCCTGAATTTGAAGACAGTGATAGAAATTATCCACAGTGAAACACAGAAAAAAACATCTAGCAGTGAGCTGTGGAACAACTTTGGAACAAATAATGGCTGAAAATTATCCAAAGATAATAAGTGTAAACCCACAGATCCAAGAAGTTCAGTGAATGCCAAACACAAGAAACTTGAAGAAAACTACTGTGTCATTTATGTAAGTTTATTGCTTCTCAGCTCCCAATGCACCCTTCAATATGTACTCTCTCTCTCTTTTTTTTTTTTTTTTTTTTTTTTGAAAGACGAGGTTTCCCCATGTTGGTCAAGCTGGTCTCAAACTCCCGACCTCAGGTGATCTGCCCGTCTTGGCCTCCCAAAGTACTGGGATTACAGGCATGAGCCATCGCGCCCAGCCTGTACTCTCAAATATAATAATTTCTTTAAGTTCTTCTCTTTTTTTTTGACAGAGTCTCACTCCATTGCCCAGGGTGGAGTGCAATGGTGCCATCTTGGCTCACTGCAACCTCACCTCCCAGGTTCAAGTGATTCTCCTGCCCCAGCCCTCCAAGTAGCTGGGATAAACAGGCATGTACCACCATGCTCGGCTAATTTTTTTTTGTGTGTGTATTTTTAGTAGAGATGGGGTTTCACCATATTGGCCAGACTGGTCTCAAGCTCCTAACCTCAAATGATGCTCCCACCTCGGCCTCCCAAAGTGCTGGGATTACAGGCATGAGCCACCACGCCCAGCTGATACCTCCTTCTTTAAAGCATGTGTGATATTATACTTTCTTAGTACAGGGAACCGAAGGGACATTGTAGGAGACAGAAGCTCTTGTTTCTGGTGTAGACAGAAGCTCTTGTTTCTGGGGGTCAGAGTTGTGGGTATGAGGACATCTCATGGAGCCTGCCCCAGAACATGGTCCCTATGCAGTGTTTACACCCTTGTCCTCTCTTCAGCTTTCTCAACCTGTCCAGTGGGGCTTCCACATGACCCTCCACTCTGAAGGCTTCCTGTTCCCTACTGCACAGCATTGACTGCTGATCACCTTCACTCCAGATTGTATCCTTTAAATATGTGCAGCTTTAAATATATCAATTATACATTAGTAAAGCTATTTTCAAAATAGGTATAGTATGGTTGGAATTCAAATCTTCACTGGATATCAGATGATATTAAGGAATTATTTTTCATTTTTGTATATGTGAAATATTAATAATATTGTGGTATATATTTCTATATAGACCACATCCCTGTTACTTTTTTTTTTTTAATTTTTCCTTTTTTTTTTGAGACAGAGTCTTACTCTGTCGCCCAGGCTGGAGTGCAGTGGCAACCTCTGCCTCCAGGGTTCAAGTGATTCTCCTGCCTAAACCTCCCGAGTTGCTGGGATTACAGGCACACACCACTACTATGCCCAGCTAATTTTTGTATTTTTATTAGAGACAGGGTTTCGCCATGTTGGCCAGGCTGGTCTCAAACTCCTGGCCTCAAGCAATTTACCCACCTCAGCCTCCCAAAGTGCTGGGATTACAGGTGTGAGCCACCATGCCTGGCCCACATTTATTTATTTAGAGTTTCATTTTGAAGTATTTTTTGTAGAAATTGACAAGTGCAGTTCATCAATTTGTTCTGACATTTACATGGAAATGCATATAAATATGCATTTATAGAGAAGAATATCCCAATGTCTGTGATTTATTTTAAAATATTTTAGAAAAAATTTACAAAGCAAATGGAGGAAACTTAACAACACTTTTAGGTGATGGACATATCGTCATTCGTATAGTATAATAATTTACTTTACTGTAGGCTTAAGTTGTCTTCCTAACAAGTTTTTAAGTGAAGTTCTAAAAAACAAATAATATTGTCATTTAGAGCAGTGGATAAGAAGCTAGGTAGACAAGAACATGGAAGATAACATGGAACAGAAGGCTTTGCCAAGTGTAGACTAACGGGAGCTAATCACCCTTGAGGAAAAAGGACAAAAACTACGGAAGATTTATTTAAAGCACCTATAACAAGGAAATACACTAATAACCAAGGCAAAGGGCTGCTTCAGCTCAGAGGGTTTTATGGGTTTCTGTGGCAGGAAGGACCATTGCCTGAGGCAGCTTCCCAGCACTTGTTGGCATGGGTTGTGAGCAGAAGTTTTCTGCTGTAGCGTCATAGGCTTTAGCTTGTCAGCCATCTTTTTTGCTTTCTTTGCTGGCTCTGTGGATGTGTCCGACTAACCTGCCCAGTGTTACTGTGAGGTCTCGGTGCTGTGGCATGACAAAGACTTGGCAGTATAAGAAGTTGATTCACCCCACCACCACATTCAGCTGAATTGCAGTTGGTACTAAACTGAGGTGGGAATTCCATGGGAAAACTTGGATCATAGAAAGAATATGAATTACTGGCTATTCCATTGCCTGAAATGAGAATGAGAATAGTGGTGTAACTTCACATCCCTTTGTGAAATAAAGATGAATCTCCTGAGGCACCACTTTACCTTGAAACTGCTTAGTAATAATAGCATTTTTGTTTTCATATATTTGTTTTCATATGTTATCTCAGTTGAGACTGAGACTGACAATGGTGGTATTAGATATTACCCTTTTTTACAGGTAAGGAAACTGAATTGGGTGTTGTTATCCCAGTTATACAGGTTAGGAAACCGAGACCCAGAAAGACTGTGATTTGCCCAAAGTTGATCATCTGGGTCCTGCGAAAACTCATACTGTTGTCACTTTCTTGTGTTCTATCATAGCTGTTTTTCCTCAGATTTCTTTGAGATCTTTAAAAATCCAATTTGCACTCTGCAGGTGGTGATGAAAATACGACTTTTCTTGTAGAACAATTTATGTCTTAGAATTTTCTCTCGGGTATAGTGTAGTAACCATCCAAAATATGTTTGGTCCCCACGGAACTACGTTAGCTATTCTCATCCAAGACAGAGGCTAACATCACTTAACACCATCATTCCTAATTGACAGCTCTGTTTACTCTTACTTTGCAATTATAGAGCAGTACAGGATAGGCCAATAGCAAGAAGATTCAGTTCAGAGGCACCACAACGTTGACTGTCATCTTCCTCAATGGGTGTTTATAAGGTAGAGTTTTAATTGAGGTCATGGTGGGTAGTAATCTCACTCTGCATTACCATACACTATGCTGTTAGTGACTCAGAATTCATAGAGGAAATTGGCTATTTTGAAGGCTAGCTGTAAATGGCTTTTTCTCACAATGTCTGATCATCAGGGTCATGACTATCGATTTAGTCAAGGATCTAGAATTGGAATGTAGCATTATCTGGGACTACACACTTTATTAGAATTACTGGTTTGGTAGATCTTCTCCAAGTTTCATTTTCACTAGAGTTTTAATTAATAAGAAAATATCTCTAATTCTGTTTTGTTCTCTACCTCGTAGACTCTTCTGTTTCATTGGCCTTTACAAAGGGTAGTTGTCAATCATGTATCCAAGAACTGGTTTCCAAAAAAAAGATAAATATTGGCTGGGCATGGTGGTTCATGCCTGTAATCCCAGCACTTTGGGAGGCCAAGGCAGGTGGATCAGTTGAGGTCAGGAGTTTGAGACCAGCCTGGCCAACATGCTGAAACCTGTCTCCACTAAAAATACAAAACAGTAGCTGGGTGTGGGGGCAAGTGGCTGTAATCCCAGCTACTCTAGAGGCTGAGGCAGGAGAATCACTTGAACTCAAGGAGGTGGAGGTTGCAGTGAGACCAGATCGCCCACTGCACACTCCAGCCTGGGCAACAGAGTGAGACTCAGTCTCCAAAAAAAAACAAGATATTAGTGAGAAAATAGCTGAATACGGTGGTGTTATACACTTGTAGTCCCAGCTACTTGGAAGGCTGAGCCTAGAGGAACTTCTGGCTTGAGCCCAGGAGTTCAAGTCTAGCCTGGACAACATAGTGAGACCCTGTCTCTAAACAAAAAAGAAAATGTGTTATTTTATGAAATAGGCCACAGTAAGTTACGACTGGCCAGAAACCTAGCTATTTAGGCAGAGTCTACAGATCCCTTAAGTCACAAGTAAGCAAGGAGTCAAATTGGAGGGCAACTAACTTAGGAAAACGCAGGCAGGTAACAATGATCATTGAGGTGGTGGTGATCTAAGAAGTCAGTGAGGAGCCTCTAGCAATGCCTCCTGAGCAAAAGCAGGTGCTGAGCTGAAGGTGCAGGGCCTTTAGACCCATGGCTTCTAATGCATGTGGTTAGAGGCCCAAAGTGTACCCTGTTCTAAGTCATAGAAGGGAAGACATGTTGAGATCTCCACAGGTATGAACAGAATGTACTGTGCAACCCCAGGGTGGTATTCTGCTCTGTGCCCTGAATTGTGTGACTGTAATTTTACTGAAAGGTCAGCACTATTTTTTCTACTCAATAGGACAAACATCCTTCAGCTTCATTCTATCGAACACAGTCTGTGACTTTTTGATTATTATAACTTAGTGTTCTTTTTTTATTTTTAATTTGGCTGCCATTCATGTACCGTGAATTGAAATGTAGATCTATTTAGAATTTTCAAAAGTATTCACAGCAGCTTTCTTTAATAGTATCAATGCCAAGCAGTGTGTCTCAGAATTTAAAATGTCCTATGGTCAAGTAAATGGATCTCTTGAAGATTTGCAGTATATATTAGTACACCAAAAGCTTTTGTAAGTCTTAATATTAAAGAAATCTGTTTAACCCAGTGTTTCCCAATTTTTTTTGATCCCAGAATTTTTTTTTTTTTTTGAGATAGAGTATTTCTTTGTCGCCCATGCCGGAGTGCAGTGTCGCTATCTCACTGCAGCCTCCACCCGCCGATTCAAGCGATTCTCCTGCCTCAGCCTCCCGAGTCTGGGATTATAGGCACCCGTCACCACACCCAGCTAATTTTTGTATTTTTACTAGAGACAGGGTTTTGCCAAGTTGGCCAGGCAGATCTCAAACTCCTAACCTCAGGTGATTCGCCTGCCTTGGCCTCCCAAAGTGCTGGGATTACAGGCGTGAACCACCATGCCCAACCCAGAACTTTGTTTTTTGTTGCTAATACCACCAACCTTCTTTTAAAGTAATATTTTTTCTTCCAGTTTTATTGAAGAATAACTGGAAAAAATTGTATATATTCAGTGTACAACGTGACGAGTTGATAGTGCAAAATGATGACCACAGTCAAATTAATTAACACATCTATCACCACACTTAGTTACCATTTGTGTGAGTGAGTGGTGAGGACACTTAAAATTGTCTCTAAGCAAATTTCAAGTAAACAATAACTGTATTCGTAACTATATTTAGTAAACAACTGTTGGGGCAGAACATACTCCTGGAAATAATAGCTATATGACAAGTGGATTGATCTGGAAATGAGGAGAGATGTGGATTATTAATGTAGCCCCATGATTTAGAGGAAAGGTCAAGCCCTCATTAAACCCAAGAAAGGGTCAGATAATGACTATCTGCTCTGTTTTCCTGAAGAGACGGGTGTATTTTGGAAAGTGAGACAGGCTTGCATCACTTGGAGCTAACAGGTTGATGAAGATACTTCACATTTGTATTATGCTTAAGATTTACAAAATGTGCATTTCCGTGATCAGAACCCCAGGAGGTAGAAAGGCACATATTGTCTCTGTTTTACAAAAGAGGACACTCAAACTAAATGACTTGCCCACGGTCACATGACATGATTGATATGTAGCAAAACTGTTGTTGTCTAGAACCCTGGGCTTTCAGGTTCCCAGTGTAGGATGACCCCACATCACTAAAGTTGTTGCCTAGAGCTATATGCTAATGAGTGCTTCTTTTATAGAAATTTACACATCTCGTGTTCACTTTGTTTCTTTCTTACAATACTTCGAGTTGCTTTTCTACCCCTGGATTATTTTTGTTGTTGCTACTTTTTTTTTTTTTTTTAATTATGTTCCTCTCTTTCTACTTTCAACAGTAACTGGGTGAAGAGCATAGTCTGGACACGACAAATACCCAGTTTGCCTCAAGGCATGAGTTTTGGTCTCAGAGGATCAAAAACCTTGGGCTTGCTGGGCACGGTGGCTCACGCCTATAATCCCAGCACTTTGGGAGGCCGAGGCGGGTGGATCACGAGGTCAAGAGATCGAGACCATCCTGGTCAATATGGTGAAACCCCGTCTCTACTAAGAAATACAAAAAATTAGCTGGGCATGGTGGCGTGCACCTGTAGTCCCAGCTACTTGGGAGGCTGAGGCAGGAGAATTGCTTGAACCCAGGAGGCGGAGGTTGCGGTGAGCCGAGATCATGCCATTGCACTCCAACCTGGGTAACAAGAGCGAAACTCCGACTCAAACAAAACAAAACAAAACAAAACAAAACCCTGGGCTTGACCAAATTTCAAATTTCTCAGATAAGAGTTTAGAAGCTACTGTGTTCAACCTGTTTGGGTTTTCATAAATTCATCAAACATTTATTGAGAACTGACCACCAGCTCTACAGACAAGGCACCAAGGTATACATGTTTTTCCCCAACACTTTATTAAAAAACTTTTCAAGCATATGGAGAAGTTGAAAGCGTCATTCAATGAACACCATATACCCATCACCTGTATTTTATAATTAACATGTTACTTTATTACTTTTTGTCACACATACGTCCATCTGTATTCATCCATCACTTCATCTTATTTTTTGATATATTTCAGGGTAAGTTGAAGGCGTCAGTATACTTTATTCCTACGTACTTCAGTTTCCTTTTTGTGTATGTAGCTCTTTGTGCACCAAGCACATGATAGGTACTTATCAAATATCTGTTGAGTGCATAAATGGCCTAATCCAAAAAACAAGATTAAAAAAAAAAAGAAGACTAGAGTCTGCACATTCATGAAAGTGGTAGATCCCTATGTAATTTGAAAAGGTCATTTTATGTCTGCTGTCTTGACAGTCTCAAAAGAAAATTCCTGGCTGGGTGCATTGGCTCACACCTGTAATCCCAGCACTTTGGAAGGTCAAGGCAGGAGAATCACTTGAGCCCAGGAGTTTGAGACCAGCTTGGGCAACATAATGAGATTCTATCTCTACAAATAAAAAAAATTAGCTGGGCGTGGTGGTGTGTGCCTATAGTCCCAGCTACTTGGGAGGCTTAGGTGTGAGAGGGTTATTTGAGCCCAGGAGTTTGAGGCTGCAGTGAACTATGATCATATCACTGCACTCCAGTCTGGGCAACAGAGTGAGACCCTATTTCGAAAAGAAAATTCCTCCCAGTGTATCTTCCCTTCACCCCATTATGTGTATACATGACCTCACACATACCTGTGTTAGAACCTTGCATTCTCAGAAGCCAGGAAGAATGAATTTTTTTGAGAAAACAAGTCCAGAATAAGTTGGCGTTCCTCTTCCTGGTAGTGATGAATTGGGTAGCTTTGGGGTCCTGAAGAATAACAGAAACAAGGAGTAGCTGACTAGGATTTAAAGGGAGATTTTTTTTAAAAATTATTTTGTGGCCTAAGTATCTTATGGCCTCATCAAGTCACAGCCCTGTCACTTTTGGGCTGACTGATGGGTTGAACTGACAGTTCCTGCCTGTCCCATTTTTCAGGACCAGCTGATTAATTAATCTCCACGATGGCTTTCCTCACCATTCTAGCACACAGTGATTCTTTCACTTTCTGAAGTCACTATCATTTATATGGTACTGCCTTGGGAGATTTTGTTTTAACCTTTTATTACAAAAGTATTACATGTGCACTGAAGAAAAATTAAAAATAGAGGCAAGCCAAATAATTTTAAAACATCCCATTTCCACCTTCCAGAGATCACTACTGAAAACAGCTTAGTACAAATCTTTAGGGACCTTCTTCTAGGCGTATGTAAATATATCTCTAATTTTTTAAAGCCAAGATCATATAACATGCTGCATATACTACTTTGTAACCTACTTTTTAGATCAATGATCTCCACCTTTTAGCTACAGTAATTTTTCATTATTGTAATTTAAAGTCAAATTGAAATTTCCCCAGTTGACCTCAAAAGATGTCCTTTACAGCTGGTTCACATATCAAGATCGAGACCAGGACTATGTTCAATGTCTGGTGCATTACATCTGGTCCCTTAAGTGTTATTTATTCTGTTATAATCCTTTTCCTTTTTTATGCCAATGGCATGTTGAAGAAATTGGGGCAGTTTTCCTGTGGAGAGTTCTTGCTTTTAAATTTACCTGGTTGCTTCCTCATAATGACGTTTAGTTCATTCTTCTATTCCCTATTAACTGGATACTATATATATAAGCTTGATAGATTTAGGTCAAACATTTTTGGGTGGAAGATGTGCACTTCTGATATATCAGATGACACATAGCTGGTGTCCCTCTGTCACCAGTGCTGAGACCCCTGGACTGTGGTGGTGATGTGAGATCCTCCTGTTCGGTTTTTTCTCCCCATTGACAAGAAAAGTAATCTATGGAGTGTTCAGGCATTGGCTTTTGGAAGATACTTACTTCAACACAGCTGGATACAGGCATACAGTTTCTCATCTTTTGTGGTCATTGAGCATTTTGATGAAAATTTTCATGAGTAACTTTACTGCATGGTTTTTGGTCCATAAACTTGCTGTTCTCATTTTGGAAAATGAACTAGTATTAGTTACAGACTAATAGAAAGGATACTTTATCCCTATGAATGAAATTAGGAAGGCTGCAAATATGGATGAGATCTGCCATCTGTAAAAATGACAAACTAAGAATTATCTTTTAATGAGTACAGATTTAGGAACATGCAAAATAACAATCAAGGTTACTTGAGTGTAACTCAAGAAGGTGTGACTGGACTATTTTTATGACTAAAATTATGCTACTATAATTAACACAGAGGGGTTTGAGAGTGGGTGTCTAGCAAGTGGGTCTCCTTCCTTGGAGTAGGGCACCAAGCTTGAACAGAGGCATCTGGTCCTGGGCAGTTAATCCCTGGAGAGGGCAGGACGTGTGACTTTATGACTGTTTTTGGGATGTAATATCATCCCAGAAATTCTCTTACTGGGATTTGGCTTCACATGCCAATTTCTTTCGAGGGATGCAGGGGTCAGCTAACCATTTATTATCTCACCATTGCCAACAATCAGGAGTTCGCATGGCTTAACTGGGTTCTCTGCTCAGGGTCTCACAATTCTGCATTCAAGGTGTTGGCCAGGACAGGTTCTCATCTGGATCTCAGTGTCCTTTTCTAAGCTCATCCAGGGTGTTGGCCAAATACCATTACTTGTTGCTATAGGACTGAGGCCTGTGGCTCCTAGATGTTGACCCTGTCTATAGGCAGTTCACAACACAGCTGATTGCCTCCTGAGGGCTAGCAGCATTGCAGCCCTGCCACTTCCAGTCTCTGTTTCATGTAACCTTAAAACATTCTTTTAAATTATTTTCTGTCTTACCTCCACTTGCTGTGTTATTTCCCCGTAACTCTTAGTATAATTATGTTATTCACAAAGAAGATACTTACAGTTAGGGGTTTCTGTGATTGTTGCTCCAGAGTAGGAATAAAAGGAGAAGCTGGGCATGGTGGGTCAGACCTGTAATCCCAGCATTTTGGGAGGCTGAGGCAGGCGGATCACTTGAGGTCAGGAGTTTAAGACCAGCCTGGCCAACGTGGCAAAACCCCGTCTCTACTAAAAACACAAAAATTAGCTGGGCGTGATGGCGCGTTCCTGTAATTCTAGCTACTCGGGAGGCTGAGGCAGGAGAATCGCTGGAACCTGGGAGGTGGAGGTTGCAGTGAGCCAAGATCACACCACTGCATTCCAGCCTGGTCACAGAGCGATGCTCCATCTCAAAAAATAATAGATAAATTAATTAATCGAATAAACAAATAGAGACAAAGTATTGACTGCTTATTGTGTACCAAGCATTATGCAAAACACCACTTTCTCTCATTTGATCCCATGTTAACCCTATGTGATAAGTAACCTTATCTTATTTCTTTGAAATGAGAAAAATGAAGCTCAGAGATGCTAAATTTATCACCTAAGGTCACCAGGTATAGTGAACAAGTGGCTGAACTGGGATTCACCTCAAAGGTGGCTGACTCTAAAATCCTGTTCTTAAACCCCTACTAAACTAGTTGTAAATGGAGCTCTGGGAAATGCCCTTGTGCTGAAATCTTTTTTTAAAAAAATATTTTCAGGCCGGGCACGGTGGCTCACGCCTGTAATCCCAGCACTTTGGGAGGCCGAGGCGGGTGGATCACGAGGTCAAGAGATCGAGACCATCCTGGTCAACATGGTGAAACCCCGTCTCTACTAAAAATACAAAAATTAGCTGGGCACGGTGGCGCGTGCCTGTAATCCCAGCTACTCAGGAGGCTGAGGCAGGAGAATTGCCTGAACCCAGGAGGCGGAGGTTGCGGTGAGCCGAGATTGCACTATTGCACTCCAGCCTGGGTAACAAGAGCGAAACTCCGTCTCAAAAACAAAAACAAAAACAAAAACAAAACAAAACAAACAAAAAAAAATATTTTCAAAAAACCATGCTCTATACAGAAGGAGTATAAAACGTATATTAATGAAATGTTACAGTAAAAGAAATACCTATGTAACCGCCACACAAGTTGAGAAATAGTGTTGCCAGCACAACTATTTCCCCTCCATAAGCACAACCTCTTCTTCCCCCCAGAGGAACCACTAACCTGATGTTTACAGTAATCATTCTTTTCCTTTGCATTATGGTGAGTTTTACCTGCTAAGTATGTATTCATAAATCATACCATTTTGTTTTGCCTTTCTGGAATTTTATATAAATGGAATAATAGATTGTGAATTATTTTGTGTCTTCTTTCACTTAACATTTCGTTTTTACAATTTATGTTGATGCATGTAGCTTAGTAAATTCATTTGCTTTGGTGTATTATATTTCATTTGTGTGAATATTAACAGGTCTGTTCCACTGCTGATGGTTTATAGGTTTTAGCTATTAATAAATAGTGCTGCTGTAAACAGTCTTGGACATACAGTCTGGTGCACATAAGCACATATTATTATGGGATATACACCTAGGGAATTGCTGGGTACATACATCTTTGACAGCTTCTCTGATTATTTTCTAAGGATAGAGTCCTAGCAGTAAAATTAATGGATCAGAAGGTGTAACCATGAAAGGTGATTTCAAGACTTTCATGAATTTACTCAATTATCCATAGGATAGCCATTATTCTAGTTTAATTATTTCTGCTGCAGTATAAACCAGCTATACTTTGTTCAGTCTGTGGAAACAAGCTATAGAATCAGTAAGCAATTTCCTTGTACTGGGAGCGTTAGACTTGTTTAGACGTCTTTAAATTTTATCTGGACACGTACTTCTTTCATCTGGTCTAAAGCCTATTCTTCTGGGTTTAGGTAGTAATTATGGCTGATTGGCTGGAAGGCTTAGAACTATTGGTGAATCAGGCTGGGTGCAGTGGTTCATGCCTGTAATCCTAGCACTCTGGAAGGCTGAGGTGGGAGGATCACCCGAGGTCAGGAGTTCAAGACCAGCCTGGGCTACATTGTGAAACCACTTCACTACTAAAAATACAAAAATTAGCCAGGCGTGGTGGCGTACGCCTATAGTCCCAGCTACTTGGGAGGCTGAGACAGAAGAGTTCTTTGAACCCAGGAGGCAGAGATTGCAGACAGCCAAGATTATGTTGCTGCGCTCCATCCTTGGTGACAGAGTAAGACTCTGTCTCAAAAAACAAACAGCAAAACTCTTGGTGAATCTTACTGCACAGATATATATCTAAGTTCGCCATAATCAAACTTACAATAAAGGAATTAATTCAGTTTGCTTTATTTGAGGATTCATTTTCCAGAACTTAAGTTTATCAACTGAGTGTTTTAATATATGTGTTTCTGTGTTGTTGCTTTTACATTAGCAAGTGTGACACCTCATTTGTTTCACTTAGGTTTCATGTCCTGCTTGAATGCAGTGCTACAAGTTATTCAGTACCTTAACATGTTGTCTTGCCAGTAGTTGTATGTTGAATGAAATGGGTACAGCATTATTTGGAATTATTGCCTTTGTTATATTTGTGCTCTTCTCTAGTATGTTAGTTTTATAAAAAATGAACATTTTGATTTCTAAAGCACCTACTCTCTCACCTAGGGATCTGAGGAGACAGGTTATTTGGAACTGGTTCTTTTTTGCTTGAAATAATTTTTCTGGCATTTAAATGAGCCTTAGTCTGGAGGTTTCGCATTTTCTTTTCTGTGTTTTTAAGCTTCCCTGCTCCCGAGAATTTTCAGGCTTCTAAGACCACATGCAGTTCATTAATATTCTCCATCCTGGCATCCCAGACAGACATAAGTAGTTGACTGACATTAAGGAAGCAGAGAGGAGTTTAAATAGAATAGTGCCCAGCAGTGAAGGAGAACTTTATACCTGAAAGCTTCCACAGACATTAATCGATTTCTAACACCTTGGAGAAGTAGGAAATGGATTTTTATTATGTATTTAATAGTTGAGCAAATGAGATATGCTTTTAATTTCCTAACTCTTCCTGAGACGTTGATGCTCACTTAGAAACAATTATAATAAATATAAATAAAATAATAAAGACATTCTTTGTAGCCTGGTCTACATAATACATTTCTACTTTTTAAAAATATGAGTTTGTTTTACCAGACTCATTCTTTGACCTTCCATCCTTCTCAGAAGTAGACAACTGAGTTAATCAACTTTAAAGTCTGCTGGTTTCATTTCCACAAGCCAATCCACTAGGCAGTTTCCAGAAGTAGCAAATTGCTCTTGTTCCCTCACCATCCTTGGAGAAACAAGAAAACAAATGCCTGCTCAGAACATCAAGCAGTGTCTAATTGCCCCTGAAGGGTGACCTGGCCAGTGGGTAGATAGTTTATCCCGTGTTTTTGAAGCCCTGAGGAGACAGAGGCCAGAGAAGGAGTTTGGGCTCTTCCACCCTCCCCCACTTTCAGGGAGTATCACCAGTTTTTTAGCCCCACGTACCGTGTTACCTTTTCAGTGACTTTGCAGAAAATAATTCTGTAATCAGTGGTAAACTGTCTCTCTCACACACTCTCACTCTCTCTTGCTCTCTTTTTTTTTTTAAGATGGGATCTCACTCTTTCACCCAGGCTGAAGTGCAGTGGTGCGATCTTGGCTCACTGCAACCTTCACCTCCCAGGTTCAAGCCATCCTCCTACCTCAGCCTCCTGAATAGCTGAGATAAGAGGCGCACACTACCACACCCAGCTAATTTTTTTGTATTTCTTGTAGAGACGGAGTTTCACCATATTGCCCAGGCTGGTCTCGAACTCTTGAGCTCAAGCGATCTGCCTGCCTCAGCCTCCTAAAGTGCTGAGATTACAGGCGTTAGCCACCACATCTGGCCCCATATTTCCATGTTGGAACATTTAATAGGAAATTTTTTTTTTTTGAGACAGTCTCACTCTGTTGCTCAGGCTGGAGTACAGTGGCGTGGTCCCAGCTCACTGCAACCTCTGCTTCCCAGTTTCAAGCAATTCTTGTGCCTTAGCCTCACCCAAGTAGCTTGGATTACAGGCATGCGCACCACACTTGGCTAATTTTTGTATTTTTAGAAGAGGAGGGATTTTGCCATGTTGACTAGACTGGTCTCAAACTTCTGACCTCAAGTAATCCACCTGCCTTGGCATCCCAAAGTGTTGAGATTACAGGTGTGAGCCATCACTCCCAGCCAGCAGGAAATATTTTTAAGAAAAAATCTTGCCAAGAATTTTTTCTGTAAGGAGATAGCATTATGCTAGAATTCTTGTTGAATAGTTTGTGTAAAGTGGACATAACAAGGTAAATCTGAGAGGAAGGAGAAAGATTTTATAAATCATTACTTATGTAGAATTTGTGACTGTTGATAATTGTTAGGGGCAAGGGCCAAAAATCAACCTGATTCCTCTTCTATCAGTTTTACTCTAAAGGGAAGATTGAAAGATAAAATTCTTTTTCTTTTTTGAAGTGGAGACTTGCTCTGTCGCCAGGCTGGAGTGCAGTGGCGCAATCTCAGCTTATTGCAACCTCCACCTCCAGGTTCAAGCGATTCTCCTGCCTCAGCCTCCCAGGAGGCTGGGATTACAGGCACATGCCACCACTCCCAGCTAATTTTTGTATTTTTAGTAGAGACAGGGTTTCACCATGTTGACCAGTATGGTCTTGATTTCTTGACCCCCGTGATCCACCCACCTCGGCCTCCTAAAGTGCTGGGATTACAGGCGTGACCCACCACACCTGTCCTAATATTCTTAGTATTTAAATTTTACCTCTGAAACCTGAACTTATTATGTAATATGGGGATTTTACAGACTTTGTTTTGTTCCCTGTTACAGACAACCTTAAGCCAAAAATGAGTTAATATAGACATGTTTTCCCTGTATTCAAATTTGTCTGCTATGTGCCTGGCCCACTTCCGAGTACTGGGGTTATGGCAACAAACAAAACAAAGGCCTGGAACTTTTGGAACTTACATCAAGGGCAGAGGGAGGGGCAATAGCTCGATTAACAAAGAACTATCTGTCAGGTGTAATAAGCGCTGCAGGGAAAAATTAAACAGAGGAAAGAAATAGAGGTCGGCACAGGTAGGGTTAGGGTCAACAAAAGGGCCTCTCTGATAAGATGACATTTGAGAAGAGACCCAAGTAGAGTGCAGGAATAGGCCTCATGAATGTCTGAGGAAAGCACGTTCCAGGCAGAGGGGAAGCATATGCACAGATTTTGAAATAAGAGTCTCTTCAGCAGGTCTGAGGGCAGCAAGGAGGTCAGTATGAATAGAACAGAGAGAGTGCAGCGAAGAAAAGAGGAGATCTGAGATAAGACTGGGATGCAGGGAGGAATCCTATAGAATCTTAGAAGTCATGGTAAGGACTTTATTATATTTTATTCTGAGTAAGAGAGAAAGCGTCTAGAGGGTTTTGAGCAGTGACATGGTCTCACTTGGGTTTCTGAGGATTGCTCTGCTGTGGAGAATAAGCCGTAGGAGGGCAAGGGTAGGAGCAGGGAGACCAAGTAGGTGGCTCTGCAGTCAGTAGTCTTGGTGGGTGGCGATGCTGGCTGGGACTAGGATGGGAGAGTGAAGGTGGGGAGAAGTGATAGCATCCTGGATGTTAATTTTACCCAATAAATCTCATATAGTACCTATTATATGCCACGGGCTGTTCTAATGGCTTTATAAGTATCAGCTCATTTCATACTCATAACAGTCCTCTGAGATATATTTCAACAGTAGAGTCTACAGGATGTATAGATGGGTTGAATAAGGGGTATGAGGGGAAAGTCAAAGATGATTCCCATTTGGGGCCCAAAACTCCTAAGAATGAAGTTGCCATCTCCTGAGAAGGGAAGAGTCAAGGAGGAGCATGTTTGGGTGGAGGCCCTCGAATGAGGAGTTAAGGTTTGGACATGTTAAGTGTGATGTACATTAGTGTTCCAAGTGGATGTGGGATATAGGCAGTTGGATATAAGAACCTAAGGCTGAGCGCAGTGACTCACATCTGTAATCGCAGCAGTTTGGGAGGCTGAGGTGGGCAGATCACAGGGTCAAGAGATCGAGACCATCCTGACCAACATCTCTACTAAAAATAGAAAAATTACCTGGGCGTAGTGGCACACGCCTGTAGTCCCAGCTACTGAGGCAGGAGAATTGCTTGAACCCAGGCAGCAGAGGTTGCAGTGAGCTGACATCACGCCACTGCACTCCAGCCTAGTGACAGAGCAAGACTCCGTCTCAAAAAAAAAAAAAAATTAGCCGCATGTGGTGGTGGGTGCCTGTAATCCCCAGCTAGTCAGGAGGCTGAGGCAGGAGGATTGCTTTAACCCAGGAGATGGAGGTTATAGTGAGCCGAGATCGTGCCACTGCAGTCCAGCCTGAGCAACAGAGCGAGACTCCATCTCAAAAAGTAAATAAAGAAATAAATACAATAAAATCAGTCAGAGGAGAGGTCAGGGCTGAGGGCTAGAGATAATTACAAATGAGATTTCAAAGCATTCAGGAAGAGGTGCCAACCTTGTGTCTATTTTTCTGCTAACCCTAACCAGAAGTGGACACAAGGGCTGTCTTTTTCCCTTGGGTGTGGTGGTGTGGTAGCACTCTCATTGGCTTTGGGATCAGACTGACGTTTCAATCCTAGCTCCATCATTTACTAGCTAAGTGACCTCAATTATGTGACCTAATCTCTGCTAGCTTCAGTGTCTTTATCAATGAAATGGAGCTAACAGTACTCATCCTGTGACATTGTTAAGATAAAATGAAGTAGCCTATATGTGTTACCTAGAGCAGTCCTTGGACATAGAAGATGCTAAATAGGCTGGGCACAGTGGCTCACACCTGTAATCCCAGCATTTTGGAAAGCCAAGGCAGGCAGATCATAAGGTTAGAAGTTCGAGACCAGCCTGGCCAACATGGTGAAACCTCATCTCTACTAAAAATACAAAAAAATTATCTGGGCATGATGGTGCACATCTGTAATCCCAGTTAATCAGGAGGCTGAGGCAGGAGAATTGCTTGAACCTGGAAGGCGGAGGTTGCGGTGAGCTGATACCATGCCACAGCACTCCAGCCTGGGCAACAGAGTGAGACTCCATCTCAAAAAAATAAATAAATAAATAAAAGCTAAATAATATTTATCTTCCTTTTCCTGGGGTTTTGTTTGTTGCATTCAACCCAAACTAACAGAAGAAGAGCTTCTCTTCCAGGATGAAAGAAGCCTGAATTTATAGCCTATTCCCATGTATACACTTTTTGGGGTTTGCCTATTTAATGACAAGCTCCAAAAAAAGATTTCAAATCCATCTCTTACCAAATGAGAATGACTTTATAAAAGAAAAGACTTTAGTGAGGTTTATAAAGGGAACAGGGAAAATAGTCATGGGTTCTGAGTATTAAAAGATTCCACATGCAAAAGCAGGGTGACAGTTTAGGTAGAAACACTGAACAGCAAATCCATGGATCAGTCATGCGTAATTTACATCAAAGCCGAAGTAATCTACTTGAGCCATGGTGATGACCTATAGGAGGAAACAGTGCCCTTTCCTGGGGATGGGCTATTTAAATCAAAGGGAATTATCTCGTTAATTTTCTGGTGATCCTGGTGGAACCTTGCTAAAGGGGCACTTCTGGGCTTAAACTTAATCCTACTTCTATTTTCTACAGTCATAGCTTGACTTTTGCAAGAATCCCTCACTTAAAGTGTTCAGATTCTATCTAATACAGTATGCATTTGAATACCTGCCATGTGCCATGTACTTTATTAGGGAAACAAAGATAAATAGGCGATATAATTCCCACCCTTAAGTCCTTTCCAGTCTAAGAGAAAGCAGACATGTAAACGAACAGAGCATGTGATAAGTGCTCTAATAGCATATTGCAGCACTGCAAATAATGTAGTCATTTTGTCCTGGGATCTTACAATGGCGATATAGAAGTCATGTCTGAACTGGGCTGTTAAGGTTAAGAATTTATCAGGTGAAAGTTTAGGGAAAGACATTCCATCATGAGCAGAGTCAAAGAGGCATGTTCAGGGAAGAAAAAGCCATACTTGGGTTAATATTCTTGTTTTGCTGGGCACAGTGGCTCACAGCTGTAACCCTAGTACTTTGGGAGGCCAAGGTAGGCGGATCACCTGAGGTCAAGAGTTCAAGACCAGCCTGACCAACATGGAGAAACCCCATCTTTTCTAAAAATACAAAATTAGTGGGGCGTGGTGGTACATGCTTGTAATCCCAGCTACTCGGGAGGCTGAGGCAGGAGAACCGCTTGAACCTGGGAGGTGGAGGTTGTGGTGAGTTGAGATCGTGCCATTGCACTCCAGCCTGGGTAACAAGAGCAAAACTCTGTCTCAAAAAACAAACAAACAAACAAAAACTTGTTTTTATCGTGGTAGGAAGAAGAAAGACCATCAGTTTGGAAAGCAATTTTTCCCTAACCCTTCTCCAGTTCCAAATAAGAACATTTTAACCTTGTAAGCTTCTCTTTAGGTCTAAGTAAGTCTCTTGGTGAGCCATATGACCAAAATGGGTGTGGGTGGGGGAGTATTAAAAACACTAGAGTTTCCTTTCTTTATTAGGATTAGACATGACTGCTATTTCCTGAGAGAATCCTGAATGTGTCCCTGTGTCATCACTTGTCTCCAGTGAAGGGCTCCTCAGCGTATACTGTAGCCCATTCCCATCCCTATCCTAAGATAAAGTTTGCTGAGTAGAATGTCATGCCAACTGTCAATCTTCGCTTAGCCTTCCTGTTTATTATGAAAAGGTTCTTAATTTATTTTCCAAGCATTTTCATGAAATCTCCTTTTGACAGTATAAAGATTTCTCATTCCAGGAAGCCCAAGGTAGTCATAGTATTTTCACCCTTGAAGAAATAGAGAAGCCTGTTCCAAGGTGGACATGTTATTGGGAACTGTGCAGTGCCTCAGTTTAGCAGGGTGGTAATTATTTTAGCTTGGCTACATTTTTATATCCACTCTTCCCCTTTAGCTGCAAGCCTTTTTAAGTTCTCTCTGTTACTACTAACTACCTCTCATAGATGAAAGCAAGTGCCTAAATTCCCTACAACTCTGCCTACGTTATGGGTGTCTTTCTCTCCATCTTCCATCAGTCCCTGTGCCAGATTTTAAGCTCTTTCTTTGGGCTCTTTAAGGTCTACTCTTATTTGCATTTAATCTGTTAGACTCTTCTGTGCTAGTGACGTAAACATCCGCTCTAAAGTCAGGGTTGATCTTTCAGGTTATTAGAGCTGGCTTATAATAATGATGGAGGTGAATACAGTAATGGCAACAGCTAGCACATGTACTGCCTACTGTGTACCAGACACTGTTCCAAGCACTTTACATGTATTTATTTCAGTTATTCAACCTTATGAGGTAGGTATTACTTTCTCCTAAACTTAAGGGAAGAACCTAAGACACAGACTGTGGTCACACAATACAGTAACTGATAGAGAAGAGCCTATGTTCTTTTTAGACCTTGAGTTTTCCTCAGGAACTATGTCTTATTTATCTCTGTATCCCCAGTTCAAAGCATAGTAGTGTTCCATCCATGTTGGAATTAGAACAAAGTGTCAGGCCATCAAGTTAACACAGAGGATTGTGTCATTTTGGTTAAGAAAAAAGAAAAAGGCCGGGCGCGGTGGCTCATGCCTGTAATCCCAGCACTTTGGGAGGCCGAGGTGGGTGGATCACGAGGTCAAGAGATTGAGACCATCCTGGCCAACATGGTGAAACCCTGTCTCTACTAAAAATATAAAAAAAAAATTAGCTGGGCATGGTGGCACGTGCCTGTAATCTCAGCTGCTCAGGAGGCTGAGGCAGGAGAATTGCCTGAACCCAGGAGGCGGAGGTTGCGGTGAGCCGAGGTCGTGCCATTGCACTCCAGCCTGGGTAACAAGAGCGAAACTCCATCTCAAAAAAAAAAAAAAAAAAAGACTGAATCAAAAGCTCCAATTGTGAGTACAATGTAGTGTTTTGGTAATATCTGGGGCCTGTTTTATTATGAGTCCTCATAGAATATTTAAAAATTAAAAGGTGTATTCTGACTTCTGAAATGTTTTTAATAACCAGCAGTAAGGATCTGACAGCGAATAATAGTCCTGTTCCAGAAACAAAGGCAGTATTAACATTTGTCCTTTTTTCTTTTTCAATTAAAGCTTGTGCTGCTCTGCTGGTCTTTGATGCTGAGGGATTACGTTTCTGATAGTGACTGAAAGGATAATAACAAAACTTTTATTGTGCTCTAATTTAGATATTAGTTTAAATAAAACAAAATTAAACGTGCCCCTATATAGTGGGTATATACCTTCTAAATGACACATAGTGGCTTTTATACATGCCTCCTATAAACAGTATGACCAGTAAAGCACTCACTTTATCAGGCATTCCCTCACATGATTAATGACATTGTTAGGGGCATCAGACCTTCCTCATTCCAGGGGATGTTTTTGTCATCCCTGGAAATCATCCAATATGTGACTGTTTGTTTTGACTTAAAAAGGGGTAATGAACTGGAAAGAAACTGAAATGGGAGTCAGGAGCTAACAAGTTCTGTGATCTTGGGCAGGAATCTTCACTCAAATTGTATCTTCATGGGCCTAACTTTGTGGACCTATGCCTCAGTTTCATCACCTGCAAAATTAGAGCTTTGAACAAGATTATCTCTGAAGCTTCAGCTCTCAAATTGCATGTTTTCCTTTGAACTAAAACCAGTATTCTATTTGGAATTTTCACTTTATCATAAATAATTATAGCTATAGTATATTACATATTTAATCCATGCTAAACATTTATTTTTTTGTTTTTTTCTTATTTTCTTCTTTTTTTTATTTTTTTCTTGTTTTTTTTTTCTTTCTGTTGTGCTAAACATTTCTTATACATTATTTCATTTTAATGCTAGCATAACTTGAAAGGTATTTTTTTTTATATCACCTGATCTTTCAGATGAGGAAACTGAGGTATAGAGTGGTTAGATAATTTTCTCAAGGTCATACAGCTATGTACTTTGTCTGTTCTTAAGATAATTGCTGTATTCTGCCTTGAGTTATTTGTGTACTTCTCAAATCACCTGCCAGTTTATACAAATATTTATTCTGTGCTTTATATTGGCTCCTTAATAAGGCTTCGTCTCATCTTCAGCTACTTAAGAATGAAGATTGTGTTTCATACTTTATATCTCTCACAGGAACATGAAACTTTGAACATTTTCAAAATTGAAGGTCTTTAAAAAAAAAAAAGCAAATGACTCCTTTCCTCCCTCAATCTTTCTAAGCTTACACTTTCTGAAATTTATGATTATTGTATCACTCGCCCCAGCCTCATCATTATTGAAATTCCTGATCTTTGCTTGATGTTACCAACGCAATTTTTTTCTTTCACCTTTCTCCCTAGGTTGATGTCTTATGAATTTACCTTTTTTTTTTTTTTTTTTTTTCAAGAGACAGAGGTCTTACTGTGTTACCGAGGCTGGAGTACAGTAGCTATTTGCAGGCATGATCATAGCTTGCTGTAGCCTTGAACTCTTATCTTAGGCTTTATTTCTCTTGACTATTAAGATAATACAACCTCCAGCCAAAAGCATACCAAATGAATCAATAGTTTGATGGAAAAATAAATATTTTGCATCAAAAAATGAGATAGACTAGGCACAGTGGCTCATGCCTACAATGCCAACACTTTGAAAGGTCGAGGCAGGCAGATCGCTTGAGCCCAGGAGTTTGAGACCAGCCTGGCCAGCATGATGAAACCCTGTCTCTACCAAAAAAAAAAAAACAAAACAAACCTGGTGTGGTGGCGTGTTCCTGTAGTCCCAGCTACTTGTGGGCCTGAGGTGGGAGGACCACCTGAGACCGGGGAGGTCAAGGCTGCAGTGAGCCATGATCATGACACTGCATCCAGTCTGACAACAGGGTGGAACCCTGTGTCAGGAAAAAAAAAAAAAGTAATATGTATTTTAGTAGAATATTCAAACATTATTTTTGTTTGCTTGTTTTGGTTTTTTTGGGGGGCGCTTTTGATTTTTTATTTATTTATTTTTATTTTTGGAGACAGTCTTACTCTGTCACCCAGGGTGGAGTGCAATGGTGTGATCTCCGCTCACTGCAACCCCCACTGCGTGGTTCAAGTGATTGTCCTGCTGCAGCCTCCTCAGTAGCTTGGATTACAGGCTTGCGCCACTATGCCTGGCTAATTTTTGTATTTTTGGTAGAGACAAATTTTGTATTTTTGTATTTTCACCATGTTGGCCAGGATTATCTTGAACTCCTGACCTCAGGTGATCCTCCTACCTTAGCCTCCCAAAGTGCTAGGATTATAGGTGTGAGTGCCTGGCCTCCTACATTATTTAAAAAGTAATTTTTAAATATTATTTATACTAGATATTGACTAAAAAGTAATTTATCCAAAGTAAAATTTTGCCAGGAATCTCACCCCCCAGAGGTGATATTGCTGATGACATTTTGAAGAATAGCCATACAAGCTTTCTTCTATGCATGTATACATGTAAATAAATATATGTACATAATTGCATATAAGTGGGATCAAACGTGCTTTTTTTTTTTTTTAACTTAGCATTACATTGTTGAAGCCTTTCCATGTTGGGGTAGATGTGCATAGCATTTTCATTGCACTGGTACACCATAATGTTTTAAATCCAGTCTGCTAACAGTGAATGTTTAGGTTGCCTCCAGTTTTTCACTATCAGAAACATCGAACATCCCTGTACACACATCTTGGGCACAGGGTGGGTTTCATATGCCTGCATCTCATGTCTGGACTAAGGTAGCATTAGTAAGGTAGCACAGCAGATGCCCACAGCCACAGCCATTCTCACATAGCCGCATAAAGGTACAGGAACCCAGGAACTCAGTGTGGGCTATGTGGGTAAACATGTGCCTTCTCAGGCTTCAAACTTTGGGTTGTTCAGAAAACACATACTTGTTAAACACAATAATAAGCTTGAAGAATACAAAGCTTCAGTTTGTTAAAATCTCATATTTTTCACCTGAACAAATTGTTAAGTGTTTCTGTGTTTGCTTTCGTTTGGTAGCAAAGTAGTGCTGTGCAAGGTCTAAAGAAGATGCCCTATTTTTAAAAATGAAAAAAGAAGTTGAAAGGAAAATGGACTTATTCTAATACGAAAACGCAAATCATTCATTCTCCAAATATGCATTGAATACCAATGATGTGCTAAATAAATATCCTGAATGCTTGAGCTCAAAGTGTAGCAGGGAGAAATTAAGATAATAAAATAAGTTTCAAACTAATTGAAGCCTAGGATGAGAGACCAGGAAAAGAAAATGTTTTCCTATTAATATATATTTGCAAACATGGGGATTCTGCTAAGCCTAGGTTTTGTTTTAGTTTCTTCTCCTTCTTTAGCCTTTCCCTGTCAAGTGCATTGCTATTAAAATTACAGGTCTTTGATTTTTTTGTAGTTCATAAACATGATGATTGGGCTTTCACACTTGTTTTGAGGTGTGTCTTCCTCAAACCTTACTATGATGTCAGCACATTACCTGTCTGACGTGTGGGGGAAAATTACAGGTCTTTGTTTCTTGTGATTTGCTTTTCCATTTTTTTCCCTTTCTCCCTAAATTGGTATCTTATTTGGTTACCTATCCCTTACTCTGTGACCAAGGCATCTCCTCTGGGCCTCAATTTCCTCATCTGTATAATGAAGGAGTTCAAATAACTGATTCTCTTTTATTTTGGGAAGGTCCACCTCTGACATCCTTGAAATCTAAGATGGTGCCAGATCTGTCTTCTCTGTTTTATCCCCAGCACCTAGAATAAGTCTAGCCACACAGAAAGGCTTATTAAACTTTTGTTGACGTTTATCTTTTTTATTTTTTTTTATTTTTTTTTTGAGACGGAGTTTCGCTCTTGTTACCCAGGCTGGAGTGCAATGGCGCGATCTCGGCTCACCGCAACCTCCGCCTCCTGGGTTCAGGCAATTCTCCTGCCTCAGCCTCCTGAGTAGCTGGGATTACAGGCACGCGCCACCATGCCCAGCTAATTTTTTGTATTAGTAGAAACGGGGTTTCACCATGTTGACCAGGATGGTCTCGATCTCTTGACCTCGTGATCCACCCGCCTCGGCCTCCCAAAGTGCTGGGATTACAGGCTTGAGCCACCGCACCCGGCCGACGTTTATTTTAAATTTGGGGTCTATGTGTCTACTCTACTTCAGTTCAGGCATTTCTTAGCCAGGCACTGGACTAGCTACTGGGAATACAAAAATAAATTAGACATAGTCACTGTCCTTAAAAAGCTTAAAATGAGGTGAAGGACTCATAAGAAGATAACTGTCATAAAATGTAATATATCCTCTGCTGGAGTTTGTGCCTGGGGTGCTGAGAACACAAAGGAGGGTCACTCTGGAATGCCTGGGAGCACAGAAAACTTCTGGGAAGAGGTGATGCTATAGCTAAGTCTAGAAAGACAGAGTTAGTCCTGTGAAAAATAGGGAAGAAGCGTGTCTATGGAAAGAAGAAACATAAAGGGGACAGAGTTACTGGAGTTAGAGGATGGCAGGGGACTGGCCTTAGAAGGCTTTTTGTGCCTCAACAGGGAACCACTAAAAGATTTCAGCAAGAAAATGTCTTTTCATATTACATTTTTATATGTGTCTTTTTATTTTAAAGAGATCTGCTAATAAGAGCCCTGTTAGTGGTCATTAGGGGAGCCAAGTGTTTTCTCTGGAAAGGTCATCTTCTATCTTCTTTTTAAGATCATCTTACTAAGTCTTTGGTGTTCCACAGTTTCTTTATATCTAGGCATGGATTTCTTTTTCTTTATTCTGCTTTGTGTTCACTGGGCATCTTGAGTTTGCGAATTGGTGTTTTTCATTGTTAGGAAATTATCAGCCATTATCTCATCAAGTATTGCCTCTCTCCCATTCACTCTATCCTTTCTGGAACTGCAGTTTAAACTTATGGGGAATATACTAACATAGCTCTTCTATTTTCCATCTTTGTCTCTGTATTGTAATGTAGATAATTCCTTCTGACTAGTCTTCTAATTTGGTAATTTTCCCTTCAGTTGTCACATGTGTTCTTAAACTCTGTCCATTAGGTTAATAAGAAACTGCAAAGCTTTTTTTCCCCCAAAGTAGGTTATGCCATTTTACACTCCCACCAACAGTGTTTGGGAATTCCAGTTGTTGGCATTCCCAGTATTTTTTGGTGGTGGTCTTTATAATTGTAGCCTTCCTATGAGTATGTAGTAGTATCTCATTGTGGTTTTAATTTACATTTTCCTGGTCACTAATGATGTGGAACAAGTTTTCATGTGCCTATTGGCCATTCATTTATCTTTGTCTGTCAAGTATGTTCAAATGTTTTACTCATTTAAAAAATTAGGTGTCTTTTTATTGAGTTGGAAGTTTTCATATATTCTGAATTCATGTATTCTGAAAGTACAAAGTCATTCATATGAATTTGTCTAATGTTTTGTCAGTTAGATTGAGGCTATGCAGTCTTCCCAAAAATAGCACAAAAATACAGTTAGGCCCTTCTCAGTACATGAATTTAAGTTAGATATATGTGTTATAAACATTCTTCCAATCTGAGCTTTATAGATTTATTTTCTTAATGATGTCTTCTAATGCTTAGAAGTCTTTAATTTTGATACTACCCATTGGGTTTTGTGGGGGAGTTTTTTGTTTTTGTTTTTGTTTTTGTTTGAGACAGTCTGACTGTTGCCCAGGCTAGAGTGCAATGGCATGATCTTGGCTTACTGCAACCTCTGCCTCCTAGGTTCAGGCGATTCTCATACCTCAGCCTCCGAAGTAGCTGGGATTAACAGACATGTGCCACCATGCGCAGCTAATTTTTGTATATTTAGTAGAGACGGGGTTTTTCTATGTTGCCCAGGCTGGTCCTAAACTCCAGGCCTCAAGTGATCTTCCCATCTTGGCCTCCCAAAGTGCTGGGATTACAAGTGTGAGCCACTGCACCTGGTCTGGGTTTTTAATTTTAAGTTATTATTTTTTTATTTCTAGATATCTTGGATCTTTTCCCAATCTGAGAATGTTATATTTTACATTTTCCTCTTCCCTGGAGATTTTTTTTTTTTTTTTTTGAGACAGTTTCACTCTTGTTGCCCAGTTGCCCAGGCTGGGGTGCAGTGGCGCAATCTCAGTTCACTGCAACCTCTGCCTCCTGGGTTCAAGTGATTCTCTTGCCTCAGCCTCCCGAGTAGCTGGGATTACAGGCATGTGTCACCACGTCCAGCTAATTTTGTATTTTTAGTAGTGATGGGGTTTCTCCATGTTCGTCAGGCTGGTCTTGAACTCCCGATCTCAGGTGATCCTCCTGCCTCAGCCTCCCAAAGTGCTGGGATTGCAGGCATGAGCCACCACACCTGGCCAAGATTCCCTCTGCCCCCCGCCAAGACAGAGTCTTGCTCTGTCACCCAGAGCTGGAGTGCAATGGCCCTATCTCGACTCACTGCAATCTCTACCTCCTGGGTTCAAACAATTCTCCTGCCTCAGCCTCTTTTGAGTACCTGGGATTATAGGCATGCACCACCACGCCTGGCTACTTTTTGTATTTTTAGTAGAGGTGGAGTTTCACCATATTGGCCAGACTGGTCTTGAACTTTTGACCTCTTGATCCTCCTGCCTTGGCTTCCCAAAGTGCTGGGATTGTAGGCATGAGCCACTGCGCCCAGTGCCTTGGAGATGTTTTTAATTTTTTATTTCTCTAAACATAGCACGGTTGTTTGATAATCTACATCTGATAATATTAGGATCTGAATGTTTATTAATCTGTTTCTACCACTTCTTCCTAATGAGTCCTTGTTTCCATGGTGTATGTTTGTTTTTAATTTTTTTCCTATAATCTGCTTTTTATTAGAAAACTATTTATGAAGATTATTTGATCTTTGGATTGAAGGTACTGTCCTCCAGAGAGGATTTGCATCTTCTTCTGTTAAGTGTCTTGGGGGCAAAACTAGTTTGGGATTTTTAAAAGTTATACTTAAAAAGAAGCTACAAAAGCAATATGGATTCTCAGATACCCTTCATCCAGCTCCCCTAATGTTAACATCTTTTGTAATCATAGTGCATTTATCAAAACCAGGAAATTAATATTGAGACACTAGTATTAATTAATCTACATACCAGAATTTTGACAATTTCTCCACAAATGTTCTTCTGCTCCAGGATCTAGTTCAGGCTCCCATGTTGTCCTTAGTCGCCATGTTTCTTTTCTCTCCTCCAATCTCTGCCAGTTTCTGAGTTTTTTTTTTGAGACAGAGTCTCACTGTGTCGCCCAGGCTGGAGTGCAGTGGCACAATCTTGGCTCACTGCAACGTCTGCCTCCCAGATTCAAGCGATTACCTGCCTCAGCCTCCCAAGTAGCTGGGACTATAGGCGCTCGCCACCATGCCTGGCTAATTTTTTTCTACTTTTAGTAGAGATGGGGTTTCACTATGTTGGCCAGGCTGATCTTGAACTCCTGACCTTGTGATCCGCCTGTGTTGGCCCCGCAAAGTGCTGGGATTACAAGCATGAGCCACCATGCCTGGCCTTGATTTTCTCCCCTCTCCCCCCTCCCCCCTTTCCCCTCTCCCCTTCCCTCCTTCCTTCCCTCTTTCCTTCATTTCTGTTTTAATTGATGATGGTTCATTCTGAATGGTCTATTTCTCTAGAACTTGATTCTTTTGAAGCCTGTTGATCAATTATTTGGTACAAAGTCGTTCATTTGGGTTTGTCTAATGTTTTGTCAGTTAGATTGAGGCTATACAGTCTTCCCAAAAATAGCACAAAAGTACAGTTGGGCCCTTCTCAGTATATCATATGGAGGACATGTGATATTGTCGTGTCTTTTTACTGGTGATGTTAACTTTGACTGCTTGGTTAAGGTAGCATTTGCCAGGCTCCCCACTATAAATGATTTTTTCCTTTGCAATTAATAAATCAATAAATTTTCTTTCTGAAATGGAGTCTTGCTCTGTTGCCCAGGCTGGAGTCCAGTGGCGCGATCTCAGCTCACTGCAACCTTTGTGTTCCAGGTTCAAGTGATTCTCCTGCCTCAGCCTCCCGAGTAGCTGGGACTACAGGTGCCAACCACCACGGCTGGCTAATTTTTCTATTTTTAGTAGAGATGGGGTTTCACAATGGTGGCCAGGCTGGTCTCAAACTCCTGACCTTGTGATCCGCTCACCTCAGCCTCCCTAAATCAGTAAATCTTATAAAGAGGTACTTTGAGGATATGAAGATATCCTGTTTCTCATGAAACTTTTGCCCACAAATTTTAGCATTCATTGTGTATTCTGTAATCTTGCCTGCAGCAGTTACTGTGATGCTTGCCTAAAGATCATTTTCTTTTCTTTTCTTTTTTGAGACAGAGTCTCGCTCTGTCACCCAGGCTGGAGTGCAGGGCACAGTCTTGTCTCATGGCTACCTCCATCACCCAGGTTCAAGCAATTTTCCTGCCTCAGCCTCCTGAGTAGCTGGGACTACAGGTGCCGGCTACCACAGTCGGCTAAATTTTGTATTTTTAGTAGAAGTGGGGTTTCACCATGTTGGCCAGCCTGGTCTTGAACTCCTGACCTCACATGATCCACCCACCTCAGCTTCCCGAAGTGCTGGGATTACAGGTATAAGCCACCGTAGCCAGCCTGATTATCTATTTTCATCATTTCTTCTACATTTATTCTGTAAAGGAGAACAGCCCTTTCCTGCCCCCTCCCCTGTTTTTTTTTTATTGCATTTTAGGTTTTGGGGTACATGTGAAGAACATGCAAGATTGTTGCGTAGGTACACACATGGCAGTGTGATTTGCTGCCTTCCTCCCCATCACCTATATCTGGCATTTCTCCCCATGCTATCTCTTCCCACCTCCCCACCCCTGCTGTCCCTCCCCTATTTCCCCCCGACAGACCCCAGTGTGTGATGCTTCCCTCCGTGTGTCCATGTGTTCTCATTGTTCAACACCCACCTATGAGTGTGAACATGCGGCGTTTGATTTTCTGTTCTTGTGTCAGTTTGCTGAGAATGATGGTTTCCAGTTTCATCCATGTCCCTACAAAGGACACGAACTCATCGTTTTTTATGGCTGCATAATATTCCATGGTGTATATGTGTCACATTTTCCCTGTCCAGTCTATCATCGATGGGCATTTGGGTTGGTTCCAGGTCTTTACTATTGTAAACTGTGCTGCAATGAACATTCGTGTGCATGTGTCCTGATAATAGAACGATTTATAATCCTTTGGGTATATACCCAATATTGGGATTGCTGGGTCAAATGGAATTTCTATTTCTAGGTCCTTGAGGAATCGCCACACTGTCTTCCACAATGGTTGAACTAATTTACACTCCCACCAACAGTGTAAAAGTGTCCTATTTCTCCACATCCTCTCCAGCATCTGTTGTCTCCAGGTTTTTTAATGATTGCCATTCTAACTGGCGTGAGATGGTATCTCAATGTAGTTTTGATTTGAATTTCTCTAATGACCAATGATGATGAGCATTTTTTCATATGTTTGTTGGCCTCATGTATGTCTTCTTTTGTAAAGTGTCTGTTCATATCCTTCGCCCACTTTTGAATGGGCTTGTTTATTTTTTTCTTGTAAATCTGTTTTAGTTCTTTGTAGATTCTGGATATCAGCCCTTTGTCAGACGGGTAGACTGCAAAAATTTTTTCCCATTCTGTTGGTTGCCGATTCACTCTAATGACTGTTTCTTTTGCTGTACAGAAGTTGTGGAGTTTGATTAGGTCCCATTTGTCTATTTTGGCTTTTGTTGCCAATACTTTTGGTGTTTTGGTCATGAAGTCCTTGCCTACACCTATGTCCTGAATGGTTTTGCCTAGATTTTCTTCTAGGGTTTTTATGGTGTTAGATCTTATGTTTAAGTCTTTAATCCATCTGGAGTTAATTTTAGTGTAAGGTTTCAGGAAGGGGTCCAGTTTCTGCTTTCTGCACATGGCTAGCCAGTTATCCCAACACTATTTATTAAACAGGGAATCCTTTCCCCATTGCTTGTTTTTGTCTGGTTTGTCAAAGATCGGATGGTTGTAGATGTGTTGTGTAACCTCTGAGGCCTCTGTTCTGTTCCATTGGTCTATATCTCTGTTTTGGTACCAGTACTATGCTGTTTTGATTACTGTAGCCTTTGTAGTATAGTTTGAAGTCCAGTAGTGTGATGCCTCCCGCTTTGTTCTTTTTGCTTAGAATTCACTTGGCTCTGCGGGCTCGCATTTGGTTCCATATGAAGTTTAAGGTGTTTTTTTCCAGTTCTTTGAAGAAGGTCATTGGTAGCTTGATGGGGATAGCATTGAATCTGTAAATTACTTTGGGCAGTATGGCCATTTTCATGATACTGATTCTTCCTAACCATGAACATGGAATGTTTCTCCATCTGTTTGTGTCCTCTCTTATTTCATTGAGCAGTGATTTGTAGTTCTCCTTGAAGAGGTCCTTTACGTTCTTTGTTAGTTGTATTCCTAGGTATTTTATTTTCTTGGTAGCAATTGTGAATGGCAGTTCATTCTTGATGTGGCTCTCTTTAAGTCTGTTATTGGTGTATAGGAATGCTTGTGATTTTTGCACATTGATTTTGTATCCTGAGACTTTGCTGAAGTTGCTTATCAGTTCCAGGAGACTTTGGGCTGAGACGATGGGTTCTTCTAGATATACAATCATGTCATCTGCAAATAGAGACAATTTGACTTCCTCCTTTCCTATTTGAATACCCTTTATTTCTTTTTCTTGCCTGATTGCTCTGGCTAGAACTTCCAGTACCATATTGAATAGGAGTGGTAAGAGAGGGCATCTTTGTCTAGTGCCAGATTTCAAAGGGAATGCTTCCATTCAGTATGATATTGGCTGTTGGTTTGTCATAAATAGCATTATTATTTTGAGATACGTTCCATCAATACCTAGTTTATTGAGGGTTTTTAGCATAAAGGGTTGTTGAATTTTGTCAAAGGCCTTCTCTGCCTCTATTGAGATAATCATGTGGTTTTTGTCTTTGGTTCTGTTTATGTGGTGAATTATGTTTGTAGACTTGCGTATGTTGAACCAGCCTTGCATCCCTGGGATGAATCCTACTTGATCATGGTGGATAAACTTTTTTTTTTTTTTGAGACGGAGTTTCACTCTTGTTACCCAGGCTGGAGTGCAATGGCGTGATCTCGGCTCACCGCAACCTCCACCTCCTGGGTTCAGGCAATTCTCCTGCCTCAACCTCCTGAGTAGCTGGGATTATAGGCACGCGCCACTATGCCCAGCTAATTTTTTGTATTTTTAGTAGAGACGGGGTTTCACCATATTGACCAGGATGGTCTCGATCTCTTGACCTCGTGATCCACCCGCCTCAGCCTCCCAAAGTGCTGCGATTACAGGCGTGAGCCACCGCTCCCGGCCGGATAAGCTTTTTGATGTGCTGTTGCAATCGGTTTTCCAGTATTTTATTGAAGAGTTTTGCATCTGTGTTCATCATGGATATTGGCCTGAAGTTTTCTTTTCTTGCTGAGTTTCTGCCGAGTTTTGGTATCAGGATGATGTTGGTCTCATAAAATGATTTGGGAAGGATTCCCTCTTTTTGGATTGTTTTGAATAGTTTCAGAAGGAATGGTACCAGCTCCTCTTTGTATGTCTGGTAGAATTTGGCTGTGAACCCATCTGGACCTGGGCTTTTTTGGGTGGTAGGCTCTTAATTGCTGCCTCAACTTCAGACCTTGTTATTGATCTATTAGGGTTTCAACTTCTTCCTGATTTAGGCTTGGGAGAATGCAAGTGTCCAGGAATTTATCCATTTCTTCCAGGTTTACTAGTTTATGTGCGTAGAGTTGTCTGTAATAATCTGATGATGGTTTGAATTTCTGTGGAATCTGTGGTGATATCCCCTTTATCGTTTTTTATTCCATCTATTTGATTATTCTCTCTTTTCTTTTTTATTAATCTGGCTAGTGGTCTCTTTTGTTTTTCGAAAAACCAGCTCCTGGATTTATTGATTTTTTGAAGGGTTTTTTGTGTCTCTATCTCCTTCAGTTCTGCTCTGATCTTAGTTATTTCTTCTCTTCTGCTAGGTTTTGAGTTTTTTTTATCTTGCTCCTCTAGCTCTTTCAATTTTGATGATAGGGTGTTGATTTTAGATCTCTCCTTGCTTCTCATGTGGGCATTTATTGCTGTATATTTTCCTCTAGAGACTGCTTTAAATGTGTCCCAGAGATTCTGGTATGTTGTGTCTTTGTTCTCACTGGTTTCGAAGAACATGTTTATTTCTGCCTTCATTTCATTGTTTATCCCATCAACATTCAAGAGCCAGTTGTTCAGTTTCCATGAAGCTGTGCTGTTCTGAGTTAGTTTCTGAATTCTGAGTTCTAATTTGATTGCACTGTGGTCTGAGAGACTGTTTGTTATGATTTATGTTCTTTTGCATTTGCTGAGGAGTGATTTACTTCCAATTATGTGGTCAGTTTTAGAGTAGGTGCGATGTGGTGCTGAGAAGAATGTATATTCTATGGATTTGGGGTGGAGAGTTCTGTAAATGTCTATTAGGTTTGCTTGGTCCAGGTCTGAATTCAAGTCCTGGATATCCTTGTTGATTTTCTGTCTCGTTGATCTGTCTAATATTGACAATGGGGTGTTAAAGTCTCCCACTATTATTGTGTGGGAGTCTAAGTCTCTTTGTAAGTCATTAAGAGCTTGCCTTATGTATCTGGGTGCTCCTGTATTGGTTGCATATATATTTAGGATCGTTAGCTCTTCTTGTTGCATTGATCCTTTTACCGTTATGTAATGTCCTTCTTTGTCTCTTTTGATCTTTGTTGGTTTAAAGTCTATTTTATCAGAGATGAGAATTACAACTCCTGCTTTTTTTTTGCTCTCCATTTGCTTGGTAAATCTTCCTCAATCCCTTTATTTTTAGCCTTTGTGTATCCTTGCATGTGAGATGGGTTTCCTGGATATAGCACACCAATGGGTTTTGGCTTTTTATCCAGTTTGCCAGCCTGTGTCTTTTGATTGGGGCGTTTAGCCCATTTACATTTAGTGTTAATATTGTTATGTGTGAATTTGATACTGCCATTTTGATGCTAGCTGGCTGTTTTGCCCATTAGTTGATGCAGTTTCTTCATTGTGTTGATGCTCTTTACCATTTGGTATGTTTTTGGAGTGGCTAGTACTGGTGTTCCTTTCTATGTTTAGTGCCTCTTTCAGGAGCTCTTGTAAAGCAGGCCTGGTGGTGATGAAATCTCTGAGTACTTGCTTGTTTGCAAAGGATTTTATTTTTCCTTCACTTATGAAGCTTAGTTTGGCTGGATATGAAATTCTGGGTTGAAAGTTCTTTTCTTTAAAGGCGTTGAATATTGGCCCCCACTCTCTTCTGGCTTGTAGGGTTTCTGCTGAGAGATCTGCTGTGAGTCTTATGGGCTTCCCTTTGTGGGTAACCTGACCTTTCTCTCTGGCTGCCCTTAGCATTTTCTCCTTTATTTCAACCCTGGTGAATCTGACGATTATGTGCCTTGGGGTTGCTCTTCTTGAGGAATATCTTTGTGGTGGTCTCTGTATTTCCTGGACTCGAATATTGGCCTGCCTTACTAGGTTGGGGAAGTTTTCCTGGATAATATCCTGAAGAGTATTTTCCAGCTTGGATTCATTCTCTTCGTCACATTCAGGTACACCTATCAAACGTAGATTAGGTCTTTTCACATAGTCCCATATTTCTTGGAGACTTTGTTCATTCCTTTTTACCCTTTTTTCTCTTATCTTGCCTTCTCTTTTTATTTCATTGAGTTGATCTTCGACCTCTGATATCCTTTCTTCTACTTGGTCAGTTTGTTGAAACTTGTGTATGCTTTGCGAAGTTCTCGTGTTGTGTTTTTCAGCTCCATCAGTTCACTTATATTCCTCTCTAAGTTGTTTATTCTCATTAGCATTTCGTCAAATCTTTTTTCAAGGTTCTTAATTTCTTTGCATTGGGTTAGAACATGTTCTGTTAACTCACAGAAGTTTCTTATTACCCACCTTCTGAAGCCTGATTCTGTCAATTCATCACACTCATTCTCCATCCAGCCTTGTTCCCTTGCTGGTGAGGAGTTGTGATCCCTTGTAGGAGGCGAGGCATTCTGGTTTTGGGTGTTTTTATCCTTTTTGCGCTGGTTTCTTCCCATCTTTGTGGATTTATCCACCTGTCGTCTTTGTAGTTGTTGACTTTCAGATTGGGTCTCTGAGTGGATGTCCAGTTTGTTGATGATGATGTTATTTCTTTCTATTTCTTAGTTTTCCTTCTAACAGTCTGGCCCCTCTGCTGTAGGACTGCTGAGGTCCACTCCAGGCCCTGCTTGCCTGGGGATCACCTGCAGCAACTGCAGAACAGTAAGGATTGCTGCTAGTTTCTTTTTCTGTTATCTTTGTCCCAGAAGGTTACCCGCCAGATGTCAGTCTGAGCTCTCCTTTATGAGGTGACTCTTTGGATATACGGGGGTCAGGGAGCTGGTTGAGGAGACAGTCTGTCCTTTATAGGAGCTCAAGTGCTGAGCTGTGAGCTCTGTTGTTCATTCAGAGCTGCTGGGCAGGTACGTTTAAGTCTGCTGCAGCAGAACTCATAAGCCCCCCACTTTTTTTTTTCCCCCAGGTGCTCTGTCCCAGGGAGTTAGGGCTTTATTTATGAGTTTCTGTTGTGCTGCTGCCTTTTTTCAGGGCTGCCCTACCCAGCAAGGAGGCAGCCTAGTCACTGTCTGCCCGCAGAGGCTTTGCTGAGCTGCTGTGGGCTCCACCCAGCTGCCGTATGAACTTCCCTGTAGTCCTGTTGATACGAGTGTAGTTAGAACTGCCTCGGCAATGGCGCCCCACCTCTATAATGGCGGACTCTCCCTGTAATGGTGGGCTGCCTCAGCAATGGCAAACTACCTCCGTAGTGGTGGACTGCCTTGGTAATGGTGGACGCCCCTCCCCCACAGAGCTGGACCATCCCAGGTTCAGCTGTGCTTGCTGTGAAACTCTCAATCCAGAACATTTCCGATTGCTGTTTTTTTATGGGGGTGGGACCAGCTGAACCTGATCACCTGGCTCCCTGCCTCAGAGCATTTTGTTTTTTTTTAGTTGAATGGTCAACTGTCTCCCAGGTGTTTCAGTTGCCTGTTGAAAAGGCACCGGGATCTGTGTAATTTCCCATGCGGCGACCCACTGCACCAGCTGAAACAGCGGCGCTGAGATTCATGGCGCTTTTTTGCCCGGGAATCTCCTGGCCTGGCTCCTTGTTTCAGTCCTCTCTTTAATCAGATGAATGGGTGATTCTGCCCTCCTGGAGCTCCAATCGCCAGCTAAAATGGTGCCCAGACCCGTGTATTTTGTACAGAGAACCGACGTGCCGGGGCGCCGGCAAAACAGCCATGCCGGCCAAACCAGCTGCATTGGCGACCCATGGGGCTCCTCCCCCTGGAAATCTCCTGGTCTGTGGGCAATAAAAATCCATCTGGAAATGCAGCGTCCACTCACCCTCCACACTTTCACTGGGAGCTGCAATCCTGAGCTGCTCCTAATCGGCCATCTTGGATCCTCCCCTGTTTGTTTATTGAATTGTTTATCAGTGTAGACTCATGAATATTTATCCTATGTGTTATAGTCCCTTACTGTCATTAAATAATGACATTAAATAATGACTGTTTATTGTTTAAACAGTCCTTGCCTTAGCCATTGGGAGCTCCTTCATATTGACTCCTGTGTCAACCATCATGTTTTTCATGTACCATCATTATTTTTTGAGTACTTTCTTACTTTCCAGTACCATGAGATATTCCAGGCTCATCTTGTGTTTTTCCTGCCCCAACCCTGAAACTAGCCTTTTCTCCAAGGAGCCTTAGTTCATTTATTAGGGAATGACATATGGAAACCAAGATTTGAGCACTAGGGTGTGTGTATTGCTACTAGAGTGTCATTGTATTTTGGCCCTCTCAGAGGACAGAGCTAGGGAATAAGTATATGTATGCTCATAAACACACCCATAAGCACATGTATGTTTATCGGACTCCTCATTTGTGTCTATACATTAAAAATTGTAAGGCTGGGCCTGGTGGCTCACACCTGTAGTCCCAGCATTTTGGGGAGCTGAGGTGGGTGGATCACCTGAGGTCAGGAGTTCAAGACCAACCTGACCAACATGGTGAAACCCCATCTCTACTAAAAATACAAAAAAAATAAAAAACTTAGCCAGGCATGGTGGCAGGCACCTAATCCCAGCTATTCAAGAGGCTGAGGTAGGAAAGTCGCTTGAACCCGGGAGGTGGAGGTTACAGTGAGCCGAGATTTCACCAGTGCACTCCAGCCTGGGTAACAAGAGTGAAACTCCCTCTCAAAAAAAAAAAAAAAAATGACGGGTGCAGTGGCTCACGCCTGTAATCCTAGCACTTTGGGTGGCCAAGGTGGACGGATCATCTGAGGTTAGGAGTTTGAGACCAGCCTGACCAACATGGAGAAACCCTGTCTCTACTAAAAATACAAAATTAGCCAGGTATGGTGGTGCACGCCTGTAATCCCAGCTACTCGGGAGGCTGAGACAGGAGAATTGCTTGAACCCGGGAGGTGGAGGTTACAGTGAGCTGAGATTTCACCATTGCACTCCAGCCTGGGTAACAAGAGTACAACTCCATCTCAAAAAACAAAAAAAAAAATGTAAATTCATGCTGATATTTTTCTTTCTTTCTTTCTTTCTTCTTCTTTTTTTTTTTTTTTGAGACAGAGTCTCGCTCTGTTGCCCAGGCTGGTGTGCAGTGGTGCAATCTTGGCTCACTGCAACCTTTACCTCCCAACCTCAGCCTCCCGAGTAGCGGAGGTGCACCACTACATTCTGCTAATTTTTAGTAGAGATAGAGTTTCGCCATATTGGCCAGACTGGTTTTGAGCTCCTAACCTCAAGTGATCTACCCACCTCAGCCTCCCAAAGTTCTGGGATTACAGGTGTCAGCCACCTGGCCAGGTTTTCTTTTCTAAAGAATATTCATCTATCTTGCTGACACAGTAAGGTTGTCCAGTCTACTTCTACACAGGTAAGTTCTTCTACCGCTACACCAGTGACATGTCTTCATCAATGCATTATAATTGCAAAATATGGGGAAATCCCATGTGCCTAATAATAAGGGAATGGTAAAGGAAATATTTGATGGAATATTACACAGTCATATAAAATCAGGATTAATAATTAATAGGCCGGGTGTGGTGGCTCACACCTGTAATCCCAGCACTTTGGGAGGCTGAGGCGGGCACAGTTGAGGTCAAGAGTTCGAGACCAGCCTGGCCAACGTGGTGAAACTCCATCTCTACTAAAAATGCAAAAAATTTAGCCAGGTGTGGTAGCACACACCTGTAGTCTCAGCTCCTTGGAAGACTGAGGCAGGAGAATCACTTGAACCTGGGAGGCAGAGGTTGCAGTAAGCTGAGATCATGCCCTTGCACTCGAGTCTTGGCAGCAGAGCAAGACTTTGTCTCAAATAATAATGATAATAATATAGAAATGCTATTGATATAATGTTAAGTTTAAAAAATTAAAACAGGATTATAAGTAATTGTACACATACATGTATGTAGAAAAATTGGGGAAAAAAATAAAATGCTAGCAGTATTTTTTAAATACCCATATTCTGCAGTGGGATTTTATTACATTTAAATTTTAAAATAAATGTCATCTCAGTGCCACCCCCAAGGTGCCCATTATCCATCATCACCTGGCAGAAGAAAGATTGAGAATTTCTCTCTTAAGGTAAAACTCAATTATTCAGCCAGAATATTAAAATAGTAGATCTTTCCTATGATAATTTCTAAGTTTATTAGTTCGTTTTTTTTTCCTTTCAACGAATATGTAAATGGATACTCATATGCAATTAATGCAATTTCCTTTCCTCCATGTAACAAGAAAGTGTATTAGTGAACAGTTCTGCTTTGGCAAGTTTAAATAAGCTTAATGTAAAGGTTCTAGTTTGGGGAAATGTTCATATGTTATTAATCATGTCCGTAAGAAAAGTAATGATGGAACAGCTTAGCTCAGTGGGGAGGAAGTAATCTGTCCTAGTTGGTACTCTGATGAGCAGGGAAAGGAAAACACTATTAGTTTGTTTTGCCAACTTGAGGATTCATTAAATAATTGTCGCCCAAGCAAATTATAGAGTTTATTTCAGATAGTTTTAGGAGTGTTAAAATTTTTAGTATTCTGTAACAGAACTACAACTATTTTTCAAGTGTCTTTTGTTTCATCATGCAATTCGTATTAAGTGAAAGTAAAAGAGACAAGTTTTTGAAGATATTAGAAATGAGTATCTAAAAACAAAAAAGAAGTATCTAAATATTAAAACATTTCATAATACCCAGTGGTGGCCACATATTGAGAAACAGGTATCAGGCATATTTGTACTGTTGGTAGGGATATAAATTGATACAACCTTTTTAGAGTACTGTTTTCCAATACCTTTCAAAGTGAATGTGCATATTATTTTACCCATTGATTCCACTTACAGGAAATTACCCACAAGCCCAAAGATGGGTGAACAAAGATATTTTTTGCAGCAATGTTTATAATAGCAAAAAAAATTGGAACACTTGAAATACTCACCAGTAGGGACTAAATTATGGTATAAATACTAGCTAACAATTAAAAAGAATAAGATAGATCTACATAGATACACATATGAATAGAAAATTTCTAGAAAGACTCACAAGAAAAATCTAATAGTGATTACCTATCTTGGGTGGCACTAATACTAGGAGTAAGTAGATATTTTAACTTTCATTTTAATTCTTCAGTTCTCTTTCCTTTTTTATTTTTTAACTCTGAACATTTGTGACTTTTATCATAGAAAAAAAGTTTAAAATGGAAAAAAAAACCTTAATTAAAATCTTCCCATCTATTTTATATTCACCTATAATTTCAGATGTCTTTTGCCACCATTGTTACTGGCTGCTTAGTCAGGCATGGTAGCCAAAACTCATCATTTTGGTCAGTAAACTGTAAGATTTGTGTCTGCCATTTTCAGCTATAAGAATGAATTGAGGCCAGGCGCAGTGGCTCACGTCTGTAATCCCAGCACTTTAGAGGCCGAGGCAGGTGGATCACCTGAGGTCAGGAGTTCAAGACCAGCCTGGTCAACATGGTAAAACCCTATCTGTACTAAATATATAAAAAATAGCCAGATGTGGTGGCGGGCACCTGTAATCCCAGCTACTCAGGAGGCCGAGGCAAGAGAATCGCTTGAACCCAGGAGGCAGAGGTTGCAGTAAGCCGAGATCACACCATTGTGCTCCAGCCTGAGTAACAAGAGCAGAACTTCTCAAAATAATAATAATAATGAATTGGGCAGAATGGCCTAGATAGATGTAGAGACCTGGCAGGTGAGTAGCTGCAGCTGAGGAGCCTGAGGCCAGGCCTTGAGCATAAGCACTGACCCTGCTAGGCAGTGAGTGAGCAGGCTGTGGCCTGCACAGCAATGCCTCCTTCCAGCCGACCACCTGCCCTTGATGCAGGTTAGGGTTCTGCAGAGCAGAGGGCAGGCTGGGCCCTATGCCAGGCTCTGGATCAGATAGGAGCCTAGTGCTTCCTCTAGCCCATACAGGTGGTAACAGTAACAACAATGGATGCCTTAGAGGAAGAGAGCTTCAGGCTGTCCTCCTCCACCTTTGATGCAGAATTTGATGCTGTGGTTGTATATTTAGAGGACATTATCATGGATGACAAGTTCCAATTATTACAGAGAAATTTCATGGACAAGTACTACTAGGAGTTTGAAGTTTATAGAGACAGGGTTTCACCATATTATCCAGGCTGATCTCGAACTCCTGAGCTCAAGCAGTCCTCCCACCTTGGCCTCCCAAAGTGCTGGGATTAAACCATGCCTGGCCCATTTTACTAAACTTTTTGTCTTTCCACGATATCCCTCCTCTCAAGAGCACAGTGTGTCCCTTCAGAGAGACTGCTGTTACTCTGGCTAACTCTCCTATTTCTTCAAAGGTTCTTCAAAGAACCTCTGAAATTCATTCCAGAGCTAAGGCTGGCTTTGTGCTTCCTTATTTAGCATTTAACTTCCACAAAGCATTTGGAACATAAGAGTTAAATCTAAACTTAAGGAGTTATTATTTAATTTATGTGCAGAAATAGCTAATACTCATAGTGTTTAGTCAAGTCCAAAGTGTGAAAATTCTGTCTCTGAAAAAGAAGAAAATAATTTACTTTGGAAGGTGCATTAGCTCCTTGCAAATGGTAGGTTTATAACTCAGATTGATCTATCCCCTCCATCACCATCACAGGCAATTGATTGGCCCCCTGGCTGGAAGGTGGCTGTGATGTGGTAGCTAAAGGCCAATGCAGTGCACACCCTTGCAGCCTCTATCTCCCTGTCTGCAAAAGGAGGCCAGTGATTCCTGCTTCTTAGGGCTTTTGGAAATTCAGATGAGAAATGGAGGTTAAAAGCTTTAGAAAAAAACTACATCCCTGGGCATGTTTGAGGAGTCAGGGGACATTTAATGGGAACATTATAGCTTAGTGCTTAATACCTCAGGCTCTGGAGTTTAACTTTCTGGTAGGAAGAGACAAATTTCTATTTCTAAGAAGATCACTTTGAGAGGAGATAGTCTACAGGAGCATTTCGCACCAGCTGGACTAGATTTGCAGCCTCAGTGCATCTCTATGGCTTCGTTTTTGAGTGATTCATGTCAAAGTCATGGTGCTAGGAGTAAGATCAGCTACCTAAATTACCCAGTGCTTTGCAAATCTAAGTATGTTTGAGATCTCAACAATCAACTGAATTCAGTATAGGCTATCAAACTACAGCATATGATTTCCTGATGGGCCCTACCTTCCATTAGAAAAAAACAATTTTTGGGGGGTGGGTGATGGAGTTTAGCTATTGTCACCCAGGCTGGAGTGTAATAGCATACTCTCGGCTCACTGCAACCTCCGCTTCCTCGGTTCAAGCAATTCTCCTGCCTCAACCTCCTGAGTAGCTGGACTACAGGTGCCCGCCAACACACCAAGCTAATTTTTGTATTTTTAGTAGAAATGGGGTTTCTCCATGTGGGCCAGGCTAGTCTCAAACTCCTGACCTCAGGTGATCCACCAGCCTCTGACTTCCAAAGTGCTGGGATTACACATGTGAGCTGGGATTACCATACTCGGCCTTAGAAGAAAATTTAAGAGTCAAATGAAATGCCTAGTACTAAAAAAAAGAAGAAAAGCCTTGCTAAATTGGACTCGTGTAAAGTTTGGTTTTAGTAATGAGCAATAAAAGTATGAAAAACTATTTCAAAATACGAGAAGGTAGTATTACAGTCCTAATTTGAGGGTAAGACAGCCAAAATTTTTTTTTATTTATTGATTTTTAAATAATTTTTTTCTTTGAGACGTAGTCTCGCTCTGTCACCCAGGCTGGAGTACAGTGGCGTGATCTCACCTCACTGCAACTTCTGCCTCCCAGGTTCAAGTGATTATCCTGCCTCAGCCTCTCAAGTAGCTGGGACTACAGGCATGCACCACGATGCCCAGCTAATTTTTATATGTGTATTTTTGAGACAGAGTCTCGCTCTGTAGCCCAGGCTAGAGTGCAGAGGTGCGATCTCAGCTCACTGCAACCTCTGCCTCCTGGGTCCTGGTTCAAGCAACTCTTCTGCCTCAGCCTCCCGAGTAGATGGGATTACAGGCGCATACCACCATGCCCAGCTAATTTTTGTGTTTTTAGTAGAGATGGAGTTTCACCATGTTGGCCAGACTGGTCTTGAACTCCTGACCTTGTGATCCGTCTGCCTCGTCCTCCCAAAGTGCTGGGATTACAGGCGTGAGCCACCTCACCTGGCCTAATTTTTGTAATTTTAGTAGAGATAGGGTTTCACCATGTTGGCCAGGCTGGTGTCAGACTCCTGACCTCAGATGATTTACCCGCCTCAGCCTCCCAAAGTGCTGGGATCATAGACGTGTGGCACCATGTCCAGCCTATTTATTTATTTTTGAGACTGGCTTTCAAACTTATAGTGTAGTGGCATGATCATGGCTCACTGTAGCCTCAACCTCCCCAGGGTCAGGTGATCCTCCCACCTCAGCCTCCTGAGTAGCTGGGACTACAGGCTCATGCCACCGTGCCTAGCTAGTTTTTGTATTTTTTGTGGAGATTGGATTTCACCTTGTTGGCCAGGCTGGTCTCAAGTTCCTGGGCTCAAACAGTCCTCCCGCCCCAGCCTCCCAAAGTGCTGGAATTACAGGCATGAGCCAGCGCACGCAGCCCAGCCCAAAGTTTTTACCATCCTAATTCTTGGGCAAGTTCCTTCACTTTCCTGAGCCCATTTCCTTGTTAGTAAATTAGGGGTAACAATCAAGATAATGCATTGAAAGCATTTAGCACGTTCTTAACACATAGTATATACTCAGTAAATATTACTAATGTGATTCTTAGGCAAAAGTGAGTGACTAATGTGTTTCTAAGTGATTGAGAAGTCTACAACAGCCTAGTGCGTATCTGAAATTAAATTTAGAGTATAAAGGAGAAATAATATAGGGGAAACATTCCCAGGAATGTTTATTGCCAGCATTGTTGACAAGTTTCAGGGTGTGTAGGGTGGGGTGAGGGAGTTGGCAGCCTAATGCTGATTCCTTGCATCATAAAGTCAAGTTACTTCATGTAGCTCTGAACTTCTAAGTTTTTTAAGGAGTTAGGTGTATGTCAGAATCTTCTTAGCTCATTACTTCACTGACGGAAACTTGGGAAACAAAGATAATTCATAGGAAGGAAAATTTAAAGGTCAGAGGATATTTAAATGAAAATCAACTAGAGTATGGTTTGATTTTATTTGTTTTGTGTTTTTTAATTGTTTTAAAAATAGGACCGTAGATTAAGAATCTTCTGTGCCTCTGTAGTCCAGTGAAGTAACATTTGTTGAATATGTGGAAGCAAAAATTTAAAAAAAGATGGACAATTGATTATATAGTATTTGAAGATAAAAAGAACTATTGAACATGTAACCATTACTGTGAGAGCCTCATTGAACAGCTAGCCTACTATTTCAATATTATTACATTCTACCTCCTCAGAAAGCCTTTCCTGGCCATTCTAGCACACGGTGATCTCTCCCAAGAACCCATAAAGCTTACTGACCCCATTTGGCCTCAGAAAAAGCTTTGAGGCAGGTACTTAATTTGTCCCGTGGCTCTCCTCTCCACAGGACAGTGAGCAGGGCTCCCTCAGCAGGGTCTGGGCTGGGACCTCAGGAGGAGGGCTGGAGTTTGTGTTACCAGGTGAGCCTCCTACAACATCAAATGGTATTTTGGTATTTGCTGTATTTTAGCATTAGATAATAAATGGATTGAGGTGGGAAATAGACACCTCTGCTGGCACTCCCCAAAGAATTAAAAGTTGCAGAAATGTCCTTGAGGAATGTGCGGCAAAAATCTTAACAGGTATAACAAGGAATTTGAAATAGTGTGCCCATGTTACGTAGAGGAGAGAAATGCAGACACGTGATTTGACTGAGCCCACTTGAGGAGATTGATGGGAGAAATAAAGGAATTTCTAAGGCAGTAGGTATAACCATCTTATTCTTTCATGTAAAATATTCAGACTTTCAATGTAGTAGATATTTGCTGAGTTTCTGCTATATGTAGAGTAATAAAGATAACTAACATTTGAGAGCATACTATTTTCTAGGGCTGTTTCCTCTATGTGTAAAGTGGTCTTGGACCTAGACAGAGCCATTAATGGTGGAAGTGGGGGTGGAAGTTTGTCCTGTTTTGTCACTAGAGAACAAATGGATTGTGGGTGGGAAACCAGCATCTCATCTAGTGCTCCTTATAGAATGGAAAGTACAGAGAGATGCTTGATAAATGAAAGGCAGAAATCTTAATAGACCTCTTTGCACAACCTCTGAATCAGCTCTGCAGGTCTCCTCTGTTTCAGGCATCAGAAGTTGAGAGACAACTCTCCATGCAGGTCCACGCCCTCAGAGAAGACTTTCGGGAGAAAAACTCGTCAACCAACCAGCACATCATCCGGCTGGAGAGCCTTCAGGCCGAGGTGAGCCTTCCCACGCAGCAGTGCTGGAAGATGGAGTGCTTTTCTCACTGGGAGCTCTGCACTGGGAGACAAAGGGACTAAAATCTCTACAGAAAGACATTTCTGTGTGAAACTTAATGGGGAACATTTGATCCATGTTTCTCTGCGTAGCCTGTTGTCTGGAAAAATGAAGTTGCTCAGAGTTACTGCCGGATGTGTTGAAATCACGAATGACCTACATTTTACTGACTATGTTGCTCTCTCCAAAATATCCTTCCCAATCCCAAATAGAAGGTGGGAAATGGCATCTCGCCTCTCTCTATTCCATTTAGGCCAAGTTCAATCCATCTTAATAAGATCTACTGTTGTTCTCATCTACAAAATGAGAGAAATAGAAGTTTCTGCTTCATAGGTTTTTGTGAAGATGTTATGGGTTAGAGGCACTTCATATGATACCTGGAACACAATGATGTTATTGAAAACATAGGAGAGGCCAGAACATAGGGGAAAAGAAAGTATCAACAGGGGAACAATACTATGCGAATCTGGTTGTGGAAGATGAGGAGAGGGTAAGGATCTTATCACCAGCCCAAACCAGGCCTCCCCCCGGGGCAGGCTTCCACCTGCTCTGCTTTTGAGGATCCTTTAGCCAAGTATCCGGACGGCAACCCCTTCGCTAAGTCAAAGTTTGAAGGACAGTCTAGAGCCAGGTTGAATGAGTACCTTCCACGGTGATGAAGCGATCAGTCATCATGGTCAGGCCAGAGAAACCCAGATAGCCTTCTCCCCTGCTCAGTAAATGACCTGAGGATGTTTTTCCTAAAGTCTGTCAATATCTTCTCTTTTCTCCTGCCTCCCATTCCGTTTCTTCCCCCTTTCCCTTGGAATGCTTACTGGTATTGAGCAGCAGGTCCTTGAAGTAAGTAGTTTGTTCCGGTGGGGTTTGGCATGCCTGTGTGTGACCATTTGTGTGCATGACTTGCCATTCACCTGCCTCTGCCATGTTCTGACTCCTTCAAGTTTCCTGTCTTCCTCTTTCCCCCACCTGTTCACTTTTTCTAGACCCTCATGTCCGGGTCATCTCCAGGAATGTTTATTGCCAGATTTGTTCACAAGTTTCAGGGTGTATAGGGCTGGGTGAGGGAGTTGGTGGCCTAATGCTGATTCCTTGTTTTGTCCATAAACACTGCTACCTTTAAAAGTCAAGCTATGAGGCCTGGCACGGTGGCTCATGCCTGTAATCCCAGCACTTCGGGAGGCCGAGGCGGGCAGATCACGAGGTCAGGAGATCAAGACCAGCCTGACCAACATGGTGAACCCCGTCTCTACTAAAAATACAAAAATTAGCTGGGTGTGGTGGCACATGCCTGTAATCCCAGCTACTCAGGAGGCTGAGGCAAGAGAATCACTTGAACTAGGGAGGCAGAGGTTGCAATGAGCCGAGATCGCGCCATTGCACTCCAGCCTGGGTGACACAGTGAGATTTCATCTCAAAAAAGAAAAAAAAGTCAAGCATGAAATTGTTAGTTTCATTTTGTGTAGCTCCAAACTGAGTTTTTTCAGGATCAGTTGTGTATCAGAATCTTATTACCTCATCACTTCACTGACTGAAACTTGGGAAACAAAGACGATTCATGGGAAGGAAAATTTAAAGGTCAGAGGGTATTTAAATGAAAAGCAACTAGAGTAAGAATTCTCTTCACATGGGTAACTTTGCTTCAGTGTAGGAAATAGTGGGCCCATTCACAAAAGGGGCTTGCTCCTTTTGGTCCCCCACCCAGGTGCACACTTGAGAGACAATATTTCTTTGTTTGACCAGATACCTGATCTCTCTGGACAAAGGCCACATACTTCATTTCCCCAGGACAACATCCTATCTGATTGATTGGTGGCCAGAGAAGATCTGTGCCCTGTGAGCAGAATTCTAGTTCAGAGAGTGAGAACAGCTAAAAAGAAAGGGAAAAGTGTATCTCATAGGACTTGAAAGGAGCTAGACATTCATTTCAGAATTTCCCCTGGAAAAGTTCTAAGGTTGGTTCCCAAAACTTGCCCAAGTAAAAGCCTTAAGGAATTGTTATCCAGGCTGGACTAGAGAACCTAGAGAATGTTTTAACCATGTTAGGAAAGTATAGCATTTAGAAGCAAGAAGCTGGTTGAGAATCAGTCTAGCAGGGCACTAATAAGTGGGAGGATCCACAAGGAACTCCAGGATTCTAGAAGGTCCCCCAAGAGTCAGACCCAATTTGGAAGGCTTTCTGGAGCCCCTGAGCCAGGGTAGTGATCTTTGAGCAAAGCACTTCTGGCCTTGGGGAGCACTGGCTCAGCTTCTCAACCGCATACCTTGAGGCCAGAGGAGACTTGGCATCTCCTTCCTCTTTTCCTCTGTTTTCTCAATGACACTGAAGAGATTAGACATACCTTCCTAAAAGAAGGTTTACTTATCTGGAGACTGACTAGGTATTCAGTGTATACGAACAACATATCAACGTGTTACGAATGACTCGCTCAGGTAAAAGTTACTCTGAGTAAAGTCAGGATTCACTTATATCTGTGTCCTGTTCCGTCCCAGGACACAGGCTGATGCAGGGGTTACTTTGCTTTCTGTACCCTGGGAACTCCACTAACTCAAGGCACTGGATCTGAGCTGTGACCTCTAGTGCCAGAGGGGCCAGGAGTGAGGAAGAGAAGACAGAGGGGAATCCCTGGGTGTGAAAACATGGCACTCCAGAGGATTTCCTGGGCATTTGCTCATGCTCATGACTTGAGAAGAAGAAGTGCAGCAGGTTAGGTTCACTCCTCCTGCTAATTGGAAGTTTGGGGTAAAGTTAAGGGCAGGTAAGGTAGAACCCTTTTTTATCTTATCTCTGGAATTTCCAGAGCACTAGCCTTCCCTCCCTGCCTGGCATCCCACATTCCAGCTTCCTCAGAGCTCAACTCCCACCCCTTCCCAGACAGGTTTCTAGAGGGGAGGGGTTTTCTCTTCAGCTTAGGGTTTCATAGCTATACTCTCAGAGATGTGGGTACCATGACATTGGGCAGAACACTGAAAGATACTTGCCTTCATGTTTTCGGGCTAGTCCCTACTTCCTACTTGTCAGCCTGGGTGTAACTAAACACCACCCCTGTGACTCTCCACCCTTTCAGATCAAGATGCTGTCAGATCGCAAACGGGAGCTGGAGCATCGTCTCAGCGCTACTTTAGAGGAAAATGACCTGCTCCAAGGGACCGTGGAGGAGCTACAGGACCGGGTGCTAATCCTGGAGAGGCAGGGTCATGACAAGGACCTACAGGTACTGGGGTAGAGAAGCTGTCCTGGAGAACTAGGGCCAGATAAAAGGAGCACATAGCCAAAAAGAAAAAGCTGGGAGGCCAGCATCACTGCTGGGGTAAGCCAGGGGTGGATGACGCTGAGATCTCACTGTGGGCCCTGGGGCATTCACTAACTTGGCTCTTTTGACTCTGTCTAAAGGAAGTGTATTGCCACCCACAGATCATTTCTCCAATGTGTTCTGAACCACTGGCCCATGGAGCAGTGTCACAGAGTTCTTTCTGGGTTATTAACATGGCTGGAACAGGGCTAAGAGTGCTATTCTGGCCTCCTAACATTTGTAAAATCTGCTAGAAGGTTTCAGAGGGAGCCTTTGACTTCTCTCTAACTCAGCTCACAATGCTTTCTGCTGCTGCCTTCCCAAGCTCACGGATTTAGTTGGCTGGCATGGAGCAGAAACCAAGAAGCTGCCCACTGAACACAGCAAGATTTATATTCTACTTCTGCCAGTTGCCAGAAGAGGCATAGACTGACCCCTTTGTGAGCCTAATCAGTCTCTTTTTTACTTCCTGATGGAAATTGCTTCATGGCCATATTTGTTCTTATTTGGGAATTGCTACCAGGCCTCAGCTGAATCCCCAAGCTCATACTTGACAAGAAACAACTCCCAAAACAAAAAGATATCATCATTTCAGTCTCCCCAGAAATAGAGTATAGCATCTGCTACCAAGATGCTTTGCTGGGCTGGCCTAGGAGGATCTGGGGTCAGAAATTAGGAGTGCATTGCTTCCCTTTGGCATTCTCTATACATGTCAGGGAGTGTACTAGATTGCAACAGTAATGTTTGTGCAGAGGCGGTCAGCCAGGTGTACTCAAGAACCAGGTGGGTCTCTGCCCAGAGGCCAGGCCACAGAAGGTCCCACTGGGCTCCTAGGTAGGCTGTTTGAAAGCCTTGGGTTATGGGATAAGGAAAATAGTGTCTTGGGCTGAGATTACTTGTCTCTGACACCATCAGCTAAGCTGACACCTGAGTGACGAACCTCTTTGAGGGAAAATTAATGGCTTTTCTTTCTCCATGTTTTTAGTACCTTCAGCTAGTAACTTTTCATATATTAATAGTAGTGCCTTGGTAAATGTTGAGTAGAAAATGGTGCTGGCTGAAGACTTACAGCAGTTTTCAAGATGGAAAGGAGTTTGCTCGTTTTTCAAGGTTGATGATAATAGCAGTGAACTTGTGTGCCTCTTTAGCATATAGAGTGCTTTTTGCGTACATCTTTAGCATACATCATAAAGCTGAGATTTAGAAAAACTGAATCGTTTATCCAAAGTCATACAGTGAATCTTTGGTAGAATCGAGACTGGAACCCTCTCACCTGCTTTGCCTGTAGCTCAGTGATAACTTCTTAGTATCACTTGTCTCTGAACGTCAGTTCCTGACCAGCATTTATTACCCTATCAAGCACTCTCCTGAGGGTTGCTGAGATACGGGAGGAGAAGGAAGATAAGTATGGAGAAAGAGAAAAATGGCCCTTACCTAAAAGAAACTTTTAATTTAGCATGAATTTACAGTGAAAAGTCTATTTCAAGTCAAGAATTGGGGGCCTGGGTTGGGGGGAAGAGGCAGAACTAGTTGGCCATCAGGGGCCTAACCAGCACTGTGGGCTGCACATGCTTGAGCAGCGAGAATCCCATCATGCCACATGCACTTGCTCACCATGCGCACATCCACTGTCTTCCTGTTGAACTTCAAGACTGAGAAGGTGTCATTCACCTAAGGATCTGCAGCAAGTCAGGCAGTATTCAATTGATTTGGAAAATCTGCATTTATAGGCTGAATTCTCATCTTCCCTAACAACTTATCACTACAGTCCTTCAGTTCACGTGAAGCTCTCAAGTTGCCACTAATTACCAGTGTCCTCTAGAAAGTCCTTTCTGTTGCTGAAATGGCCTGTACTGATACAGAAATAAAATAATCCAGCTTACTCAGGTAGCAGCTGAGTGATTCTAAACCATACTTGCAAACTGTACAGCTAGTGGCCTTGGAACGTGTTTAATCCCTTGATTTTAAATCCTCAGACAAGGGTGAGGGATGGCTGAGCAGGCGAGGCAACAGGCCTGCCACAACCAAGGGAGCCCCCTTTTTGGTCTCTTTCACTATATAATTGGGGTCCTGCTGTCAAAAACAGATTTTAAACAACTGATCAAATCCAACTCTGAATTTTTTTAGACCTGAGAATAAAGATAAAAAGTATTATTTACTGAGCACCCAGTATATATCAAGTATTTTGCCAAACTCTTATTATCCAATAAAGGAAATCTATTTGTCCCTCTAAGGGCCACTTAACTGTCCTGTCTCATACCCAGCTGGACATCTTACAGATCTGTGCAGTGCCTAGTCCCAGTAAGTGGGTGTAGTCCATCAGCAGAGCACAGGCCCTGCTCACTGTGGGGCAACCCAGGAAGCAGGTGATGTGGAGTCTAGACCTTGCTCTAATGCTGATTGTCTACCATTTGACAAATCACTTCACATCACACCATCCCAGTTCCCTCAGAGGAGCTTAAATGTAGTGTACTATAAAAACACAAAGCATTTAGTGTCATTCTTATTCATACATATAAGTTTACTTAGTGCCATCTTTGTTAGATAAAGGATGATATGTTTCTTATTTTTTTATTTTTATTTATTTTTTTGAGATGGAGTTTTGCTCTGTCACCCAGGCTGGAGTGCAGTGGCACAATCTCAGCTCACTGCAACCTCCTCCTCCCAGGTTCAAGTGATTTTCTTGCCTCAGTCTCTTGAATAGCTGGGATTACAGGCATGTGCCACCACACCCGGCTGATTTTTGTATTTTTAGTAGAGACGGGGCTTCACCATGTAGACCAGGCTGGTCTTGAACTCCTGACCTTGTGATCCACCCATCTCAGCCTCCCAAAGTGCTGGGATTCCAGGCTGAGCCACCACGCCTGACCCAGTGTTTCTTATTTCAAAGGGCTCTTATATGTAATAGACTCTTCTCTTGTGTAGTTTGGTTTTTCTGCCTAAGTCTGTCCAGTTGGTGAATCAGTTGTTGACTGGAGAATGCAGGCCTCTCCTGGTCTTTGTTCTCTTGCTGTTATCATTAATTAAGCACCTTTGAGTGTGCATGAGTAATCAAACTAATTTTGTTCACTACGTAAGAACTTGTACTTGTTTCTGCCGAACTTCTCCTGCTGAGATGTGTGTGGAGTTGTCTAAAAAATAATTGTGAAGCATTTTGTCAGTTTAATATGCCATCTGTAATTGTGCCAAATGCTTCCTAGGAATGTCTCCTTTTTTCCTGTAACCCTGATGTTTTTCTTTCTGCGTTTCCTCAAAACTGGGGTTGGAGAAGTTCCCACTGGACCAGCAGGTATTGCTGATCCACCAGAACTACTCAGAGCAGGCTTGCCAATCCTTTCTTCCTTCTCTGGGCAGCTCGGCACCAGACCCTTCCTCATTAAGGCTATTCCAGAACACTGGTGCCATTAGCCAATCATTTCCAAGTACAGACGGTGAAGGTTAGGCTCCCAGGGCACCTAAGTGATAGGCCAAAGGCTCTGCAAGGCAGCTTGTTCCCTTTATGAGAACTACAGAGCTCTAATTGGCTGCCAGCCACTTCAGTCTGTATCTCTGCAGGAGCGACAAGCCGACTCGGCCAAGAGTCTGGAAAAGACCAGTGCAGTGTCTACTCTCTTTTTAATGGAACAGAGGTGACCCCAGAAATGTTGTTTTATGAAAGAATAAATTAGCCTAATTTAAATCCCAGGAAATTCTCCCCCGCAACTTCCCGCAAGTCTTCTAAGGAGGTGGGGGCGTTGCAGTCCACAAATAGGAAGAGTAGGAAACATTGCTTCTGGGCAGATGTGGCATGTGGCCATGTGCCTAGCCGCCTGCAAACTGATGACAATTCTACAACTAGGGTCTGCTGTATTAAAAGCAAGTTAATCATGGGGAGTGCACAGATAAGAAGGTAGCGTTTAGGCCAGGCGCAGTGGTTCACGCCTATAATCCCAGCACTTTAGGAGGCCAAGACAGGCAGATCACTTGAGGTCAGGAGTTCGAGACCATCCTGGCCAACATGGTGAAATCCTGTCTCTACTAAAAATAAAATATTTAGCCGGACATGGCAGCACATGCCTGTGGTCCCAGCTACTTAGGAGGCTGAGGCAGGAGAATCACTTGAACCCAGGAGTCAGAGGTTGCAGTGAACCAAGGTCATGCCACTGCACTCTAGCCTAGGTGACGGAGACTCAGAAAAAAAAAAAAATAGCATTTAGCAGTTGTGGTTGGGTCGTCCCCTTATATTCAGCAGTAGTAACCTCCCCAGAGAGTTGTGTCCTGTTGTGAACTCCACACAGAAGGGGCCATGGAGAATGCAGTGAAGTGGAAGGGCTGAAGTAGCAGCATGGAGAGAGAAGGAAAGAGCACTGCCCACAATTCTGACCCCTGTACTGCTGTCTTCTCTCTACCACTGGCGCCATTCCCTTTTTCTAAGCTTCAGTTTTATCCTGAGATAGTTGGATTCATTGGTCTCTGTGGCTCTGCCAGCTCTAAAAATGTAAGTTTATGTGAAAATCTCTGTGATCATTTAAAAATCAAGAGAGAAAGAGGCTGGGAATAGTCTAAAGGGTATATAATATATATAATATTTGGCTTGCAGAATAGAGCTATTTGGAAAGCTATTGGAAAGGAGTATCTCCAAGTAATAAGCTCTTTCCAGTCTTCAGAAAAGGACTGAGAGAGAACAAAAGATGCACGCACAGGATGAAGGACTGATGTTAGACATGGCAAAAATATGTACATTTCTGCCCATGAGAGTTAGAACTGAAGCTTCCCTCAGAGATCTTCAAAAAATCTTAAGGGGACAGCCCAATTAGTTTTTACAGATATATATCTGTGTAATGACCATTGAGATCTAGATACAGACCATGATCAGCACCCTGAAAAGAATACTTGCCACTTCCTCAAAAGCAAACCTCTACTCCAACTTTCTTCTACCTCAGTGAATTTTGGGAACGTTTTATAAATAGAATCATGTATACTTTTTATGTCTGGCTTTTGTTCAACATTGTGTCTATGAAATTTAACCATGTTGTGGCATGTAGTCGTAGTATATTCTTTCATTGTTGTGCAGTATTGCAACATGTGAACATACCACAATTTACTTACTCTAGTTTTATCGGCATTTGGATTGTCTCCCGTTTGTGGCTATTTGAACAGCCTGTATATGTCGGTTGTGCACATTTCATTTTTGTTGGGTCTACAGCTAAAAGTCGATTGTGGAATATAGATTGCATTTAACTTTATTAGAAACTGCCAGTTTTCCAGTGTATTTGTACATTTTCCACTCCCAGCATTGCCCCACATCTTCATCAACACTTGATATTATTTGTATTATTTATGTTAGGCATCTTGGTAAGAGTCTAATGGTATCTAACTTTGTGTGCTTGTGTGTGTGTTTGATTTTTTATTACAAAGGATTTCAAACATTCCACAGTGGCACAGTGTAATGAAGCCCAGCTCTGAAAACCACCTATCCCTGGCCAGTGCTGCCCCATCTTCATAACATCCATTTCCTTTTCTCTCATATTATTTTGAAGTAAATCTCAAATTTTAGTAAGTTCGTCTGTAAATAAAAAGTACTAACCTCTAAAAGATAGGAACTTTTGAAAATGTAACTACAGTACTATTATACCCAAAAAATTTAGCTTATTTTCTTAATATCACAAAATGTCCAGTGAGTTTTCAAATTTTCACTTGTTTTATTAATGTCATATTTTTTTCACAGTTGTTGTTTGAATCAAGATATAAATTAAAATGGGCCTATACAATGCAATTGGTTGGTATAACTTTTTTTTTTCGAGGCGCAGTTTTTGCTCTTGTCATCCAGGCTGGAGTGCAATGGTGCAATCTCTGTTCACTGTAACCTCTGCCTCCTGGGTTCAAGCAATTCTCCTGCCTCAGCCTCCCAAGTAGCTGGGATCACAGGCACCCATCACCACACCCAGCTAATTTTTGTATTTTTAGTAGAGACAGGTTTCACCATGTTGGCCAGATTGGTCTTGGTCTCCTGATCTCAGGTTATCAGCCCGCTTTGGCCTTCCAAAATGCTGGTGTTACAAATGAGAGCCACCGTGCCAGGCCTGGTTGGTATAACTAGTCTTTTTTTATTTCTGTGTTTCTCCTTTATCTTTTTTTCCCCTTACAATGTTTTTGTTAAGAAAATGGAGTTGTTTGTCCTGTAGAATTTTCTTTTATTTGAGATGGAGTCTCACACTATCACCCAGGCTAGAGTGCAGTGGCACAATCTCTGCTCACTGCAACCTCCACCTCCCGGGTTCAAGTGATTCTCCTGTCTCAGTCCCCGAGTACCTGGGATTTCAGGCACCCACCACCACGCCCAGCTAATTTTTGTATTTTTAATAGAGACAGCGTTTCAGCATATTGGCTAGGCTGGTCTTGAACTCCTAACGTTAGGTGATCTGCCTGCCTCGGCCTCCCAAAGTGCTGGGATTACAGGCATGAGCCACAGCACCTGGCCAGAATTTTCTAGATCAGGATCTTGCTGAGTGCATCTCCTGATGCAGTTTAACACGTTCCTCTCTCCTGTTTATTTTTCTGTAAATTGGTGGTTGGATCCAGAAGCATGATCAGGTTGAGGGTCAGTTTGTCTTGGTTTTTGTGTTTGGTAAACCTCACTACCATTTACTTTTCCTTTGAAAGCTGCACCAAAGCCAGCTGGAGCTTCAGGAGGTGCGTCTCTCCTGCCGACAGCTGCAGGTGAAGGTGGAAGAACTCACTGAGGAGAGGAGTCTGCAGAGCTCTGCCGCCACCAGCACATCCCTCCTGTCAGAGATCGAGCAGAGCATGGAGGCCGAGGAGCTGGAGCAAGAGCGAGAGCAGGTGCTGACCTGCCTGTCACCCCACAGGAGAGGCTCCCTGGAGTTCCTTAGGGCCCATCCTCCCTAGTGCTCAGCTGCCAGCCTGGCAAGGCTGTGCCCCTGTGCCTGTGTCGGCCCCTTGGCCTGCTGGCTAGAGTGTTGTGAAGCAGGCCTTGATGTAGCATGTCCCTGGCCCTCCATTTTCCACCCACCTTATCCATTAAGATGTTGAATTGCTAGAGGACAGAGTATCACAGACACAGCCAGTTCCCAGTCATTGTCACCCGAGTTCCTCTTAGGAAATGCTTGTGCCATCAGCTCCATACCTCTTATATTGACAGAGTCTCAGAGCAATCATGATCCATCTTCCCCATCTAATTGGTTTCTTTTCACACTTTTCATAATACCTAGAACCATTCATTCTACTAATTGGTTTCTGACTCCCACCAAAGTAACTGATTACATAAAGAATGATTTATTTTGCAAATGGAAGAAGCTAGAGAACAGGGAAAATAAGAATTTGGAGTCTATATAGGTGTACTTGGCTCAGAATAAGTATTATTTCTTGGGACCAATAAGTTGAAAAAACAAACACAGAACAAAAAGCCCTTTCTCCTCAAACTAGTGTCTTGGGTGTCAGTATTTTGGGTTCAGATGCTAAAAAAAAAAGATGGCCAGATGGCAGTTTTCTCTAGAGTCCATAATGAAGAATAATTCTCTGTGGAACAGCTGAGACTGCAGCTCTGGGAAGCCTACTGCCAGGTTCGCTATCTGTGCTCACACCTTCGAGGCAATGACAGCGCTGACTCGGCCGTCTCCACAGACTCCTCCATGGACGAGTCTTCAGAAACCTCGTCTGCCAAGGATGTGCCAGCCGGCAGCTTGCGCACTGCCCTCAACGAGCTCAAGAGACTGATACAGAGTATTGTGGATGGCATGGAGCCCACGGTAAGAGGCCAGTCTGAGATGGTCCTTACCCTATAGGAGCTGGCTATTGGCAAGTTAGAACCCAGTACAGAAGGTGAGATCAGCCCTGGAACTGAAACCCTATGAAATATCTCCAAGAATTTCTTCTGAGACCTTACTGTTTTGTTTTGTTTTGTCTCGTTTTTGTTTGTGAGACAGAGTCTCACTCTGTCGCCCCAGCTGGAGTGCAGTGGCACAATCTTGGCTCACTGTAACCTCTGCCTCCCAGGTTCAAGTGACTCTTGTGCCTCGGCCTCCTGAGTATCTGGGATTACAGGCGCTCACCACCATACCCAGCTAATTTTTGTACTTTTAGTAGAGACAGGGTTTCACCATGTTGGCCAGGCTAGTTTTGAACTCTTGACCTCAAGTGATACACCCATCTCAGCCTCCCAAAGTGCTGGGATTGCAGGCGTGAGCCACCGTGCCCGTCCATGAGCCCTTATTATTTGAGAATGCCAACTACTGGTGTGATGAGGCAGAGGGGCCAAGTGTCAGGGCTCCAAAGTCAGCTTCCTGCAGACACCAGGTACACATGGAGACCTTTTCTTCAGGTAGTGATACACAGACAATGGCGGCTTCCAGTTTAAATTTCCTTGGAAATTTTGCATATAGAAGTTTGTATCCAAGTAAAAACTATAAATTGCTATTCTGTAGCCCTTTGGTCCTAGTGGTAGGGTTAGCTATGAATCGGCAAAAGTAAAAGATCTGAAGCTTCCACCAAAAGAATGTAAATGAGCACAGAAAGTTGGGAAGATCAGTTCTAAGAAGATCAGCTCTAGAATCCCAGATGTGGCCACCTATGGAGGAGAGGACTGTTTCCATGGGCATCCTGGGCAGACTGGCATTTCTTCCGGCTTCATGACAGATTTCTCCCTGACTTACCCTCTACTCACACTCCTACCTTTTGGGCTATTATTTCTCCTCATGTTCCATCCTCCTACAGAAAAGTTGTGTCTTTCTACCTGTATTGGGTAAAGTAAGATGAAGGGCAGCTGTTCTGTCTGATCATGCGGTGTTGATTTGTGGAGGTATTGTAATATGAGGCCAGGTCATTGTGGGAGAAGAGAGCTGTCAGACTGTGGTATGCTGTTCACGCCACACAGCTTCCTTTTCCTCAAGCCTGAAACAAAAGTGAACATCTGCTTACAGGTTGAAATTGAGCAATCTCTCTTCTCCACCCCTTCTTCCTTCCACCTTTTGTCTCTGCCCTCCTTTTTCTCCTTCCTTCCATCTTCCCTACTCTCTTTCCCCATACCATTTCTCTGCTCTCCCCCATTTCTCCTTTCTTTCTCTCTCCCCACTAACCATCTCTCTCACCCCTCCCTATCTCTCCTCTACCATTACCATCACTGTCTGGCTGTCTTTCTTTTGCTGTCAGAGCTCCCGGAGACTTGATGATGACTCCTTAGAAGAACAGATAAGGCAGACCAGTGAGGACTCAAGAGCCCTGAGGGAGCTCATGGAGGGAGAGAGGGGTAAACTGAGGCAAAGCCTAGAAGAGCTGCAGCGACTCCACAGTCAGGTGAGCACCCCCACCTTCAGTCCAGTGCAGGGCATGTGCACCTGCCTCTGGTTCTCTCGGGACCCTTGTGAGTTTCTCTCTCCCACTTTTGTATGAGAAGTGGCTCTCCTTCATCATATCATTAGGGAATGGTGACCTGAAGTTGAGGTAAACTGAGTGTCTTCAAGAGAAGAATGTAGTCCTTTAGTTTGGCCCAAAGTAAAATTGGCAGGAATAAGAATAGCTGCCCCTACATTTCCTCCAGTGACACTCTGCCCTATACAGAGCCAAAGTTAATCTGACTGGTTGGAGCTGACAGCTCTCCAGCTATTTACAAATGCTTTTCCAGAGCTGCTGGGCAGGGAACTTTGCAAACCAAGGAACAATTGATCTTTACAGCACAGTTCCCTTTTGTAAGTGCCATCACCTCTCTCAGCCTATTCCTCGGCTTTAGAAGAACTTACTGCTGTCCTTGCTGTTGGTTTCTCCTTTGATCATGATTTTATCTCTCAAATGAGAATGCTGGAGAAGGACATTTATATTCTGATCTGAAAAACTTTAAAAGATTTATATGCAGCCCCACCCAAAAAGGAGCTTCTAAAGTCTATCCTAGGAGATACGTAAAGGCTCTTCATTTTGACTATGGTCATGTGTAGAGGTTCTGTCCTGCTTGGGAGTAGGGGCTGGGGTAGCACCAAACAAGTAGCTTCTAAACCTGCTCCTGCCCCTCTCCTTTCCTGGCTCAAAGCTGTTCATTCATTACTGCTACATGAGGTTTCTTTGAGATGGAATTTAATTCTGCCTTTCACTTCAGTCGGTATTTCCTGTTTTTTTTTTTTTTTTTTTTTTGCTTTTTGAGACAGAGTCTCACTCTGTTGCCCAGGCCAGAGTACAGTGGCGCAATCACAGCTCACTGCAGCCTTGACTTCTGGGCTCAAGCAATCTTTTTACCTCAACTGCCCAAGTAGCTGGGACTACAGGCATGTGCCACCATGCCCAACTAAATTTTTGTATTTTTTTGTAGAGGTGAGTTTTCACCATCTTGCCTAGGCGGGTCTCGAACTCCTGGGCTCAAGAGATCCACTCACCTCGGACTCTCAAAATGCTGGGATTACACATGTTAGCCACCACATGCAGCCCCTGTCAGTACATTTCAAATATCAAATATCTTTATAGAAAGAAATTTACATTTCAAATATGTTTATAGAAAGAAACTCCCCTTTTTGGGGGATCATCCCATTAGTCTTCCTGATATTTTCTTGGAAAATATTAGGGGACCCACCTCCAGCCATCTACTGTCTTCTTCCTTCTGTGAGTGACCAGATAACAAGGACACAAAGATGCCATTTCAAGCTATGGCTTCGCCAGGCACAGTGGCTTACGCCTGTAATCCCAGCATTTTGGGAGGCCAAGGCGGGTGAATCACTTGAGGTTGGGAGTTTCAGGCCAGGCTGGCCAACACGGCGAAACCCCGTCTCTACTAAAAATAGAAAAATTAGCCGGATGTGGTGGCACACACCTATAATCCCAGCTACTCGGGAAGTTGAGGTGGGAGAATTGCTCGAACCCAGGAAGACAGAGGTTGCAGTGAGCCAGGATCGTGCCACTACACTCCAGCCTGGATGTGTAGTGGATGACAGAGTGAGACTCTGTCTCAAAAAAGCTGTGGCTTGCTTGCAGCCAAATGCTGGAGACTGGGGTTAGGCAGCCACAGACATTCACCAGCCTGAAACCTAAGTTCTTCAGCAGGTAATTTGGCCAGAGAGTGATTCAGATTCAGAGACAGATCTTCTAAACTGGAAAAATAAAATGCAGGAGAAAGTTGGATCTAAAAGGTCTTTGCATTAATAAAAGTTTTAATTTTAAAGCCTATTTAAATTTCCATGGGGTGCTTCTGTTTATGAGTTCTTTGATATTAACTGGTTTTGTTGTTTTGTTTATCAAAATTATAAAACCAGAACCCCATAGTTAATGGAAGGGGGCATTATTTTATTCAAAAACATAAGCATATTGTAGGTTGCCAAAATTCTATTGTAGAATATTTAGGGGTCAGGCGCAATGGCTCATGCCTGTAATCTCAGCACTTTGGGAGGCTGAGGTGGGCAGATCACAAGGTCAGGAGTTCAAGACCAGACTGACCGACATGGTGAAACCCCGTCTCTACTAAAAATACAAAAAATTAGCTGGGCATGGTGGTGGGTGCTTGTAATCCCAGCTACTCGAGAGGCTGAGACAGGAGAATCACTTGAACCCAGGAGGCGGAGGTTGCAGTGAGCCGAGATCGTGCCACTGAACTGCAACCTGGGTGACAGAGGGAGACTCTGTCTCAAAAAAAAATTAATAAATATTTAGGAAGCCATTTCCACCTGGAAATTTTCCTTAGAAATTCAGCCAATAATGGTTTAGGCCAATTCCTGTCAATTCTCTTTGAAATAGTTCACCAAGCAAAGGTCGCACTCATGCCCCACACAGGACGTACACTGGACTTCTCCTATAGGCTGTCTCTTCCCAAGTATTCAGTCAAAGCAGAAAACCTCTCAACTGCACTGCACCTACCAAAGCCACCTCATGGGGAGTAACACTGGCCTCCCAAGGCAGGCGTGGGGTGCAGATTGAGTCCCAGAATGACTGCCGAAATTACAGCCATCACGGTAGGCATGGCGTTCCTCATGCAAGGTTGGTTCTGCATCCACTGACACCTACTTGCATGCCTAGTACTGCACTAGACCCTGAGAGCCACCAGATGGATGTGCAGGGCCCCTGCTCTCCAGGACCTCACAGTGCCATGAGGACAGTCAGAGCCATCTCTGAGCCCTTTTAGGGGCAGGGCCCAGACATGGTGAGGTGGGACCGAGGTTCTAGCACATAGCTCCTGGACGGGGCTCAAACCTCATCTGATGGCTGACCCAGCCTCTGAGCCTGTTACTTTCCTACCCGAGAGTGTTGTTCTCTCTCTTGGAAACTAGGCCAGAGGCCAAAAGTGTGGGGGCTAGAAGCCTACCCAAACTTTTTTTTTTTTTTTGAGACAGAGTTTCACTCTTGTTACCCAGGCTGGAGTGCGATGGCGCAATCTCGGCTCACCGCAACCTCTGCCTTCTGGATTCAAGCAGTTCTCCTGCCTCAGCCTCCCGGGTAGCTGGGACTACAGGCGCGCGCCACCATGCCCAGCTAATTTTTGTATTTTTAGTAGAGACGGGGTTTCACCTTATTGACCAGGATGGTCTCGATCTCTTGACCTCGTGATCCACCCGCCTCGGCCTCCCAAAGTGCTGGGATTATAGGCGCGAGCCACTGCACCCGGCCCCAAACTTTTAAATAAAAGAAAACTTAGGTTTAATTTGACTGGTAATTATTTTTTAGAAGCAAAATCCATAGCCAGACCTGAAGACTTGCCGGCACCTGTTACTGTGCTTAAGGAACAAAGTCCTTCCCATGGTGTTGTGCCCCCTTTCATCCCACCCCCATCAATGGCAAGGAACTGCCCCCTTCTCTGTTCTCCGCATGGCCCACCCCTCACTTCTGGTGTGCATGGAGCAGCTGCTAGGATGCAGGGGGTCTTCCATGATTAGTCTGTAGAATATGAACACGTTATAAATGAGGACCGCAGCCAGTTCTCAGGCCTGTCAGCCAGGTGATAGGAGGCTCAGTAAGAAACATCCCAGTTCTGTTGTTTGGATCCTTCATGCTTGACTCGAGTGCACACTTGTTACTCCAGAAGGGGCATGAACATGCAGAGAGCGAGTGCTGGGAGCCTGTGGGCTTCTCGTCATATCTAGGTGCCTCTCTGAAATCTCAGCATGGCCCTCTCCTCCATCCCCCATCCTCCTAGCTCCTGCCCTATTTCAAGACCTGCATCCTTTCACACCCTGGCTGTGGTCACCACTTCCCAATTTATCTGCCTTCCCTCAGCCCGCCCACCCTCACATGCTTTGGATTGATCTTCCTGAAGCGTGACTTGAAAGTGGGACGCCCCTTACAAGTTCTGGGTGGGTTCCCATTATCAAATGGCAGGAAGCCTTGAGCCCTTGTGGCCATGCAGTCTGGCTGCATTCCAGCCACACAGCCTCTGTCCCTCTGGTTTCCCTCTTGCCCCGTTTGCTTTAGCAGAACTGAACACAGGATATAAAGGGCAGTGGCACATGCTCCCCATGCTACCCCCATCTGTGCCCACAAGGCCCTTCCCTCCTGCCTGCCCATATCTCCATGCTACTCATCCTTCAAGTTCCCAATCCAGCTTCACTGCCTCCTGAAACCCTCTTGATTCCCTTCCTCATGGAGCACCCCGGCTCTGTCTTGTCACAATTACCCTGCTCACATCACATCTCTGTCAAACCCCAGACCCCATAAGGATGAGCTCAAGATCTGATTTGGCTTTGTCCTCTCCTAAAGCATCAAGCACAGTGCCTTGCTTAGAATAAGCACTCAAATATTGTTGAACAAAAGAGCAGATTAAGCCCTCAGTATCTGACTTTGGGATGTTTTCTTTGCCATTTAATTTCAGAGACACAACCTTATTTGGTAAAAGTGGATTTGGGGGTGGATGTAACCTAAGTCTTTGTATAAACAAGCCAGCTCAGTTCTCATGACAGCAGTGATTAGGTCCCACCTTGCAGGAGGGAGGAGAGAGTAGAGCTTACAACCGTATGCCAGGCATTGCATCGAGCCCTTGACATCATTTATCTCGTCGTACTCCTCAACAACTTAGTGGTGAGAAATAATTATTTTTATTCCTGCTTTTTATGAAAAGTGTGTATAGCTCAAAGAGGGTAAGTGCCTTGTCACCTCTCCTAAGGCACATGTGTGGTAGGCTATAACTCCACCAGGTTTTTTGGGCCAAAGTAAAAGGTTCTTCTGAAGGAGTTTTATTTGGAGTGTATTAAAAGTTGGCTTTTCCTGCCTAGCATGTAGTTTTACCTGTCCCTTACTCGGCTGGCAGAATGTCTGACTGGTCCACAGCTGGCCCAAGGCCATGTCAGGGCTCTTTTGGTCTAAGGAGGTCTGGCTGTCTCTACCAGGTGTTTTGTGGGTCTTGAGTCCTCGCCTATCAGGCTGCAGAGCCTGCTGGTAAATACAGGGAGGCTGTGCTCTGCCCTGGTGCCTTGTCTGCCTTGGGGTTGGATGCATGTGTGTGCTGGGGAGCCACAGGTGCTCTAGCCTGTTGTTCCCCAAGGCTACCCTCCCTACCTACCCAGCTGTCCCTGCCGGGAAAGCTGCTCCTTTGGGCTATTCTCAGTACAGAGCACCCAGCCCTGATGTTCCCTGCCAGACTCTACAGAGTACAAAACCCATCGCTTATAGTAGCAACAAATTGTCCTTCTGTCCCTCTTCGCTGTTGGGTGTCCTCTGAATTCCTCCAGAGTGTCTGCTGCCCCAGGGGCTGGCAGCTCTGCCGTCTCAGTCTGGGGAGTGTCTGAAGTATATTGATTTTCAGACACTTCAGTATCAAGGGAAGCTTGATCTTCAGACTTACACCTAGGGCCTTTGCTCAGTTTCATTCTAGCTGAAGAAGATTAGACCTGGGACTTGAAGAATAGATGATAAGTATACTGAAAGGTGGCAGCTGTCCCCTTGTGAGAGGGAGGAAGACCTATATGGATAGATTCTCCCTTAGATGAATGTCAAAGTATGTGTAATACTTAACATGAAGGCAAGGTTAGGCATCCTGACTCATGTCTGAGCCTATCAGCTGAGAAGAAGGAGCTCCCACCCTTTCATTAGTCAATAAATATTTATCGAAAGGTCTACCAGGCAGGGTTTCTGGTTGCAAACAGCAAACATGTGCTCTGCCTAATGTAACCAGAAAGAGAATATATTACACCTGTAGCATACAGAATCAACAGGAAAGTGGGAGAACTCGGCTCCAAAACTAGAAAAGGCCATGGGAAAGGGACAACAGAAACAAACTGCCCTTGTCAGTAATTCCCCACTCGCCTGGGGCTTTGCTGTGCTCAGAGCTGCGTCCCTGGAAAGGGGTGTAACTGGCAAGTTTGGTCACAGGCCTGTGCTCAGGCTGCCTGGGAAAGGAAATGTCTTTCCCATTGGCTGCTTGAATTGGAGATCGAGCCTTGTCTCACACCAAGTCTCACACAATTAGGAATGCCCCCAAAATAGGAAGAGATTTTGAATGATGACTAGCCAAAAAATGACAATTGTCTACTGCTTTGGGATTAAGCACCATACACAGCCAGGCTCTGGGATGCGCACAGATGGATGTGACACGCTTCCTGCCATCACACAGATTATGATGTACACAGGGTTACCATACTGTGGGGCAGGGGACACTGTGGTCCCTGACGGAGCCACTGGAGGGGTGCCTCACTGCCAAAGGTTGACTCCCAGCTGGGGCACGAGGACCTGAGAAGGCTGTGGTGCCCTTCCCTGATGCGTAGACCACAGAAAAGGTAACAGGTTTGAGGTGAAAGATGATAATGTCATTTAGGTGTCTAAGTTCCCTGTGGCTTTCACATGGGGAGCTGAATGAGGAAGAATGAAAGAGAGCTGGGCTGTGCCAAGTGCTGTTAGAGATGGGAGCAGGGTCTCAAGCTTTGGAACCATCCAGGGCTCTGTTGATAGCAGCATCCATGTTGAGTGGAAGATGATGGGAAAGGAAACTGGATTTCCTGCCCTAAAAAATGTGTGTCATGATGCACTTACGGTCTTCTTTCACTCATTACCTGGAGTGCCTTGAGATGAAGGAGGTCGTATGCTGTGCTGAGTGCAAAGGGGATCTGGCCTATGGCTGCAAGTCCAGGGCTGAATTTCTCCCAGCTCCCTTGCCACTGAGCTCAAGCCTAGCATGTGGTACCCTTTCTTCAAGACAGACGAGCCCTCCCTTGGAGCAGAATGGCAGTGGAATGCTATCAGCCTGCACCCCCACGCATGTACCCGGGGCCTGCCTAGGGTCTCTTTCTTCCTCTTTTCTTCTTTGAGGGAAAACCACCCAGGTCAGTGATACCATGTTCATTCCCCTGTTAGGTGACACTGCTGAGTGTGGAGATGACTGCCCTAAAAGAGGAGAGAGACCGACTCAGAGTGACATCTGAGGACAAGGAGCCAAAGGAGCAGCTTCAGAAGGCCATCAGGGACCGTGATGAGGCCATTGCAAAGTGAGTAGGGATGGCTTCACTTTATTCTTAAGATGAAGTTGAGTACATAGAATTGAGCATAGGCTCATTTTTTAAAAAGTAAATCACACAAAAGAATACAAAGGTAAAAGTTTCCCTGCTACCCATCCCTACCCCCATTTCCATTCTCCTTTCCAGAGAGATGCTAGTATTGAAAATTAGGTATGCATTTTTTGCAGTTTTTTTCTAATGCATATGTAGGTGTATAGGCAATGTAGTTGTTATGTGTTTTTAGACATCATGATAGTCTACATGTCTTGCTTTCTTTTGCACTTATATCTTAAAGAACTTTCCAATTTTTTTTTTTTTTTTGAGACAGAGTTTTTGCTCTTCTTACCTAGGCTGAAGTGCAATGGCACAATCTTGGCTCACTGCAACCTCAGCCTCCTGGGTTGAAGCGATTCTCCTGTCTCAGCCTCCCAAGTAGCTGGGATTACAGGCACCTGCCACCTCACCCAGCCAATTTTTAATTTTTAGTAGAGCTGGGATTTCACCATGTTGGCCAGACTGGTCTCGAACTCCTGACCTCAGGTGTTCCGCCAGCCTCAGCCTCCCAAAGTGTTGGGATTACATGTATGAGCCACCGCGCCCAGCCTCCAATTTTATTATATGTATATATCTACCTCACTTTTTTTTTTTTAGTTTTTTGTCTTTTGTTTCTATTTTTTTATTATGGACATCTTCAAGCAAACACAAAAACAGGAGATATAGGATGACTTCATCTCTCAGCCTCAATACTAATCAACATATGGTCAGTGCTATTTCATCTGTATCTTCACCCACTTCCTCCACCTCCCTGTTGGGTTATGTTAAAACAAATCACAAGACATAGTGTCATCTCCTCCATAAACACTTCGTATGCACCTCTACCAGAAAGACTTAAAAGAAAATACCCAACCACAATACAGTGATCACACTTGAAAAAATAATTTCTTAATAACATCAATATCCAGTTGATGTTAGAATTTCCCCACTTGGCCCATAAATATCGTTTTTTTTTTTTTTTTTTTTTGAGATGGAGTTTCGTCCTTGTTGCCCAGGCTGGAGTGCAATGGTGCCATCTTGGCTCATTGCAACCTGCACCTCCTGAGTTCAAGCAGTTCTCCTGCCTCAGCCTCCTGAGTAGCTGGGATTACAGGTGCCCACCATCACACCTAGCTAATTTTTGTGTTTTTAGTAGAGATTGGGTTTCACCACGTTGGCCAGGCAACTCCTGACCTCGGAAGATCCACCCACCTCAGCCTCCCAAAGTGTTGGGATTACAGGTGTGAGCCACCGTGCCTGGCCAACAACTAGGTCTTTTTAAAAATGTTTTGTGTTTTTTGTTTGTTTGTTTGAGACATGTCTCTCTCTGTCCCCCAGGCTGGAGTGCAGTGACACAATTATAGCTCACTGAAGCCTTGACCTCCCAGGTTCAAGCGATCCTCCTACCTCAGCCTCCCAAGTAGCTGTGCAACCATGCCAGGCTAATTTTTGCATTTTTTATAGATAATGGGTTTTCACCATGTTACCCAGGCTAGTCTTGAACTCCTGGGCTCAAGTGATCCACCCACCTAGCCTCCCAAAGTGCCGAGACTACAGGCGCTAGCCATTGTGCCTGGCCGCGTTTTCTTTATTTAATTTTTTTGAGAGAGAGTCTCACTGTGTCACCCACACTGGAGTGCAGCGGCATGATCTCGGTTCACTGCAACCTCTGCCTCCCGGGTTCAAGCTGTTCTCTTGCCTCAGCCTCCCGAGTAGCTGGGATTACAGGTGTACATCACCACACCCAGCTAATTTTTGTATTTTTAGTAGAGATGGGGTTTTACTCTTGAACTCCTGGCCTCAAGTGATCTGCCCACATCGGCCTCCAAAATTGTTAGGATTACTGGCATGAGCCTAGCCACGTTTCCTTTAACAGAGAAGAAATGCATTCTCTTATTGAAACGTAAGAGAAACGTATTCTCTTACAGTAAGAAACTTTGGAAACAAACATATTTACATATCCCCCATCCCCCTGTGAATTATCTTTTATTTATTTTTTGAGGCAGGGTCTTACTCTGCCACCCAGGCTGGAGTATAGTGGCCAAGTCACAGCTCCCTGCATCCTTGACCTCCTGGGCTCGAGCAATCCTCCCACCTCTCAGCCTCCCAAGTAGCTGAGACTACAGCTACACGCCACCACACCTGGCTAGTTTTTTTGTTTTTTGTAGAGATGAGGTTTTGCCCTATTGCCCAGGCTGGTCTTAAATTCCTGGGTCCCAGGGATCTGCCCAAAGTGCTGGAATTACAAGCATGAGCCACTGTGCCCAGCCCGCCCCTCCCCCGTTTAATGAGTGTGAAGAGATAGTTAACAAAAATGTGTCTATTTTGGGGTCATTTACAACTTATTTATTTATTTAGTTAGTTAGTTAGTTATTTGAGACCGAGTCTTGCTCTGTTACCTAGGCTGGAACACAGTGGCATGATCTCGGCTCACTGAAACATCTGCCTCCCAGGTTTGAGTGATTCTCCTGCCTCAGCCTCCTGAGTAGCTGGGATTATAGGTGCTTGCCACCATGCCAGGCTAATTTTTTGTATTTTTAGTAGAGGTGGGGGTTTCACCATGTTGGTCAGGCTGCTCTCAAACTCCTGACCTCAAATGATCCACCCACCTCAGCCTCCCAAAGTGCTAGGATTATGAGTGTGAACCACTGTGCCCGGCCAATAGTAGTATTTATACATCACTTTACTGTTTATAAAACATGTTCATTAATCCTCCCAGCCACCGTAAGAAGTAAAATTTTTTAATCCCAATTTTACAGATGAGGAAACTTAAAAAATACTTTCCCAGGGCCAGGGCCACAGCTAGCAGTGACTCATGAGCCTCCACCTCAGGTCTTCTCACTCCCATTTTCCTGACACCCGTTTCCTTCTGCTACACTGCTACTTGTTGGAAAGCTAAAATGAGCTCCTTGGAAACAATTTGTAAATAACATACTACATGCCTTTGTAAAAGAAAATAATAATATGACACACATTTTAACTTCTGACAATCCTCATACTCAGGCTGAGCAGGTGGCTCACACCTATAATCCGAATACTTTGGGAGGCCGAGGCAGGCAGATCACCTGAGATCAGGAGTTTGAGACCAGCTTGGCCAACATGGTGAAACCCCATCTCTACTAAAAATACAAAAATTAATCAAGTTTGGTGGCGGGTGCCTGTAATCCCAGCTACTCGGGAGGCTGAGGCAGGAGAATCACTTGAACCTGGGAGGTGGAGGTTGTAGTGAGCTGAGATTCCGCCACTGCACTCCAGCCTGGGCGACAGAGCGGGACTGTGTCTCAAAAGAAAAAGAAAAAAAATTCCTCATACTCTAACCTTCTCACTTCCACACACACTTTTGCCTTCCCTTCTGTTCTCTTTCATTACTTTCATTATCTCCATTTCTGTTTACCTTTGGGTCCTCTTTTCTGTCTGGTCAGAACCGCATGTCATGGTTCTGTCAGTTGCTGGTTTATTTTAGAAATTATTCTTGGTGAAGCCCACATAACTGTGTATCTTTGCTGCTTGGATTTCTGCTATATTTAGTTAATGGATACCTAAGTAACAGTGTGATAAGGCTGGGGCATGGTGGCCCAGGCCTGCAATTCCAGCACTTTTTGGGAGGCTGAGGCAGGTGGATCACTTGAGGTCAGGAGTTCAAGACCAACCTGGCCAACATGGTGAAACCCTGTCTCTACCAAACAAACAAACAAACAAACAAGTGGGAGGACCACAAATTCAGGAGGCAGAGGTTGCAGTGAGCCAAGATCACACCAGTGCACTCCAGCTTAGATGACAGAATGAGGCCCTGTCTCAAAAAAAAAAAAAAAAAAAAGGTAACAATGTGATAGAGGAGGCAGCATACCTTTATGAGTAATAGTGAAGTTGTGTGATGGAATAAAATGGTAAAATTAAGATGCTAATTGTGGAAGCCCATTAGAAATAAAAAGCCGGAGAAAGCCAGGCAAGGTACCTGTAATCCTAGCACTTTGGGAAGCCAAGATGGGAGGATTGCTTGAGCCCAGGAGTTCAAGACCAGCCTGGGCAACATAGACCTTGTCTCTACCAAAAATAAAAATAAATTAGCTGAGTGTGGTGGCACACTCTTGAAGTCCCAGATACTCAAGAGGCTGAGGTGGGAGGTTCACTTGAGCCCAGCAGATTGAGGCTGTGGTGAGCTGTGATCATGCCACTGCACTCCAGCCTGGGTGACAGAGCAAGATACTGTCTCAAAAAAAAAAAAAAAAGAAAGGCAGAATGAAGATAGACGTACACATGGGTTGGTTACCTTCTCTCAGACAAGGAAAAGAGGCTGAACATTTTGTACAGAACCTTAGTTTTACCAGATGCCTCCATATACACCTGATTCTCCATCCCGGCTGCACATTAGAATCATCTGGGGAGCTCTCAGACACCAGAACAGTACAATCGAAATCACCGTGTGGGGCTCTTTGAGGCCCACTTCTTTCCCTGTTTATTTTAATGTGTAGTCAGCGGTGAGAAAACCTAAGAAAAAATAACTTTCTTCTCATCACTGGACTGCAGAAACCTTAAGGTGCACCTTCTCCTATACAATAAATGCGTTTCAGGAAAATTAAGTAGCAATTTTATCTCCTTGCAGGTGAAAGGCCTTCACTAAAAACAAAATCTTGGCCTAGTAATCTGCCTTACAAAAACGAGTCAGTTACTAGTGGTTTCATTTTTGAAAAGGAATTACTCGAGCCCTTGGAAATATTCCTATTTTTAAAATGTGATTAATGTGTTGATCCCGGTCTGAGGTATCCTATCAATGACGAGCACTAAGATTCTTTAGTGAGCAAATGTCCCAGGGCTCCAGCGCGTGGCCAGGGTTGAAGGTCGTTCAGGCAGGCCCTGCCTCAAGGCCTTTTGGGAAGGAAAGGAACCCCACCATGCCTGGCGATGCACGGCTGCTGCGGCCCTGGGCCCCTCGGCTCCTCGGCAGCGGCGTTAGTCAGCACATTCCCGGGGCTCCCACTGCTCTTGGCGCCACCTGCCGGGAGGCGCCGGAAGCTCAGGAGGCTGCGGCTGCTGTGGGGCACCACGGGTTCTGACGCTGCTGGACCACAGGGCGGGTGTCCATGGCAACTGATGCCGCGTGAGGATTTCCGCCGTTTGCTGCCAGCCAATAGCAGCTGCTGTGACGGAGGCAGCCTTCGGCGTCTGAGCCCTCAACACTCATTGGACGGGCTTGGGTTATGTCGCAGCCGCAGTGGGCGGGGCTGACGTGGTGGCGAAGCTGACTGGAGCGGTTTCTCTAGGGGAGGCTGATGGGAGGGGCACAGTTTACGGTATCAGCACAGGTGACTAATTGCTCAGTAAACCTGAAGCCAAAGAAGTGCTGGTTGCTGCAGTGGCCTGAGCACTTTGCAAGTGGAACCCACCTGCTCCTCCTTCCGGCCACACGTCGGTTAGTGCAGTCGGTGTTGCGAGGCTCGAGCTAGGCGGCCTCTGCAGGCGGATCCTCTGGCTGCTCTTGGGCCCTGTACTTTGATCACTGGCTCTGTACAAGGAGCATGCTGTTGTTAGCTTTGTTGTTTCGAGTGCTTGAGGGAGCGATTAATGAGGGCAAGGGGTAAATAATACATGTTTCTGCAGTTGGGCAACCAGGGCTGCCCCTGCAGAGGTCCTTCAACCTTTATTCCCGTTCCCCTGCCCTAAGAAAAAATTAATTTTCTTTTGCATTGAACAGCCATGATTTAGGAATGTTGGGAAAGGTGAAGAAAGTAATATATGAAATACACACAAAATGTGAAAATAGAAGATGCAAAAGTATGTCGGAGGATAAGATAAAGTTGAGGTTTTGTTGGTGAGGTTGAGGTGGCACAATTTTAGGATAAGGGTATAAATGTTAATATTTCTCCCCATCAGTAATCATCACCCAGAGATAACCAACTAGGTATTTTTGTGCATATCCTTGAATACACAGGCAGTTTTTGTTTTACAAACTAGTGTTATACTAGACCTTGTTTTCTGGTGTTTTTTCCACTCAGCAATATGTTATGAACTGTCAAATATTCTACCTCATGGTTTTTTGTGGGGTTTTATTGTTGTTGTTTTGTTTTAATTTTTTTGAAACAGAGTCTTGCTCTGTTGCCCAGGCTGGAGTGCAGTGGCTGGATCTTGGCTCACTTTAACTTCCGCCTCTCAGGTTCAAGCGATTCTCCTGCCTCACCCTCCTGAGTAGCTGGGATTATAGGTGCCTGCCACCACACCTGGCTAATTTTTGTATTTTTCATTGAGACAGGGTTTCACCATGTTGGCTAGGCTGGTCTCGAACTCCTGACCTCAGGTGATCCTCCCACTTCAGCCTCCCAAAGTGCTGGAATTACAGCAGCCAGCCACTGGGCCTAGACACACTTTATGGTTTTTACTGATGACTATGTTCCATCTTATCATTTATGACCAGTTTCCTGATTGTTGACTATTCTGATTAGACTGTGATGATCACCATTGTGTGGCTACCTTCGCACACCTCTGTATCTTCAGGACAGTCCCCCTAAAGGGGGTTGCTAACTACAAGGAATCCCTTCTATACCAGCAGGACAAAGTTCCTGCCTTCCAGTAGGGATGGGCCTCTTTGGGGAAGGATGAGTAACTCCTTTATGTTGTGTGAGGCCTTTGATCCTCTCTGGGTTCCAGTCCTCATTTTAGTACTGTCCTTTTTCAACTTTATGAGGTGGAGACAACAAATACTCCTTTCACCTACAGGTTGGTTATGAAAACTGAGAGAATAAATGTGAAAACATGTTGCAAACGAACCCTCTACGGGCAACATCATAGTTATTGTTGCGGCTGCTGTTTGTTGTAAGTTGGGGGTCAGAGCCTGACTCCTCATCCTGTGGACTCCAGGTGCCCCAAGTAAAGATCCAGATGCCTCTGGCACAGGTGTCCATGCTCACCCTGACTTGTCTGTTCTCAGGAAGAACGCTGTGGAGCTGGAACTCGCCAAGTGCAGAATGGACATGATGTCTCTGAACAGCCAGCTGCTGGATGCCATTCAGCAGAAACTGAACCTCTCGCAGCAGCTGGAGGCTTGGCAGGTAAACCAGAGCCCTGAGATCGAGGGCGAGAGAAGATTCCAGGAGGAATCTCTGAACCTAGGCAGAGTGTAAGGAGAGTTTGCTACTGGAGGGCCCCATGTGGCTGGGTGAACAGCACATCCCAGTCTCCACCTGGGAAGATCAAGAGCTCCTGTTTCCCTAGTCCTGGGGAAGAATGCGTAAGGATACACTCCCCAGGCTGTAGCTGTTTGGAGATACAGTGATCTCCAGACTTGGAACGGGGCCTGCCAGCAGCTGGTTGTCTGGGCTTTAAGCTGGAAAGGAACAACTGGTTAACATGGAGGGCCCAGGAAGCTCCATGTGATTGCATGAAAATTCACAGCTGGATGTGGCTCAGCGGCCCTCCCACAGCCGGCAGCTGCCGCCCTTCCCCTTCTCAAGGGCCAGCCTCCTTTTTCCAAAGAGCACTGTGCTGGCGCAGGCCCTGGGGAAGATGAATCAGTGGGTCCATCTCTAAGCCCACTGTTTTTGGGGTCCAGCATGGGCCGGGGCTGTGGCTGGCTTGGTTTTGTTGGTGAGGTTGAGGTGGCACAGTTTTAGGATATGGGTATAAACATTAATATTTCTCCCTAAGAATTCTCATCCAGACAGATGAAAAAGCCATCTGTGGCTTTACAAGGTAAGCACCCTGAGGAGGGCAGGTTGTTGGTGACCATTCCTTCCAGGGCCCCTTGGGGCTGGCAGCTAGAGCACTGGCCCCACCACAGGGTGCCAGTCCCTGGCTCCTCGGCTCTGCATGGCAGCCAGCTGGCCGCGCCCTGGCTGACCGCCGTTCTCTCTCTTCTCTCCCGGCTACAGTTTGCTTCCTCAGGGCTTTTTACTATCTGGCTCCTTTGGTTTCTGATCTAGTGGCCTTTCTCAGTTCCCGTATCAACAGCTTTAGTTGTACACCCCTCCTGCCTTTTGAGGTGAGCCTGAGCCCTGAATCCCATCCACCCTCTCGCCCTGCCATTGCCGTGCTGCCCCACCGCCTCCCCTCATGGCCCACTGTGTTCTGTGTGCTGGAGCCTGGTGTCATCTCTGTGCACTGTGACATGTCCTCCAGTCCCAGCTCCCTCCTCCATCACAGTCGCATCCAGTGAGCTCAGCAGCACGTGGCCCAGCGCTGATGGCTGGTGCCATCTTCTCATAAATGGCTGTTCTGTCCACTAAGGGACCAGCAGGCATGGAATTGTGAGCAGCATGTGTCTGGGAAACTCTAAAGGGGTGAGCTGGACAGAACTGATTGCTTAAAGTTAAAAAAATGCAGTTTACAGTGTGGCAGACAAAATACTGGCAGCTTTGAAAGGTTGGTTTTTGAAGGGCCCTTTAGCATTCCTACATTGGTTTTAGCTTAGATTTTACTGAGCACGTCTTAACTGCAGGGCACTGTGCCAAAGATCGTACACTGGAACCTTAAGGTAGAGACCATGTGTTGGCAAATGCCTGGCGTGGTGTCAGCTCTGAGGGGCAAGCAGAAAAGGGGATGGAAGAGAAGGGAGGAAGATGAGGGCAAGAAGACCAGGAAGGAGCTGAGTCTGAAGGACAGGGCTGAGAGGATGGGGCGGCTGGAGAGCAGGCCCTGAGCCAGAGAGCATGAGGAGTCCACGCTCACTGCTACCCCATGATGACTCGGGGAGGCCCCTTTGTTTCATGCTGAAACCTGCAGAGATATTAGAATGACACCCACGGGTGAGAGGGAGGAGATGGACAAGCTGCTCAGGTGGAGGGGCCTGGCCAGCCCAACTTCATGCCCTCATCTCACAAGTGGCTGCTCAGTACCAGAGAGGTCATCTGCCCCAGCCACAGGGAGCCTGCCCTGAATGCAGGCCTCACCTGTCTTGTGCTCAGACACCGTAGACTGACTCACTCTAGGGTTTAGCCAGAAAAGCTCAGGGTCTTTTTACCAGGATGCCACAGAGCCTGCCAGGTTCAAGTCATGAAGCAATCGAGCAGATGCGTGTTACGTTTACTGATGATGCTAATTACACAGGCTGCTCGTATTTCTAAACCAGTAGTTTTCAAACTCTGTTAGTGGCAGAACGCTTTTGTCGAATGGAGTCTTACTCAGAGTCAGAATCTAGCCACTAGAATGGGAAGGAGGTGGAGCTGCCCTGTCCACAGGCTCCTCTATGGGAGAGGCTGCTATTCTGTAAAACATGGTGGGGCGGGCCATGGGGAGGAAGACATTTTCTGGACAACAGGAGCCCCCAAGGCCAGGCCATTGGGCTGGGAGCTGGTAAACCGAAGTGGCCCTAGGGCCTTCAGGGGCTGGAGGTGGCAAACCAAACCAGAGGCACAGCCAGGCCCACAGGACCCAGGAGGCAGAGCCTCGAGGCCTGGTCAGAGGAAGCGGAGTGCCAGTGTGGGGACTGCAGGGGCAGACCACCCGAGCAGTCAGCTGAGGACCATGGTGGTCCAGCAGGGGTCATACTGTCAAGGAGAACCCAGCCCAAGCCTGAGGAGGCTGGAGGTTCCATACGGCTCCTGCGTGTGCCTGGTGTCATGCCCATGCTCACCGCTTTCGTGGTCAGGGCAGTCCCGACTGCAGCCACTCACTCATCTCATTCTCATCTCTCATCTGTCTGACGTTGCCACCTCCCTGTCCACCCCTAGGGCCAGGTCAGAGCAACTGCTCAGCCCTGGCCACTCTCCCCTCCCCTCTGCAGGATGACATGCACAGGGTCATTGACCGGCAGCTGATGGACACGCACCTGAAGGAACGGAGCCAGCCGGCTGCTTCTCTCTGCAGGGGCCATAGTGCCGGGCGGGGGGACGAGCCCAGCACCGCTGAAGGCAAACGACTCTTCTCATTCTTCAGGAAAATTTAAGTTAGGAGGAGTCAGGCCACCAAAGATGGGTGGACTGGAGGCAGCTGGAAAAGCAGTGCAGGCGAGGGTCTCCCCGCAGCGTGCAGCTAAGCAGCTGCCCTGCTCCTCGCGCTAGGGCCCCGTGGGTCTGGGAGGGCCTTCTCCCTTTCGTCAGTGGGGATGGAAACCTAGAGGTGGAGGTCTTCCTTGGCCACTGAAGGCTGCCCTTGGTCCACCGCCTGGCCAAGTCCACACCTGGGCTTTTCCAGGATCCCGTGCCGGAGCAGGGTTAGGCCACCTCCCAGAGGGGCCTCTTGGTGTTGGGTTCTCAGCTCAGCCCAACAGATCGCAGCTCACCCCCAGGCACTGCTGCCTCCTTGATTTTAGCCAGTGGGGAACAGAAGGAATGGAGGCCCTTCTCTGCATGCCTCAGGAGGCCTCAGCCACGGGGGCCTAGTCCTGCGGGGCAGCAGGCCACGCCTAAGCCTCCATTCCTTCCCTAGCCCCTGGCCCAGGGTCGAAGGGGAAATGGCAGCCCCTCCCCCTCGTGCATGCACCTCTGCTGGCAGGAGGCCAAGCCTCTGGCCGCGGGGCCTAAGAGCCAGGGCTTGGCTTACCCAAGCTCAGCTGAGGCCACCCCCTGAGCCCCCAGGAGGAAGAAGACCCTGTCCCCCGGCCGCCACTACTCTCCCTCCCAGCCTCCAGTCTCTGCCCCTTAGCAGGGCTGGGCCAGGCAGAGTGTTCTCGCCAGTCATCTGCAGGCTTTAGCCATCCAGCCCTTTCCCCTGCTCAGGGCTGGGGCTGGACGGGGTCTCCTCCTCCTCTCACATCTCCCTTCTCCACCCCTCACGTACACAACTTCTTGGCCCAGCCAAGCAAGTCCAGGCCACGGAATGGCACCAGAGGGGTCTGTGGTCAGCCACCCCGCCTTGAGGGCAGCATGGGTACCATGGGGTGGAGGGAATGGGGAGGCTGCCAGGAGCCCCCAGACGCTGCCTACTGGCTGCTGCTCCTGCCTCGGCAGCTGCCCCACCTCCTCCACCCAGGACCCCACTCAGAGGCTCCGCGGCCCGGCCAGCCCCCAGCTGCTCACAACTGATTCAGTCTCCCTCCCTCACATGGGGAAAGCACAGCAGGGATGCGCGGAAAGAATGTACCTGTAGATGTGTACATACCACAGTGCTGTAATTTTGTATGTAGCAATCATGTAAATACATGTATGGATTTTATAATATACATATATAAAAATCTATAAAGGCATATTTTTAGAAAAACAGCGCACCACTGCTTCTTTTGAAAATAGTCTGAATAAGAATAAAATGAATTTCTACAGAGCTTCCTGCCTCTGTCTGGCTATTTGCGGGGGGCGGGGGGGCGTTGGTCTAAATGTAGACGATACGTCAGACTCACCACTGGCTGCTGCTGAAGAGGTAGCACTTGTGGGTTCCCCTGCGCCTGGGTCACTGCAGATGCTGGTAGTTAACCAAGGGATGTGGCCAGGAAGGGGATCCTGCCCTGCCCCTCTCGCCTGGCACTGTCCCCTGCCAGCGCTGCTTCCCAGGCCAGCAGGGCCCTAAAGCTTGGCAGAAACTTCAAGCCAGAAAGAGCCACTCCAGGCAAAGGCTTCCACTGCATCTTTCCAGGCATGCGGAGGGTAAACATGGAGCTTCCCCTGGCATCTTACCACATGTGCTTCCAGCCAATGCATCCAACTAGGGGGAACTCAACCTTGGACCACCTGTTCATGGAGAAAGCGGATCTGGCTTCTGGAAGTGTCCCAGGCCTCGACAGGCTCCTGTGCAAGACCTAGACCAAGAACAGGGAAGAGCTGGACACTGTGGGTGGAAAGAAGCCAGGCCCACTCAGAGCACATCTCTGGAGGGAGGGAGAGCAGACAGACCCTGGAAGAAAATTTGGCAGCTTGAACCTTTATTTTTAGTATTTTTTTAAAAAGCATAATTAGAAACTTTCAATACAGAAATAATCCTAGCAAACCATTTAAAAGTGGTGGTGTTTGACAGGAATTTCACATCAGGTCCACTAGGACGTCGGTCCAGCCCTGAGTCCCCACCCCCACCCCGTAACCCCCATTCATGCGTGTAACAGTGGGACAGGCATACTGCCATGACCAAAATCACCCCACCACCTGGGGCTGGACGTCCAGCTGCCAGAAGCCATGGGGGCTCCCAGCCTGGGCTGGAAGCTCCCAGGACCAACCCCCCTAACTTATTGCTTGAATTTGCAAGCACACCCCTGCTGGCCTCGCCTGATCACTCAGAGGCAAGCATGCCCCCCACCCACCGGCACAGGAGTCCCCAAGCACCACACATCCTCACAGGGCCCGCGGCCAACCAGAATAGTCACAAGGACGGAGACCCCACTTCTGCCGCCCCCAGACCAGATGAGGCTGCCTGCTGGTCAGCCCTACAGCCCCTCCATAGTACCCTCCTTCCCAGGCCCACGGAGCTCCCTCACCCCATCCTGTGGCTCCAAAGTGAAGGCCTGTCCCAGAACCACCAGCTTTTGGCAGTTTGGGCAAGTGGAGAGACAGGCGAGAAGAAACCCCCAGTTTTTATTGATTAAAAACCCATCCACAGTGCTAACATGAAAACTGCAGTGTGATCTGTGATGTGATTGTCCAATCAGGGCTCTGCCTGGAAATCACCTAGGAAAGGAAATCTAAAGAAACACATCCTGGAATCAGCTCTTCCCAGGTCACTTGATCCCTGTAGGGGAAAGGGTAATGAGGTGTTCGGGCTGGGGGCGAGGGAAGCAGTCATCAAGTGCAGATGACCCTGGTTTTTCTCCAGGGGACTGGGGGTCAAACTGACCACCCCAGCCATTCCTTCCCATCTGCCAGGAAATCCTCTTGCGACCTTTGTCCTGACAAAGATTAGGACAATGACTGGGGGCTGTCCACGGTCCCAGCCCAGAGGCCCCAGGCATGAGAGCCCAGCCCCACAATGGCAGGAAGCCATTTGTTTTTTTTCTAAAAACAGTGGACACAAAGTGGGTTCGCCCCAACTTTTGCTGCTCTGCCAATCAAACCTTAGGGAAAGAAAATAATTGTGAGGAACTTAATTCACTGATCTGGCTTCAGTCTCTTGATCTGTTAAAATACTGCTCTGCAGCCCCCATGCCAGCCCCATCTCTGCACGAACCTACCCCAACCTTTCTGATGGAACTGAAACCTCTTGGTAGAAATGAGAAGCCATGGTTCCCCTAGGTTTGGAGCTCAGAAGCATCTAGAAGGCAGGACAAGAAATCTGTTGGCCAAGGGGCAAGACTGACCACCTCTGGAACCGCAGGGCCTCAAGGCCAGGTTCCCCAGCTCCCAGAATGGCTGTGGGGGCAGAACAGGGAGGGAAGGGAGCTGGCACAGGCCCCAGAGAGGGGGCAAGACCCTGCGTGCCAGGGACAGAAGCTGACAGCCTGTCGGAGAGAATGAGCAACACGGAGCCCACTCCACCGGCACAGGCTGGCCAAAGATGCGGCTAGAACATGACGCTGTCTCCTCAGGACGCTGCTTGTAGTAAGATGGGCTGGGGAGGGGCGCAGGGAGGGTCCGTTGCAGCAGGCTGGCATCAAGGAGGCAAAAGCCAGAGCAGGACGTGGTGTGCGGCCGGGTAGAGCAATATACACTATGTACAGACTCTGTGAATCAGTTCGCTCGGCTGGCAGCGTCCTTGCCAGGTCCAGGCGCCTTGGCCGGGGAGGAGGGGGCACCAGTAGGGAAGGGCGGGCTGGTCCAACACCTTCTTGGCACTCGAGGGGGAAGGGGGAGGAAGTGCCGATGGCGCCTCCCAATACAAAAACATGGAGAGAATTCTTTAAATAACGGCACAAAACTGAGACTGTCCCCCGAGGAACCCCCGCGGACCTCGGGCTGGGGGAAGGACCGCAGTGCAGTCTCTGCAGTGGACTGGGCGGCATTAGCAGCATCGTTTCTTTCGTTTACTGTTCTTCGTAAGCTTCACCACATCGTTCTGTTGTTGCTGCTGCTGTTTCGCCAGGTTGTCTTTCTTTGCTCGGAGAACCAGCTCCGTGATGCAGTTGAACATCTGTGGAGAGGAAAGAGGAAGGGCCGGCCTCAGACCTGGCCGGGAGGCCCCTGCTGGCCGCACTTTCTACCTGTGAATGTTTGCTATGTATGTCTTCAAAGCCTATTCTAGAAGGAGGTGGTGAATTATTTTATTTAAAGGTCAAAAAGGAACAACATTGCTAAAACCCTGTCTCTACAAAAAATACAAAAATCAGCTAGGCGTGGTGGTGCACACCTGTAGTCCCAGCTACTCGGGAGGCTGAGGTGGGAGAATCACTTGAGCCCAGGAGAACGAGGCTACAGTGGGCCATGAACACACCACTGCACTCCAGCCTGGATGACAGCGTGAGACCCTAACTCAACAAATAAGTTTGAAAAAAGGAACATCATCAAAGGTCCCCCATGAGCTGTGTGGACTTGGGGAAGTCAATCTCACAGGGGTTCACAGGGGTTTTCCAGTCCCCCCTTTTTTTTTTTTTTGGGATGGAGTTTCGCTGTTGTTGTCCAGGCTGGAGTGCAATGGTGCAATCTCGGCTCACTGCAACCTCCACCTCCCAGGTTTAAGCAATTCTCCTGCCTCAGCCTCCGGAGTAGCTGGGATTACAGGCGTGTACCACCATACCCAGCTAATTTTTTGTATTTTTAGTAGAGACAGGGCTTCTCCATGTTGGTCAGGCTGGTCTCAAAACTCCCAACCTCAGGTGCTTTGCCTGCTTCAGCCTCCTAGAGTGCTGGGATTACAGGTGTGAGCCACCAAGCCCAGCCTCCAGTCCTTTTTTTATAGAGACAAACTCCTTTCCTTCAGCTGGAATCTGGTGACATGACAGATTAAAGTGCCCCTGCCCTGTTCATGGACAGAGGTGACCCAGGGTCTGCCTGCTCCACACCACCTCACCGCATGTGGGGCCCAGAGAGATGAAGTCACTGCCCAGTGTCATACCAGCCCCGCCCACAGGCCCAGGTTGACAGGCTGGTGTCAGGACACCAGCCTGACCTGCAGAGAAGCCTTGCTCCCCGCCACTGTATAGCCCATGTGCTCCGAAGCAGTGGGGATCCTCGGCTTCCCATAGGCCTCTAAGCTCCACACCCCCCAAGGCGGCCAGTGAGGCAGAGGACTGGTGCAGAAACTGCTTGGCTCTGGTGTGGGACAGAGGTTTACTCAGCTTCTTACTAGCTGGGTGGTGGTCCTTAAGTTACTTCAACACTTGGAGCCTCAGTTTTCCTATTTGAAATGTGGGAATAATCGTACCCACCTCAGAGGACTGCTGAGCTATGAACTAAGATCATTAAAGGGCCTGGCACATAGTAGGCACTCAGTAAATGGCACTTACTAGGACATTTTCTATTGGCCATTTAGATGCCTCGAGCAGGCCAACAGTGAGAAAAAAAGAGCCACGGGGGTGCGGCGGAGCCGGTGACCCAGGGCCTCACCTCTTCCACGTTGACATTCTCCTTGGCGCTGGTCTCGAACAACTGGATCCCCATTTGCCCGGCAAATTTGTAGGCATCTTCCGTCTCCACCACCTTCCGCTCAGGGTCATCATTCTTATTGCCCACTTCGAAGCAAGGCAGAGTCAGCGCAGCCCTGAAGGGCACAGCTGGCTGTCTCCCTCCCCCGACCCCCACCCCTAGCCCCTGGGCACAGCCTCACCTAATATTCGGCACACATCATCACAGTTCTGGTTGATTTCGTGAAGCCACCGCTTGACGTTGACAAAGGACTCGGCACTGGTGACGTCGTAAACTACAATGACCCCGTGGGTCCCCCGATAATACCTGTAGGGCCAGAGTGTGCAGCAGCACTTCAGCCCCGGCAGGAGCCACCCCCTTGCCAGGACCCGCCTGCCCACATCAGGACAGTGACCCAGGAAAGGCGAGGGTGGCCCTGGAGCCTGGGCTCTCACCCTGCTCAGCAGAGCCCCGGGCCATGCCGAGGGCAGGAGAGGCTGCAGCAGCAGCACTGGCTCCACGCCAGCAGGGTGGGAGAGCCAGCCCCCTGGTGGCAGAGCAGGTCTGAGGAGTCACCCCATGCTGTTCAGAGTCTGCTGCTGGCTTGAAACATCTTTGAAGTTCTTGCTTTATTTTGGGATTTCAGGCAGTTTTTGTATTTGACATCATGTTATCACTGTCTTTGAACATTCAAAAAAAATCTTTTCTCCTCAAACCCGTTTTAGAGAAACACGTTTCCAAGAAGCCACACCATCATGAAGCCCTCGCAAAGTCTGTGTCCCCTCCCCTGGGGCAGGTAGGCACCTCCCTTCCTGCTGCTCTTGGCTCATCTGTGCAAGTAGCAGGAAAAACGTGGACACCACACAAGCATCTGGGGATGGCTGGGGAGAGGGGCCAGCAAAGCCACCACCCACACATGCAGACCCCAGGGCCAGCCAGGAGGGCTGGAAGGGGACATCAAACTCTCTTCTCCAGACCCCATCTCCCCATTCATCCGAATGGTACAGAAAGACATCAATCTCCAGAGGAAGACAGGACCATAGCCTCCGCTTCCCTCTGTCGCAGAGCTGGAGGCAAGAGAGCAACCCCGCCCTGAACTGTGCAATCAGCCAGAGCCGCCCCTCTCCTGCTCTCCCCAAAGCCACAAGGACCTCCTCCCTGAGGCTCCTCAGGACACCACATAAACCATGAGTGGACAGGCTGCTTCCTCCCAGCCTTCTGGCTGCCAATTGCTCCAGCCCTAAGTACCTCCACCCTGCCCGGCCCTGGGGCAAAGCCCAACCTGCCCCTGCCCCTGCCCCTGCCCCTGCCCCTGCCCCATTCTGGCTCCACCCTCAACACCGCTGCTGGGATCTCCTCCCAGGGCTTCATTCTGCCCGCAGCTTTGCTTCCAGGACGATGTCACTCTTTGGCTTTGGGGGAGCTGTGACAATCAAGTTGTCTTGGCACTGGGCCCAAGAACCAGCTCCGGCCTTGGCAGCAGCTGTGGACAGCGGCTGGCTCAGCACACAGAACGGCGTGGCGGACGCCTTCCAGAGTGAGGGCGCGCTGGAGCCGCAGAAAGAGCAGAGGAAGCGCAAGGAGTGGATGGCTCTGCAGATTCTCCTTTGCTGAAGATGATCAGAGATGCCAAGAAACACCTACAGCCACGGCCCTGGCGCAGAGCCCCAGCGGCTCCCTGGGCGCCTCCGCCTCATCTGAGGCCCAGAAAAGGGGCTTTATCTGAGAGCAGAGAATTCGTCTGCGGATGAAGTCAGAGGCTCAGAGCTCTGGCTGGGAAGGTCCGGAGCACTGAGGCTTCCCATGGCCACCAGGAATCGCTTTCACTCACCGGGACTCTGCTCTAGGCCAGGCTCAGAGCCGGGGGCTTGGTATCCATTACCTTACTAATCTCTGCAGCCACCTGATCCAGGAGACCTCAGGATGGCCATGTGACCAGCGAGGACCTGAGGCTGAGTGCAGCAGCCAGATCTGACTCCCAGGCCCAGCCTTCCTTGTCACTTCTCCCCTCACCTTCACCCCACCCACACTTCTCAGCAACGGCAAACCTCAGCTTCTGGGAGCAAGAACCCAAGAGGGGGTGACCACAGGGCTCTTTCCCGCCAGGCTAACGGGACACAGTTTCAGTTTCTCTTTTAATGCCCTGCATCAGAAAGTCACACTACTGTATCCTGACTGCCCCATTCCCGAAAACTCCGAAAACTGACTTCCCCAAAACTCCTTCCTTCTTTGCCAGTGACCATCACAGGGCGTCGAGACTTCCAATGCGCCCTGCAGGGCCTCCTGCCTTGTGAGGGCCAGAGCGGGACTCGTAAGACAGAGCTACCACTCCGCTTCCTCAGACAGGCAGAATGGCAGCAGGAGTCCAGCCACTGCCCACAGGCCACCCCTTCCCAAGCCCCCTGGGAAAATCCCATGCTGCTCCCAAGAAGCCGAATAACTCTTCCCAGCTCCCCACGGAATGGAGGAACCAGTTCACCCTCTTCCCGCCCTGCCCAGCCCAGAAAGCAGGTGACTTCATGGTGGCAGGGAGGGGCTGTGGCTCCTCCTGGTGAAAGAGCCTTGGACCCCCCAGGCCCCCACCGCCCTGCCCGAGGATTCATTCCTCATGGCCACAGGCCTCCCAACCTCTGCTGCCCCAAACCTCTGCCTGGTTTTAAAGCACAGGATGGGGTGGGAAAGCAGGGGCACCACCTGCCCAGAGGAGGAGGGCCTCGACAGCCTCAGCGTCAACCCTGAGTACCCCTCACCCCTGCCCCCCAAGTTAGGAGGCTTCATCCTCCCTGGGCTTGTTTTCCTGTCCATAAAATGGAGATAGTCACAGGCCTCTCCACCAGGATTAACTGAAATAAAGCAGGTGAAATCCTAGCGACAGGCCCAACCCAGAGCAAGGTCAGCGCCCAGACCAGCTGACCCCAGCATAAGGGCTTGTCTTGCCTGGGCCTGCAGCCCCAGGCTGCCCAAAGCACTGATGCCAGCCCTGCCCCAGCGTCCTCCGCAGGTCCTCAATGGCAGCTGCCAAGACATGCAGGCCACAGAGCCCCCGCTCACAGGCTCATCAACCATCACCACACAGGCTGCACCCAACGACCCTGGGACTGTGAGCTCCCAGGGATTTGGGCACCACGGGCTGCAGCACACGTGTGCTGTGTGCTCAGTGCAGGGTGAACCCAGTGACAAGCCTTCCACCTTGGCTCCAGCCCCTCGAGCTGCCCGCCCAATGCACCTGTTCCTCCTCCAGCAGCCCTACTCTCCCCCACACTCCCAGGCACCCGGGTGCCAGCATGGGGTGCACCCAGCTTTCACACTGCAGGGAGGAAGGGGGCTGCTGGCCGGGACTTCCTCATTCGCCTTCCTGAGGCCACTTCTAGAGGTGCTGCTCGAGAGAGCCGAGGAGGTGCCCGTGGAGCCGGACAGCTGCCCCCCACTCTGCACAGGCCGCTGTGTGGAGCGCAGGCTCGGGCACTGGGAGGGACCCCTCCAGTGTGCTCTCTGTAAAATGGGATGACAGCAGCTCCAGGCACACGGAGCTGCTAGACAGCACAACCCAGCCAGTCATGTTGACACCCTCGCCAGAGCACCCGGCCCCCTCCACATGAAAGCCAGCCCCAGAGCAGGCCCTCCGGGAAACAAGCACAGAAAGCCTAGGCAACCTGCCTCAGGACACACAGTCCAACAGCTCCAAATCCCCTTCAGACCCTGCTCCTTCCTAAAACCTGCTCCACTAACAACCCAGTGGGAGCCACTCCAAAGGACACTCCTATCTACGCTGGAGCCGTTTCCCTCTGGCCTGCAGCTCAGCCACAAAGGTGGCAACCTGTGGGCAGCCGGATTTCCCAGGAAACAGCTTTAAGGGTAGGGAAGGGCCTAATGACACACACCAGTGTCCCCTCTAGACAGCGCCACCTCCAAGGCGGGTGATGGGACCTGCCCAGGCCAACTCTAGCTTCCACAACTGACACCCACCAAGACGAATTGCCAGTGACTAAGTCCTGGGTGGGCAGGGCACGTCACAACCCCGTAGCGAGGCAAACACTACGCTGCTCCCTCTGTAAGGTGACAGTGTGGCAGGCCGGAAGGTCAGCTGACTCTCCAAGGGGACAGCCCACGGCCACTGGCCAGACTCCACCACGGTGCTCAGCAACACCCACTGCCCCCACCAGCAGTCACCCCCCAATCCCCTCACACCTTCAGGACCAGGAAGGCTGCAGCCAAACACCACCCACTACAGCCGACAACAGGCTCACTTCCCGACAGCCTCGGGGACCCACTGGTGACATTTCCACCATGACCAGGCACCGGTTGCTCAACCGTGTCCACAGGTCAGTGGTGCAGGCTGAGTGGGAGTGGGTGTGGACTCACGTGGAGGTGATGGTGCGGAAGCGCTCCTGCCCCGCCGTGTCCCAGATCTGCAGCTTCACCTTCTCCCCGTTGATCTCCACGGTCCGGATCTTGAAATCCACTCCGATTGTGGTGATGTAGCTGCCTACACACACACAGCAGTTAATGAGGCCCAGCACAGGTCTCCCCGCAGGCCCCCAGCCCCACACTGCACACCACACACCCCCAGGCTCCCCCACCCACAGCTCATTACATGTGCCTGGCACATTCTAGGCCCCAGGGACACAGCCCTGAACAAGGAACACGAGGCCCCTCCACCCACAAGTAAAGTGAAGGAGAGAGGCAGGATGCAAGGAAACAAAGGGGACAATTTCCAAGAGTGAAAGTGACACGCAGGAAATAAAGCGAGATGGGAGCGGGACAGGATATTTTAGAATGGCTAGGTGGGGACACACCAGCTGTGTCTCAGAATGGTAGACCTACAGCGGGCACACTCTGGGTTTTTCTTTTCTATTCAATTAAAAAATTTTTTATGGCCCTCAAAATTCACTCCCAAACACACAAATAGGTCATGAGCTGCAGTCTGAAAACCACCGCTCCAGGCAGGGGAGACAGCAGCAAAAACAGCCACGGGTGGGATTACGTGAGGTCAAGCCCTAGGCCCAAGGCCGGCAGAACGTGGCGAGGCCAGAGCTTGGACCTGAGTGTCACTTCCAAGAATGTGGACTTTCTCTTGTGTGTGATGGGAAGGCACCAAAGGGTTTTAATCACGGTGTGAGATGCATTTTAAATAGCTCTCTTGCAGCATCTGTGAGAAAAAGGGATTTTTTTATTTTTGAGACAACATCTCATTCTGTTACCCAGGCTGGAGTGAAGTGGGATTGCATCTTTGACCCTCCTCAGGCTCTGACAATCCTCCCACCTCAGCCTCCTGAGTAGCTGGGACTACAGGTGCGCGCTGCCACACCCAGATAATTTTTTTTTTTTTGCGATGGAGTCTAGCTCTTTTGCCCAGTAGTGTCGTGGCGCGATCTTGGCTCACCACAACCTCCACCTTCTGGGTTCAAGTGATTCTCCTGCCTCAGCCTTCCAAGTAGCTGGGACTACAGGCACGTACCACCATACCAAGCTAAACTTTTTTTGCTTTTTTTTTTTTTTAGTAGAGACGGCCAGGCTGGTCTTTAACTCCTGACCTCGTGATCCGCCGGCCTCCGCCTCCCAAAGTGCTGGGATTACAGGTGTGAGCCACCTCGCCCAGCCTTTTTTTTTTTTTTTTTTTTGAGAGAGTCTCACTCTGTCACCCAGGCTGGAATGCAATAGCACAATCTCAGCTCACTGTAACCTCTGCCCCCCGAGTTCAAGCGATTCTCCTGCCTCAGCCTCCCGAGTAGCTGGAATTACAGGCTCCTGCAACCGCACCTGGCTAATTTTTGCATTTTTAGTAGAGATGGGGTTTCACCATCTTGGCCAAACTGGTCTCGAACTTCTGACCTCATGATCTACCCGCCTAGGCCTCTCAAAGTGCTGGGATTACAGGCGTGAGTCACCAAGTCCGTATTTTTGTATTTTTAGTACAGACAGGGTTTCACCATGTTGCCCAAGTTGGTGTCAAACTCCTGACCTCAAGTGATCCACCTGCCTTGACCTCCCAAAGTGTTGGGATTATAGGCGCAAGCCACCACGCCCAGCCTGAAAGATGGATTTGAGGACAATTTCTAGCTGGCATAATTGTCCAGTCCAGAATTCCAAAGCCTAACACTAGGAAGAGCACAACTTCTCACTACATTTGGGGCTTACGCTGTAACAGTACAGGAGATACCACGCACAGACACAATTATGTGAAATGTGGCAAGGGTGTAGGAAAGGTCAAATTCCAAGGTGGGGTGGAGAACAAGGCAGGCTTCAGGGAGGATGTCATGTCGGGGCTTAGCTTGAAAGAACAGGTAAGACTTCAAAGGTTGAGATTAGGTAGGGAAAAGATGTCCCACTCAAAGGCAAATAGTCGAGGCAAACCCACAACCAGAACTTTGGAACACCAAGGAATGCAGCCCAGCGCCTACCACAGTTAGGCTCTCCAGAAACAGCTGGGGGGTAACAAACAAGCAAGCCAAAGAACAAAAGAATGACCAGGTGGGAGGACGAAGCCGGAAAGGTGAACTGGAAATAGACCATGGAGGCCAGTGGTTCTCAGCTGGGATGACTCTGTCCCTCCAAAGGACACTCAGCAATGTCTGGAGGCATTTTTGGGTGTCACAGCAGAGGGAGGGGAAGTGTTGCTGGCAATCAGTGGGTGGAGGCCAAGGATGCCACTCAACGTCCTTCAACACGCAGGACAGCCCCACAACAAAAATCACAGGGCCCAAAGGGTCAACAGTGTCCCAGTGAAAAACTTGCTGCAAACTCTGCTCAGGTGAGAGGGGCCACTGTTTTTTTTTTGTTTTGTTTGTTTTGTTTGTTTGTTTTGAGACAAAGTCTCACTCTGTTGCCCAGGCTGGAGTGCAGTGGCGTAATCTCCGCTCACCATGACCTCCGCCTCCTGGGTCCAAGTGATGATTCTCCTACCTTAGCCTCCCAAGTAGCTGGGACCACAGATGCATGCCACCACACCTGGCTAATTTTTTTTGTATTTGTAGTAGAGGTGGGGTTTCACAGTGTTAGCTAGGATGGTCTTGATCTCCTGACCTCATGATCCGCCCACCTTGGCCTCCCAAAGTGCTGGGATTACAGGCGTGACCCACTGTGCCCAGCAGGGGTCACTGTTTTTAAACAGAGAAAAGACCGTGCTAGACACACGCATTAGCAGTTCAGGGTGGGTGAGGGTTGCCATAATGCTTCCAGGTAGAACCAACAGCAAACTGAGATACTGGTAGTAGAAACAGAAAGTGGGAAGATATTGCAAAAATGAGCCCTCCAAGCATCAAATGCTGACTAGATGGGGAGGAAGAGGGGCATTAAGGAGGAAGAGGAACATTTTTCAGCATAATTAGAGGCTGTTAATCAGTTATCATTCTTTTTTTTTTTTTTTTTTTTTTTTTTTTTTGAGACGGAGTTTCGCTCTTGTTACCCAGGCTGGAGTGCAATGGCGCGATCTCGGCTCACCGCAACCTCCGCCTCCTGGGTTCAGGCAATTCTCCTGCCTCAGCCTCCTGAGTAGCTGGGATTACAGGCACGCGCCACCATGCCCAGCTAATTTTTTTGTATTAGTAGAGACGGGGTTTCACAATGTTGACCAGGATGGTCTCGATCTCTTGACCTCGTGATCCACCCGCCTCGGCCTCCCAAAGTGCTGGGATTACAGGCTTGAGCCACCGCGCCCGGCCTCAGTTATCATTCTTGAACAGAAGGTAACAGTCAGCTACAACAAATAGCTGGCATTTATTGAGCAATTACTTAGTCCCAGGCACTGTAACCTGTGCTATCTCAGGTCATCCTATAACAACCCCATGGGGGAAGGACCATTATGATTTCTACTTTACAGATGAACTGACGCTTAGTCACTGGCTCAAGGTCACACAGAGAAGCCATTGCTTTCCAACACCACACCACCAGTGAGGATGCAGGGCCAGTATCAAGGAAAGAAGGGCGGGGGCAAAATCCACTTCTCCACCAAGACAAACATCAGCCATGGAATCACTTTCTAAAAGCAGCTCAGCCATGTCAGAGGCAATATTCCACAAGACAATCAATCAGAGACGCCAACCCCACCCAAAGCATCTGTAATGAACCTGATGTATTTAACAAACAAAAATGTGTTCAGCTGGACACAGTGGCTCACGCCTGTACAATCCCAACACTTTGGGAGGCTGAGGCAGGCGGATCACAAGGTCAGGAAATCGGGACCATCGTGGCCAGCATGGTGAAAACCTGTCTCTACTAAAAATACAAAAATTAGCTGGACATGGTGGTGCATGCCTGTAATCCCAGCTACTCAGGAGGCTGAAGCAGGAGAATTGCTTGAACCAGAGAATCGGAGGTTGCAGTGATCCAAGATCACGCCACTACACTCCAGCCTGGCAACAGAGGGAGACTCCCTCTCAAAAAAAAAAAAATGTGCTTAATCTTACCAGTGATTAGGGAAAAACAAAGGTAAACAAGTTAGCCCCTTCTGCCTATCAGCTCAACAAGAATGAAGACAGCTACTAAGATCCAGCATTGATCAGGGTTGACAAGGGGCACTTTCCACCCTTCAGTGGGAGTGTGAATTAAATTACTCCAGCTTCTTTGAAAAACAGGTTGGCAGTACCTATGAAAATTCTTGGTGCATACACCCTGCAACCGGTAACCCCACTTCTACAGAAACACACACACAAGAATAAATATCAGTCGGGCTCTAAGACTCACACCTTTAATCTCAGCACTTTGGGAGGCCGAGGTGGGTGGATCACCTGAGGTCAGGAGTTTGAGACCAGCCTGACAAATACAGTGAAACCCCATCTGTACTAATAATACAAAAAGCAGCCGGGTGTGGTGGTGGGCACCTGTAGTCCCAGATACTTTATAAGTTGAGACAGGAGAATTGCTTGAACCCAGGAGGTGAGATTGCAGTGAGCCAAAATAGCACCACTGCACTCCAGTCTGGGAGACAGGGTGAGACTCCATCTCAAAAAAAAAAGAGTAAATATCGACTAAAGCCCAAGGAGCTAAGCATCACTGAAAACAGACACAACCAGAAGCCAGGCACGAAGTAAGAGCACTGTCAGTGCACTGTGTGGTGCGCCCAAGCACAGAAAGCGCCCCCACACTCAAATGAACACAACGGCCTGCATGTGGAGCACAGAAAGAAGCTGGAAAGACACACTCTGACCAGAGGCTGCCAGGGCAGCACAGGGGGCAGGAGCAGGGACTGCGCCCGGATGACACCCTTAGATGCTGTTATGGTAACCTTCCTGTTTGGACCCTGGGTGGGAAAATGATGCGCTAGCCAAAGGGTTTTGGTGAGCAGGTACATTAAGATAGACCACAGAGGCTTCTGACGGAAGCTCCACCAGGTCCTAAGGTCCACTCCATCTTCTTCCCTCCTCTGGCAACCAGAATGAGACAGTTCCCAACATTAGGCAGAGGCAAGTGTGTTCCGGTGCCAGGGAGTGGATGATGTCAACAAACAAACAAAAATGACCCCCCAGCAGGACTGCAGGGGAGGACTCACCTGAGAAAGTGTTGTCTGCAAAACGCAACAGTAAACTGCTCTTGCCCACACCTGCAAGAGAGAAAGCACTGCGATGAGGGGAGCAGGTGGGCCCCCTCCCTCCAGCCCCGGCCCTTCTTCTGGGAGATGATGCCTGAGTCCCAACTCTTAAGAAGCTCAGTGGGACCCAGCTCACTTCTCAATGCTCTTTCCACCTCCCTGAGCAGCCACACACCAAGAACATCTCTACTGCTCGATCCCTGACCTTTTCCTTCGTCCTTGTGTAAGACAAGCTGTTCCCAAATCCTTTGAGGGAAACATGAGAAAGGGACTGGTGTGCAGGCCCTGGGCTGAGGGCTGGCCCAAAGGGAAATGCCAGGAGACAAAGTAGAATGAAAGTCAATCACACGGAACAGCCCCCAAGAGCATCTACAACACGGTCCCTAGAAAAGCACATGCCACGTTATGGCACATCAGTTAGGGAGCAGCCCGGAATGAGGAACTGCAGAGCGGGAAGGGACCCTTGATATCACCAGGGCTATTTTGCAGGTGAGGAAACCAAGGCCCACACAGCTAGAACTCAATGGCCTCCATCTTCCCGGCTGATGGCCCCGCTGGGTGGGGTGGTGGAGTGGAGGGTCTGCCTTATACCCATCAGGGCAACAGCCCACATGTGCTCAGACCATGCACCAGCCACAGCAGTTCCTGACTGCTTAGAGCACAAACCGGTATACATCTGGTCTCCCCAACTTTTTTTGTAAAGAGATGGGGTCTCATTCAGTCACTCAGGCTGGAGTACAGTGGTGCAATCATAGCTGACTGCAGCCTCGAACACCTAAGCTCAAGTGATCTTCCAGCCTCAGCCTCCCAAGTTGCTGGGACCACATGTGTACATCACCAAGCCCGGCTAATTTTTTTATTTTTAGCAGAGACAGAGTCTTGCTATATTACCTAGGCTTAATTTTTTTATCTTTTGTAGAGACGAGGTCTTGTTATATTGCCCGAGTTGGTCTAAAACTTCTGGCCTCAAGCAACCTTCCCGCCTGGGCCTCCCAAAGTGCCAGGAATTCAGGCATGAGCCACTGCACCCAGACCTGTCCCTTGACTTCAACTCACAGTGTCTTCAGCCTGCCAAGTGCACCTGTTCCCATGTCCTTCTATCCCATCCCCAATCTCCAACGACCCTGACGCCAGGCAGTTAATCGACCACAAAGACTTCACGAAACGCATCGGGCCATCTGTGTGGTAAGCCCTTGGATAACTCTTTGATTGTATTTCCGGCCACATCTCTTGAGATGAGGATGCCCAGGCTCAGAGCTGCTGAGTAGCCGGCCTAAGTGCCTCTGCGAGAAGCAGTAAAGCTGAGATCCACGTCCAGGCCAGACTCCTCCAGAGCGCTAACACTCCTCCCAATACACACTGCTGGGAGTCTGGCCTCTGGTTCAGGAAGGGGAAAAAAAATGACCCTGTGGGGGCTCCTACATCTCACTCCTGTTAGATTTTCAATGAAAATGCCATGAAAGCTATGAAACCCCATGAAACAAATTGCAGATTTTGAGCCTAGGTGTCTATTTGCAGGGAAGCCCACAGCATTTTTTTTTTTTTTGAGAGACAGGGCCTTACTCTGTCACTCAGACTGCAGTGCAGCAGTGTGATCACAGCTCACTCTAACCTTGAAATTCTCAAGTATCTGGGACTACAGGCATGTACCACCACACCCAGCAAACTTTAAAAAAAATTTTTGTAGAGATGGCGTCTCACTACGTTGCCCACACTGGTCTCAAACTCCTGGCCTCAAGCAGTCTGCCCGCCTCGGTCTCCCAAAGTGCTGGGCTAACAGGCGTGGACCACTGCAGTTGGCCCCCACAGCTTTTATTAGATTCTCAAAAAGGGCACTGCCTCCACCCCCACACCCCCAGGTAACCAAAGTGGCAAACCACTGCTGCAGCTGTATTTCCCTAAGCCTAACCCAGCATCCTCTCTGGGCAGTCCTCTAAAGATCCCTTCTGGGAACTTCTCCCGGTGAGTGAGCTGCCCCAGGATACCCAGCAGAACTTGTTTCACTGAGTAAGCCTGCATCTTATTTTCATAGACAGGCTGGCGTGAAGCTCTCCTGGGCAGGCAGATACTGCTCAGTCCCGGGCCGGCAGCACTCATGCTCAGAACCACTTCCTCCTTGCTCCACCATGAGGCTTCCTGCTGAGCCCAAGGAGAGCCCGAGTCCCAGGCTGGGTCCTTCACAGCACTGTGCCCAGCACCAGCACCCCACTGGCCTCACCGCCTCCTCTGCTTCCTCCTGGAGCCTTCTGGGTCCAGCTTACTCAGCTAAAAGCCTGAGTCGGAAGTTCCTCTAGGACAGAGCCCTCGCCTCACCCGCCCTGTGCATTCACAGTGCTGTAAGCCGGCCCTGGCACTTAGTAGGTGCCAAACAAACACTGCTTAATGAATTTCTGCCTAAACAAATGCCCGCCGCGCTGACGGCTCTGCTATCTAGCGCTACCACTGCAGCTCAGCAGGCACCTAAGCAGGGGTTTCCAAACTTCTGCAGGGCAGCAGAATCCTTTTCTTCATTCAAGTTTTACCCAAATCCCATGTCTAACACAGCTCTCTCTGCAATGACACAGTCGTGTCCCCTCCAGCTTGCCCTTTCCAGGTCCCCATACTGTCCCCAGGCACCTTGGCAGAGCAGTTAAAAGCCACTAGGCTGCAGAAAGACCACAACCATCACCACATTATCTGTTGCTCTGGACCCAACACCAATCTCTAACACTGTTCTCCCTTTGAAAGGAACAGAAACCCATCCCAAGAAATGCTACCCCCTAAATATCCCTAGAAGAAGCTTCCTCAGAAACACGAGCTGCAGCCATTACCCTGCAGCACCAGTGTCAGGGCGGGAGCAGAGGGCACCCATCAGCCTTCACCATAGCTGCTGCCGAGGCTGCCCAAGGCCCACATCAGTGTAACCCCAACCAGTCCAGCCTGTCGTCGTCTTTTTTTTTTTGAGACAGAGTCTCACTCTGTCCCCAGGCTGGAGTAGAGTGGAGCGATCTCGGCTCACTGAAACCTCTGCCTCCTGGGTTCAAGCAATTCTCCTGCCTCAGTCTCCCAAGTAGCTGGGATTACAGGAGCCTGCCACCACGCCCAGCTAATTTTTGTATTTTTAGTAGAGACAGGGTTTCGCCATGTTGGCCAGGATGGTCTTAATCTTTTGACCTCGTGATCTGCTCATCTCGGCCTCTCAAAGTGCTGGGATTACAGACATGAGCCAACATGCCTGGCCTTTTTTTTTATTTTTGAGATGAGTCTCACTCTGTCACCCAGGCTGGAGTGCAGTGGCCTGATCTTGGCTGCAACCTCCACCTCCCGGGTTCAAGCAATTCTCCTGCCTCAGTCTCCAGAGTAGCTGGGATTACAGGTACCTGCCACCACATCCAGCTAATTTTTTTGTATTGTTAGTAGAGACACGGTTTCACCATGCTGGCTAAGCTGGTCTCGAACTCCTGACCTCAAGTGATTGCCTGCCTCAGCCTCCCAAAGTGCTGGGATTATAGGAGTGAGCCACAGCACCCGGCCTTTACCCCTGGCTGCTGTATCTGGTCCTCACCACACCAGCCACACACACATCTTCTCCTCGCCCTGCTCCTGCCTGGGCTCTGGTCCCCTCACTCGCCCTGCTCCTGCCTGGGCTCTGGTCCCCTCACTCCTCTCTGCTTCAGTTCCATGTCTTAAAGAGCCCTAGACCTTTCAGTGAAGTGTTCTTAATTTTTTTAAATTCTGAAACAGGGTCTTGCTCTGTTACTCAGGCTGGAGTGCAGCAGCACAATCACAGCTCATTGCAGTCTCAACCTCCCAGACTCAAGATCGTCCCACTTCAGCCTCCCAGGTAGCTGAGACTACGGGTATGCACCACCACACCCAGCTAATTTTCCTATTTTTTGTAGAGACAGGACCTCCCTATGTTGCCCAGGCTGGTCTCAAACTCCTGGGCTCAAGCAACCCTCCGCCTCAGCCTCCCAAAATGCTGAGATTATAGGCACGAGCCACCAAACCCAGCCTTTTTTTTTAAATTTTGAGACAGTGTCTCACTCTGTCACCCAGACTGGAGTACAGTTGTGTGATCATAACTCACTGTAACTTTCAACTCCTGGGTTAAAACAATCTTCCTGTCTCAGCCTCCCACGTAGCTGGGACTATAGGTTCGCACCACCACACCCAATTGATTTTTTTTTTTTTTGAGATGGGGGTCTCACTATGTTGTCCAGGCTGGTCTCAAATTCAAGTGATCCTCCCACCTCAGCCCCCCAAAGCACTGGGATGAGCTACTGTGCCCAGCCATGTTCTCATTTTTAATCCTGCCTCAGCCACTACCTCACTCTATAACCTCGCACAAGTCACGCCCCCTCTCTTAGCTTCAGTTCACTCATCTGTTAAGTGAAGGGCTAACTCCATGTCCGAATGAGGATGGCTGATCTGAGGGATGCAGATGAAATGCTGTTACAAATCAGAGTCAGCGTCAGTACAAGGGAAAGTATAGGAAGTAAAGAAACTCAGGCATAACGAAGAGATGCAGAGGTCGAGGGAGTCCACTGCAGAAGCATGCACAATGTGCAGTGTGGGCAGAACTCTAGATGTATGAAGAAAGAAACCAGCTTTCATGGAGGGCCTGTTGTTTGCCAGCCCTGACACCAGCTGCTTACACACATATTAGCATTGAGGTGCAGTAGCTCCGGCTTTGCCTCTGCGAGCTGTGTGATTTGAGGCAAGTCAGTCACCTCCTCTGAGCCTTAGTTCCCTTTTTTTTTTTTTTTTTGAGATGGAATTTCACTCTTGTCGCCCAGGCTGGAGTGCAATGGCACGATCTTGGTTCATTGCAACTTCTGCCTATCGGGTTCAAGCAATTCTCCTGCCTCAACCTCCCAAGTAGCTGGGATTACAGGCACATTCCACCATGCCCAGCTACTTTTGTGTTTAGTAGAGACGAGGTTTCACCTCTACTGTTGGCCAGGTTGGTCTTGAACTCCTGACTTCAGGTGGTCCGCCCACCTCGGCCTCCCAAAATGCTGGGATTATAGGTGTGAGCCACCACATCTGGCCTTAAGCCTTAGTTTCCTTATTTGACAAACCACACAGGCCGTGGGTAAGAATAAGCATCTGTGAAATCATTCGATATACCTTAAGGAGGCATTCGCATAAGAAGCCCAGTTCAGGGGAGTGCGTGATGTCAGTCTCTGTGCTCGGCCACCAAAGCTTAGTTTGGACTTCCACAGCTACCATCTCCCAGCTTTGAGTATCTCTCTGTCAGGAGAAATCAAAGAGCACAGCGTCTATCTCCTCTACAACCCACGCCTACATGACTGACCTAGGAGCTAGACCACATAAATCTTGACCCAATGAGTCTTCTCCCACACCTGACTTCGGAGAGAAAGATCAATTCATCATACAAAATGTACTGTGAGAAAGCGGGCCAAACCCATCCCCTGGGTTTTACAGAGGAAAAGTGCCAACAAGCTCCATCTTCCTGCTGAGTTTAGGCTTTTCATTGTTGGATATCAACGCAGAGGTCCGAGATGTCTTGCAGAGGGATAAAGGCTCCTGACCCTGGCAGGCTGACTGTCACTCCAAAAAGAGAGAAATGGCCCAGTGCCAGTCCCTCAGAACCCAGGCCAGGACTGCAAGCAAATCATGTAGAGGAAGCCTCAAGACCCTGAAGAAAGCCAAAGGCCATCTCCAAGAGAACACTCCAGCTTGCCTGGTTTCCTTTCATTCAAACCATAACCAATCGGTCCTCCCCCTTTTAACTCCTTCCCCAAACACAGTAACTCTTCCATCTACCTGGTTAGCCCCCATCTTTTCCCCTTATCTCTCCCTTCCTCCAGCAGCCATGGAAACCTCAGCCATCCTTCACCTTCACCCGATCCAAACCACCAAGCACATCTCCATCCAGCTTTACAAGTGAGGCCAAAATCACCCACTTCCCTGACCCAGCTCTGACACTGCTACCCAGCACTCCGACACCCCGGGTCTCACCACTCACTTGATTTGATCCCCTTTCCTTAACAGCGCATGGCCTCTGCCTCCAATCACATGACATCCCTCCCCACACTCAGCTCAGGTCTGGTCTACAAACTAAGCATGCTCCCGAGACTCTTTCATGGACATCGTATAACCCCAGCATCTCAGCTACACTCCCATAAACCTTCTGGGGCCAGCCTCCCTGAACTCTTGGTCACCGCATAAACCTGCTTACCTGCCATACTCCAAACAGCTCCAAAACCCTCCATCTTGTTCCAGAAACCAATCTATCTTTTCTAAGGACACTTAATATTCATTCATTCTGCAAATATGTCTTAAGCACTTACTGGGAACCAGGCACTGTTTTAGGCACTGGAGCTACAGCAGTGATCAGGAGCCCTTAAGCAATGTTTGTGTGGCCAAAGCACTTTTATAATTTTGGCTGCCACACCCCCAGGACCCCTCTGTATATAGTAGCGGAACAGCAAACAGTGACGACTCACTGTGTGCCAGGAGCTGTGCACAACACTGCACAATCTCACTGAATATTCACATCAACCCCATAAGGCAGATCCAACCATCATTCTATTTTACAGATGAGGAAACTGAACGATGCAGAGATATAACAATAATTCAGCGGGAATGTGCCAGGCCCTGTGCAAAGCACTTTACCCGCCTTACCTCATTTAAACCTCATGGCAATCCCATGAGGCAGGTTCTGAGAACGTCCTCTTTTTAGATAGGAAGAAACTGACACTTACAAAGGATACTGATGATAATGACAATAGTGAACATTTATTTCGAGCTTACTTTACCGGATAGGACGCTGAGCACTTTTCCTACTTTATCCCATGGAATCCTCACACCACCGAGCAAGGCACGTCCCCGCTTCTCAGATGAGGGAACTGAGGCTCAGGACGGCGAAGTAACTTGCCCAAGGTCAGCGAGAGGCGGCTGGTAGTCCCGAGACTCGAACCCAGGTCTCTCCTACTCCAGAGATCGCGCGACTTGACCAAGGTCACACGTGAAGCAGGGGCAGGCGCGGTGACTGGACCCGGCGCGCTCGGCCCCTTCGCCCCGCGCCCCAACCTCCCCTCGGCGCGGCCCGGAGCCCCTCGGCGCGCCCCTGGAGCCCAGACCGCCAGGCAGCCCCGCCCGCCCGCCCTGCGCGGGCCGGCACCTCCCCGCCCGCCTGCCGCCCCGAGGCCCCCGCGGGCCGCGCCCGGCAGGGCCCGCGCCGCCTCCGGCCGCTGCGGCCCTCACCGCTGTCGCCGATGATGAGCAGCTTGAAGAGGTGGTCGTAGTCCCGGGCCATGGCGGGCGGGGGCGGTGCGCGCGGGCAGGCGGGGTCGGTACTGGCCTCGCGATCCGCAGCTCCCTCTGGGCTGCTCCGGCAGCGGCGGATCCACTTCCCGAACAAACAGCCGGAACTGACAGAAACACCTCCCTCCGCTCCCCCTCCTCCTCCGCCTCAGCAGCCGCCGCCGCTGCCACCGCCTCCCTTCTTCCCGCCCCGCCCCGCCACTGCGCAGGCGCAGCGTCTGGCACCGCCTTGCGCAGCCGCAGCCCGAGCCAGCCGCAGCCCGAGCCGGCCGCACCCTGGCCGCGCACGCGCCCCGCGGACGCGCCCTGGCGGAGTCCCGGTGAGCGCGGGCCCGTCTTTCTGGCGTGTCCTGGAGCGTCGCAGCTGCTGTCCGCGGCGCTGAGAGCTGGTGGAGCGGAGCCGCTGTCGAGTCCCAGCTGAAAGAAGCCCAAGGTGCCGGAGAAGCGCGGTCGTGGACGTTCTCGCTCCCTCATCTTCGAGACCCGCAAGCCCTGCAGAGAGGAAATGACAAGCACGCCGCGACCGTGGGGCGGGGCTCACGCGAGCTCCGAGTTTCCCGAGTCCGGGGCTGAGGACATGGAAGGCAGAATCGCGCAGGGAAGGCCCGGCACCCCGCCCCTTCCACACCGACGCTGCCCCCGCGGAGCTGGCCCCGGCCCCGAGCCTGTGAACTGGACGCCGAGGGCGGCGGGCGGCTGCCGAGTTATGCAGAACGGGAGCTGCCGGCGGGAGCAGAGCTGCGAGGCTGTGGGCTTTGAGGGCAGCGCGGGGTCGAAATCCCATCCCAGCGCTGTGACCTCCAGGAGCCCACGTTGCCTCTTTGGTGGAGGGGAGAGAGTGGTCCAGGTTCAGAGTCTCGTGTAGCTCGGAGCCGAGCCTGGGAGCTGAATGACCCATTGTGCAAGGCGCACCTCAGAGACCGAAAGCAACCGCTTCCCGGGCTTCAATTTCACACCACCTGCAGATACACATCTCAGAATCTGCGGCTAGGAGGACCTGGGCCGCCAGAAGCAAAGCATGTGCATTTTATCATCAGCCCCCGGTTTCTCGTTTTAGAGTGAGTTCCCACCTGCCCTACCTGAAACACCTAAAAGTAGTATGACCCCACGGCTATCCTCACTGCAGAACTGCAGAGGGTTTTAAGCTCCTATTTCTTATAGCCCTGTCCCTTTCCAGGCGGGTTTTTGTTGGATATTTCTACTTTTCTATCAAACTTCCTTTTCTTTTGACTTTATAAAAAACAATGCCGGGAGGTTAGGTAGGAGAATCGCTTGAACCCGGGAGGCAGAAGTTGCAGTGAGCCGAGATCGTGCCATTGCACTCCAGCCTGGGCAACAAGAGCGAAACTCCGTCTCAAAAAAAAAAAAAAAAAAAAAAAAGCTATGCTTGTCCTTAAAATTATGTTCAGAAGTTTACTGAAAAGTACAAGTTACTATTTTTCCTTCTGAAGCACTCCTCACAGGTAAACCCTGTTAGTTTAACAGGTAACCTTAAAATGCTTAACACATACTTGTTGAATAAGTGCCCTCAGTGAATTTCCTTTGCCTGTACAAACATATATGTATGTACCTTGCTTTTTCTCTTTAACAGTACACTTGTATCATTTAACAGCTGCGTGGTATGGTACTCTATCTGATGGTTGTACTTAACCACTCTGCTATTAATAGACACTCATGTTTATATTTTTTGGTTATTATAAACATTGTTGCTGGTGGGATCACTGAACAACACACGGAGTGTCTGACTCAAGCCTTGAGTTGTTTTTCCAGGAGCTGAGAATCAGTGTGGTGATGTCTAAAGAACATGAGCTTGGAATCTGAAGGTAGTGGCTAGGTAGAAGAGCTGCTCATGTGCTCCTGATAATAGAATGTCCCCCTTGGTCTGGAAGGTTGGGGCCATCCTCTGACTCAGCAGTTTTAGGAATTACAGGGTGAGAAGGAAGTCGCCCAGCCCTGACCAGCCAGCGAGGCAGTAGGTCCTCCCAGCTCATCTTCACAGCCTTGGCTGGAGTCAGGAAGACTGGTTTCAATGTTAAGTTTGGAATCCTGGCCTCCATCCCTTAAAACCTTTGTGATCTTAGATAAGTCACATCACACTATCTCAGAGCCCCTGTTTCCTCACAGAACGGTTGTTTTAGAGGTATGTTTGTAAATTACCTGGCACATGTAGGCATGTGACTGACAGTAACCAATGTTACTCAAGGTCATTTTGCACTGACTCATTCATACTTTGAGCCATTTCCTGTTGTAGACTATAGCACACATTTCCAGCTTCCTGATAATAGGGCTGCAGGGTATTTTTGGGAAATAAATCAAAATTGGCCATTAAAACCAGATTCCTGACTTTGCCTGGATATGTCATCTGGAAAGCAATCAGCATGAATTCTTCATTTCTTTGGTAACTGTTTAATGAGTGCTTATGTGCCGCGGATTGCAGAGGGTGTAAGAACAGCCTTTTCCCTCCAGTTTACAGCCTCATCGGAGTTAAGACATACTCATGAGGAAATTGAAAATATAAGACAATACAGTAGATAGAAAGCTGTCAAATATGCAGTCTAGACTTCAGAGGAGGAAAGCTATCACTTTTAGCTAGAATGATGGGGAGAAGATTTCATCATCATAAAGATTTCATGATGGCACTGGAATATGAGAGCTTTGAGTGTCTATTTAGACAGCTGCTGTCACAGCCTATGAGAATCCCCAATTTTGGCTTGGAAGGGGAATTCCCTGCAGGTCAGGGTATGTGCCTGGCATCTCAAAATGAATCAGCACATTTTCCTCCGGAAACATTGTTACAGATTTCTTTAAACTACAGTTCCATGATGAGTTATGTTAAACTGTCTCTCTCCTTCTCACCATATACGTATGTAAACTTTGTGACCTAAAGTATCAATGTGTCCTGTGATTGGAAACTTTGTTCCACTGCTCTGAACAACTAACTTACAGATGAACTATTTTTTTTTTTTTTTTTTCCGAGACGGAGTTTCGCTCTTGTTACCCAGACTGGAGTGCAATGGCGCGATCTCGGCTCACCGCAACCTCTGCCTCCTGGGTTCAGGCAATTCTCCTGCCTCAGCCTCCTGAGTAGCTGGGGCACGCGCCACTATGCCCAGCTAATTTTTTGTATTTTTAGTAGAGACGGGGTTTCACCATGTTGACCAGGATGGTCTCGATCTCTTGACCTCGTGATCCAGCCGCCTCGGCCTCCCAAAGTGCTGGGATTACAGGCGTGAGCCACTGCGCCCAGCACATTAGAAACTATTAACACAATGAGGAGGCATTTAAAGTTTTTGAGCAGAGAAGCAATCTCAAAATACTATTTTAGTGAAGTAACTGACAGGAGTATGCAGGATGGATTTCAGCTGCAGAGCTTTAAAGGTTATTGCCGAAGCCTGGGTGTAAGGTAACAACGGACAGATGCAAAAGGCAATACGCAAACAATATCAACCAGACAAAGCAGATTCAAAAAAGAAATCATATAATTTACCTGGTAACTAGATTCATTCCTTAATTCAATAAATATTTGCACAGTTACTAGGTGTTACGCACTATGCTGGACCTAGAGGCTATAACATGAACAAAACCAAGCTCCTGTCTTCATGGAGTTTACAGTTCAGTGGTGGAACAAGTCATTCATTCATTTGACAAATATTTGATGACCTACTGTATGCCAGACGTTGATCTAGGAGCTGAGGATTCAGCAGTAAGTAACATTTTAAAATGTTAAAAGCTTTCTTAGCACTTCATTCTGATAGGGAATATAGGCAACAAGTATGTCCAAGGAGAAAACTAAAACAGGACACACTGAGGTTTGCAGAAGCAGACAGTGGGGGCGGCAGGAGGTTTGGCGGTGAATTAAAAGAGAAACAGCGAAACTGATGAAATATTTTTCAGGATAGTGGAAGTAGAGGATTAGCAGTCAGGGAATAATAGTGAGTGAATATTCAGGGAGGATGGCTAAGTGCACTTCAAAGAGCTTAACTCTTGACAACAGCTGGGAAGTAAGGTGTCACCAACTGGAAGGCAAAGTGGGTAAAGGAGAGGGGGACCTCAAGGGTAGTAGTCAGGGATGAAGGTCAGTGTGGTGGAGGTTGCAGGTCCCCATGAAATCCAGATTCCGTCAGCAACATGGATTTCAAAGCTGCTAAGTGCTAGGTAGCAAGGGAGGGAAAGTGTGCTGTGATCACCCAGGAAGGTAGCAGTGGGTGGTGAATCAGAACTCAGAGAAGGCAGGTGAACTGACCAACAGGGACCTTAAATTAGGAGCAAGATGGGGCACCACTCAGCATACTGATCCAAGAGGGAAGGAGGAGAGGCTATGACCCCTGATCTCTCTGATGGAAGTGGAAACGGGCCCTTTCCCCAACAACTGCAAGCCTAATGCCACCCCAAGAGACTTGGCAATGGGCCTTGTACTGCCCTTATGTGGCCCCCAGAAATCTAATGAACACAAGTTCCATGATTCCAGGGACCATATCTTCATCTTTGTGTCCTCTGGAGACCCAGTACATGGTAGGTGCTTGATGTTGAGTTAAAGTGAACCCACACATAGAACTTGAGAGTTGGAAAGAATGTCAGAAATGATTAGTTGAACCCTCTTGAGTTCACTTTTTGAGGTGTGGGCCAGATTTGGGGTCTAACTCAAGGTCAGCTTTTTCCCCTGACTTCAAACCATTTAGTAGGAATTTTCTCACTCAACTTTTATATTATTAGATCAGTGGTTTTGCAAGTGTGGTCTGAGGACCGCAGGGCTCCCTAGGACTCTTTCAAAGGATCTGCAAAGTCACAACATGTTCATAATACTTAGATGTGATTTGCCTTTTTCACTTTTATTTGCTTACAAGTATACAGTGTTTGCCAGAGCCTACATGACGCGTGATAGCACAGCAGGCCAAATGCAGAGCTGACATGTGAATCCAGACGTTAGAGACCTGCAAAAATGTGGAACAATGCCACTTGACCAATTCTGATTCTTTTTGTTTTTGAGACAGTCACCCAGGCTAGGAGTGTAGTGGTACGATCATAGCTCACTGCAGCCTTGACCTCCCAGACTCAAGCGATCCTCCCACCACACTTTCCTGATTAGCTGGGACTACAGGTGCACGCACCACCATGCCTGGCTATTTTGTTGTTGTTGTTGAGATGGAGTCTTGCTCTGTCACCCAAGCTGGAGCTGGAGTGCAGTGGCACAATCTTGGCTCAGTGCATCCTCCACCTCCTGGGTTCAAGCAATTCTCCTGCCTCAGCCTCCCGAGAAGCTGGGATTACAGGCATATGCCACCACGCCCTGCTAATTTTTGTGGTTTTAGTAGAGATGGGTTTTTGCCATGTTGGCCAGACTGGTCTGGAACTCCTAACCTCAAGTGATCTGCTCACCTCACCCTCCCGAAGTGCTGGGATTACAAGTATAAACCATCGTTCCTGGCTATTTTTTTTTTTTTTGAGACAGAGTCTCACTCTGTCACCCAGGCTGCAGTGCAGTGGCATGATCTCAGCTCACTGCAACCTCTGCCTCCTGGGTTCAAGTGATTCCCCTGCCTCAACCTCCCGAGTAGCTGGGATTACAGGTGCGTGCCACTACACACAGCTAATTTTTTTAGTAGAGACAAGAATTTCTCCATGTTGGCCAGGCTGGTCTCAAACTCCTGACCTTGTGATCCACCTGCCTCGGCCTCCCAAAGTGCTGGAATTACAGGAATAAGCCACTATGGCTAGCTTTTTTTTTTTTTTTTTTTTCTGTAGAGACAAGGATCTATGTTGCCCAGGCTGGCCTTGAACTCCTGGCCTCAAGACATCCTCCCATTTTAGCCTCCCAAAGTGTTGGAATTATAGACGTGAGCCACTGTGCCTATTCTGGTTCTGACTTACATGATGCTAAATATCAATAGGTAAGATAGATATACACAAGAGCTCTTTGGTGACTTCAAAAAAATTTCAAAATATGAAAGGATCCCAGCTGGGCACAGTGACATACCTGTAATCCCAGGAGGATGACTTAAGGCCAGGAGTTCAAGACCAGCCTGGTCAACATAGTGAGACCCTCATCTCTACAAAACTTTTTTAAAAATTAGCCAGACCAGGCGCAGTGGCTCATGCCTGTAATCCCAGCACTTTGGGAGGCCGAGGCACATGGATTACCTGAGGTCAGGGCCTCAACACCAGCCTGACCAATGTGGTGAAACCCCATCTCTACTAAAAATAGGGGAAAAAAATAGCTGGGCATGGTGGTGGGCGCCTGTAATCCCAGCTACTCGGGAAGCTGAGGCATAAGAATTGCCTGAACTTGGGAGGCAGAGGCTTCGGTGAGCCAAGATCATGCCACTGCACTCCAGCCTGGGCAACAGAGTGAGACCTGTCTCAAACAAACAAACAATTAGCCAGGTATGTTGGTGCATGCCTGTAGTCCTAGCTGCTCAGGAGGCTGAGGGAAGAGCATCACTTGAGCCTAGGAGTTCAAGGCTTTAGTAAGCCACGATCATACCACTGCACTCCAGCCTGGACGACAGAGCAATACCCTACCTGTAAATAAATAAAGGAGTCTTGAGGGCAAAATATTTGTGAAATGCTGGATTCAATCCTACTGCACCCCAGCTTCCTGGCTCCCTTTTTTTGTGGGAATCTAAGTGGTAAGAAGGATCTAAGGTAAATAAATTCACAGCCCACAGCTTTCTCTTGTGGGGCTTCGGGGCACAGCTCTGAGAGATTATCATGCACTAATTGTCCCTGTGACCAGGCCTCCATCTCACTAGAGAAATAGCTCACAGGAGGGAACCTGACAGGGCCTGGGGTATTCCATTCAGGCACAATCAGGAAGGTCTCACCTAGAAATTCCACTGAGGCAATCATCCCTTGGACCAGTTTTTCCAGTTTCCTGAGCTGTGCTGACATCAACACTCCTGTTCTAGTTCCCCAGGGGTAGGCAGCAGGGAGCCCCCTCCTAACAGAACCTAGGGGCAGCTCAGAGCCACCCTGTGAAATAACTGGGCTCCACCTCTTTTGAAAAGTGAAACCCAGTCACATGCTAAGAATCTGATTTGTTTCTTTTGTTAAATTTACCTTCCAAATTATTTTTATAGAATCCCCCTGGGGCTTGGTGAGCAGAGAATCAATAAACATGGGTTTTTCCCAGTTCTACCAACATGACCTCAGAGATGCTCCTTTCCATCTGTGCCTGAACTGAACTTTACTTTCATAAAATATGAAGGAAGCACTGATCACAGCGGCGGTCATATGCCTCCCTGCCCATGCACAGTGGAGACCATCCATGTGCTGGTGTACATAATACACTCAGTGTTTTGGAGAATCACACATAGTCATCATCATCATCATCATCATCTTACAGTTTCTCAAAAGAAATCTCATTCCCCAGCATCCCTGTTTCACTCCCACCATCCATGTATCCAGAACCTCCTTTGTGTGCCTGGCTCTATGCAAAGTGCAGTATGTCGTTCAAGGCAGGAGGCAAACGCAGTGAGACTGTGCTTATTGTCAAGGTGAGGGGATGCACTGAGAGGTTAAGGAACATGCTCTAGGTCACACATCTTAGTATTAAGCAGTGAAATTAAGGTTCCAACCTGTCTTGGAAGTCCTTGTGGCTCCACTATCCTACACTAGAACCTGAATGCGGTATCTACATTTCCTTCACAGTATTTTAGAACCTAGACCTTTTAAGTTAGATTGGTTCCTTTTTTTCCTCACTGAAGCAATTTGAGACAAATCCACACAGAGCCATACATTGAGGAGAAACATTCCTAACTGCCAATTGTGTTGTGTTTCAGAATCTGTCAAATAATGTCTCCAGTCCCTGCACCCAAAACCATAACTCTGCAGCCTCCCTGCCGCTCTCCCAAGTCCTCTGGCATCACAGTTCTGGACAAAGACAACGTACCTGCACGTCTAGTTCCTTGAAGGATTGTGTGAACCATGTATTAACAATACTCCCCCTTCTTAAAATCATCTTGCCGCCCATGATTCCTGAGGCTCCCAGAGTTAGGTGAAGGTTTGGGAATGCTCATTTTAGAACTTTTTCAGTTTTCTCTGGATTAGTTAAGGGCTTATGACTTTGTCACTATCAGACACAAGGAAGAGAAAGAGGGACAGTCTCCTCTGGAGGATCACTGCAAGTCTTTGAGAATAATCTGCTTTCTTTTTGAGACGGTTTCTCTCATTGCCCAGGATGGAGTATAATGGCATGATCTTGGCTCACCGCAGCCTCTGCCTCTGGGGTTCAAGCAATTCTCCTGCCTCAGCCTCCCCCAAGTAGCTGGGATTATGAGCATGAGGCACCACGCCAGGCTAATTTTGTATTTTTTTCAGTAGACATGGGGTTTCTCCATGTTGGTCAGGCTGGTCTTGAACTCCCTACCTCAGGTGATCCATCCACCTCGGCCTTCCAAAGTGCTGGGATTACAGGTGTAAGCCACCGCACCCAGCCTCAATCTGCTTTCTCTAAAGACTTTCCCAATCAGTGTCCTGTAAATGGAGTGAGGTCCTCCTCCCCACAGCCTGCAGAGCAGCTGAGTAGAGCCTGGCGGGGTGGCATCCCTGGCGAGGCGGCTGGAGCCATTCACCTAGTGTGCTGTACACATAGTCATTTCCTGTATGGACCTGGATGGGAAAGTTCTGGAGGCTCTGCTCTGGAGAATTGAAAAATACTGATGGCACCTAGCCAGCATAGGAGAGGTAAGAGAAAGGCTAAAAATGGATGTCTGGGGACAGACTGCCATTTATTAGCCATATGACCCTGGGCGAGTGATGTCTCTGTGCCTCAATTTCCTCCTCTGGAAAACAGTATTGAGAACTTGCTTCATAGAACTGTTAAGAGGATTAAATGATACCAAACCAAATGTCATCTGTTCTAAGTACCATTAACCCCTAGAGAGTAACTTTGACAACAATATTTAGAGCTTCTCTTCCAAATTCCTCATTGTACAAATGAGGAAACTGGCCCAGAGAGATCAGATGACTTGCCCAAGGTGAAACAGCTATCAGCCATCAGGACAAATAGCTTCTGCTTCTCTGCTGCTAATCTCAATGTCCCCCAAGATGCTTAAGTCTGGGCTGCTGTTCTCAGGATTGCTAGGACTTCGGGCTGACAAAGTCCTTTTAGGGGCTCCCCTGGCATGTCCACAATGGCTCTTCATGGCTCACTTCCTGGGAGCTCACACCCTCCTTCCAGACTCAGAGAATGCAACTCAATATGCTCTGGGAACCTTTGAGTCATCTCCTTCTGTCAGTCAACCTCCATCCATCTGAACAGAGAGCTCATCCTCCTCCAGTTTCTGGAACTGGAACCTGATTTTTTCCTTTGGATTTTGCTTAATGAGTGTCTGATACCTCTAAGTATGTCAGGTTCCTCTGCCAGTTGCAGAAAAGGGGCTAAAAGCCACAGGTGGATATCAGCATCTGATCCAAGACCCTGGAGGAAACAATGAAGATGGCCTCAGAGTTTTACAGGTTTCCCAGCCCATGCCCCTCAACAGGAACTTTTCCCGTATCTCCCCACAGCTGATCAATGGAGGGGACAGCCTGACGGACACATGCACTTCGCAGCTGGGAGGATGCTGCTGACCATCTGAATCCCAGAGGCAGATATGGCTACCAAAAGTTATAGCTATTGGCTGTTTTGGCTACGAGGACTCAGCTGACCTCTCAAGGTCCCTTCCAGCCCTGGGATTCTACAGTTACCTCGAGCCAGCTGACACCATGTCTGCTGCAAGAAAACAGGACTCATCAGAAGTGCCTTAGAGGTCACCTTGTCTTATTCATCAGAAGTGTTGAGTCACAAGCCTACTTTCTACCATGGCTACATTATTAATAACCAAAGTCTTGCTTTTTTTGGCATAGCATTTTTATACCTTTCATAAAGTGAGTTTGCTACCATCACTTTTTATTTCCTTTTACAGCTCAGGCCAGTAATTGTGACAGAGGTTTGTCCTGTATTGTGGCCAGGGTACAGACCAGAAGAACTTGCGTCACTAGCCCCAGTAGGGTGTGTGCCATCAGACAGAATGTGTGTGTCACGAGCCTTCTAAGAATCAGGAGGAAGGAAGTCATTCATAAAGGAGGCAGATGCTGAAATGCAACTTTGGTTTCCTCTTGCAAGTCCTTCAACTATAGGAATGTGGCTCTTTCTTATTCACAGAGGGGCTGGATTTCTCTTTACAACCTGAGTACCAGAAGCTCCCTACCTTTCCAAGTCAGAACAGAACAGGAAAGTGGCTAATTCAACCTTTTCATTCTGCACACTGAAGGAGATCACAGGTCTGGCTGCATGCCTCTCAAAACTCCACATCAGGACAGAGAAGTCTGGAGAGATGCTAAGCCTTCTGAAAGCAGGGGAGAGGGATGCCCAGAAATCAGAGAACTATGAATACTTACAAAAACAGCTGCAAACCTTTCCTTATTCCTGATGCAGGAAGCTTCATGTTTAATGGCTATTTGGAGATTTTTTAAAAATCTGCTTCTATCAAGATTAAATCAAAGCCTTTATTCAACATTTCTCTTTCAAACAGCCTGCACATAAACCTATACCCCTCCCTGGACTTGGGAACTGCCAGAGCTGTGGATCATTTTCATCTGACAGGGGTCAGATCCAACCAGGCCTCACAATATTGAAATGCCAAGCCAAGACACACCACACTGGGCAGACGTCCACCGTCTGTGCCCCACTCAGGACCTAGGCAAAAGGTTGGTAGCGCCAGCTCTCAAACCAGAGCTCAAGCACAGGAGAAGAGGAACCCGCAGTCTGACCCTGCTGTTATAGCTCCAGACCTAGCCATGCTAAGCTGGACAGTTCCTGGGCTGCCATTCGCTGAGGCGCATGCGTGTGCTTTTCCTTCTCTTCTCCACAGGAAAAGGTAAGAGATGGAGGAGGCAATTTTCAGTTGTGTGTGGGTTTGATTTAAGGCTTTGGCTGTGGTCTGCTGATATATTAAAATACTTTCTGGGAACGCCATCTTCCAAGCTCCCCATCGGAACAAATGTATTTTCAAAAATGAAAACATTGAGCAAAGATGTGGAGCGGCAACACTGCAGGCCCAGGCCCCTCATGTCAGGATGGTGTCGTCCACCTGCTCCGTGGAGTCGGCCTGGCTAGCCAGCTTCTTCAGGGACCTTCGGTTAACCTCGTTCAGCACCTCCAAACTGGCCACATCCAGGATCTTGGAGAGGGACTATGGGGAAGGATGAGCAGGAGGAAACATGGTCAGAAAATATAGCTGCCACATTCTCCAATCAGAGAAAGACAAAAATGAATGTTAACCCCAGAACCAGAGACACTGAGGTAGAATTTGACAAAATAGGGAATCAGATGGATCCAGGGAAAGCCTGTGAAAACACTCATCATGCTTTTGTTTTTCCCTTTTTCGTAGAGACAAGGTCTCACTATGTTGCTCGGGCTGGTCCTGAACTCCTGGGCTCCAGTGATCCTCCCACCTGGGCTTCCCAAAGTATTGGGATTACAGGTTCGAGTCACTGTACCCGGCCCCATCCTGCTTTTCATGAGACATGGCAGTGCGAGTTGCAGCTTTTGGGCTTTCAAGGCTGCTGGGGGCTGAGGACTTAGTGAAAAGGACTCTGGGTTTCCACTGGGCAGCTTTCCTTGGAAATGCTCCGTCTGTTTGGGTGTCATGTGAGATTTTATTTGAAGAAAGGGCCCTGCTCTGGAAAGACGTCTGAAAACCATAAGAATGTGTGTTTTTGGGTAGTAGGCCAGTCACCCAAATCTTAATCTGCTCCTGAAAGCTAGCACATTCGTGGTAGCAGAGAAGAGCCTGTGGTTTAAATATTTCTGTGCTGAAGAAGAGCTGAAAGACGAATGCTCACAGCATGCCCCAGCTCCCACCTGAAACACCTCTTCACCCTGCCGCATCTTGAGGAGGTTGACAATCGCCTGGTCGCTGTAGGCCCTGACCATGGTGTTCTTATCCTTGGTGTTGTCAAGAAGAGCCTTCAGGATGGGCTTGATGGCCTGGGGGTCCAGGGGAGGCAGCGGGTCCTTATTTGCCCACCAGATCATCTTCTCAGCCACCAGCCTGATGTCACTGGATGGGTTCTGCAGACACTGTGAAGAGAACCACAGACAGGCTTTTGGATAGGCAAATCCAGTCTGTTCCTCAAGGCAGCCCAGATGCCCAGCCTCAACACTCCCTATGGCGTGGACACTGACCCCACTGCTCCCGTGGGAGGGTGGCAGCGTGACTCAGCCCTGGCTCCCTGCACTCTCATCTCGTGCCACTCTCCCCTTGCTCACTACTCTCAGCCTGCACGCGTTTTTACTTCCTTGAACTGCCAGGCCTCGGGCCTGTGCCCTGGCTACTCCCACGCCCTAGGCTATGCTTGCCCTGGATCCTCCCTAGGTTAGCTCCTTCCCATCCTGCAGTCTCAGCTCCCATGTCATCATCCTTCAGAGATGCCCCCTGCCAACCTTATCTATATCAGGGTCCTTCCCATGGGCTCCAGGGGGTCTTGTATGGCTTGTTCATCTCTACACCTTCAGGGTAGTGCCAAGTGAACAGGCGGGTGCACACACGGAGAGAACAGTGGGATGCCATCACAGAGCGGGCTCAATGGAATCAGGCCCCTTAGAAACTCCGTGGGCTCCCGCTGCCGCAGGGGGAGGGAGTCACCCTTGGGAACCTCACTACTCAGGGCAAGGTCCATGCACAGCAGCACTGACACTGCATGAGACCTGGTTAGTCTCAGGCATGGCCGCGTCTCATTAAAATGCACTCTGGCTCTGATTTCTGTGCACAGTAACGCTTCAGAAGCATGCCATGTCACACGTGCCACAGGAGCCCTGCTGGCAGATTCCTTGGCTTTCCTAACTAGGGCCTGGCACACAGCACAATAACTACACCAAGAAGTGCTGGGCCAGGTGAAAAAGGGAGGCAGGAAGAGAGAGGTATTAAGATGGGAACCCAGGTCTATACCTAATTTTACAAAACTAGGGTGCCTAGAAAGAATGTCTAAAATAGCGATTCTTAACATGATTCAGAGTCACAGGTCAGTTTGAGAATCTGACAAAAAGTTGGGCTCTACTGCAGCGTAAGGTGCACATAGAAAACCCCCGTTCCATCCCTAAGGGTTCAGCCATCTCCTGGAGGCCGTCCACGGAGAAATAGCACACTAGTTGAGGGTGCATTGCTGGTGTTCTCCTCACAAGTCAGGTGTTAGGGGTCAGACACATTCTTGGCCCCCACTCACCTTAACGAACAGGCTGGAGAGTTTGGCCGGCAACTGCCCTCCACCTGTCTTGATGTGGTATCTCATGAGAAAGCCCATGCCCCGGACCCCGCTCACCGCAATGGGGATCTGTGGAGAACAGACAGCACTAGACAGGAGGCACCCCGCCCCTTCCCCAGAGCCAGGAGAAGCCCAGTCCCTAGTAATATCTGGGACCCTCCACCACATCACCCCTTACTAGGGACACCATGACAGCTCTCAGACAGGCGGCCCTGGCTGAGGCAGATGAGCAATCACTGTTTCCCAGGAACAGGGATCAAAGACCTGATACAGAAGGGGCATCTAGATTCCTCAACCCAAATTCCTTGGTTAGATGATGAAACTGGGGCCCAAAGTGATAAGTGCTGGTCCACAGGGACAGCGAGTTACCAAGAGGCATAAAATTAGATCCAAGCCTCTTAACCCCCAGTGTGGGGTCCGCCTGTGCTGTGTCCACAAGGCGCTGGCTATGGGATATGGAAGGACTGGTTGGGTGCCCAAATGCCTTACCCTGTCCGCCATGGCACTGCTCAGGATCATTTCTTGAACATCACTGCTGTATCTGCCGGCACAGAGTCTGCCAGGAGCCACGTTCACAGCCACGGAGAGTGCCAGGCTCCGACCATGCCGAACCATCCAGTCAATGCCAGACACGTCCGCTGGATGGAAGGACACAACTGGGGTCAACCGGTTTTACAGCATGGAGACTAGTATGCTGATTCAGAGCATGGGGAAAGCCCAGGCCATACTCATATGGACTTCCCTGCTATCTTAAGAGAAGCTCCCCAAAGCAGCACATTAAGCAAAGTAAGGAAAGCCTGCTCATGAACCACTCCAGGCTTACAGCTGTGTTCTTTGAGCAGAGATACTCAGGGCTACGGAACCACTGCAGACTCAATATTGTTTGTTTGTTTTAGAGATAGGGTCTTCCTCTGTTACCCAGGCTGGAGTACAGGGGCATGATCAAGGCTCACTGCAACCTCGAACTCCTGGGCTCAAGTAATCCTCCTGCCTCAGCCTCCTGAGTAGCTGGGACTATAGGTGAGTGCCACACCTGGCCTGGATTTTGCTTTGTAACTGCTGGATTCCCAAGGACAGGACAGTCCAGTTGCTAAAAGATCCTCTGAGGGAGGGAGAGAGATCTCTTTGCTAGGGCTGAGAGGCCCAGGTCCCTGAAGGGGAATTCTCCAGTGTACCTACCCAGCAAGCACTGCTGAAGAACAGCGCTAAGCTCCTCTTCAGTCAGAAAGGCACACAGTTCCCCCAGGCACCCGGCTGAGGAGATGCGAGTGTTGTCCTGACAGGCAAGAGAAGGGAGTGAGGGGTGCAGGCAACAGCACCAGCTCTGTGGGAACCAGGGCAGGCAGCTCTGGAGCCCAGATGGATGGCAATAAAGAAGGTGGAACAAACCAACTCAGGGACTCAAGATCCAGTCCCTTCCTCTAGGTAGTTGTGCTCCCCTGCCAGACTGGGACTGCCATTCACTGAAACTGCCACTGGTACAGAGTTAAACATTACACACCCAGCACTTCACTTAATTATAGAAAACTCCAGTGTGTATGCATATGGTAATCATCCTCGTAATAGCAGTAATAACTGTATTTACATAGCACCTTTCTTCTTAGGAAGGCTGAATGTTTCACGTTTATTATCTCAATTACTATCCACAGCCCTGTGAGGCAGAGAGGGGCAGGAGGGGAGGCACCTGCCCACAGCCACCAGGGAAGCTGGCTAAAGACAGCCACTCTGAGCTCCTTTCTCCCAGAGCTTGAGTCACCATGTGCCCAGAATGACCCCTGCTATTTCCCAACTGCACGAGTGCCCCACTGCCACCGAAATTACTTGGGTTCATCCTAGGAAGTCAAACTGAAGCCACTAATCAAGCCAAGGCAGATAAGGAAAGGCCAGCACTTCCTGTTCAGTTCAGAGCCAGGTACACAAGCGGCCCCGTGCTCCTCCCTAGCCAGCTAACTATGGAATACCAAGAGGGGATTTTAAGTTATGTGCCTTATTAGAGGTGCCAAGTAACATGTCCCCAAAGCAAACCACCAACCAGAGACTCAATAACCCAAAAAGCTAATGCCAAGCTGGCACCCTGAATGCCACCTTCAATCTGAGTGGAGGTTCAGAGGGTAAGAGGATGGGCTGCCAGCAGTCTGGGCCTCTGAGCTCGAAGTGGAAGTCCAGGTGCCAAGCTAAAGTTGGCTCTGACACCCACTCTCTCCAACTTCATTTATTTTAAGCTGCACTGTGGTGAAATGCAAATATGTTTCATTACTAACTTTTGCTTGTGCTGTCCATGATTCTGTAAAAGCCCTGACAGACTATGATCAAGATGGTACACTTTCCCATCTGTCCCCACAGAGAACGCTGGTACTGGGCTGGGTGCAATGGCTCATGTCTGTAATCCCAGCACTTTAGGAGGCCAAGGTGGGTGGTCAGAAGTTCAAGACCAGCCTGGCCAATATGGTGACACCCCGTATCTACTAAAAATACAAAAATTAGCCGGGCGTGGTGGCGCGTGCCTGTAGTTCCAGCTGCTCAGAAGGCTGAGGCAGAAGAATCACTTGAACCCAGGAGGCAGAGGTTGTTGCAGTGAGCCGAGATGGCACCACTGCACTCCAGCCTGGGTGACAGAGTGAGACTCCGTCTCGGGAAAAAAAAAAAAGAAGTCTGGGGCTGTAGTCAGACAGCCGGTGCCTGGAGACCAGAACTAGGCCCTTAGAGCCGTGGGAAGTGCAGCAGCAAGTGTGTGTGTGTATGTGTGGGGGGGTGCGGGAGGAGTTTGTGTGTGGGTGTGTGTACATGTGTATGTCAACAAAGTGTAAAACCATGTGAGCCCAAAGGCCCTCTCCTCCTAGATTAGCTCTACAAATGTAAATTAGGCCACAACAGAGGGCTGTCTGAAAAGGGAAACAGAAAATTCTTTTCCAAAGACTCAACTTCCTACTGGCCCTACAGTGCTGGCAGCCAAAGGGTACTTGACACATGCCTCCAGACTAGGTGAGGCTGATGGAACTGGGACAGAAGCAGGAGTCCAGAGCTTCTGGTTTGGACTCTACTACGTTCTGGGTATAGCCCTGACAAGTCTCTCCCTCTAAAACAGACCTCTAAGACCTCCCACCGGGATGCACCCTGGAAACCGCTGATCCCGCTACACACTAAGTTTCTTGAAGTCTGTGACCATGAGGCCCATGCATCTCTGGGACAGGTCTTTTAGCTCAGCAAATATTTCATGAACCTCTTCATTTTACAGAAGTGGAAAAGAGAGAGAAGCAGACAGAGAAAGTGATTTTTTTTTTTTGAGATGGAGTTTTGCTCTTGTTGCCCAGGCTGGAGTGCAGTGGTGTGATCTCAACTCACTGCAACCTCCGCCTCCCAGGTTCAAGCGATACTCCTACCTCGGCCTCCCAAGCAGCCAGGATTAAAGGCATCCACCACCACACCTGGCTAATTTTTGGTATTTTTAGTAGAGATGGGGTTTCACCATGTTGGGCAGGCTGTTCTCAAACTCCTGACCTCACGTGATCCGCCTGCCTGGGCCTCCCACAGTGCTGGGATTACAGGCATGAGCCACCACACCTGGCCAAGAAAGTGACTTCTTTAAGATCAGAGAGCAAATTGGTGAGAGGTCTGGGTCTCCACAAAGCTTACTTGCCTCATCTATAAAACAGAAATAACTAGCTGGGTACAGTGGCTCATGCCTGTAATCCCAGCACTTTGGGAGGCCAAGGCAGGTGGATCACCTGAGGTCAGGAGTTCGAGAACAGCCTGACCAACATGGTGAAACCCCATCTCTACTAAAAATACAAAACTTAGCTGGGCATGGTGGCGGGAACCTAGTAATCCCAGCTACTCAGAAGGCTTAGGCAGGAGAATCGCTTAAACCCAGGAAGTAGAGGTTGCAGTGAGCCGAGATCGCACCACTGTACTCCAGCCTGGGTGACAGAGCGAGACTCAGCCTCCAGATAAAAAAAAAACCAAACAAACAGAAATAACCAGTATCAACAATACCTGCCCCATTTCCCTCGAAACCTGAGGAAATGCTTGGTGAATCATACAGGGTGACAGAAATGTCAGGAATGCTTATTACTACTGAGCTGTACTGGGTTCTAACACAAAGCGAAGAACTCAGCCTAAGAAGGAGGAGAGAAACTAGTGGTACCACTAACCCTGGCAGCACCCGTACCTCATCGTGTCCCAGCATGCTCAGCAGGAGTGAGACAATGTTTTTCCGGATGACGGCATCCACTTTGGCCCCTGCTCCCTGAATCACAAACCTCAGGGCCTGCAGCATGGTGTCCCTGCAGAACCAATGAACTGACTTAGGCCCTGGGTGCCTCCACCACCACCCCTCCTGCCAGCACAGGCTCGGCCCAGAGGAACCCCTGGCCTCCTGGAGGCTGCAGTGCTCCCTCGCCAGCGCCGTACCTGACGCCTGGGTCCTCCATGGCGCGGATGCCGTTGAGCAGCTCTGTGAAGAGGGGATCCACCTTGATGTGGATGGAAATGAGCTTCCCCAGAGCATCTGCGGCCTTCAGGCGCACCCCCCGGTTGGAGTCCTGCAGGGCTTTGGTGAAAGTGGTCTGCAGCTGGGGCAGGAAGGGCTTCAGGGCAATCCCAACCTGTGGGAGGAACCCACATCCATGAAAGGCAGTTGTGGTGGACCCAAAGCCACAGTGTACCACAGGCATGAGAACAAACGACAATCCCAAACCACCACAGCGAGCCCGGTTCTCACACAGGGCTGGGGACAGACAGCCCATCAGAGGGGCCAAGCACAGACAGGTTTCGCTTGGCAGCCGTTGTCTGAGGGAGCTGTCTCGCAGCCTTGGCTGTGTTGGGTTTGGCTTAGTGGAGACCTGTCCATATCAATAAGTGACTCAAAACCTCCCCTGAATACATTAAAGAGCAGGGCAGACTGTCAGCAGTGTTGAAGCACAGTTCTAATGCCAAGACAGGGAAAGGGACTTGATGTGTACAGCAGACCCTATCTACTGAGCAACTGATAGTGGGATACGTACTCCACATTCAGCCCTCGAACAAACCTGTGAAACAAATGACCCTGCAGAGTCCTCCCTGCACAAATGTGCACCCACCTAACTAAAAATCCAGTTCAACCCGACTATACAGAAAAACAGGCACACTCTTGACAAAATACAGATGGGTACAAGAGTAAAGATTTACTTATTGTTAAATAGGAAAACCAGAGTGGCTGTTTGGAGGTTCAGTGCCAATGAAGGTCTGGAAATACTGGAGCTGGGTGGATGTGCAGGCTGTGGCAGGCACCCAAAGAGGGTAAATCTGAGGTATGTGAAGGAGTTCAAGACCAGACTGGCCTGGTGAAACCCTGTATCTACTAAAAATACAAAAAAAATTAGCCAGGTGTGGTGGCAGACGCCTGTAATCCCAGGTACTTGGGAGGCTGAGGCAGGAAAATCACTTGAACACAGAGGCAGAGGTTTCAGTGAGCTGAGATTGCCCCATTGCACTCTAGTCTGGGCGACAGAGTGAGACTCCATCTCCGAAAAAACAAAAAAACCATCTGCCCACAGGAGACATCTGACTCACAGCCGCGGACCAACTGCTGTGAGGTATAAGGGCTCCGTTTATTGTGTTACAAAAACATCACAGCAAAGAACAGCATAGGATGTCAGGTGAAGATGATACTAAAACAGAAAAAATTAAAAACCTCAATTTTCGCAAAATTAGGCTGATACAATCCCATTTTCTGGCTGGAAAGTTGCTCACACAGCCACTTCCAAAAGAAAAAAGCTACAAAGTTTAAGCTTCCTTTTGCTTCCAGTAAACTCCATTTGAGAATTCTGAGAATTCATGTTCGTTCGTTAGTCTGTTTTACAAGTCTTGGCTCTGTTTATACTTTTTAAAACCTAAGCTGGGTGGGTGGCTCACTCCTGTAATTCCAGTAATTTGGGAGGCTGAGGCGGAAGGATTGCTTGAGGCCAGGCGTTTGAGATCAGCCCGGGCAACACAGGGAGACCCTGTGTCTACAAAAAATTTAAAAATAAGCTGAGTAGTCCCAGCTATTCTGAAGGGTGAGGTGGGAGGACTGTTTGAGCCTAGGAAGGCAAGGCTGCAGTGAGCCGTGATCATGCCACTGCGCTCCAGCCTAGGCAACAGAGTGAGACCCTGTCTCAAAAATAAAATTTAATGGGTTTAATTATTGCCATAAAACATCAGAAATGGTTACTATAGCAGAGCTTTTCTTCCTATACTTTTGGCAAAAACTGAAGTGGTTTCAGTTGCTCTCAGACTTCCTTTTCATTCGCTCATCAGATTCTTTGCATCTCCCTCTATGCAGCAGTAATAAAGAACTGCAAAATCTGGCTGGGCGCAGTGGCTCACGCCTGTAATCCCAACACTTTGGGAGGCCGAGGCAGGCGATTCACGAGGTCAGGAGTTCGAGACTAGCCAGGTCAACATGGTGAAATGCTGTCTCTACTAAAAATACAAAAATTAGCTGGGCATGGTGGCGGGCACCTGTAATCCCAACTACTTGGGAGGCTGAGGCAGAATTGCTTGAACCTGGTGAGCTGAGATCACGCCACTGCACTCCAGCTCTGGCTGACAGAGCAACACTCCGTCTCAGGGAAAAAAAAAAGAATTGCAATTATCTTTAAACAATGTTTTCCTTGTATTTATGTGGTCCTGAGTTTTTTTCCTTTGAAAAAGTAATTTTTCAAAATAATAGCAATTCACATGTACTGAGTGCTTATCACGTATCAGGCATCATGCCAGACTAACCTCATCTAATCCCCACATCTAGCAGTCCTTCATGAGGCAGCTGGCATTATTAGTCTCATTATGGGTGAAAAAACAGGCTCAGGTTATATGACTTCCCAAGGCCATCCTGGTCACAGAGCTACTAGGAGGACTTGAAATTGGCCCACAGTGTAGCGGGTCTAGAGTCCAAGGTCTTACCTCCCTCTGTTACGCTGCTCTCCAGAATAAACCTGTTCCCTGCTGCTACATGACACCTTATATCAGGCTCCTGCAGACAGATCTGTTCTCTAAGATCTAAACAACTCATCAGCCACTCACCTTGGCCAACAAGAGGCTGAGTGTCTCGAGCAGAGCCGCCTTCACATTCCAGCTGAACCTGTCCCCCAGGATGCGGATCAGAGGGCCAGTGATGCTGACCACAGAGGGCCTCAGGGCATCAGCCGAGGTCAGGCGGATCACCAAGCCTAAGGCTTTGGCTGCCTCCTCTTTCTGCTCAGGGCTGCCGGTCAGGACTCCTTCCCGCAACACTGGAAGGATGGAGGTCACTCCCTGACAAGAGAATCACACCTGAGAGTCAAATTTCAAATGGCATGGATCCCAGTGTCTCCCGTGCAAGCAAGGTGCTTCTGACAGCTGTCCTCCCCTCAACTCCATGGGAGATACTGATTCAGGCTGAATCTCAGGATCACAGCCTGAGTGGGTGCTGGCTATGGAACAGTCTTGACAGAGACAAGAAGACAAGGGCCCCAACAGGCCTATCACACAGAGGGAACACGTACTGTGGCCCACTCACTCTGGCCAAGGTGACCTGCAGAGCTTAGACCAAAGACAGCATGAACCTTGTCCCCATCTGGCTACCACAGAAGAAAACATGCTGTCTGTGAAGCTGCTGAACAACACCCGTGGCTGCTGCTCCAGCTGCCCTATTGCAGACCTGGGACGGGGCACAGGGGTAAGGGCCAGGAGGGTACAGCAGACTGCATGCCCACAGCCCCCTGCACGAGGCCCTGGCTTACCTTCTTAGGGAGGCAGAACCCTGGCACATGCTCGCCTTTGCTCTCATTCCCTATGAGCCGGATTTCCTTGTGCAGCTCTTCAATGAGTGCCAACTGGTTGCCAGCATCCAGCTTCTGCAGGAATCCAGAAAAAAACGAGAGGATGTACAGCCCTCTCAAGACTGCTTCCAAAGAGTATATGGGGAAGGCGTGGGCGGGAGTATAAACAAGACCCGCCACGAGTGGGTAAAGGCCGAAGCTTAGTGACAGGTATGTGGGGGATTCTTATAGGTCTATTCTTGTAAACACCTGGAATTTTCTATAAGCAAAAGTTGGCTGTGAGGTCAGCAGTCCCCTCACCTTAGTGATGGCATTCAGGGCATCCCAGCTCTCCTCCAGAACCACAGGGCTGGAGTCATTGAAGAGGCGTATCAGGCCCGAGACCAGGCTCCGCAGGTGGCTGGTATAGTCAGCCTTGGAGCGGGAACAGTAGATGTTGAGAATGATGGCAGCAGCCTGCCTCATGCCCACCTCGGGGCTACGGGTGGCTTCCAGCAGATCCTCAATGATAATCCGGTGCCCTGTGTCATCCTCTACGGAGAGGATCACAGCCTGACAATTGGCCATCTCCTGCAAACCACAAGGGACCTGTGTGCTGAGCACGGATGCTGTGGGCAGAGGGGGCCTGAGAAAGCAATGGGAGCAGGCTCGTCCCTTACCAGCTGCTCATCTGGGGTCCCAAGCTTCTCTTTCAGGGCCAGCATGACCGCTGGGAGGATCACACCAAGATGACGGGTGAGGGCATCACCAGCCACTGATGAAAGGAAAGCCAGCACCCGGGTGTTGACAGGTGGCGTTGTCAGCTGGTGGAATGAGGAACATTAACTCAGTGAATGCTGTGACCTGCTCCACGCCAGCTGCTGGGCAAGGCTTTGGGAACAGAAGGGTGGGCAAGAGAGCCCAAGCCCACTGCTCAGAGCCAAGCATCTACTCCAGCATATCTTGGAGGACAAGGAGAAGGGTGTCCTGCTTACACTGCATCCTCCTCCCCCGGCCCCCCAACATCTACCTTCAGAACTGGTCTTCACTGCAGGCCCTGGAATTTCAATGTTCTGGAGCCAGAGGGTGTTGACATGTTGGGATTTACCTTGGGCACGAGGTAGGGCAGCACCACACGACTCTTAATAGCCATGACTTGCTTCAGACCATCCAAGGCGAACTCTGACACCTCCTCATCATCCTGCAGAGGGTATCGAGGACAATCCTGAGGAATCTGCATCTCTGCTGTCTGAACCAGCCACCGCCAACTTCCTTCTCCACCTGTTTCCCTCCCGCCTGTTGCACCCACATTTCCTTACTGTCAAAGGAGAAGCACAAAGCCAAATCTGATCTCGCTGCACCCACTCCCTCTGGCGGGCCCACATTCCGACTGCCTCGGCAGAATAATCGCCCTGCATTTTGCTTCTACAAAGACAGCAAAAGCCAAACTGGTAGGTGTGTGGTGGATCCGCTCACCAGCTGCTTTAGTAAAAATGGGAGAATGTCCTCCAGAGCCTGGTGGCCGATGGTAGAATGCAGCTGCTCAAAGGTCTTGGCTGCCGCCTCTCTGACCTCCTCCAGCGGGTCACACAAAGCCTTCCTTGCCGTAGGCACAAGGGATTCAGAGAAATACAACACCTGCAATGGCAAGCAACAACTGTACCACATGCGGGAAAGGCAAAGAAGGAGCAGAAGCAGACAAGAAGCATAGGCAGGGGACTCTGACCCAGCTAGGCCACCCTAACTCTCTACCTGACTTTTCTTTTAACTTTTTACGTGAAATACAAAAAAGGAGAGAGGGGGTGGGGCATGGTGGCTCACGCCTGTAATCCCAGCACTTTGGGAGGCCAAGGCAGGAGGATGACTTGAGGCCAGGAGTTTGAGACCAGCCTGGTGAACATGGTGAAACCCCATCTCTACTAAACACATAAAAATTAGCTGGGTATGGTGGTGCACACCTATAATCCCAGCTACTCAAGAGGCTGAGGCACGAGAATCACTTGAACCCAGGAGGCAGAGGCTGCAGCAACTTGAGATGGTGCCACTGTACTCCAGCCTGGGTGGCAAAGTAAGACTGTCTAAAAATTAAAATTAAAACATTAAAAAGAAGAGAGGGTCTGGGCACAGTGGCTCACACCTGTATTCCCAACACTTTGGGAGGTGCAGGCAAGAGGATCACTTGAGGCCAGGAGTTGGAGACCAGTCTGGGCAACACAGTGAGACCTCATCTCTACTAAAAATGCAAAAATTGGGGGTCTGTTGTGGGGGAGTGGGGGGGACAGCGGGGGGGTGGGGAATTGGGGAGGGATAGCATGGGGAGAAATGCCAGATATGGGTGAAGGGGAGGAAGGCAGCAAATCACACTGCCACGTATGCACCTAAGCAACAACCTTGCATGTTTTTCACATGTACCCCAAAACCTAAAATGCAATAAAAAAAAAAAAAAAAAAAAACAAAAAAAAAAAAAAAAAAAAAAAAATGCAAAAATTAGCCAGGTGTAGTGGTGCACACCTACAATTCCAGCTACTCAGAAGGCCATAGTGGGAGGATCACTTGAGCCCAGGAGGTCAAGGTTAAAGTAAGCTATGATTGCACCACTGCTCTCCAGCCTGGGAATATGATGCACCCCCATGTAGCCTTAACTGAGACTTAATAATTAACAGCTTGCATTTTTTCAGTGAATTCTCAACATACCTCCCATCTTCTCTAAGAACTGCAAACTCCTTCCCATGGCATCTGGGCCCCTCTCTCCCTGGACTCATTCTTTTGCTTATTCTCTTGGAAAACTCCAAGTCATTCTTCAAATCTCAATCCAGACTTCGTGCTCTATACATCAGAGCCAATAAACGCTCTGCTCCCTTGGTACCACTCCCACCACAGCAAAGCCCACTCTGCATTCTCCTGACTGCTTGGCATGTAGGCCTCACCACTGGACTGTGGGCACTCAGCAGGCAAGAACTCAGCCTCTGTGGAACTCTAACTCTCCAATGAATCACAACCCTTTTTGGTGACAGAATTTTTGATTCCTTGCCCAATGTAAATTTCAAAAACCAAATGTAAGACATACATCAATATAGAAGAGGGATCGGGTATCCTAGGGATTCAGACTAGGACGCCCAAACCAAGCAATTGGCTACTTGCTTACATTTCTAGCGGGCCATCCACTTAACTGCTTTGGCATTTTCATCCAAACATGAAGGTAGTGCCTGTAAGCATTCTTAACCTACTCCCCCGGGGGGTTTCCAGGATCAATGACCTCAGGAACTAAGTAAGAGTCATGTGCTCCAAACCCCTTGGATGTTGCTGCTATGGAAACAGTTTTTGTGCTGCCAGACACCATACACTTTCTCCCACTGGGCATCACAACTCTTACTTACTCCCCTCCTGCTAAGGGTGAGTGTACACCCCTCCCGCTCCCTGCTGTCCTACCCACTCACACAGCTGCCTGCCCCGTCTCCCAGAAGGAGGTGACACACATTTTAACTGGACTTATATAGCATCACAAAAGGGACTGATCCTGAGCAACCTTCACAGTTGTAACAGAGAGATCATCTCCAGTTTCCAAAGGCCACTCAAGGAGGCATCCAAATCACTTAGCTCTTAGCCTGCAAAACTATAGGAAAGCTGAGAAAACGGAGATGCAAGTCCATGTGGCCCAGCCAGCACCTCCCCAGAGTGAAGCTGGCGCGTCCCTGAGGGCAGCGCAAACCCTCTAGAGGTGAAGCTCCTCCTGTAACCTTCCCCTGTCCTCTGGGTCAGGTCACCTGCAGTGCACAGCTGGTGGGGTCCTTGGAAGATACTCACGGCGTCCCGGCTGGTGGACTTCATGATCTCACTTAGCCCAATGCACACGCCCTGCCTCTCATCACTCTTCTGAGACCTCAGGCCTTCCTCAAGGATGGGGATGATCTCGGGGAGGATTTTCTCCCCTAACTTCCGCACAAGATCTCCCAATGTTCTCGCTGCAATCTGTCAACAGAGGTGAAGCCAGGAAGTAAACTCCCTGCAAACCCCAGGGCACCCAGAGGACAACTCCAGAATGAGGGCCCTGAAACCTCCCAGGCTTTATCTGAATCAGTGACTTAACTTCCCCGAATGCTCTTACCCATAAAGAGCCCCCAAATACTCTCTGTAGTGCTTGCAAAACACTACCAAAAAAATTATCTCTGTTTCACAGACACCTACACAATCTAAGAGCCAGCACCTTATAGATGAACAAAAATTTGATCATCCACTGCACAGTCAAGGGCCAATTTCCCTGGATGACTGAAACCTTAACACTGTGCTTTGGCTCAGCGGGAGCTGAATCTGGAACAAAGCTTTAAGGAAAAAAACCCATCCACTTTCTGAGGCCTCATGCAAACCCTTCTTTAGAGCCAAATACACAGTTTGCTTGCCAGAGACAGGGGCTGGAAGTAGGCCTAAGAAGATGGGCAGAAATGATCACCACCCCGCCTGGGCACCTCCTCCGGGACAACTGACCCCTGTTCGTCTGCCCTGCCAGCATGCCAGCCTGATCTCATGTCACACTGCTCCTCCCTGTCTCCTCACTCCAGCTACACCAGCCTTGCTCAGCCCATACTGGTGCCATGTTGCTGCTCACCACGGGAACTCTGCATATCCCATCTTTGTATCTAAAGCATTATTTATTCCCTCAGTCTGGAATGGTCTTTTACCACATCCTCACCTGGTTAGTGCTTACTTATCTTTCATTTTCAAGCATCATTTCTTCTGAGAAGTGTTTACTAACACAAGCCCATCCCTCCCCAGCAGGTCAAATGCAGCTATTATAAGCATTTGCAGTGCCACACAGCACTGGCCACAGTCGCATTTTACATCTCTGTGTGGTTATCTAATATCTATCTCCTCAACAAGACCGTTTCTAACGAGGATAAGGAATGAGGCTGCCTTTCTTCTCCATTATGTCCCCAGGTGCCAGGCCCCTGCTTAGCGCATAGTAGATGCTAACAAATATTTGCAGAATGACTAAGTAAAGAATACAATGTTCCTCTGTTAGACAGGGTAGCTGGGTACTCTCCCAGACTCTGCAAACTCAGCTTTCTTGGCCCTGAAAGGAGGCACTGGGGCTGCTAGTCCAAAACGAGACCCAGGAAACTCACCGTTCTCTTATCTGCACACGTGCTGGCTAGGAAACCCAGCAGGAGCCCAAAGAGAGTGGGTAGGATCTCACGCAAGGTGCGGGGGGTATTGGAGACAACAATCTTCCAGACGTGCAGGGACGCCTGCCGCACCACCAGCTGGGTGTCTGAGCGGCCCATGTACAGCCCTGCCAACACCCGGTTCCGCCGCTCTACCCCCAGGGCAGTGATAATCGCCTGCAGCCAGTGGAAGGGGACAGAGAACATAGAGTAGTAAAGCCTCTATGGCACAGGCATCAGGGCACACTGTACCATGAGCATGGGCACGAAAGCCATCACTGGGCAGGCACCTTATTGGACTGAGCGGTTCCAAAGTTATCATCCTCGGAGGCAGTTTCTGTGGTCATTTTCCCAGTGACTCCTGAGATGTGAAACAGGAGATCCCCAAGGAGCTGAACAGAGCTGAACCTGAGAAGAAGGCCAACAACACAGTCACACAGCTGCAAGGAGTGGGCTCGGCACAACTGAGCACGGCACAGAAGACGGAAAGAAGTGCACCCAAAATACTCAAGACGGTCATCTTGGAATGGGAAGGGTCAGATGGTTTTTATTTCTTTACACTCGCCCACATACTTTCCAAGTTTTTTACTAATGAACATATATGAATGTTGGGGAAAGAAAACTTTTTTTAAAAAATATTTAACAACTTCTATAACAAAAGTTATAAAACAGAAAGTGAGTACAAAAGGGAAGCATTAACAGGCAAGTAGGAAGACTGATCGGCATCGGAAGTGGAGGAACTAGGAGAGGTCTTAGAAGGATAAACTATTTCTCCTTAAATTAGGTTTCTTGCTTTTAATGATTAGAAAAATAAGAGTCTCAAACGAAATTTCAAGAAATACAGAAAAATATAAAGAAAGAGAGTGTAAGTAACTACCCAGACTCCCAATACCCAGGCAACCACTGCAACCACCCTGAAGGCTGGTGACACTCCATACACACCTCCCTCTACACAATGACATGCAAGCAGCCCCCAAACTACTGCACATTATGTGGCTGGACCACAGTCTGTGCACCATCCTGTTAAAACAGGTTGAGGAGCTTTCTAAGTCAGCTAATAGCATCTTATACCATTCTTTCTAATGGCTGAATAAAAGGTCACTGTATGAACGTACTATATTTTTAAATCAACCTCCAATTTTTCAAATGGTAAGCAATACTGCAACACACATCATCCTTATGTCTAACAGCCTTAAGCACTTGACCAGTCAATACATCCTTGAAATCTATTCCCATAAGTGAAATTTTTAAAGAGTACTTAACATTTAAAATCTGAATACACATTGGAAACCTGTAAAGAGAGGACTTTTTAAAGAATCAGAATAAAGTCGCTGCTACAGGAAACTGGAACAGTTACAAAATGGTTAAAAGCAAGGGTCTGAAAAAAGTTGAGAGCATTCTTGGCAACATTCTGCTCTTCATTTCTCAACTGGAGTTATCAAAAGGCAAAGCTCAGCCCATTGGGTCTTTTTTTTTTTCTTTTGAAGATAGGGTCTTGCTCTGTTGCCCAGGTTGGAGAACAGTGGCACAATCTCGGCTCACTGCAACCTCCACCTCTGGGGCTCAAGTGATCCTTCTGCCTCAGCCTTCCGTGTAGCTGGGACTACAGGTGTGCCCCACCATTCCCAGCTAATTTTTTGTTTTTTTGTAGAGGTGGAGTCTCACTATGTTGCCAGGGCTCATCTCGAACTCCTGGGCTCAAGCAATCCTCCTGCCTCAGCTTCCCAAAGTGCTGGGATAATAGGCGTGAGTCATCATGCATCATTCCCACTGGGTCTTTCTGGCCAAGTTCTCACCTGATTCTCCAAAGGTCATCAAAGAGGCCTTGCTCTAGCTGGGGCAGCAGCAAGGCGATGGCTGTCTCAGCATACATGGAGATAACCCGCTGGCCTGCACGCAGGGCGGTGTCACGCACAAACTCATTCTCATCAGCAAGAGCCTGGGTACACAGAGGGTGGGTCAGCCAGAGCTGCCACCTCCAGGTCCCCAGCCCAAAAAACATGGCGCTCACTGAAGGCTGAGGGCTGTGGCAGCCAACCCCACCCAGCAGGGATCCCTGGAGCTCTCCAGGAGAGCACTTGCCTCCTGCCCTCCTCAGAGACTCTACCCTCACCAAGGTCATGGTACCTACTTTGAGGATACAGGGGATGATGGGCCCCACATAAGGAGTAAATTTGTCTCCAAAGGTGATGGGCAGGTAGTTAAACATCATTATGTAGCCATCTCGGACATGGGGCGCAATGTCCACTTTGCTGGCTGTAGCCACAATTTCTGGCATCAGCTTCTCCAACTTCTCCACCCCCAAACCAGCCATGACCTCAGCCAATCCTGCAACGAAAGAACAGAATGAGCCCACTGATCTGAGGGCCCCTTATAGAGCATTTCCAGTCTGGCCACTGGATCTGCTCTGGCCTTACCCTGTGCAGCGCCTGACCGATCCACAGAGCTCTGCTCATATGTCAGCGTCTCCATCAGCCATGGCAGCAAGTCTTCAAAGCACGACTCCCCCATGCCCTTCACCATGGCTCCGAGGGCCTTTGCAGATACTGTCCGCACCTGTCACATCAAAGAGAGCAGAGATGGCGTGAGGAGATGCGGCTCAAAACAAGGTAGCCACACTGGAGCAGGGAGGGACACTGAGGGCCTCCTTCCCTTTCCAACAGACAAAAAAGCAGCTTTGGGGAATTCTCAGGGATCCATTTTGTGGGGACTGGATGAGGCCACAGGATAAACTATTTCTCCTTAAATTGTGTTTCTTGCTTTTAATGATTAGAAAATAACATTAAAAAGTTATTGTAAAGTGAGATCACCCATCCCCAGTCTAATGCAGACTCACCTCAGGCACAGGGTCCAAAAGCGACGCTTTCAGGCCAGGCGTCACGCTGGGCAGGTACGGAGCCAGGTCCTGGAACAACACAGGAGGTGGCTCAGGCAAGGCCCAACTCCTGCTTTCTCCAGACCCATTCCACTGTGGACCCTAACCTCCCCATTCTGCTAGCAAGGAGTGCACAGCAGGGGCCCTAGCGTGCAAACCTCACTGCCCACGGAACAGGGTGGGAAGGGCAGCTGGCAAGTAAGTCCCCCCCAACCCCACCACCAACTGGTTCTTTGAAGGCCCTGTGCAATTACTCGGGGACAGCTACTAGGGACCCCAGGCCCATCCTCAACAGACAGGAGTTCAATGCTCTTGCTCTTCCCACTCTTCTCTTAAGACCAAGACCTGTCCAGACTCTGGAATTTTTAGGAAATTACTTCTGGTACTTTCCTTTCAGAATTCATTAACATCTTCCTTTTCTTCACCTCAAAATGTTTATGTCTCTTGATGGAGCATTCAGCTTTGAGGAATAATTTTAAATACAGAAAATGCCTTATGTTCACTGCAGCATCACTGAAAATAGCCAAAAACCTTGGACACTGTATGACCAATGATATATAAGTTATGGTATATAAACTTGTTGGGATATTATAACTATTAAAAATCAGTTTTGTGAATAACTCATTATAACTTGGGAATAAATTTAAGTTTAGGAATGCCATTTTTAAATGTAATTAAAAAAATTAACGGTACTTGGCTGGGCAGAGTGGCTCATGCCTGCAATCCCAGCACTTTGGGAGATCGAAGCAGGCAGATCACCTGAGGTCAGGAGTTCAAGACCAGCCTGACCAACCTGGGGAAACCCTGTCTCTACCAAAAATATAAAAATTAGCTGGGCCTGGTAGTAAGTGCCTGTAATCCCAGTTACTCAGGAGGCTGAGGCAGGAGAATCACTTGAACCCAGGCAGTGGAGATTGCAGGGAGCCAAGACTGTGCCAGTGCACTCCAGCCTGGGCAACAGAGTGAGACTCTGTCTTAAAAAAAAAAAAAAAAAAAAAAAAAGAACAGTAATTATTTTTGTGGTAGAGAACTGTGGATAAAATCTTAAAATATTTTCGTTTCCTAATTTTTAAAATTAATTAATTTTAAAGACAGGATCTTGCTCTGTCGCCCCAGGCTGGAGTACTGTGGTATTATCACAGCTCATTATATCCCGAACCTCCTGGGCTCAAGCAATCCTCCCATCTCAGCCTCCCAAAGTCCTGGAATCACAAGCATGAGCCACCAAGTCTGGTCTGTTTTTCTGTTTTTTTAATTTCCCAAATTTTCTAGGATTAATGCAACTTTTCCACTTCGTATTTTTTTTGCTCATAGCCTCAGTAAGCAAAGCTGAGCTGTGGTAGACAGTGAGATCACACATGCAAGCTCTTGGGAGCTAACAGACAAAGCATATCTCCCAAACCAGACTCTCTTGACAAGAATACACTGCAAGGAGTCCAAGTGGCAACCACTTCAACACTCTTGAGAGGTCAAAAGAGAGACACGGTCGCCTATCTGGGCCTCAGGTAAGAACTAAGCTATCAAGGACTTGAACTACTGCACTCTGTAAGATGCCCAGAGAGCCCAGATTTCCACCGCAAAATGGCTCATTTCTCCCCACAAAAATAAGTAGGGACTAATGCCCATATCTTTCCTTGTCTAATGTGGAGACTCTGCACCTCTGACTCTGCACTCAGCATCTTCTGGTCTGTCCCACACCAGCCCCAGCTGGGCTGCTACCTTCTGGTCTGTCAGGGAGTACATGTTGCCAATGATCTGGGCTGCCATCTTCCGCGTGTCAGTGGAACGGTCCTGGAAGGCTCTCTGGACAATGGGCATGATGAGGGCCAGGGACGGCGCATCGATGAAGTGGACGAACTTGGTGTCCAGCAGGGTCTGCAAGCACTTCTGGGTCTTCCTGGAGGGGTCCGTCAGGGCATCCAGAAGGACTGGGGCAATGGCTGTACATCCAAAGAGAAGAGAGCCTGGTTGATACACATCTATGCAGCAGCAAAGCCCCTGAGCCCCCAGCACTAGAATGGATCAGAAGAGAAGGGAGTCTGGCATACCTCCTCCCTGAAGCCCCACAAGTCACCAGCTGGGGAAGACAGGCTGTCCACAAAGAGCAATCCTTGCTTCACTGGTGGGAAGCAGAGGTCACTATGTGGAGGTGGCAGCTGTCACCCTTTGCATTGTAGAGCTGTGACGTGGAAGAGCACCTATGGGCTGGTTTCAATGGGCACTGACTGCAGCCACTGTGCTGACCTTCCATAGGACTGTTTCTTGACCACCACCATGGACCTGATTCTGAGACCAGCAATCCAGAAAAGATGTTGTGGAAAGCCAGTTTTGTGACACCAAAGGCCCCTAACCAGCAGTGGGGGTGAAGCACAAAGTACTAAGGTTAGATAAAATGAGCTCTTAAAAACCCAATACCACAGCCCAAGGAGTTTAGCCACTATAAAAATCCATGCTGGGCAACAATAACCGAAAAAAAAAAAATAATAATCGAATTTTAAAATGGGCAAGGACCTGAATAGACATTTCTCCAAAGAAGATATGCAAATGGCCAATAACCACATGAAAAGATGCTCAGCATCACTGGTCATTAGGGAAATGCAAATCAAGATCACAATGACATGCCACTTCACACCCACTAGGAGGCTATAATCAAAAATAGATAATAACAAAGTGTTGGCAACTGAAATCCTCAAACTTTGCTATTGGGAATATCAAACAGTATAGCCATTTGACACTGGAAAACAGTCAGGCAGTTCCTCAAAAAGTTAAAGAGAGTTACCATAGGACCCAGCAATTCTCTTCCTAGGTGTCTAACCAACAGAACTAAAGTTTATGTTCACACAAAAACTTCTGCTCAAATGTTCACAGCAGCCTTATTCTTAATGGTCCAAAAGTGGAAACAACCCAATTCCATTAACGAATGAATAGATAAACAAAATGTGGTCTGCCGGTGCAATGGAATATTTTTCCGCCATATGAAGGTATGAAGTACTAAAACATGCTACAATATGGATGAGCCTCAAAACCATTACACTAAGTGAAAGCAGCCACACACAAAGGTCACATACAGATTTTATGATTCCATGTATATGAAATGTCCAGAATAGGCAAACATACAGAGACAGAAAGTAGATGAGTAGCTGTCAGGGGTTGGGGGTAGCAGGGAAATGAAGAAAAAATGCTAATGGGTATGGAGTTTCTTTCTGGGGTAATGAAAAAATACTCTGAAAATAGACAGCAGTGATGTTTATGCAATTTTGTGAATATACTAAAAACTACTCAATTATACATTCTAAAAGAGTGAATTTAATATTATATGTGAATTATATCTCAGCTTTTTAAAAAGATCTATGCTGGATTCTTAAATGAAGGCATTTCTACTCATGTGATAAGGATGAGACTGTTCCGGGCCTCAGGATCCCTCAGGGATGTTGAGCACTAGAAAAGCTGAACCCCACAGAAGCAGAGAGTGGAACAGTGGCTGACAGGGGCTGGGAGTGAGCGTGGGAGACATTGGTCAAAGCGTACAAACTTTTAGTAAAGCAAGATGAGTAAGTTCTGGAGCTCTAATGTGCAGCACGATGATGACAGTTAATAATATTCATCATAGGCTTGAAATCTGCTAAGAGAAATGTGCTAAGAGAGTCGATCTTAAATGGTCTATCTTAAATGTATAGACAAAAAAAACCCCATGTAAAGTGAGGAATTTGATAATGCCTGATTATGGTAATCATTTCACAATGCACACATCACTGTACAAAACATCACAGCCAGGAGCGGTGGCTCACGCCTGTTATCCCAGCACTTTGGGAGGCCGAGGCAGGAGAATCGCTTGAACCTGGGAGGCGGAGGTTTTGATAAGCTGAGATTACACCATTGTACTCCAGCCTGGGCAACAACAGTGAGACGCCACCAAAAAAAAAAATACACACATCACATTGTACATATAAATATATATAACTTTTACTTAACAAATATATATCAGTAAAGCTGAAAAAAATACTTTAAAAAGAAATACTGCTTTTTTGAGATGGAGTCTCACTCTGTTGCCCAGTCTGGAGTGCAATGGTACGATCTCAGCTCAGTGCAACCTCCACCTCTCAGGTTCAAGCTATTCTCCTGCCTCAGCCTCCTGGTAGCTGGGACTACAGGTATGTGCCACCATGCCTGGCTAATTTTTGTATTTTTAGTAGAAGATGGGGTTTCACTATGTTGGCCAGGTTGGTCTTGAACTCCTGATCTCAGGTGATCTGCCCACCTCAGCCTCCCGTGAACCACATAAATAAAATTTCTAAAAAGCATATATCCTTAGTAAATTTTTGGTCTGCCCTATCAGTAACTGAAAAGTGTGTTGAAATCTCCCACTATGATATAACATATTTGTTAACTTCTCCCTGTAGCTTTATAAATTTTGTTTTATGTATTTTGAGGTTATTCCATACTTTCCATACTGAAGTACACTCAGTGGGCACTGGCAGCTGAAGCTTAGACTTTAACAGTCACATGCTGGTCAAGGTGGCTGGCTGAGTTTTGTTCCTAGCGATCAACCTCTTCCTGGTATTCGAGAAAGAAACACATGCAGAGTATTTAAGTTAATCCTGTCCCTTCCTTAACCCTCCCCTCTATCACAGGCCTCCTGGAATGAGATGGAATAGGAAGTTTTCAAAGGTCCTAACATTTTGAATGGTGCTGATGTGGTCCAGAGAATGTCAATCAGTTCTGTCGGCCTCATTCTCAGCTTAGTGCACAGGGATCTCTTGGAGTCAAACTGCTCCTGAGCCAATGACTCGGTGTCCCTATCTGTAGAGCCAATGACATCTGCCCCAGACTAGGAGAAAAACAGAATGAATGCTTCCAAACTACCTTCAAATAACTATTCTAGGAAAAGGGTTCCCAGGATTTAGAGGCTATTTCACTGTGAATGTATTTGTCCTCAAAGAAAAAGATCTTTGCTGAATGGGTGCAAGTTCCCTGCAGTGTCCAAAGGCGGTGGGATTGGCAGGAGGCCAGGGCAAGCACCCTCATGGGAGAGGCCTACCTAGGATCTCTGGGTTTCTGATGACGGAGCCAATCTGCCTGAGTGCCTGCTGTCCGGCCTTCTGGACTTTGACATGGGAATCGGTCAGCACCTCCGTAAGCTTCGGCACGATGTTGGGTAGGCAGGATGACAGCTGCTTAGGAGCACAGTACGCCATCGCCCCGAGAAGCTCCACTGACCCTGTGGATAGCAGACACAAGCCCAGCACTGAATCACTGAGCGCAGGCCAGCAACTCACCTGCACTGGCTACATGGGCAAGGGACATCGACCCTGGTCCCTGCACACTGTGCTCAAGCAGTCACTGGGTGTAGGGGAGAGGGGGCTGGCTCTAGCAGAGCGGTCAAAAAAGCTCTTGAGGCCTGCTAAATAGTGGGATCCCAGGTGAGAAGCAGGGCAGTATGGGAGAAAGAGACCAGGATCGGGGAGACCTGGTTTAACCCTTACAGTGAGATGCAAGGTCAATTCCCTGAATTTCAGCGAACTGTTTCTTCATCCACAAATGAGGAAACTGATTTAGATTTGTGTTGTTTCAAACTACAGGGTGAAATCTGAAGGACTGAGAAGGAGGCTGAGTGGGAGGGTCCTAGATGGTGATCCTCCCCTAACTAGAGCAGCTCCACTTGCATCTGTTTGCTTATTAGAATGCCAGAGATTTTATTTATTTATTTATTTATTTTTGAGACAGGGTCTCACGCTGCCGCCCAGGCTGGAGTGTGATGCCAGCCTCCAACTCCAGGGCTCAAGTAATCCTCCCACTTCAGCCTCCTGAGTAGCTGAGACTACATGCATGCGCCACCATACCTGGCCTATTTTTTTTTTGGTAGAGGTAGGGTCTTGCTATGTTGCCCAGGCTGGTCTAAACTCTTGGCCTCAAGAAATTCTCTCTGCCAAAGGTTATTTTTAAAAAGACCTTTCCTGCCTGGCCTCAAGAAATTCTTTGCCAAAGGTTATTTTTAAAAAGACCTTTCCTGCTGGAGGAAACTTTAAAGCCACAGAAGAGCTTTACAGCTCTAGGATTTTCTGACTTAAGGCTGTAGCTCTTCTCAGAGACCTGTTCTTGGCATAAAAGCACATAAACTAGAAAGATTCAACCGCCAGAGGCAGAGTTGGCTGGGTGTGGTGACTCACACCTGCAATCCCAGTGCTTTGGGTGGCCAAGGCAGGAGGATCACTTGAGCCCAGAAATTCGAGGCCAGTCCGAGCTACATAGCGAGACTACATCATTATAAAAAAAACACAAAAATTAGCCAGGTGTAGTGGCGTGTTCCTGTGAGAATGGTTTGCGCCCCAAAGCTCAAGACCAGCCTGAGCGATAGAGCAAGACTCTACCTCAAATTTCAACAGACAGGCAGAGTCTTAACCCTATCCCTGGGCTGGGGAGCTCATAGGACACGAGCTGTGGCTACCCAGGATCCTCACTGAGGCTGGTTTTCAGAACAGGAAGCTGGGAAGAGAGACAGAGGGAGTGGTCTTACCAGCTTTGGTCCGCCAGGATTCCTCCTCCAGGGCAGCTAGTAAGGAGGGGAGCACCAGCTTCACCCCATGAGCACTCAAGTTGCTCATCACAGCCTTGGCACAGTCATCTGCAGCCTCAAGGGAGGAGAAAAGACATTCAGGGGCCTCCTCGCCCAAGCAAGGGGCAAGGCCTGACACCAGTCCTAATGTTCCTCCCGTGACAAATGCTTCCTGGGGTTCTATTGTGTCAAACCCTGTGCCAAGGCCTACAGACACAGCTGGGAACATACCTCACAAAGTTCTGATGCTGTTCTCCCATGCAGTCTGGGGACTTACCTCACGCACATACTGGTTCCCATCCCCGAAGCACAGGAGCAAATGGGGCAGCACGTGAACCACGTAGGGCTCAAAGAGCTTCCCCAGCATGGTGCAGAGCATCTCAAAGGCAAAGAGGGCTCCTAGGGGAAAAGATGGTAGGATGGCTGGGAACAGAATGTCCCCTGGGGATAGCCACAGAGAACAGAAGGGACAGCAACCTCCCTGCCACCTCCTACTCCTCTGGAAACACTCAGAAAAGCTGTGGAACTAATGGCTGCCCCATGAGGAAGCAGCACCCTCTGCCTCAACTCAAGAAGCCCCAGAGCAGGGATGTGGCTGAGGGGAAGGGAGGAGACTAACAGTTGGCACTAACAGAAAAGCCAAACCACAGGCTGGGCGCGGTGGCTCATACCTGTAATCCCAGCATTTTGGGAGGCTGAGGCAGGAGAATCACCTGAGGTCAGGAGTTCGAGACCAGCCTGACCAATATGGAGAAACCCGTCTCTACTAAAAATACAAAATTAGCTGGGTGTGGTGGTGCATGCCTGTAATCCCAGCTACTAGGGAGGCTGAGGCAGGAGAATCGCCTGAACCCGGGAGGCAGAAGTTGCAGTGAGCTGAGATTACGCCATTGCATGCACTCCTGCCTGGGCAACAAGAGCAAAACTCCATCTCAAAAACAAACAAACAAACAAACAAACAAGACCAGCATGGCCAACATGGTGAAACCCCATCTCTACTAAAAATACAAAAATTAGCCACCTGTAATCCCAGCTACTCGGGAGGCTGAGGCAGGATAATTGCTTGAACCTGGGAGGCGGGGATTGCAATGAGCCGAGATCACGCCACTGTACTCCAGTGTGGGCAACAGAGCCAGACTCCATCTCAAAAAAAAATAGAAAAAAGAAAAAGAAAAGCCAAACCTCGGCCAGGCTGGGTGGCTCACCCCTGTAATCCCAGCACCTTGGGAGACCAAGGTAGGCAGATCACATGGTCAGGAGATCGAGACCATCTTAGCCAACATGGTGAAACCCTACCTCTACTAAAAATACAAAAATTAGCCGGATGTGGTCGCATGAGCCATAATCCCGGCTACTTGGGAGGCTGAAGCAGGAGAATTGCTTGAATCCGGAAGGTGGAGATTGCAGTGAGCTGAGATCACTCTACTTTACTCCAGCCTGGTGACAAAGCAAGACTCTGTCTCCAAAAAAAAGCCAAACCTCTCTCAGCTAAGGGTGTTGCTGAGTTAGATATTTGCAAGTCCAAGGAAATCAGCAAGGACCCGACTGGACTGGGTTGCACACAGTAGGGCCCTCTACAGCACACAAACAAGCTTTAGCCTCCGCCTGGGGCGCCAGGATCAAATTCCTTCCTCTGGCAAAGTGGGGACCAACTTCCCATGCTGGGCAGCCCCGAGCTCAGAGACACTCACCCTCTCGCCGGCGGAAGTTCTTCTTATCCTGAATGGCATCAGTCAGTGCTGCCATCATCTCCTGCTGCTTCAGTGAGAGGATGCCCAGGCCCTTCACCAGGCCCGCCAGCCCGTACGCGGCCCCTTTGCGCTCTGCGTACTTGTCTGACTCCAGCAGCTGCTGCATGAGCCTCTGGATCATCCCTCCAGCATCCTCCTTGATGGCTGGCACGAGGGGTGGCAAGCAGCTGGCCACGGACTCCTGGACCTGGGGAAGGGCCTGCTTGTTAATGCTGTAGCTCAGCTGCAGCCCTTTCATGGTTGGTGGCGGGGTAGGGGGCTGACCATCCTACATAGCACCCACCATTAGATGTCCCAAGCCCCATCTCAGTCACTGCTTACAGGTATCACAGGGCACCAGAGAAGCAAACAATGTTGTATACGCAGTATCGTATACCCCTCGGCATACACTACAATCTGTTGACGACAAAAGCTTCAGCTCCAATGGTGCCATTTCTGGTCTAAATGGAAAACCTAGTCTGGGCAGCAGGGTTAGGGGGGGCTAAGGAGGGGACTCTAAAGACTAAATCCTCTGAGAAAGCTTCCAGAGAAGTGTGCTGCTTTGGCCTCCATAAAAACAGCCTGTGTCCCTCAGTTTCCAAACTTGTCAAAATCACAGAGAAACTGGGCAGGGCCTTACAGGACCAGGCACAAATTGATTGGGATCAAAAGACACTCAATCCTGCCTCCCAGCCACAGCTCACTAAGCCCAGCTTGGGAGAGCAACCTTGATACCATGCTGGCAGGTGTCCAGGTGTGACCCTTCTGTTGTTTGGACTTTCTGACACCATATTTGACCACGATTTTGGAAACTTGTTTTCAACTGTGCATTTTTTTTTTGGTAAACTTTTTTGTTGTTTTTTTTTGTTTCGTTTTGTTTTTAGAGGTAGGGTCTCACTTTGTCACCCAGGCATGTCCTCTATGTCTGGCTTATTTTTAAAGTTTTTGTAGAGACAGGATCACACACCATGTTGCTCAGGCTGGTCTTGAACTATTAGCCTCAATAATCCTCCCACCGCAGTCTCCCAAAGCACTAGGATTACAGGCATGAGCCACCACGCCCACTGCAACCATGCATTTTATGAGGACACTCTGGGTGGTCCAAATGCAAATCCAAAACATATATATATATAAATGCATACTTTTCAAAACAAAGAAAAAGAAATTTCTTTGCACTGTAGCTTAGAGACTACATTAAAATGCATCTGCAACACATAACCAAAACATGGAAAGGCCCAGAAAAAGGCCTGACATAAGAGAAACCTGCCTTTTTATTTTATTTTTCCCTTTGGATCCCCAGTGCACCTTAGTGAGTAGAAAACATGGAACTATCTAGGAGGTCTATTAGAACAAAACAACAAAGAAACTCCCTCTCAAGGGGTGTTCTTGATCGTAAACCAGGTGAGTAGAAAAAAATGAAATTATCTGGGAGGTCTATTAGAACAAAGTAACAAAGAAACTCCCTCTCCAGGAGTGTTCCTGACTATATACCAGGCTCTGCCCTGGGACAGAGGGTGAATCTTTGCCAAGAACCAGGGTTTCTGGGTCTTGATTGTCCAACTCCGCCCCTAGTATCCCACTGCCTAACCACAGTCAGGTCCCAATTCTCTAACTGTGGGTCCCAGGCCAGATGGCAGGTACCTGCTGGGAGGGGGTAGAGAGGGCAGCGATGAGTTTGGCAACAATGGGCTTCACTTTGGGGTCGCTTTTGTCCAGGTGCTTGGCCAGAGAGCCCATCAGGACCACCACACTCTGTCGCACGGCGTCATAGCTGGCATCATTGGGTGCATTCTTCAGGAACTCCTCAAATACTGGCAACAGCGAGTTGACGTTCTCCTGGAAAGCCAAACCCCTCAGAGACTCAGGTCAACCCTACAGGCTGTGTCTGAGGACGACAGTCCCTGAAGACCAAGACCAAGTCTAGCTCTAGGACAGGCATCCTGACATGCCCGCCAGCGGGTCTCCTAGTTTTCTGGCAGGACTGCTACAGACTTAAAAGAATTTAACATACTATTGTGGTCTTTTTGGCTCAAAGGAAACACACATGTCACATCCCACCCTGTCACAGAGTGCCAGGATTCCTGGCACTTAGCATCTCTGTCCCCTGCTCAGCCTTACCACCTGCCTTGGCTGACCCTGTCTCTTCAGCTGACTGAAATCCTCTTACCTTTCCATGGGTGTTGAGTGTTGCAAGGGCTGCATCCAACATGCACTTCCGGACATCTGGGTGTCGGTCGTTGAGGGCATCAGGGACAAAAAATTGAAAGAGTGGCTTCACCTGAGAGCTATCCAGATACTGGGAGAGCTTGTTGAGAGCCAAGGCCAAGCCACACCTGGGAAAGAAGCAGGAGCACATCAGCAGAGGCAGCCAGGGGGCCTCCTCTACCACTGGAACTTCTGCCGGTGCACAGCAAGGAGAGGGAGCTTGCCTCAGGCAAACACCATTTTGGGGGCAGAGAACAGCATGAAGCCCACCACCCAGTGCTCACCCAATGTTCTGCAACAATCTACTTGTCATATGGAGACTTGCCATCTGCCCTGATTTTACCTCCTACTGGGTGACCAGCCCTGTACTGGTTTCCCCAGAGGGGAATGTGAGTACAGTGCTCACCCCTCTACCTGCAAAAGGCAGGCTGTAAGAGAATACAGAGGTAAAGGAACCAGATATATAGACCCTTGGAAATGAACATATTCTCGAAAGGCAAAATGGTATTATTCTTTCCAGTCACAGAGCAAAGAATCTGTGTCCTATTCCTGGCTGATGGTCTGGAATGAAAAATAAGCCAGGATGGGCCCATACACCACCCTGCACTGACACACAAAGACCTCACAGGATGAGCCATTCAGAAAACTAACACCCTCGTAAGTTTTGCGCCTGCTCTGTCTAATCCTCCAACTGCTACTCGTGGGCTCTGTGGAGAAAGGCTGGTAGCTTCAGTTACTGTGCCCTGCACACAGGTGAGGAAACAGAGTCCTGGAGAAAGGGAGAAACACACTTACGGTCACGCAGCTAGTGCAGGAGGAGCCAGCGCTTGAACTCAGGCCTCCCCAACTCTGAGGGAGGTCCTTCCCTTTCACCTTCCCATGCTGCCTCCCCACAGCACCCACCCAGCCAACCTGCCACATCTCAGAAAGCTTAGAGTAGAATGAGGCTGGAACAATTGTTATACCTGGCTTCCCACTGATCTGGAGGAGATTCTGAAATAACTCGTCCCAAAGCATCCAGCACTGGGGGTGGCCGCTGCAATAGACAAGTTGGTAAATGCTTTGCAATGGGCAGATGAATGACCTGGGCACCAGGACTATGAGGTGGGAAGCTAGCCGCAGCTACCCTGAGCCACTGTGAGCCCTGAGATTCCTGTCTGGAGTAGTAGGGGGCTGAGCAGAGACCCACCCAACCGTACTGCATCAGGGCTGCACAGGTCACTCACGTAGAGCTTCTCCTGGTAAATCTCCATGAGTCTGCCCATAACCTCTGCTGCCTGGAGCTGGTAACGTGCCACTGCTTGGGAAAGGGCTTCAGCCCCCGCCTGCCTTACAGCCGCCTCATGATAGATCACATCATCGATCAGCAAGGAGCAGAGGTCTGGCTGCAGGTCTAGGCCCATCACTGACCAGAGCCTGTGGGAAATCCAAGGAAGGGCTACTTAGACAAAGATCTGCAGCACCTGCTCTGCCAACCCAGCCCTTCTTCCCCACTGGAGGCTGAACACACTGTGTTCCGTTATTTCCTAAAGGGAGAGAGAATGGAGCAGGAGAAAATGATGTGCTGGCTCTCACCTCTCAGCCAGCTTCTGGATCTCCTCCTCCTTATCAAACTTGACCACCCAGAGTCTCCGCAGAAGGTTCAGGCCATTCTTCTCATCGGTATCAGGTGCTGGCAATACCATGTGGAGTTCCATCAACCCCTGGAAGGAGTGGGATTGGACCGTGTGAGGCACGATCTTTCAGAAGAGCCTCTGACCTGCTTCCTCACCTCTCCCTAAGCTGTATTGTCCAAGATGTAGCCACTAACCACATGTGGCTAAAGTTAAATCACTTACAATTAACTCTTAGTAAGTTTCTTAGAGTGTGGTGATAAAATGGGTTTTTTTAAATGTGAAAATTAAAACGTTAAGGCTGGGCCGGGCGCGGTGGCTCAAGCCTGTAATCCCAGCACTTTGGGAGGCCGAGGCGGGTGGATCACGAGGTCAAGAGATCGAGACCATCCTGGTCAACATGGTGAAACCCCGTCTCTACTAAAAAAAATACAAAAAAATTAGCTGGGCATGGTGGCGCATGCCTGTAATCCCAGCTACTCAGGAGGCTGAGGCAGGAGAATTGCCTGAACCCAGGAGGCGGAGGTTGCGGTGAGCCAAGATCGCGCCATTGCACTCCAGCCTGGGTAACGAGCGAAACTCCGTCTCAACAACAACAAAAAAAAACGTTAAGGCTGGGCGTGGTGGCTCACGCCTGTAGTACCAACACTTTGGGAGGCTGAGATGGGTAGATCACCAGGTCAAGAGATTGAGAACATCCTGGCCAACATGGTGAAACCCCATCTCTACTAAAAAATACAAAAATTAGCTGGGCGTGGTGGCATGCACCTGTAGTCCCAGCTACTCGGGAGGCTGAGGCAGGAGAACTGTTTGAACCCGGGAGGCGAAAGTTGCAGTGAGCCGAGACTGCACCACTGCACTCCAGCCTGGGCAACAGAGCAAGACTCTGTCTCAAAAAAAAAAAAAAAGAAAATTAAAACATTAAATAAACCAGACAGATAAAAACCTCAGAAAAAGTGTGTTCCTTTTGTTCAAATAATTTTTTTTCTTCTTTTCGAGACAGACTCTCACTCTGTTGCCAGGCTGAAGTGCAGTGGCACCATCTCGGCTCACTGCAACCTCTACCTCCCGGGTTCAAGCGATTCTCCTGCCTCAGCCTCCTGAGTAGCTGGGACTACAGGCATGCGCCACCACGCCCAGCTAATTTTTGTATTTTTAGTAGAGACAGAGTTTCACCATGTTGGCCAGGATGGTCTCGGTATCTTGACCTTGTGATCCACCTGCCTCAGCCTCCCAAAGTGCTGGGATTATAAGGCGTGAGCCACCACACGTGGACTATTCAAGTAATTTTTAAGGAAAAATTTACCATATTGCCATCATTTTTCACAATTTACCAAGTGCGAGTGAAAACTCTGTCACATATCAATAGCAGGAGGCCACGGATCGGCAGGTAGGAACCACTGTCTTACCACTCCAAGCGATGCATTAGTTTTTGGTCTAAAAGCCACAAAGAAAAGCTAAGTACATGATAGTGGGCTAAAGAAATGAACACCTCTTGCAAGTTAGATCTGTTCTATGAAAGTACCGAGGTCCACAATCCAGTTTAAAAATTAAGTAGTGTTCCAAGGTGAAGGAAAACATAGAGTGATACATCACGACTGCTTAGTTTTCTGATTCTCAGAGAGACCCAACCCTGTGACTTCTTCCCTTTGCCTCTAGGTCTCCCATCAGGGTGAGGGACATTCTCTCAAATGCCCATCATGCAATTTTTACTTGCATAGAGTGACAGGGACACTGCGGTGGCCCTGTGAGAGACTGAGTACACACCCGGAGTGCGGTTTCCCGCACGCTGGCACACGGGGACTGCAAGGCACGGAGCAGCACGTCCACCTCCTCCTGCTCTGCAAAGGCACAGCCATCATCACCACTGCTGCTGGCACACAGGGTGGTCAGGGTGTCTGAAGCCAGAACCTAAGGAGAACATCAATCCACTGGTTCAGTCAGCAAATCATTTACTACTATGGGATATGCACTGAGAACGCCCACCCTACAGCACTGCAAAGGTTAAGACTCCAGCTCCAGTGGCAGGACCCAAGCAAAACCCCTCACTAGCTAACAACAGTCAGGCTGGCTCTCTAAAGCAGTCCTTCTACCAAAGTCCAACAGTGAGGGCTGAAAGGAAACTAGGACTCCACCCTTTATGCTGGGACCTGAGTTCTGGGTCACCAACTGAGTCACAGCGACAGCCAACTGAAAACCAGGTCACCTGTAAGCGGGGCGAGCCTGTCCCAATCACCCAAGTCAGAAGACGCAGCATGGCCACGCGAGGCAGCAACTCCGGGCCATTCTAGGAGAGAACGGCAGGTAAGTCGAGATGAGGCTGTTGGGAGGTCTATAACCCAGCCTGGCGGCCAAGGACAGGGCATCCGCTCACCCACAGGGGAACATTCTGGATCATACAACTAGCCCCACCATAGAAACCTCATTAGGTTTACAATTAGGTCCACAGGTGCTAACCCCAGTCAACCATGATCCCCAGGAACTGAAAACTAAATTCTGAAATATGCTTGAAATTCAGACTATGAAATCCAGAAGGACCGTAAATATATGATGAGACACTCAACTTTACAAGAAATGCAAAATAAAATGAGATATCATTCTTTCACCCATCACTGACAATATTAATACTATCTGAGGTTGCATTAGGCTTTGAGAAAAGAAAACTCCTAGTGAGAGCAGAGCTCAGAATATGCCATGTAATCTAGTAATTCCATGTCCAATGAATCTGTCGTAAAGACATGCTCACACAGGACAAGTAAGGGGCATATACATACAAGAGGGCACATCATAGTGCTGCTCAAAACAGGGAAAAGACAGAAACAACCTTAAGATATTCATCAATAGGTAAAGAGTTAAGTAGAACATGGTACATCCATAGCGCAGAATCTCAGGCAGCCAACAAAGTCAGTGAGATATGCACTGACATGGTGAGAGAGCCAGAGTCTTCCGTCACACGAAAGAGCCTGACCCATTTTTTGCCTTAAAAAACCTTCAACACTGTGTGAGGCTGCTGTTGGTATAAACACACACCTTCTATTTCCTCACCAGAACTGTTTATGAGACAGAGAGTGTCCACAGCCTCTGCCTCCCTGATCCCCTTTAAACCAAGGAGAGAGCAGAGCTTCCCTGCCAACCTCGTCCACCCGCCCGGGTGGGGTGCTTGGGGATGCCCTAAGCTGGGCATGGACAGTGAGGATCTGAAGAATCTGGACCATCCGCTCCTCCTCCTCTTCACTGTGGTGGGGCATCTCAGTCAGCACCATCTTCAGAAACGGGAAGACCAAGGAGAAGGCTGGCGCGGACAAGGGTGCAGCACCTGTGAGAGCATGAAACCATAGGATGCTGCAGGCAGGGCGGGGACCTGGGCCACTGCTGCCCATTTCCATCCTCAGGGAAGGTCGGGAAGGGATGGGCCAGCGGTCTGTTCTGACACCTGGAAGCACATGGCATGATGACAGAGACAGCAGCTGGCAGCCCAGTTCTAAAACTAACTCTGCTTCTACCGCCAAACACTGCCCAGTTCCAGGATGTGAGAGTTAAAACAGAGAAGACGACGCCAGTGACAAAAAGTAAACCCTGAACTGGGCTCACAGCAACTCACAGACTACCAGGGCTAAACTCAGAAATCCTCCATCTGGTCCAACCCCCTAGGCTCAGGAGGCCCTGGGCGATGCTGCAGCTCAAGCAGCATTCCTGGCACCAGCTCACACCGCCTGGTGCCCTTGGTCCCGTCCCAGCTCTTACCTGGCTCCCCCTTGCCCACCCTGCTGGTGATGGTGTGGGTGTGCAGCAGCGTCACCGCCCTCTTCACAGCCACCAACAGCTCTTCCTGGCACCAGGACTTATCCAGGGCACACTCTGGCTTCAGCAGGCGCAGGGTCACATGGCTCACCAAAGTGCCTGTGTTGAAGAGGAGAGAGCCAGCAGGGATGACACACACAGAGATGCAGAATCCAGCCCAGGCTCAGACAGGGGACCCAGTGCCTCATCCTTCTGACTTAAAAAAATCTTTCTGCTCTGCCAAAATGTCCCCAACCTAATTTCTCACTTGATCTTTGTGACAGCCTCAGAGGGCAGGTAGGCAGGGAGTTGCCCTTTAGACACTCAAGAAGTGAATATGCTGACATGAGACAAGGGCCACCAAAGGGTCATTCAGCCAAGAGTGAAGCTCTAACAGTGTAGCACCTCCACCTCTATGCAACAGATAGCCAGGTGACACTTCTGGCAGGTTCCAGATGCAAAGACTGACTTTTCCACTCAGAACGGTTCCCAGATTCTAGCCTCACCCATGGGAACATCCCCATTAGGCTAGGCTAGAAGTCTACTGAAGGCCGTTAAATAACCCACAAAAGTAAGGCCACCATAATTCCCAGCCACCCTACCTGGTGTTTGTTTCTCCAGAGCTAATAGGAAGCTAAAGGTCACAATGGCCTCTGTTCACTGTCACGTGGCTGCTCAGGAGCCCTGGGCTGCGCTGAGTCACCACACTGCACCAAACTATCCTCACTGCCACTGAACTTCTGACTTTGCAGTTTTAAAACTGGTACACAAAGATCGAACACCGACTAGCATCTAAAACCTACTCCTCAGAGGGAGGGCACCGATGTGAAGTGGGAGAGAGGAGGAGGCACTATGTCTCTCCTAAGCACATCTAGCTGAAGTCTCCAAGGCTGCTTCCACGAGAAAAGAAAACTCAGCAGCTGATGTCACCACCTACCTCCCCACAGGCACTCAGGGGCACACCCTGTCCAACCCCTGGGCCATCCCTGCAGCCAGCAAACAAGGACTAACCCAAAGCCTTGAGCCTAGGGGGCATGACACAGGCAGCCAAGGACAAGAAGGGGTTCTTGATCCTGGGAGCAGCGAGGGGAGACTTCAGCAATGGCAAGAAAGAGTCGACCAAAACAGGGATGTACTGGGTCAGGCCGGACGGGTTCTTGGCCAGGATGATGTCCAGCAGTCCGAGTGCCGCCTCTAGCTCCCCATCCAGCTGCAAGCAGAGTTGCCCAGGAGGCAGGTCAGTAGGGCCTTGCTTGCAACAGCAAGGAGCAGGCCTAGGCCTCCCAGCACTCCTCCAGCATAGGCGTGTGGCAGGGTGGCCACTCACCTCCTGCAGCCGCCTCCGGACCTGTGCCTCCCTGTCCAGCTGGGCCTGCAGCATCTCCTTCTGCTTGCTGGTCAGCTGTACCTCCTCTTTGATGCCTTTCTTCTTTTTTATCTCCTAGTAGGGATGGGCAAACCAACCAATCCCATCTCCAGGGAACAGACCTCCCTCCCCCACAGGGAAGGCGAGCTTGCTTCCACACAAACAGCACCACCCCAGCTCTAAGTCTGTGAGTTGGGCCCCTAAACCCACCATGTGCACCCCCTACCTCCCACAAAGTCCAGAGCCACCTGGTTTCTACAGAATGAAGACAGCAATAGAGAAGTAGGTTTTTTTTTACTGGATTCTCTACTGACAAAGCCAAAGAGGGCTTTTTTATATGTTAGAGAAATAAAAAGTTCCTCAATGTACTCAAAGGGGTATTCTGACTGCCACATGGCTTCAGAATCAAAACTTTAGCCCCCTCCTCTCCAACCCCTCCCTACAGAAGCTCTCCCATAGGATAAGCTGAAGCCTAGAGAAGGCCTGCTATGGTGGCCTGAGACAACAAGGCACAGAACTCACTCACTCATGCAGCAAACATTTAGTGAGCACCTGCACTATGCCAGGCACTGTTCCAGATGGCAGGAATATCGTAGGGAACAAGATAAAAATCCCTGCCCTCATGGAGCTCACAATCTAGCAGGCGAAGATAGACAATAAACAAGTAAACAAACAAACAAGATGCTTTTGGGTTATGACAAATGTTAGTAAAGAAATGAATACGATGCTTAGTAATTGGGAGGAAGGGTGGGGCCTACATTGGATAGGGTGAACAGGCTGGCCACCTCTCTGAGAAGGCAAATATGGACTGAGATATGAAACACAAGAAGAATCCTGCCTCGTAAAGACAGAGAGAAGAGCATACACTGAGAAAGGAAAGAGTCCTCTGTGCGCCGCTCCTGTCAGAACCAGCTCTGTCCAAAGCTGAATTCAGGAATCAAGCCAGGATTCCCCAGAAGTCCCACTGTACCAGGTGCTGTGCCTGCTATCAGGAGTCTAGAGGGGTCCCAGCTTTCAAGGAAGTTGGGGGACAGACATAGAATCCAGCAACACCACTTAGCAGAGGAGACATGTGCACTGCTGCCAGCACCCAGCACAGAAAGAAATCAGTTTTGAGTTGTGGGTGGAAGGAGCTATTGGAGAAAGGGTCAAGGGAGAGTGTGCCAGTGCACCAGATACTGGTCAGGGGAACCAGGAGTGTGCCAAGGGCCTCAGGATGATCCAAGTGAACAGCTATGTGCAGTGGGAAAAGCCACCAGCCTGAGGCCACGAAGCTCAGCAGCCACCTCCTGCGAGTGCCTCCATGTACTCACCTCCTTCAGCTCCAGCTCAATGATCTGCTCTTTGAAGGAATATGCTTTGTTCTCTCGCTTCATATTGGCCTTTTTTATGCTGTCTTGCTGGGCACTGAAACACCAGAGCAGGTGATCAACCAGCTTGAAAAGCACCACAAGGCCTGTCAGCCTCCCACCAGCCATGAAATTCCAACTAGCTGTTAAGTACTGTGCACCAGGATAGTGCCGGATACTGGACACACTTTAGTACCCAGAACCTAAGCACCATGGCAGGGACGCAGCAGGCGCTTAGCCAATGAATGGACAGGCTGTTGCATTTGACCCACAGGAGACACTGGCTCCATCCCACATGCAAGAAAACTATGCCTTGGGGAGCAAAGGTAAATGAGCCACAAGTGAGGTCTCACCTCTGGATGATGGATTTGTCATACAGCTCCCCAGCAGGGGTCTGCATAATGGCAAACTCCTCCCGTGTCACCAGGCGCAGTGCAGGGTTCTGCACGGAGGCGGTGATGGTGCTGATTAGCTGTGGGAGGACCCGGTCCGGGGACAGGATGGAAAGGGAGCCCATGGCGTTCATGGAGGACTGCCAGACAAACGCAGACATGGTCAATGTGTGCCAAGGCTGGCACTGGCGAGAGGTCCACCACACCTGAATGCCCCTGGCATTGGCTCCCCTTTGTGCCACTGCCTTGTTACTCCTGGGCACTGCCCATCAGAGTGGCCGGCTGGAGTCTGTGTCTGCTTTCCTCACCAAGCAGTGTCCCTTTGTCTGACAGCACCTGAGATGAGGGGATACACTCCTTCCCAATTCTCAATCTTCACGGTTCAGGTGGAGCTGCCCTCACTCTTTCCAGAGATAGGTATGTGACCCAGAACAGAAGGTGGGGCGCCAGGATGAGCATGGCCTCCAAGTCAGATTAACCAGGGTTAAAGCGACCCCAAGCCAGTAAACATTATGAAATACACAAGCTATTCCCCCTAGAGCTGATGGGGGGACAAAGCCTGAAACTCTAGCAGCTCTTGTGCTACCAGAAAGGGAAAAAGCCTGAGAATGGAGCCCACATCATGGAAAACAAAGACAAGAGACCAAGATGGATGGGACAGAGTAAGAGAGACATTACCTACAGTGTCCCCAGGGCAACATCTGAATCCCTGTAGTCAGCATTAGCCAAAGCCAGTCACATCCTTAGACTTTGCAGGTGAGGCAGTAAGTTCCCTTTTGTGCTTAAACCAGTTTATATTTCTGTCACTTGCAACCAAGGGTCCAGCCTACATTTCATCTACCTTCACCTGTTTCTGTGACTCCTCTCTTCCCGCACCCTGTGATGAGAGGGCCCTTTCCAGACCTGAGCCCAGACCAGCTTATAAGCCCATCACCTGGTTTAGGGGACTCTGTGTGGTGATCCTAGGAATGATCTGATCCAGGTGCCTGGTGATGAAGGCTTCGGGATCAATCTTCATCCTGGCAAGAAGTGCTGGCCAAAGTCCAGACTGAATGGCCACTGAAGGGGAAGGGAGCTCTTTGAGGCCTTCTGCCTGGCCTACTCTTACCCCGCCCCATAAAGCCTCGGGCTCTCCCACACCCACCACAGCCACAGACCTAAGGATGGGTGGTGGGAGATGATCAGCATCTCCTGGGCCAGCTGTTCGGTGTCGGTGACATCACCCTTGAGCCCTGGAACGCCAGAGATGACACAAAGAGCCTCCTGCAGGACCCGTGGGGGTACGTAGGCCTTGCCTGCCTCAGTCACCTCCCCAGCATTGGTCACCAGAGCCTCTAAGGGCAGCACCTGCATGGAGACACATGAGAACACAAAAGAACCCCACTGCTCAGAGCCCTGTGCAGGCTTGGAACACAGAAACCAAATACGCTACGGACACAACGGCCCCTCATTCAATTCTTCTCTGGGGTCCTTGCTGGGGTGGAGATGGATGCCCAGCTTCCTGCAAAGGGACCCACAGGCTGTGAGATGTACCTGGAAGAAGGAAGCACCTGTGACTCTGCATCTAAAAAGCCTACAGGGGTAAAGAAGGCAACAGAAACTGGTCCAGGAGACCCAGCCTGTGATGGCAAGTTTGCCACTGGCCCACATTCCTCTACAGGCTTAGGGAGGGAGGGAAGCAGTGGAACATGGCACAAAGAGCACAGAAATGAGAACCAGGTCTTTGGGGGTCTCTCCCCATGGGCTGGGAGACCCTGTGCAACTCATTTGAGCTCCTGGAACCCTGGCCAACTCATATAAAATAAGAATATCAAGCCCTATTTGCCTTTGAAAGGTACTGTGAAAAAACAAAATCGAAAGAAAAAATGGGAAGAAAATGCTTTAAAAATCACAAAGTGCTTTAAAAACATAAAGTATGCCGGCTGCGGTGGCTCACACCTGTAATCCCAGCACTCTGGGAGGCGAAGGCGGGTGGATCACGAGGTCAAGAGATCGAGATCATCCTGGTCAACATGGTGAAACCCCGTCTCCACTAAAAATACAAAAAATTAGCTGGGCATGGTGGCGCGTGCCTGTAATCCCAGCTACTCAGGAGGCTGAGGCAGAAGAATTGCCTGAACCCAGGAGGTGGAGGTTGCGGTGAGCCGAGAGTGCGCCATTGCACTCCAGCCTGGGTAACAAGAGCGAAACTCCGTCTCAAAAAAAAAAAAACACAAAGTGTTATTCAATTAATCAAGGATAAAGGGGCAGGACACAGTGGCTCATGCCTGTTAATCCCAATACTTTTGAGAAGCTAAGGTGGGAGGATCACTTAAGCCTAAGAGTTCAAGATCAGCCTGGGCAACATGGCGAGACCACATCTACAAAAATATAAAAAATAAAAAAATTAGCCAGGCATGGTGGTGTGCACCTATAGTCCCAGCAACCTGGGAGGATGAGATGGAAGGTTCACTTGAGCTTGGGAGGCAGAGGGTGCAGTGAGCAAAACAAAACAACCCAAAGAAAAAAAAAAAACCTGGGAAAAAAGTAAAGCTACATGTGAAAAGTTTCTGAAAAGGAAATGGAATCCTATGAAAGATGTTACTGGAGCTCGACAGCAGAGCAGAAGATGCTAGCATCACACAGAGTAAGAAAGAACAACCAGGGAGTGGCCCAGCCAAAACCCCACAGCATAAGCAGGGACAGCTAAGTGGATCCAAGACCCCAGTTCTAGAGCCCAGATGCCCTCACCTTGTGAGAACTGAGGACAGTCTTCAGCTCCTCCAGGAGTCCATGCGCCAGCTTAAAGCCCCCAAGAGAGGAGAGCAGCTTGCGAGCCGTCTGCTGAGCCTGCCTGCGGACATGCCAGGTGCGGCTCAGGAGCACTGCCACCAGAGCCCGGTGGTACTGCCTACAAGCACAGGGAGACAGGTATGGGGTAAGGCCGGGAGGAGGGCCTTCCACAGCCAACCATTCTGCCTGCCACACACCCTTTCTCAGGTTCCTGCCAGCCTTTGCCTCATTTGGCCCAAAAGAAAAGGTAAGCCAGCGTCACGTACTGAACTTTGTTGCCAGTGAGTCTATGCGGGTGGTCAAGGAAAAGTCTCTCTGTCAGATGCAACACAGTACACAGGGCTGGGAGGGGAGAAAAAGAATGGAAGTGCTTTTAAAATAGTTAAACACACATATGTATACCCAGAAATAATAGAATAAGCTGAAAATTAACACCTAAATATAATTATCATTTGATGTGAAATTACAGCTTGCTTTTTGTTTTTTGCAGGTTTTTTTTTTTTTTTTGAGACGGAGTCTTCCTCTGACACCCAGGCTGGAGTGCAGTGGCACAATCTTGACTCATTACAACGTCCGCCTCCCAGGTTCAAGCAATTCTCCTGCCTCAGCCTCCCGAGTAGCTGAGAATACAAGCACCTGCCACCACGCCCAGCTAAGTTTTGTATTTTTAACAGAGATGGGGTTTCACCATGTTGGCCAGGCTGGTCTCAAATTCCTGAACTCAGGTGATCCACCCGTCTTGGCCTCCCAAAGTGCTGGGATTACAGGTGTAAGCCACCAGGCCTGGCCTATACTTTTTTTGTTTTTTTGAGGCAGAGTCTTGCTCTGTCGCCCAGGCTGGAGTACAGTGGCGCGATCTCAGCTCACTACAACCTCTGCTTCCCAGGTTCAAGTGATTCTCCTGCCTCAGCCTCCAGAGTAGCTGGGATTACAGGCACCCACCACCATGCCCAGCTAATCTTTGTATTTTTAGTAGAGACGGGGTTTCACCATGTTGGCCAGGCTGGTCTTGAACCCCTGACCTCAGGTGATCCACCTGCCTCAGCCTCCCGGAGTGCTAGGCTGGGCCCAGTGGCTCACGCCTATAATCCCAGCACTCTGGGAGTCCAAGGTGGACAAATCATCTGAGGTTAGGAGTTCAAGACCAGCCTGGCCAACATGGTGAAACGTCGTCTCTACTAAAAATACAAAAATTAACTGCGTATGGTGGCACACGCCTGTAATCCCAGCTACTAGGGAAGCTGAGGCAGAAGAATTGCTTGAACCCAGGAGGCAGAGATTGCAATGAGCAGACTGTGCCACTGTACCCCAGCCTGGGTAACAAAGCAAGACTCTGTCTCAAAAAAAAAAAAAAAAAAGTTACTAAGGTCAAGCACAATGGCTCATGTCTGTAATACCAGCACTTTGGGAGGCTGAGGCAGGAGCACTGCTTAGGCCCAGGAGTTCAAGATCAGCCTGGGCAACATGGTGAAACCCCCATCTCTAAAAAAAAAAATACAAAAATTAGCCAGGTGTGGTGGTGTGCATCTGTACTCCCAGCTACTCAGGAAGCTGAGGACCACCTGAGACCAGGGAGGTAAAGGCTCAAGTGAGCCATGATTGTGCCGCTGCACTCCAGCCTGGGCAACAGTGAGATCCTGTCTCAACAACAACTAAAAAATTACTATGAAGTTCTAAAAAGACATCGGGCGCAGTGGCTCACGCCTGTGATCCCAATACTTTGGGAGGCCAAGGCAGGCGGATCACCTGAGGTCGGGAGTTCGAGACCAGCCTGACCAACATGGAGAACCCCTGTCTCTACTAAAAAAAAAATTACAAAATTAGCCAGGTGTGGTGGCACATGCCTGTAATCCCAGCTACTTTGAGCAGGAGAATCACTTGAACCCGCGAGACGGAAGTTACAATGAGCCGAGATCTTGGCATTGCACTCCAGCCTGGGCAACAAGAGTGAAATTCTGTCTCAAAAAAAAAAAAAGAATGATCCAAGTGTCACAGCACCAAAATAAGGATGAAGCTCATTATACACTGACATGGACTCATTTCCAGGTCTAGAAAGCACAGTATATACAGTAGGCACAGTAACATTTTGTAAAAAAGGTAGAGGACAAACATGTACAGGTATTTACTTGTGTATATATAAAATAACAAGGCTACAGAAGAAGCTAATAAAATTGGTTATCTACAGCAGACGAACTGGGTAGCCAGAGATCAAAGCAGGGATATAATTTTCAATGTAGACCCTCCTGTATCTATTTTTGAATTACATGAGTCTATTTCCTTTTCAAAATTAAAAAATTTTTCTAAAACCAGGAAATGACTAACAGTTGTAACTCATTAATGGGATGTTGCAATTTGTGAGTCAAAAGACTCTTCAAATCACCAATTAGTGGCAGACACCCCTAAGACAACGTAGAATTTTAAACACACATTTAAAATTCCACTGTTCCTTTTCTGCCAGGATAGAAACCAGTAGTTTTTGTGTCTCTTGGTGGGGGAGTTGAGCCTGCCAGACTCCACCAGAGCTCCTCAGCTGCCTCAACACAAGAAAACCTCCGAGACAGCACCAATTACCCAATCAGCTATAATTACAGCTTACACTGTAGCTCCACAACCATTACAGTTCTGTCTCCACACATCTCCCAAGTCCCATTTCCCTAACCTTTCTTACATTCCCTACAGGAATGAATTCATTCCCACAATAACTAAGCTGTTGGCCAGATCACTCTGGCCCAGGTTTTTGCAGAGCTGACTGGCTGGTCAAGAAAGGGTCCTCTCTGAAGATTTCCCAAAGAGACTTTGTCTCAATTCTGAAGATTTCCCAAAGAGACTTTGTCTCAATCTCGAGTTCAACTAAGTGTGGAGTAACTTACCATCCTCTGAAGCCATAAGCAGGAATTTCTCAGAGGTGAAAACCTGCTTCTTCTCATCCACAATCAGCTGCCAGAAACTGCTCAGTTTGGCCTCTGCAAGAAACAAAAGGTTATCCCATAACACAGCTCACCATGTCCCCCAGAGCTGATGCCCTCAATCCTGAAGCTGCTGGGGTGGGCTTTGCTGGTAAACCCTCCTCTGTAGCAGGAGGCTAGGTGCTCTTCTATTTGGGAAACTTACCTCAGTCCTTCTGGTATCACTTCCTGTATGAAACTCTTCAGTGGTTCTCTGCTGCTTACAAGAGCCTAGGTGAACTGCTTCTAATCCAGAATGCCCATCCACCCCAGGTGCCAAGCTGGAATATCTGAGGTTTACAGACTCCGGCTTTCACTGCCCTTCCCTGACTGGGGCTGCTTGGACTCACTCTGGGCCATTCGCTTCAGGATAATGAAATCCTTCCCAGTCTTCAGGGCACTAGTTCAAACGCTTCCTCCATAAAGCTCTTCCCAATACTCATCCTCCCAACTAAAAACAATCTCTCCTTCAAAACTACTCTAATGCCACATTTTAAGCTACAGATGTGTTTTTGTGTTTCCTTGCTCCTACTATGAAGTAAGCACCCTGATATTCGCTGAAGAAGGTCATATTGATCTTAGCATTCCCCTAGGTAGCCCAGTGTCTTGCATGGCCACAGTGCACACACGATATTATGAAAAGAGCTGAGCTCCATTCCTAACCAAAGAAGTAAGTTCAGGTGTGTCCCAGAGCAGAGATTGGGAGATGGAATAAAGAAAGCATGAAATGTGATGTAGCCACAAAATATAATGAGAAAGCTCTTTTGGATGTACTGATTTGGAATCATTTCGAAGATCTATTATACATAGTATATATAGTATATAATACAATGTATATGTAGTATATATGTTGCATATAATACAGTATAGACAGAATGTTACCCAGCATGTTCAATTATATACACACTATCTCTGGACATTAAATTGGTAATACAGTTAGTTTTTTTTTTTTTTTTTTTTTTTTTTTTTTTAAAAGACAGAGTCTCGCTCTGTCACCAGGCTGAAGTATAGTGGCACGATCTCGGCTCACTGCAATCTCCACCTCCTGGGTTCAAGTGATTCTCCTGCCTCAGCCTCCCAAGTAGCTGGGATTACAGGCGTGCGCCACCACACCCAGCTAATTTTTGTATTTTTAGTAGAGATGGGGTTTCACCACGTTGGCCAGAATGGTCTCGATATCCTGACCTCATGATCCGCCTGCCTCGGCCTCCCAAAGTGCAAAATTGGTAATACTGTTTATGGAGGGAAATTTAACAGCCAAGCGGAAAGACAGGGCTAAGGGGAAGCTTCTCTTGTTATATCCTTTTGAATTTTGTACTGTATAACCAATTGAAACAAACAGTCCCAATACTAAACCCTGGTCCATCTGGGCATCATCTACAAGGCTGTGTAGCAATGGAGCAACATGACAAAGGAGGACAGTCACACAGTCCCCTGGCTGCATTCTCATTGCCCATGCAACCCTGAGGTTCATCCAACAGATGACAAGCAAACCTGTGGCTGATCCAGTGTGGTCAGGACCAAGCTAACCCTGAACATCGAAACACTCCCCCCAAGGACTCTTGTCAGAGGCCCCTGTCTCTACCATTCTGGACATCTCTGGACTCATACCAGCCTGTGAGTCAGCCACTGACAGCTTCAAGAGCAACAAGGCTGCAGCAACCCCTTCAGCGACTGTGGGAACCTGAGTGCTTTGGGAGGCTGCCTTCTCCACTGTCTGGATGAGCAAGGGCAGTAGGTCCAGGGCCTGCAACAATGTGTCACCTGTGGAGAGAGGACAGCACCTTAAAGGACATCCTGATCTTTGGCAATGACAGGATTGAGAAAGGATTTATCTACCCAACTGTGAAATGGATGACTAAAGCCCTTCGGTTAATTTTTTTATTTTGAGTTAAATACCTCAAAAAGAAGTGAAGTTAAATCAAAACTTAAACTCTACAACCACAAAATTAGAGGCAAAAAGATAATCCTTACTAATCCAATAGTCCAGTTACTCAACTGATGGATAAGCAGAGACATTAAGTGAGTTGCTCAAGGTTACACAGCTAGTTGAGGCAAGTCAGAGCCCCCCTCAATCCTATCAATTCCCATATGGTACTCTTCCCCTATATCAGATGACCTTTGGACCCAAATTCTAAAACCAGAACCAATATGCTGGCCACTGAACGAAACTCATTTTAAAAAAGAAAAAAAACAAGGAGAAACCAGCTAAAACTATAGCTCTGCCAGGTGCCGTGGCTCATGCCTGTCATCCCAGCACTTTGGGAGGCTGAGGCGGGTGGATCACCTGAGGTCAGGAGTTCAAGACCACCCCGGCCAACATGGTAAAACCCTGTTTCTATTAAAAAATACGAAAATTAGCTGGGTATGGTGGTGGGCGCCTGTAATCCCACCTACTTGGGAGGCTGAGGCTGGAGAATTGCTTAAACCTAGGAGTCAAAACTATAGCTCAAGCCTATGTTTTATTTTGTTTTCCTCCCACACCTGGGTTTGTTGTTTCATAGCTACTAAATGGGCATATGAGAACAATTCACAATGGAAGCAGTTTTCCAGATAATGTTATGAATTTGAATCCAAGAAATCTTTATTCTAAAGGTTTTGTTTTGTTTTTAAAAGATTTTATATTATGTTTATTTTAAAAGCAATGAGCACTGTGTTCCAGCACTCTGAATTACTTTTTTAAAAAATAAATTAAAAGTAAAAGCAATAAGCAGAACTAGCTCAAGCTGAAGAGACTAGGTAAAGTCAAGTTTTTGCCATCTACAATTCAAGGTCCCACCTACAACTGATAGTCATTCAATGCAGCAATAATGGAAACTGATATATATGAGTATAGAGACTTTTTATTTTTATTTATTTTAATTTTTTTGTAGAGATGGAGCCTTGCTATGTTGCCCTGGCTGATCTTGAACTCCTGGGCTCAAGCAATCCCCCTGCCTCAGCCTCCTGTGCAGCTGGGACCACAGACAAGTACCGCCATGCCCTGCTAACTTAACTTTTTGTAGAGATGGGGGTCTTACTTTGTTGTCTAGGCTGGTCTCAAACTCCTGAGCTCAAGCAATCCTCCCACCTCAGCCTCCCAAAGTGCTGGGATTACAGGCGTGAGCCACCTCGCCTGGCCTCATAGACTGTTTTTAAGTCATGGATATGAGTTCACTATATCCCTAAGGCAGCTGACAATGTATTGACTGTACATTTCCCATGGAAAATCTATGACTTCAATAAGCACTATCTGCGGTTTAAACAAACCTCACAAACCACCGCACAAAAATGATCTATGATTCTGAGCTGAGAGACGTATTTCAGAAAAAGATTTATTGCTTTAAACTCAGTACAAAAATCTCTTAAAGCCAGATTATTCTTCCCTTATCATTACAAGGAATATGTGAGTACAAAGTTCATCAGAAAAGACATTTCACACAGAAGGGTGTCCCCTCTTGAGAGAAGGCTCTGGAATCTCCCAGGTGTTTCTTTTTTGTTTTTTGAGATGGAGTCCCATTCTGTCACCCAGGCGGGGGTGCAATGGCTTGATCTTGGCTCACTGCAACCTCTGCCTCGGCCTCCAGAGTAGCTGGGATCACAGGCACCTGCCATCATGCCCAGTTAATTTTTGTATTTTTGTAGAGATGAGGTTTCACCATGTTGGCCAGGCAGGCTGGTCTCGAACTCCTGACCTCAGGTGATCCACCCACCTTGGCCTCCCAAAGTATTGGGATTACAGGCGTGAGCTACCGTGTCTGGCCCTTAAACCAATCTTATCTGAATCATTTCTCCATGACTTCAAATACTGTAGTGACAAGTTCAGGTTCTGGGTCCTCTCTGAATAAAGCTTTGTACTTTGAAAGTCTGATAAGTGAGGGAAGCCAGAATTTGTTGTGAAGACTGAATTCTGATTTTGAGCTAAGCCCAATGTTCCCATTTATTTCTTCCTGAAGTTCCCATTTATTTCAGGAAGAAATAAATGGTGCTAAATAAGCTGAACTAACAGAGAAAGCCGGGAACACTAATAATGCCCTAAAGACTAGGTCACCTCTGCAGGGAGGCCTGGACACTGGCCCTGGGAGGCGTCTTACCCCGATAAGAGGCCAACATGCACTGCAGGTAGGCGTGCCTCACCGCAGATGTGGAGGTTTTAAGGCTGAAAGCTTTTTTGAACCATTCAGTGAGCTTCCTGGGCACTTCCGTAGTGAATCGGTTACACCAGAGAGCCAGGACTGAGACAGCGTGCACCAAGGTCCCTTCATGAACTAGGGCAAAAAGCATGGTCCAGTCAGTCCAATGTCCTATAGCCATGTCAAATCATTGCAAGAAGTTCAAAAAACAAGCCAGAGTACAAAGGGGAGGAAGCAATGATATTTCAGACAGCTCGAGCCATGCTATCTGAGGGAGGTGTGTCTTCAGGAGAGGTTTACAGAAGGAAATCGTGAAAAACCACGGTCAAGGATGGGTACAGAAGGCATGCTTACCATGCTGCAGAGAATTACCTTCCTGCTGAAGGAATGGGATGAACAGCTCAGCCACAATCCCGTTCAGGACCTGACTGGAAGGTCCAGACACCACGTGATGACTGACGCTCCCAATCCCTAAAAGGCAGATTCCCTGTTCAGTCCCTTATCAGCACAAAACCAGAAACAGGCAAGTCTTCCTACTGCTGCCACCTCTGCACTCTGGGTCACAGACCTCTTCTGCATCCCCCAGGAGTCATATCTCTCCTCTGGCCCTAACTGATCTTCCCTTAATGCTCCCTCTACACCTCCTGCCTTCTATAGAAGCCAGGCCTCCTGCTAGACTTGAACAAGTAAGTCCCTCTCATCAAGCAGGCAAGCAGCAGGGTCCTGGGAGGCAGGCTGGACCCAAGATGGTCAGAGGAGTCAAGATCCAAAGAAGGATTCACCTTACCTAAGGGTTACATTAAAGCTTATCTACTACTAGGGTGGGTACAGTGGTCACGCCTGTAATCCCAGCACTTTGGGAGGCCAAGAAGGGCAGATCACGAGGTCAAGAGATCGAGACCAACCTGGCAAACACGGTGAAACCCTGTCTCTACTAAAAATACAAAAAAATTAGCTGGGCATGGTGGCATGCACCTATAGTCCCAGCTACTCAGGAGGCTGAGGCAGGAGGAGCACTTGAACCAGGGAGACGGAGGCTGCAGTGAGCCAAGATGGCACCACTGCACTCCAGTCTGGCAACAGAGTGAGACTCCATCTCAAAAAAAACAAAAAAAAACTTATCTACTACTAGATCACAGCTCTACTACTGGCAGAAAAATCCTATACCTGCCTGTAATCCCAGCACTTTGGGAGGCTGAGGCGGGCAGATCACTTGAAGCCAGGAGTTTGAGACCAGCCTGGCCAATATTCTACGGTGAAACCCTGTCTTTACTAAAAATACAAAAAAATTAGCCAGGCGTGATGGTGTGAGCCAGTAATCCCAGCTACTCAGGAGGCTGAGGCACAAGAATCACTTGAACCTGGGAGGCAAAGGTTGCAGTGAGCTGAGATGGCGCCACTGCATTCCATCCTAGATGACAGAGCAAGACTCTGTCTCAAAAAAAGAAAGAAATCGTATACCTGAGAGGACGCTCATCTTCTGGGCTACAACAGTTAGTTTTCCTTCTGAACCTGTGAGGAGAGACAGCAAAGATTCACATTCACATATGCCACATTTCCCAAGAAGGTGAACAATGCGGTCATGTGTGTGATGCCACAATACGGTTTCTGATTCCAGAAGTAGCCTCTGTGTTGTGAAGCTGGGTTTAAAACAACATTTACTAGCCTTTTGCTTTCTGACTCAAAAAGTAATGTTCCTACAGAAAACTTGAGAAACAGAAAAAATATAAAGGAAAACATTTAAAAGGCACTCATGTTTCCACTACTCAAAGACATTATTTTCTGGTGTATTTCCTTTAGTTTTTTCTGCTATGCATACAAAAATGTGTATCTTAAAAACGAAAAACGTGAGATCACCCCATCCACACCAACCTATGAGAGTTTTGTTCATTCACACACATTCACATCCAGGGTGAAACAGGCTGGTCACATAGCCTTGTCACACACAGACTTGGAGCATCAAGTCCCCTTGAGATCCCAGGGTTGAAGGAAATGCCAGGAGCCACACCTCAGCCACCCCATGGCCAAGAAGGCTTGCTCACCTCCGAGAATAGCAAATAAGTGCTTGGTCAGGGCTTCCATGGCTGAAGAGTCACTGCACTGGCGTGCCAGGTTCCGCAGTGCCAGCACGGCTTCATCCATCAGGTGAGGACTGTTGGATTTCAGGTGACCTGGACACACAGAGCCACTGCTCAGAAGCAGCCAACAACTGGCATCCAGACTTTCGTCTTTGTCTTTTCCATGCCCCCATCTCTTTAGTACTAGCTATATGTTCTCATTAAAATAATCTCAAGAAAGAAACTGCCAATGCCAATGTAGTTTAGGTTAGGGCCTTATTACTACCCTGAGCTGTCCCCTACCCCTGCTACAACAATTAGGACAAGTACAACCAAACCCAAGGTGCCACTTAAGGGCTGGAGAGAGGCTGGGATACTCACTAGCCAGTCCTTTCACAATGTCCAGGGCATACTGGCTGAGGTCAAGAGTCACTGATGCCAGCAGACTAGAAATAGCTAAGGAGGACAGAAAACACTGACCATGTCAGTTACAGCGATAAATTCAACAGATAATTTTTTCCCCTGCTCCTCAGCAAATGCTACCAGGCCTGCTGTCTGGCCACCTGGAACCACCACAGGGCTGCATGAGTAGTCCCAAAGCTCTGTGAAAAAGCTGTATACCACCCCATCCCAATTAGGAAAAATTGCCTTTCCAACATCCCACCAATACATTTCACTATGATACACAGGGACAGACTCAACCCTGAGATCCCATGATTTCAAGTGCCACCTCCACACTAAGTCCAGAACGTCTAGAGAGGAGGTTCTTAACCTGGTGTCCAGAAAGTTCTTTTGGGGGGGGTGGAGAGGTAACAGAATATCTCATTTTCTTTCACTCAGCTCTGAAGGTGAACACTTGATATTTTCTGGGAACCAAAACAATGGCTAAAGCTATAAACTGATCCAGAGGGTTCTTGAAACCCTAAAATTATATGCAGTATTCTTAGTGGATATACTTTTGTGCATTCTTCTAACAAGAGAGCCAATGACTTTCTTTTTCTTTTCTTCTTTTTTTTTTTTAAAAGGGGTCTCACTCTGTCACTTAGGCTGGAGTGCAATGGCATGATCTCTGCAACCTCCGCCTCCTAGGTTCAAGTGTTTCTCCTGCCTCAGTCTCCTGAGTAGCTGGGACTACAGGCATGTGCCACCTCACCTAATTTTTTTTGTATTTTTATTAGAGATGGTGTTTCACCATGTTGGTCAGGCTGGTCTCGAACTCCTGACCTCAGGTGATCCACCTGCCTCAGCCTCCCAATCTGTTGGGATTACAGGTGTAAGCCACCTGGACTCTTTTTTGTTTTTTGTGATGGGGTCTCACTCTGTCACCTGGGCTGGATGGAGTACAGTATTGCCATCTTGGCTCACTGCAACTTCTGCTTCCTGGCCTCAAGTGATCCTCCCAAGTCAGCCTCCCGAGTTGAGCTCCTGGGCTCAAGTGATCTGCCCACCTCTGCCTCCCAAAGTGCTGGGATTACAGGTGTGAGCCACCGCATCTAGCTGACTTTCAATAATCTTAAAAAGGTCCCCAATCTCTCACCCAAGGTCCCAACAAGGTAAACAGTGAATACATCCCCCTTCCCTCCCCACTACCACACACACTTCTTGCCAAATATTGGAAACAGAGATTATAGGCAACTCATCTCCCTCCCACCATCCTGGTTAACAGCAACCTACTTTCAATAACATTCTCTGGACTCCTCAGTAAGGACTTCTGTATGGTGGGCAATATCAGATCCTTAAATTCTGAGTGGGACAGGTACCGGAGCAGAGGGGCACAGCTATCCTACAAAGAAAAAGTAATCAGGCACCTAGCCCTCATGGGAACAGACCAAGAAGGAAAAAGAGTTCAGCACCCCAGAATTTAAAATGAGATCATGTGTCCAGGTGAGTAACGTCCACCTCCCACTCACCAACAGGTACTTCGGAGGCTTGACTTTGCTCATAAGGATGTTCTTCATGTAAAAGTCCAGTAGGGCACCCTAGAGAACACAAAGGTCTGGTTAGACCCTGGCATTCTCAAGTATCTCATCACTGGCCTAAGGGGACCCTCTTGTGAGAGTGCCTCCAAAAAATACAAATCAATGCCCCAAATTTCAGTGTTAAGCATAGAGGTCCCACTGATCATGCAACCCCACTTAAAACCGTTCCACAGCTTTCCATGGTCCCCCAGGATAAAGTCCAAAGTCCTTGATACGGCTTATAAGGGCCTGCCCGTCACTCAGCCAGCTGCGTCTCACTCTCTAACCCAGTCCCGTCACTCCAACCCCACTCACCTCCTCTCCGTTCCTGCCCACAGGCTGCTTGCTCTGCCCAAAATGCTCTGCCTCGCCTCTTGCCCGTGCTAATTCCTCTTTACTTTCAAAATTCCTTCTTTAGAGAGGTGTGTTCTCTGACCCACAGCCTAAATCAGGTCCTTCCGTTGTGGAGTCTCATAGCTTCTCACACTTTCCTTTTGTAGCACTTACCATTTACAATTAACTAGACTATCTGTTTACTGTCAGCATCTCAGACTCAGTTCCATGGGGGCAGGGGTCATAGCTCCCTTGGTCACTGGTGTACCCCCAACACCGGGCACAGTGCCTAGAACATGGCAGTTGCTCAACTGGGATGAATCAATGACTGTATGAACAAGCAAACTAACACCCAAGCCAGAAATTGAAGGAAAACTTACTTTCCAACTCCTAGAAGTTCATGTATCATGGCAAAAGGCCAGTGTTTCACATGAGAAAACCAACAAGTTTCAGATGAGGTCAACAGCTTGGGTCGCCAGGGCAAAGCAGGTTCCCATTCCTTCCCTCCAGCGAGCTCCCAACATTTCCAATGTAGCAAACCCACAGTCACTCCGCCCTGGCACTTGCCTTATGCCGACTGACCACATCCGTCTCCTTGTGACTCGTGCAGAACTGCACCAGCAGCCCCAGCATGCCAGCATAGCTCTGGTTGGGCTCTAGGCTAAGAATGGCTGACAAGTATTGTTCCACCAGCCCGGGGTTCTGAAGAGGAAAGTGCCAGGCAGGTGTATAAGATGGCAGTGGGGGAGTGGCATGGAAGAAGCAATGCCCACCAGCCCCTGCAGTCCTGTCACCTCTTTCCACAGCTTCGTGAGTTTCTTCACAGCACCATCCACGGCGTGCTTGTGGGAGCCACCCAGCACCTCCAGCAAGAGTAGGCACTGCACCTCCACCTGCCAGAACCAGGAAAGACTCAGGTCAAGATAGGACATGAGACTGAGGTTCCCATGGCCTTCAGAGCCTGCAAAGACCTCCATCAGCCCCTCCAAATCCTGGTTTCATCTCCACTCAGCTTCTCCCACTCAACTCTAGCCAGATCCTCTTCTCTCCATCCTGCATTTAGTTCTGTCCTATTTATTCAATGACACTCAAGTGTTCATTTAATAAATATTTGCTGGTCACTTATTATGAGACAATGAAGGCACAAGGGGAGTAAGACAGACATGGTCCCTGCTTTCACATACCTTAGAATTCAGTGGGAATAAAAGAAGTTCAACAAATAAATACACAAATGAATATACAATTTCAGTGAGGTTTAAGTGCCATGCAGGAAAAAAATAAGGGCCCTGTTTCATTTACTTCCTATCTGCCTTGACTTGTCCTTTATTAATTTCACAAATACTTACTAACTACTGACTACATGGCAGGCGCTACGCTGAGCATCATGGATACAGAAGCATAGCTCAATATGTGGATTCGAACTACATAGAGCTCACATTGTCCAACCCAGACTGACACACATAATAGGTGCTCAACTAAAAAAATCTCAGAGGCAGCCGGGCACAGTGGCTGACACCTGTCATCCCAGTGCTGTGGGAGGCCAAGGCAGGCAGATCACCTGAGGTCAGGAGTTTGAGACCAGCCTGACCAACATGGTGAAACACCGTCTCTACTAAAAATACAAAATTAGCCAGGCGTAGTGGCGCATGCCTGTAATCCCAGCTACTCGGGAGACTAAGGCAGGAGAATCGCTTGAACCCGGGAGGAGGTTGTGGTGAGCCGGGATTGTGCCATTGCACTCCAGCCTGGGCATAAAGAGCAAAATTCCATCTCAAAAAAAAAAAAAAAAATCTCAGAGGCTTTTCGTGCCACAAATGCCCAAGGTCACTAGAGAGCAGTGCAAACGGCCACCCTGATAAAACAGATATGCTTGTGAAAGCAATGCTAATAAATTCCATTTGCTCTCAGTTTGCTTCCTAACCAAAAAAAAAGAAAAAATTCCATTTGCATGTGTACAAAATGTCCTATGTACAAGGCAATTCATTGCAGCACTGTTAGTAACAATAAAAGACTATAAAAAACAGAGGACTCCCAATATATAGTGTGGCATAGAAAGGATTACTGTCTGGGTGCAGTGGGTCACACCTATAGACCCAGCACTTTGGAAGACTGAAGCAGGTGGTTCCCTTGAGCCCAGGAGTTTGGGACAAACCTGGGCAACACAGGAAAACCCCATCTCTACAAAAAAAAACAAAAATTGCACTAGCATGCCTGCAGTCCCATCTACTCAGGAGGCTGTGGTAGAAGGATCGCTTGAGCCCAGGAGGTCAAGGCTGCAGTGAGCTGAGATCATGCCACTGTGCTCCAGCCTGGGTGACAGAGCAAGAGCTTGTCTCAAAAAAGAAAAAGAAGTCTGCAGAATCATGGTATGTAAAAAAAAATTTTTAAATATGTTTTTTAAAAAGTAGGCTGGGCACAGTGGCTCATACCTGCAATCCCTGCACTTTAGGAGGCCGAGGCAGACAGATCACCTGAAGTCAGGAGTTTGAGACTAGCCTGGCCAACATGGTGAAACCCCATCTCTACTAAAAATAGCGGGATGTGGTGGCATGTGCATATAATCCCAGTTATTATACTTAGTAGGCTGAGGGACGAGAACTGCTCGAGCCTGGGAGGCGGAGGTTGCAGTGAGGCGAGACAGCGCCACTGTAATCCAACCTGGGTGACAGTCAGACTCTCAAAAACAAAACAAAATAAAAAAACAAAGAAAAAAACACCACTCAGTAGAGATAAGCCTGCTTACAAAGAGGCTTTTGGTAACAATTACACCCACGCCCTAAAGGGGATCCAAGAGAGTCCCAGCTGACAACAATACATAATCATCAACCCTCAAGGTTTCAGTGGTTCTAATCCATCATCAATCAATTATACCGATGGCCATTCCATGTTTGTCCCCAGAGGTGTGCTGGATAAGCTCCCAGGGATGGGGCCCTCTATCTAACTAGCAGGTTGCTTCATGGAGAGGTACTTGTGTTTCCTAAGGCTACTCATCATTGACACCTACCTGCATAGGACTCTACAGTTTCCACAGCCATCTCAACCCTCAACTAAACCTGTCATTATGGCAACTCTTTGAGGTGGACAGGCTGGGTAGTATTTTCTTTCTCACTTTGCAAATGAGGAAATGGGCTCAGAAGTTAAGTGACTCAGCCAAGTCTCATGGACAAGAATCAGATCCAAGGCCGGCCACAGTGACTCACGCCTGTAATCCCAGCACTTTGGGAGGCCGGGACAGGGGGATCACCTGAGGTCAGGAGTTCCATACCAGCCTGGCCACCATGGTGAAACCCCGTCTCTACTAAAAATACAAAAAAATTAGCTGAGCGTGGTGGCATATACTTTTAATCCCAACCACTTGGGAGGCTGAGGCAGAAGAATCACTTGAACCCAGGCAGCAGAGGTTGCAGTGAGACAAGATTGCACCATTGCACTCCAGCCTGGGCAACAAGAGCGAAAACTCCATCTCAAAAAAAGAATCAGATCCATACCAAGATCCTCAGACTTCTTTTCATTAAATCATTAAACCACTGCTCAGCCGGGAGCGGTGGCTCACACCTGTAATCCCAGTATTTTGGGAGGCTGAGGCGGGCAGATAATGAGGTCAGGAGTTCAAGACCAGCCTGGCCAACATGGTGAAACTCCTTCTCTAGTAAAAATACAAAAACTTAGCTGGGCATAGTGGCAGGCACCTATAATCCCAGCCACTTGGGAGGAGAATCGCTTGAACCCAGGAGACAGAGGTTGCGGTGAGCCAAGACCTCACCACTGTACTCCAGCCTGGACAACAGAGTGAGACTCCGTCTCAAAAAAATAAAAATAAAAACATTCCTCGTGACCTCCACTAAGCCTGTCTAGGCACATGTCTGCTCTGCTCACCTCCAAACCTGGTGAGCAGATATGCAGAAAGGAAAGGAGGGAATTTAAGAACCAAAACCAAGACAAGAAATCCATTCCATTCACCAGTTCAACACTGAAATCAAACACAGGGAATGGAATGATTAGCCAGAAAAAAGCAAAAGGATTCACACTATGATTTTCCTAGTTTCCTTAATTTTTGGCTATCTTCCCAACTCTGGCCTGTCATGGCTTCCACACATGCCATGAAATCAGAGGCCTCGTTTCTTTTGTCCATCACTGCATTGCCAGTGCCTAGCACCATGCCTGACAGAGAAGCTCCAAAATGTCTGATAAACCGAGGAAAGTGATTACACTGCACTCATGCCCATCCACCAAAGCCATGTGCCTCAGGACAACTCAGAGTATCTGGTGACCCAGCACCTAGAAAAGCACTTGGCACCAAGAAGGTGCTGAAACACGCTCTAACTCCGGCAGAAAGCTGACCCTTACTACTTCAGAGACCCAGGAACCTACCAGTTTGTTCCAGATGTCTCCTTGTCGCTTGGCTTTTGACGGAAAGACAATGCGCACCAGAAGACAGGTCCAGGTCAAGGCCAGCAAGGCGGCAGAGCCACTGCTCTTACTGCAGAGGAGAGCAGGGGGTAAGTTCAGAGCAGCAGCCTCCACCTTGAGGACTAACACTGTCCCTAAAGCCCCGCCTGGTAATGCAGGACTCTCCCCTGACCTCATGGAACAGAACTTGAAATCAGTTCCCCACAAACCATCTGTGACAATTCAGGACAAGGAGTCCAGGCTTTAGTGGCCAAACACCCATCTCTTGGCACTGACAACTATAAAAACAAACAGATGGTTTCCAGCATTAGGGGCCTGGTGGGCAACTGGTTCCCCTCAAAATGGCCTTGCCTGCCCTGTTTCCCAACCCTGCTCCTCAGGAAAGTGGTTTTCTCCACTAAGCTTGCCATCCTGGCTCCTCCCTTGGGTACGCAGTCAGCTGCATCAGCTTCTCCTGAGCAGGACTCCACCAATTCCCAGGGGGCCACAACCTTTACCTCTTACCTGGGAATGCCTGCTTTGGAGCCAATACCGGAAGACTGCAGAGAGTTTAGAAGGTTCTTAGCAGTGGCTTCCGGCTGGGCCTCAGCCAACTGCTGGATGGCTGCCTGTAAGGCCCTGCGGGAGGCTGCATCTCTAGGGGGAGAGGCAAAGGGGAAAGGTGAACATGGGGACCTCAGGCAGAGGCAGGGGCAAGGCTGCTCAGGCCATGCACTGGTCTTTCTCAGGAAAAACTGATCACACCACACTCCAGTGGATCACAGAGGAGGAATTAGGAAATAACTGGATAAACTCACCTACTCCTAGAGTTCTAAAAGTATCTCATTAAGGGCAAATACGCCACTGAGTATGTAAGGGCAGCCTCTACATTTATGGAACACTTATAAGGTTCTCAAAGTAGGCCAGGCCATTCAACACACAAGACTAATGGCAGCATACACATAGTGACCACTATGGCACAGCAGGCAACTGTTCCAGGCACTTCACACTTACTAACCACCACCCATGAGACAGAGAATGGAATCATCTCCATTCTGCAGAGCAGGAAACTGAGGCATAGAAAGATAAGTAACTTACCCAGTATCTAACAGCTAGGATATGATATAGCCCAGATTTGGCAGCAGGCAGTCTGGCTTCAACCAGGGTTCTAACCACTACCCTAAAGGATCTCTCTATAAAAAATTGTTCCAGATACAGGGCCTTTGGCTGGGTCTCACCTGTATCGATGCAGAGTCAAGCAGAACAATTTGCAGAGCCCCTTCACTGCTCCCTCTGGCAGATCTGAAACCAAAGATTACACAGAGAGTAGTCAATAAAAATGACCTGGTAAGCAGCTGCAGTCAGGTGTTCTGCCAGACATGATCTCAGCCCACTGGACACTCCCCATATATTTAAGAATTTCCTCCCCAAGAGGAAAAAGCAACAACCAAACAGGACTCTAGGAAAACGCCTGGTACAAAAAAGCTCTGGGTAGACATTTGCTAAAGGAACGAAACTAAGAAAATACAAGTGGCCTCGAAACCTCACATGCCATCAAGTAGAGGTTCAGGAGTGCTGGAACGATTCTACTTCTTGATCTGCGTGCTGGTTATACTGGTGCTTAATTTTAATATGTGATGATTCAGTAAGCTGTTCAATTAGGATGTGCATCTTTATTTCTTTACATACATTCTAGTAAACAGTTTAAAAAACAGTATAACATTGAAGTACTATGAGCGACAAGAAGAGGGAACAGCACCTATAACTGGATGTTTCTGAAAGTCTGAAAGATACAGAAGCTTGGCCGAACAGATTAGCAGGCTCTGGAAAAATGGAAAGGGAGAGAGACATATGTGGAATGCAGGGTTAAGAAGACATAATAGCCGGGCGCGCGCGGTGGCTCACGCCTGTAATCCCAGCACTTTGGGAGGCCGAGGCGGGTGGATCACGAGGTCAAGAGATCGAGACCATCCTGGTCAACATGGTGAAACCCCGTCTCCACTAAAAATACAAAAAATTAGCTGGGCATGGTGGCGCGTGCCTGTAATCCCAGCTACTCAGGAGGCTGAGGCAGGAGAATTGCCTGAAACCAGGAGATGGAGGTTGCGGTGAGCCGAGATCGCGCCATTGCCCTCCAGCCTGGGTAACAAGACAGAAACTCCGTCTCAAAAAAAAAAAAAAAAGAAGACATAATAATACCTACTCAGGACACATGAGGAAGAAAACGAGAGGACTAATAACACCCCAGCTCTTAGTGCTTATGAGATGGCAGACCCTCCTCTAAGTAATTCATACACATTAACTCACTTAATCCATATAAAGTGGCACTGTTATTAAGCCCTTTTTTTTTTTTTTTGAGACGGAGTTTCGCTTGTTACCCAGGCTGGAGTGCAATGGCGCACTCTCGGCTCACCGCAACCTCCGCCTCCTGGGTTCAGGCAATTCTCCTGCCTCAGCCTCCTGAGTAGCTGGGATTACAGGCACGCGCCACCATGCCCAGCTAATTTTTTGTATTTTTAGTAGAGACGGGGTTTCACCATGTTGACCAGGATGGTCTCGATCTCTTGACCTCGTGATCCACCCGCCTCGGCCTCCCAAAGTGCTGGGATTACAGGCGTGAGCCACCACGCCCGGTTAAACCCATTTTTAAATAAAGAAAGGAAGCAACGGGAAACCAAGCCAGGCAGCCAGAGTGAAACAGATACACCCTAACTCTGGGCAGAAAGAGTTCAACTCTTGGTTGAACAATAGTGCTCAATATGGCTGGGCGCAGTGGCTCATGCCTGTAATCCCAGCATTTTGGGAGGCCGAGGTGGAAAGATAACTTGAGGCCAGGAGTTCGAGACCAGCCTGGCCAACATGGCAAAACCCCATCCCTACTAAAAATACGAAAATTACCTAGGCATGGTGGCACGCACATGTAATCCCAGCTACTCAGGAGGCTGAGGCAGGAGAGTCACTTGAACCCCAGAGGCAGAGGCTACAGTGAGCCGAGATCGCACCACTGCACTCCAGCCTGGGAGATAGAGCGAGACTCCATCTCAAAAAAAAAAAAAAAAGAAAAAGAGTGCTCAATAATGTTGGAAAGCCAACCTGTGACAAGTGCTGCATGCCATACTGAAGCATGCAAACAAAAGGGAGAAGCTTCTGAGGAGGAGGAAATTTAACCTGCAGGGTAAGACAGACTTATACTGGGTGTAGGAGGCACCGAGAGCAGGAGGCCCAGGCATGGCTCACACCACTCCTCACACTTCAGGCACCTGAATGATGGAAGAGAAATGAATGAGGTACAGGGACACCATTGCACCAGAGCCCTGAACACTGCATTGGTCCATGTGATCCAGGGCTATTTCAGTAACTGGGGAAAAGAATGACTGGGGCCAGAAACAGGTTGTGGCTAAGACAATGACAATAACAACAGCTAACATACACTGTGAGTTTACCATAGCCAGACAATGTGTGACATTTACTCCAACCTATCAGGGAAGTATTACTGCTATCTCCATGTTCAAAGCAAAAGAAACAGGCTCAGAGAGGTGAAGTAACTTGAAGCAGGTCAAACAGCCTATAAGTGGCACAGCCCGTACAAGTCCAAGTCAGTGATGAACACTGACGGCTGCACTAGAGGCCTGTGACTGGAAAAATCGGTATCACATAGTTGCTGCCTTTCATTTTTTTTTTTTTTTAAGACGGAGTCTTGCTCTGTCGCCCAGGCTGGAGTGCAGTGGCGCAATCTTGGCTCACTGCAATCTCTGCCTCCCAGGTTCGAGGGAGTCTCCTCCCTCAGCCTGCTGAGTAGCTGGACTACAGGCGCAAGCCACCAGGCCCAGCTAATTTTTGTATTTTTAGTAGAGATGGAGTTTCACCATGTTGGCCGGGATGGTCTCGATGTCTTGACCTCGTGATCCAGGATTACAGGCGTGAGCCACCATGCCTGGCCACATGGCTGCCTTTCTAATTAGAGCTCTCTGCTGGGAAAGTGACCAGAAAAACCTTTGAGGATGCCATAAAACTCATACACTAAAGCATTACACACAAGAGCATTACACACAAGAGAATCTCTTAGAAGCTCACAAACAGCAAGTTTACAAGCTTGGGTATCTTACCGGGCACAAGTAGGTCAGAAGCAGCAAATGAGAAGTTGGGTGGTGTGGTAGGAATAAAAAGTAAAAGGGGACAGAAAGGGAGTCCCAATCCATATGGCTATGGTTTTCTTTTGATTTATTTATTCCTTTTTTTTGAGATTCATTCTTGTTGTCCAGGCTAGAGTGCAATGGCATGATCTTGGCTCACTGCAACCTCCACCTACGGGGTTCAAATGATTCTCCTGTCTCAGCCTCCCCAAGTAGCTGGGATTACAGGCGCCCACCAACGCGCCCACCAACACACCCAGCTAATTTTTTTGTATTTTTAGCTGAGACAGGGTTTCACCATGTTGGCCAGGCTGGTCTTGAACTCCTTACCTCAGATGATCCATCCCCCTCAGCCTCCCAAAGTGCTGAGATTACAGGCGTGAGCCACTGTGCCCGGCCATGGCCATGGTTTTCAAACTTTAGTAAACACAGGAATCACCTAAAGGGCTTGTTAAAACACAAATGGTGGGTTCTATCCCCAAGATTTTTTTTTTGACACAGGGTCTCACTCTATCACCCACCACCGCAGCCTCAACCTCCCAGGCTCAAGTGATCCTCCCACCTCTCAATCTCCCAAGTAGCTGGGACTACAGCACCTCCCGGTCTGATTTGAGTTGCTCCAGTGGAGCTGGGAATTTTTATCTCTAACAGGTTCAGAGGTGATGTTGATGCTGCCTGTCCAGGAACCACACTTTGAGAGCCAATGCTATACAGTAAAAACAAACATACCAAAAGAAATGAAAAAATAACTAGGATTTATTGAGTGAAGGCAAAATGGTCTTACTTAATAAGTCCTAGAGCTATCCCTTGGATATGGTGCAGATCAGAATAATCAGATATGCTCAGCATTTCCCAAAATGTGTTTCCCAGGCCCTGAACAGAATTTCAACAAAAAAGAGGTTCAAAAAAGAGGATTCAAGGAAGCTTTATAAAGTGAAAACACCTTATTGTGAATATTCCAAGAGGGTATTAAAAAACATGACCTCCCACTGGCTCACGCGGGTAATAATCCCAACACTTTGGGAGGCCGAGGCGGGCAGATCAAGAGGTCAGGAGATCAAGACCATCTGGCCAACATGATAAAACCCTGTCTCTACTAAAAACACAAAAATTGCTGGGTGTAGTGATGGGCGCCTGTAATCCCAGCTACTCAGGAGGCTGAGGCAGGTGAACTGCTTGAACCCGGGAGGCAGAGATTACAGTGAGCTGAGATCAATCATGCCATTGCACTCCAACCTGGGAGACAGAGAAAGACTCCAAAAAAGAACCTCTCCCAACTTATTTGATCTTGGAATACTTTATTGAACACAGACTGGGAAAAATGATATCCCAGGTCATAAAGAAAATGTTTTTGTACTCAGTATACTACTTGAGAAAGGTTTTTGCTATCTTTTTAAAATATTTCCAATCAAAATGGTTACAAGAATAAACAGCCTTCACATCTGAATGGATAAACTCTCCATTAACCCAAAGGTTTTAACTGTTTCAATTCACTTGATAGCAAGGAAATAAAGGCCATGGTTCTAAAGAAACACAATTTCAGCTGGGCCCAGAGGCTCGTGCCTGTAATCCCAGCATTTTGAGAGGCCAAAGCAGGTGGATCACTTGAGGTCAGGAATTCAAGACCAGCCCGGCCAACACGGTGAAACCCCATCTCTACTAAAAATATAAAAATTAGCTGGGTATGGTGGCGCACACCTGTAGTCCCAGCTACTCTCGAGGCTGAGGCATGAGAATCGCCTGAACCAGGGAGGCAGAGTTGTAGTGAGACGAGATTGTGCCACTGCACTCCAGCCTGGGGGACAGCGTGAGAATCTGTCTCAAAAAGAAAAAAAAAAAAACACAATTTATTTTTGAAATGGAATATTGTCCAGGGTATACGGATGAAAAATAAATACCTTTTCCAGCCACACACTTCCCCAGTTCACTGAGGATTTCTCTCCGTTCCTTTACACTGGCTGTTGTCACCTTCCCTGCAAAACGCTTTAGTGTCTCAGAAACCTGTGAAGGCCAAGCAACAGAGAAAATTTCACCAGTCAGACTGAAAAACAATGAGTGTGGGTGTGTTGAGGGGTGGGTGTAGAATTCAGGGATCTCTCTAACCTGGGTTTTCTCAACCTCCCCACTCTTGACATTTTGGGCTGGGTAATTCTTGATTGTGGGGGCTGTGTTTTTAGCAGCATTACAGATGTCAGTAGCAGCCCATCTCCCCCACTCTGCCCCAGTTGTGACATTGTCAAATGTCTCCTGGGAGGCAAAATCACTCTCACTTGAGATATACTGCTTTAATTCAACTAGTCAACAAGTCAATATATGTTACTTAAACTTGGGCAATAAGTGGAAAGGCAAAGACCTCTGAACAGAAAATATCCCTTCAGAACAACCCAAAATCTAGCAAAGGCCTACTTTGTGCCAAGCATGTTCCCTTTACATTATCTCACTTTAACCTCCCCATAAGGGAAATGTCAGCATCCTGGCAACTCACTGGCAGAGCAAAAGCACACTGGCTAAAAGGTGAAAGGTAGGAGACTGGATCCCAGCTCTGCTTTTTATTAGCTGTGGAAACTTAGCCAAATAATATCACTCTCCCAATCTTCAGTTTTCTCATCTATATGAGGCAGACAATAGCAGCTACCTCATATGACTGTGATGGAGATTAAGTGAGATTGTATATATAGGGCATCTACTCTCAACCCAAGCATAAAGTTGGCTACTACTACCAATAAGCCTGCAAGGGAGGCATCAGTATCCCCATTTTATAGGTGAAGAAACCATCGCCAAGAGAGGAAGTCACTGCTCTCATAATGGAGTCGAGGGCCACAGCACCTGCATTTTTGAAACTAACCTCAAAACCAAACAGGTCTATAAACTGATGCTAACAAATCTTTAGCTTTCAACACCCATCCAAGTTACCACGGTTGCAGTCCACTGCATAGGGACATAAGCATAAGATCCAGTGAGTGGGATAGTTTGCAAACATCCCTAAAAATCTGCTCCTGAGCAATATTCCACAAGCTACCAAGTGGGCAGGTTGTGGATTCACAACTGGTAGAGCAGGGCACGATAAGACCCATGTAACAGCACAGTGAAGTCATCATCTTTTTCTTTTTTCTTTTTTTTTGAGATGAAGTCTCGCTCTGTCACCCAGGCTGGAGTGCAGTGGCGCAATCTGGGCTCACGGCAACCTCTGCCTCCTGGGTTCAAGCAATTATCTGCCTCAGCCTCTCGAGTAGCTGGGATTACAGGCACCCGCCACCACACTCAGCTAGTTTTTATATTTTTAGTAGAGATGGGGTTTCACCATCTTGGCCAGGTTGATCTTGAACTCCTGACCTCGTGATCCACCCGACTTGGCCTCCCAAAGTACTGGGATTACAGGTGTGAGCCACTGCATCTGGCCCATCTTTTTCTTTTGAGGGTATTTCACAGGCAGGCTTTTTTTTTTTTTTTTGAGACAGAGTTTCACTCTTGTTGTCCAGACTGACGTGCAATAGCAGGGCCTCAGCTCATTGCAACCTCCACTTTCCAGGTTCAAATAATTTTCCTGCCTCAGCCTCCTAGGTACTTGGGATTACAGGCATGTACCACCATGCCCAGCTAATTTTTTGTATTTTTAGTAGAGATGGGGTTTCTCCATGTTGGTCAGACTGGTCTCAAACCCCCAACCTCGGGTGATTTTGCCCACCCAGCATCCCAATGTGCTGGGATTATAGGTGTGAGTCACCACGCCCGGCTGGCCGGCCTTATTAGTAGCGTAAGAGTCAAGAGTACACACAGAAATAAAATAATACTGAGTTTTTCTGCTTAAATCCCTACCATAATTCTATTGGCAACAAATAAAAGAAACTGACGTCCAAAACTCTGACTTCCACATAAATGATGTATCATTTGAACTTTAAAATGTCTTTTGTTTTTATACTCATAGATGCACACAGAGTCAAAACCAAACAGTTCTGAGAAGTCTGCCATAAAAACCAGTCCCTTGCCCTCACTCTCCATGGGCAACCCTTAGGTTGATTTGGTGGATATTTGAGTAGTTACCTCCATATAGCCAAGTATCTCTAAATATGGAGGTAACTTGAATGTTTCTTGATTTTTCAGTTTTGCTACCTTTCTACCACAGCTCCCTTTCCTGCTCTTACCCTACCCCACACCCTCCCCATTTTCCCAGTGGAAGTCCCCAGTTTCATAATATAGGCTAGGTCAGTAATCGCTGCTTACACCGTATGTAAGTGGCATTCAACATCCTTTTAATAAACTGTTTCTTATTCTTCCCAGCGTTTTTATGCCCCTGGTGTTAATGATTACCCTTTTCCACCTCACTTCAGTTTGACTTGTTTTATCTGTTCTTATAAATAATTAAACCCCAAACTTTTTGCCATTTGTTTAAATCTCAGTACATTTAGGCAGATCAGGTATTTCATCAAATTCCACCTTCCTAAGGAAATCTCTCCCCCAAGTTTTCTGACCTGCCCCAATTAGGCATGATGTGATTTTCTACAGCTAGGGCACAGTTTATTACCCTGAACATGAACTTTCTTGTGTTTGGGTGAACACATCCTCCATTCTGTAAACTCCTTGCAAGTATGAAAATATTCTGACCAAATACAGAATTCTAGGTTGAAATCATTTTCCTTTAGAATATTAAAGACAAGGCCAGGCGCAGTGGCTCACATCTGTAATCCCGACGCTTTGGAAAGCTTAGGCAGGCAAATTGCTTGAGGTCAGGAGCTCGAGACCAACCTGCCCAACCTGGTGAAACCCTGTCTTCACCAAAAATACAAAAATTAGCCAGGCATGGTGGCGTATGCCTGTAATTCTAGCTACTCGGGAGGCTGAGGCAGGAGAATCTCTTGAACCCGGGAGGTGGAGGTTGCAGTGAGCCAAGATCACGCCACTGCGCTCCAGTCTGGTGACAGAGAGAGACTCCATCTCAAAAAAAATAAAAAATCAGTTGTTCACTTGCACTAGCCACATTTCAGTGCAGTCAGTCACATGTAGCTAGTGGCTACTGTACTGGATGGTGCAGGAAAATATTTCCATCATCACAGAAAGTTCTACTGGACAGTACTACTCTAGAGAGACATCTGTGAACTTTAAAGCTGTCTGCATTCTGAAATCACCAATAAATGACTTCTCTGAAGGATCTTAGTGTTCTCTTTCTTTTGTTCTGACAAGGTAAGTGGGTAACATTCATTTTCTGATTAAGAAATAGAAGGGTCTTAAACGTGAAAAGCTCTTTCATCTTTGTGAGAGAAGCTATGGCCAGGAATTTAATGTGTCCTTCTACACATTACCCTGTGGAAAGGTAACTATGTGGGAATTCTAGATGGAGGACAGATCGTATACATGTGTCTGTTTTTGCTATCTCTTCACTAAAACCAATAAAGCGTTTAAAAACTAATCTTAGGCTGGGCGTGGTGGCTTACACCTGTAATCCCAGCACTTTGGGAGGCCAAGGCAGGAGGATCACCTGAGGTCAGGAGTTCAAGACCAGCCTGATCAACATGGAGAAACCCCATCTCTACTAAAAATACAAAAATTATAAAATACAGAAATATTCTCCTGCATCACCCAATACAGTAGCCACTGGCTGTATGTGTCTAACTGTGCACTGATACGTGGCAAGGACAAGTGAATAACTGATTTTTTTTTTTTTTTTTAGACAGTCCCACTCTTGTCACCCAGGCTGGAGCGCAGTGTCGCAATCTCAGCTCACTGCAACCTCTGCCTCCTGGGTTAAAGTAATTCTCATGCCTCAGTCTCCCAAGTAGCTGGAATTAACAGACATGTGCCACCATGCCTGGCTAATTTTTGTATTTTTAGTAGAGAGAGGGTTTTGCCATGTTGGTCAGGCTGGTTCAAATTTCTGACCTCAAGCAATCTGCCCACGTTGGCCTCCCAAAGTGCTGGGATTATGAGCCACTTAGCCCAGCCAAAAACTGAATTTTTAAATTTCATTTAATTTTAACTAACTTAAGTAGCCATGTGGCTGTCATACTGGACAGTGCAGCTCTAGAGAGGATTCTTCCCTCAAGTGAGTATCAATGTAAAACATTCAGCATGTATTTCCCTAACACCCTCATACTAAGCTTTTCTTTCTAGGATTCAATACAACATAACTTGAACAAATTATCAGCCACTTGCAAAGGACAGTATCAATAAACATCTTTTTGAATGCTCAAGTTAAGTGGTCACTTTCTGGGCCTAACATAAAAATCAATCCTATCCCCCTGGAGACCCCAAATGAGCCCAGCTGTCCTTTAGACACCTGTTTCCTTCCCCCTGCCCCATAACAGTGTCTTTTCACCCTAAAACATGACCACAACTGAAGCTTGGGTAGAGAAAAAGGTTTTCCCAAGTCCTTCCTGAACTACAAATACCCACATGTAATAACACTCAAGGGTGACAAGACTCTACATGGGCAGGACAGTTCTTTTCACTAACCCTGGATCTGATATGAATCAACATATATCAAGCCCTATTTTATCTCACTGAACCTTCACAACAACCTTTTAAGACAGGTATTGTTTTAACCTCATTTTATAGATGAAACGGCAGACGTGGTGGGGTTAAGTCACTTATTTGGCATGTCACAGAAATCGACAAGCAGAAACTCAAGCCCAGATCTGTATGAATCCAAAGACTACACTCAAAGTCCCTGCTCATAGTAGGTGCTAAAAGATCATTTGCTGAATACAAAGTTTAAGGAAGACTTGGCTTTGGCCCAGGGCTCAGGGTTCGAGGGTTTTGGAAAAAAAAAGTGAAGACTCAGGGAAGTGAACTTTTGCAACTCCGGGATCAGGCGAAGGCCCCACCGAGCTCCAGCTGCCGAAGTCAAGGCGGGAGCTCCCGACTCCTCGAGCCCGCGGTCTGCCTACGCCGCCCGGGCCGGGCCAAGCCCGCAGTCGTGAGAGGCCGGCCTGAGACTGCCCCCGGACTACGCCCTCCATAGCCACCACCCCCAGCGCCCCTAAGCCAAGGAACGAGGGAGGCCTCGCTCTACAGACAACGTCCGCACCAAGTGCTCATCGCGTTGGCCCCGCAGCCACTCGCCTCACCTGCGTGTCCGCCGCCATCCTGCCGGCGCTGACTCCGGAACCGCTTCCGGAGTGCTTCCGGGTCACCGCGCGGCCCACGTGGCAGGGCGAGACTGCGAGATCGCTGGGGCAGGGCCCCGGGCTTGGCGCCCCCGGGCGGGACGGCGGCCGCTGCAGCCGGGGCAACCGGATCGTAGGCTTGAAGTTGGCCCCCACTGGAGCCACAACGCCTCCTCCCCAGGCTCCGCTCTTCAGCCCCGGGCGCCTCGGGGGAGACGAGCTTGTAAAGTGGTGAGCCCGCCTTGCAGGCTCTGACCCACTTGCAGCCCGCAGGGTCAGACCCCACGTGGGCTTTTCCTGAATGATGACTACGTTCTTTAGAAAAACAATTAAGTGTTGCTTCCTAGATAGCAGAAACTAAAAACTAGTTAAAAGAGTCGGCGAACTAGTCTTTTGTCCTCAGTTTGTAATTCAGTTGGTGGATGACTGGTACATGGTTAGCAAACGTGGGTAGATACGAAGTCAGGGAAGGTTCAGGAACGGAAGGAGGCTCCTGCCCTGGGGAAATGCTGGATGCCCCAGGCTGGGAGTTTTGAAGGCCACAAGGCGGGAGGCTACGTGCAGATGTGGCTATAATTTAGAGAATAGGGTCTCCACAGCTAAGTTGTCGGCCCTGTTAGCAGTGGCTTTCTACCGTTTGACACAGACCTAGTTAGAATTAATACATCATGTTCCGGGAGACAGATCTTTAAGTCAAATACAGGAATCACCACAAAACACCTATTCTCAGCAGATGTTGCTGTCTCTTTAAATATTGGGGCCAACCGTGGTGGCTTACGCCTGTAATCCCAGCACTTTGGGAGGCTGAGGTGGGTGGATCAACCTGATGTCAGGATTTCCAGGCTGGCCAACATGACAAAACCCCGTCTCTACTGAAAATAAGAAAAAAAATTAGCCGGGTGTGGTGGTGGGCGTCTATTTCCAGCTACTTAAGAGGCTAAGGCAGAATCAGTTGAACCCAGTAGGTGAAGGTTGCAGTGAGCCATTCTGAGATCAAGCCTCCGCACCCCAGCTTTGAAACTCTCAAAAATATCAACTGGTCACCATCTACTGCATTGCAGCACCACCCAGTTTGGAACTTTGCTCTATGGGACTGGCCCCAGCATCCACCAGGTGCCTAGCTCAACTGACACCAAACTTTAACTTGCAGGGACATAGGCCAGTGGCTGAGTGGCCACAGAAACTATAATTCCAGTATAATACATTTACAGCCATGTCTGGAGGTCTGACCAGTAGCTTCATTCAGATACAAAGAGGTTGCTCAAATACAAAGCTCCATGGCTTTAGTTTCTAGCATATGGCACTATAAAGCTCAAAATCAAGGGCCAGGCATACAGGGGCTGAAGCCTGTAATCCCAGCACTTTGGGAGGCCAAGGGGGGGGGGGCAGTTCACCAGGTCAGGAGTTCAAGACCAGCCTGGTGAAATCCCGTCTCTACTAAAAATACAAAAAATTAGCCAGGTGCCTGTAGTCCTAGCTACTCAGGAGGCTGAGGCAGGAGAATTGCTTGAACCTGGGTTGCATAGGTTGCAGTGAGCCAAGATCAAACCAATGCACTACAACCTTGGTGACAGAGCGAGACTCTCTCAAAAAAAATCCCAGCACTCTGGGAGGCTAAGACAGGATTCCTTGAGGCCAGGAATTTGATATGTTTCTGCAACATCCCTACAAAAAGTTAAATATTAGCTGGGTGTGGTGGTGTGTGCCTGTAGTCCCCAGCTACTTGGAAGGCTGAGATGGGAGGAACCCTTGAGCCCAGGAGCTAGAGGGTGCAGTGAGTTATGATTATACCACTGCACTCCAGCCTGGGCATCAGCCGGACCCTACAAAAAAAAAAGTACAAACTGAAGATTCGAGACTTTTTAAAGAAGACTTTTATTTCCTTGTTTTGCAAATAAAGCTGGCTAAGTTGGTTGCTTTCTGGTGATTAGTCAAAGAGACCAAATCCCATATCCTCGTCCGACTCCTCCGACTCTTCCTTGGCTTCAACCTTAGCTGGGGCTGCAGCAGCAGCAGGAGCAGCCGTGGTGGCAGCAGCCACAGGGGCAGCCGCCGCAAAGGCAGATGGATCAGCCAAGAAGGCCTTGACCTGAAGGAGAAGTGTTCAAAATGGTCATCCACCCTCCTCTACTACCCACCACCCTCCTGCCTCAGTAGAGTTTAAGGACCAACAATATCCTTTTCAGTGTGAAGCCTTTCCTGTCAGAAGTGGCCCAAGCAGGACAACTTGGGTATGTCCTAGTGAGGGGGTTCCTAAGGCCCAGCTCTTGCCCGTTAACCCCTTCTTTGGGTCTCCATTTCTGAAGTGAGAAACTCCTTCCCTGCCCCCCAACCTCTCAAATATTCTCTCACAATATGTATCTGCTATATAAAATACAACTATAAAAGCAGTAAGTCAGAAGGCCACCATTTGTCACCCTGCTAATTTGTCAGTCAGGCCACCTGTGGTCCTCGTGGGATCTTTTTACCTTTTCAGCAAGTGGGAAGGTGTAATCAGTCTCCACAGACAAGGCCAGGACTCGTTTGTACCCATTGATGATAGAATGGGGTACTGATGCAACAGTTGGGTAGCCAATCTGCAGACAGACACTGGCAACATTGCGGACGCCCTGTGGAAGACAACATTTCATTTCAGGTGCGACTCCCTACAGGAGAGGAAGTCCAAGTAAAGCTGAATAAAGAGAACCCTTGGCAGACAAGAACTGCCAGGTTAGCAGCTCAGTCTCACAAGAGGCCATTTCATCTCATACCAAATGCTCCTGGCAGAGCAATTCAGACCCATCAAATCAATTTTGCCGTTATCCAAACCCAGGTGGTGTTCTGTATACGTTTATCAATGGCATTTACTTCCAAAGCCATTACTATCTTGTGAAAAGCGTAAGCGACTAACATAGCCAGAGTTCCAGAATGAAAAATGTTGAACTATTTCCAGATGTGAATTTCATTCACTAGTCAAACTTTCAACAAGTGAATGAAGCTACCTAAGAGTAGCTACTAATGTCTAATTATATATTAATTTCAATTTTCCATTTGGCCAAGAAAAGACATTTTCTATCACTATTATTCATCATTTATAAGGCATTTTTTTTTTGAGACAGAGTTTCACTCTGTCACCCAGGCTGGAGAGCAGAGGCACTACATGGGCTCACCGCAACCTGTCTCTTAAAGGGCATTTTGATGGCAAAATTTGACAGTCTCAATGCAGACCCTAGAACAGCCCCTCCTACATGCCCACCACCGTTCTAAGACTTTATGTCCACTAATTCATTAAATCCTTCAACAATCTTATGTTGTTTTGACGTTTTACAGATGAGGCAGGTAGACAGATTAGAAAACAGTCCTCGGTTACACAGGACTCAGTGTGACACTTGTCATGCTCTTAACCATCAGTGTTAAGAGAGGGCCAGGCTGGAGAGCATGTACCTCCAGAAAGCGAGAGTGCAGAGTTTCCTCTGTGATGTCAAGCACTTCAGGGTTGTAGATGCTGCCATTGTCGAACACCTGCTGGATGACCAGCCCAAAGGAGAAGGGAGAGATGTTGAGCATGTTCAGCAGCGTGGCTTCGCTGGCTCCCACTTTGTCTCCAGTCTTGATCAGCTGCACATCACTCTGAACAAGAAACGGGGGCAGTTAACACCTGGACATCCAACAGACCCATGGCCACTAAAAGAAGCCCCCCATTTGGCTGGCTAGCACAGGCAAACCAGGTCCACTCACCAGGATTTCAATGGTGCCCCTGGAGATTTTGGTGGTGATACCTAAAGCCTGGAAAAAGGAGGTCTTCTCGGGCCCCAGACCGGTGTTCTGGGCTGGCACAGTGACTTCACATGGGGCAATGGCACCAGCACGGGCAGCAGCTGGGACCTGAACAAAGACAACAAACAGTGAGAAAAGTCTCTCCACTGAGAATCGTCCGTTTTGCTTTAAGGAGCGAAGATAAAAGCCTCTTTAGCCAGCCTAGTTGTCCCCTTACCTTATTGGCCAGCAGCATGTCCCTGATCTCAGTGAGGTCCTCCTTGGTGAATACAAAGCCCACATTCCCCCGGATATGAGGCAGCAGTCTGCAAAGAGAAGTTTACGGGAGACAATCACCTTTCAGCACCATTCTCCAGGAAGAGGGAGACTCACACTGGGGAGGGAGGACAAAGCTGCCCCGGAAACTGACTTCTCCAGAGCTGGGTTGTTTTCCAGGTGCCCTCGGATGGCCTTGCGCATCATGGTGTTCTTGCCCATCAGCACCACGGCCTTCCCACGGAGGGACATGCGGATCTGCTGCATCTGCTTGGAGCCCACATTGTCTGCTCCCACGATGAAGCATTTTGGATAATCATCCAATAGTTGCTACAAAAAAGCCAGAGAAAAGTCAAGTTTAACAGGAAGAAAGAAGGGAAAAAATGCCAGGAGAAACTGAAAAATGCCACAATTTGTTTCCATCTCACTCCCTTTCTGATATGCTTTTGAAGCCAAAGGGAGACGGGGACCATTCTTCCCACTAGGAGCTACGTTGTAACACTGCCAAACTGGAAGATTGCTGGGTAGGAATGGTGAAAATAAGGTTTCTACATTCAATCAAGGAGTTTCTCCTTTAATTTCTTAGTTTTTAACTTTTCCCAATTATGAGGCATATTTCTGATTCACTAAAATGGTTATAAGAGGATAAAAAAGGACTGTTCCAAATAAGCTGGTCGAGAGGATGGCTAGATTCACAGCTTTCAAACACAACACTAAGCAAATATGCAACATATTACTTGTAAAAAAAAAATCTGGCCGGGCGTGGTGGCTCACACCCATAATCCAAGCACTTTGGAGGCCAAGGCGGGCAGATTACCTGAGGTCGGGAGTTCAAGACCAGCCAGACCAACATGGTGAAACCCCATATTAAAAAAAAAAAAAAACAAAAAAAACTGGACGTGGATATCTGGATTTTTGTACAGTGCTTTTGGGTTTTGTGTCTGAAAATCTTTGAAGTATTGCAAAATGTAATACAAGCTATGCTCTACAATGCTGCCTAATTGCTTAAGTGCAGTATGGTCAGTGTTTCTGGGCAAGGGGGACCTACCTAAAAGGCCATCCAAAAGAAAAGTCACTGGACACTTCAGTTTCCTGAATGACAGGTCCTAAATATGCAACAACTTGCTTCCTTACAGTGAGTCATTCCTGACCTCAGACCTTCTCAAAGATGGAGTAAAAGTAATCCAAACACTTTGGGAAGCTGAGGCGGGCAGATCACGAGGTCGAGATCGAGACCATCCTGGCCAACATGGTGAAATCCCTTCTGTACTAAAAATACACTAATTAGGCGGGCGTGATGGTGGGCGCCTGTAGTCCCAGCTACTTGGGAGGCTGAGGCAAGAGAATCGCTTGAACCCGGGAGGCGGAGGTTGCAGTGAGCCAAGATCGCGCCACTGCACTCCAGCCTGGCGACAGAGACTCCGTCTCAAAAAAATAAAAAAGAAAGCATAACGTGCACTCTTTTGGAAGCCAGACAGACCTGGATATGAATGCTGTCATCTTAGCCACTTGCCTGAGCCTGTTTTTCTGCAACAGAGGAGACCTATCTCAAGGAATTGTTAAACAGGATTTTCCTAAAAATGGCCTAATTCAGGAGTCGGAACTGAGGAGACCCTCAGCACTTAGCAGCCGACTGTCCCTATTTGAGCTGGGGCAACATGAAGGGCAGCGGAGACCCACCCCGCACTTACGATGATCTTAAGGAAGTAGTTGGATTTCCAGGTCGCCCTGTCTTCCCTGGGCATCACGGCGGTGCGTCAGGGATTGCCACGCAGGGTTTAAAGACGATGTCACTGATGGGAGAGAGAGAGCTCAGGCCTGGCCACCCCGACACCCATCCCCCGGTCCCAGGCCTATGCGGAGCAGGACACGCGCAAGCGCCCGGCGGCCCTGCCTAGGGCAGCCGCTGCCACCTCGTGGCGTGCGAGCAGCCACTGAGGCCCCAAGGGGAACAGGATAGGACTCCATGTTCCCAAAAGGCCCCCAGTGATCCCTCCGTGCTTCCCGCCTCCAGCCCCTGGCGCCGATCGGCATGACGCACGAACCTTCTACGAGGACGCCTGGCGAGAGAAGGACCGCGCGCTGCAGAGTTTATTTTATATGCGAACAAAGTAGCCAATGAGAAACCGCGGATAAGCGTCCCAGCCTATTGGCTGGCGACATCGCTCGTCCGACAAAGCCGAACGAATACAGGCAGCCATTGGATAATATCGCTGCCACTTCAGTCAACGGGAAGCCGCCTTTAAGTAGGGTCGTGAAGGAAGGAGCTGCTGGCGTTGGAGGCGCTTGCTCTGAGCTGCTGCCACCTGCTGGGCTGGAGCTGCCTTCTTGTAGGCACTAGAGTAAGCTAATTCGGAGTTCCCTCTGCCACCTGGCCAGCTCAGCAAACTAAACAGCATGACATGGGGCTGAGACATAATTGCAATGCTTAGAACAGAATGGTCTCTTGGTTTCTCTAGTTTGTTTTTCCTCCTACCAAAACAGAGGGATACTTTTAAAACCTGGCCGGGCGCGGTGGCTCCTGAGTGTACTCTCAGCACTTTGGGAGGCCGACAGGGTCAGGAGTTCAGGACCAGCCTGGCCAACAAGACGAAACCCAGACTCTCCTAAAAATACAAAAATTAGCCGGGTGTGGTGGCGCATACCTGTAATCCCAGCTACGCGGGAGGCTGAGGCAGGAGAATCGCTTGAACCCGGAATATGGAAGTTGGCAGTGAGCCGAGATCGCGCCATTGTACTCCAGCCTAGGCGACAGAGAGAGACTCCGTCTCAAAAACAAAACAAAACGAAAAAACCCTTAAGTCAGCTCATCTCCTTATCTTCTCAAAACCTTCCGTTTCCTACAGAGTAAAACGTAAAATCTAAACTACCTACAAGGCCCTACCTATCTGCCCGTCATGCCCTCTATAATCATCTCATCTCAGATGTTTTCCCCCTGACGTATTTGTTTTCCAGCCAGATGATGCTCTTCTGCTTTTCCAGAGCAGGCTTCACTTGAGGGCTTTTGCATTGGCCATTTCCTCTTCCCAGAAAACTAGCCAACAAACATCCACAGAGTAATTCACCTCCATCAAATCCTTTTTTTTTTTTTTTTTTTTTTTTTTTGAGAAGGAGTCTCTCTCTGTTGCCCAGGCAGAGTGCAGTGGAGCAATCTCAGCTCATTGAAGCCTTGACCTCCCAGGCTGAAACGATCCTCCCAAGTAGCTGGGACTACAGGTGCATACCACCACGCCTGGCTAATTTTTTGTATAGATAGAGTTTTGCCCCAGGTTGGTGTCAAACTCTTGAACTCAAGTGATCCTCCCACCCTGGCCTCCTCAATTGCTGGGATTACAGGCATGAGCCACCTTGCCCAACCCTGAGATCTCTTTTTGATGGCCACGTATTACTGCACGCTTAGCATCATCCTAAGTACTCTGTGCACATTACTGAAGCTAATCTTTGCAACAGTCCTCTGAGGAGATACAGTCCTGTGTTAGTACTCCCATTTTATCGATGAGAATACTCACAGGAAGGTTAAATAATTTGCCCAAGTCTCTCAGCCAGTAAGTGATGGCTTCAGAACTGAAATCTAGGAGGAAGTTCAAAGCCCCTGGGGCTCACTGTGCTATACAGTCCCTTCCAAACCCTGAGTCTGCCTCCCTCTGAACACACTTTTCCAAATATATACATATGCAAAAGGTACATTTCCAAGGACCTCTTAGCTCTGATGATATAAACATCATCTCTAATTGTAGTACATCAATATAACGGAATACCATGAAGCCATTAGAAAATGGTGCAGATCTATATTTATTGACATGGGAAAATATCCACAAAGCAAAGTGAAAAGCAAATTACAACGAAATATAGCATATCCATTTCTAGAAATAAGATAAATCCAACATGGGCTAGAAGAATAAACCAAGTTACTCTCTTGAACTCCTGGGCTCAAGTGATCCTTCCACCTTGGCTTCCCAAAATGCTAGAATTATAGGCGTGAGCCACAGAGCCTGGTCCTGTCATTCTCTTTGGGTGAGGGTTGCAGGTAATTTTCACTTCTGAGCTCACTATAGCATGGGAAGGGTTTAGACTAGAATTCAACATGCTGTTTTTGGAAAACCATTCGAAACAACAGGGAAGCTGTGAAGACACAGCTCAAGATGAAACAAAGCTGGCCAGGAAGCTCTAGGGCAAGCTTGTCCAATCCATGGCCCGTGGGTTGCATGCGGCCCAGGACAGCTTTGAATGTGGCCTAAAGCAAATTTGTAAATTTTCTTTAAACATTATGAGATTTGTGATTTTTTTTTTTAGCTCATCAGCTATCATTAGTGTTAGTGTATTTTATATGTGTCCTAAGACAATTCTTTTTGCAATGTGGCCCCAGGAAGCCAAAAGATCAGACACCCAGCGGGTGCAGTGGCTCATGCCTGTAATCCCAGCACTTCGGGAGGTCAAAGTGGGCAGATCACTTGAGGCCAGGAGTTAAAGACCAGCCTGGCTAACATGGTGAAGATCCGTCTCTACTAAAAATAAAAAAATTAGCTGGGTATGGTGGTGGGCACCTGTCATCTCAGCTACTTGAGAGGCTGAGGCATGAGAATTGCTTGAACCTGGGAGGCAGAGGCTACAGTGAGCCAAGGGCATGCCACTACATTCTAGCTTGGGGGACAGAGCGAGACTCCGTCTCAAAAAAAAAAAAAAAAAAATGCCAGGAGTGGTGACTCACGCCTAAAATCCTAGCACTTTAGGAGGCCGAGGCAGTCATCACTTGAGGTCAGGAGTTTGAGACCAGCCTGGCCAACATGGTGAAACCCTGGCTCTACTAAAAATACAAAAATACAAAAATTAGCCAGGCATGGTGGCAGGTGCCTATAATCCCAGTTACTTAGGAGGCTGAGGCAGGAGGCAGGAGTATTGCTTGAACCCAGGAGGCAGAGGTTGCAGTGAGCCGAGATCGTGCCACTGTACTCCAGCCTGGGCAGAGTGAGATTGTATCTAAAAAAAAAAAAGACTGGACACCGTTGCTCTAGGGCCTAGGAGTGGAGCTCTGGATCCGACCAGAGCAAAGAGGAAGCATGCAAATACGGTTGTGACCATGAGGAGGCAGTAGAGACCCATCCTCAACTCAAGTTGCTGACTTCGGCAGGAAGGGGCTACACCCAAGTTGTGTGGGCTCAGGCAAGGCAGTTCAGCGCAGGAACACAGGCAGAGGCAAGCCTGGGGTTCACATCATGGCTCTGCCCTCACTGATTGCCTTGAACATGTAGGTTCTTGTCTTGGAGTCTCTTTCCCTGTCTCTAAATGAGTGGAAGGCCACCCACAGGCCCATGTGAGTGAGGCTGCCCTCAGTAAACCCAGGTGATCACACCCCGGGAAGGCCCTGCCCACGAGGGTCAGTCCCGCTGCTCCCCAGCCTGTCCTCACCAACAGGCAAGAGCAAAGCACACGGGGAGGACCTGTGACCACAGGCAAGGACCACAGACCCCAGCCCCAGGGATTTTGACCTTAAGAAAGGAAACATCCACAATTTACGCTCAATCTGGTGACTCTGCTGCATCTGAGGTGGGTTTGGTCTCTGCTGGGACCACGAGGTTATCTCAGACCACCAAGAAATGGCACTAACGCAGGTGAAAATCATAGCAAACTTTATTGGCATAAATCACAGGAATTGAAATGGGAAAAGCCAGGTTAGATGTTTACAGAGAAAAAAATAAAATGAAAATCAAATTTTCAAATAACCATTGACTCAGGGAGTGGACCCCAGAAACCCCAGTCCCTCTTGGGGAAGGTCTAGGGCAGCTCACTGTAAACAGAGCGGTAAGGCCTGTGGGTAGAAGTGGAAACCTCCAGAGGGGCCAGGCTGACCTCCCCACAGCCACAGAGCGGGGACCCTCTTCTGAGCCCCCAGTACACTCGGCTTCTGCCAGGAGGCCAGTGGAGTGGTCTGGACTCTCCCCATGAGACCCCAGTGGGGCCTCTTTCTCTTGATCAGGAGCCCAAGGCCAGGCTCCTCTTTCATCCTCAGTCAGGAGCTCTGGGAGTTTCCCCAGAGGAGTTTGTCCCTCTGCCCCAAATCCTATCACACTCCCTTATGACCTTCTTTGCAGATCCCCTGAGTGCCGATCCCACAAGTGAACGGGGAGGAGACAGACCCAGGCTCCCAGGAGAGCACATATGGGGAAGGGATATGCCCAGAGGAGATCAACAAGACCAATGAGACATCAGAGTCCTGACGGCCAGAATCAGACACCCGCTTTCCTGAGAAGGCAGAAGAGAGAGCCCCAGAGAAGCGGTAGAGGCTGAGAAGGTTCAGGGGTTCACGGGGGAGCAGAGGCTCCTGAGGGCTTACTCAGACAGGAAGCAGACCCAAAAAACAGACTTTCCCCTTCTCCTGCAGAGACAGAACAGATGAGGTTCAGAATTCCAGCCCCGAAAGGGCGAGACACTCTTCAACCAAGTGAAGAGCTTGCTGGCCTGGGAAGTAAGAAGGGGCTTCCAAATACAGCAGTTTATAAAACAGTCCTGGTGAGCTGTGAAGTGAAAGAGCGGGAGTCAGGGCTGCTCCCAGTTCACCTGCTTGTGCCAAAAAAACATAAAATACAAATTGCTTTCCCACCCCAGCCCTCAGTACAAAGCCAACTCCACGCCAGGGCCACCGTCAGCGACAGGCCCAGTGGCGGTGGACAAGGAGGAGACTACAAAAGGGAAAGTCTTTAAAATCTCTTCAAAATTATTTTGTATACAGAAGTAAAAGCAACTCAGGCAATATGAATTCAAACCTCAGTGTAGAAATCTATCAAAGTCAGTACAGTGTCCAGGCACGCCGTCCCGGAGGTGGAGGAAGTGACTGTAAAACATTATTGCTGGAGAGGCTTTTCTCAGTAGAACCAGAGCGGGTATAAAAGGGGATGGCAGGTAAAGGCAGGGGCAGTCGTCCAGGCCTAGGGCACTGGAAGGGTAGGAGGAGCACAGAGAACCTTCCATGGCCCCTTAGGTTCTCTGCCTTTGGATGGATGGATTTATGCTGGCATTGTCTGGAGGGAGCCGGGTGTCCCCCAGTACTCACAGAACAAAGACAGTTAGGTCGGGGGAGAAATAAGGATAAAAAGGGACCCCAACAGACCCTGCCTGCCCCTCCCTGTCCCCCACCCCCGGCTGCGCGGCTGAAATATGAGGAAGAGATGGCTCCAGTGTGGGGTGCTGGCCAGGCCAGTTCATGGGAACGTACGTGGGCTGGGGTGGGGCCCCCGGCCTCTACCTCTGGGGAGGATGGAGAGTCGGCAGCCTGGGGAGAGTTGCAGGAGGAAGGAGGGGGCCCAGAGGTTCCAGCAAGGGTGAAGACAAGCAGAGACCCCTCACGGCCCTCTGTCCATCCTGCACCAGCCATGGACAGGAGGGTTCCAGTTTCAGTCGGGTTTACCCCTTCACCCCAGGGCGAGGCCTCTGGGTCACAGTAGCAGTTGGGGATGCTGGCTGGGGAGAGAGGGCAGAGAAAGGACAGGGCGCCTAGCAGAAGAGCTTGAGGAAGCAGTTCTGACAGTAAGGCTTGTCGTTCTGCTCCTTAAAGGTGCCCTTGTTGAGCTGCTTGAGGCAGAAGGCACAGACGAAGTGCTCGGGGTGGAACTTCTTGGCCATGGCGGTGATGCAGCGGCCGGTGATGGGCTTCTGGCAGCCGGAGCACAGCGAGCCGCGCCGCTCGTGGTAGTGCACCTCACAGTAGGGCTGCCCGTCGTGCTCGAAGAAGCTGCCATTGACGAATGGCGTGAAGCATTCCTGCCAGGCGGAGAGAGGGGCTCAGAGATGGGCATGGTCGACACACTCCTAGTGCATCCTACTTGCTAGGCATTTCATACGTGCCATGCTGTCCTAAAATAACACTGATTTTTATTTTTTATTTTATTTACTTATTTTTTGAGACTGAGTCTTGCTCTGTCACCCAGGCTGGAGTGCAATGGCACGATCTTGGCTCACTGCAACCCCCGCCTCCTAGGTTCAAGCGATTCTTCTGCCTCAGCCTCCTGAATAGCTGGGATTACAGGCATGTGCCACCACGCCTGGATAATTTTTTGTTTCTTTAGTAGAGACAGAGTTTCTCCACATTGGCCAGGCTGGTCTTGAACTTCCAGCTGACCTCAGGTGATCTGCCCATCTCAGGCTCCCAGAGTGCTGGGACTACAGGCATGAGCCACCATGCCTGGTCTATTTTTATTATATTAAAATTTTTGTGTGTGTGGAGATGGGAGTCTCACTATATTGCCCATGCTGGTCAAACTCGGCCTCCAGCAATTCTCCCAACTTGGCCTCCCACAGTGCTGGGATTATTTAATTCTCCCAACAGGGAGGCAACTGAGGCGCACAGATGATGTGACTGGCCCAGGGTCATGCAGCTACTGAGTTCACAGCCTGGATCTTACATAGGTCTGACTCCTGGGTGCTTAGCCAGGTGGCTGTAACACTGCTCCCAGAAACACAGGTGCTGATACTGGTCTGTGGTCAAACTCTGCATCCCAGATTCTCATTGGAGAGTCACATGCACGTGTAGGTAGAAAAGGCTCTGGGAGGGGCTGGGCGCGGTGGCTCACACCTGTAATCCCAGCACTTTGGGAGGCCAAGGCAGGCGGATCACCTGTGGTCAGGAGTTTGAGACCAGCCTGGCCAACATCGTGAAACCCCGTTTCTACTAAAAATACAAAAAATTAGCCAGGCATGGTGGTGGGTGCCTGTAATCCCAGCTACTTGGGAGGCTGAGGCAGGAGAATCACTGGAACCCAGGAGGTGGAGGCTGCAGTGAGCCGAGATCGCACCACTGCACTCCAGCCTGGGCAACAGAGTGAGACCTCATCTCAAAAACAAAAAAGGAAAGAAAAGGCTCTGAGAAGTCTTGCAGTGAACAGTGTTTCCCCAACTCATTTAGTCAGAGAGCCCTTTTGAATCCCTAATAACCTCTGCAGGGCCCCAGAATGCAGTGGTTTTGGAAACCACCGCCCACTTCTGTCGAGTCTGCTAAATACTTGCATTATCTCATTAAATTCTTACACACTCTCCTCCCGAATAGGAATGGCCAGGGCCTCTGCACAGGGCTGGAGGGGGACATGTCTACCTTGCCCCTGGTTTGTCCCAGCCTCAGTACAAGTCCTAGCCCAGGACCTACTGGATGCCCCTGCCAGCTCCCCCTATTAATAACCCCAAATGAGGCCTCGGAGTTGGATCCAGAGAGCACAATGCAGAAGACCCCTCTCTCCCCACTGCCTGCTCCCAGCCCCCTCTAGATGCGGTCAGGGGCTCCTTACCCGGCACACAAAGCACTCGGGATGCCACAGCGTGTTGAGGGCCGAGATGTAGTTCTCCAGGATGGCCCGGGCGCAGCCGCCACACTTGGGCGCGAACATGTCGAAGTAGTCCTTGCGGCAGTAGGCCTTGCCGTCCTTCTCGTGGAACCCTGGGGAGCGGGGGTTTTGGAGGCACAGTTCTTTCAGGGTTCCAGAAGTAGAGCCACCCTGACTCCAGCCTCAGCAGCGTCTCCCACCCACGCCTCCCCAGCCCTCCTAAGAGAAGGCGAGTCAGCCTGTCGGCCCAGCCCGTACCTTCAGGACCAAAGAAGGCTCCACACTGGGCACAGAAGAAGTGTTCAGGGTGCCACGTCCGGTCAAGGGCTGTCACCACTTTCTGTGAAAACAAAGTGTGGATCAAAGCTGAGCCCCACCCCACTGGACAGATCTCATGACTGAGACTCCCAGCAAGGCCGTCCTCCACCCACAGCTCATAGCCACACAGAGCAAAACACTCCCAAGATCGGGGTCTCTCCTAACTGTGCTATGAATGCCTCTAAGAAGGCAGAGTTGCTGAGGATGGGACATGCCAGATACACACCCTCTCCTTTAATCCTCACCCCAAGCAGAGGTCACAGGTTCTACTGTGACTCCCTTTTTTTTTTTTTTTTTTGAGACAGAGTCTCACTCTACTACCCAGGCTGGAGTGCGGTGGTGCCATCTCGGCTCACTGCAACCTCTGCCTCCCAGGTTCAAGCGATTCTCCTGCCTCATCCTCCTGAGTAGCTGGGATTACAGGCACATATGCCATCACTTGTTTTTTTTTGACACGGAGTTTTGCTCTTGTTGCCCAGGCTGGAATGCAATGGCGTGATCTTGGCTCACCACAATCTCTACCTCCCAGGTTCAAGCAATTCTCCTGCCTCAGCCTCCCAAGTAGCTGGGATTATAGGCATGCGCCACCATGCTTGGCTAATTTTATATTTTTGTAGAGACAGGGTTTCTCCATGTTGGTCAGAATGGTCTCAAACACCCAACCTCAGGTGATCTGCCTGCCTAGGCCTCCCAAAGTGCTGGGATTACAGGCGTGAGCCAGCACACCTGGCCTATGACTCTCATTTTGTAAGTGAAGAAACATAGGCTGAGAGAGGCCAGGCATTTCCTAAGTTCACAGAGCGGGAGCGGAAGACAGGCAGCATCCAACTCCGTATCTCTGCTCAGGCTCCTGAGTGCTGCGAGTCTCCACAGAAGGGAATCGAGATGGGAGGCGAAGGGAGGTGGGGCTGCTGGACACGCACTGGGACAGGCTGTGGTTCAGGTGTGGGTTTGAATCCGGCCATGCTGCTCCCTGGCCCTGTGAGCCTCTCAGGCATGTGACCTCTCTGAGGCTCTGACGGCGCCCCCTGCACCCTCAGAGGACTACGGTGAAGATGGAATGAGCCGAGTCGGTGCGGTGCCCGGGTAGGAACTCACATCCAGGATGGGGCCGTTGCAGTAGTAGCAGCGCGGGGAGAAGAGGTTGTGGTAGTCCTTTTCACAGTAGGGCTGCCCATCCCGCTCGAAGAAGTTCCGGGATCCAATCTCCTCCTGGCAGTGGGTGCAGACGAAGTGCTCAGGGTGCCACGTTTTCCCCATGGCGGTCACAACCTGAGGAGGAAGATGAAATGTGTGCAGGGCCGAGGCCAGCCCCGGAGCACCCCCACCCCTGCAGAGGGGCCCACTGGCCACCCCGCTCCCTCTCCCTCTCATCACCTGCCCGGCGATGGGCTTCTTGCAGGCCCCGCAGACTCCTTTGGCGACTGTGGCAACCCCCAGCTTGTTCAGGTCGGACTGCAGGCTCCCCAGCATGCTGTCTAGCTGGCTGCCGGGTTTCGGGGCCCCCCCAGGAGGTGAGCTGCTCCCTGTCTTCCCCTGGGTCATGAACTGTAGAGACAGGGAGGGGGCTGGTCAGGACCCCTGAGGCTCAGGGTACGGTGTCTGACAGCACAGGGATGGGGAGACTTTTCTTCCTCCGGGACAGCTGAGTTGATGGAGATAAGAAGTAAGACCTCCTCCAGGAGCCAGGAGCCCTAAAGTGGTGTGACGTCAGCAGGACTCCCGGTGGTCGGAGGAGCCCACCAGGGGTCAGAAAGGCTCAGGGCACCCAGCAAGCACGGCCAAGCCCAGGGAGAGCATGACGCGCAGGACACCCAGCCCAGCCTTGGCACTGACCCCTCCCTCGTCCTGCCCTCCAGGGCTGCTCCGCCCGCTGTCCCGAGGCCAGCCGGCCGCCCAGCACAGCTCCCCATCCGCTCTTTGCTCCAGGCCCTGGATCTTAGAGAGGGGAAGAGATGAGGATAAGAAATCTTTTTTAAAAATTAAAGAAGAAAGACTGAGACCTTGTCACTGGACTAAAAGGGAATCTGGTATGAGATCTGAGGGTTTCTCCCCCACCAGCAGGACCAACACTGGGGGAAAAAATTTGGAGAAAAAGAGCCCTAGCGAGAGGCCTAGGGAGAGACGAAGGACAGGGAGGTAAGCTGACCAAAGGCAGAGGACATGGCAAGGGCAGGTGGCCGGGCCCACAGTGAAGAGGCCTCACCAGGCACTGGGCCTGGGGGCCAGAAGGGGAGGAGACAGGTTTCTAGTCTCCCTTCTGGAGTGGCTTCCTTGATTGTAGCCCGGGGCAGTCCCGAGGACCAGTCGAGGAAGGGACAGATGGGAGGGACCCACAGAAAGGCGAGAGGGCAGCGGACCTCCAGAGGGGGGAGACCAGGGTCGAGGTTTAAGGAAGGACTGTGGTTACTGGGCTGGGGCTTGTGGATAGAGGGAAGGAGGGTCTCTGAGTGTGTATGTGTGTGCGCATGTGTGTGTGCAGAGTGGGGACGGCTCAGGCATTAGGACAGGGAGCAGAAAGGGAGGGGCCCCTTTAAGGCCTGCCTGCATTGGAGGGAAGAGCGGGTCCTCGTCGGTCTGGCAGCCCACGGACCTCAAGGTATGGGGTACAGGAGTGGGAAGGGTGGGGCCCTGCACCCCCTCATCATGGGGCTCTTCCCCTGCACTCTGAACCCCAGAAGAATCACAGATGTAAGCTGAGGGTCCCAGGGAGGAGGGGGCGGACAGGCTGGACAGGGGAGAAGAGCTGCTGGCCTCGGCGTCTGTGTGATGCTGGAGCAAAGGGACAGAAGGAGAAGCCAGGACAGAGATGGTTCTTCTCAGGGGAATGGGAGAGCCAGGAGGGAAGACAACCTGGGGAGAAGAAAGGAGGGAGAGTAATGAGGAGGAAATCACCAGCTCAGCCTGTGAGGGTGGGATGACCTCCCCAGGCTCCCCCTGGGCCTTCCCACTCTGCACCAAGAGTGGGGCCAGTCTTCCAAGTTCACAGAAGCAAGAAACCCCCACCCTCCCCTCTGGCCAGCACTGGGGCCAGGGAAGAACCTGGACCCAGGGTGCCCGGCCCTGGCCCAGCCCCAGCCCTGGGCATCTCCACGCCACCTTCTCTACAAGCTGCCCCCCAGCCCGCTTCCCACGAGGCTGCACAGTGATGACGATGCCTTCGGTCAGCCAGTCCTGGACAGAGGGCCCCGCTGCCTCCGCTGGCTCCTCTGCCTCAGGCTGGATGCCCAGCCGCCCCTGCAGCTCCTCGATGAGCCGTTCCTGGGATGGGGTCCTGCTCAGGGTGGCAGGGTCCAGCCGGTGGCGAGGGGAGGGCTCCCGGGACATGGGGTGTGCGTGGCCCGTCTCCCGGCTCCTCCTGATCACAGATCGGATCTGGGGGAGGGGAGGGGAGGCTGTCACCGTCCCACTCTGGGCTTGCACAATGCCACTCAGGCCACACTCAGATGCCTCAGGGGAGGGAGCACAGAAGAAAATCACCAAAGAGCCAAGCGGAGGTGGGGTGGAGGCACGGGAGGGAGCAGATGGGACTGGCTCCGGGGCACAGGCTTCGAGCGAGACCTCCGACCCAGCATTCACCTCCAAGTTGGCCACTGACTTTGGGCAAGATACTTAACTGCCATGGGCCTCAGCTTGCCCATCCTCAAAATGGAACTACAGGATTTTCTTGGCTTACTTCACAGGGTTTGTGCAAGAATTATTCCAGAGGATGTAAATGGATGCCCCTGACAGGGCATATGGCTTTTTCTTTCTTGTTTTCTTTTGATTATAATAGAAAAACAGTCTTTCCTTCCAGAAACTTTTTTAACTGGTTTTTTCTCTTGTTTATATTATTATGCTAATATTATGCTTATGCTATCATACTTGTTGGTAGCATTTTAGGGATTTTTGGTTTTTTCATTTTGTTTTCCAAAGAGGCATAAATCTTGGGGGATTTGGGTGTTTTTTTTTTTTTAAGACAGTGTCTTGCTCTGTTGGTCAGGCTGAGAGCAGTGGTATGATCATGACTCACTGCAGCCTTGAACTCCTGGCTAAAGGGATCCTCCTGCCTCAGCCTCCCAAACTGCTGAGATTACAGGCATAAGCCACTGTGCCAGGGTGAGGCATAAAGGTTTTATTTTTTCCATCTCAAAAAAAAAAAAAAGAAAAGAAGAAAATAAAACCTTTATGCTCACATAAAAAGAAAATAAAACCTTTATGCTCACAGTGGCTTACCTCACTGTCGCCAGGCTGGAGTGCAGTGGCGGGATCTCACTGCAACCCCCACCTCCTGGGTACCAGCGATTCTCCTGCCTCAGTCTCCTGAGTGGCTGGGGCTACAGGCACCTGCTGCCACACCCGGCTAATTTTTGTATTTTTAGTAGAGATGAGGTTTCACCATGTTGGCCAGGACGGTCTCAAATCTCTTGACCTCATGGTCCACCCACCTCGGCCTCCCAAAGTACTAGGACCGCACCCAGCCGGAGGCATAAAGTTTTAATTAAGCAAAAAGCAAATAACAAAAGGCCAGGAGCGGCAGCTCACGCCTGTAAAGCTCACGCCTGTAATTCCAGCACTTTGGAAGGCTGAGGTGGGCAGATCACCTGAGGTCAGGAGTTCGAGACCAGCCTGATCAACACGGTGAAACCCTGTCTTTAAAAAAAAAAGCAAATAATAAAAGTACTGTCAGTCATGGCCTATTGAGGGACCACATGCTGTGTTCTAAATACTTTCCAGGAACTATCTCATTTAGTTCTCTAGACAACCCTAATGGAAATGGCCTATTATTCTCTCCATTTTACAGATGAGAAAACTGAGGCTCAGGGAGCGGTTGCCCAAGGTCACAGAGGTAGCAAGTGTTAGAGGTGTGGTTTGTATCTAGGTCTACCTGATTCCAAAGTCCATGCTTCTAAACCATTTCAGATGAGGCCAGCTTATCTGAAAGGAAAAAGCCTTAACATAGCAAGAGGCAGGCTGATGCTATGAGAAATGCCGGGTCCACAGAGGCCACTGCCACGTAGCTGATTGTCAGGTCCAGCCACGGTGTCTCAGCATTTTCTGCCCAAGCAGAGCAGACATGCTCAGAGTGGGAGGCTGCATGCGGTTAGCGAGGAGCGGCCACACTCAGACCCGCCAAGGGCCATGCCCAGCAGCCATGCTAGCTGGCGCCTGCCTGGCCAGAGGTGGAAATCCTCTCTGTGATGCTGGGTGTGCCTGTGGCCATGGCACACAGAAGCTCTGGCTGTTCCTTCCCGGCCTGGGTGGCAGCTTCAGTGGCACCCTCTGGGCTCCTTTGGGTCTCAGGTCCCTGGGTGGGCCTGGCCACGCTTCCCTTCTGGGGCGTCTTTCCACCTAGCTGCTCCCTGGTAACCGGGGCAGGGCAGCTGCTTCGCAGCCTCCCTGACTCTTGCCTTGGCCCCTCCTGCTGTAGGCCGTGTTTCTCTGTGAGAGTCCAGGTCTCTGGGAAGATGGCCTGCCGGTCCACTGCCACAACAGCTGGCTCTGTTACTTCTTGGAAGCTTCGAGCAGCTCCACAGAGGGGAATTCTCTCAGGTTTGAATACCTCTGAAGCCCGTGGCTCCTCCCATGTGGCAGTCACGGCCTCCTCTGAGCATGAAGGGCTGGCTGGTGGCCCCTGGGGCTCCCCAGGCTCCTGGGGACCTGTGCTCCCAGGAAGGGGTACAGTGTGGCAGCGAGGAGCCCCAGAGAGCTCACTTGTGAGGTTTGGCAGGTGCCTCCAATCTCGGCCCTGGCTCTTTGTGCCCACTGGCCCCAGAGAATCCTCCACAGAGGGAGACCTTGAGTTGAGGGTGTCAGGCATCACCCCAAGACCAGCCAAATCAAGCCAGCTGGGGGCCACAGGAGGTAGAAGGCCTCGTCCACTCTGCTCAGTACAAGGGGACTCCGGAGTATGGCCCTGGCCTCGAGGGGAGGGTTTAGTAGTGGGTGGCCGGAATACAGATGGCATGGGAGGAGGCGGAGAAGGAGAAGGAGGAAGGGAGCCATGTGAGGACGGAGCAGAGTTAGGCAGCAGCCCCGGGGCGCTCAGAGCCACTGTGGAGGAGCTGGTCTGAAGGAGGAAAAAGAGAAAGGCAGAGGGGAAAGAGAGAGATGGGGGGAGTGAGGAAGGCTGCGCCCTGTAGGCAGTGTGTTCGGCCTTAGGGCTCTGAGGGCCACCTTCCATATTGACCAAGGTGGCTGCAAAGCTGACGCACAGGACTGGCCCTTGAAGGAGACCCAGATCCCAAAAAGGCTTCCCTGGGCTTTACGCACTTAGCCCTCATCAAACCCAAGCACAAGAAAGCAGCCACTGAGCCAGGTCTGTGGGGCCACCCAGGGAGGACACGAGGAAGAAAAGACCAAGGTGTGGCGGACACATGGGGAGCCAGGTGACTAGGGAAGACAGCCAGGCACAGATGGAGACAGAACCAGCCCCAGGGGGCTGCTGAGCCCTCCTCGGATGCCAGCCCAACTCAGCCACGTCCTCCTAGACAATCCCAGCTTTCCTCTACATCCTCCAAGTCCTAGCTCCAGGGATCTGACTAAAACCAGTGCTGCTTCTCCTGGTATCAGGGCACAGGCTGTCTGAGAAAGCAACAGCCTTACAAGCACCGGGGCACAGCTCCCTTAGGCCAGGCCCTGAATCCAGCTTACTGGCTTCTGACCATGGCTGCTCGGAACCACTGGCCTGGAGCTGGAACTACAGCACGCAAGGGTCACGGGCCCAGGCTCAACCCTCCACCCCAGTCACACTCTCATCTCCCACCATGAAACCCCAGCTGGAGGGAGGCAAGGAGGCACCATCAGGCCCAAGGGTGCAGGGACCCTTCACTCCCCATCTCATATTCCCTAGGTCGTGCCCCAAAGGTCTCCAGCTGACCCACGTGGAAGTCTGAAGTCAGCAACTGCTGGTGAGTTCTGTCGGTATCAGTCCCCATGGAAACACTGTATCCTCTAAATTAAACATCTCAGGCCTGGCAGGACTGGGGAGGCCCGGCAGGGGAGGGAATGGGAAGGGCACCTCGTGGAAGACTGGCCCCATGGTTTCCCACAGACAGAGCTTGTGGGAACTCAGAGGCCCTGGAGGTTCTTGGCTTACTTCACAGTAAGCCTCATCTTGAAGAGAGAAGGATGGGAGAAGGGTAACGAGGGAGGCTTGTGGATTCAGGAGCAGAGGCAGAAAGAAAGAGGATGTTTTGAGGAGGGATGTAGCGTGGGAGATGGGGCTCCAGGGCAAATGACCTCTCAGGCACGGGCTCCCAAGTCCCACATGGCCCAGCAGAGAATGCCCTCCCCCACCAAGAGCAGCCATCAACACAAGGTTCTTTGTCCCAGTGTCTCAGCCTCCTGATCCTCTCGACCTGAGTGGCTGGGAACACCCGAGGAGGAAGGAATGTCCCAGCTGAGCGCTTCTCTGCCTTCACTGGCTACTGCAATCCTCAGGCAGGCTGGCCCGGCCCTCCCTCGCCTATCTCTTGACATCACGGCAAGGCCAGGGCATGACAGGGTCCCTGGCTCAGGGGCAAGGCACCCAAACACTGAGGGGCCAAGGTCCAGCTACTCACACTGAGGTAAGGAACGAGAAGGCTGAGGGAGGGGCGGCAGGGCAGGGAAGATGGAGGGTTTGCAGGGCACCTTGAAATCCGACAGCGAAGCCATCAGCTCGTCCAGCTCCCTGGTGGCCGAGGAGGCTGAGATTCGTGTCTGCTGCTGGCTGGAGGTGACGCGCTGCGGGCTGCTCATCTCGCCCTGGTTCACAGTGATGGCAGGGCTGCAGGATGGCACAGCATGAGTGGGGAGCCCACAGTCAGCCCCACAATTCTCAGCGATCAAACTGACATCTCAGCTTGGACGCTGGGGTCCCACCATCCCCAACCCCAGGGAGGCCCACTGGCTCCCTGGGGACCCTTCACTGAGTGAGAAGAAAGGGCAGTTCAATGGCACCAGGAAGTGCCAGCAAGATGCCTCTGGCCCCCAGCCCAACTGAAAGCTGGCCTGTGAAACAAGCTCAGGCGCTCTGTGTGTTTCCTCTACAACCCTGGACGTGGAGGCGAGGCTCCTGCAGGAACACAACGGCACTAATAAGAGCTCGCATGCATAGCACTCACCACGTGTGTCATGCACCGCGAGCCAGAAACCATTCCAAGCACTATAGGTGGATGATTGGTTCTCACCCTTATACAGGTAGGTGGTCTTATTGCAGTGATCCCATAAGCCCTTGTCCCATTTTACAGATGGGAAAACTGAGGCTTGAGAGCTGACAGTAACTGTCAGAGCCAAGATGCAAACCCTACTGTGTGGCCCCAAAGCCTGTGCTAAGAGCTGCTAAACTCTAGGCACTCTTGGCATGTACAACGTCTGTTCTTTCTGACTGGTAGTGACTGGCTGAAGGCAGGGATAGTATCCACGAGACTCACCACTATTCCCCCAGTGCCTGGCAAACGGCAGACACTGGAGGGAATGGGTGATGCCAGGGCCAAGAGGACAGACATTAGACCCGGGGCGGGCTGGGCCAGCTCTTCCCTGGCCAGGGAGAGCCTGGTGGGTACTCACACGGGGCTGGGCACGGAGCTCTCCAGTTCATCCAAGAGACTCTCCACACTGGGCCGCACGTCCTCCAGGCCCCGGCCCCCATTCCGCTTAGGCTTCTCTTTCGTCAGGGACCCAGTTTTGCCCCCTAGTGGGCTGTTATTCTCTGGGACACCATAGTGGGGGCTTAGGGCCCCAGGAAGTGGGGGGCTTGAGTTGGCCTCATCTTGCAGAGAGGAAAGAAAAAGACTGCTCAGCTCTTGGGCCCTCCTGGGATCCAGAGGCCAGCAGGTGGGCCCTGGGGCCCGGCAGACCCTGGCCCAGGGAGCTGGTCCTACCTGCAGGGAAGCCTGGCGAGTTATGCTGCACGGCATTCAGCTCCAGCAGCAGGCGGTCGAGCTCTGAAAGGTTGCTGCCCAGGGAGGTGCTCATTATGGTGGGTGAAGGCTCGGCTGATTTCTGCTTGTTGGGGAAGCTTTGAGAGGCAAAGGAAAGAAGACAGTGAGAGATGCTCCCTGGCCTTGCACTGGCTTGGCGGTTCCCAAATTCCCAAGGAGAGCAAGGCAGAGGAGATGCGAAGTCTTCCCCAGCAAGAGGACAGAGGGTGGGGAAGGGATGTGGTAGGAAGAGGGGAGGAAGGAAGACTTGCTTCAGCTCCCCAGCTACACGGAGATGCTAGACAGCCCAGAATGTCCACTGCATGGAGATGGCACTGATTAGGTAGACAGCCCATCGAGAGGCCTTCTGCAGCTTAAACCAGAAGAACCCCGCAAGGGCCAGCGGCCTCGCTGTCTCCCACCCTGGCCAGGTCCCTGAGATTTCTGAGCAGGAGGGAAGTTGCCTGGGGCAAGCCGGGGCGGTACCTGTAGACGTGCTCCTCCTCACCCACTCGGGAGCAGGGAGAGCCGACACCGTCCGGAGGGTTAGAGGCACTGGAAGTTTTGGCACTGGAGCTGTACACAGGTGACGAGGACTGAGGCTGCAAGACAGAGAATGCTCAGAGGCTACCCCGAGGGGAGAAAAAGGAACGGGGCCAGGAGCAGCCCAAGTCACCCCAGGAGGATCCTGCCCACAGCCAGTCTCACCAGGGAATTTCCACAGTCGGGCCAGAAGACCTGTGATTAACCACTTGGTCACTGCCCCACTCACGTGGTGGGTGGGAAGAGCAGTATCTGGTGGGGGTGGGCCGACTGCCCCAATTCCATTCCATCCGCTGGCCCCCAGGCCCCTGCCGGGTAAGCTCCCTCTGCCCCACAGCCTCTTCAGCTTTCCTGGCCCCTGTCCCCACCTCACCTGCTGGTGGATGAATCGAGAGCCGCTGGACTGCCATTGGTCTAAGGGGTCAAGGATCGTGCCATTGAGGGCCTCACTGGACGGGGGTGGGGGCACGGGGGGTGGCACAGCAATCTCCTGGTATGTGTGGTTTCCAGTTGGGTATGAGTAGGGGGTCTCCTCCGACAAGAACACAGGCCGTTTGGAGATGTGAGAGGTGGTGGACTCCAAGTCCGCCAGCAGGGCGTCTGCAGAGAGAAGGTGCGGGGAGCAGGTGAGAACTGGGATCCTGGGGACTCTCTGGTGGCAGGGCCCTCCCTGCCTGCATCTCAAGAGTTAATGCCTTCCAGCACCTGCCCCACCCATGGGAGAAATGACCAACCTCGGTACAGGAAGCCACCGGCCCTGACCAGCCTAACCAAGAACTGGCTCCCAAAGCTGACTTCTTCTGCCTGCCCAGGACTGAAGGTGCTCTAGAGGCGGGCTCTGGGGCTGCCCGTGGGATCTCCTACCTCTGGGAGTCAGGCACCTGGCGCTGCGTTCCCTTCTGACAGGGCCGCGCAGCTGCGAGCGAGAAGTGCCTGCCTGGAACTCTGAATCCGCAGGGCAACACGCAGAGAATGGGTGGGAGGGGCCCCACGTCACAGGGAGGGGCCCTGGCAGTGCCAGGCCCTCACTTGATTTCCAAGAGCTTAGGCTTTCTCAGCCCCAGATTGGAAGGGCACTCAGGATGCCCCCTGCCCTCCTGACCAGGTGGAAGCAGAAGCCCAGGCGCCAGGCTCCTCCTGAGGCTCCAGGCTTACGGAGTAAGGTGTGCAGGGAGGTGGGGGCTGGAGTGAGGCTGGTGCAGCAGTCCCCACCCCCTCAGTGAGCAGGGGGCAAGACTGCTCCGTTGGCTGTTTCTGCGGAAGTCTGGCAAGCAGCCCGGCCCCAGAGGCTCCAGGGCCCCACTGTTCTGCTTTTAACAGCAGTGAGGGAGCCAAATCAGCCCTCCAGTGCAAGCTTCCATTACCCTGGTACCTGGCAGCCAACAGGGGGGCACTAGGTCTCCCCAGTCCCCAGAAAAGAAGGGTATAGAGGGGCAGAGGTAGGATCTGCTGACTCCCCACCTCCTCCATCCCCTCCTGGGACCCTCAACAGCCCCACGGCCCAGACAGCCTAGGCAGACGGCCCTGTGGCCCTGGATGCCACACCCTCATTCCTGCCCCATTCACAACTTGTTCGCTGTCAGCTCCCTGGTAACCTGCTGGGTCCACAGAGCTCTATTCCTAGTCCTTGGGATAATAAACATCTAAAAAGCAATGGCTGCGTTTATTGCCACTTATTAGTACCAGGCACACTGCTAGGCATTCTAGCAGTGTGTACACAGTCTCCATTAATCCCCCTAATACCCTGTGAAGCTGGAATGCTGATTTCTCCCTGCATGGATGAGGAAAGTGGGCTTGGAGAGGCAGAGGTGTTTGCTCTGAATAACAAAGGTAGTGAGTGGCACGATTGTCTGACTCCTCAGAAGCCCCAAACCCCAAAAACCCTGGCCTGTAAGAAGCCACTATGACTACCAGATGACACTGTACTTAAAGTGTTCAACTTCTTGAATGTTGGAGGCCCAAGCTGTGAGGCTTGCCAGTCTGATCCTTCCTTCTGGCCTTGCTCCCAGCCCCCCAACGTGTATTCAGAGGAGGGAAAAGAGAAGCAAGGACCTCACCCCAGGGCCTCTGTCGATGGGGCCACACCTTCTCCCAGCTGCCTGTCTTGATCTACCCTCAAGGCTGGCCACACCTACCCCAGGCTCCTGGCTCCTGCCTAGATAGACAGAAAGTCTGTTCCAAGGCCCAAGACCCCGGGTCTGGTCTCCTGACCTCCGAAGTAGGTTAAGTCCTACAGCTGCCCCGCCTCCTACTCCGGGTCCCATGGAGAAGGTCTGGCTTCCTGTCTTTGGCAAACCGGAACTAGAGTTGGCAGGTATCTAGGTAACAGCAGAAAAGGAACCAATGTCCAGGCCGATCCCCACGGCCTCTCCAGGGCCACACCTGCTGTCTTGGCTTCTCGAAGTGTCCTTATTTCCTCTGGGCCCAATCAGCGATGGGTGGGTTCCTCTTTCTCCACCACAGGCAGGGCTAGCTAAACAACCCCACAGGGCTTCCCAGAATAGGCAGTGAGTGCAGCCCTGGTAGGGGGCAGGAGTGGCTGCCATCCTTGAAGGCCCACTGGGGCCGGGAGCTTCACCCGTGTTACCTGCCAGCCTCTTCACAACGCCACTAGCATGGATGGCAAAACTGCGGTTCAGAGGCAGAGTCACATCCCCACACTGCCAAGGCTGACTGAAGTGACAATGCTGGACTCTGAACTCAGGTGTCTTGGGCTCCAAACACCCAACAGAAGACAAACAGGCTTCCTCGTCAAACATTTTGAATCAGGGACTCCACCAAACGCCCGCTCCACACAATGTGATTCTAAGCCTGGGCTTTTGGTTTATGGATTGGATTCTGGTTTATGATGTGAACGGGCTCTTTTGAGCACAGATCCATAGGTTGGTGGAGTGTTGGTGACAGGATGCAGTCCTGGGGCACAGACACAAAAGATCACTCATTCTGAGGTCGAGCCAGACCTGAGTTCAAATGCCAGCTCTCCTCTTTACTATCCATGCCACATGGCAAATCACTTAGCTTTTCGGGGCCTGTTTTCTCAGTAAGCTCTTGAATAATTCTGACCTCAAAGTACTAGTATGAGGTTTATAATGGCTAGCAGAGGGGCTGGGCACGGTGGCTCAGGCCTGTAATACCAGCACTTTGGGAGGCCGAGGCGGGTAGATCATGAGGTCATGAGTTCGAGAGCAGCCTGGCTAATATGGTGAAACCCCATCTCTACTAAAAATACAAAAATTAGCCAGGCGTGGTGGCACGTGCTTGTAGTCCCAGCTACTCCAGAGGCTGAGGCAGAAGAATTGCTTGAACCCAGGAGGTGGAGGTTGCAGTGAGCCAAGACTGTGTCACTGCACTCCAGCCTGGGCAACAAAGCGAGACTCCATCTCAACAAAACAAAACTGTTACAAGTACATTGAAAGCTGTAAACATCAGGCTCTCCAGACCCACGTGACCCTGAAGGAGGAAGCTCTGCAGCCCATTGGAAGCTACAAACATCAGATTTGATTTGCTTTGTAAAATCCAGAAAACGTCTTCCTCCAGGTAGAGCAGTGTAGGTAGGATGCAAAGTACTGACATCTCCTAAGTCTTCCACGTCTTTTCTGGGTAGAATCTGGGCAAAATATGAAAAGAACAACCTTGAAAAGAAAAGTAATAAAGTAACATTTGAAGTGTAGCTGGCCGGGCGTAGTGGCTCACACCAGTAATCCCAGCACTTTGGGAGACCGGGGTGGGCGGGTCACCTGAGGTCAGGAGTTCAAGACCAGCCTGACCAACATGGAGAAACCCGGTATCTACTAAAAATACAAAATTAGGGCCAGGTGCGGTGGCTCATGCCTGTAATCCCAGCACTTTGGGAGGCCAAGGTGGGTGGATCACAAGGTCAGGAGTTGGAGACCAGCTTGACCAACATGGTGAAACCTCGTCTCTACTAAAAATACAAAAATCAGCCAGGTGTGGTGGCGTGCGACTGTAATCCCAGTTACTCAGGAGGCTGAGGCAGGAGGATTGCTTGAAACCCGGGAGGCGGAGGTTGCATTGAGCCGAGATTGCGCCACTACACTCCAGACTGGGTGACAGAGCAAGACTCCGTCTCAAAACAAAAACACAAAATTAGTCAGGCATGGTGGTGGGTGCCTGTAATCCCAGCTACTCGGGAGGCTGAGGCAGGAGAATCGCTTGAACCCAGGATGTAGAGGTTGCAGTGAGCCGAGATCGAGTCATTGAACTCCAGCCTGGGCAACAAGAGTAAAACTAAATCTCAAAAATAAAAATAAAAACCAAAGTGTATCATGTCCCAGCCTAGGCAATACAGTGAGATCCTATTTCTACAAAAAATTTAAAAATCAAGCTGGGCATGGTGGCTCATGCCTGTAATCCCAGTACTTTGGGAGGCTGAGGTGGGCAGATCACAAGGTCAGGAGTTCAAGACCAGTCTGGCCCACATAGTGAAACTCCATCTCTACTAAAAAAATACAAAAGATTAGCCAGGAATGGTGGTGGGTGCCTGTAGTCCCAGCTACTTGGGAGGCTGAGGCAGAAGAATCACTTGAACCCAAGAGGCAAAGGTTGTAGTGAGCCAAGATTGTGCCACTGCACTCCAGCCTGGGTGACAGAATGAGGCACTGTCTTAAAAAAAAAAGAAAATTAAAAATTAGCTGGGTGTGGTGGCACATGCCTATAGTCCCAGCTACTCAGGAGGCTGAGATGGGAGGATCACTTGAGACCAGGAGTTAGAGATCAGCCTGGGCAACATAGTGAGACCTCATCTCCAAAAAGAAATATGTAAAAATTAGCTGGGTGTGGTGATGTGTGCCTGTAGTCCCAGTTACTCAGGAGGCTGAGGCAGGAGGATCGCTTGAGCCCAGGAGGTCAAGGCTACAGTGAACTACAATTGCACCACTGCACTCCAGCCAGGGTGACAAAGCGAGACCCTGTCTTAAAAAAAAATACAGAGTGTAGATGTCAGGGAGAAGGCACATCATTGTTCAGTTTTCTCCAAAGTTTTATCTATTTAAGGGACAGAGAAAAACCCCAGCAAGTCCGTCCACCAGCCACAGGGTCTCTGGTATGGCTTCCTCCTCCCTCTCCACCCTTCATCCTTACCAGGCAAGGACTAGGCAAGAGGGGTAAAGGCTGGTGTCTTCAAATCCCCCAGAAACACCTCAAGAAAGAGAACCAGAAATATAGGAGGCGAGTCAACAGTAGACTCCTAGCTTTACTTTTATTTCCAATGGGTGCAAATACCTGAGACTTCCCCATTCTCTGCAAATAGTTAAGGGCCAAAGTCCCCTTGCAAGCTCAGCAAACGCCATCAGCAAACAGAGCCAGCAGACACTGCACACAGGAGTCCACTTGAAGGTGCGGCCCCATCCCAGCGGGTTCCCCAGTGTCCGGCTCCAGCCTTTCCCCTCTGCTGTAAATATTCCTTCTACTCATTTCCCAAGGAAGGTGTCAGGCTACCCACTCTTCAGAGAAAATGGTACTCACTGAAACCATTAGAGACCAGGAATACACCCTCCCTTCCCACATGCTGGGAGGACAGGTTCCAGACACTCTGCTTGGAAGTAGTCGGGAGCCATCATTCAAGCTAAAGAAGGCCTCAACTTCCTGGCATTACTCTACTAAGTTTCCGGGTCCAGGCCTGAGTCCCTCCAAACCCAAGCCACACTGCAGGAGGAAGCTCTCTCTGGGGCTTCCCATCCGCTTTTTGGAGGAAACCCACCCTGAATTCTGCAGGTTTTCTGTCTCTCTGGGCCAGCGAAAGTATGCAACGTGAGGAGGTAGGGCAGGCTGTCTCGAGGCTGGGGGCGGGCTAGGTGCAAAGTCCCCAGCAAGCCCTGGGCAAAGGTCACAGAGCAATGTCCTGGCTCAGCCCTGGTGAGGAAGGGGTGCAGACTGTCTGCCACTGCCCACCAGAGGGCACCATTGGCCCATCAGCTTCCTGCCACTGGGAGTAACCAAAGATAACCTCGTGCAATCTTGGAATTTTCTAGCTGGGGAAGACCGGGGAGCCCCTGGCCCTGGGTGCGGTGGGGAAGTTTCAATCTTGAGAGAACAAGGCTGAGGTGGAGGAACACAGCAAGCTACTAGGAGGAATGCAGGTGGTCTGGGTACACACTATCACTTGAAGGTGCACCCCAAGGGTGACATGCAGGACTCTGGAGAACCAGAGGGGCATGGGCCCTGTGCAAATGCAGCACTGCATGCGCCCCCGTCCCCACCCCACGGCTGCGCCTGGTTGGAGCAACAGCGTGGAACAGCTGCAGCTTTGGGTCGGGAGGCCACCCTGGGGCAGTGGGTGGGCAGGCACCTTCCTGGGCCCCAGCAACTGACTGAGTGTAATCCTAGGACTGGTGGGAGCCACTGGAATGTTAAGGTGCAGACACCCTCGGCCCACTGCTCCAAGGAGGAGGGGACCGAGAGGCCGAGGCCGGTTCGCCTGCATTCCAAGGCAAGTGCTGCAGCTTCGCCCCTCACATTCCTGTACCCACCCAGGGGCTCAGGGTGGAAGGAAACCTGGGTCCCCTTGTACTACAATGGGGGGATATCCCTCAGACCGTGGCTCTGGGGACCCAGGTTGATCCACTGACACGTGGCACTCAATACCAGATTAAAGAGGATCAATTAAACCCTTGCGTCCCCAGCCCCAACTACAGCACAGAAACGAGCCAGGCTGCTTCCTCCTACCCAAGCCCCTGCACTTCTTAGTGTGTGATAAAGACTATCAAGACCAGAGGCCTGAAGCTGGAAAGGTGCCAAGAGAGCTGAGATAAAGGTCTATCTCTCTGAGGGGGAGGGAGGACCCAGAGCGATTCCATTCTCTCTTCCCAGGCTCTGAGGACTTTCAATGTTACAAACTTGTAAGGTGAATCCTGAGTCGCCTGGACTCTGCTCAATGGCTGAATTGCTTGGATAGGCTGCTTAACTGCTCTTGTGCCTCAGTTTACTTGTCTGCCCAACAGGAATTCCACCATTATACTCACAGGATTGGGACTACATGAGAAAAATAGATATAAAATGCTGACTTGGAATAAAGTGCTGTGTGAATAGAGCACACAGGAAAGAGGAGTTGCTAAGCAGACACAAACTTCTTCCCAGAGAGGGGTTGAGCCCCAGGAGGGGAAAGAAATCACCTCCCCATCCTATCCAATCCCTGAGGGCAAAGGGTACTGCCATCTAGTCCCGGATCAGCAGGAAGCAGGTAAATGTGGGCATGGAGCCAGCTTTCCCATCCCTTCCTGGAGTTTACAGGCTGCCCTGCCACACCAGCCCCAGTGCCAGGGCCCCTCAGCTCCTGCCCACCTCTGCCACTGTGGACTCCTCCACCAGCAGCCCCAGGCAGAACTCAAAGAGGTAGGGTCCTGTGGCCCTCGGCGGGTGGAGGGGCCCGCCTTGCATTCTCGAGGCCTGGCCTGGGAGAGGCCCACAGTTAGAACAAGGTCTTTTCCATCCGCTTATCCGCCTGCTTCTGCAGGCCAGTTTCACTCAGCTTTTGTCGCCCCAGGCAGGGAGCGGCCAGCGCAGCCTCCTTAGGAGCTGACAAGCCCAAGGAAGGAGCAGCGAACACTGCCCTGAAAGCTCCAGCACCAGCAGCAAGGGCTGCCATAGCACGGGGCCTTCCTGGAGTCCCTGGGTCAGCTGTCCATCCCTGCCATCCCATAGGATACCCAGACTCCCAGAGAGACAAGTCCCCACACAAGCCTAGCCTCCTGGCCTGTCTATCCTGTTGGGTCCAGAACTCTGGACAAGGGAGGTTCCCAGCCCCCTGCTGACCACCCGGGCAGCCTTGGTGGCTTCAAGTGTCAGAGAAGCTGCCAGGCCTCCTCACAGCTGCCCATGCTTAGGGATATAAGCAGTGAGCAGGGCTTGGCCCTTCCAAAGAAGGAGCTATGTAAACACCAGGACCAGCTCAGGGATGGTCTCATCTCAGCCCCTCTGGTGAGACTCTTCCAGATTAGGAAGGGGAGCAGAACGGGAAGGCGGGTCTCCCCACTCCCCACTCCCCTGGCCCCAAGTCCTCCTGCCCTCCCCCAGCCTGGAGCACTTGAGCAGTTAGAGCAGAGGTAATCTAATCCGCAGCGGGGTGCTTTCACTCGGTGAGTAAGTCCCCAGGAATGGGGAGCTGGGTATATTTATCCTGATAACCGTCCTTCTTCAGTAAGGACCAATCCACAATTAGGCCAGATCCACTCTGCCCCACCCACCCCCAGCCCAGGGACCTAGGGCCTGGACACTGAGTAGGAACTCAATCTCCTTGAAGGGCCTTCCCTGCCAATTTGGGTTCTTGTCAACTGTCTCCTCTCCAAGAATTAAGCTCCAGAGAGCAGGGGCCTTGTCTGTCTTGTTCGATGCCATGTCCCCAGCAGCTAGAATAAATGGCTGAATGACAGAGGGGCTGTGAAGAGGAGGAGGATGGGGAAGCAGCAGTGAGCAGAGAAAACAGCCAGCGTGGAGGAGGGGAGCAGGGACGCCCTGATCCCAGGCCTGCGGATCAGTGAGGGCCCATCAGTGGATCCTGTCATCTCTCTGGATGTTTTCTCTATCAAGAAAATGGGCAGAACCCAATTTGTTCCCATTCCTAGTAGCACACTCTCAGGAGGAGAGAATATGATTATGGGTGAGATTTATATAGCACCTTTGAGCTCTTCCGAGTTAGTCTAAATCCAAGATTCTGCTATTATCTGAATCCCAGACAGGAACTGCTCTCCTAAGAGGATGGATGAGAAAAGATCAATACCATAGTGTCATTTAAATATTTAATAGCCATGCCTGGAGGTTACAAAGACTCAGCCACCAATTCTCCTCCGCTGACTCATGCCTCACTCAACAGGAACTGCATTTTACCCTCACGGCCCTGAAGGAAGTGTGGGCTGGGGGGTGACACACAGGAAACCAGGGGAGAGTTTTCCAGTCGACGCCAGGGGAGGAGGAGGTGGCCATTTGGATAAGGTGGTTCTTCGCTGGGCTTCCTACATGCCTAGCACAGGAGGGTGGCTTCCTGTCTGCTGACGAGCTCTTCCTCGCAGAGGCTGACACAACATGAGTGTGCAGGCAGGCTGGCTTTATTAGCTGCCTGGCTTGTGCCCAAGGTCATAGGGCACAGGTAACTGGAGACTCGAGAGAATAAAGGCTGCTAGGCAACTCCAGAAGTCACCCTGAGCTCCAGCCAGAAGCCCAACTGTGCCAGGCCCATCTGCACCAGGCACCCACACAGGGCCCACCTATCAGGCTCCTGGCTGCCGCTGCTTCCCCATCAAATTGAGCTCCAGGAGCTTAAGCAACAGCAGGTGAGACAACGAGGAGGCTGCCCAGGTTGACTCTGAGCACTTCTATGCATCTGCCTTGGGTTACAGGCACAGGAGTTTAGGCCAGGCTGGCCGAACACCACACTTTTTTTTTTTTTTTTTTGAGATGAGGCTTGATCATAGCTCACTGCAGCCTAAAATTCCTAGGCTCAAGGGATCTTCCTGCCTCAGCCTCCTGAGTAGATAGGACAATATGCACATGCCACCATACTCGGCTTTTTGCATTTTTTTTTTTTGTAGAGACAGGGTCTCGCTATGTTGCCCAGGCTGGTCTTGAACTCCTGGCCTCAAGCCATCCTCCTGCCTGGGCCTTCCAAAGTGCTGAGATTACAGATGTGAGCCACTGTGCCCGGCCCCAGAGTCTCTTTCATATTGTAAATAACTCATCTCTCCTGTCCAGAATCATTGGGCCCCTCCCTCTTCCAGAGGTCCCAGAACATTGTGAACACATTTCATTGGTCAGATGTCATCCGCCTCTTTAGGTCACCCAGAGACACTAGACCTTTTAAGGTCAAGTCTAGGGCCCCGTTCCAGACCCAACTCAGTTCCTTCAATGGGTAAAACCCAGATTCACATACAAAAAGACAGTCAGCCTCAAACCCAGGAGACTCATGAACTGGAAAGGTTCTTAGCTGTTCCAAATCTACCCTAGTCTATTCCTGCAATCTGGGCTCTTCCAGGCAAGTTGATCTGTTGCAGAGCAGGACGGCTCCTTGGGCCTCTTACCCCTGCTAATCACCAGCAGAGGTTAGGAGGGGCTCAAAATGAGTCATCGTCCCACAGAGACCCGAACAAAAAGTTCAAAAGTTTGCCTGTTCCTGAGATGCAGTTTTTTTGTGATGTTTGTGGATTTCATAGCATTTCAAAACCCACTCTTTGCTGGTCAGGTTCTCTCTAACAGCCCGAGACAACCATGGAACCGACCAGTGCCTTCCCTTTTTTCAGGGGGCAAGGTCATTTCCCTTAAGTCAGCTCTCACTTAGCTAACTTCCCCAGTTCTCTTTTCTAAGTTCCTTTAATAGGTCCCACATTTAGCTGGTCACCAAGTCACATCAAGTCTTCCTTCTTGGGGCCTCTCCCTGTCATCACTTGCCTCCGTTTCTTTTCATCACACACAGCCAACCACTTGGACGAGCGTCCAAATCCATGCTCAGTGCCTTCCTGAACCTGACTGCAGCCCCTTGCCCAGCTTTCCCAATCTAACCCTTCCTGCAGACACCATCAGTCTGAACTTGGCTCCCAGCCTTTTTGATGCATGCCTCACGCTTCACTCTGGCCTCTCTCACTAGACTGCAGGCCCTCTGTGGGCAAGAACTTCCCCACTCTCCTGAACCCCCAGAGCATGGATACCCTCATAGGCCTCTTTTTTGTTTTTGAAATGGAGTCTTGCTCTGTCACCCTGGCTGGAGTGCAGTGGCACAATCTCGGCTCACTGCAGCCTCTACCTGCCAGGTTCAAATGATCCTCTTGCCTCCCAATGCTGGGACTACAGGTACCCACCACATCCGGCTAATTTTTGCATTTTCTTAGTAGAGTCGAGGTTTCACATTGTTGACCAGGCTGGTCTCGAACTCCTGACCTCAAGTCATCCACCCATCTCAGCATTCCAAAGTTACAAGCATGAGCCACTGTGCCCGGCCCTCACAGGCCTCTTAGAGGGGTTTCAAAGAATGTGTGCAGAGCAAGGAGCAGAGTTACCATACTCACCCACTGATGCCCTCTCTGCCTATAAAACGAGGTCAGAACTCATGGGGATGGCATTCTGTCCTTGACCCTCTCAGAAGATGGCCCCAAACTGACCTTCACTGCCTCCTTGGCCTCACTGCAATCCACATCTCCAGCCAAACTGGGCTCCCCCTTCCCTTTTTGCCAGTGTGCCTTTCTTCACAATACTGAATGTGCCCCACCACTACCTCTATCCTCTTTCACCTAGTTTGAGCCTCTCACACGAGGATATCCATACCCCCAGGGGACAGACGGAAGCCAGGGGTACAGGAAGCCACCTCAGGACAAACCCAGAACACAGTGAGGATCAAATGTACTCAGGGGCAAGAAATGTAAATCATTGTCTTAAAACAAACAAGGCTACATTACAGAGTGAAATGCAAAATGCAAGTGAAATTGTAAGATAAAAAGAGAGGCTTCAAGGCCTGCATGGAGGCTTCTGCCTGTAATCCCAGCACTGTGGGAGGCCGAGGTAGGGGGACTGCTTGAGGCCAGGAGTTCGAAACCAGCCTGGCCAACATGGAGAGACCCCCATCTCTACTAAAAATACAAAACTTGGCCCAGCATGGTGGTGCATGCCTGTAATCCCAGCCTCTTGGAAGGCTGAGGCAGGAGAATTGCTTACACCCAGGAGGTAGAGGTGGCAGTGAACCGAGATTAAGCCACTGCATACCAGCTTGGGCAACAGAGCAAGACTCTGTCTCAAAAAAAGAAAAAAAAAAAAAAAAAAGGCAAGAGGATGTTTTGCACATGCTCTTGGGGACTTTGGCAAACAATTTTAAGCAGCACCACAAAGCCCCCACTTTGACACATAAAGCCACCCCTGCCCATATCACAGATTTGACTGGTCTGGTGTCACTGGGAACCGGGACAGTCACACAGTTCTTTGGACACCCTCCTGGCATCCCACCTGCATGGCAGCATGGTAGAATGGAAGGAATGGGCCACCTAAGGTGAGAAGGATGGGTTCAAATCCACCACTCACCAGCCTTCATGACCAGTGACTAGATTCTGGGCTTTAGTTTACTCAGACACCTCATAGCGCACATAGTGAGTAATGGATGAAAAAGTATGTGAAAGCCATCATGGCAGCTGGGATAAAATAAACGTGAGCCTCCCACTATGACACACAGGAGACACTTAGTCAATAGATCCACATCACTGATTTTCATCTCCCTTAAGGCTGGCAGGGGGAGGAGTCGGAGCCAGGGACTGCAGCCAGGGATCCTGGGAGCTGTGACAGGTTGTCACTAACTCGGCCTTCTTGCTGAGCAAACCACTGACCTCACCCTCTGTGTCTCGGGTTCATTCCAAGTCCTCCTTGGAGAACATCAGCTGAGCCCAGGCGCCTCCAACTCACTGCCTAGCAAGGACAGAGGCAAGCGGGGAAGCTGCAGGGCCCCAGCGCCTCCACCCCCACACCATCCCTACTGCTGCTGGGAAGTCACAGCTGTCTGAGAGGCCTGTGGCTTTGAATCCAGAATCGCGACAATAGAAGGAACTGCCCAAGCTCCACAGCAGCTCCCAGAGGAACCCAGGTGAGAGCAGCCTCTGCTCCTGCCACGGAAGCTCTGAGCCCAGCAGTGTCAAACAGGGATCCAAAGATGGGGCTGCAAGGCCAGAGAGCAGCTCAGGAGGGGGTGAGGAGTGGAACAACCCTTCCTGAGCATCTACCAGGAGCCCAGCCTTGCAGCCCCATTTGTTGCCAGGGATTAGAATGCAGATGCCCAGAGCTGTCTCATGAGGCCCCACAAGGACAGCACTGCCTGACTGCAGAGCTCACCCATGTTCTTCCCAGGACGCCCCATAAGGAGAGGAATGATCACTTTCAGCAGTTGTCCCTCCTTCTGCCGGTCACCACTCTCCATTCCCACGACACACACCCCCAGAGCCTTCAAAGGACTCCAAAAAGGCAGGCTGCTAGGTCCCGCTCCAGGACTGCACACTCCAGGTCTCCTGTTCTCTTTCCCTTCTGCCTCCGCCTCACCCTTGGCCTCAGGAGGGGTCTTGAACCCACAGAGGAGCTCCTAGTGGTGGTACAGGCAGCTCAAGAATTCAGAGAAGGCTGGAGCACTCCATGTTCTGGTCTAACTTGTGGACGTGCAAGGTCAATGCGCACAAGCGTTTTCCCCCTGTGCTGCACTGCTGGTGGTCCCATCTGAGCCCCAGGATGCAAGATGGGCCTGACCCAGGAACCAATCTCTAACCTCACAGAGATGACATCATAATCATTAGGAGACACACAGGCAGACAGGGACTCCACTGTAGGCAACAAACCAGCCAATAGGGGACAGACAGCAAGGCAGACAGCCTAGATTTTCCAACCCACAGTCATCCTCGATGTTTCTTCAATGGACAGCCACATGTCTCACCCAAGCACTTTTTATTTTTTGAGACGGAGTCTCGCTCTGTCGCCCGGTTGGAAGGCAGTGGCTCAATCTCGGCTCACTGTAATCTCCACCTCCCGATTCTCCTGCCTCAGCCTCCCAAGTAGCCGGGACTACAGATGTGCGCCATCATGCCTGGTTAATTTTTGTATTTTTAGTAGAGCTGGGGTTTCATCATGTTGGCCAGGATGGTCTCAATCTCTTGACCTCGTGATCCGCCCACCTTGGCTTCCCAAAGTGCCGGGATTACAGGCGTGCACCACCACGCCCAGACCCAAGTATTTTTTCTACAGAGCAAAAAAGTAGGTAGTTCCATGTCCTGCCCTCTGTACTGCAGTTTTTACCTACTCTGTGTCTGGGCACAAGAGGGCTGCAGAGGGCACAGCATGCTGGAGAAACACAAGCCTGAGCATAGAGCTGTCCTCAACCACTGGCTCTCAACTCTTGATGTGCAATCAATCAGCCATGAGGTGTGCCATCAGTCTTTGGCTAATCATCATAAGGTATGGACATTTGCAACTGATTTTTTTTTTTTTTTGAGACAGGGTCTCTGTCACCCAGGCTGGAGGCTAGAGTACAGTGGCACACTCACAGCTCACTGCAGCCTTGACCTCCCGAACTCAAGCTATCCTCCCACCTCAGCCTCCTGAATAGCTGGAACTATAGGTGTGTGCCACCATGCCCAGCTGATCTTTTAATTTTCTAATTTTTATTTATTTATTTATTTGAGACAAGGTCTCACTCTATCACTCAGGCTGGAGTGCAGTGGTGTGATCGTAGCTCACTGTAGCCTCAAACTCCTGGGCTCAAGTGATCCTCCTGCCTCAGCCTCTCAAAGTGCTGGGATTATAGGCATGAGCCACTGTGCCTGATCATTGCTTATGTATTTATTTATTTATTGAGACAGACTCTTGCTTCTGGTGCCCAGGCTGGGGTACAGTGGCATGATTATGATTCACTGCAATCTCTGCCTCTGGGGTTCAAGTAATTCTTGTGCCTCAGCCTCCCAAGTAGCTGGAATTACAAGCATGTGCCAGTACGCTAATTTTTGCATTTTTAGTAGAGATCGGGTTTCACCATGTTGGCCAGGCTGGTCTCAAACTCCTGCTGGCCATTGCTTTTACTTTTGAGAAAATAAACTGAAGTGGGTTCAAGATGACTCCATGACCATCAGCCCCACCCACATGTGTTCCAACGCGTCTACTTGAGTGAGAGAAAGGGCTAAAAAGTGCACAGAATGCCAGACACACCCTCGGTGTCATCTGAAGGCTATGTCCTGGCAGCATACCATTTGAAACCACTATCATAGATAGTCACGAGCTCTGAGAAGTGGGGGAAGGGAAGGGAGGGGAGTCAGGCCAGCTGCCCCCAGAGTGCTCCCCAAGTTGACCCTCAGTGACCCTTTTGTCTCCCTAGAAGCGTCTACATCATCCAGCCCTGGGTCTTCGTGGGCTCACAAGCTTTGGAAGCCATCTGCTGATTTCAGGGCTCTAGGAAATGCTGGGGGCCCCTTGACAGCTGGTGTCACCACAGACAGTTGGCACCTCCTGAATAAGGAGTGGTCTCAGGAGGGCCCATCCCATGCACAGAAGCTCCAAGTCTTGTCTCAGTTCCCCGACCCCACTGAGCTTTGTAGGCACCCCAGGCACGATGGCAGGCAGCAGGGCCCTGGTGGGAAGGCATCACAGAGCTACAAAGGAGGAATGCCCCCAGCCACTGTCCTGAAGAGGGCAAGGCCAATTTCTCTGGAGGCCCGGAGCCTCGCCAACTCTCCACATGGGGAAATCTGCCTCTTCCTGGACAGAGAGGAAGCAGATGGAGGCTGCACAGTCACACTGGGAAACCACAATAGAAAAAGAGGAGAGAAGCTATTTTCCTGAAACAAAAAGCACGCAGGGAGACCTCTGCGCTTTCAGTCTGGCTGGCAGAGCTCACATGTAGGGATACCAAGGTGCAGGGGAGAGGGAGAGGGTGGGAACAGAACTCAAATGAGACCATGTAGTTGGTCTGCAAGAAGCCCACCAACCCCAAAGCTTCATGGGTAAACCGAACGGAGGTGGTTATGCAGTAGAGAGGGTTCCAGGGCTCCCACCAGGCTTGGCTGGCCTGGCCTGCCTCCACTGTGCTTGGCTGGCTATGCCAGGGATTGATGGGGGAGGCGGTACATACCTTACCCCTGGTTTGGATTTTATTGCAGGAGACACACTGGGGCTCCACAAATCCAGCCCAGCAGAGCCAACCGCAACGCCCAGAAACGTCACACAGAAAATCCCCACGTATACACATGGAGCATTCCAGAAGGTTGTTTGGAAATTGGGTTTTGAGCTGTGGAGAATGTCTTCTAATAGAAATGATACTCTGAGGGGAGACCTGGGTGACTGTTCAGGTAGAGCACTGACATCACTAGCTCCAGCGGACGCTAGGTTCTGCAGTGTCTGCAGAGACTGCTCTCTTGCCGTGAGGTGCCAGGATGGGGGCCACCCTGGGGTGAACCCCATCATTCATTCCTCCTTCACGCAGTGCCTTCTCTGTGCCTGGCTATGTATGGGGGGCACAGCTGCCCTTGGACGCTCCTAGGCTAAACTTCCCAAGGACAGGAAATCCTGGGCTTCTGCCCCCTAACAACTATACTGCAACACAGGGAGCTTCATGGTCTACTAGGGAACCTCTGACGGGAACCAAATGATTAGGTAGGGCTGCTCCTTCTCCTCCTGTCCATCTTTATGTTCAGACAGGAAATGGTCACCAAAAAAGCCAGGGAGCTGAGCACGTGCCTGTCCCACTACTGCCCTTCTTGGTGCCACTTGTTTCTCCTTTTTCAAGGATGGAAGTTTCTGCCAGGCGTGCTGACTCACACCTGTAATCCCAGCACTTTGGGAGGCGAAGGCCGATGGATCACCTGAGGTCAGGAGTTCAAAACCAGGCTGGCCAATGTAGTGACACCCCGTCTCTACTAAAAATACAAAAAAAATTAGCCAGGCATGGTAGCAGGCACCCGTAATCCCAGCTACTTGGAAGGCTGAGGCAGGAGAATCACTTGAACCCAGGAGGCGGAGGTTGCAGTGACCTGAGATCACACTACTGCACTCCAGCCTGGGTGCCAGAGAGAGACTCTGCCTCAAAAATAAATAAAATAAAATGAAATAAAATAAAAAATCTGAGCTAATCTGAATACATTGAGAGATTTCACATGAAAGCCAGGATTTCTGGCTTCCCAGGAACAGTCAGAAGAGCTAGCTAGCAACACCAGTCTACCTGGCACCTTCTTTGGAAGCAGCATGAAACCTTGCTCCGTTTCAGCAGAACTTTAAGTCTCATCAATGTCAAAAAAAATAAATAAATAAAATAAAAAAGAAATCTAGCTCCCCTTCCTTTGCCCACTTCATCCATTCACATTACTTGCCTCTCCGCACAGGTGAGTGAGTATGCAACAAAAATGCAGCACAGATTTTATAGCTGAACTACATGGTTTCAAGCCCCAGCTCTGCCACTTGCTGGCACAACAACTCTGAGCTCAGTTCCCTCATCTATAGAACGGGTATAATAGCTGCCCCTTACATAATGGGATTGTGAGATTCCCAAGCCTCACTCAAGCCATTTAGAGGAACAAATAAGATAATCGTAAAGCAGGTCTGGCACATCACAAGCACACAGCCACGCGTATCATTAGTGCCTATCTCACCAGGTGACAGGTGACAGATGGGGGACAGTTGCTGTCCCACCCACAAAGCTGACATCCCTGATGGCCCCACCAGAGCAGATGCACGCCCAGCACTGCAAGCCATGAGCAACTGCAGACAAGGTGCTCTGACAGGTGTCAGTTAGGCAGCCTGACCTTTCCACAGTGCCTGTAGAGTCATTTGTTAGGACACTGGGACCAGGCCATCAGACTGTAAACAAGAACTGGGCTAAAAAGCAGAGAGGTTTTGCAGGCCCCAACCAAAACAGTGATCTTTTTCCCTGGCTTTGAAGCCATTCCCAAGTTCAAAGGGTCACCAAGCAGATGCATCTGGAGGCCCCTGCACTTGTGGTGTGGGAAGCTCAGTGCACAAGTCAACGGAAAGAAGGGCACTGCTGATCCTCCCCAGAGTCCAGTCCAAAGGCCAGCATCGCAGCCCCACAGCGTTCCCCAAAATGTGAGTGCCAAGAAAGGAGTCAGGGATGGCCCCTCCGAGGTCTCCACCTCCTAACTCTGCCAGATCGTTCAGCCATTGGAGCATCGACACTGACCCACCCAGGACTGACTCCAGAGGCCCTGAGTGTCAGGCATCACAATGCCCACCCACCCAGGGTGGTCTGCACCTGGCCACACAATCCACCCTCTCCCTGCTGGCTCAGTTTAGCTCCCCATCCCTGGGGCAAAAGTATTCCACATTCACTTCTCTTCCCTTTCAAAGGGAAAGTGAGGAAGAGAGCCCCGGAGGGAGCTAAACTTACATCAGAAGTCTGAATCTGGCATCTACAGATGACCCTCCAGGGGATCTGTGGACCACCTGAAATCACACACGAAGCGTCCATGCATGTCCTTACTATGCTACTCTGGGGAGAGAGCTCCCAATAGTCATGGTTCAAAGGGGTTGGGAATCTGAATGAAACCACTGCCCTGGGCAGGCCTGACAGTCCACCAACCTGCCCCTCTCAGCTCACAGCTTGGTCCCTTGAAGACAAGTCTGATCACTTGGGGCTGAAGCAGCTTCCTCTTCACCTCAATCCCAGGTGATCGGAATTTCTGGAATGGCACTTACCCGGGCAGCACACTCCAGCAAAACCATCACAATTCAGGAGGCACAAAACAGATGTGGTCTTGCTTGGGCATTCAAGGCAGAGCCACCTGCACCTGCCTCACGTGCCTCCTCTAAGACCCTCCCTCCAACGCTCTCACTGGGACAGCCTGACCTTTACTAGTGATGGCTCCAATCACAATCACAAACACATATTGTGCACGGGCACTAAGCTGGGCATGGGAGGGACAAAGATACAAAGCCTGTCCCGGGGGAGCACTGACTAGTGGAAGACTGTCATAAATGAGGGGCAGAAGGCCCTGAAAGCGGCAGTGGGCCAGGAGGAAAGAGGATGGGCTTTCCAGGCAGAGGCGGAAAACAGCCTGGGATAGTGCCCAGACAGAGGGGATTGGAGCTCAGAGTGCAAGTCCCAGCTTGGTGGAAGAGGAGTCAAGAGCCCAGGGCCGGCTGGGGAGTCTGGACTTACAAGGGCAAGCCAGGGAAGGAAGGTGGTCGGCAGCAGAATGGCAGGACTGGGCTTGCACTTTAGATCACTCAGGCAGGGGAGATCGGAAGGAGGCAGCGCTCAGCTGGAGGAAGACCAAGAGTTGTAATGCTCTTCCTGAAACCAGGTAAACTCAGCGTTACCTGGAAACTGAGTGGATGTGGAGAAAGAGGGAAGAGTGCAGGATGCCTCCCATGTTTGTTTCCTGCAGGAGGGATGGAACAGCCAGATGGGACAGGGAAGAAGGTGTGTGACAGGGGTCAGGTGATGACGGCAACAAGGTCAGGAGTCAGACCAAGGACAGGCAGAGCCACAGGGTTCCCTGAGCCAGGGTCCAAGTACTTTCTTTCTCTGGCCAAGGGACCTATATAAGTAACAGTTTGGAAAATGATATGGTACCCTTCTCCTGAACACAAGTCGTCCTCCCTGTCTGGCCTTGGGAGAACCTCAGGAAGTTGCATGCAGCCTGCTCTGGGAATTCTCAGAGTGCTCAGGAAGACCATGGGCTCTCTTCCTCTGCCCGCTCCTATCTGCACTGAATCTGCCTCTGAAAATCAAATACAAAGCCAGCTCCATCTCTGACAGCCCTCCTCCAGGAAGAAGAGGGGTCAGGCTAAGCAAGTTATCAGAGGAACCAGATCCTTCTTGCCACATAAGCATGTGGCTCACCACTGGGGCCAGAGGGCCCAGGACACAATCTCAGGCCCAGGACACAATCTCTGGCCCTAAACCCTCATGGAAATGCCCTTCAGAACTGACCCATGGTTCCAGCCCCAGCTGACCACAGAGAGACTTTGCACGGACAAAGCTCATCTCATGGCCAAGCATGATGGTTCATGCCTGTAATCCCAGCACTTTGGGAGGCTGAGGCAGGCGGATCACCTGAGGTCAGGAGTTCAAGTCCAGCCTGGCCAACATGGAGAAACCCAGCCTCTACTAAAAATACAAAAATTAGCCAGGTGTGTTGGTGCATGCCTGCAATCCCAGCTACTCAGGAGGTTGAGGCAGGAGAATCACTTGAACCTGGGAGGCAGAGTTGCAGTGAGCCGATCGAGATCATGCCACTGCACTCTAGTCTGGGCAACAGAGTGAGACTCTAGCTCAAAAAAAAAAAAAGAAAGAAAGAAAGCTCATCTCACTGTAGGATAATAGATGCCCCAAAAGCCAGCCCCATCTCAGCTTTCATAGCAAGGCTACCCCCAAAAAGTCATTCCAATGAGGATGTAAAGCCTAATGACTGGCCTTGGCCTTGTGGCTCAGGATAACTTTGATTAGCTTGAAAGATCCAACTAGATGCAGGGCACCCAATCACTGCCAATGAACTTAACACACATGCTTGCACACACACACGTCCTCCCTCCCACTGCACAAGCTATTCCCTCTCCCTAGACCACTCTCCTGCCTTCTTTACCAGGCTAAATCCTTTCTAATCCCTTAAGACTCATAATACCTTAGTTTATCTTCTTCAACAAGAGGATAAAAAGGATCCATCCTGCCCTACCTAAAGAAAAAGCAGCATGTTTTTATTCTGGGAAGGCCTCTTTCCAAAATCTTATTATAGAATGACCATTTAAGTAAAGGACAAAGGCTGGGGGCTTTTCTAAATGTTGAGGTTCTATTTAAAAATACAACATAGGAAGTGATCCTGGTAAAAATAAAAAGAAAAAAATAAAATAAAAATACACCAGAGGGCTGGGCACAGTGGCTCATTCCTGCAATCCAAGCATTTTGGGAGGCCAAGGCAGGACGATTGCTTGAGGCCAGGAATTTGAGACCAGACTGGGCAACACAGCAAGACCCTGTCTCTACAAAAAAAATTTAAAAAATTAGCCAGGTGCTGTAGCACACAGCTGTAATTCCAGTTACTTAAGAAGCTGAGGCTGGAAGATCGATTGAGCCCAGGTGTTTGAAGCTGCAAGTGAGCTACAATGGAGCCACTGCACTCCAGCCTGGGCAACAGAGAAAACCTATCTCTTAAAACACACACACACAAGAGAGTCAGTTTAGGGTACTATTTCCTCCAGGAAGCCCTCCTTGACCTTATTACCCTACAAAGGGTTTGAGGCTCCATTCCTTTGAGTTCCCAAAGCATTGTTCACTTCTCCTATGAGAACACTTATCAAGCTGGTAGGAACTGTCTGTCTAACGGGCCATGTCTCACAGCCTAGGAACAGCACAGTGTGGGTAGGGAGTATGCCTACATTCATCTTCACCTGAGCATTGAGCAGAGCCTAGCACATAATGGGGGCTCCCTGGATGATACCGAACAAATCAATACATGACCCGCGCCAAGCCAGTCTGTTGCTGATATCAGCCTTGCCACTTCAGCTCATGCCACCTCCCAGTCCTCCCTAAGAGCTCACTATATGCAAAGCCCAGTGAGGGAGAGTAATACAGGAGCACAGGGCCCAAGTCCTTCCTAATCCATCCTAGAGTGTCCCATCTACTGTGATCTAGTTGCCACCACCCCGCCCCAACCAGCAAAACTCCTACCCTAAAATAAAAAATAAATAAATAAATAAAAATCAAAGGAACAGTCCTCAAGACTTTGTGGCTGGAACACAGCCCCTTGTGGGAACTTAATCTCACTGGGTGGCCTATCTGTCTTCCTTTGTGGGTGGGGAAGGGGAGCTCCGTTAGGTGGGCTTGGTGCATAGGAATGAGGCAACTGGGAGGGAGTCGGGGCCTGGGACTGGGTGACTCTTTGGCTTGGTGCTGGGGAAGGAGGAGGAGGGGCATCACCTAACAATAGAGCAAGAAGGAACAGGCGTGTGGCAGTCCCAAGTCCTGCAGATCTGGTCACACCTCTCTCCATGGAGCAGAGAAGGCAGGGGATGTGAGCTGGAACGTGCAGATTTTCTCAAACGTGCACCACCGGGATGTGTCAGCAACACCAAGCGGGGGGCTATGTAGCCCAGAGAGACTGACAGCATCGTTGATTATCACGACTGAACCACAGATGGGATGAGCCACAAAGCACGCACAAACTAGTGAGGCTGAGGGAGTTCACAGGCAGGGAAACTAGCCAGGGAGGAAGAAAACAACACGTTCTCAGAAGAGAAATGGAAAAGGAGGGGAAGAAAAAAAAAAGAAACGATGTTTTCCCAACATTTTTGTTAACTTCTTTAGACATTAAAAGATCCTTTCAAAAAAAGAATGCTAGAAATATTACAGTAAATTTGTGGATAAATATAAAAGGTGGACAACATGGTACAGGTTTCATAATATATGTAGAAATAAAATTATGACCATAACACAAAAGATGGGAGGGGGAAATGGAAATATACTGTTCTTACATTATACCTGAAATGGCATGGTAGGATTTGAAGGAAGATTGTGATTAATTTAAATCTGCAAACCATAGAGTGACCACTAAAATAATCAAACCAATGAAGTATAGCTAAACAAGCACAGAGTGGAAATAAAACAGAATCCTAAAAAATACTAAATGAATCTAAAAGAAGGAAAGAGTCTAGACCCAGTGGCTCACGCCTGTAATCCCAGCACATTGGGAGGCCAAGGCAGGAGGACTGCTTGAGGCCAGAAGTTAGAGACCAGCCGGGGCAACACAGTGAGATTCCATCTCTACAAAAATAAAAATAAGCCAGATGCGGTGGCTCATGCCGGTAATCCCAGCACTTTGGGAGGCCAAAGTAGGTGGATCATCTGAGGTCAGTAGTTCAAGACCAGCCTGGCCAACATGGTGAAACCCCATCTCAACTAAAAATACAAAAAAATTATCTGGGCATGGTGGCAGGCGCCTGTAATCCCAGCTACTTCAGGAGGCTGAAGCAGGAGAATCACTTGAAACCTGGAGGTGGAGGTTGTAGTGAGCTGAGATCGCACCACTGCACTCCAGCCTGAGCTATAAGAGCAAAACTCTGTCTCAAAAAAATAAAAATGAAAAATTAGGCTGGGCACAGTGGCTCACGCTCATAATCCCAGCACTTGGGGAGGCTGAGGGGGGCAGATCACTTGAGGTCAGGAGTTCGAATCCAGCCTGGCCAATGTGGTAAAACCCCATCTCTACTAAAAATACAAAAATTACCCCGGCATGGTAGCGCGTGCCTATAATCCCAATTCCTCCGGAAGCTGAGGCATGAGAATCACTTGAACCTGGGAGGCAGAGGTTGCAGTGAGTGAAGATCCCACCACTGCACTCCAGCCTGGGCGACAGAAAAAGACGCCTTCTCAAAAAAAAAAAAAAGGAAAATTTAGCCGGGCATGTTAGCACATGCCTGTAATCCTAGCTACTCAAGAGGCTGTAGTGAGCCATGACTGCATCACTGCACTTCAGCCTGGGTAACAGCAAGACCCTGTCTCTCAAAAAAATTAAAATAAAAAGGCTAGAAAAGAAGAAAAAATAAAGAACAGATGGCACAAATGGAAAACGAACGGCAAGATGATAGACTTCAATCTAACCACATTGATAATTACTTAAAAATTTAAAAGGTTTATGTACTCCAATTAAAAGGCAGAGATTGTCTGACTGGGTGGAAATGCAGTATTTAATACATGCTGTCTACAAGAAACACACTTTACATATAAAGACACAGATAGATTCAGAGTAAAGCAATGGGGAAAGATACACCATGCAAACACTAATATCAAGGAAGGCAGAGTGGCCCTTTGAGGAAGTCAGCTGGCAGCTGCCACAGAGCTCTGGTGTGCCCTTGCCTGCTCCCGACTTGCCACTGTTTGCCCTCACCCCAGAACAAGTCAGCTGGGAAGCCACACCATAGCTATGGCTTTCAAAGCCATCCGTGGAACTAGAGGTGGCGATTATTCAAATCAGAATTAACCTAACCTGCCACAACATCAAAATCCCTGGAGAATGTGTGTGCTGACTTGATCAGAAGCACAAAGGAAAAGAATCTCAAAGTGTAGGATCAGTTCGGATGCCTACCAAGAATCTGAGAATCACTATAAAAAAATGCCCATGGTGAAGGTTCTAGGACAAGGGATCATTTCCAGATGAGAATCCGCAAGTGACTCACTGACCTGGACAGTCCTCCCGAGATTGCTAAGCAGATTACGTCCATCTGTACTGAGCTGAGATTCAAGGTTAAAGTCACCACTGCAGATGTTTCAAGCAACTATTTTATTAAACAGAATAGCAGTTGTTTAAAGAAAAAAAGCTGGGTGCGGTGGCTTATGCCTGTAATCCCAGCACTTTCGGAGGCTGAGGTGGGTGGATCACCTCAGGGCAGGAGTTTGAGACCAGCGTGGTCAACATAGTGAAACCCCATCTCTACTAAAAATACAAAAAATTAGCTGGGCATGATGGTGGGTGCCTGTAATCCCAGCTACTAGGGAGGCTGAGGCAGGAGAATCACTTGAACCCAGAAGGTAGAGGCTGTGGTGAGCCAAGATTGTGCCATTGCACTCCAGCCTGGGCAACAAGAGCGAGACTCTATCTCAAAAAAAAAAAGGAAAAAGAAAAAAAGAAACAGCCAGGTGTGGTGGCTCATGCCTGTGATCTCAGCACTTTGGGAGGCTGAGGCAGGTGGATCACGAGGGCAGGAGTTGGAGACCAGCCTGACCAATATGGAGAAACCCCATCTCTACTAAAAATACGAAATTAGCTGGGTGTGGTGCATGCCTGTAATCCCAGCTACTCAGGAGGCTGAGGCAGGAGAATCGCTTGAACCCAGGAGGCAGAGGTTGCAGTGAGCTGAGATTCCGCCATTGCACTCCAGCCTAGTCAACAAGAGCAAAACTCCATCTCAAAAAAAAAAAAAAAGAAAGAAAGAAAGGAAGAAAGTTGAAGTACTTCTGTTAATACCAGACAAGGCAGACTTCCAGACAGGAATATAACCAGAGGTAAAGAGGGACATTTCATAAAGATAAGAGTCAACTTGTCATGAAGACTTAATCATCCGAAATGTATACCCATTCAATGAAAGAGCTCTAAAGTAGATAAAGCAAAAATGGACAAAATTGGAAAAAGAAAAAAAGAAGCGACAAATCCACAATCCTAGCTAGAAACGAGATTTTGACTGTCCAGTTGAGAAAGCTCAGTAATTGAGAAAAAGCTCTTCCAAAGGAAGCCAGGGGAAGACAAAAGCAAATAACCCAAGGGAGGTGAAGAGAGGGAGGGCAGCGGGCTGACAGGCTGCTGGTCTGGGGAACCCCAAGCCTTTGCCCACGCGGAAGAAGAGGGGGCTGGAGGATGGCCACAGAGCAGGAAATGCTCCCTCCTCTCTGCACAGCCCACAGACCTTCCCTAGAGGGAAGCACACCAGCTCACACCACACTTCTCCCTTCTCCTGGGGTCATCTTCGGTCCCTGCTAACCCTGGGTAGGGGTCGGTGTTCAACAGCCCCCACTGCCCTCGGCATACACCTGGTTGGTTGTTTCCTCATTACTGCACCCCCGAGCACAGCACAGATCATATCTGTGGACCAGCATATATGATCCACAGATGACTTTCTCTCTCTCTCTCTCTCTTTCACACACACACACACACACACACACACACACACACGCCCCAGACTGTCCCCTTCTCTTCCTTCCTCCCTAGTGGCACCACGTGGCATCACCTTCACTGGCAAGCAGGAATCAGAACGAAGTTTACAATGAGAGCAAGGGCTGTATGGGACGGTCACTGAATCCAATCCCAGCTCTGCCACTTACCAGCAACTCACCTGGGGCAAGTCGCTTACCACTCTGTGCTTTGGTGTCCTTACCTAGAATACTTACTTCAGAGGGCTGCTGTGAGGAAATGATAAGGGAAGGTAAAGGAGGTATTTAGAATAGCACCTGCCACAGTGAATAACACTATATTAATGATGGTAGCTATGGCTAGGCACAGTGGCTCACTTCTGTAATCCCAGAACTTTGGGAGGCTGAGGCAGGAGGATCACCTGAGGTCAGGAGTTCGAGACCAGCCTGGCCAACATGGTGAAACCCTGTCTCTACTAAAAATATAAAAATTAGCCAAGTGTGTTGGCAGGCACCTATAATCCCAGCTACTTTGGAGGGTGAGACAGGAGAATCGCTTGAACCTGGGAGGCAGAGGTTGCAGTGAGCCAAGATCGCACCACTGTACTCCAACCTGGGCAACAGACTGAGACTGTCTCAAAAAAAAAAAAATGCTGGCAGTTACGATTCCAATTATATAAACATATATGTACCAAAAAGATTTTACAGAAATACATTAAGATATTAATTGTGGTCATCTCTAGATGATTCTCTCTATGAGCTTTCATTATTTTCTTCCTTGGGTATCTCTGTAGTTTTCAATTTCTGTTTTTTGTTTTGTTTTAGACAAGGTCTCGCTCTGTTGCACAGGCTGGAGTGCAGTGGTGCAATCATGGCTCACTGTAGCCTCGACCTCCTCAACTCAGGCAATCCTCCCACCTCAGCCTCCTGAGGTACCACAGGTACATGCCATCACACTCTGCTAATTTTTTTTACTTTTTTATAAAGACGAGGTCTCACTATGTTGCCTAGGCTAGTTTTCTTTCTTTTTTTTTTTTTTGAGACAAAGTTTCACTCTAGTTGCCCAGGCTGGAGTGCAATGGCACGATCTCGGCTTACTGCAACCTCTGCCTCCTGGGTTTAAGCAACTCTCCTCCCTCAGCCTCTAAGTAACTGGGATTACAGGCATGTGCCACCACTCCCAGCTAATTTTATATTTTTAGTAGAGACAAGTTTCTTCATGTTGATCAGGCTGGTCTCAAACTCCCAACCTCAAGTGATCCACTCACCTTGGCCTCTCCAAGTGCTGGGATCACAGGTGTGAGACACCGCGCCCAGCCTGCCCAGGCTAGTTTTCAAATTTTCTACAATGAACACCTGTAACACTGATAATCAGTTTCTAAAAACCAGTAAAATATTAAAAGAAACACAAATATGGTTAGCCCATTTAATAGACATTTATAACAAAACACAAAAATAAATTTTAAAAACTGTGAAGATACTTAAACCCAATTGCTTCTTGGCCTTTTGGCTAAGATCAAGTGTAGTTAAGCCCAAAAGAATTGAAAACAGGTATTCAAATAAATACCTGTACACAAAGGTTCATAGCAGCACTCTTCACAATAGCCAAAAGTTGGAAACAACCCAAAATACCCATCAACAGATGAATGGATAAACAAAACATGGCATACAGAAATAATGGGATATTATACAGCCATAAAAATGAAGAATTAATATGAGTTACAAATTGGATGAACCTCAAAAACATTATGCTAAGTGAAAGAAGCCAGTCACAAAAGGTCACAAATTATATGATTCCATATTATATGATTCTACTTTCATCGAGACGGAAAAAAGAGTAGTAGGGGGAAGTGATAATGGGGAGTGATGAAATGTTTTAGAACTAGATAGAGATAATAGTTGCACAACATTGTGAAACTACTCAATGCCACCAAACTGGCATTTAAAATGGTTTTGTGGGCTGGGCACAGTGGCTCACACCTGTAATCTTAGCCCTTTGAGAGGCTGGGGCAGGTGGATCACCTGAGGTCAGGAGTTTAAGACCAGCCTGGCCAACATGGCAAAACTCCGTCTCTACTAAAAATACAAAAATTAGCCAGGCATGGTGGCACACGCCTGTAATCCCAACTACTCGGGAGGCTGGAGAAGGAGAATCGCTTGAACCCGGGAGGTGGAGGTTGCAGTGAGCCGAGATCCTGCCACTGCACTCCAGTCTGTACGACAGGAGTGAGACTCCATCTCAAAAAAATAAATAAACAGGCTGGGCGCAGTGGCTCATGCCTGTAATCCTAGCACTTTGGGAGGCCAAGGCCAGTGGATCATGAGGTCAAGAAATCAAGACCATCCTGGCCTGCATGGTAAAACCCCATCTCTATTAAAAATACAAAAGTTAGCTGGGAGTAGTGGTACATGCCTGTAGTCTCAGCTACTGGGGAGGCTGAGGCAAGAGAATCACTTGAACCTGGGAGGTGGAGGTTGCAGTGAGCCGAGGTCATGCCACTGCACTCCAGCCTGGGCGACAGAGCGAGACTCTGTCTCAAAATAATAAAAAATAAATAAATAAAATGGTTTTGTGGGCTAGGTGTGCTGGCTCATGCCTGTAATCCTAGCACTTTGGGAAGCCGAGGTGGAAGGAAAGCCTGAGCCCAGGAGTTCAAGACCAGCCTAGGCAACATAGCGAGACCGCGTCTCTACAAATGATACAAAAACTATCTAGGTGTGGTGGTGCACATCTGTAGTCCCAGCTGAGGTGGGAGAAACACTTGAGCCTGGGAAGTCAAGGCTGCGGTGAGCTGAGATCATACTACTGCACTCCAGCCTGGGTGACAGAGTGAGACCCTGTCTCAGTAATAATGATAATAAAATGATTTTCTATCTTTTTTTAAGAGATAGATGGGGTCTCACTATGTTGCCCTGGCTGGACTTGAACTCCCAGGCTCAAGGGATTCTCCCACCTTACGCTTCTGCATAGCTGAGACTACAGTCAGGTGCTACTATGCCCACTTTAAAGTTGTTTTGAATTGTACACTTTAAAATGGTTAATTTGGGCCGGCACAGTGGCTCACACCTGTGATCCCAACACTTTGGAAGCTAAGGCAGGCAAATCACTTGAGGCCAGAAGTTTGAGACTAGCCTGGCCAACATGGTGAAACCCTGTCTCTACTGAAAATACAAAAAATTAGCCAGGCATGCTGGCACATGCCTGTAATCCTAGCTATTTGGAGCTATTTGGTAGGCTGAGGCACAAGAATCGCTTGAACCTGGGAAGCAGAGGTTACAGTGAGCCCACACTGTACCATGACACTCCAGCCTGGTCAACAGAGTCAGACTCTGTCTCAAGAAGTATATATATATATATATATATATATATATATAATTTTAATAAAATAGTTAATTTTACACCATGAATTTCACCTTAGTTTTTAAAAAAATGATGAAGAGTATGCATATCATATCTATGCATATATATATATACATAGAAAATGGTTGGGAAAGATGTCCACCAAACTATTGACAATATTATACCTGGTGGAGGAAAGGAAGAAGGAACTTTTGCTTCTGTAGTTTTTTTTTTTTTTAATAATAAGCATGTATCTTCTTTGACATAAAAACTTTCATAAACATAGGTCAGGCATGGTGGAAGCAGGAGGATCACTTGAACCCAGGAGTTTGAGACCAGCCTGGGTAACATGGTGAAACCATGTCTCTACAATTAATACAAAAATTAGCTGGGCATGGTGGTACATGTCTGTAGTCTCAGCTACTCGGGAGGTAAAGGTGGGAGGATCACCTAAGCCTGGGAGGTTGAGGCTGCAGTAGGCTAAGATGGTGCCACTGCACTCCAGCCTGGGTGACAGGGCAAGACACTGTCTCAAAAAAAAAAAAAGTTAAAAAAAAAAAGCTTTCATAAAAACAAATGACAATATGAGATACAAAATGACATGAGAAAGATCCCTAGGCAAAAATGAAGGTTTGAGGCCACACCATGGCAGGCATGTTCTAGAAATGAGGAAAACCAGGACTCCAGATTTCCCAAAAAAGGGCTAGAAAGAGGAAAAGGCTTACTCTGTTATGTTTCTGGACAAGTGCTTTCTCCTAGGAAAATGAGGGGGTTGAACTTGATAAGCAATTTTTAAACATGTGTTTTGGTGTTTTTTTAGAGACAATGTCTTGCTCTGTTGCCCAGGCTGGAGGGAAGTAGCAAAACTTCCCGGCCTCAAGAGATCCTCCTGCCCCAGCCTCCCAAGTAGCTGAGACTACAGGTGTGTGCTACCATACCCAGCTAATTTTTTGATTTTTTATTTTATTTATTATATATATATATATTTATATTTATTTAGCAATTCTCCTGTCTCAGCCTGCCAGGTAACTGGGATTTCAGGCACCTGCCACCATACCCAGCTCATTTTTGTGTTTTTAATAGAGATGGGGTTTCACTGCATTGGCCAAGCTAGTCTCGAACTCCTGACCTCAGGTGATCCGCCCACCTCGGCCTCCCAAAGTGCTGGATTACAGGCATGAGCCACCACGTCCAGCCAATTTTTTTATTTTTTGTAGAAATGGAGTCACAATGTTTCCCAGGCTGGTCTCAAATTCCTGGGCTTAAGCGATCCTCCTGCATCAGCCTCCCAAAGTGCTGGTATTATAGGCATAAGCCACTGTATCCTGCTTCAAATGTTTTTACATATTTATTTTCACATTTTAAAAAATCCACAAAACACTTTTTGCAATTGTGGTCTTAGATGGAAGCCCAATACATAAATAGAGAAAAGGGAGCAGTTCTGACTGAAGAAGGTGATGGCCACAGACTCCAAACCATAGGAGAAAATGACATCCTAAGGCTCCTTCCAGCTCTGGAAGCACAGGAGGAGTGTAAGAAAGAATGGATCAATCCAGAAGCACAGAGAGGGAGCGCAGACTGATAACACCCAGCAGACCGTTAGGAGGGAAAGTCTCGCAGACAGTCGAAGCAGGGACAAGAGAAAGGACAGAGCCAGAATAAAGCCCAGGCCAGTGATGCCCAAAGGCGCTGCTACCAGCAATGCCCCCAATTGCCAGAGATCAGCCAATCAAGGGTCCCCATGATAGAAACACCCCAGCCCCCATGCTCTGGCCAAACTCAGGCAGATAACAGCTGTCTCCTGGTCACTGTTCCTGCTGCTCTAGGGGCACAAACAGGATGTTTAGAAGCAGATGACCACAAGTGACCACAGGAAGCCATGACAACCGCCTCCAGGTGACGCTCTTCTTCCCTAGCTTGTTTCCGGCTTGGCTGCCTCCAAAGATCAGGCAAAAAGACTTCAAGTGCCAACTTCCAAAGAGAGAGAAGCGGGAGGAACTCTTGGAAAGTTCAGGACACAGCAGAAGAGGCCATCTGAGGTGGTGAGGCAGGGAAGAAAGGAGACCACCCAGCTATCTCAACAGCTACCTCACCTCAAAGACGCACTGAGGCTGGCCACGCTAAGGAGGGGTGGAGAAACTGCACATCCACTGCTAGGGACAGAGGAGCGTCCAAGTCGGGCAGCATGTGACCAGGCAGGCTCAGGAGGGCTGCCAAGTCCGGTCTCTGAGGAACGAGTGCAGTGTTCAGGCATCATGACCACTCCTCTGCACCCACCCCAGAGGAGCCAGCCCCACTCGGCTGTCCCAGAGCACATCCATGATGAGAAACTGCCTTAGCTGGCCAGCCGAGCCAGGAGTCCACAGGGGAAATGGCAAATCCAGAGGAAACCAAGTGCAGGCCATCGGACACTCCCATTTCCACCTAAGGAAGAGGAATGTTCCTGGAAACAGAGACGGGGGAAAGCTCAGCCAGGACTCTCTGACCCACTTCAAACCTTCAACAGAGCCCAGGGTGGGTCCAACAGATCAACCGCCCCCAAAAGGTACAGTCACTGGGCCAGCTTCATGAAACGGCTGTGTCCACTCAGTACACAACCACCAAGTTCACAGTCCAGAAAACCAACTCTCCTTTTTCCTACTGCTACTAGGAGGCTCAGTGGCCAGACCACCCCATGAGGCTTTCCAGATGCTAGAGTGCTAGAAGCAGCTCAGAGCTGATCTGGAAGCGGATGCCAGAGCAGCTCTCTGTGGCAGCTCTCACCAACGTTAGTGTTAGATGAGCGATTAGTATAAACCAAGCCACCAAGCCACCTCCTCCCCCACCACTTCCTCATGAAAGCCACCAAAGAGGCTCAGGGGACATTCAAAGTCATATAACCAAAACCCAACTTAACACCACTAGCCCAGGGCTATGGCTATTTCACCTCCACAGCATAGTCCCAAGCATTCTCTAACCCACGGCGCCATGGAGAGTCCTAAATCACATTCTCCCAGAAAATAACCAAAGTCAGATGCTTCCCCCAGGCCAAGCTAAGCAACCAAGCAGGTCCAACTGCACTAAATGCCAACCACCAAGGCCATGGAAAACGCAGCCAACCTACAGATGAAGTAGAAGTTTAAATAGGAAGAGTGGGCCAGGCGCGGTGGCTCACGCCTATAATCCCAGCACTTTGGGAGGCCAAGGTGGGCGGATCACTTGAGACCAGGAGTTCAAGACCAGCTTGGCCAACATGGCAAAATCCCATCTCTACTGAAAATACAAAAAATTAGCTGGGCATGGTGGCAGGTGCCTGTAATACCAACTACTTGGGAGGCTGAGGCAGGAGAATTATTTGAACCAGGGAGGTGGAAGTTGTAGTAAGCTGAGATCATGCCACTGCAGTCCAGCCTGGGCGCAGAGGGAGACTCTGTCTCAAAAACAATCAATTAATTAAAAAATAAATAAAGCTTGGTGCAGTGGCTCACGCCTGTAATACCAGCACTTTCGGAGGCCAAGGTGGGTAGCTCACTTGAGACCAGGAGTTTGAGAACAGCCTGGCCAACATGGTGAAACCCCGTCTCTACCAAAACTTAAAAAATAGTAGCCAGCATGGTGGTGCATGCCTGTAATCCCAGCTACTCAGAACGCTGAGGCAAGAGAATCGCTTGAACATGGGAGGCGGAGGCTGAAGTGAGCTGAGATCACGGCCACTGCACTCCAGCCTGGGCAACAAAGCCAGACTCTGTCTCAATAAATACATAAACAAACAAGCTGGGCATGGTGGCTCACGCCTATAATCCCAGCACTTTGGGAGGCTGAGGCGGGCAGATCATTTGAGGTCAGGAGCTTGAGACCAGCCTGGCCAACATAGTGAAACCCTATCTCTACTAAAAATACAAAAATTCGGCCGGGCGCGGTGGCTCAAGCCTGTAATCCCAGCACTTTGGGAGGCCGAGGCGGGTGGATCACGAGGTCAAGAGATCGAGACCATCCTGGTCAACATGGTGAAACCCCGTCTCTACTAATACAAAAAAAATTAGCTGGGCACGGTGGCGCGTGCCTGTAATCCCAGCTACTCAGGAGGCTGAGGCAGGAGAATTGCCTGAATCCAGGAGGCGGAGATTGCGGTGAGCCGAGATCGCGCCATTGCGCTCCAGCCTGGGAAACAAGAGCGAAACTCCGTCTCAAAAAAAAAAAAAAAAAAAAAAAAAATACAAAAATTAGCCGGGCTTGGTGGCAGACGCCTGTAATCCCAGCTACTCAGGAGGCTGAGGCAGGAGAATTGCTTGAACTCGGGAGGCGGAGACTACAGAGAGCCAAGATTGCGCCACTGCACTCCAGCCTGGGCAATAGAGCCAGACTCCATCTCAAAATAAATAAATACATAAAATAAACAAACAAACAAATAAATGCCAAGAGAGTGATACCAAAAGCCAAACCCTTCACCCCAGGAGTTGTCAAGATTATTCCAAGAATGAATGATAATCGCCACCATTACTGAGCACTTTGAAAGTATTTCTGGAAAGTATGTCAGGAAATGCACCTGTTTCTTGGGTTAGGAGATCAAGGCTCAGAGTGTAAAGTGACCTGCCAAGGTCACACAGGTAGTCAGTGGCAGCATGGATACAGACCCAAGGGTGGCTGATGTCAGAGCCTGGGTTCTATGCCACCTCCCCACCCTGAACACGGAATCTCTCACTCAGGTTCTCCAGAGGAGGAAGCGGTTTGCTGCAGGTTCAGCATCATTGTGGGTATCTGCAGTTCATGCCCATTTCATCATCAACCACCATCAAGTATTTATTAAGCGACCACAGAGAGAACAGAGCAATGCTTGGTGGTAAGAGATGTCTGAAAGGCAGATAAAATCCCTGTCTTCAAGGAGCTTCCAGAGCAGAGCAGGAGACAAAAGCAAGCCCAATTTACACAGATCTGTAAAGTTTTACCTTAGTAGGAGAGTCAACAGGCTGGTTAGTTTTATCTGGAAAAAGCCTTCTGAAAAAGGTGAACTCAGCTAAGATTTTAAAGGCAGAGGGTGGCCAGGTGCGGTGGCTCATGCCTGTAATCCCAGCACTTCGGGAGGCTGAGGCAGGTGGATCACGAGGTCAGGAGTTCAAGATCAGCCTGGCCAAGATGGTGAAACCCCGTCCCTACTAAAAATACAAAAAAATTAGCTGGGCGTGGTGGCAGGCACCTGTAATCCTAGCTACTCGGGAGGCTGAGGCAGAGAATTGCTTGAACCTGAGAGGTGGAGGTTGCAGTGAGCCAAGGTCGCGCCACTATACTCCAGTCTGGGTGACAGAGCAAGACTCCGCCTCAACAAATAAATAAATAAATGCAGAGGGTAAGGTGAGTCAGGAGAAGGCTATTTTCTGCAACTGGAACCAAGATCTAGACTCAAGGCAGAGCTGAGTGGTTGGCATGGTCAAAAGTCAAATGTAATTCAGAGACTGTAGTACAAGATACCCCTTAGATTTGGCCACAGCGTTTGTTATAAATATCCAGCACAGAGCATTCTTAGAACCCCTCAAAGCTAGGGCCACGTAGGAATATGTATGAGGGAAGTGAGTCCCAATGTAGGCAACAGAGAGGGTCAAATATGAGGCTGGAGCTATTGAAGTTAACCAAGTGGTGACACAGAGTACGTGGATCCCATGAAGCCTGATCTAACGTTTCAAAAGAAAGAACATGTAGTGAAACCCTGTCTCTACTAAAAATACAAAACTTAGCTGGGCATGGTGGTGGGTGCCTGTGGTCCCAGCTACTTGGGAGTCTGAGGCAGGAGAATCACTTGAACCTGGGAGGCGGAGGTTGCAGTGAGCTGAGATCGTGCCACTGCACTCCAGCCTGGGCGACACAGCGAGACTTGTCTCAAAAAAAAAAAAAACAAACAAACATGGATTTTTTGGTGCAATCTCCTGATCCTTAATCGTTGGCAACTGATTTGGAATATTTTAAATACCATGAAGACGAAGCAACAAGGATCTGCAAGCCAAACCTGACCCGTAGATTTCTGATTTCTGCCTTGAGGTTTCCCATATAAAAAACCAGAAAGAAGGCCAGGCACGGTGGCTCATGCCTGTAATCCCAGTTGTTTGGGAACCCAAGGCAGGTGGATCATCTGAGGTCAGGAGTTCAAGACCAGCTTGGCCAACATGGCGAAACCCCACCTCTACTAAAAATACAAAAAGTAGCCAAGCGTGATGGCATGCACCCATAGTCCCAGCTACTCAGGAGGCTGAAGCGGGAAAATCACTTGAACCTGGGAGACGGAGGCTGCAGTAAGCCAAGATCACACCACTGCACTCTAGCCTGAGTGACAGAGCAAGACTCCATCTCAAAAAACAACAAAAACAGAAAAACCAGAGAGAGACTGGGTTGGGTGTGGGAAAACCCAAGGTTCAGCTTCTTGCATTATTGTCTGTGGTAACACTGGGTGTGTTCCCTTCCCCTAACTCCTCTGCACTTCAGTTCAGCTTCCTCACTGATAATATGAAGATAACTACTACCTACCTCAAAGGGTGGCTGTCAGAACCATATAAAAAATGATGGTGGTCAATGGACAAACAGATAAAGAAAATGTGGTATACAGATACAGTGGATTATTCAGCCTTAAAAAGGGAGATTCTGCCAATTTGCCACAGCATGGAAAGACATGCTCAGTAAGATGAGCCAGACACAATGAGAAAAACACTGTGTGATCTCACTTATGTGTACTATATACATATATTTATTTACTTGTTATTTTATTTATGTTTGACATGGAGTCTTACTCCAACACCCAGGCTGCAGTGCAATGGCATGATCTCAGTTCATTGCAGCCGCCACCTCCTGGGTTCAAGCAATTTTCCTGCTTCAGCCTCCCGAGTGGCTGGGACTACAGGCACGTACCACCATGCCTGGCCAATTTTTATATTTTTAGTAGAGACAAGGTTTCCCCATGTTGGCCAGGCTGGTCTCGAACTCCTGACCTCAGGTGATCCACCTGCCTTGGCCACCCAAAGTTACATTTATATATATCTTTGGGTGAGAGAGAGAGAGAGAGAAAGGTCAAATACAGAGATAGGGAATGGAACAGTGGTTACTATGGGTGGAAGTGGGGAATGGAGAGATGTGGGTCAAAGAATACGAAGTAGCAGATACATGGGAGACACACACTTAGAAATCTAATGTATGACATGGGGGCTAAAGTTAAGAAAACAGTATTTGGGATTTTCATTACGTAAGTAGATTTAGCTGCTCTTGGCACACAGGAAGGTAACTGTGAGATGACTGATAGGTTAATCTGCTTCACTTCAGCAACCACCTTACTATCTATATGTATCCCATAACATCATGTTGCAAACCTTGAATATATACAATAAGGTTTAGTTTTTTTAAAAAAATAAAGAAGCACATAAAAATGTTTCCTCAAGCTTCAAGTGCTGCACAAATGCCCATTATCTAACACAGGCCCAGAGAAGAGAGGGGAGCTAACAGAGACCAGGCAGTAGATGAGGCCTGGATGGGAAAGTGGGAAGGAAATGAGTTGAGTCTTTGCTGGCGCACAAACCGGAAGAACCTAGACAATAGAATCCACGTCAGGGGTGGAAATATAAATTTGGGAGTTGCCAGCACACAGGTTATAAAAGAGGTCATGCAGTTGATTAACTAACCGAGGTGCATAGGAGAAAAACAAGGAGTTCAGAGAAATCCTTTGTGAAAACACCCAGGTGCACCTCCACTCAGGGATCAGAGAAGACTTGGGAAAAGAAGGTGGGAGGGTCTCTGGAGAAGCGAGCAGAGCTTAAGGAAGGGAAGAAAAATATGGCAGCTAAATAGTGAGATGGGTGTCTCAACAGAAGAGCAAATGTGGAAGAATGGGTCAGGCTGAGTGAAAATTTAAAAAGGACCAAATAAAAAAGTAAGAGCAGGCCAGGCCCAGTGGCTCACATGTGTAATCCCAGCAACACTTTGGGAGGCCAAGGCAGGTGGATCATCTAAGGTTGGGAGTTCAAGACTACCCTGGGCAACATGGCGAAACCCCATCTATACCAAAAATACAAAATTAGCCAGGCTTGGTGGCGTGTGCCTATAATCCCAGATACTTGGCGGGGCTAAGGCAGGAGGATCGCTTGAGCCCAGGAGGCGGAGGTTGCAGTGAGCCAAGATTGTGCCACTACACTCCAGTCTGGGTGGCAGAGCAAGACTCTGTCTAAAAAACAAAACAAAAAACTGAAGTTAGTAAGAGGGGAAAAGTAAAAAGAGGGAACCAGGTGGGACGCATGGTGGCTCATGCCTATAATACTATCACTTTGGAAAGCCAAGGCAGAAGGATTGCTTGAGGACAGGAGTTCCAGACCAGCCTGAGCAACATAATGAGACTCTGGCTCTACAAAAAATAAAAAAGTAGCCAGGTGTGGTGGCATGTGCCTGTAGTCCCAGCTGCTCAGGAGGTTGAGGCAGGAGGATCGCTTGAGTTGCAGGTTATAGTGAGTTGTGATCAGATCACTCACTGTACTTCAGCCTGGGCAAGAGAGCAAGACCTTGTGAGAAAAGAGAAAGAAGAGAAGAAGAGAGAAAAAGGGAATCAGAAGAAAAAGGAGGTCCAGGTGGACCTGCAGATGGGGATCTTGAGGCCACGTGGGGCCACAGCCAGCTACACTGATAGAAGACAGTGGGCATGAGGTATAAAAGGGGGTGGAAGACTGGGCGTGGTGGCTCACGCCTGTAATCCCAGCACTTTGGGAGGCTGAGATGGGTGGATCACAAGGGCAGGAGATCAAGACCATCCTGGCCAACATAGTGAAACCCCATCTCTACTAAAATACAAAAATTAGCTGGGCGTGGTGGCATGCACCTGTAGTCACAGCTACTCGGGAGGCTGAGGCAGGAGAATTGCTTGAACCTGGGAGGCAGCGGTTGCAGTGAGCCAAGATCATGCCACTTCATTCCAGCCTGGCACCTGATGACAGAGCAAGACTTGTCTCAAAAACAAAAAACGGGGGTGGAAAGATGGGGATGTGGGGTGTGAAATAAGTGTGAGCAAAGAGAGACCATCCTTGAGGGTCTGTCTACTGTATGTTAAGCACCTCACTCAGTCTCCCAACAACCTGGAAGGCAGGCATTGTGCCCAATTCATAGGCTGCTTTCAATAGGTTTTCTTTTTTTCTTTTTTTTTGAGACTAGGTTTTGCTCTTGTTGCCCAGGTTGGAGTGCAATGGCATGATCTCGACTCACTGCAACCTCCACCTCCTGGGTTCAAGCAATTCTCCTGCCTCAGCCTCCAGAGCAGCTGGGATTACAGGAATGCGCCACCATGCCCAGTTAATTTTGTATTTTTAGTAGAGACGGGGTTTCTCCATGTTGGTCAGGTTGGTCTTGAACTCCCAACCTCAGGTGATCCGCCCACCTCAGCCTCCCAAAGTGCTGGGATTACAGGGGTGAGCCACCGTGCCTGGCCTCAATAGGGCTTTTATGTTGTTGGAAAAAGCCAAAGTCTCCATGGCTCATTCAAAACGATACACACAGACCAGGATCCGGAGAAGAATCAGCCTGAAGCTCGCTGGAGCTCCCTGGAGGGTTCCACCCACCTTGCTCCAGCTCACCCAGGGTTCTAAGATTCAAAACAGCTGGAAATGTGTGCCCTGATCTCCGCAACAAGAAAACAGAACAGAACATGGCTGTTTCTGCCAAGCGAATTCTGAATAAGCTGCATTCCATTTCATTAAAACAATTACCTGAGCTCCAGCCAAGAATTACATAAAGCTTCCTTCCAGCACCACCCCCTCCCCCATAAAACACACATCATGCTGCTTTCAAATAGGCAGAGTGAAGCTCTGAGCCCTCGCTGGAAGACCTCATGGTCCTCGCCAAGTGGCCAGCCTCGGCATCTTTGCACGCTGACACAGATGACATGAGGCTGAAAGAAGACCTTGGCATGAAGCCCTCCCCTCATGAGAGCCTGCTGGCTGCCCGAAATGTTTCTAGTAGGCACCAGGGCCCTCACCTCTGCCTCAGAGCCAAGAGGGCCACTGGTGCCAGAATCCAGCTATTTCCCCAAAACAGACTGGAGGCCCAAGAGGGTCAGCTTTGAGTCAGCACAAACTAGACAGGAGGGACCAAGGGAATGGGGATTCCAGGAGAGGGAGCCTGAAGGCTGGAAAACTGGATGGTCAGACTTCAGCTAGAAGCAAGAGCCCGGGGCCACTCAGCCATCACTGCCCGCAGACTGATGGTGCTACTCTGGCCATAGATAAGGGGTTCATGATGTGAAGCAAAAGTCATCTCCTCCCCTCCCACAGGCCTCGAGCTGCCCAGAGACCGTTCCCTGAAGTGTGTAAAGCCTTGCTCTGGCTGGGTGCAGTGGCTAACACCTGTAATCCCAGCACTTTGGGAGGCCAAGGCGGGAGGATCACCTGAGGTCAGGAGTTTGAGACCAGCCTGGCCAACATGGTGAAACCCCGTCTCTACTACAAATACAAAAATTAGCTGGGCGTGATAACGCACTCCTGTAAACCTAACTATTGGGGAGGCTGAGGCACGAGAATTGCTTGAACCTGGGAAGCAGAGGTTACAGTGAGCCAAGATCATGCCATTGCACTCCAGCCTGGGCAACAGGGAGACTCTGTCTCAAAAAAAAAAAGTCTTGCTCTGCATCCCACCAGCCTGGACAACCCAACTCAAACTCCAACCAAAGTTCAGTATCTCACTCACTTCAACCCTGGTCTGATTAATGTCATCATGCCCAAATAACTCATGAGGCTGCCTCTACACCTATGGACATGCACTGTCTCTGGGCCTGTCAGGTCACAGCACTATGCTCCCCACACCCCAGCTGACAGTCGGTGGTCACTGTCACCTGAGGCCCTCCCAGCTCCTGCCTCTGCTCACCCAGTCTTCCCACCACCTGCGCAATCACAGGAGACCAACAGTCATTCCAGCCAACCACAGGCAGGCGCAGGCCAGCACCTTGGCCCAGCAACGCCAAGCTCACCATGGGAAAGTGGGATTTCCTGACTTTTCTCCAACTTTTCATTACAAAAATGTCTAAACATACAGAGAAGTTGAGAGACCCGTGTACTCTCACTTAGACTGAGTGGCTGCCATCGTTTTGCCACTTTGTGTAAATGCATGGTCCTTGCTCTCGCACTGTATGTGTGAATCCTTTTTTTATTATATCATTTAAAACTAAGTTGAGGCCAGGCATGGTGGCTCATGCTTGTAATCCCAGCACTTTGGGAGGCTGAGGCGGGTGGATCATCTGAGGTCAGGAGTTCAAGACCAGCCTGACCAATATGGTGAAACCCCGTCTCTACTAAAAATACAAAAATTAGCCAGGCATGGTAGCATGCACCTGTAGTCCCAGCTACTTGGGAGGCTGAGGCAGGTGAATTGCTTAAACTCAGGACTCGGAGGTTGCAGTGAACTGAGATCAGGCTACTGCACTCCAGCCTGGGTGACAGAGTAAGACTCCGTCTCAAATATAAAAAATAAAAAATAAATTGCAAGACATTATGACACGTCACTCCTAAATACTTTAGCATGCACCTAACAATAACAATATTCTCCCATAAAACCACAATACCACAATCACATAAGAAATAAGCATTAAAAGCCCGTCTTTAAGGGAAGATTTGGCCACTGGGGCTCCACTGGGCCTGGCCAACCGCAAGTTCTGTCTACCACTGGCCCAACATCCAAGGCCTCCCTGGAGAGGCCAGCCCTGAGCCCCACTGGTTAGGCAATCGGTTAGTTAGTTGGAAGACTTATCGGGATGTGAATGTACACTCAAGGCCAGATGTGAGACTCCCAACAAGACCCAGACTGCAAAAGGCAGAGTGGACCCCGTGAGGCTGTAAGTGGAGGCTCAGGGCCCATCCCAGGTGAGGAGAGCACCCTGAACCCATTTCAATGACTTGCTTTGCCAACATTTCTGAGGAAACTCAGCTTCCTGATTCTTTCTCTTCCTCTCCCCCTCCCATAGACATCCTTCATTCACCACTATAAAGTTTTCAACAACTCCCTCCTCTGGATATGGGAAAGACAAGGAGCATGTTTGGGTGGAGTGGGGCTGGGGTACAGGAAGTTCTGATTCCTAAGCAGAGGAGGTGGGAAGGGACCATGGGGGACCCGCCCCATGTTCTTCTTGGCAGTGGTGCTGTAAGCTCACTGCTCTGTCTCAAGAGTAACAGGTAACTGGAGAGGTGGCCAGGGAGGGAGGAGTGGGGCCTCTCCTGGAACAACAGACACTGCCCCCAGGACCCTGCATCTCATCCTGAGTACGCGTCCCCAATAAAGTACAAAAGGGCTGGGCATGGTGGCTCACCCCTGTAATCCCAGCACTTTGGGAGGCTGAGGTGGGCAGATCACCTGAGGTCAGGTGTTTGAGACCAGCCTGACCAACATGGAGAAACCCTGTCTCCACTAAAAATACAAAATTAGCAGGCGTGGTGGCAGATGCCTGTAATCCCAGCTACTCGGGAGGCTGAGGCAGGAGAATCATTTGAACACGGGAGGTGGAGGTCGCAGTGAGCTGAGATCGATCATGCCACTGCACTCCAGCCTGGGCAATAAGAGTGAAACTCCTCAAAAATTAAAAAAAAAAAAAAAGAGAGAGAGAAGAAGCTGCAGAGAACAAGGAAAGGACAGATGTGGAAGACAACAGAGAATGGGGCAGGGGCAGAAAAATCTTAGTGTCCTAGAAGCAGAAAACAATCAGACCAATGGGCAACCCATATCAGATGCAGTATTATGAACAGAAGTGTAAAGAATGCACCAGGCGCAATGGCTCACGCCTGTAATCCCGGCACTTTGGGAGGTGGATGCGGGCAGATTGCTTGAGGCCAGGTGTTCGAGAACAGCCTGGGCAGCATGGTGAAACCCTGTCTCCACAGAAAATTTTTGTAATTAGCGGGGTGTTGTGGCATGTGCCTGCAGTCCCAGCTACTCAGGAAACTGAAGGGAGAGGATCACATGGATCTGGGAGGCTGAGGCTGCAGACCCTGCCTCAAAAAAAAAAGTGTACAAAAGAGTTGGCTGCGCTGCAAGTCCCGCTCAGCAGCCAGATCACCTGGATTCAAATCCTAGCACTGCCACTCACTAGTTGTAGAACTTGAGCAAGCGGGCTCAACACTCTGTGCCTCAGTTTCCCTCACTTGTAAAATGGGTAATGGTAATACTACTACTAATAAAACCTGCCTTATATGGCCAGCATGATTCAAACAAACAATGCATGTAAGGTGCCCAGCACAGTGCCTATACATAATAAGTTCTCAATAAATATTATGGGAAAAATTCCTGTAAACATTGTAAGAAAGAAAAGTGTGGGCCAGGCACAGTGGCTCATGCCTGTAATCCTAGCACTTTGGGAGGCCAAGGCAGGCAGATCACTTGAGTTCAGGAGTTTAAGACCAGCTTGGACAACATGGTGAAACTCCATCTCTACTAAAAATACAAAAATTAGCTGAAAATCCCTTGACCCCAGGAGGCAGAGGGTGCAGTGAGCCAAGTTCATGCCACTTCACTCCAGCCTGGGCAACAAAGTGAGACTCGTCTCACAAAAAGAAAAGAAATGTGGCCAGGCGTGGTGGCTCACGCCTGTAATCCCAGCAATTTGAGAGGCCAAGGTGAGTGGATCACCTGATGTCAGGAGTTTGACACCAGTCTGGGTACCTTGGTAAAACCCCATCTCTACTAAAAATACAAAAATTATTAACTCAGGCCGGGAGTGGTGGCTCACACCTGTAATCCAAGCACTTCGGAGGCCAAGGCGGGCGGATAACCTGAGGTTGGGAGTTCAAGACCAGCCTGACCAATATGGTGAAACCCCGTCTTTAAAAATATATATATATAAAATAAAAAATAAAAATTATTAACTCAGCATGGTGGCACACTCAGTAATTCCAGTACTTGGGAGACTGAGACATGATAATTACTTGAACCTGGGAAGATGAGGTTGCTGTGAGCCAAGATCACGCCACTGCACTCCAGCCTGGGTGGCAGAGCGAGACTCTGTCTAAAAAAAAAAAAGAAAGAAAGAAAAGGAAAGAAAAGCATTCTACACATTTTGTTTTTTGTTTTTTGTTTTTCTTTTTTTTGAGACAGAGTCTCACTCTGTCACCCAGGCTGGAGTGCAGTGAAGCGATCTCGGCTCACGGCAACCTCCGCCTCCTGAATTCAAGCAATTCTCCTGCCTCAGCCTCCTGAGTAGAATAGCTGGAACTACAGGTGCGCACTACCACTCCTGGCTAATTTTTGTATTTTAAGTAGAGATAGATTTTACCATGTTGTCCAGGCTGTTCTCGAACTTCTGACCTCAAATGGTCCACCCACCTTGGCCTCTCAAAGTGCTGGGATTACAGGTATAAGCCACCATGTTGGCCAGATTTTGTTATTATTTATTTATTTATATTTATTTTTTCCCAACATGGAGTCTTGCTCTGTCACCCAGGCTGGAGTGCAGGGGTGCGATCTCAGCTCACTGCAACCTCTGCCTCCTGGGTTCAAGCAATTCTCCTGTCTCAGCCTCTGGAGCAGCTGGGATTTCAGGCGTGCGCCACCATGCCTGGCTAATTTTTGTATTTTTAGTAGAGATGGGATTTCTCCACGTTGGCCAAGCTGGTCTTGAACTCCTGACCTCAGGTGATCCACTCGTGCCTTGGCCTCCTAAAGTTCTGGGATTACAGGCGTGAGTCACCACGCCTGGCAGATTTTCTTATTATTAATGAAGGCACTGAGACTTACACAACCCAGGGAAAGGCTGCAATGAGGCTGGAAGTTAATTCAACGTCTCTGGCCTTGGAGCAAGGTAAAGACCCAAGAAAAGCTTCAGAATCAGATACTCCATGCACGATGACTAAATAGGAGAGGAGGGCTGCTCAGCGGCCCCCCAGTAACTCTGGCCTTCCATCAGCCTCTCCAACCAAGGGTACACCCAACCTCTGCAAGGCATGACCATCACTAAGGAAAAAAGGAATACTGAGATATTCCCTCAAAAGACCTTGAACCCATAGTGACAGGGCCCTGGCTTCCAGCAGCCTGAGCCTGTCTCCATCAACCTATGACTGCCCAGGCAGCAAACAACTTCACATATCAGAAAGGGCACCTGCTGAAGAATCAACCAGGGTTTGAATCCCAGCTCTGCCCCTTACTAGCACACAGCCCAGGAGGTGGCCTGGCACTGACGCAGAGCCCACCAGGAGGGCACCATCGCTGCAAGGGTAAATGCCGCCTCCGCCACAGGCCCAGCAGCTGGGTGCCCTGACTCTGCCCTGACACACAGAGGGACCACAGATAGGCAAGCCCAAAGTCCAGACTTTCCATGGAAACAGGGAGGCTCCATAGCTCCGAATGCCCCAGGCAACTCCTCTGCCCCCCTACCGCTACCCCCAAGGACAATGAGGCACTGTTTTCCAAAGGGTCAAGACTGCTGAGAAGCTGAAAGAAGACATGTCCAGATTCCAGCAGCAACTAGGCACTGCCAACAGCTGGCTGTTCCCTTTGCTAAAGGATGGGAAGGCAAAGCTACGAAGTCTTGCACTGGACACACCCTTTGCCATTTTCTGGGAATGGCCCCTAGGGCAGAGATTTGAAAGGTTATTATCAATTACTCAGCAGGCCCCAAGGCTCATCCCCCTGGTTAGTCACCAGCACCTACCACCTAATGATGATTAAGATGACCAGATCTGGAATTGGATGAGTCTGGGTTCAAATCCCAGCACCACCACTAAACTTCCTGGAGCTCAGATTTCCACATCTATAAAGTGGAGGTAAAACACCTCCCTCTCCGACAGGTTGTGATACAGCTTGTCAAGTGTTGAGTACAGTGCCTTTCTCCCATGAAGTGCACATGATCGTGATTAGACTACAGTTGTGGTCAAAGCCCCCCACCAAGTACACTAAGAACATGAACAGAGACAGAGCGAGCAATCGGGTTAGAAAACACAGTCAGAGTGCATCTGTGTTGTGGGAACTCTGTCCAGGAAACTCCGGCCAGAACTTGAACAGAGCGAACTCTGGGCCAAACCAGCATCTAAACAGTAATAAGAAAAGCCACCAAGCAGCCACCCCAAAGCACAAAGTGGAGAGAACACAGGGAAGGGCAGAACACGCTGTGTTGATATTTTTCTGCTCAGAAAGCCATAAATTTGTAACTTATTAAACAGCACATGGCGAGTCTGTCACTGGGGAGGAGAAGAGTGCCCCAATTTTTTTTTTAGACCAAAAAACAAAGTCACAGAGGAGGTGATGCCCCCTCTGGCCTTGCTACCGGACACACCATAAACTCTTCCCCGTGTTAGGGACCACAAGGCACACGCTCAGGAGAAAAATAAAAACAAGAGGCCCGGGCTTTGTGTCCATCCTAACTAAGGAAAACAGCTGACGGGCAGTGTACTGAGCCGCCATCCAGACAGCTGACGGGGCCCCAGTGCAGAGGCAGATTCCTCTCCCCTCCTGCACACCCCATTCCTCCCACCCTAGGCTCCGGTCAGCCAGGCGTGGCTTGCCCCCGGGAGCTCAGACCAAGGAAGTCAGGCAGCCCGGATGTAAGCAACTGGGAGCCTATGATAGAAAGCAGCAGAAGTTACAGGTGGCCGCCATCAGCCCGTTTGGCAACCCCTCCTTCAAGTGCCCTTGCCTCTTCCCCAGGAAAAAAAGCCTTCTTGGTACACAAGAGCTGCAGATCTAGGAGCTAGGAATTGGGCTTCCAGTTAAGTTTTGTCATTTTATGGCTGAGCAGCTTTGGGCAAGAGAATCAACCTCTCTTAGTCTCAGCTTTCTCAATCTGTAAAAAGACAGGTGGTCATGATAGCATTGACCTTAAGGGGGAATCTGATAAAAGGGTTGTTGTGAGGATAGCACAAATCGAGGTATAGGGAAGTACTCCACAAACAGCAATTTAAATCGCTAGGATCCCCTCTGCTATATACAGTACTCTCTTTACTTTCAGAACTCAGCTTCCTGGCCCTAAATGGAAGACTGTCAGAAGACAGGAATTCCGGATTTCGACAGCAAACTCTACAAAGACTTTCTCAGTCCTTGAAACGGCACGGGGACTGCCGAGAAGCAACAGAACTGCACCAGCATTTTAGAAACGATAACTTTGCTCCCAGTTCCCACTGGGAAAGCACTGAGACTCTGAGATCCTGGTTCATAGAACATCCCCAGCCTCCTTCCAGCTGAGCTATTTTTATGTGAAAAAATAAATAAATAAATAAATACCTGCCTGGAAGCCATGCCAACCTTGAGCACACTGGAAAAATGGGTGCCAAGCCTGACCCAAAGGCAGAACTACGCTTGGCAGCCATCTCACTCTGTAAAACAGGCAGGACCCTACACCACCCCCAGTTCCAGGATCTCGGGGGCACCCTGATCCCAAAAGGAAGCTGGAGGGAAGCACTCAAGTCCAGCGCCTACAAATAGCCAGTCTTAACTTAGTGCCCGGCGCTGCTTGGTAGAGGTCCATCAGTCCTGTCTGCTGAATCTACTCCTCAGAGCCTGGGACAGAGGAAGCATCAGTGGTGACACGAGCCACCCACAGTCCAGAGAGGAAAGACAAGGCTCCTACAGAGAAGAAACGTTTCCCCCCTCCTCACCTCCCAAGCTCAGGGCCCTCCAGTCACAGGCGTGAAGGGGAGGAAGAGACAGTGAATCCTCCCACTCCTGCGTTCACGCCACCCAAGGCATTCCTAGAACCCTGGCACCAACCCCCTTGGGTTTAGAGTCGGCTTCCAGGAGATACTTTCTTTCCCCTAACACCAGATCAAGGCTGGACTGAAAAGAGTAGCCTTGGGGCTCCAATAACAGACAAACAGTAAAACTCTGTTCTGGGCATCCTGTCCTCTTTACCTGTATGGTTTCCAGCAGGGCCTGATGCCGAGGGGGTGGAGGGACCCTGCTAGCCAGGACACGTTCAGGGATGGCCATACCTTGGGGCCTACCTCCCACCTCATTCCCCTGGCATTTCACCAGAATCTGGGGGTGGGGAGAGAATCAGGACCCCCCAAATTACTGTTCTACACTTAGATATGTAGGCAGGCGGACTGATCTGTGACTTGAGGGGCTTGTCCACAGAGTGGGGAGGGCAGTGAGAGAAAATGAGTGACAGGTCCTTGAAACAGGGGTGACCAGATTTGAAGTGGGGGATCAGGAGGGCAGGCAGACTGGGAAACTTATCTTTGAAATGGGGGTGTGGTCATCACAAATCACACTCTCATCTCTAGCTTGTGCATCTGACTTGTGAAATGAAAGGGGTGGGCTCAGAGGGGTTATCCCCGAAGAGGGGTGCCAGTCCGTGAAGTGAGGGGCGGCCCTGGAGGGACGGGTAGCAGGTCGAGGAAATGAGGGAGCAGCCCATGAGATCGCGCAGCTGCTCGGGCGGTCGATCTGTGAGGTGGGGGTGGGGAGAGGTCTGCGAGGTGAGGGTCCGGTAGCTGATAAGAGAGTCTGGTCCAGGAAGTCCCGTCCCTGCAGCGGACGGGGTGGGTCCCTGAGGGGCGAGCTGGTCCCTGGGCCCCTTCTGGGAGATGGGGGTGGGTCCCCGAGGTCGGGGATCCAGAGGTGAAGCCGTCCCAGGCAGGGGGGTGGCTGCTGTGCGGACGGTGCCGGGGCCGGCCTGGCCCGGGACTGAGGACGGGTTAGGGATCCCCGCCCCGCGGAGCCCCGGCCGACGGGGACAGGAGCTGAGGCCGGGGCAGCCGAGGGTGGGATCCCCCGGCCCCCACCGCTGGCAGGCGTCCGCTCGGCCCGGAGCCGCGCGCCCCTCGCCTCCTCCTCCCTCGGCCTCCCGCTCACTCACCGAGGTCGTCCATGGCCGGACCACGGGCGCCGGGTGCCGGCTCGGCGTCGCGCTAGCTGCCCGTCCCAGGGCCGCTCCTCTTTGCCCCGCAACTTTTCAGCCGCAAGCCTTGGCCCGGAACGGAACGCGCCGCCGCCGCGCGAGCCCGAGCCCGCCCCGCGCCCCGGGCCCCGCGCCCCGCCCCCGCGTGCACGCGCGCCCCGCCCCCGACCCCCCCGCGAACTTGCTGGCCCCGCCCCCGCCGCGGACCCGGGCAGTGGCCGTCGCTGGGCAGGGTGGTGGCGCCCCCTCGCGGCTGAGCGGGCAGGTGGACGGCTCCCAGGCCTCCAGCCATTCCCATCCATCTTTCTGTCCCTCTCAAAGTCACTAGCTTGACCCTGCGAATGACAAATCCGTCCACAGTCGGCTATGTGTCTGTGCATTCGTCAGCTACTCGGTCATCGCCTGTCCGCTGGAGTCCGATTTATCCACCTGTCAGTCTGTCTGTCACCCCGTAGGTCACCGCCCAGGAGGACCGTAAATCAGTACCACGCAAGGCTGGCAGCCCGTGGCTGACCTTTCCTGGGGTCGCACTCTGGATCGATGGCAGTGCATCTTGCAGTCCACCCTTTCTGGCCCAAACCCAATACCTGTGTGGTTCCATCTTCTTAATATTACTTCCACACATCCACCCTCCCTAGACACTTTTCCAAAACTGTGCATGGGGCAGAGGGGACCCCACATTAGACATTAAAAGGAAAACTACAGGAAAGTCACACCCAGTGCTCCCACACACTCTGAAATTGGGTAATAAAAACAGCTAGTATTTATTGAGTATCTGAATAAACAGATACTATATAGCTATTCTCTAAATTAATCTTCCTAGAGGTAGTTATTATTATCCTATCATCAGTCCTTCCCTACCCGTTGGGATGGGTGATGGTAGTTTGTGGATTTTATATAAAACTGCTCGGCAATCACAGCTTCAAGTTCCCCTTGTCCCTCAAGAATCCAGGCCTGGCTGGGCGCAGTGGCTCACGCCTGTAATCCCAGCACTTTGGGAGGCCGAGGCGGGTGGATCACGAGGTCAAGAGATCGAGATCATTCTGGTCAACATGGTGAAACCCAGTCTCTACTAAAAATACAAAAATTAGCTGGGCATGGTGGCGCATGCCTGTAATCCCAGCTACTCAGGAGGCTGAGGCAGGAGAATTGCCTGAACCCAGGAGGCGGAGGTTGCGGTGAGCCGAGATCATGCCATTGCACTCCAGCCAGCCTGGGTAACAAGAGCAAAACTCCATCTCAAAAAAAAAAAAAAAAAAAAATTATCTGGGCATGGTGGCGCATGCCTGTAATCCCAGCTACTCGGGAGGCTGAGGCAGGAGAATCGCTTGAACCTGGGAGGTAGAGGTTGCAGTGAGCCAAAATCACACCACTGCACTCCAGCCTGGGCAATAAGAGCGAATCTCCGTCTCATAAAAAAAAAATCCAGGCCTTCTGGGTCAGGTCAGGTCCTCCAGAAAGCAGATGAGATGCTGAGATAAAGCTAGGGGTAATGCCTGTGACAGAGAAGGAGAAATAAGCAGGGTTGGGCAAGGAGACTCAGATTTGACAGACAGGTCAACCCATCCTTCCAGAACAAAAGAAAAATGAGAAGTCCCCTTGGGCAGAAGTAACCGGGTTCCAATGCTCTCACCACATTCAGCCATTTCGTAAAGGCAGATCCAAGTGGCTTCTGTGGCTGCCACATTCTTCTATATTAAATTCAAGAGCCAAGACTGTTCCCCAAACACTCTATTGCATGCTCTTCCAACATCTTGCACACAACTTTTATTTTGTTTTTGTGGGGGTTTTTTGTTTGTTTGTTTTGAGATGGAGTCTCCCTCTGTCACCCAGGCTGGAATGCAGTGGCACAACCTTGGCTCACTGCAATCTCCACCTCTCAGGTTCAAGTGATTCTCCTGCCTCAGCCTCCTGGGTAGATGTGATTACAGGCCTGCACCACCACACCTGGCTAATTTTTGTATTTTTAGTAGAGATGGGGTTTCACCATATTGGCCAGGCTGGTCTTGAACTCCTGACCTTGGGTGATCTGCCTGCCTCGGCCTCCCAAAGTGCTGGGATTACAGGCGTGAGCCACTGCGCCCGGCTCGTTTTTGTGTATTTGAGATACAGCCTTGCTCTGTTGCCTAGGCTGGGATGATGTGTAAGACTAATATGACGTCTACCTTCTTGAATCTAAAGGTGCAGGCAAAAGAGCGAAGTGGCTAGCATGAAGGATGAGTAGCCTCACACCACTCCCAGTTGTGTGGAACAGCATGTGCAAAGGTATGTAGACAAGACATTTAATCCTGACCACAAGCCTAGGAGAGGAGCACTGTTAGCCCCTTTTATAGCTGGAAACGTTGAGAGTCAGAGAGGTTGAGTTACCCAAGGTCATACAGCTAATAAGAAGGGAAACTGGGATGAGGAGGCTTATGCCAAGGCCTGGTTATGAAACAGCTAGGTGAAACTGTTACAACTTAGACTAATTCCAGGGCATACGCTTGTCCACTTCTCCAAAGGTCTAAAACCTTTATTTTTCAAAGCTGTGTGATCTGGAGGCACCCACTGAATGGGCAAGTTTCTCAGTTGTATGCAGAGTTCTAAAGAGAAGTGAAGCCTCAGAGATCAGTGCTGGTGAACTTGAACACTCAGGCCCTACCATGGATTTCCTCATGTAAATAATTCCTAAACCCCCATTTCCTCCCTGGCTTCCTTCCTCCCTCGACTCTCACCCCAGAGGAATGAAACTTGGTGTCTAGTTCAGGCTGCTACAGCAAAATACTATAGACCGAATGACTTATAAACAACAGAAATCTATCTTTCACAGTTCTGGAGGCTGAAAGTTCAAGATCAGGGTGCCGGCACAGTCAGGTTCTGGTGAGGGCCCACTTCTGGGTTGCAGACTGTTAACTTCTTGTATCCTCATATGGCTCAAAGAGGACAAGAGAGCTCTCTGAAGTCCCTTTTTTTTTTGAGATGGAGTCTCGCTCTGTCGCCAGGCTGGAGTGCAGTGGTGCGATCTTGGCTCACTGAAACCTCTGCTTCCTGGTTCAAGCAGTTCTCCTGCCTCACCTCCCGAGTAGCTGGGACTATAGGCACCTGCCATGACACCCAGCTAGTTTTTGTATTTTTAGTAGAGACGGGGTTTTACCTTGTTGGACAGGATGGTCTCGATCTCTTGACCTCGTGATCCTCCTGCCTCAGCCTCCAAAAGTGCTGGGAGTACAGGCATGAGCCACCACGCCCAGCCTGGGGTCCCTTTTATAAAGGTACTAACTAATCTCCTTCATGAAGGCCCTACCCTCATGACCTAATCACCTCTCAGTGCACCACCTCCTAACATCATCAAATTGGGATTAGATTTCAACGCATGAGTTTTCAAGGATATGAAAAGTTGATAAAAAGTTCAAGGATACGCAGTTGATAACATCAATCAGGTTTTTTCATTCTTCCTAGAGTTAAGTGACATTGACAGGGCAGATGGACAGCCCTGCTGACTTCTTGCTAGTGGTTCATCTTGGGCAATTTACTCTGTGCCTCAGTTTCTTCCCCTATAGAAAGATTAATAGTTAATTAGTAGCTAATTAATAACTAATTAATAGCTACCTCTCAGAGTCCTCATAGGACTAAATAAGAAACTACACACCTAGTACTTAGAATGGTCCTTGTCACCACAAAATAACACTCTTAACTCAGCACTAGAAACAGAATTTGACCAAGCGCCGTGGCTCATGCCTGTAATCCCAGCACTTTGGAAGGCCAAGGCAGGCAGATCACTTGAGGTCAGGAGTTAGAGACCAGCCTGGCCGACATGGCGAAACACAGTCTCTACTGAAAATATAAAAATTAGCTGGGCATAGTGGTGTGCACCTGTAATTCTAGCTGCTCGTGAGGCTGAGGCAGTCGAAGCATTTGAACCCTGAAGGCGGAGGTTGCAGTGAGCCAAGGTCACGCCACTGCACTCCAGCCTGGGTGACGGAGTGTGAGACTGGATCTCAAAAAAACAATAAAAAAAAAACAGGCCAGGTGAGGTGGCTCACGCTTGTAATCCCAGCACTTTGGGATGCCAAGGCAGGTGGATTACCTGAGGTCAGCAGTTTGAGACCAGCCTGACCAACATAGTGAAACCCCGTCTCTACTAAATATACAAAACTAGCCAGGCTTGGTGGCACATGCCCATAATCCCAGCTACTTGGGAGGCTGAGTGAGGAGAATCACTTGAACCTGGGAGGCAGAGGTTGCAGTGGGCCAAGATCCTCCCATTGTACTCCAGCCTGGGTTACAAAGAGCGAAACTCCACCTCAAAAAATAAAAAATAAAAAAAATACGGCCAGGTGTTGTGGCTCATGCCTGTAATCCCAGCACTTTGGGAGTCCGAGGTGGGCAGATCACCTGAGGTCAGAAGTTTGAGACCAGCCTGGCTAACAGCATGGTTGACTAAAAACACAAAAATTAGCTGGGCATGGTCGTGGGCGCCTGTAATCCCAGCTACTCAGGAGGCTGAGGCAGGAGAATCACCTGAACCTGGGAGGCAGAGTTTGCAGTGAGCCGAGATCGTGCCACTGCACTCAGCCTGGGGGACAGAGTAAGACTCCATCTCTAAATAAATAAATAAATAAAAACAGATAAAATTAATGATATATTTTATCTAATTCAGTATATCCTAAATGTTGGCCGGTGGTGGTGGCTCACACCTGTAATCCCAGCACTTTGGGAGGCCCAGGCGGGCAGATCACCAGGTCAGGAGATTGAGATCAGTAGCTGGGATCACAGGCGCGTACCACTACGCCCAGCTAATTTTTGTATTTTTAGTAGAGATGGGGTTTCGCCATGTTAGCCAGGCTGGTCTCTGAACTCCTGCCCTCAAGTGATCTACCCTCCTCAGCCTCCCAATGTGCTGGGGTTACAGGCGTGAGCCACCATGCCTGGCCCAACGTGGCCCTCTGAACAACCTGAAAGTCATTCCCAGTGACTGGAGCTGAGAAGAGAGGAAACAGATAAATTAATATTAATGATATATTTTATCTAATTCAGTATATCCTAAATGTTGGATTTTTTTCGTGATTCTCAGAGGATCTCATTATGGATCCTCTAATGAGATCATTGATCCATAATGAGATCCTCTAATGAGATCATGAAAAATCTCTGGGATTTATTCTGGTGTCATGAAGGTTTTATGCAGGACAGTAACCCAGACCATGCCCTTGCTCTTAAAAACAGCACTGCTGTGGCCGGGCGTGGTGGCTCACAACACTTTGGGAGGCAGAGGCGGGAAGATCACAAGGTCAAGAGATCAAGACCATCCTGGTCAACATGGTGAAACCCCATCTCTACTAAAAAATACAAAAATTAGCTGGGTGTGGTGGTGCACGCCTGTAGTCTCAGCTACTTGGGAGGCTGAGGCAGGAGAATTGCTTGAACCCGGGAGGCGGAGGTTGCAGTGAGCTGAGATTGCACCGCTGCACTCCAGCCTGGCATCTGGTGACAGAGCGAGACTCTGCCTCAAAAACAAAACAAAACAATAAAAACAGCACTGCAGCTGGGCATCCACTGAATGGGCAACCAAATATCCATCAATATGGGACGGGTTAAATAAATCACATACAGTCTTACAACGGAATATTATGTAGCCACAGAAAAGATCCAGGAAGCTCAGATATACTGATACGAAATAGCCTCCAGGATCTGAAAAAATGACACTGAACAATGCATGTAACATGGGTATCATTTGTGGAAAAAAGTGGGATACAATATGTTTATAAGATACTTACACGGGCTGGCCACAGTAGCTGATGCCTGTAATACCAGCACTTTAAGAGGCTGAGGTGGGAGGATCACCTGAGGTCAGGAGTTCGAGACCAGCCTGACCAACATGGAGAAACCCCATCTTTACTAAAAATACAAAATTAGACAGGCCTAGTGGCACATTCCTGTAATCCCAGCTACTTGGGAGGCTGAGGCAGTAGAATTGCTTGAACTCAGCTACTTGGGAGGCTGAGGCAGTAGAATCGCTTGAGGCAGAGGTTGCAGTGAGCTGAGATCACGGCATTGCACTCCAGCCTGGGCAACAAGAGAGAAACTCTTACACAAGGCTGGGTGCAGTGGCTCATGCTTGTAATCCCAACACTTTGAGAGGTCAAGGCGGGTGGATCGCTTGAGCTCAGGAGTTCCAGACCAGACTGGACAGCAAGGTGAAACCCCGTCTCTACAAAAAATACAAAAAAAATTAGTCGGGCATGGTGGTGGGTGCCTGTAGTCCCAGCTGCTTGGGAGACTGAGGAAGGAGGATCACTTGAGCCCAGGAGGTAGAGGATGCAGTGAGCTGAGATTGTGCCACTATACTCCAGCCTGGAGGACAGAGTGAGATCCTGTCTCAAAAAAAAAGATACTTATAAAGTTGAGACAACTCTGGAAGAAAGCGCGCCACCAGTGTCATCTGGCTGGGGGTGGGGCTGGGGGAATATGGTGACTGGGAACCAGGAGTAGGAAGGAGAGTTCACTAAGTGCTCTTCTGCATATTTTGAATTTTTTTTGTGGTGGTGGGGACGGAGTCTCCCTTTGTCGCCCAGGCTATGTTGCAATGGCGCAATCTCGGCTCACTTCAACCTCCGCCTCCTGGGTTCAAGCAATTCTCCTGCCTCAGCCTCCCAAGTAGCTGGGATTATAGGCAAACACTATCATGCCCAACTATTTTTTTTTTTTGTATTTTTAGTAGAGATGGAGTTTCACCATGTTGGCCAGGCTGGTATCAAACTCCTGACTTACTTCAAGTGATCTGCCCACCTCGGCCTCCCAAAGTGCCAGGATTACAGGTGTGAGTCACGGAGCTCGGCCCATATATGTAATTTAATCTATTGCTAAAATAAATTAATATTTTAAAAAAAAGGCCAGGTGTGGCAACAGAGTGAGACTCCATCTCAAAAAATAAATAAATAAAACAAAAAAATAAAAAAATAAAAGTACATTTTAAAAAATGACACTACTGGCTGTCTGTGGTGGCTAGTACCCATAGTCCCAGAACCTTGGGGAGCCGGGCGGGAGGATCACTTGAGTTCAGGAAAACAGCCCATCTCTACAAAACGTTAAAAAATTATCCAGTTGTAGTTGTGTCAACCTGTAGTCCTAGGTACTTGGGGTGTTGAGGAGGGAGGATTGCTTGAGCTCAGGAGTTGGAGGCTGCAGTGAGCCATGATCACACCATTACATTCCAGCCTGGGCAACAGAGCAAGTCCTGTTTCAAAAGAGAAAGAAAGAAGGGAAGGAAGGGAGGGAGGGAGGGAGGGAGAGAGAAAGAGAGAGAAAGAGGAGGGAGGGAAGGAGGGAGGGAGGGAGGGAGAAAGAAAAGAAGACACTATAGACACCAACGAGCGGGGCCTCAGCTGCTCCAGAGTGATTCAACTGAGACTTGAAAAATCTTTCCTGAGAAAGAGCTAACCCTGGCCTGATTTTTTGCCAAAGGGAGGTTGTGGGAAGAGCATTCTGGAAGGAGGGGTTGGTATTTGGAAAGGTATGCCGAGGGCCCCAGAATAGGGGTAGTGAGACGGAAGGTTTTCAGCCTCCCCCTGCTTATCTCAAGGAGGAGCCTCATGGCTCAGAGGGTGGGTCCTAGCAGGCACTGTGGCCCTCTGGGAGAAGCCCCTGGTGTCCAGGAATCCCAAGACAGGCAAGGCTTTAAATCCAAGTTCTGGCTGGGCGCTGTGACTCACGCCTATAACCCCAGTACTTTGGGAGGCAGAGGCGGGTGGATCACTTGAGCTCAGGGGGTCGAGACCAGTCCGGGCAACATGGTGAAACCCTGTCTCTACCAAAAATATAAAAAATTAGCTGGGTGTGGTGGTGGGTGCCTATGGTCCCAGCTACTCGGGAGGCGGAGGTGGGAGGATCCTTGAGCTCAGGAGGCAGAGGGTGCAGTCAGCTGAGATTGTACCACTGCACTCCAGCCTGGGTGACAGAGTGAGACCCCATCTCAAAAAAAAAAAAAAAAATCCAAGTTCCGTCTGCCACCTGTGCAGTCTTAGGCATGATGCCTCACCTTTCACCTTTCTGAGCCTCATTTTTCTCATCAGTAAAATGGGAATGAGGTTCTACAGGTGTGATAGTAGCTGTGTGGTCTGAGGCAAGTGACTTGACCTCTCTGAGCCTCAATTGCCTTATTTCTAAATCCGGTTAATAAAACATATATATATGCCTTCCATGGCTGTTACGTGGATTTAACAACAAAAATAAAAATGCATGAAGAGGGCTGAGAAACTGTAGCTATTCACATCATCAAAGAACTGAGGTGAGACTTTAGGGCTAAGAGGGAAAAGGACAGGTTTGAGGATTGATTCAGCACTGAATTGAGTTGTGAGTTTAATAATAATTACTATTATTGAGAATGCATTGTTTAACATATGTAAAGCACCATCTTAAGTCTTTAAAATCTAATGGGTGTTTTATGTCTAATTTTACCAGACAGGAAACTGAGGCTTATTAAGTAAAGTCACCTGCCCCAGCTACAGCTATAAAGTGGAAGAGTTAGGATTCGAAACCAAAACTCTCTGACTCATGAAGGGGCGTGTCGGGATTGTGCCGCAGCCTTTGGGCAAGTCCAGAATCCCCAGCTGGCGTGGACACAGTGCCTGGGGAAGGCCCTGGCTGCCTCTGAATTTGGGAGAAGGGCATGGTCTGGGTTACTGTCCTGTGTAAAACCTTCATGACACTAGAATAAAGCTGAGTGATTTTTCATGATCTCATTAGAGGATGTCATTATGTGCCTCCTCCTCAGCTCTCTCTATTTCCTCCCTTCTCAGCTCCAGTCACTGGGAATGACTTTCAGGTTGTTCAGTAGGCCAAGTTGGGCCAGGCATGGTGGCTCACGCCTGCAACCCCAGCACTTTGGGAGGCCGAGGAGGGTAGATCACTTGAGGGCAGGAGTTCAGAGACCAGCCTGGCTAACATGGCAAAACCCCATCTCTACTAAAAATACAAAAATTAGCTGGGCGTGGTGGTGCACGCCTATAATCCCTGCTACTCGGGAGGCTGAGGCAGGAGAGAGGCCAAGGGGGGCGGATCACTTGAGGCCAAGAGGGCCAGGAGTTTCAGACCAGCCTGACCAATGTGGCAAAACACTGTCTCTAATACAAATACAAAAATTAGCTGGACATGGTGACACATGCCTGTAGTCCCAGGTACTTGAGAGACTGAGGCATGGGAATCACTTGAACCTAGGAGGCAGAGGTTACAGTGAGTCAAGATTGTATCACTGGACTCCAGCCTGGGCAACAGAGAGAGACTCTGTCTCAAAAAAAAAAAAAAAAAAAAGCTGGGTGTGGTGGCTCACCCCTGTAATCCCAAAATTTTGGGAGGCCAAGATGGGTGGATCACTTGAGGTAGGAGTTCGAGACCAGCCTGGCCAACATGGTGAAACCCCATCTCTACTAAACTACAAAATTAGCTGTGTGTGGTGGCACATGCCTGTGATCCCAGCTACTTGGGAGGCTAAGGCAGGAGAATCGCTTGAACCCAAGAAGTGGCGGTTGCAGCTGCCTAGGTGACAGAACAAAACTCCATCTCAAAAAATAAAAATAAAAAAGGCCGCCAGATTTGGTGGCTCACACCTGTAATCCCAGCACTTTGGGAGGCTGAGGCAGGTGGATCACAAGGTCAGGAGTTGGATACCAGCCTGGCCAATATGGTGAAACCCCATCTCTACTAAAAATACAAAAACTAGCCAGGCATGGTAGCAGGTGCCTGTAGTCCCAGCTACTCAGGAGGCTGAGGCAGGAGAATTGCTTGAACCTGGAAGGCGAAGGTTGCAGTGAGCCAAGATTGAGCCACTGCACTCCAGCCTGAGCGACAGAACGAGACTCTGTCTCAAAATAAATAAATAAATAAATAAATAAATAAAAAAGGCCAGACCCAGTGGCTCATGCCTGTAATCCCAGCACTTTGGGAGGTCAAGATGGGCAGATCACCTGAGGTCAGGAGTTTGAGACCAGCCTGGCCAACATGGCGAAACCCCGCGTCTACTAAAAATACAAAAAATTAGCCAGGCATGGTGGCGGGTGACTGTGATCTCAGTTACTCCGGAGGCTGAGGCTGGAGAATTGCTTGAACCTAAGAGGTGGAGGTTGCAGTGAGCCAAGATTGTGTCACTGCTCCAGACTGGGAAACAGAGTGAGTCTTAGTCTCAGAAAAAAAAAAAAGAAAGAAAAAGAAAGGCCACACATTCCTGGCTCCAGGCCCCAGCCAGTGCTGTTACTGCTACTAAAATTCCATCCTGCCCTTTGTCCTGGTTAATGCCTCTCCTCCTTCAGTTCACAGCTCAGCTACCCACTTCTTCAGGAAGCCCTCCCTGATAACCACCCAGGCTTAGCGAGTCAGTTCCCCAACAACCCCACCCCCACTAAAGTACTTAATTCTGAATCAGGCGCCAAAAGCAGCACCTTTCCTGTACCACCTGGCTCACTACTCACCACATCTCCCTGGAGGTGGGTCTCATCCTTGGTGAAATATCAGAAGCTTCAACAAACATTTTTTTGCCCTGACCCATTCGTCAGAAATTCTGATTTAGGGCTGGGCACGGTGGCTCACGCCTGGAATCCCAGCACTTTGGGAGGCTGAAGCAGGTGGATCACCTGAGGTTGGGATTTTGAGACCAGCCTGACCAACGTGGAGAAACCCCATCTCTACTAAAAATGCAAAATTAGCCGGGCATGATGGTGCATGCCTATAATCCCAGCTACTCAGGAGGTTGAGGTAGGAGAACCGCTCGAACCCGGGAGGCGGAGGTTGTGGTGAGCTGAGATCGTGCCATTGCACTCCAGCATGGGCAACAAGAGCAAGACTTGTCTCAAAAAAAAAAAAAGAAAAAAAAAAGGAAAGAAATTCTGATTTAATGGGTCTGGAATGCAGCCAGGGCACAGGGATTTTTGTAAAGCTCCTCAGGTGGCTTTCATAGGCACACAGCCAAGGTGGAGACCTACTGACCTCTGAGATAGGATCAGAACTCTCTTTTTTTGTTTTGTTTTGTTTTTTGAGAGGGAGTCTTGCTCTTGTTGCCCAGGCTGAAGTGCAATGGTGTGATCTCAGCTCACTGCAACCTCCACCTCTCGTGTTCAATTGATTCTCCTGCCTCAGCCTCCCAAGTAGCTAGGATTACAGGCACCCGCCACCATGCCTGGCTAATTTTTGTATTTTTAGTAGAGACGGGGTTTCACCATGTTAGTCAGGCTGGTCTAGAACTCCTGACCTCAGGCGATCTGCCTGCCTCGGCCTCCCAATGTGCTGGGATTACAGGCGTGAGCCACGGCTCCTGGCCTTTTTTTTTTTCTCCCATCCAGGGACACTGAGGCCCAAGAGGGTAGGTGAGTGGCCTATCATCATGCAAGCAGAGAATAACAAAGCAAGGTCTTGAACCCAACTAGTCTGGCTTCAAAGTTTCATGAGGAAAAAAAAAATCAGTTGGCCTCAGTTAATATCCCCAGCCACAGAGAAACTGTAGAGCTTAGAGCCAGCTCTGTTCTGAGACAGACACTGAGGGCCCCTTGGGCATGGGATATTTTTAACCCAGAAGCTGGTGATTCTTGCAAACATTCTGCAATGCCTTGGACACTGAGCAGATGGTTTAGGGGCCTGTGGACCCTTTCCCTGCTGAGATAGTCCTTGTAGTGGGGCTTTTCCATCCCCTGGAGCCAGTGGGTGGGAGGGTGGAGGGGTTGGCCTCATGGCGGGTAGGGTAGGTGGCTAATGTATCCAAGGATATTCCCACACTTGGTGGAGGGGGAGAAGGTGAGTTCTGGATGAGTCCAGATTCCCCCTCCCTCCGAGACATTTTGTCTCACACACCTCGGCCCCTTCTCCCCGCTCCCCACCTGGAAAATGGCTGGAAGACAAACCTAGGTTGAAGCTGGATTGTACAAGCAGGGGTGCAGGAGAATGGGGGCATGCTCACCCTCCCACTTCTTCCCCTCCCTGACCCGTGACAGCCCCGTGAAAGCTACAGAACAGGGCTGGGCACAGTGGCTCACGCCTGTAATCCTAGCACTTTGGGAGGCAAAGGTGGGTGGATCACTATGTCAGGAGTTAGAGACCAGCCTGACCAACATAGTAAAACCCTATCTCTACAAAAAATACAAAAATTAGCCGGTGTGTTGGCACATGCCTGTAATCCAAGCTACTCAGGAGGCTGAGACAGGAGAATTGTTTGAGCCTGGGAGGTCAAGGCTATAGTGAACTGAGATCACACCACTACACTCCAGCCTTGGTAACAGAGCAAGCCCCTATCTCAAGAAGAAAAGAAAAGAGCGTAGGGCGCAGTGGCTCATCCCTGTAATCCCAGCACTTTGGGAGGCCGAGGCGGGTGGATCACGAGGTCAAGAGATCGAGACCATCCTGGTCAACATGGTGAAACCCCGTCTCTACTAAAAATACAAAAAATTAGCTGGGCATGGTGGCGCATGCCTGTAATCCCAGCTACTCAGGAGGCTGAGGCAGGAGAATTGCCTGAACCCAGGAGGCGGAGGTTGCGGTGAGCCGAGATCGCACCATTGCACTCCAGCCTGGGTAACAAGAGTGAAACTCCGTCTCGAAAAAAAAAAGAAAAGAAAGAAGAAAGAGAGAGAGAGACAGAGAGAAAGGGAAAGAGAAAGGGAGAGAAAGAGAGAGAAAGAAGGCCATGCTCTGTGGCTTACGCCTGTAATCCTAGCTCTTCGGGAGGCAGAGGCAGGAGGATAGCTTGAGCCCAGGAGTTCAAGACCTGCCTGGGCAATATAGCGAGACCTCATTCTCCACAAAAAGGAAAAAAACAGAAAAGACCAAAAAAAAAATAAGCATAACTCCCCTCAAAGAGAGAAAGAGAGAAGGAAGGAAGGAAGGAGGGAGGGAAGGAAGGGAGAGAGGAAGAGAAGGAAGGAAAGAGATTTCCCTCCCAAAATACGCCAAGAGTAAGCAAAGATGATGTAGCGTCAAGCGTATTCATTACAGCATTGCTTATGGGAAAAACTGGAAACAATTCACATGCGCATTAATGGGGGATTGGTAACCTTGGCAGGTCACATTCATATGGGACAGAGGGGAATTAGGTGCTGGCATGGCAATTGTGTCCACAATGTATTGTTTAGCAGAAAGAAAAAGGAAGTGATAGAACTGTATGTAGAGGCCGGGCGCGGTGGCTCAAGCCTGTAATCCCAGCACTTTGGGAGGCCGAGGCGGGTGGATCATGAGGTCAAGAGATCAAGACCATCCTGGTCAACATGGTGAAACCCCGTCTCTATTAATACAAAAAATTAGCTGGGCATGGTGGCGCGTGCCTGTAATCCCAGCTACTCAGGAGGCTGAGGCAGGAGAATTGCCTGAACCCAGGAGGTGGAGGTTGCGGTGAGCCGAGATCGCGCCATTGCACTCCAGCCTGGGTAACAAGAGCGAAACTCCGTCTCAAAAAAAAAAAAAAAAAAGAACTGTATGTAGAGCGTAATCCAATTTTTGTTAATAATTGTGTTGACCTATGAGTAGAACATTTTGGAGGAATAATCTCACCTACCTGTGGCTAACCCCTTGGAGTCGAGGTGAGATTATTGTGGGAGTGTTTGTCACTGTTTCATGTGTATATCTGAATTTTATATACGAACATGCAGTAATTTTGTATCCAGAAAAAAGAATTTAGGTTGCAAAACAGAAAACAGTAATATGTAAAAATCACATGGAACCCTCCCTCCCCTCCTTGCCCTGAAAAATAAAGCAAAAAAAAAAGGATCCACTTTAATATGGTTAATTTTATGTTACGTAAATTTTGCCTCAATTTTTTTGTTTGCTTTTTCATTGTAGGGGGTTTTGAGACAGTGCTGGAAATAGATGTTGGAAATAGATGCTCGGTGCCGCAAAGAAAATTAGCCCTGAGACAAAGGATCTTTCAGCAATGAAATTTTTACTTCCTGGACTGCAGGAAGGGTACTTTCACTAGCCATCTTGCCATGAGAGTACAAAGAATAAAGCAACACACACAAATGTATCCCTTACACATTTGGGGTCGTCCTTACCGCTATGTCTGATCTCTGTTGGCTGAAGCCAGACCTCACAATCTAAACTAAAACCCGACCGGCTAACAACTTAAAACTTTAAAAGCAATGGAGAGCTGGGACATGCCTGGGAGCACGTCCAGCACGGATATCTTGGTTAAAGTACAAAGACATAGAATGTACTACGTGCCTGTAAGCCTGGCATGTCTAACAGCTACATTGGATGGGGCTTAACAAAGAGTTATTAGCACACTTATTCTTTAACAAGAAATGAAACTTTAAAAAGGAACTTTTCTACTTCCCACAGAGTCTCACTCTGTTGCCCAGGCTGGAGTGCAGTGGCACCATCTCGGCTCACTGCAACCTCCGAGACCTCCTAGGCTCCAGCAACCCTCGTGCCTCTGCCTCCTGAGCAGCTGTGATTACAGGCACTTACCAGCATGCCAGCTAATTTTTAAATTTTTCCAGGCACGATGGCTCATGCCTGTAATCTCAGCACTTTGGGAGGCCAAGGCAGGTGGATAGCTTGAGCCCAGGAGTTAGAGACTAGCTTGAGCAATATGTAAAACCCACTTCTCTACAAAAAAAAAAAGAAAAAGAAAAAGAAAAAAAGAAATAAAATTAGTCAAGTGTGGTGCCACATGCCTGTAGTTCCATCTACTCAGGAGGCTGAGGTGGGAGGATCACTTGAGCCTGGGAGGTGGAGGTTACAGTGAGCTGAGATTGCACCACTGCACTCCAGCTGAGGTGACAGAGCAAGACGCTGCTGTCTCCAAAACAGTGACAACGACAACAATAAAAAGAGTCTCATTTTTTTTTTTGTCTCACCAGGTGTGGTGACTCACGTCTATAATCCCAGCACTTTGGGAGGCTGAGGCAGGCGGGTCTCCTGAGGTCGGAGTTTGAGACCAGCCTGATCAACATGGAGAAACCCCGTCTCTACTAAAAATACAAAATTAGCCGGCGTGGTGGTGGGCTCCTGTAATCCCAGTACTCTGGAGGCTGAGGCAGTAGAATCGCTTGAACCTGGGAGGCGGAGGTTGCGGTGAGCTGAGATGGAAGCCATTGCATTCCAGCCTGGGCAACAAGAGTGAAACTCCGTTCCCTCCCCCCACCAAAAAAAGACAGGGGTGTCACAATGTTGCCCAGGCTGGTCTTGAACTCCTGGGCTCAAGAGATCCTCCTGCCTTGGCCTCCCAAAGTGCTGGGATTACAGGCGTGAGCCATCATTCTCGGCCAAGAACCCATCTCTAATAAAAAATATATAGTAAACAGTAAGTCAAGTTTTCCTCTAGAGTGTGATGATGCTAATGAGACAGTGCTACAGTTCTCTTGCTGTTCAAGCTGTGGACCCTGGACCAGCACCTGGGAACTTGTAGAAATGCAGAATCTTAGGCTCCATCCCAGACCTCCTGGATCAGAATCTCTATGAATGGGGATTCGATCTGTGTCTTAAGAAATTCTCAAGCTTATTTTCATGCATGTCAAAATTTAAGAAATTGTTGTTGTTTGATCTTGAAAGGACATGCACTATTCTTTTCATGTTATTTCTAAGTTTTTGATTTTTTGAGACCGAGTCTCGCTCTGTCACTGAGGCTGGAGTGCAATGGTATGGTCTGAGCTCACTGCAACCTCCACCTCCTGGGTTCGTTCAAGCAATTCTCCTGCCTCACCCTCCCAAGTAGCTGGGATTACAGGCACCTGCCACCACACCTGGCTAATTTTTTTTGTATTTTTAGTAGAGAAGAGGTTTCACCATGTTGGCTAGGCTTGTCTCAAACTCCTGACCTCATGACTCGCCTGCCTTGACCTTCCAAAGTGCTGGGATTACAGGCATGAGCCACTATGCCCGGCCATTTTTTTTTTCTTTTGAGATGGAGTCTCACTTACCTTCAAGTCTTCACTTGCCTTCTCATCCCTACCCTGGTCCTTTAACTGTCAGTGCATTGTAAATTCCTCTCCAAAGTTTTGTTTCGTTTTTTTTTGTTTGTTTGTTTGTTTGCTGGAGACAGCGTCATAGCTCACTGCAGCCTCTACCTCTCCAGCTCAAGCAATCCTCCCACCTCAGCCTCCCAAGTAGCTGGGACTACAGACACTTGCCACCATGCCCGGCTAATTTTTGAATTTTTTGTAGAGACTGGGTTTCCTCATGTTGTCCAGGCTGGTCTGAAATTCCTGGGCTCAGGTGATCCGCCCACCTCAACCTCTCAAAGTGCTGGGACTGCAGGTGTAAGCCACGGTGCCCAGCCTCCAAAGTGACTTTGCAAACATATGCCTCCAAGAGTGAAAGCAAAGTATGAGTTCCTGTTCCCAGGCTGGGCACGGTGGCTCATGCCTGTAATCCCAGCACTTTGGGAGGCAGAGGCCGGCTGATCACGAGGTCAGGAGATCGAGACCACCCTGGCTAACACGGTGAATCCCCATTGCTACTAAAAATACAAAAGGGCCGGGCGTGGTGGCTCACGCCTGTAATCCCAGCACTTTGGGAGGCCGAGGTGGGTGGATCAGGAGGTCAAGAAATCGAGACCATCCTGGTCAACATGGTGAAACCCTGTCTCTACTAAAAATACAAAAAATTAGCTGAGCATGGTGGCGTGTGCCTGTAATCCCAGCTACTCAGGAGGCTGAGGCAGGAGAATTGTCTGAACGCAGGAGGCGGAGGTTGCGGTGAGCCGAGATCGCGCCATTGCACTCCAGCCTGGGTAACAAGAGCGAAACTCCGTCTCAAAAAAAAAAAAAAAAAAAAAAAAAAATCAGCCAGCATGGTGGCATGCGCCTGTAGTCCTAGCTACTCAGGAGGCTGAGGCAGGAGAATCGCTTGAACTTGGGAGGCAGAGGTTGCAGTGAGCCGAGATCGTGCCTCTGCACTCCAGCCTGGGCAACAGAGCAATACTACACAGAAAGAAGAAAGAAAGAGAGAGAAAGAAAGAAAAGAAAAGAAAAGAAAAAGAAGGCAGTGGATTGAGAACCCGGCTCTGAGGATTGCTTGAGCCTAGGAGTTTGAGGCTGCAGTGAGCTTTGACTGCACCATTACACTCCAGCTGTGTAGTGCAAGTGAGTGGAGTGACAGATTGAGACCCCGTATCTAAAGAAAAAAAAGGGGGAACTCAGCTCTATTGAATTCCAACCTGATGCTAGGTAAATGGAGAGAATTATGATGTTTAGACTCCCAGGGCATCATGTGCCTTTCTGATCAATGTAAAATTTGCCATGGGTGGGAGTACTCATCTTTTATTTCCTCCATGCTTGAAGTGACACCCAGATGGGCCATCTCAGCAACCAATTGAGACCGAGAAATGACTGGAGCGTATTTTTAGACTTAGTTAAGGCTTCTTTTTTTAAAATGTAATTTAATTTTTTTATTATTATTATTCTTTATTTTTATTTATTTATTTTTTTGAGACGGAGTTTTGCTCTTGTTACCCAGGCTGGAGTGCAATGGTGCGATCTCGGCTCACCGCAACCTCCGCCTCCTGGGTTCAGGCAATTCTCCTGCCTCAGCCTCCTGAGTAGCTGGGATTACAGGCATGCACCACCATGCCCAGCTAATTTTTTGTATTTTTAGTAGAGACGGGTTTTCACCATGTTGACCAGGATGGTCTCGAGCTCTTGACCTCGTGATCCACCCGCCTCGGCCTCCCAAAGTGCTGGGATTACAGGCGTGAGCCACCGCGCCCGGCCTTATTATTATTATTCTTATTTTTAAGACGGGGTTTCACCATGTTGGTCAGGCTGGTGTTGAACTCCCGACCTCAGGTGATCCACCTGCCTTGGCCTCCAAAGTGCCTGGATTACAGGCGTGAGCCACCACACCCGGCTAGTTAAGGGTTCTTGATAGTTCAGCTTCCAGGCAGCACACACCAGTTCCTCTTGCAGTTCCCATCGTCAGCTTGGGGTCTCCAGGATGCCTCTTTGAGTTGTTCTAAGTCCCTCTTTCCATCACTTTTGCTCAGTTCTGACACACTGGTCCTCAGAAACCTACCCTGGGTTCCAGAGAACTGACGTTAATTTATCTTACTCAGGGATGATACAATTTCCTTCCCTTCTCTTCTCTCTTCCCTTCCCTTTTCTCTTTTCTTCAGACTGTCTCTGTCACCCAGGCTGGAGTGCATTGGCACAATCTCGGCTCACTGCAACCTCTGCCTCCTAGGTTCAAGTGATTCTTGTGCCTCAGCCTCCTGAGTAGCTGGGATTACAGATGTGTGCCACCGTGCCCAGCTACGTTTTATATTTTTAGTAGAGATGGGGTTTCTTTCTTCTTTTCTTTTCAGGGTTAATTTGCTTTATTTTTCTTGTATAAAAACCCTATGTTTAGGATAGCTCTGTAATTTTATGAGTTAAAAAAAACGAACAAACAAAAAACCTATGCTGTAGCCACAGCTGGAGCCTGGGTTCTCTGCACTGAGACTCTGGTGTGGGTCTTGAGGAGGTAGTCAGTGAATTCCTGATAGGGAGACTTTGTGAATACAGTCTCTTTCCAGAGGTCGGGGGTCAGGTAGCTGTAGGTCTTAGAGATAGCATGAAAGGTGGCCTTGGCGAAGTTGCCCAGGGTGGCAGTGCAGCCCCTGGCTGAGGTGTAGCAGTAGACACCAGCCATCATGAGCAGCATCTTGGGCACAGGCAAGCATCTTGGGCACAGCGTCCCCTGGGCGCGGGGATGAGGCACACTAGCACAGAGCCACAGCGGCCTGTCACCTTGCAAGGGACAGTGTGGGGCTTGCCGATCTTGTTCCCCCAGTAGCCTCTGTGCACGGGGACAATGGAGAGCTTGGCCAGGATGATGTCCCCACGGATGGCAGTGGCCACCTCCTTGGAACACTTAACACCCAGACCGACGTGGCCATTGTAGTCCCCAATGGCAACAAATGCCTTGAACCTGGTGCACTGGCCACCCGGGTCTGCTTCTGCACTGACATAATCTTCAAAACCTCGTCCTTGAGAGACACCCCCAGGAAAAAGTCAATGATCTCAGATTCCTTGATGGGCAGGAAGAAGAGATAGATCTCCTCCAGGGACTTTATCTTCATGTCCTTGACCAAGCAGCCCAGCTTGGTGACAGGCATCCACTCCTTATCCTCAGCCTTGCCTCCGCGAGCTCTGCGGCCTTGCCTGGCCCCGGATGCCACTGCTGAAACCTCCGCAGAAGCCACTGAGGTTCCCCATCCAAGGGCCACTGGGGCCTCCGGTCCCCTCCCCACCCCTGCCACACTGCACTAGCGTCATCCACCATTTGGTGTTTTCTCGGAGAAGAAGGAGACGGGGTTTCATCATGTTGGCCAGGCTGGACTCAAACTCCTGACCTCGTGATCCATCCGCCTTGGCCTCTCAAAGTGCTGGGATTACAGGCTTGAGCCACTGCACCTGGCCAGGAATTTTTTCTTTTCTTTTTTTCTTCTTTCTTTCTTTCTTTCTTTTTTTTTTTTTTTTGATGAAGTCTTACCCTGTCGCCCAGGCTGGAGTGCAATGGTCTGATCTCAGCTGATTGCAACCTCCGTCTCCCAGGTTCAAGGGATCCTCCTGCCTCAGCCTCCCAAGTAGCTGGGATTACAGGCACTCACCACCACACCCAGCTAATTTTTTGTATCTTTAGTAGAGACAGGGTTTCACCAGGTTGGCCAGGCTGTTCTTGATCTCCTGATCTCGTGATCCGTCCACCTCAGCCTCCCAAAGAGCTGGGATTACAAGGCGTGAGCCACCGTGCCCGGCCTTTTTTTTTTTTTTTTTTTTTTTGATACAGAGTCTCACTCTGTCACCCAGGCTGGAGTGCAGGGGTGCGCGATTTCAGCTCACTGCAATCTCCACCTCCATGTCTCCAGACTGTGAGGTCCTTGAACTGGGGACTGAGTCTAACTTGCCACTAGAGTTGTATTTCCCAGCATGGCCTTCGATCCTGTAGGTATTGTTGCCACCCTTCTTGCTACAGAATGGAGGAGTGTTTGACCGGTGGTGTCCTAAGCAGGTCTAGCTGGATCCACCATGCCCAGGGTTATGACTCCTGAGGACCTCTGTCCATGGACAGCCCAGGTCTTCCTGGGAAGAAATTGGTGTAGTGGAAACAAGTACAACACTAGGGGCAAGAGGACCTGCTATCAGCCCCAGCTCTGCCAGGGACTCCACAAGTAGGACCTAAACAAGTCTCCTGTGCCCTTTTCCCTCTTAGTCGCTTTAAAAGGAAGACTGGGCTGGGCATGGTGGCTCACGCCTGTAATCCAAGCACTTTGGAGGCCAAGGTGGGAGGATCACCTGAGGTCGAGAGTTCAAGATCAGCCTGACCAACATGGTGAAACCCCATCTTAAAAGAAGAAAAAATTATTTTTTTAAAAAATAAATAAAAGGAAGACTTTGGACCGGGCTTGGTGGCCCACGCCTGTAATCCCAACACTGCGAGGTTGAGGCAGGTGGATCACGTGAGGTCAGTTCGAGACCAGCCTGCCCAAGAAGGCAAAACCCAGTCTCTACTAAAAATACAAAAACGAGCCGGGGGTGGTGGCGCAGGCCTGTAAATTCCAGCTACTCCGGAGGCTGAGACAGAATGGCTTGAACCAGGGAGGAAGAGGTTGCAGTGAGCCGAGATCGTGATCGTGCCACTGCACTGCAGCCTGGGTAACAGCGAAATCTCCGTCTCAAAAAAAAAAAAGACTTTGAATGTGTTAATTTCAGAGTACCCTTTCCCTTTATGGGAATCTGTGACCTTCAGTGACAAACGAGGTGGATCGGCTTCACTTGCTAGATGCATGTCGATAAAGATCAGTGATGACTGGGAACCCAATTCCCAAACAGCACGTCCTACATGTTGAAAAACGTGGCACAGTACTCACAAAAAAACTCAAAACACTCAATTTCTAATGAAAACGGAAGAAAGAACTAAATTTTACCAAAATATAGTTTCAAAAACAGGAACACAACTCAACCTGAAATAAATTCACAAGTTTCCATAAGCTTTCTTTAAACTTATAATAATTCAGTCTCCGTAGAGACTGTCAAAAATTGCCAATGCCGACTATATTTCAAGTCGTCATGGCGGGGTATTGGGAAAAGTTTTCAATTAGCAATAATCGCGCCTCGGATAAACCTCATTGGCTACGATACTGCCACTGCGCAAAGCTAAACAAACGCGAGCCACACACCGCTCCCCGACGGATGATGACTCTTATTTCATTGAGGGTGAGTGCCTGCCAGCGCGTCCGTAGATACGACGTCTTCCCACTCCACCGACTGTATTTAAGGCCCATCCGCGTGGGAGATTTCTTGTTGTTGGAACATCTCGTGTCGAACATTCAGATTTGGGAAACTGTAAGAACATTCGCTTGGGACGCTGGGGAATCTTATGCAAATCAACGTGACGTCACAGAGATGACAGGGTTGAGACTCGAATTTTGAGCGAGAGTAGGCGGTGAGAAAAGTGAGCCGGGGGGCACAGAGGAACAAACTGTTCGAGGGTGCAGAAACACCAGGCAGGGAGAGCGGGGAAAAATCTTAAAACGTCTCTGACAAAATCAGAATGGAGAACACAGCGCGAGACCAAGAAAATAGAACGAACAGCTGGCTGATAAGAAACTTCACCACAATATCGTCCTATGTAAGCAGATAACACGGCAACAGCAACTAGCACCTACCTAAAACCGCAAAGCGCTTGCTTACCCGGAGAGGAACAGCAACTAAGCAAGTTACCGGTTGTTATACTAGGAGAAATCCTGCGGATAGTCTTACTTTTTGTACAAAAAAATTCAGTCTCCGTGGAGACCGTCAAAAATTGCCAGTGCCGACTGTATTGCAAGTCGTCATGGCGGGGTATTGGGAAAAGTTTTCAATTAGCAATAATCGCGCCTCGGATAAACCTCATTGGCTACGATACTGCCACTGCGCAAAGCTGAAATGTTCCACCCAATGCCCATCACTCCCAATAAGCCTGCTTCCTATTTCACAAAGCTGAGTTTAGGGCCCATGGAAAAATCTTCAATTATTGTTTGTTTGAAAAGTATGCCCTCATAAGAATACGTTTTTGAACTACGTAGGTAGTTTCTACATATTTGTTGCTAATTTCACTTAACTAGGTTTTGGCGGATATGAAGCAAAGCATTATGGGAGGAACATGCTAATAGACTTAATTCAGAGATTGCACAGGGCTGTTGAGAGAAAAGGGATTTAAGTCAGGGTTCTGTTCACTTGGCTCCAGATTCAGTGTAACTGACTTCTCCAAAGACAATTATTGTTTTGTCTTTTTTTTTTTACTTGTGGCAAAGTAAACATACAATGTACCATTTTAACCTTTAAGTGTAAATTCACCGGCATGGAATATATATTCTCATTGTGCAACCATCACCACCACTGATCTCCAGAACTTTATATTCCATGCCCAAGGGTGGAAACTGGGACTGTATCCATTAAACTCTTACCCCCTGTTCCCTTCTCCTCCCAGCCCGTGGCAACCTCTTTTCGACTTTGTATCTCTATGAGTCTGTAGGTACTTTATATATATATATATAAATGGAATCATACAATATCTGACCTTTGGGGTCACTCTTATTTCATTTAGAATAATGTTTTTAAGGTTCATCCATGTTGCAGCATGTCAGGATTTCATTACTTTTATGGCTGAATAATATTTCATTGTATGAGATTTTGTTTACCTTTTTTTTTTTTTTTCATATGGAGTTTTTGCTCTTGTTGCCTAGGCTGGAGTGCACTGGCGCGATGTCGGCTCACTGCGATCCCGGCTCACTGCAACCTCTGTCTCTCGGATTCAAGCGATTCGCCTGCCTCAGTCTCCCAAGTAGCTGGGATTACCTGCCTAATTTCTTTGTGTTTTTAGTAGACACGATTTCACAAGGTTGGCCAGCCTGGCCTCAAACTCCTGACCTCAGGTGATCTGCCAACGTCGGCCTCCCAAAGTGCTGGGATTACAAGTGTGAGCCACCGTAACTGGCTCATTCATTCATTTTTTTTTTTCCTTTGAGATGAAGTTTCACTCCTGTTGCCTAGGTAATGCTGCTATTGGTGTGCACAGGCATCAGTTTAAGTTCCTGTTTGCTATTCCTTGGGGCATATACCTAGAAGTCAAATCGCTGGATCATATGTTAATTCAAAAGAATTTTCTTGGCTGGGCGCGGAGGCTCACGCCTGTAATCCCAGCACTTTGGGAGGCTGAGGCAGGCAGATCACCCCGTCTCTACTAATACAAAAAATTAGCTGGACATGGTGGCGCGTGCCTGTAATCCCAGCTACTCAGGAGGCTGAGGCAGGAGAATTGCCTGAACCCAGGAGGCGGAGGTTGCGATGAGCCGATATCGCGCCATTGCACTCCAGCCTGGGTAACGATCGAAATTCCGTCTCCAAAAAAAAAAAAAAATTAGCTGGGCGTGGTGGCGTGAGCCTGTAGTCCCAGCTACTGGGGAGGCTGAGGCAGGGGAATCACTTGAACCCATGAGGCGGAGGTTGCAGTGAGCTGAGGCGAGATTGCACCACTGCACTGTAGCCTGGCGACAGAGCAACACTCCATTTCTACAAAAAAAAAAAAAAAAAAAGGAATTAAAGTGGCTGGGCACAGTGGATCACACCTGTAATCCCAGCACTTTGGGAGGCTGAGGCAGGTGTATTACCTGAGGTCAGGAGTTCAAAACCGGCCTGGCCAACATGATGAAACCCCATCTCTACTAAAAGTATAAAAATTAGCTGGGTGTGGTGGCAGGTGCCTATAATCCCAGCTACTCCAGAGGCTGAGGCAGGAGAATAGCTTCAGCCAAGGAGGGGGAGGTTTCAGTGAGCCAAGATGGAGCCACTGCACTCTGTCTCAAATTAAAAAAGAAAAAAAGAATTAAAGTTAGTTTTACTTACAAGTCTTACTGAGGATTATAGACCAAGGGCTATTGAGTGGGAGCAGTCCCATCAGACCGGTCCAACACAGAATTTCAGCCTACTTACATACAAGTGGTAAGTGTTCAGTACCTGCGAAATCACATTAAACTTGCTTGAAAGTTACATTAAAGCACAATCACATCAAGGTTTGGGTGCAAGAGCATATCTGGTTATAGGTTACAGAGATATCATTGCTAACCCCATCAGACATTATCTTGTGCAGAAAAGGCAAGGACCGGGGTCATTTATCTTTCAATGAATATAGCAACTTAGGGAAGAGACATGGAGGGCCGTGTGCTCTATCCTGTCTTGTCTTCAAAGCATCTTTCTGGAACGCTGCATGTTGTCACAGAGTCAGGGGATTTGTGAAAGGATTCTGGCAAGTCGATAAGAAGGCCAGGCGTGGTGCACACACCTGTAATCCCAGCACTTTGGGATGCCAAGGCGACAGCTTTCCTTGAGTTCAGGAGTTTGAGGGCTGCCTCGACCTCCTGAGCAAAAAGTGCCTCCCACCTGAGTAGCTGGGACTAGAGGCACGCACAGCCACACCCAGCTAATTCAATTTTTTTGTAGTGATCGGGTCTCACTATTTTGCCCAGCCTGCTCTTGAACTTTTTGGGCTCAAGTGATCCTCCTGTCCTGGCCTCCCAAAGTGTTGGGATTACAGGATGCGAGCCACTGGGCCTGGCCCAGTTCATCTTAAAATGGGGGAAGGGAATCCTTAGGTGGTCTTCAAGGCCCTTGCTAGCTGCCATCTTTATGTCCAAAAACACTCATAAATTTACTGACATCTTATTTAGGTTATGCCGTAGAGCAGCAGCGGTTCTGTTGTCTACACATTAGGGACAATTAGGAAATTCGTAGATCAGAATCACTGGGAGTGAGATGCAGGCATTGTGCTGATTAACTTAATAAAAAACCAAGATGATAAATAAAATTGGAGAATCCAAGCAAGTTAAGTACATTAGTCCATGTATAATATATTTGGCTTCATATTAACTGCAAAAACATCACTTTTTCAGATATTTATAAACGTATTTCTTCACAAGTTTAAGGTATTTTATCAAAAGCAGAGAACCTGATTCTGTCATTGTGAATGAAAAGGATCATGAACACTGACATTTAGAATGAGTCAAATCTAGGCCGGGCACAGTGGCTCAGGCTTGTTATCCCAGCTCTTTGGGAGGTGGAGGCCAGCGGATCACTTGAGTGATCAGGACTTTGAGACCAGCATGGCTAACATGGTGAAACTCTGTCTACTAAAGACACAAAAACTTAAAAAAAAAAAAAAGTCAAATCTAGATCCATGATTAATGATGTGCTTATTTCTCATTGCATGTCTGTACCAAAACGTCTCATGTGGGTAAAGCATAGATAGGCACAGAGAAAAGAAAAAAAGACAAAAAATAAGAAAAAAGATGACCGGGCGCGGTGGCTCACGCCTGTAATGCCAGCACTTTGGGAGGGCCAGGCGGGCAGATCACCTGAGGTCAGGAGTTCAAGACCAGCCTGGGGAACATGGCAAAACCCCCGTCTCTACCAAAAATACAAAAAAAAAAAATTGACCGGGTGTGGTGGCGGGCACCTGTAATCCCAGCTACTCGGGAGGCTTAAGCAGGAGAATTGCTTGAACCCGGGAGGGGGGTGGGTGCGGTGAGCCGAGATCGCACCACTGCACTCCAACCTGGGCGACAAGAGCAAAACTCCCTCTCAAAAAAAAAAGAGAAAGAAAAGAAAAAAATCATATGTACATTATAAATATATACATCTACCATGTGCCTACAAAAATTGAAAACAAAATAAAACAAAAAAATCCATGATTAAAAGCTTTTATAAGGGAGAACTTCTGACCAGAAAGAGCCGACAGGAGGCGATCCTGGACGATCTGGGGCCGTCAATTGCGAGACGCGGAGGATTGTGGGACTCGTAGTTTTTCTCGCATCACTTAAGCTTTCTGGACTACATGTCCCAAAATGCAAGTGTAATCAGGCAATCCCACTGTGGGTTGTGAGGTGGTCCCGGAACTGTGAGAGGTAAGTGTGTTCTGTGAGGGCTGCGGGTTTCTGAAGTTGTGGATTTCCTGTGAGGTTGCCCTTGGGGGGACCTGGAAGAGAGCAGCTGTTCCACTGAAGGACGTTTTCAGCCGGGTTTCTCTGGCCCTTTGGTCTCAGGAAACCAGACTGTGCGTTTGTTTAGCTGTTCACGTGTTGCTGTGGAATGTCAAGGAGAAAGCGGGGTCCTGATCTCAAATCTGGAAAGCCAAGCATAAAATAATGTTTACATACGGGGTGCCTGTCACCAGAGGATTTGTGCATTTTATCAAATAATATGTCAAAGTCTTTTTTTTTTTTTTAGACGGAGTCTTGCTTCTTTTCCCAGGCTGTAGTGCAATGGCGCGATCTCGGCTCACTGCAACCTCTGCCTCCCGGGTTCAAGCAATTATCTTGCCTCAGCCTCCCCAGTAGCTGGGATTACAGGCACGTGCCACCACGTCTGGCTAATTTTTTTTTTTTTTAGTAGAGATGGGGTTTCTCCATGTTGGCCAGGGTGATCTCGTACTCCTGACCTCAAATGATCCACTTGCCTTGGCCTCCCAGAGTGCTAGGATTACATGCGTGAGCCACCGCGCCCAGCCCTCTATTTTTACAGCTAGAAAAGCTGACTGGCAAGGGATCTTGCCTCTCTGCTGTGTCCAAGTAGCAGAGTTTGCAGGGGAGGGTAAACTAAAATGATAAGGGTGAAATGAAAAAATAAAAGGAAGCCAGGCACGGTGGCTCACGCCTATAATCCCAGCACTTTGGGAGGCTGGGGCGGGCAGATGACCTGAGTTCGGGAGTTTGAGACCAGCCTGACCAACATGGAGAAGCCCCGTCTCTACTAAAAATACAAAATCAGCGGGGCGTGGTGGCACATTCCTGTAATCCCAGCTACTTGGGAGGCTGAGGCAGGAGAATTGCTTGAACCCGGGAGACAGAGGTTGAGATGAGCCAAGATCGAGCCATTGCATTCCAGCCTGGGCAACAAGAGCAAAACATCGTCTCAAAAAAAATAAAAAGAAAAGAAAAGAAAAAAGAACAAATAAAAGGAGTGTGTGTGTGCTTAATTACATGAACAAAATCAAAACCCTGAAGGGTATAAAAGGCCGTTGGATTGCAAACCCCAGCCGGCAGTGCTTGAAAGTCTCCATTGGGTTATTTGTGCCAGCAAGTCCTCCTTTGGACACTGAAAAGGACTTCATCAAAACCTGACCTACTAGGGTCAGGCTCCGAGACTCACGCCTGTAATCCCAGCCCTTTGGGATGCTGAGGCAGGTGGATCACTAAAGCTCAGAAGTTCGAGACCAGCCTGGCCAACATGGTGAAACCCCGTCTCTACTAAAAGTACAAAAATTAGCCAGGCATGGTGGTGCTTGCCTATAGTCCCAGCTACTCGGGAGGCTGAGGCAGGAGAATTACTTGAACCCGGGAGGTGGAGGGTACAGACTCTGTCTCAAAAAAAAACCCAAAAAACCATGGCCTGGCGCAGTGGCTTATTCCTATAATCCTAGCACTTTGGGAGACCGAGTCAGGCAGATCACCTGAGGTCAGGAGATCAAGACCAGCCTGGCCAACATGGTGAAAGTCCGTCTCTACTAAAATACAGAAAAATTAGCTAGGTGTGGTGGTGCACACCTGTAATCCCACTATTTGGGAGGCTGATGCAAGAGAATTGCTTGAACCCAGGAGGTGGAGGTTGCAGTGAGCTGTGATTGCACCACTGCAATCCAGCCTGGGCGACAGAGGGAGAGCTGTCTCAAAAAAAAAAAGAGAGAGAGAGGGAAAAAAACACCCGTTTCTCATATGAGGTTTCTTTTTCTCTAGAATGAAGATGAGCTTTGGGTTGACTTTCAGGTCAGCAAAAGGCCGTGGGATTGCAAACCCCAGCCGGCAGTGCTCAAAAGGCTCCACTGGGTTATTTGTGCCAGCAAGTCCTCCTTTGGATCCTGAGAAGGTCAAAGAGTTACAGCGCTTCATCACCCTTTCCAAGAGACTCCTCGTGATGACTGGGGCAGGAATCTCCACTGAGTCAGGAATACCAGACTACAGGTCAGAAAACGTGGGGCTTTATGCCCGCACTGACCGCAGGCCCATCCAACATAGCGATTTTGTCCGAAGTGCCCGAATCCGCCAGCGGTACTGGGCAAGAAGCTTTGTGGGCTGGCCTCAGTTCTCCTCCCACCAGCCTAACCCTGCACACTGGGCTTTGAGCACCTGGGAGAAACTTGGAAAGCTGTACTGGTTGGTGACCCAAAATGTGGATGCCCTGCACACCAAGGCAGGGAGTCGGCGCTTGACAGAGCTCCACGGATGCATGCACAGGTGCAGGAGGTGTAGACAGTTTGAACGCAAACACATGTGTTGTTTTGGGAGAGGAGGGACCTTGGCTGACTTGATCACCACAGTCTTAGACCTTGAGAAAGGATTTCAGAGCAAGTTGTTTATTTTGGAGTTGACTCCTGTCAATTCATTGACGGAGTGGGGACATAAAACAGGAAAGAGAGGAAAGCCAAGAAAGGGTGTGTTAATGAGTGGGTTACTGCTTTGGGCACTGGGGTTCAGTCCTGTGAGGACCCTCCAACTGTCTAGGACATGCTGAGGATTGTCTCATTGAAACTTGAGGGCTGGGGCTGGGTGCTGTGGCTTACGCCTGTAATCCCAGCACTTTGGGAGTCTGAGGCGGGCAGATCACTTGAGCTCAGGAGTGCTAGACCAGCTTCAGCCAACATGGTGAAACCCCGTTACTACTAAAAATATAAAAATTAGCCGGGTGTGGTGGCACACGCCTGTAATCCCAGCTACTTGGGAGGCTGAGGCAGGAAAATCCCCTGAACCTGGGAAGCAGAAGTTGCAGTGAGCCAAGATCACACCACTGCACTCCAGTATGGGTGACAGAGAAGACTCCATCTCAAAAAAAAAGGAAAGGAAAGGAAAGAAAAAAAGAAGTTGAGAGCTGTGCACGATGACTCCTGCCTGTAATCCTAGCTGAGGCAGGAAGATTGCTTGAGGCCAAGAGTTCAGGACCAACCTGGCCAACATAGTGAGATGCCGTCTTTTTTATTTTTATTTTTTTTTCTTTTTCTTGGCAGGCTCAAAACAGAGATCCTGTCTCTATAAAAATAAAGTAAATAAAATAATGGGTTTTTTTTTTTGAGACAGAATCTCTCTCTGTCACCTAAGCTAGAGTGCACTGGTGTGATCTCAGCTCACTGCAACCTCTGCCTCCTGGGTTCAAGCAGTTCTCCTGCCTCAGCCTCCCAATTAGCTGGGACTATAGCCACCATACCCAGCTAACTTTTGTATTTTTAGTAGAGACAGGGTTTTACCATATTGGCCAGGCTGGTCTCAAACTCCTGACTTTGTGATCCATCTATCTTAACTTCCCAAAGTGCTGGGATTACAGCCGTAAGCCACCACACCCAGGCTTTTTTTAAAAAGAAAGTTGAGGCCAGGTATGGTGGCTTATGGCTGTAAACCCAGCACTTTGGGAGACCAAGGCCGGCAGATTACCTGAGGTCAGGAGTTCAAGACCAGCCTGGTCAACATGGCAAAACCCCATCTGTACTAAAAATACAAAAATTGGCTGGGTGTGGTGGCACACACCTCTAATCCCAGCTACTCAGGAGGCTGAGGCAAGAGAATTGCTCCAACCTGGGAGGTAGAGGTTGCAGTGAGCGGAGATCATGCCACTGCACTCCAGCCTGGGCGACAGAGTGAGACTCTGTCTCAAAAAAAAAAGAAAGAAAGAAAGTTGAGCAAGCTAGGGTGATTTTTTCTTTTTTCTTTTTTTTCTTTGTGTGTGTGTGTGTGTGTGTGAGACAGAATCCAGAATCTCACTCTGTCACACAGTCTGGAGTGCAGTGGTGTGATTACAGCTCACTACAGCCTCAATCTCCTGGGCTCAAGTGATCCTTTCACCCCAGCCTCCTAAGTAACTGGGACTACAGGCAAACACCAACACACCTAGCTAATTTTTAATTTTATTTTTATTTTTTGTAGAGACAAAGTCTTACCATGTTGCCCAGGTTGGTTTCGAACTTCTGGGCTCATGTGATCCTCCTGCCTTGGCATCTGCAAGTGCTGGGATTATAGGCGTGAGCCACTGCGCTTGGCCTTGAAGCTGGGGTATTTATTCACCATCTTTCATCCCTCATTGGGCCAGGATTGCTCTAGGGGAAATAACTCCTTAACATTTTGACTCTGCTCCTCGCAAGGAGGCTTCCGTGGGCAGAGAACACCCAAGGCAAGAGAGACACAGGAAACTGCTTGTGCACCACCAGGTGCTGTGGTTCATACCTGTGATCCCAGCAACTCAGGAGGCCAAGACAGGAGGATTGCTTGAGGCCAGAAGATCAAGACCAGCCTGCGTAACACAGCCAGACTCAGTCTCTACAAAAAAATTTTTTTTTTCCGAGATGGAGTCTTGCTGTGTTGCCCAGGCTGGAGTGCAGTGGCAGGATCTTGGCTCCCTGCAACCTCCACCTCCTGGGTTCAAGCAATTCTTCTGCCTTAGCCACCCAAGTAGCTGAAAAAAATTGTTGGTTTTTTTTTTTGAGACAGTTTCGCTCTTGTTGCCTAGGCTAGAGTGCAATGGCGCAATCTTGGCTCACCGAAACCTCCACCTCCTAGATTCAAGCGATTCTCCTGCCTCAGCCTCCTGAGTAGCTGGGATTACAGGTATGAGTCACCACGTCCAGTGAATTTTGTATTTTAGTAGAAATGGGATTTCTCCGTGTTGGCCAGGCTGGTCTCAAACTCCTGACCTCAGGTTATCTGCAGGCCTCAGCCTCCCAAAATCCTGGGATTACAGTAGTGAGCCACTGCACCCAGACAAAAAATTTTTTAAGAAAGGAAACTGGGCTGGGCATGGTGGCTCATGCCTATAAATCCCAGCACTTTGGGAGGCTGAGGCAGGCGGATCACTTGAGGTCAGGAGTTCAAGACCAGCCTGACCAACACAGTGAAACCCTGTCTCTACTAAAAAAATACAAAAAATTACCTGAGTGTGGTGGTGCACTCATGTAGTCCCAGATACTTGGGAGACTGAGGCACGAGAATCGCTTGAACCTGGGATGTAGAGGCTGTGGTGAGCCGAGATCACGCCACTGCACTCCAGCCTGGGTGACAGAGTGAGACTCCATCTCAATTAAAAAAAAAAAAAAGAAAAGAAAGGAAACTGTTTGCAAGTGGCCTTTAGCATGTTCTGAGGAAGACATGAGCTCATCACCAATAGCATGTGCTACAAACTGCTGGTCTCCGATGCCTAGGATGCCTAGACACATAGAACACAATGTAGCCAGGCATATAGTCAGAAGTCAATAAATAATGAGGAAACAAATCCATGGGAGGGTATCATGCTCGTGGGTCTGGCAATAATTGTAGCTAATTGGAGACTATTTCTTTTTCTTTCTTTCTTTCTTTCTTTCTTTTTTTTTGAGATGGAGTCTCGCTCTGTAGCCCAGGCTGGAGTGCAGTGGCATGATCTCGGCTCACCACAACCTCTGCCTCCCAGGTTCAAGCAATTCTCATGCCTCAGTCTCCCAGGGACTACAGGAGTGCACCACCACACTTGGGTAATTTTTTGTATTTTTAGTAGAGACAGAGTATCACTGTGTTGGCCAGTCTGGTCTTGAACTCCTGACCTCGTGATCTGCCTGCCTCAGCCTCCCAAGGTGCTGGGATTACAGGCGTGAGCCACTGTGCCCAGCCTGGAGACTATTTCTTTAAGCCCCGGAGAGGCTTCTCTGAGGACTGAAATCAGTCAGCCAATGGTGAAATATTTACTGGGTGCCTAATAATGTATGGTGTACATACATTATACTGTGAAGTACAGTATAACACTATTGTGCTTCTTAGTGGTGTGGAGAGGTCAAAACCAAAGTATAGGTTGAGCGCAGTGGCTCACACCTGTAATCCCAGCATTTTGGGAGGCTGAGGGGGGTGGACAATTTGAGCTCAGGAGTTTGAGACCAGCCTGGCCAATATGGGGAAACCCAATCTCTACTAAAAGTACAAAGATTGGCTGGGCGTGGTGGTGCATACCTGTATTTTCAGCTACTCGGGAGGCTGAGGTAGGAGAATCATTTGAACATGGGTGGCAGAGGTCACACCACTGCACTCCAGCCTGGGCGACAGAAAGATATTGTCTCAAAAACAAAACAACAACAACAAAGTATAAAGCATGGTCCACGTTATAGGCAAGAACTTTGTAATATTTGGGGGTACATGAAAATAACATAATTGGCCGGGCAGGGTGGCTCACGCCTATAATCCCAGCACTTTGGGAGGCTGAGGTGGGTGGATCACCTAAGGTCAGGGGTTCAAGACCAGCCTGACCAACATAATGAAACCCCGTCTCTACTAAAAATACAAAATTAGCTGGGCATGGTGACACATGCCTATAATCCCAGCTACTCAGGAGGCTGAGACAGGAGAATCGTTTGAACCTGGGAGGCAGAGGTTGCAGTGAGCCGAAATTGCGCCATTGCACTCCGACCTGGGCAACAAGAGCGAAACTCCTTCTCAAAAACAAAACAAACAAAACCCATAATTAATGGTAAGTGACAACGCATGATTGCTAAATAGTGTGGTTCTTGATTTATATGCTGTGCATGTTCAAATACACAAATTTAGTAAAGATTGGATAATCAGTTGAGAAAGCTTTTTATTTATTTATTTATTTATTTTTTAAATAGAGACAGGGTCTTGCTGTGTTGTCTAGTCTGGTCTCAAACTCCTGAGCTCAAGCCATCCTCCTGCCTCAGTCTTCCAAAGTGTTGGGATTACAGGTGTGAGCCACCACACCTGGTCCAATAAAGCTTTTTTTTTTTTTTTTTTTGAGATGGAATTTCACTTTTGTTGCCCAGGCTGGAGTGCAATGGCAGGATCTCGACTCACTGCAACCTCTGCCTCCCGGGTTCAAGGGGTTCTCCTGCCTCAGCCTCCCGAGTAGCTGGGATTATAGGCATGTGCCACCACGCCGGGCTAATTTTGTATTTTTAGTAGAGATAGGGTTTATTCTCCAGGTTGGTCAGGCTGGTCTCAAACTCCCGACCTCAGGTGATCCGCCCACCTCAGCCTCCCAAGGTGCTGGGATTACAGACATGAGCCACGGCACCCAGCCCCAAGAAAGCTTTTATGGGCATAGGAGGTTTGAGACTAGCTCAGATTTCTCTAGGCAAAAGGGGGAAGCAGGGCTTTCCAGATGAAGGGAAATTGTAGACCCAAGAAGACTCTGGCCTGGCCTCTCTAGAGGTTTGGACCTGGAAATTATAGAAACCAGATTGTCTAGGAAAGTTAGACCCAAATCATGGTTGCATTTGAAAATCAGGCAGTGCAGCTGGGTCTGTTGTGAGACACCAAAGGGGTTTATTAGTGGTTTCAGAGCAAGAAAGCAACATGATAAAAATAGCATTTGAGGAAGGCTAGACAGGATTTAAAAGAGCACGTCAGGGAGGTCAACCTGAAGGACCTAGACTAAGAGTATCTAGGGAATTTGAGTTAATGCTGCTTATGGGTTCATTACAATAATTTTTTCATGATAAAAATCTTTTTTTAGTAATGAAAATTTCAAACATTCACAAAAGAGAATAGTAAATGAATTCTCGTATACCATCACCCAGATTCCAAGGTTTTATCAATATTTTGTCATGCCTGCTTTATCCATGCTCTCCCTGTCTCTTCTTAAGCATTTGAAAACAAATCCAGGACTTCTTGACATTTCACAGGGACCTTTTTTTTTAGATGGAGTCTCGCTCCTGTCATGCAGGCTGGAATGCAGTGGCAAGATCTCAGCTCATGGCAAACTCCACCTCCCAGGTTCAAGCAATTCCCTTTCCTCAGCCTCCTGAGTAGCTGGGATTACAGGTGTGCACCACCACGCCTGGCTAATTTTTATATTTTTAGTAGAGACGGGGTTTTGCCATGTTGGCTAGGCTGGTCTCAAACGCCTAACCTCAGGTGATCCACCAGCCTTGGCCTCCCAAAGTGCTAGGATTACAGGCGTGAGAAACCGTGCCCGGCCTTTTTTGTTTTTGAGATAGTCTCACTCTGTCACCCAGGATGGAGTGCAGTGTTGTGATCCTGGCTCATTGCAACCAACCTCCACCTCCCAGGTTCAAGCAATTCTACTGCCTCAGCTTCCCGAGTATCTGGGATTACAGGCACCCGCCACCATGCCTGGCTCATTTTTGCATTTTTAGTAGAGACAGGGTTTCACCGTGTTGGTCAGGTTGGTCTCAAACTCTTGACTTCAGGTGATCTGCCTGCCTCCTTGGCCTCCCAAAGTGCTGGGATCACAGGTATGAGCCACTGTGCCTGGCCTGGCCTTTTTTTTTTTTTTCTTTAGACAGGTTCTGGCTCTGACACCCAGTCTAGAGTGCAATGGTGCCATCATAGCTCCCTGTAACCTAGAACTCCTGGGCTCAAGGAATCCTCTGGCCTCAGCCTCCAGAGCAGCTAGGACTCTAGGCACATGCCATCACGTCCAGCTAGTTAAAAAAAACTATTTGGCTGGGTGTGGTGGCTCACACCTGAAGTCCCAGCATTTTGGGTGGCCAAGGTGGGCAGTACACGAGGTCAGGAGTTCAAGACCAGCATGACCAACATGGCGAAACCCCATCTCTAATAAAAATATAAAAATTAGTCGGGCGTGGTGGCAGGCACCTGTAATCCCAGCTGCTCTGGTGGCTGAGGCAAGAGAATTGCTTGAGCCTGGGAGGTGGAGGTTGCAGTCAGCCGAGATCATGCCATTGCACTCCAGCCGGTGACAGAGCAAGACCCTGTCTTTTTTGTTGAGACAGGGTCTTGCTATCTGCCCAAACTGGTCTGGAACTCCTGGGCTCAAGCAATTCTCTCACTTCACTCTCCCAAAGTGCTGGGATTATGAGGTGTGAGCCACCACGCCTGGCCACGGGGGGCCTTTGAAAAGAAGAAGATCAATGTAATCTGATGGCTGACTAGAACTAAAAGGAGAAAAATGAGGCTGGGTATGGTAGCTCGCACCTGTAGTCCCAGCACTTTAGGAGGCCAACGCAGGAGGATCTCTTGAGCCTAGGAGTTCAAGGTTGCAGTGAGCTATGATCATGCCACTGCACTCCAGGTATGAGCCACCACACATGGCCAAGACCCTGTCTCTTAAAAAAAAAAAAAAAAAAAGTGGCCAGGCGTGGTGGCTCACGCCTGTAATCCCAGCACTTTGGGAGGCCAAGGCAGGCGGATCACAAGGTCAGGAGTTCGAGATCAGACTGGACAATATGGCGAAACTCTGCCTCTACTAAAAATACAAAAATTAGCTGGGCGTGGTGACACGCACCTTTAATCCCAGCTACTCGGGAGGCTGAGGCAGGAGAATCGCTTGAACCTGGGAGGTGGAGGTTGCAGTGAGCCGAGATTGTGCCACTGCACTCCAACCTGGGTGACAGAGTGAGACTGTCTAAAAAAAAACCACAGACACAAACTGCTCCCCATCAGCGGCTCAAGCTTAAGCTCTGGTGATTGGTGATTAGAGAGGTGAGAAGGGAACCAGGAGACACTGTGTCCTGGAAACCAAGAAGGAGAAGCATTTTAGAGAGGATGGTAATAGACAGTGGCAAATGGAGCAGATGAACAAGGGAAAGGATAAAGGGAAAAACACAGGTTTGGGCACTAAGGAAATGGCAGGCAAGACATTTGCAGTTATGTTAAGGATATTAGTGAGCTACAGCAGAAGGTTAGGAAGGAGTGTACAGGAAGGAAACAGATGGGCCGGGTGCAGTGGCTCACGCCTGTAATCCCAGCATTTTAGGAGGCCAAGGTGGGAGGATCACTTGAGGCCAGGAGTTTGAGACCAGCCTGGGTGACATAGTGAAACACCGTCTCTACCAAAAATACAAAACTTAGCTTAGCATGGCGGTGCATGTTTGTAGTGTAGTCTGAGCTACTCAGGAGGCTGAGGTGGGAGGATAACTTGAGCACAGGAGCTCGAGGCTGCAGTGAGCTGAGATCATGCCACTGCATTCCAGCCTGGGCAACAGCCAGACCCTGTCTCCAAAAATAAAAAATAGAAAGTATGCCTAAAGCGGGGTGGGGATTGTGTGTTAGGGAAAGAAGCAGTGCCGGAAGGGCTGGAAATGGTTGGGGAGGAAACGTCTCTGGCAGCTGTGTGCCTCCCAAGGGCAGGCTGTTCAGTCGGCGTCTTCCTTGGTTCCAGGGTCCTTTGCTTGGATTGTGGGGAACAGACTCCCCGGGGCGTGCTGCAGGAGCGCTTCCAAGTCCTGAACCCCACCTGGAGTGCAGAGGCCCATGGCCTGGCTCCCGATGGTGACGTCTTTCTCTCAGAGGAGCAAGTCCGGAGCTTTCAGGTCCCATCCTGTGTTCAATGTGGAGGCCATCTGAAACCAGATGTCGTTTTCTTCGGAGACACAGTGAATCCTGACAAGGTTGATTTTGTGCACAAGCGTGTAAAGGAAGCCGACTCCCTCTTGGTGGTGGGATCATCCTTGCAGGTATCTAAGTTGGCTAGAGTGGTAACTACCCCTTGTGTGGGATTGGAAGTCCTGGAGAGACCCTCCCTGTTTGGTTTAACTTTTTCTTTTTTTTTTGAGATGGAGTCTTGCTCTCGCTCTGTCACCCAGGCTGGAGTGTAGTGGCGCAATCTCGGCTCACTGCAACCTCCACCTCCCAGGTTCAAGCGGTTCTCCAGCCTCAGCCTCCCGAGTAGCTGGGACTACAGGCACGTGCCACCATGCCCAGCTAATTTTTTGTATTTTTAGTAGAGACAGGGTTTCACCATGTTAGCCAGGATGGTCTCGATCTCCTGATCTCGTGATCTTCCTGCCTCAGCCTCCCAAAGTGCGGGGATTACAGGCTTGAGCCACTAAGCCTGGCTTTTTTTTTTTTTTTTTTTTTTTTTGAGACAGAGTCTTGCTCTGTCACCCAGGCTGGAGTGCAATGGTGCAATCTCAGCTCACTGCAACCTCCGCCTCCCAGGTTCAAGCAATTCTCTTGCCTCAGCCTCCCAAGTAACTGGGATTACAGGCACCTAGCACCACGCCTGGCTAATTTTTGTATTTTTAGTAGAGACAGGGTTTCACCATCATGGCCAGGCTAGTCTCGAACTCCTGACCTCATGATCTGCCTGCCTCGGCTTCCCAAAGTGCTGGGATTACAGGCACGAGCCACCGTGCCCAGGTGGTTTAACTTTTTCTAGATCTGGAGAACCTATACATTCTTATGTGTGTCTTTTCCCGTGCAGGTGTACTCTGGTTACAGGTTTATCCTCACTGCCCAGGAGAAGAAGCTGCCAATTGCAATACTGAACATTGGGCCCACACGGTCAGATGACTTGGCATGTCTGAAACTGAATTCTCGTTGTGGAGAGTTGCTGCCTTTGATAGACCCACACTGACTACAGCCTCATGTTCCAGGACCTGGAACAGGGACTTTCACTTGAATCTTGCTGCTAAAGGTAAATGCCTTCTCAGATAATGGATTCCAGTTCCCATTCGACAGAGTAGGGTGCACTGACAAAATACAGAAGGTTCTAGGTATCTTAATGTGTGACTATTCTTAATTAAAACTCATTTTTTAAATAAATTGTTGGCTTTATATGAAATGCTTCATGAATTTGTGTGTCATCCTTGCACAGGGGTCATGCCAATTTTCTCCATATTGTTCCAATTTAAGTATAGGTACTGCTGAAGGGATCACTAAAATTATTTTTGAGACAGGGTCTGGCTCTGTCACCCAAGCTGAAGTGCAATGGCCTGAACTTGGCTCACTGCAACTTCTGCCTCCCAAGTTCAAGCCATCCTCCCACCTCTGCCTCCCAAGTAGCTGGGACTATAGGTGTGCACCACCATGCCCAGCTAATTTTTTGTATTTTTTGTAGAGACAGGTCTCACTTTGTCACCCAGGCTGGTCCTGAACTCCTGAGCTCAAGCCATCTGCCCGCCTTAGCCTCCCAAAGTGCTAAGATTACAGGCATGAGCTACCATGCCCAGCCAAAACTATTTTTTTTTAGACAGAGTCTTGCTCTGTTGCCCAAGGCTGGAGTGCAGTGGCATGATCTTGGCTCACTGCAACCTCCGCTTCCCGGGTTCAAGTGATTCTTCTGCCTCAGCTTCCTGAGTAGCTAGGACTACAGGCACATGCCACCACACCTGGCTGATTTTTGTATTTTTAGTAGAGGTGGGGTTTCACCATATTGGCCAGGCTGGTCTCGAACTCCTGATCTTGTGATCCACCCGCCTTGCCTCCCAAAGTGCTGGGATTACAGGTGTGAGCCACCATGCCCGGCTGATAAAATGTTTGTATGTAATATTCAGCCTATATTCAAATGTCCCAGTAGTCCCAATAATTTCCTCGGTAAGTTTGTTCATGATTCAGGATCTAATCCTGGTTCAGATACTACATTTAGTTATCATGTCTCTTTAGCTGCTCTTAATCTAGGACAGTTCCTCAGACTTTGTCTTTCAGGGCATTTTGAAGAGTCCAGGTGAATTGCTTTGCAGATTGTTTGTATTTGTCTGTTTTCCCATTATTACATTCTGGATAAACATTTTTAACAGAAATGCAACATAGAGGTTGGGCATGGTGCCTGTAATGCCGCCACTTTGGGAGGCTGTGGTGGGCAGATTACTTGAGGCCAGGAGTTTGAGGCCTGACTGGCCAACATAATGAAACCCTGTCTCTACTAAAAATACAAAAATTAGCCAGGGGCAGTGGTGGTACACGCCTGTAATCCCAGCTGAAGTGGGTGGCTGAAGTGAGAGAATCGCTTGAACCTGGGAGGAAGAGGTTGCAGTGAGCCTGGATTGTGCCATTGCACTCTAGCCTGGGCTACAGAGTGAGACCCTGTCTCAAAAAAAAAAAAAAAAAAAAAAAAATAGGTATAAAATAGGTTAAAGTATCAGGAAGTGTGAAAAATGAAGAAAAATAGAGGGAAAATAGTTCTACCTCTCAATTTTAGTAAATTTCAAACATATACAAAAATAGAGAGAATCGTGTACAGGAAATGTACACTATTCTACTTTTGTATCTGTTTTTGTATATGTAAATATCACTGTGTCCCCATCACCAGGCTTTAGTAATAGCACAAGGACAATTGTCTCATCTCTATGCCCCCTACTTCTCACACTCCTGCCACTAGATTATTTTAAAGCAAATATCAAACATTATTTTATTCCATTTATATACTTTAATATGTATCTCTTTTTAATATAATTACAATATCATAATCACATTTAAAAAATTAAAAATATCACTGACAAAAATCATTGTTGAAAAAAATAAAAATAATTCCATAACATCATCAAATATTCCCTCAGTTATAAGATTTCCCTGGATTATCTCTTTTTTCTTTTCCTTTTATTTTTTTTTGAGATGGAATCTTGCTCCATCTCCCAGCCTGGAGTGCAATGGTGCGATTTTGGCTCACTTCAATCTCCCCCTCCTAGGTTCAAGCAATTCTCCTGCCTCAGCCTCTTGAATAGCTGGGATTATAGGCATGTACCACCACACCTAGCTAGTTTTGTATTTTTAGTAGAGATGGGGCTTTACCATGTTGGCTAGGCTGGTCTCGAACTCCTAACTTTAAGGGACCCACCTACCTCGGCGTCCCAAAGTGCTGGGATTACAGGCGCAAGCCACCGTGCCCAGCCTGGAGCGGTTTTTAGGTTGACAGTGAAATCAAGCAGATGTTACAGAGTTCTCGTATGCCCTTCTCCCACACAGCCACACAGGATTTAGCCATTCACCTACTGAAGGACATCTTGGTTGCTTCCAAGTTTTGGCAATTATGAATAAAGCTGCTGTAAATATCCATGTTCTGGTTTCTATGGACTCATGGATAAATAGTAAGGAGCCTCCAATTGTTGGATCATATGGTGAAAGTATGTTTAGTTTTGTAACATACTGTCAAACTGTCTTCCATATGTGGTTGTACCATTTTGCATCCCCACCACCAATGAATGAGAGTTTCTGTACAACCTTTATTTTTTTCTTTTTTTTTTTAAGATGGAGTCTTACTTTGTTGCCCAGGCTGGAGTGCAATGGCATGGTCTCACCTCACTGCAACCTCCACCTCCGGGGTTCCAGCAATTCTCCTGCCTCAGCCTCCAAAGCAGCTGGGACTACAGGCAGAGCCCACCACGCCCAGCTAATTTTTTCATTTTTAGTAGAGACGGGGTTTCACCATATTGGCCAGGATGGTCTCAATTTCGTAACCTTGTGATCTGCCCCAGTTGGCCTCCCAAAGTGCTGGGATTACAAGCGTGAGCCAGTGCACCCAGCCCTTTTTTTTTTTTTTTTTTTTTTTTTTTGAGACAGAGTCTTGCTCTGTCTTGCCCAGGCTGGAGTGTAGTGGCTGGTCTCAGCTCACTACAGACTGCCTCCCAGGTTCAAATGATTCTCCTGTTTCAGCCTCCCGAGTACCTGGGACTACAGGCATGTGCCACCATACTGGCTAATTTTGTATTTTTAATAGAGACGGTTTTCATCATGTTGGCCAGGCTGATCTCGAACTCCTGATCTCAGGTGATCCACCCACCTAGGCCTCCCAAAGTGCTGAGATTACAGGCGTGAGCCACCACACCTGGCCTATTTTTTTAAAACTATCTTTTTTTTTTTTTGAGATGGAGTCTTGCTTTGTTGCCCAGGCTGAAGTGCAGTGGCACGTTCTTGGCTCACTGCAACCTCCACCTCCCTGGTTCAAGTGATTCTCCTGCCTCAGCCTCCCGAGCAGTTGGGGCTATAGGCACGTGCTACTACGCCTGGCTAATTTTTGTATTTTTAGTAGAGAATTTCACCATATTGGTCAGGCTGATCTTTACTCCTGACCTCATGATCCACCTGCCTCAGCCTCCCAAAGTGCTTGGATTACAGACGTGAGCTACCATGCCTGGCCGTTGAAAAACTATCTTAATTGAAGTATACTGTACACACAGAGAAATGCACATAACATAAGTGGACAACTTAATGAAGACATACAGCATCCAGATCAAGGAAAACAATGTTACTGGCACCACCACTTTTAAAAATATGCTTTTTTTTTGAGATGGAGTCTTGCTCTGTTGCCCAAGCTGGAGTGCAGTGACATGATCTCGGCTCACTGCAATCTCTGCCTCAGAGGTGCAAGAGATTCTTCTGCCTCAGCCTCCTGAATAGCTGAGATTACCGGTGCCCGCCACCATGCCTGGCTAATTTCTTGTATTTTTAGTAGAGATGGGGATTCACCATGTTGGTCAGGCTGGTCTCAAACTCCCTGACCTCAAGTGACCTGCCCTCCTTGGCCTCCCAAAGTGCTGGGATTACAGCCGTGAGCCACCATGCCGGCCTTAAGCCTTTGTTTCCTTGACACTAAGGTCTAGAGTTCGAGACCAGCCAGGCCAACATGGTGAAACCCCATCTCTACTGAAAATACAAAAATATCAGCCAGGCATGGTGGTGGGTGCCTGTAATCCCAGCTGATTGAGAGGCTGAGGCAGGGGAATTGCTTGAACCCAGGAGGCAGAGGTTGCAGTGAGCCGAGATGGCGTCATTGCACTCCAGCCTGGGTGACAGGGCGAAACTCCGTCTCCAAAACAAAAAGAAATGCAAAAAAATTGTCCAGCCATAGTGGCACAAACCTGTGGTCCTAACTACTTTGGAGGTGATGTGGGAGGATCACTTGAGCTCAGGTGGTCCAGGCTGCAATGAGCCGTGATTGTGCCACTGCACTGCAGCCTGGGTGACGTAGCAAGATCCTGTCTCAAAACAATAAATAAATAAATAAAAATAAAAGATACTTTTAAGGTTGAGGTGAGAGAATTGCTTCATCCCAGAAGTTCAAGACCAGCTAGACAACATGGTGAGACACCATCTCTACAAAAAATAGAAAAAATTAGTCAGCATGGTGGCGTGTGTCTGTAGTTCCAATTACTTGGGAGGTTGATGGAAGGACTGCTTGAGCCCAGGAGGTCGAGGCTGCAGTGAGCCATGGCCTTGCCACTGCACTCTAGCCTGGACAGTAGAATGAGACCTTGCCTCAAAAAATAAAATAAATATTAAAATAAAATAAAAGATACTGTCTGGACCTGGTGGCTCATGCCTATACTCTCAGGACTTTGGGAGGTTGAGGCAGGAGGATTGCTTGAGCCCAGGAGTTCAAAACCAACCCTGGCAACATAGCAAGACTCCTGTCTCTACGAAAATAAAAAAATTAGCCAGCTATGGTGGCACATACCTTTAGTCCCAGCTACTCAGAAGCCTGAGGTGAGAGGATCGCTTAAGCCCAAGAGGTCAGGGCTGCAGTGAGTGGTGGCTGTGCCACTGCACTCCCACATGGGCAGCAGAGCAAGACTGTCTCAAAAACAAAACAAAACAAAACAAAAAAAACAAAACACTTTTAGTTTCCTACGACTAGAATAATATATATTTATTGTAGAAAGTTAAGCAGTACGTATAAGAGGATAATATAAATTACCCATAATCTCACCACTGAGAGAGCTGAAGCTTAACATTCTGGTGTAACTAAATCTGTTTTTCTGAAAATTGAATCAAGCTGTGCTTAGTGTTTTATTACATCCTATTTTCACCTAACAATATGTAGTGGTTATCTTTCCATGTCCTAAGTGCTATGGTATTTTGAATGATAGGCTGATGGTCACAAGCATTTCCTGCATCCCACCCCAGCTTATCTTGACATTAACTTGTTTATGGAGCATCCTTTTTTTCTCAAACCTAAACGAAGCTCACTGAGTGCAACCTGTCGAGGGCGACAAACCACTATCTCTCTGCCATCCCATGTCTCCACCCGGCAGCTTTCCCAGACCATGAGTTAAGGTCTAGGCTGATGAGATTTGCCCCTGAAGAAAGACTTTTTTGAAGAAGCAGCTGCATTCATTTCCTTTTTATTTCACCTGGCAGGAGAAATGGCCTAGGACATATGAAGGCCAGAATGGTCTCTGGAGTGCTGCTAACCCAAGGATCTCACTAATTTTGGGGGCAAGGGTAGAAGGAAATGACTAAATTTATAATCCAAATGACTAAGTGTCTTTAACTGAACGATTTTGATATAATTTTTGAAAAAATAAGCAATGAATGAATTTTTTTTTTTTGAGATGGAATATCGCCCAGGCTGGAGTGCAGTGGTGTGACCTTGGCTCACTGCAACCTCCACCTGCCGGGTTCAAATGATTCTCCTGCCTCAGCCTCCCGAGTAGCTGGGATTACAGGTGTGCACCACCACACTTGGCTAATTTATGTATTTTTAGTAGAGATGGGGTTTCACTATGTTGGTCAGTCTAGTTTGGAACTCCTGACCTCATGATCTGCCTGCCCAGGCTTCCCAAAGATCTGGCATTACAGGTGTGAGCCACCATGCCTGGCCTCTCTTTCTTTCCTTTCCTTCCTTCTCTTTTTTTTTTTTTTTTTTAGACAGAGTCTCACTCTGTCACCCAGGCTGGAGTGCAATGGTACGATATTGGCTCACTGCAACCTCCACCTCCTGGGTTCAAGTAATTCTCCTGTCTCAGCCCCCAATTAGCTGGGGCTACAGGCATGAACCATCACGCCCAGCTAATTTTCATATTTTTAATAGAGACGGGGTTTTACCACGTTGGCCAGGCTAGTCTCAGACTCCTGACCTCAAGTGATCTGCCTGCCTCAATCTCCCAAAGTGTTGGGATTACAGGCATGAGCCACCATGCCTGGAGAGAATGAGGCTTTTTGACAGTTTTCTAAGGATTGACTTCTGTTCCATTTCAGCTGTCAGAGTAGACACCTGGCTTGAACCTAGTCTGTAGAAACAGTTCATTCCTAAATGGGCACTTAAGTTGATTTGTTTCCACAGAGGAAAGAAGCAAGACTTGTTAGATGCCCGAGTTAGCCAAAAAGAATCCATGTACCAGGCTAAAGCTTTCTGCACAATCTTATCAAAAGTGAGCTGCAGCCTGGGTAACATAGTGAGACCCCATCTCTACAAAAAAATTGAAAATTAGCCGGGCGTGGTGATAAGTGGCTACAGTCCCAGTTACTCGGGAGGCTGCGGTGGATCATTTGCGCCTAGGAGGTCGAGGCTGCAGTGATCCATGACTGCACCACTGCACTCCAGCCTGTGTCACAGAACAAGACCCTATCTTTAAAAAAAAAAAAGTGAGGTGGATGAAAGAAAGATCCACATTCCTAATAGCCTTTTTTTTTTTCTTTTCCTTTATTTTTTCTTTTTGAGACGGAGTCTGCTCTGTCGCCCAGGCTGCAGTGCAGTGGCATGATTTCAGCTCACTGCAACCTCCTCCTCCCGGGTTCAAGTGATTCTCCTGCCTCAGCCTCCCAAGTAGCTGGGATTATAGGCATGCACCACCACACCCGGCTAATTTTTGTATTTTTAGTAAAGATGGGGCTTCACCATGTTGGTCAGGCTGGTCCCGAACTCCTGACTTCGTGATCCACCCGCCACGGGCTCCCACAGTGCTGGGATTACAGACATGAGCCATTGCGCCCAGCCCTGATAGCTTTTTGTCTAAAATTAGGGCAGTCAATACCTGTTCATCCTGCACCTGCCCAGGAAGCAAATTTCAGTCAACTAGGATAATCTAAGATTGTGAAAACACAGAGTTCTTTTCACCTGAACCACTGCAGGTTTGCTCATGGTCATTAATCTGAAGAGGTGTAAGGCTGTAAGTAAATCTCTTTCCAACTTTTTTGTGGATGGGGATCCTGATTTGCTTTCAACCAGATTTCCTCAGTTACCCAAAGTTAGTACTAACAATTGTATTAAAATCTGGCTTGAATCTCAAGCCACTGTCATCCACAAATCTCATCAACAATTAAAAAATATTAGTAGTAGTAGTATTTTCTGAGATGGAGTTTCACTCTTGTTGCCCACGCTGGAGTGCAATGGCGTGATCTCAGCTCACTGCAACCTCCGCCTCCCGGGTTCAAGCAATTCTCCTGCCTCAGCCTCCCGAGTAGCTGGGATTATAGGCATGTGCCACCATGCCTGGCTAATTTTTGTATTTTTAGTAGAGACAGGGTTTTGCCACGTTGGCCAGGCTGGTCTCAAACTCCTGACTTCAGGTGATCCGCCTGCCTTGGCCTCCTAAAGTGCTGGGATTACAGGCGTGAGCCACCGCGCTGGAACTAAAATTTTTTTGTAGAGTCAGGGTCCCACTCTGTTATTCAGGCTGGTCTTGAACTTCTAGGCTCAGGCAAGTCACCTGGCTCGGCCTCCCAAAGTGCTGGGATCACAGGCACTTGCCACAGTGCCCAGCTTCATCAAGTTATTGACAGACACAGTAGTAGTATTAAGGTACCAAGGATACAAAGATACAACTTCTTGTCCTCAAGTGGCTGGCAAAGAATATACTGTTTCCCCACCGCCACCCCTCCCACCCCATTCTCTAATAAAAAACATCAGAGTATCACACAGAATGACAGAATCAGAGAAAATTTAGTCTATCCTACTCTTTTTTTTTCTTTTTTTTGTAATTTTTTTTTTTTGAGATGGAGCGTTGCTCTGTCACCCAGGCTGGAGTGCAGTGGCGTGATATTGGCTCACTGCAACCTCCACCTCCCAAGTTCAAGCAATTCTCCTGCCTCAGGCTCCCAAGTTGCTGGGACTGCAGGAGCACACCACCATGCCCGGCTAATTTTTGTATTTTTAGTAGAGATGGGGTTTCACCATACTGATCAGTCTGCTTGAACTCCTGACCTCAGGTGATCCACCTGCCTTGGCCTCCCAAAATGCTGGGATTACAGGCGTGAGTCACCATGCCTAGCCTCATTTCATTTCTTGGGAAACTAAAATCCAGATTTACCTAAGGCCACACTATATAATGTCAGAGCCAGGACGAGAATCCAAGTAGACTTTCCTTCCAGTTTTTTTTTTTTTTTTTTTTTGAGATAGAGTCTTGCTCTGTTACCCAGGCCGGAGTGCAATGGCTTCATCTTGGCTCAATGCAACCTCTGCCTCCCAGGTTCAAGCAATTCTCCTGCCTCAGCCTCCTAAATAGCTGGGATTACAGGCGTGCGCCATCATATCCAACTAATTTTTGTATTTTTAGTAGAGATGAGGTTTCACTATGTTGGTCAGGCTGGTCTTGAACTCCTAACCTCAAGTGATCTGCCTGCCTCGGCCTCCCAAAGTGCTGGGATTGCAGGCATGAGCCACTGTGTGTGGAGTAGTTTTTTTTCTTTTTTTAGTAATCTAATTTGTCTGCAGATTATGGACCACTGCAAAGGTGGTCCAGCCTAAAGTTGAAGTAAAAACCCGTAGTACACCTGGCCAAGGAGACCAGGAATGGTTACAATGGAGTGGCCTTGCCCAGGATTTCTGCACTTAAAAAAAAAGAAAAAAATGTAGTGCCCAACGGAGAGCAGATGAGGCAGCCAGGGAGGGAAGGCAGGCTCTTTCAGCACCTCAGAACTGGCACGAATGACGAAATCAAGTCTGGAGAGCCTCTGGAATGCTTGCTTTGTTCATATTTCCTCCTGAGATGGAATTCTCTCCACCAAAAAATGCATCCCAAGAGGAACCCGGTATTTCCTGAAGCTGCCACTCCTCATGTCTGTCTCTTTGCTTTAAGTCCTTTGCTTTCTACCATCATGGCAGCCCCTAACCCACTTGTATGTGCCCTTGGTTAGAGTAAGAAACTAGGGGGTGCTATCAGTTTGCCACTGGCCTGGTTCTGTGGTCCCAACTGCACAAGACCAGCCTTGGGCATGACTTTGGGTCGTGTCTCCACTCAGTTGCTTCGGCAGTTCTGCTCTGCTGTCATGGTTTTAGTAAGTGGAATTCATATAAGCAAATAGGTACATAAGACTGGAAACTTCCTCCCCACCAACTCATATTCTTCCTCTTAGTGCTCTCATAAACAGATATCCTTTTCTCACCTCTCAAATACAAGCATTTATTGGCCGGGTGTGGTGGCTCATGCCTGTAATCCCAGCACTTTGGGAGGCCGAGGTGGGTGGATCACCTGAGGTCAAGAGTTTGAGACCAGCCTGGCCAACATGGCAAAACACTATCTCCACCAAAAATACAAAAAATTATCCAGGCGTGGTGGCAGGTGCCTGTAATCCCAGCTACTCGGGAGGCTGAGGCAGGAGAATTGCTTGAACCTGGGAGGCGGAGGTTGCGGTGAGCCAAGATCGTGCTATTGCACTCCAGCCTAGGCAACAAGTGTAAAAAAGTCTGTCTCAAAAAACTGCCACCACCACCACCAACAACAACAAAAAAACAAGCATTTATTGAGCACATACCATAACCCAAACACTGTGCAAAGCATTTAACAATACATTAACTCACTTAATGACAGTACCTCCCAAGAGATGCTTGGGCATACATAAAGGTGAACTGTTGCAAAAGTGAACTATCCTGAAGCTTTTCTGAGTGGATCAAAGGAAGGACCAATAGGAAATCCAACACTCCTAGGTAGTGTGACCATCTGTCACAGATTGCCCAGTATTGAGGGAGTTTCACAGGATGCAGGACTTTCAGTGTTAAAGCCAGGATGAGTTGGTCACCCTGACCATCATCCAACTCACACAACAAGCCCAAATATAATAATTAATTCAAAATATACTATCCTTGCTGAGATTCAATACACTGCTTTGAGATATAGATTTTTTACTTAATATTTACATCGCAGAACAGCTAAATTCCACTTCATGAAGACAGAAATTAAACTAATCTAAGAGGTGGGGCATGGTGGCTCATGCCTGTAATCCCAGAATTTTGGGAGGCCAATGCTTGCAGATCACCTGAGGTCAGGAGTTCGAGACCAGCCTGGCCAATATGGTGAAACACTGTCTCTACTGAAAATCCAAAAATAATTAGCCAGGAGTGGTGGTGTGTGCCTGTAATCCCAGCTACTTGGGAGGCTGAGGCAGGAGAATCGCTGGAACCTGGGAGGCAGGAGGCTGCAGTGAGCCGAGATGGTGCCACTGCACTCTAGCCTGGGCGACAGAGCAAGACTCCGTCTCAAAAAAATAAATAAACAAATAAAAAATAAATAAAATAAAAAACTAACCTTTTTTTTTTTTTGGAGACAGTCTCGCTCTGTCAACCAGGCTGGAGTTCAATGGCATGATCTCCATTCCCTGCAACCTCCGCCCTGCCCAGGTTGAAGTAATTCTCCTGCCTCAGCCTCCCAAGTAGCTGGAATTACAGGCATGTGCCACCACACCTGGCTATGTTTTTGTATTTTTAGTAGGGATAGGGCTTCACTATGTTGGTCAGACTGGTCTTGAACTCCTGACCTCAAGCAATCTGCCTGTCTTGGCCTCTCAAAGTGCTGGAATTACAGGTGTGAGCCACACCTGGCCTAGGTTTCTCTCCCCGCCCCTCAATTTATTAGAAAAGGAATATAGCATGAAATTAAAACTCTTAGGTAGCCAGACAAGGTGGCTCATGCCTGTAATCTCAGCACTTTGGGACGCCAAAGTGAGTGGATCACTTGAGGCCATGACTTTGACACCAGCCTTGTCAACATGGTGAAACTCTGCCTCCACTAAAAATACAAAAATTAGCCAGGTGTGGTGGTACACACTCGTAGTCCCAGCTACTCAGGAGGCTGAGGCACGAGAATCGCTTGAACCCGGGAAGCAGAGGCTGCAGTGAGCTGAGATTGTGCCATTGCACTCTGGCTGGGGCCATAGAGCAAGACTCCATCTCAAAATAATAATAATAATAATAGGCCAGATACAGTGGCTCATGCCTGTAATCCCAGCACTTTGGGAGACTGAGGCAGGTGGATCACCCGAGGTCAGGAGTTTGAAACCAGCCAGTCTGACCAACATGGTGAAACCCCATCTCTACTAAAAATACAAAATTAGCCAGGCATGGTGACAGGCGCCTGTAATCCCAGCTACTCGGGAGGCTGAGAAAGGAGAATTGCTTGAACCTGGGAGGCGGAGGTTGCGGTGAGCCAAGATCTCGCCATTGCACTCTAATCTGGGCAACAAGAGCAAAACTCCATCTCAAATAATAATAGGTAAAAAAAAAAATTGGAAAAGATTACAAATCAAGGTTTGCTTAATGTAATAAAGACTTTCTAAAGAAAAATTAAAGTGTGTATCCTTTCCTCTCCTTCCCCTTAGGAAGATAAGATTTATTGAACATTTACTATACAACAAGCACTTGGGAAGCATTTACACAACACAGTTGCACACTTGATTCCCACAACCCTATGACATATATGAGCACTATTATTTCTTTTTGAAGATGAAGACTTAAGCTTGGAGACCTTGGGTAACCTGCCCAAGGTTACCAAGAGCGTGACTAGGCCAGTCTGTCCAGTTCTAAGCTCGCTCTTGGACTTTCTGCTGTAGAAACCCGTTGGGGTAACAGCAGCTGTACCTGGGGAAGGATAAAGCTCAGGAAACTTCCACAAGTGACCCAGGCTGGGTTCTGAAAGACAAACATGCCTTCACCAGGTAGGAAAACGGAGGAAGCAGCCCATGCAAAACCATGGAGGTTAGACCAGCAAATCTCTTCGGGTTTTTTACCCCTTCAACGTTTGGGTGAAAATTTAAGTGTAGATTTGGGGCGCCTCAGGGGCCTGCGGCTCGCCCAACAGCCCCTCGCCTCTCTGCATGGGCATCTCTCCTCAGCTTCCCTTCGTTCCCTGCACCCCACTTTCCCTACCCGCTAATCCGTCCCCGGGATAAAAGCAAAGAAGGCGATGCCCACAGGAAACCGACATGGTGGAGCTGAGGGGAGCTGGGGGACAGGGAAAAGTGACCTCGAGAGTCACATCCACGTGGGTTCGCCCTCTTTTTACACTCTAACGCTCACTTTGTCTTGCCTCCTGGATTCTGGCTCAGGAGAAGAGCGCCGCCAGGACCCCAAGAAGCCACAAACACGCGCTGCGGCCGCCACCACCTCAAGCAGACGCCACCCGGGACGCTCATTACCATCCACTGCGCCTGCGCAGACTTGCTTTTCTCGTGCGCGCGAGAAGGGCGGAGCTTGAGACGGACGGGCCAGGCAGAAGTAGACCAGGGGGCTGGGCCGCTATTCACCAATAGAAAAGAGAGATCGAGAGCCACGTGCCCATAAGATAACCAATTACAATAAAATCCTCTGGCCAGGGATGGGGGCGTGGACTAGAGTTTGGGTTGGGCACGCAGCATCACGTGACATGAAAAGGTAAATACAGCCACGTGGCTTTTTTTTCTTGGCTTCCGCGAACCATTACGTTACAGGGTACCTTCGCTGAACAATTATTTAATGAACATATGTGATGCACTAGACACTGAAGATACCGTGGTTGCTAGGATTTGTAATCTCTCCGTCAAATTACTCTGTCCAGCTTATTTCCTTGTTTCTTCATTCAAATCATCCTAGCCGTTCAACTGATTTCCCGTATAGTACTTTCATACAAATGCTCATTTAAAGATTGTTAAGAGAATTTATTCTGTCTCTTACAAGCCTTAAATGAAAAAGAGGGTATTTTGTTGTTGGTGTTTTGTTTGCTTTATTATTATTATTTTCTTGAGACGGAGTTTAGCTCTTGTTGCACAGGCTGGAGTGCAATGTTGCGATCTCGGCTCACCGCAACCTCCGCCTCCCGGGTTCAAGCGATTCTCCTGCCTCAGCCTCCCGAGTAGCTGGGATTACAGGCATGTACCACTACGCCCGGCTGATTTTGTATTTTTAGTAGAAACGGGTTTTCTCCATGTTGGTCAGGCTGGTCTCAAACTCCTGACCTCAGGTGATCCGCCCACCTTGGCCTCCCAAAGTGTTGGGATTACAGGCGTAAGCCACCGCGACTGGCCTGTTTGCTTTTTTCTTTTTCTTTGTCTTCCTTCCTTCCTTCCTTCCTTCCCTCCCTCCCTCACTCACGCCTTTCTTTCTCTCTCTCTCCTCTCTTTCTTTCCTCCCTCCCTCCCTTCCTTCCTCTCTCTCTCTCTTTCTCTCTCTCTTTTCTTTCTTTCTGTCTTTTTTGAGACAGAGTCTCATTCTATCACCTAGGCTGGAGTGCAGTCTTACTGCAGCCTCAAACTTCTGGGCTCAGGTGATACTCCCATGTCAGTCCCCCAAGTAGCTGGGACTACAGCCACACACCACCTTGCTAATTTTTTTACAGAGGGGGTTTCACTGGTTTCCTAGGCTGGACTCAAGCAAGCTGTCTCAATTTCTCAAAGTGCTGGGATTTACAGGCCTGAGCCACCACGCCCAGCCCAAGAGATAGATTTTTACATCAGAGGATATCTTTAGAGCCTTCAATAGCCCTGCGACTGTTCTCTCTCTTGTTTGTTCTGTTACCTAAAAAAAAAAAGGAAAGAGAGAAAGAAAAAAGAAAGAAGTAAGCCCCATTCTCCTAAAAGCCCACTTTTCTTCGATCCAACAGGGACTTCCAATTTCTTTCCACTGAAGAAATACTTTTTTATGGTCTTCACAGTTCGTTGAAGACTAAGGCCAGGTCTAACTTGATTTTGCATCCCTTGAAATTCTTCACAGCACAGTATGCAAAAAATAATTCTTCAGTTTATGCTTATTGAATTTGAATTTGAGAACAGACCCATCTTACCTGCCAAAGAATCAAAAAGACCCTGAAAAAAAAAAAGAAGAAAGAGAAATAGAAAAAAAAAAAAATAGAAAATTTTTAAGAAATTTATAAAGTTTTAAAAAGAGATAAACAAAATGATGAAAATAGAAAAGGAAAAGATAATAAAAAAGAATATAAAAGGATAAAAAGAAAAATTAAGAAAAAAGAGAAAAAATAACACCCTGAGCACTGATGTGACTAACACTTCATTTAGCATTCAGCAATCATTTATTGAATGTCTCCTACAGGCAGGTAGAGAAACGAAAGTGGCTAAGACACCTTAGTCTACCTTCAACAAGTTCATAATCTGATAGCACTTCTCGTCTGAATTATCTAGATTTGGGTTCCAAGGTCAGCTGTGCCACCCAGGAATAAGTGACTTTTGGCAACCCCTTGCGTCTTTAAGCCAGTTTCCTCATTTGTAAGTTGTGGATATAACAGTACCTACAACTATAGAACTTCAAGGAAGACAGGATAATTGTGCAAAAGACATGACACCTCTGGAGCATACAGCATATCATATATAAGGATGCCAGTTTGAAGAGTAGGAACAAAAGTCTCAGAGAAGACTGAATTGTAGATAGATACTAACACTGAATTATTGTCTCATGGCCAGACCCAAATACATTATATCATCAGCATTTTGTGTGGTGCCTGGCCCAGAGTAAGTGTTCAATAACCATTGAATGGATGAATAAAACGAGGGAGAAATTATGCCAAAAGATAAATCCTCATACACTCCCCTCTTCAAATGGAAGAAGGTCTTTTACTGCCCACCACATACCCAGAAGTGGTGGCTGTTCTGTCCGTCTCCAGTGGTCTGAAACTGCTCAATGGTGCCTTTTCATAGTTCCTATGGTTTTTTCTCAACTCTTCTTTTCTTTTCTTTTTGAGATGGAGTCTTGCTCTGTCACCCAGGCTGCAGTGCAGTGGCACGATCTCGGCTCACTGCAACCTCTGCCTCCCAGGTTCAGGTGGTTCTTATGTCTCAACCTCCCGAGTAGCTGGGACTATGGGCACACGCCACCATGCCCAGCTTGTTAATGTTTATTATATTTCATGACTACGATATCAAAATTAGCTTGTAGAGTGTGGTGAAGTCTTTTATGGGTTTAGAAAAGAAAATCATTGTAGAAAAATGGTTTAATACAGTTGAAAATGGAGGCAGAATCATGAGACAGGAGCAAGATCTGGCTCAAACTAAAGCCTACCACTTCAGGCAGGAAAGGGTAGTGGTTTGTTGTCAGACTTGCCAGGTTCAAATTTCTTCTCTGCTGCTCGCTGGATGATAGCATCGGAAAAGTGACCACTCCTATTGAGCCTCAGCTTAGGAAAAGAAGATTTGCTAACAGTGCCAATACCTCATAGGGCTGTCAAGACGATCTATGGACACAGTCCTCGTACAGGGTAAATATTCAGTAAATGGTGATTGTTCATCATTTTTCTGATTTCAAGGTGCTTGCTTGGTTCCTGGAAGTGTCCTTCTAATTCAGCTTAGCTTCCAAGGCTGGAAGAAAGCATGCTCACAAAAGACTAGGCAGAGTAGCCAGGTGTGGCGGCTCACTCCTGTAATCCCAGCATTTTATGAGGCAGAGGTGGCCTGATTGCTTGAGCTCAGGAGTTTGAGACCAGCTTGGGCAACATGGTGAAATGTTGTCTCTACAAAAAATGCAAACACCAGCCAGGCATGGTGGTACACGCTTGTGGTCCCAGCTACTCAGGAAGCTGAGGTGGGAGGATTGCTTGAGCCCGGGAGGCGGAGGTTGCAGTGAACCGAAATTGCGTCACTGCACTCCAGCCTGGGTGACAGAGTGTGATCCTGTCTCAAAAAAATAAAAATAAACAAAAGACTAGGAAGAGACCTAGTTTATAGACAGGAAATAAAAAACAATCTCCAAACATGAGGTCTTTCAATAAGGTGCTTTATTGGAGGACACAGTGTGAGATGAGCAGGTAGAGGCGATGCTTTTCAGAGGTGATACTCAAGTCTAACAATACTTGGTGTCCAGGTTCTTGTGTTCCTTGTTATATGGAGCTTTTGAAAAGCAGATGGCAGCGTTGCGGTCGCAGTTGCAAAGGAAGGCCTCGCACTCTTTGTTTTTGCCTGGAGAGGGACAAGAGAAGAGGACTGAGCCAAGGTGGACCCTGCTTTGTACAATCCAGGGGCAAGAAGAATTGAATGGAATAAGCTGGCAGCATTCCACTGATGTACATTTAGGGTTGACAGATTAGGTGAATAAAATACGTCAGGATGCCCAGTTAAATTTGACTTTCAGATAAACAATGAATGCAATGTTTGGGACATATACCAAAAAAATTAGCCGTTGTTTATCTGAAAGTCAAATTTATCTGGGCATCTTGTGTGTGCGTGCGTGCGTGTGTGTGTGTGTGTGTGCTTGTGTGTGTTTGAGACGGAGTGTCATTCTTGTTGCCTAGGCTGGAGTACAGTGGGGCGATCTCAGCTCACTGCAACTTCCGCCTTCTGGGTTCAAGCGATACTTCTGCCTCAGCCTCCTGAGTAGCTGGGACTACAGGTGCCTGCCACCACACCTGGCTAATATTTGTATTTTTAGTAGAGAAGGGGTTTCACTATGTTGGCCAGGCTGGTCTCGAACTCCAGACCTCAAGTGATCTGCCTGCTTCGGCCTCCCAAAGTGTGGGGATACAGGTGTGAACCACCACTCCCGGCCTAGTTTTTCTACTTTAAAGCATGTATTTAAAAAATTATGGAACGTCCTTAAATGGAATATTACATAGGCATTTAGAAAAATCAGGTATGCCTGCACATGGAAACTTTCCCAAATAAAAGAAGCTAGTGTATGCCAAACAAAATCTGGAAGAATATGTATCTAACTGGTTATCTTTGGGTGGTAGGATTATAGATGCCTTCCACTTTCCATAATAGATATTTATGTAGAGTTTGAAGTTGCATTCCTTTTGGCTTGTTTACTTTTGTGACCAAAAGAAACAATATGATTACATTTAAAATGCATTTAAACTTTATTATATATAATTTATGTATCTCTGCTTGCCGTCAACAATCTTATTAGTTTTGTTTCTCTCCGATCCTTTATTTTATTTTATTTAGTTAATTTTTTGAGACAGAGTCTTGCTCTGTCACCCAGGCTGGAGTGCAGTGGTGCGATCTCAGCTCACTGCAACCTCCACCTCCCAGGTACAAGCGATTCTCCTGCGTCAGCCTCCTGAGTAGTTGGGACTACAGGTGTGCATCACCACATTGGCTAATTTTTGTATTTTTAGTAGAGATGGGGTTTCACCATATTTGCCAGGCTGATCTGGAACTCCTGACCTCAAGTGACCTGCCCACCTTGGCCTCCCAAAGTACTGTGATTACAGGTGTGAGTCACTGTGCCTAGCTAAGGTTTTGTTGTTGTTGTTGTTTGTTTGTTTGCTTGCTTTTTTTGAGATGGAGTCTTGCTCTATTGCCCAGGCTGGACTGCAGTGTTGTGATCTCAGCTCACTGCAACCTCCACCCCTGGATTCAAGCGATTCTCTTTCCTCAGCCTCCTGAGTAGCTGGGACTACAGGCACGTGTTACTACACCTGGCTAATTTTTTGTATTTTTAGTAGAGACGGGTTTCATCGTGTTAGCCAGAATGGTCTTGATCTCCTGACCTCGTGATCCGCCCACCTTAGCCTTCCAAAGTGTTGGGATTACAGGCTTGAGCCACCACATCTGACCTGAGTTATTTTTAATTAATACAAACAAACATCCTCTAATGCAGATTTCTTGTCCTAGTTGCAAACATTAAAAAGAAATTGTGTGTGTGTGTGTGTGTGTGTGTGTGTGTGTGTGTGTGTTTCCCTGGGGAGAGGGTTCATAGTTTTCATCAGATTTGTAAATTTGGCCTTCTAAAGTGGAGCAGGAGCATGTGTAAGCAAATTATTCAGTGATTAAAATAGTAACAAATAAAAACAGTAACAATAAAGGTTTGAGGCATATGTAAAAGTCATGACAAGGCGGTAAGTGAGAAAAGGCAGAATGCAAGATTGTATTTAAAAAAGAAAAGGAAAGTTTATATCTAAGCTATGCATTTATCAAATATTTATTGAGCACCTACTATTTGCCAGGCACTACTCTAGATCTGGGGATATAGCAATAAAGAAAACAGACAGTAATCAGCCAGGAGTGTTGGTTCATGCCTGTAATTACAGCTACTCAGGAGACTGATGCAGGAGAATTGCCTGAACCTGGGAGGCGGAGGTTTCAGTGAGCTGAGATTGCACCACTGCACTCCAGCCTCAGTGATGGATCGAGACTCTGTCTCAAAAAAGAAAGGAAGAAAATAGACAGTAATCCCTGTTCTGTGGATCTTACAGTCTATTGGAAAGATGGAAAATAAATAAATAAGTGTCCAGGCATGGTGGCTTACTCCTGTAATCCCAGCACTTTGGGAGGCCAAGGTGGGAAGATTGCTTGAAGCCAGGAGTTCAAGACCAGCTTGGCCAATGTAGTGAGACCCAGTCTCTACAAAACAAATTTAAAATTAGCCAGGCATGGTGATGCAGGCCTGTAGTCCCAGCTACACTGGAGGCTGAGACCAGGGGATCCTTGAGCTCAGGAGGTTCAGGCTGCAGTGGGCTATGGTTGCACCACTGTTCTCCTGCTGGGGTGACAGAGTGAGACCCTGTCTCTAAACAAAAACAAAACAAGGCCAGGTGTGGTGACTCATGCCTGCAGTCCCAGCTACTCAGGAGGCTGAGGCAGGAGAAGCATCTGAACCCAGGAGGCGGGGGTTGCCATAAGCCAAGATTGCACCACTGCACTCCAGCCTGGGTGACAGAGTGAGACTCCATCTCAAAAAAACCCAACACAACAACAACAACAAAAAACCCATCACCACTTACAAGCTATGTGATCTTGGGCAAATAGCTCAGCCTCTGAGCCTCAGTTTTCTTTTCTTTTCTTTTCTTTTTCAATGAAACAGGGTTTCGCCATGTTGGACAGGCTGGTTTTGAACTCCTGACCTCAAGTGATCCACCCGCCTCGGCCTCCCAAAGTGCTGGGATTATAGGTGTGAGCCACCACACCTGGCGCCTCAGTTTTCTTTTCTTTTCTTTCTTTTTTTTTTTTTGAGATGGAGTTTCCGCTCTTGTTGCCCAGGCTATAGTGCAGTGGCGCAATCTTGGCTTACTGCAACCTCCGCCTCCTGGGTTCAGACGTTTCTCCTGCCTCAGCCTCCCAAATTGCTGGGATTACAGGCATGTGCCACCATGCTCAGCTAATTTTGTAATTTTAGTAGAGACAGGGTTTCTCCAGGTTGGTCAGGCTGGTCTTGAACTCCCGACCTCAGGTGATCTGCCTTCCTCAGCCTCCCAAAGTGCTGGGATTACAGGTGTGAGCCACCACACCCAGCCTGAGCCTCAGTTTTCTTATCTGGTAAGTGGGGATAATAATTGTACCAATCCCATAGTGGTGTTGTGAGGATTAAAGGAGACACTGTCCAGCACCGAGAAAATTATCACTAAATGATGGCTGTTAGTACTGTTATTGCCCTCAGCCTGCTGAGAACCTACTAGAATTCATAGGTCAAGGAAGGGGTAAACCTACTGCTGCAGGTGACCTCAGTGCCAGAGCACGAGTATGAGTAGCTATTGGTGTATGGGTTGTCCAGGAGAAATTTACAGCTGTCCAGCTTCTTGACCTGGTCGTAGCAGTTGTCATGTGTCTGGCAGCACCTGGAAAGTGAGAGGGACAGCTGAAACAGGAGTAAGGGCAGAGCAGTAGGTCAGCCCTCACCTGCTCTCTCTTAGGAAAGATGGCGATGGCTTCACCAAGATGCTCCGGGGGAAATGGTCCTATGCCTTGAAAAAATATAAATCCTTTTTATCATATGTTTATTGGAGGCAATTTTTTTTTTTTTTTGAGACAGAGTCTCCCACTGTTGCCTAGGCTGGAGTGCAGTGGCAGGATCTTGGCTCATTGCAACCTCCGACTCCTGGGCTCAAGCGATTCTTCTGCCTCAGCCTCCCGAGTAGCTGGGACCACAGGTGCGCGCCACCACGCCCGGCTAACTAATTTGTATTTTTAGTAGAGACGGGGTTTCACCATGTTGGCCAGGATGGTCTCGATCTCTTGACCTCGTGATACCCCCGCCTCGGCCTCCCAAAGTGCTGAGATTACAGGCGTGAGCCACCGCGCCCGGCCCCTGAAAGCGATACATGGTTGCAAGAATACAGTAAAATCCTGTATTCGGAAGGTGCAGTGACACTTTAACCACTGCTAGAAAAATGACACGTGGATTGTCGCTGTGACGTTTACTGGTGCCATATTCGGCCACTGCAGGGCAGCGTCGCCCACTGTTTTGTACGTCGGGCATTGTTTCCATCTCTAACTAGGAGCATTCGCTACAGGGTTCTCTTGGAACACGTTTCTTTATATGACAAGAGGTGAAAATATGTTATCATTAGCAGATATGCAAGTCCCCTTTGTATGCCTCGTGAGATCCTTGGCGTGTGCCCTCCCTGCCCCTAGTAGCCACTCCAGTTTCCCTCCAGGTGGATCACTCACGTGTCCAATTCATCCACAGGGGTGCCTGAGCCTCCCAAGCCACAGTAGCAGCCGTAGTTGTTGTAGTCCAACAAGGGGTCACTCCCCGGGATCGTGCACTTGATCATTTTGCGGAACTGCCACAAGGCCCGAGGGCTGACGCCGCTCTCGGCGGCGGCCACTGCAAGAAGACACAGCCAGAGTTCAAATCCGTCTGCCAGCACCCCGGGGAAACACTGCCTGCCTGTCCCTCAGGCCCCACACTGCCTCCCTGATCCCTGCCAGCTGCCTCCTCCGAAGACCGTTGGACTCAGGAACCTGGCAAAGTGAAAGTGGGTAGAGGCGTTATTGGTTTGTTTGTTTGTTTGTTTTTGAAACGAGTCTCGCTGTGTCGCCCAGGCTGTGTCGCCCAGGCTGGAGCGCAGTGGCATGATCTCAGCTCACTGCAACCTCTGCCCCCCAAGTTCAAGCAATTCTCCTGCCTCAGCCTCCCGAGGTTAGCTAGGACTACAGGCGTGTGTCACCACGCCCAGCTAATTTTTGTATTTTTAGTAGAGACGGGGTTTCACCAAGTTGGACAGGATGGTCTCGATCTCTTGATCTCCTGATCTACCCGCCTTGGCCTCCCAAAGTGCTGGGATTACAGATATGAGCCACCTCGCCTGGCTGAGGGTTTTTTTTTTTTTAATGAAAACTTTATATATATAAAGTTTATATGTGTATATGTATATGTATTGTATACACACACGCGCGCGCACACACACACACACATATATGCTTCTTTTTGGATCTCACTCTGTCGCCCAGGCTGGAGTGCAGTGGTATGATCATGGCTCACTGCAACCTCCTGGTGGGAGTTCAAGCCATCCTCCCACCTCAGCCTCCCAAGTAGCTGGGACTACAGGCACCAGCCACCACACCCCAGTAATTTTTTTTTTTTTTTGTGACGGAGTTTCGCTCTTGTTACCCAGGCTGGATGGGGTTTCACCATGATGGCCAGGCTGGTCTTGAACTCCTGACCTCAGGTGATCCACCCACCTCAGCCTTCCAAAGTGCTAGGATTACAGGCATGAGTCACCGCGCCCGGCTAATTTTTTGTATTGTCTGTAGATACAAGATTTTCCCATATATTCTAGGTTGGTCTCTGGGTTCCTAGGCTCAAGGGATCTTTCCGACTCAGACTCCCAAAGTGGGCTAGGATTACAGGCATGTGCCACCAAGCCAGGCCAGAGAGTTTTAAACTATCTGCATTGTTTATCCAGTTAATTTTTTTTTTTTATTGAGACGGAGTTTCCCTCTTATTGCCCAGGCTGGAGGGCAGTGGCACGATCTCGGCTCACCGCAATCTCCACCTTCCAGGTTCAAATGACTCTCCTGCGTCAGCCTCTCTCAGCTGGGATTACAGGCATGCACCACCACACCTGGTTAATTTTGTATTTTTAGTAGAGATGGGGTTTCTCCATGTTGGTCATGCTGGTCTTGAACTCCCAACCTCAGGTGATTCACCTGCCTCAGCCTTCCAAAGTGCTAGGATTACAGGCGTGAGCCACTGTGCCTGGCCTATCCAGTGACTATTTATTGAGCACTTACTACGTGCCAAGCTCTGTCCTAGGAGCTAGAGATATAGCAGTAGACAGATATAATAATAATAAATCTCTAACCTCATAGAGCTTACAACCTAGTGGGAGAGAAAAACAATAAATAATAAATGTGGTAAGTCAGGAAACTGGATACTGCGTTAGAAAGGGGAAAAATAGAGCTGGATGAGGCGAATCTAAAAGGGAGGTTACCCAGCCTGGCCAACATGGTGAAACCCCATCTCTACCAAAAAAATACAAAAACATTAGCCAGGTGTGGTGGCGCATGCCAGCTACTTGAGAGCTACAAGTCCCAGCTACTTGAGAGGCTGAGGCAAGAGAATCATGAACCCAGGAGGCGGAGGTTGTAGTGATCTGAGATCACGCCACTGTATTCCAGCCTGGGCGACAGAGCCCCTGTCTCAAAAATAAAATAAAGTAATAAAATAAAATATAAAATGGAGATTGGTCCAATTACTTAGTTGACTAAGGTAGGAGGATCGCTTGAGCCCATGAGTTGGAAGCTGCAGTGAGCTATGATTCCGCCACTGAACTGCAAGATCCTGTCTGGAAAAAAAGAACATACAGGCAGGCTTTCTTAGCTCAGGCAGTCTGAGTTCAGACTTGCAGGTTGAAAAGGTGGCAGCCTTGAGGGAACCCTAATAGAGGAGCTCTTAAGCCCCACTGGGAACCTCGAATTGAGACTGCGGGCCTGGCCAGCCCTGTCTGCTGTGGTCTGTGGCCCCCATTCTGGAGGAGTGAGATCTCAGCTCACTTGGGAGAGAGGCGGGCAAAGCCGGGGAGACTTGCCTACCTGCGAGCAGCACGGCCAGCACAAGGAGTTTCATCTTGCAGTCGAGGTGAGAAGAGAACTGAGATGACCAGTCCTCCCCTGCTTATAATCAGTCTCCACAGCCTCGCCCTGAGATAAGGCTGGAGTGTTTGCTTTGCTCTTGGCTGAGCCTGGGGCTGGCCTTGAATCTGTCTGTCGCGGGAATGACGCTGACAGTTTGTCAGCATGGGATCACTGGAAAAAAATGTTACTCATTTTTCCTTAGCAACTGTGAACCAAAGGGATGGTTTCTGAATTTTCAGATCTTAGCATCTTGACCCTCATACCTACCACTTTATACTAAGTCCAGCTTCATGGGCTGCTCGGGGGAAAGCAAAGCTGTCAGTTCAGTCGGACGCTGGGATAAGGGAGACAAGAAGGAAGTGCAGCCTGGGCAACATAGAGAGACCTCATCTCTAAAAAAACATGTTGGCTGGGCACGGTGGCTCATGCATGTAATCCCAATGCTTTGGGAAGCCAAGGTGGGTGAATCACCTGAGGTCAGGAGTTCGAGACCAGCCTGACATGTTGAAATCCAGTCTCTACTAAAAATACAAAAATTAGCTGGGCATGGCGTGCCTGTAATCCCAGCTACTCGGGAGGCTGAGGCAGGAAATTGCTTGAACCCAGGAGACGTGAGCCACTGCGCCTGGTCACAGATTTTATTTTTTCCCACCATGCCAATACCGCTTCCCTCCGCAGAGTGGGTTTGTGAGAAAAACCTGGGCTTTGGATTCCAAAGGCCAGGGTCTGACTTATAAAATAATAAAGGGCTTTAGAACTGTCATATCAGATGTCTATATAATATTGTTTAGGTGAAATTCACATATCATTAACCAAGTTTAAATAAACAATTCAATGGCATTTAGTACATTCACAATATTGTGCAACCATCACCTCTATGGGGTTCCAGAACATTTTTATCACCCCAGAAGGAAACCCTGTACCCATTAGAAGTCATGCTCCCTCAGCCCTAGTAACTGCTAATCTGCTTCTCTCTCTCTCTCTTTTTTTTGAGATGGAATTTTGCTCTTGTTGCTCAGGCTGAAGTGCAATAGTGTGATCTTGGCTCACTGCAACCTCTGCCTCCCACGTTCAAGCGATTATCCTGCCTCAGCCTCCTGTGTAGCTGGGATTACAGGTGCCGGCCACCATGCCCGACTAATTTTTGTATTTCTAGTAGAACCAAGGTTTCACCATGTTGGTCAGGCTGGTCTTGAACTCCTGACTTCAGGTGATCCACACGTCTTGGCCTCCCAAAGTGCTGGGATTACAGGTGTGAGCCACCGTACCTGGTCTCTAATCTGCTTCTCTCTATATAGATTTATAATTGGTTTACTTGGTGCTCTCGTGTTCCTGTGTGGTCTCTACAACAACCCTGTAGGGTAAGGAGGGCCTGGTTATTTAAATTTATTTATCTGTTTTTTTGGGAGGCCGAGGCGGGCAGATCACCTTAGGTCAGAAGTTCGAGACCAGCCTGATCAACATGGTGAAACCCCACCTCTACTAAAAATACAAAATTAGATGGGTGTGGTGGTGCATGCCTGTAATCCCAGCTACTAGGGAGGCTGAAGCAGGAGAATCACTTGAACCCAGGGGGCAGAGGTTGCAGTGAGCCGAGATCACACCACTGCACTCCAGCCTGGGTGACAGAACGAGACTTCATCTCAAAAAATAAGTAAATAAAAATAAAAATGAATTACCTTAAAAATTCAGTTTCTTGGTCACAATAGTCACATTTGGAGGCTCATAGACACATGTGGCGAGTTGGCAGCCACAGAATGTTTCCATTATCACAGAAGGTTGTGTTGGACAGGGTGGCTGTAGACTGTCACAGAGCCTGTCTCAGGGCTGCCCCTTGGGTGGTGGGGGCTATGAGGACTACTGGAGGGGGACCCAGGTAGCTCAGAATCCCACATCAGCTTGACTGAATGGTCCTGCCTCTGCAGCCCCAGAATGAGTGAAGGCTGCTTGAGCAAAGGAAATCCTTGGCCAGCAAAATGTTCAGTCCCTCTTATGTGGGTTCCTTGGGGTCATAACAAGACAGAGGACCAGGCATTGCTCCTAGATTTAAGCCTAAAGGATGCTAAGTGGGTGATTGGGGTGGCCCAAAGGAGGTGCAGTATCTGTGGTTGTGTAAAGTCCTTTGGGGCAAGTAAAGTTATTAATTACCCTTTTTTCCTGACTGGAGTGCAGTGACGCAATCTCGGCTCATTGCAACCTCCACCTCCTAGGTTCAAGTGATTCTCCTGCCTCAGCCTCCTGTGTAGCTGGGATCACAGGCATGCACCACCATGCCTGGCTAATTTTTGTATTTTTATTAGAGATGGGGTTTTGCCATGTTGGCCAGGCTGGTCTCAAACTCCTGGCCTCAAGTGATCCACCCACCTCAGTCTCCCAAAGTGCTGGGAATATAGGTGTGAGCCACCACACCTGGCTATGAATTACTATTAATTAATTGCTAACTCCATCCCAGGTCCCACATGATAAGAACCTGGCACAAAGCTTGATGTAGGTCCAATTACAAACTCCATTTTACAGAGAAGACAGCTGAGGCTGAGAGAGGTTAAGTGACTGTCCCATAGTCACACAGCAGGACCAAGATATGAGTTGACTCTGGTTCTCATGCTACCATCTCAGGCCAGGGAGTGCTGAAAATCCCTTGAGTACAGGAAGGGATTCAGTCCAACCTATGACTTCCCTCCTTCCCCAGGCAATGAAAGCCTTCCAAAGGACAATCTGGGCAAATGATCACGTGGTGGAGTTTAGGCAAAGCATGTGGTAGGGAGGGGGTCAGGCTGTTGCCACAACCCTCTCCCCCTGGAAAGAGACATGTTAACTGTGACAGCCTGGACCTCTGCAGCCCCTGCCACAGAGGTGACAGCAGAAGGGACCTGGAAGGGCACTGGGTAGCTCCCCAAACTCCTACGCTCTTTGTACCTTGACCTTTCTCAACCCCAGATCCCTGCACAGGTGTGTGAAGCACAGCCTCTCCCAGCCTGGGAAAAACACCCTCTTTAATGGAAAGAACAGCTAAGGATAGCTTCTTGACTCCTTCAGGTGACGGCATACCCACACTTTAGCAAGGTCATGTCTACTTGACTTCTAAAAGCTAAGGCTCCTGTTTCTGGGAATTGCTTAACAGCAGCAACCAAATACCATTTGCTGAGTCTTTCTATACGCTTGGCACTGTGTAAGCGCTGTGCTTTACATACGTTGTCTTTCAGCCTAACACTCTTCTGATATAGTTATTATTGCTGTGATGGTTGTCATCATCTTCCCCATCTTATAGATGATGAAGCACGTTCAGAGAGTTTAAGTAACTTGCTCAAAGTCACATGGCTAGAAAGTGGTGGAGATAAAATTTGAACCTGTGTCTACCTGCCTTTTATTCCTGCTATCTCCAGTGATAACAACAGCAGCAGCAGCAGTTAACATGCCGTGAAGCTGTGCCAGGAAGGATACTAAGAGCCTTACATAGGCTGGCCCACCATCAGGTGCCAATAAGCAAATTGAGGCAGTATACCAGTGTATCTAAACCTTTTTCCACTCCCAAAGCCACCATCCTCAGTATCCAGATCTTCCTGACAGCCTCCTAACTGCTACAATGGCAATGTCAACCTCCCCGTCTATTCAGAGAAGGGATAGTGCAGCCAGTGGTTCCCAAACTTGACTGAGCCCTGAACTCCCCTGGGAAACTTTAAAGAGTGATACAGCCCTGGCATGGTGGCTTAGGCTTACAATCCCAGCTACTCGGGAAGCTGAGGCAGGAGAATTGATTGAGTTCAAAAATTCAAGGCCATATTGAGCTGTGATTGCATGTCTGTACTCCAGCCTGGGGAACAGAGGGAGACCCTGTTTCCAAAAAACAAAAAAGTAATACAGATGATTGGAACATAAGATATGCAGGTTGGGTATAAGGATATAAAATCTAGGCCGGGCATGGTGGTTCATACCTATAATCCCAGCACTTTGGGAGGCCGAGGCGGGCAGATAACCTGAGTTCAGGAGTTCAAGACTGGCCTGACCAACATGGAGAAACCCCTTCTCTACTAAAAATACAAAATTAGCTGGGCATGGTGGCGCATGCCTGTAATCAGCTACTCGGGAGGCTGAGGCAGAAGAATCGCTTGAGCCTGGAAGGCAGAAGTTGCGATGAGCCAAGATTGCACCATTGCACTCCAGCCTGGGCAAAAAGAGTGAAACTCTGTCTCAAAAAAAAAAAAAAAAGGATCTGAAATTTGTGCTGTCTCTCTCTTTTTATTTTTTTGAGACAACGTCTGGCTCTGTTGCCTAAGCTGGAGAGAAGTGGCACGATCTTGGATCACTGCAACCTCTGCCTCCTGGGTTCAAGTAATCCTCCAGCCTCAGCCTCCCAAGTAACTGGGATTACAGACGTGCACCACCACACCTGGGTAATATTTTGTATTTTTAGTAGAGATGGGGTTTCACCATGTAGGCCAGGCTGGTCTTGAAAGCCTGACCTCAGGTCATCTGCCAGCCTCAGCCTCCCAAAGTGCTGGGATTACAGGCATGAACCCCACACCTGGCTGCTCTTTTTTATTTAAAAAAATTGTCTAGGTGATTCTGATAATTATGTAGTTTTAAACTTTTATTTTTATTTATTTTTTTAATTTTTTAGAAATGACTATTGGGTTGGGTAGAGGTTCCTGGGTATTTTTATAGTATTATGCTTTAAAACTCATATATACTATAGATTTTTTCTCTTTCTCCTTTTTTCTTTAATTTAAATTTTTATTAATGAAAATACCAAATATACAAAAGTAAAGAGTATAGTATATTGAAACCCATGTAACTAACCCAGTTTCTTTCTTTCTTTCTTTCCTTCCTTCCTTCTTTCTTTCTTTCTTTCTTCTTTTTGAGAGAGGATTTGCCTCTGTCTCATATTTAAGACAAAATATGTTTGCCTCTGGGGTACAGTGGTGTGATCACAGCTCACTGCAACCTCTGCCTTCTGAGCTCAAGTGATCCTCCTGCCTCAGCCTCCTGAGTAACTAGAACTACAGGTGCACACCAGCATACCCCTCTAATTTTTTATACTTTTCAGTAAAGCTGGGGTTTCGTTATGCTGCACAGGCTGCTCTCAAATTTCTGGGCTCAAGCAGTCCACCTGGCTCAGTCTTCCAAAGTGCTGGGATTACAGGAGTGAGCCACTGCACCCAAACTCAGCTTCAGTTCTTATCAACATTTCCCAGTGTTATTTCATCTACACTTCCACTGTATTAGTTTGTTCTCACACTGCTGTAAAGATACTACTACCTGAGGCCAGGCACAATGACTCATGCCTATAATCCCAGCACTTTGGGAGGCCAAGGCAGGTGGATCACTTGAGGTGAGGAGTTAGAGACCAGCCTGGCCAACATGGTAAAACATGGTCTCTACTAAAAATACAGAAATTAACTGAGTATGGTGGTGCATGACTGTAGTGCCAGCTACTTAGGAGGCTGAGGCAGGAGAATCACTTGAACCTGGGAGACAGAGGTTGCAGTGAGCTGAGGTTGCACCACTGTACTCCAGCCTGGGTGACAGAGTGAGATTCTGCCAAAAAAAAAAAAAAAAAAAAAAAAAAAGATACTACCTGAGACTGAGACTGGGTAATTTATAACGAAAGGAGGTTTAATTGACTCACAGTTCCACCTGGCTGAGAGGCCTCAGGAAACTTACGATCATGATGGAGACCTCACTCACTATCACAAGAACGGCAGGGGGAAAATGCCCCCATAATCCAATCACCTCCCACCAGGTCCCTCCCTCCACATGTGGGGAATACAATTTGAGATGAGATTTGGGTGGGAATGCAGAGCCAAACCGTATTATTCCTCCTTCAGCCCCTCCCAAATCTCATGTCCTCTTTACATTTCAAAACCAATCATGTCTTCCCCACAGTCCTCCAAAGTCTGAACTCATTCCAGCAACAACCCAAAAGTTCAAGTTTAAAGTCTCATCTGAGACAAGATAAGTCCCTCCATCTATGAGCCTGTAAAATAAAAAACAAGTCAGTTACTGCCAAGAAACAATGCAGGTAAAGGTATTGGGTAAATGTTCCCATTCCAAATGAGAGAAATTGGCCAAAACAAAGGAGTCATAGGCCCCATGCAAGTCTGAAACCCAGCAGTGCAGTCATTAAACCTTAAAGTTCTGAAATGACCTCCTTTAACTGCATGTCTCACATCCAGGGCACACTGATGCAAGGGGTGGGCTCCCAAGGCCTGGAGCAGCTCCATCCTGTAGCTCTACAGGGTACAGCCCCCATGGCTGCTTTCATGGGCTGTGTACCTGTGGCTTTTCCAGGCACGTGGTGTGAGCTGTCAGTGGATCTACCTTTCTGGGGTCTGGAGGATGGCGGCCCTCTTCTCAGCTCCACTAGGCAGTGCCCCAGTGGGGATTTTGTGTGGGGGCTCCAACTCCGCATTTCCCTTCTGCATTGCCCTAGCAGAGGTTTTCCGTGAGGGCTCTGCCCCTGCAGCAGACTGGGAAGAAAAAAAAAGGTTAATGGATTTACAGTTCCGCCTTGCTGCGGATGCCTCACAATTATGGCAGAAGGTGAAAGGCATGTTTCACGTGGCAGCAAGACAGGAGATGTTGTGCAGGAAAACTCCCCCTTATATAATCATCAGATCTTGTGACACCTGGTACCAATTCTCTGTATTAGTCCATTCTCACACTGCTATAAAGATACTGCCTGAGCCTGGGTAATTTATAAAGAAAGATTTGGGGCCGGGCGTGGTGGCTCACGCCTGTAATCCCAGCACTTTGGGAGGCCGAGGCGGGTGGATCACGAGGTCAAGAGATCGAGACCATCCTGGTCAACATGGTGAAACCCCGTCTCTACTAAAAATACAAAAAATTAGCTGGGCATGGTGGCGCGTGTCTGTAATCCCAGCTACTCAGGAGGCTGAGGCAGGAGAATTGCCTGAACCCAGGAGGCGGAGGTTGCGGTGAGCCGAGATTGCGCCATTGCACTCCAGCCTGGGTAACAAGAGCGAAACTCCATCTCAAAAAAAAAAAAAAAAGAAAGATTTGATAGTTCCACGTGGCTGGGAAGTCTCAGGAAACTTACAATCATGGAAGAAGGCAAAGGGGAAGCAAGGCACTTCTTACACGGCAGCAGCAGAGAGAGAGCAGAGTAAGAAGTGCTACTTTTTTTTTTTTGAGATGAAGTTTTGGTCTCATTGCCCAGGCTGGAGTACAATGGAACAATCTCAGCTCATTGCAACCTCCACCTCCTGGGTTCAAGCAATTCCCCTGCTTCAGCCTCCCCAGTAGTTACAGGTGCCCACCACCACACCCAGCAATTTTTTTGTGTTTTTAGTAGAGATGGGGGTTTCACCATGTTGGCCAGGCTGGTCTTGAACTCCTGACCTCAGTGACCCACCCATCTCAGGCTCCCAAAGTGCTGGGATTACAGGCGTGAACCACCAAGCCCAGGCGAGTGCTTCTTTTAAACAGTTGGATCTTGTGAGAACTCACTCACTCTCGTGAGAACAGCATGAGGGAAACCACTCCCATGATCCAATCACCTCCCACCAGGTCCCTCCCTCGACATGTGGGGATCACAATTTCAGATGAGATTTGGGTGGGACACAGAGCCAGACTATATCACCCACATGCTTCTTTTTCAGTGACGATTTTAAAGCAAATCATAGCTCTCATTTCATAAGCACTTCTGTATGCAGTTCAAACTTACAAGGATTTTTTTTTAATATATATGGAGTCTTGCTCTGTCTCCCAGGCTGGAGTGCAGTGGTATATCGGCTCATTGCAACCTCCGCCTTCCAGGTTCAAGTAATTCTCCTGTCTCAGCCTCCTGAATAGCTGGGATTACAGGTGTATGCCACTATCCCCAGCTAACTTTTGTATTTTTAGTAGAGACGTGTTTCAACATATTGGCCAGGCTAGTCTCAAACTCCTGACCTTGTGATCCACCCAACTTAGCCTCCCAAAGTGCTGGGATTTCAGGCATGAGCCACTGTGCCTGGCCAGAAGTTTTTTGTTCTGGTAAAAAACACAAAAAATTTACCATCTTAACCATATTTGAAAAGGCAGTTCAGTAATGTTTAGTATGTTCACATTGCTGAGCTTTTTCTTTCTTTTTTTTTTTTTTTGAGGCAGAGTTTCGTTGTTGTTAACCAGGTTGGAGTGCAATGGTGCGGTCTCAGCTCACTGCAACCTCCACCTCCTGGGTTCAGGCAATTCTCCTGCCTCAGCCTCCCGAGTAGCGGGACTACAGGCGCGCACCACCATGCCCAGCTAATTTTTGTATTTTTAGTAGAGACAGGGTTTCACCTTGTTGACCAGGATGGTCTCGATCTCTTGACCTTGTGATCCACCCGCCTCGGCCTCCCAAAGTGCTGGGATTACAGGCGTGAGTCACTGCGCCCGGCCTGCTGACCTTTTTCATCTTGCAAATCCAAAACTGCACCCATTAAACAACTCTCCTTTCTCCCTTCCCCCAGGCCCTGGTAACCACCATTCTGCTTTCTGTTTCTATGAATTTGACTAATCTTAGTACCTCATATAAGGGGAATCATACAATATTTCATTCAGTCTTATTTGACGTAACACAGTGTAATGTGATGTCCTCAAGCTTCCTCCATGTTGTAGCATGTGACAGGATTTCCTTCCTTTTTTTTTTTTTGAGGCAGAGTCTTGCTCTGTCACCCAGGCTGGAGTGCAGTTGCACTATCTTGGCTCACTGCAACCTCCACCTCCCAGGTTCAACCAATTCTTTTGCCTCAGTCTCCCAAGTAGCTGGGATTACAGGTGCCTGCCACCACGCCCAGCAAATTTATGTATTTTTAGTAGAGACGGGATTTCACCATGTTGGCCAGGTTGGTCTAGAGCTCCTGACCTTAGGTGATCTGCCTGCCTCGGTCTCTTAAAGTACTGTGATTACAGGCATGAGCCACCGTGCCCGGCCCAATTTCCTTCCTTTTTTGGGCTGAATAAATAATCTATTGTATAGATAGACCACATTTTATGTATCCATCTATCTATTAATGGACTTTTGGGTTGTTTCTACCTTTTGACTATCATGAATACTGCTGCTGTGAATACAGGTGTACAAATATCTGTTTGAAGGGCTGGGTGTGGTGGTGCACACCTGTAATTCCAGCACTTTGGAAGGCTGAGGCAGGAGGATCACTTGAACTCAGAAGTTTGAGACCAGCCTGGGTGACGTGGCAAAACTTTGTCTCTACCAAAAAAATACAAAAATTAGCCAGGCATGGTGTTAACGCACCTGTATTCCCAGCTACTCAGGAGACTAGGGTGGGAGGATCACTTGAGACCAGGAGGTCAAGACTTCACTCCACCTGGGGTAACAGAGCAAGACCCCGTCTCAAGAAAATAAAAATCTGTTTGAATCTCTGCTTTCGGTTCCTTAGGGTATATACCTAGGAGTGGAATTGCTGGATCCTATGTTAATCCTGTTTAGTCTTTTGAGGAGCTGCTGCTATGTTTTCCACAGCAGCTGCACCATTCTGCATTCCCACCAGCAGGCACAAAGGTTCAATTTCTCCAGAGCCTCACCAACTTTTTTTTTTTTTTTTGAGACAGTCACTCTGTCACCCATGCTGGAGTGCGGTTGGGCAATCTCGGCTCACTGCAACCTGTTTCCCGGGTTTCAGCAATTCTCTTGCCTCAGCCTCTAGAGTAGCTGGGATTAGAGGCGTGTGCCACCAGGCCTGGCTGTTTAATTTTTAGTAGATACAGGGTTTCACCATGTTAGCCAGACTGATCTTGAACTCCTGATCTCAAGTGAATCTGCCTACCTCAGTCTCCCAAAGTGCTGGGATTACAGGCGTGAGCCACCACACCTGGCCCTGTCCATTTAAAAAATTATTTTTAGGCCAGGCGCGGTAGCTCACACCTGTAATCCCGGCACTTTGGGAGGCTGAGGTGGGTGGATCACCTGAGGTCAGGAGTTCGAGACCAGCCTGGCCAACATAGTTAAACCCCATCTCTACTAAATATACAAAAATTTGCTGGGTGTGGTGGTGGGCATCTGTAATCCCAGCTATTCGGGAGGCTGAGGCAGGAGAATTGCTTGAACCCAGGAGGCAGAGGCTGCAGTGAGCTGAGATCATAGCAGTGCTCTCCAGCCTGAGCAACAGAGCAAGACCCTGTCTCAAAAAAAAAATTATTAAATAGTCACTTTCCCAATGAATGTGAAGTGGTATCTTATCATCAACACTAATCTCTAGGTCAAGTGGAAAGTAAAGACCTTCCCAGGAGAAAACAGGAGGGAGAAAGTGCAGAGAATATTTAAAAATATTCACGCTATTTAAGTTAAAGGCACTTGAAAAACAGCAGGAACAAGACGATCATGCTCACGTTTGTGCTGTTTCTGAAAAGCAGAAGACGATGAAATTCCTGAGTGAAAGACCCCCAGCCTATGCTAGAAGGAAAGTCAACACCCTATCTTCAAGGGTGAGAAGTAGACACGGAGATAATTCTGTGCAGACCTTGTTAAAGTAACTTTTTTTTTTTTTTTTTTTTGAGACAGGGTCTTGCTCTGTCACCCAGGCTGGAGTACAGTGGCGCGACCTTGGCTCACTGCAGCCTCTGCCTCCCTTGCTCAATCAATCTTCTCACCTCAGCCTCCCAAGCAGCTGGGACTACAGGCATGTGCCACCACACAACAAGCTAATTTTTGTATTTTTTGTAGAGATGGGGTTTTACCACATCACCCAGGCCGGTCTCGAACTCTTGGACTCAAAGTGTCGGGATCTGCCTGCCTCAGCCTCCCAAAGTGCTTCGATTACAGTTGTAAGCCACTGTGCCCAGCTAAAATAGCTTTCTTTTTCTTTAAGACAGAGTCACTCTGTCACCCAGGCTGGAGTGCAGTGGCGCGACCTTGGCTCACTGCAACCTCTGCCTGCCAGGCTCAAGTGATTCTTGTGCCTCAGCCTCCCAAGTAGCTGGGATTAACAAGTGTGCACCACCTGGCTAATTTTTTGTATTTTAGTAGAGACGGGGTTTCACCATGTTGCCCAGCCTCAAACTCCTGAGCTCAGGCGATCCCAAAGCTCCTGGTTTCCCAAAGTGCTGGGATTACAGGCGAGAGCCATCTTGCCTGGCCCAAAATAGCTCTTATCTTTTAAGCTTCTCCACATAATTGAGTGGCTTTTTCATAATTTACTATTCTTTGTCCAATCCAGTACATAAGTAACTCTAACTGCTTCTTTAGGTCTTCACTTCTTTTTTGTTTTGTTTTTTTGAGAGTGAGAGCAACTTGCTCTATCCTCCAGGCTGGAATGCAACGTCAAGAACACAGCTCACTGCAGCCTCCGACTCCCAGGGCTCAAGAAATCTTCTTACCTCTGTCCCCTGAGTAGCTGGGACAATAGGCTTGAAATGTTGCCCAGGCTCGTCTTGAACCCCTGGCCTCAAGCAATCCTTCCACCTCTGCCTCCCAAAGTACTGGAATTATGGGTGTGGGCCACCACACTCCACCTTCATTTCTTTATGAAGGCTCCCATGCCACACAGAACTTTTGATAAATGTGCATGCTTTTTTCCTGTTCTTTTTTTTTTTTTTTGAGACGGTCTCACTCTGTCACCCAGACTGGAGTGCAGTGGCATGATCTCAGCTCACTGCAGCTTCCACCTTTCGGGTTCAAGCAATTCTACTGCCTCTGCCTCCTGAGTAGCTGGGATTACAGGCGCCTACCACCACACTTGCCTAATTCTTGTATTTTTAGTAGAGACAGGGTTTTGCCATGTTGGCCAGGCTGGTCTGGAACTCCTGACCTCAAGTGATTCGCCCACCTCAGCCTCCCAAAGTGCTGGGATTACAGGCATGAGACACCGCACCTGTCCCTCTTCATCTATTTTATGTCAGTTTAATTCTTGGACCCAGCCAGGACTCTAAGAGGATGGAGGTGAGTCCTGCCATCCCTACAGCAGGAAAATAAGGTATCCTTGAATGCACAGAGATACAAGACACTCACAAGCCCAGCACCGTTTTCAAATAATTTATTAGGAATTTAAAACTGAAAATAAAACCTGGAAAAAGAAGTTACAGATGTGGAGAGAAGAGACACCGGAGGGTGGTAACTTGCTGGCTTGGAAACACCATGTAACATCTTAAAAAAAAAAAAAATCCCAAACAAATCAGAAAACGGAATTCCAGGGTCCTGAGCCCGTGGTGGGGCCCAGTGGGGTGGAAGGGTGAGGGGATGGGAGAGGGGGAGCTAAGTGTCTCAGGACTCAGCTCAAACATGTAGAAAATTAAAAATAAAAACCAATAAAATGCAGCTTCTCTTTTATTAGGAAACATTAAAAAAAAAAAAAAAAAAAACAAAACGAACCGCCGCGTATCTCAGTAACAAAGATTATTGCTTTGTGTTCTCAGGGCTGATAGGTTAAGCACCTCACACAGACAATTAACTCTCCAAAGGCCGGGTTTCCGGGTGGGGCGATGCTGAGGAAGAGAGCTGGGGCCCTGGGCCTCAGACCTGGGGGACAGGGACACAGAGAAGGGGGATGGCAGTGGGTGGGCCTCGGCCCTGCCACGCCAGCCAGGCCACTGTTCATGAAGGCCTCACGCCCGGAGCCTCTCTCTTTCCTAGAAGGGGGCTCTGGGGTGAAGGGCTGCCAAGGGACGCTGGCTGTGGGGTCATCCTGGTGGGGAACGTCAGTGAGAGAATGTGGGGGTTCCCTGAGACGCCCTTTGCTTTCCCCTAGGGGCTGCCCTCGCCAGAGCGTCCCCTGGTGCCCACTCATGGCGGGGGTCGAGGGGGAAGGGGGAGAGGCTCAGAGCAGAAACCACGAAGACCCAACCTAGGTAGGGGCAGGGGAGCCCTTTGGAGAGTTAATTCCCGTCCAGCAGTGTCTCGGGCAAGCCTTTCTCTTCCCGCGCCCTTCGCCCCCACACCGGGTTTTTGGGGTGGGCAGGCCCAACCAAGGCCTGGACCCAGAGGGCCTGAGAGAGCGGGCCTGCCGCGGCCACAGCTGAGGCCTGCAAGCTTACAGTAACGGTGTCTGAGGGGACAGAAACAGGGGAGGGGGGAGCCCTCACCCCCAGGGGCCTTCGAGAGGGGTGGGCGCATCACCTCACAGTATTTACATATGATACAGGACGGGATGGTTCCAGGGGCTCGGCCTGGCCTCCCCGCAGCCCTGCCCTCCTCTCCAGGGCTGGAGGGAGGCAGCCAGGGGCCCACACCCAGATAGATACTTTGTTCTCAGCTGGTGGGGGGCACCTGGCCCCTTGCCCCCTGCGGCCTGGGGCTTCACATTCACAAACCTAGAAATAGTTTAAAAACAGTTTCTTTTAAAAAAGAAAAAAAAAAAAAAAAAAAGGAAAGAGCAAAGGAGGGGAAATCAGAATAAAAAACAGGGGTTGGGCTGCGGCCTGTAGCAGGCTCCCTCCGCCTTCACTCTAGCTATGCACAAATCCGAAGCCTGTTGGGGAGGGGGCGGTCCTAGGGGGGCGAGGCAGGGAGGGAGGGGCGCAGACCCGAGAGGGGTGGACCAGAGGGCTGGGGGGGCAACCGGCTAATCCAAAATAAATAAAAGCGGGTGGGGCCGGGAGAGGGGCAGGTAGGGCCGGGGCGAGGGCGGAAGAGGGGGACGTTAGTAAGGGAGCCAGACGCCGTCGGGGGCGGCAGGGCAGGGGCCGGGCCCGGGGAGTGGGGGGCAGGCAGTAGCGGGTCCGAGTCGCTGCGGGGGAGGGGGCGGCGGCTGCGGCTGAGGTCTCCCGCCCCCTGGCTGGCTCACTCGCGGTCCTCAGTCAGTTGCAGGCTGGGGCGCTGGGAACACAGCGGGGAGGTTATGGCGGCTCCCGGGACACGCGCAGCTTTCCCCAGTTCCCTCTAGGCAGCTTTGCTCACTACTCACTTTCTTTCTTTGCTTTGCTTTTTTGTTTTTTTGGGAATGGGAGTCTCGCTCCCGACGCGCAGGCCAGAGTGCAGTGGCGCGACCTTGGCTCACTACAACCTCCACCTCCCAGGTTCAAGCGATTCTCCTTCCTCAGCCTCCGGAGTAGCTGGGATTACAGGCATGAGCCACCGCGCCCGGCTGGCTAATTTTTGTATTTTTAGTAGAGACGTGGTTTTGCTATGTTGGCCAGGCTAGTCTCGAACTCCTGACCTCAGGTGATCCAACTGCCTCAGCCTCCCGAAGTGCTAGGATTACAGGCGTGAGCCACCATGCCTGGCTACTTCCTTATTACTTTTTTAGATACAGGGTCTGGCCCTGTTGCACAGGCTGGAGTGCAGTGGCAGCGATGATAGTTCACTGCAAACCCAACGTCCTAGGCTCAAGCAATCCTCCTGCCTCAGCCTCCTGAGAATCTGGGATTACAGGTAGTATCTAGGACTACAGGTGAAGGCAAACACACCCCGCTCATTTTTGTTGTTGTAGCAGAGATGGGGATTCACTATATTGCCCAGGCTGGTCTCAAACTCTTGGCCTAGAGCCATCCTCCTGCCTTGGCCTCCCAAAGATCTGGGATTATGAATGTGAGCCACTGCACCCAGCCAGACTTAGCATATTCTGTTCCCTGGTTGGATGGCTCTTTCCCCAGATTTTGAATGGTTGGATTTATTCAAATGTCACCTTCTCAGAGATACCTTCTCTGAACCCCACATCTAAAATAACCCTCTCACGCACATTCTGGAATTATTGCATATGTTCACTTGATTTTTGTCCTGTGAAATAGAGAAGAATTTGTCCGTCTTGCTCATCCCTCTTTCCTGGAATAGGGCTCATAAATGAATGGGTGAATGAACGGTCTCATCTCCCATCATCTAGATAGACACTGTGATGGCCATGTACACAGTCCCACAAGTCAAGGTATCCTGTTTTTTTGTTTTTTATTTTTTGAGATGGAGTCTCACCCTGTTGCCCAGGCTGGAGTGCAGTGACCTGATCTTGGCTCACTGCAGCCTCTGCCTTCCAGGTTCAAGCGATTCTTGGCCCTCAGCCTTCCAAGTAGCTGGGAGTACAGGTACGCACCACCACGCCAGCCAAGTTTTGTATTTTTAGTAGAGATGGGGTTTCACCATGTTGGCTAGACTGGTCTCGAACTCCTGACCTCAGCTGATCTGCCCGCCTTGGCCTCCCAAAGTGCTGGGATTACAGGCGTCAGCCACCAGGCCTGGCCAAAGTATCCTGTTTGGATAGCTGTATACTACACCACTGTACACATACACCGATCTGTTTAACCACCTCCTTTTGATGGGTATTTCAATTATTTGCAGGTTTAAAAATAAATGCCTAGAAGTGGAATTGTTAGGTCCAAGGGCATGAATGTTTGAAACTGGGACAAACATGCCAAACTGCTCCGGGAACCGCTGAGCCACTGTACTCACTTGTTCCTCCCATATCTTCACCAAGGCTGGGCATTGTTCATCTTAAAAAATCTTTGTGGCCTGGCCTGGTGGCTCACACCTGTAATCCCACCACTTTGGGAGACCAAGGCAGGAGGATCCCTTGAGTCCAGGAGTTTGAGACCAGCCTGGGCAACACAGTGAAACCTTGTCTCTACAAAAAGTAAAAAAAATTAGCCAGGTACGGTGCCGTGTGCCTGTAGTCCCAGCTACTCAGGAGGAGTCCGAGGTGGGAGGATCTCTTGAGCCCAGGAGGCCTGGGTGATAGAACGAGATCTTGTCTCAAAACTAATAATAATAAGAAGAATCATTGCCAACCTGTTGCTTTGCTTTCTGCGTTTAAATGGAGTAGGTTGAGCAGCTTTACATGTTTACTGACCACAGCTGCTATAAAGATCTGTCTCCTGCGAGACTGTGGTTTCTTGAGGGCAAGGATGGGGCCCGTGTCCCAGATTCGATGGCCCAGGACAGGCTTCCTCAGTGCTACCCTGCCACCCGCCCCTCCCCACATCCTCACCTCCTGCCACCGTCCCCTGCTTCAGTGGTACCCATTGGTGAAGGCTGTGGCAATCAAAGGGCCCTGAAAAGGAAAGAATTTGACTCCTAGATTCCTGGGAAAGTAGAGAAAGGCCAGGGGCTCCTTCTGTCTCTGCAGGAAATCCGAGGTGAGGTGCAGACCCCTCTCTACCTGCCCGGATCACCCCCAACGAAGGTCTGCTCAAAGATTCTCCAACAGAGGGCCAAGGAATCTGCACATAACCAGCACCCTGGATAAAACCAGGGCACCGCAGGCTGGAATTGAACCTCCATGTGGGCAGAGATACCATATGTCTCATTTACACCTAGAGCCTGTTATGCCTGGCATTCAGAGGCGATGACTAAGTGCCCACTGAATGAATGAGAGCCCCCACTGTTCTTCCTTAGTGACTCTCTGTTCATCCTCTCCCACCCTCCTTTTGCCCCAAAGATAAAGATGGTCTCTCCTTTCCCCAACTTGGGGGTCTCTCAAGGTGTGGGGGGTGAGGTGGAGGCCACCAGGCCTGGCCACTCACCCCAAGACTGTGGCCGAAGCCGGTGCTGGGGGCGGGGCTGGCGGCGCTGATGTAACTGCTGACCCCCGAGTCCTGGTTTGCCGCCCCGTAGAGCTCAGCCATGGGGCCAGGGCTGGTGGTCCCCAGGAAGCCCCCTGTGCGGCTGGGAGTCGAACCTGGAGGGGGAGCCATCGTCCAGGGGTGAGAGCCTGGCAACCCAGAAAGAAGACAGTGATAGCCCCAGCGCCCTCTGCCACCCCACGGCACCCACCAAGCCTGTCCCACCCACTCTAGCCTGGACCCCCAGATTTCAGCAAATCCTGTGGGCCTATCTCCTGGAGATCTCCCCACACCCATCCACCCAGTCACCCCTAGCCCTGACCCCCATCATCTCGTATGACCACTCAGCAGCCTCCTCTCCCAAGCCCCTTCCCAACCTCTCTCCACCTGGCAGCTGAATGCACGTTCTAAACCCTGACCCGTGTCCCTCTGCTACTTTTAATTTCCACTGTTTTCCCAGCACCCCAGCTCCTCCTGCCTCCTTTCTCCACTCCCCACTTCTGCACTCTCCCCACCCACTGGTCTCCAAGCCTTTGCATATGCTATTCCCTCAACCAGAAACACTGTTCCTCCTCTTTGCCTTTGAATGCAAAGTTAGAAGCCCCTTCCTCCTGGAAGCCTTCCCTGGCCTTTCCTAGAGGCCCCAGCTGGGAGGTCCTCTGGTACCAGACGCCTCGAGAGCAGCAGCATCAGCCATCAGCATTATTGCCTTTTTAATACCTGATGCCACCACCAGGCTGCAAGCCCTGGAAGGCAGAGACCCTGTCAGTCTTTTTTTTTTTTTTTTTGAGACAGAATTTCACTCTTGTTGCCCAGGCTGGGGTGCAATGGCACTGTCTTGGCTCACTGCAACCTCTGCCTCCTGGGTTCAAGGGATTCTCCTGCCTCAGCCTCCCAAGTAGCTGGGATTACAGGCGTGTGCCACCACACCCGGCTAATTTTTGTATTTTTAGTACAGACTGGGTTTCTCCATGTTGGTCAGGCTGGTCTCCAACTCCGACCTCAGGTGATCCATCGGTCTTGGCTTCCCAAAGTGCTGGGATTACAGGCGTGAGCCATTACGCCTGGCCATCTTTTTTCTTTTGAGACGAGGGAGTCTTGCTCTGTTGCCCAGGTTGGAGTGCAGAGATGTGATCTTGGCTCACCGCAACCTCCACCTCCCAGGTTCAAGCGATTCTCCAGCCTCGCCCTCCCAAGTAGCTGGGATTACCGGCATGCACCACCACACCCGGCTAATTTTTGTATTTTTAGTACAGACAGGGTCTCACCATGGTGGTCAGGCTGCTCTGGAACTCCTGACCTCAGGTGATCTGCCCACCTCGGACTCCCAAAGTACTGGGATTACAGGCATGAGCCACCGTGCCTGGCAGAGCCTGTCGGTCTTACTGCTGGCTGGCTCGCCCATGCTACATGACGTCCAGCACAGAGCAGGTCATCGGTTGATACTTGAGGGAATGAACAAGTGTCCCTCTGCAAAGGGGTGGCAGTGGCCACCTCCACTCCCCTGGACTTCTCTGCTCCCCGTGCTTCCTCATCTCTCTTCCTGAACCCCAGGGGAGCTCACCTGTCCCTCGAACCACAGCTGCCGCGGCTGCTGCTGCCGCCATTGGTCCATAGGCAGTGAGAGGAATGGCTGAAAGGAAAGGGATGGGCACATCAGTGTGGTGGTGAGGGGGAGAGGGGTGAAGAAGGCCCTACCTTCTAGGCAGAGCCTCTCTAGCCTGGCCCTAACTCAGAGGGGTCCATGTAGCCCCAGGGTCAAGGCAGAAAAGGCTACCATGGGCCACCATCTGTGTTCTGACCCGTGGCATGGATGGAAAAGAAAAAGGTGGGAGAGAGGACAGCTTCCCAGTGAGCAGCTGAGCCTCAGTTTCTCCCCCGGACTGCTCATAGAGGGTGGGGACAGGGCACCCAAGCCTGAGCAGCTATGCAGGTTGCCCACAGCTGTCCCCTTCTCCAGGGTGCCTTTGGCAAAACAGGGGCCACTTGGCCCAGAGATGCCCGGGAGCTCACGTCTCTTTTCCCAGCCCAGCCAATGACAGTTAGTGATGGAATGACACAGGGGACAGCCCCCCAGGTCTGCTGCCTCCAGGTAGGGCGACCCAGGGGTCAGGCTGAGGCTGGACTCCCACTGAGGCCACAGCTTTGCGCCACACCCTCTGCTGCCTGTCCTGCTTCCCTCACCCCTGTCCCCTGAGAGCACTCCCAAGGGCCTCCCTGACCACCCAGAAATGACCGCTGCCTCCCCCAAATCCCCCCAGCCTCTTTTTTTGCCATCTCCTCTTCAGATACAGGAACTATCCCCTTGTTTGCTGTCTGCCATCATCCTCACCTCTGCAGCACCTAGAACCCTGCCTTGTACACAGCAGATGTTTAATAACTGCTGAAGGAGTAGAAAGGGTCTCTGCTTAAAACACCAGGTAGCTTGAGCCTGGAGCTCCCCAGGGCTGAGAGGTGAGCACGCCCTGCTGAGAGTCTTTCCTAAAAATGTCATTCAGTGGGGGCTCTTTCTCACTTAGATGTCACCTCCTCTAAGAAGCTTTCCCTGATACCCCCACTAAGGCAGCCCCTTGTCCCCAACCCTCATGCCTTAGCACATTTCCCTGCTTTAATTTCCTCATGGAAACTCTCACCCTCCAAAAATATCTTTTATACAAAAAATTCTTATTTTTTTTAAAGATAGGATCTTGCTATGTTGCCCAGACTGGTCTCGAACTCCTGACCTCAAGCTATCCTCCTGTGTTGGCCTCTCAAAGTGTTGGGATTACAGGCATGAGCCACAGCACCCAGCCCAAAAATATTACTTGCTTTGGGAATATTTGGGGAATCTTTCCTTGTTTACCTGATTTTTTTTTTTTTGAGACAGAGTCTAGCTCTGTTGCCCAGTCTGGAGTGCAGTGGCATGATCTCAGCTCACTGCAACCTCTGCCTCCTGGGTTCAAGTGATTCTCCTGGCTCAGCCTCCTGAGTAGCTGGGACTACAGGCATGCACCACCACACCTGGCAAATTTTTAAAATATTTTTAGTAGAGATGGGGTTTCACCATGTTGGCCAGGCTGGCCTTGAACTCCTGACCTCAGGTGATCTGCCTACCTCAGGTTCCAAAGAGCTGGGATTACAGGCATGAGCCACCACAGCCAGCTAATTTTTGTATTTTTAGTAGACAGGGTTTCACCATGTTGGCCAGGCTGGTCTTGGACTCCTGACCTCAAGTGATCCGCCCGCCTCAGCCTCTCAAAGTGCTGGGATTACAGGTGTGAGCCACCGCGCCCGGCCTGTTTACTTGTTTATTGCTGTCTCCTTCCTCTGGAATATCGGTTCCAGGAAGGCCGGAACCTTGTCCGTCTCATTCACTGCTGTCTCCAGTGCCTCGAGTGGTGTCTGGCACAATGAATATTTATTGAGTGCATGAAAAACCACCCAAGTCTCCTTTTCTCCAAGGCTAGGGAAAAGTTCAGAGCCCAGATGCCCAAGCACTGTTGATCCTTGAACCTCCTCCCTTGCCTGCCAAGATATCTTTAAAGGGGACATCTCTTCTGTCATTTCTTTAAGGCCAGGGACTGGGCTCTGAGGTCTGGTTTTTGGCTCACTTGGGCATTTCCATGAAGTCAGAGGCACCAACCCCAGCATGCACTTACCACACTGTGAAGAATGACTTATTTCTACAGTTTTTGCCACCCTCTCTAAATTGCTAGTTCTGTGAGGTCAGGGCCTGCCTCTGTCTTATCCCTGCTCTGTCCCCAGGGTCTGGCAGAGCATCCTGTGCACAGTAGATCCTTAACACATAGCACTCTGTCGCCCAGGCTGGAGTGCGGTGGTGCAATCTTGGCTCACTGCAGCCTTCACCTCTTGGGCTCAAAGGATCCTCCCACCTCAGCCTCCCAAGTTGCTGGGACCACAGGCATGCACCGCGACACCTGGCTAGTTTTTTCTTTTTTAGTAGAGATGGGTTTCACCATGTTGCCCAGGCTAGTCTTGAACTCCTGGCCTCAAGGGATCCTCCTGCCGTGGCCTCCCAAAGTGCCGGGATTACAGGTGTGAGCCATCGCGCCCAGCACACATAGTTCTTAAATGAGTAACGAGGACCTCCTTCCAGCCTCCACCCCCACAGTTACTGGTCAAGCTCTCCCTCTTTTCAGGGAAGAGCCTCTGCACCTGCATCTCTAGAGTTCTTCTCCCTCCCCTTCCTTCACTCCAGGTTTCTCTTCTTCTGCCCCATTTTGGGGGATCCTTGAGCACCCCTTGGAAGGAAGGTCTTATCTAAAGTGGTGTCCATGCTCACGTCTTCCACACATGGCCAGGTTGAGGGGAGAGTCTGGGTGGGGTGGGGGAGAAGCAGGTGGGACAGAGAAACCCCTTGCAGCCCACCCCACGTGCCTGCTGTCTCCTCGGCTCAAGGCCGGCCCTGAAGCTGAACCGGCTGGCCCACGGGAAGGTTCCAGCCAGGGAACTGGGCCCCTGTCACCCTCACCCCGCTTGCCCAGAAATCACCCAAGGGCTGGATTCAGGCCTTGGCAATATTTCATTTGGCTCATAGTGTTTTAAACATTTGGAATCTGTTGCCAACATTGAAAAATAATGGAAAAATTCATACGAAAGCAAAAGCCAGGTTTCTGGCATCTCTGGAAAAAAATGAGTTCTGAGCATAGTGAGTCTGTATCCCCTCCCGGCAAGAGTTGGCTGGCACCGAATGCAGGTATGCCCACGCCGGTGTGCAGACATCCCCACCCGGCCCACTTTGCATTGAGTTTGAGACCCTGGCTTGTTCACTGCAGGATCCCAGAGCCTCCATGGAGCCTGGCACATGGGAGGTGCTAGATAAATATTTGCCAAATGGATGAATGAGTGACTTTGCCTCCATCTGCTTGGCTTGGCCCTATGCCCCACCCTTAAGGGCCATGTCGCCGCCCAGACTGGCCAGTGCCCAGGCACAGTCTGCTGTTTCCCCACAGCCGAGGGCTGGCGGGCAGGAGAAAAGGATCCCGCTAGCTTTCCCCAGGAAGCTCCCTGGGCCCCTTCTCTTTCTCCCCATGTGGCCTGAAAGGTATACAAAATCCGAGCGACTGACCTGTAAGCTCGGGGAGGACTGGGGCGCTCGGGAGAGGGGTCCGCTCTACACGGAATTCTAAAATGAAACGTAAAACAGCTTAGGAAGAAGCAGGGGAGGCCCCTCGGTCATGGCCCGGGGAGGACAAATGCACCCACAGGGACACTGGGTGAGGAGACAGGCCATGCACAGGACCCAAGACCTGGGGAGGGGACAGCACAGTTCCCAGCAGGCAGGGGAGGGCAAGGAGACAGACACAGAGAGAGGAGAGAGAGAGCTCGAGAGAGAGAGCAGAGTTGCCACCTATACCCTGGGCATGGGGCAGGGCTGGATTCCAGGTGTTTGTTTCCTTCTTTTCTTTTTCTTTCTTTCTTTCCTTTTTTTTTTTTTTTTAAGACAGGGTCTCACTCTGCTGCCCAGGCTGGAGTGCAGTAGCATGAACACAGCTCACTACACACTCGACCTCCTGGGCTCAAGTGGTCCTTGACTAGCTGGGACCAAAGGCACACACCATCATGCCTGGCTAACTTTTCCATTTTTTCGTAGAGACAGAGCCTCACTATGTTGCCCAGGCTGAGCTCAAACTCGTGGGCTCAAGCCGTCCTCCCATCTCAGCCTCTCAAAGTGTTGGGATTACAGGGGTGAGTCACCATGCCCAGCCACGGGTGTCTCTAAAAGGCTTAGGATTGTACTAAAAACATCTCCCAGAATCCTCCTCTTCTCATGTGTGTATGTGTGTGTACACGTGTATATGTGTGTGTGCGTGTGTATGTATGTGTATACGTGTATGCATGTGTGTGTATGTGTGTATGTGTACATGTGTATGTGTGTATGTGTACGTGTGCATGTGTGTGTATGTGTGTATATGTGTATATGTGTATGTGTGTACGTGGATGTGTGTGTACGTGTGTATGTGTGTGCGTGCATGTCTATATATGTGTGTATATGTGTATGTGTGTACGTGTGTATGTGTGTACGTGTGTATGCATGTGCATGTGTATGTGCGCGTGTGTATGTGTATGTGTGTATGCGTGTATGTGTGTGCGTGTGTATGTGTATGCACGTGTATGTGTATATGTATGTGTACGTGTGTGTGTATACGCGTGTATGTGTGTGTATGTGTATGTGTGTATGTGTGTATGTGTGTATGCGTGTGTATGCATGTATGCGTGTATGCGTATATGTGTGCGTGTATGCATGTATGTGTGTATGTGTGTGCGTGTGTATGCGTGTATGTGTATGTGTGTACGCATGTGTGCATGTCTGCATGTGTGTGAGTGCGTGTGTGTATGCGTGTATGTGTGTATATGTGTGTGCGTACGTGTGTGTGTGTGTTGAGGAGGCAGCCTGATGAAAAGCGATGGCCCTGGAATAGGTAGGATAGGTCAGGCTTGGGTTCAGGTCCCAGCTCTGCCACTTCCTAGCTGGCTCATCTTAGCTTGTCATTCTTCCTCTCTGAGCCTATGTCCTCGTCTCTAAAATGAGGAGATGCATCCTTCCTCCGTGAGATTATTTGGAGAATTAGGCAACATCACGTACACAAACTTCTCCAAGCTCAACAGCCCTGGGGCAGAGCACATAAGTGCTTAGAGGGCCCTCCAAATAAATAAGATCCTAAATGAATAGCCTTGACTAAGTTTGGTATTTCCTATTTCAAAGAAAAGCTCATTGAATAGTCCTCATGGGGAAGTCCAGAGCTTTGCTGGGCTTCCTGACAGTTACTTTCAGGTCTGGTGTTATCTTTACGTTGGCTTACAAACAAGAGTGGGAATGATCATGCTTCTCAGTTGTTTCTCAGCATCTAGGGTCTCAACATAGTACCCTGTCTGAACTTGAAAGGGCTCAGCCTAGAGCCTGGTCATTCTAGGAGCTTGTGATGATGCAACCAACAGCGGCCCTCGGAGAGGCCCCCACTACAAGCCCGATGCCCTCTCTGGTGGAAGTGGCAACCCCGGAGTTGGGTGGAGAGGAGAGACAGGCAGGAGGCAGGCAGAGGATGGCCTGGGAGAGAACGCTGCCATGCAGGGCCACGCTGGGAGCCCCTGTCCCCAGCTTCTGGGGAGGGGATTGGGGCGATGGGTGGGAAGAGGCCCTCCTTCCTCAGACATGCCCTTCCTTCCAAGCCTCCAGCAGGCAGACCCCCAGCCATGCGCCCCTAGACACCACCCTGAGAAGTCAGACTGCCCAGGAACCAGGGGCATGCTGGCAGCAGAGGGATACCGAGCAGAACTTACCGGGGAACTGGTAGGTGTAGCCAGGGGCAAGGCCTGTATAACTCCGGCTGGCGTAGGTTGTGGCTTGGAAACCCGGGTAACCTGATGGGGGAAGGGGTCAGTGTCATCCACAGGGCAGATCCTTCTCATTGAGAAGGACCTGAGCCACTCATGCCCCCTCGCCTTCCTGCATCCTGAATAATAGCTGTACCTTCCAAATACCTTCTTCATGCCAAGCCCTGTGCTGAGCGCACTGCACACTATTATCCTGTTAAATTTGCCTTAGAGGTAGGTACTGCTAGGAGCCCCATTTTACAGACAGGAAACTGAGGCTCTGAAAGGTGACATTTTTTGGCTGAGAATAATCCAACGCTGTTTGCGCTCTGGATCCTGCTTCCCTCTTCTCCTCGTCTCCTGCACTCTGCGCCCCCCCGCCCCCGCTCCAGGCACAAATGGCTTCCTTGCTGTTTTTCAGCGTTGCCAAGCTCATTCCCACCTCAGGGTCTTTGCACATGCTGGTGCCTTTGCCTGGAGCACTCTTCCCAGATGACCACATGTCTGAGTGCCTCTCACCGTGCAAGACTCTAAAACATCTTCCCATAGGAGTCCTCCTTTCCGTCAGTTACAAACTCTATCATGTTACCTTGGTTTTTCTCTTAGTACTGATGATCATTATCTGAACTTATAGCATGATTTTTTTTCTTTTATTCGAGACAGGATCTTGCTCTTTTGCCCAGGCTGGAGTGCAGAGTGGCACAATCATAGGTCACTGCAGCCTCAAACTTCTGGGCTCAAGTGATTCTCCTGTCTCAGCCTCCCCAGTAGCTGTGACTACAAGGCGTGTGCTACTATGCCTGGCTAATTTTTAAATTTTTTTGTAGAGATGGAGTCTTGCTATGTTGTCCAGGCTGGTCTCCTAGCCTCAGGTGATCCTTCTGCCTTGTCTGGAATTACAAGCATGAGCCACCACACCTGGCCAGAAAGTACTCATGATTTTTCTTCTTTTTGGTTGGCGGGGGGGAGTGAAATACAGAATGGGTAGTAATGATTTATTTAAGTGCTGACTTTCTGTCTTCTCTCTCTCTCTCTTTTTTTTTTTTTTGGCAACAGAGTCTTGCTCTGTTGCCCCAGCTGGAGTGCAATGGTGTGCTCTCAGCTCACTGCAACCTCCGCCTCCCAGGTTCAAGTGATTCTCCTGCCTCAGCCTCCCAAGTAGCTGGGATTACAGGTGCACACCACCACGCCCGGCTAATTTTTGTATTTTTAAGTAGAGATGGGGTTTCACCATGTTGGTCAGCCTGGTCTCAAACCCCTGACCTTGTGATCCGCCCACCTCAGCCTCCCAAAGTGCTGGGATTACAGGCATGAGCCACCGTTTCTGGCGGCTGATTTTCTGTCTTCTCAGAGAAAAATCAAATAGCAATAATGATGTAATTAAGGTTGAAATTCAGAGCTGACTGGCTACAAGCCTCTTAACCACCAATCTCACTATTTGTTAGAGAATTTCTTTCTTTTTTTCTTTTTCCACCTTTTAATTGGGGGGTGAAACCAGCTCATGAATCACCTTAGAAGAAAACTTTCTCAATGTTCTATTTAAAACAAGGTGAAAGAGACAGGTAAACTAACTACAATACCTGCTTCTAGCCTGGATCTTGTTCTGAAGGACAAAAATATTCTATAAAGAGCATTACTGGGTCTGGCCAGGCCTGGTGGCTCATGCCTACCACCACAACACGTTAGGAGGCTGAGTCAAGAGGACTGCTTGAGGCCAGGAGTTCGAGACCAGCATGGGCAACATAGTGAGACCCTGTCTCTACCAAAAAAAAAACAAGAAAAAGAGCATTATTGCATCAATTAATTGACACAATTGGAAAACAGAATGTAGATTAGATAAAAATATTGTATCAAAAAAAAAAAAAAAAGGCTGGGTGTGGTGGCTCACGCTTGTAATCCTAGCACTTTGAGAGGCCAAGGTGGGTGGATCACCTGAGGTCAGGAGTTCAAGACCAGCCTGGCCATCATGGTGAAACCCCATCTTTAAAAAAAAAAAAAAAAATTGTATCAATTATAAACCTTGGAAGTTGATAACTAAACTATGGTTACGTGAAAGAATACCCCGAATCCTAGGAAGCATCAAAGGGTAAAGGGCCATGAGGCATGGAACTAACCCTCAAATGATTCAGGGAAAAACCACAAGTGTGTGTGTTTGTGTGTATACATGTGTACATACATATTTGCAAACACATAAACACACACATATATACACATAGAGTAAAACTGATTAAGCAAAATGGGCCAAAATGTTAAGAACAGGTGAATCTGATAAAAGGGCAAACGATGTTCTTTGTACTATTTTATTTTTTCGACTCCTCTGTGAGTTTGGAATGACTTCCAAATAGCACAAATAACATGTTAAAGAAAAAAGAAAAACTTCAAGGAAGACCATGCCCGATTAGGAGGCTGCTCACCTCCCCACTTCCGACCCTCTAGCCCACACGTGCCCCCTCCTCTGAATTCCCAGAGTACCTCTCTGTGCGCCCCTCCCCCATGCCTGGCATAAAGACCCCCTTGTACTGTTCTGGTTCTGTGTGTACTCATCTCATCTCCCCAGGGAGCCTCTGAGCTTCCTGGGGGCCAAACTCAGATTTACCACCCTCAGTCTTACACCCAAAGCACAGCTGACTCCTCAGCTCTCAAGGTTCGTGGCAGCCTTCAGCTCCTCCAGGAAGTCTCCCCAGCCTCCAGGTGGGTTTAGATGCCTCCTTGGGCCCCCCAGGGCCTCTAGTCACTCTGTAGTGGCAGTGCCCATTTACTGCTGTCTCTCACTTGAAGGAGAGCCCCATGAAAGCAGGTTTTGCTTCTCAGAAGTTACTCAATAAGTGTCACTTGAATGAATAAGACCAGGTAGCCTTCCTTTCGCCCCTCCAAAGGCCTTTGCAAATGCTGTTCCCTCTGCCTGGAACACTTCCCCTTCCCTTCTCTCCAGCCTCCCCATAACTGGCTCCTACTCCACCTGCAGACTCAACTCAAATGTAACTTCTTTTCCCACTTTGACCACTCCAAGTCGTGGTCAAGCTCCCTATGACCACACTCCCTTGGCACCCTACACTTCTGCATCTGAAATCTATTTTTCTTACTTGTTTTCCCTGCCAGATTGTAAAGCCCCAAGGAAAGTCATTGTTGCAATTCCTGGCATAATGTCTGGCATATAGAGTTGCTCAATAACTGTGTACTGGATGAATGAATGGATGGAGGAATGGACAGATGGAGGGATGGATGAAGGAGAGCATGGACAGATTGACAGGACCAATTAATATGATTGGACCTTTCTTCTGGCCACCACCAGAGGGCAGCACCCCCCCAACCAAATCACCCCACCTTGGGTAGGACTGCTAGACCCGACGGATCCCTAGTCCCCACTCCTGCCCAATGACTCAGACAGGAGGAGGGCAGACCACAGAGGAGGTGCAACACCCATACAGCCCCTGCTAGCCCTGGGAGCAGTTCCGGCAGAAAGAAGCCGCAGGCGCAGGCTTGTGCATACCCAGCATGCCAATGCCCAGCATGAAGGCGTCCATTCCGTAGGGCATGACTCGAGACCTTCCCCGGGCGGAGCCCGTTGGCGACATCACCTCCTTTGGCTGAGCTTTCTTACATTCCACCTGCAATGAGACCTGGCGGTGAGCCTTTCCTACAGAGCTAGGGTCATTATCCCTCTTGCTCCTCTTTATTAATTTCATTGTCCATCTGAAAGCAATTTCATGGTTACCACTCATGGAGCGCTCACTATGTGCTAGGGTCTGTGTAAATGGCTTTGCATGCAATCGTTCAATGAACGCATACACCGATACTATGATAGAGGAGCTTTTCCACTCCCATTTGACAGATGCGGAAACTGAGGCTCAGAGAAGGGAAGTCATCTGCCCGATTAACTATCATGTGACACTGCGTTCCTATCTAGGTTTTCAAGGGGTAGGAGAACTGGCTCTGCCTCCACTCACTCTGAGCCCCTCTGCCTGCCTTTAGAAACTCAGCTTCCCTGGCAGGCCCCTAGTAGCCCCAGTCTTCTCTGTACCTTGCTCCATCCGGTCTCAACTCACCATGTTTTTTTTGTTTTTGTTTTTGTTTTGTTTTTTTCAGACAGAGTCTCACTCACTCTGTTGCCCAGGCTGGAATGCAGTGGCATGATCTCAGCTCACTGCAAACTTTGCCTCCTGGGTTCAAGTGATTCTCCTGCCTCAGCCTCCCAAGTAGCTGGGATTACAGACACACACCACCACACCCAGCTAATGTTTGTATTTTTAGTAGAGATGGGGTTTTACCACATTGGCCAGGCTGGTCTCGAACTCCTGGCCTCAAGTGATCTGCCCCCCTCAGCCTCCCAAAAGTGCTGGGATTACAGGCATGAGCCACCGCGCCTGGTCCCAACTCACCATTTTGTTGTTGATTTCATGAAAATGAATTTCACACACTTTCTCTACGATGTCCTCACTCTCAAATGTCACAAACCCGAACCCTAGAAGTTGGACAAAGGACAAAGGCAAGGTCAGAACCAGAGCACAGGGTCAAAACCCAACCCCAGGTCACACCAATACCCCTGCTCCTCTCTCTCTGGTGAGTGAGAGTTAATTAAAGGCTCTGCTCACAGCCTGGAAGCCTCTCAGCTACCCACTGACACAGGGTTTCAAGTCCCAAGTTATAAGTGAAGTAATCTGCCCAAGGTCACACAGCAAGTTAGAAAGTGGTAGAGCTGTGATGAGAATACACTCAACATGCTTTTTCTTGTCCTCGAGTATTTTCCAAAAAGGGAAGAAAGAACACACATGCATACTCATTTAAACTTACGCAAAGGTGTACATGTCCAAACATACAAATGTACACAGACACACACATATACACACATGCACACACCTAGGTACCTGCATATCACACAGACTCTTGGGGTGCTCTACACGTGCAGTTACCCTGACATACCAAATATACACAGATATTTAGGCACAGACACCCCCTTATGCACAGATATATATACACACACACAGGACATACCCCACTCCCAAAATGGACTATAAGCCCCCAAAACAACTGGAGAAACAACCCTGTCTCCTCCTGGGGGTGCCCCAGGGGCTGGAAAGGGGTTTCTCAGAAGGTAAGGCCCTCGGGAGAAAAAAGCCAGGCAGCGCACATGGTGTGGCCTGGACGCTCACAGGTTCAGAGGCAAGAGGGCTGAGGGCTGGGTGGGAGGTGTCCGCCTGGGGCTGTGGAGTCAGCCTGACCCTGTGCAGCCTGGCCTAAGCTCCGGTTACCAGGGACAAGGTAAGCTCCAGCAGAGGCAGACAGCACTAGGGTGGGGGCGAGAGGCTCAGTGGGTTGCAGGGGGCGGGGCGGGTACTACTCTGTTCCTCTCGGGTGTCTGCAATTCGGCAAGTTTCTAGTACAGGAAATGGCGGGACAAAAGCCTTCTGTAAGGCCAGGCCCGGGAGAGGACGCAGATCCTGGGGGATAGGATGTCAGGAGGCGAGATGAAAGGGCAGCTGTGACCTGCAGCCCCCTGGCTGACCACGAGGCCCAGCCTGGGAAGGGGGAGGGGCCACACTCACCTCGGTGCCGGTTCGTGGTTTTGTCAAACATCAGCATGGCATCGTCCACCTGAAACACAGCCTGCCATGGAGGACGCAGCAGACACCAGGGGAACCCGCCACGACCGAGGAACCCACTGCCCTCCTGCCCACTCCAGACTTGACCTTAAACCTGCTCCCTGCGCAGGGTACAACTTTCCTTCTGCAACCCCACTGATGCCACAGTGCCCCCTTTTCAATCACCATAATCTCACTGGACCAGCCTGCATTTATTAAGCTCCAACATCCTCCCCACATTCCCTACATGGTAAGAGCCCCATGGTGTAGTGAATAGGCTCAGAGAGGTGAAGTTGCCTGCCCGAGATCACACAGCAAGACCTTGACCAACCTGGGGAGGCACAGAGAAGATGCTAGAGAAGGAAACACGAGAGGGAGGAAAATGGGCAGACCTTTTTGCAAAAGGTCAGGAGGGCAGCGACCAGACTGGACTCCCCTCTCCGGGTATAGATCTTTTCCTCTAATTGAGGTTTCCTTTTGCTAGAGGCTGTAATTAAAGCAAGTAGAGTTCAGTGCCTGGGCTGCCTGCCTCCCAATGACTGGGGGAGGGGAAGGAGACTGGGGAAGGGGGAGGGTCTACATCATCCATCTTCTCTTGGACCCCAGTCCACTCTTGGGACTTCCTCCAGGTACCCCTTGGATACACGGGATGCCGAAGGCCTTGGGGCCACCTTCCTTTTGCCTGCATCTGGTGCCTCCTCCTTGCCCTCTTTCTTAGCTAAGGTCTGAGTCATGCTTGGTATAAATCAGGGGCTGTCTCTGATACCCAACCCAATTTCACTCCAGGCCCCGACCCTCTCCCAAATGGCCAGACATCCAAAGGATTAAAAAAAAAAAAAAAAGCTTCTCTCAAGCTATGGGTTACCAGCTCCTTCCCTCTACGTCCAGGCCCATCATTCACCTTCTAAAGGCCCTCCCCTGCCTCATTAAAGACCCTGAACTACAGTGATCCTCCAGCTCTCCTTAGGCATCAAGATGCAGTGGGCCTCGACTCCCGCTGGGGAAACCAGGACCCCACTGAGCCAGGAGGCAACAAGGTCCCGAGAATCTCATGACATCGCTCTTCTCAAAGCGCTCCCTGCACTGGGGCCCGGGCAGCAGAGTGGCACTCTCACTCCCATCCTATGGACCCAATTTGAGTCCCAATCCCAAATCAGCTGCACCATCCAAACAGGACAGTCATTTCAGGCTCAGCACATCTTCCCCACCCCTTGCTTAACCAATGGAAAATCAGAAACCCAGAAAGAATGATTGTGATCAAAACACAGGCTTTCGGTAGGACAGGCCTGAGCTGGAATCCTGGATCCTGCATTTGCTGCTTGGATCCAGGATCCTGCATTTGCTGGGCAGGTGACTTGCTGTCTGTCTGGCTTTGGTTTCTTATCTGCAAAATAGGCATAACAGTGTCTATCTCACACTCACAGGCTGAAGTTAAATGAAAGACACTTTTTTTTTTTGGATATGGGTTTTCAGTATATTGCCCAGGCTGGTCTTGAACTCAGGCTCAAGCAATCCTCCCATCTCAGCCTTTTTGGTAGCTGGGACTACAGGTGCTCACCACTGAGCCTGGCTATGGGAGGATTTAATGAGACAGTGCATGTAACACTCTTAACTCACAGCACCTGGGATACAGTAAGTGCTTAATAAATAATAGCTATTATTGTTATCTTTACTAGGGAGGGACTTGCCCATAGTTACACCGGGGAGCGAGGCAAAGCTGGAGAGAGAGCAGCCGGATACTACTGGTTTGAAGGTTGCATGAGGACAGCGCCTGTGTCATTTAGGGCCATGACCACCATCCTATTGAACACCTTGACTGGAGCTCAATCATTTTTTGAATGAATGAATGAATGAAATGAAGGGAAGAACCAGCCACACTCTCCTCCCTATCCTACAGCTCCCAGTTCCTGCCTGACCCACAGATGGATTCTGCCCAAATCCACAACCTTTCCCGCCTTCCTCCACCAACCCTGCAAGGAAGGTCACATCCCTGGCCCCACTACACCCTTCAACCTGGGCCTTGGCTGGAGAGGCCCCCAGGGGGGCGGTGGGGTTGAGGCCAGGGCAGGGGGCAAGGAAGATGGCTGGGGGTCCAGGTTACCCCCACCGGTGTCCCCTCGTGGGGCCAGCTGAGGGGAGGGAGGCTCCGGGCCCAGTGTCCTTAATAGGCTTTGGTCTCCATGGGAACCCGAGGGCAGGGGGGATCGGACGGGGGAGGGGAGGCAGCCGAGGCCCGCTGACCAGTGGGAGCCGAGCCGCCAAGTTCGGCGGCCGCTAAGCCTGAGTGGCAGCCATGGCGGCTGACCATTGTTCCCCCCTCGGCGGCGGCCCCTCGATCCGGGCGGGGGCCCCCCGCCGCGGGGCCCTTGGCATTCCCGGCTGTCCCCCTCGCTCCCTGGCAGCCTATTCTCCGGCTCCCCCTGGCCTCCCCGGGCCGGTTTCACATGCCAACGCCGATTTAGGCCCGAACAAAAGACGCGGCCGCTGACGGCTTCTCCTGGGGCCCGGTTGCCATGGCAACGCCGGCCCCGGGGGCAGGCGGCCTCCAATCACAGCTGCTGGATCAGATTAGTGTGAGCTCTAATGCTCGGCGCTCAGACACAAAGACACCCCGCCGCAGCCGAGCCGGGCCTGCTGCTTCCCAGGAGCGCCCTGCCCTCTGGGGCCCGGACCCGCTCGACCTGCCCTCCTCCCTGACCCAGGTGCCCACCGAGGCACGAAAGCCGAGGCCTCTGATCCCCCACACCACCAGCCTCCGCTGGCCAGGGGACACCTCCCGACACACACAATCCCAGGCCCATTTCCCAGGCCACGTTCCCCTTGGCTTGCCTGGGGGTGACTCGAAGTGTCTTGATGGGAAAGTGGAGACCCAGCCTCTCTCCTGTCTCACCTAAGAAAAGAAAGACCAGCGACCCCTGCGCCAAGCAAAACAACCCTCTTTCCCTCCTAGACTTCAAACCTAGGGCCCTCTCTGCCATCTCCGCATGGGACCCCAAAGTTCACATTGTTCCCCTTTCAGAGGACACCCTATCGTCTGATGTCGGCACAACTACTACCTCTTCAGAGGCCCAGAAATTAAATCTTCAAATAAAACACCCTCAATTCCTGATCAGGCCCAGAAGATTGGCTGTGAGCCCCTCAGAGCTCACAGCCAATCTTCTGGGCCTGATCAGGAATTGAGGGTGTTCTCATCAGCTCCCCGCAATACCCAGGGGACCAGCAGCCTCCCAGCTCCTGCTCCAAGCTCCCCACCTGTGCAAATAGGGTACCAGGAGAAGTTGGGAGTCATATTTATTGCCTCCTTATCATCCTCTCCAGGAAGGAGTGGGGAAGGGTTCAATAGCCCGTGACCTGGACAGGTGCAGACTCCCAGGGGGCCACGGGGTGACTTGACTGAACTGGCTGCCGGAGCGCTGCCTCCCTTGGGAGAATGAAGATAAGCAAGAGAAAAATACAGTGGAAGGGCAACAACAGGGCCAGCTACTGTGTGGCTTCCCGGTCCCTAGGGAAGTCCAGAGTCTGAGGCTCACAGATGAGCCAGGAGGCTGCAAGGTGGATTTCCTCGTCTCCCCACACACACAGCAGGATCCAGCCCCGCTCTCATCTTTGGCAGGAATTGAATGACCTGGCTGGGTCCAGCTTTTGACTGCCCCATTCTACAGCGCGCTCACAGCCCCAGCAGCGAGCACCCCCAGTTTAAACCCACCTTCCCAAATTGCTCAAAATATTGCTTCACGTCCTCCACTGTGGTGTTCACCGACAGCCCCCCCACAAAGATCTTCTTCGTTCGAGTCACCATCTGTTAGGGGAGGGAATGAGAAAGTGGGCATCTGAGTCCTGTGGCCTACTGCCACCAGCAGGGGCTCGAGCCCCCCTGCCAGGATGCCAGCTGACAAGCTCTCTGTGGCCCCAGCCTCTTGAAAGTCCCCCCCCCCAGGCTCCCTCTTGGACCCCCGCCTCTAGGCCTGTCATGGGCAGCTGTGCACCCACACCCTGGCTGGCTCGAATGTGCCTCCTTCCTGCCTCCCTCCCTAGGGACTATGTCCAGAAAATGCCTTCCCTAAGGACTAACACAGGGCAGGGGGCAGGCCGGTGACCCAGACCCCCAGCCTAAGTCTAAGACCCCACTGGCCCTCCTGGGAGACCCCCCCACTCTCCATCACAGAGTCTCCCTGAGCTGAAAGCCGACATTTTCCTCATCAACCTCCTCCCAACACAACCTCTGGCAGCCCCGTGGCCCCAGCCCTGTTTTAGGAAGAACACATGGTCCTAATTACCCCAGGAGCGCATGGCTAATCCGCGGCAATTCCCAGCCCCATCCTAACACTAAAGCACCTTCTGTCACCAAACTGCTTAATGGAATTAACCCAATTCCGACCATGTGCTCCCTGGTGCGGCTTCCTTCGAATACCTGCTCCATAATTGCTTTCAGGCCCTCTACTGGACCCTTCCAGAGATGCCCCTTTCCTGTCTCCCCAAATTCTTCCTCTCCTTCAGCCCTGGCAGGAGCTGGGGTCCTTGATGGAACTCACAGGCTCAGAATCTTAAAGAGTTCTAGTTCCACCTGGCAGAGGGAGAGACTGAGCTCTCCTGGAGAGGGACCTCGTCCCAGGACCCATGATAAGTCAGTAAACTCAGGGGTCCTGACCCCCTGTTTTGCAACCAGTCTTTCCTCCTGTCCTCTATATTCAGTCACTTCAAAATGAAGACCTGGCTAGTTGCCCTGAGGCATGGAATAGATTCTTAGGCCCCTGCCCTGCACCAAAAGTTTTTGAGTGCTGTATGGCTCAACTGCTCAGAAATCCATTTTCGGCACACCTTGCCCCTCTCGCCCAGAGAACTCGCCAGAGCGCCAGGGTAAGAGTGTTGAGAAAGCAGCCAGAGACATCTAGACTGAAAGACAACAGGTGACAGAGTCCGTGGTCCCCTCTGCCTCTGCAAAGGGTGACTGGAAGGACCAAAGTGTCACTGCCTAGCCTGACGGTAGCTCGGCCTTGGGGTCTAAGTCTGTGCTGTATTTCACTTCCAGAGGCCTGGGCATCAGGACTGTGGCCTACGATGGTGGAATTAGACTCAGGCTCTAAACTCTACTGTAGGCTTCAAATACAGGACAATGAATCCTTGGAGTAGCTCCCCTTTCTCCCAGCACACTCAAGCCCCTCTCCAGTCCGCCCCAGAGCTCACGTGGAGTGTCTTCAGGCCACAGAGCAAGGACCTCAAGAATCCCCTCTTCCCAGCCCAGCCCATTCCACAAACACTCCAAGTAGAGGTTCCAGAAGCATCTTCCAGAGCAGGGAATACTGGGAAAATCACTTCCCAGTATTGCCCGAAGTAAGAGAACTCCTCCCAGACATAGACACACCTACCTTAGGCTGTGCTCGCCGAGGGAAGGCCACTTTGGGGTCAATCTACAAGAAAAGAGAGAGGTAAAAGGGGTCTTGATTATTGCACTTTTCAGAATTGTGACCACACAGCCAGCCTTCAGCCCTCAGGACCTCTCTCCTCCCGGGACACAAAGGTGCCAGAAACCCCAAAAGCCTCTAGGAGGAGAGAATAGTGGTTAAGCACCTATTTTATTTTATTTTATTCATTTTTTTCAGACAAAGTCTCGCTCTATTGCCCAGGCTGGAATGCAGTGGCATGATCTCAGCTCACTGCAACCTCTACCTCCCAGGTTCAAGTGATTCTCCTGCCTCAGCCTCCTGAGTAGCTGGGATTGTAGGCATGCACCACCACACCCATCTAATTTTTGTATTTTTAGTAGAGATGGGGTTTTGTCATGTTGGCCAGACTGGTCTCGAACTCCTGGCCTCAGGTGATCCACCCGCCTCAGCCTCCCAAAGTGCTGGGATTACAGGCATGAGCCACTGCACCCAGCCAGTTAAGCATTTAGACCCCAACATCCCACTGTTGGGTTCAAATCCCATTTGCACTGCTTCTCAGTTGTGAGACCATGGATAAGTTATTTCCCCTCTTTGAATGTCAGGGTCAAGTTCACCTGCAAAATGGGCAAATAATAACACCCACCTCAAAGGGTCATCAGCAGATTATTGGAGATAATGCATACAAAGCACTTGGCATGGTGTCTAGCTCACAGCAAAAACAAAAACAAAAAAAGGTAAGCCAAGTCTTATTCCTTCAAGTATCAGGTAAATTGAGGGCCTTCCTTTCGTAACTGACTTCACAGATTACCTATCTAGGTAAGGTATGTAATTCAGGCTTTGGAAACCCTGCAAATGCAAATGCTCTTTGTCTGCAAAAGGCCACAAGACAGAGTTCATAACCATCAGGAGAAGGCTAGGTTCTGTTTTCCCAGTACTATCAACATCAAACAGCTCTCCTTGATGCTGTGAGCAAACAGCTCCCTGATAATGCAGCTAGGCTTGGGGCAAGGCAGAATGCAGTCTTCGGTGATGTGAAAGGGCATGGGACTTGAACTTAGAAACTCTGGGCCTCTTGCCAAGCCTGTGATCTTGGTAATGCACTCGAACCCTCTGAGCCTCAGTTCCTTCATCTGCAAAGTGGGGACAATCACACCCGCTTTTCCCAGGGGCAGCTTCGGGGAATCAGATGAGATAACGTGGTGAAAGCGGCCCTTTGTGAACTGCCCTTCATTGCACAAACAAAGGTGCTATTACCAGCAGGTCACCTTTGCCCTTGGCTGTGAACAACCAGAGGGAAAAATCAGGATGCATCTGGGTGTACTCCTGGGTACTATAGCTGTACGACAAACAGCAACAGCCAGGGCATGAGACACTGTGATCCATGCAGGGCCTACCGGGCCAGGTCAGGCCAGAGCTTTTTGCCACCCACATGGATGGACGTCATTCATAAGTTCACCAGCCAATCGCAGGGAAGATCTATCTTTTCCCAAAGTTCCTTCTGTTCAAAACTCAGCCTCGTTCTAGGCAACTGGCTCTGGCTTCCCTCTGAATGGCACGAACCAGGAACTAGGCTCCCCCACTGGAATCTGTCCACAGAGACGGAACCTCCAAAATCCATGCTAGGGCAATGCCTCCTTTCCTGCCAAGTCCCACTGGGCTCCCGGGAAAATCACAACTGCCTGTTTCTCCTGTCTGAAGTTTCAATTCCATACCTCTATGGACATGTTTATCCTTCTGTTTCTCCCAGAAGCAGCTGCCCCAGCCACCAGCACACAACAAACAGTCCCCCTGCACAGACCCCGATGGGGAGACAGTCCCCAAGCCACGTTCCCACAGACCCACGCACACCCAATCCCTGACACACCCCACCTCCACTCTGACTCACAGCTGGCAACATAAATAAAACCCAACGAGTAAATAAAAGGTGAAAGTCAGAACTCAAAATAGACTCTCCACAGTAAACGTCCCTCCCACCCCCTTTCCCAGGCCGGAGGACGCCAAACACAAAGCCCTGGCCCTCCTCGGCCCCATCTCCTAAGGATACTCATCTCGCCCTCCTTCCTCCCTCATTCTCTTCCCCTGTATCAATCTTCCACTCCTCCATCCCCCAGCCCCTAAATCTCAGCTTCCTGAGCACTGCAGAAGCCATCGGTGCATTCTGAGGACAGGGGATGGTAGGAGAACAGGCAGCTTGATGGCAGATAATCACCAAAAACAATAGGCCACTGTCTCTCCATTTCCAGGCTTGGGTCACTCAGGCTGCGCCAAGAAGATCCTTTCAGAGCCGGCAAAGTTGAGGCCTGGCCTCATTTGCTCATTACTGCGAGCGGGAGTGGGAGCCACTGGGCAGAGATAACAGGAGCTGGGGACAGGCGGTAATTTGACAAATTCTTGGGCACAAGCAGCTATTGTTGCAGGTAAACAGGAGCCAGGGACTGACCCAAGCAGAGAGGCCCAGGGCTGGGGGACAACCGGGAAGTGAGGAGAGAAGAGATCCACACTATCCCTGCCCCCGGCAGACAGACACCCCCATCACATGAGGGTAACCCCCTCCTCTGACTTTTCTCCTTTCCCATCTCCCCTGAAGCCAGCGCCCCCTGCAGGGTCGAAGACAAGAAGGCGCTGTGGGACAACAGCAAAATGTTCCAGGAGTTTGAATGCCAACCAAGCAGCTTCTCCTAAGATCTAGTCTTCCGAAGGGTTGTTTCCAGGCAAGCGAGAGCCCTTCTCATAAATCCCCTCCGTGGGCAAAGCAGGTCCCTGTCTTGCACACAAAGCAAGGAGCTCATTGACCAAAAGTCGGGGGAGGAGGGAAGGAGGGAGGGAGGGGGCTTCAGGGATGCTTTGCCATTGGTCTGGATGAAGAGGGGGTGTCGCAGAGCCAAATACTAGTTAGAGTTCACAGAAGCCACCGGGTGGGTCACTGCTACCCTGACTCACCCAATTTGGGCTGGGGGAGGGACCTAGCCCCACCCCAAGCTCTGCTCTGAGGCATCATGATTAGTACTTCTAGGGAGAGGGTGGCAGCTGCCTCTCCCCTCACCAGGAGTAGGGAAGCGGGGATGTAGCATCTCATCACAGGCCGGGATTTTTCTCCTCCCTCTTCCCCCCCAACTCTAGTGACAAAGTTTCAGAGCATGGCAGCCCTCTTACGCAGAACTCCCTCCTTCCTCATGGACCCCATCCGGCTGTCCCCTGGGGAGAGTCCTGACCCTCTCCTCCGGCAGCCTCCCTCTCCCAAAGGACCCCTGAAGCCCCGAGGGCCACTCACTGTTTTGGAGTCGAGCTCGTGCCGCGATTGCGCCAGCACTTTATCCACCCCCGCCTGGTCCATGAAAGTGACGAAGCCGAAACCCCTGCGCGCCGTAGTGAGGGAGAGGCAGATGGTTACAAGGCAGTGAGTGGCGGGTGGAGGGGGGCGAGCCGGGAGCAGGAGGAGGGGGTGAGGGGCTCACCTGGATCTCTTGGTCAGGGGATCCCGCATCACCAGACACTCCTTCACCTCCCCGAACTGGCCGAAGTATTCGCGCAGCCCTTCTGTAACCACACACCCGCCTTCGGACCAGCCCGGGCCCCACGCCCTTCCCCCCTCCCACGTCCTTTGCCCCCGGTGACCCTGGAGCGGCCCGGCCGCCCCCGCGCCAAGCTGCCCGCGCGCTCTCCACTGCCGCCGCCCCCCCACCGCCCTCGCCCCGTTCCCGCGGAGCCTCCTGGCGCCCACCGGGGCCCGGGGAAGCCGAGGGCCGAGCTGGGCTGGAGGGGGGACGGCTCCGGCCGGGTTCCCGCCGCTCCGGGAGCAGCCTCACAAAAGTTTGAGCCGCAGGTGCGAGCAGAGTTGGCGCTACCGCCGGCGGGTCCCGGGGGCCCAGCCCACCCCCCGATATCCCCTGAACCCCTCATCTGCTCCCCTCCACCCGCCAGGCCGGGTGCGCTCGCCGATCGCCCTGCCCTCTCAGGGTCCCCGGGCGGGGCGCGAAAGAGGGCGCGAGGGCGCCCGGGGTCAGCAGGGCGCAGGGCCAGGCTGGGGTGTCCAGGTCCGGGGCGCCGGGGGGTCCGGGGTACCCTGCCGGGCCGGCGGGCGCTCCCGGAATCGCTCACCCTGCGTAGTCTGCCAACTGAGTCCCCCGATGAACATCTTGCTGCGGGAGGAGGAGAGACACAAAGGGCCCGCGTGAGCGCCGGGCGCCAGGGCGCAGGGGGCGCGGGCCCGGGCCCCGGGGAGGCCCGGCCCGACCCGGATCGGCCATGTTGGCGGGGCTGGGGCGGGCGCGGGCCAGGCAGGCCGGGCCGGGCCGTACCAGGGGTCGTGCGGCGAGTCCGGGGAGGCGAGGCCAGGCTGGGGCGCGTCAGTCTCCATCGGGAGCCGCGGGCGGCGCGGGCAGCGGAGCGGCGGCGGCGGCGGCGGCGGCGGCGCTCGGCGCGGGGCAGATGAGGAGCGCGGCGAAGGGGGCCGGACGGACAGGCCATGCTGCCCCCTCCCCCGACCCCGCTCGGGCGGGCGGGCGGGGACGGCCGAGGGGAGGGCCCGCCGGGGGCCGACCTGCCGGCTCCTCCCCCCGCCGCCCTGCGCGCATAAAGCCCGGCGCTCGCCCGCGCGCCCGGGCGCCCGCGGAGGCGGCGGCGCCGGGACCCCCCTCCTGCGGGGCTCCCAGGTCCCCGGGGCCGAGCCAGACCCGGAATCCCGGTGCGGGCCGGGACCAGGGCGCGGCCGCACCCCCCACCCACCCACCCCGGCGCGGGGGCCTGGCCGCGGGAACGCCCTCCCGGAATGAAGCGCTTCCCGGTGCCTCCAAGGTAGCTCGGTTCCGGATCGAGAACACCCCCGGTCTTCCCTCTCAGGTCCCTGTTGTCCTGAATTGAAGAGAACCCCAATCTCCTTGGGTCGGGCGGGAGACGGCCCCAGTGCCCCCCAGCCCTCACACGCTCCATTTCCCCAGTCGGAGCGAGAAGCCGCCCTCAGAGCCCCCAGTTTCCTCCCAACCTAATTTAGAGTCCCCCCCAGCCAGGGCTCTAATTTAGAGCCCTCGCTCCGTTCCCTGTATCTCATATCCAGTTTGGGGGACCCTGTCAGTGGCTCGCGTCCCGAGTGGGGAACCTCCATCAGCACCACCCCAGTAGAAACCGTATCCGCTTCCCCAATCCGTCCTCAGCCCTTGCTGGCCAAAGTGAGAGTCCCCTTTAGCTCCCCCGAATCCCTTCGGTCCACAGTAGTGGACCCTATGGTCTATTGAGAAAATCCCCCGCCCCTAGCCTGGGTTCACAGTTTGCCGCCACCCTCAACCCCCTGTGTGAGGAGTCTCCCCTGGTTCTCTCCCTCCCTGGCTGGTTTTTGTGAGCTCCATTTAGACTTCTGTCCGGATTCGGGAAACCCAGTTCCAGACGCTCACCACCCCCACCACACCGAGGCTGGAGGACAAGGCAGTGCCTCTTAGAGCCTCGCGTTTCCCGTTTAGGAGCCCGACGCCTCATCTGTGCACCGTCCCCTCCGAATGACCCCCTTCTTTTGCAGAGGTCTAAGCTCCACCCCATCCGATTGGAAGAGCCTAAACTACCTTCTCACTGCGTTTGGAATGACTTCGCTCAGTTCCTCTTATTTTGAGGCTACTCCCCAAGAAAGCAAACACCTTCCTCCCTACCCCCATCTTCTGGGTCTCTGGGATCCCCCAGTACTTGTACTCAAGGCTCCTGGGAGTCACCTCACGTACCCCTAAAATTCCCTCCCTCCAGCCTGGGAACAACTCTGAGAAAGTCTATTCTGGATCGCCAGGGGAGCTGCGGGGCCACGCTCCTTTTCTCCACCTCTCCATATCCAAGCCTTAGGACCCCCCACTTCCCTGGCTGAAATCAGCCAAGAAAGGGTCAAAGCAGGAAGCTAAGGCGGCCAACACCCCCACTCCCCATCCCTGCTGGGGGTCTCGGTGCCACACAAGCCCCTCCCTCCCAACTCTCCTCCTACTCCCTCCCCCATCCCTGCCTTAATCCATCCGGTGTAATCCAGTGACAGCCCTTGGTGACAAGCCCTTTGCTGTTCACCTTCACATCCATCCTGAATTCAACACCTTTTATTCATGTGTGCAGCAGCTCTGGGTATCATAACTCTGACCCTGGAAGGGTGCCCATCCCCCTCTTGTTAGCCTTCCTTCCCTCCCCTTACCCCAGCCACCACGCAGAGAAGAACAGGAGAGACTTACAGTAACGGTTTCCTTGGGGACTTTCTGGGAACGCTCAGCAGGTATATCCTGTCACTCTGTGAGCATAACACTGGGAACAAACTTGCTTTTTCCTGTTTGTGTCCCTACTCTGCCCCACAGTTTCCCAGCATCCCCTGAACTGGGGATTGGGGCCACCCCACACAAGGCATTTATTACCATTCCAACACAAACGTTCCAGGGTGTGTCATACGTAGGAAAGACAGAAGAGGGTGAAGAGGTGGCCTCTGCAGTATTAGGGAGCTGACTGTTCTTAGGTTTGAACTTAAAAAGGGTTAATGGAGAGGTGCAGGGAGTAGGGATCTCCCAGTGTTCCTGGGCATTGATTTGTGTGCTGGTGCTGCTGGACAGATGAGCCTGAAGGATAGGAAATGGGTCCTTTCCTGCGGTGACCACCTACCCACGAGAACACGCCTCTCGCAAAGGATCTCCATCCCTCTCCAGAAGAGGAGAAGCAGAAACACAAGAAGAAATGCCTGATGCAGAGCCCTAATTCCTACTCCATGGATATGAAATGCCCAAGATGCTATAAAATCACCACGGTCTTTGGCCACGAACGAGTGGTAGTTTTGTGTGTTGGCTGCGCCACTGTCCTCTGCCAGCCTACAGGAGGAAAAGCAAGGCTTACAGAAGGATGTTCCTTCAGGAGGAAACAGCACTAAAAGCACTCTGAATCAACATGAGTGGGAAACCATCTCAATAAACACATTTTGGATTAAAAAAAAAGTGGGGGGAATGGGTAAGGGCATCTGTTCAGAGCCAGCCAAGGCTGTGTAAGAAGTAGCTTGAGATAGGATCCATATATTAGCATCTTCATTCAGGATCTCGGAGGGGGAGCATTTGTTTCTTTTAGTCAGTAGCTTGTTTGTATCACAGTAACATAGGTTAGACTTAGAGAAGTCCTCTTTCACTGCAGGTTTATCTCAGCAGCGCAGCTTCAGTCCACTTTGTTCACAGTAGGGGCAACAAGTCCTTCTAGAGGTAGCCCTCACAGGCCAATGCAGTTGTAAATGCATGATCCTCATAGTAAATTAAGGATCTCAGTGGTATTAAGGAAAAATGATCTTTAGAGCAACTGGCCCAGACTTCAGAATTAAGAGATTAGAGGATGTGGTTCCGGCTTTTTTTTTCTGGTACTACACACACACAACATCACTCCGAGAATAAAAGAAGAATTTGCTTTATAGTTTTAAAAAAATCCTCTTGAGAAAGACAGTGGGCAGATGATATTATGCAACTTGGCACACGTGTGTACCGAATGTCTTCTACGTACTAGACACTGTCCTGGGTGCTGTAGTCCCAGCAACTGCCTTTGTAAAGCTTGCATTCTAGAGACGGGAGTCATGTAAGTACATGAATGAATGAATGAATTAATTAATGGATTAATGAACAGTAGATAAATAAATGGTGTGTTCAGTTAGATGTTGTAAGTGTCACAGAGAAGGAAGGGAATAGGGAGGGTGGGCGCCATAGGGTAGAAGGTGAGATGTCATTTTATTTATTTATTTATTTATTTATTTATTTATTTATTTATTTTTATTTTTGAGACAGAGTCTTGCTCTATCGCTCAGGCTGGAGTGCAGTGTTGTGATCTTGGCTCACTGCAACCTCTGCCTCCTGGATTCAAGCGATTTTCCTGTCTCAGCCTCCCCAATAGCTGAGATTACAGGCGCCCACCACCACGCCTGACTAATTTTTTGTATTTTTAGTAGAGATGGGGTTTCGCTGTGTTGGTCAGGCTGGTCTCAAACTCCTGACCTCAGGTGATCTGCCCACCTCAGCCCCTAAAAGTGCCGGGATTACAGGCATGAGCCACCGCACCCAGACTGAGATGAGATTTTAAATCAACAATATTCTCAAGGGAAGGGTGATTATTTAGCAAAGACTTTGAGATGAAACTACTCTATGATACAGAACTCTCATTTAAGCAGAATGTCTGCGTCTCTTAAGTGCAATGATAATCGATATTCATATTTTGACTTTCACTACCTAAAACTGTGAGCCAAGTAGACTCAGCGCGATGGGAGCTCAGAAAATGGTAGTTTTTGAACAAACACCTCTATCAGATGAGAAGGCTGAGAGCTGAGGGTTTTCCTTGACCAGTCTTGGAGAAACACAGCTTTAAAATATATTGAAGAGCCTTTGAGAATGACAATAACAATGAAAGTAAAGATTAAATTACAGTCCATGTGGTTTTAGTGTGCAGAGTATTTCAGTGTTGTCATTCTTTGAAAATGCAGTATCAGCCAGGCACAGTATCACGCCTGTAATCCCAGCACTTTGGGAGGCTGAAGCGGGCAGATCACGAGGTCAGGGGTTCGAGAGATCAGCCTGGTCAACATGGTGAAACCCTATCTCTACTAAAAAATACAAAAATTAGCCGGGTGTGGTGGCACACAGCTGTAATCCCAGCTACTTGGGAAGCTGAGGCAGGAGAGTTGCTTGAACCCAGGAGGTGGAGGTTGCAGTGAGCCGAGATTGCGCCACTGAACTCCAGCCTGGGTGTCAGATTGAGACTCTATCTCGGAAAAAAAAAAAGAGAGAGAAGAAAAAAAGAAAATGCAGCATCCAAGCAAAGCTCTGAATTGCCCAGAACATTCCATTTCTTGTCCATGCAAGAAAAATTTACTGTAAGCCAATTAAGAGCCATGCATTTATAATCAGTGCATTTTACAAACTCCCCCACTTAAAAAATACATATATATACATTTTACTTTTTCTTTCTTCTTTTCTATTTTTGAGACAGGGTCTCACTCTGTTGCCCAGACTGGAACACCATGGCACGATCAGGGTTCACTGTAGCTGCAACCTCCTGGGCACAAGCAGTCTTCCCAAAGCAACCTCCCAAGTAGCTAGGGCTACACATGCACGCCACCACGCCCAGCTAATTTCTGTTTTGTTTTGTTTTGCAGAACAGGGTCTCACTATGTTGCCCAGGCTGGCCTCCAGCTCCTGGACTCAAGCAATCCTCCGCCGCCACGACCTCCCAAAGTGCTGGGATTACAAATGTAAGCTGCTGTGCCCAGCCTAAAAAGTAGACTGTATTTTTACTGACGAGAAGATACAGAGATTTCCCCCGTGCCCTCTGCCCCCACATGTGTATAACCTTTCCCACTGTCAACATCCGCCACCAGAGTGGTACATTTGTTACAACTGGTGAACCTATACTGACACATGATTGTCACCCAGAGTCCATAGTTTAGAGTTCACTCTTGGTTTTGTACATTCTGTGTGTTTGGACATGTATCTCCTGTTGTATACATGTGTAAGGACATGTATCTCCCATTGTACTGTCAGACAAAGTGGTTTCACTGTCCTCAACATTCTCTGTGCTCCACCTATTCGTTCTTCCCTCCCCCAACCCCTGACAACCACTGATCTTTTACGCTCCATAGTTTTCTCTTTTCAAGAACGTCATATAGTTCGAATCATAAAGTATGTAGCCTTTTAGACTGGCTTCTTTCACTTAGTAATACACATTCAAGATTCCTCCATGTTTCCGGGCAGTGGCTCACACCTGTAATCCCAGCACTTTGGGAGGCCGAGGCAGGCAGCTTACGAGGTCAGGAGTTCAAGACCAACCTGGCCAACATAGTAAAACCCGTCTCTACTAAAAGTACAAAAAAATTAGCTGGGCGTGGTGGTAAGTGCCTGTAATCCCAGCTACTCGGGAGGCTGAGGCAGGAGAATCGCTTGAACCAGGACCTGGGAGGCGGAGGTTGCAGTGAGGCGAGATTGGGCCACTGCAGTCCATGTCGAAAGAAAGAGAGAGAGGGAGAGAGAGGGAGGGAGGGAGGCAGGGAGGAAGGAAAGGAAGAAGAAAAGGAAGAAAGATTCCTCCATGTTGGCTTTTGTGTGTGTGTGTGTGTCTGTGTGTGTGTGTGTTTCATTTTTTTTGTTTCTTGTGTTTTTTTGTTGTTGTTTTGTTTGTTTGAGACCAAGTTTCCTTCTGTTGCCCAGGCTAGAGTGCACTGGCATGATTAGGCTCACTGCAGCCTCAACTTCCCAGGCTCAAGCGATCCTCCCACCTCAGGCTCCTGGACAGCTGGGACTACAGAATAGTTGGGACTACAGCTGCACGCCACTGCCCCTGGCTAATTTTTGTATTTTTTGTAGAGACAGGGTTGCACCATGTTGCCCAGGCTGGTCTGGAATGCCTAGCTGCAAGTGATCCACCTGCCTCAGCCTCTCAAAGTGCTGGGATTACAGGCGTGAGCCACCTGGCCTGGCCCCCACCATGTCTTTTCATAGCTTGATAACTCGTCTCTTTTTAGGGCAGAATAATAGTCTGTACTCTAGATGTACCACTGTTTACGCGTCCATTCACCTCCTGAAAGACATCTTGCTTGCTTGCAAGTTTTGGCAATTATGAATAAAGCTGCTGTAAACATCCAAGTGCAGGTGCATGGACATAGGTTTTCAATCCCTCACTTTTTTGTCCTAATTTTTGTCCTTTTTTTTTCTTTTCCTTCTCTCAAATTTCTGGACTCAACCAGAAGGCTATCAGCTGGGGTAATGAGAGCACTTGACTGAGAACGTAAAGATCCATACGCTGGTCTTGGGACTACCACTGTTTCTGGTTGAGTGGTTCTAGGGATACACCACTTAGCCTTCTGAGCTTCCATTTACTTTCGGAGTTGCTGCAAGACTTATGTGAGAGCATGTATTTGAAAGCACCTTAGACACTCTAAAGCACTATGGGAAAGTAAGGGTAGAGCTGTCCATCAACGCGCTATGGGAGTGCCGGGTGTGCTGACTCATGCCCGTCATCCCAGCACTTTGGGAGGCTGAGGCAGGTGGATCACTTGAGGTCAGGAGTTTGAGACCAGCCTAGCCAACATGGCAAAACCCCTTCTCTACCAAAAATCCAAAAATTGACCAGGTGTGGTGGCACGTGCCTGTAATCCCAGCTACTGGGGAGGCTGAGGTGGGAGAATCGCTTGAACCCGGGAGGCGGAGGCTGCAGTGAGCTGAGATTCTGCCACTGCACACCAGCCTGGATAGCAGGGTGAGACTCTGTCTCAATACAAACACAAAGCAGCGCTATGGGAAGGTAAGGACAGAGCTGTCCATCAGCTCCATACAATGGAATATTATTCGTCCATAAAAAGGAATGCTGGTACATTTTACAACACACATGAACCTTGAAGACATTTTGCTAAGTGAAAGAAGCCAGAAACAAAAGGTCACATGTTTCATGATTCCATTTACATGAGATGTCCACAATAGGCAAATCCACAGAAAGAGGAAGTAAACAGGTGCCTTCCTAGAGCTTGGAGGGTGAGGGAGGACACAGGGAAATGGGGAGTGACTGCCAATGGGTCCAGGTTTCTTTCAGGAGCGATAAAAATGTTCTAAAATTGGTTATAGTGATGGTTACACAATTCTGTGAATATATTTTAAAATGTTGAATTATATACTTTAAGTGGGTAAATTGGATGGCATGTGAATTATATCTCTATAAAGCTGTTACCAAAAAAAAGCAAACCATTTACCTAGTTTGAACCTTTCCCTGATCTCAGTGCCTATCCATGGAAATGAATTGCCTCTTTTCTCCCATAACACTTTGCTTTTACTTTTATTATTTTCTTTTTTAATATCACAGTCCTAAATATATATGCACCTAATACTTTTAGTATTATTATTTAGAAGTTATTAAGCATTTTCCACATACTAGACATGGTGCTACGGGCTTTTCAGGGATTCTCCCATTTCATTCTCCCAGCAATTCTACAAGGTAGGAACTTCTGTGTTTTTATTTTACTAATCAAGAAAACAAGTCTCAGATAATTGTTTTCTTGGAATTTGTCCAAAGTCACATAGAGATCCTCCTCTATTTACAATGAAGCTACATCCCAATAAAACCATCATAAATCAAAAATACTTTCAGGCCAGGCTCAGTGGCTCAAACCTGTAATCCCAGCACTTTGGGAGGCTGAGGTGGAAGGATCGCTTGAGTCTAAGAGTTGGAGACCAGCCTGGGCAACATGATAAAATCCCATCTCCACTAAAAATGCAAAAAAATTAGCCAGGTGTGGTGGCACATTCTTGTAGTCCCAGCTACTCAGGAGGCTGAGGTGGGAGGATCACTTGAGTTCAGGAAGTCAAGGCTGCAGTGAGCCATGATCGTACAACTGCATTCCAGCCTGGGTGACAGCAGTAAGACCCTGTCTCAAAAAAAAAAAAAAAAAAAGCCGGGTATGTGGCACGCCCTGCAGTGTAGTCCCAGCTACTCTGGAGGCTGAGGCACGACGTGAGCCTGAGAGATTGAAGTTTCAATGAGCCATGATTGTGCCACTGTATTCCAGTCTGGGCAACAGAGTGAAATCCTGTCTCAAAATGTATTTTATGCATATATATGTGTGTACATAATATGCATAAATATATGTACATATATATATTTACACACATATATATGCATAAAATACATTTAATACCCTGAAAAACCTACCATAAAGTCAAAATATCATAAGTTGCACCCCTGTAAATCAGAGATCATCTGTACTAAATGATAAACTAATAGCTATGATGTATTGAGCAATTATTGTGTCCCAGGCACTTTGCATTGGAAAACTCAGTCCTTGCAACAGCTGTCTGAGGTAGATCCCTATTTTACAGATTAGGAAACAGAAGCACTGAGAGGTCAACTTGCTAATAAAGATCAGATGGGTGATAAGCGGGGGAGCTGAGATTTGAACTCAAGTCTGATACCACAGTTCCCATCAGGAACTTCATCATGAATATCACGAAAATCTTTTTATATCATCCACCTATTTAATGGGCATGCAATGCACCTATTATTACAGATGGTTCTGGAATGTCTGTTTTGCTGGAATGGGAGCTCTCTAAGGGGAAGTCCCTTAAAGCTCTTTGCGTTCTCCTCCGCTACCCCTTATCCTCAGGACCATACCTTACACTAAGTACTCCATAGCTGGCTTTTGTTTGTTTTTTTTTTTTCTTTTTGAGGGTCTCAAAACAGAGTGAGACATGCTCAAGCCCAGCTAATTTTTTTACTTTATTTTATTTTTAATTTTCTGAGACAGAGTCTCACTTTGTAACCCAGGCTGGAGTGCGATGGCACGATCTCGGCTCACTGTACCCTCCACCTCTCGTGTTCAAGGTATTCTCCTGCCTCAGCCTCCTGAGTAGCTGGGACTACAGGCGCCCACCACCATGCCTGGCTAATTTTTGTAGTTTTAGTAGAGACGGGGTTTCACCGTGTTAGCCAGGATGGGACTCGATCTTCTGACCTCATGATCTTCCTGCCTCAGCCTCCCAAAGTGCTGGGATTACAGGCATGAGCCACCTAGCCCGGCCAATTTTTGTATTTTTTGTAGAGACAGGGTTCCGCTATGTTGCCCAGGCTGGTTTCAAATTCCTGAGCTCAAGCAATGTTCCCGCCTCAGCCTCCCCAAGTGCTGGAAATACAGGCATGAGCCACCATGCCGGGCCTCACTAGCTGTACTTGCCTAGAAGCCATCACGGTGCTAGGGCTGGGGGATGAGACGGTGAATGAGACAGTGATTCCTACTTTCACAGACCTGACAATCTGGAGACACTCGCAAGAGTTGCCTCAGCCTCCCAAAGTGCTGGGATTACAGGCGTGCACCACCATGTCCGGCTGATATACATCATCTTTTTAACCAGGTCTTTTGAATCACTGCAATAATTCAACGTAGGAGGTTCTATTAATGTGCTTGCCTTACAGATGACGAAACTGAGACTCACACTGAAGTGACATGCCCAAGGTCATGCAGCTGGCCAGTCTGAAAGCCCAGCTCTACCTGCCCCAAACATGCTACACTCTCCATTCCCCACCCCCCAACCTTCCGCTGCTGCCCTGGCAGGGAGGGAATTAAATAAACTGTTCTGCTTGCCCAGCTGAGAACACCCACAGTCTGTCCAGACCTGCTGACTCTCCCACTTTCTCACTGTCGCTTCCAGTGACAGCCAGGTCTGGTTTGATGTGCCGGTGAAAGGGGGATGCTTCAGAGTTTTATGGTCTTAGCATCTGAAGTCACCTCTCTGCTGTAATTAGCTCTGTGATTTAATCTGCTCAACTAATCATTCTACAATTCAGGAGCCAAAGACAAACATGTTAAGAGCATGCCTCCTTTATGTGTGTTTTTTTTTTTAATGTTTATTTTGGGAAACTGAAACTGAGGACCTGGAGAAGTGAAAGGGCAGGTCTGTCAGTGCTGACTGTGGGGAAGGGGTGCCAGGCCGCGGGCAGGGGCTTCTCTTAACACTTAGGCCAGACCTAAAGATGAGAGGCTGGCTAGAGGGAAGGTTCGCATCTCTGAGCCCTGTCTGGAGAACAAAGCGCACTCCCTAGAGACCAGGTTTTCAGGGACCAGGGAAATCTCTTTTGGAGTTTGTGAACATAGTGGAAAAAGTATCAGGGAGTCAGGATCCTGGGGCTCCACCTCTGACCCTGAAGCAGGCTCTTCCCCTCTCTGAGTGCTAGTTTATTCATGTGCAAAATGGAAAGTGGCCATATTATTCCTGAGATGGAAAATTGGTTTCAGTTTTTCTACTCGCCCTCCCAAAGTATCTTCAAAATGACTGGTAGTGGCTGGGGCTGGGCAAGGATAGAAGTCGGTGATTGATTAGTGATGTCTGCCATGTGCAGGTAGTCATGGAATGGTGGAAGGTGTGCTATAGAGTTGTCGTCTCTGAACTAGATGATCACTACCTCTTTTCCGGTTTGGGTCTTCTAGAGACTTTAGAACAAGAAGGGCAAGAACTAGGAGCTATGCAGCATCACCAGGAGTCAGGCAACCCAGGGAAGAAACACATGATTCTACATGTGGAGGAAAAGTATTTACATCAAACCATAAGCCATTTGCATCACATCATTAACATGGTGGGGAGGCAGGGGGCACATATTGTGTCTTAGTATGAGTATGAATTTTTTCTGTGAGTATGGATTTATCTTAACACCCAGAAAACAGCAAAAATAATTTAAATGAGTCTATTTAAAGACTGTTCAAGAACACTGATAGCAGCATTATTCATAATAGCCAGAAATTGGAAGTAATCCAAATGTCCATCAACAGGAGAATGGAAAAACGACGATATATTCATACACTGGAATACTATGTAAAAATGAAAACGGCCGGGCACGGTGGCTCTCGCCTGTAATCCCAATACTTTAGGAGTGGCTCACTTGAGGCCAGGAGTTCAGGACCAGCCTGACCTACATGGCGAAATCCCATCGCTACTAAAAATGCAAAAATTAGCTGGATGTGGTGGTACAGGCCTGTAATCTCAGCTACTTGAGATGTTGAGAAAGGAGAATCACTTGAACCTGGGAGGTGGAGGTTGCAGTGTGCCAAGATCACACCACTGCACCACAGCCTGGTGACAGGGATTCCATTTAAAAAAAAAAAAAAGACCAAGCATGGTGGCTCACACCTGTAATCCCAGCACTTTGGGAGGCTAAGAAGATCAGATTGCTTGAGGCCAGGAGTTTGAGACCAACCTGGCCAACATGGTGAAACTCCGTCTCTACTAAAAGTACAAAAATTAGCTGGGCGTGGTGGCATGAGCTGTAGTCCTAGCTACTTGGGAGGCTGAGGCAGGAGAACCACCTGAACCTGGGAAGCAGAGATTGGAGTGAGCCAAAATCTGGCCTGAGCAACAGAGTAAAATTCTATCTCAAAAAAAAAAAAAAAAAAAAGGAAAAAGGAATAAATGACAGATACATAAAATAATACAAGTGAATTTCTTTCTCTCTTTTTTTTGAAAAAAAGTCTGGCCTGGGCAAGAGAGTAAAACTCTATCTCAAAATAAAAAAGAAAGAAAAAAAGAAAAAGGAATGACAGATACATAAAACAATACAAATGAATTTTTTTTTTTCAGAGATGGGGTTTCACCATGTTGGCCAGGATGGTCTCGATCTCCTGACCTTGTGATTTGCCCGCTTCGGCCTCCCAAAGTGCTGGGATAACAGGCATGAGTCACCACTCCCGGCCAAATGAATTTCTTTCTTTCTTTCTTTTTTTTGAAACAAAGTCTTGCTCTGTCACCCAAGTTGGAGTGCCTCCCAAGTTTTATATATACATTTTTATATATAGCTGCAACCCAGATTAAGATACAGATCTGTGTTGTCCATAAAAGTGACCACTTGGCCGGGCACAGCAAATCACGAGGTTAGGAGTTGTAGACAAGCCTGGCCAACATGATGAAACCCTGTCTCTACTAAAAATACAAAAAATTAGCTGGGTGTAGTGGTGGGCGCCCATAATCCCAGCTACTCAGGAGGCTGAGGCAGGCAAATCACTTGAACTCAGGAGGCGGAGGTTGCAGTGAGTCAAGATTGTGTCATTGCACTCCAGCCTGAGCCACAGAGTGAAACTCCATCTCCAAAAAAAAAAACAAACAAACAAAAGTGACCACTCACCATGTGCAGCTGCGGAGCCCAAGCACTTGAGATGCAGCTGGCCCAAACTAACCAGTGCTGTAAGTGCAAAGTATACATTGGATGTCAAAGAATGCAGAAAATGAGTGTAAAATATAGCGATAATTTTATATTGATTACATGTTGAAACATAATTTTTGAATATACTATTAAAATACATTTCACCTGTTTCATCTTATGTCTCTTGTTTATTATTTTTGTCTCGCTCTTTCACCCAGGCTGGAGTGCAGTTGCGCCATCTCGGCTCATTACAACCTCCGCCTCCTGGGTTCAAGTGATTCTCCTGCCTCAGCCTCCCGAGTAGCTGGGATTACAAGCACCTGCCACCACACCCGGCTAAGTTTTGCATTTTTAGTAGAGACAGGGTTTCACCATGTTGGCCAGGTTGGTCTCGAACTCCTGACCTCAGGTGATCCACCCACCTTGGCTTTCCAAAGTGCTAGGATTACAGGCGTGAGCCACCATGCCCAGCCTTTATGTCTTTTTATTGTGGTTCCTAGAAAACTTTAAATTACATATGCGGTTTACAGCTGTAGCTGGCATTTTATTTCTATTGGGCAGCACTGATATTGAACCTTTCCTTCCTCCAGAAAGTTACCTCCTGCTTCCAGGTCAATATCTACTTCCCTTCTTCCAAAGATAAACACGGTTATGACCTGTCTTCCTATAGATTCGATTTGCCTGTTCCATAATTTCAAATAAATGGATTGTCTGTATGTATTTTTTTGCATCTGGCTTCTTTTGCTCATACAGTTTGTTGTTTTGAGGCAGGGTCTCACTTTGCCACACAGCCTGGAGTGCAGTGGCATGATCTCGGCTCACTGCATTCTTGACTTCCTGAGTTCAAGTGATCCTCCTGCCTCAGCCTCCCGAGTAGCTGAGACTACAGGCAAACACCACCACACCTGGCTAATTTTTGTATTTTTGCAGACGGTGTTTTACCATGTTGCCCAAGCTGGTCTCGAACTCCTAGGCTCAAGTGATCTGCCCTCCTCCACCTTCCAAAGTGCTAGGATTACAGGCATGAGCCACTGTGCCCAGCCTCAACATACAGTGTTTGAAATTTGCCCAAGCTGGGCATAGTGGCTGACACCTGTAATCCCAGCACTTTGTGAGGCCAAGGTGGGAGGATCACTTGAGGCCAGGAATTCAAGACCAGCCTGGGCAACATAACAAAACTCCATCTCTACAAAAATATAAGAAAATTGGCTGGGCATGGTGGCTCACGCCTGTAATCCCAATACTTTGGGAGGCCGAGGCAGGCGGATCATGAGGTCAGGAGTTCAAGACCAGACTGGCCCATATGATGAAATCCCATCTCTACTAAAAATACAAAAATTAGCCAGGCATGGTGGTGCATGCCTGTAATACCAGCTACTCAGGAGGTTGAGGCAGGAGAATTGCTTGAACCTGGGAGGCGGAGGTTGCAGTGAGCCGAGATCATGCCCCTGCACTCCAGCCTGGGTGACAGAGTGAGACACTGTCTCAAAAAAGAAAAAAGAAAAGAAAAGAAAATTAACCAGGTGTAGTTGTATGAGCATGTAGTCCCAGCTACTTGAGAGGCTAAGGCAGGAGGAGCTCTTTAGCCTGGGAGTTTGAGGAAACAGTGAACCACTGTGTTCCAGCCTGGGTGACAAAAAAAGACCATATCAAAAAAAAAGTAAGAGTGATACTTTACTAAAAAAAAAAAAAAGTCCAGGCGCGGTGGCTCAAGCCTGTAATCCCAGCAGTTTGGGAGGCCGAGGTGGGTGGATCACGAGGTCAAGAGATCGAGACCATCCTGGTCAACATGGTGAAACCCCGTCTCTACTAATACAAAAAATTAGCTGGGCATGGTGGCGCGTGCCTGTAATCCCAGCTACTCAGGAGGCTGAGGCAGGAGAATTGCCTGAACCCAGGAGGCGGAGGTTGCGGTGAGCTGAGATCGCACCATTGCACTCCAGCCTGGGTAACAAGAGCGAAACTCCGTCTCAAAAAAAAAAAAAAAAAGACAAAACAGAAAAAATTAAAAGGGGAATAATAGGATGAGCGAGTGGAGATAGAATAACCAAGGTAAAGAAGAATTTAGCTACTTCCGTGAATCTATTTCCACCAGCAGAGAAATTCACCAGTGCTCAGTGTCCCCATGACTGGGTCAGAAAACCACAAAAGATCAAATTTGGCAGAAGCTATTCAAGAGTTTTCTTTTCGGTCTTCAGCATCGTATCCCAATGTTTTTGGTCTTCAGCATCATATCCCGTTAATAACTAATTTGTTATTAGTAACATGTAACTAATAACAACAAAGTAGATACTGACAACTTTACTGAGCCCTTATCATATACTCATCATGGTGCTAAGAGCTTTCCTGCCTTATCGCATCTACAGACCTCTGAGGTTGATTCTGTGACGATCCTCCCATGTTGTAGATGGGGAAACTGAGGCTCAGCAAACGTACCCAAGTATACCACACTCAGCAATGGCAAAGAGAGGGTTCAAAGGCAGGTGTCTCTGGCTTCTGGCCTGGTATTTTTAACTGCTACCTCTACTGAAGCTTGAGAATGCTTTCTTTGCTTTAAATGAATAAATGAAGAAGAAAAAGAAATAAACAAATGAGGAAAAGTGGAGTCAAGGTTATGTCTATAAATAACATCACTCTTGCTCCCTGGCCTTTGGACAAGCTCTCCGGAGGGAGAGAGGAAGAGCTGGGGTTCCGTAGAATTCGGACTGTCTTATCTGAGCACCATGAAAGCATGAGTCACGTGGGAATGCCATTCATCAGGAGTGTCCCAATTTTAAAAAGGTTGAGAAAGGCTGCCTTGGAGAGCCTCTGAGGCCCCCCTCTTGCTTTACGGATAAACTTAGAGATCCAAAGAAAGAATTATTTAGCCCAAGGTCACACAGCTAGTACTCAGCGGCTACATCTTTGCATCTTCACTTCTCAGTGAATGAATCAAATGTGCCTTTTCCACCGTGTCACGTACTCTGGAGGTATTCACACCTGAATAAGGCTTGCTGACAGTTCTTGAGGCGTTTACGCTCCAGTAAAGGGACAAATTATATAAAACGAAGTATGAGAGCCTTAAGCGAGCTTTGGAAGCTCGAGGGAGGGAGGGAGCACAGTGGGTTGGAGAGGAAAGGGAAAGCTGGTGTCTGAGCTGGGTCAGAAAAGCAAATAGAGGAGTGGGCACTCCTCAAACGAGAGCCAGTGGGTACCTGTGTTGGCTGAGCTGTGTATTCACCATCGGCTCAACTGTTGCCTCTAGTGTTCAGTATGGTGTTGGGTCGACAGTAAATTATTAGTTGACTAATGCAGAATGAAACTCATTCAGAGGGGTTTTGGGGACAGAAAAAAATAAAATAAAATAAAATACAAAAAGAACTGATTTGGCCGGGTGCAGTGGCTCACACCTGTAATCTCAGCACTTTGGGAGGCCAAGGTGAGCAGATCACCCAAGATGAGGAGTTCGAGCCCAGACTGGCCAACATGGTGAAACCTCATTTCTACTAAAAATGCAAAAATTACTAGATGTAGTGGCTTGCACCTGTAATCCCAGCTGCTCGGCTGCTTGGGAAGTTGAGGCACAAGAATCCTTGAAACCGGGGGGCAGAGGTTGCAGTGAGCCTGGGCAACAGAGTGAGATGCCATCTGAACAAAAAACAAAAAAAGAACTCACTCATCAGAAATGGAGAGGTAAAGTTAGCTGAGAGTGGTGCGCATGTCCTTGTAATCCTAGCTAGACAGGAGCCCAAGACAGGAGGACCACTCAAGGCCAGGAGTTCAAGACCAGCCTGAGCAATAGATTGATTACTCTGCCTCTACTAAAAATAGAATATTAGCAGAGTGTGGCGGCTCATGCCTTTATATGGGCCCAGCCACTTGGGAGGCTGAAGTGGGAGGATCCCTTGAGTCTAGAAGGTAGAGGCTGCAGTGAGTTATGATTACTCCACTGCATAAATACACACAGTGTGTATTTGTGTGTGTGTGTGTATTGTAATGCCTGTGTATCCTAAGGTCATATGCTTCTTAAAAGAAAGGACTGTTAGCCAGGCACCGTTGCAAACACCTAGGCAGCATAACAAGACTCTCGCCTCTAAAAAAATAAAAGTAAGGACTGCTTTCTTCTTGTTCCCCATTATGGGTGGCACATAGTAGGCATTCTTTACATCTTCGCTGAACTAACAAATAGATAAATTGTGGGGAAGACACATTGTCCTCTTTAAGCTTGAAGAAATAATAACCAGCCGGGCGCGGTGGTTCATGCCTGTAATCCCAGCACTTTGGGAGGCCGAGGTGGGCGGATCACGAGGTCAGGAATTCGAGACCAGCTTAGCCAACATGGTGAAACCCTGTCCCTACTAAAAATACAAACATTAGCTGGGCGTGGTGGTGGGTGCCTGTAATCCCAGTTATTTGGGAGGCTGAGGCAGGAGAATTGCTTCAATCCGGGAGGCAGAGATTGCAGTGAGCTGAGATCAAGCCACTGTATTCCAGTTCTGGGCAACACAGCAAGACTTCGTCTCACAAAAAAAAAAAAAAAAAAATTAGCTGGGCATGCCTGTAATCTCAATTATCCAGGAGGATTGAAGCAGGAGGATCACTTGAACCTGGGAGACAGAGGTTGCAGGAAGCAGAGATTGCACCATTGCACTCCAGCCTGAGGGACAAGAGTGAAACTCTGTCTCAAAAAAAAAAAAAAAAAAAAAAAGGCTAGGTGTGAAGCCCACACCTATAAACCCAACACTCTGGAAGGCTGAGGTGGGAGGATTGCTTGAGGCCAGGAGTTCGAGACCAGCCTGAGCAACATAGGGAGATCTTGTCTCTACATAAATTTACAAATTAGCCAGGCATGGTGGCGCTTGCCTGTGGGCCCAGCTACTTGGAAGCATAAGGTGGGAGGGTCACTGGCATCTCGGAGGTGGAGGCTACAGTGAGCTGTTATCGTTCCACTGCATTCCAGTCTGGATAACAGAACAATACCCTGTCTAAAAAAATAAATAAATAAAGTCTGTTAGGACTTTGCTTTTTAATATAGCTATATGGCTTTTTTTTTTTTTAGATTTTTTTTATTTTCTCACCCGGGCTGGAGTGCAATGGTGCAATCTTGGTTCACTGCAACCTCTACCTCCCGGATTCAAATGATTCTCCTGCCTCAGCCTCCCGAACTCATTGAAGCCCTGAACTCCTGGGCTCAAGGCTTCCTCCCACCTTAGCTTCCTGAGTAGCTAGGAGAACAGGTGCATGCCACTATGTCTGGCTAATTTCTTATTTTATTTATTTCTTTGGACAGAGTCTCTCTTTGTCACCCAAGCTGGAGTGCAGTGGCCCAATCTCGGCTCACTGCAACCTCTATCTCCCAGGTTCAAGCGATTCTTGTGCCTCAGCCTATCTGGGATTATATGTGTGTGCCACCACACCCAGCTTTTCTTTTCTTTTCTTTCATTTTCTTTCTTTCTTTCTTTCTTTCTTTTTGAGATGGAGTCTTGCCCTGTTGCCCAGGCTGGAGTGCAATTGTGGGATCTCGGCTCACTGCAACCTCCGCCTTCTGGGTTCAAACGATTCTCCTGCCTCAGTCTCCCAAGTAGCTGGGATTACAGGCATGTGCCACCATGCCCAGTTAATTTTTGTATTTTTAATAGAGACAGGGTTTTGCCATCTTGGTCAGGCTGGTCTTGAACTCCTGAACTCAGGTGATTCGACCATCTTGGCCTCTCAGAAGTGCTGGGATTACAGCCTTGAGACACTGTGCACAGCCTATTTCATCTTTTTAAAATTTCTTTTGCATAAATGTTTTAACATAGATATTATAACAGTAGAGTTTATATGTATATACTTTGTAAATATGTAAATGTATGCATGCTGGAAATATGGGCTCAAAGATTGTTTCCTCTTAGGTGTTTATGATCACAAAAATTTGGAGATTATTGGTTAAGACGGCAAAGACAATGATTAACAACAATTATTATAGGATATTTACATGCAAAAGAATAAAGTTGGACCTGGCACCATGTAAAAAAAAAACTCAAAATGGATAAAAGACCTAAAACTATAGAAGTCTGAGAAGAAAACAGGGGTAAATCTTCATGACCTTACATTTGGCAGTGGGTTCTTAGTTATGTCATCAAATGCACAAACAACAGAAGAAAACAACAGATATACTGGACTTCATTCAAATGTAAAACTTTTTATTATTTTTATTTTTTTTAAAGACAGGGTTTCACCATGTTGGTCAGGCTGGTCTTGAACTACCGACCTCAGGTGATCCGCCCACCTTGGCCTCCAAAGTGCTTGAATTACAGGCGTGAGCCACCGTGCCCGGCCTCAAATGTAAAACTTTTGACTGGGTGCAGTGGCTCATGCCTGTAATCCCAGCATTTTGGGAGGCTGAGGCAGGAGGATTGCTTAAGCTCAGGAGTTTGAGACCAGCCTGGGCAACATAGTGAGACCCTGTCTCTACCTAAAATGACAAAATTTAGCTGGGCGTGGTGGCACAAGTCTGGAGTCCCACATACTTGGAAGACTAAGATGGGAGGATGGTTTGAGCTCAGGAGTTTGAGGCTGCAGTGAGCTATGATTGTGCAACTGCCCTCCTTCGTGGATGACAGAGCGAGACCCTGTCTCAAAATTAATTAATTCATTTAAAATAAACCTTGTGCATCAAAAGGCACTATCAGGAAAGTGAGGCTGGGCGCTGTGGCTCACTCGGGAGGCTGAGGTGGGAGAATCTCTGGAACCTAGGAAGCGGAGGTTGTGGTGAGCCAAGATCATGCCACTGCACTCCAGTCTGGGCAATATGGCAAGACTCTGTCTCAAAAAAAAAAAAGAAAGTGAAAAGGGCTGGGTGCGGTGTGGGTGACACTGGTAACACCTATAATCTCAGCACTTTGGGAGGCCAAGGCGGGAGGATCACTTGAGGTCAGGAGTTTGAGAACAGCCTGGCCAACATAGTGAAACTCCATCTCTACTAAAAATATAAAAATTTGCCCAGCGTGGTGGTGCATGCCTGTAGTCCCAGCTACTTGGGAGGCTGAGGCAGGAGAGGTGGAAGTTGCAGTGAGCCAAGATCGTGCTACTGCACTCCAGCCTGGGCAACAGAGCAAGACTCTATTTCCACCCTGGGTGACAGAAAAAAAAAAAAAAAGTGAAAAGCTACAGAATGGGAGAAAATGTTAGCACATCATGTATCTATGAGGGCCTAGTATCCAGAACATTTAAAGAACTCTTACAATTCAGTAATAAAAAGACAAACAATCCAAATAAAAATAGGCAAAAGGCTGGGTGTAGTGTGCTGGTTTAGGCCTATAATCCCAGTACTTTGGGAGGCTGAGGTGGGAGGACCACTTGAGGCTTAGGAGTTCAAGACCGGCCAGGGCAACATGGGGAAACCCTATCTCTACAAAAATAAAATACAAAAATTAGCCAGGCATGGTGGCGTGTGCCTGTAGTCCCAGCTACTTGGGAGTCTGAGACAGGAGGACTTGAGCCCAGGAAGGTTGAAGCTGCAGTGAGCTATGATCAAGCCACTCTACTCCAGCCTGGGCAACAAAGCGAGACTCTGTCTCAAAAAATAAATTAATAAAGAAGTAAAAATTGGCAAAGGACTTGAATAGATATTTCTCCAAAGAAAATACACAAATAGCCAATAAGCTCTTGAAAAGATATTCATTTTGAGCCATTAGTGAAATGCAAGGCAAAGCCACAGTGAGGTATCACTCCAGACCTACTACCACAACTATGCATAAATAAATGGAAATGACAAGTGTTGGTAAGAATGTGGAGAAATTGGAGCTTTCTGTACATTGCTGGTGTGAACGTAAAATGCGTGGCACTGTGGAAAACAGTTTGATGGTTTCTGAAAAACTAAAACAGAATTATCATATGACCCAGCTCCTAGGTATATACCTGAAAGAATTAAAAACAGGTATTCAGACAAAAACATGCAGGATCATAGCAGCACCTTTCATGACTGCCAGAAGATTGAAACAACCCAAATGTCTATCAAGTGATGAATGGGTAAACAAAATATAGTATACCCATACAAGGGAATACTATTTAGCCGTTAAAAGGATTGAAACAGGACACATGCTACAACATGAATAAACCTCAGAAACATTATCCTAAGTGAAAAAAGCCAGACTGGGCTCAGGGGTGCATTTTGCCGGCCTTAATCTCAGTACTTTGGGAAGCCAAGGTGGATAGATCGCTTGAGCCCAGGAGTTTGAGACCAGCTTGGGCAACATGGTGAAACACTATCTCTACCAAAAATACAAAAAATTAGTTGGGTGTGGTGGCGGGCACCTGTGGTCCCAGCTACTTGGGAGGTTGAGGCGAGAGGATCACTTGAGTCAGGGAGGCGGAGGTCGCAGTGAGCCGAGATCGCACCACTGCACTCCAACCTGGGTGACAGAGTGAGAGCTCATCTCAATAAATAAATAAATAAATAAATGGAAAAGAAAAAGAAAAGAGCCAGACACAAAAGGTCACATACTGATTCCATTTCTATGAAATATCTAAAATAGATAAATCTGTAGACACAGAAAGCAGGTTAGTGATTGCGGGGGGCAGGGATAAGGAATGAGGAGTAATTGCTTACTGGATACGACATTAGAAGTTTGCCTTTAGGATGATGAAAACGTTGTAAATATACTAAATGCAACTGAAATGCACTCTTTAAAATAGTTAACCTCAATAAAACAAAAATAATTATTATAAAATAAATACATGATCATAGTAAGAAAATGCATTTTTTCGAACAGCACAGAATGGTACTAAGTAACTTCTTTCCATGCTCTATTTCCACTCTTCAAAGAAATAAAGGATACTACAATTTATGATGCTTTTTCCCCAAATTTATTCTATACACATAAAAATGTGCACTATGTGTTTGTGTGTAGATATTTCCTTTTCCTTTTATGCAAATGGGATTATATTCCACTCAGTGTACTGCCTTTTTCTTTTGGCAATGTGTCAATTACCATTCCATATCAATACAGTTTTCTTAATGGCTTCATAATATGGGCTTCGCATACTCCCTCGTCTCTTCATCCTCAGACCTGAGGGCTCCACTGTTTCCCTCCAAGTTCTCAGTCCCAACGCTATCCTGCCTCGGACTTGCCAGTGACTTTGACCTCAATTGTTGCTGCTTCACGTGGCATTGTAAGGAGTCTCTAACACCCAGCAGGTGCCTGGCCCCATGGGCTTTATAAAAATGGCAGCTCCCTTCTTCTGCACCCTGTGCTATGCTAGGGCCAGCTGGGGGTACCGCAGAATAATGCCCAAGGGTGTAGACTCCTGGTTTTGCCAGCCGTATGACCTCAGGCAAGTGCCCTAACCTCTCTGAGCCTCAGTTTCCTCGGTTGCATTGAGGATATTCACAGTCCCATACAATGATGCTTACACAGCGCTGAGCCCAGGGCCCAGCTCGGAGCCGGTCGGCATCACGTGATCTCTCGGGAAGAAAAGTGGGCAGAGCCCTGGGTCGGTGGCCACCTGCTTTTGGGTAGGGTACTAATACGGGGTGCTGAGGCGGGAAGGTGAGGCCTAGCTGGGCGGCCCTGGGAACCCGGGAAGGAGGCGAGGCTGGAGTGGAAACGATTAGAATGAGAACAAACTGGCTCCTGAATAGAAGCTTTTATTCCTGCCGGAGAGGGCTTTGTTCCCCAAACACGTGACACACAAAAGCCTCTACTTGAATTCGGGAACCCTAATTGGTTCTCAGGTGGGGGAGGAGAAGGGTGTCCAGATTTAGGGATTCCTTAAAGGGACAATACTGTGGGGAGCTGAGCCCAGGGTTCCTCCCCATTGTCAGTGGGAGGGGGTGGCGTGGAGGGAAGGGGATAGGATGGGGGGAGGGGGAAGAGCTGGACCAGTGGGGGTGGGGCAGCTGTTAAAAGAGGAGGGGGAGGGGAGAGGAGGGGAGAAGGGCAGAGGGAGAGAGGCAGGGAGAGACTCAGAGGCCTGCAGCCCCCTGGGCCAGTGCTTGAGAAATAGTAGTCATAGACGGAGAGAAAGAAGGAAGGAGGGAGGGGAGGAAGGAAGAAGTGGAGGGAGGAAGGAAGAAGTGGAGGAAGAAAGGAGGGTAGGAAGGGAGAGAGGAAGGAGGAAGGGGGGAGGGAAGCAGGGGGGAAGGAAGAGAGGAAAGAGGGAAGGGAGGAGAGGAAGAAGGAAGGAAAGAAGGAAGGAAGGTAGGAAGGGAGGGGAAAAGGGGAGGAAGGAGGAAGAAAGGAAGGAAGGAGGGAAAGAGAGAAAGAAGGAAGGGAGGGACAGAGGGAGGGAAGGGAGGAAGAAAAAGAGGAAGGAATAAAAGAAGGAAGGAAAGAAAGAAAGAAAGATGGCGCCTGGCACGGTGGCTCATGCCTGTAATCCCGTCACTTAGGGAGGCCAAGGAGGGAGGATCACTTGAGGTCAGGAGTTCGAGACCAGTCTGGCCAACATGGTGAAACCCCGTCTCTACTAAAATACAAAAATTAGCTGGGTGTGGTGCTGCATGCCTGTAATCCCAGCTACTCGGAAGGCTGAGGCAGCAGAATCGCTTGAACCCAGGAGGTGAAGGTTGCTGTGAGCTGAGATGGTGCCAGAGCAAGACTCTTGTCTTTTTTTTTTTTTTTTTTTTTTTTTTGAGCCAGAGTTTTGCTGTGTCACCCAGGCTGGAGGGCAGTGGCATGATCTTGGCTCACTGTGACTGCCACCTCCTGATTCTCCTGCCTCAGCCTCCTGAGTAGGTGGGATTATAGGTGCCCACCACCATGCCCAGCTAATTTTTGTATTTTTAGTAGAGACAGTGTTTTGCCTTGTTGGCCAGGTTGGTCTCGAGCTCTCCTCAGGTGATCCACCCTCCTCAGCCTCCCAAAGTGCTGGGATTACAGACATGAGTCACTGCCTTTTTTTTTTTTTTTTTTTTTTTTTCAGACAGAGTCTCCCTCTGTCACCAGGCTGGAGTGCAGTGCTGCGATCTTGGCTCACTGCAACCTCCGACTTCCTGGTTCAAATGATTCTCCTGCCTCAGCCTCCTGAATAGCTGGGATTACAGGCTCACACCACCACGCCCAGCCAGTTTTTGTATTTTTAGTCAAAATGGGGTTTCACCATGTTGGCCAGGATGGTCTCCATCTCCTGACCTCGTTATCGGCTAGCATCGGCCACCCAAAGTGCTGGGATTCCAGGTGTGAGCCACTGCGCCAGGTCCTATTTTTAAAAATATTTTTAGTAGAGACGGATTTTCACTGTGTTGGCCAGGCTGGTCTTGAACTCCTGACCTCAAGTGATCCTCTAGCCTTGGCCTCCGATGGTTCTGTGATTACAGGTGTGAGCCACTGCATCTGGCCTAAAAATTATTATTATTATTATTTTGAGATGGAGTCTCCCTCTGTCGCCCAGCTGGAGTGCAGTGGCATGATCTTAGCTCACTGCAACCTCCACCACCTGGGTTCAAGCAATTCTGCCTCAGCCTCCCCAGTAGCTGGGCCTACAGGCATGCACCACCACACCCAGCTACTTTTTGAATTTTTAGTAGAGATGGGGTTTCACCATGTTGTCGAGGGTGGTCTCTATCTCTTGACCTCATGATCCGCCTGCCTCGGCCTCCCGAAGTTCTGGATTACAGGCATGAACCACCGCGCCCAGCCAAATTATTTTTTTTTTATTAACAAAATTTTTGTTTGTAGAGATGAGGTCTCACCATGTTGCCCAGGCTGATCTTGCACTCCTGGGTTTAAGCCATCCTCCCACCTCAGCCTCCCAAAGTGTTCATATTAGAGGCGTGAGCCACCACACTCAGCCTTGAAATTTTTAATATATAATTTTGTTAAAGAGACAGGGTCTTGCTACATTGCTCAGGCTGATCTCAAACTCCTGGCCTCAAATGATCTTCCCACCTCAGTCTTACAAAGTGCGAGGATTATTGGCCGGTTGAAGTGGCTCATACCTGTAATCCCAGCACTTTGGGAGGCCGAGGTGGGCAGATCACCTGAAGTCAGGAGTTCAAGACCAGCCTGGCCAACAGGGTGAAACCCATCTCCACTAAAAAATATATAAAAATTAGCCAGGTGTTGTGGCGCATGCCTGTAATCCCAGCTACTCGGGAGGCTGAGACACAAGAATCACTTGAACAGGAGGCAGAGGTTTCAGTGAGCTGAGATTGCGTCACTGCACTCCAGCCTGGGCAACAGAGCGAGACTCTGTCTCAAGCAAACAAACAAACAAACAAAAAAGTGCTGGGATTATATGCATGAGCCACTGCGCCACGGGGCCCCTTTAAAAAGTACAGAACTATCCGGCGCGATGGCGCATACCTGTAATCCCAGCACTTTGGGAGGCCGGATGGATCACGAGGTCAAGAGATTGAGACCATCCTGGCCAACGTGGTAAAACCCCATCTCTACTAGAAATACAAAAATTAGCTGGGCATGGTGGCGTGCACCTGTAGTCCCAGCTACTCAGGAGGCTGAGGCAGGAGAATCCCTTGAACCCAGGAGGTGGAGGTTGCAGTGAGCTGAGATCATGCCACTGCACTCCAGCCTGGGCAACAGAGCAAGACTCCATCTCAAAAAAAAGTACAGAACCTACCTCACAAGAGTGTTAAGAAGATGGCAGAGAGAACGTAAGCACCGAGCGGGCACATGATGGGCACTGGGAAACATTAGCCACGCTAGTAGAAAGGCAGTGGATATTTCTACAGAAGAGGGAGGACTCCCCTTCCCTCAGCCCCAACTCTGTGTGGCAGACGCTCTCATATGGTATTTTAACCAATACTTTTAAATAACTTTTGAAGCAGGTTTTGATCATCCCCAATTACAGAAGAGAAAACAGCCTTAGAGAGGTTAAGAGACTTCCTCAAGATCACACAGCTAATGAGTAGCAGAGCCAGAATTCTAACCCAGCTCTATCCTCGATCTCATCCCAAAGACTGTGTTCTGCTTACTCTAATCCAAGTGCCCTCTTGGACTTCCAGTGCCAGGGAAGGGGAAGGAAGGGCTTAGGACCCTGAGGGAACTGCAAGGCTGGGGCTGCCCCTGTACCCTCTGTTAGCATCCAACCTGGAGCCTCATTATATGAGTTGATAGAGTCCTGAGTTCTGGACCACGGGCTCTAGGCTTCAGTTACTTATTTTATTTATTTTTGTGACAAATGCAGTGGCACGATCACAGCTCACTGAAGCCTCAGCCTGCCAAGTAGCTGGGACCACAAGCACACACCACCACACTTGGATAATTTATTTTATTTTATTTTTATTTTTTGAGACAGAGTCTTGCTCTGTCGCCCAGGATGGAGTGCAGTGGTGCAATCGTCAACCTCCACCTCCCAGGTTCAAGCAATTCTCATGCCTCAGCCTCCCAAGTAGATGGGAATTACAGGTGTGTGCCACCATGCTTGGCTAATGTTTGTGTTGTTAGTAGAGACGAGGTTTTGCCATGTTAGCCAGGCTGGTCTCGAACTCAAGTGATCCTCCCGCATTGGCCTCCCAAAGTGCTAGGATTATAAGCATGAGCCACTGCGCCTGGCCCAGTTACTTATTTTAAAAGTTATATTTGAGCACCTATTCTGTTCAAGCACTGGCATAAGCTGTGAACAGGCCACATCTATCCTTGTTGTGTGCTAATGGGGCTTTGGAGGATGGAAACGAGGCTGGTGAAACCCCTGCTGAGAGCAGCCTTTTTGCCCGGCCTGGGGTGAAGCACTATGGCATCACCCATGCTTGCCAGGACTGAAGGTATTGTCGGGCCTTCTCCTGCTCCCAGCTCCAGCCAGGGCCCTGTGTATGGGTCCCTTTAAGTAGGCGGTGCCCTCCCTAATTAACCAGCTAAAGAAAGAGCTGGCTTGAAATGGGATTGTGCAGACCCAGCTTTGGGACCCGAGGACGCTGGATCAGGGATTGTTATGCTAATCGCCTGAGATCAGCAGTTCCCGTGCCCTTCAGATGGCAGGTAGCGAGGCTGGGCTCTGCCCAGCGGCTGTGGCTGCAGGAGGCCGGGCTTTTCCTCTGGCTTCGGGCTTCCTCTCTTCCCCCCGCATCCCGTCAGACTTGCCCTGCCTGTCCTCCCACCTGCCCGTTGGCTGGAAGTCCAAAAAGTCCAGGCCAGCTCCTCCCACCCTCCAGAGAGAAACCGGCTTGCCTTCAAGTTGGGCGCTAATTGGGGACGCAGAGGTAGAAAGAAGGTACCCAGCTCCTCCTCCTGTTTAACTCATTCTCATCTCCAGGCATGACAGCTTCATTGGTCCCTCCCGCCCCCTTGGGCTCTGAAAAACACACTGGGTGGTGCCTTTGCCACTTACTAACTATGCCATCTTAGGCAAGTGACTGCCTCTCAGAGCCTCAGTTTCCTAATCTGTAAAATAGGTTGATAATAACAGTAGCTACCTCAAAGGGTTGAAATGAGAATAGAATGAGAACAGGTATCTAACATAGCCAGTTCAATTGCTTCTGCCAAGTTGAGCACTGGATAGTAGCTCCCCCTACCCCGTGTATAGCACCCACTGTGTGTCAGCCCTGTGCTGTGCTGTATCTTTTTTTTTTTTTTTTTTTTGAGAAGGGGCCTCACAAGCCAGGAATGGTGGCTCACACCTGGAATCCCAGCACTTTGGGAGGCCGAGGTGGGTGGATCACAAGGGCAGCAGTTCAAGACCAGCCTGGCCAATATGGTGAAACCCTGTCTCTACTGAAAAAAATACAAAAATTACCTGGGCATGGTAGTGGGCACCTGTATCCCCAGCTACTTGGGAGGCTGAGGCAGAAAAATTGCTTGAACCTGAGAGGCGGAGGTTGCAGTGAGCCAAGATCATGCCACTGCATTCCAACCTGGGCAACAGAGTGAGAGTCTGTCTCAAAAAAAAAAAAAAAAAAAAGCCTATAAAGCCTCTTTGCCAGGCAGTGGCTCACACCTGTAATCCCAACACTTTGGGAGGCCAAGGCGGGCAGATCTCCTGAGGTTGGGAGTTCAAGACCAGCCTGACCAACATGGAGAAACCCCATCTTTACTAAAAATACAAAATTAGCAGGATGTGGTGGCACATGCCTGTAATCCCAGCTACTCGGGAGGCTGAGGCAGGAGGGGCAGGAGGATCGCTCGAACCTGGGAGGCAGAGGTTGCGGTGAGCTGAGATCGTGCCATTGCACTCCAGCCTGGGCAACAAGAGCAAAACTCCATCTAAAAAAAAAAAGAAGGGCATCTCACTGTGTTGCCCAGGCTGATCTCGACCTCCTGAGCTCAGGCGACTCTTCCTGCCCCAGTCTCCCGAGTAGCTGGGATTACAAGTGTGTGCCACCATGGCTGGCTTTTTTATAAAGCATTACCCCATTTGGCCTTTCCAGTCACTCTATGAGATAATTAACATTATCATCCCCATTGCACAGATGAAGAAACCAAGGCCCAGAGGGATTGACCCATTGCTCAGGATCTACCCCAAGCCAGTGTTCCCTTAACGTCTATTCTGCAGTTTGGTATGTGGCCATTGACAGTGCAAAAGGTGAGCTTGGTCGAAAGATGTTCCCAGAAACATGTGTCATCGGTATATATTTAATGTGCAGGAGAAAAAAAAAAGTAGCATTTTAAGCTCATGATTCACAAATAGTATTGCTTAGGTTAAATATATTTAAGTTCATACAGTGACCAGTGCAAGTATGGTCATAGCAGCTTTATTCATAACAGCAAACACTGGAAACAAGTGAGACACCCATCAACAAGAGAATAGAGGAACAAACCATGGAACAGCCGTGTAGCAGAATTCTCAGCCAGCAGCGAAAGGCAGCAAACCACTGGTCAACCTACAATGGGTACAAATCACAGACATTTTTTTGCGTGTTTGTTTCATTTTGTTTTTGAGATGGAGTCTCGCTCTGTAGCCCAGGCTGGAGTGCGGTGGCATGATCTCGGCTTACTGCAACCTCTGCCTTCCGGGTTCAAGTGATTCTCCCATCTCAGCCTCCCGAGTAGCTGGGATTACAGGTACCTACCACCACACCCGGCTAGTTTTTGTTTTTTCTGTAGAGACGGGGTTTCGCCATATTGGCCAAGCTGGTGTCAAACTCCTGACCTCAGGTGATCCTGATCTGCCTGCCTGGGCCTCCCAAAGTGCTGGGATTACAGGGGTGAGCCACATGCCTGTCCTCAGAAACAATATTGAGTGAAAGAAGCTAGACTCAAGAGTACATATTATACTATAAGATTCCATTGATATGAAGTTCAAAAACAGCTAAAGCAAATATATGGCTGCCAGTGGGGAGGTGGATACTGTCCAGGGACCCCAGGGAATCTTCTGGGGTGAAGGGAATATGCTATATCTTTTTTTTTTTTAGACGGAGTCTTGCTCTGTCACCCAAGCTGGAGTACAATGACACCACTTTGGTTCACTGCAACCTCCGCCTCCCAGGTTCAAGCGATTCTCCTGCCTCAGCCTCCTGAGTATATGGGATTACAGGCACCCAGCACCATACTTGGCTAAGTTTTGTATTTTTAGTAGAGAGGGGGTTTCACCTTGTTGGCCAGGCTGGTCTGGAACTCCCGACTTCAAGTGATTTGCCCACCTCGGCCTCCCAAAGTGCTGGGATTACAGGCATGAGCTACCTCTCCCAGCCTGGAATATTCTATATCTTGATGTGGGTGTGGTCACATCAGTGTCCTTGTAGGCAAAAATGCATCAACAGGTACATTTCATATTTGTTCAAGCTAATGTATATGCAGTATGCATCAATAAATCATCGTTAATAGGTTAAGGGAGTTTTTTGTTTTGTTTTGTAAGAGGGGATCTTGCTTTGTTGCCCAAGCTGGTCTTGAACTCCTGGCTTCAAGCAATCATTCCCCCTTGGCCACCCACAATGCTGGGATTACAGGCTTGAGCCACCACACTCTGCCAGGGTAAGTTTTTAAAAAATAAATGTATTTAAAGAAAAATTGTATCTAAATAGTAGTTCGGGGTATGCAAATATGGCCAAAAACAAAAAACAACGCAGCAAACAACACTTCAACCACCGAAGTTGGGGGTAATGTAAGTGCCAAGCAATGGACATGTATTCAGCTTCCCCCTCAAAGGGTGCCAGATAAAACAGGATGCCTAGTTAAGCTGAAATTTCAGATCATCAACAAATACTTTTTCAGTGTAAGTATGTCCCATGCAATATTTGGGACATACTTATACTTTATTTATTTATTTATTTTTGCTTTTGTTTGTTATTTATTAGAAATTCACATTTCACTGGACGTCCTGTATTTTTACTTGCTAAATCTGACCACCCTGCCTTCCTGGGATCCCGCCCCGTCTCGCAGCCCGGTGCCCACCGCAGGCGGTGCGCCCTGCGCGGTGTAGTCACGCCGGGCGCAGCCTGGCAACGCAGCCACAAAGGGAGCCCGGCAGGCGGAATCTTTCCACATGCCTGATCAATGGGGGCGCGGAGACGGCGGCGCAAACAGGCCTGAGACAGCCGCACAAAGAGGAGGCCCCTTGGCCGCTCCCGCCTTCCATTGATCCTGGCCCTTTGTGGCTCGGACAACGGGGCGCGGGAGGCGCCTTGCGGGGGCTTGGCCCATTCTCATTAGAGGGAGAAGGCCCTCGAGGACCCCTGTCCCGCCGGCCCTCCCCACCGTTCCTCCTCCCATGGGTTCCAGGCCTCAGGTCTGGGGCTATCCAAAGGTATCAGGGGAACTGGGCAGGGCACAGGGTGGGGTCGGGCCAGGCTAGGAAAGTCTGGAGCCTGCCTGTGGGGGCCACCCAGCCCCGCCTCCTGAGGACCCCCCAGTCTACTCTGGCAGGCCCTCTCTGTCCCCTTGGTTACAGGCAGGTTTTGCACAGTCTCTATTTTTTTATTTATTGAGCAAATATTTATCGAGCATTTGCTCCAAGCTGTTCCCACTCCGTACCGCCTCCATGGCCACTTAAATGAGCCAATTCCTCCTCCAAGTATCACCTCTCTGGGAAAGTACCTCTCAGCCCTCTCCCACCTCAGGTTGGGTCGTGAACCCCCGCTACACACGCGCACACCCTGTGTGCCTCTCCCCACCTCCCTGCTCTTCAATCACGGTAAGAATGGCTATCAATTATGGAGTCATTCCTATGCCTGCCATGCTAAACATTTGACATTTTCTGTCTTTAATTCTCATAACAACCCTCTAGATTAGAGCTATTGTGATCTCCATTTTCCAGAGATGGGAACTGAGGTTTGGCAGGCTGAAGGAGTCACCCAAAGTCACACAGCAAGAAGTAGGGTGGAGATTTGAATGCAGGCGGTCGATTGAAAGCTTGAGAGTTTCACATCCCAAGTTCCAGGCTCTATGCAGGATTCATTGCTGAGGCCCAATGATGACCTGTTTACTCCATCCGCACGTTTACCCCCCTGTACTGTGTCTATTTGGCCTTTCCCTTCTGTGTTCCCCACTAGACTGATTGCTCTGTGACGTCAGCACCCAGGACAAAGAAGGTGCCCAGGGTATATTTGGTAATCTGAACTATTGGGTTTAAGAATTTTGGCTGGGCACGGTGGCTCACACCTGTAATCCCAACACTTTGGGAGGCCGAGGCGGGCAGATTACCTGAGGTCAGGAGTTCAAGACCAGCCTGGCTAACATGGTGAAACTCGTCTTTACTAAAAATACACGAATTAGGCAGGTGTGGTGGTGGGCGCCTGTAATCCCAGCTACTTGGGAGGCTGAGGTAGGAGAATCTCTTGAACCCAGCAGCACGGGGGGAGGGGGTGCGGAGGTTGCAGTGACCCAAGACTGCCATCGCACTCCAGCCTGAGCAACAGAGTCAGACTCCATCTCAAAAAGAAAAAAAAAAAGAATTTTGCTAGGCCCTCAGGCTGGGAAGTGAGGGAAGGACCTAAAGATGAATCTGATACAGTCTCTGCCCACAAATGAACTTGAAATCAGACACTTGAATAATGTAAGAAGGGTTACAGGGCTCTGGAGTCTGGTATATCTTCCCCGCCCCCTTAAAAAGATCAGCTTCATTGAGGTGTAATTTACATGCAGGAAAATGCACCCATTTTAAGTGTCCAGTTCAATGAACATTGACAAATGCATACACCCATGTAACTAGTATCACTGTCAGATGTAAAACATTTCCATCTCCCCAAGTAGGTTCCTCAGGCTCTTCGCAGTGAATGCCCGGCCCACCCCCGTCCCACACAACCCCTGATCTGCTTTCTCTCACTATAAGTTAGATTGCATTTTCTAGAGTTTCATATAAATGAAATCATACAATGTGTATTCGTTTGCATCTGGCTTTTTTCGCTCACCATGCTAATGTGGTGATTCATCCATACTGTGGAGTGACCTCTCAGTTCTAAATCCTCTCTCGGCTTGTGACCTCTTTGAGTTTCACCCTCTTCCTCTATAAAACAGGGGTGGATTCTGTGAAATTTCATTGAGAGAATGTCTGCAGAGTGCACAGGACCTGCACGCACACAGCTGGCATGCAATAAATGCTCTTGCTTAGTATTCCCTTCCTGCTAGACTGTAAGCTCCATGAGGACAGGGACCTTGGCCATTTTGTTCACCACTCTCCATTAACTGCAGTGGCTCCTGTTTATTATAGATGGTGAATAGGAGCTCGGAGACCTGCAGCAAAGTTGCCCAAGATCACACAGCTAGTAAGAGGCAGAGCTGGGATTTGAACCCAGGCAACTTAGTTCTGTAGTGCTTACTTTTTTTATTTTTTTGACACAGGTTCTCACTCTGTCACCCAAACTGGAGAGCAGTGGCACAATCTTGGCTCACCGCAGCTTCTGCCTCTCAGGCTCAAGTGATCCTCCCACCTCAGCCTCCCAAGTAGTTGGAATTAAGGCAACCACCACAATGCCCAGCTAATTTTTGTATTTTTTGTAGAGATAGGGTCTTACTATGTTGACCAGGCTGGAAATCCTGGACTCAAGCAATTCACCCACCTCAGCTTCCCAAAGTGCTGGATTATAGGCATGAGCCACCACACTGCACCTGGCCTCTATTTTATTTTATTTTACTTTTGAGATAGAGTCTCCCTCTGTCACCCACGCTAGAGTGCAGTGGCATGATCTCGGCTCAGCTGCAACATCTGCCTCCTGGGTTCAAGTGATACTTCTGCCTCAGCCTCTGGTGTAGCTGGGACTACAGGTGCAGGCCACCACACCCCAGCTAATTTTTGTATTTTTAGTAGAGACAGGGTTTCACCATATTGACCAGGCTGTTCTCGAACTCCTGACCTTGTGATCTGCCCACCTGGCCTCCCAAAGTGCTGGAATTACAGCCGTGAGCCACCGTCCCTGGTCTTTTTTTTTTTAGACAGAATCACGCTCTGTTGCCAGGCTGGAGTGCAGTGGCACCATCTTGGCTCTCTGCAACTTTCGCCTCTTGGATTCAAGCAAGTCTCATGCCTCAGTTTCCCAAGTAGCTGGGACTACAGGCACCCTCCACCAGGCCTGGCTAATTTTTGTAGTTTTAGTAGAGATGGAGTTTCACCGTGTTGCCTTGGCTGGTCTTGAAATCCTGAACTCAAGCAATCTGCCCACCTCAGCCTCCCAAAGTACTAGGATTACAGGCATCAGCCACCACACCTGGCCTCTTTTTTTTTTTTCTTTTGGAGGCGAAGTCTCTCAGTCTCAGCTCACTGCAACCTCTGCCTCCCAGGTTCAAGCGATTCTCCGGCCTCAGCCTCCCAAGTAGCTGGGATTACAGGTGCCTGCCACCATGCCCAGTTAATTTTTGTATTTTAGTAGAGTCAGGGTTTCACCATGTTGGCCAGGATGGTCTCCATCTCTTGACCTCATGATCCGCCCTCCTAAGCCTCCCAAAATGCTGGGATTACAGGCGTGAGCTACCGAGCTGGCCAACCTGGCCTCTTTTCTTATCATTTATTATGGTATTATGTATGGGCTCCTTACCGTAATCACCATACTAAACTACCTCACAATCGTTCCCCTCTCTAACAACCTCCCTCAATCTTCTCTTCTTGTCACCTTCACCCTTTACTGACCACTCTATGGAGGGAGCATAATGTAAAAAATAACCCTACAACTACTAATATATATTTTTAGTTTATGTGCGAGGCAGTATTCTAAGCACTTTACGTATATTAACTCGTACAACTCCTCAATAATGCTGTAAGGTAGGTAGGTGTTGGGCATCTCCCCATTTTATAGATAAATGAGGAAATTGTAGTGTAACTGAGTGACTGTGGTTTTGGAGTCAAGACATCTTCCTTTTTTTTTAAAAGTGATACATGATAATTGTACATACTTTGGGGGCACGTGTGGTATTTTGATACATACATGCAATATGTAACGATCAAATCAGGATAACTGGGACATCCATCAACCCGAATATTCACCCCTTCTTCATGTGGAGACATCCCAGTTCCTCTCCTCCAGCAATTATTTCTTCTTCCACCTCCTCTTCTTCCTCTTCCTCCTCCTCCTCGTACTCTTCCTCCTCCTCCTCGTCCTCTTCCTCCTCCTCCTCGTCCTCTCCTCTTCCTCCTCTTCCTCCTCATCCTCTTCCTCCTCCTCGTCCTCTCCTCTCCTCCTCCTCGTTCTCTCCTCTTCCTCCTCCTCCTCGTCCTCTCCTCTCCTCCTCCTCGTCCTCTCCTCCTCCTCTTCCTCGTTCTCTCCTCCTCCTCCTCCTCGTCCTCTTCCTCCTCATCCTCTTCCTCCTCCTCGTCCTCTCCTCTCCTCCTCCTCGTTCTCTCCTCTTCCTCCTCCTCCTCGTCCTCTCCTCTCCTCCTCCTCGTCCTCTCCTCCTCCTCTTCCTTGTCCTCTCCTCCTCCTCCTCCTCGTCCTCTTCCTCCTCCTCGTCCTCTTCCTCCTCCTCGTCCTCTTCCTCCTCCTCGTCCTCTTCCTCCTCCTCGTCCTCTCCTCTCCTCCTCCTTCTTCTTCCTCCTGTTGTTCTTGTTCTTCTTCTACTTCTTCTTTGAGATGGAATCTCGCTCTGTGGCCCAGGCTGGAGTGCAGTGGTGTGATATCAGCTCACTGCAACTTCCCCCTCCTGGGTTCATTCGATTCTCCTGCCTCAGACTCCCAGGTAGCTGGGATTACAGGCGCACGCCACCACACCTGGCTAATTTTTGTATTTTTTTTAGTAGAGATGGGGTTTTTCACCATGTTGGCCAGGCTGTTTTCAAACTCCTGACCTCAGGTGATGAGCCCACCTCAGCCTCCCAAAGTGCTGGGATTACAGGCGTGAGCCAGCGCGCCCAGCCAAGCAATTTTGAACTCTAAAACAAATTATTAACTCTAGTCTCTCTACTGTACTGTAGAACTCTAGATCTTATTCCTTCTATCTGTATTTTCATCAGACATCTTCTTTTTGAAGCCCAGCTTTGTCGTGCTTTCCACGGGACTTGAGCAAACCTCTTCCCCTGATGGCCTGTGTATTCCTCTCATCAGGACTTCCCCAGATCTCCTCCTTGACCTGATGTTTTTGTCTGGGCACTTCTCTCTGACCCCTCGGCAGGGTTTTCTCTTCCTCTTCTAAGCTTCTTTCCCCAGTCCCTCCCTGGGCCTTAGCAGGCCAAGGCTACAATTTCAAAAGGAGTTGAGTTTCTTCTGGAAAGGGGCTGGGACGGAACCCCTCCCCTCCATGGTCTCTTCCCATAAATGCCCCCTGTGTGCAGCGCCCAGGGGCCCTGGGGAGCCTGGCCGGCTGATCTGTAATTAGAAACTTTTCTGCCTTCACGACAGGAGGAGGGAGGGCCCAGGTCTGGCCCAGTTATTTTGTTTGTCATGAATTATTCAGGAGATGGGAAGTGGAGTGAAGCCGGCCCCTCTGCTGACCAAAGCCCTGCCCAAGGCAGCACGACCTACCCAGCTCTGTCCCTTTCACCGTTTCAGACCCAGGAAATCAACAAACCATGTGCCAGGCACGCTTACTGAGGGTGTTTTCATCAGACTCGGGGAGGGAGGGATGTTCTTTAGCTGCGGAGGGTGACAGGGACTTATCCAAGGTCACAAGCCTAGGAAGAGGATGGCTGAGCTGGGACTCCAACCCAGGAACACGACGCGAGGTTTGGTGCTTCTTCTGTGCTGTTGTAGATGCCGGGCAGAGGAGGAGGAGGGGAGGAGATCCCATCAGGCCCGGGAAACGATAAAAGGTACTTTCCTTTCTCTCTTGCCTTGCTCCTGCTGAGTCTGGGGGATGGAGAAGGCGGACAATATGGAGAGGGGAGCACTAAGCTCAGGAGCACCAAGCTCAGGAGCACCAGCTGGGTGACAAGCAAGAATTATTTTGTATTTTTAGTAGAGATGGGTTTTCTCCATGTTGGTCAGGCTGGTCTCGAATTCCCAACCTCAGGCAATCAGCCCACCTCAGCCTCCCAAAGTGCTGGGATTACAGGCATGAGCCACCGCGCCCAGCAGCAAATATTTTAAAGGAGTTTCTTCTAGACACATAACAACTGGTTAGCAGCAGGTGAGGGGCTCAGTCCTGGCACTTCTCTCTGTGTTGCACTCTTTCTCCTCCAATCCTGTGGGGAGGCAAGCGGGGCTACCAAGGAATCTCAGCTCCGGAGTCCACAATGATCCTGGGATCAGACTTGCCTTGTGGTCACACCTCTCAGTCAGTGTCCAGGTGCTGCTCCAGGACAAACCCTCATGAGTGTCCAGATGATATCTGTCATCCCACACTGGTTAACCTCGCAAGGTGGTCCTTTAGAAGGCTCAGGGCTTCCTCATTGGCACAAAGCTGGCAATTCTAAGAGATAGATCAGCTCTAAGTGTAGTTCCTGGAAAAACTAAAGCACAGAATTTGGAAAGAATGTCCTGACTCCACTCCTTATTTTCTGTGTAAACTTGGGCCAGTTCCTTAACGTCTCTGTCAATTTGTCCACTGATGAAGTGAGATGAGGATAAGAAATAAACATGGCCAGGCACAGTGGCACACCTATAATCCTGGCACTTTGGGAGGCTGAGGCAGGCAGTTGCCTGAGCTCAGGAGTTTGAGGCAGGTGGATCACGAGGTCAGGAGTTCGAGACAAGCCTGGCCAACATAGTGAAACCCTGTCTCTACTAAAAACACAAAAATTAGCTGGGCATGGTAGCATGTGCCTGTAGTCCCAGCTACTCAGGAGGCTGAGTCAGGAGAATCACTTGAACCCAGGAGGCGGAGGTTGTGGTGAGCCGAGATCACGCCACCACACTCCACCCTGGGCAACAAGAGCAAAAACTCCATCTCAAAAAAAAAGAAAAGAGAAAGAAACATGAGCTGTTGTGTGGAATGAATATCATAGCATATATAAGGCATAGAGCAATGTTTGGCACATAGCGAGTGCTCAGTAAGTGTTGCTGTTATTACTGTTATTGATTATTGTTATTCCTGATGACAGCCTCTCATTAAGCTTGGTTAACAGAGAGGCAGCAACTACCAGATGGTGAACGTGTGTCTTCTTGAAACAGCACCCCAGTTTTCCCTGGGGAACTCCCCCTCCCCCAATATCAGTTCCTGTATCTGGGATGGAGCTTACTCCACCCACCTTTGGCTCCAGGGTAGGGCCTGGGATCTAGCCTGGCCACAAGGATTGGTGGAAGAACAGGCATGTGACCCAATGGGAGCCAATCAGTGGGAGACTTGAGATTTTTGCTGGAGAGAGGCACTCTTTTTTAACCAACAAGAAAAAGCATGGGTGGAGCTTCTGAGAGCCTTCTTGTCACCCTGGGGAGGAGAGCGTCTGTCTGAGACTGAAGCCACAGAAGAAAGCAGAGCCAAGACATGGTAAAGACATGAAATGGAATCTTTTACCTCCTTGATCCAGTTGTAAGTCAGTAAATAATAATTATTATTGTGATTATTTGCTTTGTTTGCATCAGTGAGTTGAGTTTTCTGTCATTTACAACCAAGAATGCTGAGGAAACTTGCCAACAATGTGCCAGTGTGCCAATGTGTGCCCTCTCTCTCTCTCCATATATATATTTATTTATTTTATATTATTTTATTTTTTGAGAAGGAGTCTCGTTCTGTCACCCAGGCCAGAGTGCAGTGGTACAATCTTGGCTCACTGCAGCCTCTGCCTCCTGGGTTCAAGCAATTCTCCTGCCTCAGCCTCCCGAGTAGCTGAGACTACAGGCACACACCACCACGCCTGGATAATTTTTGTATTTTTAATAGAGACAAGGTTTCACCATACTGGTCAGGCTGGTCTCGAACCCCTGACCTCAGGTGATTTACCTGCCTTGGCCTCCCAGAGTGCTGAGATTACAGGCATGAACCACCATGCCCAGCCTTCTCTCTCTCTCTCTCTCTCTCTCTCTCTCTCTCTCTCTCTTTCTATGTGTGTGTGTGTATATATATATATATATATATATACACACACACATTGCACCTGGCATATATATATATATATATATATATATATATATATATATGCGTGCAATGACTCATGCCTATAATCCCAGCACTTTGGGAGGCCTAGGCAGGCGGATCATGAGGTCAGCAGTTTGAGACCAGCCTGGCCAACATGGTGAAACCCTGTCTCTTCTAAGAATACAAAAATTAGCTGGATGCAGTGGCACACATAGTCCCAGCTATTCAGGAGGCATCGCTTGATCCTGGGAGGCAGAGGCTGCAGTGAGCCAAGATCATGCCACTGCACTCCAGCCTGGGTGACAGAGTGAGACTCTGTCCAAAATATATATATTATATATGTATATATAATATATATATGTGTATATATATAAAATGTGGGTGTGGTTGTGTGTGTGAGTGTGGGTGTGTATGTATTTGTTTTGCTTTGTAGAGACGGGGTCTTGCCATGTTGCCCAGGCTGATCTTCAACACCTGGCTTCAAGCGATCCTCCCACCTTGGCCTCCCAAAGTACAGATGTGAGCCACTGTGCCCAGCCATACATCTCTCTCTCTCTCCATATATATGATAATATATATATATATATAGCGTGATATCTAGAGATAGATAGATGTATCTATAGTGTGTGTGTGTGTGTGTATATATATATATTTGGTTAAAATAACAGTATATGCTGAAGAGTCATTTCTAATTATTGCTTTTGTTTTACAAACTGAGGTCAAGAGAGAATGTCGAGTAAGGCCTTAAGATTCACACCACCACCTAGGTACAAATTAAGGGCCTCTCCTCAGTGAACTTCCACAGTCATGGAGTCACAGACTTAGAGTCATGGCTTGGCTGTAACTATGGTTCTCCTTTCTGCTTTCAGGAAAACATTTAATTTCCACCCTGGGCGTGGTCTGTGCCCAGCTTCCTTGTGGTGCGCTGTTTGTCTGCCCTTTGTCTATGCGCTGGTGGTGTCAGAGCCAGTAACTATCTGTTTACAGTTTCAGACAGAAGCATTAATTGCCTTTTAACCTCCCATTTTCCTCCAAGAACTCCCTGCTCAACTATCTCAACTGTCTCACTCGTGTTTCTATGTGGAAATGTCTATTTTTTTTCTGTAAAATCTGACCACCTGCAAATCCCTACACATTCTCTTGTGAGCAGGCAACATGAGAGAAAGACATGTAGATGGCAAACATCTGCACAGAACAGAGCTTACAGGACGAGTTGCCACAACCCTAAAGCTTCTAGGCCAAACAGCAAGGCAGCTGGGGGTAGCAGAGGGAGCACTGGAATTGGAGGCAGACCAGCATTTGAAATCCAGTTTTGTTATTTACTTGCTCTGTGACCTGGGACAAGTTACTTCATACTGCCAAGCTCAGTCTCCTCATCTATAAAATGGGCACAGACTGGGTGCGGTGGTGTACACCTGTAATTCCAGCACTTTGGGAGGCTGAGGCAGGAGGATCACTTATGCCCGGGAGTTTGAGACCAGCCTGGGCAACATAGTGAGATCCCATCTCTTATTTCTTTAAAATAAAACAAAAAATAAAATAAAATAGGGCCAGGCGTGGTTCCTCATACCTGTAATCCCAACACTTTGGGAAGCTGAGGCGGGTGGATCGCCTGAGATCAGGAGTTTGAGACCAGCCTGGCCAACATGGTGAAAACCCATCTCTACTAAAAATACAAAAATTGGCCTGTGTGGTGGCTCACACCTGTAATCCCAGCACTTTGGGAGGCTGAGGTGGGCAGATCACAAGGTCAGGAGTTCGAGACCAGGCTGGCCAACATAGTGCATAGTGAAACTCCATGTCTACTAAAAATACAAAAATTAGCCGGGCATGGTGGCATGCGCCTGTAGTCCCAGCTACTTGATTAAAATAATAGTATATGCTGAAGAGTCATTTCTAATGACTTTTGTTTTAATAAAATAAAAGACATGTAGGCGGCAAATATCTGCCTGGAACAGAGCTCACAGGAGAATCACTTCAAACCGGGAGGTGGAGGCTGCGGTGAGCCAAGATCATGCCATTGCACTCCAGGCTGGGAAACAAGAGCAAAACTTCAAAACAAAAATTAACTGGGCATGGTGGCAGGCACCTGTAATCCCAGCTACTTGGGAGGCTGAGGCAGGAGAATCACTTGAACCTGGGGGGCAGAGGTTGCGGTGAGCCGAAATTGTGCCATTGCACTCCAGTGTGGGTGACAAGGGTGAAACTCTGTCAAAAAAAACAGAAAGAAAGAAGGAAGGAAGGAAGGAAGGAAAGAAGAAAGGAAGGAAAGAAGGAAAGAAAGAAAGAAAAAGAAAAAAAGAAAGAAAGAAAGAAAGAAAGAGAAACAGAAGGAGAGGGGAGGGGAGCGGAGGACTTCTGACCTTAAGGGATCTGCGCACCTTGGCCTCCCAAAGTGCTGGGATTACAGGCGTGAGCCACCGCGCCTGGCCCAGTTTGATGTTTTAAGAGTCCAGCCCCTGGGCAGGACCTGGTGGTTCACACCTGTAATCCCAGCATTTTGGGAGGCCAAGAAGGGGGGATCACGAGGTCAGGAGTTTGAGACCAGCCTAACATGGTGAACCCCGTCTCTACTAAAAATACAAAAAAAAAAAAAAAAAATTAGCTGGGCATGGTGGTGCACGCCTGTAATCCCAGCTATTCAGGAGGCTGAGGCAGGAGAATCGTTTGAACTCAGGAGGTGGAGTTTGCAGTGAGCCGAGATCGCGCCACTGCACTCCCACCTGGGTGACAGAGCGAGACTCTGTCTCAAAAAAAAGAACCTCATTAGGCAGAATAGCTAGGTCAAGTGTATGGACTCTGCTCTTGACTATTGGGTTTGAATCCTGGTTCTGCCAAATACCAGCCGAGTCTTTGGGCAAACCCTGTCATCTTTCAATCTGCAAATGAGCGTAATAATAGCATCTGTTCCTTTGGGTTGCTGTTGGGAGTTTAAAGAATTGTAAGGTGTCTGGACTAGAAATTCTAGCTGGTATGGTTTACATATGAGATCTCTCTCACACACACAATAAACAGCCTTGAAGTGATGCTATATCCTCTATCCAACAGGTCGGCTTCTCTGGGAAGCAGACTCAGAGATGGAGATTGGGATGTAGAACTTCATCAGGAGGTGCTTGTGGGAGCAACACCCACCGAAGAAAAGGAAGGAAGCCGGATCGGGCAGAGGGAAGGGTGGTGCTGTGATCCAGTCTCAGCGGAGACCTCGGCCAGCCCCTTCGGGAGTTCTGAAGCTGAGATGACCCATCAGAGTTGTTCTGTGTTGAGTTGAGGAGGCTGAGTATTTACACCTGTGCCGACCAGTCCAAGGATACGAGCTGCGCTGGGAAGGGGCTGTGACCTCGGAGTGATGACTCCCTTCAGTGTGGCCAAACCACAGAGGGACTCAGCTGTGAGCTGTCAGCAACCAGCACCTCCAGCAGCTAGAGAAATGCATGGATTCTAAAGGGACATCAGGCTGGATCCCTTACATTATACAGCTGGTAGGTGGTGGGAGCATTTTTCCTCCTCTCATCTCTGGACTCCAAACAAAGACCCCTGGAAACAGCCAGTCAAGGAACAAGGAGCCTCCCACCAAGCTGTTTGCTCTTGCTTCTGTATTCCAGGGTACCTTGTTCAAACCTCACTATTTCATGTAGCACATTCCTTGAATAATAATAATAAGCGATGTGACTGGGCGCGGTGGCTCACGCCTGTAATCCCAGCACTTTGGGAGGCCAAGGCGAGTGGATGGCTTGAGGTCAGGTTTTCGAGACCAGCTTGGGCGACATGTTAAAACCCCCTCTGTACTAAAAAATACAAAAATTAGCCATGTGTGGTGCCATACGCCAGTAGTCTCAATTACTCAGGAGATTGAAAGGGGGATTGCTTGAGCCCAGGAGGTGGAGGTTGCAGTGAGCTGAGATTGTGCCGCTGCACTCCAGCCTGGGCTACAGAATGAGACCCTGTTAAAAAAAAAAAAGTGATATATAAACCAAATCTAAGCACTTTATGGCCGAACGTGGTGGCTCACGCCTGTAATCTAAGCACTTTGGGAGGCTAAGGTGGGTAGATCATCTGAGGTCAGGAATTCCAGATCAGCCTGGCCAACATGGCAAAGCCCTCTACTAAACATACAAAAATTAGCTGGGCATGGTGGCAGGCGTCTGTAATCCTAGCTACGCAGGAGGCTGAGGCACAAAAATCACTTGAACCCAGGAGGTGGAGGCTGCAGTGAGCTGAGATTGTGTCACTGTACTCCAGCTTGGGCAACAGAGCGAGACTCTGTCTCACAGAAAATAAAATTAAATTAAATTTAAAAATAAACCAGTTCTATGTACGTTATTTATTTATTTATATTTTGAGATGAACTCTCACTCTATTGTCCAGGCTGGAGTGCAGTGGCACAATCTCAGTGCAATGGTGTGATGATCTCAGCTCACTACAACCTCCACCTCCTGGGTTCAAGTTATTCTCCTATCTCAACTTTCCAAGTAGCTGGGATTATAGGTGTGTGCCACCAGGCCCAGCTAATTTTTGTATTTTCTTTAGTAGAGATGAGGTTTTACCCTGTTGGTCAAGCTGGTCTTGAACTTATGACCTCAAGTGATCCACCGGCCTCAGCCTCCCAAAGTGCTGAGATTACAGTCGTGAGCCACTGGGCCCAGCCTGTTCTAAGTACTTTACATGAATTAACTCATTTAATGCTTACAACAACTCTATGAGGTAAATACAATATTGTTATCTGCACTTTCAGATGAGGAAACTAAGTCACAGAAAGGCTAGGTAATTTGCTTTAAGTCACATAGGTTGTATGTGATGAAGCCAGTATTCTAACTCAGAGTTGGTTTCAGAACTCACAGTCTTAACCAGCATGCCCCTGTGATCAGTGGTGAGTATTAACATGGATGATGGATATCCATGAGTCAGTGGATGGACAGAAGGATGGATGAATGCACAGATGGACGGACAGATGGATGGATGGATGGATGGATGGATACCTACTATCCTGGCCTTCCTGGAATGAATGGATGAATGAATGGATGGATGGATGGATACCTACTATCCTGGCCTTCCTGGAATGAATGGATGGATAAATGGATGGATGGATGGATGGATACCTACTATTCTGGCCTTCCTGGAATGAATGGATGGATGAACGGATGGATGGATGGATACCTACTATCCTGGCCTTCCTGGAATGAATGGATGACTGAATGGATGGATGGATGGATAGATAAATGAATACCTATTATCTGGCCTTCCTGGAATTGTCCATCCTATGAGTTTCCTCTCCATTCTTGGCATAGCAGCATCTGGGTCCACATCAGCAAGGAGCACAGCTCAGCCCTCCTAGTAAAAAGGACAGATGGAGATTCTCACCTCCTGGAGCTCAGACCTTCAGCCAAAAGACGACGAGCCAATGTAACTGAATGAGACCTCACAGGCAATGGCAGAATCCCAGGCTTGCCGGCTCTGTGGCCTGGAAAGAGCCTTCCTTGCTGTGCCGCAGAGACCTCATATGTAAAATACGCTAGCTAGAACTTCTAGTCCAGACACCCTACAATGCTTTTAAGTAGCAGCCGGGCCCGGTGGCTCACACCTGTAATCCCAGCACTATGGGAGGCCAAGGCAGGTAGGGTCAGGAGTTTGAGACCAGCCTGGCCAACATGGTGAAAATCCATCTCTGCTTAAAATACAAAAATTAGCCAGGCATGGTGGCGCATGCCTGTAATCCCAGCTACTCAGAAAGCTGGGGCAGGAGAATCGCTTGAACTCGGGAGACAGAAGTTGCAGTGAGCCGAGATCACACCACTGCACTTCCAACCTGGGCGACAGGGCGAGACTGCATCTCAAAAAATAAAGAAAAAAAGAAAACTAAAGTGGGAGCTCAGCCCAGGGCATTTGGTGCTCTTTCACCTTTGGAGAACAGGCAATTCCCAGTTCCCTTCTTCGGGGCATCGTCTCCCTCTCCACGGCTTTTTTTTTGCAGCCTTTCCCCAGTATTCTCTCCTTCTTCAGGTACTTTTCTGCCCTTCTCTCATGTCCCTTCTGTTGCTCTCAATGCTTCATGGTCCTCACCGTGGACTGGCCGTGGCTGAACATGCACTGGGGTTGCCCGACTTCCTCCCTGTCTGGGCATGTGAGTGCTTAACTGCTATTTCCTTTAAGACAGACAGAGGGGGAATAAATGGACAGGCAGCACTCAGGTATGGAGGGGAGACGCACTGCTGAGACCGTGGTTCTGAGAGGCTCTGAATCTTGCTGTAACCCAAAAGGCCTACGGGAAGATTTTCTGTGACTGTGTTTTGAAGTTCCTAAGGTGTCAATTCCCTAGATCAGCATCCTGCAACCAGATAATGGAACACAGTGGAAAGAATCCCGTGATCTGGGCTGGGCTCTTTCCCTGACTTTGGGCAAGTCACATCACTTTTCCAGGCCTTAATTTTTCTACCTGTAAAGGAGAGTTTGATCATGCAAAATCGGGCAAAGGGAATTGGATTGCCTGGTTCTAAGCTCAGCCGTACCACTGACCAGTTAAATAACCTTGGAAAAGACACTTACCACTTTGGCCAGGCACGGTGGCTCAGACCTGTAATCCCAGCACTTTGGGAGGCCGAGGCGGGCGAATCATGAGGCCAGGAGATCGAGACCATAATGGCCAACAGGGTGAAATCCTATCTCTACTAAAATACAAAAAATTATTTTTTGTATTTTAGTAGAGACAGGGTTTTTTTGTATTTTAGTAGAGATGGAATTTCACCCTGTTGGCCAGGATGGTGGCATGCACCTGAATCCCAGCTACTGGGGAGACTGAGGCAGGGGAATAGCTTGAACCCAGGAGGCAGAGGTTGCAATGAACCAAGATCGTGCCACTGTACTCCAGCCTGGCGACAGAGCAAGACTTTGTCTAAAAAAAAAAAAGACACTTACCACTTTAAGCCTCGGTTTCCTCATCTGTAAAGTGGGGGTGATAAAACCACCAACCACATAGGGTTTTTGTGAGAAATAAATGAGATAGTGCATGTAAAGTGTGAAGCACAGTGCCAGGCAAGAAGTAAACGCTCAATGATTGGTGGTCATTGTTGCAAAGTTAGAGAAAAGGAAAGACAGGGCCGGACACGGTGGCTCACGCCTGTAATCCCAGAACTTGGGGAGGCCGAGGCAGGCGGATCACGAGGTCAGGAGTTCGAGACCAGCCTGGCCAGCATGGTGAAAGCCCGTTTCTACTAAAAACACAAAAAATTAGCCCAGCATGGTGGTGCGCACCTGTAATCCCAGCTACTCGGAAGGCTGAGGCAAGAGAATTGCGTGAACCTGGCAAATGGAGATTGCAGTGAGCCGAGATCGTGCCACTGCACTCCAGCCTGGGCAACAGAGTGAAACTCTGTCTCAAAAAAAAGAAAGGAAGGAAAAGGGAGAGCTAGCAGCAAAACAGGTGGAGATGTTTGTTTCTTTCTGTGCTTATTTGAGACAAGTTATCGCCCTATTTCACAGGCTGGAATGCAGTGGTATCATCATAGTTCACTGTGGCCTCGAATACCAGGGTTCAAGTGATCCTCGAGTATCAGCCTCCTGAGCAGCTGGGACTACAGGTGCACACCACCATGCCTGGCTAATTTTAAAATCTGTTGTAGAGATGGGGGTCTTGCTATGTTGCCCAGGCTAGTCTTGAACTCCTGGCCTCAAGCGTTCCTTCTGCCTTGGCCTCCCAAAGTGCTGGGATTACAGTTGCGAGCCAGACCTAAAGGTAGATACTTAGATTCTAGGTGTTCCCACCCTATTTTGCCAAGCAGAACTCCTTCCTTTCCCATCTTTTCTCCCGCTCCAGAATGCCTGTGCCCTTCATACTTAACGCAACGTACAGGATGTCTCATGCACTGTGCATGGAGATGTAAAGAAGCGTAACACGTTTTTTTCAGACGGAGCCCCTCTGTCGCCCAGGCTGGAGTGCAGTGGCGCAATCTTGGCTCACTGTAACCTCCACCTCCCAGGTTCAAGTGATTTTCCTGCCTCAGTCTCCCGAGTAGCTGGGACTACAGGTGTGCACCACTGTGCCCAGCTAATGTTTGTATTTTTTGTAGAAACAGGGTTTCATCATGTTGGCCAGGCTGGTCTTGAACTCCTAGGCTTAAGCAATCTGTCCACCTTGGCCTCCCAAAGTGCTGGGATTACAGGTGTGAGCCACCACGCCTGGCCAGAAGTATAACACTTTGGAGAAATAATTTGACAGCGATTTTTTTTTTTTTTTGAAATGGAGTCTTGCTCTGTCACCCAGGCTGGAGTGCAGTCGGGCAATCTGGGCTCACTGCAATCTCCACCTCCCAGGTTCAAGTCATTTTCCTGTCTCAGTCTCCTAAGCAGCTGGGATTACAGGCGCCTGCCACCACGCCTGGCTAATTTTTTGTATTTTGAGTAGAGACGGGGTTTCACCATGTTGGCCAGGCTGGTTTCAAACTCCTGAGCTTAAGTGATCCTGCCACCTCCGCCTCCCAAAATGCTAGGATTACAGACGTGAGCACCACACCCAGCTTACAGCGGTTTTTAAGACCCTGGAAAATGGGTATCTCCTTTAGCCCAGTAACTCCACTGCTGAGACATAAAGATGTCATTAGATACGTGGAAAAAAAATGTAAGTATAAAATGTTCATCTGAGTTGTTTATAATCACAAAAACTTGGAAACAACTTAGTGTGTTCATTAACAGAGAATGTTTAAAGAAAGGATTATTTATCGCTAGGATATTTTATAACTCTTAAAATTATATTTGTATGTTGTTTATAAAAACATGAAAAAGCATAGAAATATCTAATGAAGATAAGCAAAACAAAAATTTATACATATAGAAGGAATGGTATAACGAAGACTAAAATCACCTTCCCAAAGAAAGCTCTGCAGAGGATTTAGTTTATACACTTAAATATAAACAGTAGTTCTTTCTTTCTTTTTTTTTTTTGAGACAGAGTCTCGCTCTGTCACCTAGGCTGGAGTTCAGTGTCGTGATCTTGGCTCACTGCAACCTCTGCCTCCCAGGCTCAAGTGATCTTCCCACCTCAGCCTCGAAAGTAGCTGGGACTACAAGTGTACACCATCGCACCAGGCTAATTTTTGTATTTTTTGTAGAAACAGGGTTTTACCATGTTGGCCAGGCTGGTCCCAAACTCCCGGGCTTATGCGATCTTCCTGCCTCAACCTCCCTAAGTACTGGGATTACAGGCCTGAGCCTCCACTCTCAGCCAACAGTGGTTATTTCTGAATAATAAGGTTTGAGTGGTAGTTATTTTTTAATAGATATGCCCTTTGTGTATGTTTTTCATTTGTATATTTTTTAAGATAAAAAAATATATTTAGGCTGGGTGTGGTGGCTCACACCTATAATCTCAGCACTTTGGGAGACCCAGGCAGGTGGCTCACCTTAGGTCAGGAGTTCCTGACCAGCCTGGTCAACATGGTGAAACCCTGATTCTACTAAAATACAAAAATTAGCTGGGTGTGTTGGTGGGTGCCTGTAATCCCAGCTACTTAGGAGGTGGAGGGAAAAGAATCGCTTGAACCCAGGAGGGGGAGGTTGCAGTGAGCCAAGATCGCGCCACTGCACTCCAACCTGGGTGACAGAGCGAGACTGCAAGACTCCATCTCAAAAAAAAAAAAAAAAAAAAAAAAAAAAAAATATATATATATATATATATATATATATATACACACACACACAGAGAGAGAGAGAGAGAGAGAGGCCAGGCTCAGTGGCTCATGCCTGTAATCCCAGCACTTTGGGAGGCCAAGATGGGAGGAACGCTTGAGGCCAGGAGTTTGAGACCCTCCATCTCTATTTGTTTAAAAAAAAAAATTGTAGGCCGGGTTTGGTGGCTCATGCCTGTAATCCTAGCACTTTGGGAGGCCAAGGTGGGTGGATCACCTGAGGTCAGGAGTTCAAGACCAGCCTGGCCATCACGGTGAAACTCCATCTTTAAAAAAAAAAAAAAAAAAATTGTAAAATATTGCCAGGCAACATGTGGCTCACGCCTGTAATCTCAGGACTTTGGGAGGCCAAGGCATATGGCTCACTTGAGGTCAGGAGTTCAAGACCACCCTGACCAACATGGTGAAAACCCATCTCTACTAAAAATATAAAATTAGCCAGGCATGCTGGCACATGCATATAGTCCCAGCTACTTGTGAGGCTGAGGCAGGAGAATCACTTGAACCTGGGAGGAAGAGGTTGTGGTGAAGCGAGATCACGCCACTGCACTCCAGACTGGGAGACAGAGCAAGACTCTGTCTCAAAAAAAAAAAAATTTGTAAAATGTTAAAAATGTGTAAATATATATATTTAGAGATAAAACTAGAAGGAAATAAATTAAAATGTTAACATGGTTGTCTTTGAATGGTATGGGGATTATATTTTATTTAATCAACACTATTTCTTTTTTTTTTCCTTTTTTTTTTAAATTATTTTTTATCACCTGGGTGCAGGTGGGCTAAGGCCAAAAATGGCATCAGCCCAACACTATTTCTTTAGGGAACTTTGTGTTTATTTAATGGACATTGTATTTTCTTTAACAAATATATATTAGAATTATATATAGAAAAGCCACATTTCTTTTGTTTTGTTTTGCTTTTGAGACAGAGTCTTGCTGTGTCACACAGGCTGGTATGCAGTGGCGTGAGCTCCACTCACTGCAATCTCCACCTCCCGGGTTCAAACGATTCTCCTGCCTCAGCCTCCTAAGTACCTGGGATTACAGGCACCCGCCACCAAGACCAGCTAATTTTTTAATTTTTAGTAGAGATAGGGTTTCACCATGTTGGCCAGACTGGTCTCGAACTCCTGACCTCAGGTGATCCACCTGCCTCACCCTTCCAAAGCGCAGGGATTACAGGCGTGAGTCACTGCATCCATCCCTAAACCACATTCCTATTAGCTATTTTTGCTTTGTTTTTTGTTTTTTGAGATAAGTCACTGTTGCCCAGGCCATTGCCCAGGCTGGAGTGCAGTGGCGTTATCTCAGCTCACTGCAACCTCTGCCTCCCGGGTTCAAGCAATTCTCCTGCCTCAGCCTCCCGAGTAGCTGGGATTACAGGATGCACCACCAAGCCTGGCTAATCTTTGTATTTTCAGTAGAGATGGGGTTTCACCATATTGGCTAGGCTCCTGACCTCAAGTGATCCAGCTGCCTCGGCCTCCCAAAGTGCTGTCATTACAGCCATGAGCCACTGTGCCCTGCCTAGCCTTTGCTTTTATAAACACCTTCAAAATGAACAAATTTGTTTCTACTAGTTACCTACTTCTACTCACGTGAATAGAATTTTAGATATGGAATTGCTGGACCCCAAGGGCTTGTGTATTCCATATTTCAAATTATTGCCATCCAGTAACATAAATATATGTAATTGGCCCTCTGCATTTATTTATTCTCCATCCCTGGATTCAACCAACCTTGGATGGAAAATATTTGGAAAAAAAAATTGCATTTGTACTGAATATAGACTTTTTCCTTACCATTATTCCCTAAAAAACACAGAATAGCAACGATTTGCAGGGTGTTGACATTGTATTAGGGATTATAAGTAATCTAGAAATGTCTTAGAGTATACAGGAGGGTATGCGTAGATGATATGCAAATATTATGCCATTTTATATCAGGGACTTGCGCATCTGTGGATTTTGATATCTGAGGGAGGTCCCGGAATCAATCCCCCAGGGACACTGAATGATGGCTGCATATAAAGCACAGCCATCATTCAGATGATGGAAGAAGAAGACCTCATGTGTGAAGTTGTACCCAAAGTGTTTTTGTGGTATAAGTATGCCAAATGAACAAAAGATAAAAATAAAAATGAATAGCTTAGCCAAGATATAAATCATATAAGGCCATATACCTAAATATTAAAAGCGTTTTTCTTTGATTTCCTTTAATGCAGAATCAAGGAAGAAAAAAATGATATTTTTTCAGTGGAGCCACAGTTTTTATACTTTATTTTCTCAGTGTCTTATCGAATATTAATTTCTTTTCTGTAGCCGGGCGTGGTGGCTCACGCCTGTAATCCCAGCACTTTGGGAGGCTGAGGTGGGCAGATCACAAGGTCAGGAGATCGAGACCATCCTGTCTAACACTGTGAAACCCCGCCTTTTTTTTTTTTTTTTTTTTTTTTTTTTTTGACAGAGTCTCGCCCTGTCGCCCAGGTTGGCACCCAGGCTGGACTGCAGTGTTGCGATTTCGGCTCACTGCAACCTCCGCCTCCCAGGTTCTTGCAATTCTCCTGCCTCAGCCTTCTAAGTAGCTGGGCCTATAGGTGCAGGCCGCCATGCCCGGCTAATCTTTTGTATTTAGTAGAGACGGGGTTTCACCATGTTGCCCACGCTGGTCTCCAACTCCTGAGCTCAGGCAATCCGCCCACCTCGGCCTCCCAAAGTGCTGGGATTACAGGTACGAGCCACCGTGCCCAGCTGAAACCCTGCCTTAAAAAAAAAAAAAAAAAAAGATTAAATAAAATAAATAAATAAATAATTTCTTTTCTGTAATCAGCAAACACTACCATGGATACTGTGAAAACTAACCTTGTGCTTTTTCATTTAAAAAAGCAATACATAGGGCCGGGCACGGTGGCTCACGCCTGTAATCCCAGCACTTTGGGAAGCCGAGGCGGGGGGATCACGAGGTCAAGAGATCGAGACCATCCTGGTCAACATGGTGAAACCCCGTCTCTACTAAAAATACAAAAAATTAGCTGGGCACGGTGGTGCGTGCCTGTAATCCCAGCTACTCAGGAGGCTGAGGCAGCAGAATTGCCTGAACCCAGGAGGCGGAGGTTGCGGTGAGCCGAGATCGCGCCATTGCACTCCAGCCTGGGTAAGAAGAGCGAAACTCCGTCTCAAAAAAAAAAAAAAAAAAAAAAAGCAATACATAGTCATTTTAATAAGTTTAAAATTTTTAAAAAATATATAAAGAAAATGTTAATAATGTCCCTTTCTTTACTTTTAAACTTACCCCTTGGTCGGGTGCAGTGGCTCACACCTGTAATCCCAGCAGTTTGGGAAGCCGAAGTGGGCGGATCACCTGAGATGAGACCAGCCTGGCCAATATGGTGAAACCCCACCTCTACTAAAAATACAAAAATTAGCTGGGCGTGGTGGCAAGTGCCTGTAGTCCCAGCTACTCTGGAAGCTGAGGCACGAGAATCACTAGAACCCTGGAGGCGGAGGTTGCAGGGAGCTGAGATCGCGCCACTGCACTCCAGCCTGGGCAACAGCCTGGGGGACAGAGGGAGACTCCATCTCTAAATAAATAAATTAATTAATTAATTTACCCCTCGAAATAAACAATGTTAAAGGCCTGGGTAGGAATCTTTTCACTCTTTTTTTCTATAATAGAGTGTGTTATTTTTACACCATAAATGAATTTTAAAACCTTAAAAAATGTGTTGAGCCTGGGCGCGGAGGCTCACACCTATAATCCCAGCACTTTGGGAGGCTAAGGCGGGAGGATCACAAGATCAGAAGTTCAAAACCAGCCTGGCCAAGATGGTGAAATCCCTTCTCCACTAAAAATACAAAAATTAGCCAGGCACAGTGGCAGGCGCCTGTAATCCCAGCTACTCGGGAGGCTGAGGCAGAAGAATTCCTTGAACCTGGGCGACAGAGGTTGCAGTGAGCCGAGATCGCGCCACTGCACTCCAGCCTGGGCAATAGAGTGAGACTCCATCTCAAAAAAAAAAAAAAAAAAAATGTGTTGAATGACCCTTGCCTGGCCCTTCAGCAGACCGCCCTGGCTACCTCCAGCCCTGCCAAGCTGTGTGCCCTCTTTCTGCGTCCAAACAACTTGCCCTCAAAGAAACCTACTTGGGGCCCTGCTCCCTGGAGGCACCTGCGCCTCTGCCTTGGCCCAGGTTCAGCAGAAATCAAGGCCAGGCCCAGGAAGCGTCGGCCCCAGCTCTGGCCCGACCCGGGCCCGGGAGAGCCAGCGCTCCTCCCCAGCCTGGAGAGCGAGGGGCCGGCGCCAGGCGAGGCCCTGGGCTCCCAGAGAGGCTCCCTCCCGCCCGCTTCTCTAGGAGTAATTAAGAGTGAAATCCTCCTCCTGGTGACCCCGTGCTCCAGGCCCGGGCTGATTTACACATGAAAAGTCTACGGAGGGCCTGGGCTTTCTCCTTTTCACATTCACAATGAGGCGCGGCCTATAAATAAAACCTCTCTGAGAAACAAGAGGCTTCAAAAAAATGCGTGTGTGTGGTGTGTGGTGTGTGAGTGTGTGTGTGTGTGTGTGAGAGAGAGAGAGAGAGAGAGAGAGAGAGAGAGAGAGAGAGAGAGAGAGCGCGAGCCCCAGAGGGAGAGGGAGAGTTTGAAAGGGCCAGAACAGGGAAGGAGTGTGAATAAAAGCTGGTGTTTACTGAGTGCTTACTGGGTACCAGGCAGCCATCCTCACAGCAATCCTGTAAGGGCAGTGTTAGGGTTTCCATTTTACAGATGAAGAAACTGAGGTTCAAGAAGGGCAAGAGTTGCCCAAGATAATACAGTGAATTAAGGGGAAAGCTAAAGCTTGGGCTCAGGAAGTGGGATGAATATCAGATTCAAATGATGGCCCAGGTGCAGTGGCTCACACCTGTAATCCCAGCACTTTGGGAGGCTGAGGTGGGCGGAGGTCAGGAGTTCGAGACCAGCCTGGCCAACATGATGAAACCCCATCTCTACTAAAAATACAAAAATTAGCTGGGTGTGGTGGAACGCGCCTGTAATCCCAGTTACTCAGGAGGCTGAGGCAGGATAATTGCCTGAACCTGGGAATCGGAGGTTGCAGTGAGCCTAGATCACTCCACTGCACTCCAGCCCGGATGAAAGAGCAAGGTTCTGACTCAAAAAATAGAGAGAGAGATTTAAATGATGATCTGTGTCTTGATTGTGATGATGATTGCAGGACTGTAAGTTTGTCACATATGTATTAGAAAGGGAGAGCCGGGCGTGGTGGCTCACGCCTGTAATCCAAACACTTTGGGAGGCTGAGGCGGGCAGATCACCTGAGGTCAGGAGTTCGAGACCAGCCTGAAACATTGAGAAACCCGGTCTCTACTAAAAATACAAAAGTAGCCGGGTGTGGTGGAACGCGCCTGTAATCCCAGCTACTCGGGAGGCTGACGCAGGAGAATCAGAGAAACCTACTTGGGACCCTGCAGCATGGGCAACAAGAGCAAAACTCTGTCTCAAAAAAAAAGAAAGAAAGAAAAAGGGAGAATTTCACTCTATGTATACTGCAATAATCATGACTTTTATCATTTTTAATTTTATTTATTTTTGAGAATAAGTTTTATTTATTTATTTCTTTGGAGTCTCGCTCTGTTGCCCAAGATGGAGTACAGTGGCACGACCTCAGCCCACTACAAGTTCTGCCTCCCAGGTTCAAGCAATTCTCCTGCCTCAGCCTCCTGAGAAGTTGGGACTACAGGCGAGAATGCCACCATGCCCAGCTGATTTTTGTATTTTTTAGTAGAGATGGGGTTTTGCCATGTTGATCAGGCTGGTCCCAATCTCCTGACCTCAGGTGATCCACCTGCCTCAGCCTCCCACAGTACGGGACACCACACCCAACCAATCCAGACTTTTAAAAAGATAAAATAAAATGGGCCAGGCACAGGGCTCATGTCTGTAATCTCAGCACTTTGGAAGCCGAGGTGAGAGGATCTCTTGAGCTCCGGAGTTCAAGACCATCCTGGGCAACATGACAAGACCCTGTCTCTACAAAAAATACAAAAATTAACTGGGCACAGTGGCACGTGCCTACCGTCCCCACTACTGGGGAGGCTGAGATGGGAGGATTGCTTGAGCCTAGGGAATTGAGGCGGCAGTGAGTTATGTTTCCACCACTGCACTCCAGCCTGGACAATGGAGTGAGACCCTGTCTCAAAATAAAACAATAATAGTGATAAAATATAATACATGCAAAAAAACAGAGGCCGCTGGGGAGTGACTGGTGAGGTATCCTGAATGCTTGGGCCCTCTCTGTACCATTCCCTCTAGGAGGGCTGTTACCTTATTTACCTCTGTATCCCCAGGCTCAGGGCTCAATAATGGGCAGTGTAGATATTAGGGAAATGTTTGCTTGATTAATGGAATACATGAGCTAAGTAATTCTCTCTGGACTCATTTTGCCATCTATAAAATGAGAAAATGATGAAACACTACAGCAAACAAACACCACCCAATCAGCCTCAAAGGTCACCTCCTCTGGGAAGTCTTCCTGGATTTCTGTCTACCCCCAGACTGGTCAAGGGTCTCTTCTGGCCTCTCACAGAGCCAGGTTGTGTTCCCGTCCCTGCACTGATTATAGTGTACAATATTTGTCTGGTTATGCTCCATGAGGGCACCTGTGCCTCTGCCTTGGCTCAGGTTCAGCAGAAATCAAGGCTAGGCCTAGAAAGCACTGGGAAATGTTCCATGTGAACATTCAAGCTCTCTGCGGTAGGGCCCATGTCTGTTTTGCTTCTCTCTGTACCCTCAGTACCTAGCCCATGGCATGGAGAATGTCTGAGAAGTTAATGAATTAATGCATTTATGAGTTCCGGTCTCAGATTCAAATGTGAACCATGTCCGGGCTCGGTGGCTCACGCCTGCAATTCTAGCACTTTGGGAGGCCGAGGAGGGTGGATCACCTGAGGTCAGGAGTTTGAGACCAGCCTGGCCAACATGGAGAAGCCCATCTCTACTAAATATGAAAATTAGTTGGGTGTGGTGGCACATGCCTGTAGTCCCAGCCTGCAGTCCCAGCTACTTGGGAGTCTGGGGTAGGAGAACTGCTTGAGGCTGGGAGGCAGAGGTTGCAGTGAGCTGAGATTGTGTCACTGCACTCCAGCCTGGGCAACAAGAGCGAAACTCTATCTCAAAAAAACAAAAAGTGAATCACGCTGGTGTTGGCTGGGGCTGGACAAGGGTCTCAGGCAGCAGAAACCGCCAGGGGAGAAATCCCTGTGCAGTAGAGATGAGTTGAAAGGCCTGACTTCCAGAGCCCTAGGAAAACAATCAGAGGGCAGATGGTTTGGGGAAGGCGGGAGGCTCTGGTGAGCAGGCAATCTGCGTGCATCTGTTCGAGGCTGAGAGTGGGGTGGGGCACATGGATATGGTGAGGTGCCAGCTCTGTTACTTCTCAGCTGTCATTCAGCCCCACCAACCCTCAGTCTCCATATCTGTGAAGTGGGCAGGGAACATAATGATACCTACTTCTACTTTAACATGTTCATTCAGCCGGGCGCGGTGCTTCATGCCTATAATCCCAGCACTTTAGGAGGCCAAGGCAGGCAGATCACAAGGTCAGGAGTTAAAGGGTTCATGGAGAAACCCCGTCTCTACTAAAAATACAAAAAATTAGCCAGGCATGGTGGCGCATGCCTGTAATCCCCGCTACTCGGGAGGCTGAGGCAGGAGAATTGCTTGAACTCGGGAGGCGGAGGTTGTGGTGAGCCGAGGTCATGCCATTGCGCTCCAGCGTGGGCAACAAGAGCAAAACTCCGTCTCAAAAAAAAAAAAACATGTTTATTCAGAGGGTGAAGGTACACAATGAGATCAAAGTGCCTAATCAGAAGTAGTTTGTATTTTACTTATTTATTTATTTAGAGACTGAGTCTCAATCTATTGCCCAGGCTGGAGTGCAGTGGTATCATCTTGGCTCACTGCAATCTCCACCTCCTGGGTTCAAGGGATTCTCCTGTCTCAGCCTCCTGAGTAGCTGGGATTACAGGTGCCCACAACCACACCTGGGTAATTTTTTTATTTTTAGTAGAGATGGGGTTTCACCATGTTGGCCAGGCTGGTCTTGAACTCCTGACCTCAAGTGATCTGCCCACCTCAGCCTCCCAAAGTGCTGGGATGACAGGTACTTATTTATTTTTATAGAGATGGGGGGGGGTGTCCTACTATGTTGCCCAGGCTGGTCTCAAACTCCTGGACTCAAGCAATCCTCCTGCCTGAGGCCTCCCAGAGTGCTGTGACTACAGGCATGAGCTGCTGTTCCCAGCCAGAAATATTTAAAAATTTTAAACCCCCTAACATCTTTTCCTCGTTTCTCCCAAATGTCTGTCTGTCTGTCTGTTTTTCTTCCTTCTTTCCTTCCTTCCTTCCTTTCTTTCTTTCTTTTTCTTTCTTTCTTTCTTTCCTTCCTTCCTTCTTTCTTTCTTTCCTTCCTTCTTTTTTCTTTCTTTCTTTTTTTTTGAGACCAAGTCTCACTCAGTTGCCCACTGGCACAATCATGGCTCACAACAGCCTCAATCTCCTGAGCTCAAGCCATCCTCCTAGCTCACGCCCCTGAGTAGCTGAAACTACAGGCACACCGCCATGTCCAGCTAATTTAAACATGTTCGTAGAGGCAGGAGTCTCACTATATTCCTCAGACTGGTCTCTAACACTTAGACTCAAGTGATCCTCCCACCTCCGCCTCCCAAACTGCTGGGATGACAGGTGTGCGTTACCACATCCCGCTCCACCGTTTTTCATCCTGATTAAAGCTGCCACTCATGAATTCCTACAAATAATATTAGCTATTCCCACCACGTAGTGAGTGTCTTCCGGGTGTCAGGCACTGTGCCTACACATATCGTTTAATTTAACCTTCACAATCGTTCTGTAAGGTAGGTTTGTTATTGTTCTTATCAAAGAAGAAATAGGTTCAGAGAGGTGCAGTGGCTTTTCTGATCTCACGCAGCCTCTGAGCGGTAAGCCCGTGAGGTGAGCCATCTGTTAACTTCAGGGAACACCAGAATCCTTTGGAGGGCTTGTTCAAACACAGATTTCCAGGCCCCACCCCAAAGTATCTGATGTAGCAGTTCTGGGGCGGATCCCAAGAATTTACATTTCTAGCAAGTTCCCAGGCGATGTTGCCGCTGCGGGTCCTGAGGCACACTTCGAGAAATACTCCCTAATACCAAGACTTCTCCACTGTCATTATCCCAATTAGGCATGTTATGTCAAGTCCAGCCTTTTACAATAGGCTCGATTCAAGGAATTTGAAGTCTAGTACAGTTCATTTAGCCCTTGGCATATATGACCCTATAGTCTTAATTAAGTCTTACCAAAAAAAAGACCACACATCCCAACTTTCATCTACAATAAAGGTGCAAAGAGCTGGAAAATATAAATGAATAAGAAGGACAGAATCAGTCACTCCAATTACTCCAGGGAGGTCACTTTTTGTTATACGTGGTTGTATAGGAGAAGCTTTCTGGATTAACCAACTCACTGGATTAAAAATTCCTGGGAGGTCAGGCATGGTGGCTTATTCCTGTAACCCCAGCGACTTGGGAGGCCGAGGTAGGAGGATCACTTGAGGCTAGGAGTTCAGAAGCAGCCAGGGCAACTTGGCAAGGCCCCCGTCTTTATTAAAAAAAAAAAATTCCCTGGAGTTGACTTACGAGATCAACCAGTGCTCTCGTTGCCCGCTGTAAGATCTAGAACAATGTGAGGCTTACAGCAGCTGGTGGGTCCATTTCTAGTGTGACCAGCCACTAACTCCTGCTGAGTGAAGACGTGACCATGTATGTGCTTATCAAGAGTCAGGTGGGTTGGTTCTCCTATCAGTTGCTCTTTTGTTTTTGAGACGGAGTCTCATTCTGTTGCCCAGGCTGGAATATAGTGGCACGATCTCAGCTCACTGCAACCTCTGCCTCCCAGGTTCAAGTGATTCGCCTGCCTCAGCTTCCCGAGTAGCTGGGATTACAGGCACAGACCACCATGCCCTGCTAATTTTTGTATTTTTAGTAGAGATGATGTCTCACCATGTTGGACAGGCTGGACTCGAACTCCTGACTTCAAAAAAAAATGTTATCCATCCACCTCGGCCTCCCAAAGTGCTGGGATTACAGGTGTGAGCCACTGTGCCTGGCAGTCAGTTACTCTTGTAATTAAATCATATAATTATATAGGACAAACTGATGAAATATAAGTGTTTTTCTGCAGAGAAGACAGATGTTTCTATGAATGCAGCTGAATGCATTGGAAAGACTCTAAAAAGTTAGTTGGTACATATCATTACACAACTGTTCAAACCCATAGAATGTGCAGCCTCAAGAATGAGCCCTAATGTGAACTAGACAGGGATGATGATGCCTCAGCGTGTTTCTGTGTTGTAATAAAAACACCACTCATGGGCTGGGCGCGGTGGCTCACACCTGTAATCCCAGCACTTTGGGAGGCTGAGGTGGGCAGACCACCTGAGGTCAGGAGTTTGAGACCAGCCTGGCCAACGTGGCAAAACCTGACCTCTACTAAAAATACAAAAATTAGCCAGGCAGGGTGGCAGGCACCTGTAATCCCAGCTACTCGAGAGAGTAAGGCAGGAGAATCACTTGAACCCGAGAGGCGGAGGTTGCTGTGAGCCAAGATCAGGCCACTGCACTCCAGCCTGGGCAACAGAGCAAGACTAAGCCTCAAAACAAACAAACAAACAAAAACAAACGAAAAACACCACTCACGTAGGGTATATTGATAACGGGGCAAGCTGTGCCTGTGTCGGGGGAGGGAACAGATGTATGGGAAATCTCTGTACCTTCTGCTTAATAGTGCTGTGAACCTAAAACTGCTCCAAAAAGGCTGGGTGGGTGGCACACGCCTGTTATCCCAGCACTTTTTGAGGCCGAGGCAGGCAGATCACCTGAGGTCAGGAGTTCAAGACCAGCCTGGTCAACATGGTGGAACCCGTTCTCTACCAAAATACAAAACTTAGCCAGGCATACGCCTGTAATCCCAGCTACTCAGGAAGCTGAGACAGGAGAATTGTTTGAACCCAGAGGCGGAAGTTGCAGTGAACAGCATTCATGCCACTGCACTCCAGCCTGGGCAACAGAGCAAGACTCCGTCTCAAAAAAAAAAAAAAAACTGCTTCAAAAAATAAAGTTTAGGCTGGGCGTGGTGGCTCACGCCTGTAATCCAAGCACTTTGGAGGCCGAGGCGGGTGGATCACCTGAGGTCGGGAGTTCAAGACCAGCCTGACCAACATGGTGAAACCCCATCTTAAAAAATAAATAAATAAATAAAATAAAATAAAGAAATGAAGTTGGGTGGCTCATGCCTGTAATCCCAGCACTTTGGGAGGCCGAGATGGGAAGATCGCTTGAGGCCAGTAGTTCAAGACCAGCCTGGGCAACATAGGATAACCCTGTCTCTACAACACACCAAAAAAATTGGCCAGGTGTGGTGCACACCAGTAGTCCCAGCTACTCAGGAAGCTGAGGGAGAGGATGGCCTGAGCCCAGGAAGTCAAGCCTTCAGTGAGCCGTGATCATGCCCCTGCACTCCAGCCTGGGTGACAGAGTAAGACTTTGTCTCAAAAAATAAAAAAATAAATAAATAAATAAAGTTTAGCTGGGCACAGTGGCTCAAGCCTGTAATCCCAGCACTTTGGGAGGCAGAGGTGGGCAGATGATGAGGTCAGGAGTTCGCGATCAGCCTGACCATCATGGTGAAACCCCATCTCTACTAAAAATACAAAAATTAGCCGGGCATGGTGGCACGCACCTGTAGTCCCAGCTGCTCAGGAGGCTAAGGCAGGAGAATCACTTGAATCTGGGAGGCAGAGGTTGCAGTGAGCTGAGATCATGCCATTGCACTCCAGCCTGGGTGACAGAGCAAGACTCTGTCTCATTAAAAAAAAAAAAATGAATGAATGAATGCATGAATAAAGGGAGAAACTTGGAGCAAGACCCCTTGGCCCTCTCTGGACTCAAGTTCCCCATTTCTTAGTTGTTGGCAGCTAAATTTCTCATCCTTACGAAAATGAGCAGACACAATATTAGACTTTATTTTCAGATGTACATAGACTGCCCTCCTGAACACCTACTGTGGATCCCTTGGGAGGAGGTGATCCGCTGAACCCTATGAAGGGAGCCCCTGAATTTGAAGATCTGAGATCCCTTCCAGTCCTGGTGTTAATAGTTGTAATAGCCGGGGGTGATGGTTCATGCCTGTAATCTCAGCACTTTGGGAGGCCGAGGCAACTGGATCACCTGAGGTCGGGAGTTTGAGTTGCCAACCTGGCTGACATGGTCAGGTCTCTACTAAAAATACAAATTTAGCCAGGAGTGATGGCGCATGCCTGTAATCCCAGCTACTCAGGAGGTTGAGGCAGGAGAATCGCTGGAGGCTGGCAGGCGGAGGTAGCCGTGATCCGAGATTGCTCCATTGCACTCCAGCCTGGGCAACAAGAGCAAAACTCTGTCTCTAAATAAATAAATAAATAGTTGTAATAATGAAAATAGTAATAATAATAGGATCCAGAAGTTTCAGGACTTCTGGATCAGGCACTGTCCTAAAAGTTTTATCTCATTTAATCTTCTTGCAGGTTTATGACCCAGGCATGGTTATTATCACTTCCATTTTGCCGATGAGAAAACTGAGGCTTAGAGAGGCTAAATGACTTGCTCATGTTGCATAGCCTGAAAGTGAAGACCATGGTTTCCAATTTAGCACGGCACACGCCAGAGCCCACCACTACCCTATCTCCATTACAGAAGAGTATAAACATATGACCTCCATGAGGCTCCTCCCCTCCTTCCTTCCTTCCTTCTTTCCTTCCTTCCTTCCCTTCTTCCCCCTCCCCCTCCCTCTCTCTTTCTCTCCCTCCTTCCTTCCTTCCTTTTGAGACCAAGTCTCACTCTGTCACCCAGGTTGGAGGGCAGTGGTGTGATCTTGGCTCACTGCAACCTCGGCCCCCTGGGTTCAAGAGATTCTCCTGCCTCAGCCTCCCAAGTAGCTGAGACTAAAGGCTCATGCCACCATGCCCCACTAATTTTTCTATTTTTAGTAGAGACAGGGTTTCACTATGTTGACCAGGCTGGTCTTGAACTCCTGACCTCAGGTGATCCACCCACCTCGGCCTCTTAAAATGCTGGTATTACAGGCGTGAGCCACCGTGCCTGGTCTATGGGGATCTTTCAAGGACAAAGTCAAGTTGCTATATATATATTTTTTTTTTGAGATGGAGTCTCATGCTGTGTCCCAGCTAGAGTGCAGTGGCACGATCTCAGCTCACTGAAACCTCCTCCTCCTGGGTTCAAGCGATTCTCCTGCCCCAGTCCTCTGAGTAGCTGGGATTGCAGGCACCTGCCACCACGTCCAGCTAATTTTTGCATTTTTAGTATAGGCAGGGTTTCACCATGTTGATCAGGCTGGTCTCGAACTCTTGACCTCGTGATCTGCCTGCCTCGTCCTCCCAAAGTGCTGGGATTACAGGCGAGAGCCTCCACGCCTGGCCAGGAACATTTTCTATAGGGATTATGGGGGTTGCCAGGGAAGGCTTTCGGGAGGAGGTAACTTTTTTTTTTTTGAGACGGAGTTTCACTCTTTTTGCCCAGGCTGGAGTGCAATGGAGCAATCTTGGCTCATCACAACCTCTGCCTTCCTGGCTCAAACAATTCTCCTGCCTCAGCCTCCCGAGTAGCTGATTACAGGCATGCGCCACTGTGCCCAGCTAATTTTGTATTTTTAGTAGAGATGGGGTTTCTCCATGTTGGTCAGGCTGGTCTCGAACTCCTGATCTCAGGCGATCCACCCACCTTGGCCTCCCAAAGTGCTGGAATTACAGGCGTGAGCCACCGCACCCGGCCAAGGTAACTTTTCTTTTTTTTAGAGACAGTGTCTCGCCATGTTGCCCAAGCTAGTTTAGAACTCCTGGGCTCAAGTGATTCTCCTGCCTTAGCCTCCCAAAGTGCTGGGATTACAGGCATGAGCGACCAGGCCCAGCCAGAGGTGGCCTTTTAAGATGAGACCTGAGGGGTGAGTAGGAGCGAGCAGGTCAACGAGAAGAGGGAAGAGACACAGCAATGTAGAAACCCCAGTCCTGGTCCTTCAAAAGTTGACAGCCTGGTGAGCAGAAGGGATATAGTAACCCAGCATAGCAGAGTGATGCTCCAGGAGCTTGTGGAGGTGAAAGAAGCCCTGACTCAGTCTGAGGAATCCAGGCGACTTTGCCCAGGAGGGCCATGTTTTCCAACACCCGGAAATAAGTGCAGGCTGCATCACAACCTGGGTGAAGAGAATGGTGTTCAAGAGAATCAGGGCTGGCCAGGAGCACGGGAGGGGTATCCTAACTGTTAAAAACTTCCTATCAGCCAACTAGTGGTGGGCGGAAGTCCCAGTCAACTTCAGATCTGATCTCGATACTGTTTTCACTTCCATTGTCAATGCTAAGCCTTTGTTTGAACTAAGTCCATCTATCTGAAGTCCTTTGTGACCCGGCAGTAAATGGTGTAAATGGTGATGTTTAAATAAAGTGGAAGATTCCTTTGTAATGGGACCCAGAGAACACCTGCTAATTCAGAGGAATCCCAGGATCTCATCCCTCTCGAAATAACCTTCATGGCCACCGTTGCTGAGTGGGTAGCAGGACTCCAGCCCCGGCCCTGGCCAGCCTCATTCAATCCTGACATGGCTGCTTTCTAATGACCTGTCCTTGGATACGTGTTACTTAATTCTCTGATGATGCAATCCCATACTCTGGTGAAGGAGGCTAATAATAGTTTCTACTACCACCAAATAGTTATTTTGAAAATGGAATTAATTTTTTATTTATTAATTTTTGTGTGTAAGTTAAAGAAGTTTTCATTTACAAAAAAATGAAATATATACATATATATATTGTGTGTGTGTCTGTGTGTGTGTGTGTGTGTGTGTGTGTGTGTGTTTGAGACAGGGCCTCACTCTGTTGCCCAGCTGCAGTGCAGTGGCACAAACACAGCTCACTGCAGTCTTGAACTCCCGGGCTCAAGCAATCCTCCCACCTCAGCCTCCCAAGCAGCTGGGACCACAGGCATGTATCACAATGCCTAGCTAATGTCTTTAATTAATTAATTTATTTATTTATTTTTGAAGTGGAGTCTCGCTCTGTTACCCAGGCTGGAGTGCATTGGCGCAATCTCGGCTCACTGCAACCTCCACCTCCTGGTTCAAGTGATTCTCTTGCCTCAGCCTCCCAAGTAGCTCGGATTACAGGTTCCCACCACCACGCCTGACTAATTTTTGTATTTTTAGTAGAGACGGGGTTTTGCCATGTTGGCCAGGCTGGTCTCAAACTCCTGACCTCAAGTGTTCCACCCACTTCAGCCTCCTAAAGTGCTGGGACTACAGGAACGAGACACTGCACCCAGCTATGTCTTTTATTTTTTGTAGAGATCAGGTCTTGATCTTTGTCATCCAGGCTGGTCTCGAACTCCTGGCCTCAAGCAATCCTCCCACCTTGGCCCTTCAAAGTGTTGGGATTACAGGTGTGAGCCACCTGGCTTGGCCTATGTTTTTTATTTGTATGTTTGTGGGGCACATGTGTAATTTTGTTATATGCATAGGTTGCCTAGAGTTCAAGGCAGGGCATTTAGAATATCCAAGACCCAAATAACATGCATTGTACGCATTCACTATTTGCCTATACTCCTCTCAACTCCCACTCTTGAATTTTCTTATGAAATCTTCTTAGGATCTAGGATCACTGCAACCTACACTTGCTGGGCTCAAGTGATCCTCCCGCTCGCCTCGGCCTCCCAAGTAGCTGGAACTACAGGCTCACACCACCGTTCCCTGCTAATTTTTGTTTTTTTGGTAGAGAGGAGGTTTTGCCATTTTGCCCAGGCTGACGTCGAACTCCTGGGCTCAAGTGATCCACCCACCTCAGCCTCCCAAAATGCTGGTTGTGAGCCACTGCCCCCTACTTTTTATGAAATCTTTACAAGAGTACCTGATGCACAGTGAGGCCTCAGAAAATGTTAAGTATTGTCATTTTATCAGTTATGTATCGAAAACTGCAAACTGTGGGGGATACAACAACAGCAAAGACCAGCTAAATAAGCTAAATGCTCTCATGGAGTTTATAATCTATCTTTTGTTTGTTTGTTTTTTGAAGGCTGGAGCGCAGTGGTGCAATCTTGGCTCACTGCAACCTTCACCTCCCAGGTTCAAGCGAATCTCCTGCCTCAGCCTCCAGAGTAGCTGGGACTACAGGTGCGTGCCACCACACTCAGCTAATTTTTGTATTTTTAGTAGAGATGGGGTTTCACCATCCTGTTGTCCAGGCTGGTCTCGAACTCCTGACCTCAGGTGATCTACCCGCCTCAGCCTCTCAAAGTGCTGGGATTACAGGCATGAGCCACCGAGCTCAGCCTGTTTGTTTTTTGAGTTAGGATCTTGCTATGTTGCCTAGGCTGCCCTTGAATTCCTGAGCTCAAGCGATCCTCCTGCCTCAGCCTCCCAGGTAGCTCGGACTATAGGTGTATGCCATCAGGCTGGGCTGGAATTTATAATCTAGTGAAAGAGATTAACAACAAAGCAAACTTAAAACAAACAAACAAAAACCTAATGCGAGACTTGCTGTAGAAAAAGGAAGGGCTGCTTGAGCCCAGGAGTTTAAGACCAGCTTGGGCAACATGGTGAAACCCTATCTCTACAAAAAATACAAAAATTAGCCAAGCATGGTGGTGCACATTTGTAATCCCCGCACTTTGGGAGGCAGGGGCAGACAGATTTCTTGAGGCCAGGAGTTCGGACTATCCTGGCCAACATGGCGAAACGCTGTCTCTACGAAAAACACAAAAATTAGCTGGGCGTGGTGGCACGCAACTGTAGTCCCAGCTAACTGGGAGGCTGAGGCACAAGAACTGCTTGAACCTGGGAAGTGGGGGTTGCTGTGAGCCGAGATCACGCCACTACACTCCAGCCGAAAAGAGCAAGACTGTGTCTCAAAAAAAATGAAAAAAAAAAAATAATAATAAAAATAAAGGCTGAGACATGGTGGTGCATGCCTGTAGTCCCAGCTACATGGGAGGCTGAGGCAGGAGAATTGCCTGAGTCTGGGAAGTGGAAGTTGCAGTGAGCCAAGATTGTGCCACTGAACTCCAGCGTGGGTGACAGAGCTAGACTCTGTCTCAAATAAATAAATAAATAAATAATAATTAAATAAAACCTGAGGCTGAACATGGTGGCTCACGCCTGTAATCCCAGCATTTTGGGAGGCCGAGGCAGGCAGATCACTTGAGGTCAGGAGCTCGAGATTAGCCTGGCCAACATGGTGAAACCCCATTTCTACTAAAAATACAAAAATCAGCTGGGTGTGGTGGTGCACGCCTGTAGTTCCAGCTACTCGGGAGGCTGAGGCAGGAGAATCGCTCGAACCAGGGAGGTGGAGGTTGCAGTGAGCCAAGATTGTGCCACTGCACTCCAGCCTGGGCGACAGAGACAGACTCCGTCTCAAAAAAGAAAAAATAAATAAAGCCTGAGAGCAGTCTCTGTTACAAGCAGGGTTTAAATAGACCTCCTCTCCACCCCAGTCATTCGTACTACTTTCTGCCAACTTCAAGACAGATAAAGTAATGTCAAGATCAATGCCATGTGCGTAACTTGGGAATAATGCATAATTAAATTACACTTTAAGTTAAATTATGCTTGATTTAAATTATACTTCAAATTAAGGAGAGAAAGCAACTATCCGAGACCAGGCTTACGGCGAGCAGATTCCCTTCTCCTAAGAGCTGAGAATAAGTTTGTAGTTACTGTAGCGCCTCAGAATGATATTTGACCTCATGGAAGTACATAACCCATGAATGCTGTAGCTATGGTTGTAAACAGGACGATAATGCCGATGCTTCAGGTCTCCAAAAATAGGAAAGATCCGTAATATAAGCCTCAGCCAATATGTAACAGAAGGCAAAACCCACAAACGGAAACAAGGTTACAGGTGCCATTTCGATAAACAATAGCTCTAAAGCTGAGCCAATGGGGCACTTTTACCTTAAAGTTATTTCAGGCTGAAGTTGTTTCTTTTTTTCTCTTTCTTTCTTTTTTATTTATTTCTACCTGAAGTTGTTACAAGTGGTTTATCATCAGAAGAAAAGCAGTAACAGCAAAATGACAATATCTTCTATGTAAAAACAATTTATTATTTTTTAAAATTATTTTTATTTATTTATTATTTTCTTTTTTTTTTTTTTTTTTGAGACGGAGTTTTGCTCTTGATACCCAGGCTGGAGTGCAATGGCGCGATCTCGGCTCACCGCAACCTCCGCCTCCTGGGTTCAGGCAATTCTCCTGCCTCAGCCTCCTGAGTAGCTGGGATTACAGGCACGCGCCACCGTGCCCAGCTAATTTTTTGTATTAGTAGAGACGGGGTTTCACCATGTTGACCAGGATGGTCTCGATCTCTTGACCTCGTGATCCACCCGCCTCGGCCTCCCAAAGTGCTGGGATTACAGGCTTGAGCCACCGCGCCCGGCCTATTTATTATTTTCTTTTTTTGAGACAGAGTCTCACTCTGTTGGCCAGGCTGGAGTGCAATGGCATGATCTCCGCTCACTGCAATCTCCTCCTCCCGGGTTCAAGCAATTCTCCTGCCTTAGCCTCCCGAGTAGCTGGGATTACATGAGCGTGCTACCATGCCCAGCTAATTTTTGTATTTTTAGTAGAGACAGGGTTTCACCATGTTGGCCAGGCTGGTCTCGAACTCCTGACCTCAGGTGATCCACCCACCTCGGCCTCCCAAAGTGCTGGGATTACAGGCGTGAGCCACCGCACCGGGCCAAAATTATTTATTTTTTGAGACAGGGTCTCACTCTGTCACCCAGGTTGGAGTGCAGCAGTGCTCACTGGGCTCAAATAATACTCCTACCTCAGCCTCCTGAGTAGCTGGGATTATAGGCACTCACCATCATGCCCTGCTAAATTTTTTTGTTTTTTGTAGAGGTGGGAGTCTCACTTTGTTGCCCAGGCTGGTCTTGAACACCTGGCTTCAAGCGATCCTTCCACCTCAGCCTCTGAAAGGGCTGGAATTACAGGCATGAGCCACCACGACTGGCTTAAAAAAAAAGTTAAGAACAATTAGTATCTGTTATTACTGTGGAGATTGTCGTGGGAAATGCAGACAGGAGCATGGTGATTGCCTGGGTGGGGTTTACAATATAGCTGTGGAGCACATGAGACTGTGAGATAAAAACAGAATTCATAACTCATGAGCTGTTATATTGCACAGTAAGAGTCCAGACAGTGTGTCAAAATTTAAAGAAGCAGAATTGACTTGCGTGTGTGTGTATGTGTGTGTGTGTGTGTGTGTGTGTGTGTGTAGCTGGATGTGGTGGCACACGCCTGTAATATCAGCTATTAGGGAAGCTGAGGCAGGAGAATCACTTGAACCCAGGAGACGGAGGTTGCAGTGAGCCAAGATTGGGCCACTGCACTCTAGCCTGTGTGACAGAGTGAGACTCCATCTCAGGGAAAAAAAAAAAATTCAGCACTTTGTTTGTGTCAGGCGGTGTGTTTGGTGTTGGGATACGGGAGTAAGCAAGACAGACAAGGCCCCTGCTCTTGTGAAGCTTCCAGGCAACTTAGAAGTTAATAGGATGAAAAGTAGGAAGAGCATTCCTGGCACAGGGAACGGCATGAGCGAAGGTCCTGAGGTTGGAAGGGGCTTGGCATATTTCAGAAACAGAAAGCAGCATAGCTCTGAGGATGGATGATGTGTCCCTAGGAATAATGGTGGAGCTAGGCAGCAATCATATCCCTTAGCACCTTGGAGGTCAGAGTGAGTAGTTTGAGTTCTATCCTGGGGGCAACAGGCTTTCAAAGAGGGATGGTGGGATAGGCAGATTGTACTTTAGAAGGATCTCCTAGCCAGGTGCCCTGGCTCACACTTGTAATCCCAACACTTTAGGAAACTGAAGCAGGAGGATCACCTGAATTCAGGAGATTGAGAACAGCCTGGGCAACATGGTGAAACCCTGTCTCTACAAAAATACAAAACTTGGCTGGGCATGGTGACTCACACCTGTAATCCTGGCACTTTGGGAGGCCGAGGCAGGCGGATCCCCTGAGGTTGGTAATTTTAGACCAGCCTGGCCAACGTGGAGAAACCCCATCTCAACTAAAATTACAAAAATTAGGTGGGTGTGGTGGCGGGCACCTGTAATTCCAGCTACTCAGGAGGCTGAGGCAGGAGAATTGCTTGAACCTGGAGTACAGAGGTTTCAGGGAACCGAGATCGCACCATTTCATTCCAACCTGGGTGAAAGAACGAAATTTGGTCTCAGAAAAAAACAACAACGACAACAAAGAAAACAACTTAGCTGGGCATGGTGGCATGAACCTGTAGTCCCAGCTACTGGGACACCGAGTTGGGAGGATCGCTTGAGCCCAGGAGGTCGAGGCTGCAGTGAGTCATGATTGCACCACTTCCCTTTAGCCTGGGTGACAGAGTGAGACTCTGCCTCAAAAAAGAAAGAAAGAAAGAAAAACAAAAACAAAAATCAGTGATGAGTTTGTGAGAGGCGGTAAAATAGATGCTCAGGCCGGGCACGGTGGCTCACGCCTGTCATTCCAGCACTTTGGGAGGCTGAGGCGGGCAGATCACGAGGTCAGGAGTTTGAGGCCATCCTGGCCAACATGATGAAACCCTCTCTCTACTAAAATTAAAAAAAAAAAAAAGAAAAGCCAGGTGTGGTGGTGTGCACCTGTAGTCCCAGCTACTTGGGAGGCTGAGGCAGGGGAATCGCTTGAATACAGGAGACAGTGGTTGCAATGAGCCGAGATCAGGCCATTGCACTCTAGCCTGGCGACAGAGTGAGACTGTCTCATAAACCAACAACAAAATAGATGCTCATCTGTGCACAGAATATCTCTAGAAGACCATGTCAGAATTCTCTAGGGTGGTAATCTTCTTGGGAATGAAACTGGGGTGGCTGGAGGACAGGAGCAGGGAGACTTTTCATTCTTTATTTTTATTTATTTATTTATTTTTGAGATGGAGTCTCTCTCTGGTGCCAGGCTGGAGTGTAGTGGTGTGATCTCAGCTCACCGCAACCTCCGCCTCTCAGGTTCAAGCAATTCTTCTGCCTCAGCCTCCCGAGTAGCTGGGACTACAGGTGTGCACCACCATACCCAGCTAATTTTTGTATTTTTAGTAGAGACGGGGTTTCACCATGTTGGCCAGGATGGTCTTGATCTCTTGACCTCGTGATCTGCCTGCCTCGCCTCCCAAACTGCTGGATTACAGGCATGAGCCACCATGCCCAGCCTTTTTTTTTTAAAGTATGTATTCATATATACATATATTTTTTAAAGACGGGGTTTCACCATGTTGGTCAGGCTGGTCTTGAACGCCTGACCTCAGGTGATCTGCCCGCCTTGGCCTCCAAAGCACTTGGATTACAGGTGTGAGCCACCACACCCAGCCTGTATTCATATCTTTTAGAGACAGCGTCTCACTCTGTCCAGCCAGGCTGGAGTACAGGGACACACTGCAGCCTCAACCTCTTGGGTTCAAGCAATCCTCCTGCCTCAGCCTTAGTAGCTGGGACTACAGGTGTACACCACCACGTCTGGCTAATTTACTTTTTTTGTAGAGATGGGGTCTCATGTTATCTAGGCTGGCCTTGAACTCCTGAGCTCAAGCTAACATCCCACCTCAGCCTCCCAAAGTGCTGGAATGACAGACATGAGTCAGCATGCCTGGCTTATCTTTATTTTTTTTTCTTTGAACCATACGGATGTATTAGCTATTCAAAACTTAAATAATTATTAAGAAAAAAATATGGACGCAGCTTGACACACAGGGGTGGGTCTCAAAGGAATGGATTTGGAATTTGTCACAGCTGAGGACTGCCCCTCTTTATAATTTTTTAATATGGAGTCTCTTTCTGTCACCCAGGCTGGAATGCAGTGGCCTGATCTTGGCTCACTGCAACCTCTGTCTCTTGGGTTCAAATGCTTCTAGTGCCTCGGCCTCCTGAGAAGCTGGGATTACAGGCGTGCCCCGGTTAATTTTTGTATTTTTAGTAGAGGCGAGGTTTCACCATGTTGTCCAGGCTGGTCTCGAACTCCTGATATCAGGTGATCCGTCTGCCTCGGCCTCCCAAAGTGCTGGGATTACAGGTGTGAGCCACCGCGACTGGCCGAGGTCTGTTTCGTTAAGGGGGCACTAACCTGGCACCGCTGAACTCCAGCCTAGGCGACAGGGCGAGACCCTGTCTCTAAAAAAATTAAATTAAAAAAAAAAAAAAGGTGTCCTTGAGGCCCAGACCGGGTCCCAGCAGCCCTCGCACAAGCTCCACCCTCTCCTCTTTCAAGGATACTGAGACCAGTCAGCTACGTTGAAGGTCGCGGGCGTGACTCCTCTGGCCGGGCTCGTGGGCGGCGCCCGCACATGCGGAGCCTGCCACCCACTGGGGGAGAGCGGTACTGCAGACGCCGGTGCCAGAGTCGCCCCACCAGGTCACTTTGCTGTATATGTTCACTGAGCCTTTTCTGCTCCAAGCAGAAGGGGTTCCTGCCCTCATGTGGCTTACAATCTAATGGAACTAATACCATCAACAGAAGTGCTGGTAGCAACTTTATTTATCTATTTATTTATTTATTTATTTTGAGACGGAGTCTCGGTCTGTTGGCCAGGCTGGAGGGCAGTGTCTTGACTCACTCCATCCTCTGCCTCCTAGGTTCAAGTGATTCTCCTGCCTCAGCCTCCTGAGTAGCTGGGATTACAGGCCCGTGCCATTGCGCCCGGCTAATTTTTTGTATTTTTAGTAGAGGTGGGGTTTCACCATGTTGGTCAGACTGGTCCCGCTCATGATCTGCCTGCCTCGGCCTCCCAAAGTGCTGGGATTACAGGCGTGAGCCACTACATCCGGCCGCGACTTTATTTAAAAAAATTTTTTTTGGCCAGGCAGGGTGTCTCACGCCTGTAATCCCAGCACTTTGAGAGGCTGAGGTGGGCGGATCACCTGAGGTCGGGAGTTTGAGACTAGCCTGATCAACATGGAGACACCCGGTATCTACTAAAAATACAAAATTAGCTGGTCGTGGCGGCGCATGCCTGTAATCCCAGCTGCTCGGGAGGCTGAGACAGGAGAATTGCTTCAACCCTGGAGGTGGAGGTTGTGGAGAGCCAAGATCACGTCATTGCACTCCAGCCTGGGCAACAAGAGCGAAACTCCATCTCAAAAAATATATATATTATTTCTTTACAGCAATGCAAGAAAAAACATGTTTTGTTTTTGGTTTGTTGTTAATAGAGATGGTGTTTCCCTATGTTGCCCAGGCTGGTCTTAAAGTCCTGGAATCAAGCAATCCTCCTGCCTCAGCCTCCCAAAATGTTTGGATTATAGGCATGAGCCGCCACACCTAGTCTTTAGGAACTTTATAATCTGCTTTTTTGATGAAAGCTTTTGTTCTTATAATACAAGTACTATATGTTCATGGTAGAAAATTTAAAGCCCAGACATAACTTCTGTGAACATGTGAGTAGAGCCCTTGCAGAATTATCCTATGTGTTATACAAAAATGCAAGTATACATTTAATATTTTGTAGCCTGCTTTCTTGTTTTTAACAGCTTTATTGACACACAGTGTAAGAGGGACTGATATTAATACATTCCAATATACCACCTTTTCACATACCATATATCTGCTTTGTTTTAAACTTAATGTAACAGTGGATAATTAATAATAATGTAATACAAATCACTGCTGTAGGTTGAAGAAGGTGCTAAGTGCTTTACACACATCATCATATTCAGTTCTCTCAAAAACCCGGACAGTAGGTCCTATTATTTTCCTCATTCCGCAGATGAAGAAACTGAAACATAAAACGACCCGTCCTGCAATAGCAGCAGTACCTGGATTTATTTTTAGTATTTGAAGACAGGGTCTCACTCTGTTGCCCAGGCTGGAGTGCAATGGCATGATCTTGGTTCACTGAAACCTCTACCTCCTGGACTCAAGTAATCCTCCATCTCAGCCTCCCAAGTAGCTGATATTACAGGCATGCACCACCATGCCCAGCTAATTTCTGTATTTTTTTTTTTTTTTTTTTTTTTGTAGAGACAGGGGTTCGTCATGTTGCCCAGGTTGGTCTTGAACTCTGGGGCTCAAGTGATCCTCCTATCTCAGCCTCCCAAAGTGCTGGGATTATAGGTGTGAGCCACCTCGCCTGGCCAGAGGTGGACTTAAATCCAGCTTTGTCTAAGAGCCTGAGTTCTTAACCATTTTGTTATGCCTGCCCTGTGCTAGGCTTCGAGGGAATTTAGAGGAATCTGAAAAAAAAAAAAAGAATCTCCTAGATGGGCGCGGTGGCTCACACCTGTAATCCCAGCACTTTGGAAGGTCGAGGTGGGTGGGTCACCTAAGGTCAGGAGTTCGAGACCAGCCTGAGCAACATGGTGAAACCCCATCTTTACTAAAAATACAAAAATTAGCCGGGCGTGGTGGCACGTGCTGGTAATCCCAGCTACTCGGGAGGCTGAGCCACTCAGTTAGTCAAGATTGTGCCACTACAGTCCAGCCTAGCAACAGAACAACACTCTGTCTCAAAAAAAAAAAAGAAAAAGAAAAAAGGGGGGTGTCTCTTGGGGCTCTCAATGGAATGAGAAAGCAAAATAGTCATCATACAAGGTACAGGGAGTTGAACATCACCAAGGGACCAAAGGCCAGGGTCAGGATATAACCAGGAAAGGCTGCCTGGAAGAGGTGAGAACCTGCTGTGATGTGTGCGGCCAGAGGTGGGGAACCGTGTGGGGCTGGCCTGAGCAGAGCCTCAAGTGTAGACAAGTGTGTGAGTATCAACAGGGACCAGTAAGGAAAAATAAGTGAGCACTAAATTCTACGGGTCACAGAGACAGATGATACTGGGGCTCTGCCCTCCAAAGCTGACAATCCAGCTAGGCAGAGGGTTGAGGGGTGGGGGTAGGAGCACAGAAATAAGTAATAGCCATCACTGTGCATCGCCCTCCCCATGCGTCAGGCTTTCTATCTACATAGTCGCATTTAAGCTCACAACATCTCTGGAAGATCCAGTTATTAGCCCCATTTATAAATGAAGAAAGAAAGGCTCAGACAGGTAAAGCAGATTGCTCCAGGTCTTCCCAGTAGGAAAGGTTAGGGCCAAGGCTCAAAGCTGGGTGGCTCAAGGTCCAAGTCCAGTGTTCTAACCTGCACGGCTACGCTATTCAGCCTGCCCCGGTTGGACTGCCCCCTCCCACTGCAAAGAAAGCAACTCTCACATACAACCTTTTTTTTTGAGACAGAGTCTGGCTCTGTCGCCCAGACTGGATCTTGGCTCACTGCAACCTCCATTTCTCAGGTTCAAGTGATTCTTGTGCTTCAACCTCCCAGTAGCTGGATGACAGATGCCCACCACCACGCCTGGCTAATTTTTTTTTTTTAAGATGGTGTTTCACTCTTGTGGTCCAGGCTGGAGTGCAAAGGCATGATCTTGGCTCACTGCAACCTTCGCCTCCCAGGTTCAAGCGATTCTTGTGCCTCAGCCTCCCGAGTAGCTGGGATTACAGGCATGCATCACCATGCCCGGCTAATTTTTGTATTTTCAGTAGAGCTGGGGTTTCGTCATGCTGGCCAGGCTGATCTCAAAAACCCCTGACCTCAGGTGATTCTTCTGCCTTGGCCTCCCAAAGTGCTGGGATCACAGGCGTGAGCCACCGCACCCAGCCTCTCTGGTGGTATCCTTTAGAAAGATATCTTTCTGGAACACTCTTCCCATCCCAACCCAAACTTGTTTCTGACTCACTGACATTTATTTGGGGGTAGGTGACTTAGATGTCACCTCCTACGGGAGGGCAGACTGACTGGACTGACTGCCCTGCCAAAGCCAAATAAAATTTTGATCTGCTTCCATTGACTCCGTACCTCCTCGGTCAAGACAATTCTAACAGTTAACAGTTATTGAGCACTCACTTCGTGCCAGGCACTGTGCTGAGTGCAGTATCTCAGAGTGGTTAAACATGGAGGCTTTGGGACCAGACTTCCAGATTTAAATTCTGACTCTGGTTCAGGAACAGTGGCTGACACATGTAATTCCACCACTTTGGGAGGCTAAGGTGGGAGGATGGAGGTGGAGATCAGCCTGGGCAACATAGCAAGACCCCCATCTCTACCCAAAAACATTAGCTGGATGAGGTGGTGTGCACTTGTAGTCCTAACTACTCAGGAGGCTGAGGTGGGAGGATCACCCGAGCCCAAAAGTTCGAGGCTGCAGTGTGTTGTGACTGCACCACTGTGCTCCAGCCTGTGTGACAGAGCAAGAAAAAAAAAATTCTAGGTCGGGCATGGTGGCTCACAGTAAGCCTGTAATCCCAGCGCTTTGGGAGGCTGAGGCAGGCAGATCACCTGAGGTCAGGAGTTCAAGACCAGTCTGATCAATATGATGAAACCCCATCTCTACTAAAAATGCAAAAATTAGCTGGGTGTGGTGGCATACGCCTGTGATCCCAGCTACTAAGGAGGCTGAGGCATGAGAATCACTTGAACCCGGGAGGCGGAGGTTGCAGTGAGCAGAGATCATGCCATTGCACTCCAGCCTAGGCAACAAGAGTGAAATCCCATCTCAAAAAAAAAGAAAAGAAAAGAAAAATTCTGACTCTATCACTTAAAGGGCTGTGGGACAGGCACATGACTTAACCACCTTGTCCCTCAGTTTCCTTCTCCATAAAGTGGGAGTGTTGTGTTGTAATGACTAAATTAATACATGTGAAGGGCCCATGACATAGTAAATGCTTACAAGTTAGCTAATATCTGTATCCCCCTATAAAGTCCTTGTCATGACTGCAATTCCCAGATGAGGCTCTAAGAGGTAACTTGACTTACCCATGATTACACAGCTAAGCAGCAGATCTGATACTTGAACTTGACACCAAGGCCCATGCCTTCCTGCCTTCCCATTGTAGAGCTCATCGCACTGGTTGTTAATAACCTGGTTACCTGTCAGTCTTTCCCTCTGGACTGGGTGTTCTATGGGGACCACTGTTGTGGCACCAGCCCAAGGACTCACTTGAGACCCTAACTGAATGAATTAAAGATGTTGACACATCTGTAATCCCAGCACTTTGGGAGGCCGAGGCGGGCAGATCACTTTGAGCTCAGGAGTTCAAGACTAGGCAACATGGTGAAACCCATCTCTACTAAAAATATGGAAATTAGCCGGGTGTGGTGGTTCATACCTGTAATCCCAGCTACATTGGAAGCTGAGGTGAGTGGGAAGATTGCTTGAGCCCAGGAAGCTGAGGCTGCAATGAGCTGTGATCGCGCCACTGAACTCCAGCCCAGGCAACAGAGCAAGACTCTGTCTCAAAAAGAAAAGAAAAGAAAAGAAAAGAAATTGTCCAGGTAAGAGATGAGAATACCTTTGACCAAATTGGTAGCTCTACCAATTGGTAATGTAAGTGGTAAGAAGTGGTCAGATGTTGGGCTTGGTGGCTCCTTCCTGTAATTCCAGCACTTTGGGAGGCTGAGGCAGGAGGATCACCTGAGAGCCAAGGAGTTTGAGGCCATCCTGGACAACAAAGTGAGACCCTGTCTCTACATAAAAATTAAAATATTAGCTGGGCATGGTGGTGCACACCTGTGGTCCCAGCTACAGGGAAAACTGAAGTGAGTGGGAAGATTGCTTGAACCCAGGAAGCTGAGGCTGCAATGAGCTGTCATCACACCACAGCACTCCAGCCTGGGCGGCAGAGCAAGACCCTGTCTAAAAAAAAGTCGTCAGATAGTCAGACGCTAGATATATTGGAAAACTGGCAAGGTTTGTTATTGATGGACTGGATATGAAGAGTGTGTGTGTGTGTGTGTGTGTGTGTGTGTGTGAGAGAGAGAGAGAGAGAGAGAGAGAGAAAGCAAAAGAGAGAGAGAGAGAGGAGTCAAAGATGATCCTAGAGTGCTCAACCTGACTTAAGGAGTGGTCATTTAGAGGTAGGGAAAACAATTTACGTAAAGTGCTTAGCACAGATATGGACAGAAAATAAGTGCTAAATGAATATCAGATATTCTTTAGATATTCTTTGTATTAGTGATTTTGGTTTCCTGAGCAGTCTAACTTCGGTCACCCAAGGCTCTGCAAATGCTGAGCATACCTGGCAATAACATCGTAGCTATCACTGGGTGTGATGGTGCGCACCTGTAGTCCCAGCTACTTGGGAGAAGGAGGTAGAAGGATCGCTTGAGTCTGGGAGTTCTGGGCTGTAGTGCGCTATGCCAATTGGGTGTCTGCACTAAGCTTGGCATCAATATGGTGACCTCTGGGTCACATTGATGGAGTGGGGGGCCACCAAGTTGCCTAAGAAGGGGTGAACTGGCCCGTGTCGGAAACAGAGCAGGTCAAAACTCCAGTGCTGATCCGTAGTGGGATTGTGCCTGTGAACAGCTCCTGCACTCCAGCCTGGGCAACATAGCAAGACCCCATCTCAAAAGAAAACAAAAGCAAAAAAAAAAGCATAGCCATCATGCTTCTGCATGTGCTGTACATATACTCTCAAGCACATGGTAGACAGAGTCTTTACTTAGAAGGGCTACCCTGCAAAGTGTATGAAAAAATTGAAAATGAACATTTCTTCAATTTCTTAACATATTCTAGGCATTGGGTATTTTTCACTTAATTCTGTCTCTACCACTAGACTGTATGCTGCATGAAAGAGGGAGCTTATAGTTCTGTGGACTAGTGTACACACTTAACACATGGTAGTCACCTTAGTTAGTATTTATTAAATGAATACCTACATTAACAGAGATTGAGACTGAGTAACTTCCCAAGGTGGAGCTGGATTTTAATAAATATTTGTTGTAGGCCGGGCATGGTGGCTCACGCCTGTAAGCCCAGCACTTTGGGAGGCTGAGGCAGGCGGATCACTTGAGGTTAGGAGTTTGAGACCAGCCTGGACAACATGGTGAAACCCCATCTCTACTAAAAAATACAAAAATTAGCCAGGCGTGGTGGTGCATGTCTGTAATCCCAGCTACTTGGAGGCTGAGGCGGAAGAATTGCTTGAACCCAGGAGGCAGAGGTTACAGTAAGCCGAGATCACACCACTGCACTCCAGCCTGGGCAACAGAGCAAGACTCCGTCTCAAAAAAAAAAAATTGTTACATAAATGATTGAATAAATGCGTATTACATTACTATATTCCTATTTTAGAGAAGAGAAAGCATAGCTGGTGGCAAACCAGAGATTTAAACCCAGGAGTTCCTGATCCCTGGTCTTGAACACTTTCTTTTTCTTTCTTTGGAGACAGTGTCTTGCTATGTTGCCCAGACTGGACTTGAACTCCTGGGCTTAAGGGATCCTCTGGCCTCAGCCTCTCAAGTAGCTAGGACTACAAGTGAGTCTGGCTAGCTTAGACCCTTTGTATGGCCCCACTGTGGGGCCTCAGATACCCTTTGGCTGTGTTTGAGGATGTGTTTGACAGATTTGATGATCCTGATTGCACCATGAAGTGTAAAAACTCAGGCTACTTGAGAAAGATTGAAGGTTAAATCAGATTGTAAAGTTCTAGTAATACGATCCTAAGTTTTTGTCTTCATGAAACTGCACGACCTAAAGCATCAATTTCAGCTAACCTGCCCAAGGGGAACAAGACATGAGCCCAGTCTTCTCACACCAGACTTCCTGTTTGTTCTCCTACCCAGGAGTTCTTTTTTTCTTTCTTTTGAGAAGGAGTTTCACTTTTATTTATTTATTTATTTATTTAATTTTTCTTCTTTTTTTTTTTTTTAAGACAGGGTTTCACCATGTTGGTCAGGCTGGTCTTGAACTCCCGACCTCAGGTGATCCGCCCCCCTCCCTTGGCCTCCAGAGTGCTTGGATTACAGGCGTGAGCCACCATGCCTGCCGCTTTTATTTATTTATTTATTTTGAGTTGGAGTCTCGCTCTGTTGCCCAGACTGGAGTGCAGTGGCATGATCTTGGCTCACTGCAACCTCTGCCCCCCAGGTTCAAGTGATTCTCCTGCCTCAGGTTCCTGAATAGCTGGGATTACAGGCCCACACCACCACACCCAGCTAATTTTTGTATTTTTAGTAGAGATGGGGTTTTACCATGTTGGTCAGGCTGGTCTCAATCTCCTAACCTTGTGATCTGCTTGCTCAGCCTCCCAAAATGCTGAGGTTACAGGTGTGAGCCACAGCGCCCAGCCGGTGTTTCACTCTTGTTACCCAGACTGGAGTGCAATGGTGTGACCACTGCAACCATTGCTCACTGCAACCTCCACCTCTGGGTTCTTGTGATTCTCCTGCCTCAGCCTCCAAAGTAGCTGGGATTACAGGCATGTGCCACCACTCCTGGCTAATTTTGTATTTTTAGTAGAGACGAGGTTTCATTATCTTGGTCAGGATAGTCTCGAATTCCTGACCTCAGGGGATCCAACCACCTTGGATTCCCAAAGTGCTACAATTACAGGCACGAGCCACCGCATGCAGCCCCCAGGAGCTCTTGATCTGAGGCACAAAGACGCTTAGGGGGTGTTCGAATATATTTTATGGTAACCTCTTCTCCCAACGATGTCTGCTATACTGTGTGTTTACACGTAGGTGCGTTTTTGGAGGAAAGAGTTCAAAGCTTTCATTACTTTATTATTTTTTTCAAATAAAAAACTTGCCAGGCGCGGTGGCTCATGCCTGTAATCCCAGCACTTTGGGAGGCCAAGGCGGGCGGATCACGAGGTCAAGAGACTGAGACCATCCTGACCAACGTGGTGAAAACCTGTCTCTACTAAATATAAAAATTAGCTGGGCGTGATGGCGGTTGACTATAGTACCAGCTTCTCGGGAGGCTGAGGCAGAAGAATCGCTTGAACCCGGGAGGCAGAAGTTGCAGTGAGCCGAGATGGCGTCACTGCACTCCAGCCTGGTGACAGAGTGAGACTACATCTCAATGAAAAAAAAAAAAAAAAGCTTTATTGCCCAGGCTGGTCTAAAACTCTCAAGCTCAAGCAATCTGCCCAACTCAGCCTTCTCAGCCTCCCAAAGTGTTGGGATTACACGCATGAGCCACCACGCGGATCTTCATTACATTTTCAAAGGGGCCTATAATTTTTTTTAAAAAGTTTACTGTCATTTTATGTTATATACTTTTTAAAAGTTTTATTTTTAAAGCTGCTTTTAGGCAATAGAAGGAAGAAAAACGAAGGAAGAAGGGGGTGAGTAGGAAAGAATTGTGCAGAAAAAATTTAACAGATGTCTTTTTCGTGTGTGTGTGGACCAGGCTAGAGTGCAGTGGCGCAATTTCAGCTCACTGCGACCTTCCCCTCCCGGGGTCAAGCGATTCTCATGCCTCAGCCACCCGGGTAGCTGGGATTACAGGCGCATGCCACCATGCCCGGCTAAATTTTGTATTTTTAGTAGAGACAGGGTTTCACCATGTTGGCTAGGCTGGTCTCGAACTTCTGACCTCAAGTGATCCGCAGGTCTCCGGCATCCCAAAGTGCTGAGATTACAGGCGTGAGGTACCACTCCCGGCCAAATGTCAATTATTGTTTCCAGAATTTCAAGGAAGAGAATCCAGTGTGACCAGAGGTCAAAAGATGAGAATGTTGAGTCAGGCTAGAATCCAGTTCTGTTGGCACCAATTCCAGTGCTCTTTTAGTTCCTGTTGCTATTCATTCATATCAAGTATCTGCTATGTGCCGGGTATGATTCCAAATTACACCATTCCCGGATTATTCTGAGAATGCTGCAGTGGTAAACTCTTGGTATCACAGAATTTATATTCTAGTGGGGGAAGACAGACAAAATAGTAGTATAACGACGACGGTGCCATGTTATGTGCCATGAAAAAACGGTGAGTCAGAGGATGGCGAGGAAGGGGAATGGAATTTTAGATAGGGCGGTCTGGGCTCAGAACCTCCAGATGGCCATCAACGGACTCCAACGAAGGGAGCAATCCCAGGTGCCAGGAAGCCCTACAAAAGTCTATCTTGCGGTTCCGCCTCGCCTAGCCCAGGTGGGGACAGGAGGGAGACCACAAGGCATCCGCAGGCGCATGAAGGAAACGGCAAAGCCTGAAGGGAGGTGCCTGGCGCATGCGCTCTCTTACCCGAGACGCCGAGGATTTTGACAGGGACTCAGTCGGCCCGGATGATAGTGCTCTGGTTGGTGCCAGTGGGAAGGCGTTGCCCAATAGAAACTTCCTTTGGAGGTTGTAGTCCCACCCACAGAGCCAATTTTCTACTTCCGCTTCCGGTGCTGCGGAGGTCCAGATCGAAGATGGCGGCAGCTGTTGGGTCTCGGCTTTCTCGGCTGCTGGGTTGGTCCCGCCCACAGCTGGGGCGGCCTATGTCGAGTGCCGCCCATAGCGGAGAAGGTTCAGGTACGGGGGTCGACGGGTCGGGCCTCAGTCCCACTCGGGTGAGGCAGGGCGGGACTGTGACCTTGGTCCAAGGCCTTAGGGGAGGGAAAGTGAGACCCGGACCCGCCCCGCACCGGGGCTGAGCGGTTGTGGCCTCTCCGCAGCTCGCATGTGGAAGATCCTCACCTTCTTCGTCGCGCTCCCTGGGGTGGGAGTCAGCATGCTGAATGTGTACCTGAAGTCGCAAAAAGAGCACGAGAGACCCGAGTTTGTCGCCTACCCTCATCTCCGCATCAGGACCAAGGTACGCTCTTGCATATCTCTTCAAGCGTCCGTTCTCTGTGCCTTAGTGCAAGTTCTTCATTCTCTAAAAGCGTGGGTGCCAGGCGTGTACAGTTCGTTTAATCCTCACAAACAGAACATATATTTTCTCCCATTTTGTGGAAGGACAACTGAGACTTGGGATTACATCTCAGTTTTCTTCAAGGTCATACAGTAAGTGCCCTTTAGTTTCCCGTTTCTCCGATTCATCACGCCTCCTGTCGTCTGATACAGTTCTGAAACAGGTGTCCGTTGTGTAAAGCCTGGAGTTTGGGAGATCTTATTAAGAGTGGCAAAGTCTGAAGGCGGTTCGCCTAAGACCTGGGCATCTGGCAGCTACTAGTTGCATAATGAAGACAGACAGCTTTCTGTATTCCCTACCAATACCTTATTTTCTCGACTGTTTTATCATTTGGCTGTTGATGTAGATATATTACAGTGATTTGTCGTCTGTTGTTTGCTGTATCTTTAACGAGGGCTTGGTGGTTCACGCCTGTAATCCCAGCACTTTAGGAGGCCGAGGCGGGCGGATCACGTAAGGTCAGGAATTCCAAGACCAGCTTGGTCAACATGGCGAAACACCGTCTCTACTAAAAATACAAAAATTAGCCAGGCGCGGTGGCGGGCGCCTGTAATCTCAGCTACTCAGGAGGTTGAGGCGGGAGAATCGCTTGAACCCGGGAAGTGGAGGTTGCAGTGAACGGAGACGAACCATTGCACTACAGCCTGGGTGACAGGAGTGAAACTCCATCTCAAAATAATAATGATATACTTGATCTTAGCCAAAAGGCCAAGAAGCGATGAAAAAAAATTATTACATCACCTGGCCCATATAGGATTGGCCTCATAGAAACTTAACCTAGACTCTTGAATTATTGAGTCTTTGAGCAGCACTCCCACCCTTGTACAGTGGAATTAGAAGCCAAACAGCAAAGGTTTCTCAGCCTCAGCACTGTTGACATTCTGGGCTGGATAATTCTTGTTGGGGGACTACCTTGTGCACTGTGAAATGTTTAGCTGTATCCTTGGCCTGTACCCACTAGGTGGCAGTAGTACCTGCGCAGCCCCCCCTCCCCCCCCAATCACAGAGTCTCCAGATACTACCCGGTGTTCCTTGGAGGAGCAAATCACCCTGGGTTGGAGACCATTGCCCGAAAGTAATGCTTTTCAAAAGTAATAGGCAAGATAATTAAGGGTGGGTTGCAGTTTCCCAGCCCAGATACTGTTTGAAGTATGGGATGGTGCCAGAAATGTGCATTTAATTAAGTATCTCCCTCCCCTAATTCTCACTGCCACCATTTTGATACAAGTGATTTGAGGATTATGCTTTCATAAACACAGCATTGGATATACTAGTTACTAGGGAGAGGATTATGAGTAACTAACTTGAGCTTGCATTTTCTGCCATCCATATTTGTTTCTGCAATTAAAACTATACTGTAGCCAGGATAACTTGAAGAGCTCCCTTGGTAGTTATAAGAGCTCCCTTAAATAGTGGGAAGGTTGAACTATGCCAGTAGATAAAGGACTAATTTCCATTTTGTTTTTATGTATGATCTGTCACCTGTTTTAAGCAGTTCATGGCAGTGTTCTTTCTGAACTATTTTCTGGAATTATCTAACTGACATCTTCACTCCACAGCCGTTTCCCTGGGGAGATGGTAACCATACCCTATTCCATAACTCTCATGTGAATCCACTTCCAACTGGCTACGAAGATGAATAAAGAGAATCTGGACCACCGTCTGGGCACCAGGGACCATAGCACTGGTTTGGACCATTACTCTGCACATGGACCAGAAAAAGTATATGGGACCTTAAGCTCACCTCCTTTACGTGTATCAAATGATGACTGGTATACTGATCTTCCATTCCTTTGCTTGTGGCAGGAGATGGCTTAAATAAATAACTTAAACTTAGATTGGTCATGAGCTGAGAGTTATATTCTTTCGTTGTTTTTTTTTTTTTTTTTTTTTTTTTAAGAAATTAGCATTTGAGCTTCAAGTCAGTGCCAAGTTGAAAAGAAATTGGCATTAGTTACTTCTGTTTCCACAGTGAAGGTCCAGGCTGCTGTTGAGCGTTACAGGTCCAATTCAGCCCAATGAATAAGTGCTTATTACAGTCCCCCTTGGTGTCTTGTGCCTGATGTGAGTAAAGCCAAGGGACCAAGTGGAGTGGTGCTAATTAAGCATCAGGATTGGTCCTTGGCCAGGCACATGGCTCATGCCTGTAATCTCAACATTTGGGAGGCCGAGGTGGGTGGATCACTTGAGGTCAGGAGTTTGAGACCAGCCTGGCCAACATGATGAAACCCCATCCACTAAAAATACAAAAATTGGTTGGGTGTGGTGGCATGCATCTGTATCTTGGTATAGAGGCTTGAACCTGGGAGGTGGAGGTTGTAGTGAGCCAAGATTGTGCCACCGTACTCCAGCCTGCACGACAGCGAGACTGTCTCAGAAAAAACAAAAGATAGTTCCTTGACAGGCCTGAGATGTCAGAGACATCGAATGGCTAGCAGAATGTCTGCAGTTTATACCTGAAAGAGGTACCTGTGTTTCTCAAGAGGAAATGCTTGCTCTGGGTCTCATCTTTTTCCTGTCCCATTCCACTACCATTTGCTGCAGAATCTTCCCTGTAGTCAGATAATTTTCTCCAGTGTGTCAAGTTCTTACCTTGAGGTAATCTCCTTCGGGGCTGGTAGGGTCAGAAATCTTGAGAAGTAAAGGGAGTGTGACACATTTCTGCTTAGAGTATTGGCTTTGTTTCTGGAACTAAAACTATCCTATAGCCATAAGAATTAGGAGAAATAAAAAAAAAAAAAAGTAAAAAGAAAGGCCGGGCACAGTGGCTCACGCCTGTAATCCCAGCACTTTGGGAGGCCGAGGCGGGTGGATCACTTGAGGTCAGGAGTTCGAAACCAGCCTGTCCAACATGGTGAAACCCCGTCTTTAAAAAAAAAAAAAAAAAAGTAAGAATTAGGAGAAATGGTAGTAGTAGTAGTAGTAGTTAGAAAACCACTGAGAGGGCAATTAATTGCACATCAAAATTTAAAACCTTTTTGGGAGGACCAGGTGGGCAGATAATGAGGTCAAGAGATGGAGACCATTCTGGCCAACATAGTGAAACCCCATCTCTACTAAAAATACTTAGCTGGGTGTGGTGGCGTGTGCCTGTAGTCCCAGCTACTTGGGAGGCTGAGCCAGGAAAACTGCTTGAACCTGAGAGGTGGAAGTTGCAGTGAGCTGAGATCGCGCCACTGCACTCCAACCTGGCGACAGAATGAGAGTCTCTCAAAAAAAAATAAAAAATTGAAAAAAAAAACACTTTTTTTTGTTAGATGGAGTCTTTCTCTGTCCTGCAGGCTATAGTGCAGTGGCACAATCTCAGCTTACTGCAACCTCCTTTTCCTGGGTTGAAGCGATTCTTCTGCCTCAGTCCTCTGAATAGCTGGGACTACAGGCATGCACCACCATGCCTGGCTAATTTTTTTTGTATATTTAGTAGAGATGAGGTTTTGCCATGTTGTCCAGGCTGGTCTTGAACTCCTAACCTTAGGTGATTTGCCTGCCTTGGCCTCCCAAAGTCTTGATTACAGGCGTGAGCCAGTGTGCCTGGCCAGAGCTGGTTTATTCTTAAGGCTCAAAGGAACACTTGTGGTAAGGTTCAAGAGGCAACGAGGTATTTCATAGTATATTACATTAAATTGGTAATGCAAAGGTAAGGTATATACAGTACAGAATAGAGAATCTCATTATCTTTGCCATTTTGTGATATAACAGCCTGCACTTCTGAGTCCCTATAGAGCTGTTTTGCTTGAGGCCAATCTGAGTTTAAGATAGATGTATTATACTTACTTCAGCTTGCTGCCTGGCCTCACTTGGCTGGGTTCCAAACATCTTTTGTAATCCTTGGATAACGGACCCTAGCCAGTCATAAAATATAAATGAAGAATGTTTTGAAATGACATCTAAAGACAAGTCACATTAAATATGATGTAGCAATTGGTAAAGTGGAGAAAAGACAATAGAATTAGGGCCTTCTGTAAATCAAGTTCATTTTTCAGATGGTCTTGCTCTGTCACCCAAGCTGGAGTGCAGTGGTGTAGTCACAGCTTACTGCAGTCTCCACCTCCCAGGCTCAGGTGATTCTCCCATCTCAGCCTTTCAAGTAGCTGGGACTGCAGGCACACACCACCATACCCAGCTAATTTTTTTGTAGAGACGGGGTTTTGCCATGTTGCCCAGGCTGGTCTCGAATTCCTGAGCTCAAGTGATCCGCCCACCTCAGTATCCCAAAGTGTTAAGATTACAGGCATAAGACACCATACCCGGCCTGTAATTCAACCTTCATACTATTTTTGGGCATATAATAAAATTAAATTACACAATTGTGGGGATTATGTGACGTTCTAACGTCCACAGGTTCTCTTCTGAGCCTGACTTTTTTGGTACCATAATATATTTGTGTAGCCCATTGTGGCAATACATTTTAGAAATAGTGAGGTTTTTGGCTGGGTGTGGTGGCTCATGCCTGTAATCCTAGCACTTTGGGAGGCTGAGGCGGGCAGATCACCTGAGGTCAGGAGATCAAGACCAGCCAGGCCTACATGGTGAAACCCTGTCTCTACTAAGAATACAAAAATTATCCAAGCATTGTGGTGTACACCTGTAATCCCAGCTACTCGGGAGACTGAGGCAGGAGAATCATTTGAACCCAGGAGGTGGAGGTTGCAGTAAGCTGAGATTGCGCCATTGACTCCAGCCTGGGTGACAGTAAGATTTCTGATGGCCACCTAGCTTAGACAAGTCACTTTTTCTTCACCTTTAAGTTAACAAAACACAAAACTCCCAGTGTATATATGAGCTCTGTAGGATAACAGGGTAATAGTTCCATAAAATGCACTGAGTTCCAGAGGCAAATAATGATAGAAAATGTTACAATTTATTCCATCTTCATGATTACAGACATTATAGGGCAGGATGAGTAAACAAGGCAAATAAAGCAAGCACCTTCAGCTTCCCCCCTCATTTAACCAGATGCAGCATTTTGACATTTTTAGGATATGCAGTTAACAATTCACTGACTTGGGTTGATAGCTGGCAACAGCAGATCTTTGCAATTTAGGTTCCTCCTCCACAGCTATTCCAAGTATCTGAATAATATTCCAATTCCTGAACTAAGAATTAAGAGAGCATTGAGAGCTCTGAAATGGTGTTCACTGCAACATTCTTGTAGCTTACACATCTTAATCTGACACCTCTTGTGAAGGCAGGGAACTGTGGTAAAAGTTGTCTAATCCAGGCCACCAGCAATCTTAACCACTGGTTACCATATAAAAATAAGTGTGCTCAAAAGCACTTCCTGAAACTGTTGTGCCCAGATCCCTTTTCAGAGCATTAGTTCCCTGAGAGAAAAAAGAGGCCCTAACCAATTGCTTTCATGAACAGTGACCCCAGTACAGTGTATATAATGTCCTTTGCAGCAGAAATCAAGAGGTCAGGCACCTCTGCTCATTCTAACTAGTTTATCATTATTTGCATACAAGGTATATTTATGTAAAGTTGATTCCAGACCAAGTATTGCAACCATAATTTCAAAAAATTGTTCAATTTTAGCACACTGAGTTCCTGCAAGATGCCCGAGCAGGTGCATCAAAGAGTTCATCATCTTTTACAATTGAGAGGAAAACATCGAAGGAGGAAATAAAACTCCTCTCGCCGCAGTTCCTCATCAAATCTGATGGCTATTTTCACAGATTCAGTTGACAAAAATCCAGAGTTCTCAATTTCTGGACTTGAGGACTCCTTCATGGTGACTATCAAGGTCAAGAAGAATTTTCAGGCTTTTCTTTGCCATGGCCCATGAATTCCAGTCCTTCAATAGGAATCTCTTTCTCTTTTATTGCTTTCTGGTAAGAGGAGAAAACATATTTTGAAGACCTATATGAAGCTTGAGTTGCAAGCTTTGTAAATAAAATATGACGGCACAAAAGTAAAATCAAGCTGACTATAAAGACTCATAACCATGATTCAAACTACATACTTTTTAAAAAACAAGTACTAGTCGGGCATAGTGGCTCACAACATTTTGGGAGTAATCGCAACATTTTGGGAGACAGAGGCAGGTGGATCCCTTGAGGCCAGAAGTTAGAGACCAGCCTGGCCAACATGGCGAAACCCCATCTCTACTAAAAATACAAAAATTAGCTGGGCATGGTGGCACATTCCTGTAATCCCAGCTACTCAGGTGGCCAGAGAATAGCTTGAACCCAGGAGGCAGAGGTTGCAGTGAACTGAGATCATGCCACTGCACTCCAGCATGGGCAACAGAGCGAAACTCTGCCTCAAAAATAAATAAATAAAAAACAGAAGTACCATAATGAATAAATCAAGCGTTAAGACCTGAGGGAGATTGGAAAAGGAATTGTGAGGGAACCGTTAAAATTAAGTGAAATTTGAAAAATAATGTCACTTTGTGTTACTGAAAGACTTAGGTTCAAATCTGGGTTCCAGGACTTACTGGCTATGTGACCTTGAGCCACCCTCGCTTCCCTCGGGGAATTGCCGTGAGGATGTATTAGGTTAACTTATTGGAAGTGCTTGGCCCAGTGCTGTTCTTACAGTTCAAAGCAGTTCCACATCCATTAGGCCAGAATGACCATTTCCTATCTGCAGTTGGGGGGACTGGTAGAGAGAGATAAACAAGCTAACGAAGGGTTTATAACAACAAAACAATGTGATCCTCCAGTCTGAAGTATAACCCCGCCGAGACCCCAACAGTAATAGTGGAAAAGTGCACCACCTGCGAAAGAATCAAGGAAACCTGATTCTAGTGAACCGGGACCAATCACTTCCTACTTCTGTGTGTTAGTTTTCTATCTATAAAATATGAGTATGCCCACCTTGCAAGTTTAGGATGAACACCAAATGAACCAAAGGATGTGACTGTGCTTTTTTGAGACGGAGTTTTGCTCTTGTTGCCCAGGCTGGAGTGCAATGGCGCGATTTCGGCTCACTGCACCCTCCGCCTCCCGGGTTCAAGCAATTCTACTGCCTCACCCTCCCGAGTAGCTGGGATTACAGGCATGTCACCATGCCCAGCTAATTTTGTATTTTTAGTAAAGACGGGGTTTCTCCATGTTGGTCAGGCGGGTCTCGAACTCCTGACCTCAGGTGATCCGCCCACCTTGGCCTCCCAAAGTGCTGGGATTACAGGTGTGGGCCACTGCGCCCGGCCGACTGTGCGTCTTAAAAAGAAAAGCACTGCACCAATATTTGTCATTCGGAGAGACACTCAAGCGGCCTCGGTGGTGATGGTAGGGGATAGGGTTCCTCCCACTGGTCTCATTGCAGCTTTCCTCCACCCTCCCAGTCCCAAGCCCCGTAGAATACAATGAGTGTGGCGGAGACAGCGCGAAGAACGCGGGGCCTGAGAGCTGAGGCGCGAGGGCTCACCTGAACACACTGCTGGTAGCGCTTGAAGAGATCAGTGCATGGGTCCCCGGAGCTGTCCCCCTTGAGAAACTTCTCGGCGAACCAGCGATTGAAGCACTGGTCGTACTCGCGCTTCAAGTCGGTACATGCCTCCCCCACACTGTTCATGGCGATAGCGGTGACGGCGGCGACGGCGGCGCACTCTGATGTCATCACTCAGTCGCGCCGCTCGGCGTTACGCACGGACGCACTACGGGGGCCACGGAAGGAAGAAATGTGGGCGCGGGCGTTGTGGCTGGGCCTTCGGGCCCCGCTGGGCGGGCCCCGGTGCTTCACCTCCAAGACAGATCCTCAGGTAAAGGCCGGGGCCATCTAGGCGGGTGGCGAAGCAAACCGGGAAGCGCTCCGGAGCGTCGGTGACTCACATTCACCGGGTTCCGCCGGTGACCCACACTCCCCGCCTCATTCCTCTTCCAGGGCAGTGGCCGAATCACGGCCGAGGTGATCGAGCACCTGGAGCGTCTAGCACTTGTGGACTTCGGCAGCCGGGAGGCAGTAGCGCGGCTGGAAAAAGCCATCGCCTTCGCCGACCTGCTACGCGCCGTGGACACTGACGGGGTGGAGCCCATGGAGTCGGTCCTGGAGGACAGGTAAACTTGCGGCTGCAGCCTCGAAACCTTGACTGTGGCCAGTTCGCAGCCATTTATCTTTATTTATTTATTTTTGAGAAGGAGATTCGCTCTGTTGCCCAGGCTGCAGTGCAATGGCGCGATCTTGGCACACTGCAGTCTCTGCCTCCAGGATTCAAGCGATTCTCCTGTCAGCCTTCCGAGTCGCTGGGATTATAGGTGTGCACCACCTCCCGGCTCATTTTGTATTTTTAGTAGAGACGGGGTTTCTCCATATTGGTCAGGCTGGTCTCGAACTCCCGACCTCAGGTGAGCCACCCGTGTCAGCCTCCCAAAGTGCTGGCATTACAGGCGTGAGCCACCGCGCCCGGCTTGCAGCTGTTTAATGTGGCAGTTAGCGAACCATTTTCCAGGGGTGAAAGAGCGTTGGCGAGATTCAGGAACTTGCCCACTCTCACCCCGCGAGTCAGTGACTTTCCTCTTCCCCGTGTTCATTACGGATGCTCTCGCTCGTGTCCTCCTAGCTAAGCAGAAACAAAACCCCATCGCCTTTGAGGCCCTACTCTATGCATAGAGTCCCTGCCTACTCACTCGAAGGTACTGCTTTTATCAGTACCCTCCTTGGCTTCCTTGACTGCTTCTCCAGAAAGAGAAGTTCTTTCCCTCTCTAGATCTTTGCACTTGCCTTTCGTTTTTTTCCTGCCTCTCGGTATTTGCATGGCTGTCACCCTCTTGGCATAGGTTTCAGCTTATCTTCTTGGAAAGGGCTCTCCTAACCACTCCAAATCCCTTCTTCCCTTGTAGTCAGTAACTCTTATCCTGTTGAGTTTTTTCCTGACGTTTTAATGGACTTTTGTTCATTTCTTGCCTCTTTTATTACAATGTGAACTCATTATCTTATTTGGTTACTGTTGTATTCCTGCCTTGAATTTTTTTTTTAATTGTTTTCGAGACAGAGTCTCACTCTGTCACCCAGGTTAGAGTACAGTAGCATGATCTCATTGCAGCCTCTGTCTCCCAGGATCAAGAGATCCTCCCACCTCAGCCTCCCAAGTATAGGCCCATAGTCATGTACCACCAGGCCAAGCTAATTTTTTGGTTTTGGTAGAGACAGGATTTTGCCATGTTGTCCAGGCTTGTCTTGACTCTTGAGCAAAGGCGACCCACTCACCTCAGCCTCCCAAAGTGCTGGGATTTACAAGCATGAGTCACAGTGCCTGGCCCAGTGTTTGATTCTTTCAGATCCTTTCTCCACTTTACAATTTTCTTTTTTGTTTGGGACAGGGTCTCGCTGTGTTGCCCAGGCTGGTCTCAAACTTCTGGACTCGACATCCTCTTGTCTCAGCCTCCCAAGTAGCTGGGACCATAGGTGCACACCACTACACCTGGCTAATTCTTAAATTTTTGTAGAAATAGGGCCTTGCTACGTTACCCAGTCTGGTCTCAAACTCCTGGTCTCAAGCATCCTCCTGCCTCAGCCTCCCACTTCCTCAAGAAAGTTTTTTTTTTTTTGAGTTGGAGTCCCGCCTGTTGCCCAGGCTGCAGTGCAGTGACATGATCTCAACTCAGTGCAACCTCTACCCTCCAGGTTCAAGCGATTGTTGTGCCTCAGCCTTCTGAGTAGCAGGGATTACAGGCATCCACCACCACACCCAGCTACTTTTTGTATTTTTAGTAGAGATGGGGTTTCACCATGTTGACCAGGCTGGTCTTGAACTCCTGGTCTCAAGTGATCTACCCATCTTGGCCTCCCAACGTGCTGGGATTATAGGCGTGAAGTTTATTTGCTGGCCAAAAAAACTTCTTTAATACTTACGTTCTCTACCTGTGGCTCTCATGGTATCCAAAAGGGCTGATATTTACATATATTTACACATCTATTTAAGGGATGTATTGAGTCTCTGCCCCTCTCCTGCTCACCTACTTTCCAGAGCATGTCTGTTTTTGCTCATCATGTTTTCAGTGGTTGGCACTGAGTATTTGGTAAATGTTTTTTTTCTTGAGATGGAGTCTCACTCTGCTGCCCAGGCTGGAGTGCAGTGGTACCATCTCAGCTCACTGCAGCCTTCACCTCCCCAGTTCAAGCAATTCTCCTGTCTCAGCCTCCCAAGTAGCTGGGACTACAGGTGCCCACCACCATACCCAGCTAATTTTTGTATTTTTAGTAGAGATGAGGTTTCACCATGTTGGCCAGTCTGGTCTCAAACTCCTGACCACAGGTGAGCCACCCACCGTGGCCTCCCAAAGTGACGGGATTACAGGCATGAGCTACCACACCTATCCACTGTTCTTTATTAATAGCTCTAGGAAAGGAGGGACTAGAAGCACAGAGTTGTCAGAATTTCCCAAGTAATTTAAAGGGTAAATATAAAGAAATAAAACTATTATTAATAAGGGAAGAGGTCGTGAAAAAAGATGACGAGGAATCTGGATCTAGTAGCTAGCATCTGAACCTGGTATTCAGTGATCTGTACTGTTTTTCATAAATTTGGAAACCAGTTTAGGTTAATGATTCCCATTAATCATTTTAACTTGACATTTGTAGGACTTTAATGTTTTGAAAACACTAACAGAATCCAGTAAAGTGAAGACAAGTATTAAACCTTTTTTTTTTTTTTGGCAGTTTTTATAACTTTATTGATGTATTTGATGATCAGCAAGTTAGTTCACATCCACACTGTAGATCTGTGAAAGTGATAACAAGTACATAGGTAACCAAAGTATAGAGCTTGTTTGGTGAATTTCCATTATTACTATGTTTTCTGGACCACCCACTGCACATGGATACAGTATGGACATTCCTTACTACTTTGGCCAGACAGCGTTGTTGAGTCTGGTATCAATGTACGTATCTGGAGTTTTCCACCTCCTTCGTGGCAAATTTCCCATTTCTTTAAGAGCCTGGGGGGCATCCTGCTTGAAGTCCACTCAGTAGATATGCTTAGGAATGTTGATGGTGTCCTCTTGGGTCACCACCTAGTTCATGGCAAAATGGCCATTATCCTTCTCACCATCCTTCTTTGCAGGGTCCCAAGTTGCTTAAATGGTTTTAGGTAGTAGCCATCTTAGCTATAAAAGCCCTGACTTGGCCAGGCATGATGGCTCATGCCTGTAATCTCAGCACTTTGAGAGGCTGAGCTGGGCAGATCACTTGAGGTTAGGAGTTTGAGACCAGCCTGGCCAAGATGCCGAAACCATGTCTCTACTAAAAATTACAAAAATTAGTAGGGCACATGGTGGCATGTGCCTATGGTCCCAGCTACTCTGAAGGCTGAAGCAGGAGAATCGCTTGAACCCAGGAGGCAGAGGTTGCAGTGAGCCGAGACAGCGCCACTGCACTCTCCAGCCTGGGCAACAGAGCGAGACTTGGTCTCCAAAAAAAAGAAAAAAAAAGCCCTGACTGGTTAATAGAAATCTCTTTGCACACTAATAACATGTCATTTGGACATGTCATTTGGTTTGAGCTAAAAACATTAGTGTGCTTACATGACAGGCTCGGTTTTTACATACAGTCCTAGAAGGTCAATACAAGTTATCTATTTTATAGATGGGAAAAACTGAGGTTCAGAAAGGTTATGTAATGTGCCCAGAGTTTCACAGTAATAAATGGAGGATTTGGAACTCAGAGCTTCTGCTCCCAAATACTGCTCTAAGATATGCTAGCTAAAGTCAGTTCCTAGGAACTTTATTCTCTTTCATCTGAAATCCAGAGAATGAGTTGACAGCAACTCTGATTACAACCAAATACTTAAATGTTCCATGTCCCTCAGAGTCTTATTTGAACTAAAAACTTCAAACTCTTGGGCTCAAGCCATCCTCCTGCCTCAGCCTCCCAAGTAGCTGGGACTAGAGGTATGTACCACAATGCCCAGCTAAGGTGTTTATTTATTTATTTTTTTTAATAAACAGAGAGTCTTGCTGTGTTGCCGAGGGGGTCTTGAACTCCTGGACTCAAGGGATCCTTCTGCCTCAGCCTCCCAAAGTGTTGGGATTATAGGCATGAGCCATCATGCCTGGCCTGAACCCAGACCTTTTTTTTCCAAGACAGGGTCTCATTCTGTCACCCAGGCTGCAGTGCAGTGGTACAATCTCAGCTCACTGCAGCCTCCATCTCTTGAACTCAAACAATCCTCCCACCTCAGCCTCCCAAGTAGCTGGGACTACAGGCACACGCCACCACCCCTGGCTAACTTTTTTTTATTTTTAGGGGAAATGGGGTTTCACCATATTTCCTAGGCTGGTTTCAAACTCCTGGGCTCAAGCAGTCCACCCGCTTCAGCCTCCCTAAGTGTTGGGATTATAGATGTTAGCCACCTTGCCTGGCCCAGAACTTTTTAACCAAGGGTTACCTCTGGTTTAATTATAATTTTTATTCCAGTCTGCATCAAACTAGAAATAAACTAGGAGAAAAAGAAAAGGCTTTTAGATGGAAGTAGAAGGGTCCGTAAGAATCTATTCTATTCCTAGGCCAGGCGCGGTGGCTCACGCCTATAATCCTAGCACTTTGGGAGGCCAAGGCAGGTGGATCACGAGTCAAGAGATCGAGACCATCCTGGTCAACATGGTGAAACCCCGTCTCTACTAAAAATACAAAAATTAGCTGGGCATGGTGGCACATGCCTGTAGTCCCAGCTACTCAGGAGGGTGAGGCAGGAGAATTGCTTGAACCCAGGAGGTGGAGGCTGCAGTGAGCTGAGATTGCACCATTGCACTCCAGCCTGGGTAACGAGCGAAACTCCATCTCAAAAAAAAAAAAAAAAGGAATTTATTCCTTCCAGCCAGATACCAGGGAAGAGGCTCAAGGAAACAAAAGCACTGGGAAAACTGTCCCATCAGTCAGTCCAAGGCCTGACAGGATCACAAATGGAGCCACTTTATCCTCCCTGATGCCACAGCACTTCCCAATGCCATTGCAGCAGCATTTCCCACAGTTACTTAAGTTAGTGTTCATGAGTTTTAGTCAGCAGGGACTTCTAGTTTACAGCTGAAGTCTTTCTCAACCAGGGTTCCTCACTCAAACCAGAACACAAAATTTCAAGTGACTTTTGTTCAGTTCTCCTAAGGACAGTACATGACAAATGTTAGCCCAAACACATAGGAGAGAAGTTAATTATCATCAGAATGGGTGTCTTGGGGTATGTGGGCTAACTTACCTTACAGAACACTGATTAGGAAAGATAGGAAGTGAGGTAGAAGCTTAGTCAATCAGCAGTTGATCTGAAGAGCTCATCTGGTCCTGTTTGGTGTTTTATACAATTCTGAGGTCCAAGAAAGTGAAGCAGCTCACCAAGTGAGGGATATGCTTGCTGTACCACTGTCAGAGACTATGGGTTCAGTAGCCCATAATTAAGAAAATAAAGCTGGGCATGGTGGTACACACCTATACTCCCAGCTACTTGGGAAGCTGAGGCAAGAGGATCACTTGAGCCCAGAAGTTTGAGACCAGCCTAGGCAACACAGCAAGACCATGTCTCAAAAAATAAAAATAAAAAGACGACGACCCCAGAAGACATGGGTCTATTTTAGGAACAACTCCATCATAACCAGTAACTAAATGGAAATATGTGGTAAATAAAGGGGTGAATTTTGTTTTCCCGGAAATTCCACTTATGCAGGAAACTTGATTACCAAACTTGATTACTTGATGAGTAAATAAATTAGTTGCTATTAGATGTACTCTTGGGGAAGCAGTAGCATTTAACCGCCTGTTGGCAGTAGTAGAGTCTTCTCAAAACCTTCAGATGCTAGGCAGGTAACGCCTGGTCACAAGCGCAGACTTTGAATGAGTGGTGAGGACTGAGGTATACTGGGGTGCACTAAGGCTTTCTGAAAGGAGCAGGTGCCACTCAGACCCCTCTCTTACTGCTGTGAGTGCAGGCTCAGCATTATCAGATCTTGTTTTTTAGTATCATTTCATCCCAGAAATCCTATGAGGCATCTGACAAACAAGGAAACTGAAATATGGGATTATTAGCATTGGGATCTGAATTGAGCTCTGACTCAAGAGCCTAACCTCTTAGTCATTTTTTAATACTGTCCAACAGAAAATATAAACTCCAGAAAGTCCAGGGGTAAACTGAATGGTATAATTTTTACTTTTGTTCTCCCAAATTTTCTTAATGCGCAGTCCTTGTGTTATTACCAAAAAAAAGCCGGTGTGACTCTTGTGTGTGTGAGAGACACTATCTCACTCTGCCACCCAGGTTGGAGTGCAGTGGTACAATCTCTACTCACTACAACTTCTGCTTCCCATGAAGCAGAGAATCGTTCAAGTGATTCTCGTGCCTCAGCGTCCCAAGTAACTGGGATTATAGGTATGCACCATCACGCCTGGCTAACTTTTGTATTTTTAGTAGAGACAGGGTTTCACCATATTGGATGGTCTCAAACTCCTGACCTCAGGTGATCCACCTGCCTCAGCCTCCCAAACTGCTGGGATTACATGCGGGAGCCACCACACCTGGCCTTTTTTTTTTCTTAAACAAGAAATTTAATGTCTGAAAAGATCATACTCGTTCAAGGCCACAGTTAAGAACGTGCCAGATCCTATAATAGACTTCTAGTATTCGTACCATGAATAAATATTTGTGTTTTCTTTGGGCTGGGTGCGACACACACATACAAAAAAAAAAAAAAAAACTAGTCCTTTTCTAAAAGAATCTTATTGTGACAACTTTGTTCTTATGTGCAGCCTTAGCCCAGATGTTCCTGTCACATCTTTGTCCCTCTATGACATGACTCAAACGCCATTAGGCTCTGCCTTCAGTCTGTGCCCACTCAAAGCAGGAGCATGGCTACTACTGATTACCATATCAGTGATTTAACAGACTGCTTATTTTTTAGTCCAAGTATCTGGAAGCAAGCTTACACACTTTTGTACCTTGAAACAATAGTGAAGCCTCATGCATATGTTCAAGCTACTGTGTTTTTTTTTTTAAGATGGGGTTTCACCATGATGGCCAGGCTGGTCTTCAACTCCTGATTTCAGGTGATCCACCCACCTCAGCCTCCCAAAGTGCTAGGATTACAAGCGCTCAGTGAGCCACCGTGCCTGGCCCAAGCTCCTGTGTTTTTTACGAGTTTGCCATCTGAAGGCTTTAGTAAAGTCACTAGGACCCATAGAACACTGGGAGATTCTTGAGCTGTTTGTGGCACATCTTGCTCAAGGGCAAGCACTTTTACATCCACCAAAGTGGCTGTGGTGGAAAAAGCATTCATATTAAGGGTACCAGATTGGCCTCAGATTCCAGTTCTCTCACTTAGGAGCCAGTATCCTTAAGTAAGTCACTCTTGAGGCAAGTTTGCTGCCCCATCTCTGCTTAGGTTTCTAGCTTCATCTTCTACCCCAGGAGACCACACTCCAGCCTGCTAAACTCTGTGCCCCTCTCTGAATCTCTGGGCTCTCTTGCTTTGGGATTCATGCTGGTATACATGCCAGGAAGTCCATTTCTCATCCCTTCATCCCCCAATCCAGCTATTTCTTGCCCATCCTTGAGCAGTGACATCAGCTATTCTGAGGATGTGCTACTTACCCAGGCTCAACTAGGTACCCTTTCTATTCTTTGGCAGGCTGTGCTAACCTGTTAGATTTAAGAAATCTTTTGTTGGGGGGACGGGGTTTCACTCTTATTGCCCAGGCTGGAGCGCAATGGCTCGATCTCGGCTCACCACAATCTCTGCCTCCCAGGTTCAAGCGATTCTTCTGGTTCAGCCTCCCGAGTAGCTGGGACTACAGACATGCACCACCACACACCTGGCTAATTTTGTCTTTTTAGTAGAGTCAGGGTTTTTCTCCATGTTGGTCAGGCTGGTCTCGAATTCCTAACCTCAGGTGACCTGCCCACTTTGGCCTCTGTTAGATTTAAAATATTGTTTTGTAATTGCCTTTACCTGTCCCCACCAAAAGGCAGTTGCCCGTATAATCATCCAAAACTACTTGTTTAAATCAATCCAGAGAAGTAACTAGCACTTACTTCACAGGGTTGTTGGGGCAATCTATAAACTGTAGGCTGCTGTTTGGTCTACTGTTGATCCGTTTCTCTATCTTTGAACAGTGCCTATTAACAAGAATATATGCTTCCTTGTTCTCTCCTCTTTGCCCCTCTCCATCATCCCCTAAAAGCCACATTCTCTGAGAGGGTAACCTTGAGCTTCTGGGTTTTGTAGATGTCTATACCTGAGATCCGACAATGTAGTAGAAGGCAACTGTGCTGATGAATTACTACAAAACTCCCATCGTGTCGTGGAGGAGTACTTTGTGGCCCCTCCAGGTATGTGCTGCCCAGGGTGGTTTAACAGGCAGTCTCACAGTGACCTTAGGAATGAAGCAGGAAGCCGGGCGTGGTGGCTCACGCCTGTAATCCTAGCACTTTGGGAGGCTAAGGTGGGTGGATCACCTGAGGTCAGGAGTTCAAGACCAGCCTGGCCATCGTGGTGAAACCCCATATTTAAAAAAATTAAAATTAAAACTAAAAATTAAAAAAAAAAAAAAAAACAAAAAAAACGAAGCAGGAACTGTGAGGACCAAAGATGCTATGTGAAAACACTTTGAAAAGGATAAAGTACATACAGATGGTGGCATTAAGGTGGCAGTAGAGTCCAGGCCAGGGTCATACTTACCTCTAGGAGGCAGTTAGTAACAGGAATGAGCAAAAGAAGATGTGGGGGGTGGGGTGGGGTTTACAGTAGGTGGAAATCTGGAGCTCAAGATCTCCCTCAAGGGGCAGCTGGCATTCACTGTTTCTCAAAGCCACAGTTAAGACCATGCCAGATCCTGTAATCAACTCCAACCTTCTAGTATTCGTACCATGAATAAATATTTGTTATGTCTAGCTTTGGGCTGGGTGTCACAAAAAAGAACCAGTCCTTTCCTAAAGGAATCTTATTGTGACAACTTAGTTATCACGTGCAGCCTTAGCGTAGATGTTGTCACATCTTTGCCCCTTTTTGACATCACTCAAACGTCATTAGGATCTGCCCTCAGTCTGTGCCCACTCAAAGCAGGAGGAGCGTGACTGCTACCATTTCAGTGGTGCCAGGCAAGAATGTAAGCCCATTTCTCCAGAGAACCTGGATACCTGGCATCTTGTGTGATATTTCTTAAATTTTAAGTGCTGGCAACCAATTCAAAATTAAAAAAATAAAATACGATCCAAGCCAAATAAAACATACCTGCAAGACAGGTGCAGTCTGTGAGCCACCAGTTTGCAACTGCTGGTGTAGAGATTTGCATCATCTACCTCACTGTAAATATTTTAAATAGAAGCTTTAAATTACTCTGGGCTGAGAGTAAAATCCAGAACCTTGGATAGGTTGACTGTTTTTATCTCCTCTGCGGGTAGGTGAGTATCAGAGCTGTTGTAGTACCCCTCTGGGCATTTGGGAGTGGGACTAACCAAAAGCAGTCAGGTAGACTGAAGTGCCAACTTACACTTCAGGACATCCCCGAGGGAGAATCATTCTGAGCAGACTCCACAGAAGACACTGGCCTTGGTCAGCTCAAGGTGCCAGTTAAAAGCAGGCTCTGGTTAAAGCAAGGATGGGAAAGAAAGCTAGAAAACTTGTGAGCTAAACTATTATTCATGCCTCCAATCCACTAAACCATTTGTTAACTGTGGAGAGAAAGGAGATTCTCCATCTCAGAGCCTGATAGTTGTGGCTTCAGCAGATGTAGCTATTGATCATACGTGCTATCACCTACACAGAACCTTACTTCAGATTTTGCTTCTTGGGACCACCTGAGTTCATGGTCATAGTCTTTTCTTCTACTCCTATCTGCATATTAGTGGCTAGTCAACCTGTCTACTCCTTACTGAAAAATGTGCATTAATTTGGCTTCACTTAGAACTGATTCTTCCAGATACTCCCAGTTAAGAAAACAGGATGGTAGCTGCACTTACTTCCATATTTTCCATGAGAAACTAAGTGACTAGTTAGCTCAATAAAGCCAGCTGGGCAGCAGGCTCAGCTATAACATTCTTTTTTGTTGTTTTCAAACAGGTAATATCCCTTTGCCAAAGCTGGATGAACAAGAGCCATTCCCACACAGCTGAGTAACTCATTCTGGAAAGGGGGTACTCTGAACACGTGGAAGCACAATGACAGTATTTTCTTACTGTGAACACTAATGTGCCTGCTTTTCTCAGTCACCTAAAAAAATGGATGATTAAGCATTTCTTAATAACAGACTCTTCTGAAGACAGAATTGGGAAAGATCTAGCCCAATGAGGTCTAGAGCCCAAAGATCTGTAACAGTGAGTTCCTGATGCTAACTGAAATGAAAGGAAAGCAAAAGTCAGCTTCCAAGGTATTCACTTAACAGGCCTGTTCAGTAAGGAAGACACTATTTATCTGCCTTTAACCCCAAAGGACGGAACCAACTGCATGAAAGTGAACTTTTCTATCTATGTAACTGGTAGACGGAGCATCTTGATCACTATGTGACAACCTTGGCTGTCCCTTTTAGTTGCCATTTGCATTGATTTGAGCAGGCCTATCTTGACCAAACATACCTGAATTTGTTCCTGGGCACCGACTTTGTTCCTAGAAAAGGGCTAACTTCCTACTAAGGTCTGAAGAGTGTTCAAAGTAGACTAGAGCTTGGGAATTCCTAACCTATAACTATCTGCCATCTTACAAAGTGATTATATGCAAAAGGGATACTAGTCATACCTAGTGTTTCTCTTTCTGAAAAGAGAACTTGTCCTAAAATTAGCCCTGGGACAAAGCACCCCCAAAATGATTATTAAATTGAGATGAGTCCAAGATGGTGGGTTTTTTTGTTTTAAAACACAGATACCAAGGATAAATGAAACCTATTTAGGGATAAAAGTGATAGAATCAGAGAGGGACTTTTTCCTCTAACCAAACTGCCAAAGTTGGTTTTGGCTAAGAAATTCCCAATGATATTTGCACTGCTGCTCATTTTTTAATTTTTCTGAGACAGGGTCTTGTTCTGATACCCAGGCTGGAGTGCAGTGGCATGATCATGGATCACTGCAGCCTCCAACTCCTGGGCTCAAGTGATTTTCCCACCTCAGCCTCCTAAGTAGCTGGGACTACAGATGTCCATCACCATGTCCAGTTAATTCTTTTAAGTAGATAAGGAGTCTTGCTATGTTGCCTATCTTATCTTGAACTCCTGGCCTCAAGGGATCCTCCGGCATGCCTTGGCCTTCCAAAGTGCTGGGATCACAGGCATTAGCCACCATGTGTATATTTTTTCCATTCCCTTCCTTTTTCTGCAATGCTTCTTTCTTAAGGCAGCTTAATTTACAAGCTTGGCCTCAAATTAAAAGAGAACCTGCTCTTGGAGTTGAAGTTCTCAAACCAACATCAGAGCAACTATCTATCCCCATATAAATAAAGTTATCTCCTTACTAACTGAGTACAAATTATGACTACAACTCAATGATTTAAAAAAAAAAATTTTTTTTATAATAATAGAGATGGGGTTTCACCATGTTGGCCAGGCTGGTCTCGAACTCCTGACCTTGTGATCCACCCACCTCGGCCTCCCAAAGTGCTGGGATTACAAGCGTGAGCCACCGCGCCCGGTCAATGATTTTTAAAATTAGTGTGCCTATTTGTTGAAATCTGTGAACTTAATCAAGGACAACCACACATGTCAATTACTAAACGTTTAAAATATATTTCTAAACAGAATGGGCCAACTCAGTAACAACAGTAACTGCTGATCTCCATAGCAGAGTAACCCACAAAGACAGAACTGATTTTTTTCCCATAATCGGGTGAAAAATATACAACTTGCTTCTGAACCAAAACCAGTTTCTGCAGTTTAAAATGTTTCACTGCTAATATGGCCCTGGTAGAAATTATGTAGTTTTTTTTCTTTAAAAAAAAAATTAAAAAAATTTCCTAAGACACTAAATGATCAATCTGGAATGTAGACTCTGAGCACAAAGCAGCTCAGTTAACCTAAAAAATAAAGAAAAAATTCCCATCACCTGTCTCAGTAGGGCCTGAAAGGAGAGAAGTAGTGTGGGGAACCCCTGCTTTGGTATGGAGAGTCACGGCCCCTTGACCCAGATCGAGACCGTGAGTAGCCATAGCTGGTGCTTCTCTCAGGATAAACTCGGATGTAGGAAGTTTCACCCTGAAATGCGAACAAAAACAGAGTAAAGGGAAAAAAATCAGAGCCAAAGAATAAGCAAACCAACATCTAACAATAATAGAGTAAAGGGAAAAAAATCAGAGCCAAAGAATAAGCAAACCAACATCTAACAGTAATAGTTAAGTATTGAGGACTTACTGTGTACTCTGTGCCTGGCATGAGGCTATCTCATCAAACCCTCATAACATTATGAGGTAGGTACTCTTACTATCCCATTTCAAGAATGAAGAAAATTAAGACTTCAGTTACAGCATTTACCCAAGGTAACACAAATAATAAATGCCAGCCTGACATGTTAATACTCAATTAGCTATTATAAACAATGTATCTGAATTACTGCCATTGACCCCCACCCCCCCACCAAGCTAAGAACTGGAAAGGATCTCAGGTCATATAATTTAATTCTCTGCCACTTCATATATGCATCTTCAGATGGGCATCTATGGAAGGTGCTACCTGTATTTATACCTTCCAGGTGTTAGGATCTCTGCTAGATGCTCTAGATGTTATCCTCTTGTTCTAGCTTCCTGGCAAGTCTTATGATGGTGCTTTTATGTGACCATTTTGCCTGTGAAGGAATCGAGGTTCCAAGAGTAGTTCAGTTCAGGTAAGGAATTAATAAGTAGCAGAGGAGTCATGTCCAGGCTGGCTTGTCTCCAAGCCCTCTGCCTTCAGCCACCATTCTCAGAAGATCCGAAGATCCCAAGGGGAAAGAAGCTAGATGCTTTTTCACCTTAGGTGAAAGTCAGTAATTGGAGTTACCCTTTCTGAGGCCCTGCTTTGCAGTATAACTGAGGATCAGGGGCTGTTCTGTTCCTGCTCCAAATTCAAGTCCTAGAGGACAGTCAGAGCAAAAGCACCATTAAACCATCCAAGGACCAACCTCTAAGCCAAAAACTATGGAATTATATGAATCCTCAGAAAAAGAAATGAACCCAGAGGTCAGTGTCCCCAGACATCCATAAATCCCATAGCAAGGCAGGACAGGATAACAACAACAACAACAAAAAACAATGTCCAATTGGTAGTCTGGTATCTGGTCTCAATGGTACCAAAGAGATAGTCACCACTTGAATCAAACTGAGATCCAAAACAGCAGCTGCTTTCCTACAAGGAAGGACATCAAGAACCACTGGGTCTCAAGGGTAAGGTAATCAACAACAAGAAAATGTCATGGTTGAGCCTAGCACAGTGGTGCTTGCCTGCAGTCCCAAGTACTGGAGGAGGTGGGAGGACTACTTGGGCCCAGGAGTTCAAGGTCACCCTGGGCAATCAATATAATGAGACTCTGTCTCTAAAATCAAAAACTAGAGAAATATAAAAATTACAAAATTAAAAAAGAAAATGTCATGACAGCTCAGGTTTCAGAGAGGATCCTGTACTACTCTGGGAAAGGAAAAGTGAAGTGACAGCTCAGCCCTGACAGCGGGACCTAGAAGGGCTGAGATGAGGAGGCTGGTCTGTAGAGCCCATCCTAGACCAACAGGCGGGGCACTTGGGTCCACAGAGGGATACTGCTGTTTAAGCTGGTTGGGAATGGGGTGATACCACAAAATGACTCTCCACATTAAGACGATTGCACTAGTATTCTCTCCAGGTTACAAATACCATGACCAAACTGTGTCATGTGATACCAATAGACAGAATAAAGCATATTTTTTAAAAAACATAACATGAATGAACACTTCTCTAAGCTATGACCCTGAAGGACTTAGGCACAGCAAATTCCATGGCTTTGTCCACTTAAGATCTTTCATGGTACTGTCAGGTCACCAACTGGCATGGCCTGTTGCTACCTCTGCTAGGTCAGGTGAGTGGAATGATTTGAGTACAAGCTCAACAGAAGGCAAGGACTTACCTCATGAGAGCGGAATTTGGTGTCATCCAGTTTACGCAGGGCATATTCCATGTCTTCTTTTCTGAGATACTCAACCATCCCCACTCCATCCTTCTGCACATCGGCATAACAGACATCCCCAGCTTCTCGCATGTGATCCTTCAGGTCCTGCCAGCTGCCTGATGGAGGAAGTCCTAGGCATGGAGAACATAAGAAAGCCCACATCCTTCAGCTATGTTAACTGCCCTGTTAAGAGCCAGCACTGCCTACGGTCCCTTCTGCATGATCACTAGGATCCCCAAATCATAAACCTTGATAAGTGACATGAAATCAGAAAAGAGCACCGAAGTACGTGTGGTAAATAAACCACCCTGAGAAGCTGGTTTTAAGTCCATCTTCCAGAGACCAGGCCTTTTCAACATAGCAAGAAGTCCATCCCATGACAGGTTTAGTATCTCTGAGAATTCATAGCCTCTTTGTTCTTTATAATCAATGCCAAACTCCTACTACTTTGAGTTCCAATTTTTTTCCATATGAAATTTAACAGTACCAATTATTTATTGCCTGACAAGAGTTTCACAGGACATGAAAATTTTGAAACCAGACAACGAAATAACCAAAGAGTAGCTGAAGGTAACAACACAGCAACAACAAAACTAAAGTTTTCTTATAGGTGTGAGTGACAAACTATACAAAGTACCTCTTAAGAGATCACCAACATTCTTCAATACAGTAGGGGGAAGGTAAGACTCAGATGCTAAAACTAGTCGGGAGTCATACAACCCTACCTGAAGTCATGAAAGGGAAATGTGCTCCTGCTCTCAAAGGCTGTGTTTACCGCTCACAGCTCAGGACTGCAGTCATTTCCTAATAGTTTTCTAAGCAGGATTTCAGAGCAGCATGGAGAGAAAAAAAGATAATGTATGACATCCTGAAGGAGGGAATAGAGTTCTGGGGTTAAAAAATTACAAAGGGACACAAGATAGGCAGATACTGAGAGGATCACTCTTAAGCACACGGGAGTATGCTGTGATTGTGTGACATACACATCTTAAAAAGGTGCTAGGCTCCTTGATACATTTCACTTCACCAAGGCGCTAAAACTCCCATGCAATATGCAGAAGGCCCCAGGTCTTTCCAGTGTGTTAAAATGTTGAAGATACATAAACCTCCCAGTTTAGCATTTCATCACTTATAAACACTAGACAGAGAACAGTCTATACTTTCCAATAAAATCTCTAACACTCCGAGTTACAGGGTTTTAAAAAATATTTAATTCTAAAACCACCACAAAATTTGATTTTCTTCAGCATCCAAGGCTGGGTAAGTTGTTCAAATCTGGCTCCTGGAATGCCTTTCTACCAAGTCTGATGCCAAGTACATTCCAAAAGAAGAGTCTTTATAATTGTAGCTCAAGGGGTTTTGCCATCATCTTCCCTTCTCACCACTAGAAAACGCCTTTACAAGAAGTATGTTTATATTCTTCCAAGGCTGCACTCCCAGCGCAATTTCATGTGCAGGATACTTGCCTCGTTGGCAATCCAGGGCAGGGCTTCAGACTGGCACTGCACACAGGCTACTGAAAAGAAAGCCCACATGTCCCATGCACTGAAGAATAACAGCTATCATTTCTTGGAAGCCAGACTCTGTGTTAAGTATTTTACATGTATCATTTCATTCTGTTTGAAAGGAACATACCTGAAACAAGAACTCGGAAATCAGATCTTCTTGTAGGAGGCCCATTCCTCCCACCACGGGGCCACCCACCCCGACCTCCATAAGTCCTGGGGAACTCCACACGAAGCCGACACTGGCCATAATCATAACCATTCCTTCCATAAATTGCATCCTCTGCATCTCTGCAAAAAAAAAAAGTTTGGAGTTAGTGCTGTTCAGGAGGCCGAGTGACTTCCCAGTGAGAAGCACGAGTAGTAAGCATAAAAGGGAAACTGAGAGTGAAGGAAGAAAAACACAAATTAGGATCTTGATGCATTTCTGCTTTGGTTTAGAGATGTTTCATGATACTGGAATTAACCTTTATAGCTGTCACACAGTTTTATAGGTTTGAAATTATAATGAATGGTCAAATAGATTATTTATATAAGAGGACTAATTCAGAGAAAAAAGAATCAACTGCTGACAGATTGATTTTGCCAATAAACCACCAGTGTTTTTCTAACCTTGGTGAGCATTTTCTCAAAAAGCATACCACACACTAACCCCTTAATATTGTTCTAAAAGGCCTAGTGCCATAAAGTCTATGGAAAGAAAAAAGTAACCAGTTAGCCAGGTATGGTGGTGCACACCTGTAGTCCCAGCTACTCAGAAGGCTGAGATAGAAGTGCAGAGCCATGATCACACTACCATACTCCAGCCTGGGTGACAGAGACCCTGTCTCAAAAAAAAAAAAAAAAAAAAAAAAAGTAGCCAGTTGGATAGGAGAGTATTTGAGGGAAATAAATAAAGTAGCTGGGCTTGGTGTTTGAACCCAGTTCAAGGCCAGCCTGGGTAATACAGTGAGACCCTGTCTCATAAAAAAAAATGTGCCAGGTGCGGTGGCTCACACCTCTAATCCCAGCACTTTGGAGGCTGAGGCAGGCAGATCACCTCAGGTTCAGGAGTTTGAGACCAGCCTGACCAACATGGAGAAACCCCATCTCTACTAAAAATGCAAATTTAGCCAGGTGTGGTGGTGTATGCCTGTAATCCCAGCTACTCAGGAGGCTGAGGCAGGAGAATCGCTTGAACCTGGGAGGTGGAGGTTGCAGTGAGCCGAGATTGCGCCACTGCATACCAGCCTGGCGACAGAGCAACACTCCATCTGAAAAAAAATAAAAATAATAAGGCTCAAAAAACAAATGCAAATGAGTGTTTTGTGATGAATGTGGAAGGAACTTTTTTTTTTTGAAACAAGGTCTTGCTCTGTCACCAAGACTGAGTACAGTGGGCTAGAGCATAAGTCACTGCAGCTTGTAAGTCTTCGGCTCAAGCAATCCTCCCACCTCAGCCTCCTGAATAGGGCCAGCTAATCTTTGGATTTTTTTTTTGTAGAGACAGGTCTCCCTATATTGCCCAGCCTGGTCTTCAACTCCTGGGCTCAGGCAATCCTCCCACCTCAGCCTCCCAAAGTGCTAGGATTACAGGCATAGGACATTGCATCTGGCCTTGGAACTTCCTAAGTGTACTTTTTCAGCATGGTTTGGAGAACTATTTTGTCCAAAAAATACTCTCTGGATATAATTTTGCCAAAAGAGATAAATATTCAATAAAATTACTTTAAGTCTTTCCTAGGACTCTAGGAGAGTCAAGAATGCCACATTGATTCTCCAGTATTAGTTGGTAAAGTGTGACCTTGGAGCTTGGGTGGACAAGAGGAGCTGAATGTGCCAATGAAGGCATTGTTCAGTGTCACAGGCACATAATTATTTATAAGATTTTAGAACTAAAAGCAACAAGGACCACATCCAGTGCAACCTTGACTATGTAATATGCATATTAGGAGACACAGAAGTGCTAGGATGTCAGAGCAGACTTTGAATAAAAATTGGCCTGCATTCAGGCCCGGCACGGTGGCTCACACCTGTAATCCAGCACTTTGGGAGGCTGAGGCAGGCGGATCACTTGAAGTGAGGTGTCTGAGACCAGCCTGGGCAACATGGTGAAACCCCGTTTTCTCTAGTAAAAATACAAAAATTAGCTGGGCATGGCGGTGGGCACCTGTAATCCCAGCGACTCGGGAGACTGACGAACGAGAAAAGCTTGAACCCAGGAGGTGGAGGTTGCAGTGAGCCGAGATTGTACCACTGCACTCCAGCCTGGGCAACAAGAGCCAAACGCCGTCTCAAACAAAAATAAAATAAAATAACAAATCCCCTGATCCCTTACTAGTCGTGTGTGTGTGTGTGTGTGTGTGTGTGTGTGTGTGTGTGTGTTTTGAAACATCACGGCTCCCTGCAACCTCCACCTCCCAAGTTCAAGCAATTCTCCTGCCTCAACCTCCAGAGCAATTGGGACTAAGGTGTGCGCCACCACGTCCAGCTAATTTTTGTATTTTTAGTAGAGATGGGGTTTCACCATGTTGGCCAGGACAGTCTCTTCTCTTGACCTCATGATCCGCCTGCCTCGGCCTCCCAAAGTGCTGGGATTACAGATGTGAGCCACTGTGCCCTGCCACTAGCTGTTTTATCAATTAACTCTAAATCCTCAAGATCCTGATCTGTAAAATGTGGTTAACAGTAGCTACACCTCATAAATTGATTAAAAAAAAACCACACACACTAAATACAGGCTGGGTGAGTCCCTCACGCCCATAATCAGACAGGCAGATAACCTGAGCTCAGGAGTTTGAGACCAGCCTGGGCAATATGGTGAAACTTCCTATTTTATTAATCGAAAAAAATAAGAAGGAAAGAAAAAAACCTAAATACACACCATGGCACTCGACCCATAGCAACTGCTGAAAAACCACAATAGCACGGTTACCAAATAAGCGAGGCATAGCCTTCTCTGGCTAGGTGTAAAAATGCCCAGTTTCGGGTTTTTTTTTTTTTTTTTTTTTGAGACGGAGTTTCGCTCTTGTTACCCAGGCTGGAGTGCAATGGCGTGATCTCGGCTCACCGCAACCTCCGCCTCCTGGGTTCAGGCAATTCTCCTGCCTCAGCCTCCTGAGTAGCTGGGATTACAGGCACGCGCCACCGTGCCCAGATAATTTTTTGTATGTTTAGTAGAGACAGGGTTTCACCATGTTGACCAGGATGGTCTCGATCTCTTGACCTCGTGATCCACCCACCTCGGCCTCCCAAAGTGCTGGGATTACAGGCGTGAGCCACCGCGCCCGGCCCCCAGTTTCGGTTTTAAGGCAAATGACAAGATATTAGGAATGAGATGTCAGAGTCGACTCTTCAGCCATCAAAGCCTCGCGGTGCTTCCTGCTTGCCCCTCTTCAGTTGCTCTCCTTGCTATCAATACGTCCACCCCAGGTAGGCTGGACACCCTACGAACATTCCCTGTGTTCCCCGGGAACCGACGATGCTAGGAAAACAGGGAACGGGCTCTTATTTGGCCGGAGCGGAGTGACCAGTTCAGCGCCGCGGCTTCTAACCACTGCAACCACAGTTTTGAAAGTTCCTGGGCTTTTTCAGGCCAGACAGCTGACACTGTTTGCAAAATCACAAACACTCCTTCGAGCCGGGTTAGGAATCCAGAGTTTCCAAATCCCTGGAATCTTTAGCATCTCGCCCAGCCTCCCTCATTAAAAGAGGGAAGTGAAATCAGAGCCCCACTCTGGCTGTTTTAGAAGTTTACCCAAATCCCTGATCCCTTTACAAAGCCCGGGCCCTGGCCTCGCGGGGCGGGGCGCGCGGACGGCGAGCTGTTCCACCAGAAACCCCCCCACGACCTCCGGCGGCACCCGCGACCCTGCAGGCGGCGAGCTATGGCCGGGGGAGGGGCAGGCGGGAAGGGCGGAACGGCGACCCCCGCGCGGCCCCGGGGCTGCTTCCCCTCACGGTGCCGCCCCAGGCAGGAGGTGGACAGGGCTCATTGGGACCCCCCCGAGACCGGTTCAGGCGGGCTGGGGCCCTTGCTCAGCTGTTGGGTTTCTAAGCAAAATACTGGAATAATAAAAATAAAGGAAGTGACGACGGCGCGAAGGACGGCCCCGGCCTGCGAGAGGCGGCCTCATCCTCCACCCGTGAGGGGGCGCCGTGAGGGGTCTGCGCGGACGCGGGGGGAGGGGAGGCCGGGGGAGGGGAGAGCAGGGAAGGAGGGGGCCTCAGGCACGGAAGGCAGGCGGGCGGGCGCGCAGGGAACTCACCGGGGGTCCTCGAAGCGCACGAAGGCGAAGGGCACGAGGCCGTGCCGGTTCTTGAGCTCGATCTCGCGGATGCGGCCGTACTTGTAGAACAGGTCCTCCAGGTCCTTCTCGCGCACGTCGGTCGGAAGGTTCCCCACGTAGATGCGCCCGTCGCCCTCGCCGCCGCGCTCGTCCGCCCAGCCCGACATCCGCACCGCCCGACGCCGCGGGCCCGCCGCAGCCCACGTCGCCGCCGCCGCCGCCGCCGCCTCAGCACGGGTCCCCCCGCAGCGTCCCCGCGGGCTCTGAGGCGCTCAGCCGCACTGCATTGTGGGAACGCGGAGCGGAAGCGAAGGGGTCGGAAGAGGCAAAAGGAATCCTCTTAAAGGGGAGGCGGCTGCGACCATTGCGCGTGCGCGCAGCCTAGCGCCCCCTGGAGGTGCGAAGAGCCTTCAGGCGCTGATAGGGAGAGCGTGGAGCTGGGCCGTGTGGATGCCAGCCCCGAGCGCGTTTCACGCTCGGCTGAGAAGCTGGACAGGTGCCTTGGGTTCCCGCGCCTCCATTGCTCTGTGGCGCCGCCTACCTCACAGACTTGTGAGCACTCACTGAGGTGACCCGGGTATCGCCCAAGGCGTGCGGGGCACTGGAGAGCTGGAGTCTGGCGGAGACTGCAGGCTGATCCCGCAGTGCCGCATGGAGCCCCCAGCGGCTGGACCGTCGCAGCCCCCAGCCTCAGGTCAGTAGCCCCTTGGGCCACCATGTCTCCATTTTACAGTTGCTCAGAATTGACGGTGTGAGCATGAGATGGACTCCATAGCTTGGCCTTGAGTTTTTCCGAATCGGGGGAAGTAAGACTCATAATGACTATCACAGCGATCACTATAGAGTGCATCCAACTTCGCTTTTCATCCTCTCCCGGGAGGAGACTGAGGTCACAGAGAGGTCAGGATTGGAACCCAGAGCCATGCTCTTACCCTAAGTACCTAGTCCGTCGGAGCTCAGGTAGACACACCCCTTGGCATTTACTTTTCCACATTCACATCCCAGAGTGCGGAGCATTGAACCCAGGGACCTTACAGTGAGGCTTTGCACCAGAAGACCTTTTTTTTTTTTTTTTGATACAGGGTCTTACTCTGTTGCTCAGGCTGGAGTGCAGTGGCGCAAACACAGCTCACTACAGCCTTGATCTCGCTGGACTCAGGTGATTCTCCCACCTCGGAGCACTGTGAGGGGTCTACGCTGCGCCCGGCTAGTTTATTTTCTATTTTTTTTAAAGAGAGCCTGGTTTCGAACTCCTGGGCTCAAGTGATCCTCTAGCCTTGGCCTCCCAAAGTGTTGGATTACAGGCGTGAGCCCTGCACCCGGCTGGAAAACTCCTAATCTAAAGATTTTTCAGGCTGAGTGCGGTAGTTCATACCTGTAATCCCAGCACTTTAGGAGGCCAAGGTGGGCAGATCACTTGAGGTCAGGAGTTCAAGACCAGCCTGGCCAACATGGTGAAACCCCGTCTCTACTAAAAATACAAAAATTAGCCAGGCGTGGTGGTATGTTTCTATAATCCCAGCTACGTGGGAGGCTGAGGCAGGAGAATTGCTTGAACCGGGGACGCAGAGGTTTCAGTGAGCTGAAATCACGCCACTGCACTTCAGCCTGGGTGACAGAACGACAGAGTGAGACTGTCTCAAAAATAAATATTTTTCTTGTTAAAAATGAAACCTGAGGCCGGGCGCGGTGGCTCATGCCTATAATCCCAGCACTTTGGGAGGCCGAGGCGGGTGGATCACGAGGTCAAGAGATCGAGACCATCGTGGTCAACAAGGTGAAACGAAAACCCGTCTCTACTAAAAATAGAAAAATTAGCTGGGCATGGTGGCGCGCGCCTGTAGTCCCAGCTGCTCGGGAGGCTGAGGCAGGAGAATTGCTTGAACCCAGGAGGCAGAGGTTGCGGTGAGCCAAGATCGTGCCATTGCACTCCAGCCTGGGTAACGAGCAAAACTATGTCTCGAAAAAAAAAAAAAAAAAAATGAAACTTGGCCAGGTGTGGTGGCTCTAACCTGTAATCCCAGCACTTTGGGAGGCTGAGGTGGACGGATCACTTGAGGCCAGGAGTTTGAGACCAGTCTGGCCAACATGTTAAGACCCCCATCTCTACTAAAAATACATATATATATATACACACACACACACATACACGTATATATATAAAATTAGCCTCGCGTGGTGGCACACCTGTAGTCCCAGCTGCTTGGGAGGCTGAGGCACGAGAATCGCTTGAACCTGGGAGGAAGAAGTTGCAGTGAGCCACGATTCTAATACTGCACTCCAGCCTGGGCAACAGAGGGAGACTCTGTTTCCAAAACAAAACAAAACGAAACAAAAACAAACAAAAAGGGACTAAAACCAAGCATTTAATCAGAAGGTAGTTGATTATCATTATACCATCTGAGAGTTTTAAAATCAAAACAAACCAAAAATTAGACTCCCACATATGCTATGAATATATGTTCTTTTTGGAATTCAAGTTGATAGTATACATCAGGCTTTCATAATACACCTATACTCTTTGATCTTGTAATTCTGCTTATAGGATTTTTATCATATGGAAATAAGCAAGAGATTCTCACAAATTACATGTATATATTCGTCATTGCATTCTGTACAATTAAAAAAATTAAACTTGATAAGGGTGTGGCTCAACACATTAACAACATTGAATGTTACACAATTATTGTCTTTTTTTTAAATATGACATTCAGGATGTTAAAGTCACACTAGTTAAAGTGAATTGAAAGTGATGTTTAATGTATACACATATATAGTATATTTGCTGCTTGTAACAAAGAAAAAATAGAAGAGAAAAGCTTTCCAAATGTTGTGGAGATATCTCGATGGCAATGATTTCTATATTTTTACTTATGCTTTTCTGTATTTCTCAAATTGTAATTAGCATGTGATATTATATATAACTGGAATAAAACACAATAAATGATTCCTAAAATAAAACAATTAGAACTGTCTGTTGTATTCTGGATTGTGTAAAACTTCTAGCTGTTCTCTCCTGGGCTTCAGAAGGCAAGCAGGAAAGAGCCCTGGCCAAATATGTGATCTGAAATCTAAGTATGCAGCCTTATAGGAGCTAACATATCCTAAAGGCATCCGAAAGTCCAGATGCCACCTCATTTTGGGTAGTGTGCTTAGGTGGATTAATACCATTCTCTGAATCCTACCACTCCTATGTGATTGTTGCCTGGAAAGACAAAAGAGAAAAAAAAAAAAACCAGTGCTGTTGGAGACAATTGGGCAGTCTCCTAGGGAGAGAGAAATAGTCAGCTAAGTGACTCAGGACTGTAGGTGGAGGACTGCTTGCAAAATAATAGTAATTCAGCTTTAATTGTACACAGTCCTGCAGCATGCAATCTCCAAAGGAGTTCAGTTACCCAACCTAGAAAATGTTGAGCCCAGATATGGGGTTGTGGTAAGTACAGGCTTCTTGGATTAGACAGAGCACAGCTAAATCATTAGGAGGCATTTATGATCATCGATGAAAACCCCTTTATTCCTGTACTGACTTGGCAGAGTAGAACACAAATGAGGCCACAATTATGACTTCCTGCTCAAAGGATTCATACGTTGCATTCTCTGCTAAGGCCACTGATTCTAGGCAGGGACACCCTTATCAATTTGCTGCTTATCTAGATATTCAACATCATTTGTGATTTAGGTCCTGTTTGAGGCCCAGGACATGCAATAATGCAGCTCCATCCTCAAGCTGTATATATAAGTTGGTATTCAGTCATGTAGAGTACAGCTGTGATAAGGATAAGCTGCTTGAGACTACATTGGAGGGCCATCTATCACAGTCTTAGAGGTTCTAAGGAAGGCTTCTGGAAGGAGATGTTTAGATAGAGTCTTGAAGAACCAGTAGGAGTTAACCAGGGTGAAGAGGGAAGGGCATTTCAGACAAAAAGGAAGGCATGACTGCTAGGTGCAGTGGCAGTAATCCCAGTACTTTGGGAGGCTAAGACAAGAGGATGGCTTGAGTCCAGGAGTTGGAGACCAGTCTAGGCAACATAATGATACCTCTATCTCTACAAAAAATTTAAAAATTACCAGGCCCAGTGCCTCATACCTGTAATCCCAGCACTTTGGGAGGCCAAAGTGGGTGGATCACTTGAGGTCAGGAGTTTGAGACCAGCCTGGTCAACATGGCAAAACCCATCTCTACTAAAAACACAAAAATTAGCCAGGTGTGGTGGCACACACCTGTAATCCCAGCTATTCAGGAGGCTGAGGCAGGAGAATTGCTTGAATCCAGGAGGGAAAAGTTGCAGTGAGCTGAGACTGCACCACTGCACTCCAGCCTGGGCAACAGCAACACTCTGTCTCAAAAAAAAAAAATTAAAAAATTATCTAGGCGCCAGGCACGGTGGCTCACGCCTGTAATCCCAGCACTTTGGGAGGCCGAGGCGGGTGGATCATGAGGTCAAGAGATCGAGACCATCCTGGTCAACATGGTGAAACCCCGTCTCTACTAAAAATACAAAAAATTAGCTGGGCATGGTGGCACGTGCCTGTAATCCCAGCTACTCGGGAGGCTGAGGCAGGAGAATTACCTGAACCCAGGAGGCAGAGGTTGTGGTGAGCCGAGATTGCACCATTGCACTCCAGCCTGGGTAACAAGAGCGAAACTCCGTCTCAAAAAAAAAAAAAAAAAAATTATCTAGGCATGGTAGAGTATCTGTGGTCTCAGCTACTTGATCTCGAACTCCTGAGCTCAAGTGATCCACCCATCTCGGCCTCCCAAAGTGCTGGGATTACAGGCATGAGCCACTGCATCCGATGGCCCCAGCTATTAAGAGGCTGAGGTGGGAGGATTGCTTGAGCCTGGGAGGTTGAAGCTGTAGTTAGCCATGATTGCACCACTACACTCCAGCCTGGGCAACAGAGTGAGACTGTCTCAAAACATAAAAAAGGCCACCATGGGCCAGGCGTGGTAGCTCATGCCTGTAATCCTAGCACTTTGGGAGGCTGAGGCAGGTAGATCACAAGGTCAGGAGATCAAGACCATCCTGGCCAACATGGTAAAACCCCGTCTCTACTAAAAATACAAAAAAATTAGCTGAGCATGGTGGCGCACATCTGTAGTCCCAGCTACTCAGGAGGCTGAGGCAGGAGAATTGCTTGAACCCAGGAGGCGGAGATTGCAGTGAGCCGATATGGTGCCACTGCACTACAGCCTGGGTGACAGTGTGAGACTCGGTCTGAAAAAAAAAAAAAAAAAACCACCATGAGAGATCACCCAAATAGGAGAGAATGTGGCAGACCAGGGGATGTCCCTACCAGTGTGACTGGGGCAAGGAGTTCACATAGGGAAGAAAGAAGGAGCTGAGGCTGGGGTGAGTAAGGCCTAGTGGAGCATATTATGGAATTTAGACTCTACTGAGGGTTTTAGGAGTTATAATTGGCTGATACCCTCTCAGTTGGAACTAGAAGCAGAAAAGATTGGAGAAATGGGGTAGGAGAGGAGAAAGAGCTAATTTGACTAGAGGGCAGCTGCAGGATAGGGGAAGGAACTGGACTGAGGGAGAGATGTGGCAACAGATGCTATTGTCGGGGTAATTTGGGGAAAGGGGAGCCTCAACTAAAGGGACAGTGTAAGAAGTATCACTGTGTAATTGCAGTGTAAGCGTCCTTCTGTGACTTCACAGATCCTTTTATTAAAAATTTACATTATCCATGAGTGATTTTGGAGTTGAATTCTTATTGTTTCAAGGGAATGTGCCATTGTGCTCAGATTAGTCTAAAAATGAGTACAGGGTAAGGGCTAGCCCCACATGGCCCATTGACTAGCAGGCTACAGGGGAAAGGAATGGGGTCGTGGAAGGCACGGGAGTGAGTGCAGGAAGACCACTGAGAGACTGCCAGCCCACTGCCTGATGTAGGGTGATGAAGATGCAGAGACACTGAGGAGATAAGAGATCCCAAGGAGATGAAATCACAGGACTTGGAGGTGGATTGGACGTGGGAGCTGAGGAAGGAGGAAGAGTCCATGTTGATCCCAGGTTCCCGCCCTGAGGAACTGGTTGGTCAATAGTATCAGTCTGAGATATAAAGCAGAAGAACTGACCTGCAGGGGATGGACAATGATGAGTTCAGCTGCCTGTCGACTTAAGAAGGAAGGACAGGATGTACGATGGCCCTAGCTCTATGTACCTTCTCCACTGAAAACAGAACTCTAGGTGCATGACGTGATGAGGTAAATCTGCATTGCAGTCCTCAGCTCCTTGGGACAGGACTGCCTTTGCTATGAGGAGAAGCTTTCACTTAAAATACATAGAAGCTCAATAATATTCATCCTTATATGATTATAAGAAAGGCACAACCAGCCGGGGCAACATGTCAAAACCCTGTCTCTACAAAAAATACAAAAATTAGCTGGGCGTGGTGGTACACACCCATTGTCCCAGCTACTTGGGAGGCTGAGATGGAAGAATCACTTAAGCCCGAGAGGCAGGGGTTGCAGTGAGCTGAAATTGCGCCACTGTACTCCAGCCTGGACGACAAAGTGAGATCCTGTCACAGAAATGAGCTTGTCCTTCTTTTCACCAAATCGAAAAGAAACCTTTGATGTTGGCAGACTATTAAGAATTAATGCAGTTCCCACACCAAGCCATTTATTCTCCACTAGAGAGTAGCACAGTGCCCAGATGAAAAAAAACACCCCCCTCAAAAAAAAAACCCCAAACCAACAACAGCTTGGGTGATGGGTGCACCAAAATCTCAGAAATCACTACTAAAGAACTTAAAGAACTTATCCATGTAACCAAACTACCTGTTCCCCAAAAACCTACTGAAATAAAACTTTAAAACAAACAAAACCAACAATGCCAGGCATAAAACATGCTGCAAACCTGCCCATCTGGTTTTCTCCTTTTCCCTATGACATCAGTCCCCTCTGGCATCCCAGCAAAATATTTTCCTCTCTGTCAGGCTCAGTCATGAGCTCCTCCCAGACGCTGGCCCTAGGTATCAGTGGGCAGAGAGGAAGTGATGGGGGAGTAGACCATCCGTGAGAAAATGAGGAACTGGTCCAGCCTGGCAGGAGAGCTATGGGTTGAGTCACTGGAAACATGTTCATGGTCACAGCACCCTGGGAGCTTTCTCTCTGTCATTCTCTACCACTGTACTTGTGTGATGGAGTAAAATAAAACATATTCTGGAAAGCTACATAATAAAGAACTGAGCCATGCAGGGGAGGAAGAGAAACAGCAGCAGAACTAGGAGGCTGGAAGAGAGTTTGGAATGGGGGTGAGCCTTAGGAAAGCAAGTGTCAAGTGTGGGAGGATGAGAAGAGAAAGATGGGAAAGATAATTCAAGATGTGCAGTGTACTGTGAATATAATTCCCCTCTAGTGTTTTTTTTTTTCAGAGATTGCAGAAAATCTTCAACATTATTTTTCAATTACTTTCGGATAATGAACTGGTGTTTTCTTTGAATACGGCCAAACAGGTGGGACAAGGGCCTGATTTTACATGAAATTACTTAAAGTGAGCATACCGTATTTGTAGCAGCTCGGTTGCTGTGTTTTTACTAACTTGTTAAATTCTGAGATGGAGTCTTCAAACAGCTGTTTATATCATGGCTTCCTTTTCTTGGACTAATGGGCTTCTGGACTTAGTAACTACTGCCTCCCTGCACACTCATCCTCCACCTTCTGACCCTGATCCTGCAAAGTTGTAACAGTTGTATGCAAAACATTGTATGTGAGCAGAAAAGTGTTTTTATTCTGGAAAGAACATCCATGCAGCACTGTCCCACAGAACTTTCTAGGATGATGAAAACATTCTATATTTGAGTTCTACTTGGTAGCCATTGGTTACATGTAGCTACTGAGCACTTAAAATGTGGCTACTGCAACTGAGAAACTGAATTTTAAAATTATGTTTAACAATAATTAATTTTAATTATAATAGCCAAATGTGGCTAGTGGCTCCCATACAGGGCAGCGTAGACGTTTATCATTCTCAAAAGTCTGTAAGCCATACCCCCACTTTCTCCCCAAAAAGGCCAAGAATCACTGAAACCAATCACTTCCCTTTACAGCCCTACAGTACTGGCACATAGTAAGTGCTTAATAAATACCTGTTGATTTTATTAACTAGTATATAAAGAAGAGTTACTCTAGCTCCAGAAAAGTGGAACTGAAGTACAAAATGGCAAATAAGCTCATCAGGTTCACCAAATTTCACTTCCTAAGCCCTAAATTTTTTACCCTCAACCCAGAACTTTGTCCAAAATGTTTTCCACTGTAACATACCTTGAAACTTTATTTATAGCAGAGTAAATCAGAAACATAAGCAAAGGGTAGGGAGGTATGAAAAGATTAATTTAAACAGTCTTTTTCAATGCAACAAAAAAGGACATATTTATTTAGTAGACTCTTAAACATTTTAGACCTAAGTCAGTTTTATAGTAAGAAGATTTTTAATGAACTGTGTTAATATAATTCAGTAATGGCACCTCCAAGGCAAGTACATTCCTTAAAGGTAAAAAACAAATATGGAAATTATCTGGAGATTTTTTTTCTTTTTCTGAGATATAGTTTCCCTCTTGTTGCCCAGGCTAGAGTGCAGTGGCATGACCTCAGGTCACTGCAACCTCCGCCTCTCAGGTTGAAGCGATTCTCCTGCTTCAGCTGCCTCAGTAGCTGGGATTATAGGCACACACCACCGCGCCCAGATAATTTTTGTATTTTTAGTAGAGATGGGGTTTCAGCATGTTGGTCAGGCTGGTCTCGAACTCCTGACTTTGTGATCTGCCCACCTTGGCCTCCCAAAGTGCTGGAATTACAGGCATGAGCCACTGCACCAGTCTATTTGAGATTTTTTTTTTAAGTTAAAACAAAAATTAACTGAGCCGGGAAGCTTCTAGGCTATACATCCCCCCATGCTAACACATACACAGTGGCTGAACTTCTTTCTGTCTGCCTGAGGCTGGCTCTCCCCCTCAGCCAGCACATGTGCAGGGCTTCTGTGAATGTCACACTGACAGACATTCCTTGCTAGGCAGCTGAGGACCAGTTTCTTTTGTAATTTCATCCTTCTTGTGGGCTGCCAGTTTGTCTTGTTGTGGCACACTCCTTGAAAGTGCTAGAAGGACAGCAGATTTTGGGGTTTTTTTTTTTTTTGAGATGGAGTCTCGCTCTGTTGCCCAGGCTGGAGGGCAGTGGTGTGATCTTGGCTCACTGCAACCTCTGTCTCCCAGGTTCAAGCAATTCTGCCTCAACATCCCAAGTAACGGAATTATAGGCGCCCACCACCACACCTGGCTAATTTTGTATTTTTAGTAGAGACAGGGTTTCACCATGTTGGCCAAGCTGGTCTTGAACTCCTGACCTTAAGTGATCCACCTGCCTCGCTCGGCCTCCCAAAGTGTTGATATTACAGGTGTGAGCCACTGCGCCCGGCCAAGAGCAGTTTTTTTGTTTTGTTTTGTTTTTTTAAAGATGGGGTTTCACCACAATGGCCAGGCTGGTCTTGAACTCCTGACCTCAGGTGATCCACCCACCTCAGCCTCCCAAAGTGCTAGGATTACAGGCGTGAGCCACCACGCCCAGCCAAGCAGTTTTTTTTTTTTATCTGGAGGTATGCTTGGACCCCATCTCTGAAAAATAAAATATTTTTTTTTCTGAGATAGAGTTTCGCTCTTGTTGCCCAGGCTGGAGTGCAATGGCGCGATCTCGGCTCACCGCAACCTCCGCCTCCTGGGTTCAGGCAATTCTCCTGCCTCAGCCTCCCGAGTAGCTGGGATTACAGGCACGCGCCACCATGCCCAGCTAATTTTTTGTATTTTTAGTAGAGACAGGGTTTCACCATGTTGACCAGGATGGTCTCGATCTCTTGACCTCGTGATCCACCCGCCTCGGCCTCCCAAAGTGCTGGGATTACAGGCGTGAGCCACCGCGCCCGGCCTTTTTTTGTATTTTTAGTAGAGATGGGGTTTCACCATGTTGGCCAGGCTGGTCTTGAACTCCTGACCTCAGGTGATCCGCCCACCTCAGCCTCCCAAAGTGGGGGGATGACAGGCGTGAGCCACCACACCCAGCCATTTTTTTTTTAAACAGAGACAGGGTCTCACTACATTGCCCAGGCTGGTCTCAAACTCCTGAGCTCAAGTGATCCTCCTGCTTCAGCCTCCCAAAGTGCTAGTATTACAGGCATTAAGCCACCATGCCTGGCCTGAAAAATAAAAAGGCAATTACAGGCTGGGCGCATGCCTGTAATCCCAGCACTTAGGGAGGCTGAGATGGGCAGATCACCTGAGGTCAGGAGTTCAAGACCAGCCTGGCCAAACCATGTCTCTTTTCTTTTGTTTGGGAGAGTTTTGCTCTGTTGCCCAGGCTGGAGTTTAATGGCACAATCCTGCTCTCTGCAACATCCACATCCCGAATTCAAGCGATTCTCCTGCCTCAGCCTCCCGAGTAGCTGGTATTACAGGCGCCAGCCACCACGACCAGCTGATTTTTGTATTTTTAGTAGAGATGGGATTTCACCATGTTGGCCAGGCTGGTCTTGAACTGCCAACCTCAAGTGATCCACCCACCTCGGCCTCCCAAAGTGCTGGAATTATAGGTGTGAGCCACTGCGCCCAGCTGCGAAACTGTATCTCTACTAAAAATACAAAAATTAAGGCCAGGCACAGTGGCTCATACCTGTAATTAATCACAGCACTGTGGGAGGCCGAGGCAGCCAGATCACCTGACGTTGGGAGTTCGACACCAGCCTGACCAACATGGAGAAACACCATCTCTACTAAAAATACAAAATTAGCTGGGTGTGGTGGCACATGCCTGTAATCCCGGCTAATCAGGAGGCTGAGGCAGAAGAACAGCTTGAACCCAGGAGGTGGAAGTTGCAGTGAGCCAAGATTGTGCCACTGTACTCCAGACTGGGCAACAAGAGCAGAAAAAAAAATTAGCTGGGCATGGTGGCATGCACCTGTAGTCCCAGGTACTTTGGATGCTAAGGCAGGAGAATTGCTTGAACCTGGGAGGCAGAGGTTGCAGAGTCTGGAGATCACGCCACTGCACAGCAGCCTGGGTGATGGAGCAAGACTCCGTCTAAAAAATTATAGCAATAAAGTAAAAAAAAAAAATTTTTTAATTTAAACAGGCAATTATAACAAAATGAGATATGTGCTATAAGAAATTCAGGCTGCTCCTGTAGCTCTTAACTCAGGCTGGAGGGGACTGTTCAGGGAAGACTTCCTGGAGGGAGTGGCTTCTAAACTGAGACCCGAAGGACCAGATGGTGCTAGGCAGGTAAATGAGAGAAGAAGAAAAGCATTCCAGACAGAAGGAAAGCACTGCAAAGAAAGCTGGGAGGACAGAGGCGAGCTTGAGGCTTTCAGGAAGCTAAATAGTTCAGCACAGTTAGAGCACGGGGTGGAGGTGAGGGCTGTTCTTCCTTGCACTAGAGCCACAAGCTACTTACAGTGAGATGCCCTAATGTAAATCAGAGCCTGGCTGGGTTAGATTACACATGTCAGTCCTAAGTATTTCAGATGCTCAGTGGCAATCGGTATGAGTTGCCTTTATCATACAAATGTTTATTGTATATCCCTGAATAGGATGATTGTAAAGGGGTGGCATGACCAGTCCGAGGGCAGGGGCCCTGAGGGGAGTATGGTCTCACAGTGCCCAAAGGAGAGCTGTGAATAGCAAAAGGGTACTTGTTTGGAAGGCAGAGGAAGAGCAGAATGGGACAAAGCAAAACTATTATCATCCCTCCTCATGTGAGGAAGATGGGCCTCAGCGGGAGCGGGATTCAAAATGTGAGGATGTTTATTAATACCTATGATTTCCCCCCAAAATTAGAGGTTGGTCTCAAACTCCCAACCTCAGGTGATCTGGCCGTCTCAATCTGCACCTAGAGGGGGCTGGTTAAGCAGGAAATGTGCAGTTCTAGTTCTGAATACTAAGCAGACATTAGAAAAACCAAATCCATATGCGCACATATGAAAAGATCTCCAAGATATTGACATCTACAGTGTGTACTGTGCTAGATGCTAGGGACACAGCAGAGGGGATGGAGTGTCTGCCCCCTGGAGACAGCACCATCTCCACACACTTACCTTGGCCTTCAGGATGTGCCTGCAGCAGCTTCTCCTCCTCTCCCGCTACTCCTGGCAGCTTCTCTAGCATCTGCAGTCTGGAAGCCTGTGCCGCTTTCTTTTCTCCAGGTCTTTGCATGGGCTGCCTCCTCTCCTTGGACACTGTTTCGCTCCATCCACCTCTGCCTCCAGTCTTTGCCCCACCAAGCCTTCCTCGGCCTTCAGGTCCTTGTTAGTAAGGTGCCCAGACCTGTGTGAACCAATCTAGAACTTTCCTTTGAGTTTATACCTCTGAAAGGCCTCGTTGTCTCCCATTACTTCTTTTGTTCCTCCTCAAAGCATTTTTCTCTAGAAACATTCTAGAATCATTTTGTCAAGTTCTGTATGGCATCCTGTAGTATTTTCATTGGAATCGTGTTACATCTCTAAATTTACATGGGAATTTAAAAAATTTTTCTCTGTTTGGCCTTCCCATCCAGAAGCTTATCACTTTTCATCTATTCACATATTTTTAAATTTCTTTTTTCCTATTTGTAGTTTATGATTCTTATATTTTTTGAAATCTGTATATGTAACACTGTGCTAATACCCAGTGACTTCCTGTGATGTCTTGTCTTTGACAGTATTTCTGACACCGAATGTGTGGTCTTTTTCTCTGACACCAGATACGTGTTATTTTTCCACATCAATTATTCAATTCTCTGATATCAACTGGGCCTCTGAAAATTTGATTCAGGCCGGGCGTGGTGGCTCATGCCTGTAATCCAAGCACTTTGGAGGCCAAGGCAGGCGGATCACCTGAGGTTGGGAGTTCAGGACCAGCCTGACCAACATGGTGAAACCCCGTCTTGAAAAAAAAAAAAGAAAGAAAATTTGATTTAGTTCTGACACTAACTACCCAGAGTTAGCACAGACCCCGAACGAAGGTTAAGAACTGAATCCCGCAAGACCGCCCCCACTTCAGATGCCTGCACAAACGAGGTACCCCAGCCACCCGCATTTTTGTTGGGCCAACTACAAATTCAGAGGTTCTCACACCCCCTTCAGGTTCAGTAATTTACTAGAGTGACTCACAGAACTCAGGACATTACCTTTTTTACATTTTCCAGTTTATTATAAAGGATACTAATAAACAAATTTCCACCATAAGAGCAGCAAAAAAAAAAAAAAAAAGAAGAAGAAGAAGAAGAAAATAAAAGGATACAACTCAGGATCAGCCAAATGGAAGCGATGCATAGGGCAAGGCATGGGGCAGGGCACAGTGGGAGGAGGTGGGAACAGAGCTTCCGTGTCCTTTCCAGGTGCACCTCCTTCCCAACACATCAATGTGTTCATCATTCCAGACTCTCTGAACCTCCTGTTCAAGAGTGTTTGGAACTCAGTCTCTAGCTCCACTCCCCTGCCTGGAGGTTGGGGGACAGAGCTGAAAGTTCCCATCTCTAATAATGTGGATGGTCTTTCTGGTGAACTCCCATATGCATGTTAATAAAATAAATGATTTTCTCTTTTCTTCTTTTTGTTTGTTTTAGAGACAGGGGTGTTGCTCTGTTGCCCAGGAGGCAGTACAGTGGCATGATCCTAGCTTATTGCAGCCTCGACCTCCTGGACTCAAGTGATCCTCCTGCCCCAGCCTCCCAAAGTGTTGGGATTACAGGTGTGAGCCACCATGCCTGGCCTTTTCTTGTTAATATATCTTTTCTCTGTTTTTTTTTTTTTTTTTCAGAGGGAGCAGAGGCCTTTATTGGGGGCCATGGGCTGGCTGGTTTCAGTCAAAGGCCACACACTTGATCTTGAAGTCACTGTCAGCTGCCATGTAGTTGATGGCCTCCAGGTTGAGGTGGTTGGGGAACTTGAATTCATATCCATCTGGCAGCTTGATGGTCAGGTCTGCCTGGTCGAAGCTGATACACACCTCTGCGACACTCCCAGGCTGGAAGGGAAGGGCAGCCTCCCGCTGCTCGGCCCCCCAGGCGCCGCCGTCCTCGCTGTTGCACACGATGGTGTTGGCGTCCCCGTGGGCGTTGAAGCGAGGGTTGAAGTGTAGGCACAAGTTGTTGCTGTCTTTGCCCAGGTTCAGCACGAAGCTCTTGGCGTCAGGGGCCACCTCACCCCGCACTCGGAGGCACTCCCCAGGTTTGAGATTCAGGTTGCTGGCCTCGAGACCACAAGCCATGATTGAGGGCAGGAGGATGTTCGCAGGACAGGCGCACCAGCTATCTGAAGGCTCCACCGGAGAGAGAATCTTTTCTCTGTTTAATTCACAGGCCCCCAAAGACTACACCTGAGGGTAGGTAAAAAGTGCTTCCTCCCAGACACTGTCCACAAACTGATTCTAAAATTTACACAGAAGCCATGGCACTGTGTTGTACACCTGTAGTCCCAGTTGCACACTCGGGAGCTACTTGGGAGGCTGAGGCAGGAAGATCAGTGGAGGCCAGGATTTTGAGGCTATCATATACCACGATCATGCCTATGAGTAGCCAGTGCACTCCAGCCTGGGCAACAGAGAAAGGCAAAGGTACTAGATTCACCAAAACAATTCTGGAAAAAAAAATAGAGGACTCACATACTCACATTACCCAACTTCAAGACTCACTATAAAGTTACAGTATTGAAAAAAAAAAAAAGTTACAGTATTCAGCCTGGAAAATAGAGCAAGCCTCATCTCTTAAAGCTGCTCACTGCAACTTCTGCCTCCTAGATTCAAGCGATTCTCGTGCCTCAGCCTCCCAAGTAGCTGGGATTACAGGCACCCGCCACCACGCCTGGCTAATGTTTTTTTCTATTTTCAGTAGAGACAGGGTTTCACCATGTTGGCCAGCTGGTCTCCAACTCCTGGCCTCAGGTGATCCACCTACCTCAGCCGCCCAAAGTGCTGGGATTATAGGCGTGAGCCACCATGCCCAACCTTACTTGAGTTTTTTAATTTATCTTTTGTTTGACTGGAATTTTAAAAAGCTTGCTATGGTCACTTGGTGAAGAATAGTCTGTAGCCCAGCAAAGGTGGACACAGAAAGACCCATTGGATGCTACTGCAATTGTCTATATGGAAAACAACAGTAGCTTGAACTAAAATGAGAAGAGTGGCCAGGCGAGGTGGCTCATGCCTGTAATCCTAGCACTTTGGGAGGCTGAGGCAGGTGGATCACTTGAGGTCAGGAGTTTGAGACCAGCCTGGCCAACATGGCAAACTCTGTCTTTACTAAAAATAAAAATATTAGCTGAGTGTGGTGATACATGCCTGTAATACCAACTACTCGGGAGGCCAAGGCAGGAGAATTGCTTGAACCTGGGAGGCGGAGGTTGCAGTGAGCTGAGATTGTGCCACTGTACTCCAGCCTCGATGACAGAGCGAAACTCTTGTTTCAAAAAACAGATCAGCAAGAAAAGACAAACAAAAAAAAGACCAGCAGAGTGAAGGTAGTGAGATATGTTTTCAAGATTAAGCTTAAAGAATTTGTTGGCCGGGTGCGGTGGCTCACACCTGTAATCCCAGCACTTTGGGAGGCCTAGATGGGCGGATCATGAGGTCAGGAGTTCGAGACCAGCCTGGCCAACATGGTGAAACTCCGTCTGTAAATTAAAAAAAAAAAAAAAAAAAAAAAAGAATTTGTTGATGGATTAGATGTGAGGTGTAAGGAATATACACAAGTCAAGGAAAACTTCTAGATCTTTCTCCTGAGCACCTGGAAAAATGCAGTGGCTATTTATAGTGATGAGGAAGCCTGCAGGATAGGCAGGCAGGTTTGGGAGTAAAGCAGGTCTGTCGTGGATGTGTTAGGTTTGAGACAGGTGCCTGTTAGACATCCTAGAGCTATTTCAAGTAGGACTTAGAGATATGGGATGGGCATTCAGGGGCAAAGTTTGGGGTGAAAATACAAATTTGGGAGTTGTGAGCACAGAGATGGTATTTAAAGCCATGAAAATGGAGACTCCCAAAGGAGTTTAAATAGAGAAGTGGCCCAATAGAGAAGGCCTGGGTCACTCCTTCCTTCAGACATCAGGGAGAAAAAGAGAAACAGAGGAGCCTGAGGTGGAGCAGCCAATGAGACGGGAGGAGAGCTGAGAGAGTGTGGGGTCCTGGAAGCCAAGGGAGGACTCAGAGGAAGAGAGCAACTGTGACAAGTATGGCCATGAAGGCACTGAGAATTGGCCACTGCGTTTAGCAGCATGGTGGTCACCGGTGACCTTGGTGAGCTGTCTCGGTGCAGTCGATTAAAGAGAGAATGGGAGGCAAGGAATCCGAGACAGAGAGTACAGACGACTCTTGGAGGAGAGCCAAGATGGGGTGGTCGCTAGAGGAGAATGTGTAGGCAAGGGAAGCATTTTTAAAAGAATATTACAGCATGTTTGCATGCTGATGAATAATCCAGCAGACAGGGAAAAGCAATGATGCAGGAGAGGGAGAAGAGACCATCATAGGAATGAGAGGAGAGGGCCTCAGATAGGAGCATGAACGGTTCACACAGGGTAATGGCAAGGGAGGCAGAATGTGTGTATACAGATGTGGGTGGGCGGGTGGGGACAGGTGGTGGAAACGTATGGAAGTTTATGAAAAGAATAAAGTAGATTTATATATCATGACAGGGAAAACTCAGAATCATTCCATTTTGGTAAAAAGGAAAAAAGCCTGTTATATGCAGGGGAAAAAAATCAAATTTTAACATTACCTTTGAGTTGTAAGAGCACAAATCTTACAAAGGAACTGTCTTTTTCAGATTCTAAATTTCTACAGTGTTTCACTTTCATACAATGAGTTCCTATTACTTCTGAAAGTAGAATTTAAAAGATTATTTTTATCTTTGAAAGATACTCATCAGAACAAAGCACTGTTACAATACTGAAAAACTGGAGGCCAGACGTCGAGGCTCACGCCTTTAATCCCAGCACTTTTGGAGGCCAAGACGGGAGGATCACCTCAGGTTGGGAGTTTGAGACCAGCCTGACCAACCTGGAGAAACCCCGTCTCTACTAAAAATAAAAAATTAGCTGGGCATCGTGGCGCACACCTGTAATCCCAGCTACTCAGGAGGCTGAGGCAGGAGAATCACTTGAACCCGGGAGGCGGAGGTTGCAGTGAACAGAGATCAAACCACTACACGCCATCTGGAGTGCAGTGGCGTGACCTCGGCTCACTGCAACCTCCGACTCCCAGGTTCAAGCAATTCTCCTGCCTCAGCCTCCCGAGTAGCTGGGACTACAGGAACGCGCCACCACGCCCATCTACTTTTTTTGTATTTTTAGTAGAGACGGGGTTTCACCATGTTGGCCAGGATGGTCTCGATCTCTTGACCTCGTGATCCACCCGCCTCGGCCTCCCAAAGTGCTGGGATTACAGGCGTGAGCCACCGTGCCCGGCCTTTTTTTGTATTTTTAATAGAGACGAGGTTTCTCCAAGTTGGTCAGGCTGGTCTCGAACTCCTGACCTCAGATGATCCACCCACTTCAGCCTCCCAAGGTAGCTGGGATTACAAAAAGCAGGTAACAAAAATGATACATTGGTCGGGTTCAGTGGCTCATGCCTATAATACCAGCACTTTGGGAGGCTAAGGCAGGAGGATTACTTGAGCCCAGGAGTTTGAAACCAGCCTGGGCAACATAGTGATACCTCATCCCTACTAAAAATCAAAAGAATTAGCCAGGTGTGGTGCTGTGCACCTGTGATCCCAGCTACTTGGGAGAGGCAGTTGGATCACTTGAGCCTGGGAGGTTGAGGCTGTAGTTAGCTATGATTGCCTCTCTGCACTCCAGCCTATTTGACAGAGCAAGACTCCATCTCAAAAAAAAAGATACATATAGTGTGATAGGTATCATGTGATACGAATGTGTATTTATATGTAGAAAAAAGACTAGGCCGGGCATGGTGGCTCATGCCTGTAATCCAAGCACTTTGGAGGCCAAGGTGGGAGGATCACCTGGGGTCGGGAGTTCAAGACCAGCCTGACCAATATGGTGAAACCCCGTCTTTAAAAAAGAAAAAAAATTAAAAAACAAAAAGACTAGATGTATTTAGGACAAAATATTGACAATGGTTATCTCTGTACAGTTAACATAATTTATTCCTTGTGTTCTTCTGTATCTTCTACCAGGTGCATTTATTATTTTTGTAACTTTTAATAAAAAATGGGTGTCAGGAAAGAAAACTGATTAAAACCACTATAAATATTTCACATGTGTAATGGCCGTGACACTGAGTTTGAGAACAGCTGCAGTTGGCTGCACTAATTACATTATTTTACTTTATAGCTTGGCAGTAAAGGACCCATAAATTCAGGTAGGCTGATTTATATGAGCTGAAATGGAATATGGTCATAGAGAAAAGAGTTGCAGAGGCTCTGGCCAAAACTACCTGGCACCCCTGCTGATGAAATAATACCTTTGGAGCTTCTTGGGGGAAGTGGCTCGTATAATAAACAAATTTTTATGTACAGCCTTAAGCTCTGGCTTTGTGATCCCCAGATGATAAGTTTGGGGAACCAAGGGTTCTGCTCTTACTGACAGAGAACAACAGCCTTTTTGTATCCCCCTCTCTGTCCCCTGAGAGAACCAGAGCTTTGCAAACAGATGTTTCTGTTTTTGTTTTTGAGACAAGGTCTCGCTCTGTTGCCCAGGGTGAAGTGCAGTGGTGCAATCATAGCTCACTGTACCCTTGAACACTTGGGCTCAAGTGATCTTTCCGCCTCAGCCTCCTGAGTAGCTCCAAGTACAGGCACACCCCACTATACTAGCTAATTTTTTGTTTTATTTTTTTGTAGAGATGGGGTCTTGCCATATTGCCCGGGCTGGTCTCCAACTCCTGGGTAAGCCATCCTCCTGCCTTAGCCGAAACCAAGAGCCTAAAGCAAAGAGGCAACAATTAGTAACTTTCTCACTGGTGTCCTGGCTGCTCCACTAACCCACCTACCTCAGTGGCCCTCTGATCATGTGAATCCCTACCACTACCTTTCAGAGCTACTAGTGGCCACAGAATACAGTCCAGTGTCTTAAGCAGGCTCACAAGACTCCAAAGGTCCGGCTGCTGCCCACCCCTACTCCTTGACTTGTCTCTCCCACACTCCCCCAACAGCTTCTCTGGAGGCAAGTCAGCCTCTTTCCAGATTCAGGCCTTAGAACATGCTGTTCCTTCCACCTAAAAAGCTCCCTGCACTTCCCCCAGCCCAGTTCCCTGCTTGGATAGATTGTTCTTCTAATGTGACTCCTGGAAATGCCTTCCTTGCCTCCCAGGCTAGAGCAGAGCCCCCATTAACAGCTCTCACACCAGCCTATCTTTCTCCTCCACTGCATTTGTCACATCCTGTGTGTGCATCCTGTTCAATGTCTGCCTCCACACATAAAATGTAAACTCCAAGAGGATAGGAACTGTGTCTGACTCGCTTCCTTTCATGTCCCTCGTGCCTAGATGGGGGCCTTGTATCAAACAGGTGCTCAACAAATGTCTGTTGAAAAAATGAGGCCAGCGGCGGTGGCTCACACCTGTAATCCCAGCACTTTGGGTGGCCAAGGTGGGTGGATCTCCTGGGGTCAGGAGTTCGAGACCAACTTGAGCAACATGGAGAAACCCTACCTCTAGTAACAATTAAAAAATTGGCCAGGCACGGTGACTCTTGCCTGTAATCCCAGCACTTTTGAAGGCCAAGGCGGGTGGATCACGAAGTCAGGATATCAAAACCATCCTGGACAACATGGTGGAACTCCGTCTCTACTAAAATACAGAAAATTAGCCGGGCATGGTGGCGCGTGCCTGTAGTCCCAGTTACTTGAGAGGCTGAGGCAGGAGAATCATTTAAACCCAGGAGGTGGAGGTTGAGGTGAGCTGAGGTTGTGCCATTGCTCTTCAGCCAGGGTGACAAGAGCGAAACTCCATCTCAAAGAAGAAGAAATGAATAAGTGACTAAGAGGCGGGGTAGGAACTCAAGGCTCATCCTCTACATGGCCAAAGCACTTAGGCAGGAAAAATTAAGTAAGTAATAGAGTTTCTTTTGGGCAGGTGCCAAGGGAAGTCCATCTCTGTACCTAGCACCTAGCTCAGGGCCTGGACCATGGTAAATGCTCAGAGAATGTTGCTAGCTGAATAAGCATTACTTCCACATACACGTACTCTGCCCTCAGTGGTGATCTCATCCAGTCCCATGGCTTTAAATGTCATCTATAAGCTGATGACTCTCCAAATTATAGCTCAAGACTGGCCCTCTTCCCAGACTCATATATCCAACTGCATATTTGACATCTCCACTTGGAATATCTAATGGGCATCTCAAACTTCACATGGCCACAACCGAATTTTTGTTTCCTCTGCCAGACTCCCCCATCTCAGTCTATTCTTCTCATTGTTCACCCACAAGTCCGGAGTCATCCTTGACTGCCCCTGGCTTCCTCCTAGTCTGCATCCAATTCCTCAGCAAATCTCAACTCTACCTTCAGATTACATCTGGAATCTGGCCATCTCTGCCCCGTTTCTGCCACTACCTCCTTGTCCAAGCCATCATTCCTTCTTACCTGGACTGCTGTAATAGCCTCTAACTGCTCCTACCTCTCTTCTTGTTCCCATCAGCTTCTCCACATTCCATCCTCCATGCGAGAGCCAGGTCTTCAAGTCTTGGCTCAAACGGTCCCTTCTCAGAGAGGTCTTCCCAGAAAACTCTTTAAAACAAGACCCCTCGGGCCGGATGTGGTGGCTTATGCTTGTAATCCGAGCACTTTGGGAGGCTGAGGTGGGCGGATCACCTGAGGTCGGGAGTTCAAGACCAGCCTGACCAACATAGAGAAACTCTGTCTCTACTAAAAGTACAAAAAATTAGCTGGGCATGGTGCACATGCCTGTAATCCCAGCTACTCTGGAGGCTGAGTCAGCAGAATCACATGAACCCAGGAGGCGGAGGTTGTGGTGAGCCAAGATTGTGCCATTGTACTCCAGCACCTAGGCAACAAGAGTAAAACTCTGTCTTAAAAAAAAGAAAAAGAGGCCGGGCGCGGTGGCTCACGCCTGTAATCCCAGCACTTTGGGAAGCCGAGGCGGGTGGATCACGAGGTCAAGAGATCGAGACCATCCTGGTCAACAAGGTGAAACCCCATCTCTACTAAAGATACAAAAATTAGCTGGGCATGGTGGTGCATGCCTGTAATCCCAGCTACTCGGGAGGCTGAGGCAGGAGAATTGCCTGAACCCAGGAGGCGGAGGTTGCGGTGAGCCGAGATCGCGCCATTGCACTCCAGCCTGGGTAACAAGAGCGAAACTCCGTCTCAAAAAAAAAAAAAAAGAAAAGAAAGAAAGAAAAGCAAACACAAGACCCCTCGCCTAGTCTAGTCATGCTTTGGTTCTCTTATTCTACTTTTCTTTTTTTTTTTTTTGAGAAAGTCTCGCTCTGTTGCCCAGGCTAAAGTGCAGTGGCACGATCCACAACCTCCACCTCCCAGGTTCAAGCAATTCTTCTGCCTCAGCCTCTCAAGTAGCTGAGACTATAGGCACACGCTGCCACACCCGTCTAATTTTTTGTATTTTAGTATAGATGGGGTTTTACTGTGTTGCCTGGGCTGGTCTCGAACTCCTGAACTCATGCAATCCACCTATTTCGGCTTCCCAAAGTGCTAGAATTGCAGGCGTGAGCCACCATTCCTGGCCTATTCTACTTTATTTTTATCCATTGCCTTTATCAGGCTCTAAGTATTTTTGCTTGTTTTTATCTTTTTTCTCCTGTTAGAAGTTCCATAAAGAAGAACCTTTGCCTATTATTTTTTCTTCTTTTTCAGGAGAGAGCTGGAGTAGAACCTTTGCCTATTTTGTTCTCTTGTGCATCCCCAGCACCTAGAAAAGGGCCTGACACCTAATTCTCGCTCAGAAATCTCCTCATAGTCATAAACAAAGGGCTAAATGAACTCTAAAAGAGTTTTGGAGAGTCAGATATTCTCCCAGTGAATCAGAATCCAGGTGCCAAAAATCAGATACCAACTACCTATTCTCTTGCTTGGAGCCCTAGAATAATTGAGAGTTAACTCAAGACCACTTTGCATATAATTAAAGAGTGACACTGAGGTCACCTATTGAGTCACAGAGGCCTTGTTAGCTCTTAGACCAGACTACAGATCCTGCCTTTTAGTCTACAGGGGAGCTAGCCAGCTTGACCTGTAATTGTTGCTCTTTCCAATCCTTCATCTGTAAGTAGGCCAGCCTGCCTTGTGGCCTTTACATGGAACTGTGAGCTTGGGATCTGTGACATTCAAACTCAGTCCAGACTGTTTAGGGTGGTGGTTTTCAACTGCTGGGGAGTGATTTCACCCTCCAGAAGACATTCGGCACCATCTGCAGACATTTGTGGTTGTTGAAACTGGGGGTGTAGTGTGATTGGCATCTAGTGGGTAGAGGCCAGGGGTGCTGTCAAACATCCTCAAATGCATAGGACAGCTCCCCACAACAAAAAACCTTTCCGGCCCAAAAGGTGAATAGTGCCAAGGTTAAGAAGTTCTGGTCTATAGGAACACTAATGATAAGTGGTAGCTGGCCGGGTGCGGTGGCTCAAGCCTGTAATCCCAGCACTTTGGGAGGCTGAGGCGGGTGGATCACGAGGTCAAGAGATCAAGACCATCCTGGTCAACATGGTGAAACCCCGTCTCTACTAAAAATACAAAAAATTAGCTGGGCGTGGTGGCACGTGCCTGTAATCCCAGCTACTCAGGAGGCTGAGGCAGGAGAATTGCCTGAACTCAGGAGGCGGAGGTTGCGGTGAGCCGAGATCGCACCATTGCACTCCAGCCTGGGTAACAAGAGTGAAACTCCGTCTCAAAAAAAAAAAAAAAAATGATAAGTGGTAGCTAGCATCATTGATCTTTGCCATGTGCCCAGTACTGAACTACATTCTCAATATGCACCATCTCACTTAATCTGCACACTGTCCCTGAGAAACAAGGACTCTTACAATCCCCATTTTACAGATGAGGAACCTGAGGCTCAGTAAGGTGGACTCACTTGCCTGATGTCACATGCCTTAGTAGGGACAGATGTACATCCAAGGTGCCTAACCTCAATGTCCGTTCTGGATTGCTCTGCCCACTGACTAGGAGCTGAGGGGGCCTGTTAGTCCTCTCTGGATGTGTCTTTTATCTGCTGCCCCTGTGGACAGGAGTGTCAGTCCACTTGGGAGATGCTTGGCTATTAGCCAGAAGGGAGGTTTTCCTTCCCTGAGTTGTCTGAGCCTGTCTGGCTTCACTCTCCCTGCACTGCAGTACAGTCCTTGGCTCCAAAGCTTAGCTCTCCTGCCAGCCCCAGGCTGATGCCAGCCCTTCTCCATGGGGCAGAAGCTTCCAGATTCAGACCTAGGCCTTGCATTCCCTCCTACAGGGTGCCTCCTTTCTGGATGGGGGTCTTCAATCAACTCTGGGGCCTGCAAGGTCACCTCACACTTCCTTTCAGATAAGGGAGGGTTAGAGCTGCTAGGATGGTCACAGGACTCATGGTCCAAGAAACTACTCAAGGTCCCAGAAATCTAGACAAGTGATTGCTGGACTGGGCTGGGAACAGAATGATCCTGGGGTAGCAGTGAGGCACAGGCCACTGTCCTATTTGTGGATGAGGTGAGGAGAGCTACAGGCCCTGCAAGGGATCCCTCAGTCTGCCTGTGAATAACAACTCTGAAGGGCTTTCTGAGGGCCCTTGGAAAGTCTGATGACTGGAGTTGAAAGATGATTCTGTCCAAGGAAGATCACGACAGTCAAGGACCAATCTAGGGTCAAGTTTGAGGTATTTGTTGTTGAGGAATCAATGCTGAATTAGTCTGAACTATACATCCTTTCTTCTATCCATCCATCCATCCATCCACCCACCTAACATATATTTAGGGAGCTCCTGCCGGGGGCCGAGGATGCTTAGCGTCTCCAGGCACGTCACTTTGTTCTGAGGCATCGGGTCCCTTTGTTTAGGGTATAGCTCAGAGGTTCCATCTACCATGTGGGACTGTGGAGTCAGACAGATCAAGATTCAAATCCCAGCTCTGTCACTTCCTATAACTGTGACTTTAGGTAAGGGACTTTATCTCTTTGAACCTCATTTGCTTCATCTGTGTAATAAAGAGACGAACAGTTCTTACCTTGTAGAATTGTTATGAGAAGCCAATGAGATAATGTGTCCAAAATGTCTGGCACATGGTAGAGTCTCAATATATAGTGACAATAGCTACCAATTATTATACCATGGCTAGGTCTTCAGATGCATTATTTAATATAATCCCGCCACCAACCTATAACGAAGATGTGATCTCCATTTAAAAATCAGGAACTAGGCCGGGCATGGTGGCTCACGCCTGTAATCCAAGCACTTTGGAAGCCAAGGCAGGTGGATCACCTGAGGTTGGGAGTTCAAGACCAGCCTGACCAACATGGTGAAACCCCATCTTTATTTATTAAAAAAAAAAAAAAAATCAGGAACTAAAGAGGTGGGTGGATCACCTGAGGTCTGGAGTTTGAGGCCAGCCTGGCCAACATGGTGAAACTCTGTCTCTACTAAAAATATGAAAATTAGCCAGGCATGGTGGTGTGTGCCTGTAATCCTAGCTACTCGGGAGGCTGAGGCAGGAGAATGCCTTGAACCCGAGAGGCAGAGGTTGTAGTGAGCCGAGATCGCACCACTGCACTCCAGCCTGGGTGACAAGAGTGAGATTCCATCTCAAAAATAAATAAATAAATAAATAAATAAATTTAATTAAATAAAAATAAAAATAAAAAATAAAAATCAGGAACCCGTACCTTGGAGAGGTTAATTAATTTGAAGGAGCTCATAGCTTAGGTTGATTCCAAAGTCTGCGCTCTTAGAAACATTAACAAGCCCTAGTTATAATTTCCTGTGGCAAGAATGAGAAATGCAGGTTTTCAGGCTTAGAAGGATTTTTAAGCAAGTTTACCAGGCAGGAGTAGATAGTGTAAGTTGCCAAAATGTGTGATGCTACAGAACCCCATATGGGCCACTTCAGGGGGAAGGAATCTCACATTCATTCTAGGAGTTTGGGTTATCCTAGAACAGTTTTTTTTTTTTTTTTTTTTTTTTTAATCCTCCTTAGGTTCTGAATCCCTTTGTGAATTTGATGGACGCGAAGGATCCTCTGTTTGGAAAAATGCCCGTAAGCACTACATACATTTTTGTGCACAAATGCAGAGGGCTTGTGAAACCTTTGAAATCCAGCCGTGGATACCTAAAGAACCCTCCTTTAGGGCAGCATTTTCCAAGTGCAGGACACAGATCACTAGTAGTGTCCAAGATCAGTTTAACAATGCAAAGACCAATGTTTTATACTCTAATATTTATATTTTATAGTTACCTTCTATTTATGGCAAATGAGACTGGCTTTCCATTTATGGTAATGATATAAATTTGTCTTTTAAAAGCATACTTATTAGGCTGGGAGCGATGGCTCACGCCTGTAATCCCAGAACTTTGGGAGGCCAAGGCAGGTGGATCAGGAGTTCAAGACTAGCCCGGCCAACATGGTGAGACCCCGTCTCTACAAAAATAGAAAAATTAGCTGGGCATGGTGGCATGAGCCTGTATCCCAGCTACTCAGTAGGCCAAGGCAGGAGAGTTGCTTGAACCTGGATCACGCCACTGCACTCCAATCCGAGTGACAGAGCGAGACTCCATCTCAAAAAAATAAAATAAAATAAAAAGTATACTTATTTAAAAAATAGCTGGGAGGGGTGGCTCATGCCTGTATTCCCATCACTTTGGGAGGCCAAAGCAGGTGGATTACCTGAGGTCAGGAGTTCAAGACCAGCCTGACCAACATGGAGAAACCCTGTCTCTGCTAAAAATACAATAAATAAATAAAGGGATTTCAAAGAAAAATATTAAACAATATATTCTATAAAGTATTATTAGTGAACAATTATGCTATTATATATAATGGTATCCTATATAGAGAGTGGAATCCTATATTATATACAATAGTATCCTATATAGAGAGAGGTATCCTATATATAATGATAGTTTTTTTTTGTTTTTTTTTTTTGTTTTTTTTTGAGACAGTCTCGCCCTATTGCCCAGGCTGGAGTGCAATGGCACGATCTTGGCTCACTGCAACCTCTGCCTCCCGGGTTCAAGAGATTCTCCTGCCTCAGCCTCCCGAGTAGCTGGGATTATAGGGGTGTGCCACCATGCCCCGCTAATTTTTTGTATCTTTAGTAGAGACAGGGTTTCACCATGTTGGCCAGGCTGGTCTCGAACTCCTGACCTCGACCCACCTGCCTCAGCCTCCTAAAGTGCTGGGATTACAGCCATAAGCCACTGTGCCCGGCCTCTAATTTTTTGTATTTTTAGTAGAGATGGGGTTTCACTGTGTCAGCCAGGATGGTCTTGATCTCCTGACCTCCTGATCTGCCTGCCTTGGCCTCCCAAAGTGCTGGGATTACAGGCATGAGCCACCACGCCCAGCCAATGATAATAAAAATTAAATAAATAATAATAGAGGTAGTGTAGACGTGGAAAAAAAAACACATGAGGATGATTTAGGAAATTTCTTTGGGGTTTCTACCTAGTGGAGTCACCGTGGCTTTACTTTAGTGTCATCTGCATTTCTAGGGTCCTCACTTGTCGTTATCCTACTTCTTCCTCAAGAGAGATACTATATAGGAATATTATAACTCTTAAAACCCCAAATCTCACCATTAGAAATATGGAATTGGAAAAAGCTGTTGACTTAATTGATATGCATAGGTTGAACCTGAAGAGGTTCTAATTATTCCCATTTTTTTCTTTTTTTTTTTTTTTTTTTTTTTTGAGACAGAGTCTTACTCTTTCACCCAGGCTGGAGTGCACGGGCACGATCTCAGAATCTCCACCTCCTGGATTCAAGCAGTTCTCCTGCCTCAGCCTCCTGAGTAGGTGAGATTACAGGCATGCACCACCGTGCCCAGCTAACTTTTTGTATTTTTAGTAGACACGGGGCTTCACCATGCTGGCCAGGCTGGTCTTGAACTCCTCACCTCAAGATACTCCCACCTCGGCCTGCTAAAGTGCTGGGGTTACAGGTGTGAGCCAGCGTGCCTGGCCTATTCCCATCTTTTTCTTTCTGGAGTTGTGTACCTCTGCTCAAATTGTTTTATTTTTATTTTTTGAGATGGGGTTTAGCCATGTTGCCCAGGCTGGTCTCCAACTCCTGAGCTCAAGCAATTCCCTCGACTCAGCTTCCCAAAGTGCTTAGATTACAGGTGTGAGCCACCATGCCCAGCCACAAATTGTTTAAAGGGGTAATGAGAGTAGGGGGTCAAGAGGAAAATGCAGAAATGTAAATAGGAAGCTTCCAGTTACATGATTAACCTGATAACTTATTTATGCAGATTCAAAAATAATTATAGGCATTTCAGAGTTGGTTGTTCAAAACCTTGCTGTGGCCTGTGGGATAGTTCTACAAACTGACAATTATTAATTATTGATAAGATTCATTGATCATTTACTATGTGCCACGCATTGTGCTGAGAACTTCAAATGTTTAACACTCCTAACATGCATATGAAGTGGTTTCCTTTTACAATTAGTCCCCCTTTAATTAAATAAAGACGACGTTCAAATAGCTAGTAAATGACAGTGCTGGGATTTAAATCCAGATCTGATTCGTCCCTCAACTCCCCCAAGATCTTGCTTTTTTAACCAATTCGTGTCTCCTCCCTAAGCTGGAGGGGACATCATCTCTCTTAATAGTCGCTTTTTCGTCCGTTAGAATACCTCCTCCTCTGAGATAAAACCCAACCAAGAATCTCTGCCTCACCTGAGCAACAAGCCTCACCCTGGACAAAAACCCCAGGGCTCAACACTCCCCAATCCACCCGGATCCCCATCCCCACCCGCTTAAAGGATTTCTACATTGCTTGGCTGAGACCCCACTCTTGGGGATAATCCCTTAATTCTTAAGGAAACATCCTCCCTCCTTGAAGCCCTCACTCAATCCTGAGGATGTTCTCTCCCAAATATTTCAGAGCGGGACCGACTACAAATGGGGCCCTATGCAAAATGAAACCGTAAGGGCCCCTCCTGTGCAACTGCCCTGTTGGTTTGCCCACGAAGCCGGCCCTGCTTCACAGATACCCTTTCCGTAAAGGGAGAGGCCACCTTTGTCATAATCCTGCTGACCTAGAGTGGGAGATCTTGCGACCTGACGTGGGGGCGGGGGGGTGGGGCAGTGGTAGCCACCAACTTCTAGAGACTTTCGTTCGAGAGCACACCCTAGGACAACCTCCGTGAATTTGGGATCACTTCCCTTGGCCCCGGCAGAAGCTCCCTTCCTACCTCTCCAGACAGCTGGGTGGTCCTCGCAACCGGGCCGGGGCTCCACCTTCTGGGTGTGTGGGCCTCGCCGCGTGGGGCCTATTGCCTGGGCAACCGACGCCGTGAGAGGTGCATTGTGGTCTGCAACAAAATGCTGGAGAAAGATCCTGAGGGAACCATGGAGTCCATGGACCAATGGAAGAATGCCGTGGACTGCGTCAAGCCAATAGGGACGAGCGGCGAGGGGCGGGGTCGGCGGGAGCAGGGCGGGGCCTGAGCACTAGGCGGCGGCGACTGGCGTGGGGCGGCTTAGATGCGCCACGGCTTCGGTAGCGACAGCAGCTCAATCTCTGAGCAGTGCTAGCACCTCCTCCAGGAGACTGTTGCTGTCAGCCAGCCCCCTTCTCCACGGTGAGAAACTCTAGGGGCCGGGGGTGTCCTCGCTGCCTCATTTCGCTCCCTCCGGACTTAGCCCGCCGCGTAGCCCGCGCTTCCTGAGAAGTGGGGTGGGGGGCGTCGTCCCGTGGTGGCGCGGGCCGCGGGGAGGGTGCGCAGCTAGTGCCTGGGGGGCGCGGCCCAACTCCTCCACCCCTTACCCGGGGCCTTGCCCACTAGGTAACCATGTGCGACCGAAAGGCCGTGATCAAAAATGCGGACATGTCGGAAGAGATGCAACAGGACTCGGTGGAGTGCGCTACTCAGGCGCTGGAGAAATACAACATAGAGAAGGACATTGCGGCTCATATCAAGAAGGTGAGGACGGGCACGGGGGCCGAGGCGCAGCCGGGAGCAGGGGGTTCCTTCCCCTTCCCCGATCCTGCGTTCTTAGGGCGCCTGACAGGTCCCGGGAGCACCCCGGGCGTCTCGGGGCGTAGAAGCTTCCAGAAAGGACGCAGATGCGTTTTGCGCTCCTCCGGAGAAGACCAGACCCTAGGCGTCCGAAGTTTTTTTTTTTTTTTTTTTTTTTTTTTTAATTACCCAGCTCGGCGGGGGGAAAGCGCCACCTAGCAACGGTATCTAAGATCAGGGAGCAGCGGTTCCCCCTTCTGTGTGGTTCCTGCGCCGAGGATCCATCTGGGTGTTCCGGAGGGGGGAGCTGCGTGGGTGTTTCCAGCCGGGCCGGGAGGAGATCTTGCCAGCCTTCCAGTAGGGAGTTAGTCGGCAGTTGAGGGAAAGTGGGTGGTGGCGGGGCTGGGGACTGGGGTGGGGGCTTGGTAAATGGCAGTCTGTAGAAAGCTGGCAGGACTGCCAACTTCTCTAGCAATGTTTGCTGGAAGGGAAGAAAGCTGGCAGCCTAAGCCGTGGGAGGGTTCCAGTCGAGAATGGAAGGATGAAAGACTTTAGATGGAACAGAAATAAATGCCTTTTTTGACAAACGCAGCAGTGCGTGCGTCTAGCTTGCAAGAGCGTTACTCCTCTTCATATCTTTAAAAGAGGTTTTCGCACTGCGTGCAGTTAGAGTAGCTAAATCTTGTGTGACTCTCCGCAAACATTTGTAAGAATTTTGTAGAGAAAGATTACCTTTGCTGCCCTCTGCCCCCCACAGGCATTCTACTCCCAGTACCTCTTAGGGTGGGGGAAATAGTAAAGAGTTGTTCCTACAACTTGCTAACCTAATGGACAGGGTAGTAGGTTAGCATCATCCGGATAGTTGTGGAGAGGACGGCTGTTTGGATAATAATTAAGGATAAAATTGAGCCAGTTGACTGTCAGATTCTGTTTACAGCAATGGTGGAGTGCTTAAGTATTGTGTCCCTGAAAATTCAATTTTGATCTGCAATCATTTAGTATACAATGCTGTTTGAAGTTTTATCCTTTTGGAAGTCTTGTTTGAGTGTTGCAGGGGTGCAGTTAAGATCTTTGTGATGAGGAATTGGAAGGGCTAATTTTTTTTTTTTTTTTTTTTTTTAACCATTTTCTTGGATGGTGGGGCATGGCAAATACAGTAGATAGTTTAGTTCTTTACACGGAACATGATAAACTACACCTGTTGATGTCACCTTCTGTCAATGAGTAAGAATACTATAGAAGGTATGAAGGTGTAATTACTGGAATAACAAAGCATTCCGTCTTTAAGGCTGACCTTTCTTCCTTTGACCTCCTCAGCCTCCATTCCCATCTTAGCTCAGACTGCAAGTATGTTTGTATTAATGCACTATGTAGGCGACTTGGAGCTGCGGAACATTCTTTCATTAGAAGAATTTGCAGATGCTAACGTTCTTCCTTTCTGCCCCTACAGGCTCTGGCTTATCCGGGAGGCAAACACCTCTGGTAATTAAAATTCTACTTTTTTTCTTTTTTTCCCCCAGGAATTTGATAAGAAGTACAATCCTACCTGGCATTGCATCGTGGGGAGGAACTTCGGTAGTTACGTGACACATGAAACCAAACACTTCATCTACTTCTACCTGGGCCAGGTGGCCATTCTTCTATTCAAATCTGGTTAAAAGCATGGACTGAAAAGGCTGGGCGTGGTGGCTCACGCCTGTAATCCCAGCACTTTGGGAGGCCGAGGTGGGTGGATCACCTGAGGTCAGGCGTTCAAGACCAGCCTGGCCAACATGGTGAAACCCCATCTCTACTAAAAATACAAAAATTAGCCGGGCGTGGTGGTGCACACCTGTAATCCCAGCTACTCGGGAGGCTGAGGCAGGAGAATCACTTGAACCTGGGAGGTGGAGGTTGCATTGAGCTGAGATCAGGCCATTGTACTCCAACCTGGGCAACAGAGTGAGACTCCATCTCATTTAAAAAAAAAAGCATGGACTGTTGTGCCACACACCCAGTGATCCATCCAAAAACAAGGACTGCAGCCTAAATTCCAAATACCAGAGACTGAAATTTTCAGCCTTGCTAAGGGAACACCTTGATGTTTGAACCTTTGTGTTTTGTACAGGGCATTCTCTGTACTAGTTTGTTGTGGTTATAAAACAATTAGCAAAATGCCTACATTTGTATTTATTTTCTATTCCATATTTCTGCGCCACATTGTTTTCTCTCAAAATCCATTCCTTTTAAAAAATAAATGTTGCAGATGTGTATGTGTGTGAATTACAATTTTTTCAAATAACATAGTGTTGAAGATGGTCACTTGATGAGATCTCCAGGTTGGTTGGGATGAGTCCGTCCTTACAGAAGTAAGTTTCTGTGGGGTATTTCAGTACTCTTAGTCACATTCTCACCCATCCTGCAACTGTTGTGCATGTTGAGAAATGCAATGCATGGCAGAGAAACATTTAAATCTTAGTCCTAATCTGAAAAAAATCAGTGTTTAAGGATATTTGTTAAGACATTGCTACAGAATGTTCTGGGCCTTTGGGCTTGGGTGGTGGTGATGGATGTGTAGTAGTACTTTAAGCTTTCTATGGCTATAAAATGGAAGTAAACTCAAAGTTGGAATAATGAAATGGATTCAAGGACCCTTGGCTAGTCCCCTCCCCTGCCTAGAAAGAAGGGGGCCTTAAAAGGGAAAGTGAATGTTTTTGAGCAGCAGTCTTCATGCTCTCTCTTCTAATAAAGTCTTGGCAGGAATTTATCTAAACAGCGTGCTGTGCTTTGCTTTGCTGTGGTCAGGAACAAGTGTGAATTGATGCCTTTTCCTGAAAAGACCCAATTAAGCTGGGGACACGTAGCCATCAAAGGTTTTCTGCTATCAATTTTAGAGGACTACAGTTTTAGAAAAGCAAATAGGGCGGACCTATAGGTAGAAAGGAAATACGACAGGCTGAAACAACCCACACCCATCTTGGGAAACCGTTCCCATGGATCTCTAAGATGCCATTGGGATTTTTCAGCAGCCAGGCAACTGCTATACGGAAGAGGGCAACAGATTGGAGTTGATGGGTGGTAACTCCCATCGTAAGAGCATTAGGTCAGTAACCTCTTTGGAAGTTTATTTTTCTTCAGAATGTGTGGCTTTAAGAATCCTAGTGAAGTTGTGCTACTTTAGGACTGGAAGGGTTTCAGGGTAGAGGTGCAAAATTTTGAGAGTGTGTGTGTGTGTGATGGAGTTTCACTCTTGTTGCCCAGGCTGGAGTGCAATGGTGCAATCTTGGCTCACCGCAACCTCCACCTCCCAGATTCAAACAATTCTGCCTCAGCCTCCCAGGTAGCTGGGATTGCAGGCATGCGCCACCACACCCAGCTAATTTTGTATTTTTAGTAGAGATGGGGTTTTTCCATGTTGGTCAGGCTGGTCTCGAACTCCCAACCTCAGGTGATCTGCCTGCCTCAGCCTCCCAAAGTACTGGGATTGCAGGTATGAGACACCACGCCTGGCAATTTTGACTTATTTATTGTAGCAGTTTTTTCCCTGCTGTCTGCAAAAAAGGATGAGGTACTATGGAATAAACAGGAGATTGCAATTGGGGTAATTTATGTTTGTTCTTACATAAACAACTGAAAATGTTCCCGTAATTCCATCTTTTTTCTAACTTTCATTTTTTTTTTTGAGACAAGGTCACCTGTTGCCCAGGCTAGAGTGCAGTGTGCAATCACAGCCCACTGCAGCTTCGACCTCCTGGGCCCAAGTGATCCTGTCACCTTAGTTTCCAAAGTAACTGGGACTACAAGTGTGTGCCACCATGCCCAGCTAACTTTTGAATTTTTTGTAGAGCTGGAGTCTCCCTGTGTTGCCCAGGCTGGGTTCAAGCGATCCTCCCAAGGTGTTGGGATTACAGGTATGAGCCACCACACCTGGTTTAATTCATATCTTTTCTATCCCTTTTCCCTCTTTAGTGACCTGGCTCTATTTCTGTTTGAAGCCCACAAATTCCACAAGGAATTTGGCCTCCAAAGCTTTAGCTTGTCCAGTTAAGCCCTAGTCTGAACAGATGATCTGTCTCTAGCTATAGACCCAAAAGCTGATTCAAGACGGATAGTGGGTTTCACCATGTTGGCCAGGCTGGTCTTGAACTCCTGACCTCAGGTGAGCCGCCAAAAAAAAAAAAGACTGCTAGCTAGACATTGACAGTTTTAGTTGAATTTGATCTGTCCCATATTTACTGTCAAGAAGTTGGCAGCTTTTTTGTTTTTTTATTCAGATGTGAGAAAACCACGTTGCTATGGAGATAAGACAGGGTTGATGGTTTATGAAGTTCCTTCCAATGCCTGTTCCTTCCTGTTAATTTCAAAAGCCAATAGGCTCCAGCTGGCTGAAAAGCAAATGTAAGCTGAGTTTTTCTAAGCATTTATCAAATGCTCTTAGCTGCTGTTCTTTGAGAGAGTTGTATATAGCTAGCTGTATCTGGAAGCTTTTCAGTGACAGGGCAAGATCTTGTAAGTGAAGGTACATAAATGATCCTAACTGTGCTGGGCCAGGAAGCAACATATCTGAAGCCCTTTCCCATACCTTTGAACTAAGTTACCCACAAACTGTTAGCCAAGTCACAAACTGATTTTTCTTTTTTGAGACAGGGTCTCATCTCACTCTGTCACCAAGACTAGAGTGCAGTGGCATGATCTTGGCTCACTGCAACCTCTGCCTCCTGGGCTCAGGTGATCCTCCCACCTCAGCCTTCCAAATAGCTGGGACCACAGGTGTGCACCACCACACCTGGCTAATTTTTTAAAATTTTTTGTAGAGATGGGGTTTCACCATCTTGCCCAGGGTGGTCTCAAACTCCTGGATTCAAGCAATCTGCCCTCCTTGGCCTCCCAAAGTGCTGGGATTACAGGTGTAGGCCACTGTGCCGGGCTGATTTCTGCAGTTTCTTAGCAAGGCCCCTTTAAAACCTTAAGATTCATCCACACTCAAAATAGTTAATGGCTGGGTGCAGTGGCTCATGTCTTTAATCCCAGCAATTTGGGAGGCCAAGGTGGGAGGATCACTTGAGCCCAGGAGTTAGCCTGGGCAACACAGGGAGACCCTGTCTCTATAAAGAAAAAAAAGTTATAGCAGCCAGGTACAGTGGCTCACACCTGTAATCCCAACACTTTGGGAGGCTGAAGTGGGCGGATCACCTGACATCAGGATTTCAAGACCAGCCTGACCAACATGGTGAAACCCCATTTCTACTAAACATACAAAAATGAGCCGGGCGTGGTGGTAGGTGCCTGTAATCCCAGCTACGTGGGAGGCCGAGGCAGGAGAATCGCTTGAGCCTGGGAGGCAGAGGTTGCAGTGAGTTGAGATCGCACCACTGCACTCCAGCCTAGATGACAGAGGGAGACCCAGTCTCAAAATAAATAAATAAATTAATTAATTAAAATTAAAATAAAAAAATTAACCAGGCACTATGGTGTAACCCAGCTATTTTGAGAGGCTGAGGTGGGAGGATTGCTTGAGCCCAGGAGTTTAGGCTGCAGTGGGCCATGATCTTGGAGTGATCACAAGTGATCTTGGCTCACTCCAGCCTGAGTGACAGAGCAAGACTCTGTCTCTTAAAAAAATTTATGGCCTCGGCTGGACGTGGTGGCTCATGCCTGTAATCCTAGCACTTTGGGAGGCTGAGGTGGGTGGATCACCTGAGGTCAGGAGTTCAAGACCTGCCTGGCCAACATGGTGAAACCCCATCTTTAAAAAAAAAAAAATTTATGGCCTCATTTTAACATCAGTGGACTGCATTCATGGAGAAGTTTGAAAAATGACAAAAAATGAAAAAGAAAACAGTGGACTATAATGAGACAAGAAGTCATCCCAGCTCCACCTCTGAGTACTGAAGGAGGTTAGCTTATACAGTTTTCAAACTTTTTTTTTGCTATAAAACAAGCTTATGCTTACAAAAAATTTCCTATAAGAGTTTGCTGGTACATTTATTTTCCAACAAGAACTTAGTGAACAGTTTTCTTTCTTTCTTTTTTTTTTTTTTTGAGACAAGTCTCCCTCTGTTGCCCAGGCTGGAGTGCAGTGGCACGATCTTGGCTCACTGTAACCTCTGCCTCCCAGGCTCAAGCAAATCTCCTGCCTCAGCCTCCCAAGTAGCTGGGATTACAGGCACCTACCACCATGCCCAGCTATTTTTGTATTTTTAGTAGAAATGGGGTTTCACCATGTTGGCCAGGCTGGGATTACAGGTGTGAGCCACCGTGCCCAGCCTAGTGAACAGTTTTCTATATGACAAGTACTGGGTCGCATAATAGCTTTTCTTTTTGAGACGGAGGCTTGCTATATTGCCCAGGCTGAAGTGCAGTGGCATGATCTTGGCTCACTGCAACCACTGCCTCCCAGATTCAAGTGATTCCCCTGCCTCAGCCTCCCAAGTAGCTGGGATTTATAAGCCCATGCCACAACGCCCAGCTAATTTTTGTATCCTTTCAGAGATGGGGTTTTTCCATGTTGGACAGGTTGGTCTTGAATTCCTGACCTCAAGTGATCCACCTGCCTCAGCCTGCCAAAGTGCTGGGATTACAGGTGTGAGCCACCACACCCAACCCACAGAGTAGCTTTTTGTGGAGGAGGACTGAAAGAATAATGAAAAATATATTTTCCTTACCCCCTTCAAGAAAAAATGACAAGTATCATCAAAAGGCAAATTCCTTTACTGGTTCAGCACACAACTGTCATGATCATTAGTCCTCTGACTTGGGCCTAGACTCAGTCCTAGTAGGCTGAAAGGTTGATTCAGGTACAATTAAGTTTTCTGGTTAAAGTCATCATTGGGTTCAAATGATCTATCACCCACTCTGGAAGGCAGCACCAGCAGAGAAGCTATAAATACACTTCAAAACTGAGCCTTAGTGCTGGTTGTACCTTAACCACACACTCTACAGCCAAGAGAAATTAGCGGTTGAGCAAAAATACAGACCAAATGCCTCTGGGAGATGGACTGAAGCAACTCCAAAGAAACCTGTAAAAAAGTGACAGGAATTTGTTCTTCTACTTGGAGAGTGTTTGATTCAAACATGATTCCAAGGTATGTATCCTTAAGAGGAGATGCTCTGCTGTTGTCTCATTTGCCAGAATATCCTTCAGTTCCAGGCTTTCAACAGGGTGTGATTGGTTCATGCTCCATGATAGGAAAGGAATTAAAGTTTGAAGGCAGAATGAATGGCCACTATGCCTGACGTTAGACCTTCATAAGTGACCTTGTGAAAGCCTGCATCTTCTATCATCTCCTTGAACTCTTCCTAAAACACAAGGAAAGATACAGCCAGGGTAGCTTGGATTTCAACTGTAGGGCCTTTGTTTTAAGCTAGAGAAGTTTCATACCTGAGATGGGAACCTTCGGATACTCTCTACAAGGTACTGATAGGACTTCCAGTCTCCAGCAATGACCTCTCCCAGGACAGGGATGACCTGGAAGCTATATAGATCATAAAGCCTAAGCAAACAAAAAGGTCAAAGATTAAGATTAGAACATTCCCCTCATTTCTTCCCGAGATAAGAAGAAGGAAGGACTAAACCTGGGGTCACAAACTCAAATGCCTATAGGGATCAAGAAGAACCTGAATTAAGTGGGCCAGGTACGAGACGAGTAGGAGTAGTGACAGGTACAGTTAGAAAGTACTATAAAGTGGAGAAGGGACACTTACTACCCAGCCTTTTCTGTGGCATGTGGGGTTATGGGCCTACCCAGGGCTGCCATGTATCTAATTTCTCAAGTGAAGCTGGAAATCCAGATTTTTATATAAAATTTAAATTCGTTTTTGTTTGTTTGTTTGTAGAGATACGGTCTCACTGTGTTGCACAGGCTGGTCTTGAACTCCTGGGCTCAAGCGATCCTCCCCGCTCAGGCTCCCAAAGTGCTGGGATTACAAGCATGAGCCACTGCACTTGGCCCAAATTTCCTGATTTTCTTTTTAAGCCAGTCAAATTTAGCAGTGGGGGTTCAGTAGCAACGTGAGTGCTAGTAGTAAGTTCTGATAACCCACTACCATTGGACCAGCCATTTCCTGATTTTTAAATATGGGCCTCTAAGTCAATTTCTTAAAATATATATGTAAGTCAACTTGGATCTAGGTTGAGACCCTTCTGGCCTAGGTATAGTCATTCAGAACTGGCTGATCTCTGGTACTCTGAACTACAAAGTTCATGCTTATAGCTTACTGGCTATTTTCAATCCATTTTGGGGTGGGAAACCTGGGCTATCCAATGAAGATAAAGTCCTGTTAACAATGCCAACCTGGATATGAGGGGATTGTTCACTTGGCTAAATTCCAGACACAGAAACCGTCCTCCTGGTTTCAGCACCCGATGGGCTTCCTGGAGTGCCTGAGCAAGACAAGGAACAACAGGACACACTCCTCAGTAGACTCACTCAGTTCCATGAGGCCAAGACAGCTTTAGCTTCTGTAGGCATTACAAAAGGTATCATGGCCCACACACCTCGTTTGTTCTCACTTGGGAAGCTGTAACAGCAGCAATAACCCCACATATCCCAAATACTACAGGCATTCTGCTGCCCGTGACTATACAAAGTTAGCTGGGGTCATCTACACTGACTACAGATTGGTACAACTCCATGAAAGGCAAGTTTAGAGTTACCTATCAAAATTGCAATGGATATTCTCTCTGATAAAGCAATTTTACTTCAAGGAAACTATCTTACAGAAATGCTTCTACTGTGGAAATGACATGTATGTGGGTTATTCACTTTTATTTTATTTTTTTTGAGATGGTGTCTTGCTCTGTCACCCAGAGTGGTGGGCAGTGCCATGATCTTGGCTCACTGCAACCTCCGCCTCCCAGGTTCAAGTGATTCTCCTGCTTCAGGCTCCCAAGTAGCTGAACTATAGATGTCTGCCACCAGGCCCAGCTAATTTTTTTTTTTTTGAGACGGAGTTTTGCTCTTGTTGCCCAGGCTGGCTAATTTTTTGTTTTGTTTTGTTTTGTTTTTAGATGGAGTTTCGCTCTTGTTGCCTACGCTGGAGTCCAATGGCACAATTTCAGCTCACTGCAACCTCCATCTCCCAGGTTTAAGCACTTCTCCTGCCTCACCCTCCCAAGTAGCTGGGATTACAGGCATGCACCACCAAGCCCAACTAATTTTATAGTTTTAGTAGAGACGGGGTTTCACCATGTTAGCCAGGATGGTCTCAATCTCCTGACCTCAAGTGATCCACTCACCTCGGCCTCCCAACGTGCTGGGTCTACTGGTGTGAGCCACTGCACCTAGCTGGTTATTCACTTGTTTTTTTCTCTTTTTTCTTTTCTATTGGAACAGACAAGTGCTGCACTGCTGTTCCAGGTTATTCACTCTTAAATAAAATTATAGGAAGCCATTGTTTTGGACTAAGTTTCTGCACTGGGTTCCAACAGACCAGACTAAGCATCAAAATGGAGTCACCGTCTTGTGACTCCACAAGTTCCATGCCACCAAACCCAAACTAAGCTGTCAGCTGACCTTCTGAGAGATCAGGAGAAAGAGATACAGCCAATTTCTCTAACACTCCTGTTTAAATTTGTAATTCACATGGTAATGAAGTTCCTTCCGCTTTAATCCTTACACAAAAAAGATGCCTGAGGTAGCCTGATAAAAATAAAAAACTACTTCATTTTTTATTTTTATTTTTTAGAGACAAGGTCTCCCTGTTATGTTGCCCAGCTTGGAGTATAGTGGCTATTCACAGGTGTGATCATACTACAGCCTTGAACTCCTGGGCTCAAGCAGTCCTTCCGCCTCAGCCTCCCATGTAGCTCAGACTACAGGCATGTGCCACTGAACTTGATCAATCACTTATCTATCTATCTATCTATCTATCTATTTGAGGTGGGGTCTCATGTTGCCCAGGCTGTTCTCTGACTCCTGGGCTCAGGTAGTCCTCCTGCCCCAGCCTCCCAAAGTGCTGGAATTATAGGCAACAGCCATCAAACCTGACCCCATCAGTTACTTATTTATTTATTTTATATATTTACTTATTTTTGAGACAGAGTATCACTCTGTCACCCAGGCTGGAGTGCAGTGGCATGATCTCTGCTCACTGCAACCTCTGCACCAGGTCAAAAAAAAATTTTTTTAATTCAATGAAATAATAAATGGCTACTGACATAGGAAAGGTGACACAAACAAAACTGAAGAACACCATAAAGAACATACCACATGGCCAAGCTCAGTGGCTCACGCCTGTAATCCTAGCACTTTGGGAGGCCAAGGCGGATGGATCACAAGGTCAGGAGTTTGAGACCAGCCTGCCAACGTGGTGAAACCCCGTCTCTACTAAAAATACAAAAATTAGCTGGGCATAGTAGCGCACGCCTATAATCCCAACTACTAGGGAGGCTGAGGCAGGCGAATCGCTTGAATTTGGGAAGCAAAGGTTGCAGTGAGCCAAAATCACACTACTGCACTCCAGCTTGGGCAACAGAGCGAGACTCTGTCAAAAAAAAAAAAAAAAAACCATACCACTCAACCAGAGGACCCAGGCAGCTGGAGACCACGTTGCTGAAATGAAACTCTTTGCCTTGCACATGGTCTTCAAGTGTTTTGAACAGAAGATATTAAAGTTGGAATAAAGGCCAGGCATAGTGGCTCAAGCCTGTAATCCCAGCATTTTGGGAGGCTGAGGCGAGAGGATTGCTTGAGCTCAGGAGTTTGACATCAGCCAAGGCAACATGGTGAAAAAAAATAAAAATCAAAAATTAAGTAGGAACAGTGGCCCAGTGTGGTGGCTCACGCCTGTAAACCCAACACTTTGGGAGGCCCAGGCAGGCAGATCATGAGGTAAGGAGTTCGAGACAAGCCTGACCAACATGGTGAAACCCTGTCTCTACTAAAAACACAAAAATTAGCCAGGCAAGGTGGTGAGCGCCTGTAATCCCAGCTACTCAGGAGGCTGAGGCAAGAGAATCGCTTGCACCTGGGAGGCAAAGGTTGCAGTGAGCCGAGATCGCCACTGCACTCCAGCCTGGGCGACAGATTGAGACTCCGTCTCCAAAAACACAAAAACCAAACAAAAATAGAGTAGGAACAAAGAAGAGCTCCATCAGATTAAGAGCTGAACATTCCCCTTTTCCTGTAGAAAAGCCATGAATCCAGCTCTCTTTTGTCAAAATAGTGTTTGAGGGCCCTTGTCTTTGTCAGCCTCTGACAGTCTCTGATCTTCTGCAAATTCACAGGGTCAGAGAGCTTCACAAGTATGAGGAAATACACAAAAGGCCAGAGCATGACTAGAAATCCCAAAGACGTGAATACCAATCCAAGACAGACAGACTTCTCTGGAGATCAGCTGTGTGGTGTTAGTCTCTCACTGGGTGGTGTGGTGGTGGGTATCTGTAATCCCAGTTACTTGGCAGGCAGATGTGGAAGGACTGCTTGAGCCCAGGAGATTGAGACCAGCCTGGGCAACACAGCAAGACCCCATCTTAAAAAATAAAACTTGGCCAGGCGTGGTGGCTCATGCCTGTAGTCCCAGCACTTTGGAGGGCCAAGGCGGGTAGATCACGAGGTCAAGAGATCGAGACCATCCTGGCCAACATAGTGAAACCCTGTCTCTACTAAAAATACAAAAATTAGCTGGGCATGGTAGCGGGTACCTGTAATCCCAGCTACTTGGGAGGCTGAGGCAGAAGAAACACTTGAACCCAGGAGTCAGAGGTTGCGGTGAGCCAACATCACGTCACTGTGTTCCAACCTGGGCAACAGAGTGAGATTCTGTCTCAAAAATAAAATAAAATAAAATAGAGGCAACAGAGCGAGACTCCATCCCAAAAATAAAATAAATAAAACTCTCCTTCTTTCCTCACTCACTGTAGCTCTACAACGGAGGTAATTTCCTGAGAATCACGCAAGCTCTGGATGCGGCCATTGGTACCTGATCAATGTGTGTGACATTCCGAATCCCAAAGGCAATGGTGTAAATATCAAACTTGTCATCATCAAAGGGCAGTTCTTCAGCATCTCCTAATACCCATGCAAGTCCTGAAAGAGAAAATGAGTTTGAGGTCTCAGTCTGGGCAGCTGTCTTTCCTGTACCCAGTGAATGTACTTCATGTAGAGCACTGTGCTTGAGAGCCTAAGTCCTGGGTGTTAGGCTTCCTGGAGTCAAATCTCAGGTTTACCATTTATTAGCTGCATATTCCTTATGTATACATATTTTCCCTTTTATATTTTTAATTATTATTTTTTAGACATGGGGGGGTGGTCTTGCTTTCTCACCCAGGCTGGAGAACAGTGGCACAGTCACAGCTCACTGCATCCTCAAACACCTAGACTCAAAGGATCCTCCTGCCTTAGCATCCCTAGTAGTTGGGACTATAGGCACACACCACCCTGTCCAGCTAATTTTTAAAAATTTCTTCTGGAGAGATGAGGTCTCGTCATCTTGCCCAAGCTGATCTCAATCTCCTGAGCTCAAGCAATCCTCCCACTTCAGCCTCCCAAAATGCTGGGATTACAGATGTGAGCCACTGTGCCTGGCCTGTATATTCTTTTTTTTTTTTTTTGAGACGGAGTTTTGCTCTTGTTACCCAGGCTGCAGTGCAATGGCGCGATCTCGGCTCACTGCAACCTCCGCCTCCCAGGTTCAAGCAATTCTGCCTCAGCCTCCTGAGTAGCTGGGACTACAGGCACATGCCACCACGCCCAGCTAATTTTTGTATTTTTAGTAGAGACGGGGTTTCACCATGTTGGCCAGGATGGTGTCGATCTCTTGACCTCATGATCTGCCCGCCTCGGTCTCCCAAAGTGCTGGGATTACAGGAGTGAGCCACCGTGCACAGCCCTGTATATTCTTGAATAAACTACTTTGTCTCAGTTTCCTCATCTGTAAAATGGAGTTTAAAACTAGTGCCTACAGCTGGTCTGAAGGTAATGAGTTATCTCAATTGATTGTTCACAGTCAGTTACAGATCGAACTCCTTGTTCTACTCTTACCCCCTTCTCACTACTGCACTTGACTAGTCTAAAAATAAAAATAAAAAAAAGAAAAAAAGAAAAACGAATGCCTACTTTATAGGGTTACTGGAAGTATTAAGTGAGTTACTCTAAGTATGGAATTTAGCATAGTCATCCTGGTTTTATTGGAATCACAGAGCATCAAAGCGTCCAGGTCTGAGGCCAGGTCATAAATTCAGGGATCACCAGAGGGCCCCCTATCAGGGTTGCTATGTCCTCCAAGGATCTTGATTTAGCTTTAACATCAAGATCTACAGCAAATTAGATGTAAAATACAAAAAGAAGACTCTACAGAGGAAGGTAAATGAAAATAACCCTTCTGGAAAGTAAATTAGCAGTATCTAACAAGGGCTTTAAAAACAAGTATACCTTTTGACCCAATGATTTCATTTTTAGGAAAAGGACACTGACATCACCATCATAGCTACTGCTTATGGGGCCCTTATCAAGTACAGGGTCTGAGTTATTTATGTACATCTTTAGATAGGTGATCTTAGTACACCCTCATATCAACTCTACGAGATAGTTGTTACTATTATCCTCATGTTTCAGGTCAGCAAAATGAATATCAGAAAGGTTAAAGTCTGAGCTGAGCCCAGTGGCATGCACCTGTAATCCCAGAGACTCAGGAGGCTGGGGCAGGAGGAGAGCTTGAGCCCAGGAGTTGGAAGACCAACCTGGGTAACACAGCAAGACTGTATCTTGAAACAATAAAAAGCAAAAAGAGAAACGTTAAAGTTGCTTGCCCAAGGACACAGATGGACTGGAACCAGAGTCTATGTTTTTAACAGCTATTGTATATCACCTCTTACTATGAAGTAGTTTAATTAGAGTTTAAACACCTAAGGTTATACAGTCAGTAAATGTATGAATCCATGCAAAAATTACAAATAAAGATGTCACAAAGCTGTGCTATATGGAAAACATTGGGGAAAAAAAAGAATTATCAATTGGTTATTGATTATGTGAATTGGTTATGTGAATCATGAAATACCCACATGGAAGAATAGCATAAAAAATAATGATTTCAAGGAATTTCAAATGACATGGAAAAATCTTTTGATACAATACTGAATTAAAGCAGGATTACTAAATTATATATATAGGATGTTCTCAGCTTTATAAAAAGGGAATGATTAGGAAAAAGGAAGGAAACATTACCATATTGAGGGGCATCTCTGAATGCCGTAATTAAGGTTAACATTTACTTTCTTCTTTCCAGGCCAGGAGCGATAGCCCACACCTGCAATCCTAGCACTTTGGGAGGCCGAGGAGGGCAGCCCATTTGGGCCAGGAGTTCGAGAGTAGCCTGGCCAACAGGGCGAAACCCTGTCTCTACTAAAGATACAAAACTTAGCTGGGTGTGGTGGCGTACACCTGTAAACCTAGCTATTCAGGTGGCTGAGGTGTGAGACTCACTTGAACCTGAGAGGCGGACGTTGCAGTGAGCCGAAATTATACCACTGGACTCCCACCTGGATAACAAAGCATGACTCTGTCTCAAAAAAAAATTTCCAAAACGTCTCAAACATTTCATTTTTCTAATCCATCATACACACACACACACACACACACACACACACACACACATATACACACATATATATATTTGAGACAGACTCGCTCTGTCGCGCAAGCTAGAGTGCAGTGGCATGATCTTGACTCACTGCAACCTCTACCTCCTGGGTTCAAGCAGTTCTCCTGCCGCAGCCTCCTGAGCAGCTGAGATTACAGGCGCCTACCACCATGCCTGGCTAATTTTTTTTGCATTTTTAGTACATAGATATATATATACACACTTTTTTTTTTTTTGAGCTGGAGTTTTGCTCTTGTTGCTCAAGTTGGAGTGCAATGGCACGATCTCGGCTCACCGCAACCTCAGCCTCCCAGGTTCAAGCGATTATACTGCATCAGCCTCCGAGTACCTGGGATTACAGCCTTACGCCACCACGCCTGGCTAATTTTGTATATTTAGTAGAAATGGGGTTCCTCCATGTTGATCAGGCTGGTCTCGAACTCCCAATCTCAGGTGATCCACCCGCCTCAGTCTCCCAAAGTGCTGGGATTACAGGCATGAGCCACTGTGCCTGGCCATCAAATATATATTTTTTAAAGCTCCTGCCCCTAAGATCTTCCATTTGGTAAGAAAAGTCCTACGTAAAAAATATAAATAAAACACACAACCATGCTACACATTTTTTAAAAAGTAGTTAAGTTACACATTAACTTTTTTTTTGAGATAGAGCCTTGCTTTGTCACCCAGGCTGGAGTGCAATGGTACAATCTCGGCTCACTGCAACCTTCACCTCCTGGGTTCATGCAATTCTCGTGCTTCAGCCTCCCAAGTAGCTGGGATTACAGGTGCATACCACCACGCCTGGTTAACTTTTGTATTTTTAGTAGAGATGGGGTTTCACCATGCTGGCCAGGCTGATCTCCAACTTTGGATCTTAGGTGATCCACCTGCCTCAGCCTCCTAAAGTGTTGGGATTACAGGCATGAGCCACTGCACCCAAGCACACATTAACTTTTATATTTCTCTTCTTTTGTTTTTGAGACAGAGTCTCACTCTGTTGCCCAGACTGCAGTGCAATCGTGCAATCTTGGCTCACTGCAACCTTCGCCTCCCAGGTTCAAGTGATTCTCCTGCCTCAGCCTCCTGAGTAGCTGGGATTACCGGCACCCACCACCATGCCTGGCTAACTTTTGTATTTTTAGTAGAAGTGGGGTTTGGCCAGGCTGGTCTCTCAAACTCCTGACCTCAGATGATCCACCTATCTCGGCCTCCCAAAGTGCTTGGATTACAGGCGTGAGCCAGCGTGCCCAGCCTAACTTTTATATTTATTAAATAATTTCTAGGGTCCTCCTACTTAGTTTCTACTTTTTTTCATGATGTTTTTGCAAAGGTATGATTATTGGAAACTGATAGAGCAAGGATAAAAGATAAAACTGTACTATGGGGCACTTAATAATTCTTACACAGTCAGGGGGCTGTGGGTCAGGAGATGAGGTCAGGAGATTAGGAGATCGAGACCATACTGGCCAACATGGTAAAACCCTCTCTCTACTAAAATACAAAAAAATTAGCTGGGCATGGTGGTGCATGCCTGGAATCCCAGCTACTCAGAAGGCTGAGGCAGGAGAATTGCTTGACCCCAGGAGGCGGAGATTGCAGTGAACCGAGATCACACTACTGCACTCCAGCCTGGCGACAGAGCTAGACTCTGTCTCAAAAAAAAAACAATAATAATAAATAATTGCTAAGCACATGCATTTGTCTTGGTGGTTAGGAAAGCTTGAAGGGCAGCTATGCAACAGAAGAGATGGTTCCAGAAATGGAACACTGCCTATCATTTCAGTATCTTTGTTTTCCATTCTTTATGGCTGAGTACCAGAGAGAAGGGAAACACGTTTGTCAGTAGGAGTAGGAAATATAGTGCCTTTGTCTAAAAACACTAGTGACTCTCTGCCTTCTGACCAGTATTGATGGTTAACAAAGGAGCCCTTCAGCTTGCGGGCCAAGTGGGCTGCAGTTCATCTAGGCAGCTCCTTCTGGGGGTGGGAGGAGGAGAAAGAGGAAGAATTGAGCTAAAATAACCATAGACACTCTTGATAGGGGAGGAGAAGGAGAGAAATGCTGAAGTAGACCTGAGGGACATTCTTTGTTGTATACCACTGCCCCTCACAGTGGCCATCTGTGGCGCCTGGCCAGCGTGGAAGAGGGCAGAGTAGCAGCTCCACAAAGCCGGGCTGGGCGCAGTGCCTCATGCCTGTAATCGTAATACTTTGGGAGGCAGAGGTGGGTGGATCACATGAGGCCAGGAGTTCCAGACTAGTCTAGCCAACATGGTAAAACTCCATCTCTACTAAAAACACAAAAAAATGGCTGGGCACAGTGGCTCATGCCTGTATTCCTAGCTACCTACACTCCTTGTGGCTGAAGGGCAAGTTATTTCTTTTTCTATTTTTTAAATTTCTTTAGAGACAGGGTCTCACTCTGTCACTCAGGCTGGAGTACAGAGGTGCAATCATAGCTTACTGCAGCCTGGAACTCTTGGGCTGAAGTAATCCTTCCATCTTGGCCTCCCAAAGTTCTGGGATTACAGGTGTGAACCATGGGCCCACCTATAATATGGGCCCAGCCTCGAGTTCTTCCTTTACAGGAAATGAGAGGTCCAGTTGCACAGCAATCAAACTATCCTTGGACAGGAGTATAGAATGGACAGGAGACTAGAATGGTTCAAGAATGGGAATGATATACCAAGGTCACCCTGAAGCTGCTGGGAAATAACAGCAAAACTTTTCTCAGGGTCTGAGAGCTGAGATCTGAAGATTCAACTCCAATTTGGGATGTGTCACTGAGAAGTTGTGTGACTTGGTTAAGATTCTTGACTTCTTTGGGCTCTGGTGATCTCCCCAGTCACATGGGGCTGGGTAAGCTCACTCAATGGGTTACTATGCATAAATAATGCATATAACACCACACAAACGAGATTCAGCCATGCAAATGATCTTCAACCTGCCCATCTGTAAGTTTCTGAAAGCCAGAAGATAAAGCATCTCAGTATTTCACACACTCCACCTTACTCTATAAAAATACAAACATTTCGCCTATGTCTGCCTTCTGCAGGACTCACCAGCTCTGTATCCTTGAGCCAAGGCTTTCTGCTTTCCAACCTTTAGCATCTCCTTGTTGATGTCACACACCATGACATGAGACCCGCCCAAGGAATCTTCTTCATTCTGGTACTCTTTGGCAATTTCTTCCCAGGATAAACTTTGTTGGGCCCTTAACTGCCTCTTCTGTTTTCTTTGATGCTGGGACTGAACATAATTAAGGAACCGGAATGCAATGTCACCTGTGAGAAGCCAACATGAGGAAAGATGCAGACTAAAACAAAAATAAAAAAGGAAGAAACAGCATTTCCTAAAACCAAAAGGGGTAACAGAGGCACAGGAGTACCTGTGTTAGCTAACTGCACTCAGTGTGGCTGAAAGGCAAGTCCTTTCTTCTTTCTGTTAGAGATAGGGTCATACTCCGTCACCCTGGCTGGAGTGTAGAGGCACAATCATAGCTGAGTATGTGAACATGAAAGTTTCTACTCATTTCAACACTAACTTTTTATTTAATTAAAAAAATTGGACCAGGCACAGTGGCACAGGCCTGTAATCCCAGCTACTTGGGAGGCTGAGCCAGGAGAATCGCTTGACCCCAGGAGGCGGAGGTTACAGGGAGCTGAGATCGCACCACTGCACTTCAGCCTGGGAACAGAGCGAGACTCTGTCTCAAAAAAAAAAAAAATTTTTTTTGGTAGAATCAGGGTCTCACTATGTTGCTGAGGCTGTCCTACAACTTCTGGGCTCAAGCAATCATCCTGCCTCAGCCTCCCAAGCAGCTGGGACGATAGGCATATACCACCCTTACTGACTAGTCTCTTATTTATATATATATTTTTTTGAGACAAGGTCTTGCTCTGTCTCCCAGGCTGTAGTGCAGTGGCACAATTATGGCTCACTGCAGCCTTGACTTCCTGGGCTCAAGAGATCCTCCCACTTCAGCCTCCTGAGTAGCTGGGACTATAGGCGTGTGCCACTGGATTCGGCAATTTTTAAAAACCTTTTGTAGATGGCCGGGCGCAGTGGCTCATGCCTGTAATCCCAACACTTTGGGAGGCTGCGGCATGCAGATCACCTGAGGTCAGGAGTTCTAGACCAGCCTGGCCAACATGGTGAAACCCCATCTCTACTAAAAATACAAAAATTAGCTGGGTGTGGTGGCGGGCGCCTGTAATCCCAGCTACTCAAGGAGGCTGAGGCAGGAGAATTGCTTGAACCTGAGAGGTGTAGGTTGCAGTGAGTGAAGATCCCACCACTGTACTCCAGCCTGGGTGAAAGAGCGAGACTCCATCTCAAAAAAACAAAAAACATAACTTTTTGTAGAGATGGGGTCATACTATGCTGCCCAGGCTGGTCTTGAACTCCTGGGCTCAAGGGATTCTCCCACCTCAGCCTCCCAAAGTGCTGGAATTACAGGCATAAGCCACCGTGCCCAGCCTCTGGCTAGTATTTTTCTTTTTTTCTTTTTTTGAGATAAGGTCTGGCTCTATCACCTAGGCTGGAGTGCAGTGGAGCAATCTTGGCTCACTGCAACCTCCATCTCCCAGACTCAAGCCATCGTCCCACTTCTGTCTCAAAAAAAAAAAAAAAAAAGAAAAAGAAAAAGAAAAAGATATCAGGAGAGCGAGATCAAACTAAACAGGCCAGTTTAAATCTTCAGTTGGCATGAGAGTAAAGTTTCTTCTGCCTTAAGCCTTACATGAAAAAGGTAACCTAAAGTGATATATAAACTAAACAGTTTTGTTTTGTTTTTTTTGACACAGCGTCTCCCTCTGTCGCCCAGGCTGGATAGAGTGCAATGGTGTGGTCTCAGCTCACTGCAACCTCCTCCTCCTGGGTTCAAGCAGTTCTCCTGCCTGAGCCTTCCAATAGCTGGGATTACAGGCATGAACCACCACGTCCGGCCAATTTTTTGTATTTTTAGTAGAGATGGAGTTTCATTATGTTGGCCAGGCTTGTCTTGAACTCCTGACCTTAGGTGATCCACCCACCTTGGCTTCCCAAAGTGCTGTGAGTACAGGTGTGAACCACTGCACCCAGCCAATCCTGTGTATTTTAGAAACGTGTGACAGGCACAAAACTGATATTCTATGCTTTTGACTGATATTCAGTCAAAAAGAGAAGTGAATGCCTTTCTCAGAAGTAATAAATATGCTGATTCTCAATGACCATCTTCAGCCTGTTAGGTGAGCTAGCTAATTACAAGACAAACTAATTTCTGTAAAACATGCTCAATGGTAGTGAAGGATACCAAACTTGATTATTACCTGTGCCTCCAGCAACATCAAGCAGCTGCGTCCCAGGAAGCGGACGCATCTTCCAGAGCAGCAAATCCTTCCAAAGACGATGGATACCAAGACTCATCATATCATTCATCACATCATACTTCTTAGCCACACTTTCAAACACCTGATAGACTGACATGGGAGAAACACACATAATTGTGCTATTAACAGTATTCACTTAGAAAAATCCTAAACAGGCCAGGCACAGTGGCTCACGCCTGTAATCCCAGCACTATGGAAGGCAAAGGTGGGCAGATCACAAGGTCAGGAGTTTGAGACCATCTGGCCAACATGGTGAAACCCCATCTCTACTAACAATACAAGAATAAGCCGGTGTGGTGGCTTGCGTCAGTAATCCCAGCTACTCAGAAGGCTGAGGCAGGAGAATCGCTTGAACCTGGGAGGCAGAGGTTGCAGTGAGCTGAGATTGTGCCACTGCACTCCAGCCTAGGCGACAGAGCGAGACTCAGTCTCAAAAAAAAAAAGGAAAATCCTAAACAAAAAAGGAGTAAGTTTTTTTCCCCTGAAATGGCCTGTCTTTGCAAGATGAAACTAAGTCATAATGTTTGATGTCCAAATCTACACTTTAACATTACCTCTTTATTTATTTTTCCTGCCTGAGGTTTATACAAATAGCACAGGAGGATCCCAGCCCCATACAGACAGCAGTGGGCGGGGTCACACCAGTCCTTCTGTCCTCATGTTAAAAGACAAGAGACATCTACTCTGAAGACTTTGTAGGGGCCTGAGCTGGAAGTGAAGCTGGAGCTGCAGCCTGGGCCTTGGTTTGATCCTTGGCCTTGGCCTTTGGCAGGCACATCCTGAGCCCCTTGGCAATGAGGGCACGAGCACACTTTCTAAGCTTGGGGTGGGCAACGGAGGCCAGTTGATCGAGCTTGCAGCTGACACCCTTTGGGATCTTGGGCTTAACCTCCTTGGGCTTTACGAGGGCCCTGATAACCTTGGCACGTGCACTCGTGGCCTTATCACTGTTAGCCTTCATCTTCTTTAGACTCTTTTTGTTGTGCTTCCTGGCAAAGCGTACATTCCTCAGGAACTTGGGGTCCACTCCCTTAAGAGATTTGTATCTTTGTGATTGGGGTTTCTCTGCCATTTTTGGGACTGGTTGTTATGGGGTGTGGTTCTTGGACTTGGCCATGTCTGCACCTGTCCTCTCTGCAGCCTGTGCCCCACCGTCATCCATAAATCACGAATGGCATCACATTAGCTCTTTAATAAGAGGCTTAGCAGGGCCAAGCACGGTGGCTCACGCCTGTAATCCCAGCACTTTGGGAGGCCGAGGCGGGTGGATCACAAGGTCAAATGATCGAGACCATCCTGGTCAACATGGTGAAACCCCGTCTCTACTAAAAATACAAAAAATTAGCTGGGCATGGTGGCGCGTGCCTGTAATCCCAGCTACTCAGGAGGCTGAGACAGGAGAATTGCCTGAACCCAGGAGGCGGAGGTTGCGGTGAGCCGAGATCGCGCCATTGCACTCCAGTCTGGGTAACAAGAGTGAAACTCTGTCTCAAAAAAAAAAAAAAAAAAAAAAGAGGGTTAGCAGGCATGGTAGCTCACACCAGCATTTTGGGAGGCTGAGGCGGGTGGATCACAAAGTCAGGAGCTCGAGACCAGTCTGGCCAAGATGGTGAAATCCTGTCTCTACTAAAAATACAAAAATTAGCCAGGCACGGTGGCAAGCGCTTGTAATCCCAGCTACTCGGGAGGCTGAGGCAGGAGATTTGCTTAAACCCAGGAGACAGAGGTTGTAGTGATCTCGACTCACAAATAAGAGGCTTAAATATACTTCATGGAAGAAATTACTCTCTTTTCTACTGTCTTAATTATCGTTACTTAGGACTACTACTTTGTAATAATGCCATCCATATACCTAGTACTAAACAGATATTTCTCTTAAAGGATAGGGTGGGGGAAATTGGAATTTTTCTCATGGTTATTATAATAAAAGACAAGATCCATTAGAAAGATGCATGATGGGCTGGGTGCAGTGGCTCTTGCCTGTGATCGTAGCACTTTGGGAGGCCAAAGTGGGTGGTTCACTTGAGGCCAGGAGTTCAAGACTAGCCTGGCCAACATGGCAAAAACCCTGTCTCTACTAAAAACACAAAAATTAGCTAGACATGGTTGCGCACACCTGTAATCCCAGCTACTCGGGTAGCTGAGGCAGGAGAATCAGTTGAACCTGGGAAGTGGAGGTTGCAGTGAGCTGAAATTGGACCACTGCATTCCAGCATGGGCGACTGAGAGAGACTCTGTTTCAAAAAAAAAGATGAAAGATGCATGATTAATGGATGGGAAGACCTCAGCTCATGTCTGCCTGTATCACTGAGAAGAACCTTAGGTACAATTTGATGGGCACCTAGATGCCAAGCTGTGAATCAAGGCTAAGTCACAATTTAGAGGTCTCTCATGAGTCTTCTCCATAGGATCAATGCAGACTGTGGAATCTGGGATAGGGATAGCTAAAGAGAGAAAGAGACTACTATCCAAGACTCTCAGAAGTGTTTCCTTTTGAAGTCACATTTAGCTGTTTTGCATCTTAGCTTCTCTCCCCATAAGATGACTATATCAGTGCCAGCTCCCAACTCCCTGCCAGAAGGCTGAATTGGATAATGAAGAGGAGATGCTTTGAGTTCCTCAGATGAAATGTGCTGCACAGATCCAAATATGACTCTCCTCTGCTGAATCAGACTACAGAGCCCGCCTTTAACTCAATCTTCAATGCCTATTCTCAAGCTTGGGATTTCCAAGTGCGCTCTTTTTTCGTTTGTGGTGTTTTCTTTTTTTTTGAGATGCAGTCTAGTTCTGTCACCCAAGCTGGAGTACAGTGGCACAATCTCGGCTCACTGCAACCTCTGCCTCCTGTGTTCAAGCAATTCTCCTGCCTCAGCCTCCTGAGTAGCTGCAATTATAGGTGCTTGCCACCATGCCTGGCTAATTGTTGTATTTTAGTAGAGACAGGGTTTCACCATGTTGGCCAGGCTGGTCTTGTACTCCTGACCTCATGATCAGCCCACCTCGGCCTCCCAAAGTGCTAGGATTACAGGCATGAACCACCTCGTCCAGCCTGCTCTTTTCTTTTGAGCATCTTTTGGGGTATCTAAGGGACACTAAAGCTAACTCACTGAGTATAAACAGTCCTTGCTGGCATGGTGGCATACACCTGGAGTGCCAGCTACTTGGGGGTCCATGGCGGAGACTGCTTGAACCCAGGAGTTCAAGGCTGCAGTGTGCTATGACTGTGCCTATAGCCATTGCACTCCAGCCTGGGCAGCATAGTGAGACCTTGTGTCAAAAATAAACAAATAGTCCTTGCTTTGCATGTTCCAATATACATGAATTTCAGTTACTGTGGATTAGCTAAATAACACCAGTTCCCCAACACCACAATTCAAGTACAATGGTATATCAAATGTGAGTAATTACATAAAGTACATTCTTTTTTTTGAGACGGAGTTTCGCTGTTGTTGCCCAGGCTGGAGTGCAATGGCATGATCTTGGCTCACTGCAACCTCCACCTCCTGGGTTCAAGTGATTCTCCTGTCTCAGCCTCCTGAGTAGCTGGGATTACAGGCATCCGACACCACCTGGCTAATTTTTTTTTTTGAACATAAACTCAAGATTTTACTGTCTTCATAAAAGACAACACTTAGAACTGGTTCACTTGGCCCTTTCTCTTCTTATCTCCTCCCAGTTCAAAACGCTTGCATCTTTTAGTAGCCAGCATTCTCTTAGATCTGCAGTTGGGCTCAACGCACTCAAGCCTTAGCACAATCTTCTTTGTAGTTTTAGCCTTTTTCCGGAAAATCGGCTTAGTTTGCCCACCATAGCCACTCTGCTTCCTGTCATAATGCCGCTTTCCCTGGGCATACAGAGAATCCTTGCCCTTCTTGTACTGTGTTACTTTGTGGGGTTGGTGCTTGCCACACTTCTTACAGCAAGTCCAGGTTTTAGGAACATTCACCATTTTTGCGTGAGTGCTACCAGCACGGAAAGCACCTGGCTAATTTTGTATTTTTTACTAGAGAAGGGGTTTCTCCGTGTTGGCTGGGCTGGTCTCGAACTCCCAGCCTCAGGTGATCCTCCCGCCTCAGCCTCCCAAAGTGCTGGGATTACAGGCGTGAGCCACTGCACCCGGCCCTAAAGTACATTCTTTAGTCTACAAATCATTATGTAAATAACAGATACACAGCATGATCAGCATCCAATCACATACTTCTTTCACAGACTTCAGGTGACTGGTCACTGTACCAGTTACTCAGTTCACAGACAGTGGCAATTTGCCAAGGCATAGAAAAGCTATTACATATGACAAGAAGGTAGCAAATCATGATCAAACTACTCTTGGCAAATTTTTGACAAGGAAATAAAACAAATTCTCAAGGTTTCTAATTTTTTATTCGAATTTTTTTCTTTCTTTTGACAATCTTGCTCTGTTGCCTAGACTAGAGTACACTGGCACAAACTTGGCTCACTGCAAACTCCACTCCCAGATTCAAACAATCCACCTACCTCAGCCTCCTAATTAGCTGTAATTACAGGCATGTACCACCACGCCCAGCTAATTTTTTTTGTATTTTTAGTAGAGATGAGGTTTCACCATGTTAGCCAGGCTGGTCTCAAACTCCTGACTTCAATTGATCTGCCCACCTCAGCCTCCCAAAGTGCTGGGATTACAAGTGTGAGCCATCGTGCCCAGCCATAAATAAATATTAGCTTTAATATACATTCAGGATATTTTTTCATTTCCCTATACATTTATAACTGACAGGGTTTTAATTATATTAGATATAATATTATATCTAATAATATAATTATTAGAACAATTATAATTTTTCCCATTAAGGTCATTGTGCATAACTTCAGCTTGCACATTTTCTTTTTCTTTTTTTTTTTTTGAGATGGAGTCTCACTCTTGCTGCCAGGCTGGAGTGCAGTGGTGCAATCTTGGCTCACTGCAACCTCCACCACCCGGGTTCAAGCCATTCTCTTGCCTCAGCCTCCCAAGTAGCTGGGACTACAGGCATCTGCCACCACGCCCAGCTAACTTTTTGTATTTTTAGTAGAGATGGTGTTTCACCATGTTAGCCAGGATGGTCTCAATATCTTGACCTCATGATCTGTCCGTCTTGGCCTCCCAAAGTGTTGGGATTACAGGTGTGAGCCACCATGCCCCATCTTTTTTTTTTTTTTTGAGACAGTCTCGCTTAGCTGCCCAGGCTGGAGTGCAGTGGTGCAATCTTGGCTCACTGCAACCACTATCTTCCAGGTTCAAGCAATTCTCCCATCTCAGCCTCCTGAGTAGCTGGGACTACAGGAACCTGCCATCATGTCTGGCTAATTGTTGTATTTTAGTAGAGATGGGGTTTTCACTGTATTGGCCAGGCTGGTCTTGAACTCCTGACCTCAGGTGATCCTCCCATTTTGGAGTCCCAAAGTGCTAGGATTACAGGCTTGAGCCACCGCGCCCAGCCGGCTTGCACATTTTCAGTCTTGCATTACTGTGCAAGACAAGGACTTTCTATACTGCAATCTCAGTCCCCAATCTGGAACTAATGTTTAGTTCAGTAGGTAACTTCTTCCCTGCTTGCAACTGTGTGAAATGTTGATTATACTTTGTAAAGCACAATACGGAAATTAGGCATTATTATTATTATTCCTAATTACTGGGTAAGAATATATACTTTGTGAGTAACCCACCTGAATTCAAATCTCAGCTCTGCCACTTATTAGGAGAATCTTGGGCAAGTGATTTAACATATTTGTTTCACATTTTCTTCATTTATAAAACTGGGCTAAGGTGGGCATGGTGGCTCATGCCTGTAATCCCGGAACTTTGGAGGCTGAGGCAGGCGGATCACTTGAGGTCAGGAGTTCGAGACCAACCTGGCTAACACGATGAAACCCTGTCTCTACTAAAAATACAAAAATTAGCAGGGCATAGTGGCAGATGCCTGTAATCCCAGCTACTGGGGAGGCTGAGGCAGGAGAATTGCTTGAACCTGGGAGGCGGAGGTTGCAGTGAACCAAGATTGAGCCACTGGACTCCAGCCTGGGTGACAGAGGGAGACTCAATGCCCCCTAAAAAAACTGGACTAATAATTCTTATCTTACAGTTTTAGTTATAAGAATTAATGTGTCACTGTGAACATGAGAAAGATAAATTAAAATATTTAAAAAATAAATATATAAGAATTAATGTGAAATTATTTTAGAAGGTTTCAGACCCTTAGTAAGTGCTTGCTACTACACTTGACTAGTCTTAAAAATAAAAAATAAGATAAAAAATAAAATGCTTGGTATTATCATACTTGGCTCTGCTTATTTCATTCCATAAGCAGTTACCAAGCTCCTAATGTGCTTCAAGCACTGAGGAAATAGGAATGAATGAGCCTGGCTTTCTGGGTATTCTGGTCCTGTGAAACAAATACTAATTTGAATTTGATGTTCAAAGTGTTAAAGTAGAGCTATGTATTAGCAAGGTTGAGGTGGGCAGTCTTTAAGGGGATGGGAAATTCCACTGTGGGCACTTTCCCTTATTTCCTGGGTAACTCAGTAAAGAAACCTCTCAGAACCTCACCTTATACATCTGTAAAATGGGCCAATACCTTCATCATTATAAATACTACTGGTAGAGTTTAAAAGAGTCCTGATCTTTTCATTCATAAACCCACTTGTTGAAGTTTCCTTGAGCCTCCTCTTACTTGAAAAAAAAAAAAAATCCTTTTCTTTTCCTATGCCTGTGGCACAGTGCTGACAAAAAGAAACTGCTCAACAATATCTAACATTATTGAACAATTACTAAGTGCCAGAGGCTGTTTAAAGTGTTTTCACGTATCAAATATTTTGATACTCACAAGAACTCCAAGAGAAGAAGGGTTACGGTTAGTCCTACTTGGCAAATTTGGAAGTTGAGGTTCACAGAAGATAATTTCCCTCATTTCTTAAAAAAAAAAAAAAAAAAAAAAAAAGACCTATTTTTCTCAAGAGGTAAAGAACGTGGGCTTCGGACTCAGATTAAACTGGGTTTGAATACTGGTTCGGTCACTTACTAAATATGTTAAATTGGGCAACTTCTCGCTTAATCTTTAAGTCTCAATTTCCTCACGTGTAATACGGTAGTAACAATATCCACTACCGGAATATTGAAATGAGAATTGAAAATAATGTCTGTACATTGCCTGGCACATCACAAACGCTCAATTGACGGCATTTAGTTAACATTATTCTGCTTTAAAAAAGTGGGCGTCTAAGCGCCGCCAGGTCAGGCAGGGGGCACTCCTTAGAAATCAGAACTGCAGCCAGGTGCGGTGGCTCAAGCCTGTAATCCCAGCACTTTCGGAGGCCGAGGCGGGCGGACCACCTGAGGTCGGGAGTTAGAGACCAGCATGACCAACATGGAGAAACCCTGACTCTACTAAAAATACAAAATTAGACGGGCGTGGTGCCGCATGCCTGTAATCCCAGCCACTTAGAAAGCTGAGACAGGAGAATCGCTTGAACCCGGCAGGGGGAGGTTACGATCAGCCGAGATCGCATCATTGCACTCCAGCCTGGGCAACAAGAACGAAACTCCGTCTCAAAAACAACAACAAAAAGAAATCAGAACTGCACAGACAACAACACTGGAACTAACTGGATGTTAAATCAACCTTAACTGGCCAGAAGAAACTAGACTACGGACGGTCAGATCCTTCCATCCACCCTCTCGCCCCTTTCACCTTTGCCCCCTTTCTCCTCTTCCGACACAGTCTCAAACCCGAAGTGCGTTTCCGTTGCCCGCTTCTCTTGGGACAAGAGCCGCGCACTTAGTGAGGCCCCGGGCCAAGAGCTACGAAGCCCGAGTTGCTGACAGCCCCGCATCGCCCGCGACCACCTACGACCGCAATAGTTCCATAGAGCCAAGTTTCTGGGGGCCGCCATCTTGATACTCGAGTTACAAGGGCCAGAAGGTACGCCGTGTTGCGTCACCAGACGAACGACGGCGGCTGGTTGGAAACATTATTAGCCGAACGCGCCCTGAAATCTGATACTGAGGTCTGCATGCAAAATCTCTAGGATACGGATCCTTTCCTCTCTCTCTTCTCAAATTGAATTTACAATTCACCAGGAATGAGGGGACCTCTGGGGGAACCCTGGATCACCTCTTAGCGGCCATGTCTCTGAATCCTGCTAGGCAGAAGAGTACTAACTCGTAAGATATCCAGGAACTCTTGTTTTCTGTTGCAGAAGGGGGAAATTGAGGCATGGTGTGGTTTAAAACCCAAGATCACGGGCCAATTCCTGCACACTTTGTTGAGCGTAAGAATCACCTGGTTTAAGTTTTAAAATGCAGATTCCTGGGTCTCCAACAACCAGAGATTTTGAATCAATACATCTAGCATATATCCCTTTAATCTCTGTTTAAACAAACTGGCGATTCTCATGCAAGAGATTTGCAGGCAATTCTTAAGAAACATATGCCAGACTACTCTCAAAAATAAACATAGGAAAGACTTCTTTGGTCTGTCCATTTTATGAACTTAGGAAGCTCATAAATGGGAACGAAAGCTCTGGTCCACTTAGCAAGCCAAAACCAAACACCACTCACTTGATCTGCTGACACAAAGCTACATTCCTAGCTCCAACTGGCATGTTATGAGTGTTTTACTTCAGCCCCAGATTTTCACTCTTTTTTTAATGGAAAGGGTAATGTGGACCATCTTGTGCAAAAGAAAGAATAGATGTCGCTGAGTTTCGCTTGGATTACTGTATGTTTCTGCTTTCATTCCATTTTAAATGTATGTTTCCTGTAAATATTTCAAGAGGAGAAAGCGCCAATAGGAGAAACTATTTTGAAATGAAAATTCTCTTCTTGGTTTAATATAGCCTGACAGATGGACACCTACCTCTCTCGTTTGGGAAGTACTGCACTGAGATTTCTGTTTCTTTCTCTTTTATTTTAAGAATGATAGAAGATCCTCGTTGGTATAGTAATAAGAAAAAAAAAGGAATAATACAAGGGAGAAATGATTCATCCATGTACTCATAGTTCTCATGTCTTTGTTAAAAGAAATAAAGTGGCTGGGCGCAGTGGCTCATGCCTGTAATCACAGCACTTTGAGAGGCTGAGATGGGCAGATCATCTGAGGTCAGGAGTTCAAGATCAGCCTGGACAACAAGGTGAAACCCCGTCTCTACTAAAAATACAAAAATTAGCCAGGTGTGGTGGTGCACACCTGTAGTCCCAGCTATTTGGGAAGCTGAAGCAGAAGAATCACTTCAATCTGGGCAGCAGAGGTTGCAGTGGGCAGAGATCATGCCACTGCACTCCAGCCTTGGAGACAGAGTGAGACTCTGTCTCAAAAAAAAAAAAAAAAAAAAGAGAGAGATTAGTATCTAACTTCTTTTATTCCATTTAAACTGTTAATTCCAAGAAAGTCATTTATTTATGTACTTATTAATATCTTTTATACCATGTAACAATAAATAAGGAGGCACAAATGGCCCAATTCATGATTTTTATTTATTTACTTTTTTCTTTTTTGAAATGATGTTTCGTTCTTGTTGCCCAGGCACACCGCAACCACCGCCTCCCAGGTTCAAGCGAGTCTCCTGCCTCAGCCTCCTGCGTAGCTGGGACTACAGATATGCACCACCACACCGGGCTTATTTATTATTTAATATTTTTTTTTTGAGATAGAGTTTCGCTGTTGTTGCCCAGGCTGGTCTTTGCTGTAATCCCAGCACTTTGGGAGGCCAAGGCAGATAGATTTTCTGAGGTCGGGAGTTTGAGATTGCAATGGCGCAATCTTGACTCACTGCAACCTTTGCCTCCCAGGTTCAAGGGATTCTCCTGCCTCAGCCTCCTGAGTAGCTGGGATTACAGGCACGTGCCACCATGCCCAGCTAATTTTTGTGTTTTTTAGTAGAGACGGGGTTTCACAATGTTGGTCAGGCTGGTCTCGAACTCCTGACCTTGTGATCTGCACGCCTGGGCCTCCCATAGTGCTGGGATTACAGGTGTGAGCCACCATGCCCAGCAATTTTTATATTTTTTATTGAGACAGGGTTTTGCCATGCTGCCCTAGCTGGTCTTGAACTCCTGGGTTTGGGCAGTCCGCCCACCTCAGTCCCCCAAAGTGCTGGGATTCCAGGAGTGAACCACCACACCTGGCCCTGTTCATTTCCTTAATAGCATGTGTATGTGATCTTTTTTTTTTTTTTAAAGAGGGCGTTTCACCATGTTGGTCAGGCTGGTCTTGAACTCCCGACCTCAGGTGATCCTCCCGCCTTGGCCTCCAAAGTATGTGATCTTTTGAATCTCAAACTACTATGGGTGGAAGGGAATCATTTGTAATTTTCTGAAGTACAAATAGATGTGGTGTGATTTCCAAGGTCCTTAGTGTCTATATCTGTAAGCCATACTTTTTTTTATTTTAATTTTTAGTAATGAATGGGTTTCACTATGTTGCTCAGGCTGGTCTCAAACTCAGCATCAAGTGATCCTCCTGCCTCAGCCTCCCAGAATGTTGTGATTACAGGCTTGAGCCACTTTGCCTGGCCACGTATGTAATTTTCTTTTTTTTCTTTTTTTTTTTTTTGAGACAGAGTCTTGCTCTGTTGCTGGAGTTCCTCCGCCTCCTGGGTTCAAGCAATTCTCCTGCCTCAGCCTCCTGAGTAGCTGGGACTACAGGCACGTACCACCATGCCCTGAGAACTTTTCTATTTTTAGAAGAGACAGGGTTTCACCATGTTGGCCAGGATGGTCTCGATCTCCTGACCTCATGATCCACTTGCCTCGGCCTCCCAAAGTGCTGGGATTACAGGCATGAGTCGGCATGCCTGGCCTCTTTTTTTTTTTTTTGAGACAGAGGTCTGTCACCCAGGTTGGAGTGCAATGGCGTGATCTCGGCTCACTGCAACCTCCACCTCCCAGGTTCAAGCAATTCTCCTGCCTCAGCCTCCTGAGTAGCTGGGACTACCGGCGCCCGCCACCACACCTGGCTAACTTATGTATTGTTAGTAGAGATGGGGTTTCACCATATTGGCCAGGCTGGTCTTGAACTCCGACCTTGTGATCTGCCCACCTTGGCCTCCCAAAGTGCTGGGATTACAGGCATGAGTCACCGTGCCCAGCCCCACATATATGATTTTCTAAATCTCACTATATTTGTAAAATGGGGAACTACTTATCTCATAGGTAAGAACATCACTTGTTAGCTATGTGATAATGGGAAAATTATCTGAACTTTTAGAGTCCATTTTCTCATCTTTAAATTTATTTTATTTAGGGGCAGAGTCTTGCTATGTTACCCAGGCTGGACTCATACTCCTGGGCTCAAGTGATCATCCCTCCTCAGCCTCCTGAGCTGGGACTACAGGTACACTCAGCCTAAAATTTAGTTATTGTGAGAATTAAATGTGATAGTCCATGTTAACAGCTGTTAAATATAATTTATAGGAGGCCATTGGTTTGCACTGAGCTTCAGCACGATAGACCAAACCAAAACAGAGTTACTCAAGGTCAAGTTCTACCCAACCACGCCTAAACTAAGTTGTTTATCTGACCTTCTGAGAAATCACCAGATTCCCAAACAGGTCAGTTTTAGCCCACATAAGGAAGTCCATTCTGCTTAAACCTTTACAAGAAAAGTAACTTTGAAATGACTAATCTGCTTTTCGTTTTATGTTCCTACTTTTTTTTTTTTTTTGAGACAGAGTTTCACTCTTGTTGCCCAGGCTGGAGTACAATGGCACCATCTCAGCTCACTGCAACCTCCACTTCCCGGGTTCAAGCCATTCTCCTGCCTCAGCCTCCCGAGTAGCTGGGATTACAGGCATGCACCCCCACGCCTGGTTAATATTTTGTATGCTTGGTAGAGACGGAGTTTCTCCCTGTTGGTTAGGCTGGTCTCGGACTCCCCACCTCCAGTGATCTGTCTGTCTCATATTCCCAAAGTGCTGAGATTACAGGCATGAGCCACCGAGTCTGGCTTATTATTATTATTTTTTTAAGACAGGGACTCCCTGTCATTCATACTGAAGCGTACTGGCACGATCATATCTCATTGCAACTTCCAACTGCTGGGCTCAGGCGATCCTCTCACCTTAGCTTCCTGAGTAGCTAGGACTATAGGTGTGCAGCCACAGTGCTTGGCTAATTTTCTTTTCTTCTTTTCTTTTTTTTTAAATTAAAGTTACTTTTATTCAAAGCATTTTATTCAGAGCCCAGCTAATTTTTATATTTTTAGTAGAGATGGGATTTTGATGTGTTGGCCAGGTTGGTCTTCAACTCCTGGCCTCAAGTGATCTGCCCCATCAGCCTCCCAAAGGGCTGGGATTACTAGTGTTAGCCACCAAGCCTGGCTGCACAGATAACTTTTTTTTTTTTTCTTTTTTGAGACAGAGTATAGCTCTGTCGCCCAGGCTGGAGTGCAATGGCCAGATTTTGGCTCACTGCAAACTCTGCCTCCTGGGTTCAAGCAATTTTTTTTTTTTTTCGTATTTTTAGTAGAGACAAGGTTTCGCCATGTTGGTCAGGCTGGTCTTGAACTCTTGACCTCGTAGCCACCTGCCTCAGCCTCCCAAAGTGCTGGGATTACGGGCGTGAGCCACCAAGCCCGGCCAAGAATAAAAATAGTTTTTAAAAAGTTACTAGCATGACGACTTATGTTGGAGTGTAAAAAAAAAAAAAGTTAAGCCAAGGCCAGATGCAGTGTTTCACGCCCGTAATCCCAGCATTTTGGGAGGCCGAGGTGGGCGGTTCAGAGGTCAGGAGATCAAGACCAGCCTGCCCAATATGGCGAAACCCTGGCTCCACTAAAAATACAAAAATTAGCTGGGTGTGGTTGCGGGCGCCTGTAATTCCCCAGCTACTTGGGAGGCTGCGGCAGGAGAATCGTTTGAAACTGGGAGGCAGAGGTAGCAGTGAGCCGAGATCACACCACTGCACTCCAGCCTGGTCGACAGAGCAAGACTCCGTCTCGAGAAAAGAAAAAAAAGAATTATTATTCTTTAGAGACAGGGGTCTCGCTATAGTCCCCAGGCTGGTCTGGAACTCCTGGTCTCCAAGGATCCTTCCACCACTGCCTCCCAAAGTGTTGGGATTACACGCATGAACCATGGTCTCCGGCCGTTTCTGCCTCAGTCTCCCGAGTAGTTGGGACCACAGGCGTGTGCCACCACGCCAGGCTAGAGAAATAAAGTGATGTACTGTATGAAGTATTGTAAAGTGATACTAAATGTAAGGTATTGTCCTTATTAGCGCTATTATTATTATTCCTAATACGAGATAGGCTAAGGGCCATAAATCAATTGGTATTAACGCTGGAATTAGAACCATAGATCAAACAAGTCTAGAAAGGAGTTCCATGGGTATTTCAATGTTTGGCTATATTATTGTTAGTGTATATTATTATTGTTACTGTATTTTTAGTGTACTAAGTCAAAAAACCTGGACCTGGAGAGAACTACAACTCGCATTATCCTGAACACCCTCACAGTGGGGTTGGAGCGGGGGTCGGGGAGAAAATTAAAAGAAGAAAAAAAAAAACCCACGAGCCCCGGATGTATGCAAAAACTACATTTCCCAGAAGACGTCACCCCCTCGCCGCTATATATATAGTCCATCCGGGTTCTTCGAGATGCTGTTTGGCGACTCGTCGCCATTCCCGGAGTAACTCAGCCTCGGCCCAGGGGCGAGTGTCCGTCGCTGTGTCGGAGACACTTGTCCCCGACACCAAGACAGCCAGCCCTCTCCCCTGCCCCGCGGCGGGAGAGCGTGTCCGGCCGGCCGGCGGGGCTCGCGCACCCTCCCTCACTTCCCCTTCCCCCGCAGCCTCCGCCCCGCCAGGCCCGGCCAGGACTCCCGAGCCCCGGCCTCCTCCTCCTCCTCGATCACCGCTGCCGCCGGGCTTGACAGCCCCGTCCGCCGCTTCTCTTTCTAATTTGAGAAGCCAAGGAAGGAAACAGGGAAAAATGTCGCCATGAAGACCGAGAACCGCTGCCGCCGCCGACCCCCGCCGGCCCTGAACGCCATGAGCCTGGGTCCCTGCCGCGCCCGCTCCGCTCCGACCGCCGTCGCCGCCGAGGCCCCCGTTGATGCCGCTGAGCTCCCCCAACGCCGCCGCCACCGCCTCCGACATGGACAAGAACAGCGGCTCCAACAGCTCCTCCGCCTGTTCTGGCAGCAGCAAAGGGCAACAGCCGCCCCGCTCCGCCTCGGCGGGGCCAGCCGGCGAGTCTAAACCCAAGAGCGGTAAGGGCGGGCCTGCGGCAGTGGCCGGGGGCGACTGCCCCTGAGGCTGGGGAGAATCCTTGCTCTCTTGTCTGCTGGGTTACCCCAGGACAGGCTCCACTTTCTATTATAGCTCCTACCTGCCCTTTTCCATGGCTTTCATTAGTTATGTTAATCAGCGCTGTATTGCGTGGTTTACGTGGGTCGTTTACATTAATACTCAGAACTGCTCGAATCCCCATTTTACACATGAGGAAAGCAAGATTGAGAAAGGGTAAGGTCACCCGGCTAGTATGTGCCTCACAGCATGCCTTAAGACCTGGTTTGTCTGACTCATCAGTCCACGCTCCTGAAACCACTACGTTCTTCTACCCTTTAGAGTTGAATTAACATTGGACAGTGTTCAAGTTTAGACGGGTGGGTGGGGCCCGAGGGCCTTTCAAACTTAGGTCTCTTATTTAATAATCTGGCCCCAGATCCATTCCTCTGTCGAAGAGGAAGTCATTGAATGGGCTATTCAGTGTGGGGTTAAGAGCACAGACTATCAATTCAGTCTTTTTGGGTCCCAGTTTGCCAGACCTTGAGTGAGTGCCCTGAGTTTACTTACCTGTAAAGGTAGGTGGAGGTAAAATAATTAAATAAACTTTAAAAACAAAAAACAAATAAACTAAGGTCTTAGGGTATCTGACGTCTATTTTCCACGAGATACACGTCTATTTTTGTGTGTTGGACTATTATTGTCCTTTAACAGGGATGGTTTTATATCTGTAAAAGCCTCTCAATATTAAATTATGACCATAATGATGATAGCTATCTTTAATCGAGGGCTTACCATGTGCCAAGTACTAGGTGAAGTTTTTTTTTTTTTTTGAGACAGTCTCACTCTGTCACCCAGGTTGGAGTGCAGTGGTGTGATCTCTGCTCACTGCAACCTCCCCCCTCCCGAGTTCAAGCAATTCTCCTGCCTCAGCCTCCTGAGTAGCTGGGGTTACAGGCGTCTGCCACCGCGCCTGGCTAATTTTTGTATTTTTAGCAGAGACGGAGTTTCACAATCTTGGCCAGGCTTGTCCTGAACTCCTGATCTCGTGATCCACCCGCCTCAGCTTCCTAAAGTGTTGGGATTACAGGCGTGAGCCACTGCGCCTGGCCTGAAGTTTTTACCTTTATTATCACTGTGCCAGTCACTGACCTGTCTAGCAGGGTGAAATTGTTCATATTTAAGGAAGGAATAAGCTGAACAGGTAGGATGTTAGGAGTTGGCAGAGATTGGAGTCTAATGTTTATTTTATTTCGAAGTTTGTACTAATCTCTGCTCTCTTTTGTATTTCAATCACATTAGCAGTAATAGGAAGGTGTTGTCAGCGACAGTGGGTATGTTGTGGCAGAGAGGGAAATATTCGGAGTTCCTAAATGTGTAGGTCCAGTTTAAAACAGTTAAAACAGCTTAAAACAAATAAAAATCTGTAAGAGAGACCTGACGTGGTGGCTCACGCCTGTAATCCCAGCACTTTGGGAGGCTGAGGTGGGGAGCGTCACTTGAGCTCAAGAATTCCATACCAGTTTGGGCAAGATTGTCTCTATAGGGAAAAAAAAAAAATTAACTGGGTATGGTGGCACATACCTGTAATCCTATCTACTCAGAAAGGTGAGGTGGGAGGATCACATAAGCTTAAGGAAGTTTCAGCTGCAGTGAGTTGTATCCGGACACTGCATTCCATCCAGCCTGGGGGGCGGAGAGACCCCGTCTCTAAACAAAACTGTAAGGCTGACTTAAACCAGACAAAATCGAACAAAAAATTGTAAGGCTTACTAACTCATTCGGAGTTCACCTACTGAATATAGCAAACTTGTTTACCTGGTGTGAGACCAGTAGAAGTTTGGATTCTTGGGCCATGTGAGGAAATGGTATGTATGCAGACTGATTTTGCGGTTATGCACATGTGTAGCTTTGCCATAGATCCCTCAAAAGGTAGAAGGAAGCCAGTCCTTTTGGTGAGTGTTAGAACTGGTTTAGAGTGGTCTGTTGCTCAAAGCAATTGATAAGTAAGTTTATTTTTGCACTCTGTTCCCAGATGTATGTTAAGGATTTGGTTCTCCAGCTGTCTGAATTCTCAACTAATGTTTCTGCAGCTCCTCTTTAAGCCACTGTCATACATTCATTAGTCAGTTGGAATAAATGCCTTAAGTTTATTTCCTAGTTAGCAGTAGGTGAAAACTTGCGACAACTCGAACAAAATAAAACAAACAGGTATTTAAGGAATTTTACTTCTATGTCCTTCACTTTGAATATGTTGATTATTGGAATTAACTCTCATTACCGAAGAAGATGATACAGAATTCTATAGTAGTTTGACCAAAGCAAATATTTGTCATTGTTGACATTTCAAATGGGCTGGGTGACTGTAATCCCAGCACTTTGGGAGGCTGAGGTAGGCGGATTGCTTGAGCCCAGGAGTTCAAGACCCTGTCCTGCAAAAAAATAAATGAGCCAGGCCTGGTGGCACACACCTGTAGTCCCAGCTGTGTAGAGGCTGAGGCAGGAGGAGGAGGAAGAGCACTTGAACCCAGAAGTTCAAGGCTGCAGTGAGCCATGATCACTCTACTGCACTCTAGCCTGGGTGGCAGAGTGAGACCCTGTCTCCAAACAACAAGAAGAAAGCTTTTTTAAAAACTCATGTAAAGGGTCTTTGTTAGATTTTATGAATTCACAGGTGTGCCCTCAGGCAGTGTTTGTTTTTTGTTTAATGTGTGTGTTAGAAAGCTTGACTGTGTTGGCCAGTGCCAGTGTCTGCTTTTCTGGCTTTAGCTGTGCGTATTCCCTTCCTAAGGAAGGATGGGCTTTGTAGCCAAATCCATACTTCTTCACTAACCATAATCCACTGCTTGCATTTAGGAATAAATTAAAAGGCAGAATATGTGGAGATTAAAAGATTAGGAAACTTTGGATATTGGCTGATTTTTAAAGTTGAACCTAAGCTGGTATGTTAACAACATAACAGCTGTTATGTTAACAGCATAACAGCTAAGACCATAAGCTGTTATGTTAACAACGTAACAGCTAAGATCAGGGCTACTACAATACTATTCAGGAACTCGGATGCGGTGACTTCTTGATGAGATGGTTGCTCTAACAAAAGGGTAGTCTCAAGTTCTGCATAATCCCATCAAAAGATTTCTGCAGTATTTCATAAACTGAACACTTCATATACTGGATTCTGCTGGAAATCGTTGAAAGGACCTTGAATTACAGAGTACTGAGTTGAAGGGAAAGCAAGAAGGTTTAGGTAAAAAGATAGTTTGTCTATCTTTTGTCAAGGTGAAAAGAGCAAGAGTTTTCAGCATTCAAATATTTTTTTCTTATTTATTTATTTATTTTTTAAAAAATAGAGATGGGGTTTCAGCATGTTGGCCAAGCTGGTCTCGAACTCCTGGCCTCAAGTGATCCACCCACCTCGGCCTCCCAAAGTGCTGGGATTACAGGCGTGAGCCACTGCGCCCGGCCAGCATTCAAATATTTAAGTCCCCTTTTTTTCTCCTCCTATACTACCTCATGTGGAAAAAAGCTGTTTGGTTTCTATTCTGTGAACTGTCATAAATCATCATTTGCTTCCTAGCTACATGATTAATTTCCTCGAGATTTTTGTTCAGTGGCTGGTTTTAATTTGCCCTTCATTCGTACACAGGAAGTAGGTACATTTGGCTACCAGGATTTTCTTGATCTTTCTGGCTGGAGTGGCATTACAGTTTCTTTGCCTGAGCTAATTGCCCTAAACATTTATACAACATTCCTTTTCTTGATTATATTCCTACAGCTTCATTCATTCCAGTAGTGTTAATAGGCATTTCTAAGAACATTTAGCAGTGAATATCCTGTGAACATAGCTCAGAGGAGAGAAGGTGAGTTAGAAAGTGGGGAAAGTCATTTAGAATTAACAAAGTAAAAACAGGCAAGAGAGAAGGTAGGCCGTTTATGGGCAGACAGTGGACCCTGGCCAGGAACCAGGCTTTTGTCCCACCCCCCTGGGGAGATAGAACTGCCAGGGAGGTTAACGAAGGTCAGGAATTATGAAGCAGTTATTTTGAGGTTGGTGGTATGAAGCACTGCCCTGGCATTCTTCCTGTTACTCCGGTTCCAGAAACCAGGTTACTAGTGATAATCTGCTTTGAAGAATGCCTCTGACCTGTAAATGGACCTGGAGATTTTAATGGTTTTGAAAATTGAGGTGATTTGAAGCCTTCAGTAAAACCACTTCAAGAAATTAAAATAATTTCAGGGCCTGTTGGCTGGAATCTTGGTTTATATGGTTTTGTTGGAAGTCTAGTGGGTGCTCTTCACAGGAATGATTTGAGTTTATTAATGATAGGCTTTCAAATCATAGCACTATATGTCAGCCACTATGGTAGGCAGTTTACAGTTTTCTTAATCCTCATGATTCTATGAGGAAGTATGGTAGAGTATTAGTCCTATTTTACAGACAAGAAAAACGAGGCAGCCGGGCGCGGTGGCTTACGCCTGTAATCCTAGCACTTTGGGAGGCTGAGGTGGGTGGATCATCTGAGGTCAGGAGTTTAAGACCAGCCTGGCCATCATAGTGCAACCCCATCTTAAAAAAAAAAGAAAAAGAAAAAGAAAAACGAGGCTTTGCAGAGTTAAGAGTGATCTGTCCAAGTAAATATTTATGAAATCCTAGGCAGTATTTTTCTTTTTTTTTTTTTCTTTCTTTTTGAGACAGAATTTCGCTCTTGTTACCCAGGCTGGAGTGCAATGGCGCAATCTCGGCTCACCGCACCCTCTGCCTCTTGCTTTCAGGCAATTCTCCTGCCTCAGCCTCCTGAGTAGCTGGGATTACAGGCACGCGCCACCATGCCCAGCTAATTTTTTGTATTTTTAGTAGAGACGGGGTTTCACCATGTTGACCAGGATGGTCTCGATCTCTTGACCTCGTGATCCCCCCGCCTCAGCCTCCCAAAGTGCTGGGATTACAGGCGTGAGCCACCGCGCCCGGCCCTAGGCAGTATTTTTCAATAAGTTTTGCATAATCTCACTTAGCAATCAGGTAACTTACTGGCACATGCATCATTCCTGATACCACCTCTCTCTTCCTTTCATTCAGAATTACTAATTTCAGCTGGATTCAATTTGTTGTCAGTTGATTCTGTAGTAAGGCCATATGTTGCCCCTCTGGAGGTGCTTGTCAACTACTCTGGACGATGGGTAAGCAACTTGCTTGCGATTACAGCATGAATCAGCAGCAGAAACTTCCTGACTGGTGTTCTGACCTCTAGGCTGAGCCACCTGTTAGAACTAGAGCTAGAAATGAGGATGCCAAGTAATTTAACTTGGCAGCCCTTAATTTGGTAATGGGGGAAGGCTGAGATATACCTACTGCTACTTGGTAGAGACCCTTCCATTGGGGAAATGTGGGACAACTGAGAAGCTAAGTTTTTTTATTTTTTATTTTAAGAGACGGGGTTTTACTCTGTTGGCCAGGATGGTCTCGATCTCCTGACCTCGTGATCTGCCTGCCTCGGCCTTCCAAAGTGTTGGGATTACAGGCGTGAGCCACTGCACCCAGCCTTGAGTTAAGTTTTTAAGTCACTTATTTGTTGACTCTGGACCCTGAGTTTAACTAGTGGTCCTGTTCATTTTGGAATGTGTCTCGACAGTAGTTCTTGGCAGTTGTTTTCAGCTGTGGCTGTGCATCAGAATCTCCTCAGGATTTTTTTTTTTCCTCTGAGATGGAATCTTACTCTGTCACCCAGGCTGGAGTGCAGCATGCAGTTTCGACTCACTGCAACCTCTGCCTCCTGGGTTCAAGCAATTCTCCTGCCTCAGCCTCCTGAATAGCTGGGATTACAGGTGCCTGCCACCACACCCGGCTAATTTTTGTATTTTTAGTAGAGACGGTTTCACCATCTTGACCAGGCTGGTGGCCTCCTGACCTCGTGAGAAATTTCAAAAAAAAAATTAGGGGGGGTGCCGCTTCCTAGGAATTCTTTCTGATTTTGTTTGTTTTGTAGAGATGGGGGGGGGGGTCTCAATATGTTGCCCAGGCTGGTCTTGAACTCCTGGCTTCGAGTGATCCTCCCACCTCAGCCTCCCAAAGTGCTGGGCTTACAGGCATGAGCCACTGTGCCTGACCTTTCTTTCTGATTCTTTAAGCCTAGATTGGGCCTATGGGTCCTGGGGATTCATAATTTTAAAAGTCTGTGCAAGTGATTCTGGTGTGCAGCTAGGACTGGGAACTAGCATTTACCCACAGTTCCTTCTCCCAGGAACTTGACTTTTTTCTGTTTTCCAAAATCTAAAGTGGATCATCTCATCACTCCTGTTCTACCCTTGAGTTTTTCACATGTATATTCTGGCAAGTTTTCCACAAAATATCTCAAAAATAGTACTCTGAATTTTATCTCTGGGTCCCAGGCCTGACGATACATACCTTCAACCTTTAGCTGCCTGTTGCCTGGGTCTAGAGATAAGAGCCAGTCTTTCACTTGACGTGTCTGTCTTCATACCCTTAGGTAAATGGAAGACGAGAGAAAGGACTTGATTTTAGCAACTAAAATCGTGAATCATGTTGTGGTCAGTTGTGGTTTGGAAATGAGCAGTTTACTGTCTATCAGAGAGCAGTTCTGTAAGCATTAGGAAACTGTTTCCTTGGCAGTGTGGTAATAAGTGAGGAAATGAAGACAGCCCTCTTGCTAAGTGCCAGTTTACTTTCTTAAGCCCTTGCCATGTAGAATCTGGCTTTACCTTATCTATGCAAACCGTGAAGTGCATCTTGAAAGCAGCAGTTAGGGTCAGTTAGGGTCTAGGATCATCTGAAACAGTCTTGGATAACGAGGTGATATGTTTTCTCTTTATATACCTATCTATCCTTGTAAAATCTCTTTTGTTTGAGGTGATGTGAAGTGGAGTTAAGGAAAGCAAAGCAAGAAAATGTGGCTGAGTTAGCTAGGGTTTTGCATCCCCTGAATTTTCCCTTTATTTGAAATTTTTTATTTTTTAAAAGAGATAAGCTTTTGCTCCATCACTCAGGCTGGCATGCAGTGGTGCAAACATAATTCACTGCAACCTTGGCCTCCCAAAGTGCTGGGATTACAGGCATGAGCTACGGCGCCTGGCCTATCTTTTGTTTTTTTGACACGGGGTCTCACTCTGTAGCCCAGGGTAGAGAGCAGTGGTGCCATTGTAGCATACTGCAGCCTCAACCTTGGCGTAAGCAATCCTCCCAACTCAGCTTCTCAGCTAGGACTGCAGATTTGTTCCACCACACCAAGCAAATTTTTAAATTTTTTGTAGAGATGGGGTCTCGATATGTTGCCCAGGCTGGTCTCAAACTCCTGGGCTCAAGTGATCCTCTTGCTTTGGCTTCCTAAAGTGTTGAAATAACAGGTGTGAGCCACCAAGCTTAGCACCAAAACTTTGCTTTCTGATTGTTACTATTAGTGCCATGATAATACAAACTGTTGCTAACTGAAGTAGTAGATAAAAGTCTAGTTTTTAAATTCTAACTTTATTCTGTTTTTTGAGACAGTCTCACTCTGTTGCCCAGGCTGGAGACAGTCTCACTCTGTTGCCCAGGCTGGAGTTAGTGGTGTGATTTCAGCTCACTGCAAACTCTGCCTCCCGGGTTCAAATGATTCTCATGCCTCAGCCTCCCAAGTAGCTGGGATTAAATGCATGTGCCACCACCCCTGGCTAATTTTTGTATTTTTAGTAAAGATGGGCTTTCACCATGTTGGCCAGGCTGGTCTCAAACTCCTGGCCTCATGTGATCTGTCTGCCTTGGCCTCCTAAAGTGCTGGGATTATAGGCGTGAGCCATCATGTCTGGCCTTAAGTAATAACATTAAATTAAACTCTGGTCACTGTCCCTAAGCAGGATTTAAGGGTAACTGGTAGGAGTGAACCTAGCCTGTTTCTGTGACTGTCTGTTCTATTTACACTGCTGCCATCTCACATGATTTAGATTGACTCCCAGGTTGTAGGTGGTCACGTTTGGAGAGAATGACATTTATTCAATGAGGTTGACAGACTATGAGCGTGAAGTGGTTGCTTTCAAAATTTGGACTCTGATTTATTAACTCACATTTTCTTTTCTCTGAAATGTTGTTTCACCTTGAATTTATTTAGCCTGCTATAGGAAGCTGGTGATTATACTTACCAAGAAATAATTTCTTCTAAATTTAAAAAATTACTCAGAGAATATTACAAGTCTGCAGACAGTTACTTTTGTATTATATCAGAATCTTAGAGTGTGAGGGCTGAGCATAGGAATTCCTTAAAAGCTCATCTGGGTGATTGCTATGAACTGGCCAGATTGCGAATCATTGTAAGAGGATTAAAGTGGGGCCAGGCCCCATGGCTCATGCTTACAATTCCAGCACTTTGGGAGGCTGAGGTGGGAAGATCTCCTGAGCCTGGAGGATCACCTGAGCCTAGGAGTTTGAGACCACCCAGGGCAACAGAGTGAGACCTCGTCTCTACAAAAATTTAAAAATTTAGGCCAGGCATGGTGGCTTATGCCTGTAATCCCAGCACTTTCGGAGGCTGAGGGTGGTGGATCGCTTGAGCTCAGGAGTTTGAGACCAGCCCAGGCAACGTGGCAAAACCCTGTCTCTGTAAAAAATATAAAAATAAGCCAAGAGTGGTGGTACGTGCCTGGAGTCCCCAGCTACTTAGGAGGGTGCTGAGACAGGAGGATTGCATGAACCCCAGAGGTTGAGGCTGCAGTGAGCCGAGATCATGCCACTGCACTACAGCCTGGGTGACAAAGTAAGACCCTGTCTGAAAAAATTAGCTCGGTGTGGTGGTGCACACCTGCAGTCCTAGCTGGGAGGCTGAGTTGGAAGGATTGCTTAAACCAGGATTGCTTAAGCAAAGGATTGCTGCAGTGTGCTATGATGGCGCCACTGCTCTCCACCCTGGGCTGAGTGAGAATCTGTCTCAAAAAAAAAAAAGGCCAGGCACGGTGGCTTATGCCTGTAATCCCAGTATTTTGGGAGGCTGAGATGGGCAGATCACCTGAGGTCAGGAGTTCAAGACCAGCGTGGCCAACATGGCAAAACCCCACCTCTACTAAAAATACAAAATTAGCCAGGTGTGGTGGCTCATGCCTGTAATCTCAACTACTTGGGAGGCCGAAGCAGGAGAATTGCTTGAACCTGGGAAGTAGAGGTTTCAGTGAGCCAAGATGGCATCACTGCACTCCAGCCTGGGCAATAGAGTGAGACTTGTCTTAAAAAAAAAAAAAACTAGGCATGGTGGTTCGTACCTATAATCCTAATGGTTTGGAAGGCCGAGGCAGGATTGATTTAGTCCAGGAGTTTGAAACAAGTCTGGGTAACAAAGTGAGACCCCATCTCTACAGAAAAAATAGGCTGGGTGTGGTGGCTCATGCCTATAATCTCAGCACTTTGGGAGGCCATGGCGGGTGGATCACTTGAGCTTTGGAGTTTGAGACCAGCTTGGGCAACAAGGGCAAACCCTGTGTCCACAAAAAACACAAAAATTAGCTGGACATGGTGGTGAGTGCTTGTAGTCTCAGCTACTCAGGAAGCTGAGTGGGAGGGTGGCTTAAGCCTGGGAGGCGGAGGTTGCTGTGAGCTAAGATTGCGCCACTGCACCATAGCCCGGGTAACAGAGCGAGACCCTGTCTCTAAATAAATGAATAAAATGCATAAATAATTATTATATAGTTGGAGTATAAATAAATTGGTGTAACAGTTTCAGAAAGCAACCTAAGAATGTATAAATGGCTTTGACCATATTTTATCTGCTAATTCCGCTGTCAGAATTTGACATAATTAATCACAAAAGCCTCTGTCTAAAGAGACTCCCAATGCTATTATATTAAACTAGCAAAAAAATTAGAAGCCACCTAAATGTACAACAATGTGGGGTTGGTTACATCATTCTGTAAGTGTGTGACGAACAAGGATACAGCAATTAATCATGCTTTTGAAGACTAGGGATGCATAAAAATTCTCACAGAGTAGTAAGCAGAAAAGATATCTTCTATGCTTGTCATTTGTCACAAATCAAAAGTATAAGATTTGTGGCAAGTATGTAAAATGGAGATTAAAAGGAAACCAATGTTAATGGATTAGTGCTCTGTGAGTACTGGCAACTTTATTCTTCCGTATTTTCAGAATTGAACATGTATTATAATTGGAGAGAAAAACATTTTTAAAAGGATATAACTCAAGCTGAGTTATATGCTTTTATTTATTTCTTTTTTTGATAGTCTTTTCTCTGTCGCCCAGGCTGGAGTACAATGGCATGTTCTTGGCTCACTGCAATCTCTGCCTCCCGGGTTCAAGCAATTCTCCTGCCTCAGCCTCCCAAGTAGCTGAAGTAGCTGGGATTACAGGTGCCTGTCACCATGCCTGGCTAATTTTTTGTATTTTTAGCAGAAATGGGTTTTCACCATGTTAGCTAGGCTGGTCTCCAACTCCTGACCTCAGGTGATCCACCCGCCTTGGCCTCCCAAGGTGTTGGGATTACAGGCATGAGCCACCACTCCCAGCCACTAATATGCTTTTAGAGCACAACTTCTTTGGTTCTATCGATTTAACAGCTTCTGAGTTTGACCTCTAGAACATATGCAAACATGGTTTTGCTTTTATAAAAGCCTTTTGAATATATTTGCTAAGGCCTAGGACAACGCCTTGTAGTGTAGAATCTGGTTATGCTATAGTAATTTAAAGGGGAATGTCTTCTGTCCTGCCACCAGGTGAAATACTTTTCCTTAATACAGAATGGCTCTTTCATTTCCTGTAACTGTATATGACTGAACTTTTACAGGGGCAGTGGTAAGCTCTGTAAAATAGAGACATTATCGACTGAGAATCCATGTGGTTTGATCTACACTGTGTTTGTCTTGAGGGAGGAGACCCTTTAGGCTTCATTATTGCAAGAAATAAAAACACATGTTGTCTTACTCAAAGCGCTTGTGCTCTGGCCCAAACCCAGATTTTTGGAGGTGGTAGAAGGGCCCATTTACCTTTGTTTAAATAGTTTTGCTGGGAGGTGGAGGGCAGTTGGCTTGAGTGAATGTATCACTTCTTAAGGCGTTCTTTTGTGTTTCTTGCTTTCAGATGGAAAGAACTCAAGTGGATCCAAGCGTTATAATCGCAAACGTGAACCTTCCTACCCCAAAAATGAAAGTTTTAGCAACCAGTCCCGTCGCTCCAGTTCACAGAAAAGCAAGACTTTTAACAAGATGCCTCCTCAAAGGGGCGGCGGCAGCACCAAACTCTTTAGCTCTTCTTTTAATGGTGGAAGACGAGATGAGGTATGGAATTGGAAAATATCCTTTCTAGAACATAAGCATGAGATTTGATCCCACTCCTGCCCCTCAGTTTATCAATAGTTGAGGAGGGGACCAAGAGGTGGAGGAATAGATAATCAGAGGAGTCTTGAGTAGCTGAGAGGGTTAACTAGGTCTGAAACCTTTCCTCCTTTTTGCCCCTGAAGATTATGAAACTTTCCTTGGAGGAAGGAAAATTCTCTTTTTGGCAAATTTGGGGTTCCTTAATTTGTATAATCCTTTCATTATCACTCTTGAATTATAGATACCTTCTGGAATATTAAGGTAATAAAATGACATTATGACATTTACCTTTGTAATAATCTAGCAAAATGTAAAATGCCTATATCCATAGTCTCAGGTTTTTTTTTAGGAGTTTCTTAGCTATGCTTCTGTAAGTGCAAGGGTGTTCACTGCTGGGTTTGTAGTTGCAAAATTTGGGAAATAACCTAAATGCTTATCAACAACAGACTGGCAGAGTATGTTGCATAATATGTAATTACTATAGAATAAGACAGATTAAAAAAATGTAGACCGAGGGAAGTAAAGGGATAGAGAAACAAGGAAGACAGTTTTGAGGCAAAGCAAGTAGGCTACCATGGGTGGAGGAGGAGAGGCAGGAAATGTACCCAAAGACTAGGAAAGGGATCAGATCAGGTGGGGCTTTGAAGGAGTTTGACTTTTGTTCAGAGAGATGGGAAGCCATTGAAAGGTTTAATGAGAAAAGTAAGGTAATCTGATTTGGAGTTTTAAGGGGAAGAGTGGAAGCAGGAAGACTAGTAAAGAGGCTACAAAGATATTCTTGGTGAGAGGATGGAAGCTTTGAAAGAGGGTGAGTGATGGAGGTGGTGAGAAATGTTAAGATTTCAGACATTACTTGCAGGTAGAGCCAAAACTTTTTGTTAGATGTGGGGTCTGAGCAGAGAAAAGGATGAGTAATGTTTTTGGCATAAGCCCAATTCAGGTGCCTTTTGCTGGAATGGAGAACATTCTTTCCTGAAGAGCACAAAGTTTTTTTGGGAGAGCGGATAGGGTTGAGATAAAGAACTTCAGTTTGGAAATATTACATGTACATTGAAATTCCTATTTGATAAATATAAGCAGAATATAAATAGAGGTTTGTAGTTCACTGCGAATCAGCAGTCAAGGAAGAGACCGAGGTTAGAGAGCTTTCAGCATACAGTTGGTGCTTAAAGCTGTGGAACTAAGTGAGGTAGATTAAGCAAAAATGGATTAGGTTCAAGAACTGAACCCCTGAGTCTGGATAAGAGACTAGCAAAAGAGAGCGTGGTCAGGGTGGGAGGAAGAGAGCTGAAAGGCATTGCAGAATGTTGCCAGTTTTGTCAAGTGCTGCTGATAGGCTGAGTATGAATAGAACTGAAAATTGACCATTCAATTTGAAAATGTGAAGGTAGGTGTTTGGCCTTGAGTTGCTTTGGTGGAGTGTTGAAGACTTGGCATCTAGACTGGAGAGAATGGGAGGGTAGGAAGAAGAAACAGCAAGTATAGACAGTACTTTTTAGTGGTTTTACTTAAAGGGGAGAGGGACATGAGGCAGTGCTTGAAGGGGATGTGAGCTTGAGGGGTTTTTTTTTTGAGATGGAGTTGTGCTCTTGTTGCCCAGGCTGGAGTGCAGTGGCATGATCTCAGCTCACTGCAACCTCCACCTCCTGGATTCAAGCGATTCTCTTTCCTCAGCCTCTTGAGTAGCTGGGATTACAGGCACCTGCCACCACATCTGGCTAATTTTTTGTATTTTTAGTAGAGATGGGGTTTTGCCATGTTGGCCAGGCTGGTTTCAAACTCCTGACTTCAGGTGATCTGCCCACCTCGGCCTCCCAAAGTGCTGGGATTATAGGTGTAAACCACTGTGCCCAGCTGCTTGAGGGATTTTAAGATTAGGGAAATTATAGCATGTCTGTGCTCATTGGATGGTTCTGGTGAGAGGGAAAGTGATGCAGGGGAAAGGGAGAGAATTGCTGAGCAGTGTCCTTGAGTCTTTGAGATCTAGTATGAAGTGGAGCAGTTGGCTTTGATAGGAACTCTGCCAGTTCATCCCCAGTAACAAAAGGAAGGCCTGGTGCTGGAGGTGGGGTCGGAGGCAGTTGGAATTCTTTGCTGATTGTTCTATGTTTCTCAGTGGAAGACTTAAGGTGAGCTGAGAGGAGATTTGGAAGCGTGAGGAGTGAAGGAGTTGTCTGGGAAAGTGAGAGATGAATGGACTGCAGAAGTGTACTAGGATTGCAGTACTACCAGGCAGCACGAGGGTCTACTATGGTGAGGCTGATCAGTGTGGTTCTGTTTGTTAGCCCTGTTTGTCTGCTCCAGGGCTGATGTGGAATAGGCCAAGAGTTGAATTAATCAGGGGAAGGTTTTGCCAGGTGAATACAGAAGATGTATGAAGAAGTAGGTGATGGGGCCAGGGATGGTGGCTCACGCCTGTAATCCCAGCACTTTGGGAGGTTGAGGTGGGCGGATCATGAGGTCAGGAGTTTGAGACCAGCCTGCCTGGTCAATGTGAAACCCTGTCTCTACTAAAAATACAAAAATTAGCCAGGTGTGGTGGTGGGCACCTGTAATCCCAGCTACTCAGGAGGCTAAGGCAGGAGAATCGCTTGAACCTGGGAGGCAGAGGTTGCAGGGAGCTGATATCGCGTCACTGCACTCCAGCTTGGGCTACAGAGCAAGACTCCATCTCAAAACATAAAATTTAAAAAAGGAAGTGGGCAGTGGACCATAGGATCTAAGCCAAATCTGACGGGTTGGATCATTGATTTGGAGATCCTAGTGGGGGTAAAAAATTGATGGAGTCAGGACTAAACCTGGGGAAGGAGTGTATTCCTGGTTGGACGAGAGAATGCTCAAAGTTAATATGGTGGAAGAGGTTGTGTTTGTCAGCATAGTCTAGACTGTAGAACACTCCTGTCTAATAGAATATCAGGCCACATATGTAATCTTACATTTTCTAGTTGCCTGCACTAAAGAAGTAAAAAAGAAGTCAATTTTAATATATTCAGTATATCTAAAATGTAAGTTTACTACATGGTACAGCCACATTTCAAGTGCTTAGTAGCTACATCTAGCTAGTGGCTGCTGTATTGGACATTACAGCTCTAGAAGGAAAACCCAGGGGTTTGGGTGGCTGAGGTGGGAGGGGCAAACTAATTGGAAGAGAGGAGGTCAAGGACCTGGAGTTCAGGGTATTGGGAGGATAATCAGGAAATATGAGTGGTGTCTGAGAAAGTGACAGTGGCCAGTGAGGACAAGGTGAAGATGATAGAAGGTTGAGAATGTGGAGGATTTTGTTGACTGAGCATAAGCTCTTAGATCTAAGTTTCGGGCACTGAGTGTGGAAGACTGATTAGGAAGATATCAGAGCCATGTGGAGATGAAAAATAAGGGATGACCTAGGAGTCTTGGGCTTCCCATATTGGACAGACATAAACAGAATGTGGTGTTACCTTTAAGCTTGATTGTTAATATAAGAAAGGAAGTTATCTGACTGTATTGTATACCACCAGTTGTATTAAATTAATTTTTTTTTTTTTTTTGGGACAGTCTTGCTGTGTTCCCCAGGCTGGAGTGCAGTAGCGCGATATCTGCTCACTGCAACCTCTGCCTCCCGGGTTCAAGCAATTCTCCTGCCTCAGCCTCCCGAGTAGCTGGGATTACAGGTGCCCATCATGGCGCCTGGCTAATTTTTGTATTTTTAGTAGAGATGGGGCTTCACTGTATTGGCCACGCTGATCTTGAACTCCTAACCTTGTGATCCGCCTACCTCGGCTTCCCAAAGTGCTGGGTTTACAGGCATGAGCCACCACGACCTAATTAATTATTTTTAATTTATTATTTTTGAGACAGGGTCTGCTGTGTCACCAAGGCTGGAGTGCAGTGGCATGATTTGTCTCACTGTAGCCTTGACCTACTGGGCTCAAATCATCCTCCCACCACAGCCTTCCAGGTAGCTGGGACTTTAGGCATGTATCACTAAGCCTGGCTAATTTTTAAATTTTTTGTAGAGACATAGTATCCCTGTGTTGCCCAGGCTGGTCTCAAACTCCTTGTCTCAAATGATCCTCCCTCCTTGGCCTCCTAAAGCACTGGGATTACAGATGTGAGCCACTGTGCCCATCCTAATTTTTTTTTTTTTTTTTGAGACGGAGTCTTGCTCTGTCACCCAGCTTGGAGTGCAGTGGCATGATCTCGGCTTACTGCAACCTCTGCCTCCTGGGTTCAAGCAATTCTCCTGCGTGTCATCCTCCTGAATAGCTGGGATTACAGGTGCATGCCACACACCCAGCTAATTTTTGTATTTTTAGTAGAGACGGGGTTTCGCCATGTAGACCAGGCTGGTCTCAAACTCCTGACCTCGTGATCTGCCCGCCTCGGCCTCCCAAAGTGTTGGGATTACAGGCAGGAGCCACTGCGCCCGGCTTCCCATCCTGATTTTATTTTTAAATTTTAGATTTTATTTTTCAGACACAGAGTCTTACTATGTTCCCAGGCTGGAGTACAGTGGCTATTCACAGGTATGATCATAGTGCACTGCAACATTGAATTCCTCGGCTCAAGTGATTCTCTTCAGTCTCCTGAGTGGCTGAGACTGCAGGTGTGCACTACCATGCCTGGCTTTGTATTTATTTTGTTTCTTTTTTTTTCAAAGATGGGGTCACCATGATGACCCAGCTGGTCTTGAACTCCTGACCTCAGGTGATCCACCCACCTCGGTCTCCCAAAGTGCTAGGATTACAGGCGTGAGCCACCGCGCCTGGCCTGTATTTATTTTTAGAGGTTGTGTTAGTCCATTCTGTCTTTGCTATTAAGAACTACCTGAGACTGGGTAATTTATAAAGAAGAGAGGTTTAATTAACTCATAGTTCTGCAGGCTGTACAGGAAGCATGACTGGGGAGGCCTCAGGAAACTTATAATTATGGCAGAAGGCGAAGGGGAAGCAGGCACATCTTACATGGCAAGAGAAGGAGGAAGAGAGTGGAAGATAAGAGGAAGTGCTACATCCTATTTTTTTTTTTTTTTTTTTGAGACAGAATCTTGTTCTGTCACCAGGCTGGAGTGCAATGGCATGATCTTGGCTCACTGCAACCTCTGCCTCCTGGGTTCAAACAATTCTCCTGCTTCAGCTTCCTGAGTAGCCAGGACTATAGGCGTGTGCCACCACGTCCACCTAATTTTTGTATTTTTAGTAGAGATGGGGTTTCACCAAGTTGGCCAGGATGGTCTTGATCTCTTGACCTTGTGATCAGCCCCCCTTGGCCTCCCAAAGTGCTGGGATTACAAGCGTGAGCCAATGCGCCCAGCTACATACTTTTAGACAACCAGATCTCCTGAGAACTCACTGTCATAAGAACAGCAAGGGGGAAGTCTGCCCCATGATCTAATCACCTCACTAGACCCCTCCACCAACACTGGGGATTATAATTCTACGCAAGATTTGGGAGGGGACACAAATGCAATCCATATCAAAGGTCATATACCATGATTCTGTATGCATAGAATATGTCAGAGAACATGTTAACTTCCTCTGGAAGAGAAATTGCATTTCACCATATCCCTTTTTGTATTCTTTTTGTTTTTGAGATGGAGTCTCACTCTGTCACCAGGCTGGAGTGCAGTGGCACGCAATCTGTCTCCTGGGTTCAAGCGATTCTCCTGCCTCAGCTTCCCGAGTAGCTGGGACTATAGGTGTGTGCCACCACGCCCAGCTAATTTTTATATTTTTAGTAGAGACAGGGTTTCACCATGTTGGTCTTGATCTCTTGACCTTATGGTCTGCCCTCCTTGGCCTCCCAAAGTGCTGGATTACAGGCATAAGCCCCATGTTTTTGGATTATTTACCATGTGTGTGCAAGTGCTGCTTACCAAAAATCTTCAAATTTGACTAAGCAGCAAAAGCCTTAAATTTGTATTTTCTTTGACTCAATAATTCCTCTGTACATTCAAAAGAAATAATTGTAGGTACTCAAATATTTGTGCATAAAGAATGTATCCAAGGCCAGGCACGATGGCTCACGCCTGTAATCCCAGAACTTTGGGAGGCCAAGGCCCATGGATTACGAGGTCAGGCATTCAAGACCAGCCTGGCTAAGATGGTGAAGCCCGGTCTCCACTAGAAATACAAAAATTAGCCAAGTGTGGTGGCGGATACCTGTAATCCCAGATACTGCTACTCAGGAGGCTGAGGCAGAGAATTGCGTGAACCCGGAAGGCGGAGATTGCAGTGAACCTATTATTGCGCCACTGCACTCCAGCCTGGGTGACAGAACGAGACTCTGTCTCAAAAAATAAAAAATAAAAATTAAAAATGCGCTTATCACAGCATTATTTTGAAACGGTGGAAAAGCTACAAACAATCTGCGCCATATAATAGGGCAGTAAACTATGGTATACTCACATAATATAATGGTATGCAGCTATTTGAAGTGACTAACGAAGTGTTATAACATTAAGTGGGAAAGTGGAGCTGGGAAATGCCCTAGCTGACTTCCATTTGTTTTACTGCAATTTGGGAACATTCAGAGGACTGAAATACACCTTGACATGGTTTCCTCCACATCTTCGCTTGCAGTGGTGTTTCTCGTATGGTTTCTTGGCTACCTTATAAACTGTTTCTGAATCTGCTGATTGGGCTTATTTCTGAACACAGAGCTAGTCTGCCTACATGTTCCAGTTCTGTCAGTTTTAATTAGCAATGAATAACTGTGTCTTAGATGGGAGGTCTGGTAGGATCTAGAACCTGTGTCAGCAGCTCTGCCTGCAAACCATCTCCAGAGTGTGGCTACACAGACTCACTTTGCCAGAAGCAGACCAAAGAACAAATAGTTAACAAGAGTGAAGGTGTTTGAGTCCTATGGGACTGTTGAAAAGATTAATCCGGCTAAGTAAATTTTTGTGATTAAAGATAGCTAGAGATGTTCTTGCTAGGTTTTGTCCTTGAATGGTTAATTGTCACTTAGCAGGGCAGATTAAACAGTTTAATCCTATTGTAAAGGCTCTTTTTCCCCTCTTCATTTCTGTTCTTTCTTGGGTAGGCTTTTGTATTACTCCCTCCCAGGATGATTTTTTTGCTTTAAGCCTGTTTTATTTAATTTTTTTAAAAAAGGAATAAAAGAACGGCTACTCCATATACAAAGCCTATTTAGTTACTATTTTAAGCTGTGTAGGCCTGGCCTGGTAGCTCACGCCTGTAATCCCAGCACTTTGGGAGGCTGAGGAGGCTGGATCAGGAGTTCAAGACCAGCCTGGCCAACATGGCGAAACCCCATCTCTAGTAAAAATGCAAATATTAGTCAGGAGTGGTGGCGGCTGCCTGTAGTCCCAGCTACTCTGGAGGCTGAGGCAGGAAAATTGAACTCGGGAGGCTGAGGTTGCAGTGAGCCGAGATTATGCCATTGCACTCTAGCCTGAGTAACAGAGTGAGACGCTGTCTCAAAAAAAATTTAAGTTGTATGGAAAGAGGGGTTTTTTTGGGTTTCTGCTATAAATCAGTGTCATCTTAATCTGAAATACTAATTCATTTTCATTCTCTCTAGGTAGCAGAGGCTCAACGGGCAGAGTTTAGCCCTGCCCAGTTCTCTGGTCCTAAGAAGATCAACCTGAACCACTTGTTGAATTTCACTTTTGAACCCCGTGGCCAGATGGGTCACTTCGAAGGCAGTGGACATGGTAGCTGGGGAAAAAGGAACAAGTGGGGACATAAGCCTTTTAACAAGGAACTCTTTTTACAGGCCAAGTGAGTATTCTGTACCTCAGAGGAAAGGGAAAGTGGGCCTCTCTGGATAGCTGTGGTGCTGCTGTGAGGAGGCTTTCTTTTTATTTCTTTTTATTTTTTTTAAGACTAGTCAAGTGCAGTAGTGAGAAGCGGGGAAGGGGTAGAACAAGGAGTTCGATCTGTAACTGACTGTGAACAATCAATTGAGGTAACTCACTACCTTCGGACCAGCCAGAGGCTTTCTTTAAACTATTGTGGGAGAGAAGCAGAAAGGGAATTGGTCTAGTTCTTTTACTCTTCACTGCCAACGCCTGCTTCCTTTCTTTTACCCACTTTCCAGGTGGATGTTCTTGGTACTTAATATAATGCTTAAATAACTGTGTTAGTATAATGATGAGGTAGAAAGTATTTGGAGTTGGAAGAGGAAATTTCTTGAGAGCCAATGGAATGACAGGCTATAGTGCTTGGCATACATTTGCTTAAATACGATCCCCTTTTGTTTTTTTGTGTGTGTGGCCTTAGTCATAATTTAAGATCTGACCTTTCATCTAGGTTGAAGTAACCGTTTTGTCCTTTCTATGAATTGATTTCAAATGATTGAGTAATAACAGTTTTTTTTTTGTTTTGTTTTGTTTTTGAGACAGAGTCTTGCTCTGTCCCCGAGGCTGGAGTGCAGTGGCGTGATCTTGGCTCACTGCAACCTCTGCCTCTCGGGTTCAACCGACTCTCCTGCCTCAGCCCAAGTAACTGGGATTACAGGTGCCGGCCACCACACCCAGCTTATTTATTTATTTATTTTTTGAGATGGAGTCTTGCTGTATCACCTAGGCTGGAGTGCAGTGGTATGATCTTGGCTCACTGCAACCTCTGCCTCCCAGGTTCAAGCGATTCTCCTGCCTTAGCCTCCCTCATAGTTAGGACTACAGGCGAGTGCCATCATGCCCGGCCAATTTTTTTTGTAGTTTTAGTAGAGACAGGTTTCACCATGGTAGCCAGGATGGTCTCAATCTCCTGACCTCGTGATCTACCCACCTTAGCCTCCCAAAGTGCTGGGATTACAGGCATGTGTCACTGCTCCCAGCCTAATTTTGTATATTTAGTAGAGATGGGGTTTCAACATGTTGCCCAGACTGGTCTCTAACTCCTGACCTCAAGTGATCCACCCACCTTGGCCTCCCAAAGTGCTGGGATTACAGGCATGAGGCATCGTACCTGGCTGAGAACAGTCTTTTCAACTACCTTGAAGACTAGGCATTTTCTGGGTTCTAAGGGGTGAGAGAGGAAATCTGGCTTACTGCTGTTTGATGGAGTCACAGTCTAGGTTAATTTTAGTTCAAGGATGCCTTCGGGGAATTTGACTGGACTTGGAAGCAGAAGAAAACAGTTCATGGATTTAGACTTCTTGCTGAGTCTTTGGGTTCCTTCCAGAGCTGGAGCTCAGAACTGAGGCTGAGATCCTAGTGCAGTGCCTCATGAACCAGGGCTGTTAATAGCCTGCGTTTGATTTCTAAGTGAAGATGACAAATTTCTGCTGAGGGCTTATTGGTAGATTCTGACAGTCTAAGTTTTTCCTGTCTTCCCCCCTATTTCTAGCTGCCAATTTGTAGTGTCTGAAGACCAAGACTACACAGCTCATTTTGCTGATCCTGATACATTAGTTAACTGGGACTTTGTGGAGCAAGTGGTGAGTAGCTCAGCCAAGCCTGCCTGTAAGCTATGAGTGGGAGAGAGCACTAAATAAAGGTACTGTGGTGACACAGCAGCTGTTGGCTGTGTTCACTGCCTGATACCCTTTTCTGCCTGGCCTTTCTATAGACATTTCCCAGAGGTCAGTTCCTGGTTCTTCCTGGAGTCCATTTTGTGACTAATTGGCACTGGCCTGTAGGGATGGTATATGAAAGGTTTTGATTTGAAGGTTTATAAGCTGGGAAATAGTAACCCCTTACACTCCTGACCTGGGTTGGACTCATTGCTTCATTGGCAGCCATTTGTAGCAATCAGTATCAAAGTAGGCCGCAGCCTTGTGGCAGGTGAGCAGATGAATGAGCCACACAGTTCACAGTTGTACTTTTTTTTTTTTTTTTTTTTTTTTGGAGACAGAGTCTTGCTCTGTTGCCAGGCTGGAGTGCAGTGGCGCTATCTTGGCTCACTGCAACCTCTGCCTTCCTGGTTCAAGTGATTCTCCTGCTTCAGCTTCCCAAGCAGCTGGGACTACAGGTGCATGCCACCATGTGCAGCTAATTTTTCTATTTTTAGTAGAGGTGGGATTTCACCATGTTTACCAGGATGGTCTTGCTCGTGATCTGCTTGTCTTGGCCTTCCAAAGTGCTGGGATTACAGGTATGAGCCACTGTACCCAGCTTTTTTTTTTTTAGACAGAGTCTCACTCTGTTGTCCAGGCTGGAATACAGTCCTCCTGGATTCAAGCAATTCTCATGCCTCAGCCTCCTAAGTAGCTGGGATTACAGGTGCACCCCCCGACACCGACCATGCCTGGCTAATTTTTTTTTGAGATGGAGCCTTGCTTTGTTGCCAGGCTGGAGCACAGTGGCACAGTCTCGGCTCACTGCAACCTCCGCCTCCTGGGTTCAAGTGATTCTTGTGCCTGAGCCTCCCGAGTAACTGGGACTACAGGCGTGTGCCAAATGCCTGGCTAATTTTTGTATTTTTAGTAGAGACAGGGTTTCTCCATGTTGTCCAGGATGGTTTCGAACTCCTGACCGCAAGTGATCCACCCACCTTGGCTTCCCAAGGTACTGAGGTTACAGGCATAAGCCACCACGCCTTGCCCAGTTGTACTTCTTTCTTTCTTTCTTTCTTTTTATTTTTTTGAGACAGTCTCGCTCTGTTGCCCCGCTGGAGTGCAGTGGCACGATGCGATGTTGGCTCACTGTAACCTCCACCTCCTGGGTTCAAGTGATTCTCTTGTCTCAGCCTCCCGAGTAGCTGGAATTACAGGCGTGTGCCACTATGCCTGGCTAATTTTTATATTTTTAGTAGAGACAGCGTTCCACTGTGTTATTCAGGCCGGTCTCAAACTCCCAGCCTCAAATGATCCACACATCTTGGCCTTCCAAAGTGCTGGGATTACAGGCGTGAGTCAGTGTGCCCAGCCCTAGTTGCACTTTCAAAGCCACTACTGTGTTTTCTATTGAAGTTATAAACTCTAGGTATCCCCTTGTTGATCCTAATAGGGTATCTGTTGAAGAATAATAATTTCAAAATGATAGGTACTTTTTTTTTTGATGAGCAGGGGCTTTTGACCCCAAAGCTTGAACTCTGACTACTGTGAAAATGTATAAAATCATCTGAGAATGACATAAAAGGCATAAAAACTTAAGTTTTTTTTTTTTTTTTTAAATATAGGCACACATAAAGTGAAGTATTTTTAATGTGTTTTCTGTTGGAAATTACTGGTAAATTACTTCTAGACCCTTTATAGAACTTTATGCATACTTTTTTTTTTTTTTTTTTGAGATGCAGTCTCACTCTGTCACCCAGGCTGGAGTGCCACGGCCCAATCTCAGCTCACTGCAACCTCCACCTCCTGGGTTTAAGCAATTCTCCTACCTCAGCCTCCTGAGTAGCTGGGATTACAGGTGCCCACTACCATGCCCAGCTAATTTTTGCATTTTTAGTAGAGACGGGGTTTCACCACGTTGGCCAGGCTGGTCTTGAACTTCTGACCTCAGGCGATCTGCCTGCCTTGGCCTCCCAAAGTGTTGGGATTACAGGCGTGAGCCACCACTCCCAGCTGCATACATATTACATCTTTTTTGTGAATGGGAATATAGTGATTTGTCATTTTTAAAAATTTAATGTGGAACCCCCCAAAATACCTGTCGTGTATTTATTATATTAAGCCATTTTTATGGTTTCCTTAATGATTTGCTTGAAGAGCTGTCATATATTTACTACATTGTTAAACAATTTTTAGAAGATGTGTTGCGTATAAGGATGTATGGGGATGGGTATGAGAGAGTAAAGGCTTATAACTTTAACAGTCCCTAATCAATTCTGCAAGTAGTGAACCTTGTGGTGGCATTTTGTTTCAGCGCATTTGTAGCCATGAAGTGCCATCTTGCCCAATATGCCTCTATCCACCTACTGCAGCCAAGATAACCCGTTGTGGACACATCTTCTGCTGGGCATGCATCCTGCATTATCTTTCACTGAGTGAGAAGGCCTGGAGTAAATGCCCCATCTGTTATAGTTCTGTGCATAAGAAGGATCTCAAGAGGTGAGATTGAGACATTTACTAGATTCGATCCCAGTCTGTTCACTCTTTGCCCTGCTACATATGTGTCCATGTTTCAGTGTTGTTGCCACAGAGTCACATCAGTATGTTGTTGGTGATACCATTACGATGCAGCTGATGAAGAGGGAGAAAGGGGTGTTGGTGGCATTGCCCAAATCCAAATGGATGAATGTAGACCATCCCATTCATCTAGGAGGTGAGTTCTTTAAATTTTGGGGCAAATAATCCTGGGTACATCCTTTAAGGTGATTGAATATATCTAAGTGTCAGAAAGTTAAGTCTTTGGGCAAGGCTTAAGCCCAAGGCTTAAACCCAAGGATTCTGGTAGGTTAGGGTGGAGTTTGTAGAGGGTAGATTAACTCTTGGTTTCAGAGTTTTGTATATATTGTTTAATGTATACATCTTAATTTTTCATTTTACAAGGTTTTACTGGCTAGTGTCTTTCACTGTGCCCAGTCTTAGGGGTTCTGTAGTCAGCTAGTCTTGGTGCCTGTCGTCAAGAAACTTAGTAGTAGTCTGATAGAAGAGACAGACTGGTAGACAAGCCATTAGGATAAAGAGTGTGGTAAGTGCTGACAGTGAGTGCCAGAGATGTATTCCCTGTGTTTCATGCAGAAGTGAGCATTTGATTAAAATAGCATTTCAGGGCTGGGCGCGGTGGCTCACGCCTGTAATCCCAGCACTTTGGGAGGCCGAGGCAGGTGGATCACGAAGTCAAGAGATCGAGACCATCCTGGTCAACATGGTGAAACCCCGTCTCTACTAAAAATACAAAAAAAATTAGCTGGGCATGGTGGCGCGTGCCTGTAATCCCAGCTACTCAGGAGGCTGAGGCAGGAGAATTGCCTGAACCCAGGAGGCAGAGGTTGCGGTGAGCCGAGATTGCGCCATTGCACTCCAGCCTGGGTAACAAGAGCAAAACTCCGTCTCAAAAAAAAAAAAAAAAGCATTTCAGTCTCTGAGGAAAAGATAGATTTCTCAATAAATGGTATTGAAACAGTTGATTCGCTGGGCATGGTGGCTCAAACCTGTAATCCAAGCACTTTGGAGGCCAAGGCGGGCAGATCACCTGAGGTCGGGAGGGAGTTCAAGACCAGCCTGACCAACATGGTGAAACCCCGTCTTAAAAAAAAGAAAAAAAAGTTGAAACAATTGATTCTTCTTAAGGAAAAAGTATAATTAGGCTCCTGTTTTATAACGTTCATAAAATTAATTCCACATGGATTGAAGAAGTAAATGTAAAAAATTCAAAAGTTTTAAACCTTTTATTTAAAATAAAATATAGGATAATTTCTTTATAAATCCTCAGATGTATATCTGTCTGAAAGATTGTGTGTTCTCATTTGGGTGGTAAATACGTGTGTGTAATAGTTTTTTTCCTAGTGACTTTGACTGTTTAAATGTTTAACAACTTAAAACATTAAAAATGTGTAATGGGCTGGGCATGGTGGCTGACGCCTGTAATCCCAGCACTTTGGGAGGCCGTCGCAGGTGGATCATGAAATAAGGAGTTCGAGCCCAACCTGGCTAACATGGTGAAACCCCGTCTCTACTGAAAATACAAAAATTAGCTGGGTGTGGTGGCACATGCCTGTAATGCCAGCTACATGGGAGGCTGAGACAGGAGAATCACTTGAATCAGGGGGTCAGAGGTTGCGGTGAGCCGAGATAGCACCACTGCACTCTAGCCTGGTGACAGAATGAGACTCCGTCTAAAAAAAAAAAATTAAAAAAAAATCCTCAGATATGAGTGGATTTTTGAACCAGGCTGAAATGATACATACTATAAAAGATTGATAAATTTGATTTTATAGGAAGGAAACTTATATCTGAGATTTCTTAAAGTTAACAGGTGATAAACTAGGGAAAGATTTACACATTTAAAACTAAGAATTAACATCCAGAACATATAGATGTTCTATAAAGTACATTAATAACTAGTGGAAGAATGGGCTAAGTATGTGACAGCGTTTCCCAGTAAAGAAAACGTTTTTGACTAGCCTGACCAGCATGGTGAAACCCCATCTCTACTAAAAACGCAAAAAAATTAGGCAGGCATGGTGGTGCATGCCTGTCATCCCAGCTACTCAGGAGGCTGAGTCAGGAGAATCGCTTGAACCCGGGAGGCAGAGTTTCCAGTAAACTGAGATAGTGCCGTTGCACTCCAGTTTGGGCGAAAAGAGTGAAACTCCATCTCAAAAAAGAAAAAAAAAAAACAAACCAACCAGTAACACCAACATTAAAGAAATGGTTGGTGGGACACCGTGGCTCACACCTGTAATCCCAGCACTTTGGGAGGCCAAGACGAGTGGATCATCTGTGGTCAGGAGTTTGAGACCATCCTGGTCAACATGGTGAAACCCTGTCTCTACTAAAAATACAAAAAATTATCTGGGCATGGTGGCAGGTGCCTGTAATCCCAGCTACTCAGGAGGCTGAGGCAGGAGAATGACTTAAACCTGGGAGGCGGAGGTTGCAGTGAGCCGAGATTATGCCACTGCACTCAGCCTGGGTGACAGAGCAAGACTCCCATCTCAAAAAACAAAAAAAAAGTAAGTAAGTAAATAAATAAATGATGGCTTAGCACAGTGGCACAGTGGCTCACGCTTGTAATCCCAGTACTTTTGGAGGCTGAGATAGGAAGATTGCGTGAGTTTAGAAGTTCAAGACCAGCCTAGCAACATAGCAAGACCTCATCTCTGCTAGACATAAAAATACCATCCTGGCTAACATGGTCAAACCCTGTCTCTAGTAAAAACACAAAAAATTAGCTGGGATTACAGGTGTGAGCCACTGTTCCCTTCCAGTTTGAGGTTTTTGGGTATTACATACAATGCTGTAATTAATAAACATTGTGTGACTAAAGTCTGGACTGCATCTCTGGTTTTCTTAAGTTTCTTGTATTAAGAGCAGAGGTATAGACCTTATTTTAAGACCATTGTTACATTATTTTCTAGGAAATTATGCTAAATTACCCATTTTCACCCCAGAGAAAAGGCTGTATTTGAAAGTTCCTATTTAGCTACACTTTGAGTGTTGCATTTCTTTGATCTTGCTGGTGTTCTTATAGATGAACAGCACAGCCAGTACTCTAAGTTGCTGCTGGCCTCTAAGGAGCAGGTGCTGCACCGGGTGGTTCTGGAGGAGAAAGTAGCACTAGAGCAGCAACTGGCAGAGGAGAAGCACACTTCCGAGTCCTGCTTTATTGAGGCAGCTATCCAGGAGCTCAAGGTAAGAGGATGCATTGGAGACGCTAAACCTTTTCACTCTGTTGGGGGTCTCTGGTTAAAACTAGAAATGCTAAACCTTTTTACTCTGTCAGGGGTAAGTGGATGGTCACTGGGGATAAGTTACTTCCATCCCATGTTTAAGAACACATTAAGACAATAAGCACACATTCCACATTAAGCACACATTCCACATTAAGACAAGCAGAGAATGGCTAAAAAAACCAATTTGTTCTGGGCTTTGGTGATGGGAGAGAAGGTTTAACCTAGGGCTTTTACAGCTTTCTAGAGCTAAAAGGAACAAGTCAAAATGACTTTATAACTAATTGTGACAGTGGAGTTTTTTAGATAAGCTAGGTTCTTAAAGGAAAGTAGAGGTTTTTGTTTTCTGGGAAAATACTTAGATTTTATTCTAGAGGTATTTTAAGAGACATTGTGGGCCAGGCGCGGTGGCTCATGACTATAATCCCAGCACTTTGGGAAGCCAAGGTGGGCGGATCACGAGGTCAGCAGTTCCAGACAAGACTGGCCAACATAGTGAAACCCCATCTCTACTAAAAATAAAAATTAGCTGGGTGCGGTGGCGTGTGCCTGTAGTTTCAGCTGCTTGGGAGGCTGAGGTAGGAGAATCGCTTGAACCTGTGAGGCAGAAGTTGTAGTGAGCCAAGATTGGACCACTGCACTCCAGCCTGTGTGACAGAATGAGACTCCATCTCAAAAAAAAAAAAAAAAAAAGACATTGTGGAAAAAGTATTATGGCCTGCCTAGTATGCCTTAGGAGTACTTGAAGTGGCAAAGAGTACACAAGGATAGAATTCCCTAGGTCTTGTATCTTCCACAACAGGGATTCCTGAAGCATCACAGTCACTGGTTGTTAGGCTCCACCTTGAGATATTGATTGTGTAGGTTAAGCTCAGTAGGCTCAATAATTTGCATTATAACAAATTCTAGGGTGATTTCTGATGCTGCTCATCCCCAAACCACACTTCAAGAACCACTAATCTAGCTTAGAGCAGTAGAAGCCCATATTTATTGAATGATTAGCATTTGATAGGCCCAGTGCTATACACATTTATCTCACTTAAGCTGCTAGTGTGGTAGATGGAACTATCCCCTTTCATGGATGAGGAAATGGAGTCATGGGTTGGGTAATTTTCTAGTAAGGGATGCAGCTGGTATTTGAATTTCTGGCTCTTTGACTCCCCAGGTCTCTTTGGATAGAGTCCTGTATATTTAACTTTTGCTTTCTTTCTTTAATACATTGCTGCCATATTTGTTCAAATGGCATTATAGGCATAAGAAAGGCAACATAGAATTACAGCTGTCCAGGCTGAGGTGGAGTTAGCTAAACCCCTCCTACTACTCTGGGCCTTTGAGCATAGTTTGTAAAAAGTAGGTTCTTAGATTTCTTTTCTGGAAGCTTTTGTATAGTGTTTTCAGTGTCAGATTCTTCTTTCTTTCTTTCTTCTTTTAACTTTTAAGTTCAGGGGTACAAATGTAGGTTGTTACATAGGTAAACCTGTGTCATGGGGGTTTGTCATACAGATTATTTCACCCAGGTATTAAGCCTAGTACCCATTAGTTATTTTTTCCTGAACCCTCCCTCCTCCCACTCCCCACCCTCTGATAGGCCTCAGTGTGTGTTCCCCACTATGTGTCCATGTGTTCTCATCATTTAGCTCCCACTTGGAATTGAGAACATACGATATTTGGTTTTCTTTTTCTTTTTTTTTTCTTTTTGAGACAGTGTAGCTCTGTTGCCCAGGCTGGAGTACAGTGGTGCAGTCTTGGCTTACTGCAACCTCTGCCTCCCAGGTTCAAACAGTTCTCATGCCTTAGCCCTCCTGAGTAGCTGGGATTACATTACATGGTGTGCACCACCATGCCTGGCTAGTTTATTTTATATTTTTAGTAGAGATGGGGTTTCACCATGTTGGCCAGGTTGATCTCGAACTCCTGGCCTCAAGTGACCCAACCCACCTCGGCCTCCCACAGTGCTGGGATTACAGGCTTGAGTTACGGTGCTTGGTCGGTATTTGGTTTTCTGTTCCTGTGGTGGTTTGCTAAGGATAATGGCTACCAGCTCCATCCATGTCCATGCAAAGGACATGATCTCATTCCTTTTTATTGCTGCATATTATTCCATGGTGTATGTGCACCAGATTTTCTTTATCCAGTTGATCATTGATGGGCATTTACGTTGATTTCATGTCTTTGCTATTGTGAATGGTGCTGCAGTGAACATACATATGCATGTGTCTTTTATTTATTTATTTTTTTGAGATGGAGTTTCGTTCCGTTGACCAGTCTGGAGTGCAGTGGCGCGATCTCACCTCATAGCAGTCTCTGCCTCCCAGCTTCAAGTGATTGTCCTGACACAGCCTGTCAGGTAGCCGGGATTACAGGCGCTCCCTGCCACACCTGGTTAATTTTTTTTTTATTTTTTATTTTTTTGAGACGGACTCTTCCTCTCTTGACCAGGCTGGAGTGCAATGTCATGATCTTGGCTCACCACAACCTCTGCCTCTTGGGTTCAGGCGATTCTCCTGCCTCAGCCTTCCAAGTAGCTGGGGTTACAGGCAATTACCACCATGCCTAGCTAATTTTTGTATTTTTAGTAGAGACGGGGGATTTCACCATGTTGCCCAGGCTGGTCTTGAACTCTTGGCCTCAAGGAATCCACCCACCTTGGGCTCCCAAAGTGCAGGGATTACAGGCGTGAGCCACTGTGCCTGGCTGTATCTTTATGGCAGAATGATTTATATTCCTTTGGGTATATACCCAGTAATTGGATTGCTGGGTGGAATGGTATTTACATCTTAGGTCTTTGAGGAATCACCACACTGTCTTCCACAATGGCTGAACTGATTTATACTCCCCAGTGTCAGATGCTAAGCAGAATGCAATTCTTAGTGGGTATTGCATGCTTTTTGCTTCTTGTTTCCCTCAAAGTTAAGATGTTTAAGCACCTAACTCCTTCCCATTGGGTCTCATTGCCTTTTAACTTTTGGTCCTGTTGAGAGGCAATTCTAAGCCCTTGCCCTTCAAGCCAAGTATGTTTCTGGAAACTTAACTTTCTCTGGTGTTCTCTCTGGCGGTGTTAGACTCGGGAAGAGGCTCTGTCAGGATTGGCTGGAAGCAGAGGGGAGGTCACTGGTGGTGTGGCTGCTCTGGAACAACTGGTGCTGATGGCTCCCTTGGCGAAGGAGTCTGTTTTTCAACCCAGGAAGGTTAGTGTGTCCCTGTTACTAAGTGGCTGCCATTCCTCAAATGCTGCCATGAGGCATTACTGTGAGATCTAAACCTTCTCAGAAGAAGAGGGGACAATAAGTATTTTCTGTATGCTTGTTACTAGTTCTTTCCCCAGGGGCGTTAAATCAGTGAACATGACAGCTAAGATAAACATCTGGGGAGCTTGGTTCTTAGGCCTACATTTGCCACATTACTTCTGGAAAGTAGGAGATATACTTTCTGTTGATCTCAAGTTTGCTCCAACAGGGTGTGCTGGAGTATCTGTCTGCCTTCGATGAAGAAACCACGAAAGTTTGTTCTCTGGACGCTCCTTCTGGATCTCTTGCTCTCCCTCTGGTAGAAGAGGAGGAAGCAGTATCTGAACCGGAGGCTGAGGGGTTGCCAGGGGCCTGTGATGACTTGGAGTTAGCAAATGACAATCTTAAGGAGGGGACCATTTGCATTGAGTCCAGCCAGCAGGAACCCATCACCAAGCCAGGCTTCACACACCTCAGCAGCTCTCCTTGTTACTACTTTTACCAAGGTGAGGGTGCTTGAGGAGAGGAGGATTGGGTTGTCACAGAGGTGTTTCAGAGAGGTGACCTGGCTCTCTAAGCAGAGGAGGTATCTCCACTAGATCCTGGGGCTTGGATGGCTTGTGCCTTTGGGCATGGGGAGGGGTGGGGGGCCTTCTTGGGGCTGGCCAAGACTGATGTGTGATCGAGCCCCTTGTCCTCAGCGGAAGATGGGCAGCACATGTTCCTGCACCCTGTGAATGTGCGCTGCCTGGTGCGGGAGTATGGTAGCCTGGAGAAGAGCCCTGAGAAGATCTCAGCAACTGTGGTGGAGATTGCTGGCTACTCCATGTCTGAGGTGAGGCCTTCCTGTAGAAACAGATGGTCAGGCAGCAATCTTAACCTAATCTCTGAGGTAGGCGTAGCCACCCTAAGTTCACAAACCTTCAAAGCCTTTAGTTTTTGTATTTTTAGTCTTTCTGTCAGTGATGGTGCTATGAATTCTTTGTAAGTTAGGTGGCCCCTCAGCATGACAGGGTTCTGTTAAATCAGTTACTGCTGCTCCCTGCTTCTCTGGTTCATTGATTGTAGTTTGGGGATGTAGATATTTCTTCCTTTTATTCAAGATGGAGTTTATTTTTGTTTCTTTTCCTCCTTACTCCTTGGGAGAAATGTCAAAAATTTGTTTTAAGGTTTAAAATTAGACTCTTTGAGTACTATAAATTTTTCATCAAACATATGCAGGAAAAGAATAGAAATGAAAATAAATGGGCGGGGTGGTAGCTCAGACCTGTAATCTCAGCACTTTTGGGAGGCCTAGGCAGGCAGATTATTTGAAGCCAGGAGTTTGAGACCAGCCAGGGCATTTCTACAAAAAATATTAAAAAATTAGCTGGGTGTGATGGTATTCAGCTGTAGTCCCAGCTAGTCAGGAGGCTGAGGCAGGAGGATCACCTGAGTCTGGGAGATAACATCTGCAGTGAGCCAGCCTGGGGGACAGATCAAGACCATGTCTCAAAGCAAAAAAAAATTGGACTTCATTTTCTACTATTTCAGGCCAAGTGTCTTTCAATGGGGAGATCTGCTTTATCTTCCTTCCCAGTTATTCTGTGTATGGTTCCCAGGTTTTTTTTGTTTTGTTTTTGCCAACAAATACTCTTTATTTTTGCGTTCTTCCCCCTCAGTTGTGGACCCGTGAAAATCAGAAGCAGCTGGGATTAGCTGTAGATTATTTGTTGCCGGACTCAATTCATTCCTTTGCAGCACAAACCAAAAATAAACTGGATTTGGTTGCTTATTCCACCTTCCTGTAGGTTGACGGTTTCTGTTTGTTTTCAAAATGAGGATAATTGAGCACTACTGTTTTCAGCCCCAGTGCTGGCTGTGAGTGTTACGTATATATTGTTAGATATCTGTCTGGGTTAGGACCCCTGGCTTTCAGAGTTAGGCTTGCTTTAGTTGAGTAATGGTCCTTTTTCCAATGTAGGATGTTCGACAGCGTCATAGATATCTCTCTCACTTGCCACTCACCTGTGAGTTCAGCATCTGTGAACTGGCTTTGCAACCTCCTGTGGTCTCTAAGGAAACCCTAGAGATGTTCTCAGGTGAGAATGCCCCTGCTCTGCTTCTCTTTATAGTAGGGTTCAGGATGCTTGTGCTAGAAACGCAGTGTGGGAGGAAACTTACGGAGCTGTATCATGAGTCTTTTAGTACTTCCTAAACACTTCATCTGTTCATCTAGTCCAGCTGGGCCTACTGGTGTGGGCTTAGCTGCTAATACTGGGAGGAGGTAATGGCCAGGTTGTCCTGGGACTACCTCTTTACGACCTGACAAACCTGCAGATGACATTGAGAAGAGGAAGCGTCAACGCCAAAAGAAGGCTCGAGAGGAACGCCGCCGAGAGCGCAGGATTGAGATGGAGGAGAACAAGAAACAGGGCAAGTGTAAGTTCAGGAACTGTCATCTTTGACTAGTACTGCTGTGCATCATTGTATGGAACTTTGTGTCTGGGACCGACCAAGAAGCCAGACCATAGCCATTTGTTTTCTTCAACTTTTAAATGTGAATCATGAGAGTACCTCCTTAATAGGCTTGCCTGCGAATTTAATGAGTTACTATGGGTCAAAGTGCATAGCACATAGTAAGGATTAAGATGAAATTCAGCCTTGGTAATAGTGGGTGATGTAAACCTGTTCCAGAGATGGGAACTGGGGCTTCACTAAGAATGCTAGGGGCCATTGTTCCCCATGCTGTCTGGATCACTGATGTTACCTCTAACTCTCTATTAAAGGCGACAGCTGAACACAGCAAGTCTCCCAGGAGGGTCTGATAAAGTGGAAACTTTGGTAGACTAGGAAATAAGTACAGGAAGTGGATTTAAGAGATCTTTCATGGCACTAAGCACAGCCTTTTGATCTGGTTCTCCAAAATAAGCTTCATTGAATCTAGAGGATTAGTGTGACAAAAGGGCCCATTATCCACTAGAAAACAAGGAATTGAGTCCTTGGCCAAGGAAAGGACTTTGCTCTTTTGTCTCCATATGGTATGGAAGCATATATTTTATATCTCAAATGGGGTGAGTATATATCTGGGGTCCCAACACTATGTAGGTGTTTGGCACATGTCCTGAACTTTGAGAAAACTAATACTTCAGGAATAAGACTTTTTGTTTCAACTTTTTGTGGAAATATCCAGACAGTAGAAAGAACAGTATTAATATTAACCCCCACAGGGTGTGGTGGTGTGTGCCTGTAGTCCCAGCTACTCGGGAGGCTGCGGTGGGAGGACCAGGAGTTCTGGGCTGTAGTGCACTATGCCGATCAGGTGTCCGCACTAAGTTTGGCATCAATATGGTGACCTCCCAGGAGTGGGGGACCACTAGGTTGCCTAAGGAGGGGTGAACTGGCCCAGGTTGGAAATAGAGTAGGTTAAAACTCCCACGCTGATCAGTAGTGGGATCTCGCCTGTGAATAGCCACTGCACTTCAGCCGCGGCAACATAGCAAGACCCCATCTCTTAAAAAGAAAAAAAAATTAACCCCCATGTTTGTCACCCAACCTCAATTATGAGTAGTTAGAACAAGGTTAACTATATTAAAACAAAGACATTATAGAAGGACAGTTATAAATTTGGGTTTTAGCTTCTGTCTGCATCCTCCAGACCTTTGAGGGTATGCATGTATGGTGTCCTCACCTGTTAGAAATTATTTGAAAAATTCAGGTTGGGTGTGGTGGCTCACACCAGTAATCCCAACACTTTGGGAGGCCGAGGTGGGCAGATCACTTGACCTCAGGAGTTCAAGACCAGCCTGGGCAACATGGTGAAACTCCATCTCTACTAAAAATTCAAAAAATTAGGTGGAAATGGTGGCACCTGCCTGTGGTCTCAGCTACTCAGGAGGCTAAGGTGGGAGGATTGCTTGAGCCTTGGAGGCAGAGGATGCAGTGAGCAGAGATCGCACCACTGCACTCCAGCCTGGGTCACAAAGTGAGATTCCCATCTCACACACACACAAAAAAGAATAATTCTATAAATGGGCTTACCAGGGTTATCTTTCCTTTGCAGACCCAGAAGTCCACATTCCCCTCGAGAATCTACAGCAGTTTCCTGCCTTCAATTCTTATACCTGCTCCTCTGATTCTGCTTTGGGTCCCACCAGCACCGAGGGCCAGGGGGCCCTCTCCCTTTCTCCTCTGAGCAGAAGTCCAGGTTCCCATGCAGGTAAATAGGTGAAATTTAATGAATTCACCCATTGGCTAGACCTTATGCAAAGGCTTCGTGTCTGAATTTACAACCCCGGCCCACTCAGCATGGTGTGGGCCTCGGGGACATAACCTTACTTTGGGTAGTCCCAAGGTCCGTCAGATTCTTGCCATTTATTCACCTTTCCGACTTGCTATACTGACTGCTTTACCCCCAGCTTCAGAGAACCTCAGGGAGCTCTTTAGGCAGGATAGTTGAATCTGGATTCTTCCCTGTGACCCAGCTGTTTTTATTTCTAGTTTTTATGTTTGAAATACTCTCCTGTATGCCTAACCATCTTCCTATATGTCTCTATTGTAGCAGCGTTTATAATAGCTACAAAAAAAAGAAAAAAGGAAACAGTCTGGAAAGCCTACCAATAGGAAAATGGCTAAATTGTAGTATTTATACTATAAAATTTTACATCTGCTGAAGAAGGGAATAGTTCTCTTCATGGACTAATGGGAAGATAAAACTAACTTACAGAACAAGAACAAATATTTGTGGGTTAAATAAAACCACCACCACCACAAAATTAAAGCATTTCATTATGGGTTTATATATCTAAATGTATAGAAAAACTTCTGCTAGAAGGCAGGGCAGGAAATAAAAAGAGAAAAAATATTAAAGGTATAGAAAAAATTGAAGGCTAGGCACGGTGGCTCACACCTGTAATCTCAGCACTTCGGGAGGCCGAGGTGGTCAGATCCCCTTGAGCTCAGGAGTTCAAGACCAACCTGGGCAATGTGGCAAAATTTCATCTCTACAAAAAATACAAAAATTAGGCAGGTATGGTGATGTGCACCTGTAGTCCCAGGTACTCGAGAGGCTGAGGTGGTAGGATGGCTTGAGCCTGGGAGGCAAAGGTTGCAGTGAGCCGAGAATGGGCCACTGCACTCCAGCCTGGGCAACACAACCAGACCCTGTCAAAAAAAAAAGAAAAGAAAAAAATACTGAGACAGGTGTGTTCCAAATTGGTAGTAGTATTACATTCTAAGAAATGAGACTGGATTGAAATGTTCAAATGGGCCTTTAGCCTTAAAAAAAATTTGTCTTATATAGAAAGAATGTTTGTTTGTTTGTTTATAAGACTAGTCAAGTGCAGTAGTGAGAAGGGGGGAAAGAGTAGAACAAAGAGCTGAATCTATAACTGACTGTGAACAATCAATTGAGATAACTCACTACCTTTGAACCAGCCAGAATATTTAAAGTGTTAAGAAACTAAAGAGTTACTGACTATAATTTCAGACAATTGTCTTTTATGATCTTCATCTGCCTGGCAGATTTTTTATTAATTTCTTTTTTCTTTTTCTTTTTCTGAGACAAAGTCTTACTCTGTCACTGGAGTGCAGTGGCTTGATCTTGGCTCACTGCAGCCTCCACCTCCCTGGTTTGAGTGATTCTTCTCCTGTCTCAGCCCACCAAGTAGCTGGGATTACAGGCATGCACCACCACATCCAGCTAATTTTTTTACTTTTAGTAGAGATGGGGTTTCACCATGTTGGTCAGGCTGGTCTCAAACTCCTGATCTCGTGATCTGCCTGCCTGGGCCTCCCAAAATGCTAGGATTACAATTGTGAGCCACCACGCCCAGCCTCTGTCAGGCATTCTTTTTTTTTTTTTTTAGATGGAGTTTTGCTCTTGTTACCCAGGCTGGAGTGCGAGTGCAATGGTGCGATCTCGGCTCACTGCAACCTCCGTCTCCTGGGTTTAAGCAATTCTCCTGCCTCAGCCTCCCAAGTAGCTGGGACTAAAGGTGTGCACCACCACGCCCAGCTAATTTTTGTATTTTTAGTAGAGATGGGGTTTCACCATGTTGGCCACGATGGTCTCGATCTCTTGACCTCGTGATCCACCTGTTTCAGCCTCCCAAAGTGCTGGGATTATAGGCGTGAGCCACCGTGCCCAGCCTTGACAGGCATTCTTAACAAAATGTCCATCATCGGAATATTTAAAACTTTTGGTTGCACTCCAGCCTGGGCAACAGAGTGAGATGTGGTCTCAAATTAAAAAAAATTAAAAAAAAAAAAAAAAAAAAAAACTTTTGGTGACCGTTGTGATCACATGCATATCATTTTGTAGATAGGAACCTGTGGCTGAGGCAGGTAGTTAGTCAAGAACTGAGATTAGAACTTGGTTCTTGAGGACTGACCGAACTACTGTGACGCTCTTCTGCTTACCTGAGAAAGGACTATGGCAGATGATTAAATACGTTATCTGTGATAACCATTCTTTCTTTCTTTCTTTTTTTTTTTTTTTTTTTAAAGACAAGATCTCGCTCTGTTGCCCAAGCTGGACCGTAGTGGGACAGTCTCAGCTCACTGCAACCTGTGCACCCCAGGTTGAAGCAATTCTCATGCCTCAGCCTCCCGAGTAGCTGGGATTACAGGCATGCACTACCATACCCTGCTAATTTTTGTATTTTTAGTAGAGACAGGGTTTCACCATGTTTTCCAGGCTGGTCTCTAACTCCTGGCCTTAAGTGATCTGCCCGCCTCAGCCTCCCAATGTGTTGGCATTACAGGCATGAGCCACTGTGCCCAGCCTATCTGTGATAACAAGATTGTGTTTTCACATGCTATCTTCTCTGAAAGGTGTTTTTTTTTTTTTTTAAGACGGAGTTTTGCTCTGTTGCCCAGGCTGGAGTGCAATGGCACAATCTCGGCTCACTGCAACCTCTGCCTCCTGGGTTCAAGCAATTCTCCTGCCTCAGCCTCCCAAGTAGCTGGGATTATAGGTGTCTGCCAGCTAATTTTGTATTTTTAGTAGAGATGAGATCTCGCCACATTGGCCAGGCTGGTTTTGAACCCCTGACCTCAGGTGATCCATCCACCTAGGTCTCCCAAAGTGCTGAGATTACAGGTGTGAGCCACAGCGCCTGGCTTTTCTGAAAGTTTAAGCTTTTGATGTATTTAAGCAAGAGCAATTGGTTGGTCCTAGGAATAAGAGTACTGACCATGGGAGGGCCTTATGCTGCTGGAAGAGAGAATAGGGCCCCTCTTGTCCGACACTGTTCAGGGCAGTGGATAGAGTGATCTGTAAGTGTTCAGCTCTAGTCAGAAAGGTGAGAGAAGTCTATTACCTAGGGAATATCAGGAAAAGGTTTGCACCCTCATGCTGGATCTTGTTGATGTGTCTTGGATTCTAACTACATACTCCCAGGTCATAGTGTCTACTGGCAGGAATGTAAAGGCTGAGCTGATTAAATTTTATCTTTTTCTTGGAGATTTTTCATCTGTATAAAACTAGTCCCTGACAGTACCTAGCCTTGAGAGCCAGCCTTTGTGAAAAGTACAGCATTTCAAAAGCAAAGACTTTCTTATGGTAGGAGTAGATTCTACCATGACTCCTAGTGTTACTATAACCATGAAGCTTTTACCTCTCCCTATACGGGTCACTGGTTTCATAGGCGACATCATTGACTTTATAAGAACGTGGGAGAGTTGAAGGTTGGATCAAGGTTTGCTTTTCTTTGAGGGGATGGTTTGTAATTTTCCAGACCTGACTCAGGGCTCACTCATCTCTCTTGTTAAGAGAACACTCCTTGGAACGTGACGAATATAATCAGGTCTCTGGTTCCCTTTCAGACTTTCTGCTGACCCCTCTGTCACCCACTGCCAGTCAGGGCAGTCCCTCATTCTGCGTTGGGAGTCTGGAAGAAGACTCTCCCTTCCCTTCCTTTGCCCAGGTAAATCCTTCGATTGTGAAGCAGCCCAAGGGTATTTAACATGAACTCTGCTGCTTATTATTATGGGAACCTTCTCCAGGGATTGTTACCTCTCATTCTATTATGGCTGGATAAATTGAGTCATCTGATGAGTAGGAGGGAAATTCACTGCCTGTTGGAGCTTCAGGCAGCATGGAGTTGGCTGAGGGCATATTATGTCATGGATGGCCCCTCTGCTGGAAAAGGAGAGACTTAACAGGCTAATGTTGCACTAAAAATGGGAGGCTTTCTTAAGAGGAAAGCTCATGGATTTAGTCCTCAGATGTTACTGTAGGACATACCCAGGAAAGAGACCAAGAATAACTGAGGGCGAATCAGAGTTTAGAATATTTAAAAAATCATTTGATACTTGTGTACTGGATACTGTTGTAGGGGCTGGGGACACACCTTCAATTTTAACTGGTGTCTGGTTCTAGGACCTCTGATTCAGGTGACATTTATCTGTTACATAAAATAAGCTATTTCTCTTTACTTTGAGAGGGGAAGAGTGTCCTGGTTATACTGTAACTGGCCAGAGCAGCTGCGTGGGGGGAACGATAGGCTAGTGAGGCTTGCTGTGAAACCACTTTATTAATCTCCAAGATAATAAGCTAATACTCAGTATTCAGATAACTGAGGAAGATGGATGGACAGCTTGACATGTGCCCTTCCTTGTAAGAAGTCTGTATTAACTTCTTTGAGGCTAGTGTAGAATCATTATCTTGACAGTTCTTTAGAGTAGTTGATATGGATGTTTCTCATGTAATTATAGCAGTTTGTACTGAGAAATAAGCAAGAATTGAACTTTGGTAAGGAGGGTCCTAAAGTCAAGGATCATAAAATAATAGTGGGGGCGAGATGGGAAGGGAGTGGGGGGATCCTGAAAATTAACTGCTGGACTTCAGAGGTGATTAGTAAGTGGCTCCCAGGAGTTATGCCAAATACTTAAGTTTTTTTGTTGTTGTTGTTTTAACTAGGCTTTACTGCTATTGCTTTTTTCCTTTCAACTTTATCTTGAAAAACTTCACACTTAGAGTTGAAAGAAAAGTAATACTGTTCGTAATAATATAGGATATTCTCCTATATAACCACAATGATCACATTAGAGAAAGTCCACTGCTACAATAATACCTAATACAGTGTGCATATTTCTCTCTCCCCATTTGTCTCAATGTCCTTTATTTTCAACTCAGCGGAAACCCATTACTCACTGCATTTAGTTGTCAAGTCTTTTTTGTCTCCTTTGAGTTTATTAACCATTCCTTTGCTCATATCCCCTCTTTTTTTTTCCCCTTCCATAGCCAGTTGTTTTATAGAATATCCTACAAATTAGACTTGTGTGATTTCTTATAAGTGGATTCGGGTTAAATACTTAAACACTTTGGTAAGAATAAAATGTAGGTGACATATTTTGGTTACCTTATAAGAGTAAAATGATTCACATGTCAAACTATTTATTTGGATGCCGTCTTGGTCCATTTGTGTAGCTATAAAGGATTATCTGAGGCTGGGTCATTTAAAAAAAAAAAAGGTTTATTTGGCTCATGACTCTGCTGGCTGAAAGACTGGGCATCTGGTGAGTGCCTCAGGCTGCTTCCACGCATGGTACAAGAAGTGAAGGGAACCCTGCTTGTGAAGAGATCACATGGCAAGAGAGGAAGCAAGGAGGGGAGGGGGTTTCAGGCTCTTTTAAACCGTGTTCCTGTACCCAGTTTTCAAAATAGCCTTCAGCCAAGCTATTGAAGCAGCCTTCATGAAACAGGACACACCAGCTACTTCAGATCCCCTCTCTGGTAAGGGCAGAAGCTGGAGTGCCCAGGGTTGTGAAACACACTGCACACGTCCTGTCATTCCTGCTTGGATCCAGCGGCAGATATTGCTCATCAGCTCTTTCAGGAACGAATGGGAGAATAGTTCTTTTATCCCTTGGTGATGGTGGGGGCATTCATTTGTTCATGAGGGGTCCATCCCCATGTCCCAAACACCTCCCATTAGGTCCCCACTTCCAAAATTGGGGATCGGATTTTTTTTTTTTTTTTTTTTTGAGACGGAGTTTCACTTTTCTTGCCCAGGCTGGAGTACAATGGCACGATCTCAGCTCACCACAACCTCTGCCTCCCAGGTTCAAGCAATTTTCCTGCCACAGCCTCCCAAGTAGCTGAGATTATAGGCATGCGCCACCACGCCCAGCTAATTTTTATATATTCTTTTGTAGAGATGGGGTTTTGCCATGTTGGTCAGGCTGGTCTCAAACTCCCAACCTCAAGTGATCTGCCTGCCTCGGCCTCCCAAAGTGCTGGGATTACAGGCATAAGCCACCGTGCCTGGCTGGGGATCAGATTTTAACATGAGGCTTAGAGGGGTCAAATGTCTAAGCCATAGCAGACTCAAACTCCTAGAGACCAAGGGACAAGTTCACCAGAGGGGAACATAATGAAGAAAGGTTATTTAATGAAATCAGCATCTGCCAACACAGACTCATCTTGAGTAATAGATTCCTCACTTTGGAATATGTGATTTAAGGACAAGGCATCCCTGCTTGAGCCCCATAGGGTTTGTCCCTTGATATTTTTCCAGGAGTGAAATATTCCGTCTTTTAAGTTACATGGCATATTTGCAGTTGGGGCTCATAGTGGCCTTCAACAGTTACAACTTGGCCTTGGCCAGGTAGGATGAAAATTACTCAGGGGCATGAGGATTGTTCTGATTTTATTGTCTTCCTGGGAATTTTACTGGCCTATGGTTGTATCTGAAAGTTAATGATTACGGAGCTATTGGAAAAGCAGACTAAAAGGTAGTGAGAGCTGTTGAAGCAGTGTCAGGAGAGAGTTTTACTTTTCATGGCTGTAGGCAACTTAAGTTCAATAGCCACATAGTTCAAAACTGGAGGGTACTAGTTCGGGCACGGTGGCTCACGCCTGTAATCCCGGCACTTTGGGAGGCCGAGGCAGGTGGCTTACCTGAGATCAAGAGTTTAGGACCAGCCTGGCCAACATGGTGAAACCCCGTCTCTACTAAAAAATACAAAAATTAGCTGGTCGTGGTGGCGGGCCCTCTGATCCCAGCTACTCGGGAGGCTGAGACAGAATTGTTTGAACCTGGGAGGCAGAGGTTGCAGTGAGCCGAGATCGTGCCATTGTACTCCAGCCTGGGCGACAAGAACAAAAGTCCATCACAAAAAAACCAAAACAAACAAAAAACCAACTGGAGGGTGCTACCCGCTGCTTACTCTGATAGACTGATGTTTTTAGGGGTCCCAAGAAGGGCAGAAAAACTTACCACATAGTCAGGATTCCCAGCTTGAGGGTCTGAGTAAGAATCTCGTGTGCCTTTTATGTGGTGTTCTTTACCCATTTCCCAAGGAACAAAACAGCTTATTGTTTACTACCTTGTGGGTTTCACTGCCATTTCCATTAGTCAAAATATAGAGGACATGACTAGAACAGTGTGTTAAGGAGAGAAGTACCTGTAAAATCTTTTCAAAGGTGACAGTTGGCTCTGTGCCTCTCCAATCAGTGTCAAGGTAGGTCTGGAAAAGAAGTCGGACCAGCTACTTAAATTCTTTTCCCCCACTTCTTTCCCACTTTGGCAGATGCTGAGGGTTGGAAAAGCAAAAGCAGATGTGTGGCCCAAAACTGCTCCAAAGAAAGGTGAGGATGACCCACTTGTGAAGGAGGAGTTTGGTTCGTTTCCATAAAGGGCTGTTTCTAGAAAGGAGTTCTAGAGTTTTAACACTGGTATTTTTTAGATGAGAACAGCTTAGTTCCTCCTGCTCCTGTGGACAGCGACGGGGAGAGTGATAACTCAGACCGTGTTCCTGTGCCCAGTTTTCAGAATTCCTTCAGCCAAGCTATTGAAGCTGCCTTCATGAAACTGGACACACCAGCTACTTCAGATCCCCTCGCTGGTAAGGGCAGAGGCTGGAGTGCTCAGGGTTGTCAAACACACTGCACACGTCCTGTTATTCCTGCCTGGATTCAGTGGCAGACATCACTAATTAGGCACTTTTCCTTCTGAACCCTTCAGCACCATCTAGTGTCATTTAAATCATACTCCATTTGGTATGTCAGATAGGACCTATTTGCCACCCCAGATTAATTCATGAGGCCCGAAAGTGAAATTCTGAGGAACTTCCAAGATACAGTGGGGTGTACAACCTGTATCCTTTAGAATCTTGAGTTGGTACAGGGTAGCCAATTAGGAGAAGTCACTCTCAAAGCCTGTTGCCCTCTGTTCATGACTTAGGTAAGAATCACATATGAGAGGCTCAGCACCTCTCTCAGTGCTGTGTGCCTTGCACCGTGCTAATTTTATTCTCCCAACAACCACATTAAATGTGTTTACCTCACATTACAGATGGGGAAACTGAGGTCCAGGGAGGTAAAAGTGACTTGCTCAGAGACACCCACTTAGTGTATACCAAGACTGGTATTGGAGTCTAGGCAGTCTAATTCCAGAGCCTCTACTCTCTCAGTAATGAAAATTGGCCAGGGGACAAGGGATGGCGTTTTAAGTTAAGCAAGCTCTCTTTCTGTGTCTCCCTTTAGAAGAGAAAGGAGGAAAGAAAAGAAAAAAACAGAAACAGAAGCTCCTGTTCAGCACCTCAATCGTCCACACCAAGTGACACTACTGGCCCAGGCTACCTTCTCCATCTGTTTTTGTTTTTTTTTTTACCCCATGCTTTTGTTTGGCTGCTGTAATTTTTAAGTATTTGAGTTTGAACAGATTAGCTCTGGGGGGAGGGGGTTTCCACAATGTGAGGGGGAACCAAGAAAATTTTAAATACAGTGTATTTTCCAGCTTCCTGTCTTTACACCAAAATAAAGTATTGACACTCACAAGAGATCTCTTCCTGTCAAGGTTTTTAGTTGGTTGTGAATGTAGTCTTTTTGAACCATGTGTAATTAATTTTTCTCAACCCAAAATAAGCTTGAGTCCCTTTGACATGCATTAGGCTGTCCAGCCCAGAATGGCACAGCACTGCTCTGCTGTAGCATCGTGTCAGGGCTTCCTGGGCTCAGCACCTCTCTTTTAAAAACAGTTGAATCCTTACTATTTAGTTCTCCTTTTTAAAGCAGAGGGGTGGGAATAAAATGGATTTAGGACACCCAGTTTGAATTGCAGTTTATTTTTCTTCTGACACATGGCCAGGCTGTGGTGCCAGCTTAATGGGGTAGGTTGTCCTTGGCACTTGCATGTGTGAAAGGAGGGTTTTGCCTCTTCTTGAGCATGGCTTGCATTGGCAGGGAAAGCTGTAACTTATGAGGAAGCCCTGAGACCTGCTACCCCTAAGATCGAGCTTGTTTTCAGTGACAGTGGCTTGAGTCGTAGGAACAGGAGTCTGTACAGCTGGATAAGAGCAGGGCTGTCTGAAGCCGTAGCATTGCTGTCTCCCTCTGATCTAGAGCAGTTTTCTTATGCCTTGATTTGAGCTAATTTTGATGTGAACTCTTTTGCTGCTTAATAAAGTGACCTCTAGGTATATTAGACTGCGAAGGCAAATGGTTGCAATAAATAACCTGCACAAGCAATGTGAGCTTTTTGTTTTAAGTTCATCACAGGTAAGCTAGATAAGTTATTCTTGAATAAGTTAATGTGATAGCTACCAGGATATCGTAGCTGTCTTTTCTGGTGTCAGGTTTAAATGGTTCTAGAACTGGGCTTAGCTTTAATCTGCCATTTTAAAAGAAATCCTTTCAGGAAATTTCCTGGGTCGATCAGGGTGTTCTGGCCTCAAGATGAGGTGGGTGGCCGGGTGTGGTGGCTCACATCTGTAATCCCAGCATTTTGGGAGGCTGAGGTGGGCGGATCACGAGGTCAGGAGATCGAGACCATCCTGGCCAACATGGTGAAACCCCATCTCTACCAAAAAATACAAAAATTAGCTGGGCCTGGTGGCAGGTGCCTGTAATCCCAGCTACTCAGGAGGCTGAGGCAGGAGAATAGCCTGAATCAGGGAGTCGGAGGTTGCAGTAAGCCGAGATCGTGCCACTGCACTCCAGCCTGGCAACAGAGTGAGCGTTAGACTCTGGCTTAAAAAAAAAAAAAAAAAAAATGAGGGAGGCATGTTGAAGCCAGTCACCAGTATTTTTGTTAAATGTGTATACGTACTTTCAGCGTAATCCATTGTATTATGGAGAAAACAGATCCTAGAAATGTCCGTAGGTAGCAGACCAAACCTGGATCACAATCTCTCACCGTTCCTCCTTCCTAGTGAGTGTGACAGTCTCACTTGTCTTCACGTGTAAGGCAATAAAGAAGAGCGGAACTATAAAAAACTACCTTAAATTCTTTAAGTGGGTGCCCGCTACATGGCCGTGCAGTAATGATGTCAGGTAAGGCCAGCTCTCCCACCCCAACTGCAAAAGTTGCATATTTAAAGTTACCTGATTAAGTACTGGCAAGGAATCTGGTACCTAAGACCCCTGTCGTTCCGTGCTGAGACCGGCTATAGATCTCTGCCAGTTTAGTTGCTGTGTCTCAACTAAAATTTCTATTTCAAATGACTTGCCTTGCTTAGGGCCCATCTTGGAGGCTGGGAGTACAAAGCCTCAAGTAGAAGGCTAAGTATTGAAAATCTAGGCCAGGTGCAGTAGCTCACACTCAATCCCAGCACTTTGGGAGGCCAGGGCAGGCCGATCACTTGAGGACAGGCGTTCCAACAGCAGCCTGCCCAATATGGCAAAACCCCAAGTCTACTAAAAATACAGAAATTAGCCAGGTGTGGTGGTACATGTCTGTAATCCCAGCTACTTGGGAGCCTGAGGTGGGAGAATTGCTTGAACCCAGGAGGCAGAGGTTGCAGTGAGCTGAGATTGCACCACTGCACTCCAGCCTGGGCGACAGAGCGAGACTGTTTTAAAAAAAAAAATTTAACTAGTATCACATAGGGAGTCAGTCTTCCCACCAAGGCTAGGAATAAAGAGGGAATAGAGACTTGGCCAAGCATGGACTCCATAAGCTCTTTTTGTAACATAAGTATGCTAGTTACCACGGAAACCAGATACATTTATTAAACCTACTCTTAGCCAAGCAATTAGATACAAAGATGTCTATACAGAGTTGAAAACCTACAGCACTTAACCAGGGAATGCTAGGTAAAGGCAACTTCAGTTTAACTGAGTACTCCATTTCAAGTGGGTAACGTGTCCTCTGGTTGCAGTTACCCAGTTAGGAAAACTGTAGAAGATGCTGTTGCTACCCAGAATGTTCTGTTCAACAAGTGGGCTTGAAGCTTGAGCACAGTGTAGCCTGCCGTATGGTGAGCAGAGGTTCACTCCATTGCTTCGGCAGCCTCCTCACTTGACTCTTCCTCCTCTTCTAGTAAGCAGCTTCTTGTCACAGACTTCTGGATAGCTTCCCGCTCTCCTGGAGAAGGCAGATAACAGATGAAAGATGACTTTGGGACTGATTTCTTTGGCTCAAGGTCTGTCACTACTCAGTGGGCCCTGGGCTAGTGTTGCTTACCTTCATCAGTGCAGTTCTGCAACAAGATCAACAGCTGTCTTCTGTTGTACTGAATTAGGAACTTCTGACATGTTCTTATTGTACCTGGCATATGAGTTACTGAAGTTAACAGCTTGTGAAAGGTCTCGACTTTATAAAGAGGTAGGGGAAGAGTGTCTTGTTAGTGGGACAGCAAGAAGACCCACCCAACAGTCTAGACTCAACTCTGAACGTGTCACCTATTGAAAATCAGTAGCCATGTGGTAACATTCCACTCCTACCTCCCACATGTAACGTGTTGAAAAAGCATGGGTAACGATGTCCTTTGTTCTCCAAGTACGTGATGAAGGGAAGAGCTGACCACACAAGCTGATAGAATTCTTTTCTGCATCGAAGTAGCACTATTCCAGTATAGGCATTGAGGTATCGAACTAGAACAGGAAAAAAAAATCGTTTTGGAAAACTTTTGCCAGGTGTGGTGGCTCACGTCATGCCTATAATCCCAGCACTTTGGAAGGCTAAGGTGGGCGGATCACTTGAAGTCAGGAGTTCAGGACCAGCCAGGCCAACATGATGAAGTCCTGTCTCTACTAAATACAAAAATTAGCTGGACATGGTGGGGTGCACGCCTGTAATTCCCTACTCGGGAGGCTGAGGTACGAGAATTGCTTGAACTGGGGAGGTGGAGGCAGCAGCGAGCTGTGATCTCACCGCTGCACTCCAGCCTGGGTGAAACAACGAGACTCCAAAAAAAAAAAGGGGAAACTTTGGAATCGCAAGAGCATATTAAAAACCTTGGAGTAACAGAGCCTACTATGTGCTCAATGTATGTTGCAGGCAAGTGGCACATAGGATGTATCAGCAAGTAAAAATAGGAGAAAAGCCAAAACACCCACGGTGTTGCATACCAGTCAGAACTGGTGAATGAATTTAGAATTTAAAATGCTTTCTAATTCACTAACTAGTTAATAAATAGGAGCAGGTAGGAGGCAATCCATTTTAATTTAGGAAAAAAATCTACAAAACTCTTGCCTGAAAAACAGCCTGTTTTGCTGCAATTGGGCTCTAATTCTTGTAGCAGTCAGCTCTGTCTCACCTGATTTAGGAGAGTTAAGCCTATCTTCAAGGTAAAACAGGGAACTAATTTAAGTGGTGTGGAAGGGCCCCTCTTTGTCGCAGCTCATCCTATATTTACATATATAAACAATCATGTGTTCTGCACTCTGCCAACTAAGGGCTTTCCCAGGGGTACTTTTGACAATTTTTTTTTTCCATGTAACGTTAATGTAATCGGTCATACAGCTTTTACTAGGAACTATACACTGCTTCCCTCATTTAATTCTGTATCCTATCAAATTCAATCACAACGAATTACAGATGTCAAACAGGTAAAAAGAGGCCTGTAGTTCAAGGTCTCACTGCCTTCGGGCCCCTCCTTTTAGCTCTGCTAATTTTGGACTTGTCTGGATCAAGTCTCGCTCGGGGTCCCAGGCGCTTAAAGAGATACCTTACAAAAAGCAGTTGCACGGGAGCTGGGCCACTCCAGCAGTGGCTCGTGCCCCTTCTTTCTTCCTCCGGCGCCTGCCCCTTCCACGTCCCGCCATCCTCCCGGGTACCCCCAGCGCCCTCGCACCCGCGAAGCCGATGGAGCAGGCGGCTGCGCCGAAAGTCCCGTGCACCCGGGAGATCGTGTCCCGTACGAGGCTGCTCAGAACTCGGTCATCGAGGCTCAGGCGGCAGCGGGAGTCGTCCGACACCAATTCGCAGAGCAGATACCTGCGGCAGGCGAGAGGAAGGTGGGCGCTAGCGGGGCCGCGAGGTCCCGACAAGACACTGGGTGGGTCTGGAAGGAACAGCTTACCTGTGCTTGAACCGCACCATGGCTGCCTCAGCGCCCTCTGGCCGGATGTGGGTTCCGCCCGCTGCCAATGGGAAGCTTGCTTCCTCAGCCTTTCAGCCATTCAGAGAAGGAGGCAGCACATGAGGGCGGAGCTAGAAAGTTGAGAAGCCGAGCTCTGTGTCAGTCTCTCTCAAGACCCGCCCCGTCTCTGTAAGCGCGCATGCGAACTGCGGAGGACCCGGCCTAGTTTGCGGGCTGAACTTCGGGTATGAATCGTCTTGAAGCTGTGATGGTTGGTTCTGCTGCACTCCGGAGTTTACAATACTCTGTATTGTATTGTAAATATAGGATGCAGCCGCTTTTCTTGGGGCCCTGGAAACCCTGCAGCACAGTTATGTATGCGAGTATATTTTCTCCCCAAGGTGAACGGTGGAGCTTTTGAGGGCAAGACCCTGCACCTCAGCAGCCCAGGGATTGACAAACGGGAAATCGGACCCTTATTTTCAGGTTAGAGCTCAGTTTAATTCTTCCATACAGCTAAATATGCTATTGTTGTTTGCGCCTTTCAACAATCTTAGGGAGGCGAGTGTGCTGCCTCGTTTTTTGTTTACAGAAACAATACGTGGTCATTGTATTTTCCATTTCTTTTTTCCTTTTTTTTTTTTTTTAACAGAAAAGCACCAAGAAGCAAATAAATTATAATCCCAGCACTGAGAGAGAATAACTGTTGTCGTGTCACGTGTTTTCTTTTATCATTTTCTCCCTGGGCCAGCGGTTCTTAAAGTGTAGTCTGGGGACCACTGAGATTTCCTAAACTCATTCAGTTTAGGAGTCCCCTAAGTCAGAATTACTTTCATAATAATACTAAGATGTTACTTGCCTTTTTCACTCTCTCAGAGTGAACAGTCAACTTTTCCGGAGGCTGCTTGATGTGATGACATCATTGCTCTAACAGCTAATGGAATTGTGTATTGTTTTCTAAACACTTCTCAGCTTTAGTAAATATGACCCACAAAAATAAAAGCTCTTTGGGATCCTCAGTAACGCGTGTAAAGGAGTCCTGAGACAAAGAAAACAGTTTGAGAACTATGCCGTCTGTTAAATTATGTTTTTTCTTTTATTCTCTTTTCAAGTTTTTTTTTTTTTTTTAATGTCTTATTGGGGTATTACATGAAGTACATATTCTTTCTTTTTTTCTCTCTCTTGAGAAGGAGCCTTGCTCTGTCACCCAAGCGGGAGTCCAATGGCGCGATCTCAGCTCACTGCAACCTCCATCTCCTGAGTTCAAGCGATTCTCCAGTCTCAGCCTCCTGAATAGCTGGGATTACAGGCGCGTGTCATCATGCCTGGCTAATATTTTGTATTTTTAGTGGAGACGGAGTTTCACCGTGTTGGCCAGGCTGGTCTTGAACTCCTGACCTCATGATCCGCCCGCCTCTACCTCCCAAAGTAATGGGATTACAGGTGTGAGCCACCGAGCCCGGCCTAAAGTACATATTCTTAAGTGTACATCTCAATGAATTTTTACATATAGATAGACTTGCGTAACCACCTCCAAGATTAAAATAAAGAGCATTTCCAGTATCTGAGAAGGTTCCCTGAGCCCTCTTCCAGTCAAATCCCTTACTGCTGTTAGCCACTATTGGCCACTTCTACCCTGTTTTCTTTTGTGTCTGGCTTCTTTTGCTAAATATGATTGTAAGATTGATTCCTGTTGTTTGGGTATATTTTCGTGTCAACTGTTCAGCTACACTACTGTTTTTTCAGCTGTGCAGTATTGCATTGTTTGGACATACCACTGTTAAGTTGGTCAGTATCCCCTTGGTGGAGGTTCACATTACTTCCAGGTTTCCTTGTTATACCCAATACTTTGGTGTATGGCTTTGTAGCTTAGTCTTTATTTATGCCCATCCCTGATTATATGTAGAACTGTCGTGGCCTTGCTGGTCCTGTGAGGTCCGTAATGGAGGCAGCTTTCACAATGATTTTTGCAAGATCTGGAATGAGTTCCGAATTTTCCCATCTCCCACTCTTTTTGGCCACCTTAAAGGAGGATTGTTTGGGAATGTAGGGAAGGGAAGAATAGGGGGAGGGAGTCCTGTGGACCTGCCGAGGGACCAGTGACAATGACAGCACTCCCCACCCAAGAACAACCTTTCTCCAGAAACAGTGTCTGCGGCGTCCTCCTTTGGCCAACAGGGGGTGCCAGAGGCCCGCAGTGCGCGGAGAGAGCAGGACACCCCCAACCCCTCAGAGCGCTTCACCCCGCATAGAAATTTCACCCCTAACACTTCCCCAGCCTTCATCTCAACTGCAGTGCCTCGCTCATTTTATAAATGCAGTTGCAGCTCAGACCAAAGCCTCGTATCCAGTAAGAAGCAGGATCAGAATTCGAACCCCAAAGCCAGCTGACTCCAGAGTCGTTCCGGTCGACACAGCTGGTGCCCTCCTGTGCAGGGTTTCACTCATCCACTTAGTGTAATAAGATGGAGAGATGACAGATGGAGGTTCGATTCCCCACTCCGTCACTTACCGGCCCGGCCACGTGTGTCAGGAGGGTTAATTCATGTCTCAGATCTGTTTCCTCATCTGTCCAATGGGATAACAATGGTTCCTTCCTCCTGGGTGGATATGAAATTTAAGCGGGGTCACTTGGACAAGATGCCTGGCACAGCGAGTGCATAGTAAGCCCTCTCTCTTTTTGTTTTTTGAGGCTGAGTCTCACTCTGTCACCCAGGCTGGAGTGTTATGGCGCGATCTCGGCTCACTGCAGCCTCCGCCTCCTGGGTTCAAGAGATTCACCTGCCTCAGTCTCCCAAGTAGCTGGGATTGCAGGCATGTGCCACCATGGCCGGCTAATTTTTGTATTTTTGGTAGAGACGGAGTTTCACCATGTTGGCCAGGCTGGTCCCGAACTCCTGACCTCAGGTGATCCACCGCTTCGGCCTCCCAAAGCGCTGGGATTACAGGCGTGAGCCACCGCGCTCGGCCAGTAAACCCACTTCTCTCCCATAGGCACAGCCCCGGGAGGAAGCACTTTGGCGCTGCCCGCGGCCTCCCAGTCTCGGACCAGGCCCAGCCCTTTCTGGGCTCGGAGGGTGCAGGCGCCAGCAGCGGCCGGGCGGGCTGGCGCGTTGGCGACGCGGCGGGCTCCCCGCGGTAATCAGCCCGCGCCGGCTCGGGCTGCGCCACGTCTCCTAAGGAGGCCGGCGGCTGTTTGCAATCACCCGGGTCCCCGCTGAGGGGCGCGGGAGGCCGCGGGGGAATCCGCCTGCGGAGGCGTGGAGGGTTGGCCTCCTCCCCCTCTACCCCTGTACCGGTGATCCGCTGGGCGGCGACGGGGGTGCCCCCGGCCGCGCAGGGCCAGCGCCAGGGGCTCACTCTCCAGCCCCTCCTCGGTTCTCTCCGGTTCTCTCCCGAGCCGGGCCGCAGAGCCTTTATCCTCCCCGTCTCACAGGTGAGAGCCAGTGAGGCTCTGAGAGGTGAGTATCACCAGCTGCGACACCACAACTCACCCAGGTGCACAATAGAGCCCAATCGACGCCTGTCTGACCCCAGCCCTACCCTTCGCCGAGTCAGATACCCTCGGATCAATGGGGTGGTCGCTGTTGTCATTACTGTCAGTCGTCCTGGGACTTCTCACAGACTAGATTCTGACCAGATTGCATGATCTGATAAATGGGGGAGCCGGTTGGGCTTGGGAAACCCCTCTAGGGCTCCTCCCCTCCTTCCCATCTGAGGGGTCCCACTCCCAATTTGCCCTTTTGGCTCACACACAAAAGTATTTTTAGCTCTGGCAAAACCTTCAGAATTTACTGTGGTTTGTGGCCAGCCTGGGCAACATAGCGAGACCACATCTCTACAAATAATTTTTTTTTTTTTTAAGATGGGGTTTCACCATGATGGCCAGGCTGGTCTTGAACTCCTGACTTCAGGTGATCCACCCACCTTGGCCTCCCAAAGTGCTAAGATTACAGGCGTGAGCCACCATGCCCGGCCTACAAGTAATTTTAAAACTAGCCAGGCATGTTGGTGTGTGCCCATAGTTCCAGCTGAGGCAGGAGTTCGAGGCTGCAGTGAGCTGTGATCAGGCCACTGCCCTCCAGCCTGGGTGACAGAGCAAGACCTTGTCTCAAAACAAAACAAACCTTGAAAATATAACTCACACAACCCATTTCACAGTCTGGGAAATCTGGAAATTAGGAGGTGGCTGGGGCAACTGCTAAAATGCTCTTGTTCAATTCTGGGGGTAGGAGGCTGCAAGTGTGTATATCTTGTTCCCAGGGTCTTCTGGGGTGGGATCCAGGGATCCTGGCTTTTGGGACAAGATCTCACTCTGTCCCACAGGCTTGAGGGCAGTAGCGCCATCTTGGCTCACTGCAACCTCCACCTCCTCGGTTCAAGCAATTCTCCTGCCTCAGCCTCCTGAGCAGCTGGGACTATGGGTGCGCACCAACACACCTGGCTACTTTTTGTATTTTTAGTAGAGACGGAGTTTTGCCATCTTGGCTAGGCTGGTCTTGAACTCCTGGCCTCACGTGATCTGCCTGCCTTGGCCTCCCAAAGTGCTGGGATTACAGGTGTGAGCCACCACGTCCAGCCAGGGTAACTGTCTTTATTCATCTGTGTCTCCTGGGTGATCATTTATTGGGCTCTCACTGTGTGCCAGCCACTGTCCTTTCTGTGTTTGATTCATTGAGTCCTCACATCAACCTCATGAAAGTAGGTCCCATTATCCTCTGAGACACAAGGAGGAAAGTGACTTGCCTACACATTTACCTGACACAGTAAATCTGGGTTGACATCTGTCTTACCCAAAAACCCGTGCTCTGAACCCCCTGTAGTCTACTCTGTATTCTGGGACCTAGAATGATGTTGAGGAAGGAGGGCCCCACGGAGGTACCATTCTGAGTCGACCTTGGCATCCAAGGGGTCCCTATCAGAGCCCAGATGCTGCTGTGGTGGATGGTGGCAAAGGCAAACTGTATCTGCTCCAGCATTTTGTTAAGCAGCCACTGCTCTTTAGGGCGTCCTCTAATCCTATCAACCAATTTTCTGTAAAACCATTATGGGGACAATCTAGATGAAATTAAACCCTCCATCTGCTTAGCCAGGGGCTTGGGGAACCACTGCATCCTTCCAGGTTGCTGGGACAGATACAGCCCTCCCTGGACTTCATACGAAACATTGCATCTCGCTCCTCCTTCATCCTTGCTGCCCCGTGGGCCTCTTTCCCCATCCCTGCCTGCTGTGAGAATTCACTCATCCAAAAATTAATTGAAATTACAAGGGCACTACTGTTTGACCCAGCATTTTCTCCACTAGCAGTTTCCCCCATAGAGCTTCTTGCACTTGTGCCAAATGACAGGTGAACAAGGATATGTCTTGCTTGCAGCATCGTTGGTAATAGCAAAAGGCTACCTCAATGTCTATCAGAAAGGATCCACTGTATGTGTGTGTTTATTGGACAACTGTGGGCCAGGGAATGTTCATTCTTAACACTGCCTAAGCCAGGCTCAGTGGCTCATGCCTGTAATTGCAGCACTTTGGGAGACCGAAGTGGGTGGATCACTTGAGGTCAGGAGTTCAAGATCAGCCTGGCCAACACAGTGAAACCCCATCTTTAGTAAAAATACAAAAAATTAGCTGGGCATGGTGGCATTTGCTGTAACCCCAACTACTCGGGAGGCTGAGGCAGGAGAATCGCTTGAACCCAGGAAGCGGAGGTTGCAGTGAGCCAAGATTTTGTCAGTGCACTCCAGCCTGGGCGACAGAGCAAAAATCTGTGATAAATAATAAATAAATAAATGCCAAATAAATAAAAACTGTTTAGATTGACTAAGCCTCACAACTACCCTAAAAAGTAGGTACTTAGTTTTATTAACCCCATTTACAGATGAGGAAAGTGAGGCGCAGGAAGAACAAACTGTTGGCCTAAGCTTCACATAGCTTGTCCACAGCAGGACCAGCATTTGGATCAGGCAGTCCATGTTCTTATCCACTGTCCTATATGGCTTCTCTGCCTTTATTTGCATGCAAAATTTCCTAAGGGTGACCCAAGAGCTGTTGATGGTGGTTACCTCTGGGGAGAGGAATTCAGGTGTGAAGTAAGAGCAGGACCTCAGTTTTTACCATGTCCTCTTTTATTCCATTTTATTTTGCCATATGTTTGTGTGCTGAATGTTTATGTTCCTTCAAATTCATATGCTAAAATCCTGACCTTAACACGATAGTATTAGCAGGCGGGGCCTTTGCGGGGTGATTAGGTCACGAGAGTTGAACCCTCATGAATAGGATTAGTGCCCTTATAAAAGGGACCCCAGGCTGGGCGCAGTGGCCCACAACTGTAATACCAGCACTTTGGGAGGCTGAGGCGAGTGGATCACGAGGTCAAGAGAATGAGATCAACCTGGCCAACATGGTGAAACCCCATCTCTACCAAAAATACAAAAATAACTGAGTGTCATGGTGCGCGCCTGTAGTCCCAGCTACTCAGGAGTCTGAGGCAGGAGAATTGCTTAAACCCAGGAGGTGGAGGTTGCAGTGAGCTGAAATTGTGCCACTGCATTTCAGCCTGGTGACAGAAGGAGACTCCATCTCAAAAAAAAAAAAAGGGGGACCTCAGGCTGGGCATTGTGGCCCATACTTGTAATCCCAGCACTTTGGGAGGCCGAGGTGGGCAGATCACTTGAGTATAGGAGTTCGAGACCAGCCTGGGCAATGGTGGAACCCCGTCTCTCCTAAAAATACAAAAATTAGCCGGACATGGTGGCACAGGCTTGTAATCCCAGCTACTCGGGAGGCTGAGGCACGAGAATCACTTGAGTTTGAGCCTGGGAGCAGAGGCTGCAGTGAGCTGAGATCACACCGCTGCACTCCAACCTGGGTGACAGAGACTGAGATCCTGTCTCCAAAAAAAAAAAAAAAGGACCCCAGAGAGTGCTTTCTCCCTCATCTGCTGCCACATAGGGACACAGAATCTGCTGGCACCTTAATCTTGGACTTCCCAGCCTCCAGAACTTTGAGCAATAGGAGCAATAAATATTTGTTTAAGCCAACCAGTCTGTGGTATTTTTGTTACAGCAGTCTGAAAAGACAAATGGACCTGTGCATATGTTAGTTTCATGATTTAAAGAAGTTACTGGCTAGGCATGGTGTATCATGCCTATAGTCCCAGCACTTTGAGAGGCTGAGGCAGTAGGATTGCTTGAGCCCAGGAGTTCCACACCAGCCTGGGCAACAAAGTGAGACCCTGTCTCTACAAAAAAATAAAAATTAGCCAGGCATGGTGACACGCACCTGTAGTTCCAGCTACTTGGGAGTCTGATATGGGAGGATTTCTTGAGCCCAGGAGGTTGAGGCTGCAGTGAGCTGTGATTGCACCATTGCCCTCTAGCCTGGGTGACAGAACAAGGCCCTGTCTCAAAAAAAAAAAGTAAAAAGAAGTTACTGAGACCCAGTCCCCAAGGTATGTTAACATCAATCCTTACCTTAGCACTGGAAATGAGTACTATCATTATTTCCATCTCACAGATGAGGGAGCTGAGCCTGCCCAATTACAAACACAGACTTACTCTTTAAGCCAGTGCTCTTTCTCCTAATTCATATTAGCCCCTGGGCTCGGAGGGTTCAGAGGGGAGAAGAGTGATTAAAAGCAGGAACTGGAGCCAGCTGACCTGGGTTCAGCTCTTGATTCAGCCATTACCAGCTGTGTGATCTTGGGCAAATCACTTTCCCTCTCTGAACGTGTTTCCCTTCTGTGAGGATTAAACAATTTACCTTCATGTCATATGCTTAGAACAAGGCCTGTTTAATCGTGAGCACTCAAGAAATGTCAGGATGTCAGGTATTTTTAAAACATACACATTAAAATATAATAGAGACAGGATCTTGCTATGTTGCCCAGGCTGCTCTCAAAGGCCTGGGCTCAAGCAGTCCTCCCACCTTGGCTTCCCAAAGTGCTGGGATTACAGGCATGAGCCACTGTGCCTGGCCAGGTACTTTTTTTTTTTTTTTTTAGGGAGTCTTGCTCTGTCGCCCAGGCTGGAGTGCAATGGCACGATCTCGGCTCACTGCAACCTCCACCTCCTAAGTTCAAGTGATTCTCCTGCTTCAGCCTCCCAAGTAGCAGGGATTACAGGCGCCCGCCACCACGCCCAGCTAATTTTTGTATTTTTAGTAGAGACAGGGTTTTACCATGTTGGTAAGACTGGTCTCGAACTCCTGACCTCAGGTGATCCGCCCGCCTCAGCCTCCCAAAATGCTGGGATTACAGGCATGAGCCACCGCACCCGGCCCATGGCCAGGTATTTTTATAGTACTGTCCTCAACGTTGTCATCCCCAATTTCAAGCTCAGCGTGGTTCCTCCTCCCAGCTAGTGGGTCCAGTCCTCTCCCCAAGGTCAAGGTCCAGCTTCCCTGTGCTCCCATCTCCAGCAGAAGCTCCTTGGAATCAGTTCTCCTGGGTTATCTCAGGGCGGTGGCTGCGATCAGAGCTGATCACATTGCCAGAGCTGATCTCAGGAGAAGAGGCAGAGCCACAGGACGGGTGTGGCCCGGATCCAAGGCAAGGCTGTGGCGGGCGGGCGGCCTCCCAGTTCGGGATGTTCCCAGCGCGTTCTCACCGCTCACACTTGGAGGGAGAAGGGCCTCAAAATAGCTGCTGCTTCCCCAGCACGGCGCTAGGCCAGGGACAGGAATAGACATCTGGGGGTGGCCGCTGCAGCCTCCCTCAAGGACCCTGGGGGACTGGAAATAGGCAGAGGCCAGACCCTCACCAATGTGCAGGGGATAGTACAGCTGTCAATATGCGGTGACCCGCCTGTGACAGTGCAGCCCATGGAATATGTTGCCCAGCTGGGGTTAGCTGGTCAGTGGGTCACCAGCTCCAGCCAGACACTGGCCAAGGCCTGTGTCGTTAGACCAGTAGGGAGTGTCCTTCAACACTGGCTCCTGTGATCCTCTCAGGGAAGGTGGGAAAACTGAGCCCCAGAGAGAGGTTCACATGCCTGAGATCATGCAGCTGATCCATTTGGTGAGCGGCAGCCAGACTTACAGGAAAGGCAGGCCTTGGGGCTTTGAGAGCAGTGTAGGGTGGTGGCTAACGGCTTGGAGGACTCAGACTGCCTGGTTTAAATCCAGCCTCTAGTCTGGGGAGATGGCTCATGCCTGTAATCCCAGCGCTTTGGGAGGCCAAGGTAGGCGGATCACCTGAGGTTGGGAGTTTGAGACCAGCCTGACCAACATGGAGAAACCCTGTCTCTACTAAAAATACAGAATTAGCCGGGTGTGGTGGTGCACGCCTATAATCCCAGCTACTCAGGATGCTGAGGCAGGAGAATCACTTAAACCCAGGAGGCGGAGGTTGCAGTGAACTGATATCACACCATTGTATTCCAGCCTGGGCAACAAGAGTGAAACTCTGTCTCAAAAAAAAAGAAAAAAAAAAATCCAACCTCTACTACCTATGTCCTGCATGCACTGGGGTCTCAATTCCGCCGTCTATAAAATGGGCACAAGGAGAGTACCCACCTCCTTTAATGGTTGAGTGAATTATTCTTTGTACTATTATGATTGTTATTGTGTTCTCCCTGGATTCCTTTTTTGTTGTTGTTTTTTGGGGATAGGGTCTTGCTCTGTCTTGCAGGCTTTGGTACAGTGGCACGATCATAGCTCACTGCAGCCTTGAACTCCAGGGGCTCAAGCAATCCTCTCCTCTTGGCCTCCCATGTAGCTGGGAATATAAGTGCTTGCCACCATGCCTGGCTAATTTATTTATTATTATTATTATTTTTGAGACGGAATCTTGCTTTGTCGCCAGGCTGGAGTGCAGTGGCGCAATCTTGGCTCACTGCAACCTCCGCCCTTCCTGGGTTCAAGCGATTCTTCCACCTCAGCCTCCTGAGTAGCTGGGACCACAGGCAGGTGCCACCCGCCTGGCTGATTTTTTTGTATTTTTAGTAGAGACGGGGTTTCACCATGTTGGCCAGGATGGTCTTGATCTCTTGACCTCATGATCTGCCCATCTTGGCCTCCCAAAGTGCTGGGATTACAGGTGTGAGCCACTGCGCCTGGCCGCCTGGCTAATTTTTATTTCTACTTTTAGTAGAGTTGAGGTCTCACGATGTTGTCCAAGCTGGTCTTGAACTCCTGACCTCAAGTGATCTTCCTGTCTCGGCCTCCTAAAGTGCTGGGAGCCACCACACTGGGTTCAGATTCCTAATTCATTCATTCCTAAGGCATTGCTTGAGCGCCTACGGTGTGCCAGGCACAGTGCAAGGCCCAGATTACTATAGCTCACAGGGTAAAGAAGAAACCTAGTTAACATTTCAGGGAGACTGCCCTGTGCTGGCAACTGTGCTAAGTGATTTTTACATGTTATCACATGTACTCCTCATGATAACCTATGAGCAACTATTATGCCTAGTTTTTTCTTTTTCTTTTTTTTTTTTTTTGAGACGGAGTCTTGCTCTATCGCCAGGCTGGAGTGCAATGGCGCAATCTCAGCTCACTGCAACCTCCGCCTCCTGGATTCAAGTGATTCTTCCGCCTCAGCCTCCCGAGTAGCTGGGACCACAGGCACGTGCCACCATGCCCAGCTAATTTTTGTATTTTTACGGGGTTTCACCATGTTGGCCAGGATGGTCTCGATCTCTTGACCCCGTGATCTGCCTGCCTCGGCCTCCCAAAGTGCTGGGATTAAAGGTGTGAGCCACCACGCCCAGCCCAGTTGTTTCTTTTTTTTTTGAGACAGAGTCTCGCTTACTTGTTGCCCAGGCAGGAGTGCAGTGACACAATCTTGGCTCATTGCAACCTCTACCTCCAGGTTCAAGCAATTCTCCCTGCCTTAGCTTCCCAGGAAGCTGGGATTACAGATGTGTGAAACCATGCCTGGCTAATTTTTGTATTTTTAGTAGAGACAGGGTTTCACCATGTTGGCCAGTCTGGTCTCGAACTCCCAACCTCAAGTGATCCACCTGCCTCAGCTTTCCAAAGTGCTGGGATTACAGGCATGAACCACCGCGCCTGGCTATATCATGCCCAGTTTTACAGATGAGTAGAGCAAACATCAGAGAAGTGAAGTCAGTCCTCCAGGGTCACATAGCTGGAAGATAGCAGAGCTAGGATTTGAAACGCAGCCTGCCTGCCTGCATACCCCATGCAAGGAACCACTGCCTGACATTCTTTATCGGGACACTTTTTTTTTTTTTGAGACAGAATCTCACTCTGTCACCCAGGCTGGATTGCAATGGTGCGATCATGGCTCGCTGCAGCCTTCACCTCCCTGGGCTCAGGTGAGTCTCCCACCTCAGCCTCCCAAGTAGCTGGGACTACAGGCATGCACCACCATGCCTGGCTAATATTTTCTTGTATTTTGTATAGAGATGGGGTTTTTCTATGTTTCCCAGGCTGGTTTCAAACTCCTGAGCTTGAGTGATATGCCTCCTCAGCCTCCAAAAGTGCTGGAATTACAGGGATGAGCCGCTGCGCCTGGCCTGGGACACTCTTTATTGGGGAGACAGACATGTGGTTCACTTGTTACTGCCCAGGCGCTGGGCACTTGGAGGAGGGCTCCACGCCCTTGGCCTGGACATTCATGACCTCAGCCCCCAGTGGTCCCTCCCTGACCCCTGCTCCAGGCCTCTCCAAGTGGCCAGGGCCTTCTTGGGAGAAGCGAGGCTGGGGAATCCCACAGCCCAGTCTCATGCATGCGCCAGTCTGATGTGAGATGTGAGGTCCCAAGCCTGCATTGCAGAATTTCCACCTCCCTTCCCCTGGGTTTCCCTGAGTACCTACTGTGTCCCAGGCCTGCACTTCCTCGTGTTCACTCTGAGAACACAAGAAAGACTTTGTCCCTGCTTCTATATTGCTCATTAGGTGGTGAGAGAGGTGGGTTGTTAAAAAGGCTGAGCACAGTGGCTCACGTCTGTAATCCTAGCACTTTGGAAAGCCGAGGTGGGTGGATCACCTGAGGTCAGAAGTTCAAGACCAGCCCGACCAACATGGTGAAATCCCGTCTCTACTAAATACAAAAAATTAGTCAGGCATAGTGGCGGGCACCTGTAATCCCAGCTACTCAGAAGGCTGAGGCAGGAGAATCTCTGGACCCCAGGAGGCAGAGGTTGCAGTGAGCTGAGATCACGCCACTGCACTCCAGTCTGGGCAACAAGAGTGAAACTCCATCTCAAGAAAAAAAAAAAGGCAAGAGCAGCTACGGCTCTTGTAAGAACGGGGGCAAACGGGTGCCTAGAGGAGGCACCTACCTCAGCCCAGCTGCTCAGGGAAGGCTTCCTGGAACTGGTGGTGTCTGTGAGGCCTGAAGGAGAAAAAGAGCCAGGGGAAGAGAGAGGAGGTAGGAAAGAGTATTGTAGGAGGAGGAAACTGCTTGTGCTGAGGAAGGGCCGCACAGAGTTCCAGGAACTGTGTCGTAGGGGATAGAGGTGTGGCTGGGCGAGACTAGGGCTGTGGAGACGGGCAGGGACAGGTCCCTCAGGGCCTTGCTGGCCAAACTAAGGGCTTGGATACTGAGTTACTTGATCCTTGAAGGCTTAGAGAATGAAATCGGGAGCTAGAAGTTTCCCTCTGGCTGTGGGGAAGGATAGACGTCAGGCGGCTGGACTGGAGGCGAGGAAGCGGCTGCCTGGAGGGAGAAGAGAGACTCGGATGAGAGTGTTAAGGATAGAGGGAAATGGGTGACTTTGTAAAGCGTTTAGAGGAAGAACTGGTTGCCTCTTGCTGCATAATAAATCCCCCCAAAACTGTGTGGCTTCAAACACAACACTTTATTGTTTCTCACGATTCTGCAGGCGAGAGGGCAGTTCTGCATCGCATGGGGTTGCTGGGATGGCTGGAAGGTCCACACGCCTCACCCACGAGGCTGGCAGGCGTCGTTGGCTGCCAGCTCGGTGCTCAGTTAAGGCTGTTGGTTGGGGGCCTCAGTTTAGTGCATTCGCAATGTCGTGGAACCACCACCTCTTCCCAGCTTCACACTTGCCTGTCACTCCATACCTGTATAGCAGTCTCTCCCCGTTCTCCCTCCTCCAGCACTGACAACCATTAATCTGCTTTCTTCTCTGTGGGTTTTCCTATTCCAGACGTGTCAGATCCATGGAATCATACCATATGTGACCTTTCGTGTCTGGCTCCTTTCACTTAGCATGATGTTGTCAGCGTTCACACATGTGGTAGCATGCATCAGCGCTTCATCCCTTTTGATGGCTGAATAATATTCCATTGTACGGCTAGACGACAGCTTGTTTATCCATGCATCTGTTGATGGACATTGGCTTGTTTCCACCTTTTGGCTCCTGGGAATAATGCTGCTGTGAGCATTGGTGAACAAGTATCTGTTTGAGTCCCTGCTTTCAGTTCTTTAGGAATGGAATTTCTGTGTCATATGGTGACTCTATGTTTAACTTTTTGAGGAACTGCCAAACTGTTTCCCACAGCAGCTGCACCATTTTACACTCCCAGCCGCAATGTATGAGTGCAATGGGCTGAATGTTCATGTCCTCCCCAAATTCATATGTTGAGATGCTCACCCCCAAAGTGATGGCGTTAGGAGGTGGGGCCTTTGGGAAGTCAGCAGCCTATGAGAGTGAAGCCCTCATCCGTGGATGAGTGCACTTAGAAAAGGGGCCCCATAGCTGGGCATGGTGGCTCGTGGCTGTAATCCCAGCTGCTTGGGAGGCTGAGGTAGGAGAATTGCTTGAACCAGGACCCGGGAGGCGGAGGTTGCAGTAAGCCAAGATCGTGTCACTGCACTCCAGCCTGGGCTACAAAGTAAGACTCCATCTGTAGGGTTTCACCATATTGGTCAGTCTGGTCTTGAACTCCTGACATTGCGATCCACCTGCCTTGGACTCCCAAAGTGCTGGGATTATAGGCGTAAGCCACCGCGCCCGGCCTATTTTTTCTTAACTCATATTCCTCCACCTCTAGACCCTTCTCCAGGATTTCTTTTGCTTCGGCCTCTGGAACTATACAGTAGACAGTAGTCTTCATTTCTCCAGATGCCAAGGATATGACGGCGTATCTGGATTTGGAAAACACAGGGTCTGCGCTGTGAGCCGCTCCAATGCTTCGGCTGCTTGGGTCAGTCTGTCTCTACTCTCCCCAACACAGATGTCCAGGCAGAGCTTGTGAATGCAAAGTTCCCATGTGAGGTTCTCCTTTTTACCTTGATCCTGTGCCATGATGGAGGACAGGAAGAGCTCTGCCTCCTTCTTAACAGTTGAGGCCATCCTAGTGGGTGATATCTTATTGTGGTTTTGATTTACATTTACTTAATGGCCAGTGATGTTGAAGATCTTTTGTGGACGCTTTTTGGCCATTTGTATATCTTCTTTGGAGAAATGTCTGTTCACTTACTTGGCCCATTTTTAGGAGGGTTGTTTGTCTTTTTGTTGTTGAGTTCTTTATATATTCTGGGTACTAAATCCTTATCAGATATATGATGTGCGAATATTGCCTCCCATTCTACAGGTTGCCTATTTACTTTCTTGATAATGTTCTTTGATGCAGATATGTTTTTACTTTTTTTTTTTTTTGAGACGGAGTCTTTTTTTTTTTTTTTTATAAGATGGGGTTTCACCATGATGGCCAGGCTGGTCTTGAACTCCTGACCTCAGGTGATCCACCCACCTTGGCCTCCCAAAGTGCTAGGATTACAGGCGTGAGCCACCGCGTCTGGCCGAGATGGAGTCTTACTCTGTCACCTGGGCTGGAGTGCAGTGGCGCAATCTCAGCTCACTGCAACCTCTACTTCCTGGGTTCAGGCGATTCTTCTGCCTCAGCCTTCCAAGTAGCTGGGACTACAGGTGTGCGCCACCACACCCAGCTAATTTTTTTTTTGTATTTTTAGTAGAGATGGGGTTTCACCATCTTGGACAGGCTGGTCTCGAACTCCTGATCGCGTGATCTGGAGGCCAAGGCATCCCAAAGTGCTGGGATTACAGGCGTAAGCCACCGTGCCTGGCTTTTTTTTTTTGAAACGGAGTCTTGCTCTGTCACCCAGGCTGGAGTCTCAGCTGGTGCAATCTCAGCTCACTGTAACCTCCACCTCCTGGGTTCAAGCAATTCTCCTGCTTCAGCGTCCTGAGTAGCTGGGATTACAGGCACATGCCACCACGCCTGGCTAATTTTTATATTTTTTGTAGAGATGAGGTTTCCCCATGTTGGCCAGGCTGGTCTCAATCTCCTGACCTCATGATCCACCCACCTCAGCCTCCCGAAGTGCTGGGATTGCAGGTGTGAACCACCACGCCCGGCCAGTTTTTACTTTTCTTGAAATCCAACTTATCTCTTTTTTATTTTGTTGATTGTGATTTCAGTGTCAAATTGAAGAATCTGTTGCTAAATCCTAGATCATGAAGATTTATCCCTATGGTTTATTTATTTATTTCTAAGACAGAGTTTTGCCCTTATTGCCCAGGCTGAAGTGCAATGGCACAATCTTGGCTCGCTGCAACCTCTGCCTCCCAAGTTCAAGAGATTCTCCTGCCTCAGCCTCCAGAGTAGCTGGGATTACAGGCCTGCATTGCCATGCCCAGCTAATTTTGTATTTTTATTTAATTATTTCTAACTAGAATAACCAGTTTATAATTTTGTACTTTTAGTAGAGACGGGGTTTCACTATGTTGGTCAGGCTGATCTCGAACTCCTGACCTCAGGTGATCCACACACCTCAGCCTCCCAAAGTGCTGGGATTACAGGCGGAGCTGCTGTGCCCAGCCTTATGGTTTCTTTTAATTGTTCTATGGTGTTAGTGCCTACCTTTATGTCATTGATCTATTTTTTGTTGTTGCTTGTTTTTGTTTTTATTATTTATTAAATATTTATTTTTAAGACGGGGTTTCACCATGTTGGTCAGGCTGGTCTTGAACTCCCGACCTCAGGTGATCCTCCCGCCTTGGCCTCCAAAGTGCTTGGATTACAGGCGTGAGCCACCACACCTGGCCTGCTTGTTTGTTTTTGAGACAGTGTCTCACTCTGTCACCCAGGCTGGAGTGCAGTGGCGCCATCTCAGCTCACTGCAACCTCCGCCTCCCAGGCTCAAGCCATCCTCCCTCAGCCTCCCAAGTAGCTGAGATTCGGGGCACAACGCCGCCTTACCCAGCTTAAGCTCTACTTTTTTTTTTTTTTTTTTTTTTTTTTTGTAGATGCAGGGTCTCACTATGTCTCCCAGGCTGGAACTCCTGGCTTTAAGCACTCCTCCCGCTTCAGCCTCCCAAAATGTTGGGATTACAGGTGTGAACTGCTGCACCTGGCCAATCTCTACCTCTTTTTTTTTTTTTTGAAACAGAGTCTTACTCTGTCACCCAGGCTGGAGTGCAGTGGCGCAATCTCAACTCACTGCAGTCTCCACGTCCTGGTTCAAGCAATTCTTGTGCCTCAGTCTCCCAAGTAGCTGGGACCACGGGCATGTGCCACCATGCCTAGCTATTTTTGTACTTTTAGTAGAGACAGGGTTTCACCATGTTGGTCAGGCTGGTCTTGAACTCCTAACCTCAGGTGATCTGCCCACCTCGGCCTCCCAAAATGGTGGAATTACAGGTGTGAGCCACTGCGCCCGGCCTCAATGTCTACCTCTTGTTAGGAGGTCAGCATGCCTTATAGGGAGGGGAGGAATGGTTGGAGGCGGTCTTTGGAGAGAGTCTACTACAGGAAGTCTTGGTAATAAGTTGGCCATAGGGGTTGGAGAGAAGAAGAGCAGAAAAAGGCAGGCAGAGTGTCATCCACATTTCTGGATTGAGCCACTGGCCAGTTAGAGAAGCCTGGGGAGGAGCGAGAGTGAGTGAAGGAAATAATTCAGCCATGGACATGTTGAGTTTGAGCTCCCTTAGGCATCCAGGCCCCAGGAGCCTGGAAATGGAATACATAATAAACAAAACACAGAAGGGTACTTACGAGGGCTAATTCAATAAATATTTATGGAACCTTTTATGCTAATACAACCTAACATTTATGTGGTGCTAGCCAGGGGTCAGGCACTTTGCATTTAAAAAATAATTGAGTTATAACATACATATGGCAAAATGCATAAATCCAGGGGGTGGTGGTGTTTTTGGGGGTTGGAGTCTCCCTCTGTTGCCCAGGCTGGAGTGCGGTGGTGTGATCTTGGCTCACTGCAACCTCTGCCTCCTAGGCTCAAGCTATTCTCCTGCCTCAGCCTCCTGAGTAGCTGGGATTACAGGCACGTGCCACCACACCTGGCTAATTTTTGTATTTTTGGTAGAGACGGGGTTTTGCCATGTTGGCCAGGCTGGTCTCGAACTCCTGAGCTCAAGTGATCAACCTGCCTCAGCCTCCCAAAGCGCTGGGATTACAGGCATGAGCCACCATGCTCAGCCTACAAGTGTACTTTTCATCGAATTTTTTTTTTTTTGAGATGGAGTTTCACTCTTGTTACCCAGACTGGAGTGCAATGGCGCGATCTCGGCTCACAGCAACCTCCGCCTCCTGGGTTCAGGCAATTCTCCTGCCTCAGCCTCCTGAGTAGCTAGGATTACAGGCATGTACCACCATGCCCAGCTAATTTTTTGTATTTTTAGTAGAGACGGGGTTTCACCATGTTGGCCAGGATGGTCTCGATCTCTTGACCTCGTGATCCACTCGCCTCGGCCTCCCAAAGTGCTGGGATTATACATTGAATTTTATGTATCACCTCCCAGGTAAAGATATAGCACATTTCCAGCCCCAGAAAGCCCCCTCTCAACCACATTATATTAATTTTCACAGTGACCTATGAAGTAGGTAGTGTGATGATTCCCATTTTTCAGATGATGAAACTGAGACTTAGGTGAAGCCACTTTCCCAAGACCACATGGGGTAGAGTCTGGACTCTTAATTTAGGTCTATATGCCTAGGAACGTGGACCCCTTTCCAGCCCCCTGAGATTTCTCCCTAAGGCCAGACTCTGGACTTTTAGACCCTCTGAGACCAAGCTGGGGAACACCCCATTCCCTCACTGAGCTGGGACTGGACTCAGGCCTCGGGGGTCGGGGTAGAGGCACTCTGAGGGCAGGAGCTAGGTGGTCCAGCCTCCACTGGAGAATGGGACGCCCTCATTTGTGGCTCTGTGGGAGGTACAGGGCCAGGGTGGATATGGATTTAGGGTGAAGAGGGAGGAATTAGACGGGCCTTTCCCTGTACCCATCATCAGGGAGGGGGCCACCTGTGGGTGGTGCTGGCCACGGATACACAGCAGGTTCCAGTTCAGTCATTTCCCAGCAACGGGCCCTGGGGAAACTCAGCTTTGCCTGCACCTCATCGGCCTGATGTAGGGAAAGGAGGGGAGCCACGCCTGTCAGAACCACTTTAGCCCTGCTTCCCAGGCATCCCTCAGACCGGCCAGGAGGATCCTGGGAACATCCCCTGGGCCTCCTCAAGGAGGACCGCGGAGGCTCCTCCCCAACCCCAGGCATCTGCCCTGCATGCCGCTCTGACCTCTTCTGTCCTCTGCACGAGCTGAAACTGACCTCCTTGCTCTTCTCCCAACCTGTAGGAAGTCTGTGCCTCAGGGCCTTTGCACTCAATGTTCCCTCCATCTGGAACCTTCTGCCTCCTGGATTTCACATGGCGGATGTCTTCTCATGCGTCCTGGCTCAAATGTCACCTCTTTAGAGGGCTCTTCCCTGGACAAATTGCCCTAGTTAGTGTGCTCCTTACCAGCTGGCACAATGGTGCTAGATGGCCTGGATTTGAATCACAGCTCCACCTGCTCCAATGCTGTGTGGCATTGGGCAGCTTACTTAACTCCTCTGTTAAGCCACAGTTTCCTCAGCTGTAAAGTGGGGGTGATGATTGCAGCCCCATCGTGTGGTAGCAAGGATCAAATTATCTCACATCTGTCAGCAATGGCTGACCATAGCAAATGCTTTATACATATTAGCTTTTATTCACATAAATGCTTATCCCATGCAGGAATGGTCCTGGGTATCGATTTGTTTACTTGGTTTTTCTATCTCTCGCAATTAGAATGAGCCCCATGAGGCCGGGTGCAGTGGCTCACGCCTGTAATCCCAGCACTTTGGGAGGCCGAGGCGGGTGGATCACTTGAGGTCAGAAGTTTGAGACTCGCCTGGTCAACACAGTGAAACCCTGTCTCTACTAAAAATACAAAAAGTTATCCAGGTGTGGTGGCGTATGCCTGTCATCCCAGCTACTCGGGAGGCTGAGGCAGGAGAATTGCTTGAACTCGGGAGGTGGAAGCGTCAGTGAGCTGAGATCGTGCCATTGCGCTCTAGGCTGGCCGACAAAGCAAGACTCCATCTCAAAAAAAAAAAAAAAAAAAAAGAATGAGCCCCGTGAAGATGGTGGTTTTGTCTGTTTTGTTCACTGCTGTATCTCCAGTATGCCAACACTGGCTGGCATACAGTGATAAACGCTGGTTGAATAATCAAATGAATAAACCGGGTTACTAAACATTGATTAAATAATTGAATAAATGAATAAACCAAGTGACTCAATAATTCTACCTGCAGCTCGCCAAACATGCCATGCTCGCTCTCATTTCCAGGCCTTTGCTTTTGCTGTTCCTTCTGCCTGGAACTATTCGCCAGGGGAAGGGAGGGAAGCGACAAAGGGGAGGCCGCCGGGCATCGGCCCAGGTCCCTCTCTTGTCCTCTTCACTGCTGCCCGCACCGGACACTCACCAGAGAACCAGGGAGCAAGAACCTAGACTCTCCAGGACTTGAATCACCTGTTACCACCCCTTGTTCTGCAACTGGGGAAACTGAGGCCCAGAGGGAGGAAAGAACTCAGCCACGTTTCCACGGTCAAGGGCAGTGGTCTTTCCTCTGCACTGCACATGTCTCGCCCAGAGGCTGTTTCCCACGTGCTTGCTGTATCTGCCTCCCTGCCGGGGTCCCAGATAGAGGCAGCAGTTGAGGGGCTGGGTCCTGCCTGTAGGCCGTGGCCCTCGTTTCTGCCCACTGAGGAGCGACCAGGGTGGCCTCGGCTAGTGAATACTTCTGACTTAGACCCATATGGGTCACAATCCTGACACTTTCACTTATTAGCCATGTGACCTTGGGCTCTCTGAGCCTCGGTTCACTACCCTGTAGAATAAGGAGACAAAACCTAACCCTCTTCCCTTAGCATTGCTGGAAATATTTTTTTTTGTTTTGCTTTGTTTCTTGAGACAGAGTCTCTCTCTGTCACCCAGGCTGGAGTCACAGTGAATCACAGTTTGCTGCAACCTCCATCTCCCAGGGTCAAGTGATTCTCCTGTCTCAGCCTCCCAAGTGGCTGGGACTACTGGTGCCCGCCACCACATCCAGATAATTTTTGTATTTTTAGTAGAGATGGGGTTTTGCCATGTTGGCCAGGCTGGTCTTGAACTTCTGACCTCAGGTGATCCACTCGCCTCGGCCTCCCAAAGTGCTGGGATTACAGTTGTGAGCCACCGCACCCAGCTCCTGGAAAGATTTCTATTATAATAAAAGTTCACGTGCATTGAGCACTTATTCTCAACTACCCTGTGGGGCAGGTATGAATTTTATCCCCATTTTCCAGATGAGGAGACTGAGGCTCAGAATGGAGAAATAACTCTTTGGAGGTCACACAGCTAGCAGGAAGTAGAGCAGGAATTCCAATTCAGGCAGCCTGACTTAGAGCTCACATGCTTAGCCATATGCGACAGCATCAGGCATACAGTAGGCGCTCAATAGATATTAGCTACTGATGACCCTCTGACCGAGGCCCTAGGAAGACCTTGCTTCGTATTAGCGCCATTTTCCAGGACAAACCACACCTTTTGTTTCTTTTCCTCCCCTCTAATCCCCGCTCGGAGACACAAGCCCTCTTAGCAGCCTCTCTCTGAGGGATTTTCAGATTATTCCCACCTTGATTAGTTCCAGTTTCTCCTGCTGAAGCAGGAATTATTTTGGGGCCTCGATGGCTCCCTCTGGTTGCCTGTGTCCCCCGCCCCATTGCAGACACCTCTCCCTTCACCTGCACGGCTCATTAGCCACATTCTGATCAGCTGCCGCTCTAGGTGCCCTGCAGCTCTCAGCCCTACCTCGGGCCAGCACCTGCTCCCTTGTCCCACTCCTGCTGGGCCCACAGCCACTCCTGCCACCCTACTGTTTTGTAGGGATGCAGGATGTCACCTTTTTCTGTTTTTATTATTATTTTAATTTTTATTTTTTGAGACAGGGTCTCATTCTGTCACCCAGGCTGGAGTGCAGTGACACTATCTCGGCTCACTGCAACTGCCGCCGCCCCCACCCCACCCCCACCCCCGGGTTCAAGCGATTCTCCTGCCTCAGCCTCCCAAGTAGCTGGGACTAGAGGCATGTGCCACCATGCACCGCTAATTTTGTCATCTGTTTTGTAATCCTCAGTCCCCAACTTTGTCTCAGAGCCATGACCCTCCCTCCAATTCCAGGATTTTCCCAGACTTGAGCAAAAGCTCACACACCATTTGGATGCAAATGTGTTTGGCTGGTGTTCCCACTCCCTGTTCCTGTGGGAATCCAGTCCTCAATGTCATTCAGCCTGGGGTGGGAGCGGTAAAAACTCCCAAGGATGCATTTTATGTGATGTATATTTTACCACAATTAAAATAAAATTCCCAAGGGGTCACAGGACGCCTCCCCGCCTCTGCCACCATGTTATGTCACCGTGCGTGGGGCCCACGTCACAGGCACGGGGTGTGGGTTCTGCGGTAGCTGTCTGTTCTCTTTCTGCTCCTGGCTCTTCTTTCCAGCTCTGCGCTCTGCCTCTGCCAGGGCCGCCTGCAGGCCTTGCTTGCTTTTCAAAAATAACTCTTGAGTCTCTCACTGAGGTTGGGGGCTGCTTCCTGGGTGTCCCGGGCTGTGTGTTAATCCTTCCAATGCAAGACTTCCTGAAACTTAGACTCCGGGCTGGGCAGGGGATCTGGTCACCAGTGTCTGGCTGAAGTAGTTCAGATACTGACCTGCTGTTCCAGCACCTATGGTAAGTGGGGGTAGGTCCTCCCCAGTGCCCACCAAGTCATTCATTCACTCATTTATTCAAATATTTATCACGCATCCATTAGTGCCTATTGGCTGCTGAGCACCCCCATGGGGATCCCTGTTGATTTCCCTCTTGCTTCTCTTTGAATTTCTATTTCCTTCTCTAAAGTAGGATTTATTTATTTATTTAGCTAACTGCAGCCTCTAGCCTCTACCTCTTGGGCTCCATTGATCCTCTCACTTCAGCCTCCCGGGTATATGGGACTACAGGCAGTTGCCACCATGCCCGACTAATTTTGTTTAAGTTTTGTAGAGATGAGGTCTTGCTATATCGCCCAGGCTGGTCTCAAATTCCTGGGCTCAAGGGATCCTTCTCCCTCAGCCTCCCAAAGTGCTGGGATTACAGATATGAGCCACCGTGCCCAGCCAAATAGGGGTTCCTAAATTGGGGTGGCCAGTCAGTCCCAGTGGGAAACAAATGGCATGCTCATATTGGGTAACTTAAGGAAGGCTGACTAAAGGGGTTGTTTAGATGTGGACAAGGTGTACAGAAATCGCAGGGAATAGTGTGTGCTGAGACTAGTTATAATGGGAGAGCTGTTACCTCCTTAGGCATGGCGGGGAGCAGTTTCCACTGGCCAGAAAGTTGTGTGGAGAGAGTCACTTCAAGAGAAGCTGTTGGCCAGACAAGGGGGCTCATGCCTGTAATCCTAGCACTCTGGGAGGCTGAGGTAGGTGGATCACTTGATGTTAGGAGTTCAAGACCAGCCTGGTCAACATGGTGAAACCCCATTGTAAGGTTTGTCCTCGCCGAGTTTAAAGAGAAGAAACTGAGGCCAGCACAATAAGATCTGATGCGAAGGATTTATTCAGGCTCTGAGGTGAGGTTCTGCAGTCTGACAGGAGGCTCCGGAGAAGTTGTGCGGACTCCTCTCAGACGTGGGGTTTTATAGAGAGTGGAGGCTTTTCATTGGTTATGCCCAAGGTGAGTGGGGCCCGGATGGGACAAAATGGTGGGGAGTGGGGCCCGGATGGGACAAAATGGCAGGCGGGGAGTGGGGCCCGGATGGGACAAAATGGTGGGGAGTGGGGCCCGGATGGGACAAAATGGCAGGCGGGGAGTGGGGCCAGGATGAGACAAAATGGTAGGCAGGGAGTGGGGCCCGGATGGGACAAAATGGTATCGGGCAGGTCCTGGCGGGGCTTTTTTCCGGGCTCCCAGTCTGGGGGGTTGTGTCTGAGCTCCCAGGAAGGGAAGGAGGTGCGTCCGAGCTCCCAGCAAGGGAAGGGGGTGCATCCGAGCTCCCGGTGAGGGAAGGGGGTGCGTCTGAGCTCCCGGCAAGGGGAGGGGGGTGTGTCTGAGCTCCCGGCGAGGGAAGTGGGGAGCATCTGAGCTCCCGGCAAGGGAGCGGGGAGTGTCTGAGCTCCCGGCGAGGCGGGGGGCTCTGCGCCCAAGCTCCCAGCAAGGCAACCAGCCTTACACCCATCTCTACTGAAAATACAAAATGAGCTGGGCATGGTGGCGGGCGCCTGTAGTCCCAGCTACTCAGGAGGCTGAGGTAGGAGAATCGCTTGAACCTAGGAGGTGGAGGTTTCAGTGAGCCAAGATTGCGCCACTGCACTCCAGCCTGGGTGACAGATCAAGACTTTATCTCAAAAAAAAAAAAAAAAGTAAGCTATGACCTCTGTTAAGGGACATAGCCAGCCTGAGGTGCCCTGCAGGAGGAAGCAGATGCATAAATACCCTGAGTCACTCCACCTTCTCCCTTCTGTCTCCTCCTGGAGGCTCCTCCTTGGCCAAACCAGATTAGAAGCAAGAGGATATGGAAGGCTGTTTGTTGAGTCTAAACAGCTGAGTCTCCCTGGGCTGGGAAAGTGCTCTAGGCAGGCAAATGGAGGATATCCAGCCTCTTACCTGCCAATAGTAATGGCAATAGGAATAGTAAGCGATAGAAGATATACTTAATAAATATGAGTTGTTTTACTGGTAGTGTTCATATTAGTTTATTAACTGCTACATAACAAATTACCCAAAACTTAATGGCCTTAAATAATAATATTTATTACCTTACATGGTTTCTGTGGGTCAGGAATTGGGAGCAGCTTAACTGAGCAGTTCTGGCTCATGAAGCTGTGGTCATAGGTACCAAAAAAAAAAGAATGAATAACAGCCTGGGCAACATGGCAAAATCCTGTCTCTACTCCCCCCAATGCCCCCTGATCCCAAATTAGCCAGGCATGGTGGTGCACGTCTGTAGTCCCAGCTACTTGGGAGGCTGAGGTGGGAGGATGGCTTGAGCTTGGAGGTCGAGGCTGCAGTGAGCTGAGATTGCGCCACTGCACTCCAGCCTGGGTGACACAGAGTGAGAGACCCTGTCTCAAAAAAATAAATAAATGAAAAATAAAAGTGAATGAATTAATAAGACCTAGTATTTGATAGCACAACAGGGTGTGACTATGGTCAATAATATATGTATTTGTTGTTGCATTTTAGCTTTTTAATTTTATTTATTTAGTATTTTTATTTTTATGAGTTGGAGTCTTGCTCTGTTGCCCAGGCTGGAGTGCAGTGGTGCAATCTCAGCTCACTGCAGTCTTTATCTCCTGAGTTCAAGCGATTCTTCTGCCTCAGCCTCCTGAGTAGCTGGGACTACAGGCATGTGCCACCATGCCTGGCTAAGTTTTTATATTTTTAGTAAAGATGGGGTTTTACCATGTTGGCCAGGCTGTTCTCAAACTCCTGACCTCATGTGATCTGCCTGCCTTGGCCTCCCAAAGTGCTGGGATTACAGGCCTGAGCCATCGCACCTGGCCTAATAATTTACGTGTACATTTAAAAATAACTCAGAGAGGCCGGGAGTGGTAGCTCATGCCTGTAGCCCCAGCACTTTGGGAGGCCGAGGTGGGTGGATTGAGAGGTCAGGAGATGGAGACCATCCTGGCCAACATGGTGAAATATCATCTCGACTAAAAATACAACATTAGTTGGGCCTAGTGGTGTGCACCTGTAGTCCCAGCTACTCGGGAGGCTGAGGCAGGAGAATTGCTTGAACCTGGGAGTCAGAAGTTGCAGTGAACCAAGATCACGCCAGCTTGGTGACAGAAGGAGACTCTTTCTCAAAATAAAAAATAATTAAAAAAAAAAAAAAAAACTCAGAGAGTGTGATTGGATTTTTTGCAATGCAAAGGATAAATGCCTGAAGGGATATGTACCCTGTTTACTGTGATGTGCTTATTTCACATTTTATGCCTATATCCAAACATCTCATGTGCCCCATAAATATATATACCTACTATGTACCCACAAAAATAAAAAAACTAAATAAAATACTTAGGTTAAAAGAAAGTCAGCCAGTCACCCAAAGGCTTGCCTGGGGTCGAAGGATGTACTCGGCTCACCCACGTGGCTGGCAGGCTGGTGCTGGCTGCTGGCAGGAGGAATTAGTTCCTTGCCATCCAGACTTTTCCATAGGGCTGCTTGAGTGTCCTCATGGCATGGTGGTTGGCTTCCCCATAAGAGTAATCAGGCCCGGCGCAGTGGCTCATGCCTGTAATCCCAACACTTTGGGAGGCTGAGGTGAGCAGATCACTTGAGGTCAGGCATTCGAGACCAGCCTGGCCAACATGGTGAGACCCTGTCTTTACTAAAGATGCAAAAATTAGCTGGGTGTGGTGGCAGACACCTGTAATCTCAGCTACTCAGGAGGCTGAGGCTGGAGAATCTCTTGAACCTGGGAGGCAGAAGTTGCAGTGAGTTGAGATCATGCCACTGCGCTCCAGCCTGGGCGACAGAGCGAGACTCTATCTCAAAAAAAAAAAAGAAAAAGAAAAAGAGTGAATGTGTGTGATGGCCTCCCTCATCTCAAAAACCACAGGCTATCATTTCCGCAATCTGCTATTGGCAACACTGGTCAACCCCATTCAATGCAGAGGGGCTTGAATCCCAGGAAGCAGAAGCCACTGGAGGCCTTCGTGGAGGTTGGCTCCCAAGGTTCTCAATAAATTAACTCATATAAATTCCATTGGTGGCTCACACCTGTAATCCCAGCACTTTAGGAGGCTGAGTTGGGAGGACCACTTGAGGTCAGGAGTTTGAGACCAGCCTGGCTAACATGATGAAACTCCATCTCTACTAAAAATACAAAAATTAGCTGGGTGTAGTGGCGGGTACCTGTAATCCCAGCTACTCAGGAGGCTGAGGCAGGAGAATCACTTGAACCTGGGAGGCAGAGGTTGCAGTGAACCGAGGTTGCACCACAGCACTCCAGCCTGGGCAACAGAGTGAGACTCCATATCAAAAAAAAAAAAAAATTCCATTTAAGTCTCAAAAACCCTTTGGGGCTATCTAAAAAAACAAAAACAAAGATCTTATAAGAGAATTATTATTATTATTATCACTTTACCATTAAAGGAAGTATTATTCTCACTTTTCAGATGAGAAAATAGTCACAGAAAAGTGAAATAGCTTGCCCAAGATTGTAAACTAGGAAGTGGCAGAGCCAAGAATTGAACCCAGGTGAAGTTTTTTTTTTTGAGACGAAGTCTCATTCTGTCGCCCAGGCTGGAGTGCAGTGGCGCGATTTCGGCTCTCTGCAACCTCCACCTCCCAGGTTCAAGTGATTCTCCAGCCTCATCCTCCCAAGTAGCTGGGATTACATGCATGCGTCACCACCCCCAGCTAATTTTTGTATTTTTAGTAGAGACAGGGTTTCACTGTGTTGGCCAGGCTGGTTTCAAACTCCTGACCTCAGGTGATCCACCCACCTTGGCCTCCCAGAATGCTGCGATCACAGGTGTGAGCCTGTCCTGGCTCAGAATATTTTCATCCCCCAATTTTCCCCTCATGCCTCTTTGCAGTCCATCCTCCTGGCCCTATTCTAGGTAATCACCCATCTGCTATCTTTCACTAAATTCAACTGACAAGAACAGATACTGCCAATGAGGTGGCTCACACCTGTAATCCCAGCAGTTTGGGAGGCTGAGGCAGGCAGATAACCAGAGGTCGCGAGTTTGAGAGCAGCCTGGTTCAAACAATCCTCTTGCTTTAGCCTCCTGAGTAGCTGGGACTACAGGTACGCATCACCATGACCAGTTAATTTTCTTTTTCTTTCTTTCTTTCTTTCTTTCTTTTTTTTTTTTGTAGAGATGGAAGTCTCATTATGTTGCCCAGGCTGGCCTCAAACTCCTGGCCTCAAGAGATTCTCCTGCCTTGGCCTCCCAAAGTGTTGAGATTACAGGTGTGAGCCACTGCGCCTGGCCTGGTAATTACTTATTTTTTTATTGCTCAATACTATTCCACTGTATCAATACAACACAGGTCATTTATTCAGTTCTCTTGTTAAGTGACATTTGGGTTGTCTCCAGTTTGGGGCTCTTTTGAATAAAGCTGCTATGAGGTTCATGTATGCCTTTTGTGTGGACAGATATTTTCACTGGTCTCAGGCAAATAGCTAGGAGAATTACTAGATCATATGGGAAGTGTATATTTAACTTTATAAGAAACTGCCAAACTTTTCCAATGTAATTGTGCCATTTTACACTCCCACCCGCAGCTTAAGAGAGCTCCAGTTGCTCCATGTCCTCACCAACACTTTGTATCATCAATCTTGTTAATTTTAGCCATTCTAGTCTGTGTGTAGTGGTGTCTTATTATGGTTTTAATTTGTACTCCCCTGCCGACTAAAGAGATTGAGCATCTTTTCATCATGCTTATTTGCCATTTGTATGTCTTTTTCTGTAAAGTATTTGTTCAATTATTTAGCCTATTTTTTTTTACTGGGTGTGTTGGTTAATACTGAGTGTCAACTTGACTGGACTGAAGGATGCAAAGTCTTGTTCCTGGGTGTGTCTCTGAGGTTGTTGCCAAAGGAGATCGACATTTGAGTCAGTGACTGGGAGAGGCAGACCCACCCTCAATCTGGGAGGGCACCATCTAATCAGCTGCCAGTTTGGCTAGGATAAAGCAGGCAGAAGAAGGTGGAAGGAGCCCACTTGCTGAGTCTTCCGGCCTTCATCTTTCTCCGGTGCTGGATGCTTCCTGCCCTCGAACATTGGACTCCGAGTTCTTCAGCTTCTGGACTCCTGGATTTACCCCAGTGATTTGCCAGGAGCTCTTGGGCCTTCGGCCAGAGACAAGGCTGCACTGTGGGCTTCCCTACTTTTGAGGTTTTGGGTTTCAGATTGGCTTCGTTGCTCCTAGGCTTGCAGACAGCCTATTGTGGGGCTTCACCTTGTGATCGTGTGAGTCAATACTCCTTAATAAACTCCCTTTCAGCTTCTTCTCGGATAAAACACCAAATGGCAGATGACGCCGGTGCAGCGGGGGAGGTGGGGCGGGGAGCGGCCCTTGGATGGGGAATCCGCTTCCGCGGAGGTTTCGGCAGTGCGGTCCAGGGCTGGGAGGGCCGAGGCCGCAGAGCTCGCAGAGGCAAGGCCGAGGATAAGGAGTGGATGCCCGTCACCAAGCGGGGCCGCCTGGTCAAGGACATGAAGATAAAGTCCCTGGAGGAGATCTATCTCTTCTTCCTGCCCATCAAGGAATCTGAGATCATTGACTTTTTCCTGGGGGTGTCTCTCAAGGACGAGGTTTTGAAGATTACGCCGGTGCAGAAGCAGACCCGGGTGGCCAGTGCACCAGGTTCAAGGCATTTGTTGCCATTGGGGACTACAATGGCCACGTCGGTCTGGGTGTTAAGTGTTCCAAGGAGGTGGCCACTGCCATCCGTGGGGACATCATCCTGGCCAAGCTCTCCATTGTCCCCGTGCGCAGAGGCTACTGGGGGAACAATATCGGCAAGCCTCACACTGTCCCTTGCAAGGTGACAGGCCGCTGTGACTCTGTGCTAGTGCCCCCCATCCCCGCGCCCAGGGGCACTGGCATCGTCTCAGCACCTGTGCCCAAGAAGCTGCTCATGATGGCTGGTGTCGATGACTGCTACACCTCAGCCAGGGGCTGCACTGCCACCCTGGGCAACTTCGCCAAGGCCACCTTTCATGCCATCTCTAAGAACTACAGCTACCTGACCCCTGACCTTTGGAAGGAGACTGTATTCACAAAGTCTCCCTATCAGGAATTCACTGACCACCTCATCAAGACCCACACCAGAATCTCTGTGCAGAGGATGGACCAAGGCTGCAGCTGTGGCTACGACATAGGTTTTTTTTTTTTTTTTTTTTTTTAAGACGGGGTTTCACCATGTTGGTCAAGCTGGTCTTGAACTCCCAACCTCAGGTAATCCGCCCGCCTTGGCCTCCAAAGTGCTTGGATTACAGGTGTGAGCCACCATGCCCGGCCAACATAGGGTTTTTATACAAGAAAAATAAAGTGAATTAACCCTGCAAAAAATAAAATAAAATAAAATAAAATAAACTCCCCTTCATATGTACATCTATCCTATTAGTTCTGTTCCTCTAGAGAACCCTGACTAATATACTGGGTTATTTGTCTTCTCATTATTAGTTGTGAGAATTGTTTATATATTCTAGATACTGAATATTTATATATTCAGTCTTTTGTCGTATTTATATAAAGCATATTTTCTTTCAATCTGTGGCTTACAGTTTCATTTTTAAAACTATGTCTCTGAAAGAAGAAATTAAGATTTTAATGAAGTGCTATCTGGCAATTCTTTTTATGATTTGTGCTTTTTTTGTATCCTAAGAAATCGCTGCTTACCACTAGGCCACCAAGGCTTTTTCTTGCTTTCTTAGAAGTTTGTTTGTTTTAGAGACAGCGTCTCGCTTTGTCACCTAGGTGGGAGTGCAGTGGTGCACCATAACTCATTGCAGTCTTGAACTCCTGGGCTCAAGCAATCCTCCCGCTTCAGTCTCCAAAGTAGCTGGGACTACAGGTGCACACCACCACACCTGGCTAATTAATTATTATTATTATTTTTTGTAGAGACAGAGTTTCACTATGTTGCCCAAGCTGGTCTTGAACTCTTGGGCTCAAGTGCTCCTCCTGCCTCAACCTCCCAAAGCATTGAGATTGCAGGCACAAGCCACTGAGCCTGGCCTTCTAGAAGTTTTGTAGATTTAGTTTTTCCATTTAGGTCTCTGATTCATTTTAAGTTGACTTTTTGTTTATGATGTGAGGTAGGGGTCATGATTCATTTGTTCCTTCCATAAAGATATGTTTCAGTCCCAGCTTCCTTTCCTCATTGAATCACTCTAGCACTTTTGTCAAAAATTAATTGATTGTATATATGTGGATCTATTTTTGAGCTCTCTATTCTGTTTCATGATATACAGCATCATTATGCTACTTCCCACACTGTCTTGATTAATGCAGATTTACAATTCTCCTTGAAATCAAGTCGCTCCAACTTTGTTCTGTTTTTCAAAATTGTTTTGGCCACTTTATAATACCTACAGCTAACATATTTAATGCTGGAAAGTCTAATTACTTAAACAGATTTCTCCCTAAGGTTGGGAGCAAGGCAAGAATATCTGCTCTCACTACTTCTATATATTAATAACATTGTACTGGAGGTCCTAGCCAGGACAATGAGGCAAGAAAAAGAGTGGGAAAAGGCAAAGTGAAATTGTCTTTATTTGCAAATGACATGATTATGCATGCAGAAAAGCCTAAGGAATTTACAATACAGCAAAACTATTAGAACCAATAATTTTATTTAGCAAGGTCAGAGGATACAAGGTCAATATACAGAAATGTATTTCTCTACACTAGCATGAACAACTGGGAAATTAAATGTTTAGAAACATTTATGGTAGCATCAAAAAATGTAAAATACATAGGGATACGACCAGGTGCAGTGGCTCACGCCTGTAATCCCAGCACTTAAAGGAGGCTGGGGTGGGAGGATCACTTGAGCCCAGGGGTTCAAGACCAGCCTGGGCGGTACAGTGAGACCCCTCCATCTCTAAAATAATAATAATAAAAAATACCAATAGGCTTTTCTTTTTGTAGAAATCATCAAATAGATTCTAAATTGCATATGAAAATGCAAACAAACTATTAATATTTTGAAGCAGCCTTTAATAAGTTGAGGGAGTTTCCTTCCATTCTAAACTCTACATGGTCAGCGTTTGTTTTTGTTTTTAACCCATGAATAGGTGTTAATTTTATCAAGTGTTTTTTCTCATCAGTAATCATGACCACGAAGTGAACTCAGATTATATGTTCTTTTTTTTTTTCTGTGCCTATGTTTACTCAGCTAACCCAGATGTATTCTTTTTTTCTTTTTTTGGAGACAGAGTCTCACTCTGTCACCAGGCTGGAGTGCAGTGGCACTATCTTGGCTCACTGCAACCTCTGCCTCCTGGCTTCAAGCAATACTCCTGCCTCAGCCTCCCAAGTAGCTGGGATTACAGGCTTGTGCCACTACACCCAGCTAATTTTGGTATTTTCAGTAGAGACGGAGTTTCACCATGTTGGCTAGAATGGTCTCAATCTCTTGGACCTCATGATCTGCCCACCTCAGCCTCCCAAAGTGCTGGGATTACAGGTGTGAGCCATTGTGCCTGGACAATGTATTCTTTAAAACAAAACAAAACAAAAAAACACCTGACCGGATGTGGCCAGGCACACACCACCATGTCTGGTAATCTTTTCTTGTATTTTTTTTTTTTTTGAGATGGAGTCTGGCTCTGTCGCCCAAGCTGGAGTGCAATGGTGCCATCTCAGCTCACTTCAACCTCCACCTCCCAGGTTCAAGTGATTCTCCTGCCTCAGCCTCCCGAGTAACTGGGATTATAGGCATGTGCCACCACGCCCAGCTAATTTTTTGTATTTTTAGTAGAGACAGGGTTTCACCATGTTGGCCAGGATGGTCTTGATCTCCTCACCTTATGATCTGCCCACTTCAGCCTCCCAAAGTGCTAGGATTATAGGGGTGAGCCACTGCACCTGGCCTTTTTTTTTTTGTAGAGACAGGGTCTTGCTATGTTGCCCAGGCTGGTCTCAAACTCCTGGGCTCAAGTAATCCTCCCACTCTGGCCTCAGCCTCCCAAAGTGCTGTGATTACAGGCATGAGCCGCCACACCTGGCAGAGATCTGGTTGTTTGATAAGTGTCTGGTGCTTCCCTCTTCTTGCCCTCTCTAGCCTGCCACCGTGTAAGACATGTCTTGCTTCCACTTCACCTTCTGCCATGATTGTAAGTTTCCTGAGGCCTCCCCAGCCATACTAGAACTGTGAGTCAATTAAACCTCTTTTCTTTATAAATTACTCAGTCTCAGGTAGTATCTTTATAGCAGTGTAAGAACAGATTTAATACATCAGGCTAGAGTGCAGTGGCATGGACACGGTTCACTTCAGCCTTGACCTCCTGGTCTCAAGTAGATTTCCTGCCCCAGCCTCCTGAGTAGCTGGGACTACAAGCAAATGCCACCATGCCCAGCTAATTTGTTTTAAATTTCTCATAGAGATGGTGTCTCAGTATGTTGCCTAGGCTGGTCTTGAACTCCTGGGCTCAAATGATCCTCTTGCCTCAGCCTCCCAAAGTATTGGGATTACAGGCGTGAGCCCCCTCGCTCAGCCCTAGATATATTCTTTTGTTTTTTAGATGAAGTTTTTCTCTTGTTGCCCAGGCTGGAGTGCAGTGGTGAGATCTTGGCTCACCACAACCTCCGCCTCTCAGGTTCAAGTGATTCTCGTGCCTCAGCCTCCTGAGTAGCTGGGATTACAGGCATGTGGTACCACACCTGGCTAATTTTATATTTTTAGTAGAGATAGGATTTCTCCATGTTGGTCAGGCTGGTCTTGAACTCCTGACCTCAGGTGATCTGCCCCCCTCGGCTTCCCAAAGTGCTGGCTGGGATTACAGGCATAAGCTTAGCCCTAGATATATTCCTAACCACTGTTCTGTGCTGTCTCCCTATGTGTCAGATGCTGTGTTTAGTTCTGCACATGGAGTGGAGAATGACAGAGAACTGGTTTTGCCCAAATGGAGCCTAAGTCTCCTCTGGAACTTCGTACTCTCTGTGGCGATTATGTATGTTGATCTCGGATCACATAGGGTCCTGTGAGGTCCTGCTCATTCATCTCCATAGCCCCGTGTCTAGCCCAGTGCTGTTAGCTGAATAGATGAGTTTAATCTGAGAAGGCTTCATGGAGGAAGTAGCTTTGAGTCGAACCTTGGAGCTAGAGGAGTTGAGCAGTTTCCTTCAGCCCACAGTGATTATTAACAACAGCCACCGTTTATCAAGCATCTTCCTGTGCCACACGGTACAATGAGCATGTTAACCTCTCAGGAGCATCCAGGCAGTGATGGGCAGAGGAGAACTTGGATTTGAACCCAGACCCACAGCCCTAAGGACTGCCTTATACTGCCCCTCCAAGCCTGGTTTAAAACCATTAAGGTTTTATGAGGGCTTGAGTCTTTCTACTTTGTATTCTCAATCCCCTGTTTCTCTTTTACTAGGGACATTCGGATGGGTATAGAGAGTGATATAGTGATGGTCAGTGCAGCAACGCCTGGACTCGGAACACCTTGATGTCTTGGGAAAGGCTTCTCCACCTCCGCTGCCAGGTCCTTCAGACTCTGCGGGACAGTGCCTTTCGCCCTGTCCTTCGAATCCCCCTTTCCTTCTTCAGCCCCCTCTCCCCCTCCTCCTTCCTTAGCCCCTCTAGTTCATTGGGCTGTGCCGGAATCTGTGGGGAAAGGAGCAGGATTTCAGCTAAATATAAACCAGGCTGTTCCAGTTTCCAAATAGAACAAAGGAGCAGGGTGTTAAGTTGATTTTTATAAATAAAGAGAGAGGGAGTGAGAGAATATTTTTTCGAGATGTTTAATAAAATCGCCTTGCGAGAGGCAGGAAAATCACTGGGCTGCGGTGGGAGGGTTTGCAGGAGGAAGGGGAGGGGGAGGAGGGAGAGTGGGGGATGCTTCCTTCTCTCTGCAGAGATTCTTTTCCTTGGACCAGGGAGAGAAGGTGGTGCAGAGATGGGTGGAGGGGAACAGGGAGGAGCATGAGTGTCCCTGGGAGGAAGAGGAGGAGGACAGGGAAGGCTTGTCATCATAATAGTTACTGCGCATTATAGAATAGTTCCTGCATATTGAGCACTTACTGTATGCCAAGTTTTATGCCAGATTACGGCATCATCTCACCAAATGCGGTCAGGATTCTCGTCACTTGAAGCTCTGTGATCTAGCGCCTGCCTACCTCTGACCTCATCTCCTCCCTCTCTCCCCCTGGCTCACTACTCCCACTACGGAGGCTCCACACACCAAACTCATCCCTTCCTCAAGGTCTCTGTACCCCCTAGGTCTCACAGCCGGCTCTTTGTCATCATTCAGGTCTCAGAATAAATGTCACTTCCTTCCTGACCACCTTACGGAAAAGAGAACCCACACCCACGCCAGTCAGGATTACATTCCCTTGTTTCACTTTCTTCATTAAGACATCACTTCCAAAACTGTTTGCCTGCTTTTTTATGTCTCCTCGCTTCCTCTACCAAAATGAAAGTCCAGTGAAAGCAGAGACTTTGGCTGGATGTGTCAGCTCATGCCTGTAGTCCCAGCTCCTCAGGAGGCTGAGGCAGGAGGATCGCTTGAGCCCAGGAGGTCGAGGCTGCAGTGACCTGTGATCACACCACAGTACTCCAGCCTCGGTGACAGAGCAAGACACTGCCTCAAAAAACGAGCAAATAAGCCCAGAGACTTTGTCTTTCTCCTTCACTGCGGTAAGGCCAGGACCTAGAGCAGTGCCTGGCACATAGTAGATGTTGCTTAATATGTATTTGCTAGATGAATGGATAAGTGAATGAAGCTCAGAGAGGTGAAGCGACTTGCCCAAGGTCACACAGCTAGGAAGTGACAGAATTCAGGAGGAAGCCTAAATTCGTCTGATCTCCAAATGCATGCCCATTTTACTATTTTGTAAGACTTCCAGCATGATGGAGGAGGGGATTGAAGGGGATCACTATGGAACCTTGGAATTTTGGGGGATGATCAGGCACAACCCTGGCAGTGGGTCAGTGAAGTCAAATGTTACATCACCCTCACCCTTAAGCAAAGTGTCTCTTTCCACAGACAGATCTCCTTGTGGGGACTATTACATAGAGTTTTACCCAGTGCCACCCATGGGAGAGCTAGTCTAGGTTTTGGGGAGGGGCAGAGGGCTTCTCACCTTAGGAGCTGGAAGGGATGGCCGGAGGAAGCAATATTGTGCACCTCTACCTTCCTTGTCCTGCCACTCCTTGAACCTTTCCTCTTTTACCTTCACACACAGCGGTGAGTCAGGGTTGGGTTGGGCTAAGTGGCTGCACAGATCTCCGGGGCACCCGGTGATGTGACTATGTCCTCCTGCTGACATCAGGTCCTGTCTCACCGGGGATGTCTAAGGCATAACGCTGGACAAATCAAGCGGCTCCCTGGTGTCTCAGTGCCTTCCTGTGTAAGACGGGGCTGGTGAAGTTTGCTTGGTTATGAAGATTAGAAATCTCGTATTAGACCAGGCATGGTGGCTCACACTTGTAATCCCAGCACTTTGAGAGAGGTCTAGGTGGGAGGATCGCTCAAGGGCAGGGAGTTGAGACCCTGTCTCTACAAAAAATTTTAAAAAGTTAGCCATGCATGGCTTGTGTGTGCCTGTAGTCTCAGCTACTTGGGAGGCTGAGGCAGGAGGATTGCTTGAGCCCAGGAGTTAGAGGCTGCAGTGAGTTATGATTGCGCCATTGCATTCCAGCCTGGGTGATGGAGTGAGACTTTTGTCTCAAACAAAAAGCCAGGCATGTAGCTCACACCTGTAATCCCAGCACTTTGGGAAGCTGAGGTGGACGGATCACTTGAGGTTAGGAGTTCGAAACCAGCCTGGCCAACATGGCGAAACCCCGTCTTCACCAAAAATACAAAAAAATTAGCCAGGCATGGTGGCATCGCCTGTAGTCGCAGCTACTTGGGAGACTGAGGCAGGAGAATCACTTGAACTTGGGAAGCAGAGGCTGCAGTGAGCTGAGATCACGCCACTGCACTCAAACCTGGACAACAGAGCGAGACTCCGTCTTGGAATATATATATATATAATCCAATCCTGTGTCTCAGAACTAAGGAAGTAGTGGGGCTTTCTGGTGCTGCAGGAGGTAGAGCCTGGGATAAGTGGCGAGGAAAGAGGTCAGAAAGGGTCATGGTGGAAAGAGAAGCAGAGGCCTGGCCTTGGTTAAGAGGACAAAGAGGGAATTCAGGGTGGGGTGCAGGAGGGATGCTGTAGTTTGGGGGGCTGTGGCTCTGTGCCTCGGACTCATTCGGACAGAGCAGCTTGATTCCCTGCAGCAGGAGATGCTGTTTATAACCTGCAGGTTCTAGCAGCCTCCTGAGCACAGAGCCCTGCAGCCACCTGGGGCCCTTCTTCCTGGGCTGCAGGGCGAGGGGAGGAAGGAGCGGGCATCAGGGTGGAGGGTGTCTGGCGGCCAAAGGGAAGGCAGTGGCTGACTCTCCTTTCTCTTTGCTGTGGACTCTACAGTCAGTACAAAATGCACATCAAGGGCCCTGTCCCCCCATTCTGGGGACATCTAGCTTGTCATCAGCAGAGTGCCTGGCACCTAAGAGGAATGAATGAATGAATGAATGCATAGAAGTAGCTTCAGGCTTTTTATTTGGTCAGATCATGTCATGTCTCTGTCCCAAGCTCTTCAATGCTTCCCCATCTCATTTGGAATAAAAGCTAAAGCTCTGGCTGGGCGTGGTGGCTCATGCCTGTAATCCCAGCACTTTGGGAAGTCAAGATGGGTGGATCACCTGAAGTTGGGAGTTTGAGACCAGCCTCATCAACATGGTGAAATCCCATCTCTACTAAAAATACAAAAAATTAGCCAGGCATGGTGGCGTATGCCTGTAACCCCAGCTACTCAGGAGGCTGAGGCAGGAGAATTGCTTGAACCCAGGAGGCGGAGGTTGTGGTGAGCCGAGATAGCACCATTACACTCCAGCCTGGGCAACAAGAGCAAAACTCTGTCTCCAAAAAAAAAAAATAAGTCGGAGCTCTTACAGTGACCTACGAGGCTTCTCTGTGACCTGGTTCCTCTTGCTGCTGCTTCTTTTTTTGTTGTTGGATAAGACGCCGTCTCACTCTGTCACCCAGGCTGGAGTGCAATGGTGCGACTTCGACTCACTGCAACCTCCACTTCCCGAGTTTGAGCAATTCTCTTGTCTCAGCCTCCCGAGAAGCTGGTATTACAGGTGTGCACCACCACACCCACCTAATTTTTGTGTTTTTAGTAGAGACGGTTTTTGCCATGTTGGCCAGGCTGGTCTCGAACGCTTGACCTCAGGTGATCTGCCCACTTTAGCCTCCCAAAGTGCTGGGATAACAGGTGTGAGCCACCATGCCTGGCCCCTGCTCCTTTCTTCATCCTATCTTCCTGCTCATCCCCTTCACTCCAGCAGCCTCCTTGCTGCCCCTGGGAACACACTGGGTCCGCTCCTGCCTGTGGCTCTGCTCTGCTTCCTTCTCCTGGGACGCTCTTCCCCCAGATACTGGCATGTTTTCGTCCCTCACCTCCTTCAGGTCTTTGCTCAGATGACGACTTCTCAGGGAGGCGTTCCCTGACCATCCTACTTAAAATCACACCCATGCACTATACACGCCTTGTTCCCTTTCCCGGCTTCGTTCTGCTCCATCGAATTTATTGTCATCCAGCGTACGACGTATCTTACTAGTGCATCTTTTTATTGTCCGGCTCCTTCTACCAGAACACCAGCTCTAAGACGGCAGGAGTTTTTGTCGGTTTTGACTCTGCTTTCTCTGTAGGAGCAAGAATAGTGCCTGGCACATAACTGGCACTCAAAAACATGTGTGTTGGCTCCATGAATTCCCTGGGATTTTCATGGCCTTGCTGTGTGGCCCTGGGTGGTGAACCTCACCTCCCTGGGCCTCAGTCTGTTGAACTCACTGGGCTTCCAGTTTAGCCCGTCTAAGGCTCTGGCCCTGCATCCGGGCATGCCAGGGATTTTGTTTGTTTGTTTTGTTTTATTTTGTTTCTCCCCAGAATATCTGCTAAAAGGAGACTTGGCCAAGGCCTGGCTTGATATTTTTCTCCTAGGCTAGACTTTGAGCCACGCACGTGCCGGCACTCATATCTGAGTAAGGGGCTCTGACTAGATGCATTTGTGTGAATAACCTTCTATATGTGTTTGGGAACCTGGGCGAGATGCGACATTCCAGCAAAATGTCAGCATAGGCCCAAATTCTGTCTTTCTGTTTCTTTTTGTTTGCAGCGGAGCAAAGAGTAGAAATCTCCAAGGGCACCGCAGCCCCTTCTCTAATGAATCAGTGGGAACGCCCACTGCTCTGGAGATGAAGGGAAGAGGCTGCTGGCCGTGAATCCCACACCTGTAGCAGGTTGTTTCCACTTCCTCAGGAGCCAGCTGTGAGAAACCCACAGCAGAACTGCCCACCTTCCAACAAGGGACACCTGCAGGACAAACGCAGGCTTCAGGGGGTATGCCACGCCCATTTTTAGATCTCATCTGTTCTTAATGAGAAATGGGTCCAACCTTGCCCAGGTTTCTAGAACAATCCCTGACAGGGCTTTGGAGTTGACCCTTGCCCAGGTTTCTAGAACAATCCCTGACAGGGCTTTGGAGTTTATCAGCATGTTCACATGCTATCTTGCTTAATTGCCAGATGATCTCTTGTTTTCTCTTCTTTCTATGGTATACTCCCTGGGGCTAGCATAGTACCTAGCATCTGGTAGGAATCACTAGATTTTTGTAGGAAGAGTTAGTTTTCATGAGTCCTGAGAGGCAGGCAATATTGTCATCATTTTTTTTTTAAAAGAGGTGGAGCCTCACTCTGTCGCCCAAGCTGGAGTGCTGAGGTGTGATCATAGCTCACTGCAGTCTTAAACTCCTGGTCTCAAGAGATCCTCCCACCTCAGCCTCCCAAGTAGCTGGGACTACAGGCGTATGCCCCAGTGCCCGGCTATGTCATCATTTTATAGATGATGAAGCTCAGGCTCAGTGGTGACATGACTTGCCCAAGGTCACACAGCCAGGAGATAAATCCATGCAGGCAGCTGGTTTGGGGTTACTAGGAAAGAAAAGAAGGAACTCCTTCCAGCAGTGACTACATTTTGGGAAAACAAACTTTACTTTTGAATATGGGGGGATCTAAGAGAGCTTGGGCCTTTGGGAGCCTGAGCGACTTGGGTTCAAATCCCAGTACTGCACTTGTGGACTCGGACAAGTTCTAAAGACAACAGGGGCTGGGCCTGGTGGCTCATGCCTGTAATCCCAGCACTTTGGGAGGCTAAGGCGGGCGGATCAAGGAGTTTGAGAGTAGCCTGGCCAACATGGTGAAACCCCATCTCTATTTAAAATACAAAAAATTAGCTGGGCGTGGTGGTGTGCGCCTATAGTTCCAGCTACTTAGGAGGCTGAGGCAGGAGAATTGCTTGAACCTGGGAGGCAGAGGTTGCAGTGAGCCGAGATTAGGCCATTGCACTCCAGCCTGGGCGACAAGAGTGAAGCTGTCTCAAAAAAAAAAAAAAAAAAAAAAAGACAACAGGGTCTCAGTTTTCCTGTCTGTAAAATGGACACACCAATGTGCGTGTGTCCCTCTTACACAGAGCCTGTGGGAGTTTACAGTGAGAGAATGCAGTTCAATGCCTGCCACCGGGTGGTGCTCAATACACTCCAACCCCACCCTGACCTTTCAGGTGATCTCTGGAATCCCTCAGCTCAGCTGCTGCACCAGCTCCTGCCCTCGCAACTTTAGGGCGGGGCTGGCGAGGCTGCTGACTAATCGTCCTGCGCATGCGCAGCCACCTCGCGTCACGTGGCCTCGTGCCAACCAAGTTCTCAGGTGCGAGGCCTCAAGAACTTTCTGTCGTCAGTGGGGGATCCTTGGGATGGCTTTGTTCCCACCTCGGCTGGAGCTCCGGGTCCTGGAACACCTGAGTGTGCACTTGAGAGGGTAAGAGAGAAGGCAAAGACCTCCTAGAACCTCAAATGAGGGTTCTTTTGACCTTTGTTTTCTGGTTTGAGACAGCGTCGAGCTCTGTTACCCAGGTTGGAGTGCAGTGGCGCGATCACAGCTCACTGCAACCTCCACCTCCCCAGGTTAGGCGATCCTCCCGCTTCAGCTTCCTAAGTAGCTGGGACCACAGGCTTGCACAGTCACCCAAGCTTTTTTACAAGTTTTTTTTATTTTGAGACCGAGTTTGGGTCTGTCTTCCGGGCTGAAGTACAGTGACGCGATCCCGGCCCACTGCAACCTCCGTCTCCTGGGTTCCAGCGATTTTCCTGCCTCAGCCTTCCAAGTAGCTGGGATTACAGGCGGCTGCCACCATGCCTAGCTAATTTTTTGTATTTTAGTAGAGACGGGGTTTCTCCGTGTTGCCCAGGCTGGTCTCAGGAACTCCTGAGCTCGGGCAATCCTCCTGCCTCAGCCTCCCAAAGTGCTGAGATTACAGGCCTGGGCCACCTCGCCCTGCCTACCCAAGCTATTTTTAAAATTATTTTGTAGAGGGGGTTTTACTTTGTTGCCCAGGCTGGTCTGGAACTCCTGCCCTCAAGCGACCTGCCTACCTTGGCTGCCCAAAGTGTTGGGATCTCAGGAGTGTAATCCCAGCCACCCTTTTCATGAGGAAGGCTTTGCCAGGCCTCTGGAACCAAAGGAAACCCAACCAGGGAAATGGCTGGCCTGAGGCAGGGCAACCCTTCTGGGCAGCCCTTCCTCATCTGTTCACCCAGGAAACAAATGAGCCCTTCCCTGGTGTTCAGCACTAAAGATACGGTGACATGGGCCCAGCCGGGAAGACAGGCTTTCCCTGGGAAGTGGAAACTGAAGGGATGCATCCGAGTTAATCAAGGGGAGCTGGGAGAGGAAGAGGTTGCAGACGGACCAGGGACATTGAGGAGGGCAAAAGCTTTCAAGGGGACGTGAACCTGGATGGTCTCGAGAACTGATGGGTGTGGGAACAGTGGCCCTGGGAAGAAATTTGATCCTAAAAGCAGCAGGAAGCCACTGAAGCTGGGGGATAATGTAATCTTTAGAGTCCTGCACTGAATCATTTTGCTTTGCTTTCTCATTTGGAAAAATGGATTTTGAATTCCAAACTTGCCATATTAATTTTTTAAATTTTATTTTCAGAAATAGAAAATAAGGGAATGATGGACTATGTGTTTCTTCTCAGGGTTAAATATGCTAAAAGATGCAAATTGGCTAGCATTCTATATGTGGTCTATAAATGGTAATTCCTTTATCTTTCCTCTAAATTCCATTCCACAATTTCCGCCATTCCAGGAGCATCAAAGGAGATCAATCCTCCCTACAGACTAAAGATAAATTTCATTTGAAGTACCTGGGTGGATGAAAAATTTGGTTCAAAAGATTAAAGTTAATTATTTTACAAATTATTATTCAAATAGTATGCTCCCCATGATCACACAACATATTATATGATCTATGGAATTGCAATTTACATTCAACTTTTTAGGAGCACATTTATTTATTTACTTAAAAAAAATCGCTTTGAGACAGAGTCTTGCTCTTTCATTCAGGCTGGAGTGCAGTGGCATGAGCATAACTCATGCAGCTTCGATCTTCCAGGCTCAAGCAATCCTCCCACCTCAGCCTTCCTAGTAGCTGGGACCACAGGCATGCACTACCATGCCTGGCTGATTTTTTATTTTTATTTTTTAGTAGAGACGAGGTCTCATTAAGTTGCCTAGGCTGATCTCAAACTTCTGGGCCTGAGCAATCCTCCCACCTCAGCCCCCTACAAAGTGCTAGGATTACAGGTGTGAGCCACTGAGCTGGCCTAGGAGCATATTTATTGCAGAAAATGAGGCCAAGTTTCACAAAGGCAGGGGCCACGTCTATGTTTTTCCCCACTGTAAGATCACCACCTCGCTGGACACGTAATAGACTTTCAAATATTTGTTAGATAGATTTAAACGCTGGAATATGTTTTTGGCTACCTGAAAGTCAAGGGCCTCCATTCTCCTTATAGTTGTTAACATGAATTTTGATGGCATGAAAATGCTTGTTCTCTGAATTATATTTAGCTCATACAAACTCTACTGCACAATTATGTTGTAAAGAGGAATTAAGTTTTATCTTTAAGTTGTTATTATAGCCTTGGGAAAAGGTGAACATTGAGAATAACTACATGAAGTGATAACATAGTGTATTGTTAATTAGGGTCACGTGGGAAAGGTGTGTCAGGCGGGGTCGGTATAAGAAACAGATGGCACATTCAAATTAGATCATTAGAAGAAGATTTAATAAATGGAGTATTTACAAGGTTTCAGCAGGGCCTGGGAAAGCTGTAAGGGATAGTACAGTACCCACAGGGCCTTTACCACTCTTAGAGCTGAAGGTTGAGGGGAGGGAGAAATGACAGAACCCAGAAAGAGAGAGTTGTGTGGAGCAGGCTGCCTTGAGAAAGAGGGGTGACCTTTTATCAAAAGGCACAACGCACCTAAGGCCATCTGGCAGGAGGGAACTGGGGAAAGAAACACTTCACCCATGCTGTCCTCCCACCCTCCCATCTCCTGCTGCCGCTCCCATTGGCTGTACCGCCTGGAAGCTAGAGGGCAGGAGAGCGAGCTGCCGCAGTCCATGTAGGTCAGCCCGCCGAGGCCAAGGGCAGCTCGGAGAAGGGTGGAAGGCAAATGGAAACTATCTGGTACAGGAGGCTTCATTTGCATGCTAGATAAAGACTTGATATTTAAATCCTGGTATCTTAGGGAGGCAGTGAAACCTTGAGGTATGGAACCATGGCAGCAGGTTCAGGGTTCTCGTTTGTTCATTCCTCAGATCTCCTGAGGATACTAGAAAAAGTATTGTGCTGGGCATTTTAGAGAAACCCAGCAATGGCAGAGGACTCTCAGAAATTCAGTGTGTTTTCCTTCCTGATGTGTGTGTGTGTTTATATATATATATATATTTTTTATTTTTTTTCTGATACATATATTTTTAGGAACACATTTCCAGTGGCTCATGCCTGTAATCCCAGCACTTTGGGAGGCTGAGGCAGGTAGATCACAAGGTCAGGGGATCAAGACCATCCTGGCCAACATGGTGAAATCCCATCTCTACAAAAAATATAAAAATTAGCCGGGCATGGTGGTGCATACCTGTAATCCCAGCTACTCAAGGGGCTGAGGCAGGACAATTGCTTGAACCTGGGAGGTGGAGGTTGCAGTGAGCCGAGATTGCGCCACTGTACTCCGGCGTGGGCAACAGAGCAAGACTCCATCTCAAAAAACAAAACAAAACAAAAAAACCCACATCCTCCCTCTACCAAGAGCACTTGTTTAGAGTTCTGAATAGTAAATACAATCCCACTGGTCTCAAAATGAGACACTGCTTCCCCAGAAGCAAGACAGTTCAGGCAAAGCACACAGGTTCTGGGTTTTTGTTTTTGTTTTTTTGGTTTTTTTTTGAGACAGAGTCTCGCTCTGTCACCCAGGCTGGAGTGCAGTGTCTTGATCTTGGCTCACTGCAACCTCTGCCTCTTAGGCAGAGTAGCTGGGATTACAGGTGTGTGCCACCATGCCCAATAATTTTTGTATTTTTAGTAGAGATGGGATTTCACCATGTTGGCCAGGCTGGTCTTGAACTTCTGACCTCACATGATCCACCCACTCTGGCCTCCCAAAGTGCTGGGATTACAGGCGTGAGCCCCGACGTCTGGCCGCAGGTTCTGAATCTTATGGTTAGCAACTGCCAATCACATTCCTCACCACATCGGTACCCTTCAGGTAGTAGCTGGATAGACATTTCTTCAGGCTTGGGGACTAGAATAGGATATGTCAGTGCATCTCCGGAAAGTGGACTTGCCCTTATGAATGGAGTGGATTGTGGTCTCACAGTTTCTGAATCTGTGAAACCATTCCACTCTTTAATGAGGTCCTCTCAGCAGAGGAGAGAATAGATCTCCTTTAGCGACATGACTTTGACAAGCAAATCAATTCGTTCCATTTGTTCCCTCTTTGAAAACAGCAATCCTCGAGCGTTACATAATCTAATCTTCATGCCTCACTGGTTTGTTCTGTCCTCCTGAGGAATTGGCAGATGGTGCCAATGCGGAGACCCGCGCACACGCCTCGCAAGCCTCATGGAGACAGTAGACTTGCTCACAGTGTCTGTCTCTTTGCTGTGGGTCCCTCGCTGGCATTTGTTTCCCTGGATCGGTTGGCTCTTTAGCATCCCTCAGGCACCGCTGGCTTCTTGCCCTCGGCTCTCATTCCAAGATTAATTGGAAATGCTGAAAGCAGATAAAAAGAGAACAGAAAGTGAAGTTGAAAGGGCAGAGAATTTGCTGGATTTTTTTTCTAAAAGCCCTCCTCCATTAAAGGCTGAGCATCTTTGGAGGTTTTTAGCTCCAGAATGGTGACTCCCTCCTTCAGCCTGGTCCCTGTGTACATCTTTGTTGCTGGGTTACACACAGCACAGGGACAGGGCTGGCTGTGTCAGAGCTGGGAGAGTAGAGATCTGCTTGATAAGGTCTCTGGATTTCTCCAACAGCCAGTCACATATCTGCAGAAATGATTGTTCCCCAGATAGGGCAGTTACCTGGAGTCCTCATTCAGGTCGGTGATGTCACTTACGAAGGGAAAATGATCTCAGAACTCTGTAAGGTGAGGAGCCTCCCAGCAAGGCCCTGTCAGCCAGAACCACAATGTTGAGATGTCCTCATACAGGCATTGCCTATACATCCTGTTTAACAATCTGGAAATGGCAGCTTTTTAAAGGAGAGGAGTGGTGGGCAGAATTCTAATATTTAGGACTGGAAAGCAGCCGATGTGTCTGGTATTGCCTTTCATTGTTAAAATATTGAAATACTTTCATACTACTGGGTAAAGAGTTACATCTTTGAATTCCCCATGCCTCCCATCCCTCTGCTAATACTTAAGTCTGTTGAGAAGGTCGGTCTTGTTTTATTTAGTTTCATGAGGAGCTCTACCTGTCTATGCAGCAACCGGAGCTTCCTTTGCTGAACCCGCTTTGCTTTAACTGTGCGGTACCAGTAGGTCTGCTTGGTGCAGAGCCAGGCACCACTCCAAGTGCCACAGATGTAACCGCCCTGCTCACAGACTGCACTGTTGGCTGACTGGTTTTGAATGGAACCTCCAGGCAATTAGAACCTAGAACCCTCCTGCCCGTGGCAAAAACATCCCTGGTCCTTAAAGGTCACATACACCTTTATGCTTGCTGGTCACCCAGGATCCAGGTATATTTACACACGACAGAAATGACCCATCTGAAGGAAAACAGCAGCCCGTGCAGTGCCTTCTTTTAAGGCCATCCTCCCCCCTCCACTGAGTCCAGGCATAGAGGACTAATTTCTATAAAAGCAATAATGGGCCGGGTGCAGTGGCTCACCCCTGTCATCCCAGCACTTTGGGAGGCCTAGGTGGGTGGATCACCTGAGGTCAGGAATTCGAGACCAGCCTGGCCAACCTGGCAAAGGCCCATCTCTACTAAATACAAAGATTAGCTGGGTGTGGTGGCGCCTGCCTATAATCCCAGGTACTTGGGAGGCTGAGGCAGGAGAATTGCTTGAAGCCAGGAGGCAGAGGTTGCAGTGAGCCGAGATTGTACCACTGCACTCTAGCTTGGGCGACAGAGCGAGACTCCGTCTCAAAAAAAAAAAAAGCAATAATGGTTTTCTTTTTAAAAATTTGTTACTCATTCACTAAATAATATTGAGTGAGCACCTATTATGCTGTATGTTTTGGTCACTGTGCTGAGTGCAGGATGTATATAAAGCAGAGCTTGTCTCTGCTTTCATGGAATGTACAGTTTAGTGGGATGTGGGGAGATAGACCGTAAAGGAGGGCACGGTGGCTGGAATGCAGTGAGGTCATCTGAACGTGGGTTGCATTTCATCTCATGGAAACTGCATAGATGCCATGGGTGACTTCTGGTGTGCTGTCAGCTTATCGGATGTATCTACCCTGCTAGAGCACTGGGGTGCATGGCACCAGTATTAAAGGTGGGAAGCATAGTGGGCGATTACTTCCTGCATCCAGTGACGATCTCAGAGAGGTTGGGAACTGCTCTGGATTAGGCAAAGAATGGGGGGAATATTCTGAATGAGAAATGATGGAGACAGTAGGTTCTAACATTTGGAGATCAGGTGTGCTATTTATTTATGACAGAGTCTCACTCTGTTGCCCAGCCTGGAGTGCACTGGCAGGATCTCAGCTCACTGCAATCTCTACTTCCCAGGTTCAAGCAATTCTCGTGCCTCAGGCTCCCGAGTAGCTGAGATTACAGGTGCCTGCCACCATGCCTGGCTAATTTTTGTATTTTCAGTAGACATGGGGTTTCACCATGTTGGCCAGGCTGGTCTCGAGCTTCTGACCTCAAGTGATCCACCCCACGGTGCTAGGTATAGGCATGAGCCACTGTGCCTGGCTGAGTGTTTGTTCTGTCTTTTTTTTTTTTTTTTTTGAGACTGAGTTTCGCTCTTGTTGCCCAGGCTGGGGTGCAGTGGCACAATCTTGGCTCACTGCAACCTCTGCCTCCCAGGTTCAGGCAATTCTTCTGCCTCAGCCTCCCAAGTAGCTGGGACTACAGGCATCCACCACCATGCCTGGCTAATTTTGTATTTTCAGTAAGACGGGGTTTCTCCATGTTGGACAGGCTGGTCTCGAACTCCCAACCTCAGGTGATCCACCCTGCTCAGCCTCCCAAAGTGCTGGGATTACAGGTGTGAGCCACTGCACCCGGCCCCAAGTGTGCTGTTTTTTGTTTGTTTGTTTTTATTTTTTTGAGACGGAGTTTCGCTCTTGTTACCCAGGCTGGAGTGCAATGGCGCGATCTTGGCTCACCGCAACCTCCGCCTCCTGGGTTCAGGCAATTCTCCTGCCTCAGCCTCCCGAGTAGCTGGGATTACAGGCATGTGCCACCACGCCCGGCTAATAAGTGTGCTGTTTTTAAAAGATGGTGACTTCTGACCAATAAGTCATCTGTAAGTGATAGGATTTCCTTCATCAATGCTCATTCCCTTCTTTGCCTCAGTAACCAAGTGAATTCAGTCACCAAAATCATAATTGATGCCCCTATGATGGTCCAGTCGACTGTTGTACTTGTCAGTATTAATTATTTTTGCTCTATCTGTCCTGATGGTTTGATATTTCTTTTTATTGAATTATTATCTATATGCAGTGAGATGTACATTTTTAAGTGTATAGTTCAGTTTTGACCCAGGCTTTTTTTTTTTGAAACTGAATCTTGCTGTTACCCAGGCTGGAGTGCAATGGCACAATTTCCTCTCACTGCAACCTCCGCCTCCTGGGTTCAAGTGATTCTCCTGACTCACCCTCCCAAGTAGCTGGAACTACAGGCTTCTGCCACTACACCTGGCTAATTTTTGTATATTTAGTAAAGCTGGGGTTTCAACATGTTGGCCAGGCTGGTCTTGAACTCCTGACCTCAAGTGATCCACTTGCCTCGGCCTCTCAAAGTGCTGGGATTACAGGGATGAGCCACTGTGCCCAGCCCCAGGCATATATTCTTGTAACCATACCCCTTTTCACTTTTATTTTTAAAATCTTGGAGGCCGGGTGCAGTGGCCCACACCTGTATTCCAGCACTTTGGGAGGCCAAGGTAGGAGGATTGCTTGAGCTCAGGAGTTTGAGACCCATCTGGGCAACTGGCAACTATGCCCAATTAGGTGGGCATAGTGGCATGCGCCTGTAGTCCCAGCTGTTTGGGAGGCTGAGGTGGGAGGATTGCTTGAGCCTGGGAGATCAAGTCTCCAGTGAGCTGTGCTGGTGCCACTGCACTCCAGCCTGGGCCACTGAGCGAGACCCTGTCAAAATCTTGGCATCTTATCAAATGATGAACATTTGGGTCCAAGGGCAGATTACTGGAGAAGAATCCTCTGTAGTCCACTGACTGTTTCCCCCGCCCTCCGAATTCTCATCCAATCCTTTCCCGAGTTTCCCAATCACACAGAGGACTTAAAACCTTAAGAACATTTTGTAATCCCAGCTTTCTGAAACTTAACAGAGATTTTGTCATCTGAAAACAAGGGAGATTAAGTGCAGAATTTGATTCTGACAATAGCAAAAAGGAACAAGCTAGACAAGGAATGTCACATGGAATTAATTCAAGCACCACCGTGTAAAATGCTCCACAACCTTTTCAAGACTCTAAACTGACATACAGTCTTGGTGAGGAAACAACAATTTTTAAAGGAGTTTGCTACAGGGACATAGCGTCATCAAACTAGATCTGTTAAATGAGAGATCCACGTACATGTTAGGAGTTTTGCTTTTAACCCTGCCTTCCTCTTTCTGGATGGATTCTCTTAGAAATGAGGCGCAAAGACAGCTAAACACGCTGTTCTCACCACACTGATGGAGTCCTCCCAGACCCACTGTTTCTATTTAACTATGCTTGTGTACTGAGATGTCTTTCCAGTGCTGCAAAACAGCTCTTTTTCTGCCTGATTTTCACCAATGATTTTACAGTCAAATAATATAACAACATGTAATTTTTTAATAATTACAATTTGTGTAGCACCTAAAGGCAAATGAGAGGCTTTATGTGAAAGTGCTTTTTTTTTTTTTGAGATGGAGTTTTTCTCAGACATGATCTTGGCTCACTGCAACCTCCACCTCCCAGGTTGAAGCGATTTTCCTGCCTCAGCCTCCTGAGTAGCTGGGATTACAGGCACCCGCCACCATGCCTGGCTAATTTTTGTATTTTTAGTAGAGACAGGGTTTCACCATGGTGGCCAGGCTGTTCTCAAACTCCTGACCTCAGGTATCCTCCCACCTTTGCATCCCAAAGTGCTGGGATTACAGGCTCAAGCCACCATGCCCGGCTCTGATAGTGCTTCTAAAGCTGCAAAGGTATGTACAATCCAAAAAGATTCTTTTAAAATTGTTTTTACATGGCAGGATACTTTGAAGCAACTGCATTTCCACTCCATCTCACAATCAGTGAGGCAAGCCATTCTCATTTTCACATCCAAGATTTTCCATGTCTTAATGATGATATTTCTGGAATATTCCTGGATCTGACCCAGCCTCTGAAATTAGTCTTCATGACCTCCCCACCAGACTTAAAATCCATGAAGGAAGGTATGACATTCACTTATTTACTATTCTATTCCTGAGGCCCAGCCCTTGGTGGGCGCTCAGTGATTTCCGTTTAGTGAACTAACCTCATTGATCTTGCCTTTAGTCTCTTCCCAGCCCGCCTGACAATGTATGTTTTGCATTGCATTTTTGAAGCATCATTTCAAAAACACAGTTCTGGGCTGGGCGCAGTGGCTCATGCCTGTCATTCCGGTACTTTGGGAGACTGAGGCAGGCAGATCACTTGAGGTCAGGAGTTTGAGACCAGCCTGGCCACCATGGTGAAACCCCATCTCTACTAAAAATACAAAAAAATTAGCCAGGTGTGGTAGTGGGTGCCTATAATCCCAGCTACTGGGGAGAGTGAGGCAGGAGAATCGCTTGAACCCAGGAGGCAGAGGTTGCAGTGAGCCAAGATTGTACCACTGCATTGCAGCTCAGGTGACAGAGCAAGACTTCATCTCGAAACACACACACACACACACACACACACACACACACGCACACAGACACACACACACACACAGACACACAATTCTGCTTGCATTTTGCATTGCATTTTGATGCATCACTTCAGAAACACAGTTCTGCTTCCATCCTAGACCAACTCACAAAACCTTCAAGGATTCTCCATTGCCAATAAAATAAAGTACAAACTGCTGAATGTCACACTGAAGATCTTTTATGATATGGTTCCAATCCACCTTTTCAGGCCCATTTCTCAGCCCTCATTCTCCCTCCCCGCTCAGTTGTCAAATGATTCCCACACACACAGCATGCAGGTTCACACTCCCAACCCTGACTTAATCTGTTCCCCCTGCCTGGCATGACCTTCCTTTGGCCCTCCTGATTCATCTGGTGGAATTTCACTTATTCCTCAAAAAGCAGCTCAAATGTTACATGCTCTAATGCTTTCTCTAACTCCCCTTAGGATTCTCCCATATAACTTAGCTCATAATCCCCTTATTGCATGTTTCCCATTATAATTTAGTTGGTTTTCTCCCCTGACCTCTTGCCCTTTTTTTTTTTTTTTTTGAGACAGGGTCTGTCTCTTTTGCCCAGGCTGCAGTGCAGTGGTGCGATCTTGGCTCACTGCAACCTCTGCCTCCGGGGCCCAAGCCATCTTCCCACCGCAGTTTCCCAAGTAGCTGGGCCTACAGGTTCATGCCAGCAAGCCCTGCTAATTTTTGTATATCTTTCTTTGGTAGAGTGTAAACTATGTTACCTAGGCTAGTCTTGAACTCTTGGCATCAGGCAATCCTTCTGCCTTGGGCTCCCCAAGTTCTGGGGTTACAGACATGAGCCATTGTGTCTGGCCGCAATGATGCTTTAATAATGTCACCCCACTGCTGCAGTATGCCAGCAGTGGCTTCCCTTCACACTTAGAGGAAACCCAAAGCCTTGATTGACTTTTTTGGCCCCTTCCTTCCTCTCCAGTTTCATCTCTCCTACTTTCCCCTCACTCACTCCAGCCTCCTTTTTCTCTGCTTCTCCTGGAACATGCCAAGCTATTCCCTCCTCAGGACTTTTGAACAGCCTCCCCTCTGCCAGGAAAGCTCTTCTCCCAGATAGATACATGACTTGATCCTTTACTTCGTTTTAGTTTCTGCTCAGATATTTCCTCTGCAGAGAGGCCTTCCCTAATCACTGTCTAAAGGAGCATCCTCAGCTGGGCACAGTGGCTCATGCCTGTAATCCCAACATTTTAGGAGGCCGAGGTAGGAGGATTGCTTGAGGTCAGGAGTTCAAGACCAACCTGGCCAACATAGTGAGACCCTGCCTCTGTGTAAAAATAAATAAATACAATAGCACCCTCCATTAAGCCCTAATCTCTTACCCACTTTATTTCTCCTTATGGCGCCTTTCTTGAGCACCGGTTTGTCACCATCACCTTTCCATGCATTTATTTATTTGTTTATTTGTTGCTGAGGATAGAGACCATTTTGTTGGCTGCCGTATCCCTGGCACCTAGAACAGTGCCTGACAGATAACAGGCACTCAATTATTTGTTGAATGAATGGATCAGTCTTTGTATCCAAGATGCCTAATGCAGTGCCTGGTTGTGTACATAGTTGTTAAATAAGTTACCAAATTAATACATTTTACAAATGAAATGGAATCCTGGCACACATCCAGGATTATCTGGGATATGAGTGCAAGCATTTCATCCATTTGCTTCATGCCATCATTTTTATTTATTTACTCTAGTAATCACAGGTAACATAGATTCTTCAGTTTTTCAGAAACTAGTTGGTGACCGAGGTCTTGCCCAAAAATATTTAGGCATTTCAGAAAGATTACCAAGAGTGGCACAGCAGGGATTTAGAATACCCGGCAGTCCTTTGCCTGTCATCTGCTCCTGAGGGATTCTGATAAAGTTCTTTATCTCCTATCGTTTATATTGAATGTGCCTTTGTTTTTAATCCTGCCAAACACTGATTATTCTGAGGGCTGGAACAGGTAAGACATTGACTGACCTCAAACTCAAAGGGTGGACTCATTACACCCTGCATATCCCAGCGCACCCTGCAATGAGCCTTCAGGGCTGCAGCGCCCCGGCCTGCTTCAGGATTTGGGCTTTAGGAACCTGAGTGGCTTCGATATGGCAATTCAGTCCCTTAACGGTAGCTGATCTGGGGAACAATTTGCCACACTTTCCTAGTTCACTTTAGCCTCTGGGTAGTTGCTTTCCCAGCCCATCCCATTTTCCTTAATTCCTTGCCTATGGGTAAGTAAAAGAAGCAGACAGTGCAGAGAAGGATGCACCCCTGGCATGAGGGAAGTGTAATATTGGCAATCTGTTTCTGTATCCTTTTTTTTTTTGCCAGAGGGTCTCACTCTGTCTCCCAGTGCCCGGGCTGGAGTGCAGTGACCCAATCTTGGCTCACGGCAACTTCTACTTCCTGGGTTCAAGTGATTCTTGTACCTCCAAGTAGCTGGGATTACAGGCGCCTGCCACCATGCCTGGCTAATTTTTGTATTTTTAGTAGAGATGGGGTTTCACCAAGTTTGCCAGGCTGGTGTCAAACTCCGGACCGCAAGTGATTCACCAGCCTCGGCCTTCCAAAGTGTTGGGATTACAGGCATCAGCCACTGCGCCTGGCCTTGTGTATCCTTTTAATGAGGCTGAGCAGTGACCAGACTGTGGATGGCACTGGGGCCAGGGACCAGAACAGGGAGAGCCTGAGAGAACCCCTCCAGTCCCCTGCAAATCTTAAGCACCAGATACTAAAGCAGAGTGGTAGATGGGGCCTCATGAGGCACAGAGGGAAGGGAACTGACTTAACTGGATGGTGCCCTGTCCAAGCACTGGGCTAGGCCTTTTGTGTACATGGTATCATCTGCTGTTACCAAGAAATTAGTTATGCTTATCATCTGCATTTTACAGACGAGGAGAACAAGGCTCAGAGAGGTTGATGACACCTGCCCAAGTTACCCAGATGGTAGGTGGCAGAGCTGGGATTTGAGATTCAGCTCAGACCTGGGAGGCTCCCTGGCTGCGCACCAAGTGCAGGAATTTCTCTAGCATTTAGAAAGGCACGAAGGTGAAAGAGGGGACAAGAGCTGAAGCGGCAGCAAATGGGTCCTACCTGAGACTTGACCATCATCAGGTGCTGTCCAGACCTGGCTTCTCTTCTATTCTGAGAACTGATATCCTGCGGCTGACTTACCAGGGTCGTCCTAGTCCCCCGCACGGTACTGGGGGTGGAGGCAGCCCCCCCCACGGAGTGGATGAAGCCTTTCCTTCCGGCAGTGTCCTGTATAGCGTTCTGGCCCCTGCGTTTGTAGGCAGTGGTGTCATAGAGTGCCTTCGTGCTCCTCGGGTCTCCAGTTCTCCCTGGACCTCTCTGGTCCTCATTGCCAAAGTTGTCCCCCTGGGGAGTGCACCCTGCCTGCATTTCTGGAGGCTCGGGCGGTTCCGGGGCTCGGCGGGAGCCTCCTCCCAGCGTGATAAAGAGCGCTGCCGGCGCTCCCGGGGTCTCGGCCTCTTTGGGGCCCATTGCCAAGCCCCTTCCCTCCTTGCGCTCCTGCTCCACGCTGCTGCGTCCCCTTCACCGCCAGGGGCCGCCTGGAAGCGGGGCTCCCCCAGGGTGGGGCGGGGCAAGGGGCGGGGCGCGGCGGTACCTGGGCCGCCCGGGAGCCGGGGGTGGGCTCTCCGGGGACAGCCGGCAGCGCCCCCAGATCTGCACCGCCAGCCGCCAGGAGCTCCGGGCTCCGGGCGTAGAGGCTGCGCTGTCACATGGGCGGCGGCGACGGGGCCGCATTTAAGCGGCCGGGGGACGGCGCCCGCCTCCAGCACGTCCTCGGGCTCGGCTCCCGCCGGGCGCCCCGTTCTCTGCCCGCTGGGGGCCCAGCGCCGCGCCGCACCGCGCCGCCCCCGCCGGGCCATGCGAGCGCGGGCCCCGCCGTGATGAGCTCGCACATCGCCAAAAGCGAGTCCAAGACGTCGCTGCTGAAGGCGGCTGCGGCGGCGAGCGGGGGCAGCCGGGCTCCACGCCACGGCCCTGCCCGGGACCCGGGGCTGCCCAGCCGCCGGCTGCCCGGCTCCTGCCCGGGGACGCCGCAGTCGTCCGGGGACCCCAGTTCTCGGAGGCCCCTGTGCCGGCCGGCGCCGCGAGAGGAGGGCGCACGGGGGAGCCAGCGTGGGCTCCCCCAGGCGCACTGCAGGCCCCGGGAGGCGCTGCCGGCTGCGGCGTCCCGACCTTCGCCGTCGTCGCCGCTGCCGCCGGCCCGCGGGCGGGATGGGGAGGAACGGGGACTGTCCCCGGCGCTCGGCCTCCGGGGCTCTCTGCGAGCCCCGGGCCGCGGGGACTCCGTTCCAGCCGCTGCGTCCGAGGCGGACCCGTTCCTCCACCGGCTGCATCCCATGCTCAGCTCCGCCTTCGGCCAGGTAAGGGCCGCGCCTCCCGCCAGCGCTCCGGGGAAAGGCGCTCGGGACCCTGCCGGCCGTGGCTGCGCGTCCACAGCCTCCTCCCGCGGCCCGTGGCCCCCACGGGTCACACCTCGGCTCACCTCGTCCTCCCGGGGCCAGCGCCCTTGCCGGCACTCCTCCTCCTATGCCTGGTTCAGCACCCCGTGCGCTGTCCACGCTCCTGGCTTCTTGGGGCGAGGCGTCCCCGCCTAGCTTCTCTCACACCTGCCGGAACCGCCAGTCCTGGAAGGGAGCGACCTCTACGACCCTCCTGGAGATTCGCGGGAGTCGAGGAGGGGCGCTCTGAGCAGGTGGCGCCAAACCCACTCCTCTGGCCTCTGGCCAGTACCACCAGGGTGCGACTCAGGAGAGCAAGCGGTTTGGAGTATAGGGGTCAAGAGAGAGGACCTCAGAGTACACAGAATTACTTAGGGTGAGGGACGCTAGCCACTGCCTATCATATCCCTGAAGGCCTGGGAAAAGTTAGGAGATTCAAAAATATGAGGAAAGAGAAGAGGTGTCTGGGTAGGCATGGAGGGGCGAGCAAAGCTGTGGCTCACACTGAAACTTTGGAATGGTTTAAGGAAGCTATCACTCCACGGATGCCATTGGAAGGGTCAGAAAGGCCACGAAGAGGTCATCAGTGATTCCCCTGGGGCTCTCCCTCAAGAGTCCCAGGCACCTGGACACCTGCCCTTTAAAAGCTGCTCCACAGTCACAATCCAGGTCCACAGCTTGGGGCTGTGCTGCTGGGGAGACAGGCTCAGCAGAAAGGAGGAAAGCCAGGCTTTCCCCTAGTTCAGAGTCTGTAATCAAGTCAAACTCATTGGCACAGCTTTGAGACAGTTCTGTGGCAGCCGCGGAGAGGTGTCATGCAGAGGTCTGATTAGAGTGTTTGCGTGGTTTGTAGGGAAACGGGGGCCTGCGCCTTTCTGTGCTAAGATGTAGCACAAAGAAGCCGTTTCGAGCTCCTGGCTTGCCACACCGGATCGGGATTCCAAGGAGGCCCTGTGTGTTTTGCTTCAGATCTGCACATCTCTTTTCAAAATACTACTCCGCAGTGGCTGTTGCTGGTGGAGGTCTGACATGAAGGCAGCCACACATCGATTTGGGTTGTGCGGGGCTGCTGTGGTGGGGCCATAGGGCAGCGGTGTGTGGCTTTGTTCCTGCAGGGAGCCCTCGTTAGCCAAGTTAGCTGGAAATAGTTCTCTGGAGTAGAGATTTGGATGCAGAGCTGTGAGAGTTAGTGAGGCAATATGTCAGGGGAGTTCATTGCAGTGGTTTGTGTTAGTGAGGAGGTGTAGGCTGTCAGGGCACCAGTGGTCGGGGCTGGGTGGCAGCAGGAATGCTGTGTTGTTGAATGGGTGATACCAATTCATTCATTTCTCAAATATTTCTTAAGCACTTACTAAGGAGACCTTCAGAGGTTTCTTTAGTTCCTGTGGTTGGTTTGTTCAGACATTTGCTAGACACCAGGAAGACAACAGTGAACCAGATAGCCAGGGCCCCGGCTGTGCCTAGCAGTTTGGAAGGGTAGGTCATTGGCCTAGAAGCATACACTTTCTGGTTACTCAGTTTGCTGCTGATCTGACTCAGCTCCTAAAAAAAAAAAAAAGCCCTTTCTTTCCTGTCTTGCAGAATTTGCCTACATGAGCCCTTTCTGAGCTCTGAGCGTTGCAGCTACATGCTTTTGTTTCTCCTCATTTCTCAGTCATTAAATGAATTCTGCAGCCCAGTGTTCTGAAATGCCACCAGGGTCACCTAAGTCAGGAGGAGCTGGAAGTTCCCATCAAATATTTACTACCTCCCTCTGGAAACTCTTGCTTCTCAGAGCTGCGGGCTTTTACTTTAAAGCCCAGAGTATTCCGTTTGGGCTCCCATCTGACACCACTAAGTCATCTACATGAGCAACAAGAGCAACAAACCCAGGCGGGGACTTTTGTGTCAGAGCCTCCAGTCTCCCGTGACAGAGAGGAATTCATCTTTTCTTCTCTTTTCTCCATATGAGATTTCTGTCCTCAGAGACAGGGTCAGGACCAAGAGAAGGCAGATGGAGTTCTGAATAGAGAAACTTTTAGTTAAGATCTGCTTAGGACAAAATATAGCCCTGGGGAAGTATATTTTTCATGTCTCCCCAAGTTCCATTGTTTTTAATTGAATTGTTTAACTTCATTAAGTCTATTTCTCTTTTAAAAAAATATTTTTTGTTATAGAGACAGGGTCTCACTATGTCGTCCGGGCAGTCTGGAACTCCTGGGCTCAAGTGATCCACCTGCCTCAGCCTCCCAAAGTGCTGAGATGATGACAGGCATGAGCCACCATGCCTGGCCAAGTTCTGTTTCTTCACCTGCAATATAGGGATCATCAGGGCGTTTGGGAGATTAAATGAGATATGGAGAGAGAGAGAGAGCTTGGCCCAGGTCTGGCACAGAGCCCGTCCTGACTCTGTCAGTGTTAGTTATTATTCTTGTTGATTAACTACCAAGGTCTTTTTCTTTTTCATTTGTAAGAGGGTCTCAGAGAGCCAGGGTTCAGACTGACTCTGAAAGCACCAAGATGAATTCTTACCTTAAAGGAAACAGGGATGAAGATTCTCCCATGACCTCACAGAGCAACCTTATAGCATATGCATGGAGGCCACACAGTTTTGATGCTAAGGCGTGGAATGGAGGCTTGGGAGATAGCAGAGATGCAAGTTCCAATCCTGGCTCTGTCATTTTCAATCTCTGTGACCTTGGGCATGTTATTTTCTCTCTCTGGTCTTGGTTTCTTCATCCAGAAAGGAGATTGACAAAAACTGCTTTGCAGTTATTACGAGGCTTACACAAGATTAAGGATATCAAATGCCTGGCTCATAGTGGGTGCTGGATAAAGGGCAGCCTTCATTAATGTTATTGCTGTTATTAATAGAGTAATTGAATGAGGGCATGTGTAAGGTACTTTGAAAGCTGACTCTGAGCCAGGTGAGGACAGCTATTAAGGGAAGGAGCTGAATGTCAAAGGATCTTCCCTACTCCCTCTTTGTGGCCAGCTAAGGACATGCCACCCAGCTGCCTAGAGAAGATGTGATGTCAGAAATTAACTCAGCAGAGGAATGATGACATGAGACTTTGGGTATTAGAAGACTATTTTAAGAAACAGGCTTTCTGCTCTTTACCCTGAGCTTGAGAAGAAACATGCCTTGTGCAGAAGGCAAATGTGGATAAAACCCACAGCTCTGTCCCATCCTTCCCATTTTTCCAGCTATGGAAACATGTCTTCCAACACAGAAAGGGTATCCCTGTTCCCATACTGCTCTGCACATAGCAAGATCACAGTATTTAATGAAGAAATGAATGAATGAATGGTATCACCCAGCCTCTGGACTTAGGGGTTTCCTTAGTTCCTGTGGTTGGTTGGTTGGTTGGTTTTGAAACAGAGTCTCACTCTGTCACCCAGGCTGGAGTGTAGTGGCTGATCTCAGCTCACTCCAATCTCTGCCTCCAAGATTCAAGCCATCCACATGCCTCAGCCTCTCAAATAGCTGGAATTACAGGTGTCCACCACCACACCCGGCTAATTTATATATTTTTAGTAGAGATGGGGTTTCACTTGTTGGCCAGGCTGGTCTCGAACTCCTGACCTCAAGTGATCTGCCTGCCTCAGCCTCCCAAAGCGCTGGGGTTACAGACATGAGCTACCGCGCCTGGCCAGTTCCTGTGGTTTAGATGGGGAGAGTCCATGGTGGTTTGGGTCATGGATTTAATTGCACTAAGTCTATGTTCCCAGGATAGGGCTGTATCTATTCCTCACTCTTGCTCCAGTCAAGTGTCTCCCTCCTTCTCTCTGAGAGGGCCTGGGGCCCCTATTGCCTTCCTCTGGGGCCTGGGGAGAGGGAAAGTGAAGGTCAGCTTGTGGTTAACATCAGTCACAGGTGATAGGAATGGCTTGGAGTCAGTTCAGTGAGTCCTCCAGGAGGTCGGCCTTTGCCTCCAGCTGTTTTTGAGAGACAACAATGAGCACTTGAGCCCTCAGTCTAGAGCCCACTACACAGTGGACAAAGTGTCTTCTTACCTTCACAGCATCTTCACCCCACACCCTGCAATTTTAGAAATGAGGAAAACTTGGCCAGGTGCAGTGGCTCATGTCTGTAATCCCAGCACTTTGGGAGGCCAAGGCGGGTGGATCACTTGAGATCAGGAGTTTGAGACCAGCCTGGCCAACGTAGTGAGACCTGTCTCTACTAAAAATACAAAATTTAGCGGGATGTGGTGGCGGCACCTATAATCCCAGCTACTCGGGAGGCTGAGGCACGAGAATTGCTTGAACTTGGGAGGTGGAGGTTGCAGTGGACTGAGATTGTGCCACTGTACTCTAGTCTGGATGACAGTGAGACTGAAAAAAAAAAAAAAAAAAGAAGTAAGCCTCAAGAGAGAGGAAGTGACTTGTCCAAAGGTCACATAGTAAGTACATGGCAGGGCTGGTCCCAGCACTTTGGGAGGCCAAGTCAGGAGGATCGCTTCAGCCCAGGAGTTTGAGGCTGCAGTGAACTGTGATTGCACCACTGTACTCCAGTCTGAGTGACAGAGTGAGACCCTGTCTCTAAAAATAAGTAAATAAGTAGGTGGCAGGACTGTGCTGAGAATTGTGGTCTGCCTGTCTCCAAAAATACCTGCCTGTTCTGTATGTGCCGTGCTGCTTTGGTGGGAAGTCACATAAGTGTGTTCCCTGTTCGTCAGAAGCATCTGCAAAGCACCTCTCATGTTACAGTCCTGCTTTCCCTGAGTGTCTTAGCACTGGGCTGTCATCCAAGTTCAAATGCTGGTGATAGAACTGACCAGGGCCAAAGGCCAGTCTCCCTCCTAATCAGGAATAATCAGCAATGAGTTTATCCTTCTCATCCTTCTGATCCTATTATTCCATTCCAGCACTTAAAGTAGGGGTTCTGGAGGCTCACGGGCTGTTGCCACAGTGGATAGAGATGGGAAGTGGGGGCATGCTTCACTCCTTACAGGAAGCCTCCACTATTTAGCGTTTTTTTTTTGTTGTTGTTGTTTGCTTTCTGTTTTTGTTTTTTAAGAGACAAGGTCTTGCTCCATTACCCAGGCTGGAGTGCAGGGTGCAATCATAGCTCACTGCAGCCTTGAACTCCTGGGCTCAAGTGATCCTCCTGCCCCAGCTTCCTGAGTATCTATGACTAGAGGCACAGCTGCCACACCTGGCTAATTTTAAAATTTTTAATAGAGATGGGGTCTTGCTATGTTGCCCAGGCTGGTCTTGAACTCCTGACCTCAAATGATCCTCCCACCTCAGCCTCTTGAAGTTCTGGGATTATAGGTATAAGCCATTATACCCAGCTGTTCAGCCCTTTTAAAATTTCCTGCTGAGGGCTGAGCCATCTGTCCCTCCTGCCTACCTGCCCAGCTCAAGTTAGCTTAAGTAAGCTTTTATGCACATCGAAATCCCTGGATCTCTTGCTATCCTTAAACCTTAAGCTAGTATCAGCTCCTACACCTGCCCCTAAAGCAGGATGGGATTTTTTCAAAGTGTGTGATTTTTCCATAGGGTCCTGGTTTTGCCGGCTGCTGTCTCCTGTTTCCAAGGACAGAGGCATATCCCAAGGTCGACAAGTGGGTGCTATGCCTGGACTGGCCTGCAGGGGGCAGGAGCAACCAGATTAGACTGAGTGGATGCTCTGCTGAACAAATGGATGGCACACTTGGCCCTTTAAGACCAATGTTGGGCAGGAAAAGAGGGCACGTTCTAGATGCTTGGCACAGTTCCAAGTCCTTTGCATGTATTATCTCATTAGCTCCTCACAAAAGCCCTGTGGGAGGTGCTATTAGACTCCCTATTTTATAAATGAAGAAACTGAAGCCGAGAAAGATTAACATATCCTCTAGGTCACGTGGTTACTAAGCAGCAGACAAGATTTTTCTTTTTTTTTTCTTAAATAGAGATGGGGTCTCACTATGTTGTCCAGGCTGCTCTCGAACTCCTGGGCTCAATGATCCTACTGCCTTGGCCTCCAAGGATTACAGATGTGAGCCACCATGCCCGGCCCAGGACATGATTTGAACCCAAGTCAGCATGACTCTGCTGTCCAAGCTGTTTTGTTTTTTTTTTTTAGACAAAGTCTTGCTCTGTTGCTCAGGCTGGAGTGCAATGGCACAATCTCAGCTCACTGCAACCTCTGCCTCCCAGGCTCAAGGGATTTTTCTGCTTCAGCCTCCCAAGTAGCTGGGACTGCAGACACCCACCACCACGCTCGGCTAATTTTTGTATTTTTCGTAGTAAGAGATGGGGTTTCACAATGTTGGCCAGGCTGGCCTCGAACTCCTGACCTCAGGTGATCCCCCCCCACCTCAGCCTCCCAAAGTGTTGGGATTACAGGTGTGAGCCACTGCGCCTGGCCCCAAGCTCCTAACCTCTAGATCAGTGGTTCCCAATGCTGGCTGCGGGTTAGAATTACCTGGAGTACTAAGCAACCCTGATGTACAGTGTCCATCAAAGATAGAATTAAGTCAGAATTCCTAGGGAAGCTCCCCAGTTATGCCAGTCTACAGCCAGCATTGAGAATCTCTGCTCTACACCATGCTGTTTTGGCCTTTATATATAGCCACCCATTCACACCTGGACCTTAACCGGAGATTCCCTCTGGGGTCTCTAATGAGCACTGTTGTTTCAAAGGAGCCTATATGGTCTGTTTTCTAGATTTTGCCTACAAGTCTCTCCTGATCTCCCTAGACTCAGACAGAGTCTCCTCATGGGATTCACATTCTCAGAATTTCTGCATTTTCCCTTCATAGCATTTATCTGAAATGTAATCAAGTAACCGTGTTCCTAGCTTTAATCTCTCCTGCCCACCTGCTAGAACATAAGCTCCATGAAGTCAGGAACTGTGTTTATCTTATCCCCCCACAACCTTTCCAGAGCCAAACATAGTGTCTGACATTTCTACAATGGACAAGTGATACTTCTTCCATTTAAATAATTACTGATCCAGTAGCTCTTCGGTGTCTCACACTTTCCCAAATGTGCTATATAAGCAAGCTAGGGAAAGCCCCATTTTCCAGTGGAGGAAACTGAAGCTCAGGAATGGGAGGCAGCCACCTAGTCAGAAGCTGGCAGTGCTGGATGCGGTGGCTCATGCCTGTAATCTCAGCACTTTGGGAGGCCAAGGCAGGCAGATCACCTGAGGTCAGGAGTTCAAGAGTAGGCTGTCTAACGTGGTGAAACCCCATCTCTACCAAAAATTAGCCAGGCATGGTGGTGCGCACCTGTAATCCCAGCTACTTGGGAGGCTGAGGCAGGAGAATTGGTTGAACCCAGGAGGCAGAGGTTGCAGTGATGGAGATTGCACCACTGCATTCCAGCCTGGGCAACAGACCAACACTCTGTATCAAAAAAAAAAAGAAGAAGAAGAAAAAAAAGAAAAGAAAAAAAGAAGCTGGTAGAGCTATACTCAACCCCAGACCTCCCTGTCCTTTCCCTTCATTGAAGTCTGCTGACCCAGACCCCTGCCCGGGCCTGCTTCCTTCATGCTGTTTCCACGAGACATGCATCATCACCCTCTTCTCTGTTCTTTAGTCATCAATACCCGCCCCCCCGGCTCCTCCTCCTCCATCTCCCCCTCCAGAGGTTTGGCCCAAACAAGGCTGCTGAGTAACTCCCCTGATTAAACCATTGCGTGGTTGTCAGTTGCAGCACCCGGGATGTCAAGGAGTTCTCCAGAGACCTCCTACCCAGCTCCCTAGGCATGAGCACTCTCTGGGCAGTGCCCCACCCATATTCCCTAATGGGAGTTCTGAGCAGCCACCCCAAACGGGACAAAAGTTCCTGGGAAAGGAGGCTCTCCGGGCTGAAAACTGAGCTACGAGTGCAAGAATCGGCTGCACTGGGGGCCAGGGAGGAGTTCTGCTTCCAGTCTATCTCTGGTGCCCCCTGCTGGGAAAAGCTGGGTGCAGAAAACAGGCACTCTTGCACTCCGGGAATCGGGCTGGGGCTGTAGGTCTCAAATGGGACCTCTGAGGCATGAGATGAATTCCTATCAAAGCCGGACCCTGGAGGGATGAGGAAGAGCCAGTTACCTAAAAAGCTCCAGCTGTGGGACCTCGAAGAGTGCTTTGGAAAGGGCTTCTTCTCTGCTTGGCACCCCAAGGAAGCTGGGGAGAGGTCTTCACTCCGGATGAGATGGGGCGAGGAGGAGGAGGAGGTTCAAGAGACCTTGCTCATGCCCCAAGAGCCTGCGCTGCCTCCGTCATGCTCCCCTCAGGGCCATCTCCTGGTTTCCTTTGAGTCGGAGAGATTGCACACAGAGCAGAAGGATCTGATCTGACTGTTGGCTCATCTGCACTGCCAGCCCCCGAGCCTCGTCCCCTTTCAGTGACAAGGCAAGTGTGAAAAATGGAGCATGATGGAGACGTCACAAGACCTCCCAGGCCCTCGACTGGAGCCGCAGCTCTCAATGCAGCTGGAATTGCCAGGGGCAGTGAGTGCTTGTCCAGCTCACTGCTCTTTAGAAGGGGCATGCATCTTCCTGGGTGCTTGTGCGTGTGTGTGTGTGCGCGCATGTGCGTGTGTGTGCGCGCATGTGTGTGTGTGTGCACACACAAGGCTGAGGGCTTTGCGGCAGGCACCCTGGCTTCGGGGATCCAAACTAGCCAGCTTCCCTTTCTGGGCCTGCTGGCCTAATTCCCAGCCGCAGCTGCCATTCTGGGCCCCCCTCCCTGAGGCCATCTCCCTGCAGATTTGGCAGCGGGGAAAGGAGGGGCCAAGAGAAGGGGAGAGAACCAGAGAGAGGACTGAGAGCTAATCTGATGTAGATGATCCAGCAGCCTTCTCCAGCTTGGCTGCTCTCTGCCATCAGCTCTCCAGGTGATTTTCCCTGTGCCCTGCACTCGCCCCTTCTGCTTTCATCTTCTTAAGAAAGTGCCCAGAAAGTTAAACCCACACACAAACACACAATCCACCGAAAAAAAAAAAAAATCACAGAGCAGGAGCAGGCAGACGAGTAAGAGAGCACGCGCGCAACAGAGGGCTCACATCCGTCCTGGAGGAAGAACGGCACAGACGGAGGGAGGCTGGGGTTGGCAGAGACTGGGACGGAGGTCCCTCGGCCCCCCAGAAGCCCCTTCATGGACCCGGGGATCCAAAGAGGGGCTGCCTCAACTTAGGATGGGCAACTGTGTCAAGTCTCCACTGAGAAATCTCTCAAGGAAGGTATGTTTCTGGAGTTCCCAAGATCTGGGACTGGGGATTGCGGGTATCTCACCATCCGTCCCAGAGGTTGGGCACAGAAGGGGTGGCTGGAGCTTGCTACCCTTCCCAGGGTTTCTGTCCAGAGCTGCCTCCCTGCTCCTACCCCAGACACCCTCCTTTTTCTGTTCTGTGTCCCAGGCTTTGGGCGTGGGGGTGTGGTGAAACTGTGTTCGGGAATTTGCACAAGGCTTAGGAAAGAAACTCTGTAGCTTTGGGGTTTCTGGGATGTAAAATGAAAAGGGTGGATCCTTAAGATGTCAGTGAACTTGACTGGCACCGCTGTCATTCAAGGGACTGGCCACGTCCCTTAAAACTGACAGGATCTGAAGATCCTTCTCAGCAGCAAGGCCGGGCGCTCATTCATATCCTTTGCGGGTCTGTGACCCTCTCTGATGCCCTCAAAGCCTTCAGGATTGTGGATTTGAAGTAGATCCTGTTGCTACTGAAAGGAACCAAACATTCTGCCACAATCATTCTTAAGTCAGAGCATCTCAAATAGGACCCAACTGGTTTTAGGGCCCAGGAGTTTTTCCATTAAGAAGCAGGCTGCCTGGGAAATATGCTGAGCAGCGGGTGTATATAAGTCACTTTCTTTAGTGGCTTTATCGCTCATACACTGGGATTTTTTTTTTTTTTTTGCAAGAATTCCTTTTGGAAAGAAAATAATCATCTCTAAAGCATCTTTCGTGCAAGGCTGGGCTTGCACCTGTAGGGCTTTGGGTTAGGTGGGCTCTGCCTATTTTTCTAGCACTCTGTAGCCAGGCCATAGAAGAGACTCATAGATATTATTTAAAGGAAGAAGGAATGATGGGGATGCTTTCCTCCAATTCTTCCATTTTCCAGACAAGGAACTTGATTGACATTCAGAGGGAGGGGTTAGGTGACTTACCTATGGCCTCGGGCAAGCTATAGGCGTCTCTGTCCCCAGCCCCATCCTCTCTTCTGGGTCAGTTTAACAGCCTTGCAATTTAGGACATTTGGGCTTTTCTGCTTGTCATCTTCCTCATTTGGCTAAGCTGCTCACATCAGATTCCTTTAATCTCCACTGTTCCTTGGATCCTTCCAAGGGCTTGTTGTTTCTTCCATGGACGCCTCCCCCATAATCTGTTATCTTCTTAGGGGAGTCTTCTGCATCGGAAGTGGCCTCCGCTCTGTTTCAGAGAAGCAGAAAGTGATCTGAATTAGCCCTCATGATAGGTTCCCTCGGAGCTTGAGGAAGTGAACTTAAGAATGAGAATTATCCTTCTGTCCCACCCATCTTCCCTTACACAATGGCATGCTTAAGAGTCAGACTACACAGGCCTCCTCTTTCTGGCTATGTGGCCTTAGACAATTTACTTAGCCTCTCTGTTCCTCGATTCCCTTGTCCATCCATCAATTGGGCATACTAATATTCACCTCTGAAGGTGATTCTGAAAATGAAATGAAGTGCCATGCACAGTGCGCGGCATATCACAGTTAATAAATGTTAGTATTATTGTCATCATAATCATAATTTTTCCCCTCTGGGTTTTTAGAGAAGGATGGAGGACAAACAGAAAATAGGAGAGATTCTGAGTTCATAGAGTAAGAGAGAAAAGATAAAAAACTTACTGCAGTCAATTTCATGTTTCTATCATAGTATTAACAATTGCTTTTTTTCTAAGTATCTACAACATAACTAATGTTTGTTATCTCATTTTCTCTTTTCCACTATGTAGTTCTTTTGGCTGTTTTGTTGAGAAAGAAGCTGGACTCAGAGATAGAGCCTTCCTAAGTTTACATAGTTGATAGGAAGCAGATCTGGGATTTAAACCCTGGTCTGTGTAAAATCAGAACTGGCATTTTATTTTTATTTTTTCCTCTATGAGAGGCTGCCCCTCTCTTTCTCCTGCTGTCAGAAATGTTATTCATAGATTTCTGGATCTGACCTTAGAAGTCATCTAGTCCAAATTCCCGCTCAATGCATCAGTCCCCTTCCCGCTCACCAGGTGCTCCCTCATTCAGCTTCTCCTTGAAGACCTTCAGTGAGAGGGAGCTTTGACGGGCATTCTCTTGGCTGGCTTGTGTTATTAGAAAGCTGTTAGGTCATGAGGCACGCTTGCCTCTCCCGTTGCCATGCCACACTTAAGGGGTGTCGCCTGGGTGCCAGGAGAAATTGTCGGTCCATGGGCCACTGCCCGCTTGGCTTCCTGAGCAGTATCTGGGGAACTGGAAATGGTGAGAGGCAGCCTGCACTAGGCTCAGAGCTGGGCAGGACCATGCTGTCAGGTGCCATCATTGGCCAGAGGAGAATTGCAGCCTCTGGGGCAACTTGGTGCCAGGCAGTATTATGATCAAGAGACGCAGTGGAAATTCCCCAGCTACCACTGCTCCATTCTTCATGGGAGCGAATTCCTCTCCATCCTTCTCATTTCTCTCCTGATTGGCAGATGCTCCCCCACTTCCTCGGCAGCCAGAAGAAAATGCCTTCTGGCACCCAGCATCTCTTAAATTACATCACTACCACCAGCATCATCCTCGCCATCATTGCTATCACTATGGCAACTCTATTTATTCACCTCCTCTTGCCATGCCCTAGGCACCATGCAGAGCACTTTGTGTGTATAACTCATTTACTTGTCGAAGGAATCCTGTGATTAGTCATGATCATCTCCCATGGTATGGAGAAGGAAGCTGGAGCACAGAGAGGTGAAATGACCTGCCCAAGGTCACACAGCAAGCAAGTGGCAGAGCCAGAATTTGTCCCTAAGACTGTTTGAGCCCAAAGCCAGCAGGCTAAATTGCTTCTTAGGTTTATTTATTTATTTTTACAGAGTTTTGTTCTGTCACCCAAGCTGGAGTGCAGTGGCGCAATCTCAGCTCACTGTAACCTCTGCCTCCTGGGTTCAGTGAGTCTTATGCCTCAGCCTCCCAAGTAGCTGGGATTACAGGCGCCCACTACCACATCTAGCTAATTTTTGTATTTTTAGTAGAGATGAGGTTTCACCATGTTGGCAGGCTGGTTTCAAACTCCCAACCTCAGGTGATCCACCTGCCTCGGCCTCCCGAAGTGCTGGATAGCAGGCGTGAGCCACGGCGCCCGTCCTGCCTCTCAGAGTTCTGTGCTACCTGCTGCTTCCCCACCTTCCTGGGTTATGCTGTCTCTGAGCCAAGTGCAGAAGATTCAGCCAGAAACAAAAACACTGACTCTGCAGACATCTCCTGAGACTGGTTCCCGGGGTTAGGCCAGTCACTGTCATCTGAGGCATGCTTTGATCCACTCTCCCAGATGGGAAAGTCTCTCTTGTTCTGCCTCACTCTAGTCCAGGTCCCAGGAGTCTGAGTGAGTGCAGCCGAGGCTCTGAATCATACCTCTTTGGGATATTAAACCAGAAGGGGCCCTTGGTCTCTCTGGCCTCCCTCAAGTTCTGAGATCACCTAAAATGGACATTTATTGCACTCATCAAACTTGACCCTGGGACTGAGTTCCTTCACCTCCGACCTGAGTAGCTGCTTCCCCTTTGAGGAACCAGAATACTGCACCACCCTCTCTAGGCCTGGAAAGTTGGAAGGGAGTCTTGGTCTGTAGCCCTGAGGGGGTATGGGGAGAGAACGAGGTGGGCAGGAGGTTGTTCTGCTTGTCAGCCTGGAAGGACAGGTTGCCCCAGGGTCGAGATGTTCTCCTAGTCAGGGCCTTCTTCTTACTTTTTTTTTTTTTTTTGAGATGGAGTCTTGCTCTGTCACCCAGGCTGGAGTGCAGTGGCATGATCTCAGCTCACTGCAACCTCCACTTCCCGGGTTCAGGCAATTCTCTTACCTCAGCCTCCCAAGTAACTGGGATTCCAGGCAGCTAATTTTTGCATTTTTAGTAGAGACAGAGTTTCACCATGTTGGCCAGCCTAGTCTTGAACTCCTGACCTTGTGATCCACCTGCCTTGGCCTCCCAAAGTGCTGGGATTACAGGTGTGAGCCACCGTGCCTAGCCAGGCAGGGCCTTCTTTGCCCTGTAGGAATCTGGCTGCAAGTAGAACGCAGTAGGATGGAAGGATAGCTGTGCAGACCTGCAGTTTTCGGACAGACAGTCCTAGGGTTTCAGCTCCTGTCGCTCCTTGGGAAAGTCCTACTCTAGCCAGATCCCCCCACATTGGAGGAAGGTATGCAGGCTCTGGGCTGAAGGCAGAGTGCAGGAGCTGGATTCTGGAGAGGGACTGGGCATCCTGGGGGGCCGGGGAGAAATGAATGTTGTATCTGAATGTCCTAAGAGGAAGGTCTGTGGGCAGTGCTGACTTTTTATAGCTGCATGGGAACCTTCAGGGAGGAGGATGGGTTGGTCAGGGCCTGGGAGCACAGCTATATTCGGTAAGCAGAGAAGGCCCCTGCCTTAGCCTCCAGAGGTCCAACCCTCTGGGCCAGGCAGGGAGCCAGGGAAGGCGGGAGGGAGGAAAAGGAGAACTGGCAGATGACAGAGAGTGTCTAGTCTTGAAATCACAAACTGGGTGGAATCCTACCTACAGATGTCCACCCCGTGCTTTTAATCAGATCTGGTTACACTGGGCTGGAGTTAAGCAATGCTACCTCTTCAGAGGGGGCACCATCTCAGGCCGGGCGCAGGGGCTCATGCCTGTAATCCCAGCACTTTGGGAGCCTGAGGCAGAAGGATCACCCGAGGTCAGGAGTTCAAGACCAACCTGGCCAACATGGTGAAACCCCATCTCTACTGAAAATACAAAAAAAACTCGGATGTGGTGGTGGATGCCTGTAATTAATCCCAGCTATTTGGAAGGCTGAGACAGGAGAATCGCTTGAATCCAGGAGTCAGAGGTTGCAGTGAGCCGAGATTGTGCCACTGCAGTCCAGCCTGGGCGACAGAGTGAGACTCTGTCTCACACACAAAAAAGGACGGGGGCACCATCTCCACTTTGCCCCAGCCCCCACCTCTCACACCCAGCCTGCTTCATTTGTGTCAGCAATGGCACCTGTATTTGCAACCCACATTCTGGCAGACCAGCTGAGCCTGGTCTCCGCACCGTTGGCTCCAACTGCCCTCACAGCCTTCCAGCGGGGATCTGGCTGGGGTAGGGCAAACCCATTTGGGAGCTGGGAGGAATGACAGCCCTGAAGATTGATTGAACTGGGATGCTGGGAGCATTTTGGGAAAGGATGTTGTTTCATTAGGCTCTGAGTGAACACCTCCTATTGGTTAGAATGGAAGCCTCCCTCTGATCCTGTCTCTTCATGCACATGAATGTGTGATTCTGTGCATATGGATGTGCCAGTGTGTGTGTGTGCACATGTGTGCATATGTATGCATGGGTGACGTGATGCGTGTGCGTGTGTGTGTGTGCACGTGTGCACGTGCCACACAGAGGGCATCACATTAAGCTCTCCCTGGAACCACCATTTCCATCAAGGACTGGAGACTTCATCTGTTGGACTGATTTGATGCCTGTGCCTGTGCACGCTCAGGGCTCTCAGGGTCCCCTCTTGCAGAAAGCCCCTCCTGGGACCAGGAGCCAGGCTGGGCAGGGAGGTGACACCTTGCCTCTCTTTTGTATTTGCTTGGTGCTGGCTGAAGATGCGCCAGGAGGAGCAGACCAGCTACATGGTGGTGCAGACAAGCGAGGAGGGGCTGGCGGCGGACGCCGAGCTCCCGGGACCGCTCCTGATGCTGGCCCAGAACTGTGCCGTCATGCACAACCTGCTGGGCCCTGCCTGCATTTTCCTGCGCAAGGGCTTCGCCGAGAACAGGCAGCCTGTACGTAAGTTGGCCCGGTGGAGCCTGCTGGACTTGGCTTCACAGGGCGCAAGGAAGTGCTGGGAAGAAGAAGGGGTCTACACAGAGCTCATGCCCCCAACTTGTGAATCTAATCCCCAAAGTTTTCCATTCATGGCTACAAAGTGCTGGTGTGAGTCCATATCCACCAGCAAAATAATAATAATACTATTAGATCATTGTTTTGAGCACTTACTAGGTGAGCGCTGTGCCTAGTGTGCTGGCGGATTGCCTCATTTAAGCCTCAGAGCAACCCTAAGAGGCGGGTGCTTTTATCATCCCCATTTTGCAGATGAGGAAACTGACTTGCAGAGGTCACATGCTCAAGGTAACAGCTTGTCGGTGGTAGAGGCAGGATTCACACTTGGGTAGTAGGACTCAAGAGCCTCTTGTGCTCCTAACGACAACTCTGTACACCAGCACTATCCTGTAGAACTTTCTACAATGATGGAAATATTCTAAACCCCGTGCTGTCCCATACAGTAGCCACTAGTCACATGTGGCTATTGACCACTTGAAATGTAGATAGTGCAACTAAGGAACTGAATTATGGGTTTTCTGTTATTCTAACTCAAATTTACATAGCCACATGTGGCTAGCAGCTTCTGAATTGGACAGCTTTTTACAAGTAGCTAAATAAAGAGAGGGCTGAGCACGGTGGCTCACACCTGTAATCTTAGCACTTTGGAGGCCTAGGCGGGCAGATCATGAGGTCAGGAGTTCGAGACCAGCCTGACCAACATGGTGAAACCCCGTCTCTACTAAAAATACAAAAATTAGCTAAGTGTGGTGCCATACACCTGTAATCCCAGCTACTCAGGAGGCTAAGGCAGGAGAATCACTTGAACCAGGAGGTGGAGGTTGCAGTGAGCCAAGAGCATGCCACTGCACTCCACTCTGGGTGACAGAGCGAGACTCCGTCTCAAAAAATATATATAAAGAAAGGAGAGAAATAATGAGGATGTTATAAATGTAAACATTTGTAGGTTGCATTTATTGAAGGCCACATGGTAACACTTGACATAGCTTGTCTCACTGAATGCATGATAAGGCCCTGTGAGGTGGGAACTGGTGTTAACCCATTTTACAGATGAGGAGACTGTGGCTCAAAGAACAGAGTGAGCTGCCTGAGGAAGCAGATCTGAGCTTCATACTCAGGACCGTCTGCCTCTAGGACCCAAGTGCTTCTTCCCGACCACATGAACTGGGGAGAAAGGAGTGTTCCCGTACCCTATTCCCACCTGACCCTGAGTTGCTGCACTTGATGAGACCCTGCCACATCAGTGGGCATCCCTGGCTCTACTCCAGAGCAGAGAACACACATCGCTACTGCTCTGCATGGGGAGTGTGATCCAAGGACCAGCCTTCAGTACTCAGGTGACCAGCTCCGGTGGCGGGCACACCCCATGAAGGGCCACCTGACTTTGCTGCCTCCTGGATTCTGGGCATACCGGAAGAATGGAAGGGGCTCCCATGGGGTCAGCAGTGCCTGTTCCTCCTGAGTCCTGCAGAACTGGGCCCTGGAGAAGTGGGAGGCTGCTTAAGGCCTGATGCATGGGAAAGGATTTATTAGGTCTCAGTAGCTGGTCCTAGGGAGTGTGCATGTATGTGTACACACGTGTACTTGCTCACTCGCTTGCACTGACTGCTGGGATGACCCATTGCACAAAACATCCTTTCTGGTCACTCAGGGACATCTAGGAACATACAGGGTTGTGTTGGAATGGCTCTGACCTACCCGTCCTTTGTTTTTTGTTTTTGTTTATTTGTTTGTTTGTTTGTTTGTTTGAGACGGAGTTTCGCTCTTGTTACCCAGGCTGGAGTGCAATGGCGCGATCTCGGTTCACCGCAACCTCCGCCTCCTGGGTTCAGGCAATTCTCCTGCCTCAGCCTCCTGAGTAGCTGGGATTACAGGCACGTGCCACCGTGCCCAGCTAATTTTTTGTATTTTTAGTAGAGACGGGGTTTCACCATGTTGACCAGGACGGTCTCGATCTCTTGACCTCGTGATCCACACACCTCGGCCTCCCAAAGTGCTGGGATTACAGGCATGTTTTTGTTTTTGTTTTATGAGACAGAGTCTCACTCTGTTGCCCAGGCTGGAGTACATCGGTGCAATCTTGGCTCACTGCAATCTCCACCTCCCAGGCTCAAGTAAACCTCCTGCCTCAGCCTCCCGAGTAGCTGGGACTACAGGCGCGCACCACCATGCTTGGCTAATTTTTTAAAAGTTTCTTTTTTTTTTTGTAGAGATGAGGTCTCACTATGTTGCCCAGGCTGGTCTCGAACTCCTGGCTTCAAGTGATCCTCTCGCCTTTGCCTCGCAAAGTGCTGGGATTGCAGCTGTGGGCCACTATGCCCGGCCCATGGTGAGCTTTTTAGGTGAATGTCCATGCAGTCATCTCAGAGACATGCCTCCCTTCAGGTGACTCCTACCCCCACCCTGGTGGAGCTGGGAGCTTGCAGCCTGCTCCCTCCAAGCTCACACACGCTCTCAACACTGTCCTGCCACACAGAGCTACCTCTGAGCTCTCAGTCCTGTGCACACAGTTGTCCCATGAGATGTGACTCAGCAGCCCTTCCCTTTCTAGATGATCTGCACATTTTCTGATGTCATCATCTTTTGTCCTGGGGCCAGTTTGGAGTGGCTGTCTCTACCCACCCTGGCCCCGTTGGTTGGAACGGCCTGTCCACGTTGCACAGTGGAGATGCCGCATGCTCACTGTGGCATGCCTGTGTGTCTGTGTTCACGAGAGGTATGCCCATACCTGTGTGAGCCTCTTCAGGATGGGCACACCTACCTCGTGTTCTCCCTGCCCAAAAGCAGAGAGCTGCAACATGGGGGGAGGACGGACACTGAAGGCCACTTTTGGAGTCTGCTAACTAGGTCCAGCTGGGCACCTGTATCCATTTCATGCCAGTCTGTCTCCTGGGCATGCCCAGGATAACTGGCACCTCACCAACCAGGCCTGCTCTTTGGAGATATCGCTGCCATCTGTTCTGATGCCTAGACTCAGGGTTGCCTCGATTCCCAGGAGACCTGGGCACCGCTTGAGGCTGGAGATGGGTGCTTTTTGGACCCTGGCTGCAGCCAGAAGCACCGGTGGCCCTGGGGTCCTCTGCGGTGTCCTGTGACAGGGCAATGTATAGGGACGGGGGTGAAATTGGAGAAGGCGGGGCAGTGCCCAGGAAGCAGGCACAGCCCCCGTTCTGCTGCCATGTCTCCTCCTGACTCCTCCCCGCCCTCCTCCCCGCCCTCCTCCCCACCCTCCTCCCCAACTTCAGCATGGCCCCGCTTTCTCTCCCCTCCGGGCCCTCTTCTGTTGCCTTGCAGCCTCTGTTCCCTGCTCTTCCTGTTTCATTGGGTGGTGTTCTCTCCTCTCTGTTGTGACCTCCGCAGACCCTGTTTACTTCGCAGGTTTTTGCCACCAGACTGACTTTGTTCCCTGACTCATTCTTTTTTGAGACAGGGTCTCGCTCTGTTGCCCAGGCTGACAGAGTGCAATGGCACCATCATAGCTCACTACAGCCTGAGACTCCTGCTGACCCATTCTTGTATCTGGAACAAGGGGCTGGGGGCACAGAGGTTCTGTGCCCAGGCTGGTGGGGCTGGTGGGTCCTTGGGCATCTCCTGTTCGGGGCCCAGGAGCCTCTGTGTCTAAGGGAGATGTGAGGCTTTCTTTTCCCCTCAAGGTCCGGATCCAGGCACACCCCTGCTGCATCCTCGTCACCTCGTTTCCAGTGCCTGCTGCCACTTGGATGACCCCCAGGTTAGATATGTTGTGACTTTCAGTTCGCTTGTTGTCGCTAATAGGACACGTTCTTTTGTTTCAGGATAGATCACTGCGACCAGAGGAAATTGAAGGTAAAACTTGGCCCCTTGTGGTAAAGGACTGCCCAGCCCTCCAGGAAGGTGTGGGAGGGGAGGTTGATGGGAAGAGAGGCCCCCTGGGAATGGGGCCTGGTGCAGTGCTGGGTATCTTCTGTGAAAGCAGCTGCTGGAGGTGTGCACAGGAGGCAAGAGAAATGCCCCAGCGTCCTGGGAAGCTCCTGGGCCCCTCTTTCCACGATGGTGGGCTCTTGGGCTGCCTTTGCCCACAGAGGCTCTGCGGTCCCTCCCCCAACCACATCCACCTGTGCTCACTTCCCCAGAGCTCCGAGAGGCCTTCAGAGAGTTCGACAAGGACAAGGATGGCTACATCAACTGCCGGGACCTGGGCAACTGCATGCGCACCATGGGCTACATGCCCACCGAGATGGAGCTCATCGAACTGTCCCAGCAGATCAACATGAACCGTGAGTCCCTCTCCCAGCCGCCTGCATCCCTTCCGGTCCTCACTTTGCAGTCCTCTGCAGTCAGACAGGACTGGCTTCAAATTCTGCATCCACCTCTTTCCAGCTCTGTGAGCTGGGGCCAACCACTGACCCTCTCTGAGCCTGTTTCCTCACCTGTAAAATGAGGGCTGAATTGGAAGCATGGAGCCCAGAAAGTAGATTAGGGAATATACATAAAACAGCCCAATAACTGGCTCACAGGAAGAGCTGAACAGAGGGTTGCTGTTATTATGATGTTTTTCCTCTGTCTGATGAGCAGGTCAAGGAGGGGTTGCCCGTTCTGCCAGTTGCCTAGTTGGAGACGGGGAATGGGGAGATCGGAGATGACCTAGCCCTTTCCTCTTTCTCCAGTGGGTGGCCATGTAGATTTTGATGACTTCGTGGAGCTAATGGGGCCTAAACTCCTGGCAGAGACAGCAGATATGATTGGTGTAAAGGAACTGCGAGATGCTTTCCGAGAGGTAACGGGCAGAGGCAGGCAGGTGGGGGTGAGGGGGCTGTTGGAATCCTATCTGCAGGATAACTACTTCAAAAGAAGCCTGAGCCCCAAGTCCCAGATCAGGGGAGGGAGCTTAGACAGAAAATGGTCTCTGGTAAAGGAGGGCACTGACACTGAGAAGGAGCTCGACTTTGGGATCTGCTGCTGCCAGTTACCACTTTGGGGCCACTTCTCCTTCCTTCCTGCCCTCTCTAGTTTGACACAAATGGTGATGGGGAAATAAGCACCAGTGAGCTGCGAGAGGCCATGAGGAAGCTCCTGGGTCATCAGGTGGGACACCGAGACATAGAGGAGATTATCCGAGATGTGGATCTCAATGGGGATGGACGAGTGGACTTTGAAGGTAGGCGGGGCTTGAAAGTGGGGGAGAACAAGCCAGCAGGGGCCATCCATGGAGCCTTCCAATGGTGTCTCCATCATGCAACTATCAATCTGCCCTAAATTTCCAGTTCCCGGCCCTTTTATCCTCCTACCCCTCCACCCATGCACCCCTCTAATGCACCTCCCACCCCTACCCCATGCATCTATTCATGCATCTGTCCATCTGTCTATCCACCCTCTACCTATCCATTCATCTGTCCATTTATCCATCCATCCATTCATCTACCTGTCTATCCATCTTTTCATCATCTATCCTTCCATTTTTCTACTCATCCATCCATCAATCCTCTACCTATCCATCCATCAATCCATTTATGCATCCATCCATTCATCTACATATCTATCCGTCCATCCATCCATCTATCCATCCATCCACCCACCTATCCATTCATCTACCTATATATACATCTGTCCGTTATCCATCCATCTATCCATTTATCCATTGATCCCTTCATCCATCTATCCATCCATCCACTTATCTATCCATCCATCCATTCATCTACATATCTATCCATCCATCCGTCCATCCATCCACCTATCCATTCATCTTTCCATCCATCCGTCCATTCATCTACCTATCCATCTGTCCATCTTTCCATATTTATCTCTCCATCTTTTCATCTGTTTATCTCCTTATCTGTTCAGATGTCTATTTATCTATTCCTCCATCTCTAAATAACCATTCCTATATCCATCTATCCATGCATTTATCTGTCCATTCATGCATCTATTCTTCTCTACATTCACCCATGAATCTATCCATGTATTCATCTACGCCTCTCTCTGTGCATTCATACTTCTATACTTCCATTTACATATTTATGTCTCTTTGTCTGCATATACATCACCCATACTTGCATTGATGTGTCCATCTATCTGTTCAGTCATTTCCCCATCTATATCCATCTACTCATCTGTCCACCCATCCTTGTGTCCATCTGCACCCATCCTTCTCTATCCATTTATCTCTCTACCCACTCAGGCATTCATTCATGGTAGGTATTTTCTGAACATTACCTTCCTCAACTTGATACTTAGGCTCCTGAAGATCTGACCACAGCTCACCTCCATTCACATTCCACCAAAATACTTGTGATACTTGTGATCAGGGAACCTAGTAGGGTCTCTTTTGAATACACTGATCTTTTTGCCAGGAGGGCGTTTTTGTTTGTTTGGTTGGTTGGTTTGGTTTGGTTTTTGAGACAGTCTCATTCAGTTGCCCAGGCTGGAGTGCAGTGGCAGGATCTTGGCTCACTGCAACCTCCACCTCCTGGATTCAAGCAATTCTCCTGCTTCAGCCTCTCAATCTCACCTGGGATTACAGGTGCCCACCACCATGCCTGGCTAATTTTTGTATTTTTGATTAAGACAGGGTTTCACCATGTTGGCCAGGCTAGTCTTGAACTTCTGACTCAAGTGATCCACCTGCCTTGGCCTCCCAAACTGCTGGGATTACAGGCGTGAGCCACTGTGCCCGGCCACCAGGAGAGCTTTTATCCTGTTCTTCACTTGGGCTAAGTTCTGTTAGCCCACGGGACCCAGTGGGACTGCTTCCTCTAGCACCCTTCCCTGGTTCCTCAGACTGAACTTCCCCTTTCCTGGGTTTTCACAGTGCTCCAGACTCACCTGTTCCTCACACTGTCCCCTAACTGCTGGCTAGAGTTGTCTTCCCAACTGACTCTGAACTTTGAAAGAAGAAGAACCCCAATTTTTTTAATCTCTGCATTTCCTGCATAACACAGCTAATGCTCAGTGAAAGGTTTTCTATTTATTTATTTATTATTTTAAGACAGAGTCTTGCTGTGTCGCCCGGCTGGAGTGCAGTGGCGCCATCTCGGCTCACTGTAACCTCTGCCTCCCAGGTCCAAGCAGTTCTTGTGCTGGCGCTACAGGCGTGCACCGCTACACCCAGCTAATTTTTTGTAGTTTTAGTAGAGATGGGATTTTGTCATGTTGGCCAGGCTGGTCTTGAACTCCTGGCCTGAAGTGATCCACCTGCCTTGGCCTCCCAAAGTGCTGGGATTACAGGCATGAGCCACCATGCCCAGCCTCAATGGTTTTCTTTTTAAAGAATCAATAATAATCATAATAGTTCTCATTTACTGTACACTTATGTGTGGTCATTGTACTAAGTAGCTTTATGCACATTATTACATTTAATTTGTGGATTGCATTATTATAACCTCACGTTACTCATGAGGAAACTGAGGCTCAGAGAAGTAATATAACTTGCCCAAGATTGCCAGCCTATTAAGAGGTAGAGCTGGGGCATAACCCCAGGCCTGAAATCACAACTGAATGTAGTCTTGTGCATTCTGCCATGCGAGGCACCACGGGATACAGGGAAAGGGTAAAATGTTGACTCTGTGTGCCGGGTACTTGCATTCTGAGTATAAAGACAAGATAAGCATGTGCCAGAGACTGTGAGTGTCCAGAACACAAAGGTTGGGAGGTTTTCTCTCAGGAGCAGTCAGCCTTCAAGGCCAGGGAGTGTGGATAGTTGGCGAGAAGGCTTTGCTACCACCAGATCCGAAAACCTCAGATCTCCCTGAGTCCAGGTAGTGACCACCAGAGATGACAGCCTTGCTCTTGCAAGCCTGGCATCCCCCATTCATCCTATGAGGAGGTATTGTCCATATGCTGTGTGCTAAGATCTGGTCTCCCTCGGAGAGCCCAAGACCAGCAAGAAAAGCAGAGAAAACAACAGTGTCGTCCATGCTGTGCTAGGGAAGCACAGTGGGCTGTGACAGAGGGGGCACCTGTGTCAAGCTGCAGGGAGGGATCAGGGAAGACTTCCTGGAGGTGGTTATAAATAATTAGAGTCCCCCAAAATGGGAAGAGCCACCAGGTGAGGGGGAAGAGAGGGGTATTTACCCAAATGAGTTGAAAACTTATATCCACACGTCTGTACATAGATGCTTATAGCAGCTTTATTCATAGTTGTCAAAACTTGGAAACAACCGAGGTGTCCTTTCAGGAAGCAAATGGATAAATAAACTGTGGTACATCCAGACAATGGGATATTGCTCAGTGCTAAAAAGAGATGAGCTAGGCCGGGTGCGGTGGCTCATGCCTGTAATCTCGGCACTATGGGAGGCCAAGGTGGGTGGATCACTTGAGGCCAGGAGTTCAAGACCAGCCTGGCCAACATGGTGAAACCCTGTCTCTATTAAAAATAAAAAAAAATTAGCCGGGTATGGTGGTGTTCACCTGTAATCCCAGCTACTCGGGAGGCTGAGATACAGAATCTCTTGAACCTGGGAGGTGGAGGTTGCAGTGAGCCAAGATCGCACTACCGCGCTCTAGCTTGGGCCACACAGTGAGACTGTCTCAAAAAAAAGAGAGATGAGCTATCCAGTCATGAAAAGACGTGGTGAAGAGGGGACACAAATGCATATTACTAAGTGGAAAGCCAATCTGAAAATGCTGCAGACCATATGATTTCGTCTATATGACATTCTGGAAAAGGCAAAACTATGGAGACAGTAAGAAGATCAGTGGTTGCAAGGGGTTGGGGGAGGGAGGGGTGAGTAGGCAGTGCACAGAGGATTTGTAGGGCAGTGGAACTATTCTGTAGGAGGCGAGGTACGGTGGCTCATGCCTGTAATCCTAGCATTTTGGGAGGCCAAGGTGGGCGGATCACTTGAGGTCAGGAGTTTGAGACCAGCCTGGGCAACATGGTGAAACCCCATCTCTACTAAAAATACAAAAAAAAAAAAAAAAAAATTAGCTAGGCCTGGTGGCACATGCCTGTAGTCCCAGCTACTTGGAGAGCTGAGGTGGGAGGATTGTTTGAGCCCACGGGGTAGAGGCTGCATTGAGCCAAGATTGTGCCACTGTACTCCAGCCTGAGTGACAAAGTGAGACCCTGTCTCAAATAAGTAAGTAAATAAATAAATTTTAAAAAATTAAATGATTCTGTATGATATAATAGCAGAGGATGCATGTCATTATACATTTGTACAAACCCATAGAATGTATATAGCCAAGAATGAACCCTGATGTAAACTGTGGCCTCCAGGTGATAACGATGTATGGGTGTAGATTTCTCAGTTATAACAAACGCACCACTCTGTGTGGAATGTCGTTGGTGTAGGAGGCTATGCATACATGGGGACAGGGGATGCAGAAAAAAAAATCTCTGTACTTCCTACTCCATTTTGCTGTAAATCTAAAATTGCCCTTAAAAAGAGAGAGAGAGAAGGGGCTGGGCATGGTGACCACATCTGTAATCCCAGCACTTTGGGAGGTCAAGGCAGGAGGATCACTGGAGCCCAGGAGCTGGATGTTACAATGAGTTATAATCATGCCACTGCACTCCAGCCTGGGCAACAGAGCCAGACTCTGTCTCTACATTAAAAAAGAAGGAGGAGGAGGAGGAGAAAGGGGGAGGATGGTGGTACAGGTTGCTTTCAGAAAAGCTGAGAGGAGACCAGCCTGGCCAACATGGTGAAACCATGTCTCTACTAAAAATAAAAAAAAATAGCTGGGCATGGTGGTGCACACCTGTAATCCCAGCTACTCGGGAGGCTGAGGCAGGAGAATTGCTTGAACCCGGGAGGCAGAGGGTGCAGTGAGCCCAGATCGCACCACTGCACTCTAGCCTGGGCAACAGAGCAAGACTCCATCTCAAAAAAAAAACAAAAAACTGCTGAGCGGTGAGAGCGAGAGTGCCAGCTGCACTTAAGGGGCTGAAAAGAAGATCTGTGTAGCTGGAGCACAGAGGTTGGTAGTTAGCCTGAGAGATATGGCTGGAGATGTCAGCTGGGCCAGATCAGGGAGGTCCATGAGGCTGTGTCAGGATATTGGGCATTTTCCAGTGGAGAGCCGTGGGAGGTTTATGCAGGGGTCAGATCCACAGATGAGAACACTGTCACTCGCTGCTGTGTGGATGGATTGGAGCCGGTGGAATGGAAGGGGGACAAGCACAGAGCTGGGGAAGTGGCAGTGGCAGTGGGGAGGGTCTGAAGGCAGCATCCTGGGGAGGCCTCGGCTGCTGTCTGCTCCCACCTGCTCCTCTGCCATTCTAGAGTTTGTCCGGATGATGTCCCGTTGAGGCCATGAGGGCCCCTCCAGGACTGCCAAGCTCCCAAGGCGGGGCGAAGAGGAGCCAGAGCTGGCCTCACCCACCGTAGCCGCCAAGAGCCCAGCCCAGGATGTACTGGCGGATGGGGCCTGCCTGCACCCCGGGGAGGCGCCCACCCCGGACCCCCACCCCTCCGCACTGTGAAAGACTAACTCCTGCAACTGGAAAGCGGGGGCGCCCGCCGACGAGGAGGCCACCGTGCCAAGCCGGCAGAGGTCATGCCAGGCGCCAAGTGCCATGTGCCCAGCTGCTGCTGGCTGGGTGGGCCAGGGAGCCTGCCAGCAGACCCCACACAGCATGTCCGCCCCAGGGCAAAGCCTCCCTCCTTCGCTCTGCGCCCATCCCAGCTCGCCTCAGCCCTGTTATCTCAGAACCAATAAAAATATTTCCAAGAGCAAGATCGCCATGACGGTCTTTCCTCCTGGGGCTTGGTTAGATGACCCTAACATTTCCTGAGTACCAACTGCATGCCTAGAACCAGCTGAGCATTTCTGCATTCAGCATTTTTAATTGTTTATTTATTTATTTTGAGATGGAGTCTCGCCCTGTTACCCAGGCTGGAGTGCAGTGGCCTGATCTCGGCTCACTGCGAACTCCACTTCCCAAGTTCAAGCAATTCTCCTGCCTCAGCCTCCCGAGAAACTGGGATTACAGGTGCACTCCACCACATCTGGCTAATTTTTGTATTTTTAGTAGAGATGGGGTTTCACCAGGTTGGCCAGGCTGGTCTCAAACTCCTGACCTCAAGTGATTTGCCTTCCTTGGTCTCCCAAAATGCTGGGATTATAGGTGTGAGCCACCATGCCTGGCCAATGCGCATTTTTGAGCACCTATTATGTACTCAGTGACTTCCATTCTCATCCATGGGCCAGAACCTGGGACTGCTAAGGGAGACTGAAGAATGTATTTAGCTGGGTCCTCAGCTTCCCCAAACAAAATCAGGTTCTATAAGAAGAGAAGCGGCTGGCATGGTGGCTCACGCCTGTAATCCCAGCACTTTGGGTGGCTAAGGCGGGTGGATCACGAGGTCAGGAGTTCAAGACCAGTCTGGTCAGGATGGTGAAACCTTGTCGCTACTAAAAAAAAAAATTACAAAAATTAGTCGGGTGTGGTAGTGGGCACCTATAATCCCAGCCACTGAGGAGGCTGAGGCAGGGAATTCCTTAAACCTGGGAGGCGGAGGTTACAGTGAGCCGAGATCACACCATTGCACTCCAGCCTGGGTGACAGAGCAAGACTCCTTCTCAAAAAAAAAAAAAAAAGAGAGAAGCATCCAGCAGGGTCTGCATCACTTCTGACTTTCTGGAACTTTCATACTGGTTGGAGAGACAGACATGAGAAAAATACATGGTACAGGATTACAAATTGTGATACTGCTATTAAGGACAAGTATAGGGACCTTCGGCAGGGTATAATATGGAGGCCTGGCCTCCTCTGGGGAGGTCAGAAAAGGCTTGCTGAAGGAAGTGATGACAAGGCTTTGTCCTGGAGGAAATCGCAGTATGTGTGGACAAACAGATATAGATAGACATAACTGCCATTGGACGGGCGCCGTGGCTCCCACCTGTAATCCCAGCACTTTGGGAGGGTGAGGCAGGCAGAACACTTGAGTTCAGAAGTTCAAGACCAACCTGGCCAATATGGCAAAACCCCAACTCTACTAAAAATGCAAAAATTGGGCCGGGCGCAGTGGCTCACGCCTGTAATCCCAGCACTTTGGGAGGCCGAGGTGGGTGGATCACGAGGTCAAGAGATCGAGACCATCCTGGTCAACATGGTGAAACCCCGTCTCTACTAAAAATACAAAAAATTAGCTGGGCACAGTGGTGCGTGCCTGTAATCCCAGCTACTCAGGAGGCTGAGGCAGGAGAATTGCCTGAACCCGGGAGGTGGAGGTTGCGGTGAGCCGAGATCGCGCCATTGCACTCCAGCCTGGGTAATAAGAGTGAAACTCCGTCTCAAAAAAAAAAATGTAAAAATTAGCAGGGCATGGTGGCACATGCCTGTAGTCCCAGCTACTTGGGAGGCTGAGTCAGGAGAATCGCTTGAACCCAGGAGGTGGAGGTTGCAGTGAGCTGAGATCATGCCACCAGCTGATGGAGTGAGACTCTGTCTAAAAAAAGAAAGAGCTGCCGTCCTCTCTGCTGAGTGGGAAGAAGATATGTAGCGGATAGGCCCAGGATTTGCTTGCTGTGTGACGTAGGGCCAGTCGCATCCCCTCTCTGCACGTCAGTTTCCTCATGTAACATGGGGTGATAAAGGATGGGGTCAGTGCACAGCAAGTGCTCTCAGGGCATCGCATGGCATTGCACACCCCAGGGACTGCTATTCAGACTGCAGTGGAATCATGCAACTGAAAAGACCCATTATAATTCGTTTCTATAAGTGAAGTCTTAAAGGAGCCCAAAGGAGAAGTTTGTGGGTAGAAGTTGTCCAGAGTCTTGGACAGGCTTGGGGTGTATTTGGGCAGCTGTGTGGGGTGGCCAGTGTAATTCAAGCCACTGGTTCCCAAACCTTCTCATACAGCAGAATTGCTGGAGGATTTGTGAAGCCCAGATCTGGGCCAACCCCACCCCCTCCGCCAGTGATTCTGATCCTGTGTCTGGGGTCCGGTCCATGAATTTGCATCTCTCACAAGTTCCCTGAGGATGCTGATGCTGCCAGTCTGTGGACAACAACCTGAATAGCACTGTTGTAAATCCCAGACACCAGGGAGGCAGGTGTGCCTCCAGGAAGCTGGGAGAGGCTGCAGTGTTGACAGCTGGGGGTGGGAGGTGGGTAGAGCATCCCCTGCCCCCTGTGCTGCTGCAGAGGGAGGATCCTTATTCTCAGACCTGGCAGGAATGTAGAAGGATCGTGGGCCCCAGCCAGAAGCCCGGGTAATCCTCATGTCCCTGAGGTCAGTGGGACTGGGAGCTCCAAATTCACTCTCATAATCCAATTCTGAGACTAAGCCCTTGGCTCTGTGCCCTGCTAGGCAGGCCTGCAGCTCTACTAGCTTGGCTCTGCCCAGAGACTCCAGAGCTCCACTGTTTCAGAAACACAATGTGCACGAAGAGGGCTTCTGTGGCCGTCTCTATCAGCTGGCAGGGTGAGCGCCCGGGAACACCACTCAAGATAGACTTAGGGATAAACTGGGACTCCTTTGTCCCAGCATGTGGCTGCCTAAAATCAAAGATGTGGCAAGCCTGACCAACATGGTGAAACCCTGTCTCTACTGAAAATACAAAAATTAGTCAGATGTAGTGGTGCATGATGGTAATCCCAGCTTTTAGGGAGGCTGAAGCAAGAGAATTGCTTGAATACGGGAGGTGGAGGTTGCAGTGAGCTGAGATCACGCCACTGCACCCCAGCTTGGGTGACACAGCGAGACTCTGTCTCAAAAAATAATAAAATAAGGCCGGGCGCGGTGGCTCACGCCTATAATCCCAGCACTTTGGAAGGCCGAGGCGGGTGGATCACGAGGTCAAGAGATCGAGATCATCCTGGTCAACAAGGTGAAACCCCGTCTCTACTAAAAATACAAAAATTAGCTGGGCATGGTGGCGCGTGCCTGTAATCCCAGCTACTCAGGAGGTTGAGGCAGGAGAATTGCCTGAACCCAGGAGGCAGAGGTTGCGGTGAGCCGAGATCGCGCCATTGCACTCCAGCCTGGGTAACAAGAGCGAAACTCCGCCTCAAAAAAAAAATCAATCAATCAATAAAAAAATAATAATAAAATAAAATCATAGACATGGCAGCAGTTGTGATAAAGGAAATGGAGACTGTAGCCAGGCTACTGTTCAGAGCCCCCTTAAGGCTCAGGAGAAGGGGGGCCCAGGGGCAGGCCCTCTGCCTCCTCCCATGCTGAAGCTAGGACTCCTCCCCTTTAGCTTGTCTTTTTCATGGTTTGTTCATTTTCAAATGATTTTTGTTTGCTTTTGTTTTGGCTCCCACCAGGAAATGATTTTTGTTTGTTTGTTTTTTGTTTTGTTTGTTTGTTTTAGAGACAGGGTCTCACTCTGGCACCCAGGCTCACATCATAGCTCGCTGCAGTCTTGAGCTTTTGGGCTCAAGCGATCTTCCTGCCTCAGCCTCCTGTGTAACTAGGACTACAGATGTATGCCAGCCGACTTTAAAATTTTTGTGTAGAGACAGGGTTTCAATCTGTTGCCCAGGCTGGTCTTGAACTCCTGGCCTCAACAATCCTTCCACCTTAGCTTCCCAAAGTGCTGTGATTATAGGAGTGAGCCATAGCGCCCAGCAAGTTGTCTTCTATTTTGGGGTTCCTAGTATGATTGTTTGAAGAAAGGGCTCTGAGACTTTTCAAGGACTGAGATGCACTTTCCTAGGCAGAAGTGCCTTCTGCAACCTGCACGACTACCGTCCCGGGTGGGGAACTCTGGGTGTGTCATCTTAGAAAAGCTCTTTGTCTAAAGCTGGGCAAGATGGCTCATACCTGTAATCCCAGAACTTTGGGAGGCCAATGTGGGAGAATCACTTGAGGTCAGGAGTTTGAGACCAGCTTGGTCAACATGGTGAAACTCCATCTCTACTAAAAACACAAAAATTAGCTGGATGTGGTGCATGGCTGTAATCCCAGCTACTCCGGAGGCTGAGACACGAGAGTCATTTGAACCCGGGAGGCAGAGGTTGCAGTGAGCCGAGACTGCGCCACGCACTCCAGCCTCCGTGAGAGAGTGAGAGTTTGTCTCAAAACAAAAACAAAAAAGGAAAGCTCTTTGTCTGAAAGCTCTTCTATTGTGCCTGGATTTGCCTCCTGCTGACTCATAAAGGCCAATTTGTTTGCTCATTCATGCACACATGCCCTTGATGTTTACTGAGCTCCTACTATGTGCCAGGGTCCATGCAAGAATCCCTGTCCTCAAGGAGTTCAGACTGTAGTAGGGGTAACAGATCAGAAACCAGGCAAATGTAGTCCAGTGGCCTAAGTGCTACTTAGTAGTAGTACCCACTAGGTTAGCCTAGAGCCCTGGGTACATAAAAGGCACCCAATTCAATCTGGTGGGTGGGTGTGGGGAGGAATGGACAGATCTACTAAGACCTCAAGGATCACCAGTGCTTAGTTAGGAGAGGTGGGCAGGTGGGCTGGGCATGGTGGCTCATGGGTATAATCCCAGCACTTTGGGAGGCTGAGGCAGGCGGATCACTTGAGATCAGGAGTTCGAGACCAGCCTGGCCAACATGGTGAAAACCTCTCTCTACTAAAAACACAAAAACTAGCCAGGTATGGTGGTGTGTGCCTGCATTCCTAGCTACTCAGGAGGCTGAGGCACGAGAATAGCTTGAACCTGGGAGGCAGAGGTCGCAGTGAGATGAGATCATTGCCATTGCACTCCAGCCTGGGTGACGTAGTGAGACTCCATCTCAAAAAAAAAAAAAAGATTTAAAGAAAGAAACTCAAGGGAATTATTACTATAAAAGACTATAAAAGTCAGGAAAGTGGTTGCTTTTAGAGAGAAGGAGGGAACAGGCTATGACTGTGAAGGGCACAGAGAGGAGCTTCTGGGGTGTCTGACAAAGTTCTATTTTAATGAGTAAGGTGATTACAAGAGTGTTTGCTTCATGGTAATTCACTAAGTTGTACATTTGTTCGGTGTCTTATTTTACAACAAAAAGTCTAAAAAGATAGGTTCAGGAGCCAGCTATCTGGGTTCCAATCTGAGCTCTGCTGCTTATTCGCTGCGTCATCTTGGGTAAGTTATAAGACTCATTAGGTCTGTTTCCTCATCTGTAAAAAGGGGATGATGTTATAGGGAGGTGAGAATTCTACCACTGAACCACCAGTGCTTCCTGACCAGGGGGAAGAGGCGATAGGGTTGTTCTGAAGATGAAACAAATTATTATGTGTGAAGCCCTTGGAATAGTGCCTGGCATGCAGCAAGCATTGCAAGTGTTTTTGCTGCCTGGCGTGGCAGCTCATACCTGTAATCCCAGCACTTTGGGAGACCAAGGTGAGAAACTGCTTGAGCCCAGAAGTTCGAGACCGGCCTGGGCAACATAGCAAGATCCCATCTCTATTTTTAAAAATTAAAAATTAGCCAGGTATGGTGGCAGGTACCTGTGGTCCCAGCTACTCAGGAGGCTGAGGCAGGGGAATGGCTTGAACCCAGGAGGCGGAGGTTGCAGTGAGCTGAGATTGTGCCACTGCACTCCAGCCTGGGCGACAACAGCAAACTTCTGTTTCAAAAAAACAAAAACAGGCCGGGCGCGGTGGCTCAAGCCTGTAATCCCAGCACTTTGGGAGGCCGAGGCGGGTGGATCACGAGGTCAAGAGATCGAGACCGTCCTGGTCAACATGGTGAAACCCCGTCTCTACTAATACAAAAAATTAGCTGGGCACGGTGGCGCGTGCCTGTAATCCCAGCTACTCAGGAGGCTGAGGCAGGAGAATTGCCTGAACCCAGGAGGCGGAGGTTGCGGTGAGCCGAGATCGCGCCATTGCACTCCAGCCTGGGTATCAAGAGCGAAACTCCGCCTCAAAAAAAAAAAAAAAAAAAAAACAAGAAAAAATGAAAAGAAAACAAAAAAAACAAGCACCTGGTTTCTGACCCCAGCTCTGCCACTTCAGGGAATCGAGGGACGTACGTGTGTAGGAGGCGTGTGTCCAGGGAGCCCCTATTTGCTTTTCTACTTTTAGTTTTTTTAAACATCAAGTTGTTTTTGTTTTTGTTTTTTGAGGCAAAGTCTTGCACTGCCACTCCTGTTGGAATGCAGTGGCGTGATCTCAGCTCACTGCAGCCTCTGGTTCCTGGGTCAAGTGATTCTCCTGCCTCAGCCTCCCAAGTAGCTGGGATTGCACATGTGCACTGCCACACCTGGCTAATTTTTGTATTCTTAGTAGAGACAGGGTTTTGCCCTATTGGCCAGGCTGGACTCAACTCCTCACCTCAAGTGATCCGCCCGCCTCGGCCTCCCAAAGTGTTGGGATCACAGGTGTAATCCACTGTGCCCTTGTTATGATGTTATAAATGATGATCAATGCATCTACCCTGTGCGGTGGATGTGAAGAAATAACCCTTGCATAATGCTTAGTGGAGGGCCTGGCTCGGGCCCTCACACATGCTGTCTCCTCTGCCCGGAATGCTTTTCCCTGCACTGTTTGAAAAGCTAGAGCCTTCTCATTTCTGAGGTTGAACATAAATGTCTTTTTCTTGACTTTACCTACTGAAGGAAGGAAAGAAGTCACAACCACAGCTCATTTGTATTATTCAGAGCACATCTGAAATCTCTGGCCTGACTTATTTCTTATACGACAATACATTTGTAACTGCTTATTGTCTGAGGCTCCCTCCCCCTTACTAGAATGTAAGCTCCATGTTGTCGGAAACCGTTTCTATCTTGTCCACCATAGTATCTTCAACGTCCAGTAGGCACTTAGTAATGATTTATTGTATTGGGTAGGCACATGGCTCACACCTGTAATCCCAGCACTTTGGGAGGTCAAGGCAGGCTGATCACCTGAAGTCAGGAGTTCGAGACCAGTCTGGCCAACATGATGAAACCCTCTATGAAAAATACAACAATTAGCTGGGTGTGATGGCACGTGCCTGTAGTCCCAGCTACTCGGGAGGCTGAGGCAGGAGAATCACTTGAACCCGAAAGGCAGAGGTTGCAGTGAGCTGAGATCATGCCACTGCCCTCCAGTCTAGTGACAGAGCAAGACTCTGTCTCAAAAAAAAACCCCACAAAAAACAAAAAACAAAAATTAGCTGGGCATGGTGGTGGGCACCTGTAATCCCAGCTAATTGGGAGGCCAAGGCAGGAAAATCACTTGAGCCCGGGAGGCAGAGGTTGCAGTGAGCTGAGGTTGTGCCACTGCATTCCAGCCTAGGCAACAGAGTGAGACTCTATGTCAAAAAAAAAAAAAAAAGAGAGAGAGATTTATTGTATAAATGAACAAAATCCATGAACATATAAATAAATAGTTTGTTCACGTCTGTGTCATGTGTCTCCCGGACTGACTTAGGAGGGACACAGGGCACAAATCTCGTCTGGCTTGTCCTCTCCTGTGTCTCTTGAAGCCTTTACACTGTCCAGGTGCGTACTACGTGCTCGGTAAATCTCCTCACATGGATACAAAGCTCAGGGTGTGGTGGGGGAGCAGGGAGGGGGGCAGTGCCACTTGTGACCACGGCCCTCAGGTACAGAAAGGGCTCCAGGCCACATCCCTGGTGGCTCTCCTGGCCTCAGGTCTCCCTCCGCTCCAATGCTGCTCTTTCTGAATCATTTCCTTGTGCTTCGGGGCCCTCCAGGTCACAGGCAGTGCCATGAAACGGGAAAAACATAATTGGGAACTCGACAGACATAGATTTTAGTATTTTGTTTGTTTTTTGAGACAGGGTCTCACTCTGTGAGCCAAATTCTCTAGCCCAGGCTAGAGTACAGTGGTGCGATGTCAGCTCAGCTCAGCCTCAACCTCCTGGGCTCAAGGGAATCCTCCCACCTCAGCCTTCTGAGTGGTTGGGACTATAGGCATGTGCCACCATGCCTGGCTAATTTTTTTATATTTTTTGTAGGGACAGGGTTTTGTCACGTTGCCCAGGCTGATCTCGAACTCCTGGGTTCAAGTGATCTGCCTGCCTCAGCCTCCCAAAGTTCTGGGATTACAGGCATGAACTTCAACACCTGGCCTAGAGTCTAGTTCTTGATCAATCATTTACAGTCACTGAGACTCTGAGCCAACTGCTGAAGTCTCAGTTTCCTTATCTGTCCAAAGAGAGATAATAATCAAAATAACAACAGCAATATATCTGCCAGATAAGGTGCCAGCGATCAGATCAGGTGACAGGTTCAAGTGAGTCTCCTGCCTCAGCCTCCTGAGTAGCTGAGATTACAGGCAAGGGCCACCACACCTGGCCATTTTTTGTATTTTTAGTAGAGACATGGTTTCTCCATGTTGGTCAGGCTGGTTTTGAACTTCCAACTTCAGGTGATCTGTCCGCCTTGGCCTCCCAAAGTGCTGGGATTACAGGCATGAGTCACCATGCCCAGCCAGGAAACAGTTCTTAAAATGTTTTCTAGGCCAGGGACAGTGGCTCACATCTGTTATCCCAGCACTTTGAGAGGCCAAGGTGGGAGGATTGCTTAAGCCCAGGAGTTCGAGACCAGCTTGGGAAACACAGCAAGATCTTGTTGCTACAAAAAAGAAAAGCATTAGCTGGCATTAGCTGGGCACTGTGGCACGTGCCTGTGGTCGCAGGTACTCGGGAGGCTGAGGTGGGAAGATGACTTGAGCCCAGGAGGTCAAGGCTGTAGTAAGCAGTGATAGTGCCACTCTACTCCAGCCTGGGGGACAGTGAGACCCTGTCTCAGAAAACAAAATAAAATGTAAATGTTTTCTTTTCAGCCCCTGTATCAGTCTGTTTTCATGCTGCTGATAAAGACATACCCAAGACCGGGCAATTCACAAAATAAAGAGGTTTATTGGATTTACAGTTCCGCATGGCTGAGGAGGCCTCACAATCATGGTGAAAGGCGAGGAGGAGCAAGTCACATCTTACGTGGATGCAGCAGGCAAAGAGAGATCTTGTGCAGGGACACTCCTGTTTTTAAAAACATCAGATTTCATGAGACCCATTCACTATCACACAAGAACAGCACAAAAAAGACCTGCCCCCATAATTCAATCATCTCCCACCTGGTTCCTCCCACACACGTGAATTAAGGGAGCTACGAGATGAGATTTGGGTGGAGACAGTCCCTGTCTCTGTTCATTCCTTCAATCAGCAAACATACACTCAGCACCTATCTGCCAGCTCCTCTGCTGGGTGTTAAGGATAAAGGAAAAAAAAAAAAGGTCGGGCTCAGTGGCTCATGCCTGTAATCCTAGCACTTTGGGAGGCTGAGGCGGGCAGATCACCTGAGGTCAGGAGTTTGAGACCAGCCTGGCCAACATGTTGAAACGTTGTCTCCACTAAAGAAAAAACAAAAATTAGCCAGGTGTGGTGGTGCACGCCTGTAATCCCAGCTACTTGGGAAGCTGAGGAAGGAGAATCGCTTGAACACGGGAGGTGGAGGTTGCAGTGAACCGAGATGGCGCCACTGCACTCCAGCCTGTGCGACGGGAACGAGACTCCATCTCAAAAGGAGAAAAACAAAACAACTAGCCTGATTCCTGGTCTCATGGAGATAACTGTCTAGACTACACTGTCCAATATGGTAGCCACTAGCTATATGTGGCTATTTAAATGATTTAAAATTAAGCAAAAATTAGTTCCCTAGATGTAGCAGTCACATTTCACCTGTTCAACAGGCACGTGTGGTGTGGATACACTATCTTCCAATCATGGCAGAATGCTCTTGTCTGGAGGGGCAACTGACAAGTAACCTGGCCATTTACAATCTAATGCACAAGTGCTGGCTGTAAAACTGACAAGTAATCTGGCCATTTACAATCCAATGCACAAGTGCTGGCTGTAAAACTGACAAGTAACCTGGCCATTTACAATCCAACGCACAAGTGCTGGCTGTAAAACTGACAAGTAACCTGGCCATTTACAATCCAATGCACAAGTGCTGGCTGTAAAACTGACAAGTAACCTGGCCATTTACAATCCAATGCACAAGTGCTGGCTGTAAAACTGACAAGTAACCTGGCCATTTACAACCCAACGCACAAGTGCTGGCTGTAAAACTGACAAGTAACCTGGCCATTTACAACCCAACGCACAAGTGCTGGCTGTAAAACTGACAAGTAACCTGGCCATTTATAATCCAACGCACAAGTGCTGGCTGTAAAACTGACAAGTAACCTGACCATTTACAATCCAATGCACAAGTGCTGGCTGTAAAACTGACAAGTAACCTGGCCATTTACAACCCAACGCACAAGTGCTGGCTGTAAAACTGACAAGTAACCTGACCATTTATAATCCAATGCACAAGTGCTGGCTGTAAAACTGACAAGTAACCTGGCCATTTATAATCCAACGCACAAGTGCTGGCTGTAAAACTGACAAGTAACCTGACCATTTACAATCCAACGCACAAGTGCTGGTTGTAAAACTGACAAGTAACCTGACCATTTATAATCCAACGCACAAGTGCTGGCTGTAAAACTGACAAGTAACCTGACCATTTACAATCCAACGCACAAGTGCTGGTTGTAAAACTGACAAGTAACCTGACCATTTATAATCCAACGCACAAGTGCTGGCTGTAAAACTGACAAGTAACCTGACCATTTACAATCCAACGCACAAGTGCTGGCTGTAAAACTGACAAGTAACCTGACCATTTACAATCCAACGCACAAGTGCTGGCTGTAAAACTGACAAGTAACCTGGCCATTTACAATCCAACGCACAAGTGCTGGCTGTAAAACTGACAAGTAACCTGGCCATTTACAATCCAACGCACAAGTGCTGGCTGTAAAACTGACAAGTAACCTGGCCATTTATAATCCAACGCACAAGTGCTGGCTGTAAAACTGACAAGTAACCTGACCATTTACAATCCAACGCACAAGTGCTGGTTGTAAAACTGACAAGTAACCTGACCATTTATAATCCAACGCACAAGTGCTGGCTGTAAAACTGACAAGTAACCTGACCATTTACAATCCAACGCACAAGTGCTGGCTGTAAAACTGACAAGTAACCTGGCCATTTACAATCCAACGCACAAGTGCTGGCTGTAAAACTGACAAGTAACCTGGCCATTTACAATCCAACGCACAAGTGCTGGCTGTAAAACTGACAAGTAACCTGACCATTTATAATCCAACGCACAAGTGCTGGCTGTAAAACTGACAAGTAACCTGGCCATTTATAATCCAACGCACAAGTGCTGGCTGTAAAACTGACAAGTAACCTGACCATTTATAATCCAACGCACAAGTGCTGGCTGTAAAACTGACAAGTAACCTGGCCATTTATAATCCAACGCACAAGTGCTGGCTGTAAAACTGACAAGTAACCTGGCCATTTACAATCCAACGCACAAGTGCTGGCTGTAAAACTGACAAGTAACCTGGCCATTTACAATCCAACGCACAAGTGCTGGCTGTAAAACTGACAAGTAACCTGACCATTTATAATCCAACGCACAAGTGCTGGCTGTAAAACTGACAAGTAACCTGGCCATTTATAATCCAACGCACAAGTGCTGGCTGTAAAACTGACAAGTAACCTGACCATTTACAATCCAACGCACAAGTGCTGGCTGTAAAACTGACAAGTAACCTGACCATTTACAATCCAACGCACAAGTGCTGGCTGTAAAACTGACAAGTAACCTGACCATTTATAATCCAATGCACAAGTGCTGGCTATAAAACTGACAAGTAACCTGGCCATTTATAATCCAACGCACAAGTGCTGGCTGTAAAACTGACAAGTAACCTGACCATTTATAATCCAATGCACAAGTGCTGGCTATAAAACTGACAAGTAACCTGGCCATTTATAATCCAACGCACAAGTGCTGGCTGTAAAACTGACAAGTAACCTGACCATTTACAATCCAACGCACAAGTGCTGGCTGTAAAACTGACAAGTAACCTGGCCATTTACAATCCAATGCACAAGTGCTGGCTGTAAAACTGACAAGTAACCTGACCATTTACAATCCAATGCACAAGTGCTGGCTGTAAAACTCCTCGTTACCTCCCTGACGTGCCCAGCTCTAGGAAAGAAACTGCAAAGAATAAAGCAGCTGCTTTATTTATTTCTGGATATGGGCACTTCAGTCCTTTTCTTTTCTTTCTTTCGTTTTTTTTTTTGAGACGGAGTTTCACTCTTGTTACCCAGGCTGGAGTGCAATGGCGCGATCTTGGCTCACCGCAACCTCTGCCTCCTGGGTTCAGGCTTCAGTCCTTTTCAGTCACCATCTCACTCTGTCTGGACACCTCATTTCACAGGTGAGGAAATTCAGGCTCAGAGAAGGAATGTGACTTGCCAAGCTTACACTGACAGTGGACAGTAAAGACTGGCCTGGCATTCCTGACTCCACAAACTGTGTCCTTAACAATGAAAAATGGGAGATGATGATAGAGGCAGCGAACGAGCCGAGTGCAGTGGGACATGTCTGTAATCCCAGCTACTTGGGAGGCCGAAGCGGGATGACCGAAAGGCCGGGAGTTTGAGTGCAGCCTGGGCAACACAGTGAGGCTCTGTCTGTAAGGCTGTAAGGCATTCTCTTCAAGTTTGTGGTTTGTTTGCTTTTTCTTTTTTCTGAGACAGAGTTTCGCTCTGTTGCCCAGGCCAGAGTACAGTGGTATGATCTCAGCTCACAGCAACCTCCACCTCCTGGACTCAAGCAATTCTCCTGCCTCAGCTTCCCAAGTAGCTGGGACCACAGACGCCTGCCACCATGCCTGGCTAATTTTCATATTTCTAGTAGAGACAAAGTTTCACCATGTTGACCAGGCTGGTCTTGAACTCCTGACCTCGGACAATCCACCCACCTTGGCCTTCCAAAGTACTAGAATTACAGGCATGAGACACTGTGCCCGGCCTTTTTTTTTTTTTTTTTTTTTTTGAGACAGAGTCTCACTCTGTTGTACAGTGGCACGATCTTGGCTTACCGCAGCCTCTGACTCGTGGGCTCAAGTGATCCTCCCACCTCAGCCTCCCAAGTAGCTGGGTCTAGCATGTGCCATAATGCCCAGCTAATGTTTTTATTTTTTGTAGAGATGGGGGTGGGGTGTCTCATGATGTTGCCTAGGCTCGTCTCAAACTCCTGCACTGAAGGGATCCACCGACCTCAGCCTCCTAAAGTGTTGGGATTACAGGTGTGAGCCACAGCGCCCAGCTGAAGTTGCTTTCTTTTCTTTTCTTTTTTTTTTTGAGATGGAGTCTGGCCCTGTTGCCCAGGCTGGAGTGCAACGGCACGATCTCGGCTCACTGCAACCTCCCGCTCCTGGGTTCAAGCGATTCTTCTGCATCAGCCTGGTTTCAAGCGATTCTTCTGCATCAGCCTCCCAAGTAGCTGGGACTACAGGCGCACACCACTATGCCTAGCTAATTTTTGTGTTTTCAGTAGAGATGGGCTTTCACCGTATTGGCCAGGGTGGTCTCGAACTCCTGACCTTGTGATCCACCTGCCTCGGTCTCCCAAAATGCTGGAATTACAGGCGTGAGCCACTGCGCCCGGCCTGAAGTTGCTTTCTGTTGTACTCATTGCAACTCTAGGAGGCTGAAGATTATCACCATCTCATTCACAGATGAGGAAACCGAGGTGCAGAAGGTAAGTGACTTGTCCAAGTCCACCCAGATGGGAAGGCACTTGCTTTTTGTGTTCTCTGCCTTGAGCATGACCACGCTGGGCCTGGCTGGCTTCTCCACTGTGACTCATATCCTCTTGGGGGAAGCGAAGATAAGCCAAGTCCATTCTCCCTCCTGTGAAGTTGGAGACCCGGCCAGGTTTCTCGGGTCGAGTTGCACACTGAGGGCCAGGACCAGGAGACACGCTGTGCTGGCCCCCTGCCTCTCTGATTGGCTCTGGTCCCTCTGTGGTCTAACTCCCAGAGGCCCAAGGTGAACAAATGGTCTTGGGACCAGACCACCCACCTCAGAGTTTCAGGGCGGGCAGAGCTGGCTCCGACCTCTGCCCTGTGTTTGCCTTTTGAACTTTTATTGTGAGCTTATTTTTAAGGGGGAAAAATATCCCAAAAACTTAAAATAGGCAGGACTTAATTAATAGTACGCTTTGTTCTTCTGATCCTTATCTGGGCAGGAAGACACAACCCTTTTCAGTTTTATGGGTCAAGGTGAAATTGCCTCTCGGGGCTCAAACACAGCTGCTCCCCTTGTGAACTCTGGCTCCCTTTGGTTTTTTCTCCCTGGGGGAGAAGGGTATTTCTCACTCCTTAGCCTGAACACTTCAAGGCCTTTTCTGTTTATCAGATTGGCAGCAGTACATGTTATAATGATTTCTTCATATATAATGAATAGCTCCTGTGCACTGATGACCTGTATGGGCCAGGCACTCTGTGAATGGCTCCTAACAGCCCCACGTGATAGGTCTTCTAATTATATCCATTGTGCAAGTGAGACAACTGAGGCCCAGAGAGGACAAATGACTTTCCAAGGGCCACACAGCTCTAAGAAGTGGAGCTAGGCTTTAAATCCAGGTCTCTATGCCCCAAACACCCATGACTATGATTTACTCATCAGTTACCTATGTGGTCAACGGTCCCACAATGCTAATTTTAAAAACCACATCCTGCCATCTTAAAAAAATAAAAGGCCGGGCATGGTGGCTCACGCCTGTAATCCAAGCACTTTGGAGGCCAAGGCGGGTGGATCACCTCAGGTCGGGAGTTCAAGACCAGCCTGACCAACATGGTGGAACCCCGTCTTAAAAAAAAAAAGACACACGGCCGGGCGCGGTGGCTCAAGCCTGTAATCCCAGCACTTTGGGAGGCCGATGCGGGTGGATCACGAGGTCAAGAGATCGAGACCATCCTGGTCAACATGGTGAAACTCCGTCTCTACTAAAAATACAAAAAATTAGCTGGGCATGGTGGCGCGTGCCTGTAATCCCAGCTACTCAGGAGGCGGAGGCAGGAGAATTGCCTGAACCCAGGAGGCGGAGGTTGCGGTGAGCCAAGATCGCGCCATTGCACTCCAGCCTGGGTAACAAGAGCGAAACTCCATCTCAAAAAAAAAAAAAAAAAAAAAACACACACACACACATCATGGCCAGGCATGTTGGCACATGCTTGTAATCCCAGCACTTTGGGAGGCAGAGGCGGGCAGATCACGAGGTCAGAGATCGAGACCACCCTGGCCAACATAGTGAAACCCCGTCTCTACTAAAAATACAAAAATTAGGCCAAGCGCGATGGCTCATGGTAATTCCAGCACTTTGGGAACCTGAGGTCAGGAGTTTGAGACAAGCCTGGCCAACATGGTGAAACTCTGTCTCTACTGAAAATATAAAAATTAGCCAAACGTGGTGGTGGGTGCCTGTAATCCCAGCTACTGGGGAGGCCGAGGCAAGAGAATTGCCTGAACTCGGGAGGCGGAGGTTGCAGTAAGCCAAGATTGCACCACTGCACTCCAGCCTGGGCAACAAGAGTGAGACTTCATCTCAAAAATAAATAAATAAATACAAAAATTAGCTGGGCGTGGTGGTGTGCACCTATAGTTCCAGCTACTTGGGAGGCTGAGGCAGGACAATCACTTGAACCCGGAAGGTGAAGGTTGTAGTGAGTTGAAATTGTGCCACTGCACTCTAGCCAGAGCAAGACTCCGTCTTAAACAAAACAAAAGAAAACAAAGCACATCCTGGATGGGTGCGGTGGCACATCCTCGTAATCCCAGTACTTTGGGAGGCTGAGGTGGGCGGATACTTGAAGTCAGGAATTCGAGACCAGCGTGGGTAACATGGTGAAACCCCATCTCTACTAAAAATACAAAAATTAGCTGGGCATGGTGGCGCACACCTATAGTCTCAGCTACTCAGGAGGCTGAGGCAGGAGAATCACTTGAACTCAGGAGGTGGAGGTTGCAGTGAGATAAGATAACGCTACTGCACTTTAGCCTGGGTGACAGAGCGAGACTCCATCTTCAAAAAAAAAATGCTTTAAGTTTTTGTTTGTTTAAAATATGTCTTATTATTTCTAACAATCCTACAAGGTGAGCACATTTATTCTTTCTGTTCCACAGATGAGGACACTGAGGTTCAGAGAGGTGGATTCATTTACACAAAGGCACACAGTGATTAATGGCAGAGTTGTGATTTGCACCAAACTATGTCTGACACGCAGTCAGGCTCAAAGGAAAAGAAGTAGATTAGAAGCCAAAACATTGGATTTTGGCTGTTCATTGTGTGACTTTAGACAAATCACTCAACCGTCTGAGCTTTAGCTTCTCATCTGCAAAAATGGAGACATGACCTATTTTTCCAACTTTCTGAGGTCATTAAGAGCATCAAATAAGTAGGAACCAATGATTATTGAGAAGCTGCTTTGTCAGGGCTGGGGCTTATCTCAGTTTTGGATGAAATTATGATGAATTTTATCTTTTAAAAAAATCTCTTCCAGACAGGTGCGGTGGCTCCTGCCTGAAATCCCAGCACTTTGGGAGGCTGAGGTGGGCGGATCATGTGAGGTCAGGAGTTCAAGACCAGCCTGGCCAACATGGTGAAACCTCATCTCTACTAGAAGTACAAAATTTAGGCAGGTGTGGTGGCACATAACCTGTAATCCCAGCTACTCAGGAGGCTGGGGCAGGAGAATCATTTGAACCAGGCAGGTGGAGGCTGCAGTGAGCAGAAACTGAGCCACTGCACTCCAACCTGGGCAACAGAGTGAGACTCTGTATGGAAAAAAAAAATCTCTTCCATGTCATCTGCATTTTCTACAAAAACTGTATCTTTCTTCCACACAGAAAAATAACTAATGCCCATTTAAGAACTATCTAGTCTTGGCCAGGCACGGTGGCTCAAGCCTGTAATCCCACCACTTTGGGAGGCCAAGGCGGGTGGATCACAAGGTCAAGAGATGGAGACCATCCTGGCTAACATTGTGAAAACCAGTTTCTATTAAAAAAAAAACAAACACAAAAAATTAGCCTGGCATGGTGGCACATGCCTGTACTCCCAGCCACTTGGGAGGCTGAGACAGGAGAATCACTTGAATCTGGGAGGCAGAGGTTACAGTGAGCTGAGATCGCACCACTGCACTCTAGCATGGGTGACAGAGCAAGACTCCATCTCAAAAAAAAAAATATATATATATATGGTCCTTACATCCAGGTGATGTGCGTTTCAGCAGAAAGGAGACTCAGTGAGAAAGGAAGTGATGTGTCCGGGAAGTCGCTGAGGAAGGAACTGAACCCAGCTCTGTCTGACCCCCAGATCTTGGTTCCTGTTACTCCACCAAGGGCAATTCTCCCATCCTGAGAGAGGAGGATTTGAAGAAATGTTTTCATCAAACCAGCCCCAGCTGACGGAGGTGGGAATGCGGCCGCCCCAAGTGTTTGGGCTCTTAGATGGGGATGACCTTCCACAGCGGGGAGGGGAAAAGGGAGGCTGGAGCCCAAAGTCCTCACTGTCTATCGAGAAATGGCCTGGACCCAGGGCCACCTGGGGACTCGCATTCTTCTCAGCCTTCCCAGGGCTGAGAGTCCCTGCCTGCTGCAGGGTTCATCCTGAGAGCAAACCTGGGGCTATCTGGGGACCCCTCTTGTCAGTGCTTTTCGATATAAGCCTGCCCTGGGTTCAGGTTCTCTAGCCTGGCTTGGCAGCTGTGACTCTGACCTTTTTGTCTTCTGCCCCCACCCCTATCAAGGCTCATGTCTGTAATCCCAGCACTTTGAAAGGCCAAGGCAGGAGGAGAGCCCAGGAGTTTGAGACCAGCCTGAGCAATACAGCAAAAGACCTCATCTCTACAAAAAAAGGAAAAAGAAAAATTAGTGGAGCATAGTGGCACATGCCTCTAGTCCCAGTTACTAGGGAGGCTAAGGTGGGAGGATCCCTTGAGCCCAGGAGGTAGAGGCTGCAGTGAGCCATGATTATGCCACTGCACTCCAGCCTGGGCAACAGAACAAGACCCTGTTTCAAAAAAAAGGGCCAGGCAAAGTGGCTCATGCCTGTAATCCCAGCACTTTGGGAGGCCAAGGCTGGCGGATCACCTGAGGTCAGGTGTTCAAGACCAGCCTGGCCAACATGGCGAAACCCTGTCTCTACTAAAAATACAAAAATTAGTCGGGCATGGTGGCGTGTGCCTATAATCCCAGCTACTGGGGAGGCTGAGGCAGGAGAATCGCTTGAACCCGGGAGGCAGAAGTTGCAGTGAGCTGAGATCATGCCACTGCACTCTAGCCTGGGCAACAGAGAAAGACTCTGTCCAAAAAAAAAAAAAAAAAAGCAACCTTTTACAGCATAAGGTGGGGGTCCGACTCCTGATACCCCCTCAGTTGCTCAAAATGTCTTGCTCTGTTGCCCAGGCTGGAGTGCAGTGGCACAATCTTGGCTCATTGCAACCTCCGCCTCCTGGGTTCAAGTGAGTCTCCTGCCTCAGCCTCCCGAGTAGCTGGGACTACCGGTGCACACCAGGCCTAGCTGATTTTTGTATTTTTAGTAGAGACAGGGTTTCGCCCTGTTGGCCAGGCTGGTCTCGAACTCCTGGCCTCAAGTGATCCACCCACCTCGGCCTCCCAAAGTGCTGGGATTACATGCATGAGCCACTGGTCTGGCCAATAATGTGTTTTTACTGTATTTTTGTTTAGATACACAAATACCGCTGTGTTTAACCGTCTACAGTATTCAGTAAGCTAACACGCTGTATAGGTTTGTAGCCTAGGAGCTATCGGCTATACCATATAGCCTAGGTGTATAGGAGGCTATCCCCATCTAGGTTTGTGTAGGTACACTCTGTGATCTTTATAAAATGACAAAATCACCTAACGATGCATTTTTCGGAAGGCATCCCTGTCATTAAGTGAGGCATGTCTGTATCTCTATTTCACAATTGAGGAAACTGAAACTCAGAGAAGTACCTCATTTGCCCAAGGCCACACAGTGGGTAAATGGGCCCTGGGCGTGGGATGCAGGCAGCCTGTCTCAGATCCCATGCTCAGATCCTGTGCCCTGCCTCCAGGGTCTCAGAATTTGTTTTACTGAAAAGACAGCCTAATTCATGAGCAGCCGGAGCTCAGAAAGGGAACCAGGCTCCTTGGTACAAAGGTGGCCCAACCACAAATGTCATCTGAAGGGCTCAATAACAGGAGTTGGCCAGGTATCCTGCTCACCTTCTGGGGTGACCAAAGGCCTGGAGGACTGAGAGAAGGCCTTTAGAAGCCTCCCCAAAAGTTTAATCCATTTTATGATTGTTTCTCCTGGACTAGACTGCCTCGAGGATAAAACAAACATGAGCTCCTGGTGGCAGTGCAATATGTGAGTGGGACATGGGCTCTGCAGGCCAACTGCCTGGGAGGGAGGACGCCCCATCACCACTGCTTGTGTTTCTGTTTCCCGTTTGCACCACATCCCTCCTTTGAGGGTAACTGAAGCCTCTCAGTTGTCAAGATCCTTCAAAGATGACAGTTTCAGAGAGAGAAGACTAGCATTAGAAACCCCAAGAGGCCAGGCGCGGTGGCTCATGCCTGTAATCCCAGCACTTTGGGAAGCCAAGGCGGGCGGATCACGAGGTCAGGAGATCGAGACCATCCTGGCCAACATGGTGAAACCTCATCTCCACTAAAAATACAAAAATTATCTGGGTGTGGTGGCAGTTGCTTGTAGTCCCAGCTACTCAGGAGGCTGAGGCAGGAGAATCACCTGAACCAGGGAGGCGGAGGTTGCAGTGAGCCGAGATTGAGCCACTGCACTCCAGACTGGCCACAGAGTGAGACTATCTCAAAAAAAAAAGAGAAAGAAACCCGGGCAGGCACAGTGGTTCAGGCTCATAATCCCAGCACTTTGGGAGGCCAAGCCGGGTGGATCACAAGGTCAGGAGTTCGAGACCAGCCTGACCAACATGGTGAAACCCTGTCTCTACTAGAAATACAAAAATTAGCCGGGCGTGGTGGCATGCACCTGTAATCCCAGCTACTTGGAAGGCTGAGGCAGGAGAATCGTTTGAACCCGGGAAACAGAGGTTGCAGTGAGCTGAGATTGCGCCACTGCACTTCAGCCTGGCGACAAAGCGAGACTCCGTCTCAAAAAAAAAAAAAAAGAAATCCCAGTGCAGGGCCCGACACACCTTGGACGGGCATGTCTATGGGAAAAGCAAGCCCAGATGCTTGCAAAATAGTGGGGAAAGTGAGACTGGGAGGGAACACTTCCAAAAGTTACCCCATGGGGTCTGAATTTGGGGCCCAGGGAAGGAATTCGGGTGCATTTAGATTCACCACTGATAGTCTCTATTTTGGTACCCTGTTTTGTTCCTGTCCTAACTAAATAATTAATTGCATTATGAGTTGTGCAAGGTCTATGATTCTCATGCGGGACCCCAGGTGTGTTTTTTGTTAATGCAGCACAAAGCTCATTGCCTAAGTAGTAGGTAGAATTGTCAGATAAAATACAGTAAGTCCAGTTAAGTTTGAATTTTAGATAAACAATGCATTTTTTTTTTTAACTATAACTGGGTCCCATTTGCTTATCTGAAATTCACATATAACTGGGCTTCTCATATTTTGTCTGCCAAATCTGACAACCCTAGTAGTAGGGACTTAATACATTTTTTTCCTTTTAGGGAGAATTTCCAAATCGACCAGTATTTATGGAACAAATGCACAAGCAGTTTTTTTTTTTTTTTTTTTATTTGACTTCTCTACACTTGCGGTGCGACCCTTTGGCAACTTTCAGTCCCTTTCTGGGCCTCAGTTTTCCCATCAGAAAAATGGGAGTCTAAGCAGCGACCGAAGCGCAGGGATCGCCAGTGTGGGAGAGCGCCGGGTGAACTGCCAAGGAGCAGGGAGGGAGCTCGGGCCGTGGCCGTGCGAGACAGCCCCAGCTTGGGTGCAGCCAGCGGCGACTCCCTCCCGCGCCTAGGGCGTCCCGGCCCCGCCCCTACGCCGCGGAGGCAGGCCAGAGACTGTCGCCATGGAGACGCGGGCAGCCTGGAGCCCCCTGCTCACAAAGCCACGCGTTTCCGCTGCGTTGGAGCCCCCTGATTGGACGGCCGTCTGGACGCTACCACACACCCGGAGCCCGCTAAGGGGAGGGGGCGGGGCCTTATCCTCGTGGGACTCGTTCCCTGGAGACCTGTGTCCGCAGCCTCTCTGGGAAAGCATGGGTCCTCTCCCTCACGCGGGGAAAAGAACTGAGTCTCTTAAGTCTGCACAGTGTCCATTGCTTCTCCTACTAGAATTTATGCTCATGCTTCTCCCTGAGAAAAGAAGAGGGGGCGGGAAAGTCGGCCACGCCCCCTCGAGCCTATTTGGTCTCAAGAGCAGGAGCACCGGAAGTGCTGGCGACGTGTCAGTGCGCCCTACCTTAAACATTCCCCTACAAGCCACCTTTCCCGTTCAGCTATGGGATTCCGGGGCCGCCTGGGCGCTGCACCCGCCACTTCCGCATCGAAACGCCGCTTCAACCGAACTCACTCCCTCTGCGCGCGCTCCATCCCATGCCCCACGGCTGCGCTGGCCCCAGGGAGAAGCCACGCCCTTTCCCGCGCCTGGCAGCCAATGAGCGGGCGTCTCCCAGCGGGGTGGTGGGTAATTAATGAGGGCCGGGCGCTGATTGGCTGCAGGGTCGTGGCCGGGGGCCGGGTGGCGGGGTAGGTTGTTCCTGAGGTGGGAGGCGGTACCCGTGGCTGAGGAGGAGGCCTGAGAGCGACATGTCTCTGGCGGCTCAGGCGGAGCGGCCCGTGGCGCTGTTTTTTTGAGTCCGGGGCGGCCTGGCAGCCGGCCGAGGACGAGGGTCGGCGGGGGCTGCCCCCGTGGTGGTGGCCGCCATGCTGGGGGCCTGGGTGGTTGAGGGAGCCGCTGTGGCGCTCCTGCGACTGCTGCTGCTGCTGCTGCCGGCGATCCGGGGACTGGGGCTCGGCGTGGCCGGCGCGGCGGGGGCCGGGCTGCCTGAGAGCGTCATTTGGGCGGTCAACGCGGGCGGAGAGGCGCATGTGGACGTGCATGGGATCCACTTCCGCAAGGACCCTTTGGAAGGCCGGGTGGGCCGAGGTGAGAGTCCCCGTGCCGAGCCGCGGGATCCGGGGCCTGCTGTGCTGGGCGCAGCCGGCCGGGGGCTGCGGCCCCCGAGCTCCTTCAGACCCTGGGTCTGTGTCTCTGGAGCGAAGTTTCTCTCCGCAGCTTCCTCGGGGACCCGCTCGGAGCTTAGGGCCTGGCACTGGCTCCAAGCTACCTAGAGTCATAGAGGCAGAGAGTTGGCGAGAAGTTAGTTATATTTGGAGTTCGCATCCTGCATTTTCTCAACCCCTCACTCCCATCCAAGCTGGGAGAGTAAAGACGAAGGCGGCCTCTTGCCATCTCCAGGCCTCGCGGATTGTAGGTCATGGGTGCTTCTGCTTCTCCTGTCGAGACAGTTCTTGGGAAATTCTCGTCGACCCAGGAATCCGCCGCTTTCCTTGCCCCTTCTGCAGGAGCGGGACTTGCTTCTTAGCCAGAATAGGAAGGACTCTTTGGAGCGGATGGGCCAGGAAAGTTTGATTGTAGCCTCCTCCCCCGCCCTCTTTTCGAGCGAAGAATATGTGTGCTTAAAAGTAGAATCTGCAGGCCGCCCCCAGAGGGTGGTTCTGTCGAAGCCATCCTGCACGTGAGGCTGGTGGCTGTGTGTGAACTGGGTCAACCAGTGTAAGAATCCGAATGGTCTATCAGAGAATGCTTACAACCTTCCCTAGGTGATCCTGACAGTTCTAATTCCAGCTTAGGGGGAAAATGATTGTGACTTAACGATTGAGTAACAGTGGTTTTTAACATTGCTGCACAGTTCCCAAAGTTAGTGTGCGTCAGAATTGCCAGGGCAGCTGGTTAAAAATGCAGATTCCTAGTCCCCACTCGAAATCGATTTTAGTAGATTGAGCTTTTTTGCAGGAAACCAGGTTTCTGCACCAGAGGCTTGTAGGTTGTCCCCTCAGACCACTGTTTTGGAAGATCTGCTTTAGAATCTTTGTTTCTTCTGTTGGGGGGATTGGAAAACAGGTTTCAGAAGGAAGTTCTTTGCTTCGTGTGTTGGAAGGAGACTGATGCTGTATGGTGGGTTCAGAGGCTGCCAAATTGGCTGTATGCCACCTCCAGACGACCAGGATACAGACTCACTCTTCACTTTCTCTCACTCTTTTTCGCGATGCCCAGATTTGGCTCTTGCTTTTACTAAAAGAGTTTAATGTAATTCCTCTCAAGTTGATTGCTGTGTCCTGGAGTTTGTTATATTAGGGAGTTTATTGTTTTTCACGCATGTGAGGGTCTTGGGAAACAGGGCTGTTTTCTGAAGTTCTATGTTTGTCTTGGAATTTGTTGAGTCCTGGCGTGTAGATCACAGTAGCCTGGCTTCAGCTGACTCAGGGCTCCAGTCTTTAGCAGCAGTAACAGCAGCCAAAGCCAGACTATAGCAGGAGGTCATTACTATCTCTATCCTGGACCCTTCCTCTTTCTTCGTGAGTGTGGGCAGGGAGGAAGGAGCCCTTGAGGAAACTAGACAGTTTGTGGACTTTGCCTCTTGAGATAGCTGTGGCAAGGGCACTGCTCGGATGGTTTCTTTCACTTAGCAGATACCAGGCCTTACATTAGGTCTGTTGTGCAGAGGATAAAGCTGAGTAAGACCACACAGGTTTAGTTCCCAGATACTGCCCTTATTCAAACATTCTGGTTTTAATTTGCTGGTGCAGGTGTGTGTGTGTGTGTTTCTTTTGGCCTGGTCAGCAATCAGCCAAGATCTCTGTCCTTGGGTTATTAGCTCATGGTTGCAATTCCTTGGGAGAAGTTTATTGTAGCAGGTAAAATTACAGGAGACCTACCAGAGCTCATGTGACACTGGCCCTTGGGGCATCATATATATAAATTAAGGTTCCCTGCTAAGGTTCCCCTCTCCAGTCTACCAATGTGGGTAAGAATTGGAGCAGTATTAAGGCATGGATGGAGAGTGGGAGGTGGCGATTCTCAGCTGCAGTTTGGACCAGCTTGTTGCAACATTGCACTTACCAGGTTCCTGAGAAAGGTATTTTGCTGGCTTTAGGTGGGGGCTGAGATGTGCATAAGCTTGCACTCTCTGTGCTAAGGAGTCAGTCCCACCAAGGGAAGTGCAGCTGTTCACGCTGCCTTTCTTCTCTGGGCCTATTTGGATAAGGGTGTGCCAGGTATTTGGAGACCCTTGCCTCATGCAGCTATTTACACTGATTGTAATAGAAACTGTATGCCTTATTTCTTTTTCCACCTGCTCGTGATGTTGTTTCCAGCATGCTGAGAAAAGTCGATTTTATGTTGAATGAATTCAGGTATTTATTACCAAGTTAGTTCAGATAAGGGTTTGGCCTGCTTTTGAACTTGCTGTTTCTGTATAGTTTCTTTGTGGTTCAGTATTCTTGTAACTGTGAGTGGCCCAGGGCACCTAGTGGCTTATGCTTTCAAAGGCAGTTCAGAATATTTATTGGATTTCATTTCTGCCTTGAGGATAGCTAGTGCTTACAGCCTGGGAAAGTCTTTTTCGGCCTGTATGCTTCCACAGATGGGAGCACCACTACAGAAAGTGGTTGTTTAGAAGTGTTCACGTTGGGGTTTTTGTATGAGGCACGTTCCAGGGTTTTTATTTCTTTATTCAAAAATTTTTATTTTGTTTTTTATTGTAGACACAGGGGTCTCTCTGTGTTTCCCAGGCTGGTCTCAAACTCCTTTCCTCAAGTGATCCCCCCACCTTGGCCTCCCAAAGTGCTGGGATTACAGGCATGAACCACCGCACCTGACCATGTTCCAGATATGTAACTTGGTCATTCTGAGTTCCTCTTCACTCTGACTAGGAAAAGACTTGGTTATTTGACCTGAGGGCACAGAATTTTGCTTGGTTTTAGGGAAGGCTATTTCGTCTTCATAGGTACGTGCTAAAGTCTTATGATCTTGAGAAACATGCTTTACCTCTCTGAGCCTTGTTTCACTTTTCAAAAAAAAAAAACAACTTCTCATGCTTTAGAAATCTCTGATAAGACTCTGTAAACTCTCCTGTCCAGAGTAAGTTAAAGTGTCTCCGTCACTTTTTTCCTTGATGACCTTTTACATGGAATTAAAAATAGGGCAGAACATGGCTCCAGAGGGGAAAGAAGCTGGCTGGGGACTAGAGCCTATCAGGTTGCTCTTGCTGTAAACAGTAAGGAAGACCCTTTCCTGGGCTGCCTTCCTTTTATCTGGGAAAGGATTTGGCTTTGGGGAGGTAAGAGCTTGAAAGATGGGATGAGAGAGGAGTCGCTGCTGCCTCTGATTTGCTCAGAGCCATGGGATTTGTTTAGAATTCTCTATATCTGCTGTCACCTAACAGGCAGGCTTTATCTGCAGGCCCTCCAAGTAGTGGAAGTTCACAGGTAGAAAATTTAGGTCCCACCAGGCGTGGTGGCTCGCTCCTGTAATCCCAGCACTTTGGGAGGCTCAGGTGGGTGGATCACGAGGTCAGGAGTTCGAGACCATCCTGGCTAACACAGTGAAACCCCATTTCTACTAAAATACAAAAAATTCGCCAGGTATTATGGCATGTGCTAGTAGTCCCAGCTACTCCAAAGGCTGAGGCAGAAGAAATAATTATTTGAACCCGGGAGGCAGAGATTGCAGTGAGCTGAGATTACGCCACTGCACTCTAGCCTGGTGACAGAGCGAGACTCCATCAAAAGAAAAAAAAGAAAAAGTAGGTCCCTGAATCCCTGTCTCAGCCCATTCGGAACAATTCTTTGGGTACTGGCTTCACTTGAGAAAGAACTGATCCAGAAGAACAGTCTAGTGACCAGGAGACCGGAGGGGGTGGGGTGGGTAGTGACGCTGGAGCACCGGCGAGTTCTACAGCTGTGTTCTCATGGAGGAAGGCTTCTGCTCATTCTGCCTTTCCCACTCTTGTGGTTCCCATTTGCAGTTTTCCAGTTAGTTTTATTACTTCCTTTTCTTTTGATCCATTCCCTAAATTCCCCCAAGTGGAGACATTAGTACTTACCGTGTGCATGTCCTTGCCTGGCTAGCATACCTATGTGTCTGTGTCTCTCTCTGTGTGAGGCATTGTATTGAGCTCTTTATACTGATTGTTTTACCCTTACCACAATGCTGTGGGATAGGTGGTATCCTCACCTTATAGGTGAGAAAACAGACCTAGAGGAAAAAACTTGTTCAGTGACACTTCGTGTATGTCTTTTCCTGAACCCTGTGCTGAATTTTCCAAGCAGCCTAGTTATTACATTGTCTAAAACTAAGAAGGAGCAGACGTAATGTATGCCCTTTGGCCCCCTTCCTTTTTGGTTAACTGAGTTATATTATGCCAGTTTCAGCAGTCTGCTGACTGTACACTTCATTGTATTTTAGAGAAATATTTCACTGTGAATGTATAAGGGCTAAGGAGGGAAGAAAAATCTTTTTTGCTGCTGCATCTCTTGGGACTTGTTCAGTTTCAACTTTGCATATGGCAGATCTCTTGGGAAAGCCACTTGGGCTTTAAAGGGAAAATATTTAAAGGTAATTCCAAGGTTGTTAAGTAATTTTTGTTCACATGGTTGAGTTTTCTTTGCTGTAGGACTGAGACTGTCATAGATGACATTACTGTTAGTTTCTCACGTTTTTGATTTGTCAAGGAAAAAAAAAGATTCAGCTAGGTGTGGTGGCTCACGCCTGTAATCCCAGCACTTTGGGAGGCTGAGGCAGGCAGATCACCTGAGGTCAGGAGTTCAAGACCAGCTTGGCTAACATGGTGAAACCCCGTCTCTACTAAAAATACAAAAAATTAGCTGGGCTTGGTGGCACACATCGATAATCCCAGCTACTTGGGAGGCTGAGGCAGGAGAATCGCTTGAACCTGGGAGGCAGAGGTTGCAGTGAGCTGAGATCGTGCCATCGCATTCTAGCTTGGGCATTAAGAGCGAAACTCCATCTCAAAAAAAAAAAAAAAATTCCCCACACATGCATAAAATTGTCTGTGTAGCTGTAAATCAAATCTAGTTAATGTTCCAGATTTGTAAGGATCATGGCCTCATGGAAGAAGGAAATTTTTAGAGCTCAGTTGGAAGAGAAATAGCAGTCTTTCAGTCTTAGGTTTGTATCCCAGCGCAGTGGTTTTTTGAGCCTGGAAAGGAAGCTGGAGGAGGAGGGGTGCATATTAGCAGTACATCCTTTGTAGCATTGCTCAGCTACTCTTCTTTGATTTCTTGAGGAGAAATAGGAAGAAAAAAGTCTGAAGACAAAACTGCAATGAGTTTCCTGTTCCATTGTCTCATCAGTCCATCTGATCTCGTGGCTAATGTCACTTACAGGAACCGTTAACAGTTATGTTTATTTTTTTGAGGTCTTGACCTCAGCCACTGGCTCTTTTTGTTAATCTTTTACCTTTTGTCATGTCCTCTCCCTTGTTGGTGATTCAGAAGATAAAGCTCTGGGGATGACAGCCCCTGGCCGTCTCCCAAAGGATCTAGGTGCCAAATGTCTTCAGGGTCACCATGTGAAATTGGAAGGCAGTCTTGGAATCTCAATTTCATGCGGGAGGAGAGACTACATGACTGCTACATCTGTAGTTGGGAAAGTATATTTATGGAGGACTAGAAAGCCTTGCCGAGTTTATAGGATAAAGGAGTCTGGCTACTCTCTGAAGGAAGCATAACTGTATCTGAGGCTGAAATGGGATATCTTATATTTGCACAAAGACCCTAGTTTAGTTTGTTGTACGAGAGGAAGAAAAAAGCGTATGTATGACTATCTCATACCAAGGTTGGGAGAGGGCCGGGGGCAAGAGAGTTTTTCTGTTCTTCTGATACTGACCCGAGGTAAGTAACTTTTTACTTTTACCCCGTCTCATTCTTTGTTAGTTTGTAAAATGTGAAAGGTGACTCCCCTAGGACTTAGACATTTTAGGTGGATTATCTTTCTCTGCAGGATGCTCTAGCCTTGTGGACAGAATGGCATGATTTCACTGCTTTGCAGGCACCTCCTTTATTGTTGTTTGTTCATTCAGCAAACTGTGTGAGTGGAGACTTTGTGCCAGGTCCTGTGCTAGGTGCTGGAGGTGCAGTAGTCACTTTTTTTTCTCCTGTTGGTTTATCTGAGTGAATGTTCAAGTGAGTAGGTAAGGTAGAGTTTTGTGAGCCTGTGGGAAGTAAGGAAATTAGAAATGATCACACCTTTCTTTTATGAGCCTGTTTTTGTTTACCAGCTTTGGAACTTTTTGAATGAAAATTATTTAAAAAAAAAAAAAAAACAACAACTAAAGCTGGACTCTTACTTGTAGTAAGGGCAATGAAGGCTGACTTTCCAAAGCAGATATCCTGTTTGTTTTAGACCCTGGGCTTTTCTGAATGAGAGAAAACATTCTTTGAACTTCATTATCTTGTATAGAGTTCCTGGCCATCCCCCTTATTTTAGGAGGTTTCTCTGAAGCCCTCCCTCTTGGGGAACCAGGCAGCTGCAGCATAGCACTTTCTTCTGGTAATGAGTTAGACTTGTACTCGTCTCATCATTCTCCATATAGTCAGGGGAAAAAGGTCATTTTAATGTGCTTTTAGAAAGTTCTGCTCTGAGGTTTATAGGGGCTGTTGGCCTGATTAGTGTTTAATTTCTTTCATTTTACTCTTCCATAGTAATGGCTGATTCCTGCCTTTGTTGGAGCTCTGTTTAGAGCCAGGTGCAGAGGAAAGGGTTATTATTAGCATTACCCTGGAAATGCCTCTGGCTGTTCTGGGGTCTTTGCTCTTCTTTTGTGTCTTGACTCTGATGTGCTTTCTTTTTGTCTTTTGTCCTCAGCCTCAGACTATGGCATGAAACTGCCAATCCTGCGTTCCAACCCTGAGGACCAGATCCTGTATCAAACGGAGCGGTACAATGAGGAGACCTTTGGCTACGAAGTGCCCATCAAAGAGGAGGGAGACTACGTGCTGGTCTTGAAATTTGCCGAGGTCTACTTTGCACAGTCCCAGCAAAAGGTGAGGTCCTGGTCAGGCTGCTGCTTGACCAGTGGGGCATTGCTGCTCTTGGACAATCCATTATTATGGGGCTAGAGAGTGTCAGAGCCTCTCTAGAAAGGAAGAACAGATGAGCTCTAGAGAAGCATGTTCCATAGTCCACAAGGCTGCATTTGCCTTGGAGGTTAGTGACAGAAAGCAATGCCAGAATCCTTGTTTTGGCAACTAACTGATCCTGTGAAGGCCCTCCTGGTTACTTCCCTCCATGGTTTGCTGCACCTTCACCTGGTTTTTAGCCTTATTTTTTATCTGTCCCTTCCTGTGAATTTCCTTCTCTCTATGCTAAGCTTTTCGTTTGTATTCTTTGTTCCTTAAGACCAGTATAAGACCTCCTTGGCAGCAAAGGAACATGGCTTTGATTTGACCCAGGTTAAGAATGCTAGCCACCCTGGATATCCAGACCCATCATTTCTTAAATTATTTTTGAACTTGAAACCCAAGTAGGTACATGATGCCCATCTGCTTGAAAGGATGTGAAGCTGATGATTTTGACATTGTTTCGTTTTCTTATCCTGGAAGGTATTTGATGTGCGATTGAATGGCCATGTCGTGGTGAAGGACTTGGATATCTTTGATCGTGTTGGGCATAGCACAGCTCACGATGAAATTATTCCTATGAGCATCAGAAAGGGGAAATTGAGTGTCCAGGGGGAGGTATCTACCTTCACAGGGAAACTCTACATTGAGTTTGTCAAGGTAATACCCCTATTCTGCCCATTGCTGAAGAGAGTGGGTACAGGGGAAGCTGTTTGCCGCTGTGTGGGGTTGACCACTGTTTCCCTTTTCCTAGGGGTACTATGACAATCCCAAAGTCTGTGCACTGTACATCATGGCTGGGACAGTGGATGGTAAGCTGTGTTTCGACCTGCTTTTTTGACTTGGGTGGAAGGAGGCCCTTGGGAGATAATTAAGCTGATCACTATTTTGTTAACACTTAAAGCTAAATTGTAGGGAATTCAGAGTCAGTTGGATGGGGATGAAGTATAACATGGTACTAGCCACAATCTTTGGAGTCAGGTCTGTGTATATCTTGTTGCTGCCATTTAATCAGATGTTTGTCTTAGACAGATGCTTTTAATTTCCCTATAAATTGGGATTAATAATGGCACCTATTGGTGTGCCCTGACCTTTGTAGTCATTTGGGATCACCTAAAACTTGTCCTTACTCTCTTTGTTTGACATCTGTTTCTTAGGGGGGAAAAAAGGTAAAAGAAAGGGTCCTGTAGGGTTTTGGTATGCTCTGAAAGAAGCCGGCATTGTTGGACTGCACTGGGACAAAACTTCCCTTCTTTATGTCTCCTTATCCTTGGGATCCAGCCTTAGAGTATATCTATCTCTTCCTCAGGGCTTAGATTCTCCTGGCTGCCAGCATCTCAGGCTGATTTTTGCAGAGAAGGCTGTGTGTTTGTGACATTTCTCCCCCATTCCACCTCTGTACCTTTTCCCAACTCATCTTGAATGCACTGAGGATTTCATCCTATTGGCTTGATGTCCCCCAAATGCTGATATTATGACATCTTGGAGGATGGTTGTCTTACTACCAAACAGACCTGTGTTTAAGTCTCTGAGGAGGAGGCACAACAGAGAGGGATAGTATGTGCTAGAAACCCAGAACTCTCCAGGTCAGCTTTTCTTCAGTTACTGTAGGAATCAAAAGGGAATGTGGGCTTATGGGAGGAGGAGGGATTTGAAAAGGTTAAATTTTAGGCATTGGGTCATTGTCCCTGTCCAGTCTGGTCATCTTGGGGCTCTGTAAAAGTGGAACAGGAAGGTAAGATAGTGAACCTCTCTATGAGCAGGGCTTTTTCTACTTACTAGCTAAATCTAAAGTTTTTGCAGCATTCTGCTGTTCTATAGGCCAGAGGCTACTTCTGTTACTTCTGGTCTTTCCTCTGGACCCAGGTTGAATCACAGGAATCTCTTTATTGTGGCTCATTTGCTGCTTTTAAGGGTCTTCTTACTTATATGCTGTGGGTCTTAATAGTGTTTTCTTCCTGTGTTAGATGTACCAAAGCTTCAGCCTCATCCAGGATTGGAGAAGAAAGAAGAGGAGGAAGAAGAGGAAGAATATGATGAAGGGTCTAATCTCAAAAAACAGACCAACAAGAACCGGGTGCAGTCAGGCCCCCGCACACCCAACCCCTATGCCTCGGACAACAGCAGCCTCATGTTTCCCATCCTGGTGGCCTTCGGAGTCTTCATTCCAACCCTCTTCTGCCTCTGCCGGTTGTGAGAACAAAAGACCATCCTGAACAGGGTGGAGGGGTGTGGGAAAGAAACCAGCCATATTGGTTTTGGTTTCTATATTTTTCACAATGATTAATGAAAGAAAAAAAAAGACAAAAAACACAAACACATTAAAGGAGATAAAAAGAGGCAGAGTAAGTAGAGAGCAGCCCTCATTCACCACCTGGTCCCAGACCTGCTTCAGTCCTCAGCCTCTCTTTGTGGCTGGCCCCCAGCTGTCTCTTTCGTCTTGAGGATACTTAGGGTAAACTGGATCCTTCCTGCTTAAGGATCCTCATTTGTATTCCTGGTGGAAAGGACTCTGAACTCAGAGGAGTCACTGTTTTTTAGGTCAGAAATTAACAGCAGGGAAATGCCATCTTATTACCTGAGACGACCAGCACTGGGAGTTAGGTATGGTCTGAAGTTATGTCCAGATAAGACTTTAGATGTCCTGGGATTGAAAGAATGTGTGTGAAGGGGTAGAATTTGTGTGGTAAAGATTAAAAAAAAAGTAGGGAGATTTAAAAAAAAAAAAGAAAAGAAAATGCTTCCTTACTTGAAAGCCTTTCTGGATTAATCCTATGATGGTCCCACCTTTAGCGTTTGAGCTTTGTCATTGCTTATCTCCCTGACATGTGCCAGTTAGAGGACTGTCTGGTATCCAAGACGACTAGGTTGTGTCAGGTCCTCAAACTGCCTCTGACTTGTTACCACAACAGATCATTTTGATTTCAGTGCCTGTTGGGGACTTGATTTCTTCTCAGTTTTTTTTTTTTTTTTTTGACCCCTTAATCTGGCTAATTTGAAATTTCTTCTCCCTCTTAACCATCCCACTAAGTTATAGCCAAGAAGGGAAGGAGACATGGGGATTTGGGGTTCTCTGCTTGAATGTTTTCTCCTTTACCACCTCACCTTGTTGGTACCTCCCTCCCTGGATCTCTGAGCCAGCAGCCAGGAGGACCTGACCCAGCAGTTCTTAACTGGCCCCTTTTTAGGGTCTTGCTGCCAGGGGACAGGGATGCTTTCCAGCCTGCAGCAACAGAACACTTGACCTTAAAAGTCTCTTCTGGTCTTTGGATTAGAAAAGGCTGATGTTAGCATAGCTTAAGAGCAACCTCAGAGACTTGAGCCCTACTAAGTGACTGACCACTGTTTAGAGTGTCTGGTGTCTGATGTTCATTTATTCCCATGTTCTTGTGTGTCACAGTTCAGCCAGTTTTGGTTTATGCCTAGAGCTGCTTCAAGGAACTAGACTAATTGGCTATATAGGCCCAGTGACGCTTCTTATTGATCTTAATAGTATGCCCTTCCCTGCCCTGTCCTTTCATGTCCCTATCCAAGTAGCAGTCATGTTCTTGGTGTGATGGGACTGAAGGAATTCCAGTCAGCTAGAGCCTTGGCAACTCTGAAGCTAACCTTAGTATCTAAGTGTCTATCTTGAATTCCCTGGAAAAATTTCTATAGGAAGTAAAGCTTCCCTGGTCCCCTCCTTTCTGGTCACCATCATCCATTTCCCAGTTAGGGTAACAATAAAGGAGGACCCAGCCAAGCTAGAGGGAATTTTGTGGATGGGAGACAGCAGGATTAGCTTCAGCTTAGGCTGGAGCAGTCGGTATAGGATCTCAGGCCAGGCCCATCTTTCTAGAATGTGTTTAATTTTGAGTTTGCTTTATTAGATATGTTTTTTAAGAGCTCCATATATTTGAACTGCTCTTTATGTGACAAAATAGGTAGCTCTTGGGCTCATGTCTTGGGTTTTGGCTCTTTAATGATTACTCTAGGCCAGCATTTAGTCATTTGAGAATTGTAACCTTTTGTTTTCACTAACTTGGGTCTCAGTGCTAGGGTATTGAGTCAGGTAGCTGGGGAACTGTGGCCTGAGGCTGCAATCAGAGGAACACTTCCCATAGTGCTTCATGAGGCTCCCCTGCTTCTAAAGGATGAGGTACTGTAGCCTTGGTCTTGGGGACCTGCCTGGGGCAGTGGACATCCTAACTAAATGGGCTTCTGTCAGTAGCTTTGGTTCCTATCCCATCGAAATTCTCCAAAGTTCTGGGACCTGCCATTGGATTAGACAAGATGAAGAAGGAGGACTTGCTGCCTCTGTTTTGCCTTGTTTGTTAGTTTGCCTGTGTCTCTCTGAGGAAGGAGGGGGTCCCGCCTCCTCCTCAACACATCCCCCTTCAGTGACTCAGAGTCTCAGAAGGAAACCCTGACTCCTGGGGCCATTTCCTAATGGTACTGTAAGCCAAGCAGCTTTGCTTCTGCCTCTGTTTCCAAGCCCACCCTTTTCCCCTGAGCTCAGGGTTAGAGATGGGCACTTTCCTCTCTGGTTGTGTCCGAAAGGAAGGAACATCTTCCTATGGCTAACAAAAACTAAAGGGGAAATGAGGAAACAGGAAGAAGTATAGTGGGGGCTGGGGTAGACTCCCCTGGAGCTGAGCCCACCCAGCCAACAAGAGCTGCCTAGGGCTGGCCACAGCTGGCTCGTGATGCTGAACTTGAAAGTTTTTGTGTGTGTGTGTGTGGCTCCTCCAAGATATAGGTACATGAAGTTTAGGTTAAAGGGGTGGGATTCTTTATTTTTGTTTTTGTATTGTATGTGTCAAGAATTACTTTGTTGTTCATCTTTTGCTTTTTGCACTGTTTGTTCCCTATCTGTATTTTGAGCTTAGTGCTAGCACGGAGAGGCTCCACCATAGGGAATGCATGGGAGGTAGTGAGGGGTGTCAGTGAGGAGGTGGGTGGAGGAGAGGCCCAGGCTCTTCTACTGAATCTGTACTCTGTCCTAGGTTTTTAGTTTCCCACTGAGCCCAGCTGGCTGAAAACAAAGGCAGGGTGAAACTTCTTTTGCCAGAAGTGTGGCCTGAGTTGAATTTCCGGGAGGATGATGCAGACATCTGCTGCGGAGATGGGCTGAGAGTTCTGCAGTCTAGCTCTGACTTGGGTCAGGGGCCAGTTGGTCTCTAATCAGACTTTTTTGGGTCTCACTCATGCTTACTGAAACATCGTGCCAAGAAACTCTGGGATTCATGTCCCTTAACCCAGATTCATTTTTCTGAAAAATCTCCATTGTTGAGGAGAGGCTGCTCAGTGGACACCCCAAGTTCTCATGACTGGGAAGATAGTTTTCTTCAGTTGTCAATGGCGTTAGCCTCCCAGGAAGACTAGCCCTGCCCACAGGACCACCTGTTGGTTTAAGAGCATGTTCATGTTCTCTTGCTTTCACTGCCTAAGAGCTACTGGGATCACGTTAGCGGGCACTTAGGCTTTGATGAGAGGGCAAAGTTTGAGTTAAGTTTACCTCCCCCTTTCTGTGCCTGGGAACTGTTTGGTCCAGCTTTAGAATTGTGGTTTTGACTTCCTTATCTCTTGGGAGAAGCTTCTGTTTTAAGGAATTTCTCTTCCTTCTTATCCTGCCTCTAGCCTCTCCTGGAAAGGCCTGCTATGGATTCTAGAATCTCCACTGAGAACTTCAGAAAACAGCAACAGTATTTTCCTTTTCCTAATGCTAACATCCCTTTCCCTAGAAATTGGCTCACCTTGGGAAACCCAGGGAAAGAATCAGCAGGTTCTCTGCCCTCCCTGGGGATTGGGGAAGGAGCCACCCCGGTCAGCACAGTGCCTTTTCCTCTCCTGCTCTGAGCCAGGGTGGGGCATTCCCTCTAGATTCAGGTCTGGGCAGAGGTCCCATAGTCCCTGACATGGGGCTGCTTCCCTGTCCCTTCCCTCCCCTTTGCTGGCCTACTCTGACATAATTCAAGTGTCTTCTTGCCTTGAGGATCCTTAATGGTATCAAATGGAATATTGTCCTCCATGCCTCTCCAAAAGGACCTAGGAGAGTAGGTGAGCTTTCTGAAGTGAGAGATGAATCTGTTTTGTTTGTTTTAAAGGGCAGGGTGAGGAGATATGCTTTGGGCTTTCTTTTCCTGTGGCCCTGGAGGAAGGAGAGACTGAGGCAAGGCAAAGTGATAGATAGTCACTGAAGCAGAACCAGAAACACCCAGGAACTGATCAGAAATCTCAGAAGAAATCTGCTTCTCTTTGATGGAAAGATATAATTAATGATTAAAGAGCTCCAAGAAAATTGCAAACAAGCCTTAATGTTCAAGCTTTAGGAAGATCAGAGCAATTTTTCTCTTTCAGTCCAAGCTAAGACTCTGTATTTAGACCTCCCCTGGGGCAAGAGGGCTAGGTTTTCTCATTTTGTTAGGAGACTAGATTGGTACCAATAGATCAGCTGCCTAGTGAGGGCGGGCTTCTTTGCACCTGTGTGGCTTGCTTCCAGTCTGGCCTGTCCTTTCTAGCTGCCTTTTGTCTAGCCTGTGATGGGGGGCCAGATCATCTTGATAAAAGCAGGTGATTTGGGGTCTAGCTGGATTGGCAGGAAAAAAGCAAGATGGATCTCTTGGGATGGGTTCTCCCAGGAGTATAAACACAAGGAGCCAGGATTGTGCTGGCAGCCAGGGAAACAGTAGTGCCTGTTTGAGTTGGCAGAGAGGCCTTGGCACCTCTTGCATCCAGGCAGTCTTGTGAGATGGGGGCACATAGCACTGGGGAAAGCAGAACTCTATTCTCACCTCTATTTTGAGCTTCAGTGCTTTATTTCAGTATAAGGAAAAATAACAACAAACTGAAGTGCGCTTTCCGTCCTTTCAAAGGACAACTGTCGGGAAGGGAGAGCCGAGTTTCGAGGTAGGAGGGGAGCACTGGCAGGGAGAGACATTCTTGACTCCTCTCTTCCCTGGTGTGTCATGATCTAGGGAATGAAAAGAAATTTGACCCTGGATTGGTTCTCTCCTTGGACTTAAGGAATGTTACCTTTTCCTTCCACGAAGTTCTCCCAGGCTAGGACCAACTGCCCATTCTGAGCTCAGGGCAGCCTCTTCAACCATTATTGGCCTAATCTGGCTTGTCAGGAAACCAACCCCACCCTTCCACATTAGGCCTGGCTGCTCTATTCTGTACCAAGTACTGGAGAAAAAGCGTCAAGTTCTTAGCCCTTATAGCTTCTACTCTAGTTTCCCGTCCTCTCTCTGTGGAGGCCAAACCAACTCTTTGTCAGTAGCCACAATGTGCATTGACGGTGGCACAGTGAGATATAATTGAGGGGCTTTGAACCTGGCTGGCCGGGGAAGCTGTAGGGGTGGATAGAGCTGGCTTTCCTTCTGGGCTGTCTCCATCTGACCCTACCCCTTCCATGCCCCACCCTACTCCCACCAAAAAGTACAAAATCAGGATGTTTTTCACTGTCCATTGCTTTGTGTTTTAATAAACAATTTGCAGTGACACTCTGTGTTGGGACTGAGTTTGATCTTGATCACAAAGTGTTGAAGTGACGGGGTGGGATAAAGGAGCCTCAGGGGTTCACTTGGCTCCAAAGAGTTCTCCTGTGACAAGGCTGGGAACTGTTATCCATTTAGCTGTGTGTTTTTTGCTGTTCTCTCCTGGATGTTTGCTTAGGAGAATCAATCTGTAAAACCCTTCCTGGTCATTTCAACTAGCAGCTCGTTTAAGGATAAAGTTTGTTTTCACTTTCACTGGAACAACTAAGCACTGACTGTCCCACTCCTAAGGCACACTGGGCCTGTTGCTGCCTCTCCACCATTCCCTTAGCCTCCATGATAGTGCATGGACAAGCTAAGCTAACCTAAGCCGTAGGAGATTTTTCTCTGCCTGCTCCTTTTCTGGTGCCTTGTCGTTGTTGACTATACATTAGGAAGAGCAGAGTTGCGAGATAGGAGGGGAGCACTGAAGGGATTTTTTTCTTATAATTTACAAGCCACATTTTACAGGTGAGGAATGTAAGGCCGGGTGTGGTGGTTCGTGCCTGTAATCCTAGCACTTTGGGAAGCTGAGGCCAGCAGATTGCCTGAACCCAGGAGTTCAAGACCAGGCTGGACAACATGCTGAAACCCTGTCTCTACTAAAAATACAAAAGTTAGCCAGGCATGGTGGTGCACACCTGTAGTCCCAGCTCAGGAGGCTGAGGTGGGAGAATCACTTGAACCCAGAAGATCAAGGCTCCAGTGAGCCGAGATTTCACCACTGTACTCCAGCCTGGGTGACAGAGTGAGACCCTGTCTCTCTCACACACAAACACTGAAGCTCAGAAAAGTTCATTAACATACCCTAGACTAATCTAGTAAATGGTCAAGCCAGGGTTCAAACCCAGTCTATCTGCCATTAGAGCCCAAGCTCTTTAAGGCTGTAAAGATAATTACAGCTGTCCATTATTGAGTCCTTGAAATGCACTGGGCACAATGTCCAACATTTTACAGATGTTATCTCTCTTTTATCTTCAGCAAACCAGTTGGTGTTACCCTTTAAGTGACTTGCACAAGGTAGCACAACCAACAAAAGGCAGAGCTGGGATTTGAAACCAGGAGTCTTGCTCAGTCATGACCCTCTACCGCCATTCATTTCTTCACGGTGCTGGGTGGTACAGCTCCAGAGCCTACCTGCTGCATTTCTCCAAGTGGGAATGGAGGCTGCTGACTTGCAGGGGTGGGGTGAGGTAGAGGTGGAGGGAGAGGAGTTTGGCCTACCTCCCTCAGTTATCCCTTGAAGGGCAGAATTCAGTGTGCAGCTCCAAGAGTGAGGCCAGTGTTGATGGAGTCTGTTCTCAGGGTCCAAACAAGCCAGGAGGCCCACAGAGAATTTCCTAGGCTGAGCCCAGCCATAACGAGTTCTTTCCTAATTCAGATTTAGCTGTTACTATTTCACGTAGCTTTGCATGAGCTGCCAAATGGGGAAGAGACCTAAAGGAACTCCCGCTCTAGGGAGTTGCAGGGAGGGAAATTGTCTGACAGAAGATCTTGGGCCAAGGTCGGGGGGTTGGGTTGGACCACTCTGTGGGTCCAGATCTTAATCTTACTAAGGAAATCAGGCTCCCGGTTGGCTGGAGCCAGTGAGACCTTTCTCCATACTTAGTACCCCCCATCCCCCATAAAGGAAGAGAGATGAGTTTTTCTAGTACTTACTGAAAAGCTCATTGCTGTTGCAGTGGTGAGGGGTCAAGGGAGAAAGGAAGCAGAGCATGGAGGTCCTGGAGCAGGCTTGCCTCTGCTCTCCAACAACCTAAAGCCACAGGCACCTCGCTGCAGCGCTCTGGCCCAAGAGTCTCAGTTTTGTTTGTTCCTAACCACTTAACGTTAGTACGAAACTTGCTTTGTCACTGGCTCTCCCACCCGGCTCTATGGCTTTTCCCTGCCCCAGGCGCCTGCCCTCAACAGAGGGGGCCTGGAGAAAGAGGCCACTTGTATATATTGCCATATCAACCATTCATGGGACACTCTTCCTGCCACCAGCATAGTGCTTTTGTTGCTGTTTTATGTCTCCTCTTCATAACAATCCTAGGAAAGACGTGTGACTAGCCTGACTTGTAAATGAAGACACAAAGGCCTCAGGGGAGAAACGAACTGGCCAGAGTCACGTAGCTGGTAAGTGGCAGAGCGAAGACTGGAACCCAACGCTGTGTGACCCCAAAATCTGTGCTTTCAGTGCCATGATATACTAGTTTTAAAGAGGAACGTTTTGAATATTGATAACTGATGAATCTATGATTACATGGAGATTTTATTATTTCTCTGAAAAATAAAGTAACTTTTAAGACTGATATAAAGATCTATAAATATATGCAGAAATAAATTTTTTAGTATTCGGAATGCAAAATTTGAAATATCATTTTCTTTTCTTTTATTTGAGACAGGGTTTTGCTCTGTCTGTCACCTGGGCTAGTGTGCAGTGGCAAGATCTTGACTCACTGCAGCCTCGACCTCCCAGGCTCAAGCATTCCTCCCACCCCACCCTCCTGAGTAGTTGGTACTACAGGTGTGTAGCCACCACACCCAGCTAACTTTTATATTTTTTGTAGAGACAGGGTTTTGTCATGTTGCCCAGGCTGGTCTCGAACTCTTGGGCTCAAGTGATCTGCCCACCTTGGCCTCCCAAAGTGCTGGGATTAGAGGTGTGAGCCACTGCACCTGGCCTGAAAAATCATTTTCATCCCTATCCCGCTAATCCCTAAAGGATAATACAGAGGACAGTCTGGTATATATCTTTCATTTTAAATGGTTTTACATATATATATATATATGTATATATACACACACACACACAGTCTTTTTAAACAAATGGGAATACACTATACATATCATTCTGTGCCCTTTTTATTTAATATGTCTTAGAGAGTTTGCTCATATACATAGGTCAGTACATAGAGATTTTCCTCAGTCTCAATGGCTGCACAATATTTTATGGTTAGATTTTAATTATTTTACCAATCCCCTGTTGATGAACATTAAGATACTGCTCATTTTTTTGCCAGTATAAACTGCTGCAGTGAACATGTATATACATATATCTTTGTGCATATGTCAGGTGTTTCTTTAGGAAATTCCTTTCAGGAATTACTGGATCAAGTAATACATACATTAAAAAATTTGAGAGTACTGCCCTCCATGAGGCTATATGAATTTTTACTCACCAACCTTGTGCTGTGACTTTGGAATATGCCAGAAATCTTTTTTGGAAACAAATGGGATATAAATAATAAATAATGCTTTTTAAAAACAGCCCTCTGGCTGGGTGCAGTAGCTCACACCTGTAATCCCAGCACTTTGGAAGGCTGAAGTGGATGGATCACCTGAGGTCAGGAGATCAAGACCAGCCTGCCCAAACATAGTGAAACCCTGTCTCTACTAAAAATACAATATTAGCCAGGTGTGGTGGTGCATGCCTTAATCCCAGCTACTCAGGAGGCTGAGGCTGGAGAATCGCTTGAACCCAGGAGGCAGAGGTTGCAGTGAGCCAACATCATGCCATTGCACTCCACCCTGGCGACAGAGCAAGACTCCCTCTTAAAAGCAAACAAACAAACAGCCCTCAGCCAGAGAGTGAAGTGACTTGGTACTAAGGAAATTACTAGCTCTCAGTCCCAGACCACCAGCCATGCCTGTAATCCCAGCCATGACTTGCTAATTCAATGCATGCCATCTCTAGGGAGGTGGCAGAAAGCAGGACTGAACTTTCAGTCTTAGCAGAAAAAAGCCAGCTGATGTCTTGCTTACCTTGGTTACACCGGCTCTGGGCCCCACCTGTGTGGCCTGATTTGAAGGCAGACTGCCTGGCTACTCTGGGACTGCCCTGGAAAACAGCCACTGTCACACCTCTTGGAGGAAAACAGCCAGCTGGAGGGAGTCAGCCCTGAGCTGGGGGGAAAGGGAGGCTGGCCCTTCTGCTTTTGGTGTCGGAGTTACTATGTAGTACGATAGTCTCTATTTTCCTTCTTCCCCCAAATAAAGTGTTAGTATATGTAATTTACTCTCTTAAAATGAGGGAGTAAATTTTAAGAGAGCCTTTTAATGTACCTCAAAAAATTTGATGCAGAAAGGCAGATTGGAGGTTACAGCCATAATTTTTCCTACCCCTTTAAAAAATGAAATTATATATATTTCCTTCCCTTTCCTTTCTTTTTTTCCTCATTTCCTTCCTTTCCCTCCCTCCTTTCTTACAGAGTCTCACTCTGTCACTCTTCTAACTCCTGGCCTCAAGCGATTCTCTGGCCTTGGCCTCCCAAAGTGTTGGTATTACAGGCATGAGCCACTGTGCCCAGCCTCTCTATTCCTTTTAATCACAATTCATAGGTAGTACCCAGAGAGAGTACAGGCCCTGACTCATGGCAGTATTTAAAACCAACAAACAAGCAAACAAACAGGCTGGGCGCAGTGGCTCATGCCTGTAATCCCAGCACTTTGGGAGGCCAAGGCGAGCAGATCACAAGGTCAGGAGTTTGAGACCAGCCTCCCCAACATGGTGAAACCCAGTCTTTACTAAAAAAAACCACAAAAATTAGCCAGGCATGGTGGCGTGCGTCTGTAATCCCAGCTACACAGGAGGCGACGCAGGAGAATTGCTTGAACCCGGGAGGCGGAGGTTGCAGTGAGCTGAGATCGCGCCACTGCACTCTAGTCTGGGTGACAGAGTGAGACTCTGTCTCAAAAAACAAAAAAATACAAAAATTAGTCAGGCCTGGTGGCGCAAGACTGTAATCCGAGTTACTCGGGAGACTGAGGCCTGGGTTGCTTGAACCTGGGAGGTGGAGGTTGCAGTGAGCTGAGATCGGGCCACCACACCCCAGCCTGGGTGACAGAGTGAGACCCATCTTAAAAAAAAAAAGAAAAAAAAAAGAATGTTGATTAAGTTTGAGATTGCTTTTAAATTTTAAAAGAAAATAGGGCAACTCTGGCATAGAGTCTGACTTCCCGACACAGATCCAAAGGTATTTTCTTTTTCTTTTTTTTTTTTGAGATGGAGTCTTACTCTGTCACCAGGCTGGAGTGCAGTGGCATAATCTCGGCTCACTGCAACCTCTGACTTTCAGGTTCAAGTGATTTTCCTGCCTCAGCCTCCTCAGTAGCTGGGACTACAGGTGTGTGCCACCAAGCCCAGCTAATTTTTGTATTTTCAGTAGAGATGGGGTTTCACCATGTTGGTCAGGCTGTTCTTGAACTCCTGACCTCTGGATCCGCCTGCTGGGGCCTCCCAAAGTGCTAGGATTACAGCTGTGAGCCACCGTGCCCAGCTGGTATTTTCTTTTTAGAAAGTATACAACCAGCCCATGATTATATGCTTGAGATAAAATAGTACAGAAGTAGCTCTAAATCATGTCAAAGTGAATATATTTCCTTTAGCCCCATCTGATACTCTCCTTTCCAGAAGTAATCAAGGTTAATGTTTTCATGTATATCCAGATCTCTTCCTTTAAAATTACAAATACACATTTAAATCTGTATCTATGTCTATCTGTCTTTTTTTTTTTTTTTTTTTTTTTGAGACAGGGTCTCACTCCCATGGCCCAGGCTAAAGTGCACTGGCACAATCACGGCTCATGCAGCCTTGACTTCCTGGGCTCGGGTGATTCTCCCACCTCGGCCTCCTGAGTAGCTGGGACTATAGGCATGTACCACCACACCCAGCTAATTATTGTATTTTTAGTAGAGACAGGGTTTTGCCATGTTACCCAAGCTGGTCTTGAACTCCTGGGCTCAAGCATTCTGCTCACCTCGGCCTCCCAAAGTGCTGGGATTACAGGCATGAGCCACCATACCTGACCCACATCTATATATTTATATACTTTTATTTTATTTTATTTTATTTTGAGACAGGGTCTTGCTCTGTTACCCAAGCTGGAGTGCAGTGGTGCGATCTTGGCTTACTGCAACCTTCGCCTCCAGCTTCAAGTGATTTTCCTGCCTCAGCCTCCTGAGTAGCTGGGATTACAGACGCGCATTACCACACCCAGCTAAGTTTTGTATTTTTAGTAGAGACAGGATTTCACCATGTTGGTCAGGCTGGTCTGGAAGTCCTGACCTCGTGATTCGCCCGCCTTGGCCTCCCAAAGTGCTAGGATTACAGGTGTGAGCCACCACACCCAGCCTATACTTATTATTTTAAATAAATGGAGTTCTTGGCTGGTTATGGTGAGCTGTGATTGTGGCACTGCGCTCCAGTCTGGGTGACAAAGTGAGACCCTGTTTTAAATAAATAAATAGGATTCTGTGCCTGCTTTTTGCCCCACTTAATATATGTTTGATATCTTTCCATACTAATATATATATATCTCATTTTTTAAAACAGCTCTGTGCAACATGAATGGATACAAATGTAATTTATTATAAATTGTCAATATTATAAATCTCTGTGCATACATGTAGGGTAAATTCCTGGATGTGGACTTGCAGGTGAAGAGGTTATATTTGCCATCATCCCTAGAAAGAGAAAAGCCAGGGTCCAAGTAACTAGTCTTGTTGCTCTGAGAACAAAGCTTCCATGAACAAGTATATGGGAAATGGCCACATGCTAGACCACCCTCTTGGCCATTCACAATCAAGTAGCATATTAAAAGTTCTGGAAATTCTTCAGTAACCACTCTCTGTTGAGTGGTTTTGAAAGAGTTGTTTGCAAAAGGAAAGACTTTAATTTTTGTACATATTTATTAAAATCTCCCTGAGAATTGCTTGAACCTGGGAGGCAGAGGTTGCAGTGAGCTGAGATTGTGCCGCTGCACTCCAGCCTGGGCGACAGAGTGAGACTCTGTCTCAAAAACAACAACAACAAAAAAAAAACAAAAAAAAAACCTCCCTGAACAGTTTGTTAAATGCCACCATATGCTAACCTCTCAAAGAGAGTACAGCATTTGGGTAGGAACTTGGCCATACACTGTGCCACCCAGCTGGGTGGCTGGGGTGGGGTCAAGTTTGGACTTTGTCCAGGAACCAAGAGAAGCTCGTTTTGGTGACTTTGGTGAGAGGGACTCAGCACGCAAGGCCTGGGAAGAAAGTCTGGAGGCACTGGGGGAGGGTTGCAATTTTACTCTAACCTGGCTGAGAAGTGACATCAGACCTAGCAGACACACTGCATCAGTCAGGTCCAGGCCTCCAACACAGAACAGTGCAGATCTAGAATCCCTAGAGAAGGAACCCCTTGGAGTGGAAGAGGGTAGACCACAATTCCTTGTTGACCCACTTCTGGCCAGTTGGTGAAGTCATGGCTAACTTCCAAGGCTCAGTGCAGATGTTGCCTCCGTGAAACCTTCCCAACCCCTCAGACTCTATAGCCAGGTTAGAATAAACCACTCCTGTGTATATTCCTAGCACCATTGCTGCATCTCTTACAGTACAGTCAATGAGTCTAGTTTGTCTTCCAGTTCATACTAACCTGCCTTGTGAAGAGGAAGGGTCACATAATGAATTATATCAAAAGTGGGAGCTCCTCCATAGTGGGATACTGTTCAGGCTGTCCTTCAGCCATTACTGAGCACCTACCCTGTGTCAGGCATTAGCTGAACTGCTGGGAATTCAGGGGTGAGGCAGACCCAATCTCTGCCCTCTCACATCTCCTGTAACCTAGCTCAATGTCTAGCCCAGGGCCTGACACAGTAGGGCTTAGGGATGGCAATCTCATTGGAAAGTTTGTCTTGAAGCTGCCTTTGCATAACCAGCACCGTTTTAACTTACCTTCTATGCTAAATATATTAATAAACATTTTCTTAACATGCATTGTCCACTAATAGCTTAGTGTTGAAGAACAGACCTTGAGTCAGATGGACCTGGATTCAAATCCCTGTTCCCTCCTCTTACTGCCTGAGGGACTTCAGACATGTTACCTGACTTCTCTGAACTTGAGCTTCCTGATCTGTAAAATGGAGATAGTAACACCTCGCAGGTTGTTGTGAGGAGTCTGCCCTATAGCAAGTGTCCTGACATATAGCGAGTGCGCAGTAAACACTGGCCATTCTTGTTGGTGTGATTATTGGGAACTGGTTGCCATTGTGCTGTTGGTACTGGTAGTAGAACTCTTGGATTGAGAATGCCTAGATGGTGCACTGAAGATTCTGTGTGCTCTTTCAGACCAGGAGGAGGATGAGGAGGAAAGTTTATATGACGTAAATTCATTTGACCGTAAGACATACATTTAAAGATCGTGGACGACCAGGCAACGCTAGGCCTTCCACCTGGCAGGACCAAAGTTGGGGCAGAGCCGCTGCCCCGCCCCCGGTCCCCGCCCCGCCCCGCCCGGGACCCCGCCCACTCCCGCCCCGGGGCCCTGGGCCCCGCCCCCGCTCTCCATAGTTACCGCGCTGTGGAAGCGGCGGCCATCTTGGCGGCGGAGCGATGAGCGGGTCGAACCCGAAGGCTGCGGCCGCGGCGTCGGCAGCTGGGCCTGGGGGGCTGGTGGCTGGCAAGGAGGAGAAGAAGAAGGCGGGAGGCGGCGTCCTGAACCGCCTGAAGGCGCGGCGGCAGGCGCCCCACCACGCGGCCGACGACGGCGTCGGGGCAGCGGTCACGGAGCAGGAGCTGCTGGCGCTGGACACCATCCGGCCCGAGCACGTCCTGCGCCTCAGCCGGGTCACCGAGAGTGAGTGCCGTGCGGGCCGCGCCCTCCCCTCGCGCCGGGCCCCGGCTCCTGGAGCCTTCCTCGGACCCAGCCGCTCGACCGGCGCAGGAGTTTCCCCAGACCCCCTCGGCCGGCTGGGCCGCGCTTCCCGCTGCCCCGCCGGCCGTGGTCTGCCCCCGCCACGCTCACGTAGCTCAGGTGGGGAAGGGCTCTCCTGGGCTTGACCGCATTCCTGTGAGCCCGGCCACGCTAGGATGCCCCTCAGCCAGTCGGTTCCCCAGGTCGGCCGGACCTGTTTGGGTAGCGGGCCCGGGTCAGCTGAACCGGATCCTCCTGAGCCGACTGGGAGCCGAGGTCCCCTAATAAATGGACCCCTGGACCCCCAGTCTGGAACCCCGGCCATCCGTGAAGTTCCCTTTCAGCCAGGCGACCCCAGCCGTTCTGCCCCAGCTCCGCAGCCCCTGGCAGGCCAGAAGCCCTACCTGCTTCCTCCGCCCCGGCCCCATTGCCGCCCTCCCCCGTCGCAGTCTGCCGTGCCTCCCTCCCTCTTTGGGTCCGAAGCCTTGCGCCTTAGTGTGCAGGTGGGTTCTTACCCACAACACATGGCCGTGGCATTTCCTGCCCATTTAAAACTGTGCCACATTAAAACAAAAAATAAAGTTTCAGTTTGTGTACAAACTCCGACATGTGAATCCTGCTTTTGACATTTATTCTCATGAATTAAGAATGATTTCAGGGTTTCAGAAATGCACAAAAGGCAACCATCCTAAGCTTTTTCATTGACAGGAGGATGGGTGGAAAGAAAAATATTGCCCAGTCCCTGCCCTGGGTGACCTCCCTTTTTCTGTTCTTTGCCAAGCCAATCCCTGACTTGACGTCTTTTCTCTTGCTGCTATTTCCCCCCCCCCCGGAGTGTGCAGTCACAGTTAGGCCTATCTTGCCCTTCCCATCACTCCTGCCCTTCAGTCTCCTAACCCTGTGGCGGCAGCAGCATTCCCTGATGATCGAAGGCTGCCGTGGTGTCTGAATTGCTATACCAGTCAGCCCAGGGCTGCTCAGGTGCACCTCAGGTTGCTGATGGCAGCTCTAGTAATTTGGATGGAAGTTTTGGTCCACCTGTGCGAAAGGGAATTCTCATCTCCTCAAAGAGTTTTAATTTGATTCTAGATATTTGGATGCCCCCATTTCCTAGCACTGTTTGGGTTGGGACTGTCCTTAGCAGTCCTGAACATATCTTTAGACGTTCTTGCTATTCAGTTTTATTGCAACAGTGCGAAAAAGCTTTTTTATCTGAACCGGTTTTCATTTGGAGCTCTGAAAGTACACAGTGCTCAGCACCTGGTCTTGGTAACCTCATGCCCTCTCCTGCCATCAAAGGTGAGTTAGGGTATTCTGTACCTGGCCCTAAGCAGCATTCTCAGTGAGCACTCGGGTCCTGTTTGAGGGCTTGGGATTGTTGATCATTGTCCAGACCCACCTCTGCAGCTTCTTGGAGAAAGCCACAGGTCAGAGCCTGGCAGCCTCTTTGTTACTCTTCTTAACGTCTTGTTCATTCTATCTAGCAGGTTATTTGAGTACTCTCTAAGGGTGCAAAGCCAATGTTAGCCTTTTTAGCAGTTACAGAATAATAAGTTCTCTTGCTATCTTACTAAAGAGACAACTTGTGGCTGGGTGCGGTGGCTCACACCTGTAGTCTCAACACTTTGGTAGGTTGAGGCAGGTGGATCACGAGGTCAGGAGTTCAAGACCAGCCTGACCAACATGGTGAAACCCCGTCTCTACTAAAAATACAAAAATTAGCCAGGCATGGTGGCGTGCCCCTGTAATCCTAGCTACTTGGGAGGAGGAGAATCGAACCCAGGAGGCGAAGGTTGCAGTGAGCAGAGATGGTGCCATTGCACTCCAGCCTGGGCGACAGAGCATGACTCTGTCTCCAAAATAAAAAAATAAAAAAGAGACAACTTACTTGTAAAACACGAAAACAACTAACTCAGGCAATAAAAGATAAAGCATCAAAATGAGTTGTGGAAAAGGTGCTATCTGGAATCGTCCTAGAAAGAAATCAGTGAACTTTGCTGTGATCAGTATTATTTGAATTAGCTGCTCAGGTTGTCACATCTACTTACTTGGGCCTATTGCCTTCACCAGCAGCTTTGTCCTGTTGCCTGGATATGTATGGTCTACTGTATGATTTTGTGTAGCCCACAAACTAAGAATGGTTTGTACATTTTTAAATGGTTGAAAAAAACTTTAAAATCTTGTAACACGTGGTTATGTAAAATTCATATTTCAGCATCCATAAATACAGTTTTATTGGAATATAGCCACAGTCATTCATTTGTGTATTGTCTGTGGATGCACTGTGGCTGCAGTGACAGAGTTGAGTAGTTGTGACAGAGACCATGTGGCAGCAAAGCCTAAATTATTTAGAATCTGGCTCTTTACAGAAAAATTTGCTGATCTCGGCTTTCTTACACTGACAGTTGGCAAACTAGCACCGTATTATCTGCTGAGTCAGTTTAAATGTTTTAGATTGGAATTCCATACAAAGTTCTGCCCTGTTGTGATACCCAACTTGATAGATAATGAAAGATTTTTAGGTGTTTCCAAAGAAATCCCCCTTTTCTATCCTAGTTTCTTTCTTTCTTTTTTTTTTTTTGAGACAGAGTCTCGCTCTGTTGCTCAGGCTGGAGTGCAGTGGTGCGATCTCTGCTCACTGCAACCTCCGCCTTCTGGGTTCAATCAATTGTTCTACCTCAGCCTCCCAAGTAGCTAGGTGCGTGCCACCACGCCTGGCTAATTTTTGTATTTTTAGTAAAGACAGCGTTTCACCATATTGGCCAGGCTTTCTCAAACTCCTGACCTCATGATCTTCCCTTCTCGGCTTCCCAAAGTGCTGGGATTACAGGCATGAGCCACTGCGCCCAGCCTTCTATCCTAGTTCTAACAGTTTTGTAAGTTTTCATCCAAAGCAAGTCCTTGTTCTTTTTTTTCTTTGTTGGATCCCCTACTTCTGTTTATACGACATCTGCTAACAATAACACAAGAGAAAGTTTTTGGGAGTATTTTAAGTGTATTGTGTAAGAAAAAATCTTGAGTTTGCTTCAAAACTTGAGAATTAAAAAAATGGTAGTTTTGGAGGATTATTTAACAGTATTGGTTTCTCTCTCTCTCATTTTCAGATTATTTATGTAAACCTGAAGACAACATCTACAGTATTGATTTCACCCGCTTCAAAATTCGAGATTTGGAGACAGGGACAGTGCTTTTTGAGATCGCCAAACCTTGCGTTTCAGGTAGGCCTCAGTGTTGTAGTGACCACTAGACATTGGTTTCGAGCCAAAGGTCTTTGAAACTCAAATCTTTGTGTGCCACTGCATCCTGTTTTTTGGACTCCACTGTGTCCCGCTTCTATGACTTCTTCCTATGGCCTGGTTTGAAGCTGTGTTCAGAGGCTGATGCTTGTTGAATGTCTCTGCTGGTCACTGTGTTCCACATCTTTCTGCACATCAGTGTATGTAATCCTCACACCTGTGAGGAGTTACTGTTATCTCCATTTTACAGCGAAGGATCTGAGGCCTAGAATCCCCAAGCAGCACTTGCCTAAGGTCTTGTGCTCGTTCATCTTATCATGTTGCCTCTAATTGGGAGAGAAATCCTTGAAATTAAACTATAATGAGGAAAACTCACCTGAGCCTAGAGCCCTCTTGGCGGGTGATAGGAAAGATTCCAGTCCAGACATGAGGCAGTTTGAGCCATCTTCTCACTCTCCTTTACATAGTGCCATGGATTTCCCAGTAAGTCCTGGTTTGGATTTTAATCTTGACCATTTTCTGAAGGAACAGACCCAGAAACTCAATTACTTGGGGTTCCTTAAATTAACCTCCAATAGCCACTTGCTGGGCTTGTGATACAGTGCCAGGGTGATTCATTCTGGCCAGGGGACCACAGAAGCCTTTGGAGCACCTCATTGGAGGTTTAGCGCCCCCTGGAGTTAGTCATTTGTTAGAACACTGGTACAGATACCAGTAGTATCAGCGTGGTTTGTAAACTTATTTTAATAAGCATTTCTTGTCTGATTTGCCACTCAGAAAGAGCCTGCAAATTTGATAAGGACCTGATTTTACCCCTACCTGGTGGTATTTATGCTTTCATAATCTAATACTGACCAGTGCTCCTAAAGGCTCAAGCTTGTGGGTAGTTTTTTATTAGGATGGTCAGATCAGGACCAGCTAGTTTCCTGGGTCTGTGGTGTTCTTATCCCTAAGCCACATATCCCAGTACCTGGGACATTTCAAGGACTCCAGGCCTACTACAGATTCGTGGATTTGGATTAGACTCAGAGTTGTCATTTCAGTATAAGACAGAAGTGTTTCAAGAAGTTCAGCTGAAGATACTGTAAAGTATCTTGATGTTCAGTCTCTCTAGTTTTTACATTTAAGGATCTTGATTCACTTGAATATCCCCACATTGAGGCTGGGTGCAGTGGATCATGCCTGTAATTCCAGCACTTTGGGAGGCTGAGGCCGGCAGGTCACTTGAGCCCCAGGAGTTTGAGACCAGCCTGGGCAACATGGTGAAACCCCATCTCTACAAAAAATACCAAAAAATTAGCCAGGCATCATGGCACAGTCCTGTGATCCTACTACTCAGGAGGCTGCTTGAGCCTGGGAGATCAAGGCTACAGTGAGCTGTGATTACTCCATTGCACTTCAGCGAGGGTGGCAGAGTGAGACCCTATCTTAAAATAAGTCAATAAATAAAATATAAAAAAGAATATCCTCACACTGAATCAGTACCGTCCTGCAGCACTTGTTCTGATGAATTTGAATCCCCGAGATTTGCTCTCTCAGTCACATTGTTGGAGCCAGGGTTCTAGAGTCTCTGGGTGTGAGACCCTACTCACCCTGGTTGCCCAGTCGCTCTTGGGCTTGTCAAAGGCAGAGATGTTTAATGCTGAAAAAGACTTGTCTTATGTTGTACCCATGTACAGCTTAGACCTGGAGAAAATATCCTCACTGGACACTGGTGGGTACTAACTCCTATTCACATTAGAATGCTTGTTCTCTGATTCATTTTACAAATCTTTCATCTCCTGGGTTCAGGAATGGACTAAACCAGAGACCAGCATTAACCTTGTAGGGGCCCCCACATCTGCTTCACCCTTTCCCAGGTGGTAAGGGTTAGGTCTGGTATGGCCTAGAAATAGACATCAGTCAAGGAACTACAGTATCCCAAGGGTGTAGGTCAGTGTCTTCTATTTAAATAACAAAAGTATTTCTAGTGGTTTATCTTTGCATGTCTGCCAGAAATTTTTATATTCATTGGAAGAACTTTTTGATAAGTGTCAACTTTTTTTTTATTTGAGACAGAGTTTCACTCTTATTGCCCGGGCTGGAGTGCAATGGTGCCCCCTTGGCTCACTGCAACTCATGCCTCAGCCTCCTGAGTAGCTGGGATTACAGGCACCCACCACCACTTCTGGCTAATTTTTATATTTTTAGTAGAGACGGGGTTTCACCATGTTGGCCAGGCTGGTCTCAAACTCCTGACCTCAGGTGATCTACCCGCCTCAGCCTTCCAAAGTGCTAGGTTTACAGACATGAGCCACCATGCCTGGCCGACAACTTTTATAGTCTCATTCTTTTAGGTTAGTGGCCAGCGCTTCAACTTGGTCAGCTACAGATCTAGTCTATATAATATAGACCATGTCAGGTGCCCAGTTCCCAGCTTGTGTTTCATCAGCCTTCGCCCTTAGGATATGGCATAAGCCCCCAAATTATTAAAAAAAAAAAAAAAGGCTAACAACTTAGTGTTGAAGAACAAGCATTGAGTCAGATGGACCTGGATTCAAATCCCTGTTTCCTCCTCTTACTGCTTGAGGGACTTCAGACATGTTACCTAACTTCTCTGAACTTGAGCTTCCTGATCTGTAAAATGGAGATAGTAACACCTCGCAGGTTGTTGTGAGGAGTCTGCCCTATAGCAAGTGTCCTGACATATAGCGAGTGTGCAGTAAACACTGGCCATTCTTGTTGGTGTGATTATTGGGAACTGGTTGCCATTGTGCTGTTGGTACTGGTGGTAGAACTCTTGGATTGAGAATGCCGAGACGGTGCACTGAAGATTCTGTGTGTTCTTTCAGACCAGGAGGAGGATGAGGAGGAAGGAGGTGGAGATGCAGACATCAGTGCAGGACGTTTTGTTCGTTACCAGTTCACACCGGCATTTCTCCGCCTCCGGATGGTCGGGGCTACGTGAGTACCATTGCTACCTGAGGGGAGAGCATTCTGTTTGTTCACAGAGAAGAATGTTTTCGGTTGGGTTTTGGGTTGGCTTTAGAGGTGGGAGGAGACAAAGTCGGGCTCACAGAGATTTATTTTCCAGGGTGGAGTTCACAGTGGGAGAAAAACCTGTGTCAAACTTCCGGATGATCGAACGGCACTATTTCCGGGAACACTTGCTGAAAAACTTTGACTTTGATTTTGGCTTCTGCATCCCCAGCAGTAGGAACACTTGTGAACATATCTATGAGTTTCCCCAGCTTTCGGAGGATGTCAGTATGTATCCCCTGACTCTTAAAGCACTCTTGATTCTGAGGGCTACAAGGAATAAACCTTGAAATCCATCTGGTCAAGTGCCCAGGCTTTGTCACATGGCAGTGGTGACATAATGCATATCTAGTTATTTGACCTCAGGCTTCTCATTTCCTATTGCTCTTGGCTCCTGTTTCAAAGTCTGACTCTGCCTGTATGGGAGCAGTGAAGGTTTTTTTTTTTTTTTAATTTGAGACGGAGTCTCACTCTATCGCCCAGGTTGGAGTGCAGTGGTGCAATCTCGGCTCACTCCAACCTTTGCCTCCCAGGTTCAAGCGATTCTCCTGCCTCAGCCTCCTGAGTAGCTGGGATTACAGGCATGCGCCACCATGCCCAGCTAATTTTTGTATTCTTAGTAGAGACAGGGTTTCACCATGTTGACCAGGCTGGTCTGGAACTCGACCTCGTGATCTGCCTGCCTCAGCCTCCCAAAGTGCTGGGATTACAGATGTGAGCCATTGCGCTAGGCCCTCTTTTTTTTTTTTTTTTTCTTTTTTTGATACAGAGTCTCACTCTGTTGCCCAGGCCGGAGTGCAGTGGCACAGTCTTGGCTCACTGCAACCTCCACCTCCTCCGTCAAGTGATTCTCCTGCCTCAGTCTCCTGAGGAGCTGGGATTACAGGTGGCTGCTAGCATGCCCGGCTAAATTTTTGTATTTTTAGTAGAGTCAGGGTTTCACCATGTTGGTTAGGCTGGTCTTGAACTGAACTCATGATTCGCCCGCCTCAACCTCCCAAAACACTGGAATTACAGGCGTGAGGCACCGCGCCGAGCCTGAAGGTTTAATAATACAGGCCCTCCTTTTAGATGCCTTCTGTGGGAAGACAGTGCCTAAGGGAAATAAAAGGAGGCCTGTGACCATCCCATCCCCAGGCCTTGTCAGTTTCTGCGACTTTGGCCTAGCCATCTCAGGTTAGCATCCTCTGAGAATAGTTAGGGAAAATTCAGGGCATTTATGAGGGTGTGAATGGAATTCTGTGACTAGTGATGCCTTCAGTTGCCTTGTTGGGGAGGATCCACTGATTGGTCCTCTCAGAATCCCAGGTCCTTAAGAATTGTCATATTCTGAAAGCCAGGTGCCCTATACTCGTGTGGTGGCAGTGCAGTTCCCAGGTAAAATGAGGATTGCTGAGATGTGGGGCAGCGTGTTGATGACAGCATCTGATTCTGACTTGAACCCCTCTCCCCAAGCTGGCTGGAATATGTAGATACTTGCAAGAAAAGATTATATATAGTGTTACAAGTTTTACCCATGAAGGCAAATCAGCTTGGAGGGCAATATTCTGCATATAAACCAAATAGGTTTGGCATTGGTGGGATCAAAGAATTTTAAAAAATCAGTTTCACTTTTCGAGAACTGTGATAAATAACAGCACTTCCTCCAGGGGACTCAAAATGCCGTGTAATCATTAACTCAAAACTGATCAGAGGTAGTGACTGTTAATTATCTTTACCCTCCAGTATGGTTAAAGAGGTCTGGGCAATTGCCTGAACAAACAGAAGACTTCAATTTAGATTCCAAGACAAGCAGACCTATTGCTGGATCATTTGCAAGTTAATATCCAAAAGGTCTTCGGAGAAGGCTCCCTGCCCTGTGTTCCCTGCGCTCATTTCCACCTAGAATTCCTTGGGTTGTCAGGGGTGCGTGTGGGAGGTGGGCATAGCAAGGCTCAGATTTCTGAATTTGGACTGGAATATCTAGAGGTGGGCCACTGACCAGAGGTCAGGGCTTGCTTCAGTCAGCTGGGAGCACTGAGTAAATAGGTTGGTGGGGTCCATGTTAGCAAGAGGGTGAGCACATTTCCCTGGCATCTTAGCTGAAAAATCCAGGCTGGAGATGACGGAGGAGGCCATGGCAGAGAGCTGATTGCATCCTTATGTTGAAATGCAGATCGTGTTCAGTTTGGGGGCCTCTGGTCTCTCCAGTTGTCAAGGGCTGGCTCCCTCTGTTCGGTCCTCATCGTTATTCTGGCAGAGTATACTCTGAAGTACTGGCTTATTTTGGAGGGGATGCAAAGTTTTCTGCCACCTACCCTGTACGGCAGACTCAAACATAATTCTTTGCTTTTTTTTTTTCCCCTTTGCCTGACTTGCAGTTCGTCTGATGATTGAAAATCCTTACGAGACCCGCTCTGACAGCTTCTACTTTGTTGACAACAAGCTGATAATGCACAACAAGGCTGATTATGCCTATAATGGAGGCCAGTAAGTGCGGCAGGAGTAGACAGGGGAGGTGCTTTGCCGCGGCCACAAGATCCTGGCACACAGGGGCGATTGAAGCTGCAGTTTGTCAACACACATCTGGAACCTGGCCCCAGGAAGCCAAGGCTGGGGTGGGAGTTTCCTGTGTGCCAAAGGAGGTGCCAAACAGTGCTGTGTTTTCTTCCCTAGTATTTTTTCTTCCCTTTTTTTCCCCTGTCCCTTAGGTCTCAGAGGTACTATAGTAAAGTAAAAAGTTAGGGTAAAGCTCCTGGAATCCATGTTAAAAAGTTTTATTTTTCTGTAGTTCTGGCTGCCTGTTGGTTGTCCTGACAAGCCCTTTGTCTCTCCAGGCATAGCTGTGCCTGGTGAGAAGGCTCTGGCCAGGCCCACTGGCAGGTCTGCAGCTCTTAAGGTTCCTGGGTGCTGTGGGAAGCCGAAAGGTAGGCCTCTTCCAGGTAGCTCCTCCTCTCCCCTCCGGAGTTGCCATCAGCACAGTCTGCCCTTGGTCTGTGTGAAGTCTTACACCAACTGGAAGAAACTTGAAAGGGTGGGAGGCGGGAAGATTCCAAGAGTGGAGGCACCAAGAGATGGGGATGCTGCCAGACTGAAGGATCTGCTTGTGGAGAGGCTGCTGCTCCGTCTCACCTCCAGGGTCCTCAGCCAGCCCTCCTGGGGATAGACCAAGGTTTCAGCCTGGCAGTGCCTTCTGTTCTCATTTTGGAGGACAGATAAGCTTGCTCCGCTTCTCCTGGCTCCTCCCTTCTGAGTCTCTTATGAAATAGAACGTGTCAGCTCTGTTCACAGAACAGTAGTATCTCAAGGCCAGAGACCAAGACTTGAATTTTGTTTATTTCCAGACTTCTTTTGGGGAGGTTTTATAAAATGACTGGTGTTCCCAGCATATGTGATACGTGGTTAGACTTGTGATCATATTAATCAACTTCCGGGGGCTAATCTGGTTTATGTTTGGGAGGATATGCTTAAAAATCAGCAGCAGGTTTCTAACGGAGAGATTTGACTTTTCTCTGCACTGCGCAGCCTGGAGGATTGGCTTTTGATGGGGATTTGCCTCCAAAGCTCTTTGTAGATTTCTTTTTTGGGGGGGTTTCCTATCTACCTTTCTACTGAAGTAGTTTCTGGAACTATCCTGGTGGATCAGAGCTACGTAATGCAATCTGATCCTTCAGACTGCTAGTTAGAATTGTTTTAGGTATTCAGAAGGGGTGAAATAGGCTGAGGTGGCCTGTCAGAGTGATGTCTTCTCATACAAGTTCCCTTGCACATCTGTGGGCTGCTTTTGTCCTCAGACCCTTAGTGGACAGACTCCACGACCCTCTGATGAGATGATTGATGTGGTCAGGGTTCAGTTAACATCGGTAGAAGAATGTCCCTAGGAAAGACCCAGGTATCTGGTAAGTGACTGTGAGGTGTCACAGTACCTGTGACAGGAGAGCTGTGTCCCAAAGTGCTTGGGAGAAAAGCCGTATGGGGGCCAGGGACAAAAGAGACAGCACGTGGCCACAGAAGTTCCTGTGCATCCACCACCAGTGCTGCTCCCTGTGTGGGCTCTAGAGTGAGTGGCCCTGAACCTTGACCCAGTGCTTTGTACCAGGCCAGAGTCTTGGCGATGCCATATGCTGGCAGCTTTCTCACTGAGAAGCTCCTAGCTTACCCCCATGTGTTGGCATTGGATTCAGCCCTGAGAGAGGGAAGAGACCATGCACCCTGTGGAATGGGTTCCTTATCACCAGACCGGCCACACGCAGAACTGGCGTCCACTGTAAATCCAGGTGCCTTATGTGTGGCTCTGTCCCTTATGCTGCTGGGGAAAGCTGCATAGCCATTGTTCCCACCTCCTCATTGGCAGATGCCAGCGCAGTTAGCACTGTCTCCTCACCTTCTGTTTTTCATTGTGGCTCCTCAAATGGGATTTGCATGTTCCTGTCAGGCTTAACAACAGTCCCTTCTCTCTTTGACAGAGGCCCAGGTGGGGAGTTTTTACTATTTGATATTTTAACGTTATCTGGGATGTGGTTCTGGAGCTACCCAGAGCTCTGCTCAGTAGTGTGTGTCTTGGAAACGTGCCCCTGGGCAGACTGTATCTAGTACAGTAGTGGACTAGCTCTTATCTGCAGTGTTTGCTTTTGCTAGGAAGAGGACCTGGAGGAAGGAGGAGGTGGGCAATCTGGCTTGTGTTGTGCTATATCCTCTTCCTTGTTAGCTTGCCTTAGTCTCACTGGAGACCACTTGCAAACAGTGCTTGGTCCATGCCCAGCAGGACAGGGCTTTGTTGCTCCTGAAAGTCCAGTGTTCTGTATCTGGGGCTCTGGATTCCTGTGCCTAGCTGCTCAGGAAATCTTGAGAAGCATTCCCACTCTGGGGTGTTAACCAGGATGAGTTTGAAATTCAAGCCTTTCTTTGTTACCTGAGTTGGTGAGAAAAAATTGCAAGGCATGCTTTCTCTGAAAGTAACAGAACCAGTCAGGCTGCCATGTTATTAAGGAATCGGAACTGTTGATAGCAGTTATCTTGTGGGTGATACAATGGGAGGGAGAAGGAAAACTACCTGCATGGGGGCTCTGCCCTCTGTCAGGAGGTGGGAGCACCTTTCATCAGAATAGCAGGCCCACCTGTTGCCACAGGGCTTGCCCCCTACCCCTTCCCCTCTTGCTTCTGTTCCTCTGCCTTGCAATCTCCTGGAGAGGGCCTCTTTTCCTGTACAGCCTTTGGGCCAAGATGCCCTCCTAGCTTCTCCAAAGAAGATCCTAGTTTATTTCATTCTATGTTTTAAAAGTTAAACAGAGGACATAACAAGTAAAAGAAGTTTTGGGCTAGAGTAGGCTGTTGTCTCCTTATGTATTAGCTCAATACTATTTTGGAGAGAAAGCATTTTTTCAGCATGTACTTCCTGAAGACACCTCAGTCTTTGGGCCATTTGATTTGCAATACATAGGATGGAAGAATGTGATTTGGGGCTGACCATGAACTGGAAATTCGTGAAATGGCAGTGATTGGGCAATTGTCAGTTTATGTTTTCAGTTGAAGTGAAACTCATTTCTGGGGTGGACTTAATAGGCTGTGTCTAATGTACAAACTGGGTGAGACCTGCCTTAGTGTGTCCTGCCCCACCACTAGGCTTCCAGCGTATTCTTTTTTCCCCTCTGTAAAGTTACTTTCTTCTGATGCCCAGTGTCACTATGATGTCAGTGAGGTCTGGGGGTGAGGACATTGTGTCCTGAAGTTCACAGGACAGACTCCTTGTCCCAGTGCATGAGGATTCCTGTGGCATAAGGTGCTGCTGTACCTGATGTAGGAGCCTCATCACTGAACCATTGTGTTACTCACATTCCATGTCACGGAACATCTCAGCCTCAAGAAGGATCTGGTGGAGGTGGATTTACTCCTTGTTTTACAAAGGACTGTGTAAAGTCATTGAAGTTGTGAAAGTCTATTTTTTTTTCCTGTAAATCTATTTTTTACAGAATATAAGAAACATCAATGACCTGATCTGTCCTTCCTCCTCCTCTCCACCCAAGATCCACATTCCAGTTTTTATTGTCTTTGTGTCCAAAGTAAACTAGGTGACTTATTTGTATAAAATGTTATTTTGCCACAAGAGACAGTAATAAAAGAAAGATTTTCACAGTATGTCTCCCTTATCTTGTCTCCTGATTTGTCTCCCTTTGTGTTGCTGAGAGGTGCGGGGGTGGGGTGGGGGCTCCAAGTGTCTTATTTCGGCTGATATTTGGCCTTTCTGTAAGTAGTTTAGCTAGAGTACAGCTGGCTTCTAGGGTGATCGGGGAATTGTACTGTACTTTAGGGTTAGTATTTTGGCTTTATATTTTCCCAGAGTGAGTGGCTTTGTGAATTGAAAGTTTACATGCATATTTTAAAGGTAGGCTTTTTTTTTTAGACAAAATTTCGCTCTTTTTGCCCAGGCTGGAGTGCAGTGGCACGATGGTGGCATCACACTCCAGACTGGGCAAAGAGAGCACAGTGGTGGCTGACTGCAACCTCCGCCTCCTGGGTTCAAGTAATTCTCCTGCCTCAGCCTCCCTAGTAGCTGGGACTAAAGGTGCCCGCCATCACGCCTGGCTAATTCTATATCTTTAGTAGAGACAGGGTTTCACCGTGTTGGCCAGACTGGTCTTGAACTCCTGATCCTGCCCCCCTCGGCCTCCCAAAGTGCTGGGATTACAGGTGTAAGCCATTGCGCCCAGCCATAAAGGTAGGCTTATTAAGGAATACTTGAACTACAGCAAAATTCACCTCACTTAAGAGTATTGATGCATTTTGATAAATGAATAGTCTTATTACCCCATCACAGTCATGATACAGGACATTTCCATCATACCCACTCAGAAAGTTCCTGAGTTCCTTGTGTTTGCAGCCAGGTCCCTTCCCCCACCTCAGCCTCTTGCAACCACTATCTGATTCTGTCTCTATAGGAAAACTTGGATGCTTTTAAAATGAAACTTTACATTCATATTTACAGTCACAAACAGTTCTCAGATAAGAATCTGGTTTAGATGCTCTTTGGCACCTGAAGCAATTATTATTGGCCTCTGCTCACAAACACAACTCACTTATTTCTCTCTTTTCTCCTGCTTTTTCATGGTTTCTTCCACCCGGGGCTGGTGCCAGGTGGGATGACTGAAAGGTGAGGAAGCCTTCAGAGCACGTGCCAACGACAGCCATTCATTAAAGTACTGAGAATTTAGAGGCTTTCTTTTAAATGCATTATTTAAAATGAAAGGTAACACATTAAGGACTTTGCTGTATCTTTTGATTGGCTCTCCTCTAGGAGGTAGTAACCGAGGTTTCTACTTTCCTCCAAGAGGAAGAGACAGAATTTTTGGCAAATAGGTCAATGCTGGGAACAGATGCCTGCCTGGCTGAGTGTTAGGAAAGAAAGGCAGTTGGAGGGATGTGTGGGTTCCTGGGAGGGTGTGGGTGGTGCCAGGCGCTATGGGAGTCAGAATCACATTTGTGCAAGATAAGACCTTTATGGGACAAGTAAAATCAGCATAGTTTCTTGGGCAGGGCGAAGGCATCCTGATGAAGATGCTAGGGGTCAAAAGTGTGGCTCTGCCCCAATCGGGAGTGAGGTCGACAGGATTGAAGTGGAACAGAGAACAGTTCCACCCACCTTAGCCTCTGGGGAAAAGAAAGCTCCTTCCCTTGCAACCCAACTCCAGGGGCCTAAATACTGATCACCAACGCAAGACAAAGTCCTTAAGCTTCTTGGAGCAAGTTGGGGAGCAGATAATTTCAGATGCAAAGTGCCTTTAATAAACAGAACAAAAGATAGCCGGTGGGGGAGGCCTGGTGTGGTCAGGGCAGGCCTCCACGACACCTGAATGAAGAGGGGGCACTCCAGACAAGGGGAACAGTGATCGCAGAAGCCCCGTGTCACGAACCAGCTAAGGGTCTTAGAGAAGAGCTACCTCATAGAGCTGAGCAACAATAACCAGGGAACGGCGGACATGGGCCCTGATAGACAGGGCAGGTCTTGGCTTTTCAAGCCATAGAATTGGATTTTAGGAGAGGTGGGCCCGCCGACAAAGCCAACAAAGTTTTAAGCCGAAGATCGACATCTTATTTAAAAAGACCTCTTTGGCCTTTCTGCGAGGCTCTGTCCTTAGTTTTGTTTTGTTGGCATTTTGATTAACGAATGAGGGCACCAACAGCCAGCTCGCGCAGGCAGCGTGGGTGTTTCGCCTCGCGGGGGACTACTGGAGGCCCCGCCCCCGGGGCACGAGCGCGCCCCGGCCCCTCCCCCGCGGCCCCAGGGGCGTGGCCTCTTCCCCGAGTCCCGCCCCTGCAGTCCGGAACCGCGCGCTAGCTGCGGGAAGTCGCGGAGGAGAACCTCAGGGCCGTTTCTGTCGCCCATGGCCGCCGCACTCCTCGCCCGGGCCTCTGGCCCTGTTCGCAGAGGTGAGTGCGCTCGGGCTCCGCACAGCGGGGCTGCGGCCCACGCCTGGCCCAGCAGGCAGAGGTCCTGACCGCCAGCTTTTGCCCGTGCCTCTGGTAGGCGGAGCCCCCTCCAGGAGCGCGCGCGGCCTTTGCCCCAGTTCTGCTGCTGCTCGCGCCAGCCCAGCCCGGCCCTTCAGGGATCCCTGGCTCCGGCACGGACCCCTACCCCTCGATTGACCCCCGCCGCCAGCCCATTTCTTACGACTGCATCCACACCTCCCTCCCCTCATTTCACCCCCGGCAGAGGTTCAGGGTATGCCCTTCTTCCGGAGCCAGGCCTGGGATTGAACCAGATCCGCATCTGTGACCTTGGGCAAGGCAGCCCTCTCAGCCTCATTTGTCCTATGTGTAAAATGTCCACAGGGAAAATCAGAGATGTTGGGAGGATTAAATCACAGGGTGTGTAAAGCACTTTGCGCTTGGCATGTAACAGGTGCTCCATAAATGTTCTTGCTGGTTAATACAGTACCTTAACGATCTTATGTGTCTCCAGCTGTAGCAACTGTGCCACTTATGGCCAGGGCTTCCTTTGCCGGCCTGAATTACAAGGGGAACCCTTACTGAGTGCTAAGTGCTAGTTAGTCTCTCTTTAATCTTCCCACTCCTAGGAGCTGAATACTATTGTCCTCCGCTTGTTATAGTAAAGGAGGCTCAGTGAAGCTTAAAACCCTTGCCTCAGGCCACAGATCTGAGGTCTTATTACTATTGGCATTATACTGAGGACTGAAGGATGGAGTGTGTGGAAATGTCTAGTGAGTATACTAAGCATTCAGTTAATATGGGATTTTCAGTGGCAGCCGTGGACGTTTTGGGCCGACAGTTCTTTGGCGACAGTTCTTTGTTGTGGGAGCTGTTCTGTGCCTTGTAGGATGTTCAGCAGGATCCCTAACCCCTATCCACTGGGTACCAATAGCATTCCCCTCCTCTAGTTGTGACAACTAAAATTGTCTCCAGACATTGCCAGATGTCCCCTGGAGGGCAGAATCCTCCCTGGTGGAGAACCACTGAGTCAGTGGGCCACTAGTATTCTTCGAGATCTCGTGCCTTCTCCTTCCACTGACTTCTGCCCTTGCTGACAGCTCTCCATCCTAGGGACTGGCGGCAGTTACACACCATTTACCAGTCTGTGGAACTGCCTGAGACACACCAGATGTTGCGTCAGACATGCCGGGACTTTGCCGAGAAGGAGTTGTTTCCCATTGCAGCCCAGGTAGACAAGGAACATCTCTTCCCAGCAGCTCAGGTGAGAGTGCAACCTCAGCAGCCCATGATGGCGGTCTGCCCTCTGCTCCTGGACAAGTGGTGGCAGTGACAACCAGGGGCACCCGGACTCTAGTAGAGGAACCTCAGAGCAGAGCCTAGAACCCAGAAAATGCTCTGGAAGTTTCCCTTGTCCAGCGTGTGGCCAGTAGCCAGGATTTAACTTCCGGGACAGCAGTAATTTGCGGTGGATGGTCAGTTGCTTACTGTGTGCCAGACACTGTGCTAAGTGTAATAGTGCTTTTAGGGTGCTTGGCATGCGCTGGGCACTGTTGTTGGGATGGAGTATCTCATCTGTTCCTCAAAATGGTCCTGTGAGGTGAAGGCACTATTATTATTATTATTATTATTATGTATTTATTTATTTATTTTTGAGAGAGTTTCACTGTTGTTGCTCAGGCTGGAGTGCAGTGGTGCCATCTCACCTCACTGCAACCTCCACCTCCCAAGTTCAAGTGATTCTCCTGCCTCAGCCTCCCAAGTAGCTGGGATTATAGGCATATGCCTGGCTAATTTTGTATTTTTATTTTTATTTTTATTTTTATTTTTTCTCTTTTTTTTCATTTTCTTTTTGTCTAAACTAGAATAACCAGTTTATAATTTTGTATTTTTAGTAGAGACAGTGTTTCATCATGTTGCCAGCCTGGTCTCGAACTTCTGACCTCAGGTGATCCACCCTCCTCGGCCTCCCAAAGTGCTAGGATTACAGGCGTGAGACACCGTGCCGGCCAAAGATACTATTAGTAGGTACCCCATGGACTCAAACTTGTGAATGACTTACGTAATGTACCCAAGGTCATGGAGCTCATCAACTACAGAGCTTCTGCTTGACCTGTTTTCTTTTTTATTTACTTATTTTTTTTGAGATGCACTCTCGCCCTGTTGCCCAGGCTGGAATGTGGTGGCACAATCTTGACTCACTGCACCCTCCATTTTCTGGGTTCAAGCAGTTCTCCTGCCTCAGCCCCCAGTAGCTGGGATTACAGGCACTCGCCACCATGCCCAGCTAGTTTTGTACCTTCAGTAGAGAAAAGGTTTCTCCACGTTGGCCAGGCTGGTCTCGAACTCCTGACCTCAGGTGATTCACCTGCCTTGGCCTTCCAAAGGGCTGGGATTACAGGTGTGAGCCACTGTGGCCAGCCTGCTGGAACTGTTTTCTGCCCTGGGAACCAGAGTTTCCCATCAGTACGCTCCCTCCCATGCCACTGTATTCTTCCATTTGCATTCAGTCTATCTACAGTTACGTGTTGAAGATGTTACTGCTGTACCCTCTGACTAGCAAGATGTCCAGCATCTGGTATAAACATTCAGTAGATATTTAATTAATGATTTGTGAAAAGTCAAACCTTGCTGGCCTCTTCTTCTTGCCTATTTTTTTTTCTATTTTAATTTTAGTTTATTTTTCATTTATTTTTGAGACAGTCTCTCTCTTTTTTTTTTTTTTTATTTGAGACGGGGTTTCACCATGTTGGTCAGGCTGGTCTTGAACTCCCAACTTCAGGTGATCCGCCCGCCTTGGCCTCCAAAGTGCTTGGATTACAGGCGTTAGACACCACGCCCGGCGAGACAGTCTCACTCTGTTGCCCATGTTGGTGTGCAGTGGTGCAATCTCGGCTCACTGTAACCTCCGCCTCCCGAGTAGCTGGGATTACAGGCATGCGCCACCATACCTGGCTAATTTTTGTATTATTATTATTTTTAATTTTTGTATTTTTAGTAAAAATGGGGTTCTGCCTTTTTGGCCAGGCTGGTCTCAAACTCCTGACCTCAGGTGGTCCGCCTGCCTTGGCCACCCAAAGTGTTGGGATTATAGGCGTGAGCCACCGCGCCTGGCCTTCTTGCCTGTTTTGCAGTCTGAGGAGCTCTTGAGTTGCCCCCATTTACACGCTTGGGGGCCACTCTTCCAGCTTAATGCATCGTGTGTGCTCAGTGTGCTGCTGGGCATGGTGCCTGGACTGTGGGATACCCCAGAGCTCAAGCTGAGCAGGCGAGTGACATTCTGGGTGCCAGAATTAGTTCGGCAACTTTCAGGTATTAGACATTTAACATCTTATTCACTTGTGTTATCCCATTTAATCCTAAGGAAGTCCCTACCTAATCTAATCTCATCTCCATTTTGCTTTCTGGAATGATTACAAGGATTGAGAGAGCCAATTTCATGATGCCTGGTACTTGAAAAATGGTAGCCAGTCATACTATTATTGTTACTTTCATTAGAGCTGAGGAAACAAGCCTGGAGAGGTGAAGTGACTTTCCAAAGGGTTATTGGTCTGTGGAACTAGAATTCATAGCCCAAGGCTGTCTGGCTCTAAAGCATTTCTCCATCCCCTGTTCACCTGGTTGTCCCAGAGGCCCAGCTGGCCGGCCAGGAGTCCCTGTTCTAGTGGGGAATGCTACTGTGGAGAGTTAGCTACCCCTTCATCCTCCACACGTGCGCGCGCGCGCACACACACACTAGTACTACACACGTTACTCTTAGTAACCTTGGCTGGCACTCCCTTCACCTTTTAGCTCCATTAGTGGAGATGTGAGAAAACCCAACATCTTTGTGAGTAGAAGAAAGAGGCTGGGTGCAGTGGCTCATGCCTGTAATCCCAGCACTGTGGGAGGTTGAGGTGGGTGGATCACTTGAGGAGTTCAAGGAGTTCAAGACCAGCCCAGCCAACATGGTGAAACCCTGTCTCTCCTAAAAACCCAAAAATTAGCTGGGCGTGGTGGCAGCTGCCTTTACAGGTTCCCAGCTACTCGGGAGACTGAGGCAGGAAAGTCTCTTTAACCTGGGAGACAGAGGTTGCAGTGAGCTGAGATCATGCCACTGCACTCCAGTTTGGGTGACAGACCAAGACTTTGTCTCAAAAAAAAAAAGAAGAAGCAGAAATAGAAGAAAAATCAGCAGATAGGCCGTAGAAAAGCAGGAACAGTGTAGGGGCACTTCCCCCAAGACCACTGTTCGAGACACGGCTGTGCGTTAGGACTCTTCCTGCAGAATGGCAGACTGCCTGATGTATTTCTCCTGTAACTCCCCAGATTATCACTAGATTTACAGGCATAGATTTGCTCTGCATAAGAAAGCTGACAATAGAAGGAAGACTTTTTGCCAACCTACACTGAACTAGTTCTCTCTTGCTTGTTTTCTGGGGCTGGGAAAGTTGCAAGATATTCCTCCAAATCATGGCAGAAATGGGTATTGAGGGAAGACCTCAGGACACCAGCCTGCCACTCCCTTGTGGCCCGCGGGGACTGCTCAGTAAGGACTTGCTAGACGTGTAAAGGTGGCTGAGAGCGTGATCCCATCTATCTTTTACAGGGTTTTCCCATGTCTGTAATCTCATCAGATTATCAGGAGTCCTGCTGTTACTCTCTTTGTGTAGATGACGCAGGTGCAGTTGTATGAATTGGCTCAGGTTCAGCGCTGGCTCAGCAGAGCTAGGGAGGAGTAGCACCCAATCTTCTGGTCTTTATGCTGTTCCACGAAAACTGGACTCTGGTTTGGGTGGCTGATGGGATACACAGGTTATTCCTCAGGGTTTGCTTCTCTTAACTGAGGATTGAAATCTGTTGGCTTTTTGCTTTCATCCCTGGCACCGTGTGTGGCACAGTACTCCCAGTTCCAGAAGGGAATTCAGGGCGAAAGTGGGCAGGAGGGTCAGAGACTGGACATGCATAGATCATACGGCATGTTTGCAAAATTCCAATGATATAGTCAGTGTTTCAAACTGACTATATACTGATGGCTAACATTAAGGAGTGACTATATTCCCGGTACTTAAACATATATATTTTGTTTATTTATTTATTTTTTTGAGACAGAGTTTCACTCATGTTACCCAGGCTAGAGTATGCAGTGGCGCAATTTTGGATCACTGCAACCTCTGTCTCTCAGGTTCAAGTGATTCTCCTGTCTCAGCCTCCTGAGTAGGTGGGATTACAGGTGCCCACCACCCTGCCTGGCTAATTTTTGTATTTTTAGTAGAGATGGGGTTTCATCATATTGGTCAGGCTGGTCTCGAACAACTGACCTCAATTGATCCACCTGCCTCGGCCTCCCAAAGTGCTCGGATTACAGGCGTGACCCACTGCGCCTGGCCTTAAACATGTATTTAACTCCTTACATTTTCTTTCTTTCTTTCTTTCTTTCTTTTTTTTTTTTTGGAGAGGGAGTCTTACTCTGTCGCCCAGGCTGGAGTGCAGTGGCATGATCTTGGCTCACCACAACCTCCACCTCCCAGGTTCAAGTAATTCTCCTGCTTCAGCCTCCTGAGTAGCTGGGATTACAGGCGTATGCTACCACGCCCAGCTAATTATTTGTGTTATTTTTTAGTAGAGAAGGGGTTTCACCATGTTGATCAGGCTGGTCTCAAACTCCTGACGTCGTGATCTGCCTGCCTCAGCCTTCCAAAGTACTGGGATTACAGGCGTGAGCCACTGCACCCGGCCACCTCGTTACGTTTTCGAGACAACACTGTGAGGTAGACAATTATCTCCAGTTTCCAGAGGAGGAATCTAAAGTCAGGTTAAATTTCTTGCTGGAAAGTCAGACCCCTGGTAATTAGAGGAGCCATGTAGAGACTTCTGAGCCACCTCCAGCCTATAATAGGTGCTTAGTTAGTTCTTTCTTTTTTCTTGTTGTTGTTGGAGACAGTCTCGCTCTGTCACCCAGACTGGAGAGCAGTGACACAATCCTGGCTCTCTGTACTCTCCGCTTCCCGGGTTCAAGTGGTTCTCCCGCCTCTGCTTCCCGAGTAGCTGGGACTGTGTGTGCTACCATGCCTGCCTAATTTTTTGTATTTTAGTAGAGATGAGGTTTCACCATGTTGCCCGGCTGGTCTGAAACTTCTGAGCTCAGGCAATCTGCCTGCCTCGGCCTCCCCAAGTACTGGGACTACAGGCGTGAGCCACTGCGTCCGGCCTATTATTGAGTAACTAAAGTATCAGGTGAGGCTGGGTGTGGTGGCTCATGCCTGTAATCCCAGTACTTGGGGAGGTCAAGGCAGATGCATCACCTGAGGTCAGGAGTTCAAGACCAGCCTGGCCAACATGGTGAAACCCTATCTCTACAAAAATACAAAAATTAGCCGGGCATGATGGCAGATGCCTGTAATCCCAGCTACTTAGGAGGCTGAGGCAGGAGAATCACGTGAACCTGGGAGGCGGAGGTTGCAGTGAGCTGAGATTTCACCATTGCACTCCAGCCTGGGCAACAGAGCGAGACTCCATTTCAAAAATAAATTAAAAAATAATAAAAATAAATAAAGTAACAGGCACTAAACCTGCTTTTCCTCCTCCAGCCCAATCCCAGATGATAGTGTTCAGGCTGACCCAGTTAGCCACGCAGAAACCGCTAGAGGCATACCCCATTTTTCCTTCCCTTTCGCCGGCTTCCTCCTGTTAATTTCATTCTGGAATCCTCTTCCGAAGGCCGCCTCCTCTCCTTTCTCCCAACCGGAATTCATCTCTCTGTGTTCCAGGCATTTCATCTGTAAATAGTAATTCTCTAGCTGTGCTTCTCTCATTATTGCGTGTCTGATATCACGGCGACTTCCCACAGTCAGCTTCCTGAGGGCAGGACTGGGTCTTGTCCGTAGGCGTATCTTCCTGTCCTACATGACACTGCCGTTAGTTAGTGTTTCACAGTCAAAAAGTGTCTGTTGAGTTTTATAGAATGGAAACAGATTGTATGCCTGTTAATTACCAGGTCCTCAATGTCCTGATCATCTAACACGCAGCTCACACGTACCAGAGTGAGGTCCAGAGGAGGTGACAAACAGGTGTGGTGGCTCCTGCCTATAATCCCAGCACTTTGGGAGGCGAGGCAGGTGGATCACTTGAGGCCAGGAGTTCAAGACCAGCCTGGGTAACATAGGTAGACCCCATCACTACAAAATATACAAAAATGAGCTGGGTGCGGTGATGTGAGCCCACAGTCCCAGCTACTCAGGAGGCTGAGGTGGGAGGATCACTTGAGCCCAAAAGGTTGAGGCTACAGTGAGCTATGATTGTGCCACTGCACTCCAGCCTGGGTGACAGAGCAAGACCCTGTCTCAAGAAAGAAAGGAAGGAAGGGAGGGAAGGAAGACGGGCGGGCTAGTTTTGGCTGTAGTGAATATAGGCATAGTCAAGATAAATTTAATTTTTAAAATTAGTTTTGTTTTGTTTTGTTTTGTTTTGTTTTTGAGACAGTCTCACTCTGTCATCCAGGCTGGAATATAGTGGTGCGATCTTGGCTCACTGCAACCTCCGCCTCCCACGTTCAAGCGATTCTCCTGCCTCAGCCTCCTGAGTAGCTGGGACTACAGGCAGCCGCTACCATGCCCAGCTAATTTTTTGTACTTTAGTAGAGACGTGGTTTCATCATGTTGCCCAGGCTGGTCTCAAACTCCTGAGCTCAGGCAATCTGCCCGCCTCGGCCTCCCAAAGTGCTGGGATTACAGGTGTGAGCCACTGTGCCGGCCTTAAAAATGAGTTTGAAAAGGAACTTAAAACATTGTTTATATGTGAAGGACCCACTGTTTCCCAGATACAAAGGCGTCAGGTAACTGCAGGCTTGCCTTGTCTGTCACTGCTGGGAAATGGGTCTTACCCCTTCTTACATTTTCTCTGGGAGTCTGCAGACCACCAGGCTCAGCCTCATCAGTGCGGTTCCTCTTCTCAGGGTGCAGGTCCGGGTTGCTGGGTGACAGACACCACGGACCAAGAGTGACCACTGGAGGGGGCTCTAGGAGGTCACCCTTTGAGATAGCTCTGAAGGTCAGGCCTCTCTCTGTAGAAAATACTGAAGTATTGAGGGGGGCCTGACTGCTGTTAGTCAATTACCATCAACTTACATCCCTCAGAGACAATGGATAAACAAACCCGAACCCATGTTTTTTTCCCTTGGCTGCTTTTAATTTTTTTTTCTCTGAGATGAAGTCTCGCTGTATTGCCCAGGCTGGAGTGCAGTGGTGCAGTCTTGGCTCACTGCAGCCTCTGCCCCACAGATTCAGGCGATTCTCCTGCCTGAGCCTCCCAGGTAGCTGGGACTACAGGCATGTACCACCACACCTGGCCAATTTTTATATTTTTAATAGAGATGGGGTTTCACCGTGTTGGCCAGGATGGTCTTGAACTCCTGAGTTCTGGTGACCCGGCTGCCTCGGCTTCCCAAAGTGCTGAGATTGCAGGCATGAGCCACCGCTTAATTTTATTTTGGGTTTCTTCTTTTTGATGATCTCATCTCCTCCCTCTCCTGCCACCCCTTTTTCTTTCCCTCGGTGCTGGTCTCCCTCCCTGTCTCTTTTTCAGAGGTCCTGTAACAAGTGCACATGACCCCCGTTATTGCTTTCGTTCCCAGTTTTTTTCTAGAATGTTCCTGTGGCTGGCCACAGTAGGTTGCCTGAAATCTAGAGATAAATTTCAGAGTGAGAAAGCCTGGGGAACAGCCCCTGTCACACTGATAAAATGGGGTGAGGTGACTGCATCCAGGCTCAGGAATCGGGTGGGGAAGGCCGTGCTCTCACGTGGTGCTGCCCTAGAGCGGCGCTCCTCTGTTTTGAAATTTGCTGTCTCAGCACCAGAGTGGGAGTGGGAGTAAGTGGGACTGCCATGCCTTTCACAGACAGAGGCAGATGCTTTAGTATTTTTTTAGAATTATTATTTTTTTCGTGATAGAGTCTTGTTCTGTCACCCAGACTGGAGTACATTGGTGCAACCTCGGTTCACTGCAGCCTCTACCTCCCAGGTTCAAGCAATTCTCCTGCCTCAGCCTCCCAGGTAGCTGAGATTACAGGCATGCGTCACCATGCCCGGCTAATTTTTATATTTTTAGTAGAGACAGGGCTTCACCATGTCTGGAACTCCTGACCTTGTGACCCACCCGCCTTGGTCTCCCATAGTGCTGGGATTACGGGCGTGAGCCAACATTCCCGGCTGGTAGACACTTTAAAAGGAAACGCTGATGGAGGAGGGAGGACAGGAGCTGGGTGGAAACTCAGGGCAACGGTATACGCTAGCGAGGTCTTTCGGGTGTGGGGATCGTGAATTTCTGTAACTTTTGATTCTAGCTCAGTGAGAAGTGTCTCGTTAGCCAAAGGGAGGCGGTGCTGTGTAGAGAGGAGGAGGCTGGGGTTCTCTCTTGCCTCCTGGTGGCCTAGACCTGGCCACCGATGCCCACACCCTTTCTATGTGCATTCCCTCATCTGTAAGAGGAATACAGGGTCACCCTCATTCTGCTACTTGTCGGGACGTGTGACCAAGCATTTTAGGCGAGTATGAAGAACTGAACGAACCTAAAGGAGTTTCATCCTTTTACCCTCCTTCTGGGAATCTGGGTTCCCACTGTGTTTCTGTGGATGAGATGGCGTTATGGAGCGATTGAGTCATGCCCCATTTATTCCAGGGTTTTATACCAATGAGCTCGGGGGTGAAGAGGAAGGCGTGTCTTGGTGTCTGGGGAGATCGAAGGTGTTTGGAGAGGGAGGCAGCTCGAGCTCGTTCAGTCTCGTGCTGCTTTGCTGGTAGGCTAGAGAAAGAGGCTCTCGGTGAGCTTCGCGCCTAGGCCTGACCGTGAGTCTGGGACACCTGCACGTTTCTTTTTGTTTTGTTTTTGTGTTTTTTGAGACAGGGCCTCGCTCTGTCGCCCAGGCTGGAGTGCAGCCTTGACCTCCTGGGCTCAAGCCATCCTCACGCGTCAGCACTTGAAGTAGCTGGGACCGCAGGTGTGCACCACCACGTCTGGCTCATATATTTTTATTTTTATTAATTTTTTGTGGAGATGGGGTCTCGCCATGTTGGTGAAGCTGTTCTCAAACTCTTGGACTCAGGTGATCCTCCTACCTCCATCTCCCAAAGTGCTGGGATTACAGGCCTGCCCTACCACACCCTCTTTGAACATTTTTTTTTTGGTTTGAGATGGAGTTTTTGCTGTTGTCGCCCAGGTTGGAGTGCAGTGGCACAATCTCGGTTCACAGCAACCTCTGCCTCCCAGGTTCAAGCGGTTCTCCTGCCTCAGCCTCCTCCTGAGTAACTGGAGACCTGCATATTTCTAGCGCTTGGTAGAGTATTGTCTAGCATCAGAGGCATTCCTTAATAAAATACTTTTTTTTTTTTGAGTCGGAGTCTTGAACTGTTGCCTGGGCTGGAGTGCAGTGGCATGATCTCGGCTCACAGCAACCATGGTCTTCTGGGTTCAAGTGATTCTCCTGCCTCAGCCTCTGGAGTAGCTGGGATTACAGACACCCCCCACCACGCCTGGCTAATTTTTTTGTATTATTAGTAGAGACAGGGTTTCACTGTGTTGGCCAGGCTGGCCTCAAACTCCTGAACTTGTGATCTGCCCGCCTTGGCCTCCCAACGTGCCGGGATTACAGGCGTGAGCTACTGTGCCTGGCCTTTTTTTTTTTTTTTTTTTTTTTGAGACAGAGTCTCTTGCTCTATTACCCAGGCTGGAGTGCAGTGGCACAGTCTCAACTCACTGCAACCTCTGCCTTCCAGGTTCAAGCCATTCTCCTGCCTCAGCCTCCCTAGTAGCTGGGATTACAGGTGCATGCCCCCATGCCCGGCTCATTTTTATATTTTTTTACTTGTTTCTTTTTGAAGTTAGGCAGGTTCTGTTGCAGTCCACATTTCCCACATTACTTGCCTGAGAGTAATACTATTATAATACTATTATTATTATTGTTATTATCATTATGTTTTTGGTAGACACTGGGTCTTGCTGTGTTGCCCAGGCTGGTCTCGAACTCCTGGCCTCAAGTGATCCCCTCACCTTGGCCTCCCAAAGTGCTGGGATTACAGGTGTGAGTCACTGCTCCTGGCCAACTATTACTATTATTAAAAATTAAGAATTCTAAGCTCTTATCCTCCATCCATTCTCTCACTGGCCTTGGGCATGTAGCAGGAGCACACGCAGTCTCTGCTTTCATAGTGAGGGCAGAAGACATTAATCCAGACAAGCATGTTCATCCCTGACAAATTCCAGCTGCGGAGGTGCCGCAGGAGAGTGACTGAAGGGTTTGACTCAGTGAGGCTGCGGATGGCAGCCCAGAGCAGCGAGGCCTGAGCTGTGATCGGCAGGAAAGGAGGGGCGATAACCAGCCGATGGAGGGCGTCACTACATAGGAAGCGGTGTGTGCAGAGGCCTGTGGTGGGGAGGCTGTGTGTGTGGGTGTGTGGAGGGGCCTGAGGAAGGTCTGTGGCTCAGGCTGTCCTGCTCCTTACCTCTGAGTTCCCTGAGGGCATCCTGTGCCTTTTGCCTGCTCGCTGCCGCTGCCGTGGCTGTGGATGGAGCGGGGAGCAGGCGCAGAGGCGGCCAGGACGGCTTGAATGAGTGGTGGGCCTTCAGCATCTGGACTTGGGGATCCCTTGTTGGTGGCTGGGGTCACATGGCCTGAGTTTCTGCAGGAACTGCCTTGGGGGCAGGAGCGTTTGGGGTTGGGGAGGGTGGGCCTGCCCCCAGCAGCTGCCCATGCCACACTGTCCTTCCCTGTGGCCAGGTGAAGAAGATGGGCGCGCTGGGGCTTCTGGCCATGGATGCGCCCGAGGAGCTTGGCGGTGCCGGCCTTGATTACCTGGCCTACGCCATCGCCACAGAGGAGATCAGCCGGGGCTGCGCCTCCACCGGAGTCATCATGAGTGTCAACAATGTGAGTCCCCTCCCAGGCCCCTGGGACACACGGGTGAGGGAGGGTCCTGTGAGCAGGGAGGCCCTGGCCTCGGCTCCCAGCCCTGATCTCTCTGGAGACGTCACAGGCCTTGGTCCGACTGGGTAGGCCCTGGAGAGAGCAGGCCCTGAGGTGCAGCCCGCAGGTGGGCAGGGTGTGCCTGGGCCGGGGGCCTCTGACTGCTGCCCGCCGTCCCGCCAGTCTCTCTACCTGGGGCCCATCTTGAAGTTTGGCTCCAAGGAGCAGAAGCAGAAGTGGGTCACGCCTTTCACCAGTGGTGACAAAATTGGCTGCTTTGCACTCAGCGAACCAGGTACCTGCCCTGTCCCCTCACTTGTCCTTAGGGCGACAGGCCCAGATGGGGAGGAGAGGAAGGAGCAGGGCCAACTGCCCACTGCTTCGGAGGCCGGAGGGGAGGCTCCCCTGTGGTTGGCAGGGTGAGCGCTCTTGCCTCCGAGGTGCTGGGAGGAAGATGGGCTTCAGGGTCCCCTGGCTTAGGACACCCAGCTCCTGCACGGCCCCTTTGCCCTCTGGGCCAGTCACTGAGAGCTTTGGGACCCTCATCTTTGGAGCCCGAGTCATAGGGTCTCATGCCCATCAGCAGGGGGTGTGGAGGGGAAGAGGTGGTGCCCTTAGGTCGGGTGGGGTGGGACCTGTGCTGAGCCCTGAGTCTGTGTGAGGGCAGGGAACGGCAGTGACGCGGGAGCCGCTTCCACCACCGCCCGGGCCGAGGGTGACTCGTGGGTCCTGAATGGCACCAAAGCCTGGATCACTAATTCCTGGGAGGCCTCGGCCACCGTGGTCTTTGCCAGCACGGACAGAGCCCTGCAAAACAAGGTAGACACCCCAGAGATGGCGTCCCCCAGAGCCTGGGCTGCCGTCCAGCTTCTAGATCATTCTCTCCTTGGCCCAGCTGGAACTGTTTTTGCTCTGGGGCAAGTGGGGCTGTCCGTGTCCCTCCCTGGCCTGCCACTGGAGTCTGCGCCTTCCCCAGAAGCTGGCAGAGGGTGTTGGGGCCTCCGAGGGAAGTTCGTAGGGGACCTCACTGGTGTCGAGTGTGCTGGTGTGAGGGTGTGGCTGAGGGGCAGCTCTGGGAAACCGCCCGCCTGTCCGGGACCTTTCAGGGCATCAGTGCCTTCCTGGTCCCCATGCCAACGCCTGGACTCACGCTGGGGAAGAAAGAAGACAAGCTGGGCATCCGGGCCTCGTCCACGGCCAGCCTCATCTTTGAGGACTGTCACATCCCCAAGGATAGCATCCTGGGGGAGCCAGGGATGGGCTTCAAGATAGCCATGGTGAGTGCGGCGGCTGGGATGGCACCTTGGGTCCAGGCCCATGCCCTGCTGGCCAGTCACTGACCAGGGCGGTTCTCACAGCAAACCCTGGACATGGGCCGCATCGGCATCGCCTCCCAGGCCCTGGGCATTGCCCAGGCTGCCCTCGATTGTGCTGTGAACTACGCTGAGACTCGCATGGCCTTCGGGGCACCCCTCACCAAGCTCCAGGTCATCCAGGTAATGGTGGCAGCTTTGGGAGCTGGGCCTAGAGGCCAGATATCGGGCGGGAAGTGTGGCCTCCTCCCCGCTGTCCGTCCTCCTCCCCCTCCCTCCTGTCCTTGGAGGGGCAGCTGCTGACCTGTGGCGTGGGGTGGGGCTGTTGCAGTTCAAGTTGGCAGACATGGCCCTGGCCCTGGAGAGTGCCCGGCTGCTGACCTGGCGTGCCGCCATGCTGAAGGACAACAAGAAGCCCTTCATCAAGGTGCCCGTGGGAGTCCCCAAGGCATGGCCCAGAATGTGGTGGGCCCAGGGATAGGGGAGAGGTCAGGGCGGTCTCCGCTCCTCAGCCCTGTGGGGAGGCTCCACAGGCCTCCCTTGCTGAGGGGCTGTGAACAGGTGTGGGGAGTCCCCTCAAGGGAAGGCTCTGACCGCCCCCGCCATGTTTAGGAGGCAGCCATGGCAAAGCTGGCTGCGTCGGAGGCCGCAACCGCCATCAGCCACCAGGTGAGTATGGGCGGTGAGCCCCGGGGGTCAGCTACCCCTCCTCCAGCTTTCCCCATGGTGGGGGTGTCTTCTCCCTCCTGAGCCCCTGTTCCCATCTAGGCCATCCAGATCCTGGGCGGCATGGGCTACGTGACAGAGATGCCAGCAGAGCGGCACTACCGCGATGCCCGCATCACCGAGATCTACGAAGGCACCAGCGAGATCCAGCGGCTGGTGATCGCCGGGCACCTGCTCAGGAGCTACCGGAGCTGAGCCCGCAGCAGGCTGGCCCAGGACTGCGGGAAGGCGTGGGAGCCCAGGGCCTCTAGCCCAACCCCGACTCAGAGGCTGGACAGCCAGAGGGGCTCAGCGCTGTCCACCCAGATCAGACCGCGTGGGAACGAGGTCCCCGACCGCCGTCGGCTCCACCTCTGGGACTTGCTACCTCCTTACAACAGTGCCTTGTGTTCTTCATGAGTGGCCTGGCCTCTTGGGGGTGTGTTGTGGGGGGCGCTGAGTGACACTCGGGCACACCCCAGTTGTGCTCCTGGGGGCCTGGTGCCTGGCATGAAGATCCAGTGGGATAGGCCCTTGGTGGGGTCTGTCTTTTCCTTGAGGTCAGAGGTCAGGAGCGGGACTGGGTCAGAATGACGAGGCCCAGGGTCCTGGTGCTGGGCAGGCGGTGGGGCTGGGCCGTGGAGCTGGCCCTGAGGACCCTCAGCCCTTCGGAAAGTCTGATGAATGCCGGGGTCAGTGATTGGCGCTGTGCAACTGGCTGTGGGTAATAAACGCACCTGTCCCCCAGTCTCTGTCCCCACCCTCTCCTGGGTGCTGCGGGGAGGGATGGTGGTCTCTCACTTGCACAGAGCCCCACCTCTGGCAGACTTCACCCTGAGATGCTGGGAGTCTCAGGGAGGGGCCTGGCCACCTGGGAGTTCCTGAGTTCCAGCAGGAGGCCAGGTTGGCTATGGAGGCAGCGGAGGAACAGGAACCAGGTCCCGAAGGTCTCCGGGAGTGGCCCCTGAGCAGGGCGGGTGGGCCAGTCAGGGCCAGTGGGCCAGAAGGGGTTCTCTAGGCAGGCCCAGCCTCCACGAGGGTGAAAGGAAGGCCCTGGATTGCCAGGGTCAGGAAGCAAAACTGTGGGGGTCCCGAGCCCCAGGTGGGAGAACACAGAACCTTGAAAAGCGGCCATTCTGCTCACTAGTGCGTTTGGGGCTTGCCTGGTCCTGGTGCCTGCGGGGCTGGCTCCAGGCAGAGGTGTCTCTGAAGCTGAACTCCAAGCTCTTAACCCTTTGGGCCAGTGTCAGTTGAAGCAGCTGGAAGAGAAAACAGTGAGCAAAGGAAGACTTCAGAGTGGGTGGGGACAGCCCACTGGGCAGGTGGGGCAGAGCCGGACTGGCATTGCTGGGAGGCCTCTGGAGGGATGTGGGAGGGAGACAGGTGAGCTCATTAGGAGCTGTCATCAAGCGGGCGCCCAGGAACCCCGAGCCTGTGCTGCGTGTGGGTTTTTTTTTTTTTTGAGACAGAGTCTTGCTCTGTCACACAGGCAGGAGCGCAGTGGTACGAGCCAGCTCGTCACAACCTCAATTTCCCAGGCTCAAGTGATCCTCCCACCTCAGCCTCCCAGGTAACTGGGACCACAGGTGCACACCACCATGCCCAGCTAAGTTTTAAATTTTTTGTAGAGATGGGGTCTTTTATGTTGCCCAGGCTGGTCTTGAACTCCTGGACTCAAGTGATCCTTCCACCTTGGCCTCCCAAATGGGATTTCTGTGTCAGGCACTGGTGCTCCACAGCCAAAGGGTACAGCCTGGAGCTGCTGCTCTGCAGGACAGCTTTGCCCTTGACCCTGCCCTGGGCCTAGTCTAGGGCCCCGAGGGATGGGGGTGTGCTTCCTTGAGCAAATTTAGGTCCTGATTTGCCCCACAGGGTAGTGCATTGCCTGCTAATGAGGCGCACCTGTGGCTCCTGGGAAGCGTGTTGGCCCGGGCTCCCGAGGCCCGTGGCGTCCTGCCCAGCCCGCAGAAGTTTGGGCCTCTGGGCTTTCCTCCTGGCTCCAGGTAGGCGCTGCAGGGTCTTGGCTCCTAGCTCACGCTATCTTGAGGTCTCCTGGATCTGCTCCTGTTCCTGCCCTGGGCTCAGGTGCAAGGCAAAGGTATGAGAGCCGGGGGGACCCACGACGCTTCCAGAAGCAGCCGCGGTTGAGCCCTTCCACCTGGGGGCAGATGAAGGCCTGTCATTCCCTGTCCCCACAAGCCCCTGTACAGTGGGGAGGGGGTGTTCAGAGGCTCTGTGGCCCTCTCAGCGAGGCAGCGCCCCTCCCGCGCAGATGAGGCCCGCGGTTGAGGCTGTCTTTGGACTCTTTCTCTAGGTGATGGGGGAGGGGAGCCCAAACAGCCTTCGGCCCAGGCTGGGGATTTCGGCCCCACCCAGCTTGGAGTTCAGGCCCAGAAGGTCTCAGATCCCCTGCCCCACCCACTGAGAAGGATCTGGGGTGCCCTGGAGGGTCGAAGCCGACTGGAGCCACCCTGCTCCCACCGGGGCAAAGGGCTGGAGTCAGCCCAGGCCAAGAAACAGGCCTGCGCTTCCCAGGTGGTGGCCCCAGGCGGGGTTTCTGCTTCTCAGACCTGCCCAGGCCTCGTTCAGATAGCGGGGAAGAGCCTTGTCAGGAAGTGCCTTGCAGCCTCAGGGCCACAGGGCAGCCTCGGAGGCCTAGCGTCGTCCTCTTCGGATGAAGCAGCCGAGGCTCTGAGCCAAGAGCCATTCTGTGCACTCGGGGGCTCCCCGGTGCCATCCCAGGTCTGGGGTCTGCCCTTCAGGGAGGGAGGGTTGGCACAAACCCTTGGCTTCACAGGTTGCTGCCAAGTTAGTGGAAGCTCCTCTTAGCTTGGAACTGAATCTGGACCTGGCCCTGGGGACATTGGAGCCTGAACTGTCCTAAGCCCGTGCCCCTTTGATTCAAATTCCTCGGTGTGTATTTCCTAAGGGCAGGGACATTCACTTACTAACAACCGGACTGCTAGGCAAGCTGGGAACTTAACCTGTCAACGCTCACATCTCTACGCTCCACTCAGACGGTGCCAGCCATCTCCGTATCAGCTCTTCTCAAGGCCCAGGAGCCTGCATTGCATGTAGCTGAGAGGTAACCTAGTAGAGATGGGGTTTCACCATCTGCTAAAGATCTGACCAGCCCAGGCTGGTCTCAAACTCCCAGGCTCAAGTGATCTGCCCACCTCGGCCTCGAAGTGCTGAGATTACAGGTGTGAGACACCATGCCTAGCTGAAGAGTATTATTTTATAAATATGGGGTTTTCTTAAGTATTTTTTGTTAACTTTTTTTTTTTGAGATGAAGTCTTGCACTGTCGCCCTGGCTGGAGTGCAATAGCACGACCTTGGCTCACTGTAACCTCCACCTCCTGGGTTCATGCAATTGTCCTGCCTCATTCTCCTGAGTAACTGGGATTACAGGCACCCACCATGATGCCCAGCTAATTTTTTGTATTTTTAGTAGAAACAGGGTTTCACTTTGTTGGCCAGGCTGGTCTCAAACTCCTGACCTTGTGATCCGCCCGCCTCGGCCTCCCAAAGTGCTGGTATTACAGGCATGAGCCACTGGCGCCCGGCCAAAGATTTTTTAAAACTGTGATGCAGTTTATAGTTTGAAGCATTTTAAAGGGTACATTCTGGCATTCAGGACATTCACAATGTGCGACCATCTCCACCATCTAGTTCCAGAACATTCTCATCACCCCAGCAGGAAACTCCGTACCTCTTGTTGCTGGTTTTTACCTTAATTGCATTGTGGTCTCAGCACATTTTCTGCATTATTTGAATGTTTTGAAATCGTTGCGATGTGCTTCATGGCACTAAATTACTTTTGTAAAGATTGAACATTAGCGACTTGGTTTTTCCATGTTGATACATGAAGTTCTAGTTCATTTATTTGAATTGCCGCACTGTGCCCCATTGTATAGACTCTATTTGGGTAGTTTTTTATTCTCATAAATCATGATGCAGTGAACATTTTGGCACGTGCGTCCTTGTTCAAGTGTGAGAATTTAAACTTCTGAGCATTTAAATGGAAGTGGGCTTGCTGGGCCTGAAGGCTGTTTCTTCAGCTTCCAGCTCTCGCCGACGGCCCTCCAGCGGTTGATCGGTGGGGGGATCTCTCTTTACGCGTCTGCGAGTGTTGATGGCGCGCGCATGCTCCCCGTTCCTTGGCACCCGCAGATTTTACAAATGTTCTTCAATACGGTTGCGATTTTAACTTGCATTTCCCTCGTTTCTTGAGAAATTGCACATCTTTTCACATGGTGATTGGTCATCCTGGTTTCTGCTGTGAATTGCTGTTGCCTGTTTCTTCTTTGGGTTGTAATTGATTTGTAATTGTCCCATGTGTATACTCTTGATACTAATTGTCAGATGTATGGTTGCAAAAAGGACCCATACAGTGTGTGGTTTTCCCTTTTGGGTTAAGCCAAGCGCGGTGGTTCATGCAGGTGGATCACCTGAGGTTAGGAGTTCAAGACCAGTCTGGCCAACATAGCAAAACACCATCTCTATTAAATACAAAATAAGCTTGGTGTGGTGGTGGGTGCCTGTAATCTCAGCTACTCGGGAAGCTGAGGCAGGAGAATCACTTGAACCTGGGAGGTGGAGATTGCGCCTCTGCACTCCAGCCTGGGTGACGGAGTGAGACTTATCTTAGGAAAAGGAAAAAAAAAAAATAGGTAGAAGGAATACGTTTTAGTGTTTTAGTGTTCACACAATATGGTGATTATAGTTATGAATGATTTTTTGAATATTTCAAAATAAATAGAAGATTTAGTATGTTCTCAACACAAAGAAGCGATAGATGTTTGAAGTGATGGATAGTTACCTGATTTGATCATTAAGCATTTTATGCATCAAAATATCAGACATACCTTACAAATATGTACATATACAATTATCGTGTATCGGTTAAAAAAACTCCTATGTGTAGCAGAAGGGCAGACACAGTGCAGTCAGCCAGAGACCTAACAGGAGTTTTCAGAGCTCCAGAGACTGAATACGCAGCCCCCGCAGGTCCCTTATGCCAAGGGCAGGGGCGGGGGAAGGAAAACCTGGCCTCTGCAAAGTGGAGCCATGTGAACGGATGCCCCTGGTTCTGTGCTCCAGCCCAAACTCTGCAGGGTGCAGAGGGCAGTTCCCTCTCCACAGGAAGGCGAGCGCTTCTGCTGTGCCGGAAGTCTGTAGAAGCCTCTCCCAAGAAGGCCACAGGCACCCCTCAGCAGCGGCCCTCACTGCCTCTCCTGGCTGCCGGGCCCATGACTGTTGTTGAAGCCCAGCGTCACCCAGCTGGGGACAGGCTGGGGCTAAGAAAGCGACCATACACTGGTACTGGTTTTCTACTGTGGTAACACATTACTACACAGTAACTTGAAGAAATTCCCATCTTAAAGGGCCAGGCACAGTGGCTCAGCCCTGTAATCTCAGCACTTTGGGAGGCTAAGGTGGGAGGATGGCTTGAGCCCAGGAGTTCAAAACCAGCCTGGGCAACACAGGGAGAGCCCATCTCTACAAAAAATAAATAAATGAGCTGGACGTGGTGGCACATATCTATAGTCCTAGCTACATAGGAGGCCAAGAAGGGAGGATCACTTGAGGCCAGGAGTTTGAGACCAGCCTAGGCAACATAGTGAGACCCTGTCTCTACAAAAAATAAGAAATTAGCCAGGCTCAGTGGTGCATGCCTGAAGTCCCAGCTACTTGGGAGTTTAGGAGGATCACTTGAACCCAGGAGTTTGTGGCTGCAGTGAGCTGACTACACCACTGCACTCTAGCCTGGGCAGCAGAACAAGGCCCTGACGCTAAATAAATACAAAATAAAACTCATCTCAGTATTCATGGTTCAGGAGTCCACGTGGCTTAGCTGGATGCTCTGCTCAGGATCTCACAGACTGAAATCAAGGGACTGCAGTCTCATCTGAAACTCAGTTCCCTTCCAAGCTCACATGAGCGTAGCAGAATTCAGAGGTCCCTTCTTTCTTGCTGACTTTCAGCTGGAAGCCACTCTCAGCCCTAGGACCCCCTGAATTTCTTTCCATAGCCCTTCCTCTTAAAGCCAGCAAGGGAACATCTCTGAATCTAGAACAAGCTTGTCTAATCCACGGCCTGCGGGCTGCACGCAGCCCAGGACGGCTTTGAAGGCAGCCCAACACAAATTTGTAAACTTTCTTAAAACATGAGGTTTTTTTTTTTAAGCTCATCAGCTATTGTTAGTATTAGTATTTTTTTTCTTTAATTGAGACAAGAGTCTCAATTCATTGCCCAGACTGAAGTGCAGTGGCACAATCTTGGCTCACCGCAACCTCTGCCTCCAGGGTTCAAGCAGTTCTCCTCCCTCAGCCTCCTGAGTAGCTGGTGTTATAGACGCCTGCCACCACGCCCAGCTAATTTTTGTGTTTTTAGTAGACACGGGGTTTCACCATGTTGGCCAGGCTGGTCTTGAACTCCTGACCTCGTGATCCACCTGCCTTGGCCTCCCAAAGAGCTGGGATTACAGGTGTGAGCCACCGCGTCTGGCCTATCATTAGTATTTTATGTGTGGCCCAAGATAATTCTTCCAAGGTGGCCGTGGGAAAGATTGGACACACCTGCTCTAGAACTTAAAGCCTCACTGATTAGGTCGAGTCCTTTAAAAGTTCTAGAATAGGCTAGGTGCGGTGGCACACACCTGTAATCCCAGTACTTTCGGAGGCTGAGGCAGGCAGATCACCTGAGGTCACAAGTTCAAGACCAGCCTGACCAACATGGCAAAACCCCGTCTCTACTAAAAAAAAAAAAAAAAAAAAAATACAAAAATTAGCCTGGCGTGGTGGTGGGTGCCTGTAATCCCAGCTACTCAGGAGACTGAGGCAGGAGAATCACTTGAATCCGGGAGGCAGAGGTTGCAGTGAGCTGCGATTGTTCCATTGCACTCCAGCCTGGGTGACAGAGTAAGACTCCATCTCAAAAAAAAAAAAAAAGGTCTAGAATAAAGCTAGAATAAACTCCCTCTTGATTAATTCCAAGTAAACTGATTTGAAACCTTCACTGCATCTGCATCATCCTCAGCGTTACCCTATGATGTCACCTAACTGGAGAGAGTTCCATCCTATTCACAGGTGCTGCCTATACTCAGACGCTATACGGAAGCCCCCCAGGGTAGAATCATGCCTGCTGTTGCCGCTGAAGAACTGCAGGAGCTAGCTGGCATGTGTGAGCAGGAGTGGCGGGGTGCTCCTGGGATAGATTTTGAAAGTGCTTCATAAAGGAGGCTGGAATTTGGATATACAGTAACTCGTTGACTTTGGACACTTTCCTGGGACATGGGATTTAACACCTAAACCGTGAACCCAGGAGACACAGCAAAAATACTGCTCAGGTAGCTCTAAGTAGCTTGGAAAAGGCCAGGTGTGGTGCCTCATACCTGTAATCCCAGCGTTTTGGGAGGCCGAGGTGGGTGGATCACTTGAGGCCAGGAGTTTGAGATCAGCCTGGTCCACATGATGAAACTCCATCTCTACTAAAAATACAAAAAAAAAATTAGCCAGGTGTGGTGACATGTGCCTGTAATCCCAGCTGCTCAGGAGGCTGAGGCAGGAGAATCCCTTAAACCTGGGAGGTAGAGGTTGCAGTGAGACAAGATCACACCAGCCTCAGTGACAGAGTGAAACTCCATTAAAAAAAAAGAAAAGCCTAGAGAAAATGATACCCACTTATCAGTGGAGTTGAAATGACCGAGTTGAAGACTAAAGAGAGTAAGTGAAGGGGGCATGCTGGAATGAACGTGCTGTGTGAGGCAGAAGGCCCACCAGAGGATACCCCTCCACCAGGGCCACCAGCAAGGTACTGGTGAGAGAGACAAGCCTTGCTAAGCAGGTCGGTGGGAACTCCCCTCTGCAGGCCAGAGCTGGATTCATCACCAGTCACATATTCTAAGTGGAGACCACAATTACTAGAAAGACCAGCAAGGTTGGAGGGAGACTCCCGGGAAGCTTGAGGTTGTAGAGATGGTTAAGGAATGTGATCTCTCTATTGTTTTTCTACTTCTGCTTTAAGAAGCCACCACAAATGTAGTGGCTTTAAAAAGTACAAATGGGCTGGGGACAGTGGCTCATGCCTATAATTCCAGCACTTTGGGAGGCTGAGGTGGGCAGATCACTTGAGGTTGGAAGTTCGAGACCAGCCTGGCCAACATGGTGAAACCCCATCTCTGCTAAAAATACAAAAATTAGCCAGGTGTGATGGTTCATGCCTGTATTCCCAGCTACTTGGGAGGCTGAGGCAGGAGAATTCCTTGAACTTGGGAGATGGAGACTGCAGTGAGCCAAGATAGTGCCACTGCACTCCAGCCCAGGTGACATAGTGAGACTCCATCTCAAAAATAAAAAAAAAAGTACAAATGTATTATCTTCCAGTTCTGTAGGTCAGAAGTGTGACACTGGTCTCACTGGGCTCAAATCTTGGGGTTGGGAGGGCTGCATTCCTTTCTGGAGCTCTTGGGGAGAACCCATTTCCTCATTTGTTCTAAGTTCTAGAGGCTGCCCACATTCCTTGGCTCGTGGCCCCTCCTCCATCTTCAAAGCCACCAATATTGCGACTCTCTGGCGATAGACACATCCTCCCTCTCTGACTACAGCCTGGAAAGGTCCTCCCCCATCCCCCTGTTTTTTTTTTGGCAGAGTCTTACTCTGTCCCCCAGTCTGGAGTGCAGTGACATGATCTCAGCTCACTGCAACCTCTGCCATCCAGGTTAAAGTGACTCTTGTGCCTCAGCCTCCCAAGTAGCTGAGATTACAGGTGCACACCACCACAGCTGGCTAATTTTTATATTTTCAGTAGAGGCGGAGTTTCACCATGTTGGCCAAGCTGGTCTGGAACTCCTGACCACAATCCGCCCTCCTGGGCTTCCTAATGCTTGGATTACAAGAGTGAGCCACCGTGCCCAGCCAATTCACATATTTTTTAAAAGCATAAATGGGCCAGGTGTAGGGTCTCACACTTATAATTCCAAGACTTTGGGAGGTCAAGGTCAATGTATCACTTGAGGCCAGGAGTTCAAGACCAGCCTGGGCAATATAGCAAGATCCCATCTTTTAAAAAAAGGCATAGACATATAAATACTAAAAGAGTCTGAGGAAGTGAGACAGGTGAGTCAGGGGACTTGTGTTTTTGCTACAAGCTTTTAATACAATTTGATTTTGATGTGTTTTATGTTTAATATGCAAAATGAAAACATGGCATATCAAAACCTGTCATATTCGTAATGATGAAATTTAAAATCTACATAAATGATTTATCTTCCAGCAAAACAAATTCACAGAATTGATTCTAGAGAAGGCAGAAAAAAACCAGAATAGACCAGTAAGACTAGAACAAATTGATAAAGCAGTTAAAAATTTGCCCTCACAAAAGGCATCTCTTAATATTGTCAGTGGAAATGAAACTCAGCTGGAATTTCCTCAGAGCAGGCAAAGGGCACTGGTACAGTTATTGGGGAGAAATGCTGTATTCCAGTAATGAACATACATACAGCTATGAGAAAAATGAAGTACTGACCACAAATTACTAACGTGGTTGAATCTTACAAATGTAACATTAAGCAAAAAAGGTTAGACTCAGAGCTGGGCGCAGTGGAGAGCACCTAAACCCCAGCTCCTTGGAGGCTGAGGTAGGAGGATCACTTGAGGATCCTCCAGCAGTTGGAGACCAACCTGGAAAACATAAGGAGACCCCCATCTCAAAACAAGCATAATTAAATTTTTTTAAAAAAGGCAATACTTAGGCTGGGCGCAGTGGCTCACGCCTGTCATCTCAGCACTTTAGGGGGCTGAGGCAGGCAGATCACTTGAGGCCAAGAGTTCGAGACCAGCCTGGCCAACATGATGAAACCCTGTCTCTACTAAAAGTACAAAAACTAGCCAGGCATAGTGGTGTGCACCTGCAATCCCAGCTACTCGGGAGGCTGAGGCAGGAGGGTAACTTGAACCCAGGAGGTGAAGGTTGCAGTGAGCCGAGATCACGCCACTGCACTCCAGCCCGAGGTACAGAGCGAGACTCTGTCTCAAAAAAAAAAAAAAAAAAAAAGTTTATACTTAAGACTTTATAATGTATCACTGTATTATGTAAATTTCAAACGCAAGCAAAACTAATCTGTGATGATAGAAATTAGAACAGTTTGGGCGCTAGTGACAAGGGGCACAAGAGAAGCTTGTTGGGTGCTGGAAAGGTTTTATATTCTCGTTCAAGCGGTGGTGGTTCAGGCATGGCCACGTAGACAGATTCATGAAGGCTGTACGTGTGAAATACGTGGGCATCACTGCTTACAGCTCAGTGTTGTTGTTTTTAAATGAAGAAGCAAGGAATCTGGCCCAGATGGCTTTACTGAGAGTTCTAAATGAGACAGGGGGAAAGGCCAAGCATTTCCACAGCCCGCGTTTCTGTTGCGAGCAGGCCTGGTTCACTGTCTTTGCCGGTCTCTGGGAGTGCCTGGAGCTATGGCGCCGAGCTGGGATAAGCTGAGAACTAAGCCCTTGGAATGTGCACACAGTAACTGGTGAATGATGTGACTCTGTAGGCTCAGGGCACCGGGGCGAGATGAGCAGACAGGCAGATGTCAGAATGCTCAACATCAACATCAAGACTGAGGACGTGCGTCTGGCGTCTGTTTTGGAGTGGTAGGTTTTGGTAACCATGGCTGGTCATGTGGCAGGAAAGTGCCTAGGTGACCATCCTCCTCTTAGAACAGTGGGTTTCGAGACCTGGAGTTTCCCTGGGCAGAGACACCTCACATCTCTGTGGCTCACACCTGGAAAGAAAACACTGTGTAACCCACTCTCGGCCTCCCTGGACTTTGTCTGTGTGTATCTTTCGCGCTGGTCCCATGGTGTATCCTTTGCTTAGCAAAACTTAGCCGCGATATAACCTCATCAGGTTATGTGAATCCTTCTAGTTAATAAGTGAAGTAGGCAAGGGGTCCTGATTCTGCCACAGCCCCAGCTCTGCCCGACTCTGGGCTGCTGTGCTCCCCACGCCTTCTCTCCCTAGAATTTTCCTCTCATCTTTAGTTCTCTGAATCAATATGCTTTCCTTTAATCTCTAGCCCTCAGGGTTTGGCCAAGGAAGCCACAACCTACATGCTAGTTCACCACCTTGGGGGAAACCAGAAGTCACCCACTATTTTAAAAAGATCGTTTATTGCCGATAAATTTCGTTTTGATTTCTGTGTTTATCTGGTTATGTGAAGAGCTTCGTTAGTTCTTTCAATAGGTTATCCACTCAGGCTGGGCGCCGTGGCTCATGCCTGTAATCCCGGCACTTTGGGAGGCCCAGGTGAGGAGATCACCTGAGATCAGAAGTTGGAGACCAGCTTGGCCAACATGGTGAAACCCTGTCTCTACTAAAAATATAAAACTTAACTGGGCATGGTGGTGCATGCCTATAATCTCAGCTACTCAGGAGGCTGAGGCAGGAGAATTGCTTGAACCAGGGTGGGTGAGGGAGTGATGGGGGTAGTGGTGGGGGAGGTTGCAGTGAGCTGAGATCACACCACTATACTCCAGCCTGGAAAACAGAGTGAGACTCCATCTCAACAACAAAAATAGATTGTCCACTTGGAAAAACCAAAACACTTGTCCCTGCAGACAGCCCTCGGGCACTGCTCTGCTCTCAATGCCACATTGTTCTAGGTGGATGGTGAGCTGCCGTTACCACTGAAGGACAGAGAAATAAAGGACACAATGGATGGGGGTTCCTTGGAGTGAAGTTGACAGAGAGATCGCAGACCAGGAGAAGGTGCCTCCAATGTCTAAAGCCAACAGGAATTAACATTTGGACTATAAGAATCTTCTGCTAGCCAACAAGACAGGAAACTCATTTGGGCATGGTGGCTCACGCCTGTCATCTCAGCACTTTGGGAGGCTAAGGTGGGCAGATGACTTGAGGTCAGGAGTTCGAGACCAGCCTGGCCAACATGGTAAAACCCTGACTCTACTAAAAATACAAATTAGCCGGATGTGATGGTGCACACCTGTAATCCCAGCTGCTTGGGAGGCTGAGGGTGGAAACCACTTGAACCCGGGAGGTGGAGGTTGCAGTGGAATGGTGCGGTGCCACTGCACTCCAGCCTGGGCAACAGAGCGAGACTCCATTTAAAAAAGAAAAGGAAATGAAAGATTCTTTTCACACTGCTCAGTACCAAGGCGATCTGGTGCTCACACTTAGCCATGAGCTGCTTGTTCACAGTTCTAGTTTCTCACTTGCTGCAGACAGAGCACCAGACAATTTGGCAGTGAGCATCCCCCCTGCAGTTTCCCTGGCATTGCTCCCCCCACTTCTGCCCTGGATAATTGTCAAATTCTGTATCATCACAGCTGCTGCAGCATTTCTCAGGTCATCACTGGTAAGATCTTTAGCCCTGGAGCCACCACGTTGGACTGGGATCTATTTATGCCACATACTGACCAGGACTATCCTCTTCCCCCGCTGGGTAGTCGGGGAGACAGTTCCAATCCTGTCCTACCTCCTGTTTCCTCAGACCACTCCCAGTTCCACCTGTGGTAGTCTGGGCCTTTGGAGAAACAGACACTAAGATGAAATTGAACGTGTAAGAAATTATTAGGAGACGTGCTTCTGGGAGAAACCACAGGGGGCTAGAGGAGCTGGGGGAGCGTCAGACCCCAAGTGAAGGAGAGGGGCTTGGGGAGAACATCCTAGACCGACGAACAGAGTGAGGAAGGTTCACAAAGCCGTGGAGAGTCTCCAGCCAAATTCAGCCATCAGAGGAGTCCCAGGCACGGGTCTCCCTTAGGGTCCTTGTTGCACTCAGTCACTCACCCAGAGCAGCTTGTGGGAGGGATGCCCTTGGTCCAAACTTGAGCGTGGGTTTAGAGGACAGCAGCTGAGGGCCTTGCCAAGTATGGTTCCCTGTGCTTGGAGATCTGAGAGGTGCAGTTCCGTGGCCACCATACTTACTTACATCTTTTTTTTTTTTTTTTTTTTGAGACGGAGTCTTGCTCTGGCGCCCAGGCTGGAGTTCAGTGGCGTGATCTCGGCTCACTGCAACCTCCACCTCCCTGGTTCAAGCAATTCTCCTGCCTCAGCCTCCCAAGTAGCTGGGATTACAGGCACCCACCACTATGCCCGGCTAATTTTTGTATCTTTAGTAGAGATGGGGGATCCACCATGTTGTCCAGGCTGGTCTCAAACTCCCGACCTCAAGTGATCCACCCACCTGGCCTCCCAAATTGCTGGGATTACAGGCATGAGCCACTGTGCCCGGCCCATACTTACATCTTCATGTCAATCTGCACTCCCTGCACTGGCTTAGACCCAGTGTCATTCTGGACCTTTCCATCTTTCCTGTGTTAGAGTTTTTGAATCCTGGATCTTTTTTGTCTTATTACCTAGTTTTGGTGGAGTATTTCCTTTAGTAGCTTCCTGAGAAAAGGAGCATGGAAGGCAATTTAAAAAAAATACTGCATATCTTAAATATTTTTATTCTAATTTTTATCAAGCACTTGGTAGTTCGTCAGGGTGATGAATTCTAGTTTGGAAATTTATTTCTTCAGAGTTTTGAAGGTGTTGATTGTCTTTTAGCCTCCAGTGGTGCTATTCAGAAGTCTAAAGCTATTCTGACTCTCGATTCTTCGCAGGTGATCGGAATTTTCTCTCTGGAAGTGGTAGCATCCTCTCCTTGTCGCTGGTGTTCTGAGGTTTCAAGGCAATGTGCCTTGATGTGGGTCACTTTTCATTTATTTAGCTGGGCACCTGGTGGGTCTCTCCATCTCAAGATTCGTGTTCTTTTATTCCTCTATGTTCTTTAATTCTTGGAAATATTACATTCTTTCTTTGATAATTTTCTTTTTTTTTCTTGAGACAAGGTCTTGTTCTGTTGCCCACGCTGGGGTGCAGTGGTATAATCATGGCTCACTGCAGCCTTGGCCTCCTGGGCTCAAGTGATCCTCACACCTCAGCCTCCCAAGTAACTGGGACTACCGGCATTTGCCACCAGACCTGGCTAATTTTTAAATTTTTAGTAGAAACGGGGTCTTGCTATGTTGCCCAGGTTGGTCTCAAACTCCTGGGCTCAAGTGATCCTCCTTTCCTGGCCTCCCAAAGTGCTGGGATTACAGGTGTGAGCCCCCGCACCCCGCTTGATTCACTCCTTTTTTGTTTTGTTTCTAAATTTCTAGAAGTCTGATATTGTACCTTGTTGGTCGAACATCTAATTTTCTTTTCTCCCCTATTTTCCTTCTTTGTCATTCCTATGTTTGACTGGGTCATCGATTTTTTTCTATTCTTATTTGTTAAAAAATGTGTATTAAGCACCTATTCTAGGTACTGGAGATGGAGCAGAAAAGACAAACGTTTGCTTTTGCTTTTTTTTTCTTTTTTTGAATGGGCTCATGCCTGTAATCCCAGCACTCTGGGAGGCTGAGGTGGGTGGATCACCTGAGGTCAGGAGTTCAAGACCATCCTGACCAACATGGAGAAACCCCATCTCTACTAAAAATACAAAAAATAAGCCAGGTGTGGTGGCACATGCCTGTAATCCCAGCTACTTGGGAGGCTAAGGCAGAAGAATTGCTTGAACCTGGGAGGTGGAGGTTGTGGTGGGCTGAGATCGCGCCATTGCACTCCAGCCTGGGCAACAAGAGTGAAACTCCATCTAAAAAAAAGAGATGTGGTCTTGCTGTCACCCAGGCTGGAGTGCAGTGGTGCGATCATAGCTCACCGCAGCCTCAAAGTGCTGGACTGAAGTGATCCTCTGCCTCAGCCTTCCACAGAGCTGGGACTACAGGTGCACACCACCACACCCAGCTAATTTTTTTTTAATTTTTAGTAGAGATGGAGTTCTCACTATCTCACCCAGGCTGATCTTGAACTCCTGAGCTCAGGTGATCCTCCTGTAATCCCAAAGTGCTAGGGTTACAGGGATGAGCCACGATTCCCGACTCCTTGTTGTTTTTAGATTCTAGTTTTCTTTTTTCTTTAAGAGACAGGGTCTCACTCTATCATTCAGGCTGGAGTGTAGTGATATGATCATTGCTCACTGTAGCTTCCAAGTCCTGGGCTCAAGAGATCCTCCTGCCTCAGCCTCTCTGCAGCTGAGATCACAGGTGGTGCCGCCATGATCCATTTATTTATTATGTAGAGAGGGGACCTCACTATGTTCCCAAGCTGGTCTCGAACTCCTCGCCTCAAGAGATCCTCCCCGCTCGGCCTCCCAAATGCTGAGGTGAGAGGCGTGGGCCCTGCACCTGGTAGTTCCTTGTTTTCATAATTCTTCCCAGTCATGCTGTGTGGTAGTTAGAGAAAGTGGTCCGTCGTTTGCACTTTTCAGAATGAGGCCTTGTAAGAATTAAATACGTGGTCCATTTCCATCAAGACTCCATGCAAACTGAAGGTTATGCTTTCTATGGTGGTAGAGATTAATACAGTTGATCTAATGATGATGATTTGATTCTGATTCATTCATTCCTATTGCAGCAGCGACTCTATCTAAGATACTGTGCAAGCCATTGGGAGAAAGAGCGGGTGGGCAGAAGCAATCCCTTTTCTCGCGGTCCTGGTAGGTGAGCCTGTGGCAGTGGTGCTACTGGCAGATCTGGCAGGCTCCCAAATCGCAGCCTCAGTGGGATGCACGCAACGCAGGAGAGGAGCAGAGCTCTAGGACAGACTAAAATAGAGGAACCCGAGCTGGAATGCTGGGTCCAAAAGGCTTCCCTGACCAGGTGACAGCTGAGATCTGAGGGATGAGTTGGCATGAATGAGACAAAGACCCTGGAGCTGGACAGCCCGGGCCTGGGAAACGGCTTGTGCAAACGCCCTGTGGTGGAAGAGAGCATGGGCTTCAAGGAGTGGAAGAATGGCTGTTGGACGGAGAGGGAGCTTGGTGTGAGACGAGCGGGAGAGGCGGACAGCCACATCGGGCACGGTCCTTCCTGTGGGTCACATAGATTTCTGCCTTGTCCTTGAAGTGATGGGAAGCCCTTGGCCCACGTGACTCAGAGGGATGGTGTACAAATATGTTTGTTTTCGTTTTTGTTTGTTTTTGAGATGGAGTCTCACTCTGTTGCCCAGGCTGGAGTGCAGTGGTATAATCTTGGCTGACTGCAACCTCTGCCTCCCAGGTTCAGGCAATTCTCCTGGCTCAGCCTCCTGAGTATCTGGGACTACAGGCGTGTGCCACCACACCGGCTAATTTTTGCATTTTTTAGTAGAGATGGGGGTTTCACCATATTGGCCAGGCTGGTCTTGAACTCCTGACCTCGTGATTCGTCCCCCTCGATCTCCCAAAGTGCTGGGATGACAGGGATGAGTCACTGTGCCCAGCTGTGTGTGTGTTTTTACAGACAGTCTTGCTCTGTCACCCAGGCTAGAATGCAATGGCACCATCATAGGTCACTGAAACCTTGAACTCCTAGCCTCAAGTGATTCTCCTGTCTCAACCTCCCAAAGCACTGGGATTACAAGCATGAGTCACCACACCTGGTCTGAAAATATTTGTTTTGAGGCCAGGCACAGTGGCTCACACCTATAATCCCAGCATTTTGGGAGGCTGAGGCAGGCGGGTCACCTGAGGTCAGGAGTTTGAGACCAGCCTGGGCAACATGGCAAAACCCTGTCTCTACTAAAATATAAAAAATGAGTTAGGCATGGTGGCGCATGCCTGTAGTCCCAGCTACTTGGGAGGTTGAGGCAGGAGAATTGCTTGAACTTGGGAGGCAGAGGATGCAGTGAGCTGAGATCGCACCACTGCACTTCAGCCTGAGTGACAAGTGAAATTCCATCTCAAAAAAAAAACTGTCAAAAGATCCCCCCCGGCTGTGGTGTGCAGAGCAGTGAGGAGGTGTGGAAAGAGGAGGTTGGTCAGAATGAGTTAGGAGGCTCCAGTAATAATCCAAGAGGGAGATGATGGTATCTTGGATCTGGGTGGAGACAGAGGAGATGGAAACCATGGATGGATCCTAGGAATAGTGGGCAGGTTAACTGGACAAGAGTCAGTGATGCATTTCCTGTCATGGGACAGTGGGAGAAGGGCTCTGACCTGTCCAGCTGGATGAGGGGTGGTGTCACTCCAGAAGAAAAGGGGGAACATCGTTAGTGGTGCTGGGGAGAGATGATCAATCTGTCTTAGGCGCCATGAGCTTTTCCCTCTCTATACACATTCTTTTTCTACTTGCATTGTCAGAGACTGAAAGAAATTGTGTTACTCTTCAATTACATTTTTATTTCTATCAGTTTCTTGTGTTGCATTTTTGCTTATGTAGTTTGATATGTTTGACCAATGTTACATTTTGAAGATTTTAATTTTTAATTATTTAATAAAAATATTGTTATGCGCCAGCCACAGTGGCTCATGCCTGTAATCCCAGCACTTTGGGAGGCTGAAGTGGGTGAATCATGGGGTCAGGAGATCGAGACCATCCTAGCTAACACAGTGAAATCCCGTCTCTATTAAAGATACAAAAAATTAGCCAGGCGTGGTGGCACCCACTTGTAGTCCCAGCTAGTCAGGAGGCTGAGGCAGGAGAATTGCTTGAACCTGGGAGGCAGAGGTTGCAGTGAGCTGAGATTATACCACTGCACTCCAGCCTGGGTGACAGAGTGAGACTGTCTCAAAAAAAAAAAAAAAATTATTAGGCATTCAAAATTATAGGCAGTCTCTCTGACTCCCGATTCCCTCTCCAAAGGTAACCCTGGTTTTTGGTTTAGGATGGATTAGGAAATATTCAGTCTAGGTTATGGTCCTCATCTTTAGTCGTTTTTATTCCTGAATAATATTCTGTATACATACACATTCTGTTCATTCATCGGTTAATGGCAATTTTGGTTGTTTCTTCTTTTTGGTTAATAATACTGCTATGCACATGTATGTATAAGGTTTTAGTAGATACAGATTTTCAGTTATTGTGAACTATGAAAGAAACTGCTGGACCATATGGTAACTGTGGAACTGTCAAGCTGTTTTGCAAAGCAGCTGCACCATTTGATAATCCCATCAGCAATGTTGGGTTTTGTTTTGTTTGAGACAAAGTCTCATTCTGTCACCCAGGCTGGAGTGTGGGGGCGCAATCTTGGCTCACTGCAACCTCCACCTCCCAGGTTCAAGTGAGTCTCCTGCCTCAGCCTCCCTAGTAGCTGGGATTACAGGCGTGCACCACCATGCCTGGCTAATTTTTGTATTTTTAGTAAAGACAGGTTTTCACCACATTGACCAGGCTGCTCTCGAACTCTGGGCCTGAAGGATCTGCCCACTTTAGCCTCCCAAAGTGCTGGGATTACAGGTGTGAGCCACTGCGTCCAACCCCAACAATGTTATGAGGGTACCATTTCCTGTACATCTTTGCTAACTCTTGTTACTGTCTTTAAAAAGTTACTGTCATCCGAGTGGGTGTGAAGTGGTATCTCACTGTGGTTTTGATTTGCATTTCTTGGACGAGTAATGGTGCTGGATGTCCGTTTCATCTGCTATTGGTCATTTGTATATCTTTGCAGAAATTTCTATTCATATATTTTGCCTATTTAAATAATTGGATTGTCTTTTTTATTGTTGAGCTGTAAGAATTCTTTATATATTCATATATTTTGAATACTAAATCCTTATCAGATATATGATTTACAAATACCTCCTCCCATTTTTGGGTTTTTATTTTTTTTTATTTTTTATTTTTTTTGAGACAGTCTTGCTCTGTTGCCTAGGCCGGATTGCAGTGGTGACTTTAGTTCACTGCACTCTCAAACCCCTGGCTCAAGCCATCCTCCCACCTCAGCCTCTCACGTAGCTACCACAGGTGCATGCCACCATGCCACCATACTCGGCTTTTTGTAGATTTTTTTTTTTCAGATGATGGAGTCTCACTCTGTTGCCCAGGCTGGAGTGCAGTGGTGTGATCTCGGCTCACTGCAACCTCTGCCTCCGGGGTTAAAGCGATTTTCCTGCTTCAGCCTCCTGAGTAGCTGTGACTACAAGCGTGCTACCACGTCCAGCTAATTTTTGTATTTTTAGTAGAGATGGGGTTTTGCCATGGTGGCCAGGATGGTCTCAATTCCTTGACCTCGTGATCCACCTGCCTTGGCCTCCCAAAGTGCTGGCATTACAGGTGTGAGCCACCGCGCCTGGCCATTTTTTGTAGTTTTTGTAGAGATTGGTTATCTCTATGTTGCCCAGGCTAGTCTTAAACTCCTGAGCTCAAGCAATCCTCCTGTCTTGGCCTCCCACAGTGTTGGGATTATAGGCATGAGCCACTGCACCTGGCCTTCACTTTCATTCTTGAAGGATATTTGCACTGATATAGAACTCTGGGTTGACACATTTATATTTTTAGAGGTCTCATTCCATTGTCCTCTAGTCTCCATGATTTCTGATGAGAATTTTCCTGAAATTCATGTAAAGGTGTTGTTGCCCTATGCAGTGTGTCATTTTTTTTCTTGTTGGTTTCAAGACTTTCTATATTTAGTTTTCAGACTGTGAAGTCCCTGAATGTGATAGTCCTTTATTTTGCTTGGGATTGCCATGTTTCTTGACTCTTTCCCCAAATTTGGCCATTATTTAAAAAAGGCTTTCTGCCTCATTCTTTCTCTTTCCTCATTCCGCGACTCCAACTATATAGACGTTAGACCGCTTGACACTGTTCGCAGATAACTGAGGCTCTGATCATTTTTTCTGTATCTTTCGTTTTTCAGGTTGCATATTTCAGGGTTTGGGAAACTGTGGCCACAGGCGGAATCTGTTCATTCTCATTTCCAGTGGCTGCTTACTTTCACACTATAATGGCAGAAATGAGTAGTTATAAAGATGATTTTGGTACCACAAAGCTAAAAATATTATCTGACCCTTCACAGAAGAGGTTTACTAATGCTGGCTCTGTTGAAAGTTGAGTAATTCTTTAATCTGTCAATGTGCTGTTAATCCTGTGTAGTGAATTTGCTTCATATGTTCTTAAGTTTTAGAATTCTTATTTGGTTCTTTTTGTCAGATTTCTCTGCTGAGAATTCCTATTTGCTCATTATGAGCATATTTTCCTTTATATCCTGGAGGCTGGTTATAATTAAACATCCTGAATGTTAATTCCAATGCATCAGTCATATCAGAGTCAGTTTCTCTCAGTTGCTTCTTGGGTATGGATCACATATTCTTGTTCATATGTATAATAGTTTTGAATTATATAATTGTGGAAATTCTGGTGAAGATTTTTTTTTTTTTTTAAAGCAGGCATTTAACAGCTGAACTCAAGATTTAAAACTTTTGATTCCAGCCAGGCACACTGGCTCATGCCTGAAATCCTAGCACTTTGGGATGCCAAGGTGAGAGGATTGCTTGAGGGCAGGAGTTTCAAGCCAGCCTGGGCAGCATAGCAAGACCCCATCTCTACAAATAAAAACCTCCCAAGTAGTTGGTGGTATGTGCCTGTATTCCCAGCTATTAATACTTGGGAGGCTGAGTTGAGAGGGTTGCTTGAGCTTAGGAGATCAAGGCTGCAGTGAGCTATGATTGTGTCACCACACTGCAGCGTGGGTGACAGAGACAGACCTTGTCTCAAGTTTAAGAGAAAAGAAGGCAAAACACAAGCAGAAAATGCTTTGGTCCTCCTATGGTGGGCAGAAGCTGAAATCTGTCTTTGTCTTATGGCCTTAGCTGAGTGGTTTTGAGTCTGCTCTCTACATATTTTAGAAATCAGATTTAGGCAGGGCTTATACATGCTATTTTCTGTATTTCATGTATATTTTAAAGTTGTTTTTGGCCAGAGGATTGGTTTGAATAACAGACCAGTATTACTGGGGATCAGAATAGCAGCTGACAGTTGTTTTATGGCTTGTTTTAATGTCAGCAATGGGTTGGGTGTGGCAGCTCATGCCTGTCATCCCAGCACTTTGGGAGGCGGTAGGATCGTTTGAGGTTGTGGTGAGCTGTGAGGGCACCAGTGCATTCCAGCCTAGGCAACAGTGTAAGACCCTGTCTCGAAAAAAAAAAACAATAAGGTATTCATAATTTTTACATTGAAATCCAGTTGCTCTGAATGTCTCACAGATTCTAGTTTGACCCTGGCTTGCTAGGAGGCATGTGTCCTGGTCCCTCCTTCCTAGGGACTCCTGATTGTGTGAGGTGACAGCCTCTCATGAGTAACGGTCAACACTCCTGCGGCATCATTGGAGAGGAAGGTGTCAGCGTGCCCCCTCTGGGCTGGGTCAGCACACGGCTCGGCAGTCAAAACCCCAGCTCTCTCCTGCCGCCTGCTGGGGTTGGTGGGCCTCCATCTCCAGCACGATGCTGTTTACATGGCCCTTCCCTGTTTAGAGAAACTCCCCCCAAGTTCTGCATGTAGGCCAAACAAGTCATGTCTACAAAACTTGGCTGTGATTATCTTCTCCTGATGTGGGCAGTGAGCTCAGACTCTGGAAGCAGGAAGATCTGGGGCAAGTTAGCCGCCCTTGACACTTTGGGTACATAAAATGGATGATAAAATCTGCCCTGTTATATAAGAAGATTGAAGATCTGAGATGACTGGTCACAACATGGAACACCCTCTGCAGTGAGGGAGAGCTGGGCAGAGGCTGTGCAAGAATCTTTATTTGCTACAGGCAGTGGATGGATTTAAATTTATTTGGAACTAAGAGGCGGCCCTTGAGCCATGAGTGTTGTATTTTCTGGGGTGGAGGACATTTCTAATTCTGGGATGAGGATGGAATATAATGGTTAGGGGCAGCGTTTAGGGCTTATTTTGCCACTTACCAGTTGGTGATCTTGGGGTCTTGGAGAGTTTCTTTGTATCAACGGTGACAGTAATGGCTCTTGCCTTAAAGGGCTGTTGTGAGGCATGCCTGACACCTGGCATGTGGCCATCATTTGCTGGGGCTTTCTCAGCAGAGTTCCTCAGGTCTGCTTTGACACCCCAGGACTCTCAGCTTTCTTTAGGTCATGGGCATGTCCCTTCTCCTTGCTTCATGTCCTCCTCAAATGAAGCCTGGCAATTGTGTCCCTAGCCAAATGATCCAGAAGGATGTTGGACAGGGCTGAGGACAAAGCCCAGGCCCATCCCTTCAAGGGAGGATCAGGTCCTTCGTCAGCTCCTACCAGTTATTCATCTGCTTCATTAGATGGTGCCTCAGCCCTCACTCCTTCACTGTAGCCTGGAGGACTGAGAATTTTCCAAATGTGCGGCTGGAATCTGCTCCTCTGATGCTCCATCTAGTCTGGTGACTGCCCCTCTCCTGTCCAGTGGACTAAGTGGCTATCCAGTGGACTGAACAGGTGGCTTAGAGCGACACTGCTTTTTATTTATTTATTTTATCAGCAATTTGAAAACAGACTGCTTTTTAACACAGGATAGGAGTTTGGCCCATGAATTTGTTCAGGAAAAACCTAGATTTATGAACTAATACAGACCCACAAAAGACAGACAGAATGGTAGCTTCACAGTGTAGTAAATGGTTCCCTCCAAACAAGCAGCAAGGCTTTGAGGTACACTGAAGTGAAAGAGGGCACAGGTTGTGTTGATCATGGAAAAAGAAGTACAGAAAAACACGTCACCATTGGTTTGTTCACAGCATCTGGGTAGAGGTTGATCCTCTTGGCCTTAAGATGCCAAAATGAGGAACTACATGGGCAGGGTCGCCCGCCATCTCCCTCTGTGCATGGAGCTTTGCGCCAGGCCTTTCAGTGCACAGAAGAAAATATCAAGACACAGGGCAGGGGCTCAAGTGCCAGCTCCCCCTCCCCCCGTCGGCAGTGGAGAGAGAACCAGTATTTCCAGTGATGAAGTTCTACGGGGATCTGTGTTGTGTGAATAATGACAGTGTACAGATCTAATGATTCTAACCGTATTCCAGCTCCCTGAGCATCGTGTGTGAAATACATGAGAACGCAGTAAACCAGATGAGTGCCTCATATTCACTCAGTACTTTCCATGAGGTAGATGACGCAGGTCAGACTGAGGGGCTCCGTCCCTCACCAGAGCTCACGGTGGCTGTGTGAGGGGCGAGCGCTGACAAACTCCTTCACACTCGGAGCACCACAGAGAAGTCTTCCTCCTGCCTCTCACTGTGGAGGCCGTCTCGCAAGGCTTTATATAAGTGAAGCTCTCAGTTTTTTTGATTTCGCTGGTCTACTGTCTGGATCAACTCTTCTTCCCAATTTCTTCTGTATCTGTTTTGGCAATTAATTGTTCAGGTGAAGAGGTGTGAAGTCATGGTGGAGTCCCCGCCCCTGCATCCAATCTGGTAGCAAGTTCTGTTCTTTGCGTCACTCTAGTCCAGGCCATGACATCTCTCAGAGCGACTGCCCTGGACATTCAGAGGCTGCATTCACAGGGGAGGGCCACAGAAATGTCCAGCAGGCACGACGAAGGAAGGAGGAAAGGTGGGACCGGGGCTCCTGGCCAGCTGGTGGTCTTGGGGAGGGTGGCACTGCCTTCCACCCCGCGTCGAGCCATCAAGACCACGGCTCATCTGTGTGTGCGATGCTTCGCCGTCTTAGCTCCCCGCTGCACTAGCAAGCCCTCAGCCTCTTTCTCTGAAACGTGTTACTGTCTACCTGGGGATAAAAACCCCATCAAGGCACGACAGCAACCAAAAGTGTGAGGAATTCAAGCTCCAATGGCAGAGGCTCAAATACAACAGTTAGAAGCTCATGTACTGGCTACACCCCCGCAGCTCTAAGTGGGCAGATTGAAATGTGGCATGAGAAGGCTGACAGAGTGAGGCAGAGCAACCGGTGTTGGGATCCCAGGGCTGGACGGCTGGCAGTGACTGTGGTGTTGCCCCACTCCCTCTCTGTCCTGTGGACACCCACCTCCTGTCCTCCATTCCTCCCTCTCTGTCCCATGGACGCCCACCTCCTGTCCTCCATTCCTCCCTCTCTGTCCCATGGACACCCACCTCCTGTCCTCCATTCCTCCCTCTGTCCCGGGGACACCCACCTCCTGTCCTCCATTCCTCCCTCTGTCCCGGGGACACCCACCTCCTGTCCTCCATTCCTCCCTCTCTGTCCCGTGGACACCCACCTCCTGTCCTCCATTCCTCCCTCTGTCCCGGGGACACCCACCTCCTGTCCTCCATTCCTCCCTCTCTGTCCCGTGGACACCCACCTCCTGTCCTCCATTCCTCCCTCTGTCCCAGGGACACCCACCTCCTGTCCTCCATTCCTCCCTCTCTGTCCCGTGGACACCCACCTCCTGTCCTCCATTCCTCCCTCTGTCCTGGGGACACCCACCTCCTGTCCTCCATTCCTCCCTCTGTCCTGGGGACACCCACCTCCTCTCCTCCATTCCTCCCTCTGTCCTGGGGACACCCACCTCCTGTCCTCCATTCCTCCCTCTCTGTCCCGTGGACGCCCACCTCCTGTCCTCCATTCCTCCCTCTGTCCCGGGGACACCCACCTCCTGTCCTCCATTCCTCCCTCTCTGTCCCGTGGACACCCCCCTCCTGTCCTCCATTCCTCCCTCTCTGTCCCGTGGACGCCCATCTCCTGTCCTCCATCTCTGTCCTGTGGACGCCCACTCCTCCTCCATTCCTCCCTGTCCCATGGATGCCCACTTCCTGTCTTCCATTCCTCCCTCTGTCCCGTGGACGCCCACTTCCTGTCCTCCATTCCTCCATCTCTGTCCTGTGGAAGCTCACTTCCTGTCCTCCATTCCTTAAAAGCACAGGCCTACCGCTCACTGCTTGACAGGCTTCCGCGCTCCCAGTCTCTCAAGTCTTCTTTCCTCTGCCTAACTGGTTCCCGTTCTGTTGTCTTTGGATCTGGTGAGAATCTTAGGACTCCACGGGGACTGGAGACAGCTCGTGGACTCAGCTATTTTGGGACCTTTGGGGCCTCTGTTTGCCTGCAGACAGGTGGCATGCTTGACAGGTTCTAAACAGGTAAAAGATTTCTTGGAACTTAAGAGAAAAACTGACTAGGCAGACTCCAAATGAAAAGAACCATAAGCAAAGTGGAGTCTGCGCATGGAGTCTTAGGAACTTGGGGGTCTAGGAGCTCTACTGCACGCTCAAGTGCTCCTAAGTAAGCGCTGCACAGACTCTTCATCACCTCCCTGCAGGACGTTTACATCAAGTACCTGCTAACCACTGGCCCTGTGCAGTGAGACTTTCGAAAGCTGTAGTGATGAAAGATCAGTGCGTTTGGGGCTGTAGAAGACTTTCGTGTGTCATTAGTCATCTGGTTAAATGCAGGCCCGTGTCCACCAGGAGCAGTGGGCTTCTCCTGCGCCAACTTACTTTTCAACCTTCTCTTCATTGGTACATCCAGTCCTGTGATACAGGATCCCCAGCCCAAGGCTTTGCTGTTTACAGCAAGGCCCAGAGTTACACACAGAAGGCTACGGATTCTGCTCTTGAACAAACTGTGGCATCCCTGTGTAACCTTGCGTGGGGATGGCTGCTATGCCCCCTCCTCACAAGCCAAGCATGCCAAAGTAGCCTCTGCAGACCGCAGGGGTAGGGGTCGGGATGTCTGGTTTTGTTCACTGTGGGGCCCAGCGCCTCAGGCTTCTCTGAAACATCACTGATTGCCTCTACTGGACAGGAAAGAACTCTGGATTCCAAGGGAAAGCAGCAAAGCAAGGAGCGGGAAAAGTTTTGTGATGAGAGAGGCTCTGCGCAGGAGACAGCTGGAATCTGAACCTGCAGAAATTTAGACAGAAAGCACCCTACACATTGTACAAGAATAGGAATAATTTCTGGATCAAAGTCTTACCTGGTCTATCCCTGATGACTATCTGCAGTGCTTCAGCTGACACGAGTTAGCAGCCATTGTTCTTGAAATGATTTCACTGTTGGAAACTGCCGAAGAAATGTGATTCAGCGAAGTGGGGGAGGCTGTCCCAGCCACTGTTCGCTGGAAGACCAGGAGACTGAGACTGTGTCCTTCCGAGCCTGTACGGCTGCTGTGCCTCTGTGGAGAAGGGGGTTGCACAAATGATGTCCCTGAGGCACGTATTCCATGTATAGACACAACTGCTGCATTCCCAGCCTCTGACCTAAACGCTAGGCTTTACAAAACAGAAATGTACACGCAACGTGGCATCTGGTGAGCAGTCACGTGAGAGCTGCTCGGCAGACACAGCAGGTTCTATTTTTAACACTTTATTGGCAAAACGGAACTCCCCTTCCTGCCTTACAGAGAACTAGCGCTTTTGTTTTTCTTGTGGGTGACCTAACTTACCTGTTTACCTAAGGCCCGTGAGCCTGCTACAAAAGTAATTCAGACAGTAGCTTAGCCCCAGGCTGCCTTGGTTTGAACCGCTTCTATGCCGGGAGCTGTCACTGTCACATTCAGAAAAGGTACGTGTGGTAATGACAGTAATGGAACACAGTAGGCTTTGGATAAACTTTGCTGTCACAGCTTCATTAGCTCAAACTAGAAAAAGTTATTACTATGAATCAGTGGGAGTTCTCTTAACACACAGTCTCTTTGTGGGGAAAAAGGACCTCGATCAGTGAGGAAGGAGTCTGTGCTGAACATGCCATGCCTAATGCGAGAGATTTCCTAGAAACCCCCTGAACCATGGTATTTGAGAAAACAGAAATAAGAGGCGGACATTAACGTATGAGGCAGCGGGGAGCCAAGCAGGACTGGAAGTCTGACGTGTGCGGCCCACCCACTCAACCCTCCATCAAAAGGGCACGCCTTCCAGAACTGGGAGGGACTCTAGCATGTCTACCATGGTGAATTCAAGACAAGCAGAGTATTTGCTGTTTCTCTGCCCAAGTTTTAAGGGAGTGTTGGAAGGGCTTTGAAGACTAGCAACTGGAATCCAAGGTGCATTCACAGTCTGAGTATTTCCCCCCAAAGCCTGCACAGAAGTGTGACAAAATGATGATCTTCCTTCTGTTTGGAATTTAATTTTCTTATGAAAACAAAGACAGTTAGAAAAAATGACCAATTGCCAGGATAACATTTTTTTTTTCCTTAAGACGAAGTCTCGCCCTGTTGCCCCAATGGTGCAATCTCAGCTCACTGCCACTTCCGCCTTCCGAGTTCAAGCAATTCCCCTGCCTCGGCCTCCTGTAGCTGGGATTACAGGCGCCCACCACCACACCCAGCTAATTTTTGCAACTGTGGTAGAGAAGGGGTTTCACCATGTTGGCCTGGCTGGTTTCGATCTCCTGACCTCAGGTGACTGGCCCGCCTCGGCCTCCCAAAGTGCTAGGATTACAGGCGTTAGGTATAACATTATTTCTACCCATCACTGGAACTTGCCCTTAATCCGAACCATTCTGGAGCGCCTCCCTACCCCCATTTGTATCCTTGAGGGCTGAGAAGGAAGGAGAGTGAGTCCACGAGTGGATTTTTGGTCTTCACCAGATGCAGAGGCAGTTTTGAGTTCTGTGGACAGCAGAAGCTTCAGCTCTTTGAGTATCTATGACTGGGCCAGAGCTGCAAGTGACCAGGTCTGGGGCCAGATAGGGTCATCCCATTAGTCTTCCAGAACAGGAAGGAGATGGCTGGGAGCTGTTTGGTACCAACAACCAAAGTGCAGATGATGTGACAAAGGCTACAAAGGAGTCATTTTAATAAATGGGGGTTTAATAAAACCCCCAGAAACGCCTCAGCAGGATTTGAAGAAAATGGAGGAATCCAACACCCTGTTTGCTTCAGACTCTGTTAACGCCATGTTGGGCGCCCCCTGTGAGCTCGATCCACAGTGACTTCAACAACACAGCACACCAGTTCATGACATAGGTCAAGACAGAGGCAGCCACTGAGGCAGGGACCCTCTCTCGCCTTTGTTGTCAGGCATCCTCACGCCAACTGCAGGCTCTCTGCCTCTGAACAATGGGCACCTTCTTACCAGGCAGGGCTGCTCAGGTAAAGGCCAGCAGCCATAACACTAGTTCCTGCCAGAACTCTGGGCTCACAGCAGACCACAGCACAGGTCCGGTCCTCAGGACAGAGCAGCTTGTTCTTTCCCCAGTTCCTGGAATTTAGGGCCCATCTCACAGACGAATTTGACATTTGTCCCCACACCCGGTTGTCACCACAGGTAAACCAAGACTATAATCACAACAGCAAGGACAGGATTGTGTTGCTTTTTTCCTTTTTTTTTCTTAAAGGAGTGAGGGCATGGAAAATATACAGCACACCAATGAAACAAAATGTCAAAAAAAAAATACAAAAAAATAGAAAATAGAAAAATGTATTTACAAGTAGTACATTATGATGAGAAAGCACAAAAGACACCTGCTGCTATAATACATGCATTGGCTCGAGAAGAAACTATGAAACAACACCCTGCGAGGGAGAAGCCTAGGAACAGAAAAAAAGGACCAAAAGGTCTGAACTCTTCATCCCTAATTTGCTACACTGATCAAAACCAAGTAAGGGCTCCTAAAGTCCATGAGTCTATCGGCACAAATGCTATACTGGTTTGTAACTGCGGGGTCAGTCATGAAGGGGAAGGACAGCAGCTGATCCATATACAAGGAAGCCACAGTAAACTGCTTGACATGCTCAAAACCACAGCAAGCCCCTGTCAGCTACACAGTGTGATCGTAGCAGGATTTAATTCTCGTTTATTCATATATATCTATGTGTGTGTTGATATATATATATATGTACGTATGTATAAAAACCGTGCCCTGGTTCAATGCCAACACAACGTCTGGGTGGACATGAACTCATTACAACAAATTCTTACGTGGATGTTGTAAGAAGTCACTCAATGTCTGTGGATTTAATAAGTCACTTCACACCACAGAAAATATTTAATAAATCCAAAAAAAGGAAAGAAGAATATAACGACAGAAGAGCTTCTGTCTCGGTTCTCTGAAACTGAGTCCCCCACAGGAAACTGGTCCCAAAGTAAGTTCTTGAGGGTTCACTGAAGAAACTTCGGTTTGCTAATTTTTTTCATCCTTTTAGTGTTCAAAAGTTCTAAAAAGACTCCTCGCTGTTTTTAGTTTTTAAACAGTCAAATCTCCATCTCCCCCACAAGGTAACAGTCTGGTACAGATCCATAAAAACGAGGGAGGAAGGAGCGCTGGGGAGAGGCCTGTCCCTCTGGAAGGGGCCCCACCTCTGCATCCGCAGGAAGAGAAGGAGCCAAACAGTGCTCCAGCACCTCTCTCCTGCAAACAAGCTCCCTTTAAATGCCAAATCCAGTCACACGGCAGTTCCTTAAACAGGTACGTTTCTGAGTACCAGGCCAGCTCTAAGAGGAAACAAAACCACGAGTTGAGAGAAAAGGACTATGATGGCCATCTGGTCACTTTCTACATGATCCATCATACTTCCAGGAATCGGGAGCTGCTGGACTTGGAGTGGAATGGCTCAGACCACATCCGCCGGAGGTCGCCCTGGGAAACAAGGGACTTTCTCAGTTACAGATTTAAACACGAGGCACACACAGCTAGGATTCTTTTTAAAAACATTTTTTTTTTTTTCCAGATACAAGGTCTTCCTATGTTGGCCAGGCTGGTCTCAAACTCCTGGGCTCAAGCAATTCTCCTGCCTTGACCTCCCAAAGTGCTAGGATTACAGGCGTGAGCCACTGAGCTTGGCCCTTTTCTGGTTCTTTTTTTGAGGTAGGATCTCGCTCTGTCACCTACGCCGGAGTACAGTGGTAAGATCTCAGCTCACTGCATTCTTGGACTCCTGGGTTCAAGTGATCCTCTTGCCTCAGCTTCCTGCGTAGCTGGGATGACAGGCACTCACCAAAATGCCCAGCTCATTTCTGTATTTTTAGTAGAGACGGGGTTTCACCATGTTGGCCAGGCTGGTCTCGAACTCGAGACCCGCTTGCCTCAGCCTCCTAAAGTGCTGGGGTTACAGGCGTCAGCCACTATGCGTGCCCTGCCCCCTTTCTGATGCTTCATCTGAGATCAGATTGCTTCTGTGGGAAATCAAAGAGCATTTAAATCTTACCCACTGAAAAGTAAAACACCATTTTTAGGACTCCCTAGAAGGGATGCTTTCAGGCTCCTTGAGCAAGAAGGGGGTTTTACCAACCCTCTAGAGGCAGCGAGTCAGGTGATCTGGGCAAGTATCTGCTTCCTCATCTGTAAAATGGGGCTGAGAATAGATATCTGGGAATAACGGGCTCTCTGACTCTGGTTTTATCATACACTGTTCCAACACTATTCACTCTTAGTTATTCCCCAACTTTAACATAGTGTTAAGCTGTTAGGTGGTGGGATGGCAATGCTCTTAACAGAAGCAGGAAGTTCCCACAGCGGGGTCTGGGGCTTTCAGTTAATTAACCCTCGACCAGGTGGTGTAGTGGCCTAGTTCATTAGCGTTTCCTGTCAGTGGCTGGGTGAATCTGGAAGCGTTTGATAGCGTCAAGGTAGCACACACAACAGCCAAGATCAAAGCTCACTCGGGCTTAAGCAGAGCCACCTCAGCCAGGAGAGCACAAACCCAGGTGCAAGGCCAATCCAAGGCACTGCTTTCACAGGCTTATAACTGCTACTCTTACCTTTAAGTAGGCCATTGTGAGGAGTGGCAATAAGGTAAATGGCACCAAATAGAGAAGGGCGGGCTGGGCGGCTCGGTGAATGCGAGACGCCACAGTAGCAGTGAGCAGGCCTGTGAGGAGAGAGGGGCATCCGTGAGACAGGAGAGAGAACCCGTGTCACCTGGCTGCTGTTTGGCAAAGTCCTGTGACTGTACAGACCCAATGTGCTGTAGTCCATTCTCTGGCTGGGTTTGAAATGCCCAGCTTGGGCAGTTGAAGAAACGTGGATCAGCACAGCTTTAAGGAACACCTTCAACTCCAGGGACCCATGATTGACCCAAGTCTCACTCCTTGCTCAGGTTCCTGGGTTCAAACCCCACCTCCAGCCCCTCTGGAGGGCTGGACAGTGTGCCTCTGTCTCCTGTGATGCTGCAACTTGGGAGGCGGAAAACCTGGGTTCAAGTTCCACAATGGCTAACGTAAGCATAGTTCAGGCCTTCCATCTCTGCGAGCCTCAGCCTGCTCATCTGTCTAACAGGGGTACCACTACTAGCCTTGCCCCTCTGAGTTTGTGGACTGAAATGAACCCATGTGTATGAACTGCTGTGGGACGAGGACCGTGCTGGGGTTGAGGAGACAGCACCAAGGGCAAAAGGTGCTCCTTTCCACTCACTCTGCGGGAGCGACTGCACGTGCAGGCAGGTGACTGCGTTTCCCAGACCAATTACAACTGTCTCCTCCTGTCTGCCTATACATCAGCTGGCTAGAAAGCTTAGCTTAGGTCAGAGTGCCAGAAACGTAGAACTAATGAATGTAATACCTGTTGAATCAAGTAGGAGATAAATACAACAGTTACTACACTCAAGGGGAAGATTTAAGCACAGACTCATCCACTGTACTGTGTGTTGTGTGTCCTTGGCTGTGAGGACTGACCATGCTTTTCCTACAAGGTTCTTCAGACACACTATTGGAGAGGCAATTGGCCTATCCAGTACACAGAACACTTACGGGCCAGGTTGTCTATTACAGCACCCAGGATTCCTGCTCTCCTTCCATCCAGTATTTGTAGCTAGAAGACCTGACTGAATTTCAAGTGTTGGAGGACAGCCAGAGAGAGGATCATCTGCAGTCTCTCTGGTTCCCTTACCTACGAAGTATCCGATGAGGGTGCAGTGAAAGTAGGAGACCTTCTGCATGCGCCCGGAGATGTTGGCAGGCCCAGGGGCACCACAGGAGTCCCCACTGGCTTGTTTTTTGTAGTTGTCATAGCGAAGGACAAAACAGAGCAGGAGACCAGGCATCACAATGTCTCCGATGCCCAACATGGAGAAGTGGCTGCCAGTGGAGCTGGAATGCAGTTTCACAGGTTAGCGATGTCACGCTCTGCAACACTTTCTGTTCCTTTTGTGCAAAGTCTGTGAGCTTTTTAAAGGAGTCAAAGAACTTATCTGCATGGTAGACGGAAATCTCTTCTGATTGAACATAGTTTTCAAGAGTTTAGAGATAAAAGTTGTGACAGTACTGGCACTAGAGGTCTCCACCTGGCCCCAGTGTTTCAGGAGAGCACCTTGGAAGTGCCTTGCTTAAGTGCTGCTTCCTCTAGAAATGTCAAGCAATGATTTGTGACACATTCACTGCCGACACTTCAAGTAAGTACCTGGCTACTATTACAGATGGAAGATTAAAGCAGCACATTCATTTTGCCAAGATCATATTACCAGGAGCTGTATAATTCTACCATTAGAACCTATTTTACAAATATCTTACAAGTAAAAAAGATCAAGATTCTCCTCTGTCCAGCCAACTTTAAACAGTGGAAACAGTAATAAGGCATGGCTGTTTGTGGAAATTAATCAGTAATAAAAGGCAGCGCCTGGATCACTTAGTGATCATCCTTGGTAAGCCAAGAATCTCATCCTAATTTCCTCTTCTGCTGCGTGGAGATAAGGACCCCAGGGTGGGATTAGAATGCTGATGACAAAAGAGATTGACCAAGGCGGGGAACAGATAGGCACAGGAAGGCAGTGTGGTCCTTCATAGCCTGAGGTCCTACCTTGGGAAGACCAGTTTTCCAGGCAGAGACAGGCGAGGAACATCACGCCCAACATTGGGCCCCAGGTGGAGCTTCCGGGATAGAACGTCAAGGGGATTGTCAGCCGGCTGAGTGGCCACCTTCACCATGACGTTGCTATTGAAGATGTAGGCTGAGAAAAATACCTGCCGAGTTGGAGAGAGGCAGGTATTTAACGGAGCTGGAAGCAACCTGCTTTCAGCATGAGCCCTCCTTGCTCTTAAGAGCAGAATCTCAGAATGCCATGACTGCAACGCTTTCTCTGTATGATTTGAGAAGAAAGAAAATCTTTGCTCTTCCTGTGTACTTGCTAATGTCTCTACTCTCCACATCCAGAGATTACTCCCTTGACAGGGTGGTCCTCACTGCAGCGAGCCTTGTCAGCCAGTTACCTCCTCTATCCTAGGAGTCACACACACACCACCTACTGAACAACCTCTCAACAAACACAAGGATTGGACTGTGCACCCATGAACAACTACAATTCAGGACTGGGGAGAGAGTGATCAGCGGCTGGGCAAGACTGACTGTGGATACTTTTTTTTTTTGAGATGGAGTTTCACTCTTGTTGCCCAGGCTAGAGTGCAATGGCAGGTTCGAGTGATTCTCCTGCCTCAGCCTCTCGAGTAGCTGGGATTACAGGCATGTGCTACCACGCACGGCTAATTTTGTATTTTTAGTACAGAAGGAGGTTTCTCCATGTTGGTCAGGCTGGTCTCGAACTCCTGACCTCTGGTGATCTGCCCACCTCGGCCTCCCAAAGTGTTGGGATTACAGGCTTCAGCCATCGTGCCCGGATAGATACTTCTACTTAATAGTTTTCAGGAGTGAATGCTTCAATTCAACACAAAGGAGGGGAGGGGCTCCAACGACAAACACTTACCCAAAAGACATCATAGATTAGAAGCCCTGAGAGAAGCAGGCAGGAGACCTTGAGGCTCGGCAGGCGGACAAAGGCGATCATGGCGACACAGAGACCCATGGCCAATGCTGGGGAGGAGACGGGATACAGCAGACAGCAGTCAGTGTGGACTCCAGGCTCATCCTCTTTCTACAAGCTATGCCCCTGAACAGTTTGCCATTCCCTCAAAAATCAGGCAGCCCTAAGCTCCAGCTTCAGAAACTCACATGCAATTGGTGCAAAGCACCCACTTCAGTCCATTTGGACTTGTGGAATTTAGGGTGATTGCTTTCCTCCTGTTAGACATACTGCTCAGCTGTTGGAGACCCAAGAAATGTTCTACTTTAAACCAGTCCGAGACCACCTCACTCTCGTTTCCTGCCTTCCCTCCACTGTTGTGGAAATGTCCTTGCTCCTTGCTTTAAAATGAACTCACACCCTAGATAGCATCCCCTTCATTCACTTGGAAGCATCATCCCAGCAATTAACTGCATTATAGAAAACTAGTGAATACAGTAATGCAAAATGAAAAAAATTACATTCTCACTTTTCAGAGATTATCATTGTTAAATATCTTCGTATAATTTTTTTTTGAGATGGAGTCTCACTGTCGCCCAGGCTGGAGTGCAACGGCACAATCTCGGCTCACTGCAACCTCCGCCTGCTGAGTTCAAGTGATTATCCTGCCTCAGCCTGCTGAGTAGCTGGGATTACAGGCGCCTGACACCACGCCAGGCTAATTTTTGTATTTTTAGTAGAGATTGGGTTTCACCATGTTGGCCAGGCTGGTCTTGAACTCTTGACCTCAGGTGATCCACCTGCCCTGGCCTCCCAGAGTGCTGGTATTACAAGCATGAGCCACTGCGCCCAGCCTAGAATTTTTTACATACTTTTTTTCCCATAAAGCCAACAACCCCCAGTTTCCATTTGGGTGAATTTTCACCTCATTTAATAAAATTTCTCTATAGATCCCAAAATGTCTTTTATAGACGGTTTGTCCAAGCTGGTTTCCAATCTGGCATAGTGCCCCACCCCCCCCTTTTTTTTTTGAGACAGTCTTGTTCTGTCGCCCAGGCTGGAGTGCAAGTTGTGCAATCTTGGCTCACTGCAGCCGCTGCCTCCCAGTCTCAAGTGATCCTCAGCCTCCTGAGTAGATGAAACCACCAGCATGTGCCAGCACACCTGGCTAATTTTCATATTTTTTGTAGAGATGGGTTCTTGCTATGTGGCCCAGGCTGGTCTCAAGTAGTCCTCTCACTTTGGGCTCCCAAAGTGCTGGGATTATAGGCATGAGCCACCATGCCCAGCCTACAGTCCTTTTTTTAACGACTTGCTCAAACTGGAGTCATGTGTCCTATAAAACACAGAACCTTCTGGACTTTTCTGGTGCCTTCCTATTGTGGTGGTTGGCTTTTCCTCTCTCCCATCTAGTTTCCATAAATTAAATGTTACTATCTGAAGCTCAATCACTTCTAGCAGGGCTTTCATCCGTGCTACTCTACTGACACTGCTCCTGTGGGCTTGCCAAGGATCCCGAGCTAGACACAGTAATCAACCTCTGTCCTTCTCTTACCAGACCTCTAGGCAGCAACCCGCCCAGCTGATGGCTCCCTTCTTCTCCCTTTGTTCTCAGGACAATGTGCCCTCCTGTTCCTCCCCCATCACTGGCCACTCCTTTTCAGGCTTCTCATAGCTCTTCCCCAATTCCAGAACTCCGTGGGCCTGTCTTCAGATCTTTTCCTCCCTCTATTGGTGATCTAGTTCAATCTCAAGGCTCTTGAGACTGTCATCAACTCGCACATTTTTATTTCCAGCCTGAATCTCTCCTTTGAGCTCCAGACTAATACATCCTATGGCCTAAGGGACATATTTATTTGGCTAATCAGCCTCTTGAATCTAAAGTGTCCAAACTCAGCTCTTAACTCATTCCTGGGTAGTCTTCTGTCTCCAAGCATTTACTCTGTGTTTCCAATTGTGCAGATGGAAATTGTGGTGTCATTTTTGACCCCTTTCTCTTTCTTTTACACCCTGCCTGGCACCAGCCACCATCCTCTCCTGGCGTGCACTGCTGCAGTGACCTCCCGCCTGGCCTCTCTGCCTCCAACTTAACCCCTACAAGTCTCCTCTTCACACAGCAGACAGGATCAGCTCCTTAAACCCTAAGGCAGGTTTTAAGGCTCCCCTGGTGCAAAACTCTTAAGTTCCCACAGAGTAAAAGCCACAGCCTTCACCCTGGCTGACAAGGTCCTGCTGTGACTGTGACCCTTCAGGTCACTTCCTGCTACTTCCTCTGGCAGGCACAGCAGCCTCCTCACTCTGCCCCTATGCCACCGCTTCAGTGCTCTACACTTGCTGTGCCCCTCTGCCTGGAACAAATCTCCTCCCAGAACCCAGCTTGCTCCCCGTCTCGTCTTTTACAGGTCTTCACTCAAGTACTAGCTTCTCAATGACAGGTGGACTTTCCTGAAATTAAAGATTATACTTCCTGCCCCTGCCTTATTTTTCATCTCTCAACATCTGATATACAAAATTTCTTTTTTTAAATGTTAAACATTCTCACTCCCCTCAACTCCAGTGAAGGCTCCCTGATAGCATGGTTCACTGCTCATCCCTGCAGTTTAGACCAGGGCCTGGCAGGTACAGGCCTCTTCAGCTCTCCTCCTCCACTGTTCTGCAAACACAGGTTTGATGAGGCCAGAGGTGATGAGGAATTCTTCATGGGGTCTTGTGGTGGGATGAATGTCCAACTCCCCGGGCAGGGAGGGTGCTCTCCACTGTGCAGCCAAAGCACTCAACGTGCGTTCCTGTGGCTGTTTTCTAGCTCCTTCAGCACCACCCCCCATCCCCACACACACTGTGTTCTTTCTCGCTCTACACAGAAGGTCCTGCCCCTAGCTCCTTCATCTGGAAAATTCATCCTTGTTCTCAAAGAGCCAGGGCAGAGCCCTTTCTCAGAGTCTTTCCTGATCCAACCACTAGTTGCTATTTTTGCTTTTTTTATTTACCCCTGAGAGATGGAAATGCTCTTTTTGCCCAGGCTGGAGTACAATGATGTGATCTCGGCTCACTGCAACCTCCACCTCCCAGGTTCAGGCAATTCTCCTGCCTCTGCCTCCCAAGTAGCTGGGATTACAGGAGTGCACCACCACACCTGGCTAATTTTTGCATTTTTAGTAGAGATGTGGTTTCATCATGCTGGTCAGGCTGGTCTCAAACTCCTGACCTCAGGTGACCCAACCCACCCTGGCCTCCTAAAGTGTTGGGATTACAGGCGTGAGCCACTGTGCCTAGCCCAGTTGCTACTTCTATGTGATGCCACAGAACGTTTGAATGTCTCTAACTCACTGGTCCATTCTATGACAGCGTGGATGTTTAAACACTGGTGAGTTTATTCCCTGTGCTAGCTGACCACGTGCTCTTGGGAAATGGAAACCGTGTCTGATTATTTCTGTGGATCCCTAGCACTTGACAGAGTAGACATTCAATAAATACTTGCTGAATGAATACAAAATTGTGTTCTATTAACTTCAAATTTCAAATTATTCTAAGGAAAGTAAAAAGCCAAACAAGCAGATATAGTTCATTTTCAGAGAACTGGTGGTAAATTAACATATGTAATAAAGTGAATACAGCAGCTTGGCAGACCCTGGACACAACTATATTAATATTTCATGAGTTCCTACTGTGTGCACGGTGCTGTATAAACACAAGAGTTTTTGAAAAAGCCACCTCATCCCTACAACTGAGAAGCACTGGAAAGACAGTAGTGAAACTAGGGAGAACAAAATATATATATTCATCTCCACTATCATTGTTATCAAGCATTCACTGAGCTACAGGGTGTACTGCAGTGTGAATTTTGAAAAGATGTGGTCAAGACCTAATTCCTGACTTTATAATAATATAGGATGTTTATTATACTAGGATCTCCTTTAATTTTTAAATAAATTTGTAAAAACCAACCCGGTAAAATATACACAAATCCATGTCATTTGAAATGAACCCAACGAACTATATTAGTTAGGGTCAGTTAAGCTTGGCAAAGCTCAGAGCATTCAGGGCTGTAAAGGGATGACTGAAGCATGATATTTAGGGCACTGAGAGATGTACCCAGAGCCCCTGCTCTGATCAACTCATGCGCATATTTGAAAGGATGGAACCTCCCATGATCATCATCTTTAGGAAACAAAGGTTTGGTTGTGTTGTGAGTCAATAAACAGGACATTAACAGGGAGCAGCCAGTTGGAGGAACAAACAACCGTGGTCAGCAGTAGGTGGGAAGCCCATAGGGCCAGAGCACAGGTGGAACACAGGTTTGTGTATAGAGACTGGCTGGGGGTGATCTGTTCAGGAACTTGGAAGTGAATACATGGAGTGCAAGGCATCAAGGGCACAAAGAAAGTAACAGAAGGCCTAGGATGGACAGAGAGACAGGAGTCTGTGGGGAGCGAGGGTCAGAGACTGAATGATGCAGCTCACCAATAACCAAAAGAAGGGTGGGGAAACAGGCTGGACACAGAAGCTTTTAAAAGGTCAGGCTCCTTGGGTTAAGTTTATGCACCTCTGTGACACATGCAGATGACCTCTCCCTTACTGACTTTTTTTTAACTTCTCTGCTACCAAATCACAGTTCAATCTTTTTTTTTGAGACAGAGTCTCACTCTGTTGCTCAGACGGGAGTGCAGTGGTGTGATCTTGGCTAACTGCAACCTCCATCCCCTGGGTTCAAGTGATTCTCCTGTCTCTGCCTCCCAGGTAGCTGGGACTACAGGTGCCTGTCACCACGTCCGACTAATTTTTGAATTTTTTAGTAGAGATGCGGTTTCACCATATTGGTCAGGCTGGTCTCAAACTCCTGACCTTAGGTGATCTGCCTGGCTTGACCTTCCAAAGTGCTGGGACTACAGGTGTGAGCCACTGCGCCTGGCCCTTCCTGACCTTTTCTACACAATTTACCACAGAATTATTTCATTCTAAACGTGCAGAAGCCTTGAAAGGTCATAAGGTCTAAGCATCCACTTGCTTTGTCATTCATCTCATGCTGATCCTTCTCCACCTGGGTCTAAACTAAATATGGAACAGACAGACTACTCAGTGACAAGGTTTTCCATGACTCCAGACAGTGTCATTCTATCCTAACCTTCCAAGTAAGACAGTCTGGGTTCATCTTCAGTGTATCACAGCCTTTCATCACGCACATGGGAAATGTGCAGCTGTTCTGAGGTGTCATCCTTCATTGCTGCTGCAGAGCTTGCTCACGCCTCCGCCCACTTCCTACTCTGCTGTGTCTCCTTCCCCTCCCTCCCTCCTCCTTCCCATGTACTGTTCGCTGCCACTGTCAAACATCTGTTCACATAATTTCCTGCCTTCAGGTCACCAGGTTCCCTTCTCCGTGACTAATCAAGTCTAATTATAAAGTTACATAAACTCAGGAGGCAAAACCTACACAGAACGGAGCTGAGCACCACACTGGCTCTGCCTCAGTGTCTTCTGAATTGGTTCCTATTACTCACCCTATCCCTTCTGTCTGCGTTAAGGTGAACTCCCTCTTTCCAATTAGACCCTCTAGGTCCTCCCCACTGTAGTCTAAGTTCCGTGTATGAAGAGGCAGAATATATCCCTTTGGACTATCTCAGAGAAGGCTCTTAGAGGTATGTGGAATGAATACCACTGACCCAGCGAATACTGTCACAAGCGATGTCATATTCCCAGAATGTGCTCTCAGTTAGTCATCGAGTTTGCCTGCCTTTCATTCTGTCATTCAAGTAACTCTTAAAAAATCTTACCTCCTCCTCAGGGCCTTTCAAGGCTAAAGTGAAGAGAGGTGCTCTCTTTACCTTGCAGCTTCAGATACTCCTGAGACTCTCTCCTACAGCCGCACCAACACATTTAACTTTTGGTTAAGTGTACATTAAAAGGTTAAATGTATATTAACCAAAAGTGTTGGGGAAGTAAATGATTAATCTCAGCCATTTAGCTACAGTTATTTTCAATTTATTACTGATATCTCTGTATCACACTGACTTCTACAACCAGTAGGGCCAGGGACAAAGATGTTGACACCAAACTGAGCTCAAATGTTCTCTACGAGGATTACCTAACCTGTAAGGTTTCTAAGCAGTGCTCACATTCACGATATAGACTCTCTAGATATCTATGCCTTGTGTGGACTCAGCGCATCAAGAGTGTAGCATTTTATTTATTTATTTATTTTGAGACACAGTCTTGCTCTGTTGCCCGGGTTGGAGTGCAGTAGTGCGATCTCAGCTTACTGCAACCTCCGCCTTCTGGGTTCAAGTGATTCTCCTGTCTCAGCCTCCTGAGTAGTGGGACTATGCCACCATGCCCTGGTTAATTTTCGTATTTTTAGTAGAGATGGGGTTTCACCATGTTGGCCAGGCTGGTCTTGAACTCCTGACCTCAAGTGATCTGCCCACCTTGGCTTCCCAAAGTCCTGGGATTACAGGCATGAGCCACCGTGCCTGGCCAAGCGTAGCATTTTAAAACAAAGAATCAATTGTTAGATTTCTGGCACTAAACATTTTCTAATCATAGGTTAGTAGCAATTGCTGTAAAACAAGGGGGCTGAATCAGACATCTGTCAAGATTCTGTCAGCCCCTGAACTAGGTAGGGGCTAGACTGTAAACCAGGTCTCATGATTCTTGATCACTAGGGTGCATACTCAATATTCATCAGCTTTTAGATAACATATCATCACTTATAGGTCAAACTCTTTCAAATCTTCCCAAATTTGAAGGGTTAATTTGCCAGATGAAACTGAGAGTAGACAGAACAGCCCTAGACCTCAGTTTGGGAAAACCCTGAAGTCCATTCTTAGTGTTAATACTTCTTAGTGTAGCCCTGAAAATAATTTATCATCCTGTTTTCACTTAAATTAACTTCAAAGAAGAGACTTTAATTAAGAAACACTAATTAAAAAACCCAGCCACCAAATATCACTGCCTACAAGATGATTTTTGATTCTGCAGATAAGTCTGAAAAGAAAATATCCATGGCAGAGAGCAATCTCTTTCTGCGTATTACACACTATGGCTAGAATGCCAGGCTACTGTGATAACAGAAAACAAGTTAAACACTAGTCTGAGAAACAAACAAAAAGCTCAGAGGCTCTCTTTGAGGAAAAATTCCCTCCTTGGTCACAAGGGCAGTTCAACCAGTGCAAACTGGTAGGAAGAAGAGATCTGTGGATAAGTAATATTGGAAAACTGCAATAATGACAAAAAATGTGGTAAAGTTCTAATTAGGGTTTAGGGGAGCCTCACTGAACACGGAGCAAAACTTTTCAACTATGAAGTGAATTTTCCAGTGGAAATGTACTTCTGATAGTGGCCACTGGGAACAAATGTTTTGTCCCTTTGGCCAATTTTCTATCAACTATACAGTCTAGAGGAAGAGACTCCCATAGTAAAACGGACCCTTCAGTATGCCTTACAGAGAGGTGCTCAGCCCATTCCTCCTTTATTGAGTCTGATAAACCTGTCCCAGATCTGTCTGCAGAAGCACAAGGACAAAAATTCTGCCGACTTGCTCTAAAGTGTGTTTTCAAAGAATGTCACCTTCCACCATACTGACCTTTTTTTTTTTGAGACCGAGTCTTGCTCCGTTGCCAGGTGCTAGGCTGGAGGGTAGTGGCGCAATCTCGGCTCACTGCAACCTTCGCCTCCTGGGTTCACGCAATTCTCCTGCCTCAGCCTCCCGAGTAGCTGGGACTACAGGTGCGTGCCAACACGCCCAGCTAATTTTTGTAATTTTAGTAGAGACGGGGTTTTACCATGTTGGCCAGGATGGTCTCGATCTCTTGACCTCGTGATCTGCCAGGCTCAGCCTCCCAAAGTGCTGGGATTACAGGTGTGAGCCACTGTGCCTGGCCTCTTTTTTTTTTTTTTTTTGTAACTTACTATCAGTAAACAGGCATTTTTTATGTTCTATGCAATGCTAAGGTAGGGGAGAGCTGAGAGTCGAAAGACCACACTGCTTATAGTTCTGAGAGACAGCTCATCTTTTTTGGGTCAGCGGCTTAATAAGCACTTCAAACCCTTAGTAAAACATGTAAATAATATCATGTGTGTCTGGACACATGGATAAAGAGATTCAAGAAAGGAGAGCCACCCAAAAGTTAGCAGTGAGATTACCAAGAAACAGACCACATGGAGGACTAAGACTTCAAGGTAGTTAAAATATCATTTGTCGTGATACAGGCTTTGTGCCTGCTAGCATCTAGACTAACCAGCCTGCCGAGGTGATTACTGCTTTACATTACTTTAGTTAAACCAGTAGCACCTGGTGCTTTCATCCTCTCATTCCACATTTGTTTAGGTGGATTTATGTGTGTCATTATGGGGGTGGCCTCTCAATCTGTCATTTAAAGACACCATCACAAAACAGTTTCGCTTAGGAATATGTGGTTCACAGTCATCCAAACAGCCAACTTACATGCACTCAAATAATCTGGTTTAGACTGTAATCAACTAACTTGAATTTCTACAGCAGGAGAAATATCTGCCTGTTTCCTTATCAGGAAGCTGCCAAACTAGGTAAGATTTAAGGGATATAATAATAAAAGAAGCTATGAGATTGATTTGGACTAAAATTTATTATTTGTGCTCCAATAATTATCATAATCGAGATTCTTTAAAATTGTAAAATATATATTTTTAAAAGATTGAGTTTTACTGAAGTCTTTCAGAATCCCCTACATGCTCAGTTTATATGTGAATCACTTCTTTCCTACTTTAAATGAACAAACCATTGTTTGCAAAAATCAGTAAGAGATACTCTCAGAAGCCCAATGCACATAGCTGTCACTTTGTCACTCTTAATAATACCTAGTCCTTATAAAATCAGCACTTGCCCTTTTACCATTAACAGGGCAAGCAACTTGTAGTATTACTTTGAATGCAATTTTGTTTTCTCAACTTATTTTTCATCAACTTCCAGAAGCACCGAAGTATCATAACACAAATCATAAGCTACTGAAAGCACTAATACTTAATTTGGGAAATCAGGTCTGATAAACCACTTAAAACTTCTAGCCATTGCACTTGAGACTGCTTATATTATATAGTGGGTTATCTAGTACTGAAGCAAACAATCAGAGCACATGTTTTTATAAGGGAATATGAGATGTTGAAACAAGGGACCAAATCTGTCAGAATCAGCAAAGGTGAATTACTACACAGATGCGGCATGGGTGATTTTGACTTTGCCTTCCCTGTCTGTGTCATGAAAGGTCTGTATAGTCTAGAGGGTCACTTGGTCTGCAAACTCAAGGAACTGTTTTAATAGCTTGATATATGGTAGACGCTCAAAAAAAGCATTGAATAACTATAATGAAAATAGATTTACATATTTATATAACATAAAAATCTGTGTTTTTTCTTTATAGTCACCCCATTCCTCCACAAAACCCCTGCCAACCACTGAGCTGTTTGTTCTCCATCCCTATAATTTTATCATTTTCAAGAACAAATATATTTTAAAATTGTAAGCATAACTTATATTTGTATGTTTTATAATTTGCAATCCACTCGATAGTTTGTTTCCACATAATACTCAGTTTCTTATGGCATTTTACTAACTTGGCACATATGTATTTCAAATCATTGTACTGGTGGTCAAAGTCACTTATGAGGAAAAAAAATTCCTAGATGCAGAAGGACAAGTTTTTAGTTTGCCTTAAAGTTTAAAATTTCTTCCTTAAGATGATTTTGATACTGGATCCAGAAAAAAACAGTTTATAATCCTTTTTGTCAAACTCCATCCAACCTGACCATGAACAGAACATCCTTGGTTTTAATTCATATATTTGATGCAAGTATCTTCTAAAAATTATACATATATTAAAAAAATCCAAACAATTACTTGAGCCCAGGAGCTTGAGGTCACAGTGAGTTAGGATCATGTCATCGTATTGCAGCCTGGACTATAAAGCAAGAACCTTTCTCTAAACAAAATTAAAAATAAAAACCCCAAACAATGGACCAGATGCTACGCAGCAAACTTAAGATCAATCATACAAAGTATATATATTCTGTAAGATCAGTACTTAGAAAGTGTTTGACTAACTCAGCTACTCTGAACTTGAGGAATGATTGGAAGCATCACTCTGGGTGGCTCTGGGCTCAGACAACGATGAACACCAACCTCATTGCCCCTGAGCCAGCCGCCCCAGAGCTGCAGGGAAACACTGCCTGGTGGAGAGCAGAGGAGCCTCCTGGACCTGGCACTGGTTCCAAAGAACTCTGTCTCCAAAGTCTGGAGTAGCTTTGTGGTTATTTGGAGTAGGTAACAGGAATAGATGCAATCCATACCTGTACCCCAGATTTTCAAATTCTTCCCTTAAAAATTATTTGGGATTAAGAGTAGTATAAAATTAGACTGCCTTTATATTTTAACCTCCTTCCCTTTGGAACCACCAAAAGAAAGAAAAGGTGATAGATTACAATCCCTTTTAAAGGATTTTACTTTGTGGGGCAGAGTAGTTAGATAAAAGTTTCTTGAGATTAGGAAAGTGAACTGTGGAAATATAAGGACTATATATAAAGGAAGTGGAGGCCAGGTGCGGTGGCTCATGCCTGTAATCACAGCATTTTGGAAGGCCGAGGCAGGTGGATCACCTGAGGTCAGGAGTTTGAGACCAGCCTGGCCAACATGGTGAAACCTATCTCTATTAAACATACAAAATATTATCTGGGTGGGGTGGCGGGTGCGTGTAATCCCAGCTGCTTGGGAGGCTGAGGCAGGAGAATCGCTTGAACCTAGGAGGTGGAGGTTGCAGGCTGCAGTGAGTCAAGATCATGCCACTGCACTCCAGCCTGGGTGACAGAGTGAGACAAAAAAAGGAGGAAGTGGAAACAAAATGATACCATTTAACAGTTTAAAACCGTCTCAAGGGACTGGGCCTTGTGGCTCATGCTTGTAATCACAGCACTTGGTAGAGATGGGGTCTCACTATGTTGCCTAGGCTGGTCTTGAACTCCTGGCCTCTGGCGATCCTCCTATCTTGGCCTCTCAAAGTGCTGGGATCACAGACTTGAGCCACTGCACTGGTCCAATCCCAGCATTTTGGGAGGACTGCTTGAGGCCAGGAGTTCAAGACCAGCCTGGGTAACACAGTGAGATCCACCTCTATAAAATAATAATAAAAAAAAATTGCTGAGTGTGGTGGCTTGTGCCTAAAGTCTCAGCTACTTGAGAGGTAGAGGTGAGAGGACTGCTTGAGTTCAAGAGTTCAAGGCTACAGAAAGCATTGATCATGCCACTGCAATGTAGCCTGAGCAACACAGTGAGACCCTGTCTTAAAAAAAAAAAACAAACAAAAAAAACGAGAGAGGCCAGGCACAGTGGCTCATGCCTATGTACTTTGGGAGGCTGAGGCAGTAGGATCGCTTGAGCCCAGGGGTTCAAGACCAGCCTGGGCAACATGAGACCCCGTCTCTATTGGGTATGGTGGCTCGAGCCTATAATCCTAGCACTTTGGGAGGCTGAGGAGGATGGATCACCTGAGGTCAGGAGTTCAAGACCAGCCTGACCAACATGGTGAAACCCCGTCTCTACTAAAAATACAAAATTAGCTGGGCATGATGGCACATGACTGCAATTCCAGCTACTTGGGAGGCTGAGGCAGGAGAATCGCTTGAATCCAGGAGATGGAGGTTGCAGTGAGCCAAGATCACGCCATTGCACTCCAGCCTGGGTGACAGAGCAAGACTACCCCCTCTACTCCACCAAAAAAAGGTCTTAAGGAGAAAATTATAGGGGATTTTCGGAAATTGCCTCCAAGATGTTTTGGTAGTAGGTTTGAATTCCACATAAGGGGCCTGTGTCTGGGGTGAACTACTTCTTTGAACCTTTGTTTAGTCTTCCGAAAATGGAAACAAACAGTAGTACCTACTTCAAAGAGTTGTTCAGAGGATTAAGAGACAGAATCCATGTAAAACACCTAGCAGACTGCCTAACGCATAATTCATCCTTATCATCAATGAACAGAGAAATTCTCACATGCTACAGGGTTGGGGCATCAACTACTATAGCCGATCTGTAAAGCAGTATAATAATGGGTATGAATTTTTTTAATGCAAAAGTTCTGTTCCAGGAATTTCATGTCTAGGGATTCATCCTTAATATGCTGGAGTTATTAAAAAGGATGTGATATACTTTTATGTAATGATATAGACATGTATTTATATCATTAAAGTATATGATGTATATATCACATACATAATGCAGGTTACATATATATTTGACATATACTACATATATAATATAGAGCATAATATGATGCATTATATACAATCTAATCCCATTTCCTTATTGTTACTTTTTAAAGACACAGGGTCTCGCTTTGTTGCCCAGGCTGGAGTGCAGTGGCATGATCATAGCTCAAGGGATCCTCCCACCTCAGCCTCCCAAGTAGTTGGGACTATAGGCACACCCAGATGATATTTATTTTTCTAGAAATGGGATGTCGCTACGTTGTCCAGGCTGGTCGTAAACTCCTAGTCTCAAGCAATCTTCCTGTATCAGCCTCCCAAAGTGCTGGGACTGCAGGCATGAGTCATTGTGCCAAGCCTCCATTTATATAAGAAAGCATAAACTTGTACATTAATATTCAAAGAAGCATTATTCATAATAGCCTAAAGAGTGGAAACAACTGGTAAACAAATAAATAAAATTGTGTCCATACAATGGCACAGCATTCAGCCATAAAAAGGAAGTACTGATACAGGTTATAACATGGATGAACCTTGAAAACATGCTAAGTGAAACAAGCCAGACACAAAAGGCCATATAATGTATGATTCCATTTATGGAAAATGTCCAGAATGGAGAAATCCATAGAAATAGAAAGTAGAGACTAGTGGATACCTGGGGCTGGGGTGGGGTGGAGGGTAAGGAAATCACTGCTAATGGGTATCAGTTTTGACAGGGGTGGGTGGTGAAAATGCTCTACAAGTTGATTGTAGTGATGGCTATATAGCTCTGTGAATATCCTGAAGTATCTATAAAACTCAATTAAGTAACATTACAATTTGCCACAAATTAGTCACTCACCATCCATGAGAAGCCAATGGCCAGTGAGAACCCAGATGAGGACGAGCATGACAGACAGAGAGAATGACAGCAACTCAGCAGCAGTGAAACGCCCACAGCAACCAAAGGAAATCCTGGAAAACACACAACACTCATTGGACTGTAGGCACACTTTATTCAATAACCTAACTCTCCTTTAGTATTTCATGATCAGAGCTCGTGATGGCTGGATTAGAATAGCAGATAATACCAAGATAGCTGGAAATCCAAAATACCCAATCCTTTTTTGAGTAACCAATGGAAAGCGTGGAGGAATTATACTTCTGCATCACCTGATAATGTCCTTTTTGGACCAATTATCAACATGGGCATTTAGAAGTTTCAAGTGGCAGTATCACCTCTGGGAAAGCTATACGTATGGAGAAAATTCTGTTCTTACGAGGAAAACAAAATGAAGAAATGCCAACGATTCAATTCGTTTAGCAAATATGGTATTACTCTATTTAGAAGATGGTAAGTGTGTCCAGCATCTCCATTAGCACAGCATTTTGTTTTCCTGCATCAGTGGCTTCAGAGTTAAAGTGGGATTAAAGGCAAGTAGGTAGCATATCCAGGCCACCAAAGACCAAAGGTAAAGAAGAACGTTTGAGTTCAACCACTGTCTTCATATTTCATCAATTCACAGTAAAGGAATGAAAGCACTGTTTCAAAAAACTGCTCATCTTTCAATGCTCTAAGTAGGAAGCACATTACAGTGACTCAGACTTCCTAAGTTTTGTTTGTATTTCCTCTGACATGAGAAGGTGCAAAAGGAAGTACCATCTTCTGGTTTTAAAGATCAAATGTCTCACTTCCTGGTCTTCTGGCATTTCTGTGCTCCAGCCAATACCAGAAATTTAGACTCTTAATAATGCTATCAAATATGACAGAAAAACCTATGTAAGTTTATAATTTAAGAGGAAAGTCCCAAATCCTTACTTGTTCTGAGGTGAGCAGGGTCTTGTTAAATACTGGCACATCGGGAGGAGAAGAAAAGCGAAAGCTATAGTTGCAAGAACTAGAGAAAGAAAAGATACAGTTAATTTTTTTTAACCAATTGTAAGAAAAATGGCATGACTTATAGAAACTTAGTCATTCTCCCAAACACTTAACAAGTGGATACAATTAACTGACGAGAGAAGAAAAATATCTTCCTTTAATACTGCACAAAAAACCTCTCCAATTAAAAAAAAGTACCTTATTTGAAGTAGGGGAAAGCATAGGTAAGTTTTGTAAAAGATAAACAGCAGGCCAGGGGATGACTTCCTAACAAGTCTTGTAGCATTTTGTTGATTTTTTTTTTTTTTAAACATTTCCATCATTGCTTAGCTTGAAACACAGCAAAGAGCTGACAGTCCAATCACCTTGATCAGTTATCAATGTTTCTAGCTGCAAGAATGTTGGGAGAGGCTGACAGTAACTTCTATGCCAAGCTCAACCTCTTGGTAATCTACCAGAAACAGAGCCACAGCCAAAGCAGAGCAACACTGCTCTGGCGTCAATAGTGCTCCTGCGTTTTCACATCTCCGGCCTTTCTTTCAGATGGTGTGGGCAGGTCTCAACAGATGATGTATGTCAAGTGGTTCAAGGAGGAGTTGGGGAAGGGTGGCGTGGTGGAGAGGGAGGAGATGAAGCCAAGATTTAAACGGAAAAACTTATATGACATGGTATATAAATCTTAATTTTTGAATAATGATAAAGGTGAAAACTTTTCCTTTAAGTATGTAAGACTAGACAGAGAAACTCATTTACCTGCCGTACATATTGTAAAAACTACTTGAACTGAGTCAAAGAAGAAGAACATGACTAAAAGAGAGACAGATGCTCCAATCGGAAGGAACAGAGCCTGAGTAGAGTCAATTGTTTGGATGCCTGAAAGAGAGAAAAACGGAAAAATTAATACTTAAATACGCAACAGGCACGTGCCTATGCACTTCATATACATTAACTTGCAAAAATGCAGACAGTTCTAGGGATTATATGTAAGACATGGATTATCCAGGCCCCATGAGTCTTTCCTTCTCAACGAGATTATGAGCTCCTTGTTCTCTTCATGGTGCTTTCATTACAGTAGATGTTCAAGTGAACTAGGAACTCCTGGTGTTGACCATCTGGGTGACACGATGCAAACCCCTGTCAAGAACATTAAGAGGTAGTAAAACCCAGATGAGTCCATTTGAGTAAATTTGTGGTCTTGCGTATAAGTTTGGTAAAAGTGGTGACTTAAACCCATTGACTAAAAGTACTTCTCATCACCTGTGGGTTTAATGTACTCTTTTTTCACGCTTTCCCATTATTGCTAATAGTTGAGAACTGACTTGGCTGATAGAGGGAGAAGGAGGAGAACAAGCCATAGCTGAAAACAGCAAATCAGAAAAATTTTATTTGGCCAGATGTGGTAGCTCATGCCTGTAATCCCAGGACTTTGGGAGGCTGAAGTGGGAGGATGGCTTGTGGCTGGGAGTTTAATACCAGCCTGGGCAACATAGTGAGACCCCCCCCCCCGTTTCTATCTATTAATATTTAAAATAAAAAAATAATTTTATGGGAACATTTTAAGGTAACAGAATAGGAGATGAATGGGGGAAAATAGTCTTTTGCAACAGAGTAGGATTTAGCACAGGAGTTCTCATTTCTTGGCTTCCCATTAGAGCATCAAAAAAATTACAAAGCCCAGGTCCAATCCCAGACAAATTAAATGAAATCACAGGGGTTAGGCCCAGCTAAAAACTCCTCACAAAACTCTATTTTGCAGCCAGGGGTGAGAACTATTAATAGAGTATTTTTGGAAGAGAAGGAAAACATGACAAACTTATAACCACTGAGTGAAAAAAAATTTACCAGTTTTATCTTGTCCTACTTCCAAATTCACTCTACTGATATGTTATAAAAGTACACAAAAGTAATCAAATAAATCTTCATATGATCTATTATCATGAAATAATAGAAGGAAAAGGCTGGATACGGGGGCTCATGCCTGTAATCCCAGCACTTTGAGAGGCTGCGGCAGGATGATAATTTGAGGCCAGGAGTTCAAGACCAGCCTGGGCAAAATAAAGAGACCCTATCTCTATAAAAAATAAAAAAAAATTAGTTGGGTGTAGTATCTAGTTACTGGGAGGCTGAAGTGGGAAGATCACTTGAGCCCAGAAGTCCAAGGCAAAAAAAAAAAGGAAAAGTCTCTTCATTAAGGCTACAAATAAAACATGCAACCAGGATAAATACAGCAAGACATAAAGGGTTGCAATGATCAACCAATAAAACTTCTCTTAGGTATTTAAATTTGCCTGTCCCCAAAAGAGCTATTTAGGGGTTCTGATGAACTATTATCTACAAAACAAAATTGCTTCTCAATGGCTAGGTAGATCAGTAAAGTAATTCACTTAGGAAGGGGGCAATTCAATTTAGGAAAAGTGAACTATGTGTCATCACAAACAGAAATTATCTTGGAAGCAGTCTGTCCTGACTGCAGTCAAACTCATTCGACTTAGCCCATGGATCACTTTGGGGAGTATATTCATTAGACAAAACTCTATGAAATCTCTGACTAAATTTCACCTCAATAGTTTTTAAATTTAAGTGCTCTACAGTAGTTTAAAAAACCGCTATGAGGAAGCCACCAATTTTCAGTGCCTGTCACTATAGAAAATAATCGTTTCTCAAATAAATGACTATTTGTCATGGAAACAAAGCATAATGGAGTTTACAGACAGATTATACTGATTCAAAGTATGAACAGAAAAATTAAATGGCTAGCTAGAATAAAGTCTGTAGTGGTCAGGTATATGAGATGCATTTGTTTATAGCAAAGCTAAATTTTAAAAGTTCAGTCTGCAATTAAATGCAAAACTGAAAAGAACCTTTCTAGAATATTAGACAGAATGCAAAGATTTTTTTTTTTCTTAAACTACAGATTTTTGAACCAGGAGGCAATGTCAAAGGGTAAGCAAAACACCTTTAGTTCCTGACAATATGCTACCTAAAACAATGTCCGTGACTTCAGTACTGCACTTCCTAAAGTTCTGGAGATAAAGATCTTGAAGGGGAAGGAGGTAATTAATTAGAAATCTTAGCCAAACTCCAGTGACTTAAAAACAAAGCAAAACTGAGCAAAGCAAGACTAGCGATAATTGGGAGGCTGTATGCAAGTGCATTTGCATTATCTTTAAAGCCAAAATCAACATAGGAAATAGGCTCGGGTACATACGGCAACATCATTTTTAATGTTCAGTGAACACGGCTACAGGCTAAACGTATGTCTGGCATGGAGCAGACACTGAGCAATAAACCAATAATTGTTAAGAAAATTACTGATTTTGCACCTCCATGTAAGAAGCATGCTTTGGACTAAATAGTTCCTGAACACCTATTACATAGTAAGCGACAGGAGAGATTAAAGAAAAAAAGTCACTTCCAGATCTCATCAAGTTTACGATCCAAGCAGGGAGATTAAAACGTATATCTCTGCTAAGGATGAGAATCCCAACTATAAATCTCCATCAATCTTTATAATGCAAATAAATTAAAACTGAAGTTTAGTAAAGGGCTTTGAGGGGTCAGATAATTGGGGGGTGTATATGGCTTCTTTTTAAAATTCCACTTAATACTACTTAAATGAAGGACTGATGTGCCATGGGAAAATAAATGTCTATACTGACTTCTTAGGGCAGATACAGAAGTTACAACAAGGTTAGGGGAAATCACAGGACCTGGAGGGAACTCCCACTCTCCACCCCCACACCTGTCACTTTCTTTCTCACCTTTTTTATTGTGAAACATCACCCCCAGAAAAGCACAAAAATGTAGAGTTCAGTGAATTATTACATATTTAATACCACTTCAGCCAAGGAACAGACCAACTCCAGAAATCTTCCTTTGTGTCCTTCTCAATCACTACTCTCTTTCTCCTGAAGGGAATCGCTATCCTGTCTTTTAAGATATGTGTTTTCTACCCACACATGCATCCTTACATACTATTTTGCCTGTTTTCTAAATTTTATATACACTGAGTTATGTAGTATTTTTTTGTGTCTGGCTTCTTTCACTCAATGTTATCTGTGAGAATTACCCATGCTGTTACACATAGCTACAGCAGTTCACTTGTTGTCACTATATAATACATTAAAATTTATCCATTCTAAGGTTGACATTTGAGTTGTTTCCAATTTTTTGGTTATTACAGATAATGCTGTTCTAAGCACTCTTGCATATGACCTGATGTACATGTGACTGTATCTGTTGGATATCTAACTAGGAGTGACACTGCTGGGTCCAAAGGTATTTATATTGTCACCTTTAGTAGGTAACATCAAACTACCTTCCAAAATGACTGTACTAACTCATGCTCTCCAGTAGTGCAACAGTGTTCTTTGTTGTTGCTGTGCATCCTCATCAATACTTGATACGGTCAAAGGTTTTAATTTTAGCTATTCTAGTGGCATGTAGTGCTCTTTCATTATTGTCTGAACTTTTATTTTTCTGCTTTCTAATGAGTTGAGTGCCATAGTTCCTGGCAGGCCTGATCTACTCTTCCTCTTACTTCCATGTGTTTCAAGTTGCCCAGACAGGTGCAACGTTATCATAATCTGAAGTAATAATTACCCAGTCTTTTGGTCAAATACCTTAGGGCACCCTGCAGGGAGAAACATTCAATTACAAACTGATTCCTGCATTTTTAAGTTCTGATTTTTTTGGGGCATGAGTTACATGGCCCATTTAACCCTCTGTTGAGTCTCACTTAATGCTTCTCCTTCTTCTAGCTCCTATTATAATCAAGGACAGTCTAATTATTTCTGACATATTCAAGGCATGTAATCTAATCATAGAGTAGTAACCCTTCACTCCTGCACACCCACCAATGATGCCTGTCTACATGTGTACTACAACTTTTCCTACTCTCCTGTCTCTCTACAAATTCCTTGTTTTTTCTTATTTTAGGAGTGGGCAACTACAATCTTTTAAAAACTTCTATCTGATTACTGTCTCCTTCAATCAGTCTGAAACACTCTTGGCAAAATCTTAACATTAAAATTAAACTTTCTTTTTTTTTTTTTTTTTGAGACGGAGTTTCGCTCTTGTTACCCAGGCTGGAGTGCAATGGCACGATCTCGGCTCACCGCAACCTCCGCCTCCTGGGTTCAGGCAATTCTCCTGCCTCAGTCTCCTGAGTAGCTGGGATTATAGGCACACGCCACAGTGCCCAGCTAATTTTTTTGTATTTTTAGTAGAGATGGGGTTTCACCACGTTGACCAGAATGGTCTCGATCTCTTGACCTCGTGATCCACCCGCCTCGGCCTCCCAAAGTGCTGGGATTACAGGCGTGAGCCACCACGCCCGGCCCAACTTTCTTTTTCTTATAACCTTCTTCCCAACTGTTCTACACTGTTAATCGTTCAGGACTTCCATCTCTTTAGCACCTACACCTGTTTCTCTGTTCATTTTTCTGGCTGTTGTTATTTCTTTGATTCCTGATAAATGGATCCTGTTTTCCATGTCATCCATTCAATCTAGAATAATGTTATATTCCATAATCAAGTACTGGTCAGTCCTCTTAGTATTATGTTTTTCTTTTCTTTTTTTTTTTTTTTGAGACTGAGTTTCGCTCTTGTTACCCAGGCTGGAGTGCAATGGCACGATCTCGGCTCACCGCAACCTCCGCCTCCTGGGTTCAAGCAATTCTCCTGCCTCGGCCTCCCGAGTAGCTGGGACTACAGGCGTGCGCCACCATGCCCAGCTAATTTTTTTTGTATTTTTAGTAGAGACGGGGTTTCACCCTGTTGACCAGGATGGTCTCGATCTCTTGACCTCGTGATCCACCCGCCTCAGCCTCCCAAAGTGCTGGGATTATAGGCGTGAGCCACCATGCCCGGCCTGTTTTTTTTTCTGAAAGTGAATTTTGCATTCTATGTAAATCTGTCCTTATATTGGTATCCACTGCACAGAGCAGGCACTGAAGAAATGTTGTCAAGGATAATTTAGTACAACATAGCTGGTAGAGTTAATAAAAATACCATTTAGGCCAGGTGCAGCGGCTCATGCCTGTAATTCCAGCACTCTGGGAGGCCAAGGCTGGAGGATCACTTGAGGTCAGGAGTTCAAGATCACCTTGGCCAACATGGTAAAACCCCATTTCTACTAAAAATGTTAGCCAGGTGTGGTGGTGGAAGCCTATAATCCCAGATACTTGGGAAGCTGAGGTAAGAGAATTGCTTGAACCTGGGAGGTGGAGGTTGCAGTGAGCAGACAGTGTACCACTGCACTCCAGCCTGGGTGACAGAATGAGACTCCATCTCAGAAAACAAAAAAGAAAAAAGAAAAAGATCATTTAAAAAGTAAATATTCTACCATTCTTTAGACTCTGCTTCATGAACAACAAATAAAAAACTTATGCTACCAGGTAACTTCTACTGTATGGACTGACACAACCATTTACTTTTTTTTTTGTTTTTGAGAGTAAACTTAGATATAATAATATAGGTAGATTTCTTTTAGGTTTCTGTGATGCAATGTACAGCAGATTTATAATCTGGTTTAAGAACATCACTTACATATGTGCTATATAATACAGGACTTTTAAAAAGGGTTTCAGGAGTATAAAGTAATTTGGCTTAAAATGTTGATAGAAGGTAAGCTGCTATGGAATAATTTAATCTAAAAATCAGAGTTTGCACTGAGTTTTATGTGGTTCCTAGCATTGGTAATAACTACTGGCATGGAATTTTATCTCATACAAGGATCCATGTCATACATTTAAGAAAAGACTTGTTATATTTAAATGATTCTACCTACCGTCTTTATCATGGCCACTTTGGCACTGCTAGGGACAATGAAACACATGTGACCGGGCCTGTGCCCAGTGAAAACTGGGCAAATACAACTTGGTTAACAGCACACTATAATAACTGGAGAAACTAAGATACGTAGTAAGTGATCTCTTTTCAATGTAGCATCCATGGTCCTCCAATTAATATTGGATCTACCTTTTTATTAGAACTCTAGTATTTGCTCTCCCTTACCCTGTTCTATATAGGTCGTGATCTCTTTGCTTGTTATATGCTCCCCACACCTGAAATGACCACTTCGCCACCAAACCACATCCACTAAGTCAAACCCACCTTCTCTTGTAGAGACCTTATCTGATCCATTCCCACTCACCTCACTTGCCCATCTCTTTATGCTCTTTCTACATGGGTGTCAAAATGATTTCATCTGTAGCGCTTCCTCTGATCCTCTGATAATAGCTGCTTGTTCAGAAGGATTCTGAGGCTATGGTGAGGGTCAGTGAAAAAAAGTACTTGCCCCAGATATAGGAGGTGAAGAGGTATCTGCCATCTCTATCTTGGCACTTTTAAAAAAACATCTTGGCAAGAATTGCTCTTATACTTTTGTATCTTTCAAAATATCTAACAGATTGTCGAGGACATGGTAGATACCAATATAAATGTATTAATGTTATCAAATCGAGTTGATTCAAATTCGTATCTTTCCATAAGCATCAAATATTTTCTATTAATGCTACTGACTTATGATTACATACCGTAAAATTCACTCATTTTAAATATAACTCAATGATATTTTAATACCAAACGTAAATCCTTGCACCTAGTAAATCATTAACTGGAGGCATAGAAATAACCAAATTAACTACATGTATAGAAGTTAAATAACGTAAAATGTCTTACTATTATTGGTACTGTTGCCATTGAAAGACCCCGAAGAACTATTACTGTCTTTCTCCTTATCTTGATTTTCAAAGTCCATATTAAGGGACCTGTGGAAAAAAATGTTATAATTAAGTTGTAGTTTTGCTTAAGAAAGAAGTAGGTCAGAAAAGTCATGATATGACAATATTTTTTAAAATGCTAAGGAATTAGGAAAGAAAAGAAGATCTCTTTTGAACAACTCTGAAAAATAGCTCTTGTCACATTTTAAAAAACAATCTGATGTCTTTCCAGTGTGTCGGTTCAAGAGTTTTCCTGACTGATGAAAGCATTCCAATGCAGCTGAATCTTTTACTCCTATCTCTGAGCATATGATATCTTTAATTACTTCCTTATGTTAAAAACCTAAAAGGAGAAATGTCGGTCAAAGGGCAAGCACATACTGAGACTTTTACACACCACATAACTGTTTCCAAAAAGCCTGCATCAATTTACTCTCTTAGCAGGGTATGAGAGCACTCATTTCCCTATACTCTGTCAGCTGTGATTTAACAACAAAAATTTGAGTTTCTTCTATATCTGGAATTGTAGGTAATAGAGGGACAATAAATAGCAAACACCGGACTGGATTTTATATTCAAGGGTGGAGACATAATAGACAAGAAAAGTAAGTTAAATACATAGTGTGTCCATGGCAGGTGCTAAAGAGAAAAAGTAGGAAATGCAGAAGTAAGGGTTTGAAATTTTAGAAGGATGGGCAGGAAGACCTCAATGACATGACTTCAGAGTCAAGACCTGAAGGAAGTAGTCACTGTCAATCTGGGGAACTAAAAATGGCATGTCACTTTGATTGAGAATTCCTTAACCAGCGAACAGCTTTGTGTACAAAAGCTCGCTCATTTATTTTTTTTGTGAACTATCTGTCCAAGTCCATAGCTGATTTTCTGCATGTGTTCCTGTAAAGAAGGGATTTGCGTTTGAGTGTGCAAAAGAACTTTCTATATCTGCACTGACCAGTGTTGTGGATATAGCCACCTCATGTGATCACTGAAATGTGGCTGGTATGACAGAGGAACAGAATTCTAAAACTATACAACTTTTACATAAAAACACATGGTAAATCTTTGTGACCTTGGATTTGGAGTGAATTCTTAGATATGATGCCAAAAACGTAAGTAAAAAACAGAGAAAAATTTTAAAAACTTAGGTGCTTCAAAGGACACTATCAAAAAAGTAAAAAGACAACCCATAGAACAGGAGAAAATATTTCTAAATCATGTATCTGATAAGGGACTTGTATCTAGGATATATGAAGAAGTCTTACACCTCCATATTAAAAAGACAACCTGATTTTAAAGGATCTGAAGAGACATTTATTCAAAGAAGATACACAAGTAGCCAACGAGCCTATGGAAAAATGTTCAACATTGTTAGTCATCAGGGAAATGCAAATCAAAACCACGAGAAACTGGCTGGGAGCAGTGCCTGGAATCCCAGCACTTTTGAGAGGCTGAGGCAAGAGGATCACTTGAGACCAGTGTGGGTAACACAGTGAGATGCTGTCTCTATAAAAAATAAAAAAATTAGCTGGGTGTGGTGGCATGTGACTATAGTCTCAGCTACTCAGGAGGTTGAGATGGGAGGATCACTGGAGCCCAGGAGGTCAAGGCTAATGGTGCCACTGCACTCCAGCCTGGGCAACAAGGTGAGACGATGTCTCAAAAAACAAAAACAAAAACAAAAAACCCACCATGAGAAACTACTTCACACATAGGAAGATGGCTATAATAACAAAGTCAGATAACTAAGTGTTGGCAAGGATGTAAAATTGGAACCTCCATACACTACTGGTGGGAACGTAAACTGGTGCAGCCACTTTGGAAAACAGAATCTAACTGTGCTGACACCTTGACCTGAGAATTCCAATCTCCAGAACTCTGAAAAAAATAAATTTGTTGTTTAAGCTACCCAGTCTACGGTTATTTCACGGCAGCCTGAGCTAATGCAGATCAGATTTCAGACTTGAATCCTTTTAAATTATTGAGATTTAATGCCCCCAGATATGGTCTGTATTAGTAAATATTCCACATATACTTGAGAAGAATGTGTGTTCTGTTGTTGGATGGAATGTTCTATAAATGTCAATTAGGTCAAATTGATTAACAATATTGTTGAAATCCACTGTATCTTTGCTGATTTTCTGCCTACTTTATCAATTATTGAGAGAGTGGTGTCAGCTATATTTTGTGGATTTATTTCTCCTTGGAGTTCTCTCAGCTTTTGCTTCATGTATTTTGAAGATCTTTTATTAGATACATAAACATTTATGATTGCTATGTTTTTTTGCTTAATTGACCCCTTTGTCATTACAAAATAAGCTTCTTGCCTGTGGTAGTCTTCCTTCCTCTGAAAGTTGCTTTGTCTTATATTAACACAGCCATTCCAGCTTTCTGTGGATGAGTGTAAGCAGCATATATCCTTTCCCAATCTTTCAACATTTAAAAAAAAATTGTAACCACTAGACAACCAGGAATTAACCTTTTTTGGCTTTATATTTATAGTGTGCTTTTTTTGTAAGCAGCATATATCTGGGTCTTGCTTTTTATTCAATCTCACAATTGCTGTTTTAAATTGAGTGTGTAGACCAATTTCATTGAATGTGATTAATGATACAATTAGGTTTGAGACTATCATCTTACTATTTGTTTCCTACTTTGTCCTATTTTATTTCCCCATAACCTGACTTCTTCTGGATGAATATAGTACTTTTTAGGATCCAATTTGATCTCTTTTGTTGTCCTATCAGCTACAACACTTTGCTCTTTAATTTTAGTGGCTGCTGTAGGGTCTGTAGCATACAACTTTAACACAGTCTGCCTTCCAGTTATATGGCAACATTCATGTATAGTATAAACACCTTACAATAGTTTATACTTATTTCCCTCCCTCAACCTTTGTGCTATTGTGGCCATGCATTTAACTCTTACATGTTATCTTATAAACCACACAATGTATTATTTTTGTTTATGCTGTCAAGTATCTATCATTCATTCATTCATTCATTCATGTCTTGCTATGCTACCCAGGATGGTCTCAAACATCTAGACTTGAGCAGTCAATCCTGCTTCAACCTGCCAAGTAGCTGGTATTACAGGCACATACCACTGTGCCCCAGCTCCAGTCAATTATCTTTTACACAGCTGTAAGTAACAATAAAAAACTTTTATCAATGCATTTATCATTTCTGATGATCTTAATTCCTTTGTGTAAATACAGATTTCCAACTGATACCATTTTCATTCTGCTCAAAAGACTTCCTTTAACAATTTTTTAAAGTGTAAGATAGCTGGTGATGAATTCTTTCAGGTAGTGTATGGCATGGAAATATCTTTATTTTGCCTTCATTTTTAAAAGCTATTTTTACTACAGAATTTTACAGTGACAGTTTTTTCTTCCTGTACTTTAAAGCTACTGTTACAATGACTTTTTGCTTGTATTTTCAGTGAGAAATCTGACATCATCCTCATCTTTTCTCCTCTGTACCTAACATGCTCTTTTGCCCCCTATGGCTGCCTTGAGGATTTCCTTTTACCACTCATTTTGAGCTACTGATTATGATGTGTCTTGGTGTAGTTTTCTTCATGATTCTTGTGCTTGGGGTTCATTAAACTTCTTGATTCTGCAGATTATATTTATCAAATTTAGAAAAAAACTTAATCTTTATTTCTTCAAATATTATTCTGTCCCTCCCTTTCTTTTCCTCTTTCAGGGATTCCAATTACCCATATAGTACAGGCCACTGGAAGTTTCTCTCTGATATTCAATGAAAGCTCCATTATGCTCTTTTCATGTTTAAAAAAATTATTATTTTCTGTACTTCATTTTGGATAATTTCTATTGCTGTGCCTTCAAGTTCACCAATCTATTCTTTTGCAATGTCTAATTGCTGTTAATACCATCCAGTGTATTTTTCATCTCAGAAATTGTTGTCTTCATTTCTGAAAGTTTGATTTGGGTCTTCTTTATAATCTCCATGTATTGGCCAGGAACAGTGGTTCACGACTATAACCCCAGCACTTTGGGAGGCTGAAGTGGGTGGATCACTTGAGGCCAGGAGTTCGAGACCAGCCTGGCTCACATGGTGAAACCCTGTCTCTACTGAAAATATAAAAATTAGCCAGGTGTGGTGGTGTATACCTATAGTCCCAGCTACTTGGGAAGCTGAGGCAGGAGAATCTCCTGAACCCGGGAGGCAGAGGTTGCAGTGAGCTGAAATGATGCCACTACACTCCAGCCTGGATGACACAGCGATTCTGCCTCAAAAATTAAAAATAACCTCCATGTATCTAATACAATTATATCTGTTTTGATGTACTTTGCTAATTCTAACATCTGTGTCAGTTCTGGGTCAGTTTTGACTGGCTATTTTCCTCATCCTGGGTCATGTCTTCCTTGTTTTTTGCCTATCTGATCATCTCTGCATGTATACTAAACACTGTGAATTTGACCTTATCTAAATTTTTTTTATTCCTATTAATTCTGAGCTTTGATCAGGGATGCTGTTAGATACCTGGCTTTATTTTTTTGTTTCCATGATTTATTAGGTGGGTCTGAAGCAGTGCTCCATCTAGGGTAATTATTCCCTATCACTGAGTCAAGATTTTTATGAGTACTCTACTCAATGCAAAATGAATTGTAAGTTTTTCCAATCAGGCTTTTGGAAACAGGTACTCTCCCCTATAATCCTTTCACATTTTTCTTTCCTCCACCTTAGGTGATTTCTACATATGCATACGCTGATTAATACTGTGGTGAATGTTCAAGGGGTCTGTAGATCTCTTTGTTTTCTCTTTTTGGAGCTCTCTTTTCTTTTGTCCTCTGTTCTGTTAATTCTAGCTGCCTCTAGCCATCTCTTTGGACTCTCAATTCCATCTCTTCAACTTAGAAAATCTTTTTCTCTGCACCATGACTGGACACTATTCTTAAGACAGTATGATGGGAAAACTATTCCTACTCTCAGGATTACTCTCCTTTGTTGTCTGATGAAAAATATTTTGAAAACTATTGTTTTAAGAGGTTTGTGTGTTTATTTTTTTAAGTTGTTTCAGGTGAGATGGTAATTCAGTCTCTGTCTCTATTTTGGCTGGAAGTACAAGTGCCTCTAGGTAGTTCTTTTAAATAGGTCCTGAACAAGGCAGATTTTTTTTTTTTTTTTTTTTTTAGATGCAGCCTCGCTCCGTTGCCTAGGCTGGAGTGCAGTGGTGCTGTCTTGGCTCATTGCAACCTCCGCCTCTGGGGTTCAAGCAATTCTCCTGGAACTGGGCAGATTTTAAGGGAAGGAAAGGGCTTTTAAAATTTCCTGTTCAAGTCTTTAAAGTCCCTGGGGTACTGAAACATTGATGAATTTTATGCCTTTCTTTAGGAAAGCAGAGGATCCTATCATGAAGAGGTAGTTCATAATCATTCCTGGAAGAAACTTAACTAAATGACTGGGCTCAGGTCACAATGATAATGCTCTTAACTTTGTAGTTTCCCACCTCTATGACTCAAAATCTCTTGCTGGATTCAAATGACTTGTTCCTCTACTAACAGCCTGACTCCAGCTACCACTCTGTTTCCTGTACTTTCATTCACTGTCTAAAACTCCCTTATGTGTTACTGGTGCTGAGGAAACCTCAATTAGAATGGGAGATCTGCGTAGGATAATCTATGGAGTAGAGACTGGTTAGTTACATGTCACCCTGTTCTCAAATAAATCTGACCAACGAGTTGTTTAGCAAACTGTTTCACTGGAGGGCAGCCCCAATGGCTGACAGTTCCCCAGCAGGACCAAAACACGATGATTTTTTTTTAGATGTGGTGGACTCCCTGAAACATGATTAGACTCCTCTTCCAAAAATATGGTCAGGTGTCTGAGGTGTTGGGGGTTTTCTATATTAAAAAAGCCTTGGATTTTAGAATATTCATATATAGTATTTAAGATATCATTATATTTCTCCAGCCATCAGAGGAAGACACATTAGTAGAGATTAAAGTGTACACTAACTGCTCATACTTCAGTCATCCTTAGAGGAACTGTTATGGCAACTGGCTCCTGTAAAACTTTTTCCTATTAATTTTAATTCTACAACAAACTAGATATTTTGCATATACTTCCCCTGACAAGGCACCTGTGATAGTCTTCCGTACATGGTTTCACTTCTATGATCTTTTAAACTTTAATTCATGTTTTTGCACAGCAGAGCTAACAACGTGCACAGACTCTAGGATTGGTGATGCATTTCATGGGAATCTCTCTGGAGTCAACAGAACATGAAAACTGCTCCTTCCCTGTGGGCATGCTTTGGAAAGACATGTATTAAAATTTAAATTGAGTTTCAAATTAACTTATGAATGGAATCACAGTAACTAACACTAGTTATAACTACTCTGCTTCTCAGAATCTGGTGACAGCAGGTTAAATTTGCAGGAATTTTTACCTACATTTCTACCCTTGGTGCTATACAGACTGCCAGCTTCTCTTATTCTTTCTGTTGGCATTATATTGCTATTCTGGATTGGAAAGTTGCCAGTCATCTCTTCAGTTTAACCCTAGGCACAGCTGTTATAGAGCCTCTCTCATGAGACTGGGTGAGTGAAAATAGGTGCTGAGAATGACACAGGACAGGATGAAGGGTTATATAACTCCATTTCAATTTGTTATTAACCGAGAACTATTTATAACTCCATCCTGGATGTTTTAAGGCAAGATTTTCCCCTTTTTTTCAAATACAGCTGCTCCTTGACTTACGATGGGGTTATATCCCAATAAACCCAGTTAAGCTGAAAATCTCAAGTTCAAAATGCATTTAATATTCATCCATCCAACCTACTGAACATCATAGTTTAGCCCAGCCCACCTTAAACGTGCTCAGAACACTTACATTAGCCTATGGTTGGACAAAATCATCTAACACAAAGGCCTATTTTGTAATAAAGTGCTTAATATTTCAAGTAACTTACTGAATACTGTACTGAGAGTGAAAAACAATGGTTGTATGGGTACTTGAAGGATGGTTTTTACTGAAATCCTACTGCCATTGTACCATCATGAAGTGGAAAATCTTAAGTTGAACCATCATTAAGTCAAACCATTGGTAAGTTGGGGACCTTCTGTAGCAGGAAGTAGTGGTCAACTTCAAACCAGTTTTAGCTGGTCCATTTTCTTAGCATCTAACTGACAAGAACTGTAGCAGGGACAGGAAAGCCTTAAGCAGGAATGAGGTACTATCAGACAGTTGGGGAGGGTGGAGGGGTGGTAGGGAGAGCAGGCATTCTTCATAGTTCTCTGTGTATTAAGAAGACCGTGAATTTCTCTTGCTGCCTCAAATAAGCTTAGCTAAAATCAAGCCTTGTTTGGTTGTTAGAGGTAGACCATGGGTCACCACCGCACAAAACAGAAATGGGGCTAAATGAGTTAGAGAGCCTCACCTATTAGGTCAAGCTGGGAAGATTCCTATCTTCCAGCTTTATAAAACAAGATTAAAGGGCCTGGGCTTAGCAGATCCCATGCCACTATGACTGGGGTCCTGTAAAGTTACTCATACTGCACAGCTGACAGCAGACTTAAGCTGTTTAAATAAAGCCTTTGCAGCAGACTCTGCCTCCAGAGCTATCCAGAACTATTTCAATTATAGGCCTTTAACCTGGGTTATTTGGTAATTTATTAACTCCATGGACATCAGATTGCTAGGCTGGACCTAGAACAGTTTGTTTCATCTTCATATAAGACTACTCTCCATTGTCTTCCATCCTGCCCTTCCTTCACAATCTTGTTACTGCTATACAATAACATAATATGATGTTAATATATCACAACGTTATTAACTATACATTCCATCCAAATTGTACCCTGGCTATTTGCAAGTCTAGGTACTGAAATCAGTGTTTGGGTCAGGTGTGGTGGCTCATGCCTGTAATCCTAGCACTTTAGGAGGCTGAGGCCAGTGGATCACCTGAGGTCAGGAGTTCAAGACCAGCCTAGCCAACATGGTGAAAACCCGTCTCTACTAAAAATACAAAAATTAGCTGGGCATGGTGGCGTGCACCTGTAATCCTAGCTATTCAGGAGGCTGAGGCAGGAGAATCACTTGAACCTGGTAAGCGGAGGTCGCAGTGAGCCAAGATTACACCACTTTACTCCAGCCTGGGCAAAAGAGCAAAACTCTGTATCAAAAAAAAAAAAAAAAAAAAAAAAGCAATGTTTAAACGACCAACAGAAGAACTTGAGCTATGGCTTTTTCATCACAAACAACCATTTATCACCACAGGAAAAAAAATACATCTAAATTATAGCATATTATATGCTATTTTGTCTTTTTATCAACTATGACTGAGTAAGAAGTTATGGGTAAGGTGTAGGAATTAAACAAATGTCCAATTACTGATGCTTACACAGAACCTACACCAACAAAGAAAAGACTAAGAATCTGGGGAGAAAGAGACAGTCTGACTCAGCAGCTGAGAAGGCCCAGAGGGTTAAAATGATGATAATAGTTAAGCTTGACCGACCTCACACTGTCAGGCACTATGTTAGGTGCTTTACAGGCAAGGTTTCTTTTGATTCATAGAAAAACCCCATGAGCAGGGTGACCACAGATCCCAGCTATGCTTGCTGCCCTGGCAAAATTATGAAGGAAACAAAAATATTTCACCTAAAAATATACTTCTCTTTGACACATTTCAGATGGCTTTCAGACACAAATAGCTGAGAAGCTGTGTGGGGCAGATTTGCATCTGTAGAGAAAATATGCACTGATGCGGCTGAGGCATTTCTCTGAGGCCCTACCTTGTCCAGACACAGGAAAAACACCTTAAAAGGACTGAAAGAAACATATTACATCTATTCTCTCTCAGGGCTGCGACCTATGAGGTTTCATCTACATAACAGCATCACCTGTGCTAGCTGGGGCTGCTCTTCTCTCTCTCCCATAACCTGTTTCACCACCATAACCTGATTTACCACCATAATCTGTCTTGACACACTCCAAGCCCTCATTCTTTCTGTAACCTCAAGGTGGTATAAAAGCATTAGCCATCTGGCCATTTTTTTTTGAGATCTTACATTTTATAAGACTTTTGTGCACATTAATAAATCTGTATGCCTTTTCTTCTATTAATCTGCCATTTGTCAGCTGATTTTTCAGCAAGGTTTCAGAAGGCAGAGAGGAAGCTTTCCCTTGGCCCTGCTGGACCACGTAATGGGCTCACTGCTTGATGTGCTACATCTTTCCACATCAGTACATACTGCTTTTTTCTCATTTGAAAAAAAAAAAAAAAAAGAAAGGCTGGGCATGGTGGCTCACGCCTGTGATCCCAGCACTTTGGGAAGCCGAGGTGGGTAGATCATGAGATCAGGAGATCGAGGCCATCCTGGCCAGCATGGTGAAGCCCTGTCTCTACTAAAAATACAAAATTTAGCTGTGTGTGGTGGCATATGCCTGTATTCCCAGCTACTTGGGAGGCTGAGGCAGGAGAATTGCTTGAACCAGGGAGTCGGAGGTTGCAGTGAGCCGAGATCGCACCATTGCACTCCAGCCTGGTGACAGAGTGAGACTCCATCTCAAAAAACCAACCAAACAAAAAACAAACACCTACACAGTATTTCTGCCCAAGTAAACTTGATTTGGTATCATTTTTAGATGAGCTGCACATATGCTGTCTTACTACAGAGAAATATTAAGACCAGCAGCGATAGCCTTGAACTGGGTGAGGTCCAGATGGCCACTGACCCTGTCAGAGAATCAGTGTCAGAATAACAACTCATCAACATTCTTCAACTTTAAATTGGGTGTAAGTATAAATTCCAGTTTGGTGTTTTGGTCACTCTGATGTACATTACACATGAAGTTTATTATAGACACTGTATCAAGAAGCAGTTTAACATTCTGTGAGTGCCTTAAGATTTTAGTGTGGCTGAGGTAGCGATCTGGTTATATTTGCCCTAAATTTGTTTCAGGCTAGAATTAATTCAGTTGCAAGGAACAGAACTTTAGGAAATCAACTACTCATTTCTTTATGTACTAGAGTAGATTAAAAAGGATTTTCTGAGGAACACTTTAGGCCTGCCTTTGGGAACTTCCACTGCCTGCCTCAGGACAAGGGGGATTATGGGATTATATTTAAGTCTTGTTAGGTTCCTTGGTTCTGATAAAAATACAAATGCACCATGAGTGCTGTTAAGACAAGATCTGTATTTAGCTGGCAACACAGTACATTTCTGGGCTGCTATTATATATTATATATATATTATAATTTTTGAGATGGAGTCTCACTCAGTTTGTGGCCCAGGCTAGAGTGCAATGGCACAATCTCAGCTCACTGCAACCTCTGCCTCCCAGGTCAAGTGATTCTCCTGTCCCAGCCTCCTGAGTAGCTGGAGTTACAGGCATGCACCACCAAGCCTGGATAATTTCTGTATTTTGAGTAGAGATGAAGTTTCGCCATGTTGGCCAGGCTGGTCTCGAACTAACTTCAAGTGATCCATCCGCCTTGGCCTCCCAAAGTGCTGAGATTACAGGTGTCAGCCACCGTGCCTGGCCTGCTACCAATATTTACTAACAGATCAACATACAAGAATAATCAGTTTAAGAATGAACAGCCCATTCACTTCTCCAGATATCTAAACCACATCATCCTGTTGCCCACTGTGCACCTTCAATTTTGGCAAAACTGCTTTTGCTGAAACACATTTTCATGTGAGGCCACCGGCTTATATTGAAGGGTACGATAATTCATTTAACAAACATTTATTTGAATGCCTGCTGTGAAATCAATGAAACTTGATGTTGTATTTTCTTTATGAAGATCTTTAGGATAAATATCTGATCTTAAGGCCAAGAACAGTTGCAATTCACCTGAACAACTAGGTTCTTTTTATTGAAGGAGGCCGAATGAGTTTTACATTTTCTTTCTTTTTAAAGCTGGCTGCTAGAAAAGCTTATGGTGGTACTTGTGAATAGGGGTGCTGGCATTATGGAATGCATTTTTACATTTCTTTTTTGGCTCATTTTGTCTCACTCATACTTTTTCTGTGGCCCCATTTTAATTTACCTTGAAGTAACCTGCAAAACTTAGTACATGCTCTGAAATCTTTTTGAACAGGGTAGAGCAGAGCACAAATAAACAACTGCAGGAAGCAAAATGGAGGTGAGAACATATCAGTTTATTTAAAGTTATACTCGTTCGTCCATTTACATTCTGATACCTGAGTACACTCAGGTATCAGGAGAAAAGAAAATTGGAATTTTTAATCTTAATATTAAATTTTTTTTTCTCAGCTCCAGAAAGGAGTGAAAAAAAGAAAAATAATTAAAAATTTAATTTATAAAAATTTTTTAAAAGAATATGTTTTTTGATAATCCTACTTCTGGAAGTGAGCACAATGAAGGGGGAGACTCACTGGTCCAAGGTAAACACTACATGGTTAAACTTAGGTTAAGTTAAATAGGTGTTCCTAGAAAACTTACAGTGGTTTTATAAATTGAACATTTAGTAGTGAATTGATTAAATTCTTAAATATATAAAAAAAACTTGTCTACATATGTGGCGATGGACAAAATCATTCCCTACATTATCTAACAAGTTCAGACTTTTGTGGATGATGTTTTTTTAAAGTAGGACAAGTTATAGAATGACAAAAAGGGTAGCTCAAAAGATAATAAACACATTACACACAATTAGAACATCTTGTGAACCACAGTGACACTTGTTCTGGTGAACCTGGTCTAACTACAATTATATGCACTTAGAACAAAGGGCATCACAATCATATAAAGTATAGTTCTTATTAAAGAATTCAGCATCTCTGCAGTCTTATTAACCTGATGTTGTCTTCCTAGAGTAGGTCTGGGAATAAGTAAATGAACTGCCCTCACTACCTAAGAAAGCACTGGTAGGTGTTTGCCTTTATAAAAAAGGAACTGGTTACTCTAGAATTATAAAATGAATGACTAAAACTAACTCAAGAAAACCTAAGTAGCCTTTTTGAAGGATGTTAAAACAGAAACTGTTACTAGAGATAAAGAAAAATATTTTATAAAAGTCAGTCCATCAATAAATATATAACAATTGTAAACATACAAAAAGTGAAATGACAAACCCAGAGGCACTTATCTTATTAAAAAACACGTTTTCGTGCCACTGCACTCCAGCCTGGGGAAAGAGCAAGACTCTGTCTCAAAGTAAACCAACAAAAAACCCGTTTTCACAATAAAGAACTCTCAAAATTCAACAAGAAGACAATCCAATTTAAAAATGGGCAAAAGAGTTGAAAACACACCAAAGAAGAGACACAGATGGTAAAATGCGCACATGAAAAGATGCTCAACATCAGCTGGCATTAAGAAAATGCAAACCAAAATTGTAATGAGATACCACTTCATACCCACCAGAACAGAACAGCTATAATCATAGAGATAGATAATAACAAGTGTTGGTGAAGAAGTGGAGAAATTGGAACCCTCACACATTGCTAGTGGAAATGTAAAATAGTGTAGCTGCTTTGGAAAACAAAAGCATTTCTTTTCTGTTTTTTTTCCTGAGACAGTTGCTTGTTGCCCAGGCTGGAGTGCAGTGGCACGATCTCACCTCGTTGCAATCGCTGCCTCCTGGGTTTAAGCTATTCTCCTCCATTAGCCTCCAGAGTAGCTGGGATTACAGATGTGTGCCACCACACTCAGCTAATTTTTGTATTTTGAGTAGAGACAGGGTTTCACCATGTTGGCCAGGCTAGTCTTGAACTCCTGAGCTCGTGATCTGCCCACTTCAGCCTTCCAAGTGCTGGGATTACAGGCGTGAGCCACCATGCCTGGCTAATTTTTTCTACTTTTTTTTTTGAGACGGAGTTTCGCTCTTGTTACCTAGGCTGGAGTGCAATGGCGCGATCTCGGCTCACCACAACCTCTGCCTCCTAGGTTCAGGCAATTCTCCTGCCTCAGCCTCCTGAGTAGCTGGGATTACAGGCACACGCCACCAGCTAATTTTTTGTATTTTTAGTAGAGACGGGGTTTCACCATGTTGACCGGGATGGTCTTGATCTCTTGACCTCGTGATCCACCCACCTCAGCCTCCCAAAGTGCTGGGATTACAGGCGTGAGCCACTGCGCCCGGCCGCATTTCTTTTTTTTTTTTTTTTTTTTTTTTTTTTTTTTTTTTGAGACGGAGTTTTGCTCTTGTTACCCAGGCTGGAGCGCAATGGCGCTATCTCGGCTCACCGCAATCTCCGCCTCCTGGGTTCAGGCAATTCTCCTGCCTCAGCCTCCTGCGTAGCTGGGATTACAGGCACGCGCCACCGTGCCCAGCTAATTTTTTGTATTAGTAGAGACGGGGTTTCACCATGTTGACCAGGATGGTCTCGATCTCTTGACCTCGTGATCCACCCGCCTCGGCCTCCCAAAGTGCTGGGATTACAGGCTTGAGCCACCGCGCCCGGCCTTTTTTTTTAATTTTTTTTTGAGACGGAGCCTCACTCTGTTGCCCAGGCTGGAGTGCAGTGGCGTGATCTTGGTTCACTGCAACCTCTGCCTCCCAGGTTCAAGCAATTCTCCTGCCTCAGCCTCCTGAGTAGTTGGGGTTACTGGTGCGCGCCACCATGCCCAGCTAATTTTTTGGTAGAGACAGGGTTTCTCCATGTTGGCAAGGCTGGTCTCGAACACCTGACCTCAGGGGATCCACTGGCCTCGGCCTCCCAACAGAAGCATTTCTTAAAATGTAAGACTAAGAGTTACCATTAGACCCAGCAATTCTGCTACTAGGTATCTGCTTGAGAGCAATAAATACGTTATGTCCACACAGAAACTTGTAGACAAATGTTCACAGTAACATTATTCATAACAGCCAAAAAAGGAAACAACCCAAATGTCCATCAACCAATGAATGGAAAAACAAGAGAGAATATTATTCAGCAATAAAAAGAAATGAAAATACTGATAACATGCTACAACACGGATGAACTTCAAAAACATTATGCTAAGTGAAAGAAGCTAGTAACAAAAGGTCATATACTATATGACTCCACTTATATGAAAGGTCCAGAATAGGCAGCTCTATAGAGGTAAAAAGTAGGTTCATGGGCCGGGTGTGGTGGCTTGCGCCTGTAATCCTAGCACTTTGGGAGGCCAAGGCGAGCAGATCATGAGGTCAGGAGATCAAGACCATCCCAGCCAACACGGTGAAACCTGTCTCTACTAAAAATACAACATCGGCCGGGTGTGGCGGCATGCACCTGTAGTCCCAGCTACTTGGGAGGCTGAGGCAGGAGAATCGCTTGAACCAAGGAGGCAGAGGTTGCAGTGAGCCGAGATTGTGCTACTGCACTCCAGCCCCGGCAACAGAGTGAGACTCTGTCCGAAAAAAAATAAAAAAAGTAGATTCATGGTTGCCTAGGGCTGGCAGGTAGGAAAAGAGGAACGGGAATGACTCCTAACTGGTACAAATTTTCTTTGGGGATGATAATGTGCTAAAATTGGATTACAGTGATGGTTACACGATTTTGTAAATATACTAATTGTATACTTTAAGTGAGCAAACTTTATGGTCTTATATCTCAATACATGGACAAAAACCACAGGATCATCTCAAAAGAAGCATAAAAACACTTGACAAAAATCCAATACCAATTCATGATAAAACTCTCCATAAACTAGAAATAAGGGAAAATTTCCTCAACTTGATACAGGGCATTTATGAAAAATGTACAGCTAACTACATACTTAATGGAAAATGTTTTTCCCTGAAGATTAGGAACAGGGCAAGGATGGATGACGCCCTTGGCAATTCTATTCAACATTGTATAATAAGGGAGAAAAAAGGAAAAAGACAGTCTTTCAGAATTGAAAGCAGCAGCAAAACTGTCTTTATTTGCAGACTACATTATCCTATGTGCAGAAAATTCTAAGGAATCATAGACAAAAAACTACCAGCACTAATAAATGAGTTCAGCAAAGCTACAGTACATGAGGTCAATACACAAAAATCAATTGTAGTTCTACATACTTAGCAATGAACAATCCAAAAAGAAAAAAAATTCTATCAAAAGTAACATCAAAAAGAAAAAAAAATACTTAGGAATAAATTTAACAAAACAGTGCAAGCCTTGAAAATTACAAACACTATTAATAGAAATTTAAAAAATATCTAAATAATGAGACATATTCCAGGTCCATGGGTTGAGTGAACATCATTAAGATAGCAATTTTCCTCAAACTGATCACAGATTCACAATGCCTATCGAAATCCCTGAAGGCTTTTTGTGTGTGTGTATGTGTGGTAGAAATTGACCAGCTGAACCTAAAATTTATATGGAAATGCAAAGGATTCAGAGCAGCCAGACAAATTTGAAAAAGAGCAACACTTACTTCAAAGGCTACAGCAATCAAAACATCGGCACTGGCATAAAAAGAGGCATACAGACCAGAACAGAGAATGGGAGTCTACTGAATATCCTTGTTTTTGTGGTTCTCTTGTAGATTATCCTTGCTTTTGTCGTAAATAGGGAGGTTAACCAGAGAAATCCTTTCCATCCATGTAATTCTGATACACTTATTACATAAAATTTTGTTTAAAACTTGCTCAATCCTAAAATGATATAGCCCTTCAGAAAAACAATACAGCAATATGTAGTAAGAGCCAGTTCATACTCTCTGTCGAAGTATTTCCACTTCTGGATATTTATCTTGGTGATATAATTCAACAAAAGCAAATAATCCATAAAGCTATCATCACTGTAACAACCCACTTGTCCAACAAGAGTAGAATAAGATGAGCAACACGAAGAAATGTCAAATTTTCTAAAACAGCATGAAGAAAATTTATATAAAATATTTGGTGCAAAGAATCAGAATATAAATAATTTCAACATGAAATTGTATATAGTATATAAACATATGCCAAATGGAAGGTAATCTGCACTACTGAAAGTAGTTTTAGGGTTGTAAGAGTCTAAAGATGGTGCTTTTTATGTGTTTAATTGCAAAGTCTTTTGAAATGTTAATGCATTGTATATTCAAAGGGGAAAAAATAAGATCTACACGGTAGAGATGAAAAATACCAAGATCACACTGATAAGGTTCTACATTCCTCTGGTTTGATTAATGGTTCCTGAGTGTGGTTATGAATCTAGAGTTCTCAACAGACATCTCAGTGATTAAAACTTTTATCATTTTATACTGAAATTACCCACAGTATTTCACTAGTTCTACTCAGTATTAAGGTAAAGACCACAAGTCTGTGATTTTACAAAGTAGTCATTACAATTCAGATATAATACTGGATAGTTCAGTATTTCACTTATCCCTATTACTTCCTTTCAAGTTCTCAACTTGTAATTCCTCAAGCAGCATTTTGTGGTAAGTTTATCAGCCACTGAACTATTTGAATCATATAACCATTAAAGTTCCTCTCAACTGAGAATAGTGGAAAAAGGGAGTGTGTATCTAGTTTTTTGATTTTTCCTATTCCTATGGCTGCCTGCTGGGATGAGAACCTCAGCATGATCTAGTCTCAGTATCTCCAAGGTTATCAGAGAGAATACCTGGTAATGCTACAACACACAACCCCATTAATAGTAGGATGAACCATATGAACTTGTTTCTGTGGGCCAAAATATTAATAGTTAATCATCAGCAATTTTGTATGGCTCAACCTTGGATGTCAAGCCTTTGGATTAAGAAAAATGTGATGTAAATTTCCACAAGGATATAATGTACTTACTTACAAGCATTTTAGGACAAGATAAAGTTTTTTTTTTTTTTTTTTTTGAGACATAGTTTGGCTCTGTTGCCCAGGCTGGAGAGCAGCAACATGATCACAGCTCATTGTATCCTCAATCTCCTGGGCTTAAAGTGATCCTTCTTCTTTCTGCCTCAGCCTCCTGAGCAGCTAGGAACACAGGCACTACCACCATGCCTGGCTAATTTTTATTTTTTAATCTTTTTTGTAGCGATGTGGGTCTTGCTATGTTGCCCAGGCTGGTCTTGAACTCCTGGGCTCAAGCAATCCTCCTGTCTGAACCTCCCAAAGTGCTGGGATTATAGGCATATGCAACTGTGTCCAGCCAAAGATAAAGAACTTTACTAGCATCCTGGGCACAATTTTACCTTGGTTTCCCTGGTTTTCGTTACCCTACTAAAGCTTTGAGACTATACTTTGACTTTTGGTTAGAAAAAAACAAAACAAAACATGAAGTTTTCTCTTTGTCCTTTTATTATATGGATATTTGGTAGTATTTTTTTTTCATATTTCAAATTGTCCTTCCATTTAAACTCTTTGTTCCCTGTAAGAATCTAGAATCATTGCCAAAGACTCTCTCCTTAACTGTCTCAATAAAGAGTGCTTAGGTGATTATTTTCAGAACTAGCATTTTAAGCAATTAGTTTTTCTATGTTAGCATTAATATGCTAAAGTCATAAGCAAAACCAGGAAGTGCTTAACAGCAGCTAACTAAAGAACAAATAACAGAATTATCTATTCTAACTCAGCTCCTGCCGAAGTCCAGTTTTTCTTCACACAATAAGTTCTGGTACCAGCACTTTCAGAGCAATGCTTTCTTCTTCCACCACCAACCTAAATAAACCCCATTTGAGGACATCTTACCTGAAACTACCATAGACTATAAGAAGAATGGAAATCAGAAATGTAGACACTTGACTGGAATCCACCAGGGAATAGGCCCTAGGGAAATAAGAGGAAAAAAATTTAAGTCACATGCAGTGAGTCCTAATGGAGCTTACAGTCTAACGGAGTTCTATAAACCCCACTAAGCTTTGTTTTTATCTTTAAGAAGAAAATAGGTATAAATTAGCATTAACAAAATAACACAATTAAGATTTGCTAGTTTAATATGAAGAATAAATTGATAAGTTTACAGCTATTATTAGTTATTACTTACAGCATGTAAAATGACATCTATATAAAAATTCCACCTCTGTATATGTTTACAATATCCACCCTCAGTTAAAAAATTATCAAAATATTTGACCAAATCTGTGCCAATGGCAAAAAGTCTCAATAATTCGACTGTTATCCATTTACATTTGAACCACTAATAGTATTTTACTGGTTTTACTCAGTGACGAGGTAAAGCCTGCATCTCCTGAATTCCTTGCTTCCATTTTTCTAACTGCCTATTGGTTATCACCATGCAGATGGCTTACAGGAGGTTCTTCAAAGTCAACAGGTCCAACACAAATATTCTCTCTGTCATACCTGATCCTCTGAAGGAATTGTATTACCATCCCCTCAGCTGCCAAAGCTACAAATCTGTTGCATTCTTGACAGCCCTTTGTTTCTCTTACTTCCACATCCCCAACTGCCCTATTTCTCCCAATCCCACTGCCAATGTGTTAGCTCCCTTCTACGGCTTGACTATTGGAAATCTTGTTTTAAAGTCTGTCTCCATGAGTTCACCCTCCACATTACCCATTCTTATTTGTCGGGGATTTTCCTAAAACAAATCTTTGTATTTAATACTGCCTACGTGCCAGGCCCTCTGCTAGCCACTGGGATATATAGTAATAAATAAGAATGCCTTGGTCTCTGCCTAAATGTCTTTTCTAAAGAAATGAACAATTTCACTCTAAAGAAAAGAAAAAAATTAACATAACTGAATAAATATAGTAATGAAGAATGTTACAATGGAGAGAAAGAGAAGTACAGGGTACTATGAGAATGCATATTAGGGGATCCAGTCTAAGAACAGGGAAGCTTTCTTTAGGGAGGAAGATGAATTAGAGAGATACAGGACACAATAAATAGGACCTGGTGATTGATTGTTCATGGGAACCAAGAGAGGGAAGAATTAGCGGTGATCCCTAGGATTCTGCTTAGCTGGGTTTATACCATTTAGGGGGAAAAAAAGGTAACACAGGAGGAACATTTTAAACTAAGATTTGAATGTACTAAGGAGACAGCTGGATATTGAAACTGTTCTGAGCTGAATATGTATATACACTGAGAACTCATCACCTTCCACATGGTAACTGAAGCCACAGGTGTGTGTGAATGCCTCACAGCAGTGAAGAGAGGACCTAGGATCAAGCCTTGAGAAACCTTGAAATTTAAAAGATCAGGTAGAAGAAGGAACTGCAAAGAAACCAAGATGAAGTAAAGACAGAGAAGGAAAACCCAAGATAGCAGGTTATTTCAGAAAGGCAGCAGAATTGAATGGGGACTGAATTTAATCCCTTCCTCTCTACAACTTATTAGTAGCTAAGCCAGTTACTTAGCCTCTCTAAGCTTCAGCTTTTCATCTGTAAAATGGGGATAATGACAACATCCACCTCAAAGAGTTGTTAAAGGATTAAATAAATTCATATAAAGAGCGTAACACATTAAATACTCAATTGACACTGCATTAGGAGGGAGACATCGCCAACCATGAATGCTGCTGAGAGGTCAAGAGAGACAACTGGAGTGGCCACTGAGTAAAGTGGTGAGGATGGAGTCAGACTGAAACTAGGTGAGAAGTTAAAGCTGAGAAAATGGAGACAGTATTTTGAAAAGGGCAGGGAAGAGAATGGCAGCTGGAGGGTAAATATAAAGATAAGGAAGGTCTTAAAACATTTTTTTTTTTTTTGAGACAGAGTCTCGCTCTGTCGCCCAGGCTGGAGTGCAGTGGCGCGACCTTAGATCACTGCAACCTCCACCTCACAGGTTCAAGCAATTCTGCCTCAGCCTCCTGAGTAGCTGAAATTACAGGCATGTGCCAACACGCCAGCTAATTTTTGTATGTTTAGTAGAGATTGCGTTTCATCATATTGGCCAGGCTGGTCTTGAACTCCTGACCTCGTGATCCATCCACCTTGGCCTCCCAAAGTGCTGGGATTACAGGTGTGAGCCACTGTGCCCAGGCCCATTTTCTTTTTTAAAATGGGAGATGCTCAACCTTTTCTGATGCTGAATGGAAATTATCCCAGTGAGGAGAGAAAGACCGATGCATACAGGGGAGCACATTACATTTCCTTTAATCGTAAAAAACGAAACATATAATAAACTTTCATGACACACTGCTGTGGTCTACAATGGCATGCTTTTGGATCCTTATTTATTCATTCATTCATTTTTGAGACGGAGTTTCACTCTTGTTGCCCAGGCTAGAGTGCAATGGCACAATTTCGGCTCACTGCAACCTCCACCTCCTGGGTTCAAGCGATTCTCCTGCTTTAGCCTCCTGAATAGCTGGGACTACAGGTGCTCGCCACTACGCCCAGCTAATTTTTTGTATTTTTTAGTAGAGATAGGGTTTCATCATGTTGGCCAAGATGGTCTTGAACTCCTGACCTCAGGTGATCTGCCTGCCTCGGCCTCCCAAAGCGCTGGGATTACAGGCGTGAGCCATCATGTCTGGACTGGATTAAATTTACAAAAACCAACTCCTCCTCCCTGATAGATCTTCTGTGCTGTGCTGTAGTCTCTGAGTGGCTGTAGTCAATGACTTTCTTCATAGTCTGTTTTTCTAGCTGAAGACTTGACCATGTACAAAATATCAGAGTGTGATTAAGGTTGCCAGTTCTGACTTCCATATCCCGGCAATAAGCATGTCCCCCAATGCAGAACTAAATGCCTGATTTCAGAAAAGTGTTCAGATGTTTACTGGTTCCCCTAACTGAAGTTTTGTTTTAGCTTTCATATAAACCTATACAAGAAAATTTGGTTAAAGTTCACCCCTAATATTGTACATGGTATTTTATAATTCATACTAAGATCTTAAAAAGTTCTAACAATTTTGCAAACTGTACCAAATATCACATAATCAGAAGTTATAGCTTATTTTATGACATTATTTGAAATTTCATATACTATTTTCAATTCAAACTATCATTATAAAAGCTTTTGTTGTTAAAGTTTCTTTTTGGAGACAGGGTTTCACCTGTTGCCTAAGCTGGAGTGCAGTGGCATAATCTTGGCTCAGTGAAACCTCTGCCTCCTGGACTCAAAAGCAATCCTCCCACCTCAGCCTCCCGAGCAGCTAGGACTGCAGGTGTGTGCCACCACACCCAGCTAATTGTTGTATTTTTTGTAGAGACAGGGTTTCACCATGTTGCTCAGGCTGGTCTTGAACTCTTGGGCTCAAGCAATCCACCCACCTTAGCCTCTCAAAGTGCTAGGATTACAGGCATGAGTCACTACGTGCCTGGCCTTATAAAAGTTTTGCAAAAAGCCTTTTAACAAAAAGACATTATAAAATACAGAAAATGGATTTAAATAAATTATAGCCAATTTGCATTTTTAGAACTATCAATTTTTTTAAAAAATTATAAAAATTTATGTTCACTGTGAAAACTCAAAAATTGGCAAGTATATAAAGCAAAGAACAGTGCCTCCCCCTTCCTCCTCTTTGCACTTCCACTCCCTAGGAGGAGACGTTGTTTACAATTTGGTATGTGTATCCTTCCATACAAATCATGTGTACAGAATGTATACACATTACAAAACAGGAAGCAAACATGTCCTCTTAAAACTTGTTTTTTTTTAAAACTCAACCACGCACCCAGGAGCTACTCTTTCCTCCTGCCTTCTCTTACTGGCCTTTTACTGCAAAATTAAGATGTGAAAACTTCACAAATACAGAAAGCACTCTATTTTAAAATAAAGAATAGGAGCCAGACGTGGTGGCTCACACCTGTAATCCCAACACTTTGGGAGGCCAAGCAGGCAGATCACAAGGTCAGGAGTTCGAGACCAGCCTGACCAATATGGTGAAACCCCCATCTCTACTGAAAAATACAAAAATTAGCCAAGTGTGATGGCATGTGCCTGTATCCCAGCTACTCAGGAAGCTGAGGCAGGAGAATTGCTTGAACCTGGGAGGCAAAGACTGCAGTGAGCCAAGATCACACCACTGCACTCCAGCCTGGGTGACAGAGCAAGACTCCGTCTCAAAATAAATAAGTTTAAAAAAAGAAGAAATAGAAAACTTCCAGGTTCAATGAGCACAACTTTTAACCACTCATTGTCTCAACATTATCATTTTAAGTCCTTAACAACAGCAATATTTCAATGTTTTACATGCTTTCATCTTATTTAACTTTCTAATTAGGAAGTTAGATTGTTGTTTCTAACACCTCAGTAGAAATAAATGGAGGCCTTTGCCCATGCCTGTCTGCCCCTCTCCCTCTCTCTCTCTCTCTCTCTTGTTTTTTGAAACAAAGTCTAGCTCTGTTTCGTTTCATTTTCGGCTCACAGAAACTTCCACCTCCCTGGTTCAAGGAATTCTCCTGCCTCAGCCTCCGGAGTAGCTGGGATTACAGGCATGCGCTACCACACCCAGCTAATTTTTGTATTTTAGTAGAGACGGGGTTTCACCATGTCAGCCGGGATGTTCTCGATCTCATGACCTCATGATCCACCCACCTTGGCCTCCCAAAGTGCTGAGATTATAGGCGTGAGCCACTGCATCTGGCCTGCCTCTGTGTTTTTTTTTTTTTTTTTTTTCAAAGAGACAGTCTCGTTCTGCATCCCAGGCTAGAGCACAGAGCACAGTGGCACAATCACAGCTCACTGCAGCCTTGAACTCAGAGGCTTAAGCAAACCTCCCACCTTAGCCTCCCTAGTAGCTGGGACTACAGGTGTAAATCACCATGCCTGGCTAATTTTTTTAGTTTTAAATTCTGTAGAGACAAGGAGCTTGCTATGTAGCCCAGACTAGTGTCAAACTCCTAGCTTCAAGTGATCCTCCAGCCTTGTCCTCCCAAAGTGCTAAGATTTTAAGTGTGAGCCACGGCATCCGTCTCCACACCTCCTTTTTTAGTCAATTTAATATTTAATGAAGATACGGACACTGCTAATAACCTTTTATCAAAGGCAAAACCATGGAATCCCACAGGTAAAGATAATATACACATCACACTGGTGAATTCAATCTCTTGTGAAATGACATTAGAAAAAAATGCATCTTGCACTTTAGCAGATGTACCCTAACTACTCCTATCTAGTCTAGGGGAATGACAAAAACATCGATACTGCACATCATATTACATTTTAGATGTATACAGACATCACTTTTGGAAAACAACATCTGTTTAACAAATGTGAACATGTTAGCAGAAACATTTGATATCCAGCAACAACTTCATAATGAAGTTTTCTTTTTCCCCATTTACCAGGGAAATTTCTGACACTTGAATTCTCTAAGGTTAGGGACTTCTTGGCATAGAGGCATTATATTTTATTAATTACCTAAGTTGAGGTCATTACAGGTTGCCTCAGTTAAGTTCAAGGAGAAATGTGTACCCTTTACCACTAAGTCTTTAAAAAGCCCTGGAGACAGAAGGAAATATTAGCTGATGCTAAGTCTAGGATGTACTTAGAAACAAGTTCTTGCGGCTGGGCACAGTGGTTCACACCTATAATCCCAGCACTTTGGGAGACCAAGGCAGGTGGATTACTTGAGTCAGGAGTTCAAGACCAGTCTGGCCAACATGGTGACACCCTGTTTCTACAAAAATAAAAAAAAAATTATCCAGGCATGGTGGTGCATGCCTGTAGTCGCAGCTACTCGGGAGGCTGAGATGGAAGAATCACTTGAACTCAGGAGGCAGAGGTTGCAGTGAGCCGAGATCGTACCACTGCACTCCAGCGTGGGCACCAGAGCAAAACTTCATCTCAAAACAAATAAAACAACAACAACAAAAAATGAAGTTCTTGCTCTGTTACTATTAATAGCTGTCTTAGCTAATAAATAATCTGCTGAGTCCACATTGTATTCTTAATCAGTAGTGACTAAAAAGACAGCAAAACTAAAGTTTGAATGGAACATGAACTCGAATTATACAGAACTGTGCTGTTCAATACAGCAGCCACTAGCCATATGTAGCTATTTATATTTAAATTAAAATTTCTTAAGTTGCACTGATTGCATTTCAAGTGTTCTATAGCTAGTGGCTACTGTATTGGATGGCCAGATAAAGACATTTGTCATCGCGAAAAGTTCTAGTGGACTGCACTGACATGCATCGCTATAGAAAGATACTCATGTTACATTTCAAAACTGGGGTTCTAGACTTATGTTAGTGGTAATAGCAACAATACCTAACATTTTACTGAGCATTTAATTCTCACATCATTCTACAAGGTAAGTACTACATGTCTATAAGCCCTTATCCACAAATAATGCCTCGAGAACAAATATGATTCAGAATTTTTGGGAGTTTTACAAAGAAAACACCCCCATTGCAGTCTGGAGCAGTAACTGGTAATCAAATACTAATGTTTCTGTAGTGAAACATGAATATTCACACTAAATAGGATAAATAAAGATTATAAATAGCCTCATATCAATTTGGCCATGCCAAATGAATTAGAGAAAAACTCTGTGTTTTCATTTTGGGGTTTGGAGAACTGTTAATCTCTGTGATTATTACCGTTTTTTAAGATCAAAAGCCAGATGGACTTCTGATCTTAGGTGGCCTAATTCCAGAGTCTCCCAAATTGACTTCAGTATCTGCCCACAACTGAATGACAAACTGAAGTTTCTATCTGTAATTATACAGTAACTAGCTATGTAATCCTCCCTGGGCAATCCTTCATATCTTTCTAGTATCCATAAAATCCTCTTTGGGCCCAGATAAACTTGAAGGCCCAATTAATTTTTATTTTTCAAGGGTCTAGGTTTTGGCTGGGTGTGGTGGCTCACACCTGTATTCCTGGCATGGTGGCTCATGCCTGTAATCTTGGCACTCTGGGAGGCTGAGGTGGCAGGATTGCTTGAGCCAAGGAGTTCAAGACCAGCCTGGACAACAAAATGAGATGCCAACTCTATTAAAAAAGAAAAAGAAAAAAACCAGCCAGAAACGGTGGGGCACTGCTATAGTTCCAGCTACTTGGGAGGCTGAGGTAGGAAGATCCCCTGAGCCCACAAGTTTGAGGTTGCAGTAAGCTATGATCGTGCCACTGCACTTCATTCAGCCTGGGTGATAGAGCAAGATCCTGTCTCAAAAAAAAAAGAAAAAGAAAAAAAAAAAAGCCTGTATTTTTAATTGTGTTTTGTTTTCAAAAAACAGAAATATTACCAAAAATACCCTTTCCATCTTTCATTTTGCTCATCACTGATATAATACAGGTAAATTGGCATTGCCAAAGATGATCCTGTTTCCAGGTGACTGAAACTGATATTTTCCTCTTTTAATCACCCAATATTTACAGATTTAAAAATGGCTTAATATAAATCTTACATCATACCAGCAGACATATATGCCATCATCTTACCTTGGCTAGCAACTCTGGTTGGTTTATTCAACCCATGGGAAATTATTCTTGTGGGTCTGTTTAAAAACTGTGGCCAGCCCTAAGGCTAACTTACAAACTCTTCATTTTCTCTCTGCTAGTCTGCTTTATCCAATATTTGTTTATGCCCTTGGTCTCCTGAAGTAGGCTCACTTTTCACCTACTCTACAGACTCACAAAAATGAGCACAGAGCGGTTTCAAAAATGTCTAAAGGTTTTCACTGCTGGTAATGACAGGGAGGAAGAAGCCTCCTCTTTTATCATCCTCTGTTCTGCTCTTTGCCCACACAAAGAATGAAAGCCTTCAGCAGCACTTCAGTAATACACATAGATTTTACTACAGGAGCTGGGGTTTGGGGCTCTGGGGTAAGACTATGATAAATAGAGTAGGCAGGGAAGAAAAGGTATTCCAAGGAAAAAGGGTGTGCAAGTCTGGCCAATAATAGGAAATCAAAGCCCAACAATCTTATTTCACAGTCTCTCCCCATCCTACATCTCAGACTCTACCAAAGCAACAACAGAAAAGTGTCATTTTTCAGGCCCTCTTACTGAGGTGTCTGTTCCCAGAGGCTCTGGATGGACATGAAAGACAGGAACTACTCTATTCTGAGATAAAGGAATTCTTACTGAAACACAGAAAGAAACTAAATACATGTGTTTGAGACATGCCAAAATTAGGTTAGCCAAATGTATTGAAAACAGACTTGAAGACTCTGTCAAGTGATGTATCAGTACAGGCCAGCTGTTCAGTTGAAATATTTTATAAATTCATTACGAAGACCACTAATTCTTTAACTACATTCCTCCAAACCTTTACCTTAATAGACAAAGAGCTAAACGTCTCTCATATATAAGACTAAACTCTAAACCCTAAGATTTTCAGAACCATGCTGGATTTTAGTAACTGCTTGACAGTTGAACATCTATTTCTAGCTGCTTTACCAGCAAGTGCTTATAACACATAGCCTGCTAAAAATCATGCCAAACTGAGACACAGAGAGTACTGTTCTATGATGTGTTCTATGTGACAGCCTTCCAGCTATACAATGAAAGCATTCTTGTCCACCCCAAAACCAAGCAACTACTATTCTAACACTGCAGAGACATTGCCTTAGACCAGCACTTCTTAAACTTTGTGGTTGCAGAACAATTTACACTCTTAAAACTGAGGACTCCCAAAGAGCTTTAGTACATGTGGGTTAGTGATATTTACTATATTAGAAATTAAAACCAAGAAAAAGTTAAAATGTTAATTTATATATAATAAAACCATTACATGTTAACATAAATATCATTTTTTAAAGGGCAAATATTTCCCAAACAAACAAAAATTGAGACAAGGGACATTCATGTTTGCAAACCTCTTTAATGTCTAGCTTAAATGGAAGATAGCTGGATTCTCATATTGGCTTCTGCATTCCATCTACTGCCATATGTTCCATGAACTCAACTCTATGGGGAAAAAAATCCAGCTTTACACAGATAGATAGTTGGAAAAGGAATACTTAATAGTCTTTTCAGATAACTATCAATATTCTTCTTTGATACCACATTAAATTCAACAAGTGGTGATTTCTTAAAGGTTTACTGCAATGTGGAATTTGAAACTACATCAGCGGATTTTTTTGGATTTTACTATAGTACATTAAAATCCACTGAACTATTCTGAACTTTGTGTGAACCTTTTACCCATGGATGATTTTGTAACATGCATTGGTAATCTGGAAGGTATTGATTTGCTGAGTTATGCCACTCTTCCAGATGTTGTCTCTTTTCATTATATAGTATCTGAAAAATCATATGTTAGTATCATTCTTGGGGCTTATGGTAGTAAATACAAATTTTCAAAAATTATATTTTAACTTGAAAGCTCAAATTTTATCATTGATAAAAACACTTTTTTTCCCTTTAAGTGACAGGCTCACTTTATTCGTTTTTGAGAAACTATCTCCCAAATATGTCCATTAGTCATTCTTTCAAGTAAAAATGGTATTCCGATTTTTTAAAAAATCTAGTTCAGTTAGCATCTCAAATGACTGCATAAGTGGTTTTCTCAAGCTAACCAATGGTACTTTGGTATACAGTAGAAGTGCTTTGTGGAAATTTTTAATGAGTGTACTCAAGGGTTGAAACTTAACAGAAGAAATTTTTACTGCTTCATCAAGAATATTCTAAGTGTAAATGGCATGTGCCTAGTGGTGGAGAATACCATGATTATCAGTACTGCCTGGTACTACTGCCTTGATTCAGGTGACGGTGCACCAGAGGTTTTACCCCCCACTGCTTTGCCACCATGAGAAAAAAGGTGCAAAAATGAAAAAGACAATTAATGTTAGTAGTATTATGAAAACAGTCTGACCCTATGGACCCCACAATAGGGTCTCAGGAATCTCCCATGGTCCATGAGCCACATTTTGAGAATTGCTGGCCTTCTACCTTTACCCACAAGCTCTGGCTATGCAAACACCTTCTCACATGTAATTAGTACAGATCACAAAGCACCAAAAGTTGTTAGAATTTTTTTGCTATCCAAAATTTCAGATTTAAAAATTGTATGTGGCCGGACGTGGTAACTCATGCCTGTACTTTGGGAGGCCGAGGCAGGTGGATCGCGAGGTTAGGAGTTTGAGACAAGCCTGGCCAACACAGTGAAACGCTGTCTCTAAAAAAAAAAAAAAAAAAAGGAAAAAAAGACTTGTATACTTGTATTCTATGCCTAAAGAAATGCTTGTTTTTCCCTTTATGGAAATATATTGAAATAGAACTCAATTTGTATCCTTATCTAAAAAAAATTAGTCTAACATTATAATGTTTGCAATAATTCTCTTCCACATTTCCCCATATTTTAAAGGAAAAAAACCAAAGACGGATTCTAAGCTTAGTAACAGAATAGGTATCTTATTAAATACAAATTTAATACATTAAATTTAACCATTTATGTACAAGGTACAAGTAGTAAATAAAATAGTTACTTAAGGCTGGGCTCAGTGGCTCACGGCTGTAATCCCAACACTTTGGGAGGCTGAGGCAGGAAGACTGCTTGAGCCTAGTAGTTCAAAATACCTATCTAAGCAACACAGGGAGACCCCATCTCCACAAAAATATGAAAATATTATCCCTGCATTATCACAAAATATTTCATGGAAAGAACATATATAAAATACACTACATGTTAATATTTTATATTTTACCAAAACTAGTACAATGAAAAAATGATTACTTCCATCAGAGATACAAAATCTGCTGACTGAGCGGGCAGTAAAGATAATCTGGAGTAATTTTCTTTTAAAATACATCTTATTGCCTAGGACAGATAAGAAAGGATTTATGCGGGGAGTGGGGGGGTCAAACAGAAAGAAGACATTAAAGGCTTTGATGGTAATATGCTTTAACTTTTTCCTACGAATTATCTTCTAAGACAGGTTCTCACATTATAGTTTCAAAAGCATGCACATTTTATCATGATTTGAGCATACAACCAGCAACATACTGTGGCTCCTGTGTTAAACACTGCAGCCGGAAACAGCCCTATACTGGCTGTAACAAACATAAGGCAGGGGAAAAAATTAGGCAACTGGTTTCCTCAGACAAAGCCAATAGGTACAAGCTGGATAAAGTGGTTTATGCATCTTTATTTCGCCAAGGGATTCAGTTACAGAAAAAAATTATAACACAGCTTTTGAAGATATCTTTGTATCACAGTCCAAGACTGCTTTAGAACTTGTACAAAATAAATCTCCTTAAAAACTTGCAAAAATCTGTGTTAACGTGTTGGTTGAAATTATCATTTCATAAGAAAAATGCTACTGAATATCTACCCTCTCAGGATATGTGCTTATAAAACTTAATAAAGGCTAGGTATTTGCCCCAAATAATTGAAAGCAAGGACTCAAACATACTTGTACACCAATTTTCACAATGGCTTGAATAATGGGTTGGGTGGAAGCAACCCAAGTGTCTATCGGTGAATGAAATAAACAAAATGTGATACAGCCATCCCATCAAATTCAGCCTTAAAAAAGAAGAAAATTCTGATACATGCTACAACATAAATGAACTTCAAAAACATGATGCCTTGTGAAATAAACCAGAGACAAAACAACAAATATTGTTATAATTCTACTTCTATGATGGACCTAGATTAGGCAAATTCATAGGAAGAGAAAGTAGAATAGCAGATACCAGAACTGGAGAGAAGGGGAATGGGCAGTTTTTGTTTGATGCATACAGAGTTTCTGTTTGGGATGATGGAAAAGGTCTAGAAATGGTGGTGATGGTTGCACAGAACGTAAGTGAATGTACTTAATGCTACTGAACCGTATACTTAGAAACCGTTCAATGGTAAATTTTAAATTGTATGTTATGTACATTTTACAATAACAATTTTTATAAAACTTTAGGAAAATTTTTAAACTACTCTTAACCTGTAACAAAACTGGTTTTTACTGTATCAGTTTCATTAAAAAGTTATTCCCTGCCATTTAATGCTGATTATAGCTTTAAAAATGATTCTAGAAACAAAATCTTTTAAAAGCATCCATACAATTCCAAAATCTAGACTTCAAGAAGAAAATCTCCAATGACTTAAAAAAATGAATGCTACAGATTGACATTTAGTTATTTCCAGGGGGCTAACTAACCTCTCCTAGTGACAAACGCAATTCTGTAGAAAGCAAACAGGAGCCTAACAGTTTAAATCACATTCATCCATTACTACTATCAGGACAAACTACAGTTTCTGTCTGGGATGATGAAAAAGTTGAAAAAGGAAAGTCTCTTGAGTCCCAGAGCAAGGAGGGATTTCTAATACACATTGACTTTCAGTAGCAAATCTCCAATGCCCCTGGGGGCACACTTCTACCTGCATATGCTACGGTCACCTCAAATTCAACACATCTATTTTTTGTCTGTTTGTTTGTTTTGAGATGGAGTCTCACTCTGTCACCCAGGCTGGAGTGCAGTGGTGCAATCTCAGCTCACGGCAACCTCTGCCTCCTGGGTTCAAGAGATTCTCCTGCCTCAGCCTCCTGAGTAGCTGGGACTACAGGTGAGTGCCACCATCCCTGGCTAATTTTTTGCATTTTTAGTAGGGATAGGGTTTCACCATGTTAACCAGGATGGTCTCAATTTCCTGATCTCATGCTCTGCCGCCTTGGCCTCCCAAAGTGCTGGGTGGCATGAGCTACCGCGCCTGGCCAATTCAACACATCTAAAAATCAAACCAATCTCTCCATTATCCTGCAGTATCTAATGTCTGTTACAAGCTCCAACTAGAATAAATGCCTCTGGTCACTGTTCCATCCTCTCTTATGTATCACCACATCATGATGACTGTGCTAGGTACTGGCACTCCTGATAAAGACTCAGCCCCTAGCACCCACCAAGAATTGCCTAATAGGGAGACAAAAGAAGTAAACAAGTTACCAAATTAAGCCATGGCACAGACAGGTGTAGGAACTCAGCATGGAGGCCTATGTGACAGTGTGACCTGCTGGGAGATCACAAAGTAGTCAAGCAGTTCAGGTGGGGTAGAGAGGAGAGAGCAAGAGTGAGCATAAGTGCAAGAGACAGAAAGAAAAAGCAAGAGCTAGAGTGTATTTCCACAAAGGTGTCTGTGAGAGATGGAGAGTATGTGTGTGGTGGGGGTGGGGGTGGGATGGGGGGAGAGGAGGACAGAGAACCAAAGGAAGAAAGGCCAGTTCATATAGGGCTACCAAACCTGGGGATCTGGCTGTATTTGTTGTCTTCACTGGTATCTCCTTGACACACTGTGCCTTCTCTCCCCAACACTCTATGGAATTTGCTCTCCCCAAGACTATCAACAATCCTATTGTTGTTTAATCTAATAACACTTCAGTCAATATCTTACTTGATATCCCCCTGCTTGCAGGAGCTGTCAACTGCAGCCACTTTCTTTTCCTGAAACAATTTTAACCCAGCTCCCAAGACATCCTACTAGATTTCTTCCCTGCTCTCTGCACCTAACCTTCTCCTTTTCCTCTGCCCATCAGGGTTCTGTCATCAGTTCTTTTTACTTCTTACTCCACACCTCATCTCTGGGTGACACTGTCTACTCTCATGTCTTTGGTTATCATCTATAAAGGCTGATGATTTCCTCTTCCAAGCAGTAACAGCAATCTTTTATTGAGTAATGTGCCTAGCACTGTCCTAAGTGCTTTCCATTATGATATCCATTTTGTACAGATGAAAAAACTGAAATACAGTGGGGTGAATTAACCTATTTATTTTACTACAGTCACTGTGTTTTGTTTGTATAATTTACTCTCTCACAAAGAAATTTAAAAGAATTTAAAAGAATGAAAAATTGTTAGGAAGAAGAAAGTTGAAGACCTACATATCACAAAACCACGTGTATTAAAAATGGGACTATTTCACATTTCTGTGTGATTTGAGTTTTTAAAATAACACTAAAAACTTTTTAAATGGAACATAGGATTCTGGTGGACACGTTAGCAAAAGAGACAAAGAAGTGTTCGTGATGTCTGATCTGGCTATATTTTTCACTTATACTAAATACCAAAAGCTTGTGTTCTTCAGTTAGATACAGAATTTAACAAATAATGCTACAGAATAAGTTTTATAGTAGAATTTACTTTTCAAAGAGCCCAATTTAAATACAGTGGTTTTCTTAAACTTTTTTTTTTTTTTTTTTTTTTTTTGAGACAGGGTCTCACTCTGTCACGCAGGCTGGAGTGCAGTGGCATGATCACACCTCACTGCAGCCTTGACCTCCTTGGGCTCAAGTGATCCTCCCACCTCACCCTCCCAAGTAGCTGGGGCCATAGGCGCATGCCACCACACCAGGCTAATTTTTTTGTTTGTTTGTAATTTTTGTAGAGATAGGGTTTCGTCATATTGCCTAGGCTGGTCTTGAACTCCTAGGCTCAAGTGATCCTTCAGCCTTGGCCTCCCAACGTGGTGGGATTACATGTGTGAACCATGCCTGGCATTCTTAAACTTTTGACATTGTTTTTCACACAGGAAAGAGTCACAAACTCCCATGCCCTATTCACTTGAAAAGACAATTTAAAAACATTTAAGAAGCTACTGTAACAACACATTTCTAGAAAGCTTGATTGCAGTGGAATGGGACAAATGTTAAAGGGTAGACATTCCCCCATCCCCAGTCCCTCTCTCAGTGTGCCCTTCCTTATATGACGCTACCTTAAGTCTACTGGATAGTCATTATATTTAGAAACACAAATGGAGTCTTAATTACTAACACCTTAAACTCATTCAAAAAAAAAAAAAAGAGAGAGATCCAAACTTACATGACGTCAGTTTGATCCAGAACGATTTTCACAAACTTTAATTCATTAAATCGAAAATAATAAGGTTTTACTAGATTAATAATTGAAAAACTATACAACCCAGTCAATTATTTAGTTGGGAAGAACAAGCGTAACACACTTAAAAGGAGATTATGGCAAAAGCAGCTCCAATTCAGTTAAATGAATTTGTTATCCAACAGACCTGATGTATTCAGAGAAAAATTTTCCTGTGGGTTATGAAACACTAAAGAGCATCTGTTTCTTGAGCACCTCAAAGGAGTTTAGCTTGGTAGAGAGAAAAGAGAGTGGAGGTGAAAAAACAAATCCAAAAAGAATAAAGGTCGTGATCTTAACCCTCCAGGAACAGGGCACAGGTACACAGAAATATCAACAGGAGCAAGTGTCGCTTGTCTTATGGAAGAGTGGAATTCCAGAGAGACTAACTGCAAGGTCAGCTTCTGCTTACAGAGGTGTTAAATTATGGTGTAGTTGAAGTCAAGGTTTGTCAGCAAGATTTGATTTGCTGGAATTTTAATGTCACCTGAAAACATTACTTTTATTCACTAGTAGAGTAAAAATCATGAGTGATATAATATTTTTGGAAAATTAATCAGGCAGAAATATTCAGTGTAGATAAAGTGGGCAGAAGAGATTAGAATCAAGGAGAACAAGTAAGATTCTTATGATAATCTAGGCACGAGGTGATAAAGTCTAGGTTAGTAAGAAGCGGAAAGAGGAGGTGCTATAGTCACAAACTATATTTTGAAAGAATTAATGGGACCTCTCTTTGCCCAGTGTGTCCATCTCCGATGGCACACTCATTGGATAGAGAATGAAAGCAGGGCAAAAGTCAAAATTTCCATGGGTTATGACGAACTCAAACCTAGACCTACCTACCTTGCCTACTAACAGTGGTGGGTTATCTGGGCACCAAAATCCCAATTTAGGAACTCATGTATGTAGCAGAGGCAGTTAGAAGTCACAACTTGAGGCAGAACCCTTGACACAGATCACCACCACCTGGCCTAAAGCTTACGTAACAGCAAGCCCAAACAGCACCACCAATCAGCAACATCCAGACACTCTACCTTCCTAATATGGAACTGAGGTGCTCAACTGTCTTTTCACTTTAGAAGACCTATCCCATTTTTTCCTCCTTCAAACCTCATCTCCCAGAGCCTCCACTCTCTACTGTACTGGGTTCTCTCTTTGATAGTAAAACATTTCCTCTCAGCACTCAATCTTTGGTTTCATTCTCCTGAACAGCTGCCTCTGTTATAAGGAAATAAGGATTTACTACAGGGAGAGATGAGAGCTGAGAAAAGATCATTTCGGGGATACAACAAGAAACAGTTAAATGCTGAGAACATGTGCTAAGCAAACTGGGGCAGCAAGATACAAGAAAGCTGCCCAAGGTTAAATGGACAGAAAGTGACAGAAACAGAATGTAAGTAGGTATGGCTCCAACAGTCTGTGCTTCTACTATACCACATTACCCCTCTCAACATCAGTAGAAGAACATGAGGGCTCAGAGTAGGCTATTTGATTTAACAGAGATTACAAGTGATCTTCTACAGCAGTTTCAACAGAATTGCGGGTAAAGAAAAAGTGGGAATAGTGAGTTTATGTAATTTTCTACGGAAGCTGAACAGAAGATAGGAGAGAAATTGAATGGCAATGTGAAAGGTCAACAGAGTGACTTTGTTTACGGGTTTTTAAGGATGGTGGGGAGTGGGGGGACTTTTTCCATTCTGAAGACAGGAAAAATAGACGTTCTTAGAGAGGAAAAGATAAATGATAACCAGAGTAGGAGGAAAATGACTATGCAGGCAAGATTCTACAGAAAACGAAAAGGATTAGCTTTAGAAAGGAGAAATAACACCTTCTCTACTGAGACCAGAAAGGTTGGATAAGCAATAACAAGTGAAGCAGAGGATGAAGTTTTATGAACGTACTCATGCCAGCAGGTCTCAATCATCTTCATATAACAAGATGCAGAGTTAGTTATTCAGTATGACGTGAAGAAGCTATGTTCAGTAGGTTCAAAGAAAAGGGAAGACTGGAAAGTATCCTAAGCTGAAATGTCCTTAAATTCAAGAATTGGTTTCATGAAATAATCACCTACTTTAGTAAAATTAATAAGATAGAAATTCTCTATATTGAGTTAACATATAAAAAGGACGCCTGTAATCCCAGCACCTCATCTCTACTAAAAATACAAAAAAATTAGCCGGGCATAGTGGCAGGCACCTGTAATCCCAGCTACTCAGGAGACTAAGGCAGGAGAATCGCTTGAACTTGGGAGGCAGAGGTTACAGTGAGTCAAGATTGCACCACTGCACTCCAGCGTGGGCAACAAAGGGAGACTCCATCTCAAAAAAAAAAAAAAGACACCTAAATTCCTTTCAAAGAATAATGACTATCTAAGCACTGTGGAAATGAGCCAAGATCCAAAGAAAGACATCAAGAGTTGGGCATGGTAAACTACGGAAGGTTTCTCAGAAGACTGGTTGAAAAGAAAAAAAGGATGTATTTTAAGCACAAAAAAATGGCACATATAATGGTAAGAAGTTGGAAATGTCCCAAATTAGGCCAGCTTGAGAGAGAGCAACACCTAAGACAATGAAGAGAACAAGGCTAATGAAACATGCAGAACAGACAGAAGTGCCTTGTGATACAGAACAGTTAAGGACACAGCCTCTGCAGCAAATCCTGACTCTGTTCTTTGCAAACCATGTGACCTTGGGCAAGTTAGCCTCTCTAGCGTTCAATGTTCTCACCTGTAAAATGAGGGTGATGATATGTATCTTACAACGTTGAGCTCTCAATGAACGTTACCTTTTTTTTTTTGAGATGCAGTCTCGTTCTGTTGCCCAGGCTAGAGTGCACCAGCGTGATCTCGGCTCACTGCAACCTCCGCCTCCCTAGTTCAAGCGATTCTCCTGCCTTAGCCTCCCAAGTAGCTGAGATTGCAGGCACCTGTCACCATGCCCAGTTAATTATTTTAGTAGAGATAGGGTTTCACCATGTTGCTCAGGTTGGTCTTAAACTCCTGACCTCAAGTAATCCGCCCACCTTGGCCTCCCAAAAGTGTTGGGATTACAGGTCTAAGCCACTGCCCCCAGCCTCAATGAATGTGATCTAGTAGGCAGAGTGTTAATAACAAGTTACGTTACTATGGTCATGGGACTCACTATAAATTCTTCAACCGAGGAATGAGTCAATGAGAAGAGTAAGGAAAATTATTTTAATAATTCTACAGGGGAGACTGACTTCAGAATCTGTGCAGGATTCTAGTTACAGCATGGCTGCCACTCATCAACTCATATATTAAACATGGCTACCACTCATCAACTCAATATAAAAGGCAATTTGTTGTTCAACAGTCATGTAATGCAAGTGCCACAACCCCTTGAAAAAGACTTTGTTGCTGTTTTTCCTGATGTTATAAATACATGTTTACACTAAGGTCATATTTAAATTCCAAGTTCCCCCTTGGTCTCATCCATCCTCATTTGGAAAGCAGGCCAACTTCTTTAAAGGAGGCCAGCATTAAAGTGCTTTGATTACACTAAAGATTTAGTGACTCAGAGGGAACAGAAATGGTTAAGATAAAGGTAGTCATGGCTGGACTAATGTCTTAAAGCAAACATAAAGATGCCAATAGGCAAACGTCTAGAAAACTTTAGTATCGATAAAGGAAATTCTTAGTGTTTCCCAAGCAGATTCTACACAACAAAAGTTCCTTCAGCAACTTAAAAGCAGTGATGGACAAGTAGGTTTGGTAAGTGCTTAGCTAAGCACAATTAATTTCACTACTTGACTTTTTTCTGGCTTAAATAGAGAGCTTCACGAAGCTCATAATATATTTTCCCACGAAAGTTATCCTTTTTCTCTTCCTCTTCTTTCTTATAGCACTTAACAGGTCTTATTCCCATAGCACATACTTTGGAAGCTCTTTTTTTTTTTTTTTGAGACAGAGTCTCACTCTGTCACCCAGGCTGGAGTACATTGGCACAATCTCGGCTCACTGCCACCTCTGCCTCCCGGGTTCAACAGATTCTCCTGCCTCAGCCTCCTGAGTAGCTAGATTACAGGCATGTGCCAGCATGTCTAGCTAATTTTTTTGTATTTTTAATAGAAACGGGGTTTAGTAAAAATGTTGCCCAGGCTACTCTCGAACTCTTGACCTCAAGTAATCTGCCCACCTCGGCCTCCCAAAGTGTTGGGATTACAGGCCTCTTTATCCAAAAACTAAACATAAGTAACAACCACAATATTATAGCTACCAAATAACAATAATCTTTTCCAATGTATGACTTTAAAATTATGATACTCATTTTATGAATGTCCCAATTTTGTTAGGACATTTAACAAATATTTGCTAAATATTTGTTAAATATTTGTTAAATATTCATGATGTGCCCAGTGCCATGATATGAAACTTTATCACCCTCTGAGATAGTTAACTTTTATTATCCCTAATTTACATATGAGGAAATAGATGAACAGAGACAGGAGAAACCTGTTCAGTGGTAAGAGTCTCTCTGTGCAAACTCTTTCCAGAGAGCAGACACTCAGCTGTCTGGAGAAGATTCTTCTGGCCTTAGCAACAACAAGAATATTTAATATCCCTGTTTTTCAGAAGCATATACAAAGGATCAATGACTAAGGTCTTTGATCTTTAGCTTCCCTTTTGCTTCTCTAAAAAGACTGACATCAAACAATGTCTTGGAGTTTTCATCTAAGTTTTCACCTGGAGTCCTGCTGTCCTGTCCAGGACTCCAGGAGGGGAAAAAACACCAATAGAAACTGAAACAAAAATGAGATGCCCTGGGTGATTTATGAATTTTCTAATTAATCCTAACAAAATTGGGACATTCATAAAATGAGTATCATAATTTTAAAGTCATACATTGGAAAAGATTATTGTTATTTGGTAGCTATAAAGGGTGCTGGACTCTATCCTCCTCACTTTCTGCCAAGCCTGAGAATGTTTTCAGAGGAAATTCGAAAACTAGCAGGAGTCAAATTCTTGCTTAGAGTTTAAATCACAGTATTTTGGAAGTGTGGGTTTTAAAGATTTTTCCAACTTCTGTTTTCCCCTATACAGGGGGACCACAAACATCCAAACAAAAGTTATCTGAACTTCTGTACATAATAAACATGAGAAATAAGGGAACTAATCCTTTAAAAGCTATCCAAGTAGCCAGACAAAGCTTATCTGAAAGGCCTGTGAGACCAAGAAATACAACTGCTGCCATAATAACAGGAGCAATAATAATGGCGAATACTTTGGGGGCTCTTACTGTGTTGCCAGACATTGTACAAGCTGTTTACATTTTTCTCATTTCATCTTTTCAACATCTCCCTAAGGAACATACTTTTACTATCAGCTCTAGAGATGAGGATACTAAAGCAGAGAGAGATTAACTGATTTGGCCAAGGTCACAGAGCTTCACAGCTTCAAGGAAGAAGAACTAGCATTCCAACCCAGGCATTCTAGATCCAAAGGTCATGCTCTAAACTGTTTTACAACACTCCCTATCTCAACTTGGCTTGTGCCCCCAGCCTCAGCTGGGATCATTAAGTTGTATCATGAATCAAAATGCACCCTCCAAGAGCTAATGGTAAACACTGTAAGTGAACCATTTTCCAGACTGGCCCATAAAAACTAGTTTCAAATAATTTTTTTTTTTTTTGAGACAAGTCTCACTCTGTTGCCCAGGCTGGAGTGCAATGGCGCCATCTCGGCTCACTGCACCCTCCACCTCCCGGGTTCAAGTGATTCTCCTGCCTCAGCCTCCCAAGAAGCTGGGACTACAGGTACACACCTAGCTAATGTTTGTATTTTTAGTAGAGATGGGGTTTTGCCATGTTGGCCAGGCTGGTCTTGAATTCCTGACCTCAAGTGATCTGCCTTTCTCGGCCTCCCAAAGTGTTGAGATTACAGGCATGAGCCATCATGCCCAGTCTAAGTCTCAAAGAATTTAAAAGGATTGATATTATACAAAATATGCTCTTCAACTATAGTGGAATTAAATTAGAAGTCACCTAAAGGAAAATCTGTGAAATCCACAAATATGTGGAAATTAAACACACTTCTAAATAACCCATGGGTCAAATAAGAGATCACATGGAAAATTAGAAAATATCTTGAATGAGTATGAAAACAAAACATATCAAAATATGTGGAAGACAGCTAAAGCAATGTTTATAGAAGCAAATCTACAGTATTAAATCATTGTATTGGAAGATGGAAAAAGGTTTAAAAATCAACTAAGTTTTCACCTTAAACTGGAAAAAAAGAGCAAACTAAACTCAAAGCAAACAGAATGAAGTAATACAGTGCAGAAATCAATGAGACTGAAAACTACAAAATTCCTTTCTGCAGAAATCAATCAGCTAGTTCTAAAATTTGTATGAAGGCAAAGGAAGTAGAATAGCTAAAGCAATTTTGGGGGAAAAAAGTTGGAGGATTCACATTAACTGATTTAAAGACTTACTACTATAAAATATAAAACTACAGTATTTATAGTGCAAATTAGTGAAGAATACACATACTGTTCAACGGAACACAGATTCCAAAAATTCTTAAATTTATAACCAATGAATTTTTTTTTTTTTTTTGAAAAATTGTTATTTATTTGGCAAAAAAGCTTCTGAATTTAATAAAGAAATGGCAATAACTGTTACATACAGTAATTCAAAATCTTTTCACTAAGCACCAAACAGGATAGTTCTCAATCTTTTAATCAAGAAACTCTTTGAAAGAATACCTAAAACCTAATCAGTCTATTTAGGTTTTTAATCAAGAAATATAAAGCTGTCAATCAGAGTTTCTAATTACCATGAGATGATCAGGTTAACAACCTTGAGGTCATAGCATATGAGCTTTTCAAAGCTTTGTTTAATCTATACATCCTAACTGAGGGGATTTGTTGGTGTTAGGCTGGTAATCACAGATGCATTTGCCAGATACCATATATATATACAACAAAAAGATAAAGACTATATGGTCCCTATATATGTAAGGGGAATAATGTCTAATTCTCATTAGCATCATTGAATTAGAGTAGGTAAAAATCCACAATTGTGAGGGGCAGAGAGACTGATACAAAGCTCTAACCCACCAGGGAGAACCTAGCAAGGGCAGCAGAAGAGATCAAAGTCCCATGCCTTGAGGATGCAACAGAACAGGTGCTGGGAGGCTTCAGGGACCAGGCACACGAGAGGATGTCAGTGCATGTGGGAAGGGGCCTTCAAGGCTGAAGAAAATAAAATGAGGCAAGGCACAGAGCCACAGGAGTACTGCCAGTCAGAAGATAGGGAAGCATTTGTTCTGGGTAAAGAGATGTGATCTAATAAGATCTAATAAGAGACTATAAAACTCAGAAAACCTAACCAATAAGAGGCAGAAACAACGCTGGTCTCCATTTCTTAACAGCAACTCAACAGCGAATCCAAGGTTGCCTGCAAAACTAATAAGAGAGCAAAATATCCTTCCAAAGGCAGAGGCGCCACATGCTCTTTGTGGAGGCTCAGTAGCCAATGATCACCCTGCATCCCCTCCACCCTCACCATGACACTCTAGTCCCTTGGAGTCAAATCCACTGGCAACAACCTTCCTTAACGGAAAATGTTTCCCCTCCCAAAATGTAAAACAAAAATGATACATGCAAAAAAAACTCAAAACAGAAATAGACAATCACAGCAAGCTTTAGCCCCTCATAGCTCACCTATACCCCCACTGTCAGACTACTGAAAACAGCGTCTGCCCATTAAACGGATTCATTACTGCAAAATGTAATAAATGTTAGCGTATCACTGTTCCCACTACATCCCTCCTTATCAAAGAAAAAGTAAACACCACATAAAATATAAACATACCCCAAACAGAGGTCAGCATCAACCTAAGGATCCTACTGTAAGATTACTACACTAACCCAAGATAGTTCAATCCTCTTCTGACCTATTTACAAAAAAATCCTCATTCTGAGAGCTCTGGAAACATTACAAATATTGTGTTAGATTCCTCTTCTTGAGGTAGTTTAAAGTCTTAAAACAGAGCAAATTTACATACTTTTCTACTCACCACTGAGGGGTAATTATCATAAGGCCTACAACTAAAATCCCCTTCTCCTAATTCTCAGGCTATTATGCTTTTTTCCTTCATATCAAACCCCAGGAAACACACATAAAAAGATGAAAAAAAGATGAAAAGTCATACAAAAATTTAAAAACAAGCAAAACCACTATAAAAAAGAATCTGTGTCATCACACTCACAGTCAAAACTTTGCTAAAGACAAAAAAAAAATTTACTTGATTTATCCAAGCTACAGACCCTTAAAGTACTCAAGAAAGTAATAGCTTATAAAAATAGTGGAAAATTTTTCAATGGGAGCATAAAACTAAAATGAACTCATTATCTGGCAAAGAATTCTTCCAAAATGTCAAGTCCACAGGAAAAGATGTGTGGCCAACCTCACGCACCAGCCCACTCACAGTCCAAGTGCCTTTGCCCTTTGCTCAGGTTGGCTTCAGAGGTGTAGGGATGTTGGCAGATGCCTGCTCCAGGTAGGCCAAGGAGCCCTGAGGGATGTCGGCTGGCTTTTTGTGCTGCACATTGATGTCCTCCAGCATCTGCTGCCAGTGCCTCAGCTTTGTCAAGTGCTTCTGGACGAGTGCGTCTTTCCGCTGTAATTCATTCCTTAGTTCTGAGACATCCTCTTTGATAACTTGCTCTGGTTTCTGGACAGATAACTGCAATCTTTTTTGTAAGAGAAAACACTGTCTGTCTTGCGATATCCAGAAACTTCTGGATACACTGATCAACACCAGTTCGAATTTCTTCCTGATCAGTGCCACTGACATAGTCCTGACTCACCAAAGATGCAAAGCAAGCCTCGAAAGATGACTCCAACTCGTCCACCAAAGTACTGTTGGAAGGTCGAGGAGCGCCTGGAGCTGCCTGAAGAAGCGAAGCTTGGCCCGGGAGGTCCAGCGGGGGTTGTGGGGGCCCAGGTGGCTGCCCAGAAAACATTCCCCCAGCGGAGCCGCCATGTCTGGAATAATAACCAATGAATTTCTAACAAAAGTGTCAAGAGGAGAAAAACACTTTTTGTTTGTTTCAGAGGTGGATTCTTGCTCTGTTGCTCAGACTGGGGTGCAGTGGCGTGATCACAGCTCACTGCAAGTTCAAACTCCTGGGCTCAAGCGATCATCTGCCTCAGCATCCTGAGTTGCTGGGACTACAGGTGTGTGCCACCACTCCTGGCTAAGATTTTTCCTTTTTATTTTTTGTAGAGATGGGGGTCTCTCTGTGTTGCCCAGGCTGGTCTTGAGCTCCTGGGCTCAACTGATCCTCTTGGCTCAGCCTCCCAAAGTTCTGGGAGTAGAGGCATGAGTTACTGGGCCCAGACTAGGAATAGCTTTTCAACAAATAGTGTTTGAACAACTGGATGTACATATGCAAAACAACCTCATACTGTATGCAAAAACAGATCATAAGCTTAAATGTGAAAGTGAAATCCATAAAGCTTCAATAAAAATTGCTCTTTGGCCGGGCATGGTGGCTCCCAACTGTAATCCCAGTACTCTGGGAGGCCAAAGCAGGCGAATCACTTGAGGTCAGGAGTTCAAGACCAACCTGGCCGACGTGGTGAAACCCTGTCTCTACTAAAAATACAAAAATTAGCTGGGCATGGTGGCACACACCTGCAGTCCCAGTTACTCTGGAGGCTGAGGCAGGGGAACTGCTTGAACCCGGGAGGCGGGGTTGCAGTGAGCTGAGATTGCACCACTACACTCCAGCCTGGGTGACAGAGGGAGACTCTGTCTCAAAAAAACAAACAAAAAAACCCTCTCTTTGAAAGAGACTGTGAAGAAAATGAAAACACAAGACATAGACTGCGAGAAAATTCTGCAAAATATGGATCAAAGGCCGGGTGTGGTGGCTCATGCCTGTAATCCCAGCACTTTGGGAGGCCAAGGGTGATGAGGAATTTAGTTCTAAGCTTCGTCTGGTATAAAACAGAAATAATCCCATTACTTATCTCAGTTTTTTTGAGGGGGATAAACATCACTGCATTCCTTCATTTCAGTCAGAAGTCCTATCAGGCAGACTTCATCATGACCCTAGAAGGAAGCCTGGCCATCATATAGTTCTGCTTACTGTAGCTTGATGGGTATGATAGTTAATTTTATGTATCAACCTGACTGAGCTAAGAAATGCCCAGCTATCTGGTTTTACATTATTTCTGTTTACTGCCTATTTCTGTGTGTGAGAGTGCTTCTGGAGGGGATCAGCAGTGAAGTGGAAACTGAGTTCAGCAGATGATCCTCCCCAGTGTGGGTGGGCATCATCCAATCCACTGAGGGCGTGAACAGAACAAAAAGGCGGAGGAAGGGCACATTCACTCTCTCTGCTTGAACTGAAACATTCATCTTCTGTCCTTGGACATCCCCACTCCTGATTCTTGGACTTTCAGACTCAGATCAGGACTTATACCATTGGCTCTCCTGGCTCTCAGGTCTTTGGACTTGGACTGAATTTCACCACTGGCTTTCCTGGTTCTTTAGCTTGCAGATGGTGGGGCTTCGCAGCCTCTATCACCGCCTGAGCCAATTCCTCTACAAATCTCCTCTTACATACATATCATATATACCCTATTGGTTCTGTTTATCTGGAAAACCCTAATACAATGGGGCCCCCAGCACTCACCCCAAACTAAGCATGTTTCCTTTTACAAAAGGAGAAAATGTCCACTCTTCATAGCTCCTTTAATCAGGTCCCATTCAAACTCTAAAAGAAATTTCTCCAACTTTCTATTTCTATATTTCACTTTGTATGATCACTATTTACGCCACTGCTTATGTGAAGGAGAGGTTAGATACCTTGGGAATTCATGTCTCGGCCACTTGTATCTCTAAAATGGCTTTTCCTTCTTACTGTGGAGTTCTGTCATTTCCACTAATAGCTGTGTGCTTAATAAAAACAAAACATGAATCGCTTCTCTTCTCCCATCTCTTTAAGACCTCTGTTCCCTTGTAGTTCTGTGGTGGTTCCTAATCCTTTTCACAGAGGCTCTCCATTCTCTCCTTTACGTTGTCATTTTAATCTGGGAGTTGAGAAATAATCTGATAATCACCACCCCCTCAACCCACTACCACCAAAGAAGTCACTATGAATTCCCATTGAAAGCCTTTTGTTCTAAAGGGAGAGCCAGTCCTGTTCCTACTGCAGTACTGTCACCTAGAAACCAAAATTCTCAGCTGACGTAACATTTCAGAGCTAATCTAATTCCTAGGAAACTACTCAGCACAGTTCGAAACATAAAAAACCAGCTGCAGCTCTCGCCTTTATATTACCAATCTGAAATCTCAAACTGTAAATTCATAATAGTAATTGTAACTGCTTATTTTTATTGAGCTTTTCATATGTGTGGGGTATTATGCTAAATAAGTGCTTTAACTAAATCAGCTCACTTAATAAAATAACCCTGTGACAAAATTATCATTATTATTTTTTGAGATGGAGTCTCACTCTGTCATCAGGCTGGAGTGCAGTGGCACGATCTCAGCTCACTGCAATGTCCAACTCCTTGGTTCAAGTGATTGTCCGGCCTCAGCCTCCTGAGTAGCTGGGATTACAGGCACGCGCCACCACACCCAGCTAATTTTTTTTTTGTAAAGATGGGGTTTCACCATGTTGGCTAAGATGGTCTCAATCTCCTGACCTCATGATCCACTCACCTCGGAAACACAGGACACCTTATAGATAAACAAGAAGCAATACTTAGGCTGTGTACCATGGAGTATGACATTCAGTTAATCCCCCAAGAATTGTAAGGGACTGGTTTTGCCTTATGTTATTTCTGATTATTAAAAAAAGAGAAAGGAAAATACAGGTGTGCCACCTCTTAAAGAAAATGAGCTATTTGGAATGAGTGAAATTCTTTTTATTTTACCTGGAAATCCTTATATCCAAGGAAGGAACCCAAGGTTGCCCTCACAGCACGTTCAAAGTCCACTATACCATACAGGCGGCCTGTTTCCATACTGCAGCTTAGTATCAGAGACTTCAGTTGAACAGGAAGACTCTTTAAAAGCAGCCAGTGTGTTAGACAAATGTTTTACTGAGCACTTCCAAAGTAAAGAGACTATTTTAGGCACTATATCAGCATTATGGGGATCTGGTGATAACTCACTGCTTCTGAGTCAAGATTACAATCTAAGTAATAAGATATGCATAAAATAACTTTAAATGCACTATAAAGAAAACTAAATTTCAATAAAGAAACATAAGAGCTATAGGAGTTCAGAGGAAGAAAGATTGCTTCCAACGGAGGAGGTCAAATTAGCCTCTTCTGAAGAGGTAAAACTTGAATTATTCTTGAAGAATCTGAAAATGTGAAATCCATCAGAAAGAATAAGATTCAGAAGCAAATGGTATAAGAGGAACGATGGCATAATGACAAAGAAGTGTGGGCCATGTGTTAAGTATTGGAGCTTACTTGGAGCATGGGTACCAGAAAGGGAATAGAGGAAAACAGGGTTGGCCAGAGAGGTTAAATGTGACTCAGGCCTTAAAAAGGAGAGAGCCAGATAGAAAACTAACATAATATTCTAGGAAGAATGTCTGAGTCAAGGCAGAACCAGGAACATTTTAAGAAGCAGAATGGACAGCATTTGGGAATGACTAGTATAAACAGCAAGAGACAGGTAGGAATGAAGCTGTGTAAATGAGAGGATGGTAGCAGATTAATAAAAACATGAAACAAGCCAGGTGCAGTGGCTCACGCCTGTAATTCCAGCCCTCTGGGAAGCTGAAGTGGGAGGGTCACTTGAGGCCAAGAGTTGGAGACCAGTCTGGGCAACATAGTGAGACTCTATCTCTACCTGCCCCCCAAAAAAAGGAAAAAGAGAAAGAAACAAAGGAAGAAAAACAGATCCATATAAAGTAGGGAGAAAAAAGGAGATTTGTTGCGTTTTAAAATGTGTGTGTGTGTGAGAGAGAGTGAGAGTGTGTGTGTGTGTTGAGCTTCAAGTGACAGGAATATTTAAGTGGTGAGATCCATTTTTAATTTATATAACTGAAGTGGGCTGCAAATGTGGGGCTACAGCTCAAAACTGAGATCTCATCTTGACATACACACATGAAGCTGACTGTGAGTCTGCACAGTACTGACCTTTGGAGACTCAGAATAAACATGCAACCAGGATGACACACTTTCACATGTGTTCTACCTTAATCCTGATGAAGCAACCTTGTGAGATAAATATTACCATTTCCTGAAATTATAGTATTTGGCCTGTAAGTTCTTCCTAGTCAAAGAGTTCACAGTTAGAACTAGTTTTATGTTAACCACATCTGCTGAATACAGAAAAAAGGAAACCACCACAGATGGAATTTTAAGTCTTCAGTTCGTAACAGACAACCAAGATAGAATGAGAATCTTTCAGTTCATTTTTACTCCTTGTAGCTGCCTGACCCTTCCGCACAATCATGGGCTAACCAGTTCCAGCCAACTATGCTCCTGGTTAACAAGTGGGCAATGGAGTGGTAAAATGGATCAGTGGTCCATGAAGTCTGTTTGGTTGTACCCAACAGGGGTTGAAGTGGGCTGTGAGTAGGGGTGGTTGAGGGTACTCGGTCCTCTGAAGCACCCTTTGAGAGACTGCCCAGAAGAGAGACAGAGGCCATGAACAGCTTCCACATAAACACCTTCATATTTGGGAGGTGGGAAGCAGAGGAGAACCACGGATGCTGCCAAACAGGAGATGTTAGAAATGTTTGCTAAAACAAAGGCAGGCATTTCCTCTCCCCTGTGGAGGTGATACTCCTTCTGCAATCCTTTTTTTTTTAAGACCGAGTCTCACTCTGTTGCCAGGCTGGAGCGCAGCAGCTCGATCTCAGCTCACTGCAACCTCCACCTCCTGGGTCAAGCTATTCCCCTGCCTCAGCCTCCTGAGTAGCTGGGACTACAGGTGACCACCACCACGCCCGGCTAGTTTTTTTTTTTGTATTTTAATAGAGACGGGGTTTCACTATGTTGGCCAGGATGGTCTCGATCTCCCGACCTCGTGATCTACCTGCCTTGGCCTCCCAAAGTGCTGGGATTACAGGCGTGAGCCACCACGCCCAGCCTCCTTCTGCAATCTTACACTCATTCTCCTTTTCTTTCAGAGTGAACAGAGATCAGCTGTGCTATTTTCACCATTAGTATCAAAACCGGTAAATGAAAGTCCTATATTACTCTAGTTTAACCAAAGCTAAAAATGACCTTTGTGTTTCCCTTTCTGTATTCTTTTCATTAACAATGATAAAACAAGTGTTCATAACTGTGTGCATATAGTAGGTAAAATGTGCCAAAACTATACAATAATCTTTCAAATGCTCACATGAAATCTGATACATCTTATAAAAACTAAGCCTCCAATTAATAATTGAAACATTTCTTAACTATTAAGATAATATTTTAGAGAAGGAAGAGAAACAGTACAAATCTATTTTACGAGGGTGAAAAATGAGGTTAGGCAGCTTAGTCTGTTGTCTGTAACGTTCTCACCTCATTTTGAAACTCTTCTATGTTAATCACCTTGATATTATACTTTAGCTCTCTACATACATCGTATTTGTCCTGTCAGACCACAGTCTCCTGGAAAATAGGAACCCTGTCCTTGTACTGATGTCTAACAATATGCTCCACAGACAGAGAGTGCATGGTAAATGTGAAATCAGTTATCACTCAGAAAGGAAGGCAGGAAAGAAGCTCTTAGCCAAATAACGTAATTCTAAACTCAGGGTGAAAAAATTCATTTTATTTTTGAAACTGCACCTACCCTTAACCATCCTCATGATTTATGAAATATTCTCTAAGCACGCAGCCCTTGCTGAGCAGTAATTCTTTAGTTATCTCTCCTTTCAGAAATCTAGGAAAGCTTATTCGTTACAGTCATAGATGTTATATCTATGTATGTATGTTACACATACAGTTATAGATGATCAAGAATTCTGCCAATGAAGTCTAAGATCTAGCCTCTGACCCACTGTGCTGTCACTCTTACAATACAATGAAGGAAGTTTAACATTTTTACAGTCACAAAAACCTTAAGAGAAAATGTTTTACTGGTTTCATTTCCTCAGTTGAAAAATCCTCTTTTCGCTCTAAAAGATGTCTTCTATGTTGATAGTATCTTGAAAAACAACACCTTTATTCCTTAATGTAAAAAGCTTAATGTAAAGACAGAAATCTGTGTGGCCTCTCCAAGTCAGTATTATAGAATTCTGGCACTACATATACAAGCCCCTGCTATTTTAGGATCACAAGAAACAGCTAGCCTGGGAAAATGAGAGAGGTGAACCATTCCTAACATCTTAACAGCCACTTCAAGCAACCCCTTGTTCTGCAAATACCACAGACCCCTTGGGAATCCTTAGATTTGGTTGATAACTTGAACTCTGGCAACTTGCCTTGCAACAGAACTGTTCTGTCTGAAATGGGCATTAGCAGCAGCAAACTCTGTAACCATATCACATTCTCCTCTGTACTTTTTATGGAATTCAAATAAATTCACATTTCAAAAATGAAGTAAGGTAGCATTTACAACAAATCCAAGCAGACCCATGTGCCATCGTTTCTGTAACTCTGGAGTGTGCGCTCCATGGTCTGCAAAGCTGGCCACTAATAATGCCTCTCATCTCTGTATACATCTGCTACTCCTCCTACCAAGAAGGGGAGTCTATTTCCCCTCCCCTTGAATCTGGGCTATCCTTACAACTTTCTCCAACTAAAAGATTGCTACAGAAAGCAGGCTGTGCCAGTTTCAGGCCTAGATTGAAAAGATATCTAGCAGGTTCCACTTTTGCTTTCTTGGCACCCGAAGCTGGCATGTAAGGAAGTCCAGGCTCTCCTGTTGGAAAGAGGCCCAGCAGAAGACAACTACACGAGAGAGGTTGTGGGGAGGATCATAGACACCTCAACCAAAAGCCAGTACCAAGGCTCTAGGCATGTGAATGAAACCATCTTGAATCCTTCAGTGCTGGCAGAGTCTGGCAGACGCCACATGGGACAAAGACAAAGCATCCCAACTGAGCCCTGCCCGACTGCAGATCCAAAGTATCATGAGCAAATACAACATTTCTGGAAGGACAAAACTTTAAAATGGTAAACAGATTAGTGGCTGCCAGGGCTTAGGGACCACAGTGAGAATGGAGGGTTAGCACTGGGAAGGTGTGGGGTATGCTTACAAAAGGACAACCCAAGGGATTTTAGTGTTAGTTCCGTTCACTATCTTGACTGTGGTGGTGCATACAGAAACATAGGCAGGTGATAAAACTGTACACACCTTAATATGCACACACGAGCATATACGAGCGCAAGTAACAGGGTATCTGAACAACATCAATGGGTTGTATCAATGCTAACATCCTGGTTATGCTGTTTTTTGCAAAATGCTGCCTATTGGGAGAAACAGGCAAAGAGTACATGAGATCTCTCTGCATTATTTTTCTATAACTGCATGTGAACCTATAATTATGTCAATAAAAATTTCAAAATGGTTGCATTAAGCTACTAGGTTTTGAGTTAGTCTGTTTTACAGCAATAGATAATACATAACTGATACAGAGCAGTAATATTTTAATGTAACTTGTTAGCTCAGACTTATAAGAAAAGACTAACTGGCTGTATATCTGATGTTAGTAAGTGCTAGCTATATTATTAATATGGTGCATTATTTTTGCTACTTTATCTGCATTTGACCAAAAGTTCTCAATCACAAGCAATAATTGTCCCTTCAACTGGCTAGAGAGAAATGTGAAGAGACAAAAGGCAGCTATGAAAAATGTTAATATTGTCAAAGACATATTTTCCTCACATTTGAACAACTCTGAAATTGAAGCACATTTTATAACTGCATTTTCTTCTTAATGGCACAAAAATATGTTAAATCAACAATCTTCAATTAGCTGAAAAACATGATATTAAAATCTTAGTTCTTCCTGATCCAAACTGGCATTTAGCTGCATTTCAAGGCATAAAAGATTTCTGAATTTTCTATAATGCCTTTTAGCACCATATTTGTACTTACTCTTCACATCATACAGCAACCTTCTATTTATTATCAGACGGGAATGTGATTCCTAGAAGTCAATATATAACTTCAACTACCACAATTTTTTAGGCAATTAAAAACACTCACCTAAAATGGAAAAAACAAAAACTACAATATGGTAGAGACTGCAAACTTCCTTTCTACATTTATTCTCCCTCTCCTTTTTGGTAAAATAATCCTTTTTAAAATAATACATTTCCAACCTTTCCTGCAGCTATTTTATACAAACACACACACACATACGTGTACATGCACACACGACTAGGGCCTAAATTCTGACAATATCACAATGGTATAGCCTCTACTATCTAGGACTTACAATAAAGATTCCTTAAAGGAAAGCAGGTCCTTCTCCCTTGAATATAGCAATGACAGATGGAGCTCAATCAGTCTCCTTGAACCATGGGGGAACACATTAAGAATAGTGTTTTAGTAGGCTAGAAGAAGCGTAGATCCCTAATGACAATGAGGCATGGCACTATACCAGTATACCTACTTCTAGCCACATTTTAGATGAGAGAAATGAACTACTTTGTTTAAACCACCGTTATCCTGAGTTTGTATTACACATAGTTAAAACTAATCCTAACTAATACATATGGCTTCTAACAGAGTTATATAAAATGTATTCCATGGAATCTTTAGTTTTTCCAAAATATCCTTTTCTTGGGGAAGAGTGCCATAGTTTAATTAGCATCAGCAGGGAAAACACCATGTTATCTATTAAAACCTATATTCCTTGGTCTACAAAATTACTTCTCCACCACCATTAGAAACTCTCAAAAATAAAAAGACAAACTTACAATTCCTTCTAGGGATGCTGCATACAATGTTCCTTAGGTTATTTAGATGTTTCTGAATGTGATTTTAAAAGCCTACCCTTTCACGAATTCTATATTCCAGTATCATAAACTCCTTGTAAGACCTAATATATAAGTTGACTAGTTTGCTAGATTTTAGAGAAAGAATAGGAATAAGACTTCGTTAACAATTTAAGACTGACTAGGAGAAAGGATTTCAGACCTTTTTACAATTTACACAAGAGGAAAGTATACTAATCAGGCTGGGCGCAGTGGCTCAGGCCTGTAATCCCAGCACTTTGGGGGTGGATCATCTGAGGTCAGGAGTTCAAGACCAGCCTAAGCAACATGTTGAAAACCTGTCTCTACTAGAAATACAAAAAATAATTAGCCAGGCATGGTGGTGCAGGCCTGTAATCCCAGCTACTTGGGAGGCTGAGGCAGGAGATTGGATTCAGGAGGCTGAGGTTGTAGTGAGCTGAGATGGCACCACTGCACTCCAGCCTGGGCAAGAGAGTGAGACTCGGTCTCAAAAAAAAAAAAAAAGAGGGGAGAGGCTGAGGCAGGAGAATTGCTTGAACCTGGGAAGCAGAGGCTGTAGTGAGCCGAGATCACGCCATTGCACTCCAGCCTGGACAACAAGAGTGAAACTCCATCTCGGAAGAAAAAAGTTAAAAAAAAATTACTAAGCAATTTAGCAAATGTCTTCAGACATTGAGATAAAAGGCACCGAACACAGTACTATTATGGTTGCTTTCTCAGAAGTAGCAGTAAATAAAAAATTTATTAATTTAGTTTGAACATTATTAGTGGTTTAAATCAGATTATTAAAATATGCCTGTAATCCCAGCTACTTGGTAGGCTAAGGTTGAAGTTTCGCTTGAGCCCAGGAGTTCAAGGCTGCAATGAACCGTGATTACATCACTGCACTCCAGCCTGGGTGACAGAGTGAAATCCTGTCTCAGGGTAAATAAACACATAATAAAAATGTAAAAAGTTAAAAGTACCCCATTATACTCTTCTATAATCCTCATTTACTAAGGAGAAATCTGCTTCTGTCACACATAATTTTCCATACCTTTATTCCTATAATTCATATAGCTATGGAGATTATCATTCCCAATTCCTCACTCATTAGAAGGACACACCCATGTTTACTGCTGTGTGACTTTGCAATGTGTCCCACTGTGGAAACAGCATATTCCCTGGGCCCAGGGATACAGGGCTTGGCCATATTATTTACTTTGGCCAATAAAATTAGGAGGAAGTATCGGTGTGTCAGTTCAAGCTGCAGTCTTAAGGGACACTGCATGTTTCTACTCATCCCTCTTATACTCCAGGGATTCTGTATAAGAGCATACTTGCCCAGATAGCCACTGCCTCTCAGCCTACATTCCAGAATAAAAATTTACAAAATAGACCTGAACCTGGCCAGAAGTTTTACGCCCAGCCTGGCCCAGCTGAGCAAAGCCTGCATCAGTGGATCTGTACCAAACTACAGACCCGTAAGAATGAAAATAAATTGTTGTTGCTTATAATTCACTGAGATTTTGAGGTTATACAGCAGAAAAATATTAAGACCAGCAGTGATACAGGGAGAGTTACTAAACTGGATAATTCATATGGTACATATAGTAAGTAGAAACTCAATGCCTATCTGCATTCTTCTCACTGATGCCCATAGGAGAATGTTTAAGCTACTCTTATTTACTCTTTTGCCCTGTTACTTATTAGAATTAGCTGGATGAGACACAGAGATACTGCATCAGACAAAACTCAGGTTGCACTAAAAACCCAATCCTTTTATCAATCAAGGGACTATTACCAAGCAAAAATAAAACATTCTTAACGACGACAGTTATCTCTAGTACTAAAACTCAGACACCACGATAACAGCCCACACTTACTACTTAAACAAAGGAACTGTCTTAAACAAAGCTATAAAATGCTTTACCAAAACAAGTAAGAATAAAATGATGCAGACATATAAAGGATTGCTATGAAAGGCCAGAAAAAAAATTGGTCTCCTGAAAGATGAGCTATCTGAATTCACTAAGTTATCAGATATAGGCTTGAGTGCAGTGAATGCATATTTATTTTTTCCTTAGCAGCTCTATAGAAGGAGAGGTGTGACTCTATAGTGGACCCATGTTGGGTATTTGTCCAGCATACATTCTTCCTTCCTCTCCTAGGAGAACCCTGATTTGCACTGTACTCACTCCCAGCACCAGCTTATCCCAAGCTGTGACCAAAAATGAGCACACAGCCAAGGCAGATCAATCAGGGCCAAGAAGATCTGATTCAGGGACTTCTGTTTAAGCCAACCAGGGAATGCTGTTCTGGTCAGTGTGGAGGATCAAGTCCTGGCTGAAGCCAGTCTTACCTGGATTTTTCAGTTCCTGTATTAGAAAAACTTCTTTATCATTTAAGCCATTTGTGATTTTTGTTCTGTAATTTGCATCCAAACATTCAACAGATAAAATTTTTAGAGCAATCAAGGAGCACATGTGAAATTAGAATTAGAGGTATTGCCAAGGTACCTATTGGTATCTATAATAGTTACCATTCCAAGAGAGTGGTAAGACTCAAAAAACCTGACAAGCTTTACTGAACTCATCTGAAATTTAAGTCTTTTTCTTTAAATAATCAAAGGTGGGAAATAGCATAGTAGAATCCCTAACTCTGAGGCTAAATGATTTTTTTCAGTATGTATGTACACGGGCAACACACTCCTTCACTGATACAGACTATAAAACAGTGTACTCACTTTGGAAAACAGTTCAGCTCCTCAAATTGTTAAACACAGAGTTACTGTATGACCCAGCAATTCCACTCCTAGGTATACAGTCAAGAGAACTGAAAACACATGGTCACATATACAAAAAAAACATGAACACAAATGTTCAAAGCAGCAGTACCCATGATAACCCAAAAGCAGAAATAACCCAAATGTCCACCACTGAGAAACAGATTGGAAATTCTGAGAAACAGATAAACAAATTGTGCTATATCCACGCAAAGGAATATTTTGGGCCATAAAAAGGTGTAAAATATGGCTGGGTGCGGTAGCTCACGCCTCTAATCCCAACGCTTTGAAGGCCGAGGTGGGTGGATTACAAGGTCAGGAGTTTAATATCAGCCTGGCCAAGATGGTAAAACTCCATTTCTACTAAAAATACAAAAATTAGCTGGATGTGGTGGCAGGCGCCTGTAATTCCAGCTACTCAGGAGGCTGAGGCAGGAGAATCGCTTGAAGCTGAGAGGCAGAGGCTGCAGTGAGCCAAGATCGTGCCACTGCACTCCAGCCTAGGCAACAGAGTAAGACTCTGTCTCAAAAAACAAACAACAACAAAAAACCCATAAAGAAGTAAAATTACTAATACTTGGTTGACATGGATGAACCCTGAAAACATGAAAGCTAAGTTAAAGGAGTCAGACGTAAAAGGCCATATAATGGATGATTCCATTTATGTGAAATATCCAGAATAGGCAAGTAGATTAATAGTTACTTAGGGCTGAGCTGGGGAAATAGGGGAACAGAAAATGAATGTTTGTGTGTACGAGTTTCTCTTTGAGGGGGATAAAAATTAGTGATGGTTGTACAAACACAGAATTATGGCCAGATGTGGTGGCAGCACTTTGGGAGGCCGAGGCAGGTGGATTGCTTGAGCTCAGGAGTTCAAGACCAGCCTGGGCAACATGGACAAACCCCGTCTCTACAAAAAATATAAAAATAGTTGGGCACGGTGGTGTGTACCTGTAGTCCCAAGTTATTTGGGGTGCTGAGGTGGAATGATGGCTTGAGCTGGGAGGCAGAGGTTGCAGTAAGCCAAGACTGTGGCACTATGCTCCACAGTCTGGGTGACAGAGTGAGACTCCATTTCAAAAATAAATAAATAAATAAAAACCACAGAATTCTATATTATGAAGGGATGAACTTTACGGTCCATGAAAAACTTACTAAAAAAAGAAAAAGGCTGGGCACAGTGGCTCACACCTATAATCCCAGTACTTGGGAAGCCAAGGTGGGCCGATCACCTGAGGTCGGGAGTTTGAAACCAGTTTGACCAACATAGAGAAACTACCTCTCTACTATAAATACAACAGTAGCCAGGTGTGGTGGCACATGCCTATAATCCCAGCTACTAGGGAGGCTGAGGCAGGAGAATCGCTTGAACCCGGGAGGCAGAGGTTGCGGTCAGACAAGACTGCACCATTGCACTCCAGCCTGGGTAACAAGAGCGAAACTCCGTCTAAAAAAAAGAAAAAAAAGAAACCATGAGATATACAATGCTTTCAAGTATTAAAATCTTTATTATTCATCATTTTTCTTTGCTAGAGTACTTTTAGGTGAAAAAAAGTTTTATATCTATCTATCTATCTATATATATATCTCATATATACAAAAATTTTATATATATACATATATATGCAAAACATCTGGATTGTCTCCCCATTCCAACTCAGTTTTTCATTATAGTTCCCTGAAACCTTCATGTTATGGAAGTATGATAAATAAAAAACCAAGCTGCATTTATTTTCTGAAAAAGGGTGGAAAGAGAAATTGCCTCAGTTTGTTCATTCATATGAATTAGGTTAAATTACTTGACTGTGTAAGTCAGAAGTTCTGGAATATGAAACAAAATGTATTAATTGGGCAAGTCCCAGTATACAATTAGCCCAATGTTACAAAAACAAGTATCCCTTGTTATCTAAATTTATTCAGTTTCTGAGTTTGGAAAGTGAAAGGTCAGACACAGTGATAACTGAATTTCTTTTGGTCAGAGAGGCTCAATATCTGACAAGCTAGCAATTACTTCTTTCTTCAAAACAAAATAAGCATCAATATAACATAGCTTTCTGCTTTCACCACTAATCAACAGCCCGAGTCACAGGATTATTAGCTTGTATATTTAAATGTGCACCTGTACTATCAGGCATTTCAGGTAAAATTTAACACTAAATAAACTATTACATCTAAAACTTCTATCATGCTCCAATATTTCTTGCTATCTGGAATAGTAAACTTGAGGATCTGTAGGCTGAATTGATTTAGATCACGAATACAGACTGTGTATAGTATTCCAGGTAGAAAATAAAGTTTAAAATTGTGATGGTAAGAGGGCTCAAAATTTGTAATTGTGGCCCAGAATCACACATAGGAAGTTGATATTTTTTAGGTAGAGAAAAAAGGGAACACAGTCATAAACATCCTCTGAAGGTGTATTTGATTCATAAAAGTAATGATAGCAACAAGCACCACAAAGTTAAAGACATCTACAGACAAGTATTACAAACTTGTTCCTCAACCTAAGATAACAGCAGAACATTATACTATACACTAAGAGGCTACAGATATGGGGATTATAAAATGTTCCCACAAAAAAATGGTCCTGAAGAAATTATTTTTCAATAATAGTGGAAAAGGAAAAACTAGTCCATCTGGGCTGCTATAACAAAATGCCTTAGACTGGGTAATTATAAACAACAGAAATATATTTCTTCCAGCTCTAGAGACAGGAAAGTCCAAGATCCAGGTGCCGGTAGATTCTGTGTCTGTGAAGACTCACTCTGCTTCATTGATGGCAGCTTTTCAGTGCGTCCTCATATGGTGGAATGGGCTAACAAGCTCTTTTGGGCCTCTTTTACAAGGACACTAATCCCATTAATGAGGGCTCCATCCTCATCACTTAATCACTTACCAAAGGCCTCCATCTCCTACCACCGCTGCCACACTGGGGATCAGGTTTCGACATATGAATTGGGTGGGTGGAGGGAGGGAGACATTCAGACCACAGCACAGAGTACAGCAGACAGAAGCCTTAACAAACATTCACAGTTAATAGAAAAAAATGCCAAGGGGGCACTTTTTAAAATGCAGAAGGAACTGCTGATTGCTGATTGATTGGTGACTTAGAAAGTGGAGGAGGCTGGAGGCAACACCACACATCTACAACCATCTGATCTTTGACAAACCTGAGAAAAACAAGCAATAGGGAAAGGATTTCCTGTTTAATAAATGGTGTTGGGATAACTGGCTAGCCATGTGCAGAAAACAGAAACTGGACCCCTTCCTGACATCTTACACTAAAATTAACTCCAGATGAATTAAAGACTTAAACATAAGACATAACACCATAAAAACCCTAGAAGAAAACCTAGGCAAAACCATTCAGGACATAGGCATAGGCAAGGACTTCATGACCAAAACACCAAAAGCATTGGCAACAAAAGCCAAAATAGACAAATGGGATCTAATTAAATTCCAGAGCTTCTGTACAGCAAAGAAACAATCATTAGAGTGAACCAGCAACCAACAGAAGGGGAAAAATTTTTTGCAACCTACCCATCTGACAAAGGGCTAATTAATATCCAGAATCTACAAAGAACTAAAGCAGATTTACAAGAAAAAAACAAACAAACTCATTCAAAAGTGGGTGAAGGGCATGAACGGACACTTTTCAAAAGTAGACATGTATGAGGCCAACAAACATACGAAAAAAAGCTCATCATCACTGGTCATTAGAGAAATACAAATCAAAACCACATTGAGATACTCTCATGCCAGTTAGAATGGTGATCGTTAAAAAATCTGGAGACAACAGATGCTGGAGAGGATGTGGAGAAATAGGAACACTTTTACACTGCTGGTGGCAATGCAAATTAGTTCAACCATTGTAGAAGACAGTGTGGTGATTCCTCAAGGACCTAGAAATAGAAATTCCATTTGACTCAGCAATCCCATTACTGGGTATATATCCAAAGGATTATAAATCGTTCTATTATAAAGACACATGCATACATATGTTCATTGTGGCACTGTTTACAATAGTAAAGACCTGGAACCAACCCAGATGCCCATCGATGACAGACTGGACAAGGAAAATGTGACACATGTACACCATGGAATACTACGCAGCCATAAAAAACAATGAGTTTGTGTCCTTTGTAGGGACAGGGATGAATCTGGAAACCATCATTCTCAGCAAACTGACACAAGAACAGAAAATCAACCACCACATGTTCTCACTCATAGGTGGGTATTGAACAATGAGAACACACGGACACAGGGAGGGGAGCATCAGACACTGGGGTCTGTTGGTGGGGGGACTAGGGGAGGGACAGCAGGGGGTTGGGAGGTTGGGGAAGGATAACATGGGGAGAATTGCCAGATATAGGTGACAGGGGGATGGAGGCAGCGAACCACATTGCCACGTATGTACCTATGCAACAATCCTGCGTGATCTGCACATGTACCCCAGAACCTAAAGTACAATAAAATAAAAATAAAAATCATGTTTATTGCCACACACACACACACACACACAAAGAAAGAAAGAAAGAAAGTGGAGGAGGCAGTACACATACAAAACAACAACTTTGGGCCGGGCGTGGTGACTCAAGCCTGTAATTCCAACACTTTGGGAGGCCGAGGCGGGTGGATCACGAGGTCAAGAAATCGAGACCATCCTGGTCAACATGGTGAAACCCCGTCTCTACTAAAAATACAAAAAATTAGCTGGATATGGAGGCACGTGCCTGTAATCCCAGCTACTCGGGAGGCTGAGGCAGGAGAATTGCCTGAACCCGGGAGGCGGAGGTTGCGGTGAGCCGAGATCGCGCCATTGCACTCCAGCCTGGGTAACAAGAGTAAAACTCCGTCTCAAAAAAAAAAAAAAAAAAAAAAAAACAACTTTTTTTTTTTTTTTTTGAGACGAAGTCTCACTTTGTACCCCAGGTTAATATATTTCAACCTAGGAGTTGAAACACCAGGAGGACAGCATCTCAGAGCTCGTCCTTGGCCAGCATCTTCATGAACTCCTCGCAGGCTTTGATCATGTGCTGTCATTGCTATGCACTACGAAAATCAGACCTGTGTGTTCTGGAAGTAGTGGCACCACAGAGGCCAGATCTTGTCCCGGCCGCCCACGCCCCACACAGTGAAGCTGATGTTCTTGTACTCCACGGTTTCCACGTTGAAGCCTATGGTGGGAATGGTGGTCACCATCTCGCCTAGCTTAAGCCTGTACTAGACTGTGGTCTTCCCTTTAGGATCCAGGCCCACCACGAGGATGCGCATTTCTTTTTTGCCAAAAAGGCCTTTGAAGAGGTTGGCAAAGATGTTCCCCATGCTTGTGGATAGGTGTAAGGACCCTGGTCAGGGATACCTCAGTGGCTGCTGCTCCGAGCCAGGCACTGGTTTTGCTCCCACCATGGCTGGCTCTTTCTTTTTACTCAGACAGCAGCTTAAATGTCACCTTCTCAAACTGGCATTTTCTGCCTACCTCATTTCAGAGCCACCCCAATTACTGTTTTAATTGTCTGCCTGGAATTCATTATCAATATTTTTCTTTCTTTTTTTTTTTTTTGAGACACAGTCTTGCTCTGATGCCCATGCTGGAGTGCGGTGGTGTTATCTTGCTCACTGCAGCCTCTACCTCCCAGGTTCAAGCAATTCTCCTGCCTTAAACCCAAAGTAGCTAGGACCACAGGTGCATGCCACCACGCCTGGCTAATTTTTGTATTTTTAGTAGAGACGGGGTTTCACTGTGTTACCCAGGCTGGTCTCAAAGTCCTGTCATTATCAATGTTTTTCTTAAGGTTAGCTCCATGAGAGCAGCGGCCCTGATGCCTCGATTACTGCTAGAACAGTGCCTGGCACATACATAAGAGCTCAGTAAATATTTTAAGTGACTGGATAATTGAAAAGTAGGGACATTCCAAGAGTATCAATAAAATAATTTTCTACATAAATTCATTTCAAACACATGCACAGAAATGACCTATTTGTTTACCATGGCAATTTTATCAAAAATAGATGCTGGGCTCTTTAATCAGATTTTCAATTATATTAAAAGCAATGGAATTTTATTGTCTTAAACTGATAAAATAACTGACAGTGTCTGGTTTACTCGCAGAGCTGCTAGCTATTTCCATTTAAAATAGTTACCTTAGAATTTTAAAGCCTAAACATGTTTTATTCTATAAAAGTTACGGAGAGTAAAACAGAAAGAGTGGAAAGAAAAGTCTCAAAATTGCAGTTTTAAAAACTTGCAACAAATTAGATAAAATATCTTAGGAAAAATAAAGCTCTCAAGAAAAATCACTTTTTTTAAAACAAAATAATGGCTTGCAGAAAGCTGGCAAAATGGAATGGCAGTAGTCAGGTTTTGGGCATTTAGCTGAGCCATTTATAAAGTTTCTAAACTGGTTTCACAGAAATTCTTGGAATAAATTCCTTATTTTTGTTTGCCAGATCGAGGGCAGGAAGAAAACACCCAACAGAGTTCATGTGGGTGGGAGTGTGAAGGCTTCTCTCAGGCCTTCATCTGGGTGTTTATATTGTGACAGCAAACTCTGTGTTTAAGCTTGTGCAGTAATTAAGTAGTATGTTTATTATAACTAAATCTCAACAGACTTTTCTAAGATTACTACTCAGGCTCAAGAAGTAAAATAGAATTCTAACTTATAAACAAAGTTTTATGTTACTGAATACCTGCACCGATAGCCTCAAACTTCATCATGCACAGAACCAAACATAAGGAAAAGAGAAAAGGAAATTCAAACAAAATAAACCAGAAGAAAGGGAGATGTAACAACAATTTCAACACTAATTAGAAAAAAAAAGAAAAGAAGAATTTAGTGTCTCTTTGGGGAGGCTGGAAATAGGAATTCAGTTTATTTTTATTTATTTTTTCTTATTTATTTATTTTTAAGACAGGGTCTCACTCTGTCTCCCAGTACCCAGGCTTGAGTTCAGTCGTAAGATCTTGGCTCACTGCAACCTCTGCCTCCCAGGTTCAAGCGATTCTCCTGCCTCAGCCTCCTGAGTAGCTGGATTACAGGCACCCACCACCATGCCTGGCTAATTTTTTATTTTTTGTAGAGAAGAGGTTTTACCATGTTGCCCAGTCTGGTCTAGAACTCCTGAGCTCAAAGCGATCCACCCACCTCAGCTTCCCAAAGTGCTGGGATTACAATGTCAAGCCACCATGTTTGGCCTTATATTTTATTTTTTTAAGTAGAGGCGACGTCTTACTCTGTTGCCCACGATGGTTTCAAACTCCTGAGCTCAAATGATCCTCCCACTTCGGCTTCCCAAAGTGCTAGGATTACAGGTGTGAGCCACCATACCCAGTCTCAGTTTATTTTTAAGGTAACCATTAAACTACTTTGAATCTAGTAAAAAGAGAGCTAATATTCATAATTAATATTCCATAGCAGAGAACTCTCTTTCTGTTCTCCTGTACCCAGGTACCATAATCATCCTGGGTGTGTCCTCTGGCTTTCAAAATGCCACACTGAATCTGAACTGTGTTCATTTTAACTACTGAGATAAAGGAGATAATCACAGGTTTGGGGAGAGGGTAATTTTGATATAGGGTTGAATGTCTGGTGACAGAAAAAGAGAAGTAAGGCATTATGTAAAACTTAAAACAGGCCAGGTGTGGTGGCTCACGCCTATAATCCCAGCATTCTGGGAGGCCAAGACAGGTGGATCACCTGAGGTCAGGAGTTCAAGAACAGCCTGGCCAACATGGTGAAACCCCATCTCTACTTAAAAAAAAAAAATACAAAAATTAGCCAGGTGTGGTGGCGGGAGCCTGTAATCCCAGCTACTCAGGAGGCTGAAGCAGGAGAATCACTTGAACCTGAGAGCCAGAGGTTGTAGTGAGCAGAGACTGTGCCACTGCACTCCAGCCTGAGTGACAGAGCGATAATCCATCTCAAAGACAAACAAACAAAAAACTTAAAACAAAATCTAGTCTTGTTGTTCATGAACACTGGTGCGAGATGAGAAGGTGATACATGTGCACAAGTAAGAGCAGATTCTGACCTGCACTACTTACCAGCTTCTGATGAACTGAGCAGCAGAATCTATTAAAGGGAAAGAAAATTCACCAGCACCGCCCTGACAGAATCTCAAGGCTGCTCTAGTTGGTACTGTAAGCAAAGTTGTACTTGCAGTGTTGTGCTCCAACAGTCACTTTCTAGTGGACCAGGATCAGGACATTATCTCCAGGAGTCAGAGGAAAGGTCAAACCACAGCCATAAGATCGCACTGAGGACCACAGGGATGGCATGGGTCTAGAGTTATTCTCACCATTACAGAACTAAGACCTCAAGTGAGAGTGCTTGAACATGCCAGGGAGCCCAAGAGGGGTGAAATACCAAAACTGCTATTTCTTGTCCAGTCTAATGACTGATAATAGTGGTATCATTAACAGAATGGTAAGGGTTTATTTTAATTAACTTACATGCCCCCCATTACCCAAACAAAGTGCTAGTCTAACAAGTATTATTTTAGAATTGCTGTTATTATTTTAGCTGCATATTTTCCATGGACTTGTAAATTAATCTGTATATATTTAACATAAGCCAAATTTGTAATGTTCAAAACTACTACCCTGATTTTTCCATTTCTCAAAAATCATGCTTAAATCCAAAAGGTTACAAAGGGAAAAGTTAGATTTCTCAAAGCTGCTTTAAATTACTGCTCTTTTAGCCAGGCGCGGTGGCTCACGCCTGTAATCCCAGCACTTTGGGAGGCTGAGGTGGGTGGATCACCTGAGGTCAGGAGTTCAAAACCAGCCTGGCCATTATGGTGAAACCCCATCTTTAAAAAAACAAAAAAAAACTACTGCTTTTTTACCATAGCTCATTATCTCTAATGTGTAAGAAAAAAAAGTTCCTAAAATTTTGTGCATAAACTACTTTTTATCACTTTGGTGTAATAACACTAATGACCAAACAATGAGCAAGCTACAGGTGATTTGTATAACAGTCAATTTTGGTTTTCTGGCAATCTTTCAAGGTCCAGGATGTAATACAAACTTGATTACTATGTAAATATCAGTCTTTACCAAAAAAAATTAAAAATTAGCTGGGCATGGTGGCGCATGTCTACATTCTCAGCTACTCAGGAGGCTGAGACATGAGGATTGCGTGAGCCCAGGAATTTGAGGCTGCAGTGAGCTATAGTCACGCCACTGCATTCCAGCCTGAGCAACAGAGTGAGAGCCTCCCTCTAAAAATAGAAAAACAAAACAAAAACACAAACAATAATAATAAAAAAAAGTAAAACTAACCCTAAACTTTACCCCGATACTCTCTTTCCCCTTTAACAAAGTTACCAGAGACGGGCTCAACTCTAACAAGCATCTATCAGTCCTCTAAAAGTAAAAAATAATTTCAGGTAATTGGTACCAACTTCTACAATGTTGTAGCCAACTAGTAGCACAATTTCCAAAGATACTTTATTGTTTAAGTAGCTACTAATAGGTTAACAAGCCATCACAGAGGCAGGTGAAACAGGATGATCTGTCTATACTAGCAATGGATTAAAAGATCTTGAACAGTCATGTTATTAATATATAGCAAATACAGGTAAAATCACAAATTTTACTTAGAAAATCCAAATGGCTCTAAAAAACAGATCAATATATATTCTGTATGAAGTGATTTTTGCACGTGGCATCTGAGAATATGTCCAAGAAAACGTCTAGCTTCTATCAGTCATGCTAGTTAGCTATGAAGAAGCTTGACTAGTGGGCAATGCATGTAGTCTTTACCTTTTGGGACTAGGAAAATCATATTTATCCAAGACTCCTAAAAACCCCCCTGGGTTATAAGTTCTGAATCTTCTCACACATACCCTTCCCCCTAAAATTCTCATGTCCTCAGGCCTTACCACTCCTTTGTGACAGCTGCTGCCTTATAAAGACATAATTCCAGTGTGAAGTATTTCTATTGGAAAATCTGGGACTGACAGGAAGTTGACAAGGACTCAGTAAAAATAACTATTCCTAACAAAGTATATATATATAAACAGGCAGTCACTGGTCAGGCGCTTTCCTCAGCTGAGTCACCGGACCATGGAAAACCCCAAGTTTGCACCTGAAAGGCTCTGAAATACTACCCTCTGGAGTGCAAATATAAAACACATTAGGCTTGGAGAAACTGCTCTAAAGCAACTCGCTGGACCAGCTAGATTTAGAAATATAATGGATGGTTGGTAAAGGTAACTCCAGGAGCTGCCAAGAAAACTCAGTTCCAAGAACACTTCCCACAAAATTAGGCTTTCCAGAGACACTAATCTAAGATGTTCCAGAGGTTTAATGAGTCCTCTCTGCTGCCCCTTTCAAATCTAAATACTTACTCAAAGTCTCTAGAGCCATCTGTTAAGGCCAAAGGAAATCTTCTCAATATGTTTACATCACAAAAGTTTATGCCGCATTGTAAGGAAGTCTAAAAAGCCAAATGCATGCACAGCTACTTGGGAGGCTGAAGTGGGAGGATTGGTCGAACCCAAGAGTTCAGGACTAGTCTCAAAAAAAAAAAAAAAGCCAAATGCTGCTACGCCAGACTTGATACTGTGAAAAAGAATGAAAGAATGTTAGATCTTTTGACAGTGGACTTTACAGTTTCTCAAAAACTTTCTCTTTTAAAATATGAGTAACACCCTATATTAGTTTCCTATGGCTGCTGTAGAAATTGCCACAAATACTGACTTCACACAAAGTGTATTCTCAGTTCCGGAGGTCATGAATCTGAAATGCCTTTTCCAGGGCTGGTTGCATCTGAGGGCTCTGAGGGCAGAATGCTTCCTTGCCTTTTTCATCTTCTAGAGGACCACCTGCATTCCTTGGCCCCCGTTCCCTTCATCAGTCACTACAACCTCTTGCTTCCATCATGAAATCTGCCCCCACTCACTCTGGTCTGCCTCCCTCTTCCAAGGACCGGTGTGATCATACTGGGCCAATGCAGACAATCCAGGATAATCTTCCATCTCAAAATTCTGAATTTGATACATCTGCAGAGCCTCCTTTCCTATATTCATAGGTTCTAGAGATTAGGATATGGGTATCTTTTAGGCATCATTATTCAGCCTACCACACACTTAGCAGATTTAAAATTCTATGAAGTACAATTACCTACAGTATCTCATTTAGGTACTTACAAGGTGTTATCATTCCTACTTAATGAATGAGAAAGCAGCTCTAGAAAACTTAATTGCTTATCAACAGTCATATAGTTAGTGATAGAACTCAAACCAGAGATCATATGGCCCTAGAGATCATGTAATAGACCACACACCACTTCTCCTCCACCAGGCTGCCTATAAATCACTGGCGCTTGGCCTCTCATTTTCTTACAAAGCTTTTTTAATAGAATATATCTTTATATATATGAACCCTTTTTTTCCCTTCTGAAACGGAGTTTCACTCTTGTCACCCAGGCTGGAGTGCAATGGTGTGTTCTCACCTCACTGCAACCGCCTCTCGGGTTCAAGCGATTCTCCTGCCTCAGCCTCCTGAGTAGCTGGGATTATAGGCACCTGCCACTATGTCCGGCTATTGTTTTTTGTATTTTTAGTAGAAATGAGGTTTCACCATGTTGGCCAGGTTGGTCATGAACTCCCGACTTCAGGTCAGGATCTGTCCACCTCGGCCTCCCAAAGTGCTGGGATTACAGGAGTGAGCAACCACGCCCAGCCTAAAGATATATTCTTTACCACCATCTTATCTGCTCATCCACTTTTTTCCTGAGGAAGGCAAGCAAATGAAGGAAAATGTCTGCATACAGTAAAGATTTGATTTATAAGTCTACAAGATTATATTGCATCTACAAGCAGAGAATTCCTGTTAGACAAATAAAGTACACTGACATTTTATCTGCCCAAAGGAATTACACTTACTCATTCAAGTGTTAGATGGACAAACATGACACTAAGCATAAAATCTGTTCTTAGTAACTTTTAAAAATGCATACCATAGATTGTTTGGCTGGGGGGCAGGGTGGCAACAAATAAAAATAAAAAAATAAATACAGAAAAAAATGTACACAATTAGTAGCAAAGCAAGAAGCTGTAACAAACCATCATATTTCCTAAATCTTTTGATATACATTTAAGACTAATGTTAGCAAAGAAGATATGATGCACAGCAAAGCACATGGAAAGAAAGTTGCAGCATTTGTTCAAAATGATGTAAATTCATGGATCTTCTAGACCAGTGGTTCTCAAAGCTGATGGTACATCCAAATCACCTGGAAGATTTGGTAAAACACAGATTGCTGGCCCTATCCCAGTTTCCGGTTCAGCAGATTTGGGGCAGACCCAAGCGTTCATAAATTTCTAAAAAGTTTCCAGGCAATACAGATGCTACTAGTCCAAAGACCATACCTTAAAAACCAGTTTCAGATAAAATTCACATTTTCACAGCAATTCAGAAAAACTACTGAATATATTATGAAAGCAGGTGTGGTGAATTTTTATTTGAAATAGCAAAAACAAACAAACCCCCAAAACCAATGCAGGAAAACAAACACCACCACCACCACACACATGCACACACATACATAAATACACACACACAAAGGGGAAAAAAAAGGCCAGGAGGGGAAAAAACCTTATAGTGACAGTCAGTTCCCCAAACAGAACAAACCTGAGCTGCTCAAACTGAATTGCTCATGACTGTGCAAGTTATCAATCTGCCCTTTACTGACTGCTCTTCAAGGATTAAATGTGATAACACACATAGCAGCCTCCTGTGAGGTGGGCAGAGGAAACAAAGGCTCAGAAAAGCCAAGAGTTCACTATGAAACACCAGGAAAAGTCTCCACATTCAGTGGGAGGTAAACATGGTCCACCCCTGAACAATTTTAGAATGCTTAAGAAACTAAGTTTTGGTGATATGTGCCGAATTACACTCTAGCAGTCCGACGTTAAGTAAATCTAGTACTGCCAACATACAATGGAGAAGAAGCAAGCCGACAGCACAGGATTTTTTTTTTTCTTTTTAAATCATGGTAGCTACGTGCTGTGTGACCACCTTCCTTTGCAACAGCTACACCTAGAAATCACTAAAACAATAATTTATGGGCAAGAGCCTGAGGTGCTATCAAAGCCAAATACATGTTAAATTGTATATTTTGTACATTTTTTTAAGGCAGGAAACCATTTTAATAATACTAAAAAGATTTTCAAAAAGACTCAAGCAAAAATGGCTGCCAATTGGGCCGATCTAAAATTCAATCAGCATGAACGCCCCGAAGTCTAAGGAAGCATCTTTAAGTTACAGAATTTTGCAAAGGTTATCAACAACAAGAAGCTAACTTCCTGTTATTCCTATTCCTTTTAAGTAAGTCATCACCAAGTGTTTCCAAAGCAGAGCATTTTGTGTTCTTATAATCAAAACCTGTTCAAGTGAGAGAAAATAATGCAGTAAGAATATTCTTATATTTATGACATTCAAGATCACTATTTGGACCTAAGAGCATGTCAGGATTTTCAGCACCTGCATATAACTGTTTCATTATGACCCCCCACAAGGGGCAGGGAAGGAAGAAGCATGCAGGGCTTGCCTGACCCTACCTCTAGTGTGCAGGAAAGAGGAGAGGGAACTCAGTATTCCTCCAGCCACAGTTTCTTCTCTTCGTATGGACGGATCACTAGACCCCATAAAGTGCAAGAATGATGAGAAAAGGGGACTATCGGTGATTAATCCTTGTACTAATAACTTATAAAGTACACCCTCTCAGCACAAGAGATCCCATATAGCACAATAAATGAACAGAAATAATGGTTTTCTGGCATTTTGCAACTACCCAATTAGAAACTGACGAATGTAAAACAAAACAACACAAAACAAAACAATTTTTGAGCTGGGCGTGGTGGCTCACACCTCTAATTCCAGAACTCTGGGAGGCCTGAGGTTCAGAGTTTGAGACCAGCCTGGCCAGCATGGTAAAACCCTGTCTCTACTAAAAATACAAAAATTAGCCAAGCACGGTGGCGGGCTCCTGTAATCCCAGCCACTCGGGAGGTGAGGCAGGAGAATCGCATGAACCCGGGAGGCAGAGGTTGCAGTGAGCCCAGATCATACCACTGTCCTCCAGCCTGGGCAACAAAAGCGAAACCCCATCTCAAACAAATAATGGGAAGCTATTAAGCCCAAATCTTATCACTGGCAACAAATATTATCAATTCTTTAATTTTAACAAAATCTGCCAAATATTCAAACCTGAATAACCATAGTTTGTCAGTTATTCTTACAAGTAAAAATGATATCCATGAAAAAAGATGCTAGGTCAGCATTTAACTCAAATAACACTACAAGTAATTTTCCTTATAATAACCATAGTACTTATGCAGCAGAAGTGCCTTGTGTGTACTTCCCATTATATCACACAAAGCATTAAAAAGATGTGCAATCTAGTGTCAAGATTTAATAAAAGAAGTATTTTTTACTACTTCATTAAGGGCATTCTTAGGTGAAACTGGCTTTTAAAAAAAACTATAGAGTGTGTGGTGGTGAAGAATACAATGGCTATGAGCACACTTTGCTGCCACCGCCTTGATTCACGCTTAGGCACCAGCAGTACCATCAATACAAATGTTAACACAGAGAAAAAGACAACTTCTCAGAAATACTATATAAAGGTTTGACCTTCAGGATCCCATGAGAGATTTCTAGAGGAATAAGGGCCACACTTTGCGAAGTGCTAATCTTGAGAAGCATTGACAGTTACCCAATTTATCACTTTGTGGCCCTTCGAGATTGTTTAATAGAAGTGCTGGCTACTCTGACACCCTCCCACGCACTCATGAGGCAATACTCCTGGTTACACACTGCCTCTTACTGCTGCTGTTTCATGTCTTATCATATCTGTTGCTTCACACTCATAGTGAACTGGACACTACTCTACAATGCACTGCGCAATCAGCACAGCTCAGCGTCTGATCTGCAACAGCCAGTACAGTGTGGTTTAAGAGCACAGGCTCTAAAGTCAGTTTGCTTCGGTTCCAATCCTGGGTGTACCACTTACTAGCTATAAGGCCTTGTACAGACTATTTACCCTCATTTGCAAATCAGTATAATAGTATCTACTGATGAAAGTTGTGAGGATTCAACAACCTATTCAGTGTTTGGCATGGGTCCTTACACACAGGAAGTGCTCACATGTTACTAATAGTCTAAATATTACTACATTTATTAGCATATATTACTATAATACTGGGATAGTAGATGTATTCTAAGTTGTAGCAAAGAAATTTTATACAGTAGTCAAGACTAGGCTGCACCCCCAGGAAGAAGCCTACACTCTAACAGCAGTATTTCCCAAGCTAGCCTGGAAGAATCACCTAAGGCAGGGGTCCCCAACCTCCAGGTCAGACTGAGACCAGTTAGTGGCCTATTAGGAAGTGGGCCACACTGCAGGAGAGAGAGGCAGGCAAGTCAGTGAAGCTTCATCTGTATTTACAGCCTCTTCCCATCGCTCGCATTAACGTCTGAGTTCCACCTTCTGTCACATCAGCCAGCGGCATTAAATTTTCATAGGAGGGCTAACCCTATTGTGAACAGCACGTGCAAGGGATCTAGGTTGTGCACTCATGAGAATCGAATGCCTGATGATCTGTCACTGACTCCCATCACCCTGAGATGGGACCAAGTAGTTGCAGAAAAACAAGTTCAGAGCTCCCACTGATTCTACATTATGATGAGTTGTATAATTATTATATATTACAATATAATAACAGAAATAAAATGCAACATAAAGTAATGTGCTTGAATCATCCTGAAAACATCCTCCCCCTCCTTCCCATCCGTAGAAAAACTGTCTGCCACAAAATCAGTCCCTGATGCCAAAAAGGTTGGAGGCCTGTAACCTAAGGTATTTCCAAATCTAGATTACTGGGTTCCAACCTAGACTATACACCGTAATAAACTTTAGGGGAAGAGCCTTAGAATCCATGTAACAACATGTTAAGGAATTCCTATTATTATGCAAGGTTGGGACATATACCTCTAGAGAGAATATTGTATTTGAGGAACTTAGAACTATTAAAAGACTAATAGTCAATCATCAAGAGTCATTTTCTGAATTAACTGAAATAGTAAGGCGTAATTTACCTTGAAAAGACAGCTTCACACATGACAAAGTTTATCTTGAAAAAGACACGCTCCAAAAAAAGAATTTAAAATGGAGAAATAATGCATTTCTTCTATTCTAAGACACAGTGGATTGTACAACAGCATACATTTCCCAAAACAGTTACATACCACTTTCCTCTTCAGACTCTGATCAAAGTTTGAACTGAAACTTTCTTCACATTCAAAGTCTAATGATTTTTCTGAACTTTTGGCCATCGCCAGTTATGCAATAGTATCAGAGAAATATGTTATTTCTCAAAAGCCAGAATTCTGTTCTTTTTGACATCTTTGGGGCTGACAGCATAATTTCGAGGCAAATAAAAGAACATCTGAGAATCCTCTGAATTTTGTATTTAAACTCAGTTTCATCTTTCCTCAAATAGATGTCCCTAGAAATTAAGCAGTTTCTCTTAAAAATAAGGATGTTTTAAAAAAAATTAGTGCTTGACTGATATTCCATCCCAAGTCATGAATCAGTCACAGTTAACCCCCATTATCTCTCAAATGCTCTACAATGTATTCCTAAGATTTAGCTATTTCTATTGCTTTTAACTGTATTATTTATCTTGTTACAGGCTATTTCCTATACATAAAATAATCCTTGTAGCATAGTCTTTTTAAGAAAGATATATCGAAAGTAATTGCTTATCTAAATTTAACTTAAAATGCTGCCATGTGTAATGTTGCCAGTGCAAATAACTTTAATTAGGTGACAAATGGTTGAGAAGACACCTCCACACATGGCAAAGTTTATATATATATATGCAGGCAATGACAGCTGCAACAGCACTTGTGAATTTCTTTTGCCATTAAGGACTATACAAAGGACCATCAAAAATATTTAACAGTATTGAGAAAAAGTTTATCTTAGAGTTGAACAACTATGGTATTAGACAATTCATGTATTAAAAATATTTTTTTTTTTTAGATAGAGTCTTGCTCTGTTCTCCAGGCTGAAGTGCAGAGGCACAATCATGGTTCACTGCAACCTCTGCCTCCCAGGTTCCAGTGATTCTCCTGCCTCAGCCTCCTGAGGAGCTGAGATTACAGGCGTACGCCACCATGCCCAGCTGATTTTTGTATTTTCAGTAGAGACGGGGTTTCAACATGTTGGCCAGCCTGGTCTCGAATGCCTAACCTCAAGTGATCTGCCCACCTCGGCCTCCCAAAGTGCTGGGATTACAGGTGTGAGCCACTGCACCCAGCCCATGTATAAAAATTATAGTTTGCCCCAGGCAACATAGTGAGACCTCATCTTTACAAAAAATAAATTAGGCACAGTGGTGTGTACCTATAATCCTAGCCACTCAGGAAGATGAAGTGGGAGGATCCCTTGAGCCTGGGAGGTTATGGGTGCAGTGGAGCCATGGTCATGCCACTGAAATCCAGCCTGGGTGACAGAGTGAGACCCTGTCGCTACAAAAGAAAAAAAAAATGTTAGGGAAAAAATGGTATCTGATAAAGTGGAATACAGAGCACATTCAGTAACTGAGGACAAGAAGATAAGATATAAGGCACTTCTTTCCAAAGTGTAGTCTATGGACCACCAGTATCGCCCAATCACTTGTCAAGTGATCAACAGATAGATGATGTGGTAATTTCCAAGGAAAATCAATAAAATAATATTTTCATATACATCTGAAGTATAAGATTAATAACTTCACAGAAATCCTGAAGTAATCTTAAAGAGTGGGTGTGCCATAGGGACTACTGTCCCAAGTTTACCACACCTAACATCTCCTGTTCATAATAAAAATATTTAAGTCTCTTCATTATACTGAAATTATATTAATACTCTACATAACTTAAAAAATCATTACAATGTCCTAACTATAATATGGAGAATAAAGAAAAGGAAGTTAATTCATAATAAAACACTATTTAACATATTAAAACTGGAGCATCAATACACTAGGAAATATCATGGTACAGTAAGATGCTTGCATCAATATGAAACATCACCATGACTGTGACAGCAACAAATGCAAACTGAATCAGGTGTGTCAAATGGTGACTACAACACCATGAAGAGTACTGCCATAGGTGATGCATTTTACCAAAATGGCAAGCTCTTGGTAAAGCCTTAAATGAAAGGACATTACTCACTCCTTGATTTACACAGCAGTGCCGTTCATAGAAAATGTAGTGTATTATGTAAAAAATGATCTGTTTATATGTAAAATACTTTAGATGTGAGTAATTAAAGGAGCTTCAAACACCATATGAGACAGAATAGTTATTCATTGTATAGCACTTTTCTGCACACTGCAAGACATCTAGCAGACCTAAACGCTGTCCACTAAATGTCTGTAATGACCTCTACTATGCTGCCAAACAAAAATGCTCCCACAAATTTCAAAAATGCACCCCAGAAAATGGTATTACCATAGCTGAAAACTACTGAGCTAAATGAGTATATATGACTAGGCTTGGATATTTTAAAAATCCTTTGCTTGCTACTATTTACTTCTTATGTTAGTGTTTTTGCTACTACACAGTATGACTTTGCAGCTGCAATTCACCATAATCAATCAACAGAAAAGTAGTTATGAAAATAGAAACTACTACATCTAAGCATACTACAAATATACGTGATTAAATATGACTCAAGTACAAACAAGAATGGGAACATATATGTTCTGGAACAAAAGAATTCTGAATGTGATGATTTCAAATATGCAGCTGAGAATCCAAAACTAGGAATATCTGAAAACTGGATTTCACTGCACCAGAAACTACTCACCACCACCATGTTGTCCAAAGTGAAAATGTATCAAACAGTGTCATAAAGTCATTGAAACTTTCAGACTGTTTTCAACAAATTTAACCAAAACTGTTTAGCTTGCTGTAAAGGATGTAGACTGCAAAATAAACATTCCATTTTAAATTATTATATTGTCAACAATGAAAAAAGAACATTCAGATTCAGAATAAAAGCAAAGTAATAAAGAAAAAATATACAAAGATAAATGCAAACATAAAGCTAGAAAGAATAGAAAGCAGAGTCTTGAAGAAATGTTCGTACGGCCATGTTCACAACAGCATTATTCACAACAGCCAGAGGGTGGAAGCAATCCATGCCCACCCATGAAAGAACGGATAAGAAAAATGTGGCCTATCTATATATTCAAATATTATTCAGCCTTCAAAAAAAGCTAATTCTGAAATTCTGATACATACTACAACACGGATGAACCCTGAAGACATGCTAAGTGAAGTACGCCAGTCACAAAAGGACAAATGTAGGATTCCATTCATGTGACATACCTAGAGCAGTCGAGTTCAAAGATGGTGGAATGGCGGCTGGGGGAGAGGAAAACAGGGATTGTTGTATAATAAGCATGTAGTTTCAGTTTAAGAAGATGAAAAAGTTCTGGAAGTAAACAGTGATAATGACTGCACAGCACTGTGAATGTACATGATACCACAGAACGGTACATTTAAAAATGATTAAAATGGTAAATTTTATGTTATATATACATTTTATCAAAGTTTTCAAAAAGGAGTAAAAAGTAAAAAAGCTGGCAAATTAGAAAGTAGAACTGACATAAAATCTGTTGGCAAATGAAACTAATAAATCACTGAAGGTAGAATCATTCCTTGGTATCCATGGGGGATTGACTCCAGGATCCCCCTCAGATAACAAAATCCACATATGCTCAAGTACTTTATATAAAATGGCTGGTCACAGAGGCTGACACCTGTAATCCGAGCACTTTGGGAGGCTGAGGTGGGTAGACCACCTAAAGTCAGGAGTTCAAGACCAGCCTGGCCAACATGGTAAAATCCCCTCTCTACTAAAATACAAAAATTAGCTGGGTGTGATGGCAGACACCTGTAATCCCAGCTACTTGGGAGGCTAAGGCAGGAGAATCACTTGAACCCAGGAGGTGGAGTTGCAGTGAACTGAGATCACACCACTGCACTCCAACACGGGTGACAAGAGCAAAATTCTGTTGGCAGGGGGGCATAGTATTTGCATATAACCTACACACATCCTTCTCTATACTTTAAATTGTCTCTACATTACTTGTAATATCTAATATAATGTAAATGCCACATAAATATAGTTGAATAATCCTTATCTGAAATGCTTGAGACCAGAAGTGTTTTGGATTTGGGATTTTTCAGATTTTGGGATATTTGCATTACATATTTACTGGTTCAACATCCCTAAGTTGAAAATCGGAAAGGCTCAAATAAGTATGTCCTTTGAGCATTATGGCATTCAAAAAGTTTCAGAATTTAGAGCATTTCAGATTTCTGGATTAGGGATACTCAACTTGTTGTTGTTAGGCCATATTTTAAAGAACGTGTGTTGTTTTATCGTTGTATTGTTATTATTTTCTTTTCCAAATATTCTGATCCAAGGTTAGTTGAATCCAATGATGCGGGTCCCACATATACAGAGGGCTGACTGTATTAACGAAATTTAAACAGGAGGATTCTCAACTTGGAACATGAAGTTGTAACTGCTATGAGAACTGTCCTCTCACTATAAACAGCTAGAAAACCAGACAACATACATGAAATAACAGTTTTTAGACACTGGGCAAGAAGTAGGGCAAGACTGTGATCCTCCACCAGGGAAAGGAAACAAAAGGTAAACTTAACAATTAACCAAACCCACAGCCTGGTGACAACTCCCAGGCTTCACTTCAGGGAAAGAACACTGAAACAAAATACAAGGGTCTTGGTGAACTGAGGAGCCAATAGGGCTAGGGGAAGCTGAGGCAGCTAGAATTTGCAGGACACAGTACTGCCTCTACCTAAAAAATACAGTAGAAGTGACACTAGTCAAGGCAAGGTCACAAAAGCCAATATGCTTCTATCTGGCTCTCTTCTCTTGGGACACTCGCCTTTAGAACTCAACCACCAGACTGTAAGAAAATTTAAGCCAGCCGGGTGCAGTGGCTCTCGCCTATAATCCCAGCACTTTGGGAGGCAGAGGCAGGAGGATCACGAGGTCAAGAGATCGAGACCATCCTGGCCAACATGGTGAACCCCGTCTCTACTAAAAATACAAAAATTAGCTGGGCGTGGTAGCACACGCCTACAGTCCCAGCTACTAAGGAGGCCGAGGCAGGCGTATTGCTTGAACCCAGGAGGCAGAGGTTGTAGTGAGCCAAGATTGTGCCACTCCTCTCCAGCCTGGCAACAGAGCAAGACTCTGTTTTTAAAAAAAAAAAAAATTAAGCCACATGAAAAGGTCATGTGCACAGATTCCAGCCAACAGACAAAGCTAAGGTCTCAGTCAGCATCAACTGCTTAACATACAAGTGGGTAAACCTTCAGATAATCCCAGCCTCCCGTTTTGAGTTGCCTCAGCAGAGGATACAGACATCATGAAGCAGAGACAGACCATCTCTGCTGTGTCCTATCCAAATACCTAACCCACAGAATAAGTTGGCAATAGTGTTGTTTTAAGGCACTAATTTACTGGTGGGCTTTTATGCCATGAAAATAACTAGAACAGGCCGGGTGCAGTGGCTCACACCTATAATCCTAGCACTTTGGGAGGCCAAGGCGAGTGTTATTACCTGAGCTCAGGAGTTTGAGACCAGCCTGGGCAACATGGTAAAATCCCATCTCTACTAAAATACAAAAAATTAGCTGGGCATGGCAGCGTGTGCCTGTAATCCTGGCTACTGGGGAGGCTGAGACAGGAGAATTGCTTGAACCTTGGAGGCAGAAGTTGCAGTGATCCAAGATTGCGCCACTGCACTCTAGCCTGGGTGACAGAGCAAAACTCCACCAAAAAAAAAAAAAAAAAAAAAAAAGGTAACTAAAACAGAAAAAAAAATAAAATAGAAAAATTTTTGAATTATGCTTAAGTTACAGGTGAAATGGTGTAACATTATTTCAACAGATGGTGATAACGATGTATACTGTACACCCTATATCAACCACTAAAAACATAAAACAAGGATGTGAAGCTCGTAAATCAAGAACAGGCCAGCCTGGTCAACATGGTGAAACCCTGTCTCTACTAAAAAAATTAACCAAGCATGGTGGCAGCGCCTGTAATCCCAACTACTAGAGAGGCTGAGGCGGAGAACTGTTTAAACCTGGGAGGTGGAGGTTGCAGTGAGTCCAGACTGTGCCACCACCCTCTCGCCTGGGTGATAGAGTGAGACTCCATCTCAAAAAAAAAAAAAAAAAAAAAAAGAGGCTGGGCGTGGTGTCTAACGCCTGTAATCCAAGTACTTTGGAGGCCAAGGCAGGTGGATCACCTGAGGTTGGGAGTTCAAGACCAGCCTGACCAACATGGTGAAACCCCGTCTTAAAAAAAAAAAAAAAAAAGAATAGAGATAAAATGGAATCATGAAAATACTCAATGTTTTAAAAAGGCAGGAAAACATGGAAAAGGAAGGAAAAAAAGATGAAAAAGAAATTCCAAGGAAAAATTTTTTAACACAAGCATATCAATAATTACGTCAAAGGTAAATTACAATATAACCTACTCTGGGCAAAGATTGTCAAACTAGACAAAAAAGCAAGATTCAGCCACATGCTATGTATAAGAAACACAGATACAGGCTGGGCACGGTGGCTTACGAGTTCAAGACCAGACTGGCCAACATGGTGAAACCCTGTCTCTACTAAAAAATACAAAAATTAGCTGGGCATGGTGGCTCATGCCTGTAATCCCAGCTACTTGGGAGGCTAAGGTAGGAGAATTGCTTGAACTGGGACCCAGGAGGCGGAGGTTGCAGTGAACCGAGATCGCGCCACTGCACTCCAGCCTGGGTTACAGAGTGAAACTCCATCTAAAATAAATAAATAAATAAAGATACAGATTAAAAGGATGGAGAAAATACATATACCATACAGGTAAGCAGGAGTGGTGTAAGTATCAACAAAGTAGACTTTAGGACAAGGAATATCAGGAAGGATATTACAAAATGATAGAGGGGTCCATTCCTCAAAAGGACATAGCAATCCCAAGTATGTATTCCCCGATAGCTGAGCTTCAACACTCACAGAACTGAAAGGAGAAACAAGCAATTCAAGTTGGAAAGGTCAACACATCTTTCTTAGTGATTGGCAAAACAAAGAGACCCCCCCCAAAATCACCAAGAACTACTGACCAACTTGGCTTAATAGATACTTATACAATATTTCAACCAGTAACAGCAGAATATACATTATTTTCAAGTGTACTTAAAACACTGACCGACCTGGACCATATTCTGGACCACCAAAAACACAAACTCTTATCCCTCAATTTAAAAAGATTGAAATAATACAAGCATATTCTCTACAGGAGAATTAAACCAGAAATTAATAGGAGAAAAAACACTTCTAAATAACTCATGGGTCAAAGGAAACAATAAGGGAAATTAGAAAATATTTTGACTTGAACGAAAATCAAACAGACCAAAATTTATGGTATGCAGTTAAAGAAGTGCTTAGAGGGAAATGTTTAACTTTCAATACTTACACTGGAAAAGAAGAAAGTTTTCAAATTCACGAACTAAGCTTCTATCTTGAGAAACACACACAAAAAAGGAAACAAATTAAATGCAAAGAAAGAAGGACATAATAAATATAAATACAGACATGAATAAAATAGAAAAACACTAGAGAAAAAGCAGGAAAACTAAAAGCAATTCTCCGAAAACAAATTCATCTAGCTAAATTGATCAGGAGAAAGGGAGAAGTACAAATTACTAATATCAGAAATGAAAGAAGGAACATCACAACAGATGTTACAAACATTTAAAACGTGGTAAAAAATTACAAACTCATACAAACAAATTAAGACTACCTAGATGAAATGGAAAGAGACAAATTACCAATTTCAACATAAACTAAGATACATACTATAAACCCTAAATCAATAAATAGCTTAACTAGGCCAATATCTGGTAAAAAAATTGAAATGGGAGCTTAAAATCCTCCCATACAGAAAATTCTAAGCCCAGATTACTTCACTGGTGATCCACCAACCACTTAAAGAAAGAACTAACAATTCTACACAATCTTCCAGAAGGGGAGAAAAAAACTCTTCCCAACTCATTCTAAAGGCCAGCATCACTCTGATATCAAAATCAAAGACATAAAAAAATCACAGACCAATGTATCTCATGAACAGAGATGTGAAAATCTGCAACAAAATGTTAGCAAACCAAACCCTGCCATATAGAAAAAGCATAACACGTTAAGACTTCAGGAATGCTGGGCTGGTTTAACATTTGAAAATCAATCAGTATAATTCATGGTATCAATATTTAAAACCATATGATTTTCAGAAGAATTCTGAGTCAAAAACAGAAAAAACAAACAACAACAACAAAACCATGTGATTATTTCAATAGATGCTGAAAAAGCATTTGACAAAATCCAACACCCATTCGTGATAAAATCTCATGGCAAACTAAAAATAAAAGGCAATGTCTTTATCTTTATAAAGGCATCTAGAAAAAACCCAGATCACATACAGTGATGGAAGGCTCAATCCTTCCCACCTAAGATCAACAGGGCTGAAATATCCACTCTTCTCACTGATAGCATCATACTGGAGGACCTCATCAGTGCAATGAGACAAGCAAAAGAAACAAAAGGCAAGAGATTAAAAAGGAGTAAGTAAAATTATCCTTATTTGCAGATTATATAATCACATATGTACAAAATGGTAAGTAACCCACACAAAAAGTAACTAGAAGTCATAAGTGAGTTTACCAAGATTGTAGGATACAAGATCAGGTCTTTAAAAATCAATTACATTTCTGGCCGGGCTCAGTGGCTCACACCTGTAATCCCAGCACTTTGGGAGGCCCAGGCAGGCAAATCCCCTGAAGTCAGGAGTTTGAGACTGGCCTGGCCAAAATGGTGAAACCTCGTCTCTACTAAAAATACAAAAAAATTAGCCAGGCATAGTGGCACATGCCTGTAGTCCCAGCTACTCAGGAGGCTGAGGCAGGAGAATCGCTTGAACCCAGGAGGGGGAGGTTGCAATGAGCCCAGATTGTGCCATTGCACTCCAGCCTGGGTGAAAAGAGGGAAACTCTGTCTAAAAAATAAAATTAAATTAAAATTAAAATTAAAAAAATCAATTACATTTCTATATATTCCCAATGAAAAACTCAAAGTTGAAATAAAAATTACAATTATCCAAAAATATGAAATATATAGATACACATTTAACAAAATATGTGGAAGAACCGTGCACAGGCATATCTCAAGAGATATTGTGGTTTCAGTTCCAAACCAGAACAACAAAGCAAATATGACAATAAAGTAAATCACACAAATTTTTTTATTTCCTAGTGCATATAAAAGTTATATTTATACTATACTGTAGTCTATTAAGTGTGAAATAGCATGTCTAAAAAAATGTACATATCTTAAACTATTTTATTGCTAAAAGATGCTAACAATCTCTGTCTGAGCCTTCAGCAACTTGTAATCTTTTGGCTAGTGAGGGTCCTGACTCATCATGGACGGCTGCTGACTGATTAGGGTGGTGACTGCTGAAAGATGGGCAGGCTGTGGCAATTTATTAAAAGGAGGCAACAATGAAGTTAAGTTTGCCACATGGACTGACTCTTCCTTTCATGAAAGATTTCTCTGTAGCACATGATGCCATTTGACAACATTTTTCCCACAGCAGAACTTCTTTCAAAACTGAAGTCAAGGCCAGGCACCGTGGCTCACGTCTGTAATCCCAGCACTTTGGGAGGCCGAGGTGGGTGGATCACCTGAGGTCAGGAGTTCGAGACCAGCCTGACTAACATGGTGAAATCCTGCCTCTACTAAGAATACAAAATCAGTCGGGCATGGTGGCACATGCCTGTAATCCCAGCTATTCAGGAGGCTGAGGCAGGAAAATTACTTGAACCAGGGAGGTGGAGGCTGTAATGAGCCAAGATTGCACCACTGTACTCCAGCCTGGGGAATAAGCAAAACTCTGCCTCAAAAAAAAAAAAAAATCCTCTCAGACCTTGCTGCTGCTTTATCAACAAAGTTTATGTAATATCCTAAATCCTTTTTTTGCAATTTCAACAATGTTCATAGCATCTTCACCAGTAGATTCCATCTCAAAAAACCACCTTCTTTGAGTGTCATCTGAAACAACTTCTCATCTGTTCAAGTTTTATCATAAGAGTGCAGCAATTCACAGTCACATCTTCAAACTCTACTTGTAAGCCTACTTCTAGTGCTATTTCCCCATAACTGTGGTTACTTCTTCTATTCAAGTCTTAAAACCCTCAAAGTCATCCATGAAGACTGGAATCAACTTCCTCCAAACTCCTCTGAATGTTGATAGTTTGACCTCTTCCCATGAATCATAAATAATCTTAGTGGCATCTAGAATGGTGAATCCTTTCCAGATTTTTTTATTTACTTCGTCCAGATCCATCAGAGGAACCACTATCTATGGCAGCTATAGCTTTACAAAATGTATTTCTTAAATAATACTTGAAAGTCAAAATGACTTACCAATCCATGGATTGAAGGATGGATGTTGTGTCGGCAGACATGAAAACAACAATCTCCTTGTACATCTCCATCAGAGGTCTTGAGTGACCAGCTGTATTGACGATGTGCAGTATATTTTGAAAGGAATCTTTTTTGTCTGAGCAGTAGGTCTCAACAGTGGACTTTAAAATATTCAGTAAACAAGTTTCTGTGTGCCTCTTTGGTAGCTGGTCACATGGTGAGGGTGGGGGTGAGGGGAGCCTCTCTAGCCTACAGCCTGTGTCTATGGTCAGGCCCTCAGCATCTAGCTGCCCTGGACTGAGCTTAGGTGTATGGTGCTGCAGGAACCAGCTCTAGAGCCCTGATAACAGGCTGTCCCTGCAGCTCCCTGGCCTGGTGCGAAGGTCTCATCTGATCTGAGAACGGCTACCTCTACATGAACCAGTAGTTGAAATTGGTGTCATTACCTATGGGACATTGTACAAGGTCCATGATCCCTAAGGTGGCCACTTTGTGGCCCTCAAGAATGTGAAAGTTCCCAGTGGAAGAGGAACTAGAGGAGGCCTTCCCATCAGCACAGTTTGTGAGATGGCCTTACTGAGACAGCTGGAGGCTTCTGAGCATCTCAATGTTGTCTGGCTGATGGATGTTTGTGCCACATCCCGAACTAACCAGGAGATCAAGATAACCCTGGTGTCTGAGTAAGACCTATCGGACAAGGCAGCCCTGCCAGGCCTGCCAGTGGAGCCCATCAAGGATTTGATGTGCCAGTTTCTAAGAGGCCTAGATTTCCTTCATGCTAATTGTATCATTCACCGAGATCAGAAGCCAGAGAACATTCTGGTGACAAGTGGTGGAACAGTCAAGCTGGCTGAGTTTGGCCTGGCCAGAATCTATAGCTTCCAAACAGCACGTATATGGTTGTTATGCTCTGGTACCAAGCTGTCAAAGTTCTTCTGCAATTGACATACGCAACATCCACGGATATGTAGAATGTTGGCTTTATCTTTGCAAAGATGTTTCATGGAAAGCCTCTCTTCTGTGGAAACTCTGAAACCAACCAATTGGGCAAAATCTTTAACCTCATTGGGCTGCCTCCAGAGGACGTCTGGCCCCCAAATGCATCTCTACTCTGAGAAGTCTTTCCCCCCAGAGGGCCCTGCCTAGTGCAGTCGGTGGTGGCTGAGACAGAGGAGTCAGGAGCACAATTGCTGCCGGTAATGCTAACTTTTAACTCACACAAGCGAATCTCCTCCGAGCTCTGCGTAAGGATGAAGGTAATCTGGAGGAGCAATGGAGTGGCTGCCACGGAAGAAAGAAAAGCTGCCATTTCCCTGCTTCTGGACGCTGAGAAGGTAATCTCTGCCTTCATCTCTGAGGCTGTGAAGACCCCTCCCTCCATCCCTACAGAGACTATTTTGCTTCCTTAATGACATTCCCCTCCTTTTGAAGCTTCTCCTCCTCCTGTCCCACCATTTCGCTACACTAAGGGGTAAGTTCCTTCTTGTCCGCATCCCTTTATGTTGAGGTCCTTTTTTAAAGTCTACCTTTATATTGGGGTCCAGTTTTTTTTTTTTAAGACAGGGTTTCACTATGTTGACCAAGCTGGTCTCAAACTCCTGACCTCAAGTGATCTGCCTGCCTTTGCCTCCCAAAATGTTGGGATTACAGGCGTGAGCCACCGCTCCCGACCAGGGTCCTTTTTTTTTTTTTTTGAGATGAACTCTTGCTCTGTTGCCCAGCTGGAGTGCAGCGATGTGATCTCAGCTCACTGCATCCTCTGCCTGCTGGGTTCAAGTGATTCTCCTGCCTCAGCCTCTTGAGTAGCTGGGACTACAGGTGCACACTACCACACATGGCTAATTTTTGTATTTTTGGTAGAGATGGGGTTTCACCATGTTGGCCAGGATAGTCTCTATCTCCTGACCTCGTGATCTAACCGCCTCAGCCTCCCCAAGTGCTGGGATTACAGGTGTGAGCCATGCTGTTTACACAGATGTACTATCATCCAGGCTTTGTTGTTCCATTTATGGAGCACAGGCAGAGTAGACTTTGCAAAATTCTTAAGGGTCCTAGAAGGTTCAGAATGGTAAATGAGCAATGGCTTCAACTTAAAAGTCACCAGCTACATTAACCCCTAATGACAGTGAGCCTGTCCTTTGAAACTTTAAAGTCAGACATTGACTGGGCCGGGCGCGGTGGCTCACGTCTGTAATCCCAGCACTTTGGGAGGCCGAGGCAGGTGGATCACGAGGTCAAGAGATCGAGACCATCCTGGTCAACATGGTGAAACCCCGTCTCTACTAAAAATACAAAAAATTAGCTGGGCATGGTGGCACGTGCCTGTAATCCCAGCTACTCAGGAGGCTGAGCAGGAGAACTGCCTGAACCCAGGAGGCGGAGGTTGCGGTGAGCCGAGATCGTGCCATTGCACTCCAGCCTGGGTAACAAGAACAAAACTCAGTCTCAAAAAAATAAATAAATAAAAAATAAAGTCAGACATTGACTTCTCTCTAGCTCTGAAAGTCCTAGATGGTATTTTCTTGCAATATAAGGCTATTTCATCTACAATGGAAATCTGTTTTTTAGTGGAGCTACCTTTATCAATGATCTTAGCTAGATCTTCCGGATAACCTGCTGCAGCTTTTCCTTCACCTTGTAATTATATGAAGATGGTGTCTTTCCTTAAACCTCCTTAATCAACTTCTGCTAGCTCCACACTTTTCTGCAGCAGCTTCCTCACCTCTGTTAGCCTTCACAGAATTGAAGAGAGTTAGGGCCTTCCTCCAGATTAGGTTTTGGTTTAAGGAAATGTTGTGGCTGGTTTAGTCTTCTCTACAGACCACTAAAACTTTCTCCATATCAGCAATAAGGCTGCCTGGCTTTCTCATCAACAGTAACTGCTACCACAGTAGCACTTTCAATTTCCTTCAAGAACTTTTCTTTTGTATTCACAACTTGGATAACTGGTGAAAGAGTCCTAATTTTTGGCCTATCTCAGCTTCTGAAATGCCTTCCACACTAAGCTTAATGATTTCTAGTTTTTATTTTACAGTGAGAGGCATGACTTTCTTTCACTTGAAAACTCAGAGGCCGTCACAGGGCTATTAACTGGCCTAATTTCAATATTGTTGTGTCTAGGGGAACAGGGAGGCCTGAGGGGCAGGAGAGAGGTGAAGGAATGGCTGAGTTGGTCCATGAAGCAGTCAAAACACATACAGCATACACTGTCTTACATGGGTGGGGAGCGACTGGAACTCTCATACACTGCTGGTGGAAATATAAAACACTACAGTCTTTGAAAAACAGTTTGATAGTTTCTTTAAAAATCAGACATATGCTTACCATATGACCCAGCAATCCCACTCCTAGGTATTCACCCAAGAGAAATAAAACAACGTGTCAAGACTTGTACTTGAATGTTCACAGCAACTTTATTTGTAATAGCCCAGAAGAGAAACAATGCTCACCAACTGGTGAATGGTAAACAAAATTTGATATCTACATAGAGGACTAGTACTCAGCAATAAAAAGAATAAACTTCTGATACAGCCAACAACATGGGTGATAATTTCAAACTCATGCTAAGTGAAAGAAGCCAAGTTCAAAAGATTACATGCTGTGTGACACCACTTATGTAAAATTCTATAAAGGCAAAACTATAACGACAAAAGGCAAATCAGTGGTTGCCAAGGGCCTAGGGGCACAAAGAAATTGTTTGGAGTAATGGAAAAACATGCTATACATCTTGATTGTGGTAGCAGTTTCACAATAGCATGTATTCACCAAAAACTGATTGAATTGTATACTTAAAATGGGTGGATTTTACTGTAGGCAAAGCACTGACTAACAATTTTTTAAGGACTGAGCACAGTGGCTCACGCCTATAATCCCAGCACTTTGGGAGGCCAAGGCAGGTGGATCACCTGAGGTCGGGAGTTCGAGACCAGCCTGACCAACATGGAGAAACCCTGCCTCTACTAAAAATACAAAAAGTAGCCGGGTGTGGTGACACATGCCTGTAATCCCAGCTACTTGGGAGGCTGAGGCAGGAGAATCGCTTGAATCTGGGAGGCAGAGGTTGTGGTAAGCCAAGATTGCACCATTGCACTCCAGCCTGGGCAACAAGAGTAAAACTCCAACTAAAAACAAAAAAAACTTCTTTAGGCTAGGCGCGGTGGCTCATGCCTGTAATCCCAGCACTTTGGGAGACCAAGGCGGGTGGATCACCTGAGGTCAGGAGTTCAAGACCAGCCTGACCAATATGGTGAAACCCTCGTCTCTACTAAAAATACAAAAACTAGCTGGGCATGGTGGCGGGTACCTGTAATCCCAGCTACTTGAGGCAGGAGAATTGCTTGGACCTGGGAGGCGGAGACTGCAGTGAACTGAGATGGTGCCACTGCACTCCAGCCTGGGCAACAGAGCAAGACTCTGACTCAATTTTTTTTTTTTTTAATTAAACAGGAAAATAAAAATCTCAAAGTGAGAAATGAGAAAGGAATCATAAAGGCCAAAATAAAATGTATTTCTACATACTGGTAATAACCAGCTAGAAAAAAATGAAGAACTAGCTTCATTAAACAAAAAGTATAAAATATTTGGTAATTAATGTAGTATTAAAAAAAACATACCTTGGTCAGTTGTAAAGAAGGAATATAGCAGAACATCATGAAAATTTTGCCCCAGTTAAATAACAGCTGTAATGTACTTCCAACAAAATCATTAACAAGATACTTTACGGAACTTGGGAACTTGGAAAAATAAGTGGGCAAAAATATCGAAGAACATTCTGTAAAAACACAAAGATAGGATTACCCCACTGAATACTAAAAGCAATGCCTAATCAAGGGATTGGGTCTCAATTCAGCTGATAAATGACTTTCTCTTACAAGCTAAATGCAAATGGGCTGCTGATTCATTCATTTGCTGACCGTCTCTGACACGAGTTTCTGTTCAATATTTAAATAATACACCCATAAGAGAGATAATCTTTCATTTCCTAAATCACAGCTTATGTTTATCAGTGGCATAGCTAAAATGAACAATTCATGACTGAGATAAAATCCTTAACTCAAAGCCCATATGTAAGAAGTATTGCTGGTCAAAAATTATTTTTTCTTAAATATCTTTACATGAATGCCTTAAATCCTTCTGTTGTGTTATTTTGCCATATCATATACACTGAAATAAAGCTATAGTCTTGCATTCCTTGTAGGGTTAAGAATAAGATAATAAAACTAAACTAAAATAAAATAAAGCTACAGCTTAATACCTGTCATGTGGACAAGGGAAGCTGTAGTCACATGCCATTTTCCATGGAAAAACACGTTACTTTTGAGTTACATCACAGTAGACTTTGAAGCACAAACCGACATTCCTCATCTCCCCTGCCCCAAAAGCAACACACTTGGTCTGTGTTAGAGAATTCTACAGATTGACTCTCTTCTTGACCAAGTTAGGATTTAACTTACTGTCTTTTGATATGACACAAGAAAACAGAACGCAACTTTGAGTTGCACTTCCCAAAATAGTGTAAAATGAGAACTGTTCCAGGTATTAAGATGCCGAGCAAACTCTTCTCTTGAGCAAGTAAGCATCTTAATATTTCAAGCAAAATTAAACAGGGTATTTTACTGCCCAACTTCTCAGAGCTCATAATATGCTAATCAGACCAAATTTCCAAGAGAGGGATTTAATATGCAGCCTTTTTCAAGCTTACTTGATTAAAGGTTCTCATTATCACAAAGAACCATTAATTGCAGAGTCAAAAATACCTGTGTTCAAATGCTACATCTGCCATTCATTAACTATAAAATCTTGGGTAAGTAATCAGTTTTTCAACTGTAAAATGGGGAAAACAATACCTACACTCCAGGGAACTGATTTAAAGTTAAGTTATATATACACATATGTAGTCAATTGTGGTTTTAAAAAAATTATATACACACAGAATTTAACAATGTGTCTGACAAATTTTCAATAAAACTGCAATTTGTCCTAAAAGCAGAAGTTGGTGATACCTGAACTTCCCATACTCTCCACCTCTCTTCTTTTCTCTTCCCTGTTTTTGACTTTTCTCTCACTTTTCATTCCTAGATTTAACAATCCTACTTGATTTTCTTTTCATTTTAACTGTTAGTGAAGGTAGCCATGTTCATCAAAAGCTTTCCTACATATGGACTCACACCACTCAATGGGATACTGGAGGACAGGATGAAAAGAAAACACTGGGGTGGAGACACGTTAATGAGTGAAAAAACCCAGATAATCAACCTCAGTATATATGATGCATATGACTATCCTATTAAAAATGAATTACACAAAAGAATGAAGTTGGACCCTTACTATTATACAAAAATGGTCTCGAAAATGGATCAAAGACATACAAGTAAGAGCTAAGACTAAAAACTTAGAAGAATAAAGAGTTGGGCGGCTTCATGACATTGGGTGTGGCAGATTTCATGGATGTGACACCAGAGCACACATGACAGAAGACAAAAAATGACCCTCATCAAAAGTAAAAACTTGTGCACCAAAGGCCACTATTAACAAAATCAAAAGACGACCCATATAATGGGAAAAATTATTTGCAAATTGGTCAGGCACAGTGGCTCATGCCTGTAATCCCAGGACTTTGGGAGGCCAAGGTGGGCAGATCACCAGGTCAGGAGATCAAGACTATCCTGGCTAACACGGTGAAACCCCATCTCTACTAAAAATACAAAAAATTAGCCGGGCATGGTGGCATGTGCCTGTAGTCCCAGCTACTTGGGAGGCTGAGGCAGGAGAATCCCTTGAACCTGAGAGGCAGATTGTAGTAAGCCGAGATCCTGTACTCCAGCCTGCGCGACAGAGGGAGACTCCATCTCAAAAAATAAAAAGAGAAAAAAGAAATTATTACTGCTAAGGGATTGACATTCAGAATATATCAAGAACTACAGCTCAACAACAATCAACCTAGCTAAAAAACAGACAAAGGACTTGAACAGACACTTCTCCAAAGATACAAATGGTCAATAAGCCAGTGAACAGATGCTCAGCATCACTAACCACTAGGGAAATACAAATCAAAACCACAATGAGATACCACTTCATACCCATTAGGATGCCTAATGAAAAACACACACACACCAAATTCAACTAGTGTTGGCGCGGATGTAGAAAAACTGAAACTCTTATGCACTGCTGGTGAGAATGTAAAATGTTGCAGTCACTATGGAAGATGGTATGGTGAATCCTCAAAAAATTAAATGTTGGCCAGGTGCGGTGGCTCACACCTATAATCCCAGCACTTTGGGAGGCCAAGGCAGGTGGATCACCTGAGGTCAGGAGTTCAAGACTAGCCTAACCAACATGGTGAAACCCTGCCTCTACTAAAAATACAAAACTTACCCGGGCGTGGTGGCGTGCGCCTGTAATCCCAGCTACTTGGGAGGCTGAGGCAGGAGAATCCCTTGAACCCAGGAGGCAAAGGTTGCAGTAAGCCAAGACTGCACTATTGCACTACAGCCTGGGCAAAAGAGCAAGACTCTGTTAAGACAGAAAAGAAGAAAGATAAACAGGAAGAAAGACAGATGGAAGGAAGAGAAGAAGAGAGGAGAAAGGAAAGGAGGAAAGGAGGGAGGGGAGGGAAGGCAAGGAAGGAAGGAAGGAAGTTAAATGATGTACAATTACTATATGATTGAGCAATCCCACTTCTAGGTATATATCCGAAAGAACTGAAAGCAGAGTCTTGAACAGATATTTGTACACCAATATTCATAGTATTACTCGTAGTAACTAAAAGGTGGAAGCAACTACTGCCCATCAACAAACAAACAGATACACAAAATGTGGTTTTATCCATACAGTCAAGTATTATCTAGCCTTCAAAAGGACGGAAATTCTGACATATACTAAAACACTGATGAACCTTGGGGGCATCACTATAAGTGGGAAAGCCAATAACAAAACAAAATACTGGTAGAGTTCATTTACGTGAGGTACCTAGTGTAGTCAAATTCACAGAGACAGAAAGGAGAACAAAGGTTGCCAGGGTTTGTGGGGACAGAGGGGAATGAGGAGTTAAGAGTTTAATGGGTGCAGTAGTTCCCATTAAACTTATCCATGGTTTTGCCTTCCATGCAGTCAACCATGGTCTGAAAATATTAAATGGAAATTTCCAGAAAAAAGTAATTCATAAGTTTTAAATTGTGAGCCATTCTGAGCAGTATGATGAAGTCTCATGCGGTCCTGCTCCCTCCTGCCCAGGAAGTGACTCATCGCTTTGTCCAGCATCTCTATGTTGTATACGTACATTACTACATTACTCCTACCCACCAGTTAGACATTTAGTAACCATCTTGGTTATCAGATTGAATAAACAGTATATGCAGGATTCAGTACTATCTGCAGTTTCAAGGTATCCACTGGGAGTCTTGGGATGTGGATAAGAGGGGACTACTGTACGGTTTCAATCTGGGAGGATTAAAAAGTCCTGGAAATGGATGGTGGTGATGGTTAGATAAATATGTGCATGTACTTAATGCCACTGAGTTTACTGACACTTAAAAATGGTCAATTTTATGCTGTGTATGTTTTACTGCAATATAATAGGGGGACTGCATAGGACTTTGTATATACATGTGCTTTCATGCACACATTTCTAGAAGGAAAGAAAACGGTTTTTTGTTTTTGTTTTTTGAGATGGAGTCTTGTTCTGTTGCCCAGTCTGAAGTGCAATGGTGTGATCTCGACTACTGCAACCTCCGCCTCCCGGGTCCTAGAAATTCTCCTGCCTCAGTCTCCAGAGCGGGTGGAATTACAGGCGTGTGCCACCATGCCCAGCTAATTTTTTCTTTTTCTTTTTAATAGAGATGGGGTTTCACCATATTGGCTAGGTTGGTCTTGAACTCCAGATGTCGTGATCTGCCCGCCTCAGCCTCCCACAGTACCAAGATTACAGGTGTGAGCCACTGCGCCTGGCCAAGAAAACTGGTTATAAGCTTTTTTGGAGAGGGAGACTGGAAGATCAGGAATGAAAGTGATTTATAATAAAAGCTAGAGGGACTGAATATAGTGGTCTCCTATGTATCCACAAAAGCTGGTTATATATTAAACAGTATCAAAAGACATTCAAGATATATTAAATAGAAAAAAGCATATAACAAAACACTATTTACCATTTTAACATTACTTTCATATACACACACACAAAAACAATCTCCAGCTGGCCACAGTGGCTTATGCCTGTAAATCCAGTGCTGTGGGAGGCCAAGGCAAAGGACTGCTTGAGGCCAGGAGTCAAGGTTACAGTGAGCTATGATGGCACCACTGCACTCTAGCCTGGGCAACAGAGCTAGACCCTGGATTTTTAAAACCAATCAAAGAGGTAATGATAGAAATCGCTGAGGAAAAAGAGACTATTTTATCATTCTGGGACAAGTGGATTCCTAAGTAATCCATACATAGATATATAAAACTTAATTCTAGATGGATTAAAAACTTGTATGCGAAAGGTAAAGCTTGAACCCTAACCCTAACCTATTCCTATTTAGAGGAAAATATAGGAGACTACCTTTAAGATTTCAGGCTAGAGAAGAATTTCTTGGCACACAAAAAGCACTCACCATAAAAGAGAATGGTACATTCTACTCTCAGATATATAAATCCGAGGAAAACTCTGAAACGTGAACACCAGGTAAATGTACAAGAAGGTTCACAAGGCCAGGCGTGGTGGCTCATGCCTGTAATCCCAGCACTTTGGAAAGCCGAGGTGGGCAGATCACGAGGTCAAGAGATAAGACTTTCATCCTGGCCAACATGGTGAAACCTCGTCTCTACTAAAAATACAAAAATTAGCTCGTGGTGTCATGCGTCTGCAGTCCCAGCTACTTGGGAGGCTGAGGCAGGAGAATTACTTGAACCCAGGAGGTCAAGGTTGCAGTGAGCCAAGATCACACCACTGTACTCCAGCCTGGCAACAGAGGGAGATACTCCACCTCTCTCTCTCTCTCACACACACACACACACACACACACACACGCACACACGCCAGGGCGTGGTAGCTCACGTTTGTAATCCCAGAATTTTGGGAGGCCAGGGCTGGTAGATTACCTGAAGTCAGGAGTTTGAGACCAGCCTGAACAACATAGAGAAACCCTACGTCTACTAAAAAATACAAAATTAGCTGGGCGTGGTGGCACATGCCTATAATCCCAGCTACTTGGGAGGCTGAGGTAGAAGAATCGCTTGAACCCAGGAGGCGGAGATTGCGGTGAGCTGAGATGATGCCATTGCACTCCAGCCTGGGCTACAAGAATAAAATTCTGTCTCAGGAAAAAAAAAAAAAAAAAAAGAACGGGCCGGGCACGGTGGCTCACGCCTGTAATCTCAACACTTTGGGAGGCCGAGGTGGGTGGATCACGAAGTTAACAGATTGAGACCATCCTGGCCAACATGGTGAAACCCCGTCTCTACTAAAAATACAAAAAAATTAGCTAGGCGTGGTGGCGCGCACCTGTAGTCCCAGCTACTGGGGAGGCAGAGGCAGGAGAACTGCTTGAAACTGGGAGGCGGACGTTGCAGTGAACCGAGGTCGCGCCACTGCACTCCAGCCTGGTGCCTCGTGATGGAGTGAGACTCTGTCTCAAAAAAAAAAAAAAAAAAAAAGAGGGCTGGGCGCAGTGGCTCACGCCTGTAATCCCAGCACTTTGGGAGGCCGAGGCAGGTGGATCACGAGGTCAAGAGATAGAGACCATCCTGGTCAACATGGTGAAACCCCATCTCTACTAAAAATACAAAAAATTAGCCCGGCATGGTGGCGCGTGCCTGTAATCCCAGCTACTCAGGAGGCTGCGGCAGGAGAATTGCCTGAACCCAGGAGGCGGAGGTTGCGGTGAGGTGAGATGGTGCCATTGCACTCCAGCCTGGGTAACAAGAGCAAAACCCTGTCTCAAAAAAAAAAAAAAGAATGTTCACAAGACCCCTTTGAAATAGTCTCACATTGGAAACCTAAATATTCATCAGCAAGAGAACGGATAAATAATGTGATTATATATTCATAGGATGGAACATTATACATCACTGGAAAGGAGTGCAACAATGGGGACAAAGCTTATAAAAAATATTGACTGAAAAAAACAAATTACAAAAGACAATCAGCAGAGCGTGGCTCATGTCTGTAATCCCAGCACTTTGGGAGGTCCAGGCAGGCACATCACCTGAGGTTGGAAGTTTGAGGGCAGCCTGACCAACATTCTCTACTAAAATTATAAAATTAGCTGAGCGTAGTGGCGCATGCCTGTAATCTTAGCTATTGAGGAGCCTCAGGCAAAAGAATCGTTTGATCCCAGGAGGTGGAGGTTGCAGTGAGCCCGAGATCACGCCACTGCACTACAGCCTGGGGAACCAGAACGAAAACTATGTCTAAAAAATAAAAAATAAAAAGACAACCATCTTTATAAACTTATTTTAAAAAGCAAAACTAGACCAGGCGCAGTGGCTCACGCCTGTAATCCCAGCACTTTCAGAGGCCAAGGTGGGCAGATCACAAGGTCAGGAGTTTGAGACCAGCCTAACCAACATGGTGAAACCCCGACTCTACTAAAAATACAAAAATTAGCCAGTTGTGGTGGCATGCTCCTGTAATCCCAGCTACTCAGGAGGCTGAGGCAGGAGAAATCACTCGAACCTGGAGGGCAGAGGTTGCAGTGAGCCAAGATCGCGCCACTGCACTCCATGGGCAACAGAGCAAGACTCCGTCTCAAAAAAAAAACGCAAAACTAAACATGTTGTACAGTAAAACATCAAAACGTAGATGTAGGCCGGGCTTGATGGCTCATGACTATAATCCCAGCAGTTTGGGAGGCCAAGGTGAGTGGATCACCTGAGATCAGGAGTTCAAGACCAGCCTGACTGACATGGAGAAACCCCATCTCTACTAAAAATACAAAATTAGCCGGGCGTGGTGGCCCATGCCTGTAATCCCAGCTAGTTGGGAGGCTGAGGCAGGAGAATCACTTGAACCCAGGGGGCGGGGGTTGTGGTGAACTGAGATCAAGCCACTGCACTCCAGCCTGGGTGATAGAGCGAGACTCTGTCTCAAATTAAAAAAAAAAAAAAAAGTAGATGTAAATCTAGTTTTTTAAAAAAGCAAAGGGACGGTAAACAAAATTCATGAGAGTGGTTACACCTAAACAGGGGCAGGGGACAGAGGCAGGAGAAGGGACAAAGGAGAGTATACAGGGGGCTTCCAGAACATTGGTAATCCTATAGTTTAATTAACTGGTAAAGTTCATGAGCGTTCATTTATTATGCTATACATACAAAACATATATTCTTCTGTAGATATTAAATATCAGATAAAAATAAAAGCACAGAATAAACCTGTTTCTGCTTTTGGGTAAAAAATGATCTATATTTCCTATATGTAATTCCCCAAAGGGTAACACAAAATGTCACCATTTTTTTGTTTAGTTTTCATTTTTTTTTTTTAAAGACAGGGTTTCACCATGTTGGTCAGGCTGATCTTGAACTCCCGACCTCAGGTGATCCGCCCGCCTTGGCCTCCAAAATGCTTGGATTACAGGCATGAGCCACCACGCCCGGCCTGTTTTGTTTTCTTTTTTTAGTCGGAGTTTCACTCTTGTCGCCCAGGCTGGAGTGCAATGGTGCAATCTCAGCTCAGGGTAACCTCCACCTCCCAGGTTGAAATGATTCTCCTGCCTCAGCCTCCCAAGTAGCTGGGATTACAGGCACCTGCCACCATGCCTGGCTGATTTTTTTGTATTTTTAGTAGAGACAGGGTTTCACCATGTTGGCCAGGCTGGTCTCTAACTCCTGACCTCAAGTCATCCACCTACCTTAGCCTCCCAAAGTGCTAGCATTACAGGCGTGAGCTACCGCACCTGGTTGAATTTTCTAAGTAAGTTAAATATTAGGTTAATTATAACTTTTCTTTTTTACTTCTATTTGGGATTTTTTGGGTTTCAACAACTTGTTTTGTGTAATTAAAAAAATCAATGGTGACAATACATGCATTTTTTTAAAGACCTGAACGATACATAACAAATGTAAGATCTCTGTGTGTTGGTAGAATTGTGGGTAGTTTTTCTATTCTTTTTGTGTTTATCTGTACTTTCCAATATTTTCACCAATAAAATATGGTATTACAGTTCCATAATTCCTTATCTGACACCTTATGGCAGGAGATGTTTCAAAATTATTATTTTCTTTTTCTTTTTTGGCTTTCAGAAAGGTAACAACAGTCTGTAAAGAGGGTAACAAGTCACATCAATGAATAGATACTATAAATAACTTCAGTTAAGGTCTTTTTTTGTTACCAAAGAGGTCTAAAAACTAGATTTTATTCCCTAAAGGAATGGAATTATTTAGTGTAAGTAAGGCTTCCAATTCTGCCCCTGCTGGTCCAACTAAGTTGGAGCTTAGTCACTGCAGACTGCACTTGGTTGAGAACAAATAAAAAACCCTTACATTAATATTTTGTAACACCAACAAATCAAAGCATTTCAAACTCAACTAAAGGGCATTTCTTTCTTAGTAAGGCTAAGGCGTTCAAACACATTTCAAAAATGAAGTTAATGAACAAGTGTCAAAGTATAAAATATTTGGAAATTATCAAAATCATAATGTATACAAAAACTCAACAGAACCACCAAATAAACTGGTGATTAATTAAAAAGATAGTACCACTTACAGTTTTAATTCCATTAATTGTGTGCTGGACCTATGACACATTAACATGGCCTTCAAATTCAAATGAATCAGTGAACTCACAAATGGGCCCTGGGTCCATAGTATCACAAATGCCAGGACAGAGCATATAAATTAAGTCCTGATCCTTGAATACCATTCAGGGACTCCAACTCACAGGCACGCGAATACCATCTAGAATAACTATGCATCATTAAGTCATCCAATAGTCAGTAATACTTAATGCAATGGTCAAATCCTGTGAAAGTATTTGTACCTAAACATGCAAGTACCTATAACAAAGTTGTTTTTTTCAATCCTCAGTCACTGGAGCACTGATCAGCTACCCCCTGATCTCCAACCATCCTTGAGGCAACGACCTACAACTATGGTCACTAAGGGATCACAACTCAATTGCCTCCAGGAGCTAGGTAAACAGCATATAGTGAGGTAGAGATTCAGTATACGGCAACAGAAAGTGATGGGGACTGAGGCAAATTAGAAAATGTAAGCTGTGGTTGGACGCAGTGGCTGATGCCTGTAATCTCAGCACTTGGGGAGGCCAAGGTGGGCGGATCACCAGGTCAAGAGATCAAGACCAACATGGTGAAACCCCGTCTCTACTAACACAAAAATTACTACACTCCAGTCTGGTGACAGAGTGATACTCCATCTCAAAAAGAAAAAAAAAAAAAAGTTAGCTGTGAATAAAGTCATACAAATATTAAAACTTATTTTAAAAATTTTTTTGAGATTGAGTTTCACTATTGTTGCCCAGGCTGGAGTGCAATGGCGCAATCTCAGCTCACGGCAACCTCCGCCTCCCAGGTTCAAGCGATTCTCCTGCCTCAGCCTCCCAAGTAGCTGGGATTACAGGCATGTGCCACCATGACCAGCTACTTCTGTATTGTTAGTAGGGATGGGGCTTCTCCATGTTGGTCAGGCTGGTCTTGAACTCCAATATCAGGTGATCCGCCTGCCTCAGCCTCCCAAGTGCTAGGATTACAGGTGTGAGCCACCTCACCAGGGCCAAAACTTTTGTTTTTTTAACCAAATTCAGTCTTTCTAGTAATCAACTGACTGACTGGGACACACAATATATACAATGGCCCACTGTATATATCTGAAATCTCCTTGTCTCTAAATTGTCTAACTACATCTGCTGACATTTGACACCCAGTCTCTAACAACACTATAAACTTCTGATGAAAGAGGATCTGGTTTATTCTATTTTAGTTACTATAGCAGAGGCCCAAAAAGCTTAAAGTCATTCATTAAATACAGAGATCAAAGCCACAACCTTACTATGTCTAACCAAGTGAGCTGTGTGGTCAGGCAGTACAAGTAGTACCTAACTGATAGACAACAGGCCAAAGCAGACCTTGACCATCTAGAACAATTACAACAAGGACCAAACAATAACAGTTCCAACAGATTTACTTGCTGAGAACTACAAGATCTGGTACATCTCTAATGAAGAGGAGGCAATTTTCTTCCTCTGTGAATTTATCTGCTCGCAACCAAAAATCTGAGTTATGAGCTTGCCTCTCTACAACCCTCTAAACACCCTCTTCTGCACTCAAAGAAAAAAAAAAAACAGCACTAACAATATAAAAATAAAGAACTAGAAATACAGACTGATCACACACTCATCTATTTGTCCTAAAGATACGTAGATGTGAGCAAAAATCTAGATCATAAGTATTTACCACCTTCAGAACCGCACTGTTCAATATGGTAGCTGTTAGCCACATGTAGCTACTGAGCACTTGAAATGTGGATAGTCTGAATTGAGAAGATCTTGAATTAAAAAAAAGTTTAAATATCTCAATATGTATATTGATTACATACAATCAGTGATATAATAAATATATATATATATTTTTTGAGACAGAATCTCATTCTGTCACCCAAGATGGAGCGCAGTGGCACAATCTCGGCTCACTAGCAACCTCCACCTCCCAGGTTCAAGTGATTCTTCTGCCTCAGCCTCCTGAGTAGCTGGAACTACAGGCACGTGCCACCATACCCAGCTAAGTTTTTGTATTTCTAGTAGAGACGGGGTTTCACCATGCTAACCAGGATAGTCTCGATCTCCTGATTTCATGATCCACCTGCCTTGGCCTCCCAAAGTACTGGGATTACAGGCGTGAGCCACCATGCCCGGCCAAATATTTTTATATACTGAGTTAAACTATTACTAAAATTAGTATCACCTTTTTAAAAAAACTTTTTAATGTGGCTACTAGAAAACTTCACATTACATATGTACCATATATTATACTTCTATTGGGCAGTGTTGCTCTAGAAAAAGTAGTATTTTACAACTAATTCCTCCAGTGATTATCTTCCTAGCAAAGAACTGACACATCAAGGCACCCCTCACCCCCTCTTCCACCCACCAAACCTTCAATCATGAAACCACTCACAGTTCCAGGTTTACTGATGATGCAGCAGGTTGCCAGAGTAATTTCGTTAATCACTTAACCAAAGGGAAGAAACCAGTTTAACAATTATCTGAGGCTAATTTCTTCCTAAATGATTCTAGCATGTAAAAGAAGTAGCCTGAAGAAAAATCTGTGAACCAAAGGCTTATTAAATGTTTGTTTTCGATACAAAGATTTTTAGGTAACTAAAACTGAGGTTCAACTTTGGTAACACACTTCTAAAAACAAACAGATCTAACATTTTAAACCACTGCTTTTTTCCTCTACAAACTCTTAATTAAACATAAACACTACACAAAACCACAATGAGATATGACTTCACACTCAAAAGAATGGCTATAATTTTAAAAAGACAATAACAAGTGTTGGTGAAGATGTGGAGAAATCAGAACCTCATACATTGTTGGTGGGAATGTAAAATGTTGCAGCTATTTTTGGAAAGCTGTTTGGCAGTTCATCAAAATGTTAAAAAAAAAAAAAAAAAAAAACACTATGAGCCAGCAGCTTCACTCCAAAGTACTCGCCCAAGAGAAATGAAAACATACATCTGCACAAAAATTTATATACAAAAGTTCATTGCATTATTATTATTTTTGGGGGTTTTTTTTGTTTTTTAATGGAGTCTTGCTTTGTTGCCCAGGCTGGAGTACAATGGCATGACCTCAGCTTACTGCAACCTCCGCCTCCTGGGTTCAAGCAATTCTCCTGCCTCAGCTTCCTGAGTAGCTGGGATTACAGGCGCCAATCACCACATCCAGCTAAATTTTGTATTTTTAGTAGAGACGGGGTTTCACTGTGTTGGCTAGGCTGGTCTCGAACTCCTGACTTCAGATGATCCACGTGCCTTGGCCTCCCAAGGTGCTGGGATTACAGGCGTGAGCCACTACACCTGGCCCTGCATTATTCATAATAGCCAAATTGTGGCAACTACCGAAATGCCTGTCAACTAATGAGTGGATAAGCTGAATCTGATATAAATATACAAACGAAAATTATTTGGCAATAAAGAGAATGAAACATTGACACATGCTACAACATGGATGAGCCTTAAAAACATTATGCTAAGTGCAAGAAGCCATGTATTACTTGATTAATAGGAAATGGCAAATCCATAGAGGCCAAAAGCAGACTGGTGGCTGCCAAGGGCTGAGGAGAAGGGTAATGAGCAGTAATTGTTAATATGTACAGTTTCTTTTGGGATGAAGCAAATGTTCTAAAATTGACTGTGGTGGTGATTACACAACTCTGTAGATATAGTAAAAACCACTGAATTGTACACTTTTTATGACTGAGTTGTACAGTATGTGAATTATATCTATTTTATTTTATTTTTTGAGACTAGGTCATGCTTTGTTGCCCAGGGCAGAGAACAGTGGTGCAATCTCGGCTCACTGCAACCTCTGCCTCCCAGGCTCAGGTGATTCTCTTGCTTCAGCCTCCCGAGTAAGTAGCTGCTTTTACAGGTTCGTGCCACCTCACCCAGCTAACTTTTGTATTTTTAGTAGAGACAGGGTTTTGCCACATTGGCCAGGCTGGTCTTAAACTCCTGGCTTCAGGTGGTCCACCCACCTCGGCCTCCCAAAGTGTTGAGATTACAGGCATGAGCCCCTGCACCCCAGCCCGTGAATTCTATCTTTCAAAAGCTATTTATAAAACATAAACATCAGAATGAAAAATAGGATGCCATAGAAAGGGACTTCTATGAAATGTGCCTACATGAAATGCTTCATTTTAGAATAAAATGAAAAAGCAATAACAAGCCCTACTGAAAGGAAAGAGGAAACTTTAACTGTGGTAGATTGCATTACAGGCCCTAATTCCTCATCCTTCCCAGGATCTACTCCATAGCCATATGATTTTGCAGTTCCTCCTACTAACAGGGGTAAGATTTATTTTTGTGGTTCCTTAACTTTAGTTTCAACCATATGACTTGCTTTGGCCAAAAGAATGGGCTGGGTATGGTGGCGCAAGCCTGTAATCCCAGCACTTTGGGAGGCCAAGGCGGGTGGATCACCTGAGGTCAGGAGTTCAAGACCAGCCTGACCAACATGGTGAAACCCTGTCTCTAAAAAAAAAAAAAAGAAAGAACACAACAAAGAATGGAGCAGAAATGGTAGTGTGCCAATTATAAGCCTAAACCTGAAGAGGTCTTGCAGGTTTCCACTTGCTCTCTTATGCCCCTGCCACTGCCTAGAGAAGAGCTTCCCCTATGTGGCGGCTGCCCATTCACTCTGAGCCCTAAAATGAACACACATAAAGCAGAGTCATCTTAACCAACTTACAGATCGGAAGAAGCAGAGTTGCACCAACCAATCTGTAGATTCATAAGAATATTTTATTGTTTTCTTAATCTACTGAGTGTTGGTATCATTTGTTATACAGTGTTATTGTGGCAATAGCTAACTGATATAATCACCAATTCTCCCACTGTATTATAAAGAGGTCCTATAAATTGAACAGTGATTATTATCAAGGTAGGTCCAGCCTAATACCTTGAATAACGGTTTTTCACTTAACATAAGACAAGCATAAATGATATCTGAGGTTTGTTCCTTTAAGCTCTTAACTGAGGGTTGATAGCAATTTAAGACGTCACATATTCTTCCACTGTCCTTTTCAAAAAAAATAATTTTGCCAGGTGCAGTGGCCCATGACTGTAATCCCAGCACTTAGGGAGGCCGAGGCAGGTGGATCACCTGAGGTCGAGAGATCGAGACCATCCTGGCCAACATAGTGAAACACCGTCTCTACTAAAAATACAAAAAAATTAGCTGGGTGTGGTGGTGCACGCCTGTAGTCCCAGCTACTCGGGAGGCTGAGGCAGGAGAATTGCTTGAACATGGGAGGCGGAGGTTGCAATGAGCCGAGACTGTGCCACTGCACTCCAGCCTGGCGCCTGGCGACAGAGCGAGACTCTGTCTCAAAAAATAATAATAATAATAATAAAATAAAATAATTTTTAAAAGTTAGCCAGGCATGCTGGCACATGCCTGTAATCCCCACTACTTGGGAGGCTGAGGCAGGAGAATTGCTTGAACCCAGAAGGCAGAGGTTGCAGTGAGCCGAGACTGCACCATTACATTCCACCCTGGGCAACAAGAGCAAAACTCTGTCTCAAAAAACATATATAAATAAATGCTTTACTTTTTCAGGGTATGTAAAAAAAAAAAATCAAATACAGAATTATGTTCACTTTAATAAACTATGTGCCAGACCACTGAGGATAAACACCTGAACATTATTCATGTCCTCAAAACTTTAAGGGAACACAGGGAAGCATCATCTTGAAACAAAAATTCAGAGGAAGGAAGAGGAGGTAAATTTAAAATATATTAAATAATATTCTACATAGACACACAAACATGGAGCAAAAAAATCAACAGACCTTACTGACTTGATGAGAATCAAGAACGTCTCCAAGGTCTCTAGCTGTGAAGCCCAAACCTGATGCTTTCAATAGCTAACCGGACAGGGTAAGACTATCCTATCACTAAAAGTTGACTCATTATCAACTTGGTAAATCTAACCTGAACACAAAGGTAGATTTCCAGAGATGTCTTGGGCCATCCACATCTTTGCTACACAATGATTCTGGATTAGTTGTCTACTTTCTGGTAGCTGGCTCCGTTTTCATCTCTAACCCTCGCCTCTGCTTTTATTGTTCAATCACATTTGCCATGCACACTTCTTTCCTGCTTCTACTTGTTATTCCCTTTTTTCTAAGCTGGTTGATAACATTTGCCCATGGTTTTATAACCTTTGCTATCCAGGAATCCAGCCTAATACATCATCCTTAGGCCTGTAGGTTTTCACCACTGCAAAGCATACAAAGGTTAGAAAACAAAACTAACTCCTAATCTCCCAAATGTCTGGTTTATGCCTATTCCAGATGATAATGTTATTTAATTCTAACCTAAGATTGAAGCACTGCTATATCTATTAACTTTAAAATATGCACACATCAGGCCATGAGATATTTTTCAATCACCCTTTCTGAACAATTACAAAACAAGGGACAACGAATGAGCTGACAGGCTTTTAGAAAAAAGGAGAACAAAATGGCAAAATAAGTTTATTTAAAAAATTTTTTTTAGCTTTTTAAACAAAAGCTTAATATTAAGACTGAATTCCTGAAATAGTAGTGAAAAAGAGAAACTACATTTTCAAAAGCCAGTTTACATACAGTTTATAGTTACTTATATCTCAAGGGATGTTTCCTGCAAAATATTTTCATGTGAGTATGTTACTGAAATGTTCCCCCCACCAAAAAAAACAGGGCATCCCCACTTTAGAAAAAAAGTAACACATGCCACATATTTAACAAGTGTCTGTTTGGGAAATATAAAGTATAAATAAATTTATATACTTACACTTTTATGAGAGAGTCAGTGGTGAAGTTCAAGAAGGAGATAAATGAAGATGACTACTCTACAGGACTTGTGGTCCTTTGTAGACGTCCCCCTTAACTGAGCCCCTTTCTTTTCTCTAGGTGTTGTCAGGATATTAGGAAGTTAGGCAAATTTGTCCATAACACTTGAACCAACTTGGCAGTAACCATTTTATTTCTGTATTTCCTTCAAAGAGCAGTAAGATGTTCTCTCCTCTCTTCTATGTGCCTTGTCACTATATTTTTAGGGAGATGTTCTATTCTAAAATCCAGCATCTAACAAATTTCACCCCTAAAATATTCATTCTTTTTTTTTATGCTTGTTTTCAAGTCAGACCCATCAGCATAAAATATTCATTCTTTTACAAAGAAAATCTGAGCACCTACTACTATCTGTAGGTCCTTGCACCATGAGATTAATGGCTTTGAACCTACCCTTATAGAGTTCATCGTCAAAATGGGAAGACAGTCATATTAAATACATTCAATACAAGGTCAGAAAATCCTGTGTGCTGCCCATATGACAGGAATAGATAAAGAGCTGTAGGCATCAGAAGAACATTTCTCCTGGGCCAATCAGAAGGCTTCATAGCAAGGGGAAAGCATTTCAGCTGGACCTTGAAAAATGGGTAGGAGTTAACATGTTTAGAGACTTAGAAGAAGGGCAAATGAGGCAGAAGAGTTACCTTACTTAAAAGAAGAAATAGAAGTAACCCAGTTTGGCTCACACCTGTAATCCCAACACTTTGGGAGGTCGAGGTGGGCAGATCACGAGATCAAGAGATCGAGACCATCCTGGCCAACATGGTGAAACCCCCGTCTCTACTAAAAATACAAAAATTAGCTGGGTGTGGTGGCATGTGCCTGAAGTCCCAGCTACTCGGGATGCTGAGGCAGGAGAATTGCTTGAACCCAGAAGGCAGATGTTGCAGTGAGCTGAGATCGCGCCACTGCACTCCAGCCTGGCACCTGGCGACAAAGCGAGACTCTGTCTCAGAAAAAGAAAAAAAAAAGAAGTAACCCAGTTTGGCCGAAGTAACAAGTAATATTTAAAGGAAGTATAGAGCAGGGTTATAACACCAGATTGTTTTGAAAGACAGACTGAAGAGGTTAGATTTTTATACTCCAGCAATAAAAAACCCAAAGGCCATTAAAATACAATACAACCCAAACTTTACAGACAATATACAAACCAAGACAAAAACTAAATGTACACACTAAGCACTCCTCTGAAATTCTCTTCACAACTCCTAACTGAAATCCTTAATAATTTTTAAAAAGGTAGAAATCTCTAAACGCAAAGTACAGTAAAAAAATAACTTTTTCCAAGATAAATTTATTCTCCCTGCCTGTTTATAAAAAATAAAAACAAAAGACCTTTATGACCCTGCTGTTTATACCAACAATTGTCTTTCCTCAAGTCTTTCACATCTTCTCAAACAAATGGCCAGTACCCAGAAGATGCCTTTATTTCTTTATTACCTACCCCTGATTTGGCTTTCACCCCCACTACTCTGATCTTTATTAGTACACTCTCAATAATAACTTCCTTTACAAATTCAATAGCTTGCTTCTTCATTCTCTCTGAATCCTGTAGCTTTTTACACTTCTGTCCCTAAAAACTCTCCTGTGCCTTTTCATCACCACTGCACTTTCCTAATTATCCTACCTCTGATGGAACCTCTTCTGACTCCTCTTCTTCCTGTCATTTCCTAATTGTGAGCTTGTCAATTTCTGATCTTCCATTCTTTCCTCTCCACACTCTTCCCTTTTGTTAAGTGGTCTTACCGCCTATCTTCAACTAGTTCTAGCCACCCTAACCATAATCCCAGGTGGCATTTCTAGAGACATGTGTACTAATCAATGGCGAAGGTAAGAGAATTTGTTTTTCACAACTAATTTTTACTTCTAACAGTAGTATTTTTGTAAGTGGTTATAAGAAATGAATGTAAATTTCAGGAAGTTTATAAAGTCAAAGTATATAGGCTATCAGACAAAGCCTGAAGATTTAGTCAAGTTTGGAAGGTCAAGCTAGACAAAGCTAGACAAAACTTAAACAAACAAAACAAAATCAGGCTGTATAACTAGCTTGAAGAAATAATGGACAAAGCTTTCTTTGCTACACCTGCCCTATTTCAGTCAAGAGTGAAGCCTAAGCCTGTGGTCTCGGATGAAGGAAAGTAGGTGTGCCTGTCAGACATGGTGTGGGGTAAGAAAGCAGGTAAGAAACTGCTGGCTGGGCACTTCGGGAGGCCGAGGCAGGAGGATCACCTGAGTTCAGGAGTTTGAGACCAGCGTGACCAACGTGGAGAAACTCTGTCTCTACTAAAAATACAAAAGTAGCTGGATGAGGTGGTGCATGCCTGTAATCCCAGCTACTGGATTACAGTAGCTGAGGCAGGAGAATCACTTGAACCTGGGAGGCGGAGGTTGTAGTGAGCCAAGATCATATGATGGCACTCCAGCCTGGGAAACAAGAGGGAAACTCCATCTCAAAAAAAAAAAGAAAGAAACTGCTAACTAACAGCTCCTCCTCATTTTAGAAGGGTAGAAAACTTTACTATGCATTCCAAAGAAAAGCAGGGAAAGATGAGGATTATCCACTTAACTGTTCTTTCTTCATTTAAGTAGATTATGAAGGAAACTGTCTTCAAAATCAAGATAAAACTAACATATAAAAAAACAGGTTGGTACAATGGCTCATGTCTGTAATCCCACCACTCTGGGAGGCTAAGGCAGGTGGATCACCTGAGATCAGGGGTTTGAGACCAGCCTGGACAATATGGTGAAACTCTGTCTCTACTTAAAATACAAAAATTAGCCGGGTGTTGTGGCATGTACCCATAATCCAAGCTACTCGGGAGGCTGAGGCAGGAGAATCACTTAAACCTGGGAGGTGGAGGTTGCAGTGAGCCGAGATCGTGCCACTGCACTCCAGCCTGGGTGACAAGAGCGAAACACTATCTCAAAAAGAAGAAGAAAAGAAAAGAAGAAGAAGAAAGGAAGAGGAGAAGAAAGAAGAAGAAGGAAGAAGAAGAAAGAAGAAAGAAGAAACAACATAGCTTTATTCATTATTTTTCTTCTTGTGGAATGTAGCCACAGGCTAAGAAACATAAATCAATGACAATTTGGAGACTATCATTTCTATTTATTTTTATATAGCATTATGTAGCATTCTCAATACAAAGGATATCTCAAAGTTTAAATCTGGCTAATTGTGAAACAAGAAAAGTCATTTCTATAGTGAGGAACTCTATCTGGAACCTATCTGGCTCTAACAAATAATGTAGAGAACAAACAGCATGCCTTCAAGGAGCACTCAGGAATGTACAAAGCATTTTTACATATATTATCTCACTAAATCCTCACAACAACCCTGTGGAGTACAACAGGCATAACTACTGGACCAAATACAACACTGGGTCTAAGACATGGCTAGGTCACAGTTAACTAGAGATGAAAATCACCCTCACACTAAAGATTTCCTGATGCACACCTCACAGAATGAGGTGCTCATATCTCAAGATTTCAAATGAAAATTTAATGAGTGTCGTAACACAACTGAATATTTTTTGAATAATCACTTATATTCGATACAATTCAAAATACGTAAAAAACAACTAGGATACACCTCCACCTCAGAGCACTTAAAAAAAGTCCTGGGCCAGGTGCAGTGGCTCACGCCTGTAATCCCAGCACTTTGGGAGGCTGAGGCAGGCGGATCACGAGGTCAAGAGATCCGAGATCATCCTGGCCAAAATGGTGAAACCTCGCCTCAAAAAAAAAAAAAAAAAAAAAAAGAATTAAAAAAAATCCTTTGGTGGTTCTTCACTATCCATGCTTTCACTATCCATGCTAGAACTCCAAAACAGAGATAATTACGTTTTCCTACCAGGTTAGGGAAAACCCTACAAACCAAGAAATGGGATTTTCCATAAGGTCTCTATTAGGGTAAGACATATTCCTTAGTCTGATACCTTAAAAATACCTACAAAAACTTTTTCTAAGGGCTCAACCTAGTCATACCACAACTAAGTGGGACTGTTTTCATCTTAAGTTGTGTTCCTAGTTTGACTTGTTAATAAAATCTGAGTGGTAACAATTCATTGAGAGGATCATGGAGACTAACTGTAGATTTTTCCCTGTAAAACTGAATTTGATCATTTGGAGCCCCTCTGAGCACTTAAGAGGTTAAAATTCCAGACGACAAATAAGTATTCTGCCTCTAATTCTTTAAGTGAGGATAAGAAAATACATTAGCTTTTGCATTCACCCTCCTTTCCACCTACCTATCCTGGGGGAAAAAAAAGAAAATACATTATAGAAAGTGAAAGTTCCAAACACTTCTAAATTTATGCATACATCACATATAATCAGTATTTTCTTTAAATTCCTAAGAAGGAACCATTAAACTCCAGAAACATCAAAAACAGATTGTAGAATTTTAAAAATCAAGTTATACTATGGCTTTACTACGAGGGACGGCAGTCACACAAAGTTTCAGAGGCCAAAAACAGTTAACTAAAACAGCACTTGGTTATTAACACTCTCTTTCTCTTCTTGGGACATCTCTAAATTTTCACGAGATGGTTTGATAAAACAGATACAAATGATGAGAACTAAATAATGTATTAATGTTATTAATGTTGAAATAAAATACAATTATATAGAACTATACATTTCACAAGCCATTTGTCATCTCTAAAATAAATGATCATGTGGAAATCTTTTTGAGAAATGCATGATCATTAAGCATTTAAATTCATAGTACTACCTGATAATTACAGGCTGATGTAGTTATACTCTCCAGCTTTCTTTACCCCCTGAAGGCTTTATAACAAACCTTGAGGAAATGATTTAAATATAAATTCACAATGTTAACTTTGACTAATTTTAGTTTAAATCACACATCACCCAAACAACATTATAATAGCACTTTACAGACAAAACATGTTTTTAAAATAACGAACATCTTCTAAAGTCTATAATGCTAGATACACATTTTCAACTAATTTCTTTCTGAAAAACTTCCATCAGCTACAATCGGATATGATCATACCAGGTACAATAATACACAACAGTAATCCAAAAGTAGAACTGACTTCCACTAGATCTGAAGACCTGTGTTATTTGTCATTCTCAGCTTTAGTACTATTTGCAAATATCTGACAAGCAATGTCCATTATCACAATACATCACCTCAATATAATGCAGCCCTGAGATCAGATCTTAAAATGGGTAGCACAGGCCTGGTGAGGTGGCTCCAAAGTAATCCCAGCACTTTCAGAGGCAGAGGTGGGCGGACTGCTTGAGATCAGGAGTTTGAGACTAACCTGGCCAATATGGCAAAATCTCATGTCTACAAAAAATACAAAAAATTTTTTTTGTAGAAATGGTGGCACATGCCTGTAGTCCCATCTACTCAGGGGGTTAAGGCACGAGAATTGCTTAAGCCTGGGAGGCAGAGGTTGCAATGAACTGAGATTGTGCCACCACACTCCAGCATGGACAGAGCAAGACTCTGTCCCAAAAAAAAAAAAAAGATGGGTAGCACAGAGCAGCCACCTATATTTATATCTATTATATCTATTAAATGCCAGGCACTGGAGTGAGCACCAAAACAGAAAGGGTTTTATCCGTATGCAGCTTATTTTGTTTATCATCTGTCATCCCCCTGAGATACACACAAGATCAGACCATGAAGAACCACACTAAGGAATCTGGGTTTTATTCTAAGTGTGACCAAAGCCACTGAAGAATTTTAAGCAGAGAACTGCCAAGATGTGACTTAGGTTGTCAGAAGGCCAAGAAGGTACCAACAGGTAGATAATGGAGGAAACCCAGCAAAGAGGCTAATACAGGGACTCAAGCAAAAAAGGGCTCGTTTACAGTAAAGACTATGAAAACATTAAGTGGACAGATTCAATGTCAGAATTTTGGTGTCAGATAATCTTCGGTTTGAGCCCTTTTACCATTTACACACTTGGGCAAGTTACTTATATGCTTTGAGCCTCAATTTCCTTACTTAACAATGCTTGTAAAACTCTATCACCTAGAAAACACACATTATGATAGTGTTTTGGGAACAAAATTCCCTTGAAGAAGTTCAAATAAACTGACTTCCTTTTCCCTCACACCAACATTAGTAATGTTAAGCAGGGTTCAAGAGCAGTTATTATACACACATTTTGCTTTATGAGGAGACAAGTTCCTGTTTCCCACAGAACTTACACTAAAACTGCTCATAAATATACAGGAAGCAAGGTGTTTTTCTCAAATTAATCAAAGTCTAGTTTGCACCTTCAATCTGTGTTTTCACATGCATTCTTTTACTTCTTCAGTGTGAGAAAAAAAGGATATAAGTAGAATCTTGTAGCTAAATTGTGATAAAGATTCTGGTGTTACTACCAATTATTTCAATTTATTCTGTCAATAGTTTTTTTTTTTTTTTTTTTTTTTTGAGACGGAGTCTCGCTCAGTCGCTCAAGCTGGAGTACAGTGGCACCATCTTGGCTCACTGCAACCTCTGTCTCCCGGGTTCAAGCAATTCTCTGCCTCAGCCTCCCAAGTAGCTGGGATTACAGGTGTCTGCCACCACGTCCAGCTAATTTTTGTATTTTTAGTAGAGACAGGGTTTCATCGTCTTGGCAGGCTGGTCTTGAACTCCCGACCGTGTGATTCAAGCACCTCAGTGTCTCAAAGTGCTGGGATTACAGGTGCGAGCCACAGAGCTCAGCCAGCTTTTATATAGAATATTAATAAAGTATGGCATTCCTCATTCTTGCAGCACTGGTACATCAGGAAACCAAGTTACCAAAAGCCCTCTTTGATAAGTACATGGATCACAAACACTTATCTTTCAGTGGCGTCCTCCTTATGTTTAATATTCTTTCAACAAAGGATGAACCATCCTGAAATTCAGTGTCACATTTACCACTCGGTATTTACGAAGCAGGGCTACAAGTAATACAATGTGCTAGGCACTATGGGAGAAAGAAGGTTTGTTAGTGTTATATAGTCCTTACTCTCAAGGAGTTTACAATCTAATTAGGAGATTAGGCATTTACACAAGATAAGGACAGAATGATGCAGACAGAACTGTAAATATTAAAAATAAAAAGAATGGTAGGCTGGTGGCTCATGCCTGTAATCTCAGCACTTTGGGAGGCCAAGGTGGATGGAACACCTGAAGTCAGGAGTTCGAGACCAGCGTGGCCAAATATCAGTCGGTGTAGTGGCACCTGCCTGTAATCCCAGCTACTCGGGAGGCTGAGGCAGGAGAATCGGCCTGAACTGGGGAGGTTGCAGTGAGCCAAGATCGAGCCACTGCACTCCAGCGTGTGTGAAAGAGCAAGATACCCTCTCAAAAAAACTAAAAATAAAAATAAAAAGATCATTTTCATATGGGGTGGTCAAAAAATGCTTCACGGCTAAGCAGAATTTGAGTTGAACCCCTGAGTACAAGATTTTGATTGAATTTGCTAGGAAGAGAACAAGCACACATGAACTTACATGTAAGGGCTTTTTTGAAAAAACTTTTTATCTGAAAAATTTAAACATGTAAAGAAGTCAAAAGAATAATAAACCTCCATGTATACTCATCACCGAGCTCCAGGAATGATCAACTCATTGCCAGTAATTTACATGTCTTCTTATACAAAAATCCTAAAGAAGCCTATCTGCATATCCTCTACATTCTTCACTGACTGCATCCTCAGACAAATCTCTAGTGCCACAACAGTATCCACAGTTTGGTTTTTCTAAAGGCCAAATGAAGTGCAAGCCTGTTTAAAAAAAAAAAAAAAAAAAGTGGGAGCCTGGCACAGTTGCTCATGCCTATAATCCCAGCACTTTGAGAGGACAAGGTGGGCGGATCGCATAGACTGAGTTCAAGACCTGCATGTGCAACATGATGAAACACCGTCTCTACAAAAAAGGCAAAAATCATCCAGGCGTGGTAGGGCCCATCTGTGGTTGCAGCTACTCAGGAGGCTGAGGCAGGAGGATCGCTTAAGCCCTGGAGGTGCTGCTGTGATCCCTCTACTGCACTCCAGTCTGCAAAGGGAGACCCTGTCTCAAGGGAAAAAAAAGATCAGTTGCTGGGCGTGGTGGCTCACACCTATAATCCCAGCACTTTGGGAGGTCAAGGCAGGCAGATCACTTGAGGTCAGGAGTTTAAGACCAGCCTGGGAAAAATGGCAAAACCCTGTCTCTACTAAAAAAAAAAAAAAAAAATTATCGGGCATGGTGGCGCATGCCTGTGGTCCCAGCTACCTGCGGGGCTGAGGCAGGAGAACTGCCTGAACCTGGGAGGCAGAGGCTGCAGTGAGCTGAGATCAGGTCACTGCATTCCAGCCTGGGTGACAGAGTAAGACCTGTCTCAAAAAAATAAAAAATAAGTAATTAACTCTTTTTTTTTTTTGAGAAGGAGTTTCGCTCTTGTTACCCAGGCTGGAGTGCAGTGGCGTGATCTCGGCTTGCTGCAACCTCCGCCTCCTGGGTTCAGGCAATTCTCCTGCCTCAGCCTCCTGAGTAGCTGGGATTACAGGCATATGCCACCATGCCCAGCTAATTTTTTGTATTTTTAGTAGAAATGGGGTTTCACCATGTTGACCAGGATGGTCTCGATCTCTTGACCTCGTGATCCACCCGCCTACGCCTCCCAAAGTGCTGGGATTATAGGCGTGAGCCACCGTGCCCGGCAAGTAATTAACTCTTGATCGTTTGCACAAACCAAGGGAAGAGTGACAAAGATACTGCAAAATGACAGATAACCCAAAAATCAGTTTACATATACTTTTGGATACCTTTTCCATACATATATTTCAATAAGAATGAGTAAAGTGATGGGAGAATTAATGTCAAACAAAATAGAGCATCACAAGTGAAGTACTTTAAATATATCACTTGGCCTCCCAAACCTAAGTTTCTTCCTCTATAAAATAGGGAAATATCACCTACCTCAGAAACTTGTGAGAATTAAATGAGTGTATAGTAAATGCCATGTGTATAGTTTCTTATTTTATTATATTATTAGCCAGCTGACTCAGGAACAACTATTAAATAGAAAGCTATGGCTGGATACAGTGGCTCATGTCTGTAATCCCAGCACTTTGGGAGATCAAGGCAGGTGAACCACAAAGTCAGGAGTTCCAGACCAGCCTAGCCAACATAGTGAAACCCTGTCTCTACTAAAAATACAAAAATCAGCCAGGCGTGGTAGCAAGTGCCTGTAGTCCTAGCTATTTGGGAGGCTGAGGCAGGAGAACTGCTTGAACCTGGGAGATGGAGGTTGCAGTGAGCAGAGGTGGTGCCACTGCGCGCCAGCCTGGGCCACAAAGTGAGACTCCACCTTGAAGAAAAAAAAAAAAAAAAAAGGATGCTGCCCTGTTTCCCCAGCCTCTTCCCTTACACACCACCCTTCAAATCATGTAAAAGTTTTCTTCATCTCAAAACCTGCTAAAGGTGAGCGGCTAAGCTCCCTGATTTCAAGGAGCTTCTTTGTCTGTAAAGCAAACAGAGCTGATACTGAAGGAGGTATTTTAGTCAAATAAATTTGTAAACTGTCAAACTTTACAAAGTAATCCCTCCTTAATAGAGCCAACTAATGTCAGACAGAAGTAGTGTGTGTCCAACCTACCTAGTAAAACATGTTCATTTTCCCCATTTCTTGACCACTGAGTTTTCTATTCTTTCAACCATCTACGGCCTCTTTACAGCACAGTAAAAACAGCAAGGCAGCCATTAGGATTGTCAGCTGGGCCAGATCATGAGAAGCTCAAGATGAGTTACTACATGGCATGACAGAAACACCTTTACCTTCATTTCTTACTCTGTCCAGAAGGAAGCTCAAATTGTAATTTTGTCTTCCCTATGACCTGCTACTGAAAGGCAGCTCTGTCACTGAAAACTACGAAATTAGTTTAAACCTGTTTTTAGAGCACGTGTTCTCTCTTCCTTTAGAGCTACCTTCTGTCTCTCAGTTACATTCTTCTTGAGATTCTTACATACATCATTGAAGTTCCCTTAAGAATTATCATCTTCAGGCCAGGTGCAGTGGCTCATGCCTGTAATCCTAGCACTTTGGGAGGCCAAAGCAGGCGGATCATGAGGTCAGGAGTTCAAGACCAGCCTGACCAACGTGGTGAAACCCTGTCTCTACTAAAAATACCAAAATAATAATAATAATCAGATTCAATCACCAAATCACCAACTCCCTTTCCCTATGTGAAGATACAATAAGTTACTGACTTACAAGCTCTAACACTATAAATAATCCACTCTGTTAAAGTATTATTCTACCTACAACCATTCCTTATTTTCAGATATTACCCATTCCTTGGATGTTTCCCTAGGACGATTATAATTAATGTAGCAAGATACGGCACTTCACAGTTTGCCAAGCGCTTTCTAAATGTACTCACTTAATCCTTACAGGCTCTGGAAAAGGTAATTCCCCCTACTTCATAGGTAAGAAAAAAGGACCGAAGAACTCACTATCACGTCATATCAACAAAGCAATTTGGTGGCAAACCGGACCTCCGAAGCAGGTTTTCCAATTCCAAACGCCATGCTCTTCCCCATTCTATTATGCTCTTTTCTAACAAGGGAAAGTCTACAGTTCTGTCCCAAACCACACTTGCTTCAAGAGTAAACCATCTTTAAACCATTTCTCTAGACTGCAACCTGATCCCCAACTCCAATAATCATCCCATTTCTTGCTTCCTCACTCTCCAGCCATGACCTCCTTCTCACTATCCCACTCTTCATGGGTACTACCATCATTCCTTCAACCCGTCCTACAAATATCCCACCACTGCATGCTAAAGGGACACCTCTTTTGTTCCTTCCCCCAAACCCTGGCACTCTCTTCTCAGGATATGTAGGTTGTCACCCCATAAACTACACAGTAGCTTCTCGCTTCTGGTCTTTAACGAGCTACTTACTAACTTTAAAAGCCCCACAGAAATGAACTTCACTTGCAGGTCCTCCACCTCCACACTTGGACCTGGGCGCCATTACTCTTAAAACAATAGTAGCGACCCTTACAGAGATTCTGCCCGTGCCCCACTGTCACCAACGAATTCCTTTTCCAGAAACTGGTTCTTCAAACAGGCTCCCCTTCCAACCTCTTCACCAGTGACTCCCCTCCAAGGTTCCCGGACCCTCTCCCCCCGCAGTTTTTCTCCCTTTACTCCCGGGCCTCTGCCCACCTCATCAACTCTCCCTGAGCTCCCTGTCCCAGAGCCAAGCAGCGGCTGCTCCACTCTCCCAACTCAGAAGTTCTGCCTCTATCACCTGTTCTCGCCAGAGCTTCCTCTCAGCCCAGTGGCCCACCTTTGCCCTGGCCTGCCTCTGCCTCTCTCCACCATTTCGAGTCCTCCTGCCCAGGAGCCACCCCCACGAGTCAGTTCCGGGGTGCCTGTCGGATTCAACTTCCCAGCCGTGGGATTCCCATCCCCGGGGTCAAGCTCCCCTTCTCCATCACCTGCTCCGCCCATAGCCAGATGACATCCGCCGCTGCCGGCCGCCGCCGCCGCCGCCGCCTCCTCCTCCATCCCCCTTCTCGGACGCCGGGTCCCTGGCCACTCACCGCCTTCCGCGCGCTCCAGCCGCCCCCTCCGGTGGGGAAGAGGGGGGCGTGCACCCCAACCCGAGCCCCCCCTCCCCAACACGCACCTGTTCCTCCTCCTCTTCCCCTCGGCTGGCCGCGCCGGCACCCCGACCCCCACCCTCGCCGCGCCCCGGCCTCCTGGAGCCCTGCACTCACCACGAGTAGGTCTGCTCCGCCATGGCGCTGCCTCTCGTGGGCTCCGCTGCAGGCTGTGGCCGGGCCCGGGGGCGGCGGGCTCGCTCGGGCCGGGAGCGGAAGGCGCGGCCGGGTTTCGGTGCTTGCTCGCTCGCTGGCTCGCTGGCTGCACGGCGGGCCGGGAAGGCGGCTGGCGGGTAGAGGCCGGGCTCCGAGGCGGCCCCGCTCCCTGGGCCCCGGGGCGGGGCGGGCTCCGCTCTCGGCCTCCCTCACCCGCGGCGGCGGCGGCGGCTCCGCTGCGGCTCCAAACCCAACATGGCGGCGGCGGCGGCGGCGGCGGCGGCGGCGCCGAGAACAAGGGGGCCCCGGGGCAGGCGAACGGCAAGACGGGCCCGCGCTCACTGCGCGTCGGGCCGCAGGAGCGCCGCGCTCGGGCGGCGGCGGCGGCGGCGGCCGGGGGACATGGCCGGCGGGCGGAGGCGGCGGCGGCGGCGGCGGCTGAGGGGGGCGCTAGGCGATGAGGCGAGGCCGCTCGATCACACCCGCCGAGGGGAGGAGGGGCGGGGGCGGGGGCGAGCCTTGGGCCCGCGCGGGTCACGTGCCCAAAACACGCTCACGTGACGTGCGCCCCGCCCCTCGAGCCGGGCTCCTGCGCGGAGACGTCGGCTCCCGGGTTCTAGGCGGCTGCTGCTTGCACGGCCGGGGCTGTCGGGCCGCCTCCCGCCGCCTGGTGCCGGCCCCCTCCCCACGCGGAGACGTCGCCTCGGGTACCCTCTTATGCCCCTTTCCGAGGGGCTGCAGCACCAGCCAATCAGGAACGCCGATGCACGTCTGTTGGCTGCCACTCAGCTGTCAACCGTCAGTCAACAGTCTGCCGGCCACGGGCGCCCCAAATGTCAGTCAACTTGTCAGTCAACAGGCAGAGAGAGGGCTGCACTCCTTCGTTCTTACGTTCCTTGGTTCATTTATTCACATAGCAAATATTGCAGGAAGCCAACCTTTATTGCGCCCAGGCCTGGTACCAAGTCGAATACCCCACGCTTGCCTTCATTGAATCAATCAACAGATATTTGTTGGGTGCCAACCGTGTGTCAACTTACTCTGCCTTCCTGGAGCTTACATTCTAGAGGAAGAAAGATAGTCCAAGCCTACAAATAAAATAATTTCAGATGCTAATTTTTACAAAAACACGTTTTATACACAAGGCGAGGGGACAGAGTGAGTAGAGGTGTGGGTTACTTTAGATAGGGTGGTCAAGGAAGGCCTCGCTTAGAAGGTGACATTTGAGCTGATATTGAATGACAGAGAGCTGGCCTTGCAAAGATCCACGGAAAGCTCAAAGATCCTGAGAAAGCTCAGGAAACCGTCCATCTAAAGGTTTCCTGGCTCAGAAGTAAAGACGGTAGAGCTAGACCAGAGACCAACAGAATGAATCTTGGGCTTAGAGGGAAAGAGGAGGGAGCGATGAATGGAGGCCCCAGGTACTGGGGGATACTGCCCCAGGAGTGGATGAGGCCGTTTGAAAGTATAAGAGGCTTACCAAAGAAAAGGTGTTCTTGACCGGGGGGGTGAGGTGGGGGGGGTGGTTCACGCCTGTAATTCCAGCTCTTTGGGAGGCTGAGGGGGTCGGATCATGAGGTCAGGAGTTCGAGACCATCCTGGTCAACATGGTGAAACCCCGTCTCTACTAAAAAAAATACAAAAATTAGCTGGGCATGGTGGCACGCGCCTGTAGTCCCAGCTACTCGGGAGGCTGAGGCAGGAGAATTGCTTGAACCCAGGAGGCGGAGGTTGGCGGTGAGCCGAGATCGCGCCATTGCACTCCAGCCTGGGTAACGAGCGAAACTCCGTCTCAAAAATAAATAAATAAATAAATAAATAAATAAAATAAATAAAAATAAAAAAATTTTAAAAAGGCATTCTAGGAAGAAGGAATGGCATGAGGCAAGGCCCAGTTCCAGGTGGGCTTGAATCAAGAGTGGGATGGGTGATTTGTGCTGGAGAGTTTTGGGAGAAGACACTGAAAAGATGCACTGAAGCCAGAGCTGGAGGGCCCAGCTGCCAGCTACTGTGTTCACGAATAAAAACGATTAACTAGTGCAGCTTCAGAATTTAGAAACATGCCTGGGCAACAAAGACACTAACCCTCCTGTACATCCCTCCACCCCCACCCCTCACCCCCCAGTTTCTCTGCAGAAGGCGAAACTCACACACCTGAAACCAACATACTCAAGCTTCTCTGCACTAGGCCAGAATTTAGCTCTGCTCCAGTTTCCCGGGGCCTGCCCAGGCTTGCAGGGAACGCGGCACCCTGGATCTATCTACAAATGGATCAGCTGGCCATTGCCCATGCATCTGCCGCTTGCCTGTTTCCCAAGGGAAACCCTTTAAAGAGAAAGCCAAGTACACTTTCCCTTCAGAAGCAAACTCTTCTTCTTCCTTCTTCCCCCTCTGCCAGGTGCCAGGACCGGTTAGGTTCCACGTGTTTCTTCCAAAGCTTTATCAGAGAGCCCTGGGAAAAGGCCCACTGATAAGATTGAGGTCTAGGCCGGGGTAGGTGGCTCACACCTGCAATCCCAGCACTTTGGGAGGCTGAGGCGAGTGGATCATCAGGTCAAGAGATCATGACCATCGTGGCCAACGTGGTGAAACCCCATCCCAACTAAAAATACAAAATTAGTTGGGTATGGTGGCATGCGCCTGTAGTCTCAGGTACTCAGAAGGCTGAGGCAGGAGAATCGTTTGAACCAGGGAGGAGGAGGTTGCAAGAGTCCAGGGGAGGGTTTGAGGCAGGGCGAAAAGAAAGCATCAAACCACCAGAGACCCCTCCTCTTACTATTCACAGGAAGATTCTGGCCTGCGAAGATTTGTCCCCCAACAAACCCACCAGATGCATGGATATTAAGGGGAGATGAAAAGGCAAAGGGCCTAAATTCTTTTTTTTAATTTTTTAACTTTAATTTTTTTTTTTTTTTTTTTTTGAGACAGAATCTTGCTCTGTCACCCAGGCTGGAGTGTAGTGGTGTGATCTGGGCTCACTGCAACCTCTGCCTCCCAGGTTCAAGCAATTCTCTTCCCTTAGCCTCCCAAGTAGCAGGGATTATAGGCATGCACCACCACACCCAGCTAATTTTTAATTTTTAGTAGACATGGGGTGTCACCATGTTGGTCAAACTACTCTCGAACTCCTGACCTCAAGGGATCCACCTGCCCCCATTCATTTAGCTCTCACAACACAGCCAAGTGCTTTTACAGAAAGCCAGCTGTGCTCTCGAACACAGTCATTCTGAGTCTCGAAGGGGCACAGAGTGAGGCTTTAGGTCCCATGGGAAAGGCCAGAAGTCGTTGGAAGTGGCTTTGGGAGGTGCAGAAACTCCTCTGGAGAACTAAGAACAAAACAGACCAGACATGTTGCTATGGAAACAAAAACGCCACGCTGAGCCTCTGGGCGATTTCACTTGGGCTTTGGTTCCCAGTGAGTCACAGAAAGCAAAGCCAAGTGGAAAGTTGGTGTTGGATGAATGAATGAAATGGGAGCTGCTGGCATAGGAGAGTCAAGGCCTTCCCAGAAGCAAAGGGACTATTCTTTTCAGTGGGAAGAATCTGGTGGAAGAAAGGAGGAAGAAGGGGTTTGAGAATAATATGGTTTATATTTAGAATCTGGTGAATGAGGAGAGGTTTTCTTCTCTCTGTCTGAACCAGAGACCTCTGAAGTGTTTCTTGAGGACATGTGGCTGCAGACCCTATAAGACGCCACACAGCACTTGACAGGGCTGGGATGGTGTCCAGGCCATGGAAACACCATGTACCTGGTCCCAGGAAGATGAAATGTGGGCCCAGGGATGAATGGCTTGAGCATCTCAGGCTAAAGTTGCTAAGAAGTAGATGGCACCTCTAGGTCCTAGTCAAGATCTCTACGGGCTTGAAGTCCCCCAGTAGGATAAGGCTGGAATAAATCTGAAGCCAGTGGGTTGGCTGGAAGCTGCCCTGACTGTGGCAATCTGGGGAGTGACTTTAAATTTAATTTAATTTTTTATTTTATTTTGAGACGGAGTCTCACTCTGTCACCCAGGCTGGAATGCAGTGTGGAGATCTCAGCTCACTGCAACCTCCCGCCTCCCAGATTCAAGTCATTCTCCTGCCTCAGCCTCCCGAGTAGCTGGGATTACAGGCGCTTGCCACCATGCCCAGCTATGTTTTGTATTTTTAGTCGAGATGAGGTTTCACCATATTGGCCCGACTGGTTTCAAAATCTTGACTGCCCACCTCGGCCTCCCAAAGTGCTAGGATTACAGGCATGAGCCACCGCTCCCGGCCAGGAGTGACTTTTAGTTTCCCTGCCAGCAGCATTCAGCTCCAAGCTGGAACAGCCCCAGGTATATCTGTGGCACCTCTGAGTGTCAGCCAGGGAGTCGGGTGTGCTTGGCAAGAGACCCATGCGTTAGGCTCCCCCCGGGAGGGGTGCTTGGTCTCTCTGCACCCCATTGCAGGTGAAAGAGCTACAGCTTGTGCAATGTTTGTTGAAAGAGGCCATAGATGCCGGATGTGGTGGTTCACACCTGTAATCCCAACACTTTGGGAGGCCGAGGCTGGTGGATCACCTAAGGTCGGGATTTTGAGACCAACCTGGACAAGATGGAAAAACTCTGTCTCTACTAAAAAAACAAAAAATTAGCCAGGCGTGGTGGCACATGCCTGTAATCCTAGCTACTTGGGAGGCTGAGGCAGAAGAATCACTTGAACCCGGGAGACTGAGGTTGCGGTGAGACGAGATCGCGCCATTGCACTCCAGCCTGGGTGACAAGAGTGAAACTTAGCCTCAAAAAAAAAAAAAAAAAAGAAGAAAGGAAAAGAAAGAGGCCATGGAGGTGCCTCTAATTATCACCACAGTAATTACAGGATAGCTTCTTCTACCAAGTGTGTTCAAAAGAGACTTGGGGAGTCTCCCCCAGGATGCGTCTTCTGCCTTAGGCACAGACTCCAGGGAGCTGGCATTGCCAGATCTGTCTGGGCTGCTTAAGCATTGCTTCTGAGAACATCAAGGCTCAGGTCTGACCTGGCTGCACCTGTCCCTGCTGCCCATTTTTCCCTCTGTCATCCACCCCTCACCCCTACACACATGCATGCACCCTTTGTTTATATTCCATAGTGACCGGCCTGCAGCCTCCCCGTGAACTGTGTTCCTTTTTCTTTCCAAGCCTCTGCTCAAGTCCAGGAGGTGGCTTTTTTTTTTCTGACAATGTCTCCCTCTGTTATTGAGGCTGGTGTGCAGTGGCGCCATCTCAACTCACTGCAACCTCCGCCTCTTGGTTCAAGTGATTCTCCTGCTTCAGCCTCCTGACTGGCTGGGATTACAGTTACCCACCACCATGCCTGGCTACTTTTTTTTTGTATTTTTAGTGGAGACGGGTTTCGCCACATTGGTCAGGCTGGTCTCGAACTCCTGACCTCAAGTTACAGGCGTGAGCCACGGCGCTGGGCCTCTCACTGCCTCGTAACTGCTGCTCAGTTTTGGGGGCTTGATTGTAATGTCACATCCTCCAGGAAATTTCACTTGACCAAAACATAGGCTCGGTTAGATACGTCTCTGCATTCTCATCGTCCTCTGAATTTACCCACATGACACTTAGCACAATGAACTGTCATCGGCTGTTTCTCCCTTAGCTTGGGAATGTTTCTTGGGAAGGGATTGTAACTCATTGCCAGTTACATCCTGTGTGCCCAGCAGTGAAGTCAGCCCAGAACAGAAGCTCCATGTTTGTAGAATGAATGTTTGAGTGAAGGAGAAGGCAAACCACGATTCGGAACAACTTGTTTTGCCTGATATCATACTCAGCATCCACTTCTGTCCTCTGCAACTCCCTCCTTGACTAAGCATGAGAACTTATAAAGGGAGAGAGGTATTACAGGAAGACAGATCAGAAGTTAGGTATATAGGGAGCTTAGTAGACACAGGGTCACTAACATTCTTTGAACATGGGTTTTCAGAGAAAACCTGTGTTTTAGAGAAGTTTTAGGCTTACAGAAAAATTGATGGGAAAGTACAGAGAGTTCCCATATAGGCCTCTTCCCCAGTAAATCTCCCCTGTGAATTACAGTGTATTAGTGTAGTACATTTGTTACAGTTGATGAGCCAATAATGAGATTACGTTTCACCCATCATGTTGCATAGTCTAAGGGTTTTGACAAATTTGCTGTGGTACGTAACCACCATTACAATGTCATACAGAGTAGTTTCACTGCCCTAAAAATCTCCCACCCTCTGCCTGTTCATCCCTCCCTCCTCATCAAATTCTGGCATCCATAGATCTTTTTATTGTCTCCATAGTTTTGCCTTTTCCAGAATGTCCTATCATTGGAATCATGCAGCATGTCACCTTGTCAGGTTGGCTTTTCACTTAGCAGAATGCTTTTAAGATTTTTCCGTGTCTTTTCATGGCTTGATAGCTCATTTCTTTTTATTGCCGAATAATATTCCAATGTATGAATGTACCAGAGTGTATCCGTTCACCTATTGAAGGACACCTTGGTTGCTTCCAAGTTTTGGCAAGTATGAATAAAGCAGCTCTCAATATTTGTGTGCAGGTTTCGTGTGGACGTGGCTTCAATTTATTTGGGTATACTGTGGATACCATGTATTTTCTGGAAGAATGTTTAATTTCCAAATACGTGGGGCTTTCCTGGATATCTTATTTGTTATTGATGTCTAATTTAGTTCTGTTGTGGCCAGATAATATATTCTGTAAGATTTCAGTCTTCTGAAGCTTATTGAAACTTGTTTATAGCCAACATATGGTTTATTTTAGAGACTATTCCGGGTGTACTTTAGAAGAAGTCTATTATTTTGGGGTGTGGTGTTTTATAATAGTCAACTAATTCAAGGTGGCTGATAATGTTATTGAGGTATTCTGGGTCCTTACTGATATTTTGTCTAGCAGTTCAATCAACTATTAAGAGATAATTAAGTTTCTAATTAAGCTTCTAATTATGATTATGAGTTTGTTTACTTCTTCATTTAATTACATCCATTTTCCTTCATGTATTTGGAACTATGATTAGGTCGATACTCGCTTAAAATTGTTATATCTTCTTAATGAAGTGCCCCTTTTATCATTATAAAATACCTCTCTTATATTCTTAGTTTGGAAGACAACTTTATCTGATATTAATATAGCTTTCTTGCCGGGTGCAGTGGCTCACACCTGTAATCCCAGCACTTTGGGAGGCTGAGGTGGGCGGATCACGAGGTCAAGAGATCAAGACCATCCTGGCCATGGTGAAACCCCGTCTCTACTAAAAATACAAAAATTAGCCGGGCGTGGTGGCACACGCCTATGGTCCCAGCTACTCGGGAGGCTGAGGCAGAAGAATCACTTGAATCCAGGAGGTGGAGGTTGCAGTGAGCCGAGACTGCGCCACTGCACTCCAACCTGGCAACAGAGCAAGACTCCGTATCAAAAAAAAAAAAAAAGAAAAAAAAAAATATATAGCTTTCTTATGATGTGTGTTTTTATTTTAGATCATTTTCCAACATTTTACTCTTAACCTCTTGTGGCTTTGTAGTTAAAGTATGTGCCAGCTGGGCATTGTGGCTCACACCTGTAATCCTAGCACTTTGGGAGGCCAAAGTGGGTGGATTGCCTGAGCTCAGGAGTTCCATACCAGCCTGGGAAACATGGTGAAACCCTGTCTCTACTAAAATACAAAAAAAATTAGCCATGTGTGGTGGCACATGCCTGTAGTCCCAGCCACTTGGGAGGCTGAAGCAGGAGAATTGCTTGAACCCGGGAGGTAGAGGTTGCACCATTGCACTCCAGCCTTGGCAACAAAAGCAAAACTTTGTCACAAAATAAATAAATAATTAATTAAAAATTAAAAATAGGGCCGGGCACCGTGGCTCACGCCTATAATCCCAGCACTTTGGGAGGCCGAGGCAGGTGGATCACGAGGTCAAGAGATCGAGACCATCCTGGTCAACAAGGTGAAACCCCGTCTCTACTAAAAAATACAAAAATTAGCTGGGCATGGTGGCGCACACTTGTAGTCCCAGCTACTCGGGAGGCTGAGGCAGGAGAATTGCTTGAACCCAGGAGACGGAGGTTGCGGTGAGCCGAGATGGTGCCACTGCACTCCAGCCTGGGCAACAGAGCGAGACTCTGTCTAGACCTTGACCCACTGCAATTTCTATATCGTTCTTCTTTTTTTTAAAGATGGGGTTTCACCATGATGGCCAGGCTGGTCTTGAACTCCTGACCTCAGGTGATCCACCCACCTCGGCCTCCCAAAGTGCTAAGATTATAGGCATGAGCCACCGCGCCCAGCAACCCACTGCAATTTCTACTCCCAGGTTCAAGTGATTCTCCTGCCTCAGCCTTATGAATAGCTGGAATTACAGGCATGTGCCACCACACCTGGGTAATTCTGTATTTTTAGTAGAGACAGGGTTTTTCCATGTTGGCCAAGCTTGTCTTGAACTCCTGACCTGAGGTGATCCACCTGCCTCAGCCTCAGCCTTAGCCTCACAAGTGCTGGGATTACAGGTGTAAACCACAGGGCCTGGCCCCTCCCTGACCATCTCTGTGTTTTAATTAGAATATTTAGGGCTGGGTGTGGTGGCTCATGCCTGTAATCCCAGCACTTTGAGAGGCAGAGGCGGGTGGATCATGAGGTCAGGAGTTCGAGACTAGCCTGGTCAACATAGTGAAACCCTGTCTCTAAAAATAAATGAATAAATAAAAATAAAATATATAGAATGTTTACTTCATTTACACTTGATGTAACTATTGATGTGTTTAGATTGGGTTCTGCCATTTTGCTATTTGTTTCCTACTAGTTCCATCTTTTTCATTGTTGTTCCTGTTTCTCCTTTTCTGCCTTCTTTTGAGTTAACTGAATACTTTTTATGATTACACTGTAATATCTTTTTTTTTTTTGAGATGGAGTCTTGCTCTGTCACTCAGGATGGAGTGCAGTGGTGCGATCTTGGCTCACTGCAACCTCCGCCTCCCAGGTTCAAGCAATTCACCTGCCTCAACCTCCCCAGTAGCTGGGACTACAGGTGCGTGCCAGCACTCCTGGCTGGATTTTTTGTATTTTTAGTAAGGACGGGGTTTCACTGTGTTAGCCAGGATAGTCTTGATCTCCTGACCTTCTGACCTGCCTGCCTCAGCCTCGCAAAGTGCTGGGATTATAGGCATGAGCCACTGACATTTTAATATCTTTACTGGCTTTTTTTAAATTTATTTTTTATTTTTTAAATTTTTTTCTTTTTGAGACAGAGTCTTGCTCTGTCGCCAGGTGCCAGGCTGGCGTGCACCTGGCGCAATCTTGGCTCACTGCAATTCCCCTGCCTCAGCCTCCCGAGTAGCTGGGACTACAGTTGCACGCCACCATGCCCAGCTGATTTTTGTATTTTTTAGTAGAGACGGGGTTTCACCATGTTGGCCAGGATGGTCTCGATCTCTTGACCTCGCGATCCGCCCACCTTGGCCTCCCAAAGTGCTGGGATTACAGGTGTCAGCCACCTCACCCGGTTTTACTGGCTTTTTTAAAGCTGTACTCTCTTTAAATTGTATTCATAGTGGCTGCTATAGTGAGTATGAATCTCATGAGCTTTAACTTATCACAATCTACTTAAAATTATTATTATTATTTTGAGATGGAGTCTCACCCTATTGCCCAGGCTGGAGGGCAGTGGTGCGATCTCGGCTCACTGCAACTTCTGCCTCCCAGGTTCAAGTGATTCTCATGCCTCAGCCTCCTGAGTAGCTGGGATTATAGGCACGTGCCACCACACACAGCTAATTTTTGTATTTTTAGTAGAGACAGAGTTTCACCATGTGGGTCAGGCTGGTCTTGAGCTCCTCATCTCAAGCGATCCACCTGAGTCAGCCTCCCAAAGTGCTGGGATTACAGGTGTGAGCCACCATGCCCAGCCCACAATCTACTTAAAATTAATATTGTACCATTTCCCATAAAATGTAGAAACTTGGCACAGCATAGTTCCATTTATGTCCATGCCCACCCTCTTTTGTTAATTTTATTATATAAATTACTTCTATTATAAACCCCACAATACAATGTCATAATTTTAGCTTTTAAATAGCCACATCTGTCAGTGTGCCTATATGGTTAAAAAAAAAAGTGAAAAAAATAAATAAATGACCACATCTCTTAAAGAAATAAAAGAAAAAATTTGAATACAATTTAAAAATATTTACTCACCTGTTTACCATCTCAAGTATTTTTTATTCCTTTCTATAGATCTGAGTTTTAATCTGGCATCATTTCCTTCAGCTAGACTAACTTCCTTGTTTTGTTTTTTTTTTCTGAGACAGAGTCTCACTCTGTTGCCCACTCTGGAGTGCAATGGCGTGTTCTCAGCTCACTACTGTCTCCGCCTCCTGGGTTCAAATGATTCTCCTGCCTCAGCCTCCCAAGTAGCTAGGATTACAGGCACCCACCAGCATGCCTGGCTAATTTTTGTGTTTTTAGTAGAGATACGGTTTCACCATGTTGGCTGGGCTGGTCTGAAATTCCTGATACCAAATGATCCGCGTGTCTCGGCCTCTCAAAGTACTGGGATTACAGGCATTAGCCACTGTATCCAGCCAACCAATGTTTCTTATAATACAGGCCTGCTGGTGACAAACTAAATTTTTGTTTATCTGACAGTGTCTCTATTTTGCCCTCATTTTTGAAGGATAGTGTTACTGAATATAGAAATCTAATTTGAGTGTTCATTTTTCATCCTTTCTCTTTCTTCTCTTTCTCCCTCTCCACTTTGAAGATGTTAACCCATGGGGTTCAAGCATCCACTGATGGCAATGAGAAGTCAGCTGTCATTTGAATCATAGTTCTCGTTTATAATGTATCATTTTTCTCTGGTTGTTTTCAATGTTTTTCTTTTTACCTTTAGATTTTGGAAGTTTGACTATGCCAGGCCTCAGCAGTTAGTTTTCTATTCAGGCTGCTTCACTGAGATTTTTGAATCTATAAATTTGTCTTCAAATACATTTGCACATACTTTGTCACGTATTTTAATGCCCCATTCTCCCTCTTCTATTTTTCTAAAGTTCAAATTACATACAGTATATAGAACTTTTTTTTTTGAGACGGAATTTGACTCTTGTCACCCAGTCTGGAGTGCAATGGCACAATCTCAGCTCACTGCAACCTCCACTTCCCGGGTTCAAGCAATTCCCCTGCCTCACCCTTCTGAATAGCTGGGATTACAGGCACACACCACCATGCCCGGACAATTTTTATTTTTTTTGAGACAGAGTTTCGCTCTTATTGCCCAGGCTGGAGTGCAATGGTGCAATCTTAGCTCACTGCAACCTCTGCCTCCCTGATTCAAGCAATTCTCCTGCCTTAGCCTCCTGAGTAGCTGGGATTACAGGCATGTGCCACCATTCTGGCTAATTTTTGTATTTTTAGTAGAGACAGGATTTTTCCATGTTGGTCAGGCTGGTCTCACACTCCTGACCTCAGGTGATCCACCCACCTCAGCCAAACAAAGTGCTGGATTACAGGCATGAGCCAATGTGCCCAGCAATTTTTGTGTTTTTGGTAGAGACAGGGTTTCACCCTGTTGGCCAAGCTGGGAATATAGAACTTTTAATGTTGCCTCCCAAATCCATAAAGCTGTATTTAATTTTTTCAGTTATTTTTTTTTTCTTTCTGATCTTTAGAATAAATAATTTGCATTGCTTTATCTTTAAATTCACTGACTCCTTCCTTTGTAATCTTCATTCTGCTATTAAACCTATCAAGTTGATTTTTCATTTCAGTTATTGTACTTTTCAATTCTAGAATTTACATTTGATTCTTTTTTATATTTAAAATTTCTCTTCTGAAGTTCCACATCTGTTCCTTCATTATGACTACATTTCCCTTTAAGGCCTTGAAAATGAGGCTCGGCATGGTGGCTCACGCCTGTAATTCCAGGACTTTGGTATGTCAAGGCAGGTGGATCATCTGAGGTTGGGAGTTCGAGACCAGCCTGGCCAACATCATGAAACCCCATCTCTACTAAAAATACAAAAATTAGTTGGGTGTGGTGACACACACGTGTAATCCCAGCTATTTGGAGACTGAGGCAGTAGAATCACTTGAACCTGGGAGGTAGAGACTGCAGTGAGCTAAGATCATGCCATTGCACTCCAGCTTGCGTGACAGAGTGAGACTCCATCTCAGAAAAAAGAAAATAATTGTAAAAGTTGCTTTAAAATCCTTGCTGCTAATTCCCAAGATTAGGAATTCCAACATCTGGGTCATCACTTTTTCTCTTTGAGAGTGAGTTTTCTGCATGCTAGCTCATGCCTGTAATCCTAGCACTTTGGGAGGCTGAGGTGGGCAGATTACGAGGTCAAGAGATTGAGACCATCCTGGCCAACGTGGTGAAACCCCATCTCTCCTAAAAATACAAAAATTCGCTGGCCATGGTGGTGCGTGCCTGTAGTCCCAGCTACTTGGGAGGCTGAGGCAGGAGAATTGCTTGAACTTGGGAGGTGGAGGTTGCAGGGGCTGACATGATGCCACTACACTCCAGCCTGGGTGACAGAGCAAGACTCCATCTCAAAAAAAAAAAAAAAAAAAAAAAGAGTGACTTTTGATTGTGATTCACAGTTTTCTGTTTCTTCATCTGCCTAGTACTTGCTCATTGTGGCTGGACAGTGTCAAGACTATGGATTTTGTTATGTTCCTCTCAAGAGTGTTAATTTTGTTCTAACAGGCAATTAACTTGGTTGGACTCAAACTCCAAACTTTGTTTCCCTTGTGAAGGGCAGTAGCTGGAATTTCCACTTAGTTATTTCAGCTCCCAGCTGCTGATTTTACCGGGACCCCTAGAGACTCCTGTGCATATATGCAGCTGGACAACCAAGGATTTGGACAGAGTTTATATACAGATTTTGGGACTTGTTTGCTCTATGGAATTTCTTTTCTTTTTTTTTTTTTTGAGACGGAGTTTCACTCTTGTTACCCAGGCTGGAGTGCAATGGCACGATCTCGGCTCACCGCAACCACCGCCTCCTGGGTTCAGGCAATTCTCCTATCTCAGCCTCCTGAGTAGCTGGGATTACAGGCACGCACCACCGTGCCCAGCTAATTTTTTGTACTTTTAGTAGAGACGGGGTTTCACCATGTTGACCAGGATGGTCTCGATCTCTTGACCTTGTGATCCACCTGCCTCGGCCTCCCAAAGTGCTGGGATTACAGGCGTGAGCCACCGTGCCCGGCCTGCCCTATAGAATTTCTTTCTGTGATTTTCCTCTTAATTTTCTAGCCATACTACTTGCATAGAACTCTGTACTCTTGGCACCTCAAACCAGGAAGACTGTAGCTTTCTATGCATTTCCACCTCCCACACAAATTACAGAGTGCCCTCACACAAATGACCACAAAAATATATCTAGTACAAGGCAGCTCCCATCTTTCAAGAACTGGTTTCTCTCACATTTCTACTTGCTATTAGGCGTTCTCTTAGTGCCTTTAGATATTTGGGTTTGGTTGTTGTTTGTTTTATTCAGGTTTTTTGTTTTGTTTTGGTTTTGTTTTGAGATGGAGTTCTGTTCTTGTCACCCAGGCTGGAGTGCCATGGCACGATCTCAGCTCACTGCAACCTCTGCTTCCCAAGTTCAAGTGATTCTCAAGTCTCAGCCTCCCAAGTATCTGGGACTACAGGCATACACCACCATGCCAGGGTAATTTTTGTTTTTTTAGTAGAGACAGGGCTTCACCATGTTGACCAGGCTGGTCTTGAACTCCTAACCTCAGGTGATCTGCCTGCCTTGGTCTCCCAAAGTGCTGGGATTACAGGTGTGAGCCACCATGAGCAGGTTTTTTTTTTTTTTTTTTGAGAGACAGGATCTTGCTTTGTTGCCCAGGCTGGAGCACAGTGGTGTGATCATAGCAAACTGCAGACTTGAACTCCTGAACTCAAGCAGTCCTCCTGCCTCAGCCTCCCAGGTAGCTGGGACCACTAGTGCATATCACCATGCCTGGCTAATTTTTTAAAAAGCTATTTTGGTGGAGATGGAGTCTTGCTGTATTGCCCAGGCTGGTCTTGAACTCCTGATCTCAAGTGATCCTTTCGCCTCAGTCTCCAAAGGTGCTAAGGTTACAGGCATGAGCCACCGTACCTGGCCTTGTTTCCGTTTTTTGTTTTTTGTTTTTTTTTTTTTTTTTTTGAGATGGAGTCTCACTCTGTCACCAGGCTAGAGTGCAGTGGCACAATCTCAGCTCACTGCAACCTCCGCCTCCTGGATTCAAGCCATTCTCCTGCCTCATCCTCCCAAGTGGCTGGGACTACAGGCGCGTACCACCAGCCCGGCTAATTTTTTGTGTATGTTTAGTAGAGATGGAGTTTCACCATGCTGGCCAGGCTGGTCTCGATCTCCTGACCTCGTGATCTGCCCACCTCAGCCTCCCAAAGTGTTGGGATTACAGGCGTGAGCCACTGTGCCCGGCCTCAGTTTTTGTTTTTGTGTTTTTTTGAGACAGTCTTGCTCTGTTGCCCAGGCTGGAGTGCAGTGGCATGATCTCGGCTCACTGCAACCTCCACTTCCTGGGTTCAAGTGATTCTCCTGCCTCAGCCTCCCAAGCAGCTGGGATTACAGGTGTGCATTATCAGCCTGGCTAATTTTTTGTGTATGTTTAGTAGAGATAGGGTTTTGTCATGCTGGCCAGACTGGTCTCAAACTCTTAACCTCAAATGATCTGCCTTCCTCAGCCTCCCAAAGTGCTGGGATTACAGGCATGAGCCACCGCATCCAGCCCTTGTTTCAGTTTTATAATTGTTGTTTGAGGCATGATTATTCTGAGCAAATTATGTGCTATTACCCGCCCCCTTACACTTTTTTTCGGGGGATGGATGGAGTTTCGGTCTCGTTTCCCAGGCTGGAGTGCAATGGTGCGATCTCGGCTCACTGCAATCTCCACCTCCCAGGTTCAAGTGATTCTTCTGCCTCAGCCTCCCTAGTAGCTGGGATTACAAGTACCCACCAGCACACTTGGCTAATTTTTGTATTTTTAGTAGAGGCGGGGTTTCACTATGTGGGCCAGGCTGGTCTCAAACTCCTGACCTCAGGCGATCCACCTGCCTCAGCCTCCCAAAGTGCTGGGATTACAGACGTGAGCCACCGATCCTAGTCTCCTTATACTTTTTAACCTTTTTATTCCTCAGAGCACCACTTTTTTTTTTTTTTGAGACAGAGTTTCGCTCTTGTTACCCAGGCTGGAGCGCAATGGCGCGATCTCGGCTCATCGCAACCTCCGCCTACTGGGTTCAGGCAATTCTCCTGCCTCAGCCTCCTGAGTAGCTGGGATTACAGGCACGCGCCACCATGCCCAGCTAATTTTTTGTATTTTTAGTAGAGACGGGGTTTCACCATGTTGACCAAGATGGTCTCGATCTCTTGACCTCAAGATCCACCCGCCTCGGCCTCCCAAAGTGCTGGGATTACAGGCGTGAGCCACCGCACCCGGCCCCAGAGCACCCCTTTAAGGTTAGTACAATTATCCCCCATTTTTAAGCTGAGGAAACAGAGGCACCAAAAAGTGAAACCATTTGTTTAAGGTCACTCAGCTAGTTTGTGGAGGAGCCAGGATGTAAAACCAGTTCGATCACATAATCCTGTGCTTGCCCCGCTTCACCACTATTCCCAAACACCTCAGGGTGGTTTGGATTCCAGCCTAGAGCCCTCTGAAAAATATGTGGGGCTGGCAGGAGGTGAGAGCTCTCAAAATTCCTATCCAGGCTAAGGCAGTAGCTCTCAACCCAGAGCATCAGAGTGATTTGAGAAACTGTGAAAAATAGAGATGCTACGCCCCATCTACTCAATCAGTAGCTCTAGTGGTAGAGACTGGAGATCTACGGTTTTTTTTTTTTTTTTTGAGACAGAGTCTCGCTTTGTTGCCCAGGCTGGAGTACAGTGGTGCAGTCTTGACTCACTGCAACCTCTGCTTCCTGAGATCAAGCGATTCTCCTGCCTTAGCCTCCTGAGTAGCTGGGATTACAGGCATTCACCACCACGCCTGGCTAATTCTTGCATTTTTAGTAGAGACAGGGTTTCACCATGTTGGCCAGGCTGGTCTTGAACTCTTGGCCTCAAGTGATCTGCCTGCCTTGGCCTTCCAAAGTGCTGGGATTACAGACCTGAGCCACTGTGACTGGCCAAGGTTTTTTTTTTTTTTTTTTTTTTTTGAGACAGGGGTCTTGTTCTGTGGCCCAGGCTGGAGCGCAGTGGCACAATCTTGGCTCACTGCAGCCTTGACCTCCCGGGTTCAAGCTATGCTCCCACCTCAGCCTCCTAAGTAGCTGGGACTAGAGGCGTGTGTCACCACATCCAGCTAATCTTTTAAATTTTTTTATAGAGACAGGGTCTCACTATGTTTCCCAGTCTGGTTTCAAACTCCTGGACTCAAGCAATCCTCCTGCCTTGGCCTCCCAAAGTGCGGGAGTACAGGTGTGAGTCACAGTATCCAGCCTTTTTTTTTTTTTAAGAAACAGGGTCTTGCTCTGTTGCCCAGGTTGGAGTGCAATGGCACGATCATAGGTCACTGCAGCCTCAGCTCCTGGGATTAAGTGGCAGTCTGGCTTTTTTTTTTTTTTTTTCCTGTTTCTCTGGTGATTCTAACACCTGCCCAGTCAGGGTTGAAAACTTCTGTGGTTAAAGGCAAAGTACGTCCACCAATATTCTTCTGTCTACTGTAGCTCAGGACTCTAACTTTTCCATTATGCCTAGCCTGGTTGGTGACACTGGTGCCGAGGTTAATACTGTGGGTTCTGGAGTCACTCCATGTAGGTTCAAATTCTGCCTTTGTTCTTTGTTAGCTGTGTGACCTTGGGCAGGTGGTGCCACCTCTCTGAGCCTCCTGCTTTCTTATCGCCTAACTGGAGGTAATAATACCAGCCTCACAGGGCTGTTCTCCAGGCTACGTGAGCTAATGCACGTGAAGTATTAGGACAGTGCCTGGCACCTGGCAAGCACTCAGTAGATTGTAACTATTCATATTCTTTCTGTTTTTCTGCAGTTGTGAACTCTGTTATAGCACCTATTTAAATCCAGCTTCTAGAGTTAGACTATACTTAGGTCTTCTTTTTTTTTGAGATGGAATTTTGCTCTGTCACCTAGACTGAAGTGCAGTGGCGCGATCTCAGCTCACTGCAACCTCTGCCTCCCAGGTTCAAGCGATCCCCCTGCTTCAGCCTCCTGAGTAACTGAGATTACAGGTGCCTGGCTAATTTTTGTAATTTTAGTAGAGACAGGGTTTTACCATGTTAGCCATGGTCTGTCTCGAACTCCTGACATCAAGTAATACGCCCTCCTTGGCCTCCCAAAGTACTGGGATTATAGGCATGAGAAACTGCGCCTGGCATTTTCTAAGTTATTTAATAACTTCTAAGTTATTTCAGAATTCCCCTCTCCCAAAGGGTAACACAACCTCTGTCCTTGCAAGGGATGCATGCCCCATGCTTGTCCCTCTTTCCTAATCAGGAAACATTTTAAATCTAGCCCAAAGCCTCAGAGAACTTCTTAGGAGCCGTTCAGATGCCCCCAGCCTCAGGCTTTACCCCTCAGGCTCGACCTTTCCTATTAGAGGCCACACCTTCAGTGACACCCGAGGGCAACTTTGAATTCCAAAATGGAATGTGAAAATCACAAAGCCAGACTTAGGTAGTTGAAAGTGCCCACTTCTGTTCCTGAGAGTTTGGCCTGAGTCAGAGGATTCCAAGTGGAAACCATGCTTCACTAAGGGGACCCAAGAAAGGCAAGCTTTTGTTTTTTGGTGTCACTCTGTCACCCAGGCTAGAGTGCAATGGCACAATCATGGTTCACTGCAGCCTTAACCTCCTGGGCTCAAGCCATCTTCCCACCTCAGCCTCCCAGGTAGCTGGAACTGCCGGCACGTGCCACCATGCCTGGCTAACTTTCTTTCTTTTTTTTTTTTTTTTGAGATGGCGTCTTGCTCCGTTGCCCAGGCTGGAGTGTAACACCTGGCTAATTTTTATATTTGTTGTAGAGACAAGGTTTCGCCATGTTGCCCAGAGGCTAAGTCAAACTCTTTTTTTTTTTTTTTAAATAAAAGTTGTTTTATTCATCTATACTGTAGTTGACTTTTCTTTTTCTTTTTTCTTTTTATTTGTTTTGAGAGGTTCTCTCTGTCACCCAGGCTGGAGTGCAGCGGCACCACCTTGGCTCACTGCAACCTCTGCCTCCCAGATTCAAGTGATTCTCCTGCCTCAGCCTCCCGAATAGCTGGGACTACAGGTGCCTGCCTCCATGCCCAGCTAATTTTTGTATTTTTATGAGAGACAGGGTTTCGCCATGTTGGCCAGGCTGGTCTCGAACTCCTGACCTCAAGTGATCTGCCCTCCTCAGCTTCCCAAAGTGCTGGGATTACGGGCGTGAGCCACTGCGCCCAGCCTAAATCAAACTCTCAATGCCCTATTTCTAGATGCTGAATGAGCAGATTGGTGGGTAGAACAGGACTCAGCCAACACCCTGGAAGCTTGCTCGCATCCTCCCATCTGGCAAATTTACCTTTAGGACTCCTCCCCAGGGAAGTCTTTCCTGTGGCACACCTCAAGATGACTAGCACCTGGCGCAGTCTTCTGGGGGTCCTCTGCTGGCCAGAAGTGTTCACTCAGCCTTCAGCACGTGTAAGATCTGTAGGTTTCTGTGGACAATGAGAACCATGGAGGGGCCTCAGAGCTGGGAAGGAAGAGAGGAGGACCCACCAATGATTGGGGGCCCCCTAGGTGACAGGTGCTATACATCCTTTTACTTCATCACTGCAATGGTGTCTGTTTTCCTCAACAAATGCCCAACACCTAGGAGGATAGATACTTGCTACTGAATCACGGTAATAGTAAAACAGCTACCATTTATTGAGTGCTCATTATGTGTCAGGCACTCTTCGAAGTGCTCATATCTCTTAACTCATATAATATTTGCTGGGTGAAAATGTTGTTAACAACCCTATAAGGCTGGACACTTTTTGTTTTGTTTTATTTTATTTTATTTTTGAGACAGAGTCTTGCTCTGTCACCCAGGTTGGAGTGCAGTGGCATGATCTCTGCTCACTGCAACCTCCGCCTCCTGGGTTCAAGCAATTCTCCTGCCTCAGCCTCCGGAGTAAATGGGATTACAGACGCCTGCCACCACCTCCAGCTAATTTTTTGTATTTTTAATAGAGACGGGGTTTTGTTATGTTGGCCAGTCTGGTCTCGAACTCCTGACCTCAGGTGATCACCCACCTTGACCTCCCAAAGTGCTGGGATTACAGGCATGAGCCTCGGTGCCCAGCCTCTTTTATTTTATTTTTTTATAAAGATGATGTCTCACCATTTTGCCTAGGCTGGTCTCGAACTCCTGAGCTCAAGCAATCATCCCACCTCAGTCTCCCAAAGTGCTAGGATTATTTGTGTGAGCCACCACGCCCAGCCAAAGCTGGACTGTATTCCTATTTTATGTAACAAAAAACTAGACTGGGTGTGGTGCTTCATGCCTGGTAATCCCAGTACTTTGGGAGGCCAAGCCAGGCAGATCATTTAAGCTCAAGAGTTCCAGACCAAAATAAAAATAAAATAAAATAAAAAGAAAAAGAAAAAAAAAAAGAGTTCCAAACCAGGCCGGGCAACATGGTGAAATCCTGTCTCCAGTAACAAATATAAAAAATTAGCTGGGGGTGGTGGCGTGTGCCTGTAATCCCAGCTACTCAGGAGGCTGAGCCAGGAGAATCGCTAGAACCTGGGAGGCAGAGGTTTCAGTGAGCCAAGATCCTGCCCTGCACTCTAGCCTGGGTGACAGAATGAGACCCCATCTCAAAAAACAAACAAACAAAAATCATGAAACAGACACATAGAGAAGGTAAAGAGATGGTGGCAGAGCTGACAGGTAGTCATAGGTGGATGGTGGGGCTGAGCTTTGAATCCAGAGCCATGTGGCACCCGGGAAGCGGAAGGGTCTGGGTTTGAGTGACTGATATGGGGGCACCAGGAGAGGAATGGAGTGGGCATTGCAGGAGGTGATTCTGAGGAAGAAGGAGCAAAGGGCAGGCAGGCACGGTGGCTCAAGCCTGTAATCCTAGCACTTTGGGAAGCCAAGGCAGGAGGATCACTTGAGGCCAGGAGGTCAAGACCAGTCTAGGCACCATAACAAGAGCCTGTCTCTATCAAAACAAAACAAAACAAACAAGTGAAAAAAAAAAAAAACCCAGATGTGATGGTGCACACCTGTAGTCTCATGTAGTCCCAGCTACTTGGAAGATTGAGGCAGGATGATCACCTGAACCTAGGAATTCAAGGCTGGAGTGATCTATAATCATGCCACTGCATTCCAGCCTAGGCAACAGAGCCAGACCCTGTCTCTAACAAAAAATAAAAAGATTAGCCAGTGCTATGCTAAGGATATTTTTAAAAACATTAGCCAGGCATAGTGGAGCACCCTGCAGTCCCACCTATGGGAAGGCTGAGGTGGGAGGATCACTTGAGCCCAGGAGGTGAAGGCTGTAGTGAGCTATGATTACACCACTGTACTCCAGCTTGGGTGACAAAATAAGACCCGGTCTCCAAGCAAGCAAGCAAGCAGACAGACGGACAGACAGACAGACAGCTGGTGATTGTTTGGGGCGAATCACTGCCCAGTGCCTGCCCCCCTGAGCCAGTGTCTCAAACGTTGCCTTAGTGGTGCAGCCACGCCCTAAGAAATGCTGCCATCAGGCCCTCAAGGTCCATTACTCCCTTCCCGCAGAAGGAGTTGGAAATGAATCTCAAATTCCACCAAGGCCCCTACTGGGGGAGGGGGATGGACGCTGTCCCAGTAATCACAAGCCCTTATTTTCATGAGCGCCTCTGCTCCGTTCCTGTCCCAGAGGCCTAGAGCTGGTGTAGAATGACAGTAGGCTTCCCAGCGTTGCCTTAGATGAGTCACAGGTGACGCCCCTGCCCTAGAGCCTGGGCCTACCTGGGCAGGTAAGAGCAAGTCTCAAACCCCTCTGGCCCTGCCAGTGGCTCAGAAGATCCTGTCCCCATCAACCTCGTTGCCCAGATGAGAACCCCCAGACATTGGCTTGCCTGGGAACAACAGAGCTGATCTGCTATCCTGGGTCAGCTGTTGGGAGTACCTGACTTCTCAGGTGAGACAAGGACCCCAACAAGGCGAGGCCTGGCAATGCTACCCAAGACAAGGAAACAGATGTGACCCTTCTGCTCCTAGCTCATTCCGTGGTGACTTAAATGACCGAGTCTTCCCTGGCCACTCAGCTCCAGCATCTCGGCCGTTCATGTATCACTACTGAGTTTACCTTGACTCATCTGCTGACTGGGCTGTTATCCCCCTGCTAGCCTAGAAGCTCTGGCCTGTTGCTCCTCGCTGCCCACCTGGCATGGAGCTTGACACAGAGCAGGTGCAGAACAGGTGTGGACCAGCTGTGAATATAAAGGGGCCTGTTTTGCTGGCCGGGCACGGTGGCTCACACCTATAATCCCCGCACTTTGAGAGGCCAAGGCGGGCCGATCACTTGAGGCCGGGAATTCGAAACCAGCCCTGCCAACATGGTGAAACCCCATCTCTACTAAAAATACAAAAATTAGCCAGGTGTGTGTGGCACATGCCTGTAATCCCAGCTACTTGGGAGGCTGAGGCATGAGAATCACTTGAACCTGGGAGGCGGAAGTTGCAGTGAGCTGAGATCATGCCACTGCACTCCAGCCTGGGCAACAGAGTGAGACTCTGTTTCAAAAAAAAATAAAATAAAATACAAAAAAAAAAAAATTAGCCAGGCATAGTGGCACTCGCCTATAGTTCCAGCTACTTGGGAGGCTGAGGCAGGAGAATCCCTTGAACCCGGGAGGTAGAAGTTGCAGTGAGCTGAGATCGGGCCACTGCACTCTAGCCTGGGTGACAGAGCAAGACTCTGTCTCAAAAAAAAAAAAAAAAAAGTGTGTCTATATATATATTAAACACAGCCTCGGATGGTCTGTTTCTGGTACCCCTCTTCTCTCCGATCTCCAGACTCAGCCCGCAGGCCAGGCAGGCCAGACGTCTTTCTCCTGCAGCTTCCTCTTGGAGGCCCCCCGCCCCCTGTAACTTCTGTCTGCACCTGCCAAGCCTGTTGGGCTGGTTTGGAGCTTTCTGAATCCCAGTTTCAGACACCAGGACATGATGTCATTCCTTTCCCAAGAAGCCTGTGGGTCCCACGTGAATCGGGGGGTGGCTGCACATATTCCACAAGGTGTTGTGCTACCCACGCAAATGCTCCATCTTCCAGAGCTAGCAGGGGGCCGGTCTTGCCAGAGCCCATAGAATCCCTCTGAAGAGCACTGTGGTCTGATTGCTCCACCTTGGCCCAGACAAAAGCAAAAACCGAAGAACTCTGCCCAACAATTAAAAAAAAAAAAAAGAAAAGAAAAAACAGAGGAAGGCTGGATGCAGTGGCTCACGCCTGTAATCCCAGCACTTTGGGAAGCTGAGACAGATGGATGACAAGGTCAAGAGATTGAGACCATCCTGGACAACATGGCGAAACCCCATCTCTACTAAAAATACAAAAATTAGCTGGATGTGGTGGTGCGCACCTGTAGTCCCAGCTACTTGGGAGCCTGAGGCAGGAGAATCGCTTGAACCTGGGAGGCGGAGGTTTCAGCGAGCCGAGATTGTGCCACTGCACTCCAGCTTGGCACTGGGCATGGTGGCTCATGCCTGTAATAGCACTTTGGGAGGCTGAGGTGGGCAGATCACTTGAGGTCAGGGGTTCGAGACCAGCCTGGCCAACATGTTAAAACCCTGTCTCTACTAAAAATACAAACATTAGTCGGGCTTGGTAGCATATGCCTGTAATTCCAGCTACTCTGAAGGTTAAGGCAAGAGAATCGCTTGAATCTGAGACACAGAGGTTGCGGTGAGCTGGGATCACGCCACAGCACTCCAGCCTGGGCCACAGAACGAGGTGGTCTCAAAAAAACAAAACAAAACAAAAAACACCAGTGTGGTGGCTCATGCCTATAATCCCAACACTTTGGGATGCCGAGGTGGACAGATCACCTGAGGGTGGGAGTTTGAGACTACAACCTCATGGAGACTACACCCAACATGGAGAAACTCTGTCTGTACTAAAAATCCAAAATTAGCTAGGCATGGTGGTGCATGCCTATAATCCCAGCTACTTGGAGGCTGAGGCAGGAGAATTGCTTGAACCCAGGAGGCGGAGGTTGCGATGAGCCAAGATTACACCATTGCACTCTAGCCTGGGCAACAAGAGCGAAACACTATCTCAAAAAAAAAAAAAAAAAAAAATCAGGGGAACAGAAGGAACATTTCTCAAGCACCCACTATGAGCCAAGCATTCTACAGAGCCCTTCCACGTGGAAGATCTCAGAATTCCCTCTTTCATAAACTTTGAGCAAACACCTACTTTTCTGTATCCTGCTTTACCGATCTGACTGAATTTTCGCAGCATTCTTGTGAACTATTATTTCCATTTCAGAGTTACAAAGACTGAGGCTCAGAGAGGGTAAGGGACTTGCCCAGGGTTACACAGCTCGTCAGTGACTCCAGGGCCTGTGCTCATCTCACTCAGCCACATCCCATGCACAGCTGTGGCCTCCAAAGACAGGCTCAAGGAAAACAAGGCATGACCCACAACATTCTACTCATCTAAATAAGAGCTGTGACTCTCTTTTTTTTGAGACAGAGTCTTGCTCTGTCACCCAGGCTGGAGTGCAGTGGAGCGAACTTGGCTCCCTGCAGCCTCCACCTCCTGCATTGAAGTGATTGTTTTGCCTCAGCCTCCTGAGTAGCTGGGATTACAGGTGTGTGCCACCATGCCTGGCTAATTTCTGTATTTTTATTTATTTATTTATTTATATTTTATAGAGACAGGGTTTCACCATGTTGGTCAGACTGGTCTTGAACTCCTGACTTCAGGTGATCTGCCAGCCTCAGCCTCCCAAAGTGCTGGGATTACAGGCGTTAGCCACCGTGCCTGGCTTAATTTCTGTATTTTTTAGTAGAGAAAGGGTGTTACCATGTTGGCCAGGCTGGTCTCGAACTGCTGATCTCAAATGATCTACCCGCCTCGGCCTCACAAAGTGCTGGGATTACAGGCGTGAGCCACCGCACCCGGCGGAGAGGCGCAAACTTAAATGCCTTCTGGACTCAAATAATTTAATTTTAAATATTTATTTATTTATTTATTTGAGCCAGGGTCTCACATTGTTGCCCAGGCTGGAGTGCAGTGGTCCAATCATGGCTCACTGTAGCCTCAAACTCCTGGGTTTAAGAGATCCTGCTGCCTCAGCCTCCCGAATAGCTGGGATTGTTGGTGTGATCCACTGCACCTGGCCCCAAATAGATTAAATGAGTGACGTGGTCTAGGTGTAATGTAACAGGGATGGGTGGAGAGTGTGGATAACTAGAGAAGGCACATCCCATCTAAAGGGGGTAGGTACCGCTCAACTTCAGCTGAATGTTGCTATGTGGGACTGTGGGTTGGTATGACCAGATCTGATTTTTTAAGAAAATCTGGAAATCCGAAACTTTAATATATTTCTAGACAAAGCACATCCAATGATAGCTCTATCAGGCTGACAATGTGACCCTCTGAACTAAGAGATCCTCCATGATGTTTGGAAGGCTTCTGGGTCTATAAGTCAGCTGTTTTTGAGTTTTATACTGTGTTTAGATCCTCAAGATACCCCTGTTTCTGGGGAGAGAAGGTTGAGAGCAGAAGATTCACAAGACATACACAAACAAAAGGCATACCACACTTAAGCAAAGACATGAGGTTCTCTCATTCTATCACAGGACCCCTTGAAGGTCTGAGCTCATCAGGGACTTCAGTTGCCAACAGTGGAATCTAATTCTGGGTAACTTAGGCAGAAAGGAATTTGTTAGAAGGATATCTGGAAGCTTAGAGAATTGGCAAGAGAAAGAGGATCAGGAAATTGGCAGAAACCAAGGGGAGCTGAATGGCTGGAACCAGCGCCAAGGATTTTGCCAGAAACAGCTGCTGCCACTGTGGGACATAGGAGACCACATGAATTCCAGACATCCCTTTTCCTAGGTACCCCTCGCCTTAGGTTTCTAGAGATTGATTTCTTCCTTCCTTTCTTCCTTTCTTTCCTTTTCTTTTCTTTCTTGGGGTCTTGCTCTGTCACCCAGGCTGGCGTGCAGTGGCATGATCTCAGCTCACTGCAACCTCCGCCTCCCAGATTCAAGCAATTCTCCTGCCTCAACCTCCCCAGCAGCTGGGACTACAGGTGCGCACCACCACGCCCCGCTAATTTTTTGTATTTTTAGTTGAGACAGGATTTCACCACGTTAGCCAGGATGGTCTTGATCTCCTGACCTTATGATCTGCCTGCTTCAGCCTCCTGAAGTGCTGGGATTACAGACGTGAGCCACCGCGCCCGGCCCTTTATAGCATTGTTCTATTTTAATCTCTCCCCGACAGCCTCTCTCAGCTTTAGCCAACCTTTGCGATGTTCCTCCATCTTCCTCCCTCCACTTCCACCAAAGGGGGCCTCATTCCTGGCTGCCGTGCCTCACATTCCTCTCCCTTCTCATGAGTCCTGAAGCACTTTACAGTTTTAGAAAACCAGAGTCAGGAGGTCTTGGTTCCACATGCGGCTTGACCACAGGCTTTCTGTGTGACTTTCGGCAGGTCATTAGTCTGCTCGGAGACACAGTGTCTTCACTCTGATATTGAAAGACAAGAGGCTCAGATACTTGACCTCACCAAGCTAGATCATTTAGATGAAATCTCTAGGCTGGGTGTGGTGGCTCACTCTTGTAATCCCAGCACTTTGGGAGGCTGAGATGGGCGGATCACCTGTCAGGAGTTTGAGATCAGTCCAGCCAACAAGGTCAAACCCCGTCTCTACTAAAAATATGAGAAAAAATTAGCCACGCATGGTGGTGCATGCTTGTAATCCCAGCTACTCAGGAGGCTGGGCTGAGGCACAAGAATTGCTTGCACCCGGGAGGCAGAGGTTGCAGTGAGTTGAGATCATGCCACTGCACTCCAGCCTGGGTGACAGACTGAGACTCCGTTTAAAAAAAAACAAAACAAAACAAACGAAACTTCAAATATTTAAATAATAATAAATTTTTTAAAAGGCTGGGTGTGGTGGCTCATGTCTGTAATCCCAGCACTTTGGGAGGCTGAGGCAGGTGGATCACCTGAGGTCAGGAGTTCAAGACCACCCTGGCCAAGATGGTGAAACCCTGTCTTAAAAAAAAAAAATAGCCAGGCGTGGTGGCAGATGCCTGTAATCCCAACTACTCGGGAGGCTGAGACAGGAGATTTGCTTGAACCTGGGAGGCGGAGGTTGCAGTGAGCCAAGATTGTGCCATTGCACTCCAGCCAGGGCGACAGCACAAGACTCTGTCTCAAAAACAAAAAGCAAAAAGAAAAAATCTAGCCTGGTGTGGTGGCAGCAGGTGCCTGTAGTCTGAGCTACTCGGGAGGTTGAGACACAAGAATCACTTCAACCCAGAAGGTGGAGGTTGCAGTGAGCCAAGACAGCTCCACAGCACTCCAACCTAGGCAACAGAGCAAGACTCCGTCTCAAAAAAAAAACAGTGGTGGAACAGAAGTGAGTCACAGGGGAGAAGACGCGGTCCTAATGCAGGCCTGGGCAGTTCTTTTTAGAGCTGGGGTTGACCGGGCAGGGTCAGGTTAATGAGAGGACTCTGAAGCCACGCGTAGAAGAGGCGTGGACTCCATCAGCTGTCAGCACACCGGGCTGTCACAATGCACTTGGTTCCAACAGCGTGCTCGGAATGCTGGAGAGGCAGCTCAGGGCTTTATAAACTCACTGCCCCCAGTCCTCCAGAGGCCCAGAGAGGGCAAGCTACTGACCCAAGGACACACAGGCCATTGAGTGGAGGCCTGGAAATCTGACACTTTCTGAATCCCAGCACTACAGGACTGCATGACCTTTGCATTCTGTGAGTGGCTCATACTGGGGAGCTGGTGATGCCCTGACACAGTCTCTGCACTTGGTGTTCCTTCTGCTTTTCTTCCAGTGGCACATCTGAGGGACGCAGGGACTCACATAGGACCAATTCCTGCCCCACTGTGTCCAAAATATATCCCAAATTCAGCCATTTTCCTTCTTAGGTCAATTCACCCCCCACCCCGACCCCGCAGAGAGACAAGGTATTGCTCTGTCACCCAGGCTGGAGTGCAGTGGTGTGGTGCAATCATAGCTCACTGCAGCCTTGAATTTCTGAGCTCAAGCAATCCTCCTGCCTCAGCCTCCCAACTAGTTGAACTACAGGCATGTGCCACTGTCTCCAGCTGGTTTTGTTCATTTGTTTATTTGTTTTTAGTAGAGACAAGCTTTTGTCATGTTGCCTAGGCTGGTCTCAAACCCCTGGGCTCAAGCAATCATCTTGCCTTGGCCTCCCAAAGTGCTGGGATTACAGGCATGAACTGTGGCACCCAGCCTCCTCCTCCCCCCTCTTCCTTCCTTCTCTTTCTTTCTTTCTTTCTTTTCTTTTTCTTTCTTCTTTCTTTTTCTTCTTCATCTTCTTCAATATGCTCTGGTTTGAGTTCTAGTTCTTTGACTACCTATATGACTGTTGCTAAGCAATTAAGTTTTCTAGAGCTGCTTTCTCATTCATTAAGTAGGAATGATAACACCTTGTAAGTACCTAAATGAGATACTGTAGGTAAGTGTACTTCATAGAATTTTAAATCTCTAAGTGTGTGGTAGGCTGAATAATGACCCCTAAAAGATATCCATGTCCTGCCGGGCACGGTGACTCATGCCTGTAATCCCAGCACTTTGGGAGGCTGAGGCGGGTGGATCATCTGAGGTTGGGAGTTTGAGACTAGCCTGACCAACGTGGAGAAACCCTGTCTCTACTAAAAATACAAAATTAGCCGGGCGTGGTGGCACATGCCTGTAATTCTAGCTACCCAGAGGCTGAGGCAGGAGAATCGCTTGAACCCAGGAGGCGGAGGTTGCGGTGAGCCAATATTGTGCCATTGCACTCCAGTCTGGGCAACAAGAGCAAAATTCCATCTCAAAAGAAAAAAAAAAAAAAAAAGAAGTCCACGTCCTAATCTCTAGAACCTATGACTATAGGAAAGGAGGCTCTGCAGATGTATCAAATTCAGAATTTTGAGATGGAAGATTATCCTGGATTGTCTGCATTGGCCCAGTATGATCACACCGGTCCTTGGAAGAGGGAGGCAGACCAGAGTGAGTGGGGGCAGATTTCATGATGGAAGCAAGAGGTTGTAGTGACTGATGAAGGGAACGGGGGCCAAGGAATGCAGGTGGTCCTCTAGAAGATGAAAAAGGCAAGGAAGCATTCTGCCCTCAGAGCCCTCAGATGCAACCAGCCCTGGAAAAGGCATTTCAGATTCATGACCTCCGGCACTGAGAATACCCTTGTGTGAAGTCAGTATTTGTGGTAATTTCTACAGCAGCCATAGGAAACTAATATAGGGTGTTACTCACATTTATTTATTTATTTCAAGACAAAGACTTCCTCTGTTCAGGCTGGAATGCAATGGCATGATCTCAGCTCACGGCAACCTCCACCTCTCGGGTTCAAGTGATTCTCCTGCCTCAGCCTCCAGAGTAGCTGGGATTACAAGTATGCACCACCACGCCTGGCTCATTTTTGTATTTTTAGTAGAGACGGGGTTTCATCGCGTTGGCCAGATTGGTCTTGAACTCCCGACTAGATCCACCCACCTTGGCCTCCCAAAGTGCTGGGATTATAGGCCTGAGCCACCACACCCAACCTCTTCTTTTCTTCTTCCTTCTCCTCCTTTTTTGATTGAGACATAATTCAAATACTATAAAATTCACCCTTTTAAAGTATGCAATTCAGTGGTTTTTGGTACAGTTACCAACTTGCCCAACTACCTCCATAATCTACTTCCAAAACATTTGTATCTTCCCCAGAGAAACCCCACGCCCATTCCCAGTCACTCCCCTTTCTCTCACCACCCCGCAAACCTCAAGCCCTTGTCAACGTCTAATCTAATTTCTATCTCTATGGAGATGCCTATTCTGAACGTGTCATATAAATGGAATCAAACGATACGTGGTCTTTCTGTGTCTGGCTTCTTTCACTCTGCATAATGTTTTCGGTTCATCCATTTGTCAGTACTGCAATCCTCTTTTTTTTTTTCTCTCTTTTTGAGACAGACTCTTGCTCTTTTGCCCAGACTGGAGTGCAGTGGCGCGATCTCAGCTCACTTCAACCTCCGCCTCCTAGGCTTAAGCAATTCTCATGCTTCAGCGCCCCCAAGTAGCTGGGATTACAAGTGCCCACCACCACACCCAGCTAATTTTTGTATTTTTAGTAGAGATGGGGTTTTACCAGGTTGGCCAGGCTGGCCTTGAACTCTTGGCCTCAAGTGATCCACCCATATTGGCCTCCTAAAGTGCTGGGATTACAGGCCTGAGCCACTGTGCCTGGCTGTGGTGTTGTTGTTGTTTTGTGAGATGGAGTCTCACTCTGTCACCCAGGCTGGAGTGTAGTGGTACGATCTCAGCTCACTGCAACCTCCGCCTCCTGGGTTCAAGCAATTCTCCTGCCTCAGCCTCCCGAGTAGCTGGGACTACAGGTGTGCGCCACCACGCCCAGCTAATTTTTTGTATTTTTAGTAGAGACGGGGTTTCACTGTGTTACCAGGATGGTCTTGATTTCCTGACCCCGTGAGCCACCTGCTTTGGCCTTCCAAAGTGCTGGGATTACAGGTGTGAGCCACGGCGCCTGGCTGCACTGCTTTTTATGGTTGGAATTATTCTATTGTACAGATAGGTCACATTCTGCTTCATCAGCGGATGGACATTTGGGTGGTCTCCACCTTGGAACTACTATAAGGCTGCGATGAGCTTTCATATACGAGTTTTTGTGTGAACATGGTTACTGCTTGCCTGAACGAGACCACTAACCTCTCCCCTGGACTCTCAGCCTCTGCCCTTAACCCACGGGAGTCTGTCCCCCTCACAGCAGCCAGAGGAGTGAGTCCCTTGCAAGTCAGGTCATGTGATTCGTGTGTTCTAAACCACCAGGGGCTCCCCACTGCCCTGAGGGAAAGTCGAAGACGCAGCACAGTCTCCGCCGCACCTCCCACCACGCTGCTGCTTCAGTGGCTGCCTCTCGGTTCCTCAAATGAGCGACCGTCCCTCCTGCCTCCCTGTCTCCCTGCCTCTGCCAGCGCCGGCCTTCTGCTTGGAATGCTTCTCCGGCTCCTTATTCCCTTCTGCCTTTAACTCCTCTTCATCCGTCAGGTCTCCAGGGAAAATCAGGGTTCAGGGAGCCCTTCTCTCTCTCTCTCTCTCTTTTTGAGACAGGGTCTCATTCTGTCACCCAGGCTGGAGTGCAGTGAAGCGATCTCAGCTCATTGCAGCCTCAACCTCCTGGGCTCAAGAGATCCTCCTGCTCAGCCTCCTGAGTAGCTGGGACTACAGCCACACACCACCATGGCCGGCAAATTTTTTAAATTTTTTTGTAGAGATGGAGTCTGGCTATATTGCCCAGCCTGGTAGGGAAGCCTTCTCTGATCTTCCCACTAGGAGGCGCTGGGGGTGGGTAATGAGGTTGGAAGGGCAGAGCAAGGAGGTTTGCCTGCCCTGCCCAGATTCTTTCCCAGCAGGTGCTTCCATTCCCCAGCTGCTGGGAGTGTTGCCTGTTCCGTTCTCCAGAGAACTGTGTTCCCGTGAGGAGCCCTGCCTCTCCTGGGAGGTTACAACGGCTCCGTTCCCCTCCCCTGCCTAGCAGCCCGCAATGGCATCAGAGGGGCACAAAAGGTTGGCCTCAGCCAGGGCAGTGGCTCATGCCTGTAATCCCAACACTTTGGGAGTTGACGTGGGTGGATTGCCTGAGGTCAAGAGTTCGAGACCAGCCTGGCCAACATGATAAAACCCTGTCTCTACTAAAAATACCAAAAATTAGCCGGGCATGGTGGTGTATGCCTATAATCCCAGCTACTCTGGAAGCTGAGGCAGGAGAATCTCTTGAACCTGGGAGGTGGAGGTTGCAGTGAACAGAGATCATGCCACTGAACTCCAGCCTGGGTGACAGAGCAAGGCTCTGTCTGAAAGAAAAAGAAAAAAAAATAGCCTCATTGCCTCAAGGTGGGACGATTCCATGGTGCAGTTTAGATGCCAGCACACACCCTCCCCATGCTGTGGGTCAGGCCAAGCACAGACTTGACTTGAGACTCGGCTTCTGCCCTCCCCATCCTGCTTCCTCTCCCTCACTCTGACTAGAGAACCGTGTATGCCTGTCTCAGACTCCTCTTCTAGGGAATTCAACAATAAGATGATATTTTCCATTCCATGAGATTCACAAATTGTCCATGTCAATAACCAGCCTTTCCCCTCCCTACTCCTGCTGATGGAGATGAGAGGGAGGAAGGCTAAATCCACCCCCAACCCCTCTTTGGCACTGCCCCTGTGGTACCTTGTGAGTGCTTCCCAAGCATGACACACTTGCTGCCCCTACATTCTTCACTTGTTTTTGTGACTGTTTGTTTTAGAGACAGGGTCTCACTCTGTTGCCCAGGATGGGGTTCAGTGGCACCATCACAGTTCACTGCAGCCTCCACCTCCCAGGCTCAAGCCATCCTCCTGCCTCAGCCCTGGAGTACCTGGAACTACAGGTGTGCACCACCCCGCCCAGCTCATTTATTTTTTATTTTTACTTTGTTTAAAACTTTTTATTTTTTATGCTGTTGTTGTTGTTGTTTGAGTTGGAGTCTTGCTCTGTCGCCAAGGTGGAGTGCAGTGATGTGATCTCGGCTCACCGCAACCTCTGCCTCCCGGGTTCAAGGGATTCTCCTGCCTCAACCTCCAGAGTAGCTGGGACTACAGGTGTGTGCCACCACACCCGGCTAATTTTTTGTATTTTTAGTAGAGATGGGGTTTCACTGTGTTAGCCAGGATGGTCTCGATCTCCTGATCTCGTGATCTGCCTGCCTCGGCTTACCAAAGTTCTTGGATTACAGGTGAGAGCCACGGTGCCCAGCTACTTTTACCTTCTGTAGAGATGAGGTGTTCCAGTGCTGCCCAGGCTGGTATCGAATTCCCAGGCTCAAGTGGTCCTCCCCGCTTGGCCTCCCAAAATGCTAGGATTACAGATGTGAGCTACTGTACCCAGCCCTACTGTTGATGACCTCTCCCCAGCTTGATCAGAAACCTCATCTGTCTCATTTTCTACCTGATGCTCACTACCTGGCACCTTAGAGGACCCTAATAAATATCTAGTGAGGGACGCTCCTTGTCACCCTATTTATAATACCAAGAAATGGCAAAGAACCTGAACGTCCGGGAAGGGAGAATTATTAAATAAATCATAGCATGGTTATACAATGGAATACTATACACCCATTAAAAACGAACAGGGCTGGCACAGTGGATCACACTTGTAATCCCAGCACTTTGGAAGGCCGAGGCAGGAGGATCACTTGAGGCCAGGAGTTTGAGACCAGCCTGGGCAACACAGTGAGACCCCATCTCTACAAAAGTAGAAAAAATTGGGCCGGGCGCGGTGGCTCACGCCTGTAATCCCAGCACTTTGGGAGGCCGAGGCGGGTGGATCACAAGGTCAAGAGATCGAGACCATCCTGGTCAACATGGTGAAACCCCGTCTCTACTAAAAATACAAAAAATATTAGCTGGGCATGGTGGCGCGTGCCTGTAATCCCAGCTACTCAGGAGGCTGAGGCAGGAGAATTGCCTGAACCCGGGAGGTGGAGGTTGCGGTGAGCCGAGATTGAGCCATTGCACTCCAGCCTGGGTAACAAGAGCGAAACTCCGTCTCAAAAAAAAAAAAAAGTAGAAAAAATTAGCCAGGCATAGTGGTGCATGCCTATAGTCTCAGCTACTCAGGAGGCTGAGGCAGGAAAAAAATTTTTTAAATGAATAAAGCAGATAGATGTGTACTGTTATAGAACAATCTCCAAAGTATACAGCTAAGTGAAAAAAAGCGAGGTCTGGAATGGTATGTATAATATGCTATTCTTTGTATTTTAAAAAGTATGCATTTTTGGCCAGGTGCGGTGGCTTGTGCCTGTCATCCTAGCACTCTAGCACTTTGGGAGACCAGTGAGGGAGGATCACAAGGTCAAGAGATTGAGGCCATCATGGCCAACATGGTGAAACCCCGTCTCTACTAAAAATACAAAAATTAGCTGGGCGTGGGGATGCGTGCCCGCAGTCCTAGCTACTCGGGAGGCTGAGGCAGGAGAATTGTTTGAACCCGAGAGGCGGAGGCTGCGGTGAGCCGAGACAGCACCACTGTACTCCAGCCTGGCAACAGAGTGAGACTCTGTCTCAGAAAAAAAAAAAAAAAAAAAAAAAAAGCATTTTCAAAGACAAAAGCTCCAGAATATTTATAGATTACAAAAATATCAGCACCCGACAAGGTAAAACTCACGGTTCCACAACCAATCCAAAAAAAAAAAAAAAAGATACATGTACATTTTGGCTTGCATACCCATAGGAGATTAGCCATCTCTACAGTGGAACCTGCATGTATACAGGAGGTGGAAAGGGAACTTTCACCCCATACCTTTTGAATTTTGAATTTTTACTACGTTCACAGCTCATTTATTCAAATAACTCATAATCTTTAATGAACTTTTGAATGAATAAATGGAGCGTGAAAAAGAAGCCCTTTTCATGCTCCCTATACAAAAATGGCTGAGTCCTGTCCAGCTTGGGTGACATAGTGAGACCCCTTCTCTACAAAATAAAAAATAAAAATCTAGACAGGTGTGGTGGTTTGCACCTGTAGTCCCAGCTACTAGGAGGCTGAAGCTGGAGGATCACTTGAACTCAGGAGATAGAGGCTGCAGTGAGCTAAGATCATGCCACTGCACTCTAGCCTGGGCAACAGAGCAAGACTCTGTCTCTTTGTTGTTTTTTTTTGAGACAGAGTCTCGCTCTGTCGCCCAGGCTGGAGTGCAGTGGTACAATCTCGGCTCACCACAACCTCTACCTCCTGGATTCAAGCCATTCTCCTGCCTCAGCCTCCTGAGTAGCTAAGATTACAGGTGTGCACCACCACGCCCAGCTAATTTTTGTATTTTTAGTAGAGATGCGGTTTCACCATGTTGGTCAGGCTTGTCTCAAACTCCTGACCTCGTGATCCACCCGCCTCAGCCTCCCAAAGTGCTGGGATTACAGGAGTGAGCCACCATGCCCAGCCGAGACTCTGTCTCAAAGAAAAAAAAAAAAAGAGCCTCTGGTCAGCTGGGTTTCTTCCCCAGCAGACTCCTTCCTTGCTTGATTTCATAGACTCACAGGCAGCCAGCAGCTCTAGGCCCTCTTCCCCCACATCCTACAGCTGAGGCCAGAGATGTCACAGAAACCTCAAGGCACTTCCCAGTCATCAGCCGACAGCTTGGGAACCAGCGTAGGGCAATAGAAAGGGCGTGGGACTTATTTGCTATATGTATTTCTGAAGCCTAAACAAAAAAACAGTGCAAGCAACTTTGACCCAGGAATTCCACTGTGAAGAACGTACCCTAAAGAAACCGTGAAGGATTATGCATAGATCTTTAGCTACAAGGATGTTCATGGAATGATTGCTGATGACAGTGGGGAAAAATTCGGAAACAATCTTGGAAATAGAGACTAACTAAATGAACTAGGCTGCATTCACGTGAAACATTGTACATATTGCTTATGCAGTTTGTGGTATTTTTTTAAGAGATCAGGTTTCAGTATGTTTCCTAGGCTGGAGAGCACTGTACCCTATGATTTTGAATTCTTAGGCTTGAGCAATCTTCCTGCCTCAGCCTCCTGAGTAGCTGGGATTACAGGCATGTTCCACCACGCATGGCTAATTTTTTTTTTTTTTTTTTTCAGTAGAGATGGGGTTTCATCATCTTGGCCAGGCTGGTCTCAATCTCCTGACCTCGTGATCCACCCACCTCAGCATCCCAAAGTGCTGGAATTACAGGTGTGAGCCACCACGCCTGGTCTAATAATTTAGTGATTTTTGTATTTTGTATTTTCGCTATGTCGGTCAGGCTGGTGAAATGTTTCACCATGTTAGCCAGGATAGTCTCAATCTCCTGGTCTCAGGTAATCCACCTACCTCAGCCTCCCAAAGTGCTGGTACTACAGGCAGGAGCCACCATGCCTGGCCTGTGCTAGCTTCTTGTGCAGTTTTTAAAAAGTTGTTTAGTAGTTGTACCTATCATAGAAGGTCAGATGAAAGAAAAAAAAGAAAAAAGAAAAAAAAAAGTTGTGTAGGCCAAAAATGGTGGCTCACATCTATAATTCCAGAACTTTGGGAAGCCAAGGTGGGTGGATCACTTGAGGCCAGAAGTTTGAGACCAGCCGGGGCAACATAGCGAGACTCTATCTCTACCAAAAAAACAAAAGTTATCTGGGCATGGTGGTGCGTGCCTGTGGTCCCAGCTACTCGAGAGGCTGAGGCATGAGTATCACTGGAACCCAGGAGGCAGAGGTTGCAGTGAGGCAAGATTGCATCACTGCACTCCAGCCTGGGCAACAGAATGAGACTCCGTCTCAAAAAAAAAAAAAAAAAAGTTGTTTAAAGAAAGAAAAGAGCAAATGAGGCCAGATGTGGTGGCCCATGCCTGTAATCCTAGCACTTTGGGAGGCCAAGGCAGGAGGATGGCTCGTAGTCTAGGAGTTCGAGGTTACAATGAGCTATGATTGCACCACTGCCTTTCAGGCTGGGTGACAGAGTGAGACCCCATGTCTTTTTTTGTTTGTTGGTTGGTTTTTTTGAGACAGAGTCTTGCTCTGTCACCTAGGCTGGAGTGCAGTGGCACAATCTTGGCTCACTGCAACCTCCACCTTCCGGGTTGAAGCGATTTTCCTGCCTCATCATCCCAAGTAGCTGGGATTACAGGGATGAGCCACCACAACGCCCAGCTAATTTTTGTATTTTTAGTAGAGAGGGGGTTTTGCCATATTGGCCAGGGTGGTCTTGAACTCCTGATCTCAAGTGATCTGCCCACCTTGGATTCCGAAAGTGCTGGGATTACACGCCCGGCTGAGACCCCATCTCTTAAAAAAAAAAGGAAAAGAACCAATGAAAGGGATGTCTAGTGACAGACAGAGCTTGGTTCAAGTTCCTGTTGTACTACTTACGAGCAGTGTGAACTCCGTCTACTGAGCCTGTTTTCCCATTCTGTGAAATGGGTCTACTATCAAATACCACGTGTTCAACAGGATTGGCTCACTACTGTAACAATCACAAATATCTCACTGACTGAATACAATGAAGAATTTTTTTTTTTTTTTGAGATGAAGTCTTGCTCTTGTCGCGCAGGCTGGAGTGCAGTGGCACGACCTCGGCTCACTGCAACCTCTGCCTCCTGGGTTCAAGCGATTCTCCTGCCTCAGCCTCCCGAGTAGCTGGGACTACAGGTACCCGCCACCACATCTGACTGATTTTTGTATTTTTAGTAGAGACGGGGTTTCACCATGTTGGCCAGGCTGATCTTGAACTCCTGTCCTCAGGTGATTCGCCTGCCTCAGATTCCCAAAGTACTGGGACTACCGGTGTGAGCCACCATGCCCGGCCCACAATGAAGGTTTCTTTCCCTCTCCCACAGAGTCCGATGCAGAGGATTCCGGGAAGGTAAAAGTCCTAGGCAGTCTTTTTCCAGCGGTGGACTCTGGCATTGGGTTCCTTTCTATAATAAGGCTCCACCATCTTAAACTCTTTTGCCCTCATCCTTACGGACAGCAGACAGAGGCAGAGTATGAAAGATTAGACTGGATGTATTATGGTCAGGCCTGGTGGGCAGGTACATCACTTCTGCCCATTGACAGTGCAAGGCACATGTCCCTTTCTAGCTTCAAGGGGGCTAGGAAATGTAACTCAGCTAGTGCCCAGGAAGAGGGAAGGAATTTGGTGAGCCCTTTGCTTTGTCTCTGCACATGACTCATGGGGCTCCTCCTCCTCCTCCTCCTCCTCCTCTGAATGAATGAATGAATGAAATAATTTAAACACAGTGGCACAGGGCAAGTGCTTAAATGTGTCAGGCGTCTTTTCCTGTCTCCTTTCCCTTTATGGATAATTCTAGATAGGACCACCTTGACTCTTCAAAGATTGATGCCCTCCTGAAGTTTTCTGTATGTTGAGTCAAGATGTTTATGTGAGCTGGGCATTGTAGATGGGCCAGGCGTGGTGGCTAAGGCCTGTAATCCCAGCACTTTGGGAGGCCAAGGCAGGAGGATCGCTTGAGGCCAGGAGTTCAAAGACAAGTCTGAGCAACATAGCAAGACCTCATCTCTAAAAAAAAAAACCAAAAAAAACAAAAAAAGATGTTTGTGCTGGTGGAGGAAGAGGGTGAGGCAGAGTAGAGGGCGAGGTGTCCATTTAAAGGAGCCCTGGAAAAGAGACCACCCACTCCACCGTTCCACCCTCACCCCACCTCTCTCAGTCCATAGATGTTGCCAAAAGAATACCTGAGGCTGGGAAATTATAAAGAAAAGAGGTTGGTTTGGCTCACAGTTCTGATGGCTGAAAAGTTCAAGATCAGGCTTTCTGGTGAGGGTCTCAGGCTGCTTCCACTCAAGGCCGAGGGTGACGGGGAGCCAGCGTACACAGAGGTCACATAGTGGGAGAGGAAGCAAGAGAGAGAATGGAGGTGCCAGGCGCTTTTTAACAACCAGCTCTTGTGGGAACTATTAGGGGAACCATTACTTTCAATGGCAAAAACCACAATGACTTTTGCACCAAACTAATAATAGAGCGAGAACTCACTCATGACTGCGAGGGTGGCATCGAGCCGTTGATGAGGGATCTGCCCCCACGACCCAAACTCCTCCCATGAGGCTCCACCTCCAATATTAGGGATCAGACTTTAAAATGAGGTTTCAGGTTGGGCGAAGTGGCTCACTCCTATAATCCCCGCACTTTGAGAGGCTGAGGCGGGAGAATAGCCTGAGCTCAGGAGTTCGAGACCAGCCTGGACAACAGGGTGAAACCCTGTCTCCACTAAAATAGAAAAAAGTAGCTTAGTGTGGTGGTATGTGCCTGTAACCCCACCTACTCAGGAGGCTGAGGCAGGAGAACTGCTGGAACCCGGGAGGCAGAGGTTGCAGTGAGCCGAGATTGTGCCACTGCACTCCAGCCTGGGTGACAGAGTGAGACTCTGCCTCCAAAAAAAAAAAAGTTTCAGGGGACAAACACCCAAACTACAACACCACCCAAATAACTCTCCAAAAAGCTGTCAATCTGTTCATGTTGCTCTCCTGCATAGAACCTTCAATGGCTCCCCATTGCCATAAGGAGCAACTCCTAACTTCTTGAAGCTACAGGATCTGGCCCCAGCTTGGCGCTCCAGCCTCTTGCCTCACTGGCCCTTGTGGATTTCTGCATGATGTCCACCTGTCTTCAGTTTTTGGGACGTGCCTTGTTCCTGCCTGCCTCTGTCTTCTACTCCGCCACACTTTTTGCTCAGCCGGCCAACTGGACTTCCTCAGGGAAGTCCCCCTTTCCGACCTCCCAGTCTAAGCTGCTTTCCACTGCCTGCTTTCACACAACTCTCTCTGTCGTTCTCCCGTGGTGAGGATGGAATTTTGTAATTTAGTATCTGTTGCTCCCACCAGACTAAAAACCTGGGAGAGCAGGAGGTAGCATCTATTTTGTTTACCACTGTATGTGCCCAAGGCTTTATTTTCCTCATCTGTGAAATGGGGATGATAACTGTTATGGACTGAATGACTGCGTCTCCCCCAGATTCATCTGTTGAAGCCTGACCCTTCAATGTATGGTATTTGGAGATAGGACATCTGTGGAATAATTAAGGTTAGATGAGGTCATAGGGTGGGGCCCTGATCTTATAGGATCTTGTAAGAAGAGACAGGCCTGGCCAGGCGCAGTGGCTCACGCCTGTAATCTCAGCACTTTGGAAGGCCAAGGCAGGTGGATCACCTGAGGTCAGGAGTTTGAGACCAGCCTGACCAACATGGCCAACCCCATCTCTACTGAAAACACAAAAATTAGCCAGGCATGGTGGCACATGCCTGTAGTCCCAGCTACTTGGAAGGCTGAGGCAGGAGAATGGCTTAAACCCAGGAGGTGGAGTTTGCAGTGAGCTGAGATTGCGCCACTGCACTCCAGCCTGGGTGACAATCTTGAAACTTTGTCTCAAAAAAAAAAAAAAAAAATTAGCCAGGTGTGGTGGCATGTGCCTGTAAGTCCTACGGGAGGCTGGGTGGGGGGGGGTGGGGAGGGGGAGAATTGCTCGAATACAGGAGGCAGAGGTTACAGTGAGTCAAGATTGTGCCACTGCACTTTAGCCTGGGTGACAAAGAGAGATTCTGTCTCAAAAATAAATAAATAAATAGAGACACAAAGAAGAGGTCATGGGAGCACACAGCAAGACGGTAGCTGTCTACAAGCCAAGGGAAGAAGCCTCAGAATAAAATTTACCTTGCCAATACCTTGATTTTGGACCTCTCAGCCTCCAGAACTATAAGAAATAAATTTCTTGGCCGGGCGAGGTGGCTCATGCCTGTAATCCCAGTACTTTGGGAGGCTGAGGTGGGTGGATCACCTGAGGTCAGGAGTTTGAGACCAGCCTGGCCAACATGGTGAAACATCTCTACTAAAAATACAGAAAAATTTAGCTAGTAGCGGTGGCGCATACCTGTAATTCCAGCTACTCAGGAGGCTGAGGCAAAAGAATCACTTGAACCCAGAAGGCGGAGGTTGCAGTGAGCTGAGATTGCACCATTGCACTCTAGCCTGGGTGATAGAGCAAGACTCGGTCTTAAAAAAAAAAAATAGCCAGGAGCGGTGGCTCACTCCTGTAATCCCAGCACTTTGGGAGGCTGAGGTGGGTGGATCACCTGAGGTCAGGAGTTTGAGACCAGCCTGACCAATATGGTGAAACCCCATCTTTAAAAAAAAAAAAAATTTCTCAGTCTATAGTATTTTGCTATGGCTGATCAAGCAGCAAAGACATAACAGAACTCACCTTAAATTATTGTTTTTAATAATTCTTTTTTTTTTTTCTTTCAAGATGGGGTTTCACCATGATGGCCAGGCTGGTCTTGAACTCCTGACCTCAGGTGATCCACCCACCTCGGCCTCCCAAAGTGCCAGGATTACAGGCGTGAGCCACCGCGCCCGGCCAACAATTCATTGTTAATATCTGGAAAGCCCTTAAAACTGTGTCAGCCATGGAGTTAGCCCTACTCGCTGTTTTTTGGTTTTGTTTTGTTTGTTTTTTGAGATGGAGTCTCATTCTGTTGCCCAGGCTGGAGTGCAGCGGCACCATCTCAGCTCACTGCAACCTCCATCTTTTGAGTTCAAGCAATTCTCCTACCTCAGCCTCCCAAGGAGCTGGGATTACAGGTGTGCGCCACCATGTCTGGCTAATTTTTGTATTTTTACTAGAGATGAGGTTTCACCATGTTGGCCAGGCTGGTCTCAAACTCCTGGCCTCAAGTGATCTGTCTGCCTCAGCCTCCCAAAGTGCTAGATTACAGGCGTGAGCCACCACGCCCAGCCCCTACTCACTGTTAAGATTGTCACACACCAGCTGTATGTATTTGTGGAATGAATAAACAAATCTATTTTGCAAAATAAGTTCTTACATAATACATTTCTTAAAGTGGATTTACCTGTATCATTTTCTTAGAATACTTGGACACAGATGAAGTTCTTTTTTTTTTTTTTTTGAGACAGAGTCTCACTCTTGATACCTGGGCTGGAGTACAATAGCATGATCTCAGCTCACTGCAACCTCTGCCTCCCAGGTTCAAGTGATTCTCCTGCCTCAGCACCCCCAAGTAGCTAGGATTACAGGAGTGCACCACCCTGCCCAGCTAATTTTTCTGTTTTAGTAGAGATGGGATTTCACCATGTTGGCCAGACTGGTCTTGAACTCCTGACCTCAGGTGATCCACCCACCTTGACCTCCCAAAGTGCTGGGATTACAGGCATGAGCCACTGTGCCTGGCCAGATGAACTTCTTAAAAAGAGAACTTACAAAAAACAAAAATATCAACTCGAAATGGGCAGGTGGGTAGAAGAGGTGTCTCCAACTCTTAGAGTTCCGAGAGCATCCACCAGGGGGCTAAGCACCTTCTCCTTCCAAAGTAACACGGGTTCCTGGAAGCAATCATTTCAGGAAGGAAGAGAAAGTTGGGTTTTCTCCATGGAAATAAACAAAGCCAATACAATCTAGGTGTGGCTGGGTAGGGGGTCGGGGGTGAAAAACACAGAAGTAAGTCTGGGTCTTTGTTTCACTGGCCCTGGGGAGAAGCCTAGGCGGTATCTCCGAGCCTCAGTTTTCTCATCTGGAAAATAGAAATAACTCTATCCAGTGCACAGAGTTCTTGGGAGCATCAAATAAAAGCATTTTCTCAAAGACCAGCTGTTGCTATCTGATACAGTTTGGCTGTGTCCTCACCCAGCTCTCATCTGGAATTGTAGCTCCCGTAATTCCCATGTGTTGTGGGAGGGACCTGGTGGGAGATCACTGAATCACGGGGTGGGGCGGTTCCCCCATACTGTTCTCACAGCAGTGAATAAGTCTCATAAGATCTGACGGCTTTATAAGGGGTTTCCCTTTTCACTTGACTCTCATTCTGTCTTGCCTGCCACCATGGAAGACGTGCCTTTTACCTTCTGCCATGATTGTGAGGCCTCCCCAGGCACATGGAACCATGAGTCCACCCTTTTCCTTATAGATTACTCAGTCTCCAGTATGTCTTTATCAGCATCGTGAAAATGAACTAATACACTATCATATACTGAGTTACATGGACCCATTTTACATGTAGTTGTCATGCGGAGAGTGAAGTCTCCCTCAGACCCCACCCAGGACTTGCCCAATTCAGCCTACCAATGTCCCTTGTTCAGCACTCGGCAATTAGATGCATTTAGATTGGACATAAATTCATTTTGCCATAGTCTCTGCTGTCACATGAAGTATAGGCTTGTCTTGCTTTGCTTCACCTGCTGGGACCCCAGAGCCTTCTGAGTTTGCAAGTTCTGGTCTAAATAGAGAGTTCTCCTCTGTGTCAGTCAGATGATATCTGAAGCGCTGCTATTTATCGAGGCAGGCACCGAGCTCTATGCGTAATATATGTAAGCCAAATATAACCAAGGCTTCTCATTGCCTTGTCGCTGCATGGTGACTTATTTGGCAGAAAAATATAATTGGAAGTAATTAAAATCTTTTCTCAGTCTCAAAAAATGCCAGAGTGAGTACATTTTTTAAAAAGAGTGTTGTGGAGGTATAGTTGACACAACAAACTGCACACATTTAAAGCATGCAATTTGATAAGTTCTGATCTAAGTCTACACCTGTGAAACCACCACCATGATCAAAATAATTGGCCGGGCGCTGTGGTTCACGCCTATAATCCTAGCACTTTGGGAAGCTGAGATGGGCGGATCACAGGAGGCCAGGAGTTCAAGACCAGCTGGACCAAGATGGTGAAACCCCGTCTCGACGGAAAATACAAAAATTAGCCAGGCGTGGTGGTGCACGTCTGTAATCCCAGCTACTCAGGAGGCTGAGGCAGGAGAATTGCTTGAACCTGGGAGGTGGGGGTTGCAGTGAGCCAAGATGGCGCCCTTGCACTCCAGTTTGGGTGACAGAGTGAGATTCTGTCTCAAAAAAAAAAAAAAAGAGGCCGGGCATGGTGGCTCACGCCTGTAATCCAAGCACTTTGGAGGCCTAGGAGGGTGGATTACCTGAGGTAGGGAGTTCAAGACCAGCCTGACCAACATGGTGAAACCCCGTCTTAAAAAAAAAAAAATTAATATACTTATAACTCCTAGAAGTTTCCTCATGTCCGCTCCTCTCAGTCCCAAATTGCTCACTCAAGGGCCCGAGTCCTGGAGGGAACGTGTGTGCACCCTAGCCTGGATTATGTGCCCACCATTTGATTGCAGCTGGAGCAGAGATGGGGAGGACTAGACAGTTGTACTTCTGTGTAGGAGGCAGGTGCGTCACTCAATCTCCCGTGACTGCTGGCAAGGGAGGGTGGGTCTCCATAGGGAATGGAAGTGCTGCTGGCCACTGAACACCCCAGGCCCACAAATGCTCACTGCAGCTGTTACTATTTAAATCCAGGATCATGGCTCATGCCTGTAATCCCAGCACTTTGGGATGCTGAGGCGGGCAGATCAGGAGGTCAAGAAATCCAGACCATTCTGGCCAACATGGTGAAACCCCGTCTCTACTAAAAATACAAAAATTAGCTGAATGTGGTGGTGTGTGCCTATAATCCCAGCTACTCGGGAGGCTGAGGCAGAATTGCTTCAACCCAGGAGGCAGAGCTTGTAGTGAGCTGAGATTACACCACTGCACTCCAGCCTGGCAACAGAGTGAGACTTGGTCTCAAAAAAAAATCCAGGAGAGAAGTCAGATGGCAGATGCTTCCTAACAAGAACAGGGCAGAGTTACAAGGCCTATTTTACTCTCCTTCCCTTCCCAGGTAATCCACCCCCACTTCCTTTTTTTTTCACTAGGCTGGAGTGCAATGGTGCAATCTCAGCTCACTGCAACCTCCATCTCCCAGGTTCAAGAAATTCTCGGCCAGGCGTGGTGGCTCATGCCTGTAATCCCAGCGCTTTGGGAGGCTGAGGCAGGTGGATCATGAGGTCAGGAGTTCGAGGCCAATATGGTAAAAACCCGTTTCTACTAAAAATACAAAAAAAATAGCTAGGTGTGGTGGTGCACACCTGTAGTACCAGCTACTCAGGAGGCTGAGGCAGGAGAATTGCTGGAACCCATGAGGCGGAGGTTGCAGTGAGACAAGATCATGCCACTGCACTCCAGCCTGGGTGACAGAATGAGACTCTGTCTCACATACACAAAAAAGAAATTCTCATGCCCTCCACTTTACACTACAAACAGCAATGTTTAGGTGTTCCAGTTGCCATACATCCTTGCCAGCACTTGTTATGGTCAGTCCTTTTAATTTTAGCCATTCTAATAGGTGTGGTTTTGGAGCATGTACATTTCAGTACAGAGTAAGACTTCTTTTTTTTTTTTTGAGATGGAGTCTCACTCTGTTGCCCAGGCTGGAGTGCAGTGGTGCAATCTTGGCTCACTGCAACCTCCAACTCCCAAGTTCAAGGGATTCTCCTGCCTCAGCCTCCTAAGTAGCTAGGATTACAGGCGCCTACCACCATACCCAGCTAACTTTTGTATTTTTAGTAGAGATGGGGGTTCACCATATTGGTCCAGCTGGTCTCAAATTCCTGACCTCGTGATCTGCCCTCCTCAGCCTCCCAAAATACTGGGATTACAGGCATGAGCCATCACACCTGGCATCACAGTAAGACTTCTTTAAAACATTTCTTCTTCTCTCACAATAGTATCCATAGTGGAGGTGGTATGCTCAGGTCTTGAATTCTCTGACAACTTCGTCTCAAGACGCAGCCCATTGCTGGGATTCTGCCTGATAAAGGGGATGTATAAAGCTGCTTGGGCAAGAATTGTCTTCCCTTAGAAGGTGGGGGAGGAAAGACCACAGAAAATCACACCTAGATGATAAAAAAAAATCAGCTCATCTAATTCTCATATTAACCCTGAGATTATAAAGATCCTTCACCAAATTGTAGTCACGAGGAAACAGGCTCAGAGAGAAAATGACTTTCCCAAGGTCACGGCCAAATCCAACATTTGAATGCAGGCCCACTGGTTCTAAAACTCGTGCTCACTCCTCTGTCCTGCAGAATTCAACGTTCTGGACGCCGTGATTTTAGAAGGTCCCACCAGGCTCTAGAGGTAACCGGGGCAGGCAAGCAGGTTGGCTGAAATGCGTCAGCTGAGGAGTGGGTAGAGTAATTAGGCGCCTTTAGATAGGAAGACTGAACTCCCAGCATGAGTGTGAAAATAGTCCTCAGGTGTTTATTTCAAGGACTGTATTTGACCCTGAGCACACCATCTTTAAACCCTCCCTTCCTCTCGATGACAAAAATATTTTCAGTATCAATCATGTAATCATCAGTGATCATCAATTTCTTGATTCATTCTTTCATTTCAAAACAATTAACAATTAGGAAAGAGGAATACATTTCAATTTTAAAGGTATTATTTAAATTCGATAAACTATTTCACATGTGAATTTTACTAAACAAAAGTATTACACCCTGCTGTTCATACTCTCACCGTTTTATATTTAAACACAAATAAGAAGTCCAAATGGACCCCCAGAGTGACAAACTGAAATAGACTAGGTTCTGGGTTTTTTCGTCTTTACAATCACTGCACTATACTTTAAAAAAAAATCTATGGTTTAAATGCAGTACCATTAATATGCAGTACCATTGGGGCTGGAGTTATAAACTGTGCCCAGTGATTTCGCATTATTATAAACTTCCTTAAAACCATCATGGCCGGCCGGGTGCAGGGGCTCATATCTGTAATCCCAGCACTTTGGGAGGCTGAGGCAGGTGGATCACGAGGTCAGGAGTTCGAGACCACCCTGGCCAACATGGTGAAGCCCTGCCTATACTAAAATGCAAAAAATTAGCTGGGTGTGGTAGTGTGCGCCTGTAGTCCCAGCTACTCAGGAGGCTGAGGCAGGGGAATCGCTTGAACCCAGGAGGCGGAGGTTGCAGTGAGCCGAGATTGCACCACTGCACTCCAGCCTGGGTAACAGAGCGAGGCTCAGTCTCAAAACAAACCAACAAACAAAACATAAATTATTAAAAAATGCTATTTTGGCCAGGCGCAGTGGCTCATGCCTGCAATCCCAGCACATTGGAAGGCCAAGGCCGGTGGATCACCTGAGGTCTGGAGTTGGAGACCAGCCTGGCCAACATGGTGAAACCCCGTCTCATCTAAAAACACAAAAATCAGCCTGGTGTGGTGGCAGGTCCCTGTAATCCTAGCTACTCGGGAGGCTGAGGCAGGAGAATCACTTGAACCTGGGAGGTAGAGGTTGCAGAGAGCCGAGATTGAGTCACAGCACTCCAGCCTGGGTGATAGAGTGAAACTCTGTCTCAAAAAAAAAAAAAAGCTATTTTACAATTTATATTATTTGTGTTATATTTTATCTTATTGTTATAGGATTAGGTTATTTATATTTCTAAAACTCAGCAATAACTGTGGCAAATATTTAGAACTTATATCAACTGGAGAAAGAGTATTTTATCACTGATGTTTAGAATTTTAAGAGCATAGTGAGAATAAAAAGCAGACTGTCTTTTAGTTTTATTCTTTTTTTTTTTCTTTTTAGGATGGAGTCTCGCTGTTGCCCAGACTAGAGTGCAGTGGTGTGGTCATAGCTCACTGTATCTTCAAACTCCCAGGCTCAAGCGATCCTCCTGCCTCAGCGTCCCAAGTAGCTGGGTCTACAGGCTCGTGCCACTGCACCTGGCTGTTTTTTTTTTTTTTTTTTTTTGTAGAGATGGGGTCTTGCTGTGCTGTCCAGGCTGGTTTTGAACTCCTGGACTCAAGTGATCTTTTCTTTTCTTTTTTTTTTGTTTTTTTTGAGATGGAGTCTTACTCTGTCGCCCAGGCTGAAGTGCAAGGGCACAATCTTGGCTCACTGCAACCTCTGCCTCCCAGCTTCAAGAGATTCTCCTGCCTCAGCCTCCCGAGTAGCTGGGATTACAGGAGCCCACCACCACGCCCGGCTAATTTTTGTATTTTTAGTAGAGATGGTGTCTTACCATGTTGGTTAGGCTAGTCTCGAACTCCTGACCTTGGGATCCACCTGCCTTGGCCTCCCAAAGTGCTGGGATTATAGGCATGAGCCACTGCACCCGGCCTTCAGGTGATCTTTTCACGTTGGCCTACTATAGTATTGGGATTATAGCTATGAGCCACCTCCCCTGGCCTAGCTGGGTTTATTCTGGCTTTTACATTGTCTACGCTAAATGCCCCCTCTGTTGCAATTTGCTCCCACTGCCCCACCCTTGGCACATCACTGGCAGAGAGACTGGACGTCTCATCTGAAATACACGACATAGACCACAGGACTCAGACAGGTGGCTGTGGATAGCCACGTAGCCTCGACTTCTCTGTTTTTTTGTTTTGTTGTTTTTTAAGACGGAGTTTCACTCTGTAGCCCAGGCTGGAGTGCAATGGCGAGATCATGGCTCACTGCAAACTCCGCCTCTTGGATTCAAGTAATTCTCCTGCCTCAGCCTCCCGAGTAGCCAGGATTACAGGCACACACCATCACACCCAGCTAATTTTTTATTAGTAGTAGAGAGAGGGTTTTATCATGTTGGCCAGGCTGATCTCAAACTCCTGCCCTCAGGTGATCCACCATCTCAGCCTCCCAAAGTGCTGGGATTACAGGTGTGAGCCGCTGCGCCTGGCCCTTGACTTCTCTGAACCCCAGTTTTTTTCATTGCTAAAATGGGAATTTATTTTTATTCTTTTATTTTTGAGACAGAGTCTCACTCTGTCGCCAGACTGGAGTGCAATGGCATGATCTTGGCTCACTGTAACCTCTACCTCCCGGGTTCAAGCAATTCTCCTGCCTCAGCCTCCCGAGAAGCTGGGACTATAGGCACGTGCCACCACGCCCAGCTAATTTTTGTATTTTTAGTAGAGACTGGGTTTTACCACATTGGCTAGGCTGGTCTCAAACTCCTGACCTCAGTGATCCGCCCACCTCAGCCTCCCAAAGTGTTAGGTTTACAGGTGTGAGCCGCTGCGCCAGGCCCAAAATGGGAATTTAATAACATATCTTTTAAACGGCAGCTCTGAGACACGAGGCATGTGTAGATACTGTCTTTTTCTGTCAGTGGGTTTATGCCTTTCCTTTAGGGGGATTGTAGGGGAGAGGTTTCCCTTACTGTCTCCAGCCAGACCAGGGACTGTAGATGGGGACTCCTGGGTTTACGTTGTCCATGCGAGTGAGCTGCGGTACCCACTGAAGAGAACACTCTTCCCCTCCCACTCTCGCAGCATCTCACCTACCTTCCTCCAAAGCCACCCTCGTGCCTGGACCTTGACGAGGGTTTACGAAGATCTTTAATCAAGGCAGAAGTTCTTCAGTGGGAGCAGAAATTCAAATTCCCTACAGGCCTTGGGAAACATATCCAGCTCGCTGGGCCCCACCCTGAGTTTCTGATTCAGCAGGTTAGGTGAGGCTGGAGGATTTGCAGTGCTAACAAGTTCCCAGGTGAGGCCAATGCTGCTGGTCCCGGGACCACACTTTGAGATGCACTGAGCTCAGTCAGTCCTGCTAATTCCATCCAGTTGTGGGGCTTACTCTGGGCTGATGAGGGTGAGCAGCTCCTCCTTCTCCCCAGAGGAGTCCAAGGTGCCTCAGTGAGTGGTGGCAGCCACTTTGTGACCATGAGGGGAACCAGCCTTCGCTGAAGCCGATGCTATAGATTGAGAAAACCTAGGCTCCTAACGACATACACCATCAAGCCCACCCAACCTTGGGACATTTCTTTTTTTATACTGGGGAGACTTTTATTATTTCCAGACCAACTGACTATGGGATATGAGAGAAAGTGAGGCATCAAGGATAAAGTCAATATTGGACCCAAACAACGTAGAGGATGTTTGGTTTTAGCTTACTTGAGGAAGGCTGTGGTGGGGGAAAAGGCTTAGGGGGAAAAGATCGAGAATTTCTTTTTTAATAGAGAAAGGGTTTCTCCATGTTGGTCAGGCTGGTCCTGAACTCCTGGTCTCAGGTGATCTGCCTGCCTCGGCCTCCCAAAGTGCTGGGATTATAGGTGTGAGCCACGACACCCGGCTACCTTATGTGTGTGTGTGTGTGTTTTTGAGACAGAGTCTCACCCTGTCTCCCAGGCTGTAGTGCAATCTCGGCTCACTGCAACCTCCGCCTCCCAGGTTCAAGCAATTCACCTGCCTCAGCCTGCTGAGCAGCTGGGATTATAGGCACAAGCAACCACGCCCAGCTAATTTTTTATATCTTTAGTAAAGATGTGGTTTCATCATGCTGACCAGGCTGGTCTCGAACTCCTGACCTCGTGATCTACCCAATTTGGCCTCCCAAAGTGCTGGGATTACAGGCGTGAGCCACCGCGCCTGGCTTTTTTTTTTTATTTTGACAGGGTTTTTTCTGTTGCCCAGGCTGGAGTGCAGTGGCACCATCCTCGCTCATTGGAGCCTCCACCTCCCAGGCTCACACCATCCTCCCACTTCAGCCTCCCGAGTAGCTGGGACTATAGGCAGGTGCCACCATTCCTGGCTAATTTTTTATTTCCAGTAGAAATGAGATCTCACTGTGTTGCCTGGTCTGGTCTCAAACTCTTGGGCTCAAATGATCCTCCCACCTTAGCCTCCCAAAGTACTGGGATTATAGGTATGAGCCACCGCACCCAGCCAAAGACTAATTCTAATCAATGCTAAAGACCTCCTATTCTTCACAACTTCAACTTTGTTTTGGTTGTTTTAAGAGCTACATTTGTTTTGTTTTGTTTTGAGATGGAGTCTCACTCTGTTGCCCAGGCTGGAGTTCAGTGGTGTGATCTCACTGCAACCTCCAACTCCTGAGTTCAAGGGATTCTCCTGCCTCAGCTGCCCGAGTAGCTGGGATTACAGGTGCGCGCCACCATGCCCAGCCTAAGAGCTACATTTTTTAATCACAATCTTAGCCTTTTCATTTTTCCACATCCCCACTCATTTCTATAATATAAGGGCAAAATGTGATGAAACAGATGTGTATGTGCATTCACGCTGTGGAGTGGAGGAAGATGCAAATAACTGAGATCCAACCGCTGGCAGGAAGGTGCAGCCCCGTAGGGCACGGGGGCCAGAGGTGGCCAAGGCCTTCCCTCCACTGTCTGTGTCCACTCGAGGCGGAATCAGCAGCAGTGACAGGAAAGATTATCCCAGAGCTCACTCGGTCCTTTCCACTAACTTCCTGCTAACCAGAGCTGGTCACCAGGAGCCAGGCTGATACCTTTGAAAGCCTTCTTTCCCTCCACCTCCTTTCTCAGAAAAAGAGAAAATACAAGGTGCAAAGTGGCCCAGAGGTGGGCAGTGTCGGGGGGAAGGGACACTGAGTCTTGATGACCTGCAAATTGACACCAGTTTCTGCATAATCTTATCGTGGGCTTCGTCTGACTGACCTTAGAGGCACCCATCCCCTTGCAATAGAAGGTTGCATCTGTTCTTATTCCCCCATCCCCCACGTTTGTTTTTTGAGATGGAGTCTCACTTTGTTAACCAGGCTAGAGTGCAGTGGCACGATCTTGGCTTGATGCAACCTTCAATCTCTGCTTGATGCAACCTTCGCCTTCCAGGTTTGAGCACTTCTCCTCCCACAGCCTCCGGAGTAGCTGGTATTATAGGTGTATAGCACCACACCCAGCTAATTTTTGTATATTTAATAGAAATGCGGTTTCACGCTGTTGGTCAGGCCGGTCTCAAACTCCTGACCTCAGGTCATCTACCCTCTCTGGCCTCCCAAAATGCTGGGATTACAGGTGTGAGCCACCGCGCTTGGCCTCTTATTTCCCCCTTTCTATCGGAAGCTAATCAGCCAGGAATGTACTTTCCCCAGCTGCTCTCAGTTTTGATTCCCATTAACACAGAGGCATGCCCAGGAAAGGGTTGGGCTCTCCAAGGTGTTTGCTGGAGAACCCTCTGTCACTCTGCAAAGATGTACAGGTATCTAGTGAAGGAGGACTTCTCCAGGAATATCGTGTAAGCAGATTACACCGGATCTCCCTGCCCTTGGACAAGGACGTACAGTGAAGCTCGAAGAGGGAAATCCAATACATGGAAACCTCCAGACTTAAAAAATACCTTGTGGCCAGGCGCGGTGGCTCATGCCTGTAATCCCAGCATTTTGGGAGGCCGAGATGGGAGGATCACTTGAGCCTAGGAGTTTGAGACCAGCCTGGGCAACATAGGGAGACCCCCATCTCTATAAAAAACGAAAAAAACTAGCTGGGCATGGTGGTGCAAGCCTGTCACCACAGCTACTCAAGAGGCTGAGGTGGGAGGATCACTTGAGCCTGGGAGTGTGAGGCTGCAGTGAGCTATGTTCATGTCACTGCACTCCAGCTTGACTGACAGAGTGAGACCCTGTCTCAACAAACAAAAAATGAAACCAAACCAAAACAGAACTTGTGAATTGGTTTGGGGAGTGCTGGTAAGGGACAAAGGGACAATCATCAAGTTTGGGGGTCCCATCCATTGCCACATCCTCAAGGGGACCACTCCAGCTGGAACAAGTCCCTGCACATTGCATTGTTTTTGGAGACGGAGTCTTGCCCTGTCACCCAAGCTGGAGTGCAGTGGAACGATCTCGGCTCACTGCAACCTCTGCCTCCCGGATTCAAGTGGTTCTCCTGCCTCAACCTCCTGAGTAGCTGGGATTACAAGCATGTGCCACCATGCCCAGCTAATTTTTGTATTTTGAGTAGAGATGGGGTTTCACCATGTTGACCAGGCTGATCTCGAACTCCTGACCTCAGGTGATCTCCCTGCCTTGGCCTCCCAAAGTGCTAGGATTACAGGCATGAGCCACTACGCCTGGCCTTGCACATTGCATTTCTAGAGATTAGAAGCCCCAAATCAAGGTGTCGGTAGGGCCTGGCTCCCCTGAAACCTGGGGGAGAGGGGTGATTCCGCCCTTGCCTTTTCCAGCTTCTTCCGTCTCTGGCAATCCTTGGCGGTCTCTGGCTTGCCTCCGCAGCACTCCAGCGGCGACCTCCATCGTCCTAAGACATTCTCTCTGTGTGTTCACCGTTGGGATTTTTTTGTTGTTGTTTTCATTTGAAAACAACCCAACTGATACCTAGTCAAAGCCTCATGGCTTTGGGGGCTGAGGGGACAGGGTGGTAGTGGATGGCCAGGTGTCGTGGTACCCACCTGTAATCCCAACTACGGGAGGATTTGCTTGAGCCCAGGAGGTCGAGGCTGCAGCAAGACATGACTGTGTCACCGCATTCCAGCCTGGGTGACAGAATGAGACCCCATCTCTTAAGAAAAATGATGTACAGTAGGAGGATTACCTTTACCCAGTGAGAGGTCAGGCTTTGCCTTCAGTTGCTGGAAGGTGATCTCTAGGCCCCTGGAATGTCCTGTGGGATAGAAATGTCTGTGTTTACCTGGGGCCCTCAGCCACCAGATAGTCTAACAATGTGATCGGTAATGAAGGCTTTGGAACACTCTATCAGTTCCAACCTCCAGATGAACTGGATACACTGAGTCAGCTTAGGAGTGCCTGGAGAGGAAAGGTCAGCCACACAGGCGGCATGGGGTCAAGCCCCAATAAAAAATACCGGACGCTGGCCAGCTGTGTCTCATGCCTGTAATCCCAGCACTTTGGGAGGCCGAGGAGGGCGAATCACAAGGTCAGGAGTTCGAGACCAGCCTGGCCAACATAGTGAAACCTCGTCTCTACTAAAAACATACAAAAATTAGGCCGGGCGCAGTGGCTCACACCTGTAATCCCAGCACTTTGGGAGGCCGAGGCGGGTGGATCATGAGGTCAGGAGTTCGTGATTAACCTGACCAACATAGTGAAACCCTGTCTCTACTAAAAATATAAAAAATTAGCCGGGCATGGTGGTGGGCGCTTGTAATCCCAGCTACTCGGGAGGCCGAAGCAGGAGAATCACTTGAACCTGGGAGGCGGAGGTTGCAGTGAGCCGAGATTGTGTCACTGCACTCCAGCCTGGGCAACAAGAGCGAGACTCCGTCTCAAAAAAAAAATACAAAAATTAGCTGGACGTGGTGGTGGGCACCTGTAATCCCAGCTATTCAGGAGGCTAAGGCAAGAGAATTACTTGAACCCAGGAGGTGGAGGTTGCAGTGAGCCGAAATTGCATCACTGCACTCCAGCCTGGGCAATACTGTCTCAAAAAACAAATAACCCTCCCCAAAACGCTGGACACCAAAGCCTCGGGGCTTTTCTGGTTAGCAGTATTCTCTGAGTGTTGTCACACGCATAGCTGGGAGGAGGTGACTGGAGAGAAGATAACCACAACACAGCCACCCACATGGCCACTGCGCCTGGCCATGTTATTGTTATTTCTTGGTTTTTGTTTTTGTTTTGTTATTTCTGAGACAGAGTTTTGCTCTTGTCGTCCAGGCTGGAGTGCAGTTGTGTGATCTCGGCTCACTACAACCTCCGCCTCCTGGGTTCAAGTGATTCTCCCGCCTCAGCCTCTGGATTATGAGTAGCTGGGATTACAGGTGTGCACTGCGCCCGGCTAATTTTGTATTTGTAGTAGGGACGGGGTTTCACCACGTTGAACCTGGAGCTTTGCACTTGAACCCCTTCCACACCCCACCCTATATGTCCTTTCTTTTGGTTGGTTCTGATCTGTATCTGTTTGTTATCATAAAAACCGTCATTATAAGGCGGGGCATTTTCCTGAGTTCCGTGAGTCATTCTAGTGAATTATTGAACCAGAGAGGGTAGTGGGAACTCTCAAATTTGCAGCCGACTGGTCAGAAGTGAGGGTGGCGTAGGAACCCCCAATTGCACCTGGGATTTGAAGCGAAGGCAGCCTTGTGGAGGGACCCTGTCCTTAGCCTTGAGTTTGACAATTTCATTGCCGCAGGGTCCCGTCATCTGTCTCTCGTAGAATACCCTCATTTTCTTGCAACTTGGGACAGGTGCTAGGAGCCTCATTTTATTCTTCTGAAATGAAATTATTCCTGACTCAGACTTCAGGTAAGGTGGCATTCAAACTCAGTCATGACTCAGCACTTCCTATTTCTAGTCTCATATAAAGGTTACGGGATTCTTACACAGGTAAACATGTTTGGGTGGGCGCTCCCAGCCTTTGGTCTGCACGTAATAGCCTGATACAGCCTCCTCTGCCAGCCTGTAAACTTCATGAAATCTCTGTTTTGTTCATGACTAGAACAAGGCTTAGCACCTAGTGGGTGCCCATTAAACATATGAAGAATGACTCAGTGAGTGATTTCACGTCTCTGAAAAGCCTGTTTGCTCACTTCTAGGACTAGGGAACTCCTGACATTATCAAGAATGTTATTCCAGCTCTGGTTGGTTCTGAAATGATAATAATGTATCAGTTTGGTATTAGGTTTAGCTGTATAGAACAGGAGGTGAAATGGCATAAACATATAAGACTTGATTCCTTCCAGAAGCAGGCAGTCTAAGACTGGTGTGGGCCTCCCCTGAAGGCTGGCAAGACCACTAGTTCTGTGCCAACCTTTGGTGCAGGGGTCTTTATTCAGACTGGCTACTCCATACCCAGGATCCAGCCTCCCTGAATTTTGCCCAGGTCACCAATCCTCAGGATCCCCCAAGTCACATCTCTGGTCTTGGGGCATCTCCGATATCCCATGAATCATCACCCATCCTCTGTAAAACTAAAAAAGTCCCAGGCTGGGTGTGATGGCCCATGCCTGTAATCCCAGCACTTTGGGAGGCCAAGGCAGGTGGATCACCTGAGATCAGGAGTTCGAGACCAGCCTGGCCAACATGGCGAAACCCTGCCTCTACTAAAAATACAAAAGTTAGCCAGGCGTGGTGGTGGGTGCCTGTAATCCCAGCTACTCAGCGGGCCGAGTCAGGAGAATCGCTTGAACCTGGGAGGTGGAGGTTACAGTGAGCCAATATCGAGCCACTACACCCCAGCCTGGGCAACAGAGTGAGAGTCTGTCTCAAAACAATAAAAGTTAAAAAAAAAAAAAAGTCCCAGAGCCCCTCTTTGTAAATTGCAAAGTACACAGTTCCCGAGTCTGCTGACTGTCTAAAGACGTTCTTCTCTGATTTCTGCTGACTGCAGAGAAACAGTAGGACTTTGGCCTCCATGTTCATTAACTCCTCCGAGGGAGGAAGGGGGCATGGTCTCTCTTCTCCAAGGCGCTGGCTGGAACGACAGGAGTTTCCATGCCAGGCTGTAGCTGGTTTTCTGTCCACGTATTTAAAATTAAACATGTCTCAAACCATAAAGATCAATTTCCTTCTGAAAACATTCCCGTTTACCTTCTGTTTGGGAAACTGGTATTCCTCCTAGTTACAGCACTTTGATTTAACTTCATGAATCCTGATCTTATTATGCTAAAAGGACACTATCCTCTTCCTGCTCAGAGTCACATGCCAAAGACTTCGCATGTCAGCTCCCACAGTGAAGGGGGCCAAGCCCAACTGGCTCGTGTGTGTGTGTCTGTGTGTGTGTGTGTGTGTGTGTGTGTGTCCCTGGCTACAGAAGGAGCAGAGGGCAATCTTGTTTGATCAGGCCACATTTATTAAGTACTTAGGACTGTGTCTAGCACATAGTAAGGGCTCAATAAATAGCGATGCCATGATCATTTGTAGCTAGTTACATACCTAATGTCCATTCTTCCTATTTTTTTCCCCTTAATAACAGATTCCTAGCTGGGCCTGGTGGCTCACGCCTGTAATCCCAGCACTTTAGGAGGCTGAGGTGGGTGGATCACGAGGTCAGGAAATCGAGACCATCCTGGCAAACATGGTGAAACCCCGTCTCTACTAAAATACAAAAAACTAGCTGGGTATGGTGGTGCACACCTGTAGTCTCAGCTACTTGGGAGGCTAAGGCAGGGGAATTGCTTGAACCCGGGAGGTAGAGGTTGCAGTGAGCTGAGGTTGTGCCACTGCACTCCAGCCTGGAGACAGAGCAAGATTCCGTCTCAAAATAAATAAATAAATAAATAAACAATAACATATTCCGATTGCACTGCCTAGAATGAAGACATTCCCCAGTCTCTGTTGCACTTCGCTGTGGGCCTATGACCACACTGCATTCCACAGACTGTAGGTAAAAGGGTATGAGGCTCCCAGGAGCCTCAGCCTTGAGGTTCATTGCTTCTGCCCTCTATTCTACCTCTTTTTGCTGCCTAGTATTTGGATATGATGGCGAGAGTCCAGCAGCCATCTTGGCCCATGAGGTAGCTCTGAGTACACCAGCCACCCCCTGAAGATGGTTGAGCAGAAAGGTCAGAACGCTGGTGACATTGTGCAGCCCCCGCAGCAGTCCTGGACTGCCAGCTTCTGCAAGGAAGCAGCTTCTATATGTTTATGACATTTCACTTTGCAACGACATCCTTGATAATGTCAGAAATGTCCTGGTCCTGGAAGTGATCAAACAGGCTTTTTAGAGATGATGAGACGTGAAATCACTCGCTGATTCATTCTTCATATGTTTAATGAACACCCACTGCTATGTGTTAGGGCTTGTTCTAGTTATGAACAAAACAGAGACTTTATGAAGCTTACAGCCTGGAAGAGGAGACACATAAACCCTCACAAGTGTTAAAAATCACCCCGAAAGAGCAAACACAGCGCAGGGATGGAGAGTCACAGGAAAGACTCTGTTCAGATGTGTCACGAAGGGCTCTGTGTAGAGGTGACATTTAAGCTGAGAAGTAGGATGTCTTAGCCTGTTCCAGCTGCTATAAAAATACCATAGGCTGGGCATGGTGACTCATGCTTGTAATCCCAACACTTTGGGAGGCCAAGGAGGGAGGATTGCTTGAGGCCAGGAGATTGAGACCAGCCTGGCCAACAGAATGAAACCTCGTCTCTACTAAAAATACAAAAATTAGAGGGGTGTGGTGGCAGGTGCCTGTAATCCCAGCTATTCAGAAGGCTGAGGCAGGAGAATCACTTGAACCTGGGAGGCGGAGTTTGTAGTGAGCCGAGATCGCCTGGGCCACATAGTGAGATTCTGTCTCAAAAAACAAAACCATAAACTGGATTACTGATAACCAACATTTATTTCTCATAGTTCTAGAGGCTGGGATGTCTGGCAAGGGCACTTTCTCGAGGGGCCCTCGCCTGGTGGAAGTGGCAAACAAGCTCCCTTGGACCTCTTTGGTAAGGGAACTGATCCTGCCCCTCAAAGGTCCCACCTCTTAATGCCACCACCTGGGGGGCTAGAATTCCACATATGAACTTGGGAGGACACAAACATTCAGACCACAGGAAAGGGAGGGATGAAAATGAGGTGCTGATGGGAGGAATAGCTGGGAGAGGGGTTCCGGCAGGAGGCACAGCACGGATGGGCGAAGGGCCGGGGCAGGAAGGGGTGGTACAGATGGAGGAGCTGCCGGTGACCTGCTGTGCAGGGCAAGGGGGAGTGGACGGAGGTGATCATGAGTGGACACTGTGGCCCAGCCCCTTGTAGGCTAAGGTGAAGCAGCTGAATTAAATTACATCAAATTAATTATTATTATTATTATTTTTTGAGACAGAGTCTCCCTCTGTCACCCAGGCTGAAATGCAGTGGCCCGATCTAGGCTCACTGCAACCTCTGCCTCCTGGGTTCAAGTGATTCTCCAGCCTCAACCTCTGGAGTATCTCAGATTACAGGCACCTGCCACCATGCCCAGCTAATTTTTGTAGTTTTTAATAGAGATGGGGTTTCACCAAGTTGCCCATGCTGGTCTCGAACTCTTGACCTCAGATGAGCCACCTGCCTCGGCCTCCCAAAGTTCTAGGATTACAGGCCTGAGCCACTGTGCCAGGCCAATTTTTTTTCTTTTTTTGAGATGGATTCTCATTCTCACTCTGTCACCCAGGCTGGAGTGCAACGGTGCAATCTCCACTTAAACCTCTGCCTCCCAGGTTCATGTGATTCTCCTGCCTCAGACTCCTGAGTAGCTGGGATTACAGGCACGTGCCACCACACCTGGCCAATTTTTATATTTTTAGTAGAGACAGGGTTTCTCCATGTTGGCCAGGCTGCTCTCAAACTCCTGACCTCAAGTGTCTGCCCGCCTTGGCCTCCCAAAGTGCTGGGATGACAGGCATGAGTCACTGTGCCCAGCCTCATAGTCCTTTTAGGAAAACCTTCTTGAACTGTATAATTTGAGAGTGCCAGCTATATCCTACCAGGACCCACACCAGTTGACCCTTCTGTGCCTTGATTTCCTCATCTGTGAAACGGGATAATAATAGAACCTACCTCCTAGAGTTGCTTTTGGGAGTTAAAGGAGCAAATAAAAGAACCAGCACGAGAGGGAAGCCTTTGTCCTCTTTTTTTTTTTTGAGACAGAGTCACTCTGTCACCCAGGCTGGAGTGCCGTGGTGCGATCTCAACTCACTGCATCCTCCACCTCCCCAGTTCAAGTGAATTTCCTGCCTCAGCCTCCCAGTAGCTGGGATTACAGGCGCACACCACCACACCCAGCTAATTTTTGTATTATTAGTAGAGATGGGCTTTTGCCATGTTGGCCAGGCTGGTCTTGAACTCCTGACCTCAGGTGATCCACGTGCCTCGGCCTCCCAAAGTGCTGGGATGACAGGGGTGAGCCACCGCGCCAGCCTTGTCCACCCTCTTCTTGGGTCTCTCAGTTCCCTTCCCTACCCCAGAAACAACCAGTGCCCCAGGCTCTTGTATCTATCTGTGCAGAAATACGATCGCATGTTGTTTTATTTTTCTATTATCAACAGCTTGTGAGTGAAGAGGCTCCAAGCCAGGGACGTAAACGAACGTGACTTGCACATCAGGTCCCACGGAAGCCAGGTTCGGCGTGTTTTTCTTGTCCCGTCGTATTCCCACAAAAGCCCTGTTTTCAGCAGGTGGAGTCCAGAAGCTGCGGCTTTCTGGGAGGGATGATGCACTGAGGCGGTGACTAAATGACATTTGGGACATCTGTCAGTAATAAGTGGCTTTAGCAAGACCCAGGCATTGGCACCTCCTGGTCCCAGGGATTCAGATGTGTGTTGCCCAATCTGGGAACACTGGCAGGGCTAGGAATCCCGGCAGGGGGGGCCACACCTAGGGCAGGCGGGCTGAACTTGGCCCTTTTGCTGTTCTGGGTCCTGCTCAGCTGAATGGGCCACTTTTCCCAAAGAAGCCAATGTGTAATTTCCATGAGTCCTAAACACTTTGTGGTTTTGCTCCCACGAGGCTATTTCCTCCTGGGGCTACAGGATAGGTTTTCTGGGCTCTAATCCCAGCTCTTGGGTATTTATTTATTTATTTATTTATTTATTTAATTTATTTATGAGACAGACCTTTCTCTGTCACGCAGGCTGGAGTGCAATGGCACAATCATAGCTCACTGCAACCTCAAACTCCTGGGCTCAAGCGATCCTCCCCTCTCAGCCTCCTGAGTAGTTGGGATCACAGGCATGCACCACCACGCCCAGCTGATTTTCTTTTTTTAAGAGACAGGGTCTCACTATGTTGCCCAGTTTGGTCTTGAATTCCTGGGCTTAAGAGTTCACTTGCCTCAGCCTCTCAAAAGTGTTGGGATTATAGGTGTGAGCCACTGCGCTTAGCTTTAAACAAATTTCTTTTTGTAGAAACAGTGTCTTGCTATGTTGCCCAGGCTGGTCTCAAACTCCTGGCCTCAAGCAATCCTCCAGCCTCAGTCTCCCCAAAGTGCTGGTATTACAGGGGTGACCCACCACGCCTGGCCTGAGCATGTTTTTTAACCTTTCTGTGCCTTGATTTCCTCATCTGTGAAATGGGGACAGTAATAGAATCTACCTCATAGGCTCTGTTGTCAGGCTGGAGTGCAGTGGTGTGATCTTGGCTCATTGCAACCTCCGCCTCCTGGGTTCAAGCAATTCTCCTGCCTCAGCCTCCCAAGTAGCTGAGATTACAGGCATGTGCCACCACACCCAGCTAATTTTTGCATTTTTAGTAGAGACGGGGTTTCACCACGTTGGCCAGGATGGTCTTGATCTCCCGACCTTGTGATCCTCCCACCTCAGGTGCTGGGATTATAGGCGTGAGCCACTGAGCCCAGCCTCATAGGGTTTTTGTGGGAGTTAAAGGAGCAAGTGAACGTTAAAGCACTTAGCACAGGGCTGGGCAGTAAGTGCTCAGAAACATTAGCTATTTTTCTCAGGATGAAACTAACATTTAATCAAATGCCAGCTTGCTATATGCACAGCTGCATTTTACCTTGTCGAATTCTCACAACGCTGTGGGTGAGGCCCACGTATCCCCACTACAGATGCGGAAACGGAGGCCCAGAGTGGAGACGGGATTTGTTCAAGGTCATACAGCTGGTGTGTCTACCATAGACCTTCCAACAGCCAGCCCTGCGACTGAAGGACAAAGTCCCGGCTAATTTATTTCTCTACTAATCTTATTTGCATCTTTGTATTTGAGGTCTCTCTGGGCTTTTTGCTTGTTGGAACCAGGTTTCTTGTTTTCTTTTGTAAACATCTCGAGGGCAAGAGCCACACCTGAGATACCCAAGTCGCTGTGTGAGACAGTTTTTGAAACTTGCTTTATCCTGGGAAAAATGCCTGAAGTGTTTGTTCAAAGACGAGATTCTCTGGCACTTTGGTTGGGGAGTCTGACTCAGGAGCAAGGGTGGGGCTGTGGAATCTGATTTTTTTTTAACCCTGTGACTCTGGGAATTTATTTATTTATTTATTATTTTTTGCATGACTCGAAATTCTTAAGCTAACATGTTTGGAAACTTCTGCTGCATGGAACTAGCGTGTCCTTTGCCGTTGAAGAAGAGGATGGCAGGAAAGCAGATGGAGGTGCTTCCAGGCTCCAGCCTCTTCCTTCCACAGGTGTTTTTCCTGCCTCAAGTCTTGGTGCTGCCCTTGAGGGTCACTGTGTGCCCAGACCTGAGCTGGGCAGGGGTGAGGGGGGGTGACAGGAAGGTCAGCGTGGTCCCTGCACTCCTGGAGTTTACAGTCTAATTGGATTGATGAGACACCTTCAGCAAATCATGAGAAATGCATTCAGAAATTGTGGATTGAGTCTGTTGGGCAAGCATTTCTGGGGCGTGACCTGAGCCCAGAAGCTCGAGACCAGCCTGGGCAACACGGTGAGACCCCTCATCTCTCTCTAAAAAAAAAGCTGGGTATGGTGGCACGTGTCTGTCGTCCCAGCTGCTCAAAAGGCTGAGGTGGGAGGATCACTTGAGCCCAGGAGGTCAGGACTGCAGTAAGCTGTGATTATACCACCTCACTCCAGCCTTGACAATAGAACAAGACCCTGTCTCAAAAAAAGATAAAATAAAAAATATTGGGAGGCCGAGGTGGGTGGATACCTAAGGTCAGGAGTTCAAGACCAGCCTGGCCAACATGGTGAAACCCTGTCTCTATTAAAAATACAAAAATCATCTGGGTGTAGTGGCGGGCACCTGTAATCCCAGCTACTTGGAAGGCTGTAGCAGGAGATTCGCTTGAACCCAGGAGGCGGAGTTTACAGTGAGCTGAGATCCAACCACTGTATTCCATCCAGTCTAGGTGACAGAGCAAGACTTTGTCTCAAAAATAAAATAAATACACCTTAGGAGGCCGAGGCGGGTGGATCACGAGGTCAAGAGATCGAGACCATCCTGGTCAACATGGTGAAACCCTGTCTCTACTAAAAATACAAAAAATTAGCTGGGCATGGTGGCGCGTGCCTGTAATCCCAGCTACTCAGGAGGCTGAGGCAGGAGAATTGCCTGAACCCAGAAGGCGGAGGTTGCGGTGAGCCGAGATCGCGCCATTGCACTCCAGCCTGGGTAACAAGAGCGAAACTCCATCTCAAAAAAATAAAATAAAATAAAATAAAATAAAAAATAAAAAATGAAATAATGCAGAAAGGAATAAACAGGAAAGTAAAAATCACCCACATTTCACCACCTAGAGATAACTGCAGATACATCTTTGGAGGCCATCTTCCCATATGGCCTGCTGTGGTTCATTCTGATATAAAAATATACACCGTATGACTTCATTGTACATGAAATGTTTCATGGAGGGCTTTTGAATTCTTTTCCCCTGCCCTGCTATCATTTTTATTTTTGCGTATCCCTCCCTGCCAAAGGTAAGTGATGTTGACAGTTTGGAGTATGTCCTTCTACATCTCTTTCAAATATATTTCATAAAAACACATTTTAATTTTTTTATTTACTTATTGTTTTTTACAGAGAACAATATTCATCTCTCTGTCCTGTGATGCAAAGATCGTCACCCCAGACCTACTAAATCAAAATCTTTGGGGCTGGGTGCTGTGGCTCATGCCTGTAATCCCAGCATTTTGGGAGGCTAAGATGGGAGGACTGCTGGAGCCCTGGAGTTCAAGACCAGCCTGGGCAACATGGCAAGACCCCGTCTTTAAAATAAAAATAAATTGGGGAAAAAAAAGAAGAAAAAAATCTCTGAGTGTAGACTTAGGAATCCATATTTCTAACCCCTGGTCCCGGGCACTGTGATGCTGTTAGCACTGCTCCAGTGAGTAGCGAACACCAGCCAGCGAAAGCTCACATTGCTGCAGGTGGCAGAAGAGGACAGCAGGAGATTTTGACCAGGAAGATCTTGAAGACAGTAGCAGCTTGACAAATGAAGGTTTCCAGGTAGAGAGGGCAGCTTCTACAAAGCCACAGAGGTGAGACCGTTCGAGGTATGTTCTCTGATGGCAAATACAGTGGGTGAGGCCTGGGCTTGGAGGGGCTGTGCAGGAAGAGGCTGGAAAGATTCCAGCGGAGGAGGGCTTTGAGTGCCAAGCTAAGGCACCCACATTTACTCTTGCCTGCGGCGTTTGCAGAATAGTGGCACACACGGTAATTGTAGGAGATACGGTACACGCAGGAAGCTCATTCTCTCTTCAGCCCCTTCTAAAGTGCTTACATGGAGGAGAATGGTTTGCTTAGGTGCTGGAGGCTATCTTTCACACCCCTCTGACTGCTGCCTAATTGCCTTTTAACATAGAGAAACCCTCCTTAGGCTTAGGGCCTTCTCGTGAAACGAGAGCAAGTGTGCATGCTTTGTTTCCTTGTTTTAATGATCGCTTGCTATTTATGGCAAGGGATACTGGTTTTCTTTTTTTTTCTTTTTTTTTTGAGACAGAGTCTCACTCCATCACCCAGGCTGGAGTGCAGTGGCAAGATCTTGGCTTACTGCAGCCTCAACCTCTGCCTCCTGGATTCAAGCAATTCTCATGCCTCAGCCACCCAAAGTAGCTGGGATGACAGGCCAGCGCCACCATGCCTGGCTAATTTTTATATTTTTAGTAGAGACGGGGTCTCCCCATGTTGGTCAAGCTGGTCTTGAACTTCTGATCTCAAGTGATCCTCCTGCCTGGCCTCTCAAAGTGCTGGGATTACAGGCGTGAGCCACTGTGCCTGGCCAGGACACTGGTTTTCTGTGTATTAAAATTACATAAAACTTTTCTTGTTAAAATAAGTTTAATTTTATTTTTATTATTTTTTTCTTCTTCCCCCTAAGTTTAATTTTTAAAAAGTGCATTGACAGGAGCAAAACTGCTAGGTAAATAATGTGACAGGCAGTGGTGCTCAGATGTGGCAAATAACATGCAGGTGACACCAGATTCTTGCCTTTGGGAAATGCAGACCCAGGTCCTTTTGTCTCCAGAGCTCACTGGCAGCGGGGAGGTGTTTCAGGTAGAAGGAACAGCATCAAGGGGGGTTGGCTAATATTTAATAACCGGCTCTCTGAAAAAGCAAAATAAAATACACACACACACCAAATCCGACTGACTGTTTCCATGATGTGAATACCCCCAGCTGGGCCGAGTTGACCTCACTGAACAGAGTGGACAGTGATGACTGCAGCTGTCTCTCTTGGGAGCTTCAACACAGTACAGGGTGACAAAAGCGGGCAGGGGGTAGGGGCAGGTGGTGGGAGTGGCAAGAAGCCCCTCTACGCCAGAGAAGGGAATGAAGAGGTCAGCCTGGCCAGAGCGTGGGGTTGAGCTGTCCATGCCCTTGAATGCCAGGGTGAGGGCTAAAGCGTCAAATGGAATCAGTGACTTCATATGGAGAAGTTTTTACAAGAGAAGAGAACTCAGTTTGGCCAAGGGGCGTGGGGTCGTCATGCTAGTAATCACATAACAGTGATCGTTCAGTCATGTGGAATGCTTTCAGGGGGTTGGGCACTGTTCAGTTTTTATTTTGATTTTTGATTTTTTGATTTTTTGAGGTAGGGTCTTGCTCTGTCGCCCAGGCTGGAGTGCAGCGGTTGGATCTCAGCTCACTGCAACCTCCGTCTTTCAGGTTCAAGTGATTCTTCTGCCTCAGCCTCCTGAGTAGTTGGGATTACAGGCGTGCGCCACCACGCCCGGCTAATTTTTGTATTTTTAGTAGAGATGAGGTTTTGCCACGTTGGCCAGGCTGGTCTCAAACTCCTGACCTCAAATGACCCGCCTGCCTTGGCCTCCCAAAGTGCTGGGATTGTGGGTGTGAGCCACAGCACCTGGCCGCTTGCAGGACACTGTGGATATTACTTTATTCATTCTCCTAACCCAAGAGAAGGGGAAACTGAGGCACAGAGACGTTAAACAAGTTGCCCAAGGTCATATGGCTGGTAAATGGCAGAGCTAGGCTCAAACCCAGGCACTGTGCTCTAGCCCCTCGGAACCTTAGTCTCTTCATCTGCGAAATCAGCACGGCGGTGACGAGGCCAGTGAGCAGAGGGTTGGAGTTACCCAGAATAACAACAACAAAAGTAATAGTAACAAATATTTAGTCAAGGTTTAGATTCTGGCATCACGGAGATCCAAGTTCAAATCTTAAATCTGCCTTAGCCGATGAGGTTCCTTATCCTCTTAATGCCTTGCTTTCCTTACCTGTAAAATGGGGATATCATGAAGCTGTTAGATATTAAATGAGAAAATGGATGAGAAAATTGCATTACTGTCCATAAAGTTGACAAGGTAGTAGGGTGAGAAGGAGAACAGTCCGTTTGAATGCAGGAGGGCCCTGGGGCATTGTCTGGACTGAAGGACAAAGGTCAGCTGAATTGCAAAAGAGCTCTGAGACCAGCTGAAGGGATACTAGTTTTGTGCTGGCTGCTAAGACCAAGCGGGAAGCCTGTGCCTTATCCGAATTCTAGCCTGGCAAACAGCTGCTCACCCAGTAGGAGAACTGCGATAAAACAGCCACCATTTATTGACTATCTACTCCGTCCCAGGACACAGCAGAATATTTTAGAGAATTTGCGAAGGAAACACAGCGACACCTGCCGGACACCTTGCAAACTACCAGCTCGGGGGAACTAAGTTTGAATGTTGGATGGAAGGACCTTCCTTTCCACAATGACAAGATTTTTGTGAAGCCGAGTGCATGGCAGTTGTGATAAAAAGCAAGTGCCATGCAAAAGTTATTGTGTAACAGGAAACGAGGGTGGTAGCATCCAATCTAATTTCAAGGTTTGAGCAGCTGCGGACAGCGCAGCAGGCACACGCATCCCGTTAGTGCATCCTCACAGGTAGTTAAGAATGAGCAAAAATATTGCTTTTTCTTTTAATTTATGTGCATTATTTTTTTCAAGCAGCTACTAAGTTGTTAGGACATACTTAGTAGCTGTCTTTGCCTACCTACTGCACTTACTAAACATACCTGTTTAATTTTTAATTTTCAATTTTTTTTGAGATGGAGTCTTGCTCTGTTGCCCAGGCTGGAGCATAGTGGTGTGATCTTGGCTCACTGCAACCTCCACCTCCCGGGTTAGAGCAATTCTCCTGCCTCAGCCTCCCGAGTAGCTGGGATTATAGGTGCCCACCGCCATGCCCAGATAATTTTTGCATTTTTAGTAGAGACAGGTTTTCACCACGTTGGCCAGGCTGGTCTTGAACTCCTGACTGCAGTGATCTGCCCACTTTGGCCTCCCAAAGTGCTGGGATTACAGGCATGAGACATCATGCCCAGCCACTATTCGTTTTTTTCCCTCAGTGATTCCCTAGTCTGTTGCCTTAACCACTCAGCCATGACTACAGCTCTTTTTTGCAGTGATTCTCAAGAATGCAAATGCCACTCCTGCCCTTGAGTTAATGCAGCTTTGGCTCCTGAGTGTGGGGGAAGGGCAGGCTGGGGGCTGGAACTTTCTGCTTGTGTACCTCTCTCCTTAGACTCTCTGGAGGCTCCTCCCCAATCTCTGTCATTCCCTCTCCCACCAAATCCACCTGCCGTCCCAGACTCAAATGCTCGGCCACCTAGCTGCCTGAGGACCCAGCAGTTCATGAGTTTACATGCTGGGGACAGGAGTCAGGCCCCACCCTCCTTGCTCCCTCTGGCTCCCTGGAAAGGGAAAGTCAGCAAGGGGCGGCCGCAGGCAGCAAGGAGAGTAAGCAGGAGAGCCTCAAAGCCATGAAGGAAGAGCACACAGCCTCTTCCCTGTCCTTTAGCCTGTACTTGAGAATGCTGTCACCAGCAGTAAGCAGCCCAACCTCAAAGCAACTTGAACGGGGGTTTACAAAAAAATGCACTTGGCCGGGCGTGGTGGCTCATGCTTGTAAATCCCAGCACTTTGGGAGGTCGAGGAGGGCAGATCACCTGAGGTCAGGAGTTCGAGACCAGCCTGGCCAACATGGTGAAACCCCATCTCTACTGAAAATACAAAATTAGCTGGGTGTGGTGGCATGCGCCTGTAGTCCCTGCTACTCAGGAGGCTGAGGTGGGAGGATTTCCTGAACCCAGGAGGCAGAGGTTGCAGTGAGCCGAGATCGCGCCACTGCACTCCAGCCTGGGCGATAAACAGAGACTGTCTCAAAAATAAAAATAAAAAACAAATGCACTAGATGAAAGAGGGTACCACTCTGCTTAAGGCAAGGCCTGCCAACTTGTCCTGCACAGCCAGCCCGCCTGGCTCAGGGGGACTTAAAGCCCAGCTCTGAGGGACTCTGAGCAGGCATTTAACCTCTTTGAGCCTCTCTTTCCTCCCTGGAGAAGGGGAATTATAACAGTTCCTAATTCATAGAGTTGTTCTCAGAATGAAATATGTTACCGGCTATGTGAGATGGCTCATGTCTATAATCCCAATATCTTGGGAGGCTGAGGTGGGAGGATTACTTGAGCCCAGGAGTTCGGGACCAGCCTGGGCAACATGGCAAAACCTCGTCTCTACAAAAAATACAAAAATTAGCCAGCCATGGTGGCACACACTTGTAGTCCCAGCTACTGCAGAGGCTGAGGTGGGAGGATCACGGGAGCCCTAGAGGTATAGGTTGCAGTTTGCCAAGATTGTGCCACTGCACTCCAGCCTGGACAACAGAAGGAGACCCTGTCTCAAAAAACAAACAAACAAAAAAGATAAATGAATGAATGAATGAATGAATGAGCAAGCTGGGCATGATGGTGCATACCTGTAGTCCCAGCTACTTGGGATGCTGAGGTGGGAGGATTGCTTGAGGCCAGGAGTTCTTTAATTTTTAAAATAAAAAGTTATTTTTATAAATAAAATTTTAATCAAATTATTTTAAATGAAATATAACTTATTAACATATATATAAATAATATAATTTAATTTTAATTAAATCTAATTTAAAATTATTCTAAATGTTAACTTTTTTGAGACAGTCTCACTCTATCGCCCAGCTGGGGTGCAGTGGTGCAATCTCAGCTCACTGCAACCTCCAACTCCTGGGTCCAAGCAATTATCTACCTCAGCCTCCTGAGTAGCTGAGATTACAGGTGCTCACCACCACACCTGGCTAATTTTTGTATTTTTAGTAGAGACGGGGTTTCACCATCTTGGTCAGGCTGGTCTTGAACTCCTGACTTCATGATCTACCCACTTTGGCCTCCCAAAGTGCTGGGATTACAGGCATGAGCCACTGTGCCCGGCCAAAAGTTAACTTTTAAATTTTCTTTTTTTTTTCTTTTTTTGTTTTTTGAGATGGTATCTTGCTGTGTTGCCCAGGATGGAGTGCAGTGGTGTGATCTTGGCTCACTGCAACCTCTGCCTCTCAGGTTGAAATGATTCTCCTGCCTCAGCCTCCTGAGGCTAATTTTCTATTTTTAGGAGAGATGGGGTTTCACCATATTGGTCAGGCTGGTCTCGAACTCCTGACCTCCCACCTGATCCACCCATCTCAAACTCCCAAAAGTGCTGGGATTACGGGTGTGAGCCACTGTGTCCAGTCTAAATTTCCTTAATTTAAAAATTTAACTCAATATATTTTTTTAAATTATCATTTCAACGAGTGACATAAGCCGTCTTTCAAATGCTGGTAGCCACATCTGGCTGGTGGTGAGGTCAGGGCCTGTCTATTTTGTTTATCATAGATTATTTTACATTAGTTAAAAAATACTTTTTGAGGCTGGGCATGGTGGCTCATGCCTACATAATTCCAGCACTTTGGGAGGCTGAGGTAGGAGGATCTCTTGAGTCCAGGAGTTTGAGGCCACCCTGGGAAACATGGTGAAACTCTGTTTCTACCAAACGTACAAAAAAAAATGAGCTGGGTGTGGTCGCAAACACCTGTAGTCCCAGCTACTCGGAAGGCTGAGGTGGGAGGATGATTTGAGCCCAGGAAGCAGAAGTTGTAGTGAGCTGAGATCATGCCATTGCATTCTAGCCTGGGCAACAGAGCCAGATCCTGTCTCAAAAAATAAAAATAAATAAAAATGAAAAAAATAAAAAATAAAAACAAATCTCAGAAAGCACACATGAAATGGGTAAATCATATGGTAAGTATATCTCAATAAAGCGAAAACAATTTTTGTATTGATTTACATACCATCAAACTCGCCCTTTTAAAGTGTGCAATTCAGAGGGTTTTAGTACAGAGTTGTGAGATATCACCACAATCAATTACAGAACATTTCCTTTTTTTTTTTTTGAGACGGAGTTTCGCTCTTGTTACCCAGGCTGGAGTGCAATGGCGCGATCTCGGCTCACCGCAACCTCCGCCTCCTGGGTTCAGGCAATTCTCCTGCCTCAGCCTCCTGCGTAGCTGGGATTACAGGCACGCGCCACCGTGCCCAGCTAATTTTTTTTTGTATTTTTAGTAGAGATGGGGTTTCACCATGTTGACCAGGATGGTCTTGATCTCTTGACCTCGTGATCCACCCGCCTCGGCCTCCCAAAGTGCTGGGATTACAGGCGTGAGCCACCACGCCTGGCCCAATTACAGAACATTTTCATCATCCTAGAGAAGCCCCAGCACCCACAGAGCAGCCAGCCCCATTCCGTCTCCCACCCAGGCCCTGACAACCACGAATCTCCTTTCTGTCTGTCTGGATTTGCCTGTTCTGGACTTTTCATATAAATGGACCCAGACGCGATGTGGTCTTTAGTGACTGCTTTTTCACTTAGTATCATGTTTTCAAGGCTCATGCCTTGGCATGTATGGGAACGCCATTCCTTTATATGACCAAATAATATGCCATTGCATCGGCTGGACACAGTGGCTCATGCCTGTAATCCCAGCACTTTGGGGGGCCTAGGGTGGGCACATCACCTAAGGTCAGGAGCTTGAAACTAGCCTGGCCAACATGGTAAAACCCCATCTCTACCAAAAACACAAAAATTAGTTGGGCGTGGTGGTACACACCTGTAGTTCCAGATACTCGGGAGGTTGAGGCAGGAGAATGGCTTGAACCTGGGAGGCGGAGGTTGCAGTGAGCCAAGATTGCACCACTGCACTCTCCAGCCTGGGCAACAGAGCAAGACTCCATCTCAAACAACAAGAAAACGACAAAACTCTTTCTCTCTTGCAGTTGAAAAAGAAAAAAAAGATGTGTATATATATACACACACACACATGTGTCTATGCCATGGCACGGTTGTGCCGTATTTTATTTATTCATTCATCAGGTGATGAACATTTATGCTTTTTCCATTTTTTGGCTCTTGTGAATAATGCTGTTATGAGCATTCATGTGCCAGGTTTTGTGTAGACATCTGTTTTAAGTTCTTTGGGGGTCTTGCATTAATTTTAATTTTAAAAATAGAGTGCATAAAAATGTTATTTACCTTGATGACTGGTTTTTTGGCACTCCTTTAAAATTTGCACCTGGGGCTGCCAGGCACGGTGGCTCACGTGTGTAATGCTAGCACTTCGGGAGGCTGAGGTGGGTGGACGGCTTGAGCCCAGGAGTTTGAGACCAACCTGGGCAGCATGGCAAAACCGCATCTCCAGAAAAAACAGACACACAAGGCCGGGCACGGTGGCTCACACCTGTAATCCCAGCACTTTGGGAGGCCGAGGCAGGTGAATCACTTGAGGTCAGGAGTTTGAGACCAGCCTGGCCAACACGGCGAAACCCCATTTCTAGGAAGAATACAAAAAAAATTAGCTGGGTGTGGTGGCATGTGCCTGTAATCTCAGCTACTCAGGAGGCTGAGGCAGGAGAATCACGAACCTAGGAGGCAGAGGTTGCAGTGAGCCGAGATCGCTCCACTGCACTCCAAACCTGAGTGACAGACTCCATCTGAAACACACACACCACAAAACACACACAACATACACACAAAATAAGCTGGGCATGATGGTATGTGCCTGTAGCACCAGCTACTTGGGTACTTAGGGGACTGAGGTGGGAGGACCACCTAAACCCAGGAAGTCAAGGCTCCAGTAAGCCGTGATCGAGCCACTGCACTCCAACCTGGGTGATAGAGTGAGAACCTAGCTCAAAAAATACAAAATAAATTTGCACCCAGGGCAAGTGCCACACTCGCCTCAACTCAGTCCCACCTTGCAAGTCTTGTTCCTTGCTGGCTGTGTGACCCTGGACACATTGCTTACCTCTCAGAGCCTCGATTGCCTCCCCTATAAAATGCGGACAATCCTGGTACCTACTCAGAGTTGGTAGCAGAATGCAATGAAGTGAAGTCGTGCTTACAGAACCCCACACTGCTCTCGGCACACGGTAGTCTTAACATATATTTTCCTACAGGGAGGCCTGGTGTCAGGCCGGGAGTGGGGTGGAGGGGTCCCAAAATGGCCGTGCGCTTCCTCTGCCCTTGAGAAGAGCTAGCCCAGCTGTCTGTCTAGAGCTCCCTGCTGCGGCTGCTCTCGTTAAGCAGCAAGCTTTTTTTTTTTTTTTGAGATGGAGGTTCACTCTCGTTGCTCAGGCTGGAGTGCAATGGCATGATCTCAGCTCACTGCAACCTCTGCCTCCCGGGTTCAAGCGATTCTCCTGCCTCAGCCTCCTGAGTAGCTGGGATCACAGGTGTGTGCCACCACGCCTGACTAATTTTGTATTTTTAGTAGAGACGGGGTTTCACTATGTTGCCCAGGCTGGTCTCAAACTCCCAACCTCAGGTGATCCGCCGGCCTCAGCCTCCCTAAGTACTGGGATTACAGGCATGAGCCACCATGCCTGGCCAGCAGCAAGCATTTTTTGCTCTCCTGTCTCAGCCTCATGCCCTAACAAGGTTCTTTTGGGGGTGGGACCCAATGCTGCTCGCCTGATGGCCTACCCCGCTCCCAGCACCTTCCATCCCAGCTGCTCAGGGCCCCTCATCTGCGCTGCCCCTGCCCTCCCCTCTGCCCACTCCCATGGAAGGCCATAGCTCCCTGCCCCTCTCTGCTGCCATGAGGCCTGCACTTTGCAGGGCTGAAGTCCAAAGTTCAGTCCCTTCGCTAAGCACACGGATAAATATGAACCTTGGAGAATTTCCCCAGCTCCAATGTAAACAGAGCAGGCAGGGGCCCTGATTCACTGGCCGCTGGGGCCAGGGTTGGGGGTTGGGGGTGCCCACAGGGCTTGGCTAGTGGGGTTTTGGGGGGGCAGTGGGTGCAAGGTGTTTGCCGGCAGGCAAACGCAACCCACGCGGTGGGGGAGGCGGCTGGCGTGGTGGACCCAGGCCGCGTGGCCCCGGGGCAGCCGAGCCATGGTCTCTAAACTGAGCCAGCTGCAGACGGAGCTCCTGGCGGCCCTGCTCGAGTCAGGGCTGAGCAAAGAGGCACTGATCCAGGCGCTGGGTGAGCCGGGGCCCTACCTGCTGGCTGGAGATGGCCCCCTGGACAAGGGGGAGGCATGCAGCGGCGGTCGAGGGGAGCTGGCTGAGCTGCCCAATGGGCTGGGGGAGACTCGGGGCTCCGAGGACGAGACGGACGACGATGGGGAAGACTTCACGCCACCCATCCTCAAAGAGCTGGAGAACCTCAGCCCCGAGGAGGCAGCCCACCAGAAAGCCGTGGTGGAGGCCCTTCTGCAGTAAGCAGCCCTTCCCTGTCCCAGCGCCCGGGGACAGCCTAGAGGGGCCCCCTCAGCTCCTAGGCAGCCCCGCTTCTGAGTCGAGTCCCCATGAGCTTCAGCCTTGAGCCTAGTTGCCGGCAAGGGGGACAGGGCCCCTGAGAGCCCGGGGTCCTCGCTTGGACGTTTGACCCTCCAGCCCTGAGCTGCTCCTCTCCAGAGTCCCACAACCCATGAGCCAAGACTTCAGCCCAGTCCTTGGGAAGGGGGGACATTTCCGGAGGGTCCAAGATGGGAGAAAAGATGGGTGAATTCCCAATTCAAATGCCTGGATGACGGGGGGTGGTGGAAATTTTTAGCCACTATGATCATTTGCACTCCCCAGACTCTCACTTCTGCCCTGAGTCCTCAGAGGGCAGGCTCTGGGGGCCAGGGAGTACAGCCAGGGAGGAAGGCTTGAAGCTGGGGTTTTGGGGGTTTCCCTGGCCTCCCAGGGACTCATGCATTCAGCCAGAGAAGCCCAGATCCTTCTTACCTGAGGCAGTCAGAGCCTCGAGGTGGGAGCTGGTCCCCTTTCCTGCGCAGCCACAGGCACCCCACCTCACCAGCAGGCGCCATTAGAGGCTCCCCATTCCACATCCCATCCGCTGGTGGACTCCCCGTCTCCTGGAGAACTGGGTGGGTCCTGAGCTCGATGCCGCCCCTCTCCTCAGCAGAGCTGACCTAGTTACTAATTACCCACATGCTTTATTATTTCTCTTTTGTTTTATAAATTTATAAATGGCGAAAGGCTCTGATAAGGTCTGTGATCATTAACTTGTAGGAATTGTGGCCTGGAGAGATCTGGGCCAACCCACCTCCCACCTCCCACCTAGTAGGGGCGGGGGGCGGGGGTGTGGGAGAAGGAAGGGTAGCCTGGGGGCTGCAAGGGCTCCCTGACCCCCACCCTACAGCGCCTGCTTGAGGAGGTTCACTACTTCCTGGGCGCTGTGCTGAGGTTTCACGGGAATGATTTCCCTTCTCGTTGACAGGAGCCCTGGGCAGAAGCTACTGATGGCTCTGCTTCACAAATTGGAAACTGGGGCTCAGAGCGGGGACGGAGCTTGACTAAGTTCACCCAACTGAGGGCCCACACCTACTCTGTTTGGTGCTGTCAATTGCTACAACCAGGGGCGGGGTGGGGGGTGCAGAGGCCTGCAGGAGGTGGCCAGGGAGTCAGAGACAGAGTAGCCCCAAAGATGCTCGAAAGGGGCCCATCTCTTTTCTGTCCAAGGTCCTGATCTCAGCTGGGGTGGGGGAGGGCTGGTACATTCCTGCCTTCCCAGAGGCCTCAGGGAGCCTCCCGAGGGCCCCGGGACAGGGGGCAAGGGAGCAGCCAGGGCCCCCTGACTTGGCAGGAAGAGGAGGGCAAAGGACTCCAGAGCTGCAGGGGAGGGGCAAAGAGTCAGGCATCCCAGACCCAGGGCGAAGGCAACCCGGATGGGGTGGGGCTGGGCCTGACCTGCACAGGGCCCCAGATGGGATTGGGGGCTTTGAGGTGAGGGTTGGGGAGGGGGATGCTTTCTTACCTGGCTGAGTGAGCCCTCTCAGTCGGCAGCCCCCTTTGAGGGGGGGATGGTGGGGTTGGGGGAGGCTTGATCCACAGCATTTGAGGGGAAAGCAGAGGTCAAAGTGCTTCGTAGGGACCAGTAGAGACCTGGAAGCTGAGGCAGATAGGGTAGAGAGAGAAAGAGAGAGGCCACCGGGGCAGATGGAGAGAGCGGCTGGGAGAAGCAGAACTGAGGAGCCGGCGGGGGGGCGGGGGCTGAGACCCAGCTGGGAGAAGGGGCACGGAGAGAATGAGGCACCCCAAGCTTGCAAGGAGGCTGGAGTGCTTCCCGCTGCCCCGATTGGGTTTTCTTTAATGCTAACAGCATGCTATTTACTTTCCATTTAAATTTGAGATGTTGCTATAAATTATCAACCAGCTCCTTGTTCCTGCAGAGTTTATAACTAACTACCTGGGTTACTTATTGTTCAGGTAACAAAAGGGATCAGAAAACACCCTGAGTGAAAAAAAAGTGGGGCCTCCAGCCTCAGGGTTGGGGAAGGGGCCAGGGAGAGAGGGGCGGGGGACCCCTGTTGAAGGGCCGGGCCGTTGGGGAGGTTAAGGCTGGGAAGACGGTACAGAAGCAGAACGTCTAGTAGAAGCTGTTTCCTGGGAGAAGTCCGTGTCTGGGAAGAAGCCTGGGTGGGTCCTGGGTGCCAGGCCTCCCTGGGGTACCCCATGTTTGTGGCTACAGCTGGAACCTGAGCTCGTTCTTCAGATCTCCCCTAGTTCCCTGCGTGACCTTGGGCAAGTCTGTTCCTCTCCTTCCGCCCTCAGTTTTCCTCCCTGGCCAAGGAATAAAATCTAAACTCCCTGCCTTGGTTTCATTCCCCTCCCTCCACCCACCAAGTTCCCGGATCTCTGCCCAGGTCTTTCTCTTCCTCGCTTACTTGGCTGCAGTCATTGTGGCTTTGCTGTTCCTCAGCACCCCAAGCCGATTCCCATCCCGGGGCCTTTGCACATGCTCTTCCTCCTGCTTGGAACCTCTTTCCAGATCTTCCCATGGGGCCGGTTCCTTCTCCTTCAGCTCCCTGGTTGCTCCGTCCTAAAGGGGGCCCCGCCTCCAGTCACTCTCTTTCTCCTGCTCCCTGTCGTGACTTCTTATCATCTGATTTATCTGTTTTCTATCTCCTGCCGTGAAAATAGAAGCTCTTCAAGGGCAAGGCCTGTGTTGCCTTATTCACCACGTGTACCCTCCATCCAGCCCACTGGCTGGTGCACTGCAGGAGTGAATGAGTGACCAGGATTCTCCAAGGCCCTGAGGACATCCGCTGCCCTGTTAGCCAGGGCTCAGCAGCCTGAGATGTGGCCAAGGGAGAAACTGGGACCCTGGGTTCTTTCCTGGGTATCCTCTCAGGTCCTTTCTGTCTTTGATCAGCTCAAACTCCAACCTGTTGTTTTTTTTTTTTGAGATGGAGTTCCCCTCTTGTCACCCAGGCTGGAGTGCAGTGGTGCAATCTCGGCTCACTTCAACCTCCACCTCCCAGGTTCAAGCAATTCTCCTGCCTCAACCTCCCAAGTAGCTGGGATTACAGGCGCGTCCCACCATGCCTGGCTGATTTTTTTTGTATTTTAGTACAGACGGGGTTTCACTATGTTGGCCAGGCTGGTCTCGAACTCCCAACCTCAGTTGATCCACCCGCCTTGGCCTCCCAAAGTGCTGAGATTACAGGTGTGAGCCACCGTGCCCGGCCTTCAAACCGCAACCTTGAAGCTCTCTGATCCTGCCCATCAGGCAGCACCCAGGCCAAGGGAAGACAGAGGATCTGATGTCCCTGACAAAAGCCAGCCCGCCTGCATCATAATCCCAGCTCTGCCCTTTCTAGCTTGGGCAGGTGATTTTATTTTTCTGAGCCTCAGTTTCGTCTGCAGGGTAGAGGTGACGATAAGCCTTGTCCACAGGGTTAAATGGCATGGCACTCATAGAGTACATGTGTAGTAAGTGCGATGCACGGCACTTATTATTAGTGATCCCATTTTACAGATGAGCAAATTAAGGTTCAGAGAGGCAGTACCTTACCCAGTGAAACTCTCCCAAAGGACTGAAGGAAGGCCAGGACTTGGTCCCAGGTCCTCCTACCTCAGGCTCCATACAGCAACCTTGAGGCCCCAGTCATTCCTGCTGTTCAACTCGACCATCAACTCACTTCCATGCAGTGCTTCAGCCCTCACCAACAGCTTAGAAATGCCCTAAGCTCACTTCTTCCTCCTGGCCATCTCTGAAGTCTGAAATATCATTAGCCCCATTTCACAGATGAGGAAACTGAAGCACACAGAGGTTAAGCAAAGAATCAAGGCCAGCTCTAAAGCCCCCACACTGAGAAGTCAGCTCCCTCTCCAGATGTGGAGATGAACACCACAACCTTGCATGCCCTGAAACCCAAGGGGCCAGAGGGCAAAAGGCTCAAAGCCTTGGATGTCTGATCAACCCTGGAATGGGTAGGAGGAGAGAGGAAGATGTGGGTGGGTCTTCACCTCTCCTGGACTCTGCTGTGTGAGGCCAAGGGTCTCCAGGGCTGTGTTAAGATGATGATGATGACAATATTGTTCCGTGAGTTCAGCACGTGCTGTGCGCCAGACCCTGCCCTAAGGTCAGCCTCCCTATGTGAAGCTCATTTAATTTTCCCAGTAGCGGTGTGAGGTAGGGGTGTGTTTACCCCACGGTGCAGGGCAGAGGTGGGTCGTGCAGAAGCGCATGTGGCTAGGTCGCAGTGATGGGACTGGAACCCACAGTGGTTTGACTCTCAAACCCATTAGAGTCAAAGCAGGAGATGCCTGGAGACTTGGCCTCGTAGTTCTTTTTTTTTTTTTTTGAGATGGAGTCTCACTCTGTCACTGGAGCTGGAGTATAGTGGCATAATCTTGGCTCATTGCAACCTCCACCTCCCGGGTTCAAGTGATCCTCCTGCCTCAGCCTCCTGTGTAGCTGGGACCATGGGCATGCGACACCATGCCCAGTTAATTTTTGTATTTTTAGTAGAGATGGGGTTTCACCACATTGGCCAGGCTGGTCTCCAACTCCTGACCTGATATGATCCACTGCCTTGGCCTCCCAAAGTGCTGGGATTACAGGCGTGAGCCACCGCGCCCCGTCTTGGACTCTTAGTTCTGAGCCAGGACAGTTGAAGAAGCTGCCCTCAAAAAGAGTCAGGGCCTTGGAGACTCTGTGTGTGTAAGAGACACACAGAAGAGAGAGAGAGTGGTAGAAAGAAGGTGGGGAGTGGGGGGAGAGAGAGAGACGCTGATTCAGTAGGTTCTAGAAAAAAGTGGCACAGGTGGCCTCTCCCAGAAAAGGGAAGGACGAGCCCCCCCCGCTCTCCTTCCTAACTGGCACTGAAAGGTCACTTTTTTGTTGTGGATTTGTTGCCCAACTCCACTGGGAACCGTTTAAAAGTAGAACATTCACAGAAGCTCATTTTAACAGCTGGCTTTCCATTTTCACATTCAAAAGGCTGTCCTCTGCTTCTAAGGATCGCGCATGTATTTGTGCAGGGTAGCTGGCCTTTGTTTTATTTTCAAGTTCAGCTTAAATTTGATCTGGTTTTGGGGTGGGGGAGAGAGAGAGAAACGGATGGACAGGGGCAGATAGTAACTCTTCGGCTTGAGCCCCGGAGAGGTTCTGGTTAGAGGAAGACTGACCCTATTCTCTTTGGGGGAGAGAGAAGGGATGGAGGGAGGAGGCACGGGAGGGTGATGGCTGCAGGTGGGGGAGGGCAGGCATCGGGCAGCCCGGCTCTAGGATCAGATAAACATGTTTGCCATGGAGCACAAGGCTGGACTTTGTACCGCCCTTCCCTCCAAGCTCTGACTGACGCCCAGCGAAGTGGGGAGGTGCAGGAGAGAGCATCCTAGAGCCCCCGAAAGAAGGGAGAGAGAGAGGCTGGAGAGAAGCCTGGAGGGTCCTGGCAACATGAAATATTCTTGAGTCCCGACTAGATCCCCTTGGACAAGGGACTGCGACTTTCTGAGCCTGTTTTCTCCTCTGCGAAATGGTGATAGAGTAGGGTCTGCTTGCCGGGGTTCTAAGATTTAAGTGGCCAGCCCTCAGCACAGTGCCTAGTTTACAGTAAATTCTCAAGAAACGTGAGTTTTCAGTTTTTGTTTTTGTTTTTTTGAGACAGGGTTTCACCTGTCACCAAGGCTGGAGTGCCGTGGCGTGATCACAGCTCACTGCAGCCCCGACCTCCCAGGCTCAAGTGATCCTCTCGTCTCAGCCTTCTGAGTAGCTGGGACTACAGGCTTGTTCCACTACACCTGGCTAATTTTTCTACTTTTTTGTAGAAACAGAGTCCCATTATGTTGTTCAGGCTGGTCTCAAACTCCTGGTCTCAAGCAATCTTCCCCGCTTAGCCTCCTGAGAAGCTGGGACTACAGGTGTGCACCACCATGCCTGGCTAATTCGTTATTATCGTTTTTTATAGAGACAGAGTCTCACTAGGTTGTCCAGGCTGGTCTTGAACTACTGGCTCAAGTGATCCTACTACCTCGGCCTTTCAAAGAGCTGGGATTACAAGCATGAGCCACCACACCTGGTTTACAATTCAGTTTTAAATACTATGTATGCCAAGGTGGGAGGATTGCTTGAGCCTAGGAGTTTGAGACCAGCCTGGCCAACATAGCAAGATCCCGTCTCCACCAAAAAAAAAAAAAGTACAAAAATTAGCTGGGCATGGTGGCAGGTGCCTGTGGTCCCAAGTACTTGGGAGTCTGAGGTGGGAGGATCGACTGAGCCCAGGAGTTTGAGGCTACAGTGAGCTATGATCATGCCTCTGTGCTCTAGCCTGGGAGACAGAGCGAGTAGCTTCTAAAAATAAAAATAAATATCATGTATGTATATATAGTATATGTTATGTAATTTTAAAAGTACACAAGGACAACAGGGAAAACCGTCCTTCTCACTCCCGTCCCCAGCACGCTGTAACCAGAGTCCCCGTTCCTTGCATGCCCTCCGTGTTTTATACGTGCAGACATATGTAGAAATCCTCTTTTACGTCACTTGAAGTTTTTCATAAATAGCAGCACAGCAGACACACCAGATAAACTCCACTCCATCTGGGCACACGCAGAGCTGCCTCCGTGGGGTTTTTCCAGCGGCTGCACTGAACAGATGCACCCTAATTTAGTTAATCAGTATCCTTTCACTGGGCTCCCCAGTAGCCTCCAATCTTTTGCTATGGCAAACAACGTGGCAAAGAATTGCCTTCTACTTGTGCCATCTGTCACCTGTGCCAATATTAGAAGGCTCAAATTCTAGAAGCGCATTGCTCAGTGAGGCGGGGGAGAGCACAGGCTTTGGAATCATGTAGACCCAGGTTCAAATCTTGAAATCCCAGTCTGCCTGCTTCAGTGCTGCTATGTTGAGCTGCATTTATCTGTGATTTTTTTTTTTTTTGAGATGGAGTCTTGCTCTGTTGCCCAGGCTGGAGTGCAGTGACGATCTTGGCTCACTGCACCCTCCCAAGGTCAAGCAATTCTCCTGCCTCAGCCTCCTGAGTAGCTGGATTACAGGCACCTGCCACCACACCTGGCTAATTTTTTTTTTTTTTTTTTTTTTTTTTGGTAGAGATGGGGTTTGGCCAGGATGGTCTCAAACTCCTAACCTCAAGAGATCTACCCACCTTGGCCTCCCAAAGTGCTGGGATTACAGGCGTGAGCCACTGTGCCCAGCCTGTGACATATTAGTAATATAAGCTCAGCAGAGGGAGAGAGAAAGAGGCGTGGATTGAGATAGAGGAGGAGAGGAGAGAAAATCTATATGGTTCAGGCAGTCTGATCCCTTCTGCTCCCCCACAGGGAGACCCACAGTGAGCAGGGCCATGAGTCACAGGTGGCACTGGGTCCCTGGAGTCTCTGGTGGGAGGATCTCAGCCCACAGAGTGGGATTCCAGTGCTCACATGCATTTTTAACGTATTTTTGGTACAATGAGGCCTCTGAATGTCAACTCTGTCATCTGAGACTCTGTTGAGAAACCAGGCACCTGCTCTGGTGCTGTGGGGAAACTGGCCTGGTCACAGCAAAGGGTGCAGATTTTCAGAAAGCATTGATCTCGGCTCACTACAACCTCTGCCTCCCAGGTTCAAACGATTCTCCTGCCTCAGCCTCCCAAGTAGCTAGGATTACAGGCTCCTGCCACCACGCCCGGCTAGTTTTTGTGTTTTTAGTAGAGACAGAATTTCACCATGTTGGCCAGGCTGGTCTCGAACGCCTTACCTCAGGTGATCTGCCCTCCTCGGCCTCCCAAAGTGCTGGGATTACAGGCATGAGCCACCACGCATGGCCTCAGGAAGCATTTTGACTTTGTGACTTTTTGCCCAAAAGGCTGGCTTAGAACTGAGTCCTTTCAGGTGGATGGGACTCTGCTTGTCCCGTGACCCTGGGCAAGAGACAAAATGATGCAAATTCTCTGAGCCTCAGTGGCCCTGGCTGTAAGATTGAAGAATCCATAATTCTTCCCTTGTTTTCAGATTCAATGCCTTTCTTATTCTAGCAGGTCTCCTTCGTCCATCCATCCATCATCCACCCACCCACCCATCCATCCACCCATCCATCATCCATTCACTCACCCACCCACCCACCAATCCATCCATCCATCCATCATCCATTCACCCACCAATCCACCAATCCATCCCACATCTATCCATCCACTAGTCCATCCATCTATCTACCAATTCATCCACGCATCCATCCATTCATCCATTCACCCATCCATCCATCCACAGACCCATCCACCCTACTACTATCAATTCATCCATCCATTATCCATCTACCCACCTACCAGTTCCCCAAATTCATCCATCATCCCTCCACCCGTACATCTGTCCATCCACCCTACCCTACCATCCATCCACCCTACCCTACCATCCATCCACAAGTCCACCCATCTATCCACCAGTTCATCCACCCATCCATCCATCCACCCATCCATCCATCCATTCACTTATCCATCTATCCATCCATTCACCCATCCATCCATCCACTCATCCATCCATTCACCCATCCATCCATCCATCCACCCATCCATCCATCCATTCACCCATCCATCCATCCACCCATCCATCCATCCATTCACCCATCCATCCATCCATTCACCCATCCATCTACCCATCCATCCATCCATTCACCCATCCATCCATTCACCCATCCATCCATCCATTCACCCATCCATCTACCCATCCATCCATCCATTCACCCATCCATCCATCCACCCATTCATCCATTCACCCATCCATCCATCCATCCACCCATCCATCCATTCACCCATCCATCCATCCTCCCATCCATCCATTCACCATCCATCCACCCATCCATCCATCCACCCATCCATCCATTCACCCATCCATCCATCCTCCCATCCATCCAGTCACCCATCCATCCATCCTCCCATCCATCCATTCACCCATCCATCCATCTATCCACAGATCTTCATCTGTGTCCATGCGTCTGTGTATCCATGTTTCTAAACCTTTATCTGTTCCAGTGTCTGTGTGTCCATAGGCCTGTGTCCACGTTTGTCATATGTGTGTGCCTACAATCTCTGTCCTCATGACCACTTGTCTGTGTCCCTGTGTCCTGGCATAAATGACCATACCTCCCTGTCCCTGAGTCCAGGTGTAGGCCCCTGGGCTCCATATCTGCCTTCTTGCACAGTCCCCACCCTCGGGGCTGACAAGGATTCAGCACCCAGGACCCCAGCCCCACTTATGGTGAGGGACACCCTGCTGAGCAGACCCTTGCCCTCCTCCAGGGAGGACCCGTGGCGCGTGGCGAAGATGGTCAAGTCCTACCTGCAGCAGCACAACATCCCACAGCGGGAGGTGGTCGACACCACTGGCCTCAACCAGTCCCACCTGTCCCAACACCTCAACAAGGGCACTCCCATGAAGACGCAGAAGCGGGCAGCCCTGTACACCTGGTACGTCCGCAAGCAGCGAGAGGTGGCACAGCGTAAGTAATGACCCCACCCCGCGTCTTCCCCGGCAGGGCCCAGGGCTCTCCCCTAACTTACAGGTGGGGGCTGGAAGCTTCAACATCGCCATTATACAGACAGGTAGATGGAAAGGAAGGCAGTGGGATTCAGCCTGCGTTTATCACCTATTCTGTACCGGGCACTCTGTGGGACAGGAGTAGGCTTGGTCCTGAACATCCAAAGATGGATGAACTGGGTCCCTGCTTTCTTTTTTCCTTTTTTTTTTTTTTTTTTTTGAGACGGAGTTTCGCTCTTGATACCCAGGCTGGAGTGCAATGGCGCGATCTCGGCTCACCGCAACCTCCGCCTCCTGGGTTCAGGCAATTCTCCTGCCTCAGCCTCCTGAGTAGCTGGGATTACAGGCACGCGCCACCGTGCCCAGCTAATTTTTTGTATTAGTAGAGACGGGGTTTCACCATGTCGACCAGGATGGTCTCGATCTCTTGACCTCGTGATCCACCCGCCTCGGCCTCCCAAAGTGCTGGGATTACATCCTTTTTTTTTTTTTGAGATAGCGTTTTGCTCTTATTGCCCAGGCTGGAGTGCAATGGTGCGACCTCAGCTCACTGCAACCTCTGTCTTCCGGGTTCTAGAGATTCTCCTGCCTCAGCCTCCAGAGTATCTGGGATTTCAGGTGTGTGCCACCATACCTGGCTAATTTTTTATATTTTTAGAGACGGGGTTTCACCATGTTGGCCAGGCTGGTCTTGAAATCCTGACATCAGGTGATCCACCGGTCTTGGCCTCCTGAAGTGCAGGGATTACAGGCATGAGCCACCGTGCCCGGCCTGGGTCCCTGCCGTCGAAGAGCCCATGGTTAGTTAAGCGGGAAAGGGGGAGAGAAGATCGCTATGATCCAGTGGGACATGTACTAGAACGGGACAACAGCAGCAGCAACAACGATGGCTACTATTTATCAAGCATTTTTTGGGGTGCCTGATCCGTACAGAGTATTGCACAAAGCATTTCAGGGTGCTGATCTGACTGTCGACGGGGGAGTAATCTGTTCTTCCTCAGGGAGCAGAGGTATCAGGAAGGCTCACATTGTAAATATGACCTTTAGACTAGGTCTTAAAAAGGGAGTTGAATTTTGACCCATGGAGATGCAGGGAAGGGTGTTTCAGGCAGAAGGAACAGCATCAGTAAAGGCTCAGAGGCGAGGTCTATGCTCAGGAAATCCTCCACTGCAAAGTCAGAAAGATCTGGGAGCCCAATACTCAGGGAATGGTGAGTTTTCTTATCCAGGCCTCATACCCCACCAAATCTCAAGTGTACTGTCACCTTTCAACTACCATCTATGTGTAAAATTTTTTTTTGACATTCCTTTTATTAATTATCTATGTTTTTTAAAAAAGGAAACAGCCAGGCATGGTGGTGAGCTACAATCTCAGCTACTTGGGAGGCTGAGGTGGGAGGACTGCTTGAGCCCATAGGTTCGAGTCCAACCTGGGAAACATGGCAAGGTTCCTCCTCTAAAAAAGAAAGGGAAGATAGGAAGGAAGGAAAGAAGGAAGGAAGGAAGGAAGGAAGGAAAGAAGGGAGGGAGGGAAAGTAAAGGAAAGAAAGAAAGAATGAGAGAAAGAAAGGCAATACACATTTGGTTACAAAAACTAAGATAAGAATTTACAAGAAAAAACTTGATGTCTTTCCCCTAAAGCAGTCGCTGGAATTCCCAGACTGTTGTGCATCCTTCCAGAGGTATTTTCTGCATACAGTAGCAACAGCTATGTTATTTTCTTGCTCTTTTTCTGATTAATGGGAACATACTAGACACACTGTTTGCACCTTCTGTTTGGTCTCTTGGAAATAAATCTTGTACATCTTTTCATATTGGCACCGAGAGACTGATTGATCTCATTCTTTATAAGGGCTGCTGGCTGTTATTTAACTGGCCACCTACTGAAGGACTTTTAGGGTTTTTGCAATCCGTGACTACAACCAACTGCAGCAAAAAATATCCTTATTTATGTAAGTGCATGTTCGCACGTGACTGTGTCTGTAGGGTAAATTGCTAGAAGTGGAATGCTGGAACACAGAGTGATGCTTTAAAATCTTTGGTACATACTGGCATAGTTCCTTCCAAAGAAGTTATATCAATTTACACGTCCACCAACAGTAGAAATCACTGTTGAAAAAAAAAAATGTATGCAGGCTGGGTGCGATGGGTCATGCCTGTAATCTCAGCACTTTGGGAGGCCAAGGCAGGCAGATCACTTCAGGGCAGGAGTTTGAGATCAGCCTGGCGAACATGATGAAACCCCGTCTTAATTAAAAATACAAAAATTAGCTGGGTGTGGTGGTGCTCACCTGTAATCTCAGCTACTCAGGAGGCTGAGACATGAGAATCGCTTGAACCTGGGAAGCAGAGGTTGCAATGAGCCAGGATCACACCACTGCATTCCAGCCTGGGTGACAGAGGGAGACTCTGTCTCAAAAATAAATACAAAATAATGTATGTAATAGACAGCTCTAATCCTTACTCTATAGCTACCCCTTATCCCAGTTATGGGGGGTGTTCACGCCCTACTGGGCTGTAATACAGACTTGGAAAACAGTACATTTTAATACTATTTTAATTTGTATGAGAAGAAACAATAAAGTAAATCTAGATTTAGTTTCTGAGGAAAATAGAGTCTTCTCCTAAAACCATCACTGGAAGAAATTTTACAGTATTCAATAAAATGCGTTAAAAACAGAAACGTCATCAAGGACTTCAGCCTAGAACCGAGAACACAGATGCAAACTGTGGCCCAAGTAGCTTTCCCTGGGGGATTTTTAACTTCAGGAGAAATTAGAGAATTTGAGATGCAGAGTCAATTTATGACTGAAGTATTAGAACTCTTTCAGTAACAAGGGATGGAACCCCAGCTCAAACTGATTTAAACAGAAAGGGAACGTATTGACTTATGCATGTGAGGAGTCCAGGGCTGCTTCAGGCATGGCTAGATCAAGGGGCTCAAATGAGGTTCACACAGCATTTCTTGACTCTGTTTTCTTTTATGTTGGTTTCATTCTCAGACAGTCTCTCCATATATAGGCAAAGATGGGTTCTGGAAGCCCTGGGCTGCCATCCTACCAGCTTAGCAACCTCAGAAGGAAAAGAGCTCCTCTTTTCAGCTATTTTCAGTTGAATGACTCTTTCTATACTTCATAATGTAAACTTTTATTTATTTGTTTTTTAGATGAGGTCTTGCCATGTTGCCCAGGCTGGTTTTGAACTTCTGGGCTCAAGTGATACTCCTGCCTCAGCCTCTTGAGTAGCTGGGATGGCAGGCACGCACCACTGTGCCTGCTATAATATAAATTTTTTTTTTTTTTTGAGACAGTCTCACTCTATTGCCTAGGCTCAAGTGCAGTGGCACAATCTCGCCTCACTGCAACCTCCTCCTCCCAGCACTCTGAGCCTCAGCTTCCTCATCTATGAAATGGGGATAGTAAATGTGCCAAATCAGAACAAATGCTAATGCTTACCTGCAGTCTTGTATTGAGATGGATTGTGAGATTATATCTTGGGTTGGTAGGAAAGCATTCAGGGATTGATTAGTGATGTCTGTCTTGGACACAGGTTAAGAAAGTGATGACGTACGTGCTGTGTGTCTGTCATCACTGGATTAGATGATTATTAAGTTCTAGCTGTCAGCTCCTCTGGTTCAGCACCCTGGCAATGAGAAAGAATCAAGGGCATGGTCGGGGGAGCTGAATGGGAAGGTGAGAGTGGCCAGTACCCCATTCTTGGCTTTCTGTGCCTACAGAGTTCACCCATGCAGGGCAGGGAGGGCTGATCGAAGAGCCCACAGGTGATGAGCTACCAACCAAGAAGGGGCGGAGGAACCGTTTCAAGTGGGGCCCAGCATCACAGCAGATCCTGTTCCAGGCCTATGAGAGGCAGAAGAACCCCAGCAAGGAGGAGCGAGAGACGCTGGTGGAGGAGTGCAACAGGTAGGGCGGCGGGCGGGGACTGCTGGTCTCATCTGGGCTGAGGCCAGACCAGGGAAGGGGAAGGGGACTCCAGGTCCTGGAAGAGGCTGTCCAGTCGCTGAGAACTCCTGAGCTGGCTTAGCCTGGCCCAGAGAACTGAGAATACTTGAAGCTAACCCCATTCCTAGCAGCCCCCTTGCACCCTGTACACCAAGCTACCCCTTCCATGGACACTCACCTAATTTTATTCCCTCTACAAACCTATGGCTGGTAGTTTTGTTTTGTTTTGTTTTTTGTTTTGAGACGGAGTTTCACTCTTGTCTCCCAGGCTGGAGTGCAATGGGGCGAACTTGGCTCACTGCAACCTCCATCTCCCAGGTTCAAACAAGTCTCCTTCCTCAGCCACCCAAGCAGCTGGGATTATAGGCATGCGCCACCATGCCTGGCTAATTTTTTTTTTTTTTTTTTTTGAGATGGAGTTTCGCTCTTGTTACCCAGGCTGGAGTGCAATGGCGCGATCTCGGCTCACCGCAACCTCCGCCTCCTGGGTTCAGGCAATTCTCCTGCCTCAGCCTCCTGAGTAGCTGGGATTACAGGCACGTGCCACCATGCCCAGCTAATTTTTTGTATTTTTAGTAGAGACGGGGTTTCACCATGTTGACCAGGATGGTCTCGATCTCTTGACCTCATGATCCACCCGCCTCGGCCTCCCAAAGTGCTGGGATTACAGGCGTGAGCCACCGCGCCCGGCCCCTGGCTAATTTTTGTATTTTTAGTAAAGACAGGATTTCGCCATGTTGGCCAGGCTGGTCTCAAACTCCTGACCTCAGGTGATCCACTCGCCTTGGCCTCCCAAAGTTCTGGGATTACAGCCATGAGCCGCCATCCCTGGCCAATCCTATGGCTGTTTTGTTGACTTTATGAATGGAGAGACAGGTCAGAGAGGCTGTCACTTGCCCAAGGTCACACAGCAGAACTCGCATTGGAGCCCAGATGTGCCAGCCTCAAACCCACATGCAGAGCTCAGCATCTCAGAACCTTTGCCCTCATGCCCAGGAGAGGATTCCTGTGAGCCTGGCCTGGAGGCTCATGGGTGGCTATTTCTGCAGGGCAGAATGCATCCAGAGGGGGGTGTCCCCATCACAGGCACAGGGGCTGGGCTCCAACCTCGTCACAGAGGTGCGTGTCTACAACTGGTTTGCCAACCGGCGCAAAGAAGAAGCCTTCCGGCACAAGCTGGCCATGGATACATACAGCGGGCCCCCACCAGGGCCAGGCCCGGGACCTGCGCTGCCTGCTCATAGCTCCCCTGGCCTGCCCCCGCCCGCCCTCTCCCCCAGTAAGGTCCATGGTGAGTGGTATGTGGGAACAGGGGACATGTGGGTAGGTGGGCGGGTTGGGGAGGATTGTCCCAGTGACAGCACTCACCTAAACCTCTTAACACTTCTGTTGGGTTCCATTCCATTCCATTCCCGCTACTCCTTTTGACCCTACTTCACTCTGTTCCTTCATCTGTTCTGCTCTATCTCCATTCCATTCACTCTACTCCTTTACACTCTCTTCACTCCATCCCACTCCACTCCACGCACTGTAATTAAGCCCATTCCATCCACTCCACTCCATCCACTCCACTCCACCCATTCCATCCACTGCACTCCATCCAACTCAATTAGATTCCACTGCATCCACTCCACTGACTCTACCCGCTCTTCCTCCACTCCTCTCTACTGCATACCACTTTATTCCATCTGTCCAACCACTCATCTCCATCCACTCCACTCCACATGACTCCACATTTCATCCATTCCACTCCACTCCATCCCCTCCACTCTATTCACATACTCCTCCATTCCACTCCACTCCATCCCTCCCACTCTATTCACATACTCCTCCATTCCACTCCACTCCATCCCCTCCACTCTATTCACATACTCCTCCATTCCACTCCACTCCATCCCCTCCATTCTATTCACATACTCCTCCATTCCACTCCACTCCATCCCCTCCACTCTATTCACATATTCCTCCATTCCACTCCACTCCGGCCCCTCCACTCTATTCACATACTCCTCCATTCCATTCTATGCCATCCCCTCCACTCTATTCACATACTCCTACATTCCACTCCACTCCATCCCCTCCACTCTATTCACATACTCCTCCAATTCACTCTAGGCCATCCCCTCCACTCTATTCACATACTTCTCCATTCCACTCCACTCCATCCACTCCACTCTATTCACATACTCCGCCATTCCACTCTATGCCATCCCCTCCACTCTATTCACATACTCCTCCATTCCACTCTATGCCATCCCCTCCACTCTATTCACATATTCCTCCATTCCACTCCACTCCATCCCCTCCACTCTATTCACATACTCCTCCATCCCATTGTATGCCATCCCCTCAACTCTATTCACATATTCCTCCATTCCACTCCACTCCATTCCCTCCACTCTATTCACATACTCCTCCATTCCACTCCACTCTATCCACTCCACTCTATTCACATACTCCTCCATTCCACTCTATGCCATCCCCTCCACTCTATTCACATACTCCTCCATTCCACTCTATGCCATCCCCTCCACTCCATTCACATATTCCTCCATTACACTCCACTCAATCCCCTACACTCTATTCACATACTCCTCCATTCCACTCCACTCCATCCACTCCACTCTATTCACATACTCCTCCATTCCACTCCACTCCATCCCCTCCACTCTATTCACATGCTCCTCCATTCCACTCCACTCCATCCACTCCACTCTATTCACATACTCCTCCATTCCACTCTATGCCATCCCCTCCACTCTATTCACATACTACTCCATTTCACTCTATGCCATTCCCTCCACTCCATTCACATATTCCTCCATTCCACTCCACTCAATCCCCTCCACTCTATTCACATACTCCTCCATTCCACTCCACTCCATCCACTCCAATCTATTCACATACTCCTCCATTCCACTCTATGCCATCCCCTCCACTCTATTCACATACTCCTCCATTCCACTCCACTCCACCCCTCCACTCTATTCACATACTCCTCCATTCCACTCCACTCCATCCCCTCCACTCTATTCACATACTCCTCCATTCCACTCCACTCCATCCACTCCACTCTATTCACATACTCCTCCATTCCACTCCACTCCATCCCCTCCACTCTATTCACATACTCCTCCATTCCACTCCACTCCATCCACTCCACTCTATTCACATACTCCTCCATTCCACTCTATGCCATCCCCTCCACTCCATTCACATATTCCTCCATCCCACTCCACTCAATCCCCTCCACTCTATTCACATACTCCTCCATTCCACTCCACTCCACCCCTCCACTCTATTCACATACTCCTCCATTCCACTCTATGCCATCCCCTCCACTCTATTCACATACTCCTCCATTCCACTACACTCCATCCCCTCCACTCTATTCACATACTCCTCCATTCCACTCCACTCCATCCGCTCCACTCTATTCACATACTCCTCCATTCCACTCCACTCCATCCCCTCCACTCTATTCACATACTCCTCCTTTCCACTCCACTCCACCCCTCCACTCTATTCACATACTCCTCCATTCCACTCCACTCCATCCCCTCCACTCTATTCACATACTCCTCCATTCCACTCCACTCCACCCCTCCACTCTATTCACATACTCCTCCATTCCACTCCACTCCATCCCCTCCACTCTATTCACATACTCCTCGATTCCACTCTATGCCATCCCCTCCACTCTATTCACATATTCCTCCATTCCACTCCACTCCATCCCCTCCACTCTATTCACATACTCCTCCATTCCACTCCACTCCATCCCCTCCACTCTATTCACATACTCCTCCATTCCACTCTATGCCATCCCCTCCACTCTATTCACATATTCCTCTATTCCACTACACTCCATCCCCTCCACTCTATTCACATACTCCTCCATTCCACTCCACTCCATCCCCTCCACTCTATTCACATGCTCCTCCATTCCACTCCACTCCATCCCCTCCACTCTATTCACAAACTCCTCCATTCCACTCCACTCCATCCCCTCCACTCTATTCACAAACTCCTCCATTCCACTCCACTCCATCCCCTCCACTCTATTCACATATTCCTCCATTCCACTCCACTCCATCCACTCCACTCTATTCACATATTCCTCCATTCCACTCCACTCCATCCCCTCCACTCTATTCACATACTCCTCCATTCCACTCCACTCCATCCCCTCCACTCTATTCACATACTCCTCCATTCCACTCTATGCCATCCCCTCCACTCTATTCACATATTCCTCTATTCCACTACACTCCATCCCCTCCACTCTATTCACATACTCCTCCATTCCACTCCACTCCATCCCCTCCACTCTATTCACATGCTCCTCCATTCCACTCCACTCCATCCCCTCCACTCTATTCACATACTCCTCCATTCCACTCCACTCCATCCCCTCCACTCTATTCACAAACTCCTCCATTCCACTCCACTCCATCCCCTCCACTCTATTCACATACTCCTCCATTCCACTCCACTCCATCCCCTCCACTCTATTCACAAACTCCTCCATTCCACTCCACTCCATCCCCTCCACTCTATTCACATATTCCTCCATTCCACTCCACTCCATCCACTCCACTCTATTCACATATTCCTCCATTCCATTCCACTCCATCCCCTCCACTCTATTCACAAACTCCTCCATTCCACTCCACTCCATCTCCTCCACTCTATTCACATATTCCTCCATTCCATTCCACTCCATCCCCTCCACTCTATTCACATACTCCTCCACTCCACTCCACTCCAACCCCGCCACTCTATTCACATACTCCTCCATTCCACTCTATGCCATCCCCTCCACTCTATTCACATACTCCTCCATTCCACTCCACTCCAACCCCTCCACTCTATACACATACTCCTCCATTGCACTACACTCCATCCCCTCAACTCTATTCACATACTCCTCCATTCCACTCCACTCCATCCCCTCCACTCTATTCACATACTCCCCCATTCCACTCCAATCCATCCCCTCCACTCTATTCATACTCCTCCATTCCACTCTATGCCATCCCCTCCACTCTATTCACATACTCCTCCATTCCATTCCACTCCATCCACTCCACTCTATTCACATATTCCTCCAATCCACTCCACTCCATCCCCTCCACTCTATTCACATACTCCTCCATTCCACTCACCTTCATCCTCTCCACTCTATTCACATACTCCTCCACTCCACTCCACTCCATCCCCTCCACTCTATTCACATACTCCTCCATTCCACTCAACTCCACCCCTCCACTCTATTCACATACTCCTCCATTCCACTCTATGCCATCCGCTCCACTCAATTCACATACTCCTCCATTCCACTCCACTCCATCCCCTCCACTCTATTCACATACTCCTCCATTCCACTCTATGCCATCCCCTCCACTCTATTCACATACTCCTCCATTCCACTCCACTCCATCCCCTCCACTCTATTCACATACTCCTCCACTCCACTCCAATCCATCCCCTCCACTCTATTCACATACTCCTCCATTCCACTCCAGTCCACCCCTCCACTCTATTCACATACTCCTCCATTCCACTCTATGCCATCCCCTCCACTCTATTCACATACTCCTCCATTCCACTCCACTCCATCCCCTCCACTCTATTCATACTGCCCCATTCCACTCTATGCCATCCCCTCCACTCTATTCACATACTACTCCATTCCACTCACCTCCATCCTCTCCACTCTATTCACATACTCCTCCACTCCACTCCACTCCATCCCCTCCACTCTATTCACATACTCCTCCATTCCACTCAACTCCACCCCTCCACTCTATTCACATACTCCTCCATTCCACTCTATGCCATCCGCTCCACTCAATTCACATACTCCTCCATTCCACTCCACTCCATCCCCTCCACTCTATTCACATACTCCTCCATTCCACTCTATGCCATCCCCTCCACTCTATTCACATACTCCTCCATTCCACTCCACTCCATCCCCTCCACTCTATTCACATACTCCTCCACTCCACTCCAATCCATCCCCTCCACTCTATTCACATACTCCTCCATTCCACTCCAGTCCACCCCTCCACTCTATTCACATACTACTCCATTCCACTCTATGCCATCCCCTCCACTCTATTCACATACTCCTCCATTCCACTCCCCTCCATCCCCTCCACTCTATTCACATATTCCTCCATTCCACTCCCCTCCATCCCCTCCACTCTATTCACATACTCCTCCATTCCACTCCACTCGAGCCTTCCACTCTATTCACATACTCCTCCATTTCACTCCACTCCATCCCCTCAACTCTATTCACATACTCCTCCATTCTACTCCACTCCATCCCCTCCACTCTATTCACATACTCCTCCACTCCACTCCAATCCATCCCCTCCACTCTATTCACATACTCCTCCATTCCACTCCAGTCCACCCCTCCACTCTATTCACATATTCCTCCATTCAACTCCACTCCATCCCGTCCACTCTATTCACATACTCCTCCATTCCACTCCACTCCATTCCCTCCACTCTATTCACATACTCCTCCACTCCACTCCAATCCATCCCCTCCACTCTATTCACATACTCCTCCATTCCACTCCAGTCCACCCCTCCACTCTATTCACATATTCCTCCATTCCACTCCACTCCATCCCCTCCACTCTATTCACATACTCCTCCATTCCACTCCACTCGAGCCCTCCACTCTATTCACATACTCCTCCATTTCACTCCACTCCATCCCCTCCACTCTATTCACATACTCCTCCATTCCACTCCACTCCATCCCCTCCACTCTATTCACATACTCCTCCATTCCACTCCACTCCATCCCCTCCACTCTATTCACATACTCCCCCATTCCACTCCAATCCATCCCCCCCACTCTATTCACATACTCCTCCATTCCACTCCACTCTACCCCTCCACTCTATTCACATACTCCTCCATTCCACTCTATGCCATCCCCTCCACTCTATTCACATACTCCTCCATTCCACTCCACTCCATCCCCTCCACTCTATTCATACTGCTCCATTCCACTCTATGCCATCCCCTCCACTCTATTCACATACTCCTCCATTCCACTCCCCTCCATCCCCTCCACTCTATTCACATATTCCTCCATTCCACTCCACTCCATCCCCTCCACTCTATTCACATATTCCTCCATTCCACTCTATGCCATCCCCTCCACTCTATTCACATACTCCTCCGTTCCACTCTATGCCATCCCCTCCACTCTATTCACATACTCCTCGATTCCACTCTATGCCATCCCCTGCACTCTATTCACATATTCCTCCATTCCACTCCACTCCAGCCCTCCACTCTATTCACATACTCCTCCATTTCACTCCACTCCATCCCCTCCACTCTATTCACATACTCCTCCATTCCACTCCACTCCATCCCCTCCACTCTATTCACATACTCCTCCATTCAACTCCACTCCATCCCCTCCACTCTATTCACATATTCCTCCATTCCACTCCACTCCATCCCCTCCACTCTATTCACATACTACTCGATTCCACTCTATGCAATCCCCTCCACTCTATTCACATATTCCTCCATTCCACTCCACTCCATCCCCTTCACTCTATTCACATACTCCTCCATTCCACTCCACTCCATCCCCTCCACTCTATTCACATACTCCTCGAATCCACTCTATGCCATCCCCTCCACTCTATTCACATACTCCTCCATTCCACTCCACTCCACCCCTCCACTCTATTCACATACTCCTCCATTCCACTCCACTCCATCCCCTCCACTCTATTCACATACTCCTGCATTCCACTCTATGCCATCCCCTCCACTCTATTCACATACTCCTCCATTCCACTCTATGCCATCCCCTCCACTCTATTCACATATTCCTCCATTTCACTCCACTCCATCCCCTCCACTCTATTCACATACTCCTCCATTCCACTCCACTCCATCCCCTCCACTCTATTCACATACTCCTCCATTCCACTCCACTCCATCCCCTCCACTCTATTCACATATTCCTCCATTCCACTCCACTCCATCCCCTCCACTCTATTCACATACTCCTCGATTCCACTCTATGCCATCCCCTCCACTCTATTCACATATTCCTCCATTCCACTCCACTCCATCCCCTCCACTCTATTCACATACTCCTCCATTCCACTCCACTCCATCCCCTTCACTCTATTCACATACTCCTCCATTCCACTCCACTCCATCCCCTCTACTCTATTCACATACTCCTCGATTCCACTCTATGCCATCCCCTCCACTCTATTCACATATTCCTCCATTCCACTCCACTCCATCCCCTCCACTCTATTCACATACTCCTCCATTCCACTCCACTCCATCCCCTCCACTCTATTCACATATTCCTCCATTCCACTCCATTCCATCCCCTCCACTCTATTCACATACTCCTCCATTCCACTCTATGCCATCCCCTCCACTCTATTCACATACTCCTCCATTCCACTCCACTCCATCCCCTCCAGTCTATTCACATACTCCTCCATTCCACTCCACTCCATCCCCTCCACTCTATTCACATACTCCTCCATTCCACTCCACTCCATCCCCTCCACTCTATTCACATACTCCTCCATTCCACTCCACTCCATCCCCTCCACTCTATTCACATATTCCTCCATTCCACTCCACTCCATCCCCTCCACTCTATTCACATACTCCTCCATTCCACTCCACTCCATTCCCTCCACTCTATTCACATATTCCTCCATTCCACTCCACTCCATCCCCTCCACTCTATTCACATACTCCTCCATTCCGCTCCACTCCATTCCCTCCACTCTATTCACATATTCCTCCATTGCACTCCACTCCATCACCTCCACTCTATTCACATACTCCTCCATTCCACTCCACTCCACCCCTCCACTCTATTCACATACTCCTCCATTCCACTCCACTCCACCCCTCCACTCTATTTACATGCTCCTCTATTCCACTCCACTCCATCCCCTCCACTCTATTCACATACTCCTCCATTCCACTCCAGTCCATCCCCTCCACTCTATTCACATACTCCTCCATTCCACTCCACTCCATCCCCTCCACTCTATTCACATACTCCTCCATTCCACTCCACTCCATCCCCTCCACTCTATTCACATACTCCTCCATTCCACTCCACTCCATCCCCTCCACTCTATTCACATACTCCTCCATTCCACTCCACTCCATCCCCTCCACTCTATTCACATACTCCTCCATTCCACTCCACTCCATCCCCTCCACTCTATTCACATACTCCTCCACTCCACTCCACTCCATCCCCTCCACTCTATTCACATACTCCTCCATTCCACTCCACTCCATCCCCTCCACTCTATTCACATACTCCTCCATTCCACTCCACTCCATCCCCTCCACTCTATTCACATACTCCTCCATTCCACTCCACTCCATCCCCTCCACTCTATACACATACTCCTCAATTCCACTCTATGCCATCCCCTCCACTCTATTCACATACTCCTCCATTCCACTCCACTCCACCTCCTCCACTCTATTCACATACTCCTCCATTCGACTCTATGCATCCCCTCCACTCTATTCACATACTCCTCCATTCCACTCCACTCCATCCCCTCCACTCTATTCACATACTCCTCCATTCCACTCCACTCCATCCGCTCCACTCTATTCACATACTCCTCCATTCCACTCCACTCCATCCCCTCCACTCTATTCACATACTCCTCCATTCCACTCCACTCCATCCCCTCCACTCTATTCACATACTCCTCCATTCCACTCCACTCCATCCCCTCCACTCTATTCACATACTCCTCCATTCCACTCCACTCCATCCCCTCCACTCTATTCACATACTCCTCCATTCCACTCCACTCCATCCCCTCCACTCTATTCACATACTCCTCCATTCCACTCCATTCCATCCCCTCCACTCTATTCACATATTCCTCCATTCCACTCCACTCCATCCCCTCCACTCTATTCACATACTCCTCCATTCCACTCCACTCCATTCCCTCCACTCTATTCACATATTCCTCCATTCCACTCCACTCCATCCCCTCCACTCTATTCACATACTCCTCCATTCCACTCCACTCCATTCCCTCCACTCTATTCACATATTCCTCCATTGCACTCCACTCCATCCCCTCCACTTTATTCACATACTCCTCCATTCCACTCCACTCCACCCCTCCACTCTATTCACATACTCCTCCATTCCACTCTTTGCCATCCCCCCCACTCTATTCACATACTCCTCCATTCCACTCCACTCCACCCCTCCACTCTATTCACATACTCCTCCATTCCACTCCACTCCACCCCTCCACTCTATTCACATACTCCTCCATTCCACTCCACTCCATCCCCTCCACTCTATTCACATACTCCTCCATTCCACTCGACTCCATCCCCTCCACTCTATTCACATACTCCTCCATTCCACTCCACTCCATCCCCTCCACTCTATTCACATACCCCTTCATTCCACTCCACTCCATCCCCTCCACTCTATTCACATACTCCTCCATTCCACTCCACTCCATCCCCTCCACTCTATTCACATACTCCTCCATTCCACTGTATGCCATCCCCTCCACTCTATTCACATATTCCTCCATTCCACTCCACTCCATCCCCTCCACTCTATTCACATACTCCTCCATTCCACTCCACTCCACCCCTCCACTCTATTCACATACTCCTCCATTCCACTCCACTCCATCCCCTCCACTCTATTCACATACTCCTCCATTCCACTCCACTCCATCCCCTCCACTCTATTCACATACTCCTCCATTCCACTCCACTCCATCCCCTCCACTCTATTCACATATTCCTACATTCCACTACACTCCATCCCCTCCACTCTATTCACATACTCCTCCATTCCACTCCACTCCATTCCCTCCACTCTAGTCACATACTCCTCGATTCCACTCTATGCCATCCCCTCCACTCTATTCACATATTCCTCCATTCCACTCCACTCCATCCCCTCCACTCTATTCACATACTCCTCAATTCCACTCCACTCCATCCCCTCCACTCTATTCACATACTCCTCCATTCCACTCCACTCCATCCCCTCCACTCTATTCACATACTCCTCCATTCCACTCCACTCCATCCCCTCCACTCTATTCACATACTCCTCCATTCCACTCCACTCCATCCCCTCCACTCTTTTCACATACTCCTCCATTCCACTCCACTCCATCCCCTCCACTCTATTCACATATTCCTCCATTCCACTCCACTCCATCCCCTCCACTCTATTCACATACTCCTCGATTCCACTCTATGCCATCCCCTCCACTCTATTCACATATTCCTCCATTCCACTCCACTCCATCCCCTCCACTCTATTCACATACTGCTCCATTCCACTCCACTCCATCCCCTCCACTCTATTCACATACTCCTCTATTCCACTCCACTCCATCCCCTCCACTCTATTCACATACTCCTCCATTCCACTCTATGCCATCCACTCCACTCTATTCACATATTCCTCCATTCCACTCCACTCCATCTCCTACACTCTATTCACATGCTCCTCCATTCCACTCCACTCCATCCCCTCCACTCTATTCACATACTCCTCCATTCCACTCTATGCCATCCCCTCCACTCTATTCACATACTCCTCCATTCCACTCCACTCCATCTCCTCCACTCTATTCACATACTCCTGCATTCCACTCTATGCATCCCCTTCACTCTATTCACATACTCCTCCATTCCACTCCACTCCATCCCCTCCACTCTATTCACATACTCCTCCATTCTACTCCACTCCATCCCCTCCACTCTATTCACATACTCCTCCATTCCACTCTATGCCATCCTCTTCAATCTATTCACATACTCCTCCATTCCACTCCACTCCATCCCCTCCACTCTATTCACATACTCCTCCATTCCACTCCACTCCATCCCCTCCACTCTATTCACATACTCCTCCATTCAACTCCCCTCCATCCCCTCCACTCTATTCACATACTCCTCCATTCCACTCCACTCCATCCCCTCCACTCTATTCACATACTCCTCCATTCCACTCCACTCCATCCCCTCCACTCTATTCACATACTCCTCCATTCCACTCTATGCCATCCCCTCCACTCTATTCACATACTCCTCCATTCCACTCCACTCCATCCCCTCCACTCTATTCACATACTCCTCCATTCCACTCCACTCCATCCCCTCCACTCTATTCACATACTCCTCCATTCCACTCCACTCCATCCCCTCCACTCTATTCACATACTCCTCCATTCCACTCTATGCCATCCCCTCCACTCTATTCACATACTCCTCCATTCCACTCCACTCCATCTCCTCCACTCTATTCACATACTCCTCCATTCCACTCTATGCATCCCCTCCACTCTATTCACATACTCCTCCATTCCACTCCACTGCATCCCCTCCACTCTCTTCACATACTCCTCCATTCCACTCCACTCCACCCCTCCACTCTATTCACATACTCCTCCATTCCACTCCACTCCATCCCCTCTATTCTATTCACATACTCCTCCATTCCACTCCACTCCATCCCCTCCACTCTATTCACATACTCCTCCATTCCACTCCACTCCATCCCCTCCATTATATTCACATACTCCTCCATTCCACTCTATGCCATCCCCTCCACTCTATTCACATACTCCTCCATTCCACTCCACTCCATCTCCTCCACTCTATTCACATACTCCTCCATTCCACTCCACTCCATCCCCTCCACTCTATTCACATACTCCTCCATTCCACTCCACTCCATCCCCTCCACTCTATTCACATACTCCTCCATTCCACTCTATGCCATCCCCTCCACTCTATTCACATACTCCTCCATTCCACTCTATGCCATCCCCTCCACTCTATTCACATACTCCTCCATTCCACTCCACTCCATCCCCTCCACTCTATTCACATACTCCTCCATTCCACTCCACTCCAACCCCTCCACTCTATTCACATACTCCTCCATTCCACTCCACTCTACCCCTCCAGTCTATTCACATACTCCTCCATTCCACTCCACTCCATCCCCTCCACTCTATTCACATACTCCTCCATTCCACTCCACTCCAACCCCTCCACTCTATTCACATACTCCTCCATTCCACTCCACTCTACCCCTCCACTCTCTTCACATACTCCTCCATTCCACTCCACTCCATCCCCTCCATTCTATTCACATACTCCTCCATTCCACTCCACTCTACCCCTCCATTCTCTTCACATACTCCTCCATTCCACTCCACTCCATCCCCTCCACTCTATTCACATACTCCTCCATTCCATTCTATGCCATCCCCTCCACTCTATTTACATACTCCTCCATTCCACTCCACTCCGTCCCCTCCACTCTATTCACATACTCCTCCATTCCACTCCACTCCATCCCCTCCACTCTATTCACATACTCCTCCATTCCACTCCACTCCATCCCCTCCACTCTATTCACATACTCCTCCATTCCACTCCACTCCATCCCCTCCACTCTATTCACATACTCCTCCATTCCACTCCACTCCATCCCCTCCACTCTATACACATACTCCTCCATTCCACTCCACTCCATCCCCTCCACTCTATTCACATACTCCTCCATTCCACTCCACTCCAACCCCTCCACTCTATTCACATACTTCTCCATTCCACTCCACTCTACCCCTCCACTCTCTTCACATACTCCTCCATTCCACTCCACTCCATCCCCTCCACTCTATTCACATACTCCTCCATTCCACTCCACTCTACCCCTCCACTCTCTTCACATACTCCTCCATTCCACTCCACTCCATCCCCTCCACTCTATTCACATACTCCTCCATTCCACTCTATGCCATCCCCTCCACTCTATTCACATACTCCTCCATTCCACTCCACTCCGTCCCCTCCACTCTATTCACGTACTCCTCCATTCCACTCCACTCCATCCCCTCCACTCTATTCACATACTCCTCCATTCCACTCCACTCCATCCCCTCCACTCTATTCACATACTCCTCCATTCCACTCCACTCCATCCCCTCCACTCTATACACATACTCCTCAATTCCACTCTATGCCATCCCCTCCACTCTATTCACATACTCCTCCATTCCACTCCACTCCATCTCCTCCACTCTATTCACATACTCCTCCATTCGACTCTATGCATCCCCTCCACTCTATTCACATACTCCTCCATTCCACTCCACTCCATCCCCTCCACTCTATTCACATACTCCTCCATTCCACTCCACTCCATCCCCTCCACTCTATTCACATACTCCTCCATTCCACTCCACTCCATCCGCTCCACTCTATTCACATACTCCTCCATTCCACTCCACTCCATCCCCTCCACTCTATTCACATACTCCTCCATTCCACTCCACTCCATCCCCTCCACTCTATTCACATATTCCTCCATTCCACTCCACTCCATCCCCTCCACTCTATTCACATACTCCTCCATTCCACTCCACTCCATTCCCTCCACTCTATTCACATATTCCTCCATTCCACTCCACTCCATCCCCTCCACTCTATTCACATACTCCTCCATTCCACTCCACTCCATTCCCTCCACTCTATTCACATATTCCTCCATTGCACTCCACTCCATCCCCTCCACTCTATTCACATACTCCTCCATTCCACTCCACTCCACCCCTCCACTCTATTCACATACTCCTCCATTCCACTCCACTCCATCCCCTCCACTCTATTCACATACTCCTCCATTCCACTCTATGCCATCCCCTCCACTCTATTCACATATTCCTCCATTCCACTCCACTCCATCCCCTCCACTCTATTCACATACTCCTCCATTCCACTCCACTCCATCCCCTCCACTCTATTCATACTCCTCCATTCCACTCCACTCCATCCACTCCACTCTATTCACATACTCCTCCATTACACTCCACTCCATCCCCTCCACTCTATACACATACTCCTCCATTCCACTCCACTCCATCCCCTCCACTCTATTCACATACTCCTCCATTCCACTCTATGCCATCCCCTCCACTCTATTCACATATTCCTCCATTCCACTCCACTCCACCCCTCCACTCTATTCACATACTCCTCCATTCCACTCCACTCCATCTCCTCCACTCTATTCACATACTCCTCCATTCCACTCTATGCCATCCCCTCCACTCTATTCACATATTCCTCCATTCCACTCCACTCCATCCCCTCCACTCTATTCACATACTCCTCCACTCCACTCCAATCCATCCCCTCCACTCTATTCACATACTCCTCCATTCCACTCCACTCCATCCCCTCCACTCTATTCACATACTCCTCCATTCCACTCCACTCCATCCCCTCCAGTCTATTCACATACTCCTCCATTCCACTCCACTCCATCCCCTCCACTCTATTCACATACTCCTCCATTCCACTCCACTCCATCCCCTCCACTCTATTCACATACTCCTCCATTCCACTCCACTCCATCCCCTCCACTCTATACACATACTCCTCCATTCCACTCTATGCCATCCCCTCCACTCTATTCACATATTCCTCCAATCCACTCCACTCCACCCCTCCACTCTATTCACATACTCCTCCATTCCACTCCACTCCATCCCCTCCACTCTATTCACATACTCCTCCATTCCACTCTATGCCATCCCCTCCACTCTATTCACATATTCCTCCATTCCACTCCACTCCATCCCCTCCACTCTATTCACATACTCCTCCACTCCACTCCAATCCATCCCCTCCACTCTATTCACATACTCCTCCATTCCACTCCACTCCATCCCCTCCACTCTATTCACATACTCCTCCATTCCACTCCACTGCATCCCCTCCAGTCTATTCACATACTCCTCCATTCCACTCCACTCCATCCCCTCCACTCTATTCACATACTCCTCCATTCCACTCCACTCCACCCCTCCACTCTATACACATACTCCTCCATTCCACTCTATGCCATCCCCTCCACTCTATTCACATACTCCTCCATTCCACTCCACTCCACCCCTCCACTCTATTCACATACTCCTCCATTCCACTCCACTCCATCCCCTCCACTCTATTCACATACTCCTCCATTCCACTCCACTCCATCCCCTCCACTCTATTCACATACTCCTCCATTCCACTCCACTCCATCCCCTCCACTCTATTCACATACTCCTCCATTCCACTCCACTCCATCCCCTCCACTCTATTCACATACTCCTCCATTCCACTCCACTCCACCCCTCCACTCTATTCACATACTCCTCCATTCCACTCCACTCCATCCCCTCCACTCTATTCACATACTCCTCCATTCCACTCTATGCCATCCCCTCCACTCTATTCACATACTCCTCCATTCCACTCTATGCCATCCCCTCCACTCTATTCACATACTCCTCCATTCCACTCCACTCCATCCCCTCCAGTCTATTCACATACTCCTCCATTCCACTCCACTCCATCCCCTCCACTCTATTCACATACTGCTCCATTCCACTCCACTCCATCCCCTCCACTCTATTCACATACTCCTCCATTCCACTCCACTCCATCCCCTCCACTCTATTCACATACTCCTCCATTCCACTCCACTCCATCCCCTCCACTCTATTCACATACTCCTCGATTCCACTCTATGCCATCCCCTCCACTCTATTCACATATTCCTCCATTCCACTCCACTCCATCCCCTCCACTCTATTCACATACTCCTCCATTCCACTCCACTCCATCCCCTCCACTCTCTTCACATACTCCTCCATTCCACTCCACTCCATCCCCTCCACTCTATTCACATACTCCTCCATTCCACTCCACTCCATCCCCTCCACTCTATTCACATACTCCTCCATTCCACTCCACTCCACCCCTCCACTCTATTCACATACTCCTCCATTACACTCCACTCCATCCCCTCCATTCTATTCACATACTACTCCATTCCACTCCACTCCATCCCCTCCACTCTATTCACATACTCCTCCATTCCACTCTATGCCATCCCCTCCACTCTATTCACATACTCCTCCATTCCACTCCACTCCGTCCCCTGCACTCTATTCACATACTCCTCCATTCCACTCCACTCCATCCCCTCCACTCTATTCATATACTCCTCCATTCCACTCCACTCCATCCCCTCCACTCTATTCACATACTCCTCCATTCCACTCCACTCCATCCCCTCCACTCTATTCACATACTCCTCCATTCCACTCCACTCCATCCCCTCCACTCTATTCACATACTCCTCCATTCCACTCTATGCCATCCCCTCCACTCTATTCACATACTCCTCCATTCCACTCCACTCCATCTCCTCCACTGTATTCACATACTCCTCCATTCCACTCCACTCCACCCCTCCACTCTATTCACATACTCCTCCATTCCACTCCACTCCATCCCCTCCACTCTATTCACATACTCCTCCATTCCACTCCACTCCATCCCCTCCACTCTATTCACATACTCCTCCATTCCACTCCACTCCATCCCCTCCACTCCATTCACATACTCCTCCATTCCACTCCACTCCATCCCCTCCACTCTATTCACATACTCCTCCATTCCACTCCACTCCATCCCCTCCACTCTATTCACATACTCCTCCATTCCACTCTATGCCATCCCCTCCACTCTATTCACATACTCCTCCATTCCACTCCACTCCATCTCCTCCACTGTATTCACATACTCCTCCATTCCACTCCACTCCACCCCTCCACTCTATTCACATACTCCTCCATTCCACTCCACTCCATCCCCTCCACTCTATTCACATACTCCTCCATTCCACTCCACTCCATCCCCTCCACTCTATTCACATACTCCTCCATTCCACTCCACTCCATCCCCTCCACTCTATTCACATACTCCTCCATTCCACTCTACTCCACCCCTCCACTCTATTCACATACTCCTCCATTCCACTCCACTCCATCCCCTCCACTCTATTCACATACTCCTCCACTCCACTCCACTCCATCCACTCCACTCTATTCACATACTCCTCCATTCCACTCTATGCCATCCCCTCCACTCTATTCAGATACTCCTCCATTCCACTCCACTCCATCCCCTCCACTCTATTCACATACTCCTCCACTCCACTCCACTCCATCCACTCCACTCTATTCACATACTCCTCCATTCCACTCCACTCCATCCCCTCCACTCTATTCACATACTCCTCCATTCCACTCCACTCCATCCCCTCCACTCTATTCACATACTCCTCCATTCCACTCCACTCCATCCCCTCCACTCTATTCACATACTCCTCCATTCCACTCCACTCCATCCCCTCCACTCTATTCACATACTCCTCCACTCCACTCCACTCCATCCCCTCCACTCTATTCACATACTCCTCCATTCCACTCCACTCCATCCCCTCCACTCTATTCACATACTCCTCCATTCCACTCTATGCCATCCCCTCCACTCTATTCACATACTCCTCCATTCCACTCCACTCCATCTCCTCCACTGTATTCACATACTCCTCCATTCCACTCCACTCCACCCCTCCACTCTATTCACATACTCCTCCATTCCACTCCACTCCATCCCCTCCACTCTATTCACATACTCCTCCATTCCACTCCACTCCATCCCCTCCACTCTATTCACATACTCCTCCATTCCACTCCACTCCATCCCCTCCACTCTATTCACATACTCCTCCATTCCACTCTACTCCACCCCTCCACTCTATTCACATACTCCTCCATTCCACTCCACTCCATCCCCTCCACTCTATTCACATACTCCTCCACTCCACTCCACTCCATCCACTCCACTCTATTCACATACTCCTCCATTCCACTCTATGCCATCCCCTCCACTCTATTCAGATACTCCTCCATTCCACTCCACTCCATCCCCTCCACTCTATTCACATACTCCTCCACTCCACTCCACTCCATCCACTCCACTCTATTCACATACTCCTCCATTCCACTCTATGCCATCCCCTCCACTCTATTCACATACTCCTCCATTCCACTCCACTCCATCCCCTCCACTCTATTCACATACTTCTCCATTCCACTCCACTCCATCCCCTCCACTCTATTCACATACTCTTCCATTCCACTCCACTCCATTCCCTCCACTCTATTCACATACTCCTCCATTCCACTCCACTCCATCCCCTCCACTCTAGCCACTCCACTTCACTCTATTCCTCCCCACGCATCCTCTCCACCTTTACCACTCCAGTGTACCCATTCCACTTGATTCCACTCATTCCACTCAACTCCATCTATGGTACTCCACACTATCCACTCTGCCTCTTATGATTCCACTGAATTTAGCCTAACTTGATTTGGGTTACTTTAATTCACTCATTTCAGATCGTATCAATTCATTTCAATTCAACTAAATTCAGTTAAATTCGGTTCAGTTGTCTTTTACGGAGCACCTACCGCATGTAGAGGCATAGCACTAGGCAGAGCGGGGAATGGAGCTAATAAATGCAGTCTCAGCCTTCAAGTAACTGGGAGCAGCTGACCCAGGGCTTGGCACAAGGGAGAAGCACAGGCAGAGTTTGCTGGCTGCATAAAGACGGACAGGTAGCTGGCCTAAGCACAGCGATTCCGTTAGAAGTGAGGCGGGCTAGGGGGCAGCGGAGGGCCAGGAAGTGGGCGCCGGGGCTGGACACCGCTTCCCCTCCAGGTGTGCGCTATGGACAGCCTGCAACCAGTGAGACTGCAGAAGTGCCCTCAAGCAGCGGCGGTCCCTTAGTGACAGTGTCTACACCCCTGCACCAAGTGTCCCCCACAGGCCTGGAGCCCAGCCACAGCCTCCTGAGCACGGAAGCCAAGCTGGTGAGTGTCCCCGCCTGTAGGGAAAATCCAACGTCATCTTTCCTTGGCAGGGAGATTCCCGAGCAGTCCCAAGGGAGGCCCTGTGGGGATGGGATGCCGCCCCTGCCCCCAACTCAGGTCAGCTTCCCCTCGTAGGTCTCGGCAACTGGGGGCCCACTCCCCCCTGTCAGCACCCTAACAGCACTGCACAGCTTGGAGCAGACATCCTCAGGCCTCAACCAGCAGCCCCAGAACCTCATCATGGCCTCACTTCCTGGGGTCATGACCATTGGGCCTGGTGAGCCCACCTCCCTGGGTCCCACGTTCACCAACACAGGTGCCTCCACCCTGGTCATCGGTAAGCTGGTGGGGACGGGTGGGCACCTGGATGGGAGGCTCATGGGGCAACCGCAGGATCCAGGAGCTGGAAGAGCCAGTGGGACTGACTCACTCAGTCATTCATTCATTCATTCATTCAACATGTATTTATCCAGTGCCTACTCTGGACCAGGCACTGTGCTACATCAGTGATACCTGATTGAACCAAACAGACCAAAATCTCAGCAACTCAAGTGGGGAGGCAGGCAGAAGGCCTAATACATCAATTCTGTGGTTCCTCAGAAGGTGAAGGGCCTATGCAAATTACAGCAGGGTAAGGGGACTGATTTTTTTTTTTAATATCTTTTAGCATTATTTTTTCCTGTTTTATTACAAATCCCCTGCAGGCTAGAGGATTTGTTTTCTAAGTCTTTTGTTTAATGAAGAAAAATTAAGCCCAGAAAGCCTTTATTTGCAGGTATAATTATGCAGAAGCCCAGAACATAAGATAGATAGGGAGCTGCTGAGAGAGGGGAGCAGAGAGCTAACCCCAGGGCCTTGGCACTCCTGTGGAACCCCAGGGCTCCAGGGAACCCCAGTCTGATGATTTTTGAACAAGTCACTGACTGCCTCTCGCACTAGCCTAGATAAGGAGCTAAAGGCTCAGACTGGGGGAAACACTTGCCGGGGCCACTTAAATTAGTAGCAGGTCCCAGTGGAGGGCTGTTTCCTGACCACCCTGCCCCCTCCTCCAACCCATGGGTTCTGGGAGGGAGAGGTGGTGCCCCTAGGAGGCCTGGGGGTGGGTGGGATATAATTGGGGGGCCCAGCTGATTCCCATCGCTTCCACTCCAGGCCTGGCCTCCACTCAGGCACAGAGTGTGCCAGTCATCAACAGCATGGGCAGCAGCCTGACCACCCTGCAGCCTGTCCAGTTCTCCCAGCCACTGCACCCCTCCTACCAGCAACCGCTCATGCCACCCGTGCAAAGCCACGTGACCCAGAGCCCCTTCATGGCCACCATGGCCCAGCTGCAGAACCCCCACGGTGAGCCCCCTGCACCCCACGCAGGGGGAGATGATGACAGAGGTTGGCTGTCAATGGATGCAGGGGAAGGGGGTGCCTGGCAGGGGTTGTGGTCCGAGTGTGTCTCCGGGACAAGTGTGTTTCTGTGACTGAGGGTGCCTGTAGGCCAGTGTGTTCCCATGTTCATGCGTGTGTGTGTGTACATGTCTGTGTGGGCAGATCCCTAGTGCATGTCTGGGTGTTTATCAGCTATGCATGCATTTGAGGGTTCATGCCCGTGTTTCTCTGAAACTCTTAGGGTCATATAAATTTCAGAATCTACTATTCAGATTTTAGAAAGGTAATATGGGGCCAGGCGTGGTAACTCACACCTGTAATCCCAGCACCTTGGGAGGCCAAAGCTGGTGGATCACTTGAGATCAGGAGTTTGAGATAAGCCTAGCCAACATGGTGAAACCCCATCTCTACTAAAAGTACAAAAATTAATCAGGTGTGGAGGCACGTGCCTGTAGTCCCAGCTACTCAGGAGGCTGAGGCAGGAGAATCACCTGAACCCGGGAGGCGGAGGTTGCAGTGAGCCGAGATTGCCCTACTGTACTCCAGCCTGGGTGACAGAGCAAGACTGTCTCAAAAAAAAAAAAAAAAGGCTCAGGAAGGCTCACGCCTGTAATCCCAACACTTTGGAGGTCGAATCAGCCTGGGCAACAGAGCAAGACTCTTCCAAAAAAAAAAAAAAACATGGCTCACACCTGTAATCCCATCCGAGGAGGGCGGATCACCTGAGGTAAGGAGTTCAAGACCAGCCTGGCCAAGATGGTGAAACTCCGTCTCTACTCTAGCCTGGGAGTACAGGGCAAGACTCCATCTCGAAAAAAAAAGTAATTTGGTGGATATGCCAGCTATCATGTAACACCCCCAGCAGGGTTTGGGACAGACCCTGTGATCAAAGCACTATTTCTGCAGCCAAAGGCAGGATTTCCACAAAGCAGGCTCAACACACACATAACCTCATGCCAAGTTCAGGTTGGGTTTGCCACCAAATGAGCTCTAGTGCCAATCTTAAGGACATCTTTTGCTTTCAAAACCTTTTTGGAATTTGGGACTGGGTTAAGAGGTTTTGGACCTGTATATTTCTTTGTGTGTTCGTGGTTGAGAGTGTATGTATTAAGTGCGTTATGTTTTTATCTGAGTCACCGTTAGAATATGTGGTTTATGTGTGTTTTGCTAGTGTCTGTGTACCTCTTGTGGGGTCTCTGTGTCTCCTGTGGGGTGGGTGGGGGTGCTGTAGGCAAGACATGGGGTTATATTTGGAGAGGTGGCCTGGAGATGGAGGTACTGCTGTCCTCTGCCTTGTTCGACAGGGGCCACCTGCCTTTCTTCTAAACTACACCAGCATCTGCGCTTAGTATATAGCACTTGTGTTTAGTACAGTAGCACCTGTGCCTAGTACATAGCACCTGTGTTTAGTATAGTAGCACCTGCGCTTAGTACACCTGTGCTTAATACATAGCGCCTGCATTTAGTACAGTAGCACCTGCACCCACACCTCCCGTTCCCTTTCATACCTGCTGTCTCCAGGTGACAAGAGGAGCTGGAGTTGGTTCCTGGCCTCCTCCAGGCTCCCCCACATCAATCCCAGCTGAGCAGGCCCCTGTAATGAGGAGAGGGTCTGTCCCTCTATCTGGAGCCCCCAGTTTTGAAAATCAGCCCTGGATCTCCAACAGCTGCCCAGTCTGGCCGTTCAGCAAGGCCCCACGCCCCTCTTTTCCCAGTCTTGAGGCCTGGGTCGGGGGCTGTCGGGGCTGTCAGGCACGTCTGCCATGTCTGCCCCTCTCTCCCCTGCGGCCAGCCCTCTACAGCCACAAGCCCGAGGTGGCCCAGTACACGCACACGGGCCTGCTTCCGCAGACCATGCTCATCACCGACACCACCAACCTGAGCGCCCTGGCCAGCCTCACGCCCACCAAGCAGGTAAGGCCTAGGTCTGCTGCTCTCCCTCGCCTGAGCCAGACCCCTCACCGCCACACCCTCGGGACTCAGGAGTCTGCTCTGCTCCCCCAGGTCTTCACCTCAGACACCGAAGCCTCCAGTGAGTCCGGGCTTCACACGCCAGCCTCTCAGGCCACCACCCTCCACGTCCCCAGCCAGGACCCTGCTGGCATTCAGCACCTGCAGCCCGCCCACCGGCTCAGCGCCAGCCCCACGAGTGAGAGGCCCCGGCCCCGCCCCATCCCTAACTGGCTCCGCCCCTTCCGTGTTGGTCCCGCCCCTTTCATTGTTGTCCCCGTTGCTGTCCCCGTCGCTGTGGGGCAGTGCATGCAGCAGGCCTAGGGCTGCCGTGAGGAAGCCCCGGCAGGCATGGGGGGGTGGGGTGGGGTTCCCGCCTCCCAGACACGGCCCGTGCGCCCATGAAGCCCAAAAGGCCCGGCGACCCCAGGAAGATGGGCCCACCTTAAAGGAACATCTCAGGGACTAGGTTGAGGAAAAAGATGAAGTAATTGTTAGAGGCAGAGGCGGGTGATGATGATAAGGACCAGGTTTGTGAGCCAGAAGCGACTCTTTCACGCGTTTGGTTTGGCTTGGCTCAGGATTGAACATTCTTTGAAATTTGTTGCCAACATTTCAAAATCAGGAATTTTCACATAGAAATCCGGATTTCCAGCATCTTTTGGAAAACTGGAAAAATTCATATTCCCGCATAACAGCTCACCAGGCCCCACTGCATCCACTCACATCAGCTCCAAAGACCCCTGGCAGAGGGTCACTGGGGTTTGTAATCTATGATGTCGTTGTCAGGAGTGGGCATTTGGAGTCAGGTGGCTGGCTCTGCACCTGCCTTTATGCAAGTTGCCCCTTTCTCTAAGGTTCCTGGCCCCAGCCCTGGCAGCCGTCATGACAGCCACTGAGGGCATCCTGTGTCCTGGCTCCATGCTTCACCTCGGGAGGCGTGTGCACAATCACCCCCATTTTACGGATGAGAACGTGGACACTTAAGGAGGGGAGGGAGTTGCCTCGTCTCCCACAGCTACCAGACAGCAGGGCCAGGACTCGAACCCAGGTCCAACGTCAAAGCCCATTCTCGTAACCATTTCCATCAGTCAGGGTTCTCCAGAAACACAGAACCAATAGATTGACTTGAAGGACTTGGCTCGAGACTGTGGGGACTGCCTAGCCTGAAATCTGTTGCTGGGAACTCCCTCGAGAGATAGTTCTGCAGCCTTGAGGCAGAATTATTTCTTCTCCAGAAACCTGTTTTTGCTCTTCTGGCCTTCCGCTGATGGAGGAGGCCCACCCATATTTTCAGGGTAAACTCCTTTACACAAAGCCAACTGATTGTGGCGTTAACAGCATCTACAAAGCACCTGCATTCACAACAGCACTTAGATTAGCGTTTGACTCAGCCTCACCAAGCCAACATGTTTACAGCTGCCTGCCCCGGCATCTCACCAGCGCTTCTCCAGTGTTCCCACTAAGATGTACTGAGGCCACTCCCTGGGCAGCCCTGGAGCCTGGCTGGGAGGCTCCCCTTGTTAAGAACTGAAGGTAGAGGTTTGACTTTGGGGTTCCTGTTATCTGCTGTGATCCAGGAGGTGTGGCCCTGCCTCCCTGACCCGAGTATCCCTGGGGCAGCTGGGGTGGGTCCAGGTGCCTGTGCATGGCCAGCAGCCTCGTTTGCCTCCACAGTGTCCTCCAGTAGCCTGGTGCTGTACCAGAGCTCAGACTCCAGCAACGGCCACAGCCACCTGCTACCGTCCAACCACAGCGTCATCGAGACCTTCATCTCCACGCAGATGGCCTCTTCCTCCCAGTAACCACGGCACCTGGGCCCTGGAGCCTGTACTGCCTGCCTGGGGGGCAATGAGGGCAGCAGCCAGCCCTGCCTGGAGGACCTGAGCCTGCCGGGCTCCTGCTGCCCTTCCTGGAAAGCTGCGCCTTGCTCCCCGTTTTGCTGTGATGCATCAGAAAGGGAGGGCTCTGAGGCGCCCCAACCTGCAGAGGGCTGCTCGAGTTGCACACAAGGGGGCCATGGAGAGCTCGAGCAGCACCTGTTCCTGGCAGATGGAAGGACTGTCCCTGCTGCTTGGGATACGAAGGGGGCAGCCTGTGACTTGGGCACCCCCAGCCTGGGCCTGTGGAGAGCCCTGGGACCCCTACACCACTCTGGCAGCCACACTTCTCAGGATACAGGCCTGTGTAGCTGTGACGTGCTGAGCTCTGAGCGGCCCTGGGTCAATGTGGCCTTGTTCTGTCACCTATGCACGCACAGGGCCACTCCATCCCGCCCCCACTCCTTCCAGCTAGGGACCCACATGCCCTTTGTACTGACCCCATCATCTACTCACATAGGCATTTCCTGGGTGGCTACTCTGTGCCAGGGCCTGGGGCTCCAATGCCCATGCCCGGGGGGGCTGAAGCTTAACAGGGAAGGTAGGCAGGGTCTCCCAGCTGCCCTGGTTCCCAGCGAGTCCCTCTCCCAAGCCCCAGGACCTCCAGCTTTCCTGGATATCAGTTCCCAAGAGCATCACGCCCCCGAGGCCAGCCCAGCCTCCTGCCTCTATGGGGAAGGCCGTTTCAGAGCTGGGAAGTCGTCCTTACTCCTGTGGGAGCCTCGCGACCCGTGCCAAGTCCAGGTCCTGTGGGGCAGTTCCTCGGTCTTGAGGGTCCTGCAGACCTTGCCCTTGTTTGGGGAGAAGCTGCTGAGCTCAGAAGGCAGCAAGGCCCAAGCAGCTGGCCAGGCTAAGGTGCCAAGGGGGAGAAAGAGGTGACCCCAGGGCAGAGGAGCTGCCTGTGTGGACAGGACTAAGCTCAGGAGCCCGGGGCCCTGGCTGGCTGAGAGGGCACTTCGCAGCCACCAGAGGAGTCCGAGGCCCTGAGCACCACCAGGAGGGACACAGGAGCCTGTGAAGCCCGGGCAAGCATGGCCCCGTGTCTCTGTGCCTGCTGCCGAGAACCTGGTCCTCGGAGTGCCACCGCCACCCTGGGATTCAGTAGAAGGCCTGGGCGACCCAGCACCCCTGCAGCTTGTAGCCAGCTGGGGCCAGCGGCACGTTTATTTAACTTTTAGTAAAGTCAAGGAGAAATGCGGTGGAAACGTCTTGCTTGTACACGAATCATTCGGGGGGAATTTGGGCAGGTAGAAGGAGGTGGAGGTAGGCCAGGGGCCTGCAAAGATGAGACGGGCGCCAGCACCCACACTCTCACACCCGTCTCTGCTTTTCTGGCTCTGCTGAGACTCTGATGACGAAGCCAGATTTTACCCTAACTTTGAGCCCAGGCTGGACTGCAGAGGCATTACAGGCTCACTGCAGTCTTGACCGCCTGGCCTCAAGTGATCCTCCCACCTCAGCCTCAGGAGCAGCTGGGACCACAGGCGCACATCACCATGCCTAACTGATTTTTGTATTTTTTTAATAGAGACAGGGTTTCACCATGTTATCCAGGCTGGTCTGGAACTCTTGGCCTCAAGTGATCCCCCTGCTTCCGCCTCCCAAAGTGCTGGGATTACAAGTGTGAGCTACAGTGTCTGGCTGTGAGCTTCTACTTCTTGGTTGTTTTTTTTTTTTTTTTTAAAGACAGGGTCTCGTCTCACTTTGTTGCCCAGGCTGGAGTGCAGTGGTGCAATCTCGGCTCACTGCAACCTCCACCTCCTGGGTTCAAATGATTCTCCTGCCCTAGCCTCCCGAGTAGCTGGGATTACAGGCGTGTGCCACCACGCCCAGCTAATTTTTGTATTTTTAGTAGAGACGGGGTCTCGCCACATTGGCCAGACTGGTCTCAAACTCCTGGCCTCAACTGATGCACCCTCCTTGGCCTCCCAAAGTGCTGAGAATTCAGGCGTGAGCCTCTGCGCTTGGCAGCGAGCTTCTACCTCTTGCAGAATGCCTCTGTCACAGGAAACCTAGTCCACGAGCGCTGTGACACTTCCTGAGGTCTTGTGGGGGGTGGAGAGAGGAGGAGGATGTTTATTCAAAGCGTCTTAAGGTTCAGCACGGACAGAGGCAATACCCAACTCACTCTCAGTTTTGTCTGGGTCCCCTGACAATTGAGTTTCCATAATCTAGTCAGCTCAGAGACACCATCATGTGTGGTATGTTCACAAATGCAGACAAAGGAAATTCTAGAAAGCCAGGGGTGAAAAAAATCTTTCCTTTCTCAGACACTTCCGTCAAGTCTATGCGGGCTAAGGGGAGAAGAACAGAAGTTTCTCTGGGCCTTGGCATCTTGGGATCCCTTCTCTCATTTTCTAAAAATGGTTTCTCACGCCAGGCTAAGGAGGTGGTGGGGGAGGAGGTCTCCCTTCCCCTGCCCACCTCAGACAGTTCTAGGGAGATAGAGGTTTCACCACTTGGCCACTAGTCTCAAATAACCGGAAGCCTCCTTTTCCTGAGGCCATGCGATGTTCTGGAACCACAGGCCCCCAGCCCCCCATGGGAGCACAGACGGGCAGGCCGTGCTTGGGCTTCTCACCCACAGCCACTTTTTTGGCCCGACTCTTGGGCAACCCCTCATCACCATCAGGGTCTTATGGGCAGTCTAGACGTGCCAGCCCAGTCCTTGAACTTTGAGAGGGAGGTGGGGCTTGGAAATGCCTTGTCCCCGGGGCGCCCTGTCGCCGGAGCCGAGCCCTGTGCCCACAGCTGGGTTCAGTTTGCAGGCACCGCTGTGGCACTCTTTGCTGGTGGGAATGGAGAGGCCTCACTGGCCTTCTTTGCCTTTTTCTTCTTTTTCTTCTTTTTGGTTCCAAGCGACACCTGGTCCCCGGTGAGCTCACCTGACTTCTGTTTCTGGACCGTGGCCGCGCTGGGGGCGGCGGTGGTGACTACCGCCACCTTCTTGGCTTTCTTTTTTGACTTCCTTCTCTTCTTCGCCTCCTTCTCCACTGTGCCAGCGCCGTGGATGGCTGACTCCTGCAGGATGTCCGACGCCGACACAGCTGCCTCCCGGCACCGCCGCCACTCCTCGTCGCTGTCCTCACTGCTGCAAGGAGAGGGCGCCCTGGGTTAGCTGCAGTCAGGACACAGCCCAGGGCTGCCTCACTGTCCTCCCTCGGGCCAGGTCACCAGAAAGCGGCCGCACAGGGAGGCAGGTAGCGGGTTCAGGCTTGGGAGTGGGGCCACACCGGCTTCCAATACCGGCTTCCGGGCAGAGCAGCCTTGTGACCACCTAAGTGATTTAACCTCTCTGACTCTCAGTACCATCTACAAAAGGGGATCTGAACAGAGTCCAGGCCTCCCAGGGGTGTCCCAGGAGGCAACTATGATCAAGTGAGGTGTCTGGCCCAAGATAGGTGCTCAAAAGCAGTAACCATCTGAAGCTGCCACCAAGAGAGCTTTGCCCTCCCACTCAGTGCACGTTTCTCCAGCTCTGACGGCCCCTGCCTCGGCCTGCTCCTGACTGGCATCCGCTTGGCTATTCCGGGGAACCCACCAAGACAGAAGAGGAGGAGAAAGGAGGGGACCCGAGGAGAGGTGTGAGTTCTTACCTGGAGCTGGAGGGCGGGCGCTTTCGGCGGGGTTGGGGCGACTCTTCCTTCTCACGGCCTCCAGGGACAGACGTGAAGAAAAGGCGGAAACCTGAGATTCAAAGGGGCGGAGTCCAACAAAAAAACGAAAACAGACAAAAAGTAAAAGAAACAAAAGGAAAAAAAATTTAAAAAAGAAAGAATAACAACAAAAAAAACCAAACGAACGAAAACCCAAAGGGGCAGTCAGCGCTGCCAGATGCCAACCCCTCCTCCAGGTGCCAGGTGCTGAGGCTGCCCCGCCTCTGCCCTCCCAGGTGCCAGGTGCTGAGGCTGCCCCGCCGCTGCCCTCCCAGGTGCCAGGTGCTGAGGCTGCCCCGCCTCTGCCCTCCCAGGTGCCAGGTGCTGAGGCTGCCCCGCCGCTGCCCTCCCAGGTGCCAGGTGCTAAGGCTGTCCGCCTCTGCCCTCCTCCAGGTGCCAGGTGCTGAGGCTGCCCCGCCTCTGCCCTCCCAGGTGCCAGGTGCTGAGGCTGCCCCGCCGCTGCCCTCCCAGGTGCCAGGTGCTGAGGCTGCCCCGCCTCTGCCCTCCTCCAGGTGCCAGGTGCTGAGGCTGCCCCGCCTCTGCCCTCCCAGGTGCCAGGTGCTGAGGCTGCCCCGCCTCTGCCCTCCCAGGTGCCAGGTGCTGAGGCTGCCCCGCCTCCGCCCTCCCAGGTGCCAGGTGCTGAGGCTGCCCCGCCGCTGCCCTCCCAAGTGCCAGGTGCTGAGGCTGCCCTGCCACTGCCCTCCCAGGTGCCAGGTGCTGAGGCTGCCCCGCCTCCGCCCTCCAGGAGCTCCTGGTCCACAGGCAAAGACCCCGGAACGGGTCGTTTATCTACAAAGTGATGCTGCGTCTGCCGAGTCATGCTGATGCCTGATGGAGCCAGCAGAGGGTGCGCTGGAGGGGAAGCCAGCAGCCACATCCGCTCAGCAAGCCCTCAGAGGCTTCTGGAAGCCAGCACTTGAGCTCCTGACCTAAGGCAGCCTTCAAAGTAGGAAATGCATTGCTACAGGACAGACGCGGACGGGTGAGGCTGTGGAGGGCAGGGGTAAAGTGCTCCTGCTTAGGGTGACACAGATGAGGTCACCTCGGGCAAACGAGTTTGTTTCTCAGGGCCTCAGCTGCCTTGTCTGTAAATGGGGACTCATAATACTTGCCTCACCACAGGGGCTGAGCAGATAAAAAGAATGGCGTGGTGGCTCATGCCTGTAATCCCAGCACTTTGGGAGTCTGAGGCAGGAGGATCGCTTGAGACCAGGAGTTCAAGATCAGCCTACACAACATGGTGGAACCCTGTCTCTACAAAAAATACAAACATTAGCCAGGTGTGGCGGCGCATGCCTATAGTCCCAGCACTTTGGTAGGCCAAGGTGGGGAGATCACTTGAGGCCAGGTGTTCAAGACCAGCCTGGGCAACAAATTGAGACCCAGTCTCTAAATAATAATAATAATAATAATAATAATAATTAGCCAGGTGTGCCGGTGTGTATCGGTGGTCCCAGCTACTCAGGAAGCTGAGGTGGGAGGATTGCCTGGGTCTGGGAGGTTGAGGCTGCATTGAACTATAATTGCTCCACTGCACTCCAGCCAAGGTGGCAGAGCAAGACCCTATCTTGAAAAAAAAAATACCAAAACTGTTTCGCCCAGCTCCAGACACACGTTAGGTGCTCAATAAATGCAACCACTCACCATCATCCTCTGAGGCGACTTTCTGTACCTGAGCTTCTGTTGGCTCCTTTGCTACTTCTGAGATGGTAATGAAGCTAAGGGCAGATGAAATGGTTGATTTAAGATGATAGTTTTGGATAACAACAAAAACAAAACAATTTTTTTTCAAGTGGAGGGGATGGGGCATGTGATCTTAAATGCAGAAGCAGAAAGCACGCTGGCCTACTAAGAGGGCTGATGATATACTTGTAACATGCTGACCAGCCTCTGCCACGCAAACTGCCCTGCTTCATTTGTTTAAAGCCCACAGTGTTGAAGAAGTTTTAAAGACACAGTAAAACAAAATGAATGCAATTTCAAATAGGGCATAGAGATATAATGGCAAGAAGAATGGAAAGACCTAGAAGTGTGGTCAGGAAGTCCTATATACTCATTAGAGACAGAGGGCATACATTTTGCTTTGAGCTTCCTAGCAGCAAGCACGAAAAGGGAAATATGACCAATCTAGAAAACTAATTCAGAGGACAGCTTCTGGAACAGAGCGGACTTGTTTTAAATTTTTTTTTTTAATTAAAAAAATTGGAGATCACTGTAGACATGCAGTAGCAACAAATAATACAGAGGTTCCATAGACCCTCCACCCATCTTCTCACAATTGTAACACTGTGCCTCATTACAGTACAATATCATAACCAGGAAACGGAAATGGATTCAATTCACGGACTTTATCCAGACTTCAGAGACCTGGGTTTTGAATCCTGGTTTTGTCACATATTAGCTGTGTCTCTTAAGCAAATGACTTTACCTCTCTGAGCCTGTCATCCAACTGTACAGTGGGAATGATGACAGTCCCCACCTCTTAAGGTCGTCACAAGGATTGAAGGAGAAAATGGCTATTCAGCACTTGTGGCGCAGGGTCTGGCCACAAGTAGTCGCTCAGTAAATGGTAGCTATGACGACGCTGAAGATGATGACTGCCACCAAGAAAAGCTTTGGCCTTCATAGGATCTCTAACTTAAAAATAAACTGCATTTCTCTAGAGGCACAAGACCAGGAAGCATGTCTCTGGTGAATGTGGATGGAGAAGTCACCGTGCATGGCAGAGAACAAGGCTCTCAGCAACGCCCTCAAAGCAGACACAGCAATGCCCTGGGTGCCGTCCCTAACTACCCCTCCTGTATGCCAAAGGCGCCCCCAAGCCCTGTTCAGGAAGAACAACCTGGGGAGAGGGAGCAGAGACGCCGCCACCCAGGCAGCTGTTCCTGACCCACACAGCAGTTTAATGGTGGCCGTCAGGGGCAGCTGGCAATGTCTGGAGTCAGTTTTGCTTGTCCCAACTCGGGGGGTGAGTGCTACTATCTTCTAGTAGGTAGAGGCCAGGGGTGCTGGTAAACATCCTATAATGGGAAGGACAGACCCCTACAACAAACGCTAGCCAAAGATGTCAGCAGCGCCAAGGCTGAGAGACACTGACCGAACACAGGGGCCAACTGTGGTATCATTTACATTTCTTTTATTTTTTTGAGATGGAGTCTTGCTCTGTCACCCAGGCTGGAGTGCAGTAGCATGGTCTCGGCTCACTACAACCTCTGCATCCTGGGTTCAAGTGATTCTCCTACCTCAGCCTCCTGAGTACGCTGGGATTACAGGTGTGCGCCACCATGTCCTGCTAATTTTTGCACTTCTAGTAGAGATGGGGCCTCACCATCTTGGCTAGGCTGGTCTCGAACTCCTTACCTCAAGTGATCCACCCGCCTTGACCTCCCGAAGTGCTGGGATTGCAGGCGTGACCCACCATACCTGGCCTAAGGTATCATTTATATTTCTTTGGAAAAACATGGAAACGCTGCAGGGAATATTCTAACCATGGCTGATGACATTTCTACTGGAGAAACATCCATGGTGGCTCAGTGCAATGCCAAGCAGGCCCTGTTCAGCCTGAAGCCAGAGTCACAAAGAAAAACTGTGCTCCCACAGGCTGAAATGCAACTGCCTTCCCAAACACCTCCCCTACATTCTCGAATTGAAGGACTGGCCCTAACCCTATGGGGGTTCGGCTGCAGAGCTCTGGCCATCATTCTGTCTCAGGAGAAGAGCTGGTTCACACTTTGGGAAGGCTCATTTGTCCTTTTTGATATCTACTCAATCGGAATGACAATGGCCCCAAATCCTGCCTCATCTCCCTTTGAAAACCCTGCCAGGGCTCTGCCAGTGAGGATGGGATGTGGACCAGTGTATCCCTAGACCTGTTCCACAGCTTGTTGACTGGTCTTCCGTGAAACAAAGGCCCTGTGGCTACATGAGTTTGAAAAATGCTGGGCTAAATGGTTACACAGGCCTCTTCGCTACAGGAATTCTCAGAGCCTTGAATATACTACTACGAGTCGCAGTCTGCAAGGAGATATGTGGAGTGCAGTGTTTCTCACACTTCTCTGGACCTCCGTGTCTGGGGAGAGCCTCTTCTAGAAAAAAGAACCTCCTTTTCTCTAGAGCCACACTTCGGGCTAGTGCTAGAATACAAATGTTTGTGTCCCCCGCAAATTCTTATGCTGAAATCCTCACCCCAGCTGGGCACGGTGGCTCACACCTGTAATCCCAGCATTTTGGGAGGCCAAGGCAGGTGGATCACTTGAAGTCAGGAGTTCGAGACCAGCCTGGCCAACATGGTGAAAACCCATATTTACTAAAAATACAAAAAATTAGCCAGGTATGGTGGCACACGCCTGTAATCCCAGGTACTCAGGAGGCTGAAGCACGAAAATCGCTTAAACCCAGGAGGTGGAGTTTGCAGTAAGCTAAGATTGCACCATTGTGCTCCAGAGTGAGACTCTATCTCCAAAAAAAAAAAAAAGAAGAAGAAGAAATCCTGAACCCAAGGTATTAGGGTTAGGAGACGGGGGCCTTTGAGAGGTGATTAGATCATGAGGGGGAGCATCATGAATGACATTGGTGCTCCTATATAAAAGGCCTGAGAGAGACCCCTCGCCCATGCCCATTCTGCTATGTGGGGACACAGTGAGAAGGCGCCATCTGTACTGGGAAGAGGGCTCTCCCCAGACAACATGGAATCTGCTGGTACCCTGATCTTGGAATTCTCTGCCTCCAAAATGTGAGAAATCCATTTATTCTGTTTATAAGCTACCCAGTTTACGGTATTTTGTTATAGCGGCCCATATGGACTCAAACAGGTGGTATTCCTTGGCACCTACTTTAGGAATGCCAACCTGAATCCTTACCGACTGTGTGGTCAACCTGTGCTGAGAATGTAAGACAGAGGCCTGGCACAGAGCCTGGCACACAAAAGGCACCCAAGAAATAGGAACACGGCCCTTCCTTGCCCTCTTGTGGCGGGAATGTGCTTCTTGAGGTTCCTCTTATTCTCAGGGCTGCAGGGGTTAAGAACATGGGCTTGGCTGGGCATGGTGGCTCACACCTGTAATCCCAGCACTTTGGGAGGCCAAGGCAGGCAGATCACTTGAGGTCAGGAGTTTGAGGCCAGCCTGGCTAACATGGTAAAACCCTGTCTCTAATAAAAATACAAAAATTAGCCTGGCGTGGTGGTGGGTACCTGTAATCCCAGCTACTTGGGAGGCTGAGGCACGAGAATCACTTGAACCTGGGAGGTGGAGGCTGCAGTGAACCAAGATTGTGCCACTACACTCCAGCATGGGCGACAGCGTGAGACTCCATCTCAAAAAACAAAACAAAACAAAAAAACACGGGCTTGGAGTCAGGTGCACTTGGGTTTGAGGCCCCACTCTGCTCCCTCCCGGGTTTTGAATTCTGGCTTTGTCACTTAGCAGCGGTGTCCCTTGGGCAGATGACTTTGCCTCTTTGAGCCTCAGTTACCCATCTGTACAGTGGGAATGGTAACAGTCTCTACCTCTTAGGGTCATCACAAGGATTAAATGAGAAAACGGACATCAAGCACTTAGCACAGAGCCTGGCTACAAACAGTTGCTCAGTAAATGGTAGCTATGACAATGATGTGACTTCAAGCAAACATGTCTCCTTGCTGACAGCCTGTTTCCTCACCTGGAGAATAAAGGTAACAACAGGACCCACATGGTAATGTTTTTTATGAATGCAGTGAGGTGACATATGCCAAGTGCCTGCCTGGACACCATGAGCTCCCAGCCTGTGTGAGCCATTGCCGTTCGTATTAACAAGGGCAGGAGAGGAGAAACTCCACCGGTGTTTACCTGTCCAGCAGGGCTCCCAGCTTCTTGGCTACGTGGGCTCGGAATTCGGGGGTGGTCTGAAGCTCGTTGCCATCTTGTTCATGCTCATCCACCTTAGGCCTACGACACACACAAAGAGACCTCACTTCCCGCCCACTCAGAAGCTGTCCCCATGAGCGCAGGGACCATGTGTGTCTTGCTCACCTAGATATGCCAGGGGTCTAGCCTAGCATCTGGCACATGCAGGGGATCAGTATTTGTTGAATGAATAAGTGAAACTTGAACCCAAAGTGCACAGTACCTGAGGCTCGGTTGGGAGGTTGACAACTGGTTATTTGCAGCACCTGTGGAAAAACGGAAATTGGGACATTTATAGAGGCAACAATGCCGGTAAGTACAAACGTGTGCCAGGCGCTATGTTCAGCAGCTGAAAACACGTATCACGCATAGAGATACATACATGTATCACTCATTTATATTTATATATAACTTGAAATAGTTATATACCTATAAGTTAAAATAGTTACATATATAAGTTATATATGCGACTATTTTATATAACTCTATTTTATATAGTTATATATAACTTAGTTATATAACTTAAAATACATATGCACATGGGTTTGAGGCCTAACTGCATTTATAGAGGAAATTTACAGAGGAAACAATGAGAAGTACAAACGTGTATCAGGCACGATTCAGCAGCTGAAAATATATATCACTCATATATATATTTATATATAACTTAAAATAGTTATATATCTATAATTTCTATAAGTTTATTTTATATAGTTACATATATATAACTTAGTTATATAACTTAAAATAGTTATATATACACCTCAGGGTGTGAGAGAGAAGTGAAAGTTAGCTCTGAGGTTTTTGACTTAACTAACGAGTTATGTATATAACTTAAAATATATATAGCACATATAACTCAGTGAATCTTTCCAACAATCCGATTGGAGGGGTTACCATTATCCTGTTTTGCAGAAGAAACGTCAGAGATGTAAAATAAGTTGGCCAGAGTCAAATACCTATTAAGTGACAGAGCTGAGGACCCAGGCCACTCGGGTCCTGAACTCCCTCTTAACAGCCATGCTGTGCTGAATAGCCCAGTTAAGTGTAACGGGACTGCACGATTTAGTGCCTGCCTGGCTGTGTGCTAAGTGCCGTGGAAGAGAGAAGATGGCTCTTTCGTAGATCACATTTTTCAAACCAAAACACTGAGGATGCCTGGCCTTTCAGTCATTCACTCAAAACAAACCCTGAACGCCTTGTATCAGCCAGGTGTAACTGCTGAGCAACTTACTTGTATGTCACTGTCTGCATGGAGCTTACATTCTAGTTGGTGGAGAGAGATGACAAACACACATACATAAACAAAATGTAAAGTTGGATAATGGTAAGTGTACAGAAAAAAAACAGAAACAAAGTAGGGGAGGGAGGTGGGGAGCGCTGGGCTGGGGACCGTTATATAAAGGTGGGTAGAAAGGGCTTCACTGACGAGGTAACATTTGAACAGAGAGTTGAGAGAGGAGGGGAGTGAACCAAGCAGACATGTGGGACACAGCCTTCCAGGCAGAAGGGAAGAGCATCTGCAAAGGCCCTGAGACCGGAGCCTGCCCTGTGTATTTAGAACAGTGAGGAGGTCACTGTGACCGGAGCCCAGCCAGCAAACCGGGAGCGGCAGAGATGGAGAACTCACAGGGGCCAGATCACAAAGGGCCCTGACATGGGCAGCAGGAGGACCCGGGCTTTGAGGAGGAAGAACTCTGAAACTGAGCAGAGGAAGGACATAAACGGACCTGGGTTTTCACAATACATCTTTGGCTGCTGTGCGGCACGAGACTGTTGGGGTAAAAGCAGGAACACGGAGTCTGCTGCAATAATTGAGCTGGTGAGAAGTGTGGACTCCAGAGAGACGCACTGGCAAGATGGAGTCAATAGGAGTCACTGATGGACTGACCTCAGGGTGTGAGAGATGAGTGACAGTTAGCTCTGAGGTCTCTGACTTAACTAACGAGACAAAACATGCTTGCATATTTCAGGGGCCAACTGAACAAAGTGGACACTTGGTAGCTCCGGGCCCAGGGGAGGCCGTGGTGTGTGAAACAGCTCCATGGGGGCAGGCTGTGTTTATGTCATCACCCACACGCACTGCATCTGTGTCCTGGTACCTTGTGATCTATGTCAGTATCCTCCAGAGCACAACACAGAATGCAGAACATGCTCCTGGAGGCAGGTACTGTGCGGGCCTAGACGGGTCTTTAAGGACCTGGTCATCTTCAGCACATAATCACAACAAGAGCATCTCTTCCAGCAAGACTACAGTGTGGTGAGGGTGAGGTACTGTCATGGAACAGAAACAGTATTACAGAGGAAGACAGTTCAGCTGAGTCCTGGCTCTGCCGCCAAGCTGTGTGATGCTGGGCAAGTCACTTTACCTCCCTGAGCCCTGGTTTTCTCATCTATAAAACAGGAATACGATGACCAGCCTTACGAGTTCGTGTTGTAGAGATTTTGTTTCCACGCCCGTCTCCTTCCTGGATTTGTAAGCTGCTTGAATACATGGTCTGCCTCTTCTTTTTTTTTCTGAGATGGAGGCTTGCTCTGTCACCCAGGCTGGAGTGCAATGGCATGGTCTTGGCTCACTGCAACCTCCACCTCCTGGGTTCAAGCCATTCTGCTTCAGCCTCCCTAGTAGCTGGGATTACGGGTGCCTGCCACCACGCCCAGCTAATTTTTGTATTTTTAGTAGAGACAGGGTTTCACCATGTTGGCTGGCCCCGAACTCCTGACCTTGTGATCCGCCCACCTCAGCCTCCCAAAGTGCTGGGATTACAGGTGTGAGCCACTGCGCCGGGCCCAGTCTGCCTCATTTTATCTTTGTATCCCCAGATCCTGCCATGGTATCTTGGTTTGAACTAATTGTTGGAAAAATGAATCAAAGTATATGCTACTATAAAATTAAAGCGATTTGAGTGACCAGTTCATCACTGGATTTAAGAGCTGTATCTAGAGGTTACATAAATAAAATAGTGACCTATATTTCCACACAGTCATGGACCAAAGGGTGGGAGTTTTGACCACAACAGACACTTGTCCATGGCAGAGAGGCACAGCAGCAATGAAGAGCATGGACTTGGAGTTAGGTAGGCCTGGATTTACACCTGCTTCTGCCCTTTACAAACTGGACAACCTTGGCCAAGTTATTTCACCATTACGAGCATCAGTTTTCTGTAAAATGGGGCTAATACACCCTTTTTGGTATTGCTGGGAAGATGAAAACAGACAACAAATACAAAGTGATTAGAACGGGGCAAAAAGTAAGTTCTCAACTCCTGGTGGCTATTATTAGAAGCACTCTAATGATAATATTATTATTATTAGAAGAATGTACTCCAGGCTGGGCATGGTGGCTCATGCCTATAGTCTCAGCACTGTGGGAGGCTGAGGTGGGCAGATCACCTGAGGTCAGGAGTTCAAGACCAGCCTGGCCAACATGGTGAAACCCCATCTCTACTAAAAATACAAAAATCAGCTGAGTGTGGTGGCAGGCACCTGTAATCCCAGTTACTAGGGAGGCTGAGACGGGAGAATTGATTGAACCCAGGAAGTGGAGGTTGCAGTGAGCTGAGATCGTGCTTCGGCACTCCAGTCTGAGCAATGGAGCAAGACTCCATCTCAAAAAAAAAAAAAAAAGGTACTCCAAATGTCCAGCATCTTGCCCAGCACACAGTAGGTGCTCAATAAATAACAGCACCTCTTATCAGCAGGAGATTTTATGATGTCACAAAAACAATGAGTTGTAAAGCTGATACCTTGGATACCACTTCTCATGTGAATATCTTTTCATTCATCCGTCAAAGTTTGTTCATATTTGAGACTCAAAACAACTCTAGGAATTAGGTGTTTTACAGATAAGAAAATTGTAGCTACTGAAGTTATGTTATTTGTTCAAGACCAGCACTTCATATCAAGTCATCCTAACACTGCGACTGGAGTGGGAAGCTGCTAGAATCCCAGCCCCCTCACTCATTAGAGAGGTGCGTTTTGTGCAAGTTCATTCATTCAATAACCATTTTCCTGAGTCCTGAAGATACTGTGGTAAAGGGATAGGTGAGAGTCCAGCCTTCATGAAGCTCACATCATGGAACCTCTCACTCAATAAATCTTTGCGGGGCAAGTATAAGCCAGGATTGACTTAACGTGCTGGGGATGCAGGGGTGAAAGAAAAAAAAGACACAAGAGGCAATTGTAGGAAGAAAGAAAAGCACAATCTATGAAGGGAATCACACAAGCATGATGATGGCAAGGAGAAGGCAGGTAACCCAGACTTGAAAGATGTCTCCTAAGAGGTGGGTGGTGTCTTAGCCATATTAAAAAATGAAAAAGAAGGCCGGGCGTGGTGGCTCATGCCTGTAATCCCAGCACTTTGGGAGGTCGGGGTGGGCAGATCACGAGGTCAGGAGTTTGAGACCAGCTTGGCCAACATGGTGAAACCCCATCTCTACTAAAAATACAAAAATTAGCCATTGGGAGAGAGTCATTTACACTCATCCCTGATTTAAAATGTGCCACACTAATTTTTAGACCCATCTCTAGATCTGGTATAATGTATTAACAAAGAAGCACATACATCACAAGTTTGGTTGTTGACTATCATAATTCAATTTCGGTATCATTGGTTTTCTTTGTAATCTTATATGTCGCATTTCATGCATTTAGAACATTACTCTGAGAAGAAAATCAGGCTTCACCAGGCTGTTACAGAAGGACATGGCACAAAGCAAGGTGAAGCACTGCTGCGTTTGTTTGAAAGGACTTACAAGCCCTTTGTTGATCCATTCACTGCCCTCCTCTCCCTTCCTTCCCTCCTGCCACACTGCACTTCCTGCAGGTAGGCTCTAAACTATAGTCTGCCCTCCCACCCGCTAGTACCATAACCTCAGTTTTCTCTACAAGTTCTATATACAGACCTGACTTTCCAGCTCACTCATTAGCAGTGGGAACTTAAGCAAGGTACTCACATCTCACTGTACCTACATTTCCTCATCTGCACAGTGTGGGTAGTGGTAATACCCACCCCGTAAGGTTGAGAAGTAACTGAGATGATGCAATCTGCAGTGCTTGGCACATCTCAAAGGCCCAAAAAATCGTGGCAAATATGTAGTTGGTCTTTCCACATGGACTACTTTCCTCCTCCTGCCTAACTCTTGCTCTTTTTTTTTTTTTTTTTTCAAGACTGGGCCTCAGTCTGTCACCCGGGCTGAAGTGCAGTGGCACTATCACAGTTTATTGCAACCTTGACCTCTCCCTGTTCAGGTGATCCTCCCATCTCAGCCTCCCAAGTAGCTGTATTTTTTTTTTTTTTTCTTTTTTGTAGAGATGGGGTTTCATCCTGTTGCCCAGGCTGGTCTTGAACTCCTGGGCTCAAGTGATCCTTCTGCCTTGGCCTTCAAAGTGCTGAGATTACAGGTGTGAGCCACTGTGTCCGGCTTCTTGTTTTGGTTTTTGCTTTTTTTATTTTTTGAGATGGAGTCTTACTCTATCACTCAGGCTGGAGTGCAGTGACGCAGTCTCGGCTCACTGCAACCTCCACCTCCGAGTTCAAGCAATTCTCCTGCCTCAGCCTCCTGGGTAGCTCGGATTACAGGCGTGCGCCACCACGATGAGTGTAAATGACTTTTTCCCAATATCTTATTATCGATAAAAGGATATATTGATAGCTGTATCTGCAAAGAGTGTAATGAGATATGAAAATCTGTGACTTCTGTTGGGATAAAGTAACGGTAGCGTCTCTTTCCACACACTTGCAATAAGCCAGAACTTATTGCAACATTTTTTCATTCCAAATTCAAGAGCCCGCTGGATTCTATCCATGATTGGGTCCCTTGACATTGAGGGGTTCTGTATTTATTCCCAGGACACTAGGGAGTCGCGGTCAGAGTGATGTGCTGGACACTGCTCGTTGGCAACCTCAAGGGTGGGAGAATGTGTTGGAGGTGGGGAAAGGCTGGCTGCGAGAATACCGGGAGGGGGCTGTTGCAGTCAACTCGAAGAGATGGCGGCCCTCCCAGTGTGCAGCAGAGGATTGACTCAAAGAAGCAGAGTCAAGACATTTAGGTACCTCAGTACCCCTGACTGGGATAACGAAACACTCTCCCTACTGCACCTGCCCATGCTTTCAATCTGCACTACACCCAGTCCCTGGAGCTCTCTCAGGGAAGGAAGTCGAGTTGCAGTGACTCCCTCCTCACCATCCATCCTCTCAGGCTCCAGGGGAAGATCCCACGCCCTTCAGCCAGTCTCCCCAACCATAGTCCCCTACCGGCTCTTGGCTTCACTGCCCCGTGCGGCCGTTGCTCCAAGTCCCAGGCCGGCATTGCCGCCTCGCGGCACCGCGCCAGCTCCTCCGCATCGCTACTGCTGCTACTGCTTTCCGAATCGCTCATAGTGCCATTGGACACCGCCATCTTGAACTATCGCAAAGGATTGTGGAGAACACCTCCATTATCAACCTTCCTGCACGACCTCACGTGAGAGGAGAGGTGCGTGGCATTGTGGGGATTGTAGTTCTACTACTCGGGCCGCCATTGGCCATGACCTGTACTGGGCTGGGGATACCGGGTGGGAATGGGGAGGTGGGCAGTTCTCAAACGCGAGATCTAGATGGGCCTAAGAGATTAACTTCTCCAATCTTTTATTGATAAAGAGATCTCCGCGGGGGAGGGAATCTCCTTAAGGAGTTAATGACAGAACCAGGATTAGTTCCCAGGTTTTGATTTGATGTCATTTATTCTAGTAATTTCCCAGTCCAGCTGGGCCTCAGAAACGCCTTGGAGAGATGATTAAACTTCAGACTTTGGGACTCACAAAAAATACTAACTGAATCAGAATCTCTTGATAGGTGGGACCCAGGAATCTGTATTTCCTTTAATAACCTAGAGCCTTACTACTTAGAGTGTAGTCCATGAACCAGCAGCATTGGTAACACCTGGGAGCTCATTAGAAATGCAGAATCCTGGCCCAGTGCGGTGGCTCAGGCCTGTAATCTCAACACTTTGAGTGGCCGAGGCAGGCAAATCACCTGAAGTCAGGTGTTCGAGACCAGCCTGACCAACATGCTGAAACCCTATATCCACTAAAAAAAAAAGATACAAAATTAGCCGGGCATAGTGGCACATTCCTGTAATTCCAGCTACTTGGGAGGTTGAGGCAGGAGAATTGCTAGAACCCGGGAGGCAGAGGTTGGGGTGAGCTGAGATCTCGCCATTGTATTCCAGCCTAGGACGATGTCCTGAGTCCAGGAGTTCAAGGTTGCAGTGACCTCTGATTGTGCCACTGTACCTCACCTGGTCTACAGAGCCAGACCTTGTCTCTAAAAAAAAAAGAAAGTAATTTTAAAAAAAGAAATAAAGAAATGCAGAATCCTGGGCTCCACTACAAACCCACTGAATCAGAATTTGCATTTTAATATGATCTCTTGGTGATCTGTATGCATATTAAAGTTTCAGAGGCATTGTCCTCGGTGATTCAGATGCATGGCTTTGGTCTGAGAAACACCCTAGTTTTCTAGGTGTTTAGGGAACTTAAAAAAAACACTGACTCCTAGGACCCATCCAAGACCAAAAAATTAGAATCTCTATGGTTAAAATACCCCACAGTGAAGGATGAACAAAATCACTTTATTTGTGTCTGTGGAATACTGTTTCATGTTTTATCTTTGAAGACAAGTATGTCAAAACTTTACTAAAACAAACTCTCTGGCCTTGAGCTTTTCTATTCCAAAAAAGAGGAAGGTGACTGATATGGTCTGAAAGTTTGTGTTCCTCCAAAATTAAAATGTTAAAATTGGCAACCTAAAGCAAACAACAGAGACTTACGCTCCAAAAGAAAGTGTTTATTCAAGAATTGCAAGAAATTGCAATTTGAGATATGAATGTTATAGTGGACGATAGGCACATTAAAAGAGGTTGGAGGGGACGAGCGGGATGGCTCACGCCTGCAATCCCAGCATTTTGGGAGGCCGAGGTGGGTGGATCGAGACCATCCTGGTAAACATGGTGAAACTCCATCTCTACTAAAAATACAAAAATTAGCTGGGTGTGGTGGCACATGTCTGTAATCCCAGCTACTCTGGCGGCTGAGGCAGGAGAATCGCCTGAACCCAGGAGGTGGAGGTTGCAGTGAGCTTAGATTGCACCACTGCGCTCCAGCCTGGCAAAAGAGTGAGACTCTGTCTCAAAAAAAAAAAGGTTGGGGTGAGGAGAAGTCCACATAAACTTCTTTGAAACAAGTACTGTTGATTACAGGAGCCTGTTGCAGGAGTTGGTGTTAGCTTATTGTGGAGACACCCACTGTTAGACAACTATCCTTGTACAAGGGGCTTATCTATAATACTGTGGTTTTGAGGAATTTCTTGAGATAATTTCTGTGACAGGCATATGTGTGTGAGGGCCCCTTCTTCACGGCCTCCCAGCTCTACTTTGTTAGGGTTTGACATAAGTGACTCCATTTCGATACTGATAACTTCCAAAAAGTCCTCACTCCCAAGGTGATGGTATTAGGAGGTGCAACTTTTGGGAAGTAATTAGGTAATGGGGCCTGAGCCCTCATGAACTGGATGAATGCCCTCATAAAAGAGACCCCAGAGACACCTTTACCCCTTCCACCATGTGAAGACTCCGTGGGAAGCTGCCATGTATGAATCAGAAAAAGGCCTTACCAGACACCAAACCTGCCAGTGACTTGGACTTCCCAGCCTCCAGAGCAGTGAGAAATAAATGGTTATTGTTTATGAGCCATCTAGTGTATGGTATTTTGTTATAGCAGCCCAAATAGACTAACTTATTGACTTTTTCGTTCTTTTTTTTTTTTTTGAGACTGAGTCTCACTCTATTGCCAGGCTGGAGTGCAGTGGTGCGATCCCAACTCACTGCAATTTCCATTTTCCGGTTTCAAGCAATTCTCCTCTGAGTAGCTGGGACTGCAGGCACACACCACCATGCCTGGCTAAGTTTTCATATTTTTAGTAGAGACGAGGTTTCACCAGGTTGGCCAGAATAGTCTCGATCTCTTGACCTCGTGATCCGTCCACCTCGGCCTCTCAAAGTGCTGGGATTACAGGCGTGAGCCACCGTGCCTGGCCATTCTTTTTTTTTAAACAAGAATTTTCTCACCGCCTACAATGTGGGCTGTGCTGGGCATTATGAAGGACACAAAGATGGGGACTGGACCAGCCATCTGGAAAGGAGGCACTCTTTCTGTCCCTGAAGGCAAACAGAAGTGGGAAATATACCGATTATGATTGCCGAATTGACCAGAGGCTGTTGAGAACCAATTGCAATGTGCATTTTCTGTGCTATGGTAGGTGAGTAGCCCAGTAGAAAGCTGGACAAAACGGGAGGGCAAAAGGAAACTTTTTATTGCTTGGAGTAAACCTGATCACATGATGTCCTTTGATGATAAAGATGCTGTTATTTTCCTACAGTTTCCCGACTATTACGTACTGTTTGTGTATGGGTTTTAGGAGTTGAGGTGATTTTTTTTACACTGCATCATCCTCGGTCTCCTATTCGTTGTCTCCTTTTGCCTCAGTTTTCCCAGTCCTCGTTTCTCGGAGTTGAGAAGCTCAAATGATCAAGCAATAACCATTAGGACAGCATTAGGCCGTGTGAAAATAAGGAACACCCAAATGAGAACTAACAAAGGCTGTTCATTCCCAGTTTCCGATTGGGAATTCACCCTGCAGACCCAGGATGAAGCTGTTGGGGTCGATGGCATAGGCATGGCTCTCACCATCGGGATCCTTCACGAAGACCTGGATCTGGCAGGGGGATGGTCTCCAGCAGATAGGAACCAGCCACCATCTCTTGCCTTTGACAGAGATTTAAATACAGGCAGGAAAATGGAAAGGCTTCAGGGATGCCCTGACTGAGGCTGTCGGTGTGGAGAAGCTGTAAGCACACTGGCTAGAAGCAGGGCTAACCATGTGATTGGTCTGGGGAGCTTATTTGGCTTTCTCGGTTGGTCTTAAATTGGAAGTGGAATGGGAGTGGGGCGGGGAATTAGAGAAGCGAGAAGTTATTGACCAAGTCCTGATGGTTTGGGGTTGATTGATTGTGGGTCAGAATTCTATTGTCGTACGTGGTGTGGCCACTGTCCATTTGTATATTCAGTCTCTCATCCTCCTCCTGGCAGGGCTGGGGTAATTCCTTTTTTAAACAAATTTACTTATTTTTATTATTTTTTAGACACAGGGTCTTGCTCTGTTGCCTGGGCGGGAGTGTAGTGGTGTGATCATAGCTCACTGCAGCTTCAACCTCCCGGGCTCAAGCCATCCTTCTGCCTCAGCCTCTCAAGTACCTGAGACTACAAGCACACACCACCACACCCAACTACTTATTTTTTATTTTGTAGAGATGGGATCTTCCGATGATACCCAGGCTGGTCTTGAACTCCTTGGCTTAAGCATTCCTTCTACCTCGGCCTCCCAAAGTACTGGGATTATGGGTGTGAGCTACCACGTGTGGCTTGGGATAACTCTTCATAAAGCTGGTGAAGACCTAGGACCTTCCCAGTAAACAATGGGACAGAGTGGTTCGCAGAATGAGTTCTGGAGTAGGTGGCAGAAATGTACAGAGAAGTTTCCCAGAGGAGACTAGCTGGCTGGAAACGGAGCCTCTCCCGCTTTCTTCTTAGAGAGGATGAGGGTGTCACTGTCTTGGACGCCATAGCCCCCCAGACTCAACCAGTCCTGCAGGACTTGGCCTTGGAATTCCAGCTGCTGCTGCTTTTTAGGCAGCCCCTGCTGGTCTTCAATCTGCTCCTTCAGACCCAGGACGAAGCTGTTGGGGTCGATGGCATAGGCGTAGCTCTCACCATCAGGATTCTTCACGAAGACCTGGATTTCGGGGGGGATGGCCTCCAGCAGATAGATGTGAGTGTGGGAGAAGATCCCGTATTTGGCTAAGGAGGATCTGCTGCTGAGAAGCTGCCTCTCATCGCCAGGAACCTGGAAGGACAGACGCTGCAGGCCAGAGTAACCCCTGCTCTTCCGGATTTTCTCTTTAATCTTCCTTATGGGCTCATAAGGGTTCACGATGAGCTTGAAATCGGGGTAACCCCACTGCTCCACTGTCACATGGATGTCTCGTGCCCTCTGGAAGGAAGAGGGAGAAGGAGAGGTGTTAAGTCCACACTTCTCTGTCTGATGTGCAGACGTTCCCTTCATCTGTCCTTATCGTTACGATAGCAGCAGCAGCAGCAGCAAATGTTTAGGGAGTGGTAACCACTTTCAGGCGGTATGCTGGGCACCTTCCATACCCTTAATGCACTGTATTCTCGGAGCATGTCTGTTAGTTGGTTGGTTCTAGTGTTATCCCCATGTTATTGATGAGGAAACTGGCTGAGCAGGGTTAAGTAATTTACTGAACACCCATCACAAAGGTAGTAAGGAGCAGGGCAGATTCCAGAGTCTGTGTTCTCACCACCTCCAGAGGCTACATTCCAGGGCCTGAGGGCCCCAGGTGGCTGGAGAGCACCTGGAAAATGTTGGTGAGGGTCAGACCTCTAGCTGATTCTTTCCAGAAGAAATATAAGCCTTGGCTAGGTGCAGAGGCTCATGGCCGTCATCCCAGCAGTTTGGGAGGCCGAGGCGGGCAGATCACTTGAGGTCAGGAGTTTGTGACCAGCCTGGGCAACATGGCAAAACCCATCTCTACCAAAAGAATGCAAAAATTAGCCAGGTATGGTGGCGTGTGCCTGTAGTCCCTCCTACTTGGGTGATTGAAGTGGGAGACTCACTTGAACCCAGGAGGTGGAGGTTGCAGTGAGCTGAGATCACACCACTGCACTCCAGCCTAGGCAACAGAGCCAGACTCTATCTCAAAAAACAAAACAAAAAAAAAGAAAGAACGAAAGAAGTCTGGCATTGCCAAGTTTTCTGATTTGTCGAGATAAAAAAATCTTTGCACAATTTTTTGTGTATTTGTTTTGTTTTTTGAGACAGAGCCTTGCTCTGTTACCCAGGCTGCAGTGTAGTGGCACGGTCTTAGCTCACTGCAGCCTTGACTTTCCAAGCTCAAGTGATCCTCTCACCTCAGCCTCCTGAGTAGCTGGGACCACAGGTGCATGTCACCACATCTAGCTAAGTTTTGTATTTTTACTAGAGACAGGGTTTCACCATGTTGCCTATGCTGGTCTCGAACTCTTGGACTCAAGGGATCCACCTGCCTCAGCCTCCCAAAATGCTGGGATTACAGGCATGAGCCACCGCCCCCAGCCTACAGTGGTTTTTATACTCAGGAAAAATCCAGAGGCATATATTTTCCAGCCCATGGGTAGGCCTCCTCATTTGGCTGGTAGGTCGCCCTTTATAACTCTCTGTACCTTACTGGAGCCTCTGATTCTGCTTCTGCCTTCTGCTCCAAGTAGGTCAGTCTCCTGTTCCTATAAACATCTTGCTTATCCCAGACTCCCATCCTTGGCCCCTCATCATACTCTGTCCTCTGTTCTGAGTGTCTGTATCTTTCCCTGTCCCTTAGGGCTCACCCCAACCCCTACCTTCTTTAAGGAATCTTCTCTGGTGATTTCAGTGAACATTTATTCTGCTTCCAGATCCCCAGAGCCTCTGATTCTGCAGCCTGTTAGCAGTGTGACCTTAGTTAATTAACCTCTCTGAGCCTCAGTTTTCTCTTCTGTAAAATGGCAATAATAGTGATAATGATGATGATGACAATAATAAAGATAGTGGTAATACTCAGCCTTCTTACTTTACAGAACTGCACGTGAGGATCAACTGAGATGGACCCTGGACAAGCACATTGCAAACTAGAAAGTGTGATGTGAATGAAACAGATGATTGTGATCTCTGCCTATGCCATGGGTTTCACATCACATAATAATATGACTTCGCATTTTTGTTTGTTTTCAGAGTATCTTGTCTTCTCTGGTAATTCCAGCAGTTTTGTGTAAGTTTGTTTCATGGATTTGCTTCCTAACAACATAGGGTGAGTTCTTTGAAAGTTGGGGTCATGTCTTTTTTTTTTTTTCCAATAGAGTATCCCTCTTGTCACCCAGGCTGGAGTGCAATGGCTTGATCTCAGGTCACTGCAGCCCCTGCCTCCAGGGTTCAAGAGATTCTCCTGCCTCAGCCTCCCGAGTAGCTGGGATTACAGGTGCCTGCCATCACGCCTGGCTAATTTTGTATTTTTTAGGTAGAGACGGGGTTTTGCCATGTTGGCCAGGCTGGTCTAGAACTCCTGACCTCAAGTGATCCGCCTGCTTCGGCCTCCCAAAGTGCTGAAATTACAGGTGTGAGCCACCACGCCTGGCCGAGTCAGGGGCCTGTCTGGTCCCCCAGCCCCGACTCCCACCCCCGTCCCCGAGCTCAGCACTGGCACAGAGTGTGATTGAGTTGACTTGGCTGGACCCAACTCATGCAAAGAATGATCAGGAACACGAAACTGATTCTCCAGGGGGTTATGGGAAAAATAAAGGAAAGGAGAAAAAAACTTGAAGGTAAGAAACCCGAGGCTCTGAGAGCCAAAGAATTTGTCTACATTGATGGAGCCGGTGGTGGTGCGGCCGGGACTCACATGGTGACTCGGGTTCTGCTCTCCATCGGCACAGAACTTAATGAGTCAATGCTGAGTAGTTATCTGTCAGTCTCAGCTTCCAGCCCTTGACTGCCCAGAGAGGAGCCGTTACCTTCACATTCCAGCTGGGGACGGGGTTCTCCCTGTCATCATAGCAGCAGTCCTGTTTCAGGCACTGGGAGGCCCTCTGAGCGACGATGTCCCATCTGTACCCTTCTGCTACATTGTGGGTGGGGTCGGCAGGATCCAGGATGATGGGCCTGCAACACAGGGAAAGGGTGCCCAGGCTTGTAATGGTTTGGAGCCTTCAAGCCAGAAAAAAAACCTTCTCAGCAATTATTTAGTCCAGTCACTGAGCCATCGCGATGTCCATATCCCGCAGATGTTCAGGAGGGCCCCAATCATGGCAGAAGAGTAACAGGATGGAGACAATCCTATTTCCAAGAATTCCTGTCTGGGCCAGGTACGGTGGCTCACGCCTGTAATCCCAGCACTTTGGGAGGCAGAGGTGGGAGGATTGCTTGAGCTCAGGAGTTCAAGACCAGCCTGGCCAACATGGTGAAGCCCCATCTCTACTAAAAATACAAAAAATTAGCACACACCTGTAATCCCAGTTACTCGGGAGGCTGAGACAGGAGAATTTCTTGAACCCAGGAGGCGGAGATTGCAGTGAGCTGAGATTGCACCACCACACTCCGACTGAGTGAGACTCCATCTCAAAAAAAAAAAAAGAAAAGAAAATAATTCCTCTCTGGGAGAGTGCCTGGGGTGTTTGCAAGGAATTGTGGGGGAGAATGAGGCTCCAAGAGGCATGCTAGAGGAGTGACAGATGCCCATTCAGGCAGCGGGGGCCTTTACGTTCAGAGCAGGCTTTGCAAGTTTAAGATTAGAGCTGCTGAATTGCTTTGGATAATAGAAACACCACCACCACCAGCTACTGATATCTATTGAAGCACAAGGCCAAATCCTATGCAAATTAACCTCTTTTAATCCTTACAGCAATTCTATCAGGTGGGGATGGTCTTTCATTGTCGAGGTTGTCTCATTTTTACACACCTCCCTAAGTTCTCACAGCCAGTAGATGGGGCTTTTACCCATTTACCTCCTTGTGGGAAGTAGAAAAGTTCCTTTTTAAAGTTTCATTTCTTGTTAAAAAATAAATCATAAGTGTGCTGATGACTCTCTGTTAAGCCCCATCCTTTTTTTTTTTTTTAGAGATGGGTTTTCACCATGTTGGTCAGGCTGGTCTTGAACTCCCGACCTCAGATGATCCGCCCACCTTGGCCTCCAAAGTGCTTGGATTACAGGCGTGAGCCACCACACCCAGCCATGTTAAGCCCCATTCTATGTAGCTGTTAGACATGCCAGGCTTACAGGCACATAGTACATTCTATATCTTTGTACTTTAACCAAGATATCTGTGCTGGACGTGCTCACAGGCATGTCCCAGCTCTCCAATGCTTTTACCTGTTTAAAAAAGTTTTGAGTTATTAGCCAGTCGGGTTTTAGTTTAAATTTTAAGGTCTGGTTCCAACCAACGGAGATCAAACACAGCAGTGAGAACAACCCCAAATGCGTAAGGGATAAATTTGTCTGCTTCTCCTTTGTTCATTGTACTCTTGTGGCAAGATAGCCAGTAGCAGTACCCTTCCTGCAGTCCAGGAAGTAAAAATTGTGTTGCTAAAAAATGCTTTGTCTCAGAGCTGATTTTCTTTGCAGTGCCAAGCATCTATTTCTAACACTGCTCAACAGAGCAGAGGTTGGGCTGCCCCTAAGAGTCTCTCCTTTCTATAAATATTGCATAAATATTTTAAAGAATAATGGCTTGAAGGGGATCTTGAGCCTGCTTAGTAACTTGGGGTGACTGCAAGCCCATGATTAAGACCAGCTCTTTGGTCAGGGTGTGGTGGCTCACGCCTGTAATCCCAGCACTTTGGGGGGCTGCGTTGGACAGATCACTTGAGGTCAGGAGTTCAAGATGAGCCTGGCCAACATGGCAAAACCCTGTCTCTGCAAAAATACAAAAATTAGCCGGATATGGTGGTGGGTGCCTGTAATCCTAGCACTCAGAAGCCTGAGGCAGGGGAACCGCTGGAACCCAGGAGGCAGAGGTTGCAGTGAACCGAGACTGCACTCCAGCCTGGGCGACAGAGGGAGACTCTGTCTCAAAAAAAAAAAAAAAAAAAAAAAGAGTATCGAATGAGACCTGGATTCCTTCCATCTTTGGGGCGAGGGAGCTGTGGTATTTATCTACCAACTCCTACCAGATCTGGTGGAGGGCTGCTTTCAGAGTGGGTCTGCTGGTGCGGGGAAAGCTCAGGCAAAGGGATGCAGGTGCTGGCAGTTGGAAGTGGAGCCAACCTTCCCCGGAGCAGTAAAGGCCGAGGGGATATGAATGGGATACGGACAGCACATGCTCCAGTATGAGCGTTTACACAGCATCTGCCAGATGCTCTGTATTGTGGATCCTTAACACAGATTTTCTCCAGCCCTCGCGTCGATACTGTATCGTAGGCACCAGTTTACTCCTGCCTTACGGATAAGGGATTGAGGCTCACAGCGCTGGGAGAATGGTTGAGCTGGGATTTAAACCTGAGTCTCTAAGATTCTTTCCATTTTCTCATGCTAGCTGCTACAGAGCACTGAAATGGTCCTTGAAGAGCAAGAGGGCCGAGCTAAGGTGGAGGGTGGCTTAGGAAACAAGGAACAGGCTTATACCCACTCCATGGCCCCCCCGGTGACTTTGATAAGCCACCAACTTGAGATGCCAGCTGCGTTGGCGTGAGATGTCAGTGCTCAACACTGGCGGCAACCTTACTGCTTACTACAGCCAGTCCATAAAACTCTGTGGTACATTTCCTCAGCTCCTCTTTCTTTTCCTCTGAGATTTGGTGGGCAAACAGCGGTCCAGTACCTCTCTTTTTTGAGCTGTTTTCTGACACAATCCTCGATGACTGGATTCTGGAGTGTGTAGTACTTGGTCCAGTAGATACAGATGACTTCATACTCCAGGAGCAGGTCCATCACCGTGGTGAAGCCTTCATCCAACATGAAATTCTCATCTTCCTCAGTACCCATTTCCCAGGCGTAGATGGTTAGTAGTTCGAGAGCATAGAGAGGGGGTAGATTGGCCCTGGGCGACCTGGCTTTCACATACTGTCGAAAGAGATGGGAAGAAAGAGAGACCCTAAGATTCTGTGTAAGGATGGCATTGGACCAGAAGCTGAGAAATCCAAGTTCTAGTCCTGGCTCTGCTGCCTACTGACTGTGTGATCTTGGCCAAGTCACATTCCATCTCTGGACATAGGTTTCACCATTTTAGAATTAAAGGGCTGAGTTAGTTCATTGGGCTTCAATATGTGCTTGACAGATGTAACTCCTGGAGTGAAGTTATGAGCAGGTATCCAAAGGAGTGAGCGGGTTGTGCTCTGTCACAAGCATCCTAGCCTAAGCAGTTCCATTGAAATCTATTTTAATGCATTGAGCTTCTGAGAAATGCTTCTTTAAAGAAAGGAAAGGTTTCCTTAGATAGAGGGAAAAAATGGTAATAGGCGAGATTCTGTAGTGAAGATTGGGGTTGCCTCTCTAGCAGACATTCTTTCCTTCCCCACTGCACAGAAGCCATGATTTTTGGAAGGGGTTGACCCCCACCCTCAGCTCCAGGATGGGCCATGACTGGCACAGGTCTATCAGCATAAACCTTTCCGCTTGCAAGTGATTGGTTCAAGAGAAGGCATGCCATCTAAGTTGGCTCACTAGAGTAAAGCCTAGTTATTTTGTTCAGTGGTTGAAAGAAGGGAAGTCCTCTCGTGTGTGTATATGAGGGCAGGAACAGTTGTGGCTATTTTGCCACCAAGAGGAAAACAAGCCAGAGGACCAGGTTGACATATAGAAGACTGAGAAGCTGAGAGGATTCCAGAGAAACAGAGCCAGTGCCCTCTCCAAACAGTGCCTGAAGCCCCCTCCACACTATTTAGGGGTTTTCATACATGAACTGATAATTCCCTATATTGTTTAAGCTAGTTTGAGTTGGTTTTTGTGTTTTTCTCTTACTTACAAAAGATCTTAACTGAAGCTGGTCACTTCCTGTGTTAAGAATCTCACGGAGGCTCACATCTGTAATCCCTGCATTTTGGGAGGCCGAGGCGGGTGGATCATGAGTTCAGGAGTTCGAGACCAGCCTGGCCAACATGGTGAAACCTCGTCTCTACTAAAAATACAAAAATTAGCTGGGCACAGTGGCGGGCGCCTGTAATCCCAGTTACTAGGGAGGCTGAGGCAGAAAAATTGCTTGAACCTGGGAGGTGGAGGTTGCAGTGAGCCGAGATTGCACCACTGCATTCTAGCCTGGAAGACAGAGCAACACTCCATCTCAAAAAAAAAAAAAAAAAAAAAAAAAAAATCTCACTGAAGGCCAAGCACAGTGGCTCATGCCTGTAATCCCAGCACTTTGGGAGGCCGAGACAGACGGATCATGAGGTCAAGAGACAGAGACCATCCTGCCCAACATGGTGAAACCCCGTCTCTACTAAAAATACAAAAATTAGCCAGGCATGGTAGCACATGCCTATAATCCCAGCTACTTGGGAGGTTGAGGTGGGAGAATTGCTTGAATCTGGGAGGCAGAGGTTGCAGTGGGCCAAGGTCACACATTGTACCCCAGCCTGGGTGACAGAGTAAGATCTTGTCTCAAAAAAAAAAGAATCTCACTGATACATTGATAGAAAGTGAACATTTTGGTCAAATATTCAGTGGTTTGATTTGTGGAAGCAAAACTGACATATTTTCCTATGGCTATTATATATAAATAGTATATCACATTCCACAGCCAGAGGGAAAAAAACTGTAACACTTTGGCCATGAAACAAACAAATAAACACAGGATCATCTTGTATAATTCTCACCTCCCAAATAAATGAAAGCTTGGGCCTTCCCTATAGGTCACTGACTCACTAACAAAAACACTTTATCCCTGACTTTAGAAATTCAATTTTAAATTCAAATTTATTTGTAAGTTAATGAATTTGTTTTGTGAATTTTTGCAAATTCATACTTAACACTCAATTTTGTAAATCATAACTAATAACATTATAATTTTGTTAGGAATTTAAACTTATGGTAATACAACTTATTTTCTCCAATACTAGTGAAATGTTACATTCTTAAAACTTAGATGATATATAAAATGTAGGATGCCTGTCATCGGTAAGATGTAAGCCTTAGTAAATGGATAAAAAAAAAACCCAGGTCAACTTACTTCACCTCCCGGCTCAAGTGATCCTTCGGCCTCAGCCTCTACAGCAGCTGGGACCACAGGTGCCCGCCGCCATGCCCAGCTAATTTTTGTATTTTTGTAGAGACGGGGTTTCACCGTGTTGCTCAGGCTGGTCTTGAACCCTTGGGCTCAAGTGATCCTCCTGCCTCAGCCTCCTAAAGTGCTGAAATCACCAGCGTGAGCTGCGACATCTGGCCACTAATTGTTTTTTCTTTAAATTCCTGTTATATTTTATTTTTATTGGCTCAAATCTTTCCTTTTGGTGTTTGATTCCCTTGTAATTTCTCTGTAAGTTTTACGTAATAAACGATTTTTGTCTCTGAGTTTTGTTTTGCAGTTGGAGGTTCCATTGACTATCTTGGGGGAAGATTTTTGCTTCTAAAATTGACTGAGCTGTTGAGAAATGTACCCGGGGGCTGTTTACACTCACACATGCCCTCTTTTCCACTCCTGGGGTGGAATTAAAGAAATCCTTCCTCCTGTTGGTCCTTAACCTGTTGTGGTTAACAGCCACAGTACCCAGCGATGTTGGCATCTGCCAGTCCTAGACTGTAACTGAAGCATTACAAGAACTGTGGGCATGGCTAGGCGTGGTGGCTCACGCCTGTAATCTAAGCACTTTGGAGGCCAAGGCGGGCGGATCACCTGAGGTCAGGAGTTCAAGACCATCCTGCCCAACATGGTGAAACCCCGTCTTTAAAAAAAAAAAAAAGAAAGGAACTGTGGGCTGGGTGTGGTGGCTCATGCCTGTAATCCCAGCATTTTGGGAAGCCAAGGTGCGAGGATCGCTTGAGACCACTTCGAAACCAGGCTGGTCAACACAGTGAGACCCTGTCTCTACAAAAGAAAAATAAAAAAAATTAGCCAGGCATGATTGTCCATGCCTCTAGTCCCGGTTACTTAGGAGGCTAAGGAGGGAGGATCACTTGATCCAGGGAGGTGGGGGCTACAGTGAGTGGTGATCGCACTGCTGCACTCTAGCCTGGGCAACGAAGCGAGACCCTGCCTCAAAAAAAAAAAAAAAGAAAAAGAAAAAGAACTAGTTTACTGAAATACTGTACGGTACCTGTTTCTCTCCTTCCTTCTCTATTTCTTTCTTCCTCTCCTCTCCTTCTCCTTTTCCACCTTCTTCACTGAGGGTTTCACTTTACATTTCAAAAGACTAGCCTTCTCTCCCTCTCTACCCGCTTCCGTTTCCCCTGGGTGCAGTTTCCTGAGAGGAAAATCAGGCCCTGTCTTTCCTCCCCACCCTCCTCCCTCTCCCCGCTTGCCCCCGCCCTCCGGGCAGCCCCTCACCTGCTGGTACCAGTGCTTCACCAGGCGCAGGAGGCTCTTTAGCTTAGTTGGTCGATGTTTCACGAAGTTTCTCTGCAGCTCGCTGAAGGATGGGGAGAAATTTCCAGGAACATCGCAGGCGTTGATCAGGCTCACATAGACCTCAGGGGGTGGCTGGGAGTTCGGAACAGAAGGCCCTGAGGGGTGAGGGAGAGCCTGCTTATTCATCGGAGTTATCCCTCCAGGGACACTTGAGACCTCCTAACTTCAGAAACCAAAGGTTTGCCTTGTCTAATTGTCCTTTTTGTGAAGTTCTTACTTGGGGAACCAACATGGGGCTTTCCACGCGTCAGGCCACTCCTGGACCACCGTCCTCCCTGGATGTCCTCAATGTCCGCGTTTTCTTTAATGTCTGTTTCGGATCTCTTTCTGGGTAATCTGTTGGAACCTCTCAATACTTATAGGGATGCTGGGTGTGGTGGCTCAAGCCTGTAATACCAGCACTTTGGGAGGCCGAGGCAGGTGGATCACCTGAGGTCAGGAGTTTGAAACCAGCCTGGCCAACATGGTGAAACCCTGTCTCTACTAAAAATACAAAAATTAGCTGGGTGTGACATGGTGGCAGGCGCCTGTAATCCCAGCTACTCAGGATGCTGAGGTTGGAGAATCGCTTGAACCCGGGAGGCGGACGTTGCAGTGAGCCGAGATCGTGCCACTGCACTCCAGCCTGGGTGAAAGAACAAGACTCAGTCTCAAAAAAAAAAAAGAAAGAAAGAAAGAAGAAGAAAATACTCACAGGGAGAAGCGGTTCCATGGTACATGTCACTAAGACATCGCGCTCTCTTCCTTGCTAAAATCGGATCCTATCTGATACTTTCTCCAAAAAGCAACTCCATGCAGCAGCCGCCACAGCCAATAGAATTAGCACACGAGATGAAACCTCTGGGATCTGGGCTTTCAGCACATAGGGTTTACTTCAAATACCCAGGACTCTACCGGAGGACAAACACCAGGGGCCAGTGAGTTGTGCTCCCGGAAGCAGCCCCAGGCCAGTGGCGGGCCGGTAAGCATTCCAGCGTCCCACTTGGCATCCTAGGGAGGCATGCTCTATAATATGACTGCGAGTTCTCCAAGGACACGAAGTCCAGAGTGGTGACTTGCCCACGGATTCACACCGTATTGAATTCTTGCCTTTCCCATCTCAATTCCATCCTTCCCCACCAGTGTTCCCTGAGATTAACGCCCAAATAAACTGCTTGTTCTCACACTCTTGTCTTCGGATCAGCTTCTAGAAAACGCAGTGACAGACCCCCACTCCCACTTTTAGCTCCTTCCCCTCACTGGGTGTCAGCGCCTCCTGAATGTTCTTTCCTGAGAAAGTCCCTTCCTGAGCACCCTTTCTGTGGTTCCCCAGGCCGCTCCATTCTTTTCCTCTTAGCATGGACACCATTTGCAATCATGTATTAATCTGTGCAATTCTTGGGTCAATTTCTGCCTTCCAAGTTGAGCACATGATAGCCAGAGTTGGGTGAATCCTGTGCACTGCAGTTGCCCGGCCCCTAGCCCAGGACGCAGATGGAATGAATGAATGTGGGTGTGTGCACGTGGCCGTGAGTGAAAGGTGACACACTGGGAAGTCTCCTGGGGAGGGCAAGTGTGTGAGTCCACTGGGCTTCCCTTCCCCTTACCCAGGGCTCTGTAGGCAGGCACGATGGTGACAGCGATGGGCTCCGCAGCCTGCCAGGTCTGGATGGTGAGGACGAGAGCATCGGGGACTCTCTGCTCCACTCTCAGGTCCTCGAGCCCGAGAGCCAGCAGGTCCTGGGATTGCCACATGGTTTTCCATATCAGCCTCAGAACAGTTTGGTGGTGTGTGGCTGCCTCCTGGAAGCTGTGGAAACAGCTCAGAAACGCCACCAGCTCCACCTCTCTTGTGCTCCTGAGAATCGTGCCATTCCCGAAGGAGCCCACCTGCAGAACACAGAGCCCCGTCACCCTGGTGCCAGGCACCCCCTGCGGCACTTTACATGCACTGTCTCACCGAATGCTCACACCCCCTGAGGGATGGGTAGTGGGTCGGACTAATACCTACACTTCACAGGTGAGAAAACAGATGTCATGAGGATCTCGAGACACTGGATTGAGACATGGGGCAGCCTGAAAAAGATCCTGCCTCTTTCCTGCTTCTTATCTGGGTAAACATTCTGACTCCTACGACGTTCACCCGTAAAATGAAAGTAATGGTGGAACATGAGTCATTGAGCTACTGGGAGGATAGGGTGAAATAATCTATACCAGGGGTTTGGTGGGGTGCCTGGCACACAGGAAGTCAGCAACACACTGCTCTTTCTCCTCATTAGTCACTTGTCCCTGATCTCACAGTTTGCAGCCCTCAGAGCCCAGCCTCTTTTTTCTGTGTGTGACAGTTCACTCCCATTGCCCAGGCTGGACTGCAGTGGCGCGATCTTGGCTCAAGCAGTCCTCCCACCTCAGCCTCCCAAGTAGCTAGGACTACAGGCCTGTGCCCCCATGCCTGGCTAATTTTTGTATTTTTTGTAGAGATAGGGTTTTACTGTGTTGTCCAGGATTGATCTCCAACTCCTGGACTCAAGAGATTTGCCCCCTTCGGCCTCCCAAAGTGCCCAGCCTCTTATCTATGACACTGCATTGCTTCTGAGACCCAGTCTTCTTATCCACAGAGTAAGGCCAGCTCCAGAGGAATGACAGTGTTTACTCTGTAGGGTTGTTTGAGAATTCTGGGGGTGGGGGGCCTGAGTAATTTCATGACATTATAAAGCAAGAGCAAGTTTGCCTGGTGGTGAAATGGGGCAGCCTGAAAAAGATCTTGACTCCTCCCTGTGTGTGTGTTTTGTTTTGTTTTTGAGACGGAGTTTCCATCTTGTGCCCAGGCTGGAGTCCAATGGCATGATCTTGGCTCACCGCAACCTCTGCCTCTTGGGTTCAAGAGATTCTCCTGCCTCAGCCTCCCCAGCAGCTGGGATTACAGGCGCCTGCCACCACAGCTGGCTAATTTTGTATTTTTAGTAGGGAGGGGGTTTCTCCATGTTGGTCAGGCTGGCCTTGAACTCCCGATCTCAGGTGATCCGCCTGCCTTGACCTCCCAAAGTGCTGGGATTACAGGCATGAGCCACCGCGCCTGGCCCTCTTCCCTGTTTCTTATCTGAGTAAACATTCTGATTCTTAAGACCTTCACCTGTAAAATGAGTAATGCTGGGACATGAGTCACTGGGCTACTGGGAGGATCGGATGAAATCATGTATGCCAGGGGTTTGGTGGGGTGCCCGGCACACAGGAAGTCAGCAACACGTGTCTCTTTCTCCTCATTATCTAGCTGACTTAGACAATTCCTTCTGCTGCCCGGGTGTCGGTTTTCCCGTCAATAATGGAAGGGGGTCGAGATGGATGATCTTGAAGGGATTTTTTGATGTTTGGAGACTCTGGTATGCAAAGCCCCACAGCTGTCTGTCCTCTCCTCATTCCGTGTTGGGAGGTAGAATTGCTTGGGAGGCATCAGACCCACAGTGGGCTACTTTTCCTGGAGGATAGAGTTACTGCATATGAATCAGAATCCAGCTGTTGCCAGATGACACAACACAGGCTGAGCACACCCCGCGTCTGGCACCCCTGAGAGCCTTGTATACAATTATTTCTTCTAATCGTCACTTCCCCCTCAGGCTCGGTGGCTCACGCCTGTAATTCCAGCACTTTGGGAGGCCTTGGTGGATGGATCACCTGAGGTCAGGAGTTCGAGACCAGCCTGGCCAACATGGTGAAACCCTTGTCTCTACTAAAAACACAAAAATTAAAAGAAAGAAATAATAATTCTCTGTGATCACCAGCTAAAAGAAAAAAAAGAAAAAATAATAAAATAAAATTAAAATACAAAAATTAGCCAAGTGTGGTGGTGAGTGCCTGTAATCCCAGCTCCTGGGGAGGCTGAGGCAGGAGAATCGCTTGAACCCAGGAGGCAGAGGTTGTGGTGAGCCAAGATCTCTCTGCTGCACTCCAGCCTGGGCAACGGAGTGAGATTCTATCTCAAAAAAACACAACCCCCTCCAAAAAAAAACTTCACTTCCCATATTGAGGTGGGTACTAGGAGAATTCTCTCCAATGTACAGATGAGAAAGCTGAGGCAGCGTGGAGTTAATCAGCTTGCCATGGTCTCCCAGCCAGGAGGCAGCGGAGTCAGCAAAAGAGCCAGAACTCAGGTAGTGAGTGCTTCTTCGCCTCTTTCTTCCTTGTGACCCAACGCTATGAGCCAGGCCCTGCTTCTGAGTTACTATGGGCATTCAGACCCAGCACTTCCACCCCATGGGAGAGGGTTGGAGATGGCACCCGGTGTATGAATGAAGGACACAACCCCCAAAAGCCATGTTTAGACTTTCCTTTCTTTTTTGACGGAGTCTTGCTCTGCTGCCCGGGCTGGAGTCAACGGCACAATCTTCATTCACTGAAGACTCGGCCTCCTGGGCTTAAGCAATCTTCCCACCTCAGCTGGAACTGAGTAGCTGGAACTAAAGGCATGCACCACCATGCCCAGCTAATTTTTTATATTTTTTTGTAGAGTCGGGGGTCTCACCATTTTGCCCAGGCTGGTCTCGAATTCCTGGGCTCAAGCAATCCTCCCACCTTGGCCTCCCAAAGTGCTGAGATTACAGGTGCGAGCCGCCGAGCCTGGCCTAGACTTCCCTTTCTGCCTTTGCCACTGGTAAGATCCAGGCAGAGAGAAAAGAACATACCCAGAACAGGCTTCCTAATTTACTTCGGTTTTAAACCTATTTAAGCACAATTCATCTGAAGCATTCCCTTATGTGGAGCCCCTCTGCTCACTAGATTTTCAGGGGGTGGGGAAAGGGAGGATTTAGACTCTGAATAAGATACATCATTTCTCATTAGTCATGGCTCTCTGGGGATTGCTTCCACTTAGTGGTTTCAAGGGGAGAAGTGGCTATGATGTGCAGGAAGGTAAATAGCATTTCCTGCCGTAAAAACTCATTCTTGGCCAGGCTCGGTGGCTCATGCCTGTAATCCTAGTACTTTGGGAGGCTGAGGTGGTTGGATCACTTGAGGTCAGGAGTTCAAGACCAGCCTGGCCAACATGGTGAAACACTGTCTCTACTAAAAATACAAAGATTAGCCGGGCGTGGTGGTGCACTCCTGTAATACCAGCTACTCGGGAGGCTGAGGCGGGAGAATCAATCTCTTGAACCCTGGAGGCGGAGGTTGCAGTGAGCCGAGAGTGCGCCACTGTAATCCAGCCTGGGCAACAGAGTAAGATTCCGTCTCAAAAATAAATAAGTAAAAACAAAAACAAAAAACCTCCTTCTTGTAGCATCCTTGTCTTACCAGACACTCCTTATTCCTTCCGCTTTATTCTCAGGGTTGTTGGGGAGGGGGTGGTCTGGGAGGGTCTGCTGGAGTCAGACTTGTGTCTCGGGCCCGGAAGAAAGCTTGGCAGGAATTATAATGATGCTTCTGTTTCTGAGCATTTATCACGCACCAGTCATTCAGCCTGCATTGCACCATTGGCTTGGTGAGGGAGAGACGAGGATGATGACGCCCCAATCACAGATGAGAAGATTGTGGCTTTGAGAAATACGAGTGGTAAGCAAAGCCACACAGCTGGTAAGGGAAGAAGCGAAGAGTCTGTCTGATACCAAAATTTGTGCTTTCTCACTTATAAATTGTACGGCCTCAGGCTTCACATGCTGGGGACAGGTGCGAAGAACAGTTAGGGGCCTGCGGCCTCTAGGTCCCTCTGTGAGCCGGTTGCCCTCAGAGAGAGAACTTGATCACTGGGCTGGGAGTCAGGAGTCTTAATTCTAGTCTTGCCTTTGCCACCAACTTGCTGTGTGACCTTGGGATATCTCTCACCCTCTCTGTGCCTCAGTTTACTTAATATTTAAGTGAGGGATTGGTGAGACTGTCTGATCCTCCAAAGCCTTTCTAGCTCTGACCCTTTTGAATTTGATCCTACCTAGCACAGGAGGTGGCATGAAACAGCTGGAGGAAGGGATTGGAGAAAAATCTCAGTGGAGGGGGAGCTTGGATCCCTTGAGTCAAGTTCAAATCCCAGCTTCAACACTAATGTGTGACCTTGGGCAAGTCACCTCACTTCTCTGAACCTCCATTAAAAAAATCATTTTACTGGCCAGGTGTGGTGGTTCACACCTGTAATCCCAGCACTTTGGGAGGCTGAGGTGGGCATATTCTTGAGCCCAGAAGTTTGAGACCAGCATGGGCAACATTGGTGAAACCCAGTCTCTATGAAAAATACAAAAATTAGCTGAGCATGGTGGTGCAAGCCTGTAGCCCCAAGCTACTTGGGAGGCTGAGGTGAGAGGATCGCCTGAGCCCAGGGAGGTGGAGTCTGCAGTGAGCTGTTACCGTGCCACTGCAGTCCAGCCTGGGTGACAAAGCGAGACCCTATCTCTAAAAAATAATGCCATTTTATTATAAAAAGTTAAAACGTATAGAAAAATAGAAAGATGATACAACTAACACTTATATACCCAACCAGTTGATTCAACAAGTCTCAATTTCTGTCTACATTTCCTTAATCTAAGCCACGTTAAAGTAAATTACAGACACCGAGGAACTTTGTCCCTAAATACGTCAGTGTTTGTGTCCAAACAAAAGAGAACGTTCTCCTTGATAACCACACAACCACTGTTACACCTAACAAAAATCAACAATTTCCTACATCAGATATATATATATACTGTCTGATATCTAGGCCATATGGAAATTCCCCCGTTGTCCCCAAACCGTATTTTACAGATGGTTCATTCACACCAGGATCCAACTAAGGACCTTGCTTTGTATTAGTTCTGAGCCTCCATTTTGCTAATGTGTAAAGAATTGTACCTATCTCAGGTCAGGCCCCATGGTTCACGCCTGTAATCCCAGCACTTTGGGAGGCTGAGGCGAGTGGATTGCCTGAGGTCGGAGTTCAAGACCAGCCTGACCAACATGGAGAAACCCTGTCTTAGTAAAAATACAAAATTAGCCGGGCATGGTGGCACATGCCTGTAATCCCAGCTACTCGGGAGGCTTCTCTTGAACCCGGGAGACGGAGGTAGCAGTGAGCTGAGATCGCACCATTGCACTCCACCCTGGGCAACAAGAGTGAAACTCCATCTCAAAACAAAAACAAACCACCCCGTCCCCCCGCAAAAAAGCCAATAGTACCCCCTATCTCACAGGGTGCAAGAATTAGAGACAGTGTAAATTAAAAGGTTAGGCTAGTGAGGCCCCAAATGTGAGCTATTATTATTAGACTCATTCTGCTGAAGGCAGTGGTGCAGTGGGGAGTAGACAGCTAGGTGGGACGGGGTGTCCTGAGATGTCATCAGCATGGGCAAGGGATCAGGACAGGGGTCCCCAGCATCCTCAGGGACGTGGACTCTGCTAGTGGGTTTTGTCCTGCGTGGGGGACTGGAGGAGCCCAGTCTTACCTTGATCACCTTCAGCACCCGCACATCCCGGTCCAGCCCATGCTCCCCCTGGAAATGCTCCTGCCTCAGAAACTGCTCCACGGTCCGCACAGCGTCCAGCACCTCTTCCTTCCACTCCCGGTAGGGCTGCAGCCACTGAGCCACGAAGGAGTCCAGCCTGGAGGCTGGTGTGGCATACAGCTCCTGTGACAGTGCCATCTCTGTACCCAGAGTACCACAGCTGGGCAGATATATAGCCAGACACCTACCCAACTCCCTGGCACACAACCCCTTTGTTAAGGTGGCTCCTCCTCAGCTGCCCTCCAGTGCTCCGTGGGACCAATGACCCTAGGAGATAGGAAACCAGGTGTGATGGGCTGACTCGGGGTCCCCTTTCTTGGAGACTACCTCACTGCGTAGAGGCACAGGAGGACACTGGGCTGAGGTCGGAATGCCTGGGGCCACCTTAAAAAGCCTGTCATCTAGTCTATCTCTCTGCTGTCAGTTTCGATTCTCAGCTTTTCGAATTTCCCTTTTGTGATGTTTGGAAACTGAAATTGAATAGTGTTTGACCCTAGAGGAGGCAATTTGCCCAGTAGGTTGGAGTAGGATGGTTGTTAGTCAATTCAACGGCTTAAATCTGTCTAAGGAAATCGAGGCAAATAGTAAAAAATGAAAAAACTGGGAACAGAAGGGACGTGCTCATGTTCAGGTGAAGGAGTTAGAATCTGGAGTCTGAGAGAACAGATTGGGAGTTCTAGTTTGCCCTGTGCCCAACTCTAGCCTCTCTAATCCCTCACACTCACTATTCCTAAAGTGGGTTTAACAGGTATTGTGACCCATGCACTGAACCAAGTTCATGCACTGAGCCAAGAAGATGAAATAAGACGAGGTTCCTGTTCCAAGGGGGCTCCCAGAGCAGCGGGGGAGACAGCTAAGAAAAGAGACTCCAAGGCCTGGCGCAGTGGCTCACGCCTGTAAGCCAGCACTTTGGGAGGCTGAGCCAGGCAGACCACCTGAGGGCGAGAGTTCGAGACCAGCCTGACCAACATGGAGAAACTCAGTCTCTACTACAAATACAAAATTAGCCGGCATGGTGGCACATGCCTGTAATCCTAACTACTCGGGAGGCTGAGGCAAGGAGAATCGCTTGAACTTCGGAGATGGAGGTTTTGGTGAGCTGAGACGGCACCATTGCACTCCAGCCTGGGCAAGAAGAACAAAACTCCGTCTCAAAAAAAAAAGAGAGACTCCAAAAGTCCAGTGCAATGTGTGTTAAGTAGGAAAAAAGCATGAAAACTTGGTGGGAAGCAGGCACATGAGTTTCATTTGGTGTTAGCAGACACCTGCTTGAGAGGAATCTTAAAGACCAGAGATCCACGCCGGGTGCGGTAGCGCATACCTGTAATCCCAGCACTTTGGGAGGCCAAGGTTAGAGGATCACTTGAGGCTAGGGGTTCAAGACCAGCCTGGGCATCATAGTGGACACCTGCAATTCCCCAAACTCTGAATAATAAACACTCCAGGGCTTAGTCCTGGGTCCTCATCTCTTGTTGCTCTAGACTTACTCCCTTGGTGATTTCAACCAGTGTTTAAACGTTTTTACCCTGGTGGAGTCCCATTCTGTCACCCAGGCTGGAGTAAAGTGGTGCGATCTCAGCTCACTGCAACCTCCACCTCCCAGCTTCAAGCGATTCTTGTGCCTCAGCCTCCCAAGGAGCTGGAATTACAGGAGCGTACCACTACACTTGGCTAATTTTTTTGTAATTTTAGTAGAGACAGGGTTTCACCATGTTGCCCAGGCTAGTCTCGAACTCCTGACCTCAAGTGATCTGCCCTCTTTGGCCTCCCAAAGTGCTGGGATTACAGGCGTGAGTCACCCACCCAGTGACTCTGACATTTGTAACTTAAATCCAGACCTCTTCCCTGAAATCCAGACTCATGTACCCAACTCCCCCCTCCACATTGGCTTTGAATTCCAGTCTGCCCTTTGCCATCCTCATAACTTCTCTGCTTCTGTGGTGAAGATGATTGCAAGGGCAGGAGAAGATGGAGGGAGACAGTCAGGACGCTGTGCAGTGGTGCAGCTGAGAGGCAGTGGTGGCCTGGAGCAATCACTACAAAAATTTTAAAAATAATAGCTAAATGTAGTGGTGTGCACCTGTAGCCCCAGCTACTTGGGAGACCACTTGAGTCTAGGAGTTTCAGGCTGCAGTGAACTATGGTGGCACCACCGCACTCTAGCCTGGGTGACAGCATGAGACTCTGTCTCAAAAAAAAGTAATAAAAACAACTGGGACTCCAGCCAGGAGGATGAGGGCACAGCATAGATAAAGACTGAGAAGGGTAAACAACGCTAGGGTGTGCCACGGACTCAAGTGTCCTGTGTGCCCTGGCATGCAAAGGCAAGCAGGAGAGAGGTGAGAAATGTACCTGGACAGGTGGGCAGGACTGAATCTTGGAGTGCCATTCACTCATTCATTCATTCATTCATTCATTCACTCATTCATTCATTACTCGTTCATTCAACGATACTTAGTGGGCACCTCCTCTGTGCCAGGCAGGTGCTGTGGATACAATAGTGAACAAACAGTAGTGAAAAATCCCCGCCTGCAGAGAGCTTGCTTTCTGGTAGTGGAGACCAACGATAAATAGGATAAATAAATAAAATTATAGTAAAGAAGACGATAAGTGCTAAGCACGAAAACAGAGCAAGGAAACGGATTAAGAGGTCGTGTGTGTGTGTGTGTGTGTGTGTGTGTGTGTGTGTCAGGCGGTGTGTATTTAGGTGTTCAGTCTTACAGAAGGTGATTAGGGAAGGCCTCCCTGAAAAGAAGACATCTGAGAAAAGACATAAGAAGGTAAAGAAGACCGGGTGCGGTGGCTCATGCCCGTAATCCCATCACTTTGGGAGGCCAAGGTGGGCAGATCACCTGAGGCCAGGAGTTCAAGACCAGCCTGACCACATGGAGAAACCCCATCTCTACTAAAAATACAAAATTAGCTGAATGTGGTGGTGGACACCCGTAATCCCACCTACTTGGGAGGCTGAGGCAGAAGAATCACTTGAACCTGGGAGGCGGAGGTTGTGGTGAGTCGAGATTGCGCCATTGCCCTCCAGCCTGGGCAATAAGAGTGAAACTCCATCACAAAAAAAAAAAAAAAAGGTAAAGAGTGAGCCACGTGAATAGCAGAAGGAAGAGGACCCTTCATGGCAGAAGGAATGACAAGTGTGAAGACCCTCTGGTGGTACCGCCCGGCAGCAAGTATAAGGAACATCAGTGTGTGCCTGGAACGGAATGACCAAGAGCAGAGAGTGAAAAGGGTGGTGGTTTGAGTAGTAAAGGGTGGTGAGGCAAATGGATACACTATCTTTTTTTTTTTTTTTTTGAGACGGAGTTTCGCTCTTGTTGCCCAGGCTGGAGTGCAATGTCTCGATCTCGGCTCACTGCAGCCTCCTCCCAGGTTCAAGTGATTCTCCTGCCTCAGCCTCTTGAGTAGCTGGGATTACAGGTGCCCACCACTCCACCAGACTGATTTTTGTATCTTTAGTAAAGGCGAGTTTTCTCCATGTTGGCCAGGATGGTCTCTAATTCCTGATCTCAGGTGATCCACCTGCCTCGGCCTCCCAAAGAGCTGGGATTACAGGCGTGAGTCATTGCACCCAGCCAGGATATAGGATGTTTTTAATTTTTTATTATACTTTAAGTTCTAGGGTACATGTGCAGAACATGCAGGTTTGTTACATAGGTATACACGTGCCATGGTGGTTTGCTGCATCCATCACCCCGTCATCTACATTAGGTATTTCTCCTAATGCTATCCCTCCCCTATCCCCCCGTCCCCTGCTATCCCTCCCCTAGCCCCTCAGCAACCCAAAGTGCTGGGATTACAGGCATGAACCACTACGCCTGGCCAAGCTCCAAATTTAAGTGATAGGCAGAGGAAGAGAAATTTAGGCAGTACCAGCTGGGGTGGCTAATGAGGGGGGAATGAACCAGAGTTTAAAAACGTCATCCACATTGCCCAGTGCTTTTGAGAATTTAAGACACACAGATCTGAGAATTACCCAGGAAAACCACTGGCAAGGGAGGTGGGTGCAGTTTTAGGGGAGAGGAGGGAGCTGCAGCCTGATTAGGGTAGGTGGGGTGGGGGGCACGGAAACCGGAAGTGCAGATGATTCTTTCAAGGAGTTTGTCAGTCATGACATATTTCAATTTAACTTTTCAAACTGGCTAACCCCAAGTGGAAAGCATCACATGTTTTAATCACATCAATTCTAAAAGTTCTTAAATTTCCAATGTTTGGTAGTACTTAATCCTTGAGCAATACCACATTATAAGGATTTAAAGAGCAGTGACAATTTCGCAAAGCTAAGTCAACAATCGGTTAAGACTCCAAACATCTGCCATATGGTTAGAATGACTGACAATGAACTTCAAAGCAATATAGGAGTTATTCAAACAATAAGCATTCGGACCTTAACCTATTCGTTTTTTCTTCAACTTCATGAAATCGCCGAGGGTTACATAGCTTTCAATGATTTGATCATTAATATGTTGGATGACATTTGATGATTTCAAAAAGGAACATGAAATCAGTAATGTGTTGGTTTTACGGTTTGTTAAAATACCACCCAGTTGAGTAGGCATCTGCAGGGAGGGAAAAGACTCAGTGGATAGGAAGGGGTTGAGCTAGGTTTGGGGCAGGAGAAAGATTCACAAAGATGAATATTGTCTTAGCTTGAATCCTCACAATGCAGAGCATGAGATAGAGTCTTGCTGTCTTGCCCAGGCTGGAGTGCAGTGGCATGATCTCGCCTCACTGCAACCTCCACCTCCTGGGTTCAAGCAATTCTCCTGTCGCAGCCTCCCAAGTAGCTGGGACTACAGGTACACACCAGCATACCTTGCTAATTTTTGTATTTTTAGTAGAGATAGGGTATCACCATATTGGTTAGGCTGGTCTCAAACTCCTGACCTCAGGTGATCCACCCACCTGGGCCTCCCAAAGTGCTGGGATTATAGGTGTGAGCCACCGTGCCCTGCTGAGAACCCCAGTACCTTTAAGGCCTGTCTATTTTGGTATTGGAGTGATTATTTCCATCTTATCTCCTTTACAGCTTGGTCCGGAGAGCTACCTTAGACTCTCCAGTGAATTTATTTAAATAGCTGCCTTTCTGCTGCTGTGTTTTGCTTATCTGGGAGGGAGAGTTTCTGTGTCTGTTCCCAGGCATCTTCCTGCAGCTGCAGAAATCCCCCACACGTCCGCTTCTAGCTTCCCTGTACTCAGTCTGTGCTGCTCTGTGGAAATGTGTCTGTGTAACTGAAGTGCTACGCAGGCCTGTGTGATTGTCAAGGAGAGTTGGCCTGCCGCATAAACTAGCTGGCACCCCCCTCTGGCATCATCTGGACTCCTGGATCCACATGACAATTAATTTTAGGTGCCAGGGTGCCCAGAGAATGAAATGTTATCGCTAGGTGTGTCTGTAAGTCTATTTCCAGAGGAGATTGGCATTTGAATGAGTTCACTCAACAATAAAGATCTGCCCTCACTAATGGGGGTGGGGGGCAGCGTCCAATCCACTGAGAACCTGGATAGAATAAAAATGTGAAGGAAGGGTGGTGAATTTGCCATCTCTCCTTGGGAGCAGGGACATTCATCTTCTCTTACCTTCAGACATCAGAACTCCAGGTTCTCGGGTCTTTGGACTCTATTACACCTCTGGCTCCTCTGGGTCTCCAGCTTGTTGACGGCATATTTTGGGACTTCAAAGCCTCTGTAATCATATAAGCCAATGATACGGTTTGGACCTGTGTCTCTGCCCAAATCTCATGTTAAATTGTAATCCCCAGTGTTGGAGGTGGGACCTGGTGGGAAGTGATTGGATTATGGGGGTGGAGTTCTCATGAATGGGTTAGCACCATCCCCCCTTGACACTGTATAGTGAGTGAGTTCTTGTGAGATCTGGTTGTTTAAAAAGTGTGTAGGAGGCCGGCAGGTGGATTGCTTGAGGTCAGGAGTTCAAGACCAGCCTGGCCAACATGGTGAAACCCCGTCTCTACTAAAATACAAAAATTAGCTGGGCTTCATGGTAGGCACCTGTGATCCCAGCTACTAGGGAGGCTGAGACAGGAGAATTGCTTGAACCCAGGAGGTGGAGGTTGCAGTGAGCCAAGATCGCACCACTGCACTCCAGCCTGGGTGACAGAGTGAGACTCTGTACCCAAAAAGAAAAAAAGAATGAGGACCTCCCCCTTCTCTCTCTTGCTTCTGCTCCAGCCATGATTTTAAGTTTCCTGAGGCCTCCCCAGAAGCAGAAGTTGCTATGCTTCCTGTACAGACTGCAGAAGCGTGAGCCAATTACACCTGTTTTGTTTGTAAATTACCCAGTCTCAGGTATTTCTTTATAGCAGTGTGAGGCCAGACTAATACGGCCAATTCCCCTAATAAATCCCCTCTTCTGTACCTATACTTATATCCTACTGGTTCTGTTTCTATGGAGAACCCTGACTAACACAGTCCAGTTGTGCCTAATGTTAGCTTAGCTTCCTGTTGGAAACAGATGCTTGGTGCCACAAAGAAAACTTAGCACTGAGACAAAGGATTTTTTAGTAAGCAATTTTTACTTCCTGGACTGAAGGAAGAGTGCTCTCGCTAGCCATCTTGCCACAAGAGTACAATGAACAAAGGAAAGCAGACATATTTATCTCATATGCATTTGGGGTCATCCTTACTGTGGTGTCTGATCTCCATTGGCTGGAACCAGACCTCACAATCTAAAACTAAAACCCAATTGGCTAATAACTTAAAACTTTTCTAAAGGGGTAAGGGGCATAGGCTGTGAGCTGGGACATGCCTGTGAGCACGTCCAGAACAGATATCTTTGTTAAAGTACAAGGACATAGAATATACTACGTGCCTGTAAGCAAGGCATGTCTAATAGCTACATGGGATAGGGCTTAACAAAGAGTTATTAGCACACTTAAGATTTATTCTTGAACAAGAAAGGAAACTTTAAAGAGGAGCTTTTTACTTCCCACACTTCCCCTGGACTCTTATGGGCCCTTATATTCTACTTATTTTGTATTTGTATTTTTAGATTCAGGGTCTTACTCTGTCACCCAGGCTGGGGTGTAGTAGCACAATCATAGCTCACTGTAACCTCAGACTCCTGGGCTCATGCAATCCTCCTACCTCAGCCTCCCGAGTGGCTAGGACTATAGATATGAGCTTACCACACCTAGCTAACTTAAATTTTTTGTAGAGATGAGATTGCTGTGTTGCCCAGGCTGGTCTCAAACTCCTGGCCTCAAGTGATCTTCCTACCTTGGCCTCCTAAAGTGCTGGGATTGTAGGTATGAGCCACCGCACCCAGCCCATTCTACTTATTTTTGCTTAAACTATTTTGAATTGGGTCTCTGTGACTTGAAACCCAAAATGTCCTTATGTTCCAGGAGTGAACGGAATGGAAGGACAAATGGGCAGAAAATTGAAGGCTAGGAAGTGACTGGCAGACTTGACATGGGGTCTGGACAGAAAGGCAAGTAAACGAGGGTGTAGAAGAAAGACGTCAGCAGTCCAAGGTCCTTCCTCCTTGAAACCCTAAGACTTTCTTCTCTGAATCCCTTCTTAGAGCTGAATCAAATTCACTGGGCACCTCCTGGTCCCCCCGTGATACTGGTCTCTTGCTAACTCCTATCAGCCTATTTTCTGTAGGCCCCAAGAACTCTACAGAATTGTGAATCCCCACTGTTTAAAAGTAGGAAGACTGTGGAGCCCTGTCCCTGATGATTACCATAATTCACCTCCTTGTATTCTTTTTTTCTTTTTTTTTTTTTTTGGCCAGAAAACTCAGAGGTCCTGATAAGGCAGCCAGCCAGGCCCCAGGGAGGTGTCTGTGAGCTCTGCACCCGCAGTGAAGGCAGGAAGCAGGTTCCCAGCCTGGAAGGGGTTAGGGCTTCCCTGGAGCTGCACTCAGGCACCAAGTCTGTGGGTTTCATGGTTCTTGCTCTGCTGCTTGTATTCTCTCCTTGTATTCTGGAGAACAGAATACAAGGAGGTGAATTATGGTAATCATCAGGGACGGGGTTCCACAGTCTTTCCTACTTCCAGGAAGCAGTTTCCCCGCCTGGAAGGAGCTAGGGCTTCCCTGGAGCTGCACTCAGGCACCAAGTCTGTGAGTCTCATGGTTTTTGCTACAAACAGCTCAGTTGGACTTGTGGGTCTTAGGCACTTTCTCCTTGTGATATCTGGAGCGCCATGGAATAAAGCTGCATCCAGTCTTCAACCTACCCAAAGGACAGAAACCTGCAGAAAAATTGTCTCAATGCCTAATATCACAACATTTTCTCCATCCTCCTTCCTGGCTCTAAAGCACAAGGAAGATAGCTCCTGGGGATCCTGAAACCAACTGGCAAATGGCAAATGTTGTCAGGGATAAACATGCAAATTTATGCATAAAATAGGAAAGAACACCAATGGTCAGAACTTAATCATGTGGTCACACCCGGCTGCAAGGGAGGCTGGGAAATGTAGTCTTTAGCCTTTGGCAATGTGCCTAACTAAAAATTCTATTGCTATGAAAGAAAAGGAGAAAGGACATTGAGGGAAAATAGCAATTTCTGCCACAACATTCATTCTGTCTTTGCCATTTTGGCCCTGATATGGAACTAGGAGTGAGGGAACTGCCAGGACTGGAAAGAATCCAGCTCTTTAGAATTCTCTCTACCCCAACACTAGGATATGAAGGGAGAATTTGGAGGGGGCAGCGGAAGGACCTAATAACAGCTGGTGGCTGCTGCATTTATTGAGCACTTGTGTGCTAGGCACTGGATGAAGAATTTCACCTGTGTCATGTTGTTCCAGACCTCAACCAAGACTTCACTCAATCCTCCTCTAATTCATCCATTCATTCAACACATGTTTACTGAGCACCTGTTATGTGTCAGCCACTATGTTAGGGACTGGGAGACGGTGGTGAATAAGATGATCCTCCGTTCTTGCTGAGTTCACAGCAAAGCAAAGTAGTCGTAGCATGAGCTTTGGATCCAGAGTGTCTGGGTTCAAATCCGAGTGTATACACTGTGTGAATGTGGAAGTCATCTAAACTATCTGTGCCTCAACGTCCCCACCTGGAAAATGAGGATGATAATATTACCTACATCCTAAGGCTACTGGGATGCTCCAAAGAAGTGATAGATGAAAAGCACTCAGCCTGGTACCTGGCACATAGTTAGTACTCAATAAATGTGAGCTATTCTAATGGGGGAGACAAATTTCAAATTGAAATTTTAATTAGATGAGTATGAACAGAAAGAAGAGCAGGGTTCACCATCTGTCAGCAGTGGCTAGAAATCTGGGAGTCTTTTTTTTTGAGATGGAGTCTTGCTCTGTTGCTCAGGCTGGGGTGCAGTGGTATGATCTCAGCTCACTGCAACCTCTGCCTCCTGGGTTCAAGCAATTCTCCTGCCTCAGTTTCCCTAGTAGCTGGGATACAGGTGCATGCCACTGCACCCTGATAATTTTTTTTCATATTTTTAGTAGAGATGGTGTTCCACCACATTGGCCAGGCTGGCCTCAAACTCCTGACCTCAAGTGATCCACCTGCCTCAGCCTCCCAAAGTTCTGGAATTACAGGTGTGAGCCACTGTGCCTGAATCATTCTTTTTCCTGGATTATTCAGTTGAAATTTGAGATGTAACTCACACACCACAGAGCACACAGGCCGTGGATGAGGATGACGTGACTTGCCACCAGACACCCCTTCAGGACTGGGACACTCATTTCCCAGCTGTTGGGAGTGTTGCTGCTGACAGCTCCTAGCTGATTCCCTGCCAAAGCATTGCCCTCAGACAATGAGAGGTTGCTTCACTCAAGATCATGTCCTCGGGCCGGGCATGGTGGCTCATGCCTGTTATCCCAGCACTTTGGGAGGCCAGAGAAGGAGGGATGCTTGAACCTGGGAGACGGAGGTTGCAGTGAGCTGACATTGAGGAAGGAGACCCTTAATCACCCTTAAGCATCTAAAACCACCTCCCCCTTCACTTCCACATTGTATTTCAATAGGGGAAGTAAAGGCTGGCAGACCGGGCACCACCTTTAATCACCCTCCTATATAGATCACAGGCATGGTATGGAGGAATCTTTCTGGAAGCCATTGCTTTTACTTAATTACAATCAAACCCCCACCTAAGGCATGTACCCCACACCTACTCCATGGACCAAGACCCTTCACATGTAATTTCTAGAGTTGTAAGCCCCAAACCCTTTCACATAGAATTGTAAGCCCAAGACCCTTTCACATGTAATTTCTAGAGTTGTAAGCCTTTAAAAGGGCAGGGACTTTGTTAGGTGAGCTCGGCTACTTGGGGCATTCAGACCCGCTGCAGCTCCTGGCCAAATAAATTACCACTTCCTTCCCAGTTTGGTGTTCGAGAGGTTTGTTTCACGCCTTTGATGCTTCAAGATCATATCACTGCACTCTGGCCTGGGTGACAGAGCGAGACTCCGTCTCAAAAAAAAAGAAAAAGAATGGTAAATATCTATAAGTTACAAAGAGTTCTTACCACTGATGAGAAAGACAGCTCAATGGGAATATGTGTAAATTACATTAATAGCTCCCTCCTGGCCTCAAGTGATCCTCCCACCTCCTGAGTAGCTGGGACCACAGGCGAATGCTACCATACCTGGCTAATTTACTGTAGAGACAAGGTTTCATTATGTTGCCCAGGCTGGTCTTGAACTCCTGGCCTCAAGTAATCTGCCTACATTGGCTTCTCGAAGTGCGGCGATTACAGGCAAGAGCCTGGCCTAACGATTCATTAAAGCTGCGTTTCCTTCCTTTTCAGTCTTATTCTCAGCAGCTGTTGCCATTCCCAGGTAAAGCCTGATTTGCTTAAGATAATGTTAGGTATCTTTCATTCTAGCAAAATGAACCAAATCCAGATTTATAGTCAAGGCATTTTTGATTTAGGGTGATGCGTTAAAAGTTGAATACAGTTTAGTACTTTCCCAGGGAAACCATGCTACAAATAGGTATTTGAGTCCATGGTCAACCCCTAACAACCTCTCTGAACCCGTAGAAACCCTCCGATATTACTAGGTAGTTTCTAACAAAATCAGTCAGTGTCATTTTAGAAGGAAAATATATATACACAAAAATAGATATAAATACAAATATATCTCTGACTTTAGGGGTAAAAAGTGGGACTTGTTAAAGAGGAAACAAAAGGCATAAATTTTATTTTAATTTCTTTAAAAAATTTAAAAACATATTTAAAAAATCAAAAATTTTAAATAATTGAGACAAGGTCTTGCTGTGTTGCCCAGGCTGGCCTCAAACTCCCGGGCTCATGTGATCCTCTCCCCTCGACTTCCCCAAGTGTTGGGATTACAGGCGTGAGCCACTGAGCCTGGCCAAAAAGCATACATTTTCTACAAACCTGTTACCCGTATTCCACTTGATTGCCTAGCACTCAGACAGCTGCATCCCAAATCATCATCATCCAGATTTGTAGAATAGTTTACAGCTTAAGAGCACTTTCCCATGCTTTGTCGCATTTGCCGTTATTAGAAACCAGCTTTAGAGAGGAAGAGACTGACGCTCAGAGAGACAAAGTAACTCATCCCTCACCATTCCGCAGTCCCACAGTCCCACAGGGCAGAGCTCGGATTTGAACCCCGAGGATTCCAGAGTGCTTACCTTAGCCACCTTCAGCACCCTGACTTCTTGGTGCAGAATTAGCTCAGTCGATTCTGTGCCTGGCATCCTTCACTCCATCCTTCTAGTCCCCCCGGGGCTGAAGGCTGTGTTTTATGAAGGCATCCAGTCTGTCCCCTGGGTTGTCATACCGGTCCTGGAAGCCTGCCATCTCTGTGGGACCAGGAATGCATCGTCTCTGCCTCTGCCCAGCCCTGTAAGTGGCAGCTCCCAGCCTTTGTCCAGCAGGCCTCAGAACTGCAGATGGGGTGAGTTAGAGAGAGATTTAGCTTTTTTTTTTTTTCCCTTGAGATGGAGTTTCACTTTTGTTGCCCGGGCTAGAGTGCAATGGCGGAATCTCGGCTCTCTGCAACCTCCTCCTTCCAGGTTCAAGCGATTCTCCTACCTCAGCCTCCCGAGTAGCCGGGATTACAGGTGTGCGCCACCACGCCCAGTTAATTTTGTATCTTTAATAGAGACGGAGTTTCTCCATGTTGGTCAGGCTGGTCTCGAATTCCCGACCTCAGGTGATCCACTGGCCTCGGCCTCCCAAAGTGTTGGAATTACAGGCGCGAGCCACTGCGCCCGGCCTTTTGTTTGTTTGTTTGTTTTGATACAGAGTTTTGCTCTGTCACCCAGGCTTGAGTGCAGTGTGGCACTGCAACCTTCGCCGCTCCCCGGGTTCAAACGATTCTCCCACCTTAGCCTCCCATGTAGCTGGGATTACAGGCGCCCGCCACCATGCCCGGCTAATTTTTGGTGTTTTTGGTTCAGATAGGGGGTTTCACCATGTTGGCCAGGCTGGTCTCGAACTCCTGACCTCAGGTGATCCGCCCGCCTCGGCCTCACAAAGTGCTGAGATTACAGGCGTGAGCCGCCATGCGGCGGAAGAATCACTACCTTTATCGTCTTCTCTTTTGCGTGCGGAGAGGGCTGGGGGCCCCCGAGGCATCCGCGGAGTCTCCCTCTGCTGGGCTGCCTTAGTTCAGCAGCCAGCTCTCCTGGTCGCTAGAAATGGAAATGGAAACTGCAACAGCTTTGTTTTGTTCGGGTTTGTTTGTTTGTTTTTTTTAATTGGAAACTGAAACCTAGCTGTGCATTGAAGAGGAAAGAGGAATTTTCTCTTTCCATTTGAGGTTGCCAGGAAAAAAGGTTAGGAGATGAAGCCAAGTGCCTTGTGAGGAAGGTTTTCAGGCTGGGAATTACCCCTCGTTTCCTGGAGCTGGCCTGCCCCCACCATACCCCATCTCCTGCTGCAGGAGAAGGAGACTTGTCTCCCTGTGGGAACTAGGTAGCGCTTGCCCCAGGGTCAGGAGACGCTGGCTCCTTGGGGTGAGAGGATGGGGCTTGGGCTGAGCCTGAGGAGTCCTGGGGCTTAGGATTGACTTTATTTTCTAAAAGCGAAGGCATACCCTTTTACTGCTTGTTTTGTTCGGTGTGTCCAGGTCTCCCCTATCTGCCACCAATAATCCACAGGAGGGAGGTCGTCTTTAAAATAATGGCCTTTAGGGGGCGCTGTTCTCTCAAGAACTTCATTTTGAAACCTCCAAAGTGCTTGGATTACAGGCCTGAGCCACCATGCCCGGCCTAATTTTTTTTTTTTTTTTTTTTTTTTTTTTTTTTTTTAGACAGAGTCTCACCCTGTTGCTCAGGTTAGATTGCAGTGGCACGATCTCGGCTCATGCAACCTCCTCCTCTGGGATTCAAGCGATTCTCCTGCCTCAGCCTCCCAAGTAGCTGGGATTATAGGTGCGTGCCACTGTGCCCAGCTAATTTTTGTATTTTTAGTAGAGACAGGGTTTCACCATGTTGGCCAGGCTGGTCTCGAACTCCTGACCTCTTGAACTGTCCACCTCGGCCTCCCAAAGTTCTGGGATTACAGGCGTGAGCCACTGCACCAGGCCCTAAAACTCCATCTGTAGAAAATATTCAAAAAAATTAGCCAGGCATGGTAGCACGCGCCTGTAGTCCCAGCTACTCGAGAAGCTGAGGTGGGAGGATCACCTGAGCCTGGGAAGTCAAGAAGGCAGTGAGCTGTAATCGAACCACTGCACTCCAGCCTGGGCAGCAGGTGAGACCCTGTCTAAAAAAAATTAAAATAAAAATGTCCGGATTCATGACATCCTACCTCTCATTCTGCTTGATGGAGTAAAAAATACTGAGCCCGGAAAAACTGGCTTAGAAGATTCAGGCCGGGCGTGGTGGCTCACACCTGTAATCCCAGCACTTTGGGAGGCCGAGGTGGGCGGATCACAAGGTCAAGAGATTGAGACCCTCCTGGCCAACATGGTGAAACCCCATCTCTACTAAAAAGTACAACAATTATCTGGGCATGGTGATGTGTGCCTGTAGTCCCAGCTACTCGGGAGGCTGAGGCAGGAGAATTGCTTGAACCTGGGAGGCGGAGGTTGCAGTGAGCCAAGATGGGGCCACTGCACTCCAGCCTGGCTCCTGGGGACAGAGTGAGACTCTGTCTCAAAAAAAAAAAAAAAAGAAGAAGATTCAACAGTTGCCTTGGAGAGGAGAAAAGCCCTGTGTCCAGAGATGCCCGTGAAGAGTCTTGAGTTAAAAAACCTTTTTGAAAACTGAACGTGGAAAAGAGTAATACTTACATATAGTACCCCCATAACATATATAAATGTATAGTTGTATCTGAATAAATTAACTAAATACTGGAAGTGCATGTTTTATTTCCTATTAGCTTAATCAGGGCTATGTCAATGTATTTTTATTTATTTTTCATTTATTTACATTTATGTTTTTCCCCATTGGTCTGTGTGATTCTGAAACACATTTTTTATTTTCTTACTGGCAAATATTTGTTATTAGTCCACTGGGAAAACTAATTGGAACTGAGGATCGCCTTGTATTAGGGCATTTTTGGTAGATGTGCTTGTATTTTACAAACTGTGGCTTCCAGTACGTCCTCCTCATAGGAAAACTGACATTTTTGTCAATTTTCCTCTCTTCCACAAGGTGGTGCTGCACACGCACCTAAAACAACCACCATTTCTAGTTCCTAGGATCCTAGCGCAGAAGAGGCAGAGGGGATCTGCTTAATCCTTGTCTTGCAGGAGGCGGACAGGAGCCCAGAGTGTTCGCCAGGGCTCTTTGACATGATGGTATTAAAATTCACTCCAATAGCCATTACTTATCAAGCACTTTGTGTATACCAGGCTCTTTACACAGTTTATTTTATTCTTTTATTTTTTTGAGGTGGGGTCTGGCTCTGTCACCCATGCTGGAGTACGTGGCAGGATCTCAGCTCACTGCAACCTCACCTCCCAGCCTCAAGTGATTCTCCCACCTCGGCCTCCTGAGTAGCTGAGACTACAAGTACGCACCACCACACCAGGCTAATTTCTGTATTTTTTTGTAGAGACGGGGTTTTGCTATGCTGCCCAGGCTGGTCTCAAACTCCTGGGCTCCAGAGATCCACCTGCCTTGACCTCCCAAAGTGCTGGGATTAGAGGCATGAGCCTCTGCACCCAGCCTCTTTTCACAGCTTAGTTCCCATAATCCTCATAAGACTCTGTGATGTAAGTTCACACCATTTTACATTATGAGGAAATTGAGTCTCAGAAAGATGATGTGACCTGCCCAGAGTCACACAGCAAAGAAGTAGACAAGCTGTGATTTTTCTTTTCTTTTCTTTTTTTTTTTTTTTAGATTAGGGAGGCCAGACAGACAAGCTGATTTAAACCCAGGATCCCTGATTCTAAATGCCAGAGGCTTACCCACAACATTGTCCTACTGGGCGAGGCTTGGAGAATACAGAAATGAATAAGGCAGCCCCATTCTATGGGCAGCTTGTTTTGTGTCTTCTCTACTGGGAATCTTCAGGGTGAGATGCTTGTGGTCCCAGGGTCTAGCATAGAGCTTGGCACACAGTGGGGCCTCAGTGAATGCTGGCACACAGTGGGGCCTCAGTTAATGAATGAATGACACCATGTTTCCTGGGAGGCATAAGCACTTGAATCTTGTGACTGTATTTTTTAGTCCATAAAAGGAATAGACTGTGGAGGACAGAGAACTTCCTGGTACCCTTCTGCTTGCCCCATCGAGACTTCTGTCAAGGGTCCCCGCCTTTGAGTATAGTGGCTCAACCACAGTGGACCATCCCAAAGGTCCCCTCTGGTTCCGCATTGCAGACATTCTGTGCATGGAGGTGTGGGACCTCTTTCCTGAGGTGCGTGCTTCTTCATTTACCCCAGGGTTTCTTAACATTTTGGAGTCTTGTGCACGCCAGAGAAGATGATGAATGCAAGGGGCCCTTTCTCTAGAAAACATGTTTATGCTTATATTCTGCATGCAATTTCAGGGGCTTCCTGAAAATTTTTTTTTCCAAAATGCAAAATTTTCCTTCTATTGCCCCAATCATTTGCACACATTTCTGTCAAGTCCAAACATAATTTGAAGTGAGGTAGGCAGTTTCTCTCTCCTTGTGCTGTTGCCCTGGGGGTGATGTCGGGGCCTGTGCCCTGAACGCACTTGTCTCCCGTGCTGGGGCAGTGCCAGGGCTGGCACCAGTGGCCGGTGGAGCTTCTCAGTTGGCTATTTTCTCAATCTCGTCCAAAGCATCTGTGTCAATCTGTCTATCTTCTTATGAAAATGCTCCTGGGCTCCGTTCAGAATGTTCATGCTGTGCTTGGTGTCCACCGTGTTCACTGCCAGTCCCCTCCTGCCAAAGCGTCCCGTGCGCCCGATCCGGTGCAGGTAAGTCTCGTTGTCAGGGTTCCCGTCCTTGTCCACGGGAAGATCAAAGTTGATGACGAAAGACACTTGTTCAACATCGATCCCGCGGGTGCACACGTTGGTGGTCACCAGAACCTTCTCTTTGCCCTCTCGGAAGTGCTCAATCACCGCAGCCCTCTGCTCCACCATCATCTCCCCACTCAGCAGAGCCACCTGGTGGCCTTCTTTTGAGAGCTCTGCTGCCAGCCAGCTAGCGGTTTTGCGAGTATGGCAGAAGATCATGGCTTGAGCAATGGTGTGTGGAGGCTACACAGGGCCTGGAACGTCTCGTCTCTGCTGCTGCACAGGACATAGCACTGCTTGATGGTGTCCAGGGTCTCTTCCTCGTGCTTCAGTTTGATAACGTTTGGATCTGGGACCACTTTCTGGGCAAATTTCAACACAGAGTCTTCAAAGGTGGGAGAAAAGCAGCATCTGGCGGTTCCTGGGCAGCATCCTCTGGATGCGGATGCTCTGATCCTGGTGACCCTGAGTGGCTATCATGACGTCAGCCTCATCCAGAACAAACACCTTGATTTTCTTGGGATCAATGAACTTGAGCTTGGAGCACCAGTCCAGCACGGTCCCAGGGGTGCCAATGACAATCTGCTCACTGATCTTCTGGACTCTTTCCAATTTATTGCCTCGAACAGCACAGGCAAGCTTCAGTTCTTCAGCAGATGGGTAAAATGTGCCCCTCTGCTCAATCGCTTTTTCTGTTTGAAGCGCCAGCTCATATGTTGGGGAGAGGCACAGACACCGGGGTATCTGTCTGCTGGCTCCACTCAGCTGAGCATGGCCAGGAGAAAGGCAGCTGTTTTACCAGTGCCAGACGGAGACTGGGCAATCAGGTTCTGTGGGGATTCAGCAGGCAACATTTCTTGCAAGACAGATCTACTGGCAGTAAATTACTGACACATTTTGCCTAAATCCAAGTCTCCAGTTCCTTCATTTTTCCTGCATTTATGAAGTGGAAATCTATATTCCTCCAACATGCCCCACCATTTTTGCTCACCTGAAAGTTCTTTATTTCTCTTTCACTTTTGAAAGATAATTTTGATGGGTACAGAATCCTAGCTATGTGGGTTTTTTTCTTTCAACACTAGGTATTTTACTCCACTCTCTTCTTTCTTATGTAATTCCTGATGAGTTCTATGTAATTCTTTTTTTTCTTCCAAGACAGGGTTTCACTCTGCGCAAGGTGGAGTGCAGTGGCATGATCTGGACTTACTGAGCCTCGACCTCCCAGGCTCAAGCAATCCTCTTGCCTCAACCTCCCGAGTAGCTGGAACCACAGGCACACATCATCAATCCCGGCTAATTTTTTGTAGAGATGGGGTTTCTGTATGTTGCCTAGGCAACTCCCGAGCTCAAGCAAGCCTCCTACCTTGGCCTCCAAAGTGTTGGGATTATAAGTGTGAGCCACTGCACCCTGCCCAGTATAATTCTTATACTAGTTCCTCTACAAGTAATGTGCATATTTTCCTTTGGCTTCTTTCAAATTTTTTTTTCTTTTTTTTTTTTTTGAGATGAAGCCTTCCTCTGTTGTCCAGGCTGGAGTACAGTGGTGCGATTTCAGCTCATTGCAATCTCCACCTCCTGGGTTTAAGCAAGTCTCCTGCTTCAGCTTCCTGAGTAGCTGGGTTACAGGCGCCTACCACCTCACCCGGCTAATTTTTGCATTTTTAGTAGAAACTGTGTTTCACCATGTTGGCCATGCTGGTCTTGAACTCCTGACCTCAAGTGATCTGCCCGCCTCGGCCTCCCAAAGTGCTGGGATTGCAGGCATGAACCACTGCATCTGGCTTCTTTCACAGTTTTTATCTTTGATTTCACAAAATTTGAATATGAGATAATGAGATACTGACTTCTTTGTATTTATCCTGTTTGGTGTTCTGAGATTCTTAGATCTGTGGCTTGGTGTCTGTCAATAATTTTGGTAAGTTCCCAGGCACTATTAAAGTATTTCTTCTGCTCCTTTCGTTCTTCTCCTTTTAGTATTCACTTTACGAAGATGTTATCCCTTTTGTAATTGTCCTGCCATTTTTGGATATTCTTTTCTGTTTTCCTCAGTCTTTTTTTTCTCTTGCTTTTCAGCTTGGGAAGTTCTACTGACATTTCCTCAGGCTCACTGATTCCCTCCTTAACCACGTGCAGTCCACCGATGAGCCCATCAAAGGCCTTCTCTGCTTCTGTTATAGCATTTTTTGTTTCTAGCATTCCCTTATGATTCTTTCTTAGCGTTTCTACTTCTCTGCTTACATATCATTGGTTCTTACATTGCTTCCACTTTTTCCATTAGAACCTTTAGCATTTTAATCATAGTTATTTTAAATTCTCAGTCTGATAATCATCAAATCTCTGTATATCTCAGTCTGGTTCTGATGCATACTCCATCTCTTCAAACTGTAGTTTTTGCCCTTGAGTATGCTTTGAAAATTTTAGGATGAAGATGAGAGAGTTGTTATGTTTCAAAGAAAATAGGTACTGGCTGGGCTTGGTGGCTCATCCCTGTAATCCCAGCACTTTGGGAGGCCGAGGCGGGCAGATCATCTGAGGTCAGGAGTTTGAGATCAGCCTGACCAACATGAAGAAACCCAATCTCTACTATAAATACAAAGATTAGCCAGGCATGATGGCATGCACCTGTAATTCCAGCTACTTGGGAGGCTGAGGCAGGAGAATCACTTGAATCTGGGAGGCAGAGATTGCAGTGAGCTGAGATGGCACCATTGCACTCCAGCCTGGGCAACAAGTGCCAAACTCTTTCTCAAAAAAAAAGAAAAGAAAAAGGAAAAAGAGTCTTCTCATCATTTATCAGTTTGGGACAGGTGCTGAGGCTGAGGAGTGGCCAAGCACTGAAAGAATTTGACCGGTCATCCCAAGTGGTGACCCCAACTCTCAAAATCTACAAAGCTGTCCAAACGCATTTGCACTTTTTCTTTTCTTTTCTCTCTCTCTCTTTCTTTCTTTCTTTCTTTTTTTTTTTTTTTTGAGGCTGAGTTTCACGCTTGTCGCCCAGGCTGGAGTGAAATGGCATGATCTCGGCTGACTGCAACCTCTGCCTGTCCGGTTCAAGTGATTCTCCTGCCTCAGCCTCCTGAGTAGCTAGGATTACAGGCATGCACCACCACACCTAGCTAATTTCTGCATTTTTTTTTTTTTTTTTTTTTTGAGATGGAGTTTTGCTCTTGTTGCCCAGGCTGGAGTGCAGTGGCATGATCTTGGCTCACTACAACCTCCATCTCCCAGGTTTGAGTGATTCTCCTGCCTCAGCCTCCCGAGTAGCTGGGATTACAGGCATGCACCACCATGCCTGGCTAATTTTGTATTTTTAGTAGAGATGGGGTTTCACCATGTTGGACAGGCTGGTTTCAAACTCCTGACCTCAACTGATCCACCCGCCTCAGCCTCCCAAAGTGCTGGGATTACAGGCATGAGCCACCACCCCCAGCCTAATTTCTGTATTTTTAGTAGAGACGAGGTTTCTCCATTTTGGTCAGGCTGGTCTCAAATTCCTGACCTCAGGTGATCTGCCTGCCTCGGCCTCCCAAAGTGCTGGGATTACAGGCATGAGCCACTGTGCCTGGCTGAAGTCATATTTGAAATCTCTGTAAGACCCACCAGACTGCATTTGACCTGACTTGAAGTTTGTCTGAGGCAAAAAAACCTTTTCTCTGGCACAACTGTCAAAAACCATGAGAGGCAATTGTTTAACTTTGTGGCTGCTTGAAGTGGTGGATTACAGTTGAGGCAAACAATAGATTTAAAAGCTTAAAGGGAAAGCTGGCAAGTGAGATGACCAAGTGGCTTGTGAAAAGTTCTGACACATTCCTGGGTATCTAGAAAATGCACAAGGGTCCCACTCTCTGATCAGAGAAACTCACTGTGCCTAAACTGCTTACAAACACTATGGTTTGTGCCAAAGATATTCTCTTCCTGAGATACTGGAATTTAGGTATAGGCTAGGAAGAGGACACCAAATAACCAGTCCCCTTAAAAACCGTGGGTGCTTAGTCTCTAGTGAGCCTCCCTGGCAGACAGTGTTTCATACATGTTGTCACAACTTGTTGGAGAAATGTTTTGTGCCTGTGTGATTTGTTTGGACAGGATTCTTGGAAGGCTGTGCCTGGTTTCCTCTGAACTTTGCCCCATGCACCCTTTTTTTTTTCTTTTTTTTTTGGTTTATTTTGCTAGGCATGCTTTCAGTGTAAGAAATCACAGCCAGGTGTATGACTATATACTGAGTCCAGTGGTTTATCCTAGAGAATCACTGAACCTGTGCTCTTGGGCCTCTCCAACACAGGCTGATTGGTACACTAGAGAAAAAAAAAAAAGCAACCAATAGATACCATCCCTGAGGAAGTCCAGGCATTGGATTTACTAGACAAAGATTATATTCACTGTTTTCAATGTATTCAAAAAATTAAATAAAACTAGACATGTAGCACTAAAAGATAGGGTGACAATTATGTTTCACACAATAGAAAATAGTAATAAAGTTATAAATCAAAAAAGAGGACTAAATAGAATTTCTGAAATTGAAAAGTAAAACACCAACTAAAAATTTACTCGAGGGGTTCATATTTGTTTCCTAGGGTTGCCAAAACAAGTCATCTCGGTGGCTTAAAACAGCAGAAAGTTATTTGCTTACATTGCTGGAGGATAGAAGTCCAAAGTTAGAGCATCAGCTGGGCTGTGCTCTACTTGAAGGCTCTAGGGAATTATCCTTCTTTGCTTCTTTCTAGCTTCTAGTGGTTTCTGGAAATCCTGGGCTTTCCTTGGCTTGTAGCTGCCCACTCCAATCTCTGCCTGTGTTATCACATGGCTTTCTTTACTCTGTGCCTGTGTTCAAATCTCCCTGCTCTTATGAGAGAAACAGTAACTGGATTAGGGCCCACCCTAATACAAGAGGCCCTCATCTTAATTGATTACATCTGCAAATACCATATTTCCAAATAAAGCCACATTTACAGGTTCTAAGGACGAGGGCTTTGAACAAATCATTTTGGAGAACACGATTCAACCCACAGCAGTGCTGACCAGCAGATTTCAGCAGGTAGAAAGATTCAGTGAATTTGTAGATTGGTCAATTGAGATTATCTAGCCTGATGTTAAAGAAAAAAAAGGAAAGAGCCTCAGAGAACTATGGAACGCTATCAAGCAATACCAACATATACATAAAAAGAGTCCCAGAAGGAAATGAGTGAGAGAAAGGGGGTGCAAGAATATGTGAAGTCACAATAGCCAAAAACTTCTCCAATTTTATGAAAAACATTAATCAAAATATGCAAGAAGTTTAATACACTCCAGTAGCATAAACTCACATCTTAATAAGTTAATCAAAAACCAAAGGCAAAGAGATAATCATGAGAGCGGCAAGCAAGAAATACATTGTCATGTATTGGTAAGATTAACAACTACAAACTTTCAGTTTAAGATAAATTCTAAGGATCTAATGTATAGCATGGTAACTGTAGTTAATTGTACTGTACTGCATACTTGAAATTTGCTAACAGAGCAGGTCTTAAGAGTTCTCATTTTAAAAAAGTAACTATGAAATGTGATGAATATCTTAGTTGACTTGGTTGTGGCAATCATTTCACAATGCATATGTGTATCAAATCATCACACCGTACATTTTGAATGTAAACAACGCTTTTTGTTAGTTATACCACAATAAAGCTGAAAGAAAGAATCCTTGGAGGCCAGAAGGCAGTGGGATGACATATTCAAAGTTCTGAAAGGAAAAATAAATGTCAGCCAAGAATTTTTTGTCTAGCAGATGTGTCCTTCAAAAAATGGAGACGTGAAAGGATTCCCAGATAGACATTTGAGAGAATTCATTGCTATCAGACCAGCCCCATCAGAAACATTAAACAGAGTCCTTCCAGCTGAAATGAAGATGAGAGAGTAATTCAAATCCACATGAAGAAATAAAGAGCACAGGTAAAGTTACATAAGTAAAAACGAGACAGTATGTCTAAATAAATAAAATGTATGGGCTGGATGTGGTGGCTCACGCCTGTAATCCCAGCACTTTGGGAGGCTAAGGTGGGTGGAGTGCTTGAGCTCAGGAGTTTGTGACCAGCCTTGGCAACATGGCAAAACCCCATCTCTACAAAAAATACAAAATTAGTCAAGTGTGGTGTATGCCTGTAGTCCTAGCTACTTGAGAAAGCTGAGGTGGAAAGGATGGCTTGGGCCCAGAAGGCAGAGGTTGCAGTGAACTGAGATCACACCACTGTACTCCAGCCTGAGCGACAGAGTGAGACCCTGTCTCAGTAAGTAAGAAAATAAATAAATAAGTAAATAAATAAAATGTTTGTAGTAAAAATGTATCAATAATGTGTTTTTCATGTATCTGTTTTGAAGGACAACTACATAAAGCAAATATAAATTTATGCTCTTGAGCACACAATGTATAAAGATGTAATTTCTATGAAAATAAATAACATACAGAGTGGGGCAGGGAACATGTATGGGAGAAAAATGTTTATATGCTATTGAAATTATTAATCATACTTAAATGTTATAAGTTAAGATGTTAATTGTAGTCTCCAGGGCAACTATTAAAACAAAAAAATTTCAAAAATATATGTGACAAAAGAAACAGCACAGGGATTGAATCAGCACAATAAGAAATACCTAACACAAAACAAGGTGGTAATGGAGGAATATCAAAAGCAAAATACACACCACATATAGAAAAATAGCAAAATAGAATATTTCAATCCTGTTAGTATTTTACTAAACTCTAATTAGTAGTTAAATCAAATGGACTTTGATTAAACACTTCAGTTAAGTGGCAGAGAGTGGCAGAACAGATAAAAAAATGTGATCTACCTATATGCTGTCTACAAGAGTCAAACTGTAAATTCAAGACACAAAGATGATCAAAGTAATAGAACAGGAAGAAATGCATCAAGCAAGTATTAACCAAAAGAGAGCCAGAATAGCCTTATTAATATTGGGTCAGATAGACTTAGAACAAAATTATTCCTAGAGATGAAGAAGAACATTTTATAAGGACCAAAGGGTCCATCCTTCAAGGATATAATAATTACAAAATTGCTATGCAATTATAAATGTATAAATTATAAAGAATTTTGTGCTTAACAACAGAGCTTCAAAATACGTGAAGGAAAACTGACAGAATGGAAAGGTGAAATAGACACTTCAACAATAATATTTGGAGACTTCAATAACTAATCTTAAATAATGGATAAAGAATGAGGCAGAAAAGTTCGACAAGGAAGTAGAAGACTTGAACAATACTCTCTGAGAAACGTAACAGGCATCTACAGATTGCTCCACTCAGCAATAGCAAGACACACATTCTTCTCAAGACACATCAGACACTCCCCAAAATAGACCATATGATGGGCAAAAAAACAAGTTTCTGTAAATTTAAAGTGATTAAAATCATACAAGTTATACTCTTGGGCCACAATGTAATAAAAATCAAAAATAGGCAAAAATTTAGGAAATTCACAAATATAGATTAATCAAGCAATACCACATCTATATAGCTTATGGGTCAAAGACACCACAATAGGAATTAATAAAATACTTTATTTTTTTTTATTTTTTTATTTTTTGAGACAGACTCTCACTCTGTCGCCCAGGCTGGAGTGCAACGGCATGATCTCGGCTCACTGCAACCTCCACCTCCCGAGTTCAATTGATTCTCCAGCCTCAGTCTCCCAATCAGATGAGATTACAGGCATCTGTCACCACACTTGGCTAATTTTTGTGTTTTTAGTAGAGATGGGGTTTCACCATCTTGGCCAGGCTGGTCTTGAACACCTGACCTCAGATGATCTGCCCACTTCAGCCTCCCAAAGTGCTGGGATTACAGGCGTGAGCCACCACACCTGACCATAATAAAATACTTTAGATAGATGGATACAATAACACAAAATACCAAAACTTTAGGGATACAGCAAAAGCTGTGCATCAAGGGAAATTTATATCCTATATTAAATATATTTAATATAGGAAATGCCTATATTAGAATACATGAAATAACCTCAAATCAGTAACTTAATCTTCCACCTAAGAAACTGAAAAAAAAAAACCCTAACTAAACCAAAGCAAGCAGAATGAAGGAATAAATAGAGATTACAATGAAAATAAATAAAATGGAGAAAAGAAGCAAAATAATCAATGACCAAAATTTCCTTGAAAATATCAGAAAAATTGACAAACTTTTAGCTAGATGGATCTAGAGAAAGAATCTCAAATTAATACCAACCCTACAAAAATATAAAAAGATTATAATACCATGAACAATTGTATGCTAACAAACTATGTAAACTAGATGAAATGAAGAAATATCTAGAAAGGCACAAACTGACAAAACTTAAAAAGATAAAGAAAATCTGAGTGTACCTATACCAAGGTATAGATTGAGCTATTAAAAAAAATCCCCATAAAGAAAAGATCGGGGCATGATTGATTCACTGGTGAATTCTACTACAGGTTTACAACAGAATTAAATCTTTCACAAACTTCTAAAACATGGAAGAGGAGGTGTCATTTCCCAACCACCCATTCTGTAAGGTTAATACCTTGATATCAAAACCAGACAAAAACGTTGCAAGAAAAGAACACAGCAGGCCAATATCTTTAATGAATACAGATGCACAAAGTCCTCAACAAAACGCTTGCACACCGAATGCAACAACAACAACAGAAGGGTGATACACGCGCCCTGCGCGGGGGCTCCCGCCTGTAATCCAGCACTTTGCGAGGCCAAGGCAGGCAAGTCACTTGAGTCCAGGAGTTCAAGACCAGCCTGGGTAACATGGTGAAACCTCATCTCTACAAAAAAATACAAAAAAAATTAGCTGGGTGTGGTGGCACACTGCTGTAGTCTCAGTTACTTGGGAGGCTGAGGTGGGAAGATCACCCAAATCTGGGGAGGTCAACGCTGCAGTGAGCTATGATCACGCAACCACACTCCAGCCTGGGGAACAGAGTGAGAGTCTGTCTCAAAAAAAGAGAAAGAAAGAAAAGAGAATGATAATACATCATGACCAAATGGGATAATTTTAACAATGCAAGGTTGGTTCTAAAAATTCGTATTAGTCAATGTTAATATACCATATTAATAAAACAAGGTTAAAATGCATAATCATCTCTCATGCCCCCGCATCTTGGTCGAGGAGCGGCCTCCTGAGTCTCTTCTGCAAATCCGCTCTGTGGCCCAGCGCCCCTGTCCTCGCCACCCGTGATCGTGTGCCAAGGCCCGAGAGGTGTGACCACCCAGGCCACCTGGGTTCCACTTCCAGCAACAGCTCCCGCGGCAGTACCAGGCTCCCCGGGGAAGCCATCCCCCACCCTCCAGGTCTCCTCAAGGCTGACCCCGGTCTGGTGGGCCAGCTTCTTTTTCGGGAAGTCCACTCTGCTGTTCATGGCCATGGTGTTGAGGCTGGCAGAGCACCCGGAACCTCCCAGGCCTCCAGCAGCATGACCACCTGGGGCCTGGCTCGGGACACCCCAGGAAGCAGCCCAGTGGCCAGTCCAGCACAGCCAGCGCTGGACCCCCATCTTGACCTGAGCCGCCACCACCAGCCCCAGGTCTGCAGAGGCGCCAGGCCACCAGACGCCCTCCCCGGTCCCCTCCCCACTCCTCACCCTGTAGACTAAGTGGCTGCAGCAAGCAGACTTTCCATTAACACAGCAGACCCCAAAAAAGAGTGACAAAGCCCCTCTCCCCATGGCCACAGCACTTGTGAGCTTTCCTGATACCTGGAACTGTGTACCTGGCACCAAAAATAAACTTCAAGCAGCCAGTAAAAAAAAAAAAAGCATGATTATCTTAATAGACTAAAAAATGATTTGGCAAAATGCAACACCCTATCATAATAAAAATAGTTGACAAACTAGGAATAGAAAATAACTTCCTCAACCTTATAAAGGACAGCTATGAAAAGCCCACCACTACATTATACTTAATGGTAGAAGACTGAGAAATTTCCCTGATATTAAAAGAAGCTAAGGATGTCCACTCTCATCACTTTTGATCCAGTACTATAATGAGGATTCCAGCTACAACTACTAGGCAAGATGAAGAAATAAAAAGTAGGCCGGGCGCAGTTGCTTGTAATCTCAGCACTTTGGGAGGCCGAGGCAGGTGGATCACAAGGTCAGGAGTTTGAGACCAGCCTGACCAACATGGTGAAACCCTGTCTCATAAATAAATAAATAAATCGCATACAAATGGGCAGGGAAGAAATAAAACTGCCCCAATTTGCAAATGACATGTCGCTGTATGCAGAAAATCATAAGAAATAAATGAAAAACTATTTGGACTAATAAGCAATTCAGCAATATTATAGGATACAAAATCAATAGGTAATAATTGTTCTCACCACAAAAATGATAAGTATCTGAGGTTGTGGATTTATCAGTTAGCTGCATTTCATTATCCCACATTGTATTCGTAAATCACAGCATCACTTTGTACCTCATAAATATATACAATTATAAATTGTCAACTTACAATAAAATAAAAACTCTTGGGCTAGAATTACTGTGTCAAAGGATATGATGCATTTTAAGATTTTTTTTTTTTTGAGATGGAGTCTCACTCTGTCGCTCAGGCTGGAGTGCAGTGGCATGCTCTTGGCTCACTGCAACCTCCGCCTCCTGGGTTCAAGGGATTCTCCTGTTTCAGCCTCCTGAGTAGCTGGGATTACAGGCATGCACCACCACACAGGGTTTCACCATGTTGGTCAGGCTGGTCTCAAACTCCTGACCTCATGATCTGCCCGCCTCAGCCTCCCAAAGTGCTGGGATTATAGGCATGAGCCGCCGCGTCTGACCAAGGATCTTGATAACTTGCCAACTTGCTTTCCAGAAAGTTTATATGAGTTTATTCTTCCACCTGTCCATAAGAGAAGATTTTAAGTTTTTTTGAGCATATTCCTATATTGAAAAATAATAATAATAAACCTTTAAAAGGCTTCGAGGCTTGATAAACAAATCAATTGTATTTCTATGCACTTGCATAAACAATCTGAACTTGCAATTAAGAAAACAATTCCTTTTGCAATAGCATCAGAAGTAAATACTTAGAGGCCAGGCACTAATTCCAGCACTTTGGGAGGCTGAGGTGGGCGGTTCACTTGAGGTCAGGAGTTTGAGACCAGCCTGGCCAGCTACTTGGGAGACTGAGGCAGGAGAATCGCTTGAACCTGGGAGGCAGAAGTTGCAGTGAGCTGAGATCACGCCACGGCACTTTAGCCTGGGCAACAGAGCAAGACTCCATCTCAAATAAATAAATAAATAAACAAATACATATATAGAAATGAATTCATCAAAAGAAGTATAAAACTTGTACATTGAGAACTAAAAAACATCATTGAAAGAAATTGTAAAAGATCTAAAAAATGGAAAGACATATGTTCATAGACTGGAAAATTTACACCTAATACTATTAAGATGTTGTGTTCCCCTAATTCATTGACAGATTCAGCAAATTCCTATAAGGATTTCAGCTGCCTTGAAACTGACAAGGTGATCCTAAAACTCATAGAGGAATAGAATCTAGTATAGAGAAAATAATCTTAAAAAAAACAAGGACTCAGACTATAATCAATCTGTACAGCACTGGTGAAAGAATGGATGTATACATCAGTGGAATAGAACTGAGAGTCTGGAAGTAAACCCTCACATTTATGTCAATTTTTAAAAAGGATGGCAAGGCCAAAGACAGAAAATTCTTTTCAACAAATGGTGCCAGGACAACCAGCATCCACATGCAAAGAATGAAGTTGAACCTCTAACTCACATCATATACAAAAGTTAATTTAAAAGGCCAGGCGTGGTTGCTCATGCCTATAATCCCAGCACTTTGAGAAGCTGAGGTGGGTAGATCACCTTGAGGTCAGGAGTTTGAGACCAGCCTGGCCAACATGGTGAAACCCCATCTCTACTAAAGCTACAAAAATTAGCCAGGCATGTTGGCACATGCCTGTAATCCCAGCTACTCAGGAGGCTGAGGCAGTAGAATTGCTTGAACCTGGGAGGCAGAGGTTGCAGTGAGCCAAGATTGCGCCATTGCACTCCAGCCTGGGAGACATGGCGAAACTCTGTTTCAAAATAATAATAATAACAAATGGACATAATAATAAAATAATAATAATTAAAAATAGATCAAAGACTTTGATAAAACATAAAACAAAAAAACCATAAAAGAGCTGAACTATATGAATCTCAGAAAAAAAGGCATACAGTTTAATTTTCTTGAATTTGGTGATGAATTCTTAGATGTGTCACCAAAAGTACAAGCAACCAAAGCAAAAATAAATAGGACCCACCAAACTTAAAATCTTTTGTGTTTCAAAGAACACCATCATGAAAGGCATACAACACCACACAGAGGTGAATAAATTATCTGCAATTCACGTATCTGATAAGGTCTGTTATCCAGAAGATATAAAGAACATTAGCAAATCAACAATAAAATGTCTAACAAATTTTCAAAATGAAAATTGGATTTGTATAGATACTGCTCTAAGGAAGACACACAAATTGGCAATAAATACATGAAAACATGTTTAAAATCATTGGTTAATAGGGAAATGCCCATCAAAACCACTGAGATAGCACTTCACATCCATTAGTGTGGCTATAATTTAAAAAGCGAATACAAGTGTTGGCAATGATTAGAGAAATGGGAGCTTCCCACGTTGCTTGCGCAAATATAAGAAGGAAAAGCCTCTGGTGCTTCCTCAAACAGCTACTCACAGGGCTACCACATGACCTGGCAACTCCGCTGCTGGCTGTATACTCAGGAGAAATACAAAACATTTGTTCATACAAAAACTTGAACATGGGTGTTTATCGCAGTACTGAAATATAGTTCGCATTCCATAAATGCATCTTTTCAAAGGACACAATTCAGTGGTTTTTAGCATATTCTGGTTTTGCCATCATCTTCACTATCGAATTCCAGTCCTTCACCACTCCAAAAAGTGGAGAAGTAGTCACCACTTTTGATAGCAGTCAAAAAATGAAAATAGCCCCTTTGTCCATCACTGATAAATAGAAAAACGAAACGAGTGTTGTCCACACAATGGATGATATTGACCACAAACAGGTGAGGTCCGGATTCAGGCCACAGCTCGGGTGAACTCGAGTACATTCTGCCTATGGAAAGAAGTCAGGACACAAAACACAGCCCATTGTATAATTCTGTGTATATGAAATGTCCAGAATAAAAAAATCCGTAGACCAAAAGCATATTAGGGGTTGGCAGGGCAGGGCCTGTGGAGAGAATAGGGTTGGCTGACGTGGGCAAGGGGTTTCTTTTTGGAGTGGGGAAGTATGAAGGCAAAATCACAATGTGCTAAAAACCACTGAATTGTATCCTTTGAAAAGGTGCATTTATGGAATGTGAATTATATTTCAGTACAAAAGAATATGACTATTTTGTTTCTAAACATGTTGCACTAAATAAACTACAACAATTGCTGGTGAATGAATTCCATGATTAAATTCCCCCGGGGACTTCAGCGGAGGGGGTTGTACGGGATGATATTTGAGGCTTAACCTCGTTCTTTGGCCAGAGCCTGTTTTGATGCAGCCGGACAGCTGTGGGACCAGGGGGTACGTTTTCTTCCCCAAGGATCCATCCCCATGTACATTCTTTACTGGAAAACATGATCTCCTTATCACTAAGTGTGCAGCGGGGCCACCTGAATGAAAGCGGGGTTACGAGGAGGGATGCTGCAGTGTGCTGTGCAGAAAACACCCACAGGCAGATTGTGTGTGAACAGTCGTTTTGTTAGATGAGACCGTGTGGAAACTTAGCACAACACTGTGACCAGAGCATGGGTGCCGGAGCCTGATGACCTGAGACCAAAGCCATGTGTGCCTGAGAATGTCACACAGGACAGAGCTCTACTGTTGCACATGGGCATGGGCGCGACACTTTACAGCTCCTGGATGGGCAGAGCAGGGGCTGTGACATTTACTTTATGGTTCAGGGCACTGAAATGTACAGAGATTCAGTGACTTGCTCAGAGCAGCAACACTGATGGGTAATGACGCTCAGGCAGGGAATTTATTGGTTCCCAAGAGATGGAGATGCCCGAACACCTGAGACTGAGGCAGGAGACAGCAGGACTCACTTTCCAAGCACCTGTCACGGCCCTGCTGATCAAAACAAGATGTAGCAAAGAAACCGGCCCAAACCCGCTAGGACTAGGAAATCTAATGCATTCGCTTGAGTCACTCCCTCCAGGGCCATGACAGTTTACAAATGCTATGGCAACGACCCGGAAGTTATTTTATGTGGTTCCAGGAACTCGTGCCCCTTTACCAGAATAGCCCGCCCCCTGATTAGCATATAATTAGGAGTAGGTATAAATTCAGCCAGCCATCACTGCACTGGTGCTTCACGCCTCTGGACAGCCCTGTCCTCTGTGGAGCAGCCACTTTGGGTGACAGTTGTTCACACAGACGTGCCTTCGTTCACTGTTGGCTCACTCTTGTTTATCGAGTAGAGAAAACTTTCGAGCTCATCTACATCAAGACCATTAGATCCTGTCCTGGACACTGAACCAAAGACCCTCCTCACTCCTTTTCCAAAGCCCCCAACCCCACAGCTGCTGCAGGGAGACACTGAGGCCTGGAGGAGGTGCTGGGCCCAAGAGAAGGGCCCAAATCCCGATTCAACTCCCAGCTTTACATTTCAATCCCTGACCCAAAATGCCATGGCTTCCCCAAATGAAGCCCTGAAGGCGTCGGGTCCAAATTTGCATCTGTCTCCCCCAGCACGTGACCCTGTGGCTGCCTTGTGAAGATACTTCCTGGAGGTTGGGCGACTGCTCTGAATGACCAGTAACCAGCCTCCTTGACTCCCAACCGACTCGGAATGCAGGACGTCCCCCACCAACTGCCCACGTGACAGTTGGACTTTGAATCACATTCACCTTCAACTGACCAAAGCAGGCTGCTGGGCAGTTCAGATTCTCTCACTGAAAAAGAGTCCTGCTGGGTTGATGCTTGGGCAGCTCAGAGAGTGAAGCCTGCAAGCTGCCGGGGTCTCAGTGCCTGTCGATCAGAGCAGCTGCCCCAGCAGCCTGGACTCAGGCCTGGCTGAGAAGAAACAGTGGCTGCCCCAGCTCTGAATGGGTGCCTCCCTGCTCCTGTCCTTCCTCACCAAGACTCAGGCCCTGCTTCGCAAATCACAACGAAGACCCCAAGCTCCTGATGGCTTCAGGACCATGACGCCCTCAGTGGAGGAGCTGGCAGGGGTGACGTCTGAGGCTCCCCTGCTGTGGCCAGATGCCGACTGGGATGCTCTAGGAATGGCCAGGAGGTTTTGTAGAGCCCAGATCATGTTTCTGGCGTATTCTAAATTTGAATCTTTCTTTATCTCTTCTTTTTGTAGCCACAAGCCATAAGCTTGGGAAAAATACATTCAAAGTAGCGCCCCCTGTGGATACGGTGTGGGCAGGCGACCACGGGCAGGTGTTCATCTTTTCCAGGTCACACTCGTGCCCAGCAGCTGCCTAGGGGAGCCACCGAGTCAAAGCTGGGCTTAGGAGGACGGGTGCTGGGGTGCTGTGAGCTCTTCACATCAACACCGGGCTGATTACTCAAAAACTTTCCCATAATGAGGCAATTCTGAAGGCAGCTGAGCTCAGTGACCGAGAGCAAGGGGCAGGTGTCTGATTGCCTGAGCCCAGATCCGACCTAGAGGCAGACCCAGATGAAGCCAGAATCCAAATAACTGACATTTCATAAGTGCTCTAGACATGCTCAGACCGGAACGTCTGGGGAATGAGAGACAAGCAGCAGTGGTTTCCTCCAGAGAAGCTGCCAGTCACGAGTCACTTTCCAGCCTTTACATGGGCAAGATGCCTTCCAGCTCCTCAAGAGCATCTGCCGCCATCCCTCTGACCCTCACAGGGGCCCCGTGGAGTGCTCAGAGCAGGGCTGGGACCCACAGTTTACAGCTGAGGACACAAAAACTGAGAGGGTCTAAGCGACTTCTCCAGAGTCACAGTACTGAGGAGGGCTGTGGCTGAGCCAGGAATGTAGTTAGTTCCCTGGAGACGGAGATCCCTGAAGCCCAGAGGCCTCTCGATCATGCCCTGGGCACCGGACCCAGGTCTTCCCTCACCCTATATCCCAAATCCTCTTGTTCCAGGAATGCTTTGAGGAGAGTTCCTCTCATGGGTGGTCCCTGACCCAGGCTCCTGCCTCAATAAACATAGACCAAAACTTATAAATCCTTGACCAAAACTCTGACCCAGGTGACCTCAAACAAAGAGAAGGATCAGGGTCCAATCTGCACCCCTCCTACCCCAGCACCTTCACACCAGGAGTCGCCTCAAGCTGAGGTTTCTGGTGCTCCAGTGACCACCCTGAATGACTAGTGGCCTGCTTGACCCCTCACTGGCTCAGAGCTCACGACTCCCGAGCCAGCCACACCCATGGGACCAGAACCTCTCAAAAGAGTTAGCTTCACTGTAACTGACAATCTCTTATGACCAGTGAAGGTGAACACCTGGGGAGGAGGCCTCTGGGCTGGTGCTCCGGCGGCTCAGTGAGTGAAGCCTCCCAGCACCTGCTTTCCTCTCTGTTTGAGTCTGTGAGCACTGCACGTCTGCCGGGGTCTCTTGTGATGGAAGAAGGTCCCAATACCTGGAAGAGAGAGTGTGCAGAAGAAAAGAATGATAGAAAGATGGGTCTGGAGGACTGACGAGGGGATACCTCAGTCAGCAGTTTATTTCGTGCACAGGGTTTCATTATATACTTTTCAGCCCGCAATGGCTGACGTCAAATCATTACAGCAAAGGGGAACAGAACATTGCAAGCCTGGGGATCAAGATAAAACTAGTACATAGAGATTGATCCAAAAAAATCATAAAACAAACAGATAACTTTTTCTACTTACAGGAATAAGATAACATTTTACAACTGTCAAAGCAAGCGATAAATCTTGAGGACAATTTCAAATGACATGCGAATAGTCACAAGCTTCAGTGAATACTTGGTAAACAAAGTGATAAAAATAGCCCAGTACAAAAACTTCAAGAAACACAATGTCTAATAAAACCACACAGCCTTCACCCAGCCATAATATTAGATCAGTGAGCCAGAGATAGACTTTTGCAATATCAAACTCCTTTCAGTTCCTTCTTTCCCTCAGCTCGACTGCCTCCAGTGGGGAGAAATGTGTCTGGGCTCTAACTCCATTATGGCGGAGACATGTAGTGGTCTCAACACCTCTCCTTCATGGACTGGAGATCTGAGCAGGTGTCTCAGCAGCCCGGACTCAGGCCTGGCTGGGAAGAGGCAGTGGCTGCCCCAGCAAACAGTGGGCGCCTCCCTGCCCATGTCCCTCCGCACCAAGACTCAGTCTCTACAATCTTCTCACTCCCTAGACCCTGCCGTGTCAGGGGCAGAGTCCATCTCCTGTTAGAGGGATCTGTCCGTTGCCACAGACTGAAGACGCCACCCCAGGATCCTCCCTGAGGACCACCCAGGGCCTCTGTCACTCTGTTGCCCAATGTGAATTCCATGAGCCCGATGGCACTTCCTTTCTCACCACTCTCCCGGCTGCACCAAAACAGCCAGGGGTCCTGTCCTCCTCAGCCCCATGCAAACCTCGGCAGGAGAGTTCACTTACTTCCCTTCCAAGCATCTTGGAATCGAGACTGCTGAAGATTGCCGTCAGATTTGGACACATCCTCTCCAGAGCCTTTGGCCTGACGTTCCCCTTCCCTGCAGTGTCTGTCGCTAGGGTGGGGTCCAGAGTCTCCTGATCTGATGAGGCAGCGGGGTGGGTCCCCACATCTCGTGTCTGGAAGAGCATGTAGGAGACTGGCATTCTTTCCACCTTAAACGTTTGGTAGAAATCAGAGAAAATCCACCTGTGCCTGTCGCTGCCTTTGTGGCCTAAAAGGGTTTTTCTGCTCTATTTCGTTGTGAAATGGAGGCTTATTTTGCCTATGGTGTGGTGCACACATGGGATCGCACAGCCTGGTTGCTTTTTAGAGCCACGTGTCTCCCCAACCCCCAGTTCAACATACACAACGTCCCCAGCACCCTGGCAGCCTGCAGTGGGTGGGGAGGAGAATCACACCCAACCTCAGCTTTCAAGAAAGAAACCAGTGACCCCATGTATGTTTTGAGCACAAGACTACCCTTAGTTAGCACAGAAGGAGTGGGGAATTCCCCTCGGCAGGCGCAGGGCAGAGCGGGAGAGCCCGGAGAAGCCCAGAGAGGCGCTGGGCGCTTTCCATTAGAAAGTCTGGGGGCAGGACCAGGAAGCTGAGAGAAGTTTCTCAGGAGCACTGGGCTCCACAGTCAGAAACACGACCGCAGCGCAAAGGGCAGAGCTCAGAGGAGCTCATCAAGGCCTCTCTGTTTAGGTGCTTTTCATAGATTTCTCTGTTTTTATACAGAAACTATTTATAAAATATGACTAGTTGTAGGGAAAGCCACCTGCATTAAAAATAAACATTTCTTAAAAAAAAAACTTCTCAACGCAATCCCATATCTGTAATATCGATAAATGAACCGCCGCTAAATGAGGTGAGGCAGCCTCCTGCCTGTGTCCGTCTCCCCGAAACCTGTCGCGCCGCAGGTCCTCTCTGGGCCTGGGTGGGGTCTGCACATCAGGGCCTGCCTGGGTGTGGGGACGGGATCTGCCACACCGACCTGGGCACAGGGTCACTGGGAGGCACAGGGAGAGAGGAGGAGGGGCTCGCTGGGCTGGCTGAGCAGGACCCAGAAAGAAGCCCCTCAGGCCCTGGAAGATGACCTGGCCTGACGACCCCCAGCTCAGGTCCGCAGGGCACTGAGGCCTGGTTGCTGCTCTCTGCTAAGGGTGCTGTCTGTCCACAGGCCTCCTCCACAGTTAATTCGCCTTCACTGCTGATAAGAGTTTGTCAGTTACAACGAAGCTAATTCTTTGGGAGGCTGTGTCCTATGGGTCTGTCTGCATAAATGTGTATAAATATCTTGCAGGAGCAAATTAGCATAGATGTTCACATGGGCAGACTTGGGACTCTGGTGGCTGGATTGTTGAAAAGGGTCGAAGAAAGTGAAGAGGTCTCCAGGGCTCCAGGATGGAAAGGCAGCATCCCCTGCATCTGGACCCTCAGAGACCAGGAGATCTGATGACATAAGGGTGGGAGAGGTGACCTGGCCCCTCCACGAGGACCCTCAGCAGCACGGGGGGTCAGGACCCTGCTCGTTCCCATGGACAGCTTCCGGAAGCTCTTTCCCGTTTGCCCCTAATCATCTTTTTTTCTCTTCAATCACCTAACACAACTTGCTGTGGTTTTCAACTAGAAAGAAACATGATTCTGCGGCGGCAGGACCCTCTAGGGCCTCTCCCCGGCTTGCACGCGTGCTCAGCTCCTCTCCTCTGCTGCTGTTGCGTTCCCCTTAAGAGAAGCTGCTCCAGTGTTCTCATGGACGAAGTTCACTGATTTTGTGGTCAGGGCAGTAAGAAAGTGTGGGGAGCACTGGGCCGCGCTCACGCCCTGCCTGCCCCTCTTCCTGCGGCCCCTCCACGCTCACTTGCTGTCATTTCCTCTTCCTCTTCCACCTATGTGTTATCTATGTCTTCTTCTCCAGGAATAGGACACTGTCCTTCTGGAAGGAAGGACACACTTCTTCTGGAAGAGAAGAACTGTGCATGTCCAGAGCCCACCAGGGCAGAAAACGCCCCGTGAGGGGGGTGTCCAGGGCAGACCCAGACTTTCCTTGGGGTTCCCTTTAGCAGGAGGGGCCCAGCTCTTCCTCCCCCAGCCCAGCTCCCTGCCTGGAGCCCTTGGGGCTGCTCAGCAGGAGTCAATGCTGCAGCCTGGGGTTAGCACCCAGGGCAGGGCCAAGGCGGTGAAAGGAGGGCTGGGGGTTCGTCCACAGTGCAGACCCAGGACCTCAGCTGCCTGGGTGGGACCAGGTCCTTCAGGAAAACGATCCTAAAAGAGGGAAGAGGGAATGGCGCAGGGCTCCAAAGAGAAGCTCCTGAGAAAGGGGGGATGAAAAGGAAAGGGAGGATGAAAGGAAGATGAGACAGGAACTAAATGACATGCATGCTGCTGCCTCCACTCTCAGATTCCTTGCAATTTGCCAATTCCCGGCTGCATGTCCTCCTGCAGGAAGCGCAACGCGGTGGCCTTGGGAAAGGGAAGGGGGAAGTTAGAGTGCAGGTGGGAACCTGGTTCCTGCTGCTCCCGGGATGATGAAGCCCAACCCCAGGAGCCTCTTGGTCCCCATCTCCACAGTCACCTCGTCCCAGGGCCTGGGTCCCTTCACCTCTGCAGGAAGAGGTGGGCCTCTGATTCCAACACTTTTCCAGTCACGACATTCCATAACTGTGACCAGGAAGGGTCACCTGGGCCATCCTGTGTCTCTGAGAGTTGGCCACCATCTCCGTAACTTTCTGTGCATCACATGGACTTCCGTCTGTCCTCCCCACTTTAGGGCCTGTTTCATTCTCCGTGATAACACCCATTTCCTGTCCCCTCCTCACCTTCCACCATTCATATTGCCCTCCAATCACTGATGAATTCACCAGGCATACAGCCACCACCTCCAATTAATGGATCAGTTCACCAAACTGAGCAGCCCAGGGCGCCCCTCCCACCGTCCTGCAGTTATGATGGGTCCTATGGGAGAGAATTACATCAGACTCACTATGCCACGTGAGGTTTCTGCTTTTGGGATAACTTTGGGGACCTGCGGAGACATTGGATCTTCGTGACAATTCCAGAGCCCATGAGAGGATAAACATGAGTTTAGGGTCATGTAACTTGTGGAAATAGCCTTAGTCTGCAAGCGAGGCAGCAGGGACTCGACAACAGGCAGGATCTGGCCACATACAGAGAGGGGACCGGTCAGGGTTTGCACCAAGCTGTGGGTGGGCGGACAGGGTGGGAACCTGGTGCCCCGCAGGGCGGAAGACAGAGAAGAGGCTGGAGTGTGGGCAGCAGGGTAGCGCTGTCTGGCCAGGGCAGTGGGCATGAGAGGGCAGAGAGTTCTTTCCCTGCTGCCAGGGACTCTGTCCGGGGCCTGGAGGATTCCAGGGATCAAGTCACCGAGACCGTGATACTCAGCACGGGCAGCAAGCACAGCTCCCTTCACATGTCCTCTCAAATGGGGAAGGTCTCCAGGGGCAGCTGGACTGCGGCCTCTCAAATCAAAGTAAATTCAGGTTTTATTCCTCACCACAGGATGTGGCATTTGGGTGACACCTGGGGACTGAAGCGTGCCGAGGGCTGTGTTTCCTGCCAGGATGCAGGACATCTGCAGTTATCCCAGGGGAGGATTCCTTACCTGTCCAGCCCAGGGAACAGCCTTTCAACCAGGAACAGACAGTGAGGCAGCCCAGGAAGCAGCGGCCACAGTCCTGACAGAGAGGAGGGAGAGGGCCGGCTTCTCACCCCCCACACTGGCTAGAAGAGGTTAGGCTCCCGGATCCCGTGGTGCCTGCCAGGGAGTGGGGCCCCCAGATTCCAGCCCCTGCTGGTCGGTGCCCAAAACCCAGACCGAAATCTCCTGTGTACATTTCCCAAGAGGTGCTGCACACATCACCAAAGGCTTTGAAGATTCGCCGAGGCAAAGGCAGGAAAGACGCGGTTTGCTGGGAAAGCTCAGTTTTAAACACCGCAGAGAGAAATGATGATGACCAGCAATGAACACCCAAAGCCCAGAGGATCCACACCTCTCCCTATTGAGTCAGGAAGGACGACAAGGACCAAGCCACCTTCCACACACGCCTCCTTTCTCTTTCTGATTTCATGTCCCACTTGCTTAGTCTCTGAAGCCGCAGGCCGACCCCAACTGCTGCAGGCACCCTCTTCTATGCGGTCCCTCCTTGGGTTGTTCCAAACCCGGAGTGTCGTCTTCTTCACCGCTTGAGTCATGTCTTCTGTTGACCATGGGGTCTCTAGAGAAAACAAAGTGAGAAGACAACGACTGCAGAGGAAGGCTCATCCGTCCTCCTCCTCCAGCCGCCCGGGATCGCCCAGGACCACCCTGCTATCTCTTGGGCTGTTCAACCCTCCTTTGCCTCCGTGGAGTCTGGAGTCTCCAACAAGACGCTGCTGACACGTGCGAACCTCAGGAGAGGGGACCCCTTCGTCTTCCCACTTCTCCGTTTCCACTGGGTCATTAGAGCTCTGGTTTCCATTGTCATTCACCTGAAATTCCAGCTCTGATGCACGGGTTTCTTAGTTAGATGAGTTCGATGCACAGACCCCATGCCCTGCTCCTAGCAGAGTCCCAAGGGTGTGTCCTGTGTGGATGCAAATGCTCTCGCTCTGCTGTTGAATTTGGTGGCCAGTGGCACAAAGTCTGTGGGGCACGGGAAATGTGGCCAGTGTGACTGGGGAGTGGAATGTCTCATTCTGTTTGGATTAACTGCACTCACGGGTGAACTAGTTATACACAGCACCTCCAGGCCGGGACTCCCATGCTGGATGGTGCAGCTCTAGAGATACACAGATGAGGACGACGTGGCTCCCTTCCCGTGTGTTGCCTTGCAAACTCATTGGGTGCTCTGATCCGATCATTCGTGTGTGGTTTCCGAGGTCTTTTGAAAGAAAATCGCATATGTTTAGGACCTGCAGAAAGGCCAGGCACTGTGAGTTGTGGGGACTTAACCGTGAGGACAGTGCCTTGGCCCAGAGAGACCCCGTGGGGTAGGGGGTGCACTTGCACACAGAAGAGTGAAACCAACCCTGTCTAGACAGGATCAGAACAGAGGGACCCCAAGAACAGGGACAGGTCTGTCTGCAGGAGCCCACCCTCACCACCCCCTGACTTGATTGGAACTCTGGGAAGACACCTCGCCCAGTGGGAGGGTCCAACAGGTGGGACAGGGTGAGGAGGGAACTTGTGCCCACTGGAGCTAGAGCCCAGCCCAGGGCTGCGTTCATGAGACCCTCATGGGGCCTAAGACAGGCTGCCCAGGGCTGAGGGCTGTGAGGAGAGGCAATGCCGAGGGCACAGTTCCTGCCCTTGCACTGAAAAGCTGTGGCCAGAATGCGGCTCCCCAGGAGGGGGAGGACTCAAGAGTTTTTGCCTGAGAACTCCGAGATCCTTTCGGAGAAACTCTTAAACCCATGTCCTCTGTGCCGTGAAACGGAGGAGCAAGGAAGCCTGGGCTCTGGGATCGGCCTATCGCACTTTGCTGAGCTCGCCTGGCGTGGGAGCTGGTGCCCTCGCTTTTGCCGGGCAGCTCCAGTGCGTGCAGCTTCCCTGGTCGGGGGGGCCACACTGCCTTCAGTTTCAATGCACTTCTGAGCCAGGCCACCTTTGGCTAGTGCCGTCTACAGAAGCACGCTTGACAGGAAACTTCCAGAAGCAGGTGGAAGGTGGAAACTGGCTTCTGTCCAGCCCCACAATGATCAGGCCTGGGAGCCTCTCTGTGTTAGGCCTCACCTTGAGTCTCTCCCTGCTGAACTATGTCCCCCGCCAGTCTGGCTCAGCATATCGGAAATGTGATTCCTACTCTCTGTCCGTGGTCAGCTTCCAGGATGGGAAAGGTTTACGTTGTCACAACCTGACAAAGACCCCAGTCCCCAGCTTCTGCCACAGAGATTCATCAGGAAGGAACCCCCTCTCTTGAGAAAGATCAGAGGTGTCCATGCAGGGCTCACTGCAGCCAGGACAGTTCGCCCTGCTCTTTCCCACTCAGAAGAAGCAGGAAAATCACTGGACTCAGAGGATGATGACGTAATGAGTCTCCTGACATTAAAAGCCTGGAAGCCATCCTCCCCCATCCCGGCCCTCTCCGTGCCCGGGTGCTCTTGGGACTTCCTTCTTCCCCTCTGTATCTTCTCCCTCTCCAGGTCCAGCCTGGGGCCCCAGCCCTGCCTTCTCCCACGAGTCCACTGAGCGGCCGCCTCTGGGTTCCTGCAGGTCTTGGTCTTGTCGTCACTCCTTTTAGCATTGAATTCCTCACCTTGGGTTTTTTTCTCAAGCACCACTGGGCCGCTGTGTTCTAGAGAGTGAGAAACGTCTAGGGTAATCTTGTTATGAGAAGCCTGTTTCTGGAGAAAAAGTGACCCTTTTCTAATGGGGCAGTCTCATCTTTTTGTTTTGTGGAAAATGACAGGAAGAGCTCAATTTCAGGGTCACGGAATTCTATGAAATGGAAAGCATTTCACATGGTGTTTATGATGCAGAGGGTTCCTCAAGCCTTAATATGCCTCATTTTTCATCTACATTTTCTCAAGCAAGAATCCTGTTTTCTTCCAAAGGACCTCCGAAACCAGCAGAAGCCTGTATCACCCACGAGGTTGGCAGGGAATCGGGTGGGGTTATTTTAGTCATGACACTGAGTAAATCTTTCCCAGCCTTGCAATGCACCTCCTATCATGTCTTCCTCCTAGGAAGAGGGCCACGTGCTTGCCCTGATGCTCAGTCCCTGAAGAAGCCCCTTTTCTCATTTTACATAGCACGTCTTGCCCACCACGCAGAAGCCGTGGCTGGCAGAGGTGGTGAAGGGAGGCAGACTTTCCACATTCTTGGGAACATTCTCTCCAGTGAAACATGACTAGTACAGAAGGTTGGAGTGAAATTGCCATGACTCTGCATGGAGCATCCTCCTTTCTCAGATTCCTATCAGAACTGGCTGGGCGGTGGCTGCAGGTTCCTGGGAAATTTCACAGTGGGGGTGCAGCCCCAGGACCCCAGGGCAGGAGGCTGCTGCTGTCCCTGGTCCTGGCCTTGCTGACACTGGTGGGTGTTGGAAGGGCCTGGGCAGATGGAAAGAAGCTCCCACTGAAGCCAACATGAGGCCTTGCAAAGAAAGGCTGGGAAGAGAGGGTAGCCGCCATGGAGTGTCCTCAAAGTCAGATGCTGGCCGTGAATGAGTATCACTGAGTGGGATAAGGCCATCGAAAAAGCTGCCTGCCCTATGATTCCAGGCGTAGACGGTTCTGGAAAAGAAAACTCTAGAGACAGCGAACAGGACCATTGTAGTGAAGGCATTTGGCAAAGGGGAGGGGGATCGTTGGGGGAAGCACAGGGAGAGTTTGGGACATGCAGCTCCTTCGTTTGGGTGGCGAGAGGCATTCGGAGTTTGTCACAACCCATAGAGGGTACAACACGCTGAACCTCAAAGCAAGCTCCTGACTTCAGTTCGTAGGAATGTAGCAATACTGGTTTAATTGCTGTTACACGTGAACTACACCACTAAAAAATGGGGTTTAGAAAAGAAAAGTGTGGACAAAGGGTCTGACAGCTTTCTGTCCTGTCTGTTCCAGTTTTACGTTAATTTCGAAGTGTTCTACACAGTGACTCATTTTGTCAGGGATGGCGACACTGTTTCAGGAAGAGGTTTATCTGTGTAAGCATTAGATTGAGATGTTGTTTTGTAGTAAAAGAGTATCAAACTTCACATCGTAAATACATCGTTACTTCTCTAGTTGTAGAAATAGCAATGACTTCATTTTAAATGTGCGCAGATGAACTGAAAGAAGACTACCGCATAACGGTGCTAGAGTTCTGACTTCAATACGGGGCACTGAACCCGCTAGAATCGTGATGATTGAATGAACTTCACCGACTTTCCACAGGACCTTCAATTGATGGTTTTCTGGGAGGAACTCAGCTGTGTGGCCGGTTGTGGGTTTTTCAGACCCACTGCATGGGGCAAGAATAGACGGTGCCGACTCCTCAGGAGCTACTGTCAGATCCTGGAGGCCACGTCCTCCCAAATGTATGACAGCAGAGACAGCTGTTGACGTCTTGTGGGCAGGATTTATAAAGAGATTCATACCAGTTGATTCGCACTTGAAGCCTTTGATTCCCTTGGGATCTTGCAAGGCGTGGCTGAGCCCAGAGCAGAGCTCATCTTAGACTGCGTTTCACACTCGCCTGCATGTGAAACGTTAGATTGAGAAGTGGCTTTCTATGAAAACTGTCCCAGCTTTACACAGTATATATATATATATATATATATATATATATATATATATATATCCTCCTTCTCTAGTTGTAAGAGTAGCGATTGACTTAGTAATTTTGAATTTGCACAGATGAACTCAAAGAAGACCATAGCATAACAGTGTTAAGAGTTTTGCCTTAAATACGAGACACTGAACCAACCAGAATCATGACGACTGAATGAGCTGAACCGGTTTCCCACAGTACCTTCCACTGATGGCTTTTCACCTGCACAGAATGGTGTGGCCAGTTGTGGACTTTTCTGACCCACTGCGTTGGTCCAGCAATAGAATTCCCTGTGCTGCGTTTTCAGGTACCACTGTCAGATCCTGGATGCAACATGCTTTCCAGTGTATTACAAGAAAGACAACTGGTGATATCTGGCTGGCAGAATTCCGTAGGGAAACTCTTACTAGTTTATTCACAGTTCAAACTTTGGAACACTGAACAACTCCATGGGAAGCCACCTGAATCTGAGTCGGGCTCTAGGAAGAGCTTGAAGTGTGGGTTGCACTTAGAACCCAACAGACTGATGTGTGGGCGGACATGTGCTTTTGTATGAGGCAATAGAGAGAGGCAGCATATCCTAGCAACAAGAGCACAGCGCCTGGAGCCTCCGTGGCTGGGGTCAAATCCTACTGAGGAGCTCTAGGTACCGGCATGTTCTATAGACCTCTCTAGGCCTTGGTGTACCCAGGTCTGAGAGGGTCAAACATTAATAGGGTCTTTGTTATGCTTTAAGGCTCAAAATGATTGTATTCGGGTAAAGCCTTATGTAGACTAGTTCCTTCTCAGCACGCTAAAGTATTCATTCATTAAATGTCCCACAGAACAAGCCAGACTCTTTGTAGAGGTTGAACACAGACAGGGAGTTTGCATGGCTTCAGGGAAGTGAAAGATAGAGACTCACTTCATTCTTTACGTGGGGTGATCCTTTCCCTCTTTTGGCACTTATCTGGGCAGCTTGTATGTGGCTCAAACCTGTCACATCTTGGAAGATGTGGCTGATCCCAGAGAACCTCAAATCGTAACACACTCTCCTTCCTCTAGGTTTTCATCCCTGACCCAACATATGACAGTTTCCTCCTAACCCAGCCTCAGTGAAGGTCAAGTTCAATGGTGTGAGCTCCTCCCTCAGCATCTTCACACTGTGGGTGGCCTCATGCTGAGCCTTCCTGGCCAGTTGACTACTCCAAGCGCCCATGGGCAGCCTGGCTCCTAAGCTGGCTCAGGACGCAAGATATTCAAACCAATGGCCACAGGATGGCTAGGTCGGGAATGAACTTCCCTTCCACTGACACAGCCTGGATGAGCATGAATGGAATGAACTGGGGATAGGGGCATCTGGCAGGTGCTTCAGCGGATGAATGAGTGGAGAGAGTGACCCCTACTGTCTCACTGACCAAGTTTCTGGGAAGGCGCGCGTCCCACGCGCCCGTGAAAATCCACTCGCCATGCTTATGAACTACAGAAGGGTCTGAACTTCTATTCCTGATGTGAAATTTCAAAGTTCGAATGTAGCTTTAAAACCTGTGTGTAGGAAGCTGTTAGCATCACGGAGCTAGGAGGGGGCCCCACAAGGAGAGGCCGGGGAGGGGAGTGGTGTCCATGGGGGTGACCTCAACGTCAGTCTCTGCCTGGAGAGCCAACCTGCAGATGTGCTGGCCAAGGAGCTGGAACCAGCTGCAGATGCAGGGATTGGCAGGCCAGGGGAGAGAGAGGAACTAGGCTGAGTAGGGGGAGGAAGTCTCTGAGTGGACTCGATGGAGGATCCACACACCTGGGGCAATGGGATTACATTCTGGTGGAGCTGGGAGTGGGGCGGGAGGCAGAACTAGCAGCTGCTGCAGCTGGGCTGAGACCTGGGGATGGGAAGGGCCTCTGTCCTCCCCGTTCAGAGAGGCCTCGTGTGGGCTTCAGCGTGAATTGGGAGGGACTGCACAGCTGCAGGAGCAGGAGAGGCAGGGCCTGGGCTTCTCATGCTTCCGTCCGTGTCCTTCTCAGCTTGTAGCTCAGCAGAGAGCAGGGGCACATGGATTTGGCAGCCTAGGGAACAGCTCAGCTCTTACTGAGCCTACAAAAAGGACAGAGCAGGGGTTGGCCAGGTGAATGAGGCTAAGGGCAGGGAGTGTGAAGAGGCCAGAAGATTCCCTGAGGAGAGGCCTGGGGAGTTGTGTTTCCTCCCAGAGGTGGCCACTGCAGCAGATTGTTGTGGTCCGTGAGATCGGCACGTCTGCCGGGGGTCTCTTGACCAGCAAGAGGGTCCCAATACCTGGAAGAGAGAGTGCACGGAAGAAAAGAATGACAGAAAGAATGAGGTCTGGAGGGCTGAATCAGGCCAGGCCCAAGACAGCAGTTTATTTCTGGTGCACAGGAGCTTATATATGTTTTTACATACAGTGACTGACATAGGTCCCATTACAAAAGTTTCATCAGGAGGGAACAGAAAATTACAAAGTAAGCAGGGGAGGGGGTAGCATACAGGTTTATCTAAAGGTCACTGAACACAAAACAAACAAAAGATTCTTATCCTATAAAGATTCTTATCCTCTTATCAATGACTACAGTTACAGTAAGTAACATCAAGGCAAGCGATAATTTGAGGGGTAGCAATTTTCTAGTAACATGTGAGCGATCACAGGATTTAGTGAATGCAGGTAAACGGAGTCATAAAACCAGCCCAGAACGGGAACTTCAAGGGAGACAATAGTCTCGTAAATGGTCACGCAGGCCTCACCCAGACATGCCGTTAGCTCAGTGGATCAAGAATGGGCTTCTGCAAACTCAGGCCTCTTTCACTTCCTTCTTTTCCTCAGCTCGACTGCCCTGAGCGGGGGGAGAATATGTCCGGGCTCTAACTCCGTCATGGCGGAGACACGGAGGGGTCTCTACGCTGGTGGAGTGATCCCCATAGCAGATGCCAGGAGGCACCCTAGGCCCGGGGAGTCCTGTGACCTGTCTCTCTCCTGCTGTGCAGCCATGCTGGGGCTGAGGGGCAGCGGCAGAGAAGCAGTCCTTGATGCAGGCAGAGGCAAAGCGTGTGAAGACTGTGAGGCTCTGTTGTCCCAGATGACCTTGGCCTCACCCCGCAGTGCACTGTTGTGTACATGAATGCCCTCATCGACTTCTCCAGGTTTTTGAAAATCCAGGTGAGAAGTGGTGACAGCATCAAGCGAGGCTCCCTTCACTTGCACGACGGCAGAGGAATCTTGGGTCTACAGAGCCCAGAAATGTGGGATGGGAGAGAGCCTGCCCGGAGGTCAGTTTCTGCCCTGATATTGTATCCACTGCTTTTCACTCTGAGTCTTCCTCTTAGAAAGTTCTGAAGCTGCAGAGGGAGACCAAGGGTCCTCCACACTCAGTTTCTTTGAGGACCCAAGGGCTGCCGGGAGCTGGGTAAAACCCGCCCCCTCCTCCTCTTTAGCAGTGGGAAACATCCCAGGCTCGGTAGGAGCTGGAGTTAGCATTTTGTTTAGGGCAGGACCCCATCCAGGAGGCCTGGGATTTCTTGTTGGATCTGATTTCTCACTTGTAGCCAGGGAGATTTCTCTGCAGAGTGCCAGGCAGTGGAAGAAACAGAGAGAGACCTCCATTGACCCTCAAGTGCTTAAATGGGGTCTGTGCACTCCCAGTGCCAGCAGGAACCCTTCTCTGATTGTCTGCGTCCTTGTCCTACTCAGGTGTCCAGTTCTTGCTCTCCCTCAGGCCCCTCAACAGGATCCTCTCTGGGCAGGGACTCTTGGGCACACCTGGATGTTATGGCTTCCTGGTCCTGGGCCCCACAGAGTCACTTTGCTCAGTGTACTGGCTGAGCTGCGGGACATCTCGGAATTGGGAACACACATCACCCACCTCTTCTGGTGGTGACTTTTGCAGATGGAATCAGGACCCACAGGAAGGAGCACAGGGTCTGCAGGATGATGGAATATGGTCTTGAGATGTTTGTACAAGTCACATGGTACTGTCAGTCCCGGTGCAGGCGCAGCTGGGGCACCCACCAGCCATGGGAACCGGGGGGCTCGGTGAGAAGGCTCTAGGTAACTGATTCCTGCCAGCCAGGTCCTGAACCCGCAGGGCAGCAGGTAGGGGCAAAGGGCAAAGCTTTCTCAGGTAGCTTCCCCTAGGAGAAGTGGGGTAAGCTTCCGTCCTTGAACTAGAGAGCTGGGCTCTGAGCCTCCTTCTCTAGCTGCCGACTGGGCCATAGGTGAAGCATGCACTGTTTCCTCGGTTGCCAGGGCGACGCATCTTTGACCTCTGATGGATGAATGGGCACGCCTTACACATTTGCAAGGAACTGGCTTGGGCAGGCACCTGCTGGCAACCTCCAGGGGCAATGGATCCTTGAGGAAGATGCGCCAACGCCAATGACCTGGGAGGAACAGGGGAGCCCAAATGCTGGGGATCCCGCCCCTGGATGCCTAGAGGTTCTCATCTCTTGTTGATGGTTTAGGGTGCTGGGCTCCAGGGAGACATACTTATTGGCTGAGCAGCGGCCCCTGTTTTCCCATGTCAAGCTCTGGAAAGTCAGGACGTGTCCAGGATGGGGACCGGCACACAGAGGGTGAGCTGCTGGGGAGCAGGGTTCGTGACCTGGCAGCTGGGCCAGGGGGTAACAGCTTTGGGATCCATGCTTGTCTGTCCTTTTGCCCTTACCCTGGGAACCCTGGAGGGGAGCGTGGCTTAAAGAAGTGCAAGGACCTCCCAGAGCCTGCTGGGGTGGCGGCCAGGGCAGGCAGGTACCCTGTGACCCTGCACTCCCACCCCTGGGCTATTTTACCGAGGAAACCCAAAACTCAGCTTCTCACAAAACTTGTCTGTGAACGCTTTTGCTGCTTTCTTCTCCTCTCCTAGGTGAGGACTGAGGAGGTGATCTGGCTTTTCTTGAGTGTGTCTTTGTTTTCACTGTTTTTGACCAGTTGTTCTGTGAATAATACTAAGTATATCAATCATTTCACCAGCTAATTAGAGTTACTATTTCATTAGTGGTAGAAAACATAGAAGCTTTGCAGCCATATATATTGTGTTCCCTTCCTCTCTTTATGTTACAGTTGTCATCTGTATTAATACGTATTAATCTTTATACAAATAAAATACCATGGCTTGAGAAGGTGGAATACATCTTGCATTCAAAAGTCACACATCCATGTAGGAAGCGGTGGCTCAAGCTTGTGATCCCAGCACTTTGGTCGTCCAGGGCCAGCGAATCGCTGGTACCCAGGTATTTGACACTAGCCTGGGCAACATAGAGAGACCTTGTCTCTAAGAAACCTTAGCTGGGTATGGTGGTGTGCACCTTTGGTCCCAGCTACCCAGGATGCTGAGCGGGGAGGCTCACCCGAGCCCCAGAGGTCCAGACTGCAGTGAGCTGCGATTGTGCCAGTGTCCTTCCAGCCTGGGCAACACAGGGAGACCCTGACCCAACAAACAAACAAACCAACAACAAAAAAAAAACAGAAGTGTCTCAAAAAATTCATAATTATTCTAAGAATTTCTAACATTTTTTATTATGAAAAAATGTCATTTTTTCACATAACTGAATGTCGGCGATAAAAAGCATGCAACTGCCGATTGGATGTACTCGTTTTAATTCCGGCAGTGTTGTCACACCTGTGTTCTAGCATTTTATTCTTATCTTTGTGCTTGTGACTTTGAAACAAGCTAGAACAATAATGGTAATGAGACCCCTTCCTTTCCAGTCTGTAGATGTGATTTTCCACCACTGGCTGCACCTGCATGCAGTTCACCGTTGTCTACAGGTGGCAATGTGCGTCCTGGCGGGAATGCGCAGTGACACAGCCCATGTGGAAAGTGATCTTTAGCTGTTTACAAAGTTGAACATAAACTTTTCATTGGCTCTAGCAATTGTACCCCTGGAAATTCTCCCAGAAGAAATAAAAACATATGTTCACAAAAGATTCGTACATAAATCTTCTCAGAACAATTATTCATAACAGTCAACAAACAGAAACAACTCAAGTGTCCATCGGCTGGTGAATGGATGAACAAAATGTGGTGTGTCTATGCCGTGGAGAACTACTCAGCAATAAAAAGGAGAAAAGAAAACCCCTCCAGATGCACGCTGGGAAGAAAACACCTCCAGATGCATGCTGGGTGATGAGGGAATCTCACACACATCATGCTAAGTGAATGAAGGGTCCAAGACTGTGTATTGCATGATTCCATTGATATGAAATGTCTGGAAAAGGCACATTTATGAAGACAAGAAAAGCACTGGAGATTCTTCTGTCAGCAACCTGTGCTCAATGCAGCAAGCTGCAGGATTTGCATGGTCCTTAGTCACTCAGGGCGTAGAGTCAACACAAAGCCACAGTGATGCAGTTGTGAGGCTCAGACTTTCATCCACGCCATGAGGTTGCACAATGAGGTACATGAGAATCTAGCACCTTGCCCTCCCTTCTCCACCCCTACACACACACACACACACACACACACACGCACACACACACCCTTCTGTGTTATATACCTTTGGAATGGTCTTCAGGAAAACCAAAAGACAAAATTAACCACATCGTCTTCACAGCTGTAGAGGGATATTTGGCAACTTGGGGACATTTTCCATCCGTATTTTAAGTACTTCTATCGCTAGAAGCTTTATGAAGTATCTTGGAATCCCTGGACATTTGCAACCTGGTTCTCCATGAAATAAAAGCCCTTTTGAAAATATTCTTTGACAAAGTCTTCATAGCCCAAAATACACATTTGATTTCAAAATCACTTTTTCTTTTATTGTGAAGATGAATTAAACAACTTTAAAAAGCACAATCAATCATAGGTAAATGAAATATCCAAACATTGTATTACACAATTTTAGATATAAGAATATTTCCAATCCTAACTGAGAGGCATGGCTGGATGCCGTGGCTCAGGCTTGCGCTCTCAGCACACTGGGAGGCTGAGGCAGGTGGACTGCATGAGCCCAGGGTTTGGAGACCAGCCTGGGCAATATGGTGAAAACTCATCTCTACAAAATATAAAAAGGAAAAGACTTTGCTGGTTCCTCAAACAGTTACAAACCTACCATATGATCAGCATTTCCACTGCTGGATAGACACCAGGGAAAATTTAAAAAATAAATGTTTTCCAAATCTTTTTTTTTTTTTTTTCTGAAGCCATCTAGTCCTGGTTTTTGTTTACTTCTGTATTTATTTATTAGAGGGAAGGTGGCCCTTTTTTTTTCTTTTTTGAAAAAAAAAGGAAGAAAAAAAGAGAGAAAGCAAAAAAAAGAATGAAGGAGAGGAAGAAAAAGGAAGAGAAAGAGGGGGAGAGAACGGGAGTATTGCTTTATTGCCCAGGCAGTCTAAAAATGGGAATTGAAAACATCTTTCATGCCAATAATTGTGCTTAACAATGGAGACAGGAAGGAATTAGGGAAGAAAATAACAAACAAGCAGCCAATCAATATTTCATTTAAACCTATGAAATGCTATGCAATTATTGAGGAGTGATTTACTTCCAATTATGTAGTCACTTTTGGAATAGGTGTGATATGGTACTGAAAAGAATGTGTGTTTTATGTATTTGAAGTGGAGAGTTCTATAAATATTTATTATAATAAAGTGTACTTGTTCCGGGTCTGAGTTCAAATCCTGGATATCCTTGTTAATTTTCTGTCTCGTTGATCTGTCTAGTATTGACAATGTGATGTTACAGTCTCCCACTATTATTGTGTGGGAGGCTAAGTCTCTTTATAAGTCATTAAGAACTTGTCTTATGTATCTGGGTGCTCCTGTATTGGGTGCGTGTATATTTAGGATCATTAGCTCTTCTTGCTGCATTGATCCTTTTACCATTATGTAATGTCCTTCTTTGCCTCTTTTGATCTTTGTTGCTTTAAAGTCTATTTTATCAGAGGTGAGAATTGCAACTCCTGCTTTTTATTTATTTATTTATTTTTGTTCTCCGTTTGGTTGGTAAATCTTCCTCCGTCCCTTTGTTTTGAGTCTTTGTGTATCGTTGCATGTGAGATGGGTCTGGATACAGCGTACCGATGGGTTTTGGCTTTTTATCCAGTTAATAATATATATGAGTTTAATACTGCCATTTGATGCTAGCTGGATATATTTTTGGAAAGGCTGATACTGGTTGTTCCTTTATATGTCTAGTGCTTCTTTCAGAAGCTCCTGCAAAGCAGGCCTGGTGATAGTGAAATCTCTAAGTACTTGCTTGTTTGCAAAAGATTTTATTTTTCCTTTGCTTGTGAAGCTCAGTTTGGCTGGATATGAAACTCTGGGTTGAAAGTTCTTTTCTTTAAGGATGTTGAATATTGGCCCCCACTCTTTTCTGGCTTGTAGGGTTTCTGCTGAGAGATCTGCTGTAAGTCTGATAGGCTTCCCTTTGTGGGTAACCTGACCTTTCTCTCTGGCTGCTCTTAGTATTTTCTCCTTCATTTCAACCCTAATGAATCTGACGATTATGTGCCTTGGGGTTGGTCTTCTTGAGGAATATCTTTGTGGTGTTCTCTGTATTACCTGGAGTTGAATATTGTCCTGTCTTACTAGGTTGGGAAAGTTTTCCTGAATAATCTCCTGAAGAGTATTTTCCAACTTGGATTCATTCTCTTCGTCACATTCAGGTACACCTATCAAACGTAGATTAGGTCTTTTCATATAGTCCCATATTTCTTGGAGACTTTGCTCATTCTTTTTTATCCTTTTTTCTCTAATTTTGACTTCCGTTTTATTTCGTTAAGTTGGTCTTCGACCTCTGATATCCTTTCTTCTGCTTGATTGATTCGACTGTTAAAACTTGTGCATACTTTGCGAAGTTCTCGTGTTGTGCTTTTCAGTCTCCTTAATTCACCTATATTCCTCTCCAAATTGTCTATTCTCGTTAGCATTTCGTCAAACCTTTCTTCAAAGTTCTTAGTTTCTTTGCATTGGGTTAGAACAAGTTCTTTTAATTCACAGAAGTTTCTTCTCATCCACCTTCTGAAGCCTACTTCTGTTAATGGAACGCACTCGTTCTCCATCAGGGCTTGTTCCGTTGCTGATGAGGAACTGTGATCCCCTGTAGAGGGAGAGGCATTCTGATTTTGGGTATTCTCAGCCTTTTTATGCTGGTTTCTTCCCATCATTGTAAATTTATCCACCTGTCATCTTTGTGATTTCCGACTTCCAAATTAAGTCTCTGAGTCGACGTCCAACTAGTGGATTCCCAGCGCCGAAATCTGAGCAATCCACTGCACCGGCCAAAACAGCGGTGTTAAGATTGATGGTGCTTTTCTGCCCAAGAATCGGCCAAAAGGGGACCCAGTCCCGCTCACTCTGCACCAAGAACTGCCGCACTGGCCACAAGCGTTGTGCTGGCGACCCGTGGGGCTCCTCCACTGGGAATCTCCTGGTCTGTGAGCAATAAAAATTCTTCCGAAAGTGTGGCGTCCTCTGGTTCTCTGCACTTTCACTGGGAGCTACAATCCTGAGCTGCTAGTGGTCAGCCATCTTGGATCTCTCTCTGTTTTCCAAATCCTGAACAGTTTGATAGTAGCCAAAAAATGAAAATAACATATTTTTCCACCAAGTGATAAATGGAAAAATGATATGAGTGATATCCACACAAGGGGTAGTATTCAGCCACAAACAGGTGAGGTCTGGATACGCCACAGCACAGGTGAACTTGAATACATTCTGCCTACAGAAAGAAGTCAGGACACAAAAGACAGCCCATTGTATGGTTCTACGTGTATCAGATGTCCTGAATAGAAAAATCCATGGCCAGAAAGCAGATTAGAGGCTGGCAAAGCGTGGCCTGTGGAGAGAATAGGGTTGGCTGATGCGGCCAAGGGGCTTCTTTTTGAAGTTGGGAAGTACTGGAATTAGGTAGTGGGAATGAAGGCAAAACCAGAATTACTGAGAACCACTGAATTGTATCCTTCAAAAAGGTGTATTTATGGAATGTGAATTGTATTTCAGTACAAAACAATACGAGTATTTTAGATACACTGAATATACAACAATTGCTGGTGAATGAATTCCATGATTAAATTCCCCCGGGGACTTCAGTGGAGGGTGTTTTCCGCACAGCAGAAATTCCAGCTCTGATGCACGGGTTTCTTAGTTAGATGAGTTCGATGCACAGACCCCATGCCCTGCTCCTAGCAGAGTCCCAAGGGTGTGTCCTGTGTGGATGCAAATGCTCTCGCTCTGCTGTTGAATTTGGTGGCCAGTGGCACAAAGTCTGTGGGGCACGGGAAATGTGGCCAGTGTGACTGGGGAGTGGAATGTCTCATTCTGTTTGGATTAACTGCACTCACGGGTGAACTAGTTATACACAGCACCTCCAGGCCGGGACTCCCATGCTGGATGGTGCAGCTCTAGAGATACACAGGTGAGGACGACGTGGCTCCCTTCCTGTGTGTTGCCTTGCAAAGTCATTGGGTGCTCTGATCCGATCATTCATGTGTGGTTTCTGAGGTCTTTTGAAAGAAAATCGCATATGTTTAGGACCTGCAGAAAGGCCAGGCACTGTGAGTTGTGGGGACTTAACCGTGAGGACAGTGCCTTGGCCCAGAGGGACCCCGTGGGGTAGGGGGTGCACTGGCACTCAGAAGAGTGAAACCAACCCTGTCTAGACAGGATCAGAACAGAGGGACCCCAAGAACAGGGACAGGTCTGTCTGCAGGAGCCCACCCTCACCACCCTCTGACTTGATTGGAACTCTGGGAAGACACCTCGCCCAGTGGGGGGGTCCAACAGGTGGGACAGGGTGAGGAGGGAACTTGTGCCCACTGGAGCTAGAGCCCAGCCCAGGGCTGCGTTCATGAGACCCTCATGGGGCCTAAGACAGGCTGCCCAGGGCTGAGGGCTGTGAGGAGAGGCGATGCCGAGGGCACAGTTCCTGCCCTTGCACTGAAAAGCTGTGGCCAGAATGCGGCTCCCCAGGAGGGGGAGGACTCAAGAGTTTTTGCCTGAGAACTCCGAGATCCTTTCAGAGAAACTCTCAAACCCATGTCCTCTGTGCCGTGAAACGGAGGAGCAAGGAAGCCTGGGCTCTGGGATCGGCCTATCGCACTTGCTGAGCTCGCCTGGCATGGGAGCTGGTGCCCTCGCTTTTGCTGGGCAGCTCCAGTGCGTGCAGCTTCCCTGGCCGGGGGGGCCACACTGCCTTCAGTTTCAATGCACTTCTGAGCCAGGCCACCTTTGGCTAGTGCCGTCTACAGAAGCACGCTTGACAGGAAACTTCCAGAAGCAGGTGGAAGGTGGAAACTGGCTTCTGTCCAGCCCCACAATGATCAGGCCTGGGAGCCTCTCTGTGTCAGGCCTCACTTTCAGTCTATCCCTGCTGAACTATGTCCCCCGCCAGTCTGGCTCAGCATATCGGAAATGTGATTCCTACTCTCTGTCCGTGGTCAGCTTCCAGGATGGGAAAGGTTTACGTTGTCACAACCTGACAAAGACCCCAGTCCCCAGCTTCTGCCACAGAGATTCATCAGGAAGGAACCCCCTCTCTTGAGAAAGATCAGAGGTGTCCATGCAGGGCTCACTGCAGCCAGGACAGTTCGCCCTGCTCTTTCCCACTCAGAAGGAGCAGGAAAATCACTGGACTCAGGGGATGATGACGTAATGAGTCTCCTGACATTAAAAGCCTGGAAGCCATCCTCCCCCATCCCGGCCCTCTCCGTGCCCGGGTGCTCTTGGGACTTCCTTCTTCCCCTCTGTATCTTCTCCCTCTCCAGGTCCAGCCTGGGGCCCCAGCCCTGCCTTCTCCCACGAGTCCACTGAGCGGCCGCCTCTGGGTTCCTGCAGGCCTTGGTCTTGTCGTCACTCCTTTTAGCATTGAATTCCTCACCTTGGGTTTTTTCTCAAGCACCACTGGGCCGCTGTGTTCTAGAGAGTGAGAAACGTCTAGGGTAATCTTGTTAGGAGAAGCCTGTTTCTGGAGAAAAAGTGACCCTTTTCTAATGGGGCAGTCTCATCTTTTTGTTTTGTGGAAAACGACAGGAAGAGCTCAATTTCAGGGTCACGGAATTCTATGAAATGGAAAGTATTTCACATGGTGTTTATGATGCAGAGGGTTCCTCAAGCCTTAATATGCCTCATTTTTCATCTACATTTTCTCAAGCAAGAATCCTGTTTTCTTCCAAAGGACCTCCGAAACCAGCAGAAGCCTGTATCACCCACGAGGTTGGCAGGGAATCGGGTGGGGTTATTTTAGTCATGACACTGAGTAAATCTTTCCCAGCCTTGCAATGCACCACCTATCATGTCTTCCTCCTAGGAAGAGGGCCACGTGCTTGCCCTGATGCTCAGTCCCTGAAGAAGCCCCTTTTCTCATTTTACATAGCACGTCTTGCCCACCACGCAGAAGCCGTGGCTGGCAGAGGTGGTGAAGGGAGGCAGACTTTCCACATTCTTGGGAACATTCTCTCCAGTGAAACATGACTAGTACAGAAGGTTGGAGTGAAATTGCCATGACTCTGCATGGAGCATCCTCCTTTCTCAGATTCCTATCAGAACTGGCTGGGCGGTGGCTGCAGGTTCCTGGGAAATTTCACAGTGGGGGTGCAGCCCCAGGACCCCAGGGCAGGAGGCTGCTGCTGTCCCTGGTCCTGGCCTTGCTGACACTGGTGGGTGTTGGAAGGGCCTGGGCAGATGGAAAGAAGCTCCCACTGAAGCCAACATGAGGCCTTGCAAAGAAAGGCTGGGAAGAGAGGGTAGCCGCCATGGAGTGTCCTCAAAGTCAGATGCTGGCCGTGAATGAGTATCACTGAGTGGGATAAGGCCATCGAAAAAGCTGCCTGCCCTATGATTCCAGGCGTAGACGGTTCTGGAAAAGAAAACTCTAGAGACAGCGAACAGGACCATTGTAGTGAAGGCATTTGGCAAAGGGGAGGGGGATCGTTGGGGGAAGCACAGGGAGAGTTTGGGACATGCAGCTCCTTCGTTTGGGTGGCGAGAGGCATTCGGAGTTTGTCACAACCCATAGAGGGTACAACACGCTGAACCTCAAAGCAAGCTCCTGACTTCAGTTCGTAGGAATGTAGCAATACTGGTTTAATTGCTGTTACACGTGAACTACACCACTAAAAAATGGGGTTCAGAAAAGAAAAGTGTGGACAAAGGGTCTGACAGCTTTCTGCCCTGTCTGTTCCAGTTTTATGTTAATTTCAAAGTGTTCTACACAGTGACTCATTTTGTCAGGGATGGCGACACTGTTTCAGGAAGAGGTTTATCTGTGTAAGCATTAGATTGAGTTGTTGTTTTGTAGTAAAAGAGTATCAAACTTCACATCGTAAATACATCGTTACTTCTCTAGTTGTAGAAATAGCAATGACTTCATTTTAAATGTGCGCAGATGAACTGAAAGAAGACTACCGCATAACGGTGCTAGAGTTCTGACTTCAATACGGGGCACTGAACCCGCTAGAATCGTGATGATTGAATGAACTTCACCGACTTTCCACAGGACCTTCAATTGATGGTTTTCTGGGAGGAACTCAGCTGTGTGGCCGGTTGTGGGTTTTTCAGACCCACTGCATGGGGCAAGAATAGACGGTGCCGACTCCTCAGGAGCTACTGTCAGATCCTGGAGGCCATGTCCTCCCAAATGTATGACAGCAGAGACAGCTGTTGACATCTTGTGGGCAGGATTTATACAGAGATTCATACCAGTTGATTCACACTTGAAGCCTTTGATTCCCTTGGGATCTTGCAAGGCGTGGCTGAGCCCAGAGCAGAGCTCATCTTAGACTGCGTTTCACACTCGCCTGCATGTGAAACGTTAGATTGAGAAGTGGCTTTCTATGAAAACTGTCCCAGCTTTACACAGTATATATATATATATATATATATATATCCTCCTTCTCTAGTTGTAAGAGTAGCGATTGACTTAGTAATTTTGAATTTGCACAGATGAACTCAAAGAAGACCATAGCATAACAGTGTTAGAGTTTTGCCTTAAATACGAGACACTGAACCAACCAGAATCATGACGACTGAATGAGCTGAATTGGTTTCCCACAGTACCTTCCACTGATGGCTTTTCACCTGCACAGAATGGTGTGGCCAGTTGTGGACTTTTCTGACCCACTGCGTTGGTCCAGCAATAGAATTCCCTGTGCTGCGTTTTCAGGTACCACTGTCAGATCCTGGATGCAACATGCTTTCCAGTGTATTACAAGAAAGACAACTGGTGATATCTGGCTGGCAGAATTCCGTAGGGAAACTCTTACTAGTTTATTCACAGTTCAAACTTTGGAACACTGAACAACTCCATGGGAAGCCACCTGAATCTGAGTCGGGCTCTAGGAAGAGCTTGAAGTGTGGGTTGCACTTAGAACCCAACAGACTGATGTGTGGGCGGACATGTGCTTTTGTATGAGGCAATAGAGAGAGGCAGCATATCCTAGCAACAAGAGCACAGCGCCTGGAGCCTCCGTGGCTGGGGTCAAATCCTACTGAGGAGCTCTAGGTACCGGCATGTTCTATAGACCTCTCTAGGCCTTGGTGTACCCAGGTCTGAGAGGGTCAAACATTAATAGGGTCTTTGTTATGCTTTAAGGCTCAAAATGATTGTATTCGGGTAAAGCCTTATGTAGACTAGTTCCTTCTCAGCACGCTAAAGTATTCATTCATTAAATGTCCCACAGAACAAGCCAGACTCTTTGTAGAGGTTGAACACAGACAGGGAGTTTGCATGGCTTCAGGGAAGTGAAAGATAGAGACTCACTTCATTCTTTACGTGGGGTGATCCTTTCCCTCTTTTGGCACTTATCTGGGCAGCTTGTATGTGGCTCAAACCTGTCACATCTTGGAAGATGTGGCTGATCCCAGAGAACCTCAAATCGTAACACACTCTCCTTCCTCTAGGTTTTCATCCCTGACCCAACATATGACAGTTTCCTCCTAACCCAGCCTCAGTGAAGGTCAAGTTCAATGGTGTGAGCTCCTCCCTCAGCATCTTCACACTGTGGGTGGCCTCATGCTGAGCCTTCCTGGCCAGTTGACTACTCCAAGCGCCCATGGGCAGCCTGGCTCCTAAGCTGGCTCAGGACGCAAGATATTCAAACCAATGGCCACAGGATGGCTAGGTCGGGAATGAACTTCCCTTCCACTGACACAGCCTGGATGAGCATGAATGGAATGAACTGGGGATAGGGGCATCTGGCAGGTGCTTCAGCGGATGAATGAGTGGAGAGAGTGACCCCTACTGTCTCACTGACCAAGTTTCTGGGAAGGCGCGCGTCCCACGCGCCCGTGAAAATCCACTCGCCATGCTTATGAACTACAGAAGGGTCTGAACTTCTATTCCTGATGTGAAATTTCAAAGTTCGAATGTAGCTTTAAAACCTGTGTGTAGGAAGCTGTTAGCATCACGGAGCTAGGAGGAGGCCCCACAAGGAGAGGCCGGGGAGGGGAGTGGTGTCCATGGGGGTGACCTCAACGTCAGTCTCTGCCTGGAGAGCCAACCTGCAGATGTGCTGGCCAAGGAGCTGGAACCAGCTGAAGATGCAGGGATTGGCAGGCCAGGGGAGAGAGAGGAACTAGGCTGAGTAGGGGGAGGAAGTCTCTGAGTGGACTCGATGGAGGATCCACACACCTGGGGCAATGGGATTACATTCTGGTGGAGCTGGGAGTGGGGCGGGAGGCAGAACTAGCAGCTGCTGCAGCTGGGCTGAGACCTGGGGATGGGAAGGGCCTCTGTCCTCCCCGTTCAGAGGGACCTCGTGTGGGTTTCAGTGTGAATTGGGAGGGGCTGCACAGCTGCAGGAGCAGGAGAGGCAGGGCCTGGGCTTCTCATGCTTCCGTCCGTGTCCTTCTCAGCTTGTAGCTCAGCAGAGAGCAGGGGCACATGGATTTGGCAGCCTAGGGAACAGCTCAGCTCTTACTGAGCCTACAAAAAGGACAGAGCAGGGGTTGGCCAGGTGAATGAGGCTAAGGGCAGGGAGTGTGAAGAGGCCAGAAGATTCCCTGAGGAGAGGCCTGGGGAGTTGTGTTTCCTCCCAGAGGTGGCCACTGCAGCAGATTGTTGTGGTCCGTGAGATCGGCACGTCTGCCGGGGCTCTCTTGACCAGCAAGAGGGTCCCAATACCTGGAAGAGAGAGTGCACGGAAGAAAAGAATGACAGAAAGAATGAGGTCTGGAGGGCTGAATCAGGCCAGGCCCAAGACAGCAGTTTATTTCTGGTGCACAGGAGCTTATATATGTTTTTACATACAGTGACTGACATAGGTCCCATTACAAAAGTTTCATCAGGAGGGAACAGAAAATTACAAAGTAAGCAGGGGAGGGGGTAGCATACAGGTTTATCTAAAGGTCACTGAACACAAAACAAACAAAAGATTCTTATCCTATAAAGATTCTTATCCTCTTATCAATGACTACAGTTACAGTAAGTAACATCAAGGCAAGCGATAATTTGAGGGGTAGCAATTTTCTAGTAACATGTGAGCGATCACAGGATTTAGTGAATGCAGGTAAACGGAGTCATAAAACCAGCCCAGAACGGGAACTTCAAGGGAGACAATAGTCTCGTAAATGGTCACGCAGGCCTCACCCAGACATGCCATTAGCTCAGTGGATCAAGAATGGGCTTCTGCAAACTCAGGCCTCTTTCACTTCCTTCTTTTCCTCAGCTCGACTGCCCTGAGCGGGGGGAGAATATGTCCGGGCTCTAACTCCGTCATGGCGGAGACACGGAGGGGTCTCTACGCTGGTGGAGTGATCCCCATAGCAGATGCCAGGAGGCACCCTGGGCCCGGGGAGTCCTGTGACCTGTCTCTCTCCTGCTGTGCAGCCATGCTGGGGCTGAGGGGCAGCGGCAGAGAAGCAGTCCTTGATGCAGGCAGAGGCAAAGCGTGTGAAGACTGTGAGGCTCTGTTGTCCCAGATGACCTTGGCCTCACCCCGCAGTGCACTGTTGTGTACATGAATGCCCTCATCGACTTCTCCAGGTTTTTGAAAATCCAGGTGAGAAGTGGTGACAGCATCAAGCGAGGCTCCCTTCACTTGCACGACGGCAGAGGAATCTTGGGTCTACAGAGCCCAGAAATGTGGGATGGGAGAGAGCCTGCCCGGAGGTCAGTTTCTGCCCTGATATTGTATCCACTGCTTTTCACTCTGAGTCTTCCTCTTAGAAAGTTCTGAAGCTGCAGAGGGAGACCAAGGGTCCTCCACACTCAGTTTCTTTGAGGACCCAAGGGCTGCCGGGAGCTGGGTAAAACCCGCCCCCTCCTCCTCTTTAGCAGTGGGAAACATCCCAGGCTCGGTAGGAGCTGGAGTTAGCATTTTGTTTAGGGCAGGACCCCATCCAGGAGGCCTGGGATTTCTTGTTGGATCTGATTTCTCACTTGTAGCCAGGGAGATTTCTCTGCAGAGTGCCAGGCAGTGGAAGAAACAGAGAGAGACCTCCATTGACCCTCAAGTGCTTAAATGGGGTCTGTGCACTCCCAGTGCCAGCAGGAACCCTTCTCTGATTGTCTGCGTCCTTGTCCTACTCAGGTGTCCAGTTCTTGCTCTCCCTCAGGCCCCTCAACAGGATCCTCTCTGGGCAGGGACTCTTGGGCACACCTGGATGTTATGGCTTCCTGGTCCTGGGCCCCACAGAGTCACTTTGCTCAGTGTACTGGCTGAGCTGCGGGACATCTCGGAATTGGGAACACACATCACCCACCTCTTCTGGTGGTGACTTTTGCAGATGGAATCAGGACCCACAGGAAGGAGCACAGGGTCTGCAGGATGATGGAATATGGTCTTGAGATGTTTGTACAAGTCACATGGTACTGTCAGTCCCGGTGCAGGCGCAGCTGGGGCACCCACCAGCCATGGGAACCGGGGGGCTCGGTGAGAAGGCTCTAGGTAACTGATTCCTGCCAGCCAGGTCCTGAACCCGCAGGGCAGCAGGTAGGGGCAAAGGGCAAAGCTTTCTCAGGTAGCTTCCCCTAGGAGAAGTGGGGTAAGCTTCCGTCCTTGAACTAGAGAGCTGGGCTCTGAGCCTCCTTCTCTAGCTGCCGACTGGGCCATAGGTGAAGCATGCACTGTTTCCTCGGTTGCCAGGGCGACGCATCTTTGACCTCTGATGGATGAATGGGCACGCCTTACACATTTGCAAGGAACTGGCTTGGGCAGGCACCTGCTGGCAACCTCCAGGGGCAATGGATCCTTGAGGAAGATGCGCCAACGCCAATGACCTGGGAGGAACAGGGGAGCCCAAATGCTGGGGATCCCGCCCCTGGATGCCTAGAGGTTCTCATCTCTTGTTGATGGTTTAGGGTGCTGGGCTCCAGGGAGACATACTTATTGGCTGAGCAGCGGCCCCTGTTTTCCCATGTCAAGCTCTGGAAAGTCAGGATGTGTCCAGGATGGGGACCGGCACACAGAGGGTGAGCTGCTGGGGAGCAGGGTTCGTGACCTGGCAGCTGGGCCAGGGGGTAACAGCTTTGGGATCCATGCTTGTCTGTCCTTTTGCCCTTACCCTGGGAACCCTGGAGGGGAGCGTGGCTTAAAGAAGTGCAAGGACCTCCCAGAGCCTGCTGGGGTGGCGGCCAGGGCAGGCAGGTACCCTGTGACCCTGCACTCCCACCCCTGGGCTATTTTACCGAGGAAACCCAAAACTCAGCTTCTCACAAAACTTGTCTGTGAACGCTTTTGCTGCTTTCTTCTCCTCTCCTAGGTGAGGACTGAGGAGGTGATCTGGCTTTTCTTGAGTGTGTCTTTGTTTTCACTGTTTTTGACCAGTTGTTCTGTGAATAATACTAAGTATATCAATCATTTCACCAGCTAATTAGAGTTACTATTTCATTAGTGGTAGAAAACATAGAAGCTTTGCAGCCATATATATTGTGTTCCCTTCCTCTCTTTATGTTACAGTTGTCATCTGTATTAATACGTATTAATCTTTATACAAATAAAATACCATGGCTTGAGAAGGTGGAATACATCTTGCATTCAAAAGTCACACATCCATGTAGGAAGCGGTGGCTCAAGCTTGTGATCCCAGCACTTTGGTCGTCCAGGGCCAGCGAATCGCTGGTACCCAGGTATTTGACACTAGCCTGGGCAACATAGAGAGACCTTGTCTCTAAGAAACCTTAGCTGGGTATGGTGGTGTGCACCTTTGGTCCCAGCTACCCAGGATGCTGAGCGGGGAGGCTCACCCGAGCCCCAGAGGTCCAGACTGCAGTGAGCTGCGATTGTGCCAGTGTCCTTCCAGCCTGGGCAACACAGGGAGACCCTGACCCAACAAACAAACAAACCAACAACAAAAAAAAAACAGAAGTGTCTCAAAAAATTCATAATTATTCTAAGAATTTCTAACATTTTTTATTATGAAAAAATGTCATTTTTTCACATAACTGAATGTCGGCGATAAAAAGCATGCAACTGCCGATTGGATGTACTCGTTTTAATTCCGGCAGTGTTGTCACACCTGTGTTCTAGCATTTTATTCTTATCTTTGTGCTTGTGACTTTGAAACAAGCTAGAACAATAATGGTAATGAGACCCCTTCCTTTCCAGTCTGTAGATGTGATTTTCCACCACTGGCTGCACCTGCATGCAGTTCACCGTTGTCTACAGGTGGCAATGTGCGTCCTGGCGGGAATGCGCAGTGACACAGCCCATGTGGAAAGTGATCTTTAGCTGTTTACAAAGTTGAACATAAACTTTTCATTGGCTCTAGCAATTGTACCCCTGGAAATTCTCCCAGAAGAAATAAAAACATATGTTCACAAAAGATTCGTACATAAATCTTCTCAGAACAATTATTCATAACAGTCAACAAACAGAAACAACTCAAGTGTCCATCGGCTGGTGAATGGATGAACAAAATGTGGTGTGTCTATGCCGTGGAGAACTACTCAGCAATAAAAAGGAGAAAAGAAAACCCCTCCAGATGCACGCTGGGAAGAAAACACCTCCAGATGCATGCTGGGTGATGAGGGAATCTCACACACATCATGCTAAGTGAATGAAGGGTCCAAGACTGTGTATTGCATGATTCCATTGATATGAAATGTCTGGAAAAGGCACATTTATGAAGACAAGAAAAGCACTGGAGATTCTTCTGTCAGCAACCTGTGCTCAATGCAGCAAGCTGCAGGATTTGCATGGTCCTTAGTCACTCAGGGCGTAGAGTCAACACAAAGCCACAGTGATGCAGTTGTGAGGCTCAGACTTTCATCCACGCCATGAGGTTGCACAATGAGGTACATGAGAATCTAGCACCTTGCCCTCCCTTCTCCACCCCTACACACACACACACACACACACACACACGCACACACACACCCTTCTGTGTTATATACCTTTGGAATGGTCTTCAGGAAAACCAAAAGACAAAATTAACCACATCGTCTTCACAGCTGTAGAGGGATATTTGGCAACTTGGGGACATTTTCCATCCGTATTTTAAGTACTTCTATCGCTAGAAGCTTTATGAAGTATCTTGGAATCCCTGGACATTTGCAACCTGGTTCTCCATGAAATAAAAGCCCTTTTGAAAATATTCTTTGACAAAGTCTTCATAGCCCAAAATACACATTTGATTTCAAAATCACTTTTTCTTTTATTGTGAAGATGAATTAAACAACTTTAAAAAGCACAATCAATCATAGGTAAATGAAATATCCAAACATTGTATTACACAATTTTAGATATAAGAATATTTCCAATCCTAACTGAGAGGCATGGCTGGATGCCGTGGCTCAGGCTTGCGCTCTCAGCACACTGGGAGGCTGAGGCAGGTGGACTGCATGAGCCCAGGGTTTGGAGACCAGCCTGGGCAATATGGTGAAAACTCATCTCTACAAAATATAAAAAGGAAAAGACTTTGCTGGTTCCTCAAACAGTTACAAACCTACCATATGATCAGCATTTCCACTGCTGGATAGACACCAGGGAAAATTTAAAAAATAAATGTTTTCCAAATCTTTTTTTTTTTTTTTTCTGAAGCCATCTAGTCCTGGTTTTTGTTTACTTCTGTATTTATTTATTAGAGGGAAGGTGGCCCTTTTTTTTTCTTTTTTGAAAAAAAAAGGAAGAAAAAAAGAGAGAAAGCAAAAAAAAGAATGAAGGAGAGGAAGAAAAAGGAAGAGAAAGAGGGGGAGAGAACGGGAGTATTGCTTTATTGCCCAGGCAGTCTAAAAATGGGAATTGAAAACATCTTTCATGCCAATAATTGTGCTTAACAATGGAGACAGGAAGGAATTAGGGAAGAAAATAACAAACAAGCAGCCAATCAATATTTCATTTAAACCTATGAAATGCTATGCAATTATTGAGGAGTGATTTACTTCCAATTATGTAGTCACTTTTGGAATAGGTGTGATATGGTACTGAAAAGAATGTGTGTTTTATGTATTTGAAGTGGAGAGTTCTATAAATATTTATTATAATAAAGTGTACTTGTTCCGGGTCTGAGTTCAAATCCTGGATATCCTTGTTAATTTTCTGTCTCGTTGATCTGTCTAGTATTGACAATGTGATGTTACAGTCTCCCACTATTATTGTGTGGGAGGCTAAGTCTCTTTATAAGTCATTAAGAACTTGTCTTATGTATCTGGGTGCTCCTGTATTGGGTGCGTGTATATTTAGGATCATTAGCTCTTCTTGCTGCATTGATCCTTTTACCATTATGTAATGTCCTTCTTTGCCTCTTTTGATCTTTGTTGCTTTAAAGTCTATTTTATCAGAGGTGAGAATTGCAACTCCTGCTTTTTATTTATTTATTTATTTTTGTTCTCCGTTTGGTTGGTAAATCTTCCTCCGTCCCTTTGTTTTGAGTCTTTGTGTATCGTTGCATGTGAGATGGGTCTGGATACAGCGTACCGATGGGTTTTGGCTTTTTATCCAGTTAATAATATATATGAGTTTAATACTGCCATTTGATGCTAGCTGGATATATTTTTGGAAAGGCTGATACTGGTTGTTCCTTTATATGTCTAGTGCTTCTTTCAGAAGCTCCTGCAAAGCAGGCCTGGTGATAGTGAAATCTCTAAGTACTTGCTTGTTTGCAAAAGATTTTATTTTTCCTTTGCTTGTGAAGCTCAGTTTGGCTGGATATGAAACTCTGGGTTGAAAGTTCTTTTCTTTAAGGATGTTGAATATTGGCCCCCACTCTTTTCTGGCTTGTAGGGTTTCTGCTGAGAGATCTGCTGTAAGTCTGATAGGCTTCCCTTTGTGGGTAACCTGACCTTTCTCTCTGGCTGCTCTTAGTATTTTCTCCTTCATTTCAACCCTAATGAATCTGACGATTATGTGCCTTGGGGTTGGTCTTCTTGAGGAATATCTTTGTGGTGTTCTCTGTATTACCTGGAGTTGAATATTGTCCTGTCTTACTAGGTTGGGAAAGTTTTCCTGAATAATCTCCTGAAGAGTATTTTCCAACTTGGATTCATTCTCTTCGTCACATTCAGGTACACCTATCAAACGTAGATTAGGTCTTTTCATATAGTCCCATATTTCTTGGAGACTTTGCTCATTCTTTTTTATCCTTTTTTCTCTAATTTTGACTTCCGTTTTATTTCGTTAAGTTGGTCTTCGACCTCTGATATCCTTTCTTCTGCTTGATTGATTCGACTGTTAAAACTTGTGCATACTTTGCGAAGTTCTCGTGTTGTGCTTTTCAGTCTCCTTAATTCACCTATATTCCTCTCCAAATTGTCTATTCTCGTTAGCATTTCGTCAAACCTTTCTTCAAAGTTCTTAGTTTCTTTGCATTGGGTTAGAACAAGTTCTTTTAATTCACAGAAGTTTCTTCTCATCCACCTTCTGAAGCCTACTTCTGTTAATGGAACGCACTCGTTCTCCATCAGGGCTTGTTCCGTTGCTGATGAGGAACTGTGATCCCCTGTAGAGGGAGAGGCATTCTGATTTTGGGTATTCTCAGCCTTTTTATGCTGGTTTCTTCCCATCATTGTAAATTTATCCACCTGTCATCTTTGTGATTTCCGACTTCCAAATTAAGTCTCTGAGTCGACGTCCAACTAGTGGATTCCCAGCGCCGAAATCTGAGCAATCCACTGCACCGGCCAAAACAGCGGTGTTAAGATTGATGGTGCTTTTCTGCCCAAGAATCGGCCAAAAGGGGACCCAGTCCCGCTCACTCTGCACCAAGAACTGCCGCACTGGCCACAAGCGTTGTGCTGGCGACCCGTGGGGCTCCTCCACTGGGAATCTCCTGGTCTGTGAGCAATAAAAATTCTTCCGAAAGTGTGGCGTCCTCTGGTTCTCTGCACTTTCACTGGGAGCTACAATCCTGAGCTGCTAGTGGTCAGCCATCTTGGATCTCTCTCTGTTTTCCAAATCCTGAACAGTTTGATAGTAGCCAAAAAATGAAAATAACATATTTTTCCACCAAGTGATAAATGGAAAAATGATATGAGTGATATCCACACAAGGGGTAGTATTCAGCCACAAACAGGTGAGGTCTGGATACGCCACAGCACAGGTGAACTTGAATACATTCTGCCTACAGAAAGAAGTCAGGACACAAAAGACAGCCCATTGTATGGTTCTACGTGTATCAGATGTCCTGAATAGAAAAATCCATGGCCAGAAAGCAGATTAGAGGCTGGCAAAGCGTGGCCTGTGGAGAGAATAGGGTTGGCTGATGCGGCCAAGGGGCTTCTTTTTGAAGTTGGGAAGTACTGGAATTAGGTAGTGGGAATGAAGGCAAAACCAGAATTACTGAGAACCACTGAATTGTATCCTTCAAAAAGGTGTATTTATGGAATGTGAATTGTATTTCAGTACAAAACAATACGAGTATTTTAGATACACTGAATATACAACAATTGCTGGTGAATGAATTCCATGATTAAATTCCCCCGGGGACTTCAGTGGAGGGTGTTTTCCGCACAGCAGAAATTCCAGCTCTGATGCACGGGTTTCTTAGTTAGATGAGTTCGATGCACAGACCCCATGCCCTGCTCCTAGCAGAGTCCCAAGGGTGTGTCCTGTGTGGATGCAAATGCTCTCGCTCTGCTGTTGAATTTGGTGGCCAGTGGCACAAAGTCTGTGGGGCACGGGAAATGTGGCCAGTGTGACTGGGGAGTGGAATGTCTCATTCTGTTTGGATTAACTGCACTCACGGGTGAACTAGTTATACACAGCACCTCCAGGCCGGGACTCCCATGCTGGATGGTGCAGCTCTAGAGATACACAGGTGAGGACGACGTGGCTCCCTTCCTGTGTGTTGCCTTGCAAAGTCATTGGGTGCTCTGATCCGATCATTCATGTGTGGTTTCTGAGGTCTTTTGAAAGAAAATCGCATATGTTTAGGACCTGCAGAAAGGCCAGGCACTGTGAGTTGTGGGGACTTAACCGTGAGGACAGTGCCTTGGCCCAGAGGGACCCCGTGGGGTAGGGGGTGCACTGGCACTCAGAAGAGTGAAACCAACCCTGTCTAGACAGGATCAGAACAGAGGGACCCCAAGAACAGGGACAGGTCTGTCTGCAGGAGCCCACCCTCACCACCCTCTGACTTGATTGGAACTCTGGGAAGACACCTCGCCCAGTGGGGGGGTCCAACAGGTGGGACAGGGTGAGGAGGGAACTTGTGCCCACTGGAGCTAGAGCCCAGCCCAGGGCTGCGTTCATGAGACCCTCATGGGGCCTAAGACAGGCTGCCCAGGGCTGAGGGCTGTGAGGAGAGGCGATGCCGAGGGCACAGTTCCTGCCCTTGCACTGAAAAGCTGTGGCCAGAATGCGGCTCCCCAGGAGGGGGAGGACTCAAGAGTTTTTGCCTGAGAACTCCGAGATCCTTTCAGAGAAACTCTCAAACCCATGTCCTCTGTGCCGTGAAACGGAGGAGCAAGGAAGCCTGGGCTCTGGGATCGGCCTATCGCACTTGCTGAGCTCGCCTGGCATGGGAGCTGGTGCCCTCGCTTTTGCTGGGCAGCTCCAGTGCGTGCAGCTTCCCTGGCCGGGGGGGCCACACTGCCTTCAGTTTCAATGCACTTCTGAGCCAGGCCACCTTTGGCTAGTGCCGTCTACAGAAGCACGCTTGACAGGAAACTTCCAGAAGCAGGTGGAAGGTGGAAACTGGCTTCTGTCCAGCCCCACAATGATCAGGCCTGGGAGCCTCTCTGTGTCAGGCCTCACTTTCAGTCTATCCCTGCTGAACTATGTCCCCCGCCAGTCTGGCTCAGCATATCGGAAATGTGATTCCTACTCTCTGTCCGTGGTCAGCTTCCAGGATGGGAAAGGTTTACGTTGTCACAACCTGACAAAGACCCCAGTCCCCAGCTTCTGCCACAGAGATTCATCAGGAAGGAACCCCCTCTCTTGAGAAAGATCAGAGGTGTCCATGCAGGGCTCACTGCAGCCAGGACAGTTCGCCCTGCTCTTTCCCACTCAGAAGGAGCAGGAAAATCACTGGACTCAGGGGATGATGACGTAATGAGTCTCCTGACATTAAAAGCCTGGAAGCCATCCTCCCCCATCCCGGCCCTCTCCGTGCCCGGGTGCTCTTGGGACTTCCTTCTTCCCCTCTGTATCTTCTCCCTCTCCAGGTCCAGCCTGGGGCCCCAGCCCTGCCTTCTCCCACGAGTCCACTGAGCGGCCGCCTCTGGGTTCCTGCAGGCCTTGGTCTTGTCGTCACTCCTTTTAGCATTGAATTCCTCACCTTGGGTTTTTTCTCAAGCACCACTGGGCCGCTGTGTTCTAGAGAGTGAGAAACGTCTAGGGTAATCTTGTTAGGAGAAGCCTGTTTCTGGAGAAAAAGTGACCCTTTTCTAATGGGGCAGTCTCATCTTTTTGTTTTGTGGAAAACGACAGGAAGAGCTCAATTTCAGGGTCACGGAATTCTATGAAATGGAAAGTATTTCACATGGTGTTTATGATGCAGAGGGTTCCTCAAGCCTTAATATGCCTCATTTTTCATCTACATTTTCTCAAGCAAGAATCCTGTTTTCTTCCAAAGGACCTCCGAAACCAGCAGAAGCCTGTATCACCCACGAGGTTGGCAGGGAATCGGGTGGGGTTATTTTAGTCATGACACTGAGTAAATCTTTCCCAGCCTTGCAATGCACCACCTATCATGTCTTCCTCCTAGGAAGAGGGCCACGTGCTTGCCCTGATGCTCAGTCCCTGAAGAAGCCCCTTTTCTCATTTTACATAGCACGTCTTGCCCACCACGCAGAAGCCGTGGCTGGCAGAGGTGGTGAAGGGAGGCAGACTTTCCACATTCTTGGGAACATTCTCTCCAGTGAAACATGACTAGTACAGAAGGTTGGAGTGAAATTGCCATGACTCTGCATGGAGCATCCTCCTTTCTCAGATTCCTATCAGAACTGGCTGGGCGGTGGCTGCAGGTTCCTGGGAAATTTCACAGTGGGGGTGCAGCCCCAGGACCCCAGGGCAGGAGGCTGCTGCTGTCCCTGGTCCTGGCCTTGCTGACACTGGTGGGTGTTGGAAGGGCCTGGGCAGATGGAAAGAAGCTCCCACTGAAGCCAACATGAGGCCTTGCAAAGAAAGGCTGGGAAGAGAGGGTAGCCGCCATGGAGTGTCCTCAAAGTCAGATGCTGGCCGTGAATGAGTATCACTGAGTGGGATAAGGCCATCGAAAAAGCTGCCTGCCCTATGATTCCAGGCGTAGACGGTTCTGGAAAAGAAAACTCTAGAGACAGCGAACAGGACCATTGTAGTGAAGGCATTTGGCAAAGGGGAGGGGGATCGTTGGGGGAAGCACAGGGAGAGTTTGGGACATGCAGCTCCTTCGTTTGGGTGGCGAGAGGCATTCGGAGTTTGTCACAACCCATAGAGGGTACAACACGCTGAACCTCAAAGCAAGCTCCTGACTTCAGTTCGTAGGAATGTAGCAATACTGGTTTAATTGCTGTTACACGTGAACTACACCACTAAAAAATGGGGTTCAGAAAAGAAAAGTGTGGACAAAGGGTCTGACAGCTTTCTGCCCTGTCTGTTCCAGTTTTATGTTAATTTCAAAGTGTTCTACACAGTGACTCATTTTGTCAGGGATGGCGACACTGTTTCAGGAAGAGGTTTATCTGTGTAAGCATTAGATTGAGTTGTTGTTTTGTAGTAAAAGAGTATCAAACTTCACATCGTAAATACATCGTTACTTCTCTAGTTGTAGAAATAGCAATGACTTCATTTTAAATGTGCGCAGATGAACTGAAAGAAGACTACCGCATAACGGTGCTAGAGTTCTGACTTCAATACGGGGCACTGAACCCGCTAGAATCGTGATGATTGAATGAACTTCACCGACTTTCCACAGGACCTTCAATTGATGGTTTTCTGGGAGGAACTCAGCTGTGTGGCCGGTTGTGGGTTTTTCAGACCCACTGCATGGGGCAAGAATAGACGGTGCCGACTCCTCAGGAGCTACTGTCAGATCCTGGAGGCCATGTCCTCCCAAATGTATGACAGCAGAGACAGCTGTTGACATCTTGTGGGCAGGATTTATACAGAGATTCATACCAGTTGATTCACACTTGAAGCCTTTGATTCCCTTGGGATCTTGCAAGGCGTGGCTGAGCCCAGAGCAGAGCTCATCTTAGACTGCGTTTCACACTCGCCTGCATGTGAAACGTTAGATTGAGAAGTGGCTTTCTATGAAAACTGTCCCAGCTTTACACAGTATATATATATATATATATATATATATATATCCTCCTTCTCTAGTTGTAAGAGTAGCGATTGACTTAGTAATTTTGAATTTGCACAGATGAACTCAAAGAAGACCATAGCATAACAGTGTTAGAGTTTTGCCTTAAATACGAGACACTGAACCAACCAGAATCATGACGACTGAATGAGCTGAACTGGTTTCCCACAGTACCTTCCACTGATGGCTTTTCACCTGCACAGAATGGTGCGGCCAGTTGTGGACTTTTCTGACCCACTGCGTTGGTCCAGCAATAGAATTCCCTGTGCTGCGTTTTCAGGTACCACTGTCAGATCCTGGATGCAACATGCTTTCCAGTGTATTACAAGAAAGACAACTGGTGATATCTGGCTGGCAGAATTCCGTAGGGAAACTCTTACTAGTTTATTCACAGTTCAAACTTTGGAACACTGAAAAACTCCATGGGAAGCCACCTGAATCTGAGTCGGGCTCTAGGAAGAGCTTGAAGTGTGGGTTGCACTTAGAACCCAACAGACTGATGTGTGGGCGGACATGTGCTTTTGTATGAGGCAATAGAGAGAGGCAGCATATCCTAGCAACAAGAGCACAGCGCCTGGAGCCTCCGTGGCTGGGGTCAAATCCTACTGAGGAGCTCTAGGTACCGGCATGTTCTATAGACCTCTCTAGGCCTTGGTGTACCCAGGTCTGAGAGGGTCAAACATTAATAGGGTCTTTGTTATGCTTTAAGGCTCAAAATGATTGTATTCGGGTAAAGCCTTATGTAGACTAGTTCCTTCTCAGCACGCTAAAGTATTCATTCATTAAATGTCCCACAGAACAAGCCAGACTCTTTGTAGAGGTTGAACACAGACAGGGAGTTTGCATGGCTTCAGGGAAGTGAAAGATAGAGACTCACTTCATTCTTTACGTGGGGTGATCCTTTCCCTCTTTTGGCACTTATCTGGGCAGCTTGTATGTGGCTCAAACCTGTCACATCTTGGAAGATGTGGCTGATCCCAGAGAACCTCAAATCGTAACACACTCTCCTTCCTCTAGGTTTTCATCCCTGACCCAACATATGACAGTTTCCTCCTAACCCAGCCTCAGTGAAGGTCAAGTTCAATGGTGTGAGCTCCTCCCTCAGCATCTTCACACTGTGGGTGGCCTCATGCTGAGCCTTCCTGGCCAGTTGACTACTCCAAGCGCCCATGGGCAGCCTGACTCCTAAGCTGGCTCAGGACGCAAGATATTCAAACCAATGGCCACAGGATGGCTAGGTCGGGAATGAACTTCCCTTCCACTGACACAGCCTGGATGAGCATGAATGGAATGAACTGGGGATAGGGGCATCTGGCAGGTGCTTCAGCGGATGAATGAGTGGAGAGAGTGACCCCTACTGTCTCACTGACCAAGTTTCTGGGAAGGCGCGCGTCCCATGCGCCCGTGAAAATCCACTCGCCATGCTTATGAACTACAGAAGGGTCTGAACTTCTATTCCTGATGTGAAATTTCAAAGTTCGAATGTAGCTTTAAAACCTGTGTGTAGGAAGCTGTTAGCATCACGGAGCTAGGAGGAGGCCCCACAAGGAGAGGCCGGGGAGGGGAGTGGTGTCCATGGGGGTGACCTCAACGTCAGTCTCTGCCTGGAGAGCCAACCTGCAGATGTGCTGGCCAAGGAGCTGGAACCAGCTGAAGATGCAGGGATTGGCAGGCCAGGGGAGAGAGAGGAACTAGGCTGAGTAGGGGGAGGAAGTCTCTGAGTGGACTCGATGGAGGATCCACACACCTGGGGCAATGGGATTACATTCTGGTGGAGCTGGGAGTGGGGCGGGAGGCAGAACTAGCAGCTGCTGCAGCTGGGCTGAGACCTGGGGATGGGAAGGGCCTCTGTCCTCCCCGTTCAGAGGGACCTCGTGTGGGTTTCAGTGTGAATTGGGAGGGGCTGCACAGCTGCAGGAGCAGGAGAGGCAGGGCCTGGGCTTCTCATGCTTCCGTCCGTGTCCTTCTCAGCTTGTAGCTCAGCAGAGAGCAGGGGCACATGGATTTGGCAGCCTAGGGAACAGCTCAGCTCTTACTGAGCCTACAAAAAGGACAGAGCAGGGGTTGGCCAGGTGAATGAGGCTAAGGGCAGGGAGTGTGAAGAGGCCAGAAGATTCCCTGAGGAGAGGCCTGGGGAGTTGTGTTTCCTCCCAGAGGTGGCCACTGCAGCAGATTGTTGTGGTCCGTGAGATCGGCACGTCTGCCGGGGCTCTCTTGACCAGCAAGAGGGTCCCAATACCTGGAAGAGAGAGTGCACGGAAGAAAAGAATGACAGAAAGAATGAGGTCTGGAGGGCTGAATCAGGCCAGGCCCAAGACAGCAGTTTATTTCTGGTGCACAGGAGCTTATATATGTTTTTACATACAGTGACTGACATAGGTCCCATTACAAAAGTTTCATCAGGAGGGAACAGAAAATTACAAAGTAAGCAGGGGAGGGGGTAGCATACAGGTTTATCTAAAGGTCACTGAACACAAAACAAACAAAAGATTCTTATCCTATAAAGATTCTTATCCTCTTATCAATGACTACAGTTACAGTAAGTAACATCAAGGCAAGCGATAATTTGAGGGGTAGCAATTTTCTAGTAACATGTGAGCGATCACAGGATTTAGTGAATGCAGGTAAACGGAGTCATAAAACCAGCCCAGAACGGGAACTTCAAGGGAGACAATAGTCTCGTAAATGGTCACGCAGGCCTCACCCAGACATGCCATTAGCTCAGTGGATCAAGAATGGGCTTCTGCAAACTCAGGCCTCTTTCACTTCCTTCTTTTCCTCAGCTCGACTGCCCTGAGCGGGGGGAGAATATGTCCGGGCTCTAACTCCGTCATGGCGGAGACACGGAGGGGTCTCTACGCTGGTGGAGTGATCCCCATAGCAGATGCCAGGAGGCACCCTGGGCCCGGGGAGTCCTGTGACCTGTCTCTCTCCTGCTGTGCAGCCATGCTGGGGCTGAGGGGCAGCGGCAGAGAAGCAGTCCTTGATGCAGGCAGAGGCAAAGCGTGTGAAGACTGTGAGGCTCTGTTGTCCCAGATGACCTTGGCCTCACCCCGCAGTGCACTGTTGTGTACATGAATGCCCTCATCGACTTCTCCAGGTTTTTGAAAATCCAGGTGAGAAGTGGTGACAGCATCAAGCGAGGCTCCCTTCACTTGCACGACGGCAGAGGAATCTTGGGTCTACAGAGCCCAGAAATGTGGGATGGGAGAGAGCCTGCCCGGAGGTCAGTTTCTGCCCTGATATTGTATCCACTGCTTTTCACTCTGAGTCTTCCTCTTAGAAAGTTCTGAAGCTGCAGAGGGAGACCAAGGGTCCTCCACACTCAGTTTCTTTGAGGACCCAAGGGCTGCCGGGAGCTGGGTAAAACCCGCCCCCTCCTCCTCTTTAGCAGTGGGAAACATCCCAGGCTCGGTAGGAGCTGGAGTTAGCATTTTGTTTAGGGCAGGACCCCATCCAGGAGGCCTGGGATTTCTTGTTGGATCTGATTTCTCACTTGTAGCCAGGGAGATTTCTCTGCAGAGTGCCAGGCAGTGGAAGAAACAGAGAGAGACCTCCATTGACCCTCAAGTGCTTAAATGGGGTCTGTGCACTCCCAGTGCCAGCAGGAACCCTTCTCTGATTGTCTGCGTCCTTGTCCTACTCAGGTGTCCAGTTCTTGCTCTCCCTCAGGGCCCTCAACAGGATCCTCTCTGGGCAGGGACTCTTGGGCACACCTGGATGTTATGGCTTCCTGGTCCTGGGCCCCACAGAGTCACTTTGCTCAGTGTACTGGCTGAGCTGCGGGACATCTCGGAATTGGGAACACACATCACCCACCTCTTCTGGTGGTGACTTTTGCAGATGGAATCAGGACCCACAGGAAGGAGCACAGGGTCTGCAGGATGATGGAATATGGTCTTGAGATGGTTGTACAAGTCACATGGTACTGTCAGTCCCGGTGCAGGCGCAGCTGGGGCACCCACCAGCCATGGGAACCGGGGGGCTCAGTGAGAAGGCTCTAGGTAACTGATTCCTGCCAGCCAGGTCCTGAACCCGCAGGGCAGCAGGTAGGGGCAAAGGGCAAAGCTTTCTCAGGTAGCTTCCCCTAGGAGAAGTGGGGTAAGCTTCCGTCCTTGAACTAGAGAGCTGGGCTCTGAGCCTCCTTCTCTAGCTGCCGACTGGGCCATAGGTGAAGCATGCACTGTTTCCTCGGTTGCCAGGGCGACGCATCTTTGACCTCTGATGGATGAATGGGCACGCCTTACACATTTGCAAGGAACTGGCTTGGGCAGGCACCTGCTGGCAACCTCCAGGGGCAATGGATCCTTGAGGAAGATGCGCCAACGCCAATGACCTGGGAGGAACAGGGGAGCCCAAATGCTGGGGATCCCGCCCCTGGATGCCTAGAGGTTCTCATCTCTTGTTGATGGTTTAGGGTGCTGGGCTCCAGGGAGACATACTTATTGGCTGAGCAGCGGCCCCTGTTTTCCCATGTCAAGCTCTGGAAAGTCAGGACGTGTCCAGGATGGGGACCGGCACACAGAGGGTGAGCTGCTGGGGAGCAGGGTTCGTGACCTGGCAGCTGGGCCAGGGGGTAACAGCTTTGGGATCCATGCTTGTCTGTCCTTTTGCCCTTACCCTGGGAACCCTGGAGGGGAGCGTGGCTTAAAGAAGTGCAAGGACCTCCCAGAGCCTGCTGGGGTGGCGGCCAGGGCAGGCAGGTACCCTGTGACCCTGCACTCCCACCCCTGGGCTATTTTACCGAGGAAACCCAAAACTCAGCTTCTCACAAAACTTGTCTGTGAACGCTTTTGCTGCTTTCTTCTCCTCTCCTAGGTGAGGACTGAGGAGGTGATCTGGCTTTTCTTGAGTGTGTCTTTGTTTTCACTGTTTTTGACCAGTTGTTCTGTGAATAATACTAAGTATATCAATCATTTCACCAGCTAATTAGAGTTACTATTTCATTAGTGGTAGAAAACATAGAAGCTTTGCAGCCATATATATTGTGTTCCCTTCCTCTCTTTATGTTACAGTTGTCATCTGTATTAATACGTATTAATCTTTATACAAATAAAATACCATGGCTTGAGAAGGTGGAATACATCTTGCATTCAAAAGTCACACATCCATGTAGGAAGCGGTGGCTCAAGCTTGTGATCCCAGCACTTTGGTCGTCCAGGGCCAGCGAATCGCTGGTACCCAGGTATTTGACACTAGCCTGGGCAACATAGAGAGACCTTGTCTCTAAGAAACCTTAGCTGGGTATGGTGGTGTGCACCTTTGGTCCCAGCTACCCAGGATGCTGAGGGGGGAGGCTCACCCGAGCCCCAGAGGTCCAGACTGCAGTGAGCTGCGATTGTGCCAGTGTCCTTCCAGCCTGGGCAACACAGGGAGACCCTGACCCAACAAACAAACAAACCAACAACAAAAAAAAACAGAAGTGTCTCAAAAAATTCATAATTATTCTAAGAATTTCTAACATTTTTTATTATGAAAAATGTCATTTTTTCACATAACTGAATGTCGGCGATAAAAAGCATGCAACTGCCGATTGGATGTACTCGTTTTAATTCCGGCAGTGTTGTCACACCTGTGTTCTAGCATTTTATTCTTATCTTTGTGCTTGTGACTTTGAAACAAGCTAGAACAATAATGGTAATGAGACCCCTTCCTTTCCAGTCTGTAGATGTGATTTTCCACCACTGGCTGCACCTGCATGCAGTTCACCGTTGTCTACAGGTGGCAATGTGCGTCCTGGCGGGAATGCGCAGTGACACAGCCCATGTGGAAAGCGATCTTTAGCTGTTTACAAAGTTGAACATAAACTTTTCATTGGCTCTAGCAATTGTACCCCTGGAAATTCTCCCAGAAGAAATAAAAACATATGTTCACAAAAGATTCGTACATAAATCTTCTCAGAACAATTATTCATAACAGTCAACAAACAGAAACAACTCAAGTGTCCATCGGCTGGTGAATGGATGAACAAAATGTGGTGTGTCTATGCCGTGGAGAACTACTCAGCAATAAAAAGGAGAAAAGAAAACCCCTCCAGATGCACGCTGGGAAGAAAACACCTCCAGATGCACGCTGGGAAGAAAACCCCTCCGGATGCACGCTGGGAAGAAAACCCCTCCAGATGCATGCTAGGTGATGAGGGAATCTCACACACATCATGCTAAGTGAATGAAGGGTCCAAGACTGTGTATTGCATGATTCCATTGATATGAAATGTCTGGAAAAGGCACATTTATGAAGACAAGAAAAGCACTGGAGATTCTTCTGTCAGCAACCTGTGCTCAATGCAGCAAGCTGCAGGATTTGCATGGTCCTTAGTCGCTCAGGGCGTAGAGTCAACACAAAGCCACAGTGATGCAGTTGTGAGGCTCAGACTTTCATCCACGCCATGAGGTTGCACAATGAGGTACATGAGAATCTAGCACCTTGCCCTCCCTTCTCCACCCCTACACACACACACACACACACACACACACGCACGCACACACACACCCTTCTGTGTTATATACCTTTGGAATGGTCTTCAGGAAAACCAAAAGACAAAATTAACCACATCGTCTTCACAGCTGTAGAGGGATATTTGGCAACTTGGGGACATTTTCCATCCGTATTTTAAGTACTTCTATCGCTAGAAGCTTTATGAAGTATCTTGGAATCCCTGGACATTTGCAACCTGGTTCTCCATGAAATAAAAGCCCTTTTGAAAATATTCTTTGACAAAGTCTTCATAGCCCAAAATACACATTTGATTTCAAAATCACTTTTTCTTTTATTGTGAAGATGAATTAAACAGCTTTAAAAAGCACAATCAATCAATCATAGGTAAATGAAATATCCAAACATTGTATTACACAATTTTAGATATAAGAATATTTCCAATCCTAACTGAGAGGCATGGCTGGATGCCGTGGCTCAGGCTTGCGCTCTCAGCACACTGGGAGGCCGAGGCAGGTGGACTGCATGAGCCCAGGGTTTGGAGACCAGCCTGGGCAATATGGTGAAAACTCATCTCTACAAAATATAAAAAGGAAAAGACTTTGCTGGTTCCTCAAACAGTTACAAACCTACCATATGATCAGCATTTCCACTGCTGGATAGACACCAGGGAAAATTTAAAAAAATAAATGTTTTCCACATCTTTTTTTTTTTTTTCTGAAGCCATCTAGTCCTGGTTTTGTTTACTTCTGTATTTATTTATTAGAGGGAAGATGGCCCTTTTTTTTTCTTTTTTGAAAAAAAAAGGAAGAAAAAAAGAGAGAAAGCAAAAAAAAAGAATGAAGGAGAGGAAGAAAAAGGAAGAGAAAGAGGGGGAGAGAACGGGAGTATTGCTTTATTGCCCAGGCAGTCTAAAAATGGAAATTGAAAACCTCTTTCATGCCAATAATTGTGCTTAACAATGGAGACAGGAAGGAATTAGGGAAGAAAATAACAAACAAGCAGCCAATCAATATTTCATTTAAACCTATGAAATGCTATGCAATTATTGAGGAGTGATTTACTTCCAATTATGTAGTCACTTTTGGAATAGGTGTGATATGGTACTGATAAGAATGTGTGTTTTATGTATTTGAAGTGGAGAGTTGTATAAATGTTTATTATAATAAAGTGTACTTGTTCCGGGTCTGAGTTCAAATCCTGGATATCCTTGCTAATTTTCTGTCTCGTTGATCTGTCTAGTATTGACAATGTGATGTTACAGTCTCCCACTATTATTGTGTGGGAGGCTAAGTCTCTTTATAAGTCATTAAGAACTTGTCTTATGTATCTGGGTGCTCCTGTATTGGGTGCGTGTATATTTAGGATCGTTAGCTCTTCTTGTTGCATTGATCCTTTTACCATTATGTAATGCCCTTCTTTGCCTCTTTTGATCTTTGTTGCTTTAAAGTCTATTTTATCAGAGGTGAGAATTGCAACTCCTGCTTTTTATTTATTTATTTATGTTTGCTCTCCGTTTGGTTGGTAAATCTTCCTCCGTCCCTTTGTTTTGAGTCTTTGTGTATCGTTGCATGTGCGATGGGTCTGGATACAGCGTACCGATGGGTTTTGGCTTTTTATCCAGTTAATAATATATATGAGTTTAATACTGCCATTTGATGCTAGCTGGATATATTTTTGGAAAGGCTGATACTGGTTGCTCCTTTATATGTCTAGTGCTTCTTTCAGAAGCTCCTGCAAAGCAGGCCTGGTGATGGTGAAATCTCTAAGTACTTGCTTGTTTGCAAAAGATTTTATTTTTCCTTTGCTTGTGAAGCTCAGTTTGGCTGGATATGAAACTCTGGGTTGAAAGTTCTTTTCTTTAAGGATGTTGAATATTGGCCCCCACTCTTTTCTGGCTTGTAGGGTTTCTGCTGAGAGATCTGCTGTAAGTCTGATAGGCTTCCCTTTGTGGGTAACCTGACCTTTCTCTCTGGCTGCTCTTAGTATTTTCTCCTTCATTTCAACCCTAATGAATCTGACGATTATGTGCCTTGGGGATGGTCTTCTTGAGGAATATCTTTGTGGTGTTCTCTGTATTACCTGGAGTTGAATATTGTCCTGTCTTACTAGGTTGGGAAAGTTTTCCTGAATAATCTCCTGAAGAGTATTTTCCAACTTGGATTCATTCTCTTCGTCACATTCAGGTACACCTATCAAACGTAGATTAGGTCTTTTCATATAGTCCCATATTTCTTGGAGACTTTGCTCATTCTTTTTTATCCTTTTTTCTCTAATTTTGACTTCCGTTTTATTTCGTTAAGTTGGTCTTCGACCTCTGATATCCTTTCTTCTGCTTGATCGATTCGACTGTTAAAACTTGCGCATACTTTGCGAAGTTCTCGTGTTGTGTTTTTCAGCCTCCTTAATTCACCTATATTCCTCTCCAAATTGTCTATTCTCGTTAGCATTTCGTCAAACCTTTCTTCAAAGTTCTTAGTTTCTTTGCATTGGGTTAGAACAAGTTCTTGTAATTCACAGAAGTTTCTTCTCATCCACCTTCTGAAGCCTACTTCTGTTAATGGAACGCACTCGTTCTCCATCAGGGCTTGTTCCGTTGCTGATGAGGAACTGTGATCCCCTGTAGAGGGAGAGGCATTCTGATTTTGGGTATTCTCAGCCTTTTTATGCTGGTTTCTTCCCATCATTGTAAATTTATCCACCTGTCATCTTTGTGATTTCCGACTTCCAAATTAAGTCTCTGAGTCGACGTCCAACTAGTGGATTCCCAGCGCCGAAATCTGAGCAATCCACTGCACCGGCCAAAACAGCGGTGTTAAGATTGATGGTGCTTTTCTGCCCGAGAATCGGCCAAAAGGGGACCCAGTCCCGCTCACTCTGCACCAAGAACTGCCGCACTGGCCACAAGCGTTGTGCTGGCGACCCGTGGGGCTCCTCCACTGGGAATCTCCTGGTCTGTGAGCAATAAAAATTCTTCTGAAAGTGTGGCATCCTCTGGTTCTCTGCACTTTCACTGGGAGCTACAATCCTGAGCTGCTAGTGGTCAGCCATCTTGGATCTCTCTCTGTTTTCCAAATCTTGAACAGTTTGATAGTAGCCAAAAAATGAAAATAACATATTTTTCCACCAAGTGATAAATGGAAAAATGATATGAGTGATATCCACACAAGGGGTAGTATTCAGCCACAAACAGGTGAGGTCTGGATACGCCACAGCACAGGTGAACTTGCGTACATTCTGCCTACAGAAAGAAGTCAGGACACAAAAGACAGCCCATTGTATGGTTCTACATGTATCAAATGTCCTGAATAGAAAAATCCATGGCCAGAAAGCAGATTAGAGGCTGGCAAAGCGTGGCCTGTGGAGAGAATAGGGTTGGCTGATGCGGCCAAGGGGCTTCTTTTTGAAGTTGAGAAGTACTGGAATTAGGTAGTGGGAATGAAGGCAAAACCAGAATTACTGAGAACCACTGAATTGTATCCTTCAAAAAGGTGTATTTATGGAATGTGAATTGTATTTCAGTACAAAACAATACGAGTATTTTAGATACACTGAATATACAACAATTGCTGGTGAATGAATTCCATGATTAAATTCCCCCGGGGACTTCAGTGGAGGGTGTTTTCTGCACAGCAGAAATTCCAGCTCTGATGCAAGGGTTTCTTAGTTAGATGAGCTCTATGCACAGACCCCATGCCCTGCTCCTAGCAGAGTCCCAAGGGTGTGTCCTGTGTGGATGCAAATGCTCTCGCTCTGCTGTTGAATTTGGTGGCCAGTGGCACAAAGTCTGTGGGGCACGGGAAATGTGGCCAGTGTGACTGGGGAGTGGAATGTCTCATTCTGTTTGGATTAACTGCACTCACGGGTGAACTAGTTATACACAGCACCGCCAGGCCGGGACTCCCATGCTGGATGGTGCAGCTCTAGAAATACACAGATGAGGACGACGTGGCTCCCTTCCTGTGTGTTGCCTTGCAAACTCATTGGGTGCTCTGATCCGATCATTCGTGTGTGGGTTCTGAGGGATTTTGAAAGAAAATCGCATATGTTTAGGACCTGCAGAAAGGCCAGGCACTGTGAGTTGTGGGGACTTAACCGTGAGGAGAGTGCCTTGGCCCAGAGGGACCCCGTGGGGTAGGGGGTGCACTTGCACACAGAAGAGTGAAACCAACCCTGTCTAGACAGGATCAGAACAGCGGGACCCCAAGAACAGGGACAGGTCTGTCTGCAGGAGCCCACCCTCACCACCCCCTGACTTGATTCGAGCCCTGGGAAGACACCTCGCTTAGTGGGAGGGTCCAATGATTGGAGAGAATAGGAGGGAACCTTTGCCCACTTGGCATAGAGTCCAGCCCAGGGCTGCGTTCATGAGACCCTCATGGGGCCTAAGACAGGCTGCCCAGGGCTGAGGGCTGTGAGGAGAGGCAATGCCGAGGGCACAGTTCCTGCCCTTGCACTGAAACGCCGTGGCCAGAATGCGGGTCCCCAGGAGTGAGAGCACTCAGAGTCTGGGCCTGAGACTCCGAGACTGTTTCAGAGAAACCCTTAAACCCATGTCCTCTGTGCCATGAAATGGAGGAGCAAGGAAGCCTGGGCTCTGGGATCGGCCTATCGCACTTGCTGAGCTCGCCTGGCGTGGGAGCTGGTGCCCTCGCTTTTGCTGGGCAGCTCCAGTGCGTGCAGCTTCCCTGGCCGGGGGGGCCACACTGCCTTCAGTTTCAATGCACTTCTGAGCCAGGCCACCTTTGGCTAGTGCCGTCTACAGAAGCACGCTTGACAGGAAACTTCCAGAAGCAGGTGGAAGGTGGAAACTGGCTTCTGTCCAGCCCCACAATGATCAGGCCTGGGAGCCTCTCTGTGTTAGGCCACACCTTGAGTCTCTCCCTGCTGAACTATGTCCCCCGCCAGTCTGGCTCAGCATATCGGAAATGTGATTCCTACTCTCTGTCCGTGGCCAGCTTCCAGGATGGGAAAGGTCTACGTTGTCACAACCTGACGAAGACCCCAGTCCCCAAGCTCGCTCAGGACTCAGGACATTCAAACCAACAGCCACCAGATGGCTGAGCCAGGAATGAACTTCCCTTCCATTGACACAGCCTGGATGAGCATGAATGGGAATGAACTGGGGATGAGGGCATCTGGCAGGTGCTTCAGCGGATGAATGAGTGGAGAGAGTGACCCCCACTGTCTCACCGACCATACTTTCCATAGCAATGTGATCAGGGTGAAGCCAAGCCGATAGGAAGGGGTGGTGGCTGCACCTGCACAGAGTGGGCACCTTCCTGCTCACATCCTTCCTCACCAAGACTCAGTTTCTACAAACTCCTCATGCCTCCCTAGGCCCTGCAGGGTTGGGGAAAGTCTCTCTCCATATTGTGGAGGAAAAACCCATCGTATCTATGTTTCAACCTCATAGTTTTACAGTTTTGTCAATCTTAAGGAGAAATCTTCTTCATCCATTCCTTCCACGTGTAGGAGAAGGATTCTAATAAATCCGACTTTGGTTCTGTGTTTGCAGGTCATGGGCCGAAGCGCCATGTTCTGCCAGCTTTGGGAATCCCAGTACACCTGTGTCTCAGGCGAGCGTGGGAATAGTATTAAAATGGGTACCCTAGTTGGAACCACAGATGGAATTGGGAAGCAGATGTTCCCTAATTGCTAGGAGAGGGGAGGAAGTGCTGTCATCTGAGGACGGGAATGTGGGCAACCCAAGCAATGCACACCCGGACAGGGCCTCCAGCATTCTCCATCTTTCCCATTTCTCCAAGATGGGAAATCGCGGAGGACGCTATGTTCAACTCTCTCAAATTGCCAACTGCTAATGTGAACTCTTCCACTCACAGGGTGATGGGAGGAATAAAAGGCAATCAGCGCATGGCCTTGTTGACAGGTCACCATGGGATTATCAAATACACAACACAGCCTCACTCCAGGTTTCCACCATCGCTATCCAGACATGCCTATTTTTACACGTACAAGGGTGTGATTTCTGAACACCTGTTTTGTTTCAAAACAAAATCGCTTCCTCCACATTATTATATTCTGTTGAAAAAAAAGTTATAGGAGTAAAGGGACCAGCCCCATCCTGTATAGTTGATAGCGTGGACACACAAAGTGAACATTTGAGAATAAGAAGTTTCTTCTATTTTTCATTGTTAGATGGGAAAGGTGCTGATGTGTTAAGAACAGTTGGAGAAGGCCCATCTCACACGTGCAGTCATCACGGTGAGGAGCTACAGAAGGATCTGACATTCCATTCTTCCTTTGAAAAGCCAAGCCCATGCATTTCTGCTCTTCCTGAGCCACTAGACACGTCTAGGTGTGCTACTTTCACAATTTCTTGATGGAATTAAAAACATATGGTGGAAATGAAATTTAAGAAACTCAGTGTCCTCACTGAGAGACATTGTGAAACTACAGAAATGGGTTTCTTACCACTTACGTAAGTTACCGTTTGTCTGCATGCTACAAGTCTATGTACTTAGTTCTGACTCAGTCTCTGTCAGTTCACTGAGCAATTTTACAGGGATGCAGAGGGTGGGATGATAGATAATGGAGACTCTGAAGGGTGAGGAGGTGGGAGGGAAAGGATGATGGGGAATTGGTTAATAAATTCACGGTTCATTACTGAGGTGATGGTTACCCTAAATGCCCCGACTTGACCACTGCACAATCTATGCATGTAACAAAATTGCACAGGTATCCCATAAATTTGTACAAATAAAAAGAAAAAAATAAATCAATGACACACAAGGTCTATCCTGGGAGGATGACGGACACTGGCTCCGGGAAGGTTTCCTCTGAGTCCTGCATTCCCTTCTTGGACCCAAAGGGAATGGATTCCAATGTGGAAGAGGATGAGCTGGTGGACGGCGATGTAGTTCTGTGACCAGCAGAACCCTCAGCAGGGTACTGGGAGGCCGTAGAGTTAACGTTTCCTCTCTCTGTGCCCAGAGAGAAGCAGGTTTACCAGGGTCAGAGCCTGGCCTGGACTCCCAGGCAGCCTGTCTTTCAGTGGCCCTGGGCCCCCAAGTTAGAATTAGAGGTTTCTGCTTGGGTGATTCTCCAGGGATGTTACTCAAAGGAGGGGCAAGAGTTCCTCCAAAGAGACACCTGTTTCCAGCACTGGGTCCCTGGGTCACCATGGGGTCCTCTGGCTAGGAGAGCCCACCTGTTCAGGCCAAAGCTTCCCCCATAGGGTGTGTGGTTCTAGGGCCCCTCTCCTTCCTGCTGTGCTGCCGAGTGACACAAAGTTGAAACTCAGATCTGGGGTCACCTCTCTGCTCCCAGAGCCCATGGGTGCCACTGAAACTACCATCCTCAGGGAGCTGGGCTTGTGCTGCCCAATGTGGGGCAGAGCTGCTCAATGTGGGGCCAAACCCCATTCCCAGTGCTGGGGGTGTCAGAGGTAGCTGCAGAGCCAGAGGCAGTGGGCACCCCTGGGAGATGAAGGAGGGACAGCAGAGACCATCTGGGTGCTAGTGTGGGTTTTTTGACGAAGATGGAATTTGTAGATGACGAATCTGCAAAGCTGAGTGTGTTGGGCTGCCCTGGCAGGTGGGGCCTGGAGCAGAGGTTGCGGCTGGAGCTGGGCTACCAGATCTCCAAACCGGAAACAAAGAGGTCAGAGGTGGGTGCTGCAAGCTGCTGTCCATCAAGGACTCACTATGCTGGCTGGGTGGTGGCTGAAGGGTTACTGGGAAATTGTGAAGTTGGGGTCCTGCTGCAAGACCTCAGTGCAGGAGGCTCGTGGTATCCCTGGTGGAGGCCTTGCTGCCCCTGGGGTATGTCTAAATACCCCTGGGTATTCAGGGTATGGGAAGAGGCTCCCACTGGGGCCAACGTGAGGCCTTGCAAGGAAAGGCTGGGAAGGGGGAGTGGTGTTTATGGGGGTGACTCAAAGCTAGGAGCTGGCAGTCCATGTGTATTGCTCAGCGAGATAGTCAGTCTGAAGAAACTGCCTTCTCCATGACTCTGAGTGCATACAATTCTGAGAAAGAAAACTATAGAGACAGTAAATAGAACAGTTTTGTCTTAAAAAAAGATTGATCCAACTAGAGTCATGATGACTGAATGAGCGCCCCTGACTTTCCACAGTCCCTTCCACTGATTGCTTTTCTGGATGAACTCGGTGCAGCCATTGTGGGTTTTTCTGACCCACTGTGTTGGTCCGGCAGTAGAATAGACTGTGCTGACTTTTCAGGTACTGCTGTCAGATCCTGGAAGCAATATCCTCCCAAATGTGTTTCAGTGAAGACCACTGTTGACCTCCTGCTGGCCGAATTCCACAGCAAAATTCTTGCTAATTCATTCACAGTTGAAACTTTCCATCCTCTTTTCCATCAGTTGCAGGACAAGTCACCTGCATCTGAGTTGAGCTCTTAGGAAGAGCTTGAAGTGTGGTTTGCCCTTAAAACCCTACAGACTGATTGTGTGGGCAAATACCTGCCTATATATTAGACAACAGCGAGAGGCAGCATATCCCAGTGAAAAGAGCACAGCGCCTGGAGCCTCACTGGCTGGGCTGAAATCCTGCTGAGGAGCTCTGGGTACTTGGGAATGTTATCTATAGTGAGGCAGCAAACCTCCGCGACCAAAGGCGTAGTGCCTGGAGTCTGACAGCCCCTGGTGGAAGCAGCCGGAGGGCACAGGCGCTTCCAGCAAAGGAGGTGAGTCCACGTCGCGTGTTTTGGTTTCCCTTCTCAGATGTCTAGAAATGCAGGTTATGACTTAGGGGGATGAATGAAAGAAATTAGTAATTAGTGATTTCAACAAAGGCTGTCTGAGGGCTGCCTCCGTGTTGAGAAAAAGTTACCCTGGATCCCCTCACTCTAGGAGTGGTGGCAGTCAATTTGTTATTCAGTTCCAAGGCTGCAAGAAGGATGTAATTTGTGTGTGTGTGTGTGTGTGTGTGAGACAGGGTCTTACTCTGTTGCCCAGGTTGGAGTGACATGGTGTGATCTCTGCTAATTTTTGCAGTTTTTGTAAAGATGGGGTCTTCCTATGTTGCCCAGGCTGATCTCGAACGCCCGGGCTCAAGGGATCCTCCTGCCTCCGCCTCCCCAAGTGCTGGGATTACAGATGTGAGCCACCCCGCCCGGGTCCTAATTCATATGTTCATCTCTTGCTCGCACTCCCCTAGGAGGTGGTGAAGTGACTCCAGCCCGCAGCGCCTCACATGGCTGCTCCTGCGTCATAGGTCAGGTGCATCTGCTGCTGGCACAGCTGCTGGGTCACCGGGAGAATGGACCTTCCTCTACCTCAGCTCAGAGCGTAATGATGACTTGTGACTTTCCCAATAGAACTTCAGATCTCTTAAGACGGGGCATGGGCTTGAGCATTTGTACTCATGGTTTGGATCGAGGGGTGACAAAGCTGGAACACAATACCTCTATGCATGGAAAGGTTATCACTTGTTGCAGCTAACGAGATTTCAGCTCATGGAAATTCATTCCCTTGTTCACTTTCCCTCTGGAAGTGGCCATGGCTGGACTCTTACAAGAAGCAAGCAGCTGTCCCATCTGCGTAGCCTACCTGGAAAAACCAGTGTCCCTGGAGTGTGGATGCACCGTCTGCCTTAAGTCCATCAATTCACAGCAGGTGGAGCCCTATGGGCAGGATCTATTTTGCTGTTGCTGTTCCACGGTCTCTCAAAAGAACAAAACCAGGCCCAATCAGCAACTGGGGAGGTTGGTTTCTCACGTAAAGGAACGGGAGCCCAAGCTGAAGAAGATTCTGCAGATCCACCCACAGGTGCGGAAGTCCCACGGTAAGGAACCTGTGTGCTCTGTCTCCTTCCCACGACCACACCGGAAAAGTCACTTGTGCAATTGGTTTCCCATTCCACATGGTGATTAGCTGCTGCCTGGCACCTAAAAATGACATGTTCCTCCAGCATCAGTGATTCTCAGCCCTGATAACGCAGAGAATCACCGAGAAAACAATCCCAATGCCCAGGTCATGGCCCAGACAAGGGAGTCTCAAAAACTCAGTGTGCTCCAATTACCCGGGGAGCTCGTTAGAATACAAATTCCAAACTGGAAGATCTCAAGATTGTTGGGGGCTTTGCTGAGTAGCAAAAACACAGAGCAACTGAATTTGGATTTCTTTCTCGCTGAGGTTCCCAGGACTCTGACATTAAGACTGCCCTGGTAATCCTAATGTGCAGTGAATGTTGGCACCCATTGCGCAGGGTTGGGAAGAGTTTGGAACCGAGCGCCTGTGGTGTTTGCTCCTGTGTGTATGCAGCGAGGTGCAGACTCTGGTCCCCCCATCTGTGCCTCATGGGCTTCAACAGTGGCCCTGGTTCTGCAAAATACGATCAGACTGCATAACTCTGGAGGAAAGTGACATTTAAATGAAGAGATTACGGTCAGCCTGGGCAAAGAATTACACCTCTAAATGGTGGTGGACTCCTGTGATGACACTGCTGGCTTCTTCACGGCTTCTTCCCTGACATTCGCAATCTCTACTCACCCACCTACCAATACCTCACTGTCCCTCTGCTGACAGATGGAGGAGAGATTCATGCTGTCCCAGTCTCGTTTGGAACCCTCTTCCTCCTTCCCTGTCCATGTCCACTCATCTCATTTCATTCACTAATTCACCATCAAACAGCAATCAATCACCTGATGTCTTATTGTAATCTATAAAATCCACATTAGTGATCATATTCATTTTTTCACTTGAATTATAACATGTTCTGTAGATGTTTTTTTTTCAGAATGCTCTGGACAATTTTTTTTTTTTTTTCGAGACAGGGCTTTGCTCTGTCACTCAGGCTGGAATGCAGTTACACAATCTAGGTTCACTGCAACCTCCACCTCCTGGGTTCAAGTGATTCTCCTGCCTCAGCCTCCCGAGTAACTGGGATTACAGGCATCCACTGCCATGACAGCTAATTTTTGTATTTTCAGTAGAGACAGGATTTTGCCACATTGGCCAGGCTGGTCTCCAACTCCTGACCTCAGGTGATCCACCTGCCTCGGCCTCGAAAAGTGCTGGGATTACAGGCATGAGCCGCCGCGCCTGGCAGGTGTTTTTGTTTGTTTGTTTTTGTTTTGTTTTTTTTAAAACAGAGTCTTGCTCTGTCGCCCAGGCTGGAGTGCAGTGGCACGATCTTGGCTCACTGCAGCCTCTGCCTCCTGGGTTCAAGAGATTCTCCTACCTCAGCCTCCCGAGAAGTTGAGACTACATGTAGCTGCCACCATGCCCAGCTAATTTTTGTATTTTTAGTAGAGATGGAGTTTCACTATCTTAGCCAGGCTGGTCTTGAACTCCTGACCTCAAGTGACCCGTCCACCTTGGCCTCCCAAAGTGCTGGGATTACAGGCGTGAGCCACCGCGCCCAGGCAGTCAGCTTCCTCTAGGACAGATCACACTGTTGCCCTTGCTTTCTTCCTCCACCATGAACACTGACGGCTTCACTTGTCAATCACGTACCCAATGCCTTAAATTGTACACTTCTGCATTTGCTGCCCCTTCTCCCTACAATCAGTCAACAACGGCTAACAACTTAAATACCTTTCTCTTGGCTTTTAAATTTACCATTGTTTTGCTTAAGGCCTCACCTCCCATGTAGGATGGAAACTATTCTTCCATCTAGGCCCCCCCTCCTCCCCCGGCCTTGGACCCTCTTAATGTCCAGGACTGGCACCTCTGTCATCACACTGTCAGATGCAGAGATATCCCATCTGCTCTCAGAACTCTGCACAATTAATTTGTTTACAAACGTGGAAAACAAAAGCCTGGAATCATGCTCTAGAGACTATTTAAATTGGAGCAATAAATGTGGAAACAGAAACATTTCATTTAATATTGACAGCTTGCATTGTCTTAATTATCATTCATTCATTCATGCATCAAGGTGGTAGAAATTGGGTCATGATATCTGCCTTCACAGACCCTCACTCTAAATGAGGAAAAGTCCAATGAGGCAAACACATGACATGGAGTAGAATAAAAATTGCTACTGTGAATAAGAGTCAGGTATCGCCACCCAGGCACGCGGTGGCTCACGCCTGTAATCCCGGAACTTTGGGCAGCGGGTGGATCACCTGAGGTTGGGAGTTTGAGACCAGCCTGGCCAACATGGTGAAACCCAGTCTCTAGTAAAAATATAAAATTAGCCAGGTATGGTGGTGGGCGTCTGTAATCCCAGCTACTTAGGAGGCTGAGGCAGGAGAATCACTTGAACTCAGAAGGCAAAGGTTGCAGTGAGCTGAGATCACGCGATTGCACTCCAGCCTGAGCAACAGAGCAAAAACTCAGTCTCAAAAAAAAAAAAAAGAGTCAGGTATTACCACAAAGCATAGCTATGAGAATTTGAACTAGTCAGGGAAGTTGCCTCATAAAAAGTTTTAGTTCAGGATAAGAAGCAGAATTAAAGAAACTAAAGTCAAGACATATTTGGGACTTTGCAATGGAGGAGAGGCATGGGCTTGCCTTCTGCCCATTTGCTGAGCGATCTGCTTTTCTTTTCACAGTGAATGTGACCTTGGATGCTGACACTGCCAACAGTTTCCCCCTCATTTCTGATGACTCAGGAGCATCCGATGTGGGCACATAAGACAGAATCGGCAAGACCTTGCTAAGAGATTCCATTTGTCCTGTGTGTCCGGGGCTCCCCTCGCTTCACCTGTGGCCACCACTACTGGGAGGTGCATGTAAGAACAAGCACAGAATGGGACCCGAGAGTCTGCATAGAATCTTCCACTGCAAAGGGAAGATCCAATGGCCCACAGAGCGTGGACGCTGGACTGTGCGTTTGAGAGCTGGAGGCTGCATCTCCACCAGCACAGTGCCTCTCCACCAACATGGTGCCTCTGACTTTCCTCTTCGTAGACCGCAAGGTACAGCGAGTGGGGATTTTTCTGGATGCGGTCACGCGGAACATTTCCTTTTCTGATGCTGAGGGTGGATCCCTTGTCTATGCATTCAGGAGAGTCTCTGCTGAGAAGCCACTGTGCCTTTTTTGGCTCCCTCAGTTCCCCCTAATGGTGATCAGGGTGTACTGAGTATCTGTCCTGTGATAAGCCCGGACACTGCTGATGGGCCGCTCCATCCTGGGGAAGCCGGATAACCCTCCCTGCAAAGAAACAGGGTCAGAAAATTACTTGGTGGGTAGACCTAGGAACTTTCTGCTTGGAAAAAGCATTATACAAAGTCATAGGAGAAAAATATGGGACATTTCATGATTATAATTAATGTGATTTGATTAATTAGATTATAAATTGAGCCCTGGGCCGGGCACGGTGGCTCACACCTGTAATCCCAGCACTTTGGGAGGCTGAGGCAGGTGGATCACGAGGTCAGGAGTTCGAGACCAACCTGGCCAAGACGCTGAAACCCTGTCTCTATTAAAAATACAAAAAAAATAGCTGGGTACGGTGGCATGTGCCTGTAATCCCAGCTACTCAGGAGGCTGAGACAGGAGAATTGCCTGAACCCAGGAGACGGAGGTTGCGGTGAGCCGAGATCGCGCCATTGCACTCCAGCCTGGGTAACAAGAGCGAAACTCCGTCTCAAAAAAAAAAAAAGAAAATACAAAAATTAGTCGGGCATGGCAGTGTGTGCCTGCAATCCCAGTGATTTGGGAGGCTGAGGCAGAAGAAATAATAAAATAAAATAATCAAATAGAATAACCACTATTCTACTCACTTGAACCTGGGAGGCAGAGGTTGTGGTGAGATCGTGCCACTGCACTCCAGCCTGGGTGACAGAGAGATTCCATTTCAAATAAATAAATAAATCCCTGAGTATCATTATTGTCACCATCCAACTCATTGAATCTTATGTTTCATGTCTTGTTTCCTATAGAAATAGCCTATATTCTGGGATCCATTTTCAAATACTTTTTATTTCTGTAAGTTCAAATTAATGTATTATGGAAGTTATGAGTTAAATAAACATTTGGATATCACCTCAGGTATTATGTGATTTTCTAAGTAATAGGAGTGCAATAGATTTTATTCACAGTAAAAACGTGTGGGTGTGTGTGTGGTGTGTGTGTTTGGTGTGTATGTGGTGTGTGTGGTGTGCATGTGTGTGTGTGGTGTGTGTTTGGTGTGTGTGTGGTGTGTGTGTGGGTGTGTATGGTGTGTGTGGTGTGTGGGTGTGGGTGTGGTTGTGGGTGTGGTGTGTGGGTGGTGTGTCATTGTGTGTGGGGGGTGTGTGTGTGGTGTATGTGGTGTGCGTGTGTTTGTGGTGTGTGTGTGGTGTGTGTGTGGTGTGTGTGTGTTGTATGTGTGGTGTGTGGGTGGGTGTGTGGTGTGGTGTGTGTGTGGTGTGTGTGGTGTGCGTGTGTTTGTGGTGTCTGTGTGGTGTGTGTGGGTGTGTGGTGTCGGGGTGTGTGTGTGTGTATTTACACAGACACAGCTAGAGAAATGCCTATGTCCTATTCAGAACTGAAAAGACACGTTGTCACCATCATTGCTCAGGGTAGGTGACATTTTGTTGGATGTGCATTCGTGTACATTAACAATGAGAATCCCCCCTCGGCAGTGTTTTGTCTCCAGCGCGCTCCTGGTATTACCTGACCCTGATGGGCCAAGTCTTCCTCCTTTCTTTTCCCATGTAGAGTCCTCAGTGCCATGCTCCTCCTCCTGCTGACACAGCCCTGGTCACTGTGGAGACGCATGCTGGGGACCAGGCAGTCCTGCTTTTACCCCACGTCAGTTCCCCACAGGAGGGATCTTCTGAACCTAGTGCCTGCTTTTGCAAAAGCTTCCTTCGCATTTTCTAAATCAACTCAAAATTGATTAGAGACTTAAATATAAGACCTAAAATCGTAAAACTACAAGAAGAAAACCTAGGAGAAAAGCTTCCTGACATTGATCCGGCCAATGTTGTTTTTGGATATGACATCAAAAGCACAGGCAGTGAAAACACAAATAGACAAGTGGGATTGCATCCAAAATATATACAGAACCCGCACAACACAGTAGCAAAAAACGAATAGCCTGATTCAAAATGGGCCAAGGACCTGAACAGATATTTACCAAAAGAAGACATATAAATGGCCAACGGGTATATGAAAAAATGCTAAACAGCAGTAATCATCAGGGAAATGCCAATCAAAACCTCGATGAGACATTGCCTCACACCTGTTAGAATGGCTATGATCTAAAAGACGAAAGATAACAAGTGTTACTGAGGATGCGGGGAAAAGGGAACACTGTGCACTATTAGTAAAAATGTAAATTTGTACACCGTGATGGAAAATAGTGTCCATCCACAGATGAATGGATGAGGGAAATGTGGTGTCTACACAATGAAATATTATTCAGCTCCAAAAAAGAAAGAAATCCTGCCATTTGCCACTGCCTGGGTGAAACCTGCTATGCTAAGTGAGATAAGCAAGCACAGAAAGACTAACACTGCATGATCTCGGCCAGGCGCAGCGGCTCACACCTGTAATCTCAGCACTTCGGGAGGCGGAGCACAGCTGGATCACCTGAGGTCAGGAGTTTGAGACCAGCCTGGCCAACATGGTGAAACCCCGTCTCTACTAAAACTACAGAAATAGCCGGGCATGGTGGTGCATGCCTATAGTCCCAGCTACTGGGGAGGCTGAGGCAGGAGAATCTCTTGAACTCGGGAGGTGGAGGTTGCAGTGAGCCGAGATGGCGCCACTGCACTCCAGCCTGGGCGACAGAGTGAGACTATCCCAAGGAAAAAATATATATATGATCTCACTTATATGTGGAATCTAAAATAATCAAATAGAATAACCACTATTCTACTCCACTGTCTGCTTCTACTCATAGAGTCCCTGGTTGCCAGGGACTGAGGGCGGAAGAAAATGGGGTGTTGTTGTTTAATGGGTATAGAGTTTCAGTTACACAAGATGAGTAAGTTTTGGAGATGTAATATACAGCATGGAGGCCAGGCACGGTGGCTAACGCCTATAATCCCAGCACTTTGGGAGGCCAAGGCAGGAGGAACACAAGATCAGGAGATCGAGACCAGCTTAGCAAACATAGTGAAACCCTGTCTCTACTGAAAATACAAAAATTATATCTTCAAGTTTTTGTGTAAAAAGTAATTAAATAAATACAAAAATTAGCCAGGCGTGGTGGTGCATGCCTGTAATCCCAGCTCCTTTTGGAGGCTGAGGCAGGAGAATCACTTGAACCCGGGAGGTGGAGATTGCAGTGAGCCGAGATGCCGGTGCCACTGCACTCCAGCCTGGGCAATAGGGTAGGACTCTGTCTCAAAGAAAAAAAAAAATGTACAGCACAGAGACTAAAGTAACAACTCTGCATTGTATACTTGAAATTTCTTAAGAGAGTAGATCTTAAGATCCTTAACCGCCCTGCCTCCAAAAAACAAGGAAAGCGGTAACAATGTGAGATGATGGGTGTGTTAAGTCTGCAGTGATCATTTCACAATGTGTATTCAACATCAGGTTGCTCACTTTAAATAGATACAATTTTTACTTTTCAAGTATACTTAGATAAAGCTGGGGGGAAACAAACAGCCTTTGTGGGGCCATTGTTTGCAGACCTATGAGTCAGGGCATTCTGTGATGTGCTGGGTCAGTTTCACTTCAGCATGGCAAGAGGCACGTGACAAAAACTGGCATGAAAGGGGCTGTTGGAACCAAGGGGCAGGAAAAGACTGTCCTAGAGGATCAGCCAGAAGGTGCACGGGCATTCTAGGAAGAGAGCAAATTCCGGAGGAAATAAAGGATTTTCATTTTAAGGGATTGGGAGGCAAGGGAGGAGGCCGAGAGGGTCTGTGTGTCTGAAATAGGGTCTCTGGGTGAGAAAACGTGTGAGATGAAGTGCAAGGCTGGGAACGCGTGTGCGTGTGCAGGAAGCAGGGATCCGCTGCACTGAGCGTGCACATTTGCACGGCCCATGGGGGCATGTGCAGCTGTGGCTGGAGAGAAAATCCTGGGGCACACATCTGAGAGAGGGGGTATGGGTGGGAGTGGGAGGGTGTGTAAGAGACAGTGTGGGTGACAGGTGGCGGGCTCGTGTGTGCGGCTGTGCATCCTGCGAGAGTGAGAAGGTCTCAAACTGTGGAACTGCGTTCAGTGCCCCCCGCAACCCTCCCACCACCCAGATACAGCTCCACCTGCACAGCTCAGGCAGGATCACTGACCCTCTGGCCTTCCGTTCATATTTGCTGTTGAAGGAACAAAGTCAAGTATATTTATCACGATTGAATAAATGAGTCATGAATGAATAAATGCATTCTCCTTACATGTCGGTTCCTATTGAGAAATATGGTAGCTAGAATTTATTTCCTCTGGAAAGAGGAATAAATGTGGGGCCCCTGGGTTTGGTGCTATTTATTATACATTTCTCTGATGTTGTAAGAAAAGAGAGATTCAGAAGAAATATCACATTTCAGCCCCAAACTTATGTAGCTTGCAGCCAGTCTAGGTGATTTACTTAAATTGGCTTCTGCATTTTGACAAATGAGAAAATTGGGAAAATTAAAGCCTCTGGTTTTAAAGCCTGCCACTGGGTCAAGCAAAACTGATTTTTTTTTTTTTTTTTTTTTTTTTTAGACAGAGTCACTCTGTCTCCCAGGCTGGAGTGCAATGGCACAATCTTGGCTCACTGCAAACTCCGCCTCCTGGGCTCAAGTGATTCTCCTGCCTCAGACTCCCGAGTAGCTGGGATTGCAGGTGCACGCCACCACACCCGGCTAATTTTTGTATTTTTAGTAGAGGCGGGATTTTACCATGTTGACCAGGCTGGTCTCAAACTCCTGACCTCAAATGATCCGCCCTCCTCAGCTTTCCAAAGTGCTGGGATTACAGGTGTGAGCCACCATCCCCAGCACAGAACTGTTACATTTTATTTTTGTTTTTCTCTGTTTCTTTGAAAAGAAATTGAGTGAAGGTGCAGAGACATGAAATAAATTATTTAAACACATTATTAAATCAGTTAAATGAAGGGCCTGACAAATGACTGCTGAGCTAGGATGTGGAAGACCAGGGCCTGGAAGAAGGGGGTCTGCCTCTTCTGTCTCTGGTGAGTTAGGACCTTTCCTGCAGGCACACCCTACGCTGTCCTGCAGGCTGGCTCTCCATGCCCTCGGAGCCTCAGTCCAAACATCTGGACAAAGGCACTATGAAAGGACCGCTAACAAAATATTTTTCACCATGTTCAATTAGAGTTGCATGTTTTTTTGTTTGTTTGTTTTTAGACAGAGTCTTGCTCCATCGCCAGGCGCCAGGCTGGAGTGCAATGGCCCGATCTCAGCTCACTGCGACCTCCGCCTCCTGGGTTCAAGCAATTCTCCTGCCTCAGCCTCCCAAGTAGCTGGGACTACAGGCGTGTGCCACCACGCCCAGCTAATTTTTGTATTTTTAGTAAAGACGGGGTTTCACCATGTTGGCCAGGATGGTCTCGATCTCTTGACCTTGTGATTCACCCGCCTCAGCCTCCCAAAGTGCTGGGATTACAGGTGTGAGCCACCGTGCCCTTGCTCTTTTTTTTTTTTTTTTTTTTGAGATGGAGTCTTGCTCTGTCACCAGTCTGGAGTGCAATGGCGCAGTCTCAGCTCACTGAATCCTCTGCCTCCCCGGTTCAAGCGATTCCCCTGCCTCAGCCTCCCAAGTAGCTGGGATTACAGGTGCCCACCACCATGCCCAGCTAATTTTTTGTATTTTTTGTAGAGACGGGGTTTTGCCATGTTGGCCAGGATGGTCTCGAACTCCTGACTTCGTGATCCATCCGCCTCGGCCTCCCAAAGTGCTGGGATTACAGACGTGAGCCACCGAGCCCAGCCGTTTTTCTGTTTTTCTTAATGAGAACACAGGACTTAAGAACTGATCATATGTCTTTGCTTTAATTCGAAATGATGAGAATAACCTGCAAAAACCAGAGAACTATTGCCCAGCAAATGAGAGAGAACTGAATTCAATCACTTAAATATATAATCAAATCCCTTCCCCAGCCCACCCTACACGTGCTGTTCTCACTCTTCAAACTGATCACCTATGAATCATCTAAAACCACAATGAAACACTTTTGAAAACTTTTTAAAAAGAAGTGCATCTCATTTTATGTAAGTCGTGACATAAGAAAAATAGATTATAAAAATTTTTTTACTTTTGAAACAGCGACTAACAAATGAAAAAAAACACAGGATATTGTCTGGGAAGAGGTTTTGGATTTATTACCAACTTCTAAACACAGATCTTCATAATCACGGAGAAAAATCCCTTTCGAAGAAGTTGTTGTGGGCCAGGCACGGTGTGGCTTACACCTGTAATCCGAGTACTTTGGGAGGCCAAGATGGGTGGATCACCTGAGGTCAGGAGTTCGATACCACCCTGACCAACGTGGTGAAACCTCATCTCTAGTAAAAATATGAAAATTAGCTGGGCGTGGTGGTGGGCGCCTGCAATCCCAGTTACTTGGGAGGCTGAGACAGGAGAATCGCTTGAGCCTGGGAGGTGGAGGTTGCAGTGAGCTGAGATGGCGCCACTGCACTTCAGCCTGGGACACAGAGCAAGACTCCATCTCAAAAAAAAAATAAAAATAAAGTTGTTACACCGGGCGTGGTGGCTCACGCCTGTAATCCTAGCACTTTGGGAGGCTGAGGTGGGTGGATCACCTGAGGTCAGGAGTTCAAGACCAGCCTGACCATCATGGTGAAACCCCATCTTAAAAAAAAAAAAAAGAAGTTGTTATGGTCTAGTGAGAGTGATTTTAGGAAAGACTTCTGATTAGGTTGAATCTCCTTGCTCTAAATACGAACGCGTTTTTACTTTGTGAGCAGACAGTTTTTGGAACTAGCTCACGGAAGTGAGTCCAGTGTTATTTCTTTTTTACTTCTCAGTCTTCTACAAAAGGCAAATATAAGAGAGCAAAGTCCAAAGAATGGAGTAATTAATGCTGCCAGTGTAGTCTGAGGCCAGCTCCATGCCAAGCAGGGCGCGTGCACTGAGAGACAGGGGCCCTCTGCTCCGGGAGCTGAAGGCACGCGCCGTTTTGCTTTACTGAACTCTACTACACATTTAAAGAACCAATATTAATCTACTCAAACTCTTCCAAAAAACTGAAGAGGAGGGGACAGTTCCAAACTCACTCTACAAGGCCACCGTTACCCTGATACCCAAACCAGACAAGGACACACAACAAAAAAGAACATTACAGGCCAAGATTCCTGACTAACAAGATCCCAAATCCTCAATAAAATACTAGCAAATTAAATCTAACAGCATGTCGAAAAGACCATTCACCATGATTGTTGATGGCTGACGTTAAGACGTCAGTTCTTGTCTTCTTAGTTTAAAAGAACGTAAACTGGAGAACAGCAAAGGAGATGAGGCATAGAGCAATTTATTGCAAAAGAAAAAGAATATTTTGGGTCAGGCACGGTGACTCATGCCTGTAATCCCAGCACTTTGGGAGGCCGAGGTGGGTGGATCACCTGAGGTTGGGAGTTTGAGACCAGCCTGACCAACATGGAGAAACCCCGTCTATACTAAAAATACAAAATTAGGTGTGGTAGTGCATGCCTGTAATCCCAGCTATTCGGGAGGCTGAGGCAGGGGAATCGCTTGAACCCGGGAGGCGGAGGTTGTGGTGAGCCGAGATTACATCATTGCACTCCAGTCTGGGCAACCAGAGCGAAACTCCATCTCAAAAAAAGAAAAAGAATATTTTGAAAGTTCAGTGCAAAATAGATAGTACACCCTGGAAGAGAGAATTTTGTTGCTTATAAGGGTGAAACAGCAAAAACACACTAGGGAGTCTCCCTTTATGGGCGTCTTACATGATTATTCATAAAGGTCGGAAGAGGTGTGGCTATAAGCACGTTCCGGGTGGTCCTCTGCGTGCCCATGCGCAGTAGCTGTACATCGTTTTTCATACACTGCATGTCCCGTATCTTAAATTTCCACCCAGGGATGGGTTTTTTATTTATTATTTATTTATTTATTTATTTATTTACTTATGTACATATGTACGTATATATTTATTTTACTATTATAATAAGCGAAGGGTCAGTTTGAGGACAGGTAAAATCAAACCGTGCCTGCTCTCTAAAGGGGAAAGTCCCTACTGAAGATAGCTTTGCTTGAATGAGCTCAATTACAATGCAAATACTGAGGCTTATTGTGTTGACTGCACCGTCACCACAATTGCTGCATCCTGAGAACATGATTACTTCCTTTTTTTTTGAGACAAAGCCTCGCACTGTCACCCAGGCTGGAGTGCAATGGCACAATCTCAGCTCACTGCAGTCTCTGCCTCCTGGGTTCAAGTGATTCTTCTGCCTCAGCCTCCTGCGTAGCTGGCATCACAGGTGCCCACCACCATGCCCGGCTAATTTTCTTTTGTATTTTTAGTAGAGATGGGGTTTCACTACATTGGCCAGGCTGGTCTCGAACTCCTGACCTCATGATCTTCCCACCTTGGCTTCCCAAAGTGCTGGGATTACAGGTGTGAGCCACCGCACCCGGCTAAACATGGTTACTTCTTTGACTACCTATCCTGCTTCATGATCAAGTGGGATTCATTCCAGATGCCAGGATGGTTCAACACATGCAGATCAATAAACCTGATACATCATCTTAACAGAAGCAAAAAGAAAAACCATACAATGATGTCAATAAATTCAGGAAAATGATTTGAAACAGTTTAGCATATTAGAAACCCTCATCAAAGTGGATACAGAAATAAGAAATCTCAAAAAAATGAAGGCCATGTATGACAAACCCACAGCTAACATTGTACTGAATGAGAGAAAAATGGAAGGCCTTTCCCTCTAAGGACTGGAACAAGACAAGGATGGTCATTTTCACCACTATTATTCAACAAAATACTAGAAGTCCTGGCCAGAGCAATTAGGCAAGAACAAGAAATAAAGGGCAGGCCGGGCGCGGTGGCTCATGCCTGTAATCCCAGCACTTTGGGAGGCCGAGGCGGGTGGATCACGAGGTCAAGAGATCGAGACCATCCTGGTCAACATGGTGAAACCCCGTCTCTACTAAAAATACAAAAAATTAGCTGGGCATGGTGACGCGTGCCTGTAATCCCAGCTACTCAAGAGGCTAAGGCAGGAGAATTGCCTGAACCCAGGAGGCGGAGGTTGCGGTGAGCCAAGATCACGCCGTTGCACTCCAGGCTGGGTAACAAGAGCGAAACTCCGTCTCAAAAAAAAAAAGAAAAGAAAAAGAAATAAAGGGCATCCAGATTTGAAAGGAAGAAGTCAAATAAGCCTTGTTCACAGATGACACATCTTATACCTGGGAAGACCTAAAAACTCTGCCAAAAGATTGTTAGAACTGATAAGCAAATTTAGTAAAGTTGCAGAATACAAAATCAACATACAATAATCAGAAGCATTTCTATTTTATTTGAGACAGAGTCTCGCTGTGTTGCCCAGGCTGAAGTGCAGTGGCATGAACATAGCTCACTGCAGCCTTGAGCTCTTGGACCCAAGCGATCATCTCTAGCCTCCCAAATAGCTGGGACCACAGGTGCACACCATTATATCTGGCTATATTTTTAAAAGTTTTGTAGAGATAAGACAGGGTCTCACCATGTTGCCCAGGCTAGTACCAGTTCTATACACCAACAAAGAACATTCTAAAAGGAAGTCAAGAAAGAAAGCTCATTTATAACAGCACCAAAATACAAATAAAACACATAGGAAGAAATTTCACTCTGAAGTGAAAGAGCTCTACAAGGAAAACTATAAAACACGAAAGAAATTAATGAAGACACAAAAAATGGAAAGATATCACATGTTCATGGATTGAAAGGATTTTATTGTTACAATCGTAATACTACCCAAAGCAATTTACAGATTCAATGTAATCCCTATCAAAACCAATAACATTCTTCACGGAAAAAGAAAAAATATATACAATTTATATGGAACCACAGAAGACCTTGAACAGCCAAAGCAATCCTGAGCAAAAAGAACAAAGCTGTAGGCATCACACTATCTGACTTCAAAACATACTACACAGCTATAGTAACCAAAAAAAGCTTGGTACTGGGATAAAAACAGACCACATAGATGAACAGCACAGAATAGAGAATCCTGATATAAATCCACGAATTTGAATTTACAACTAAGTTTTTTGTTGTTGTTGTTGTTGTTTTTGAGACGGCGTCTTCTTGCTATGTCCCTCAGGCTGGAGTGCAGTGGCACAATCTCAGCTCACTGCAACCTCTGCCTCCTGAGTTCAAGCAATTCTCCTGCCTTGGCCTCTTGAGTAGCTAGGATTACAGGTACACACCAAGCTAATTTTCTATTTTTGGTAGAGACTGGGTTTCGCCATGTTGGCCAGGCTGGTCTCAAACTCCTGGCCTCAGGTGATCCACCCACCTGAGCCTGCCAAAGTGCTGGGATTACAAGCACGAGCCACCTCGACCAACCCACCTCGCCCAATATCTCATCTTTGGCAAAGGTGTCAAGAACATACACTGGGAAAAGGTGAGTCTTTTCAATAATATGGTGCTGGGAGACTGGATAAGAGTACGCAGAAGACTGAAACTAGACCCCTGTCTCTCACTACACACAACAACCAAACCAAAAGCAGGATCTCACTCTGTCACCCAGGCTGGAGTGCAGTGGCATTATCCTGGCTTATTGCAGCCTTGACATCCCCGGGCTCCAGCGACCCTCCTGCCTCAGCCTCCCAAGTAGCTGGGACTGTACAGACACACGCCACCATTCCTGGCTAATGTTTGTATTTTTTGTCGTGATAGGCTTTTGCCATGTTGCCTAGGCTGGTCTCGAACTCCTGAACTCAAGCAATCCTCCACCTCAGCCTCCCAAATTTCTGGGATTACAGACATGCACCATCACTCCCAGCAAGACTTAAATCTAAGACCTGAAACTATGAAACTACTAGAAGGAAACATTGGGAAAATGTTCCAGGACATGGCTCTAGGCAAGGAATGTTTGTGTAGGACCTCACAAGCACAGGCTACCAAAGCAAAATCAGACAACTGGAATTACATCAGCTAAAAACTGAGAGAAACCACGAAGTAAGGAGGCCGATACAGGGCAGGTGAACCCCAAAATTAGCCCAGGAGCGTTCTTGGCTTTGCCCAGGAAAGAATTCAGGGGTGAGCCCATGGTGTTAGACAGCAACTGTCATCGAAGCAGCAGTGTGCAGCAGCGACAGAGGTACTGCTGTGTGTTGAGAAGGGCCACCCGTAGGCAGTGTGCCCAGAGCAGCAGCTCAGGGGATGTTCTGCAGTCCTATTTAGACCAACTTTTAATTATATGCAAATTAAGGGGTGAATGATGCAGAAATTTCTAGAAAAAGGGTGTTAACTTCCAGGTTGTTGAGTTGCCGCCATGGAAGGGGGCGGTAACTTCCAGGTGTTGCCATAGCAACAGTAAACTGACAGGCACAGTGGTGGCCCTGACTTATGAAGAGGTGCTTTCGCCTCTTCCCTGTTTTAGCTAGTCCTCAATCTGGTCTGATGTCCGAGCCCTGCCGTTGGCATCGAGTCCCACCTCCTATTTCAAGACAATCCATAGGATAGGAGAAAATATTTGCAAATCATCTCACAAGGAATCGATAACCAGAATATATATGGAGCTCAAACAACTCAATAGCAAAAAAAATGAATAATCCAATTTTAAAATGGGCAAATGATCTGAAAATCTGTTTCTCAAAAGCAGACATTAAAATGGCCAATGTGGTTGGGTGTTGGTGGCTCATGCCTGGAACCCCAGCACAGTGGGAGGCCACAGTGTGAGAATCACTTGAGGCCCGTAGTTCAAGACAAGCTTGGGCAACATAATATAATTCTGTTTCTACAAAAAATAAAAATGGTGGCATGTGCCTGTAGTCCCAGCTACTCAGGTGGGTGAGGCAGGAGGCTTGCCTTATCCCAGGATAAGAAGATGCGGTGTGCAAACACTAAGGAATAGTATTCAGCCACACAAAAGAATGACATCTTGTCATTTGCAGCAACGTGGATGGACCTGGAGATCATTATGTTAAGAGAAATAAGCCAAGCACAGAAAGACAAATATCACATGTCCTTACTCATCTGTGGAAGTAAAATAAACAGCTCTCATGAAGATAGAGAGTAGACTGATGGTTACCAGAAGCCAGCAAAGGGACGAGGGAAAGGAAGATACGGGGGAAAAGAATATATATAACTGTACTTATTATTACCAAATTTTACACTTAAAAATGGTAAAAATGGCCAGGAACAGTGGCTTACACCTATAATCCCAGCACTCTGGGAGGCCCAGGTGGGAGGATTGCTTGAGCCCAGGAGTGCAAGGTTACAGTGGCCTATGATCAAGCCACTGCACCCCAGCCTGGGTGACAGAGTGAGATTCTGTCTCTTAAAAAAAAAAAAAAGTAAGACCAGGAACCGTGGCTCACGCCTGTAATTCTAGCACTTTGAGAGACCAAGGCAGGAGGATCCCCTGAGGTCAAGAGTTCGAGACCAGCCTGGCCAACATAATGAAACCCCATCTCTACTAAAATTACAAAAATTATCTAGGCATGATGGCACATGCCTATAATCCCAACTACTCGGGGGGCTGAGGCAAGAGGATAGCTTGAACCCAGGAAGAAGAGGTTACAGTGAGCTGAGATGGCACCACTGCATTCCAGCCCGGGCAACCGAGCAAGATTTCGTCTCAAAAAAAAAAAAAAAACCCAAAACCAAAAACAAAAAACAACAACATCAAAAGACTATCAAAAACAGTGACTGGATGTTTGGGGTGTGGCTATCGGAATCTGGAGCTGGGGACAGGTGTGTCATTTGATAGTCCCTTTTGAGAACCACTGTTGATCTAAAGCTATTCCAGTTCCCTAGGGGATTGCTAATAACTGGTGCAGCTGCCGAGACAGGGAAAGGGCCTTAATTCCTTTTCCAAAACAAGGAGCAATATTTGGATGAGAATGCAGTACATTTCATCACATAAAAACTGCAAAATGCCAGGCTCTGCCATTTTTAAGCTAATATTTCTGGGAGTCCACCAACCGCCTCTAAGAGCTGATTGTGAATATGCTGGTGCTGGGTGCAGTGGCTCACACCTGTAATCCCAGCTACTCAGGAGGCTGAGGTGGGAGGATCACTTGAAGCCAGGAGTTCAAGGCCAGCCTAGGCAACATAGCAAGACCCTGTCTCAAAAAAAAAAAAAAAAAAAGCCTGAAAAAGAAGGAAAATGCTAAGCCAAATGACGTAGCCTCTAGAAGCCACAATTCGCTCATTTATAAACTGGAAAAGAATAAGATGAGAATTGTTTACTATAGAGGATCAGAAAGTGCTTCAGGAACCATAAAGCAGGTAATGAATGATGGATGCTATGCTGCCCAGACGTACAGCAATGGGTTCATACCATTCTGAGAGTCTAAATTTGGGATGTGGTGTGACCAAAATTACCAGTAATTAAGTTTCTTATGCTTCTGAGGCTCTGCTTCTTCATCTGTGCACTGTGGCAAGGCCTTGTTCTGACTACGCACTGATTTTTTTTTAAAAGCCGATAAAATAAGGCTCTTTGAGAAAGAGAGTGACACAGACCACGAATTAATGATTTCAACGTTCCTGCCCAAGGCCAGACAAAATGCAGATTCGTAGAGAATGTTGGTGCATCACTGCCCTCTGCTGGTCGGTAGCAGCACCACCCTGGTTACAGATACGAAAGGTCTTTACAAAGGGATTCCTGGGAAACTGAGGCACAGAGAGGAGAAGGGATTTGCTTAAGGGCACAGAGTTAGCTTTGAACAAAGTGATGTCTCGAATTTGAGATTCCTGATTCCTAGTTCTTTCCAGAGGGAGGAAAATAAGGGCTGGAAACTCGTCAGTTGTGGTTTCACTCTCCAGGCTCTGCACGGCGTTTCTAAACGGCCTGATTGGAATTTCTCTCTCCCATTCTCCCCTTGCCACCCAAACTGCTCGGGTTTCTTGTCCTTTTCCTCATACCAGGATAATCACCTGTGGCCCCTTAAGGCCCAAAGTCCTCCTGGGCGCTGCGTGCTCTACAGAAATTATCTTGGATCCTTATAAGTTTGGCCATGAAACTAAAGCTCAGAGAGGTTAAAACACTCACCAGAGGTCCAACAGCCAATAAAGCACAGAAGCTGGGGTCTGAGCACTCACTTGAGACCCCAAGGCCCACAATCTATTTGCCACCAAAAAACAAGACAAATCAAAACACCTTGGTAACTTGTGTTGAAGAAGATAGATTTAGAGCAATCGTCTGCTTTTTAATTGCCCCGAATGGTGTTTGCTGGGCAGACACACAATGAAGCCACAGTGGAGGGAAGATATTTTTGAGCACCTGTCACGTGCTGGTGATATTCACATACATTATCTCTGTTAATTCTCCTATGGACACAATAAGATTCTTTTTTTTTTTTTTTTCGAGATGGAGTCTTGCTCTGCCTTCTGGGTTCAAGTGATTCTTCTGCTTCAGCCTCCTGAGTAGCTGGGATTATAGGTGCCTGCCACCATACCTGGCCAATTTTTGTATTTTAGTAGCGACAGGGTTTTACCATGTTATCCAGACTGGTCTTGAACTCTTGACCGTGTGATCTGCCCACCTGGGCCTCCCAAAGTGCTAGGATTATAGGCGTGAGCCACCACGCCTGGCCTGACACAATATGATCTTGAATCCTGTCCACAATATTGAGGTACAGATGAAGAAATTAGTTCAGAGAGGTTCAGAAATTTGCCCAGGGTCATTCGGAGAAAGCTGGGATTCAGACTCTAGTCTCCCTGCTTGATATTACAATCTAAGTAAATTATGCTTTTTAAAACATAAATAGGGGAAAGTACAAGGTAGCGGTCACGATGCACCACAGTCCTCCCCAGCATAGAACCCTTCGGACTCTCTCGTAGAAATGATGGGAGCTGAGCCACGGCCGGTGGATGCCTGTAATCCCAACTTGGGAGACTGAGGCAGGAGGATCGCTTGAACCCAGAAGTTCAAGGCTGCAGTGAGCCATGATTCTGCCACTGCACTCTAGCCTGGGGGACAGAGTGAGACTCTAAGTCAAAAGAAAGAGAGAGAGAGAGAGAGAGAGAATGAGAGAGAGAGAGCGGGAGAGAGAGAAAGAAAGAAGGAAAGAAGGAAAGAAGAAAGAAAGAAAGAAAAAGAAAAGAAAAGAAAGGAGGGAGGGAGGGAGGGAGGAAGGGAAGGAAGGAAGGAGGGAGGGGGCCAGGCAGAGTGGCTCACACCTGTAATCCTAGAACTTTGGGAGGCCAAGGCAGGCAGATCACTTGAACCTAAGAGTTTGAGACCAGCCTAGGCAACATGGTGAAACCCATCTCTACAAAAAATACAAAAATTAGCTGGGCATGGTGGCACGTTCCTGTAGTCCCAGCTACTCGAGAGGCTGAGATGGGAGGATCACCTGAGCCTGGGAGGTCGAGGCTGCAGTGACCCGTGATCACCCTCAGGACTGGGTTCAAACCTTACATTTCTGATTTGCCAAGCCCTGGCAAAGCATATTTCTTTTAATTCTCCTGATAACACTGTGAGGTTGGTACAATTATTATACCATTTTGCAGGTGAGCAAGTTGAAGCTCTGAGGCATTAAATATCTTGCTTAAGAGCAACAGCTGTGGGTGAGCCCAGGTGTTGATAATTCGCTAAAATTTGCTGCGATGCTTCACGGTCTTATTCCTCCCCATTTGCAGGCAGGAAAACCAAGTCGCAGACAAGGAAAGTGACCTGCCTCGGGTCCTTTGCATTTGCTGTCATCTCCACCAGGAATGCTCTTCCCAGATATGCCTTCTCAAGGTCTTCACCTAAAAGTCATCATCTCAGGGAGGTCCCTTCTGATCACCCGATTTAAAAGTTTAGGCGGGGCGTTATGGCTCACACCTGTAATCCTAGCGCTTTGGGAGGCTGAGGCAGGAGGATCACTTGAGCCCAGGAGTTTGAGACCAGCCTGGGCAACATAGTGAAACCTGGTCTCTGTAGAAAATACAAAAATTCGCCTGGTGTGGTAGTGCCCGCCTGTGGTCCCAGCTACACAAGAGGCTGAGGTGGGAGGAACACTTGAGCCAAGGAGGTTGAGGCTTCAGTGAGCTGTGACTGCACCACTGCACTCCAGCCTGGGTGACAGAGTGAGACTTTGTCACAAAAAATAAAAATAAGTTGACCCCATGCTTTTAACTCAATAACAAAAAGACAAACAACTGAAGTCAAAAGTGAGCAAAGGACTTGAATAGACATTTATCTAAGAAGATACAGGCCGGGCGTAGTGACTCGGGCCTGTAATCCCAACACTTTGGGAGGCTGAGGTGGGTGGATCACCTGAGGTCAGGAGTTCGAGACCAGTCTGGCCAACTTAGTGAAACCCATCTCTACTAAAAATACAAAATTAGCTGGGCATGGTGGCAGGTGCCTGTAATCCCAGCTACTTGGGAGGCTGAGGCAGGAGAATTGCTTGAACCCAGGAGGCGGAGGTTCCAGTGAGCCAAGATCGTGCCACTGCACTCCAGCCTGAGTGACAGAGTGAAACTCCCTCTCGGAAACAAAACAAAAAAAAGAAGATACATACGCATGGCCAATGAGCACATGGAAAGATGCTCACCATGTAATCGTCTGCATCAGGAAAACGAAACCGCAGGACACACGACTTCCTATCACTAGGACAACTGTTATTTTTAAAACGGAAAATAACAGGTATTGGTGAGGAGATGAAGAAATTGGACCCTTTGTATATTACTGATAGGAATGCAAAATGGGCTGCCGCCGTGGAAAACAGTTTGGCCGTTCCTCAAAAAGTTAAACATAGAATTACCACATGACCCAGCACTTTTAGACTTTTACCCCAAAGAATTGAAAATGGAGATTCAAACAGATACATTTTTATTTTTTATTTCTAGTAGAAATGGGGTTTCACCATGTTGGCCAGGCTGGTCTCAAACGTCTGACCTCAAGTGATCCACCCGCCTTGGCCTCCCAAAGTGCTAGGACTACTGGCATGAGCCACTGCGCCCGGCCTCAAACAGATACTTGTAACCTGGATGTTCAAAGCAGCACTATTCACAATAGCCAAAGATGGAAACAACCCGGATGTCCCTAAACAGACTAATGGGTTCACAAAATGTGGTCTGTCCAAGCAGGTCAATTTTATTTAGCCATAAAAAAGAAGGAAAGGGGGCCAGACACGGTGGCTCAAGCCTGTAATCCCAGCACTTTGGGAGGCCAAGGTGGGCAGATCACAAGGTCAAGAGTTCGAGACTAGCCTGGCCAATATGGTGAAACCCCATCTCTACTGCAAATATAAAAATTAGTCGGGTGTGGTGGCAGGTGCTGTAATCCCAGCTACTCGGGAGGCTGAGGCAGAAGAATCGCTTGAACCCAGGAGGCAGAGGTTGTAGTAAGTGAGCCGAGATCGTACCACTGCACTCCAGCTTATAGACCAGGATTTCTCAGCCTAGGCACTGCGGATACTTTGGTTTTTTGTTTTTGTTGTTTCTTTTGATACAGGGTTTTGCTCTATGGCCCAGGCTGGAGTGCAGCGGCACGATCACAGCTCACTGCAGCCTCAACCTCCTGGGCTGAAGCAATCCTCCCACATCAGCCTCTCAAGTAGCTGTGACTACAAGCACATACCACCAAGCCCGGCTAATCTTTTTGTATTTTTTGTACAGACAGGGTCTCCCTATATTGCTTAAGCTGGTCTTGAACTCCCGGGCTCAAGCGATCCTCCTGCCTCGGCCTCCTAAAGTGCTGGGATGTCAGGTGTGAGCCACTATGCCTGGCCACTGTGCACATTGGGACCAGACATTTCTTTGTCCTGGGGGTTGTCCTATGTATTACCAGCATCCCTGGCTGCAGATGCCAGTGGCACTCCCTCAGTCATGACAACTAAAATGTGTCCAGACATTGCCAATCGTCCTTGGGGCACACAGTCACCCCTAGTTGAGAACCACTGGTCTAGACAAGTATATTTTCCACAAATTAGCAGAGAAAAGAATGCATTTATTTTTGCTGTTTCTCCCTCTCTCTCTCCCTCTACTTACCTACCTACCTGGCTTGTTAAACTGGAAGGTAAAAGCATAATTACAGCTAACATTTGTAAACAGGTTTGTAAGCACATAGTAGGGGGTCATTTTATCTTGGTTATTCTTGCAACAACTACATGGGGAAAATACCACAAATGTTCATTTTACACATGAAGAAATCAAGGTTCAGAGATGTTAAGCAAGTTGTCCAGGGTCACACCAAGATGCAGGGGCGGAGCTGGGGTTCAAATCCAGGTCCACAGGACTCCAGAGCCCGGGCTCTGCCCACTATACCACACACTCCCTGGCCCAGAGCCGCACACATCATAGTGATCAATAAACATTTATTAGCTCAATGAATGAACACAGGACTGGGGCAAGGATTCAGAGAAAGGCCTGGAGAAGCATAGGCTGCAATTTGGGGGCTCGATGTTCCAGAGGGATGTATATTATCTTAATTATTTCTATCCATCAGTCCATCCATCCATCCATCCATCCACTCATTCACCAAGCATTCCCCAAACACCTGACTTGTGCCTGGTATCTAGGAGGTATTCTGGTTTCAAGATCTCATAGCCAGCTGGGTGTGATGTCTCATGTCTTTAATCCGAGCACTTTGGGAGGCCGAGGTAGGCAGATCACTTGAGGTCAGGAGTTCGAGATCAGCCTGGCCACCATGGTAAAACCCTGTCTCTACTAAAAATATAAAAATTGGGCATGGTGGCACACACCTGTAGTCCCAGCTACTAGGGCGGCTGAAGCAGGAGAATCACTTTCACCCAGCAGGCAGAGATTGCAGTGAGCCAAGATCGCACTACTGCACTCCAGCCTGGGCAACAGAGAGAGACTTCATTGCAAAAAAAAAAATTCTTATAGCCAAGGAGGATGCCTGAAATGTGCTCAGGACTAATTGCAACATCAGATACAAAGTGAGAAGCCACATTATGAAGGGACACATAGATGCTAGATTAGCCAAGGCTCTTGGTCGAAAGTGACAGGTGTGCCTGCTCCAATTGGCTAAAGCAATAAAGGGAGGTGATTGGCTCCTATGTCTAGTCGAGGTTTCAGGTATTGCTTGATCAGCGTGTTCAAATGATATCATCAGAAATCCCTCCATCATTTCCCTCTAGTTTTCTCTGAGTCAACTTCATTCCCTGCTGGTATGATGGCCACCAAGAGCTTTAGGCCTATATCCTTCCAGCTTAGCAACTCCAACTCAACGAGCACCACTTTTTCAATGATTTTAGCCAAAATTCCAAGACTCATATTAGACCCACCTGAATCATGTGCCCCCTCTTGAACAAAGCACAGTAGCCAGGGGAAGACGGTGCTTTGATTGTCTAGGGCTGGGTCCTGGAGCCACCCCTGGGACTTGTGGAAGGGGACAGCTCGACCTGAGCTATATCAACTGAGAACATAGGAAGCATGGTCCTACCAAGAGGTGTCTATTCCAGGTACGACAGAGCCTCAGAGGAGAGCATGACTCTCTTTCAGCTGGTGGATCAGGGAAGGTCCAATAAGCAAGCCACAGCTATGGATATGAAGGTCTATTGATTTCAGATTGAGCTAGAGGAGGAAGTTGGGCATGGCAGAAAAATCTGTCAGTCTCTGCTATAGTTAAATATTTGAATATTGGATTGTTTGCAGATCTTGTGAAATCAGTGACCTCTGGGTCATCCAGGGACCTAGCACATCCCCACAGGACACAGCCCAGCAGCTGATCAGAGCAACAGTTTATGCCTGAGTCCCTGGACTTTCAGACCCCACCAGCCTCTGTCAGTGCCATGCTGGACAGAACCACCACATAAGGTTGGTCGGGCCTCTACCCCATGGAAAAACACAGAATGGTCATTTGTTGCCTGTACATTCCTGGACAAATAAATTCTCTTTTGGGAGCTTTTTCCTGTCTGGGCTGTTACGTGCCTCATAGCTGCCCAGATCCCCTGGGAACCCAAAGACCTCCTTCCATGTGTGGGATGGGGTACTCATTCAGCCCCAGGGCAGAGGACTGTTTCATGGGTTTTGGTGGTGGGAATTCTTGGTTGTCCTCACTGTCAGGATTCCCGATTTTCAGTGGGGAACGTGGTCAACAGACGAAGGACTGCATTTCTCACCTTCTGCTGCAGGCAGGTGTGACCGTGTGACGACGCTCTGGCCAATGACCTGCAAGTGACAGTGACAGATCACACCCTTCAAGGGAGGAACATGCCCTCTCTTTCTCCTTTCCTCCTTCTTCCAGGCTTTTTATTTTTATTTATTTATTTATTTATTTATTTATTTATTGAGACTCACTCTGTTGCCCAGGCTGTAGTATAGTGGTGCAATCTTGGCTTACTGCAACCTCCATCTCCCAGGTTCAAGAGATTCTCCTGCTTCAGCTTCCCAAGTAGCTGGGATTACAGGCATGTGCTACCATGCCCAGATAATTTTTTGTATTTTTAGTAAAGATGGGGCTTCACCATGTTAGCCAGGCTGGTCTCAAACCCCTGACCTCAGGTGATCTGCCTGCCTCAGTCCCCCAAAGTGCTTCCAGCCTTTTTAGAATTCAGTTCCAGTGGGAACCATTTTGGATCATGCTGATGAGAGTAACACCATAGAGATGGCAGAGCTGGGCTGGGAGTGGTGGCTCACGTTTGTAATCCTACCACTCTGGGAGGCTGAGGTGGGAGGTCTGCTTGAGCCCAGGAGTTTGAGACCAGCCTGGGCAACATAGTGAAACCTCATCTGTACAAATAAAATCCCGGCTCAAGCGATCCTCCCACCTCAGCCTCCTAAGTAGCTGGGCTACAAGCACACACCACCATGCCTGGCTAATTAAAAAAAAAAAAAATTTTTTTTTGTAGAGACGAGGTCTCGCTATGTTGCCCAGGCTGGTCTTGAACTCCTGGCCTCAAGTCATCCTCCTGCCTTGGCCTCCCAAATTGCTGGGACTATAGGCGTGAGCCACTGCACATGGCTCATATTCTCAATAGAGTGGTCCAATTGGCCACTGGCTCTCCTGGGCAGATGTTCGCCCTGGTCCAGTAAGCCACAGCTATGGATATGAAGGTCTGTAATTTCAAGTTGAGCTACAGGGGGAAATTGGGCATGGCAGAAAAATCTGTCAATCTCTGCAACAATTAAATATTTGAATATTGGATTATTGAAACTTGGCATACAGTAGCCACTGTCCTTGTCTTCTAAGAGGTTATATCCTATTATTATTTTATTAGTAGTAGTGACATATCATTATTAATTAATAGCTGCAGTTCACTGAACGTTACTAGGTACCAGGCATGGTGCTAGTAATTAGTCATCTCATTGAATTCCCTTAATGAAAATGAGGTATTCAGAGACCTTTCTTCATGGATCGCAACCCCAGGGGCATGTGGGATTTCAGAGATGTGTTTTGAGAAAAGAGGTATAATTATTCAACTTTCAGTTAATCAGAGAAGCTAAGTGGTAGGTGGAGCTGTAAAGGAAGGCAAAGAACCGGGCAGGCAGATGCTAAGTGGGAGATTGTTCCAGGAAGAGAAACGGGGGTGGGTATGAAAAAAAGCGAGAGAGAGAGAGAACGAGAGCCAAGGGGAATTTGGTTTGACTGGATACAAAGGCCAGTGAAAAGAAGGAGTTTTGGTAAGAGCTATGCCACGGGCAGGGAGAAGTACACAGATCTTCAATCATGACTCTGTCACCATCCCCTCTCCTCTTCCTGCAGGTGGCAGAGCCAAGGTGCTCTTCCTACCCCTTCTTCCTGGGGCCGCCAGAGATCCTGAGCTCATCCTCCTGATCTGCCCCTGGGCTCTGGCCCTCAGGTCCCGCTTGCTGTACCTGCCTTATCCCATGTCACCATCTCCATCCCCCAGCCTGGTGACAATCCCACTTCCTACCCATTCCATTGGCTTCATTTGGCTTGGAGCTCTTTAGCTGGACTGAGATGACGACTCTGATGAGTGCCATGTCACTGGCTAGACAGAATGGGCCCAAGTGAGTCGGTGTCATTGACACAGAGGTGCTGTCAGTTTGGTGGGGGGCCGAGGGAATGAGACTGTGTTTTAGTGGCATTCGTTTGATTGTGAGGAATAGGCAGTCACACACTTAGGGCTTCTTATGAAGATGCTGAGAGAGAAATATGGAAGAAGAGATTGCACAGAAAACAAGAAGACACGTTGTGAATGAGTCAGGCTTCCTGGAGTCCAGGACTAGGGAGGAACTCTCTATTGAGGACCGCTCTAGGGGGTCTTGGGGCTGGGGGTCTCCACGCCAAAGCCCCACACTCAGCTCCTCTCTTCCCTCAGTCTCTCTGCTTCTGTTTTTTATCTCATGTCCTAAATGTCCAACTATTCAGCGTAACTTTATTCTGTTCTCCTCTCTATCCTCTGTAGCAAAATGCGCTGTTGAAAATAAATTTATTTATTTATTATTATTATTTTTTAAGACGGAGTCCCACTCATTGCCTAGGCTGGAGTGCAGTGCTGCAATCTCGGCTTACTGAAACCTCCGCTTCCCAAGTTCAAGAGATCCTCCTGCTTTCACCTCCTGAGTAGCTGGGACTACAGATGCCCACCACCACGCCTGGTTAATTTTTGTATTTTCAGTAGAGATGGGATTTCACCATGTTGGCCAGGCTGGTCTTGAACCCCTGACCTCAGGTGATCTCCCTGCCTTGACCTCCCAAAATGCTGGGATTACAGACATGAGCCACTGCACCTGGCTGGAATTAAATTCATAATTTTTATTTCTGCTTTAGTGAGAGAGGCGGTGACTCGCTAATACAAGGAAGATATTTCCCCTTCCAAGGGTGATGTATTCAGCTTTTGGGTTAAAAAGGAGATGCTGTTAGGCACGTGTGCCTATCCTGGTAGATTACACAAAAGCACTGAAGAAATGCTCTCTGTGTTAAAAGAAGAAAACAGAAAAAACAAAACTTGTTTCCTCAACAACTTAAATACAGAATGACCATATGACCCAGCAGTTCTACCACTGACTATATCCCCCCCGATCCCGCAAAGGATTGAGAGCAGGAGCGTGAACAGGAATTTGTAGAACCATGTTTATACCAGCATTATCCACAGTAGCCAAAAAAGTGGAAACAATCTAAACATTCATCAACGGAGTCATAGATAAGCAAAATGTGGACTATCTGTACGACAGACTATCATTCAGCCTTTAAAGTGAGTGAAATTCTGGGCCAGGTGCAGTGGCAAAAGCCTATAATCCCAGCACTTTGGGAAGCCGAGGTGGGCAGATTTCTTGAGCCCAGTAACATGATGAAACCTCATCTCTCCAAAAAATACAAAAAGTAGGCCAGTGTGGTTGTGCACACCTGTAGCCCCAGCTACTGGGAGGCTGAGGCAGGAGGACTGCTTGAGCCCTGGAGGTTGAGGCTGCAGTGAGCTATGATGGTGCCACTGTACTCTAACCTGGATGACAAAGCAAGATCCTGTCTCAAAAACGAAAGAAAGAAAGAGAGAGAGATAAAGAAAGAAAAAGAAAGGAAGGAAGGAAGGAAGAGAGAAAGAAAGAGAAAGGAAGAAAGAAAGAAAGAAAGAAAGAAAGAAAGAAAGAAAGAAAGAAAGAAAGAAAGAGAGAGAGAGAGAGAAAAAAAAGAAAGAGGAGGGCTGGGTGCGGTGGCTCATGCTTGTAATCCCAGCACTTTGGGAGGCCAAGGTGGGTGGATCACAAGGTCAAGAGATCAAGACCATCCTGGTCAACGTGGTAAAACCCCGTCTCTACTAAAAAATACAAAAATTAGCTGGGCATGGTGGCGCGTGCCTGTAATCCCAGCTACTCGGGAGGCTGAGGCAGGAGAATTGCCTGAACCCAGGAGGCGGAGGTTGCGGTGAGCCGAGATCGCGCCATTGCACTCCAGCCTGGGTAACAAGAGCAAAACTCCGTCTCAAAAAAAAAAGAAAGAAAGAAAGAAAAGAGGGAGGGAAGGAGGGAGGGAGGGATGAAGGAAGGAAGGAAGGAGGGAGGGAGAGAGAAAGAGAGAGAGGAAGGAAGAGGGAAGGGAAGGGGAGAGGAGGGGAAGGGAAAGGGGAAGGGGAAGGAGAGGGGAAGGGAAGGGAAGGGTAGTTAGAGGCAATCAACCCATCCATTATTTGAATGTGAACATCTCTTCTGTGTTAGGACTGAAAGAAAAGCTGACAGAACCCTCAAGGGGAATGAGAAAATGGAAGAGAACTGAGGCTTTGGGTCTCTAAGGTGGCAGACACCTGGGCTACATTCCAGTCCCTTATTCCAGGATCTGTCTATGACCAGGAGATGCCAGGGCAAGGACACCGTAGGAAAGACGCCAGTGTGGGTGGCCCATTGTGTGCTGGATCTGAGACGGATCCCAGCACCCAGGCAGCTGCCTCCAGGTGGCTGGATGTTTGCCTGGGTCTATACTGCAGGGATGCTGTGGTCTGTCTTCTGATCGTCACAGAATTCTTAATTCTTTGGTTATGAGTAAATGAAACCCCAGTTAAAATGGCTTAAACAATATTAAAAGAGAGAGAGAGAAAGTCCCAAGGTAGGGTGGCTCCTGGGTTAGTTAACTGAGCTGCTCAAACCTGGTTCTTTCCATCTTTCTGCTCTGCCATCCAGAGCGTGTCATTTCAGACGGCCATCTCTTCTTGTGTCTGTTTCTTAGGAATGACTCCTTCCTTCTTTCCTTCCCTCCTTCCTTCCTTCCTGGCTTCCCTCCTACTTTCCTTCTTTTCCTCTGCCCCTCCCTCCTACCCTCCCTCCTTCCTTCCTTGACGAGCTCTCTCTCTGTCACCTAGGCTGGAGTGCAGTGATACGCAACCTTGACTCCTGCGCTCAAGTGATCTTCCCACCTCAGCCTCCCAAGTAGCTGGGACTACAAGTGTGCGCCACCACACCTAGCTCATTTTTAACATTTTTGTGGACAGGTTTGACTGTGTTGCCCAGGCTGGTCTTGAACTCTTGGTCTCAAGCAATCCTCTCGTCTCAGCCTCCCAAAGTGCTAAGATTACAGGTGTGAGCCACTGTGCCTGGCCCCTACATCTTTCTTTAGAAGCCCCCAACAAATTTCTTCTCTCGTTTCATAGCCATACACTTGTTTTCACATCCATTCCTACCAGTCACCCACAAGTAGAATGGGACTAACATGAGACTCCTGAATTGAGGATGATGTTATCTTTCTCAAGGGTTTCAAACCTGAACAAAATTGAGGATTCTGTTAATAAGGAAAATAGAATGAATTATTTATTTTATTTATTGAGACAGGGTCTCACTCAGCACTCCAGGCAATCACAGCTCACTGCAGCCTCAACCTCCTGGGCTCAAATGATCCCCTGCAACCACCACCCAGCTTTCAGAGTAGCTGGGACTATCGGCGCGTGCCCACCACGCCTGGCTATTTTTTGTAGAGAAAGGGGGTCTCGCTATGTAGCCCAGGCTGGTCTTGAACTCCTGGGCCCAAGGGATCCTCCTGCCTCAGCCTCACAAAGTGCTGGGATTATAGGCTTGAGCCACCACGCCCCACCTAGAATGAATTTTGAATGGGCAACTAGGAGTATCTGTTACACCCCTGATACTGACGAGCTCTAGGGATTAACGGACATGTGGGAAGGATTGTTTCAAGCATGCTTCTATTTACCACTTAGCGGGTGGGGATATGACCCAAACTCTGGGTCAAAGGTGGCTCACCTACAGATTCTCATTCCAGTCTGTGAGACGGAGAAAAGGAAGAGTGGGGCGTGCTCTCTATTTTTAAGGTCCTGACCTCTGCACACAAAGTTCCCTCTACTTCCTGCCCTGAGTAAGACCTGGCTCTTCCTGACAGTCCTTGAAACCCTTCCCAGGGGATGGTGGTCCATCTCCCACCCCCATGGTGTCCTCTGTGCTCCATAACTCCATTACCAGCCCCACAGTCCTCTATCTTGTGTAAGCACTGAGGCTCCTGGCATCTGGCTGTACCACCTTCTGTGCCTTCTCATTGATGATGCCTACTCATCAATCAATCAGTCAACCCTTATTCTCAGAGGGCTTTGGCAAATGGCTTATACTTCTCACCCCAGTTCCTACCGCCATATCGGTGACTTTAATGACCCAGGACCTGGCCGAGCTCCTGGCCCCCTCAGCTCCTGTCCCTTCTTATTCCAATGACCTTCACCTCCACTCCACTTAAGCCACCATCTCCCTGGACCATGTTTCTCCTGAAATGAATCTTCCTCTAAAGTCTCACATTTCTCTGATCACAGAATTGTACCTTCTGTTCTTTTGATCATTCCAGCAGTTCTTTGAACTCTAGAATCCCTTGGCCCTTCCACTCTCTTCCTCTCAGGACCCTCCTTCCTCCAATTCCTTTCCCATCCAGCCTAGACTCCACGATCTTCGCTCTACCCAGTCGTGGACATTGTGAACAACTCGCTGACATCCATTCCAACCCAGATAGTTGGTACAAGTGGGTCATGGTCATTCCCTGTCTCTTATCAGGAGAGGAACAGGCGTGCGACTCACTTCTAGTACTAGAGGGTAGCGTGAAGTGGGGTGAAGAGGACTCTGGGAAAGATTTTCCCATGAAAGAGACACAAGAATTGATGATCTTTCCTACTGAGGAGGAACTCAACAACAAGGGTGGCAATGCAGAGAGATAGAAAGAACCCAGATCCTTGATGATGCTGTCAAGCCACCAAATCAACCCCATCTGAAGCTCATCTTCCCCCAGGACATCCCAGTACATGAAATAATAATTTATTTCATATTTAAGCCCACTTGAGTCAGGCATTCTGCTACTTTCAGAAAAAAGCACCCTAAATAACATAATTTGCAACTTGCAGCAAAAGCCCCGTCCTGGATCAATGTAAATTTCCTTCCATTCTGTTTTTATACCTGTTCTGCTCAGACTGGAGGAGAAAACAATCGGTTCTCCGTCCTCCAGAAACTCAGACATCCCTCTACCGTTCACCATCAGGAGAGCCTTTCCTCATCCATCTGCAGCCTTTGTTTAGGGTTGCAGAAGAACTGGGTTGTTACGCGAAGTGGCCAGCTGTCTTGACCAGGAAATAAATATTTTTAAAAGTTCTGAAGGATAGCAGAGGTATTTGGCTTGGGTAGAGGGAAACAGGGGAGATCCTGAGGTTAAAAGAAATCCAGTATTCATAAGAAGGTGCAGTAGTTATACCCAGATTAAGTTGAGTGAACCAAGTCATTCCCAGTGGCTGAGTTGAGTTAGAGGACAAAGAGACGCTTCCTGCCCTGTATTGTGGCCCGGCAGGGGTTGCAAGCCCCACGGAATGGTGACCTATGAGCAGAGCAATAGAATCAGCCTTGTGCTCCTGTACCTTGGGCCTGGCATGCTACTGTCCACACATGTCGACACCGTAACAAACATAGTAGATGCCAATGATGACACATCCTAAAACTACGTGAACCATTGGCAGGTCCTGGTGGGTTGCTGCGTGTGGGAGTGGGAGGCGGTTCCTGTTGGTGGGAAGGCCTCAGGCCCCTACCATAATCTCAGCCACCTAGACTGTTGGCAGTAACAAATTCATGATCTCTAATTCTTATCACCACCCCGGAATTCCTATTTTCCCTGTTGGCTCTCTCCTCCCGTTCACCATAGCAACTATTTTGAATCTTCTCTACTCATCCCACCTCCCACCTGCCTGCCTTCCCTCTCACTGTCAGGCAACTCTGCCTCCTATTTCTTTCTCTTTTCTTTCTTTCTTTTTTTTTGAGACAGGGTCTTGCTCTGTTGTCCAGACTGGGGCACAGTGGTGCAGTCATGGCTCACTGTAGCCTTGACCTCCTGGGCTCAGGTGATCCTCCCACCTTAGCCTCCCAAGTAGCTGGGACTACTCTGCCTCCTATTTCACACAGAAATTTTTTTTTTTTTTTTTTCATTTTGTCGCCCAGGCTGGTCTCAAACTCCTGGCTTCAAGTGATCCTCTGACCTCAGCTTTCCAAGTAGCTGGGACTGCAGGCATGAGCCACCACACAAGTAGATGCCGTCTATCTGATTGGGACTATCCGTACCTTCCTTGCTTACCTGCAACTGTCACAGCACTGTCCAGGTGAACTTCCTATAATGCTGGGCTGCTTATCTTTGCTGTATATCTGGCTGTACATCTTTGCTGTTCAATATGGTAGCCAGTAGCTACATGTGAATATCAAACTACGGCTTGTACAGCTGAGAAAGTGAATTTTAAATTTTACTTCATTTTAATTAATTTAAGTTGAAGCAGGTGTGAGTGGCCGCCCTATTAGGCAGCACCAGTTTAGCATAAGTAAAAGAAAAGCATTTTTGGATACCAAGGCACTGGGGTTTCTGCCAACCCTTTGACATCACTAGGCAATAGACTCTTGACCAACATTATAAGAATGCTGAATTAGGTGATGAGAAGGAAGCAAGAGAGAGTTAAAAAAGCACGTTTGGCCGGGTGCAGTTGCTCACGCCTGTAACCCCAGCACTTTGCGAGGCTGAGGTAGGTGGATCACTTGAGGTCAGGAGTTCGAGACCAGCCTGGACAACATGGCATAATGCTGACTCTATTTTGGGAGGCCGAGGAGGGCATATCACAAGGTCAAGAGATCGAGACCATCCTGGCCAACATGGTGAAACCCTGTCTCTACTAAAAAATTCAAAAATTAGCTGGGTGTGGTGGCGCACCTGTAGTCCCAGCTACTCGGGAGGCTGAGGCAGAATTGCTTGAACCCAGAAGGCGGAGGTTGCAGTGAGCCAACATTGTGCCACTGCACTCCAGCCTGGCACCTGGAGACAGAGTGAGACTATGTCTCAAAAAAAAAAAATACAACAATTAGCCAGGAGTGGTGATGTATGCCTGTAATCCCAGCTACTCAGGAGGCTGAGGCAAGAGAATCCCTTGAACCTGGGAGGTGGAGGTTGCAGTGAGCCGAGATCACACCACTGCACTGCAGCCCAGGTAACAGAGTAAGACTCCGTCTCCAAACAAAAGGCACATTCATTGAGAAATTGCCCTAGAGAAATATAGAGGAAAAAAAATATTGCTTTGACATGTTTTTTCAGTCATGGCAGTTATCAGGAAAGAAATCACAGTGACATGGTCCACAGTGAATATCGGTTCCATGGCTGGTACATGGCTCTGTACACCTGGCAGAGAAGAAAAGCCTTGCGTCATGGCTGTGAGGGCCCACCGGTACTGACATGTTCACAGTCTGTGGGAGGAAGACTGGAACACCAGCCAGGTAGAGAAGAGCGTGAGGGGTCGTCATCAGTTCAGTAACTTCAAAGGGCGTCCTCTTTGCCTTTTCTGCCCTTCATGCAAAACGTGTGCAACACAAACGGATTGGTAACTTGCATGTCCCATTTTGGGTAGCTGATGTCGCTCACTTTTGGAGACTCTCCTCCCGGGGCAGTCCTGGAGAAATAGCTGAGAGTGCAAACCAGCTGAACACTCCCTACTTGCTTAAGCAGTAGATAGCTGCAAAAGCTCTATTTCGTTTCTTAAACAATTTCTTTCAGTCTCTGTACCTATAGGTATGCTAGTTTACAAGGACTCCAGATGGCCTGGGAGCTTTAGAACCTTTAACCAATTATCAAAGGAAGGTAAAGCCAGCTGGAAACCAGAGCAAACCAGAATCAGGGACTCCTTGTTATCTTTAGACCATTAATATATCATTATAATACTAAAATCCCCACCCATAAAAGGAAATTGTCATTTTCTTTCTTTCTCTTTTTTTTTTTAATTTTTGTCTTTCTTTTGAGACAGAGTCTCGATCTGTCCCCCAGGCTAGAGTGCAGCGGCTCAACCTCGGCTCACTGCAACCTCTGCCTCCTGGATTCTCCTGTCTCAGCCTCCCGAGTAGCTGGGATTACAGGTGGGTGCCACCATGCCTGGCTAATTTTTGTAGAGAATTGCCATTTTCTAAACATGCGTCCTGTGAAAAGACATGTATATGATTTTTACCTGCACATCTAAAGTTCTTCCTTGCACAAACATACAAACCTTCCCGCCCCACATCTAATTCCTTAAGATTTCCCAGCTTGGCCAGTGGCCATGGTACGATGGCTCATGCCTGTAATCCCAGCACTTTGGGAGGCTGAGGTGGGCAGATCACCTGAGGTCGGGAGTTCGAGACCAGCCTGGCCAACATGGTGAAACCCTGTCTCTACTTAAAATGCCAAAATTAGCCAGGCATGGTGGCAGTCACCTGTAATCCCAGCTACTCAGGAGGCAGAGGCAGGAGAATCACTTGAACCCAGAAGGCAGAGGTTGCAGTGAGCTGAGATCTCACCATCGCACTCCAGCCTGGGCAACAACAGTGAAACTCCATCTCAAAAAAAAAAATTTCTGAGCTACCCACAACTTGGGGAGGAGGAGGAGGTATCTCTGGAGGAAGAGGCCACTCCTTCTCCTTCTCTGGCCAGAGAATAAATCCTGCTTGCCTTTATTTCCCCCAAAATTGTGCGTTCTTTCTTTGCAACTGATATAAAGTAGAAAAAGGACTCAGTTTACCCATGACAGTTCTATCACATTTTAAATAGTTACACACCTTTCCAAATCTGTAATATTTGAGTACATTTTCCTGTCTCCTCTGACCTCCCCTGAATGAGCAGCCAATTGTTTAAAGATCCTAATTGGAGGAATTTCTTTCTCCCCTATTTAAATGCTTTTATTACACATTAAGTTTCTATTCTTTTTTTTTTTTAATTATTGCATACAGAGTCTCAGTCTGTGGCCCATGCTGGAGTACAGTGGCATGATCTTGGCTCACTGCAGCCTCAACCTTCCGGGGTCAAGCAATCCTCCCACTTCAGCCTTCTGAGAAGCTGGAACTACAGGTGTGCACCTCCAGGACTGGCTAATTTTTTTTAATTTTTTTGTAGAGACATGTTTGCCATGTTGCCCAGGCTGGTCCCGAACTTCTGAGTTCAAGCAACCCTCCTGTCTCGGCCTCCCAAAGTGCTGAAACTACAGGTGTGAGCCACCTCACTCAGCCTGCACCCATCTTCGTGTTTCATACTTGACTCCATTCTGTTCCAATAATGTATCTGTTAGTTCCCTTACTAGAGCTGCTTTAATTACACAGCTTTACCATCGCTCTTACTGTCTCCTTGACCACCGGCTTATTTGTGAAGCGTTCATCCCGTGGCCCCTGCGGACTCCCTGTCTCCCGGCTTTCCTCTCCTCCCTACTGCCTCAGCTTAGTCTCCTTGGTGTTGGTGTCCTTCAGGGATCTGTCTTCGGTCCCCTTCCATGTCACTGTTCCCTCTCCCTGGGTAGACCCCTGGCTCCACTCTCGCCCCTTCCGCCCATTTTCCACGGTGCTCTGACTGAGCTGCAAATGAGATTATGTCACACACTGTTTATAAACCCACCTATTGCTCTCAGGGCAAATTCCAGATAGATTCCTTAACACCAGCACATAAGGCTGGACGACATTCAGGTGCAAGTAGTTTGTTTGGGAGGTGACCCAGGAAGAGGAGTGGGGAAGGGAGACAGGGAAGGGAAGGCAGACAACACAGGAAGCATTAAAGAGCAGCTCAGGAGGCCGGGCGCGATGGCTCACGCCTGTAATCCCAGCACTTCAGGAGGCTGAGACAGGTGGCTCACCTGAGGTCAGGAGTTCTAGACCAGCCTGGGCAACATAGTGAAACCCATCTCTACCAAAAATACAAAAATTAGCCGGGAGTGTTGGCAGATGCCGGTAATCCCAGCTACTCAGGAGGCTGAGGGAGGAGAATCAATTACTTGAACCCGGGAGGCAGAGGTTGCAGTGAGCCAAGATTGCACCACTGCACTCCAGCCTGAGCGACAGAGCAAGACTCCTTCTCAAATAAATAAATAAATAAAATTGAATAATTAATTAAAGAGCAGTTCACAGCTGTGGGCGTCTGGGCTCAGTCCCCCTAGGGCCCTCTGGAGACTGCCTAGACGTGCCTCAGAGTTGTCCCACCTGAGGGAAAAATTGGGGTATTTAACCAGCAGTCCCTCAGGCTTGGAGCCTCTGTTCTCTGAGAGCCACATTTTCTCTCTCTCACCCTCCCCATCTTCCTTTTCTTCCTCCTTCCCTTCTCCCCTTGACCCTTGATGCCATGTTTGTTTATGGCCCCGCCCACAGCAATAGCTGATTGGACCACAGATAAAGAACTAGGCCAATCAGATTCATCCCCCTTGACTCCGGAACTGGGCAGGTCGTTTGGGCTTGCATTTGAACTGTGGACACTTCACTTTGAGAGCCTTGCTGGACCACGTGTCCTGGGAGAAACAGAGGAAATCAGTGTTTAGGAGACTCACAATATGCGCACAAAGAAACAGAGGCGGGCTTCAGAACACACAGCTTCAGACAAACTGAAAAAGCAACCTCAGCACGAGACAGTTTAGTTTCTGACTCTATTAATAGGTTCTCATGAGGTTGGGCCACATTTCCTGCAATTGAGGTCTGTGAGATAAGTGTTTCCTCAAAAACACATCCCTTTTCTGCTAAAGAATGTCACTTGATTTTCTGTAAATTGCAAACACACGCACATGCAATCCCCAATCTCCATTCCTTCACACCTGGCTTCCTACTCCACAAAGAAACAGAGACCACCATTCTCAACATCCCACTTAGTACATCGTAATCTTTGAGTGGCTCAAATGCTTCCATCTTCTCTACATCCTTGCAACACACACACACACACACACACACACACACACACACATTTTTCCTTGACTCCATTAAAAACCATTCTTACCTCTCTCCTATAGAAAAAGTAGTCCATGGCCAGGCGTGGTAGCTCAGGCCTGTGATTCCAGCACTTTGGGAGGCCGAGGTGGGTGGATCACTTGAGGTCAGGAGTTCAAGACCAGCCTGGCCAACATGGTGAAACCCCTTCTCTACTAAAAAATACAAAAAGTAGCCGGGCATGGTGGTGCGTGCCTGTAATCCCAGCTACTCAGGAGACTGAGGTGGGAGAATCGCTTGAATGCTGGAGGGACGGAGGTTGCAGTGAGCCAAGATCATGCCACTGCACTCCAGCCTGGGTGACAGAGCGAAACTCTGTCTCAAAAAAAAAAAAAAAAAATGTAGTCCAAGCCTGCTGTCTGCACTCTCTCCTCTCATTGGTCCTTACTTGCACTATTATTTTGTGGGAAGATGTTTCATTTTGAAGATGTGATTCAAAGTGTCTGTGGGATATATAGGTTGATAGACTACACAAGGGTGGAGCTCAGAACTCAGATATGGTCTGGAGATACAGATTTAGCATTCATTGATTTAAAAAGTAATGAACACATATGGTAGAAAAAAATTCAGACACAAGAAGGGTGATAAATAAATCTCCTGTCAAATACCAACTAATTCCCCCAGCTCCCTTCCCAGAGACCACCTTGTGTATCTTCCAGATGTGCCATCTTCATGAGCATGGGACCTGTGCAGTCTTATAGAGACCCACACTTAGAAGGAAACCGAATTCATTTAATGCTTTGCTGTCACCATTTCAAATTCTTAATTTTTGAATAAGGGACCCCATATTTTCATTTTGCCCTAGGCCTTGCAAATTATATGGTAGATCCTGTTTCCAGCTATATTCCATGCATCATTAAACATGTAATATACATATATGCCCCTTCTTCTCACCTGCTTTTCTTTTAGTATTTGATTTTTTTTTTTTTTTTTTTTTTTTTTTTTTTTTTGAGGCATGATGTCTCTATTGCCCAGGCTGGAGTGCAATGGTGTGATCTCGACTCACTGCAACCTCCACCTCCCGGGTTCAAGCAATTCTCCTGCCTCAGCCTCCCCAGTAGCTGGGACTATAGGCACCCACCACCATGCCCAGCTAATTTTTGTATTTTTCATAGAGATGGGGTTTCACCATGTTGGCCAGTCTGATCTCAAACTCCTGACCTCAGATCATCTGCCTGCCTCAGCCTCCCAAAGTGTTGGGATTACAGGTGTGAGCCACCACATCCCGCCTGATTATTCTTAAAACAATGTGTGTGAATGAAATTTCCCAGGGAGAAGATGCAATAATCTTTAGCGCTGTTCACCAAATATTTCTGCTGCTTCTGTTTCTGGATACATGGGGGAGATACGTGGGGATTGTATTTCCTTGCTCCCTAGTGGTTGGGTAGAACCAATTGATTACTTTTGACCAATGAGTAATATGAGTAATGAGCAGAAGTGAGTGCATTTCCAGGTCAAAGCTTATATATATATATGTATTCTTTCCATCACGAGGTCAGAGCATTTAACTGCTGCTGTGAGACTTTCCAGAGTTCTCATTAAAGAGTTCAAGACAGTGGCTGTTCTGTTAGCCTTGATCTCTGAGTGATTACAGAGAGCAGAGACTTCTGGGAGACCCAGACCCGCATGTAGTGCGGGTGAGAATTAAATCATCACTGTTAAAAGCCATGAGACTCTGAGAGTGCTGTGTTATTGTAGCATAATCTGTCCTATCCTGATAGAAATATAAAAAGGGCTGAGAGACAATTTGCTGGAACTGATACTTACAGGGAGAGGAGAGCTAGAGAAAGAGGAGACAAAGGTTGGATGCTCATGTCTATAACCCCAGTACTTTGGAAGGCTGAGGCAGGAGGATCACTTGAGGCCTGGAGTTCAATACTACCCTGGGCAGCATACCAAGACACTATCTCTACAAAATTAAAAAAAAAAAATTAGCCAAGCTTGGTGGCATGCACCTGTGGTACCAGCTACTCAGGAGGCTGTGGTAGGAGGATCACTAGAGCCCACAAGTTTGAGGCTGCAATGAGCTATGATCACGCCACTGCACTCCAGTCTGGATGACAGAGCAAGACCCAGTTCTCTAAAATAAATTAATTAAATTAATTTTTAAAAAAGAAAGATAAGATAAAGAGTCATAGAAGTACAAATGAGAAACCAGGAGAACATAGGACCCAGGAGAGTAATGGAAACCAAGGGAAAAAACTGGTCCAAGAAGCAGAAAGTGGCCAGTGATGTTGAATGCATTCAAGAGATCAAGTAAAATAAGGAGTAGAATATATTCACTAAGTCTGGCAACTGAAAAGTCTTTGGTAACCTCATTGAGAACAGAATCCTTGGAGTGGTGGAGGTGGCAGTGGTGAAATAGCAGATAAGGCCTGAAGGAGTGGAGAGGGGACAGCATGAGGGATCAGTGCAAGAGTTTAGCAGAAAGACAAGAAAACAGGCTGGGTGTGGTGCCTCACGCCTGTAATCCCAACACTTTGGTAGGCTAAGGTGAGTAGATCTCTTGTGACCAGGAATTCAAGACCAGCCTGGCCAACATGGTGAAACCCCATCTCTACTAAAAATACAAAAATTACCCGAGTGTGGTGGCACATGCCTGTAATCCCAGCTACTTGGGAGGCTGAGACATGAGAATCTCTTGAACCCAAGAGGCAGAGGTTGCAGTGACCCAAAATCGTGCCACTGCACTCCAGCATGGGTGACAGAGGGAGATTCCATCTAAAAAAAAAAAAAAAGAAAAGAAAGAAAGACAAGAAAATAGATGTCTTTTAGTGGTAGCAAGAGCAACACTGAAGTGATTTGCCTATTCTGGACATTTCCTATAAATAGAGTCATAAAAGATGTATCCTTTTGTGTCTGGCTTCTTTCACTTAGCGTAATGTTTTCAAGGTTCATCTATGTTGCAGCATGGGTCAGGGCTTCATTCCTTTTTATGGCTGAATAATATTCCCCTGTATGGACAGACTCCCTTTTGTGTATCCATCCATCAGTGAATGGACACTTGACTTGTCTGCCTGTTCATGGTGCTCTTGGGAATGAGTGAATGAATGAGGGAATGAATAGCATAAACAGAGCTGTCCAAGGTCACAGAGCTGGTAAGATGTGGAGCCAGGGTTGGAAGCCAGGCCATTAGTCCCCTAGAGCCTATGTTCTAAGCATCAGGCTTTACCTGAGAATCTCCTCTTTTTACAGATGGAGATGACCGTATCACTCGGATTCCCAGCAGGAAAGCAATGGCATACTCAAGTGGGGTAACAAATGATGGGGGCATTTACAAAGCTGTAGGCAGAGTTAATTAAGAAAAAGCAACAGGGGATAGTGAGCTGCCTGGGGCTGGCAAGAGTGGGGAGCCCTTACCACTCCCAGGACTAAAGGAGGGAGTGGTGGCCAGAAGCCCTGCCTATATGCAACTGAGAAGGGCGGGGCCAGGGAGTCCTGTCCATCCTCACTGCTCTCCAGTTTCCTGAACTGGAAGCCAGAGGGTGAGGGGGAACCCTGATGCAGTTTGGATGGGTGGGAAAGTACAATTCACTCAGACTGAAAAAGTAAAAATCTACCCGGCCACTTAGCAGGTTAGAGTAACAGAAATGGAACGTGACAGCTGCAAAAATAACAGGGAACACTATTTCTCTGTAGCTATAAAGTAATAATAAAACCCTGCATCTTTAAGCGACTGCTGAAACACTGTCCTTTAAAATCACAGACCTGCAGAAACTTTGCTTTTGAGATTACAGGACTAAGACTGAAGTATTCCAATTTTGCCCAGAGGATCTAAGTCATCTTGACAAAGAGAAGCAGCCTCAATTTACAACTCAGGAGCAGAGCTGCAGATAAAGAGTTTCTGGACACGTTTGACGTTTATCTTAGCTATGTTGCTTCCAAGGAAACGGGGCCCTGGGACCCCTTTGCAATCCAGATTTGAAGACGACTGCATTGTACAAACCTGCTTTGCACAAACCTGCTTTGCTTGGAGTCTTTCAAAACATGACTTCATTTAGATTTTATCTGAATTCCACTTTCCTGGGAATCCTTTAATACATTGCTGTATTCCTTTGGTGATATGCTGTGGCTCTTCTGGTGGGTGGTGTCCCTCACCGAATAGGTCAAGAAACCTAACTCCGTGTTCCTGGTCATCTTGGGCTGACTGGTCTAGGTCATGGGTTGACCTTCCGGGGCGTAGGGCAGGATGGAGAGTAACTCAGAGGGTCAGGCATGAAAGAGCCGGCAGAAAAATAAAGCCCCTCCACCCCTACCACCCTCACCCTTGCAAATCTGATTTCCCCCACCAACTGCAGACCAGACTGGGCGGTGGAAGAAGAGAGGGAGACCTTCCTTTACCCAGAGCTCCTATACATCAGGGGCTGAATAAAGGGTTCTAGAAATGAATGAATCAATCTCTGAGTGGGGCTTGAGGCAATGGAAAGATCTCAGCCCTTTTCTGAGGCACAGTGAAAGCTCCGGGTCTTGTGATATTTGTAGGGCTGCCCCTTTCTCCCAACAGAAATGAGCCCAAAAAAGCAAAAGGAAAGGGGGGAAAGGGAGAATTCTAAAAATGCCCATCCTCTGAACACCGTCTTTGTGTAGGCATCTGGGGGAGGCCAGCTGGGGCGAGGTCATCTGCCAGCCGGGCCCGTAGGACTTGGCCCTTCTTGTTTATTGCAGCCACATCTGGGGCAACTGCCAGGGCCCGCCCTTACTCTGCAGTCATTGGAGGAGCTCAAAGTTAAAGGCTCCTACTAAAAATCAGTACGTTTCATTTTGCAGTTACTGGGAGGGGGCTTGCTGTGGCCCCACCTGGGATAGCTGAGCCCTGGTCCAGCCCCGCTCAGGGAGGGAGCCTGTCAGCATGCCGGACTGCTGCAGCTGCAGTGATGTTTTCCAGTATGAGACCAACAAAGTCACCCGGATCCAGAGCATGAATTATGGCACCCTTAAGTGGTTCTTCCACGTGATCGTCTTTTCCTACGTTAGGTAAGTGGGATGCGGGGAGGACCCCAGACCCCTGCAGTGGTTAACAGCACAGTAAGCCCCAGGGGGCAGCTTCAGGTGCGCATTCTGAATCTCACACGGTTTTGAAATCTGAGACGCTCTCTCACAGCAAGCTGGGCGGGAGGGAGGAAGTGGCAGCAGGCAGGATGAAACGGCGCCGCCACCGGGCTGCAGCAGAGAGAAGCCACGGCAGGCGAGTGGGATTCCTTTCTGCTCTACTCCAGGCCGGCCCGGGCTAGCAGGGCAGGGCGTGGCTGGGGAAGGTGGGAAAGCTCAGGGCAACACCCTGGATTCCTGGAGAGGAGGCAAGGATCTCGGGGCACGCCTGGTGATCATGCTGTCATCTGAGTCACCATGCTTGGGAAGAATAGAACCAGGCTTGAAAACGTATTGTAACTTTAGGCCACCAATGTCAGGAAGACACTGCTTTTTGGTTTATGTTTTTTCTAAAAGAAACTTACTGAGATATAATTTACACACCATACAATCCACCCATTTAAAGGATACAATTTAATGGTTTTTTGGATTATTCAGAGTTGTGCAACCATCACCAGAATCAATTTTAGAATATTTTCATCGACTTAAAAGAAACCTCACACTCCTTCGCCACCATTTCCAGCACTGTTCCGCCTCCTTCCCACCCATGAATTCACTTCCTGCCTCTATGGATTCGCCTATTCTGGACATTTCCCGTAAATGGAATCACACGATACGTGACCCTTTGTGGCTGGCTGTTTTCACTTAGCATGTTTTCAATGCTCATTCATCTTGTAGCATGTGTTGATACTTCATTCAATTTTTTTAAGAGACGGGGGTCTCACTATGTTGCCCAGGCTGGTCTCAAACTCCTGGACTCAAGTGATCTACCTACCTCGGCCTCCCAAAGTGTTGTTAGGATTACAGATGTGAGCCATTGTGCCCGGCCTATACTTCATTCCTTTTTATGGCTGAGTCATATCCCATTGCGTGGAGAGACCATCTTTTATCCACCCATTCATCCATCGATGGACATTTGGGTTGTTTCTCCTTTTTGGCAATCACGAATAATGCTGCATGAACATTTGTGTAGAAGGTTTTATGTGGATATATATTCTCATTTCTCTTGAGTATGTACCTCAGAGTGGAATTGCTGGGTCATATGTTAACTGTGTTTCACCTTTAGCGGAACTGTGGACTGAATGTCACAGCAGCTGCAGCTTTTTACATTCCCATCAGCAGAGTATGAGGGGTCCAGTTTCTCCACAGTGTCACCAACGCTTGTTATCGTCTGTCTTTTTGTGGTTTTTTGTTTTTGTTTTTTGAGATGAGGTCTTGCTTTGTTGCGTAGGCTGGAGTGCAGTGGTGCAATCTCGGCTCACTGCAACCTCCACCTCCCCGGCTCAAGCGATTCTCCTGCCTCAGCCTCCTGAGTAGCTGGGATTACAGGCATATGTCGCCACTCCTGGCTAATTTTTATATTTTTACTAGAGACAGGGTTTCATCATGTTGGCCAGACTGGCCTCAAACTCCTGACTTCAAGTGATCTGCCTACCTCAGCCTCCCAAAGTGCTGAGATTACAGGCGTGAGCCACCGCAATAACGCAATGATCCAGCAACCCTGGAGTAGGTCTGAGATGGGATACTTGCATCTGTGCTTCCCTCCGTCAATCTCTGTTCCCACGTGCTTCTCACAGAGCGAGCATCTTGCTGCTTTACATATTAATCTAGGTACATATTTTTCAGCCACATGACCCCTAAAATAAGTCAACTCCTTCGCCTTCACCTGGAGCAAAACTGTAAAAACAGCAACTTGTTCCAGAGCTGGAGGAAAAATTGGCTCCAGCAGACCCAAGTGGGACGTGTTTGCTATGCTTTGTGGACAATTTAAGGGTTTATCAAAGGCAATTTTGATGAGCCATGATTTTCATCTTAAGTGCCGACCTTAGAGGATAAGCTGCGTATTAAAGTTTCTCCACTGTTTGTATTTTAAAATATAAAATGGAAGAAAAAACTATTGCCAGCTTTGCTTTTTTCCTCTTGGTTAATGGACTATTAACCTCTCACCAAATGGCCAAATGGAGTCTCATGGTACACAATTTGGGAAATGCTGCCTTAAGTTGCACTGTGAAGCTTTAAGTTCATGTAACCATTGTTAGACTTTCCGCCGAGCTCAATGAGGAAACAGAGACCGGAGTGAGGAAATTAAAAGCCAATTTATTCGGCTCCCGGGCGAGGTTCTATGGTCCGAGAAGGGGCCAGAGAAGTCGCGCTTCTCTTCTTGGGGCGTGGGGTTTTATAGGGAGTAGAAGTGGCTGATTGACTGCGGGGGAAACAAAGACAAGGTAGTTCTATTGGGTGTTAAAAGACTGGGGACGGGCGAGGTGAACAAAGCGGGGGCATTTCCATTGGGTATGAAGGGAGTGAGCACGGATGAGGGGCTGGCCGAGGATGTACGGGGGAGCTACCATAGGGCAGGCTCTTGGCAGGCCTTTTCAAAATTTATGGCAGGTGCAGGACTGAGATTGGAATGCGGACATGGGCAAGGGGAGCCTGTGTGGAGAGGGCAAATGCTGAGCAATGTGCTCAGTATGATGATGTAGTTTTTAGGCACGGAGAGAGAAGGGCATGTCCATTCGGCTCCCAAGGAGGCACCGGCCTTACAACCATGACTTAGCCATCTGTGAAATGGGTAGACCCAAGGGGTGTAGGAATTGGGGGAAGTAGTTTGCATCAAGTAGAACTGGTGTGGATCATAGGTGGAAATCCAGACAAGCTCAAGCAATGCTCAGGACACAGCAGCAAGTGACGAGTTCTGGCCAGCTGTCCCTCCTGGGGCTGGAAGGACTAAGAGCCAGGATAAGGAGACAGGGCCTCAGTTATTGAAAATGGGATGCAAAGCAGGGACTAATTATGGAGGAAATTAGCCAAGAGGCTGTTCAGCTGCTCCTATTCTCACAACCAAGTTCAGATCTGGAGTCAGAGGCAGGGATGCAGCTGTAAGAGGAGTTTGTGTTGGAGGTCTGTGTAGATAGGATGCTGAGCAGGTCTGTGTTAGCCAGGATCGTTTAGGCAGTGACAGAAACTCAACTTACATTAACCATAAAGCCTCAGTGGGGAATTTATTGGATCATATAACTGGGCAGTTGAAGAGATGGTGTTGTCCTCAGACATGGATGAAGATAAGAGTTCAAACTATGTCATCAGAGCTGATCTCTCTCTACACACGTTGGCTCCATTTGCTTCTATTTGGCTTCCTTCTTGAGCAACTCTTATGTAGCAAGATACCCTTACATCCTCTTCTTTTAGCAACCTCAGAGGAGCAAATAAGTCTTTTCTGATAGCTCTAATAGGAAAGTCCCAGGAAAGACGCTGATTGGTCAGGTGTGAGTTACAGATCCATCCCTGAACCAATCACTGTGGCCAGGGCCAAGGTGTCACCCAATTGGCCGGCCTGGGTCATATGCTGGCTCCCGTGGCAGGAAGTAGCAAGATGAGGAAGCCGTGTGAGCCCTACCTGAATGAACCGTATACAGTGGATTTTCCTCAGGAAGGAAGATTCTGTTCCCAGACAAAATGGTAAAAGGAAGTGGGGAGGGTAGGCAGACAAAAAAACAGTGATCTATTACAAAGTCTTTCCAAAACCCAGAAATTCCAGGGATTTCTGAAGTCTGCTTCTCTAGTCCTGGCTTGTTTCAGCCCTGCAGCTGGGCTGTGGAGACTGTATCTGGGCAATTGCTGAGCTCCTATTCTTACCTCAGCCCCTTCCTCAGTCCCACCAGGAGCCCTGCTCCTCATCCCCAGATGTGCTGCTTGGGCCCACGGAGGCTGCCAGCTCACCTTGGTATTTCACTACTATTTGGTTTCTGTTGCCACCAAGCTGTTGCTTAAACCAAGCCACCTGTGATGGCACTGTCTTGATAAAAAAGCAAAAAAGAGAATACTCTTTTTTCCTTTTTTTTTAGAGAGAGTCTGACTCTGGTTGCTGAGACTGGAGTGTGGTCATATCTTGGCTCACTGCAGCCTCAACCTCCTGGGCTCAGGTGATTTTCCCACCTCAGCTTCCCCAGTAGTTGGGACTATAGGTGCACGCCACTATGCCCAGCTAATTTTTGTATTTTTAGTAGAGATGGGGTTCACCATGTTGGCCAGGCTGGTCTTGAACTCCTGACCTCAGGTGATCCACCCTCCTCAGCCTCCCAAAGTGCTAGGATTACAGGCATGAGCCACAGTGCCCGGCTAGAGAATTCTTTCGATTTTATTCCAAGTGGGTTGAGAAGCCATGGGAAGATTGTAAGCAAAGGAATAAAAGATGCTTACATTCTCTTGGGAAGATTTCCCTCTTCCCTGGAGACCAGTCCTCACAGAAGCTTTTCCAGCAGCTGCAGAAGACCAGGGAGGATTGAGAGACGCACAGGAAAACAAACCCCACTCACAGCTGCTGCTGCCCCACTGCCCAGTCAGCCTCCACTGGCACCAGCAGTGAGCCTGTGCTGTCATTCCTGGTCCCAGGCTGGCTGTTGCCGTGGAGATGGTGCTGCTGTGCTAGTTTGTGGCTGTTAAAATGGAGCTCCTGGCTGGACACCTGTTTCCCAGTGGGCGGCCACACACCTGTGAATCTGGGCCTCCTCCAGCTGAGCCCAGCACAGAGGCCAGGGAGGCACCAGATGCCAGGAGGAGCAAATCACAATCCAATCCAAGCGTGGCACCTCTGCCCCGACCATCTTTTTTTTTTTTTTTTTTTTTTTTTGAGACAGAGTCTCCCTCTGTCACCCAGACTGGAGTGCAGTGGCACAATCTTGACTCATTGCAACCTCCACCTCCCGGGTTCATGCAATTTTCCTGCCTCAGCCTCCCGAGTAGCTGGGATTATAGGTGTGCACTAGCACACCCAGCTAATTTTTGTATTTTTAGTAGAGACAGCAGTTTGCCATGTTTGCCAGGCTGGTCTCGAACTCCTGGCCTCAAGCGATCTACCCACCTTGGCCTTCCAAAGTGCTAAGATTACAGGTGTGAGCCACCACGCCTCACCTGCCCCTGACTGTCCTCAGAGGAATAGAAACATGAGGTCTGCCACATTCTCATCCCACCCTTGACGCCTGGGTGATGTGATAGAGCTTGAGGGGAAGGTCAGAGATAACCCAGTTCAGGAGGTGAACCCGTAGGAGGATTAGAATCCAGCCACGTGACACATGGTACCAAGAGAGCAGTAAGTGCAAAGATCTGGAAACACAAGAGGAACAGCAAGGACAGCATGTTCCAGAACCTGGGGAGAGAGGAGGGGGCAGCCGGAGCTGAGGGCACGTCAGGGGAAGGGTTTCAATTTGATTTTCAGTGCCATGGGAAGCCACTGAAAAGTTTTATGCAGAGAAGTGAAACCACCTGACTCATATTTCTAGAAGCTCTCATGGGCCACTGTGCAGAGCATAGAGTGTGGTGGGACAAGAATGACAGCGAGGGACCAGTGAGAAGTTTCCTGGAATCACCAGATGTGAGGAGATGGAGACTCAGGCTAGAATGGGATGGCAGAGCTGGAGGGATGTGGACAAAGCCTGGATGTGTTTTGGAGACAGAACTGATGGATTTGCTAGAAGGTGAAGGATGGCTCTGGATTCCTGAGGCACGATGGCCCTTTACCAACTTGAGGAAGACCAAGGAGAGGCTTGAGGACTAACACAGCACTGTTAAGGATGTCAGGCAAAGGTGGAGACTGCCGTGAGCTGTGATTACGACACTGCACCCTAGCCTGGGTGACAGACTGACATCCTGTCTTGAAATATATATGTAATAAAAAAATAATAAATAAATAAAGGTCCAGGCATGGTGGCTCACGCCTGTAATCCCAGCACTTTGGGAGGCTGAGGCAGGTGGATCACCTGAGGTTAGGACTTCGAGACCAGCCTGGTCAACGTGGCAAAACCCCATCTCTACTAAAAATACAAAAATTACCTGGGCGTGGTGGCGCACACCTGTAATCCCAGCTACTTGAGAAGCTGAGGCAGGAGAATCACTTGAACCCGGGAGGCAGAGGTTGCAGTGACCCTAAATTGCACCATTGCACTACAGCCTGGGCGACAGAGGGAGACTCCATCTCAATAAATAAAGTCAGGCAAGCAATTAAAACACTTGCCTACTACCATCTATCCTCATCCCTTTTTCATGTGTAACAGCAAAACACCAAAATAGTTGGAAGCACATCATCTCAAAAGATAAGCATAGTTCTTTCAAATGAATGGCTTTAGCATATGAAAAGCTGCCTCAGTGTTTGATTTTCTTGTTTTCGAGGGTTAATGATGGAGGCTTCTCTCCTGCACCCACAGGCCTCTGGGGATGCCACCCTAGCCCCGCTGCGTGAGTAGCACGGTGTTGGGAAGAGGAAGGAGCAGTTTGTCTGGCATCTTCACGGGCCCGCAGCTGGCGGGTACAGAGGCAGAGAAGGCAAGGCCAAGGTGGAGCTGGGGAAGCCAGCAGGGGCCAGATCATGGAGGGCCTTGAGCTGCATCTGGCAGGCACTGAGAAAGAGCATGGAGAGCTGGCCCTGCAGCCCCCAACATCTTATTAGAAAATATTCAAACATACAGAAAACATGAAGGGTTTTACGCTCATATTTTCATTTTAGAGAGATCATTCTGCTTGAAATACAACACGTACTGAGTACTGCCGAGGACTTAGCGTGTGCTAGGTTCTGTTCTTAGCATGTGACATGTATTGGCCTGTAGAGTGTGGCCACGTTTGTAACATCGGTATATCTATTTGGATATCTAGGTGTGGACATAAAGAGATACCTAGAAGACATTCCCATTGCCTATGGGAGTGATTTGTGCTGGGATATTATTTATTTATTTATTTAGAGATGAGCCTCGCTCTGTCAGCCAGGCTGGAGTACAATGGTGTGATCTGGCTGACTGCAACCTCCGCCTCCCAGGTTCAAACTATTCTCCTGCCTCAGCCTCCCTCGCAGCTGGGACTACAGGCACCTACCACTGTGCCTGGCTAATTTTTGTATTTTTAGTAGAGATGAGTTTCCACATGTTGCCCAGGCTGGTCTCAAACTCTTAACCTCAAATAATCCGCCCACCATGGCTTCCCAAATTGCTGGGATTACAGGCGTGAGTCACCATGCCTGGCTGGAATCTTAATTTGTATTTTTTTCTTTTTAGCCCTTGATTTTTACCCTGTTAGGCTGACTTTAGGAATCTGACCCCAAAACTGCAAAAGAATAAATTAATCTGGAAAGTCACTAAATTTGTGGTAATCTGTTACAGCAACAACTAGAAACTAATACAATCAGGATTTAACTTGCCTCAGGGGTGCTGGCTCTTCCCCACTTTCTTCTCAGAGCATCTCTTGGGTCCTCGTCCCTTGCCGAGCCCCCACCATGGCCCGGTGGACCAGCGATGGACCCGATCAGATTCTCCTCTTGGGATTTTAAATAAAAGATGCATGAAGGCAGGCGGATCATGAGATCAGGAGTTCAAGACCATCCTGGCCAACACGGTGAAACCCCATCTCTACTAAAAATATAAAAATTAGTCTGACATAGTGGCATGCACCTGTAGTCCCAGCTACTCGAGAGGCTGAGGCAGGAGAGTGGCTTGAACCCAGGAGGCAGAGGTTGCAGTGAGCCGAGATGGAGCCACTGCACTCCAGGCTGGGCAACTGGGCAAGACTCCATCTCAATAAATAAATAAATAGGAGATGCAGAAGCTGCACGCCCAGCCTCTCTGTGCTGCACTGCAGGCACAGTGCCTGGCGCCACCGTTCTGTAGGGGTCCTGAAGATGTCTGCTGGCCTGGGTTAGGCATGAGCTAAGGGATATGAGGACAGTTCACACTGGGGGCTCAGCCCTTTGGTGTTACCTTTGCTCTGGAAGCCCAGGGACTGTAAGGGGGAGAGAATGACTTTGCTGAAAGGCAGGACCTCCCTGCAGAGCTTGAAGAACAATCTAATCATCCTGGCATCGGCCCATCCCAGGGCCAATGTAAGTGATGCCAGTGTAAGTCTGTGAAAGTCACTCATATTCAGAGCATGGGGATTGGGACTCTGCAGAGTCCCAGTGGTGGGCACCTTTATCTCCATTTGGCACATCCAGTGCGAGCAGCCTGAGGGTTCCATGGGCCCAGCCTCACCACGATCCTTATTTCCCTGCCACCCCAGGGCTCCTCCTCAGCCACACTTGCCTGTGAGTGCCCCTTGGCTGTATTAGTCTGTTCTCATGCTGCTAATAAAGACGTACGCAAGACTGGGTAATTTACAAAGGAAAGAGGTTTAATGGACTCACAGTTTCACATGCTCAGGGAGGCCTCACAATCATGGCAGAAGGCGAAAGCCATGTCTTATATGGTGGCAGGCAAAGAGCAAATGAGAGCCAAGCAGAAGAGGAAACCTTCTATAAAACCATCAGATCTGCCAGGTGCAGTGGCTCACACCTGTAATCCCAGCACTTTGGAGGCTGAGGTAGATAGATTATCTGAGGTACGGAGTTCAAAACCAGCCCAACCAACATGGAGAAACCCTGTCTCTACTAAAACAAAATTAGCCAGGCGTTGTGGCAGGTGCCTGTAATCCCAGCTACTCAGGAGGCTGAGGCAGGAGAATCGCTTCAACCTGGGAGGCAGAGTTTGTGGTGAGCCGAGATCATGCCACTGCACTCCAGCCTGTGCAACAAGAGTGAAACTCTATCTCAAAAAAAGAAAGCCATCAGATCCCATGAGGCTTATTCACTACCACGAGAACAGTATGGGGGAAACCACCCCCGTGATTCAATGATCTCCCATCAGGTCCCCCCCACAACACGTAGAAATTATGGGGGCTACAATTCAAGATGAGATTTGGGTGGGGACACTGCCAAACTGTACCAGTGGCCCTGGCTTCTCTCCCATTAGTTCTCTTCTACCTCCCAGACTCTTTTGAGCTTTGCTTTTCTTCTTTTTCTTTTTTAGAGACTGGAGTCTCACTGTGCTGCTCAGGCTGGTCTTGAACTCCTGGGCTTAAGGGATCCTCCCACCTCAGCCTAACAAGTAACTGTGACTATAGGCGCACACCACCGCACCCCCACAACTTACCCATCCTCCCCATCCCAGTGAAATCCCTAAGTTCTTCACAGCCCTGTTAGCTCCAGGCACCAGTGGCTTTGCCTTCTATAGAATGGATGACATGATAGCATCTTAGAACAAGCAGTCATGGGGATTAGGGAGGCTGGGAGTTCTCTCTTCATTCAGGAATTAAAGCTACCACCTGAAGGGGTGACATGGCTTGCCTCAGTCACCAGACAAAGTCAGGAGAGTATTTTGGGGACAGACATTAGAATGTTGAAAGGGAGGAGCTCTTGGAAGAATCGCGTCCTTGGGTCACAGGTGGGAGCCGACTGGCATCATGGACAGATCTAAAGAAAACTGCATTTCTGGGCCTGTTAAGGCTATAGCACCAGTTGGAGGTCCAAAACGTGTTCTTGTGACTCAGCAATTTCCCTGTCAGAATCCATTACCTGCAAATAGTGGCCAGGCTCAGAGGGTCTTGTGTCCTTCAAATTCTTCCCAGCGTGTTCCTTTGCAAGCACAAAAGCTTGTCTCCAATCACAAGCCAGTGCAGAAGCAGAAGCAATTGCAGGCAACCAGTGTACCTCACCCTGTCTGCAGGCCACTGAGTAACACCCAAGAGAGCAAGCAGCCCCAGCCGTCGGCACCTGAAAATAATCCTGAGGAAGAACTGGCATCAAAACAGAAAAATGAAGAATCAAAATAGAGGCAATGGTCTTTGGAAGACTTTGAAATCGGCCTCCCTCTGGGTAAAGGAAAGTTTGGTAATGTTTATTTGGCAAGAGAAAAACAAAGCAAGTTTATTCTGGCTCTTAAAGTGTTATTTAAGGCTGAGCTGGAGAAAGCAGGAGTGGAGTATCAGCTCAGAAGAGAAGTAGAAATTCAATCCCACCTTCGGCATCCTAACATTCTCAGACTGTATGGTTATTTCCATGATGCCACCAGAGTCTACCTAAGTCTGGAATATGCACCACTTGGAACAGTCTATAGAGAGCTTCAGAAACTTTCAAAGTTTGATGAGCAGAGAACTGCTACTTATATCACAGAACTGGCAAATGCCCTGTCTTACTGTCATTCGAAGAGAGTTATTCATAGAGACATTAAGCCAGAGAACTTACTTCTCGGATCAGCTGGAGAGCTTAAAATTGCAGATTTTGGGTGGTCAGTACATGCTCCATCTTCCAGGAGGACCACTCTCTGTGGCACCCCGGACTACCTGCCCCCCGAAATGATTGAAGGTCGGATGCATGATGAGAAGGTGGATCTCTGGAGCCTTGGAGTTCTTTGCTATGAATTTTTAGTTGGGAAGCCTCCATTTGAGGCAAACACATACCAATAGACCTACAAAAGAATATCACGGGTTGAATTCACATTCCCTGACTTTGTAACAGAGGGAGCCAGGGACTTCATTTCAAGACTGTTGAAGCATAATCCCAGTCAGAGGCCAATGCTCAGAGAAATACTTGAACACCCCTGGATCACAGCAAATTCATCAAAACCATCAAATTGCCAAAACAAAGAATCAACTAGCAAACAGTCTTAGGAACTGTGCAGGGGGAGAAATCCTTGAGCTCAGGGCTGCTGCACAACCTGTCAGGAACATGCCCTGACGTTTTTCTTACTGTTGACTGCTGCCCTCAATTTAGGACGCTACAAGAAATATTTGTTTTACTAAGCAGGTGTGCCTTAACCTCCCTATTCAGAAAGCTCCACATCAATAAACATGACACTCTGAAGTGAAAGTAGCCACAAGAATTGTGCTACTTACACTGGTTTGTAATCTGGAGGGCAAGGTTTGACTGCAGCCGCCCCCTCTCAGCCTGTGCCAGGCATGGTGTCCTCACAGGAGACAAATCCAGAGTCTGGCTGTGGGGAAAGTGACCACTTTGCCCTGACTCGATCAGTTAAGGAGCTGTGCAATAACCTTCCACGTGCCTGAGTGAGTGTGTAACTTATTGGGTTGGCCAAGGCTGGTAAAGCTGTTAGAATGAGTATGTGATTCTTTTTAAGTGTGAAAATAAAGATATTTGTACAGACTTGTAAAAAAAAAAAAAAAAAAGAATGTTGAAAGGGAGGACACTGCAAAGTCACTTTCATAATCACAGTATCCCCCCGACAGATAAAGTGGCAGACTCATTTTCATTCCCTGTTTGCCTTTGACGAAGCTCTGAACCATTTTGATTCTTTTTTTTTGAGACAGAGTCTCCCTCTGTTGCTCAGGCTGGAGTGCAGCCGTGCAATCTCGGCTCACTGCAACCTCCACCTCCTGGGTTCCAGCAATTCTCCTGCCTCAGCCTCCCGAGTAGCTGGGACTACAGGTGTGCATTACCACGCCTGGCTAATTTTTGTATTTAATAGAGATGGAATTTCACCAAGTTAGCCAGGCTGGTCTCGAACTCCTGACCTCAGGTGATCTGCCCACCTCAGCCTCCCAAAGTGCCGGGATTACAGGTGTGAGCCACCTTGAACAGCCTAAACAAAATCTTGAATTTGGCATTTGTCATTCCCTTGTTTGTTTGGTTGTTTGGTTGCTTGTTTTTGAGACAGTCTCACTCTGTCGCCCAGGCTGGAGTGCAGTGGTGCGATCTCCACTCACTGCAACCTCTAACTCCCGGGTTCAAGGGATTCTCCTGCCTCGGCCTCCCGAATAGCTGGGACTACAGGCGCCTGCCACCACACCTGGCTAATTTTTTTGTATATTTTAGTAGAGACGGCTTTTCACCATGTTGGCCAGGCTGGTCTCGAACTCCTGACCTCAGGTGATCCGCCCACCTCAGCCTCCCAAAGTGCTGGGATTACAGGCATTTGCCACTGTGCCCAGCCCCCTTGTTTGTTTTTATATTTCTACAGCACATATATGTTTACATATGTAAAAAATATATTTTTTATTGGGATGAAATTCATATAACATAAAATGAACCGCTGTAAATATGAACACTTCAGTGGCATTTAGAACATTCATAGTGCTGTGCACCACCACCTCTCTCTAGTTCCAGAACATTTTCATCACCCCCAAAGGACACCCCACGCCCATCAGTTGTCACTCCCCATTGCTCCCTCCTCTGTCCCTTGCAACCACCAATCTGCTCTCTGTGGATTTACATATTCTGGATATTTCATATAAATGGAGTCATACAATATATGGCATTTGGTGCCTGGCCTCTTTGACTTAGCAGACATAATGCTTTCAAGGTTCATGGATGTTACAGCATGTTTTATGGCTGAAAAATATCTCATTGTACAGACAGACCACATTTTGCCTATCCATTCTTCTACAGATGAACATTTGGGTTATGTGAATAGCGCTGCTATGCACATCCGTGTATAGGTAATTCAGTATATAATGTTGCTTTGGATTTCTCTAAACTTTATATCATACTTCAACTTGTTTTGGTTGTTCAATGTTAGGTTCTTTTTTTTTTTTTTGAGACAGAGTCTGGCTCTGTTGCACAGGCTGTAGAGTAATCTTGGCTCACTGCAACCTCCATTTCCTGGGTTCAAGCAATTCTCTTGCCTCGCCCTACCAAGTAGCTGGGACTACAGGTGCACACCATCATACCTGGCTAAATTTTTGTATTTTTAGTAGAGACAGCGTTTCACCATGTTGATCAGGCCGGTCTTAAACTCTTGACCTCAAGTGATCCACCTGCCTCAGCCTCCCAAAGTGCTGGGTTATAGATGTGAGTCACCACGCCCAGCCTAGCCAATTTATTTTCACTGCTGCAAAGCATCCCATTTTAAAAAATTATTTTATTTTTTTGAGACAGGGTCTCACTCTGTCACCCAGGCTGGAGTACAGAGGTGTGATCACAAGTTGCTATAGCCTTGACCTCCTGGGCCCAAGCAATCCTCCCATGTTGGCCTCCAGAGTAGCTGGGACTACAGGCATGTGCCACCACACCTAGCTAATTTTTGTATTTTTAATCAAGACGGGGTTTCATCATGTTGTCCAGGCTGGTCTCGAACTCCTGCGTCAAGCAGTTCTCCCGCCTCGGCCTCCCAAAGTGCTGGGATTATAGGCATAAGCCACTGTGTCTGGTCCAAAGCATCCCATTGCATGAATCCAACAATGTATTTATCCATTCCTTGTTTGAGAACATTTAGGTTATTTCCTGCTTTCCCTCTTACAATGCTGCAGAACCTTTCTTGTCCATAGCTCCTAAGGCACGTGTACAAGAGCTTCTCTAGGGCACAGACGTAAGAGTTTTATGCTCTCCGATCCACCATCTGCGGTGGGGCCACCACCAAAATGCAGATTTCCATGAAAACCCTTAAGGGGAAGACCATCACCCTCGAAGTCAAACCCTTGGATACGATAGAAACTGTGAAGTCTAAGATGCAGGATAAGGATGGAATTCCTCCTGATCATCAAACACTGATCTTGGCTGGCAAGCAACTGGAAGATGGACACACTTTGTCTACAACGTTCAAAAGGAGTCTACTCTTCCACTTGTGTTGGACTTTGTGGTGGTGCTAAGAAAAGGAAGAAGCCTTACACCACTCCCAAGGAGAATAAGCACACGAGAAAGAAGCTTAAACTGGCTGTCCTGAAATCCAAATAAAGCAGGAAAAGCCGCACAACAAACCTCTCAAACACCGAACTGGGAAGGAAGGGGTGATTTATTCGTCAGGGAGCTGCAGAGGTACAGTTGCCTAACAGCTGAGCTCACCTAACAAAGAAAGTCCCTGCCCTTTTAAGGGCTTACGACTCTAGAAATTACATGTGAAGGGTCTTGGTCCATGGAGTAGGCATGGGATACATGACTTAGGTTGGGGTTTGATTGTGTTTAAGTAAAAGCAATGCCTTCCGGAAAGGTTCCTCCATACCATGCCTGTGATCTATAGGAGGGCGATTAAAGGTGGCGTCTGGTCTGCCAGCGTTTACTTCTACTGAAATGCAATGTGGAAGTCAAGGGGGAGGTGGTCGAAGATGCTTAAGGGTGATTAAGGGTCTCCTTCCTAAGTGGATGAGAATGACAAAATTAGTCGCCTTCGTGGAGACTGCCCTTCTGATGGCTGCAGTGCTGGAGTGATTATGGCAAGCCACTTTGACAGACTTTGTGAGATTTGTTCTTGCCAGGTTTAAAAAGAAGAAACTGAGGCCAACACAAGAAGATCCAATATGAAGGAATTTATTCAGGCTCCTGGGCGAGGTTCTGTGGTCCAACAGGTGGGACCAGAGAAGTCACACAGACGCCTCTCAGACGTGGGGTTTTATAGGGAGTGAAGGAGCTCGGTTGGTTGTGGGAGAGCAGGACTACTATTGGGTAAGGTTACAAGCCTTTGTTTGCATACAGGACTTGGCTGCTATTGGCTAGAAAGACTCGGCTGCTATTGGCTAGAATCACAAGACCCTGCTTGCATACTGGGTTCTTTAAGGGAAAGCCAGGCTGTGCGAGAAAGGGAGAAGGGAACATGCCCGAGCTTGTCTGAGCTTTCAGGGGGGAAAAAAAGGGGGTGGGGGTGTGTGTCTGAGCTCCCAGCGAGGCAATCGGCCTTACAGACTTTATTGTGGCAAATGTCTTCAACAAACCAGAAGACAAGTAACTGTATGAGTTAATAAAAGACATGAACTAACAACAACAACAAAAAAAAAAACAGAGAGAGAGAGTTTTAAGGTCTCAGGGAAGCCCTTCTTCAAATGTATTTGTTATTGTCAAATATGAGCTGCCTTTTCGGGAGCCTCCCAGTGTTATCAGCCCTGACTATGCATTAGAATCACCTGGGAACTTTTAAAAATATATAGGCATCTGGATAACTCCGTGTTGTTATTCACTCGGGGTGGCTCGCAAAATATTAAAGGTATTAACTATTAGGAAAACTTATAGATTGTAATCTCAAACCTTTTGGAAGGCCCAAAGGTTTTATAGAGGCATGCTGAAGGCAGCCACCTCATTCACTTTAGCATAGGAAAGAGATAGAGCCGATCAAAGGCCTTACCCACATTCCTTCCTCTCCACTCTGTTTACTCATGTAAAATTTTGTGCTGGGTGGGCCCCTCCAAGGAAGATCAAAGGGAAATTATCTATTTATAGCATTTGCTCTGGGTCCCCCAACCTAAAGCTTTTATCAGTTGTAAAACTATTCTCTTAATCATGTTAATTATCCACAAGTGTGTTAATTTAGAACCTCTGTTGTAACATCCAGGGAATAAATATGTGGATGGACAGAGGGTCTCAACCAATTGGTTGCATTTCGCCCTCACCCTCGCCCACTTGTATTGTAAGGTTTAAATGAAGCAAGAGAGGTTTGAATGAAGCAACTGAGGCCATATATTGAAAGGAAGAATTAATCGGCTCCTGGGCAAAGTACTACCATCCCACAGGAGGGACTGGAGAAGTCGGGTGCCACTCCTCGCAGACGTGAGGTTTTATAGGGAGTGGAGGCGTTCTGATTGGTTGTGAGGAAGCAGAACGTGGACAGGGGCAAGCTGCCATTGGCAGGTAGGCGGGATTTCCGGTGAGCGGGCCGCCCAGAGGGAGTGGGGCCTTGACGGGACAAAATGCTATTGGGCAGGTCCTGGCGGGGCTGCTTTTAAATTTTGGCGGGGTTCTTTAATGGCGAGCTAGGTGCTGAGTGCAGAGCTTGGTGCCGGGCGTGGAGTGGTGACGTAGTTTCTAGACGTGGAGGGGGGTGGGCGTGTCCGAGCTCCCGGAGTGGGGGTGGGGCGTGTACGAGCTCCCAGCGTGGGGACTGGCCTTACATGTATGGCTATAAAGGTGTGAGAGTGCATTCATTCATTGGTCGTTGAGTCAGGTTCTGCAGACCAGACTCACAGGTGGTGACCGACTCAACTCCCCCAACCCGTGGAATCATAGTCTCCAGGGATGGGACTCGGGGGCTGCAATTTTGAAAGCCCCCTGGGTGGTTACTCAGTCAAGGTGGAGAACAGCTGGGGCCAAGTCCTGGCCCACTCTGTCAGCTCACAGAGGGCTGCCATCATCTTAGACTTGCTAATATCACTCAGCAATTGGGCAAAGAGAAGGGACTAAATAAATATAGTCTGAAGGAGTAGACAAAGCATTTCAAACCCTTTAGGGCTGGACCCAGTGACTCACGCCAGTAATCCCAGCACTTTAGGAGGCCGAGATGGGCGGATCACTTGAGACCAGGAGTTCGAGACCAGCCTGGCCAACATGGTGAACCCTGTCTCTACTAAAAATACAAAAATTAGCCAGATGTGATGGTGCACATCTGTAATCCCGGTTACTCAGGAGGCTGAGGCAGGAGAATAGCTTGAGCCCGGGAGGCAGAGGTTACAGTGAGCCAAGATGGCGCTGCTGCACTCCAGCCTGGGCCATAGAGTGAGACCCTGTCCCAAAATAAATAAATAAATCTACTAAAACCCTTTAGGTTGGGCACCGTGGTGCATGCCTGTAGTCACGGTAACTATCTCCTACCGTTGTGAGGATTAAAGGAGATGATGTATGTAGAGCACTTGGCATGTATTAAGTGCTCAATAAAAAGCAGTTCCTGTAGCCTGGTGAGAAAAATGGCTCACACCTGTAACCACATGTTGGGCGGCTGAGGCGGAGGAGTTTGAGACCAGCCTGGGCAATAAAAATAATCCCCCCCACCACCATCTCTACAAAAAATAATAAAAATTAGCTTGGCATGGTGGTACACACTTGTAGTTCCAGCTACTCAGGAGACTGGAGTGGGAGGATCAACCTGAGCTCAGGAGTTGGAAGCTGTAATGAGCTGTGATCGTGCCACTGCACTCCAGCCTGGGCTACACAGCAAGGCCCTTTCTCTAGAATAAAAAAGAGAGAGAGAGTAGCTGCCATTTTCAGTGTTGTTGATAAAGCTAGTGGGTGTTTCTGAAAATGCAGCAGACAGCCTTAGGCTGCAAGAGGCCGATGAGTTACTGAGCCTCCAGACAAAGCAGGCGAAGCCGCCAGAGCGGGACTTTATGACTTGAGATGTTCTATCTATGAGAGTACATGTTAGGCAATATATATATATATTTTTTTTTTTGAGACGGAGTTTCACTCCTGTTGCCCAAGCTAGAGTGCAATGGCGTGATCTTGGCTCACTGCAACCTCCATCTCCCGGGTTCAAGTGATTCTCCTGCCTCAGTCTCCCAAGTAGCTGGGATTACAGGTGTGCACCACCATACCCACCTAATTTTTTGTATTTTAGTAGAAACGGAATTTCACCACATTAGCCAGACTGGTCTCGAACTCCTGACCTCAAGTGATCCGCCCACCTCAGCCTCCCAAAGTGCTGGGATTACAGGCATGAGCCACCGTACCCAGCCCTATGTTAGGCAATATTAAAGAATAGGATTGGGGGCAGTAGCTTTCCTGTAGCAAGTGCTCACTATGTGCCAGATACTGGGCAAAGGAGTTTGCAGACATCTCTCATTTCATCCTCACAATCTATGAGGCAGGTACAACTATTCTTCCCACTGTGCAGAGAGGGAAAACAAGTCACATGGAAACACGTCACGCAGCAGAGCAAGGATTGGAACGGAAGCGCCCGCATCCTCCAGCGCCTGCATCCCGCCCGCTGTGCTATGCCTCCCCTTGATGCTTTCCTGTGTCTGCCATTTAGCTTTGCTCTGGTGAGTGACAAGCTGTACCAGCGGAAAGAGTCTGTCATCAGTTCTGTGCACACCAAGGTGAAAGGGATAGCAGAGGTGAAAGAGGAGATCGTGGAGAACGGAGTCAAGAGGCTGGTGCACCATGTCTTTGACACCGCAGACTACACCTTCCCTTTGCAGGTAAGCACCTTGTAGCATTCTCCCAGGCTCGTCGCTGGTCACCTTTGCCAGGGCCTTGCCCCTTTTCCCTAGGATCTAGAACCTCACTCCAGAAAAAAACATTGGCCCTATTTTAAAAGCTCTGTGAACATCCCAACTGAGAAAACCTAAAAATTGCAAAACTGGGTGAGATTCGGCAGCTCAGAGGAGACGATTCTTTGCTTTATGAAGTCCTACAGGGTTTCTCAAAATAGCAGCATGTCCTGTGTGTGTTGAAAACAGGATTAGATTCACTCACGCTTGATGTATATGCAGCTTTTTAGAGGCACAGCCACCAAGCCAACAAAGTCTGCCTAGATTCAGAAGGACAGAGAACTTCCTACTGAAGAGTACCAGCCCTTCTAGATTGTCTGTGTGGCATTTTATCAATAAAAACGTCTCCAGGAGATCATTCTTGGGTACATTTTTGCACAAAGAAAGGATGTAAATGACAAAAAGAGGAAAGGTGTCCATCACAGAGAGAAGGCGTGTGACTGACTAAATTTGAATGCAGAGAAAATGAAAGCAGCATTGCCAAACAGGAGAAATTACAGTAGGGTTGAGGAGGCCAAAAAAAAGCAGATAAGGCGCTGGGAGGGACAAAGGGGCACATTTGCAGCCTCGGGGAGCTGAAACGCTTTGCAAAAACCCATAAAGCCCAAGCTGCTATCTGTTTGCGTCTAACAGTGTGTCATTAAAATCCTGTGACTGCTCAGGTGGTGGGATGCCCTCATGCCCCTTAATTAAAGCCTGAGAACATCTGAACGGTGTTCCGACGAAGGCTGCTCCCTTACCCTCGCCTCCCCAGGTCTCTTGAGTTTCAATTTAATGAGATTTTACTGTGTAAAAAAATACGAAAAGGCTGCTTTTGAGACTGCTTTGGTAAACGCCTCCTCGATCCATTCGAATGTTCCTTTGCTGTTCCTCAGCTCAGCAGGGCTGCTCGTCCAGCTTTGATATTAAGCCCTCGGCATATTCCAAGTTGCCCACAGACCCTGATTTCTAGAAGCTTAGAGAAGTGGAGAGGTTCACCCCCAGGCACTTAGCGAGCTGGATTATTATAATTAAGTAGCCTCTGTTTTCAAAGGCCTTGCATTGCCTTAGGGTCTCCTTCTCCGCAGGGGAACTCTTTCTTCGTGATGACAAACTTCCTCAAAACAGAAGGCCAGGAGCAGCGGTTGTGTCCTGAGGTAAGGAGGGGACCGGGAGTGGTGGGTCGGGTCATAAGAGTTCCTGCGGGAGGTGCAGATCAGAAGAAGCAGAAATTAGGACCCTGAGGTGTATTTGAGCCGACAGATTTTTACTGAGCACCTGCCTCTTTTGTAGGGTAGGGCTGGGCCGAGTGGAGGAAGGGAGGGAACACACCCACTTCTTAGAGTCTCAGCCCCTGCATCAGGCGCACGTGCCCCCATGACTCCCCACCACCCCAGACAGTCTTTCCCAACTTGGCTTTGCCCTCTCCACAATGCTGCCCCTTTCTGGAAAACCTTCTTCCCTATCAAATTGTATTTGTTTTATTCTGGGCCAGGTGTGGTGGCTCACACCTATAATCCCAGCATCTTGGAAGACTGAGGCAGAAGGATCACTGGAGCCCAGGAGTTCAAGACCAACCTGGGCAACATAGTGAGACCTTGTCTCTAAAAACAAAATAAAACGAAAACTGTATTTGTCCTATTCTGTACCTCACCATCCTGCTCTCTGCTCTTCAAGATGGAAACCAGCTATTCTTCTAAGTTTATCTTTACCAGTGTGTTACTGTTAGACATTACCTGTAACTCCCAACCTCCCAGCCTCCCCTCTCAGGTAATGTAACTGTGCTGTACCAGGGACCATTCCCAACACTGAGGGATGCAGCAGCACTGGTAATACCCAGCCAGGTCCCCACTGATGAGTAGGACCAGCCCTGCCAGTAGGGTTTTGCACACGGGCCCACTCTGACAACAAGGTCTAGCTTCCTCAGTGTCCAGGAGCTCTGGGCAAAAATGCTGTCTTCGAGTACATCATTTGTACCCAAACTCGGAACCAAGATAACATTCCCTTGGTGTGTATCTTGATAACACTTCCCCTAAAAGGCGAGCTCTCTACGTTTGTTTTGTCCTCATCTCCCTTAACTATCCCTGCTGCTCAGATGAAATCTCTGACAGCCAGGCCAGCCAAGCCCTCCCTTCTACCTCCCTTCCTAGCAGTATTCCATCTCCAATCCACTTTGGGGGCCCAGTTTTCTTTTGTCCCATTCTCTGGTCACCTCTACACCACACACCACCCCTGTGTACACAAAAGACACTTTTGGAGTTATTGAGACTTGGAAGAAAAGAGAGTTAGGATAGCCCAGAGATTAAGACCCTGGGCTCAGAAGCTAGACTGCTAAAGGTTCAAAACTTAAACTTCTTAGCTCTGTGACCTCAGGCAGGCGACTCTTCACCTCTCAGTGCCAAGTTGTGTGCATCTGTAAAATGGGGCTGAGAACAAAACCTAGCTATTAGGATTGTTGAAACAAGTAAGTGAATACCTGTGACATGCTTAAAACAAGGCATGGTACATTATAATCACTCAGTGAATGTCAGCTGTTATGATTCAAATGCCATGTTACTCCTCCTCAGATGGGATGTCACTCAGAGTGGTTGGAACCCAACAGGCTCCGTGGGTGTACTGCCAGCCCAGAGAGCACATGTGACTCTTTGGGATTTTAACTTACGCTCTGAGCTGGTTTGGGCTGGTCTAATTGAATATTTGCCTCCTCTCTGCCCATCAACACATACTCTATCTCTGGTTGTCTTGGTAAATATCACCAAGTCCCAGTTACACACCAACATGAATAGATATTTGCCCCAGTTATGTGTTGCTACAAAACAAACTACTCTGATTATGGTTGACTTAACACAAGCCTTAACTCTCACAGTTCAATGGTTGACTAAGTTCAGCTGGGCGGTTCTTCTGCTGGTCTCACCAGGGATCTCCTATGGAGTTGCAGTTGGATGGCAGCTGGGGCTGGCATTCTTTGGAGCCTCAATTGGCACCTAGAGATGGCTGAACATTTCTTCTTCTCTGGGAACCCCCAAGACTTTTCCTCTGTGAAGAGTCTCTCCACATTGTCTCTCCAGCAGGGTAGTCAAACTTTCGAATAGTGACTCAGGTTTCTCAAAACAAAAAAATAGAAGTTTCCAGGCCTTCTTAAGGCTTAGGCCTGGAACTGGCAACAGCATTCCTTCTGCTGTTTCTATTGGTTTTACAGCCACAGCACAGGCTCAGCTTCAGAAAGCAGGGGGAACACTCCACCTCTCAATTGAGAGAGTAACCAAAAATTTATGGCCATTTTTAATCCATGCAACAATTGCAAAAGAGAAGATTAAAAGAAAATTAAAGCTGTGGTTTTTTTTTAATTTTAGAATTCCTTTTGGAGAGCAAAATAAAACAGATTTCTGTTCTTTCCTGAGATTTATCTCAGGAAATGAAAATATAACTTTCCATGAGCCACAGTCAATTATCACACATTCATTCATTCCATGACTATCAAGACCTACTATGTGCCAGGCACTTGGGCTACAAAGATATGACCTGGGCTCTGCATTCAAAGGGTTCATAGTCTAATTTGGGGAATCACGGGAGGAGACCAGGGGCCTGCCAGGTGACGAGGCAGCCTGGGAAGTAAAGAGATCATGAGAGAGTTTGAAAACTATTAGGAACATTCATTGAGCATGTACTATGTTCTAAATCTTTTCTTTTCATAACTCATTTAATCTTCACAACAACCACGCAAGACAAATATGTTCACCTTGCTTTTACAAATGAGGAAATTGAGGCTGAGAGAAGTGAGTGAGTTGGCCGAGGTCTCTCAGCTAGAAAGTGGTGAAGCTACTGCTGAACCAGGTATACTTGGGTCCAAGAACTAGGTCTTTGACCTGAATCGCTGTAGAAACCTCAAACTGCACAGATGACAAGGAGCAGAGGCTATTTTCTTTTTCTTTTATTTATTTATTGTTTGTTTGTTTGAGATGGAGTTTCACTCTTTTTCCCCAGGCTGGAGTGCAATGGTGCGATCTCGGCTCACTGCAACCTCTGGCTCCCAGATTCAAGTGCTTCTCCTGCCTCAGCCTCCCAAGTAGCTGGGATTACAGGCATGCACCACCATGCCTGGCTACTTTTTTATGTATTTTTAGTAGAGACGGAGTTTCTCCATGTTGGTCAGGCTGGTCTTGAACTCCTGACCTCAGGTGATCTGCTCGCCTTGGGCTCCCAAAGTGCTGGGATTATAGGAGTGAGCCACTGCGCCCGGACCCAGAGGCTATTTTCACACCTATGTCGTGTTCTGGTTTCCCCAAGGCTGGCTATACAGCCTGCTCCCCAGAAAACAGGAAGAGAAATATGCATATGACCAGGGCAGTGCATTTCCCTTTTCCATGTTCTATAATTCAGCCCTGAGACCCATCTGGTCTCATTTTCTTGGGCCAGGCGAGTGTCCTGGCCAGTGTCCCTCAGTTCCACTTGTCCTGCTGAGTCTCTGCACCTGTCTGCCCTACTCAGTCCTTTCAGCCACAGGGCCACTTGGACCAGGCCTCCTGTCCTCCACCACCATCCCTGAAAGTGATCCCTAGCTGCCCAGATCTCTGCTTTCCCCATTTTTATTTATTTTTATTGGGATATATTTCACATACCATAAAACCCACCATTTTAAAGTGTACAATTCAGTGGTTTTTAGTATATACACAGAGTTGTGCAACCATCACCCCTGTCTAATTCCAGAATATTTTCTTTATTTTCCCTTTTCTTTCTTTCTTTTTTTTTTTTTTTTTTTTGAGGTGGAGTTTTGCTCTTGTTGCTAGAGTGCAGTGGCAAAATCTCGGCTTCCTGCAACCTCTGCCTCAAGGGTTCAAGCAATTCTCCTGCCTTAACCTCCCTAATAGCTTGGATTACAGGTGCACACCACCACGCCTAGTTAATTTTTGTGTTTTCAGTAGCTACAGGGTTTCACCATGTTGACCAGGCTGGTCTCGAACTTCTGACCTCAGGTGATCTGCCCGCGTTGGCCTCCCAAAGTGCTGGGATTACAGGCATGAGCCACCGTGCCCAGCCTCCAGAACATTTTCATCACCCACAAAGGAAACTCCAAATCCATTAGCAGTCGCTCCACATTCTCCGCTTCCCGTGGTCCCTGGCCACCACCAATCTGCTTTCTGTCTCTATAGATGCCTGTTCTGGACGTTTCCAAATAGGATCCTACCTGATGTGGCCTTTTGTGTCTGACTTCTTTCACTCAGCATCATGGTTTTGTTTGTTTGTTTGTTTGTTTGTTTTAGATGGTGTCTCACTCTGTCGCCCAGGCTGGAGTGCAGTGGCATGATCTCAGCTCACTCCAACCTCCACCTCCCAGATTTGAGCAATTCTCTGCCTCAGCCTTCTGAGTACCTGGGATTACAGGCACCTGCCACCATGCTCAGCTAATGTTTTTTGTATTTTTAGTAGAGACAGGGATTCACTATCTTGGCCAGGCTGGTCTTGAACTCCTGACCTTGTGATCCACTGCCTCGACCTCCCAAAGTGCTGGGATTACAGGCATGAGCCATCGCACCCGGTGTAGCATCATGATCTTGAGATTCATCCATGTTGTAGCCCGTGTCAACGCTTCGTCCTTCTTATGGCTAAATAAGATTCTGTGTATGAATGTACTACATTTTATTTGTCCATTCATCCATCAGTGGCCACTTGCATGGTTTCCATGTTTTGGCAATTCTGAGTACTGCTTCTGTAAACATTCATTTGTACATTCTGGTGGACATAAATCACTTCTCCATGTCTTAGTAACACACGTCATTTACTCCCCACTCTCTCATCCTTCTCTTTGCAGTATCCCACCCGCAGGACGCTCTGTTCCTCTGACCGGGGTTGTAAAAAGGGATGGATGGACCCGCAGAGCAAAGGTACCTTCTGCTTCTTTCCCCGAGACCCTAGGGATGGGTGGTCTGGCATCTTGGTAACATTTGCAATGCCTAGTTCAGGCCTTCAGCCTCTGCTCTCAGCTGCCTTCTTCTGCCATCACGAAGCCATAGGCGAGTCTGCCCATGCTTCGGCTCTGTCCCCAGCAGACCAGCTGCTGACTGTAAACATGATACCAGTTTCCCAGTGACAGAAGCTCTGAAAAGCCTCGCGGGTTCAAAGTTCTCAATGGTAGAAAAATCACATGGCCCGGCCTGGCGCTGTGGTTCACATCTGTAATCTCAGCACTTTGGGAGGCTGAGATGGGCAGATCACAAGGTCAGGAATTCGAGAACAGCCTGACCAACATGGTGAAACCCCGTCTCTACTAAAAATACAAAATTAGCCGAGCGTGGTGGCACTTGCCTGTAGTGCCAGCTACTCAGGAGGCTGAGGCAGGAGAATCCCTTGAACCCAGGAGGCAGAGGTTGCAGTGAGCCAAGATCGTGTCACTGTACTCCAGCCTGGGCAACAGAGCGAGACTCTCTGTCTCAAAAGAAAAATCACATGGCCATAGCATCACCTGAGTTTTCTAAACTTTCTCCCTGAATCTCCTCAAAGGTTGAGGATCATGAACTTATACACACAGGGCACCTGGCAGCAATACCCATGTTAACCTGCAGAATTTTTTTATTTTTTACTTAAAAATTTTTTTTGTATTATTTTATTTTTCTTTTGATTTTACTTATATCTAAGAACCATGCTATTGGAATACCTACAGAATTGCTTTATCTCACGTTTTAACTTAAAAAAGCACAGGGCACTAGGCACAGAGGCTCGTGCCTGTAATCTTAGCACTTTGAGAGGGTGAGGCAGGTGGCTTGCTTGAGGTCAGGGGTTTGAGACCACACTGGTCAACATGGTAGTGTACTTAAAATACAAAAACTAGCCAGCTGTGATGGTGCACACTTGTAATCCCAGCTACTTGGGAGGCTAAGGTAAGAGAATTACTTGAACCTGGGAGGCAGAGGTTGGAGTGAGCTGAGATCATGCCACTGCACTCCAGCCTGAGTGACAAAGCAAGACTCTGTCTCCAAAAAAAAAAAAAAGCACAGGACAATTTTTAAAATACTGCAAACAATAAAAAAAAATCAGTGGTTATAATGCAAACACACACAAAAAGGCATATAACCATTATTTTCTTCTTCTCCACACTATATGTGTATTTGAGTTGATACAAAAGTTATTTTAACATCGCTCACTATTTAATTCTCCCTTGGAAACTGGTTAATCATCCTGACACTCCGGGAGGATGCGCCATGTTTATTTCATGGCCTTGTGCATCCTGGACAGGCTGTGTACCCCTTGAGGGACCTGTGCCCCATTGAGAGGCCATGTTCTAGTCCATACTACGTGAGACCATACACCTGCTCTGCTCCCCTCAGGGGCGTCTTTTCTTGTAAAGAAACAAAAGGAGCCGACAGAATCCACCATCTTTCTGTGTTCTCTCTGATCTTTATTAGGAAGCTCGCCGTGCAATGTTTTGCTCGTTTGCTTTGCCTTGTGTTCGCTATGGTTAGGATGGGGCTGATGGACGCTGAAGTCGTTGTGATTAGGATGGGGTTGATAGATGCTGGAGTTGTGGTCAGGATGGGGGAGGGCAGCTGAACTGCGTGGGTTGGAAAGCCTGGTCAAAGCCTAGTCTCAGCCTGGGTTGAGTTAGTGACGTCCCTCCTGGAGAACTTCCTCTCCACAGTCCTTTCACATCTGTGGTTCTGCGATGCTTTGACCTCCACAGGAATTCAGACCGGAAGGTGTGTAGTGTTTAAAGGGAACCAGAAGACCTGTGAAGTCTCTGCCTGGTGCCCCATTGAGGCCATGGAAGAGGCCCCCCGGTGAGTCACACGGGGAGACAGACCGGCCAGATGAGGCCTTGCTGAGGCTGCCTGGGCTTTCCCCTCTCAGCACAGACCTGCAAAGTCCTGGGTCCTACTGACTTGGGGACCCCGTGCTCTGGATACACTGCTTGCCACAAACTAGTCTCTGGGAGGGCCATGGTGGTTAGTAAACTATTGTAATAATTCTGTACCAGCTGGTAAATAGCTACTACCCTGAGCATCCTTGGGTGTCCCTGGCCCCCTTCCCTCCCCTAGCTCTTCCAGGGCACCTCCAGACCCCTCCTCTAGCACCACAGCAGGGTCCCTTCTGACTTGTCAGTGTCCATACTGAGTGACTAAGAACAGGAAGGAAGGAGGGAGATGGAAGGGAAGGACGAAGCAAGGAAAGAGAAGGGGAAGGGGAGGAAAAAGGAGAAGGGGTGAAGGCAAAGGAGGGGAGGGAAAGGGAAAGGACCTTTTCTCAAATTCAGTGCTCACAGTGACATCCAGATTTGGTGGTCCCCTGTATTGATTCTTGTTGTCAACACACAAAGTCAGGTTGTTAAATCTCCGCAGCCACAAGGGCTGATGTATATCAGCAGGGAATAGTTAGAAAGACCTGGATTCAATTCCTAGCTCTAACACATTTTTGCTGTGTGTCCTTGGGCAAGTGGCTGAACCTCTCTGAGTTTCAGTGTCCTCATCTGTAAAATCAGAATAATAATTTCACCAACCTCATAGGGCTGTAGTAAGGATTAAATGAGATGATACTTGTAAGTTATTGTAAAGTAAGCCTCATGCCTGGCTTATACATACACACGATCTGCCCCTAGGAGTATGGTGGTGCTGGACCAGCATTGTCCAATAGAACTTTATGCAGTGATACAAATGTTTTGTATATGTGGTGTCCAATAGGATAGCTACTAGGTAATGTGGCTATTGAGTACATGAAATGTGACTACTAAATTTTAAAAATATAGATAGGTCTTGCTCTGTTGCCCAGGCTGGTTTTGAACTACTGGGCTCAATCGATCCTCCTTCCTTGGCCTCCCTAAATTTTGGGATTACAGGTGTGAGCCACTGCTTTTGGCCTGAATTTTTAATTAAATTTAAATTTAAATAGCCACACATGCCTAATGACTACCATATTGAACAGCACAGTTCTAGACCAGTGTGATTCAGGATCATTCCCTCAGCATCCGTGGGCAAAGAGAAAATGGCCCCACGCTGGCTTGTAGAGGGCTCAGGTGAAGGTTTCCCAATGTCAGGGTGGGATGCACTCAGAATCGTCACCCCCTATGGTCCTCAATCGCTAATAGCTCCACTCAGGTTCATTTCTAGGTCGGGGAAGTTTCTTTGACATAGAAGGAATCACCCAGCTCTGGGAGATAGAGCAGCCTACATTCAAGTAGTCCTTGGTTCAAGACAAGGGGCCCTTGGCTGGCTGTGGTTTCAGTTCCAGCTCTGCCATCAACTCATTCATCAGCTAAACTGTGCATCTCCAGTGTGCCTGCCTCTGGGCTAGACTTTGATGTGGCCTTGTGCAAGCAACTCCCTGCACTTCAGTTTCTCATATATCATATGAATTAGCTAAGATAGTTCATTTAATCATTCATTCAACACATCCATCACCACGTAGTAGGTGTTTGATATTTATTTCATATGTAACTATGTACAAGAGGCTGCTAAGTTTTAGGTAAAATACAAGTCCCAGATATGGAGTGAGTCCCAACCACTGTACATACCTGAATGCATAATTATATCAGTGTGAGAGGTGTCATAGTAAATGCCATCGGGTCTTGCATTAGTCCGTTCTCACACTGCTTTAAAGAACTACTTAGCCGGGTGCGGTGGCTCACACCTGTAATTCCAGCGCTTTGGGAGGCTGAGGCAGGTGAATCACCTGAGGTCAGGAGTTCAAGACCAGCCTGGCCAACATGGTGAAACCCCATTTCTACTAAAAAATACAAAAATTAGCCAGGTGTGGTGGTGCATGCCCATAATCCCAGCTACTCAGGAGGCTGAGGCAGGAGAATCACTTGAACCCAGGAGGTGAAGGTTGCAGTGAGCCAAGATCGCACCACTGCACTCCAGCCTGGGTGACAGAGTGAGACTCCATCTCAAAAGAAAAAGAAAAAGAGCTACCTGAGACTGAATACTTTATGAAAAAAAGAGGTTTTAATTGACTCAGAGTTCCACAGGCTTAACAGGAAGCATGTCTGGGAAGCCTCAGGAAACTTACAATCATGGCAGAAGGCGAAGAGGCAGCAGGCACATCTTACTATGATGGAGCAGAAGCAGGGTTGTGGGGATGTGCCACACACTTAAACGATCAGATCTTGTGAGAACTCACTCACTATCACGAGAACAGCAAGGGGGAAGTCCGCTCCCATGATTCATTCGCCTCCATGGGAATTTCAATTCGAGATGAGATTTGGGTGGGGACGTAGAGCCAGACCGTATCAGATCTCAGGAAGGAGAATTTCTTCTCGGAGAAGCTGGAGATGCTGGAGAGTCTCAGCGTGCTCTGCCCACTGTTTGGTGTATCCGTTTCTCTTCACTTGTCCCAAAGACCAAACCAAGAAACCAGAAGCCTCTGGTCCCACTGGCCCACGGATGCCCTTGGTCCCTGCAGTCACTAATGGCCATTTTGCATGTCTCTCTCCCAGCCCTGCACTCTTGAACAGTGCTGAAAACTTCACTGTGCTCATCAAGAATAATATCGACTTCCCCGGTCACAACTACACCACGTAAGTGCCCAGGCTGCCTGGCCGTGTTAGTTATCCACTGCTGCGTAGTAAATTATCCCAAACCTCAGATGCCTGAAACAACAAACGCCTATTGCCTCCCACGGTGTCTGTGGGTCAGGAATCTGGGAATGTCTTTGCTGTGTGGTTCTGAATCAAGGTCTGTCAGGTTGTAGCCAAGCTGTCAACCAGGGCTGCAGTCAGTTCTAGGCTTGACTGGGGCTGGAGAACGCTTTTCCAAGCTCTCCACAGTTGGTGGGAGGGCTCAGTTCCTCACCAAGTGAACCTCGCCCTAGGGCCACTTGAGTGTCCTTGGGATATGGTGGCTGGCTTCCCCCAGAGCAAGGGACCCAAGAGACAGAGCAAGCAACCAAGAATATAACCAAGATGGAAGCCACAGTCTTTGGGAGCGAGACTCCAGCACTTCCACCATATGTTATTGGTCACACAGGCCAACCCCGGTCCAAAGTGAGAGGCCACTGCCCTAGGGTCCCAGGAGGTGGGGATCACTTGGGGCTTTCCGTGGAACCTTTCTACCACACTGGCTCACTTCTGGAAAAGAGACAAATCTGTTTTCTTTTCTTTCTTTTTTTTTTTTTTTTGAGACAGTTGTTCTTGTTGCCCAGGCTGGAGTGCAATGGCACAATCTTGGCTCACCGCAACCTCCGCCTCCCGGGTTCAAGCAATTCTCCTTCCTCAGCCTCCCGAGTAGCTCAGACTACAGGCATGCACCACCACACACAGCTAATTTTGTATTTTCAGTAGAGATGGGCTTTCTCCATGTTGGTCAGGCTGGCCTCGGCCTCCTGACCTCAGGTGATCTGCCCGCCTCGGCCTCCCAAAGTGCTAAGATTACAGGTATGAACCACTGCACCTGGCCAAGACACAGATCTGTTTTCAAAAGAGGTATTTATTTGTTTGTTTGCTTTTAATTATGCACAGGAGAAACATCTTGCCAGGTTTAAACATCACTTGTACCTTCCACAAGACTCGGAATCCACAGTGTCCCATTTTCCGACTAGGAGACATCTTCCGAGAAACAGGAGATAATTTTTCAGATGTGGCTATTCAGGTTGGTGGCACTTTGTGCACTGGGATGTGGGGTGGGGGTGTCTGGGGATGGAGAATGTCAAATAGCCAAGAGGCCGGGCCACTGGGTCTTCATAATGTAGCTCACATTTACTTAGCATTTAGTAAATCCACGCACCATGCCAAGGGCTTTACCTACGCTACCTCATCGAATCCCAAAACAATCTTAGGAGTGAGACCTACTTGGTGTATTCCTTTCCTGTGGCCGCTATAACAAGTTACCAAAGTTTAGTGGCTTAAAACAACACACATTTTCTTTTCTTTCTTTTTCTTTTTTTTTGAGACAGTCTTGCTCTGTCACCCAGGCTGAAGTGCAGTGGTGCAATCTCAGCTCACTGCAACCTCCACCTCCCGGGTTCAAGTGATTCTCCTGCCTCAGCCTCCTGAGTAGCTGGGATTACAGGAATGCGCCACCACACCCAGCTAATTTTTTTGTATTTTTAGTAGAGACGGGGTTTCCCCATGTTGGCCAGGCTAGTCTCGAACGTCGGACTTCATGATCCACCTGCCTCAGCCTCCCAAAGTGCTAGGATTATAGGCATGAGTCACCGTGCCCGGCCTGCTTGATCTTTAATGGGGGTGTGGGGGCATTAAGGGTGTTTGAGTGCAGGAATGGTCTCTTGAAAGTAGTATTTTAGGGCAATGAATTTAACGGTGGTGTGTCCCTGATGGGAGTGGGGAGAGTGAGGAGACGCGTTTGTGGCTGCCACAGTAACGCTTATGCGAGTTAGATGGGGCAGTACGTATGGTTCTTTAATCAGCCTTTTTCCTCTAAAAACCTTGAGCGATCATGGCTGTGCAGGGAGATGTCTGGCGGTTGCGTAACTCACTCCCAGCGGCCGTAGAGACTGTCTCTTGTTGACTCCTTCAGGGCGGAATAATGGGCATTGAGATCTACTGGGACTGCAACCTAGACCGCTGGTTCCATCACTGCCGTCCCAAATACAGCTTCCGTCGCCTTGACGACAAGACCACCAACGTGTCCTTGTACCCTGGCTACAACTTCAGGTAACTCCAGGGCCCCGGGTCACACTCACCCAGTGGCTGAATCGCAACCCTAGCAGTTGGTGAGACTAAGTTTGGTTCCCAAGGCAACAAGATGAATAAAAAAAGACTTTCTCTAAGAACTAGACCGGGTTCGGTGGCTCACGCCTGTCGGCCCAGCACTTTGGGAGGCCAGGGCGGGCTGATCAATTGAGGTCAGGAGTTCAAGGCCAGCCTGAGCAACATGGCGAAACCCTGTCTCTACCAAAAATACAAAATTAGCCAGGCTTGGTGGCACGCACCTGTAATCCCAGCTACTTGGGAGACTGAGGCAGGAGAATTGTTTGATCCTGAGAGGTGGAGATTGCAGTGAGCCAAGATTGCACCTTTGCACTCCAGCCTGGGTGACAGAGCAGGACTCTGTCTCAAAATTAATTAATTAATTAATAAAAACTAGGTGGTGACTGAATTTTCAGCATTTTTTTTTAATTCTCAGAGAGGCACACTCTTTTTTTTTTTTTAAAGAGTCTTGTTGTGTCACCACCCAGGCTGGAGTGGAGTGGTGCAATCTCAGCTCACTACAACCTCCACCTCCCAGGTTTAAGCAGTTCTCCTGCCTCAGCCTCCCAAGTAGCTGGGATTACAGAAGGATGCACCCTTTTTATAAAACAAAACTAATGGGAAACAGAAAAGCATAGAGGTAGATAAAAATGACTCATAATTCCCCTACCCTGAAATAATCAATGATAACCATCAGAGAAATTTTCCTCATCTATACCAATTATTTCATGAGGCTCCTGTGAGATCATAGCATATGTATGTACTTTGGTATTCTGTGGGGTTTTTCATGCCCCAATCACTCAAAATCCTTTGTAACCATCACACTAATGACTATAACATTCCATGGTGTGGGTGTACAAATAACACCTGCTACAATTCAGTAAGCATTTTCTTTTCTTTCCTTTTCTTTTTTTAAGATGGAGTTACACTCTGTCACCCAGGCTAGAGTGCCGTGGCACAATCTCAGCTCACTGCAACCTCTGCCTCCTGGGTTCAAGCAATCCTCCAGCCTCCCAAGTAGCTGGGACCACAGGCATGTGCCACCACACCCAGCTAAATTTGTATATTCAGTATAGACAGGGTTTCACTATATTGGTCAGTCTGGTCTTGAACTCTTGACCTCAAGTAATCTGCCTGCCTCAGCTTCCCAAAGTGTTGGGATTACAGGCGTGAGGCACGGCAGCCGGCCCAGGCAGGGTTTTCTACAACAAGCAGTCAGCAGCATCATCCCTAAATCTCCCAACAACCTGGAAGAAAGATTTTATGGTTTCTGGAAGATGATTTGCCCAAGACCCACAGCTGATAGTAGATGCCGCCTAACTCTAACCCACATCACCCTAACCCCACACTCACCTTCCAGCCCTTCCTTCCCATCTCATGATTTTCTCACCCATGCCTCCACGAATGAATATTTGAGTTGTTTCCAGTTTTTCTTTTACAAGTAACTGCCGTGTGCATCTTTGCACATAAACTTTTCTTTGAATTTCAGGTTACTTCCTTAGGATAAACTTCTAGACTTATTGAATCAAAGGTTGTGAATATTTTATCGTATGCTTTCAGGTTTTTTGAAGTATGTATGGTTGGCCAGGTGCAGTGGCTCATGTCTGTAATCCCAGCACTTTGGCCGAGGCAGGCAGATCACCTGAGGTCAGGAGTTTGAGACCAGTCTGACCAATATGGAGAAACCCTGTCTCTACTAAAAATACAAAATTAGCCTGGTGTGATGGTGTGCACCTATAATCCCAGCTACTCAGGAGGCTGAGGCAGGAGAATCGCTTGAACCCAGGAGGCAGAGGTTGCGGTAAGCCAAGATGGCGCCATTGCACTCCCAACCTGGGCAACAATAGCGAAACTCTGTCTCAAAAATAAATAAATAATAAAAATATCTATGGTTATAATGGTTTTTTTTCTAAGACAGACTCTCACTCTGTCGCCCAGGTTGGAGTGGAATGGGTATGATTATAGCTCACTGCAACCTCTGCCTCCAAGGCTCAAGCGATCCTCCCACCTCAGCCTCCTGAATAGCTAGGACTACAGGCGCACGCCACCATGCCCAGCTAATTTTCAAAAATTTTTTATAGAAAGGGGTTCTCACTATATCACCCAGGCTGGTCTCAAACTCCTGGACTCAAGCAATCCGCCTGCCTCAGCCTCCTAAACTGTCAGGATTACAGGTGTGAACCACTGCGCCTGGCCTGTAATTTTCATTTCTAGGATTTTTATTTGGTTCTTTTTCAAAGTCATCTATTATTGTTCCAGTGAGTCCCATTCTTACCTTAAGGATCCTACTCCTTTTGTTCATTCTACTATATCATTCTTTTTTATTTTTTATTTATTTTTATTTTTTTGAGATGGAGTCACACCCTGTTGCCCAGGCTAGAGTGCAATGGCACAATCTCGGCTCACTGCAATCTCCACCTCATGGGTTCAAACGATTCTCCTGCCTCGGCCTCCCAAGAAACTGGGATTACAAGTGTCCGCTACCACACCCAGCTAATTTTTGTATTTTTAGTAGAGACTCCTGACCTCATGATCTGCCTGCCTCGGCCTCCCAGAGTGCTGGGATTACAGGAGTGAGCCACTGCACCTGGCCCTGTATCATTCTTTTGTTGACAAGGAGAAAGGCACTGGAACTCTCCTACTGGTGGGGGTGTAAAATGGTACAACCACATCAGAGAATTAAGAAGTTTCTTATCAAGTTAAGCATACACCTACCCTGTAATCTAGAAATCTCACAGTCCCGTTCTTAGGTATTTGCCCAAGAGAAATGAAAATATATGTCCACACAAAGATTCATACAAAATGTTCACAGCAGCCTTATTCATAATAGCCAAAAAACTCAAATGTCCAACAATAGGTGAATGGATAGATTGTGATATATTTATACAATAAAACACTACTCAGCATAAATGTTAAAAGAAACTAACTACTAATACATGCAACAACGTAGATGAATCGGTCCCACAGACAGTAATATGCCGAGTGAATGAAGCCAGACCGAAATGGTACAATACTGTATGACGCCATTTATATAAAGTTCAAGAAAAGGCAAAGCTCATTTTAGATAGAAGACAGAACAGTGGTTGCTGAGCTGAGGAGAGCATGGGGTAAGAATTGACTACAAAGGAGTACAAGAAAGTTTTCTAAGATAATGGAATGTTCTAGATTTTGATAGGGATATCAATTTTTTTTTTTTTTTGAGACAGGGTCTCATTCTGTCACCCTGGTTGGAATGCAGTGGTGCCATCTTGGCTCACTGCAACCTCCACCTCCTGGGCTCAAGCAATCCTCACATCTCAGCCTCCTGAGTAGCTGGGACTACAGGTGCAAGCCATCATGCTCAGCTAATTTAAAAACAATTTTTTTTTTGTAGAAACTGGGTCTCAGTATATTATCAAGCATAGTCTCTTGTCTTGACCTTCCAAAGTGCTTAGATTACAAGCATGAACCACTGTGCCCAGTTGGGTATATATTATACTGGGTATTTATTTGTCAAAACTCATTGACTGGAACCCTTAGAATTTGTGCACTTTATCATATGTAAATTATTTCTCAGTAGAACAAATCCAGCCAAACCATCACACATAATGATAAGTGCTGTGAACAAAGTCAAGCAAGATAGTCCGATGGGGGAGACGTGACCAGGGAAAGCCTCTCCAAGCATGGGGGCAGAACCCCTGAAGGCATCATTCGCTTTCCTGTTTTCCTAGTTAAGAAGAAGAAAAACTGCACAGACAGGAACCCCTATCAAAATCCAGAATGTTCTGGCTTGGTGCAGTGGTTCATGCCTGCAGTCCCAGCATTTTGAGAGGCTGAGAGGTGGGAGGACTGTTTGAGCCTGGGAGCTTGAGATCAGATGGAAACATAGTGAGATCCTGTCTCTAAAAAATAGAAATGAAAAATAGCAGAGCTGGATATGGTGGTGTATGCCTGTAGTCCCAGCTACTTGGAAGGCTGAGGTGGGAGGATCGCCTGAGCCCCGGAGTTCGAGGTTGCACTGAGCTGTGATCATGCCACTACACTGCAGCCTGGGCAACACAGTGAGACACTGTCTCAAATATATATAGAGAGAGAACATTCCATCATCCCAGAAAACTCTCTTGTACTCCTTTCTAGTCAATTCCTACCCCTACCCCTTAGCTCAGCAACCTCTGTCCTGTCTTCTTTCATCTTAAATGAGTTTTGCCTGTTCTTAAATTTCATATAAACAGCATTATACATAGGAATCAATTTGGAAAAACTTATCTGAATCCCTTTGGGTCTAGACTAGTGGTTCTCAAAGTGCAGTCCCCAGCATCAGCATCACATAGGACCTTGCTAGAAATGTACATGACCAACCGGGCGCCGTGGCTCACATCTATAATCCCAGCACTTTGGGAGGCTGAGGCGGGCGGATCACTTGAGATCAGGAGTTTGAGACCAGCCTGGCCAACATGCCGAAACCCCATCTCTACTAAAAAAAAAAAAAAAAATTAGCCAGGTGTGTTGGTGCCTGCCTGTAATCTCAGCTACTTGGGAGGCTGAGGCAGGAGAATCGCTTGAACTTGAGAGATGGAGGCTGCAGTGAGCTAAAATCACGCCACTGCACTCCAGCCTGGGTGACAGGGTGAGACTCTGTCTCAAAAAAAGGGGATGGGGGCCGGGTGTGGTGGCTCACACCTGTAATCCCAGCACTAGGAGGCCAAGGCGGGCAGATCACGAGGTCAGGAGTTCAAGACTAGTCTGGCCAACATGGTGAAACACCATCTCTACTAAAAATTCAAAATCAGCCGGGCGTGGTGGTGCATGCCTGTAATCCCAGTTACTCTGGAGGCTGAGGCAGGAGAATCACTTGAAGGCAGAGGCTGCAGCGAGCTGTATTCAAGTCACTGCACTCCAGCCTGGAAAACAGAGCCAAAAAAATGAAAACAAACCATCAACAACAGAAAGACGAATCACTCAATATAGCAGCAGGAGAAAAAGTTCTCTTGGAATAACCACATGCAAAGAAACTGAATTCCCTCCAGTCAGAAACAGGAACTACAGTGCCTGAGAATATCTAATCGATTTCAGTGTCAGGTCTTGAAAGAGTTTTTGTTTTTGTTTTCTAAGATGGAGTTTTGCTCTTGTTGCCCAGGTTGAAGTGCAATGACACGATCTTGGCTCACTGCAACCTTCGCCTCCCAGGTTCAAGCGATTCTCCTGTCTCAGCCTCCCGAGTAGCTGGGATTACAGACATGCACCACCACACCCAGCTAATTTTTGTATTTTTAGTAGAGATGGGATTTCACTATGTTAGTCAGGGTGGTCTCCAACTCCTGACCTCATGATTCGCCTGCCTAGGCCTCTCAAAGTGCTGGGATTACAGGCATGAGCCACCACATCCGGCTGAGAGGTTTTTTAAAAAGCATTTCAGATGTTCCTTACTATTTTTTGGCAGAACATCTGCCATCTGCTTTCTTCTCTCCCCACATCTGTATTAATAACTCAGAAAAAATATATATGTATATATAACCTTATATAAAAACAACGATCAAAAAGTGTTGAGAAGAAGGGGCAGATTTAAAAGTTTTATGAAGCATTCGTTTTAAGCCTCTGTAATTATTCTTGAAAAACAAAACACACCACTTTTCCTGACTGTAGCACTGGTGAGGATTGCATATTAGGAGTGATTGTGATGATTTGTGCCCGGGGCTTAATTTATAAAGTTAGTACTGAGTGATGGCATACAGAGGTCAATGCCACTGAAAGAATAATTTTTTTTTTTTGAGATTCTTGCTCTGTTGCCCAGGCTGGTGGAGTACAGTGGTGGCGTGATCTTGGCTCACTGCAGCCTCCATCTCCTGGGTTCAAGTGATTCTCCTGCCTCAGCCTCCCAAGTAGCTGGGATTACTGGTACCTGCCACCACACCCAGCTACTTTTTGTACTTTTAGTAGAGATGAGGTTTCACCATGTTGGCCAGGCTGCTCTCGAACTCCTGACCTCAGGTGATCCGCCTGCCTTGGCCTCCCAAAGTGCTGGGATTACAGGTGTGAGCCACCACACCTGGTCAAAAAGAATTTATTACATACTTTTCCCAAGAGATGGGCCACATCACGCCACGCCAGACCCCACACCAGGCATTGCCACGCTAGGCAATGACACACTAGGGCCACAGGAGGAAGTACCAGATTCAGTCAGGAGGCAGAATAAAGGGAAAAGAATGGTCTAGAAGCTTTGTTGTGTTTTCCAATGGAAGGGCAAGGGAGGACTGGGGAAACAGCTTAGGGTTAACGACTTTGAATAATGCCAGTGGGTTCTGGGTTACAGGGGTGGTCTCTAAATGTCTGGCCCTCACCCTACCTGCCCTGAAGGAGAAATACTGGAGAGTTAGAAAAGGAGGTGGCTGTGGGATTGGTTGGAGGGATTATAACATGATTTTCACACCCTCACAAAAGCTGAATTGCAGGGGAGATATAAACAATTTCAGCCTTAGGAGGCCAAGATGAAAGGATGGCTTGAAGCCAGAAGTTCAAGGCTGCAACAAGCTGTGATCACACCACTGCACTCCAGCCTGGTTGAAAGAATGAGACCCTGACTCTATAAAACATGTTTGAAATTTTTTTTTTTTTTTTTTTTTTGGAGACAGTCTTGCTCTGCGGCCCAGGCTGGAATGGTGTGGTGCAATCTCGGCTCACTGCAACCTCTGTCTCCTGGGTTCAAGTGATTCTCGTGCCTCAGCCTCCTGAGTAGCTGGGATTACAGGCATGTGCCACCATGCATGGCTAATTTTTGTATTTTTAGTAGAGATGGGGTTTCACCATGTTGGCCAGGCTAGTCTTGAACTCCTGACCTCAAGTGATCCTCCCGCCTTGGCCTCCCAAAGTGCTAAGATTACAGGCGTGAACCACCACGTCCAGCAGAAAAATTAAAAAATAAAAATTAGCCACCTGTGGTGTGCACGCCTGTAGTCCCAACCCAGCTACTTTGGAGGCTGAGGTGGGAGTGTCACTTGGGCCCAGGAGGTGGAGGCTGCTGTGAGTTATGATCATGGCAGTGCTCTTCAACCTGGCGAGAGAACAAGACCCCACCTAAAAAAAAAAAAAAAAAAAAAAAAAAAAAAACACAACTTCAGCCTTTAGTTTGGCCCTGTGATTAATGATTGCCAAATAGACATATACAGAAAGAATCTAAGAAAATACAGTGTGCTGAGGTGCGCCTGTTCCAGCCCAGTAATTAGTACCTAAGATTCGTCACCAGCCACTCCCACTTTGTTCTAGATGCCAAACTTCTTTTCCCCCTTAAGAAACAGTCAGATTGCTTGAAGTCATTTTTTTAAATGTCTCTGCTTGTCGTTAATCCTATGTTGGTTTAAAATGTGCATTTTAATCTTAAGCGACAAGCTGATTTTCCGTCACTCTGAGACGATGCAAGGATGGGCGGTGGCGCAGGGAGGGGACGCTCTTCAGTTCAGGATGGGAGAGAGCCGCCAGGGCTTTCGATCGTGTTCCTTCCCCTGCCACTTGTGGCAGAGCCGGGGTCAGACCGTGAGGACTAGACGGGCCACTGTTTGGGCTTTTCCTTCCATCAAATATCAACATTTTTGGCCAGATGCGGTGGCTTATGCCCATAATCCCAGAAATTTGGGAGGCTGAGGCAGGCGAATCACTTGAGCTTAGGAGTTTGAGACCAGCCTGGGCAACATGGCAAAACCCCGTCTCTACAAAAACTTCAAAAAATTCCATCCTGGCCAACGTGGTGAAACCCTGTCTCTACTAAAAATACAAAAATTAGCCAGGCGTGATGGCACGTGCCTCTAATCCCAGCTACTCAGGAGGCTGAGGTAGGAAAATAGCTTGAACCCAGGAGGTGGAGGTTGCAGTGAGCCGAGATTGTGCCACTGCACTCACTCCAGCCTGGTGACAGAGCAAGACTCCATTTCAAAAAAATAGAAAAGAATTAGCCGAGAATGGTGGTGCCCGCCTGTAGTCCCAGCTACCTGGGAGGCTGAGGTGGTAGAATCATCCGAGCCCAGGAAGTCAAGGCTGCAGTGAGCGGTGATCCCACTACTGCACTCCAGCCTAGGTGACAGAGTGAGACACCGTCTCAAAAAAAAAAAAGAAACCCAGCACTTTCAAAGAGATCTTTATACAAATAGATATTTTTCTTCCCTCAGATATGCCAAATACTACAAGGAAAACAATGTTGAGAAACGGACCCTGATAAAAGTCTTCGGGATCCGTTTTGACATCCTGGTTTTTGGCACCGTAAGTCTCCTTTCTCAGCTCCGGGCACCTGCATCCTGTGACTGTGTCCTAATGAGTGCTGTGGGGCCTCTGTGGAGGGAAGGTTTTTGGTCACAGCCATTAGCTAGCACTGGGCATTTCACACGTGGGATAAAAGAGGAGGGAGATGTCCTTGGGGTGCTGTCCCTGAATGAGTCATGTGACCAGTACAGGAGTGGCCTGGAAGGCAATTCTCAGATTTAGCTTTAAAAATACTCTGAAACGTAAAAAGAGAGAGAAAGAAATCTCTCTGTAAAATAGTTTGTAAGTAACAGAATCCAACTCAAATTGGCTTAAGGGAAAAAAAATTTTTTTTTTTTTAGTTGGCTTTTTCTGGTTCACATAACTGAAGAAATCTAGGGATTATTTTATTTATTTTATTATTTTTATTTATTTATTTATTTTGAGATGGAATCTCGCTCTGTTGCCAGGCTGGAGTGCAGTGGCTTGATCTCAGCTCACTGCAACGTCCACCTCCTGGGTTCAAGCAATTATCTTGCCTCAGCCTCCTGAGTAGCAGGAACTACGGGTGCCCGCCACCCCACCCAGCTTATTTTTGTATTTTTAGTAGAGACACAGTTTTACATGTTGGCGAGGATGGTCTCGATCTCTTGACCTCATGATCCACCTGCCTCAATCTCCCAAAGTGCTGGGATTACAGTTGCCTGCCACCCACACTAGCTTATTTTTGTATTTTTAGTAGAGATGGGGTTTCAGCACCTTGGCCAGGTTGATCTTGAACTCCTGACCTTATGATCCACCCACCTCAGCCTCCCAAAGTGCTGGGATTACAGGCGTGAGCCACCGTGCCCACCCCCACCCCAGGGATTATTTTTAAGCTTCAAGCATGGCTGGATTCAAACAACATTCTCATCAAGAACTTACTGCCCTCTGTGTCTTATATACGTACATCCTCCTCAGTCTTGGCATCATCCCCAGACCGGCCATCTCTCTACAAAGATATCAGGCAGCACCTTCAATCTGACTGGTTTAGCAACTTCAGTGAAAAGAAAACAACTGTTTGCCAGAAGGTTCAGCAAAGGTCTCAGACAAATGTTATTGGCTCTGATTGGCCCATTATGAATGGCATGCCCACTGCTGAACTAATCACTGTGACCACAGTCATGCCATACTCCCAGTGGTTGGTCTCGAACCAGCCCTAACCCAGTCCCTTCAAAACACACACACACACACACACACACACACACACACACACTACATGGACTGAAAAGAAAATTGGCTGTTGTCTTCTGAAGACGCAAGGAAGGGATGCCAGATAGGCAAATATCAACAGATCCCACGACCCCCTGTCCGAGAGTATGTTATTTATGTAAGATGGTGATAAGCAGGATGAGAAGCAATGAGATAGAGCTGAGAGAACGCAAAGACCACTGGGAATAAAAACCCCGAGGCCACCCAAGAGATGAGTCCATGCAGACATTCCTTCCCTCTACTTCTGAAATAATCTCAAACCTCTTGGAGGAGAAGCTTGTCTGAAACCCTCGCCCTGTATGGAGAAACGACAGACCTTCAGTGGTTCTCCCCTTAACGTGTGGGCCCCGGTGCTTGTTCATGTAAAACCTTTGTGGGTCCAGGCACACCCTGGACAGATGAAGCAGGATGCCTGAGAGTCACCGTTTCCATCTGCATAAGTCTCTGCCTTGGCGAGCACTTGAACACATCCATCCGAGTCCCAGCATGAGGCCCCACTCCCTGATAGAACCAACAACACTGCACGTTAAAGCAAAAGAGCGTTGCTCTGAATTTCACCTGAGTAAACTCTCCCACTCTGTTTTTAGGGAGGAAAATTTGACATTATCCAGCTGGTTGTGTACATTGGCTCAACCCTCTCCTACTTCGGTCTGGTAAGAGATTCTCTTTTTCGCGCTTTAGGAAAATGCTTTGGAGAAGGAAGTGACTAATGTGGCGCCTGTCTGGGTTTTCCCCAGGCCACTGTGTTCATTGACTTTCTCATCAACACTTACTCCAGTAACTGCTGTCGCTCCCATATCTATCCCTGGTGCAAGTGCTGTCAGCCCTGCGTGGTTAATGAATACTACTACAGGAAGAAGTGCGAGTCCATCGTGGAGCCAAAGCCGGTGAGGCCGCTGTGTTCATAGGACACCAGGACACAGAGAGATTCCATGAGATCACTGAGAAATGCACAAAGTTAGGCCCAAATCACAGGCTTAATCCTGCAGTGGATACATCTCTGGGCTCTACCTCATCAACTGTATCTCAGATAAATTATTTGGTCTTGGAGAAGAATAGAAACAAAAATAGAGGAGCAAGATAGAGGGAAGGCAAATTTTTATGTCCGGGACTTGTCAGTTTTGTCATATATTTATTCATTTATTTATTTTTATTTACTTTCAGACAGAGTCTTGCTCTGTCACCCAGGCTGGAGTGTAGTGTCTCGATCTTGGCTCACCGCAGCCTCTGCCTCCCAGGTTTAAGTGATTCTCCTGCCTCAACCTCCCAAGTAACTGGGACCACAGGCGCACGACACCACACCCATCTAATTTTTGCATTTTTAGTAGAGACGGGGCTTTACCATGTTGGCCAGGCTGGTCTCGAACTCCTGACTTCAAATGATCCACCCACTCGGCCTCCCACAGTGCTGGGGTGACAAGTGTGAGCCACTGTGCCTGGCTTGTTTTGTCATTTATTAAATTGGTATAACCAAAACAAAAAAAAGAAAAGAAGAGTAACGACTTTGGAGAACCATTTGGCAGTGACTAATAAGGTTTAAATGGGAGATACTTTACAGCCTGGCATTTCCAGTTCTCCAAACCTGCCCTAGAGAAGCACTCACATGAGCACCCAAGCAGTACACATACACACAACGTTCAATGAGGCATTATTACATTATTAATAATGTATGATTATTAACAGTGAAGAAGGAGCATCTAACCAAATAGCCAATAGGTGAATGGTGAAAGAAACTGTGGTAAATCCATAGAAAGGAATACCAGGCACCAGTTTAAAAAAATGAGATTGATAATAATAATGGCAGACATAGGCCGGGCGTGGTGGCTCACACCTGTCATCCCAGCACTTTGGGAGGCTGAGGCGGGTGGATCACCTGAGGTCAGGAGTTTGAGACCAGCCTGACCAATACGGTGAAACCCCGTCTTTAAAAAAAAAAAAGTTAAAAATAATAATAACAATAATAATAATAATGGCAGACATTTACACAGCACTTCTAAATGCTTTATATATTAACTCACTGAATCTTCACAACCACTTGATGTAAACAGATGCTAGTATTATCTCTTTCTATTGATGAGGAAATTGAGCCACAGGAAGGTTAAATAATTAGCCCAAGGACACGCACGGTGGCTCACACCTGTAATCCCAGCACTTTGGGAGGCTAAGGCAGGCAGATCACTTGAGGGCAAGAGTTTTGAGACCAGCCTGGCCAACATGGTGAACCCCGTCTCTACTAAAAATACAAAAATTAGCCAGGTGTGGTGGTATACACCTGTAGTCCCAGCCATTTGGGAGACTGAGGCAGGAGAATTGCTTGAACCTTGTAGGTGGAGGTTGCAGTGAGCCAAGATCATGCCATTAGACTCCAGCCTGAGTGACAGAGGGAAACTCTATCTCAAAAAAAAAAATACATACATACATACATATATATGTATATATATATGGCTTGACGAGAGCAGATCTCCAAGAGATTTTGTTAAAAGGAAAAAAAGCAAACCATCAAACAATATATATGATATATAGGTTTTAAAAAAACCACTAGACACAGAAGTTAATCTATATATTTTCTACATGTATATGCTATATATACAAGTGTACACACACATACATACACATGTGTGGGTGTATATATGTACACAAAACTGTAGCAGCAGTTGCTTCTGGAAAGGAGCTTAGGATGGGGGAGTAGTCACAGGGATTTTAGCATCATCTGTATTGTTTGGTTTGATTAATCTGGACCTTATTAAGCAGGTCCTCTGCATTCAACTCCATGATTTCCCCCAAAGAGAAATTTCTGGTGCCTAAAAACAAAGACAATTTCTTTGTCTTTCCCTCATCTAAGAACATGATTGTCCTGTTCCAGCAGCTGAATGCACCATTCACTGTCCATTGTACATGCATTCGCAATGTGAAATAAAAGTTCATCTCTGCAGCTAAAACTAATCACCACTTCATGGCCCAAGATGAGATGAAATTTAACAAACATATCAATAATTAAAGTTGCAGTCGTACAACTTTCTGGAGATACTGAATCTAGAGTCACTGAAATTGAGACAATATAACAAAGGAATTTTATGCAGCAATTGGGGGATCCAGTGTAAAAACATTAAGTAGTAAGCTGTGGCTGTGTTGAATCTGCAAGTTAAGATGTGTGGGGTAGCAGGGCGTGATGGCTCACACCTGTAATCCCAGCACTTTGGGAGGCCAAGGCGGGAGGATCACAAGATCAGGAGATGAGACCATCCTGGCCAACATGGTGAAACCCTGTCTCTACTAAAATACAAAAAATTAGCCAGGCATGGTGGCAGGCACCTGTAATCCCAGCTACTCAGGACGCTGAGGCAGGGGAATCGCTTGAACCTGGGAGGCAGAGGCTGCAGTAAGCTGAGATCACACCACTGCACTCTAGTCTGGAGACAGAGCAAGACTCTGTTCCCCAACACCCCCCCCCCGGCAAAAAAAGATGCATGGGGTTCCATTTCTGATTTACCTTTAGACTCAGAAATCATTAATTCTTGGTTAATGAGAGTTTTGGGCTGGCTTGTTCGATAGTCTATCATTTGGCAAAGGGAATAACAGTTGCCTTTAGATAGGCAATTCTTGATAATTCTGTACAAAAGTGGGTAAACTTTTAAATCATCTTTTTCTAGACATTAAAGTATGTGTCCTTTGTGGATGAATCCCACATTAGGATGGTGAACCAGCAGCTACTAGGGAGAAGACTGCAAGATGTCAAGGGCCAAGAAGTCCCAGTAAGTTAAATCATTTTCGTTCTCTCTTTTCTTTAAAAGAAAATTTACTATTAAATATAAACACATCTAGAAACTTGTACAAATCAAAACTAATGGATTTTAACAAAGTAAACATACTCATGTAACCAGCACTCAGATTAAACAGTTGAAAATTACTAGCAGGAGTCCCTCTTATGCCCCCTTCCAATCACTACTCTCTTTTTTTAATTTTTAAAATTTGGTCCGGCACGGTGGCTCACACCTGTAATTCCCACACTTTGGGAGGCCAAGGCAGCCAGATCACTTGAGGTCAGGAGTTCAAGACCAACCTGGCCAATATGGTGAAACCCCATCTCTACTAAAAATACAAAAATCAGCTGGGTGTGATGGCATACATGTAATCCCAGCTACTCGAGAGGCCAAGGCAGGAGAATTGCTTGAACCTGAGGGATGGAGGGTGCCGTGAGCCAAGATTGTGCCACTGCATTCCAGCCTGAGCAACAGAGCAAGACTCTGTCTCAAAAAAAAAAAAAAAAAAAAGTATTTTTTAATTACAGACGAGGTCTCACTATGTTGCCCAGGCCGGTCTCAAGCAATCCTCCCACCTCAGCTGTACCAAGCCCAGCCAACTCCCGTCTCTTAAAAGTAATCATTGGCCGGGCGCGGTGGCTCAAGCCTGTAATCCCAGCACTTTGGGAGGCCGAGGCGGGTGGATCACGAGGTCAAGAGATCAAGACCATCCCGGTCAACATGGTGAAACCCCGTCTCTACTAAAAATACAAAAAAAATTAGCTGGGCATGGTGGCGCGTGCCTGTAATCCCAGCTACTCAGGAGGCTGAGGCAGGAGAATTGCCTGAACCCAGGAGGCGGAGGTTGCGGTGAGCCGAGATCGCGCCATTGCACTCCAGCCTGGGCAACAAGAGCGAAACTCCGTCTCAAAAAAAAAAAAAAAAAGTAATCATTATCCTATATCTAAGGATTAATTTTATTTCTGCTGGAATTTTCTTGGCATTGAATCATGTAGTGTGTAAGCAGCATATACTCAGCTGAGTGTCTGGCTTCCTTTACTCAACATTATTTTTGTGAGAGTTGTTCATGACGTTGCGCGCAATTCATTCTCATTGTGTAATTCCATGTTATCAACATCCAACTTCTTCAGCCATCCTACTGTTGATGGACATTTGGGTAGTGTCCAGTTGGGGGCTAATGCCAGTAATGCTGCTATGGTCAACATATGGCACTCTAGTGGGTGAATACCTAAGAGTGGAACTGCCGAGTCATAAGGCAGACATATGTTCAGGTTTAGGAGATACTAACAGTGCTGCAGAATGGTTGCTCCCATTCGCGCTCTCCCCAGCAGTTCTGGTTGCTGTGCATCTTCAATTTCCTAGGGCTGAATTACTACAAACTAAATGGCTTAAAACAGCAGAAGCGTATTCTGTCACAGTTCTGGAGCCTAGAAGTCTGAAATTAAGGTGTTGGTAGGGCCCCTCTCTATCTGAAGGCTCTAGGGAGAAATCCTTCCTTGCCTCTTCCTGACATCTAGTGTTTATGACACTGACTAGGACCTCCAGTACAATACTGAACAGAAGTGATAGGAGCAGCCATCTCTGCCTCATTCCCTATCTTAGGGAGAAAGGTTTTGTGTATTTTTTTGTCATTTTTTGGGCTGGAGTTTTGCTCTTGTTGGCGCATCTTGGCTCACCGCAACCTCTCCACCTCCAGGGTTCAAGCAATTCTCCTGTCTCAGCCTCCCAAGTAGCTGGGATTATAGGCATGCACCACCATGCCCAGCTAATTTTGTATTTTTAGTAAAGACAGGATTTTTTCCACGTTTGTCAGGCTGGTCTCAAACCCTGATCTTGTGTGATCCGCCCTCCTCGGCCTCCCAAAGTGCTGGGATTACAGGTGTGAGCCACTGCACCCAGCCTGCAGTGAGTTTTTAAGAATACACTATCAGATAAGAAAATTCCCTTCTGTTTCTAGTTTGCTAAGCACTTTTACCATTAATGGATATTGATTTCTTAAATAATGGCTTTTTTTTTCCTTCTGGCTGGGTGCAGAGGCTCATGCCTGTAATCCCAACACTTTGGGATGCCAAGGCGGGTAAATCAGCTGAGGTCAGGAGTTTAAGAACAACCTGGCCAACATGGTGAAACCCTGTCTCTATTAAAAATACAGAAATTATCCAGGCATGGTGGTACATGCTGAGGTGGGAGAATTGCTTGAACCTGGGAGGCGGAGGCTACAGTGAGCTGAGATCACACCACTGCACTCTAGCCTAGGCAACAGAACAAGACTCTATCTTAAAAACAAAAAGTTTTTTTGGCTCCTTTTTAAATAGCAATGAGGTTTGTTTGTTTTTTTTTTCTGTTATGCGTTGAATTGTACTGATTGGTTTTCAAATATTAAGCCAACCTTGCATTCCTGAAGTAAACTCAATTTGAATGTGTTGTACTATTCTTTATATTTATTACTGAATTCCGTTCACTAATATTTAGGATTTTTATATCTCTTCTTGAGAAACACTGGGCAAACTTTTTCCATTCTCGTAATGTTTTTGTTGGATTTGGGTATGAATTGAACTAGTCATGCATCACTTAATGATGGGGATATGTTCTGAAAAGTGATCCAGGCTGAGGTGGGTGGATCACTTGAGGTTAGGAGTTTGAGACCAGCCTGGCCAACATGGTGAAACCCTGTCTCTACTAAAAATACAAAAATTAGCCAGGTGTGGTGGCACATGCCTGTAATCCCAGCTACTCAGGAGGCTGAAGCAGGAGGATCACTTGAATCCAGGAGGTGGAGGTTGCAGTGAGCCGAGATCACGCCATTGCACTCTAGCCTGGGCAACAAGAATGAAACAACGTCTCAAAAATAAAATAAAAGTGGATTTGCCAGGAGGGAGAGCATGGGGGAAAAGAGAGAGTGCTGCTAAGTCAACAAGTATTTCCTGTCTCTCATGCGCTGGGCCCCGGCTCAGGCATCATGGATATGGCAGTAAGAAAGCAGACAGGGTCCCTGCTTCCGTATGGAATAAGAATCATCATCAAGTAAACACATAAATTAATAAGACAATTTCCAGTAGTGCTAAGTCCTGTGAAGAATGTGGAATACCATGATGTGATAAGAGAATCACATGGGAGAAAAGCTGCTAGATAGGGTGGTCAGGCCAAGAGGCGACATCTCAACAGAAGCCTGGCTTTTCTGAATTTCATTTTCCAAAATCTATAAAATAGGCCAGGTGCAATGGTTCACGCCTGTAATCCCAGCACTTTGGGAGGGTGAGGCAGCCGGATCACCTGAGGTCAGGAGTTCCAGATCAGCCTGGCCAACATGGTGAAATCTTTTCTACTAAAAATATGAAAGAATTAGCTGGGCATGGTGGCATGCACTTGTAATTCCAGCTACTTAGGAGGCTAAGGCATGAAAATTGCTTGAACGTGGGTGGAGGTTGCAGAGTGCCGAGATTGCACCACTGCACTCCAGCCTGGGAAACAGAGTGACACCCTCTCAAAAAAAAAAAAATCTGTAAAATAGAGACAAGGATACGTATCTCACAAACATCTTCAAAGGCTTGAATGAGGTAATGCTTACAGAACACATGCAGGGTCCTGACAGCTACACTTAATAAATGACAGCTACTACAACTTATGTAATATTAAATGTAACTTTCCAAGTTAATAAAGTTAAAGAACCTAGAACCTGAAGGGTTGTCTTTGCTAATAAGTTTGGGAACTTGCCTTTTCAGAGACCTCCGGTGGACTTCACAGACTTGTCCAAGCTTCCCCTGGCCCTCCATGACCCACCCCCTACTCCTGGACAACCAGAGGAGATGCAGCTGCTTAGAGAGGAGGTGACTCCTAGACCCAGGGACAGCCCAGTCTGGTGCCAGTGTGGAAGCTGCCTCCCATCCCAACTTCCAGAGAGCCACAGGTGCCTGGAGGAGCTATGCTGCCGGAAAAAGCCGGGGGCCTGCATCACCACCTCAGAGCTGTTCAGGAAGCTGGTCCTGTCCAGGCACATCCTGCAGTTCCTCCTGCTCTACCAGGACCCCTTGCTGGCACTGGACATGGACTCCACCAACAGCCAGCTGCGGCACTGTGCCTACAGGTGCTACACCACCTGGCGCTTCGGCTCCCAGGACATGGCTGACTTTGCCATCCTGCCCAGCTGCTGCCGCTGGAGGATCCGGAGAGAGTTTCCCAAGAGTCAAGGGCAGTACAGTGGCTTCAAAAGTCCTTACTGAAGCCAGATGCGTGGCTCACGCCTGTAATCCCAGCACTTTGGGAGGCCGAGGTAGGCAGATCACCTGAGGTCAGGAGTTGGAGACCAGCCTGGTTAACAAAGCAAAATCCCATCTGTACTGAAAATACAAAAATTAGCCAGGGATAGTGGCACGTACCTGTAATCCCAGCTACTCGGGAGGCTGAGGCATGAGAATCACTTGAACCCTGGAGGTGGAGATTTCAGTGAGCCAAGATTGTGCCACTTTACTCCAGCCTGGGAGACACAGCAAACCCTGTCTCAAAAAATAAAAATACACTTTGGGAGGCCAAGGCGGGTGGATCACGAGGTCAAGAGATCGAGACCATCCTGGTCAACATGGTGAAACCCCGTCTCTACTAAAAGTACAAAAAATTAGCTGGGCATGGTGGCACGTGCCTGTAATCCCAGCTACTCAGGAGGCTGAGGCAGGAGAATTGTCTGAACCCAGGAGGCGGAGGTTGCAGTGAGCCGAGATCGCGCCATTGCACTACAGCCTGGGTAATGAGCGAAACTCCGTCTCAAAAAAAATAAATAAATAAAAATAAAGTCCTTACTGATAGCAGGGGGCTGCAGTAGCCACATTAACATGACCTTTGCTAGCATCTTGAACTTCACCTGCAAAGCTCTGTGGCCACATTTTCACCCAAAGGGAAATGTGCTTTCATCTTCTATAGCACTCTGTGTCTGAGAGCAAAGTAACCTGGTTAAACAAACCAGAATCCCTCTGCCTGGACAGAGAGCAGAGAGATTCAGATGTAAGTCTCAACTCTGTCCCTAGGAAGCTGTGTGTGACCCTAGGCCTCTCACCTCTGCCTCTGCTTCCCCATTGCCCGACTACTATCTCAGAGATACTGTGAGGATAAATTAAGCGTACATGAACTGTCTTGTTAATGTGTAAAGAGCTATGTGAATGCAAAACATTTCATTATGAGGTCAGACTAGGATAATGTCCAACTAAAAACAAACTTTTTGGTTCTGGTTGGAGAATGTGGAGGACTAAAGGTGGCCACAAATACTTTGACACTCAAATCCCCCAAGACCTAAGGGTCTTATCTCCTCTCCTTGAGTATGGGTGGCTCTGATTGTTTTATCCAAAAGTGAAAGTGATGTTGTGTCAGTTTCAGATCTTGGTCTTAAGAGACTGACAGCTGCTACTTCCGTCCCTTGGAACTCTTGCTACTGGGGAAGCCAGACTCCATTTAAAAGTCTGTCTATCCTGGCCAGGCGTGGTGGCTTATGCCTGTAATCCCAGCACTTTGGGAGGCTGAGGAGGGCTGATCACTTAAGGTCAGGAGTCCGAGACCCAACTCACCAACACGGTGAAACCACAGCTCTACTGAAAATACAAAAATTAGCTGGACGTGGTGGTAGGCACCTGTAGCCCTAGCTATCAAAAGGCTGAGACGGGAGAAATGCTTGAACCTGGGAGGTGGAGGTTGCATTGAGCTGAGATCATGCCACTGCGCTCCAGGCTAGGTGACAGAGCGAGACTCCATCTCAAAAAAAAAAAAAAAAAATGTCTGTCTATCCTGAGACCGCCCTGCTATGAGGAAGCTCAAGCAGCCATGTGGAAAGTGCCCAATCAGCCCCAGCTTTCAAGCCATCCAAGCTTGGTCACCAAACATGAGAGAGAAGAAGTCTTCAGGTGATTCTGGACCCTACTAACATATGACTGATACTGCATGATACATCCCAAGTAAGAACTTCCCCATAAATCCAGAAAATCAAAATGCTATCTTAAGTCACTAAGTTTTGGGCTTGTGTGTTCCACAGCAACAGATAACTGGAACAGACAGCAAGCCTGACGAATGGGCACACAGACTCAGCCCAAACCTTCCCTGGTTCTAATGTTCTTAGGGAGCCCGGGCCAACCCTGGAACTCTCAGGAACTTCGGTTTCCACCGCACAGTTCAAGAAGGGCTATAGCCCAAATCAGTTAACTCACCAGACCAGCCCTGGAATCCATCAAATCTAACGCTGAGCTACCCAATGCAGTCCAATCCTCACCACAATTCTATGACTGAAGACCAGGCACTGTGGCTCACGCCTGTAATCTCAGGACTTTGGAAGGCCAAGGCAGGTGGATCATGAGGTCAAGAGTTCAAGACCAGCCTGGCCAACATGGTGAAACCCCGTCTCTATGCAGAATACAAAAATTAGCTGGGCGTGGTGGTGGGTGCCTGTAATCCCAGCTACTCGGGAGGTGGAGGCAGGAGAATCACTTGAACCCAGGAGGTGGAGGTTGCAGTGAGCTGAGATCATGCCACTGCACTCTAGCCCGGATTACAGAGCAAGACTCTGTCTCAAAAAAAAAAAAAAAAAAACAACAAAACAAAACAATGCTATGACTGAAAGTGACTAAAAAGCTGCCTTGATGCCATTAACACCCTGTACTTTGCAGCCATTCAGAATTGAGGCAGTCTGGATGCTAGCTACTTCAAAAACAACCCACAAGCACACCTTTACCATTTCCATCATCAACTGCTAAGAATAGGAAAATGCATAGTGACAGGTTTTAGGATTCTGCTTTAGGATTTCCTTTTCCTGGTTTTGTCACCAGAGAAAACTGTTTCTAAACAACAACCGTTTAATCAAACAGTTTGGAGACCACTATTAAATATTGTGACTGATAAAGGATCTGTGAATTTTTTATACATATTCTAAGAGTTACCATTTTGATACCTTTTAAAAACCAGCAGCTTTCTACACTATTCATGTAGAACAGTATGAATAAAAATTTTTTTTTTTGATACAGGGTTTTATCCGGCTTTAAACTCAGGAACCAAGTTAATTGTGCCAGATTGAACTTTGATTTTTCACTACCTTTTCAAAGATATTTTTTGAAGTGCATTATTATATATGATTTCTTTGGAGTTGACACTTCTTTACTCCAGGAATTCTATGTCACTGTTACAGGTTTCCATTCTGATGGCCTCTGGGCCTTTGTACCTTCGTGTTTGGTGCCTTATTCCTAGTATAATTCTATCACCTTAATGAGGCCGCAGATGGAGTCAAAATGTGAAATGACAAATCATCACTGGATCCATCTGCTTTTCCTCACCTTCCCCACTGATGCGCTGGGCGAGAGAGTGACATGTCACTTCAACTGTGTAACATGTCACACACATCCCACAATAACAGGCATCATAGTTGTATTCTTATTTTTAGTTTACTGTAGAAAATAATGTCATCTCCAAAGGTGATGGGAGTCACATTTTGTAGGATGTGTTTTCTTATACTTAAAGGCAGTCTTCTGCTATGGTAACTGCCAGTATTCATGGCTTCGTCTCTGCCTCAGAAAAGAAGGGATCTGCCTTCTCTTGGCTGATTTCACATAATATAGGTAATGAACTTTCATTCCTCATTCGAGTAGGGAATTACTTTTTAAGCCCTTCCTGATTTTAGCCTGGTAATGTAAATGTCCTTAATGTGACTGTTTTGATAATAAAAAAATGATGTATAATTTATTTAAATCTTCTCTTTATTTCCTTTCTTTTCAGAAGGTCCCCAAATCACAATTAACTCATTCATTGACATATTTGTTCAACAACTATTCATTGAGACACTCACTAGAGATCGAGGATAAATAAGGTTGCCAGTCTCATGAAAATATGAAGAGATGAAAAATAATTCCAGCAAATGGAGTCTGGCAACTTGTGTTGAGTATCATGGTGAAGAGGCAAATGATGCCATGAGAGTATAGCAGGGGAATTTAGCCTACTGGGGAGATCAGCCTACCTGAGGAAGGAATGTTTTAGCTAAAATTTGAAGGATGAGCACTACTTAACCAGTGAATGGGGAAGGAAGGAGCATTCTAGGCAGAGAAGACAGTGTGCACAAAGGTCCTGGGGCAGGAAAAGCAGAGCAGGTTTACAGAACTTAAAGGAGACCTGTATGACCGTGCCATAAACAGTACAGGGAAGTAAGGCATGAGTCACAGTTGGAAGCAGGCAGGGGCTAGGCTTCCTGGAATCTTGTGGGTCGCGGTAGAGTTTGTCTTTATCCTAAGACCTAAGCCATGTAAACGTTCTAAACAGTAGCCTGGTGAGATCATATTTAATTTTGATTTTTATTTATTTATTTATTTATTTGTTTTGAGATAGAGTCTTGCTCTGTTGCCCAGGCTGGAGTGCAGTGGCTTGATCTCAGCTCACTGCAACCTCCACCTCCTGGGTTCAAGTGATCCTGCCTTGGTCTCCTGAGTATCTGGGATTACAGGCACACGCCACCACGCCTGGCTAATTTTTGTAGAGACAGGGTTTCACCATGTTGGCCAGGCTGGTCTCAAACTCCTGACCTCAAGTGATCTGCCCGCCTCAGCCTCCCAAAGTGTTGGGATTACAGGCATGAGCCACTGCGCCCGGCCACCGTATTAATTTGTAAACGCTCACTGTGGTCGCTGTGTGGAAAATGAGCTAGGAGCGGTGGTGGGTATGGTCTTTGTTTTTGTTTCAGTCTTTCCCTACTCCATGAAACATTTGTCCCACATATGCGGCCAAACAGAATGTTTCTTTTCTTCCCTCCTCTTCCTCTTGGGAAGTCACCAAAAAAAGGGGGAAAACAGCAGCAAGAGAAAAGGAGGAAAAGCTTTGGTGTGCCTTTAATTTTGGAATAGCCCCTGCCCCAAGTTGGCAGGGATGAGACTGCTTGTTGAGCTTCAGATCACAGGAAGGAGTGCAGCAAATCAGGAGACAAGGGGCAGTCAGCAGGGCCCACTGGGTATCCACCCTGCAGTGTAAGGACTAAAATCAAGGTCTCATATGAGGTGCTGCCTTGACATCACGTGAAATCAGGAGCGCCTAGAATAGCCTAACCCCAAGCTTCTCTCCCAGTCTTCCCTTGGCCAAGTGTACCCAGCAAAACAACCTTCCTTATCAAACAGACCCGATGCAGTTCCTGCTAACCCATGGAATTGTCCAAATGAGCCAATCACATCCTCCAGGGAAACCAGGTCCTCCTCACCCCCTTGTTGCTACAGAGCGTGCCCCCCACCGGCCCTGGTTGTTCACTCTGTTTCTGTGTGGCCCTGCATGGCATGTGGGGGTCTTCCTCCCTGAGCTGTGAGTGTGTGTGACCAAAAATTGCTGCCAATCTCATCTGCCCAGTGTTGGGTGTCACGTGTTTAGCCATCCCCAGAACCCTGGGGTGGGAACTGGGAATCCCTCCCTCACCACTGAGGTAAAGAGGAGGTTATTAAAACATCCCTAATTCGGCCAGGGCAGTGGCTCACGCCTGTAATCCCAGTACTTTGGGAGGCTGAGGCAGGTGGATCATCTGAGGTCAGGAGTTTGAGACCAGCCTGGACAACATGGTAAAACCCTGTTTCTCCTAAAAATACATAAAATTAGCTGAGCATGGTGGCCAGCACCTGTAATCCCAGCTACTTGGGAGGCTGAGGCAGAAGAATCACTTGAACCTGGGAGGCAGGGTTTGCAGTGAGCCAAGATCGCACCACTGCACACCAGCCTGGGCAACAAGAACGAAACTCCATCTCAATCAATCAATCAATAAATAAAATAAATCTCTAATTCCAGGCCAACCAGCAGCCCTAAAAAATTAATCTTGCTTTGGCTTCTGCCCAAAGTCATGGTCACACAAAGCCCACTACCACCCCCATTTATTCAAATTATCTACTCGAATGTACCAGGTGGGGTTTCACCCTCCGCTGTTTGTATGTTTCTCAACCGATATTCTAATCCCATGCAGTCATCATTCAGGAAGATCCCTGACTCAACTTTTCTTTTTTGAAAAAATTAGAAATTCCCATCTTCTTTCACTTTAACTGTGACCTTTCAGCTTCCTGTTTTTCATTCCGGAGGGCTATGAATCATAGTTCCAAAATAAATGATGATCTATGGAGAGGATTTTGCATTTGAACATCCTTAGCTAACTTTAATGAATTATGATAGTCACATGATCCTGAGGCTTCAGGACTTGGAGGAGGTGGCTGACACTGATGCCATTTTAACCAAATAAGCATCGCACCTAAGCTTGGATAAGGGTCAACTCACACTAACAGGGCTCTTATGCAAGCTTGTTCAGTCTGGTAAGTTGTGAGTATTTATGTTTTATTTCCCCCAAAAAACAGTAAGCCCCTCAGAGGCCAGGAACTCATCTTGGTTTTTGTCCCTTCCACACCTGTCTCATTCCAGTGGTGTGTGGGCACTGGAAACAGACCACCTGGGTTTAAATCCTGGCTTGGTCATTTATTTGCCAAGTGGCCTGGTACAGTTTGGCTGTGTCCCCACCCAAATCTCATCTTGAATCGTACTCCTATAATTCCCATGTGTTGTGGGAGGGACCCAGTGGGAGACAATTGAAGCATGGGGTGGTTTCCCTCATACTGTTCTTGTGGTAGTGAATAAGTCTCATGAGCTCTGAGAGTTTTATAAGGAGTTTCTCCTTTCATTTGGCTCTCATTCTCTTTTTGCCTGCCACCATGTAAAATGTGGCTTTGCTGCTCCTTGCCTTTGCCAGGATGGTGAGGCCTCCCCAGCCCTGTGTAACTGTGAGTCAACTAAACTTTTCTCTTTCCTTTATAAATTACCCAGTCTTGGGTATGTCTTTATTAGCAGCGTGAGAACAGACTAATACATAGCTTCGGGCAGCTTCTCATGAGTCTAGCCATGGCAGCTATTCCTATGATTTGGATGGCGCCCAAGCATCGCTCCTGAGCTCCAGGCCCATATATCCAACCACCTCCAAGATATTCTAGACTTAAATGGTTTAGTGGCAACTCAAACAGATACAAAAGACAAATCATGATCTCTGGTCACCCCACCCACCCACATGTGACTTCCAGAGCTCTAAGTTCAGCCAGTAGCACCACCTGCCATGAGCTCAACTTCCCAAGCCAAAATTCAAAGGACACCTTGATGTCTCCCTTCTCCTTCCCCATCCGTCCAACCTCATCCCTTCGTTATGAGGTTGCACTTACTGAGCACCCCGGCACTGTGCAGGAGCTGGGGATGAACAGGTGAATAAGACAGGTTCTTTAGGAGGTTAGGTGCGGTGGGGAAGACAAGCAATCATGGTGAAAAGAAATGGGTTGAGGACAGCTTGGAATAGGTTTTGAAAGAAACAAGCAGGATCCTGTGATAGGAGCAAGGGAGTTACTTCTGATAGGGGGCAGGGAGGGTTTCTCCAAGGAAGTGGCATTTATGCTAGATCTGAATATCGAGAAGGATCCTGCTGTAATGAGTTGAAAGATGGGCATTCCAAGAAGAGCGGCAGCAAACACAAAGCTGAGAAGTGAGAGAGAAATAAGAGTGTCCCAGAGCTGGGTGCGGGGGCACACACCTGTAATGCCAGCAACAAGAGATCACCCCTTAAGCCCAGGAGTTTGAGGCCAGCCTGGATAACATAGTAATATTCTATCTCAAAAAGAAAGAAAGAAAAGAAAAGAAATGAGTGTGTTCCAGGAACTGTCAGATGGCCAGTGCGACCATGCTCTGAGAGACACAGACTTGCTTGTTTTCTTACCGCCTCCTAAACTGTGTGGTCCCGTTTCACTGAAACAGAAGCTCAAAGAAAGGTGAAATTCACACAGGCAAGCACAGCCTTGGGAGGGTTATGAAGCTCGTGAGATATAAGCGGACCCTCACTGGAGGAAGGGGCTGTAAACAGTGGGATGAGAGGAGGCATTCCCAACAGGACCAGCGGCACAAGCCAGGCCCAGAAAGAAATGACTATGATAGTGGGGGGAGATTAAATGGCACTGATTTGGGGAAACCTTCAAAAAGAAAAAAAGGCCAAGATGTTTGAGCCAGTTGCAAATTTAAGATAGAGCCATTCTTGGGGCTGAAAGAGGACATGAGAGAAGCAATGACTTAAGAACATCCCTCAGACAGACATGAGGACATGGGATGGGAGGGGAAGCCTGGGGTAGTGACATCATTTAGGAGTCTGCAGGGATTATATAGGGGTGTCTCAATAAGCTGCCTCCTGTACTACTGAATTGGTGGTGGTGACAGAAAGAAAAGGAAGACTCATTAAAATGTATTTTTTTTCTTTTTTTGTAAAGATAGAGTGTCCCCATCTTGCCCAAGCTGGTCTTGCACTCCTGGCCTCAAGCAGTCCTCCCACCTGGGCTCTCAAAGCTCTGGGATTATAGGTGTGAGCCACCACCCCCAGCCTGGCTAAATGAATTTTTAAAAATTCCTTTCAGTCCAACAGGAGGAGCTCGGTTAAGTAAATTATGGCACATTCATATAACAGAAGAGTTTGCAGCTATTTTAAATGATGCCACAGAAAGACACTTAATGACATGGACAGATGTTCAAGGCAGAACACAGCATGTGTGACATTTCTTGCTTAAGGAGAATCTGAGCTTTTAACTAGATCTGTTTTTTTTTCCTGAAGAGATAGTATTTATTAAAAATCTTTAACCTTAAGTACACATTTAAGGAGACAAAGAAGAACTGCCTCATTCCTCCTTGGAATATGTTGTAGATAACAACAAACTCTTTTTTTTTTAAGCGATTCTTATGCCTCAGCCTCCTGAGTAGCTGGGATTACAGGCGTGTGCCACTGAGTCTGGCTAATTTTTGTATTTTTAGTAGAGATGGGATTTCACCATGTTGGCCAGACCGGTTTCGAACTCTCAACCTTGGATGATCCATCTGCCTCAGCCTCCCAAAGTGTTGGGATTACAGGCATGAGCCACCGCACCCAGCTGGTACATTCTTTTTTAGGATACACAAGAAAGAATTATAACAACAGATATGTATTAGATCATGTATTTTCCTCAATACATTCCCAACAGCAATATGATACAGAACAGGTTCTCTAACCACATTTCAATAAAATTAGAAATTAATTTTTTTTTTTTTTTGAGACAGAGTCTCACTCTGTCGTCCAGGCTGGAGTACTGTGGCGCAATCTCTGCTCACTGAAACCTCTACCTCCCGAATTCAAACGATTCTCCTGCCTCAGCCTCCCGAGTAGCTGGGATTACAGACACCTGCCACCATGTCCAGCTACTTTTTGTATTTTTAGTAGAGACAGGGTTTCGCCACATTGGCCAGACTGGTCTCTAACTCCTGACCTTAGGAGTTCTGCCTGCCTCACCCTCCCAAAAGTGCTGGGATTACAAGAGTGAGCCACCACACCTGACAAGAAATTAATTTTTAAAAGGTAGATTTTTAATATATTTGGAAACTGAATGAAATATTGCTAAGAAATATTGCTAAATGACTAAAAAATATTTAGAACTGAATAATGAAAGTAATATATGTCAAAATTGGTGGCACATGGCTAAAGCAGTACTTATTATTATTATTATCATTAAGCTGTAGTCTCACTCTGTTGCCCAGACTGGAGTGCAGTGGCGCAATCTTGGCTCACTGCAACCTCCGCTCCCAGGTTCAAGTGAGTATCCTGCCTCAGCCTCCCAGGTAACTGGGATTATAGGTGTGTACCACCACACCCAGAAAATGTTTGTATTTTAGTAGAGATGGGGTTTTGCCATGTTGGCCAGTCTATTCTCGAACTCCTAGACTCAAAAAATCTGCCCTCCTCAGCTTCCCGAAGTGCTGGGATTATAGGCATGAGCTGGCCAAATGGCAGCTTTTGTCCAAACAGAAGGCTAAAGCTGACCCTAAGGCTAACCCTAACCTTAGCCCTAACCCTAACGCTAGTTGGGTTAGGGTAAAATGACTAAAGGCAAGAGACGAACATTCTGGATATTTCTCAGGGAAAGAAAGAGGCAACTTTTATCCTCCACTGACCCAAAGAAATGGACTGTACTTTGTCCCCGACTTCCCACTCAACTTCCTACTTTGACCCCCATTCTCCCTCCCCTTGTCTATCCCAAGCTTCACTCTGGAGGCAATAGCTAAACCTGTGCTAGTTAAACTTGAACCAGATCTGTTAGAAAAGAAGGGGCTGTTGCCAGAAGCAGGGCGGCTTCAAAGAAAGCCAAAAAGAAAGCGACCATGCTTACTCACCCCCTTCCCGCTCGATTTCCTCCTGCCCAGAGAATGGAACTCATGAGATGGAAAGCCCAGAAAAAGGGACGCGAGTGAAGAAAGGAACAGGGCGCTATTCTCCACAAACGCTTCCTGCTGGCTGTGCTGACATCACTGCACGCCATGCGTCTCATGACTTGGGGTATAGCTCACACACCTAATGCCTTAGAGTTCTAAAACAACTCAGAGCCAATGTTCTCTGATTTTTCAGTGGCTACATTTAAGAGTAGAAAAGAATTGGGAAAATCCCAACAGAACTTTTGTGATTGCTAATATGGACTTAAAGGTTATTCTTATCAACAACTAAACAACTGAAAATGCAAAATGTTATAACACGTGGATAGTTGTGGAGTCTGAGGAGTCCTGCTTTTCTTCCCTCTTAGCAACCAACTGTTATCTTTTTTGTTGTTGTTGAGATGGAGTTTCACTTTTGTTGCCCAGGCTGGAGTGCAGTGGTGCAATCTCAGCTCACTGTAACCTCTGCCTCCCAGAGTTCAAGCGATTCTCTTGCTTTAAACTCCTAAGTAGCCGGGGTTACAGGCGCCCATTACCACTCCAGGTTTTTTTTTTTTAAGACAGGGTTTCACCATGTTGGTCAGGCTGGTTTTGAACTCCTGGCCTCAAGCAATCCACCAGTCTCAGCCTCCCCAAAGTGCTAGGATTACAGGCATGAGCCACCGCACCCGGCCTGAATTTCTTTTCTTATGCTTTTGTTTTAAAGTTTACTTTCTGTGCTTATAAAAATTACTTTTCGGGGGAATAACTATGAACCTGAGAGAGAGTTACAGCTTTGGACTTCTAGCCCGGGCCCATCGCCATGTATTTGAGTGTACACAGAAAAATGTACACCAAAGTCCTCCCAAAAGAAAACAAAATGTCCCAATATTAAAGACAAAAGACAGTAAATGTAATTCTTGTGGCCTAATCTGAATTGTGAATCTTACGTTTACAATGTTTCCATGGAGTTAGTAACTGTATTAGTTTCTTACGGCTGCCATAACAAATTACCACCAACTTCCTGGCTGAAAGCAACACAAGCATTACTTCCAGTTCTGTAGGCCAGAAGTCCGAAATGGGTTTTACAGGCTACCATCAAGGTGCTGGCAGCGCTGCACTCCACCCAGAGGCTCTAGGGAACCCATCTCCTGCCTCTTCCAGCCTCATGCCTTGACTCACAGCCCTCATCATGCAATCTCTTCACTCTGCCCTCACATCCCCTTCTCTTGAGTCCTCAGCCTCTCCCTTCCATTTTTAAGGACGCTTGTGGTTAAATGGGGCTCACTTGGATAATATAGGCCACTCTCCCATCTCAAGATCTTAACTTAGCTGCATCTGCCAACTCCCCTCTGCCATATAAGGCAACACATTCACGGGTTCCAGAGATGAGGAACTGGATATCTTCGGGGGACCATTACTCTGCCTACCACAGTAATTAACTCACCACCTTAGACATTTAGTCATTGGATTGGATACTACTGGGACTGTATCTTTGGGTCTTATTTTCCTAAGTCTAGTCTGTTGAGTAATTCTGTTAAATATCTAGGCATCTAGTAGTTTCTAAATACATTTGAAGAGATTTCTTTTTCTTTTTTTTTTTTTTTGAGATGGAGTTTCACTCTTGTTGTCCAGGTTGGAGTGCAATGGCTCAATCTCAGCTCACCGCGACCTCCACTCCTGGGTTCCAGCGATTCTCCTGCCTCAACCGAGTAGCTGGGGTTACAGGCATGCACCACCATGCCTGGCTAATTTTTTTTTTGTATTTTTAGTAGAGACAGGGTTTCTCCATGTTGGTCAGCTGGTCTCGAACCCCGACCTCAGGTGATCCGCCTGCCTCGGCCTCCCATAGGGCTGGGATTACAGGTGTGAGCCACTGCGCCCGCCTGAGATTTCCGACTACGTCATATGCTACAGTGTTCCTGCCTCTCTATCATCGGGGAACATGAGGAAATGTGTGGGGACTCCATTAACTGCCGTCTCCACAAGCAGGATTTCTTCCATCTCAAGGTCACCCTATGATTGCCATCATCCCTTACATATGAAGCAGTGGAAGCAGATCGCACTGTAAAAATGGACCCACATAATATTACACAATGTTTCTGAGTAGACAAAATGGTTTCACAGCATTTTAAGGCTATATAAAGAAATAGTTAAAAGCAAAGATGTGCCTGGGTGTGGTAGCTCATGCCTGTTTCCCAGCACTTTGGGAGGCCGAGGCGGGAGGATCAATTGAAATCAGGAGTTCAAGACCAGCCTGGGCAACATAGCAGGACCCCGTCTCTACAGAAAATACAAAAAACAAATTAGCAGGGCATGGTAGTGCACGCCTGTAGTCCCAGCTACTCAGGAGGCTGAGGTGGGAGGATTGCCTGAGCCTGAGAGGTTGAGGCTACAGTGAGCTGAGATCATGCCATTACACTCCAGCTTGGGCAGCACAGCAAGAGGCTCTGTCTCCAAAAAAAAAAAAAAAAAAAAAGCAAAGATGATTGATGGAATCAGATGACAAATGTGCACTCAAACCTGACTCACCCACCTGTATGACCTTGCTAAGTCTCAGCTTTACTTCTCAGTACCTACTTCATGGTTCACGTGAGGTGGAATGAAATGAAGCCTATAAAGCTTTTGGCAGGGACTTCACTGTTGTTATTATTATGAAGAAGACAATACTATACTTGACATAATAGGTTCCCTAGTTTATCTATAAAGAAAGAGACTCGGCCAGGCACAGTGGCTCATGCCTGTAATCCCAGAACTTTGGGAGGCCGAGGTCAGGGGATTACCTGAGGTCAGGAGTTCAAGATCAGCCTGGCCAACATGGTGAAACCCCATCTCTACTAAAAATACAAAAAACTAGCTGGATGTGGCAATGTGTGCCTGTAATCCCAGCTACTCAGGAGGCTGAGGTAGGAGAACTGCTTGAACCCGGGAGGTGGAGGCTGCAGTGAGCAGAGATCGTGCCACTGCATTGCAGCCTGGGCAACAAAGCAAGACTCCACCTCAAAAAAAAAAAAGAAAGAAAAGAAAAGAAAGAGACCCCCCCAAAAGCAAACAACTCGTCTAAAACGGCACAGCTAGTACCTGTCAGTGCCTAACACACATGGTATTTACTCCTGAAATATCTTTGCTGCTGATCCTTTTTGATCAGAGGTCCTTTTAAAAATTTCTTCTCTCAGGATTTGCAGAATCTGTTTCCAGCCAAGGTTTCTACATACGCTTAGTCAACTTTAAAATTTACTGATGTGCTGATTAAGAAATGTTTCAGTTTAGTTTCATTTTACAAATAATTATATAAAAAATTATTAGCAGGTCTCCAGATTTTTAGTCTAGCATTTTTTTTTTTTTTTTTTTTTTGAGAAGGAGTTTCACTCTTTTTTTTTTTTTTTTTTTTTTTTCAGACGGAGTCTTGCTCTGTTGCCCAGGCTGAAGTTCAGTGGCTCAATCTGGGCTCACTGCAACCTCCACCGGCCAGGTTCAAGCGATTCTCCAGCCTTAGCCTCCCAAGTAGCTGGGAATACAGCTACACGCCACCATGTTCAACTTAATTTTTGCATTTTTAGTAGAGATGGGGTTTTACCATGTTGGCCAGGCTGGTCTCAATCTCCTGACCTCAGGTGATCTGTCTGCCTCAGCTTCCTGAAGTGCTAGGATTACAGGTGTGAGCCACCACACCCAGCTGAGTTTCACTCTTGTTGCCCAGGCTGCAGTGCAATAGCGAGATCTCGGCTCACTGTAACCTCCGCCTCCCAGGTTCAAGCGATTCTCCTGCCTCAGTCTCCCAAGTAGCTGGGATTACAGGTGCCCACCACCATGTCTTGCTAATTTCTTGTATTTTTTTTATCTTTTTGAGACAGAGTTTCGCTCTTCTTGCCCACACTGAAGTGCAATGGCACGATCTCCACTCACTGCAACCTCTGCCTCCCGGGTTCAAGCAATTCTCCTGCTTCAGCCTCCCGAGTAGCTGGGATTACAGGCATATGCCACCATGCTCAGCTAATTTTGTATTTTTAGTAGAGATGGGGTTTTACCATGTTGGTCAGGCTAGTCTTGAACTCCCAACCTCAGGTGATCTGCCTGCCTCAGCCTCCCAAAGTGCTGGGATTACAGGCATGCCATGCCACCGCGCCCAGCCCTAATTTTTTGGTATTTTCAGTAGAGATGGGGTTTCACCATGTTGGCCAGGCTGGTCTCAAACTCCTGTCCTCAGGTAATCCACCTGCCTCAGCCTCCCAAAGTGCTGGGAATACAGGCATAAGCCACCAATCTAGTATTTTAAAGGCATGAGCCTTCAATCTAGTATTTTAAAGACAAATACTAGGGAAGAAAAGATTGATTCAAAGAATCATTCTGACGAGGCTCTGTGGCTTACATCTGTAATCCCAACACTTTGGGAGGCCAAGCCAGGAGGATTGCTTGGGCCCAGGAATCAAGACCAGCTTGGGTAACACAGTGAGACTCTGTCTCTACCAAAAAAAGAAAAAAAAGAATCATTCTCCCTGGATAAAGCAAGATGCTTCTCTTCTTTTGATGTATATAATTTAGATTCTAACACTTAAGCTGTTTTGTATCTTGCCTTGCCTTTTTCCTCACTTAACATTACAGCATAAGCATTTCCTCCATATAATTAAATATATTTCATAAACATTTTTAGGAGTCCCAGGTAGCTGGGACTACAGACGTGTGCCACCGGCTAATTTATGTATTTTTGTAGAGGCAGGATTTCACCATTTTGGCCAGACTGGTCTCAAACTCCTGACCTCAGGTGATCCGCCCACCTCAGCCTCCCAATGTGCTGGGACTACAGACGTGAGCCACCGGACCTGGCTGAAGCCTACTTTTATCAGTTGTACCTGTGGCCATTAAGTGCAAATATGTAACAGAGATTTGGGACTCTTTTTAACCAATTTAGACCCAAATACTTTTAAAGGATGGGATACATATAAAATGCAGATGTCCCTAAATTTCATTAAAAGGTTATTTTTTAAATGTTATATTATTAATACACTTAAAAAGCAGAGACCAGGCACAGTGGCTCATGCCTGTAATCCCAGCACTTTGGGAGGCTGAGGTGGTTATATCACGAGGTCAGGAGTTCGAGACCAGCCTGGCCAATATGGCGAAACTCCATCTCTACTAAAAATACAAAAATTAGCTGGGCATGGTGGCGCGGGCCTGTAGTCCCAGCTACTCAGGAGGCTGAGGCAGGAAAATTGCTTGAACCTGGGAGGCGGAGGTTGCAGTGAGCTGAGATCCCGCCACTGCACTCCAGCCTGGGTGACAGAGAGAGACTCTGTGTCAAAAAAACAAAAAAGACATTGGGTGTTTGTTTTTGGTTTTTGGGTTTTTTTGTTCCACAATAGATTCAGTCTCATGGACTACCCCACGCTGCCTCTTGCAGTCACAGGTTATTCCCCATCCACCCTCTATTCTATGGTGCCTATCAAAGGGTGTGATCTCTGAGGTCTTTTACAGCCTAGTGACCAAACATTAAATGGGCTAAGATGTCAAGATCCAGGTATTAGAATAGGTCCAGCTCATGTGCAAGAATATCATCCTTTCCCCATCTCCTCCATTTCAACAACCTGTAATTCCTCCCACCCACTGAATGGGAGGAAGCATCTACAGATCATGTAGCTGATATGGAACTTGTATCTAGAATATATAAAGAACTCTTACACTTTGAAATCATAAGACAAAAGGCCAGGCATGGTGGCTCACACCTGTAATCCCAGCACTTTGGGAGGCCAAGGTGGGCACACCATCTGAGGTTAGGAGTTTGAGACCAGACTGACCAACGTGGTGAAACCCCGTCTCTACTAAAAACATAAAAATTAGCTACACGTAGTGGTGCATGCCTGTAATCCCAGCTATTTGGGAGGCTGAGGCAGGAGAATTGCTTGAACCCGGGAGGCGGAGGTTGCAGTGAGCTGAGATCCCGCCTTGCACTCCAGCCTGGGCAACAGAGAGAGACCCTGTGTCAAAAAACCACAAAGGACATTGGGTATGATGGGGTTGAGAGGATTATCTGTGATCAACATATGGCCTATGAGATAAGAGTCAGGGTTTTTCTGTTCTGTTTTTTTGCTTTCTTTTTTTCTTGTTCCACAATAGATTCAGTCTCAAGGACTACCCAGGGAAAGCAACAGCAAAATTATAAAATGATTTATTCCTCACTTTTGCTATCAACTTGTTCTTTATTTAGACGTTCTGCTTCTGGAAGTAGATATAATTACACTGTGTGCCGCACATATCTGTCATTATGTTATACAACGACGTATTTCACAATGTCTATGTGCCAGATAAGCGAATCTTACAGCTTTAAATGCCTGAACATGTAATTTAAACATTTTTTCACTAAGGATTCTTCTGAACAAATGACACTGTCTCATTTGACTGGCCTTTTTCGACTCAAGGCCATGGTGACAAATGTCAGTCTTACATAACTATAACCAAATGACGCCCTAAGGCACACTGAGGCCTATCACCACTGGTCTCTAAACTAAACTGATGAGTTTTTTGGAGATCTTGGCTCTGCTTTTTATAGAAACATTTCTTTTTTATGGGCTATTTGTGTATCTGCTGCTCTTAGTATTGGTGGCCTTGGGCAATGTGTCCCATCTCTTTCTAATTTGCTGCATTCAAAGAAATGTTTGTTTTACCACCTACATTACTGGTGACATAGTACATTTTTCATCTGTTAGATCCTAGGGCTATAGCCATAGTCTCTTCAATTCCAAGTTTCAGGAGGCTAACAGCTTAAGCAAAAAATGTATGTTTATTCTAAGATTATGGGGGTATCTCAAAGGTAAAGGTGAACGGGGTAGGGGGCAGAACCAGGAAGTAGAAGCTCAGCAGAAACCAAAGGCCAGTCTCTTCGTCTCTCTCACCTCTGCGTGTCTTTGCCCGGCTGTTTCATTGTTTTGCTTCTGCAGATTACTGTTCTCAGCTTCTCCATGCACGTGAGGTTACGTCAAATCCGTTCCAGTCACCTACAGAGAAGAAAGAGTTGTCTGTATCCCAAGGCCAAAGCCAGAGGAGAGACTGGGCCGGTTTGGGTCAGGCTCCCACCTGTGTTCCAGTCAGCTGTGGCCAGGAGGATAAGGTCACACAAAATGGCTGTATAAAAATGGCTGCTGCGCCACCTCTGGGAGAAAGGACAGCCTAGAGGAAGGAGGTACTGACTTAATGTCTTCACCAGCAACAAAGGAAGCAGATAATCAAAACTGTTCCAATTGCATGTAAAATAAAAATAGGGGCTGGGCGCAGTGGCTCACACCTATAATCCCTGCACTTTGGGAGGCTGAGGCAGCTAGATCACTTGAGCTCAGGAGTTCAAGATCAGCCTGGGCAACCTGGTGAAACCCCGTCTCTACCAAAAATACAAAAAAAAAAGAAAGAAAGAAAAAGCTGGGCATGGCGGCAAGTGCCTGCAGTCCTAACTACTTGGGAGGCTGAGGTGGGAGGATCGCTTGAACCTGAGAGGCGGAGCTTGCAGTGAGCCAAGATCCCACCCAGGTGACACAGTGAGACACTGTCTCAAAAAGAAAAAAAAAAGATAAGCTTGGTATGAGGGCCTGAGATGCTCCCCTATGAAGAAAGAACATGAGGTCTGGCCCCATGGATTCACGGTATATACTTTGCTTTTCTTGAGACCTTGTTGTTTACTCCCTGTTTATTGGAATTATTACTGAGACATAACTGACGTACCATAAAATTTACTCTTTTTAAACGTACAATTCAGTGGCTTTTAGTATATTCACAGGTTCCGCAACTATCACCACTTCCTTTCCTAGCACATTTTCATCCCCTAAATGGAAACCTCGTACTCATCAGCACTCACTTCCCAGCCTTCCTTTTCCTTTCCTCCAGCCCCTGGCAACCACTAATCTACTTTCTGTTTTTTTGTTTATTTTTTGTTTTTGAGATTGAGTTTTGCTCTTGTGGCTCAGGCTGAGTGCAGAGGAGGGATCTCAGCCCACCACCACCTCCGCCTCCTGGGTTCAAGCGATTCCCCTGCCTCAGCCTCCAGAGTAGCTGGGATTACAGGCGCGTGCCACCACACCTGGCTAATTTTTGTATTTTTAGTAGAGACAGGGTATCTCCATGTTGGTCAGGCTGGTCTCGATCTCCCGACCTCAGGTGATCCACCCACCTTAGCCTCCTGAAGTGCTGGGATTACAGGCGTGAGCCACTGCACGTGGCCTCTACTTTCAGTTTCTATGGATTGCCTATTCCAGACATTTCCTACACACAGAATCATACAGTAATGCCCTCTGGTGTCTGGCTTCTCTCACTCAGCGCGGTGTAGCGTGTGTTAGTGCGGCCTTCCTGTTGTGGCTGAATCATATTCCATTGTGTGGATGGACCACGCTGTATTTATCTGCCCATTAGTTGATGGACATTTAGGTTGTTTCTGCTTTTTGGCTATTATGAATGCTGCTATGAACACTATGTTTTCATCAGAGATATAATTTTAGATCTTATATTTATGTCTTTGATCCATTTTGAATTTTCTTTCTTTCCTTATTTATTTTTATTTATTTATTTTTGTCACCCAGGCTGGAGTGCAGTAGCATGATCTCAGCTCATTGCAGCCTCCATCTGCTGGGTTCAAGCAATTCTCCTGCCTCAGCCTTCCAAGTAGCTGGGATTACAGGCATGTGCCACCACACCTGGCTAATTTTTGTATTTTTAGTAGAGGCAGGGTTTCACCATATTGGTCAGGCTGGTCTCAAACTATCAACCTCAAGTGATCCACCCACCTCGGACTCCCAAAGTGCTGAGATTACAGGTATGAGCCACCGCACCCAGCCTTCTTATTTATTTTTGAGACAGGGTCTCACTCTGTCACCCAGGCTGTAGTACAGTGGTACAACTGCAGCTCACTGCATCCTTGACCCCCTAAACTCAAGTGATCCTCCTGTCTCACCCTCCCAAGTAGCTGGGACCACAGGCATGCAACAGCATGCCCAGCTAATTTTTAAAGTATTTGTAGAGATGGGGGGTCTCCCTATGTTGTCTAGGCTGGTCTCAAACTCCTCAGCTCAAGCAATACTCCAAGTTAATCTCCCAAAGTGCTGGGATTATAGGAATGGGCCACTGTGTCTAGTGAATAAAGTTTATTTTGGTTTTTTTTTTTTAAAGGAATAAACCAGGCTGGGCACTGTCGCTCAAGCCCGTAATCCCAGCACTTTGGGAGGCCAAGGTGGGTGGATCACAAGGTCAGGAGATCAAGGCCATCCTAACCAACATGGTAAAACTCATCTTTATTAAAAATACAAAAAATTAGTCGGGCATAGTGACACACACCTGTAGTCCCAGCTACTCAGGAGGCTGAGGCAGGAGAATTTCTTGAACCAGAGAGGCGGAGGTTGCAGTGAGCCAAGATCACGCCATTGCACTCCAGTCTGGGCAACAGAGTGAGTCTCCATCTCAAAAAAAAAAAAAAAAGATAAACCAAGGGCAACAGTGTAAACAAAATCACTTTCTTTTCCTGGCCTTTTCTTGGCCCCCAAAGTGCTAGGATTACAGGCTTGAGCCACAGCGTCCAGCTGATTTATTTTTTAGGATCAGTTTCTTTGGTTGGGCCTAATGATGTTACAACTAGTAATTTATGAAAACTTGTATTTCTGTTTTTCTTACCTGTCCCCATTCCAAAACACAAGCAAACCATCTAGATTGAGGATTTGTAAGGTTGAGACAAACTCATTACTATAGGGTAAGTATGAAAAGGGGCTGGAAATGTGTTTTGATTGTTGCCATGACTTTTTTTTTCTTTTTGAGATGGAGTCTCACTCTGTCGCCCAGGCTGGAGTGCAGTGGAGCCATTTCAGCTCACTGCAACCTCTGCCTCCCAGGTTCAGGCGATTCTCCTGCCTCAGCTTCCTTAGGAGCTGGGATTACAGGCACCTGCCACAACGCCCAGCTAAGTTTTTCGTATTTTGAGTAGAGACAGGGTTACACCATGTTGGCCAGGCTGGTCTGGAACTCCTGATCTCAAGTGATCCACCCGCCTCGGTCTCCCAAAGTGCTGGGATTACAGGCGTGAGCCACCGCACCCAGCCATGTTTTGATTCTTAAGGAAATGATTTTTTAAGACCCCTTCCAATGAGGATTTAGCAAGGGAGTTTTCCTCTTCTATAGAGAATCTGAGCTTTCCCAATTGCACCAACCTCCATCTGGGCAGAGACCTCACCTGTCTGTTCACTCCATATCCCTAGCATCGAGAAAACTGCCAAGCAAAAAACAGGCACACAGTAAATTTCTGTCAAATGAATGAATAAAATACCACCACCTTTTCCTGGGACAATTTTGGACCAAGGCATGCATGGGTATCTCTGTTCCTCCCTCTAACTTAATTCTATCTCTTAGAGGCAGATGCTGTTTTCTGCAAATTTTATTATTCACCTTTCTATATTTGGAAAAACAAGTTGGTGTAGCTTAGGAATCTCACATCCAGGAAATGAACTAAAAATGTTGTATCAAAGATTATGCACAGGATCCATAAAGAAGCAAGCAGATGAAAGCATTGAGAGACATCATGCCATATTTTCCAGAAGAAATGGTCCATGGATTAAAAATTATCACTATGGGCCAGGCACAGTGGCTCACACCTGTAATCCCAGGACTTTGGGAGGCTGAGGCGGGTGGGTCACCTGAGGTCAGGAGTTCAAGACCAGCCTGACCAACACCTCTAGAGATGGAGAAACCCCATCTCTACGAAAAATATAAAATTAGCCTAGTGGTGGTGCATGCCTGTAATCCCAGCTACTCGGGAGGCTGAGGCAGGAGAATCGCTTGAACCCAGGAGGCGCAGGTTGCAGTGAGCCAAGATGGTGTCATTGCACTCCAGCCTGGGCAACAAGAGTGAGACTCTGTCTCAAAAAAAAAAGAAAAAAAAATCATTATGAGTCTGCAGTAACATAGAAACCAAGTAGTGTGAATCAGAAAACGAAAAGCACAACCATTGACTGTGATTACAAACCTTAACTTTATACCGATTACCTGGTAGAATTTATGCTGCATGAAGGCAGGATATTTTGCTTGTTCTCTTCACTGGATAGTATTTGGCATATGGAATGTGCTTATTAATATTTTCTGAATGTATTAGGGAAAGTAAATATAACGTTCACCTATAAAAACATATCTGTCGCGGTGGCTCACTCCTGTAATCCCAACACTTTGGGAGCCCAAGGCAGGCGGATCATGTGAGGTCAGAAGCTGGAGACCAGCCTGGCCAACATGGTGAAACCCCAGCTCTACTAAAAATACAAAAATTATCTGGGCGTGGTGGCAGGTGCCTGTAATCCCAGCTACTCGGGAGGCTGAGGCAGGAGAATCACTTGAACCTGGGAGGCAGCGGTTGCAGTCAGCAGAGATCAGGCCACTGCATAGCCTGGGCAGAGTAAAACTCTCCAAAAAAAAAAAAGAGAGAGAGAGAAAAGAAAACGTATCTGAAGGGAATGAACAAATATCCATGTGGAAAACTGTTTCTGAAGTAGAACAGTGGCCGTTTCCCCCACTTTACCTCTATTTTCCAATTCTCCCCTGAAGTGATACCATTTTCTCAGTGGAAAGGATGACCACAGAATCACCTCCCCTGGGCTGCAACTAAGGAAGCATTTGGATTGGAGTGAGAAAGCGGCCAGGCTTCAAATCCAGGAGGGGCATCTTACAGGGTGTGTGGCTGTCACCCAGAGCTCACACATCTGATACTTAGGCTGAGGGCAGCGCGGCCCCAGCTCCAGATGCACACGTTTAGGAGCCTGTAGTCCTGAGCGATGGCTGCTCCAGACAGCCCCCGAGTCCTCTACGGAAGTCCCTGGCACCTAAAAGGACCCCTAAGGAGGGTCGCTCGTTACCCCTCACTTGAACTCGGCCCCAAATGGGAGGTCATTCTCTCCTCGCGGACCCCCTCTTCCCCGAAACTTAGTTTCTCCGTCTCCCTGACCCTCCTGAGAAGGTCATTACTCCCCAACCCGCCTTTTTTGTTGTTTTTTGGTTTCTGGTTTTTTGAAGCAGGGTCTCGCTTCGTCTCCCAGACTGGCGTGCAGTGGCGAGATCACAGCTCAACGCAGCCTCGACCTCCTGGGCTCAAACGATCATCTCACCTCAGCCTCCCCAGCAGCTGGGACCACAGGCGACCGCCACTACACCCGGTTTCGTGAGTATTTTTGCTAGAGACGGGGTCTCGCTATGTTGTCCAGGCTGGTCTCTTAAGTCAAGGGACCCTCTCACTTCGGCCTCCGAGCGCTGGGATGACAGGTGTGAGCCACCGCCCCAGGCCCCTCGCCCGCCTCTGGAAGGAGTCATTCGTCCCCAAGGGTGAGGCCACTCCCTCCCCACGAGTTCCGGGCTCCCTAGAGGGTCCTGGTTCCCGACGGGGAGGTGGCGCCCTCCCCCGGGCCCCGGGCCCCGACCGCCAGCTCCGCCTCCTTCCTGGCCCTCCCCCGCGATGACGGCGCCGCAGGCCGGCCGGGCTAGGCGGGGCTCCGAGCGGGGACCGAGACCCGGACGGGCTCGAGAACGGGGAGCGGGCGACGCGGCCATGGCGGGCTGCTGCGCCGCGCTGGCGGCCTTCCTGTTCGAGTACGACACGCCGCGCATCGTGCTCATCCGCAGCCGCAAAGTGGGGCTCATGAACCGCGCCGTACAGCTGCTCATCCTGGCCTACGTCATCGGGTGAGCGCGGCCGCGCGGGGCCGGGCGGGGGTCGCGCGGGGCCGGGCTGGGCTGCCCTCGGCTCCGCGCCCTGCGGCGGCTCAATCTCGGCCTCGGTCACCTGGGCGAGTATGGGGGCGGCAAGCCGAGGCGGTGACACCTTCCCCGGGCTCCAGCCGCCGCGCCGGGGTCCCGGGAGCAGGAGGCTGCTTGCTGCTGTTTTGAAGCCACAGCCTGGGCCCGGCGCGGTGGCGCACGCCTGTAATCCCAGCACTTTGGGAGGCCTAGGCGGGCCCATCGTCCGAGCCCAGGAGTTCGAAACCAGTTTGGGCAGCATCGTGGGACCCCGTCTCTGCAAAAAATTTAAAATCAGCCGGGCTGTGGTGGCGCGCGCCTGGGGTCCCAGCTACTCAGGAGGCTAAGGTGGGAGGATCGCTTGAGCCCAGGTGGCTGAGGCTGCAGTGAGCTGTGATCACAGCACTACGCCGGAGCCTGGGAGACAGTGTGAGAGCCTTCTCTTTACAAAATAAATAAAGGCAAAGCCTGGCTAAGCCTTTACCCTCTCCCGCTTGACAACGCATAATGCCCCTTGGCTGTGGGGGTTTTTCCCTGAACGTCTCAATCTTCGTTCTTCACTTCCCATCCTGCTGATTTGCTGACAAAACCAAAGATTGGAATTTCCGCTTGGTTCCTTCCCAGTCGGTGACTTCTGTTCATTTCTTTTGATCACTATATGATCAAACAAATATAGCGAAGTCAGACTTCAAAAGTATTTAAAGTTCCCGTCCTTTGTTTTGTAAGATTGTGGAGCTTTTTATGGTACCTGCTCTAGCCCAGTCAGTCATTCCCCACCCTGCCCCCTTAGGCTAGAGATGCCCTACCTCCTCAGGCCTCGCTGAATGTGCCATTGTACTTGAAGGCACCTGTTACTCTTTTTTTTTTTTTTTTTTAGATGGAGTTCCTCTCACCCAGGGTGGAGTGCAGTTCCGTGATCTCCACCTTCCAGGTTCAAGCGATTCTCCTGTCTCCACCTCCAGCGTAGCTGGGATTACAGCGCCTGCCACCATGCTCGGCTAATTTTTGTATTTTTTAGTAGGGACGGGGTTTCACCATGTTGGCCAGTCTGATCCTAAACTCCTGACCTCAGGTAATCCACTCACCTCAGCCTCCCGAAGTGCTGGGATTACAGGCGTGAGCCACCGCGCCCGGCCAGCACCTGTTGCTATTAAATTCAACCCAAGAGAGAAGATGGGAATTACCTTGTCACCTAGGGCCACTTTAAAGGCTCACCTGGGGTGTTCCGGTGTGTACAGCTGCTGGGCTGACATGTATCGCCTAGTGCAGTGGCCCCCAAACTGCACATTGGAACCACCTGGGAATCTTTGGCATCCATCCCCAGACCTTTTTTTTTTTTTTTAAATGGAGTCTAGCTCTGTGGCCCAGGCTGGAGTGCAGTGGTGCAATCCTGGCTCACTGCAACCTCCACCTCCCAGGTTCAAACGATTCTCATGCCTCAGCCTCCCGAGTAACTGGGATTATAGGCATGCGCCACCACGCCTTGCTAATTTTTGTATTTTTTGTAGAGAAAGGGGTTTTGCCATGTTGATCAGGCTGGTCTCCAACTCCTGGCCTCAAGTGATCCACCTGCCTCGGCCTCCCAGAGTGCTGGGATTATAGGTGTGAGCCACTGTGCCCAGATGCATCCCCAGACCTTCTGATTTAATTGCTGTGGAGTATGATCAGCTCCCCAGGTGATTCTGATGTTCAGCAACGTTTCGGAGCCAATGAACTGTGTTTCCCAAGCTTACCTGATCTGGAAGACTCATCTGAAGAATTGTTTAAAAGTAACAAATCCCCCTCCTTGGGATGAGGTTTGGAATCTGAATACTGCCCCAGGGGATTCCCCATGACCAGGCAGGTTTGCCTTCTAACATCTGTCAGCAGCAGCAGTAGGTGCAGACGGTATTCGAGAAAATGGCTTTTCAGGTACGGACCCAAATCAGAACCACGTGGCCCACACCCAGATTTGGACTCACTGGCCCACACCTGTAGTCCCAGTGCTTTGGGAGGCCAAAGTGGGAGGATCACTTGAGGACAGGACCTCAAGAAAGCCTGGAAAACTCACGAGACCCCTTCTCTAAAAGGAAAAAAAAATGGTTAAAATGATAAATTTTACCGATGGAGAGGTGTTAAAAAAAAAAAAAAAAAAAACTTAGGGCCGAGCATGGTGGTGCAAGCCTGTAATCTCAGCAATTTGAGAGGCTGAGGTGGGCAGATCATGAGGTCAGGAGTTCGAGACCAACCTGACCAACATGGTGAAACCCTGTATCTACTAAAGATACAAAAAATTAGGCCAGGCGCGGTGGCTCACCCCTGTAATCCCAGCACATTGGAAGGCTGAGGCGGGTAGATCACAAGGTCAAGAAATCGAGACCATCATGGCCAATATGGTGAAAACTCGTCTCTACTAAAAATGCAAAAATTAGCTGGGCGTGGTGGCTGACGCCTATAATCCCAACTACTCCGGAGGCTGAGGCAGGAGAATCACTTAACCCAGGAGGCAGAGGTTACAGTGAGCCAAGATTGAGCCACTGCACTCTAGCCTGGCAACAGAGCAAGATTCCGTCTCAAAAAAAAAAAAAAAAAGAGATACAAAAAATTAGCCGGGCATGATGGCAGGTGCCTATAATCCCAGCTACTCGGGATGCTGAGGCAGGAGAATTGCTTGAACCCTGGAGATTTTTGCAGTGAGCTGAGATCACACCATTTCACTCCAGCCTGGGCGATGGTGAGACTCCATCTCAAAGAAAAAAAAATTTTTTTTTTGGCCAGGCACAGTGGCTGTTGCCTGTAATCCCAGCACTTTGGGAGGCCGAGGCGGTTGGATCACCTGAGGTCAGGAGTTCAAGACCAGCCTGGCCAACATGGTGAAACCCCATCGCTACTAATAGTACAAAAAATTAACCAGGCCTGGTGACAGATGCCTGTAATCCCAGCTACTAGGGAAGCTGAGGCAGGAGAATCACTTGAACCCAGGAGGTGGAGGTTGCAGTGAGCTAAGATTGCACCACTGCACCCCAGCCTGGGCAAGAAGAGCGAAACTCAAAAAAAAAAAACAACTTTTTTTTTGAGACCCACTGCTAGCCAGTTAACTGAACTCACATCTGTAGTTGGACCTGAGCATTTGGGCCAGGAGCTCCCCTGTGGCTTTTTGCTTTTGGCGTTTGCTGCTAGTGGGAGAGTCAGTGCATATCTACCTTAGGGTACCTGTATCCATAGCGATGTCGTACTGTATGGTAGCCGCTAGTAACATGTAGCTATTTATTTTATTTTATTTTATTTATTTTTATTTATTTATTTTTTTAAAGAAGAAAAAAAGGAAGAAAGAAAGAGAAAAAAATAAGAATGAGAAAGAGGAAGAAAATGGAAGAGAAAAAGGGAGAGAGAATGGGAGTATTGCTTTATTGCCCAGGCTGGAATGCAGTCTAAAAATGGGAATTGAAAACCTCTTTTATGCCAATAATTGTGCTTAACAATGAAGACAGGAAGGAATTAGGGAAGAAAATAACAAACAAGCAGCCAACCAATATTTCATTTAAACCTATGAAACGCTATGCAGTTATTGAGGAGTGATTTACTTCCAATTATGTAGTCACTATTGAAATAGGTATGATATGGTACTGATAAGAATGTGTGTTTTGTGTATTTGAAGTGGAGAGTTCTATAAATGTTTATTAAGTTTACTTGTTCCGGGTCTGAGTTCAAGTCCTGGATGTCCCTGTTAATTTTCTATCTCGTTGATCTGTCTAGCACTGACAATGTGATGTTACAGTCTCTCACTATTATTGTGTGGGAGGCTAAGTCTCTTTATAAGTCATTAAGAACTTGTCTTATGTATCTAGGTGCTCCTGTATTGGGTGTGTGTATATATAGGATCATTAGCTCTTCTTGTTGCATTGATCCTTTTACCATTATGTAATGCCCTTCTTTGCCTCTTTTGATCTTTGTTTTTCTATCTCGTTGATCTGTCTAGTATTGACAATGTGATGTTACAGTCTCCCACTATTATTGTGTGGGAGGCTAAGTCTCTTTATAAGTCATTAAGAACTTGTCTTATGTATCTGGGTGCTCCTGTATTGGGTGTGTGTATATATAGGATCGTTAGCTCTTCTTGTTGCATTGATCCTTTTACCATTATGTAATGCCCTTGTTTGCCTCTTTTGATCTTTGTTTTTCTATCTCGTTGATCTGTCTAGCACTGACAATGTGATGTTACAGTCTCTCACTATTATTGTGTGGGAGGCTAAGTCTCTTTATAAGTCATTAAGAACTTGTCTTATACATGTAGCTATTGAATACTTTAACTGTTCTACTCTAAATTGAGATGTGCTATAACTGTAAAATACACATTGGATTTCAAAGACATAGTACAGAAAAAGAGGCAGGGCACAGTGGCTCATGCCTGAAATCACAGAACTTTGGGAGGCTGAGGTGGGAGGATCACTTGAGCTCAAGAGTTGAGACCAACCTGGGCAACATAGCGAGACCTTGCCTCTACAAAAAAAAAAAAAAAAAAATACAAAAATTGGCAAGGCATGATGGCTCACGCCTGTAATCCCAGCACTTTGGGAGGCCAAGGTGGGTGGATCACAAGGTCAGGAGTTTAAGACCAGCCTAACCAACATGGTGAAACCCCATCTTTATGAAAAATAGAAAAATCATTTGGACGTGGTGGCAGGCGCCTGTAATCCCAACTATTTGGGAGGCAGAGGCTAGAGAATTGCTTGAACCTGGGAGGCAGAGGTTGCAGTGAGCCGAGATCTCGCCACTGCACTCCAGCCTGGGTGACAGGGCGAGACTTCATCTCAAAAAAAAAAAAAATTAGCCTGGCATGGTGGCACATGCATATAGCCCTACCTGTTTGGGAGGTTGAAGCAAGAGGATTGATTGCTTGAGCCTGAGAGGTCGAGGCCACAGTGAACTGTGACCACACAACCACACTCCAGCCTGGGCAACAGAGCAAGACACTGTCTCAAAAAAAGAAAAAAAAGAGTACCACTATCACATCAATACATTTTCTATTGATGACATGTTAAAATATTTTGGATATATCAGGTTACACAGAATATATCATTACAATTAATTTTTCCTGTTGTTGTTTTTTTTTTTTTTTGAGATGGGGTCTCACTCTGTCACCCAGACCTAAGTGCATTGCACTATCTCAGCTCACTGCAACCTCCGCCTCCCAGGATCAAGTGATTCTCCCACCTCAGCCTCTGGAATTACTTTGACTACAGGTGCACACCACTACAACTGGCTAATTATTGTAATTTTTTTGGTAGAGATGACGTTTTTCATCTCTACAATCATGAGGTTTCCAAGTTGCCCAGGCTGGTCTCAAACTCCTGAGCTCAAGCAATCTGTCCGCCTCAGCCTCCCAAAGCGCTGGGATTACAGGCGTGAGCCACCGCACCTGGCCCTTCCTGTTCCTTTTTACTTTTTGACATGGCTATTAGAAACTTTTAAATTACATATGGCTGAGGTGGCTGACGCCTATAATCCCAGTACTGTGGGAGGCTGAGGCAGGTGGATCCCTTGAGCTCAGGAGTTTTGAGACCAGCCTGGGCAACATAGTGAAACCCCATCTCTACCAAAAATACAAAAAATTAGCTGGGCATAGTGGCGCGCACCTGTAGACCCGGCTACTTGGGAGGCTGAGGTGGGAGGATCGCTGTAGCCTGGGAGGTGGAGGTTGCAGTGAGCCGAGATTGCACCACTGCACTTCAGCCTGGGCGACAGAGAGCCTGTCTCAAAAAAAAAAAAAAAAATGTAGCTCACATTATGTTTGTATTGGATAGCACAGCTCTGTAGGATTTCTTATGGTGTATTCACTATCTCAGTCATGAGAATCTTTAAAGCAGTAAATGCTTTGCTTTTGTCCATCTTGCTATAATCAAAACTGACTGAGGATCTGAATGAAGGCTCTTTTTTTTTTTAACTCATCTCTTAACTTTCTGATCTAACTCATCTTGGCAAAATTGTGGTCTCCTCCTATAGCAACCCTTCCTTAAAAAGAGATCGAACACGCAATTCTCATTTATCTAACTCTGTTAACAGTCACATGATGAGGAAGTAATCACATGATAACGAGTGGCACGAAACCCTGTGTCTCTAAGTTAGGCAACTCACTGCAATTGATGAGTTCATCAGTCTTCCTGCCCCAGGCTTTTGTGTGTCAGACTGGAATTAAATGGAAGCTTACACTGCAGCTGAATTCCTAGAAACCAGGAATTCAGAAGAAAAGGTATTTGTGAGGGGGAAAGCCCATCTCTAGGCTGGGCAATGAACTTGGAGACTGCTCAGTCAGACACACTCATAAGTAAGTAATGAAAACCAGAAAACCAGTTAATTCCCTTTCTTTCTTTCCTTCCTTCCTTCCTTCCTTCCTTCTTTCTTTCTGGGTCTCACTCTGTCGCCCAGGCGGGAATGTAATGGCCCGATCTCAACTCACTGCACCCTCCACCTCGTGGGTTCAAGTGATTCTCCTGCCTCAGCCTCCCGAGCACCTGGGACTACAGGCACCCACCACCACACCCAGCTAATTGTTGTATTTTTAGCAGAGACAGGATTTCATCATCTTGGCCAGGCTGGTCTGGAACTCCTGACCTCAACAAAACCAGTGAATTTCTGAAGTCTCAGCATCTAGGACTTAGAAGAAGGAGGAACCTAGCATTTCTTGATTCTATAAATAATGACACTAATAGTCTCTAGTAGATGTTTGACAACAGTTTGGAGGGAGGAGTCCTGATTTGTAGCACTGGCCAATTTCCACGGTGTCAATACTTGCTCCATAATCAACAATGACTCACAAACATTGTTTTAAACATTTGACATACATTAACTCATTTACCCTCACAAGAATCCCGTGAAGTTCTATCATTCCCATATTATAGATGGGAAAACTAAGGCACAACGAGGCTAAGCACCTTGGCCAAAGTTCTGCCTGGTGAGTGGTGGACCTGAGCCGTGAACCAGGGCCTGCTGCCTCCTGTCTGTCCTAATCCCTATGAGCTAATGCCTGGAGATGTTTTTTTTTTTGAGACAGGGTCTTGCTCTGTCACCCAGGCTGGAGTGCAGTGGCATCATAGCTCACTGTAGCCTCCATCTCCCAGGCTCAAGTGATCCTCCCACCTCAGCCTCCCAAGTAGCTGGGCTCACAGATGTGTACCGTCACGCCCAGCTAATTTTTTTTTTTTTTTTTGAGACAGAGTTTTCCTCTGTCACCCAGGCTGGAGTGGTTTCACTATGTTGGCCAGGCGTGTCTCGAACTCCTGGCCCCATGATCCACCCGCCCTGACCTCCCAAAATGCTGGGATTACAGGCGTGAGCCACCGTGCCCAGCTAATTTTTTACTTTTTGTAGAGATCCCTCCATTGTCCAGGCTTGTCTTGAGCTCTTGGACACAAGTAATCTTCCCCACTCAGCCTCCCAAAGTGCTGGGATTACAGGCGTGAGCCACTGTACCCAGCCCCTTTGATTTTTAATTGTTCAGACTGGTAGTCATATTCCCACTTCAGAGGAGAGAAGCATATATGTGATGAGAATTCTTGGGGGAAAAGGAAGAAACTACTAGCACAGCTCTGTAGGATTTCTTATGGTGTATTCACTATCTCAGTCATGAGAATCTTTAAAGCAGTAAATGCTTTGCTTTTGTCCATCTTGCTATAATCAAAACTGACTGAGGATCTGAATGAAGGCTCTTTTTTGTTTGTTAAAGGGGAGAATTCTCTTTTATAGAAAGAGTAGCCTAGGGGTGTCCAATCTTTTGTCCTCTCTGGGCCACATTGGAAGAAGAAGAATTATTTTTAGCCACACATAAAATACACTAACACTAACAATAGCTGATGAGCTTAAAAAAAAAAAAAAAGGACAAAAAAAAGTCATAATGTTTTGAGAAAGTTTACGAATTTGTGTTGGGCCTCGTTTAAAGCTATCCTGGGCTGCATGCGTCCTGTGTACCATGGGTTGGACGAGCTTACAGCAGAGCATAGTGGGTGAGAGAAGAGGCTTCAGAGGCTTCTGGCTTGACTTCAAATCCTGACTCTGCCACTCACTAGCTGTGTTACCTTGGGCGAGTGACTTAACCTCTCTGTGTCTCCGTTTCCTCCTCTATAAAATGGAAATAATAATAATAATACCTGCCTTATAAAGTGGTCAGGATTTAATGAGTTAATACATATAAAGAGCTTAGATCAGTGCCTGGCGCCTATAAACACTCCAGTGGTAAGTGTGATAACACATGTAATGAAGACCCTGTTCATCGAGCGTTTTCTTTGTGCCGTCAGTGTGCTGAGTGCTTTACCTGCACCACCTCATTTGTTTCCTGCAAACCCTCCTGTGGTTTAGGTGCTACTATTCTCATTTGGCAGAAGCGGAAATGGAGGCTCTAGAAGTCACGTTGATTAGGCTGTGGAAAGTCACATGATTAGTCAACACCATACCTCCAGCCTCTGGCTGTCAGAGGCTTCCTGGCATCAGTTCAAATCCATTGAATCCTAATGGCAATTTAAGAGGCCTGTTTTATTTTATAGGTGGGTGTTTGTGTGGGAAAAGGGCTACCAGGAAACTGACTCCGTGGTCAGCTCTGTTACGACCAAGGTCAAGGGCGTGACTGTGACCAACACTTCTGAACTTGGATTCCGGATCTGGGATGTGGCCGATTATGTGATCCCAGCTCAGGTGTGTCTCCCACTGTGTCTTCTGTCTAACACTGACACTTTGCTCTTTACTGACTTTGCACGCTTGATTAATGGTTGCCATGGCCTGAGTCCTGACATCACTGATGCCCAGACTGATTGTTTTAGTCCAAGAAAGCGGTGCAGCCAGATCTCTTGTCGGCTTACGATCTAACAGAGCGTATCCAGGCAGCTGTGGTCCCTCAGCTTGAAAGTGTGGCAGGCTGAGACACCGGAAGCTTTCCAGGTGGATATCTCAGTCTGTCTCAAGCCCTGAAAGATGAGAAAACACATGTCTTAAATCCTAGTAAAAATTCAAGTGGAAATATCACCTTTCCACATTTTGGGTTTGCATCATTGTCCTAAATCCTCAAGGTAAATCTTTTCAGACAGTGTAAAAACTTAAGGCTGGGCACAGTGGCTCACACCTGTAATCCCAACACTTTGGGACGAGGAGGCAGGTGGATCCCTTGAGCCCAGGAGTTTGAGACCAGCCTGGGCAATATGGTGAAACCCCATCTCTACCAAAAAAAAAAGAAGGTCAGTCACGGTGGCTCACGCCTGTAATGCCAGCACTTTGGGAGGCCAAGGCTGGTGGATCAGGAGGTCAGGAGATTCAGACCATTCTGGCTAACACAGTGAAACCACTTCTCTATTAAAAATACAAAAAATTAGCTGGATGTGGTGGCGTGCACCTGTAATCCCAGCTACTCGGGAGGCTGAGGCAGGAGAATCACTTGAGCCCTGGAGGGGGAGGTTGCAGTGAGTTGAGATCACGCCACTGCACTCCAGCCTGGGCAACAGAGCAAGGCTCTGTCTCAGAAAAAAAAAAAAAGATAGGAAAAAAAAAGAACTTTAACAGCAATTAGAGACCAAAACCCAAACAAGAAGGAAACAGACAGAGCACCGGACCCTATCGGGAACAAAGGGAAGGGAAGACACTGTTTACTGCCGCATGCTAGTCTCCAGGCTGTTAATCTGCAAATCTCCAAGTTAAACATTGACTCTTTAACCCTGGTAACAGCTCCGCGCCACACAGCCAAACCCTGACATACCCTCCAGATGGCCTGTGTGCTACGGGACCTAGGGTGACCAGTGTAGAGAAGCTGCCAACTCGTGGCTCAGAGCTCTTGCCAGGGAAAACAAGGACTTCAGAAACTCTGTTTCTTCAGGTGTGCTCTTCTTCCCTCTGCCTTCTCATAAGAAGGGTCTTGTCGGGTGCGCAGAGAGGAGACGGAGCTAATGAGCCGTAAAGGTCAAGTGGAACAGGGATCTGTAGTTGGCTGGAGGGGGCAGTCCTGTTAGCGTGCACCTGTCTCAGCAGAGACACGGCTGCCTCCTGTGCCCCCGTAGCCTCGTCCCAGCAAACTCTGGGAATGTCATGCTGGTGTGTTTACTGGGCGGATGAGGAAGGACACAGGACCACCCCACAACTCGGCCTTCCATGGTGGATCTGGGTGGGGGCCATGTAAGTTCCCCAGGGCTTTCTTCATGAGCTTTCGTGATGTCTGTGTTCTTCCGTACATAGAGCACAGTCATCTGTTTGCAGCCACTTGGCTCATCTCCAGACTGAAATTCCCCTTAATTTGAAGTAGATAAGAGATAGGAAACAGGCCAGGTGGTGGTTCATGCCTATAATCTCAACACTTTTGGAGGCCGAGGCAGAAGAATCACTTGAGCCCTGGAGTTTTTTTGTTTGTTTTCGTTTCTTTTTTGAGACGGAGTTTCGCTCTTGTTGCCCAGGCTGGAGTGCAATGGCACGATCTCAACTCACTGCAACCTTCGCCTCCTGGGTTCAAGCAATTCCCCTGCCTCAGCCTCCCAAGTAGCTGGGATACAGGCATGTGCCACCATGCCCAGCTAATTTTTGTATTTTTAGTAGAGACAGGGTTTCTCCATGTTGGTCAGGCTGGTCTCAAACTCCCAACCTCAGCCTGGGTGACAGAGTAAGACTTTGTCTCAAAAAAATAAGATAAAATAAAGGAATAAAGGTGATCCACCCACCTCGGCCTCCCAAAGTGTTGGGATTACAGGCATGAGCCACCGCACCCAGCCAGAGCCCAGGAATTTGAAGCTGAAGTGAACTATGATCAGGCCACTGCACTCCAGCCAGGGCAACAGAGCGAGACCCCAACTCTAAAAAAGAGAGAGAGAAGGAGAGATAGGAAATAAAAAGTATACCATACTGAATTGTTCCAAGTGTAACTCAGGAGAGTCTTAGGAGCGGCCTTCTCTAACACCAAACGAGGAGGGCTTTTGTACATTGAACACCTGGGAACACGACAGCGTGGCTGTGGTGACAGCTCATGCCACATCCCCAGGCTTCCTCCTGTGGCCTTCTTGTCTCCCAACATAGTTTGCCCTAGGCCTTTGGAGGAAGCCAGCTATTCCTAGGGCTTCCACCACTTTTCAGACTGGGGGTGGAGATGTCTACAGACTGGTTGGTTTCTGAGTTGCTCTGATCCCCAAGATGGCTCCCACTACTGACTGTTCTTCCCAGGAGTGTGAAATGCTGAAAGCTTTGGGCATCTCCTTTTAAAATGCCTGGACCCATTCAGGCAGAGTGGCTCACGCCTGTAGTCCTAGCACTTTCGGAGGCCAAGCAGGAGGATCGCTTGAGCTCAAGAGTTCAAGACCAGCCTGGGCAATATAGTGAGCCCCTATCTTGATTGGATGGGTGGATGGATAGATAGATGGACGGATGGACAGATAGATGATAGATAGATAGATAGATAGATAGATAGATAGATAGATAAGATAGATGGGTGGATGGGTAGATGGATGGATGGATGGATAGATGGATGGATGGATAGATAGATGGACGGATGGACAGATAGATGGATGATAGATAGATAGATAGATAAGATAGATGGGTGGATGGGTAGATGGATGGATGGATGGATAGATGGATGGATGGATAGATGGATGGATGGACAGATAGATGATAGATAGATAGATAGATAGATAGATAGATAAGATGGATGGATGGGTAGATGGATGGATGGATGGATGGATGGATGGATGGACAGATAGATGATAGATAGATAGATAAGATAGATGGGTGGATGGGTAGATGGATGGATGGATAGATAGATGGATGGATGGATAGATAGATGATAGATAGATAAGATAGATGGGTGGATGGGTAGATGGATGGATGGATGGATAGATAGATAGATGATAGATAGATAGATAAGATAGATGGGTGGATGGGTAGATGGATGGATGGATGGATGGATGGATAGATAGATGGATGGATGGACAGATAGATAGATGATAGATAGATAGATAAGATAGATGGGTGGATGGGTGGATGGGTAGATGGATGGATGGATGAATAGATGGATGGATGGATAGATAGATGGACAGATGGACAGATAGATAGATGATAGATAGATAGATAAGATAGATGGGTGGATGGGTAGATGGATGGATGGATAGATAGATAGATAGATAGATAGATAGATAGGGTAGATAGGCTAGATTAGGTAGGTGACAGATGATAGATAAATAGGAAATAGATAAGATGATAGATATAGGATAGATTAGATAGGATACATTAGAGATAGATAGACTAGATTAGATAGATGGATACCAGCACCCAGTGAGAGGAGGATCCAGCTAGAATCTTTTGTGGTCTCTGCCTTTTATTCCTTATGTGAGGAGGTCATTATCAGCAGTTCTTCAGTCTCATCCCTAGCAACTGCTTTGCAGAAATTCTAAATCAATGATTTGGCACCTTCATATGTATGAGGAGGAAACAGAAGCTTCTCAAAGAGAAGTGTCACTTGCTGACCCTAACCAAGTGTTCTCTAGAATGTTTTATTTATAATTTCAGTTAGGAAAGAAAAGCAGCCAGATCTGAGCCCCATGAGATGAGGCCTCGTGTGTTTGTTCCTGAGATAATCTGGTTGGCAGGGAACGTTGATAGCGCTTGTTGGCTCTTTCCCTCAATAAGTCAAGCTTAACTGAGAAACCATTGTTTCAGCTTGCAGAACCACCTTTTTTAAAAGCTGCAATAAAATTCACTTACAGAAATTAACCATTTTAAGCCGGGCACAGTGGCTCATGCCTGTAATCCCAGCACTGTGGGAGGCTGAGGCAGGTGGATCACTTGAGACCAGGAGTTTGAGACCGACATGGTGAAATCCCGTCTCTGCTAAAAATACAAAAATTAGCCAGGTATGGTGGTAGACACCTGTAGTCCCAGCTACTTGGGAGGCTGAGGCAGGAGAATCGCTTGAACCCAGGAGGTGGAGACTGCGGTGAGCCGAGATTGTGTCACTGTGCTATAGCCTGGGCAACAGAGCAAGGCTTCTCTCAAATAAATAAATAAATAAATAGAAAGAAATCAACCATTTTAAAATGAAAAACTCAGCAGCATTTAGTGCATTCACAGTGTTGTACAAGCCTCACCTCTGTCTACTGCAAAACATTTCCGTCACCCCAAAGAGAAGCCTCGTACGTTACGCAGCGCTCCCCGCTCCCTGCGTTCCGCACGCCCCTCACTCCCTGGCAACCGCTAAGTGCTTTCTGTCTCTGTGGACTCGACTGTTCTGGAAATTTCACATCAGTGTAATCGTGTCCTGTGTGGCCTTTCATTCATCATGTTTTTGGAGTTCATCCATGTTGTGGCCTGGGTCAGTGCTTTATTCCTTTATTTTATTTATTATTAGTATTTATTATTATTATTATTTTAAGATAGGATTTCACCATGATGGCCAGGCTGGTCTTGAACTCCTGATCTCAGGTGATCCACCCACCTCAGCCTCTCAAAGCGCTAGGATTACAGGCGTGAGCCACCGCGCCCGGCTATTCCTTTATTTTATCTTATTTTTTTGAGACAAAGTCTTACTCTGTCACCCAGGCTGGAGTGTACTGGTGTGATCTCTGCTCACTGCAACCTCCACCTCCTGGGTTCAAGTGATTCTCCTGCCTCAGCCTCCTGAGTAGCTGGGATTACAGGCGCCTGCCACCACACCTAGCTTTTTTTAATTTTATTTTTATTTTTTATTTTTAGTAGAGATGGGGTTTTACCACATTGGCCAGGCTGATCTGGAACTCTTGACCTCAGGTAATCCACCTGCCTTGGCCTCCCAAAGTGCTGGGATTACAGGTGTGAGCCCCCGTGCCCGGCCCCTTCATTCCTTTTTATTCATGGCTGAATCACATTCCATGTGTGGCTCGACCAGGACAGACATTTGGGCTGTTTCCACCTTTTGGCTCTTGTGAAAAGTGCTGCTATGAATATTTATGTACAAGGATTTGTTCGAGTCGCCATTTTCCATTAGATTATAAACTTTCCTGGAAGAGAGTGGGAGACCGGGCGGTCAGTTTTTGAGTTGGACTATTAAGTCACAGTCTGCCTTTCTCGGCTCTCCTTGAGTCCTCTGAGCATGACTTGCCCACATTCTCTCCCCTCTGCAGGAGGAAAACTCCCTCTTCATCATGACCAACATGATCCTCACCGTGAATCAGACCCAGGGCCTGTGTCCCGAGGTAGGCGGCTCCCCCGGCAGAGCCCCACGCCCCCACCCCTCTCTCCACGCCTGTCCGCAGGTGTGTGGGGCTGGACCACGTGGACCGTGTTCTCACTCCTTCTTCTTTTTCCAGATTCCAGATGCGACCACTGTGTGTGAATCAGATGCCAGCTGTACTGCTGGCTCTGCCGGCACCCACAGCAATGGTACGAGCTTGTGGCCTCCTGGGGAAGGCAGTCCCTGATCAGATCGCCACCCCTGTGAAGGCTCTTCGATAGGGAAATCCCAGGAATAAAGAAATCCCCTCAATTCCTTCACATGACCCTGGGTGAGCCAGGTGTCGAGGTTGGGGCCCTAGATCCCTCTCTACATTCATGGCTGCCCTGTTTTTTTTTTTTTTTTGAGCCAGAATCTTGCTCTGTTGCCCAGGCTGGAGTGCAGTGGTGCGATCTCAGCTCACTGCACCTCCCGAATTCAAGCAGTTCTCCTGCCTCAGCCCCCGAGTAGCTGGGACTACAGGCACGCACCACCATGCCCAAAAATTTTTCTATTTTTGGTAGAAATGTGGTTTCACTATGTTGGCCAGGCTGGTCTCAAACTCCTGACCTCAGGTGATCCGCCCGCCTCAACCTCCCAAAGCGCGGGGATTACAGGAGTCAGGCACCGCACCCGGCCTCTTGCCCCATTCTTTAGCTTGATATCACCCTGGTTGAGATGTGGCCGGCACACAGGTGACTGTCTTCCTCTGATTCTAACTCCTGGACACGGACACTGTCTAAATCCCAGATATGCGGAGCTCAGGATTGGCTACGTGGGAGGCTGGGTGGGGCTGTCACTCTCTACTCCAAAAAGGTAGAAAATGGGAGACCCTTGTGGACCTGGGACCGCCTTGTCCTTGTAGGAGTCTCAACAGGCAGATGCGTGCCTTTCAATGGGTCCGTGAAGACCTGCGAGGTGGCAGCCTGGTGCCCGGTGGAGGATGACACACATGTGCCACAGTGAGTCCAGCCCTAGGGAAGGAAGAAAGTACCTTTTTTTTTTTTGAGACACAGTTTCATTCTGTAGCCCAGGCTGGAGTGCAGTGGTGTGATCTTAGCTCAACCTCCGCCTTCCGGGTTCAAGCAATTTTCATGCCTCCCAAGTAGCTGAGATTACAGGTGCCCACCACCATGCCCGGCTAATTTTTTCTATTTTTAGTAGAGACAGAGTTTTGCCACGTTGGCCAGGCTGGTCTCGAATTCCTGACCTCAAGTGATCCACCTGCCTCGGCCTCCCAAAGTGCTGGGGATTACAGGCGGGAGCCACTGCGCCCCGCCGAAAGCACCTTAAACTCTGAGTGTCAGCCTTGAGCAGAGGTAATCAAGGGTTACACCTGTGTGTTGTGGCTTTCTGTGTGTTACCGGTGTCTGTGTGGAGTCAGGCTGCTCTAGGATGACTGCTTTCAACCACAAGGCAGTGACCATCAGTGGCGAAGTGGGCCACAAGTGTCTGTCACTCACGAGAAGGGTGCAGGTAATTTCCTCGTATGTTAGGACTCTGTCAGTTTCAAATAACTGACAGGAAACAGTTCTCAGTGCCTTAAGCACATGTGCACACACACACACACACACACACGTGTGTGCTTAGTGGGGGCAGTGTATTGTTCAGCTAACCAAAAAGATCCAGTGTGGCCATGAGCATCTCCTGCCAGGCTGAGGCAGGGGAATCACTTGAACCTGGGAGGCAGAGGCTGCATGAACTGAGATGGTGCCACTGCACTCTGGCCTGGGTGACAGAGTGAGGGCTAAAGGACAACACCCTGGTCTCCCTGCCTGGCTCCACATCCCTCCGTGCCAGCTTCACTCACAGGATCCGCCACATAGGCCAGGGGGCGGTGCTGCACTTAGAGCCCCCAAGGCCAAGTCCCAGCTGTCCCTGGAGAGTCTAGACCTGTCCATCGCCACATCATCAGCCAGATCTCTCAACTCATCTGCATGGCTGGGGCATGGGTTTTGCTTATCAGCTTGGGCCTGGGTCTCATGCCCACCTCTGCAGCTGCAGCTAGAGTCAGACCTGCCCAAGTGACACAGGCAAGCATCAGGGAGGTTTGGCTTCCAAAGGAAACTTGGGGTTCTGTTATCAGAAAAGCTGGGAGCAGATGCTGGGAAGAAAATAACAGATGTTTGCTACATTATATTTTAAACTAAACACTTTGGGAGGCCGACGTGGGCAAATCACCCGAGGTCAGGAGTTTGAGACCAGCCTGGCCAACATGGCGAAAAACCCTGTCTCTACTAAAAATATAAAAATTAGCCAGACATGGTGGCTGTCACCTGTAATCCCAGCTACTTGGGAGGCTGAGGCAGGAGAATTGCTTGAACCTGGGAGGTGGAGGTTGCAGTGAGCCGAGATCGCACCACTGCACTCCAGCCTGGGTGACGGAGATTATTTTTTGAGACTCTGTCTCAAAAAATAAAAATTAAATAAATAAAAATTTTAAAAATCAACTAAACTAGACAGGTTCAAGGTTGCTCCAGACTAACATTCTCCCTGGTTGTAATTGGCTGTGCTTGGCGGGGTGGAGTCCAGGCGGCGCTCTGAGAAGCGCATGCAGCCCAGGGCCTTTCTCACCAAGAGCGCCACCTGAGGCCTCCATGAGCCCTGGGGAGCAGGAAGCCACTGAACCTCATCCTGGGTGTGTTGAGAAGGAGGAAAAGGCTGAGAACTGCAGATTTAGAGATTGCTGAGGCAAAGGAAAGAGGTAGAAAAAAGGAATCCTAGCATCTTAGAGCTGGAGAGGATCTCACAGCTGTGCTCTCCATTGCATGAGCCTCTGGCCCCACGTGGCTGTTGAGCAGTTGAAATGTGGCTGGTCTGAAAGGAGATGGGGCATCCATAGGAAGTGCACTCATAATCGATTCTGAATTTTTTTTTTTTTGGAGACGACATCTTGCTCTGTCACCCAGGCTGCATTGCAGTGGCACAATCTCAGCTCACTGCAGCCTCCACCTCCCGGGTTCAAGTGATTCTCCTGCCTCAGCCTCCCCAATAGCTGGGATTATGGATGCCTGCCACCATGCCCAGCTAATTTTTGTAGTTTTAGTAGAGACAGCATTTCACTATGTTGGCCAGGCTGGTCTCGAACTCCTGACCTCAGGTGATCCACCCACCTCAGCAAGAGAGCAAGAAAAAAATGGTATCTTGTGAGATACAACTACAAGCCACATTCCAATTTAAAGTTTTCTAGTAGCCACATTAAGCAAAAGAAACAAGTAACATTTTATACAATAACCCAAAACGTTACTTCAACATGTATCCAACATGAACTATCAATGAGATATTACACATTTTTTTTTCATATTAAATATTCAGAATCAGGCTGTGCACAGTGGCTCACGCCTGTAATCCCAGCACTTGGGGAGGCAGAGACGGTTGGATCACTTGAGGCCAGGAGTTCAAAAACAGCCTGGCCAACATGGTGAAATCCCCTCTCTACTAAAAATACAAAAATTAACCAGGCGTGGTGGCATGTGCCTGTAACCCCAGCTATCCAGGAGGCTGAAGCAGGAGAATCGCTTAAACCTGGAAAGTGGAGGTTTCAGTGAGCCAAGATCACGCCATTGCACTCTAGCCTGGACAACGGGAGCGAGACCCTGTCTCAAAAAAAAAAAAAAAAAGAAACCTGAGAGAAGCCCCTTGGTCTCGGCCTTTCTCTGACAGCAGCGGTGACAGGCTCAGCTCTCCTCAGAGTGCAGCTCTGTCACTGGCCTTGCTTCTGTCTCGGGTCTGGGAAGACTGTCGATGTTGTCATTCCAAAGATCCCACCTGGATGAGGGGAGCATCCCCCACAGAAGGGTCAGCCCTACAGTGCCAGATTCTCCAGGAGAAATTCACCAAAGAAATGGAGGCCCCTTGGGGACAGATTCAACTTGGTATTGTCAGCCAGGAGCTGATGTGGCACTTCTGAGAAGGGGCTGGCGCACCTGCTGGCAGGTGCTTTATGCACTTTTCAGACAGGTCAGAATCCAGCCTGTAGGCAAATACACCGTGGCTTTGACTTGTAAAACCGGACCTGCCCAGCCTTCGTTCTTCCCCTGGAGAACGCCTGCGGCCCTGAGGCCTGGGCAGACTGATTTCCAGTGAAGCCATGCATCCCCTCCCTAGTTAGCTTGATTCAGTTCTCCCTGCCTTGAGGAGAGGCTCTGCCCTTCTTTGAGAGGAAGAACCTGGAAGGCTTGGCTCAGTCTCTTCTTGATGCAGTGTGTACGCAGAAGAGGGTAGAAAATGCTAGGGGTGGAGCATCTTTTTGACAAAATGACATTGTAAGATGTGTGTATATGTTTTAAAAAATATTACATAGGGGCCAGACATGGCTCACTCCTGTAGACCAGCACAGGGAGGCAGAGGTGGGAGGATCACTTGAGGTCAGGAGTTCAGACCAGCCTGAGCAATGTAGCAAGACCTCGTCTCTGCAAAAAAAAATTATTTTAATGAGCCAGGCATGGTGATGCATGCCTATAGTTCCAGCTACTTGAAAGGCTGAGGTGGAAGAATCCCTTGAGCCTGGGAGGTCGAAGCTACAAGAACCTGTGTTCATGTAACTGTACTCCAGCCTGGGCAACAGAGCAAGAGCCTGTCTCAAAAATATATGTAGGCGGCGTGATGGCTCACGCCTGTCATCCCAGCACCTTGGGAGGCCAAGGCGGGCAGATCACTTGAGGCCAGGAGTTGGAGACCAGCCTGACCAGCATAGTGAAACCCCGTCTCTACTAAAAATACAAAAATTAGCCGGATGTGATGGTGCATGCCTGTAGTCCCAGCTACTCAGGAGGCTGAGGCAGGAGAATTGCTTGAACCCAAGAGACAGAGGTTGCAGTGAGCCAAGATCACGCCACTGCACTCAAGCCTAGGTGACAGAAATGAGACTCCATCTCAAAAAAAAAAAAAAAATATATATATATATACACACACACACACTACACATTTACACATGCATATATTTTATCTATATCTCATGGCTATGTGAGTATATGTATATATATGTGTGTTTCATTAACAGTAATGTTACTGTTTTTCAGACCTGCTTTTTTAAAGGCTACAGAAAACTTCACTCTTTTGGTTAAGAACAACATCTGGTATCCCAAATTTAATTTCAGCAAGTAAGTGGCGGCCAGGTGTGTGAGTTCACCAGGGTCTTGGGGAAACTTCCGGCTCCTCTCTCTCCTCTGAGGCGTTCGTGGCTCTGATTTTCTGCTTCCTCTCGACTTCAGGAGGAATATCCTTCCCAACATCACCACTACCTACCTCAAGTCGTGCATTTATGACGCTCAAACAGATCCCTTCTGCCCCATATTCCGCCTTGGCAAAATAGTGGAGAACGCAGGACACAGCTTCCAGGACATGGCCGTGGAGGTGGGTGCGGGCCCTGGCTCTCCTGACCCAGCCCTGGTCGTGTCTCGTGCCAGGCGCTGAGGAAAGCCTTGCCGTGTCTCTGCTGCTCACCCCCAGGGAGGCATCATGGGCATCCAGGTCAACTGGGACTGCAACCTGGACAGAGCCGCCTCCCTCTGCTTGCCCAGGTACTCCTTCCGCCGCCTGGATACACGGGACGTCGACCACAACGTGTCTCCCGGCTACAATTTCAGGTGGGCGTGAGCCTGGGCCCCTCACTCGTGTTCTGGGGGTGCTGGTGGCTGGGTATGTGCCAGTGGGGGCACCCACGCCCCCTGAAGACCAGCACTCAGGCAGACCCCAAGGGCAGGCTGCTGGTCCGCCATCCAAGGCAGCAGGGAGGCCATGCCAGGAAAGTGCCCTCAGTAGTGCCCTGCTCCAGGGCCATCCCGGCCCCCAAGAGCCCTCCTTGCCCTTTCCTGCCACAAGAAACATGGTGAGATGGTTCTTTGAGCAGCCAGGAGAGACTGGGAGCTTGAGCTTTCCAGCGCCAGCCTCAGCCGTGACCTCCACTCACTGTCTCGAGGAGTGGATGGTCTCGGGATCCTCCAGTCCAAAGGCCTCTGGGGCCTGGCCCAGGATTTGGCTTCTCAAAGGTTGAGCCTGCCCAGAAGCACCAGAGTGCAGGGGACACAGGTTTGAGGCCCTGAAAGGCCTTTGCTGGGTTCCCTGCTGCAAATCCTGGCGTCTCAGTGTCCTGGGGTTGCTGTAACCGAGTCCCACAAACAGTGGCGTCTCAGTGTCCTGGGGTTGCTGAAACCACGTCTCACAAACAGTGGTTTGCAACCACAGGACTTGATTCTCTCGCAGTTCCAGAGGCCGAAACCTAAAATCCAGACGTCAGCAGGGCCATGCTGGCTCTGAAGGCTCTAGGGAGAGTCCTTCCTTGTCTCTCGCGGCTCCTGGGATCCCAAGGCGTTCCTTGGCTTGTAGACGCATCACTCCAGTCTCTGCCTCTGCAGCCATGGGGCCTTCTGCCCTGCGTGTGTCTCTGTGTCTTCTCTTCTTGTAAGGATGTCAGTCATTGGATTTAGGGCCCACTCTATCTAGTGTGGCCTCACCTTAACAAATTACATCTTCAGATACCCTATTTCCAAATAAGGTCACACTCCCAGGCTTCAGGTAGATGTGAATTTGAGGGACACACTGTTCAATCTACTACAGCTGATTATCTCATGACAGGGTCTTATTGCCACTTCCTCGAGGCAGCAGAAGCCGTAGCCAGGTACATTTCCACGCACCCTTTGTTGTATTTTTCACACTCCTTAAAAAGAGGCTCTCCAGACCGGGCACAGTGACTGACGCCTGTAATCCTAGCACTTTGGGAGGCCAAGGCGGGCAGATCACTTGAGGTCAGGAGTTCAAGACCAGCCTGGCCAACATGGTGAAATCACATCTCTACTTAAAAAAATACAAAACTTAGGTCGGGTACGGTAGCTCATGCCTGTAATCCCAGCACTTTGGGAGGCCAAGGCGGGTGGATCACCTGAGGTCGGGAGTTCCAGACCAGCCTGACCAACATGGAGAAACCCTATCTCTACTAAAAATAAAAAAAGTTAGCCGGGCATGGTGGTACATGCCTGTAATCCCAGCTACTTGGGAGGTGGAGGCAGGAGAATTGCTTGAGCCCTGGAGGTGGAGGTTGCAGTGGGCCGAGATCGCACCACTGCTGCACTCCAGCTTGGGTGACACAGCAAGTCTCCGTCTCAGGGAAAAAAAAAAAAAAATGCCCCCACAGGGACCATCCCAGGCATTCAGCCCAGCTTTTGGGCTGCATTTAACTCCCTCTAGTGGTGACATATGGAATCCACTCTGTACGGGATCCCAAGACCTCTGAAATTGTGGGATCTGCTGTCCTTTTGCACCATCCGGCTCACTGAGTAAGCAGATGTTTGAATTTTTTTTCTAGCAGTTAGATTTGTGTTGTTCCATCTCTACTGTCACACACTTCTTGTGGAATCCTCAAACTTGGGTCAGAGCCCTAGAACAGAGAGACCTCAGGACACCTATCCCCCAACCTCAGCCAGCATCAGGCCCTGCCTGAGCCTCCCCGACCCATGACATGGAAGCTGTGGGCCAGATACAGCATGGACCTAGGGTGCGGGCCCAGGCTCTTGGTGGATACCTGGAGAACATGCAGCATCGGATAGTATGTCTTGATGGTCCTCCGCCAACCATCCCTCCCCGTGCGCATGCGCTCGTGTGCACTCTCTCTCTATGTGTGTGTGTATTTTATTGTTGTTTTTTAAGGTGGTGTCTTGCTCTGTCGCCCAGGCTGGAGTGCAGTGGCTCGAGTGCCACCACGCCCAGCTAATTTTTTTGTATTTTTAGTAGAGACAGGGTTTCACCACGTTGGCCAGGATGGTCTTGAACACCTGACCTAGTGATTCGCCCACTCGGCCTCCCAAAGTGCTGGGATTACAGGCACGAGCCATGTAATATTGGGGTTCGGGGTGCCCTCAGCTCCCCTGAGAGGACATTTCTCCAGGTCCTTGGTCTCCTGCCCTCTCAAGAATGAGAGGGGACCACGGCGCAGTGCACAGTAAATGCCAGACACAAAGGTGTTTGTAGAAAGTGATTTATTTAGAGCAGAGAGAGAAAAAGGAGAAAGAGAGAGAAACAGCTAACTCTCACACTGAGTGAGAAGGGTTCCCCGAGAGGGAAAACCAGAGAAGGAAAGCTCCTCTCACACTGAGTGAGAGAATCCAGAAAGATGGAATCCAGGAGAGGAAAGCAGCTTCCACCCTGCGTGGAAGGGAATAGAGAGAGAGAGAGATGGAGTTTAGGAGGGGAAGACAGGCTTCCACGAGAGAGTGTGGAAGGGGACTCCAGAGGGAAAATCCAGGAGAGAGAAAGATGGCCTCCACGAAGGGAGCGTTCGTGGAAGGGGATCCAAACATGGAGTCCGAAGGGGTGCGGAAGAAGGGGACTTTTAACGTGGGAGGAACCCCCACCTTCTCTAAGACCCCAGGCCGATGAAAGGAGTTCCTTAGAACTTCTGCTGGAGTGATTGACTCTTAGTTTCTTCCCGCGCCCCTGAAATTTAAGCATAAACCGTTACCCAGATGGAGAGGGATGGGAGTGGGGCATGGCGCTGAGTTCTTGCCCTTAAAACTACGCCCCCTTGTGGACCCGGAAAGAGAACACCTTCCCTCACCCCTGCACTTGGCTTTTATTTTTATTTTATTTTTTTAAAAGGCAGTGTCTTGCTCTGTCGCCCAGGCTGGAGTGAAGTGGTACGATCTCAGCTCACTGCAACCTCCACCTCCAGGGTTCAAGTAATTTTGCCTGCCTCAGCCTCCTGAGTAGCTGTGATTACAGGCACACGCCACCACGCCCAGTTAATTTTTTTTATTTTTAGTAGAGATGGGGTTTCACTATGTTTGCCAGGGTGATCTCAAACTCCTGACCTCAAGTGATCCACCCACCTCGGCCTCCCAAAGTGCTGGAATTACAGGCATGAGCCATCACGCCTGGCCATGTGTTTTTAAATGGTCTTATTGAGATGCAATTCACGTCATACCATTCACCCATTTGAAGTGTAGAATTCATAGTTTTCACCATATTCACAGGTAAGTGCAACCTTCACCGCAGTCCATTTTAGAACATTTCCATTGTCTCAAGAAGAGCCCCTGCACCCTCTGTCATCCCCTGGCCCCCGGCAACAGCAGTCTACTTCCTGTCCCTGCGCATGTGCCTCTTCTGGGCATTTCACATAAAGAGAATCATGCCCTGCGTGTCCTTCTGTGCCTGGCTCCTTCCCCTCGGCCGGATGCTTTCCAGGTTCGTCTGTGTTGTCGCCTGTGTCGGTATCTCATCTCTTTATGGGCAAATCATATTCTGTTGTATGGCCAGATGACATTTTGTTCATCTCTTTATCTGTTTGACGGATCAGTGGTTCTTTTTGTTGTTGTTCTTGAAGACTGCGTGCGCAGACCCAGTGTTTCTTGATTCTGCACTAGTGCTGTGTTTGGGGGCTGGCCCAGTCCCTTCCTGCAGTGCCGCTGCCACATTCTTACTGCTAGATGTTAGACACCAGGGTCCCTTGAGGGAGGCAGGTGGGATGTCGAGAACAAACGGTTCGGGTGCAGTAGGGGCTGGTGGTGCTGGAGGAGGAGGCCTCCCTGTGCCCCTGCACCCCGTGGGCCCCACATCCTCCTGCACAGCCCGCCTGAGCCAGGACAGAGGCCCCGAACCGCTCATCTGTTCAGCCGGCAAAGTGGACCGTCCGCCCGCGGCTCTGCTCTAACATCCTCTCCTGGGGCCCGAGGTCCCGCCCTGGCCGTCTCCCTGCCCCAGCCGTCCCCGCCAATCCATCCTCCTTCCTCTCAGGTTTGCCAAGTACTACAAAGACCTGGCTGGCAATGAGCAGCGCACACTCATCAAGGCCTACGGCATCCGCTTCGACATCATCGTGTTTGGGAAGGTAGCTCGCGCCACTGGCTCCCCTCCGTCGCTGCCCCGAGGGACAAGGGGCCTCTCCCTGCCCCCGCGGAAACACGTTTGCTCTTTTTCTCTGTGTTTGCAGGCAGGGAAATTTGACGTCATCCCCACCATGATCAACATTGGCTCTGGCCTGGCACTGCTGGGCATGGTGAGTGGTTTAGCCCCTGCCTTCACCCTCACGGTGAGGTAAGACCCTGGGCTGGGTCCTGGCCCTGGGATCCGGACCTCAGACATGTTTCTAGACTTCTTTCCCTCTGCCCCCAGCCCTCCTCTACCTTCCCTTGGCCAAGACCACGCCCCTCAGGTCCCAGCCTTCTCCTGAGAGTCAGGGGTGCCTTTCCATTCCGGTAAAGATTCCAGGCTCCATGGGAAAGGGCACGGGCAGAATGAAAGGGGCTGCAAGCCTCCCGCTCACTCTCACCCTGTGCTCAATTCAGGCGACCGTGCTGTGTGACATCATAGTCCTCTACTGCATGAAGAAAAGATTGTACTATCGGGAGAAAAAATATAAGTATGTGGAAGATTACGAGCAGGTAGGCCCCTCCTGGCCCCCACTGGCGGAGGTCTCTTGTCTCCGGGGTGCAGAAGCCATGGGCATGGAACCGTCTGGGGAGGCCCTTCTGCAGAGGCTGGCGCGGGTTTGGTGCAGTGTCACCGTTAGCCCGGGCAGTCCCGCCACTCTCAGCAGCTGCTCCATCCCTAGTCCCCCGTACTGGATTGACTCTTTCAACCCAGCCTCGTTTCAACCAGCAACATCTCAAGTTGGCTCTGATAATGGATGCCCTGAGAAAGCCTGGTGCACACACTACTTAAATTCTCTTTGCATAACAGGAAGGGTGGGTTCCAGGCCTTGGACCAACTTGAGAACCCCTGGGGGTGAAGTCCCGGGAGCACCCCTTACTCCCGCCTGCCGCAAGGGGTCCCGGGGAGCGGGGTGTGCCGGGTGTACCTCGATCCACTCGTGTCCTTCTTGGCAGGGCCTTGCTAGTGAGTTGGACCAGTGATGCCTACCCCATCAAAGAACAGAGAGGAGGAGGGAGACATGGCTGCCACATCACCCCAGAGAAAGTTCTGGAATCTGATTGAGTCTGCACTCCACAAGTACTCAGGGTTGCCCACAGCTCCTGTGTGTCGCATGCAGGATCTGTTTGCCCACACAGCCCAGTAGCTCCCGGGTCTGTTCTTGGCTGGGTCAACTGTGTGGTTCCTGCAGCCTGGGGTTATGAGTGGCACTGCTGTGGCTTTCCCGGCAGGAGCTGGCTTTGCTCAGAGCCGCCTTGTCTCCAGCTCCCTGCAGAACAGGCCCAGTCCTCCGAAGCACTGTGGCTCCGTTCAAGCACTTTATGTGGCAGGGGAGGCCACCTGGTTGCTGTCACTAGACCTGCAGCAGGCCTGGGCTACAAGGCTGCCCCTGACATTCCCTGCAGTCAGGAGGCAGAGCGGGCATTACTCCTCAGAAAGCGCTGGGCGGAGGTGGTGGAGGACCAGACATTAAAACGTGATTTTCTTAATCTCTGTCTGTTGTCTCATAGAATGTGCTAGAACTTTCCTTCCTACCCTTTTACGACGACCAGTAAATCCACTTGTCCAGCCCACTGTGCTCAGAAAAGGTCCATGGAACAGTCTGTTTCTGGAGCTTATGCACATTATCCCCTACTTCTTTATTTATTTTTGAGGCAGAGTCTTGCTCTGTCACCCAGGCTGGAATGCAGCGGTGTGATCTCTACACTGTAACCTCTGCCTCCTGGGTTCAAGCGATTCTCCTGCCTCAGCCTCCCAAGTAGCTGGGACTACAGGTGCCCGCCACCACACCCAGCTAATTTTTATATTTTTAGTAGAGACAGGGTTTCACCATGTTGGCCAGGCTGGTCTCGAACTCCTGACCTCAAATGATCCACCCACCTCAGCCTCCCAAAGTGCTGGGAGTACAGGCGTGAGTCACCATGCCCAGCCTATTTACTTATTTTTATTCCCAGTCTGGAGTGCAGTGGCGCAGTCACGGCTCACTGCAGCCTCCACCTCCTGGGCTCAAGCAGTCCTCTCGTCTCAGCCTCCCATAGTGCTGGGATTACAGGCATAAGCCACTGTACCCGGCTGCCGACTTTTTAAAGCCTAGTAATTTCTGTCATTAGCTTGTCTTCTTATACAGTTCACATGATGCTTTTTCTCTAATGATATCTTACCTGTGCTTCAATTTTGACATAAAATTACAATTCTGTGCTACAGGTAATGCAATTTTTGGTAGCATGGAAGTGGCTTCCTCTCCCCTCCCTGTTTGCTTCCCAAAAGTTTCCAATTAAAAGCAGCAGCACACACACCTAGCTCTGTACAGGTTTGAAATGTTCACGAAGCTGTTTGCAACTGCAACTTCACACCAACTGAATTGGTGCTGTTTTGGTTTATTGTTGTTTGTTTGAGACAGAGTCTTGCTCTGTCGCCCAGGCTGGAGTGCAGTGGCGTGACCTTGGTTCACTGCAACCTCCACCTCCAGGGTTCCAGCAATTCTCCTGCCTCAGCCTCTGAAGTAGCTGGGATTACAGGCGCATGCCACCACATCCATCTAATTTTGTATTTTTAGTAGAGATGGGGTTTCACCATGTTGGCCAGGCTGGTCTCAAACCCCTGACCTTGTGACCTCCCACCTCGGTCTCCTAAAGTACTAGGCTTAGTACAGGCGTGAGCCACCGTGCCCGGCCACACATCAGCTGAATTCTGCATCAGGTATTTAGAATCCCCCAGAGGAAGCAGTTTGCCCTTCGCCGCTGCCACAAATTCACTTCCAAGTACTGAGGGGAACTATTATTTTAGAAATACTCTGCATCTGCTGGATAAATTACCAAGCTGGGCTTTTCTTGCTTTTAGAAAAAAAAAAAAAGTTACCAACTCCCTTTATTGAAGCTCTGGTTCATGCTGCCCTTTTTTTTTTTTTTTTTTTTTAAGGCGGAGTTTTCGCTGTTGTTACCCAGACTGGAGTGCAATGGCGCGATCTCGGCTCACCGCAAGCTCCGCCTCCTGGGTTCAGGCAAGTCTCCTGCCTCAGCCTCCTGAGTAGCTGGGATTACAGGCACGCGCCACCATACCCAGCTAATTTTTTGTATTTTTAGTAGAGACGGGGTTTCACCATGTTGACGAGGATGGTCTCAATCTCTTGACCTCGTGATCCACCCGCCTCGGCCTCCCAAAGTGCTGGGATTACAGGCGTGAGCCACCGCGCCCGGCCCATGCTGCCTTTTAAAAAAATGCTTGTTGCCGATAATCCCAGCACTCGGGGAAGCCAAGGTGAATCACTTAAGCATAGGTATTCAAGACCAGCCCGGTCAACATGGTGAGACCCTATCGCTACAAAAAATTAGATTAGCCGAGTGTGGTGGTGTACCTCTGTAGTTCCAGCTACTTGGGTGGCTGAGGCTGGAGGATCACTTGAGCCCAGGAGGTTGAGGCTGCAGTGAGCTACGATGGTGCCGCTGCACTCCAGCCTGGGCGCCACAGTGAGACCCTGTCTGAAAAACTAAAAATAAAAAGTGCTTGCTTGGGCTCAAGGGTCAAATGGAGCTGAAATGTTTAGAAGTGGTGATAGGGTCTGAAGATGTCTGCTGAAATTCACATGTTGGGAACTTAATCCCCAATGCAACAGTATTGGGAGGTGAAGCCTTGGGGCGGTGACTCAGGACTGCGTGGCCCTCGTGAATGGGGCCAGTACCCTATAGGAGGGGAGTTCATCCACTCTTTGCCCTGCCACCCTCTGCCATGCAAGGACAAATGCTCCTCCCTCCAAAGGATGCAGCATCAAGGCACCCTCTTGGAAGCAGAGAGCAGCCCTCACCAGATACCAAACCAGCCGGCACCTTCATCTTGAACTTCCTGCCCTCCAGAAGTGTGAGAAATCAATTTTTGTTCTTTACAAATTACCCAGTCTTAGGTCCTCTGTTACAGCAGCACAAAACAGACTTAAGGCAATGTGTGTGTCTATGATCTTGCCGGTTAAGGAGGGATCGTCACTGGCTGTCTTCTGAGGTGGGAGAGACGTTGTTCAGCCTCCTCTTTTACAAAATAAAAATGTGAAAGCAAGCCAGTGTTGGGGTGAGGGATGGCTGTGGGGGTCACTGCTCATCTACTCACCGGAGTTACCTCGCGTTCAGCTATGCCACCCCCTCATTGGGGCCCCCTGGTGGCCGCCTCCTAAGTAGCCGACCTTCGGCCTCATATCCGGGGATGGGATTCCAGGAGTCCAGAAATGCCTAAAGCGCTGCTGCACGGTGATGCACCTGTGTGCACTTCCTGTCGCTTTCGTCAGATTCATGAGAGCTTTAACAGGAACTCCCTGCTCCTGACCCTTAAAGGCCAGGATTTCAATGTCATATTTCTGCAGCGATGGACAGGAATCTCAGACTTCATCTGATGCCCCTTGATAATGGAAAAATGAGGTTTAAAGCCAGGAAAGCAATGCAGAGAGCCCTCGAACCTCAGACCTGGAGAAGCAACCATTCTAAAACAGCTTCTAGATGTGGTGAACACCAGCAGGGGCTGGGCATGGGGATGCGTGCCTGTAATCCCAGCACTTTGGGAGGCCGAGGCAGGAGGATTACTTGGGCCGAGGGTGGGACCAGCCTGGGCAACATATAATGAGACCTCATCCCTACAGATAATTTAAAAATTAGCCAGGTGTGGTGGTGCACACCTGTAGGCCCAGCTACTTGGGAGGCTGAGGTGGGAGGATTGCTTGAGCCCAGAAGTTTGGCCAATGTAGTGAGGCCAAAAAATTTAAAAATTGGCCGGGCGCGGTGGCTCACCCCTATAATCCCAGCACTTTGGGTGATGGAGGCAGGTGGATCACAAGGTCAGGAGATCAAGACCATCCCAGCTAACACGGTGAAACCCCGACTCTACTAAAAATACAAAAAATTAGCCGAGTGCGGTGGCACGTGCCTGTAATCCCAGCTACTCAGGAGGCTGAAGCAGAGAATTGCTTAAACCCAGAGGCAGAGGTTGCAGTGAGCTGAGATCGCACCACTGCACTCCAGCAAGACTCTGTCTAAAAATAAAAATTAAACTATCTGGGTGTGGTGGCAGGCCCCTGTGGTCCCAGCTACTTTGGAGGCTAAGATGAATGGATCACTTAAGCCTGAGAGGTGGAGGCTGGAGTGAGCCAAGACTGCCACTGCACTCCAGCCTGGGTGACAGAACGAGACCCTGTCTCAAAAAAGAAAAAGAAAACCCAGAAGGGTTTTGCTGGCAAATTCTAACCCTTGGACGACTGACTTTTTGGAGCCTCACCTCACAGATGATGATCCATAAACGTGGCTAATGCCTACCTCATGGGGCAAAGCATCATGTGGCATGGCAGGCCATAGCTCAGTGTGACTGAGACTGCTCGGGGGCTACGCACCTGTCTGGCCTCCACCAGAATCTTGCAATTACCTGCCTGCAAGAACAGTGCTGCTCAAACTTCAGCATGCAGATGACTCACCTGGGGAGCAGGTTTAAGCCAAGCCTGGGCATCTGCCTTTCTTTAATCTTTGGGACAGCGTCTTGCTCTGCTGCCCAGGCTGATGTGCAGTGGCATGATCACGGCTCACTGCAGCCTTGACCTCCAGGGCTCACACAATCCTCCCACCTCAGCCTCTCGAGTAGCTGGGACCACAGTCATGCACCACCACACTCGATTAAAATTTTTTTTGAGATGGAGTCTCGCTCTGTAGCCCAGGCTGGAGTGCAGTGGCACAATCTCAGCTCACTGCAACCTCCGCCTCCCAGGTCCAGTTCAAGCAATTCTCCTTCCTCTGCCTGCCAAGTAGCTGGGATTACAGGCACAAGCCACCATGCCCAGCTAATTTTTGTATTTTTTAGTAGAGACGGGGTTTCACCATGTTGGTCAGTCTGGTCTTGAACTCCTGACCTCATGATCTGCCCATCTTGGCCTCCCAAAGTGCTGGGATTGCAGGCATGAGCTACAGTCATGGCTGCCTCCTGCACTTCTTTTTTATATTTATTTTTTTGAGATGGAGTTTTGCTCTTGTTACCCAGGCTGGAGTGCAGTGGCATGATCTCAGCTCACCACAACCTCCACCTCCCGGGTTCAAGCAATTCTCCTGCCTCAGCCTCCCAAATAGCTGGGATTACAGGCATGCGCCACCATGCCTGGCTAATTTTTTGTATTTTTAGTAGAGACGGGTTTTCTCCATGTTGTCAGGCTGGTCTCAAACTCCTGACCTCAGGTGATCCACCTGCCTCGACCTCCCAAAGTGCTGGGATTACAGGCATGAGCCACCGCGCCCAGCTGACAGCTGCATTTCTAGCCCACACACTGAGTAGCGAGGTCCTAGGCCATGCTGTCAATTCGAGATTTGCTGAATACAGTAGCTCTGACTTGGGCATCTGACCTTGCTGTCAGCCTGAGGAAGGAATACACACATCAGGGCAGATGGCCTGAATACACAACCACCAATGCAAACGCAACAACCAACACAAACACAACAACCAGCACAAACATCCCAAACAGGCCCCAGCTTTGCACCATTTTGCTGTCTGTTTATTTCAACTTTACAGAGAAGCTTAAACATCTGTGGAAAAACACCAAAGGCTTATTTTTCTCTTAAGTTCATGTACTTTTTAGTGATAAATACACAGTATTTAACTCTGTACACCTGATAAAAGGAAAGTGCATAGTAGAAAGGGTCAGGAATGAAACAGAAGCATCGGGCGTTGAATCGATCGTAGAGTAGAAAAGTCGGCAGTCCCCAGAAACTCGGCCTCCAGCTGGAGCGGGGAACCAGCATACCCTGAAACTTCCCTAGCACCTTGGAAGCAAGTGGAGGTCATGATTCTTCCACTCGGCAACGTGAAGCTCCCCACTGGAAGCTCCCCACTGGAAGACGAGTGAGAGCGACAGGCCGGGCCTGTGTATCCACCTGCACAGGCGTTCCCCTCCTTGTTCCAGAAAGGCTGAGGATGGGAGCCCTGCCTCTCGGGAAAGGCCAGACCAGTGGGGACAGACCTCTGCAGCCCCAAGTGTCAACAAGGGGCTCGATAAGGCTTTCTGGGAGCCACTGGCAACTGGTAGCACGGAAGGGGGGTGCGGAAAAGGGCCGAGGAAATGGAAAGTGGCTGGAGGGTTTGTGCTTCCTTCGAGGCCACAGGTGCAGGTCACAGGGTGCTTACACCAAATTGGTCCCACAGATAAGCCAGCAATGGAGGAAATGATGGGCGTCCTCTGTGCCCACGGGAAGAGCTGCTCATAACAGCGCCTCCTTTCCCGACAGAGCTGGCTTTTGAAAAATCAGTGTGCTCTGAGAGAGAGTGTAGCTCAAATGCTTTGTGTTTACCTTTTGGCTTATCCTTTGCAGGTGGGGCAGGTCCTTTCCACAGCTTTCTTTGGTGTTTCTTCGTATAAAAAAAAAGTCATCAATGTGGGCCTCTCCCACCCCACTGCCCCAACAGCTGGGTGCTGCCTGATTGCTGGCATTCCCTGGAAGAAATCTTAGATGGAAGTTTCCATGGTGGGGAGAAATGGCATTGTCGGATGCAGCTATGTAAACAAGAGAAGCCCTGCCGCAGCTCTGAGCGCTGCCGCCCCCTGGGCCAGCCACCAGGCCAGCCAGAGCCCACAGGCAGGCTGGGCATCAGACTAGGGACCTACTGGCTTTAACCTCTGCAAGGTGCTTATTGCAAACTAGCCAAGCCCCATCTAGTGCCAGGAGGGCTGGGACCATTGAGTCCTTTCCCCATAAATGTAAAGAAGAAGTGCAAGAGGAAGTGCTGGGTGACAAAGACCCAGCAAGCAGGCCAGACGACCCTCTCTAGATGACCTGTCCTTTGCTCTTCAAAGCCCACATTCCCTAATTCTGAACTGCTTATAAGATAACAAGAAAAGTCTGGCTAAACTACAGTCAAGAGCTTAGTTAGGATCTATGGAAACCAAGAATGCCCAGGGCTCTACGAACGGGCTGGGCAGGGGTACAAGGCCTTGCCTTCATCTGAGAAGTCCTCACACCAGGGCTGATCAGATGGAAACGACAGGGAAGCGGAGTCTTCCGAACCCAGTTCCTGGTACAGTCTTTCCCCAGCTCAGATTCTGCCAAGCGCTGGAAAGCAGAGCTGGGGATCTCCCAGGGCGGAGTCCTTCCAGCTTTCCTCCCCGTCAGCTTCACCCTCCCCCACCCTGGCTCTGAAAGGAGTCACACTGGAGCCTCAACCAAGCTTCCCAATATTAATTGGAAGTCAAAAAGATAAACCCTGCCTTTCTGGACTTTTAGCTACAAAGGGGAACTTCCCGTGCCCAGCCCTGGTTTCCTCATACCCTGAGGAGTGCTGTGGGTTTCAACCGTCTTCTCTAAAAGGGTGCCAAGCTTACTGTGTGGAGTCTAGGGAAGCTCAGATCCTCAGGAGGATCACTTGTGTGTCAGTCCAGTGAAAGCATTTCCCAACTGGCCCTCCAGAAACTGGGTATTTCATTGACCACAACAATCAGCTAGGATTTAAAATGAAAACAAAACCTTAGCAGTCTCTAGAATACACAGGTTATGAACTAGCTAAGCTGCTAATATATACAGACAGGCATAGGTTTCATTGGCTCTAACTGATCACATGCCTGAGCCGTGAACTAGATCCTGGAAGCTCTAAATCATTTCTGAACTATTGTGCTCTAGAGTTCAGTCTAGTTAGAGACTTGAAAATATTTTTTGTTTAATCTTAAGCCTTGTAATGTACATGGAAGCATAGGATTTCACCTGAAGTTTTTGTAACTTGACAAAGAGATTTACCAGAGCTCAGTCAACTATCTCAGAAACCTGCTTTCAGCAGCTGTCATGAAGAAACACGTTCAGTCTTTCAGGAGAAACTTTTCCCTCCACAGCTGCCAAATACCCTTCCAGGCTTGGAAAATCCCCTTCTAGAAGCACTTACTAAATTTCAAGCCCTTTCTGTTTTCCTGACTACAATTCTACCCATTAAAAAAATTTTAAAATCCTTCTTAGAAATAAGTTGCATCAGAGCTCCCTGCAGCTACTGAGGGCCAGCCCCACTCTGCCTCCTGGAGTCCACAACTCTGGAAGGTGCCACGGTTTGGGTTTGCACAAGGAGCCACATCTAACCGCCTACTCCCTCTCAAATGCAGCAACCACCTCCATGGCCTCAGAGTGTCGGAGTTTTTTGCTCATTTTCCCACAGTTGTCAAACCTCACACACACTCAGTCTATCTGACACGGTCCTGAAAATCACAATGAAGGATTTTTGGCATAAAAACGTTTTAAAAAGCAACTGTCCCAAAATGCACATGGGTTTGGGTCTGCAACTCCTCACACCTGCCTGTTCAGCCAGCCAGCGGCCAAGGTCGACGTCACGGAGTCAAGTCCTTTTTTTTTTTGTCCCCTTTAAAACAACAAAGGAAAAAACAAATAACCAGAGATGACGATCAAGGCTCTACACACGTGCTCGGTTTCCGTAGGACATGCTGCTATGGAAACGCGGGTGTAGCAGCCCCCGCAGAGGCGACGCGGCGTGCATGCGAGGTCGAGCGGTCCAGGCAGCTACTCGGACTCCATCGCCTCCTCCAGCTGCGGTGGATGCATGCGTGCGGGGGAGCCGGGGGCAGGGGCCCCGCAACTTTCCACGCAGGGGCTGCCTTTCACAAGAGCACTTCCTCCTGCCCTATGGGGGGCGGGTCGGTGCCCTGGAGGTTGTCTTCGCTGCCTTGCTTCCTGCTCACCGAACAGAAAACCAACGTTAAGACTCCAAGATATGCCAGCGAGGCTCTTGAGCCAGCTGCTCCCACATCTGGCCCCCCCTGCCCAAGTGAGCCATCGCACACCCCCTGGAACGTGATCTACATAACCCAGTCTTTGAGATCCTCTCCCCCTTTTCTTTGCTCACATACATTTTTCAAAGAAGACTCGGCAGCCAACCCCTCTGTAAATGAAAGACCAGCATCATCTGCCAAAATTAGCAAGGAGCTGTACAACATTGCAAAACTATGTAACACCAAGAATCACTGCACAAATCCCAAGTAGAACGTGCCCCCACCCCACCCCACGGTGCCTGTCATGCCAGATTCTTAGGTACCTCGACCCCCCACCTAGGTTATGAGCTCTAGCAGGGAAGGGACTGTGACACTTGTCCTCAGTCACCAGCTGTTGAGTTCCTTGTGTGTGTGTGTGTGTGGGGGGGGGGGGGGTGATCAGGGCCTCCCCCGTGGCCTGGCACACTGCTGGCCCTCAGGAAAGGGCTGCTGACAACTGTTCCAGTGATCCTCCCACCTCAGCCCTCCCACAGCCAGTCCTGGGGGAGGACCCCCTCAGACAGAAAAGGAGGCCCCTTCCTTCCTGGAAGTGGAGGGAGGAGAGCCCCTATGTCCCTGAAGAGCCCAGGCTAGAGCCGCCGGTGTGACAGCGTGGATGGTGTGACAGGTACGAGGGGAATCCCCAAGGAGGGGCCCATCCCCTCACCACCATCACACAGCTCCCCCGATCTTAGGGAGGCCACTGGGCATGCCACATGGGTCACTGTCTGTCCTTCCCCAACAGCAATCTGTGTCTCCTGTCCAGGCGGGAGCCTGTCCTTATGCAAGGGAAGATAAAGCGTGATGTCTGGCTTGCTATGTTTCTGATGAAGGCGGCAGGGAAGATCCGGGGAGAAGGCACTGTAACAAGACATCAGGTCAGGCCTTCAGTCTCCACCCTCGCAATTGCCTGTGGGTAGGGGCTGGGTCTTATTGTAGACGGCAGGGGGGCCTCCAGTCCAAGACCCCCAGTGTCTGAATCAGCTCTGTGAGCTCCCATGACCAAGGCATCCCACCTGCTGGGGGCTGAGGGCAGGGGATCCCAGGTGACAGGAAGAAGGGGCGGTACAGCCCTTTGAGCCAATCTCCATCTACTGCTGTCTTGCAATTTTGATCTCATTGAAAATAGGGCCAGCCTCGGTGGCTCATGTCTGTAATCCCAGCACTCTGGGAGGCCGAGGCAGGCGGATCACCTGAGGTCAGGAGTTCGAGACCAGTCTGGCCAACATGGTGAAACCCCATCTCTACTAAAAAAAATACAAAAATTAGCCAGGCATGGTGGTGAGCACCTGTAATCCCAGCTATGCAGGAGGCTAAGGCAGGAGAATCACTTGAGCCTAGGAGGCAGAGGCTGCAGTGAGCCGAAATCATGCCACTACACTCCAGCCTGGGCAACAGAGCAAGACCCTCTCTCAAAAAAGAAAATAGAAAAGAAACCAACAGCAGACTTAGCAGACTTGCTCCCAGACGGGAGGTAGCCCCAGTCTGGTGGCAGACCCTAAAATGGAGACTGAGAGGAGGAAGGCCGAGGGCAGGCCAGCCCACTGGGTTTCCACTCCATCGTCCCGTGAGGCTCACACCAAAGGCCAGGCTGCCCAGGCATCTGTCTGGGCACAAGGTGGGGGACTTCGTCCGCCTTCTGAGGTGCTGAAGACCAGCTCTGAGGGATTGCCATTTTCCCTGCTCTATGCTGGAGGGCAAGGTTTCTCTCAAAAGCATAAGTAACTCCCAAACAGGTGTTCCTCCTCGATTACCACATAAGCCCTGACTCCCTACTCCCACGGGATGGGTGGCCAATCCATTGCATCTCGTAAGCCAACTCCTGACACCTGTACGCCAATGTTCATAGCATCAGTCTGCATTCAAGAGCCAAAAGGTGGAGACAAGTCCATCTGCAGGTGAATGGATGAACAAAGTGAGGCGTGTCCATACAATGGAATATTATGTGGCCACAAAAAGGCATGAAGCACTAATGCACATAAAAGCATGGATGAACCTCGAAAACATGATGCTAAGTGAAAGAAGCCAGACACAAAAGGCCACGTAGTGTATGATGCCATTTATATGAAATGTCCGGGATAGGCAAATCCATAGAAAATTAAAAGGTGAGTGGTGGCTCGGGTGGGGGAGTTGGATCGGGACAGCTCAGGAGTGTAGAGTGTCTTCTTGGGCTGGTGAAAATCTCCTAAAGTTGACGGTGATGATGGCTGCAGAACTCTGACTGTATTAGAAAGCACTGAATCCTACACTTCCCATGGGTGAATGACATGGTATGTGAATGATATCTCAATAAAGCTATTTTCAAGAAACAGGGCCAGGCGCGGTGGCTCACACCTGTAATCCCAGCATTTTGGGAGGCCAAGGTGGATGAATCATGAGGTCAAGAGATCAAGACCATCCTGGCCAACATGGTGAAACCCCATCTCTACTAAAAATACAAAAATTAGCCGGGCGTGGTGGCACCTGCCTGTAGTCCCAGCTACTCGGGAGGCTGAGGCAGGAGAATCTCAAATCCGGGAGGCGGAGGTTGCAGCGAGCCGAGATCGCGCCACTGCACTCCAGCCTGGGAGACACGAGGGTGACTCCATCTCGAAAAATAAAAAAGAAAAAGAAGACGCTGCCTGGAGCGCCCACCGAATCAGGTGGCCACGACGGGCTCAGTGGGAAGGACAGTGGGGTCCCCACCCACCATGGCACCTGCAGCAGTGCCCAGCAGGTTCCCCCAGTCTCATAGGACACAAAGCCTCATCTGTCCTGGGAGGTTCTGGTCACCGGGCTGGATATGTGTGTGAAGGAAGCGTGGCTGACAGCAAGAAGGTCTGCATCCCACTTGGGTGAGAGAATGCTTACATTACTTTGCAACAGGCAGGAAGGGGATTTATTTCCTAGGTCTAAATACATCAAAGAAAGAAGAGTGGAGGCCAGAGAGCCCTGAGCGAAGAGCCACACAGTGCAGCATGCCTGACCTATGCTCTGACCATGCGGACTCGCTGGGGCGCCCATGGGCCCCATGACAGAGCTTCAATGCCATTGACGTGCACTGAGAAGACATGGGTGCCACAGGGGTCTTCAGACCTGGGTGCATCCACAGGCATTCCAGCTGGAGCGCCATGCACCCACAGCCCCAGCCCACATGCATGACTCACCATCGGGTCCAAGCCCCCGAGGCCCCTCGTTCTAATACTGGGTCTGGAGGCCCGTGGTGAGCCTGGCCACAGCGGCCCAGGCTGGAAGGAACGTCTGCCTAGGTGAGGATGCCCCGTGCTCTGCAGCTGCCCCCACCCCCAGGCCCCAGCAGAGGCTACGGCACAGGCAGGCAGGCATTACCTTGAGCTCAGACAGGGGCTCACATTCCCTGGCTGTTTTTTTGCTGGAATCACCAGAGGGAGGGAAAAGGGAAATGAGAAGGGAACCTTGGGATCCATGGGATGCCCGTTCCCCCACCCCAGAGACACTCAGACCCCAAACACCAGCTTCAGAGAGCTGGAGCCAGGATGGTGTTGACAGCCGATGAGTGGACACCTCTGCCTGGACACACGGGGTCCTGAGTGAGACCACACTGCTCACTCACCCATCGCAGAGCCTCAACCTCCCCATCAGGCACTCATGCTTCCCGGCCCAGAAAAGTGCTTTCCTTCCGACCGCCCAGAGCAACCCCAAATACAGTGCAAGTCCCCGAGAAAGGTAAACTTCAGGTGGCTTAGCCATCAGCAAAAGGGGGTGCGCTGAGCCCAGGAAGGGGTGCTGACTGCCCCGGTGTGCCAGGCGGCTTTCATCTGAGTCTCTCCAGATGGCACCACTTCAGGGAGGGCCTGTGCAGAGTGGGCTGGGCAGGGCTGCCCCAAGCTCAGCCTCCAGCCACCCACTCCCCGACCCAAGAAGGCAGGCGGCCACTCACGTGAGCAGGTTTCCAGGCGCTGACAATGAGCGCTCCTCCCGCCGGCTGCCCTCAAATGGGTTCCCAAAGGAGCGTTTCCGTATCATGGTCTTCACCAGGATCTGAAGAGGGAGAAAAGAGGAGGTGGCAGGTGACTGCCTGGCAGGTGGGGGCGACTCCAGGCAACACCCTCCCTCTTCCTTCTCCCCAGCCCCTGCCAGCTCCCAGGGCTAGTGGCCTGCGGCAGGCCTTTGAGAGAAACTGGCAACATCCTTCCCACCTGGGTGCATGTGACAGCGCCATCCCTAAGTCTGACTTGTTCCAAAACTTCCTGTGGCTCCCTGGCTGCCAACAAGGTAAGATCCCAACCCCCTGGTCTGACATTCGAGGCCGGTCATCATCTAGTCCCTGCCTCGCCAACCCCCACAGGCCTGTGCTCCAGGAGGGTGGGCCTGCACCATCCCTTGGGCACACTGGCACCTCTGTCTCATGGGAGCCATGGCTGGATAGGCTCCCCAGGCCCCTCAGCCTGTCTCATCTTCAAGGCCAGGCCTTTATTTTTGGTGAAAGCTGTCTATGACCACCCCAGTGAGAAACTATTGCCTCCTAGGTATGATTCTGGGAGTTGGGCTGCTTTTTCAAAATTGAGACATACAAAAGTGAGTAACTCAGGAATGGAAAACCAAACATCATATCTTCTTATTTATAAGTGGGAGTTAAGCTATGAGGACGCGAAGGCGTAAGAATGACACAATGGACTTTGGGGACTTGGCGGGAAGGGTGGGAGGATGGGTGACGGATAAAAGCCTGCACACGGGGTGTGGTGTATACTGTTCAGGTGGTGGGCGCACCAACATCTCAGAAATCACCACTAAAGTGCTTATCGACGTAACCAAACACCACCTGCTCCCAAAAACCTATTGAAATAGAGAAAAAAAATAATACATGGGTTTGAAAAAAAACAAAAATCAAAATATAATTCACATGACATAAACTTTTTTTTTTTTTGAGGTGGAGTCTTGCTCTGTCACCCAGGCTGGAGTGCAGTGGTGCAATCTCAGCTTACTGCAACCTCCGCCTCCCAGGTTCAAGGGATTATCCTGCCTCAGCCTCCCAAGTAGCCGGGACTACAGGCATTGCCACCACGCCCAACTGATTTTTGTATTTTAGTAGAGACGGAGTTTTACCATATTGGCCAGTCTGGTCTTGAGCCCCTGACCTCAGGTGTTCCGCCCATCCCGGCCTCCCAAAGTGCTGGGATTACAGACATGAGCCACCAGGCCTGGCTCCCACCATCATGAAGTATATGATTCGATGGTTTTTAGTATATTCACAGGCCCACTATCTAATTTCAGAACATTTGCATTACCCCGAAAAGACACCCCAAGCCTGTTAGCAAGGCACGCCCCACTCACCCTTCCTCCAGCCCCTGGTGACCACTAAGCTCCCTGTCTGTGCACACTGACCCATCGGGGATGTTCCTATAGCTGAAATCATACCACACACGGCCCGTTGTGTCCGGCTTCTCTCACTCAGCGTCATGCTGCTGGAGCGTGATCAGTGCTTCACTGCTTTCTACGGCCCAGCAATAACACTCCACACAGACGGACCAAATTCAGCTTCTCCGTTCATCTACCAATGGACATGCATTCCTACCCTTTGGCCACTGTGAATAGCGCTGCTATGAACATTCATGTATGAATTTTGGTATAGACATGTTACCCACACAAAATGTCATTTCTCTTGGGCACAGACGAGGAGAGGCATTTCTGGGTCACGTGGTAATTCTATGATGAACATCTAGAGGAAACATCAGACTGTCTCCTACAGCGGCCAAGGCATTTTACATTCCCCCCAGCAACGCACCAGGGTACCAGTTTCTCAGGGGGCTGCATCTTAGTCGGGGATGGGAAACATCCCAGAATGCTGAGGATGACCAGGTCACAAGCTGGTGTGGTGTGAGGAGAAGAGCTTGGCCACCCCAGAAGGTGTTCCTGAGAGATGATGGGGGCTAGCCTCGGTGGTGGCCCAGCTCTGCCCATACTAAACACAGACCACACAGGCAGCCTGGCTGGGAAACAGCCCCCCAGCAACCCCCGCCGAGAGAATCCTCTGGAAAAAGGTGCGTCCTGCACCGCACCCCTCAGCCACTGCTCAGCGCCTCTCCCAGGCCTTCTGCTTTCCACTTCCTTCCCTCCCATCCCTTCCAAAACCCAGACCTGGTCCCCTCACTCCCTGACTCAGAATCCTCACCCAGAGGGGTCTGGAACTTGGCCTATGGCCAGCCAGAGAGCCCCAGAAAGTTCTGGAGCACGGGCGTGAACAAGCACCCTTGCTGATGCTCTTGGCTGCCATTTCCCAGGAAGAGAACGGCCTGCAGACCCCGTAAGAGTCACTGGACCCCTCACCCCACCCCAACCGGGTGCCGTGCCCCTTCAGGCTGTTTCAGGAATTCACTGAGCTTCTGACTTTTTAAGCATTTGCTGCTAACAAGAAAAATGAGTGTTTAAGAAACATCGAGGCCAGGCGCGGTGGCTCACGCCTATAATCTCAGCTCTTTGGAAGGCTGAGGCAGGCGGATCACAAGGTCAGGAGTTCGAGACCAGTCTGGCCAATATGGTGAAACCCTGTCCCTACTAAACCCTGTCCATGTGAAGTAACATGATTCAGTCATAAAAGGAATGAAGCATTGATCCAGGCTGTGACATGGATGGACCCTGAAAACCTTACGCTATGTGAAAGAAGCCAGGCCCAAAAGGCCACACAGTGTAGGATTCCACCAGAATACACAAATCTATAGACACGAAGGGCAGGTGAGTCGGTGCCAGGGCCGGGGGGAGGGGAATGGAGGGTGACTGCTGATGGACGAGGGTGTAAAGTCATGAAAATGTTCAGAACTATGGAGGGGATAACTACATGCCACTGACAATGTCCCAAATGCCACTGACTTGTTCACTTTAATTTTATGTGAATTCTACCTCAATTTTTTTTTTTTTTTTTTTTTTTTTTTGAGACGGAGTTTCGCTCTTGATACCCAGGCTGGAGCGCAATGGCGCGATCTCGGCTCACCGCAATCTCCGCCTCCTGGGTTCAGGCAATTCTCCTGCCTCAGCCTCCTGAGTAGCTGGGATTACAGGCACGCGCCACCGTGCCCAGCTAATTTTTTGTATTAGTAGAGACGGGGTTTCACCATGTTGACCAGGATGGTCTCGATCTCTTGACCTCGTGATCCACCCGCCTTGGCCTCCCAAAGTGCTGGGATTACAGGCTTGAGCCACCGCGCCCGGCCCTACCTCAATTTAAAAGAAGGTAGGGACTGGGTGTGGTGGCTCACGCCTGTAATCCCAGCACTTTGGGAGGCTGAGACAGGCAGATCACCTGAGCCAGCCTGGCCAACATGGAGAAACCCTGTCTCTACTAAAAATACAAAAATTAGCTGGGCGTGGTGATGGACGCCTGTAATCCCAGCTACTCAGGAGGCTGTGACAGGAGAATTGCTTGAACCCTGGAGGCAGAGGTTGCAGTGAGCCAAGATCGTGTCATTGCACTCCAGCCTGGGCGACGGAGGACTCCATCTCAAAAAAAAAAAAGAAAAAAAGCAGCACCGACTTTGGGAATGAAGGCCTCTTCCCCTGCTGAGGTTCCTACCTACAGTCACTGGGACATGCCAGCCCCTCTTTCCTCTGAGCCTGGGCAGGTGTCACTTCCCCAGGTAAGGCTGCCCTGCCACCTCCCCTGTGGCCTTGTCAACCCAGGGCAGGAACTTCTCCTCTGTGAAGCCCCCAGCCCTTGCACCTCTGATCGCACCAGAGGCTGATTCTTCTCAGGTATAGCTTTCTTATAAGGCCAGGAGCTCCGCCCCCTGACCCCCCAGAGCTGGTACTGGGCCATGCTCATCTGTGACACCTGTGCCTGGCACATGCTGCTGCTCCATGTTTGCTGAATGATGAACACATGGAGGGGGTCTGCACCTTGCAATCCTGTTCTGAGTGAGACCCTCTCCCAGTATCTACTTGCCCATCCCTGCTCCAGCTGCCCTGGTTCGAACCCATGGCTCTTGGAGTAAAGATGTAAAACTTCACCGCACCCTCCCCTCCACTTCCTTGCCCTGCTTCAGTGGCCCTGCCCGGGTGTGTTAGCCCCCTCCACCCTCTCTCGGCAGAGTTAACACCCTACCATCTTTCAGTGTCTATCCACTTCTTCCAAGTGGGGCCAAGCGTCTCTCCATTAGGGGCATGTCTTGCCCTGTACATACATTTGCTGGTTTGAACAGTATCTGCCTCGCAAGCATGACAGAGGCCATGGGGGTTTTGCTCATCACCCAGCCCCTGCTCCCAGCCTGGTGTTCCACAAGTGTTTCCCGAATAATGAATGCCTACTCCAGACCTCCAGGCTCAGACGCTTTCTCCCAAGAACCTGCAGCTGAGAGCTGGGGAGCAAAGAGAGGGCAAATGATTCAGGGACTGGAACATCCCAAGCCTGGAACAGAGTAACCCACAGTGGGTGCAGAGTCCGAAGCCAGCTGCCTCCCCATCTGCAGGCACAGAGAGTGGGCTGAGGAAGGGTGCGTGGGGGTGAGCGAGTCTTCAGCAGTGAAGGTCATGCGCAGCCCCGGGGCAAAGGAGTGGAGGAAGATATGGATGGATGCCCCAGCCAGGGCTCAGCTTTGGAAGGAGGAGAGAGTAAGTGTGTGGGGAAGAAGAGAGGAGAGGTGCAAAGCTGGAGGAGAGGAGCAGCACCCGGGCCCCTACAGGGCCAGTCTGTCCTTCTGTGCTGGACCTTCTGTGCCTTTGCAGTCAGTCTCACAGGTACCTCCCAGAGCCCAGGGCCTGCCGGCCCCTGGGACCAGTGCTGGCCAACTGCAACTAGGCCTTTCGAAGTGGCTGTGGTAGGGCAACCTGCCGGTCTCTGTCCCCAGGCCCACTGCCTAGAGCCTGGACCCCCAGGACTCCTGGCCTCCCTCTTGGAGCTCGCTGCCCTCCTGGACAGGGACTTGGTCAGTGGCAATTCCCAGAGCCTCCCAGGTTAGGCCTGAGGACTCGACACTCTGGCTTCTTCTTCCTGGGTCAGGATCCAAATTCAAGGCCATAAAAGGGGACCTGGTGGCTCCTAAGTAAAATCCCACCCTCAGGAGATGGGCAGAACTTTCCTGGTGGCTGCCGACACAGCAGACGTGAGACGTGCTACACCATCCACGCTGGAGCCTGAAAGTCCAGCCAGGTGGGAATCCTGGCTTAGCGACCTCAGCCCCGGCTCCCAGCCCTTGCTCCTGCCTGGCACTTCTCCTAGTTATTCTCCCCTGATAAGCTCTGAAAGCAGGAATTCCAGAAGGAGAAACTCCCCTCTCCCTATGGTAACATGGAACCTGGCTCAGAAGATGCAGGGGTCACCTGGCCTGATGTGTGACCGAGGCCCAGAGGCCAGCAGCTGTGGGTTAGGGGCGGCCCCCAGCCATCTCCTGACTCCCAGGCACCTGCCTGTGTCCTGCCTGTCCTGGCCAGGCCCCACCTCAGGCTCCTGGGTCCCTGCTCTGGTCAGGGGTCCGGCCACCTTACCACGGTCGCCAGGCTGGGAATATGTTTGACTGAGTTCTCGACCTCCTCTTCGGTCACTTCGACCAGCGTGCAGTTCTCGTCCTCCGACGGCAACGGCTCCGCCCCGTGCCTCGTGACCCAGGGGTGCAGCTTCAATGAACGACAGGAGGGGTGAGGGGCGGGCGCGGCTGGCTCCCGGAGGGCCCTGCCAGCGAGCGGAGACACGAGGGCATGCAGGAGGGAGAGGCGAGGGCCTGTGGTCAGGCATGCAAGACAGCTGGCGAGCAGAGGGCGGGGGTGAGCAAAGGGGCAGAACGTGAAGACGCAGAGACAGGACAGGAGGAGCTTGGAGGCTGAAATGGGAGCAGGGCAATTCTCCATCCGGCCCCAGGTCTTGGCCGAAGTGGCTGGAATTTGGCATCTGCCTTGCCTGGCTGCCCAAGGAGCCTCCATCACGCCTCAGCCACAATCCCTGACACCGGGGAGGCTCAGCACACAGCAGGCGGCATTCTCCCCACCTCACAGCAGGGGAGACAGAGGCTGGCGGGCACAGTGAGACCGGCCGGCAGGACACGATCAGGAGAGGACCCACACAGGGGTCTGCCCCTTGGGTCCAAGTCCTAAACCTAAAATTACTTTCTGGGCTGCCTCCTGTTAAGACACCTTCAAATGCTGGTTAGCTAGGTGCCCAGAAGGTCCCCAGGCAAATCTCTAGATTTTTCTTTTTGTGAGATGAAGTCTTGCTCTGTTGCCCAAGCTGGAGTGCAATGGTATGATCTCGGCTCACTATAGCCTCTGCCTCCTGGGTTCAAGCGATTCTCCTGTCTCAGCCTCCCAAGGAGCTGGGATTATAGGTGACCACCACCACACCTGGCTAATTTTTGTATTTTTAGTAGAGATGGGTTTCACCATGTTGGCCAGGCTGGTCTCAAACTCTTGACCTCAGGTGATCCACCCGCCTCAGCTTCGCACAGTGCTGGGATTACAGGCGTGAGCCACTGTGCCCGGCCTATCTCTAGATTTCTTTTTTTTTTCATTTTTTTTTCTTTTTCTTTTTCTTTTTTTTTTTTTCTCTTTTCTCTAGATTTCTTAAAGGGCCAGATGTATGCGTGTGGCATTAGTGGGGATGTGTTGGGGAGGACACTTTCCTAAGAGTGCTTTCTGCAAGAGGGTGGACTTCGGCAGACTGGGGAGGTGGAATTGCTCACTAATTTCCTCCCGTCCTCACTGTAGTTTCTCAAAGGGACTGGCCTTTGGAAAGGACCCGAGTTCCGGCAGCAGGGAGTGGAGCACGGGGCCCCAGGTTGGCCGGCGGTGGGTGGATCCTGTTAGCCCACACCAATCAGAGCAAGTGCAGGCTGGCTGGTCACAGATCCCACTCCACGAGCACAGTGCACACGACGCCCACATCTTCCCCACCCCTCAACAGAGCCCCCAGCAGCTCACAGGCCCCGGGGCCTGGGAGAACAGCAGTGCCAAAGAGGGTGTGGTGCTGTGGACACAAGGGTGTGGGGCCTCGCTGAGGCAGAGCTGAGCCAAACAGTTCCAAGCACGGGCACTGGCCGAGCCAAGGTACCTTGATTTCCGGCACCATGATCCTCGACTCAGGGTTCTTGTCCAGCATACGGGTGATCAGGTCCTTCAAGTCCTCAGCTATATCCGGCCTGTGGATAGAGACATGTCAGGGTGGGAGACACATCAGGCGTGGGAGACACAGGACTTCCAAGAACTTGGACCGGGAGGTGACGCAGGATGGTGGGAGATACTCACTGGTCTGGAAATTCCAGGGCCTGACTCTTGATCTTACTGTGTAAACACATGATCCGCTCGTCCATGAATGGGCACTGCGAAGAGACCAGGGACAGAGTGACGGTCCACGGCGGCCACCCGTGCTGTGCCACTCCACATAGGACACAGCCGAGAAACCAACAATTGCGGCCCAGGCTGGGGAGCAGACAGTTCCCATTCTCCCCAAGAATGGTGCAGACACAGGGGTGTGGGGCCCGGCCGAGGCTGGGCAGAGCCAGGAGTGCCCAGGAGTGTCCTTCTCGAAGGGCTAGAGCCTTTCCCAAGCACACTGCAGCCTCCCTCTGTAGCTGGGCCTCAGTTTGCCTACTTACACCAAAGCAAACACTGCTCATCACCCTCTTGCCAGGTGAGCAACAGAAACACCAGAACAAAACAGAAGCTTCGCGGCAGCAGCGGCAGTGACATGCAAGGGTGTACCCTGGACCACGCCACGCCCTGCCCTGGGGTTTTCATTCACTGTTCCCCCTCCCTGGAATGTTCTTCCCACCAATATCTACATGGCTTGGTCTCTCCCACCATGCAGGTATTTGACTAAAGCGCGCCATCTCAGGGAGACCTTCCTGCACCCGTCTAAAACAGACAACCGCCAACGCCACCGCTGCCCACACTATCCCATCGTAGCACTCATCCCTGATGTTATCGTACAGATTTGTTTATTGGTTTATTTTTGTTTGTTTGTTTGTTTGCTTTTTGAGACAGAGTCTTGCTCTGTTGCCAGGCAACAGGCTGGAGTGCACTGGTGTGATCTCGGCTCACTGCAACCTCCACTTCCCGGGTTCAAGCAATTCTCCTGCCTCAGCCTCCCAAGTAGCTGGGACTATAAGCATGCGCCACCACACCCAGCTAATTTTTGTATTTTAGTAGAGACGGGGTTTCACTATGTTGGCCAGGATGGTCTCTATCTCTTGACCTCGTGATCTGCCCGCCTCGGCCTCCCAAAGTGCTGGAATTACAGGCGTGAGCCACCGCGCCCGGCCTTGTTTATTGTTTAACTCCTCCCACGGGAATGTCAGCTCCAAGAAAGCAGGGATTTCTGTCTGTCTCGCTCACTGCAAACTCTCCCGTGCCTAAGAGCATTCCTGGTACAAAGTAAGGGCTCAATAAATAGCTGCTGAATTAATGGACACTTGAATTATTTCTGTCAATCCTCTCAGAAGCCATCAGAAATCATAAGGAGTATTCTCATTTTACAGAAGAGAAAAACAGAAGTTCAGAGAAATAACGCGTCTCAGGAAGTACAAAGAGTGATGTGAGCCTAGATTCAGCTAACTCCAACGCCTATTTCTGTACCGCCTTCTGGGTCGAAGCTTTCACCCAGCCGAGGGCCTGAGTCAAGAGGAGCTCAGTTATGTGTGCTGGAAAAGGAAGCTTTACATGGGGCACTGAAATGGTGGAAAAGGTGGCAGAGAGGTACCTGAACCACCCTGTCTAAGGAAAACGATTTCATTAAGAGCAGTGACTTGAGCTCTAGCTAATCACTGCCTCCTAAAGCGTTTGGAAGGAAGAGCAGAGAATGGTGGTAACTTACTCTGAAATACATTAAGAAACCAGATGGACTGAGGGATGGGTAAGGAATGAACAGACAAGCACAGAAAAAGGTTAATATTGAGAGGCAATCGTTATAAACTCCTTTATTTCTTCACAAGTTTCTTAAGCTTTCCTCAATAAGAACACAAGCTCAGGAAAGGGAAAAATCTACGTTTTTATTGCTCACATAATCAAACTGAACTTCAGAGTTAAAACGAGAAGGTCAGGTGCAGTGGCTCACACCTGTAACCCCAAATCCCAGCACTCTCGGAGGCTGAGGTGGGCGGATCACTTGAGGTCAGGAGTTTGAGACCAGCCTGGCCAACATGGCAAAAAGCCGTCCCTACAAAAATACAAAAATTAGCTGGGCGTGGAGGCTGGCACCTGTAGTCCCAGCTACTTGGGAGGCTGAGGCAGGAGAATCACTTGAACCCAGGAGGTGGAGGTTGCAGTGAGCCGAGATCACACCACTGCACTCCAGCCTGGATGACAGCAAGACTCCATCTCAAAAAAAAAAAAAGATATCAATAATAACAAAATAGCAACAGAAAAGCCCAAATGGCACTCCCTAAATCAATAACGGTAAACAGCTTTTAATGTGTATTCCAATGCTACCCCTCTGACAACAGCTTCTAGGAATACCTTGATGGAAAAAAAGTCAGAGCAGTATCAGGCTCAGGAGGAATGAGCATAGTTATTGATTAGTGATGTCTGTCTTGGGCTCAGAAATGGAAGGGGTGGCACGATTGCTCTCCTTGCCTTAAATTTATCAACTATTTATAAACTCTAGAGCCTCTGCCAATCCTTCTGTTTTAACAGATCATTTTTTCACAGATATGATTATGACATACACACACATATACATTTAAGAAGGCATCCTTTTTCACATTGAGCTCTAGGTGTAGAAATAAAATAACTCTTATTTTATTTTATTTTATTTTGAAATGGAGTCTCCCTCTTGTCACTCAGGCTGGAGTACAATGGCGTGATCTCGGCTCACTGCAACCTACACTTCCCGGGTTCAAGCAATTCTCCTGCCTCAGCTTCCCGAGTAGCTGAGATTACAGGCGTGAGCCAATATGTCCGGCCTAAAATAACTCTTACATAAGTAAGTATGGTCTCCCCGCAAGGATGACTATTAGCCCAGGGGCCACCCAGGAGCACTAAGGGGACGGGACACCCCACCCTCTTACCTGGCCAAAGACAAAGCAGTAGAGTGTCACACCCATGGCCCAAACATCCAATGCCTGCAAGAAAAAGAGAGCTTAGTGTGAGGGCGCAAGGGGCAGTCCAACATCCAATCCTCCAGCTTTCCTTTGGGGAACCACCTCTTGACTCTCAGGCCTTGGAGCTGGGGCGGGACCAATCCTGTCTCCTAGGCTCTGGCACAGGCACAGGCACAGGACCCAGGCCAGGCCAATGAGAGCCCCAGTACCCCCAGCCACAGTGATTGGTTCAAGCATGGACACATGACCCATGTTGGGCCAATCAGAGCCAACCCCAGGGTTTTTGCAGGAGCTAGTCACAAAGAGGAACGCTATTGCCACTGAGGTTGGCAAATGATTGAAAGTAACCTGGACCCTTGGTGCCTGACCCACCTGTAGAGGAAACCAAATAAGGAAAACAATCGAAAGATGGAGGGAGATGGTTTCTGTTTGAGTCCCTGGATCTAGCCAAGCCTGAAGCCTACGCCTCAGTATCACAATCCAGTGGATTCACTGTTTAAGCCTGGGCGAGTTGGATTTTTGCTGCTGAAAACCCGAAAGACTAACACAGGCAGAACTCTGTGGCTGAGGCAGGCCCAAGCTCACCTTCCCAGAGAAGATCTTGCGGGTCTCAGAGAGCGACTCGGGCGCCATGAAGGCGGGCGTGCCCACGGTGTTGGAGAGGAGAGCGTCGCTGCCCTTGAACTCGTTGCTCACACCAAAGTCGGCGATCTTGATGTGCCCATCTTCTCCGACCAGGAGGTTGGAAGGTTTGATGTCACGGTGGATGATCTTCTGGTAGTGTACTGCGGAGAGGTGGACAGCAGGTGGGAGTCAGGGGCAGGAAAACCCCGTGAGGACCTCCATGCGGCCACATGGCCTGGAGACACAAGCATGGCACCCTCCGGTGCCTTGTTTCCCACAGACAGGCCTTTTCCAACCTTCCTCTCCCCAAACCCGCTGAGCACTCACATGCTCTAAAAGATGAGGGGAAAAGAGTGTCTTTAAGGAAGTATCAACTCACCATCGCCCCACCCTTTCTCAACGATGAACATGAAACTGCCAATAGCAGTTCGTAATGGCCTGTTATTTATTAAGGCACAAGTGACAGTGCATGGAAAGTTTTTGCTGGGCTTGGCTCCCAGCTCTGAGTGAGACTGACGGTGAAACATAGTTTCATTTACCAACAGCCAACACTCAGCTGATTTACCAAACCAACAATGACCTGAGCAGGCCGATTTGAAATGTGAACCACACAGCCGAACTAGGGGCTTGGCTAACTCTTCCTGGCTGGGTATCAGCCCATGACACAGGACAATTCTACAGCCTGGAAGACCCAACTGCCATGAAGATGATTTCTGTAAAAGCAGCAGCAGCTCCCTCTGCAGAGCACCAAGTAAGGGGCCCAGTCCTGCATTAGGTGTTTCACATTCACATTTTACATTTAATTAAACCTCCAACCATCCTATGTGACAGGCACGGGTAAGAGCTAACACGATGGCTGGGCGCGGTGGCTCACACCTGTACTCCCAGAACTTTGGGAGGCCAAGGCGGCAGATCACCTCAGGTCAGGAGTTCAAGACCAGCCTGGTCAACATGGCAAAACCCCATCTCTACTAAAAACACAAAAATTAGCTGGGCGTGGTGGCGGGTGCATGTAATCCCAGCTATTTTGGAGGCTGAGACACAAGAACCACTTCAACCCAGGAAGCAGAGGTTGCAGTGAGCTGAGATCACGCCACTGCACTCCAGCCTGGGCAACAGGCAAGAATCTCAAAAAAAAAAAAAGAGCTAAGATGTTTAATAAGCAGAAGCAGAAAGGACACCTGCCAATCAAACCACTGATGTGTACTGGCTGATCTCTCAGCCCTGGTGAGAGATATGTTATCCCCATTTTACAGATGAGGAAACTAAGGTTCCAGGAGGTTAAGAGGACCCTGATCCCTGGGTGGCTGGAAGGAATAAGAGACAAAAAAAGTAGAGCCCCGAACAGTGCCTGGTGCACACACAAAGTGCTAAATAAATAGTCACTATTGCTACTGCTCTTCATTTTTCCGAGTGGCAGGAAGAAGGGTTTTGACTTGCCTGGGCCATGGCCCTAGGGTGGCTCTCTGCAGCTGGCCCTGATTCTTCATCTCACACAATTTTGCTTCCCGCTGTGATGGTTAATACTGAGTGTCAACTTGATTGGACTGAAGGATACAAAGTATGAATCCTGGGTGTGTCTGTGTGGGTGGTGCCAAAGGAAATTAACATTTGAGTCAGTGGGCTGAGAAAGGCAGGCCCACCCTTAATCTGCTGGGCACAATCTAATCAGCTGCCAGCAAATATAAAGCAGGCAGAATAAAACGTGAAAGGTGAGGCAGGCCTAGCCCCCACAGCCTGCATCTGTCTCCCGTGCTGGATGCTTCCTGCCCTCAAACATCGGACTCCAAGATCTTCAGTTTTGAGAATCAGACGGGCTCTCCTTGCTCCTCAAGCTTGCAGAGAGCCAACTGTGGGACCTTGTGATCCTGTAAGTTAATACTTAATAAACTCCCCTTAGCCAGGAGTGATGGCTCATACCTATAATCCCAGCACTTTGGGAGGCTGAGGCAGGCGGATCACCTGAGGTCGGGAGCTTGAGACCAGCTGACCAACATGGAGAAACTCCATCTCTACTAAAAATACAAGAAAAAAACATAGCCAGGCATGATGGTGCACACCCGTAATCCCAGCTACTCGGGAGGCTGAGGCAGGAAAATCACTTGAACCCAGGAGGCGGAGGTTGCAGTGAGCGAGATGATGCCATCGCACTCCAGCCTGGGCAACAAGAGCGAAACTCCGTCTCAAAAAATAAATAAATAAATAAAATAAACTCTTCTTTATGTGTGTGTGTATATATATCCATATCCTATCAGTTCTGTCTCTCTAGAGAACCCCAGTCCACCCACCCACCTCCTTGTGCTCCAGGAAGAAAATAAGACAGTTTCCACTTTGCACCCAAAGCTCGTAATGCTAACTGCCTGCCGGGTGAGAGTCCTCCCACAGGCCCTGCTTACAGTACTCGATGCCTTTGATCAGATCCTGGAAGTAGAACCGGGCCTGGTCTTCAGAAAGTGGTTTGAGAGTGGGCACTTCCATCACGGGCCTGAAAGGTCGACACACGCGTGAAACACAAACCAGATCCGCCCAGCCCTTGCCCTCTCTCACCAGCAGAGCCCGGCGGCACCTCACTCAGCTACGCAGCTGGTGAAGCTTCTCACATCACCCGTGCCGGGAGCTGGGACACTCACCCTTGGTTGACTAGTTCGAACACTGCAAGAAAGAAAAGGGAGTGCTGTTACATGGGAAAATGAACATCCATCTCTCTGTCCTCCCCACCTCCCAACCACCTCCAGGAACACCGAGAAAGACAGAAACTAATATTAGAGCTGGGGAGAAGAACAGTCCACTGAACCAAGCTGGCCAAGGTCCTGCTTTGCTAAATTTCCATCAGAAGGCAAAGAACCAGGGATTTCTGACGTCCCTAACTCCAGTCTGGCTTGACTTCTAGCACTCAAATTGGCCCAGGATCCACTAATCAAAGAAAACAAGGCAGTAGCTGGGCACGGTGGCTCATGCCAGTGTAATCTCAGCACTTTGGGAGCCAAGGCGGGCAGATCACCTGAGGTCAGGGGTTCGAGACCAGTCTGGCAAACATGGCACAACCCCATCTCTACTAAAAATATAAAAATCAGCCAGGCATGGTGGCAGGTGCCTGTAGTCCCAGCTACCTGGGAGGCTGAGGCACAAGAATCACTTGAAACTGGGTGGCAGAGGTTGCAGTGAGCCAAGATCACACCACTGCACTCCAGCCTGGGCAACAGAGCAAGATTCTGTCTCAAAAAAAAAAAAAATTGAGATTGAAATTTACATCACATAAAACTACCCATTTTAAAAGTATGTAATTGAGTGGCATTTAGTGTATTCACAGTGTTATGCGATCATCGCTAGTTCCAGAACATTCTCATCACCTCAAAAGGAAACCTCGTCCCATTAGCAGTCGTCACTCCCCGTTCTTCCCTCCCTCAAGCACCTGGCCACCTCTAATCTGTTTTCTGTCTCTACAGATCTGCCTGTTCTGGACATGTCCTGTAAATAGAATGTACACTATGTGGCCTTTTGTGTCTGGCTGCTTTCACTTAGCATCATGTTTTTGAGGTTCATCCACACTGGAGCATGGATCAGTGCTTCATTCCTTTTAATGGCTGAATAATATTCCATTGTATGATAGACCACATTTTCTTTGTCCATTCGTCTGTTGAGGGCATATGGTCTGTTTCTACTTTTTGGCTGTTGTGAATAGTGCTGCAGTGAACGTTCGTGTACACGCATTTGTGTGGATATCTGTTTTCGGTTCTTTTGGGTATATACCTAGGAGTGGAATTGCTGGGTCACATGGTATAGTTAATTTGATTCTGCTATGACAAGCATAACTGGGAATACAAGGCTGTACTTTAGGAAGAAAAAAAAAAAGCACAGATTTCAAAATCCAGGGAATGACTTCGGGGTTGCTTGTTGTTCTGGAGTCATACACTCATAATGAGATGAGCATGTAACAGAAACCAAAGGGGATACCCCATTTTCCAAGATGTAAGAATGCATTGCATGCTGGTATCAAAACACCTCATGTACCCTATAACTACATCCACCTACCATGTCCCCATAAAAATTTTTAAAAAAAAATTTTTTTGAGATGGAGTCTTGCTCTGTTGCCCAGGCTGGAGTGCAGTGGCACAATCTTGGCTCACTGCAACCTCTGCCTCCTAGGTTCAAGCAATTCTCCTGCCTCAGCCTCCCAAGTAGCTGGGACTACAGGTGCCACCACCATACCTAGCTAATTTTCATATTTTTAGTAGAGACAGGGTTTCACCATATTGGTCAGGCTCGTCTCAAATTCCTGACCTCAGGTGATCCACCCATCTTGGCCTCCCAAAGTGCTGGGATTACAGGCAAATTTTTTTTTTTTTTTAAATGAAACCAAAGGGTTGTTTCAAAGCTCTCCAAGGCCTGAGGAGGCCAAGGGGAGCGGAGAAGCTACTCAGACAAAAAGAAGACTTAAAGATTCTGATCAGGAAAGAACTGAACTCTCCCAGACCTTCCCTGTCTTCACAGCATCAACCAATGTGAGTTAGGGCAGATTTGCCGTTGCCTCAGGCTGTAGTTAAAAGCAAAGGTAATGCTAAGGTACAGCTTCTCCAGATAACCCAGCGCTAGCCCCCTCAGCTTCGGCCTTTCCTGCTATTTAAGTCTTAACTTGCAAGCTTCATGAATTTTTGCACCATCCTCCCACCCACCCAAGCACCATAAATCAGGTGGCATGAGGGAGGGTGGCCTGTTGAAACAGGTCTATTTTCAGTCACTGACAGTTCAACCACTTTTGGGGCTGAGCAGTGGGTGGGAATTTTTTAACCTCCAGAAATAGAGATCGAGTTTTCTACCTTTTTTTTTCTTTTCTCTCTTTTTTTTTTTTTTTTAAGACAGAGAAGACAGAGTCTTCTCTGTTGTCCAGGCTGGAGTGCAATGGCACAATCTCGACTCACTGCAACCTCCACTTCCCAGGTTCAAGCGATTCTCCTGCCTCAGCCTCCCAAGTAGCTGAGATTACAGGCATGTGCCACCACACCTGGCTAACTTTGTATTTTTAGTATAGACGGAGTTTCACCATGTTGGTCAGGCTGGTCTTGAACTCCTGGCCTCAAGTGATCCTCCCAACTCAGCCTCCCAAAGTGCTGGGGTTACAGGCATGAGCCACCGCACCTGGGCTGAGTTTTCTGCCCTTTGTGTGTCAGGCCTATGGCTGCAGAGCCTTCCTGACACCTACTACCTGGCCTTATGCACTGCCCTGTCTGTCTCAGGCTCACACCGCTGTGGCTAGAAAGTAAAATATAACCATGTCAGGATTTTCAAAACCACTGGAATCACATATCCCAAATTAGCATGGCTCCTTTCTGCAACTGCCACCTTGAGTAGTGAAAAACTGTCTCTGCAGTTGCCCTGCTCAAGCAGATCAGGAAACTCCTCTTAGAGGCTTGGACCATGTTCTTCTTATACTCATTCCACCCCTCAGCTCAACCCCCGCCAATGGCTCCCATCACTCTCAGAATCAAAGCCAAATTTTTAATTTTTTTGTGAGACAGTCTCATTTTGTTGCCCAGGCTGGAATGCAGTGGCACCATCTCAGCTCACTGCAACCTCCACCTCTCAGGTTCAAATGATTCTCGTGCCTCAGACTCCAAGTGGCTGAGATTACAGGTGCACACAACCACGCCCAGCTAATTTTTGTATTTTTAGTAGAGACGGGTTTCGCCATGCTGCCCAGGCTGGTCTCAAACTCCTGAGCTCAGGTGAGCCACCCGCCTCGGCCTCCCAAAGTGCTGGGTTTACAGATGTGAGCCACCGCACCTGACCCAAGTTCTTTACAATGTTGTAAAATACCCTCTGCCACCTGGTCCCTACTGTTCTGCCCAAATGTCACCTCGGTGAGATAGTCCCTGTGGAGCCACTGTATTTCTCCACCCCACAACCCAAAACTCGAGGCCCCTTGTGCCCTGCTCGGGGTTTTTGTTTTGTTATGGTGGTGTCGCTTTCGAAACCCATGCATCATGCTCAGGTGGGCTCCCTGAGGACAGGAGGTTTTGAATGTTGTCCCTGATGAACCTAGAGCAGATCTGACAAATTGTAACATTTGTTGAATGAACAAAGGCATGCCTCAGAAACAGCTCAAAGCCATTCTGAACTGGATCTCAGGTCCCAATTGAGAGAATTATGCTAAGAATGCCATGCTGGAACAAAATGACTTTTGACAGATTGCGATTTCTACTGCATCTCCCCAAATTTCATTGATTTGCCTACTATGTTGATAATTTGGCCATACCTATATGCCATATAAATTAATTTTTTTTTTAATTGACTGTTTTTAATTTTTTAGCCTTGTCCTAGATGATAATATCCATGAAATCATGAGTTTGGGATGCTGGTTATAGATTTTCCTATACAATGTTAAAACAGTGCCCACCATATAGGAGGTGGTCAATAAATACATGCTTTGGGAGGCAGGAGGATCTCTTGAGTCCAGGCATTTGAGACCAGGCTGAACAACATAGTAAGATTCTGTCTCTACAAAAAATTTTTAAATTAGGCCGGGCAAGGTGGCTCACATCTGTAATCCCAGCACTTTGGGAAGCCAAGGCGGGCAGATCACAAGGTCAGGAGTTCCAGACCAGCAAGGCCAACATGGTGAAATCCCATCTTTACTAAAAATACAAAAATTAGCCAGGTGTGGTGGTGTGTGCCTGTAATCCCAGCTAAGGCAGAAGAATCACTTGAACCCAGGAGGCAGAATTTGCAGGGAGCTGAGATCACGCCACTTCACTCCAGCCTGGGCGAAAGAGCAAAACTCTATCTCAAAAAAAAAATTTAAAATTAGCTGGGTATGGTGGTGCATGTCTGTAATCCCAGCTACTCAGGAGGCTGAAGTGGGAGGATCGCTTGAGCCTGGGAGATCAAGGTTCCAGTGAGCTGTGCGCCACTGAACTGTAGCCTGGACAACAGAGCAAGACCCTGTCTCAGAAAAATAAATATATGCAAATGAATGAAGAAGAGATCCAGATAAAGTTCCAGCAAGAACTCCCTTCCGCCTCCTGATCCCAACCATAGTGTGGCCTCCGGTGGGGCCAGCTGGACCAGGAAGGGGAAAGCTATCTTTGGTGGGAGGGGCCAGGGCACGGGCTGCCTCGAGAGGACCCCTGGGCATTGGCAGGTGTGTTGCCTGAGTGAGGATGGCAGAGGAAAAGGGCTTCCTTACCCATGTACAGATGGTCCTCATTGGGGTCATCCAGGACCTTGGCACAGCCACACAGAACAGGCAGGAAATGGACGGCGGGGGAGAAAAAGAGAGAACAGATATGAGCAGGAAGGAAGCAGCATCCACATGGCTACGTTTGCCAACAGAAGGGCTGCACTTGGCAGTGAGTTTCCCAGTTAAGATGGAGGGCATAGGGAAAACTCCAGAGTGTGAGATCCTAATGGCTATTTGGAAAATAAACGCATCTTAGTCTGATCCTCAGGGATCCGAACACTCAGAAAGGAAGATGCAAAAGGAAGGGGGCAAAATACTACCCCCCCCACCGCCCCCGGAAATGTCTCTTGCTTGAGTAAGAATCCAACCCATGTCCTAGGAGACAATGGTCTTATGGGTGAAAATTCAAATCCCATCTGGGCTCAAGTAACTCCATGAAGCCTCCCCATTGCCCCTGGCCCCACGGGAAATGACGTCTCCCTGCTGGGAACAGCCATAGCACTTTCTCTCTCTCCAAAGGGCAGGCAGCAGGCTACATCCACCTTGGTTTCCTCAGTGGCATCCCGTACAGGGTATGGCATACAGTAGGTGCCCAGGGAATATCTGATGAATGAACAAACAGAAGGCAAAGAGTCTTGTTGGGTGGAAAGGCCAAATGCCGTAGGGTAGCAGAGAGAAAGATACCCTGTCAAGACCCAGGGCCACTCTCTAACCAAACGCCCTTGGGCTTCCTCAAGGACGGTCAACTCCAGCACCAGTGAGTCAAGACTGTGACACTTAGTGTGACCGGTAGTGATGGCCTGCAACTGCCATCTCTCTTCTTTGGAAAGAAACAAATGCAGCCTTTCTGGCTAGACCAGTCCCCCTGATTCTTCCCCATCACGTCCGCTTTCTCCAGGCACCCAAGATCAAGAAGACAGCAGGCCCCGGGAAAGGGAGGCACCGTAGGCAGAGCCCGGGCAAGCAGCCTGAAGTCCTGAGCGATGCCCTGTGGGGAAGGCACACCCGGGCCTTGTCCACCTAGAGTTCTGCACCAGATGAGTCACCGGCAAGGTGGTAGCTAGCCCTCACATCTCCCGAAGGCAGCATGTACTCCCCCAAATAGAGGCCTCCAGCCTTTTGCACATGTAGGTCCCTGCCCTGCAATGCCTTTCCGTGACTTCTCATCCAGGGAACAACCATGGCCACCTCAAACGTCATTTCCTCTAAGAGGCCCCTCCCAGCCTCTCCCAGTGAGCTGGCTGCCCTGTACTCCCATGGTACTCTGAACGTCCAGCATGGTGACAAGTCATTGTCATCTAGACCAGAGGTGCTCCAAACATGACCTGGAGACTTCTGGGGATCCCCGAGATGTTTTCAGGGAGTTTACAAGGTTCACCATTTTCACTTTAAAATAAAGAGAGTATTTGCCTTTTTGACTCTCTTCCACTAGTCTACAGGGCTTTCCAGAAACCTGATATGTTATATCACAACAGATTGAATGCAAAAGCAGATGTGAGAATCTAAATGTCTCCTATTAAGCCAAACATTAACCAAAAAAAGGCAAAAATGAAAAACTAAGCCACTCTACTTTTTATTTTTCATAAAAATGTGTGATTCATGTTAATATGTAATAAGCTTATCGTTGTCTTTTTGTTTTTTTCTTTTCTTTTTTAGAGACAGGGTCTTACTCTGTCTCCCAGACTGGAGCGCAGTGGTGCAATCATGGCTCACTACAGCCTTGAACGCCTGGGCTGAAGTGATTCTCCCATCTCAGCCTTTGGAATAGCTGGGACCACAGGTGTGCAGCACCACACCTGGCTAATTTTTTAAATTTTTTGCAGAGATGAGGTTTCTCCATGTTGCTCAGGCTGGTCTCAAACTGCTGGCCTCAAGCAATCCTCCCACCTCAGCCTCCCAAAGTGCTGGGATTATAGGCATGAGCCACCATGCCCAGCCTGTTGTTTTTAAATGAATTAATAGTTTAAATTTATTTTTCTGAGTTTTAAATTCTAATGTGGTAGCTATTAATAAATATAACTCATATAAGCAAAAGTGCTATGGGGGGTCTTAAAAAAAATTTTTTTTTTTTTGAGACAGAGTTTCACTCTTGTCGCCCAGAATGGAGTGCAATGGCGTGATCTTGGCTCACAGCAACCTCCACCTCCCAGGTTCAAGCGATTCTCCTGCCTCAGCCTTCCCAATTAGCTGGGATTACAGGCACCCGCCGCCATGCCCAGCTAATGTTTTTGTATTTTTAGTTGAGACGGGGTTTTTTAGGAGTACAGAGGGGTCCTGACACCTAACAGTATGAGAACTGCCGATGTAGAGCAGGGACTGGCAAACCACAGCCTACGGGCCAAACTCAGCCCTCTGCCTATTTATTTTTTGTTTATTTGTTTCATATTTTTAGTAGAGACAGGGTTTCACCATGTTGGCCAGGCTTGTCTCAAACTCCTGATCTCAAATGACCTGTCCGCCTCGGCCTCCCAGAGTGCTGAGATCACAGGTGTGGGCCACTGGGCCCGGCCTTGTTTTTGAAAATGAAGGTTTACTGGAACACAGCCATGCCGTTTGTTACATCGTGTGTGTGGCTGCTTTGGCGCTACGATTACCCGTATGTGTAAGCAGAAAGAGAACCGGTTTTGAAGAGACAGAAATGGGTGAAGGGATCCCTCTGAGCCTCAATTTCTTTGTCTGTAAAGTGAGAGTCACAAATACCTGACAGAAAAACGAAGCAGGCAAAAGAAAGAAGAGGAAAAAAAAAGAAACGTGAGTAATAACTAGTCTCGGGGAGCGGTAAACACGACTCAGCCCTGCAGTGAGAGGTCTGGTGTGACTGGCTCTCCCTGGAAACCAGAGGCGGGTGTTTGGGGATTAAAAAAGCCAGGGCCTCCCTCCCTCCTCGGCGCCTCCACCCTCACCTCCACCAGCTTCACCACATTGGGGTGGTCCAGCTTCTTGAGGATGGCGATTTCCTGGTACACCTGCTCAATGGGGCCCCTGGGCTGGATGCAGCCTCCAGGAGCCGGCCGGGTGCCTCGGGGTGGGGGGCGACCTGGAGGAGACAGAAACGGACCAAGGGTCAGGGCAAAGAGACTTTCCTCTGCAGAAGGCAGCCGCAGGTGGGCTAACAAAAGCGGGAGGGTCTCTGCAGGGCTGGAGGGGCTGCTGCCACCAGGGGCTTTAACTAGCCTTCTCCTCGTCAGCCTCCTCTGCTGCTGCGAGTGAGTGAGGGCGGAGGCCTCAGTCGTCCTGTGAACTCCCTCCTTCCAGTCACATCCCCAGTCCATGCCCCAGTCCATGGTGAGAGGCAGGAGTGCTGCGGCAACTGTAGCCTAGCTCAGCAACCTCAACACCCCAGCATGAGTCAGTCGCTGCCCCCTCTGGGCTCAGTTTTCATAGTCCATAAAACAGACATCAACGTGATCCCTTATCTCCTTAACTCACAGCACAGATGGCTGGCTGGGCACTGTGGCTCATGCCTACAATCCCAGCACTTTGGAAGGCTAAGGTGGGCAGATTGCTTGAGCCCAGGAGTTCAAGACCAGCCTGGGCAACACAGCGAAACCCTGACTCTACAAAAATTACAAAAAATTAGCCAGGTGTGGTGGCACGTGCCAGTGGTCCACAGCTACTCAAGAGCTGAGGTGGGAGGATCACCTGAGCCTAGGAAGGTCAAGCTTGCAGTAAGCCATGATCATGCCACTGCACTCCACCTGGGTGACAGAGCGAGACTCTACCTCAAAAAAAAAAAAAGAAAAGAAAAGAAATAGTACAGATGTAAAACGAAGCCAGGGAGAAGAAAAGAAGCAAGCATCAGGAGAGAAAAACAAAAGGTTACGCCAGAAAGGAGAGGCACTCAGGTCACCACCTGACCCTCCAGTAAATAATAAACCAACGGGGCCAAGAGAGGTGGTTCACACTTATAATCCCAGCACTTTGGGAGGCCGAGGCAGGTGGATCATGAGGTCAGGAGTTCGAGACCAGCCTGGCCAACGTGGTGAAACCCCGTCTCTACTAAAAATACAAATGTTAGCTGGGCGTGGTGGCGGGCACCTATAACCCCAGCTACTCGGGAGGCTGAGGCAGGAGAATCACTTGAAACAAGAAGGCAGAGGTTGCAGTGAGCTGGGATCGTGCCATTGCACTTTAGCCTGGGCGAAAGAGCAAAACTTCTGTCTCCAAAATACTAATAATAATAATAGGCAAACAGTCACAAGGATGTACAGGCCCACAGTGGAAACCCTCATGATGGCACACATCCTGTGTAAGGAAGGCTCTAAGTGTAATTAACAGAACAGAACTGGGATGTGATTGGCCTTGGAAAAGGCAAAGCAAAAGTGCAGGTGTCAGAAGGGGGATGTGAAAGAAGAGACGCTGAGTTCAAAGGAAAAGGGAGGGCGAGAACAGCCTCCTCTTACAGCGTGGGGAGGTGGGAGACACTCGCCATGCAGTGACGGGAAGTGGTGGGTGTGTGGCCACAGAGGAGCTGGCCAGCCTGCTGGAGAAAGGGAGGTGCTATGGTCAGGATGTTTGTGATCCTCCAGCATTCTCGTGTGAAAACCTGATCCCCAGTGTGATGGTATTAGGACATGGGACTTCCGCAGGAGAGGAGGTCGGGAGGGTGGAGCCCTCCTGAATGTTATAAGAGACCCCAGAGAGCTGCCTCGCCCCTCTGCCATGTAAGGATTCGGTAAGAAGGCACTACCCATGTTTGTTTCTTTGTTTTGAGACACGGTCTGTCTCCCAGGCTGGAGTTCAGTGGTGCAATCAAGAATCATTCCAGCCTCAAACTCCCAGGCTCAAGTGATCCTCCCACCTCAGCCTACCGAGTAGCTAGGACTACAGGCACACACCACCATGCCCAGCTAATTTTTAAATTTTCGGTAGAGACAGGGGGTCTCACTACATTGCCCACGCTGGTCTCCAATTCCTGGGTTCAAGTGATTCACACACCTCAGTCTCCCAAAGGCTGGCGTGAGCCACCGCACCGCACCTGAGATGGTGCTAATTACGAAGCAGCCTCCAGAAGTGTGAAGAATAAATGTCTGTGGGTTAGGCCACCCAGTCTCCGGTACGTTGTTATAGCACACCTTTTGTTATTTTGTTAAGACAGGAGGTAAGAACTCGGAGTGTTTAAGCAAGCGAAATCCTCCACAGTCACTGGAAGAAGTCGGAAGCAGATGTCAAAAATGGATAATAGTGACACAAGGATTACTGCCTGGTGCAGTGTTTGGATACGCAGGATAAACGAGGGTCCCACAGTTAGGATGGGGTTTGTGTGTTCTGATCTAATTTCTCTTTTTGGCCCAAGCTGACATTTTGCCCAGCAACGCAGGCAGGGAGCTTACGTTGAAGCAGCCTCCGATACACTCACCTGCAGGCCTGTCATCTGACCACACACAGGAGTTACCAGCAACTAACAGTGCTAAAAGCCAAGGCTGCCTGTAGGAGAAGGGAGAAGAGCAAGAAACTCTCCTCCATTATACGCCCTCCTATGCTTTGGCTTTTTTTTTTTTTTTTTTTGGTAGATATTACTCAAATACCTCATGGTATTTAAATTTTTTTAATTTACCCTTTTTTTTTTTTGAGATGGAGTCTCGCTCTGTCACCCAGGCTGGAATGCAGTGGCGCGATCTCGGCTCACTGCAACCTCCACCTCCTGGGTTCAAGCGATTCTGCTGCCTCCACCACCCAAGTAGCTGGGATTACAGGCGTGCACCACCTCCCCCAGCAGATTTTTGCATTTTTAGTAGAGATGGGGTGTCACAACATTGGCCACATTGGTCTCGAACTCCTGACCTCATGATCCGCCCACCTCAGCTCCCAAAGTGCTAGAGTGCTAGGTTTACAGGTGTGTGCCCAGGCTGGAGTGCAGTGGCATGATCTCGGCTCGTTGCAACCTCCATTTCCAGGGTTCCAGTGATTCTCCTGCCTCAGCCTCCTGAGTAGCTGGGACTACAGACGAGTGCCACCACACCCAGCTAATTTTTGTATTTTTAGTAGAGACGATGTTTCACTGTGTTGGCCAGGTTGGTCTTGAACTCCTGACTTCACGTGATCCACCCGCCTCGGCCTCCCAAAGTGCTGGGATTACAGACGTGAGCCACTGTGCCTGGCCGACTACTGAATACTTTCAATGCCTCCCTAAATATATACATATATATATCTGATATCTATTGTCATTTACCCATCATGTCCCCTGTCCCCCAGAGCCCCTAGCAATCACAAATCTACTTTTGTTCCTATGGATTGGCCTATTCTGGGTATTCCACATAAATAGAATCACATAATATGTGACCTTTTGTGTTAGGCCTCTTTTTTTTTTTGAGATGGAGTTTTGCTCTTGTTGCCCAGAGTGGAGTACAATGGCATGATCTCGGCTCACTGCAACCTCCGCCTCCCGGGTTCATGCAATTCTCCTGCCTCAGCCTCCCAAGTAGCTGGAATTACAGGCACCCACTACCATGCCTGGATAATTTTTTTATTTTTAGTAGAGACGTGGTTTCACCATGTTGGCCAGGCTGGTCTCGAACTCCTGACCTCTGGTGATCCACCTGCCTTGGCCTCCCAAAGTGCTGGGATTACAGGTGTGAGCAACTGCACCCGGCCAGGCTTCTTTCACTTAATATAATGTCTGTAAGACTCCTCTGTGTTGGAGCGTGAATTGGTACTTCATTACTTTTTATGGCTGAATAATATTCCATTGGTTGCACATCTACTTTATTCATTCGCTGAGAACATGTGAATTGTTTCCACTTTTTAGTCATTGTGACTAAACCTGCTATGAACATTCACATACAAGCTCCTGTGTGAACAAGTATGTTCAGTTCTCTTGGGTATGTAAGTAGGAGTGAAATTACTGAATCAGATGGTAACACCATGTTTAACTTTCTGAGGAATTGCCAGAGTGTTTTCCTCTACTGGATTTTTTTTACTTCATACCTATATAACTTTAATAAATATTTTTATTTTATCATTTTTTGAGACAGAGTCTTGCTCTGTCACCCAGGCTGAAGTCCGGTGGTGTGATCTAGGCTCGCTGCAAACTCCGCCTCCCAGGTTCAAGCAATTCTTGTGCCTCAGCCTCCCAAATAGCTGGGACTACAGGCATGCGCCACTACCCTTGGCTAATTTTTCTATTTGTAGTAGAGATGAGGTTTCACCTTGTTGGTCAGGCTCGTCTTGAACTTCTGGCCTCCAGCGACCTACCTACCTCAGCCTCCCAAAGTGCTGGGATTACAAGCATGAGCCACTGTCCAGCCATAAATATTTTTAAGAAAAAATGAATAAAGAGGCTGGGCGTGGTGGCTCACCCCTATAATCCCAGCACTTTGGAAGGCCGAGGCAGGCAGATCACGAGGTCAAGAGATCAAAACCATCCAGGCCAACATGGTGAAATCCTGTCTCTACAAAAAATACAAAATTAGCTGGGCGTGGTGGTACGTGCCTATAGTCCCAGCTACTCAGGAGGCTGAGGCAGGAGAATCATTTGAACCTCAGAGATGGAGGTTGCAGTGAGCCAAGATCATGCCACTGCACTCCAGCCTGGGAGACAGAGTGAGAGACACCGTCTCAAAAAAAAAATAAAATAAAAAAATAAACAACCTCAGCAAGAAGTCAAGCTCTGACTTCGGGAGGAAGCCCTGAGCGGGATGGGGTGCCCACCCAGGGCACCCTCTGCAACAGTTCCCATCTAAGGGGCTCTGCTCTGTCTTGCCCCAGCACCCGCACCTAAGAACAAAGGCCGTCCAAACTCACGTGGAAAGCCGGCCTGCCGGATCAGCTTCTTTTTGGACAGCACCTTCATTGCCTGCAGGAAAAAAGACCCCAGGTCCTGGTTAAAGCAGGCAGGAGGAGGAGGAGGAAGGTGAGGTGAGGGTTCGTCTACTCTAAGGCTGGCCCAAGCTCCTGGACCCCTGGCAGGCTCAGGACAACAGAGTAAGCCCCTCATTACCAGAGGGGGTCAAGCAGCCATGAGGTGTGGGGAGGCTAGACTCCTGGGGTGCCTCCAGCCCTGAGGTATTCCTGAGGCCCACAGTCAGCTCTCCCAGGGGGGAAACCACGAGCCTCGGGACTTGCTGCTATCGAATCAAAACACGAGGGAGCTGGAGCAATGGGCAAAAGAAGGGCAGGACTGGTTGTTTTACACATGGGGAAACTGAGGCTCAGCTGTTTTACATGTGGGGAAGTAGCACTTGTCAAGGACACATGGTTGGCACACAGTAGAGTCAGGTTCAAGCCTATGCTGGACTGACTCCAAAGCCACCCACGCAGGCATCTTTGTCCCTGCTGCCTTGTTCTCAGTACTACGGAGGATGCAGAGATGACAGCTCAGAGGAAGGGCAGAAATGCCTTCTGTTGAATGAGTAACTCCTGGGCTAATCACCTCACCTCCCCATTTTCCCATCTGAAAAATGGGCATACCACTTCCTTCCTAAGGCACTAAATAAACATGACCTAAGAATAAAACAAGACAACAGCTATGAAAACTTTCCAGCAAGCTGAGTGCTAGAAAGGAAGCTCTTCTGTGGATAAGGATGGGGGCAGGGAGGAGAATGCGGATACTCACATAGTAGGTATTGTCATTTTCATTGTAGGCCAACTTGACAACGCCATAGGAGCCCTGGATAAAGGGAGATGCCCATGATATACTATCCAGAAGTTAAGATCTGCAAAATGAGAACCCTAATACAGAGGGTGCAAACCGACAGCCCATTGGTCAAATCTGTCCCACAACTGTACTTTGTTGGAGCCCAGGTTTTCACAAAGTTCAGATTAATTGCCAACATTTATAAACAGAAAGATCTGGGCCAGGTGCAGTGGCTCATACCTGTAATCCCAACACTTTGGGAGGCCAAGGCAGGCGAATCACTTGAGGTCAGGAGTTGGAGACCAGCCTGGCCAACGTGGCAAAACCCTGTCTCTACTAAAAATACAAAAATTAGCCTGGCATGGTGGCAGGTACCTCTAATCCCACCTACTTGGGAGGCTGAGGCATGAGAACTGCTTGAACCCAGAAGGCGGAGGCTGCAGTGTGCCAAGATTACAGCACTGCACTCCAGCCTGGGTGACATAGCAAGGCTCAGTCTCAAAAAAAAACAAAGAAAGATCTGATATAAAAATCCATATTCCTTCCAGGCACAGTGGCTTACACCTGTAATCCCAACACTTTGAAAGGCCAAGGCGGGTAGGTCACTTGAGGTCAGGTTTGAGAACAGCCTGGGCAACATAGTAAAACCCTGTCACTACAAAAAATACAAAAATTAGCCAGGTGTGGTGGTGCACACCTGTAGTCCCAACTTCTTGGGAGGCTGAGGTAGGAAAACCACTTGAGCCCAGGAGGCAGAGGTTGCAGGAAGCTGAGAATGCACCACTGCACTCCAGCCTTGGTGACAGAGAGAAACCCTGTCTCAAAAAAAAAAAAAAATCCAGATACCTAGTTTCTTTTGTAAAAAATTGGAAGCTCTAGCTATATGTAGCCCTCATTTCCATATGTTAATGGTTTGCCATATACGTAGCCCTCATTTCCATATGTTAATGGTTTGCCATATATGTAGCCCTCATTTCCATATGTTAATGGTTTGCCATATATGTAGCCCTCATTTCCATATGTTAATGGTTTGCCAAGTCCCTACTGCCTTACTACCACTCCCTACTGCCTTACACCTGGCATGCCTCTCTCCTTTCTGTTACTTACTTGTTTTCTATTGGCATTCAGATTTTTGACCATGGTAATGATACCCCCCTTGGCTAAAACAAAAGCAAAACTAGATGTCAGAGTACTTCAGGGTGACATAAAACCCCAAATGTGATGGGAATGTAACTATCACCAAGGTCATATGAAATTTCTCTGGAAGCTTTCTGAGCTTCTGCAGAAACATATTTAATTTGACAAAACCCCCTCCACCAACCTTGCCTCCAAAGACGCCTCTCCTGCTCGCAGCTTTACCCCATCCCCTCCATAGTACCTCAATGCCCCCAATGAATGCAGAAAACCACCCTGGCTCCGGGGATATTTACCTTTCCAATTTCATCCTTCAGGGTATACTGATTCAGCTGCACACAGTCCTAGAGAGTAAGCAGAGACACATGGAAAATGAATTTCAAGTTTGCAACTAGAGGCCAGGCACAGTGACTCACATCTATAATCCCAGCACTTTGGGAGGCCAAGGTGGGAGGATCACTTGAGTTCATGAGCTCCAGACCACCTGGCCAACATGGCGAAATCTCATCTCTACTCATAATATACAAATCAGGCTGGGCACGGTGGTTCATGCCTGTAATCACAGCACTTTGGGAGGCCAAGGCGAGTGGATCACCTGAGGTCAGGAATTCAAAACCAGCCTGGACAACATGGTGAAACCCCATCTCTACTAAAAATACAAAAATTAGCTGGCTGTGGTGGTATATGCCTGTAATCCCAGCTACTCAGGAGGCTGAGGCAAGAAAATTGCTTGAACCCAGGAGACAGAGGTTGCAGTGAGCCAAAATCACGCCATTGTACCAGCCTAGGCAACAAGAGCAAGACTCCGTCTTAATAAAAAAAAAAAAAAAAAAAGCCAGGCATGGTGGTAGGCCACCTGTAATTCCAGCTACTCGGAAGGCTGAGGCACAAAAATCGCTTGAACCCAGAGGCAGAGGTTGCAGTGAGCCGAGACTGCCATTGCACTCCAGCCTGGGCAACAGAATAAAACTGTGTCTCAAAAAAAAAAAAAAAAGTTTGCAACTAGATACATTCCTCTAAATTAAACATACACAGGTAACCAGAACCCAAATCAAGAAAGAGACTATCCCCAGTTCCCCGGAAACCACTCCCACCCACTGCCCCTCCCCAGGGTGACCACTATCCTGACTTCTAACAGCGCAGATTTTGCTTCTTGCACTTCGTCAAAATGTAACCACATACTGTGTATTCTTGTAAAACCCATTTTTTAGAAGGTTGTTCCTACTTTTAAAAAGTAAATTTTAAATCAAACAAGTCATCCTTGGCTACATTGTCCTGTGAAAACATAAAGTGAAAGAAGAGAAAATCTATGTGACCTTAGGGTAGACAAGCGTTTCTTAGACAATACAAAAAAGTACAGACAAAAGGAAACAAATGATAAATTGGACTTTGCCAAAATTAAAACTTTGGTTCTTTTTTTTTTTGAGACAGAGTTTCACTTTTGTCGCCCAGGCTGGAGTGCAATGGCGTGATCTCGGCTCACTGCAACCTCCACCTCCTCGGTTCAAGTGATTCTCCTGCCTCAGCCTCCCAAGTAGCTGGGATCACAGGCGTGTGCCACCACGCCTTGTTAATTTTTGTATTTTTTTTTTTCGTAGAGATGGGGTTTCACCGTGTTGGCCAGGCTAATCTTGAACTCCTGACCTCGGGTGATTCACCCACCAAAGTGCTGGGATTATAGGTATGAGCCACCACGCCTGGCCAAAACTTTGGTTCTTTGATACACTATGAAGAAAATGAAAACGGCCAAGTACAGTGGCTCATGCCTGTAAACTCAGCACTTTAGGAGGTCAAGGCAGGAGGACTGCCTGAGCCCAGGAGTTTGAGGTAGCAGTGAGCTATAATCACACCACTGCATTCCAGCCTTGGCAACAAAGTGAGACTGTTAAAAAAACAAAAAAAAGAGAAAAAAAAAGGGAAGAGAAGGAAAGGGAAGGAGAGAGGCGGGGTGGGGAGGGCAGGGGAGGGGAAGGCAGGGGAAAGAGAAAGGGAAAGAGAAAAAGAAAGAGAAAGGGAAGGGAAGGAAGGGAAACAGAAAGAAAGAAAGGAAAGCAAGGAAGTAAACAAAAAGGCAAGCCTCAAACTTCAGATTCACAGCACAGATATTAGACAAAGGACCCTTACAACTCAATAAGATGACCAACAACCCCATTTAAAAATGGGCAGAAGATTTGAACAGAAATTCCTCCAAAGAAAATACACAAGTGGACATAAGCACAGGAAACGACACTCACCATCACTAGTCATCAGGTAAACCTAAATTAAAACCAAAGCCACTAGGCTGCCGAAACTCCAGAGGACTAATCAGGCTGGGTGAGGTGGCTCACACCTGTAATCCCAGCACTTTGGGAGGCCAAGGCAGGTGGACTGCTTGAGCCCAGGTGTTCAAGACTAGCCTGTGCAATATGGTGAAACTCGTCTCTACAAAAAAAATACAAAAATTAGCTGGGCGTGGTGGCGTGCACCTTTAGTCCCAGCTACTCAGGAGGCTGAGGTGGGAGGATTGATTGAGCACGGGAAATTGAGGCTACAGTGAGCAGTGATTGCATCACATTGCATTCCAGCCTGGGTGACAGAATGAGATCCTGTCTCAAAGAAAAATTAAAAAGGAGATTGATCAGACCAAGTAGTGGAAGAATGCAGAGCAAATGAAATTTTTATACACTGCTGGTAGGAATGTAAAAGGGTGCACTCTCTTTGGAAAACAGTCAGTTTCTTTTTTTCTTTTTTTTTTTTAAGGTATTGAGGCAGGGTATCATTCTGTTTCCAGGCTAAAGTAGAATGGCAAGATCACAGCTCACTGTAACCTCAAACTATTAGGTTCAAAAGATCCTGCCACCTCAGCCTCTCAAGTAGCTGGGACTACAGGAACGTGCCACCATGCCCAGCTAATTTTTGTATTTTTAGTAGAGACAGGGTTTCACCATGTTGGCCAGGCTGGTCTCCAACTCCTGGCCTCAAGTGATCTGCCCACCTCGGCCTCCCAAAGTGCTGGGATTACAGGCGTGAGCCACCACCCCAGCCTGTTTTGTTTTTTGGAGTGATGGGTCTTGCTATGTTGCCCCGGCTGGTCTCAAACTCCTGGTTTTAAGCGATCCTTCTGCCTCAGTCTCCCAAGTAGCTGGGATTACAGGCACAAGCCACTGCACCGGGCCTTGGCAGTTTCTTAACACCTACCATACCACAGGCCATTCTACCCAATAGAAGTGAAAATCTGTTTACGAAGACTTGCATATAAACATTAATAACAGCTTTAGTTGTAATAATAAAAAATTGGAAGCAATTCAAATGCCCTTCAACAGGTGAACGGATAAACAAACTGTCGTACATCCATACAATGGAATTTATTCAGCAATAAAAAGGAACTATGGATATACTCCACCACATGGATAAATCTCAAAATCATGATGCTGTGAAAGAAGCTAAGCTAAAAAGGAGGCGTTGCTCATGGGTCCTAGCTCTGTCTTTGGCTCACGCTGTGAATTCTCCCTGCTCTGAACTCTCCAGGGCCCCTCTCCAATGATGAAAGTTTTTCCTAGCCTTCAAAATGTAGCCCCCGTAGCCCCTTTAAAATCAGTCCCTTTGGCTGGGCACGGTGGCTCACATCTGCAATCCCAGCACTTGGGGAGGCTCGAGGCGGGTGGATTACTTAAGGTCAGGAGTTCAAGACCAGCCTGGCCAACATGGTGAAACCCCATCTCTAGTGAAAAAAAAAAAAATACAAAAATTAGCTGGGTGTGATGGCACACGCCTGTAGTCCCAGCTACTAGGGAGGCTGAGGCAGGAGAATCACTTGAATCTGGAAGACGGAGGTTGCAGTGAGCCAATATCAAGCCAGTGCACTCCAGCCTGGGTGACAGAGCGAGACTGCGTCTAAAAAAAAAAAAAAAAATCAGCCAGGCGCGGTGGCTCACGCCTGTAATCCCAGCACTTTGGGAGGCCGAGGCGGGTGGATCACGAGGTCAAGAGATCGAGACCATCCTGGTCAACATGGTGAAACCCCGTCTCTACTAAAAATACAAAAAATTAGCTGGGCATGGTGGCGCATGCCTGTAATCTCAGCTACTCAGGAGGCTGAGGCAGGAGAATTGCCTGAACCCAGGAGGCAGAGGTTGTGGTGAGCCAAGATCGCACCATTGCACTCCAGCCTGGGTAACAAGAGCAAAACTCCATCACAAAAAAAAAAAAAAAAAAAAAAAAAAATCAGCCTGTTTAGAAACCTATCCTGATGTTGAGTCTTCTTCCAATTAAATTCATTAATTCCTTCAACAGATATTTTTGCACTCCTGCTACATGCCAAGCACTGCTAGGCGCTGGGGATGGGAGTGGGGTTGGGGGTGAACAAAATGTTCCCATGGAGATTACGTTCTGAAGACAGGCAATAAACAACGAAACCAACACACAGATCATCAGATGCTGACGAATGTCATGAAGGAAAGCAAATAGGGCCACGGGGTAGAGAGAGGCTGGGGGGTGCTTTAGGGAGGGTGGCCCAGGAAGCCTTTTGGAGGAGGTGATACTGGAGATGAGACTTGGACATTAGATGGAACAGGCCTTACAAAGCTGGCGTGGGGTGGGGGGGAGATGGTTCCAAACAGAAGGGGCAGCAAGAATAAAGACCCCAGGCGGGCAACTTGGATTCCAAGGTATGCGAAGAAGGCGGAGGGAGCTTAGGGAGCAGGCAACAGAATGGCAGGAGGGGTGGGGAAGGGCCAGACCACACAGGGCCCTGTGAACCCCGGTGGGGATCTGAATTCTAATCTGTCCCCCAGAGCTCACGGTAGGGAGTCCTGTGGGAAATGGTCACGAAGTGCTGAACTCAGTACTTGGTGCTAACACATGCTCGGCCAGGTGGGTGGTCGCCAGGCTTTCAGTGACCGCTTCACTCCCTCACACCTTCCGCTCACCCGCACCTCAGTCTCTTTGCTGGAGGCTCCCTCTGGCCCTGCCGCTGCTCTTTCCATACCCACAGCGGGTCACACACACCTGCCCCAGCAGCCCTCACCCATGAGTGTAAACACCCCAGCTCCCTCGCCCCTGGGAGGATAACCCTGAGGCTGCTGTTCTGTGCCGTTCCCCAGGGTTGCCCCCAAGGAACAAGCCCCAGCGGCCCACACTCCACACTGGTAACCAGCTCCATAACCCATGCTTTGCTGACTGCCTTCCCTTACCCATGCTGATTCACAACCCCCCTAGGGCCCCCTTTTGGCCCTAGCCGCCCCCCAGGGTCTCTGGAGTCAACTCCCAGGTCAAGTGTTGCACTCAAATCCTTCTGGGGGACCTCATCCTTCCAAAGAGACCCTGCTAGGGGCAGGGAAGGGCACCGGGGACCCCCAGGACCCGGCTTACCACCGACTCACGCACCTGCATACCCGTGATGGAGACATGGTGAGATTCCACTGTGGGCCGCCGGGGCAGCCGAGGTGAGGACTGCGGGGAGCTGACAGGCGAGTAGGGCAAGGATGGGCAGATGCAGCGTCCGTTCATATCGAGGCTGCCGCCGGCTGCCAACCCAGCCTGGGACCGCTCTTGCAGAGACAGCTTGCGACCAGAGAGGTGGGGCCGGGCCTGGGACCCGGAGGTGTCGAGGGGGGCCTCTTGGCCATCGGCCTCCAGAGGCTGGTCCCGGGCCAGGCCGAGGTCCACAGCACAGCCCGGCTCACACTCAGTGACCACGATGAAGGACTCCATGCCCAGGTGGATGCTCAAGGATGAGAGGCCCCGCAGGGCCGCACAGGGCTGCTGGCTTTCGCTGCTTCTGCTGCTGCCCCTGCCCCCCAGATCATCCTGGGGGGTGGCCCGGTTGCTGCTGGGCTGGCTAGAGACACATGATGACATGGTGCATGTGCCAGCTTCATCCAGCACACTGGGGCACTCCCATCCGGCAGCGGAGCCACCTGTAGAGAAAGGAAGGGTCAGCCAGCCCGGCTCCTGCGGGCAGCGACAGGGAAGGAGCACCTCTCCTCCTGGCCCAGGCTGCTGTCTAATTCCTGCCTCCAGTTGACATCCTAAAAAAATCTTGCAAAATATGGTGTGCGCTGGGCGTAGTGGCTCACACGTGTAATCCTAGCACTTTGGGAGGCCAAGGCAGGCAGATCACTTCAGGACAGGAATTCCAGATCAGTCTTGCCAACATGGTGAAACCTTGCCTCTACTAAAAATACAAAAATTAGCCAGGCATGGTGGCACACGCCTGTAATCCCAGCTACTCAGGAGGCTGAGGCACGAGAATCGCTGGAACCGGTAGGCGGAGGTTGCATGAGCCAAGATCATGCACTGCACTGCAGCCTGCGCAACAGAGCAAAACTGTCTCAAAAAAAAAAAAGGTTGGGTGGGGGAATCAAGTATATGCCACAATACGGATGAAGCTCTAGAATATTGTGCTAAGTGAAGGAAGCCAGTCACGAAAGGTCATATATATATGATTCTATTTATTTTTTTTTTTTTTTTTTTTTTTTTTTTTTTTTGAGACGGAGTTTCGCTCGTTACCCAGGCTGGAGTGCAATGGCACGATCTCGGCTCACCGCAACCTCCGCCTCCTGGGTTCAGGCAATTCTCCTGCCTCAGCTTCCTGAGTAGCTGGGATTACAGGCACGTGCCACCGTGCCCAGCTAATTTTTTTTTTGTATTAGTAGAGATGGGGTTTCACTATGTTGACCAGGATGGTCTCGATCTCTTGACCTCGTGATCCACCCGCCTCGGCCTCCCAAAGTGCTGGGATTACAGGCTTGAGCCACCGCGCCCGGCTATATGATTCTATTTATATGAAATTTTTAGAACACGCGACTCGAGACAGAAAGTGGACTAAGTGGTTGCCTAGGCCTATGGGGATGGTGACGTTAGCAGGTGTGGGGAATGACTGCTAAGGGGTACGGGGTTTCCTTTTGGGGCGATTAAAATGTTTTGAAACTAGAGAGAGGTAATGGTTGCACAACATCGCGAATGTACTAAATGCTACTAAACTATATGTTTAAAGTGGTCAATTTTATGTTATATGAATTTTTATCCCAATTTTTTTAAAAAAAGGCAGGGTGCAATGGCTCACGCCTGTAACCTCAGCACTTTGGGAGGCTCAGGTAGGTGGATCACAAGGTCAGGAGTTTGAGACCAGCCTGATCAACATGGTAAAACTCCATCTCTACTAAAAATACAAAAATTAGCCAGGCATGGTGGCACACACCTGTAACCCCAGCTACTCAGGAGGCTGAGGGAGGAGAATCGCTTGAACCCAGGAGGCGGAGGGTGAAGTGAGCTGAGATCACACCATTGCACTCCAGCCTGGGCAACAACATGAGACTCCGTCTCAAAAAAAGAAAAGAAAAAACAAAAAGGCCTCCTTGGGAGGCCGAGGAGGGTGGATCACCTGAGGTCGCGAGTTCGAGACCAGTCTGGCCAACATGGTGAAACCCTATCTCTACTGAAAACACAAAAATTAGCCGGGCATGGTGGCAGGTACCTGTAATCCCAGCTACTCAGGAGGCTGAGACAGGAAATCACTTGAACCCAGGAAGCAGAGGTTGCAATGAGTGAGCCAAGATCGCGCCACTGCACTCCAGCCTGGGCAACAGAACAAGACTCATCCCCCACAAAAAAAAAAAGATTAACACATCCCCTTAGGCTGGCAAATCTTACCGTCTCTGGGACAGAACATTAACCTTTGGTTCACATGTTTGACAAATTCTGCTGGACAAATGTCACAGGTACCGCTGGAATTCAGGGAGTACATCCAGGGACAGACACCTGTGGATGATGGCCACTCCATGCCAATCACCCATATCACAAAGGGTCTCTCTGTTGGTCCCAGGAAAACAGAAGGGACTCAGTAGAGAGTTTCTGAATGAATAAAATGGTATCTCTGATGACACTGGGTGGTGGTGGGTGGGGAACAGAGAGGAAGGTACAGACAGCGGAAAGACAGAGCTCCCTGGAGGATCTGGCTGAGAGGCAGAAAACGTCCCTCAGCCCTCTCGGACAGAGAAGGATTGATGGAATAGCTACTATGCCAAGCAGGTAGCAGGGAAAGTCCAATAGGAAAGGGAAAAGGGAAAAACACGATGTTCCAGCACTGACACGGGCCTGATTCATGCACAGAGTGTGGTAAAAGAACACCAAAGAATCCAATCATGTGGCAAGATGCTCAACCGCACAGTGAGAGAACTGCAAATTCAAACAGTGAGGCGGCCTGGTGGTTCCCCAAAAACATAAACATGGAGTTACCATATAACCAGCAATTCCTCTCCTAGGTATGACCCAAAAGAATTGAAAGCAGAGACCCAAAAAGATACTTGTACACCAGTGTTCACAGCAACATCATTCGTAATAGCCAAAAGGTGGAAATAACCAAGTGTCCATCAACAGACGATGAATAAACAAAATGTGGCAGAGCCACACAACAGAATACTATGCAGCCACAAAAGGAAGGAAACTGACTCACGCTACAACACAGATGAACCGTGAAGACAGACGCTAAGTGAAACAAGCCAGATACTGAGAAACAAGTATGGTAAGATTTCAGTTCCATAAAGAATCCAGAATAGTCCGATTCAGGCCAGGTGCAGTGGTGCACACCTGTAATCCCCACACCTTGGGAGGCCAAGACGGGTGGATCACTTGAGGTCGGGAGTTCCAGACTAGACTGGCCAACATGGTGAAACCCCATTTCTACTAAAAACACAAAAATTAGCTGGGCGTGGTGGTGGGCGCCTGTAATCCCAGCTACTTAGGAGGCTGAGGCAGGAGAATCACTGGAACCCAGGAGGCAGAGGTTGCAGTGAGGCAAGATCATGCCACTGCACTCCAGTCTAGGGAACAGAGGGAGACTCCATCTCAAAAAAAAAAAAGGGTGTGTGTGTGTGTGTGTGTGTGCGCGCGCGTTTTAATATAGATGGGGTTTCTCCATGTTGATCAGGCTAGTCTCAAACTCCCGACCTCAGGTGATCCACACACCTCGGCCTCCCAAAGTGTTGAGATTACAGGTGTGAGCCACCATGCCCGGGCAAAAAAAAAGAAATTTTAAAGGAAAGAAAAGGCCAGGCACGGTGGCTCACGCCTGTAATCCCTGCAGTTTGGGAGGCCGAGGCGGGCAGATCACCTGAGGTCAGGAGTTTGAGACCAGCTGACCAACATGGTGAAACCCAGTCTCTAAAAAAAAAGGAAAGAAAATACCTGTAGTCATGATAGGAGTTATGATGATGAGGCCTCATATGCTATGGGATCAGATGGGGCAGGAGGTCTTATCTCCTATTCCTCTATCCCCCACCCCCTTACTGTATCTGAGAAAGAAATCATCAGCTCTGTCCCTGGTTCGGCTTCCCTGTCAATGAGAGAATACAACTCAAGTTCAGTATTTCTCCGTGTCCCTAGCTGCTGCTACTTTACTTATCCTTTTCATGATCCTTATCTCCCAGAAGAGGAAACTCAGATCCCCTGAAGTTCAGCTTAAAGTAATCCTGTAAAGCATCCTGTCAAGTCGGTGCCCATCTGATAGTCATAGGATTAGATGAACCAAGCACTCAGAATCACACCCGGCACTTGGTTAAGTGCTCAGAAACCGTTACTTCAACAATTACCTGTTGGATGCTGATACGTTTGACTCTGTCCCCACCCAAATCTCATCTTGAATTGCACTCCCATAATTCCCATGTGTTGTAGGAGGGACCTGGATGGAGATCACTGAAACGTGGGGGCGGTTTCTCCCATACTGTTCTCATGGTAGTAAGTCTCACCAGATCTGATGGTTTTTAGCAGGGGTTTCCGCTCTGGCATCTTCCCCATTCTGTCTGCCTGCTGCCTTCCATGTAAGACGGGACTTGCTCCTCCTTGCCTTCTGCCATGATTGTGAGGCTTCCCCAGCTATGTGGAACTATAAGTCCAATTAAACCTCTTTCTGTTGTAAATTGCCCAGTCTCGGGTGTGTCTTTATCAGCAGCACAAAAACAGACTAATACAGTTGCCCATGGCCTGCTATGGTAGGTAGCCTATGCTCTGGAATGTTCCCAGGAGGACTGATGTCCAGGCGAGCTAGCCTGCTCCTGGGTGTGTCCCTCAGCCCTGGCCGTGTGGCCTGCGTCCCCAAGGGCAGGCAGTCTCTCCCCCATCCTAGAGCTGCCTCTGATAGGGCTGCAAGGGTTCCTGAGAAGAAAATGAGGCCTGGCAGTGCCTGGGAAAGTCAATGAAGATTTTTTTTTTCCACCAACAGAAATACAATTGCTTATCAATTCCTACTCCAGGCCAAGGGCGCTGGGCCATCCGCCCCTGGCAAGGCTGCTTTTAATCAGCCTCCTTGGCAAGCTGGCATCTGGACGGGGCCTCCCTCACAGCTCTGACGGAGTCTCAGTCTTTTTGGTCTGGAGGAGGACGGAGAGGAAAGATGCCTCAGACCCAGGGCAGTGGCCTCAGCGCTGGCGGGACAGGCATGAAACCCCAGAGCTCAGCAGAGAGGAGCCCAGGGGACGCAGGCCTCAGTGCCACAGGATCTGACAGGACAAGGTGCATCCAGGGGCTTCTTCTTTTTTTTTTTTTTTTTTGAGACTGAGTCTCAGCCACTCAGGCTGGAGTACGGTGGTATGATCTTGGCTCACTGCAAACACCATCTCCGGGTTCAAGCAGTTCTCCCATCTCAGTCTCCCAAGTAGCTGGGATTACGGGGGCCCGCCTTCATGCCTGGCTAATTTTTGTATTTTAGTAGAGATGGGGTTTTACCATGTTGGCCAGGCTAATCTTGAACTCCTGACCTCAGGTGATCCACCTACCTTGGCCTCCCAAAGTGCTGGAATTACAGGTGTGAGCCACCAAGCCCCCATCCAGGGGCTTCTTGTCTCACAGATGCCTACAGAGTCTAGGCCAGTGTTCTGAACCTACAAAGATCTGATGAAAGCTACCAACACTCTGTCCAGGAGAAAGAAATCATGCAAAGAGACAATAGTTCAGCCTGGAAACAGCAACAGCTAACATTCAACTGAGCTCTCATCAGGCACCCAGCACGAGCTAACCGCCTGGCCATGTAACCCTCACAGGACAGGCCCTCTGCCAGGGAAGGACAGTGAAGCGTTTGATTCCAGGGATGGAGAGAGAGAGGACCTTTCTGCAAAGTTGGTTGGATTTGACAAAACGTCAGCCCTGGCCCCTCATCCTTGCCCAAGAAATCCAAGCAGAGCCATCCCCCAAGGCCATGCCTCTACCCTCTTCCCTCTCACAGGGCAGCTCGTCATGAGCCACCAGAGCCTTCCTGGAGCAGATGGACCCAGGACCCGGGCCAGGATGAGGGAAATGTTCCTTCCTCTGCCAGGAAGCCAAGTGGCACAGGCCTCCAGGAAACACCTTCTCGTTTCCTAGGGGCTGTTTCCAAGCTGCGTCCACTGCCTCCCCCACAGCAAGTTGCCCATGGGTGCCAAGGAGGTGCTCCCAAGCCCAGACACCCCTGAAGCTGCCTCATCCCGGGCACAACATAAAGGCCCAAAACGGCTTCAAGGATCCTGCCAAGGCCACGGACGATGTCCTGCCTAGGACATCAATGTCCCCCCTAGGAAAATGGGCTCAGCCAGCCACACTGTGTCTCACATGGGGAAACTGAGGCCCACAGAGGTCCTCAAGGAAATTCATTCATTCATTGGTTCTTTCATCGAGTAATTATAAAGGAATGATCATCTGCTGGATAAGCAAAACAGATGTGGTTTTGCCCTCAAGGGACTGATAGTCCAGTGACGAGTACCAACATTTAAAAGTAGGTGCACAAGGCCAGGACGGTGGCTCACGCCTGTAATCCTAGCACTTTGGGAGGTCGAGATAAGTGGATCACCTGAGGTCAGGAGTTCAAAACCAGCATGGCCAACATGGTGAAACCCCCGTCTCTACTAAAAATACAAAAATTAGCTGGGCATGGTGGCTTGCACCTATAATCCCAGCTACTCGGGGCTGAGTCAAGAGAATCATTTGAACCCAGGAGGTGAAGGTTGCAGTGAGCCAAGATCACACCACTGCACTCCAGCCTAGATGACAGAGCGAGACTTTGTCTAAAAAAAAAAAAAAAAAAAAAAAAAGTAGGTGAGAGCCAAGGGTGGCTCACACCTGTAAACCCAGCACTTTGGGAGGCCGAGGTGGGCAGATCACAAGGTCAGAAGTTCAAGACCAGCCTGGCCAACATGGTAGAACTCCATCTCTACTAAAAATACAAAAAAAATTAGCTGGATGCAGTGGTGGGCGCCTGTAATCCCAGCTACTCAGGAGGCTGAGGCAGGAGAATCGTTTGAACCCAGAGGTGGAGGTTGCAGTGAGCCGAGATTGTACCACTGCACTCCAGCCTGGGCGAGAGGATGAGACTCTATCTTAAAAAAAAACAGCAGATGTACAAGTGAATCTACAAGCACAGACTAGGGCAGAAGGCCAGGGTGTGACCAAAGAGAATAGCAGAGGGGCCTACTTGAGATCTAAGGGTGGGTGAAAGAAGGCCCCTCTTGGGGAAAGGCTATTTAGGCTGAAACCTACAGGGTGAGTAGGTGCTAAGGGAGCAGGAATTTGTTCCCAGCAAAGGAAACAGCTTCTGAGAAGGCCCCCTGTGGAAAAGAGGTGGGAGAGGGAGGGCAACAGAAACAAGTTCCCCCGGTCTGGAGCCCGGGAGCAGGAAGCAAGTTGGGGAGCAGGGGCTGGAAGGAGCCAGAGCTTTGTGGGAAGCCGATGATGATGATGACGACTACAGCCAAGGGCGGCCCAGGGCAAAGCTACAGGGACTGGGCTCGGACCCTGCTGTGAGTTGAACTGTGCCCCCCAAAAAGGTATGTGGCAGTTCTAACCCTCAGGACCTCAGAATGTGGCCTTATTTGGAGATAGGCCTTTAAGGAGATGATGAAGTGAAAATGAGGTCATTAGTCCAACAGGCCTAGCCTAGTAAAGGGGAAATGCAGACGCACAGACAGCACAGAGGGAGACGGCCATGCGGACACGGAGGCGGGTGGGGGCTCCTTCTATAGGCCTAGGAGCGTCAGAGATTGTCAACAACCACCAGCCGCCAGGACAGAGGCCCGGAACAGACCCAGCGCTCCGAAGGAATCAGTCCTGCTGAAGCTTGATCCAGACTTCTGGCCTCCAGAACTGACAGAACAGACCTCTGTCCTTCAAGCCACCCAGCGAGTGGGGCTTGGTCACAGCTTCTCTAGGAAGATAATACAGCACCCCGCCCAACCAGTGGGGTTCGGGGAAGCCGGCTGCCTTGGAGGCCACAGACTCTGAAGCATTTCCCAAAGCTCAAGGGGGAGACCTGAGAGGCTCAGCTGCATCCGCAGAGGCAGTGCTGGAATATTCCAGACCCAGGGCCCTTGCCTAGCTAAGCAGGGTTATCAGATCCAGTGACACCAACTGTTACAACAGGCTCTCCTTCAGTGCGCTTTAGTGTGGGGCCAGTGAAACAACTGGGTCCCCAAAGACAAACGCCGTCCCTTGTCAGATGGCAATCGCGATCTCTCAGGCTTCAGACACCCTGTCCTCCTCATAGTCCCTAAAACAGAAAGGTTGCAAGCGGTGACTCCTGGATGACATGTGGCCATCGACATGTTGGCTGTACACCAGGCTCAAAGCTATCTGAAGAAGAGGTGCTCATGGCCGTAATCCCAGCACTCTCAGAGGCTGAGGTGGGAGGATGGCTTGATGCTAAGAGTTCAAGATCAGCCTGGGCAACATAGTGAGACCCCATCTCTACAAAATTTTTTAAAAATTAGTTGGGGATGGTAGCTGTAGTCTCAGCTACTCAGGAGGCTGAGGCGGAAGGATAGCTTGAGCCCAGGAGTTGGAGGCTGCAGTGAACTACGATTGCGCCACTGCACTCCAGCCTGGGTGGCAGAGTGAGAGCCTATGCCTAAATAAATAAATAAATAATGATTTGAATGAGATGCCAACATTTCAGAGCCAGGAGATTTCAGAAAAAAGTGCAAATTTCCAGATTCTCTTGAAGAACTGCACACTGATAGCACTGGGCCTGTGTTCTATCCTGGTAACCACTCGCTGCAGCTCTGGCAAGGGACACACTCGCCAGCACGCCACAGTCCTCACCACTCCCCAGTGCCTCCCTGAAGCTGAGGACAGGCTGCCTGCCGCAGGCCACGCCCTCCCCTTGGCTCACATCTCACGCCCTCCCTCCCCACTACAGGTGCCTGAGTCTGCAGCCCCTGCTTTTGAGTCACTGAATGTCAGTGTGAAGACGAGCACACATCAGTGGTCACCTGCTCTGACCATTTCATTCCACCAATGAGAAAAATGAAGGCTCAGAAGGTTTAACTGATTTGCCCAAATCACGCAGTGGTTCCAGGCAGGACGACAACTGGCCTGAGTGTTACTGTCGTTGTTTTTGAGATGGAGTCTTGCTCTGCTGCCCAGGCTGGAGTGCAGTGGTGCGATCTCGGCTCACTGCAACCTCCGCCTCCCAGGTTTAAGCAATTCTCCTGCCTCAGCTTGCCAAGTAGGCAGGGACTACAGGCGTACCACCATGCCCAGCTAATATTTGTATTTTTCATTGGAGACAGGGTTTCACCATGTTGTCCAGGGCTGGTCTCGAACTCCTGACTTCAAGTGATCCACCCGCCACAGCCTCCCAGAGTGCTGGCATTACAGGTGTGAGTCCACGTGCCCGACCAGGCTACATTTTTCAGAAAGGGGCCAACAATTACAGGTGCAGCCTTGCCATGTCCACATATTGTATTCTGAATAAAGTCCAGGCTGGGCCAAAATCTCTAACGAGGGAGAACACGCAGCCCATTCCTCTGCCTTCCTGGGAACCTCGACCTGTGTTTGAGAGAGACAAGAGCGAAGGCACAGGGTCTCAAAGTGCTTGGAGGAGAAATGCACAGGGTTTGGGCACAGGGTCACGGACATGACTAACTCATGAGAGCTGTGACTTTGCCCTCCTGTTTACAGCCGAATTCCAGGGCCTAGAACTTTCTAGGACACAGCTAGCACTCAGTAAATACTAGCTAGAAGTTGTTATTTCTTCCGTCCCAAGGCCATAAGAAGGTCAGAAGCTTTCTTTAGCTGGCCTAGAGTTGACGTTTCTTTGGTCTGATAACAGTAGCTCAATATATGTCTGGGAAGCCATCCCTCTATGTGAGAGGTAGCCTTATGGAGCTGACCCTACCATCAGCTTCAGAGATTCAAACATGACTCAAGCCTGGCCAGCCAGTCATCAATTGCTCTGGTCAAGTGGGTAACTCAAGAGTAGATGTGAGGCTGAGCGCAGTGGCTCATACCTGTAATCCCAGCACTTTGGGAAGACAAGGTGAGCAGACCACTTGAGGCCAGGAGTTCGAGACCAGCCTGGCCAACATGGTGAAACTCCATTTCTACTAAAAATACAAAAATTAGCCGGATATGGTGGCACATTCCTGTTATCCCAGCTACTCAGGAGGCTGAGGCATGAGAATCGCTTGAACCCAGGAGGAGGAGGCTGCAGTGAGCTAAGATCACACCACTGCACTGCACTCCAGCATGGGCAACAGAGCAAGACCTCATCTGAAAAAAAAAAAGAAAGAAAGAAAAGAGTAGATGTGTGGGCCGGGCACGGTGGCTCACACCTGTACTTCTAGCACTTTGGAAGGCTGAGATGGGCAGATCCCTTGAGCCCAGGAGTTTGAGATCAGCCTGGGCAACATGGGGAGACCTCATCTCTACAAAAATACAAAAAGCTAGCTGGGCATGGTGGTGTACACCTGTAGTCCCAGCTACTAGGGAGGCTGAGGTGGGAGGATCATTTGAGCTGGGGAGGTTGAGGCAGCAGTGAGTAGTGATCACACCACTGCACTCCAGCCTGGGTGACACAGTGAAACCCTGTCTCAAAAAAAGAGAGATGTGTGACCCAAGTCAGTCTATTGGGTCTTATTCTGTGATTTTATGGAAGTGTTGAAAAAAATGTCCTTTCTATTGAACCTAGAGCTCAGAGGATATATTCCTAAAGCTACCAGGGGCTGGGGAGAACCCTGCTTCAGAATGAAGTCTCAGAAGAGAGAAGAGAGGTAATGGATGGAAAAGAGCTGAGACTGAAGACACTGTTTGGGCACCTGGATTCGGCCATGCCTGAAGCTCATGTATCTCAGGAGTTTTTAACTACATGAGTCAACACATTTCCATTTTTGCTTATGCTATTTCATAATAAGTTTTCCATCATTTACAGTCAAGGGCCCTGACTTACCAATGACAGAGCTGACTGAGAGGAAAGCTGCTATCTCCCTACACCCCAAGGATCCTATCAAAGCCAAACTGCCAGGTAGCTGCAAGGCCTCTGGCCACCTGGACAGCCTTCACCTCGACAGGCAGAAACCAGCACTTCCAACACTGCTTTTCCTTTCTTTTAATCTGAAAACATCAAGGATGGGGCAGGGAAGTGGCTAAATAGGTCCTGTTATTATCCCTGTTCCACCAGTGAGGAAACTGAGGCACGGGGAGCCTGACTGACTTGCCCACCATCATCCAGCTAATGAGTGCTTCAGGAGGGCACAGGTGTGAATGCTCACCACATAGAAGCTGTTGCCAAGAAAGAACTTGGGCAGTTATTGAATTCAAATTCAAGGCAGTCAATTGGCTTCCTTTTTTTGTGTGTGAGACAGGGTCTCACTCTATTGCCCAGGCTGGAGTGCAGTGGTGCAATCATAGCTCACTGCAGTCTCGAACTCCTGGGCTCAGGTGATCCTCCCACTTTACCTCCCGAGCAGCTGGGACTACAGGCACACACCACCACACTTGGCTAATTTTTTGTCTTTTCTGTAAAGATGGGGTTTCGCCATGTTACCCAGGCTGGTCTCAAACTCCTGGGCTCAAGAGATCCACCTGTCTCAGCCTTCCAAAGTGCTAAGATTACAGGCATGAGCCACTGCGCCTAGCAGGTTTCAATTTATTTTAAAACAAAATCTCTTAAATCTCTAATCCCAACATGCTAACTTCACTCTTTTCCTCTTCCTTTCTAGCCCTTGTCCATATGCATCACATTTCACAAAATTAAAAACAGCGTATGCATATAATTTCCCACCCTTGCTTCCGTGTGTCGTAAGAGCACACTCTCACACGGCTTTTGCAATCAACCCAAGAGAGGCTGCAGATGCAGTCACTGACACTCAGGGAGGTTGAGATGACCTCATCCAGGCAGCCCAGCAGGCTTGCAGTAAGACAGGAAGAGGTCCAGGTGGCCTGCCCTGCAGCCCAGTGACCCCTGCCGCCCTGGATGCTCGGAGCAAGCAGCTCCCCTGCCTTGCTGCTCGCCAGGGCCAAGTTGCCTTAAGAGTTCTTAGGCAGCTGTTACTCAGTCAATAACAAAATGGCATTGAAAGAATGGCCCCAGTCATGCAGTCAGGCATCTAAAGCCCGGTGTGGGCCAGGCACAGTGGTGGCTAACGCCTGTAATCCTAGTGCTTTGGGAGGCCGAGGCAGGACAACTGCTTGAGGCCAGAAGTTTGAGACCAGCTTGGGCAACACAGCAAGACCCCATCGCCACAAAAAAAAATTTTTTAATTAGGCAAATGTGGTGCTGCACACCTGTGGTCCCAGCTCCGTGGGAGGCTGAGGTGGCAGGATCCCTTGAGGCCAGGTGGTTGAGGCTGTAGTGAGCTGTGATTGCACCACTGCATTCTAGCCTGAGCAATAGAGAAAGGTTCTGTCTCAAAAAAAATGTTAAATTTTAAAAAATATTAATAAAAATAAAGCCAGATGTGCACGGGTAGCCCCAGTCTTGAAGTGTGAGGAAGTTATGAATGTGGGGTGACTCTGGGTGTGTGTTTAGGGGAGGGAGGTATTTAGAAATAAAGGGTAGAAACCATCTTCCTCCCTCTTCCCCCACTGCACCCTTCCCAATCTTTCATGGAACAGAAGGAAGAGGTTGGAAAACACCTGGAATTTCAGTTTGTAATGAACAAGAAAAAGACTTCAACTCCAGCATGCTCTTGGCAAATCAGAGATGGAAAGGAACAGCTCAGAATACACAGGCATCGGTGCCTGGGCCACCCACGACCCTTCTCCCTCCCTCCTCCCCACCTTTTGGACATCGTGCTACATCTAGCTGCAAGCCTCCTCAGGTGAGGGACAGGAAGAGCGCAGGGAGCCAGCCCTACAGCTCTGAGGGGCCCACCCTGTCCCCACACCTGGACCCAGAGGGCAGCACTGTCTGAGATGAACCTAAATGAAATATTTCTCTGCCAGAAGCCTTGAAGGCAATGCCCCAAAGCACATTTCAAAAACAAAAAAGGGAATGTGCTCTCCCCCTGCACCCTGGCCCCCGCAAAACACTAGTTCCCCATTTAAACTTCTCTAACAGAAGCTTCTCTCAGGCACCACCCACAGGCCTCCTTCCCCACCCGCTGGGTTCCTGCCTCACGCATAAGCATGGGCAGAGGGGCAACACCTTGGCCTCCCTGCTGACTCCCACCCGCCTCTCCTCCGAGGACCACCGTCCCTCTCTCTTTTCCAGGTTGGGATTAGCATTTTTATCTCGGCAACCGCCATCTCTCAACTATTTACAGAAGCCACCAGGATAAAAAGAGGCAACATAAAAATAGTTTCTCGGCAGCTTTCAGGATGGGGTGGGGTGGGGTGGGGGTGGGGGTGGGGGCACAACAGAATCTTCTCATTTTCTTTCGTTCCTTTTCAAAAGGGAAAGGATGCCAAAATTGTTCATCTTTTCCAAAAGGCCACTCACCTGGGAGCTTCTCGGGGGCCAGGAACCAAGCCCCAGCATTTCTCAGTTCCCAGGGCACAGCTTGTCACCAGCGCCCCCGCCCAACCAAAAGAGTGGGCTGGGTGAAGGGTTGAGGCTACGGAGCCAGGGCGCCCCGCTCTGCCCCGTTTCCGTCACCTCCCGGGCCTCCTTCCAGCTTTCCAAAAAGCGAGTCAGTTCAAAAACACAAAGCAAAACAAAACTTTGGCTTTTCTCTATGCTTAAAATGTTTCATAATTGAAAAAAGAAATTCAGTGGCAATACGACAAACACCACAGAAACTGAAAACACGGGCAGCTCAAATCATCCCTTTCCCATTTTGATCAGTAACATCCCCGACAGGGAAAGCAGGAGCCAGGGGTCTTCCCTACAATACTTAACAGAATACACACCATTTTAAAGATGCCTTTTTTATTGTTATTATTTTGGTTTTGTTGAGGAAGGGGTCCAATCAGGGTAGAAAACAAAGAGTAATGTCAAATCTTATTTTTCAGACCGAAAAACTATTCGGAAATGCTTTCCATCCCATAACCTCCCAGGGAAGGTGGACTCCACTCCATCAGAAAACAACCATAATTTGCCAGGATAAGGAGCCAAAGCCAGGCACCGTGACTCACGCCTGTAATCCCAGCACTTTGGGAGGCCCAGGTGGGCGGATCACTTGAGGTCAGGAGTTCGAGACCACCCTAGCCAACATGGTGAAACCCCGTCTCTACTAAAAATACAAAAATTAGCCAGGCGTGGTGGCGCACACCTGTAATCCCAGTTGCTCCAGAGGCTGAGGCAGGAGAATCGCTTGAACCCCGGAGGTGGAGGCTGCAGTGAGCCAAGATCAGTGTGACTGCGCTCCAGCCTGGGCAACAAGAGCGAAACTCCGTCCAAAATAAAACAAACCCACTGCCTCCTGGATCAAGTCATGGTCATTTCATTACAAGTGTGATTTTTCAGGGACAGTCTAGATTTTATTCAGTTCCATTCTTTTCAGTTATGATGGTTATTTGTTTGTTTTGGTTTTGGTTTTGAGATGGGGTCTCGCTCCGTTGCCCAGGCTGAAATGCAGTAAGCAGTGCCATCATGGCTTACTGCAGCCTCAACCCTCCAGGCTCAAGAGATCCTCCTGCCTCAGCCCCCAAGTAGCTGGGACTACAGGCCTGCACCACCACACCTGGCTAATATTTTTAAATTTTTTTGTAGAGACAAAGTCTAGGCTAGTCTTGAACTCTTGGGCTCAAGTGATCCTCCTGCCTTGGCATCAAAAGGTGTTGGGATTAGAGTTGTGAGCCACTGCACCCAGCCACGATTTGTTAAATGCAGGTCCCCATGTGATTTTATTAGTATATATTTTGTGAGACTTTTTTTCCAAATCAATAAATCCACAAAGTAGAGAAAACCTAACCAGACAGACAGTGCCATGGCCCTGTGGCCACCAGTGGAGGCAGCCCAGTCTGTCCTGATAGCTTTGCCAGGAATACCCGCCAAGAAGGCAGAAATGGAAAGCTGGCCTGAGAGGAAGCCCAGCGGAGATCAGCTCCTGAACCCCGCCCCCTCGACCCACGCCCCTCCTTTCCCCCCATGTTTCAGAAGGGGGAGGCAGAGTGCAGAGAGGAAGGGAGGATGTGATCTTTTTGGAACAATTACCTTGAGCCAAGCTGTGTCCTGGGGTCTTCCATACAGAAGATCAACTCTATAGCCACCCTCTAGGTAGGTGTGGGCGGCTCCATTTCACAGATGAGAAAATCAAGGCTCAAGGTCCTCTGGGGTCTGTATCCTTTCCTGATGCACCTTCTCTTCCTGAGTTCTCAGGCCTTCCTTGGCTTCCCCTTCTTTTTTTTTAAAAAGCAGAGTCTCACTCTGTCACCCAGGCTGGAGTTCAGTGGCATGATCTTGGCTCACTGCAACCTCTGCCTCCCGGTTCAAGCAATTCTTCTGCCTCAATCTCCCAAGTAGCTGGAATTATAGGCACACCCCATCACGCCTGGCTAATTTTTGTATTTTTAGTAGAGATGAGGTTTCACCATGTTGGCCAGGCTGGTCTCGAACTCCTGACCTCAGGTGATCTGCCTCTTTGGGTTGAGGCTGAGGCGGGAGGATCATCTGAGGTCAGGAATTCGAGACCAGCCTGGCCAACATGGTGAAACCGCGGGTCTACTAAAAATACAAAAAAATAGCCAGGTGTGGTAGCATGCGCCTGTAACCCCAGCTGCTCTGGAGGCTGAGGCAGGAGAATCGCTTGAACCTGGGAGGTGGGGGTTGCAGTGAGCCAAGATCATGCCATTGCACTCCAGCTTGGGACATAAGAGCGAAAATCCATCTCAAAAAAACAAAACAAACAAAAAGCAATATAAGACGCTCTAATTTAAAGGAAAATCTGAAATATCATTTGCCCCAAATCCCCAGGATCAGGAAATGAAACGTTTGCCATAGCAACAAGAAGAAAGCATGCTGGGGAGGGAAGGTCACAGGTGACCCTCTGCAAATTACTTAGCCTCTCTGAGCCCTTCCATACAATGAGTTGATAGAATAATGGTGATTCTGTGGCCCATGTTAAAATTTGGGCTAGCCTATAATCCCAGCACTTTGGGAGGCTGAGGCGGGTGGATCACGAGGTCAAGAGATCAAGACCATCCTGGTCAACATGGTGAAACCCCATCTCTGCTAAAAATACAAAAAATTAGCTGGGCATGGTGGCGTACACCTGTAGTCCCAGCTACTCGGGAGGCTGAGGCAGAAGAATTGCTTGAACCCTGGAGGTGGAGGTTGCGGTGAGCCCAGATAGCGCCATTGCACTCCAGCCTGAGTAACAAGAGCGAAACTCCGTCTCAAAAAAAAAAAAAAAAAAATTGGAGCCAAAAATGCCTTCAAAACAGGCTTGGCCTACCCCACTTGGCCCGGTCCTTTCCCCTGAGAGTGGTGTCTGGCCACTCATCTTCCATCTAGGATGAGGTTCGCAAAGAGGAAACCCCCTGCTATTGTACAAAGTTCCCTCTGCTAGGTCATTCCACCCTATGCCCTTTCCCTCCTACTCCCACCCAATCTCTGATTTCTGGCCCATCCTTCAAGGCTCTGCACAAATGACACCTCCTTCAGGGAGCATCCCACATTCACACCAGCCTGAGATTTCTCCAGAACCCTCAAAGTCCTCTGCTCCTTCCATTGCGACAGCACTCATTTCTTATGGTGTTGTTCAGCAGTGGCGCTATTGGCATTTGAGCAGGGTGATTCTTTATGTCGTGGCCCTGGACGCTTTAGCGGGCATCCCTGGGTCCTGCCCACTAAAAGCCAAGAGTGCTTAGCATCATTTTTTTTTTTTTTGACGAGTTTATGCATTCACAGTGGAGGACTTAGCATCATTTTGTAACCAAACATCATCCCCAAACTTTTCCAAATCCTTGTGGGTGGGGTGGGGCCACCCCCAGATGAGAACTAGTGCGTGGTTATTAGTGACTATATTTGGCTACCAGCCCACTAGGCAAGTCTCAGGATGGGCAGTACTACAGACCCTGCATAGAGCTGCATCGGCAAACAGTGATTTAGTGAGAAAACCAAACAAGCACCTGGGCTCCTCAAGCAGCTGAGGGCAGCCTTGCAAGGGCCTCTGCTCTAGAACAGGTGGCAAAGCACAAAGGTTCTAAGGCCTGACATGCCTGCATTGGCTGTGTGACTCTGGGCAAGTTGCTCAACTTCTCTGAGCCCTTCCATAAAATGGGGCTAAATCCTAGCAACACTGCAGGATTTTTGTAAACCTCAATCTCCTAATCTCTACAATAGGGCTAAAATCCCCTGCTTTGTAGGATTTGGTAGGCATTAAATGAGATAATGCACGCAACACAGCACAGAATCTGGCACGCAGCAAGAACTCAATAGATGTTAGTTGTTAACATTGTTATTATTATTGTCTAGGGCCAGCAGGTGGCTCATGCCTATAATCCCAGCACTCTGGGAGGCTGAGGTAGGCAGATTGCTTGAGGTCAGAAGTCAAAGACCAGTCTGGCCAACGTGGTGAAACCCTGTCACTACTAAAAATACAAAAATTAGCCAGGCGTGGTGGCGGGTGCCTGTGGTCCCAGCTACTGGGAAGGCTGAGGCACGAGAATCGCTTGAACCCGGGAACCGAGATCATGCCGCTACACTCCAGCCTGGGCAACAGAGCGAGACTCTCAATAAATAAAAAAAAAATAAGTATTATTATTATCCAAGTTAGGGGCTCATCAAATGATGGCTGTTACTCTTCATTACAAAAATGCGTTTCGCGTCCTCATCACAATGCCTGCTTCCTCCACAGGAAGGGTATACGAGCAGCAGTCTGGAAGGGGATCTGGGGCTCACCCCAAAGCTGCATTTGCGTGTCCTGCACACTGTTTATTCCGAAACTGCACGTTTTCGTGGGGTGATTAGGGAAGAGGGCGGCTGACTCCCCCAAAGCCCTCCCCTTACTGCAGCCCCCGCCTCCTCCAAGGAACAAAGGAGCTTATGGGGACATAAAGCCATCCTCTTCTCTCTCCTCTGGAGGCAGAGCTAGGGGAGGGGAGTGGTTAACGGCAGCACAGCTCTAGGGCACCTGAAGTTTCTGTCCCCTGCGTGGGGACTCCCAACACCAGTCTGGGGAAGGTAAAGTTGCCTGTAGTAAGATGGACACTGCAGGTCCCATGTGGAGGCCAGGTACCCCTCTCTTGCTGATGGCACTGAGATGCCCTCCCCAAAGCTCCATCCCTCCCCCTCAACCTTCTGAGGGAGATCGGAGGGGCACCAAGTGAGAGCGGCCGGGGGGCAGGCTGGCCGAGCTGTGGAAGCACCCCACTTCCTCAACTGGGCAGTGCAAGGGCTGGGAGAAAGCCAGGAAAAGCTCAAGGCTGGGTGGGGTGGCACCCCAGGCACCGAGCCCCAATGCCGAGAGGGGCTGGGTCCAGCGTCCCTGAGAGTCAGGCGGACACCTCTCTGCATTCACAGCGTACTGCAGCCCCGAGGTGAATTTAGGTCAGAAGGACCAAGCCTGTGAGGCTCCGGCTGAGAAAAGAGGTGTGGTGGGGGTGGTGAAAGGGCAGACCGAAGACAGCCAAAGGTCCCCTAGGTCCCCGCAACTGTTGGCCTAGGGTCCTGCCACCTGGTGTCCAAGCCACCAGGGCCTGGGTTTGCCCCGAGATAGGCAGGCTGCGGGGTGGGGGTGCCCGAAGTCCGCTGGTCCTCTCTTCCCGGGAGCGCTCCAGGTTTCCCCACCTGTCAAACGCGAGGGGGTGGGCCTCGGCCGCCTCCACGAACCCTGACGGCCCCGGCTCCCGGTGGCAGCGGTTCCAAACTCCAGGACCGCCCCTGCCACCAGGACAGGGCGCGGCCCAGCTGAGGAGGCCATCCCGAGGCCCAGGGCGCCCTGAGGACGCGGGGGAAGGGGTGTCGGGGACCGTGTCCCTCCACGTGGCGGGGCGTGGGGCGGCGCACGTGGGGTCCCTCGGCGTTAGGAGCCCCAGGCCAGCCTCGGGGCTTTGTGTGCCATCCCGGCGGCAGTCCCCCGCCTTGAGAGGGAAAAGCAGCAGGCGCCTGGGGCCGCGGCGGCTGCGTCCCCAGCCCTGGGCCCGGCTACCGCCAGCTCACCTGGGCTCCGCGCCGCCGCCGCCTCCCGCGCTCTGCGCCCCCGGCTCGGCTCGGCTCGGCTCGGCTCCGCTCAGCTTGCTCTGCGCGGCCGCGCGCTCCTCTCCTCTGCCCGGGCGGCGGGCGCGCGGGGGGCGGGGGCGGGAGGAGCCGCCCGGCTCGGCTCGGGCGCGACGCGGCCCCGGGCAGCGCGGGGATTGGCCACGGCCGCGGGAAACCCGAGCGCGGAACCGCCCGCGCCCGCCGCGCACCGCCCCCTGCGCGCCCTCGCCCGCTCGACCCCGCGCCGGGGAGGGGTGGGGAGGCGAGAGCCTGCGAAGACTAAAGTAGCGGCGAGGCGGCGGGCAGGGAGAAGAAAGGGAGGAGGCCAAGAGCGGGGGAAGGGAGGCCCGGCCGGGAGGATCGGAGGCGGCGGCGGGGAGAGCCTGGCGGGGCGCAGAGCGCGGGTGGGGCGCCGTAACTTTGTCCTCGCTCGCCCGCGGCGCGCACCTGTCCAGGTTCTTCCCGCGGCGCCCTCGGGCGGGCCGCGCCGGCAGCGCTCGCTTTGTTTAGCCAAATGCGGGGAGTGCAGGGCGCCGCCAGGCCGACCCTGGGAAAGTTCCCCAAACCGGCGGGAACACCCGGAGCAACCCTTTGCGACCCGGCTGCTGCCCCTACGCTAGGCGCCGGGCGGTGGATGCGGCCTAGTTTTCGGGCCACCACCGACTCGGGGGAGCCCCTTTCCGCAGCCACCTCCCGACTGACCACTTGCTCAGTGCCGGCCCTAAGGGCTGGAGGAAGGCATTCCTCTCCCATATCCAGCCCACGTGGATGCACCATTGACGTTCTGGCTTTTCGAGACGACTACTTGGATGCTTTTTGTGAGATACAGCATATTCTTCCCATTCTCTCCTTTTTGGCACCTACTTTGCTGGAGCCTTAAGTGTGCGTTGGGTCCCCCCGCTGGATAACAGCACTGTGCGGGGGAGAGGGGAAACGAAGACCTAGAGGGCTCCCTGAATTCCTGCCGCGTCGAACGACCCAGGGAATGTCTCGTTGACCCTGCCAAACAGCCAAAAGGGAATCGAGTTCAGAGGCGAGTCAGCCTTCAAATTAATGAAAGTTTCAAAGCCCTCTGGTCAACTGGGTGGATTTCCAGCCCGTTCCGATGAGCTTCTCTAATATTTCTAGGCTGTAGGGTCACTCACATGCAGTGAGCCAAAGAAAGGACCACTTCCACTCCTACCCTCACTCCCACTCCCACCGCCACCCTCACCCTCACCCCTACCCTCACCCCAATCCCTTTTTTTGGAGACAGGCTCTCTCTGTGTTGCCCAGGCTGGAGTGCAGTGGCACGATCACGGCTCGCTGCCGCCTCGACCTCCCCAGGCTCAGGTGATCCTCTAGCCTCAGCCTCCGGAGTAGCTGGGACTACAGACACATGCCACCACATCCAGCTAATTTTTTCTATTTTTTGTAGAGATAGCGTTCTCCCTATGTTGCCCAGGCTGGTCTTGAATTCCTGGGTTCAGGGGATCCTCCTGCCTCTGCCTCCCAAAATGCTGGGATTACAGCCAACGCACTTGGCCATCCACCTCTTCTGATGTTACTCAACATACATACATTTGTTGGAAATAGTAAAAACCTGAGGCCGGGCGCAGTGGCTCACGTCCGTAACCCCAGCACTTTGGGAGGCCCAGGAAGGCAGATCACTTGAGGCCAGGAGTTCAAGACTAGCCTGGCCAGCATGGTGAAACCCCATCTCTATCAAAAATACAAAAATTAGCCCAGTGTGGTGGCGGGTGCCTGTAATCCCAGCTACTCCAGAAGCTGAGGCACTAGAATCGCTAACCCAGAAGTGGAGAGATCGCACCACTACACTCTAGCCTGGGCAACAGACCAAGACTGTCTCAAAAAAAAACACCTGGGAACAACTTCCTATATGTTCATCTAAAGAATGGATAAATAGAACTCATTTCAGTTGTTTGATGGAATACCATCTAATAGTTAAAAGGGGTGCATTATGCCGGGTGCGGTGGCTCACGCCTGTAATCCTAACACTTTGGGAAGCCAAGGCGGGCCAATCACCTGAGGTCGGGAGTTCAAAACCAGCCTGACCAACATGGAGAAACCCCATCTCTACTAAAACTACAAAAATTTAGCAGGCCGTGGTGGCGCAAGCCTGTAATCCCAGCTACTCAGGAGACTGAGGCAGGAGAATTGCTTAAACCCAGGAGGCAGAGGTTGCCGTGAGCTGAAATCTCATCATTGCACTCCAGCCTGGGCAACAAGAATGAAACTCCGTCTCCAAATATTTTTTAAAAAAAAATTAAAAATTAAAAAATAACAACAGCCAGGTGCAGTGGCTCACGCCTGTAATCCCAGCACTTTAGGAGGCCAAGGCAAGTGGATCACCTGAGATGGGGAGTTCAAGGCTGAGTCAGGAGAATCACTTGAACCCAGGAGGCAGAGGTTGCAGTGAGGCGAGATCGCGCCATTGCATTCCAGCCTGGGCAACAGGGGCAAACTCCATCTCAAAAAATAATAATAATAACAAAAAATAAAATTGGTGCATTAGATCTGTGCTGACATAAGGAAATCCCAAAAACATAATGTTGAGTAAAAGAGCAAGTTGCAGAATACAGCACGATGCACAATTTGTGTGTATCTTACAATCCCACACAGTAGATACTGTTCATGGACACATGCTTACATACAAGTTTTTTTAAAGTCAAAGGGAAGAATATACATTAAATTCGTGACAGTCTGCCACAAGAAGAAAGTAGGCACAGAACAGGACAGGGAGCATAAGGCATGTTGTCAAGTTTTATCCCTTTTCGTACTAATAAATGGTTATGAGGCAAATGGCAAACTGTTAGCAACAGTCAATTCTGAATGGGGGATGCACAGTCCTGTACTTTGCTATATTCTTGTATTTTCTCCTTCCCCCCGCCCCCAGATATGTATCAGAGCTGGTGGAGATTATCTGGGGCATTTATGACTGTAAGGCAGGGGTCAGCAAACTTTGTAAAGGGCCAGATAGTAAATATTTTAGGCTTTGCAAGCCATAGGTGCTCTAATGCGGCTACTCAACCCTCCCATCCTAGCAGCCACAGGAAATAGTAAATGAATGCATGCGGCAGTGTTTCAATAAAACTTTATTTACAGACACTGAAAGCTAAATTTCATATAATTTTAATAAGTCACAAAATATTACTGTTTTGGTTTTTAACCATCGAAAAATGTGAAAGGCCAGGTGTGGTGGCTCACCCCTATATGTGTGATCACAATCCCAGCACTTTGGGAGGCCAAGATGGGAGGATCACTTGAGCCTATAAGTTCGAGACCAGCCTGGACAACATAGGAAGACCCATCTTGACAAAAAGAAAAATGTAAAAACCATTCTTAGCAGGCCGTAAAAAACAGGTGGCATGACAGATTCGGCCTATGAGCAATAAATAGTTTGGCAACCCTGCTTTACTAAGGTGACCAACATGGATTTGGGTGTCCTCTCCTGTTACTGGATGTCTTTTCCTGCTACTCGTTAAACAATTCTGTACGTTACATCATGTTACTAAATTGCTTATGTTTTATTAGGACACTTTAGCTCACACAGGCAGAAACGTAGATATACACACAGCTGTGTAAACTTCAAAGTTTAAAAAAAAACTTTAAAAAAATTTCAAAACACTTAATTTTACACACAGCTGTGTAAAATTAAGAAAGAAAGGTTAGGAAGTGTCCCTACAAATCCAAACCCTAGCTCAAGAGTTGCTTCTTCCTAATACAGTTTCCTGAAATGCTGTGAGCCAGGCCCTCCCTGCCCTCTCCTGTCTTTTTTTTTTTTTTTTTTTTTTTTTTTTTTCCTTAAAGATGGAGTTTCACTCTGATGGCCAGGCTGGTCTTGAACTCCTGACCTCAGGTGATCCACCCACCTCGGCCTCCCAAAGTGCTAGGATTACAGGCGTGAGCCACCGTGCCCAGCCCTCTCTCTGATATCTTAAAGCAAGGGCTGTACCATTTATGTGATGCACAGCCACGTTCCTTCCTTCTTTATTCCTTCCTTTTTCACTCTTGTATTTTGACTTGCCAAATAAACCTATATGTTGTTTCTAGCGTCTAGGCAGCTACCATATCTGAAACATTTGCATACTCTCCGCATTGTGGGTGAAAGCAAAGACCCTGAAGTCAGACAGATTTGGTTCAAATCCCAGTTTCACTAGTTACCAGCTGTGTGGCCTTGGGCAAATGACTTGATCTCTCCCAATTTGGTTTCATCAGCTGTCAAATGGGGATAATAATAGTATCTAGCTCACAGGTTTCCCGTGAGGTTTAAATGTAATGATGTATGCATGTAAAGATACTAGCCCTGTGCTTGGTACAAAAGTCCTCAGTGATACTAACTTTGCACAGAGCTAAAACCCTCATCAATTTGTGTGCCTTTATTATTAAAGTGAATTAGAACAAGGCAGAAACATCACAGTTGCAATTTTTTTTTTTTTTTTGAGATGGAGTTTCGCTCTTGTCCAGGCTGGAGTGGAATGGTGCTATCTCACCTCACTGCAACTTCCACCTCCCGAGTTCAAGCGATTCTCCTGTCTCAGTCTCCCGAGTAGTTGGGATTACAGGCAGGCACCACCATGCCCAGCTAATTTTTTGTATTTTTAGGAGAAACGGGGTTTCCCCATGTTGGCCAAGCTGGTCTTGAACTCCTGACCTCAGTTGATCCGCCGCCTCGGCCTCCCAAAGTGCTGAGATTACAGGCTTGAGCCACGGCACCTAGTCTCACAGTTGCGATTCTTATAAGAATCATCTCACTTAAGGAAACCATTTTCTTCTTAGAAATATGAAACTAAGAATTTGTTTTGTTTTTTGGCTTTTTCTCCTCCAGGAACACCAGAAAATACTATTCTAGGAAAACAGATCTTGTTGTCCTGACAACAGATTGCCAAGAAAATAAGTAAACAAAGCATGTGAATCTTATTTTTACAGAAAACTTGAACAGTATACAAGGGAGGGGCTGAAAGTAAGAGTTTAAAATTACCTCACCCCCCAGGACGGCACTGTTCTGTCCTGCGGAGGCTCCATCCTTCCTTTCTGAGCCGTGTGCCGCTCATGTTGCTCACTGGAATGTTCCACCTCCCCAACCTTGAACATCCAAATGCAGACAGCAGGATTCATCACACCAAAGTACTGTGAAAGGAAAGAAATCTTGGGACCCCAAACTCACTAAGCCAAAGGGAAAAGTCAAGCTGGAAACTGGGTCATGCAAACCTGCCTCTCATTTTGGTTCCTAAGTAAGGCTGCTACAAAGATGAAAAGCTTCACACCTCCCTCACATTTTGCCCACAAGAATATTCCTGGTAGGCTCCAAGATCTTGACCCTAAAGCAGTTCTGTTGAAGTTCTCCGAGGCAATGTAAATTGATAGCTTATCTTCACAGGTGCGGGGGACATGGGACAGAACGCAAAGTCATCCCTCTACTCACCAGAGATAAATATGTATCTGATTGCTTCCTTTGCCCTATCTTCTATGTTATCTTTTTTTTTTTTTTTTTTTGAGATGGAGTCTTGCTCTGTTGCCCAGGCTGGAGTGCAGTGGCACAACCTCGGCTCACCGCAACCTCCGTCTCTCTCCCAGGTTCAAGCAATTCTCCTGTCTCAGCCTCCCAAGTAGCTGGGATTACAAGCATGCACCACCATGCCTGGCTAATTTTGTATTTTTACTAAAGATGGGGTTTCACCACGTTGCACAGACTGGTCTCAAACTCCTGACCTCAGGTGATCCACCCACCTTGGCCTCCCAAAGTGCTGGGATTACAGGCATGAACCACCACATCTGGCCTTGGAAATTCTTAATTACTTCTTAATAAAGGCCTTACATTTTTAGTTCGCACTGGGCCCCAGGAGTTGAATAGCTGGTCCTAGTCAGGTGTGATAACGTCAAGCTTTTATGTTGATATCTGTGGGGTCACCTGAACAACCTGACCCCATTTCTTCAACCTTCTGATGAGGCAGAGTAGCTAAGGCCACTTCTTAAACCGAAAGGCTCTTGCTTTCAATACATTGATTAAAAAATGACATCAGATGAAAAAATATATTTGAAAGAATAAAAAGGAACTGATAACAGTTAGCTCCTACGGGGAAGTATTACTTTTTTTTTTTTTTTTTCTTGAGATGGAGTTTCACTCTTGTCACCCAGGCTGGAATTCAATGGCCCGATCTCAGTTCACTGCAACCTCCGCCTCCCAGGTGCAAGCGATTCTCCTGCCTCAGCCTCCCAAGTAGCTGGGATTACAGGCACCTGCCACCCTGCCCAGCTAATTTTTGTATTTTTAGTAGAGATGGGGTTTCACCATGTTGGCCAGGATGGTCTTGAACTCCTAACCTCAGGTGAGCCACCCACCTTGGCCACCCAAAGTGCTAGGATTACAGGTGGAAAAATTCCTTTTACTACATAGCCTTTAATGTTACTCAGTGTTTACCATCTGTGTATATAACCTTTCAAATGAATTATCAAAGGAAAGATTTTCAATCAACATGCCAATTAATCTCCATCTCTCCACCAAATCTTCTGTTTCCAGAGCAGCTATCTTTGGCTAGTAAATGTACCTGGCCAGCAAATGTACCCTAATAGATACAACTGTTTTACACTGCTTCAAAGAGCTCTGGAGAGAAATTACTTCCCATCAGAAACTTTAAATTTAACAACCAACCAATAACAGGAGCTGCAAAATTTAGTTGGTTCTCTGTTGCTTTATCAAGACTATTTGGGCTGGGCGGTGGTTCATGCCTGTAATTCCAGCACTTTGGGAGGCCGAGGCAGGTGGATCATCTGAGGTCAGGAGTTTGAGACCAACCCGGTCAACATGGTGAAACCCCATCTCTATCAAAAATGCAAAAATTAGCCAGGCATGGTGGTGCATGCCTGTAGTCCCAACTACTTGGGAGGCGGAGGCAGGAGAATCCCTTGGATTCAGGAGGTGGAGGCTGCAGTGAGCCAAGATCATGCCAGTGCGTTCCAGCCTGGGCAGCAGAGCAAGATTCCATCTTGGAAAATAAAACCAAAACAATATTTGGGTACAGCTGCTGCTTTGGACTTGAAACAATGGCATTTTTCTGTGAACACTCAAGGATAAGAAATTCATGAACAGAAAAAGCAGTTAACTGACTTCTGCTTAACTGCAGGGTTAAGAAATGTAAATTAAAATACACTGTATAGTTGGTGATAGCATCTCACACCTCTGAGCTTTGGATTCTTTCTTAATTTACAATCACGTTACTCATGATAAATTCCTGGACTTAATTTATCATTATCCCTCCTTTATAGGGTTAAATATAGAAAGAAAAAGAAAAACTTATCCGTGTAGAGTATATAAGAGAGCCAACACCTAGAAAGGGACTGAAAAATGTTTCTGGTCATTGGTCCAAAAACCGTGGAAAAATCTTTTCCTTCTTAATCTTCAGTCAAGAACCAACAAGTCCTCATGAGCACCCATGGGCACCGCAAGCCCTGGTTCAGTCCAACAAGGCAGGGAAGCCTCAGAAGAAAGTCCAAGCCTCATAATACCTGCACTGACCACTCTGGAGAGATCTACCAATTCCCAGAAGCTCTTATCTGAGAATATGTGCTAAAGGAATTTACATAATGATGGAGTGTATACAATTTCTAATAAAGATATTGGCAATTTTGCCCAGAGGGAACATAATCTGAGATGCTTGCACTACCTTGTTGGCAAAATGCCTGTTTATTAACAAAAAGTTGGCATCCTTTGCTACCAAAAGGGAAGAAAAGGGGAATAAAATGAATACGTAGTTACCAGCAACAGAATAAGACAAACTAATCAGAATGCAGTTTATTGACAAGATAAAATACATCATTTATAGGGAGTGAGGGGACATGAACAAGTCCAAAATCTTATACTCTGCACAGCAGCCCAGCAGGGATGTCTTCTCTAGAGATGGTTTATCAAGGGTACTCCATGAGCAGGCAGCTCCTGATGCAGCTGCCGGAAGAGCATCGCACACCGGTTCCTCTCCTGGGTCTTCCCCAGGCTGTGGTAGAGTCTGGCCTGGAAGTAAAGGACGTCCCTGATTCGCTCTTTGCAGTCAACCTTTGCAAAATAGTTCTTGGCTTCATTGAGGTTCTCAATGGCAGCCTCCAGAGCTGATGGAAAGTGGAGAAAATAACACACATTTAACTCAACGTTCCACAGATAGTTTTCAAAACTTGATATTTAGTTTTATTTGTTCAACATGTACCAGAAGATGCTTTTTATATTCTCTATTCTTTGAGAAAGAAAAAACAAACCATTAGGGTAAGGTTTTCAAAAAGGTCTTTAAGGCTGGGTGCGGTGGCTCATGCCTGTAATCCCAGCACTTTGGGAGGCCAAGGCGGGTGGATCACCTGATGTCAGGAGTTCAAGACCAGCCTGAGCAACGTGATGAAAACCTCATCTCTGCTAGAAATACAAAAATTAGCTGGGCATGGTGGCGGGTGCCTATAATCCCAGCTACTCAGGAGGTTGAGGCAGGAGAACTGCTTGAACCCAGGAGGCAGAGGTTGCAGTGAGCTGAGATCACACCACTACACTCCAGCCTGGGTGACAGAGTGAGACTCTGTCTCAAAAAAAAAAAAAGTCTTTAAGTTCTGACTTCTAGCCTGGTACTTGGCTCTACAGGGTTAAAATAACCATTCACTTGTCCTCAATCTTCCTGCCAAGCATGCATGTGAAAGCACTTTAAATGCTGCATGAAATTTTAATATATATTTGTGAACACTCAGAACTTAAATACTGTCCCAAATTTAATGTCTTTTCTTCTTCTGGGTCCTAAACTTTTAAAGCTTTCTGGAATAGCATTGCCTTACAATCTTTGTACAGCTGCCTACCTTCTGCTTTCTTCGGCTGATCATAGGAAGCTGCTGAAGCCACCTGGCACTTGGCCACTAAGAACATGGCGCGGCCTTTGTCCAGGATAGCCCCGTCAGCCAAGATGGGCTCGATGGCCATGTGGAGAAGACTTAAGGCCTGTTCTGGGATTCCAAGAATGAGCTGAAAAACAAACATCATAGCACTGTACATACCCAAACCCACTGCCCCTCCACTAGGAAGGGCCTCGTTCCTGGCAGTTCTCTCCTGAATGGCTATCTCTGGCTTATCTTTAACCTGACGTGTACTACATTAAAACAGGAACCATACTCCTAGAAAACACGACATGTGACAATCTGATTCCAGACTATGACAAATATAGCAGGGAGTTGTTATTCACACTACAGAAAGGTTCTTGTCTTTACAAAAAGATCCAGCATTAATATCCTTAAGCTTGGTGATTCTGAGGGGTTGAACTAGGTGGAGGAAGGACAGCAATTCAGAAAATAACTCAAAAGAATAGAGCAAAACACCCAAGAGATTCCGGTTGGTGTTAGTATGTTTAAAAAAAAAGAGAGAGAAATAAAATGGTACACTAGAGCTGGGCACAGTGGCTCATGCCTATAACACTTTCGGAGCATGAGGCAGGAAGATCACTTGAGGCCATGAGTTAAAGACCAGCCTGGGCAACATAGCAAGACCTGTCTCAAAAACAAATTTAAAACAATTAGCTGGGCATGGCCTGTAGTCTCAGTTACTCAGGAGGCTGAGGCACGAGAATCACTTGAGCCAAGGAGGTCAAGACTGCAGTGAGCCACAGTCGTGCCACTGCACTCCAGCCTGGGCAACAGAGCAAGACCTTGTCTCAGAATAAAACTAGAAAACATCTATTTAACAGACAAGAAAGCAGTAAGGGAGGAATTGAGGGACAAAAAAGATATGACATATAGAAAACAAGGCAGGCGTGGTGGCTCATGTCTATAATCCCAGCACTTTGGGAGGTGCAGTTGGGCAGATTACTTGAGGTCAGGAGTTCAAGACCAGCCTGGTCAACATGGTAAAACCTCATCTCTACAAAAAATACAAATATTAGCCAGGCATGGTGGCGCACACCTGTAATCCCAGCAACTTGGGTGGCTGAGGCATGAGAATCACTTGAACCCAGGAAGTGGAGAATGCAATAAGCAGAGATCACACCACTGCTGTATTCCAGCCTGGGTGACAGAGTGAGACTCCATCTCAAAAGAAAAGAAAAAAGAAAAAAAGAAAAAGAAATCAAATTAGAAGTAATGACATTAAATGTAAATGAGTTATATTCTCTAATTAAAAGGCAGAAATTGTCAGAATAATTTTTTTTTAAGTACCCACTGTATGCTGTCTACAAGAGGCTCTCTTTAGATTAAAAGACACAAATAGTATTTTTAAAATTTTCCACTTGCTGGAGTGTAAAAAAAAAAATTAGGCATAGGCTGGGCACAGTGGCTCACACCTGTAATCTCAGCACTTTGGGAGGCTGAGGCAGGTAGATCAAGAGGTCAGGAGTTTGAGACCAGCCTGGCCAATATAGTGAAACCTCACCTCTACTAAAAATGCAAAAATTAGCCAGGTGCGGTGGCACACATCTACAGTCCCAGCTACTCAGGAGGCTGAGGCAGAGAACTGCTTGAACCTGGGAGGCAGAGGTTGCAGCAAGCTGAGATCCCGCCACTGTACTCCAGCCTGAGTGGCAGAGCGAGACTCTGTCTCAAAAAAATAAAATAAAGACACAAATAAGCTGCAAGTAAAAGAATAGAAAAATATTCTGTGCAAGCAATAATCAAAAGAAAGTTAGAGTGCCTATATGAGTATCATACAAAATAGAGTTTAAGTTAAAAACTGTTACAAGAGACAAGGAAAAAGGAGAACATTATATACTCATAAAACAGTCGATTCATCAAGATATAACAATTATAAACAAACCAAACAACAGCGCTCCAAAATATATGAAGCAAAATCTGACAGATTTGAAGGGAGAAATGGACAATTCAACAATAATAGGCCAGGCACAATGGCTCATGCCTGTAATCCCAGCACTTTGGGAAGCTGACGCAGGTGGATCTCTTGAGTCCAGGAGTTTGAGACAAACCTGGCTAACATGGCAAAACCCTGTCTCTACAAAAATAAAAAAATTAGCTGGCTCTGGTAGGGGACACCTATAATCCCAGATACTCAGGAGGCTGAGGTGGGAGGATCACTTGAGCTCGGGAGGTTGAGGCTGCAGTGAGCCATGATTGCACCACGGCATTCCAGCCTGGGCAACAGAGTGAGACTCTGTCTCAAACGAAACAAAACAAAACAAAACAAAAACCACAATAGTTGGGGAGCTCAATATCCCATCTTCCAATCATGGATAGAAAAATTAGACAGAAGATCAGCAAGGAAAGAGAAGACTTGAGTGACACTAGAATTAAACTGGCCCTAACAGATATATATAAAGCATGCCATCCAATAATACATCAGAACACAAATCATTCTCAAGTGCATGTGGAACATTTTCCACGACAGACTGTGTTGGGCCACAAAAGAACACTCAATAAATTTAAGAAGGATGAAATCATACAAGGAATCTTCTCTGACCACATGAAATCAAAAATCAGTAACAGAAGGAAATTAAAAAATTCACAAATATGTAGAAATTAACATACTCCTAAATAACCAATGGGTCAAAGAATAAATCACAAGGGAAATTAGAAAATGCAATGAGATGTACAAAAATACCAGACTCTGGCTGAGCACAGCAGCTCATGCCTATAACCCCAGCACTTTGGGAGGCCGAGGCAGGTGGATCACCGGAGGGCAGGAGTTCGAGACCAGCCTGGCCAACGTGGAAAAACCCCATCTCTCCTAAAAATAGAAAAATTACCCAGGTAGCAGAACATGGTGGCTCATGCCTGTAATCCCAGCAGTTTGGAAGGGTGAGGAAGGCAGATCATGAGGTCAGGAGATGGGAGACCATTCTGGCTAACACAATGAAACCCCATATCTACTAAAAATAAAAAATATTAGCCAGGCGTGGTGGCACGAGTCTGTAGTCCCAGCTACTTGGGAGGCTGAGGCAGAAGAATCACTTGAACCTGGGAGGTGGAGGTTGCAGTGAGACGAGATTGTGCCACTGCACTCCAGCCTGGGTGACTGAGTGAAACTCCGTCTCAAAAAAAATAAAAAAGGCTGGGTGTGGTGACTCACGCCTGTAATCTCAGCACTTTGGGAGACTGAGGCAGGCAGAGCACGAGGTCAGATTGGGACCATCCTGGCCAACAGAGTGAAAATCTGTCTCTACTAAAAATACAAAAAAATTAGCTGGGCATGGTTTCGCACGCCTGTAGTCCCAGCTACTTGGGAGGTTGAGGCAGGAGAACTGCTTGAATCCAGGAGGAGGAGATTGCAGTGAGCTGAGATCACGCCACTGCACTACAGCCTGGGTGACAGTGCAAGACTCCATCTCAAAAAAAAATTACCCAGATGTGGTGGCACGTGCCTGTAATCACAGCTGCTTGGGAGGCTGAGACAGGAGAATCGCTTGAACCCAGGAGGTAGAGGTTGCAGTATGCCAAGACTGCACTACTGCACTCCAGCCTGGGCGGCAGAGCAAGACCCTGCCTCAAAAAAACAACAACAACAACAAAAAAAAAACAGACTCCAATTTATGAAATTTGTGGGATAAAGTAAAAATTTATGAAGTATAGTTCTCAGGGAAATTTATAATTATAAAGCCCTACATTTCAAAAGAAGGAAGATCTCAAATCAATAAGCAAATCTTCCACCTTAAGAAACTAGAGAAAGAGTCCAGGCGCGGTGATTCACACCTGTAATCTCAGCACTTTGGAAGGCCAAAGCTGGTGGATCACCTGAGGTTGGGAGTTCGAGACCTGACCAACATGGCGAAAGCCCATCTCTACTGAAATTCAAAAATTAGCTGGGCGTGGTGGTGTGTGCCTGTAATCCCAGCTACTCAGGAGGCTGAGCTAGGAGAACTGCTTGAATCCAGGAGGCGGAGGTTGCAGTGAGTCGAGATTGCACCATTACACTCCAGCCTGGGTGACAAGAGCTAAACTCCATCTAAAAAAAAAAGAAAAAGAGAGAAAAAGGAAGGGAGGGAGGGAAGGAGGAAGGAAGGAAAGAAAACAAAAAGCAAACTAGACCTAAAGCTAACTAACAGAACCAAGGAAAAAATAAGGATTAATGTGGAGATAAACAAAATGGAGAATAAGGGAACAACAGAATTAATGAAACTAAAAGTTGGTTCTTTGAAGAGATCAACAAAATTGACAAATTGTTAGACTAACCAAGAAAAAAAGAGAAGACTCAAATGACTGAAGTCAGGGATGACAGTGGGGACTTTACTAACAACCTTACAAAAGTAAAATGGATGATACAAGAATACCATGAATAATTATATGCAAGAAATTAGATAAACTACATGAACAAATTTCTAGAAAGACCAAACTACTAAAACTGACTCAAGAAGAAACAGGAAATCTGAATAGACCTATAACAACTAAAAAGACTGAATTAGTAACCAAAAAAACTTCGAACAAAGAAAAGCCCAGGTCCAGATTGTTTCACTGGTAAATTTTTGTCAAGCTTTTAAAGAATTAACACCAATCTTTCTCAAATTCTTCCCAAAAAAAAAGGAGAGAAAACTTTCTAACTCATTTTGTGGGGCCACTATTACCCTAATACTAAAGCCAAAGAAAGATATCACAAGAAAACTACAGATCAACATCCTTTATGAATACAGATGCAAAAGTTCTCAATAAAATACTTGCAAACCAAATCCAACAGCATGTTAAAAGGATCATACACTATGACCATGTGAAATATAGTCCAGGAATGCAAGGTAGTTCCATACACAAATATAACATATGAATAAAATGAAAGAAAAAATTGGGCTGGGCACCATGGCTCATGCCTGTAATCCCAGCACTTTGGGAGGCAGAGGTGGGTGGATCATTTGAGGCCAGGGGTTCAAGACCAGCCTGGCCAACATGGCAAAACCCTGTCTTCTAGTAAAATAAAAAATTAGCCAGCTGTGGTGGCACACGCCTGTAATCCCAGCTACTTGGGAGGCTGAGGCAGGAAAATTGCTTGAACCTGGGAGGCAGAAGTTGCAGTCAGCCAAGATTGCATCACTGCACTCCAGCCTGGGCAACATAGTGACACTCTGTCTCAAAAACAAAAACAAACAAAAACCCACATAAAATTTATCAATGCAGAAAAAAAATTTTGACAAAAATCCAATACCTTTTCATAAAAAAAAAAAAAACTAAATAAACTAGGAATAGAGGGAACTTCCTCAACCTCTATAAAAACCCATAGCTAGCATGATACTTAATGATGAAAGACTAAAAGCTTTCCCCTTACAGGAACAAAATAAGGACACACCCTCCTTTTTTTTGAGACGGAGTCTCACTCTGTTGCCCAAGCTGTAGTGCAGTGGCATAATTTCAGCTCACTGCAACCTCTGCCTCCTGGGTTCAAGCGATTCTCATGCCTCAGCCTACCTAGCAGCTAGGATTACAGGCATGCACCACCATACCCAGATAATTTTTGTATTTTTAGTAGAGACAGGGTTTTGCCATGTTGGCCAGGCTGGTCTTGAACTCCTGGCCTTAAGTGATATGCCTCGGCCTCTCAAAGTGCTGGGATTACAGGTGTGAGCCACCAAGCCCAGCCAAGACACACACTCTTGCCACATTTATTCAACATGTATTGGAAGTTTTACTCAAAGCAATTAAGCAAGAAAAAGAAACAAAGGGGATCTAAGTGGGAATGGATGAACTAAAACTAACTCTATTTGCAGATGACATGATCTTATACATACAAAATCATAAAAAAAAATCTCCAAAACGGCTGGGTGCGGTGGCTCACACCTGTTAATCCCAGCACACTAGAAGGCCAAGATGGGTGTATCATGAGGTCAGGAGTTCAAGACCAGCCTGGCCAATGTGGTGAAACCCCATCACTACTAAAAATACAAAAAAGTAGCTGGGCATGGTGGCAGGCGCCTGTAATCCCAGCTGCTCAGGAGGCTGAGGAAGGAGAATCGCTTGAAACCAGGAGGCGGAGGTTGCAGTGAGCCAAGATGGTGCCATTGCACTCCAGCCTGGGTGACAAAGAAAGACTCCATCTTGAAGGAAAAAAAAATATAGGAGAGAGATCCAAGATGGCTGATCACTAGCAGCTTGCGATTGTAGCTCCCAGTGAAAGTGCAGAGAACCAGAGGACGCCACACTTTCAGACGAATTTTTGTTGCTCATGGACCAGGAGATTCCCAGCGTGACTCTTGTGGCCAGCCGGTGGTTTTGCCAGCACCTCGGCGCGGCAGCTCTTGGTGCAGAGTGAGCAGGACTGGGTCCCCTTTTGGCTGATTCCCAGGCAGAAAAGCACCATCAATCTTAACACCGCTGTTTTGGCCAGCGCAGTGGGTTGCTCACATTTCGGCGCTGGGAATCAAAAAGTTGGACGTCCACTCAGAGACCTAATTTGAAAGTCGGAAATCACAAAGATGACAGGTGGATAAATTTACAATGATGAGAAGAAACCAGCATAAAAATGCTGAGAATACCCAAAATCAGAATGCCTCTCCCTCTACAGGGGATCACAATTCCTCTTCAGCAACAGAACAAGCCCTGATGGAGAACAAGTGTGTTCCATTAACAGAAGTAGGCTTCAGAAGGTGGATGAGAAGAAACTTCTGTGAATTAAAAGAACTTGTTCTAACCCAATGCAAAGAAACGAAGAACTTCAAAGAAAGGTTTGACGAAATGCTAACAAGAATAGACAATTTGGAAAGGAATATAGGTGAATTAATGGAGCTGAAAAATACAACACGAGAACTTTGTGAAGTATGCACAAGTTTTAACAGTCGAATTGATCAAGCAGAAGAAAGGATATCAGAGGTCGAAGACCAACTTAACGAAATAAAACGAGAAGTCAAGATTAGAGAAAAAAGGATAAAAAAGAATGAGCAAAGTCTCCAAGAAATATGGGACTATGTGAAAAGACCTAATCTACGTTTGATAGGTGTACCTGAATGTGACGAAGAGAATGAATCCAAGTTGGAAAATACTCTTCAGGAGATTATTCAGGAAAACTTTCCCAACCTAATAAGACAGGACAATATTCAACTCCAGGTAATACAGAGAACACCACAAAGATATTCCTCAAGAAGACCATCCCCAAGGCACATAATCGTCAGATTCATTAGGGTTGAAATGAAGGAGAAAATACTTAGAGCAGACAGAGAGAAAGGTCAGGTTACCCACAAAGGGAAGCCTATCAGACTTACAGCAGATCTCTCAGCAGAAACCCTACAAGCCAGAAAAGAGTGGGGGCCAATATTCAACATCCTTAAAGAAAAGAACTTTCAACCCAGAATTTCATATCCAGCCAAACTGAGCTTCACAAGCGAAGGAAAAATAAAATCTTTTGCAAACAAGCAAGTACTTAGAGATTTCACCATCACCAGGCCTGCTTTGCAGGAGCTTCTGAAAGAAGCACTATACATATAAAGGAGCAACCAGTATCAGCCTTTCCAAAAATATATCCAGCTAGCATCAAATGGCAGTATTAAACTCATATATATTATTAACTGGATAAAAAGCTAAAACCCATCGGTAAGCTGTATCCAGACCCATCTCACATGCAACGATACACAAAGACTCAAAACAAAGGGACGGAGGAAGATTTACCAACCAAACAGAGAGCAAAAATAAATAAATAAATAAATAAATAAAAAGCAGGAGTTACAATTCTCACCTCTGATAAAATAGACTTTAAAGCAACAAAGATCAAAAGAGGCAAAGAAGGACATTACATAATGGTAAAAGGATCAATGCAACAAGAAGAACTAACGATCCTATATATACACGTACCCAATACAGGAGCACCCAGATACATAAGACAAGTTCTTAATGACTTATAAAGAGACTTAGCATCCCACACAATAATAGTGGGAGACTGTAACATCACATTGTCAATACTAGACAGATCAACGAGACAGAAAATTAACAAGGATATCCAGGACTTGAACTCAGACCCGGAACAAGTAAACTTAATAAACATTTATAGAACTCTCCACTTCAAATACACAAAACACACATTCTTATCAGTACCATATCACACCTATTTCAATAGTGACTACATAATTGGAAGTAAATCACTCATCAGTAATTGCATAGTATTTCATAGGTTTAAATGAAATATTGGTTGGCTGCTTGTTTGTTATTTTCTTCCCTTATTCCTTCCTGTCTCCAGTGTTAAGCACAATTATTGGCATAAAAGAGGTTTTCAATTCCCATTTTTAGACTGTATTCTAGCCTGGGCAATAAAGCAATACTCCTGTTCTCTCTCTCCCTCTTTCTCTTCCTTTTTCTTCCTCTTCTTCATTCTTTTTTTCTCTTTCTTTCTTCCTTTATTTTTCTTAAAAAAATATATATATGTATATTTATATGGATAATTTTTACAAGTGAACATCAAAAAGACAACTCAGTTAAAAAACAAGCAAAGGATCTGAATAGACGTTTCTCCAAAGTACATCTACAAATGGCCAATAAGCACATGAAAAGGTACTCAACATCATTAGTCATTAGAGAAACGCACATCAAAACCACAATGAGACACCACTTCATACCCACTAGGAAGGATATAATAATAACAAATGGAAAATAACAAGAATTGGCAAGATTGTAAGGAAACTGGAACCCTTATACATTGCTCATTGAAACAAATTGTGCAGCCACTGTGATAATTCCTTAAGAAGTTAAACACAAAATTATGACTCAGCAATTCCATTCTGGCAACAAATAAAAACAGGTATTCCAACAAAAACTTGTACAGAAATGTTAACAGCTGCTATTCATAATAGCCAAAAGGTGGAAACAATTCAAATGTCCATCAGCTGATGAATGGATAAGCAAAATGTGATCTATCCATACAGTGAAATACTGTTCAGCCATGAAAAAGGATGAAGCACTGATACCTATTCCATGGATAAAATCTGAAAACATCAAGCTAAGTAAAAGAAGCCAGTCAAAAAAGGCCACATGTTATATGATTCCAACTATGTGAACTGTCCAGAATAGGCAAACTCACAGAGACAGAAAGCATTAGAAGTTACCAGAGGCTGGGGGAAGGGAGGATTGGGGAATGACTGCTTAATGGGTACACTTTCCTTTTCTGTGTCATGAAAATATTCTGAAATTAGACAGCAGTAATGGTTGCATAACACTGTCAATATTCTCAAAATCACTGAATTGTATACTTTAAAATGGTCAAAATGGTACATATCTCGTGTTATGTACCCTTTTTATTTTTTTTGAGACAGAGTCTTGCTCTGTTGCCAAGCTGGAGTGCAGTGGCATGATCCCAGCTCACTGCAACCTCTGCCTCCTGGGGTCAAGCAATTCTCCTGCCTCAGCCTCCCGAGTAGCTGAGATTACAGGCATGCATCACCATGCCCGACTAATTTTTCTATTTTTAGTACAGATGGGGTTTCACCATGCTGGCCAGGCTGGTTTCCAACTCCTAACCTAGTGATCTGCCTGCCTCAGCCTCCCAAAATGCTGGGATTACAGTGTGAGCCACCACACCCAGCCATGTACATTTTATCTGAATAAAAAAAAAAAGAATGACTGAGGAAGGTGGTAAGGAACAGATTCCTTAGCTCCACCCCTAGAGATTCTGACTCCACAGGTCTGAGGCAAGTCCTCAGGCATAAAGATATTTTTTAAATCTCCACAATAATTCTAAAGAACAGCCAGTTTGGAGAACCTCCACTTTAATTAATAAAGTCTTCCAGTGAGTTTAACCTTCACTCATCATTGATTAATATTTATTGAAAGCCTTCTATGTGTAGGTCCTATAAGGTACCAGGGAATATAAATGAAAATGAAGAGTCAGTTCCTTCGTAGCTTTTACTGGGGATGAAAGAAAACAAACATAAAATACAATTTGATTTCCAAAAGCTTTCAATGAACATCTGTGTTCCTCACTTCTTTATTCACATCCCCTTGTTGCTAAATCAAGCATCACTCTGTGTCAGCTAATCATTAATATGATGCAGGTGTCCTCACTGAAGAGGCAAGTCCTCCTTACTGAATACACAGCTGAGGAAAGCCACTGCCACTGGAAGGTGTCAGCTTGTCAGCAGGTTCACACCTCCACAGGCTTCCTTGGAGGGCTTGTACATGAAGACTACCTTTCCAGACTTCAATATGAACAAATGAAAACTCCTTATTACCCTTTCAATACTCAAAAATAGTCAGAGACTCACCAGCTCGAGCACAAATATGTGCTATAAAAACAGAGATGGGCTTACCTGCGCAAAAGCCAAGTTCAGCACCGTTTCAGAGGCCAAGTACTGTAACCGGTACTCCTTGGAGAGGGCCAGAGCCTGCAGAAGCATAGGCAGCGCGATGGTAGGGGAGGAAGATCGCCAGTACAGCTCTGCCACGGACAGCAGGACACTGACCGGAAAGAGGAAAACAAAGGATGAGAATATCCACCACCACATCTCCGTGAGATGCACAAGAGACCCCTTACCTGATCACCATTTCTGTGTTCTTCAGTTTCTGACAATAAACCAACAATTTTTGTAAAAGTTTATGTGCCTCTGACATTTGGTTCTGAGCTTGTAATACAACCGCTTTCCTGAAACAGGATCAAAATGAACACAAGTGTTTTAACTAGTCACTTTGGGGGTAAGAATCGCTATTTATTCAATTAGACTATAAACCTTTCAAAGGGAGAAACAGCCTGATTTAATTTTTGTTGAAAGAAAAAAGTGTATGTGTGTATGAATGTGTGTGTAAGAGCACGTATGACAGCATGTGTATACACACACTCACATATGCATGCAGGAAAAATCCTGGAATTATCGATAACAGCATGTTAATGATTATCTCTGGGAAATACTTATTTTCTTCATTTTGTTTATCTATATTTTCTTTTTTTTGGAGACAGAATCTCACTCTGTTGCCCAGGCTGGAGTGCAGTGGCATGATCTCGGCTCACTGCAACCTCCGCCTCATGAATTCAAGCGATTCTCCTGCCTCAGCCTCCTGAGTAGCTGGGATTACAGGCGCCTGCCACCACGCCTGGCTAATTTTTTGTATTTTTAGTAGAGATGAGGCTTCACCATGTTGGCCAGGCTGGTCTTGAATCCCTGACCTCAAGTGATCTGCCCGCCTCAGCCTCCCAAAGTGCTGGGATTACAGGTGTGAGCCACCACGCCCTGCTGCTTATCTGTATTTTCTTATTCTCAGTAATAAATAGGAAAAAAAGTTTTTTTTCTAAGCTAAAATAAATAAGTTAATGCACATATAAAACAAAAACAAAACCATTTAACAATTATTTTATTCTGGGGTTAGAGTTTTCAAGGTTTTTTACCTATAAACACCCTCTATGCCATTGAGAGCTGTGATTCCTGTAACAAGTGAATCAGCCAAATGATATTTGCCATCATTCATTGCTCTGTCAAACTGTATTTTTTGATCACACAGCATCCATAACTAATAAGAAAAAAAAAACACAATTAAGTACAAACTGGCAAATGTTCACCTTATTCAATGAGTATAGAAAAGTATTTTGGATTGCTTAACAAATATCCTTACAATAATTCACACACATTCTTTTTTGGGGGTATTTTAAAAATGTTTTAAATATCTCAAGTATGTGAGAATATGCACATACACACAAAATACAATAGCAAACAGATGTGTGCCAACCATCAACTTTGTCAACTCACATTTTGCTTTATCTGCTTCATATACTATTAGATACTAATGAAGTCCTGTGCAAATTCTACTTCCCTTTCTCTTTTTTCAAAATAGGCACTCAATTTGGTATTTATCATTCTCATTCATGTTTTTTATACTTTTATAACATTACACGTTTACCACATATACACTTGTCTTTAAACAACATAGAGTATGAGCCTGTGTTTTTAAGCTTTGTATAAATAATATCATACTTGTAAGCATCCTTTGACAAGCCCCTTTTTAGCTCAGTATTATTTTTCTGAGGGGAGATTATATCCCACTTTATATTATAATAAAAACTATTCTTATCGTAAATAAATCTAATGCCATGCACAAGGCAGATTACCTGGGCATGCTGACTATTAGGTGGAAATCGTTCCTTCAAGTGCTTTAACACTTCAGAAGCTGCAGCAAAACATCCCTAAAATAGAAAGATGCAATTTGATCAGCATAACCTGTGTTGAAGTCACACTTGCTGTATCATGCACAGATCGTGACAGATGCACCTGTTCTTGATGCAGCAAACCTGAGAGATACTGGTCAGAGACTCAAATTTCTAAGGGCCATTTTTTAAACACTCTAATACATTTTTTTTTTTTAATTACACACATAAGACATATCCATTCTAGAAAAACACTTACGAAACACGTACACAAGAACAGATGAACTACTTTTTTCTTTTTTTTTTTTTTATCTGAGACAGGGTCTTGCTCTGTTTCCTAGGCTGGAGTGCAACGGCTTGATCTCAGCTCACTGCAGACTCAACTTCCTGGGCTCAATCAATTCTCCCATCTCAGCCTCCAAAGTAGCTAGGACTATAGACAGTCTTGCTCTGTCACCCAGGCTGGAGTGCAGTGGCGTGATCTTGGCTCACTGTAACCTTCTCCTCCTGGGTTCAAGCAATTCTAATGCCTCAGCCCCCACCTCCCAAGTAGCTAGAATTACAGGTGCATGTCACCATGCCCAGCTAATTTTTGTATTTTTAGTAGAGGTGGGGTTTCACCATGTTGGCCAGGCTGGTCTCAAACTCCTAGCCTCAAGCAATCCACTCATCTAGGCCTCTCAAAGTGCTGGGATTACAGGCCTGAGCCATTGTGCCCAGCTGACAAATTACTTTTAATCCTAGAAAAGATAATCACAGTTAATGTTGTGGTATATCTCCTTCTATATTCCTTTTATGCATATAAATTAAAAATATATACATATTCCAAAAATAAGTGTGTGTGTGTGTGCGTGCGTGTGCATACGTATATATACATATATACATATATATATTTTGAGACAGACTCTCACTCTGTTGCCCAGGCTGGAGTGCAGTGGTAAAATCTCAGCTCACTGCAACCTCTGCCTCCCAGATTAAAGCGATTCTCCTGCCTCAGCCTCCCAAGTAGCTGGGATCACAGGCTCATGCCACCACGTCCAGCTAATTTTTGTACTTTTAGTAGAGATAGGGTTTCACCACGTTTCCCAGTCTGGTCTCGAACTCAGGTGATCTGCCCGCCTCAGCCTCCCAAAGGGCTGGGATTACAGGTGTGAGCCACCGTGCCTGACTTACATGTATTTTTATAAATTACTTATAATACTGTTTACTCCATGGTAGGCACCCAATGAATATTTGTTGAGTGAATAAATCTTTCAATGTCAATAAATACAAATCGACATCATCATAGTATTTATCAGGTAAATCAGTTATGGTACATGAAAATAATCTCCTAGTTTTTGATATTTTGGTTCTTTCTTTTTTTTTTTTTTTTTTTTTTTTTTTAAGAGAAAGAGAGAGAGAGAATAGGAAGGAGGAAAAAGGAAGAGAAAGAGAGAGAGAATGGGGAGGAGGGAGAAAGAAAAGAAAGAGGGAGAGAGAATGGGAATGTTGCTTTCTTGCCCAGGCTAGAATGCAATTTAGTAATGGGTATTGAAAACCTCTTTTATACTGATAATTATACTTAATGATGTAGTCAGGAAGGAATAAGGGAAGAAGATAACAAACAAACATCCAACCAATATTTAATTTAAACCTATGAAATGCTATGCGATTACTGAGGAGTGATTTACTTCCAATTATATAGTCACCTTTGGAATAGGTGTGAGGTGGTAATGTATGTTTTGTGTATTTGAAGTGGAGAGTTCTATAAATGTTTATTAAGTTTACTTGTTCCAGGTCTGAGTTCAAGTTCTGAATATCCTTGTTAATTTTCTATCTCGTTGATCTATAGAATCGTTAGCTCTTCTTGTTGCATTGATCCTTTTGCCATTATGTAATGTCATTCCTCGCCTCTTTTGATCTTTGTTGCTTTAAAGTCTACTTTATCAGAGGCGAGAATTGCATCTCCTGCTTTTTGTTTATTAGTTTATTTTTACTCTCTGTTTGATTGGTAAATCTTCCTCCTTCTCTCTGAGTCTTTGTGTATTGTTGCATGTAAGATGGGCCCGGATGCAGCATACCGATGGGTTTTGGCTTTTTATCCAATTAAAATATATATAAGTTTAATACCGGCGTTTGATGCTAGCTGGCTGTTTTGCCCATTAGTTTATGTAAATTTTTTATTGTGTTAAAGTTCTTTGCTTTTTGATATATTTTTGGAAAGGCTGATATTGGTTGTTCCTTTATATGTATAGTGCTTCTTTCAGAAGCTCTTGTAAAGCAGGCCTGGTGGTGGTGAACTCTCTAAGTACTTGTTTGTTCGCAAAAGATTTAATTTTTCCTTCGCTCATAAAGCTTAGTTTGGCTGGATAGGAAATTCTGGGTTGAAAGTTCTTTTCTTTAAGGATGTTAAATATTGGTCCCCACTCTTTTCTGGCTTGTAGGGTTTCTGCTGAGAGATCTGCTGTAAGTCTGATAGGTTTCCCTTTATGGGTAACCTGACCTTTCTCTCTGGCTGCCCTTAGTATTTTCTCCTTCATTTCAACCCTAATAAATCTGGCAATTATGTGCCTTGGGGTTGGTCTTCTTGAAGAATATCTTTGTGGTGTTCTCTGTATTACCTGGAGTTGAATATTACCCTGCCTTGCCAGGTTGGGAAAGATTTCCTGAATGATATCCTGAAGAGTATTTTCCAACTTGGATTCATTCTCTTCGTCACATTCAGGTACACCTATCAAACGTAAATTAGGTCTTTTCACATAGTCCCATATTTCCTGGAGACTTTGCTCATTCCTTTTCATCCTTTTTTCTGCATTCTTGTCTTCTCGTTTCATTTCACTGAGCTGGTCCTCGACTTCTGATATCCTTCCTTCTGCTTGATCAATTCGACTGTTTAAACTTGTGCATGCTTCGCGAAGTTCTCGTGTTGTGTTTTTCAGCTCCATCAATTCACTTATATTCTTCTCTAAATTGTCCATTCTCGTTAACATTTCGTCAAACCTTTTTTCAAGGTTCTTAGTTTCTTTACATTGGGTTAGAACAAGTTCTTTTAATTCACAGAAGTTTCTTATCACCCACGTTTTGAAACCTGCTTCTGTTATTGGAACACATGTGTAATCTATTAAGCCTTGTTCCGTTACTGATGAGGAATTACAATCCCCTGTAGAGGGAGAGGCATTCTGATTTTGAGTATTCTCTACCTTTTTACGCTGGTTTCTTCCCTTCATTATATATTTGTCCGTCTGTCGTCTTTATAATTACCGACTTTCTAACTGGGTCTCTGACGTCCAACTTGTTGATTCCCTACGCCGAAATCTGAGCAATCCACTGAGCCGGCCAAAACAGCGGTGTTAAGATTGATGGTGCTTTTCTGCCCGGGAATCTCCGGACTCTGCACCTAGAACTGCTGTGCTAAGGCACCAGCAAAACTGCCACGCCGGCCACAAGAGTCGCCCTGGTGACCCGTGGGGCTCCTCCACTGGGAATCTCCTGGTCCGTGAGTAACTAATATTCGTCTGAAAGTGTGGCATCCTCTCGTTCTTTGCGCTTTCACTGGGAGGTACGTGCCCGAGCTGCTAATCATCAGCCATCTTGGATCGCTCTCTATTTTGGTTATTTCTAATATTTTCTATTTAAAAAATACTATAATGAATATCTTAGTGCATAGAGCTTTGCACACTTGTCCAATTATTTCCTTAGCATAAAACCTTAGAAGCAGGCCAGGCGCCGTGGCTCATACCTGTAATCCCGGCACTTCAAGAGGCCAAGGAAGGCAGATCACCTGAGGCCAGGAGTTTGAGACCAGCCTGGCCAACATGGTGAAACCTCATCTCTACTAAAAATACAAAAAAAATTAGTCGGACAGGGTGGCATGCGTCTGTAATCCCAGCTACTCAGTAGGCCAAGGCAGGAGAATTGCTTGAACCCAGGAGGCAGAGGTTGCAGTGAGCCAAGATCATGCCACTGCACTCCAGCCTGGGCCACAGAGCGAGCTCCATCTCAAAACAAACAAACGAAATACAAAAACAACCTTAGAAGTAGAAATGACAGGCCACTTTTAAGTTCTTTGGGATATATTACTTAATTATCCTCTAGAAATGTACCAGATACTTTCATACCAGAACTCTATACCCTTTTCTTCCCCTAATGCTGAAGCATCTTTGCCTAATTTGTGAAAGTAGTACCTTAACTACTTTAAATTTAATTTCAATGACTAGATTGAAATGTTTTCATGTTTTTGGGCCATGCTTTTTCTGTGGATATACATTCATGACTGTTTCTTTTTTTGAGACAGAGTCTAGCTCTGTCGCCCAGGCTGGAGTGCAGTGGCGCGACCTCGGCTCACTGCAACCTCTGCCTCCACGGTTCAAGCAGTTCTCCTGCCTCAGCCTCCCGAGTAGCTGGGATTACAGGCATATACCACCATGCCCAGCTAATTTTTGTATTTTTAGTAAAGACGGGAGTTTCATTGTGTGGGCCAGACAGGTCTTGAACTCCCGACCTTGTGATCTGCCCGCCTCGGCCTCCCAAAGTGCTGGGATTACAACTGTGGGTCACTGGTGGCACTCAGCCCATCCATGACTTTTTTACACTCTTACATTGTTGAGATGTTTATCTTTTTTTTTTTTTTTGAGAAAAGGTTTTGCTCTACTGCCCAGGCTGGAGTGTAGTGGTGCAATCTCGGCTCACTGCAACTTCTGCCTCATAGGCTCCAGCAATCCTCCCAGTTCAGCCTCCCTAGTAGCTGGAACTACAGGCATGTGCCACAACACACCACACCCAGCTAATTCTTGTATGTTTTGTCAAGACAGAGTTTTGCCATGTTGCATATGCTGGTCTCAAACTCATGAGGCTCAATCAATCCACCTGGTTCAGCCTCCCAAAGTGCTGGAATTACAGGTATAAAGAGAAACAGTGCCCAGCCGGGAGGCTTATCTTATTGATCCTGAAATCTTTTCAATTTGTCCCAATCATTTCATAAGGAAATGTACTTTTTGTCTACCTAGAAGCTCAGCTAGGCCACAAGTCAACTTTTATTTGAAGTGAATATGCAGAAATTACATTGAATTACAATAAAAGGTCATCATTCCTATGGTTTTAACTGACCAGTGTCACCAATTATTTTCATGACTGTCACAGGGAGTTGGACATGGGGATATAGATCCTGCAGTGTCCCCCAAAAACATTCCCATTGTGACCTACAATTCCTGAGGCTGAGAGAAGAATGATATAAGATGAGCCAGAATTACAAAGAAAGAGCAAAGGAGAATGGTTATCTTAGGAAAACAATTCACTCACCTCCTCTGGATTGTAAGAGGAAAGCCATTCTGAGCCCCATAACTCATTTATAGGCTCACTGAAACCCCAATCACTCCCATACCACAAAACAAAGTGCAGCATCCAGTTTACTTGGAGGAAAGTTTCAGAAGCAGATACAAGAGAAATAAAAGAGTAACTGGAGACTCATGATAAAGCTGCCTTCTCCGCAGGTGGCCAAACTTAATTTCACAGGTGTGAGTCTAACTTGTCTAACTAAAAAATGTGACAGTCATCAGCCCAGAAAGTACATCCACACAACTGATGTTCTAAAACTAGAAAGATCTAAGGCAAGTTAAAGAAAGGGGTAAAGTCAGCAAGAACCAGGGCAGAAAAAAATTAAAATAATAAATAATAAAAAAAATAAAGGGATAAAGGATGGACTTAAAAAGGCACCTACCTTCTAGTTGTGTACTAAAAAGCTTCCTAACACACCCTGGCTGTTGGAGCCAAACAATGATCGGGTCAGCAGGTTTTTCACATAAGCCCAGAGGTGAAAGGGAGATGAAGATGGCATTATTCAAACAGACCCAAAGAGCATGGTTACTTTTTAGGTTCTTACTCCCACAAAAAAACACAAAATTCTAACAAATGGCCTTGGATAAAGTTACAAGGCCAAAGAATTTAGCCACCAGGCACTGTAACTCACACCTGTAATTCCAACACTTTGGGAGGCCAAAGCAGGAGGATCACTTGAGGCCAGGAGTTCAAGATCACCCCAGGCAACACAAAATAGAAGATTCCAACTATAAGAAACAAGAATTAAAATAATTAGCTGGGTCAGGTGGTGTGCACCTGCAGTCCCAGCTACTGGGCAGGATAAGGTGGAGTTCAAGACTGCAGTGAGCCATGATCGTGCCACTGCACTCTAGCCTGGGCAACAGCGAGACTCCACCTCGTAAAAAAATAAAAAATAGGCTGAGTGTGGTAATCCCAACACTTTGTGAAGCTGAAGTGGGAGGACTGCTTGAGCCCAGAAGTTTGAGACTAGCCTGGGCAACATAGTAAGATTCCATCTCTACAAAAAGATACTTTAATTAGCCATGTGGTGGCATGCTCCATTAGTTTCAGCTACTGAGGGGGCTGAGGTGGGAGGATCCCTTGAGCCCAGAAGATTGAGGCTGCAGTTGGCTGTGACTGCACCACTACACACCAGCCCTGGTGATAGAGCAAGACCCTGTTTCAAAAAAAAAATTAAAAATTGGCCAGGCACGGTAGCTGATGCCTGTAATCCCCGCACTTTGGGAGGCAGAAGTGGGTGGATCATTTGAGGTCAGGAGTTTGAGATCAGCTTGGCCAACATGGTGAGACCCCATCTCTACTAAAAATACGAAAATTAGCTGGGCGTGGTAGCATATGCCTGTAATCCCAGCTACTTTGGGAGGCTGAGGTAGAAGAATCACTTGAACCCAGGAGGTGGAGGTTGCAGTGAGCCGAGATCATGCCATTGTACTCCGGCCTGGGTGACAAAGTGAGACTCCCTCTCAAAAAAATTTTTTTAAAAATATAAATTAATAAAATAAAAAAGAACTGAACCAAGGCTAAGGTTTTTTGTAAAGTAGTTTTCCATTCTAATAGTGAAAAAAATAATAATTTTGCCTGGTGCAGTGGCTCACACCTGTAATCCTAGCACTTTGGAAGAAAAATAACAATTTCGCTGGGTGTGGTGACTCATACCTATAATCCTAGCACTTTGGGAGGCTGAGGCAGGCATATCCCTTCAGGCCAAGAGTTTTAGACCAGCCTGGGTAACATGGTGAAACCCCATCTCTACTAAAAACATAAAAATTCGCTGGGTATGGTGGTGTATGCCTGTAGTCCCAGCTACTTGGGAGGCGGAGAAACAAGAATCGCTTGAACCCCAGCGATTCTAGGGAGGATGCAGTGAGATCGTGCCACTACATTCCAGCCTAGGCAACAGAGCGAGACTCTGTCTCAAAAAAGCTAAATACCTCAATATGTTCAGTGACTCATTCATTACCAAATGCTCCTCTTATACATGGCACCAGGAAAGGAAGAGAAGTGATGTTAAGGGGGTGCCAGTGTCACGAACAGGAAGAAACAAGCAAGAGACAGACCTGCAACATTCCCAGGGGAAGGCAACCAGCAAGCCCTTTCAACCTCAGAAAACATGGGTGGTGCTTCCCAGGCACGGAAAGAAAGCAGAGGCAAAGGCGCCGTGGAACCCATCAGTCAGGGCCCATCCACCCCTCAGTGTACACAGCCATGTCAAATGCTAACATGTTTGCTACAGGGAAGTATCTGTAGACTTCTGAAAGGGTGGAAACCACCCAAAAATCTTTAGGCTGCAGTTAGGGAATGTTGAGTGTTATGATGCAATCTAACAGTAACAGGTATCACAAAGAGGAAGAGAAAAATATCAAGGAAACGTCTGGATTGTCACAGCAGTGTTTAGTGAGAGAGAAGGCTTTAGATAAAATAGCTTTCCCTTACTCGTTCCCATGAAAGAAAATATTTTGAACAAGGGGAAGATAAAGCCTACAGTAGCATAAGCGATACTTTAATTGATCCTTTATAACGAGAATCTCGTAAAATTACTTGGGGTGCAAGTCATCAAGATTATGCCCCATTCCCACTGTCCTTCTTTGGAGTCAACCAGGTTTGGGTTGGAGACCCACCTCTGACATTTACAGGTGTTAAGTACAAATTTAGCTCCCAGGACCTCAGTCTTTTGTTCTGTGAAATGGGGATAACAACACACCTGACCCATGAAGTGGATTCCGTAAGATGGTACACATACAAGAGGCGCAGGGATTGGCAGAGAACCAATTTGCAATAAATGTTAGTTATTATATTATGATTTTAGCTATGCTTCTATTATACTCTCCTTTCTCCTAAAACACACGAACCTCTACTACCTTAAATGTCAAACAATCCTTTTTATTTCCTTAGTACGTGAAACTAGCTGACCTCTTAGAATTCCCTGCACTGATGCCAAAAAAGACCCTAAATTCAATCAACTTTGCAGACTCCATGCTTGGTCCACTTCCACTGGTGGGATTTCACTGTTTCAGCCACAGCATCGAGCAGATCTGTCCAAGACGTGTCCAGTGCTTTTCTTAAGCACTAGAGGAAAGACATGTAGAGCCTCCATTGCCCCAGAAGCATGTGGGTCTGGCCACCTGCCTACCTGCTCCGCATGTAGCTCTGCGAGGTGGCAGAGTGCGACAGCAAAGGACTCCGTGTTGTTCTGCTGCACGCCCGCGTTCACCGCCTCCAGGCTGTTCATGCTCAGCAACATCTGGGCCTGTTGCAGCGCCATGGTGCTGGGTGGGGAGAGGGAACAGGATTTCCTTTCAGCAGCAGACCTGGCTGCCCCTGGGCCATGCCCGTCAGCTATCTTGAGTGGAGGCATAAAGCCAAACCCCTCGCAGGCTCTGGCTTTCTTGGGAGCAGCTGCCTCCCAGTGCCAGCAACCCTGCCCTCAGGATAAGAAAAGCAGAAGAGCATCCTGGATGTGCAGCCCGAGGAGACACGTCATGGTTAGGGCACAGCTGGGAGTGTGCGCTCCCAGACCCCCCACCCCCACCCCAGGTTCCCTGCAGTCACAGTATGTGAATTAGTTTTCACGGGTAAATTCAGACCCGATGCCATCCTGGCACAGGCTGCTCTGGCAATGTAAGCAGTGGCCAGTGTCTGCAGCTGTTTCAGAGCACACCGTGCCAAAAAATTATCTGAAATACAAAAACAAGACTGGTAAAAAAGGCACTTCCTTTCATTACTGAATTCCTAGAAACAGCCTGTCTAAGTGAGGGTTGAGGCAGCAACAGAACTCCAGGATTAAAATCCGGCAACAATGTTTACTTCCAGGCTAAAAGTGGCTAAATGGGAAAGTATGCAAGAGGCTGAAAATATTCTACAGGAAACACCTGGGTTAACAGAAAAGCAACTTCCTTTACGTGATAGCTTTGGGGTTCAGGGTACCCTCAACTAGAGCAACTGTGGATCATGCCTCCTATGAACAGGAAGAAAGGTTCCTGCCACAAAGCAGAGGAGCCTGGTGCTTGGAGTCAGATGACATGGGTTTGAGTCCTTTGTCACTTGTTAACTATGTGTGCGATCTCAGGTAGACCCGATGTGTGAACCTCGGTTTACTCCCCCAGCATGGAGAGTACCCACCTGCTACCTCACAGAGTGGTTGGGAGGAATAAGAAGGAACATGCACAGGAGACAACTTTTCAGTTTGTGCAAAATATAAAATGTTTTATAGTCTAAAACGTTTTGTCTAATCCTCTGCAGGAACAACTTCTACCCAAGTGGGAGAAATCTTGTGTGTATGGCCTTTCACAGAACCAGTTTGCTAGCTCCTGCTTCTTTCTAAAGGATTCACACCCTCAAGGCCTTGGGAGACCTACCTGCGGCCATACAGCCTCCATATGGCCGTTTTCTGTGCAATGCTGATATCGATGAGCTCTGACAGGCTGTGTTTCCAGTGCAGGAGGTCAGAGTCCTTTAGGGCATCCATCAGCTTGTTTGCCGTCTTCCCAGCAAAAGCTCTCTGTTGAACAAGGGACTGTATTCCCAGGGAGGCGAGGTACTAAGGGGACAGATATACCCACGACCCAAGATAGAGATTACATGACAGAATTTGTTTTGCTCTTCAGAAATGTGGTGGATTTCACATTTCAGCACATGCACAGTGACAGCACTATTTAAAAGGAAAGTACCTATAACCTGGCCTTAACCCTGATCCATACGAGATGTGTTCCTGAAAAACTGGGTCTGGGAGAGAGGCAGAGGGTACACGGGAAAGAGCCAGCAGGGCTTTAGCATTAGATGGACCTGGACTTAAACACTGCCTCTGCTACTTACTGTGTGACTTAGGGCCAGTCACTTAGCTTCTTAGCTAAGCCTCAGCTTCCTCATCTGTAAAATGGGCATCAAACCTATCATAAAGAATTATCGTAAGGATTACAATGAAATAATAGATGTTAAACAGTGCTGTGCACATATGTAATAGGAGATCAAAAAAGGATGCCTATCATGAGCAACAGAATTATCTTGTCATTAACTTTTGGTGTCATCTTCAAGGATGAAAGCTCAACTAAAAAATGCCAGCTTAAATTCATGGCAAAAATTGTAGTTAAGGCTACACTTACTTCAAGGAGCCATTTTTGTCATTATAATCAATTTTGTACATCTAAGTGAATCACATGGACAAGTTATAGATTTTCAAGGTATACATTAAATTATACATAATTACTTTCCATTTTACTGAAGTCTGTCACAAACTTCATGAGACAGAATGTTTAAGCAGTCCTACTCCTATGGTCTTGTTTTCAGTAGGTGTTTCTGAGAGAGAATAAGGTTCTCCAAGCTTGTGCTTCATGGGTGTAGATATGCCTTTTTTTTTTTTTTTAGTGGAGTTTCTCTTGTTGCCCAGGCTGGAGTACAGTGGCGCAATCTCAGCTCACTGCAATCTCCACCTCCCAGGTTCAAGTGATTCTCCTGCCTCAGTCTCCTAAGTAGCTGGGATCACAGGCATGTGCCACCACACCAGCTTATTTTGTATTTTTAGTAGAGACAGGGTTTCACCATCTTGGCCAGGCTGGTCTCGAACTCCTGACCTCAGGTGATCTACCAGTCTTGGTCTCCCAAAGTGCTGAGATTACAGGTGTGAGCCACCACACCCGGCCAGATATGCCTTTTCAATACCCCTCTGTGTATGTCATTGAGGACTGCAATTCATGGCCTTCCCTGTCAGTCAAAATGAGAAAGGATAAAGCTGCCTGTCAGGTTTACTGGTTCCTGGCTTTGTTTATTGTTTAAAACAAGGATCAGCAAACTTGTTCTGTTTATAAAGGGCCAAAGAGTAAATAATTTAGATTTTTTCAGGCCACATTTGGTTTTGTCACATATTTCTTCTCTGTTGTTGATTTTTTTCTCCCATCACTTAAAAATGTAAAATCCACTCAGTTTGAAGACCCTAAATAGGCAGAAAGCCAGATTTGGCCCAAGGCCTATAAAGTTCACCAATCCCTGGTTTAAAAATAAGCCTTTGCTGGCCAGGCACCATGGCTCACACCTATAATCCCAGCACTTTGGGAGGCTGAGATGGGTGGATCAAGAGGTCAGGAGTTCAAGACCAGCCTGGCCAAGATGATGAAACCCTGTCTCTACTAAAAATACAAAAATTTAGCCAGGTGTGGTAGTGGGTGCCTGTAATCCCAGCTATTCGGGAGGCTGAGGCAGAGAATTGCTTGAACCAGGGAGGTGGAGACTGCAGTGAGCCAAGATCATGCTACTGCACTCCAGCCTGGACGACAGAGCAAGACTCTGTCTAAAAAAAGAAAGAAAAAAAAAATCCTTTGCTAAAATTTTCTAAGTGACTATGTGCTAAATTAATGTTGCTCAATAAGTAAACAAAGATCTCTCATGGAATTGATAAAGGGAACTTTCACAGATGTTATTAGAATACAGGGAACAGAGAGAAACCTACCACACAGAATTTAGTGGTTAATAATTAAAGTCACATGAAACTGCCAAGAATAAAACCACACTTTGAAACCCATTCTAAATCTATTGCTGGTTCATGACAGAGGTGGGCAGAAAAAGAGACAAAGGCTCGACCATTTACGGAAACAATCTCACAGAAAGATGAGCCTTACCGGTAACCCAAAATGTACTGCCTTCTTCACAGAATGCTCCAGCAGAACATAGCTATCGGATCTCTTCTGCCCCAGCACATAAAGCCAGCTCTGGCAAGAGAAATCATCAAAATATATCATAACAATGGCAATGGCTGATGTTCTAGTGAAATATCAATGTGCTCATAAGAAATAATTTAAAAGGGACAAAATACTTGATATTTCTTGTATCTCAAATACAAGAAATATCAAGAATCTAAATGAGACCTGTCAAACAAATCAACACCATTAAAACCAGACTGAAATAAACGAGTCACTGATCTGCTTCACCTGACAGCCTTTGAGTGGCAGGTGTTTCAGAAAAAAAGAATGAAGCCCTTATATGGCCTTTAACTGAGAAGTAAGATTCTCAGGTGCTTGTCAAGTACCTTCTGTGTTCTACTGGTGCTTGGCAATTTGGCTATTACAGGACAGTATCTCACCGGTTACTAAGTGTAGCATACATGTTTTTGTTAATGCCAGTGCTAAATGTAATAAAGGTATTCTCTTCTTTCATGGCAAGTTGCATTAAACTTTGTAGACTGGATATATGGCAAAAGCAAAACAGATGTCATGAATTAAGAAAGACAAGTATAGATAGGTTGCCCTTTCTGAATTCCCACGAGCACCTAACTAGTTCCCTTTTGCTGCTGAAGATCTTTGTTCCAACTGCAAAACAACCCAATTCAAATAGGACCTTGCAAAGGCCAACTCAACCCGTGAACAAAACTCCCAAGACCAGAGGATGGCCTCACCAAACAGTGCTGGAGACACACGTGATCGTTGGACTCCTGGGCAATCCTAATTGCCTCCTGCAGGGCGAGCTCTGCCTGTTGACTAATGACAGACTAAACATTAATAATATCCTATTAACAATCACAAACATGCATAAGCAACCGTAGCAGGAAGTCATCTGTACACAGTCATCCAAGTGGAGGTCTCTGGGTTGGAAGCTGTAACTATTTCTGGGCTTATTCTCTCAGAGGCGTGCCTCAACCCCAGAAGCAAAAAACACCGACAGGGAAATATAGGACATGTCTCTTCTAAGGGGAATTTCTAAGAAAAGGGCATAAAGCAAAGGCTTTTATCTCTGCTCCTAAGATGTTTATTTTAAAGGTTCACTGCTGAGGGGAAGGGCAAGGAGAGGACATAATATTTTACTTTTCATGGCATTTCCTTCTGCATTATCTGAATTCTTTTCTTACTATGTGCATTTGTTACTTTTATCATTTTTTCAAAACTACTTTTTTAGAGACAGGGTCTCCCTCTGTCACCCAGGCTGGTGTTCAGTGGTGCAATCCTAGCTCACTGCAGCCTTGAATTCCTGGCCTCAAGCAATGGACCTCAGCCTCCTGGGTAGCTGGGACTACAGGAACTCACCACCATGCTTGGCTAATTTTATTTTAAATAGAGATAGAGTCTCACTATGTTCCCTAGGCTGGTAAACTCCTGGCCTCAAGCAATCCTTCCGCCTCAGCCTCCCAAGTAACTGGGACTACAGGCTCACACCACCATGCCCAGCTAATTTTTTTAAGGAGATAAAGTCTCTCTATGTTCCCCAGGCTGGTCTTGAACTTCTGGCCTCAAGCGATCCTCCTTCTTTGGCCTCCCAAACTACTGGGATTACAGGCATGAGCCATGGTGCCCAGTCCAAAGCTAGTTTTAAAAAGTATTTTGAGGAGTCCCACTTCTGTAATTTTTTTTCCTTTAAATCTCTGTTCAAATATTAAGTTGGCAGAGATCAAGGAGGGCTGACCTGCTACCTTTATATTTAAACAGAGATTTACAAATTAAAGGAGTAGATGATCTATGCATGTATCTGGAGTAACAATGTTACTTAGGAAAACAAGAGCACTTCACCATCACTTTCTAACCCCTTATCCTGGTCTATCACTACAAGACATATTACAACTACGCTTAGCATTGTTTTTTCCCTATCTCCCCTGATATAAGCTCTATAACAGGGTTTTTTCTTTTTCCTTTTTCACTGCAGTATCCCTAGTGCCTAGTACACAGTAAATGCTCAATAAAGTACTACAAGGATTTTCAAGAAATCCTTTTAGCTAAGTGACAAAGATTTACACAGGCCCATAGATCCAGGACCAGAAACAAAGAAGCCTGGGCCTGAGTAAATCAAGAATTAAGGAAGACGTACACATTAAGAAAAATCTACCTTTCCTCATTTATATTCTGTGCAGTTAGCTGTCTATCCATTGATAATACTGTAAACATAAACAAATTCTGAGCTGGGTGCAGTAGCTTACACCTGTAATCCCAGCACTCTGGGAGGCCAAGGTGGGAGGCTCACTTGAGGCCAGGTGTTCAAGAACAACCTGGGCAACATAGCAAGACCTTGTCTCTATATTTTTAAAAATAAAAAGAAGAAATTCTGTTCATCAAAAGATTACTTGTATCCAGAAGGCTGTACACAAATTTCTAACCCCCAGGGGAAGCAGTTCCTAACTAAGTTAAACAGGTTACTGGCAAATATTAAAAATGGCATTGCTATTATTTTTGAGTACATAAAAAAATGAAAGGCTCTGATCAAGAGGTTATTAAATCTGGGAAGACCAAAAGAAGTTAGTTATTACAAGATATCATGGACTCTCACAAAAATCACAGGAGTTTTGAGGAGCCTTAAACATTTTTGGATACAACTATCAATCTGATGTTTGAATGCCCTTAATGACTGACACCCTTGGTCTAGGCCTGAACACCCCACTGATGCCTTCCTCAGAGGGTTCTATAAAGGGAAACTGCTTCCTTACAATGAGCAGAAATATGTTGTCCTCTAACTTACATTTATTTACCAGCTCTCAATCTTGTCCAGTAGCCATACCCTCGATCAATCTAAGCTCTTTTCAGGTGAGCTTTTACTACATGAAGATGTCAAACACATTTTCTCCAGGATGAACATCTCACCTCCCTCCCACCTTATTTATATGATACAGCTTTGAATGTCTCAACACCCTGAGACGGTTCCCCACACAAGCTTTAGTTTGTCTATGTCCCTTTTAAAACCTGACAACTGGGTGGGCCCAGTGCCTTCACACTTGTAATCCCAGCACTTTGGAAGGCCAAGGTGGGAGAACTGCTTGAAGCCAGGAGTTTGAGACCAGCCTGGGCATTGTGGTGCATGCCTGAGTCATAGCTACTCAGGAGGCTGAGATGGACTGCTTGCTTGAGCCCAGGAGTTTGAGGTTACAGTTAGCTATGATCACATCACTGCACTCCACCCTGGGTGACAGAGTGAGACCTTGTCTCTTAAAAACAAAAACCTGACAACCAGAAATAAAAAGAATTCCCTAGGTGTTGCCTGACACAAAGAGAAAGGGATAGAAGTCTCAATTATTGAACTGTGGACACTATACTCCCACTAATACACGCTATGGTCTATATTCAAAGATGCCTATAGCAGAGACCACTCTTCTCTCAACTGGGAAAAAGCCACAGGGCAGAAGGAGGGTGAAGGGATCTTTCAATTAGTAATTTCCCACCTTTCACCATTATTCACATTATTTCATTATTTCCAAGATAGTCTCCATGTTCTGAAAGTTGTTTTATCTACTTAATTCTATTTACTAAAAAATAACTGATCAATTTTCCTACTTCTATTCATTAAAAACACAGGCATATCGAGGCAGCAGTATAAACCAGTGTCACCTGACCGAGCTGCCTGAATTCTATCCAAAAGCAAACGTGACTTTTAGTAAGCCTATGTAGTCTTTCATCCAGTAAAGGCACGACTGCCTTTTGGCTTTTTGAAATACTAAAAATAGCTTCTGCATCCCCACTTTTTACCTCCAAAAAATCCTTTAGGGACTCTCTGGCCTAATGACCTAATTTCCCTTTCGCTGAATGGCCCGTTGTTCTTAGAAGTAATGGAAGAGGCCAGGCACTAAGACAGCAATGTTAAATGATGACACCAGGGGGCAGACTATTTAGGCAGAAGGTTTTCATTAACTTCGTTCCAGTGCAAAAAAAGTTCCCTCTATGGAAGTTATTGACTAGTCCAGGTTGATGAGTTTCTTTCTTTTCTTCTTTTTAAAAAATACATTATTTTTAAAAATGCATCACAATTAACATTTGAGGTTCATTCCTTCCATTTCTTTTCCCTTTTTTTCTCCACAAAATAGCAGATCTTTTATTGTCATCAGTTAATTCCATTTGTGCATGGACAAAAGTCTATAAACTTACTAGTGACCGAAGCGGCAGTGCAGGGCAGCAAGATTCAGAGCGGCGTATCTCAAGCTCCGGCCATAGCCCTCTTCCCCGTTACTTTTGCTTTCGGCTCCAGTAAGAATCAGACGATCAAAATAATGAAGGAGGCTGTGTGTTGAACTGAAAACATCTTGGACACGGAGGTTGTTTAAGTAGCTGAGATAATGCTAAATCAAGAAATAATCGACTTATTTAAATGCTGTAACTATCTCTTGGGTAAGACAACTGCCGAGAGTTTCACTGGCTACAAACACTAGTGTACCCCATGCCCTTCTAATAAAATGGTCATAATTCAGCTTAATCTTTTCTCTAGAGGCAGAATAAAACAGCTTCAAGACACATTCCCCTAGAGGGAGCCCACAAATTAACAATTGGAGTTCCGTTAGTATTTGTGTCAGTTTTATCTTACATATACTCCACTCTGCCACTGCTTACATGGGTGATAGAGGAGAATAGTGGGCCTTACCGAGTTCAAATATCAAGGAAAACTGAGTATTCAAAATTAAAGATCCTAAAACCTGAATTCATATACAAATTATAAAATTTTTATTAATGTACAAGTTAAAACACATTGAGATTTACTAGTTTACTAAGTTAATTATTTTCATTTTTTTCGAGTCACTGAAACTTCCCTAACAGGCAGATCTCAGTTACTAGGAAGCAAAATAGATACATTTCTACATTCAAATATTAATCAAGAAAATTTTCCGAGTAAAAAATCCATTAAGGAATGGCATTATTGGAACTTTAAAAATAAATAAACACTGACAAAAGAGGAGAAAGGTAAAGAGTTTTTCAGCCTCAAAACTGTCGTTTGGGCTGGGCGTGATGGCTCATGTCTATTATCTCAGCACTTTGGGAGGCTGAGGCAGGGAATCACCCGAGATCAGGAGACCAGCCTGGCCAACATGATGAAACCCCATCTCTACTAAAAGTACAAAAATTAGCTGGGCATGGTGGCTCATACCTGTATTCTCAGCACTTTGGGAGGCCGAGGCGGGCAGATAACGAGGTCAGGGGATCGAGGCCATTCTGCCCAACATGGTAAAACCCCGTCTCTACTAAAAGTACAAAAATTAGCTGGATGTGGTGACACGTGCCTGTAATCCCAGCTACTAGGGAGGCTGAGGCAGGAGAGTTGCTTGAACCCGGGAGTCGGAGGATGCAGTGAGCTGAGATTGCCCCACTGTACTTCAACCTGGCGACAAAGCAAGACTCCATCTCCAAAAAAAAAAGTAGTCTTGTCATTCCTTTCCAACACAGCAACAAATTCTAGGAAAGACTTACCGCTTCAGCAAAATCAGGATTAAATTTCAACAAATTGTTTAATTCCTTCTGCAAGGAAGCTGGAGTGAGGGCCTTAGTCTCATCATTCTTTAGCAAAGAGGCCTGAAATTTAAAAATGGTAACTTAGAAGAAAGAAAAGGTCAAGAAACATATGAAAAGATATACTAACTAGCATCATCTGATTATTTTCTTTTCTACAAAGGTCCCTTCAGGCTCTGGCCCCTCATCTCACCAACCTTAGCTGGCCTTCCCTCACTCCAGGTACCCTGAAGGTAGACCCTGCCACATGCTCTCCCCTTGACCATACACAACACTGTTTCCTCTTTCAGAAACATGAAGCCTCCCAACCATTACTCCCCAGCCACATGCTACCGCAGGCTGAACAAACCCACACCCACGCCTAGCTCATCCTCTGGGCCACCTGCTTCTGTCACCTTCTAGATGAGGTGAGATCCTATAAGCCCCTACATGCTCCCATAAGCCCTCTGCACTAACCCTTCCTGTAGCACTATCAAACTATAGTAAAATTGCTAGTCTGACCCCACCCCAGACTGTAAGCTCCTTTCAGGCAGGTAACGTCTTTACTTCTTGCTGTATTTCCAGTGCCTGCACAGGGCCTTATGGGAGCCAGGTGCCTTTTCCTACCCCTACATATTTGTTTCATATGAACGATATCAGCAACAATTATATGAAATATGTAGAAAATTAGCTGCAAATTAAATGTTTATATTTAACTGGGTTACAGACACTTTACTCCAATTTTACCTTGATGAGTTTTTCTATAAGTAAAGTAATTTCTAAGGGCAGGGCATGGTGGTTGATGCACGTAATCCCAACACTCTGGGAGGCAGAGGCTGAGGCAGGCAGAGGCTGAAGCAGGAGTATCGCCTGAGCCCAGGAGTTCAAGAACAATCTGGGCAATATACTGAGACCTCATCTCTATTTAAAGAGAGTAATTTGAGGCCGGGCGCGGTGGCTCAAGCCTGTAATCCCAGCACTTTGGGAGGCTGAGGCAGGTGGATCACGAGGTCAAGAGATCGAGACCATCCTGGTCAACATGGTGAAACCCCGTCTCTACTAACACAAAAAATTAGCTGGGCATGGTGGCGCGTGCCTGTAATCCCAGCTACTCAGGAGGCTGAGGCAGGAGAATTGCCTGAACCCAGGAGGCAGAGGTTGCGGTGAGCCGAGATCGCGCCATTGCACTCCAGCCTGGGTAACGAGCGAAACTCTGTCTCAAAAAATAAATAAATAAATAAATAAATAAAGAGAGTAATTTATTTAAAAAAATTTTCTTTAAGTAAAAATAATTTCTAATTCTATTGTTTATTTATATCATCATAGAAAATTATTGGCCAGGCTCGGTGGCTCATGCCTGGAATCCCAACACTCTGGGAGGCCGAGGTGGGTGAATCACCTGAGGTCAGGAAATTGAGACCATCCTAGCTAACACAGTGAAACCCCATCTCTACTAAAAATACAAAAAATTAGCCGGGCATGGTGGCAAGTGTCTGCAATCCCAGCTACTCGGGAGGCTGACGAAGGAGAATCGCTTGAACCTGAGAGGCAGAGGTTACAGTGAGCTGAGATCGTACCACAGCACACCAGCCTGGGCGACAGAGCAAGGTTCCGTCTCAAAAGAAAAAAAAAATTATTATGTAGGTGTAGTATGGAGAAAAATAACTCCAAAAATACAGAAAAGCTACAGAAAACAAAAATCTTCTGCAATCACACTGCCCAGAAACATTATTAATATTTTAGTGTATATTATCTTTGTTCTCTATGTATGTGTGTGTATATATATGTTACATGTCATATTCTAATTCTGTTAAACATATAATGTGTATACACATTAAATTTATAATACAGCCTTATCGTAAACCTATATTGTGTATACACATTATATTTTTAACATGTTTTTGTTTTTCTTGAGATGGAGTCTCGATCGGTCACCAGGCTGGAGTGCAGTGGTGTGATCTTGGCTCACTGCAACTTCTGCCTCCCAGGTTCAAGCAATTCTCCTGCCTCAGCCTCCCAAGTAGCTGGAACTACAGGCATGCGCCACCATACCCAGCTAATTTTTGCATTTTTAGGAGAGACGGAGTTTCACCATGTTGGCCAGGATGTTCTCAATCTCTTGACCTCATGATCCGCCCACCTCAGCTTCTCAAAGTGCTGGGATTACAGGTGTGAGCCACCTTGCCCAGCCAACACATTATATTTTTAACAAAATCAGAATATGATATGTAACTTTACTTCCTATTAATACTGTAAACTTTGTCTCATCATCAAACAGTCTCAGAAAATATGATTTTTTTTTTCTTTTTTTAGAGACAGAGTCTTGCTCTGTTGCCCAGGCTGGAGGACAGTGGTGCAATCTTGGCTCACTGCAACCTCCACTTCCCGGATTCAAGAGATTCTCCTGCCTCAGCTTCCCAAGTAGCTGGTATTACAGGCATCCACCATCACACCTGGCTAATTTTTTGGATTTTTAGTAGAGACAGTGCTTCACCATGTTGGACAGGCTGGTCTTGAACTCCTGACCTCAGGTGATCCACCTGCCTCAGCCTCCCAAAGTGCTGAGAATATAGGCGTAAGCCACTGCACCCATCCTGAAAATACGATTTCTAAAGCAAAAATATTAACCTTTTCACTGTCATGTTTATTGTAAATACTTTTTCCCAGTTTCTTGCTTGCCTTTTAATTTTTTCAACTTTTACTTATTTATTTATTTACATATGTATTTATTTTGAGAGGGAGTCTTGCTCTGTCGCCCAGGCTGGAGTGCAGTGGCGAAATCTTGGCTCAATCCAACCTCTGCCTTGTGGGTTCAAGCAATTTGCCTGCCTCAGCCTCCCAAGTAGCTGGGACTACAGGCACATGCCACCATGCCCAGCTAATTTTTGTATTTTTGTTTGTTTGTTTGTTTGTTTGTTTGTTTTTTTGAGACGGAGTTTCACTCTTATTGCCCAGGCTGGAGTGCAATGACACGATCTCGGCTCACCGCAACCTCCGCCTCCCGGGTTCAGGCAATTCTCCTGCCTCAGCCTCCTGAGTAGCTGGGATTACAGGCACGCACCACCATGCCCAGCTAATTTTTTGTATTTTAATAGAGACAGGGTTTCACCATGTTGGTCAGGCTGGTCTCAAACTCCTGACCTCAAATGTTCTGCCCACCTCGACCTCCCAAAGTGCTTGGATTATAGGTGTGGGCCACCACGCCTGTCCTGTTTGCCTGTTAATTATGTTAAAACAAGTCTTGACATGGAGATGCTTTTAATTTTTATCTGAAAATCAAATTACCTTCTCTTACATGTTTTCTTCCACAGCTTTCTTTTTTTTTTTTTTTAAGATGGAATTTCGTTCTTGTTGCCCAGGGTGGAGTGCAGTGGTGTGATCTCGGCTCACTACAACTGCTGCTTCCCAAGTTCAAGCGATTCTCCTGCCTCTGCCTCTGAAGTATTCCACAGCTCTTATGTTAGAAAGTTCTGGCAGGGCACAGCGGCCCATGCCTGTAATCCCAGCCCTTTGAGAGGCCAAGGTGGGTGGATCACCTGAGGTCACGAGTTCAAGACCAGCCTGGCCAACATGGCAAAACCCCATCTCCACTAAAAATACAAAAATTACCTGGGTGTGGTGGTACACACCTGTAATCCCAGCTACTCAGGAGGCTGAGGCAGGAGAATCACTTGAACCCGGGTGGTAGAGGTTGCAATAAGCTGAGATCATGCCACTGCACACCAGACTAGGTGACAGAGTGAGACTCTGTCTCAAAAAAAATAAAAATAAAAATATAAGTTTTGGCTGTGGCCAGCCACAGTGGCTTATGTGTGTAATCCAAACATTTTGGTAGGCCGAGTCAGGCAGATCACTTGAGGTCAAGACTTCGAGACCAGCCTGGCCAACATAGTGAAACCCCATCTCTACTAAAAATACATAAATTAACTGGGTATGGAGGCGTGCACCTGTAGTCCCAGCTACTCCAGAGGCTGAGGCACAAGAATCGCTTGAACCCAAGAGACAGAGGTTGCAGCGAGTTGAGATCACACCACTGCACTCCAGCCTGGGCAACAACATAGTGAGATGCAGTCGCAAAGAAAAAGAAAAGAAAAAAAGTTTTGGCTGGGTGCCATGGCTCATGCCTGTAATTCCAGAACTTTGGGAGGCCGAGGTAGGAAGATCACCTGAGGTTGGGAGCCGTGGACCAGCCTGGTCAATGTGGTGAAACCCCATCTCTACTAAAAATACAAAAATTAGCTGAGTGTGATGGTGCACGCCTGTAATCCCAGCTACTCGGGAGGCTGAGGTACGAGAATAGCTTGAACCCGGGAGGCAGAGGTTGCAGTGAGCCGAGATTGTGCCACTGCACTCCAGCCTGGGCAATGCTCTAGACTGGGCGACAGAGTGAGATTCTGTCTCAAAAACAAAAGAAAGAGAGAGATGTTTGGAGCAAAGTATATTACTATCTGCAACTGGAATTATTTATTTTAAAAAAGATGAAATGGTGGCTCGATAGAGGGTGGTTATATAAGTAATAAATAGGACAATAATATTAATTGTAGGATCTAAGTAATAGGTACCATACATTGCTTTTCAGGCTCTCTTTATGTTTGAAAATGTTTACAATAAAATGTTGAGAGAAGGGAAGCAAGTCTTTTAAATCACGAGGTTTTAGGCTGTTAGTCATATACCATTACTAAGCAAACCTGGATTATAATTTTAATAGAAAAATAAAATCTCACACAAAATAGGAAGGGGCACAAAGCTACAAGTGCATCGTCAGTGAGGCAGAGAGGACCAAGAGTAAAGGCTGACACAGATTCCCTAAGAAACCTTCGCCCATAACAGGCCTATGCCACGACCGCGTCACAGGACCAGAGGAGAAGGTCAAGATAAATCACAGAATTAACGTACCTGTTGAGAAAGAAAAAATTCTGCTTGTTTTTGGGACAGAGGCCCACTGCAGGATACCTCCTCTTCTCTGGAAAAAATAAAAAAAACAAAAATAGTCAAGAATTACACAAAAGTGAAAATGACAACATTTATAAAATCAAGCGGATTCTTATATCAAAAGAGTGCAAAAAATTTAATTCTCTCCTCAGAAATAGAAAAGAAAAACTTCAAAAGTGATGTTGAGATCAATACACAGAGCCCAGAAAGAAGCCCTGGCATGCACGGTCAAATGATTTTTGGGAACAGCGCCAAGACCGTCTGATAGGGAAAGGACGGCCTTTCCAACCAGTGATGCTGGGGAAACGGCACATCCGCATGCAAAAGAATGAAGTTGGACCCTTATCTAATACCATACACAAAAATTAACTCACAAGGAATCAAAGACGTAAATGTGAGGCCGAAAACTATAAAACTCTTAGAAGATCTTACTTCCACCTGCTAGCAATAAAAAAAACAATAAATTTTTAAATAAAAAAACTGTAAAACTCTCAGAAGAAACATAGAGTGAAAGCTTCACAACACTAGATTTGGCAATGCTGCCTTGGATATGACACTAATGGTACATGCACGCTGGGTGTGATGGCTCACGCCTATAATCCAACCACTGTAGGAGGCTGAGGCGAGAGGCTCACTTGAGCCCAGGAGTTCAAGACTAGCCCCAGCAACATAGCAAGACCCTATCTCTACTAAAAATTTTAAAAATTTAAATATAAAAAGAACTAAAGGCACAGGTAATAACAACAAAAAATAGACAAACTGAACTTCATAAAATCAAAAAATGTTATGCATCAAAAGACAATCTAAACAGAGAGAAAAGGTAAAATATTTGCAAACATGTGAGCCTATAATAGCGACACTGCACTCTAGCCTGCATGACACAGTGAGACCCTGTCTCAAAAAGAAAATGTTTCTCTAGCGTTTTGGGAGGCCGAGGTGTCAGGATCACTTGAGTCCAGGAATTCGAGATCAGCCTAGGCAACATAGTGAGACCCTGTCTCTACAAAAAAAAAAAGAAAAGGAAAGAAAAAAAAAACACAATAGCTGAGTGTGATAGTGCACACCTGTAGTCCCAGCTACTTGAGAGACTGAAGCAGGAGGATCTCTTGAGCCCAGGAACTGGAGGAAGGATGCAGTGAGCTATGACCACAGCACTGCACAGAAGCCCGGGCAACAGAGTGAGACTATGTCTCAAATTAAAAAAAAAAAAAAAAAGGAAAGAAAGAAATATACATCCTGCAAAATAAAAATGTTCTCTAACAAAGATGGAATTAGACCTAAATAAATCAAGTTAAGAGAAAACCAACCCAAATAAGAAAAGTCTGAATTTTAACATTTCTTATAAGTGGTACTTTGCTACTTTAAGCATATAAAGTAGCTAGTAAAAAGATTACACTATAGCCTAGAAGCATTTCTTAGGAGAAAACTAAAAGAGAAAGTAGAGAATAATAATAGTTAACATTTCTAGGCACAGTTCTCAATACTTTATATGAATTTATCACTTAATTCTCACAACCCTCTGGGGAAGTGGTATGAGCCTCATCTTGCAGATAAAGAGCTCAAAGCACAGAAGGGGTGACTAACTTGCCCAAGGTCTCACAGACCAAAGGCTGAGGAGCAGCAGGCAAACCTGGGGGTCTGGCTGCAGAGCCAAACTCTTAACCCCACACTATATTGCCTTTCCATCAGACAAGAAGCATTTGTAAGGAAATGAGTTTTGGGGAGCACTTAATGGTACTATTATCCTCTTGCTCCTAATATATGCTGAACAAATCATGTAACAGAAAAAAGCTACTCATAGAAAGTGCAAGAAGCATTCCCCATCTATACACAATATCACCCCCCACCACCCCAGGGATTACAGTAGCCTAACAGCCTGCAATGCAGTAAATTATAAGCTCCCAGTAAATAATAAGGTGCCCGCCCTAGCCACCTCCTTAGGACAGGTGAGGTTTATTTCCCTCAGAGCTCTGAAGAGTGTATCTGTTTACTTGTCAGTCTTCCTCACCAGACCAGCAGGGGAAAAAAAAATATATATATATATATATATATCTTTTTGCCTGCAAGTACAAGTAGTTTATTTGGAAGCTTATTTGGAAGCAATCCCAGATAACAGTAGTTAAGGAAGGGAAAGTGAAACAGCATAAGGAAGGACAGTTAATACGAAGTATGTTACCGGGCCGGTTACCAGTATGGGTGATGGACTACATATTGATTCTCTGCATGCAATTCATCCAATATTCAGTTACAGAACACATTCTATGACTCAGGCACTTACTAAGCACTGGGGAAAGGTGATGAAACAAGACAGAGAAGGGTCTTAGCTCTCAAGGGGTGAAAAGGCAGAGGAAACAGATAAGCAAGTAAATTAAGAAGGTTACTTAGTGATGACAGGTATGGAGGAATAAAGAAATAGAATGTATTTGGGGCTGGGCGCAGTGGCTGACGCCTGTAATCCCAGCACTTTGAGAGTCCAAGGCAAGTGGATCACCTGAGGTCAGGAGTTCGAGACCAGCCTGGCCAACATGGTGAAACCCCATCTCTACTAAAAACACAAAAAAATTAGCTAGGTGTTGTGGTGGGCGCCTGTAATCCCAGCTACTTAGGAGGTGGAGTCAGGAGAATTGCTTGAATACAGGAGGCAGAGGTTGCAATGAGCCGAGATTATACTATTGCACTCCAGGCTGGGCGACAGCAGGACTCCATCTCAAAAAAAAAAAAAAAAAAAGAAAGTATTTGGGATAGGGGCTACCTCATGGTCAGGGAGGCCTGTCTGAGGAAACCTGAGCTGAGATCTGAATGGTGAAAGGGAGCACACAAGGTGAAAAGCCAAGTAAGGGCATTCCAGGCAACCTGAGGCAGAAACTGATTGGATTAGTCAAGAAACTGAAGGAAAGCCAGAGTAGTCACAATGCTGAGAGTGAAGGAGGAAGCAAAGAGAAAGAGGGCAGAGAAGATCCTTGGGCCAGGTTATACAGGCGCTGAGGCCATGGTGAGCTCAGACTCCTCTCTAGGTTCCAAAGGTTTGGGCGGAAGAGTGCTGGGATCTGATTAATATTCTTAGGGGCTTCCCCAGATGCTGTCTGAAGAACAGACGTAGGGAGACAGGAGTTAAGTCAAGGAGAAAGTTAGGCTAGTGCAGATTTGGTGAGTGTAATTTGGTAGAGATCTGGTGCTTAGACTCCAGGGGGAGCAGTGGTCATGAGATAAGTGAACAAGTTCCAGACATAGCAGGGAAGAAAGACTGACCGGATCTGCTGAGGGACTGGGGTGAAGGACAGGGAGGAATCAAGGACACTACTGGGTTTTAGGCTTGACCAACTAGGTCAGCAACTTCCTTAGAGGTTAGACCTCAGAGGGCGTTCAACAAATTTTCACTGAATTCATTAACTGTTACTTCACTCTGATGTAACCAACAATGCCAGTCAGGGAGCCAGCAGAAAACAAAGAACACATTCAAATTGAGTAGTCTGAGAAGCGCTTAACAAACTAAGGGAAAGGACAGACAAGTCCTAAGAGACAATACAGTCCCCAGGACTGATAACAGTGGAGTACCTTTCACCTCGGGCCTGTAAACACTTGCTCCTAGTTACCAAACCCCCTGAAGGAGTACAGAGAGGGTGACCTGACAGAAGCTGTGACCCTACAGCCCGCCCCCCAGGACCCCAAGGAAGGGAGCCAATGAATCTACACTCCGACCTCATCCTCCCTGGCCCTGGGGATTTCCCACCAGTGCCTTCCATTGGCCAATCAGAAGTCAGAGAGCAAGGGACCCACCCGTGCAGTCCTTATCAGTTAACTTCCCAGATCTGGAGAGGAAAGGGCATAGCCAGCACATGAACTCTAAATGAATAAGGACTTACTGTACTTAAAATTATACTATTTCACAGGAAAAGGATCCCAGTCAGAAAAACCCAAATTACCTTACGGACACATCAAGTTCCTCTTTTTCCATTTTTCTTTCACCCTCATCTCTACCGGTCAGTTCCATATCAGCATCCTCCACTGTCTTCTTCTCACCATTCTGGAAGTACTGCTGAAGGGCGGTGTACAGTTTAAACACTTGGCTGAAAGAAAGCTTACTGTACGCCAAGATCATGTGACGCAGAAACAAACCTACAAAATAAGACCAGAGACAAGGGGAAGGCATGAACTGACATCCAGGCTCCACAATGGCAGCTGCACAAGGGCAAAGACTGTTTGCTGCAATCCTTCCTTCAGAAGAGTAAGAAAGAGACACTTGCAGCTGCCGTTCCCCCCTCCTGGAATGTTCTTCCCCAGTCCTTTACAAAGCTGGTTTCTTATTCAGGGCTCAATCCGCCCGCCCCTCCTACACCTGAAGGCTTCCACTTTACTTTCTTCATGGCTGTTATACTATCTGAAATGATCTTATTTATGTGTTTACTTTTACCATCTGACTCCCCCCACCAGAGGTGATCTCCGTAAGAGGAAATTCCATGTCTATCTTACACCTACAGAGCCTGGCACATAGGAAGAGACAGAGAAATAGCTCATGCCGAACAACATAAAAATTATCACGCAAAAAAGCCAGAGGGATAGAGCATGGGATAAAGCTAATAGAAAAGCAGCAAAGAAACACCATGTATGCCCTCACTTTGCATACTGTATCAATAATGTTATTTTTACTTACCTCTCTTCATAAGTCTGGGCTGGTGACCCTCACTTACAGATGGACCATGCAGGCAAGTGATCCAGAGGACTGTGAGAAAGAGCTGGGAACCCCTAAAAACCCCAGGACCAGGCTCTGACTCTTACTATTGTAGACAAAACAGAAGGTGCTTTTCCACAGTTAATTATTTAAATATAGATCAAAACAGCAAGGCAAAAAATACAAACTGCAACACCTCCAACATCCCCACCGTGTCTGTTCACAGATATAGCAGAGTAATGACAGACATGACTTAGAAAGCTGCTCGCTTCAATGAAAATACTCTCTGCTCTTCTTAGAAGAGTTTCATACCTACTACACTTGTTTTGTGAACCTCTGGTTCAGTTCCAGAGAAAGAATCTGAAAGGTCATCAAAAAATTGTTCCATATCCTTCAACTCGCCTTCAGCCATCAGTTTGATTCTGAATGAGAAAATCGAGGTGCATATTTTAGAAAAGCCCTTTGAACAACTCCCCATGTTTCATATTCCTCAATTATCTCAAATAATGTATTTTACAGGCAATTCAGAATTGTAAAGAATAAGATGGATCCATTAAAAAATATTAAAATTTGGGGAAAAAAGCTATAAAACAATATGTTTAATGTTATCCATTTTTCAGTCAGGCACGGTGGCTCACACTTGTAATCCCAGGATTACTCTGGGAGGCAGAGGCGGATGGATCACTTGAGCCCAGGAGTTGAAGGCCAGCCTAGGCAACACAGCAAAACCCCACCTGTACTAAAAACACAAAAAATTAGCCAGGTTTCGTGGTGTATGCTTGTAGTTCAGCTACTCGGGAGTCTGAGATGGGAAGATCACCTGAACTTGGGAAGTCCAGGCTGCAGTGAGCCCTGATTGCAACACTGCACTCCAGCCCAGGCAAAAGAGTGAGACCCTGTCTCCAAAAAAAAAAAAAAGTTATCCATTTTTCAACAACAACAAAACTAAGTAAAGGTTCTTGGGAAAACAACCTAGAATAATAAAGGTATACATATACATATATATATATTTTTTTTAATTTTTTAAATTTTTATTTATTTTTCATTTTTTAGAGATGGGGTTTCACCATGTTGGTCAGGCTGGTCTTGAGCTCCTAACCTCGTGATCCGCCCGCCTTGGCCTCCCAAAGTGCTGGGATTACAGGTGTGAGCCACCATGCCTGGCCCTGATAAAGTTATATTTTTAAAAGAATTAATTACCACATACCCTTTTGTAATTTTGATCTACCTCGACACCTTTTCATATATAAAGAAGAAAATGAAGTTTACCTGATCTGCACTGAATTTGCCAGCTGTGGACAAGATTCTTCAATTAACTTGTATAGTTTTGACAGTGTAATATCTGGGCCCTGTATAAAGGAGAGATAGGGAGGTACGGATACATTTTAAAGAGCTGTAGACTGATAAAGAACTGCAAACATAAATTCATTTATCAACCCCTCTGCTTTAATAATCACTCCAAATAAGCACATAAGGATTTTTCTATCTACCTAAAACAGTAAAGTAATATTTCACATTTGCATACCATTTTTGTCTAGTCAGTCTAAAATAGAAAAAAAGCATAGGATTTATAGTCTGAGGATCCACTGATCCTTCCTTCTCAGCTTTGTAATCATGGCAAAATTGTGACCTCTGAGTCCTAGTTTCCTTCATCAGTAAAATGGAGATAACAGTATCTCCCTTGTTTTGGGCAAAGATTAAATAAGATAATACAAAGTGCTTTGTACAGTGGAAAACACTATACAATAAGTGTTCTATTTTTCACAAACATAATCTCACTTGATTTTCTCCCAAACCTTGTAAGGTAGGCAGACATACTATGTGCTGAAGTCCATAAAGAATACCACAAGAGGCTGGGCACGGTGACTCATGCCACAATTCCTTTGGGAGGCTGAGGCGGGCAGATCACCTGAGGTCAGGAGTTCGAGACCAAACCTGGTCAACACGGCAAAACCCCATCTCTACTAAAAACACGAAAATTAGTCAGATGTGGTAGCACACGCCTGTAGTCCCAGCTACTAGGGAGGCTGGGAGGCAGAGGTTGCAGTGAGCCAACATCGCACCACTGCACTCCAACCTGGGCAACAGAGCAAGACTCTGTCTCAAAGAAAAAAAAAAACAGTACCACAAGGAGCATGCAACCTCAGCTACTTAAAGTCTAGCTGAGATGTAAAATTAAATACTGAATCTTTTTTGGAGAATAAGGTGACTATATATATGCCAACGTTAGATGTGGATAACTCAGCAATTGCACTTCTAGGGAAGTTATTTTGGCATGAAAATTGGTTTGAAATGAGGAAAAACTGAAAAGAGCCTGCCAGTCCAATAACAACTTAATTTATAATACAGAGTTAAATTATATTGCTTTTCTTACTGTAAAGTATAATGCAGCCATTAAAAAGACTATTCAGGGCTGGCCGCGGTGGCTCACGCCTATAATACCAGCACTTTGGGAGGCTAAGACAGGCGGATCACTTGAGGTCAGGTGTTCAAGACCAGCCTGGTCAACATGGTAAACCCGTCTCTACTGAAAATACAAAAACTGGCCGGGCGTGGTGAGATTCTGCTATTGTACTCCAGCCAGGGTGACAGAGTGAAACTCTGTCTCAAAAAAAAAAAAAGATTATTCAAATGTGCTGACATGGGCAAGTTACAGCGGCTCACACCTGTAATCTCCGCACTTTGGGAGGCTGAGGCGAACGGATCACTTGAGGCCAACATGGCGAAACCATGTCTCTACTAAAAATACCCAAAAATGGATCTGGGTGTTAGGGCACACTACTGTAATCCCAGCTAATTGGGAGGCTGAGGCACAAAAATCATTTGAACCCAGGAGGTGGAGGTTGCAATGAATTGAGATCGAGCCACTGAACTCCAGCCTGGGAGACAGAGTGAGATGTCTCAAAAAAAACGTGCTGGCACAGAAAGATCTTTAACACTTGTTAAGTTTAAGGAGCAAGCTGTAGAACAAAAGAAGCGTTTACATAACAAAAGCAAGATGAAATTAAAAGTATACATACATATATACACATACACACCTATAATCATATGCATCTAGAAAGATACATTCCAAACTGGCACTCAATAAACAGTTAAATAAATTCATAGTAACGATAATCTCTAAGAGAGAAGAGGATTGGAAGGCATGCAGAATTATAACTTTTTTTTGTTTTTTTTGTTGTTGTTGTTTGTTTTTTTGGAGACAGAGTCTTGCTCTGTCACCCAGGCTACAGTACAGTGGCACAATCTCGGCTCACTGCAACTCCGACTCCTGGGTTCAGGCGAGTCTCCTGCCTCAGCCTCCCAAGTAGCTGGGATTACAGGTGTCCGCCACCACGCTCAGCTAATTTTTTATATTTTAGTAGAGATGGAGTTTCACCGTGTTGCCCAGGCTGGTCTCAAACTCCTGACCTCGTGATCCGCCAACCTCGGCCTCCCGAAGTTCTGGGATTACAGGAGTAAGCCACCACGCCCAGCCAGAACTATAACTTTTCACTCTATCAAGTTCTATATTCCTGTATTTGACGTTTTTACAATAAAACTTTATATATAAGCACACACCACCATGCTCAACTAATTATTATTATTATTATTATTTTTGGGGTTGGAGTTTTGCTCTTGTTGCACAGGCTAGAGTGCAATGGCATGATCTTGGCTCACTGCAACCTCCACCTCCCAGGTTCAAGTGATTCTCCTGCCTCAGCCTCTGGAGTAGCTGGGATTACAGGTGCCCACTACCACACCTGGCTAATTTTTTGTATTTTTAGTAGAGACAGGGTTTCACCATGTTGGTCAGGCTGGTCTCGAACCCCTGACCTCAAGTGACCCACCTGCCTCAGCCTCCCAAAGTGTTGGGATTACAGGCGTGAGCCACTGTGCCTGGCCCAGCTAATTAAAAAAAATGTTTCTGTAGACACAGGCTGTCCCTTTGTTGCCCAGGCTGTTCTTGAACTCCTAAGCTCAAGTGATCCTCCCATCTCGGTCTCCCAAGTCTAGGCACCCAGCCAAATATTAACTAATTTAAGAAGTCAAACAGCTAGTAAAGGAGTTGAGGTCTGTCTGGAATGCTACTAGATGAACTCTACATATATTTTGATTAAAAGTATACAGTAAGGGGGCCAGATGTGGTGTCTCATTCCTGTAATCCTGGAACTTTGGGAGGCTGAGGCAGGTGGATCCCTCGAGCCCGGGAGTTCAAGATTAGTCTGAGCAACATAGGGAGACCTCATCTCTACTAATTTAAAAATTAGCTAGGCATGTTGGCAGGTGCCTGTAGTCCCAGTTACTCAGAAAACTGAGGTAGGAGGACAGCTTGAGCCCAGGAGGTAGAGGCTGTCGTAAGCTATGATCACGCAATGGCACTCGAGCCCAGGTGACTGAGCGAGCAAGATCCCTCTGCTCTTAAAAATAAGAACAAATTTAAAAATAAGAAATGAAATAACTAGTAATTAGCCAGGTAAAAACCTAAAAAAGAGAATTCCAAACAGCATGAGCAGGAAGGTGAAAGTTAAGAAACCAGGATCATTGTTTCTTTATTTTTTATTTTTTTATTTTTTTTGAGACCGATGCCCAGGCTGGAGTGCAGTGATGTGGTCTCGGCTCACTGCAACCTCCACATTCTGGGTTCACACGATTCTCCTGCCTCAGCCTCCAGAGTAGCAGGGACTAAAGGCGCACACCACGATGCCCAGCTAATTTTTTTGTATTTTTAGTAGAGATGGGGTTTCACCATGTTGGCCAGGTCAAATGCCTGACCTCAAGTGATCTGCCCACCTCGGCCTCCCAAAGTGCTGGGATTATAGGTGTGAGCCACTGTACCATGCCTCTCTATTTACCAAAATTTTAGTATTATAACTTTTTTTAATAATGGAGGGAAATGCATTTATAATAGTAGTAAACATGGCTAACGCTGGGAGCTACAAGTTAAAAGACACCACTTTTATTTAACTGGATAAGTCTCTTAACCATGGTGTCCTCAGTTCTCCCCTCCTCCCATTCCCTTCACTCACATATACAAGTGATAATTTTTTTAAACCCTTTATAAACTATACTAAGGAATATAAATGCAACTCTAGATATCCATTTTATTAGGTTTACCTATTAAGATCTCATAATATGGAGGCCCAGGACCCCAGATCTGTTTCTGCCATCACTACTTAACAGACAATGCTTATCCATCAAGGCACAACTTGACACTTTCTATAAGAAATCGTTTCAATTCACCAGAGTGCACTCATCCACCTCTATTGCATTCCATTCATTTTACAAATAACTACTCAGGCATTCTAAGAGGCTTTGGGGATGTACAAGTAAACAAAAACAGGATTAAGTACTAAGCTCATAGACATTACCATCTAATGGGGGGAGAAGGGCATCTATCACATAATCATGAATATAAATGGAAAAACCACAACTGATATAGGGGAAAGTATACGCCCTCATAAGAACACACTAAAATGAAAATACTAGTAACACTGAGCATTTACTACATGCTACTAACAGTTTCTCGGGCCAGGCACGGTGGCTCACACCTGTAATCCCAGCACTTTGGGAGGCCAAAGCGGGCGGATCACCTGAGGTCGGGAGTTCGAGACCAGCCTGACCAACATGGAGAAACCCCAGCTCTACTAAAAATACGAAAATTAGCCAGGTGTGGTGGTGCATGCCTGTAATCCCAATACTCTGGGAAAACCAGGCTGGCGGATCGCTTGAGTCCAGGAGCTCAAGACCCAACCTGGTTAACATGGAGAAACCCCGCCTCTACAAAAAAAATTAGCCGGGCATGATGGCCCGCACCTGTACTCCCAGCTACTTGGGAGGCTGAGGTGGGAGGATCGCTTGAGCCCGGGAGGTCGAGGCTGCAGTGAGCCTAGATCATACCACTGCACTCCAGACTGGGCGACAGAACAAGGCCCTGTCTCAAAAAAATAATAAAAACGTTTTTAAAAAGTTTTTAAGTGAAGTGTTTAGCACACAGTAAGTATTCAGTCAGTGCTCGTCCTTGGCTTTATGTTTTGTTTTGTTTGTTTGTTTGGAGACAGAGTCTCGCTCTGTCACCTAGGCTGGAGTGGAGTGCAGTGGTGCGATCTTGGTTCACTGCAACCTCCGCCTCCCGGGTTCAAGCAATTCTCCTGCCTCAGCCTCCCGAGTAGCTGAGATTACAGGCGCCCGCCACCACCCTCGGCTAATTTTCTGTATTTTTAGTAGAGACGAGATTTCACTATGTTGGTCAGGCCGGTCTCAAACTTCTGACCTCGTGATCTGCCCGCCTAGGCCTCCCAAAGTGCTGGATGACAGGCGTGAGCCACCGTGCCCGGCCCAGTTTTATGCCATTTTTACTATTTATTAGGGTCCTCTAGGATATGGATCCTGTATAACTTATCCCTGTGTCTCCAACGCTATATTGTATAGCCCCATTTTACAGAAGACACAGGATCCGAGACTATAACTCTCAGCTAATAAATACTGGAGCCAGACATGAACCTGCAAAAAAAAAAATGCATGTAAAGCGTCTGGCCCACCGTAAACGCTCAGTAATTGTTAGCTGGCGGTAGTAGCTATCTTTATTCACATTCCTCCAGGCAGGGAGAGTATCTGACGGACGCGCGTGTTCCCAAGCCCAGGGTTCCGCACAGAACAGATGCTCAATAAAAGTTCGCTGCACGAACGGGAGCCGGCGGGCGCCTCTCACCTGCAGCAGGGGCAGGAGCAGCTGGTTGAGCCTCCGCCGCTCCAAGAGGCTGACGGCGCCCTCGCCTGTGCGGCTCATCTCATTCAGCAGCACCAGCACCGCGATCTTATACGGCGTCACCCAGTCCTTGATGCCGAACACATTAGCGTGCACCACCCCGTTGGTCATCATGGGATTGAAGTAGAGGCTCTCGTGGACACTGGCCATGGCGGCCCGAGACTAAGTCCCGGGCCCGCGGCGCGCAGCCGCCAGTTTTCACTCCAGGGCACAACACTACCGGGTCCACATCTCCGACCGACCGCCCGCCTAGTATTCCAGGAAACAGCATCCGCGCGCTCGCGGCTTGCCGTTAGCCAATCAAAGCAGTCTGTCAGACCACATGGGAGAGCCACAGCCAATCAGAATGTCCAGGAGTGCAGCGATGGGTGCACCAAAAGACTGATTCCCTACGGAAACTCTTGCCGAGTGGGAGCGGGTTCCCAGGCGACGTGGACAGGAACCAGATGGAAGGGAAAGTCGATGCTTGCAATCGGGGCTGAAGGGACTGAGGAGTTCCTCGTGTGGTTTTGTTGTTGTTGTTTGTTGTTGGTGGTGGTGGTTGTCGGTGGTTTTTGTTGTTTGAGACGATATCTCGCTCTGTTACCGAGGCTGGCGGACAGTGGTTATTCGTAGGCGCCATCAAAACAGTGGTTATTCGTAGGCGCCATCAAAGAGCACTGCACCCTTCGAAATCCTGGGCTCAAGCAATCCTCCCGCCTCAGCCTCCCGAGAAGCTGGGGCTACACGCAGCGCGCCTGACTTATTCATGTAATTTGAATTGGAGTTAAAATTGAATGTTTGAATGATTGTGTTTAAAAGTAACTAAATTAAATTTGCACCGTTAAAGTATGTATTTAATTCACTGTTACTTTTAAACTCAAATGTTTAGGAGTTTCATTTAACACTGCCTTTTTAAAGATAGGAACATGAGATTTTTCTTCAGCGTTTCACAAATGTCATTTGCAGACAGCCAGATCAGGTTGCTAGTGGTCAAGTATCCTTATGTGAAAGAGAAGATAATATCACCTCCCTGTGGTGAGTCAGTTTCCTACCTAATAAACTATAAAACGTATACTCTGCATTTCAGAGCCCTCCAAAATCAATCCCCAGCCAATATTTTCAAACTGATTTTTCACACTTCTCCTTCCGTTCATCTGTACTTCTCCCAAAAAACTTTAGTTCTCTATACCCTGAATTATTATTAGTGATCTGGTGTCCCTATTAGTCTTTATATCCCTTGAAAGAAAAACCACTTACCATTCAACTTTGGCTACCCACATGAACACGCTGTGTCTTGTGCCCGTTTTTATGTTTGTTTCAGTTATGCTTTCTCTCTCATTCTGTCACCCACACTGGACTGCAGTGGCGCACTCACAGCTCACTGCAACCTCAACCTCGACCTCCAGTTACTACAATAGGTAATTAGAAACGAGCAGGGAAGGAGACTCCCCGGCCCCCAGGAATGCCAGGCTCCAGCAATCCTCCCACCTCAGCCTCATGAGTAGATGAGACTAAAAGCTTACTCCACCATGCATGGCTCATTTTTTTTTTTTTTTAATCTGAGATGGAGTCCAAGCTGGAGTGCTGTGGCGCCATCTTGGCTAAATACAACCTCTGCCTCCTAGGTTCAAGCAATTCTCCTGCCTCAGCCTCCCGAGTATCTGGGATTACAGGCGCGCGCCACCACGCCTGGCTAATTTTTGTATTTTTTGTAGAGATAGGGTTTCACCACGTTGCCAGAACTGGCTGGTCCAGAACTCCTGACCTCAGGTGATCCGCTCATGTTGGCCTCCCAAAGTGCTGAGATTACAGGCATGAGCCACTGCGCCTGGTCACATGGCTGATTTTTAATTTTTTGTAGACATGAGGTCTCACTGTGTTGTCCAGGATGGTCTCGAACTCCTAGACTCAAGCAATCCTCCTGCCTCAGCCTCCCAAATTGCTAAGATTAAAGGTATGGGCCACTGCATCCAGCCTCATACCTGGTTTTTGTTTTCTCAACCGCTATTTGTTTAGTGAATAATGAATGAATACGCAGTATTAGTTCACAAAAACAAGAAGAAGACACTGATCTCTTGAAATACAAGCTAACTTCTCTAGCTTGAGAACTCTGTATGTTTTAGTTACCATACAAATTATTATGTAACTATCTTTTATTTGTGACAGGAGAAGCTGGTTTTTGTCAGGAATTTAATACTTAACCTCTTTCTCTTCCTTGGTTTGTTTGTTTATTTTTTGAGACGGAGTCTCGCATTGTCGCCTGGGCTGGAGTACAGTGACACAATCTCGGCTCACTGCAACCTACGTCTCCCGGGTTTAAGCTCTTCTCCTGCCTCAGCCTCCTGAGTAGCTGGGATTACAGGCGCCCACCACCACACCTGGCTAATTTTTTTGTAATTTTAGTAAAGATGGGATTTCACTATGTTGGCCAGGCTGGTCTCGAACTCCTGACCTCATGTTCCGCACGCGTCAGCCTCCCAAAGTGCTGGGATTACAGGCATGAGCCCCCGCGCCCGGCCATGCCTTGGTTTATTTTTATGCCTCACTTCATTAATGAAAAAGCATACTTACAATCTCACAGCTCTCAGGATATTTTTGCATATGGGTATACCATAAATAAGATTTGACGAAAGGTCTTTATGGAATAAACTACTATTCTACCTTAAAATCCTGAGTAGGAACACTTAATTAATGGAAAGAAGAAAGTAATTTTACAAAATTTTAAATAACAATTTTACTCTAAATTGGTAAGACTTTCAAGCCATTGATTCATTTATTTAATAACTCTGTGCTAAGCTCCTACTATATTTAAGGCACTGTTCTAGATGCTGGGGACCAAAAGGGATGAATTTCTAGACCAGAAGTTGCAAACTGAAGTTGCAGTCAGAACTTAATGTGGCTCATTCGATACATTTTATGTGCCATGTGCCTTGCATAGTGTTTACCAACACTTAAAAATCAGGATATTGCCAACAAAGAACCACATTTCCAGTTTCACTTGAAAAATTAGAAAATTTGGTAACTTGATTTATTCCTAGATGGTAACAACTGACTGGATATGCACAGCATAAGCCACTTTGCAGGTGCAGTGGTGCACACCTGTAATCCTTACACTTTGGGAGGCGAAGATGGGCAGATTATGAGGTCAGGAGTTCAAGAATAGCCTGGCTAACAGGATAAAACCCTGTCTCTACTAAAAATATAAAAATTAGCCAGGCGTGGTGGCGGGCGCCTGTAATTCCAGCTACTCAGGAGGCTGAGGCAGGAGAATCATTTGATCCTGGGAGGCGGAGGTTGTGGTGAACCGAGATCGCGCCACTGCACTGCAGCCTGGGTGACAGAGCAAGACTCCATCTCAAAAAAAAAAGAAAAAGAAACTACCCAAGGCTACGCACAATGGCGTATGCCTCTAGTCCCAGCATTTGGGAGGCCGAGGAGGGGAGGATTGCTTGAAACCAGAAGTTTAAGACCAGCCTGGACAACATGGTAAGACCCTGTGTCTACAAGAAAAAGAAAAATAACTGGGCATGGTGGTGTGTGCTTGTAGTCCCAGTTACTTAGGAGCTGAGGTGGGAGAATCACTTGAGTCCAGGAGGTCAAGGCTGCAGTGAGCTGTGAGCATGCCACTGTACTCCAGCCTGGGTGATGGTGAGATACTGTATCAAAATGAAAGAAAGAGAGAAAGAAGGAAGGAAGGCAGGAGGGAGGAAAAGAGGGAGAGAGAAGGAAAGAGAGGAAGAAAAGAGAAAGAGGGAGGGAGAGAGGAAGGAAGGAAGGGAGGGAAGAGAAAAGAAAGGGAAGGAAAGGAAGAAAGAAAAGAAAGAAACTAGCCAAAAGTCTCTTTGATGAGCCAGTCTCTGTCTCTAGGAAACTAAGGAGGACCTGCTGTTACAGATGGGTGATTGGCTGCTATAAATGGTGTTCCATACACCAACATTTCAAAGCAGCACTCCAAGGTAACAAAGGAAGCAGGGCTTTGTAACTTGCAGTGGACTTTGGTTTATTCATTTTTACTTATTTTGTTTGCCCAGCATACTCTACTGTCCTCCCACAAATGTGTTGTTTTTAATTTGCACAAAGTTGTAGAACATGCCCCTCTGGATGTGGGGATGTGCATGGGCCCTAGCAGAACTAATCAACCCTTCTCAGGATTGCAATATGCACTCTAGAGAAAGAAGAGCTCAGGCCAAGCGTGGTGGCTCACACCTGTAATCCCAGCACTTTGGCAGGCCGAAGCGGGTGGATCACTGGGGTCAGAAGTTTGAGGCCAGCCTGGGGTCAGAAGTTTGAGGCCAGCCTGACCAACATGGTGAAACCCCGTCTCTACTAAAAATTTAAAAATTAGCCAGCATGGTGGTGGGTGCCTGTAATCCCAGCTACTCGGGAGGCTGAGGCAGAAGAATTGCTTGCACCCAGGAGGTGGAGGTTGCAGTGAGCCAAGATGGAGCCACTGCACTGCAACCTGGGCAACAGAGTGAGACCCTGTCTCAAAAATATATATATATATATAATTAAATTAAAATTAAAAATAAAGAGCTCTGTTTCTCCTGAGATTGCTAAGCAAGGCTGTAGATGGCATATTCTTTGCTGTCTGTAGGGAAAGAGAACAAGGCCAATCTGCAAAGAGAAACAGAATCAAGCCATGATTCAAGTATATTTGTGATCGATGAGACGAGAGCCGCCCTGGGAATCAGAACCCCCAGGTTCTAGTCTTGGCCTTGAAACCAGCACTGTAATTCAAGCAACATCCTAGGTTTCTCTCTTGGATTAATCGCATTAAAAATGAAAGGTCTGCACTAGATGATAGGATAAGTCATCTGTAGTCCTAAAATTCTATGACTTGTTACTCTTTACTTTTAATTTTAAAACTTTTTAAATTTTTTTTTTTGAGACAGAGTTCGGCTCTTATTGCCCAGGCTGAAGTGCAATGGCACAATCTCAGCTCACCGCAATCTTCACCTCCCAGGTTCAAGCGATTCTTCTGCCTCAGCCCCCTGAACAGCTGGGATTATAGGCGTGTGCCACCACGCCTGGCTAATTCTGTATTTTTAGTAGAGACAGGGTTTCTCCATGTTGGTCAAGCTGTTTCGAACTCCTGACCTCAGGTGATCTGCCCACCTTGGCCTTCCAAAGTGCTGGGATTACAGGCACGAGCCACCGTACCTGGCCTTTTTTTTTTTTTTTTTTGAGACAGAGTCTCTCACTGTCGCCAGGCTGGAGTGAGTGCAGTGGCACGATCTCAGCTCACTGCAACCTCCGCCTCTCGAGTTCAAGCGATTCTCCTGCCTCAGCCTCCTGAGTAGCTGGGACTACAGGTGTGCATCACCACACCGAGCTAATTTTTGTATTTTTAGTAGAGACTGGGTTTCACCATGTTGGTCAGGATGGTCTCGATCTCTTGACCTCGTGGTCTGCCCACCTCAGCCTCCCAAAATGCTGGGATTACAGGCATGAGCCACCGCTCCCGGCTAAAAAAATTATTTTAAATAAAAAGTCAGCCAGCGGCAGGATGCAGTGGCTCATACCTGTAATCCCAACAGTTTGGGAGGCCAAGGCAGGTAGATCACCTGAGCTCAGGAGTTAGAGACTAGCCTGGGTAACATGGTAAGACCCTGTCTCTACTAAAAATACAAAAAATTAGTCGGATATGGTGGTGCGCCTGTAGTCCCAGCTACTCAGGAGGCTGAGGTGAGAGGAGCCCAGGAGGCAGAAGTTGCAGTGAGCCAAGATCGTACCACTGCACCCCAGCCTGGGTGACAGAGTGAGAGCTCATCTCAAAAAAAAAAAAAATTTAATGTCAACCAAGCACAGTGGCTCATACCTATAATCCCAACATTTTGGGAGGCCGAGGCAAGAGGATCAGTTTAAGCTAGGAGTTTGACACCAGCCTATGCAACATAGTGATGGTGAAACCCGTCTTTATAAAATATATAAAAAACAAGCAAAAAAGCTGGGCATCTGTAGTCCCAGGTACTCAGGAGGCTGAGATGAGAGGATCACATGATCCCCAAAGATGGAGGTTGCAGTGAGTTGAGATCACGCCACTGTACTCCAGCCTGGGTGACAGAGCAAGACCTTGTCTCAAAAATAAATAAATAAATAAATAATAATAACGTTTGAGCGGCTGAATTTCAGCAAGCTTGAGCAGGGACCTGTGGGTACCCCTCAGACCACCCTGCTTCTGGCATGACAAATGAGTACATAGTTTTGGGTTGTTTTGGTTTTTGGTTTTTGAGATGGTGGTCTCACTCGTCACCCAAGCCACAGTGTAGTGGTGCAATCACAGTTCACTGAAGCCTCCATCTCCCAGGTTCAATGATCCTCCTACCTCAGCCTCCCAAGTAGCTGGGACTGTGGCCATATGCCACCTAATTTTCTTGATGCCCAACTAATTTTCTTGATTTTTAGTAAAGACAGGGTCTCACTATGTTGCCCAGGCTGGTCTTGAATTCCTGGGCTCAAGTGATCCTCCTGCCTCGGCCTCCCAAAGTCCTGGGATTACCTGCGTGAGCCACCGCTCCTGGCCTTCAATACATGTTAGTTAATGGAAGGACATTTACTCTGCTGCCACCTGACTAATTATTTTTTGTTTGCTCACCTCTTTGTTAAAGACTTCTGGCCGCTTCCTTCCCCATAAACTCCGGCACCTGTATCTCCCTGGTAATTATTTCCTTGATCAGCTATAAAACATCCCTTTTTGTCTTTTTTATTTTATTTATTTATTTTACAAATGTAGTATTCCTATGTTGCCCAGGTTGGATTTGAACTCCTGGGCTCAAGTGATCCTCCTGCCTCAACCTCCCTAGTAGCTTGGACTACAGTCAGGTGCTATTGTGTCTGGTTTAAAACATAATTCTGCCGGGTACGGTGGCTCATGCTTATAATCCCAGCACTTTGGGTGGCCAAGGCAGGTGGATCACCTGAGGTCAGGAATTCAAGGCCAGCCTGACCAACATGGAGGAGCCTCGTTTCTACTAAAAATACAAAATTAGCCAAGCATGGTGGTGCATGCCTGTAACCCCAGCTACCTAGGAGCCTGAAGCAGGAGAATCGCTTGAACCCAGGAGGCAGAGTTTGCGGCGAGCCTAGATCACACTGTTGCACTCCAGCCTGGACAACAAGAGCAAAACTCCATCTCAAAAAAAAAAAAAAATCAATTCTTTTTTGTGCATGAGTGTTTTTTAAAATGCCTAACGAAAAACAATATTCATTTACTATGGCTGCCAAAACAAAGTACCACATGCTGGGTGGCTTAATCTACGAGAATATGTTCCTTCCTAATTCTGGAGGTTAGAAGTCCAAGATCAAGGTGTTGACAGGATCCATTCCTTCTGCAGGGTGTGAATGAAGGGTGTGTTCCAGGCCTCTCTCCTCAGCTTGTAGATGGTCATTTTCACACAGCCTGGACGCACACCTGTGTTCATATTTCACCCTTTTATAAAGATACCAGTCATATTGAATTAGAGCCCACCCTAATTAGGATCCCATATTTTAACTAATCTACATCTGCAGTGGCTTTATTTACAAATAAGGTCACCTTCTGAGTCATTTAGGGTTAGGGCTCTAACATATAAATTTGGGGGACACAATTTCTCACAATGATAATATGCAGTAAGGTTTGGAGGAAACTGACAGTTTCACACAGTTCTGGAAGGAATACAAATTGACACACCCCTTAGAAGGGTTTATCCATCAGAGTCCAGGTAGGAAACAGAAGCCACAAACAAGAAACTTAATACAGAGAACTGGTCCCACAAGTAATGAAAGATCTAAGAAGCCAAACCAGGGATAGAGATTCAAAATAAAGCTGGGTGCAGTGACTCACACTTGTAACACCAGCACTTTGGGAGGTCAAGGAGGGAGAATTGCTTGAGCCCAGGAGTTCAAGACCAGTCTGGGCGACACAGCAAGACTTCATCTCTATAGAAAAATTAAAAAATTGCTGGGTGTGGGCCAGGCGCAGTGGCTCAAGCCTATAATCCCAGCACTTTGGGAGGCCAAGGTGGGCAGATCACCTGAGGTCAGGAGTTTCAGACTGGCCCAACCAACATGGCAAAACCTGGTCTCTACTAAAAATAAAAAATTAACCGGGCATCCTGATGCATGCCTGTAATCCCAGCTACTCAGGAGGCTGAGACAGGAGAATCACTTGAACCCAGGACGCAGAGGTTGTAGTGAACTGAGATCCCGCCACTGTACTCCAGCCTGGGCAACAGAGCAAGACTCTGTCTCAAAAAAAAAAAAAATTGCTGGGTGTGGTAGCACACACCTGTAATCCCAAATACTTGGGAGGCCGAGCGGGGAGAGTCTCAGGAGCCCAGGAGGTCAAGGTTGCAGTAAGGGACAATTGCACACTGCACTCCAGCCTGCGCAACAGAGCAGAGAGAGAGAGAGAATAGCAATAACAAGATTCTGCCCCTCCCAGGTTGACAGAGAGAGAAAGAGAGAAAGAGAGAGAGAGAACAGCAATAACAAGATCTTGCCACTCCCAGGTCCAAATGGACAAAGAAACAAAGCGGTGACCAGCTACAGCCACTGAGTAGGAGTTGGTGATGCAGAGTAAAATATAGCCACTGCTGGAGGATGTTGCCTGAGGCAGAGAGAAAAGGCAAGAAAGTCTGAAGCTTCTCCTTTTCCCTTGCCCTCCAATCTCCCTGCAGGGTTTCCTATTAGTTCAACCCATCAGGGTGACGCAGGAGCCAGGAAAAGAAGCCTGTGATCATCACCACTATCTAATTCCAGAACATTTCCATTACCCTAAAAAGAAAACCCATACCCAGTAGCAGTCACCCCCCCATTCTCACTCCCCTAACTCCTGGCAATCATGAATCCACTTTCTACACAGATTTGCCTATTCTGGAAATTTCATTCTGATGGATTTATACAATATGTGGTCTTTTGCGTCTGGCTTCTTTCATTTAGCTTCATGTTTCTGAGGTTCATCCACACTGTAGAATGGATCAGGGCTTTATCCCTTTATATGCCTGACTAGTATCCCATTGTATGGATAGCCATGTTTTGTTTACCCATTCATCAGCTGATGGACACTGGAGCTGTTTCCACATTTTGGCTATTGTGAAAAGTGATGGTATGAACATTCACATACATGTTTTTGCATATGTTTTCAATTCTTTGGGTTACATACCTAGGAGTAGAATTTCTGGGTCGTATGCTAATTACAGTCCTTGAGGAACTGCCAGACTGTTTTCCAAAGTGGCTGCACCATTTTACATCCACCAGCAATGACTCTACATTTTAATGAGGATCAGAACCCTAGCTTGCTATTTAACGGTGAATCATGTTCAGCAATGTGATGATTTTGAAAGAACTAAATAATTATCAAAGATTTTAAAGTTATTCTGAGTAATGGATGATCATATTCCTGATTTCATGTATCTCTGAACACTGTACACCCTGAGTAGAATTGTGCCAACTACAGCCAGTTTTTCTCCTTTGTTCATTAGACAGAAATTCACCAGCAGCTAAGTGCTGATACATCATTCCCAGCGCCCACCCCAGATGGGAAAGCCAGCAGTGTCACTGAACGCATGCTGTATCTGCTGCTACACAGATCTAAAACTTCTGAAGATGACAAACCCTAACCCTACATTCAGAGATATGATGTTAGAGGGAATAGATAATTTTTCTCATTCCTTTGGGCAAGAAAAACTTAATCTGTGAACGGGTTCCCCTATGTGCATGCATAAACACTGTCTTTTGATAATCCAAGAAAATCCAGCTGAGGCCGGGCGCGGTGGCTCACACCTATAATCCCAGCACTTTGGGAGGCTGAGGTGGGTGCATCACGAGGTCAAAAGATTGAGACCATCCTGGTCAACATGGTGAAACCCCGTCTCTACTAAAAATACAAAAATTATCTGGGAATGGTGGCACACACCTGTAGTCCCAGCTACTTGGGAGACTGAGGCAGGAGAATTGCTTGAACCCGGGAGGCAGAGGTTGTGGTGAGCCGAGATCGTGCCATTGCACTCCAGCCTGGGTAACAAGATCGAAACTCCGTCTCAAAAAAAAAAGAAAGAAAGAAAATCCAGCTGAAAGGGGGAAAAATGTCTGCTATTGAATAAAATGCGACCTGACTTTGAGAGAGTCACGCAGAGTCTCAGGACTCACTCAATACAGAAAGTTCTGGGTAATTAACTGAGCTGCTGGGGAAACTCGATCGCTAGCCTGACAAGCACCACTAAGTATTTCCAGATCCAAGGTAACATTTCAGCTTCTCAAAGCTCATGAACTGAATTGGCCTCCCTCCCTGGGGAAAGGAACTCTCATTGTTGTCTCTGGACCTCTTATTTCATCCAGAGTAGACATCACCATCTGCTGCTGAAAGATCAATGGACAAATTAATTAACTGGGGTTGAGTTTACATTTTTATTGTCAACTCCCATCATCTGCTTGCTTAAACCCACTTCCCATATCTCTTAGTGCTAATCAGAGAAAGATTACATAATTTTACACTCACCTTTTTCATTTCCTTGGGGACACCCTGACTTACTCTCAGTATTTAACTGGCAGTTGCCAGTAGCACTGGCTACTTTCAGTAATAGAAGTAGAAACTACATTTGCTCATTGCTTTTCTTCTTTTCAGGATGTTAATTCCTTGGTTTTTAAAAAATGTATACATTTGGCCAGGTGTGGTGGCTCAAACCTATAATCCCAGAACTTTGGGACACTGAGGCAGGTAGATCACTTGAGGTCAGGAGTTCAAGACCAGCCTGATCAACATAGTGAAACCCCATCTCTACTAAAAATACAAAAATTAGCTGAGTATGGTGGCACACACCTGTAATCCCAGCTACTCGGGAGGCTGAGGCAGGAGAATCACTTGAACTGGGGAGGCGGAGGTTGCAGTGAGCCAAGATGGCGCCACTGCACTCCATCCTGGGTGACAGAGTGAGACTCTAGCTCAAAAAAAAAAAAACATACATTTTAGTGTGAGTTTCTGGACCTGTAATGTTTGATGAATACATATAATGTATTATGGCAGTAGGGAACTGATGCATTGCCAAAAAATGAGATAATGGATTATTTGGCAATGCAATGCCAAATAGCAGCAATGCATCAGTTCTCTACTGCTGCAATGATGGTGTGTCACAACTACAAAACAGTGGTATAACAACAGGTATAGTTGTTGTTAGAAGTAGACTGGGCATGGTGGCTCATGCCTGTAATCCCAGTGCTTTGGGATGCTGAGGCAGGCGGATCATCTGAGATCAGGAGTTCCAGATCAGCCTGACCAACCTGGAGAAACCCCTTCTATACTAAAAATACAAAATTAACCAGGCATGGTATTGCATGCCTGTAATCCCAGCTACTTGGGAGCCTGAGGCAGGAGAATCACTCGAGCCCAGGAGGTGGAGGTTGTGGCGAGCCAAGATCACACCATTGCATTCCAGCCTGGGCAAGAAGAGTGAAACTCCATCTCAAAATAAAAAAGGAAGTAAAGTTTTGGAGTTGTGAAGAAAACAAACTCTTAAAGAAGTTCTCAGCAAGACAATTTTTACTTCTGCAAAAGGGTGCCACTCACGAGCCTGCTCACTGTAAGGCTGGTTGCATCGCCGAGAGCTCGGACACACCCCCCTCCCCTCGTGGGGATCTCGGACACACCCCCTCCCCTCACCGGGAGCTTGGACACACCTCCTTCCCTTGCCAGGAGTTCAGACACACCCCCCTCCCCGGGAGCCTGAGAAAAAAGTCCCGCCAGGACCTACCTGATAGCATTTTGTCCCATCCAGGCCCCACTCCCCACCATTTTGTCCTATCTGGGCCCCACTCCCTGCCTACCATTTTGTCCTATCTGGGCCCCATTCCCCGCCATTTTGCCCCACTCACCTTGGGCACAGCCAATCAAACACCTCCACTCCCTATAAAACCCCACGTCTGAGAGAAGTCCGCACGACTTCTCCAGCCCCTCCTGTCACACCGCAGAACCTCACCCGGGAGCCTAAATAAATTCCTTCGCATCAGATCTTCTTGTACTGGCCTCAGTTTCTTTCCTTTTAAACTCGGCGAGAACAGACCTTACACTCACCATGAGAGCACACCAAACAAAGGAGAGGAGGGCTTTTTATCCCTAACACATGAGGTTTCTACCACTGTGTCCAGTCTCCATTGGCTGGAGCTGGACCACACAATCTAAGCTAAACCCAATTGGCTAAAAGCTTAAAACTTTCCTAACTAGGTAAAAGCAATGGAGAACAAAGGAAGGGAGGAAGTGACTTGTGTGGTTTGCAAAAAGGCTAGGTTAGGAATGTCCAAATAAGGAAAGGAGTATATGCTACAAACTAAGACATGCCTAGGCATGTCTAGGCATAGGCATACTCTGGTACATCAGGAACCAGTGGGTTAGGCCTTTTAAAAATTGAAGAACAGGGAGACAGAGTATGCTTTATTTGAGGAAGATCATCATTGTATCTGTCAATTGTTCATGCATCTGTGGTTGGCTGGGGAGCTCTGCTGATCTTGTTGGGGATACTGGATCACAGATGAGAGGGCTGGCTCAGCGGCTGATCTGGAATCGATCTGACCAGAGTGTTTCTTTCTGTGTCTCTTCTCCATCAGGCTACCCCAGAGAATGTTCTTGTGGTGAAGGCAGAGGTACAAGAGAGCAAGGAGAGACACCTGGGTCTCTTGAGTCCTAAGCTCAGTGGTGGCACACAACACTTGTGCCACTTCTTTTTGGCTAAAGCATAAGTACAGCCCAGATTCAAGGGTCAGGGAATAAGCTCTGCCTCTTTAACCAGAAGAGCTACAGAGTCACATAGCAAAACACCTGGACACAGGGAAAGGTGAAGAATACCCCAAAAGGCAACCTACTCGAGGCAGTCCATTCTCATCCCCTTTGCAGTCCATTTTTTTGGTCTAATTTTTATTTGTTTATTTATTTATTTTGAGGTGGAGTCTCGCTCTGTCGCCCAGGCTAGGATTGCAATGGCACGATCTCAGCTCACTGCAACCTCTGCCTCCCAGGTTCAAGCGATTCTCCTGCCTCAGCCTCCCGAGTAGCTGGGATTACAGGTACCCACCACCATGCCTGGCTAATTTTTGTATTTTTAGTAGAGACGAGGTTTCACTGTGTTGGTCAGGCTGGTCTCGAAATCCTGACCTCAGGTTATCTACCTGCCTCGACCTCCCAAAGTGCTGGGATTACAGGCGTGAGCCACTATGCCCAGCCTGTTTATTTTTATTTATTGAGACATAGTCTTACTCTGTCTGCCAGGCTGGGGTACAGTGGTGCAATCTTGGCTCACTGCAACCTCTGCTTCCTGGGCTCAAGCCATCCTCTCATCTCAGCCTCCCAAGTAGCTAGTACTACAGGTGCCCGCCACCACACCTGGTTAATTTTTGTATTTTTAGTAGAGACAAGGGTTCCACCATGTTGGTCAGCCTGGTCTCAAACTCCTCATCTCAAGTGATTCACCCACCTAGGCCTCAGGCCTCCTAAAATGCTGGGATTACAGGCATGAGTCACCACACCCAGCCCATTATATATTTCAAAACAGCTAAAAGAACTTGAAAATTTCCCAACACATAGAAATGATAAATACTTGAGGTGATGAATGCCCTAAATACCCTGACTTGATCATTATACATTCTGTGTACATAAAATATCACATGTGCCCCATAAATATGTACAAATATTATGCATCAGCCGGGCACAGTGGCTCACGCCTGTCGTCCCAGCACTTTGGGTGGCCAAGGGGGACGGATCACCTGAGGTCAGCAGTTTGAGACCAGCCTGACCAATATAGTGAAACTCTGTCTCTACTAAAAATACAGAAATTAGCCAGGCATGGTGGTGCACACCTGTAGTCCCAACTACTTGGTAGGCTGGGACAGGAAAATTGCTTGAACCTGGGAGGCAGAGGTTGCAATAAGCCAAGATTGCACCACTGCACTCCAGCCTGGGCGACAGCGGGAGACTCCCTCTAAAAAACAAACAAACAAATATTATGCATCAATTTAAAAAGTTAGTTTATGGCCGGGTCTAGTGGCTCATACCTGTAATCCCAGCACTTTGGGAGGCCGAAGCAGGTGGATCACTTGAGATGAGGAGTTTGAGACCAGCCTGGCCAACACAGTGAAACCCCATCTCTACTTAAAAAATGCAAAATTAGCCGGGCATGGTGGTGTGTGCCTGTAATCCCAGCTACTCAGGAGACTGAGGCATGAGAATATCTTTAACCTGGGAGGCAGAGGTTGCAGTAAGCCAAGATTGTGTCACTGCACTATAGCCTGGGTGACAGAGCGAGACTCCATCTCAAAAATAAATTTTAAAAAATTAGTTTAAAAAAAACTTCCTAATATTAGAAATCAAAGCCAGAACTTTGGAAAGTCTGAGATTGATGAGAACAAATTTCTTATTTAGTCCTTAAAAACAGGCCAGGTAGCTGGGCACGGTGGCTCACGCCTGTAATCCCAGCACTTTGGGAGGCTGAGGCGGGTGGATCACGAGGTCAAGAGATCGAGACCATCCTGGTCAACATGGTGAAACCCCGTCTTTACTAAAAATACAAAAATTAGCTGGGCGTAGTGGTGCGTGTCTGTAGTCCCAGCTACTCGGGAGGCTGAGGCAGAAGAATCGCTTAAACCCAGGAGGCAGAGGTTGCAGTGAGCCGAAATCATACCACTGCACTCCCGCCTGGTGACAGCAAGACTCTGTCTCAAAAAAAAAAAAAAAAACAGGCCAGGTTCCATAGGGAAGGGAACAACACTCACTGGGCTAGGTGGGGAGGTGGAGGGGAGGGGAGGGACAGCAGGGGGCGGGGGGGGCAGATGGGGAGGGATAACACAGGGAGAAATGCCTGATGTAGGCGAGGTGGGGGCGGACGTAGCATGTATGTACTTATGTAACAATCCTGCAGGATGCAGGATGTGCACATGTACCCCAGAGCCCAAAGTACAATTTAAAAAAAAAACAAAATAACAGGCCAGGTTCTGGGCGCGGCAGCTCATGCCTATAGTCCCGGCACTTTGGGAGGCTGAGGCGGGTGGCTCACCTGAGGTCACGAGTTCAAGACCAGCCTGGCCAACATGGTAAAAGCCCTGTCTCTACTAAAAATACCAAATTAGCCAGGCATGATGGCACATGCCGGTAATCCCAGCTACTCAGGATGCAAGGCTGGAGAATCACTTGAACCCGGGAAGCAGAGGTTGCAGTGAGCTGAGGTTGTGCCATTGTACTCCAGCCTATGTGACAAGAGCAAAACTCCATCTCAAAAAAATAAATAAATAAAAATAAAAAATAGGCACGGTGGCTCTTGCCTGTAGTCCCAACACTTTGAGAGGCTGAGGCAGGAGGATCGCTTGAGTCCAGGAGTTGGAGAGCAGCCTGGGCAACATAGTGAGACTACATCTCTAATATATAAAATAAAATCAATCCCTATTTCTACAAGAGTTTCAAGGATATAATATATACTCGCTCTTTAGCCTAGCTTAATTTTGAGGGAATGATTAACAAGTCGTTGCTAAGCCAGATTTATCGGAAAATTCAAAGTGGTTTCATGATTCCCAGCCAGAGCATTGGAGCTCATGTTTCCCATAAGCTTCTGGAACTGCTGAGTATTCTCTCTTTCTTTTCAGGGTCTTAATGGTCTTGAATCACAAAAGCAATTAAGTTGCCCGAGAACTTCTGTAGTCTTCTGGTCATTTTGAGTTCTTTGAATAAGTATTTTATTCACTGCATGTGCACGGGATAAAGGAAGAAAACACTTCTTCATGGTCTTAATTTGTGCCAATTAATAAATAAAAGAATGGACATTTTCTTAGAGGACATAAAGCTTTCAGAGAATGAATCCATTATCCCAGAGAAAAGAAGAGATTAATTTGTCTAGAGAGTACATTAAAGATGGGCTGGACACAGTGGCTCATGCCTGTAATCCCACCACTTTGGGAGGCCGAGGTGGGTAGATCATGAGGTCAGGAGTTCAAGACCCAGTCTGGCTAACATAGTGAAACCCGGTCTCTACTAAAAATACAAAAAATTAGCCAGATGTGCTGGTGTGCACCTGTAATCCCAGCTACTCGGGAGGGTGAGGCAGGAGAATCTCGTGAACCCCGGAGGTGGATGTTGCAGTGAGCTAAAATTGTGCCATTACACTCCAGCCTGGGCAACAGTGTGAGATCTCGTATCAAAAAAAAAAAAAAAAATTAAAGGTGGACTGATATTGATGACAGAGTTTTGGCCTGGCTGCCCACCGTCCAGACCTGAAGAAAGCATTGCCTTTGTAACAGGCATTCAAGAAAGCCATTGTTCAATCCAATATGTTATGGCAAGAACATTATTGATAAATCTTCAACCAGCAAAAGAAATTTTGAAGTTTTTTCCATAGCCAATATTGATATCACAAATTAGCCGGGTATGGTGCCTCATACCTATAATCCTAGCTACTCAGGAGGCTGAGGTGGGAGGACTGCTTGAGTCCAAGAGGTCAAGGCTGCAGTAAGCAGTGATCATACCACTGCACTCCAGTTTGGGTGACAGGAAGACACTCTGTCTCAAAAAAATAAAATTAATATCACTGTGTATGAGGAATTTACAAAATAAAAACTGGATCCAGGCTGGGTGCAGTGGCTCATGCCTGTAATCCCAGCACTTTGGGAGGCTGAGGAGGGAGGATCACTTGAGGCCAGGAGTTGAAGATCAGCCTGGCCAACATGGTGAAACCCGTCTCTACTGAAAATACAAAAATTGGCTGGGTGTGGTGGCTCACACCTGTAATCCCAGCACTTTGGAACGCTGAGGTGGGTGAATCACTTGAGGTCAGGAGTTCAAGACCAGCCTGGTAAACATGGTGAAACTCCATGTCTACTAAAAATACAAAAATTAGCTGGGCGCAGTGGCACATGCCAATAATCCCAGCTACTTGGGAGGCTAAGGCAGGAGAAATGCTTGAACCTGGGAGGCAGAGGTTGCAGTGAGCCAAGATCACACCACTGCACTCCAGCCTGGGCGACAGAGTGAGACTCCGTCTCAAAAAAAAAAAAAAAAAATTAGCTGGGCATGTGGCACATGCATGTAGTCCCAGCTCTTCAGGAGGCTGAGGCATAAAAATCACTTGAGCTGGGAGTGGTGGCTCACGCCTGTAATCCCAGCACTTTGGGAGGCCGAGGCGGGTGGATCATGAGGTCAAGAAATCGAGACCATCCTGGTCAACATGGTGAAACCCCGTCTCTACTAAAAATACAAAAAATTAGCTGGGCATGGTGGTGCGTGCCTGTAATCCCAGCTACTCAGGAGGCTGAGGCAGAATTGCCTGAACCCTGGAGGCGGAGGTTGCGGTGAGCCGAGATCGCGCCATTGCACTCCAGCCTGGGTAATAAGAGCGAAACTCCGTCTCAAAAAAAAAAAAAATCACTTGAATCCTGCCGAGATCACCCCACTGCACTCCAGCTTGGATGACAGAGTGAGACTATATCTCAAAAAAAAAAAATTAGCTGGGCATGGTGGCTCGTGCCTGTAGTCCCAGTTACTTGGGAGGCTGAGGCAGGAAGATGGCTTGAGCCCGTGAGGCTAAGCCTGTAGTGAGTTGTGATTGCACCACTGCACTCTAGTCTAGGCAACAGAACAAGACCCTGTCTCAAAGAAAACAAAAAAACTGGATCCAGCAACTTTAATGTCAACATTTATTCCTTTTTATCAACTGCTTTATGTTTAAAGGTGCTTCTGACTAGACCTGGAAAAGGTTGCATGTGTCAGAGAAAAAGTCTGGGAAGATTGCACAAAAAGTAACAGTGGCTAGGAACACTTTTGTTCACCAAATTTTGTTATGACCTCATATGTACTAAGCATTTAGCTAGACACTAGTAAATAGTGGAGACAAGCTCAGCTCAGGCTCTCACTGAAGTCTCAGTCTAGTTCAGACACAGAGAAGTCCTAAACAGGAACAAGTGCAATGAGATACCACTCCACACACACTAGGATAGCTAAAATTAAAAAGTGGACAATAACAAGTGTTGTCAAAGATGCGGAGAAACGGGAACGCTCATATTATTTCTGGTGGGAATGAAACAGCACTGTGGTAAAATGAAATAGCACTGTGGAAAAGCGTGTTTGTTCCTCAAAAAGCTAAACATAGAATTTAGAATCTAAATTCCGGATTGACACAGCAATTTCACACCTAGGTGTTTAACCAAAAGGGAATTGAAATATATGTCCACACAACTCTTGTACACACATGTTCACAGCAGCACTAAGAGTGGAAACAACTCAAACGTACATCACCTGATGAATAAACAAAATGTGGTATATCCACGCAGTGTAATATTACTCAGGAAAAAAAGGAAATGAAGTTCTGATGCATGCTACAACCCGCATGAACTTCAGAAACAGTGTGTTAAAGAAGCCAGACACAAAAGGCCACAAATGTTCAGACAGGCAAGTCCATCGAGACAGAAGGCAGATTGGTGGCTTCCAAGGAATGGAGGAAGATGAACCAGGAAACAACTACTTAATGGGGATAGAGTTTCCTCTGGGTCGAGGAAAATGTCCTGGAAGTTAGATTACTGTGAATGTGCTAAATGCCACTGAACTGTACACTTTAAAATCATAAATTTTATGTGAATTTTACCTCAACTTCAAAAAGCAATTAAGCTGTACACTTAAGATTTGTACACTTGAGTTCCGCATCTTTGCCTCCCAGGGCTGCGCCCAGAGTCCATTCCAGGCCGTTCCGGCGCCCCCGCCCACGCCCCAGGCCCCGGCGGCCGAGCCCCTCCAGGGGGACTTGCTCCCCGTGCTCGCCGCTGCCCAGGAGTGCGCCGCGGCCGCACCCCCGGCTCCGGCCGCCGCCTCCACGGTGGACACAGCGGCCCTGAAGCAGCCCCCGGCGCCCCCTCCGCCGCCCCCACGCCCCGCCTCCGCCGTCCCCATCGCCGCGGCAGCAGCCACCGCCGTCGTAGCCCCAACCTCGACGGTCGCCGTGGCCCCAGTCGCGTCTGCCTTGGAGAAGAAGACAAAGAGCAAGGGGCCCTACATCTGCGCTCTGTGCACCAAGGAGTTCAAGAACGGCTACAACCTCCGGAGGCACGAAGCCATCCACGCGGGAGCCAAGGCCGGCCGGGTCCCCTCGGGTGCTATGAAGATGCCCACCATGGTGCCCCTGAGCCTCCTGAGCGCGCCCCAGCTGAGCGGAGCCGGCGGGGGAGGGGGAGAAGCGGGTGCCGCCGGTGGCGTGGTGACCACGGCCGCCTCGGGGAAGCGCACCCGGAAGAACCACGCCTGCGAGATGTGCGGCAAGGCCTTCCGCGACGTCTACCACCTGAACCGACACACGCTGTCGCACTCGGACGAGAAGCCCTACGAGTGCCCGGTGTGCCAACAGCGCAAGGCCCGCATGAGCTACCACGTGCGCTCACATGACGGCGCTGTACACAAGCCCTGCAACTGCTCCCACTGTGGCAAGAGCGTCTCCCGGCCGGATCACCTCAACTGTCACGTCAGACAAGTGCACTCAACAGAACGGCCCTTCAAAAGGGAGAAATGTGAGGCAGCTTTCGCCACGAAGGATCGGCTGCGGGCGCACACAGTACGACACGAGGAGAAGGTGCCAGGTCACGTGTGTGGCAAGATGCTGAGCTCGGCTTATATTTCGGACCACATGAAGGTGCACAGCCAGGGCCCTCACCATGTCTGTGAGCTCTGCAACAAAGGTACTGGTGAGGTTTGTCCAATGGCGGCAGCAGCAGCTCCTCCCACAGCTGTGGGCTCCCTCTCGGGGGCAGAGGGGGTGCCTGTGAGCTCTCAGCCCCTTCCCTCCCAGCTCTGGTGAGCTCCAAGTTGGTTGCGGGGGAGAGGGGAGAATGGAGTCGAGTCCCTTGATACAGGCTCCTCTCCCCTCTCTTTTCCCACCAACTCCTCACTACTTCCCCACCAACCAAGGAGCCTCCGGAAGGAAAGGAGGAAGAAATGTTTTATGGGAATTCGCTAGGTTTTAACCATTTGTTTCTCCTGCTCCTCTCTTCTATCAGACCTGACCCCACACAAACCTGTCCCCTCGGTTGTGTTGAAGTCCCCTGGACAGTGGGCAGAGGTGGCAGAGGACAGGAGCAGCCACTGCCCGTACCCCCTCTCCTCTCTGTAAGCCTGTGCCCTGTCCTCCCAGGGACTTGTGAGCCTCTTCCCTCGATAGTTCTCTTACTCTCCTTCCAGTCCTCTCCCCCTGCTGCCTGCTGCCCCTCCCTGGGGAGTTGGTGCTTTCTTTTCCTTTTTCTTTTTTTCCAGGGAGAGGGAGGAGAGGAAGGAGGGAGATCAGAGCTTCTGTCCTAGGGAGGGAAAGCAGTGAGGTTTGAGGAGGGGCAGAAGCAGGGCCCGCAAAGGTTGTACCATCATAAGGTGGCAGGGGGTTTGGGGTCAGGCCCTGAACATCGTCCTACTTGAGAATCTGTCAGGGGAGAAAGTTCAGGGGAGCAGAAGGAGGAGCCAGGAGGGCCAGAGGCAGAGGAGAGATGGAGTTTTAGGGGCCAGGGTGAGCGAGGGCTCCAGGGCCTAGAGGTGCTTCCTGGGGCTGGGGGAATGCAGCCAGTGTCTCCCTCCCCTCTGCCACCCCAGCTCCAGCCCTGGTCTTGTCTTTTCATCCCTCTTCCCTACGACAGAAGCAGCTGTGTCCCTGGCCATGTCATCGTGTTCCTTTGTCCCCTGCATGAACCCCACCCTCCACCCCCTCCTTTTGCGTGGACCCCATTACAATAAATTTTAAATAAAATCCTGTTTCTGGCTCTGGAAAAAAAAAAAAAATTTATACACTTGGCTGGGCACAGTGGCTCACGCCTGTAATCCCAGCACTTTGGGAGGCCAAGGTGGGCAGATCACCTGAGGTCGTGTGTTCGAGACAGCCTGACCAACACAGAGAAACTCCGTCTCTACTAAATATACAAAATTAGCTGGGCATGGTGGCGCATGTCTATAATCCCAGCTACTTGGGAGGCTGAGGCAGGAGAATTGCTTGAACCTGTAGGTGAAGGTTGTGGTTAGCCGAGATCGAGCCATTGTACTCCAGTCTGGGCAGCAGGAGCGAAACTCCGTCTCTAACTATCCTTTTCTGGGGGTTGCGCTACTGTCCAATGAGCGCATAGCGAGGGCGGTACTGCTAATGCCTAAACAACACACCCGAATCAACGAGAGCTTTGCTTTACCTCGGTGCAATTTTCGGAAAGATGAAAACCTGCTTTTCCAAGGTAGAATCAAAATTTTTTTTTTTTTAAAAAAAAGGCCGGGCGCGGTGGCTCAAGCCTGTAATCCCAGCACTTTGGGAGGCCGAGGCGGGTGGATCACGAGGTCAAGAGATCAAGACCATCCTGGTCAACATGGTGAAACCCCGTCTCTACTAAAAATACAAAAATTAGCTGGGCACGGTGGCGCGTGCCTGTAATCCCAGCTACTCAAGAGGCTGAGGCAGGAGAATTGCCTGAACCCAGGAGGCGGAGGTTGCGGTGAGCCGAGATCGCGCCATTGCACTCCAGCCTGGGTAACAAGAGCGAAACTCCGTCTAAAAAAAAAAAAAAAAAAAAAAAAACCCTCCATCTCAAAATAAATAACTAAATAAAAATAAATGCATTAGTTTTTAAATTTTGGTAAAAGAAAGCTAAACCAAGCAAATTTTACCATAAAATTAGGAAGAATATGGATATGGTAGTGTTAGCTTTGTATCTTTTGATTTTCAAGTTTGGGATACTGAGGAAGTACTGAAGACAGGATCAAAGCACGGAGAAAAGGTGGGGTATCCCAGGCTGAAGGGAGCAGGCTCTTTAAAATTATCCAATTAGAATCGTGTTCACTGCCAGGTGCAGTGGCTCATACCTGTAATCCCAGCAATTTGGGAGGGTGAGGCTGGTGGATCCCTTGAGTCTGGGAGTTCAAGACCAGCCTGGGTAACATAGCGATACCACTTCTCTACTTAAAAATAATAGATAAGTTAGGCTGGGTTTGGTGGCTCACACCTGTAATCCCAGCACTTTGGGAGGCCAAGGCAGGTGGATCACAAGGTCAAGAGATCAAGACCATCCTGGCCAACACGGTGAAACCCCGTCTCTACTAAAAATACAAAAATTAGCTGGGCATGGTTGCTGGCGCCTGTAGTCCTAGCTACTTGAGAGGCTAAGGCAGGAGAATTTCTAGAACCCAGGAGACAGAGGTTGCAGTGAGCCAAGATCGTGCCACTGCTCTCCAGCCTGGCGACACAGTGAGACTCCTCAAAAAAAAAAAAAAAAAAAAAAAAAATTTAGGCATGGTGGCACATGCCTGTATCCCAGCTATTCAGGAGGCTGAGGTAGGAAGATCACTTGAGCCTGGGAATTTGAGGCTGCAGTGAGCCATGATTGTACCACTGCACTCCAGCCTGGGTGACAGAGGAAGACCCTGTCTCAAAAAAAAGAAAGAAAGAAGAAAAAAAAAGGAATTCTTCTGAGCATGGTGGCTTACGCCTGTAATTCCAGCACTTTGGGATGCTGAGGTGGGCAGATCACTTGAGGTCAGAAGTTCAAGACCAGTCTGGTCAACATGGTCAAACTCCATCTCTACTAAAAATACAAAAATTAGCCCCATGTAATGGTGGGAGCCTATAATCCCCACTACTCAGGAGGCTGAGGCAGGAGAATTGCTAGAACCTGGGAGGCAGAGGCAGCAGTGAGCTGAGATTTTGCCACTGCACTCCAGCCTGGGCAACAGAGTGAGACCCTGTCTCAAAAAAAAAAAAAAAAAAAAAAAAAAAAATCCGGAGAGATCCAAGATGGCTGATGATTAGCAGCTCGGGCACGTACCTCCCAGTGAAAGCGCAAAGAACGAGAGGACGCCACACTTTCAGACGAATATTAGTTGCTCACGGACCACGAGATTCCCAGTGGAGGAGCTCCACGGGTCGCCAGGGCGACTCTTGTGGCCGGCGTGGCGGTTTTGCTGGTGCCTTAGCACGCCAGTTCTTGGTGCAGAGTCCGGATATTCCCGGGCAGAAAAGCACCATCAATCTTAACACCGCTCTTTTGGCCGGCTCAGTGGATTGCTCAGATTTCGGCGCAGGGAATCAACAAGTTGGACGTCAGAGACCCAGTTAGAAAGTCGGTAATTATAAAGACGACAGACGGACAAATATATAATGAAGGGAAGAAACCAGCGTAAAAAGGTAGAGAATACTCAAAATCAGAATGCCTCTCCCTCTACAGGGGATTGCAATTCCTCATCAGTAACGGAACAAGGCTTAATAGATTACACCGGTATTCCAATAACAGAAGCAGGTTTCCAAACGTGGGTGATAAGAAACTTCTGTGAATTAAAAGAACTTATTTTAACCCAATGCAAAGAAACTAAGAACCTTGAAAAAAGGTTTAACGAAATGTTAATGAGAATGGACAATTTAGAGAAGAATATAAGTGAATTGATGGAGCTGAAAAACACAACACGAGAACTTCGCGAAGCATGCACAAGTTTAAACAGTCGAATTGATCAAGCGGAAGGAAGGATATCAGAAGTCGAGGACCAGCTCAGTGAAATGAAACGAGAAGACAAGAATGCAGAAAAAAGGATGAAAAGGAATGAGCAAAGTCTCCAGGAAATATGGGACTATGTGAAAAGACCTAATTTACGTTTGATAGGTGTACCTGAATGTGACGAAGAGAATGAATCCAAGTTGGAAAATACTCTTCAGGATATCATTCAGGAAAATTTTCCCAACCTGGCAAGGCAGGGTAATATTCAACTCCAGGTAATACAGAGAACACCACAAAGATATTCTTCAAGAAGACCAACCCCAAGGCACATAATTGCCAGATTTATTAGGGTTGAAATGAAGGAGAAAATACTAAGGGCAGCTAGAGAGAAAGTTCAGGTTACCCATAAAGGGAAACCTATCAGACTTACAGCAGATCTCTCAGCAGAAACCCTACAAGCCAGAAAAGAGTGGGGACCAATATTTAACATCCTTAAAGAAAAGAACTTTCAACCCAGAATTTCCTATCCAGCCAAACTAAGCTTTATGTGCGAAGGAAAAATTAAATCTTTTGCGAACAAACAAGTACTTAGAGAGTTCACCACCACCAGGCCTGCTTTACAAGAGCTTCTGAAAGAAGCATTATACATATAAAGGAACAACCAATATCAGCCTTTCCAAAAATATATCAAAAAGCAAAGAACTTTAACACAATAAAAAATTCACATCAACTAATGGGCAAAACAGCCAGCTAGCATCAATTGCTGGTATTAAACTTACATATATTTTAATTGGATAAAAAGCCAAAACCCATCGGTATGCTGCATCCGGGCCCATCTTACATGAAACAACACACAAAGACTCAGAGAGAAGGAGGAAGATTTACCAATTGAACAGAGAGTAAAAAATAAACTAATAAACAAAAAGCAGCAGATGCAATTCTCACCTCTGATAAAGTAGACTTTAAAGCAACAAAGATCAAAAGAGGCGAGGAATGACATTACATAATGGCAAAAGGATCAATGCAACAAGAAGAGTTAACGATTCTATAGATCAACGAGATAGAAAATTAACAAGGATATTCAGAACTTGAACTCAGACCCGGAACAAGTAAACTTAATAAATATTTATAGTACTCTCCACTTCAAATACACAAAACATACATTACCACCTCACACCTATTCCAAAGGTGACTATACAATTGGAAGTAAATCACTCCTCAGTAATCGCATAGCATTTCATAGGTTTAAATTAAATATTGGTTGGCTGTTTGTTTGTTATCTTCTTCCCTTACTCCTTCCTGATTACATCATTAAGTATAATTATCAGTATAAAAGAGGTTTTCAATACCCATTACTAAATTGCATTCTAGCCTGGGCAAGAAAGCAATACTCCCATTCTCTCTCCCTCTTTCTTTTCCTTCTCCCTCCTCCCCATTCTCTCTCTCTCTTTCTCTTCCTTTTTTCTCCTTCCTATTCTTTCTCTCTCTAAAAAAAAAAAAAAAAAAAAAAAAAAAAAAAAAAATCCTATTCAGAGATGTACTCTAAAACATTAAATTTTTCTCTCTCTTTTTTTCTTTTGAGATGGAGTCTCGCTCTGTCACCCAGACTGGAGTGCAGTGGCACAATCTCAGCTCACTGCAACCTCCACCTCCCGGGTTCAAGAAATTCTCCAGCCTCAAGTCTCCTGAGTACCTAAGATTATAGGAATGCTCCACCACGCTCGGCTAATTTTTGTATTTTTAGTAGAGACAGGGTTTCTACATGTGGGCCAGGCTGGTCTCAAACTCCTGACCTCAGGTGATCCGCCTGCCTCGGCCTCCCAAAGTGCTGGGATTACAGGCGCGAGCCATTGCACCCGGCCTCTTTTTTATTTTTATTTTTTTAGTTTGTTTTCTCAGAGACAGAGCCTCACTCTGTTGCCCAGGCTGGAATGCAGTGGCATGACTGATTCTGGCTCACTGCAGCCTTGACCTCCCAGTCTCAAGTGATCCTTTCGCTTCTGCCTCCCAAATAGCTGGGACCACAGGCGCGTGTCACCATGCCTGGCTAATGTTTTTTAACATCTTCTGTAGCGACGGATCTTCCTATCTTACCCAGGCTGCTCTCAAACTCCTGGGCTCAAGTGATCCTCTTGCCTCGGCCTCCCAAATTGCTGGAATTACAGGCACATTACCCCTTAAATAAACTCTGCCACATCTCATATAAGCATGCAATTTCTCTTGCTGACTTGGAAGCTTATATTAACATTTTCTGGCCTCTGGTTTGTGTTTTGAATTGTAAAGACTTCAATCTTCTCAAAAGCTGAGTTCCTTGAAAATCATGGGTAGATCTTTTGATGGTGGTTAAATTTGCCAGTGCCTTAAGGGAGACTGCAAATTAAAGACCAATGGGAACCTGTTAAGCAAGCAATCATGCCGCAACGCATCTTCTGTAAAAAACTGAAATTATGGCCGGGCGCAGTGGCTCAAGCCTGTAATCCTAGCACTCTGGGAGGCCAAAGCCAGCGGATCACTTGAGGTTGGGAGTTTGAGACCACTCTGGCCAACATGGGAAACCCTGTCTCTGCTAAAAAAAAAAAATACGAAAAAATTAGTGGATAGTGGTGGCACACACCTGTAATCTCAACTACTTGGGAGGCTGAGGCAGGTGAATTGCTTGAACCTGGGAGGCAGAGGTTGCAGTCAACTGAGTTCGTGCCATTGCACTCCAGCCTGGGTGACAGGGTAAGACTCCGTCTCAAAAAAAACAAAAACAAAACTGAAATTATATTAATATATATTGTGTTGCCTAGAATGGGATAAGCTTGTACCACTTCAGTGTTCCTATAACTGTGATTTTCCAAACTTTAACGTGCAAGTGAATCACCTGGAAAGCTTGTTAAATAAATATAGATTCTGTGTTGGGAGCAGTGGCTCACGCCTGTAATCCCAACACTTTGGGAGGCCGAGGCGGGCAGATCACTTGAGGTCAGGAGTTTGAGACCAGCCTGGCCAACATGGCAAAACGCCATTTCTACTGAAAATAGAAAAATTAGCCGAGTGTAGTGGCATGCACTGTAATCCCAACTACTTGGGAGGCTGAGGCAGGAGAATCACTTGAGCCCAGGAGGTGGAGGTTGCAGTGAGTTGAGACTGCACCACTGCGCTCCAGCCTGGGCGACAGAGGGAGACTCCTTCAGTCTCAAAAATAAGATAAAGATAAAAAAGTACAGATTGTCGTCCCGTTGGTCCGGGGCAGCCTGGGGTTGTGAATGTCTAACAAGCTCCCAGGTGATGTTGAGGCTACGAGTCATCTGACCGTACTTTGAGATGTAAAAGCTTGTCAGTAGCCTAACTGGACTCCACTATTAAAATCTCAGAACACAGTGTTGTAGATGTAATGGGGGTATTGGGCTGGGTCTCGTTGAGTTAGCCCATGAACTAATCTAAATGATCTCTCTCTACAGCTGAAGTGCTTAATTAATTAATAAACAAAGCTGTATCTTTTCCCCCCTTCTCTTTTTAAATTGAGGTAAAATTAACCAGTTTAAAGTGAGCAAGTCAGTCATAGTGCATTTACAATGTTGAGTAATTATCACCTCCATCTAGTTCCAAAACATTTTCATGACCCCCAAACGAAACTCTGTACCCACTAAGCAATCACTACCCATTTTCCCCTCTCCCCAGCCCCAGGCAACCACCTATCTGCCTCCTGTCTCTATGGATTCACCTTTTCCGGATAATCCATATGCAGACGATAATATTTTGGAACAGATAGTGGTGATGCTTGTGCAACACTGTGAAGGTACTAAATGCCACTGAATTGGACACTTTAAAATGGTTAAAGCCGGGTGCAGTGGCTCATGCCTGTAATCCCAGTACTTTGGGAGGCCGAGGCGGGCAGATCACGAGGTCAGGGGTTCCAGACCAGCCTGGCCAAAATGGTAAGACCTCGTCTTTACTAAAAATACAAAAATTAACTGGATGTGGTGGTATGCATCTGTAATCCCAGCTGCTCAGGAGGCTGAGGCAAGAGAGTCCCTTGAATCCTGGGGGCAAAGTTTGCAGTGAGCCAAGATCGCGCCATTACACTCCAGCCTGGGCGACAGAGTGAGACTTCGTCTCAAAAAGAAAAAGAGTTAACAGTGAATTTTATTTTATGGGAATTTTACCACAATACAAAAAATATGAACATCTGCATTTTATAACAAAAGTTGGTGACCTCAAAAGTAATTTGAGTCCTTTACAGTGAGGAAACTGAGGCCTTGGGGGCCACCTAGTTCTTTGGTGGCAGAATATGAACCAGATTTCTTTTCTTTTTCTTTTCTTTTCTTTTTTTGAGACAGAGTCTTGCTCTGTCACACAGGCTGGAGTGCAGTGGTGTGATCTCAGATCTATGCAACCTCCACCTCCCAAGTTCAGGTGACTCTCCTGCCTCAGCCTCCTGAATAGCTGGGATCACAGATGTGCACCACCACACCCAGCTAATTTTTGTATTTTTAGTAGAGACGGGATTTCACCATTTTGGCCAGACTGGTCTCGAACTCCTGGCCTCAGTGATCCACCCTCTTCAGCCTCTCAAAGTGCTGGGACCACAGGAGTGAGCCACTGCGCCCAGCCAACAACTAATTTTTGACGCAGAACTGTATTGGAGAGCAAAGAAACCAGAGATTAATATCCGCCCCTCAGTCTAATTAGAGAAATAGAATCATCACATGAGAGCAAGTGGCCTAGCAGCAAATGCAGAATAATATATACAAATTGAGCACAGGTAAACCTCATTAACATACACTCATGAATCTTACCTGTACAAAGATTTGGATGGCCAGCTCTGAGAATTCTTTTCTTACTGCATGGGAAGCAATTCTAAGGAAATGAACCATGCAAACCAGGTCATAACAGACACGACTTTAACCTATTTGAAATACAACACTTCTGTTCTTCTGAACCAGGTAGTGAGACTACTACTCACATGTTATAATTAAATGTTATAATTAAAAGTATGACCCATGTAATCACACTGTCTGGGCTTCAGCCTGGCCTCACCACTTACTGTTATGGGACTTCGGGCAATTAGTTCATCCCCTGTGCCTCGATTTTTTCATCTATAAAATGGGAATATTAACAGTACAAATTTCAGGGGCTATGATGAGTTTTAAATGAGAAATACATGTGCTAAGAATTGTGTCTGGAACTTAGTAAATCACAATAAATGTTAGCTGTTATTATTATTATTTTTAGACAGAGTCTTACTCTGTCACCCAGGCTGGAGTGCCATGGTGCAATCTCTGCTCACTGAAACCTCCACCTCCTGGGTTCAAGTGCTTCTCTTGCCTCAGCCTCCGGAGTAGGTGGGACTCCAGGTGCCCACCACCACATCCAGCTAATTTTTGTATTTTTAGTAGAGACAGGGTTTCACCATCTTGGCCAGGCTGGTCTTGAACTCCTAACCTCAGGTGATCTGCCTGCCTTGGCCTCCCAAAGTTCCAGGATTACAGGCATGAACCACCACACCTGGCCAGCTGTTATTATTATTATATCCAAAAACAAAAACAAAAACTGGGCTGGACACAGTGGCTCATGTCTGTAATCCTGGCACTTCAGAAGGCCACGATGAGAGGATCATTTGCATTTAGGAGTTCAAGACCAGCCTGGGCAACATAGTGAGACCCCATCTCTATTCTTTTTTTTTAAATTTCTTTTAATTTAATTTATTTATTTATTTTACTTTTTAAACCTACTTCTGGAGACCCATCTCTATTCTTATAAAGATTTAATTTATAAAAATATTTTTAAAAACTGATAAGCTGGGTAATTTTTGACTCATTTCGGGTTAGTCACTGGCTCGCTCTTTCTTTCTTTCTTTCTTTCTTTCTTTCTTTCATCTTTCTTTCTTTTTCTCTCTCTCCTTCTCTCTCTCTCCTCTCTTTCTCTCTCTCTTTTTCTTTTCCTTCCTTCCCTTCTTTCTTCCTTCCTTTCCTTCTTTCTTTCTTTTCTTTCTTCTTTCTGGCAGGGTCTCTCTCTATTACCCAGGCTGGAATGCAGTACCGTAGTAACACAATTACAGCTCACTGCAGCCTTGACCTCCTGGGCTCAGGTGGTCCTCCTACCTCAGACTTCCAACTAGCTGGGATTACAGGAGTGCATCGCTATGCTCAGCTAATTTTTGTATTTTAGGTTGGTGCTAAATAATTGTGTGTGTGTGTGTGTGTGTTTTACCATTGACAGTAACGGCAAAAGCTGCACTTGCTTTTGCACCAAGCTAATTCTTTTTTTTTTTTTTTTTTTTTTTTGGTAGAGACTACGTTTCACCATGTTGCCTAGGCTAGTCCCAAACTCCTGTTACCCAGGCTGGAATGCAGTACTGCAGTGACACAAGTACTGGGATTACAGGTGCAAGCCACTGAGCCTGGCCGTGTCACTAGCTTTCATATTGCCTCTGAAATTGCAAATATAACACTTGCCTTCTCTACTTCAAAATAAATAATATAAAGAAAGTGTTTGAAAACTATAAAGCCTTGTACATACATAAATTTTTATTGAATGCAGGGTAAATCATAATTATTTATTCATAAAAGCAAATTTCTAATAATTTCAATTTTCTTAAATTGTATTTGATCTATTCAGCATTATTGCACACACTTGAATGTGCTAAAATCATATCACTTTCAAAATTATTATAATTCAGAATTTTCATTAATTCAGACAGACATTTTCCCAACCCACACAAATTGTTGAGATTTTATTTTATTGAAAGATACAGACCAGCCACGGTGGCTCATGCTTGTAATCCCAACACTTTGGGAGGCTGAGGTAGGTGGCTCACTTGAGGTCAAGAGTTCAAGACCAGCCTGGCCAACATGGCAAAACCCCCCCTCTCTACTAAAAATACAAAAATTAGCTGGGCGTGGTGGCGTGTGTCTGTAGTCCCAGCTCCTTGGGAGGCAGAGGTGAGAGAATCACTTGAACCCAGGAGGCGGAAGTTACAGAGAGCTGAGATTGTGCCATTACACTCCAGCCTGAGCAACAAAGCAAGACTCTGTCTCAAAAATAAAAAATAAAAAGATACAAGTGTGGATTCATACACTTGCAGGCATTTGAGTAAGAAGATTCTAAAGTCTCTTCCAACCTCATATTGAAAGCATTCAGACAAAAAAAAGGCCTTAAGGTAAGCAGATTAGGGTGAATTTAATCAGGAAAAGTATGTTAAGCAAAAGCTGTATTTTGGGAAGAAGAGGAACGCATGAGCGAGCAAGAGCCAAGACTAGAAAGACAGTTGTTAAATGAGAAAGAAAAATAAAATCTGGAGGAGGTGGTAGTAACAGCAATTATCTTCTTAGGCCAAAGATTCTGGAACAAACCAGGCACAGTACCTCCTGCCTGCAGTCCCAACATTTTGGGAGGCCAAGGCAGATGAATCACTTGAGCCCAGGAGCTCAAGACCAGCTTGGGCAACATGGAGAAAATGTCTCTACAAAAGTTACAAAAATTAGCCTGGGACGGGCACGGTGGCTCATGCCTATAATCCCAGCACTCTGGGAGGCCGAGGCGGGCAGATCACCTGAGGTCAAGAGTTCGAGACCAGCCTGACCAACATGGTGAAACCCCATCTCTACTAAAAATACAAAAAGTTAGCCAGGCATGATGGCGGGCACCTGTAATTCCAGCTACTCCAGAGACTGAGGCAGGAGAATCACTTGGACCCAGGAGGTGGAGGTTGCAGTGAGCCAAGATGGCGCTATTGCACTCCAGCCTGGGCAACAAGGGCAAAACTCCTTCTCTTTTTTTTTTTTAAGACGAGGTTTCACCATGATGGTCAGGCTGGTCTTGAACTCCTGACCTCAGGTGATCCACCCACCTTGGCTTCCCAAAGTGCTAGGATTACAGGTGAGAGCCACCACGCCCGGCCTCAAAACTCCTTATCAAAAAGAAAAAAAAAGTTAGCCAGGTGCAGTGGCACATGTCCATAGTTGCAGCTACTTAGGAGGCTGAGGTAAGAGGATCATTTGAGCTTGGGAGGTGGAGGGGGATTGCAGTGAGCCGAGATCTTGACATTGCACTCCAGCCTGGGCAACAGAGCCTGAGACTCCATCTCAAAAAAAGAAAGAAAGAGAGAAAGAGAAGGAGAGAGAGAGAGAGAAAGAAAAAGAAAGAAAGAAAAAAAAGAAAGGGAAAGAAAGAAGGAAAATATTTTGGAATGAATGCTGATGTGATGGGAGGAAAAAAATCATTCCATAAGGGATGATGGTCTGGGAAGGTTTCAAGTAGAGTAAATCTCAGTCTCTGGAGGAGATGCTGATGTAACTTGACCTATCCAGTGTCTCCAGCCTGTTCTAACACTTGTCGGCATGGCTTGTCCTATAGACACTTGGGACTTAATCACACTTCCAGTAAAACTAAAGAAGTTTATCACCTTATCCTTCAGACTGACTCTGATTCCTGACTTGTACATCACAGTTGGTAAAGGGGCTCCCTGACCCCCAGGCTTGTATTTGGGGAGTAATTTCACACTCTTAATCATCACTAACTCCTTTGTAATATCTTCCTTCAAAATATATCTATCTTCCGTTTCCCCACTCCATGTTAATATTTAATTTAATTTAATTTAATTAATTAATTATTATTATTTTTTTTTGAGATAGAGTCTCTCTCTGTCACCCAGGCTGGAGTGCAGTGGTGCAATCTTGGCTCACTGCAACCTCTGCCTCCTGGATTGAAGCGATTCTCCTCCCTCAGCCTCTTAAGTAGCTGGGATTACAGGCGCATGCCACTACGCCCAGCTAAGTTTTGTATTTTTAGTAGACACAGGGTTTCCCCATGTTGGTCAGGCTGGTCTCAAACTCCTGACCTCATGATCCGCCTACCTTGGCCTCCCAAAGTGCTGAGACTACAGGCACGAGTCACCGTGCCTGGCCTTATTTATCTATTTTTTGAGAGGGGATCTCATTTTGTTGCTCAGGCTGGATTGCAGTGGAATGATCTTGGCTCACTGCAACCTCTGCCTCCTGGGTTCAAGAGATTCTCCTGCCTCCGCCTCCTGAATAGCTGGGATTACAGGCACCCACAATCACTTCCAGCTAATTTTTGTATTTTTAGTAGAGATGGGGTTTCATCATCTTGGCCAGGCTGGACTCAAACTCCTGACCTCAAGTGATCTGCCCAACTCGGCCTCCCAAAGTGCAGGGATTACAGGCAGGAACCACTGCGCCAAGCCAAATTTTTGCATTTTTTATAGAGATGGGGTTTCACCATGCTGCCCAGGCTGGTCTCGAACTCCTGGGCTCAAGCGATCCACCCGCCTTGGCCTTTCAAAGTGCTGGGACTGCAGGTGCAAGCTACTGCACTCAGCCCAAGATATTTCTTTTCTTTATATTTATTTTTATATTTTATTTTATAGAGACAGGATCTCACTATGTTACCCAGGTTAGTCTTAAACTCCTGGATTGAAGTGATCCTCCTGCCTTGACCTCCCAACGTGCTGGGATTACAGGCATGAGCCCATTCCAAAATATTTTCTGAACACCCTTTATTCAGTAACACCAAGGGTGAATAGGCAGTATACCACATTTGGAGAATAAGCAGGAAGTGGGGAGGATGGGGAGGGGGTGGAGATTAATACCCAAACCCTGAGACATCCCCCCGACAAATTTTAGACACCTTTAAAATATTTACTTGATTCCCAATCTCTCTTGCACAAATGATAAATATTCCTACATGCAAAAAAAAAAAAAAACCCTCAATATAAATCTAAAGATAAAAAGCACATTTGGGTCGGGCGCAGTGGCTCAAGCCTGTAATCCCAGCACTTTGGGAGGCTGAGGCGGGTGGATCACAAGGTCAAGAGATCGAGACCATCCTCGTCAACATGGTGAAACCCCGTTTCTACTAATACAAAAAATTAGCTGGGCACGGTGGCGCGTGCCTGTAATCCCAGCTACTCAGGAGGCTGAGGCAGGAGAATTGCCTGAACCCAGGAGGCGGAGGTTGTGGTGAGCTGAGATGGTGCCATTGCACTTCAGCCTGGGTAACAAGAGCAAAACTCCGTCTCAAAAAAAAAAAAAAAAAAAAAGCACATTTGGCAAATAAGTGCCAAGCAACAATCTTGAACACACGATTGAACATTTCATTTGTTTCTCTGTTAATAATGAATCCATTTGGAATGTAAATTTCCAACTAATCTTTTAGTAATAGGAAAACGATGGTAAGCTTCTGGATTTGATTCTAAGTACAAATTATCCTGAGAACATAAATTACATGACTTTCTTTTCCTTAGGAAAAAGCATTCAGGAGTAATTGAGTCAACGAACATCTTGTCCATAATTTTCCAATTTTAAAAGATGGGGTTTCGCTCTGTCACCCAGGCTAAAGTCAGTGGTATAGTTATAGCTCATTGCAGCCTTGACCTCCTGGCCTCAAGCCATCCTCCCACCTTAGCCTCCCAAAGTGTTGGGATCACAAGTGTGAACCACTGCACCTGGTCTACTTTCAACATGTTAATACTAGTGGTTAAATAAAGATTGAAAGTAGAAACATGCTAGGGAAGAAATACTTTGAATGTTATCTATGGCTCCACTATATTGAAGAATGTATCGACCAGGGGCGGTGGCTCATGCCTGTAATCCCAGCACTTTTGGAGGCCAAAGCAGGTGGATCACGAGGTGAGGAGTTCAAGACCAGCCTGGCTAAGATGGTGAAACCCCATCTCTGCTAAAATATAAAAATTAGCCAGATGTAGTGGTACACGCCTGTATTCCCAGCTACTCAGGAAGCTGAGGCAGAAGAATCACTTGAACCCAGGAGACAGAGGCTACAGTGAGCCAAGGTCATGCCACTACACTCCAGCCTGGGTGACAGCAGTAATCTGTCTCAAAAAAAAAAAAAAAGATCTTATCAAACTTTTCACAAAATCAAAATTTTAAAAACGATTTTTTTTTTTAGACAGGGTCGTACTCTGTCTCGCAGGCTGGAGTGCAATGGGGCAGTCGCCACTGTAGCCTTCACTGTGCGGGCTCAGCCACCCCTCCACCTCAGCCTCCTGAGTAGCTGGGACCACAGGCACGCACCAACATGCCTGGCTAATCTTTTTTATTTTTTGTAGAGACAGGGTCTTGCTATGTTGCCCAAGCTGGTCTCAAATTCCTGGACTCAAGCAATTCTCCTGCCTCAGCCTCCAGAAGTTCTGGGATTACAGGCAGAAACCACTATACCCAGTGGAAAGGCTAATTCTTTATTTTGGTTAACTTGTTAAAAATTGAGATGATACCAAGGGAAACTAACGGAACAGAAGAGTAAAGAAAAGAAAAAAGTAAAAGAAAAAAATTGAGATGAAATTCATATGACCTCAGGTTAACTATTTTAAAGTGAATAATTCGGCCAGGCATGGTGGCTCTTGCCTATAATCTCAGCACTTTGGGAGGCCGAGGTGGGCAGATCACCTGAGGTCAGGAGTTCGAGACCAGATGGCCAACATGGCAAAACCCTGTCTCTACTAAAAATACAAAAAAAAAAAAAAAATTAGCCAGGCCTGGTGGTGCATCCCTATAATCCCAGCTACTCAGGAGGCTGAGGCAGGAGAAACAAAAACAAGGAGTGGGGGGGCGGGTGCGATACAATAAGTGACTTTTTGTGTCTGGCTTCTTTGACTTAGTACAGTGTTTTCCAGATTCATTCATATTGTAACATGTATCAATACTTCATTCATTCCTTCTTATGGCTGAATAATATTCTGTTGTGTGTACATACCACAATGTTTTAATCCATTCATCAGTTGATGGACATTTGGGTTATATCTGTCTTTTGATTCTTGTTTATAGCACTGCTATGAACATTCATGTACAAGTGTTTGTTTTGGTATCTATTTCAGTTCTTTTGAGTATATACTTATTGCTAATTCTGTTTTTTTTTTTTTTTTTGAAACAGAGTCTCGACCAAACATTGTGGCTTATACCTGTAATCCTAGCACTTTGGGAGGCCAAAGCAGGTGGATTACTTGAGGTCAGAAGTTCGAGACCAGTCTGGCTAACATGGTGAAACCTCAACTCTATTAAAAATATAAAAAATTACCCATGCGTGGTGGTGCACACCTATAATCCCAGCTAGTGGGGAGGCTGAGGCAGAAGAATTGCTTAAAACCCAGGAAGCAGAGGTTGCAGTAAGCTGAGATCGTGCACTGTCCTCCATACTGGGTGACAGAGCGAGACTCTGTCTCAAAAAAAAAAAAGAAAGAAAAAGAAACAGAGTCTCACTCTGTCACCCAGGCTGGAGTGCAGTGGTGTGATCTCTGCTCACTACAACGTCTGCTTCCCAGGTTCAAGTGATTCTCCTGCCTCAGTCTCCCAAGTAGCTGGGATTACAGGTGTATGCCAACACATCTGGCTAGTTTTTTCTTTTTTCATTTTCAGTAGAGACGGAATTTCACCATGTTGGGCAGGCTGGTCTTGAACTACTGACATCAAGTGATCTGCCCTCCTTGGCCTCCCAAAGTGCTGGGATTATAGGTGTGAGCCACTGCAACCAGCCTAGAATTGCTAATTCTTTAAACTTTTCCCACTGCCCTTGGAATCCAGCATGGCCCAGTCCTGAGCTGGCTTGTAGAGATTAACTGTTTTCTGGGTAAAGCATATTATATTAGTAGGATAGAAGAATTCTGTATATCAAGAACTAGGATCTGATAGAGTCATCAAATGGTTAAAAAAAAGAGAGAGAGAGAGAGAGAAAGGGGGAAAAGAAAACAATTTCTAAGAAATCTGCATTTATTTAAGATTTGACTGTTGTACGAACTACCTTTTCTTTTTTTTTTCTTTTTTTTTTTTTTTTGGAGACAGAGTCTCGCTCTGTCACCCGGTTGGAGGGCAGTGGTGTGATCTTGGCTTATCTCAGTCTCCTCCTCCCAGGTTCAAGGGATTCTCCTGCCTCAGCCTCCCAAATAGCTGGAATTATAAACAGGTGCCACTACATCCAGCTAATTTTTTTTTTTAAGACGAGGTTTTACCATGTTGGTCAGGCTGGTCTTGAACTCCCAACCTCAGGTGATCTGCCTGCCTTGGCCTCCAAAGTGCTTGGATTACAGGCGTGAGCCACTACACCCCGCCAACCCAGCTAATTTTTGTATTTTTAGTAGAGACAGAGTTTCACCATGTTGGCCAGGTTGGTCTTGATCTCCTGACCTCAAGTGTTTCGCCTGCCTCAGCCTCCCAAGTGCTTGGATTACAGGCGTGAGCCACAGTGCCTGGCCAGGAACTACCTTTTCATGTTCAAAAATTAGTTCCAAACCAGTCAATGCTGAAGACCTATTTATCCATTACAAGTCTCATTTGCTTCTAAAATATGTACAGACACTAAAACATTTGGCTTGATAGAAAAAAAGTTCAACTCAAGATAAACACTGCATGATCTCATTATGTGTGCTATCTAAAGAAGTCAAACTCATAGAAACAAAAGTAGAAGGTTGGTTGACAAGAGCCATAGAGAGGGAGAAATGGGAGAATTTTAGTCAAAGGAAAGTTTCAATTATAAGACGAATAAATTCTAGAGATCAAACACATAGCATACGGTAACTAATTAATAATAATGTATTGTATACTTGAAATTTTCTAACAGAGTAGAGCTTAAGTGTTCTTGCCACCAAAAAATGGTAATTATATGAGGTGATAGATATGTTAATTAGCCTGATTGTGGTGATCATTTAACAGTGTATAAATATATCAAAACATCATATTGTACACCTTGAATATATAGTTTTTAATTTGTCAATTACACTTCAATAAAGATGGGAGAAAAAGAAAAAGAAAAAAATGTGTAACTACCAAAAATGAAAGAAATGCAAATCAAAATAAGAAAAATTCATTATTTAGACTCGATAAGCCAGGTGTGGTGGTTCATACCTGAAATCCCAACACTTTGGGAGGCTGAGGCAGGAGGGTCTCTTGAAGTCAGAAGTTCAAGACCAGTCTGGACAACATAGTGAGACTCTACCTCTACAAAAAAAATTTTTTGGCCAGGCACAGTGGCTAACGGCTTTATCCCAGCACTTTGGGAGGCTGAGGTGGGTGAATCACTTGAGGCCAGCCCAACATGATGAAACCCCATCTCTACTAAAATACAAAAATCAGCTGGGCGTGGTGGCAGACACCTGTAATCCCAGCTACTGGGGAGGCTGAGGCATGAGAATCGATTGAACCTGGGAGGTGGAGGTTGCAGTGAGCCGAGATGGCACCACTGTACTCAAGCCTGGGCAACAGGGTGATACTCCGTTTCAAAAAAAAAATTTTTTTTCATTAGCCAGGTATGGTTGCATGCACCTGTAGACCCAGCTACTCAGGAGGCCGAGGTGGGAGGACTGCTTGAACCCAGGAGTTTGAGGCTGCAGTGAGCTATAATTGTGCCACTGCACTGCAGCCTGGGTGACAGAGTGAGATACTATTTCTTTTTTTTTCTTTTTGAGACAGAGTTTCGCTCTTGTTGCCTAGGCTGGAGAGCAATGCTGCAATCTCGGCTCACCGCAACCTTTGCTTCCCAGGTTCAGAGATTTTCCTGCCTCAGCCTCTCGAGTAGCTGGGATTATAGGCATGTACCACCATGCCCAGCTAATTTTGTATTCTTAATAGAGATGGGGTTTCTCCATGTTGGTCATGCTAGTCTCGAACTCCCAACCTCAGGTGATTAGCCCACCTTGGCCTCCCAAAGTGCTGGAATTACAGGTGTGAGCCACCACACCTGGCCTCCTTTTTCTCTCTCTCTCTCTTCTTTGATGGAGTCTTGCTCTGTTGCCCAGGCTGGAGTGCAGTGGTACAATCTTGACTCACTGCAACCTCTACCTCTCAGGTTCAAGCAATTCTTCTGCCTCAGCCTCCCAAGTAGCTGGGACCACAGGCACGCACCACCATGTCCAGCTAATTTTTTGTATTTTTAGTAGAGACTGGCTTTCACCATGTTGGCCAGGATGGTCTTGATCTCCTGATCTCATGATCTCCCACCTTTGCCTCCCAAAGTGGTGGGATTACAGGCGTGAGCCACTGCACCCAGCCTCTTTTTTCTTTTTCTTTCTTTTTTATTTTTTATTTTTTTGAGATAGAATTTTGCTCTTGTTGCCCAGGCTTGAGTGCAATGGTGTGATCTCGGCTCACTACAACCTCTGCCTCCTGGGTTCAAGCTATTCTCCTGCCTCAGCCTCTGGAGTAGCTGGGACTACAGGCATCCACCACCATGCCCGGCTAATTTTTGTATTATTAGTAGATACAGGATTTCACCATGTTGGTCACGCTGGTCTCGAACTCCTGACCTCATGATCCACCTGCCTCGGCCTCCCAAAGTGCTGGGACTACAAGCGTGAGCCACTGCACCCGGCCTTTTAAAATTTTTTTTTTGAGATGGAGTCTCCTTCTGTTGCCTAGGCTGGAGTGCAGTGGCGCGGTCTAGGCTCACTGCAACCTCTGCCTCCCAGGTTCAAGCGATTCTCCTGCCTCTGCCTCCAGAGTAGCTGCGATTACAGGTGCCCACCACCATGCCAGGCTAACTTTTGTATTTTTAGTAGAGACAGGGTTTCAACATGTTGGCCAGGCTGGACTCAAACTCCTCACCTCAGGTAATCCACCCGCCTTGGCCTCCCAAAGTGCTGGGATTTCAGGTGTGAGCCACCGCGCCCAGCCTGCAAACATCTGTGTTCTAATGCATAGTGCTTAGCTTTTTTTTTTTTTTTTTTTTTTTTTTTGAGACGGAGTTTCGCTCTTGTTACCCAGGCTGGAGTGCAATGGCGCGATCTCGGCTCACCGCAACCTCCGCCTCCTGGGTTCAGGCAATTCTCCTGCCTCAGCCTCCTGAGTAGCTGGGAGTGCTTAGCTTTTTTTTTTTGGATACAGAGTCTAGCTCCGTCTCCCAGGCTTGAGTGCAGTGGTGTGATCTCAGTTCACTACAACCTCTACCTCCGAGGCTCAAGCGATTCACTGGCCTCAGCCTCTGGAGTAGCTGGGATAACAGGCTCATGCCACCACGTCTGGCTAATTTTTGTATTTTAGTAGCAAGGGGGTTTCACCATGTTGGCCAGGCTGGCCTCAAACTCCTGACCTCAAGTGGTCCTCCTGCCTTGGCCTCCCGGTGAGCCACCTTGCCCAGCCACCATAGTTTTTAAAAATTAGAAGAATCAGTAAACGTTAAGTTTGGCTATTGTAATTGTCAGATATGCATCAAAATTCTAGTACTGGTTATCTTTAGGTAGTGGAATTATAATTTTAATTTTCTTTTGTACACATTTCCATATTTCTCACAATAATGCATTTTCCTTTTGTAATCAGGAAAAAAAACGTTAAAAGAAAAAAAATTAAGATTTCAGTCCTTAGAGCCAGCTTTATAGTCAACTCTCCCAGCAAGATAACTCTGCTCAAGGTAATGCTCACTGCTGTGGGAGAGTGATTCCATAGTGGATAAAGGCTTCGATATTTTTGGAAAGGCATCCTAATCTTTGCTACCTTCTCTTCTACTAAGAGTCGAGGTGAATAGCATTATCAAACAACTAAAAAATGCCTGTATCAGGTCAGCTCTTCAGGGTATTTCTATTCTTAGACATAATAAGATTTGGAGAGCAGTGCTTTGGAGAAATTTTAGAAAGCTAGGGATTATAACAGATCTTGACATTTCTCCCCTACCCCCTTAACTATCGCAAACTGAAAATTTCAGTGATGGGTCACTCATTTACAGGAAAAAATATATAAGGAATTTGGATTACATCATTCATCTACTAACGTTTTTGGTGGCACCTCTGTCTGTGCCTATTCTAGTAACTATACATTACTCAGCCAGGCAACTGAGATCATTTTGAAGATAATTTTCAGGCTGGGTGCAGTAGCTCATGCCTGTAATCCAAGCATTTTGGGAGGCTGAGGTGGGAGAATTGCCTGAGCCCAGGAGTTCGAGACCACTTTGGGCAAGAAGGCAAAACCCCGTCTCAACAAAAATTACAAAAGTTAGCTGGGCGTGATGGTGCCCACTGGTGGTTCCAGCTACTTGGGAGGCTGAGGCAGGAGGATTGCTTGAGCCCAGGGGTGGAGGCTATAGTGAGCTGTGATTGTGCCATTGCACTCCAACCTGGGCAACAGAACAAGACCCTGTCTCAAAAAAAAAAAAGCAATAATCAAAGTGACTTGAAACATGGATCTGAATCTACTGGAGTTTCCACTTTCAGCTTCGGGACTATCGGTTCACACCCAGATATAAACATATCAAGAGCAAATGCCAAGAACTTTTCTCTGGATGTCACGTCAGTGTACGCACCTGTGTGTATATTGCTGCGCCACCGTGCCTGGCCCAAAATATTTTTTCAAGTGTCAAATGATGTAATAATTAGCCATTCAAATTAAAGGGGCCATTCTAAAGGATTAACTTGGGCAGGTGTGGCAGCTCACCTCTGTAATCCCAGCACTTTGGGAGGCCCAGGAGGGTGGATCATCTGAGGTCAGGAGTTCTGAGACCAGCCTGGCCAACATGGTGAAACACTGTCTCTACTAAAGAAATTAGCCAGGCATGATGGCACCCACTGGTGGTTCCAGCTACTCAGGAGGCTGGAGCAGGAGGATCGCTTGAATTCGGGAGGCAGAGGTTGCAGTGAGCTGAGATCTCATTATTGTACTCCAGCCTGGGCAACAAGGGTGAAACCATCTCAAAAAAAAAAAAAAAAAAAGTTAACTTGCAGTAGGGGAGATAAGAATTAAATAGAACTGAGTCAGTTGAAACAAAAAAATTTTCATGCAAGATCAAAAGAGCTGTTTTGGAAATCTTGCCAGCAGTGTTGAAAAGAAAAGGCTATTTTATTAATATTTTAGCAAAGACATAGTCAGATGTTTGTTTGAGAATACCATTTGAAATTATGGTTTCTTACAAAATTACTACAGGGAGCCAGGCATGGTGGCTCATGCCTGTAATCCCACCATTTTGGGAGGCCAAGGCAGGAGGATTGCTTGAGGCCAAGAGTCTGAGACCAGCCTGGGCAGCATAGCAAGGCTTGTCTCTAACTGGGTGCAGTGGCTCACGCCTATAATCCCAGCACTTTGGGAGGCTGAGGCAGGCAGATCACGAGGTGAGGAGTTTCAGAGACCAGCCTGATCAACATGGTGAAACGCTGTCTCTACTAAAAATGCAAAAACAAAACAAAAAAAAGATTAGCCAGGCATGGTGGCATGCTCCTGTAATCCCAACTACTCAGGAGGCAGGACAATCTCTTGAACCCGAGAGGCGGAGGTTGCAGTGAGCCAAGATCATGCCATTGCACTCCAGCCTGGGCGACAGGAAAAAAAAAAAAAAAGAACTTGTCTCTACAAAACAAAAACAAAAACAAAAACAAAAATTGGCCAGGCATGGTAGTGCATGCCTGTAGTCCCAGCTACTCGGGAGGCTGAGGGAAGAGGATCACTTGAGCCAGGAAGATCAATGCTGCAGTAAGCCATGGTCATGCCACCGCACTCTAGTTTGGGCAACAGAGCAAGACCCTATCTCAAAAAGAAAAAAAAAAAAGAAGAAATTACTACAAGTGTTGTGACCCTAGAAGGTGTAAGGATTTCAGAATGAGGATGGACAAAAGGTTGACATTTTTGGGAACAATTATTAGGCACGTGTATATTCTTATGTGATTGTAAATGAGGGTTGTGATGGATAAGAGTGCTAGACTTTTTGTCCCGCATAGCTTGAAATTGGAATTTTCAAGGCAACCATCTGAATATCTCCATCTCTGAATGTCTATTTTGTTCATTTATCAGTTGACAATGTTTTATTTCATTGTTATCTGTCTAATTTGGCTGTAAATGCGCAAGAGCATCACCCTGTCTGCTTGGATTGTAAACTGTTAGAGGAGAGAGGCAAGGTTTAGCTAATTCTCTGTGTGAATCATTTAGCCTGGCATAGCACCACACACAATTAAGGTCTTAAAAAATGTGTTAATTATGATCTTTGAAATGAGGCTTAGTCCCATTTATTGTCTTCTTTTTTTTAATTTATTTATCGTCTTCTTGATACTGCCAGCACTTCTCAAAAGGATGGGGAGAGTTGACTTAATCTCCTTTTCTTTTTGAGACCCACTCTGTCTCAGAAAAAAAAAGGAGATTAAATCAACTTAAAGATTGTACTTAAGTACCATCTCAGCTCACTGCAGCCTCTGCCTCCCCAGGTTTAAGTGATTCTTTTGCCTCAGCCTCCCAAGTAGTTGAGATTACAGGTATGTATCACCATGCTTGGCTAATTTTTGTATTTTTAGTATAGATGGGGTTTCGCTATATTGGTCAGGCTGGTCTCGAACTCCTGACCGGAAGTAATCTGCCCACCTTGGCCTCCCAAAGTGCTGGGATTACAGGCGTGAACCACTGCAGGCAGCCTACTTTTAATACCTGAAGCTCATGCTAAATATGATAACTGCAACCGATCAGCGATGTCTCTTGGTGAAAGTCTGAAATGTCATATTTTCACATTTCTGTAGCTGTTTGAGATGATATTATTACGTATATGGTACTCAGACACTTGACTTGAAGTAAATATGTTTTAAAATTGAATCACTTCAGTGTGAAATTGAAATTTTGTGGAATCCAAAAAGGTTTATTTTGACTTGCGTTGACTGTTCTTGGGGATGGAATGCCTAAACCTTGAATTGTAACTTCTACAGAAGGCTCTCACTACCAGCACAGGGGTGAACAGAGGCTCAAGGATACTTCTATATTTTGTTCCTTAGCTATTTTTATTATAGTCGGTGATGTTAATTCTCAAAATATCCTAATAAATTAATGTCATCCCTGCAGTTTTTTTTTTTTTTCTTGAGATGGAGTTTCACTCTTGTTGCCCAGACTGGAGTGCAATGGCACAATCTCAACTCACTGCAACCTCTGCCTCCCAGGTTCAAGCGATTCTCCTGCCTCAGCCCCCCAAGTAGCTGGGATTACAGGTGTGCACCACCACACCCAGCTAATTTTGTATTTTTAGTAGAGATGGGGTTTCTCCATGTTGGTCAGGCTAGTCTCAAACTCCTGACCTCAGGTGATCCACCTGCCTCAGCCTCCCAAAGTGCTGGGATTACAGGTGTGAGCCACCTCATCTGGCCATCACAGCAGTTTTCTATGTGTTCTATCTATATTCCATGCCTTCATTCATATTTATTAAGTTGTCTATTACGTGCTGTTTTGAAATGTATAAAGAAAATGGAGGCCGGGTGTGGTGGCTCACACTTGTAGTCCCAGCACTTTGGGAAGCTAAGGTGGGAGGAACACTTGAGCCAAAGGGTTCGAGATGAGCTTGGGCTACATAGGGATAACCTATCTCTACAAAACTTTTTTCAATAGTTAGCTGGGTGTGGTGGCATGTGCCTATGGTCCCCGCTACTCAGGAGGCTGAGGCAGGAGGATTGCTTGAGCCTAGGAGGTTGAGGCTGTGGTGAGCCATGTTCATGCCACTGCACTCCAGCTTGGGCAACAAAAAGAAGGTAGACATGGCAACTGCCCTCATGGAGTGTACAATCTATCCAGACAAGTAACCAGTTACACTGTGGGCTGCCGTTATGGGTGTGAGGAGATGTTGACTAGGGAGGAACATACAGACACACACACGCACATTTCTGGGATGACAGAAATGTTTTTATTTTGTTCTGGATGAGTACATGAATGTATTTGGTCATCAAAACTCATTGTAGGGGCCAGGTGCAGTGGTCATGCCTGTAATCCCAGGGAGGCCAAGGCGGGTGGATCACCTTAGGTTGAGACCAGCCTGACCAAAATGGTGAAACCCTGACTCTCCTAAAAATACAAAGAAAAAAAAATTAGTCAGATGTGGTGGCGCACGCCTGTAATCCCAGCTACTCAGGAGGCTGAGGCAGGAGAATCGCTTGAACCCTAGAGGCGGAGGTTGCGGTGAGCCGAGATCGTGCCATTGCTTTCCAGCCTGGGCAATAATAGTGAAAATCTGTCTCAAAAAAAAGAAAAATGAAAAACAAACAAAAAAACTCACTGAAGTGGCCGGGTACAGTGGCTCACGCCTGTAATCCCAACACAGGCGGGAGATCACATGAGGTCAGGAGTTCTAGACCAGCCTGGCCAAGATGGTGAAACCCCATCTCTACTAAAAATACAAAAATTAGCCAGGCATGGTGGCACATACGTCTAATCCCAGCTACTCAGGAGGCTAAGGCAGGAAAATCGCTTGAACCTGGGAGGTGGAGGTTGCAGTGAGTCGAGATCGTGCCACTGAACTTCGGCCTGGGTGACAGAGAGACTCTGTTTCAAAACAAAAACAAAAAAACTCACTGAACTGAACACTTAAGATCTATGCATTTTATTATCCCTTAATTACACTTCAATTAAAAAGAACCCAAAGTAGCAAAATAGCGATTATAATTCAGTACGACAGTGAGTATTGGGTATGGTATGCGCAAGTGTCAGTGTGCCTGACAACTTTAGGAGTTCAGAATCCAGCTCCTTGAGAAAGTGTACAGGGCTGGTAGCTAGAGATAGCCAGTCGAGGAAGCCAATGAAGAGCTTCCTCTGAACTTGCAAGAGATGGAGAATTGTCTTCTCAAGAGAACTTGCCTGTACAAAGGCCCAGAGGGAGGAGAGAGTATGACCCACTGGGACAGTGCAAGCGGTTCAGATGGTTACAGTGGAGGTTGTGAGGTGAGGTTGGTGGGATGGAGAACTGGAGGGATGAGCAGGGAATAGAAGATAAAAGAACCCTGTAACACTATTATGGATTTTATCATGAGGCCGTTGGGAAACCCTAAAGGAAATTTGGTTTTTTTCGAGACAGAGTTGCCCAGCTGGAGTGCAGTGGCACGATCTCAGCTCACTGTAACCTCTGCCTCTAGGTTCAAGCGATTCTCCCACCTTAGCCTCCAGAGTAGCTGGGATTACAGGCTTGCATCACCACACCTGCCTAATTTTTGTATTTTATATTTTAAGTAGAGACGGAGTTTCGCCATGTTGGCCAGGCTGGTCTTGAACTCCCGGCCTGCCTCTGCCTCCCTGATCACAGGCATGAGCCGCCTCGCCCGCTGCCCGAAAAGAATTTAAACAGGAAAAGACAAAGTCATACTTATGGTGTAAAGAGGCTATTTGTCCTCAGGATAGAGGAAGTGGGGATGACTAAGAGGGGCGGGGTGCAGATCGGAGCTCAAACTCCTGTAGCTGCAATGAAGCAAGTGAAGCTGAGGCCCTAGTAAGAGCCCTGGGCCCAGGGTACAGAGAAGTGGATAGATGTGAGTGGTACACAGGAGCTAGAGTTGCTGGAAGACAAAGTCAAAGATGACTTGCAGTTCTCTAGAATGGTGCCGTAGAGCAAGGTAGGAAACCCAGGAGGAGAGGCAGGGGTGGAAGCAAGTGGGTAGTGAGCTGACAGATCTGATAGGCAGGGAAGAGAAGGATGGGCAGAGGCTCAGGAGACCCACATACAGACCTAGACATGGAATTCCTAAGAATGGTTACAGTATCTGGAGTTACAGGGTGAGGTCATCGAGGATAATCTGTTGAGTGAGAAGTAGAAAGACCTGCAGTACTTGTATGAACACCAAAACTTGGAGGGTGGGCAGGGGAGATGGAGAAGAAATTGCTCAGAGAGACAGAAGGAAGACCAAGAGAGTAGAGTGGGTGGCCCAGCGCTGTGGCTCACACCTCTAATCTCAACATGTTAGGAGGCTGAGGCAGGAGGATTGCTTGAGCCCAAGAGTTCGAGACCGTCCTGGGGAACACAGGGAGACCCATCTCTACAAAAAATAATAATAAATTAGCTGGATGTGATAGTGCACATCTGCAATCCAGCTCCTCAGGAGGCTCAGGACTGCTTAAGCCCAGGAGGTCAAGGCTGCAGTGAGTCACGATGGTGCCACTGCATTCCAGCCTGGGCAACAGAGCAAGATCCTGACTCAGAATTTTTTTTTTTCTTGAGATGAAGTTTTGCTCTTGTTGCCCAGGCTTGAGTGCAATGGCTTGATCTTGGCTTGCCGCGACCTCTGCCTCCTGGGTCCAAAAGATTCTCCTGACTCAGCCTCTCGAGTAGCTGGCATGTGCCATCATGCTCAGCTAATTTTGTATTTTCAGTAGAGATGGGGTTTCTCCATGTTGGTCAGGCTGATCTCGAACTTCCAACCTCAGGTGATCCGCCCGACATGGCCTCCCAAAGTGCTGGAATTACAGGCATGAGCCACCGCGCCCAGCCAAAAAATTTTTTTAAGAAGAAAAGAAATCCGAAACCTATTTTATGTTATATCTGCAATATACATGATATGCTTTCTCTTAGTTTTCTAAAAATATATATATATGTTTAAATCTTTTTCTGGTTTAGAATTTACTGTAGTTTGGAGTATAAGATTTGTCCAGGTAAATTCCCAACATCCTTGTCAAGCAGTCATCAGATAGTTTCGGTCTTTGAAGCCTGGGTTGTCTTTGAATGTAGAGCAAAGAATGGTTGATTTTTTCCAAAGTTACCAGCAAAAAGCATGAGCTTAAGAGGTCAGACTTGGCTTCCGGTCCTATCTTTGCCTGTAGCTAGATGTGTGATCCTGAGCACATCTGACTCTTCTGGGAGACAGCTTTTTCAACTGTAAATTGAGAAAGTACACAAGGTGACTTTGAAGGACCCTTCTAGCTCAAACTTTATAGTAAATGCTGAAGAATTTTTTTTTTTTTTTTTTCGAGACAGTGTCTTGCTCTGTCACCCAGGCTGGAGTGCAGTGACAAGACCTCTGCTCACTGCAACCTCTACCTCCCGGGTTCAAGCAATTCTCCTGCCTCAGTCTCCAGAGTAGCTGGGATTACAGGCGCCTGCCACCATGCCTGGCTAATTTTTTGTATTTTTATTAGAGACAGCGTTTCACCATGTTGGTCAGGCTGGTCTCGAACTCCTCACCTCAGGTGATCTGCCCGCCTCAGCCTTGAAAAGTACTGGGATTACAGGCATAAGCCACTGTGCCTGGCTAGGACTCATTATTAACTTCAGAATCTCTAGATCTTAGTGAGACTCTGTTCAAGCTAAATCATACTATGATACAACTATTAAAGAAATTGGGACCTGGCTATGTTTTAAATTTTATTTATTTTTTATTTTTTAGATCCAGGATCTCTCTCTGTTATCCACGCTGGACTTCAGTTCCTGAGCTTAAGTGAGCCTCTGGCCTCAGCCTCCCAAGCAGCAAGAACTACAGGTATGCGCCATCACGCTCAGCTAACCACCCCTGTTTAACCGGAGTTTGCAAATGCCCAAGTTGTAGATAGGTAATAAAATCTAATCGGCTGGGCGCGGTGGCTCACACCTGTAATCCCAGCACTTTAGGAGGCCGAGGTGGGCAGATCATGAGGTCAGGAGTTCAAGACCAGACCGGCCAACATGGTGAAACCCCATCTTTACTAAAAAACACAAAAATTTGCTGGGCATGGTAGCTCGTGCCTGTAATCCCAGCTACTTGAGAGGCTGAGGTAGGAGAATTGCTTGAACTGGGACCTGGGAGGCAGAGGTTGCAGTGAACCGAGATTGCGCCACTGCACTCCAGCCTGGGCTACAGAGCAAGACTCCATCTCAAAAAAAAAAAAAAAAATCTACTCACTGGTAGATTTTACAGACCTGATCTTGCAATGTTGCCCAGGCTGGTCTATAATACCTGGGCTCAAGTGATTCTCCCATTTGAGCCTCTCAAAGTGGCATCGGCCACCACCCCCAGTCCTACAAATAAACTTCTTTTCTTTTTAAATTACCCAGTTTCAAGTGTTCCTTTATAGCAACACCAGTGGACTAAGATGTACGTGAATGTAGACTTACTATAGAAGAATGAGCTTGTTTTGGAAGGTCTGTCTTTTTATTGGAGGAATGTGATACTGGTGAGCATTACGCTGGACTGGGAACAGGAGAGCTGGCAGCTCTTCTTTCCTCACTCCCTCACTCAGCCTCAGGCAAGAAAGCTTAATTTCCCAAGCCATGAAAAGAAGAAAACCCTTTCCACTTTCTGCTTACTAAGGAGGGCTATTGGAGAAAAAGTCTGTAAAGTGCTCCAACTTCAGAGAAGTATCAATTGGCCCTGTGTTATTTGTCTTACTCTCCGGAAACCACTTTATTTATTTATTTATTTTATTTGTATTTATTTTTTTTCCAGACAGAGTCTTGCTCTGTCACCCAGGCTGGAGTGCAGTGGTGCTATCTTGGCTCACTGCAACCTCCCTCTGGCTCACTGCAACCTCTGCCTCCTAGGTTCAAGCAATTCTCCTGTCTCAGTCTCCTGAGTAGCTGGGATTACAGGTGACTGCCGCCACACAGGACTAATTTTTGTACTTTTGGTGGAGACAAGGCTTCACCATGTTGGCCAGGCTGGTCATAAACTTCTGACCTCGTGATCTGCCCACCCTGGCCTCCCAAAGTGCTGGGGTTACAGGCATGAGTCCCCATGCCTGACCTATTTATTTATTTTAGTATTATCATTTTTTTAGACTGAGTCTTGCTCTGTCACCCAGGCTGGAGTGCAGTGGCACGATCTCGGCTCACTGCCAACCTCTGCCTCCCGGGTTCAAGCAATTCTCCTGCCTCAGCCTCCCGAGTAGCTGGGATTACAGGGATGTGCCACCACACCTGGCTAATTTTTTTGTATTTTTAGTAGAGATGGGGTTTCACCATATTGGCCAGGCTGGTCTTGAACTCCTGACCTCCTCGGCCTCCCAAAGTGCTGGGATTACAGGCGTGAGCCACAGTGCCTGGCATTTTTTTTTTTTTTTGGACAGAGTCTCTGTCGCCCAGGCTGGTGTGCAGTTGAACAATCTCAGCTCACTGCAACCTCCAACTCCTAGATTCAAGTGAGTCTCACGCTTCAACCTCCCAAGTAGCTGGGATTACAGGCTCGTACCACCATGCTCGGCTGATTTTTATGTTTTTACTAGAGATAGGTTTTCACCATGTTGGCCAGGCTAATCTGACACTCCTGACCTGTAGTAATCTGCCCGCCTTGGCCTTGCAAAGTGTTGGGATTACGGGCATAAGCCACCACGACTGGCCTGGAAACCACTTTAAAGTTCTGTTTGTTTCACTTTCAGGATTCTTCAGCTATTTGGCAAAGTTGAAGACATAAGCTCCGGGTTCATAACCATTTTCTCCACTTTACAGAGGGAGAAATGTAAAGCAGAAGAAGATCACATGTACGAGTTGACAGCGTAATTCACTGGCAGAATTCCAAAAAGATTGTATGAGTCCAAAACAAAATGATTGTGGGGAGCCATCTGTTCTCCAGCTGCAGAGATGTTTCTCTAAAGTGCACTAAGTATTGTTGAAACCATTTTTACTGTAACGGAAGTCAATCAGACAGTCCGGATTCAGATGGGAGCTGGCTTAAGCATTCAGATGAAGAGATACTTTGTCATTTCCATCACTGAGTCCATTTTATGACCTATCTACAACTTTGGCATCTGCAAACTCAGGTTAAGCAGGGATGGTTAGAGAGTCCCTTTGATCTTTTAAATTACGAAACTTATGCAATGACTACAAAGAAGATAGATTACCTTGAGTAGGTAAAATAGTTATATTTGTGAAAGTGACCAAGGACAAATAAAAATATAGCAAACTAGATCCAATTCTCAAATACTTTGATCTAGCTCCTCTCTAGGCAACCAGAGCTGGGCACTCGTCTAATGATGCAGTTGAACTTAGATGGGAGGGTGGCAGGGAGTGAGTGGGTAGAGAGGTACAAGTGCTGGAGATGAGACATGAATGGCAGAATGTAGAGAATTATTAAAACTAGGCGATGGGTACATGAGGGTTCAATGTATTATTCTATTTACTTCATATGTTTGAAATTTTCCAAAATAAGAAATGGTTTAATATAGCAAGTTGCTAATCAACTTTGTAAAAGGCTCATATAATCTTCCTTCTATGACTTGTTATCACTGGGTGATTCTATTGTTAGGATAATAATAGCCTTCTACCCTATTGTCTTATAAGCACACATGATGTTGAAATAGATTATTCAGTAAGTTACAAAAATTTATTTATTGTGATTTTTTTTTTTTTTTTTTGAGACAGAGTCTGGCTCTTGTTACCCAGGCTGGAGTGCAGTGGCATGATCTCGGCTGACCACAACCTCCACCTCCTGGGTTCAAGCAATTCTCCTGCTTCAGCCTCCTGATAGCTGGGACTACAGGCATGCGCCACCATGCCCAGCTAATTTTTGTATTTTTAGTAGAGATGGGGTTTTACCATGTTGACCAGGATGGTCTCGATCTCTTGACCTCGTGATCCACCCGCCTTGGCCTCCCAAAGTGCTGGGATTATAGGTGTGAGCCACCTCGCCCGGCCTATTTATTATGTTTTTTAAAAAAAATACAGTGTCTCACTTTGTCACTCAGGTGGGACTGCAGTGGTGCAAACATGGTTCACTGCAGTCTTGACCACCAGGGGTCAGGTAATCCTCTAACCTGAGTCTCTGGAGTAGCTGAGACTACAGGCTCCTGTCACCATGCCCAGTTAATTTTTTGTAGAGCCCAGGCTGGTCTCAAACTCCTGGGTTCAAGTGATCTGCCTGACTTGGCCTCCCAAAGTCTCGGGTTACAGTCATGAGCCATACATGGCTGGACTTATTATTAGCCAGGTGTGCAGTAGCACAATCATAGCTCACTGCAGCCTCAAATTCCTGGGCTCAAGTGATCCGCCCACCTCAGCCTCCTGCATAGCTGGGACCATAGTTGTGCGCCACCACACCTTGCTAACTTTTTTTTTCCAGGGCGGAGTACAATGGCGTGGTCTTGGCTCCCTGCAACCTTTGCCTCCCAGGTTCAAGCAATTCACCTGCCTCAGCCTCCCATGTAGCTGGGATTACAGGTGCCCACCACCATGCCAGGCTAATTTTCTATATTTTTAGTAGACACGGGGTTTCACCATCTTAGCCAGGCCAGTCTTGAACTCCTGACCTTATGACCCACCCGCCTCAGTCTCCCAAAGTGCTGGGATTACAGGCGTGAGCCACTGTGCCCGGCCTAATTTTTTATTTTTTTGTAGAGACAGGGTTTCACTATGTTGCCCAGGCTGGTGTCGAACTCCTGGGCTCAAGTCGTTACGAAATGGAAGTCTTGACTGTGAGTTGTCCAGGTTCTTGGCATGTTAAACAAAGAATTGAACAAAATGCACAAACAAAGCAACATTAAGAATAAAGCAACAAAAGCACAGATTTATTGAAGTGAAAGTACGCTCCACAGAGTGGGAGGGGGCTCAAGCAAGCAGCCCAAGAGCCCCAACTGCAACTGTCTTTAGGGTTTTTTTTTTTTTTTTTTTTTGAGACGGAGTTTCTCTCGTTACCCAGGCTGGAGTGCAATGGCGCGATCTTGGCTCACCGCAACCTCCGCCTCCTGGGTTCAGGCAATTCTCCTGCCTTAGCCTCCTGAGTAGCTGGGATTACAGGCACGCACCACCGTGCCCAGCTAATTTTTTGTATTTTTAGTAGAGACGGGGTTTCACCATGTTGACCAGGATGGTCTCAATCTCATGACCTCGTGATCCACCAGCCTCGGCCTCCCAAAGTGCTGGGATTACAGGCGTGAGCCACCGCGCCCGGCCTACTCTTTAGGGTTTTTATTAAACTGAAAGAATTTCACAACACCCCGACGTACCCTTTAGAGGCTTCCAGTTGGTTACACCCTATGCAAATGAAGGATTGGCCCACAACCAGCCATCCCCCTACCTGGGTCTCTCAAGGTGCTGGATTACATTACAAGAGTAAGCTACCACGCCAGGTCTCAAAAATTTAATTAATGAAACTTTTGCTTCTTCTTGACATTGACAGAGGTTTGCAATTATTTAACTGACTTTCAGCGCGCTGTGAATTCAATAAAACAATTTTTTGAGTCGTTAAAAAGAAACAGTTCAGAAAATAGCCTCACTACATCCTAAGCAAGTAGTTGAGTTGCAATAAATTATCCCATGTGTCTTGGCAATCCTACTTTTTTGTCTCTGAAATACAAAGTATCAGGTTGTTACAGTCATAAGTTAACAGACAAAATTTTCTCAAACCACAATTGGTACAATCAGTACACAATTGAAAGAAGGGTGTCATTATAAAAAAAAAAAAAAAGCCAGGTGCAGTGACGCGTGCCTGTAGTCCCAGCTACTCAGGAGGCTGAGGCTGGAGGATTGCTTGAGCCCAGGAGTTCTGGGCTGTAGTGGGCTATGCTGATCGGGTGTCCGCTCTAAGTTCGGCATCAATATGGTGACCTCCCGGGAGCTGGGGACCACCAGGTTGCCTAAGGAGGGGTGAACCGGCCCAGGTCGGAAACTGAGCAGGTCAAAACTCCCGTGCTGTACAGTAGTGGGATCTTGTCTGTGAATAACCACTGCACTCCAGTCTGGGCAACATATCGAGACCCCGTCTCTTTAAAAAAAAAAAAAAAAGGTGCCATTATATAAAATTTGAAACAAAGAAAAAACTAGGATCACAAAATGCATCTCTTTTATTGAAAAAAAGAGTGATGTTTAAGCACAAATCTCTCTCAACTTCAAGTAGTTAGGTATTGTAAATGCATGGGTAACCTATTTACTCCATTATGATTTCTTTTTAAAAATCATTTTCCTTCTCTGCCTTTCAGAAAAAAAAAATATTCAGTCAAACTAGTGGCCGGGTGTGGTAGATCACGCCTGTAATCCCAACACTTTGGGAGGCTGAGGCAGGGGGATCTCTTGAGGCCAGGACTTGGAGACCAGCCTGGGCAACATGGTGAAACCCCATCTACTAAAAACACAAAAATTAGCTGGGCATGGTGGCGCATGCCTGTAACCCCAGCTACTACTTGGGAGGCCGAGGCATGAGAATCACTTGAACCTGGGAGGCAGAGGTTGCAGTGAGCTACAACCACTACACTCCAGTCTGGCAACAGAGCATGACTCTGTCTCAAAAAAGAAACACAATTCAGCTGGGCACAGTGGCTCACAGCTGTAATCCCAACACTTTGGGAGGCCAAGGTGGGTGGATTACTTGAGGTCAGGAGTACGAGACCAGCTTGGCCAACATGGTGAAACCCTATCTTTACTAAAAATACAAAAATTAGCTGGGTGAGGTGGCACATGCCTGTAGTCCCAGCTACTCGGGAGACTGAGGCAGGAGAAACACTTGAACCTGAGAGATTGCAAGTGAGCCAAGATTGCACCACGGCACTCCAGCATGGGTGACAGAATGAGACTCAAAAACAACAACAACAAAAAACCGAACAGAATTTATTGGGAGCTTGCTTAAGCTAGGTACAGATTTGTGTGGTGGGGAAAAATTAGACAACTCTTCCCAAGTATTGCACTATTTCAAATGTTCCTTGATACTTAAACCTCTCCCTACCCGTGGGTGTTTTCATTGTCCTTCTGTGGCATTTTCCAGCTGCGTTAACTTTTTTTGTGTTGTTTCTCAATATTAACAGCTTCATTCAGATATAATTCACATACTATATAATGCAATTCAATACCTTTTAGTATACTCAGAGTTGTGCAACCATTTCCATAGCTAGTTTTAGAACATTTTCTTTTCTTTTCTTTTCTTTCTTTTTTTTTTTTTAAACGGAGTTTCGCTCTTGTTACCCAGGCTGGAGTGCACTAGCGCGATCTCGGCTCACCGCAACCTCTGCCTCCCGGGTTCAGGCAATTCTCCTGCCTCAGCCTCCTGAGTAGCTGGGATTACAGGCACGCGCCACCATGCCCAACTAATTTTTTGTATTGTTAGTAGAGACGGGGTTTCACCATGTTGGCCAGGATGGTCTCAATCTCTTGACCTCGTGATCCACCCGCCTCGGCCTCCCAAAGTGCTGGGATTACAGGCATGAGCCACCACGCCCGGCCCTCTTTTTTTTTTTTTTTTTAAGACAGGGCCTTGCTGTGTTTCCCTGGCTAGAGTGCAGTACCACAATTTTGGCTCACTGCAGCCTCGACTTCCTGGGTTCAAGAGATTCTCCCACCTCTGTCTCCCAAGTAGCTGGGATTACAGGTTATGCCACCACATTCGGCTAATTTTTGTATTTTTAGTAGAGACGGGGTTTCACCATGTTGGCCAGGCTGGTCTCAAACGCCTGACCTCAGGTGATCTGCCCACCTTGGCCTCCCAAAGTGTTGGGATTACAGGCGTGAGCCAGTGCACACTGCTGCGTATTTTTAAGGTTCATCCATGTTGCAATGTATAACAGTGTTTCATTCCTTTTTTGGTCTAATAATATTCCACTGTATGGAGAGACTACATTTCCTTTATCCATTTCTCAGATAATGGACATTTGGTTTGTTTTTACTTTTTGACTATTATGAATAATGCTGCTAAGAACCATTAGCATGTATGTTTTTTGTGGACCTATGTTTTCATTTCTCTTTTTTTCTCCTTTTTTTTTTCTTTTTTTTAAAGATGGGGTCTCACCACATTGGTCAGGCTGGTCTTGAACTCCCGACCTCAGGTGATCCGCCTTCCTTGGCCTCCAAAGTGCTTGGATTACAGGCGTGAGCCACCGTGCCCAGCCATGTTTTCATTTCTCTTGGTATACACCTAGGAGTGGAATTGCTGGGTCTTATGGTAACTCTGTATGTTTTAACATTTTTGAAGAATTGTCAGACATTTTCATTGCAGCATTATTATTTTTTACATTCCCATCATTCATGCATGAAGATTCCAAATTCTCCACATCCTCACCAACATCTATTTTCTTTCTTTTTAATGTTAGCCATCCTTGTAGGTGCACAGTGGTATCTGTGGATTTGATTCGCATTTCCCTGCTAGTTAATGATGTTGAGCATCTTTTCATGTGCGTATGAACTCTGGAGGTAGACCTGAACTCTGAAGGTAGGCCTTTTCTAATGAGGGACAACCATGGCTTTGTACCCAGAGAACATTTGTATCGAGTTTCTTTGTGTCTGGATCATTAAGAGAATTAATACTTTCTCTTCCAATGAAGCTCAGCTGTGTCCTGCATCATGCACGAAAGGCTTTCTGTGTACTTTTCTGAAAAAGAAAACCTAGGACTATTCTGGATAAGAAGTGACATTATCTGAGCAGCACTTGAAGCAAGAAAAATAGTACTCTTGCTGTATAGGGATGCAAGATTAAAATAATTCACCAAGACAAAAGTATGCCAAATTGCAGGGTCTTTATTGCCGGCGACCACGGAGGACTCACGTCTCTCAAACCCGCGGCCCCGAAGGGAGGGTGCCAAGACTTTTTATACCCAAAGAACCACCTTGGGAGTGGGGGTGACGAACGGGGAGGGGGATCAACGGGCTTCAGACATTCCGAGGGCTGGTGGATTCTGTAAATCATCTCCTGGGCAGGGACAGGGGTGGGGGCCTCCAGACATTCCGAGGGCTCAGGGGCTTATTGTCACTCTAATTGCTACATAAATGATTTACAAAAGTCATGATAAACATTAGTTTACACATTTTTGGGTACCAACAAAAGTCAAGATAAACGTTAGTTTACACATGGTTTGGGTACCTGTGGAAATTACAGATCTTAGTTCACAGGGGCCAAGATGAAATTAGCTTGGGCCGCCTATTCTGATAAGCAAAGGCCAGCAATTCTGTCAGTTACGGATGAGAAAGGTAAACAACTTCACCTGGTGGACATTATCCAGAGCAGACTAGCAGTCTTATTTACAGAAACCAAGTCAGCAGTCATTGCAAGGAGAATGGGGCAGTTATTACAACTCATTTCTGGAGACTCAGCTTTGTCTTATAAAATGGCATTGCTCAGGTTCTGGCTCCAGGCCAGCTATAGCACACTCTGATGCATTATTTCAGTCTATGGGAAGTGGCCTGGGGAGTGCTCTCTCTCTCCCTGTGTTTTTATCTACTGTAGCACAACTGCTGAAGCAACTCTATAAGCAACAGAAGAGTCTTAGGTCCTCATGAAGAGCGAATTGACTTCTTCATGTTTAAAATCTTCAATACCGGTTAAGTTAGAAGTGAGATTAAAAAGCGTAAGAAAATTGGCCAGGCGCGGTGGCTCACCCCTGTAATCCCAGCACTTTGGGAAACCGAGGTGGGTAGATCACGTGAGGTCAGGAGTTAGAGACCAGCCTGGCCAACATGGTGAAATCCTGTCTCTACTAAAAATACAAAAGTGAGTCGGACGTGTTCACTTGAACCCAGCAGGTGGAGGTTGCAGTAAGCCGACATTGTGCCACTGCACTCCAGCCTGGGTGACAGAGTGAGACTCTGTCTCAAAAAATAAAAATAAGTGTAAGAAAATCGGCCAGGCACAGTAGTTCACGCCTGTAATCTCAGCACTTTGGGAGGCCGAGGTGGGCAGATCACCTGAGGCCAGAAGTTCAAGACCAGCCTGCCCAACAGAGTGAAAACTGGTATCTACTAAAAATAGAAAAAATTAGCCAGGCATGGTGGCAGGTGCCTGAAGTCCCAGCTACTCAGGAGACTGAGGCAGGAGAATCGCTTGAACGCGGGAGGCGGATGTTGCAGTGAGCCAGGATCACACCAGCCAGGATCACTCCAGCCTGGGCAAGAGCAAGACCCTGGCCAAAAAAAAAAAAAAAAAAAAGGTGTAGAAAAATAAACTGTCATCAAGTACAGCTGAAGAAATCGTTACCTTAATTTACAACCTCAGTTTCTCTGCCCAAAGTCAATTCCAAGGCTCATACAAATTCTTTTATTGTGCTACAATTTTGGTTATTTTGAATACTGCTTTTCAAAGTACACTTGGAATTTGAGAGCCCTTAGTTCTCCAAGTGTTTTCAATAAGACTTTTTTTTTTTTTTTTGGATGAGAGTCTCGCTCTTTCGCCCAGACAGGAGTGCAATGGCATGATGTCGGCTCAATGCAACCACCACCTTCTGGGTTCAAGCGATTCTCCTGCTTCAGTCTCCCCAGCAGTTGGGACTACAGGCGCTCGCCACCAAGCCTAGCTAATTTTTGTATTTTTAGCAGAGATGGGGTTTCACCATATTGGCCAGATTGGTCTCGAACTAGTGACCTCATGATCCATCCACCCGCCTCGGCCTCCCAAAGTGCTGGGATTCTGGGCGTGAGTCACCGCGCCCGGCTGAGCCTCGTTTTTAAAGGCGAGTACAGCTGCCGCTCCTTACTGGACCCACGAGTGAGGAGCCCCGAGGTCATGACCGAGCGTGAGCGCGGGAACGTCTGGGAAGGAAATCTGAGGCCCTGCTCTGACGGTCAAAACAAAAGCCTTCAAGCCAACCGGCGTGTTCAAATTCACCACGGCCCTTCCCGCCCTTCCCTTCCCGGAAACTTGACCACCCAGCCCAGAAAAATGCAGCAGCTTCCTCAGCGGACGCTGTCTCCTATTTCAGACACCCAAGCGAGGAACCCTCCCGCCACGCCCAGACCCTCCGGTCTCCGCTCCGGGCGGAAAGAAGTCCTCCCACTCCCACCAGGAGGAAACGCCAGAGGCCCCGCCCCATCCCTGTCGCTTCATTGGCTCTGGTGACCGGCCCCCCGAAAGTAGGCTTCCAATTGGTCGTCTTGGCCGCCGCTCTGCGCTCTTAACGGGGCACGCGGCGAGCGTGACCGCGCCCCTTACGTCCAGACGCTCGGTCGCCTCGCGAGGCTCCGTAATCGCTGCCCAGAGGGACGGAGGTCGGCAGTTGGAGGAGCTGCTATGGTGCTGAGTCCCGTGGCAGAGCCGGCCGAGCCGAGGCGGTTGCGGCCATGAAGGTGAGGAGTCAGTGGAGCCGGCCAGAGCCTCCTCGCCAGTCTTGTCTAGCCAGGGCATCCGAAGCTCCTCCTTTCCTTCCGCCTTAACGGTTAGCCAGCCGGCGTCTCGGAGAGTTGCGCTGAGGGGGGTCGCCCGCCTGACTTCAGGGTTCCCGACTGGCCCAAGGCAGGCTCCCAGACTCTCTCGAACTCTTCTAGTGTCCCCCACGTCAGCGAGCCGAGCGGTGGGGAGAAGCCGGGAGCCCCGGCGTTCTCGCCGTGTGGGCCCCTCTCTGCGCCGGGCCCTGAGCGCCTCCTCGTCCAGGGCTCGCCTCAGCCTCTGTCCCTTGGCGCCCGGCGTGCCCTCTCTCGCCCCGAGTCCTTGAACTAACCCAAGTATGGGAGACATCATGGGACGAACGAGAACAGAAGGGGTGCAGGGGGTGGTGAGGCCGGGGCCAGGCTAACGGGCTAGAGAACTCTCAGGGCGGGGATGCCACCGCGAAGGGGTGCTTCGTAGGCTGCACGTCGGGGCCGCGACCTAGAGCTGGCTGGATGTGCCTCCGTCTCCCCTAGGTAAACGCAGCAAGGAATTTGGCAGCTTGAGTTCTCCAAGGTGGGAGTGAGAGCGTGGGAGCGTCACTGATGAGAAGTTGAAGAAAAGGGGGAAGGGGAGCGGGGGTTCCGGCCTGCTGCTGGGAGATGATTCTCAACCCTATCACTGAGAGTTCCGAAGAGCTCTGTGTACAGCAGTCAGTTCAGGTGTTGATTCATTTGCCGAACTCAAACCAAGTGGGATGAGTCATAAGGTGATGATACTTTCAGACCTAGACGATTTCGTTAATCTCAGTGCAGAGGTGTGCTGGGGTGGGTAATCTAGCAGGTGAGCTGCTAGATTAACGGTTATCTCCGTAAAGCGTCCAAGAAATTCAAAATACAGCTCCACCCCTTAGGAAGGAGTTTGCCATTCAAAAGAAGAGTTATTTGCAAGTAATCATATTACAAGGCAGAAGGCTATAGGTATCAAAGGGGGGGCAAAACAGGAGCAAGAAATACTTCTGGCTCCAGAAAAAAAGGAATATTTTTGGAATAGGTAACTTTTGAACTGTGCCTTGAAGTATGAGGATATTGCCAAAGCTTACTTTTAGCTTTCCAATTTTTAGTTATAACATATTATTCCAGCTTGGAATATATATTAAAATATCTAGGAGTAGCTTTATTTCCTAAAAATCACCCCCTGCTGTGTTAAGATAAAAAAACAAAGCAGGGATCCTTATATATAATGCCTCGAAGAAGGTCAATATCTTTATTAATATTAAATTTGTAGCCCATGAAGGAATTAGCTATCGAAGGAAAGAAATACGGACAGGTCCAGTGTTGAAATTTTTAAACAAGTTCATTGAAAACAGACGTGTTTTTTGAATTGAAGTGGAAGGTACTACTTTCTAAGTTGAAATTTTAGAAACAAAGTTGGGTGGCAATTGAAATTGTAGAAAAGATACATATTTTCAGAAGAAAAATGCAGACCTGTGCAAGATGACAGTTATATTTTTTTAATTTTAATTTTTTGAGACCGAGTTTCGCTCTTGTTACCCAGGCTGGAGTGCAATGGTGCGGTCTCGGCTCACCACAACCTCCGCCTCCTGGGTTCAGGCAATTCTCCTGCCTCAGCCTCCTGAGTAGCCGGGATTACAGGCACGCGCCACCATGCCCAGCTAATTTTTTGTATTTTTAGTAGAGACGGGGTTTCACCATGTTGACCGGGATGGTCTTGATCTCTTGACCTCGTGATCCACCCGCCTCAGCCTCCCAAAGTGCTGGGATTACAGGCGTGAGCCACCGCGCCCGGCTAGATGACAGTTATAAATGTTGCTTTTGTTTTTGTGATACTGGATTCATACCATTTAGGATTTGGGCTGTTAAATGTTTGTTATTTAACTTAATGTTGATTTATAGTGTAATTGTTTAATTGTGGGTATGCTCATCTGTAGATTTCTGGGCAGAGACAGTGTGATTCCTGAAGTCATGGAATGCTAATGTGAATGCTCATGTAAGGAAATACTTCTTTTTGTGGGATTAAAATTACATTAAAAGCTAAGCAAATATACCTGGCCTGTAATCTCAGCATTTTGGGAGGCCAAGGCGGATGGATCACTTAAGGTCAGGAGTTCAAGACCAACCTGGCCAACGTGGGGAAATCCTGTCTCTGTTAAAGATTATTTTAAAAAGAAAAAAAAAAAAGCTAAGCAGTTACACCAAAGATGTCAAACAAAAACAAAAAATAAACATAAAAACTAAGCTATTGTATAGATAATACATTTCCACTCAAACCTGGAGCAGCTGGTTTTAGTATATGTGTGGAAATGGGTTTTTACTTTCTCCCTTTGGTGTTGTGTTTTGTTCGGTTTAGGAACTGATGTTTTGAAATAGGTTTTACCTCTCAGACTCAGGTAACTTTTTAATCTTACAGTAACATCTAATTAACTTCCCATAAGGGATTTTAAAACATTAAAATTGGTGCCCTGTGTTAATTTGATTTAATCCTCCTTCCTGTTTTTCCTTATTTATATTGATCTTACCCTTAATTGTGCTAATCTCATTTGTTCTTCCAAGCTCAAAATGACATATCAAGGAGAAAGTAATCTACTCAATATAATTCCTTTTCTTTTTTTTTTTCTCTGAAAGGTGGGGGATTGGTGCTAAGGATCAAGTATACTGTTTTAAAAAAGAAAACAAAACCCAAGCATGAGGAAGATAACATTTATGATCTATAGCACATATTATTGTAATAATCTATCAGTTTGGCCAAGACTTGCCTAAAAGTGTTAGATTTTAGAGTTCATCATTGTTTTTGCAAGCTGCTTAATGTCCAAATGATCTTAGAAAATAATTTAGGATGTAGAATTTCTTCCTTTTTGGTATATGGTTGGATATTTGGTCACTGAGAAAGCAGAGTTAGGTCCCTGCATATTGTATTTCAGTTGAAGCAGCAGTTTTGATAATAAATCCTTTCACATTCTAAGGAGCTGATATTTCTCCGATGGCTCTGACTTAAGATAAAGATTTTGCTTTTTTATCAACTGCTTTTTCTACTTTGCTTGTTTTTTTTGTTTTGTTTTTTTTTTGAGATGGAGTCTTGCTCTGTCACCCAGGCTGGAGTGTAGTGGCGCGATCTCGGTTCACCGCAACCTCCAACTCCCAGGTTCAGGCAGTTCTCGTGCCTCAGCCTCCTAAGTAGCTGGGATTACAGGCGCCTGCCACCACGCCCAGCTAGTTTTTGAATTTTTAGTAGAGACAGGGTTTCACCCTCTTGGCCATGCTGGTCTCGAACTTCTGACCTCTTGATCCACCTGCCTCGGCCTCCCAAAGTGCTGGGATTACAGGTGTGAGCCACTGCATCTGGCCTGTCATTTAATCTTCATAGAAACCACCATAGTTTTTCTGATTCTTCATTCTAGTCTAGCTGGTTAATATTACATTTAATGGAATCATTAAAAGAGATCACATCCTGATGTAGTTTAGGATTGAAAATTTGTAGTAAACTTGTGAATTCTTTAAATTGAGCATTTCGAAGTATTTTCTCCCACAGGGATTCTAAAACATTAGATTATACACACACACACAAGCAGAGACAGCTGAACCTTGAAGCCATTTGAAAATCCTGGCACTGTGCCAGAAAGAGAGCTGGACTACTGCTCTTGCAAAGAAACAGAACACCTTCCCTTTTGCTTTTGTTAGCTTAAATGATGTTGCATGGGCTTATATTGTTTGAATCTGACTGAGGAACCTGAGAGAGTCCTTCTAACCTTGTTGGCTGTAAAGTGTCAGTTCTACTCTTATGCAGATTATTTAGGTTTGTGTTCTTTTCCCTTCCATTTGCTTCTTCCCCTTTACTCCTACAGAGCAGAGGGGGCTGCTTATTTTTCGGGAGGGAAGAGTATGGGAGGAACACTGTCAGTGTCTGCTACTGGAGGAAAAAAGGGACTTGAATATTGAGTTTCAGTGAAGGAACTGACATGCTTGGCTCAGTACTTTCTGGGACCTTCTCACATCTGTTTTCCTGTAGTGAAGATGGAGTTCTGGTCTCCACTCAACTAGATGGTAAGCTGCTTTGGTTAGCTGTATATTTTCCAGACTGCTTAGTTGGCTACAGAGCTAAGATCCTGTTCTCCAGTTGATGCTATCAGTAAAAACAAACGTTTTAATTTCCATTTGTCTGTCTTTTTTTTTTTTTTCTTTTTGAAGCAGGGCCTTGCTCTGTCACCTAGGCTGGAGTGCAGTGGTGCAATCTCTGCTCACTACAACCTCCACCTCCCGGGTTGAAGCGATTCTCCTGCCTCAGCCTTCCTAGTAGCTGGGATTACAGGCACCCGCCACCATGCCTGCCTAATTTTTGTATTTTTAGTAGAGATGGGGTTTCACCATGTTGGTGAGGCCTATCTTGAACTCCTGACCTCAGATGATCCTCCTGCCTTGGGCTCCCAAAGTCCTGGGATTATAGGCATGAGCCACTGGGCCCAACCTCTGTCTTATTTCTTAATTAGCTGCAAATTGGATGTGGACAAATTTGCAGCTAATTAAGCTGCAAATTGTTACTGGCTCCTTAAAATCTTAGTACACTGTCTTTGAAGAAAAGAGGAGAACTGGCGTTGGATAGCAGAATGACATGAGGGTGTCTAGGTGTCTGAGGCGGTCCAGGCAGGTTTTAGAATTTCTTCTTATGGGGCTTGTAATTTTTTTTTTTTTTTGAGACAGAGTCTTGCTCTGTCGCCCAGGCTGGAGTTCAGTGGCGTGATCTCATCTCACTGCAACCTCTGACTCCTGGTTCAAGTGATTCTGGTGCCTTAGCCTCCCGAGTGGCTGGGACTACAGGCATGCACCACCATGCCCAACTAATGTTTTGTATTTTAGTAGAGATAGGGTTTCACCATGTTGTCCAGGCTGGTCTCTAGCTCCCAAGCTCAGGCGATCCACCTGCCTCAGCCTCCCAATGTGCTAGGATTACAGGCGTGAGCCACCACACCCGGCTGCCTCGTGTAAGTTTTTAATACAGTACCTGGTTTTTAACTGATAGAAGCCAGGCAGACCATGGTCCCATGACTGCTCTATTGAGAACAGCTTTGGCTTAAGAGAGTAGGTAGGAAAGAGATTAGACTATCAAGAACAAGTCGTTTATTTTTAGTAATCATCGATAGCTAGAAAATAAACTGCAAACACGGGTAAATTCCCTGAGCTTGGAGTTTGTGCCAGGCATGGGCAGACAGTTCCTCACTCTCTTATTCTCTGTGTTGTTTTAAACTATATTCATGGTCAAGAGAGGAAATTTAGCTGTCTTCACAGATTACTGTTCTTTTCTTTCAATATAATTTCAACTTTTATTTTAGATTCAGGGGTACATGTACAGGTTTGTTACATGGGTATGTTGAGTTATGCAATTTGGGGTAGAACTGGTCCCGTCAGCAGGTAGTGAACACAGTACCCAGTAGTTAGTTTTTCAGCCCTTGTCTCCTTCCTCCTTGCCTTCCCTTCCCCTCAGATTATTGTTCTTTGGTTTTTTTTTTTTTTTTCTGTTTTTCTTGATTATTGTTCTTTCTAACCTCTTAGAAAAAGGGTTATACTTCTTAGATACCACTTGGATTTGTGTGGTATAGCCCATGGAGTTTTGCTGGCAACTAAGGTCCCAAAGTAGGTCATAGAAGCCCAGATCATGGCTTGCATTTTCAAAGTTCCAGGCTTTTCAGAGATTTGGGTTTGGGCTTTATTCATGGAGCAGCAATCGTAGGGATCCGCCCCCCGCCAATGAACAAATAATGGATGGTGATCCTTATATAAGGATAAACCACTTTGGAATTGAAGTAGAGCAACAGCTTAGTGAATTGACTGCAAATTCAGAAGCCAAAGGGTTAACCCTAGTATACTGTCAGAAGCCAAAGGGGTATGCCTAGTATTCAACAGCCCCATGAATTGACTGCAGATTCAGAAGCCAAAGGGCTACGCCTAGTATGCTGTCTTTCTAGGAATTGGGTTCACTCAAAATCCAGGAGGAAATCAAGTGGTGTGTAGAAAATGTTTTCATCTCACCATCAATATGGAAGCAATGAGTGAATAAAAAGAAAAATAGGGAGAGAGATCCAAGATGGCTGATGATTAGCAGCTCGGGCACGTACCTCCCAGTGAAAGCGCAAAGAACGAGAGGACGCCACACTTTCAGACGAATATTAGTTGCTCACGGACCAGGAGATTCCCAGCAGAGGAGCTCCACGGGTCGCCAGGGCGACTCTTGTGGCCGGCGTGGCGGTTTTGCTGGTGCCTTAGCACGCCAGTTCTTGGTGCAGAGTCCGGAGATTCCGGGCAGAAAAGCACCATCAATCTTAACACCGCTGTTTTGGCCGGCTCAGTGGATTGCTCAGATTTCGGCGCAGGGAATCAACAAGTTGGACGTCAGAGACCCAGTTAGAAAGTCGGTAATTATAAAGACGACAGACGGACAAATATATAATGAAGGGAAGAAACCAGCGTAAAAAGGTAGAGAATACTCAAAATCAGAATGCCTCTCCCTCTACAGGGGATTGCAATTCCTCATCAGTAACGGAACAAGGCTTAATAGATTACACGTGTGTTCCAATAACAGAAGCAGGTTTCAAAACGTGGGTGATAAGAAACTTCTGTGAATTAAAAGAACTTGTTCTAACCCAATGCAAAGAAACTAAGAACCTTGAAAAAAGGTTTGACGAAGTGTTAACGAGAATGGACAATTTAGAGAAGAATATAAGTGAATTGATGGAGCTGAAAAACACAACACGAGAACTTCGCGAAGCATGCACAAGTTTAAACAGTCGAATTGATCAAGCAGAAGAAAGGATATCAGAAGTCGAGGACCAGCTCAGTGAAATGAAACGACAAGACAAGAATGCAGAAAAAAGGATGAAAAGGAATGAGCAAAGTCTTCAGGAAATATGGGACTATGTGAAAAGACCTAATTTACGTTTGATAGGTGTACCTGAATGTGATGAAGAGAATGAATCCAAGTTGGAAAATACTCTTCACGATATCATTCAGGAAAATTTCCCCAACCTGGCAAGGCAGGGTAATATTCAACTCCAGGTAATACAGAGAACACCACAAAGATATTCTTCAAGAAGACCAACCCCAAGGCACATAATCGCCAGATTTATTAGGGTTGAAATGAAGGAGAAAATACTAAGGGCAGCCAGAGAGAAAGGTCAGGTTACCCATAAAGGGAAACCTATCAGACTTACAGCAGATCTCTCAGCAGAAACCCTACAAGCCAGAAAAGAGTGGGGACCAATATTTAACATCCTTAAAGAAAAGAACTTTCAACCCAGAATTTCCTATCCAGCCAAACTAAGCTTTATGAGCGAAGGAAAAATTAAATCTTTTGCGAACAAACAAGTACTTAGAGAGTTCACCACCACCAGGCCTGCTTTACAAGAGCTTCTGAAAGAAGCACTATACATATAAAGGAACAACCAATATTAGCCTTTCCAAAAATATATCAAAAAGCAAAGAACTTCAACACAATAAAAAATTTACATCAACTAATGGGCAAAACAGCCAGCTAGCATCAAACGCCGGTATTAAACTTATATATATTTTAATTGGATAAAAAGCCAAAACCCATCGGTATGCTGCATCCGGGCCCATCTTACATGCAACAATACACAAAGACTCAGAGAGAAGGAGGAGGATTTACCAATCAAACAGAGAGTAAAAATAAACTAATAAACAAAAAGCAGGAGATGCCATTCTCGCCTCTGATAAAGTAGACTTTAAAGCAACAAAGATCAAAAGAGGTGAGGAATGACATTACATAATGGCAAAAGGATCAATGCAACAAGAAGAGCTAATGATTCTATAGATCAACGAGATAGAAAATTAACAAGGATATTCAGAACTTGAACTCAGACCCAGAACAAGTAAACTTAATAAACATTTATAGAACTCTCCACTTCAAATACACAAAACATACATTACCACCTCACACCTATTCCAAAGGTGACTATATAATTGGAAGTAAATCACTCCTCAGTAATCGCATAGCATTTCATAGGTTTAAATTAAATATTGGTTGGCTGTTTGTTTGTTATCTTCTTCCCTTATTCCTTCCTGACTACATCATTAAGTATAATTATCAGTATAAAAGAGGTTTTCAATACCCATTACTAAATTGCATTCTAGCCTGGGCAAGAAAGCAATACTCCCATTCTCTCTCCCTCTTTCTTTTCCTTCTCCCTCCTCCCCATTCTCTCTCTCTCTTTCTCTTCCTTTTTCCTCCTTCCTATTCTCTCTCTCTCTTTCTCTTTTAAAAAAAAAAAAAAATTATTTGGGACAGTGATAAGGTTTGGGTACAAAAAAAAAAAAAAAAAAAAAAAAAAAAAAATAAAGGAATACAGGCTAACTTAACTGGAGGAAGATCTTAAAGTATAGGGAAGACAGAAATGGAATGGGAAAGAACATGAACTTAGGTCTCTAAAGCTTTTAAAAGAAGCGTGCAAAAGAGGGATCCTTCTCACGCCTGTAATCCTAGCACTTTGGGAGGCCAAAGCAGGTTGATCACCTGAGGTCAGGAGTTTGAGAGCAGCCTGGCCAATATGGCAAAACCCTATCTCTACTAAAAATACAAAAAATTAGCTGGGCGTGGTGGCGGGCACCTGTAATCCCAGCTACTTGGGAGGCTGAGGTCTCTTGAACCCAGGAGGTGGAGGTTGCAGTGAGCCAAGATTGCACCCCTGCTCTCCAGCCTGGGTAACAAGAGTAAAACTCTTATCTCAAAAAAAAAGTCAATAAAAATAAATATAAAATAAAAACCAGAAAATGTGGACAGATTTAAGAGGGGAAAGATTGGTATAGAACACTTCAAACACTATTAGGTGAGTGTCAGGGTGACAGTTGTAGGTAGAGATGCCTCTGCCCTGAGGGGACATGCAGAATAAATTTCTGAAATTTATGAGAGTACAGGAGGATGAAACATACTAAAGGAGAGCCAGGTAGATGGAGTCCAAGCTTGGAAGGGTTTATCTTCTGGATGGATTCTTCAGCTTGGAGGTGAAGAAGGACAAAAATACTTTGAACAGTGGATGCTTGTGATAGACCCAGAAATCACTGACTTTCTCCTAATACTGGGGGATTTCACACAAGAATATGTGCAGAGGAGTTAAGTTGGGAAATAAAAGTTTGGGCCCAGAGGAAAAGAGCAAATAAAATGAAGGAGAGCAAAAGTTACAGACCAATATGTGGTAAAAAGGAAAGGGATTCATTTAAGAATCAGATTACAACTCAGCTGACCCTTTTTTTTTTTTTTTTCCGAGATGGAGTCTTGCTCAGTTGCCCGGGCTGGAGTGCACTGGTGCAGTGGTGTGATCTCGGCTCACTGCAATCTCTGCCTCCTGAGTTCAAGCGATTCTCCTGCCTTGGCCTCTCGAGTAGCTGGGACCCCAGGCATGCACAACCATGCCTGGATAATTTTTGTAATTTTAGTAGAGGGGGTTTTACCATGTTGACCAGGCTGGTCTCAAACTCCTGACCTCAGGTGATCTGCCAACCTTGGCCTCCCAAAGTGCTGGAATTAAAGGCATAAGCCACAATGCCCGGCCAAAACTGAGCTGACCCTTTCTTAAAGGATTGGGTGAAACCAAAGTGGAATATGAAATACTATCTATCCCACTACAGAAAAACATGTAGACAAGTCTTGGGGAGCATATGGCTGAGGCATTAGTTCCAGAACTCTAGGGGTGTCACAGGCTTCCAGAGTAACCATGGCCCTTTCCACTCAGGAATCTGTGGAGGGTGATATTCTAGCTGAAACAGTGTAGGCAGGAAGAAGACATCTTCCCTTTGAGCAGGTCCGAAGCTTTTAACCTGGCCTATATATCAGAATTACTCTGAGAGTTTTCAAAAAAAGATTCTGGTGCCCAGGCTATGCCACAGACCAGTGAAATCAGAATCTCTGGGGCTGGGACCCCAGGCATCAGTATTTTTAAAGACTTTCCCGGTGAGTCCAACATGCAGCCAAGGCTGAAAACCACTCTCTTATTAAGGGCAGTTTCACAACCCTAGGCAATTTCTTAACAAGAGTTACTGACAGCAGCTACCAAGGTACAATGAAGGGCAAGCAGGGATGGGTGTTTCCTGGCACCTCAGTGCTGAATGAATGTAAAGAAATTATGCTGGGATGCCAGGAAACATGGGGCTTAAAGAGGAAATGGAAATTAAAGTTTTCAAATATGCTGGGTGGGAAAGAAAAGTACTTCAGGCCGGGCGCGGTGGCTCACACCTGTAATCCCAGCACTTTGGGAGGCTGAGGTGGGTGGATCATGAGGTCAAGAGATAAGACCATCCTGGTCAACATGGTGAAACCCTGTCTCTACTAAAAATAGAAAAATTAGCTGGACGTGGTGGCGCATGCCTGTAATCCCAGCTACTCGGGAGGCTGAGGCAGGAGAATCGCTTGAACCCAGGAGGTGGAGGTTGCAGTGAGCCAAGATCATGCCACTGCACTCCAGCCTGCGATACAGTGAGACTCTGTCTCAAAAACAGAAAAGAAAAGTACTTCAAATAAACTAGTGACAGGGACTTCCCCTGCTTCAAATTTCTGAACTATCCAGAAGGCTGGAGTGTTGCAAATGCTTCTCTCAGAGAGGATAGTGTAAGTGGATTTGCCCTTCAATATGATATGAAGGGTATTCTCTCATTAGGTCATGCTCTCACTGGAAGATTTTGCCCAAATTTAAGTTCACAGATCTTAATGAGGCTGCAATCTGAATTTTTCAGCATTGCTTCTTTCCTTTCCATTCCTATAGTATTGGGCTAACAGTACTATAGGAATGACAAAATGGAACTGAGTTGTACTGAATATTGTGTTATAGCAACATTTTGCCTGGGACACTTTGGAGGTTGGCTAGTGCTTGTTTCTTTTTGTTTGTTTTTGAGATAGAGTCTCGCTCTGTCTCCAGGCTGTAGTGCAGTGGCGCTATCTCGGCTCACTGTAGCCTCTGCCGCCCAGGTTCAAGCAATTCTCCTGCCTCAGCCTCCTGAGTAGCTGGGGCTACAGGTGCGTGCCGCCACACCCAGATAATTTTTTTGTATTTTTAGTAGAGATGGGGTTTCACTGTGTTGGCCAGGATGGTCTTGATCTCCTGACCTCGTGATCTGCCCGCCTCAGCCTCCCAACGTGCTGGGATTACAGGCATGAGCCACTACTCCCAGCCTGTTTGTTTGTTTTTGAGACAGGGTCTTGCACCCAGGCTGGAATGTGGTGGCGTAACCATGGCTTACCATAACCTTGACCTCCCAGGCTCAAGCGATCCTTTTGCCCTGGCTCCTGAGTAGTTGGGACCACAGACACCTACCACCACACCCGGATAATCTTTTTTTTTTTTTTTAAACACACCTGACAGCAATAATTTAAGTGAGACACACCTGGCTAATTTTATTTTTTGTAGAGATGGAGTCTCCCTGTGTTGCCTAGGCTTGTCTTGAACTCCTGGCCTCAGACAATCCTCCCACCTTGGCCTCCTAAAGTGCTGGGATTACAGGTGTGAGCCACCATTCCTGGCCTGCTTTTTTAATTTTTATTTTATAATGAATGGCTGAATTAAATATTTTTCTTCATTTGCTTTCTGGGGAATGAAGAGGAAATTCCCTTCCTTGTATAGAAACATGAGGAATGGGACAAAATTGTGCTCCTCCCAAATTGGTTTCTACACAGATTCCATCTGCTTTCCCAAAATAAGTCCTTTTTTCCCTTTACCAGAGCTGTGTAGTTGAAAAAAAAGTTTTCAGCCTAGAATTTTAATGCTCCTACTCATTAACATGGTTTGAAAAATTGTATCCTTCCCTAATTCATTGTAAAACTACCCCTGTGATAGACAGGTCAAAATTTCTGACAGTGCTGCTTTTAAAAGGGAGTATCATTTGAGATTTTTGGTCTTCTTCACCAAGAAAACACAATTTGAACTTTCTGAGTAGCATGCAAAATTTCAATAATGTTACACTGCCTGTGAAGAGATAATAGGAATTTTTTACACAGTTATTTGTCAGTCATGATGGTGGAATGCAGCAGGAGAAAGAAGTTTTTGTCAATGAGGAACTTTCACTGTAGTCCAGGAGGCAACATCAGACAAGAATTAGAAGCGGGGATAAAAGCTGAGAGAGCTGTCGGTTTAGTAGCTAAATTAGTAAGAAGCTAAAGCTTTGAAAACTGTACTTCTGTCAACTCCTGGAATGAAGACAAATTTATCCTGGGAGTACTTTCTGCAGTTGAGGTATTTTTTCCCCAAAAAATGTTACATGCAAACTCAATTTTTTAAAATAAAGTTTTCCCAGTTGTTTTAAGACTGCTTACTCTAAGAACCATAGATGAATCCTTTACTTAAAACAACACTAACTTTATTATTATTATTATTGAAACTCTGTTTCAATAATAATTCTAATTTAAGGGTTAATTTAAATTTACTAAGAGTTAAAGTTAATTAAATTTAACTTAGTGAATCCAGATTTTCATGCTTTTTTTTTGGCGGAGGGGGCAGAATTTCACTCTGTTGCCCAGGCTGGAGTACAGTGGCATGATCTCAGCTCACTGCCACCTCTGCCTCCCGGGTTGAAGCGATTCTCCTGCCTTAGCTTCCAAGTAGTTGGGATTACAGGCGTCTGCCAATACGCCCAGCTAATTTTTTTGTGTATTTTTAGTAGAGATAGCGTTTTGTCATGTTGGCAAGGATGTTCTTTTTTTTTTTTTTTTTTTTGAGACGGAGTTTCGCTCTTGTTACCCAGGCTGGAGTGCAATGGCACGATCTTGGCTCACCGCAACCTCCGCCTCCTGGGTTCAGGCAATTCTCCTGCCTCAGCCGCCTGAGTAGCTGGGATTACAGGCACGCGCCACCATGACCAGCTAATTTTTTGTATTTTTAGTAGAGACGGGGTTTCACCATGTTGACCAGGATGGTCTCGGTCTCGACCTCGTGATCCACCCGCCTCGGCCTCCCAAAGTGCTGGGATTACAGGCTTGAGCCACCGCGCCCGGCCGGCAAGGATGTTCTTAAACTTCTGACCTCAGGTGATCCACCTGCCTCTTCCTCCTAAAGTGCTAGGATTACAGGCTTGAGGCACTGTGCCCGGCCAGATTTTTATGCTTTTGAGCACACCATGGCTGTAGAGTCTTAAAGGTATATAATCACTTAAAGGTATGGATTGTTAATTATAATTTTACCTGACTGTTTTTTTTTTTGTTTTGAGACAGAGTTTCGCTCTTTCGCCCAGGCTGGAGTGCAGTGGCGCTATCTCGGCTCACTGCAACTTCTGCCTTCCGGTTTCAAGCAATTCTCCTGCCTCAGCCTTCCAAGTCGTTGGGATTATAGGTGCCTGCCACCACACCTGGCTAACTTTTTTATTTTTAGTAGTGATGGGGTTTCACCATGTTGGCCAGGCTGGTTGAACTGCTGACCTGGTCATCTGCCTGCCTCGGCCTCCCACAGTGCTGAGATTACAGGTGTGAGCCACCGCACCCGACTTTACCTGATTTTTAAAGGCATCACTATTTCTTGAGAATTATAGGGTGTGAAGACTTACAATATTGAAATCATTGGCTCTGATACTTCAGACTGTTTGTTTGAACCTTGTGGTTTCTTCTTTACCTTCTCCTTTCTTTATTACTTTCAATATTACTTCTGGGTAATAGCAGGAACAGCATTATCCTTCTGTTGCATTCCAAATTGCCTTTTGCCTTTTAAGGTTGAAGGCTTTTTATTTGTTTTTTGTTTTAAGAGCTTGCTGGACAAACAGTAAATGTTTGACAGAATCAGATAATAAAATAAATGGAACTGTATTATTATGTGCTGCCATTTTAACTAATACCTCAGCTATCTAGACTTCCATTACCTATCACATTATCTAGATTCTAGAATATGCTTGAGAATTAGGACAAGGGGCAAAAGCCTATTCATTCTAAACACTGTAGCTTTTATTTTAAGCATGGGAAAATGCCTTTGGCCCTCACTGAAAATTTATTCTTTTATGTATACTTGTAACAAGCTTGGTTATCAGGTTTCTGAGACTGCAGTAAAAAAGGAGACAGGTTACTCTGGGCAGGTATAGTGATAGCCGTGGTGGCTCAAAGAGAGGGAAGAGACAAGGAAAAAAACCACAAAAAGCAATACGTTAGTTCTGGGCCATTTATTGGCGTGGCAAATAGTCCTTACTCCTTGGAAGGTCATCATGGTTATCAAGTCATTAAAAATTATGTTTAGTATCTTCAGTTTGAAGAGGTAAGATAAGAAAATATGTTACTGTTGTTTTTGTTTTTTGACACGGACTCTTGCTCTGTCACCCAGGATGGAGTGTAGTGACATGATCTTGGCTTACTGCAACCTCTGCCTCCCAAGTTCAAGTGATTTTTGTGCCTCAGCCTCCCAAGTAGCTGGAATTACAAGTGTGTGCCACCACTCCTGGCTAATTTTTGTATTTTTAGTAGAAACTGGGTTTCGCCATGTTGTCCAGGCTGATCTTGAACTCCTGACCTCAAGTGATCCGCCCACCTCAACCTCCCAAAGTGCTAGCCACTGTGCCCAGCCTTTTTTTTTTTTTTTGGAGACAGTACCAGTATTGCTCTGTCACCCAGGCTGGAGTGCAATGGTACAATCATGGCTCACTGCAGCCTTGACCTCCTGGGCTCAAGCGATCTTCCCACCTCAGCCTCCTGAATAGTTGAGAGTATAGGCACAAGCTACCACGCCTGGCTATTTTTAAAATTTTTTTATTTTTGTAGAGGTGGGGTCTCACTATGTTATTCAGGTTGGTTTCGATCTCCTGGGCTCATGTTATCTTTCTGCCTGTGCCTCCCAAAGTGCTGGGATTACAGCTGTGAGCCATTGCACCCAGCCAAGAAATACTTTCCTTAATATCAACTTAATATATTCTTTTTTTTTTTTGAGACGGAGTTTCGCTCTTGTTACCCAGGCTGGAGTGCAATGGTGTGATCTCGACTCACCGCAACCTCCGCCTCCTGGGTTCAAGCAATTCTCCTGCCTTAGCCTTCTGAGTAGCTGGGACTACAGGCATGCGCCACCATGCCCAGCTAATTTTTGTATTTTTAGTAGAGACGGGGTTTCACCATGTTGACCAGGATGGTCTCGATCTCTTGACCTCGTGATCCACACCCCTCGGCCTCCCAAAGTGCTGGGATTATAGGCGTAAGCCACCGCGCCCGGCCCAACTTAATATATTCTTTATAAAGAATTTGGAAAATAGAGAAAAATTTCAGAGAAAATAAATTATACATGATACATTTTTTTTTTTTTTTTTTTTTTTTTTTGAGACGGAGTCTCGCTCTTGTTACCCAGGCTGGAGTGCAATGGCGCGATCTCGGCTCACCGCAACCTCCGCCTCCTGGGTTCAGGCAATTCTCCTGCCTCAGCCTCCTGAGTAGCTGGGATTACAGGCACGCGCCACCGTGCCCAGCTAATTTTTTTTTTTTTGTATTAATAGAGACGGGGTTTCACAATGTTGACCAGAATGGTCTCGATCTCTCGACCTCGTGATCCACCCGCCTCGGCCTCCCAAAGTGCTGGGATTACAGGCTTGAGCCACCGCGCCCGGCCTACATGATACATTAAAATCTATTCTGGTTTGTCTACAACTTCAGTTTAAAAAAATAATAATAAAATCTAGAGAGTGTTTCAGCTGGTGTTTTGATGTTTTCCCAGTCATTAAAAAACATATTTACGTATGTCATAGTATATTATACCTAGTTACAAATGGGAAAACAGAGGTTTAAAGAAATGAAGCAATTTAAATTTATGGTCCTGGTGTAATGGCTTACACCCATAATCCCAGCACTTTGGGAGGCCAAGGTGGGCGGATCACTTGAGGCCAGGAGTTTGAGACCAACCTGGAAAACATGGTGAAACCCCATCTCTTCTAAAAATAAATTAGCCAAGTATGGTGGTGGGTACCTGTAATCCCAGCTACTTGGGATTGCTTGAACCCAGGAGGCAGAGGTTGCAGTGAGCTGAGATCGTGCTCCAGCCTGGGTAACAGAGCTAGACTGTCTTTAAAGAGATAAATAAAGTTATGTTATTTCTGTTAAATAATTGCTGAGAAAATCTGCTTTAGACTGTAGAACTATGTGGTGTCTAGTGCAATGGCCACCAGCCTAAAGTTGCCAGGTAAAATACAGGGTGCCTGGGAAATTTGAATTTCAGATGAAAAATGACGAATTTTTAGTATATGCATATCCCAAATATAGTGCAGGACAGACTTTTGTCCGGCCTTTTTTTTTTTCTTAATGCATGTGTACATGAATCTGTTTTAGGTGAGTATGAAGGTTTTTCTGTTTGGTAAAATTTGGATCATGTTCTTTTCCTTTTGTTTAACAAGAGATTATGGGTATTGCCAATGCCAGATATTCTTTAGAAATACCAGAAAATTACTTATTTCCAAATGGCTTGAAATTTCAGTGCCCAGAGGAATACAGTAATCTCAAAGTTATTTAGGGCAAACTTACCTCTCTAGAATAGCATTCCCTGAGGATTCTAGAGAGTCCAGATTCCACTTAGCTTTAAACTGTGGGATTTGTGTTCCTTTTTAGGCGGGTGCCACGTCTATGTGGGCTTCATGCTGTGGGCTGCTGAATGAAGTCATGGGAACTGGAGCTGTCAGGGGCCAGCAGTCAGGATTTGCAGGAGCCACCGGTCCATTCAGATTTACACCAAACCCTGATTTTTCCACCTATCCACCAGCAGCTACGGAAGGGCCCAACATAGTTTGCAAAGCCTGTGGACTTTCATTTTCAGTCTTTAGAAAGAAGGTGAGTTGGATGAAATGTTACATAACAAGACACATGAGTCAGAATTCTTGATTTTAGGTTATTTTGAATGGCTAGTGAATTTTCATTTCTGTTTATTAAAATATCAAAAGCTGGCCGGGCGCGGTGGTCACTCCTCTAATCCTAGCACTTTGGGAGGCCGAGGTGGGTGGATTACCTGAGGTCAGGAGTTTAAGACCAGCCTAGCCATCATGGTGAAACCCCATCTTTAAAAGATAAATAAATAAAGTAAAAAAAATAAAATATCAAAAGCTTAGTTCCATTAGCCATTTTCCATCTAGAAAAATGCTTAATTGGAAGGATTATGTTACTGCTCAAGTTTTCTGACTAGACATTATTTCTCATGTTCAGGCATCCTTTCTCCTGAACCTGTTGGTATCATTTTATTCATGATGATGCTTATTTCCTAAAGCAGGAAATTTATTAGTCTGTAGTTTTGTTTAGAAATGACTTACTGTAACTGATTCAAGTTTCAAAAAAGTGTCCCTTACCTTAACTTTCAAATGAAGAAATGAATTCAGTAAATTAACTCCTCTTGAGATTCAACATAAAATACATAAGCTAACAGTTGTTTTCACTAAGGTAGAAAGTCATTCAGAGAACCATCATATTACTAGGCCTCCTTGCTCTCTTTGATCATCAGTTTAGTCTTAAGGAAAAAAAAAATGTTAGCTTGTGAGAACAATGCATCGAGCAGAAACGACCACATCTTAGTGCCCTCTGAGCTTCTCTAGTAGCATGGTTTTGATTGTGATGAGGCTGTGTAGTTTACAGATTACTGTATTAGTGGGGTTCTGTATTTTCTGGGATTGACCTTGAGAGCTCAGTTACCATTCTCTTTCCATCTCAGTCTGTGTTATGCTTTTTGTCTTTTGCTCTTTAAATGGGGGAAATTGTTCATGTAGGAAAAGACCAGGAAAAGTGTTTGTGATTATACTTTCTGCTTCATGTGGTTCAAGCTCTGTTTTGTTAATTACATGTTTATACCATGGGGTGGAAAGGTTTTAATTCATTAACACAAGAGTGTGTTTTTTTTTGTTTGTTTGTTTGTTTTTCTTTTTTTTGAGATGGAGTTTTGCTCTTGTTACCCAGGCTGGAGTGCAATGGCGCGATCTCGGCTCACCTCAACCTCCACTTCCTGGGTTCAGGCAATTCTCCTGCCTCAGCCTCCTGAGTAGCTGGGATTACAGGCACGCGCCACCATGACCAGCTAATTTTTTGTATTTTTAGTAGAGACGGGGTTTCACCATGTTGACCAGAAGAGTGTGTTTTTTTTAAGTGCTATATTAGAACTTCTGTGAATCCAAACTGCCTTGGCAATGACTATTTTGATTTTCATGAAAATGCCTGTGGAAATAGTCTAGTGCCACTGGGGACTTCGTTAAGAACTAGAATTAAATTTTAATAGAAGGCAGAAAAAAAATTCATGTTTTCATAATGGTTCATATCTTGCTATCATTAAATGCTTTTCTTTTTTCAGCATGTGTGCTGTGACTGCAAGAAGGATTTTTGCTCTGTTTGTTCAGTCTTACAAGAAAATCTCCGTAGATGTTCTACTTGTCACTTATTACAAGAAACAGCCTTTCAGCGCCCTCAGTTAATGCGACTGAAGGTGAAGGATCTACGGCAGTATCTCATTCTGAGAAATATACCCATAGATACTTGTCGTGAAAAAGAAGACTTGGTAGATTTAGTACTGTGCCATCATGGACTAGGCTCTGAGGACGACATGGACACAAGCAGTCTGAATTCTTCAAGGTCCCAGACTTCTAGCTTTTTTACACATTCATTTTTTTCAAACTATACAGCCCCCTCTGGTACTATGTCTTCATTTCAGGGAGAGCTTATGGATGGAGACCAGACATTCAGATCTGGAGTGCCGGCACAGGTACGAGGGGGTAACTAATTACACCCAGGGCCTGGCATGCTTACTCTTGGCCATATATGGTGGGGCCTTTAGTGCTTGATGGCTTCTGATAAACTTCAAAGTCATATGCTGGAGCAGAGCTTCCACATCCAGCTGAACTCTGCACTTAGAGGCTGTTCTGATGTGTAGTCTCAGTGCTGAGGTGCTAGGTGGCTCAAAGTCTGCTGTCTGAAAGATCCCAAAATAGCTCATCAGTCTCTTGGCCTTAGTTACCTTAGTTTCTCTGTCTTGTATAGTTAGACACTAACTGTTGAAGAAATGGCTGTGAAATAGTAGCACATACACATTTGTAGGGTAGGGCTGTTAGTACAAGTGTCAGGGACCATGGAAACAATAAGTAGTATAAGTTAGCCTAATGCCCGTTTGCCTTGCTACAGTGAAATTGTTCTAATTCAGTTAGTGAAAGAGCCATCTGAATTACAGAAAACATGTAGTTATTTACTAATTGTAATTAATAATATTGTCCCAATGAAGTCCTTGGGCATCCTGATTGAATAACATGTAAGGGTTTGTAATTAATATTTACTTGTACCTGAGTGATTCTAAAATGCTGAAAGAAATGTTTTCAACAAATTTTTTCACATTTAATTTTCTTCTCTGAAGAAGGGGGTTATTAAAAGCGGAGGAAAGCTGGATGCGGTGGTATGAGCCTGCAGTCTGTTACTTGGGAGGCTGACGCAGGAGGATTGCTTTAGTTCAAGAGTGCGAGGCTGTAGGTGTACCATAATCGTACCTGTGAATAGCCACTGTACCCCAGCCTGGGCAACATAGCAAGACTGTCTTTTCTTTTTTGTTTTCTTCGAGATAGAGTCTTACTCTTACCTACGCTGGAGTGAAGTGGTGCAGTCTCACCTCACTGCAACCTGTGCTCCGCCAGGTTCAAGCAATTCTCCTGCTTCAGCCTCCTGAGTAGCTAGTATTACAGGAGCTCTTTTAGCTAGGATTATGCCCAGCTAATTTTTGTATTTTTAGTAGAGATGGGGTTTCACCATGTTGGTCAGGCTGGTCTCAAACTCCTGACCTCAGGTGATCCATCCACCTCGGCCTAAGTGCTAGGATTACAGGCATGAGCCACTGCACCTGGCCAAGACTGTCTTTTAATTAGTAAATGAATAAATGCAGAGGAAAATTTGGTCTAATTGCCTTCTAAATGTAGTCCTGTGCCCTCTAATAATATTTTTGTCAATGATAGACCACATACATGACAGTGGTCCTGTAAGATTATAATATTGTATTTTTACTGTACTTTTTTTGTGTTTAGATATGTTTAGATGCACAAATGCTTATTACTGTATTGTAGCTGCCTACAGTATTCAGTACAGTAACATGATATACGGGGTCTGTAGCCAGCTATGCCCTATAGCCTAAGAGTGTAGCAGGCTGTACCATCTAGGTTTGTGGAAGTACTGTGTGATGTGTGCACAATGACAAAATTGCTAAATGACACATTTCTCAATGTGTCGCAGTCGTCAAGCAACACATACTGTAGTCTAAATTAGCTAAGTCCAAGCAAGGAGTTTTGCTCTCCCAAATGAGAATTGGCATATTTATGCTGCAAACATAAGGCACACCTGACTCACATACCCCTTTTGGGTATACACCACCATTTGGGTGGTGTGGATTGTTGGATGCCATAATATGGTGCCTGGGAATTAGTGGGGTGGAATATTTGAAATTGGGAACTGACCTAGCTTATTGTAGAACTGTTGTCAAAATATGGTCAAAAGAAACTATGTGAAAAGAAGGTACATAAACACATATTGAAGAGATTTGTTTTTCCTCAAGAGTTCTGATTGTTGAGAAATTTTGAAAACTAGAATTAGCCTCAGCCATCAATGAAGAAGTCTAGAAAGCCTTCAGTGGAATTAGATTGTCTAAGGAGGCTGTGGTAGGACTGAGGTCTTTCAAATCAGATCCCCCTGATGCTTGGGCTGACCTGTCAGAGCTTTAGCTTTTTTTCTCTCTGCCTCATACAGGCTTCAGTTAAACTAGCCACTTGTGGTACTTTGATAATGACACAGTGCCATCCCATATCCTTAATGGCTTTGGCACTCCATTATGGGACATTCCTCAGGAAGTTAATACTCTGGTTAGATTTTATAACTTTACACACAGGAATTTGTGTTTTGAGCTAACTTTCTGGAAGGTAGGTTCTTCATGCAGTCTTGCAGGGCCTAACTCTTCGGAAGGGGCAGCAGCATTCAGAATCCAAAGATGTGGATTATGCCAGCTTTCACATCATCATGGGGAGCATCGATGGAAAAAGGTTTTCTCTAGTGATGAATATGGATTGATTCCTGACCTAATCAGATACGTTGTGTAAGTGTAGGTACAAAGTGAAATCACTTCAGCAAACACAGATGATGATGACGATGATGATGAGGATGACGACGATGAAGAAGACGACAACGCGGATGATCGGGTGAGGCAAACTATAAAATTTGGTTTCCCTGACATGTCACCCTGATAGGGAGGGAGGGGGCCCTGTGAACTTCCTCTAGATTAGTACAGATGTTTTCTTGTGGTTTGAAAGTAGGACAGTATACTAAAACACTTCTAGGACTGCTGAGATGGCTGGGAGAATATTCAGGGCCAGTGATGAGTTTAGGGTGACGGGGGTCTGGACTTGTGGGTCCAGGGATAATGGATGCTCTGTGGTTTCAGACCCCTGGGCTCTCCAAGGAGAGAGTGAGAGCTTCGCTGTCTGACTTGTCAAGCCTTGATGATGTGGAAGGGATGAGCGTGCGCCAGCTGAAGGAAATTCTGGCTCGGAATTTTGTCAACTATTCTGGCTGTTGTGAAAAATGGGAACTGATAGAGAAAGTAAACCGGTTATACAAAGAGAATGAAGAAAACCAAAAGTCCTGTAGGTTTATCTTTTAATTTTTTTCCATATAGTATTTTTCCTTAGGCTTTTAAAAACGGTTTCTGTCACAAGTCAAATTTATTTTTGAGAAAGCTGTGTACCTTTTTACTGAGTATCAGTTACGTGAGCCTGTTTATAGACCTGTAAAGTAGTAATTTCATTATGTGCTGTTCATGATGGCTTGAGACCACCAATACCAAGTGAGTTAGAAAATTATTCAATTTGGGCTGGGTGTGGTGGCTCACGCATGTAATCCTAGCACTTTGGGAGGCCGAGGTGGGTGGATCACGAGGTCAGGAGATCAAGACCATCCTGGCCAACACGATGAAACCCCGTCTCTACTAAAATACAAAAAACTAGCTGGGTGTGGTGGTGTGCGCCTGTGGTCCCAGCTGCTCAGGAGGCTGAGGCAGGGGAATCGCTTGAAGCCAGAGGCAGAGGTTGCAGTGAGCCGAGATCGTACCACTGCACTTCAGCCTGACGACAGAGACTCCTTCTCAAAAAAAAAAAAAAAAAAAATTATTCAATTTGGTTCTTCTTACTATTTGTTAGAACCCTAATTAAATTCCTTGTCTCTGTAAAAATGCTTATTTTCTCACTAATGCCTTTGGCCAGCCAGTACCTTGATTCTCTCAACTGTAACTTTTAAATCTAACAGTAGGAGGAAATTCCCTATACCCCAGATGTTACATAGTTCTTAGCATCAACTATTTGTAGATTTCTGTGTAAGTCACAAAAAGCTGAGGTTAAGAACTTCTGAACTAGGCTGGGCATGGTGGCTCACACCTGTAATTCTAGGACTTTGGGAGACTGAGGTGGAAGGACCACTTGAGCCCAGGAGTTTGAGACCAGCCTGGGCAACATAGAGAGATCCTATCTCTACAAAAAAAACAAAACAAACAAACAAAAAACCCTGGTGTGGTAGCACCAGCCTGTGGTCCCAGCTCCTTGGGAGGCTGAGGTGGGAGGATTGCTTGAGCGTGCAGTGAGCATGGTCATACCACTGCACCTCAGCCTGGGTGACAGAGCAAGACTATCTCCAAACCAAAAAAAAAACAGAAGAAAAACTTCTGAACTATGTATTGATGAAATTTAGCACAGAAATTGTCTCTCAGCTGGTAACATGATCAAGCCACAGAGCATTTATGGACAAGAAAAAAATACTGTGTTTATTTTTTTTCAATTTAAAAAAATAATATATGTACTTAATATTTTTAAATTGAGACAGGGTCTCACTATGTTGCCCAGACTAGTGCTGAACTAGGCGTGGGCCACCATCCCTGGCCCTCAGTGGTGTTCAGACTAACAGATCTTATGATCCTATCTAGCTTAAATAGCACTCCCATCATTAACTTTTATCATCTTTTCTTCTTTAAAAGCTGGTTATAATATAGCATTTGTTGATGAACAGGTTTATTCCCAAAATATGCACAAATTATTTTGGCACACCTACTTCTAAGATGTCACAATGGTAGATGCAGGAATCTTCATCAGCCAGTGGCTGCTGGCTGGGACCACTCCCACCCTTAAGTAGTTTATGGTGTAGGAGGCCATGACAGCATGGTTTCCAGTGTCTTTCTTCATTAACTCACTGCTTAATCTAACCCTAGTTCAATCTCTGGTTTGGGTGGAACATACATTTTGTTTTGAGCACAGCTGGCATCTTTCCTAACTTGACTGGCTCCAAGTCACTGATACCAAGATTGTTCCCATATCCCTGACAAGACGCTGGCTCCTCTGCTTTCCTTAGTTCTAAAGAGTGGAAAGAACCCTCCACACAGAAGGGAAGACCAAGGCCCACTCTGATTTCATCTTGAGTTGCTTATTGTCTTCTCTGTTGACTTACCTGCCATCTCATCCCATAGATCCTTTCTCCCCAGGTCCACACAAGGGTAGTCATAGGCCATGAACTAAGACCCTAAATCACAAGAATCTCTTGACATGAATGGCAGTGAAACATTTCTCTTAAATCTAGAGACTACTGACCTTTCAAGCTTGAATTCCTGTTCTGTTCCAACTATTCATGATTCCCTTTGATCTCCTCTGACTTGTAGAAAGGGAGGCACCCAAATCCATAGCCATACGGCCAAATGTCAGGCTGGGGTTAACCTTTTTAACTTATTCATCATCTTTCTTATTCACAGACTGGATTTTCTCAGATGTAAATGTGGGCCAAGAGCCAGGATGGCCCATCTCCTTCAAGTTAGACTTTAGCAGGGCCAGGAACATGATGGCTTGAGATGCTTCTAAGGCTAGAGTGGGAAGGATGCACAGTTATTCTTAACTTTGCTATGTAGGGAGCTAAGGCTCTTTTTCCTACTGAGTTGAGGCTCTGGAGACTGTGATGTTCCCAGGGATACAAAGCTGGGGCAGCTGAGTTGAAATTCCAGTAGCATCCTGACTCCAAAGCCCATGTGCAGAAGACCAGCTGAGGGTTTATTTTTCTAGTTACAGAAGTAATATATCCCTATCACAAACATCTTGAATTCGACAAAGATATAAAATAGAAATACATAGCTAACATTTGTTGGGCACTTCAAGCATTTTATTTACAAAACCCCAAGGTATAGCTTTTATCATTGCCGTTTCTAGTGGAGAGAACCAAAGTGCAGAGAAGTTGGGATTACTTCTTGTATAATACAAGGGTAGTATTGAGCCTGCAGTGGTCACTCAGCAGGTGGCTGCCCAGCTTCAGACTGGGAGGACGGCTGGCTGGCCGGCTGGCCATGCCAGAGGCTGAGGCCTGAGCTCTCTGTTGCCTTTCAGATGGCGAGCGGCTGCAGCTGCAGGATGAGGAAGACGACAGCCTGTGTCGCATCTGCATGGATGCCGTCATCGACTGTGTCCTGCTGGAGTGCGGGCACATGGTTACCTGCACCAAGTGTGGCAAGCGCATGAGTGAGTGTCCCATCTGCCGGCAGTATGTGGTGCGAGCCGTGCACGTGTTCAAGTCCTAAAACTGAGGCTTCCCTCAACAGGACAGTCACCCCCAAACTTGACCCCAAACATTTCAATGCACAGAAGGGACTAGAAAGTTACTGTTCAAAGGCTGAAGCTATTTTTAAAAATCATTTTCACTACTAAGTGGGGACAGAAAGATCCATACTGAGTTGTGGAAACCTTGGTCCATGCCGTGAGCCTGTCTGCCTGTGGACACATGAGCTTCCTGGGCTCATCTGGGCTTTATCACCCGTCCCATGAACACTCATTGAAGTCAGCCTGTTTGCACCATGTGGGCATCAGCTACTGCTGTCTTTGGAGGACAGTTATCCTGTTCTCTTATTTCCCCTTCATCCTATTTTTAACTTAAACTGCTCAGATGTTTGAAACTTCTGTCCTCTTTGGATGAGATCAGTGTCCACAAGTGGCCGACATGGAACATGCTGAGCAGGGGCGCCTCTGAATGTTCACTTTATTAGTCATGTATATTTTAAATGCTAACTAACATTTGATGAATGTAAGTTTCCACATTGTTGCTGTTTCTGCATTTAAACATAATTGGGAACAACTGACATTCTATAGTCGACTGCCAGGGCCTTAGACTACACATGTCCATTTTTGTTCAGGTATAGCTTTTTATAGCAAGGGCTGCATCTAGCTTCTTTTATTAGAAGTGTGTGTGCTAAATTCTTTATTAATGTGTAATCAGTTTACACCGTTTTGTATAGTGAAGGTGTATTTTCAGTGCTACCCGCTAGCTGATTTTAACCTTAGGAATAAAATTAGTTTTAAAAGCTGTTGTTTGCATTGTCTTGGTCAGTTCCTAAATCAGTAGCATACAGCATGAATGGGGATCTGCACCCTGGTGTAGCACCCCTCTTCAGAAGAGATGGTGGGAGCACCTTCAAAGATGTCACATTCACATGGGGGCCAGGTGCAGTGGCTCATGCCTGTAATCCCAGCACTTTTGGAGGCTGAGGTTGGAGGAATGCTTGAGCTCACGAGTTCAAGACCAGCTTGGACAACATGGCGAAACCCTATCTTTAGAAAAAAATATGAAAATATTAGGTGTGGTAGTCCCAGCTACTTGGGAGGCTGAAGTGGGAGAATGGCTTGAGCCTTGGATGTGGAGATTGCAGTGAGCCAAGATCACGCCACTGAACTCGAGCCTGGGTGATAGAGCTAGACCTTGTCTCAAAAAAACACAATAAAACCAATGTCACATGAACAACAGTGCTTATGTTTCCTGTTTATTAGTAAGGTTAACTACTAATGTGCTATTTCTTGTGTACAGTTATTGTGCTAGGAGCTGTAGTTGCCTCCACAGTCCTCAAAGCAACATTCTGAAATAAACATTGCCTCCCTTCTCAGATGGGGAACCCTGATAAGTCAGAGTTGTCTAAAACCTCATGGTTAAAAAGTGGCTACGCAAAACTTGAACCTACCTCTAATGCCAGAGTTGCTCTTAACCCTTCCACTACCACATAAGAAATGAGAAATTTCGGCCAGGCATGGTGGCTTACACTTGTAATCCCAGCACTTTGGGAGGCCAAGGCGGGTGGATCACGAGGTCAGGAGTTTGAGACCAGCCTGGCCAACATGGTGAAACCCTGTCTCTACAAAAAAACAAAAATTAACTGGGCGTGGTGGTGGGCACCTATAATCCCATCTACTCAGGAGGCTGAGGCAGAATTGCTTGAAACCAGAAGGCAGAGAGTCAAGATCACACCACTGCACTCCAGCCTGGACGAAAAAGTGAAACTCTGTCTCAAAAAAAAAAAAAAAAAAAAAACTTGAGATATTAACTTATACAGAAATGTTCTGAAATCTTTTTTAGGTCCAACTTGACTTGATTCGGGATGGTTGAGTTGAGACCAACTGAATTCAGTGCAGTTGGGAGTGGGCAGATGTTTTTGAGAAATGCCTCGCTTCTGAGAGTCTTATCTCCTGACTCTGCAGTGAGTAACACACATGCCCTCGGGTGCTCAGAATCTACTAGTGTCAGTGAACAGACCTGAAGATACCTGTGAATTTCAGGAGGCAGATGTCCCTGTGCTTTGGACAGAAAGTTTGTGTGGCTAACTGTAAAGAAAATAACATTATTTCTCTTTTCTGATTTTGAAGGTCAAAGCGTGTAAATCAGAGCCTCCTCAGTTGTTTGTTAAGCAGTTCACTACTTCCCTATAGAAGCAGCATAAGTTGCTAGAGCTTTGTGGGCACTTGTGCTTTGTCTATATTTTTCATGAGACACTGGAAATTTTTTTTTTTTTTTGAGACAAAGTATCTCACTCTGTCACCCAGGCTGGAGTGCAGTGGCACTATCTTGGCTCACTGCAGCCTCCACCTCCCAGGTTCAAGCAATTCTCCCACCTCAGCCTCCTGAGTAGGTGGGATTACAGGCACCCACCACCACGCCCAGCTAATTTTTGTATTTTCAGTAGAGACGGGGTTTCACCATGTTGGTCAGGCTGGCCTTGAACTCCCGACCTCATGATCCTCCCACCTTGGCCTCCCAAAGTGACAGGCATGAGCCACCACACCCAGCCAAGACTCTGGAAATTTTAATATTTCCTCCAAATTGATGATAACTTGGTGGTGGGAAGTCTTTAAATCCAGGCCATAGAAGCTAAGCAGTAGGTGCTGGTTTTGTCTAAATTATTAAGTTCAAAAATTCAGATTTGTACATAGTCTTAGCCCAAAACAGTTTCATGTTTAGTCTTAGATTTGTGTATTGTGTTTCAGTGGCTTCTTTATAAAGAGTACAAAATGCTTGGTGGATTTTTTTAAAGAGTAGTTTGAAGTAACCCTGGTTTACTAGCCAGACAACATAAATTTTGAGTGTTAAAAGGCTTGATACATAGAAATTGGCTTGTTTGGCAGAGGGCAAGCATTTCCCCCTGGAATTTGAATTTTTAGACTGGCATGCCTTTCTACCCCCATTTTGGAGGCAGAGTACAGTGGCATCATAGCTTACTATAGTCTTAACTTACGGGCTCAAGCAATCCTCCCACCTCTGCCTGCCCAGGAACTGGCATATGATGCACATCACCATGCCTGGGTAATTTTAAACTCCCCCCGCTAGGCAATGTCTTGCTCTTTTGCCCAGGTTGGAGCACAGTGGCACAATCTCAGCTTACTGCAACCTCTGCTTCCCAGGTTCAAGCGATTTTCCTGCCTCCTCCTCCTGAGTAGCTGGGACCACAGGTGCATGCCACTAATCCTGGCTAATGTTGTACTTTTAGTCGAGACAAGGTTTTACCATGTTGGCCAGGCTGGTCTTGATCTCCTGACCTCAGGTGATCTGCCCGCCTTGGCCTTCCAAAGTGCTGGGGTTACAGGTATAAGCCACTGAACCCAACCCCATGCTTAAACTTTAAGTAAATTTTTTGAATAGGTCATGCATGGCATATGGATAAAATTCTCAGTCTGCAGTGGAATACAGTGAAGTCTCTATCCCATCTTCACAATATGAAAGGATGTCATTTGAGGTGCCATGGTGTCTTCCTTTGTAAACATCAGATTCCCTAGAGGAAGGGACAGAGTCTTTAGGTTACTAATCTGTGATTTGACACAGCAGGCATTCCCTTGGGTTTACGGTCCTCTCGTTACTTCACATGGTGTGTGGGCTCAGAGTGGTTGCTTGTAGCATTTAGCTTTGGCTGGCCTCATCTTTGGCTCATTTTAAAAATAAAAGGGCTGGGCATGGTGGCTCACACCTGTAATCCCAGCACTTGGGGAGGCGGAGACCAGCAGATCACGTCAGGGTCAGGAGTTCAAGACCAGCCTTGCAAACATGGTGGGTGAAACCCCAACTCTACTAAAAATACAAAAATTGGTGGCAGGTACCTGTAGTGGCAGCTACTCGGTAGGCTGAGGCAGGAGAATTGCTTGAACTGGGAAGGCGGAGGTTGCAGTGAGCCAAGATTGCGCCACTGCTCTGCAGCCTAGACAAGAGCAAAACTCGGTCTCAAAAAAAAAAATAAAAAGGTCTGCACAGAGACCGTGGGTTTGGACTGAAGTACAGTTTTACTGGGTTGTTCAGTACTCTTAGGAGGAGTTCATCTGTGGCCACTGCACTATATAGTGACCTCTCCTGAAAGTGGAGATCTGCTGTGTCCCTGCTGTATTGCACATCCCTGTGGTGGCTCAGATCCCCAGCCCTGACAGTTCCTCCCTAGCAGACCTGTGTACTCCAGGAACCCTTAGAGGAGAAACACTGCCAGTCCCAATTGCAGCCACAAGTCTCAGTCTTGGCTACTGAGTGACTACAGGAGCCATTCCACAGCAATTAACCTTAAAGCAATTCTTAAGGAAGAGGATGACTTTACTGGGTGTCAAGGTATCTATATTATTAATGTTTGGAGAACTCAGGCTGTCAAGAAAACAAACATTATCATTCATGAAGACATTGCATGTTGAACAATCAGGCTTACAAAGGAAAGTCACATTTTCATAAACCATAGAATAAAGTGGATTCCTGAGTTAAATTCTGGGGTACAGTGGCTTCAGGTGTCTTTAGAGTGAGTCATCAAGGGTCTCTGGATTTAAATTAACAGGAGACATGGCTCTAGATGAGATCTTTGTCTTTTTTTTTTTTTTGACATGGAGTCTTGCTCTGTTGCCAGGCTGGAATACAATGGCACCATCTGGGCTCACTGCAACCTCCACCTCCTGGGTTCAAGCAGTTCTCCTGCCTCAGCCTCCTAAGTAGCTGGGACTACAGGTGTGTACCACTACTCCTGGCTAATTTTTGTATTTTTAGTAGAGATGGGGTTTCACCATGTTAGTCAGGCTGGTGTTGAACTCCTGACCTCAGGTGACCCACCCGCTTTGGCTTCCCAAAAAGTGCTGGATCCACTCCACCTGGCCTGTCTCATTTTAATTAAAACAGTTTTGCCATGGCCAAAACAAAAGGGACAAATATAAAACTCAGCCACCAGCAGGAAAGGCTTGTTCCACGGGCCAAAGTCTTACATTGCTCTTAATCACTGAGGAAGGAAGTTGGTTAACCTTCTCCATCGTCAGCTTCACTAGAGCAGTTGTTTCTGTATGTGAGTATGACATTGCCAGAAGGGTCCTGTCTTGAAAAAAAATTCTGTAATATAAAATTACTTCTCACTCGTTTCTGCATCTGCCACTTGCGGAAGCCACCTCATGACCAAGTGTGTTCTACAACCACCATGGCCCAAGGTTACCTGTACAGGATGCAGCCTCCTGAGGTTGCTCCCACTGTATCCCAAATCTGGGGAACTTTTAGGCAATGGTAATGGCAAAGTAGCCGTGGAAGTAACTTTGTGTGGTAAGAGGCACACAGACAGATGAACAACTCTTCTTAAAGAAGTCTGTGTCTAATTCCTACTTGTGGCTGTTGTCAGAGCATGGTTCTTTCCCATTACCTTTATTAGCCAGAAACAGATCTCTTTCTGAAGAAGGAAGAAAAATGATATACCACAGGGCTGCTGCATTTCTCAGATGAATCAGAAATTATGTTGGTTGGGCCTCAAAACGGTGTTTACTGACTCTGGGCTTAAACTTCTAGTCCACTCCTAGAACAAAAACCCTCCAAGTTCAAGAGTGGCTTTTTTTTTTCTACAATTGTTTATACAAATTCAACAAAGGTAAAATCGCATCAGGGAAGGTCTAGGAAACACCACCTTAGAACAATGGCACTTAGAAATGCAGGACCTTACAACTAGGAAATAGCCATGTTACAAACCTAAATGAGAACTCAAGCCACACTTCAGAGGAGAGAAAAAACGAAAAGAAAGGCCATGTGGGAGCATTTATTCTACGTCTTGACTCACTGTATAAATTAAATCTATGTAAGTACAAGAGCTCATGCTGGAGCAGACCCTCCTGAGTGCAAAGGCTGAAGTCGAAATTTTAAAATCTGAGAAAAGTGAATTCTCTACAGAGGAAACTTGGCAAAGTATCTTACTTCGACTATAATTTACATTTATCCACAACATGCTCATGTAACTCTTGAGGTACAAAGCAGGCTCTCAACTTCCAGTTAAACATGCTTTTAAGTGGAAGGTCTTAGCCCGCTTTGTTAGATCTGGGCACATTTGTAGATGGGTTGTGTCAGTGAAGCACATGTTAAGTTCTCTCCTACCTTAAGGAAATCAGGAAAATTGGCAATCTCAAAACAATAAAAACACTGGTATGCATTCAAACCTTGCATAAATAACTTTTAAACAATTTGTACAAAAATAGTTCTGCATAATGTAAGATGTAACAAAACCAAACAAAAAGTGTGTCAAGACGGCAGCAGATGTGGTGTGTGGTCCACTTGATGTCAACACCCAAAACCTCGGAGTTGCAAGGAATGAAGTGTTCAAAACACCACCACCACCACCACCAGAAACTCCTAAGCTCACGCTTCAGTATGAGAATTTCTCCACAGTCCACCCTCCTCTCCAACGGGAATGTCTTCTTGTAAAAGCCGCCTTAGAAATGGTCCAGAAAGCAGTGCAGTTACAACTTAGAGCAAAGGAAAGTGTCAGCTCACACATCCCCACATGGGTGGTTGAACAGCTTCTCCCTTGGAAAGACTTGCAAAATGGAATTGCTTTGTGGTCTGTTGTCCCAAGTTCCAAATGGAAAATAAAGCCCTCATTTTTGTAAAGTCTTTCCCCCTCCCAGAGCCCACCCCATATTTACATACTTGTCCTTGGACTAACTCAGTTTTTGCAGGAGTTTTTCTTCGACTTGCCCAAACTGGACACTCACAGACATCTCAGCTATGAACTGCTCACAGCCTTCCTTGGTGACTTGCTTGCAGTACCTCAGGTCAATATGACAGATGTTTCCACAGCGTTTGAAGAAGGACAGGCACTGATCAGTGACCTTATTGCAATCTGCAGGGAAGAAGTAATGGTGAAGTATGAGGGCCAGGAGCCGGAATGCCCCCTAGACCAGGCACTCAGCATTGGGGACAGGTCAGAGCTCTACATATTCCAGCCTCTTAATGTGCTATGCTAAATGTTATTTCCTTAAAATCGCTCTTCTTCAAATGGGGAAGGGTTTCACCCACCCAAAGGTTAATATAAAAGCATTCAAATAACCAAGTAAGTGAGTAGGCTCATGTAAGTAGTTCTATGTGCTTTTACAATGATAGGCTCACACAAACACTACGGCAAAAAGCTTTTCTCATCTAACATATTGTTGATGAATACTGCTCTATGTATATTATTGTGCATTTATCTGCCTCTTCCCTTCAGATAAATTCCCAGATGGGCATCACTGGGTCACAGAAGGAACAGCCCTAAGGGCATCTTGGGATCATTTTTGCTCTGGCAGGCCCCAGTGCTTTGGAGCAATTCACAGCACTAGGGACAGCTGTTTGACCCTAACCCAAGGACTGACCGTGTGCAGCAGCCTAGGCACCAGATCAGCATGCCCTTCTAGCAGAAGCAGAATTCAGACTTCATCACACCTTCATCTGCAGACGCACCCTTTGACTGTGCTTTTGTTTTGTTTTGTGAGATGGAGTCTCACTCTTGTCACCAAGGCTGGAGTGCAATGGTGCAATCCCAGCTCACTGCAACCTCCGCCTCCTGGGTTCAAGTGATTCTCCTGCCTCAGCCTCCTGAGTAGCTGGGATTACAGGTGAGTGCCACCATGCCTGGCTCATTTTTTATTTTTTGTTGTATCTTTAGTAGAAACTGGCTTCCACCATGTTGTCCAGGCTGGCCTCAAACTCCTGACCTCAAGTGATCTGCCTGCCTCAGCCTCCCAAAGTTCTGGAATTACAGGCTTGAGCTACTGTGCCTGGCCTCAATGATATTACATTTGTGATCTTTGCTAATTATCCTTAGTATCAGCACTTTCATTTCTCTATTAAATTGAGTAGGAATAAAAACACTAAGGGCAAACCACAATTGTGTACACAAAGCCTATGCTATCTACATGTTACCAGAGGCCCTGCAGGTGAGCAGGTGGAGGAAAGAAGTCAAGTCAGAGCACCACATGAGCCGCCAAACCGACTTCCTTTATACAGTCAGTCAGTCTTTTCAGACAGTGTCCTCACATCAGCACAGAATCTTCACACAGATGCTCACCAATTCACGAATGTGGAGCAGTGGTGTTGGAAAGCTGTCTACACACATTAACAAGTGAAGGCCATGCTTTTAGACTGAGGATGGGAAAACCAGACAATGCTGACAAAGAGAGATGCTTCAACAGACAACCCCGTTTCCCAAAGGGCATCCCTTAATCTTCTAATTAATCCCTCAAGTGGCTGACCCTCTTCATAATCTTACTGCAAAATCCAATGATGAAGGATGTTGTAGAATGCTATCATATAATTCCTTTGGGAAACTCATGATCCCCAAAACTCAATACTTGATTCATTTTAAGTATAAAGAATAGGGATTTTACCAATATAACAAGCTTATTTCCATATACTTTTGTTTTCATTTTTTACTATTTACTATGACATGTTGACTAGGTTAGATTTGAACTCCTGGTCTCAAGTAATCCTCCCCACTCAGCCTCTCAAAGCACTGGCCTTATAGGCGTTGAGCCTGTCCGGCCAGGATGATTTTCTTAAGAGGATGTTCCACATTCACACTTGTCTGTCTTCACACTGTCATTTAGCTTGTTCCTTATCTCCTGTTTTTCCTATAAACTGCAGATTAGGCCCAGAGACTTGCTTAGTTTCAAGTTAGATGTTTTCAGCAAGAAATCACCCTCAGAATCTTCCAACTTGACCCTGTTCCCAGCTCCCTATCTGCCTTCCAGAGCACTGTCTAGCTCATCCCCAGAATGCATCTCATTCCATACTCAGATCCAGCTGTACTGCCCCCACTCCATCACTAGCTCAGGGATATTTTCCCCTGTAATGTTTGCCTAGTTCCTGGCTAGAAGGGACTGACCCAAGTCCTGCCTCTCCCTTGGCACCTTCAAGCACTAGAGCAGGCAGCTCCTATGCCAGAGAAGTCTGCCATCTGGCTGGCACACTGCTGTGCCCTGCAGCTGTCAGACAACTGAGGGGGCCTCAAGTGCATCCTGGCAGTTACCTGTCGGTGGTAAGGCAGCACTCGGTGTGAAGTGAGACCTGGAGGCCCAGCTGCCTCCTTTTCTGAGTTGTCTTTGAGTACTAATTTGGGCCCTCTTTGGAGGCTCACTCGTGCCCAGCCAGGATTCTTCCTGGCTTGTGGTTCAAATATTCCCCAAAACTGGAGCTTAAAAGACCCTTCCATCAAAGAAGCTAGATGGAAAATACTTTCCTTTGGTCCCTCTGTGCATTAGTTGACTCCAGCCTGGTTTCTCAGACCCTCCACAGGCAGGCTGACAGATGTTTCCTGCTGGTGCGGGTGGCCTACCTGCCCGCCCGCCAGCCTGTGGGAGAACATCACTTTTATTAGCATCCTCATCATTTCTCCCTCGGCCTTTAAACATTTTAGATCTGGAATCTCACTACTTTGCCCAGGCTGGTCTAGAATTCCCAGGCTCAAGTGATCACCTTCTTGAGTAGCTGGTACTAAAAGTGTGTGCCATTATGCCTTGCTTCAAGAATAAATTTAACCAAGGAAGGGAAAGACTTGTACTTTGAAGAATATATAAAGTATTGCTGAAAGAAACTAGACATAAATGTAAAGTCTTCCTATATTCATGGATTAGAAGACTTAATACTGTTAAGATGTCAGCACTACCTAAAGAAGTCTACGGAAATCTATCCTACAATTCATGTGAATGCATGGGACCCCAAGTTGTCCAAACAATCTAAGAAAAGAACAAAGTTGAAAAACTTGAGCTAGTCTGAAGCTGAAGTGGAAGATCACTTGAGCCCAGGAGTATGATTCCAGCCTGAGCAACACAGTGAGACCCCGTATCCAAATAAAATATGTAGGCCAGGCACGATGGCTCATGCCTGTAAGAGCAGCACTTTGGGAGGCTGAGGTGGGTGTATCACTAGAGCCTAGGCATTCAAGACCAGCCTGAGCAACGTAGTGAAACCCCATCTCTATAAAAAACACCAACATAGGCCAGGCACGGTGGCCGACACCTGTAATCCCAGGAGCTGGAGACCAGTCTGGCCAACATGGTGAAACCTCATCTCTACTAAACATACAAAAATTAGCCAGGCAGGGTGGCAGACCCCTGTAATCGCAGCTACTCAGGAGGATGAGGCAAGAGAATCGCTTGAACCTGGGAGGCAGAGGTTGTGGTTAGCTGAGATCGCACCAGTTCACTCCAGCCTGGGTGACAGAGTGAGACTCTGTCTCAAAAAAAAAAAAAAGAAAACACCAATATTAGCCAAACATGGTGGTGTGCACCTCTAGTCCTAACTACTTGGGAGACTGAGGTGGGAGGATCACTTGAGCTTGGGAGCTGGAGCCTGCAGTGAGCCATGATCACACTACTGCACTCCAGCCTGGAGGACAGAGTAAGCCCGTCATTCATTCACTCATAAATAAAGCATGGTACAAGCATGCAGATAGACATATAGACCAATGCAGTAGAATCAAGAGCTCAGCCGAGTGTGGTGGCTCACACCTGTAATCCCAGCACTTTGGGAGGCTGAGGTGGGCGGATCAGCTGAGGTCAGGAGTTCAAGACCAGCCTCCCGGCCAACATGGTGTGGTGGTGTGCGCCTGTACTCTGAGCTACTCAGGAGGCTGAGGCGGGAGAATCGTGTGAACCCGGGAGGCAGAGGTTGCAGTGAGCCAAGATCATGCCACTGCACTCCAGCCGGGGTGACAGAACGAGAGTCTGTTTGAAAAAAACAAGAATCAGAGCCCAGAAACAAATCCTCAAATATATGGTCAAGTGATTTTTGACAAGGGTGCCGACAGCATTCAATGAAGTAATAGATATCTTTTCAATAACTGTTGCTGGGAAAATTGGATTTTCTTGGCCGGGTGTGGTGGTTCATGCCTATAATCTCAGAACTTTGGAAGGCTGAGATGGGCGGATCACAAGGTCAGAAGTTCGAGACCAGCCTGGCCAATATGGTGAAACCCTGTCTCTACTAAAAATACCAAAAGTACCCAGGTGTGGTGGCGTGTGCCTTGTAGTCCCAGCTACGTGGGAGGCTGAGGCAGAAGAATTACTTGAACGTAGGAAGCGGAGGTTGCAGTGAGCCGAGATCACACCACTGCACTCTAGCCTAGGAGACAGTGAGGCTCTGTCTCAAAAAAAAAAAAAAAAAATGCTGAGTGCAGTGGCTCATGCCTGTAATTCCAACACTTTAGGAGGCTGAGGTGGATGGATGGATGGACTACCTGAGATCCACCACCTGAGATCAGGCTGATGGATGACCTGATCAACATGGTGAAACCCCATTTCTACTAAAAATATAAAATTAGCCAGGTGTGGTGGCTCATGCCTGTAACCCCAGCTACTCGGGAGGCTGAGGTAGGAGAAGTGCTTGAACCCAGGAGGCAGAGGTTGCGGTGAGCTGAGACTGCACCACTGCACTCCAACGTGGGCAACAAGAGCGAAACTCCGTCTCCAAAAAAAAAAAAAAAAAAAAAAAAAAAAAAGGTAAAGCTATGAAGCTCTTTATAAGCAAACATAGGCTGGGCGCAGTGGCACACACCTGTAATCTCAGCACTTTGGGAGGCTAAGGTGGGTGGATCACTTGAGGTCAGGAGTTTGAGACCAGCCTGGTCAACATGGTGAAACCTCATCTCTACTAACAATATAAAAATTAAGGCAGGGTGCAGTGGCTCACGCCTGTAATCCCAGTACTTTGGGAGGCCAAGGTGGGGGGATCACCTGAGGTCGGGAGTTTGAGACCAGCCTGACCAACACAGTGAAACCCTATCTCTACTCGAGGCTGAGGCACGAGAATCACATGAACCCAGGAGGCGGAAGCTACAGTGAGCCAAGATCGTGCCATTGCACTCAAGCCTCGGTGACAGAACAAGACTTCATCTCAAAAAAAAACCACAGGGGAAATTCTTCATGACATTAGACTTTGCGATGATTGATATGACACCAAAACCACAGCCAACAAAACGGGAAATAATAGGCCAGGTGCAGTGGCTCATGCCTATAATTCCAACATGTTGGGAGGCTTAGGCAGGAGGACTGCTTGAGCCCAGGGGTTTGAGACCAGCCTGGGCAACACAGTGAGACCCTGTCTCTGAAACAGAAAAAAAGTCTGGGGATGAATGTTGGTGACAGTTGCAAAACACTGTGACTGTACTTAATGCCACTGAATTGTATGTCCAAAAATGGCGAAGGTGGTCCATTTTATGTCATGTATTATCTTACTAAAACAATTATTTTTGTAATTTTGGAAGCTGGAGAAGAGGTAATAATTTGGGAGACTTGAGAAAGCTTAACCCTAAAGTGGCTGAGGGGAAAGCAGAAAAGAATAATTATTCTACAGAACATCTCCAAGGTATTTAGTGGTGATTTCTTAGAAATTACTGTTGTATTGGAAGTGACAGGTACATTGCAAGATGGTGTTAGTAAGAGAAGGGCTGTTGGTAAGAGATGGTGTCAGTAAGAGAATCTGTTCAAGGAGCAGTAAGATGTCCAGATTCCTTTCCCAGAAGACGACTAGGGTTTTAGTCTCTGATGGGCTGGGCTCCAGCAGGCAGAGAAAGTAGGTGCGCCCACTCAAAAGTAGGGGCTACAGGAAATTTACCTACTGACTGTGGAGAACCTCCTTCCCCTACCAAGCCCCATACTTGGCCATACCAATGGCGGGCCAGCCTATCCCCTTATGAGATCAAGGAGAGTCTGGCAATCCTGACCAGCTTAAGAGGAAGATGGAAGATCTGATGGCCAGGCTTCTCCAAAGAAATGACCTACAGAGACCATCCTGTAAGTGTCGTCCATAGCAGACAAGCTCCAACTGCATGCCCAGAGCTTCTGATCACCCTTGAGTGGAGGGGACAAGCAAGTATCAGCACTCAAGCTGAGGAGAGCCTCTCCCCAAGGCCACTGACAGCATCTGAAGGGAACAGTCAGTGCAGAGAAGACAATAAAACCATCATTAACATCCTCAGGTAGGAAAATATCTGGCTCCAAGAAACAGGTCATTCCACAAAAAGTTCAGAGAATACAGTTTGAAAATTAAAAATATAAGTTGAACCACGTGAAACTGCCAACATTTGACTTTTTTTGACCTATAAAAACAGCAGCTTCCTATGGTTCAACTGCACTACAGCATAAATGAAAAACTCAGTGTATAAGCTGTATGATAAAGTAAGGGAAAACTTCCAGAAAATATAGCAAAAAGACACTGACATGGAAACTAGGAGGGAAGAGAGGAATCAGAGGACTAGTCCAGAAGGAGAAAACACAAGGGGAGGAAGTTAAGAAAGAATTCAAGAAGTTTTTCCTACAACTGAAGAACACAGATGTCCAGAATGAAGGGCTTCGGTGGGTGAAATGGACTCAAACCAGTTTGTCATCAAAAATTACAGACAACTAGAGACAATTTTCTATTAACTTCCAAGGAGAGAAAATAGATTCACTGACAGATGAAGAATCAAATGGTTTTGGACCTTGCCTCTGGAAGGCAAAAGACGGTGGAGCAAAACCTTCCACACTTTCTGCAGCAGCAGGGCCCCCAGACCAGGGTTCTATACTCAGCAGAACTAGCAACTAAATGGGAGGGTTTAATAAAAACAAATTCAGACACACAGGGTCTAGAAAATGTCGCTCACCGAATGTGAGGGTAAACCAAGAGAAAAGATGTGAGATCAAGGAAGGGGAGGGTACCTAGGAAAAGACAGAGCCCAAAGGAGTCCAGGATGGCAGCAGTGCAGCAGGTCAGGGCGGCCAGTCCCAGAGGAGAAAACGGAAGGGGAGGAAAAGAAGTCAGGAGGGAGGTCTCTTTACAAAAACTGGTCAAGAGACTGATGAGTTGGGGGTGGGGAGGGGAGAACATTCAATTGTGGTATACCATTTGCATAGAAACTAAGCAAACAAAATGAGGCAATTCACTTACACAACAAAAATATTGAGCAAGAAAACGTACTCATAATACACTATTTGGCTAAACAGTGACCAACACTTAACATGGTCATAATAAGTGAAAGAATAGTGACAACGGAAAACTGGAGAAGATGGAGGGAGAAAAAGTGGGGGAAGGATACAATGTAATAAATCTTCATGTTATATTAACAGCAAGCTAATAAATACATCATGTCCATATGGAAAAACAAATCAAGAAATTGCAGTGCAGGCTTGCTATCTTTTAAATTTTGTTTTGAATTAAAAATATGGAACACTTGACGAATTTGTGCGTCATCCTTGCGCAGGGGCCATGCTAATCTCTGTATCATTCCAATGTTAGTATATGGGCTGCCCAAGCGAGCACTAGGCTTGCATTTTGAAATGTGGAGGTAAACACTGGAAGAAAGAACTCACTTAAGGCATCGCCTCAGGTAGTGAGGATGGGGTGGAGAAGAGAAAGGCAAGGGGCTGCCTGAGCCCCCAATAAATATTTCTGAGATGGAGTTCAGCCAGAACAACGGCCAGAATTGCGACTTCACTCGTCACGAGACCAGATCCTCCAACCAAGTTTAAGGATCTTGAAGCATGTCATCATCTATTTTGTAGCACAGACTTCTTTCCGTCTCTGGTGCTTGCATCAGGACAAGCTTATTTTACCAGTAACTCAACTAGTTACACCAATGAGGGGAATTTGTTTTTTTTTAAAGAAAATCTAGCAGACTCTAGGTTATAGAGATACACCTTAGTATACTTCACAGCTCTTAACAAGAATGCAGGCCAGGTGCAGTGGCTCACGCCTATAATCCCAGCACCTTGGGAGGCCGAGGCAGGTGGATCACCTGAGGTCAGGAGTTCAAGGTCAGCCTGGCCAACATGGTGAAACCCCATCTCTACTAAAAATAAAATATTAGCCAGGCATGGTGGCAGATGCCTGTAATCCCAGCTACTTGCAGGGCTGAGGCAGGAGAATCGCTTGAACCTGGGAGGTGGAGGTTGCAGTGAGCTGAGATCACGCCACTGCACTCCAGCCTGGGCAGTAGAGCAAGACTCCGTCTCAAAAAAAAAAAACAAAACAAAAAAACAAAAAGCAAAGAATACAGACAGCTGTATGCACTGAGATGAAAAGATGACCTCAGTGTATCATGCTGGAAAAACAAAAGGCAGAAGATGACTTGCACACACATACACAGCATGGACCACACCGCAGGAGGGGATTTATACTGAGATCTCCTATGCATGCATAATAACTAAACCAGGATATAATGAAAAGATTTAATAAAACATCAGCACTTAGAGTAAGAGGACTCCCAGGCCCTCTCCGAAGGGCAGCCCATCACCAATTCAAGCCTATGACTTGGGCCTGGAGCTGGAGAAGCCTTACTTCACTCTGGTTCTTTGCCTCCATGAGGCCTTCATGAGGAGAAGGAAAGGCTTCCTAGGTCCTGAATGATCTCATCCCATCTAAAGCTCCCATGACCTTGCTGTGAGGCGTGGTGGACAGAAAGGTTATCAGGCATGAACGTGTGATGCAGAGAAGACAACGTGCGCGTCATCACTGTGCTGTGTCAAAATGTAATTGGAGGATGAAATAGGGGTGCCCTTAGTACTTGGTAATTTCCGAAGGTTAAAAAAAAAACCCTTAAGTTTCTTTTTCTCTTTCTTTTTTTGGTCTCACCCAAACCTGACACCCCCCAATCCAGACCATCCTAAGCTACCAGACCAAAATCGGGTTAAGAGCAGGCAGCATCACTCTGTGCACCTCACTGCACAATGGAGCCCCAAGTCCTTCAGAACTAACTCCCGTCCCACCAGCAAGCAGAGCAAGTAAAGATTCTGCCACAAGAACCACAGACACAGAACAATAATGGAACTAACTGTGGGGTTTTCCTTCTCTCTCCAACAACAGGCCCCTTGATAGCAGGGTCACAAGGGGTGCATGTGAGCCACAACGGCAAGGCAAAGAGAAAGTAAGTTCCCTCCTGCCCACCAGGGCCTGTGCCTCCCGGCCCCTGCTGTCCCCACACCCTGGTTATCAGTCACTGGCTCCTCTGCACCCCCTTGGGAAGCTGTCCCTTGTCCGTGTTTTGGGTCAGGAACAACTGCTGTGTGCTCCCGCCTGCTACTCGGCACTATTTTGGGGTAGCAATTATTACAACTCTAACAGTAACTCTTTGTTTAACGTGTTTCCTCTCTGGACTGGGCTGCCGCGTTTACTGACACATCCTAGCACCTAACACTGTGACCACATACTTGTGGACACACGAATCGTTTTCCACAAATGTGAACCTCCTGGCTCTCCCACGGAGTGTTGGGTAGACCTGCTGGGGGCCCCTGACTCACCGGACAGGTTGATCTCGGTTAATGAGTCTCGGGTGGTGGTGCCGACAGCAGTGAGCAGGTTGATGGACTGGTCGGTGACGTGGTTACAGTAACTGAGGTGGAGCTTGGAGAGCAGGGGCATGTGGCGGATGATGAGCCGCAGGGAGGCGTCCGTGATGTCCAGGCCTGCCAGGCGCAGCTCCACGATGTTCCGGAGCTTGCTCCGATTGTCCATCTGACCTGGTGGGGCAGGAAGGAGGGGGCAACCTGTCAATCTGACCTAGGAGGCTTGGTCACATTGACATGACACTCTAAAAGGGCCACCAGCCAGACAGAACACTCAGATTTCATTTAGTTATCAACTGCTTCTTCCCAAAATCAGGATTCCAAGTTAAAAATCAGACTCCGTATCAAACCTTAGACTTCTAGATTCTCTTGAAAAACTGAAAGACCTAGAAACGCTAGGCCCACTCTACCCGGGAGTCGCCAAGCCAACCAGTGCAGAGGTGGCACCGCATCTCTGATCAGCGTGGCTTGTCAAGAAGCACGGACCTAGGCAGCCCAGCCCAGGGGGGAGGCGCCATCCTGGAAGCCCTCATGCAACCACATGGATCCTGATGGCGGTGGAGACTGGAAACCGACGAGGGGCAAGTCAACAGAAAAGCAGTTAGACACACAGAGCCCCCAGGAGGAGTATTACATGTGCACAGGAGAGGCTGCCTCCTCCCAGCTTCCCTCTGTAACTGAAGCAAACTGAGAACACAGCAGCAGAGACTCATCCCTATGTCCTCTGGGGAAGGGCCAGGGCTGGAGAAGAATGGAGGACATGCTGGGGTCTGGAGCTAAAAACAGAAACCCCCAGCCTGGCAACTCACCTGGCCTGTTATCTGTGGGCGGGGACAGGAGATCCCGCATCTGGGCGTCCTTTAGTCCCTCTACCCACTGAACATCCAGGGTCCGGAGCAGCGGACAACTGGAGCTGCAAAGGGCAGAGACTGCGATCCATGAGCAGCCTGACAGCACCAAGTCCCGGAGCCCTGGAAGGAACATAGAAAGGGGCACAGGTCAGGGGATGCGCCCCCAGAACCCACTGCAGCAGACATACTCGAGGCCCTTGGCCCAGGGCTCACCAGGTAGCCGGTTGATGAGCCAGCTCAGCTGCTTCTTGGAGATATTGGTCCAGCTGAGGTTGAGGGAGACGGGCTGTCGCCGGATGATGCCGCTCAGCATCAGGGGTGTGATAGACTTGCAATGGTTCAGGTCAATGCGGGTCCACAACCGCTTATCACAGCACCTGGGGACCGGCCCGGTGGGGATACATCGTCAGAGGTGGGGCTACTCTGGGAAGCCTGTGCACAGCTGTAACTCTCCCCACCTACCAACCTCTAGAGGCAGCTCTAACTCAGCTCTCTGGACCCTTCTCTGTGTAGGACTCGTCCTGCCCCCACACTGCACCTCCCCTCTGCTCTGATAGCCATGGCCCTTGCACTCCACAATATATATTTACTTACTGAGACAGAGTCTCGCTTTGTCACCCAGGCTGGAGTGTAGTGGTGCAATCTCTGCTCGCCACAACCTCCATCTCCCAGGTTCAAGCAATTCTCAGAGGTTCAAACCTCCCATGTAGCTGAGATTACAGGTATGTACCACCATGCCCGGCTAATTTTTGTATTTTTAGTAGAAATGGGGTTTCGCCATGTTGGCCAAGCTGGTCTTAAATTCCTGACTTCAAGTGATCTGCCCACCTTGGCCTCCCAACATGTTGGGTTATAGGCATGAGCTACTGTGCCCAGCCTCCATCAAGTATTTACCACGGGCTTTACGACGCCCTCTACCAGCTGTTCCTCCAAACAACCCCGTGAGGCAGGCGTACGCCAGTTCACACAAGAGGGTAAGGCAGAGCTACGGCCAGAAAGCTGGTAAGTATCAGCTGGGACTCAAGTTGCAACTGGCAGCCTTGCTGGAAACCTGGACTAATTCTCGGAAGCCAGGGACTCCAGGTGGTCCTCGCTTCACCCTCCAGGAAGCTAAATCAGGGAGCAAATAGGGTCACCTCCTCTGACAAGACCAGAGGGGCCGCCGTAGCCAGCTGAAACACTTTGCGGAGCACAATGAAGCCGTACTGGGACTTGGAAGGAAAGAGCATCGCCAGTGACTCCACATACACAGGCTGTCTCTGGTGCCACCTGAGCTTTAACCTAGAGCCCGACGCGGGCCGCTGCTCACCAGCGGTTCCAGGTCCTGCAGACCCGCATGCAGACACACAGGTCTTGGTGGCTGAGGTAGCTGAAGACGGCCATCCACACCTCCCTGTGCATGACGTGGGCTGCCCCGTCATCCAGGGGCAGTGAGTCAGGCGGGGGGCTGATGGGGGGTGGCCGGATCACATGGCGCTCCATCTGGATACACTTGGGCGGGGACACGGAGGGCGGGGGCCGGGAGATGACTCGGGGCGGGCTGCGCAGGCCGGGCCCCAGCTGGTGCCGCAGCTCCCGGGGGGTGCCGTTGAGCCCCTTGCTGAAGCGGTGGGGGCGCTCGCAGACACCTGGGGGCCGCCTGGGCTCCTCGCCCTCGCTCTCGGGCTCTGACTTGATGGGCTGCTGGTTCTCGTTGGCCAGGCTGCTCTCCGTCCTCTGGATCTCGTGGTTGAGCTCCTTGCTCAGCTCCCTGCTCAGCTCCTTGTTGGGGAGCCGCCGCTTCCGGCGTATCTTCACCTTCTTCTTCTCCTCTGGGCCCTCAGCCCCCTCGGTGCTGGGTCCCGCGGTAGGGGAGCTGGAGCGGGAGTGGTCGCTCTCCCTGGTCTTGGGGGGTGCCTCGGGCAGATCGTCCTCGGGTTCCTGCTTGAAGCGCCGGAGGGGCTTGTTGGCCAGTGCCATGCGGTCCTCCGCGTTCTTCCAGGACCGCCGCTGAGGGCGAGAGCAGAGAGGGAGGGCGGTCAGCCTCTGGGGCTCAGGGCTGCACCCACCCAAGGCCTCCCACCCCTGTCATGGGACTGTGGCCCAGGGAGCTGCCGTACAGCTGACGGCTCAGGCACAGGAGGGAGGGGAAGACAGTACCTTTTTCCTGAAAAGCTTATCTTCTTTGCCAGGTTTAAGCTGTCACGGGAAAGAAAGGACGAAAAGCTTGCTCCCCAGGCTCGTGGGATTTGATCCCCCTGACACCCCACCCCACCCCACCCCACCACGAGTCCACAGTCTCTAGAGGAGGGGTTAGAGGGACGCCTTCCCCACAAATGCCATCTCCTTCACGTCTGGCCAACAGACGGGTGTGCCCTGCCTGTGGCTTTCAAGGAAAAAGCTGGAAGTAGGAGTACAGTTGAATTGTTCCCACCCAACTGACCTCCCACCCCTCAGACCCAGAGATGTGCAGCCACCCATTCAAATCAGCCTTGGCTCTGGGAGTCAGTTCTGGAGCACAGGCCTGTGGGCATCCCTGGCCCAGCCAGAAAGGCTAGCGCTGGGAGAGACTCCTGGCGCCACCTTGTGGCTACTGACAGCATGGCGGTGGGCAGAGCAGGACCACCAGGCTCCTCCAAGGTTCCCTGGACTCACAGCTTCTATCCCAACAGAGGCTCTTGTCACAGACAGCTTCCCAGGCCCCCAGCCAGAACCACGAGCCAGAGATCTGAGGCCGAGGCCTGGGAAGCATTGGGAGAGGCAGCAGTGGGGTGGAGGACCAGCAGGGTGGGGTGGGGAACAGCTCGGGACTCGCCAGTCCCCAGGGCCTCAGGAGGGCGTGCGTCGTGGGAGCACCTGCTGCTGGAAGTAAGTGAGACTGGATCTCCACCAGGGGCTGAGGCTGCTGCCTAGAGGGGGCCTCGGCGAGAGGTGAGAGGAGGAACCGGGGGACGTTTGAAGCGATGAGGCCTAAAGGGGGGGTGGGAAGAGGAATGACTCGCTGGGTTTCCCCTCCTTTCTTTGGGGCAGGGCTCTCAGGACTTAGGTGACCTGCTCAGGGCAGCAAGGGGCTGGGATTATCCCAAGCTCTACCCGCTGCCCATCCCCTGCCCCGTTCCTCCAACCCAGCACCCGGGACCAGCCAGACCACCCAGTTCGCCTCCCAGCCCCTCCTGGTCCTTACCCGCTTGCGTCCACTCAGCTCCTGGGGCTTCTCGTATTTCCGCTTCTTCCTCAGGTGCACGTCGTCAGACTTCCTTCGCAGGACGCCGTCTGGGGGCGCCTTCTTGGGGTGTTCGTCCGACCTGCGCCGGGGTGCCTCCTCACACTCACTCCTCCGCTTGGCAGGCTCTTGCCCTTCCTTGTTGTCCCGGTTCATCTTCTGCTCCTTGAGCAGGGAGCCGGGCAGGTTTGAGGCGTACTTAAAGCCAGGGCCACGCTTTTGCTTGTAGGCCAAAAAGAGAGAAGGAAGAGACCAACTGTATACCTTTGGACTTCCCTTCCTCCTCCCCAGGTCCACGGCACCCCACCTGCCTGACACTCCTGGGACAGGCTGGTCCCTGCCAGGCCCAGGCCCGCCCCTCTCCAGGCTGACCCTGGGACTTGGAGCCCAGCACTCACTTTCCCGGTCTTGCCGGCATGGTTACACTTCGGACACTCCCAGCAGTTTGGAAGCTCATCGTTGACCACACCCTCTGACTCCTTAATCTGTGGAGAACACCAGGACTCAGAGGACGACAAGGCGGAACCCATGGGCATGAGGCTCTATGATGCCACATCTTCCAGAAACAGCAGCACCCCCTCCCCAATGTCACGTCTATCCTGTTTCCAGCCGAAAGAAAACACAGCCGCATAGGCTGGCAGAGACGGGCGACTGTGAATCCAAGCCAGGGTTCAGAGGCTGAGCCCTTTTGCCTCTCTGGGACCTGGGGCAAGTCACTCCATCTCTGTGGGCCGGTGCCCTTGGCCATAAACATTAATGTGCCCATCTCACTGGGGGGGTATGACCCAGGTAAAGCCACTAGCTCAGGGCCTGGCATGCAGAAAAGACTTTGCAGAGCACTCTACTGGGTGCTGGGGGAAGGAAGGAGTCAGGTGTGGAACCTTGTTCTCCCAGAAGCCTGGAGCCACCTGGAGGCTCTCCCTCGGGCCCAGCTGCAAACAAGCAGCCTGTGTTTGCTATCCGCTGAGACTCTGGGAACCTTCTCTGGTTCTGACCTTCTGGGAGGTGAGGGTGTGTTTATACATTTGACAACACTGGGTCTCTGGGGTGCTCCAGGCCCTCTTTGCCCTGGGCTTATCCCTTGACACACAGGATCACCCAGACTCAGGGTCTGCCAGGAATTCACCTCACTATCTGCATCCCACCACCTCACCAGCATCTCCAGGAACCCCACCTTCCCCACAGCATCAGCACCACCCGTCCCCATGGGGCCGCTCACCTTAAGGCATCCAGGGTGGATGATTTCATTGCAGATGGAGCACTCCATGAGCATGAGGTTAAACTTGCCTTCCTCTTCCTCCACTGTGTCTTCCTTCCCTGCCTCGCCACACACGAGGCACACGGCGGTGTGGGGCAGCACTGGCTAAGGAGCCAGAGAGAAGACAAGTCAGCAGGGGCAGGGAACACAGACCCCCAGGGGGCAGGCAGGTCAAGGGCAATGAGCTGCTCCCCTCAGGCCTCCAGGAGACACCAGGAAAGTGGCCCAGGCACATTCGCTCACTCAATCATCCAAATACTTATCAGGCTACTACCTCCACATGCCAGATAATACTATTAAGTGCTGGGGATACAGCAAGGAACAAGACAGCTCAAAATCTCTGCCATCCAGACCTTACATTTTAGTGGAGGGAGGCAGACAAAATGAATAGAGCATGTTTGAGACAGAGACGTGGGGGAAAATTAGAGGGCTGGGGTGAAGGGTGGAAGCGGGGCTGATTTTAAATACCGAGGTCAGGGAAGGCCTCACATTCAGAAAAGCCCCAAAGGAGCTAGGGCGTGAACCCAGCCCAGATCCATGCAGATGAGATGAGGCTGCACCTCACTAGTGGGTATCTAAGGCACAGACCATGGACTGCACGGCTCCCAAGACCTTTACAGAGAGGCTAGGAGGTCAGAACCGTCTTTGGAATAACAGATGTGATTTGCCTTTTGCACAGTGTTGATATCTGTACTGTTGGATGAACCTGCTGGCCCCTCAGCATCAGTCAAAGCAAGGCCCCTAACTGCACCAGCAGCCACGGAGGGACTCATGGCCACAGCCTTGTTAAAAAGATCACCAGTTTCATCTAAGAATATCTCTGATGAAAAATTACTGGATGAAAACATTCCCCTCGAGTACATATCCTTTTCACATGCTTTGTGACAATAAGAAGTATGTGTAGAGTGCCTCTGCACACAGGTGACGTGTACCAAAGGAAAGGCTGAGCTGTGAGCTGAAATGGCCACTTCCTCCATAGATTATTTTTACTTAAAGGAATGACTGACAGAAACCCCCTGGGCATTGGTGTATTTTTGTGAACATCAAAGAAGTGACCTTGTCATTTCTAGAAAAATAACTGACAGCATTCATTGCAAATGACAAAAATTCAAGTTTCTGAATGAAAATTAAACTTTTGGAAAACTTACATGAGCCACCATAATCTGCACAGCTTCCCAATACTGAAAGACTTTTCTGATAAGATCAGTGATCATTTAGAAATAATATTATGTCATGTGCCAACATTTGGAATATCTGCCTAACTCAGGGAGCCAGTATTTTCCAGATGACCAATGCATGGTGTTACAACATCATACCCGAGCAAATGAGCTACTCAAAGGGCAAGGCAGGCTGATGACTTTCAATGTAACAGTATGAAGAGCTCATTGATACAGTTTCAGATTCCACATTGCAACTAACATTCAAAAAACCCCCCTGTTGAGTTCTAGTTGAGTATCAGAATATCCACAATTATCAAAAAAGCTATTAAAAGTACTCCTCCCTTTTCCAACTAGTGTATCTGTGTGAGGCCAAATTTTCCTCATACTCCCTCCAGAACAACATATCACAATAGACAAAACACAGAAGCAGATATGAAAATTCCAGGTCTTTTTTTTTTTTTTTTTTTGAGACGGAGTCTTGCTCTGTTGCCTCTTGGCTCACTGCAACCTCCACCTTCCAGGTTCAAGCAATTCTCCTGCCTCAGCCTCCCAAGTAGCTGGGATTACAGGCATGCGCCAACATGCCTGGCTAATTTTGGTATTTTTAGTAGAGACTAAACCATGTTGGTCAGGCTGGCCTCGAACTCCTGACTTCAAGTGATCCACCTGCCTCAGCCTCCCAAAGTGCTGGGATTACAGGCATGAGCCACCACACCTGGCAATACCAGGTCTTTTCTAATGAACCAGACATAAAAGAGATTTACAAAGACATAAAACAATGCCATTCTTCTTAATTATTTTTGTTTCGGAAAATTTAATTATTTCTAATAAAAATATGTTATTTATTTTTTCTTTTTTATTTATTTATTTTTGAGACGGTGTCCTGCTCTGTTGCCCAGACTGGACTGCAGTGGCATGATCTCAGCTCACTGCAACCTTCATCCACCTCCCACGTTCAAGCAATTCTCCCACCTCAGCCTCCTGAGTAGCTGGGACTACAAGTGCGCTGGCTAATTTTTGTATTTTTAGTAGAGATGGGGGTTTCACCCTGTTGGCCAGACTGGTCTTAAACTCCTGACCGCAAGTGATCCTCCCACCTTGGCCTCCCAAAGTGCTGGGATTGCAGGTGTGAGCCACTGCGACCGGCCAAAATATGTTATTTCTATTAACATGTCATTGGCTTTCTTGTTATTTTAAGATACATTTAAAATCTAAGAAACATTTCTTGGCCAGGCGTGGTACTACATGCCTGTAATCCCAGCACTTTGGGAGGCCAAGGCAGGCAGACTGCCTAAAGCCCAGGAGTTTGAGACTAGCCTGGACAATGTGGCAAAACCCTGTCCTTACAAATTACAAAAATTAGCTGGGCATAGTGGTGAATACCTGTAGTCCCAGCTACTTGGGAGGCTGAGGTGAGAGGCTCACTTCAGCCTAGGAGGTAGAGGCTACAGTGAGCCATGAGCACACCATTGCACTCCAGCCTGGGCAACAGAGCAAGACTCTGTCTAAATACATATATACGTAAGTTTTAATTTATTTTTTTCTTTTAGCTAAAGTTCTTTCATACCAAACTCAGTTTAAAATTTTTCTTTTCTTTTTTCTTTTTTTTTTTTGAGACAGACTTTCGCTCTGTTGCCCAGGCTGCTCAGAGAAGCTTCAAGCAGGCTGGGATATACACGCCACTGGTAAGTGAAGAAGTCTTGATGAAATGGCACAAATGTTTGAATTCTAATAAATAGGACACAGAAGGCGAGGCAGTCATCGTTCCTTCAACAAATACCAAACGCACACTGCCACGGCCTGAAGCAAGGTCCTTGAGGGTGCGGAAGTGAGGGAGACGGCTGCTCCCCATGAGCTATTTGGGAAGACAAAGACTTAAGTTGCTGAAATCCAAAGAAAGCATGGAAAAGTCATGTTCAAGAGTTATCAGAAGCAGCAGAGGCTGACTTCTGGAGGGCTCAGAGGACAGGGTGGAGAGAAACCAAGTGGCAAAGGCAGTGGGGCCTCAAGGTGAACGACGACATAGCAACCTGCGCAGAGCAGGCTGGGCCAAAGTGGACGGCTGGGGACCAGACTGCAGTGGGGGTCACAGGGTGAGGCACAGCCCACACGGCAAGAAGAGGGTCTGTGGTGGGGTGGGGCAGATGGCAGAGCTGGCTCTGAGCCAGGTGGCAGGATGGGAGGTATCCCCAAAGGGGAAGCTCCTGCAGAGAGTGGCGGGACTGTTGGGGGCCATGTGGAGTGGGGGGGCAGACTGCACAACACCGGCACAACACTGGGCACGACACCAGGCACAACACCGAGTATGACACCAGCAGGGACATGGTAAAGAGGGGAGGAAGCTACAGAGGCAGCCCCAGAGGCGGAGCAAAGGGAAGGGCCAGAAGAGGAAGACAGGTGGGCCTGCGTATGTCACAGGTGGGTAATGTGTGGGAAGTGCCCTCGCAGAGCAGAAGGGCTGAGAGAAGAGTAAGAAGGACCCGAAGGGTCAGGCCAAGCCTGCATCTGCTATTAGTCCCAGACGCCATGTCAGGCTGAAGAGAATAGGAGACATAGAAAAATGGGGTTTCCTTCAACCAGCATGCCCTGCGCCAGGCACCAGAGCTGCAAAGATAAGGTGGCACCCGAGACAGGTTTCCTATAACTGGGCCCAGCACATTGGGGGTGGGAGAAAGTGTCATGCCAAAGAGGAAAAGACAGCCGTGGGTTTATTGCTGGTGCACATTGAGTTTTAGGTGACACCATTTAAAAACCCAACAGTTGCTATAGACAAGCTCTTTTAAGTTCTATAGGATCCAATGGGTCACATGGACCCTCTCTCCAAAAAATGTACATCCATGCATGCATACAGACAAAAATGCATTTAATTTCAGGAAGCCTCACAAATTCCCTGAAATCTGTGGAAATGTCCTGGGGTTTGGGGACCAATTAAAAGCACAAGCAGTGAAACTAAACTTCCGCAGCAAAGAAAGAATTGACAGAGTGAAACGGCAATCTACAGGATGGGAGAAAATCCTTGCAAACCAGAGACCTGATAAGGGTTAATATCCAAAACATACAAAGAAGTTCTCTAACTCAATAACAAAACCCCCCAAAAGAAAACCAATTTAGGCAGGGTGTGGTGGCTCACACCTGTAATCTCAGCACTTTGGGAGGCCGAGGCGGGTGGATCACCTGAGGTTAGTGGTTCAAGACCAGCCTGACCAACAGAGTGAAACCCTGCCTCTGCCAGAAATACAAAAAATAGCTGGTGTGGTGGTACACGCCTGTAATCCCAACTACTTGGGAGGCTGAGGCATGAGAAGTGCTTGAACCTGGGAGGCAGAGGTTGCAGTGAGCCAAGATTGCACCACTGCACTCCAGCCTGGGCAACAAAGTGAGACTCCATCTCAAAAAAGAAAAAAGAAAACCCCTTTCAAATGGGCTAATGACTCAAACAGACATTTCTCCAAAGAAGATAAACAACCAATAAGCACGTGAGAAGATGCTCAACATCACTAGGCATTAAGGAAATGCAAATGAAAACCACAGTGAGATGCTACCTCACACACATTAGGATGGCTACTAAAAGCAAACAAACTGCCTGGATGCAGTGGCTCACGCCTGTAATCCCAGCACTTTGGGAGGCCGAGGCAGGCAGATCACTTGAGGTCAGCAGTTCAGGACCAGCCTGGCCAACATGGTGAAACCCTGTCTCTACTAAGAAATACAAAAATTAGCCCAGTGTGGTGGCCAGTGCCTGTAATCCTACCTATTTGGGAGGCTGAGGCAGGAGAATTACTTGAACCAGGGAGGTGGAGGTTGCAGTGAGCCAAGATCGTGCCACTGCACTCCAGCCTCGGCAACAAGAGTGAAACTCTGTCTCAAAAGAAAGTAAATTTAAAAAAAAAGCAACAAACAAAAACCCCTTAACATAACAGATGTTAGTGGGGATACAGAGAAACAGGAACCTTTGTGCACCCATGGTGGGAATGTAAAACGGCACGGCCGCTGTGGCCAACAATATGGAGGTTCCTCAAAAAGTTAAAAAATAGAATTAGCATGTGACTCAGCAAGCCCACAGCACAGGACTGAACTGTGTGAGTTCACTTATATTCGGACTTTTTTCAATAAAATTTATACCAAGTGTGCCTGCATCTCCTGCCTCCCCTTCTACCTTCTCCACCTCTTCTGCCTCTGCCACCCTGAGACAGCAAGACCAACCCCTCCTCCTCTGCCTTTGAAACGTGAAGATGATGAGCATGAAGACCTTTACAATGACCCACTTCCACTTAATGAATGATAAATATGTTTTCCTTATGATCTTTATAATATTTTCCTTTCTCTAGCTTACTTTATTGTGAGAATACAGTATATAATTCATATCACATATGAAATATGTGTTAATGGACTGTTTTTGTTACTGGTAAGGCTTCTGGTCAACAATAGGCTAAGAGCAGCTAAGTTTTAGGGGAGTTGAAAGTTACCTGCAGATTTTCAACTGCACAGGGGTCAGCTGGTACCCCAACCCTTGTGTTGTTCAAGGGTCAGCTATATATCCAAAAGAATTCAAAACACGATCTCGAAGAGGTATGTTCACTGCAGCACTATTCACAACAGGCAAGAGGTGAAAGCAACCTGAACGAGTACCAACAGATGAACGGATAAAGAAAATCTGGGCCAGGCGTGGTGGCTCATGCCTGTAAGCACAGCACTCTTGGGAGGCTGAGGTGGCCAGATCACTTGGGGTCAGGAGTTCAAGACCAGCCTGGCCAAGACGGTGAAACCCCATCTGTACTAAAAACACAAAAATTAGCTGGGTGTTGTGGCAGGCGCCTGTAATCCCAGCTACTTGGGAGGCTGAGGCAGGAGAATCGCTTGAACCCGGGAGGTGGAAGTTGTAGTGAGCCAAGATCACACCACTGCACTCCAAGGTGACAGAGCGAGACTCTGTCTAGGAAAAAAAAATTTGGTATAAACGCACAGTAGAGTATTAGTTGGCCATTAAAAAAAAAAGGAAATTGTCATATGCTTCAAAATGGATGAACCCTGAGGACATTCTTCTCAGGGCTATAAACAAGGCAATCCACTCACAGAAAGCCAATTACTGCATGATTCCACTTCCATGAGGCACCCAGAGAAGTCTAGCTCTTAGAAACTGAAAGTGGAATGGTGGCTGCCTGGACTGAGGGAAGGCAAACAGGGGCAGCGCTTCAATGGGTACGGAGTTTCTTTGGCGAAATGAAAAAGTTCTAGGGATCAACTTCCCCAAAATGTGCATATACTAATACTGCTGTACTGTATACTTGAAAATGATTAATGTCTTTTTTGACCACAATCTGAAAAAACAAAACACAAGAAATATGTGTGGAAGGAGACAGGTGAGGTATCTGGGCCTGGGGGTGCATCGGCAGCCAAAGAGGAAAGGCTCACCCTATGCCAGGCTGGGCCTGTAGATGAGTGCACCAGGGCCGAGGAATCCTGTCCCTCCAGCTGAGCCTGCTTTTCCACGGGGACTGGGAGATGCCTCCTTCACAGGGAGTACCGCCGCCCCGCCCCCAGCAGCGCCCTGGGGAAGGCAGAGCATGTGGGTGTGTGTACAGGGGGCTTCAAGGACAAACTCTGCGACCTCACCCCGTTGCGGAAGTCCAGTCCACGTCTGCTGCCCTGTCTGGGGGGAGACCAGCGGCACGCGGCCACTGCCGGAGCTGAGGCCAGGTGGTGCAGAGGGGCAGGGCAGGCCAGGCTCTCCCGGGTGCGGCTCCTCAGCACCATAAATCACTCCTTGCTGGGGGCAGCCCCCTGAGGTGTGGCGCTGACCTTTCACCCAGACTTATGACTCTGAAGGCAGGACCGGAAGGAAGGGCGGGCCCAGAACCGTCACCAAGTGGACCGTAATGTTGGCCACGGGGTCGCAGACAGGACAGGCTGCCTGTCATCTTTTTTTGTTTTTTGTTTTTGTTTTTGTTTTTTTCTTCTTCTTTTTTCTTGGCTGCCAGTCATCTTTAATGGCGGCAACTTCAAAGTACCTAAGCACCCTGGGAGGGAAGGAGCAGGACGCCTGAGCCTCTGAAGCGGCGGGCGCCTTCCCGTCCTCCGGGTTAGCTCTCAGGGAGTCCAAGCCCCGGTTTCTCTGTGCGGAGGTTTCTCTGTGTGGAGGGGAGGCCAGAGCAAGCAGCGGTCAGACACGCAGGGGCCGGGACAGAGCGCAGGGCTGGGCGGGGCTGCACTCACCGCGATGCACTGCCGCATGATGCAGCTCTGCTTCATGCGCCCGGGGCCCCCGAACTTCTTCATGTCCTTGCAGAAGTGGCACTCTCCGCACTCGGTCCGCAGGCAGGCCTCGCACTTGCGGCATCGCGTCCGGCGTCGCCGAGCTCCGGCAGTTGTCCGGTTGGCGGCCAACTTCACCGCGGAGGCCGGGCCCAGCTTCCCCTTGGGCCGACCCACAGCCCGGTTCTGCAGGGAAAAGACAGGACTGGTCAGATGGGGAGGCCAGACCCTCGTAAAGGGTGTTAGGGAGCAAACTGCGTAACCCAGAAAAACACGGTAAGGGCCCTAAACCCCATGCCTCAGAGTGTGACGTGATTTTGAGATGCGGCTTTGCAGAAGTCGTCCCTCAGGTTAAATGAGGTCTTTAAGGTGAACTCTAGCCAGAACAACTGGTGTCCTTAAGAAAGGGGGGCATTTCGACACAAAGACGGACACGCACGGGTGGAACGTGTGTGGACACAGGCCTTACCACAGACCACAGCCCTGTCTACAAGCCAAGAAGTGCCAAGGATGGCGGCACACACCAGGAGCTGGAGGCGCGGGGAAGGACCCTCCCCTAGAGCCCGCAGCGCCAGCCCGGCCCGCCAGCCCACACCTTGACTTCAGACTCCTGGCCTCCAGAATTGGGAGAGAAGAAAGGCCCGTTGTTTTAAGCCACCCGTTACGGCAGAGGACTACAGAGGGCGCGAGCTTCTGCCGCAGCTCCCCGCTCGAGACCTTCCGCGGCCCGCATGCACAGCCTCGGACCCGGCCCACCTTTCCCATCTCCGTCTGCTCCCCAGAAAAGACCACAAGGGCCACACAGTCGGTCTCCGTTCCCCCAGCCCGGAAGGCCAACCCACCCCCCAGGCCACTTGGCTGACGCCCACTCATCCCGCCTGGCCAGTTTACAGGCTGCTTTCTTCTGGAAGCCCCTCCTGCCCATCCAGGGGTTCAGGGCCCCTCCCAGCGATTGTAAGGGCGTTCACAATGGCAATCATCTGTTCCTATGCCGCCCTTCCCTTTGGGATGGGGCACAAAAGGGCACTCGCCACAAGTGTCTTGTCCACCACTGCACCTCTACGAGCCAGCTCAGCGTGCAGAATGCACTCAAACCAGAGCCCCCAGAGAGGATGGGATAGGAACCTTATTAGGTCCCTGATGACTCAGACCTTCTCTAGATGGGCTCCAAATGCTCCCTTCCCTGGGACTCAGAGAATAGAGACAGTAGGTGGACAGAGAGCTGGGCTAGTAGCTAAGCTAGGAACAGGACAGCAGCAGCCCCAGAGTCTCCTGCAGACCCAGGATGCACGGGGGTGCCCTACGCTAGCTGCCGAGGACACCGTCCACAGAGGTCCCCTGTCCACTTGGGACCTGCGGTGGCAGGGGTCAGGATGGGAGAGCTTTTGTCTGTGGCATCTTTCTGGAGAGCCCGAGGTGGCTGAGAAATGGTGAAGTCCCTGTCAGGGAGACACATGGCCACCCTGGAAACCAGCTGACCTAACCGGCATCTAACACCTAAAGCCCCTTTTCAGCTAACTGAACACCCTTTGCTCCAGAGTCCCACCCTTTTCATTTCAGTGGTTTGTCATACTTGAATCCCCAAACAAAACCCCATTCTTTCAGGAGCTTACGGGCCCAGAAGGGCTGTTACTATTCATCCACTCCAATGGAGAAGAAGGTCCTCGTCACAGGGACGCCCCCTCCCACAACACACACAACTCCCTCGAGCACCCTAGGGGCTTCCAAGAAACTTCCAACTGCATAGGAAGAAAAACGGCCTCCCTTTCTTCTCCAATACAGCCTCCCCATCATAACTTTCTTCTCTAGTGTCTCGGTCCTTGTAGAAAGCCCAGAGCCTCGCATGCCACCCCCTTTGCTGTAAATACCTAAGCAAATCCCTCCCTCCGATTCACCTTCCTGCAGCGTTCAAGAAGCTATGAGGCCCCATCAGCCTGAGTGGCCCCTCAGGAAGCACTGGGGCTCTGGGCCTCCATCCTGCTCAACCTGCTGTGAACCCCAAAGAGGAAAGGGAGGCACTCCCCGATTCTACCACCCTCACCTCCCCCTGCTCTTCCCTAGCTGCTCAGGACCCTCAGTCATGCCTGCCCTCTGCTCTGGGGCAGCCCAACCAGAGCCCTCATCACAGGGAGGGCAAGCCCTGGATTGCAGGGTCGCCCACAGGTAAGCTGGCCGCCACCAGCCACCTGGGGAAAGGGACTGCCCAAAGCAGCAAAGGGGGCCAGGCATGGTGGCTCACGCCTGTAAGCCCAGCACATTGCGAGGCTGAGGTGGGAGGATCACTTGATGTCAGGAGTTCAACACCAGTCTGGACAACATAGTGAAACCAAAATAAATTTTTTTAATTAGCCGGGCATGGTGATGAGCACCTGCAGATCCAGTTAATTGGGAGGCTGAGGTGGGAGGATTGCTTGAGCCCAGGAGTTTGAGGTTGCAGTGAGCTGTGATCATCTACTGTACTCCAGCCTAGGAGGCAGAGCAAGACTCCATCTCAAAAAACAAAACAAAACAAAAAGAAAAAAAAAAAAGAAATAAAGAAACCCATCCTTACAATTAGGGCCGGGTGCCCCCAACGTACTCGCATAGTTCCACTATGATTAGCACCTTTGGGGGTCAGGTCAGCCACGCACTGCACACATCCATCCAGGTCAGGTCTGACCACCCATGTGGAAATAAAACAAGATCAGTTTTCAGAGTGTTCTGGATTTGAGAACGGCACACGAGGGACTGTGAACCTGAAGCTGAGCAGCAGACTGAGAGCAGCGAAAGCGAGGTGAGGTAGAGCTGACGACTGAGATGATAGCCACGACACGTTAGGGTGGGGATTACCAGAGCACCCCATCTGCAGGCCCCGTGGCCACCACTTTACCGATGATATTACCTAACTTTCCCGGTAACAGCCCTGTGGAGGATGCCTTCATGCCCCCATTTTTCAGATGGGGAAACTGAAGCCAGTAATTTGCCTGTGGTCCTAGAACCAGCATGGATGTGTGGACTCCGGAGTTGTGCTCTGAACATGCTAAACCACAGCAAATGCATGTGCAACATGCAGCGAGGGGCCCACAGACCCACTGGGATGGCCACATGCTCCCAGAAGGGCTTCCCAGCTACTGCCACAATGCCTTAGTATGAAGGCTGCCAACAAGAGGTCCAGAGAAGCAGAAACCCAAAAAGATTTCTCCCTGTTGTCACAGCCCACGACAGCACTTTCTGATTCTACCCCTCCAAAGGACAGGTGTCCTGTTACCAGCTCACTCCTCAAATACCTGGAACACAGGCAACACTGCCCAGTGTCTGAGGCTTCTAGTCAAGTGTGAAGTGGCCAGCGTGTGGGCCACCTCCTAGGACAAAACCAGACCCCTGGAGCAGTAGAGTCTAAAGATGAGCTTCTCTGGTGAAAAACTGAAAAAATTCCAGGAGTTCAAAGGAACGCCAGGTATCTACAGCCACCGAGTGCCTCTGGCCTCCCTGCCCCGAGGACTGTGTCTGGGCAAGTAAAAACGTTGGGCCAATTCAGTCTGAGTCTCGAAGCTCATATGTTACTGCAAAACAAGCCCATTTGCCCGCACCTTCCAAAGCACCTTCTCATCCAACCTGTGGAAAACAACTTGCCTGGACCTCAATGGCGGCTGAGACGTCTAGGAAAATCACAGAGCACGCACCAGACAGCATCCCAAAAGAAGAGGTGCAAGAAGCTGTGGTCTCTCAAGACCTCGATGTGACCCTGTCTAGCCGCTGCCAAATCAGGCCAGGGAGACTTCTGCTTTTAGCAGTGGCCCCCGGCTGGCTCATCAAGAGTTGGCTCAGCGATGGGGCAACGCAGGATCCTAATGAAGCCCACTGAAAAACACACAGGTGAGACAGACCTCGGAGGCCTCCATTAAAAAGTCCAACTGGGACTCTGAAGACCCAACCAGGAAACGTGATGGCAGAATACAGAAAACAGTGACACAAAAGGGGACAAATGGAATAAAAAAGAAGGTGAGTCAACCACAGCTCTCTCCTTTGGGCACACAGCTTCCTCTGTCCTGGTATCTTTTGGGTGCTACCCCAAGTTTCAAAAGTTTCAAAAACCAATTCTTTTTTTTTTTTTTGAGACAGAGTCTGTGTCACCCAGGCTGGAGTGCAGTGGTGTGATCTTGGCTCACTGTAACCTCTGCCCCCTGGGTTCAAGAAATTCTTGTGCCTCAGCCTCCTAAATAGCCACCATACCTGGCTACTTTTTGTATTTTTAGTAAAGATGGAGTTTCATCATGTTGGCCAGGCTGGTCTCGAACTCCTGGCCTCAAATGATCTGCCTCCCAAAGTGCTGGGATTACAGGCATGAGTCACTGTGCCTAGCCTGAAACACCAATTCTAACTTCTACAGTCTGTCCTACCACTATCCCAGCAAAGGAAGTGATGGCATCCCAGACAGTCATTTTATAAACCAGCATCCCCAACACCAAGGCCACTTGTTGATTTTATCAGCCCAGGAACCATATCCTCAGTTCACTATGAAAGGTTAGGAAAATCTGGAACATAAACACACACACACACACACACACACACATACACACACACACATACACACACACACATATCTTAGTATTCCAACACCTATTCTCCATCAGCAACTCAAGGGCATCATCTTTAAAGTGAATACTATCAAGATTTATTCATTCATCCCACCAATAGTTACTGAGTTTCTCTGGTCTACCACATATTCTCCTCCAGAAAATGCATGAGCAGAACCCCCTCAATCCCTCATCTCTAAATTATAGTGATATAAGTTACTTGGATTTCCCTAAATTAAAAAAAGGACATCCCGTGTTTATGAATTGGAAGATTTAACATTGTTAAGATTGGTTATACTCCCCAACGTGATCCATAGACTCAATGGAACCCCAAGCAAAATCCCAACTGGGGCCAGGTACAGTGGCTCATACCTGTAATCTCAGCATTTTGGGAGGCCAAGGCAGGTGGATTGCTTGAGCCCAGGAGTTTGATGCCAGCCTGGCCAACAAAGCAAGCCTCTAAAAAAATAAAAAGACTAGCCGAGCATGCTGTCACATGCCTGTAGTTCCACCTACTCAGGAGGCTGAAGCTGGAGAATCATTTGAGCCTGGGAAGCAGAGGCTGCAGTGAGCTGAGATCAAGCCACTGTATCCAGCCTGGGTGACAAGAGTGAGACCCTGTCTCAAAAACAGAACAAGAATAAAAAAATAAAAACAAAACAAAAACCTAACTGGCTTTTCTTCACAAGTTGACACACTGGCCTAAAATATGAGTGACCCAGAATGGCCAAAACTATCTTTAAAAAGGTCGGGGAGGGGAGCAGGTGCAGTGGCTCACGCCTGTAATCCCAGCACTTTGGTAGGGCGTGGCAGGTGGATTACCTAACGTCAGGAGTTTAAGACCAGCCTTGACCAACATGGTGAGATCCCATCTCTATTAAAAATACAAAATTAGCCGGGCATGGTGGCACATGCCTGTAATCCCAGCTCCTTGGGAGGCTGAAGCAAGAGAATCACTTGAACTTAGGAGGCGGAGGTTGCAGTAAGCCAAGATTGTGCCATTGCACTCCAGCCTGGACAAAAAGAGCAAAATCCCATCTTAAAAAAAAAAAAAAAAAGATGCACACTTTCTAATTTCAAAACTCGCTACAAAGCTACAGTAAACAAGAGAGTGTGGTAGTGGCATAAAGACAGAACTACAGATCAACAGAACAGAAGTGAAAGTCCAGAAATAAACTAATATTTTTGACCAAATGACTTTTAACAAAAATGCCAAGGCAATTCAGTGGGGGAAAGAATGGTCGTTTCAACATATGGTGCTGGGACAAATAGCTATCCACATGTAAAAGAACAAAGATAGGCCCCTACCTCACACCACATATACAAATTATCTCGAAAATGGAACAAAGACCTAAACACAGAGTTAAAATCATAAACCTCTTAGAAGAAAACGCAAGTATAAATCTTCATGACTTTGAATTAGGCAAGGGTTTCTCAGACATGATACCAAAAGCACAGGTGTCAAAAAAAAAAAAAGATAAATTAGACTTCATCAAACTTAAAAACTTTTATGCTTCAAAGGGCACTATCATGTGCAAAGGCCCACAGAAGGGGATAAAATACTTATAAATCATGTATCTAGCAAGCAGTTAGTACTCAAAATATGCAAAGAACTCTGACAACTCAATAATAAAGAGATGAATGGTAATTTTTAAATGGACAAACGATTTAAATAGCTATTTCTCCAAAAAAGAACTACGAATGGCCAGTAAGCACATGAAAAGATGCTTAACATCACTAGCTAACACAGTATGAAATGTGCACTGGAGACTCATTCATTAACCCCCTAATTCACACATCCACCCACCCAAGTGTTTCCTGGCTGTGAATTATGTATCTGATTTGATGCTAAGTGCTGGGACTACAGAAATGAGTAAAATGTGTTCCCTAGTCTGAAAGGCATTACAGTCTGGAGGGAGAAAGACATGCAACCATAAAAATGCAATGCACCATCATGATGATGACAGTGGAAACTAACATCTAGGTTGAGGCCGGAGAATTGCTTGAACCTGGGAGGTGGAGGTTCCAGTAAGCCAAGATCATGCCACTGCACTCCAGCCTGGGTGGCAGAGCTGTTTTTGCTGTTTTTGAGACAAGGTCTCACTCTGTCACCCAGCCTGGAGTGCAGTGGCATGATCTCAGCCAACCGAAGCCTTGACTTCCCAGGGCTCAGGTGATCCTCCCACCTTAGCCTCCTTAGTAGCTGAGATACACGCATGTGCCACCACACCCAGCTTTTTTTTTTTTTTTTTTTGAGAGAGATGGGGTCCCAATATGTCACACAGGCTGGTCTTGATCTTCTGGGCTCAAGTGACTCGACTGACTTGGCCTCCCAAAGTGCTAGGACTATAGGTGTGAGCTACCACACCTGGCCAAAAGGTAACATTTACTGAAGTGCTGGTCACCATCAATATTTGTATCAATCTTTTTTTTTTTTGCTGGTAGAGATGGGGTCTTGCTGTGTAGCCAAAGCTGGTCTTGCACTCCTGGCCTCAAGCAATCCTCCCACCTCAACCTCCCAAGGCTTTAGGATTACAGGAGTGAGCCACCACATTCTGTATCAATTATCTATAAGGAAGGAATTACTAGTATCTCCATTCACAAGTGAGGAAACTGAGGCATGGCACAGTTAAGTCATCTGCCCAATGTCATTCTACCAATGAATGAGAAAGCTGAGATACAGACCCAGGCAGTGGCTCTAAAGCCCGGACCCTGGCATGCTGACCCAAAAGAGATGCCTCATGTCATGGGCAAGGGAGGTTGAAAAAGCATTCCAGAACATAGGAGGTGGTGACTAAGGTGGGTCTTAGAGGGAGAATAGGGCCCTGCATGCCAGTGGTGGGAGTGGGTTATGGAGTGGATATTCTAGGCAGAAGGAAGAGCAAGAGAGAGATGTGAAACTGCATGACACAGTCAAGGAACTGCAAATAGCTCGACACAGCTACTGGAAAACAGCTCTGAAGTGGCTGGAGCCTCATCCTGCAGGGCCTTGTCTGCCACAGTAGGGAACTGGACCCATCAGAGTAAGTTAAAGCCTTCACGTCATGACTGTATTCTGGCAACGGTGAGGGGAGTGGATATTTTTGGGGCAGTGGGCAAGACAAAAGACAAGATCAGCTGAAGATGATGAAGGCAGGAGCGGAAGCAATGGAAGGAATGAAGAGGAGGGATGATTCAGGAGATGCTTTCAAAATGGACCCAGTGTTTGAAGACCCGGTGATTGGCTGAACCTGGGGTACACAAACTGAAGACTTCTGGAGGGCTCTGAAGCTTCCAGATTGAGCAACGGGAAAACAAGGGGACTCGGGAGAGGGCAACAAACAAGGACTGCTGTGGACGTGGAAGCTAAGGGACCCATGGGACATCCAAGGAAGGTGTCATCCAGCAAGCAGGTGGGACCAGAGCTAAGGTATACACCTGGGAACCAACACTACATAGGTGCTCAAATTAGTTAAGTCCATGAGGATGTCCAGGGGGAATGGCAGAGTGAAAAGAGAATCTTCAACAGTCCCTTCAAGACTGAAAACATTCAAGGTGCAAGCGAGGAAAAGCAACCTGCTGAGAAATGGCCAGAAGGGCCAGACAAACAGCAGGAGGCGGTGGCATCACGAGCAAAGGAAGTTTCAAGAAGGGAGCAGTTACGTGTTTCAACTGCCAAGAGAAGTGAGAAAAACAGTAAAACATAGCTAAATGTTTTTACAATAAAGACAGCCCCAAGTTTTCTGCCAAAGTAACCCAAATAACATTACACTGACAGCCCCACAAGGGAAGGCCATACGTTCTCCAAATTTCTTTGTGCATGCTAATGTTGCACTGTATCGCACCACACAGCCGTATTTATCTCAATACAATGCCTGTCTGCAAATCTGCAAACATAATGAACAGCCCAGGAAAAGCTGGATTTTACCAGTGTTGCAGGCCCCTTAACACACACCTGGAAACTCCAGGGAGAGCTCTGGGTTTTTTAATATATACAGAGTAAGGAGCAAGAGAATAAAAACACAAGAGGTACCAGAAAGCCCAGGGGATGGGAAGACCTCTGAAGAATCTGAGAAAAGCTACACACCTCTTCCTCCAAAAATGTATATAGGCACAAAGTAACAAAATTTTTGATACATTTTTAAAAAGGCTCAGAGACCCCTGTCTTAAAATTTAACGCTTTAAGAAGCTATAGGCTGGGTGTGGTGGCTTACACCTGTAATCTTAGCACTTTGGGAGCCTTAGGCGGGCAAATTGTTTGATCCCAGGAGTTCAAGACCAGCTTGGGCAACTCAGCGAAACCCCAGCTCTACAAAAAACACAAAAATTAGCCAGGTGTGATGGTGCCACTACACTCTAGCCTGGGCAACAAAGTAAGACCCCGTCAAAAAAAAAAGAAAAGAAAAGAAAAACCAGAAGTGATGGCTTACACCTGTAATCCCAGCACTTTGGAGGCCGAGGCAGGCGGATCATGAGGTCAGGAGTTCAAGACCAGCCTGACCAACATGGTGAAACCCCGTCTCTACTAAAAATATAAAAATTAGCCAGGCGTGGTATGCGCCTGTAGTCCCAGCTACCCAAGAGGCTGAGGCAAGAGAATCACTTGAACCCAGAAGGCAGAGGTTGCTCTAGCCTGAGTGACAGAGTCAGACTCCGTCTCAGAAGAAGAAGAAAAAAAAAAAGCATTAGGACAAATACCTAATGCATGTGGGGCTTAAAACATAGATGATGATGGGTTGACAGGTGCAGCAAACCACCGTGGCACATGTATACCTATGTAACAAACCTGCACATTCTACACATGTATCCCAGAACTTAAAGTAAAATAAAATAAAATATAAAAAAGCTATAATGGGTAACAATGGTTCTATGACCACATAAAATTCGGAGATTTTCTTCTCCATAATTTCCTGATTTTTTTTTTCAAGAAGCTTCTAGTTTTTATTTTTTTTAAAAAAATTTTTGCCGGGCGCGGTGGCTCACGTCTGTAATCCCAGCACTTTGGGAGGCTGAGGCGGGTGGATCATGAGGTCAAGAGATCGAGACCATCCTGGTCAACATGGTGAAACCCCGTCTCTACTAAAAATACAAAAATTAGCTGGGCATGGTGGCGCGTGCCTGTAATCCCAGCTACTCAGGAGGCTGAGGCAGGAGAATTGCCTGAACCCAGGAGGCAGAGGTTGCGGTGAGCCGAGATCACGCCATTGCACTCCAGCCTGGGTGACAAGAGCGAAACTCTGTCTCAAAAAAAAAAAAAAAAAAAAAAATTTTTTTAACCCAGGTGTGGTGGCTCACACTTGTAATCCCAGGACTTTGGGAGGCCGAGGCAGGCAGATCATGAGGTCAGGAGTTCGAGACCAGCCTGAACAACATAGTGAAACCCTTTCTCTACTAAAAATACAAAAATTAGCCAGCACGCACCTGTAATCCCAGCTACTCAGGAGACTGAGGCAGAAGAATTGCTTGAAACCTGGAGGTGGAGGTTGCAGTGAGCCAAGATCACGCCACTGCACTCCAGCCTAGGCGACAGAGCAAGACTCTGTCTGGAAAAAAAAAAAAAAAAAAAAAAAATTTTTTTTTTTTTTGAGAAAGGGGGTCTCACTCTGTCACCCAGGCTGGAGTGCAGTGGGGCCATCACTGCAGCTTTCAACTCCTGGGCTTAAGCACTCCCCTCACCGTTGCCAGAATACAGTCATGACGTGAAGGCTTTAACTTACTCTGAAGGCTTTAACTTACTCCTCACCTCAGCCTCCAAGTAGCTGGGACTACAAGTACGTGACATCACATCTGGCTAATATTTTTACTTTTTTGTTGATGCGATTTCACCATGTTGCCCAGCTGGTCCCAAACACCTGAGCTCAAGTCATCCACCTGCCTCAGCCTCCCAGAAGTGCTGGGATAACAGGCGTGAGCCACTGCACCCTGCCTGTAGTCATTTTTATAGAAAAAAAGAATAAAAGCTATTTTTACTTCAAGAGTTAAAAAAAAAAAAAAAGAAAAGGCTGGGCATGGTGGCTCATCCCAGCAATTAGGGAGGGCAAGGTGGGCGGATCACCTGAGGTCAGGAATTGAAGACCAGTCTGACCAATATGGAGAAACTCCGTCTCTACTAAAAACACAAAATTAGCCAGGTGTGGTGGCACATGCCTGTAATCCCAGCTACTCGGGAGGCTGAGGCAGGAGAATCAATCACTTGAACCTGCGAGGTGGAGGGTACAGTGAGCCGAGATCACACCATTGCACTCCAGCCTGGGCAACAAGAGCGAAACTACACCTCAAAAACAAAATTAAAAAACAGGCCAGGCTCAGTGGCTCATGCCTGTAATCCCAACACTTTGGGAGGCCAAGGTGGGAGGATTGCTTGCGGCCAGGAGTTTAAGATCAGCCTGGGCAACATATCAAGACCCCATCTCTATATAAATAAAAAATAAAAAAATTAGTAGCTGAGTGCAGCAATGCGTGCCTGTAGTCCTAGCTACTCGGGAGGTTGGGGCAGGAGGATCACTTGAACCCAGGAGTTCAAGACTGCAGTGAGTTATAATCACATCACTGTATTCCAGCCTGGGTGACAGAGCAAGACCCTGACTCAAAACAAAAAAACAAGATGGAACAAGAATTCTTCTCCCTAACAGCCCTCCTTTAAGAGGAACCTCTTCAACTTGGAAAGCAAGCTGAAGAATTTTCTGACACATTCTGTACTAGAGAAGCAAATGTAGTCTGTGGGAGAAGGTCCTGCCAAGGGTGCACACCAGCAAAGAGCAAGGAAGGGGTCTCCCGCCAACATGGCTCACTCGCCCGAGGCCCACCCCCTGGCTCCTGTCCCACAGGCTGTGACACTTGGGGAAACCCAGGATGCTGAGGGAAGGCATGGGGCAGCAGGCCAGCCCAGCACGACACAGGTCTCAGGTGGGGATGAGAAGTGCATCAGAGTTTTGGCTGCTGGAAGGTGGAGGCTTGGAAGGTGGAGCAGCTAAAACTCTGATGGGGTGGGAGTGAGGGCTACACCACCTACAGAGATGGACTGGGCAGCAGCAACCTCCCAGCCGCCAGGGCCTCCCTCGAAGGAGCCCTTTCATCCAGCAGGGGGCGAGTCTACTTGTCCATCCTCACTCCAGGACTTGGCAACCTCTTCTTATGAGGACCTTCTCCTTTGGTGCCAAACCCACTCAGCAGGGTGAGGCAGAAGTAGAGAGAAACTTCCGAGAAGAGCTGGGTCTGGAGTCTGCAAGCTGGAGACTCCAGAGACCCTTGCTCTGCTTTGGAAGATGCAAATGGCTTAGAGATCCTCGGAAGGAGCCACTCTTCTCAGACCCAGGCTGAGACAACTGCCGAGTAATGCATGCAGGGAGGCGAGGGGAGTGTCCCCCAAGTGCAGGGTACCTTAGCTGACAAACACCTTCTCTGTTGGGACTAGGGGACAAACCTACCGCCTATTGCCCTGGCTTAGATGTCGCCTCCCTCAATGCACCAAGTGAGAAAAAAAATCATAAAGTGAACAACACAACCTCAAGTCGTTGCTAAGGAATCCACAAGTGCCATAACTGGCCTATCCAATGTGAGAAGGAAGAAGAAAAAAATTTGGCTACGGGGAATACAGGTTCTTTTTTTTTTTAGACACAGTCTCACTCCTGTCATTCAGGCTGGAGTGCAATGGCGCGATCCCGGATCACTGCAACTTCCGCCTCCTGGATTCAAGCGATTCTCCTGCCTCAGCCTCCCTATTAGCTGGGATTAATGGCACTGGCCATCATGCCCGGCTAATTTTTGTATTTTTAGTAGAGACGGGGCTTTCACTATGTTGGTCAGGCTGGTCTCGAACTCCTGACCTCAGGTGATCTGCCCGCCTCAGCTTCCCTAAGTGCCAGGATTATGGCGTGAGCCACCGCGCCCGGCCTACAGGTGCTCTCTTAACAGAAGTCTCTCTCAGGAGTGGCAGAGCCCGAAAACATGTTTTTAAGCCCAGAGACACAGTAAGTCTTACAGTGTCAAAAATTGTATCTACAGGCCATAGGGTGTGACCAAATTTAAAAACAAACAAAAATCAGCTAACAGGAACCCCAATCCTGAAACACCAAAGCTGAGTGGAGACATCAAAGCCCAGTTGACACAGAATACCAACATCCTATGAATGAATGACCGAATGCCCCAGAAATAGCAAACTGTCGCAGGATTAAGTAGACCCCAAACTGAAATGAAAACATTCAAAGCAGGAATTGAAGTATGAGCTATGGAACAAGACTTTGAGAGCCATTCACACGTGGGGCTACTGACTTGATAAAAGTTCAAGCCAAAAGCACTTGAATCGTTGCTGAGTTAATCCAGTCCGAAAGATCCGTTAGATTCACAACACCGCAAAAGACACATGTGCCTGAAAATTCTCCAGCAAAGCTGCGAAAATAAAAATCAACTGTCTGTTACGTAAAACCACTTAATACTACGACGTGTGATACTATTTAAGCGCAGCCTATAGTCCACTTCCTCAATTGCACCTAATGATAGGGGGAAAAAAAGTTCCCACATTTTGGCTGGGTCATTCCAAAACACCTTTATCCCACCGGGATTATAAATAAGCATTTAGTTCACCCAAGTCTGTCCAATGCCACATGCTAACTCAACTCATCCCATTCTTAATTTTTCGGATATGTCTACCTGGCCTGTGTCCTGTTTCGAATATTATTTTGCAAATTATACTTCGTAAAGCCTCAACTTTCTTCGCCCTCTTCCTAAACACGAACCTTCCCGTAGTAAATTCATGCCATAAACACACCCAGGGCTTTGTTTTACACACAGATTTCTCCCCATGGTCCCGAGAGAGGCTGCTTCTCCTTCAGAATCCACCAAGGCCAACTCCTGCCATCTGGGGTCGCGGCTTCCTCCGCCGCCGCCGCCGTGCGGACTCGCCCGGGTTCCGGGTGGCCCGCGCCGGCCCGCGGCTCGCACCCCTTCCTGTCTCCGTCTGCCCACGGCGGGAGGCAGGCGTGCGGCGCCCAGACAAAAGCTCGGGCCGTCGGGCCCACGGGCCCCGGGAGCGCTCCAGCCCCGAGGCCGAGGGTCCCGGCGCAACTTCGCGAACGCAGAAGCAGGAGGCGCCGGCGCCCGCGGGGTCCGGGTGCGACCGGGGCGGCCGGCACGCGCGTGGGCCGCGGGCGAGGGCGCCGGGGGAGGGCGCGGCGCGCCCCGCGGCCGCCCGCAACTTGCCCCGGGCCGTGGCTCGCGCCCGGCAGGCCCGCCCGACGGCGAGGCCCGGCGGCCCACATTGTCCCCGCGGCGCTCGGTGGCGCCCCGCGCGCTCGCCCGGCCGCACACGCCCCCTGCCCGGGCCGGCTGCGGGCCTGCCGCGCTCCTCCACGCCCCGCTCGGGCCCGGCCCCGGCCGCCCCGCCGGCAGCGGCGGCAAAACTTTCTCCTCATCGCGGCGGCGGCGGCGTCGCGGCCGCCCTCGGCGCGTCAGGCAGGCGGCCGGGAGGTCGGGCGGCGGGTCCCTCCCTCAGCCCCACCCCGGGCCGCCGACCTGGTCCGGCTCCGATTCATAGTCGTCGTCCTCGGCGCTCACGGACATGGCCATGGCTCATGGTGGGCCCAGGCTCGCGCGCGCTGACATGGCTGGAGCAGCGCCGCCGCCGCCGCCGCCGCCCGCCCGGAGCAGGCTCGGCTCGCCCTGGCTCGGGCTCGGGCTCGGGCTCGGGCTCCCGCTGCCGCGAGGAGGGAGCCGCGCCGCGCGCCTCGCACGCCCGCGCGGGAGGGGGCGGGGAGGGGCCGGCGAGGGAGGGCCGGGGCGCTCATGCATATGCATGAGGCGAGCCAGGAAGGGGCTGGCCCCCCGGGCGGGCGGGCCAATGGCGCGGCCGCGGCACTGGGGCCGCACACAAAGGGAGCCCGGCCTGCGGTGACATGGGGGCGGGCCCGCCGAGGGCGGCCCCTCGCGGCCGGAGCACCGGGACTGGGGCTGCGTGGGGGGCGTGCCCCGCGCCCCGCCCGGCCCGGCCCGCGCGCCGCGGGATGCACATGGGTGGCTGCACGCCGCCACCGCTGCAACAGGAAATGCACGCCTGGCCTGGGGTGGGGTCTTTTGTGTGGTCCCGTGGGGCGTCTCGCGGGAGTCCGGGGCGCCCGGGCCGTGGGGGACAACCCTGCACGCGACGCCAGGAGCGGCTCCCCAGGTCCGGGCACACGGGCTCCCGCGTTTGCACTGGCTCTGGGTCCAGGACCTGACGCGCACGAACCCAGGAGCCCCCGACCCAGAGCCTGCAGACCCGCTGCCCTGGATAAGATCTGGGCGCCCAGTCTCCCCCGACTTGGGCGGTTGGGCTGGGGCGGCCTCCTGGCGCTGCACGCCAGGCACTCAGGTTCGCCTTTGCAGGTCAAGTAGTGCAGGCAGGAGTCCCATTCGAGCCGCCTGACGGGGGATGTCAGAATGCCCTGACTCTGCCCTGAGGTGGGCACCCCACTGCCTTGGACAGGAACCCTCCTCTGAGTCGACCTTGGAAAGGTGGAGGACGCTGTAGGCCTGAACCCAGCTCTCCTAGGAGACTGGCCGCCCCTCAGGCGGGCTGGGAAGGTGTGGGTTTCTGAATTCTTAAACTGCAAAGGTTCCTAGTGCTCACTCCAGCTGCAGCCCACTCCTGAAGAAAATTGTTGCTAGAAACCCGGATCTTCATTCAAAAAAAAAAAAAAAGTATATCGGGCACTTAAGCCAGCAGCCTTTACTCTGAAAGAAGAGCTCATGACCATGAGGTAGAACGACCAGTGCCGTTATACGCATCAAAACTATAGCTAAACACAGGCTAAGAAGGACTTGGCATACATACCATCCACCTGTCCAAGGTAACACTAAATGTGCACACTTGTACCTATTCAGTTTCTCCATCTATACAAGGGGAAGGATTTACCAAGGGATGGATAACGTTCTGTAAAAAGATCAGAGTCTTTCTTAAGAATAAGCCATGAAATCAGGTGACCAACTCTCCAATGGCCATCTGTTAGTCACATCCAGGCCACTGGCCACGAAATCCAGTAAGAACAGAAGGGATGGGCAGGCTGGTCCTGGACTGGCCTTTCAAAGAAGGCAGGCCGTGTGCTGGAGACCTTGTAAACAAAACTCAGGAAGCTTCTAGCAAAGTCAGCAAAAATGAATAAGCAGGGATGTCAGTTTTACTGAGTAGGTTTTCAAGTCTGAAATTTACACACCCACTGTAGAAAAAAAATCCGACTCGACTTGCTGAAACATATCTGTTTTGAGTTTCCTTTCTCATTCCCCTGTTTTTTGTTTTTTGTTTTGAGGTAGAGTCTTGTTCTGTCACCCAGGCTAGAGTGCAGCGGTGCGATCTCAGCTCACTGCAACCTCCTCCTCCCGGGTTCAAGCGATTCTCCTGCCTCAGCCTCCCAAGTACCTGAGATTACAGGTACCCACCACCATGCCTGGCCAATTTTTGTATTTTAGTAGAAATGGGATTTCACCATCTTGACCAGGCTGGTCTTGAACTCCTGACTTCATGATCTACCTGGGGATCACAAGGACTCCCAAAGTGCTGGGATTACAGGCATGAGCCACTGCACCTGGCCCATTCCCCTTTTATTTTGAGACAGAGTCTTGGTCTGTCACCCAGGCTGGAGTGCAGTGGTGCCATCTTGGCTCATTGCAACCTCCACCTCCCGGGTTCAATCGATTTGTGTGCCTCAGCCTCCAGAGTAGCTGGGATTACACGGGGTGCTACCATGCCCAGCTAATTTTTGTATTTTTAGTAGAGACAGGGTCTCACCGTGTTGCCCAGGCTGATCTGGAACTCTTGGCCTCAAGTGATCCACCCGCCTCAGCCTCCCAAAATGCTGGGATTACAGGCGTGAGCCACCATACCTGGCCATCACTCCCCTCATACTTTTCAGAATTTTCTCAAAGTTACAACAAAAACAAAAAGTAAAAGAATACACCCTGCACCTCCCTCCACCTCCTATCACTCCATTCCCAAGGGGCTCAGCTTTTTAAAAGCTACCTTGTTAGCTGGGCACGGTGGCTCACGCCTGTAATCCCAGCACTTTGGGAGGCCAAAGAGGGTGGATCACCTGAGGTAAAGAGTTCAAGACCAGCCTGGCCAATATGGTAAAACCCCGTTTCTACTAAAAATACAAAAATTAGCCGGGTGTGGTGGTGCACACCTGTAATCCCAGCCACTTGGGAGGCTGAGCAGGAGAATCGCTTGAACCTGGGAGGCAGAGGTTGCAGTGAGCTGAGATTGTGTCACTGTCCTCTAGCTGGGAAACAGAGTGATATTCTGTCTCAAAAAAAAAAAAAAAAAAAAAACAGAGAGAAATGTCTGTAAGCAGGAATTTTTCTCAAAGGTTTTTCCCATTACTAATCAGGAGCAAAAGAATGATCTTGAGGTTGATTTCCTTTGAGGACTCTCAAAGCTCACTTCTGAATTTAAGGAAGTAAAAAGACACAGTTCTCAATTATCATGGCTCAGAGAACGGAAAGCAAAAGGGCGGACAAACAGAAGTTGCCGCTAACACAAACTCCCTTCCTCCCTTTAGATCATTTCAGAGATAGAAGGGGGTCTCACCTGACGCCCTCACTTCACAGGTGAGGAAATGAAGGCCCAAATAAAATTAGGAAGTGGCTTTCAAGACCAGAGTCTCTTATATAACACCATCCAGAGAAAGCCCTCCCTCCAGGGGCCCAGGCACTAACAGCAGCCTTAAGCATGTTCAGAGGGCCAAGCCCAGTGCTAAGTCTGCTGTAGACATGATCTTACTTACTCCTTTAAACAGCCCGGTGAGGTGGGCACCATCGTTTACCCACTTGACAGATGAGGAGACTGAGGCGCATTGCTGCGAGGAAGGGAAAGAACCTGGATCTGACTTCGTAGGCAATTGGAGCCTGGTCTGTTAACCACACCACTCTGATGTCTCATGCCAGGGACAAGGGAGGAGGATGGCAAATGAGACTGGTATAATCATCCAAGTGACAAACTCAGGCTGAAGCAGAAGAAAATTAAGTGTCCCAGCTGGGCACAGTGGCTCACACCAGTGATCCCGGCACTTGATCACGAGGTCAGGAGTTTGAGACCATCCTGGCTAACATGCTGAAACCCCCATCTCTACTAAAAATACAAAAATTAGCTGGGCAGGGTGGTGCGCGCCTGTAATCTCAGCTACTCATGAGGCTGAGGCAGGAGAATCACTTGAACCCGGGAGGCGGAGGTGGCAGTGAGCTGAGATCGTGCACTGCACTGTAGCCTGGGCAACAGGGTGAGACAAGAAAGAAAGGAAAGAAAAAAGAAAATTAAGTGTCCCTTACTAGATGCTGTAAATTCTGTATTCTAGGTTCAAATCCAATCCCAAGGTGGCTATCTGATCTGGCAAGGGCCAACTGTGGAACCAGGAGGCCACGGTGAGGACATGACAACACAGTGGGTCCCCTCCAAACACTACGAAGGCCACTGTCCTGTCACCTTTGACAAATTCCTCTTTTGACACTTGCAAAATGCTTCTTACTTCTCTATTGCCCTCAATCAAGTTTCCTTTAGTTAACCGGCGCACACAATTATCCAACATCTGTTTTGTATTAATAGTGTGCTAGACTGTATATAAAATACAAATTATGCTAGCCCTTGCCCGACGGAATTGCCAAATTAAAATTTAGCATTTACACTGTGATTTTGAGTGGCTCTCCCTCCCTCTGTTCTCGTCTTTGAGTGATCCTAAGAACTTAACCCTCTCCCAATTCCACTCAGCCAAGGCTTACTTATATTCTCAGACAGAGCTCCCCAAAGCTGATGCCACCCAGCCAGTTGGATCCAGAACTTTCACCATGTGATGTGGAAATAAACAAAAACAGATGGAAGCCAAGTCCTCCTCCATCACAATTGTCACCCACTTCTCTGCTTTCTCTCTGGGTGTCGTGTACATTTCTGATCTGCTTATCAGAGAGTGAGAACTCAGAAATGACCCCTGGCTGCTGAGAGGTTTTGTCCAGACTCAGCTGTGCCAGGCAATGTGCGAAGGTAAAGGAGGGAAGACAGGAAGACTGAAGACACTGAGTTAGTCACCAGCCTCCCCACGCCCACTTCTAGGAATGGTCGTGAGGAGCACAGACTGGGCAACAGCTGTCCCCTAGACTCTGGCTTACCCAGGGGGAGGGGCTGTCCAATGTGAAACCCCTTTCCTTGTGCCCGTGTCACAAAGGCCACAGCTAAAACTTGGGAACATAATTTTCCAGAGGCTCAGGGTAGGGAAACAGAACGGATCCTTTTTATGTGAAGACCAGTGACTGGCTGGTACCCTCTTGAGCCAGTGGACACCATTTGTAAACATAACCCTAAAGAGGGAACAGAATTAACTCATGCCTGTAATCCCAGCCTTTGGAAGGCCGAGGCAGGCAGATCACTTGAGGTCAGAAGTTCTAGACCAACCTGGCCAACATGGTGAGACCCCCTCTCTACTAAAAATACAAAAAACGGGCTGGGCACGGTGGCTCATGCTGAAATCCCAACACCTTGGGAGGCCGAAGCGGGTGGATCACGAGGTCATGAGTTCAAGACCAGCCCAGCCAAGATGGTGAAACCCTGACTCTACTAAAAATACAAAAATTAGCCAGGTGTAGTGGTGGGTGCCTGTAATCCCAGCTACTCGGGAGGCTGAGGCAGAGAACTGCTTGAACCCAGGAGGTGGAGGTTGCAGAGAGCTGAGATTGTACCACTGCATTCCAGCCTGGGTGACAGAGTGAGACTCCATCTCAAAAAAAACCCCAAAAAATTAGCCAGGTATGGCGGAGATTTCAGTGAGCCCAGATTGTGCCACTGCACCCCACTCCAGCCTGGGCAACAGAGCACAACCTTGTCTCAAAAAATAAAAAAAAAGGGTAACAGAGCCAGAGGTCTGCAAAGGGTTGCTTCCTACACAAGTAATAATTTATGCCTAACAAGCAATTGAGAATGTTCGCTTCAGTTATTTTACTATTATTTTACCATTTGTCTCTGCTTTTCAGTAGACTTGCCCCCCTTAACAGCAAAAGCAGAAGGTCTTTTGGAGAGTTATTTTTCTAACACGATGTAAATAAAAGGGACTTTCTAATCACTTAACATAGGACTCCAGGGCTACCTGGATAAAATTGTGATTCAAACAGTGACAGTAGGACAGGCCAAGGGCTGCTGTCATTTCTGTTAAGGAAATCCCTGATGTTACTTAATTGCTTTTTATTTTTCCCCTGGAGAGTCATTCCACAAGCACTTAAAAAACCACATATATTCATCATATGAGCCCTTTCAATAGACTAAGCTTTCTGTTAAGTGGGAATTCTCCTAATTATGTCTCCTTACATTACCAAAAACCAACCAATAAATATTTACATTCACTGGAAGATGTGTGACTGTGCAAAGGACTTTTTTTTTTTTTTTTTTTTTTTTGGTGAGACAGTCTCACCCTGTTGCCCAGTCTGGAGTGCAATGGCGTGATCTCACCTCACTGAAACCTCTGCCTCCCAGGTTCAAACAATTCTCCTGCCTCAGCCTCCCGAGTGGTTAGGATTACAGGCGCCTACCATCATGCCCAGCTAATTTTTGTATTTTTAGCAGAGACCGGGTTTTACCATGTTGCCCAGGCTGGTCTTGAACTCCTGACCTCGTGATCCGCCCGCCTCAGCCTCCCAAAGTGCTGGGATTATAGGCATAAGCCACCGTGCCCAGCCAGGATTTTAAAAAATTAACTAATTTAACAGATGACTGGCATTGATCTGAGACATGGTTTTCCACCACTTACCCCATTCCCAACGCCTCTGCTGACCTTAGAAAGTTACTTTTCTTCTCTATTCACTTCCCTACCAAAATCCACGCTAAGGCTGAGAGAGGCAATTTGAACGACACAGGTGGGTTCACTTTATAAACCACCCCCACCTGAAAACATGAGCAGCTAAATACATGTAAAATGCCAGCCTAGTTCTGGCCTATAATCAAGGCTTCTGTAATTTAATGATATTTTTTGTAACAAGATCAAATCTCCCCTTTGGTTTGCTTCCTAAACAGAGCACCCAACCCATTGTCTAGCCCATCATCCTCCAAAAAAGGACCTTGGAGAAATAAGATCTAAAGTTCTGTGGACCCTGGTCTCAAAACAAAAGCCCACATCCAAAGGTTTTTCAAAATAAGATGATAGGCTGGGCATGGTGGCTCACGCCTGTAATCCCAGCTTCTTGGGAGGTCAGATCACTTGAGGTTAGGAGTTCGAGACCAGCCTGGCCGACATGGTGAAACCCTGTCTCTACTAAAAATACAAAAATTAGCCAGGCATGGTGGCAGGCCCCTGCAACACCAGTTACTCAAGAGGCTGAGGCACAAGAATCGCTTGAACCTGGGAGGTGGAGGTTACAATGAGCCCAGATCACACCGCTGCACTCCAACCTGGGTGACAGTGAGACTCCATCTCAAAAAAAAAAAAAAGACAATCAAAATGAGATGAAGACAGTAAATGGCTGGGCTCCGTGGCTCATGTCAGTAATCCCAGCACTTTGGGAGGGTGAGGAATGTAGATCACCTGAGGTCAGGAGTTCCAGACCAGTCTGGCCAATGTGGCGAAACCCCATCTGTACTAAAAATACAAAACTTAGTCGGGCATGGTGGTGGGCGCCTGTAATCCCAGCTACTCAGGAGGCTGAGGCAGGAGCAATGCTTGAACCTGGAGGCAGAGGAGGCAGTGAGACAAGATCATACCACTGTACTCCAGGCTGGGTGACAAGAGCGAAACTCCATCTCAAAAAAAAAAAAAAAAAAAAAAAAAGAAGAAGAAGAAGACAGTAAACAGGCCAAAATATAAGTAAAATTTTGATCATTCGTAGCAGCCCTATTCACAATAGCCAAAGGTAGAAATGATTCAAATATCCATTTGGTTTATGAATAGATAAATAAAATGCAGCCTATCCCTACAATGAAACTATTATTCAGCCATAAAAAGGAGTGAAGTATTGACACATGCTCCAAAGGGAACGAGCCTGGAGAACATGATGCTGAGCACAAGCAGCCGGACACAAAAGTCCACATATTGTATGATGCCATTTATATGAAAAGTCCAGAGCAGCCAAATCCATAGAGACAGAAAGCAGATTAGTGGTTTCCAGGGACTAAGGGACGGTGAGTAGGGAGTGACAGCTGATGGATACACGGTTTCCTGTTGAGGGTGATGAAAATATTTTGCAATTAAATAGAAGCGATGGTTGTACAACATTGTGAATCTGCTAAATGGCAATGAATTGTTCTCTTTATCATTTTTAGGTTAGGTAGATTTTACCTCAATAAAAACCATATACAGTCAAGCGCTTGCAGAAAACGTTTTGGTCAATGACTGTGGTCCCGTAAGATTATAATACCGTATTTTTACGGTACCTTTTCTATGTTTAGATACAAAAATAGCTGGATGCAGTGGCTCATGCTTGCAATGCCAAGCACTTTGGGAGACTGAGGCAGGCAGATTGCTTGAACTCAGGGGTTCGAGACCAGCCTGGAAACATAGTGAAACCCCATCCTACAAAAAATACAAAAATTAGCTGAGTGTGGTGGCGCACATCTGCAGTCCCAGCTACTTGGGAGGCTGAGGAAGGAGGATCATTTGAGCCCAACAGGTTGAGGCTGCAGTGAGCCAAGACGGTGCCTGCACTCAGGCCTGTGGGAGAGAGAGACACCCTGTCTCAAAAAACAAAACAAAAGCAATAAAAAGCCAGGCACAGTGGCTCATTCCTGTAATCCTAGGACTTTGGGAGGCTAAGGCATTAGGATTGTTTGAGCCCAAGAGTTTGAGACCAGCCTGGGCAACATGGCAAGACTCCATCTACTTAAAAAAAAAACAACTCTTTGTTTTTTTAAAGAAAAACTTGGCCCGGCATGTTGGCTCATGCCTATAATATCAGTACTTTTGGAGGCTGAGGCGGGCAGATCACAAGGTCACGAGTTCGAGACAAGCCTGGCCAACATAGTAAAACCCCATCTCTACTAAAAATACAAAAAATTAGCCAGGCGTGGTGGTGTGCGCCTGTAATCCCAGTTACTCAGGAGGCTGAGGCAGGAGAATCACTTGAACCCAGGAGGCGGAGGTTGCAGTGAGCCAAGATCACTCTATTGCACTCCAGTCCCGGCAACAGGGAAGGAAAGAAGGGAAGGAGGGAGGGAGGAGCGAGCACAGTGGCTCAAGCCTGTAATCCCAGCACTTTGGGAGGCTGAGATGGGCAGATCACCTGAGGCCAGGAGTTCGAGACCAGCATGACCAACATGGAGAAACCCTATGTCTGCTAAAAATACAAAATTAGCTGGGCATGGTGGCCCATGCCTGTAATCCCAGCTACTGGGGAAGCTGAGGCAGGAAAATTACTTGAACCTGGGAGGTGGAGGTTGCAGTAAGCCATTGCACTCCAGACTAGTCAACAAGAGCAAAACTCAGTCTCAAAAAAAAAAGAAAAGAAAGAAGAAAAACTTGGAGATGAGAAGACTAACCTTTCTCCTTCGAATGGGTGTTCTTTCCTCTCCAAGAGCGGGGTCATCTCCCTATGGCGCTATCATCACTCAAGAGAGATTTTAGGCCAGGTGCAGTGGCTAACACCTATTTCCCAGCACTTTGTGAAGCCAAGGTGGGAGGATTACCTGAGCCCAGGAGTTTATGACCAGCCTGAGCAATAGAGTGAGACCTTGTGCCCACCTAAATAAATAAATAAATAAAAATTAGCTGGGCGTGGTAGTATGCCTGTAGTCACAGTTTCTTGGGAGGCTGAGGTGGGAGGATTGTTTGAGCCCAGGAGTTCGAGGCTGCAGTGAGCTACGATCACACCACTGCACTCCAGCCGGGGTGAGTGAACAAGACAAGTGACATCCAACAGGTAGTTTTGTGGGTTTTTTTACTAAAACCTTGTCTCTTAAAAAAAAAAAAAAAAGTAAAAAGAGTGATTTGAGGGCCTGTTCCGGACAGGTAACAGGGTTAGAAAGTATAGGCCCTAAACCCTGGGATGTGTAAAAACTAACCAAACCAAAGAGATAGTTCAATCACCTCTTAAACGAACTGCTAACAGTCACTGTGGGGGTCTGATGGGCTCTGAGGACACTTTAATGCCAATACACATGGCTTTTCTCTCCCTCCCTCCCCCGTTTTCCCGGCTGCTGCCCTGGGCCTCTCTCTTCAGTTACCATTCTTATTCTACATTTCACATCAAGACACTCAAAATAGAAAAAGCCTGACAAAACTCTATTGTCACCATTTAAGAAACCATTAACCAACTCCTTACTTTGAAAATCACCATTTAAAGGGAAAGAAGTGAAGCCTCGTGCTGCCTGTTCAGGGGGAACTGTTTTTTTTTTCCCCTTTAGGAGGAACTGTTTTTAAGGGTAGCCCCAATTGACGAGGAAAAGCTCTGCCAAACAATGCCAGCTAATTCACACGGGAGGAATGACCTTCTTCAAAGATGACTTTTCATCTCCTGAGGAAAACATCTTTTTAATTTTAATCTTTTGGAGAGGGCGTCTCACTGTGTCACCCAGGCTGGAGTGCAGTGGTGCCAATGATAGCTGACTGCAGCTTCAAACTCCTGGCCTCAAGCAACCCTCCCATCTCATCCTCCCAACTAGTTGGGACTACAAGCACAAGCCACTACCGGGCTAATTTTTTTTTTATTTTTTGTAGCGACATGGTCTCACCTTGGCCTCTAAAAATGCTTGCATTACAGAGATAAGCTACCATACCTGGCCTGGCCCCAATTATTTTTATGTATGTATGTATATATGTATTTATTTATTTATTTTTTTTTTTTTTGAGACAGAGTCTTGCTCTGTCACCAAGCTGGAGTGCAGTGGTGCAATCTCAGCTCACTGCAACCTCCGCCTCCTGGGTTCAAGCAATTCTCCTGCCTCAGCCTCCTGAGTAGCTAGGATTACAGGCACGAGCCACCATGCCCGGCTAATTTTTTGTTATTTTAGTAGAGACAGGGTTTCACCATGTTGGTCAGGCTGGTCTCAAACTCCTGACCTCATGATCCGCCCACCTCAGCCTCCCAAAGTGCTGGGATTACAGGATTGAGCCACCGTGACCATCTATATTTATTTGCTTTTAAGAGACAAAGTCTACCCTGTAACCCAGGCTGGAGTGCAGTGGCACACTCACAGCTGACTACCCCTCCAACTCCTGGGCTCAAGGGATCCTCCCTCCTTAGCCTCCCAAGTAGCTAGGATTACAGCTGCATGCCACCATGACCAGCTAATTCTTGTATATAGTTTCTTCTTCTCTCTTTTTTTTTTTTTTTTTTTGTTGTTGTTGTTCTTGTTGTTGAAAGGAGTTTTACTCTTGTCACACTGGCTGGAGTGCAATAGCACAATCTTGGCTCACTGCAACTTCTGCCTCCTGGCCTCAAGCGAATCTCCTGCCTCAGCCTCTGGGATTACATGTGCCTGCCACCATGCCCAGCTAATTTTTATATTTTTAGTAGAGATGAGGTTTCACCATGTTGGCCAGGCTGGTCTCAAACTCTTGACCTCAGGTGATCCACCCACCTCGACCTCCTAAAGTGCTGGGATTACAGGTGTGAGCCATCGGGGCTGGGCTTTTTTACTTTAAAATTTTTTTTTAACATTAAAAAAAAAAATTTGTAGAGACAGGGTCTCACTATGTTGCCCAGGCTGGTCTCGAACTCCTGAGCTCAAGGGATCCTCCTGTCTCAGCCTCCCAAAGTGCTGGGATTACAGGTATGAGCCACCTAGACCAGCCTTCAGCTTTTTAATTTTTTTGTAGAAACAGGTTCTCTCCATGTTGCCCAGGTTGGTCAACAAGTGATCCTCCCGCCTTGGCCTCCCAAAGTGCTGGGATTACAGGAATGAGCCACTGCGTCCAGCTTCCAATCCTTTCTTTCTCTTTATTTTCGGTTCAGCAGTGCATGTGCACGTTTGTTACAGAGGTGAACTGTGCGAGGGAGGGTCTGGTGTACAAATCATTTCTCCACTCTGGTAGTAAGCACAGCAGCACCCAATAGGTAGTGCTTTTTGATCCTCATCTGCCTTCCTCCCTCCACCCTCAAGTAAACCCCTAGTCTTTCTACTGAGCTCAGCCTGTGTTTTCTTTTTTTTGGGTGGGGAGGGGAAGTTTGGTTTGTTCGTTTGTTTTGTTTTGAGATGGAGTTTCACTCTTCTTGCCCAGGCTGCAATGCAATGGCATGATCTTGGTTCACCGCAGCGTCTGCCTCCTGGGTTCAAGGTATTCTCCTCCTTCAGCCTCCCAAGTAGCTGGGATTACAGGCATCCGCCACCATGCCCAACTAATTTGGTATTTTTAGTAGAGGCGGGGTTTCTCCATGTTGGTCAGGCTGGTCTCAAACTCCCGACCTCAGGTGATCTGCTGGCCTTGGCCTCCTGAAGTGCTGGGATTACAGGCAGCCACCGCACAAGGCCCTGTTTTATTTTATTTTATTTTATTTCGAACACAGGGTCTCACTCTGTTGCCCAGGTTGGAATGCAGTGGCACAATCTCAGTTTACTGCAATCTCTGCTGCCCAGGCTCAAGCAATCTTCCCTCCTAAGCCTCCTAAGCAGGTGGGACTACATGCCCAGCTAGTGTGTGTGTGTGTGTGTGTGTCTGTGTGTGTGTGTGTTTTGTACAGACAGGATTTCGTCATGTTGCTTAGGCTGTTTTCAAACTCCTGGGCTCAATTGATCCTCCCACCTGGGCCTCCCAAAGTGCTGAGATTACAGGCCTGTCACAGCACTGGCCTCAGGCTGTGATCTTAACGCTCAGAGGTAAAGGGATTTCCCAATTTCTTTCATCTTTAAAAGGGAAGTAGTGAAATACACCACAAGGAGGCGCTGTAAATAACTTGGTGGTAAACAGTGAATTGTGTCTTTTTTTTTTTTGAGATGGAGTCTTGCTCTGTCATCAAGCTGGAGTGCAGTGGCGTGACCTCGGCTCACAGCAACCTCCGCCTCCCGGGTTCAAGCGATTCCCCTACCTCAGCCTCCCGAGTTGCTGGGACTACAGACATGCACTACCACACCCAGCTAATTTTCGTATTTTTGGTAGAGACAGGGTTTCACCACGTTGGCCAAGATGGTCTGGCTCTCTTGACCTCATGATCTGCCCGCCTCAGCCTCCCAAAGTGCTGGGATTACAAGTGTGAGCCACTGCACCCAGTTGGGTCTTTTTTTTAAGACATGGGGATTACACATCTCTTTAAAAGAGTGGTTCACATCTGTCCCAGCTACTTGGAAGGCTGAAGTGGGAGGATCCCTTGAGCCCAGGAGTTCAAGGCTGCAGTGAGCTATGACTGCACCACTGCACTGAAGACAAACTGAGACTCCATTTCCCTCTCTCTCTCTCTCCCTGTTTTTTTTTTTTTTTTTTTGAGACAGAGTCTTGCTCTGTTGCCTGTTGCCTAGTCTGGAGGGCAATGGGATGATCCTGGCTCACTGCAACCTCCTCCTCCCTAGCTGAGCAATTCTCTTGCCTCAGCCTCCCAAGTAGCTGGAATTACAGTCGCATGCCACCACACCCAGCTAATTTTTATATTTGTAGTAGAGAGAAGGTTTCACCATGTTGGCCAGGCTGGTCTCAAACTCCTGACCTGGTGATCCACCTGCCATGGCCTCCCAAAGTGCTGGGATTACAGGCGTGAGCCACTGCGCCCGGCGAAAAGTCTGTATTAAAAGAATTAAGAACAGATTCAGGCCAGGAATGGTGGCTCATACCTGTAATCCCATCACTTTGGGAGGCCGAGTCAGGAGGATCACTTGAGCTCAGGAGTTCAAGACTGGCCTGGGCAACAAAGTGAGACCCTGTCTCTACAAAACAAAAAAAAAACCACACACACATACACACACACAAAACTTAGCCAGGTGTGGTGGTGCATACCTGTAGATCCAGCTACTCGGGAGGTTGAGGTGAAATGATCACTTGAGCCCAGAAGACAGGGTTGTAGGGAGCCAATATCATGCTACTATATTCCAGCCTGGGTGACAGAGCAAGACTCTCTTCAAACCCCACCTCCCCGCCGCAAAACAAAAAGCAGATACTCCTTCCAACTCCTTCCCATGCTGGCCCGACACCCAGCCACTGCCTGTCACCTTGTCTCATAAACACTAGCAGAGAAAAAAAAAGAATCTAAATGACAAAAGAAAAAAATGCTTTTTATAAGTGAGAGTATTTCTTTTCTTTTTCTTTTTCTTTTTTTGAGATAGAGTCTCACTCTGTCACCCAGGCTGGAGTGCAGTGACACAATCTTGGCTGACTGCAACCTCCACCTCCCAGGTTCAAGAGATTCCCCTGCCTCAGCCTCCAGAGTAGCTGGGATTACAGATGCACCACCATGCCTGGCTAATTTTTTTGTATTTTTAGTAGAGACAGGGTTTCACCATGTTGGTCAGGCTGGTCTCGAACTCCTGACCTCAGGTGATCTGCCCACCTCAGCCTCCCAAAGTGATGGGATTACAGGCATGAGCCACCGCGCCCGGCTGATGAGAGTATTTCTGATTCTCTTCAATGTGCTTTCCTGCTTAGATGTTTCTGTTCTTTGGCGGAGGAGGTCAGTGATTTAGAGCAGGTGTTACCGTGCCTTTCACTCACACCTACTTTCTTTTTGTGTAATTCAGACTCCCCCCTTCATCCTTCCCAACTTGGTAACATGAAGCAAAAATAAGTGATGAAAATATTTCACCTGTCTTTCTTTACCCAATCTCGTCCCTTTTTCAGGTCTGTCACCTAAATTTGAGGGACAGATTATCTGACATCGTTTTTTCGAAAGAACATACATCCATCTTCCTAACAAAGCCAAATGCAAGAAAGAATTCAAGTAAATGACAACTTATTGCTAGTGTCAACGATCAAATGTCCTCCTTTAATGTGGAAAATATACAAAGTCTAAAGGATAAGCCATTGTTCCAAAAAAAAAAAAAAAAACATGGTAATGACAAGCAATCAGTTATAGTACCTGTCTGGCTTTCTAATTACTCCAAAGGCCGGAGCCCTCAAGATCTCAATTGCTTTCCAATAACTGATCTTAGGTATTATTATTATTATTATTATTATTATTTTGAGACGGAGTTTTGCTCTTGTTGCCCAGGCTGGAGTGCAATGGTGCGATCTCGGCTCACCACAACCTCTGCCTTCCGGACTCAAGCAATTCTACTACCTCAGCCCCACAAGTAGCTGGGATGAGAGGTGCCCGCCACCACATCTGGCTAATTTTGTATTTTTAGTAAAGATAGGGTTTCATCATGTTGGCCAGGCTGGTCTCAAACTCGTGACCTCAGGTGATCCACCTGCCTCGGCCTCCCAAAGTGCAGGGATTACAGACTTGAGCCACCACGCCCAGCCTATCTTAGGCATTATTAATGCAGTCAGCTGAGCAAGTTATCAGACCAAGAAAGAAATCCTTGTCCACTGACTTTAATTACAGGTTATGTCAGCTGAACATAGTCTTGAAGTTTCAATAAAGTGGTTCTAAAACAGTAAGTGCTGAAAAATTCCAGGTGAGGTAAGATCTTTCTAAGTCTAGTGGGACAAAAGGGGATGCCCAGAGGGGCAAAAGGCACTAGGGGGCACCAAGGAAGTCTTAGTACTCTTCTAAGAAGACTTGCCCAGGCTGGAGTGCAGTGGTGCAATCTCAGCTCACTGCAACCTCTGCCTCCTGGGTTCAACCAATTCTCCTGCCTCAGCCTCCCGAGTAGCTGGGACTACAGGCACGTGCCACCACGCCCGGCTAATATTTTGCATTTTTAGTAGAGACGGGGTTTCACTGTGTAAGCCAGGATGGTCTCGATCTCCTGACCTCGTGATCCACCCACTTCGGCCTCCCAAAGCGCTGGGATTATAGGTATGAGCCACCACACCTGGCCTTCTTAGTACTATTCTAATGAGCATTCGTTTAATAGCTGGCAGGGACTGAGACACAGAAGTTACATAAGGAACAAGTGAAGAGGACTCAGAAGCATTTGGACTGCAGGTGAAAGACAACAAAGACATGAAACTAACTGAACACCATCTCATCTTTCAGAAGCTTTGGGAGAATCTTGCTATTGACTTCATTCATTCAACAAGTATTTCCTGGGCCCTTGCGATCCGGGAGCAGTCTTGACAGGGTGCAAACGTGGATAAGGAAAATGTTCCTGGGCCAGGCGTGGCGGCTCACACCTGTGATCCCAGCACTTCGGGAGGCCAAGGATCACATAAGGTCAGGAGTTCAAGACCAGTCTGGCCAACATGGCAAAACCCCATTTCTACTAAAAATAGAAAAATTAGCTGGGCATGGTGGTGTGTGCCTGTAATCCCAGCTACCTGGGAGGCTGAGGCAGGAGAAACACTTTAACCCAGGAGGTGGAGGTTGAAGCGAGCTGGTATCACGCCACTGTACTCCAGCCTGGACAACAAAGTGAGACTCCGTCTTAAAAAATAATAATAGTAAAAAAACATTATTAAGACAAGCTCCAGTCTCAAGATGCTAGTGGAGGCTTCATTCAGGTATGTCCAGTCAACCAAAATGCAGAGCAGGCCAGCGTTAGGCCCTGGGGCCAGGTGCAGTGGCTCATGCCTATAATCCCAGCACCTTGGGAGGCTGAAGCAGGCGGATCTCTTTAGCCCAGCAGATCGAGACCAGCCTGGGCAGCATGGCAAGACCCCATCTCTACAAAAAAATACAAAAAGTTAGCTGGGCGTGGTGGTGTGTATCTGTAGTCCCAGCTACCTGGGAGGTTGACGTGTGAGGATTGCTTGAGTCCAGGAGGCGGAGGCTGCAGTGAGCCGAGATTGTGCCACTGCACTCCAGCCTGGGTGACAGAGTGAGACCCCGTCTTAGAAAAAAACGAAAACAACAACACACACACAAACACAAATCGCAGAGTAGAATGCAGAAGTGCAGTGGGAAGAGAAGAGAACTGTGGAAGCACATCAGCCAGGACCTTGGCAGGAATCGCATGGCGCCAAGGCCCCCTCACCCCGGGGCATAAAGGGGAGTTCAGCAGCTTGATTGACAGAGCGTAAACAGGGCTCAGGGAAACCAGCAAGGCCTCCATGCGGCCAAGCCCAGGGACAGCAAGGCGCTGTCTCCTCCCCTCGGCCAGTGGGCACAGAGACAAGGAAGCCTCTTCAGCAGTCCACGAGGAGGGTGAAGCCACTGGAGAGGGGCTGAGGGGCACATGGAAAACGCCAGCTCAGGAGGCTCCCGGGCAAGGAGCGAATGGGATTGGTCCTGGCACGGAGAGGATTTCTAATGGGAGAAATGGGGAAAAAGGCACTCCGAGAAGGGAAGAGTGTAAGCAGAGACAGACTCGGGCCGGTGCAAGGAAACCATGGAGGAATTTGGTTCCCCCGCAATGAAAGGAAGATGAGAGGGAGTCGGGAGAGTCTGTGGCACAGCTATAGACGGCAACCCGGGCACTCAAGGCCAGGCTGAGGAGCTGGGAGAAGCTTTTAAAGAAGATGGAGGCTGGGCGTGGTGGCTCAAGCCCATAATCCCAGCACTTTGGGAGGTCATGATGGGAGGATCATCACTTGGGCCCAGGAGGTCAACACCAATCAGGGCAACACAGTGAGACCCCATCTCTACAAAAAAAAACAAAAATTAGGGTTTCTGTTTGGGGTGATGAAAAAGTCCTGGAGATGGATGTGGTGAGGGTTTGCACAATGTGTTGAATAAATAATAAGCGACTGAACTATACACTTAAAAATAGTTGAAATGGGAACTGTTATACAACATATATTTTACCAAAATTAATTAACAAAAATCACAGACTGGGTGCGGTAGCTCATGCCTGCAATCCCAACACTACCAAGGCAGGCAGATCACATAAGGTCAGGAGTTTGAGACCAGCCTGGCCAACACAGCAAAACTCTGTCTCTACTAAAAATATAAAAATTAGCCAGAGTGTGGTGGCAAGTGTCTGTAATACCAGCTACTCAGGAGGCTAAGGCAGGAGAATTACTTGAGCCCAGGAAGTGGAGACTGCAGTGAGACAAGATTGTGCCACTGCACTCTAGCCTGGGTGACACAGTGAGACTCTGTATCAGATAATAATAATAATAAAAATCACAAACCCAAGCATGGTGGTGCACACCTGTAGTCCCAGCTACTCAGGAGGCTGGGGTGGAATGATCTCTCAAGCCCAGCAGTGTGAGGCTACAGTGCGCTATGATGGAGCCACTGCACTCCAGCATGGGCGACAGAGTGAGAAGACTCGCCAGTGAAAAATAAACAAGGCCGGGCTCGGTGGCTCATGCCTGTAATCCCAGCACTTTGGGAGGCTGAGGTGGATAAATCACAAGGTCAGGAGTTCAAGACCAGCCTGGCCAACTTGGTGAAACCCCATCTCTACTAAAAATACAAAAATTAGCCGGGCATGGTGGCAGGCGCCAGTAATCCCAGCTATTCGGGAGGTGGAGGCAGGAGAATCACTTGAACCCGGAGGCAGAGGTTGCAGTGAGCAGGGATTGTGCCATTGCACTCCAGCCTGGGCAACAGAGTGAGACTCTGTCTTAATAAATAAATAAATAAATAAAAATTAGCTGGGTGTGGTGGTGCACGCCTGTGGTCCCAGCTACTCAGAAGGCTGAGGTGGGAGGATCGCTTGAGGCTGGTAAGTGGAGGCTGCAATGAGCTGTGATTGTGCCACTTGTACTCCAGCCTGGGCAACAGAGCAAGACCTTGTGTCAAACAAAAAAGAAAGAAAAGAAAAAACGAAAGAACAAACTGGGGCATCCCTTTGTCGCCTTTATTTTTCTCAAAAGGATTTTTCTGCTGTTGATGTTATATACAACATTATTTAGAAGCAGCAGAACCTTCTCCGTGGGCATCCATTGGGTGGAGGTTTTCGTTGACCTCCCAAGCATTTGCCGAACTCCAGACTCCATGAATCACTCGGATGTCATGAGGAATGCGCTTGGGATTCCAGATCAGAGGCCCAGGTTTCTTTTCGCATGGTTCCCCTCACCGCGCCCTCCGTGGATCAGCTTGCTTCTCCTGCCTTTCTTTGCTCTCCTGGGATCCACATCCTGGCCCTGCAGCTTCCATCGCCGCCCCCTCCCAGCATGGCGAGCTGCGCACTTCCTCTTGGGGAGGCCGCTCTCTCACAAGCTTTTCACCAGGCCTATCCTGCTCTCGGCACTGGACATCTGACACCCTTGGCCTTTGACACCCTCTCCTCCTACCTTGACCCAGTGGAGAAGCCTGTGGCCTCAAATCCCCGAGGCACATTCTCAGGCAACCATCACCCCCTCGCAAAGAGCCTCCTTCACAGGACGCTGGGAGAGGGAGGGTGTTATCGCCCCAGTGTAGTTGAGGAAGCCTAGAGCTTTATCCAGGAGGATAAAGGGATAAACAAGAGGCAGCTTCTTCTTTTTTTTTTTTTTTTGGAAACAGAGTCTCACACTGTCACTGGGCTGAGGTGCAGTGGGACAATCTTGGCTCACTGCAACCTCCACCTCCCGAGTTCAAGAGATTCTCCTGCCTTGGCCTCCCAAGTAGCTGGGATTACAGACGCCCGGCACCACACTCAGCTAACTTTTTGTATTTTTAGTAGAGATTTTTTGTATTTTTAGCGGAGATTTTTAGTTTCATCATGTTGGCCAGGCTGGTCTTGAACTCCTGACCTCATGATTCACCCACCTCAGCCTCCCAAAGTGCTGGGATTACAGGTGTGAGCCACCGTGCCGGGCCCTTTTTTCTTTTCTTTTTGAAACGGAGTCTCGCTCTGTCTCCCAGCCTGGAGTGCAGTGGTGTGATCTCAGCTCACTGCAATCTCCACCTCCTGGGTTCAAATGATTGTCCTGCCTCAGCCTCCTGAGTAGCTGGGATTACAGGCATGTGCCACCACGCCCGGCTAATTTTTTGTATTTTCAGTAGAGATGGGGTTTCACCATGTTGGTCAGGCTAGTCTCGAACTCCTGACCTCAACTGATCTGCCCGCCTCGGCCTCCCAAAGTGCTGGGATTACAGATATGAGCCATCGTGCCTAGCCAAAGCAGCTTCTTAAACCACTCCCCACCCTCAAAGCCCCAAGAAATGCCTGCCCAATTCAGCACAGCCATAGCTATTGCAAGGAAATTAAGTCATTCAGGCCCTTGCTTGAGATTACGTTTTGCACAAGCAAATAATAATTTTGGGATGGAAAATGCCTCTAAACCATTCAGCCCCTTCCCCTGCTCCCTGCTCCTCCTCTTGTGTCCTCGATTTCTACCAAGAATATCAAAAACCTCTAGGAGGGCAGATTCAGGGTTACTTTTAAACCATAACTATGAAAAACTGGAATAGCAACCACTGATTGATGGCCCACTCTAAAGGCATTTTACAGACAGCATCTCACCACAACCCTGCAAGAAAGGCGATATTAGCCCCTTTCACAGATGAGTAAATTGAGGCTGAGACATGCCCAAGACCACATAGCTGGTCAGTGGCAAAGAAAGGAGTCAACCCACGGGTGCATCTGACCCCAAAATGCATCGAAGAAATGCAGAGAATGACCTGGGAAGCTTTTATTTATTCACATATATTTTGGGTTTTTTCTTTTTTGCCAAGATGGATTCTTGCTCTGTTGCCCAGGCTAGACTGCAGTGGTGCAATCTTGGCTCACTGCAGCCTCCACCTTCCCAGGTTCAAGCAATTCTCCTGCCTCAGCCTCCCAAGTAGCTGGGATACAGGCACATGCCACCGTGCCTGGCTTTTTTTTTTTTTTTTGTATTTTTAGTAGAGATGGGGTTTCACCATGTTGGCCAGGCTGATCTTGAACTCCTGATCTCAAGTGATCTACCCGCCTTGGCCTCTCAAAGTGCTGGGATTACAGGTGTGAGCCACCCTACCCAGCCAGGTTTTTTTTTTCTTTCTTTCTTCCTTTTTTTTTTTTTGCAACAGGATCACATTCTGTCACCCAGGCTGGAGTGCAGTGGAGTGATCATAGCTCACTGCAGCCTCCAACTCCTGGAGTGGTCCTCCAGCTTGGGCCTTTCAAAGTGCTAAGATTTCAGGCTTAAGCCACCGAACCCGCCCCAAGAAGCTTCTATTTATTATGAGACCAAGACTCACCCCGTCACCCAGGCTGGAGTACAGTGGTGCAATCTCAACTTACTGTAGCCTCCCCCTCCCAGGTTCAAGCGATTCTCCTGCCTCGGCCTCCCAAGTAGCTGGGACTACAGGCACCTGCCACTATACCTGTGTTTTTGTATTTTCAGTAGAGATGGGGTTTCACCACATTGGTGAGGCTGGTCTTGAACTCCCCACCTCAAGTGATCCACCCGTTTCAGCCTCCCAGAGTGCTGCAATTACAGGCAGGAGCCACTCATGCCCGGCCCTGAGCAGCTTTCACAAAGTCCAGATCCCCAGGCCCGCCCCAAGCCTATTGAATGGCTACGTCAGGGGCAGGGGCCAGGAAGCTGGATTTTTTTCACAAGTCACCCAGGTGAACCTGATGCCATCAGCCTGGGGACTAGTCCTCATTACAGCACTGGGCCTTCCTGGGAAATTACGGGAGCCTGAGTGGGTAGCAATACAGGACGGCGGTTATCACCACCCTCCTCCACCTCAACTGTACAGCAACAAGCTCACGACTGCCGGCCCACAGGACTGAGAACGGGGCAGGGCCCACCAGAAGCGGCCGGGGCGTCTCTCACTGAACCACGTGCCTCTCCTTCAGGGAAAGGCTGTGCGTCACTCCCAAGGGACCCCAGACGAAGCAGGCCAGGATTGAACGGATCAACTTCAGAGGAAAAGGGAGAGAGACAAAGCAGAAGCCAAGGGCGCAAGGCATCGGGGCTGCTTCCTCCTGTGGTTCCCGCGTGGCCCCAAAATGTCCCCATAAGGAAGCCGATCCAACAGCTACTCACGAGGGCTGTCCCTATGCCCCCATCAGGGCGCTTGTCTGCCACACCCCAGCCTCTCTGCTCCCATATGCCGGAAAAATTGCCAATAATGGAAATTCAAGCGGCAGCCTGGTTTGGCCACTAGAGACAATGGATGCAGAAGCTGGCAGTGTGCACAGGCTGGCTTGCTAGCCGGAGGCAACCGTGGCTGGGTCCCCTGTCCTCCCTCAGTTTCCTCCCTTTGGAAATAAACCAGCAAGCCAGCCAGTAGCCGTGTCTGGCAGCTGAGCCAGGGGTCAGCTCACTAATAAGGCCGAGGTCAGAGGCCGGGCCTCAAATAAGCTCCGCTCCCTCGCCCAGTCTCTAGGGTCACAGACGGGCCCCCACCATCCTGCCCGCTGGTCATGAAAGGAAGTGGCCAGAGTGTAGACAGATCAAAACAAATCCAACACCAGTCGTGGAAACAGCCAATCGGGTGGATGGTGATGGATGGCGGCTCAGTAGCATCTTGGATTTGAAGGACACCGCATCAGAAATGACCTCACAGCACCTAATCAGTTCCAGGAAAGGGCTTTGTTCTCCTGGAGGCAAGGTGGGAGATCAAAGCATTTCTTGCCAATCATCACTTAGCATTAATTACTTGTTAGGTAACCCAACCCAGATCAAATACCTCGCATCCTGAGGGCCTCAGTGAGCACCCTTGATCTTTCACCCCAACCTGCATCCAACAGGAGGAAGCTGCAAACCTGGGAACCCAGAGACCCCGGGCGGCCCAGGCAGTCAGTCGTTTAGTTACTTCTTTCTTTCCTGTTCACTTTTTAACCCCACCAGCCAGGAAACGCATAAACATAGCAGGGGCCTCCCTCCCCCCTCGCCCAGCCACATGTCACTGGTTCCTCACCGTGCAATGACAGAAACCTGCACATCTGGGGTCCAACGCCTTCCTTCTCCTAAGGAAGTGGCCTGAGAGGCACTGGTGCCCCTTTCCGAGCTCCGGGCTTCCTCAACTGCACTGGGGCCATAACACCCTCCATCTCCCAGCCTCGTGCAAAGGATAAAGTGAAATCAACAGACTGCATCTGGAAGCTGCCATGTGTACTGAGGAGTGCCCAGGACTTTCGGCCGGGGTGGCAGTCACTGATTTTCAGAGCTCGGTGGCGGGCCCAGGGTATTCATTCTTCTGCTTTATATTTATGCCTTTTCATGGCGCTGAAGTTATTTACTTCCTCATTTTTAAAAGATGTATTTATGGCCAGGGGCATTGGTGGCTCATGCCTGTAATCCCAGCACTTTGGGAGGCTGGGGTGGGTGGATGACCTGAGGTCAGGAGTTTGAGACCGGCCTGGCCAAAACAGTGAAACCCCGTCTCTACTAAAAATACAAAAAAATTGCAAGGCATGGTGGTGGGTGCCTGTAATCCCAGCTACTCAGGAGGCTGAGGCAGGAAAATTGCTTGAACCCGGGAGGCGGAGGTTGCAGTGAGCCAAGATCGCACCATTGTACTCCAGCCTGGGCAACAAGAGCAAAACTCAGTCTCAAAAATATTTATTTATTTACTTATTTACAAGGTCTTGCTCTGTTGCCCAGGCTAGAGTGCAGTGGCGTGATTTCGGCCACCTCTGCCTTCCGGGTCCGAGCAATTCTCCTGCTTCAGCCTGCCTAGTAGTTAGAATCACAGGCATGTGCTACCATACTCAGCTCATTTTTTTTTTTTTTTGTATTTTTTTGGTAGAGACAGGGTTTCACGATGTTGCCCAGTCTAGTCTCAAACTCCTGGGCTCAAGTTTGAGCCTGCCTCGGCCTCCCAAAGTACTGGGATTACAGGTAGGAGCTCACTGCAGTCTTCACCTCCTGGGTTCAAGTGATCCTCCTGCATCAGCCTCCCCAGGAGCTGAGACTATAGGCACGTGCCGCTGCACCCAGTTGGAATAATTTATAATAAATGGGATAAAGTGTGTCCCTGCCTCCCCCCTGAAATTCATAGGCTGAAGTACTAACCCTCAGTTCCTCATGATCTGATATTTGCAAACAGGACTATTAAAGCCTCAGTTAGAAAGGGGTGGTTAAGCCAGGCCCTGATCCAGTCGATTGGTGACCTTACAAGGAGAGATTAGGACACAGGTAGGTACAGAGGGAAGACCATGTGACAACAGAGAAAATATGGTCAAATAGAGGCCATAGGAGAAATCAGCCCCACTGACCCCTTCACCTTGGACTTCTGGCCTCCGAAACAGTGAGGAAATCAATTTGTGGTGTTAGCCTGGCCAACACAGTGAGACTCCATCTCTACAAAAAATTTTAAAGATTAGCTAAGCATGGTGGTGCACACCTGGAGTCCCCACTACTGGGGAGGCTGAGGCCAGAGGCTCACTTGAGTCCTGGAGTTCAAGGCTGCAGTGAGCCATGATCACACCACTGCACTCCAGCCTGGATAAGAGAGCAAGACCCTGTCTCTAAAAATAATAAATGAATAGGCCAGGTGCGGTGGCTAATGCCTGTAATCCCAGCACTTTGGGAGGTCGAGGCGGGTAGATCACTTGCAGTCAGGAGTTCGAGACCAGCCTGACCAATATGGTGAAACCCCTTCTCTACTAAAAATACAAAACAAAAAAAATTAGCTGGGCATGGTGGCATGCACCTGTAATCCTAGCTACACGGGAGGCTGAGGCAGGAGAACCACTTTAACCAGGGAGGCAGAGGTTGCAGTGAGCCGAGATCATGCCACTGCACTCCAGCCTGGGCGACAGAGCGAGACTCCATCTCAAAAATAACAATAATAATAAATAAATAAAAATACATTTCTGGTGTTTGAGCCACCCAGTCTATGGTACTTTGTCATGACAACTCTAGCAAACAAATACGATAAACTTCAAACACATGTTAGAAAACAAACTAAATTTAAAAAAAGACTGCTCTGGCACGCCTATAATAAAGACAGACACCAAGTGCTAGTGAGGGTATGAAGAAACTGGAATGCTCCTGCATTTCTGCAGGGAGTGTAAATGATGCAGCCACTGTGGGAAATAGCTTGGCAGTTCCTCAGAAAGTTACACACAATTCCCGTAGGACCCAGCAACCTCACTCCCAGGTACACACTCAAGAAAAATTAAAACATATGTTCACATGAAAACCTGTACATGAAGGTTCACGGCAGCACTGCTCACAATAAGCCAGATGGTAGAATTAACCCAAATGTCCATCAACAGACGGATGCATGAACAAAACGTGGTGATTGGGTGTGGTGACTCACGCCTGAGATCCCAACACTTTGGAAGGCTGAGGCTGGAGCGTGGCTTGACCTCAGGAGTTCCAGATTCGCCTGGACAATATAGTGAGACCTCATCTCTATGTTAAAATTTTTTTTTTAACCCTACGCATTTGAGTTGGGAGCCAGAACGTTAAACATTTTTTAAGCTTTTTAAAAATGTGGTGTATCCATACAATGGGATATTACCTACAAAAAAGAATGAAGGACTGACCTCTGCTATAATCTGGATGAACCCTGAAAACACAGTGCTGGCCAGACATGGTGGCTCACGCCTGTAATCCCAGCAGTTTAGGGATTACCCCAGTGCTGCTAAGGCAGGTGGATCACTCAAGCCCAGGACTCCAAGACCAGGCTGGGCAACATAGGAAGACTCCACCTCTAGGAAAAAATTGAAAAATCTGATGGGCACGGTGCCATGCACTTGTGGCCCCTGCTACCTGGGAGGCTGAGGTGGAAGGATCACCTGAGTCCGGGGAAGTCAAGGCTGCAGTGAGCCATGATCACGTTCCACTGCACTCCAGCCTGGGCGACAGAGAGACCTTGTCTCAAAAACAAACAAACAAAAAAGGAAACATGATGCTGAGTGAAAGAAGCCAGACATAAAAGGCCACATATTGTATGACTCCATTTATATGAAATGTCCATGAGACACAAATCCATGAAGACAGAAAGTAGATTAGGAGGCCAGGCGCGGTGGTTCACTCCTGTAATCGCAGCACTTTGGGAGGCTGAGGCAGGTGGATCACTTGAGCCCAGGAGTTTGAGACCAGCCTGGCCAACATGGCGAAACCCTGTCTCTACTAAAAATAAGACAAAAAAAAAAAAAACTAGTCAGGCATGGTGGGTGACATGTACCTGTGATCCCAGCTACTCAGGAGGCTGAGGATGGAGAACTGCTTGAACCCAGGAGATGGAGGCTGCAGTGAGCAAAGATCGTGCCATTGCACTCCAGCCTGGGCAATAGAGCGAGACCTTGTCTCAGAAAAAATAAAGTAGATTAGGAGTTGCCAGGGGCTGGGAAGAGGGAGAGGAAATTAGTGGAACAGGAACTGTGGATGAGGTTTCTTTGAGAGACACAAAGATATTCTAAAATTAGAGATTATGGTGATGGTTGCACAACTCTTTTTAATATATGAAAAAACACTGTACAGTTTATATTATATCCATTTTATTACAAGCTGTTAAAAAAAAAAAAGACTAATAACCCGCAAGTGTTGTTAAACATTGCCTGTTATGACTTCTCCCTCCCGCCAGCCTCTCCTACACAGCACCGGCCTACCAACTGTCTCCCACGAGTGTGAATGATACCAAACATGCTGACCCATGCACACCAGCGTCTACAAACACTCCCTGCAGGACTCTTAAATAAGGGTTACTCCCCGCAGAACCCATCTTCCTGCTTCTAAGCCCTGGGAAGGAAGGGAGCAGAGATTTGCATTCTTTTTTTTAAGTGCCTATACATAGGGCATGATGGCTTGTGCCTATAATCTCAGCACTCCCAGAAACCTAGGAAGGGAGAATGGCTTCAGCCCAGGAGTTTGAGTCCCAGCATGGGCAACAGAGCCAGACCACACCACTATCAAAACCATATATATATTAACTACAAAAACGAATGAAGGACTGACCCCTGCTATAACCTGGATGAACCCTGAAAACACAGTGCTGGCCGGGCACTGTGTTAAATATATATATATATATCCATATAAAATATGGATATATATATTTAATTTATTTTTATTTATTTATTTTGAGACGGAGTCTCGCTCTGTCGCCCAGGCTGGAGTGCAATAGTGTGATCTCGGCTCACCACAACCTCCACCTCCCGGGTTCAAGCAATTCTCCTGCTTCAGCCTCCTGAGTAGCTGGGACTACAGGCACCCACCACCACCGCCTGGCTAATTTTTGTATTTTTAGTAGAGACGAGATTTCACCATATTAGCCAGGCTGGTCTCAAACTCCTTACCTTGTGATCCACCCACCTAGCCCTTCCAAAGTGCTGGGATTACAGGTGTGAGCCACTGCACCCAGTCAAGAAAATACTTTTTCTTAAAAGATGCTAGGCCGGGCATGGTGGCTTAAGCCTATAATTCCAGCGCTTTGGGAAGCCGAAGCGGGCAGATCACAAGGTCAAGAGATTGAGATCTCAAGAGCCGAGACTGTGCTACTGCACGCCAGCCTGGTGACAGAGCGAGACTCTGCCAAAAAAAAAAAAAAAAAATGGTGCCTATATAAGCCTCCCTGGCTATGGGGCTGGGGTCTCAGGCTTGGGAGACAATGTATATTTGTTGGCCTGATGTGATTGATCTTCCCCAGAGAGGCTAAATTGAACCCCTCCAAGAATTTCGGGATAACTGAGTAGTGTGGCCAGGTCATTTCATTAATGTTCTAGGAACCCTAATGCCTCCTGGGGAGAAATTCCTCAGTTGAGAGGGAAGCCGGCAGTCAGGAAAGCCTTACTTTCTTCTTTCCCTGGACACCCGGTGTGTCCAGGGAGCTAGCTGGATTGTTGCAGGAGCTATGTCTGCGAGAATAGTTTGTGGTATCTCATAAACAAAACTTGTACTTACTGTACATGCAGGGGAAAGCCAGCTTTAAAACCTCACACATGGGCCAGGCACGCTGGCTCATGCCTGTATTCCCAGCACTTTGAGAGGCCGAGGCAGGCAGATCATGAGGTCAGGAGATTGAGACCATCCTGGCCAACATGGTGAAACCCCATCTCTACTAAAAATATAAAAATTAGCTGGGCGTGGTGCTGGGCACCTGTAATCTCAGCTATTCAGGAGGCTGAGGCAAGAGAATCACTTGAACTCCGGAGGCGGAGGTTGTAGTGAGCCAAGATCGCGCCACTGTACTACAGCCTGGGTGACAAGAGTAACATTCCGTCTCAGAAAAAAAAAGAAAAAGAAATACACTTGGCGGCAGCAGCGCATGCATCTGTGTCTCTGCGCGGGTCTCCTGGTCCCTCTGCCATTATGCCGATGTTCATGGTAAACACCAACGTGCCCCCGCGCCTCCGTGCCGGCCAGGTTCCTCTACAAGCTCACCCAACAGCTGGCGCAGGCCACCGGCAAGCCGCCCAGTACATCACGGTGCACACGGTCCCAGACCAGCTCAGGGCCTTCTGCGGCTCCAGCGAGCCCTGCGCGCTCTGCAGCCTGCACAGCCTTGCGCAGAAGGGCTCCTACAGCAAGGTGCTGTGCCGCCTGCTGGCCGAGCGCCTGTGCATCAGCCCGGACAGGGTCTACATCCTCTACTAAGACGCGAACGCGGCCAACGAGGGCTGGAACAACCCCACCTTCGCCTAAGAGCTGCGGTGCCCCACCCCGCGCAGTCTGCACTGGCCCGACCCGGGAACCCACCGCACGCTGTGTTCTAGGCCCACCCATCTCCACTTTCTAGTGGGGAGAAATAAACGGTTTAGAGAATGTTTTTGCTGTCAAAAAAGAGAAAAAGAAAGAAAGAAGAGAGAGAGAGAGAAAGAGAAAGAAAGAAAGAAAGAAAGAAAGAAAGAAAGAAGGAAGGAAAGAAAGAAAGAAATACACCTGAAGAAGATAAAGAATCATGCAGAAGAGCACTGCCCAATAGAAATAACAGAAGCCCGGCATGGTGGCTCAAGCCTGTAATCGCAACACTTCAGGAAACTGAGGCAGGCGGCTTGTTTGAGCTCCAGCAACAAAACCTCATCTCTACCAAAAATATGAAAAAGTAGCCGAGCATGATGGCACGTGCCTGTGGTCCCCACTACTCGGGAGGCTGAGGGGGGAGGATCGCTTGATCCAGGGAGGCAGAGGTTGCAGTGAGCTATGATTGCCCCACTACACTCCTGCCTGGGAGTTCTTTAGACTCTCTTAAAAAAGTAAATAAAAGAAACAGAAGGTGGGCTACATATGTACTTTTGAGTTTTTTTGTTGCAACATCTAAAAAGGTAAAAAGAAACAATAAAATTAATCTGAATAACCCATTTTGTTTCAACAATATATCAAAAATATAATCATTTCAACTAGTTGCCAGATTTAGCAAATAAAAATACAGTGCTTCCCCCAGGCTGGAGTGCAGTGGCATTATCTCAGCTCACTGCAACCTCCACCTCCCGGGTTCAAGCGATTTTCTTGCCTCAGCCTCCAGAATAGCTGGGATTACAGGCATGTGCCAGCACACCCAGCTAATCTTTGTAGTTTTCGTAGAGACGGGGCTTTGCCATGTTGGCCAGGCTGATCTCAAACTCCTGACCTCAGGTAATATGCCCATTTTGGCTTCCCAAAGTGCTGGGATTACAGGTGAGAGTCACCACGCCCGGCCTGTAATAAGTGTTTGAAATCTGCTACAGCACACTTTTTTCTTTCTTTTTCCTTTTTTTTTTTTGAGACAGGGCCTCACTCTGTAACCCAGACTGGAGTGCAATGGTGCAATCACAGCTCACTGCAGCCTCAAGCTCCTGGGCTCAAGCACTCCTCCTGCATAAGCCTCCCAAATAGCTGGGACTACAGGCATGCACTATCATGTCTAGCTTTTTTTTTGGTAGAGATGAGGTCTCATTATGTTGCCCAGGTTGATCTTGAACTCCTGAGCTCAGGCGATCCTCCCACCTCAGCTTCTGGAATAGCTGGAACAACAGGCATAAGCCACCCTGCCTGGCTTCAGTGTTTTGTTTGTTTGTTTTTTGAGACAGAGTCTCACTCTGTTGCCCAGGTTGGAGTGCAATGGCGCAATCTCGGCTCACTGCAACCTCTACCTCCAGGGTTCAAGCAATTCTCCTGCCTCAGCCTCCCAAGTAGCTGGGATTACAGGCATCTGCCACCATTCCTGGCTAATTTTTATATTTTTAGGAGAGACGGGGTTTCACCATGTTGGTCAGGCTGGTCTCGAACTCTTGACCTCAGGTGATCCACCCACCTTGGCCTCCCAAAGTGCTGGGATTACAGGCGTGAGCCACCTCTTGGAGCTATCGAAGTAACAACTAATATTTGGAGCGCACTAACCTGGGGCCGGCCCTTGTCTGAAGGGCTTTGCGTGCCTTATCTCATTTAGTCCTGACAACCACTGAATAAAGTCTTGGTATAACCCATTTTTATAAACAAGGACAGTAAGGCTCAAGATGCTGTGTAACTTGTCCAAGGAAGTGCTGAAGCTGCGTGGAGGCAGATGCATGGCAGAGATAGGACCTGATGCATATGTATCCCACCCAGGGCCATCTTTGGAAGCGTGCTCACCACAACTGTTTTCTCTGGATCGTGTACTTTGAGGTGAGCACTGGTTAAAAATTTGGCCTCTGCTGCCAAAGCGACTGACCTTTGTGTACGTGGGTGTCCTAACAAGTGACTTGCCTTTTGAAACCTCAGTTTCCTCATCTGTAAAATAAGAGTCACAGTGTCTACCCCACAGAGTTGTTGAAGCATAAATAAGGGCTGTGGGGGTCCAGACAACAGCCAACTGCTCCTAAGAAATCCTCAATGATAACAGCCATTATTCCTCTTCCTCGGGTCCTGTCCTTTCCCATTTGATTAGACATTTTTATTCATATTTTATTATGATTTTTTTGAGACAGAGTCTCACTTTGTAGCCCAGACTGGAGTGTAGTGGTGCAATCTCTGCTCACTGCAACCTCCATCTCCCAGGTTCAAACAATTCTCCTGTCTCAGCCTCCCGAGTAGCTGGGACCAAATGCGTGCACCACCATGCTGGCAATTTTTGTATTTTTAGTAGAGACAGGGTTTTGTCATGTTGGCAAGGCTGGTCTCGAACTCCTGACCTCAGGTGATCTGCCCGCCTCGGCCTCCTAGAGTGCTGAGGTTATGGCGTGAGCCACTGCGCCCGAGTGATTATAGACATTTTTATGTTGAGCATCAATCAGTTTTACACACAGAGAAAAAGTTCCTTTCAAAAGAGGAGAAGAGAGCCATGAAGCAGCTAAAGGAAAAGGAAAAAGGAAGGGAAGAAGTAGGGGAGTGAGGGAAGGAGAGACAGAAAATCCACCTAACGACCGGGAAAGGGGAGGCGTCAATACCCCCCCAGTTTTCCAAGTGACCACCAGGAGGCACTGTGCGCAGTTCCCACACCTAGGTAAAGCAATCCCCCTTTAAAAACAAAACACAGAACAAATCACCAAAATCCTTCACCTTAACTGGGGTGCCCTCACCTCAGGAGGTCCCACAGCCACCCAAAAAGCTGCTGACATTTGCCCTACAGGAGGTGAGAAGGAAGTGGGACACGGCCTCCTGCTGCAGCAGGCTGCGTCTTACCTTTGGAGTCTTCTTTGGCCAAGTCACCACAGGGACCCCAGTGATGGCCAGACTAGGGTCATCATCCGCGTGCTCCTTCAGAACATTCTGTGGTCAAACAAAGGATCCACATTAGCCCAGGAGAAGGAGTGGTCTCTGAAGGGGGCTGAAGTGTAGACATATTCCAGCAAGGATCACACTCCACAAAGTCAAAGTCTGCCCATGACTCCACCACCACCCACCCATTCGATAGAAACCAAGTCTAGAGAGTCCCCCTCTGCCCTCTACAAATTTTTCTAACAAAGCAAATCACATACTTCCCTGTGACTTCCACGTATGTATCACCCATGATCACACTTATGACACCAAGCACTGGTCCAGAGCATCCAGGACTCACATGCACCTTTTTTTTTTTTTTTTTTTTTGAGACAGAGTCTTGCTCTGTCACCATGGCTGGAGTGCAGTGGTACAATCATAGCTTACTGCATCCTCAACCACCTGGTTCAAGTGATCCTCATGCCTCAGTCGAGACCACAGGCACACGGCACCTTCCCTGGCTAGATTTTTTAAAATTTTTTTTTTGAGACAAAGTCTTACTTTGTAGCCCAGGCTGGAATGCAGCAGTACAATCTCAGCTCAAGCAACTTCTGCTTCCTGGGTTCAAGCCATTTCCCTGCTTCAGCCTCCTGAGTAGCTGTGACAGCAGGTGTGCACCATCACACCTGGCTAATTTTTGTACTTTTAGTAGAGATGGGATTTTGCCATATTGGCCAGGCTGGTCTCCAACTCCTGACCTCAAGTGACCCACCAGCCTCAGCCTCCCAAAGTGCTGGGATTATAGGCATGAGCCACCATGCCTGGCCGTAATTTTTAAATTTTTTTGTGGAGACAGGGTATATGCCACATTGCCCAAGCTTGTCTCCAACTCCCAGCCTCGAGGAATCCTCCCTCCTCAGCCTACCAAAGTGCTGGGATTACAGGGGAAGCCCACTGCACCTCATTTAATTCCTACCAAGCACTCTGTGGGGGCAGCTGGGCGGTGGCACTACTGATCCTCTAATGTTCACAAATTTAACTACATACTCAGGGAAACAAAACAAAACCCGCCGCCAGACCCGACCCCTTCGCAGAGCCAACACTCCATCTCTGTCATCTTGCGACGTGTACCCTAATCCGAGTGTGTGGAGACGTGTCAGTGTTGTCTTTTGCAACTTGGGCCCTAAACACGAGAACATGCCTGATCGGGTCTGACCGAGGATGGAGTCAAGTGGCCAAATGGTGGCAGAAAAATGGGCTGCACTGGACGTACTGCCAGGCTGCGTGGCGATCTCCCACGGGGCACTGTGTTCCCTCCTCAGCGAGTAGTTGGAAGTTTCTTCACAAGTAATTCTCACTCGAGCAGACTTTGGCCTCGTGTGGCTGGACTTTAGAACCTCATCCAGGTATAAGATGCTACTCAGCTGAATTATTTAACAGCTAATTATAGAGGAGGTGACCTAGGCTCAGAAAGGCTCACAGGACTTTAGTGCTGCCACAGACTGTGAAGACAGACCCCCTGGACCCCACTCTGTCACCACACTTTCTGCCCCATGACCACCCACATAGGGTTTTGGGGTTTTTTTTGGCTACATCCACAGCACCCCACAAAAAAATGTTTTTAAGTACAGAGACCTATCACTGGCCCACTCTGATCCTGGACCGTGAATTGTTGAATTGTACAAAAACATTCTTTCAGGACACTTAAGAACAGAGTAAATCACACACGAGCACTTAGCAGGAAGAGGAGAAGCGCTCAGGAGACAAATGAAGGGGAAGATTACTTTAGTTCACCCTCCCTAATCCACTTCACTGGAAACAACTCCCGCTCACTTCTAACTTTACTCTGCTTGTTGAGCTACTTCCTTTTTTTTTGTCGAGACAGAGTGTGACTATGTCACCCAGGCTGAAGTGCAAGGGTGCAATCTGAGCTCACTGTAGCCTCAAACTCCTGGGCTCAAGCAATTCTCCCACCTCAGCCTCCTCAGTAGCCTGGACAACAGATAGGTACCACCATGCCTGGCTAATTGTATTATTTGTACAGATGGGGTCTCACCATGTTGCCCAGGTTGGTCTTGAATTCCTGGGCTCAAGTAAAACACCCGCCTCAGCCTCTAAAAGTGTTGGGATTGCAGGTGTGAGCCTTCTAAAGTGCTGGGATTGCAGGTGTGAACCTTCTAAAGTGCTGGGATTGCAGGTGTGAGCCTTCTAAAGTGCTGGGATTGCAGGTGTGAGCCTTCTAAAGTGCTGGGATTGCAGGTGTGAGCCTTCTAAAGTGCTGGGATTGCAGGTGTGAGCCTTCTAAAGTGCTGGGATTGCAGGTGTGAGCTACTGCAAGCCTGTCCTACCTTCCCGATCACAATTTGCCTGCATGATTTTTTTTTTTTTTGCGTGATTTTTCAAGATGTGCCTGTTAACCTGAAGAACTCCCTCCTTTCCCCACAGGAAGCAGCAAACAGCACAGTGGTCAACAGTGTTGGCTCTAGAAGTGGTTCCAGGGGTTCCAACCTCATCCCCGGCACCTACCACTTCCCCAGAGTCCCAGAGTCAATGCCGATGACTCCTAAATGCTATTTATGAGGTATCTTCATTCACTACCGTATCCCCAAAGCCTCACATAATGACCAACCTAGAGTCAGCTTCCGATAAACGAGATTGGTTTTGTGTGTATGTGTGCGCTTTTTGGTTTCTTTTAACAGAGTCTTACTCTGTCACCCAGGTTGCAGCACAGTAGCACGATCTCAGCTCACCGTAACCTCCGCCTCCCAGATTCAAGCGATTCTCCTGCCTCAGCCTCCCGAGTAGCCGGGATTTCAGGCGTGCGCTACTACATCTGGCTAATTTTTGTTATTTTTAGTAGACACGGTGTTTCACCATGTTGCCTACGCTGGTCTCAAACTCCTGGCCTCAAGTGATCCACCCGCTTCGGCCTCCCAAAGTGCTGGAATTACAGGTGTCAGCCACTGTGCCTGGCCTCAAAGGTTTTTTTGTTTGTTATTTATTTTGCACTCAGAAAATGATTCGGTTCCAATGCAAAAGTTTTTTATGAAGTAAAGCCACAAATAACCAAAAGAGGAACAGTCTAAAAAATGCCTAAACAGGTCTCAACACTGTCAAGGTCATCAAAACAAGGAAAGTCTAAGAAACTACGGAAGCTAAGAGAAGACTAAGGAGACTAAATGTGATATTGTATCTTCGGTGGGATCCTAGAACAGAAAAAAAAAAGGAGGTAAAAATGGTATGGGCCAGCGGCAGTGGCTCACGCCTATAATCCCAGCACTTTGGGAGGCCGAGGCGGGCGGATCACGAAGTCAGGAGTTCAAGACCAGCCTGGCCAATATGGTAAAACTCGTTTCTACTAAAAATACAAAAATTAGCCGGGCATGGTAGCACACGCCTGTAGTCCCAGCTACTCAGAAGGCTGAGGCAGGAGAATTGCTTAAACCAGGAGGTACAGGTTACAGTGGGCAGAGATCACACCACTGCACTCCAGCCTGAGCAACAGGTTTTATATATATATATATATAACTCTGAATATAGTTTTTAGTTATAATACATGTATCAATATTGGTTTATTAATTGTAACAAACATACTATACGAATATAAGATGTTAATAATACAAGGAAACTAGGTCTGAGGGGTATATATGGAAATTCTCTGTATTATCTGCTGAATTTTTCTGTAAATCTAAAATTATTCTTAAAAATAGTCTATTAAGGCTGGGCACGGCGGCTCATGCCTGTAATCCCAGCACTTTGGGAGGCTGAGGTGGGTGGATCACCTGAGGTCAGGAGTTCAAGACCAGCTTGACCAGCATGGTGAAACCCCGTCTCTACTAAAAAAAAAAAAAAAGTATATTAAAAATATATTTATATACATTTTGACGCAGGGTCTTTCTCTGTCACCCAGGCTGGAGTGCAGTGGTGCCATCATGGCTCGAGTGATCCTTCCGCATCAGCCTCCCAAGTAACAGGGACTACAGGTGCCCACCACCATGCCCAGCTAATTTTTGGTAGAGATGGGATCTCATGTAGCCCAGGCTGATCTCAAACTCTTGGCCTCAAGCAATCAGCCCACCTCAGCCTCCCAAAGTGATGGGATTACAAGCATGAGCCATTGCGCCCAGCCTGGCATTTTTGAAAAATAATAATTAGGCTGGGTTCAGTGGCTCATACCTGTAATCCCAGCACTTTGGAAGGCCAATGCCAGGGGATCACGAGGTCAGGAGTTAAAGACCAGCCTGATGGTGAAACCCCGTCTCTACTAAAAATACAAAAATTAGCTGGGCGTGGTGGCGAATATCTGCAATCCCAGCTACTCAGGAGGCTGAGGTACAAGAATTGCTTGAACCCAGGAAGCAGAGGTTGCAGTGAGCCAAGATCATGCCACTGCACTCCAGCCTGGGCGATGGATCGAGACTCCGCCTCAAAAAAAAAAGAAAAGGAATAATAATTTTAAATTATTTAAAGTTATTGGAGCAGAGTGACAGTGACTCATGCCTGTAATCTCAGCACGCTAGGAAGCTGAGATGGCTGGATCATTTGAGCACAGGAGTTCGAGACCAGCCTGGGCAAGAGTGAGACTCCATTTCTACAAAACAAACAAACAAACAATTAGCCAGATGAGGTGGCACATGTCTGTAGTCTCAGCTACATGGGAGACTGAGGTAGAAGGATCACCTGAGCCCAGGAGGTCAAGGCTGCAGTGAGCAGAGATCATGCCACAACACTCCAACCTGGGAGACAGACAGAGACATTGTCTCAAAAATAAATAATAAATAAATAAACTACCAATCAGACAGTAGTAACAGCTACAGGAAGGCAAAACAAGATTCTTAGGCTGTCAATTTTCCTAATATGTACACGACTTATTTATTTATTTATTTTATTTATTTTCTGAGACAGAGTCTTAGTCTTGTCGCCCAGGCTGGGGTACAATGGTGCGATCTTGGCTCACTGCAACCACCACCTCCTGAGTTTTTTATTTTTTAAATTTTTTTTCTGAAATGGATTCTCTATTGCCCAGGCTGAGTGCAGTGGCATGATCATGCCTCACTGCAGCCTCAACCTTCTGGGCTCAAGAGATCCCCCACCCCCATCCCCTCCTGAGTAATTGGGACTGTGGGCATACACCACCACACTCGGCTAATTTTTGATTTTTTGAACCTGGGAGGCAGAGGGTGTAGTGAGCCAAGACCATGCCACTGCACTCCAGTCTGAGAAACAGAATGAGACTTTGTCTCAAAATAAATAAGTAAATAAAGTTTCCCTCTATGTAAAAAATCATTAAGAACAAATGAGCTTTCCAGAAATATGCTCCATGTTTAGCCGGAGACTTCCATTCCTTCTTGCAAGTGGGCCCCAAATGGCTGGGAGAGAAGACCATCACTTCCACGGCACGTTTCAGCTGCTTGGTCCCATCCCAAACTCTAGGATTGGGCAACAAATTCAAGATGTCACCAGACTAGGACAATAGGGAATGGTGAGACCTATGACAAACTGGAGAACACATGTTCCATTTTAAAAGGGCAAGCCAGGCCCAGGAACTCACGCCTGTAATCCCAGCACTATGGGAGGCCGAGGCAGGTGGATCACCTAAAGTCGGGAGTTCAAGACCAGCCTGACCAACATGGAGAAACCCCGCCTCTACTAAAAATACAAAATTAGCCAGCTGTGGTGGCGCATGCCTGTAATCCCAGCTACTCGGAAGGCTGAGGCAGGAGAATCACTTGAACCCAGGAGGCGGAGGTTGTGGTGAGCCGAGATCGTGCCATTGTACTCCAGCCTTGGCAACAAGAGCGAAACTCCATCTCAAAAACAAAAAGGGTGAGTGCAACCCAATTCCAACTTCCCTCCTATGGGGCGAAAGGCCCACCAGATCTTCGATTTTCCAGAAGAAATCAAAGATGCAGAGTTTTATTTGAACTCTCTGCATTTTTAAATGTTAGCATCTACCTGAAACTTTAAAAAAAAACCCACTGTGAGTCAAACATCTGTGTGCTGGTGTGGCCCATGGGCCACCAATCTGCAAACATGGCTTTGCATCTGACTGAAAGTAATGCCCACCCACCTTCGTTTTCTTTGAGTTTCCTTCTTAAATGTCTCATGATTTCTTTCCATTTCAGTATCAGATCTGGAGTCTAACTCACAAGTATTGAGGTAGAGGCCTCGTTAAAGGGATATTTAGTTGCAAAAAGTTATTACTGCAGTTCTAAGTATTAGATATAATTAATAAATTCATAATAATAAATAATACATTTTTTAAAGACAGGGTCTTACTCTGTTGCCCAGGCTTGAGTGCTGCGGTGTGATCACAGCTCACCACCGCCTCAAACTCCTGGGCTCAAGCAATTCTCCCACCTCAACCTCCCAAGTAGCTGAGACGACAAGAGTGCACCACCATGCCCAACTAATTTTTTTATTTTTTAGTAGAAACAGGGTCTTGCTATGTTGCCCCAGCTGGTCTCAAATTCCTACAGTCAAGTGATCCTCTCACAGGCATGAGCCTCCATACTCAGTCAATAATTGTTTAAATTAAAATTGCTCTTGGTCAGTCTGGGCAATATAGCGAGACTCTATCTCTACAAAAAATTTAAAAATTAGCTGGGCGTGGTGCACCTGTAGTACTAGTTTCTTGAGGAAATTGAGGTGGGAGGACTGCTTGAGCCCAGGAGTTCAAGGCTGCAGTGAGCTATGATCACACCACTACACTCCAACTTGGCCGAAAGAGTGAGACTCTGTCTCTAAATAATAATGGCCGGGTGCAGTGGCTCACACCTATAATCCCATCACTCTTGAGAGGCCGAGGTGGGTGAATCACCTCAGGTCAGGAGTTCAAAACTAGCCTGGCCAACATGGTGAAACCCCATCTCTACTAAAAATACAAAAAAATTAGCCAGGCGTGGTGGCGCGCGTCTGCAGTGTCACCTGCTCGGGAGGCTGAGGCAGGAGAATCGCTTGAACCTGGGAGGCAGAGATTACAGTGAGCTGAGATCACACCACTGCACTCCAGCCTGGGTGACAGAAACAAAACTCCATTTCAAAAAAAAAAATAATTACTTAATTAATAATAATTAAAAATAAAAATAATTTATGATAGAATATGTTAGGAAAAAAAAAAGAATTTTCCCCAAATGCCCTGAGCCCAGGATCTCACACTGATACCTCCCAAGTACCCCTCTGTGTGTAACCCCCTGCGGCCACGAGGGGGCGCCCTGGGCTCTGTCCCTCAGGGAAGAATTTTCATTTGTATATGACAGGCTGGGCAGGGGAGGAGATTATTCTAATTGGAGAGTTCATCTCTGAGAAATAGGTTGTGCTGGAGGAAATCATGTCACTGCTTTCCTAGGCCCTGCTTGAATTTATACACTCCCCGGGGCTCTCGGAAGCACAGATACAAGGAAGGCTGGCTGCCCTCACCAGCTCAGCTGCCTAAGGGATACACCCTACATGCCTCCCACCTCCGAAAGCCCAGGGCAGGCTTCTGAAGAGAAAGATCCAACCGTGGGACCCATTCTGCTGGAAACCGCCCCGTGTTGGCCTTAACGAGATAATCACACACAACGGACCGCTGTGCCTTGGCAGCCCCTTAGGCCAACTTCTCTCAAAGAGCTTAAGTAGTTAACAATGGATTCGAGCCCCACAGCACCCTAGGGTGGGGCGTTAATAATCAGAACCTCCCTCTATGCCCTGACTAAAAATATCCTACTGTGAAAATAATGCAGATGGCCAGGCTTGGTGGCTCATGCCTGTAATCCCAGCACTTTGGGAGGCTGAGGTGGATGGATCATGAGGTCAAAGGATCAAGACCATCCTGGCCAGTATGGTGAAACCTAGTCTCCACCAAAAATACAAAAACTTAGCTGGGCGTGCTGGCGCGTGCCTGTAATCCCAGCTACTCGGGAGGCTGAGGCAGGAGAATCGCTTGAACCTGGGAGGTATGGGTTGCAGTGAACTGAGATGGCGCCACTGCACTCCAGCCTGGCGACAGAGCGAGACTCCGTCCCAAAAAACAAAAAAGAAAAAGAAAATAAGGCAGAGGCAGGCATCAGGGAAGAATCACCATCCACCAGCTGGCTAAAGGGAGGTGCAGCTTGGGGGCCTTCTGCTCCGGGGAACCTGCAGCCTCTGAGGTCTCCCAAAATCCTTCCCTCCAACCCAGCCCAACCGTCTTACCCCTGTCTGTAAAAACCCATCTGAAGTAGCTTGAATTATGTCCCAAAGGTCTATGTTCAGGCTTGGCACGATGGCTCCCATCTGTAATCCCAATATGTTGGGAGGCTGAGGCGGCAGATCATTGGAGGCAGAGTTCAAGACCAGCCTGACCAACATGGTGAGACCCTCTCTACTGAAAATACAAAAATTAGCCATGCGTGGTGGCACGTGTCTGTAGTCCCAGCTACTCAGGAGGCCGAGGCAGGAGAACTGCTTGAACCCAGGAGTTGGGGGATGCAGTGAGCCAAGATCGCGCCACTGCACTCCAGCCTGGGCAACAGAGCCAGACTCCATCTCAAAAAAAAAAACTTTTTTTTTTCAAGGTGAAATAATCCTGAATTTAGGGTAGGTCCTAAATCCAATGTCTAGTGTCTTTATAAAAAGAGAGATTTGAACACAAAGAAGAAATCCACAAGAAGTTGAAGGAAGAGACTGAAGTGAGGCAGCCAGAGCCAGGGAAACAGGAGCTGCCAGAAAACAGAGAGGCAAGGAGGATTCCCTCCTAGAGGCTCTGAGCGGGGCACAGCCCCGCCGACTCTTTTATTTCAGACTTCTGGCCCCCAGGACTATTAAATAACATACTTGGTTTTTTTGTTTTTGTTTTGCTTTTGAGACAGAGTCTCGCTCTGTCACCCAGGCTGGAGTGCAGTGGTACGATGTCGGCTCACTGAAACCTCCGCCTCTTGGGTTCAAGAAATTCTCCTGCCTCAGCCTCCCAAGTAGCTGGTACTCTAGGCAGTGCGACCACCACGCCTGGCTGACTTTTTTTGTAATTTTATTAGAGACGGGGTTTCACCATATTGGCCAGGCTGGTCTTGAACTCCTGACCTCAAGTGATCCACCCACCTCGGCCTCCCAAAGTGCTGGGATTACAGGCACCAGCCACCATGCTTGGCTAATTTTCTGTATTCTTAGTAGAGACGGGATTTCACTATGCTGGCCAGGCTGATCTCAAACTCCTGACCTCATGATCTGCCTGCCTTGGCCTCACAAAGTGTTGGGATTACAGGCGTGAGCCACAGCACCCAGCTTTTTTTTTTTTTTTGAGACAGTCTCACTCTATCACACAGGCTGGAGTGCAGCAGCACAATCTCAGCTCACTGCAAATTCCACCTCCTGGGTTCAAGCAATTCTCCAGCCTCAGCCTCCCAAGTAGCTGGGATTACAGGCGCCCGCCACCATGCCTGGCTATTTTTTGTATTTTTAGTAGAGACTAGGTTTCTCCCTGTTGGTCAGGTTGGTCTTGATGTCTTGAACGCTTTACCTCAGGTGATTCACCCACCTCGGCCTCACAAAGTGCTGAGATTTCAGGTGTGAGCCATGGCACCCAACCACAGACTGGTTGTTTTAAGCCACCCAGTTTGTGGCAATTTGCTATGGCAGCCACAGGAAATGGACACATGGCCTCTGCCATCGTGCATCGTGGCTGAAAGTTCGTTAGCAATATGACTTGGGGCAAGTCACCATATTGCTGGCAGTCTAGGTTTCCCTATATAAAATAATGGGAAGGCCGGGTGCGATGGCTCACGCCTGTAATCCCAGCACTTTGGGAAGCGGAGGAGGGAGGATCACTTGAGGTCAGGAGTTCAAGACCAGCCTGGCCAACATGGTGAAACCCTGTCTCTGTTAAAATTACAAAAATTAACCCGGCATGGTGGCAGGTGCCTAAAATCTCAGCTACTTGGGAGGGTGAGGCAGGAGAATCTCCTGAACCTGGGAGGTGGAAGTTGCATTGAGCCAAGACTGTGTCACTGTACTCTAGCCTGGGCGACAGTGTGAGACTCCGTCTCAAAATCATCATCATCATCATCATCATCATCATGGAATAAGAACACTCCCCAACTTGCCAGGTTGTGGTGAGTACCCTGATGCCAGAAGGGGGCGTGGCCCGTGGTAAATGCCCCACACATGTGATCGGTTCCCTCCTACCTCATCTCCTGTTAGGATGCACTGCCCCCATCCTGTTGCAGAATGCACGCATTTAACAAGTTCTAAGCCACGGAAAACTTAAAACTTTATTTACCTGGAAGGGAAGCTTAGAATGTGATTTAGCTGCATAGCTGGCATGGATAATAGATGTGGTTCAGGAGCCCAAAATTTAATCTTAGGCCATGAAAAGCCCTAAGTGGCATGCCTCGGCCTGCCCATTTTTCAGGTGTAGGGTTTGCCCAGATGGCCAGAGCTGAGCTGCCTGGTCCCTCTCTGCTCTCCCGCGTTCTCCTGATGTGATATGAGCAGGAGACACGAGAATACGTGGCTTGTGTTGGTCTAACGCTGGGAGCTCCTTAGGCCAGAGGCCCTTGCTGCAACCCTCTCTCTCCCCACTGCCCAACAATCTCACCAGCCTGAGGGCTCAGCATTAACCTGGCCTCCAGCAGGAGCCTCAGTCCTAGCTGAAGTCCTGGCCACTTTGGCTGGGCTGAATCAGGCCCTGCTCCATGCTCAGGTCATGTTCAGGGTATGACCAGGCTGCAGCCCTGTCCCTGGCTTCCCGCCTTTTGGATTCTCTGAAGCAGGAGAGAGTGTGGTGATTTGATTTTTTTTTTTGAGATGGAGTCTCACTCTTTCGCCCAGGTTGGAGGCCAGTGGCGTGATCTCAGCTCACTGCAACCTCTGCCTCCAGGGTTTAAGCAATTCCCCTGCCTCAGCTTTCCAAGTAGCTGGGATTACAGGCCCACACCACCATGCCCAGATAATTTTTTTGTATTTTTAGTAGAGATGTGGTTCACCATGTTGACTAGGCTGGTCTCGAACCCCTGACCTTGTGATCCACCCGCCTCAGCCTCCCAAAGTGCTGGTGAGCCACAGCGCCCGGCTGAGAGTGTGATGATTTTAAAAAGTCAACCGTGCTGGTAATCCGGGCTTTACACCTCACTGTCCTGCAAGTCAGTAAGACCCAGGAGAGACCATGTCAATGAGCAAGTGTGTTCCATGGTGGGGAATTGATGGCCCCAATAGAAAAAAGCAGTTCACACCTTCCATGGTCACAGGTTTCACAGGCTCGCACATTTGACCCTGCACTGGCCTGTTTTCATCCTATGGTGTATGAAATTTTTGGCTCTAGTTTACTGAGCTCTTAAAGGCTCTGTGCTAAGGTGTTAGCTCACTGAGTCCTCATGAACACGATGCTGTATTCCAACCACTCTGTTTTACTGCAAGCTGGCTAACGTTTGGCACAGGGATTCAGTCTGATCCAGAACTTTTGGTCTTCAAATAACACCTGGACACAGAGTGGTGCACACCTGTAATCCCAGCACTTTGGGAGGCCGAGACAGGCAGATCACTTGAGGCCAGGTGTTCGAGACCAGCCTAGCCAACATGGCAAAATCCTGCCTCTACTAAAATACAAAAATTAGCCGGGTGTGGTGGCATGTGCCTGTAATCCCAGCTACTTGGGAGGCTGAGGCAGGAGACTCACTTGAACCCAGGAGGCGGAGGTTGCAATGAGCCAAGATCACACCCGAACCCGGGAGGCAGAGGTTGCAGTGAGCCGAGATCACGTCACTGCCAGCCTGGGAGACAGAGCAAGACCCTGTCTCAAAAAAAAAAAAAAAAAAAAATTAGTGACACATGGGAGTTTAGTGGTGGGGACCGGAGCATAAGGGGTCAGCTGTTAATTACTTCCTACTGATTGTAGCCATCCAGGAACATGAGCCACGAGACCTAGGATATTTCATTTTGTTCATTTTGTTTATTTTTTTGAGACAGGGTCTCACTGTGTTGCCCAGGCTGAAGTGCAGTGGTGCAATCTCAGCTCAATGCAACCTCTGCCTCCCAGGTTCAAGCGATTCTACCACCTCAGCCTCCCGAGTAGCTGGGATGACAGGCGCCCACCATCAAGCCTGGCTGATTTTTGTATTTTTTGGTAGAGATGGAGTTTCACCATGTTGTCCAGGCTGGTCTCGAACTCCTGACCTCAACTGATCCGCCCGCCTCGGCCTCCCAAACGTAATGTAAGTAAATGTAATGTGAGTGCTGGCATTACAGGCAGGAGCCACCATGCCTGGCCCAGCCAGGATATTTTATAAGAGGCTCCAGATTTGTTTAATGTTGGAAACTAATTACCAAAATCCATTTAATCCTACGCAGGCCGAATGTGATGCCTGGAGGCTGGGGTGGCCCAGGGGCTGCCGATTTGTGCCCTTCAACCCAGCTACACGATTTGTAAATAAAACCCATGCAACCACCTCCGTATCTTCTAACTAAATTTGGGATGGCCTCTTGAGATGGAAGAAAATCACTTTCTCTACAGCCACCAAAAAAGCGGCATACAGACCCTCCCACTGACCAGCAGTCACACCCCAGAGCAAGTTACTTAACCTCTCGGTACCTCGATTTACCCATTTGTAAAATAGGGATGGTAAAAGTACTGCAAAGAACTGTTGGAAGGTTAAAATGAGTTGATGCAAGGAAAACACCCCAACAGCACCAAGTCAAGGAGATGCATCATTTCCTGTTTTCACAAGCTGCCCATGATCTGCCTGTGGGGCAGGAGGAGGTCTGGGCTGCTTGCACTTTGTCTAAACTGCTACCCCAGGCCTCCTCCACATCATCAAAGGGTCTAGGACAAGTCTAGCCTCAGGCCAATCAGTAGGTAGAGGTGAGGGACAGGAGGAGCCGAGTTTCATCCCTAGGAGGACATCTGTTCCCAGAACCAGCAGCACCAAACAGAAATAGATCAGAGACACAAAGATGCTTTTAAAGGAAAAAATAGCCTAGGCCAGGCACAGTGGCTCATGCCTGTAATCCCAGCATCTTGGGAAACTGCAGTGGGAGAATCGCTTGAGCCCAGTAGTTTGAGACCAGCCTGGGCAACGTAGTGAGACCCCATTTCTACAAATTAAATATCAGCCAGGTATAGTGGCATGCACCTGTAGTCCCAGCTACTTGGGAGGCTGCAGTGAGCCAAGCTCACGCCATTGTACTCCAGCCAACGCAACTGAATAACACTCTGTCTTGATGGTACAAAATAAAAAAATAAAGCTGGGCATGGTGGCTCATACCTGTAATCCCAGCATTTTGGGAGGCCGAGGCGGGCAAATCACAAGCTCAAGAAATCGAAACCATCCTGGCCAACCTGAAGAAACCCCATCTCTACTAAAAGTACAAAAATTAGCTGGGTATGATGATGCATGCCTGTAGTCCCAGCTACTCGGGAGGCTGAGGCAGGAGAATCGCCTGAACCCAGGAGTCGGAGGTTGCAGTGAGCCAAGATCGCGCCACCGCACTCCAGCCTGGTGACAGCAAGACTCCGTCTCAAAAATTAATTAATTAATTAATTAATTAAAGTAAGAAAGACTTTACAAAAGCATAGAAAGACATTTCTTCTTCAGATTAGTATACTCGCTTTGGGATTTTTTTCAGGCAGAGTCTTGCTCTGTTGTACAGACTGGAGTGTAGTGTAAGATCATGGCTCACTATAGCAGCGACCTCCTGAATAGCTGGGACTACAGGCACATGCCATCACACCTGACTACAACTTTGTATTTTTTTTTTTTTTTTGAGACGGAGTTTCGCTCTCGTTACCCAGGCTGGAGTGCAATGGCATGATCTTGGCTCACCGCAACCTCCGCCTCCTAAGTTCAGGCAATTCTCCTGCCTCAGCCTCCTGAGTAGCTGGGATTACAGGCACGCACCACCATGCCCAGCTAATTTTTTGTATTTTTAGTAGAGACGGGGTTTCACCATGTTGACCAGGATGGTCTCGATCTCTTGACCTCGTGATCCACCCGCCTCGGCCTCCCAAAGTGCTGGGATTACAGGCGTGAGCCACCGCGCCCGGCAATTTTGTATTTTTTGTAGAGATGGGGTCTCCCTGTGTTGACCAAGCTGGGCTCAAAACTCCTGGCCTCAAATGATCCGTCCACCTCAGCCTCCCAGAGTGCTGGGATTACAGGCATGAGCCATCGTGCCCGGACTGAACCCAGTGAATCTTAACATAGCTATACCCCAGGCCCAACACAATGTTTTCTACACGAATACAGTCAACAAATGAACTACCAATCCTGAGTACTTTGCAGCTGAAGAAGAAACTTAAATTCAGTTTCCAACCCCAGGAGGCAGCTAGCTGGCTTCCCTGGGGCATCAGACATTGGAGAAGGTAGCCCAAATGCCTGAGGCCTCAACCAAAAAGGCTTACTAATGCTGAGACAAGAGGCAGTTCCATGCAATGGCAGACACACAGGAGCTCTGCAGTCTCCCCTGGGTCCTCGTCCCAGCTCCACCATCCGCCTGCTGTGTGACCTCAGGCATGCCCCTTACCCTCTCTGATTCCACTTCCTCATCCATTCAATGCACATTATAATGAAGACCTCCAAATGGCACGCAGCTACATGGTGCCCGCATTGGCTGGCCAGGTCAAGGACTGTGGGGCTGTACAGCCTGCTCATGTGAACTGATGCATACTCCATGAACGCTGGCCCAGGACAGTGAGGCTTCCTCGCAAGGTGGGAGGGGTCCATCTCTCAAACCCAGTGACAGCAACTGCTCCACACGTCATACCTGTTGGTGGGGCCTCAGGTTTCCCATAAGTGCTGAGAAAAAAACTTGGCCACAGAGTGAGCTTCCAAATGCGGTCCTCTGCAGCTCTTTTGTTTGAGACAGAGTCTCGCTCTGTCGCCAGGCTGGAGTGCAGTGGTGCAATCTGGGCTCACTGCAACCTCCGCCTCCCAGGTTCAAGTGATTCTCCTGCCTCAGCCTCCTGAGTAGCTGGGACTACAGGTGTGTGCCACCACACCCAGCTACTTTTCTTTCTTTTTTTTTTTTTTTAAGTAGTGATGGGGTTTCACCATGTTGGCCAGGCTGGTCTTGAACTCCTAAATTCAAGTGATCTGCCCACCTTAGCCTCCCAACGTGTTGAGATTACAGGTGTGAGTCACTGCGCCCGGCCCTCTGCAGCTCTTAATGGTGGCTTCTACTTGGACACCCTACCTAGGCTTTCATGGATCAAGGCCCCCAGGAGCCCCCCATCACCCACCCGGATGCTCAGAGTAATCTGTCTGCACAGAGCCACCCTGAGCTGAGTTACACCTGTCACACTGAACACAGGACCTGCCCGGCCCTCCTCAGCCCCCCAGCCCCAGATGCCATTCCTGCCCACCTTCACACCCTCCAGGAGTGCCTGGGGGTCCTCGATGCCCTCGGGGACACACTTCTTGTTCTCTGGGAGGGATTCCAGTTTCTCCACCAGAGCTTTCAGGCCCTTCAGTTCAAACTCGGTGAGATGGGTCCACTTGGCAGCGGCCTCCGCAGCGGGAGAGCCGGTGGGCGTCTTGGGGTAGTCCACGGGCAGCGTGGTGGACTTGACACTCTCCTCTGACTCGTTGGACAAAGTCCTTTTGAGGAACCGCAGGGCAGGCGCTTTGGGCTTCTTCCCGGGGGCCTCCTGGTCCTCGGAGGGTGTGCTGGTAGGTGAGGCAGAGCCCTCGGTGGGTGGCTTGGGCGTCCTGTCCCTGCCCTCACCCTCTTCGTCCTTCTCCTCCTCCTCCTGAGGCTGCTGATCACAGGCCTCCTCCTCCATCTCCAGCCAGGAATCCGAAGAGAAACCGTCTATGCTGGGCTTCCTCGGGGCATCTGTGGGGGCAGGGTCACAGGAAAGACGGAGATGATCCCTAACTCCCTGCAAAGTCTCTGGAACCTCTACTCGCCCCAAGTCCCCTTTACTCCAGAGATCAAGCTTCTCTGACAATCCTAACGGTCAGTGCCTCCAGCCTCTGGAAAGGCTGTGGTGGACACAGGTTCAGATCCCCACCCTGCTGCTTCCCGGCTGTGTGCACCCGCACGGGCTGCCTCGTCTCTCAACACTGGCGCTTTATTTATTTACATAAAGACGGTCTCGCTTAGTCGCCCAGGCTGGACTGTAGTGGCACGATCTCAGCTCGCTGCAACCTCTGCCTCCTGGGTTCGAGTAATCCTCCCACTGGTGGACCCACTCTACTCAGCTAGTTTATTTAACCTTTTTTTGTAGAGATGACGTCTCACTATATTGCCCAGGCTGGTTACTGGCACTTAACTTTTTTTTTTTTTTCGAGACAGAGTCTTGCTCTGTTACCCAGGCTGGAGTACAGTGGTGCAAACTCCATGCCCCCCACCCCCAGGTTTAAGCGATTCTCCTGCCTCAGCCTCCTGAGTAGCTGGGATTACAGGCATGTGCCACCACACCAATTTTTGTATTTTTAGTAGAGACTGGGTTTCACCATATTGGCCAGACTGATCTCGAACTCCTGACCTCATAATCTGCCCACCTTGGCCTCCCAAAGTGCTGGGATTATGGGCATAAGCCACCGCACCTGGCCAACTTTTTCATGTCTAAAAATAAGTCAAGGCTGGGTGCAGTGGCTCATGCCTGTAATCCCTACACTTTGGGAGGCCTAGGCGGGGTGGACTGCTTGAACCCAGGAGTTTGAGACCAGCCTAAGAAACATGGCGAAACCCCATCTCTACAAAAAATGCAAAAATTAGCTGGGTGTGGTGATGTGCAGGTGCAGTCCCAGCTACATGGGAGGCTGAGATGGATCACTTGAGCCCAGGAGGTGAAGGCTGCAGTGAGCCGTCAGTGTGCACCACTGCACTCCAACCTGGGCAACAGAGCAAGGCCCTGTCTCAAAAAATAATAATACTAAAATAAAAATAAGCTAAAAGAGCAACCATTATACTATTCACCTCAAGTAAAATGTCCCGAGCAGGGGATATGTGTAGTTGCCTAGGGCTGGGGAGAAGGAAATAAGAAAACGACAGCTAAAGGATAACAGTTTCTTTCTTTCTTTTTTTTTGAACCAGAGTCTCGCTCCATTGCCCAGGCTGGAGTGCAGTGGCACGATTTTGGCTCACTACAACCTCCGCCTCAAGGGATTCTCCTGCCTCAGCCTCCCAAGTAGCTGGGATCACAGATGTGCACCACCATGCCTGGCTAATTTTTGTATTTTTTAGTAGAGACGGGGTTTCACCATGTTGGTCAGGCTGGTCTCAGGTCCACCCACCTCACCCACCTCAGCCTCCCAAAGTGCTAGAATCTTTTTTTTTTTTTTTTGAGACGGACTTTTGCTCTTGATGGCGAAGCTGGAGTACAATGGTGCAATCTTGGCTCACTGCAACCTCCACCCCCCAGGTCCAAGTGATTCTCCTGCCTCAGCCTCCCGAGTAGCTGGGATTACAGGCACACATCACCAGGCCTGGCTAATTTTTTGTATTTTTAGTAGAAATGGGGTTTCACCATGTTAGCCAGGCTGGTCTCAAACTCCTGATCTCAGGTGATCTGCCCACCTCAGCCTCCCAAAGTGCTGAGATTACTTTGGTGAAGTGACAGTGACAGCCACAGCGCCTAGCTGGATTTTTTCTTTCTTTCTTTTTTTTTTTTTGAGACAAAGTCTCACTTTGTTGCCCAGGCTAGAGTGCAATGGCACAATCTCGGCTCACTACAACCTCCACCTCTCAGGTTCAAGAGATTCTTCTGCCTCAGTCTCCCAAGTAGCTGGGATTATAGGCATGTGCCACCACATCAGGCTAATTTCGGATTTTTAGTAGAGACGAGGTTTCACCATGTTGGCCAGGCTGGTCTTGAACTCCTGACCTCAAGTGATCCACCGGCCTCAGGCTCCCAAAGTGCTGGGATTACAGGTGTGAGCCACCGCGCCCTACCCTGGCTTTCTTTTTGAGGTGATGCAAATGTAAAACTGACTGCAGCAGGGGCCACATGTATCTGTGAATAGACTAAAAACCACTGGATTCTACACTTTAAATGGTGAATTTTGTGATGCAGGAACTATATTCCAACAGAGCTGTTTAAAAAATATAAGGCAAAGGAAACATCCTCAGAAGGCGTGGTGCAGAGTACACAGGCATCCCCGGGCACAGGCGCTGGCACACAGCAGCTCTGCATGGAGGGGGTGTCTCCCTCACGTCACCCCTTCTCATTGGCAGATGGACTGGGAGAGCCAGAGGGAAAGCAGTGGCAAGAAAACCTAAGGAAGATGTGGGTACTGGTTACCCAAGCACCGCCACGATATTTCCTCCTGTGCCTGAGAATGGCATATTCTTCTTCTGCCCTAAATACCCAAGTGACAGAGCCAACCCTCAGCTTCCTGGCCTGGGGACTACATACACTCAGAAAGCCTCTGGCTCTCCCCAGCCTCTGTCCCCGGGGGATCGTGGAGTTACTGCAATCACAGTGGCTCTCACGCTATTTCAGGATCATTTTCCTTCTCTCCAACCAGGCTGGGAGCTCCAGAAGGGCAGGTTGTAGGGTTTTGGGATTTTCCAACTCCTGAATATCGCATCATCGGGCGGGAATGAGGTTTGTGACAGACCTCACAGGCAAAGACTTCCCAGTGAGGACCCCAGCAGAAACACTGGTTCCCCATCATATGCCCAGCCTGGAACCCTTGGATATCATTAACGACGGGACACAAGGGAAGGAGCGGAAGAGGCTTACTGTAAAGGGGGAATAAAAAAAGAACCTAAAAATCCTAGAGGCTGCAGAGAATATTGTGCAGACCCTCAAGGAGACTGACCAATCTCATCTTTCTATCCCCTAGTTAAAAAAAAAAAAAGATGCTGTGTCTGAGATGCTGCAGACTCTACGTCATCCAGGAAAACCCTGGTACGACAACAGCTCAGACACAGCCGAGAGGAATCACGTTCTTCCTCTAGATTGCTAGTCGGGGCTTGCTGTCACAGCCAGATGCAACTTCAGGGCAGGCATCTGTGAGTCCAGATTCAAGGGCAGAGCCGTATTCGGGGCGACGATGTCCCTTTAAGTACTGGCAGCAGAGCAGGGTGCTGTAGCGGTTCCAAACACTCTCTCCTGCTCCTCCAGGCCCGCACCACCCGCCCTGGTCACCCCTCCTGCTGCCTCAAAGACAGCCTTGGGTTTTCGGAGGCATCTCACAGGCTGGCTCCTACATAGATAAAAACCCAGCCTCCAGTGCAGGGGAAAAAATCAGTATCTACGGAAGAGCCAAAAGAACGAGGAATCTGCTCCGTGGGGTGATCCCGTTTCAGCAGCCATGCCGGGGCGGCCCCTACCTGCATCTGCACAGCCATGGGCTGGAGGCCGCACACATGACTCTTTTGGGTACACGAGTTCATTTTCTTGGAGTCTGTATTCCAGGTGGGAAACTGACAAGAATGGCTTCTCCTGAGGGGTTCCTAGGATTCTGCTCAATACACTGATCCAGTGAATCCCAAGAACCCAGGGAGTGTCTCCAGGCCCCACTGACAAAACGGTTTCTGCCCCAGCTGTGCAGCCGAATCCGGGGGCTCCCTGCGGTTCACTCACCAATAAGCATCGACTCCCTCTGGTATTCCTGAGTGAGGTGGGAGCGCTGGGTCACACAGTACACATATCTCTCCAGGACATACCAGCACATCTCATAGTAGAAGGGGTAACGGAATTTTGGCTGCACCTGAAAGCAAAGACGCGGGCAGGCGGAGGTCAGTTTCCAGAGGGCGAAGGGCGATGGTGTGAGAGAAGTGCGGGGCAGGCTCCCTGCGGGTGAGGGTCACTGTCATCATCTCAGCGAGAGCGTGGATGGCGGAGGGGAGAAATGGTGGGGTGCTGGAAGGGGGATGCCGGCAGCATGCACAAATGAGGCGGAGGATGAGGCCGCATGAGCGCCTCATCTCAAAGGTCCCTGAGCTGCAAGCACCGGAGGTTGGATGGGGGCCACGTGGTGCTCCTGTGAGATGCAGAAAAACAGAATTCTCCCCTAACCTGCCTGCAGAGGGTGTGGGCACCTGCAGGTAGCTGCCTGATTCTAGCTTCAACAGACATAGGTTCCTCTTTGTTTCTGAAAATTCCTGCACAGATTCTGCTGTTTCTCCCTCCCACTTGAAAACCAGAAATCAACTTCCAAGCCTTACCGGTTTGCAGACAGGTTACTGAGCCTCCTCCTGCTCGTTGGGAGGGAGGCCAGGCCAGCGGACCAATGAGAGAAAGGGGTGTGGCCTCACCTACCTCCAGGGGCGGGGCCTCACAGGGGTCCACCTCCTGCTCCTCCCCACATCCACCTGCCACTGCCCAGCCAGCAGGGCCACAAGGACTCCCTCAGACAAGGCTCCCAGGTATGATGCTGAGGGAGACACACTGGGTCTGGAGCAGGAGATCCCTTTTGTCCCACTTCTCTTTTATAAAAACAGAGACAGGGTCTCACTGTCGCCCAGGCTGGAGTGCAGTGAGCAATCATGGCTCACTCAGCCTCGACCTCCTGGGCTCAAGCGACCCTCCTGCTTTAGCCCTGTGAGCAGCTGGGAACACAGGCACGCACCACCACGCCTGGCTGGGGAATTTTTCTATTTTTGTAGAGATGGGGTTTGCCATGTTGCTCGTTGGCTGTTTATTATAGAAGAGGAAGTAAAGGTGGAGACAGCTTTGTGTACTAGAACTGTCAAAAGGCCTGAGCCCCGGGAGATTCCACGGGGGGCAGTTCAAGGACTGTACAGATGTCACCGAAAGATGCGAAGGAAGCAACGCCAATGATGGGCCTCTCCTGCAGAGGCCACATGATGGTCTCACACGTCCACACTCGTACCTTGCTCCCTTGCTGTCTTGCCAAGAGGGTGTCTGCCGGGGCCAGAGAGCCCTCCTCCCCTCCCTGATCCTGTGCAAACTCAGAGAGTGGGATGGTGAACAATTACACTCTCCCACCTTCTAAGCACACTCCCCTGCCCCTAATAACATTGTCACTCCCCTAATCACACTCTCCCATCCCCCATTCACACTCTCCCAACCCCCAATTATTCCCCACCCCCATTCACACTCCCACACCCCAATCACATTCTCCCAACCCCCAATCACACTCCCCACCCCACTAATCACACTCCCCACCCTCCTATTCACTCTCCACCCCAATCACACTCCCCAGCCCCCTGATCACACTCCCCACCCTCCTAGTCACACTCTTCACACCCCCAATCACACTCCCCACCCTCCTATTCACACTCCCCACCCTCCTATTCAGTCTTCATCCCCAATCACACTCCCCGCCCCCAGTCACACTCTCCACCCCCAATCATACTCCCCACCATCCTATTCACACTCCCCACTCTCCTATTCAGTCTTCACCCCCAATCATACTCCCCACCCCAATCACACTCCCCACCCCGTCATACTCCCCACCCCCAATCATACTCCCCACCATCCTATTCACACTCCCCACCCTCCTATTCAGTCATCACCCCCAATCACACTCCCCACCCCAATCACACTCCCCACCCCTAGTCACACTCCCCACCCCCAATCACACTCCCCACCCTCCTAGTCACACTCTTCACACCCCCAATCACACTCCCCACCCCCAATCACACTCCCCACCCTCCTAGTCACACTCTTCACACTCCCATCACACTCCCCATCATCCTATTCACACTCCCCACCCTCCTATTAAGTCTTCACCCCATCACATCACACTCCCCACCCCCAATCACACTCCCCACCCCCAATAATACTCCCCATCATCCTATCCACACTCCCCACCCTCCTATTCAGTCTTCACCCCATCACACTCCCCACCCCAATCACACTCCCCACCCCCAATCATACTCCCCACCATCCTATTCACACTCCCCACCCTCCTATTCAGTCATCACCCCCAATCACACTCCCCACCCCTAGTCACACTCCCCACCCCAATCACACTCCCCACCCTCCTAGTCACACTCTTCACACCCCCAATCACACTCCCCACCCCTAGTCACACTCCCCACCCCCACACTCCCCACCCCTAGTCACACTCCCCACTCCCAATCACACTCCCCATCCTCCTAATCACACTCTCCACCCCAAATCACTCTCCACCCCCCTAAGCATGCTCCTCATACCCCAATCACACTCCGCATCCCTCCTATTCACATTCTCCACCCCCCAGTCACACCCCCACTCTCCTATCCACACTCCCCAACCCCCAATCACACTCCCCATCCCCAACCACACTCTGCCACCCCCTCCCTAATCAGACTCTCCCACCCCTCCAATCACACTCACCCACCCTCACTGCTCTGTTCTCTGCTGCCGATAAACAAACAGGTGACATTCCCCATCTGGGACAAAGACAACTAGAAGCAGACCTCGGTTCTCCTTTTGCCCTAAAATGCTATTTTCCTGCATTTCCCAAAGTGCCTGTCTGGACCCAGCCATCTCTGAGAGTCCTAGCTGTCACTCAGCTCCTGGCCTCGAGGCCTCCTCCTACTTCGGGGACCTCCTTTCTCCGCCTGCACGCTGAGTGCTCGGGTGCTCGGCTCTGCCTGCCCCTGATGGATGGAATGCTTTGGAATGGGATCATGGCCGCCACATGCTCTTCAGCCCCCAGGGGGATGCATGGAGTGGGGACCATCATCCTGCGGTTTCCTTGGCTCCAGCTCCTTTCCTGAGAAGCCCAGTTTCAGTGCTGGGAGAGTTGTCATATTTTTTTCGTAGTTACTAGATCGGTGCCCTCTGGAGTTTAAAAAAGAGGGGCTCTTTGGCAGGAAGCAAACCTTGAATTCCTATGAAAAAGGAGTTAGGGGACCTCAGCCCCACCTCTATTCAAGACAAAGGGACAAAAGATTTTGGAACAAATGACGAATACCTAAAAAGCAGGCTGAGGACACGCAGTCCCTCATCCACATTTCCTGACATGAGACTCGATTGGTAAAATCTGAAGTCGGTTTTGACTTTTCAAATCTTTTTGACACCAACTGAGCCACACCATGACCTGGGAATCTTTCTAAGTTAGGAGGGAAAACTGGGAGGCTGCATTTCAGGAGGGAAAGATCAGTCTCCCTTCTTTGTTGCTGAACCCAAGGGAAACCAGCTGGGTGGAAACAAATGCTGATGACGGAATTCAAATTTATTTTTTTATTCTTTTATTTTTTTTTCCAAGAGAGGACTGCGGGAAACAAAAATTTGCAAAGAGTTGACTTACAAACAGGTTGTCGCCTTCCACCCTTCGCCTTCAAAAGGTTTCAGCCACATGCCTGGGGACATTAAACATACGGTTGCTCAACATCACTTGTTGACAGATCGGAGCCTCACCAAATCGAGTTAACCAACGTCAGTCCCAAACGAAAGGCAAGGCAGTCAGTCACAAGGCATGCAATGCTCCCAGCCTGCAGGTCATCCGTCTACCAGAGGACCTCAGGGCCCACTCACTGGCACCTGGCCTCCGCCCTTCCTCGGAGGCCCAAGTCATCTTCGAGCTGAGTGACCCTCAGGAGAGGAGAACGAAAGCGTTCTCGGGTGGTTCTAGAACTCCCAGGTCTCAAGGACTTGAAAAAGTAAAAATGTGAGAGTGGGTGGAAGTGTCCTACAATTTGTTTTTCTCCTGGAAAAAAAAAAAAAATCAATGGAAAAAAAAAAAAAAAAGTCCAATGGTAGGGGGAAGGGGAGAGGGACGGTAAATTATTTGCAATTTCCAGATAGATTCACTGGCTGTGAGGGAATGGGGCGTGTCGGCATTACCTTTTCTGGGAAGGCTGCTTTCACTAGAGCCATTGGGAGGAGAAAAGATAAATATAAGAGAGACGGCAGTTTAATGATCTGGACCATACCTACTCCTTATCAACCTAACTGAAGTTAAAAGATTGCAGTGATTATTGAGATGTTGTCTTAAGTATCAAACACACAACACGTCCACTCATTGGTGTCATTCTTCCATCATTCTTCACAGCTGCAGGATGGGGGAAAGGGGAGATTTCCTCCACAAGGGCTGGGGAATGGAAATCCACCAGTCCCTAAAAGCCTGCATCTGCTTGTGCTGCCTCATGGGCAGTGACACTGCAGGATGGGGTCACCTGTCATCTCCCCCAGAAAGACTTAAATGGTGAGGGTAAGACACAGCTTCCTAAACTCGGGAGAAACCTGGAGTTCCCTAGTTTAGATAGGGATCCCTCACATTGGGCCACAAAAGCAAATTCTTTTTCTTTCTTTTCCTCTTTCTTTCTTTCTTTTCTTTTTTTTTTTCTTTAGATGGAATCTTGCTCTGTTGCCCAGGCTGGAGTGCAGTGGTGTGATCTAAGCTCACTGAAACCTCCGCCTCCTGAGTTCAAGCAATTCTCTTGCCTCAGACTCCCAAGTATCTGGGACTATAGGCACGCACCACAGTACCCAGCTAATTTTTGTATTTTTTTAGTAGAAACAAGGGTTTCACCATGTTGGCCAGGCTGGTCTCGAACTCTTGACCTCAGATCATCTGCCCGCCTTGGCCTCCCCAACTGCTGGGATTACAAGCATGAGCCACCACACCTGGCCAGGCAAATTCTAAGACAAACCCACACCACGGAGCTCGGAGACTGATGGTTCCCTTTGTCCCACCTCCTGCATTTGGTTTCCAAGCAAAGCCATGTCTTAGGACTCTTAAAATACTTTTTTTTTTGAGACGGAGTTTCACTCTTTTTGCCCAGGCTGGAGTGCAATGGTACGATCTCGGCTCATTGCAACCTCTGCCTCCCAGGTTCAAGCCATTCTCCTGCCTCAGCCTCCCAAGTAGCTGGAATTACAGCCATGCACCACCACGCCCTGCTAATTTCTGTATTTTTAGTAGAGATAGGGGTTTCTCCATGTTGGCAAAGCTGGTCTCAAACTCCTGGCCTCAGGTAATCCACCTGCCTTGGCTTCCCAAAGTGCTGGGATTACAGGCGTGAGCCACCAGGCCTGGCCTTTAAACACTATTTTTAAATGGCCATAACCTTCTTAAGAAAGCTCTCAGGGTTGTAAAGAACAAAGCTGTAGTGAGCTGACAAGGAGCTCTGGCTTCTTATCTGGTTCCAGAACTCTCTGCCCAGTGCCTTTTGTCTGCCTTGGCTCCTAAGACATAAACAACTGGGCCTTGTAGCCAAGCCCCTCTCCAAAGACCAGAAATCAAAGCAGATTAAACAGCCTGCCGCTGCTGCCAGCCCAGTCTGCCCCAAGCCCTCTGCCGCCAACCTGCTTCAGTGAAACCAGATGGGGTGCCCACTCAAGGGAAGGAATAGTGGGCCCCGGTGGGAGAGGGGACCTGCCATTCTCGACAAGAATGTGATACTCCACACAAACTCAGTGTGTCACTCAGGGGTCTAGCCAGCACCCTGCAAATCGTCATGGGTCGGGGAGGGGAGTTGGGCTCCTGAGGGAACCATGGGGCCCAAATCCACTGAGTTTACGACTGAATTTCCAGGGGGAGGAGGTGGTTTTCCAGCAAGGTGCCACAGCCTTTAGAAATTCCAGCCTGACTCCGGCTTTCAGGAATTGCCTGGAAAGTCGTGGGCTTGACTTCCACTAAATTTCCCCATCTCTGTTCTACACGTCTGCTCGTGCACAAACTGGCCTGTACTCCAGGACAGGCCAAAGAACAGTTGGCCGGAGCCCCAGACAGCACTTGACCCAGACTGTGAGATGACCGCTTCTGTCCCAACAGTGCTTTGCTCCTGATCGCCATGGGGCGGCTCCTCCAGACCAGGGCGGGGGCTGGCCTTCCCCAGGTGGGACGGGGATGGTGGGCCACAGAGAGGTGAGGGGAGAAAGTCTACAAAACGAGGGTCTCCCACGGGGTCCCAGCCCTGACCTGGGTCTCTGAAGATCTAGGAGTCACATGACAATTGGAAGAGGTACACACGCCCTGCAGCATCTGACCACCAAACACAGCTCCAAGTGGTCTCCAGGAAACCCCCAGACAAGGGCCCGCAATGCCAGGACTGTTAACTATTCAGATACAAAGGCAGCAAACGCTCTGGCTCACATATGGGATTCCATGCAAACCAAGGCCCGAGAACAAGACTAGGAGAGACAGGAACTCGGTACGGAGCAGGTGCACCTGTGAGACCTTTCCTTAGATCTAGGCAGAACAACACCTCACTGGGGCAAAAAGTCATCTCAGAGGCAAAGCCCAAGAAGAAACGGTGTGGTCCAGCTACAGAATGGAGTATTATTCAGCCATGAAAATGAATGAAGCACTGATACATGCTACCATGTGGATGAACCTGGAAATCATTATGCTTCGTGAAAGAAACCAGACGCAAAAGGCCACATGCTGAAGGACTCCATTTGCATCAAATGTCCAGAACAGACAAATCCAGACACAGAAGGTAGGTTAGGGCTGGCCAGGGGAAAGGTGGGGAGACGCAGGAAGTGACTGCTTGTGAGTACAAGGCTTCTTTTTGGGGTGATGAAAATGTTCTGGAATTAACAAGGCTTCTTTTCGGGGCAATGAAAATGTTCTGGAATTAGTGGGGATGACCCAAGATACTAAAAACCACTCAACTGTATATTCTAAATGGTAAATTTTATGGTATATGAATTATATCTCAATTTAAATAAAAGAAAATGAATATCTGAATAGCTGTGTTGAAAAAACAAGAACAAGTGGAACAAGAAATGGGCCTTTTCTGCCCCAAGCCTCTGGGGATTTTGGCGTTTTTTTTTTTTTCAGTTTTAGACAGGTCTGGCTCTGTCGTCCAGGATGTAATGCAGTGATGCGATCTCAGCTCACTGAAACCTCCACCTCCTGGGCTCAAACCATCCTCCTGCCGCAGCCTCCCAAGTAGCTGGGACTACAGGCATGCACAACCACACCTGGCTAACTTTTTTTTGTATAGAAAACAGGGTTTCACCATGTTGGCCAGGCTGGTCTCGAACTCCTGACCTCAAGAGATCCACACACCTCGACCTCCCAAAGTGCTGGGATTACAGGTATGAGCCACCGTGCCCAGCCCCAAGTCTTCAGTTTTTGACCCAGTTTGGGACTGTCTCACATGCCTGGGGACATATGGTCAAGTCCTAGTATGGGAAGAGGGCGGCAAGTCCAGGCCACTTGTCCTTTTCAGGGACACTTGTGGAGCAAAGGACACACATCAGTTACCTGAGCTTCCGGCCCTGGTCCTGGGACATGGGGTGAGTGAGGGAAACTTGGTATCTGAGAAACCAGCACTGTCCCCATCAAGGGCAGAGAAAAGCCTCAACCCCAGTGAACTAGGGACATCCCCAGCAGACATGGAGACGAGCTCAGAGACAGCACCCAGGGGAACTCAGACACTGGCTTCCTCGGGGCCTCTCTCCAGCCAGATCTGGGGTCCCTGGGAGAACAAATGGCCAAGACCTGCCCTCGGACCAGGCCAGGCCCTTCCCAGGTCCACACCCATCCTCCAAACAACAGCAACCAAACCCCTAACCCCTCGCACCCCTTTCTCCACGTGAGAAGGAGGAAAAGGCAGAGTCCCTGAAATCTCACGGTGCTTTCTCAGAGATACTTCCTCTTCCACAAGGGGGTTTTGGCTGCCCCCAGCCTGGGGGTGAACAGAAACTCCAGGGCCTCTGGGTGGGGCTCTTATGGGCATCCCCCTGCCCCCACCCTGTGGAACCAAGACTGAGGCCAGCTCGAGGCAGGAAGCAGGAGGGAGAGGGGAACTGCAGATTCCAGAATGACCTGTCCCATACCCCGAGCACCGGCAGAGCTCAGGGGCCGGGCGTGCACGCTCAGAGAGAAGGAACCCTCCTTACCCGTGTTCTGTCCTCAATCTCGTAGATCCGCAGCTGCATGGGCACGTTAAAGCTATGCAGGATGTTTCCGCCGAAGACCAATGAGTCTACAGGGGTGTAGACGGCATGGATCCAACCTGGGGTGGGAAGGGCAAGGAGAAGATGAGCCGCTGGCCCCTGTGGGCTCCCCCACCTCACGAGGCTGCAGGGAGGGAGAGCGAGTGTGCAGGAGGGCACAGGGGGCAGAGAAGAGCAGCCAGGGCCTGGAGCGATGCCTCCTGCAGAACGCCCAGGCCTGGGCCACCAAGAGGACTCAGACCTACAGCCCTGAGTGGCCACCGCCTGGCTTAAGCCAGGAGCTAAGAAGCTGCAGACCAGCACCCACTTCTTGAGGACCATGATGACAAAAGCTTCTTCCAGGGACATGGCTGCAACGGCCAGCAGAGAGGCAGGCCCTTTTCCCCATCTCCACGCGGGAGCCTCGCCCCCCGCAGGTGGCACATGTGTCCAGAGCCTTTCCTCACCTTCCCAGAGGGGTCACAAAGGATGGCATGATGAAGGAGTGACGTCCTGCCAGAGCTGCAAGAGCCAAATCCACCTTCTTGTCATCAAATTCTGCCCAGCCCCTTTCCACACGCATGCCCCCCTCAGCTCTGCCTCCACTCTGCCCCGAGGGCTGCCGGCTGCTGGCAAGTCTCTCCTGCGGCTTCTCACAGCTGGGGGCTGCAGTTTTTCATTTCCCCGGGCTCCCAGCCTGGAGCCAGGCACAGTCACCATCACAAGGGACATGGTGGCAGGGCCGGGCGTGGTGGTGCACCCCTGCGATCCCGGCACTTTGGGAGGCTGAGGCGGGAAGATTGCTTCAGCTCAGGAGTCTGAGATCAGCCTGGGCAATACAGTAAGACCTCATCTCTAAAAAAAATTAAGCTGGGCGCAGTGGTTCACACCTGTAATCCCAGCACTTTGGGAGGCCGAAGCGGGTGGATCACCTGAGGTCAGGAATTCGAGACCAGCCTGGCCAATATGGTGAAACCTCGTCTCTACCAAAAATACAAAAATTAGCCAGGTGTGGTGGCATATACCTGTAATCCCAGCTACTTGAGAGGCTGAGGCATAAGAATCACTTGAACTTGGGAGGCGGAGGTTGCAGTGAGCCCAGATCGTGGCACTGCACTCACAGCCTAGGGGACAGAGCCAAAAAAAAAAACAAAACAAAAAAAATGTACAGATGAGGAAACTGAGGCACAGAAAGTGAAGTCACTTAAGATTTTGAGCCGAGGAAGTCGGGCTCCGTGTGGCCCATGAGGGCCGAGGAGAAAGCACCTCACTCATCGGGACACACAGCTACCGCACTGCAATTCACATGGCCAGACCGCAAGTACTCAGGGGACATGTGTGTAGCTCCTGGCTGCCAGGTCACACATTTAGGGGCTAGGGGACAGGCAGGAGGAGAATCAACCCCAATGCACAGATGCTGAAACTGAGGGCACAAGCGGGGAAGCCACTTGCTGAACAAGTCACAGCTGACAAGCGACAGCAGCTCTGTTTTTAGCCACCATGCTGCACAGCTGCCGCGGCATCAAAGGCTCTGCACAGGCCTGCCGAGTCCCAGGGGACAGGCAGGGAAACCGAGGGGATGCAAAAAGAGAAATGCAGAGAGAAATAAGGACGAGGGCGGACAGAGGCAGAGTGACTCACAGGGAAGGACAGAGGAGGGTCAGCAGGGGGAAGGGTGCAGCAGAGGCAAGGGTACCCCAAGACCCTGCACCCTGCAGGGCCTGTCCCTGAAGGCCACCGTCCCCTCCTCTCCTGGACATGCACTTTACTATTTAGCTCTAAGGAAAATTACAGCGACTTCCCCTGCCCCCCAAGGGCAAGCGGTTTCAGTCTCTTCCCCCGGTGAAACACACCAGCCCTGAGTCACAGGCGGCTGCTGGAAACAACACTCCCGCTTGGGAAGACAGCGCAGAGGCTGCGAGGCCACTGCTGGCATCTGCCATGGACACTCAGCACTGGCCCTCCCCACCAGGCAACGCGTGGAACAGAGCTGGCCGTCCTCAGGGGACAGCAAGGGAAAGCATGTCACCGGGAGCCCAATGCTGCTGGGTACAGGCACAAGGGCTTTGCTTCAGGGAACCTCGTTCCGTGCTTGGCTCCCCGGGTACCATCAGAGGCAGCTGCTCTGCTGACCAGGTGTGCGGCTGCAAGCGGCCGTCGAGCTCCTCAGCTTTCCCTCCCCACCACCTCCGCCCTCCTCTGCACAGCAGCATGGCTGCCGCCCTGAACACGCCTCCACCTCCACCTTCAGTCTCCCGCCTCTGCTGCCTGCAGGCTGACCTCAACATTTCCATGTTTCCACCAAGTGGAACCGTGTTATCGAATGTTGCTATTGTCACCATGCCTGTTATCCTGGCAACACTTCCTAAGATTGGGACCCGGGACCACCAGGGTCATGCGATGCATAGGCAGCTGTATGTTACACGGCCCCACAAGCCCACCTCCCTCCCTGCAGAAATCCCAAGACCAGGGGCCGGGGTTTAAGACTGTCCCCTCCCTACTGGGGAACGTGGTGAGCAAGTCCCGAATCGACACGAGCAATTGGCATTGGTATCTGTGGTCATCTCAGCGGATCACGAGGGCTCTGGCAGAGGATGGCGCCCATGTGCATCCGTCTTTACCAGCCCTGTATTCTCTCTGTTCTCCCTGCAGGTGGAGAGGCCAACACACCTAAATAAATCTGACTAGTCCTGACGCGTGAGCAAAGAGGAACACAGAAGAGAGCTGCTGCTGCAAGGAGGGGGCAGGGGATTGGCACGCCCAGACACTCGAGGGATTCTAGAAGCTTCTACCCCCTCCTCTTTCCAGCCAGGGCCTGAGGGGTGGGTCAGGCGGCCACCCCTGGATTAGCCGCCACCACGTCCCTCTCCTGCTCACACCTGCTTCATTACCCACAGGCCTCCCTCGGGAAGAAGGAGGCATGGAAATAACAGACTTCGTGGGTCCCACCCATACCCACCCTCCAATGACCTCTCAACAGCCCAGGAAGCATGAGAGCCGGTGTCCCCGGGCTGCTGCCTGGGCTGGGGATGCTGGCGTCTGCCTCCTGCTTCCAGTCTCAGTCATCGACAATATGAAGGCAATAAACAGAGGCTATTCAGGCCAAGCGACCAGGGACAGAGGCAGTCATGGATGGGAAGCCAGTGACCCACAAAGCAGCACATTCTCTGGGACCTGAGAGGGGCCAAGAAGGGCAGCGGGGCACGTGGAGTCCCACCCACAACCAAGACGCTCAGAACTCCGGATCCAAAGACCCCACCCACATCTGCCTCCACCTCCGCAGCTTCAGCAGGAATAAACCCAGAGGTCTCAGAAGTCGACACAGGGCACCTCACAGACACCCACGACCCAACCGGACCCTGGCCTCCTTCACCGGCGTCAGTGAACTCCCTGCACCGGGCCAGGATCAGGAACCGCTGAGATGAAGCAAGGATGGCCTCTGCCCTCGTGGATCTCATAGCTGGGACTGGGGGCCAATTACTTCACACCACCCCGTGTTACAAAAACGGAGATATTTCTTTGGTTGTTGTTTTGTTGCTTTTTGTTTTTTTGAGACAGAATCTTACTGTGTCACCAGGCTGGAGTGCAGTGGCACCGTTTCAGCTCACTGCAACCTCTGCCTCCTGGGTTCAAGCAATTCTCCTGCCCCAGCCACCCAAGTAGCTGGGATTACAGGCATGCGCGACCATGCCTGGCTAATTTTTGCATTTTTAGTAGAGATGAGGTTTCACCCTGTTGGCCAGGATGGTCTCGATCTCTTGACCTCATGATCCACCCACATCGGCCTCCCAAAGTGCTGGGATTACAGGCATGAGCCGCCACGCCTGGCAACATTTTTTTTTTTTAAACGTGGAGAATAGGCCAGACGTGGTGGCTCATGCCTGTAATCCCAGCACTTTGGGAGGCCGAGGTGGGCGGATCACCTGAGGTCAGGAGTTCAAGACCAGCCTGGCCAACAGGGTGAAACCCTGTCTCTAAAAAAAAAAAGTGGAGAATATTAAATTTTCCATACATGCCTATAGAGAAGATAAATAATGTACATGATACATTGGTTGGATCAAGCTATGCTACTCCAGCCTGGGCAACAGAGTGAGATCCTGACTCAATAAAATAAAATAAAAATTTTAAATGTTCATTGCTTAGAACTGTGAACTACAACTCATCTAGGCTGGCACAGGCAGAGTGGGGAGGTCAAGCCCACAAATGTGGCCAGAATGGTGCCATTGCCCAGACTGAGTTGGAGAAAAAAGACATCACCTGGTTCACCCAGGCACTTAAAGTTCCCAATTTCCTATTCCCCGGGGGTGACTTCCACTCCGGCTTTCCTTACTGCTCATTATAAGGCTAATACCTGGAGACCCCTGGGCATGCCTGACCCTGGCCTTGATGACCTGACTCTGATGCTGTATTCTCACCTCCTTTGCCTCATCAAGGTATGGCCACCTTGGAAAGGGGCAAACCCAAGCCCCTTTCTCCAGGCCATCTTACTCCTCAGTCACCTTAAATGGTCTTCCTCTTTCAGGCAGCTCTCCTAGATTACCTAGGAATGAAGTCTAAAGAATCACCAACCGTGAAGCACAGCCAGGACCCAGCTCCTTCATCTCAGACAAAACATAGTATCATTTAAAGTCTTCCTTGGTCGGCCGGGTGTGGTGGCTCACGCCTATAATCCCAGTACTTTGGGAGGCTGAGGCAGTTGGATCTCCTGAGGTCAGGAGTTCAAGACCAGCCTGGCCAACATGGTGAAACCGCTATCTACTAAAAATACAAAAATTAGCCAGGTGTGGTGATATACACCTGTAATCTCAGCTACTGGGGAGACTGAGGAAGAAGAATTGCTTGAACCTGGGAGGTGGAGGTTGAAGTGAGCCAAGATGGCGCCATTGCACTCCAGCCTGGGCAACACAGTAAGACTGCATCTCAAAATAAATATATAAATAAATAATAAAGTCTTCCTTGGAGGCCGGGTGTGGTGGTTCATGGCTGTAATCCTAGCACTTAGGGAGGCTGAGGCAGGAGGATCACTTGAGGCCAGGAATTTGCACTTGGCCAACATGGAGAAACCCTGTCTCCACTAAAAATAAAAAAATTAGCCAGGCATGGTAGCATACACTTGTAATCCCAGCTACTCAGGAGGCTGAGGCACGAGAATTACTTGAACCCAGGAGGCGGAGATTGCAGTGAGTTGAGATCATGCCCACTGCACTCTAGCCGACAAGGTGAGACTCTGTCTCAAAAATAAATAAATAAATAAATAAATAAGGTCTTCCTTGGATTCATAGCTGAATACTATCAGATATTCAAGTGGGCAGATCTCCTGAGGTCAGGAGTTTGAGACCAGCCTGAGCAACATGGTGAAACCCTGTCTCTACTAAAAATACAAAAAGCAGCCAGGCATGATGGTGCATGCCTAAAATCCCAGTAACTTGGGAGGCTGAGGCTGGAGAATCGCTTGAACCTGGGAGGCGGAGGTTGCAGTGAGCCAAGATCGTGCCACTGCACTCCAGCCTGGGCAACAAGAGTAAAATTCTGCTTCAGAAAATAAAATTAATTAATTAATTAAAAAATAAAGATGACCTGGTACCAATTCTGTTGACACTTTTCCAAAAAAGAGGGAAAGAGAGAGTCCTCCCTGAATCATTCTATGAAGCCAGTCACCTTATATCAAAACCAAGAAAGGACCTAACAAAAAAAAGGAAAACTACAGACCAATATCCCTGATGAACACAGACACAAAAAACTTCAACAGAATACTAGCTAACTGAATCCAACAGCGTATCAACAAGATAAACCCTCCATGACCAAGTGGGTTGCATACCAGGCACGCAGGGATGGTTTAACATACACGTCAATAAATGTGATACACCACATAAATAGAATTAAAATTAAAAATCACATGATCATCTCAACAGACACAGAAAAATCATCTGACAAAATCCAGCATTCCTTTATGATTAAAGTCCTCCTAAACCATCAGCATCCTGTGAGCTTGCAGAGAACTGAAGACTTCCTGAACCGCGGCTCAAGTGATCTGCCTGCCTGGGTCTCCCAGAATGCTGGGATTACAGGTGTGAGCCACTGCGCCGGCTCCTAGATGAGTATGTGAGGCCAGTGTGGCAAGAGGAGACGTGCCTAAGGTCACACTGTGGTGATAAAAACTCAGGGCAGGCCGGGCGCGGTGGCTCATGCCTGTAATCCCAGCACTTTGGGAGGCCGAGGCGGGTGGATCACGAGGTCAAGAGATCGAGACCATCCTGGTCAACATGGTGAAACTCCCGTCTCTACTAAAAATACAAAAAATTAGCTGGGCATGGTGGCGCATGCCTGTAATCCCAGCTACTCAGGAGGCTGAGGCAGGAGAACTGCCTGAACCCAGGAGGCGGAGGTTGCGGTGAGCCGAGATCGCGCCATTGCACTCCAGCCTGGGTAACAAGAGCAAAACTCTGTCTCAAAAAAAAAAAAAAAAAAAAAACAACCTCAGGGCAGAGGTGGGAAATGCCAGAATTTGATTCTCCACTTCAATATGGAAAAACTCCCATCCAGGGAGCCGTAAACCTTTCCTGAGTTTCCCAAGACTCTCTCTCTCTCCAAAGCCACAAGTCAAGTACCACGAATCTCAGATGTGTGTCTGTACGTGGCTCAGAGAGTGTGGATGCTGGAAAGAATCCTCAGGCCCTGAGGAGGACCTAAAATACTCATCTAGGGGCCGGGCGTGGTGCCTCATGCCTGTAATCTCAGCATTTTGGGAGGCCCAGGTGGGCGGCTCATTTGAGCCCAGGAGTTCAAGACCAGCCTGGACAACGTGACAAAAACCTATAGCTGCTAAAAATACAAAAATGAGCCAGGCATGATGGCGGGCACCTGCAATCCCAGCTACTTGGGAGGCTGAGGCAAGAGAATCGTGTGAACCTGCAAGGTGAAGGTTGCAGTGAGCCGAGATTGCACCATTGCACTCCAGTACCTGGGGACAGAGCGAGACTCCATCTTAAAAAAAAAAAAAAAAAAAAAAAAAACCATTCATCTAGGTCAGTGGATCCTGAGTCTCTGGTCCTTTAGTTTTCTTTTCTTTTCTTTTCTTTTTTTTGGGGGGGGGGTGAAATTCTTTAGTTTTCACTGGTTGGAAACAGAATGAGAAAAACTATCAAATTTAAAGTGCTGTCCTTTATTCTGACATTGTATACTTGTAACATTTTTAGTGTCAATAGACCATAGGGTCTGTTGATCTTAACACCCATCTTTAGTAAAATTACAAGTTAGCAACTTTGTATCTGTTCCTAAGTTGTTTTTTTTTTTCACTAGTCCATGAAATCAATGGCTGGGAACCACTGAACTAGGTTGCACCCTCCCACCCTGCCCCACCCCTGCATCTCAGAAGCCGGCAATTCCAACTGTCCCTTTTCTACTTCCCAAAACTCCCGGGGGGGGGGGGCGGTGGCGGGGGAGCAGGGGCGGGGCGAGGGGAAGAATCCTGGTATCTCAAAGCATGACCCTTAGGGCCAGAAGTCTTCACCCAGAACTAACTGGACTCCTGCTTACAGCATCTCAAATGCACGTTTCCTCTTCCTGGCTTCAGTAGACAGCCACGCCCACACCCCTGCTGCTGCTGCTCCTCAAGACCTCCCCCAGCTTGCTTAAGTCACCAACATCAACACCCACCCCATCCCACATAGGGGGAAAGTGATGAGCCACCTCCCAGTTCTAAGCACTGTCAGGCTCAGAACATGGGGCTGGGAGGGAACTTGAGGGTCCCAAAGTTCAGCTCCACCCCAACCCCTGGTAGAGATGGGAGGGCTGAGGAGCAGAGAGAGGAAGAAACCAGCTAATGTCACAAAGAGAGTCAGCGGCAAGGCCAAGAGCCTTCCAGCCATCCTTTGAACCCAGGGCCCAACCCAGCAACACCTAGAGAGTGGATTGAGCACAGCTCCATTAGAAAGAGGATACCATCTCCTTCCCCAGTCTCTACTTCGCATCTGCCAGGGTGTCCCCCATAAATGCTGACCACCAAGTGCAATAATCCCTTCCATCCCAAGCAGGGGTCAGTCCCTTCCCTGAGCCAAGCGGCTCTGAGAACAGACCTGGGGCCATGGTAACAAAGTCACCCCCGCACTAAACCCTGACACTTCCAAACCCCAAATCTCCCTAATAGGGAAGTCTCCTGTTTCTGCCCAGCGTTCTAGAAGCACCCAGGTGTGCAGGCCCCATCCCCACAGCAAAAACTGCTACTACAACCACCACTAATGCTTGATGTCCAGACCCAAGGCCAGCTTCCAGCCCAACTCGCAGAAACATCTTAGTGGCCTCAGGGGATATGCCTACCCTCCACTCTAAGCTTCCACCCAGGTGCAGATTCTCTGCAAGCACCTTCACTCATCTGTATCTACCTTGTACTTGTATGCCTCCAGTGACAAGGAGCTCACTACTTAACAAAGCAAGTTATTCCAACACCACTCGGCTATACTCCTTCCAGGAGACAATCCTTCACCTAGCTGACTGCAGTTACCATATGCCTTCACTTCCTCAGGTAAAGCAGCCCACTTCCTCCCTCAAACTCATCTCACCTGATGTGGTTCCTATACCCACCTACACCCCCCTTAAGGTTGCTTTACCCTCCAAAGTACAATGACTAAGAGGAACAAAACCTACAGTCTAGGCACGGTGGCTCACACCTGTAATCCTAGCACTGTGGGAGGCTGAGGAGGGATAATCCCTTGAGGCCAGGAGTTTGAGATCAGCCCAGACGACATGGCAAAACCCCATCTTTTCTAAAACTACAAAAATTAGCTAGGCATATTGGTACATGTCTATAATCCCAGTTACTCGGAAGGCTGAGACATGAGAACCGCTTGAACCCAGGAGGTGGAGGTTGCAGTGAGCCGAGATCACACCACTGCACTCCAGCCTGGGTGACAGAGCAAGACTGTCTCAAAAAAAAAAACAAAAACTCTCCTATGTGTGGCCTGACTCCCCTCTCTACATAGTGGGACTATCACCTCCCTCATCCTAGGTAGAATGCTTCCATTAATGCAGACTAAGAGGTAATTCCCTGACCCCTAGGTCATCAGCCACATCCACTAGTGACTGAGCCTGGAACCAGCCAAAAGCCCTTAGTCCATTGCCAATGAACCGGAAGTGAGGAGGTGTTAGCTCACTCAGTCCTCATGACCACCCTGGGGAAAACTTAATCCCATTTTACAGATGGGAACACTGAGGCACAAAGAAGCAAAGTCACAGTCTGTAAGTGGCCAAGCCGGAATTCCACCAGAGACCATGCACAGTCCTTCCCCAGACCCTGCCTCGGGGCAAACCCGACCCACCCCATTACCCAACACACAAATCTCCATAGGAAGTCATGAGGAGGCGTTCAGGTCTCCCCTGAGAGAACCCAAGGCTATCTCCGAGGGAGAGAGAATTCCAGCTGCAGGTGGTAGACACATGTGGGCTGCCAGCAGAAAACTTCAAGGCTTCTCCCTCCAGCGCAAGGCGGGCTCTCCTCGGGGACTGCCAATGACCCATCAAACCCACCAGCCCCAGAGCAACCCTTACGAGGCCAAAAACCCTGGCCCAGGCTGCAGGAGACTCGGAGAGCCCAGAGAGAGTCCCTCAGAACCTACCGGAAGGGATGAAAAATGTGTAGCCCTGTTTCAGCTCAATTCTTTGGCATCGTTCCACACGGTCTCCCAGAAAGATGTCACTCTGTTTGCCTGACAGCACCCACTCCTCATACAGTGCCAAATTGTGCAGCGTTGGAGGAATCAGCCAAAAAATCTTGGGAGGAAATGCAGGCAGTCAGCTGGAGACCCAGGCCCAAGACAGCCCAGAGAGAGAGCCCCCCTGCCTGGGGTTAGGGGAGGGGGTGAGACACCGGGGGACATGGGAGGATACATCCCTCTGGACCTTCTGCAAAGCCAGGCCCAAAGAGCTCTGGGGAGGTGGGAAGGGCTGTGCCCACCTTCAGGGAACCTCCGTGCCAGCTGAAATCCTGGGATGGGAGTACTTCCTGGACTGGGTGGGATATGCTTTCTCCTGAACCACAGGCTCATCTGGGAGGTGGGGGCAGGAGAGGAAGGGAATTTCCTAAGCTGTATGATAAAATGGCCCAGTAAATAAAGCCAGCTTGTGCACACTTTGGAGAAGGAGGAAAAACATCTGGAATCAAGTGGGTTGACTTCCTCTCAGAATTTCTTCCAACACGTTCAGTTAAAACAAACGCACATGCGGACCCAGCCAAGCAGGTGGCACAGGCGTGTTTTCAAGAAGCATCCACCTCCAGGGACACCTACGTCCCCACGTGGACACGCAACAAAAGCAGGCACAGGGAGCACCCTTCTCATTCTGTCCCCAGGGCGAAATGTTCTTGGAGGCAGGTGGCACTGGCAACTAGACTTTGAAAAGGTCCCAAGGCTGGAGCTGAGATGGCAGCCGGGGCAGAGATGGCAGCCAGGGAAGGTGAATGCCAGATGTTCTCATGCCAAACCCCAGCTTCAAATCTGACCCAAGGGGCTTAGAACGCTGGACTGGGTGAGCGGGGCAGGCCTGCATGGGTGACTAGATGTGATGTAAAAGTCTTGAACTCGACTTTTCCCTTTAGAAGGAGGAGGTGGTTCTACGGGAAGAAGGGACCTAGGGCCAGGAGCAATGGCTCATGCCTATAATCCTAGCACTTTGGGAGGCCAAAGTAAGAGGATCGCTTGAGCTGGGAGTTTGAGAACGCCTTGTCCAACATACTGAAACTCTGTCTCTACAAAAAAATACAAAAATTAGCCGGGCCTGGTGGTGCATGCCTATGGTCCCAGCTACTCGGGAGGCTGAGGTGGGAGGACTGCCTGAGCCCGGAGGTAGAGGCTACAGTGAGCTATGATCTCACCACTACACTCCAGCCTGGGTGACAGAGCAAGATCCTATTACTTAAAAATAAAAAAATTTAAAAAGAGCAATCCTGAAAGAATTCCTGGCGCAGGGCTGGCTGGAGGAGGGAGGTGGGAGGAGGCAGAAAGCTAAGTGAGCCCCTCCCCACACAAACAGCTGGAGAGGCACAAAAAATTAAAGGCAACTGAAACTCACCTTCCCACCTCGGAAAACGTGGTACCAAACGGAAGTGCCTCCAAAGTCGATGTGGAAGTCGGTGAAACAACCTTTCACACTCATCAGACAGTACCTGCAGCACCGAGGCAGGGAGACAGAATAAAACACGAGTCAAGAACTAAATGACAAGAGGTGAGCAAAGGATTTCAGACGTCTAGAATTGGCACCCTTTTATAAACGCTGACACTGGGGAATTTTTTTTCTTTAAAAATCCAAGTGTAATCGGAGTTCCCCATGGGGGAAGCCCCTGTGATCAGGTGACGAATCTCCTTGGTCGCCTACCTACCCCAGAGGCTGGGAGCCATATACTTGTTTTCAGATTCTTGTGAGAAGTGGCAACCCACAGGCCACCTCACAGGTTCCTAATACAGGGTGGTTTTTTTTTTTTTTTTTTTTTTTTTTGAGATGGAGTCTTGTTCTGTCGCCCAGGCTGGAGTGTGGTGGCGTGATCTCGGCTCACTGTAACCTCTGCCTCCTGGGTTCAAGCGATTCTCCTGCCTCAGCCTCCTGAGTAGCTGAGATTACAGGGGCATGCCCACCACACCTGGCTAATTTTTTTTTTTTGTATCTTTAGTAGAGACGGGGTTTCACCGTGTTAGCCAGGATGGTCTAGATCTCCTGACCTTGTGATCCACCTGCCTCAATCTCCCAAAGTGCTGGGATTACAGGCGCGAGCCACCACGCCCAGCCCACACAGGGTGGGTTTCTACACTTGCCCCGCCTCTGCCCGTCCCAGTTAGAGGCTTCTTCTCTGCTCCTTCATAGCTTGGATACCTGCAGTTCTCCCAAGCTGCCAGCCCCCTTTGCAGCAGCTGGGCCCCCTGGAATTCAGTTGTAAACCACCTGCACGGCTTGCCAATTACCAGTCCCATTCATCCCATTCATTCAACCAGAGGTCCAGCCCTGAGCCAGCTTTGGCCTTGAGAGAAATGCATAAGAATGCAGAAGAGTCCTGCCCCAAAGGATGTGACACTACTAAAGGAGCAATGCACAGGAAAAGTTACATGATCAAAAACAAACAAACAAAACTGCAATTGACTGCCAAGTAAGCAATGCAGCTAGAAAAGTAAGCGGGGGTGGCCAGCCACAAAAGACCACTCGGTGTCTGGTCCCACATATACAAAACGTCCAGAGTAGACAAATCTATAGAGATAGAAAGCAGATTAGTGGGCGTCAGGGGCTAGGGGGCAGGAGAATGGGGAGCGACTGCTAACGGTTACAGGGTTTTCATTCTAGGGTGATGAAAACGTTCCAAAATTAACTGTGGTTGCAAAACTCTGTGAACATACTAAAACCCGTTGAATTGTGCATTTTGACATGGGTGAATGGTCTGTGAATTATGTCTCAGTAAGGCGGTTATAAACAAGTAAAGAACTGAAGAGAAATTAAATTGCGGGTGGTGGCCACTCAGAAAGAGAGAAGGAGGAGGGAGAACTTGGACCTTGGAGGCTGGGGTCGGGGAGTGCATCCAGGGGAGGCAGGAACCGGCCAGCAGCCACCACTTCTCAGCGCTATGGAGGGCTGAAGAGCCCACCCTTCCTTGCAGGAAGACCCAGGGTTTCCCTCCTCCCCCAGTTGCTGTTCTTGTAGGAGTGGGGCAGAGCTTAAGGAGGAGGGGGCACAGAGCAGTCTTCCAAGTCCAGGCCTGGCAGATGACGGTACCAGGGACCCCTCCCGACCACTAGCCCCTTCCCACAAGAGCCCAGGTGGCGTGGATGGGCAGCCTCCCCACCGCTCACGCCCATGCACCTTGGCACCTCCAGAGCCCGCAACACATGCTTACCCCACTGACCTCTTTTCCCCGCTGCACTTTGCTTTTCCATGGTTTGGGGAAGAGGGGAGGAATGGGGCGGGGACGGACAGGGAGGAGCCAGCAGCGCGCCGGCCCGAGTGGAGATAATGTGGGGAGTGGGGCTGAGCTGGTTAGAAGGCAGAGGGTTCCAGGTGCCCCCTCCCTCCCTCTGGCTGCCTTTTGCACCTCGCTTTCAGGTGGACCGGGGGCTCAGCAGTATGCAGGCGGCGTGCCCGCGTCCCTCCTCCCCATAGGCTGGAAGGAGCCTTAACCATGTGTCTGCAGGAGGCTGACAAATCAGAAGGCCTTCCAGTACATCAGAGCCCCGCTGCCTAGCAACCCCATCGGAGGGGTGTAGTTGACAGCACAGGACGCAGGCTGTCACGAAGACAGGCGCGGGCTGCGGAGCTGGCACTGGGGCGGTAACAGTCCCGACTCTGGCTCCACATCGTCCTCACCTGCAGGCCGGCTGGGCCCAGCGGGGTCCCAGCCTGAAGGCCTGGGTGATCCTCTTCTCTCCAAGGAAAGGGGGGGTCCTGAAGCCCTCACCCACCCCACCCCCACGGACCACACTGGCCTCTTCTCTCTAAGCACCACTTCAAAATATTAGTCCTCATTTCCCTAAAACCATCTCTTCGTCTACGGGATTTTTTTTTCTTTTTTTAATCTAACCTTGGTTTCCACCCCCTCCAGGCCTCAGCTGAACACAGTCTAGGGAAAACAATCTAAGTATGTTCGGGGTGGAGCTGGGAGAACGTGCTGCTTCTGCTGGCAGCTGGATGCCCGCGGGTACCCACAGCAGAGAGGAGAGGACAGGAGCTCGCCTCTTGGGCTGCGGGCTGCAGGGCTGCCTGGCTACCCAGGTCACCCCCACCCTGCCATCCTCCAGTTCCCCCCATCCCCGACCTCCCCAGCACGTGCAGAAAACGAGGATCCCTGCAAGCTGGCTGCAGTGTGTAGGGAAAGTTCTCCAAGTTGAGTCTGCGTCTGATCTGCCCTCTGGGTCACCCTCTAGCATCCAGAGGCCCCTCGGGAGGCTGGGGCCGCCTCTTCCAGACCTGCCTCTCCTGGAGAGGCCCCTCCTCCCAGTGTCCCTCATTTCCTGGCCGCCAAGCCTGGCCGCCCCTCCCACCCTGTGATCGCACGCTTTAGAAGAGCCAGGGTGTCTGGGACAGCGTGGCTTTGTCCAGCCCCTGCAGCGGGCAGGCCACCCCCTCTCCCGCCCTGAGCTGGCTCCGGGGCTCCCCCCTGGCTCGCTCGCGCGCTCGCTCTGGCGTGACGCCTTTGCACTGACCTCTGCAGCTTCCTCTTCCCAAGCACACCGCAGTCACATGGGCACCCCGGCTCGGTGCCACGGCCGCTAAGCTCTCCCCGCGGCCAGCCGGCTAGCCCGGCTTCCGCCTGGGCCTCGGCCGCCCCCTGCCCGGAAAGCCGCGCCCCAGGCCGCCCCCAGCTCAGGTGGCTTCTGTGCAGCAGGGCACCCTCCAAGTTTGCGGCAGATCATCGGGAGCCCCCAAACTGAGCCCTTAGGAGGTTCCCGCCTGCCAAGGCCGGGCAGGCAGGGAGGAGAGCGGCAGGAGGGTCGCTGCACCTGCAGCACCAACTTTGGGGCGCTGCCTGGGGGCTGCGGAGGCGGGGAGGCCCCGCCCCACCCTTTTCCCTCCAACTTGGCGTAACTCCCCCGGAGGCTCCGGCGGCGTCCCCGCGGGGAAAGGGCCGGGAGGGGCCCTGGAACGCGGGCACCCGAGGGGCGCGGGAGGTGCCAAGCGCGCGGCGCACACTCGCACCCGACCCTGGGAAACACAAAGAGCGGCTCCGCGACGCCAGCCGTGCAGCCCGCGGGCGGGAGGCCACCCACACCCGCCCCGCGCAGCGCCACAAAGGAGGGGGTGCCCGGGCAGCGCGGCCCGCGGTTACCCTCGGCGGCGGCGGCGCCGGCGGCGGCTCCCGGGCGTCCCCTTCGGCTCCCGGGCGTCCCCTTCGGCGGCGGAGGCTCGACGCACGCCCGGCCCCGCTCCCGGCGGCGACGCGAGCCGAGCCCCCTCCACGGCGCTGCCAGGCCCCGGCCGAGGACACGGGGCCCCCGCTCGCTGCCTTCCTTCCGCGGGGAGCCCGGCGCTGCCTGCGCTCATGCCCGCGCTGAAACTGAACACCCGCGGCGCGGGGCAGACAGGGAGGCGGAGGGAGGCCGCGGGGCGACCGGGAAGCAGCGCGAGCCGCCGGCAGGAGACGCCCCTCGCCCGGCCGGTAGGGAGACAGGGTTGGCTCTCCCCAACCCCCTGCGCCCCGTGTTCCAGAGCCAGCAAAGCCACCTTCCCAAAATGCGCCCCTCCAGACACAGCCATGGGAAGGTCCCAAGCTAGGGGCGGCGGGGAGTGTGGGATCCCAAGTGTGGCCGCGTAGAGAAGGGGGAAGCGGCTCTGACCCCAAGGCCCACGAGCTGTGTGGCCTTAGGCAACTCACTTCCCCTCTCTGAGGGGCGTCCTCACTGCTCAGCACTGAAGGTCAACTCTGCATTCTAAGATGTTCTTTTACTGCCCCTTTCCCTGCCTGGTGGCTTAGTAACTGTGTGCCCTACATCATAGCATGATTGAGAGAATCCTTTGAGATAAATACACATTCACCGCATCATCCCAACTATGGTACCTGGATTACTTAACGGAAACATCACAACGACCCTAGAAAGTCATTCCCAGGGTTCTCCGTGTTTTCAGGTAAGAACACAGAGCCTTGTGACTCCAGCCTCGAGTTCCGGTCCAGCCTCCAGTTCAGGTCACCAGTCTATCAGAGGCAGGGCTCACCCAGGCTGCCTGTCTCCCAGTCCCTCAGCTTTGCCCCCATTAGGTCCACCTGATACGCCCTAACTCTAAGAGGACTCCAGAGGTGACAGGTAAACCTCACCACTAACTTCCGGCTGCAGGTGGTGATCCCATTCAAATCAGAAGTCCCACCCTCCAGATAACCAGAGTCCCCGCCCTCCTCCCACCGGCCACACCCTTCCCCCAAACCACAAGTGGGCAGGAGGTGGTCCGATGGCCTCTGCAGGGGCAGATTACAGCCTCTGCATTCTTTCTCCAAACCCTAGCCACAGGGACTACTGAGGAATATTAACAGGTTCTAATTACCAAGTGCTAATAATAATAATGGCCATTTACATGTATGACCTCATTTCACCCCTAAGACAACACGATCATCAGCACAGTGGTGCTGTCATGCCCGTAGTCCCAGCTACCAGGGAGGCTGGGGTGCGAGGATTGCTTGAGTCCATGGGGTCAAGGCTGATGTGAATTATGACTGTGTCACTGCACTCCTGCATGGGTGAGACAGGAGACCCTCTCTCTCAAAAATAAAAATAAATGTGGGGTTAAATGAGCTAGGAGAGGAGACAGCCCTGATGGCTGGACCAGGCTATCCACATGAGATAATTATGTTTTCAGAAACAAATCCCTCAGCTCCTTGATGGCAGGGCCCATATCTGATTCATCTGTGTAACTGTAGCACCCTGCAGCAACCCTGCAATTACTCCATTGGGCTGTGTGACATTGGACCGATCTTCCCCCTTTCCGCAACTCAGAGTCCCACTAATCAGGGGCCTCTAACTGGTGTCTTCATGGGTCATACCAGGCCCAAGAAGCACTTGGTTTGGCCAGCATTTTTTGTTTGTTTGTTTGTTTACTTTTAAAGGAATCTCAGTTACCCAGGAGCCTCACCAGCCCCTAATGTCTTTGGTGAATTTTTTTTTTTTTTTTAAACAGAGTCATGCTCTGTTGCTCAGGCTGGAGTGCAGTGGTGTGATCTCAGCTCACTGTAATCTCCATCTCCCGGGTTCAAGCCATTCTCCTGCCTCAGCTTCCGAAGTAGCTGAGACTATAGGGGCACACCACTACACCCGGCTGATTTTTTATTTTTTATTTCTAGTACAGAAGGGTTTTTTGTTTTGTTTTGTTTTGATTTGTTTGAGATGGAGTCTCACTCTGTCACCCAGGCTGGAGTGCAATGGTGCCATCTCGGCTCACTGCAACTTGCACTTCCAAGATTAAAGTCATTCTCCTGCATCAGCCTCCCAAGTAGCAGGGATTACGGGTGCCCACCAAGACACCTGGCTAATTTTTGTTTTTTAGTGGAGACGGGGTTTAGCCATGTTGGCCAGGCTGGTCTTGAATTACTGACCTGAGGTGATCCACCCACCTTGGCCTCCCAAAGTGCTGGGATTACAGGCGTGAGCCACTGCGCCCAGCAAATGGGGTTTTGCTGTGGTGGTCAGGCTGGTCTCAAACTCCTGGCCTCAAGCAATCCACCCACCTGCACTTCCCAAAGTGCTGGGATTACAGGCATGAGCCACCATGCCTCGCCTAACCCTACTGCCTTGTACTCACCCATTACCTGCACTGAACCACTATTAACCACAGTTTCTTTGTCTGTAAAATGGATAGTATCTCCTGCCGCAAGTATTGAGATATGCATGCCAAGTGTCTATCACGGCGCCTTGGTCCATCCACACAGGAATGCTGGCTTTGTTCCTCTCTTCAAGGTAGAGCAGTTGAGAGAAGAAGCCAGGAATCCAGAGGCCTGGGGTCTAGTCCATTGCCCACAGCATCCTCCCTGTGCCAGGCCAGTTTCCCTATCTGACTTACTACGCAGGGATGATCATTTACGATGTCAGCAAACATGGTTGATGAGAGGTGGTCTTCGGGTTAAAGGTGAATGTGCAATGTAGACATAAAAGCCCTCATATGTGAAGGAGGGTTGATTGACAAGTAAAGGATGCAGCCAGGCATGGTGGCTCACGCATGTAATCCCAGCATTTTGGGAGACTGAGGCAGGCAGATCACCTAAGATCAGGAGTTCAAGACCAGCCTGGCCAACATGGTGAAACCCCGTCTCTACTAAAAAAAATACTAAAAATTAGCCAGGTGTGGTGGTGCACGCCTGTAGTCCCAGCTACTCAAGAGGCTGAGGCAGGAGAATCACTGGAACCTAGGAGGCAGAGGTTGCAGTGAGCTGAGATCACACCACTGGCATTGCATCCTAGGCAACAGAATGAGGCTCTGTCTCAAAAAAAAAAAGTAGAGGATGCCAAATTCCAATGCAACCAGATGGACAAACATCTTGCCCACCTGTGAACCCTTTTCCACAACCACTGTGAGCTCTGTCTCCCCCATAGCATGGGAGGAAGGCAGGGCAGAGACTACAGAACTCCTACATTTGTACAAGGAGACACAGTCCCTTCAAGGATATGGGCTGAGCGCAGTGGCTTGAGTTTGTGATCCCAACACTTTGGGAGGCCAAGTCAGATGGACCACTTAAGGTCAGCAGTTCAAGACAAGCCTGGCCAACATGGTGAAACCCTGTAGCTACTAAAAATACAAAAATTAGCTGGGCGTGGTAGCATGTGCCTGTAGTACCAGCTATTTGGGAGACTGAGGCAAGAGAATCATTTGAACCCAGGAAGTGAGGTTACAGAGTGAGACTCTGTCTCAAAAAAGAAGAAAAAAAGAAGAGATGAAAGACTTGCTAGGGTTGGGTGTAGTGGCTCATGCCTGTAATCCCAGCTGGGAGGCAAGATGGGAGGATCACTTGGGGCCAGGAACTTGAGACCAGCCTGGGCATGGGCAACATCAAAAGACGTGTAATCCCAGCACTTTGGGAGGCAGAGGAGGGCAGAACACCTGGGATCAGGAGTTCGAGATCAGGCTTACCAACATAGAGAAACAAAGTTTAGCTGGGTATGGTGGCGCACGCCTGTAATCCCAGCTTCTCAGGAGGCTGAGGCAGGAGAATCGCTTGAACCTGGGAGGCGGAGGTTGCAGTGAGCCAAGATCACACCATTGCACTCCAGCCCGGGCAACAAGAGCAAAAACTCCGTCTCAAAAAAAAAAAAAAGACAAGGTCTCATTCTGTCACCCAGGCTACAGTACAGTAGCGTGATCATAGCTCACTGTAGCCTTGATGATCTGAGCTCAAGTAATCCTCTTGCCTCAGCCTCCTGAGTAGCCGGGACTACAGGAGCACACCACTGTGCCTGACTATTTTTTTTTCTTTTTTTATTAGAAACAAAGCCTCGCGCCATTGCCCAGGCTGGTCTTGAACTCCTGAGCTCAAGAAATCGTCCCAGCTTGGACTCCCAAAACACTGAGAATATAGGCATGAGCCACTGCTTCCAGCCTACATGAAATTTTGTGTGTGTCTGTGAGATGGAGTCTTGCTCTGTCATCCATGCTGGAGTGCAACTGTGCGATCTCAGCTCACTGCAACCTCCACCTCCCGGGTTCAAGCAATTCTCCTGCCTCAGCCTCCCGAGTAGCTGGGACTACAGGTGCCCACCACCACACCCAGCTAAGTTTTACATTTTTAGTAGAGACAGGGTTTCAACATGTTGGCCAGGCTGGCCTTGAACTCCTGACCTAGTGATCTGCCTGCCTCCACCTCTCAAAGTGCTGGGATTACAGGCGTGAGCCACTGCACCCAATCTAATTTTTGAATTTTTAGTAGAGATGGGGTTTCGCCATGTTAGCCAGGCTGGTCTCAAACTCCTGACCTCAGGTGATCCACCTGCCTTGGCCTCCCAAAGTGCTGGGATTACAGTTGTTAGCCACTGTGTCCAGCCACATAAATGTTGTTTAAAAAATTAGCCAAGGGTAGTGGCACACACCTGTAGTCCCAGCTACTCCAGAAGCTGAAGGAGGAGGATGCCTTGAGCCCAGGACTCTGAAGCTGCAGTGAGCTCTGATTGTGCCACTGCACTGAAGTCCAGGTGACAGAGCCCCTGTCTCAAAAAAAAAATTAAAAAATAAAAAAGGAAGGAAGGAAGGAACAAAGGGAGGGAAGGAAGGAAGGAGGGAAATTTAATTTATCAGGCAGAGTCCTATGAATAAAAGAGAAAAGAAAGGTGGCCGGGCGCAGTGGCTCACACCTGTAATCCCAGCACTCTGGGATGCCGAGGCAGGCGGATCATGAGGTCAGGAGTTCAAGACCAGACTGGTCAACATGGTGAAACCCTGTCTCTACCAAAAAATTCAAAAATAAATTAGCTGGGCATGGTGGCTTGTGCCTGTAATCCCAGCTACTTGGGAGGCTGAGGTAGGAGAATTGCTTGAAACGGTACCCAGGAGGCAGAGGTTGCAGTGAGCGGAGTTCACGTCATTGCCCTCCAGCCTGGGATACAGAGCAAGACTCCATCTCAAAAAAAAAGAAAAAAGAAAGAAAGAAAGGCTGGCGTGAGAGAGTAGCAGAGGCTGCCCCAAAACGTGCTCAGCTCAATGCCTCCGTTTCGTCCTCTCTGTGTGTCAGCTTCTCACTCCCCCAAATTTCCCCAGTTCCTCCTCCTGCCACCCCCCCAGAAAGTATATGGGGAAGAGCTTGAACTCAACTATCAATTATCTGGGGGCTAAACCCATGCATTATGTGGGGTCCCCATTTTGCTGGGCTTTTGAGCTCCTTTACTGCTTGTCAGACCACAGCGTGTCTTCATTCCACCAAGATACTTAATCTCTACAAACCCTGTGTCCTACAGGAGCAAAGGAGGGGAGGACACTCACTAATCCATTTCCAGAATCTATTGCAGAACCCAACGGTCCTAAGTGAAAACGGTGAGCCCATGTCATAGAACTAGGGAACTGTGGAGGCTTTGAAACACGTCTACAAATGCGTTGTAACACCTCCCTTCCAGAGGTGGAGCTAAATTCTCCTCCCCTTGAGTATGAGCTGGACTTAGTGATTTGCTTTTAATCAATAGGATATAGCAGGAGCAGTATGTGACTTTCGAAATTAGGTCATAAAAGGCACTGTGGCTTCCTCTTTGGTGTTTCTTGAACCATTCACTGTGGAGAACCCACTGCCATGTCATGAGGACACTCAAGCAGCCCTATGGAAAGATACATGTGGCAAGGAACTGACGCCTCCTGCCAACAGCCATGGGGATCTTGCAGCCCAGTTGAGCCTTCAGATGACTGCAGCCCAGGCCTGCGTCACTCCCCACACCACCACATTTCTCACTATGTTGCCCAGGCTGTTCTTGAACTCCTGGGCTCAAGCAATCTACCTACCTCCCTTGGCCTCCCAAAGTGCTGTGATTACAAGTGTAAGTCACCACACATGGCCAAGGCCTGTATCTTTTTTTTTTTTTTTTGTGACGGAGTTTTGCTCTTGTTACCCAGGCTGGAGTGCAATGGCACGATCTCGGCTCACCGCAGCCTCCGCCTCCTGGGTTCAGGCAATTCTCCTGCCTCAGCCTCCTGAGTAGCTGGGACTACAGGCATGCGCCACCGTGCCCAGCTAATTTTTGTATTTTTTAGTAGAGACAGGGTTTCACCTTGTTGACCAGGATGGTCTCGATCTCTTGACCTCGTGATCCACCCGCCTCGGCCTCCCAAAGTGCTGGGATTACAGGCATGAGCCACCACGTCCGGCCCAAGGCCTGTATCTTGACACAAGCTTGTAAGAGACCCTGAACCAGAACCACCCAGCTAAGTTGTTCCCCAATTCCTGCACCACAGAAACTGTGAGATAATGTTGGCTGTTTTTAAGCTGCTAAAATTTCTCTTAAGCTGTGAAGTTTTAGAATAATTATTATATAGCAATAAGCAACTAATGCAGGAATACTCCCAAGTAACAGTCACGGTCTATATGGTTATAAGGAATTTTCCAAGACAAATCGTTCTATGAATCCAACACATTTCTGCAGGGCAGAGATGCACCTTGTCTTCAGTATTTATTCAGCCCAATCCTTTTTCCTGCGTTATGTTTCTTCATGACAGTGAAACCTCCTAAATTATTCCCTCATTTGCTTTCCTGTCTCTTTTTTCTCACCACAGTGGATGCTCCATGAGAATGGGGACTTAACTTTACGCACTGAAGTCCACCCACTACTACACAGGATGATGTCTTGCACGTAAGATAACAAAAGGAATCAGATACTCCTCACAAACCTTTTGTCTCCTGTGACTACCCCACTCGACTCCATCACTCCTACCCTTTTTAGCATCTCACATGAAAACCATTGAGGCCAGGCACAGTGGCTCACGCCTGCAACCCCAGCACTTTGGGAAGCTGAGGTGGGTACATCACTTGAGATCAGGAGTTCGAGACGAGCCTGGCCAACACAGCAAAACCCCCATGTCTACTGTCTCTACTAAAAATACAAAAATTACCAGCGGGTGCTGGTGGGAGCCTGTAATCCCAGCTACTCAGGAGGCTAAGGCAGGAGAATTGCCTGAACCCAGGAGGTGGAGGTTGCGGTGAGCCGAGATCGCGCCATTGCACTCCAGCCTGGGTAACAAGAGCAAAACTCCGTCTCAAAAAAAAAAAAAAGAAAAAAGAAAAACATTGAGTCCTAAGCCAGGCGCTGATGGTGGCTCACACCCATATTCCCAACAATCTGGATCACTTGAGGCCAGGAGTTCAAGATTAGCCTGGGCAACACAGAGAGATTCCCCCACCGCCACCTCTACAAATTTAAAAAAATAATAATAATTTTTAAAAGTATCAACCAGGCGTGGCAGCTAACACCTATAATCCTAGCACTTTGGGAGGCCAAGGTGGGTGGATTGCTTGAGTCCAAGAGTTCAAGACCAGCCTGGGCAACACGGTGAAACCCCATCTTTAACAAAATTAGCCAGGTGTACTGGCGTGTGCCTGTGGGCCCAATGGCTTGAGAGGCTGAGAGGGGAGGATCGCTTGAGCCTGGGAGGAGGAGGCTGCAGTGACTCTAGATCACACCACTGCACTCCAGTCTCGGAAACAGAAAGACTCTGTTTAAAAAAAAAAAAAAAAAAGCCAGGTACACACCAGTAGTCCTAGCTACTCAAGAGGCTGAAGTAGGGGGATCACGTGAGCCCGGGAGTTTGAGTCTGTAGTAAGCTAGGATGGTGCCACTACCCTGCAGCCTGAGCAACAAAGCAAGACTCTGATCTCTAAAAAATCAGAAATAAATAAATGTAAAGATTCCTGGCCAGGCACGGTGGCTCACGCCTGTAATCCCATCACTTTGGGAGGCCAAGGCAGGTAGACTCCTGAGGTCAGGAGTTCAAGACCACCCTGGCCAACATAGCAGAACCCCGTCTCTACTAAAAATACAAAAATTAGCCAGGCATGGTGGCATGTGCACCTGTAATCCCAGCTACTGAGGAGGCTGATGCAGGAGAATCACTTTAACCCAGGAGGTGGAGGTTGCAGTGAGCCAAAATCACACCATTGGATTCCAGCCTGGGTGACACTGAGTCTCTGTCAAAAAAACAAAAAAAGAAAAACCAAAAAAAAACCTCCTAAACCCATTACATCCATCACCAAAAGTCCTGGAGTCTGGTAGGGGGAAGCAGTGATGCGTCTGTGTCTCTTCCCTCTTCCCTACTGCAGTCCCTCCCTCCTTCGGCTGTGCTGACAGCCATCTCTGCCCTCCAGGGCCTCCAGCATGAAAGCACCACGATTTCTAGAAACTATGTCATTGTCATTAAATTCCACAGAACTGTTCCAGGATCCCAGAGGACTTCATCATGGTGGGGTTTTTTCCCCTGCTTTTTTCTTTCTTTCTTTCTTTCTTTTTTTTTTGAGACAGAATCTTGCTCTGTCACCAGGCTGGAGTGCAGTGGCACAATCTCGGCTCACTGCAACCTCTGTCTCCTGGGTTCAAGCGATTCCCCTGCCTCAGCTTCCTGAGTAGCTGGGACTACAGGGGCGCGCCACCACTCCTGGCTAATTTTTTGTATTTTAGTTGAGATGGGGTTTCACCATGGCCAGGATGGTCTCGATCTCCTGACCTCATGATCTACCTGCCTCAGCCTCCCGAAGTGCTGGGATACAGGCATAAGCCACCTCACCCAGCCTTTACCCTGCTTATTAACTGCAATTGGCACTCTTTTCAGCAAAACAAATTTCCAAGATGACAATTTCCTTCCTAAGGAGGTTCAAATCCTCTAACCACTTTCCATGACCACTGACGGAGTCCATAGATCTATTTGCCACAAAATTCGACCACAAGACATATGGTTCTAGCAAACTAGGAGCATGAGCCCAGCGATGGTGGCTCACACCTGTAATCCCAGCACTTTGGGAGGCCGAGGTGAGTGGATCACCTGAACCCGGGAGGCGGAGGTTGCGGTGAGCCGAGATCGTGCCATTGCACTCCAGCCTGGGTAACAAGAGCAAAACTCCGTCTCAAAAACAAAACAAACAAAAAAAAACAAACTGGGTATGTGCACAATGACGGACAACAGTTTAAAAAAAAAGAAAAAAACTGGGAATGTGTGAGCCTTATGTTTTGTTTTTGTTTTTGGTCATTAGATAGGATCCTAAATATAAGAATAGAGCTTACTATTTAAAGGAATCTTTCAGTAAAGTGCAGAATATACTGAGTATCTGAGCAAGACAAGGTAGGCATGAATTATGAAACTGAACTCTGTCACCCAATACAGACTCTTTCGCGTTCCTAAATCCTTGTCCCTCCTCCCCTCCCCTCTCCCTGCCCGTCACTCCCAATTCCACACCACCTAGTGGCCTCCTCACGTTCACCTGCCCCCACGCCCTCCCGTCCCCATAGCAACAGGAAGACCTGCAGAATGCAAACCACGACACATGACACATTTCTCTCCGACACATGACACATTTCTCTCCGCTCAAAATCTCGAGGGGATTCCAGCTGTTCTTAGGGGAAGTGCAGACCCTCTGCTCCTCCGGGCCCCTCCGGCACCCACCCTGCATTCACTGCCTCCGCCCTAACCCTAACCCTGCCCCTCCTCACCATCCCACTTCGACTACACACAGCCGGGAAAGCCCTCCCAGACTTCCTCACCTAAGTAACCCTGCTCAGCCTTCAGACGCCAGCTCAGAACGCCTTCCCTGACACCTTGACTGGGTGAATCTCCTCCCCCAGCACCAGCTCTGGGGCGCCGTGGGCCTCACCACAGCTGTAAGCGCCCATCTGTTTCTGTGATTACTGGATTTACATCTGTCTTCCCCATGTGCTGTGGAGGCTCCAGGAAAGCAGGAACCTCTTCTCCTTACTGTAACCGCAGTACCCAGCACCAGTCAGGGACTCAAGACATAGGTGCTGAATGAATGAATGAATCAATCAATTGATGAGCCATCATCTGCCTGTAACTAATAATTTCTGAGTCGCACAGCCTTTTTTCAGTCCCCTTTTCATTTCTCTCCCATCTCTTCTGTCATTTGTTTTTGCCTTTTCTTTTTCTTTTTTATTTTTTTGAGATAGGGTCTCATTCTGTCACCCAGGCTGGAGTGCAATGACGCCATCTCAGCTCACTGTAACCCCCACCTCCTGGGTTCAAGCAATTCTCCTGCCTCAGCCTCCCAAGTAGCTGGGATTTCGAGTGCCTGCTACTACGCCCAGCTAATTGTCGTATTTTTGATACAGATAGGGTTTCACCATGTTGGTCAGGCTGGTCTGGAACTCCTGACCTCAGGTGATCTGCCTGCCTCAGCCTCCCAAAGTGCTGGGATTACAGGCCTGAGCCACCGCGCCTGGCTTTTTTGTTGTTGTTGTTGTTGTTTTTGAGACGGAATTTCACTCTTGTTGCCCAGTCTGGAGTGCGATGGTGCGCTCTCAGCTCACCGCAAGCTCCATCTCCTGGATTCAAGCAATTCTCCCCCCTCAGCCTCCTGAGTAGCTAGGATTACAGCCATGCGCCACCAAGCCCAGTTAATTTTGTATTTTTAGTACAGACGAGGTTTCTTCACGTTAGTCAGGCTGATCTTAAACTCCCAATCTCAGGTGATCCACCCATCTCAGCCTCCCAAAGTGCTGGGATTACAGACCTGAGTCACCATGCCCAGCTGTCTTTCTTTTTTTTTTTTTTTGTCTTTTTTATTTTTTTGAAACAGGGTCTCATTCTATCACCCAGGCTGGAGTGCAGTGATGCCATCTTAGCTCACTGTAACCTCCACCTCTCAGGTTCAAGCAATTCTCCCACCTCCTGTAGCTGGGACTACAGGCGCCCACCGCCATGCCTGGCTAATGTTTGTGTTTTTAGGAGAGATGGTGTTTCACCATGTTGGCCAAGCTGGTCTCAAACTCCTGACCCCGAGAGAGAGATCCAAGATGGCTGATCACTAGCAGCTCGGGCTCGTAGTTCCCAGTGAAAGCGCAGAGAACGAGAGGACGCCACACTTTCAGACAAATATTTGTTGCTCACGGACTAGGAGATTCCCAGCAGAGGAGCCCCACGTGTCGCCAGGGCGACTCTTGTGGCCGGCGCGGCAGTTTTGCTGGTGCCTTAGTGTGCCAGTTTTTGGTGCAGAGTCCGGAGATTCCCGGGCACCATCAATTGGCCGGCGCAGTGGATTGCTCAGATTTTGGCGCTGGGAATCAACAAGTTGGACGTCTGCTCAGAGACCTAGTTAGAAGGTCGGTAATTACAAAGACAACAGACGGATAAATATATAATGAAGGGAAGAAATCAGCGTAAAAAGGCAGAGAATACTCAAAATCAGAATGCCTCTCCCTCCACAGGGGATCGCAATTCCTCATCAGTAACGGAACAAGGCTTAATAGATTACGAGTGTGTTCCAATAACAGAAGCAGGTTTCAAAACGTGGGTGATAAGAAACTTCTGTGAATTAAAAGAACTTGTTCTAACCCAATGCAAAGAAACTAAGAACCTTGAAAAAAGGTTTGACGAAATGTTAACAAGAATGGACAATTTAGAGAGGAATATAAGTGAATTGATGGAGCTGAAAAACACAACACGAGAACTTTGCGAAGCATGCACAAGTTTAAACAGTCAAATTGATCAAGCAGAAGAAAGGATATTAGAAGTCGAGGACCAGCTCAGTGAAATGAAACGAGAAGACAAGATTGGAGAAAAAAGGATGAAAAGGAATGAGCAAAGTCTCCAGGAAATATGGGACGATGTGAAAAGACCTAATTTACGTTTGATAGGTGTACCTGAATGTGATGAAGAGAATGAATCCAAGTTGGAAAATACTCTTCAGGATATCATTCAGAAAAACTTTCCCAACCTGGCAAGGCAGGGTAATATTCAACTCCAGGTAATACAGAGAACACCACAAAGATATTCTTCAAGAAGACCAACCCCAAGGCACATAATTACCAGATTTATTAGGGTTGAAATGAAGGAGAAAATACTAAGAGCAGCCAGAGAGAAAGGTCAGGTTACCCACAAAGGGAAGCCTATCAGACTTACAGCAGATCTCTCAGTAGAAACCCTACAAGCCAGAAAAGAGTGGGGACCAATATTTAACATCTTTAAAGAAAAGAACTTTCAACCCAGAATTTCCTATCCAGCCAAACTAAGCTTTATAATCGAAGGAAAAATTAAATCTTTTGCGAACAAACAAGTACTTAGAGATTTCACCACCACCAGGCCTGCTTTACAAGAGCTTCTGAAAGAAGCACTATACATATAAAGGAACAACCAATATCAGCCTTTCCAAAAATATATCAAAAAGAAAAGAACATTAACACAACGAAAAATTTACACTTACTAATGGGCAAAACAGACAGCTAGCATCAAATGCCAGTATTAAAGTTATATATATTCTAATCAGATAAAAAGCCAAAACCCATTGGTATGCTGCATCCAGACCCATCTCACATGCAACAATCAAAACAAAGAGGAGGAAGATTTATCAACCAATCAGAGAGTAAAAGTACACAAATAAACAAAAAGCAGGAGATGCAATTCTCGCCTCTGATAAAGTAGACTTTAAAGCAACAAAGAGCAAAAGAGGCAAAGAAGGACATTACATAATGGCAAAAGGATCAATGTAACAAGAAGAGCTAACGATTTTATAGATCAACGAGACAGAAAATTAACAAGGACATCCAGGACTTGAACTCAGACCCGGAACAAGTAAACTTAATAAATATTTATAGAACTCTCCACTTCAAATACATAAAACATACGTTACCACCTCACACCTATTCCATAAGTGACTATATAATTGGAAGTAAATCACTCCTCAGTAATCGCATAGCATTTCATAGGTTTAAATGAAATATTGGTTGGCTGCTCGTATGTTATTTTCTTCCCTTATTCCTTCCTGTTTACATCAAGTATAATTATTGGTATAAAAGAGGTTTTCAATACCCATTACTAAACTGCATTCTAGCCTGGGAAAGAAAGCAATACTCCCATTCTCTCTCTCTCTTTCTCTTCATTTTTCTTCCTCTTCTTTATTCTTTTTCTTTCTTTCTTTCTTTCAAAAAAAAAAAAAACTCCTGACCCCAGGTGATCTGCCCCCCTCGGCCTCCCAAAGTGCTGGGATTACAGGCGTGATCCACAGTGCCTGGTCTCCTCTGTCATTTAAGATCAGACAGAATGTCCCCTCCAAGATGCGTTCCTGATGACACCAGCCAAACAGGACCCCTCTTGCCCCGGCTCCCCTCCCCGGACTGGAAGGGCCCCTCAGCCCCCTAGACACTCGACATGCAGCGTGTTCTCCAGAGGGCAGGGGCTTTTAGTCTTGTTTGCCATTTTACTTCCCCGTGCCAGGAGCTCTGTAAATTTTGCCGCGATTGAATCCAAGCAGAATGAAACGGAAAACAAGCCCTGCTCCCTCCCCACCTCCAGCCCGGTCTCTGCCTTTGATGCAGCCCAGATCCAAGGCGTGGATGGAGCTTCAGCTTGAAGGGGAGGAAAAATGCCTACAAAGTAATTAAAGAAGGAGAGAGCGAGTGGGCTGGAAAGCAAAACCTTGAGAAGCCCAAGGGCCGGCCGGCTGGCCTCGCTCACAAAGCCTGGCATGCAGTCCGAACTCACTACGCACTGAATTAAGGGCTGAGTGAATGAAAAGTTCACAGCCTTGAAGCTCCTGGGGGCATTCCTGGCAGCAGGACTGAGCAGAGAGATGCTAATGGATTCCAGCCGCCAGTGCCAACTCCTCTAGGAAACCCAGAGCGATTGCCCTGCCTGGGACAGCCTGTGTCTCTTTCCCCTTTCCTTTCCTTTTTTTTATTTTTTGAGACAGAGTCTCCTCTGTCCCGCAGACTGGAGTGCAGTGGTGCGATCTCGAACTCCTGGGTACAAGCACCCAGGTCTCAACACCAAGGAACAAAAGAACACCAGGACTTTCCCCATGGCTCACCAAAACCAAAGCGTCCAATGTGGGCAGGTCTCCCAGCAATGCCTACTCCCCAGACACTGTCGCACAGAGGGAGTGCACAAAAGTACACACAGTTGTGCCCTGTGCACAGACACACACCGATGCAAAGAGACATCTGCCATCACTCCTCCTCAAGTCACAGAGCCCCAGGGAAGCAGGGTCCACAGCAGAGATCAGGGGCCCTGCAGCCAACCTGCACCCACAAAGGACCTGTCTCTCCCATCCCAGCTGTGCCCCCACAGAGGCAGTCCTTCAGTTCTGAACAGGAGCGGCTGCGAAGCTCAAGCCTCCTTTCCCCGCTCCCCAAGGCTGGGGGTCCCCCTCCCAGCCCCAGCCACCAGCCAAGCAGTCTTACTTCTTCACTTTCGGGTACTTCATCTCTGCAATGGCGTTCGTGGCTTCTGTCTGCTTTTCCTTCAGATGCTGGGGCCACATGTTGTCCACCCAGTCCACCAGGTCTACCTGAAAGCCAGACCAGCGTCAGCGCTGCGCTGCCCCACTGCAGAGCCAGACACAAATACCCCTTTTCCCTGGGGAGTCCTTGGGTGCCCCCCCGCCCCCCACTGTGGGCTCCATATTCTCAACATGGGAGGAAGGAAGGGCAGGGATGACAGGACCCCTGCTTTGTAGAAGGGAAAATTGAGTCCCTTCAACAGGAGATGAAAGAGTTGCTGGGGCTGGGCATGGGAGCTTACACCTCTAATCCAAGCACCTTGGGAGGCGAAGGTGGGAGGATCACTTGAACCCAGAAGTTCAAGGCCAGCCTGGGCAACATAGCAAGATCCTGTCTCTACAAAACATGTTGCCAACTTTAGTCACGCCCATGCCTCCAAGCCCAGCCAGCCTCACCCACACGAGCAGTTTTGCAAGGCACAGCCCAGGTGGCAGGGGACAGGGAAGGAGATGAGGTGGAAGGGGTCTGGGGAGGGTACCTGGGCTCAGACCTACCACGGTCGGACGCTTGACCAAGTGCTCCAGCTTGGTGTGGCTGAACTCCAGACTGATGACGTTGTACAGCTTGTCTCGCTGGGCCTCGGGCGTCTCGTAGTATCGCACAAACTGGGACATGCTCATCTCCGTGCCCTTCTGGGTGTTCACATCCATCACGTCCACAAGCCGCCGGCTCCCTGCGGGCAGAAGCCACACACAGGTTGCTCATGCGGACTTAAGTCTTCAGATCCTACACGGGAGCCCCTCGCTAAACAAACACAGCTCCTCCACCGTTCCCCACAGTCCTCACCCCTCTTCCATGACTGTTCAATTATCTCGCCCTGTCGCCTTTCCTTCCTGGATCTGTCTCCCACCCACCTGCTTCCCTGCACCACCATGGCCTCTATGCTAATCCAGGGGGTGGATCACCTGAGGTCAGGAGTTCGACACCAGCCTAGCCAACATAGTGAAACCCTGTCTCTACTAAAAATACACAGATGGCCAGGCATGGTGGCTCACACCTGTAATCCCAGCACTTTGGGAGGCCAAGGAGGGCCGGTCACCTGAGGTCACAAGTTCGAGACCAGCCTGACCACCATGGTGAAACCCTGTCTCTACAAAAAATACAAAACTAAGGGCTGGGTGCAGTGGCTCACGCCTGTAATCCCAGCACTTTGGGAGGCCGAGGCGGGTGGATCACCTGAGGTCAGGAGTTCGAGACCAGTCTGACCAATATGGTGAAACCCCATCTCTATAAAAAAAAAAAAAAAAAAAAAAAAATAGCCAGGCATGGTGGTGGTCACCTGTAATCCCAGCCTCTTGGGAGGCTGAGGCAGAAGAATCGCTTGAAACTGGGAGGCGGAAGTTGCAGTGAGCTGAGATAACACCATTGCACTCCAGCCTGGGCAACAAGAGCTAAACTCCGTCTCAATAAATAAATAAACAAACAAACATACAAAGATTAGCTGGGAGTGGTAATGGGAGACTGTAGTCCCAGCTACTTGGGAGGCTGAGGCAGGAGAATCACTTGAACCTGAGAGGCAGAGGTTGCAGTGAGCCAAGATCACACCACTGCCCTCAAGCCTGGGTTACAGAGCGAGACTCCGTCTCAAGAAAAAAAAAAAAAAAAAGCTTCCTAAAGGAGTCTCTGGAATAGCCCCTCCTACCCACCCTCAACACTATAGCCAAGGTAAGCTTTCCAAAACAGAACCCCGACAGGGGCACTCCTCTCTCTGCTTAAAACCTTCAATGCCCGGGCACAGTGGCTCACACCTGTAATCCCAGCACTTTGGGAGGCCGAGGCAGGCAGATCACCTGAGGTCAGGAGTTCAAGACCAGCCTGGACAACATAACAAAACCCCATCTCTACTAAAAATACAAAAAAAAATTAGCCAGGCATGGTGGCACACCCCTGTAATCCCAGCTACTTGGGAGGCTGAGACAGGAGAATGGCTTGAACCCAGGAGGGGGAGGTTGTACTGAGCTGAGATCACGCCATTGCACTCCAGACTGGGCAACACAATGAGACAGAAAAAAAAAAAACCTTCAACAGCTCCCACAGCCTACTGAAGCATCCCTTAGCCGCACATGCAAGGCCTTTCTGTTTGTTTAGAGCATTAGGATAGCACTTACCTCTGCAGAAAATTAGCTCTTAGTAGTCTCCCTCCCTAGAATGTGATGCCAGCAAAGTTACTGGACTTCTATGAACCTCTGTATCTTCATCTTACCAACCATTCCAATGGGCTGGTTGTAAGGATTCAATCAGATGATGACCTGTCACAGTGTCTGGCACACGAATGGGCCTCCTGTTACTCCCTAGTGCCCACCACAATTCCTAAATAGCAAATTTCCTTTTTTTTTTTTTAATTTATTTTTTTTTTATAAAGATGGGGTTTCACCATGATGGCCAGGCTGGTCTTAAACTCCTGACCTCAGGTGATCCACCCACCTCGGCCTCCCAGAGTGCTAGGATTACAGGCGTGAGCCACGGCGCCCGGCCAGCAAATTTCCTTGTCTACTGTCTCTTCTTTCTTCCCTACTATTCTATGAGGACAGAAGTCTTGTCTGTCTCTTGCTTGCTACTCTATTCCAAGTACCAAGAATAGGGGCTGGCCGGGCACACTGGCTCAGGCCTGTAATCCCAGTACTTTGGAAGGCAGAGAGAGCTGACGGTTTGGCAGCGGGTAGGGGCTCCAGGGCTAACACAGAAGCTTCCCGTCTCCTAGTGTAGAGGGCCTTCCCTTCTTTCTGGACAGGCTGCATCTTCCTGAGTAGGAGGCACTCACACTCATTTGTTCCGTTCTGTTCTGCCGTTATTCATATGTGACGTCGTATGACACATGCTGGGCAGGACACCCAACATTCATTATTCATTTTTTTTAATTATACTCATTTTTTTTGAGACGGATCTTGCTCTGTTGTCCAGGCTGGAGTGCAGTGGCGTGATCTTGGCTCACTGCAACCTCCACCTCCCGGGTTCAAGCGATTCTCCTGCCTCAGCCCCCTGAGTAGCTGGGATTATAGGTGCCTGCCACCATGCCTGGCTAATTTTTGTACTTTTAGTAGAGACGGGGTTTTCCCACATTGGCCAGGCTGGTCCCAAACTCCTAACCTCAAGTGGTCTGCCCACCTTGGCTTCCCAAAATGCTAGGATTACAAGCTTCAGCCACTGCAACCAGCCCTGATCTCTTTCAAAAAAAAGAAAAAAGGAAAAGAAAAGAAATATACAAACAAACAGGAAAACCCCCAAGAAGCCAGTGACCACCTTTGTTCACAGCCACCTCAACAGGTCACAGGTTAAACCAACCAACGGCCAGCAAATGATGACAGCCCAAGGGCCACATCCAGCCTGCTGCCTATCCTTGTGTGACCCAGAAGTTAATAATTCTTTTACTATTTTTTTACTCTGTCACCCAGGTTGGAGCACAGTGGCGCAATCTTGGGTCACTGCAACCTCCGCCTCCCGAGTTCAAACAATTCTCCTGCCTCAGCCTCCAGAATAGCTGGGATTACAGGTATGTGCCACCACACCTGACTAAATTTTATTTTATTTTATTTTATTATTTTTTATTTTTGAGACGGAATTTCGCTCTTGTTACCCAGGCAGGCTGGAGTGCAATGGCGTGATCTCGGCTCACCGCAACCTCCGCCTCCTGGGTTCAGCCAATTCTCCTGCCTCAGCCTCCTGAGTAGCTGGGATTACAGGCACGCACCACCATGCCCAGCTAATTTTTTGTATTAGTAGAGACGGGGTTTCACCATGTTGACCAGGATGGTCTCGATCTCTTGACCTCGTGATCCACCCGCCTCGGCCTCCCAAAGTGCTGGGATTACAGGCTTGAGCCACCGCGCCCGGCCAATTTTATATTTTTAGTAGAGACTGTTTCACCATGTTGGTCAGGCTAGTCTTGAACTCCTGACCTCAAGTCATCCGCCCACCTCAGCCTCCCAAAGTGCTGGGATTACAGGCATGACCCACGGCACCCAGACTCAATTTTTTTTTTTTTATTACCAAGAGCTGTAAGTTTTGAGAGGTTTTCCATTTTTTTTCACGGAGAGGGAAAACTCAAAAGAATAATACTATTTTGGGATATGAAAACTATACGAAACTTAAATTCTCAGGTCCATTTACAAAGGTTTCCTGGCGCACGGCCACACTCATTGGTTCTCATATTGTATAGGGTGGCTCCGTGCTACAAAGGCAGAGCTAAGCAGTCGCCACACTGACCGAATGTCCTGAAAACCCTGAATTTACTCTCTGGCACTTAACAGAGAAAGTTTGCTGGCCCTTGAACTAGACGAAACTCTCATGGAGCTCAGATGTTCATCTGGGTAATAGTCTCATCCGTTCACTGAACCTGCCCCATAACAGGCCCATGGTCAATATTTGTTGAATGAATAAACACAGCCTCTCATGTGGTAGGAACTGAAAAATAACACTAACCCTGTGTAATCCCAGAACGTAGGAAAGCAGAGGTGGGAGGATGGGGCTCGAGCCTAGGAGTCTGAGACCAGCCTGGGCAATGCAGCAAGATTCCATGCCCTTTTTTGTTTCTTTTTTGAGACAAGGTCTCGCTCTGTCACCCAGGCTAGAGCACAATGGCATGATCATGGCTCACTGCAGCCTCAACTTCCCAGGCTCAAGCGATCCTCCAGCTTCAGCCTCCCTGGGTACCACCACATCCAACTAGGGTTTTATTTTTTGTAGAGACAGGGTTTTATTTATCTATTTTTTTTTTTTTTTTTTTTTTTTGTGAGGCGAAGTCTCACCTTGTCACCCAAGTTGGAGTATAATGGCACCATCTCAGCTCAAAGGCACGTACCACCATGCCCACCTAATTTTTGTATATTTAGAAGAGACAGGGTTTCACCATGTTGGCCAGCCTAAGAGGCGGAAGATCTCAGGTGATCTGCCTGCCTCAGCCTCCCAAAGTGCTGGGATTACAGGCATGAGCCACCGTGCCCAGCACGATAGGGTTTCACTGTGTTGCCCAGGCTGCCCCCATTCTGAAAGAGGGAAGGAAGGGAGGGAATGGAGGAATGGAAGAAGGGAGGAAGGGAGGAAGGGAGGAGGAAAGGAAGGAAGGAAGAAAGGAAGGGAGGGAAGGGAGGGAAGGAAGGAAAGGAAGGAAGGAAGGGAGGGAAGGAAGGAAAGGGAGGAAGGAAGGGGGAAGGAAGGAAGGAACTCCTTAAGTATGTAAGAGAACTTGCGTATTTCTATCTTTTGGGTTCAAGATGTAAATTTCACAGCAGCCCTAGAAAAGCGAGGTAAGGCAGTTCCTGTTTTACAAATGGGGAGACCAAGGCCCAGAGATGCAGCGACTGGCTCAAGCTCCCCAGAGCACTCTTTCCACCAGTTACAGTCATTACTATTCACTATGCGCGTCAGCACAGGTGAGTTCCCTACGTAGCTTATCTCATTTTAGGTTCATCATGGTCACAGCTCAGTGAAGCAGAACGTCAGTTACACCCATGTAATGAAGGAGAGGCTGAGGCTTGGACAACTAACTTGCCCAGGAATGCCCAATTTGTGAGTGGCAGAGCTGGGATTTGAATCCGATTCATTCTAATGCCTAAGCCCAGGTTCTTCTCCCATCCCCCAAATACTGAATCTTTATCACATGCTAAGGTTGAAAAATGACTCTAGACCAGGCCTGGCACGGTGGCTCACGCCTGTAATCCCAGCACTTGAGGTGAGTGGATCACGTGAGGTCAGGAGTTCAAGACCAGCCTGGCCAACATGATGAAACCCTATCTCTACTAAAAATACAAAAATTAGCCAGGTATGGTGGCACACGTCTGTAATCCCAGCCACTCGGGAGGCTGAGGTAGGAGAATTGCTTGAATCCAAGAGGTGGAGATTACAGTGAGCCGAGGTCGTGCCACTGCACTCCAGGCTGGGTGACAGGGTGAGACTCTTTTTTCTGGCACGTTCTCAGCTCACTGCAGCCTCTGCCTCCCAGATTCAAGCGATTCTCCTGCCTCAGCCTCCCAAGTAGCTGGGATTACAGGCATTCACCACCACGCCCAGCTAATTTTTTGTATTTTTGGTAGATACAGGGTTTCACCATGTCGGCCAGGGTGGTCTTGATCTCTTGACCTCGTGATCCACCCACCTCGTCCTCCCAAAGTGCTGGGATTACAGGCATGAGCCACCATGCCCAGCAGAGACTCTGTCTTAATTTAAAAAAAAAAAAAAAAAATCCCAGACCACCCAGACCAGACCAGTGGCCAGGTCCCCTCCCCAGGGATCCGGTGAAGCCGCTTATCCAGGGGAGAACAGTTTTTGTCCACCAGGGGGCGTCCCAGTTCTTCACTGGATATTCCGGCCTTGATCTTGGCAGGGCCAGTGCCTTCATTACCCAGGTGCCTGGAATAGGTGGACTTCACTCAGATTTTCCAGGAGGCCCACCTGGCAGAAATCCTGCTGTTACAACCCCCGTGCCCTCGCCCCTCTGTGGCCAGCCTCCTACCTCCACGCGCCTCCTCCCTAATCTTGCTCAAGATCATCTATGCAAAGCTCCCTGTGGAAGGGGGTCTGCTGAGCATGTAGCAAGCAGGCTAAAGAGAATTAAAGGCCAAGCTCAACTACCCCCGCCCTCACACAGTTAAAACCTAGAGGGTTCGGTTCCCAGAGGAGCCTCCAGCCTGTGCCTTGGACTCTTGGCTTCTCTGGGAATCAGTTTCTTCCTCTATAACATGGGGAAAAAATAGCTGCCCCCAGGAGCAGTCCTGAGACATAACCGAGTTCATGTGCTTCACACTCATGGAGTACCTACCTACTTGGTCGGTCAGTTTCATCTGTAACTACAGGTGGGGAAGGTGAGGAGGTGGAAAGCTTAGGGACTTTGCCCAGCGTCACAGCCAGTTAAAAAGAATGTACTGCTTAGGACCCTATGCCATATTCAGGATGCTAATGGGTGAGGGGTTCTGCTGAGGAATGATGGAAAAGTTCTAAAATTGACTTTCATAATGGTTGCACAACTCTGTGAATATACTAAAAACAAGTGAATCGTGGCTAGGCGCGGTGGCTCACACCTGTAATCCCAACACTGTGGGAGACGGAGCTGGGAGGACTGCTTGACCCCAGAAGTCTGAGACCCTAGCCTGGGTAACATAGTGACATGCCAGCTCCACAAAAAAAAAAAAAAAAAAAAATGGCCAAGCGTGGTGACACACGCCAGTGGTCCCAGTTCCTCCAACAGCTGAAGTGGGAGGATTGCTTGAGCCCTGGGAGGTTGAGCCTGCAGTAAACCCATCGTGCCATTGCACTCCACCTTGGGCAACAGAGCCAGACCCTGTCTCAAGAAAAAAAAAGAGAGGAAGTGAATTGTATAGTCTGTGACTTATATCTCAGTAACAGATTTTTATATTTTTTAAATGGAGGATCCCAGAGATGGAAAAAATCTGGGAGTGTTTTCAAATAAATGTATACCTTGTATGTATCATGATACTTGCCCTTTTTAAGTTATTATTTTCAATCTTAGTCCAAATGTGGACCAAAAAAAAAAAAAACAGGGCATCTGGGATTCATTCGGCACTCAAATATTTGATGAATGCAAGAATACGCTGGGTGTGTGACACACCTGTAACCCCAACACTGGGAAGCTGAGGCAGGAGGATCACTTGAGCCCAGGAGTTCAAGACCAGCCTGGACAACATGGCAAGACCCCATCTCTACAAAAAGTTTAAAAATTAGTAGGGCATGGTGGCAGATACTGGTAGTCCCAGCTACTTGGGAGGATCGCTTGAACCTGGAAGGTCGAGGCTGCAGTGAGCAATGACTGTGATATTGCACCCCAGCCCAGGTGACAGAGTGAGACTCTGTCTTAAAAAATAAAAACATTAGGCCAGGCTAGAGTGCAGTGGCACAATCTCAGCACACTCCAACCTCCACTTCCCAGGTTCAAGCAATTCTTGTGCCTAAACCACCAGAGTAGCTGGGATTACAGGCATGCACCACCACACCCGGCTAATATTTGTATTTTTTGTAGGCATGGGATTTCGCCATATTGCCCAGGCTGGTCTCAAACTCCTGGGCTCAAGCCATCTGCCCACCTCGGCCTCCCAAAGTGCTGAGATTACAGCCGGGAGCCACCACGCCCGACCAAAATTTTTAGTAAGAATACAAATAAGTGATACAGTTTGGATATCTGTCCCCTCCAAATCGCATGTTGAAATTGAGATTTGGAGGGGACAGATATCCAACCTCCGCTGTTGGAGGTAAGAACTGGTGTGAGGTGTGTGGGACACGGGGGGGATCCTTCATCAATTGCTCAGTGCCCTCCTTGTGTGATAAGTGAATTCCCACTAATAGAGTGGGAATTAGTTCCCATGAAATAAAATAAAAAATTTTTTTTGAGATGGAGTCTCAACTCTGTCTCCCAGGCTAGAGTGCAATGGCGAGATCTCGGCTAACTGCAACGTCTGCCTCCCGGGTTTAAGCAATCCCCCATCTCAGCCTCCCGAGCAGCTGGGACTACAAGCACGTGCCACCACACCCAGCTAATTTTTTGTATTTTTAGTAGAGACGGGGTTTCACCATGTTGGTCAGGCTGGTCTCGAACTCTGGACCTTGTGATCCGACCACCTCGGTCTCCCAAAGTGCTGAGATTATTGGCATAAGCCACAGCACCCAGCTTATTTTTTGTTTTTTGAGACAAAGCCTCACTCTGCTCATTAGGCTGGAGTGCATTGGCTTGAACACGGCTCACCATAGCCTCAAACTCCTGGGCTCAAGCAATCCTCCTACCTCAGCCTCCCAAATAGCTGGGGCTACAGGCTGGATTATTTAGAAGCATCTGGCCCCTCCCTCCTCCCTCTCTTGCTTCCCCTGTGGCCATGTGACACACCAGCTCAGCCTCCCCTACCATCATGACTGGAAGCCTCCTGATGTCTTCACCAGAAGCAGATGCTGGCACCATGCTTCCTGTACAGCCTGCAGAACTGTGAGCCAAATAAACATTTCTTTATAAATAACCCAACCCAGCCGGGCACTGTGGCTCACGCCTGTAATGCCAGCACTTTGGGAGGCCAAGACGGGTGGATCACTTGAGGTCTAGAGTTTGAGATCAGCCTGGACAACATGGGGAAACCCCATCTCTACTAAAAATACAAAAATTGGGCAGGGCGCGGTGGCTCACACCTGTAATCCCAGCACTTTGGGAGGCTGAGGCGGGTGAATCACAACAAGGTCAGGAGATTGAGACCATCCTGGCCAACATGGTGAAACCCTGTCTCTACTAAAAATACAAAAACGTAGCCAGGCTTGGTGTCATGGGCCTGTAGTCTCAGCTACTTGGGAGGCTGAGGCAGGGGAATCTCTTGAACTGGGAGGCGGAGGTTGCAGTGAGCCAAGATCACACCAATGCACTCCAGCCTGGCGACAGAGGAAGACTCCATCTCAAAAAAAAAAAAAAAAAAAAAAAAAAAATTTAGCTGAACCTAGTCATACAAACCTGTAATTCCAGCTACTCGGAAGACTGAGGCAGGAGAATCACTTGAACCCAGGAGGTGGAGGGTGCAGTGAGCCGAGATGGTGCCACTGCACTCCAGCCTGGGCAACAGAACTCGACTCTATCTTAAAAAAAAAAAAAAAAGGCCGGGCGCGGTGGCTCAAGCCTGTCAGCACTTTGGGAGGCCGAGGTGGGTGGATCACAAGGTCAAGAGATCGAGACCATCCTGGTCAACATGGTGAAACCCCGTTTCTACTAATACAAAAAATTAGCTAGGCATGGTGGCGCGTGCCTGTAATCCCAGCTACTCAGGAGGCTGAGGCAGGAGAATTGCCTGAACCCAGGAGGCGGAGGTTGCGGTGAGCCGAGATTGCGCCATTGCACTCCAGCCTGGGTAACAAGAGCGAAACTCCGTCTCAAAAAAAAAAAAAAAAAAAAAAGCCCAACCTCAGGCATTCCTTTATAGCAACACAAAATGAACTAAGACAAAAATGAACTAAGACAGTAAATAAATAAAAATGTAATTTTAAAAAGAAAAAAAGGTTGTAGGATTAGCTGAGATGATGACCCACATCAAACAGTGGATGCAGGGAAGGCACTAACCAGAAATCAGCAGCCACCCCTCCGTAGCCTAACCTCATTCCCTGTAATTCGCTAATGGGTCTTTGCTACCCACATACCTCGAGGGGTATTGTGAGTTGAACTGCATTCCCCAAAAATAAATGTTCAATCCCTAATATCCGTGAATTGGATTTTATTTGGAAACAAGTCTTTGCTAATGTGATCAAGCTAAAATAAGGTCATATGGGATTAGGGTGGGCCTAAAAAGACAAGGACATTTTTTGTGTGTGGGGGGGGGACAAAGTCTTACTCTGTCGCCCAGGCAGGAGTACAATGGCGCAATCTTGGCTCACTACAACCTCCACCTCCTGGGTTTAAGCAATTCTCCTGCTTCAGCCTCCCACGTAGCTGGGATTACAGGTGCCTGCCACCACTCCTGGCTAATTTTTTTTTTTTTTTTTTTTTGCATTTTTAGTAGAGATGGAGTTTTACCACATTGCCCAGGCTGGTCTTGAACTCCTGATCTCAGGTAATCTGACCATCTCGGCCTCTAAAAGTGCTGGGATTACAGGCATGAGCCACCGTGCCCAGCCATGACAAAGGAAATTTGGACACAGACATAAACAAGGAAGACAGTCAGGTGAAGACGGAGGCAGAGATCACTGTGACGCAGATACCACCCAAAGAACACTCAGCACTGTCGGCCACCACCAGAAGCCAGAGAAGGACCTTCCCCTAGAGACTTCGGGGGAGTGTAGCCCTACAGACACCTTGATTTTGGACTTCCAGCCTGCAGAAGTGTGAGAGGATAAATTTCTATGGTTTTAAGCCAGTCACTTTGTGGTACTTGGTTATGACAGCCCAGGAAACTAATGGAAGGGTTGGCGAGAGAACGAGTGGGAATACCTCTATGGCTCCATCAATGTGGAATATTTACACAGGGAGGGCTGGTCCCTCCCCTTGCCTCCCTCCCAGAGCCTGGTACAAGCTGATCACATGGCCAACACCTTCTATAACGAGATCGCAGTTCACCTAGTAGCTTCACAAACAGAAAGGTGCCACCCACTGCTGACCTCATACTATTTCATCCTAAACACCGTATTTCTTGGTTACCTGTTTCTTGTCTTTCCACCCCTGCTGCTCTGTGAGTGTCATGAGGGCAAGAGCCTTGCCTGTCTCGATGGCTGCTCTATCCTAGATTTCCAGAACGGGGCCTGGGGCAGGCTAGGAGCTCACTCTTTGTCAAATGAGAAACGAGGGCTGTTACTTACTTTTATGTTCTGTCTGGGATATGACATACGACTTCACAGACAAATGGAGAGTGAACGAAAGAGCTGACCTGGGAGTGGTTCTGGCTGGGCATGTGTAACAGAAAAGATGAACCCCCAGCCAGGTGCGGTAGCTCACACCTGTAATCGCAACACTTTGGGAGACCGAGGCGGGCAGATCACCTGAGGTCAAGAGTTCGAGACCAGCCTTACCAACATGGAGAAACCCCATCTGTACCAAAACTACAAAAAAATTAGCGGGGCGTGGTGGCGCATGCCTGTAATCCCAGCTATTTGGGAGGCTGATGCAGGAGAATCGCTTGAACCCAGGAGGCAGAGGTTGCAGTGAGCCGAGATCGCACCATTGCACTTCAGCCTGGGCAACAAGAGTGAATCTCTGTCTCAAGACAAAAAAAAAAAAAGATGAATCCCCATCTGGAAGACACCTGGTGGATCCTGAGCAGCCCTGGGCAGCACAGCTCAACAGAGACGGACAGAAATGTATGGAGAAGGCCTGTGTTTCTTTTTCTTTTTTTTTAGACAGAGTCGCACTCTGTCACCCAGGCTGGAGTGCAGTGGCACAATCTCAGCTCGCTGCAACCTCCACCTCCGCAAGGCTCAAGCGACCCTCCTACCTCAGCCTCCCAAGTATCTGGAACCACAGGCTCGTACCACTACACCCAGCTAATCTCTGGATTTTTAGTAAAGACAGGGTTTAGCCATGTTGGCCAGGCTGGTCTCGAACTCCTGACCTCAAGTGATTTGCCCACCTCAGCCTCCCAAAGTGCTGGGATTACAGGCATGAACCACAGGGCCCAGGCTCCTTTTATGAGCAATAACCAGGCCTCCCACTGCCACCACTGCCCTCCCCAGCACCTCCTAGGCACCCTCTTGGCCTCTGGTACTTTGCAGCTTTTCGAATCACAGATGCCACTTGGGAGCAGTGTTGCAAGACTCCCGGCCAGACCAGGGCCAGGCCAGAGTCCCCGCTGGCTACATCTCAGCCTGCCCCGCCCTCTGATGAAAGGGTGTCAGGGCCGGCATGGTGGCTCACACCTGTAATCCCAGCACTTTGGGAAGCCAAGGCGGGTGGATCACCTGAGGTCAGTTCGAAACCAACCTGGCCAAGATGGTGAAATCCCGTCTCTATGAAAAAAAAATTGAAAAAAAAAAAAAAGAAAGGCTGTCAGGACTTAAGGGAGTGGCTTAACTCAGCTGTATTCCTACCTAGGACCAAGAAAGGGCTGTGGGGAGCAGCTGGGACTGAAGTCAGAGGGGGAAGAGTGCAGGGACGAGGCTTGGGCAGGCCAAGAGACTGTTTTAGGAGCAGAAGGTTGGGCGGCTTGGTTCTAAGAAAGCTTCCTTTGGCTGCTGGGAGCTCCCTCCAGCTCCCCAGGTGTCCTGGAAGCCACAGTCTGTGGGAGGGGGAAAGTCAGCTCTGTTGGGCACCTGGACTTCCCGGACCTCCCCTCCCCCAGAGGAGCAGAATGCACAGGTCACCTGTTCATGCCACACAGCAGGGGTCCAGCCCCCATGGGGAAGTAGAAACAGACATGACAGATCACCACCCAGGGATGCAGGGTGACAGCAACAGAGGTGACTTCTGGCTTTGAAGTCTGACACATGGAGAGGAAGGTACCCTCTCCAAACAAATGAAGGGACATTTCAGGCCACAGATGTTAGGCCGCTGAACAAGTAATTGCAGTTTTGCCATTGAAAGTGATGGCGGCCGGGCATGGTGACTCACACCTGTAATCCCTGCACTTTGGGAGGCCAAGGCCAGCAAATCACCTGAGGTCGTGAGTTCAAGATCAGTCTGGCCAATACAGTGAAACCCCATCTCTACCAAACACACACACACACACACAAATTAGCTGTTATGTTGTATCACATGCCTGTAATCCCAACTGCTCAGGAGGCTGAGGCACGAAAACTGCTGGAACCCAGGAGGTGGAGGTTGCAATGAGCCAAGATCATACCACTGCACTCCAGCCCAGGTGACAGAGCAAGACTCTGTCTCAAAAAAAAAAAAAAAAGAAAGAAAGAAATAGCAAAAAAAAAAAAAAAATTAAGTAATGGCAAAAACCACAATTAGTTGTGCTCCAACCTAATAAATTCCAGCCAATAAGTGACGAATAAATGAAAAAATTAGGCCACCACCACACTGCATCCCTGATGAACTAAAGGAGCTAGGTGTTGAGCACCAATGGCTGTGGACATTACAGAGAGAGAGAGAGAGAGAGAGGAAGAGAGAGAGGAAGAGAGAGAGAGAGAGAGAGAGAGAGAGAGAGAGATGAGCCAACATCACGTGCCTCCTGATGGAAGAACGAAGCACCAACGATGAAGCGCTCCTGCCAGAAACCGTGAATGAATGAATGAATGAATGAATGAAGAACATGCAGTAGCAGGGGAGATACCCTGAATCTGGTCAACCATCTACATCCAACTACCAGTTTTTGTTTTTGGTTTTTTGAGACAGAGTCTCGCTCTGTCGCACAGACTGGAGTGCAGTAGCTCGATCTCAGCTCACTGCAACCTCCCACTCCCAGGTTCAAGCAATTTTCTTGCCTCAGTCTCCTGAGGAGCTGGGATTACAGGTGCCCGCCACCACGCCCAGCTAATTTTTTTGTATTTTTAGTAGAGACGGGGTTTTGACATGTTGTCCATGTTGAGGCTGGTCTCAAACTCCTGACCTCAGGTGATCTGCCTGCCTTGGCCTCCCTAAGTGCTGGGATTACAGGCATGAGCCACCACCCCTGACCCCAACTACCAGTTTACAGAACTACAGAGAGAGGAGGAAGATGTTAGCTCCAAGGGTATGGCGCTGGAAAACTCCACGCAACGGAAAACTCTGCAGGTCAACAACGCAACAAGCCACCTCCTCAAACAACCCAGAAGAGCTGAAGGAGATACAGGGGGAATCCAGAGAGTGAAGGAGACTTAAAATGCATCTCAACCTGGCCAGATGCGATGGCTCAGCCAGGCGCGGTGGCTCACGCCTGTAATCCCAGCACGTTGGGAGGCCGAGGCGGGTGGAATGCCTGAGGTCAGGTGTTTGAGACCAGCCTGGCTAACATGGTGAAACCCCGTCTCTCCTAAAAATACAAAAATTAGCCAAGCGTCGTGGCGCACACCTATAGTCCCAGCTACTGGGAAGGCTGAGGCAGAAGAATCGCTTGAACCCAGGAGGCAGAGATTGCAGTGAGCCGAGATCGTGCCACTGCACTCCAGCCTGGGCAACACTGTGAGACTCCGTCTCAAAAAAAAAAAAAAAATGCATCTCAACCAATCATAATGTATGGACCTCGTTTATATTCTGATTCATACAACTGTCAAATAAAAGGAGTAACATCTATGATATAATATATATGAAAAAACTAGAAATTGGATCAATGAAAATGGATATTTAATAATTTTAAGGAGTTAGTTTTTATTTATGTTTCTATTTATGAGACGTCTCACTCTATCACCCAGGCTGGAGTGCAGTGGTGCCATCATGGTCCCCAGCAGTCTCCACCTCTTGGGCTCAAGCGATCCTCCCACCTCTGCCCCCCAAGGAGGCTATAGCTGGGACCACAGGCATGAGTCACCATGCTTGGCTTTTTTTTCTTTTGTAGAGACAGGGTTTCGCTCTGTTACCCAGGCTGGTCTCAAACTCCCGGGCTCAAGTGATCCTACTGCCTCAGCCTCCCAAAGCACTGGGATGACAAGCATGAGCCACCTCACCCAGCCTGGACTGATCCTTTCCCAGGTCTCAGTTGCTTTGTGTGTAAAGGCAGGAAGAAACTGACTTTATACGTTTTCTTTCCTTCGCCACAGAAACCTTTCTTCAAACAGAAGCTTTGATGAGAGCCAAATATACATAAATAAAAACAAAACAAGCACCAGGCTGATGCAGGAGGTGGGTGTGGGGTGCTCAGGATTCAGAACTAGATTCCTGGGGCTTCCCTTTGAAATCTACTGGGCTGGGGCATTTTTAGGTCCTTTCCTGGGGCGACGCACTGTTTTAGTTCCTGAATACTCAGATCACTTCCCTTAAATGTACAAAGTGGGTACTGGCAGTGGGGCTGGAGGAAGAGATGAAGAGGCCTGTCCAGGGGGGTCACTGGGGACACCCGGAGGCCGCCAGTCCCTTTTGGCCTGAGCTGAGGGATGAAGAGAGAGCACTCCAGTTTCCCAGTCTGATCTGTCACAGGGGAAAGGGAACCGAGGATACGGGCTGAGTCTCTAAGAGGTTCGGCACTGGGGAGGCAGGTGGCCCAAAGGGTCGGAGGGGACAGATCAGTACCAACAATGGAATGCAGCCCTCCAAGCTTTTAGGAGCAGCCATCCCCCGAGCAGGTGAAAGGGACAAGCAGCCCTTTGGACCGGCAAGGGATCCACACTGCTGGGGCTCTTGCACTCCTGAAGTCAGTGGGTTACAGGAGAAATTTTCCACGTGGGGCAGCGCCTGGAGTTCCTAAGCAGGCCAGCAGCCTCCCTCCCTCCCTCCCAGGCTCGTCTGTGATCGGTGGGTGCTCTGGCTCCTGGGCAGAGGAGGCAGAACAGGTTCCAGCTGCGGAAATTAATCCATGGCCCCGTGGCCCCTGTTTTGAAGGCTCCATCCATCAGCTCCCAGAGCCGCAGGCTCGGGGCCAGGACAAGTCTGCTGAAAGGCATCTTGAAAGCTAATGTGATACACAGGCATGACCCCAAACTCCCCGGATCCCCACTGTGCCGAGCGCACACAGAACCATTCCACATCACAGTTCTGGAACCTTCTCCAGCATCCTCACTTTTCTGGAGTGGTTTTGTATTTTGTTCCTCATCCATGTCACCGAGGCAGCACTGATTAGCAAGGGCACTGGCCACAGATTCATATCCCACTGTTTCCAGCCGTGCGACCTAAGCTCAAGTGATCCGCCCGCCTCGGCATCCCAAAGCACTGGGATCACAGGCGTGAGCCACCGCGCCCGGCCCCCTCCCTGCATTTCTATCTGTCCTTGCAGTTAAATGCCTCCCCTGCCTGCCAGTCTGGCCTTGACCTCTCTTCTGAGATCCAACTCAACGTGCCTAGAACCACACTCATCTATACCCACCCCCCAAGTCGATTTTCTTCTGGGGGTCTATCGGAAACACTGTGTTCTGCCAGTCACTGAAATTCTAACCCACAAGTGACTCTGCTGTGCCAAGTACTATCTGAGCAACTCAAAAATCATTTGTCTGCCGGTCTCAGTTTTTCCCATTTGTGAAATGGGAAAGCAGGACTGGAAGAACTCTAAGACTCCTTCAAGAGCTTAAAATGGAAAAAGTCTATGATTTTAAACCAACTTTAAGAAAGTCTGGCCAGCACAGTGGCTCACGCCTTGTAATCCTGACACACTGGGAGGCTGAGATGGGTGGATCACCTGAGGTCAGGAGTTCGAGACCAGCCAGGCCAACATGGCGAAACCTCGTCTCTACTAAAAACACAAATGGTGGGCATGGTGGCACGTGCCTGTAATCCCAGCTACTGGGGGGCTGAGGCAGGAGGATCGCTTGAAACTGCGAGGTGGAGGTTGCAGTGAGCCAAGATGGTGCCACTGCACTCCAGCCTGGGCAACAGAGCGAGACTCCATCTCAAAAAAAAAAAAAAAAAAATTAGCTGCTCGTGGTGGTGGGCACCTGTAATCTCAGCTACTCAGGAGGCTCAGGCAGGAGAATCGCTTGAACCCAGGAGGTGGAGATTGCAGTGAGCCAAAACTGGGCCACTGTACTCCAGCCTGGGCACAGAGTGAGACTCTATTTTAAAAAAAAAAAGGGTCTGGGGGGAACAAGTCACCCACCTTTGATTTCCAAGGGATGAGAACTTAGTTTTTCTTTTTTTTTTTTGAGACAGTCTCACTCTGTTGACCAGGCTGGAGTACAGTGGCCCAATCTCAGCTCACTGTAATCTTGGCCACCTGGGTTCAAGTGATTCTCTGCCTCAATCTCCCGAGTAGCTGGGACTACATGCCCGCCCCACCATGCCCAGTTAATTTTTGTATTTTTAGTAAAGACGGAGTTTCACCATGTTGGCCAGGATGGTCTCAATCTCTTGACCACATGATCCGCCCGCCTCGGCCTCCCAAAGTGCTGGGATTATAGGCATGAGCCACCGCGCCCGGCCGAGAACTTAGTTTTTCTCTAAAACACAGCCCATCAAGGGCAAGACCCACAGCTTGTGACTAGCACCAGGCCAGACACAACACAGACACCCAGTGAATCTGTAATGGAAGAAAGCATGGAAGAGGAGAAGGCGGAGGAGGAAGAGCAGGTCGTAACACGGGCTTTGAAGACACCCAGGGCCAGGTGCAGTCCTGGCTCCGCTGCCTACCAGCTGTGAAGTTCAATCCCTCCTGGAAATGCCCCACCTGGAAAACTGAACATAACACCTAATTCATATGACTATTGAGGAGAAGAAAGTGAAGCCCTGTGGAATCTGCTTGATAAAAGATCAGTGATTATTAGTATAATTGCATGAATACCAAATGAAGTCATTTGTCATGAAGACTTAAGAAAAGGGCCAAAGAAAGCATCAGCTGGCTTGGATTCTCTCATTAGAGAGAAATCCAATGAAGACATAATATGGCCAGGCTCAGGGCTCACGCCTATAATCCCAGCACTTTGGGAGGCTGAGGCGGGCGGATCACGAGGTCAAGAAAACGAGACGATGCTGGCCAACGTGGTGAAACCCCGTCTCTACTAAAAATACAAAAAATTAGCCAGGCATGGTGGTGGGTGCCTGTAGTCCCAGCTACTCGGGAGGCTGGGGCAGAATTGCTTGAAACCGCAAAACGGAAGTTGCAGTGAGCTGGGATCGCGGCACTGCACTCCAGCCCGGAGACAGAGCGAGACTGGTCTCAGAAAAAAAAAAAAGACGTAATAAGCGGGCTCTGGTGCAATGGTTGATTATAATCCCAGCTACTTGGAAGGCGAAGGTGGGTGGATCACTTGCGTCCATGAGTTTGCGAGCAGCATGGGCAGCATAGTGAGACTCATCTCTACAAAAAATAAAAAATAAAAACAATTAGCCGTGCATGCCACAGGCCCAGCTGATAGGAAGGCTGAGGCAGGAAGATCACTTGAACACAGGAGGTCAAGTCTGCAGTAAGCTGATTGTGCCACTGCACTCCCACCTGGGTGACAGAGTGAGATTCTGTCTCAAAAAGAAAAAAAAAGTCCGGGTGCGGTGGTTCACACCTATAATCCTAGCACTTTGGGAGGCTGAGGTGGGCAGATCAGGAGTTCAAAACCAGCTTGACCAACATGGTGAAACCCGGTCTCTACTAAAAATACAAAAATTAGCTGGGCCTGGTGGCTGTCGCCTGTAATCCCAGCTACTAAGGAGGCAGAGGTAGCAGAATCGCTGGAACCCAGGAGGTGGAGGTTGCAATGAGTCGAGATCAAACCACTACACTCCAGCCTGGGTGACAGAGCAAGACTCCGTCTCAGAAAAAAAGAAAAAGAAAAAAGAAAGTTCCCCAGGCCCAATTCCTCAAAAAACAGAACAACATTCTTTGTCAACCACCATCATAATAACTTAATCTGGCAAGAATCAACATATTTTAAATCCATAGGGCAAAGATTGTTGAGGAATGGGACATTCACAGACCCCAAGTACCTCCACACAGATTATGTATTCGTTACCAACGGAAAAGGGTACAATGGACAGATCTAATGGATAACGACTATGACAAAGTAATCAAACTCGATCATTGCTGGGCACCGATGATGGGGCCCAGTGACAGCATGTACCCCTAATGTCACACACTAAGAAAGACACAGCATCACCTATGAAATCTTCCTGCCAAACGTGTAACCTGAACAGACTCACAGGAAAGTAATCGAATCTACATCAAAGGATCTCCGGAAAATAACTGGACCGGTGACTCTAAAAATGTTCAAGTCATGCCAGGCGTGGTGGCGCATGCTGTAACCCCAGCTACTTGGGAGGCTGGGGCAAGAGGATCACTTGAGCCTAAGAGTATGAGAAAAGCCTGGGAAACAAATTGAGACTGTTTCCATTTTTTAAAAGAAAGTTTAAGTCCCTAAAGGCAAAAAGAAACACAAAGACTAAGGAAGTGCTTTAGAATGACCGAGATAAAAGAAACAACAAAAAACACAGTTTGTGATCTTTTTTTTTTTTTTTGAGACGGAGTTTCGCTCGTTACCCAGGCTGGAGTGCAATGGCTCGATCTCGGCTCACCACAACCTCTGCCTCCTGGGTTCAAGCAATTCTCCTGCCTCAGCCTCCCGAGTAGCTGGGACTACAGGCCTGCGCCACCATGCCCAGCTAATTTTTGTATTTTTTAGTAGAGACTCTTGACCTCGTGATCCACCCACCTCGGCCTCCCAAAGTGCTGGGATTATAGGCGTGAGCCACCGCGCCCAGCAGTTTGTGATCTTTAACTGCAGGCTGGATGAAAAGCAAAGCAAAGGCTGGGCATGGTGGCTCACGCCTGTAAATCCCAGCACTTTGGGAGACCGAGGAGGGCAGGCAGATTACCTGAGGTCGGGAGTTCAAGACCAGCCTGGTCAACATGGTAAAACCCCATCTCTACTAAAAATACAAAAATTAGCTGGGTATGGTGGTGTGCACCTGTAATTCCAGCTACTCAGGAGGCTGAGGTGGGAGAATCACTTGAGACCAGGAGGCAGATGCAGCAGTGAGCTATAATCACACAACTGGACCCCAGCCTGGGCAACAGAGCAGGACCCCTACAACAAAGAGCATACTGTGGAGGTCCCAGCCAGTACAACAACACAAGGAAATATATTAAAAGGCATATCGATTGGAAAGAATAAGTAAAACTGATATTATATTATGTTATTAATAGATGGTATAATTACTTAACTTAAAAGAGCAACCCCCCAAAAATCAAATTCCTAGGAATAAATCTAAGAAGAGATGCAAATCTTCTACAAAAACCCTACAAATCAAACGAACAATATGCCGTGTTCACTGAATAGAAAACTCAGTATGATAAGAAATTTCCCCAATTGACCCACAGAATCAACAAGATGCCAATCAAAATTACAGCAACCTTTAAAGAAATATTGACAAGGTGATTTTAAGATTCATATGGAAACACAAAGGGTCACATGAGAAGGCGATCTTTTTCTTTTTCTTATTTTTTAGAGACAGGATCCCTCTCTGCTGCCCAGGCTGGAGTGCAGTGGCACGATCTCGGCTCACTGCAGCCTCCACCTCTGGGGTTCAAGCAATTCTCCTGCCTCAGCCTTACGAGTAGCTGGGATTACAGGTGCACACCACCACGTACAGCTAATTTTTGGGTTTTTTCTAAAGATGGGGTTTCATCATGTTGCCCAGGCTGGTCTCAAACTCCCAGACTTAAGCAATCCTCCCTCCTAGGCCTCCCAAAGTGCTGGTATTATAGGCTTAAGCCATGCCTGGACTGAGAATGCAATCTTTTTTTCTTTGAGATGGAGTCTCGCTCTGTCGCCCAGGCTGGAGTGCAATGGCGTGATCTTGGCTCACTGCAACCTCCACCTCCTGGGTTCAAGTGATTCTCCTGCCTCAGCCTCCCCAGTACCTGGGATTACAGGCATCTCCCACCAAGCCTGGCTAATTTTTGTATTTTTAGTAGAGACAGGGTTTCCCCATGTTGGTCAGGCTGGTCTCAAACTCCTGACCTCAGGTGATCTACCTGCCTTGACCTCCCAAAGTGCTGGGACTACAGGCATGAGCCACAGCACCCAGCCAGGATTTTTTTTTTTAATAATAATAATAGTGCTGGGTCAACTGGACATCCATTTGTAAAAAAAGGGGGGACCTTGATATCATATTCCACCAAATAAAAAAATCTATTCCAGATGAACTATAGATCAAAATGTGATAGTTCAAACAATAAGGCTTTTTGAGAAAAACATCTGAATATCTTCATGATCTTAGAGTAGGCAAAAATTTCTTAAGCAAGACACAAAAAGAATTAATGCACCAAGCAGAGCTAAACAGTCTGTATTAAAATTAAGCATTTCTAGGCTGGGTGCTCCAGCCTAGGCAACAAGAGTGAAATTCTGTCTCAAAAATAAATAAATAAAAAAAATTTAGCTGGGCGTGGTGGCATGCACCAGTAATTCCAGCTATTCAGGAATGCAATGGCGCAATCTCAGCTCACTGCAACCTCTACCTCCTGGGTTGAAGTGATTCTCCTGCATCAGCCTTCCAAGTAGCTGGGACTACAGGGGCCCACCACCACCCCCAGCTATTTTTATTATTTTTAGTAGAGATGAGATTTCACCATGTTGGCCAGGCTCGTCTGGAACTCCTGACCGCAGGTCATCTGCTCACCTTGGCTTCACAAAGTGCTGGGATTACAGGCGTGAGCCACCACTCCTGGCCTAGGAATATATATATATCTGACAAAAGGCTCACATCCAGAATATCTAAAGAACTCTTATGTTATAGTCTGAATCGTGTCTGCCTATAAAATGTAAACATTAATATGTTGAAATCCTAACCCCCCAGCACCTCAGAATATAACCATATTTGGAGATAGGGTGTTTAAAAAGGTAATTAAGGCCGGTTGCAGTGGCTCACACCTGTAATCCCAGCACTTCGGGAGGCAGAGGTGGATAGATCACGAAGTTGGGAGATCGAGACCATTCCAGCCAACATGGTGAAACCCTGTCTATAATAAAATACAAAAAAATTAGCCAGGCGTGGTGGCGGGTGCCTGTAGTCCCAGCTAATCAGGAGGCTGAGGCAGGGGAATCACTTGAACCAGGGAGGTTGCAGTGAGATGAGATAGCACCACTGCATGCCAGCCTGGGCGACAGAGTGAGACTCCGTCTCAAAAAGAAAAAAACGTAATTAAGTGAAAATGACATCTTTAGGGTGAGCCCTCATCTAATATGACTGGTGTCCTTATAAGAAGAGTTGCCAGGCGCAGTGGCTCACGCCTGCAATCCCAACACTTGGGAGGCTGAGGCAGGAGAATTCCTTGAACCCGGGAGACAGAGGTTGCAGTGAGCCGAGATCACACCATTGCACTCCAGCCTGGGAAATAAGAGCAAAGCTCCATCTCAAAAAAAAAGAAGAGTTTAATGGTTGGGCACAGTGGTTCACACCTGTAATCTCAACACTTCGCGAAGTCGAGGATCACTTGAACCCAGGAGTTTGAGACCAGCCTGGGCAACAATGCAAGACCCCGTCTCTACAAAAAAGAAGAGTTTAGAACACACAAAAGGAAAACCACATGCAGATAGGAAGAAGACAGCCATCTACAAGCCAAGGACAGAGACCTTCAAAGAAACCAAGCCTGCTGACGCCTTGATCTCAGACTTCCTGCCTCCAGAATTGTAAGAAAACACTTTCTTTTTTTTCTTTTCTTTTCTTTTTTTTTTTGTTTTTTTGTTTTTTGTTTTTGAGACAGTCTCACTCTGTCACCAAGGCTGGTGCAAATCTCTGCTCAGTGTAACCTCTGCCTCCTGGATGCAAGCAATTATCCTGCCTCTGCCTCCCAAGTAGCTGGGATTACAGGTGTGAGCCACCATGCCAAGCTAATTTTTCTATTTTTAGTAGACATTGAGTTTCGCCATTTTGGCCAGGCTGATCTAAACTTCTGACCTCAGGTGATCCGTCCACCTCAGCCTCCCAAAGTGCTGTGATTATAGGCGTGAGTCACCGCACCCAGCCTAAGTAAATTGTTGTTGAAACCCCCATCTGTGGTACTTTGTTATAGCAGCTCAAGTAAATACAACTTACAATTAATGAGAGACAACCCTGTAAAATAATGGAGAAAAGACCTCATCAGACATTTCAGAGGATATCCAAACATAAAACAAAGGCCAGGTGCAGTGGCTCACACCTGTAACCCCAGCACTTTGGGAGGTCAAAGTGGAAGAATTGCTTGAGCCCAGAAGTTTGAGACCAGCCTGGGCAACATGGTGAAATCCCATTTCTACTAAAAAATACAAAAATTTAGCTGAGCATGGTGGGGTGCACCTGTGGTCCCAGCTACTCGGGAGGCTGAGGTGAGAGGATCACCTGAACCCAGGAGGTTGAGGCTATAGTGAGCTGAAGGTCATGCCACCGCACTCCAGCCTGGGCAATGGGAATGAGACTCTCTCAAAACAAAACAAAATCGCCAGGCACGGTGGCTCACGCCTGTAATCCCAGCACTTTGGGAGGCCAAGACAGGTGGATCATGAGGTCAGGAGTTCAAGACCAGCCTGGCCAAGATGGTGAAACCCTGTCTCTACTAAAAACACAAAAATTAGGCAGGCATGGTGGCACGCACCTATAATCCCAGCTACTCAGGAGGCAGAGGCTGCAGTGAGCCAGGATCACACCACTGCGACAGAGCAAGACTCTGTCTCAAACAAAAAATAAAAATAAAAATAAATAAAATAAAACAAAATCATATGAAACAGAGCTCAACTTCATTAGTCATTAGAGAAAAGCCGACTCAAACCACAATGAGATACAAATTCCACCAGCATGGGCGCACAGCTTTAATGAGAAGAAAACACCAACTCTTGGTAAGGACGTGGTACAGCCAGTACCGGGACAAATATTTGACAGTAGTGACAAAAATTGAACACACATGCATACTCAATGCCCCAAGCAATTCTCATAGGTATATCACCAACAGAACGCATCCATGTGTTCACCAAAAGTCATGTTCTAGAATGTTCATAGCAGCACTCTACAGATAAACCTTAGACTAACAGCTACCCAAGTGACCATCAACAGTAGAATAGATTGTAAAATAGTCACATAGTGGAGAACTATATAGCAATAAAAATAAATCCCAAATTAGCCAGGCATGCACCTGTGGTCCCAGTTACTTGGGATTCTGAAGTGGAATGACTGCTTGAGCCTGGGAGTTCAAGGCTGCAAGAGCTTGTCTCAAAAAAAAATAATAATAATAAGTCTGGGCGAGGTGGCTCACGTCTATAATCCCAACAATTTGGGAGGCCAAGGCAGGTCGATCACCAGAGGTCAGGAGTTTGAGACCAGCCTGGCCAACATGGTGAAACCCCGTCTCTACTAAAAATACAAAAAATTAGCTGGGTGTGGTGGCGCGTGCCTGTAATCCCAGCAACTCAGGAGGCTGAGGCAGGAGAATTGCCTGAACCCGGGAGGCGGGGGTTGCAGTGAGCCAAGATCGCGCCATTGCACTCCAGCCTGGGAAACAGAGTGAGATTCCATCTCAAAAAAAAAAAAACACACACACAAACAAAAATAAAAGAAATCTACAACTACACATGAGAAACAATACGGATGAATTGTATAACCACAAAATTGAGCAAAAGAAGCCAAAAACTAAAGACATCCTCCACAATTTCACTGGCATAAAGTGTGAAAACAGGTGAAACTTATCCGTGCAGCTAGAAGTCAGGTTCACCAGCAGTGGAGAGCAGAGACTGGACGGGCAGACAAGGCGGGTTCTGGGTACTGGTTACTCTGATGTGTTCTGTTTGTTAAAATTAATCGAGCTATGTGCTTACCATATGTGTACTTTTTGGTATGTATATTATACTTCAATGCATGGTTTTTTTTTTTAAGGGTACAGTGTTACAGAAATGGAAACTGCCTTTTTGTAAGAAAAAAAAAAAGGGCTTGGAGCTTGGAACAGACTGCTGATAGAGAAAAGCATCATTTTAGGACATTAGAGAAGAGGCTGCAGCCCCAAGTTGTGGCCTGAATACCCGGTAGTGCACAAGTCCGTTTCTCAAACAGCCACCCGCCATGGTGCAAGGTAAGACGGTGGAAGACAGAGGCTGTGACCCCGCAGTGACTGGGAGGACTGGCCCAGCCTTCCCCACACACTGCCCTCCACAGCAGAAGCAGTCATGTCTGTTAGCGCCGTGTTTATGTCACCCAGCAACCCTGGAGAATCACTGCTTCCCCACTTTCAGTCCACGTGGTTGTGCTGGGCTGACCCCAGCCAGCAGCTCCAGTCTGGCTCAAGGCTGTGCTAAGCCTGTCAGAGCCAATCCAGACACTTGAGGGACAAGCAAGGGTCTGGGAAGGACTCTGAGCGGGCAGGATACATGTCTGAAGCTGCTGCGGGCTCCTTCTTCACCCACCCTCCTTACCCTCCCATGGGGAGAGGCCTGCCAAGAATGAAGCGGACAGCCGGGTGCAGTTGCTCACGCCTGTCATCTCAGCACTTTGGGAGGCTGAGGTGGGCAGATCACGAGGTCAGGAGTTTAAGACCAGTCTGGCCAACATGGCGAAACTCTGTCACTACTAAAATAAAATAAAATAAAATATTAGCAGGGCGTGGTGGCGGACACCTGTAATCCCAGCTACTCGGGAGGCTGAGGCAGGAGAATCACTTGAACCCGGGAGGCAGAGGGTGCGGTGAGCAGAGATCTTACCACTGCACTCCAGCCTGGGCCACAACAGCAAGACTCCATCTCAAAAAAAAAAAGTTTGTCTTCTGTTACCTCCCTGAATACACACATCGTTTATTGTAGCATGCATATTACCATTGTACTGCTCTATTCCCAAATAAACATCTTTAAAAACAAAAAAGAATGAAGCGGAAAGAGGGAGTTGAAGTGGGAAGCAGGAAGAGAAACAGAGTCAACTTCTCAAGACCATGTTGGAGCGTCCAGACGTCAATGTGCCTGGAGTTTACACCCTGAACCTATACCCAAGCCAGTGAATTCTCTTCCGCTTGTGACAGCTAGAGTTACATTTGCACTTAGGTCACTTACAACAAATGTGCCCTATCACCCTCTCCGGAAGCCTGTGTGCAACTCAAAGACCAAAATGGGCATCATAATTTCCCATGCCAACTGCAGTCAGGGGCCTCCTCCCAGTTCAGAGCAGCTGTCCCTCTGCAGAGCACTTCAACATTCATTGCCCGACTTGATCATCACAGAAATGCCAAGGGAGAGGGGCTGGAGCCTGTCCCTGCTTTCTTTTTTCTTTTTTTGAGACGGAGTCTCGCTCTATTGCCAGGCTGGAGTGCAGTGGCGTGACCTCGACTCACTGCAACCTCTGCCTCCCGGGTTCAAGCGATTCTCCTGCCTCAGCCTCCCAAGTAGCTGGAACTACAGGCATCAGCTAACACACCCAGCTAACTTTTGTATTTTTAGTAGAGACGGGGTTTCACCATGTTGGCCAGGATGGTCTCAATCTCTTGACCTCGTGATCTGCCCGCCTCAGCCTCCCAAAGTGCTGGGATTACACGTGTGGGCCACCTCAACTGCCCTCTTTTCTTTTTTTTTTCTTTTTTTTTGAGACAGGCTCTCACTCTGCTGCCCTGACAGAGTGCGGTGGAGAGCAGCAGCGTGATCCTGGCTCACTACGGCCTCAAACTCCTAGGCTCCAGTGGTCTCCCACCTAAGCTACCAGGCAGCTGGGACTATGGATGCATGCCATAAGCCCAGCTAATTTCTGTGTTTTTGTTTTTATGTTTTCTGAGGCAGAGTTTTGCTCTTGTTGCCCAGGCTGGAGTGCAATGGCTGATCTCTGCTCACTACAACCTCCATCTCCTGGATTCAAGCAATTCTCCTTCCTCAGTCTCCTGAGTAGCTGGGATTACAGGGGCCCAGCACCATGCCTGGCTAATATTTTGTATTTTTAGTAGAGACGGGGTTTCACCATGTTGGCCAGGCTGGTCTCAAACTCCTGAACTCAGGTGATCCACCCACCTCGGCCTCCCAAAGTGCTGGGATTAAGGGCGTGAGCCACTGCGCCCGACCATTTTAGTGTCTATTGTAGAGACAAGGTTTTGCCATGTTGCCCAGGCTGGTCTTGAACTCCTGGCCTCAAGTGATCCTCCCACTTCGGCTTCCCAAAGTGCTGGGACTACAGGTGTGAGCCACCACGCCCAGCCTGCATATGTTAACATACTTTTGGGTCAATTATTCTGGCTGGATCATCCGACACACTGACTGGCCAGCTGCTTTCATCCTCCACACAGACACCAGAGTTGGCTTCTATAACACTTCAATCAAATCACCTCACTACACAGCCACTAGCATGGCTATCGTCAAAAAGACAGACAAGAATAAGTGTTAGCAACGATGTAGGGAACCTGGAACCCCACACACTGCTGATGAGGGTATAAAATGGCACAGCTGCTTTGGTAAACAGCCTGGCAGTTCCTCAGCAAGTTAAACACAGTTACCACGTGATCCAGCAATTCCACTCCAAAGGATATACCCAAGATAAGTGAAAACGTATGTTCGACAAAAACCTGTATGTGTTAGCAGGGCGTGGTGGCAGGTGCCTGTAATCCCAGCTACTCGGGAAGCTGAGGCGGAACTGCTTGAACCCGGGAGGCGGAGGTTGCAGTGAGCTGAGACTGTGCCGCTGCACTCCAGCCTGAGTAACAGAGCAAGACTCTGGCTCAAAAAAAATTAAAAAAATTTAGCCGGGCATGGTGGTGTGTGCCTGTAGTCCCAGCTACTCAGGAGGCTGAGGCAGGAGAATCACTTGAACCTGGGAGGCGGAAGTTGCAGTGAGCCAGGCCAGTGAGCCAGTGCACTCCAGCCTGGGTGACAGAGTGAGACTCTGTCTTTAAAAAAAAAAAAAAAGGAATATTTCAGAATTTAGTGGGGATGGTTGTACAGGCATCCCCTACATTGAATATAGTACTAAAACCAATGACTTGCACCTTTTTTTTGGTGGGGGGACAAGTCTCACTCCATCACCCAGGCTGGAGCGCAGTAGCGTGATCTCAGTTCACAATCTCTGTCTCCCAGGTTCAAGTGATTCTCCTGCCACAGCCTCCTGAATAGCTGGGACTACAGGCACACGCCACCCAAATGGCTGGTATTACAGGAATGTGCCACCACACCTGGTGAATTTCACATTTTTAGTAGAGAGGAGGTTTCACTGTGTTGGCCAGGTGGTCTTGAACTCCTGACCTCAAGTGATCCATCTGCCTCAGCCTCCCAAAGGTGCTGGAATTACAAGTGTGAGCCACTGCACCTGCACAACTCGTATATTTTCAAATGGTTAAGTGGCAAATTTTATAGTATGCAAATATTATCTCAATTTTTTAAATGTGGCCACATGAGGTGGTTCAAGACCAGCCTGGGCAACGTAGCAAAACCCCATCTCTACAAAAATAAGTAAATAACTAGCTGGGTGTGGTGGTACACCCCTGTGGTCCCAGCAATTCTGGAGGCTAAGGCAGGAGGACTGCTTAGGCCCAGGAGTTGCAGGCTGCGGTGAGCCATAACCAAGCCACTGCACTCTACCTTGGACAAAAGAATGAGACTGGTCTCTAACACATATAAATAAAAGTAAATAAAAATGTTCCAGGCCGGCCACAGTGGCTCACACCTATAATCCCAGCACTTTGGGAGACCGAGGTGGGAGGATCACAGGTCAGGAGATGGAGACCATCTTGGCCAACACGCTGAAACCCCATCTCTACTAAAAATATAAAAAATTAGCCGGGCATGGTGGCGGGCACCTGTAGTCCCAGCTAATTGGGAGGCTGAGGCAGAAGAATTGCTTGAACCCAGAGGCAGAGGTTGCAGAGAGCCAAGATCTCACCACTGCACTCCAGCCTGGGTGACAGAGCAAGACTCCGTATCAAAGAAAAGAAAAAAATGTTTGAAACCCATCCCAAGAAAATAATCAGATCACAGAGAGATACTCCCTGCGCCCCACTTTAATGCTCCCCAGTGACTTACTTCCCAAGGCGCTACGAGTCAAACCCAAATTCCCTACAGGGCCCTGGGAGGCCCCCACATCCCAGCCACCGCTTCTGCTGCTTTCCCACTCGCTCACTCGGTTCCTCCGCACCCCAGGTTTATCTCCACCTTCTGGGTGCCCTTGCTCTTCCCTCAGCCTAGAATGTCTTCTCCCACAGCTGATTCTCATCAGTCAAGTCTCTGATCAAATGCCCCCCTTCATCTCAGAGAGGCCCTCCCTGACCACAATGTCTCAAATGCAGCCCCACCCACCACATGCCATGCCATTGTTCTGTTTATTTCTACATAGCCCTGTCACTATCAGAAAAGACATTTCCTTTTATCAGTATTACTTATTTTAGAGACAGGGTCTCGCTCTGTCGCCCATGCTGGAGTGAAACTCCTGGGCTCAAGTGATCTTCCCGTCTCAGCCTCCCAAGTAGCTACAACTACAGGCACACACCACCACACCTGGCTAATTTTTTTTTTTTTTTTTTTGTAGAGGCGGGGTCTCATTATTTTGCCCAGGCTGGTCTCAAACTCATTGTCTGAAGCAATCCTCCTGCCTCAGCCTCCTAAAGTGGTAGGATTATAGGCATGAGCCACCGTGCCCAGCCAGAGATATCATTTTAAGCACTGTTTACTTTTTTCTCTTTTTTGAGGCAGGGTCTCACTCTGTCACCCAGGCTGGCGTGCTGTGGTGTGATCTCAGCTTGCTGTAACCTCTGCCTCTGGGACTTAAGTGATCCTCCCATACCAGCCTCCAGAGTAGCTGGGAATACAGGTATGCACCACCAGGATCAGCTAAGTTTTGATAGACAGTGTTTCACTATGTTGCCCAGTCTGGTCTCAAATTCCTGGCTCAAGCGATCTGCCCACAGGCATGAGTCACTGCCCTCAGCCCACTGTTTACTTCCTTTTTTCTTTTCTTTTTTTTGAGATCAAGTCTTCCTCTGTCACCCAGGCTGGGGTGCAGTAACACGACCTCAGCTCACTGCAACCTCTGCCTCCCAGGTTCAAGCGATTCTCCTGCCTCAGCCTCCTGAGTAGCTGGGACTACAGGCGTGTGCCACCATGCCTGCCTAATTTTTTGTATTTTTAGTAAAGACAGGGTTTCACCATATTGTTCAAGGTAGTCTTGAACTCCTGACCTCGTGATCCACCCACCTCGGCCTCCGAAAGTGCTGGGATTACAGGTGTGAACCACCGAACCTGACCCACTGTTTACTTCTTGATTGCCTCTTGCTCCCACCAAGAGGGCAGAGAACTTATCCATCCACTTGCAACTCTGACCTTGCCCGCCATGTAGCCAAAAAGTGTTTTTCTGGAAAGAATAGATTGATTGAACAACGGCCTGTAAGATCTGAAATGCCACCTACTACTTGGCCGAGCGTCCAGAGCACTAAATCATCAGCCACCTGCAGGTGCTCAGGGAGCTCGTGTGCATTTGCTGAGTTCACAGTTCCAAGCCCTGCCCCAGGCATGTCTAGAACCCGGAGGAACCAGGAGGAATAGCCCCTCCCATCAAAAGCCTGAAAGTCTGAGGGATCACAGAGCACCCAGTATTTACCAGGCAACCCACAAACAAACGCAGAAGAGAGATCTAAGATTGTGTTGCTGATACCCAGGCTGGAGGCAGGGTCCAAATGGGCCTCATAAAACTGTGAACTGGCCAACGCCCTCTGATACAGCTTCTTCTGACTTTGCAATCCTACCTGCTCTCCAGAATGAAACGGTTGCAGCTCACACCTGCTCCTGCCCCCTCCCTTGGGGACTTTCTTTTTGAGAGGCCGTTAAAAGTCTAAACGGGCAGGTGGCGAGCGCCTCTTTCCCCTTCCCTACTTCAGCATCTCTGAGCCACACGCACAGCAAGCGACTTACCCACTAGGAGTTTGACGTCTCGGACTGTGAAATCAGGGTCAGGCATCCTGGGGAAAGAGGAGCACAGACCTGTGGTGAGAGGCCACAGACAGCAGAGCAAGACTCTACCCTTGGCCCGGGGAAACCATTTTTCCAAGAGAGGTCCCTTGCCCTCAGTTTGAGAACTCAAAATGAGAAAATCCAGAGGGAGGGAGGAAGACCCGTTGATGCCTCCAGGGAGGGTCATCCCAGAAGCACTGAGGCCCTTGCCTACCCCAAGAGGCAAGTCAAACCTGAACCTCTGCAGGGGGTGGGACATCCACTGTCCACCCGATTTTTCCAAGGAAGCCTGAAGTGTGGGGTCAAAGGTAAGGGCCAGAGCTGGAGATTCAAACACTTGCTTTCTTTCAGGGTGGGTAGCCCTCCCTACGTCTCTTTCTCCCTCTAGAAAATACCCTCCATAAGGAGTTGTATGGGAAGTGGGAGGAACCTCTTTAAGTTCAGAGGGAAAAAAAGACACGCATTGTACCATTTCCAGGGATTTGGTAACATGGGCTACAACTCACTGTTAATTAACAATGATGCCCAAGGTTTCATTCCTATTCACAGGAATGGACTCTTGAGCAAGTCTGGCAGCAGATGCTGGAGAGAGGCAGCCTGGGATGACACCCCAAGCCTCCTCCCCTACCCCTGCCCAAGGGGCAGAAACCTGTTCTTCCAGCCTGCCTCCGGGACCTCTCCCCCCACTGGAGCTCTGACAGATCTCAGTGAATGAAAACAGACACAGTGGAGGGGTGGAGGGGCAGGCTGTGGGGCAGGCAAAGAAAGGGGAGACATTGGCACCCCAGGAAACACACGTAGTGGGAATCTGCGTAAGAAACGTGTATCTGGTGCTCTGGGTCTGGGCTTAGAGGCCGACTTGTCTCTTTGCCGCTCAGGCTCTGCCTCAGTTTCCTGCTCTGGGGCAAGGGGAAGGAGGAGAGGTACAATTCACTGTAGGAGGTCACTGAGTGTAACTGGGGCGGGTCAGGGAAAAAAGTCAACACTGCTTAATTCCCCTACGTCCTCTCTGCCCAAAGTCTCTGCAAAAGACCAGTCTTTGGAGAGTTTTTCCCCTTTGTCAGGCCTTGAACAAGGAGATGCTGTTCCCAGATCATGAAAAAGATCCTTCTCAGTGATGAGAGGTGGGAAGAGGGTGGAAGAAATCCATCCCAACCTATAAAGTATGTTAGGGAGGAAGACGGGGGAAGGAGCGATTAGTTTCAGCAACTTACTTAATTCCCAGTCCATCCTTTTCTCGAAATATCAGGGGAACCCTGAGAGCTTCTCTCTGTACGTACTCATAGTTGAAATCTGTTTGGATATTTGAATTAAAACAAGTTGGTTAAGTCACGAAGGAGCAAATGAACCGGGATCTGTTGGTTACGGGAAGAAAACTGATGGACGAAGGGGCAGGGGGTCCAGGAGATGCAGGCACCAGCTGTACGGCAAAAGCTCCTTGGAAAATGATCGGGAAATGGATTAGGCAAAGCCCAAGAGAAGCCATGCCAACGATCAGCTCCTCTGCCTACTCAGTCAGTCATTCCCTGCATGCCCCACCGGTCCAAACTTGTCAATGAACAGCCCAAGGCCAGCAAGGGTTGTGGAGGAAGACTCAAAGAGCCTCGCACAAAAGGAGCCCCAGCCATAGCTGAGAAAGAGGGATAGACAGAGACACTCATCCCAAGCCGTGCACAGAAAGTAAAGGGACTGCAAAATTGAAGAATGCCACCTGGGAGGATCTGAAGGCCCAGAGAGGAGGCTGGGAGGAGGGCCCTCATTGTAGCTGAGCATCAGTGAAAATCTTATTGTAATATCCTGCCTAGTGAAGGGGAGGGGGGAAAAGCCGGTTTCCCTGGAAACTGTGTATTTGGTGCCAAAATAACTAGGGAACTGGGCACAGCTTTGTTGTCTTAAGAGTGAAATTCTGCTGCAGCCATCACAGTCCTTGCTTCAGCTGGATAACAGGGAGGGAGGCTCCTGGGGGAAGGCTGCGTAAGGGGAGCATAGAAGGACCCAAGGAAAATTCCCAGGTTCGCTCCATGTCTGGGGTGTTCTAGTGCAGTCCCCATATCCTTACCCAAAGTCCTGGAGGATGAAGGAGGCCGCTGAATAATTTCCTTCCTTCCCCAATTCTCAAACCAGTGAATCTGACCCAAACATACACCCCTGAATATGGAGGTGATGGGGCTTGAGATGAATTTTCACGTACCCCAAAGCTTCAGGTAACTAAAGTAATCCATAAGGGAAGAAGGCCTCTCTGACCAACCGACCGACCGGACCCACCGTCAGAAGGGAGACAGAAGCGGCCTCAGGCCACTGAAGCTGCTAGCCCAGGGAAACAGTTCACAGGGCAGCCTCGGGGGAGGAGGAGGCCAAGGCAACTCCCCTCCGAAGAGAGACAGAACAAAACCCAAAGCCGGGAAAGCCCTGACCTCAGCAGCTCAGATCCCCAGGGGCTCACAGTGAATGGGGATTCCTAAGGATTTAAAGGAAGAGAAGTTTAAGAAGCGTCTATTTTGAATCCAGCCTAAGGGCTCCAGTTTCTCAGCTCCTCCCTCAAGTTTTGGGGACAGACCTGAATTAAAGAGCAAAGCCCAGGGCCCTCCCCTTTAAAAGAAGCCGGGACAGCAGATCTAAGGATACACTTTAGCTCTTGGGGCTGGAATACCGGCCCTCAGACCCACCCACCCAAAGCACCCATCCCCCAGGGTCAGCTTCAACTTCCTCAAATGAGCCTGAGAAAAAGCCCTGAAATCCTGGGCTGAGAATTCCTCCCAAATGACTAGGAAGAGTTTGCATATTGTTTGCAGGTAGGATCCACCAAAAGACTCAACTCAGTAAAAATGGGGGAAGAAAGGAGAAGAATTAAAATTCCATTTATGCAGAGAACATTTAAATCAGCTGGGACTAGCACTCTGCTCTAGGACCAGGCAGGCTGGGAGAAATTTCTTCTTCCCTCCCCCAACAGCTACCCCTCACCACCAGAGCCCAGCGCCCCGGGAGGTGATGGGCACAAAAGACAAATCGCAAAACTTCGAAGCTGGGACAGTCTCTTCTCAGGGCTAACCTCAGAGCCACAGGCACTCAACCAGAACCTGGAGGAGGGAAGGAGGCACTCCGGTTATCAGCTCACTGAGGGATGCAAGGGTTTTCCAAGAGGTGGGGGGGAACAAAATGGAAACTTTGTAACTTAAAAGAAATTCAAAGATCTAAGAGGGAAAAATGAGCCAAGGGCCTGGGAAGGCTAGGTAGGGCATATTCCAAACCCCAATCGCGCAGGCAAGGCTGGTTCCTCAACCAGGAGCCACACTGGCTGCAGGCTGGGAGGGCCACGGCTCTGGAGGCCTCAGAGGCAAGCGAGGATGTCACCTTAACATCTGGAGGGTGACCCCCACCATTCCCGTAGTAGGAGAGCCAGGAAGAAACCCAGGCCCTGAAGGTCTCCAAAACCCTGGAGGCGTCCCCAAATTCCGCTGTAAATTGGGTGGGCCCCCAGGGGACAGAGTTCTCCGAGTCTCAGGCCTGGGAGGAGACCCATTTCCTCACTTCAAACTGCCAGGGGACAGGGATCTCCCCCAGAAGCCTAAAGGGAACTCACCCCCTGACCCCAACTCCCGGCTTCAACCTGTCAAGGCTGTGGCTCTAGACAGCTCGGGCCCAGGTCAGGGTTCAGGTCAACAGCTTCGCGGAGCACGGGGTGCCTGATGCAATCTGGCCGAGCCCACGGGGAAACACGGCTCTGCAGACCCCAGGCCTAAGGGGGCATCACCTCAAACACCCGCCTCGCCCCCATCACCAGTTCCTCACTGGCAGGCCCCGAGCGGGCGCGGGGTTGTGACGATTTCAGGCCTGGGGGGCCTCACCCGATGCCTGAGGGGCGCCCCGAACCCAGTTTCAGCCAGGGGACGGCACCCCTGGCAGCGCAGGGAGCGCGACCGGCTCGGGGAGGGGGAGGACGCGACGCTCCCGCCCTCCCTCGGTCCGCCAGTCCATCCTCAGGTCCCTCTGTCCGCCGGCCCCCTGACTCTGCCCACCCTGGGGCTGGTGGTGGGCGCGGGCCGGGCCTAGGCCCTCCCCGGCCCCCCTTACCGCCTGCCCTCCTCTCTCGCCACCCCACCCCACCCCCCCCCAAGTGCTCGGCCTCGTTTCGTCACCGGATCCCCTGGAATGGGGGACGCGGGCGCGAAATACGAACCCAGCCACCGGCAGCTCCCTCCCCACGTGCGCTCGGCCCGCGGCGCAGAGGGCGGCCGGGGAGGGGGCGCCTCACCTTTGCCCTCCATGGCGTGCACGAAGTCCCCCTGGTACAGCTGACTGCGAAGCTTCTCCTCCAGGCTGAAGCCGCGGACGCTGACAATCTCCTCCACGTCCGACAAGTCCTCGTTCTCGTCGTATCGCTGGCGGTCAATCGGGCGCTGCGAGGACCCAAACCAGAGAGCCCGGGACATTATTGGGGGAGCTGGGGGTCGCCTCTAAAGCTGGGCCCAGCACTAACAGGTGCAGGAGCCACGCACCCCCTGCACCCCACCATTACAACCCAGGCAACTTTGCGCAACTGCCAAAGATGCTGAAAAGCAGGACAAGGAGAGGGGCCCGCACCCCGAGGGTCCAGCTGCGCTCTACACCGGGCACTCCCCTCCTGTGTCTCTGGAAGCCATTGAAGGGACATCTGGGGGCCCTCCCCTGCCTCCCGCCCCCGAAATGTGTTGGGCTATGCCCACTCGGCCGGGAGCCTGGTTATGTAACCCGGGAAGGGGGCTCCGGACACGGGCTGGCGGGGCAAATGTAGGCCCCAGGAGGAGCCGCTGCGGCGCCCGGCTCGGCGGTAACAGCAGCCCCGGCGGCCGCCGCAGCAGAGCCGGGAAGCCGGAACCGGGGGCCGGCGGCATTTCTAAAGCTGGAGCCGCCCCCGAGCTACCGGGGAAGCTGGAAAGCTGAAATGGAAGGGCTGAGACCCCAGCCGCCCCCGCCGTCCGCCCGCCAGTGCAAGAAGAGGAGGTGGGGGGAGGAAGATCGGGGCTTGGGAGGGGGAGAGGCAGACGGCCCGCCACAAAGCTCGGATCGGAGACCCCAAAACGCACCAGCAGCTGCCTCATCTCCCCACAAGCGCGCGCGCACACTCACTTCCTAAGGAGACTCCCCCAGCACTCCCCGCATCCCCCTGCCTCCTCCCTCCACCGCCCAGCGCCCGGCCCCGCAGCCCCCCAGATTCCGGGCGAACCCCGAGCCTGTTCAGCCCGCCTCCACGCCGTTCCGCGATACCACCTCCCCACTTAAGTGTCTGAGACTCTAAGCCTCAAAAGGGACTGGAGTAAGCAGCTTGCTTCCTTTTGCATGCAATTTATTATTTTTTTTTCCCGGTCCTCTTGCAAAATACAGAAAAGGAAAGAAAAGGCAGCGAGAAACAACCAAAAAAAAAGATCTATCATATGCCAGATACAGATTTGGGGAAAAAAAAAAAAAAGCTACACACCAATCTTCTTCCAGAGTCTTTCTCTGCCTCCATTTTTTTAGGAGAGTTCACCAATTAATTGTCAACACTCCTGCCCCCTGCATTTTGGCCGAGGGAGGAAGGAGGGAAGACCAAAGAAAACAAACCAAAAAATAAATAAATAATGCAAGCCAGAGCCGAGATCTACAAAGTTTTGCACCAACACTTAGGCAGATCCGTTTGCAAAGTCCTAGGAAACCATTTTCAGCAGTTGTGGGGGGGGGGAGGCGTCGACGTCATAATCCCCGGAACGTAAACATTGTTGCCGATCGCGCTCGGAGCTCGCGGCCGGGCGAGTTGGGGGGGCTCTCGGCCGCGACGTGGGGGAGTGGGGGCGGCGGCCCGAGGAGGTGTGGGGCGGGAGGGAGCCCGGGAGGCACCGGGTGCCGTTAGCGCCCTGGCATCGCTGTTTTGTTGTTGGGTCACGAGTGCGCCTCTGCACGCAGGCGCCGCCGCCGCCGCCGCCCGGGAGTTGTGTGCAGAGCTGACTTTTGGAGGGCCGAGTTGCAGGCGGCGGGCGCATCCCGGAGATGGCGGGGCAGGGAGGGAGGGAAGGAGGAGGGGGCGGGGAGGGAGGTGCAGATTTGCACGGCTGGCCTCAGCGGGAGGCGCGGAAATGCAAGCCGAACAAGCTGGCGTGAAAGCCCCCGGGGCCTGGCACCCCCAAAAACGACCCCCCACCTCCGTCCCTGCCCCCAAGGCCCAGGGCTACCCCTCTTCCTCTTATTTCATCCACCCCTCCCCCAACATTACCTGTGTGGCCGACTCAAATTCAAAGCATTTTGTATATATAATTTTTTTCTTTTTTTGTTTTGCTGCTGCATGTCTTTTTCGTGGGGGGTGATTCTCTGCAGATCCCCCCATCTGCGGACCTCCCATATGAAGGAGGCATTTGGGGGGCTCAGAAGGAAATTAGCTCAGCTCCACACTTCTAAGGATTGCCTAACTTTTAAACTCCCGGCACTCAAAGATATGGACACACACACGTACAGGAAATACAGCCAGACCAGAGCCTTTGCAGACCGCAGCTGACCGGAAGACGTGGCCTTTCATTCATTCATTCTTTGTGGAGTCCTTTACGAGGCGACCAGCCTTGAAACAGAAGTTGGACGTTTTTTAAAGGCTCTTGCGCTCGGCAATGGAAGCAGATAGATACTCAGGAGCGAAAGACGGAAAGAATCGGATCTGGCGCCTCCTAACGCAGCCCGCACAGGAGCGAAGGGTAAGCCCTTGCTGGCGGTTTGTAGAATAGTCGGTGGAAAGGAGCATGGGGCTCTGGGATGGGTGAAGGGGACTCTGGTGCCCCTTGATGAATCATACAGGGCTTCTTAGCAGAGGTATCAGCATCTTCCGTACATACAGGGGTGTCATTAGGTCCCTGTCCACTTACTAGTGTTTGGGACGACCCCAGCACTGGTCCTGGGATGTGCTCCCATCATGAGCAACAGTCAGGTCGACTAGCCTTGAGAAATCTGGCCCTAAACATTCCTCCAGCCCCAGCTGCGGTGCCCTGCTAGGCCTGCTCTTGGGGTAACAGATGATGATAAAATGACATGGCAAGAGGGCGAGTATAAAGGGACTTTGTAAAGAGCAGGCTTTGAGCCTGACATTTTATTTCTGCCATTAACACTGTGGGATAGTTGGAGCAGGTCATTTTGCAGATGGGGCAACTGAGGCTCAGAGAAATTATGACTCTGAATGATTGATTGCTCTTCCCCCATACGGTCCCCAAGCTATCAGATAGACATGTGGGGGAGGAAGGGATTTCCCCGCCTGACATAGGATGTCACTATCAGCACCGTATTGGTCACCCTAAGAGAGTTTCCCCCTCACTCACCTTAGAAGTTTCCAGTCCTATCTTTCTGTAGTCTTTCTCACCCACCCCCAAAGGCTACTCTTTGAAGTTTGTTTTCATTCATGTTCACTAGCTATAAAAATCTTTTAAGCAACGATGAGGCTGGGAAACATCAAAATTTGTTTCCAAACTGAAATCGCCCACATGGGCTCTGCGGCGTCCAATCAGTAACCCTGTTTGACTGCTACGAGTTCTGCCTTCAGCCCGTGGACCATTTTATTTGCTCCTGTCTTTCTCACAAGAACCCTTTAAGAGATAGTCTTGTTCGTTCCTATTTTGCAAAGGAGGAAATTAGAACTAAAAAAAGCAAAGCCACTCACCCAGGATCACATAGCTCATATGTGCCGCTGCCAGGGCTCACACTGGAGCCTGGCTTGGCCATCACGCGCTTTTTTTTTTTTTTTTTTAGTAACTTACCAGCCTCACTACTGCCCCATAATGAAATAAACATGTTCAAAGCAGAGTGCATGAGCTTGGAGAGTGATGTAAAGTGAATTAAGTGAAATAAAGCAAAAAAAAAAAAAAAATAGAATGCTTGATCTAATTAATTTTTCTCCAAGGCCCTTTTTTCTCCCCAAGTGGCCTTATGGTAGCCCCAAAAGCTGGCGTCAGGAAAAGGTCTGATGGTAACCACCTTAGTGTAAAAACAGTTAAGTCCATATATCACCTCATGAGGAGTTCCTGGCTTGTCAGAGTGGGAAGGGGCTGGGTAGTCACCTAATTTAATCCCCTCCCTTTACAAACCTCGAGGAAACCGCAAATGCGACAGAAGAATGGGCCAGCCGGGAGTTTGTTCCCCTTGGCCTCCCCCAGAATGCCTGCCCTGCCACCGGGTCCTAAGTGGCCACTCAATAAATGTTGGGCCCTTGATGAATCACCTTCCCTCCCCATATTTGCATTTTCTCTTTATCAGTAATTGGCAGATGAAAGGCTTTGTCCTCCAGTTGAAAGAATTCCAAGCATTTGCTCAAAGTAGGGGAGGAGGTTATTTTGGACCAAAGGGGGAAGGGCGGAGACCCTGGAGCTCCCAGTGTTGGCTAATTGTCCCAGAGAAGTGGAGAGTAGGTGAGGGAAGGTGAAGGTGCTTATCCCAGAGATGTACTTTCTCTTGCAGGAAAACACCAGGCCAGTTGTATTGGAAACATAATAATAGCGATTTCCTGGACCCTCCTGCTTAATCTTACAAAAGGCCCAGTCAAATCCTGCCTGAGGTACCCCCATCCATTCTTCATTCATCAAAGGTTGATTGAGCAACTCTGTGCCCAAAGACAGAGAGGATACAGAAAAGAAGATGCAGCTCCCATTGGGACATACCCGGGGCTGGGTAGGATGAGGGACCTGCTTCTCAAGGAAAGGCGGGCCCTGGATGGAGCTCTCAGAAACCAGAATCCTGTTAAGAAATTGAAGTTGTTCTCCTATTCATATATGATTATCATGGCTCCTGAATTTTTTTTTTTTTTTTTTTTTTGAAACAGGGTCTTCTGATGGCGGGGCACAGTGGCTCACACCTGTAATCCTAGCACTCTGGGAGGCCGAGGCAAGCGGGTCACTTGAGGTAAGGAGTTCAAAACTAGCTTGGCCATTATGGTGAAACCTCATCTTTACTAAAAATACAAAAAATTAGCTGGGCTTGGTCATGCATGCCTGTAATCCCAGCTACTCCGGGAGGCTGAGGCAGGAAAATCGCTTGAATCCGGGAGGCGGAGGTTGCAGTGATCGGAGATCTCGCCATTACACTCCAGGCTGGGCAACAGAGCGAGACTTCATCTCAAAACAAAAAAAGAAAAAGAAAAGAAAGAAAGAAAGAAAGAAAGAAACAGCGTTTTGCTCCATTGCCCAGGCTGGAGTGCAGTGACACAATCTAGGCTCACTGTAGCCTCCCGCTGGACTCAACCAGTGCTCCCACCTTAGCCTCCCAAGTAGCTAAGCTGAGTCTACAGGAGTGCACCACTAGCCCAGCTAATTTTTATATTTTTGGTAGAGACAGGGTTTTGCCATGTTGCCTAGGCTGGTCTCCAACTCCTAAGCTCAAGTGATCCTCCCGCCTGGGCCTCCCAAAGTGCTGGGATTACAAGCATGAGCCACCACGCCTAGCCCTGTTTTGTTTTAATTTAAGGCTATGAAATCATTCTACATCAGCATATGTAATTACCTTTTTTTTTTTTTAAGGAGATGGTGTTTCACTTTGTTGATCAGGCTGGTCTCAAACTCCTGAGCTCAAGAGATCCACCCGCCTCAGCCTCCCAAAGTGCTGGGATTATAGGCGTGAGCCGCTTCGCCCAGCCTTCTTTTTAATGATTTCATAGCATTTCATTGGGCAGATAAATGGTGCAAGAATGATTTAATTAGGTCCCTAACTTATAGATGGTGTTCAATTTTTTTCTATTTTTTTTTTTTTGTTTGTTTGTTTTTTGTTTTTGAGACGGAGTTTTGCTCTTGTTGCCCAGGCTGGAGTGCAATGGCATGATCTCGGCTCACTGCAACCTCCGCCTCCCAGGTTCAAGCGCTTCTCCTGCCTCAGCCTCCTGAGTAGCTGGGATTACAGGCATTCACCACCACGCCCCGCTAACTTTGTATTTTTAGTAGAGATAGGGTTTCACCATGTTAGTCAGGCTGGTCTCAAATTCCTGACCTCAGGTGATCCACCCTCCTCAGCCTCCTAAAGTGCTGTGCTGGGATTACAGGCATGAGCCACCGCACCCGGCCCCAGGCTTTTTCTATTTCGAACAGAGCTATATGGGATTGGGCTTTGTGCTTGACTGTCAGTAGGATATATATCTGAAAGTGCTCATCCACGTGTCAGATTCCTACCCTATCACCAATTATTTGTCCTTGAGAAGTCTATTTGTAAAATCTGAGCAGGTGGGACAACCTCATATCCAACTGGTATCCCCAGGAGTCTACGCAGTGCCATGCTCTTGGCAGGCTCTCAGACTGGTTGAAGGGCTAACACTGCAAGCATTCACACTGGAACCAGATGGCCTCTTCCGGGAAACCTCTGCTGATGTCCTTGGCCCCCTTTCCCCATGGACCCTTCGCTCATTCCACAAATGTTTGTGGAAGGTTGATTAGGGGGAGCCTGCATCAAATCAGCCCTTTAGGTATATGTAGTCTGGTAGTGAGTTAAAACAAATTCTAGAAAGCCCTCTAAGGCTGCGCTGGCTGATGGGATACACTAGCTACATACAGCTACTTCAATTTAATTAAAATAAAATGTAAAATTCAGCTCCTTGCTGGGCGTGGTGGCTCACACCTGTAATCCAAGCACTTTGGAGGCCAAGGCGGGCGGATCACCTGAGGTCAGGAGTTCAAGACCAGCCTGACCAACATGGTGAAACCCTGTCTTTAAAAAAAAAAAAAAATTCAGCTCCTTAACCCCAGTACCTACATTTGAAGGGGCTAGAAGTGACAGCAACAAATGGTGCAGATATACAATCATTGGCGGAGCACCTTGGGTCACGTCTGTAATCCCAGCACTTTGGGAGGCTGAAGCAGGTGTATCACCTGAGGTCAGGAGTTCAAGACCAGCCTGGCCAACATGGGGAAATCCTCGTCTCTATTAAAAATACAAAAATTAAGGCCAGGGGCAGTGGCTCACGCCTGTAATCCCAGCACATTGGGAGGCCGAGGCAGGCGAATCATAAAGTCAGGAGTTCAAGACCAGTCTGGCTAACATAGTGAAACCCTGTCTTTACTTTAAAAATTAGCTAGATGTGGTGGTGTGCATTGGTAGTCTCAGCTACTCGGGAGGCTGAGGCAGGAGAATTGCGTGAACCTGGGAGGCGGAGGTTGTAGTGAGCCGAGATTGTGTCATTGCACTCCAGCTGGGGTGAGAGTGCAAGCAAGACTCCGTTTAAAAAAAAGGGGGCTGGGCTGGGCGTGGTGGCTCACGCCTGTAATCCAAGCACTTTGGAGGCCAAGGCAGGTGGATCACCTGAGGTCGGGAGTTCAAGACCAGCCTGACCAACATGGTGAAACCCCGTCTTTAAAAAAAAAAGGGGGGGCTGGGTGTGGTGGCTCATGCCTGTAATCCCAGCACTTTGGGAGGCTGAAGCAGGAAGATCACTGTGAGGCCAGTTGCCTAGCCAGGAGCTCGGACGCACACCCCCCCACTTTTTTCCGAAAGCTCGGACATGCTTGGGCATGTTCCCTTCTCCCCTTCTCGCACAGCCTGGCTTTCCCTTAAAGAACCCAGTATGCAAGCAGGGTCTTGTGATTCTAATAGCAGCCAAGTCTTTCTAGCCAATAGCAGCCGAGTAATTCTAACTAATAGCCGCCAAGTCCTGTATGCAAACAAAGGCTTGTAACCTTACCCAATAGTAGTCCTGCTCTCCCACAACCAATCGAGCTCCTTCACTCCCTATAAAACCCCACGTCTGAGAGGAGTCCCTGCGACTTCTCCGGCCCCTCCTGTCGGACCGCAGAACCTCGCCTGGGAGCCTGAATAAATTCCTTCATATTGGATCTTCTTGTGTTGGCCTCAGTTTCTTCTTTTTAAACTCGGCAAGAACCCAAGAACAAACCTTACAATCACGACGTCAGGAGTTCAAGATCAGCCTGGCCAACATGGTGAAACCCCAGCTCTACTAAACATACAAAAAGTAGGCAGCCATGGTGGTGCACCCCTGTGGTCCCAGCTACTCAGGAGGCTGAGGCAGGAGAATGGCTTGAACCCAGGAGGTGGAGATTGCAGTGAACCGAGATCATGCCACCACACTCCAGCCTGGGTGACATCCTGAGACTCTGCCTCCAAAACACAACAAACAAAACAAGATGCAGAATACTAAAATAATACTAAATTGTGCTGACCACTTAGGTAAACCGAAAGGGATATATCTGTATCTACATACATTCTTTTTTTGGGGGGTGGGGGGGACATAAGTCCCAAAACAGGAATAAAAGCAAGGAATGATTAACACATAATGCTGGAAAAGACCACTCAGGAAAGGAATGTAAACAGAGATATTAGTGACTTTCTTAATCTACCTGTTGGGCATCTGAAACTGTTTTTAAGCATAGTTAAATATTTTTCAAATTCTATTGTATTTATAAAATATTCCACTTTTTTTTTGTTTTTTGAGACTGAGTCCCGCTCTGTCGCCCAGGCTGGGATGCAGTGGTGTGATTTCAGCTCACTGCAAACTCTGCCTCCCAGGTTCAAGCAATTCTCTGCCTCAGCTTCCCGAGTAGCTATGATTACAGGCGCCTGCCACCACCCCCAGCTAATTTGTGTATTTTTAGTAGACATGAGGTTTCACCATTTTGGCCAGGCTGGTCGTGAACGGACCTCGTGATCCGCCTGCCTTGGCCTCCCAAAGTGCTGGGATTATAGGCATGAGCCAACGCGATCGGCTTTTTTTCTTTTTTCTTTTTTTTTCTTGAGATGGAGTCACGCTCTGTCACCCAGGCTGGAGTGCAGTGACATGATCTCGGCTCACTGCAACCTCCACCTCCCGAGTTCAAGTGATTCTCCTGCCTCAGCCTCCTGAGTACCTGAGACTACAGGTGCATGCCACCACACCCAGCTCATTTTCATATTTTTAGTAGAGACAGTGTTTCGCTATGTTGGCCAGGCTGGTCTCGAACTTCTGAGCTTAGGTGATCCACCTGCCTCAGCCTCCCAAAGTCCTGTAATTACAGGCATGAGCCATATTTTCTTGTATTATTGTATCACAGAAATATACACACCAGCCGGGTGCTGTGGCTCACCCCTGTAATCCCACCACTTCGGAAAACTGAGGTGGGTGGATCATTTAAGGTCAGGAGTTCAAGACCACCCTGGCCAACATGGTGAAACCCCATCTCTACTAAAAATACAAAAATTAGCCAGGTGTGGTGGCACACCCCAGTAATCCCAGCTACTCGGGAGGCTGAGGCAGAAAAATCACATGAACCTGGGAGGCAGAGGTTGCAGTGAGCCATGATCATGACACTACACTCCAGCCTGGGTAACAGAGCAAGGCTCCATCTCAAAACAAAGAGAAAGAAATATATACACAGTCTCCCATCTTGCTTTTCACTGACTATAATCTTGGACCCCTTTCCATGTGTTGTCTGTAGACCTGCCATTCTAAAGTATTATTTAGGCCAGGCATGGTGGCTCACACCTATAATCCCAACATTTTGGGAGGCCAAGGCAAGGCGGATCACCTGAGGTCAGGAGTTCCAGACGAGCCTGGCCAACATGGTGAAACCCTGTCTCTACTAAAAATATAAAAAATTAGCCATATGTATTGGCACACACCTGTGATCCCAGCTAATCTGGAGACCGAGATAGGAGAATCGCCTGAACCCGGGAGGTGGAGGTTGCAGTGAACCGAGATTGTGCCATTGCACTCTAGCCTGGATGATGAGCAAAACTCCATCTCAAAAAAGAAAAAAAATTATCTGGGTGTGGTGGCATGTGTCCCAGCTACTCAGGAGGCTGAGGCAGGAGAATCACTTGAACCCAGGAGGCGGAGGTTGCAGTGAGCCAAGATCCTGCCACTGCACTCCCACCTGACAACAGAGTGAGACTCCATCTCAAAAAAAAAAAAAAAAGCTATATATAGTAATATTTGTGTATATATGTGTGCCCCCTCCCAAAAACACAAAAAAAGAAAAGTTTGGAGGTCAGGTGCGCTGGCTCATGTCTGATATCCTAGCACTTGGGAGGTAGAGGAGAGTGGATTACCTGAGGTCAGGAGTTCGAGACCAGCATGGCAAACATGACAAAAACCCATCTCTACTAAAAATACAAAAATTAGCCTGGTGTGGTGGCGCATGCCTGTAATCCTAGCTACTCGGAGGCTGAGGAAGGAGAATTGCTTGAACCTGGGAGGTGGGAGGTAAGAGGTGGAGATTGCACTGAGCAGAGATCTCACCACTGCACTCCAGCCTGTGCAACGGGAGACTCCATCTCAAAAAAAAGAACACAAGGCCGGGCATGGTGGCTCACACTTGTAATCCCAGCACTTTGGGAGGCTGAGGTGGGTGGATCACCTGAAGTCAGGAGTTCGAGACCAGCCTGGCCAACATGATGAAACCCCGTCTCTACTAAAAATTGAAAAATTAGCTGAGCATGGTGGCAGGCACCTGTAATCCCAGCTACTTGGGAAGCTGAGGCAGGAGAATTGCTTGAACCATGGAGGTGGAGGTTGCAGTGAGCCGAGATTGTGCCATTGTACTCCAGCCTAGGCGACAGAGTGAGACTGTCTCAAAAAAAAAAAAAGAAAGAAAGTCGGGTGTGGTAGCTCACGCCTGTAATCCCAGCACTTTGGGAGGCTGAGGTGGGTGGATCACAAGGTCAGGAGATCGAGACCATCCTGTCTAACACTGTGAAACCCCGCCTTAAAAAAAAAAAAAGAAGAAAAAAGAAAAGCTTGGAATGGCATGGCAAACCATTATCTTTGATCCCCTCGCAGGAGGAAAGAAAATTTTAAGAGGGTTATATTTATATATTATTTGCATCTTTAACAACCATTGTGACCTTTTAAATTTATTAAATATTTCAAACATAATGAAATGTATATAAAATAAATAAGGCCCAGTGAGGTGGATCATGCCCGTAATCCTAACACTTTGGAAGGCCAAGGCAGCCAGATCACCTGAGGCCAGACATTCCAGACCAGCCTGGCCAACATGGCGAAACCCTGTCTCTACTAAAAATACAAAAGGTAGCCGGGTGTGGTGGCGCACACCTGTGATTCCAGCTACTCAGGAGACTGAGGCAGGAGAATTGCTTGAACTCAGGAGGCAGAGGTTGTAGTGAGCCGAGATTGTGCCACTGCACTCCAGCCTGGATGACGGAGTAAGACTCCCTCTCAAAAATAAATGAACAAATAAATAAAATAAAGACTTGTGTATCTAGCATCCAGTGTTGCCAAATGATTGAGATTTGCCATATTTGTATGACCTTTGCAATTTGAAACAAACATTCTTATTTGTTTTAATCTGGGAGGACAACAGACTATACTATTTCTGCCAAAATGATTGGGGTCCCCAAAGACCTTGTCTTTTTACTCCTCAGTCTTTTGTGGATTGAGTAAAAGAAGGCCAGGCGCTTTGGCTCAGCCTTGTAATCCCAGCCCTTTGGGAGGCCGAGGCAGGTGGATCACCTAAGAACAGGAGTTTGAGACCAGCCTGACCAACACAGGGAAACCCCATCTCTACTAAAAATACAAAAATTAGCTGGGCATTGTAGTAGCACTTGCCTGTAATCCCAGCTACTAGAGGGGCTGAGGCAGGAGGATCACTTGAGCCCGGGAGGTGGAGGTTGCAGCGAGCTGAGATTTTGACACTGCCACTGCACACCAGCCTGGGCAACAGAGCGAGACTCCATCTCAAAAAAAAAAAAGGTCTCTGGATTGATGGCACTAACCAATGGACATAAAAATCCAAGCATTACTTCATCATGCTCAATTGTCATTGGTTGACAATCCCCGAGGGAGGGCTTAGTGGGCTGGCAGTTAACCCTTTCAGGGAAACCCAGGCCTTTTGCATTTATTTTATTTGAAAGTTGAAGTAGCAACAGATGAAAAGCCTAGAAAAGTCCTCAGACTTTCCAATCCCACCTTTCAGTCTTAGCCTAGAAAGCAGAATTTTGCCCCACAAAGGAATAATGAGGGACAGATTTCCTGGAGAAAAGTTTTGAACTTTTAAAACTGGGAATCCGCTGACCTTGCTGAGTAAGAGACGTTGATTCACTTTTTGTGCTGTTGGAACAGAGACCAGTGTTGGAGATGATTCCATTAATCTTGCAAAGTGATCAGTCACTGGGAGGATTGAATTGCATTTCCTGCCTAAAGATGTAGAGACAGATGACCTTTGCTGCAGCCCTCAGACCCCCAGTTCACAGCTGGGGAGAGGATGTGTCAGCATTTACTTTCAGGTCTCACCCTGCCCTTTGTTCAAAATTCAAACTCTTTTGTGTTTCGGCTGCTGCTGGGGGGTTTTGTAGTTGTTGATACTGCTGACTTTTTTCTAACCGCCCACATCCTGCAACTTCTGAGAAACAAACTCTATTTGGTAGAAGATAAAATCTGGAGGTGCCTCGGAGAGGGAACCAGAATAGACAGGGAATTTTGAGAGGCCATTGGGCCTTTAGACTTTAATTACTGCCCCCCCCCCAGGCTGAACTGGAGTCCAGCAAAATGAATAACAATGCTTCGTGTTTATATGACTCTACCACAAAAAAGCTTTTACATGCATTACCTCATGGAAGAGGCACTGCTAAAGCAGACATGTTTACATAAATGAACATCCGAAATTCCTAAATGTCGGCAGCTGCATGACCTTGGATGGAGTGCCCAAACTTGAGTCTCAATTTTCTCATCTGTAAAATGGGTTGCATGAGAGTTACCAGAGGGGCCAGGTGCAATGGTTCATGCCTGTAATCACAGCACTTTGGGAGGCCGAGGCAGGTGGATCACCTGAGGTCAGGAGTTTGAGACCAGCTTGGCCAATATGGGGAAACCCCATCTCTACTAAAAACATAAAACATAGCTGGTCATGGTGGTGCATGCCTTCAATCCCAGCTACTTGGGAGGCTGAGGCAGGGAAATAGATTGAACCTGGGAGGCGGAGGTTGCAGTGAGCCGAGATCCTGCCACTGTACTCCAGCCTGGGCAACAACAGTGAAACTCTGTCTCAAAAAAAAAAAAAAAAAAAAAAAACTTGTTGAATTGAAACCCAGAACCCCAATTCCTCCTCCCCAAGTCCCAAAACTACTCACCCTCTGGAAATCTCAGAATAACTGCTGAAAATTTCTCTTTTCCTGGATAACCAAATTCTAACACCCTTTACAGATGGCTTCTGTGGCTTCTAACCCTCCTTGAAATGACATTCATTAATCCCACAACGATTTACCAAGTGCCTCTTTGATTCACACACAGAGCAACCTCAGGCAGGCACTGTGGCTAATAACTGTAATCCCAACATTTTGGGAGGTCAAGGCGGGTGGGTTTCTTGAGCCCAGGAGTTAGAGACCAATCTGGGCAACATATTGAAACTCCATCTCTACAAAACAAAAACAAAACACAGAAGCCTTGATAGGAAACCCTCCTCTTTCTCCCTGGGCATCTATTTATGGCAGAGAGTAGGAAGTTCCCCCGGTGAGGCTGAGATGCTCTGTAATGAAGACACTGGTTCTTATCCCCAGCCTGAAGAGACAAAATTCTGAGCTGGCTCCCTTACAAATTGAGAGCAGGTGAGTTCACCTCTACTCTCACGAAAAACTCTTTCTCATTCAGAACACCTCTCACAACGATAATAAAATACTCAGGTGTCCACAGTCTAACACCACTCGCTTAATAAAAGGAAAAGTTACCCTGTAATCCCAGCACTATGGGAAGCCAAGGCAGGAGGATTGCTTGAGAGCCCAGAAGTTTGAGACCAGCCTGGGCAACATAGCTCGGCCCTGTCTCTATTTAAAAAAAAAAAGAAAAAGAAAGAAGGGCCGGGCGCGGTGGCTCACGCCTATAATCCCAGCACTTTGGGAGGCTGAGGCGGGTGGATCAGGAGGTCAAGAGATCGAGACCATCCTGGTCAACATGGTGAAACCCCATCTCTACTAAAAATACAAAAAATTAGCTGGGCATGGTGGCGCGTGCCTGTAATCCCAGCTACTCAGGAGGCTGAGGCAGGAGAATTGCCTGAACCCAGGAGGTGGAGGTTGCGGTGAGCCGAGATCGCGCCATTGCACTCCAGCCTGGGTAACAAGAGCGAAACTCCATCTCGAAAAAAAGAAAAGTCTCTGAGGAGACCAACCTCGTCTGTCTTCACTGTTTATTTTCAGGTCCTAGGAGCCAGCTCCTAAAACACACTCAACAAATGTTTCTTGAATGAATGAATTCCTCAACCTCCAAAACTATGTATATTTTCAGCTTGATCAACTAATCCTTAAAGTGTACCTCTTTGAAGAAGATACCAGCCAGGCTCGGTGGTTCACACCTGTAATCCCTGCACTTTGGGAGGCTGAGCCGGGAGAATTGCGTGAGGTCAGGAGATTGAGACAGGCCTGACCAACATGGTGAAATCCTGTCTCTACTAAAAATACAAAAATTAGCTGGGCGTGGTGTCAGGTGCCTGTAATCCCAGCTACTCAGGAGGCTGAGGCAGGAGAATCACTTGAACCCGGGAGGCGGATATTGAAGTGAGCCGAGATCACGCCACTGCATTCCAGCCTGGGCGACAGAGCGACAGTGAGACTCCATCCCAAAAAAAAAGAAAAAAAAAATATATATATATAATATATGATATATATGATATATATCATATAATACATATCATATATATCATATAATACATATATTATATGATATATATATTGGGCCCGGCACTGTGGCTCACGCCTGTAATCCCAGCACTTTAGGAGGCTAAGGCGGGTGGATCACAAGGTCAGGAGTTGGAGACCAGCCTGGCCAACACTGTGAAACCCAGTCTGTACTAAAAATACAAAAATTAGCTGGGTGTGGTGGCACACGCCTGTAGTCTCAGCTACTCGGGAGGCTGAGGCAGGAGAATTTCTTGAACCAGAAGGTGGAGGTTGCAGTGAGCCAAGATGGTGCCACTGCATTCCAGCCTGGCAACCGGGCAAAAGTCCATCTCACAAGAAAAATAAAAAGGAATAAAGGAGACCGACCTTGTCCTTCTTCTTCACTGTTTATTTTCAGGTCCTAGGACCCTTAAAACATACTCAACAGGCCGGGCGCGGTGGCTCAAGCCTGTAATCCCAGCACTTTGGGAGGCCGAGGCGGGTGGATCACGAGGTCAAGAGATCGAGACCATCCTGGTCAACATGGTGAAACCCCGTCTCTACTAATACAAAAAAAAAAAATTAGCTGGGCATGGTGGAACGTGCCTGTAATCCCAGCTACTCAAGAGGCTGAGGCAGGAGAATTGCCTGAACCCAGGAGGCGGAGGTTGCGGTGAGCCGAGATCGCTCCATTGCACTCCAGCCTGGGTAACGAGAGCGAAACTCCGTCTCAAAAAAAAAAAAAAAAGAGATCAAGACCATCCTGGCCAACATGGTGAAACCCCGTCTCTACTAAAATACAAAAATTAGCTGGGCATGGTGGTGGGCGCTTGTAATCCCAGCTACTTGGGAGGCTGAGGCAGAAGAATTGCTTGAACCCGGGAGGCGGAGGTCACAGTGAGCCGAGTTCGTGCCACTGCACTCCAGTCTGACAACAGCAAGTCTCAAAAAACAAAACAAAACAAAAAACATACTCAACAAATGTTTGTTGAATGAATGACTTCCTCACCCTCCAAAACTATATTTTCAGCTTGATCAACTAATCCTTAATCTTTGAAGAAGATAGTTCCTGGCAGGCACGGTGGCTCACACCTGTAATCCTAGCACTCTGGGAGGCTGAAGTGGGTGGATTGCCTGAACTCAGGAGTTCCAGACCAGCCTCGGTAACACGGTGAAACCCCATCTCTACTAAAATACAAAAAATTAGCCAGGCATGGCCCCATGTGCTTGTAGTTCCAGCTACTTGGGAGGCTGAAATAGGAGAATTGCTTGAACCTGGGAGGCTGCACTCCAGCCTGGGCAACAGAGCGAGACTCCATCTCAAAGAAATTTAAAAAAGAAGATACCAAGGTTCTTAGAGGTATAAAAAGTATGTTGGTGTGCCTGGGGAAGGCAGGGAACACCTTTCTGGCTCCAAAGTCCAGACTCTCACCCACTCTGTTCCACACTGCCGCCCTTGTTCATGACATCTGCTGCACAGAAACTGAGTCATGGGGACCAGCCTTCATGGCCCGCAGCTAAGGCCTAAATACATTTCCCCTGCATCCTCCACTGGCACGACCCAGCAGTCTGGGAGGCACCTCAAGCTCCTGAGGCCGGGTGGAGGAGGGGGGCCTCTGTTTGCATGTGACAGTCACTTCCTCAGTGCCAGGCTGCGGCTAATTACTAGGCAACTTGCCTCGTTGGGTTTCCCTGCCTGAAGGCATAGGGGCTGGAGACAAGAGAGCTGAAGGGGACAGGAAGCAGAACCCACCATGGGAGTAGAGCCAGGACTGGTGGGCCTGGGAGCTGCCAATGGTCTCAGAAAATCCTAGGAGGACTTTGCCTTCTGCTCCTGATCTCTGGAATTAATTCATCAGCCTCAGCCTCCACTCCAGCCTCTGCACCTGCTTTTCCCATAGTGATTCCTCAGCATCTGCCCTGGACACCTCATGGATGCATCACAAGGGCTTTTGGTGGCCTCTGATCACAGGGGTTGACCTACCTGCTTGCCAGGTCTTAAGCTCTTAGGAGAAAGTTTGATGCTCTTGGTGTTTCCACCTCCATCCTAGGCACTGGGTAGAAACACAGCCAAGAGCGATTGCAGGATGGGTCCCTCCAGGACGCTGACGCCTCAGCCTACGCACTCTGAGTCCCTGGGAAAGTTACGCCACCTCTCTGAATTTCCTTCTCACTTGTACAGTGGGAAAAATAATGGACATAGGAAGATGAAACAAGACTTGGAGACCATACTTACCATCTTATGTTCCTTCTTCTTTTTTTTTTTTTTGGTGGGGGGCTAGAGTGCAATGGCATGATCTCGGCTCACTGCCACCTCTGCCTCCAGGGTTCAAAGGATCCTTCCACCTCAGCCTCCTGAGCGGATGGGACCACAGACACGTGCCACCATGCCTGGCTAATTTTTTTTTTTTTTTTTTGAGACGGAGTTTCACTCTTGTTACCCAGGCTGGAGTGTGCAATGGCGCGATCTCGGCTCACCACAACCTCTGCCTCCTGGGTTCAGGCAATTCTCCTGCCTCAGCCTCCTGAGTAGCTGGGATTACAGGCATGCACCACCATGCCCAGCTCATTTTTTGTATTTTTAGTAGAGATGGGGTTTCACAATGTTGACCAGGATGGTCTTGATCTCTTGACCTCGTGATCCACCCGCCTCGGCCTCCCAAAGTGCTGGGATTACAGGCGTGAGCCACCGCGCCCGGCTTTTTTTTGTATTTTTAGTAGAAGGGGGGTTTTACCATGTTGGCCAGGCTGGTCTCGAACTACTGGCCTCAAGTGGTCCGCCTGCCTCAGCCTCCCGAAGTGCTGGAATTACAGGCGTGAGCCCCCTCACCCAGACCCTTGTTCACTTTTCTGTTTTCCTTTTCACTCTATCACTAATCATCATTGATCATATTATCTACATATCTATATATCTGTTAGATTGGCACAAAAGTAATTGCTTTTTTTGCCATTACTTTCTTTTTTCTTTCTTTTTTCTTTTTTTTTTTTTTTGAGACAGAATCCCGCTCTGTCACCAGGCTGGAGTGCAGTAAAGCAATCTCGGCTCACTGCAACCTCAGCCTCCCAGGTTCAAGCCATTTTCCTGCCTCGGCCTCCTGAGTAGCTGGAACTACAGGCATGTGCCACTACACCCAGTTAATTTTTGTATTTTTAGTAGAGATGGGTTTTCACCATGTTGACGAGGATGGTATCAGTCTCTTGACCTCGTGATCCACCTACCTCGGCCTCCCAAAGTGCTAGGATTACAGGCGTGAGCCACCACGCCCGGCTTGCCATTACTTTCAATGGCATTGCTTTCAGTGGCAAAAACTGCAACTACTTCTGTGCCAACCTAATATCTGGAGACAGGGTCTGTCTCTGTCACCCAGGGTGCTGGAGGGCAGTGGCACAATCACAGCTCACTGCAACCTCCAACTCCTGGGCTCAAGTGATCCTCCCACCTCAGTCTCCCAATTATCTGGGACTACAGGCATGCACCACTACACCCAGCCAGTTTTTGTTATTTATTTATTTATTTACTTACTTATTTTTGAGATGGAGTTTTGCTCTTGTTGCCCAGGCTGGAGTGCAATGGCGCAGTCTCAGCTAACCACAACCTCCACCTCCTGGGTTCAAGCGATTCTCCTACCTCAGCCTCCCGAGTAACTGGGATTACAGGCATGTGCCACCATGCCCGGATAATTTTGTATTTTTAGTAGAGACAAAGTTTCTCCATGTTCGTCAGACTGGTCTTGAACTCTGGACCTCAGGTTATCCGCTCGCCTTGGCCTCTCAAAGTGCTGAGATTACAGGCGTGAGAAACTGCACCCAGCCTGTTTGTTTTTGAGACAGTTTTTGCTCTTGTCACCCAGGCTGGAATGCAATGGCATGATCTCAGCTCACTGCAACCTCTGACTCCTGGGTTCAAGTGATTCTCCTCCTCAGCCTCCCAAGTAGCTAGGATTACAGGTGTCTGTCACCACGTCCGGCTAATTTTGTTTTTGTCTTTGTTTTTTGAAATGCAGTCTCGCTATGTTGCCTAGGCTGGAGTGCATTGCTTTTTTTGCCAAAAGTGGCATGATCTTGGCTCACTGCAACCTCCGCATCCCAGGTTCAAGCAGTTCTGCCTCAGCCTCCCGAGTAGCTGGGATTACAGGTGCCCATCACCACGCCGGACTAATTTTTGTATTTTTAGTAGAGACAGGGTTTCAGCATATTGGCCAGGCTGGTCTCTTGGCCAGGCTGGTCTTGAATGCCTGACCTTGTGATCCACCTGCCTCACTGTGCACAGTCCATATTATATATTTTACTTAACTGATTTTCTTTAGTTCTTACTCCTCTCGCTGGGATGTCTGTTTTGTTTACCTCCATATATCCAGTCCCTAGATCAGAGCTTGGTTCCTGGTAGGTTCTCAGTAACTATTTGAATTAAATGAATAGAAAGATGTAAAAAGGTGCCCAGTAATGGTAGGTATCAAACTTAGTCTCTGGACTCCAACAGAAAGCAGTGTAATTTAAGATGGGCACAGTAGCTCAAGCCTGTAATCCCAGCACTTTGGGAGGCTGAGGAGGCGGGCGTATTGCTTGAGGTCAGGAGTTCAAGACCATCCTGGGCAACATGGTGAAACCCTGTCTCTACTAAAATAAAAAAAAAAAATTAGCCAGGTGTGATGTTGGACACCTGCAGTCCCAGTTACTCAAGAGGCTGAGGCAGGAGAATTGCTTGAACCTGGGAGGTGGAGATTGCAGTGAGCCGAGATTGTACCATTGCACACTAGCCTGGCAGCAACAGATTGACTCTGTCAAGGAAAAGAAGGGAAGGGGAAGGGGGAGGGAAGGGAAGGGAAGAGGGAGGGAAGCAAGCAGTGTAGTTGGAACAGGGAAAATGCAGCTCATAATAGGAGGTACAGGTTAGGAGCTCTGGCTGAGAAATCCCATCTGTACCACGTACCAGCTGAGTGACCTGGAACAGATGAATGACTCCACCTTTCTGAGGCACAGTCTCCTCATCTGTCAAATGGAGGTGCTATAGGACCTCCCAGGTAGGATGTGAGCATGCAGGAGACAGTAAATGTAAAGCACTTAGCAGAGTGCCTGGTGCATAATAAGTGCTCAGTAAACACTGGCCCACACTGTTCATTATAGCAATACTCAGACGAGGGGAACCTCTGAGTCAATTAGACAGTTGCTAAGCACTTAAAATATGTCACTGGCTAGCGAGTTCAATTAACATTTATTGACCTAAATCTGTGAACTCCTTAAGGGAAGGGACTGTGTCTACATCGTCATGATCCTGGCCCAGAAGATGCTAATTAATGTGAAAACATGCTGGAAAAGTTACATCCTGAACTCAAATACGAGTTAGAATACAGAGGAGCTATTAGAGTAATAACTAACATGCGCCAGGCATGCTATTGGGTGTTGGAGAAAGGGCAGTGAGCTTAAACCAACATGGGAACTTACAGCTTAGCAGGGGAGGCAGACTTTGTTCCAAGAGTTGCACAGACAGAGAGGAAACACTGCAACTGACACATATCACAAAGGAGAAGATGTGATGCTGTGAGCTCCATAAGGAAGGACGGAGGGTTGACCTGCTCTGGGATTGGGGAGGGAGTGATGCCTAGAACTGAGCTCTGAAGAAAAAATCTTTGCTGGCCGGGTGCGGTGGTTCACGCCTGTAATCCTAGCACTTTGGAAGGCCGAGGTGGGTGGATCACCTGAAGTCAGGAGTTCAAGACCGGCCTGGCCATCATGGTGAAACCCCATCTTTATAAAAAAAAAAAAAAAAAGAAGAAGAAGAAGAAGAAGAAAAGATCTTTGCTAGGCTGAGTGTTGGGGGAAGTATACTCAGCAGACCAAATGGCAGATGGAGGCCAGGACTTTAAGACCAGCCTGGCCAACATGGTGAAACCCCATCTCTACTAAAAATACAAAATTTAGCTGGGCGTGGTGGTGCACGCCTGTAATCCCAGCTACTCGGGAGGCTGAGGCAGGAGAATCACTTGAACCCGGGAGGCAGAGGTTGCAGTGAGCCGAGATCGCACTACTGCACTCTAGCCTGGGCAACAGAGCAAGACTCCACCTTGGAAAAAAAATAAAAATAAAAAAGAAATGGCAGATGAAAAGGCCTTGTGATTGGGGTGCACATGTGCTAAAGGGTCCAAAAGAAGGCCCATATGACAGAAGTGTAGTGAGCTGAGGGTGAGGTTGGGATAAAATAAACTGCAAAAATTAGTAGACACGCTGAAGGTGGGTGGAAGCTATGATGCAGCTGTTCCACAGCTGAGGACATTGTAGACAGACAGACAAATACAGGAGGGCACCGGGAAGCAGGGACCAGGATGATGCCCACGCAGGACTTATGTCATCACAAAAAACTTGAAACAGGCTGGGCACGGTGGCTCATGCCTGTAATCCTAGCACTTTGGGAGGCTGAGGCAGGCAGATCACCTGGGGTCAGACTTCGAAACCAGAATTGCTTGAACCCGGGAGGCAGAGGTTGCAATGAGCCAGGATCATGCCACTGCACTCCAGCCTGGGTGACAAAGCGAGACTTTGTCTTAAAAAAAAAAATACTGGGCATGGTGGCTCACACCTGTAATCCCTCCACTTTGGGAGGCTAAGGCCGGCAGATCACCTGAGGTCAGGAGTTGGAGACCAGCCTGACCAACATGGCAAAAGCCCATCTCTACTAAAAATACAGTTATCAGCCAGGCATGCTGGTGGGAACCTGTAATCCCTACTACTCGGGAGGCTGAGGCAGGAGAATCAATTGAACCCTGGAGGTGGAGGTTGCAGTGAGCCAAGATCATGCCATTGCACTCCAGCCTGGGCAAGAGTGAGACTCCGTCTCAAAAAAAAAAAAAGGCAGGTTCAGGCCCAGTGTGGTAGCTCAGGTTTGTAATGTCAGCACTTTAGGAGGCCAGGACAGGAGGCTAATTTCAGCCCAGGAGTTTGAGACCAGCCTGGGCAACACAGTGAGACTTCGGCTCTACAAAAAAATTTTTTAATTAGCTGGTTGTTGGCCCGGCGTGGTAGCTCATGCCTGTAATCCCAGCACTTTCGGAGGCCGAGGTGGGCACATCATCTGAGGTCAGGAGTTTAAGACCAGCCTGGCCAAGATGGTGAAACCTCATCTCTACTAAAAATACAAAAATTAACCAAGCATGTGCCTGTAACCCCAGCTACTTGGGAGGCTGAGGCAGGAGAATTGCTTGAACATGGGAAGCAGAGGTTGCAGTAAGCCAAGAGTGTGCCACTGCACTCCAGCCTGGGCAGCAGAGCAAGACTCCGTCTCAGAAAAAATTAGCTGGGTGTGATAGTGTACTCCTGTGGTACCAGTAACTGGAGGCTAAGGTGGGAGGATCACTTGAACCTAGAAAGTCAAAGCTGCAGTGAGCCATGATCACACCACTGCACTCAGGTCTGAGCAACAGAGGTCAGGAGTTCCAGACCAGCCTGGACAACATGGTGAAACCCCGTCTCTACTAAAAATGCAAAAATCAGCTGGGTGTGGTAGTGGATACCTGTAATTCCAGCTACTCAGGAGGCTGAGGCAGGAGAATTACTTGAACCTGGGAGGCGGAGGTTGCAGCGAGCCGAGATTGCATCACTGCATCCCAGCCTGGGCAACAGAGCAAGAATCGGTCTCAAAACGAAACAAAACACAATACATGTTGAATTGCATGAAGGAAGGACTAGCACAAGTTCTCGTACACAGGAAATACTCACGTGTTGCAAGAAACAGCCTCTACTTATTTTTTTTTTTTGAGATGGAGTCCTGACCTTCTGATCCTCCCACCTAGGCCTCCCAAAGTGGTGGAATTACAGATGTGAGCCTGCCTCAACATGTATTAAACACCTACTGTGTGCCAGGCCTGTGATTTATTCATGCATTTATTTATTCAATCAAAGCAGCATTTATGGAGTGCCTGTGAAATGCTAAGCTCTGTCATTCAATGTAGTGTGTGTTTATCAAGCAGCTACTGTATACAGCTGTCCCAATCAGTGCCTGGGTACACAGTAGTTCAATAAATGCCTGAAAGAATGAATGCCCTCAAGGAGCCCCCAGTCTTCCTGCTAAAATGGCCTGTCAATAAATAACTCTAACACACAAAGATAAGGGTAGAACGTGGGTGTGTTTAGAGTGCAGAGGGCCCCTTATCACCTTGTACTGCCAGGCACCTTTCTCAGGGCCGTATCTTCTCACCTGGGAACCAGCTCTTTGAAGGTGGGGCCAGGCTGGCTCCTCGCTCACCTGCCTGTCCATCCCCGGGCACCCATGGAGGACTTTGCCTGCAGCTCCCGCTCAATCAATGCCCGCTGTCTGATTACGGCCATGTCCCCGACCACAGCTGTTTCTTCCTTCATACGCCAGGCGAGAGGGCAGCAGCTGGGTTCTAACCCTGGAGCTCTGGTGGACGGCCAGCGCTTCTGACAGGTGCCCTCTCTCAAATTTGGCCTGACTTTTCCAGCTATGAAATGAAAGATTTGACTCTTCTCCTCCTTGACTTCTTAACCCCTTGCCTAGATTCCTGTAATGGCAAGTTAATTTTGAAAAAATGTTGCAAAAACCCAGACAATGCATAGAAATCATTAAAGATGGGGCCAGGTGTGGTAGCTCATGCCTGTAATCCCAGCACTTTGGGAGGCTGAGGCCAATGGATCACCTGAGGTTGGGAGTTTGAGACCAGCCTGATCAACATGGAGAAACCCCGTCTCCACTAAAAGTTTAAAATTAGCTAGACATGGTGGCACATGCCTGTGATCCCAGCTACTCGGGAGGCTGAGGCAGGAGAATCACTTGAACCTGGGAGGCACAGGTTGTGGTGACCCGAGATCGTGTCATTGCATCCAGCCTGGGCAACAAGAGTGAAATTCTGTCTAAAAAAAAAAAAAGTATTGATTATTTTGCCATAGTAATATTGAGTCATTTGATTACTTTTTGGAGTTACTTACTGCCAAGAAAAGTACTAAACATTGTTCCGGCCAGGCACAGTGGCTCACGCCTGTAAGCCCAACACTTTGGGAGGCCGTGGCAGGTGGATCACGAGCTCAGGAGATCGACACCACCCTGGCTAACACGGTGAAACCTCATCTTTGTATCTAAAAATATAAAAATTATCCGGGCATGGTGGCATGTGCCTGTAATCCCACCTACTCAGGAGGCTGAGGCAGGAAAATCACTTGAACCCGGGGGGCCGAGGTTGCAGTGAGCCGAGATCATGACATTGCACTCCAGCCTCGGTGACAGAAGGAGACTCCGTTTCAAACACAAAAAAAAGTAAAATAGGAAAATAGAATGGATGGAATGGTGGTGGCCAGGGGCTGGATGGAGGGGGATATTTTGGGGAGTTAGGTTTAATGGGACAGAGTTGTTTGGGAGGATGAAGATGAAAACGTTTCAGAGGTGCCTGGTGGTGACAGTTGTACCGGTGTCAATATGCTTAATGCCATGGAGCTGTACACTTGAAAATGGTGAAAGTGATAACTTTTTTTTTTTTTTTTTTTTTTTTTTTTTTTTTTTTTTGAGACGGAGTTTCGCTCTTGATACCCAGGCTGGAGTGCAATGGCGCGATCTCGGCTCACCGCAACCTCCGCCTCCTGGGTTCAGGCAATTCTCCTGCCTCAGCCTCCTGAGTAGCTGGGATTACAGGCACGCGCCACCGTGCCCAGCTAATTTTTTTTGTATTAGTAAAGACGGGGTTTCACCATGTTGACCAGGATGGTCTCGATCTCTTGACCTCGTGATCCACCCGCCTCGGCCTCCCAAAGTGCTGGGATTACAGGCTTGAGCCACCGCGCCCGGCGAAAGTGATAACTTTTATGTTACGTATATTTTGTCACAATTTAAAAAAAGCAGCAGTGCTCACTCACTCTGGCAGCACGTGTACTAAAATTGGAACCATACAGAGCACGTTCGAATGGCTGTTGCACAAGGATGCCAAGCAAATTAATGAGGCTGAGGTGTTCCACGTTAAAACAGCAGCAAGGGGGCCGGGTGCGGTGGCTCACGCCTGTAATCCCAGCACTTTGGGAGGCCGAGGCGGGTGGATCACGAGGTCAAGAGATCGAGACCATCCTGGTCAACATGGTGAAACCCCGTCTCTAGTAAACATACAAAAAATTAGCTGGGCATGGTGGCGCGTGCCTGTAATCCCAGCTACTCAGGAGGCTGAGGCAGAAGAATTGCCTGAACCCAGGAGGCGGAGGTTGCGGTGAGCCGAGATCGCGCCATCGCACTCCAGCCTGGGTAACAAGAGCGAAACTCTGTCTCAAAAAAAAAAAAAAAAAAAAACCGGAAGCAAGGGAAGCCCACCGATCCCAGCGTCTCTTTGAAATTCTCCATGGCCCCATCCCAGTCTCTTCCTCCTAAAGCCCTGAAAGTACCAGTATACTTCATTTTGTGTTTTTCACTTAGTGTAGCATTACGGGTTTGGTTTTGTTTTTGTTTTGTCTTGGTATGCTTGTTTTTTTGAGACGGACTCTCACTCTATCACCCAGCCTGGAGTGCAGTGGCTCAATCTCAGCTCACTGCAACCTCTGCCTCCCAGGTTCAAGTGATTCTCCTCCCTCAGACTCCCGAGTAGTTGGCATTATAGCTGCATGACACCACGCCCAGCTAATTTTTGTAGTTTTAGTAGAGATGGGGATTCACCATGTTGGCCAGGATGGTCTTGAACTCCTGACCTCAGGTGATCTGCCTGCCTCAGCCTCTCAGAGTGCTGGGATTACAGGCATGAGCCACTGCGCCTGGCCTCTGTGGGGCCCTTTTTTTTTTTTTTTTCTGAGACGAGTCTCTCTCTGTCACCCAGGCTGGAGTGCAATGGCACTATCTCAGCTCACTGCAACCTCTGCCTCCTAGGTTCAAGTGATTCTCCTGCCTCAGCCTCCCAAGTAGCTGGAATTATAGGTGCCTGCCCCTACGTCGTGGGGCCTCTTTTATAAGCACACATCCCCTTGATCAAAGTTCGCCCCTCATGACCTCATCACCTCCCAAAGGCCCCACCTCCTAACACTCTCACTTAGCAGATCAGGTTTCCACACAGGTATTTTTGGGGGATAAAAACTGAACGTTCTGTCTGTAACCATCAGTCATGTGATGAACTGGAGGGAGAGCACATGCAGAGGACTTGAGGCAAGAATGGACTTGACCTATGGACAGAACAGTGAGGAGCAAGCAGACCTGCTGGGCAAGGGACACTGGGGAGGGCTGGCGAGATAGGCAGGGGCTACATCACATCAGTCTTTCCCATCCTGGGGAGGGCGCTTGGGTTTCTCCTCACTCAGAGTCTCAGATGTGCGGTCACTGGAAGGCTGCAGACAGTGTGGCAGGCTGAGTAAATGCCCTCCAGGGACGTCCATGTCTTACTCTCTGACACCTGTGAATATGTGACTATATATAGATTAAGGGGCTTTGTGGACGTGATTCAGTCAAAGATTTTGAGATGGATGCTGGATTATCTGGGTGGACCCAGTGTAACCACAGGTGTCCTCAGAAGAGGTAGAGGAAGTCAGAGAGAGAAGCAGATGTGACAAGGGAAGCAGAGTCTGGAGTGACGTGGCCTGCTTTGAAAACCGAGGAAGGGGCTGCACACTAAGGAATGCAGGCAGCCAGCGGAAGGGAAAAAGAAAGAAATGGATTTTCCCATTTCTCCATCGGAGCTTCCAAAGGAACCAGCCCTGTTGTCACCTTTATTTTGGCCCCTGCTGATTCGTTTTGGACTACTGACCTCTAGAACTGTAAGATAATAAATTTGTGTTTGGTTTTTGTTGTTGTATGTTTTATAGATGGGGATCTCGCTCTGTCACCCAGGCTGGAGTGCAGTGGTGTGATCTTGGCTCACCGCAGCCTCCACCTCCCAGGTTCAATCGATTCTCCTGCCTCAGCCTCCTGAGTAGCTGGGATTACAGGTGCCCACCACCAAGCCTGGCTAATTTTAGTATTTTTAGTAGAGACATGGTTTTACCATGTTAGTCAGGCTGGTCTCCTGACCTCAAGTGATCCACCTGCCTCAGCCTCCCAAAGTGCTGAGATTACAGGCATGAGCCACTGTGCCTAGCAAATTTGTGTTTTTTTGTTTTTTGTTTATTGAGATGGAGTCCTGCTCTGTTGCCCAGGCTGGAGTGCAGTGGTGCAATCTCAGCTCACTACAACCTCTGTCTCCCGGGTTCAAGTGAGTCTTCTGCCTCAGCCTCCTGAGTAGCTGGGACTACAGGCATGCACCACCACACCCAGCTAATTTTTGTATTTTTAGTAGAGATAGGGCTTCAACATATTGGTCAGGCTGGTCTTAAACTCCTGAGTTCGTGATCCACCTGCCTCAGCCTCCCAAAATGCTGGGATTACAGGTGTGAGCCACCTCGCCCAGCCTTTGTTTTGTTTTTGAGATGGAGTCTCGCTCTGTCGCCCAGCCTGGAGTGCAGTGGCACAATCTTGGCTTACTGCAACCTCTGCCTCCCAGGTTAAAGCAATTCTTCTGCCTCAGCATCCCGAGTAGCTGGTACTACAGGTGCACCCCACTACACCTAGCTAATTTTTGTGTTTTGGGGTTGTAAAGACAAGGTTTTGCCATGTTGGCCAGGCGGGTCTAGAACTCCTGACGTCAGGTGATTCCTCCTACCTCAGCCTCCCACAGTGCTGGGATTACAGGTGGGCGTGAGCCACCTTGGCTGGTGAATTTGTGTTGTTTTAAGTCACTACATTTATGGTAATTTCTTACAGCAGTAATGGGAAACTAATATAAGCAGAGAAAGGACATGATCAGATTTATGTTTCAAAAAGCTATTTCTGGTTGCTGTTACAGAACGGCTTTAGTGGGATCAGCGGAAGCAGGAGCCCAGGCGGGTAACTGCAGACGTGTGGGCGGGTAACGATGGCAGCCCCAGTGCGATGGAAGGGCCGCTGGCTAGAAGAGCTCAGGTCTCAAGAAAACGCTAGGGGCTAGAAGACTGGGCTTATTGATGAACTGGATGTTGTGGGGGAAGGGGACAGTCTAGGAAAGTGACTGGAGCATGACTCCTAGGGTGATCAGCACTCCGATTTCTGCAGCTTCTCTGGGGCCTCACAGAGCACACGGCGTTTGACAGGCTGTTCCCAGGATGCGGGTGTTTTTATGTGATTAGGCTGGAACTGTTCTCTGTGAAATAAATGCCCTCAGTCTAAAGGGCTTTTACCAGCCAGGGCAGGGGATTAAAGGCAGCCGGGCTGTAGAGAAATCCCAGGGTCAGGAGACAGCTGAGCATGGAGACTTTTAATCTAAACCTTAAACGTTTTTATTTTCCACTCCTTGAACTCAGGGTGTCACTTTAAATACATGTTTGGCAACATCAGCTGTTCTATTTTTCTTTTTAATTATACAAAGAGAGATCCTGGAAGAGGCTCAGCCCCAGGCTGAGGGGGGCAAGGGAAGTTTGGCAACGGCGGGAGGCAGAGAAACCAACTCAACATCGAGTGGATTTGAAATCCTTTTGAGGGAGCACAGAGGCCAAACTCTGAGCCACCCTGAACTTGGTAAGAGCGGCCCTGACTCAGGATTTCTAAAAGGAGACTGACAGACTCACCAGCTTAGAATGGAGGGAGGACAGATGGACACGTCTCCAAGACAAAAATATCACCAGCCCTAGCTCTGCTCCGGTACCTTGAATTTATTCCCAGGTCCTGTCCTGTTAACTCTTCTCTTTCTTTCTTTGTCTCTGTCTCTCTTTCTTTCTTTGTCGTTCTTTCTTTCTCTTGTTTCTTTTCTTTCCTTTTCTCTTTCTTTTTCTCTTTTCTTTATTCTTTTCTTTCTTTCTCTCTCTCCCTTCCTTTTTCTTTTTTTTTTGAGATAGAGCCTCACTCTGTCGCCCAGGCTGGAGTGCAATGGTGCCATCTTGGCTCACTGCAACCTCCGCCTCCTGCAAAAAAAATGTTTTGCATTTTTAGAATGATTCTTCTGCCTCAGCCTCCCGAGTGCTTGGGACTACAGGCATGTGCCACCACGCCTGGCTAATTTTTTTGTGTTTTTAGTAGAGATCGGGTTTCACCATCTTGGCCAGGCTGGTCTTGAACTCCTGACCTCGTGATCCGCCCGCCTCGGCCTCCCAAAGTGCTGGGATTACAGGCGTGAGCCACAACGCCTGGCTTTCTTCTATATCTATATCTATATCTATATATATATATATATATATGTTTATTTATTAGAGACAGGGTTTTGTTTTGTTTTGTTTGAGATGGACTCTTGCTCTGTTGCCCAGGCTGGAGTACAGTGGCACAATCTCGGCTCCCTGCAACCTCTGCCCTCCGGGTTTAAGCAATTCTCCTGCCTCAGCCTCATGAGTAGCTGGGATTACAGGCATGTGCCACCATGCCTGGCTAATTTTTGTATTTTTTTAGTAGAGATGGGGTTTCACTATGTTGGCCAGGCTGATCTAGAACTCCTGACTTCGTGATCTGCTGGCCTCGGCCTCCCAAAGTGCTGGAATTACAGGCGTGAGCCACCATGCCTGGCCTAGAGACAGGGTTTTACCATGTTGCCCAGGCTGGTCTCGAACTCCTGGACTCAAGCGATCCTCTCATCTCAGCTTCCCAAAGTGCTGGGATTACAGGGGTGAGCCACTGCACCTGGCCGTTACTGCCTTTCATCCTCTGAGCAGAAAACAGCTAACTAGGTTGTTCATGACATCTACAGGGTACTCCCTACTGTGTGCTGGCCGCTGGGCTCACCTGCTTACATGGGTTACTCTGTTGTAGGCAGTCAGCTATTGTATAACTAGGTGCTATCATTATCCCCATTTTCTAGATGGGGAATCCGGGCTCCAGAGAGAATGGATGGAAACCCACTCCCCAGTGTTGGGCCTGCACTTCTTTGCCCTCAGACCCCTCCCTTGCCTTTCTCCTGCTTTGCTCCAGATCACAGGGAGGTCAACCCATCAATCATCTGGCTTCCTGCACAAATGGACCATCTGGAGACAGTGATAGGAGCCTGGTGGGTGGGAGGAGCCTGGTGGGTGGGAGGAGCCTGGTGGGTGGGAGGAGCCTGGTGGGTGGGAGGAGCCTGGTGGTAGGACAGGGGAATCCAGGGTATTCCTCCCCCTCTGCCTCAGGTAGGATCTCTAGCTCCACCTCCCACCAAACAGGCCCACTGTGGCTCTGGCTTCTACCTGGGGACTCCAGTCCCTCTTGGGTACCAGAAACACCACCTCCTGCCTCTGTCCCTCCAACCCCAGGGGTGGTGGCAGCCCTCCTGCTGGGGCTAACCTGGGAGCTTCCCCTCCCCTGCCTGCCTTTTCCCATAATTCTTGCATTACCCCTGGAGCAATTCTTGGGATAAATTCTCCTAGTCTGGTATCTGTTTATCCTGGTCAGATTTCACAGATACACTACCTTTGCTAAAGACTCACAGATCGGCCAATTCATTCACTCTGGAAGGAGGCAATCCTCTCTCTGAGCACAGCACATCCCAGGAGAGGAAAGATTGGAACCACCACTTACTGAGCACTGTGCTAATTGCCAACAACTGTTCTTTCGCAGAACACTCATAACAAGCTCTTCTGCCAAGTCCCATCAATATTCCCCTTTGACAGATGGGGCTCAGAGAGGCTGGGGCAGTTGCCCAAAGTGGCACAGTTACAAACTGACAAAACTGGGATTTAAATCCGAGAGTGCCTAGCTCCGAAGTCTGCATGATGTTCTATTTTTTTTTTTTTTTTTAATTTTTTTTTTTTTTGAGATGGAGTTTCGCTCTTGTTACCCAGGCTGGAGTGCAATGGTGCGATCTTGGCTCACTGCAACCTCCGCCTCCTGGGTTCAGGCAATTCTCCTGCCTCAGCCTCCTGAGTAGCTGGGATTACAGGCACGCGCCACCATACCCAGCTAATTTTTTTTTTTATTTTTAATAGAGACGGGGTTTCACCATGTTGACCAGGATGGTCTCGATCTCTTGACCTCATGATCCACCCGCCTCGGACTTCCAAAGTGCTGGGATTACAGGCACATGCCACCGTGCTCAGCTAATTTTTTTTTGTCTTTTTAGTAAAGACTGGGTTTCACCATGTTGGCCAGGCTGGTCTCGAACTCCTGACCTCATGATCCGCCTGTCTCAGCATACCAAAGTACTGGGATTACAGGCACGAGCCACTGCACCCGGCCTTTTTTTTTTTTTTTTGGTCACTCTGTCACACAGGCTGCAGTACAGTGGCGTGATCTTAATTCACTGCAACCTCTACCTCCTGGGTTCAAACGATTCTCCTGCCTCAGCCTCCCGGGTAGCTGGGACTACAGGTACACACCACCATGCCCGGCTAACTTTTGTATTTTTAAATAGAGACAGGGTTTCGTCATGTTGGCCAGGCTGGTCTCAAACTCCATGATCCACCAGCCTTGGCCTCCCAAAGTGCTGGGATTACAGGCATAAGCCACCATGCTGGGCCCCTCCCCCCAATTTTTTTTTAACCCGCAAACTGAGTGATTTAGAACAGAAATTTATTGTCTTACAGGTTAGGAGGCCAGAAGTCCAAATTCAAGATGTCAGCAAGGCCATGCCCCCTCAGAAGGAACCGGAAAGGTCGCACCCCAGGCCCCGCTGCTCAAGCTTCTTGGCTTGTGTCCCTTCACGTTGTCTTCCCTCTGTCCATGTCTGTGTCTAAATTTCCTCCTCTTTTGTTTTTGTCTTTTCTTTTTTTGAGATGCAGTTTTGATCTTCTTGCCCAGGCTGGAGTGCAGTGGCGCAATCTCGGCTCACTGCAACCTCTACCTCCTGGGTTCAAGCGATTCTCCTGCCTCAGCCTCCTGAGTAGCTGGGATTACAGGCACCTGCCATAATGCCCAGCTAATGTTTTGCATTTTTAGCAGAGACGGGGTTTCTCCATATTGGCCAGGATGGTCTGGAACTCCCAACCTCAGGTGATCCACCCACCTCGGCCTCCCAAAGTGCTGGGATTACAGGCGTGAGCCACTGTGCCCAGTTGGTTTTGTCTTTTTTTTGTTTTTTGTTTTGAGATGGAGTCTCGCTCTGTCACCCAGGCTGGAGTGCAGAGGCGAGATCTTGGCGTGAGCTACTGCACCTGGCCTTAAAATAAGTTTTAAAGTCACGCAGAAGTAAGAAGTAAGATTTTCAACTTGTTCCCTCCCTCTCTTCCTCCTTTCCTTCTTTTATTTGACAGGGGTTTCAGTTTTTTGCCCAGGGTTTCATACTGTCACCAAGGCTCTAGTGCAGTGGCATGATCACGGCTCAGTGCAGGTTCGACCTCATGGGCTCAAGCGGTCCTCCTGCCTCAGCCTCCTCAGTAGCTAGGACCCCAAACAAGAGCCACTGCTCCTTGCAAACTTCACATTTCCCCTTTTTATAAGGATACCAGTAATACTGCAAGAGGGCTGTATGACTCCGTTCTCTCACTGCTATAAAGAAACACCAGCCCAGCGTGGTGGCTCGTGCCTGTAATCCCAGCATTTTGGAAGGCTGAGGCAGTTGAATCGCCTGAGGTCAGGAATTCAAGACCAGCCTGGCCAACATGGTAAAACTCCGTCTCTACTAAAAATACAAAACATTAGCTGAGTGTTGTGGCAGGCACCTGTAATCCTAGCTACTTGGGAGGCTGAGGCAGGAGAACTGCTTGAACCCAGGAGCCAGAGGTTGCAATGAGCTGAGATTGCACCATTGCACTCCAGCCTGGGCAACAGAGCAAAACTCCATCTCAAGAAAGAAAGAAAGAAAGAAGGAAGGAAGGAAGGAAGGAAGGAAGGAAGGAAGGAAAGAAAGAAAGAAAGACCGACCTAAGGCTGGGCACCATGGCTCATGCCTGTAATCCCAGCATTTTGGGAGGCTAAGGTGGGCAGATCATTTGAGGCCAGGAGTTTGAGACCAGCCTGGCCAACATGGTGAAACCCCTCCTCTACTAAAAATACAAAAATTAGCTGGGCATGGTGATGCATGCCTGTAGTCCCAGCTAGCTACTCAGGAGGCTGAGGCAGGAGAATCACTTGAACCTGGGAGGCAGAGGTTGCAGTGAGGCCAGATCAAGCCACTGCACTCCAGCCTGGGAGACAGAGTGGGACTCCATCTCAAAAAAAAGAAATACCTGAGACTCTAATTTATAAAGAAAAGAGGATGAACTGGCTCTTGGTTCTGAAGGCTGTGCAGGAAACATCGCAGCATCTGCTTCTGGGCAGGCCTCAGGAAGCTTCCGATCATGACTGAGGCAAAGGAGGAGCCAGCCCTTCACATGGCCGGAGCAGGCGGAAGAGCGGGTGGGAGGTGCTATGCACTTTTAAACAACCAGATCTCACCATCATAGCACCCAGGGGATTGCGCTAAGCCGTTCATGAGAAACTCCCTCGTGATCCAATCACCTCACCAGGCCCTACCTCCAACACTGGGGATTACAACTGAACATGAGCTTTGTGTGAGGACACAGATTCAAACCCTACAAAGGCCCACCCTATGACCTCATCTTAATTTGATTACCTCTGTAAAGACTCTCCAAATGAGGTCACATTTTTTTTTTTTTTGAGATGGAGTTTCACTCTTGTTGCCTAGGCTGAAGTGCAATGGTGCAATCTCAGCTCACTGCAACCTCCACCTCCCAGGTTCAAGTGATTCTTCATCTAAGCCTCCCGAGTAGCTGGGATTACACATGCCCGCCACCACCCCTGGCTAATTTTTGTATTTTTTGTAGAGACAGGGTTTCAGCATGTTGGCCAGGCTGGTCTCGAACTCCTGACCTCAGGTGACCCACCTGCTTCAGCCTCCCAAATGCTGGAATTACAGGCATGAGCCACTATGGCCAGCCCCAAATGAGGTCACATTCTGAGGTAATGAGGTTTAGGACTACAATGTCTTTTTTCGGGGGACACAGTTCAACCCGTAAGAGTCCTCCTGATCTCAGGTGCTAATCTCTGCAGTGTGTCCTGGTGGGGCCTGCTTGCTAATGGAGGATGCCAGACCTTCCAGGAAAATGATCCTGCTGAGACCCACCAAGTTCTTAACCTGGGGATATTGTGATTCTCCAAGGCATATGTGCACTGACAAAATTTACCCCAACATTCAGTACAGCAAATTCAGTTTTTAAAAAGGAGAACTGCCGGGTGCGGTGACTCACACTTGTAGTCCCAGGACTTTGGGAGGCTGAGGAGGGTAGATCACATGGTCAGGAGTTTGAGACCAGCTTGGCCAATATGGTGAAACCCCGTCTCTACTAAAAATACAAAAATTAGCCGGGAATGGTGGCACTCGCTTGTAGTTCCAGCTACTCGGGAGGCTGAGGCAGAATTGCCTGAACCCAGAAGGCAGAGGTTGTAGTGAGCTGAGATCATGCCATTGCATTCCAGCTTGGGCAACAGAGTGAGACTCAGTCTCAGAAAAAAAAAAAAAGAAAGTAAAGGGAGAACTAGGCTGGGTGGGTTGGCTTGTGCCTGTAATCTCAGCACTTTGGGAGGGCACAGAGCGGGGATTGCTTGTGCCCAGGAGTTTCATACCAGCCTAGGCACATACCAAGATCCCATCTCTATAAATAATAAAAAATTAGCCAGGTGTGGTGGTGTGTGCATGTACTCTCAGCTACTTGGGAGGCTGAGGTGGGAGGACCACTTGAACTCAGATGATCAAGGCTGCAGTGAGCCATGACTGTGCCACAGCACTCCAGTCTGGACAACAGAATGAAACCTCATCTCAAAACAACAACAAATAAAAAAAGAGGCTGGTGACAGTACTCAAGCCTGTAATCCCAGCACTTTGGGAAGCAGAGGCGAGCAGATCACTTGAGCCCAGGAGTTCAAGACCAGCCTGGGCAATGTGGCAAGACCCCCAACTCTACAAAAACAAAAAACAAAAAAAACCCACACACAAAAATTAGCCAGATGTGGCAATGCATGCCTGTAGCCCTAGCTACTTGGGAGGCTGAGCTGAGAGGATCACTTGCGCCTGGGAGGCAGAGGTTACAGTGGGCTGAGATTATGGAACTGCTGTCTAGTCTGGGCAACAGACCAAGACCCCTCTCAAAAAAAAGAAGGAAGGAAGGGAGGAAGGGAGGGAGGGAACAAGTTGAAGGTCTTACCTATACCTGACTTTAGGCCTTATTTTAAGGCCGGGCACAGTGGCTCACATCTATAATCCCAGCACTTTGGGAAGCCGGGGTGGGTAGATAAGCTGAGGTCGGAGTTCCAGACCAGTCTGGCCAACATGGCAAATCCCGGTCTCTACTCGAAATACAAAAATAGCGGGGCGTGGTGGTGGGCACCTGTAATCCCAGCTACTCACGAGGCTGAAGCGGGAGAATCTCTTGAATCCGGAAGGCTGAGGTTGCAGTGAGCCCAAAACATGTCTACACTCCAGCCTGGGCAACAAGAGGGAAACTCCATCTCATAAAAACAATCTGTATTTGATTGACGGGCGTGGTGGTGCATGCCTGTAGTCCCAGCTACTTGGGAAGCTGAGGCAGGAGCTGGAATCACGTGAGTCCAGGAATTTGAGGCTGTAGTATGCAATGATCATACCTGTGAACAAGCACTGCGCTCCAGCCTGGGCAACACAGCAAAACCCTGTCTCTAAGAAAAAAACAAAAATAAGAATAAATCAGTATGAGATGGATTACAAACCGAAACATGCAAGCAGAAATGCTTCCTTCTGGGGGTGGGTAGAGACGGGTCCCACTCTGTGGCCCAGGCTGTTCTCACCTCTTGGCCGCAAGTGATCCTCTCGACTTGGCCTCCCAGGTGCTGGGATTATAGGTAGGAGCCACCATGCCTGGTCTAAAACTTAAAAAAAAAAAAAATAGGTGAATATTTTCATGATCTTGTGGTTGGCAAAGATTTCTTTTTTTTTTTTTTTTTTTTTTTTTTTGAGACAGAGTCTCACTCTATGGCCCTGGCTGGAGTGCAGTAGTGCAATCTTGGCTCATTGCAACCTCCGCCTCCCAGGTTCAAGTGATTCTCATGCCTCAGCCTCCTGAGTAGCTCAGATTACAGGCCTGCTACCACGCCTGGCTAATTTTTTTTTTTTTTAAGAGACGGGGTTTCACCATGTTGGCCAGGCTTGTCACAAACTCCTGACCCCAGGTGATCCGCCCGCCTCGGCCCCCCAAAGTGCTGAGATTACAGATGTGAGTCACTGCATCCTGTCAGCAAAGACTTCTTATATAGGCTGGAAAAAGTTCTTATTTTTAAAGGCATCGGGGAGGGAGGCAGCAAATCACACTGCCATGAATGCACCTATGCAACAACTTTGCATGTTTTTCACATGTACCCCAAAACCTAAAATGCAATAAAAAAAAAAAAAAGGCAAATTAGATCTCTCTGAAAGGAAGCGAAGACTAGAGAAGAAAAGATTAAGTTAAGCATATAAAAATAAATAAATAAATAAATAAAAATAAATAAATAAATAAAGGCATGAGGCTGGGCGCGGTGGTTCACGCCTATAATCCCAGCAGTTTGAGAGGCCAAGGCGGGCAGATCACAAGGTCAGCAGTTAGAGACCAGCCTGGCCAATATGGTGAAACTCTGTCTCTACTAAAAATACACACACAAAAATTAGCCTGGTGTGGTGGTACATGCTTGTAATCCCATCTACTCGGGAGGCTGAGGCAGGAGAATTGCTTGAACCCAGGAGGCGGAGGTTACAGTGAGCCGAGACTGTGCCACTGCATTCCAGCCTGCACGACAGAGTGAGACTCTGTCTCAAAAATTAAAAATATAAAATAAAATAAAAAATTAAAGGCAGGGCACAAACACAAACACAACAAAGCCTTCTGACCAGTGAGGGAGTAGGAATGGGGGGATGAAGAGTGAGGCCTATAAGCCCAGAAACTGGTGGGCAAGGAGAGAGTTCACTCCCCTGGCATGGTCTAAGCTTCAGACACAGAGAATCATTTTGAGAGCAACACCAGGGCTCACCAACCCGACTCCATTCTGCATTATTTTTTCTTTTCTTTTTGAAACTGAGTCTCGCTCTGTTGCCAGGCTGGAGTGCAGTGGCATGATCTCAGCTCACTGCAACCTCTGCCTCCCAGATTAAGTAATTCTCCTGCCTTGGCCTCCCAAGTAGCTGGGACTAGAGGTGTGTGCCACCACGCCCAACTAATTTTTGTATTTTTAGTAGAGACGGGGTATCACCATGTTGGCCAGGCTGGTCTTGAACTCCTGACCTCAAGTGATCTGCCCTCCTTGGCTTCCCAAAGTGCTGGGGTTACAGGCATGAGCCACTGTGCCCCTATTCTGCATTTTGTAACCAGCCCTGACAGTGTCTCACTTGGTTTCCAGCCTCCTGCATCCTAATTCTTTGACCATGAAAACCTTCAAGATCACTCACAAAAGCTGCCTCTCAGATGTCTTGTGGAACTGGCACAGGGCTGGCCAGTAGAGGGATTTCATGCATTCTAAGTCAGGACACAAGGAAGGACTTACAGGGAAGCTGCCACTAGCTCCATACAAGGACAACTTTTGAAGTATCAAGACAACCAATCAGTCATGCTCAGCTTCTAGAAGGAGTGAGCTTCCTGTCACCGGGGGTGTGAAAACATTGTTGTAGCCAGGCTTGGTGGTGCATGCCTGTTGAGCCCAGGAGTCCGAATGCAGCCTGGATAACACAATGAGACCCCTGTCTCCCCACCACCAAAAGAAAAGGGTAGGGAAAAGTTATTGACCATGGACCCCTCTAGGATCCTGGGGCAGGAGGCAGGGATGGCCCAGACACCCCACCCATGTCTGGATATTTTTATTACTTCTGATCTGTGCAGATTGGGAAATTCAAACCATAGAGAATTAGGAGAGGGGTGAGGGCCGTGACATAGGAGCTGGAGAGAGGAAACCCTCTCCACCCTAAAGCCCCTTCTGAGTCACCACTCCTAGATCCTCTGTTCCTCTTAAATCAGCAAATCTCTCCTCCCAGCTTCCAGCCTCTTCCCCCTCCAGAACTCAGGACTCCTTAGCTGTTAAATGTGTGTTCCTAGTCCTGAACTGGGGGTTTCTGGGAACCAAGGGCATTGCATTATTTTGTTCATTGAACCTGTTTCCATTGACAGTAGCCAGTGGGAGGCCCTGAGGTGATAGCGATGTGATTTATTGATTCATTGATTGAGACTGAGTCTCCCTCTGTTGCCAAGGCTGAAGTTCAGTGGCAGGATCTCAGTTCACTGCAACTTCCACCTCCTGGGTTCAAGCAATTCTGTCTCAGCCTCCAGAGGAGCTGGTATTACAGGGCCGGCCACCACACCAAGCTAGTTTCTTTCTTCCTTTTTTTTTAATACAGGGTCTTGCTCTGTCACCCAGGCTGGAGTCCAGTGGTGTGATCTCTGCTCACCGCAACCTCCGCCTGCCTAGATGCAAGCACTTCTGGCTTAGCCTCCTAAGTAGTGGGGATTATAGGCACACACCACCAAGCCCGGCTAATTTTTGTAATTTTAGTAGAAATGAAGTTTCACCATGTTGACCAGGCTTGTCTTGAACTCTTGACCTTGTGATCCACCTGCCTCGGCCTCCCAAAGTGCTGGAATTACAGGTGTGAGCCACTGTGCCTGGCCAATTTTTTTAAATTTTTAGTGGAGACAGAGTTTTGCCATGTTGGCCAGGCTGGTCTCGAACTCCTAACCTCAAGTGATCCACCTCGGCCTCCCAAAGTGTTGGGATTATAGGCATAAGTCACTGCACCCAGCCGCACTGCAACTAAATAATTAATTAATTAATTACAGGCATGATTATTTATTTAGTTGTTTATTTATTTGAGACAGGATCTCCCCTTATTGTCTAGGTTGGAGGACAGCGGTGCAATCACTGCAGCCTCCATCGCAAGAAGCTGGGAGGACAGGCTCAGGCCACCACGCCTGCCTAATTTGTTTATTTATTTATTTTGAGATGGAGTTTCGCTCTGTTGCCCAGGGTGGAGTGCACTGGCGCAATCTTGGCTCACTGCAACCTCTGCATCCCAAGTTCAAGCCATTCTCCTGCCTCAGCCTCCCAAGTAGCTAGGACAACAGGTGCTATCTCAAAAAAAAAAAAGGCCATCTAAAAAAAAAAGACAAAGTCTCACTCTTTCACCACGTTGGTCAGGCTGGTCTTGAACTCCTGACCTCGTGATCTGCCTGCCTCAGCCTCCCAAAGTGCTGGGATTACAGGCGTCAGCCACGGTGCCTAGCGAGACTCCATCTTAAAAAAATAAAATAAAATAAAATAAAATGTTTAAACAGGCTGGGCACAGTGGCTTATGCCTGTAATTCTAGCATTTTGGGAGGCCCACATAGGAGGATCCCTTGACCCCAGGAGTTTGAGACCAGCATGGGCAACATGGCGAGATGCTGTCACTATTTATTTATTTATTCATTCTTTCATTTGAGACAGAGTCTCCCTCTGTCACCCAGGCTGGAGTCCAGAGGTTTGATCTCCACTCATTGCAACCTTTACCTCCTGGGTTCAAGTGTTTCTCCTGCCTCAGCCTCCCTAGTTGCTGGGATTACAGGTGTATTCCACCACGCCTGGCTAATTTTTTTTTTTTTTTTTTTTGGATTTTTAGTAGAGATAGAGGTTTCACCAAGTTGGCCAGGCTGGTCTAGACCTCCTGACCTTAGGTGACCCACCTGCCTTGGCCTCCCAAAGCGCTGTGGTGACAGGTGTGAGCCTCTACACCCAGCCACACTTTTGTTTTTAATGCTTAAACAAACAGATGAAGGCACATACATAAGCTAGATGATTTCAGATGCTGTAGTGATCACAGTTATAAAGGGAAGAAATCAAGTTGAGGTGACAGATTGTGACACTGGGGCTACTTCAGTAGAGAGGGAAGGTCTCTCTGGAGGTGCTATTTGAGCTGAGACACAAATGCTGAGCAAAAGGAATAAGAAGTACAAAAGCCACCCGAGAAACAAGGCCAGTGGAGTGGGATTTCAAATTCCAAGTTCCCCATCTTCATTGCTGTTGCACCCCTTTTTTCTCGCTTTTTTTGAGAGAGAGTCTTGGCTGGAGTGCAGTGGCATGATCTTGGCTCACTGCAACCTCTGCCTCCCGGGTTCAAGCAATAATCCTGCTTCAGCCTCCCAAGTAGCTGGATTTACAGACGCGCGCCACCCCATGCCTAGCTAATTTTTTTTTTTTTTTTTTTTGAGACGGAGTTTCGCTCTTGTTACCCAGGCTGGAGTGCAATGGCGCGATCTCGGCTCACCGCAACCTCCGCCTCCTGGGTTCAGGCAATTCTCCTGCCTCAGCCTCCTGAGTAGCTGGGATTACAGGCACGCGCCACCATGCCCAGCTAATTTTTTGTATTTTTAGTAGAGACGGGGTTTCACCATGTTGACCAGGATGGTCTCCATCTCTTGACCTCGTGATCCACCTGCCTCGGCCTCCCAAAGTGTTGGGATTACAGGCGTGAGCCACCGCGCCCGGCACAGCCTGGCTAATTTTTGTATTTTTTCTAGTAGAGACAGTGGTTTCACCATGTTGGCCAGGCTGGTCTCGAACTCCTGACCTGGTGATCCGCACGCCTCAGCCTCCCAAAGGGCTGAGATTACAGGCGTGAACCACCGTGCCCCGCCCCCATCTTCGTTTCAAAAACGCCAATAAAATCCTCTTGGGGAGCCAGATTTTTTTTTTTTTTTTTTTTTTTTTTTGAGACCAAGTTTCGCTCTTGTTACTCAGGCTGGAGTGCAGTGGTGAGATCTCTGCTCACTGCAACCTCTGCCTCCTGGGTTCAGGCAATTCTCCTGCCTCAGCCTCCTGAGTAGCTGGGATTACAGGCATGCACCACCGTGCCCTTTTTTTTGTATTTTTAGTAGAGACGAGGTTTCACCATGTTGACCAGGATGGTCTCGATCTCTTGACCTCGTGATCCACCCGCCTCGGCCTCCCAAAGCGTTGGGATTACAGGCGTGAGCCACCGCGCCCGGCCCGAGCCAGAGACTTTTTTGGGGTGGAAGTTTTCATCTTCTACCGATTGGGTAGGGGCGCGCCCCCTAGTGGTGAGAAGAGTTAAGTTTCACCTCGCTGACCTGCAGTGTCATATGCTTGTCACTCATTCCTGTCTCTCCCATATTTATTCACTTAACAAAAAATTCGAGCACCGATTGTGTGCCGAGGAATATTCTAGATGCTGAGGATGGAGCTATAAAGCTGACAGTAAAGGTTCCTGTCCTGGAGCTGCCCTCCTAGGAGATATTCCCTAGCACAGTTCCTGCACACACCCCTACCTCACCTCTGCTCCCCAAAATTGTCCTTCCGATGCTCCAACAGCCAAATATCCCTGCTTCAGAGTCTTGGCATGAGCAGTTCTCTCGCCACCCTGGAAAGCTAAATCCTATTTTGTTTGCATGGCGGGCTCTGGTCTCAGCTAAAATGTGAGCTAAGTCAGAAAGATGTGACCTTTATTTCCTGCCCCTCTCCACCTCCCACTGATATATGATTCCATGAAGGTTATCATTTTCCTGGAATCCCTCAACATAGCACTTAATAGTTGCTCAGAAGACACCTGCTGAATGGGTTTGAGGATTCACTGGTTCAAAAAATATCAGCAACTGGTCACCCCAGTACGTATCAGATGCTGGTGAACACAGGCGAACAAAGTGGTCAAGAGACCAAAAATTCCTACCCTAAAAAAATAGAAAGAAAAATCTCCCTGCCCTGAATCTGCGTATTTTAAAATTAAAATTGCAGCTCCCGCACTATTCACTTCCTTTAGCCTGCTTTATTTATTTATTTATTTATTTATTTTTGAGACGGAGTTTCACTCTCCTCACCCAGGCTGTAAGGCTGGAGTGTAACGGCGCGACCTCGGCTCACTGCAACCCCCGCCTCCCAGGTCCAAGTGATGATTCTCCTGCCTCGGCCTCCCGAGCAGCTGGATTACAGGCGCCCGCCACCACGCCCAGCTAACTTTTGTATTTTTAGTAGACAGGGGGTTTCACTATGTTGGCCACTCTTGTCTTGAACTCCTGATCTCAGGTGATCCACCCGCCTCGGCCTCCCAAAGTGCTGGGATTACTGGTGTGAACCACCTCGCCCGGCGGCTTTTTTTCTACACTTTCACTTTCTAAACTATTATGAAATGGGCTCATTGGTGTTTGTGTGTCTTCCCCTCCAGAACGCAGGCTCCAAGAGGGCACGGGATTTTGTCCATCTCGTTCACCACCCTACCCAGCCTCAGCATCTGGACCAGCCTTGGCACCCAGTGAGCGCCAAATAAACTCTAGACCTCGGCCCGCTCTTTTTCCTACAGACCTTGAACCAACTTGTTCCAAAGGGGACACGGGCCTCAGGAGGCGCCCAGAGGTGACCTCAGGCGGCCTGACCAAGGAGTCCGCGCTCCGGGAGCAGGTCCACGGGAGCAGCTGCGGAGAGGGGCGGCGCCAGGAGCCGGAGCGGGAGCATTGCGAGTCCCGGGGCAGCCGGGCGCTTCCAGGAAGAGGCGGGGGCGGCGGCGCGCCAGGGACCGTGGGCGGTGCCGTCGGAGCGGGCGGGTCACGTGACGCCCACAATCCCGCCCACCTATCCGTGGGCGGGGCCCAGGTGGGCGGGGAGCATGCAAAACAGTCTGGGGCGGTAGCCAATCGTGGTGCGCGCCGGGGTCCCGGCCCCGGGTATCCGGGACGCCGCCCGCACGCAGGCTCGGGTCGCTGCACCCGGGGGGCTCTTGCCAGCGGCGCCGCGGGCCTACGAGCTGGGGCAGCGGGCACTCCCTCGACCTCGTCCTCCTCGTCCTGTGCGGCCGGCTGGGTGAGGCCGGGCCCGCGTGGGGGGCAGGCGGCGCCCGGGCCGGCCCGCGCCTCGGCGGCGTGCTCCATGCATCCGGAGCCCGCCCCGCCCCCGAGCCGCAGCAGCCCCGAGCTTCCCCCGAGCGGCGGCAGCCGCCGGAGCCGCCGCCGCAGCGGGGACGGGGAGCCCCCGGGGGCCCCGCCGCCGCCGCCGCCCGCCCTCACCTACCCGGACTGGATCGGCCAGAGTTACTCCGAGGTGATGAGCCTCAACGAGCACTCCATGCAGGCGCTGTCCTGGCGCAAGCTCTACTTGAGCCGCGCCAAGCTCAAAGCCTCCAGCCGGACTTCGGCGCTGCTCTCCGGCTTCGCCATGGTGAGCTGGCCGCCCTACCCTCCCCCCTCTGCTGTCCCCGCCGCTCCCGCCCGCAGCCCCGACGGGGCCCGCTGGGGAGCGGGCTGGGCGGGCCGGGTGGGCCGGGTGAAGGAAAGAGCCGGGAGAAGCCGCGGTGCGCGCTGCGCGGGGGCAGAGGCGCTGGCTGTAAGCACAGGTGGGCGCCAGTGACTCCGTTCTGGGGTGCTGACCAGCCATGCCGGAGTCCCGGCTTGGGGGGACTCGGGTGCCTCCACATGGCCTCACCTGTCCCAGCCAGAGTGGTAGATGCATCCCGAAGTTAGCTCTGTAAGAACCCGCCCCACGTGTGTGCAGAGGGGAAAGTCAGGACTCAAAGGCTCGAGCCCAACTGGGGGCGTCAGGAGGTGGGGACGAAGAGAAAGACCCCCCTGTGCCCCCACACCTGCGACCGGAAGATATTGGCCGTGTTCTTTTATCACCTCGTAGAGGGGATTTCCTGACACCCCTTTTCCACCGCATTTTCCGAGAGCCTCAGCCTGGGGATTTGACAACCAGTCCCCACCTTCAGTTTTTTTCTCCAGAAACTTGCCACTGAGTCACTGCGTGTGGGGGAGGAGGGAGGGACGTGTTCCCGTTGAATGGTCTCTTTCTTTTTTTCCGAGACGGAGTGTTGCAGTGTCGCCCAGGCTAGAGTTCAGTGACACTATCTCGGCTCACTACAACCTCTGCTGCCCAGGTTCAAGCAGTTTTCCTGGCTCAGCCTCCAGAGTTGCTGGGATTACAGGCAGGTGCCACCACGCCCGGCTAATTTTTGTATTCTTCGTAGAGACGGGGTTTCATCATGTTGGCCAGGCTGGTCTTGAACTCTTCACCTCGTGATCTGCCCGCCTCGGTCTCCCAATGTGCTGGGATTACAGGCGTGAGCCACCGCGCCTGGCCCAATGGGCTCCTTGATCTAGGAGCTAGTCATGCTTTCCTTCCCCCACATCCCAAGGAGCTGGAGTGCGAAGCCTCTGAGCTGTGGGGTGGGTGAGGGCGTGGATGAGCCTGAGAAGTGACTCTGAGGTTACTTCAAGGCTTGGCATCTTAGTATTTCTCTGGCGCAGGGCACTACATAAAAACTACATTATTATCACTTTCGGTGATATCAGCCTGTGTGAATGGACTCTGCCTCCTCGCCCCCCAGTTCTGTAGACCAGAGCACTCCTGCCCCCGCCGCAAGTGAGCTAAGCCCTTGGCCTTGAGGCAGGGAGTGGCTGCACCCTTCGTGTTTTCTTGGGAAGGGAGTGTGTCTGGGACTCTCCCTGCTTTGCCTTGCAGCAGAGCCTGAATTTTTTAGAGGCCCTGAGCACGCTGGGCGGGGAGGTGGGGAGTGGGAAGCAGCCGTCGCTGCTCGACTGCTAGCTGCCTTTGTGACCTCAGGCAGCTCACTCTCCCTCTCTGGGCCTCAATTCCTGAATCTGTCAAAGAAGGCTGCTACTCTAAAGTTTCTCTGACTTTGAGAATAAAATTGAGGGAGCCCCTGAGAGGAAATCAGGGAGTGTGTTTGTATAAAGGGACAGCACTTGGGTTTTTAGTTTAGATAGGACAGAATTCTGCTCTATTAGTTTCAAATCCTGAGACCAGGTTCTGCCTCGTGCCTGGAGAATCTCTGAAAAGACCTGGCATTTGCTAAACACTCACACTGCAAGGTGCCTTAACTCCCAGGCTTACTCCTCAACAACTCTCTCTGGTGATTTTGCCAAAGGGCTTTCCCAAAACCGCACAGCCAGTCCTGGGGAGCGGGATTTGAACTCGGGTCTGCTGGCATTCAGAACTTGCTCAGGCACTTGTACCCATTGCGGTCTATAGGAACTCTGATAGATGTCCAGCCACGGACATGTTAGGACAGGCCTAGAAAATGAGAAACAGGACAAAAGAGTTTCTTTTAAGCCAAAGAAACTTTTATAATGGCGCAGGGAGGGAGCTACCAGTTGTCAGCCTTTCCCTGCAGCGCTCCAGGTTTGAGATAATGGTTCCCCCTCTCCTTGTCATGAGTTTATAACTGCCCCAGGCCCCCTCTCACTCCTGAGGGGTGAGATCCAGATGAATGACACTTTCCTGCCTTCTTAAGTCCTCTCTTCCTCTCGAAGACAGGCCTCATGGTCAAGTGTAACCTCCTTCCTCTTGCTAAAAACAGTGTGGGGAAGTCAGGAGACTGGGGCAGCCGATGGCATGGAGTGGGCCTTGGCCTACCCAGTCTGTCTCTTGGGGACTTTTTATTTTCCCCTGCCTGGGTGGAGAAGGCTTCCCGGCTCTGCTGATGGAATCCCCAAAGTTCTGCAGGCAGGGAAGGACGGAACCCCATGACACTCTCCATTCCGCAGTTATAAGAGGATAACTGGATGTACCAGGAAGCTGGGAATCTATAGGAGAGATGGGATTGGGTGCAGGATGGGGGTCCTGCCATATCCCACCCCACCTTAGCCGCCTAGCCAGCTTCAGAAAGGAGGGGGTGCCAGCTGCCCCAATGCCATAGTAACAGAGTGACAAGTTCCTGGATTACTCTCCCTTGGCCTATGAGTCAGCACAACCAACTTCCTGCCCCCAGAGGGCTTCCTTCCCAGAGACCTGGAAAGTCAGAGAAGCTGACTTGACCTGTGATCGCCAAGTGGGTAGGGTCACCAGGTGAGATTGAGGGAGGGTCCTCCACGAAGTATGGAGGGAACTGAGAGATTCCCCACTTCATGGGTAGAAGGGCCTGGCCAGGTGGCCATGAAGTGTTGGGGATGGGCGGTGGGGGACCTCAGGCAAGTGGCTTTACCCCTTTGATGCCAGTTTTCTTTTGTTTGTTTATGATGCCAGTTTTCTTATGCGTACGGAGATGGCAGATATCCTGCTGTCCCATGGACTCGCGTGAAGATTCATTATGAGGCCAGACTGGGCCCATGAAACATTGAGGAATTTTCAGGGTCTGATGTTGCACCCTTGCCTGGACCCTCTCTGATCTGCAGACAAGATTCTTGCTGCAGACGGAGTTTCTAGGAACAGCGCGCACCATCCTCCAAACTCTAACGAGAGATACGAAGCAAGGGGCCTTGGATATGGCATGGGATCAGCATCCTGTCCACCTCCTTGAGCCGGGTGTACTCTTGTGGGCTTTGATTCAGGCCCTCTGTGCCTCAGTTTATACTTCATCGAGAGGCAGCCAGCCTAAGCCTGACCCCGCCCCTGCAGGACTGGCAGCAAGTACATGTGGTGATCTCGTCTTCTGCGGAAGGTAGGCTGTAACATTAGCCTAAGCAGAAGATAATTGGGAAGGTCAGTCTGCCGCCGTAAACAAAATGCTTTCCACGACCTGGGATCAATTATTTTTGGATTATCTGCCCCTGCAGTTCTCTGCCGCCAGCACCCTTCTGTTCCCAGGTTCTAGAGCTGGTTCAGAAGTTGCCTGTGATTTCTGTGAAAATGAGTTGGAAGGAAGGACTCAAATCATAAGACACTGAGCCTCTGTGACATGTTCAGAGTTCAGGGACCATGGAAATGAGCAAGAAATTGCTATCACTATTCCTAGTACTGATCACTGATAGTAATTATTATTGCTGTTGTTGATTAGGCTTTTGCAATAGGCTAGACAGTGTTCCATGTAGCATCTTGTGTGATCTTCCTACAACCAGGTGGGTGTTAGCGACAAGTTGCCTCAGAAAAGCCCCTCCACACAAGCTGACTCTGCCCCCTGACTCTGATTGCTCTGCAGCTGCATTCCTGAACTCCTATCCAGGCGCTACAATTAAGCAAAACCTGATTACAGCCATCTGGGCAGCTCGGGAAGGACGGGGAAAGCAAATGTTTGTTTCCATACTTGTAAATTCCTGTTTTACACATACCTGTAAAATCCTGTTTTTTTTAGAACTGCCTCCACAAAAGTCACTGGATGATGTAGTGTACATCGGTCACAAGTTAACAAACTATCTCTGTGCCTGTTACAAGCCGATAGATTATCTCAGTCCTGAAACTCCTTTATGCCCCTCTCACCCCATATAAACCCCTCATTTTGTAAGCTCGGGACTGCCTCCTTGATTGTTACGGGGCAGCCTGGCAGGTTAATAAAACTTGCTTGCGGCTAGTGCAGTGGCTCACGTCGTAATCCCAGCACTTTGGGAGGCTGAGGCGGGTGGATCACCTGAGGTTGGGAGTTCAAGACCAGCCTGACCAACATGGAGAAACCCCGTCTCTACTGAAAATACAAAAATCAGCCGAGTTTGGTAGCACATACCTGTAATCCCAGCTACTCAGGAGGCAGGAGAATCGCTTGAACCCAGGAGGCAGAGGTTGCGGTGAGCCAAGGTCGCACCCTTGCCCTCCAGCCTGGGCAACAAAAGCTCCATCTCAAAGAAAAAAAAAACTTGTTTGCCTGACTTTGGGTCTACTCTCCTTTTTCTTGGCTAACCTTACAGTGGGTACAGGTGGTCATCGAGAGGAAAGATTTGCCCAGGGTCACCTGGCGTGGACTCTGCAGAGCCCTGTGGCTGTGGCGTAGTGCCGTTGCTGTGGGAGAGGAAGCATCAGAATGGAGGGGAACAGAGGAGAGGCGAAAGCAGAACAAGATCAGAACAGACACTTGAGCAAGACAGCTTGGTTCAAATCCCAGCTCTAGCCGGGCACGGTGGCACGTGCCTGTAGTCCTAGCTACTCGGGAGGCTGAGGTGGGAGGATCGCTTGAGCCCAGGAGTTCTGGGCTGTAGTGCGCTATGCCGATTGGGTGTCCACACTAAGTTCGGCATCAATATGGTGAACTCCTGAGAGCGGGGGACCACTAGGTTGCCTAAGGAGGGGTGAACCAGCCCAGGTTGGAAATGGAGCTGGTCAAACTCTGGTGCTGATCAGGATTGGGATGGTGCTGTGAATAGCCACTGCACTCCAGCCTGGGCAACATAGCGAGACCCGTCTCTTTATTAAAAAACAAATCCCAGCTCTGTCTCTTATAAAGGCAAGACCTTGAGCAAGTCATTCAACCCTTCTGGGCCTCAGTTTCCTCATCTTAAAAATGAAGTAGCCAGCCATGGTGGGAATTGCTTGAACCAGGGAGGTGGAGGTTGCAGTGAGCCGAGATCATGCCGCTGCATTCCAGCTTGGGCGACAGAGTGAAACTCTGTCTCAAAAAAATAATAATAATTTTAAAAATAAAATGGAGTAATAGCACCAACCTCGTTGGTATGAGGATTCATTGAGGTAATATTTGCAAAGTACCTGACCCGACTATCCCAGAAACTTGCTCACCCTTTTTCTCATGGCATTAGGGCTGCTAAGGGTTAACTGAGTCAGAAGAATCCGGCTCTTTCCAAGCCTGGAGGGTGGTGGAGGTGGGACTTAAGAAAGAGCCATCAAGTCAAAGGAAATGGCAGGAACAGTTAAAAATAAGAAATTACAGGGCCTAGGGGAAAGGTACAGACAGGGGCTATGTTTGGGGTTGACGGTGTGTAGGAAGTAGTAGAGAATGTGAACCTAGCCAGGCAAGATGATGAAGGGCCTTGATTGGCTGTTTGGGAACTTTGAACTCTTGGATAGGCAACAGGGAGCCATTGAAGGTTCTAGACAAGAGTTACATGTTGAATTCTATGATGGTGGTAGTCGTGGTGGTTACTGTTTATGGAAACCCTGTTGTGCCAGGCATGAGCCCGAATACTTTTCTTTCATTCTTACTTAATCCTCACCGTAGCTCTTAAAAGTATGTACCGTAAACAGGAAAACAAAAGCTTCTAGAGCTTAAGGTTCCCCAGCTAGTAGAATTCATGCTCTTGTCTGTCTGGCTGGCAGCCATTTCCACTCTACCACCCTCTCATTTCCACCACCCATGCAGGTTGTATACTGGGCTTTTGAAATCTTCCAGACACGAGATTCTGCGTGCTGGATTTACACACCAGGCTATGGAGAAATGGAATTTTGCTGTGTCCCCAAGAGGAGGGTGCTTCCTTTGTAAAATTTCACAAGTGCCTGTGGCATATTTTGGGAATTCTGACCAAGAGCAGTGTTGAAGCCTACTGGTTGCTGGGTCCCTGGCTGATGAAGGAGAACGCTGAGCAGGCTTCTAAGACAGCCCTGTGGTAATCAGTGTGGGCTGAGGGGGAAGGGGAAATTTCCTGTTGAGAAATAAAACTGAATATAAAGTTTAAACATAGACAGCAGACCAGGTGCAGTGACACACCTGTAATCCCAGCACTTTGAGAGGCTGAGGTAGGAGGATAGCTGGAGCCTAGGAGTTGGAGACCAGCTTGGGCAGCATAGTGAGACCCCATCTCTACAAATAATAATTTTAAAAAATAGCCAGTCATGGTGGCAGATGCCTGTGGTCCCAAGTACTTGGGAGGCTGAGGCAGGAGGATCACTTGAGCCCAGAAGGTTGAGGCTGCAGTGAGCTGTAATGGTGCCACTTCACTCCAGTCTGGGTGACAGAGCGAGACCCTATCTCAAAAACAAATAAATCAATAAATAAAAATCAGCATAAACAGCAGATTTCTCTCTGATGATGTTTCTAAGAGTTCTTTAATATGCTCTCGGAAGGAACATCTCCGACTGCTAAGACCACAGACTTTTCTTCAGAGGAGAATCTTGTGGGACTGTTACTTGATAGCCTTCCTTGGGGATCATTGATGTCATCCAGGGGTCAGCTGGCTTTTTGTATAAAGGAGCCATGGGGTCTCAGTGGTAACTGCTCAACTCTGCCTTTGTAGCTGGAAAGCAGCACAGATAATAGGTGAGTGAGGGGGCATGGCTGTGTGCCAATAAAACTTTATTTACAAAAACTACAGACTCTAGTTTGGTGACCCCTGATCTAAGCCAAACTTTTTTTTGAGACAGAGTTTCACTCTTGTTGCCCAGGCTGGAGTCTCGATCTCAGTTTACCACAACCTCCACCTCCTGGGTTCAAGCAATTCTCCTGTGTCAGCCTCCTGAGTAGCTGGGATTACAGGCATGCACCACCATGCCCGGCTAATTTTGTATTTTTAGTAGAGACGGGATTTCTCCATGTTGGTCAGGCTGGTCTTGAACTCTCGACTTCAGGTGTCTGTCCGCCTCAGCCTCCCAAAGTGCGTTGATTACAGGCGTGAGCCACCGTGCCAGGCCCAAACTATTTTTTTAAATGAGTCAGGATCAGGCAGGGTATGGTGGCTCACGTCTGTAAGTAATCCCAGCATTTTGGGAGGCCCAGGTAGGAGGCTCGCTTGCCCAGGAGTTTAAGACCAGCCTGGGCAACACAGTAACCTGTAACCTCCCAAAGTGTTGGGATTACAGGTGTGAGCCAATGTGCTCATCTTTTTTTTTTGAGACAGAGTCACTCTGTCACCCAGGTTGCAATGGTACAATCTTGGCTGACTGCAAACTCCACCTCCCAGGACCACATAGCCAGCATAGTGGTCCAGGGCTGTAGTCCCAGCTACTTAGGAGGCTGAGGCAGAAGGATCACTTGAACCTAGTTCAAGGCTGTAGTGAGCTATGATTGCACCACTGCACTCCAGCCTGGGCAACAAAGCACGACTCCCAGCTCTTAAAAACAAAAATTAGCACTAGCCTCAATATTTGTTATGTCTATAAATGATACGTGCATTCTAATAAATCATGTTATAAACGTATATAAAAACAAAACAGAACAGTTGAAAGGATGAGGTAAATCAATGAATATCATAAGAGGTTCTAATATGATCTTCCAAGTCCCAGGGAATCACCTACAGTTATCTTCTGGACACTCTGGACACCCTGGGCTGAAACACCCTAGGCCAGGCCTTACCTTTCTAAACTCCTGCAGCCACCTTTTATGGAGGCCCAGAGCTAGATGCTGGAAGAACAAAGACATAGTAGAGTGGAGCAAGCAAGATACATAGGATTCTGCCTTTAGAACGCATTTGATAAGTGGAGTGATGGGAAAGCATTGATTGAAGGCACTTATAACTGTCTAAAAATATTTATTTGCACCCAGGCATGGTGGCTCACACCTGCAATCTCGGAACTTTAGGAGGCCAAGGCAGATGGATCACTTGAGGCCAGGAGTTTGAGATCAGCCTGGCCAACATGGTGAAACTCCATCTCTACTAAAAATACAAAAATTAGCCAGGTATGGTGGCATGCACCTGTAATCCCAGCTACTTGGGAGGCTGAGACAGGAGAATTGCTTGAACCCAGGAGACGGAGGTTGCAGTGAGCCAAGATCGCGCCATCGCGCTCCAGCCTGGACGACAGTGAGAATCTGTCTCAAATAAATAAAAATAAAAATAAATTACTTGCTTAAGTGTTTAGCACCCATCACTCTCCCTCCATCTCCCCTTTCTGGGCTAGGGATCTGCTGTCTTATTCCCTGCTTTGTCTCCAGCAGGGCCACAAGGTCTTCTAGGCACATGGTAAGTTCTCAGTAACTATTCCCTAAATGAATGAGCGAATGACCCCGGAGCTCACCTAGAAGCCCAGGGAACAGCAGTGACATGAAGATAAAATTTAAAAATAAGATTTTATTTTAAAATCTTTTTAAATAAGATAAAATTTAGCCAGATGGGATCGGTGTGGTGGCTCATGCCTGTAATCCCAGCACTTTGGGAGGCGGAGGCGAGAGGATTGCTTGAGCGCAGGAGTTTGAGACCAGCCTGGGCAACATAGTGAGACCCTGTCTCTACAAAAAATTTAAAAATTGGCCGGGTGCAATGGCTTGTGTCTGTAATACCTGCACTTTGGGAAGCCGAGGACGGTGGATCACCTGAGGTCAGGAGTTCAAAACCAGCCTGGCCAAAATGGTAAACTCCGTCTCTACTAAAAATACAAAAAAATTAGCCAAGTGCGGAGGCAGGCGCCTGTAATCCCAGCTACTTGGGAGGCTGAGGCAGGAGAATCACTCGAACCCGGGAGATTGGAGGTTGCAGTGAGCCGAGATAGCACCATTTCACTCCAGCCTGGGCAACAAGAGTGAAACTCCATCTCAAAATTAAACAAAATAAAAATTTGCCAGGCATGGTGGTGCGTGCCTGTAGTCCCAGCTATTTGGGAGGCTGAGATGGGAGGATCACTGAACCTGAGAGGTTGAGGCTGCAGGGAGCTGTGATCACCCAACTGCACCCTCGCCTGGGCAACAGAGTGAAACCCTGCCTCAAAAAAGAATTAGCCAGTTGAGGCCAGGCACAGTGGCTCACGCCTGTAATCTCAGCACTTTGGGAGGCGGAGGTGGTGGATTGCCTGAGGTCAAGGGTTCGAGACCAGCCTGATGAACATAAAGAAATCCCATCTCTACTAAAAATACCAAAATTAGCCAGGCATGGTGGCAGACACCTGTAATCCCAGCTTCCTGGGAGGCTGAGGCAGAATTTCTTGAATCCAGGAGGTGGAGGTTGCAGTGAGCCGAGACTGTGCTGTTGCATTCCAGCCTGGGCAACAGAGCAAGACTCCATCTCAAAAACAACAAAGAATTAGCCAGTTGAAGAGAAAGTCTGGGCCTGTGTTCCTCTACCCTGTGTGCAAGTTAAACCCATTCATGGCTTGTGACAAATTTAGTAAGTTGCAACAAGCACCTTTGTTGTTTCTTTCTTTTGATAACTTTGGTACCAAGCTACTGGTCCTTTTTAGAGTGAAATAAGGATGAAATGAAACAAAGTAGCAGCATGCATTCCATCTTGCAAGAATAGGCCTTGTTGGCATGCTTTAAGGCTAAATGTTGTTTGGTGAAACTTTTGTTTCTGTTATAAATGCGTGTGTGTCTATTTACGGAAATATTTGGAGCCCTGGACTGTCATGGTCAAGACTGTGTAAACCACTGCCCGCTGGGCCTCAATCCCCTCTTAAGTTATGGTTTGCAGTTGAGGTGGGGCGGGCAGGCTCAGACAGCTCCGGGTGACCCTGCATGATTGCAGCTAAGTAGCCTCAGGTTCCAGGCGGCAGCCATCCACCCTCCTAAAAGGGTGGACAAGAAAAGAACTAGGCCGGGGGCAGGAAGGCTGCAGGGGCTGAGGTCAGGCCCGGCGTGGGAGGGCTGCCTCGGAGGGGTCTGGACTTGCAGATGCCAGGTGCCCAGGGTCTCCATGGAGCCCAGCAGGAGCCGGGAGAGATGACTGGCACTTGGGTGAGGTGGGCCGATGCTTTGTACAGTCTGCCACGGCCGGCCAGGCCCTGCCCTTCGCACAGTTACGTAACCCTCTTCTTGGCCCTTGCTAAGGTTTGACATCTATAGCCAAACCCCCAATGGGGGGATCCCTGGACCAGTGTGAGATGGTGATGTGGGTCTCTCGCCTTTCCTGTCCCTTTAGGGTTCGCCTCGCCAGGTTCAGACAGCCAGCGACTGGCCGGGGGCTGTTTATTTTGGGCTGACGGGCTATATTTACCTTGTGAAGCTGCATGCGATCTGATCTGATCCAATCTCACCGGGGATCAGCTGGGGCCCTGGCAGCCAGCTGCCAGGTCTGCAGGGCCCCCGGCCTTCACCCTCCTCACCCAGGGGGAGATTTCTGGAGCAAGAAGTGTCCTGGAAAAAGTGGTGGCTTTTATTCCCGTGAAATTGTCATCAAGCTTCGTGACACATGCCAACCTTCCCTTTCTTCTCTTTAAATCATTCTTTTACACGCCCCCCTGAACCCGGTGACATTGAACTCGGTCCCAAGTGTGGGCACATACAGCCTGCCTATGTGGCTGGAGTTCCAGGAACCGTAGGGTCCGGTGAGGGTGATGGGGTTTCTTCCGGAGCAGGGCAGCAGTCCCCTTCCTCTTCCTTAGAGAGCCCAGCCTCTCCCCTCTCCCCAGCCCAGAAAAACCTCAGGGCGGGCTGGCAAGTGTTAGTATCTCCTGGCCGTGTGCGTCCCAACAGCTGCACTGCTTTCTGGCCCTGGAGCCTGCGGGTGTGACAAGTGGTGTGGAATGTGGTGGTCTCTGTCCTGTGGAGATGGCCATCAGGCCAGGCGTGGCTTGGGGTACACATCCTCTTTGTGGCTGGGGTTTGGAGCTGGGGCTGCCTCTGTACAGCAGGCGAGGCTCAGAGTCAGGGTTGGAAGGTGGGCATGTGGGGTCCCTGTCTCCAGCCTGAGCCGAGGGTATCCAGCCACAATTTCTCTTCCACTTCAAGCTCTGTTTTTTTCTTTTTGTCTTTTCTTTTCTTCACCCCCCCTTTTTTTTTAAGAGATAGAGAGTTTTGCTCTGTTGCCCACACTGAAGTGCAATGGTGCGATCAGAGCTCACTGCAGCCTCAAACTCCTGGGTTCAAGGGATCCTCCTACCTCAGCCTCTCAAGTAGCCGAGATTGGCTGGGCATGGTGGCTCACACCTGTAATCCCAGCACTTTGGCAGGCTGAGGCAGGGAGATCATCTGAGGTTGGGAGTTTGAGACCAGCCTGGCCAACATGGCGAAACCTCCATTTCTACTAAAAATACAAAAATTAGCCGGGCGCGGTGGCTCACGCCTGTAATCCCAGCACTTTGGGAGGCCGAGGCGGGTGGATCATGAGGTCAAGAGATCGAGACCAACCTGGTCAACATGGTGAAATCCCATCGCTACTAAAAATACAAAAAATTAGCTGGGCATGGTGGCGCGTGCCTGTAATCCCAGCTACTCAGGAGGCTGAGGCAGGAGAATTGCCTGAACCCAGGAGGCAGAGGTTGCGGTGAGCCAAGATCGCGCCATTGCACTCCAGCCTGGGTAACGAGAGTGAAACTCCATCTCAAAAAAAAAAAAAATACAAAAATTAGCTGGGTGTGGTGGCAGGCGCCTGTAGTCCCAGCTACTCAGGAGGCTGAGGCAGGACAATCGCTTGAACCCAGGAGGTGGAGGTTGCAGTGAGCCAAGATCGCACCACTGCACCCCAGCCTGGGTGACAGAGTGAGACTCTGTTTCAAAAAAAAAAAGTAGCTGGGGCGACAGGCATGCCCACTATACCCAGCTAATTTTTTTTTCTGTGTGCACTCGTGTGTGTGTGTGTGAGACAGAGAGAGTGAGAGTGAGAGAATCTCACTTTGTTGCCCAAGCTGGAGTACGACAGCACAGACTCATTGCAGCCTCAATCTCCTGTGCTGAAGGGATTCCCTCACCTCAGCCTCCCGAGTAGCTAGGACTACAGGTGTACCCACTACGCCCAGCTAATTTTTCTTTTTTAATATTTTTTCTTTTTTTCTTGGAAGCTGAACTCAGGTGCAAATCCTGGTACACCCAGCTAATTTTTTGGTTTTGTAGAGATGAGGTTTCACTATGTTGCCCTGGGTCATCTCCAATTCCTGGCCTCAAGTGATCCTTCTACCTCGGCTCCCCAAAATGCTAGATTATAGGTGTGTGCCTAGTTTATGTGTTTTTCTTTTTAACTAAGATTTATTGAGCTGCTGTAGCTGGCCCTTTGCTAAACATCTACATGTGAAAACTACATGTAATCTCAGTCGGCATGTGCGGGAGGTGCTCCCTTGCCCCTGTCATACCCTGGTGTGGAGCCAAGTGGACTTGGGTTCAAATGCAGCAGCTGAGTAACCCTTTGCACAGCTGACCTCACCTTTCTGAGCCTCAGTTTTCTCGTTCGTAAAAGAAGAATGATGGTATTAGTAACTCATGGGATCCTCTTTTTTTTTTTAAAAAAAAAAAAAAAAAGAGTCTTTGTCTCTCGGACTAGAGTACAGTGGTGCTATCTCGGCTCACTGCAACTCTGCCTCCCAGGTTCAAGCGATTCTCCTGTCTCAGCCTCCCAAGTAGCTGGGACTACAGGCGCCCACCACCACACCCAGCTAATTTTTTTTTTTTGAGACAGAGTCTCACTCTGTCATCCAGGCTGGAGTGCAGTGGCACGATCTCGGCTGACTGCAACCTCTGCCTCCCGGACTTAAGCAATTCTCATGCCTCAGCCTCCTGAGTAGCTGAGATTACAGGTGCATGCCACCACACTTGGCTAATTTTTTGTATTTTTGGTAGAGGCGGGGTTTCACCATTGTTGGCCAGGCTGGTTTTGAACTCTTGACCTCAAGTGATCCGCCTGCCTCAGCCTCCCAGAGTGCTGGGATTACAGGCATGAGCCACTGTGCCCAGCCTGTATAGATGTGGAAACTGTGGAACAGAGAGGTTGAGATCCTTATCCAAGGTCACCAGCTTTGTAACTGGAGGAGCCAGTTTGCAGCCAGCTGCGTGGTGTGCTCTGTGGTCCTGACGGCTGCACAGTGGGAGAGAGACACTTCCTTGGGGGTTGCTGGGGCGCAGGTGAGGCACGAACTAGGGAGCAGAGTGGGACTGTAGACCTGTGTACAGGCCCCACGTGCACACCCGCAGGGGCCAGCTCAGGGTCTGTGCCACCAAAGGCTCCAGACATTTCCAGTGAGTGGATCAGTAGCAGTGGACCTGGGCCAGCTCAGCCACCGCCACCGCTGCTTGTCCTGTCTCGGGTGTCAGGTTCCGGGGCGGCAGGCCAGAGCAGGAAGAGGAAGTGCTGGGGGTGGGGACGTGGCAGGAGACACTGGCTGCTGGAGGGGGCTCCCCTCTTCCAGGTGTGGGCAGGCCTGGGGACAGAGACCAGTGAGCTGCAGGATGTGGCCCTCCACCTGCCATGCCCTGGTGGCCCGCTCCACGTCTTGTGTCCAGCACCTACATGTGCTGTGACACCCTCACCCGCATGGACTCAGAATTCTCAGGGCTGGCTTTAGGCCACCAAAGATCTTAAACATGGTAGAAATCCTGATGGCGCTGCCCCAAATTTATATGAGCTTGAAATGTTTTGTAAACGCCTGGGCTGAAAAGTACATACCATCATCCACTGTGGGCATTCTTAGGCAAAAGCCTGCAGATCCCGTTGAAATTGTCAGAAAGGTCCTATGAATAAATGATACTTGGCTGTTTTAAGGAGAGTGTTCACCATCTTCAGATTCCCAAAGGTGTCCGACCCCAAGTCAGATCTAGGTTGTGACCTTCACCTCGCCGCTTCCCCTCCTTTTACGGGTGGAGAGGAGGGTCTTGGCCAAAGTTCCCCGGCAAGCAGGCAGTTGTGGAGCTGGAACAGGGGTCTGCTGATTTGGCCTGGCGCCATTCTTTCTGCCTGAACGTGCCCCTCTGCAGGAGGGTAGAAGCCCCAGGAGGATGTCATAGAGTCTGGGTTAGGGGTGAGGTTCCTAAACTGAGTCGTAATAAAGCTCGATTTTATTGAGGGTTTGTTGTATGCCGGACACTACCTATTTTACATGGATTAACTCGCTTAATCCTCACAAGAAGCCTTCGAGGCTTGTACCATTATTCCCGTTTTACAGATGTGGAAACAGAAGCACAGAAAATTGAAAGAGCTTGCCAGAGTCACGCAGCCTAATACAGGGCAGGGGAGTCAGGGTTCAAGACAGGCAGGCTGCAAAAGGAGAGTGGTGGGGAAGGAAGGAGCCCATACCTCTATCTAGGGTTGAGAGGGGTGAGGCCAGGAATTCCCTGCCTGCTGGGGACCAGGCTGGTGTGTGGCTAATGGAGAAATCTCAGCATTAGGCTTCCCACTCTGAGCCTGCCACATACATAGCAAACACTTTATAAAGAGTCACTGTCCTTGATGGAATTCCACCGCCTCCCTCCCTCCAGCCCTCATGGGTTGAACCTGGTCGCGTGCCCACTGCCTGCTTCTCTCTGCCCAGATCTGATGAGCTGGCTCCTTCGCATAGGGGTGGTTTGCAAGGCCCAGGTGAGGAGCAGTGAGTGTCTGGCCCGAAGCATGCCCCTGGTGACCTCGGGCTCACAGGTCTCCAGGAACTGGGGTCAACTGGTGCGTCAGCCCTGGGGCTGGGGAGGAGACGGCCCCAGGGCACACTGGCCCCAGGCCGCACCTGGGCTAAGCCCGTGGCTTCTGGGAAGCCTGCTCGGTACTTGTCAAGTCGTGCACTATGTTCTCAGAAGGGCCTGGGTGTGCCCTGGGAGGGCGGCCACTACCCCGCTCCATGTCCCCAGTGCAGGGCATGAAGGAGAAGCCTCTGCTTGGGTGTGAGGATGTGGGGCCAACAGGACTGGTAGCTGGCGATTGCTTTTTTTCATGCATTTATTTTAACCACAGTAAAATGTACATAACAAAATTTACCATTTTGACTGGAGGTCAAATGATGGTGGTTGGTTTTTAATTTAATTTTTAATGATTTTTTTTTTTGAGATGGAGTCTTGCTCTGTTGCCCAGGCTGGAGTGCAATGGCACAGTCTCTGTCTGCTTACTACAACCTCCACCTCCTGGGTTCAAGCAATTCTCCTGCCTCAACCTCCTAAATAGCTGGGATTATTGGCACGTGCCACCATGCCCAGTTAATTTTTGTGCTTTTAGTAGAGACAGAGTTTCACCATCTTAGCCAGGCTGGTCTCGAACTCCTGACCTCAGGTGATCCACCTGCCTCGATCTCCAAAAGTCCTGGGATCACAGGCATGAGCCACTGCACCCAGCCTTATTTTATTCCTTTTAGAGACAGGGTCTTGCTCTGGTGCCCAGACTGGAGGGCAGTGGTGCAGTCATGGCTCACTACCACCTCAAACTCCCGGGCTCCAGTGATCCTCCCGCCCCAGACTCCCAGGTAGCTAGAACTAAAGGTACACACCACCACCCCCAGCTATTACAAAACTTTTTTTGTAGAGATGGGGTTTCTCTGTGTTGCCTGGGCTGCTCTCAAACTCCTGGTCTCAAGCAGTCCTCCCACCTGGGCCTCCAAAGTGTTGAGATTACAGGCGTGAGCCACTGTGCCTGGCCTGCAGTTGGCTTCTAGTACTTGGCCAGGGGTAATAGGAGTGATTTGGGAGCTGGTTACCGTGTGCCAGCTCTCATTTAATTGTTAAAATAATTCTATGAACTGGCTGGGTACAGTGGCTAACTCTTGTGATCCCAACTAAACTTAGGGAGGCTGAGGCAGCCAGGTGGATCACCTGAGGTCGAGAGTTTGAGACCAGGCTGGCCAACATGGTGAAACCTCGTCTCTACCAAAAATGCAAAAAATTAGCCAGGTGTGTTAGCACACACCTCTAGTCCCAGGTACTTGGGAGACTGAGGCAGGAGGATTACTCGAATCCAGGAGGTGGAGGTTGCAGTCACCCAAGATCGCACCACTGCACTCCAGACTGGGCAAAAGAGTGCGACTCTGTCTGAAAAAAAAAAAAATCCTATGAACTACTATTACAGTCCTATTTTACAGATAAGAAAGTCGAGGCTCAGATTGGTTAAGTGAGTTTCCCAGGGTTGCACAGCTAGTGAGTGCCAGGGCCGGGATCAGATCCGGGCAGCTTGGGTCCTGCTTTCTTTAGGCCCAGGTGCATGGGCCTTACTATCATGAAAACTAAGGCTCGGAGAGGCCAAGCGACTGGCCAGGGTCCCAGAGCCTGGAGGGAGGAGAGCTGGGACTGGAACATGGTAGTGTAGGCCGGGACCAGTGGCACTCATCTCGCCTGTCTCCCCACAGGTGGCGATGGTGGAGGTGCAGCTGGACGCTGACCACGACTACCCGCCAGGGCTGCTCATCGCCTTCAGTGCCTGCACCACGGTGCTGGTGGCCGTGCACCTGTTTGCGCTCATGATCAGCACCTGCATCCTGCCCAACATCGAGGCGGTCAGCAACGTGCACAACCTCAACTCGGTCAAGGAGTCGCCACACGAGCGCATGCACCGCCACATCGAGCTGGCCTGGGCCTTCTCCACTGTCATCGGCACGCTGCTCTTCCTGGCCGAGGTCGTGCTGCTCTGCTGGGTCAAGTTCTTGCCCCTCAAGAGGCAGCCAGGCCAGCCGAGGCCCACCAGCAAGCCCCCCGCCGGTGGCGCGGCCGCCAACGTCAGCACCAGTGGCATCACCCCAGGCCAGGCGGCCGCCATCGCCTCCACCACCATCATGGTGCCCTTCGGCCTGATCTTCATCGTCTTCGCCGTCCACTTCTACCGCTCACTGGTCAGCCATAAGACGGACCGACAGTTCCAGGAGCTCAACGAGCTGGCGGAGTTTGCCCGCTTACAGGACCAGCTGGATCACAGAGGGGACCACCCCCTGACGCCCGGCAGCCACTATGCCTAGGCCCTTGTGGTCGGGGCCCTTCCCCATGACCTTGTCCTGCCCCAGCGTCACGGACAGCCTGTGCAAGGGGCTGGGCTGCAGCAGGGGGCAGAGCGTGGAGGGAAGAGGCTTTTTCTAAGAGAAATTTCTGCACTTTGAACTGTCCTCTAAGAGAATAAGCACTTCCTGTTCTTCCAGCTCCAGGTCCACCTCCTGTTACGAGGTGGTGGGGGGCCAAAGTGAGGACACAGGCTCGCTGTGTCCCCCCTCCTCCCCTGTGCCAGTGCCACCTGGGTGCCTCCTGTCCTGTCCGTCTCAGCCTCTCTCCCGTCCAGTGTTGAGTGTGAACATGTGTGTGTGACACATAAATATACTCATAAGGACACCTGCTTCCTGTGTCTTGAGTTTGTTGGGCCTGGGCTACTGGTATCATGCCTCAACCTGGTTAGGTGAGCCTCTAGGCAAACTTAAAACACATTTTTTGTTGTTTTTGTTTTTCTGAGATGGAGTTTCGCTCTTGTTGCCCAGGCTGGAGTGCAGTGGCGTGATCCATAAAGTCACCATGGGCTGGGTGCAGTGGCTCACGCCTGTAACCCCAGCACTTTGGGAGGCCAAGGTGGGTGGATCACCTGAGGTCAGGAGTTTGAGACCAGCCTGACCAACATGGAGAAACCCTGTCTCTACTAAAAATACAAAATTAGCCAGGCATGGTGGCGCATGCCTGTAATCCCAACTTCTTGGGAGGGGGAGGCTGAGGCAGGAGAATCTCTTAAAACCAGAAGGTGGAGGTTGCGGTGAGCTGAGATGCACACCATTGCACTCCAGCCTGGACAAGAAGAGTAAAACTCCATCTCAAAAATTTAAATAAATAAAAATAGGCCAGGCACAGTGGCTCACATCTGTAATCCCAACACTTTGGGAGGCCAAGGCAGGCAGATCACCTGAGGTTAGGAGTTCAAGACCAGCCTGACCAACATGGTGAAACCTCGCCTCTACTAAAAATACAAAGCCAAATGTGGTGACGTACACCTGTAATCCCAGCTACTTGGGAGGCTGAGGCAGGAGAATGGCTTGAACCCGGGAGGCAGAGGTTGCAGTGAGCCGAGGTTGCACCACTGCACTCCAGCCTGGGCAACAGAGCGAGACTCTATCTCAAAAAAACAAAAAAACAAAGCTTATCTGACACACATGTTTTCTCCACATAGGTGTCCATCATAACCTTCTTGCACTAAGGAATATAAACATTCCAGTATTACACTTGGGGACAATTTTGCTTTATTCTACTTTATTTTACTTATTTTATATATATATATTTTTTGTTTGTTTGTTTGTTTGTTTGTTTTAGAAAGTCTCACTCCGTTGCCCAGGCTGGAGAACAGTGGCACACTCTCCGTTCACGTGCAACCTCCTCTTCTCAGATTCAAGTGATTCTTCTGCCTCAGCCTCCCGAGAAGCTGGAATCACAGGTGCATGCCACCATGCCTAGCTAAATTTTGTACTTTTAGTAGAGAGGGGGTTTCGCCATGTTGGCCAGGCTGGTCTTGAACTTCTGACCTCAAGTTATCTGCCCAAAGGCTGGGATTGCAGATGTGAGCCAATGCTTCTGGCCTATTTTATTTTAGAGACAGGGTTTTCCTCTGTCGCCCAGGCTGGAGTGCAGTGGCATGACGATAGCTCACTGTAACCATCAACTCCTGAGCTAAAGTGATCCTTCTGTGAGCTCTGGTCACGCCACCTCCCAGGTAGCTGAGACTACAGGCACATACTGCCATGCCCAGCTATTTATTTATTTTTTTGAGACAGAGTTTCACTCTTGTTGCCCAGGCTGGAGTGCAATGGTGCAATCTCAGCTCACTGCAACCTCTGCTTCCTGGGTTCAAGTGATTCTCCTGTCTCAGCCTCCCAAGTAGCTGGGATTACACGAGCTACCACGCCCTGCTAATTGTTTGTATTTTTAGTAGAGGTGATGTTTCACCATGTTGGCCAGGCTAGTCTCGAACTCCTGACCTCAGGTGATCCACCTGCCTCGGCCTCCCAAAGTGCTGGGATTACAGGCGTGAGCCACTGTGCCCAGCCATGCCCAGCTACTTTTTTTTTTTTTTTAATTTTGCTAATCCTGAGAATACTTTGTGATGAAAAAAAAAAGAAACAAAAAGTTTTGTCGAGATGGGGTATTGCTGTGTTGCCCAAGCTGGTCTTGAACTCCTGAGCTCAAGTGATTCTCTCTCATCAGCCTCCCAAAGCAGTGGGTTTATGGGCATGAGCCACTGCAGCCAGCTGGGAACCATCATAAATGGCAAAATCAATAAAAAGCATAAAAATGTGGAAAATATGACACTAAGTAGACCGTGAAAAGGACACTTAGCAGGCTGCCAGAGTCACAGATACTAAGACTGCAGACTGAGGATGTGTCTGTCTTCCCTGAGCCATGTGCTGTAGTTACCCCTGTGGTCCTTCATGCCTAAAACTAAGGACGTTTCCCTACATAATGACAATCCAGTGATCAAATCCAGGAAATTCGATGTTGATGCAATTATGGGTTACAACATTCCTGTTCAGTTTCCCAAATGTCCCAGCAGTGTCCCTTCTAGCAACACCTTTTCCACTTCAGGATTGTGTATCACAATGAGATGTCACTTCGTCTCCTTTATTATTTTTATTTTATTATTATTTATTTATTTGGTTTTTTTGAGACAGAGTGTCACTCTGTCGCCCAGGCTGGAGTACAGTGACCCGATCTTGGCTCACTGCAAGCTCCGCCTTCCGGGTTCAGGCGATTGTTCTGCCTCAGCCTCCTGAGTAGCTGGGACTACAGGCCCATGCCACCATGCCCGGCTAAATTTTTGCATTTTAGTAGAGACGGGATTTCACCACGTTGGCCAGGATCATCTTGATCTCCTGACCTCGTGATCCGCCTGCCTCAGCCTCCCAAAGTGCTGGGATTACAGGTATGAGCCACTGCACCTGGCCTATTACTATTATTTTTTGAGAGAGAGGCTCGCTTTGTTGCTCAGGCTGGAGTGCAGTGGTCTGATCTCAGCTCACTGCAACCTCCGCCTCCCAGGTTCAAGTAATTCTCCTGCCTCATCCTCCCAAGTAGCTGGCATTACAGGCGTTCGCCACCACGCCTGGCTAACTTATATTTTTAGTAGAGATGGCGTTTTACCCTGTTGGCCAGGCTGGTCTCGAGTTCCTGACCTCAGGTGATCCACTCACCTCGGCTTCCCAAAGTGCTGGGATTACAGGCTTGAGCCACTGCACCCAGCCTCAGTCTCCTTTAATTTCGCAATTCCTCAGCCATTTTTATGTGTTTGTTTATTTGTTGGTGTTTGAGACAGGGACTTGCTCTGTCACCCGGGCTAGAGTGCAGCCTCAACCTCCTAGACTCAAGCAATCCTTCCACCTCAGCCTCCCGAGTAGCTGGGAATACAGGCACCTGCCACTACGCAGAGATAATGTTTGTATTTTTTGTAGAAACGGAGTCTCTCTCTTGCCCAGGCTGGTCTTGAACTCCTGGCTTCAAGGGATACTCCCACCTTGACCTCCCAAAGTGCTGGGATTGCATTTGTGAACCACAGTGCCTAGGCTAGCCTTTCTCTTTTTAAAAATTATTAGTATTATTATTATAGAGATGGTCTTACTCTGTAACCCAGACTGGAGTACAGTGACATGATCACAGCTCACTACAGCTTTGACCTCCAGAGTTCAAGCAATCCTCTCACCCCCTCCCAAAAAGCTAGGACTACAGGTGCGCACCACCGTGCACAGCTAATTTTCATATTTTTTGTAGAGACAGGGCTTTGTCACGTCGCTCCGGCTAAGTTTTTTTCACCTTTTGTAGAGACAAGGACTGATTGCTGCCCAGGCTGCTCTCAAACTCCCGGCTCAAGAGATCGATCCTCCCGCCTCGTTATAGGCATGAGCCACCATGCCTGGCCCAGATGTTTTCTGATTACTAGATTATGCATTTTGGCAGGAATATTATCTAGTGAGATTTTTATCAGGATTCATTTAAAATAATAAAATAAGCAGGGCATGGTGACTCACACCTGTAATCACAATACAGGAAGGCTGAAATGGGAGGATCGCTTGAGCCCAAGTGTTCAAGACCAGGCTGGGTGCCTTGATAAGACCCTGTCTCTATGAAAAACACCTGGGCATGATGTAGTGTTTACCTGGGCATGATGGTGGTGCACCTGTGGTCCTAGCTAGTTGAGAAGCTGAGGTGGGAGGACTGCATGAGCCTGGAAAGTCAACCCTGTAGTCAGCAGTAATCATGCCATTGCACTCCAGCCTGAGTAACCGAATGGGACTCTGTCTCAAAAATAACAACGTAAGAATATTGGCTGGGTGCAGCAGCTCACAACAGTAATCTCAGTACTTGAGGAGGCCAAGGTGGGCAGATCACTTGAGGTCAGGAGTTCAAGACCAGCCTGGCCAACATGGCGAAACCCCATCTCTACTAAAAATACAAAAATTAGCCAGGCATGGTGGTGCACACCTGTAACCCCAGCTACTCAGGAAGCTGAGGCAGGAGGATCATTAAACCCAGGAGGTGGAGGTTGCAGTGAGCTGAGATCATGCCACAGCACTCCAACCTGGGTGACAGAGGAAGACATCTTTAAAAAACAGCTGGATGCCGTGGCTCACGCCTGTAATCCCAGCACTTTGGGAGGCCGAGGCAGGCGGATCACAAGTTCAGGAGACTGAGACCATCCTGGCTAACACAGTGAAACCCCATAGCTACTAAAAATAAAAAAAGATTAACCAGGCATCGTGGCACATGCCTGTAATCCTATCTACTCGAGAGGCTGAGGCAGGATAATCGCTTGAACCTGGGAGGCAGCAGTTGGAGTGATCCAAGTTCACGCCACTGCACTCCAGCCTGGGCAACACAGCGAGACTGCATCTCAAAAACTAAAATTAATTAATTAATTAATTGAAATAAAATAAAATCGGCCAGGTGTGTTGATGCTTGCCTATAATCCCGGCTACTTGGGAGGCTGAGGCAGGAGAATCACTTGAAACTGGGAGGCAGAGTTTGCAGTGAGCTGAGATTATGCCATTGCACTCCAGCCTGGGTGACAAGAGCGAAACTCTACCCCACACACACACACACACAATCATTACGTGCAGTTGCTATTCTAAGCACTGTGCATCAACTCATTTAACCCTCAGTACCCTTATATGGTGGGTACTATTATTATCTCCATTTTGCAGAAGATAAAATTCATGCCCGTGGAAGTTAAGTAAATTGCCAGGATTTGAAACTGGATAGTCTGGCTCAGAGCCCAGGCCCTCACAAATATCTTACCTGGGCTGATTCTGGCTTTGCTTGAAATGTTGGGGGGCCAGGAGTGGTGGCTCACACCTGTAATCCCAACATTATGGGAATCTGAGGCAGGTGGATCAACTGAGGTCAGCAGTTCGAGACCAGTTTGACAACATGGTGAAACCCTGTCTCCACTAAAAATACAAAAATTAGCTAGGCATGGTGGCACGCGCCTGTAATCCCAGCTATTTGGGAGGCTGAGGCAGGAGAATCCTGCCTTGAACCCAGGAGGGGAGGTTGCAGTGAGCTGAGATCGTGCCATTGCACTCTGCTCTCCCAGTGACAGTCATACTCCGTCTCAAAAAAAAAAAAAAAAAAAAGTGTTGGAAGTCCCAACTGCCTGGGGCCACCTTCTTACAAAGGTGCTCTTACAATGAGCAGCAGCTTCACTGCAGCCACCCTCTTTCCCAGGGCCTGTTTTTTCCACAGTCCCCACCACTCCCTCTTGTCTCACACCAGCTCAGCTTCACTCATGTGAATTTCTTGGCCTCATTAGGCCTTTGAGTTTGATATTTCTGTCTGTCTCAGAGACCTAATATATTAAGTGGTGATGCTCATGCCTGTAATTCCAGCACTTTAGGAGGCTGAGGCAGGTGGATGACTTGAATCCAGGAGTTCAAGACCAGCTTGGGCAACATGGTGAAACCCTGTCTGTACAAAAAATACAAAAATTAGCTGGAAGTGGTGGTGTACACCTGTAATCCCAGCTCCTCAGGAGGCGGGGGTGGGAGGATCACTTGAGCCTGGGAGGTAGAGGCTACACTGAGCCTTGATCGTACTACTGGACTCCAGCCTGGGTGAGAGAGACCCTGCCTCAAAAAATAAAAATTTAAATGCATTTTTTTTTTTTTGAGACGGAGTTTCGCTCTTGTTACCCAGGCTGGAGTGCAATGGCACGATCTTGGCTCACCGCAGCCTCTGCCTCCTGGGTTCAGGCAATTCTCCTGCCTCAGCCTCCTGAGTAGCTGGGATTACAGGCGCACGCCCAGCTAATTTCTGTATTTTTAGTAGAGACGGGGTTTCACCATGTTGACCAGGATAGTCTCGATCTCATGACCTCATGATCCACCCGCCTCGGCCTCCCAAAGTGCTGGGATTACAGGTGTGAGCCACTGCGCCCTGCCATCCTGGACATTTTTTGTGTATTCCTCTAAGAGAGCCACCTCCCTACTTCTGCAAAGACTCAGGATCCAGCTGGAATCATTTCTGGCTTAGGATCCTGTTGTCTTGCGTTCTCTTTCCTTAACTGGCCTTGATTCAAGACTCGTCAGCCTGGCTTGTCAAATGCAGGTTTCGAAGCCTGTGGAAGATTCTGATTCAAGTAGGTCTGGGTGTGACTTTGGAATCTGTTTCTAACAAGCACCCCAGGTACTCTCACACCCAGGCAACTCAGGCGAGGAGCACGGTCTTTAACTGCAGTTCTACGTACATTTTGAATACATAATACATTCACTTGGTTCCAAACACAACAGAGAGAAGTTGTTCTTCAGCTCCTGTTCCCAAGTCCCCAACTCTCCCGGGAGACAACCATCTTTGCCAGTTTATTGTGTTCAAATCTAGTGACATCTTATACATAAACAAGCACACCCTCTTCCCACTATTTCTTCAAAAATGGTAACCCTTTATATACACTCTTCTGCACCTTAAGAGCAGCTAGATCTGTCGGGCGGCCGGTTAGCTCAGTTGGTGAGCTAACCAACCGCCCGACAATAAAAAAAAATTTAATTAAAAAAAAAAAAAGAGCAGCTAGATCTAAGTTTAAGCACAGTACTAGCTTGATGACTTGTGATCCTCCCTGAACCTCAGTTTCCTCCTCTAAAATGGCACTAATAATAGCAAGACACCTCACTATTGTCGGGGAGTCCCAAGAAAGAAAGCTTGCTGCGAAGCTGTGAGCACAGGGCCTGGAATAGAGTGAGCGCTCCGTATCTGGAAGTTACAATTGGTTCTGCATCCTAGGGTGTCCAGATGGGGCTTTCCGGTGCCAGAAGTACAGACTGAGAACCACATCCTGAGTGAAGCCACCCCACTTATGACATAGGGGTCAGAGAGAACCTCAGTAAGGTCAGTGGTGTTTATTGAGGCTTTACTATGTGCTGTGTGCTTCTTGCTGAGGTCTTAGCTGGAATCATGGTATTTCAGGGTTTCTCAACTTCAACTTTTTTTTTTGAGATGGTGTCTTGCTCTGTTGCCCAGGTTGGAGTGCAGTGGCACGATCTCAGCTCACTGCAACCTTGGAGGCTGGTTCAAGCGATTCTCCTGCCTCAGCCTCCTGAGTAGCTGGCATTACAAGTGCTAAATGGCTTTTTTTTTTTGGTAGCATGGTGACATTGCACCACATTTAAAAGCAGCCCTGGCCTTTACTCACTCAAAGCCAATAGGCTTCTTCCTGCCAGTTGTGACGCCAAAAATGTCAGACATTGCCAAATGTCCCCAAGGAAGAGTGGGGGTTAGGGAGGACAAAATAATACCCTCAATTTAAAACCACTACCTTATCTCACCCTCACAGTAACTAACCACAGTAACCCCAGCTGGCAAGTACTGTTAATGCCCCATATTGCTAGTGAGGAGACCTAGAGAACAGAGTTTGGGTGACGTTCCCAAGAACACACAGCTCCGAGATTCACACCCAGGCAGTATGAATCCAGAGCTCACCCGCCCCTTATGCAAGAAAACATCTGATCTCTCAGGAATGTTGCCCTGCTCTTCCCTGGTATCTGATCCACAATTAACCCCAATACATGATATGATGACATCTGTTATCAAAGCCTCAGAAGACTCCTGTGAGCTCTCCTGAGTCCCATTCTATAGATGGGGCAACGGACGTCACTTGCTCAAGGCCACACAGCCAGTAAATCAGGTGTTCCCAGAGCCAGCTCCAGGTTAAAATCGCCTGGGGGCTGGGGGTGGTGGCTCACGCCTATAACCCCAGCACTTTGGGAGGCGGAAGTAGGTGGATCACCTGAGGTCAGGAGTTTGAGACCAGCCTGGCCAACACGGTGAAAACTCATTTTACTAAAAATACAAAAAATTAGCCAGGCATGGTGGTAGGTGCCTGTAATCCCAGCTGCTCAGGAGGCTGAGGCAGGAGAATCGCTTGAACCCAGGAGACGGAGGTTGCAGTGAACCAAGATCATGCCACTGCACTCTAGCCTGGGTGACAGTGAGACTCTGTCTCAAAAAAATAAATAATAGCCAGGCGTGGTGGCTCATGCCTGTAATCCCAGCACTGTGGGAGGCCAAGGCGGGCAGATCATGAGGTCAGGAGATCGAGACCATCCTGGCTAACACGGTGAATCCCCATCTCTACTAAACATACAAAAAATTAGCCAGATGTGGTGGCAGGTGCCTGTAGTCCCAGCTACTCGGGAGGCTGAGGCAGGAGAATTGCCCGAACCCAGGAAAGGGAGGTTGCGGTGAGCCGAGATTGCGCCATTGCACTCCAGTCTGGGTAACAAGAGCGAAACTCTGTCTCAAAAAATAAAAAAAATAAAAATAAATAAATAAATAAATAAGGTCGGGCGCGGTGGCTCACGTCTGCAATCCCAGCACTTTTTGGAAGGCTGAGGCAGGCAGATCACAAGGTCAGGAGTTGGAGACCAGCCTGACCAACCTGGTAAAACCCCATCTCTACTAAAGATACAAAAATTAGCCGGGTGTGGTGGCGCACGCCTGTGATCCCAGCTACTCAGGAGGCTGAGGTAGGAGAATCACTTGAACCTGGGAGATGAAGGTTACAGTGAGCCACGATTGAGCCACTGCACTCCAGCCTGGGCGACAGAGCCAGACTTGGTCTCAAAAAAAAAATAAATCCCCTAGGGAACTTTCTGAAAGCTCAGGCCTCACCCCAGATGAATTAGATGTGAATCTCTGGGCATGGGACCTGGGCTTCCATAGCTTTGTAAAGTTTCCATGGGATTTCAAGGTTGAGAGCCCTGTGTTAGGTTGAGAAGTGGTCAGGAAATTTTAATCTCAAATCTTGGTGGCAGGATGCAGGTGTTCTCTCTGGGTTATCTCACAGGGCATCTGCCATTTCTTTTGCTTTTTCTTTTCTTTTTTTTTTTCTTCTTCTTCTTTTTTTTTTTTAAGATGGAGTTTCGCTCTTGTTACCCAGGCTGGAGTGCAATGGTGCGATCTCGGCTCACCGCAACCTCCGCCTCCTGGGTTCAGGCAATTCTCCTGCCTCAGCCTCCTGAGTAGCTGGGATTACAGGCACGTGCCACCATGCCCAGCTAATTTTTGTATTTTTTTAGTAGAGACAGGGTTTCACCATGTTGACCAGGATGGTCTCAATCTCTTGACCTCGTGATCCACCCGTCTCGGCCTCCCAAAGTGCTGGGATTACAGGCGTGAGCCACCGCGCCCGGCCTCTTTTTTTCTTCTTTGGATGGAATCTCATCACTCTATCGCCAGGCTGGAGTGCAGTGACAAGATGTCAGCTCACAGCAACCTCCACATCCCTGGTTCAAGTGATTCTCCTGTCTCAGCCTCCCAAGTAGCTGGGACTACAGGCGCGTGCCACCACGCCCAGGTAATTTTTGTATTTTTTTTGTGTGTGTGACAGAGTTTCGCTCTTGTTACCCAGGCTGGAGTGCAATGGCGCGATCTCGGCTCACCGCAACCTCCGTCTCCTGGGTTCAGGCAATTCTCCTGCCTCAGCCTCCTGAGTAGCTGGGATTACAGGCACACGCCACCATGCCCAGCTAATTTTTTGTATTTTAAGTAGAGACGGGGTTTCACCATGTTGACCAGGATGGTCTCGATCTCTTGACCTTGTGATCCACCCGCCTCGGCCTCCCAAAGTGCTGGGATTACAGGCTTGAGCCACCGCGCCCGGCCCAATTTTTGTATTTTTAGTAGAGATGGGGTTTCACCATGTTGGCCAGGATGGTCTCAATCTCTTTACCTTGTGATCTGCTCGCCTCAACCTCCCACAAGGCTGGGATTACAAGCATAAGCCACCACACCTGGCCCTTTTTTTTCCTTTCTTTTATATTTTTTAATTTTTTTTTGTTTGCCAGATGCGGTGGCTTATACCTGTAATCCCACCATTTGGGAGGCCGAGGCAGGCGGATCATAAGGTCAATAGATCAAGACCATCCTGGCCAACATGGTGAAACCCTATCTCTACTAAAAATACAAAAATTAGCTGGATGTGGTGGCGTGCACCTGTAGTCTTAGCTATTCAGGAGACTGAGGTAGGAGAATCGCTTGAACCCGGGAGGCAGACGTTGCTGTGAGCCAAGATCACGCCACTACACTCCAGCCTGATGACAGAGCAAGATTCTATCTCAAAAAAAAAAATTTTTTTTTGGTAGAGTCAGGATCTTGTTATGTTGTCTAGGCTGGTCTTGAATTCCCGGCCTCAAGTGATCCTCCTGCCTTGGCCTCCCCAAGTGCTGGGATTGCAGGAATGAGCCACTGCACCCGGCCTAAGACCTGCCCTTACTCCTCCCCAAGCTAAGCCCAGGCAGCCCAGCCAGGGGAGGTCTTTCCCCACCTGAAACCCCTCCTGTGCCCCCTTGCATGCCCCATCCTCACACCACAGGCCCGGGCTTACACCAACTGGTTCTTTATTCTTATGCACTGCAGGATGAGATCAGAAAACAAAGGCCGCAAGAGGGTCCCAAGGCCAGCCTGGGAGAGGAGCACTGGCCTTCCTATTGGCAAGAAACCACCCAGTGCTGGGGGGAGTGAGGGGCCCTCTGAGGGTGCCAGGTTTGTGCGGAGCCACTGCTGACTCATCCAGCCAGAGCTGCACTGATCTGAGCGACTGGGTGACACGGACTTGAATTTCTCCTGAAGCGTTGGTGTTCTCTGCAGGGGAGAGAGGGGGATGGTGGAGCTGCCATTTGAAAGTCACTGTACCAATGCCCTCTCCTCAAACCCTCACATTTTGCTCAGGAGGGGCTTGGACTGGACAAGGTGAAATGGAAGCCCGAGGCCAACCGCCTTACTCAAGGGCATTCAGAAGCCAGCAGACCACCTCCTTCCAACCTGTGCCCAGCCCAGTGATGTGGCCCAGGGTACAAACAGAAGGTTCTGGGCAGGACTGGAATGCACTGGTCTTCAGTGAAATCAGTTTTGGGTTTTGTTTTTTTTGAGACGGACTCTCACTCTCTCGCCCAGGCTAGAGTGCAATGGCACGATCTCGGCTCACTGCAATCTCTGCCTCCCGGGTTCAAGCAATTCTCCTGCCTCAGCCTCCCAAGCAGCTGGGATTACAGGCGCCTGCCACCAGTAGAGACGGGGTTTCACCATGTTGGCCAGGATGGTCTCGAATTCCTGACCTCAAGTGATCCACCTGCCTTGGCCTCCCAAAGTGTTGGGATTACAGGCGTGAGCCACCACACCTGGCCAAAAGGGGTTTTGAAGAGGAAGAGCCAAAAACCACATCTGGAATGTAGAAGGCAAGAAGACTGCCCTCTCTGGTCCTGCTCCCCCACGCCCCCACCCCCAGCCCTTTGGAGACCCCAGGAGATGTGTGCATTGATCCGGGCCCTGGAGCAGCCTCAGCCACAGAAGAGCATGGCAGGCGTGCCCGCCCCTCACCCAGCATCAATCTCCTTCTTCCTCTGTCTTCCTGAACACGGCCAAGGCTTCCGCCAGCACACCATCAGGGTCTAGGATTTTGACCTGGAGGGAAACAGTCAGGGGTTGGTTTGGAGAACATGGAGGACCCAGGCTGCCAGCCTTGACTGGCGCTGCCTGCCCCGTGGGATGCTGCCAGCATCATCAGGAGCCACTTCCCTTGCCAGGGATGCCCTGACTGAAAACAAAACCTTGTCTGTTCCCTGTCTGGGTTGGGCTGGGCCTGGCAGGTCTGGGCTGGGCATGGCTCGGGGTGCTGGCCTCTGTCTCTGTCTGGGTGTGGCCACAGGGCTCTGGGGAGGGCTGCCCACCTCAGGAATGGGGAACTGAGTGGGCTCAGGGGCCTCGTCACGGCCAAAGTCGATCATCGTCCCGCACTTGGCCATATTGTCCACCCAGAAGCCTTCAAACAGCTGTCCGTGGTCCAGATGGAAGAAACGCCCCGGTCCGTTCTTCATGCCCCTCTCCCAGCAGCCCTCGTATCGGTTCCCGTTCTCTGGGGAAAGGACAGGGAGGTGTGGTTCGGGGTACATCAAACTAGGCTAGACCCCCAGGGGGTCGCTCTTACAGAGCAATGCAACCCCAACACATTGGGAGGCCAAGATGGGAGGCTTATAAACCCAGCAGATCAATACCAGCCTGAGTAACATAGTGAGACCCCATCTCTGCAAAAACAATTTTTTAAAAATTAGCTGGGCATGGTAGTGTGCACCTATAGTCCCAGCTACTCAGGAGGCTGAGGTGGGAGGATGGCTTGAGCTCAGGAAATTGAGGCTGCAGTGAGCTGAGATTGCCCCACTGCACTTCAGCCAGGGTGACAGAGTGAGACCTGTCTAAAAAAAAAAAAAAAAATCCAGCTACTTCTCCTCCTTTGGGTCTCCTTTCAAATATTCAAATGCACCCTCCGGGCCAGGCATGGTGGCTCATGCCTGTAATCCCAGCACTTTGGGAGGCTGAGGCAGGTGGATCACTTGAGGTCAGGAGTTTGAGATCAGCCTGACCAACATGGTGAATGAAACCTTGTCTCTACTAAAAAAAATAAAAATAAAAATAAAAATTAGACGGGCATGGTGGTGCACGCCTCTAATCCCATCTACTGGGGAGGCTGAGACAGGAGAATTGCTGGAAGCTGGGAGTCAGAGGTTGCAGTGAGCTGAGATCATGCCACTGCACTCCAGCCTAAGTGACAGAGAGACCTGGTCTCAAAATCAAAAACAAAAACCCAACGCACCCTCTTGAGGGAGGCGTTCCCTGACCATAAGTCAAGTTAAATAGGCCCTGCCCCAAATTCTGTCATCATTTCCCAACAGGCCTTCCTGTTTCCTAAGGAGCAATATTAGCCCATTTACCCCACAGCCCAGACGGTGTGACCTGGAGCGTGTGACTTCAGCTCCATGTCGCAGTCCATTTGTAAAGAAGGGATGATAACAGCACCTATCTTTTTTATTTCTTTATTATTATTTATTTTTATTTTTTTGAGATGAAGTTTCTCTCTTATAGCCCTGGCCAGAGTACAATGGCACAATCTTGGCTCACCACAACCTCTGCCTCCCGGATTCAAATGATTCTCCTGCCTCAGTCCCCTGAGTAGCTTGGGTTACAGGCATGTGCCACCACAGCCATCTAATTTTGTACTTTTTTTTAGTAGAGATGGGGTTTCTCCATGTTGGTCAGGCTGGTCTCAAACTCCCGGCCTCAGGTGATCCACCTGCCTCGGCCTCCCCAAGTGCTGGGATTACAGGCGTGAGCCACCACGCCCGGCCTAAAAGCACCTATCTTATGGAACTGTGGTGAGGATTAAATGAGCCCAGTGCATATAAGTGTTGGCTATGATTATGATGATCCCAAGAAATTCTTAGTTATGTATTTATTGTTAGGCTCCCCTAGTAAAGTACAAGCTCTCTGAGGGGAGGGATAGGGTCCTTTTCCTCGCTTGTCCCAACTGATGCAAGGGCTTTGCCGGGTGTGGCGTGTCCCTGTGGGACCAGGTGGGCGTGACCAGCTCGCTGCCAGGGGCGTGGTCAGGTGGGCGGGCCCTGAGAGGGCGGGGCACTCACTTAGGCGCAGCATGCCCTCCCCGTGTGGCTTGTCGTTCTCCCACTGTCCCTCGTAGATGTCGCCGTTGCTGTAGTACATGCGGCCCCACCCGCTGCGCTGGCTGCCACACCACTCACCCTCATAATACTCCTTGGATCTGAAAAACTGGATCCCATAACCCTGAAAGCACGAAGATGCTCCTGCTCAGGGTGCCGTCCCCGACACCAGGAAAGCCCATCGTCTTCCCAGACACCCCAGAGCCACACAGCCCAGCTTCTTCCTTCTTCTTCCTCAGCCCTATGTCCAAGCAGAGGGTCGCGTCTTAGCGGAGGGTCATGCCTTTTTTTTTTGAGAGAACGTCTTGCTCTGTCACCCAGGCTGGAGTGCAGTGGTGTGATCTCAGCTCACTGCAACCTCTACCTCCTGGGTTCAAGCGATTCTCCTGCCTCAGCCTCCCAAGTAGCTGGGATTACAAGCACGCACCACCACACCCGGCTAATTTTTGTATTTTCAGTAGAGACAGGGTTTCACCATGTTGGCTAAGCTGGTCTGGAACTCCTGACTTCAAGTGATCCGCCCTCCTCGGCCTCCCAAAGTGCTGGGATTAGAGGTGTGAGCCACCGAGCCTGGTCTATCATGTCTTGAAGGATCTCCCCATGCTGTCCCTTTCTCTCTGTGCCTCTGCTGCCACCTCCATGCAGCCGGTCATTAATCTCCCTCCTCACTGAGCACCCCCTCCTCCCTCATCGCCATCCCACCGTGCACCATGCAGCCCCTACGGCACCAGAGGATTCTTTAAATTGCCCATCTAGGACGGGTGCAGTGGCTCATGGGCTCACTTTGGGAGGCTGAGGTGGGCGGATCACTTGAGGTCAGGAGTTCAAGACCAGCCTGGCCATCATGGTAAAACTCTGTCTCTACTAAAAATAGAAAAATTAGCTGGGTGTGGTGGCCAGGGCCTGTAATTCCAGGTATTCAGAAGGCTGAGGCAGGAGAATCGCTTGAACTGTGGAGATGGAGGTTTCAGTGAGCTGAGATCCCACCACTGCACTGTAACCTGGGTGACAGAGTGAGACGCTGTCTCAAAAAATAAAAATTAAAAAATCGCCCATTGGATATGCTCACCCCCATCCCACTCTTATTTTGACCCAGAAAAATGAACAGAAACACCATACATAGCCAGGCTCAGTGGCTCAAGTCTGTAATCCCAGCACTTTGGGAGACTGAGGCGGTTGCATCACCCGAGGTCGGAGTTTGAGACCAGCCTGCCCAACATGGTGAAATTCCCATCTCTACCAAAAAATACAAAAATCAGCCATGCGTGGTAGTGTGGGCCTGTAGTCCCAGATACTCAGGAGGCTGAGGCAGGAGAATCGCTTGAACTGGGGAGGTGGAAGTTGCAGTGAGCCAAGATCGCACCATTGCCTGGGCGACAGAGGGAGAGACTGTCTCAAAGAAAAGAAAAGAAAAAGAACACCATACTTAGTGTCCAAACACAGGGAAACAAGATGTTTTTGCAGATCATACCCAAGGAGGTTGGATTGAGGAGCCAAGCCTACTCCTCAGAATCCTCATTTCCCACATGTCCTTGAAGGCCCCGGCAACCCTTTTCCTTACTCCTGTCCCAGGGCAGACGCACACGACTCTTTGACATCTCCTTTCCTTTGCTATTTTTCGCCTCCTATCCTCCTCCCCATTTTTTCTTCCTGGCTAATTCCTTTTTTTTTTTTTTTTTTTGAGACAGAGTTTCGCTCTTGTTACCCAGGCTGGAGTGCAATGGCGCGATCTCGGCTCACCGCAACCTCCGCCTCCTGGGTTCAGGCAATTCTCCTGCCTCAGCCTCCTGGGTAGCTGGGATTACAGGCACGCGCCACCATGCCCAGCTAATTTTTTGTATTAGTAGAGATGGGGTTTCATCATGTTGACCAGGATGGTCTCGATCTCTTGACCTCGTGATCCACCCGCCTCGGCCTCCCAAAGTGCCGGGATTACAGGCTTGAGCCACCGTGCCCGGCCTTCCTGGCTAATTCCTAACATCTTTTAGTGTCACCTCCTACAGGAAGCCTGCCCTGAATTCTCTCTTTTGTTGGAGTGCAGTGGTGCTATCTCGGCTCACCGCAGCCTCCGCCGCCCAGGTTCAAGCATTATCCTGCCTCAGCCTCCTGAGTAACTGGGATTACAGGCACCCACCACCATGCCTGGTAATTTTTGTATTTTTAGTAGAGACGGGGTTTCACCATGTTGGCCAGGCTGGTCTTAAACTCCTGACCTCAGGTGATCTTCCTACCTTGACCTCCCAAAGTGCTGGGATCACAGGCGTGAATCACCGTGCTCGGCCTGAATTCCCTCTTTTTGAGACAAGTCTTGCTCTGTTGTCCAGGCTGGAGTGTGGTGGCACCACCATAGCTCACTGCAGCTTCAGCCTCCTGAGATCAAACAATCCTCCTGCCTCAGCCTTCTGAGAAGTTGGGACTACAGATGTGCACCACCACGTCCAGCTAATTATTATTATTACATAATATTATTTATTTAGAGATGGAGTCTTGCTCTGTTGCCCAGGCTGGCATGCAACAGCATGATCTCAGCTCACTACAGCCTCTGCCTCCCACGTTCAAGCAATTCTCATGCCTCTGTCTCCCAAGCTGGGACTACAGGTGTGCACTACCATGCCCAGCTAATTTTTTTTTTTTTTTTTTTTTGTATTTTTATTTAGTAGAGATGGAGGTTTCACCATGTTGGCCAGGCAAGTCTCAAACTCCTGACCTCAAGTGATCCAACCACCTCAGCTTCCCAAAGAACTGAGATTACAGGCGAGAGCCACTGTGTCTAGCATTCTGCCCTGAATTTCCTAGGCTGGGCTTAATGACTCTCCTGTGGGCATCCTATGAAAACAACTCTCCTAACACCATATTCTATGTAAACTGGTTATTTGGGACTTTCTCTTCCTACTGGCCAATAAATTTGAGAGCAGAGAACATGAAACCCTGGCTACTTGCTAGCTGTGTGACTCCAGGAAAGACTGAAACTGCCTTTGCAAAATTATGACTGAGACAGCGAAAGAGACCTAACTTAACCCACTCCATCTTGCTTCTAACCTCCAAGCTATCCTTGTTCATTCTTGAGCTTAAGATGAACTAACTTTGGGAGAAACTTAAAGTTTAAACGAAGACAGTAACAGCCTTTTCCCAAAGGCATCCTTCTTGCCTGGGGACTAGATTGCCTTTGTAGGATTCACATTAGCTACAATATTAGAAATTTTGGTTTAGGAGTCATGCAGCTGGAGGCTACAAGATTCTGACCCTCCCCAAACTGCTCCTAAGATCAGTGCTGGAGATATTTTGCAGACTGTACACTGGATGGATCAGCTGGCTCCACCCAGATCAATAAAGTGACTTAGGTGATCTTGTGGCCCCCACCCAGGAACTGACTCAGGGCAAGAAGACAGCTTTGACTCCCTATGATTTCATCTTTGACCAATCAGCACTCCTGGCTCACTGTCTTCCCCCCACCCACCAAGTTATCCTTAAAAACTCTGCTGCCGGAATGTTCGGGGAGACCGATTTGAGTAATAATACAACTCAGGTATCCCACACAGCCACCTCTGTGTCAATTACTCTTTCTTTATTGCAATTCCCCTGTCTTGATGAATCGGCTCTGTCTAGGCAGCGGGCAGGGTGAACCCCTTGGGTGGTTACAAGATACCTCATCTCTCCAAACTTGTTTGCTTATCAGTAAAATGGGAGTGATGATGATGGTGATGAGCCGTTGCTGTGAGAGTTTCAGGCTCACAATAGTAGTTGCCCAGTTGCAATACTGTTTATTATTATTGTCCCCAGGGCCGATGGTGAGGATTCATCCACACTTGTGGAAGTAGGTAGAGGGACCCTGTGCCCAGCTTGGGTGTTTCTGGGCTGAGCACGCGCCTCTGGCTGGCTTCTGCCTCCTGGGACCCAACTCTCTTATCCTCTGCCCTCTTGCTTCCACTTTTCCTACCTCCTCTTTTATTCAGGCCCAGCAGAAGGGGGATTCTCAGAAAGAGATGCCCGGGGAAAAGAAAGCCAGGAAACCAGGGGGGAAGAGGGTGGAGTCGACTTCGTCCCCACAAGCCTGGCTGGCTCCGTGCAACCACAGGGTTTCTTGGGCTCCTCCCTGGCCTTCTCTTGCTTCCTGTTTCCTGGGTTTTGTTCTGAGAAACTTTGCAATTCCCCCACCCCTTCCTTCTCCCACACGCACCACTACCTTGTCCTCCTCCCTGTAGACCTCCCCTCCCTTTTCTCCCAGGCCTCTCTCAGCTCCCCCTACACACACACACACACACACACACACACACACACACACACACACACAGAGCCTGGCTGGCAGCCCTGCTCACCGATTTCTTATCATCTTTCCACCAGCCTGAGTAGACTCTCCTGTACTTTCCTGTCTGTTGATCAGGAAGGCTGAGGGTGCCATAGCCGTCTCGCTTCCCAAACTTCCAGTCCCCTTCATAGATGGCTCTGTTCTTCTTCCAGACCTGTGTTCCTTTCCCTGGTGGCACACAGATGGGCAACGCTGCATCATGGCCGCCTGGGGTGGGGGTGCTGTGCCTGCCTGGGCCTCAGGGGCCCCCGACTGGACAAATCTTGAGAGCTGGGACAGGCTCTGTGCATCATCCTAGACACCCAGTACCCAGGAGAAGACCAGGAAGGTTCTATTTCTTTTTTTTTTTTTTGAGACGGTGTCTCTGTTGCCCAGGTTGGAGTGCAGTGGCACAATCTCGGCTCACTGCAACCTCCGCCTCCAGGGATCAAGAGATTCTCCTGCTTCAGCCTCCAGAGTAGCTAGGACTACAGGCATGTGCCAACATGTGCCAATACAAATAATTCTGTATTTTTAGTAGAGATGGGGTTCCATGTTGGCCAGGGTCTCAAACTCCTGACCTCAAGTGACATGCCTGCCTCGGCCTCCCACAGTGCTGGGATTACAGGCGGGAGCCACTGCGCCCGGACAGAGGTAATTCTCTTATTTGTTGCTTAGTGTCTCATGTGTGTCTCTTCCAGGAGAATGTGAGCTGCGGGAAGGCACAGACTTTGGTCTGTTTCATTCGCTGCACTGAAAACCTGCCTGGCGTGTTGTAGGTGATTAATACATGTTAATTTGCTTTTCGCTTTGTTTCTTTTTCTTTTCTTTCTTTTTTTTAGACAGGATCTGGCTGTGTTGCCTATGCTGAAGTGCACAGCTCACTGCAGCCTCAACCACCCAGCCTTCCACCATCAAATGATCCTTCCACCTCAGCCTCCTGAGTAGCTGAGACCACAGGTGCATGCCACTACACATGGCTAATTTTATAAAAAAAGTTCTGTAGAGATGGAATCTTTCTGTGTTGCCCAGGCTGGTCTCAAACTCCTGGGCTCAAGCAGTCCTCCTGCCTAGGCCTCCCAAAGTATTGGGATTATAGGCATGAGGCACCATACCTGGCCTTTCTTTTTTTTTTCCTCTTGAGACGGAGTCTTGCTCTGTTGCCAGGCTGGAGTGCAGTGGTGCAATCTTGGCTCACTGCAACCTCCGCCTCCTGGGTTCAAGCAATTCTTCTGCCTCAGCCTCCTAAGTAGCTGGGACCACAGGCGCATGCCACCGCACCCAGCTAATTTTTGTATTTTTAGTAGAGACGGAGTTTCACCATGTTGGCCAGGATGGTCTTGATCTCTTGACCTTGTGATCCGCCCACCTCGGCCTCCCAAAGTGCTGGGATTATAGGCATGAGCTACAGCGACTGGCCTCTCTCTTTTTTTTTTTAAGAGATGGGGTCTTGCTATGTTGCCCAGGCTTGTCTTGAACCTTTTTTTTTTTGAGACGGAGTCTCACTCTGTCACCCAGGCTACCACCAGTGGCGGGATCTCAACTTACTGCAACCTCCACCCCCCTGGTTCAAGCACTTCCCCTGCCTCAGCCTCCCGAGTAGCTGGGATTACAGCACATGCCACCACGCCTGGCTAATTTTTTTGTATTTTTAGTAGAGATGGGGTTTCACCATGTTGGCCAGACTGGTCTCGAACTTCTGACCTCAAGTGATCTGCCCGCCTTTGCCTCCCAAAGTGCTGGGGATTACAGGCATGAGCCACTGTGCCCAGCCGGTCTTGTACTCTTGAGCTCAAGAGATTGTCCCTTCTGAGTCTCTCGAGGAGCGGGAACTACATGCACACACCGCTGCACCCGGCTTAATACATCTTTAACGAAGGGGTGAATAAAATATTTGTGGAGTACCTGTATGGTCCAATTAACATCTTGGTCCTTGGTAACCCAGGAACAAATTCAACATTATTCCTCTGAGCTTTGCGACCTTGACCAAGTAACTTAATTATTTGGGTCTCTCTGAGTCTCAGATTCCCCATCTGTAAAATGGGAGTAAAAGTATCTTATAGGGGCCGGGTGCAGTGGCTCACGCCTGTAATCCCACCACTTTGGTAGGCCAAGGCGGGTGGATCACCTGAAGTTAGGAGTTAGAGACCAGCCTGACCAACATGGAGAAACCCTATCTCTACTAAAAATACAAAAATTAGCTTGGTGTGGTGTCGTGCTCCTGTAATCCCAGCTGCTCTGGAGGCTGAGGCAGGGGAATCGCTTGAACCCAGGAGGTGGAGGTTGCAGTGAGCTGATATTGCGCCACTGCACTCCAGCCTGGGCCACAGGGAGAGTCTCAGTCTCAAAAAAAAAAAAAAAGAATATTTTATAGGACAACCTAAGTGCTTGTCAACAAATAAATGGATAAAGAAAATGTGATATATATTACATAATAAAATATTATTCAGCCTTTAAAAAAAGAAGAGGGCCAGGCAAGGTGGCTGACTCCTGGAATCCCAGAATTTTTTTTTTTTTTTTTTTTTTTTTGAGATAGAGTCTAGCTCTGTGGCCCAGGCTGGAGTGCAGTGGTGTGATCTTGGCTCACTACAACTTCTGTCTCCCAGGTTCACGTGATTCTCCTGCCTCAGCCTCCCGAGTAGCTGGGATTACAGGCGCACGCCACCATACCAGGTAATTTTTTGTATTTTTAGTAGAGACGAGGTTTCAAGGTGTTGTCCAGACTGGTCTCAAATTCCTGATCTCATGATCTGCCTGCCTCAGCCTCCCAAAGTGCTGGGATTACAAGTGTGAACCACCACGCCTGGCCAGAATCCCATAACATTAGGAGGCCAAAGCAGGAGGATCACTTGAGGCCAGAAGTTTAAGACCCGCCTAAGAACACACAGAGACCCTGGATGTATAAAAAATTTAGGCCGGCGTGGTGGCTCATGCCTGTAATCCCAGCACTTTGGGAGGCAGAGGCAGGTGGATCACCTGGGGTCAGGAATTCAAGACCAGGCTTGCCAACATGGCAAAACCACGTCTCTACAAAAATACAAAAATTATTCACGCATGGTGGTATGTGCCTGTAATCCCAGCTACTTGGGATACTGAGGCAGGAGAATCACTAGAAACCGGCAGGCGGAGGTTGCAGTCAGCTGAGATCACAGCACCGCACTCCAGCCTCGGCAACAGACTGAGACTCCATCTCAAAAAAAATAAATAAATAAAAACAAAATTAAAGGCCGGGTATGGTGGCTCACACTTGTAATCCCAGCACTTTGGAAGACTGAGTGAGGTAGGCAGATCACAAGGTCAGGAGTTCGAGACCAGCCCAGTCAACATGGTGAAAGTCCATCTCTACTAAAAATACAAAAAAGTAGCTGGGCATGGTGGAACGTGCCTGTAATCCCAGCTACTTGGGAGGCTGAGGCAGGAGAATTGCTTGAACCCAGGAGGCGGAGGTTGCAGTGAGCTAAGATCCTGCCATGGGCAACAGGGTGACTCAGTCTCAGAATAAATAAATAAATTAATTAATTAAATAGAAAATTTTGAAAAGGGCTAGGCGTGGTGGCTTACGCCTATAACCTCAGCACTTTGGGAGGCCAGGGTGGGCAGACTGCCTGAGGTCAGGAGTTTGAGATCAGCCTGGCTAACATGGTGAAACACCGTCTCTACTAAAAATACAAAAATTAGCTGGGCATGGTGGCACGCACCTGTAATCCCAGCTACTTTGGAGGCTGAGGCAGGAGAATCACTGGAACCCGGGAGGCGGAGGTTGCAGTGAGCTGAGATTGCCAGCCTGGGCAGTAGAACAAGACTCAGTTTCAAAAAATAAAATAAATACATAAAATAACAAAAGGAAAGAAAGAAAACGTGCCATTTGTGACAACATGGATGAATCTGGAGGACATTATGCCAAGAGAAACAAGCCAAGCACAGAAAGAGAAATACTGCATGATCTTACTTATATGTGGAATCTAAAAAAGTCAAATTCATAGAAACAGAGTAAAATAGCGGTTACCAGGGGCTGGTGGGGCGGGGAAACTGTGGCGATGTTCTGTCAAAGGGTGTAAACTTTTTGTTATAAGATGTACAAGGTTTGGAGACCTGAGGCTGGGCACGGTGGCTCATGCCTGATTTCCCAGCACTTTGGGAGTCTTAGGCGGATGGATCACAAAGTCAAGAGATCGAGACCATCCTGGCCAACATGGCGAACCCCCCGTCTCTACTAAAAATACAAAAATTAGCTGGGCGTGGTGGCGCGAGCCTGTAGTCCCTGTAGCTACTCAGGAGGCTGAGGCAGGAGAATCGCTTAAACCCAGGAGGCAGAGGTTGCAGTGAGCCGAGATTGCACCAGTGGACTCCAGCCTGGCGACAGAGGGAGACTCAGTCTCAAAAAAAAAAAAAAAGAAAGAAAGAAAGAAAAACAATACCTCGTGGGGTTGTTTCTGATCACTAGAGTCAAGGATATGTGCACTGCACTTATAACAGAGACTACAAATAGGAAATACATCAATGTGAGCCTTGGTAGTTATTTATTTATTTATTTTTTATTTTTTGTCCCTCAAATATTGGGAGCCTTTGTTATTATTTTTGCCCTTGAGGAGCCCATGGTTTGGTGGGGCCCATCCACATTGTAGGTAGGGGCTATTGAGTTGTTTGCGCCTGTCCTGCCCCTCACTTCCTCCTGATTTTATTTCCTTTGGGGACACTCTTATTCCACTGTTCAATCCCCAAGGTTTGGGTGAGCTGACTCCGCCCCCTGGCAGGCCTAGCCAATCAGTGTATTCTACCCACCAGGCTGTTGTGATTGGTTACTGCAGGCCACCTGACCCAAGTTGGTCCAATGAGACTCTGTGTAAGTCCATCTGGGCCGCCACACCCACCTAGGCCTGCAAAGGGAGGAAGTTAACCTAAGAAAGAACTCAACGCAGAGGAAAGCAAAATGGAGAGATAGGGGAGACGCCAAGTTCCAGTGACATTAAGCCCCTGAATCCCACCGTGGCTGAACTTGCATTGCTGAAGCCCTCCTGAGTTGTTTCTGCCTCTTGCAAGTGAAACAGGCCTGATGAATACCCACATAGCAATATACGAAGGTAGGCACTGAGATTTCAATATAAGAAGAAGGGCACTTGGTCTAATCTGGGGACTCAGAGACTTCCTGGAGGGGGTGACCTTGGGGCCAGGAAGGGCACTCCAGGCATAGGGAACTGCATGAGGAAAGACAAGGTGGATTGAAAATGAGGGTTGCCGCCAGGCGTGGTGGGTCACGCCTGTAATCCCTGCACTTTGGGAGGCTAAGGCGGGCGAATCACTTAAGGTCAGGAGTTTGAAACCAGCTTGGCCAACATGGCGAAACCCCGTCTCTACTGAAAATACAAAAATTAGCCGGCGTGATGGCAGGTGCCTGTAATCACAGCTACTTGGGAAGCAGGAGAATTGTTTGAACCTGGGAGGCAGAGTTTGCTGTAAGCCGACAACGTGCCACTGCACTCCAGCCTGAGCAACAGAGTGAGACCCCGTCTCAAAAAAAAAAAAAAGATGTTGATGGGTGCTCATGACTATGCCTTCCGTGGGTGGCTTCCAGTCTCTCCTACTGCAGGCAAATGCAGGAGATACACGGGAATTAGCAGGTTGGGAATCAGAAGGGAAAGGTGCTTTTTCTCTGCTAGTCCACTTTGAAAAATCTCATTTCAATTTTTTTATTTGCCCAGTTGGGTTATGTGCTCATCTCTGTGACCATGGTAGCAGGGGCCTTGTGATTAGAAGAAGGTGAAGGGTGAGACCAGTCGGCATCCGACAGTCAAATTAGGGGTTGATGCACACAGTATGTGGCCCGTGCTGGGGAAACTCCCTAGCCTAACGGTATTGGAGTACCTACTATTGGAGTCCTGAGACTTGATATTAAGATCTCGCATCTTCTCTTGCTGTTGGGGAACTGAATCAGTTGAGGGTTCAGGGTCCAGATGACCCAACAGAAACCATACTGCACCGTCTCCTGCAGTGCAGTGACTAGCGTCATCAGAACACTGACACCCTAGGACAGTTTGAAATCCTAGGTATGTTGCCCTAGGCTGGGCGAGGTGGCTCACGCCTGTAATTCCAGCACTTTGGGAGGCCGAGGCAGATGAATCACAAGGTCAGGAGAGCGAGAACATCTTGACCAACATGGTGAAACCCCGTCTCTACTAAAAATACAAAAATTAGCCAGGCATGGTGGTACACACATGTAGTCCCAGCTACTCTGGAGCCTGAGGCAGGAGGATTGCTTCAACCTGGGAGTTGGAGGTTGCAGTGAGCTGAGGTCGCGCCACTGCACTCCAGCCTGGGGGACAAGAGTGAAACTCTGTCTCAAAAAAAAAAAAAAGGTCCGGGTGCGGTGGCTCACGCCTATAATCCCAGCACTTTGGGAGGCTGAGGTGGGCGTATCATGAGGTCAGGAGTTTGAGACTAGCCTGACCAACATGGTGAAACGCTGTCTCTACTAAAAATACAAAAATTGGCTGGGTATGGTGGCTTATGCCTGTAATCCCAACACTTTGGGAGGCAGAACTGGGTGGATCACGAGGTCAGGAGATCAAGACCATTCTGGCCAACATAATGAAACCCCATCTCTACTAAAAATACAAAAAAAATTAGCTGGGCATGGTGGCACATGCCTGTAGTCCCAGCTACTCGGAAGGCTGAGGCCGGAGAATTGCTTGAATCCAGGAGGCGGAGATTGTAGTGAGCAGAGATCAGGACAGTGCACTACAGCCTGGGTGACAGTGCAAAACTCTGTCTCAAAACAAAACAAAACAAAACAAAACAAAACAAAACAAAATTAGCTGGGCGTAGTGGTGCCCACCTGTAATCCCAGCTACTTGGAAGGCTAAGGCAGGAGAATCGCTTGAACCCAGGAGGTGGAGGTTGCAGTGAACTGAGATCACACCACTGCACTCCACTCTGGGTGACAGAGCGAGACTCTGTCTCAAAAAAAAAAAAAAAAAGAAAATGAAAAGAAAGAAATCCGAGGTATTTTGGAGAAAATTTAATACAGGGATGGAATTGCTGACAGTCTGTGCAGGAGACAAATCAAAGCTTAGCAAGTAGGAAAATAAGGGGAAAAGGCTGGGGACAGTGGCTTACGCGTGTCATCCCAGAACTTTGGGAGGCCGAGGTGGGCAGATCACTTGAGGTCAGGAGTTTGAAACCAGCCTGGCCAACATGGTGAAACCCTGTCTCTACCAAAAAATACAAAAATTAGCCAGGCGTGGTGACGAGCGCCTGTAATCCCAGATACTTGGGAGGCTGAGGCACGAAAATCACTTGAATCTGGAAGGCAGAGGTTGCAGTGAGCCGAGACCGCACCACTGTACTCCAGCCTGGGCAGCAGAGTGAGACGGTCTCAAAAAAAAAAACAAAACTAGATCAGGAAGTGAAGAGGACCCCTCCACCCTGTGACTGTGTTGCTGGCGGCCATGTGTATCATGCAGAGAAAAAAGGCCAGCCAGGGAGAGGCAGAAATAAGTTGGACAAGTCCTGAGCCTTCCCTGAGGATGGCTCCAGTCCTGCCTTTCTAGTAATTTGCTTGTATGGGCTGCTTCATTCTCCTGATTTGCTGAAGCTCTGTCATCTCTCACCTGGATGTCTGCAAGGGTCTCTGAGGGGTCTTCCTGCTCCCGTCTCATTCACAACAAAACAGCCAGCATGAGTTACATTCCTCTGCTCCAAACCCTCCCTTGTCTCAGAGTCAAATCCAAAGTTCTTACCATGGCTGACAGGGTCCTACATGATCTGACTTCCCTTCCTTAGCCCATGCCCTCTCTCTCTCTCTCTTTTTTTTTTTTTTTGAGATGGAGTTTCACTCTTGTTACCCAGGCTGGAGTGCAATGGCGCGATCTCGGCTCACCGCAACCTCCGCCTCCTGGGTTCAGGCAATTCTCCTGCCTCAGCCTCCCGAGTAGTTGGGACTACAGGCATGCGCCACCATGCCCAGCTAATTTTTGTATTTTTTAGTAGAGACGGGGTTTCACCTTCTTGACCAGGATGGTCTCGATCTCTTGACCTCGTGATCCACCCGCCTCGGCCTCCCAAAGTGCTGGGATTATAGGCGTGAGCCACCGCGCCCGGCTTTTTTTTTTTTTTTGAGAAGGAGTTTCACTCTTCTTGCCTAGGCTGGAGTACAATGGTGCAGTCTGGCTCACTGCAACCTCCGCCTCGCAGCTTCAAACAGTTCTCCTGTCTCAGCCTCCCAAGCTAGGATTACAGGAGCCTGCCACCATGCCCAGCTAATTCTTATATTTTTAGTAGAGATGGGGTTTTCACCATGTTGGCCAGGCTGCTCTTGAACTCCTGACCTCAGGTGATCCGCCTATCTCAGTCTCCCAAAGTGCTAGGATTATAGGCAAGAGCCACTGCAGCCAGCCTTTTTATTTTATTTTTTGAGGCAGAGGCATAGTTTTGCTCTTTCCCCAAACTGAAGTGCAGTGGCATGATCTTGGCTCCCTGTAACCTCTGCCTCCCAGATTCAAGTGATATTCATGCCTCAGCCTCCCTAGTAGCTGGAATTACAGGCATTCGCCACTTGACCCAGCTAATTTTTTTTTTTTTTTTAAGACAGGGTTTCACTATGTTGGTCGGGCTGGTCTTGAACTCCTGACCTCAGGTGATCTGCCTGCCTTGGCCTCCAAAGTGCTTGGATTACAGGCATGAGCCACCACGCCTGGCCAATTTTTATATTTTTAATAGAGATGGGGTTTCACCATGTTGGCCAGGCTGGTCTTGAACTCCTGACCTCAAGTGATCCGCCCGCCTCGGCCTCTCAAAGTGCTTGGGATTACAGGCGTGAGCCACCGTGCCCAGCCAGCCCACAACCTCTCTGACCTCCTGCTCTTCCTCACTCTGTCCAGCCACACCATCCTCCTGGCTGTTCCTTGAACACCCCAGGTATGTTCTCTGCTCTGGCTGGTCATGCCACCTGGAATGCTAGTCCCTGCAAACATCCACTCAGCCACTCCCTCTCCTCCAAATCTTGACTGAGAATTCACCCGTTCACTGAGTGGAGACCACCATTTAATTCTGCAGACTCAGATCACCCTATTCTATTTTCCTGTTTTCATACATGTATACCTACCACCTCTAACATAATATATTATTTACTTACTATATTTATCATTTGCTGTCTGTCTAGCCCTGCTAAACATGCTTCATAAGAACAGGTATTGCCCAGGCACAGTGGCTCATGCCTGTTATCTCAGCACTTTGGGAGGCCGAGGCAGATGGATCATGAGGTCAGAAGTTCAAGATCAGCCTGGCCAAGATGGTGAATACAAAAAATTAGCCGGGCATGGCGGCAGGTGCCTGTAATCGCAGCTACTCGGGGGGCTGAGGCACGAGAATTGCTTGAACCGGAGCGGCAGAGGTTGTAGTGAGCCGTGATGGTGCCATTGCACTCCAGCTTGGGCGGTAGAGTAAGACTCTATCTCAAAAAAAAAAAGAACATGTATCTTTGTTTTCTTCACTGCTAGCATAGTTCCTGGCACATAGTAGGTGCTCAATACATATTGTGAAGTCGGTGTGAACTGGGTTATTCCTAATTCTTGTGGACTCACCATTCATGCTCCACATATTTGGTGCACCCCGACTCTGGCTGTTAGGATGGTGAGGATATAAGCAGTGACCAAGCCCAGCCCCATTTTTAAACCATTTGCTGCTTGCCTCTGGGATAAAGGCAAACGTCATCACAGCCTGTGAGACCCTATATGGTTGGCCCTTCTGACCTGCCCACTCCCTGCTTGCTCCCTCTGATGCAGCCACACTGGCTTCCAGTCTCCTTCTTTTTAAAATTTTTTTCGTTTTTCTTTTTTATTGAGATGGAGTTTTGCTCTTTGTTGCCCAGGCTGGAGTGCAATGGCACGATCTTGGCTCACTGCAACCTCTTCCTCCCGGGTTCAAGCAATTCTCCTGCCTCAGCCTCCTGAATAGCTGGGACTACAGGCATGTGCAGCCATACCCAGCTAATTTTTGTATTTTTAGTAGAGACGGGGATTCACTGTGTTGGCCAGGATGGTCTTGATCTCCTGACTTTGTGATCCGCCTACCTTGGCCTCCCAAAGTGCTGGGATTACAGGTGTGAGCCACCGGGCCTGGCTGTTTACTTTTTCTTTTCTTTTGAGACAAGGTCTCACTCTGTCTGGAGTGTAGTGGCACAATCATGGCTCACTGCAACCTCTCTAACTCCTGGGTTCAAGTGATCCTTCTGCCTCAGCCTCCTGAGTAGCTGGGACTGCAGGAGCATACCACCATGCCTAGCTAATTCCTTAAGTATTCTATTTTGTAAGGCCAGGCATGGTTGCTCACACCTGTAATCCCAGCACTTTGGGAGGCTGAGGCGGATCACCTGAGGTCAGGAGTTCGAGACCAGCCTGGCAACATGGCAAAACCCCGTCTCTACTAAAAATACAAAAATTAGCTGGATGTGGTGGCACATACCTGTCATCCCAGCTACTCAGGAGGCTGAGGCAGGAGAATCAGGCTTGATCTAGGAGGCGAAGGTTGCATGCAGTGAGCCAAAATCGCGCCATTGCATTCCAGCCTGGGCGACAAGAGCAAACCTCTGAGTCAAAAAAAAAAAAAAAGTGTTCTATTTTATAGAGATGGGGTTGCCCAGGCTAGTGTTGAACTCCTAGCCTCCAGCAGTCCTCCCACCTTAGCCTCCCGAGTAGCTGGAACTACAGGTATGCACTGCCATGCCCGGCACCCTCTCAGTCCTCTAGAGCATCCCCCGTTCTGGCTCACTGCCTAGTAGGCATGCCCTCTGCGTGGTGAACTCATCCTCTTCCTGTCCCACCCAGCTGGAACTTCACCTCTCCCACTGTCTGTGTTCTCATGGCCTCTTCATGTCTCCTCTCTGGTCCCCTTCACATCCAGATGCCACTACCTGTAGCCCTTGACCCTGAGTAAGTTACTTCCTCTCTCAGCGCCAGATGCCTCATCTGTAAAATGCGCATGTCACCTTCCTGGGCAGGTTCGCTGCAGCACTGAAAGCTCCCTGAGGGCTGGGATTATGCTGGATGCCCCACTCAGGGCCTGGAATGGACTGGGAGCTCAGTAAGTGTTTGTGGAGTGAATGAATGAGCAGCGCGGGGACCCACCAGGCCACCCTGTCCTCACTTTGTTTGACGACTGTCTTGACCGCTTCCAATCTGCTCACACCACAGCAACTCACTTCAGCTTGGTCAAAGGGTGTGTCTTGAAGAGAGGGGACCTCAGTTCTCTGATGGATCTGCTTTCTGCAGCCACTGGCCGATTGGCTTTGGGTCTACACCTCCAAGGTCTGAGGGGTGGCAGGACTTACACAGATGGAAGCCCACTGGCCTGTCACAGATGGGGAGGCCGAGACCCAGCGAATGGGAAATGATTCACCTGAAGCCTCACAACTGCTCTGCAGTACAGCTGGGTTCTTCAGTGCCCAGGGCTGTGTCCACAACACATGCACCCACAAGAACTAAGAATACACTCAGGCATCTTTTTTTTTTTTTTGAGATAGAGTCTCGCTCTGTCACCAGGCTGAACTGCAGTGGCGCGATCTCAGCTCACTGCAACCTCCGCCTCCTGGGTTCAAGTGATTCTCCTGCCTAACCTCCCAAGTAGCTGGGACTATAGGTGCGTGCCACCATGCTCGGCTAATTTTTGTATTTTTTTAGTAGAGATGGGATTTCATCGTATTGGCCAGGGTGGTCTCGAACTCCTGACCTCAAGTGATCTGCCCACCTTGGCCTCCCAAAGTGCTGGGATTACAGGTGTGAGCCACTGTACTTGGCCTGGAACTGGGATCCTAACCAGATTTATTGGACTCCAAATCACTTAACCCAGCAAGGCAGGAGAGCAGGGTGGTTAAGAGCACAGAATCTAGCCAAGCACAGTGACTCCCACTTCTAATCCCAGCAATTCAGAAGGCTGAGACAGGAGGATTGCTTGAGCCCAGGAGCTTGAGGCTGCAGTGAGCTCTGAAAGCACCGCTGCACTCCAGCCTGGGATTTTTTTGAGGCAGAGCAAGACCCTGTCCCCACCCTCCCCCACCAAAAAAAAAAGAGTACAGAGTCTGGAATTGCAAGACTGGAGACAGCAGCAATGCCACATTTTAAAATAAAAGCTCTTTTTCTTTCTTTTCCCCATCAGGATGTAGTTTGTATCAGCAGGACCCCTTTGCCCACTGCTGGTCAGAACTGGAGCCCTAGCTCCTCCTTGGGAGCTGGAGTAGGGGGTCCTCCCTGTGCCTCCTGGGGGGCTGGAGTAGGGGGTCCTCCCTGTGCCTGGCATTCAGCCCTCTGGGGAACATCACAGCTGAATGTGAAGCCCAGAACCCCACTACAAGCTGGTTTTGAGGGGGTTGGCTTTTCTTGTTGCCAGCCAGCCCAGTGCTTAACCCAAGTCTCAGAAGGCAGGAACCCGGGCCAGGCCAGTTTCTCAAGACCCTCTGTCCACCGCTGGTCCTGAGACCCTTGCTCACTTGAAGTCAGTGGTGAGTTTGGGTCAGAGGCCCCAGCTGGCCTGGGCCAGCGCTTACCCTGGGGAGCCTTGAGGACACATCTCATGTCCCCAGTGAGCCATGCATGCTGCCTTCCTGGCCCTGTGGCCCACCATGGCTCTGAGCCACTCTGGCCGTGCGTCCCCAGAGTGCCTGCTTACCGTGTTTCAAGTTGTCCTTCCACTCGCCCGCATAGTAGTCCCCGTTCACAGCGTACACCTGGTGCCGCAGGCCGTTCTTCTGGGCCTTCTGGTCCCATCCCTTCCACAGGGGCTCCGACCTTTTCAGGCACTTAGAGACTGGCATGGTGGCTGCTTCTGCAAGGTTGGAGGGTGCTGGAGAGGGATTAGGGACATCTGGGGCTCAGCATGCCTGTGTATTGCCAGGATCCTGAGCTCAAGTGGGGCAACTCATGTGTGTTCTGAGTCCCCGGGCAGGTGACCAGCCCTTGGTGGGGTCCTTGAGTGCTAGACGGACCTTTGGCTGTCCCCTCCCTTGCCTCTCCTGGGGCCCCCTCCCAGGGGGTCTGATGGCACAATTGCTTAGGAATACAGGGAGACCAGTAGAGCAGGAGGGTTTGTGATGGCATCAGGGAGGAGTTGTGCCTGCTGTGTTGGCGGGGGGGTCACACACATAATATATATATTTTTCGTATCTTCTTTTTTTTTTTTTTTTTTGAGACGGAGTTTCGCTCGTTACCTAGGCTGGAGTGCAATGGCGCGATCTCGGCTCACCGCAACCTCCGCCTCCTGGGTTCAGGCAATTCTCCTGCCTCAGCCTCCTGAGTAGCTGGGATTACAGGCACGCACCACCATGCCCAGCTAATTTTTTGTATTTTTAGTAGAGACGGGATTTCACCATGTTGACCAGGATGGTCTCAATCTCTTGACCTCGTGATCCACCTGCCTCGGCCTCCCAAAGTGCTGGGACTACAGGCGTGAGCCACTGCGCCCGGCCCCTATTTTTCGTATCTTCTAATCTTCTAAATATTTATTTTTATTTACTTTTTTCTCATTTAATTAATGTATTTATTTTGAGATGGAGTTTTGCTCTTGTTGCCCAGGCTGGAGTGCAGTGGCACAATCTTGGCTCACCACAACCTCCACCTCCTGGGTTCAAGTGATTCTCCTGCCTCAGCCTCCCAAGTAGCTGGGATTACAGGCGCCCGCCACCATGCCCGGTTAATTTTTGTGTTTTTAATAGAGATGGGGTTTTACCATGTTGGCCAGGCTGGTCTCGAACTCCTAACCTTGTGATCTGCCTGCCTTGGTCTTCCAAAGTGCTGGATTACAGGCGTGAACCACCATGCCTGGTTTTACTTAATTATTTTTTGAGACGGAATCTCACTTTGTCTCCCAGGCTAGAGTACAGTGGCACCATCTCGGCTCACTGCAACCTCTGCCTCCTAAGTTCAAGCGATTCTCGTGCCTTAGCCTCCCGAGTAGTGGGGATTACAGGTGCCCACCACCATGCCCAGCTAATTTTTGTATTTTTAGTAGAGACAGGGTTTCACCATGTTGGCCAGGCTGGTCTCGAACTCCTGACCTCAAATGATCCACCCACCTCAGCATCTCCAAGTGCTGGTATTACAGGTATGAGCCAGTGAACCAAATATGAGTCCAAAATATGAACCCAAAATATGGATTGCATATTTTGACAATCACACCTAGGAGTAGGGAAAAATCATTCCAGGTGGAGAAAACAGGCAGAGCCAAAGCCGAGAGTGGGGAAGCAATCTCAGGTCCTAAATTCAATACCTTTGGGATTTTTCCCCTTCCATTTCCAAGTATCACCTGTACTGTTATTAATCTCTATGTGTAAATTAACTGACTTGGCAGAGGTTGCAGTAAGCCGAGATCATGCCACTGCACGCTGGCCCGGATGACAGTGCGAGAACTTCTCTCAAGAAAAAAGTAAAATAAAAATAAGTTAACTCACTTTAAAAAATCAACTCATATGTTGAAAAAAGGAGGGCCAGATGCATGCCTGTAATCCCAGCAATCTGGAAGGCCGAGGCAGGTGGATCACCTGAGGTCAGGAGTTTAAGACCAGCCTGGCCAACATGGTGAAAACTCGTCTACTAAAAATACAAAAATTAGCCAGGTGTGGTGGCCCACACCTGCAGTCCCAGCTACTCGGGAGGCTGAGACAGGAGAATCGCTTGACCTCGGGAGGAAGAGGCTGCAGTGAGCCGAGATTGCACCAATGCACTCCAGCCTGGGCAACAGAGCAAGACCCCGTCTCAAAAAAAAAGAAAAGGCCGATTGTGATGCCTCAAGCCTGTAATCCCCGCACTTTGGGAGCTTGAGGTGGGCAGATCACCTGCGGTCAGGAGTTCGAGATCAGCCTGGCCAACATGCTGAAACCCTGCCTCAACTAAAAATACAAAAATTAGCTGGGCGTGGTGACACGTCTGTAATCCCAGCTCCTTGGGAGACTGAGGCAGGAGAATCTCTTGAACTCAGGAGTCGGAGGTTGCAGTGAACCGACATCATGCCACTGCACTCCAGCCTAGGCAACAGAATAAAACTCTGTCTGGGTTGGGTGGGGGTGGGAAGAAGAAAAGAGACTTTACATTTTTTCTCTTTTTTTTTTTGAGATAGAGTTTCACTCTGTCAACCAGGCTAGAGTGCAATCGTGCGATCTTGGCTCACTGCAACCTCTGCCTCCTGGGTTCAAGTGATTCTCCTGCCCAGCCTCCTGAGTAGCTGGGACTACAGGCATGTGCCACCACGCCCGACTAATTTTTTGTATTTTTTGTAGAGACAGGGTTTCACCATGTTAGCCAGGATGGTCTTAATCTCCTGACCTCATTATCCACCCTCCTCAGCCTCCCAAAGTGCTGGGATTACAGGTGTGAGCCACCACACCCGGCCTACATACATGTTATTATAAACAGAAAACCAGTAGCAGGTACCCTAAGGCAATGATAAATGTAAAAATAAAAACATTGGAACAAACAACTTAACTCTTAGCTAGATGCTATGGCTTAGAGTTGGCTGGGCTCCAAGGTCTCTGTTAAAATACAGATTAGCGGGCTGGTCCGAAGGTAGTGAGTTATCTCGATTGTTCACAGTCAGTTACAGATTGAACTCCTTGTTCTACTCTTTCCCCTCTTCTCACTACTGCACTTGACTAGTCTTAAAAAAATTAAAAAAAAAAAAAGAGATTAGCGGCTGGGTGAGGTGGCTCATGCCTGTAATCCCAGCACTTTGGGAGGCCGAGGCGGGTAGATCACAAGGTCATGAGATCGAGACCATCCTGGCCAACATAGTGAAACCCCGTCTCTACTAAAAAAAAAAAAAAAAAAATAGAGACTAGCAAATGTTAAAAGAGGTGTTAATGCCATGTGATCACCAAACTGACTCTCCTTGGCTTGCTCAGAACTGTAAGAGAACCCAGACTCTAATACCTTTCTTTTATTTTCTTTTTCTTTTTTTTTTTTGAGACGGAGTTTCGCTCTTGTTACCCAGGCTCACTGCAACCTCCGCCTCCTGGGTTCAGGCAATTCTCCTGCCTCAGCCTCCTGAGTAGCTGGGATTACAGGCACGCGCCACCGTGCCCAGCTAATTTTTTTGTATTTTTAGTAGAGACGGGGTTTCACCATGTTGACCAGGATGGTCTCGATCTCTTGACCTCGTGATCCGCCCGCCTCAGCCTCCCAAAGTGCTGGGATTACAGGCGTGAGCCACCGCGCCCAGCCATAACTTTCTTATGATGTCATTGGGTGTTACTTCACACCTCATCAGTGTAACCTAAAATCACCCTCCATCCCACACTTTAGGTAACATAGGTTCTACCCAGAGGAGGCTGTGGTCTTAACACGTGAGCTGTTGACAGGAAATAAAAGTCTGCCCAGGTTTCTGGTTCTGAATTATAGACCAGCCTGGCAGCATGGGGCTGATGCCTGCAATCCCAGCATTTTGGGAGGCCGATGCGGGAGGATTGTATGAGTCCGGGAGATGGAGACTAGCCTGGGCAACCATAGTGAGACCTCATCTCTACAAAAAATAAAAAAATTAACTTGGCATAGTGGTGCAGGCCTGTAGTCCCAGCTACTTGGGAGGCTGAGGTGGGAGGATCCCTTGAACCTAGGAGGTCAGGACTGCAGTGAGCTATCATCAGCGCCACTGCATTCCAGCCTAGGCGACAGAGCAAGACCCTGTCTCCAGGAGAAAAATAAAAAAGGACCACAGTGGAATGGGGGCGGGGGCTAGACGGCTTGGTGTCAGTCAGGAGTCCTGGCCCTGCCCCACCTGCGCCCGGCTCACCTGCGCTCACCGGCGGGGTCGCAGCTTCCAGACTTAACCTCCTTCAGCTGCGCGCGCCGCGGGCCCGGCCAGGGTCGCTATGGCAACGCGCCACCCCAGCCTAGCGACTAGGCAGTGCCTGCCCCTTCCTGCCGAGACCCGGTAGCGGCAAAATTTGAACGGCAAATCCGCCTCACACTGTGTTTGTTTTTGAGATGAGAGTCTCACTCTGTAGCCCAGGCTGGAGTGCAGTGGCGCGATCTCAGCTCATCACAACCTCCGCCTCCCGGGTTCAGGCGATTCTCCTGCCTCAGCCTCCCTGGTAGCTGGGATTACAAGCGCGAGCTATCACGCCCGGCTAATTTTTTGTGTTTTCAGTAGAGACGAGGGGTTTCGCCATGTTGGCCAGGCTGGTCTTGAACTCCTGACCTCAAGTGATCCGCAGGCCTCGGGCTTCCCAAAGTGCTGGGATTAGAGGCGTGAACTACTGTGCCTGGCCATCACACTGGTTTTTAGCCTTGTAGGGGTCTGGACTGCCCTGAGTGTCTAATGGGAGCTCTAGAGGCCCCTGCCTCCAAAGGGTGCCTACTCATTACCCTACACAAATCAGCTTCCGTCACTCTTGACTCACCCTCCAGGGCCTCCCCTGGTCACTCGGGTAAAAGCCACAGCCCTTCTGGCCTTCAAGGCCCTGTGTGACCTGCCTGCCCCCTCCCCTTTCCACTCTGACCTTGCCCCCAACTCCTGGCACCCTGTCTCTGCTCCAGCCACACACTTGCTTCCTTGCTGTTCCTGGAAAATACTGGCCATGTTCTGGCCTCGGGGCCTTTGCCTGTTTTGTCCCTGCTGCCAGGACATCTGTTTGTCAGGAAAGCAGTCTGGATCATTCCCTTCTCTCCTTCAGTGCTTTATTCAAAAGTTACCTTCTCAGTGAGGAGTTCCTGGAATGACCCTATTTAAAGTTGGAATTTCCATATATACTTGCCAATCCTCATTCCTGTTTTATGTTCTCTGTAGCACTTAGCACCAACACACATACACCCCTTATTTATTGTCTGTCTCTTGGAAGACAAACATTTTTTTCTTCTAACTTCTATTTTCAATAAAACTTTCAAACACAGAAAAAAGACGTAATGACGATGAACACCTGTTACCGCCTCTGGCCATATTTAACAATCACTGGCATTTTGCCCTACTTGAAAGCAGAAAAGTTTTTGTGCTTTCTCACTGCCACCTCCATGGGACCTAGAAGTGTGCCAGACACATAGTAGTTGTTCAATAAATATTTGTTGGATGAATAAATGAATGAATGATGTGCTCTGGGGGACTCCCACTGCGGGAGTTGGTGGTCCTCAGGTTAAGGACTCCTAGAAAGGAGCCAGAGTCTCAGCCAGGCGTGGTGGCTCATGCCTGTAATCTCAGCACTTTGGGAAGCCAAGACAGGTGGATTACTTGAGGTCAGGAGTTCGAGACCAGCCTGGCCACCATGGTGAAACCCTGTCTCTACTAAAAATACAAAAGTTAGCTGTGCATGGTGGCACACACCTGTAATCCCAGCTACTTGAGAGGCTGAGGCATGGGAATCGCTTGAACCCTGGAGGCGGGGAGGCTGCAGTGAGCCAAGATCACTCTGGCCAAGAGTGAGGCCCTGTCTCAAAAAAAAAAAAAAAAGAGACTTATGCAGGTTGAAAAAAAGAAAGAAAAGAAAAAGAAGAAAGAAAGGAACCAGAGTCTTCAGGCATTGTTGTGAAAATATACCTTGTCCTGGAGTGTCCACCTTGCCTCATCTGCTTCCCAAGTTGTGTCCTCCTGGAAGGACCACTTTTTCTTTCTTTCTTTCTTTCTTTTTTTGAGACGGCGTCTCCCTCTGTCACCAGGCTGGAGTGCAGTGGCATGATCTTGGCTCACTGCAACTTCCGACTCCCTGGTTCACCATGTTGGCCTGGCTGCTCTCGAACTCCTGACCTCGTGATCTACCCACCTCAGCCTCCCAAAGTGTTGGGATTTGCAGGCATGAGCCACTGCACACAGCCTTTTTTATTTTTATTCTATTTTATTATTCTGGCACCCAGGCTAGAGCGCAACAGCGCGATCATAGCTCACTGCAGCCTTGAACTCCTGGGCTCAAGTGATTCTCTTGCCTCGGCTTCCCCAGTAGCTGAGACTACAGGCACACACCACCATTCCCGGCTAATTTCATTTTTTTAGAGACAGAGGTTTCGCTATGTTGCCTAAGTCGGTCTCAAACTCCTGGCCTCAAGTCTCCTCTGACCTTAGCCTCTCAAAGGATTGTAAGTGCCAGTCACCACAGCAGGCAGATTCATTCTCTGCCCTTCTGCTGTGTTCTGTTTGGCAGGGATGCTGCCTCCTGCCTCTGGGCAGTGACTTCCCCGCAGTGACTTCTGGCTGCTTTCAGCCAATGGGAATTGCTGGGGTCTTTCTTCCCCTCTTTCTCTGCCTCAAGGAGTGTCTCTGGCAGAAAGTGCACCTGGTTTCATCTCTTGCTGCCCAGGTCTGGCCTGTGGCCTCTGTGAGCGCTTCTTCCTTCGCCTCTCTGGCCCTCAGTATGGTGGTGACGCCTACGGTTGCAGGTGCTGCTTTCTCTCTCCCAGTAGACTGTAATTGATGGATAGGAAACTTCCTCAGTTATCTTCCTGCCTTATATAAGGTTCTTTGGTTGCCAGTAGAGAAAGCATCTCATATTATCCCAAAAGGGAAATTTATTACTAGGATATAAGAGTCTTTCGTGGAGTCCAGTAACAGGAAATTCAGCTGGAGTTTACAAGGAACTGGATTCCAGCATTGGACACCTGTCTACAGCAAAGCCTTTCTATAACTCTCTTCCTCCCCGTATCTTTGTAAATCTCCTCTTTCTTCTTCTGCAAATCAGCTTTCTCATGCTCATGGTGGGAAGCAGCTGCCCCTTATATCACCTCAGTTCCAATCACTCACAGAAACTAACTAGATGTTTCTGAATTCCAGACCCCAAACCCTGACTGGCCCAGCTGGGTCTGTAGTCTGCCCTTGCCAGTCACACTGCTGCCACTGTGTTTCCTCTCATGAAATTTTCCTCTCCTCCTTAGGTACCTGGCCAGCAGCCCCAGCCAGTCTTCAACCCAGTACAAACTGTCTCTTGGCTGGTCGCCTGTCCAGCCAAGGTTCTCATGGCCTGGAACCTTCTCTCTCTCTTAACCAGGCTAAGACACAGCCCCAAGACTCAGTCCCAGCATGGTAAAGAGCTCCTTCACAGCCCCTAATCACACCCTGGCTCAGAGCAAGCCGGACTGCCCCATTGAGAATCTGGGGCAAATTGGGCTCACCTACATCTGCAGGGGCTGGAAGGGCAGGTCATACAAATCTGTGAGATTATTCTCCCTGTGGGGTCAGAGTTGGGTAACATTATTCACAGCTCCTGAGTAGGTGGTTCAGGCTGGCTCCTCCCTGTTACTGACATGCCAAGAGCATCAGGCCTGGGAGCTCCTGTCTCAAATTCCCTTCTGATAATCACTTCCAGATCTGAATGGTGAGAATATGGCTGAGTGCCATATTCAAGGACCTTGTTGACAGCTTGGGGTGAGAGGAGTTGCTTGTGTAGTCTGGGGCAAGAGGGACTCCTCTCAACGCTCACAGATAAATGTCCCCTCTGCCAGCAAGGCATGGCCTTGTATTTTATTTTATTTTATTTTTTCGAGACTGAGTCTCTGTCTGTCATCCAGGCTGGAATGCAGTGGTGCAATTTTGGTTCACTGCAACCTCTGCCTCCCGGATTCTAGTGATTCTCCTGCCTCAACCTCCTGAGTAGCTGGGATTAGAGGCATGCACCACCATGCCCAACTAATTTTTTTATTTTTGGTAGAAACAGGGTTTCATCATGTTGGTCAGGGTGGTCTTGAACTCCTGACCTCAGGTGATCCGTCTGCCTCAGCTTCCCAAAGTGCTGGGATTACGGGCGTGAGCCACTGTGCCTGGCCAGCATGGCCCTGTTGACCCTCTCCTGGGCACAGAGCTTTAGCTTCATTCCTGGATGTTCAACCTTGGGAGGGAGTCCTGAGATTTCTTTCTTTTTTTTTTTTTTTTTTGACAGAGTCTCGCTCTGTCACCCAGGCTGGAGTGCAGTGACGCAATCTTGGCTCACCTTAACCTCCACCTCCTGGGTTAAAGTGATTCTCATGCCTCAGCCTCCCAAGTATCTGGGACTACAGGTGCTGCTACCATGCCCAGCTAATTTTGTATTTTTAGTAGAGATGGGGTTTCACCATGTTGGCCAGGCTGGTCTCTAACTCCTGACCTCAGGTGATCCACTCACATCAGCCTCTCAAAGTGCTGGGAGTACAGGGGTGAGCCACTGCACATAATAAACAAAACGTGGAGACAATCCGGATACCCATAAACAGATTGAGTGGATAAACAGAATGGCTCTGTCCATGCCGTAGGAATGAAATTTTTTTTTTTTGAGACAGAGTCTCACTCTCGCCCTTGCTGGAGTGCAGTGGTTCAGTCTCTGCTCACTGCAACCTCCTTCCAGGTTCAAGAGATTCTCCCACCTCAGCCTCCAGAGTAGCTGGGATGACAGGTGCGTGCCACAACAACCGGCTAATTTTGTGTTTTTAGTAGAGACGACGTTTCACTATGTTGGCCAGGCTGGTCTCGAACTCCTGACCTTAAGTGATCTGCCCACCTTGGCCTCCCAAAGTGCTGGGATTGCAGGCGTAAGACACTGTACCTGGCCTAGAAATGAAGTTCTGATAGGTGCTACAACATGGCTGAACCTTAAAAACATAATGCTGGCTGGGCGCAGTGGCTCACACCTGTATTCCAGCACTTTGGGAGGGTGAGACTGGTGGATCACCTGAGGTCAGGAGTTAGAGAGAGATCAGCTTGGCCAACATGGTGAAACCCCATCTCTACTAAAAACACAAAAAAGTTATCCGGGCATGGTGGCAGGCTCCTGTAATCCTAGGTACTCAGGAGGCTGAGGCAGGAGAATCTCTTGAACTCAGGAGGCAATGAACTGAGATTATGAACTCAGTAGTTCATCAATGAACTCAGGAGGCAATGAACTGAGATTGTACCACTGCACTCCAGCCTGGGCAAAAAGACCGAAACTCGGACTCAAACAACACCAACAACAAAAAACACCATAATGCTAAGTGCAAGTGCATAAATGTTAAAAGGCAACACAGTATGTGATTCCATTCATTTGAAATGTCTGGGATAGGCAAAGGCACAGAGACAGATGGCAGATCAGTGCTTGCCAGGGACTGGGGAGGGGAGTGATAGCTAAGGAGTACAGAGTTTCTTTGGAAAATGTTCTCAAATTCACCATGCTGATGGTTGCAAAACTCTGTGGATAGACTAAAAACCATTGAATTGTACTTTATTTATTTGTTTATTTATTTATTTATTTGAAACGGAGTTTCACTCTTGTTTCCCAGGCTAGAATGCAATGGCGCCGTCTCAGCTCACTGCAACCTCCACTTCCCGGGTTCAAGCAATTCCTCTGCCTCAGGCTCCTGAGTAGCTGGGATTACAGGCATGCACTACCACGCCTGGCTAATTTTTTGTATTTTTAGAAGAGATGGGGTTTCACCATGTTAGCTAGGCTGGTTTCCAACTCCTGACCTCAGGGTGATCCACCTGCCTCCGCCTCCCAAAGTGCTGAGATTACAGGTGTGAGCCACCAAGCCTGGCCTATTTTATTTTTTTGAGATGGAGTCTCGCTCTGTCACCAGGCTAGAGTGCAGTGGTGCCATCTCAATTCACTGCAACCTTTGCTTCCCAGGTCCAAGTGATTCTCTCTCAGCCTCTCAAGTAGCTGGGACTGCAGGCACGTGCCACCACGCCTGGCTGATTTTTATATTTTTAGCAGATGGGATTTCACCATCTTGGCCAGACTGGTCTTGAACTCCTGACCTTGTAATCTGCCCACCTTGGCCTCCTTGGCCTCCTAAAGTGCTGGATTACAGGCGTGAACCACTGAGCCGGGCTGTACACTTTAAATGAGTGAATTTTAAGGTATGTTAAATATCTCAATAAAGTGGCTTAGAAAAAGTCGCCCATGCAGAATGAGCGCCCTCTAGGGGCTCTCAGGTGTCCAGAGCAAGTCACAGACCATTTTTTTTTTTGAGACTTCGTAATTAGAAACCAGATAAATGCCCAAAGCAGGTAACATAGAATAAGCTAAATTTTGTTTAACGTTTTATGGAAGTGTAAAATGCATATAGAAAAGTGGGTCTAGACATGGTGGCTCACCCCTGTAATCTCAGCACTTTGGGAGGCCCAAGTAGGATTGCTTGAAGTCAGGAGATCAGATTAGCCTGGACAACACAGTGGAGCCCTGTCTCCAAAAAAAAAATAAAAATTAAAAAATTAAAAAAAATAGCTAGACGGTAGTGCATTCCTGTAGTCCCAGCTACTCAGGAAGTTGAGGCGAGAAGATCACCTGAGCCCTGCAGGTTGAGAGATCAAGGCTGCAGTGAGCTGCGATCACACCACTGCACTTCAGCCTAGGTGACAGAGAAAGACCCTGTCTCAAAAAAACAAAGTGGGGGGGCCAGGAGCAGTGGCTCACACCTGTAATCCCAACAATTTGAGAGGCCAAGGCGCGTGGGCTGCTTGAGCTCAGGCATTTGACACCAGCCTGGGCAACATGGCTAAATTCTGTCTCTACATAAAAAAAACTTTTTAATTACCTCAACAATGTACTGGACCCCTATGGTCCCACCTGCCCGGGAGGCTGAGGTGGGAGGTCAAGGCTGTAGTGACCAACATCATGCCTTTGCACACCAGCCTGGATGGCAAAGTGAGAACTCATCTCAGAAAAAAAGAAAGAAAGAAAGAAAAGGGGCACATGTTCTCAGGACCTCATGAGGGCTGCATCACGAGCCAAAAAAAATATATATATATATATATAAATACATATATATATATAAATTTTAAAAAAAGATGAAAAGAAAAAAGTGGACATATCAGTGTATAGCTTGACAAATTTTTGCAAACTGAATACAGCATTTGTCAAAACCAAGTCTCTGGGACTGTCTCTCTTGGGAACAATGCCATAAGTCTAAATTTGAGTCCTTCTATATGTGTGAGGCCACTTCTGAGTCGACTTTGTAGGCCCCCTCTTTTTTTTTTTTTTTTTGAGACAGAGTCTCCTTCTGTCACCTAGGCTGGAGTGCAGTGGCACAATCTCGGCTCACTGCAACCTCCACCTCCTGGGTTCAAGCAATTCTCCTGCCTCAGCCTCCCGAGTAGCTGGGATTACAGGCACCCACCACCACCCCCAGCTAGTTCTTGTATTTTTAGTAGAGATGGGGTTTCACCATTTTGGCTAAGTTGGTCTTGAACTCTTGACCTTGTGATCTGCCCGCCTCGACCTCCCAAAGTGCTGAGATTACAGGCGTGAACCAGGTTGCCCAGCCATTTTTCTGTAATCTTTAGGAAAATGAGGTGCCATCAGTGAGGTGGCTATTTTTGTTTGTTTGTTTATATAATAATAATTATTATTATTTTTGATGTGAACTGAATAAATGCATTTTTATATTCGTACTACCATTATGCTACAAAAACCTTAATAACCAGCTGAATCTCTTTCTTGCAAATAGGACATGAACCCCCAGCCTTCTTTAGTCTTCTGGCACAGTGAAAACAAGTGACAAGATGGCCTGTCCTCCCATGAATAATGTTCCCATCTCGTGGTCTTTTCTCACATAAGCTACAATGCTTCAAAAGATTCTGGCAATCCTCCATGTTTTCTGTATCTGTTCTCTGTTCAGAAAGGTTGTCTAACTGTTCTCCCATGGTTTTTTTTTTTTTTTTTTTTGAGACGGAGTTTCGCTCTTGTTACCCAGGCTGGAGTGCAATGGTGCGATCTCGGCTCACCGCAACCTCCGCCTCCTGGGTTCAGGCAATTCTCCTGCCTCAGCCTCCTGAGTAGCTGGGATTACAGGCAAGCGTCCAGCTAATTTTTTGTATTTTTAGTAGAGACGGGGTTTCAACCATGTTGACCAGGATGGTCTCGATCTCTTGATGTCGTGATCCACCCGCCTCGGCCTCCCAAAGTGCTGGGATTACAGGCGTGAGCCACCGCGCCCGGCCCTGTTCTCCCATGCTTGAGATGGTCTCTTGGCTTTCAGAACTGTGAGCCAAATCCAAGGATTCCACCGAATTGCAGGGATCAAAAAGTTTGGAGTTTTCTTTCTTTATATACACATCTTTAGGTCCAACGACAGGAGCCGAAATGGTTCTTCGACAATCAGGCACATCAATTCCTTCATTTTTCCTTTTCAGGTATGGCAGTGATGTCAGAAGTGGAGAGAGAATGGGTTAGCTTTGAACAATCTGAATCCCAATCCTTCCTCAAGGCCCAACAACGAAAACAGTACCTCTTGCTTGGAGAGTTAAATTTCTTGCATTCCGTACACTGCCACTCATTCTCAGAGGTAACTTCTACAGCAGTATCATCACTTAAGGACTTACAGTCGTCAAGATCATCATTTTTCCCCACTTCAGTCACCTTTTTGTCACTTATTTTCCCTATTTCTTCACTTGTTTGTTCAAGATCAGCAGCTTCAACTTTAATTCCAACACCTAACTGCTCTGTTACTGATTCATTCAAAAACCACAAGTCATCTGCAGTATCTGAAACAATAGCAGTACCCACATCCTGATTTGTCTGTAAATCAGTTGAGCCGCTACTTCTAGGTGTATAGTTGTTTCTTAAGTTTCCTAAAAACCACCAAGGCAGGCCAGCTGCATCCCACTCCTCAAATCCAAGGTCCAGCCTAGATGTCTCATCGTGGGTTAAATTTTCTATTAAGTCTTCATCTTCTCTAGAATTTACGCATTTATACTGTGAGGGAGGCAGTGTGGGGATATCATCTTCTGCAGTTCTTCTCCTGGAAGTGGAACTTTCCGCTGCACTTTGCTTCAGTTGGTCTTGACTTGGAATATCAATACTGTGATCCTGTAGTAGCAGTGGCTAAAGTGACAAGATTCTTTCTTAGCATTTCATACAGAGGACTTGGGTCTTTCACGGAGAAGCTCTGACATCCCAGTAGTTCTCCCAAAACATCTCCGCCACAATATACCATATGCTGTTCCTGCTGATCATAAAGCTGCTTCACCGTTACGTACTGACCTAAATAGTGCGTGACCTCTTTAGCAGTGAATATTTCACCTTGTGCACCTGCTGCATGCAAAATCTTCAAAAGTGTCAGTTTTGGTCGTACCTGATTGGTTTGTCCAGGAGAGATCCTATAAGCACTGTCAGATGTTGAACACTGGGCAGAGGTGGAAAATATTGTCATTTTGGCAGTGAAGAAACTGCAGTCTGTTGGTAAAACTTACGGCAGCTCCATGAATCTCTCCCCGGTTGAGCCCGGGGAGGGGAAGGCGTGGCAGCCACAGGTCCTACCTCAGCAGCATTTTGAAATGACGAGTAATGAGGCTGCAACTTCTGGCCTCCCACATAATTATTATTACTAGAGACGGGCTCACTCTGTTGCCCAGGATGGAGTAAAGTGGCCTGATCATACCTCACTGCAGCTTCGAATTCCTGCCTCAGCCTCCCTTGCATTTATTTATTTATTTATTTGTGAGACAGAGTCTCACTTTGTCACTCAGGCTGGAGTGCAGTGGTGCAGTCATGGCTCACTGCAGCCTCACCTCCTGGACTCAAGTGATCCTCCCACCTCAGCCTCCCAAGGAACTGGGACCACAGGTGTGCGCCACCATGCCTGGCTAATTTTTCTACTTTTTGTAGAGAACAGGTTTTGTTATGTTGCCCAGGCTGGTCTCGATCTCCTAGGCTAGAGCAATCCTCCTGCCTCAGCCTCCCAAACTGCTGAGATTAAATGTGTGAGCCACCATGACCTTCCCCTCCCTTGTATTTGAATTTAAATTTAAGTTAAATAACATAAAAATTCCTCAGTTACAGTAACCAGGTTCCAAATGCTTCGTGGGCACGTGCTGGACCATATGGGACAGACAGATGTGGACACTGTCACACCCTTGCCAGTTCTACTGGACAGAGCTGCTCTCAGGATGAGCTTTCACTGCAGCCTCAATCCCTTCTTTGGAGAGTTTCCTTTTGCTTCTCTCTCTCCCCCTTACCCTCTTTCTTCAGAAAAAAAATGGTCAGGCTGAGCAAGGTGTCTCAGGCCTGTAATCCCAGCACTTTGGGTGGCCGAGACCAAGACGGGGGATCACTTGTGGCCAGGAATTCGGGACCAGCCTGGCCAACATGGTGAAGCCCTGTGTCTACTAAAAATACAAAAATTAGCCGGGCATAGTGGCAGGCGCCTGTAATCCCAGCTACTCTGGAGGCTGAGGCAGGAGAATCGCTTGAACCCGGGAGGCAGAGGTTGCAGTGAGCCAAGATCTCACCACTGCACTCCAGCCTGGGTGACACAGCAAGACTTCGTTTCAAAAAAAAAAAAAAAAAAGAAAAGAAAAAAAACTGGGCAGCAACATGATCTGTCAGAACCTAACATCATGTCTGCAGAGAGAAGCCAGTGAAAATTACAGTGTTTGAAAATAGTTGTTAGGCAAAGAAATAAAGTTAAAAAATCATCCCAAGGAAAAATGCGTAACCTCACTACAATTAAATAAATGAAAATTAAATTAACCCTGCCATACTATTACATACTGTCTAGACTAGGAAAAAATGTATAAAAATGATGGCCTGTAGTATTGAAAAAAGAGACACCATTACACTTGGCTAGCCATCCTCTCAATTAGGTAAATCTTCCGGAAGAACCACCTGGAACTGTTACAGGAATTATAAAACCATTTTCTGACTGAATAATTGCGCTTAATGACCGTTCAACATATTTAGCTGGCATAAGGCACAGTACTTGGCACTTCACATACTTTTTTAAAAATTTACTAGGCCGGGCGTGGTGGCAGACGCCTGTAATCTCAACTACTTGGGAGTCTGAGGCAGGAGAATTGCTTGAATCCACGAGGCGGAGGGTGCAGTGAGCCGAGACGGTGCCACTGCACTCCAACCTGGGAAACAAGAGCGAAACTCCATCTCAAAAAATAATAATAATTTATTTCTCGCCACAATCTTATGAGATTGGTAGGTATCCTGATCCTTGTTTTAAAAAGCACTGGGCGAAGTAGCTCACACCTGTAATCCCAGCACTTTGGGAGGCCAAGGTGGGTGGATCACTTGAGGTCAGGAGTTTGAGACCAATCTGGCCAACACAGTGGAACCTCGTCTCTACTAAAAATACAAAAATTAGCTGGGTGTGATGGTGCACGCAGGTAATCCCAGCTACTTAGGAGGCTGAGGCAGGAAAATCGCTTGAACTCGGGAGGCAGAGGTTGCAGTGAGCTGAGATCACGCCATTGCACTCCAGCCTGGGCAACATACCAAGACTTTGTCTCAAAAAAACAAAAACAAAAAAATTAGCAGAGTGTAGTGGTAGTTGTCTGTAATCCCAGCTACTGGGGAGGCTGAGGCAGGAGAATCGCTTGAACCCGGGAGGTGGAGGTTGCAGCGAGCCAAGACCCCGCGTTGCATGCCAGCCTGGGCAACAAAAAGGAAACTCTCAAAAAAAAAAAAAAAGAAAAAGATAGTATTGCCTCAAAGAGAATAGTACACTGGAGTGGAGGAAGAAATTTCTGCAAAAATATACATATGAACGTCATTATTACATGTTACAGAAGAAAAAATTGGAAAATGCACACAGCAATGTATGTTTGGTTTACACATAGTAGGTACTCAATAAATGCTCAATATAAAAAAGTAATTCCGTTGTATCTACAGCTAACAATATACTATATGGTACACTTTAAAAATTGTTGAGGATAGATCTCATGTAAAGTATTTTTACCATAATAAAATAAAATTATTTTAAAAAACTCCAAACCGGGCTGGGCGCGGTGGCTCACGCCTGTAATCCCAGCACTTGGGGAGGCCGAGGCGGGTGGATCACGAGGTCAGGAGTTCAAGACCAGCCTGGACAAGATGATGAAACCCCCGTTTCTACTAAAAATACAAAATTAGCCGGGCGTGGTGGCACACGCCTGTAATCCCAGCTACTCGCGAGGCTAAGGCAGAGAATTGCTTGAACCCGGGAGGAGGAGGTTGCAGTGAGCCGAGATCGTGCCACTGCACTCCAGCTTGGGCCACACAGCGAGACTCCGTTTCAAAAAAAAAAAAATCCACAATTCGGAGGAACAGGGCTCTGGCCCTTTAAAAGCCAGAGGCTGGTAAGAGAGAAAGGAGGTGGGTCTTGGACCTGGCGTAATAAGCTCCTTGCCTCATTTAAATAAGCATGCGTGAAGGTCGCTCGGAGTCTTCGTCACGTTAGTGCACTCAATACGCCTGCGCTGCCTGAAGCCAGCTGGGACCCTCGGCTCCGCCCGCCTATTTAGATGGGCGGGGACAGTCGCGTGAGTTCAGTGGACCCACATTCTCCCGCGCAATTAACCAGACCCGCCCTCTTGCACATGCGCATACGTCAGCACTTGACAGGTTGCTTGGAGTTGCGCCTGTGCTCCGGACGCTCCCGCCGGAAGTGGGCAAGATTGCGTTCCCTTGCGGAAAGGGCGGTGAGAGCGCGACGGAGGCGTGGGTGGCCGAGTGCGGGGCAGGTCGGTCCGGAATGCCTCTCAAACTTAAAAATGTCACGATTGGGAGTATGAACACAGAGAACTTAGTATTCAATTGAAAAAAGATTTGGGCCGGGCGCGGTGGCTCAAACCTGTAATCCCAGCACTTTGGGAGGCCGAAGCGGGAGGTCAGTGTAGGACAGGAGTTCGAGACCAGCCTGGCCAACATGGGGAAACCCCGTCTCTACTAAAATACAAAATTTAGCTGGGCATGGTGGCAGACGCCCGTAATTCCAGCTACTCTGGAGGCTGAGGCAGGAGAATCGCTTGAACCCAGGAGGTGGAGGTTGCAACGAGCCAAGATCATGCCATTGCACTCCAGCCTGGGTGACGAGCGAAACTCCATCTCAAAAAAAACGTTTTCCAAGATTATTCTTGCTTATATATGTTAAAGGTTTTAGGGAGAGGGAAGATTTTTCTCTGAAGTATTCTTTTCCCCCATGAATTCTAAAATTTCTAGAAGACTTCAAGAGTCAACAAAGACATATTTTGGATGCCTCCGTGTACCCAGGTTGAAAACAGGTGGGGTTTTCTTTTTGAGATGGAGTTTCGGTCTTGTTGCCCAGGCTGGCACGATCTCAGCTCACCGCAATCTCCACCTCCCGGGTTCAAGTGATTCTCCTGCCTCAGCCTCCCGAGTAGCTGGGATTACAGGTACGCACTACCACGCCCTGCTAATTTTTGTATTTTTTTTAGCAGAGACAGGGTTTCACCATGTTGGTCAGGCTGGTCTTGAACTCCTGACCTCAGGTGATCCACTCACCTTGGTCTCCCAAAGTGCTGGGATTACAGGCGTGAGCCACCGTGCCTGCCAGAAAACATAAAAAACATTATATATATATAACATATATATATTAAGAGGGGACAGAGCTAGCCCCTATAAACATATGTCCTGGTCAGGAAAGTGTTAGGAAGACTCGTTGAACAAGGGCCAGAGAAGGAAAAACGCTGCGCAGGTTTCCTATGACTGTGTTGGGAAAGTTACAAATGCTTTGGAAGTCCCTTGTATCCATTTCTCAACTTTATTTCATAAACATTTGTGGAGAGCTGAGTGTGGTGGTGCATGCCTGTAGTCCCAGCTACTCGGGAGACTGAGGCAAGAGAATCACTTGAACTGGGAGACGCAGGTTGCAGTGAGCCGAGATCATACCACTGCACTCCAGCCTGGGTGACAGAGCAAGAGTCTGTCTCAAAAATAAACAAGTAAATAAAAAGCTGAAAGGAAGGAAAAGTGACTCTTGAGTATCCTGAGGAAGCTGCTCAGACATTTGCTGAGGCTGTTAAGAAAAGCTTTTCTCCTTTGGGTGGCCACCATCTCCCTACCTAAGTTGTTTTCCCCTTGAGAGATAGGGTCTTAAAAGAGTCCTAAGCTGGCTGGGCACAGTGGCTCACATCTCTGCTAAAAATACGAAATTAGCTGGGTGTGGTGGTGCATGCCTGTAGTCCCAGCTACTCAGGAGGTTGAGGCAGGAGAATCACTTGAACCTGGGAGGCAGAGGTGGCATTGAGCCGAGGTCATGCCACTGCACTCCAGCCTGGGCAACAAGAGTGAAACTCCCCTCAAAAAAAAAAAAAAAAAAAAAGAAAAAGAAAAAGATTTGGGTCAGGCCTGGTGGCTCACACCTGTAATCCCAGCATTTTGGGAGGCCAAGATAGATCGCAATGGTGCGATCTTGGCTCACCACAACCTCCGCCTCCCAGTTTCCCCCGCTCTTAAATAGAGTCTCATGAGAGAAACAGTACCCTTCCCAGCTGTGGACATAGTTATGTGAGGATGTGATTGGGGCTGTGACAGGCTTGAGAAATAAAGCCAACCTCTTGCAGATGGCAGAGAAAAAGAACTTGAATCCTTAAAGACATTCTTGACCATTCACAACACTCTAAGACCACTGGACTCATTGTTCTGTGACATAATACATTTTCCTTATTGGCTACGCACTTTGGGTTACATTTACTTGTAGGTGAGCTGATGATGGAGGCGAATGCAACTCTACCTTGCAGGCTTAACCACCATGTTGACTTCTAATTAACCTCAGTTCCTGGAATGCCTCTAAGATTTCTACTTTATCTGCTGTTAAGAGCAAATAATTACTGCAAATCCTGCCCTTGGGTTAAAACAACCTTGATGACATATTCCTTCTGAAGCACATGTACTCTTTCCCTATGGTACATAAGCCCTGGGTCTAGGGGCTGACAGTGCAGGGATCCACCATCTCACAGCCACCCAAGACGTGACTTTTGTTCATAAATCCCTATTAAATGTTTCATTCTGAGCCAGGGTGGGTGGCTCACACCTGTAATCCCAGTGCTTTGACAGGAGGAATGCTTGAGGCCAGGAGTTTGAGAGCAGCCTGGACAAAATGGTGAGACCTCATTGCTACAAAAAATGGAAAACTTTAACCAAATGTGCTGCAGGTGCCTGTAGTCCCAGCTACTTAGGAGGCTGAGGCAGGAGGATTACTCGAGCCCAGAAATCTGAGGCTGCAGTGAGCCATGATTGTGTCACAGCACTCCAACCTGGGCAACAAAGCAAGACTCTGTCTCTAAAAAAAAAGTTTCTGGCAGGGCACGGTGGCTCACGCCTGTAATCTCAGCACTTTGGGAGGCTGAGGCGGGCGGATCATGAGGTCAGGAGTTCGAAACCAGCCTGGCAAACATAGTGAAACCCCATCTCTACTAAAAATACAAAAAAATTATCCAGGTGTGATGGCGGGTGCCTGTAATCCCAGCTACTCGGGAGGCTGAGGCAGGAGAATCACTTGAACCCTGGAGACAAAGGTTGCAGTGAACTGAGATCATGCCATTGCACTCCAGCCCAGGCGACGAGATGAGACTCCATCTCAAAAAAAAAAAAAGTTTCCGAGAAACCAGATTTGTCAGCTTCCTTCAGCTCTCTCAGCCTTTGGGAGTAGGTTTGCTCATGGTAGGACACTAATACGTCACTCCCAAGCTACCCCAAGAAACAATGCGCACTGGCTTTGTAACGTGTCAACTTGGCTAGTTGAATTGCATTTCCCAGAATTCCTTTTTCTATGTGTTTCTGGTGGGGTGGGCCACAAAGGGCAGTTTTCTGTGGCATGAGAGTTGGGGTACGGAAGTGGAGTGGCAGCCATACTCTTACTGATGCCTAGAAGGCTAGGGCAGAGTCACCAGCCACTTCCACATCTCCTGAACATTGTCCCTTCCCTGCCTACCGTGGGTCTGCCTGCCCCTGGATCCTCCTTTGGCTTCTGTGACTCCTGAGCCAGCTCCCTACATGAGGGGACCAGCGTTTCCTGCAGGACACCCATGTCATCAAAGTTGGGGACAATGAGGACTGACCTAGGTTTCAGTCTGTCCTTGTAGATTTCAGCTCTTGCTTATGCGTTCCAAATTGTTCTTGCTCTTTCCTACTTTACATCCATCTTCTGTTCTCAGCTGCCTGCCCTGCAGACTTCAGGCTCCAGCATCAGACACAGAGACCCGGCGTTATGCAGACTGTCTAACCAGATCTCACAATTGTGGACTATCCCAACTCCGACAACAAGTCTCTTAAAAACCATGTGTGGCTCACGCCTGTTATTCCAGCACTTTGGGAGGCTGAGGTAAGTGGATCTCTTGAGCCCAGGAGTTTGACACCAGCCTGGGGCAACAAGGTGAAACCGTGTCTCTACAAAAGATACAAAAATAAGCCGGGCATGGTGGCACATGCCTGTAGTCCCAGCTATTCAGGAGGCTGAGGTGGGAGAGTCACTTGAGGCCAGGAATTGAAGGCTGCAGTGAGCTGTGATTGTGCCCCTGTACTCCAACCTGGGCAACAGAGCAAGACTCTATAAAAAAAAATTTTTTTTAAGTAAAAAAACAAAACAAACCCAGGAATGGTAGGCAATGCAGGAATTAGTAACAGTAGGAAGCCACCACAGTAAGACTGGTGGGACACAAGGAGGTGTGACCAGAGCTCAGGGCCAGGGTCACTGGTCAGGTGGCTCACACTTGTAATCCCAGTGCTTTGGGAGTCCGAGACAGAAGGATTACTTGAGGCCAGGAGATTGAAACCAGCTTGGGAAACATAGAAAGACCCTGTCTCTACAAAAAATGAAAAATTACCTGGACATGATGGCACGTGCCTGTGGTACCAGCTACTCAGGAGGCTGAGGTGGGAGAATTGCTGGAGCCCAGGAGGTTGAGGCTGCAGTGAGCTATGATTGCGTCGCTGCCCTCCATCCTGGGTGACAGAGTGAGACCCTGTCTCAAAAACAAACCCCTCCCTGCCAAAAAAAAGTCACCTGGAGGAAGCCTGTGCAGCCATTTCAGCCAAAGATGCTACTGGGGCTGGTGCCCAAGACAAAGAGAGGGGAGAAGTACCCCAGCTTCTCCTCCTGCCTTCCAGCCCCCGCCAGTGCCTTCCATTGACTGAGCTCAGCAGGAAGCCTGGAAAGCTCAGTCTGCGTGTCCGTCACCCTGGGAAACGGAGCAGAGCAGGCGGAAGGGTAAAGAGGGGATCGGGCGTCATTCAGGCAAATGACAAGTACGCTAAATATTCACCCACTCAATACATATTTATTGAGTGCCGGGAACCGTGCTAAGTGCTGAGGCTACAGCCTTGATCAAAACAGTGTCCCTGGTTGGAGACTGGAACTGTTTTAGGATGCCAATGAGAAGCCTAAACCACAGGAAGACACAGGGTCTCAACCACACGTCATAGCAATCACTTATATTTAACATTTCCCTAACCAGACAACATGCTGGCGTCGGCAGATGCTAAAAACCAAACTGAAGTACAATACACTTCTCAATTTAACAGCTCTCCAGAAAGAAACATGTGAATTTGGCAGCTCCTTCAAAGATGCTCACAAGTTTGAAACACCCTTTCTGCTGCCTCATGGCTCTATAAGGGAAGTATTGAGTTTTGGAGTTAGAGTTCATCTAACTTCTTTGATGTAATTACATTTCTAGGACACTCTTTTTTTTCCACTTTTTTTTTTTTTTTTGAGACAGAGTCTCGATCTGTTGCCCAGGCTGGAATGCAGTGGCGTGATCTTGTCTCACTGCAACCTCCGCCTCCTGATTCTCCTGCCTCAGCCTCCTGAGTAGCTGGGACTACGGGCGTTGCCTCCATGCCCGGGGTTTCACCATGTTGGCCAGGCTGGTCTCCAACTCCTGACCTCAAGTGATCTGCCCACCTTGACCTCCCAAAGTGCTGGGATTACAGGCGTGAGCCACTGTGGCTGACCATATATGTATGTGTATATATATATATTTAGGGACAGGTTCTTGCCGTGTTGTCCAGGCTGGTCTCTTTTTTTTTGAGATGGAGTCTCAAAAAAAAAGAAAAGGGTAAAGAGGGGATCGGATCTCGGCTACTGTCACCCAGGCTGGTGCTATCTCGGCTCATTGCAACTTCCACCTCCCGGGTTCAGTCGATTCTCCTGCCTCAGCCTCCTGAGTAGCTGGAATTACAGGCACTGGCCACCAAGCCCAGCAAATTTTTGTATTTTTTAGTAGAGACAGGGTTTCACCATGTTGACCAAGGTGGTCTCGAACTGTTGACCACCCGCCTCGGCCTCCCAAAGTGCTGGGATTACAAGCCTGAGCCACCTACCCTGCCGGTATTTTTTGTGTACATGTTTTTGTATGGACATAATGTTTCATTTTTCTTGGTACTGCACCCATGAGTGAATTGCTGGGTCATATGGTAACTTCGTGTTTCCTATTTTGAGGAACTGCCAAACTGTCTTCCAAAGTGGCAGCACCATTTCTCATTCCCATCGGTGATAAGTGAGGGTCTTAATTGCTCCACATCTTTGACATTTATGATTGTCTTTTTAATTTTAGCTGTTCTAGTGGGTGAGAAGTGCTGTTTCACTCTGATCTGATTTGCATTTCTGTAATAATTAATGATGTTGAACTCAGTGTATCTTTGGTAAATGCAGAAATAGCCATGTAAATTTCCAGATTAAATAGCCACATCAAAATTTTTATATTATTAATTTGAACAATTAATACCAAGTACTAGCTCGGCTGGGGAGACCCCCACCCAGGCGGCGCTGAAGGCAATGAGAGGCAGACACCCAGATAGAACAGCAGAGTGGGTCTATCCAGGGGCCAGCAGCCTATCGAGCTGAGAGCCTCAGGAGCTGCCAGCATTCCAGGCTGAAGGCCCCCAGCAGATTCTGATCCATGTATTTATTCTCTCTTAGCAGGTGATTATTATTAATAAGCAGGTGTTCTGTATTTAGTCATAACGCAAAAATATTCCAGGTAGGCAGCTGTTACCCACTTACCACTAATTGCAAACTAAAAGGTATTCTACACAAGGGAGCCATGGGGGCAGGGTAAACTACATGTTTCTCAACAAATTAATACTTTAGTTATTTTCTGGTTACAAAAGCAGTATATACTCAAATGATTATTCCTCAAATCAGGATAATCATTTGAGGGGAAGAGAGAGAAAGCCAGGATTGGAGAAGAAAGACATGGGTCATTTAGAGCGATGGCATGGCCAGGCATAGTGGCTCATGCCTGTAATCCCAGCACCTTGGGAGGCCAAGGTGGGTGGATCACTTGAGGTCAGGAGTTTGAGCCAGCCTAGCCAATATGGTGAAACACCATCTCTACAAAAATACAAAAATTAGCCGGGCATGGTGGTGGGCGTCTGTAATCTCGGCTACTTGGGAGACTGAGCAGAAGAGTCCTTTGAAAAAAAAAAAAAAAAAAGAGTCCTTTGAACCCAAGAGGCAGAGGTTGCAATGAGCCAAGATCATGCCACTGCACTCCAGCCTGGGCAACAAGAGCGAAACTCCATCTCAAAAAAAAAAAGAACAATGGCAATGTCTTATTCTTGACCTAGGTCATAGTTATACAGGTTGACTTTGTAATTATTACTTAAATTACCTCTGTACACTTTGTGCACTTTTTTGTATGCCTATTCTATGTCACAATGAAAAGATTATTACCATTTCACATTATTACTGTTGAAAATTTGGAAAGCAAATGTTTTGCCTGATTAAAGATGAATAAGGATAAATGTTTACAACATCTGATCATATCAGTGAGTTTTTCTTTGAGTGGTAGGTTTTCAGATTGTGAGGAAAATGGAAAAATAATATTGGTTAATATATCTTTGTTGAACAAACCTTTTGCCTTTTGTTGGATAAAGCAAATTTCAAGATGTTGCCAGCAGGTGGCGGAATAAAACAAGATTTAATCTTGTAGCCCAAAAAGCAAATCAAAACAAAAACGTAAGCAGCAGCCAGCCCTTTACCTAGTCTTTGGAAAACATTTCTTGTAATTTTCCCAGCCATATCTGCCATAATAGAAAATAACCTGGTAAATACGGCCTCATGGAGAACTTTCATTTTATTTTTTTGAGACAGATCTCGCTGTTGTCCATGCAGTGGCGTGATCGCTGCTCATTGCAACCTCTGCCTCTTGGGTTCAAAGGACTCTTCTGCTCAGCCTGCCAAGTAGCTGAGATTACAGGCGCCCACCATCATGCCCAGCTAATTTTTGTATTTTTGTAGAGATGGTGTTTCACCATATTGTATAGGCTGGTGTCAAACTCCTGATCTCAAGTGATCCTCCCACCTTGGCCTCCCAAGGTGCTGGGATTACAGGTGTGAGCCACCGAGCCCAGCCTTAAAGGGGTAATTTTTATGGTATGTAAATGATATCTTAGTAAAGGTGTTTTGTTTTGTTTTGTTTGTTGAGACAGAATCTTGCTGTGTCGCCCAGGCTGGAGTGCAGTGGCGCGATCTTGGCTCACTGCAACCTCCACCTCCTGGGTTCAAGCAATCTCCTGCCTCAGCCTCCCGAGTAACTGGGACTACAGGCACATGGCACTAAGTCCAGCTAATTTTTGTACTTTTAGTAGAGATGGGGTTTCACCGTGTTGACCAGGCTAGTCTCAAACTCCTGATTTCAGGTAATCCACCTTCCTTGGCCTCCTGAAGTGCTGGTATTACAGGCGTGAGCCACCATGCCTGGCCTAGAGCTGGAATTTGAACTCAAGTCTGCCTTCCTTAGCTAAGCAAATCACATAGTCTCTGTCCAATCTGAACTTACTCCTCTAGATGTAAATCACTACATAAGGACATAAAGGACATTTTGATATTTGAACAGTTAACATTAATCAAATGAAATTTATTAGATAATACCTGCTTTTTACATTATAAACCTGTGATCGACGAGGTAGTGGTTTTAAATTTCTACTAAACACCTGAACAACCTTGCAATAAAAATTGCATTAACTTAACATGATAAACCATTTATGTTGCACTAAATTTACCCAATCTTTTGCAGGGCACATGAATGATCATATAACTTTTTTTTTTTTTTTTTTTGAGACAAGGTCTCACTCTGTTACCCAGACTGAAGTGCAGTGGCACTGTCTTGGCTCACTGCAACCTTTACCTCCCAGTTTCAGGTGATTCTCCTGCCTCAGCCTCCTAAGTAGCTGGAACTACAAGCATGCACCACCATGCCCGGGTAATTTTTGTATTTTTTGTAGGGACAGGGTTTTGTCATGTTGCCCAGGCTGCTCTCAAACCCCTGGGCTCAAGCGATCTTGCCTGGCCTCCCAAAGTGCTGGGATAACCTGATCATATAACTTTAATCAGTTGTACACATTATTTTTGGTCCTGCTTTTTTTTTTTTTAACTAAACATGACTTATTGTAGCTGTTTACAAGTATCCATGTAATTCCCATAATTATCATTTTAACAGCTGTATGGCATGATGTGATATAGACTATAGTTCAGCAAACTGTTTCCCTATTGTGGGTATTGAGGATTTAGCCATTGTGTGGCTGATCTGAAAAGTGCTTCTGTCAACATCTTTAGACAAATTGCTTGCTATAATTTTTGGGACTATTTTGAGCAAGGGCATTTGTTGGAAGTAGAAGAAGGAAAAGTCCAAGGAATTTTCACTTCTCTTTGGACAGGTGCCCTTGTTTTTAGAATTGGCTCTTGGCATTTTGCAACGCATAAGTAGCACAGCTGCTATTAATAGTAGCTACGTGATCTTGGGTAAATTCCTTCACCTCTCTGCACCTTAGACTCTAGCACTGGCTGGTAACTTGTAGAATTACAGGATCCTGGGTCTCTCCTAGAACCTACTGAATCAGAATCTGGATTTTAGCAAGATCCCCAGGTGGTGATTCATGGGCACAATAAAAGTCAGAGAGGCTGGGCACGGTGCCTCACACCTGTAATCCCAGCACTTTGAGAGGCTGAGACAGGAGGATCACTTGAGCCAGGAGTTTGAGACTAGCCTGGGCAACATATCGAGACCCTGTCTCTACAAAAAAATAAAAGAGTCAGCCAGGCATGGTGGTGCACTTGTAGTCTCAGCTACTCGGGAGGCTGAGGGGAGAGGATTGCTCAAGTCTGGGTGGTGGAGGCTGCAGTGAGCCGTGATCGTACCACTGCACTCCAGCTTGGAGGACAGAAAGACCTTGCCTCAAAAAAAAAAAAATAGAAAAGAAAAACAGTAGGAGAAATCATGCCTTAGAATACTTAGCCGTAAAATAGCTATAATAAAGGTCTTATGTCATAAGACTGTTATGAAGGTAATGCATGTATACACACACACAGTGTAGAGAAGAGTGCCTGGCACATAGTGTATGTTTGCTCCTTTTGGGACTGTCCCTAGCTGGTTGAGCAAATCTGCAGGCTGGTAGTCCCTAAGTAGTGTCTCTCAAAGAGCAAATAGGGGAGGTTCTCCGTGGCAGTGAGGGTGAGGGTGATGAGGGTAGTTTCTCACCACACTTTCTCATTCATCATAATCACAGTCCCCAGAGAGCCAGGTCCAGCCTCAGGCTGCTGATGAGTGCAACTGAAAGTGCTTTGGGGGCCAGGTGCAGTGACTCACACCTATAATCCCAGCACTCTGGGAAGCCAAGGCAGGCGAATCAACTGAGGTCAGGAGTTCAAGACCAGCCTGGCCAACGTGGTGAAACCCATCTCTACCAAAAATACAAAAATTAGCTGGGCAAGGTGGCGCATGTTTGTAATCCCAGCTACTCAGGAAGTTAAGGCAGGAAAATTGCTTGAACCCAGGAGGCGGAGATTGCAGTGAGCCGAGATCACACCACTGCACTCCAGCCTGGGCGACAGAGCAAGATTCTGTCTCAGTAAATAAAAAAAATAAAAAAAATAAAGTGCTTTGGGCAAGAACCGGGACAGGGCAGCAGCCTAGTCAAACCTGATACTTGGCACTTGAGTGGCTGCTCAGATGGGGTGGCTGGCCGGTGCCATCTACAGAGGGGCTCGTGAATAATGCACGTGGAATCCTGACCCAACAGAGAGAAGCGTCCCTCAGATTTGCAACCTGACCACCTGGCTGGCCTTTCCATGGCACTTGCCTGGATCTCCCTGGGAGGCAGGGCCAGCCTCCTCCCCTGCCTAGAGGCAGCTTGGGGCTGAAGGACCTGTTTAGATTGCAAGCTGTAAGCAGAGATGAAGGGGTATCTGCTTCCCAAATCCTCTGCTTGCTAACATTATATTCTTCCTTCAAGGCCCTGTGTTTTCGTAGTCCCAGTGAAATGAACCATTTTCTGTTTTTTCTTTCTTTTTTTTTTTTGAGACGGAATTTTGCTCTTATTACCCAGGCTGGAGTGCAATGACACAATCTCGGCTCACCGCAACCTCCGCCTCCCGGGTTCAAGCAATTCTCCTGCCTCAGCCTCCCAACAAGCTGGGATTACAGGTATGCAGCACCATGCCCAGCTAATTTTGCATTTTTCTTTTTTTTTTTTTTTGAGATGGAGTTTCGCTCTTGTTACCCAGGCTGGAGTGCAATGGCGCTATCTCGGCTCACCGCAACCTCCGCCTCCTGGGTTCAGGCAATTCTCCTGCCTCAGCCTCCTGAGTAGCTGGGATTACAGGCATGCGCCACCATACCCAGCTAATTTTTGTATTTTTAGTAGAGACGGGGTTTCACCATGTTGACCTGGATGGTCTCGATCTCTTGACCTCGTGATCCACCTGCCTCGGCCTCCCAAAGTGCTGGGATTACAGGCTTGAGCCACCATGCCGGCCTTTTTTTTTTTTTTTTTTTTTTTTAACTGTAGAGGGGAGTATCATTGACTGACATAATTTTGCGTTTTTAGCAGATATTTGGTTTCTCCATGTTGGTCAGGCTGGTCTCAAACTCCCGACCTCAGGTGATCTGCCCACCTCACCCTTGCAAAGTGCTGGGATTACAGGCGTGAGCCACCTCACCTGGCCCTTTTTCTGTTTTTTCACCATTCAAGTGATTTAGCTGGTTTTAGAATCTTCACAACAACATTGGTTCATTCTCTTCATGACATATTGTACTGGGAGTCTTAAATGTCTCCAGAGACCAGCAGGTAACATAAACCCACGATGGAGGCCTGTGCAAGACTACTGGGAATGGTGGGGACTTCGGCAAGAGGCAGGGTCCATGAAATGGCACTAGCTGTTCCTGTGTTCCAGCCAATCACCATGCAGTGTGATGAGATCTTCCCCCTTTTTTTTATTTTTCCTGAGACGGAGTTTTGCTCTTGTTGCCCAGGCTGGAGTGCAGTGGTGTGATCTTGGCCAGCTAATTTTTGTATTTTTAGTAGAGACGGGGTTTCACCATGTTGACCAGGATGGTCTCGATCTCTTGACCTCGTGATCCACCTGCCTCGGCCTCCTAAAGTGCTGGGATTACAGGCTTGAGCCACCGCGCCCAGCCTTAATTTTTGTATTTTTATTAGAGACAGGGTTTCACCATGTTGGCCAAGTTGGTCTCAAACTCCTGACCTCAGGTGATCTGCCTGCCTCAGCCTCCCAAAGTGCTGGGATTACAAGCATGAGCCACTGTGCCTGGCCATGTTTTAGTAAATATATTAAAAACAGATGAGTGATTTCTTTTTTTCAGTTTGCAGTTCCAGTATTAGACCCTTGAAACTACTGATCTGAAGACAGAAACCAACCTTCATGCACTTGAGTGTTCCCACCTCCAGGGGCTGATACTTGCAATGTCACAATTTTTTGAACTTGATTGCCCCACAGTTCACCAGTGAGCTTCGGAACCTTTGATTTATTAATTAATAGGGCACTGGTTTAGGAGTCAGAGATGAGAACTTTAATTCAAAGTGAGCCATTAATTAGCTGGGAATCACGGGCAGATCACGCCCCTCTTCAGGCCTCAGTTAAGAGCTGCAAATATTTCTCTGTGTGCTTATGTGCATATTTCCCATTAAAAATCATCAGAGGTGCTTAGGAGCCCCAAAAGTTGGGAACCTCTGCAGTAATGGTCTTTAAAGTTCATTCCTTTAATAAATATTTATTGAGGGCCTACTGTGTGCCAAGCCCTGGGGCTCCAACAAAGCCTGAGACACAGATAAGTTCCCTGAGATCTTGTGGAGGTTACATTCCCATGGAGGGAAACAACCAGCCATCAAACAATTGCAGATGATGGTAACTCGCAAGAAGGAAATGAAACAGGTGATAGGGAAGTGATGGAGGGAGGCCGGCTCTCCAGGTGTTCAGGAGGGTTTTTTTTTCAGAGGTTATGGGTTTGAACTGTGTCCCTCAAAAAGCCACGTTCACTTTTTTTTGAGACAGAATCTTGCATGTTGCCCAGGATGGAGTGCAGGGTCGTGATCTCGGCTCACTGCAACCTCTGCCTCCCAGGTTCAACTGATTTTCCTGCCTCAGACTCCCAAGTAGCTGGGATTACAGGCGCCCACCACCACAACCGGCTAATTTTTGTATTTTTAGTCGAGATGGGGGTTTCACCATGTTGGTCAGGCTAGTCTTGAACTCGTGACCTTAAGTGATTCATCTGCCTTGGGCTCCCAAAGTGCTGGGATTACAGGCGTGAGCCACTGAGCCCAGCTGACATATTCACTTTCTAACACCTAGTACCTTGGAATGTGACCTTTCAGATGTAATTAGCTGATATGCAGTCACACTAGGAAAGGGTGTCTTTTTTTTATTTTAATTTTAATTTTTGAGACAGGCTGTCACCCTGTCACCTAGACCGGAGTGCGGTGATTTGATCATAGCTCACTACAGCTTCGACCTCTGGAGCTCAGGTGATCCTCCATCTCAGCCTCCCAAGCAGCTGGGACTACAGGCTTGCATCACAATGCCGGGCTAATTTTTGTATTATTAGTAGAAACAGGGTCTTACTATATTGGCCAGGCTGGTCTCCAACTCCTGGCCTCTAGTGATCCGCTCACCTCAGCCTCCCAAATTGCTGGGATTACAGGTATAAGCCACCACACCTGTCTGGAAAGGGTGTCTTTTAAGAGAGGACACACAGAGACACGCACACAGGGAAGAAGATGGTGCAACAGGGTAGAGATTGGGGTGATGCAGCTGTGAGCTAAGGAACGCAAGAGAGTGAAGCCCCCGCCCCCGCCCCCGCCCCCATCCCCAGCTATGAGGAGGGAAGGAAGGATTCTGCCCAGAGCCTTAGAGGGAGCACTGCTCTGCTGACACCTTCCTCTCAGATTTCTGGATGTCAGAACTATAAGACAATACATTTCTTTCTTTTCTTTTTTTTTTTTTTTTTGAGATGGAGTTTCGCTCTTGTTGCCCAGGCTGGAGTGCAATGGCACGATCTTGGCTCACTGCAACCTCCGCCTCCTGGGTTCTAGCGATTCTTCTGCTTCAGCCTCCCTAGTAGCTGGCATTACAGGGGCCCGCCACCAAGCTCAGCTAATATTTTGCATTTTTAGTAGAGATGGGGTTTCACTATATTGGCTAGGCTGGTCTCAAACTCCTGACCTCAGGCAATCCACCTGTCTCAGCCTCCCAAAGTGCTGGGATTACAGGCTTGAGCCACTGCACCCGCTTCTTTCTTTCTTTTTAGAGACTGGGTCTCACTCGGTTGCCCAGGCTGGGGTGCAGTGGTATAGTCATAGCTCACTGCAGCCTCGCCCTCCCAGGCCCAAGCAATTCTCGGACCTCAGCCTCTGGAGTAGCTAGGACTATAGGCATGAGCCACCACACCCAGCTAACCTGTAAATTTTTTGTAGAAACAGGGTCTCCTTATGTTGCCCCAGTTGGTGATAATACATTTCTATTGTTTAAACCACCCAGGTTGTGGTTATGGCATTCCTAGAAACTAACACAGGGGGCTGGGCACAGTGGCTCATGCCTGTAATCTCAGCACTTTGGGAGGCAAAGGCAGGTGAATTACTTAAGGTCAGGAGTTACAGAAAAGCCTGGCCAACATGACAAAATCCCGCCTCTACTAAAAATACAAAAATTAGCTGGGTGTGGTGTAATCTGGTTACTCCAGAGGCTGAGGCATGAGACTCACTTGAATCCGGGAGGCAAAGGTTGCAGTGAGCTGAGATGACACCACTGCCTTCCAGCCCTGGCAACAGGAAAAAAAAAAAGTGAGCTAGATATTAAGGAAGAAAAATACATAAAAATAGAAAAAAGAGAGAGAAAAAGTAAAGTACACAGGTGTCATTTGAAACTGAGACCTTAATGATGAAAAGAAGGCATAAGGCCAAGCGTGGTGGCTCACGCCTGTAATCCAAGCACTTTGGAGGCCGAGGCGGGCAAATCACCTGAGGTCGGGAGTTCAAGACTAGCTTGACCAACATGGTGAAACCCCGTCTTTATTTAAAAAAAAAAGAAAAGAAAAGAAGGCATATCATATGAAGATTTAGAGGGAAGAAAGTTCCATGCAGAGTCAGGAAGAGAAAAAGCAATGGCTGGAGGGTACGCGTCCAGGGCGGTGACATAGGAGAAGGGACTGGAAAGCTAGGCAGGGGCAGTTCTTGCAGGATTTGGCAGAGGAGGGGACAGAACTGGATTTAATCGGCTTGGAGGCGGTTGTGACCCTGAGCGACAGAAACAGCTGTCAAGAACGTCACCCAAAACATTAGAGGGCAGGAAACTAGGATGTATTAGCTGCAGCACATAACAATGACAACGTGAGATGACCGCGCCCTCGGCGCTGCGCCGCCTGGCCCCCGACCTTGCTGGAGGGTCGATGTCACCTCTAGCCTTCTGGGGCGCTGGCCTGAGCTCAGGTCAGGCAATGACGCGGGGTGTGGGGGGGTAAGCCTTCACGTCCCCCAAATCTCCTTTCATTCCCCAAATTCTAGACACACAATCTAAGTCAAACAAGCTCTGCAAATGCAACCTGCAAAGTTCCCCAGCTGTTCTTGGAAGAGAGAGATTCTGGAAGCATAGAGGCACCCAAGGGGGCCGCAACAGACCCTGCAAGACCTTGCAGCCTTGCTAAAGTCCGGGCCTGGTGCGCGGGGCGGGGCGGGGGAGGATGCGCATGCGCGGCCCTGCCTCCCGGGCGTGGGGCGGGGCCGGCGCCGGGGCGGGGCCGTGACGTCAGGTGCGCGCGTGGCTCCGGCTGCGCAGAAACAGCTGGCTCCTCCGAGGGCGGCTGGCTAGCGCGCGGGCGTGGGGCACTGGGGTGGCCGCCGAGCCGCGCTGCGGGAGCAGCCGACACCGCCGCTGGTGCCTTGCACCAACGCACCATGTCCGGGCAGCTGGAGCGTTGCGAGCGCGAATGGCACGAGCTGGAGGGAGAATTTCAAGAACTGCAGGTAGGGCCAGACCACCTGGTCCCGCAACTCTGCTGCGCGCGGTGCAGCGCCTTCCTTTGCCCGAGTCCCCAGCCCAGGCGGTGGGGACAGTCAGGGCCTAGGGAGTGCCCTGGCGAGGCCCTGGGGCGGACTGGCGGCGTGGACCAGCCCCCTCCCATCTCCAGGCGCTTGGGCTCTTCGTCCACATGGGGCACCGGGTCGCAGCTCCCCCTTCCGCCGCCCTGTCACTGGCTCTCTGCTCCACGCACCCGCTTCGCTGCAGAAAGTTGGTTCGTGGCCTTTGAGGCAAGTTCCAGGCGTGTTCATCTTGGTGGGGGCGAGTTCAAGAGAACAGCCCAGCCCCCACCTCTGCAGGGTCTCCCCGAATCCCACCCCGCCCCCTCCCATCTGCTTTTGGTAGCTCAGCTCCCATCCGTACTCTGGCGGGGTAGCCCTGTCCTGCAGCTCTATTTCGGGAGGTGTACTTAGGAGCGTTTCACCTTGAACCTCTAGGCTGTGCTTGGTGATTAGAGACCCCTATTTCCTGTCTTTGGGGGCTCTGACGCTGCTGCAGGCTGAGTTTGGCGTGAAGAGCATCTGTCAGTTCGGACAGCTGGGTTGCCTCACCCAGTGATAGAGGAAGCTCCCAGCCCTATCCTTATGGCCCAGAGCCTGATACAGGGTGGGGTGACGGCGGGTGTAAAGGGGGGGGTTCCCTGAGAGAACGGCATTGCCGCTGGGAGGGGGGCGGTCCTGGCAGCAGTCGTTCCTGATAAGAAGTTCAGAGAGGCCCCAGCTACCTACGGTGTTGACTAGAGACGCCTCAGGAATCCTTGGGGTTGGCCAAGAGGGACTCAGGGACTATTTTGGAAGACAGGGATGTTTCCTCTCCAGCCACGGGATTGTTTTTGAAAGGTTGGCTTTGCCTGAAATTGCATTGCACACCCTCACCCCAATCCTTTCATTTGGAGCAGTGACATTGTCCCTGTCCATGTAGCCCTTGTCTGCAGCTCAGTTGGCCTCCTACAGTGTGCAGAAGAGGGGAGAGGAGATTGCCAAGGGAATCTCTGATGGGTCTTTCTAGACACGAGGTTGGAGATTCTGACCTATAGACAGAGGGGTGCTGGAGAGTCCGGGCAGGAACGGTGGTGCAGTTTCAGGCATGAACAGAGGGGAAGGGACCTAGACCCATCTTGGCCTGTCCAGCATGTGTAGGTTGATGCCTTCTCTAGGGCCTGGGTCCCATCCAGTTCCCAGAGGATCCTTTTGGCTCCAAGACTCAACTACTTCTTGTTTTTTGTTTTTTTTTTTCCTCAATCTGTCACCCAGGCTGGAGTGCTGTGCTGTGGCACAGTCTTAGCTGACTGCAACCTCTGCCTCCAGGGCTCAAGCGATTCTACTGCCTCAGCCTCCCAAGTAGCTGGGAACTACAGGCGCACACTACCACGCCCAGCTAATTTTTTGTATTTTTAGTAGAGACAGGGTTTCATGGTGTTAGGGTGTTCTTGATCTCCTGACCTCATGATCCACCTGCCTTGGCCTCCCAAAGTACTGGAATTACAGGCGTGAGCCATCGCACCCGGCCCCCTCCTCTTTTTTTTTAATGGAGAAAATTATAAACTTTATTGAAAGATATGTCAAAGGCCTAAGTAAATGGACAGCTGTACCATATTCATGGATTGGAAGACAACATTGTAAAGATGACATGGCTTACCAAATTAATCTATACATTCAATACAAATCCAATCAAAATTTAAACATTCTTGGGTTTGTTTGATTTATAACTTGTTGATCCTCTAGAAGTTATATAGAAGAACAGATGACTTAGAATAGCCAAGACACTCCAAGGAAGAAAAAATTTGTGGTGATACTGGAGACAGAGGTGAGATTGGTTAAAATTACGACAAAATGTGGAGGCATCTTGGTTTTTATCAAGACCTTTTTCTAAAGTTGTAATAATGAGGACTGTATTATACTGCTACAAGATAAGACAAATTGACATGAGTCAGAATAGAAACCATCAAAATACTCAAACATGTACACAAACACTTAATTTATGAAAAAGAGGCAGTATTACAAATCACTGGAGAAAGGATAAACTTTTCAGTAAGTAGTGCTGAGACAACCACTTTGCCATATGAAAAATATTAAATTGAATTTCTAACTCTTAATTTTCACAAAAAGCAGTTTAGGGCAGACTAAAGACAAATGTGAAAGAAAAACTATAAAACTTCTACAAGGCAGTAAAGGATATATTTATGACTTTGGTAGGAAAGGATCTCCCACAAACCAACTAGTATTCAGCTTTATATTATACTTTTTAAAAACATTTATTTTCATCAGGAAATAGTCAACACTTTATAATTTCCAAACTCTCCTCCTCTGAAAGTCACTGTAAAAGTTAACAATATATTTTATTGCTGCTCTGAACAAGAAAGATATTCAGAGAGGGTGGACACTTCACATGAGGCATGTACGAACTTTTCCCAGGCCCACTTTGATATGGAGGAAATCAAGTAAAACCTGCAGGATGAATCCACAAACTAAAAGCAGGCATCTTGGCTCTTTTGAGCGACACCATTTCGATGTCATCACTGGAGAGCCTGAGTTTTGTTACCTAACACAGCTGATTTTCGGACTGCCAAGGCTACATCAAGACTCTCGGTTTAAGGAAGTTAAGTCTATGTTGATGGCATCAGGGAAGGAGAAGACATGAAGTTTTGCTTCCCTACACTGTAAGACTTCTGTGCCCAAGTGGCTGACATGGGAATGTCAGAGAATGTCTCCTGGGAATCAAGAACAATCTTCAAAAACCGGGACAGAAAGTCTTACTTTCCCCTATTTTAATTCCATTTCTGAGATACACCCTATTAGTGGTATTTGCCCTTTCCACAAAAGACAATGAAGTATCCTGTGTGCTAACAACACAACTTAAAAAAGAGAACCAAACTTCTACAGCTTTATAAAACTCAATTTAAAAAAATAGTATTTCAAACAGTAGAGTCACTATAAGTACAGATGTATCAAAACTGTCCATTTCACTTGGCATCCCCAGTGCCTTCCGCTTTCTGGGACTGGAGCGTAGAGGCATCTCGGTTTTTTGCAGGGTTGTTCCCATCCTTGCCAGCAACTGCTTTCCCCTTTCTCCCTTTGGGTAGCTTCTCTCCCTTCTTTCCAGGGACCTTTTTAGGCCTGGGCTCTGGTTTTGGAGGAGCTGGTTTAGCAGACAACCGCGCCGATCTCTGTGGCTCATCCTTCACCTTTGCTTTATCACCTTTAGCATCTCCTTTTGCCTTTCCTTGGGCATGGTGGCAGCAGCGTTGGCAGGCGGCTTAAGAAGTCCTGGTGGGCGCGTCTGTCTTCCTCACGCTGCTCCTGGAAAGATGTCAGAGTCTCGTGGGCGTCCAAGGGGCGTGGGAACCCCAGCTGCCGCCCTGGCAACACCAGAGCCCTAGGCGTGGGCAGGGCCAGCACCGGCCCTGAGATAGAGAAGACGATCGCAGCCGGGCACCGCGGCGAACAGGAAGCGCCCCCTCTTTTTTTTTAAGAGGCAGTCTTGCTCTATTGCTAGGCTGGAATATACTAGGCTCTATTGCTAGTAGCTCGATTTCAGCTCACTGCAATCTCTGCTCCGGGTTCAAGCAATTCCCCTGCCTCAGCCTCCCGAGTAGCTGGGACTACAGGCATGCACCACCACACACAGCTAATTTTTTGTATTTTAGTAGAGATAGATTTCATTCATCATGTTGACCAGTATGGTCTCAATCTCCTGACTTCGTGATCTGCTGGCCTCGGCCTCCCAAAGTGCTGGGATTACAGGCATCAGCCACCGTGCCCAGCCTGTTTTTTTTCTTGAGCTGGAGTCTCACTGTCACCCAGGCTGGAGTGCAGTGGTGTGATCTCGGCTCGCTGCAGCCTCTGCCTCCCCGGTTCAAGACCTGCCTTCGCCTCCCAAAGTGCTGGGATTACAGGCATGAGCCACTGTGCCTGGCCCTCAGCCACTTCTTTTTTTTTTTCTTTTCCTTTTTTTTTTTTTTAAAGATATTTTAAAGCCAATTCTGTAAAAACCACTTCTTAATACTTTGTCCTACTGGGCTCTGAGGTCATGGTCAGCTGTGGAGCCACAGAGTGGGTATTAGGGTTGGGAATGGGAGAAGAGAAGAGGTTTGCTTTTCTGTGTGAAGCTTATGTTGTTCATAATTCCTGTCCCTTGCCCTGCCTTAGACTAGGTAGAGGAGGGGGAAGAGAATACTTCAGAGCAAGGTCAGGCACAATGGCTCATACCTGTAATCCTAGCACTTTGGGAGGTGGAGGCAGGCGGCTCACAAGGTCAGGGGTTCGAGACCAGCTTGGCCAACATAGTGAAACCCCATCTTTACTAAAAATACAAAATTAGCCGGGTGTGATGGCATGCACCTGTAATCCCAGCTACTTGGGTGGCTGAGGCAGGAGGATTGCTTGAACCTGGGAGGCAGAGGTTGCAGTGAGCCAAGACCACACCATTGCACTCCAGCCTGGACAACAGAGTGAGACTTCATCCCCACCCCCACCCCCCAAAAAAATCCAACAACAACACTTCAGAGCTATGCAATTAATGCAATTAACAGCAATTAGATAGCAAGTCTTGGCAGGTAGAGGTTGCAAAGGAGTTGTCTGATTCTTTTTTACTTGGTCTCCAGGATGCTCAGGTGTGTTAGGGACAAAGGGATTGGGAATCAGTTCTAGATTTTGTCCCCTGGTGCACCACAAGCATTGTAGAAGAAGGTCAGAGTAAGTGGAAACTGAGGCCTCCTACTCAGTTCATGATGGGGGAACTAGAAGGGATTGCATCCTACTTGGGGAAGAGGGACCCTGCTGGCTCTGGGCTTTGGTGGTCAGCTGCTGGGGCAGGGGCCAGTCAGGGATGGCTCCCGGTGTCAAGGTCATAGACTGGAGTAGAAACTACTGTCTACATCCTCAGTTCACAAATGAGGAAATTGAAGCTTGGACATGCTAATTGGCTGGATGGGGGTCACACAGCTAGTTAGTGGTAAAGCTGGGGCTAGAATTTAGTTCTCTAAATGTTGGGAGACCCTTCTCTGCCTTCTCGCCCTCTCCTTCATGTTAAATGTGAGAGCTCTGAACTCTCAAGATGAAAGGCTCTGGGATTCTGTATATAAGTAGGATGTCCATTGTATATGTACTTGACAGTTTTGGATACGAGGTATTTGTTAGGAGCCTGTCTTGGTGGTTCATACCTGTGATCCCAGCACTTTGGGATGACAAGTTGGGAGGATCGCTCCCAGCAGGATTGCCCAGCAGTTCGAGACCAGGCTGGGCAATATAGGGAAACCCCTGTCTCTACAAATAATAAAAGAATTAGCTGGTCGTGGTAGTGCATGCTTGTGGTCCCAGCTACTAGGGAGGCTGAAGTAGGAGGGCTGCCTGAGCCCCAGGGGTCAAGGCTGCAGTGAGCCATGATTGCACCACTGTACTGTAGCCTGGGTGACAGAGCCAGACCCTGTCTCAAAAAAAAAAAAGATTTGTTGAGGCACAAGCAGGTAACAGCAGGTAGGTAGGTGGGCACAGTCAACTGGAAAGCTTAACAATAGGAAGGATTTTTTTTTCTACCAGAAAATCCTGGTCTATTTTAATTTTCCTACATCTTCCTTAAAATCCAAGTGGAGGGTTTCATGTTTGTATCGCCTTGATTCTGGGGTGATGTGTAATGTCTATGCCTTACCTCTTTTTTCCTTTGTGTGTGTATGTGTTTGTGTGTGTGTGTGTGTGTATGTGTGTGTGTGTGTGACAGTCTCACTCTGTTGCCCAGGCTGGAGTGCAGTGGCATGATCTCAGCTCACTGCAACTTCCACCTCCTGGGTTCAAGAGATTCTCCTGCCTCAGCCTCCTGAGTAGCTGGGATTACAGGCGTCCGCCACTGTGCCCGGCTAATTTTTCTATTTTTAGTAGAGACAGAGTTTCACCATCTTCGCCAGGGTGGTCTTGAATTCCTGACCTCATGATTCACCCGCTTCAGGCTTCCAGAGTGCTGGGATTACAGGCATGAGCCATCATGCCCGGCTTCCCTTTTTTAAGTGAAGGAAAGAAAGAGCAAACCTAATTCTCAGACCCCAGAGGATTTGAAAGGTCTTTGGAATTTCCCCCCTCCCTAACACAAGAAAACCCAACATAATCTCTGGGACTCTCTAGAGGAAAGGATCAGTTTTCTTTGGACGGTGATTTACATGTGTCAGGGCCTTCCTGAACCCTGGGGGACAGTTGAGTCTCCACAAGGACTTAGTTTTTGGGTGGTTGGGGTTTCAGCCATGCTGGTGAGTTGAGTGCTTGTCTGAGACCAGTGTGCGCCTGGTCTTCTGGCCTGTGGTGTGACCGCAGAAGGTCACTTACAGACACTAGGGCAAGTAATTTAATGAGCATTTCCTGCCTTGGATCACTGGAAACCTGACCTTGTCCCTCCCAGCCAAGGAAGGAGGTGGCCCTAAGTGGCTCTTCCCTAGGCCTGACCTCACGGTGATGCAACGGCCTTGAAGGCCATTGTAAAGATTTTAGCTTTTACTGTCAATGATGTGTGCATCCATCTGGCTGCTGTGTATAGAAAAGACATCAAGGATACAGGCTCAAAGCAAGAAGATCAGCATTATTTCATTAATAACCCTATGAAGTAGATCCTGGAATCTTCATTTTATAGAGGTTAAGTAAATTACCCAAGGTCACATGGCCTATCAGTGCTGGAGTCAGGATTTGATCCCAGGTTGTTGAACACCAGTGTCTGTGCTCTTAACCACTGCCCAAGGCTGATCTGTACCCTGGGTACTCCTATTAGCTTTTGTTTATCTTCCATCTTTGGCTTGGCTTGTGGGGCATCTTTTTTTTTTTTTTGAAACAGTGAGAGTCTCCTCTGTTGTCCAGGCTGAAGTGCAGTGGTGCGATCTTGGCTCATCACAACCCCTGCCTCCTGGGTTCAAGCAATTCTGCCTCAGCCTCCTGAGCAGCTGGGACTGCAGGCACATGCCACCATGCCTGGCTAATTTTTGTACTTTTAGTAGAGATGGGGTTTCAATATGTTGGCCAGGCTGGTCTCGAACTCCTGACCTCGTGATCTGCCCACCGTGGCCTCCCAAAGCCCTGTGATTACAGGCGTGAGCCACTGCGTCTGGCTGGGTGTCTTTCTTTAAGTAGCAGATTGTGTGGAAAAAAAACACTGCACAGGGAGTCAGTATTCTTGAGTTCAAGTCCTAGCTCTGCCATTGTCTAGTATCTGAATATGGTGAGCCACCTCTTTCGGCTTGAGTTTCTTTATCTACAAAACAAAGGCTGACAGTAATAATCATAACAATAACAATAATAGTTAACTGTGTGAAACATAGATTATCCCATTTAATCTAAATGACAACCCATGGTTGGGCGCAGTGGCTCATCCTTGTAATCCCAGCACTTTGGGAGGCCAAGGCAGGCAGAACACTTTGAGCTTAGGTGTTCAAGACTAGCCTGGGCAACATGGTGAACTTGGTCACCACAAAAAAAATATACAAATTAGCTGGGCATTGGTGGCTGGCTCCTGTAATCCCAGCTACTTGGGAGGCTGAGGCTGGAGAATCGCTTAAGCCCAGGAGGCAGAGGTTGCAATGAGCCAAGATCTTGCCACTGTACTTCAGCCTGGGAGATGGAGAGAGATCCTGTCTCAAAAATGAATGAATGAATGAATGAATGAATGACAATCCTGTTTTTTAGATGAGGAGGTAAAGCTAAGAGATGTTAAGTAACTTGAAAGTCGTGGAGCCAGAATTTGAACCTACACCTGCTATATAACTCAGATACTTTTTGGGTTCTAACACAGTAGGCTCCAAAAGTATCCTAAGGCACCTAGCTCTATAAGAAAAGTTTTGAACTTGCTGAGTCCCTTTTCATTTGTATAGTGCTTTCACACAGTGCATTATCAGGACTCTTAGTTACAAATGAAAAATCCCAGTCTGATTGGTTTTAAGCAAAAAAGGGGTTTATTGAGTCAAATCTAGTGGCAAATGGCTTCAGGCAAGGCTGAATCCAGGAGCTCAGCTGATGTCTGTGTGTGGATGTCTCTCTTTCTCCTCTGCATCAGCATTATTCTCAGGTAGTCCCTGCCATGTGGCAAAGATGACATCTCAGCTAACATCTACCAGCTTAGCGGCTCTGGCAGAAACAGAGCATCCTTTCCCCCTGTAGTTTCAGCAAGTCCCAGGGCTGACTCTGATTGGCCCAGTTTGGGTCATGTGACTATCTCTTAACCAGTCACCGCGGTACTAATTGGCCAGGCCTTGCTCACATGTCTGCTCCTGAAGCCTAGAAGTGGGATCAGTGCCATCATACTACATGAAATTAGTTGGGGAGGGATGGTCCCACCAGGGAAAATCAAAATGCCAGTAGTTAAAAACAAAACAAAACAGGCTGGGCGCAGTGGCTCCGCCTGTAATTCCATTTTGGAAGGCCAAGGCGGGCAGATCACGAGGTCAGGAGTTCGAGACCATCCTGGCCAACATAGTGAAACCCAATCTCTACGATAAAAACTACAAAAAATTAGCTGGGCATGGTGGTGGGTGCCTATAATCCCAGCTACTTGGGAGGCTGAGGCAGGAGAATCGCTTGAACCCGGGAGGTGTAGGTTGCAGTGAGCGGAGATCACACCACTGCACTCCAGCCTGCGCAACAGTGCAAGACTCTGTCTCAAAATAAAAATTAAAACAAAACAAAACAAAACAAGAGAGAGGGATGCTGGACAGGCATCTTTTGGGGAGGTAATTAGAAATTACTGGCTGGGTACAGTGGCTTACACCTGTAATCTCAACACTTTCGGAGGCTGAGGCAGGTAGATCGCTTGAACCCAGGAGTTTGAGACCAGCTTGGGCAATGTGGTGACACCCTGACTCTACAAAAAACACAAAAATTAGGCATGGTGGTGTTGCTTGGGAGGCTGAAACAGGAGGATTACCTAGGTTCAGGAAGTGGAGGTTGCAGTGAGCTGAGATTGTGGCACTGCACTCCAGCCTGAGTGACAGAGTGAGACCCTATCTCAAAAATTTTTTTCTTTCAGGGGAAACAGTGGCATCTGTTGGACACTGCTTAAACTGCCAACAGGTGTAGGTTAAGGGGGTGGTTCACAGTTGCATGTTAGGCCATGTTGCATTCTTTTTGGTTTTGAGGTGGAGTTTCGCTCTCGTTGCCCAGGCTGGCGTGCAGTGGCTCCATCTGGGCTCACTGCAACCTCCGCCTCCCGGGTTCAAGCAGTTCTCCTGCCTCAGCCTCCCAGGTAGCTGGGACTAGAGGACTAGAGGTGCATGCCACCATTCCTGGCTAATTTTTGTATTTTTAGTAGTGACAGGGTTTCACCATGTTGGCCAAGCCGGTTTTGAACTCCTGACCTCAGGTGATCTGCCCGCCTCGGCCTCCCAAAGTGCTGGGATTACAGGCGTGAGCCACCGTGCCCAGCCAACACTGCATTCTTGATGATGTCATATCTTTGTGACAGTGCCTAGCCGGCTGCACGCACCTCATCTCCCAGCTCTTTCACAGTTGATGAAACTGGCACAGAAGGATTACATAACTTAGCTAATAAGTGGCAGGCTCTGGATCTGAACTCAGGCAACCTGACTGCAGCATCCAATCACTTAAGCATGGTGTTATCCTGCTGCCCAAATGCCTGCCTCCCACACACAGACCCCCACTTACCGCTCCCGTAACATACCGTTCATCGATTCCGACGCATGACTCAGAATCTACCCTGGCACAGGATGCGTACACATTAGGTGAAGTCATCCTTGGTAGTGTTTCTATGGTGATGAGTCCTAGTTAAGTATAGTCAGCGTCTCAGAGTCTATTTGAAGTTGATTTCTTAGAGCTCTATAAAAGTAATCTCTTGTCCGGGCACGGTGGCTCATGCCTGTAATCCTGGCACCTTGGGAGGGCAAGATGGGCAGGTCATTTGAGCTCAGGAGTTTGAGACCAGCCTGGGCAACATGGTAAAACTCCTGTCTCTACAAAAAAATACAAAAACTAGCCAGGCATCATGGCACAGGCCTGTAGTTTCAGCTACTCGGGAGGCTGAGAGAGGAGGATCGCCTGAGCCCAGGGAGGTGAAGGCTGTGGTGAGCAGCCGTGATTGTGTCACTGCACTCCAGACTGGGCGACAGAGTAAGACCGTCTTTAAAAAAAGTAATCTCCTGAAAATTCCCCACCAGCAAGAGGCACAGCTCTAAGGCACTACATCTAAGTGCCGGCGTGGCCCTGTTGCAGTCTGCAGGACTGCCCAGCAACTGCCAATGCTCCTGGGCCAGAACCCTGTCTGTAAATGCCGTGAGATTCCTCTGGCAATTCCTGCAGCAAATGTTGACTCTCCAGTTCTGGATCTTCTGACAGTGAAGGTGTGTTAAGGAGGTGTCACCAGATGTTTCACAGCTGTGTTGGGAACTGGAGTCATTAACCTCATCTTCCCACTGGGGCAGAGCATGGGCCTCAGAGGACAGCAGAGGTGGCAGAGATCCCGGAATCTTCTAAAGGAAACTTGCTTGTTTGTGTCTTCTACATGCGAGGATGGTAATTAGACAAGTAGGAAAGACACTCCGGGCATGCCAGCTCACAGAGCTCATGTTAGCGCTTCTCCTTGTTGTTTTATAAAAGAGTCTCACTTTGTTGCCCAGGCTGGAGTGCAGTAGCCCGGTCATGGCTCACTGCAGCTTCAACTTCCTGGGCTCAAGCGATCCTTCCTCTTCAGTCTCCTGTGTAGCTGCAACTACAGGCACACACCACCATACTTGGCTAATTTTTTTATTTTTTATAGAGATGGGGTTTCATCATGTTGCCCAGGCTGGTCTTAAACTTTTGGCCTCAAACATTCCTCCCATTTCGGCCTCCCAAAGTGCTGAGACTCTGAGGCTATAGGCTGAGTGCCCAGCCCTCCTGTTTTTTTGAATGGAATCCATTCTATGTTTTTTTTTTTTTTGAGACGGAGTCTCGCTCTGTCACTCAGGCTGGAGAGCAGTGGTGTGATCTCGGCTCACTCCAACCTCTGCCTCCCTGGTTCAAGTGATTCTCCTGCCTCAGCCTCCTAAATAGCTGGGATTAAAGGTGCGTGCCACCATGCCCAGCTAATTTTTATATTTTTAGTAGAGATGGGGTTTCACCACGTTGGTCAGGCTGGTCTCGAACTCCTGACCTCATGATCTGCCCACGTTTACCTCCCAAAGTGCTGGGATTTCAGGTGTGAGCCACTGTGCCCACCCTCCATTCTACATTTTTGTAAGTAATACATATTCACACAGTTAAAAATTCACATAGCAGCCAGGTACGGTAGTTTTTATAACACAACTAAAAATTGGCAACCTGAATGTCTATGGGAATGGATCATTACACTGAGTGTCCAGAGAGGGGTGAATCAGGAGAATGAATAAACTGAGCTAGCTGTGTCAACATCCGGCAGAAAGTCGCAGAGGGGTGTGTACAATGTGGCACGTGTAATAAAGGCAAAAACATTCCAAACAACACAGTGTATTGCTTAGTGATACATTGTGTGTAGTCCAGTTATAAAGACTTGCAAAGGGGTGATAGAGACCAAAGTTGGTACCATTGTGAAAATTCAGGCAGGGCCCAAGCAAGAAGTCAATGGCTATCTCAAAAAGGTCTCACTGAAAATAAGGGTCTATTTACAACGGTGTGGGCGGTTTTGTAAATTTACTTTTTTTTTTCCAGGCCAGGTGGCCTAGATTTTTTTTTTTTTTTTTAAGGCTGGGGAGCTAACTCCAACACTCAGCTGAAGTGCAGTGGTGGGATCATAGCTCACTGTACACTTGAACTCCTGGGCTTAAGCTATCCTCCCACGTCAGCCTCCTGAGTATCTGGGACTATAGGCACGTGCCACTGTGCGCAGCTAATTTTTAAATATTTTGCAGAGACAGGGTCTTGCTGTGTTGCTCAGGCTCAGGTATGGGCTGGCCACAGCAGGGAGCTGTTACTAGTCCTCATCCTAAAAGAGGAGGAGTCATCAGAGCTTGGCACAAGGTTGTGCTGGGCGGCAGGAGCTCGAGTCAGGAGCTATAGTAGATGAAGGGGCAGCAAAACAGGGAGGAGGCAGGAGGAACCTGGCCTCTCTCTCCTCCCACCCTCCAGAATGCTGGTGACTGCCATTGGCCAAACCTAACTAGAGGGCAGTTCCTAGGGATCAGCCTCTCAGGGCACAGAGGAAGCCAGGACTGATCTGGGGTGGGTGTGGGTTGAGGAAATGACCAGCGTAGCAGTTCACCTCTTTGGCAGGGGAAGAGGATGGGAATACCATGTACGAGGATCCGTGAGGCCATTCAACTCTGCGTGCACTAGTCTTTCTTTTCTTTTTTTTTTTGTGACAAGGTCTCACTCTGGCACTAGGAGTAGAGTGAAGTGGTGTGATCGCGGCTCACGGCAGCCTTCACCTCCTGGCCCAAGTGATCTTCCTGTCTCATTCTCCCAAGTAGCTGTGACTGCAGGCACATATCACCATGCCAGCTATAATTAAATTTTTTTTTCCCTATTTGTAGAGACGGGATCTCGCTATGTTGTCCAGCTTGGTCTAAAGTGATCGATCTTTCTTTCTTTCTTTCTTTCTTCTTTCTTTTCTTTCATTCTTTCTTTCTTTCTTCCTTCCTTTTTTCTTTCCTTTCTTTTCTTTTCTTTCCTTTCTTTCTTTCTTTCCTTCTTTCCTTCTTTCTTTTCTTTCCCCTAGACAGAGTCTTGCTCTGTCACCTAGGGTGGAGTGCAGTGGCGTGATCTTGGCTCACTGCAACCTCTGCTTCCCAGGTTCAAGCAATTCTCGTGCCTCAGCCTCTGTCTTCAAAGTAGCTGAGACTACAGGTGCCTGCCACTACGTCCAGCTAATTCTTGTATTTACAGTAGAGACATGGTTTCACCATGTTGGCCAGGCTGGTGTCAAACTCCTGACCTCAGGTGATCCACCTGCCTTGGCCTCCCAAAGTGTTAGGATTACAGGCATGGGTTGAACCTGGGAGGTAATGGGTTGAACCTGGGAGGCAGAGGTTGCAGTGAGCCACCATCATGCCACTGCACTCCAGTCTGGGCAACAAGTGAGACTCTGTCTCAAAAAACAAACAAACAAACAAAAACCTCTAGAGACAGAAAGCCGGTTAAAGGTTGCTGTGGGTTGGGAAGAAGGGGGATTGGACAGTGACTGTGAAGAGACAGCAGGGATCTTACTGGGTGATAGAAGGTTCTAACACAAGATGTGGTGATGGTTGTACAACCCGGTAAATGTATAAAAATCACTGAATTATATTCTTAAAATGGGTGAATTTTATGGTATGTAAATTATATATCAATGAAGTTAAAAATAATGCTTCAGGCTGGGCGCAGTAGCTCATGCCTGTAATCCCAGCACTTTGGGAGACTGAGGCAGGTGGATCACCTGAGGTCAGGAGTTTGAGACCAACCTGGCCAACATGGTGAAACCACGTCTCTACTAAAAAAATACAAAAATTCAGCCGGGTGTGGTAGCTCACGCCTGTAATCCAAGCACTTTGGAGGCCAAGGCAGGCAGATCACCTGAAGTCAGGAGTTCAAGACCAGCCTGAACAACATGGTGAAACCCTGTCTTTAAAAAAAAAAAAAAATTAAAAAAAACAAAAACAAAAAAATTAGCCAAGTGTGGTGGTGCATGCCTGTAATCCCAGCTACTTGGGAGACTGAGGGAGGGAGACTCGCTTGAACACTGGGAGGTGGAGGTTGCAGTGAGCTGAGATCATGCTGTTGCACTCCAGCCTGGGTGACAGAATGAGACTCCATCTCCAAAATAAATAAATAAATAAATGCAATAATGCCTCAGGCTGGGTATGGTGGCTTACACCTGTAATCCCAGCACTTTGGGAGGCCAAGGTGGGTGGATCAGCCTGGGCAACATGGCAAAACCCCATCTCTACTACAAATATAAAAGTCAGTTTCATAACCTGGTCTCAAAATAAATAGACAGATGAAATAAATTAAAAAGTGCTTTAGTTTCTCAGTTTGGTGGAAAAACACCCAATGTAGGTGTTCAGAGCTGTGCATTTTTTGGGGTGCTGCTTAGTTCCTGGCTTGATGAAGGAATCATTCACTCAGCTTCCAAGTCCCTGGTTTTCACATCTTTAGGATGACATCCAGGGTCCATGGCTCATGCCTGTCATCCCAGCACTTTGGGAGGCCAAGGCAAGAGGATTGCCTGAACCCAGAAGTTTGAGACCAGCCTGGGCAGCATAATGAGACCCCATCTCTGAAAAAAGTAGAAAATGAGCCAAGCGTGGTGGAGCGTGCCCATGGTCCCAGCTACTTGGGAGGCTGAGGCAGGAGGATTGCTTGAGCTGGGGAGGTTGAGGCTGTGGTGAGCTGTGATTGCATGACTACGCTTCCAGCCTGGGTGACAGAGAGAGATCCTGTCTCAAAAAAAAAAAAAAAAAAAAGAGTGCCCTGGTCAAGAGATTGGTAACAATGAGTCCAAGGTTCATAACTTCTCTACTTAACTAAGTGTGGTTAGCTTTGCCCAGAAGGAAAGTTCTGTTCTTTGCCATATTAATCTGGATTTGGACACTCACTTCTGAAATGGAGATGCTCAGCCCCAACTGGCAAAGCCAAACAAAACAGCACAGAATGTGTTTGCTTATGTAATTAGGAAGTCAGAGGCATGCTACCTTTAGGTGTAAGCAGTTCCATGGGCTCAAATCCAATCACTAGGGCTCCCTTTCATCTACCTCTCTGCCTTGTTTTCCCAAACTGGGTTCATTCTCAGGCTGGGTCTTCCAGATACTGGCAAGACAGCCCTAAGAGCTCTGGGTTCCTACCTTGCTACCTTCAGAACTAGGGGGAAAAGAGTTTCTCTTTCTGAGCAGTTCTCATAAAGGCTCTTCCATTGAGTTTTGCTGGTTCCAGATGCCCATCCCTGAATCACCTGCTGCGTCAGGAGACTGATGTTCTGACTGGCCAGGCCTGGGCCATGTGCTGTCTCCTGGAGCCTGTGGGCAGGCTTGACCCCGCTTCTAGCCACATTTCATGGACTGAGTGTGGCAGAGGGGTGGGTCCCTAAAGAAACTGTGGGGACGTTAACCAGAATGGGAGTGGCTGCCTGGTTGGCAAAAACAACAGAAGGCCTCCATCTGGCCAGTGGGTTCCATTCGAGGCCACAGGGCCTAGAGGCTTCCAGTGCCTCCATTGGCTCATCCTGCTCCTAGAAAAAATATCTCAAAGCACAGATCCAACTGAGGGCCTGCTGGAGACACCCTCATGTGCAAAGAATAGCCAGGAATTCCAAGGAAAGACTGGGATTGTATCTCCTCCGCCTGCCAGAAATGCCCCACGCACAGTGCATCAAGACAGCCACTGTAGAAAACAGTATGGTGGTTCCTCAAAAAGTTTAACATAGAATTACCGTATGATCCAGTAATTCCACTTCTGGGTATATACCTAAAATAACTGAAAGCAGGTGGGATGTGCTGGCTCACACCTGTAGTCCCAGCACTTTGGGAGGCTGAAGTGGAAGAATAGCTTCAGCCCAGGAGTTGGAGATCAACCTGGGCAACATAGTGAGACCATCTCTACAGGAGTTTGAGGCTGCAGTAGCCATGGTTCTGCCACTGCACTGCAACCTGGGTGACAGACAGATCCCATCTCTTAAAAAAAAAAAAAAGCAAAGCAGGATCTCAAAAAGATATTTGTACACCCATGTTCACAGCAGCATTATTCACATTAGCCAAAAGATGGAAGCAGTCCATCTTCCATTCATCATTGGAGGCATGTATAAATAAAATGTGGTCTGTCCATACAGTGGACTCCTAGCCTTAAAAAGGAAGGAAATTCTGATACATGCCACAGTACGGATGAGCCTTGAGCACATTATGCTAAGTGATGAATAAGCCAGTCATTAAAGGACATATACTGGGCCAGGAACAGTGACTCACGCCTGTAATACCAGGCGGGCAGATCATGAGGTCAAGAGATTGAGACCATCCTCACCAACATCATGAAACCCCGTCTCTACTAAAAAACAAAAAACCAAAAAAATCCCACAAAAATCAGCTGGGCTTGGTAGCGTGTGCTTGTAGTTTCACCTGCTTGGGAGGCTGAGGCAGGAGAATTGCTTGAACCTAGGAGGTGGAGGTTGCAGTGAGCCGAGATCGTGCTGTTGCACTCCAGCCTGGCAACAGAGTGAAACTCCGTCTCAAAAAAAAAAGAAGACATATATTGTATGATTCCACTTATAGGCAGTACCTAGAGTAGTCAAATTCATAGAGACCGAAGACAGAATAGTGGTTGCCAGGGGCTGAGGGGAAGGTGAAATGGGGAATTATTTGATGGGTTCATGGTTTCTGTTTGGCATGATGAAAAAGTTCTGGAAATGGATGGTGGGACAGTCACACATCGCATTAATGACGTGTCTGTCAAAGATGGTGGCTCCCATGAGATTATATATACAACAGTTGTCCCATGAGATTATGATACTGTATTTTTACTCTACCTTTTTTTATTTTTAGATACGTTTATTTTGTTTTTTGAGACAGAGTCTTGCTCTGTTGCGCAGGCTGGAGTGCAATGGTGCAACCTAGGCTCACTGCAACCTCTGCCTCCCCAGTTTAAGCAATTCTCCTGCCTCCCCAGTTTAAGCAATTCTCCTGCCTCAGCCTCCTGAATAGCTGGGATTACAGGTGGGTACCACTATGCCCAGGTAATTTTTGTTGTATTTTTAGTAGAGAAGGGGTTTTGCCATATTGGCCAGGCTGGTCTCAAACTCCTGGCCTCAAATGATCTGCCTTCAGCCTTGTTTAGATACATTTAGATACAAGAATACTTACCCCTGTGTTACTGTCTGCTACAGCAATAGGCTGCACCGTCCAGGTTTCTGGAAGGTACTCTGATGTCTGCACAGTGATGAAATCCCCTAAGGATGCATTTCTTAGAAGGATCCTGTTTGTTAAGTGACATGTGACTGTACCACAGTATGAATGTAATGCCACCGTGCTGTACACTTAAAATGGTTAAGATGGCCGGGCGCGGTGACTCATGCTTGTAATCCCAGCATTTAGGGAGGCCGAGGCGGGTGGATCACGAGGTCAAGAGATCGAGACCATCCTGGTCAACATGGTGAAACCCCGTCTCTACTAAAAATACAAAAAATTAGCTGGGCATGGTGGCGCATGCCTGTAATCCCAGCTACTTAGGAGGCTGAGGCAGGAGAATTGCCTGAACCCAGGAGGTGGAGGTTGTGGTGAGCCGATATCGCGCCATTGCACCCCAGCCTGGAAACAAGAGCGAAACTCCGTCTCAAAAAAAAAAGATAAAATAAAATAAAATGGTTAAGATGGTAATTTTTTTTTGTTTTATTTTTTTGAGACAGAGTCTTGCTCTGTCGCCAGACTGGAGTGCAGTGGCACAGTCTCAGCTCTCTGCAACCTCTGCCTCCCGGGTTCAAGCGATTCTTCCACCTTAGCCTCCCAAGTAGCTGGGACTACAGGCGTGTGCCAAATGCCCGGCTAATTTTTGCATTTTTAGTAGAGACAAGGTTTCACTATGTTGGCCAGGATGGTCTTGATCTCTTGACCTCATGATCCACCCACCTCGGCCTCCCAAAGTGCTGGGATTACAGGCGTGAGCCACTGATCCCGGCAAGATGGTAATTTTTTTGTGTATTTTATCACAATTTAAAACATTTACAAATGGTTAAAAGTATGTATATTTTACCACAATTAAAAAGCGAAAGAGAGGCTGGGCATGGTGGTTCATGCCTGTACTCCCAGCACTTTGGGAGGCTGAGGCGGGTGGATCACCTGAGGTCAGGAGTTCGAGACCAGCCTGGCCAACATGGCGAAACACTGTCTCTACTTAAAAAAAAAAAAAAAAAAAAAAAAAATTAGCCGGGCATGGTGGCAGGCGCCTATAGTCCCAGCTACTCAGGAGTCTGAGGCAAGAGAATCATTTGAACCCAAAAGGCAGAGGTTGCAGTAAGCTAAGATCGGGCCACTGCACTCCAGCCTGTGCAACAGAGCAAGACTGTGTCTCAGAAAGAAAGAAAGAGCAGTCTGGAAAAAAAGTAAGGATACTAGAAATGAATTGATGACCTTTCCCACTGCTTGTGAGGCTGGCAGGAGGGTGGAATCCACAAAGCTAGGGCATGGCGCGGAATGCCCTGGGGGTGGAGAATGTACCACACTACAGTCCTTGTTTTCGGCTTCCCTCACCCCCTGTCGTCCCCTTCGTGGCTGGCAAATCTTGAGCCTAGAGCTAAGGCTGGGGGTGGACTAGGTGTGTGTGACCTCCAGTGATGGATCCCTTCCCACCACCCCCCACCCCTGAAATCACTCTGGGCAATGGCAGAGCGAGAGAATTGCAAGGGAGCAGGAATGACCCCGTGTATTAGGGGACAAAATTGTGGGGAGGTGCACAGATTATCCTTACCCAGTCTGATGCCTTAGCGTTGAGCAGGAAACATCACCATGGAACATTAGAAAAATACCTGGAAAAAATTAAATGTTTATAGCATGGAGTGTTGCTCAGATGTGGACAGCTGTTAAATGCTGTGGGTGGGAGTCTAAATTGGTATCGCCACTCTGAAGGGCAGTTTGCCAAGACGTTAAATCTAATAACAAGCCTGTACCCTCTGACCTGCAATTTTACTTCTCTTCCCCCGAGAAATCTGCTCTAGAGACATACTTGCCTGTGTGCCCAGAGAGACTGAGCACGGATACTGTTCAATGTTGCAACGTTGGTTATAGTCAGACACAGGAAGCGGGATAAATATCCAGCAATACGGGAAGAACTAAAGAAAAACTGGAGCATATCTGTAGCGCAAAATATTTACAGCACTGAAGAGTACAGTGCATCTGTATTTTTTTTGAGACAGAGTCTCACTCTGTTGCCCAGGCTGGAATACAGTGGTGCAACCTTGGCTCACTGCAGCCTTTGCCTTGGGTTCAAGCAATTCTTTTTTTTTTTTTTTTTAATTGAGGTGGAGTCTTGCTCTTTTGCCAGGCTGGAGTGCAGTGGCATGATCCCAGTCTCCGGGATACAAGCGATTCCCCTGCCTCAGCCTCCTGAGTAGCTGGGACTACAGGCGCACGCCTCCGCACCTGGCTAATGTTTTGTATTTTGGTAGAAACAGGGTTTCACCATGGCCAGGATGATCTCGATCTCCTAACCTCATGATCCGCCCGCCTCAGCCTCCTAAAGTGCTGGGATTACTGGTGTGAGCCACCACGCCTGGCCTGGTTCAAGCGATTCTGATGCCTCAGCCTCCCAAGTAGCTGGGATTACAGGTGTGCAACACTGTGCCCGGCTGATTTTTGTATTTTTAGTAGAGACAGAGTTTCTGTGTTGGCCAGGCTGGTCTCAACCTCGGCCTCCCAAAGTGCTGGGATTACAGGCATGAGCCACCGCACCTGGCCATATTACCAGATTTTAAACAAGAATCTCTAAAAGTTTTACTACCTAAGGACTTTCACTCAAAGAAGAAAAAATACACAGTAACACCAAGCTTGCAGGGTGGGCAGTTAACCTTTTCTCATAATGGAAACTTGTCTAGCCTTAGTAACATTTCTGGATGAAGCATCAAGTTACTGTTGCACATTTAAAAAAAAACTGGTCCAGCAGTGTTTCCTCTAATTTTAATTCCCGTTCTTCATTTAATCCATTAGCAGGAGCACTGTTACATGGGTTGTCTAGAATGTCTTCATTTAATTCATTTGACTTCTCCTTTTGATCCTTGTCAGCATTAACCTCTTCAGCTGTCTGTGCTCCGCGTGTATTCATTAACACATCGTTCCTAGGGACTAGCACTCAGCAGCTCTCCCTGCCTTCTTTCCAATGCCAGTTGCTTATTTCTCTCAGTTCTTTGTTGTTGCTCTTCTGTTAGGCTTCTACCTGACTCAGAAGCAAACATGTCACTTTCAGATGAGTTTGTCAGAAAGGGATCTCGTTCAGTAGCAGTTACACCCTGTCCATTATTTCCTGCAACTTCATCATTATTGCTAACAAAATCTTCATGTAAAATAGGGAGAGCAAGTCGAATTCTTTTTAAACAGATCTGAGCTTCCTTATTTCCTGGGTATTCACTCTGTCAATAAAATCCTTAAACTGTGGTTTAGGGAATAGCCTGTGTGTCCAGTTCTCCATGAGTCTGATTAGAGTATTCAGGTCTTCAGCCTCATGACCTTTACCTTTGGATTTTGCTTTATCAAATACATGCCTTCAGGGTGGAAGTCGTCTCTGAAGTTAATGTGAGTCTGCGTGAGTATATTTCTTTTAACTGTTCTCTTTGGAGGTGCAGAAACAGGAGCTCCAGTTCCTGACTCTTCATCAGGTTTGGTTCCTTCACCATCTTGTCTCTCTGGAGAGGCTCACACAGAAAGCAGGGGCCACAGTGCAGAACTCCATGTGCAGACTAAGTGCGTTTCTTGCAAGACTTGGGAACTCCCTCTTTTTTTTTTTTTTTTTTTTTTTTGAGACAAGAGTCTCGCTTGTTGCCCAGGCTAGAATGCAGTGGCACGATCTCGGCTCACTGCAACCTCTGCCTCCTGGGTTCAAGCGATTCTCCTGCCTCAGCCTTCCGAGTAGCTGGGATTACAGGTGCCCGCCACCGCGCCTGGCTAATTTTTGTATTTTTAGTAGAGACGGGGTTTCACCATGTTGACCAGGTTGGTCTTGAACTGCCAACCTCAAGTGATCTGCCCATCTCACCCTCCCAAAGTGCTGGGATTACAGGCGTGAGCCACTGTGCTCAGCCCTCTTTCTTTTTGAGACAGTCTCCCTCTCTCACCCAGGCTGAAGTGCAGTGGCACAAACTCAGCTCACTGCAACCTCTGCCTCCCAGGTTCAAGCAATTCTCCTGCCTCAGCCTCCTGAGTAGCTGGGATTACAAGTGCCCACCACCATGCCCATCTAATTTTGGTATTTTTAGTAGAGACAGGGTTTCACCGTGTTGGCCAGGATCGTCTTAAACTCCTGACCTCAAGTGATCCGCCCGCTTCTGCCTCCCAAAGTGCTGGAATTACAGGTGTGAGCCATTGCGCCTGGCCTGGACTTTTTTTTATGTACGTGTCTGGCACTTGTACTGGACTGACAAGATTTGTCTTAGTTGAGACTATTGATTGGAGTGACTACACGGGACTTCTCTGTATGGTTAAAGCTTCCATATAGAGTGGTTGCCTCAGGGTAGCTGGACTTTTTGCTCCAAGAGCAGCTAGTTCCATTTAGTCGCTCCAGAAACTAAGGTGGAAGCCACATGACCTTCCGTGACTTTTTCTCAGAAGTTGCATAGGGTCAATTCTGCCATATTCTATTGTCAGACTAGTCACAAGCCTACCTAGATTTAAGGGGAGGGAACAGAGGCACTGCCTGTCTATGTGAGACATTCTAGAGAACAGGTGGCCATGTTTTAAAACCATCACAGAGGGCTGGGCGCGGTGGCTCACACCTGTAAACCCTGCACTTTGGAAGGCCAAGGTGGGTGGATCACTTGAGGCCAGGAGTTCAAGACCAGCCTGGTCAACATGGTGAAACCCCATCGCTACTAAAATACAAAAATTAGTTGGGTGTGGTGGTGCGTGCCTGTAGTCCCAAGCTACTCTGGAGGCTGAGGCATGAGAATTGCTTAACCTGGGAGGGGGAGGTTGCTTCCAGTGAGCCGAGATAGCGCCACTGTACTCCAGCCTGGGTGATAGAGTGAGACCCTGTCTCAAAAAAAAAAAAAGGCAGATCGGGCACAGTGGCTCACACCTGTAATCCAAGTACTTTGGGAGGCCGAGGCGGGTGAATCACCTGAAGTTGAGAGTTTGAGACCACCCTGACCGACATGGTGAAACCCTGTCTCTACTAAAAATAGAAATATCCAAGCATGGTGGTGCACTCCTGTAGTCCCAGCTACTCGGGAGGCTGAGGCAGGAGAATCGCTTGAACCCAGGAGGCGGAGGTTGCAGTCAGCCAAGATCACGCCATTGCACTCCAGCCTGGGCAACAGAGCGAGACTCCGTCTCAAAAAAAAAAAAAAAAAAAAGCAGGCCTCAGCCATAGCTGTAGTGTTTTAATTTTTTTTTTTTTTTTGGAGACGGAGTTTCGCTCTTGTTACCCGGGCTGGAGTGCAATGGCGCAATCTCGGCTCACCGCAACCTCCACCTCCTGGGCTCAGGCAAGTCTCCTGCCTCAGCCTCCTGAGTAGCTGGGATTACAGGCACGCACCACCGTGCCCAGCTAATTTTTTGTATTTTTAATAGAGACGGGGTTTCACCATGTTGACCAGGATGGTCTCGATCTCTTGACCTCGTGATCCACCCGCCTCGGCCTCCCAAAGTGCTGGGATTACAGGCTTGAGCCACCGCGCCCGGCCTGTGTTTTAATTTTTAACAAGGATGATGTCTTCATGTTTTGCTTTTGAAATTAAATATTAATTCAGACAGACAAGGGCCTGGTGAGCATCTGGCAGCTTTGCAGCCTTGGTCTTATCTCTCCATGGTGGGACCCAGCACCAAAGGCCACCAGGAGGGGCGCAGGCCCCTTATCTCACAGCAGCCTCTCAGGCCAGGGGCCCTGCCTTCCCCCAGGTTGCATCATCTGGCACGATCTCTCCACCGCTGTCCTTCTTGTCTGGCTTTGTTACCAGCAGGTATTTGTTGGACATAAAGGGCTGTTCGGCACTGAAAAATTCAAAAGTGATTAAAACACAGTCTTTCTCCACACAGATAACTTATTAATTACCAATGGGAAGTTGGACACTATATGGTGCAAAAACTGGGTGGGCATCCTGGCTGCCTTTACCAAGCAAAGTTAGCATCGTGGACACGGTATTCCTCCTGGTAGGAGCCACCAGTAAGGGCACAACATCCTTTTAGTGGCATCCTGGTCCCCACGCATACCCCAAATCATGAGGAAACATCGACAAACCCCTCACTGGGGGACATTCTTCCAGACAACCAGACTGAACTCTTTAAAAACTTAAGTCCGCCTGAGCACAGTGGCTCACACCTGTAATCCCAGCACTTTGGGAGGCCAAGACGGGCAGATCGTTTGAGGTCAGGAGTTCCAGATCAGCCTGGCTAACATGGGGAAACCCTGTCTCCACTAAAAATACAAAAATTGGCCGGACGCGGTAGCTCACGCCTGTAATCCCAGCACTTTGGGAGGCCGAGGCGGGTGGATCACGAGGTCAAGAGATCGAGACCATCCTGGTCAACATGGTGAAACCCCGTCTCTACTAAAAATACAAATAAATTAGCTGGGCACGGTGGCACGTACCTGTAATCCCAGCTACTCAGAAGACTGAGGCAGGAGAATTGCCTGAACCCAGGAGGCAGAGGTTGTGGTGAGCTGAGATCGCGCCATTGCACTCCAGCCTGGGTAATGAGCGAAACTCCGTCTCAAAAATAAATAAATAAATAAAAATAAAAATACAAAAATTAGCTGGGCGTGGTGGTGGGCACCCTGTAGTCCCAGCTACTCAGGAGGCTGAGGCAGGAAAATTACTTGAATCCGGAAGGCAGAGGTTGCAGTGAGCTGAGATCACGCCACTGCACTCCAGCCTGGGCGACAAGAGTGTAACTCTGTCTCAAAACAACAAACAAAAAAAACCCCTCAAATTAACGAAAGACAGAGATTGGGAGATTATTCCAGGAGAGTAAAGAGACATGTACAGTGCCAGAAGACATGAGCCTGAATTAGATCCAGGATCTGGAGGAAAATTGCCATAAAAGAGACAGCAAATTTTGAATTTGGGTGGTATATGAGGCCATAGCATTGTACTGTATAAAGGTTACATTTTCAAAATGGTTGACCCTTGAACAAGGTGGGATTAGGGGTACCAATGCAGTCAAAAAGCCAAGTATATAACTTTTTTTTGAGGCAGGGGACAGAGTCTTGTTCTGTTGCCAGGCTCGAGTGCAGTGGCGCAATCTCGGCTCACTACAACCTCCACCTCCTGGGCTCAAGCAATCCTCCCACCTCATCCTCCCAAGTAGCTAGGATTACACACCCAGCTAATTTTTGTATTTTTAGTAGAGATGGAGTTTCACCATGTTGGCCAGGCTGGTCTCGAACTCCTGACCTCAAGTGATCTCCCCACCACAGCCTCCCAAAGTGCTGGGATTACAGGTGTCAACTGCCCAGCCTGGCTAGAAACTTTTGACTCCCAAAAACGTCTGTCAGCCTAATGTTGATGAGAAGCCTCACTGATAACAGAGACAGTTGATTAGCACACATTTTATATATGCAATTATACATTGTATTCTTATAATAAAGCTAGAGAAAAGAAAATGTTAAGAAAATCATAAGGAAGAGAAAATATTTTTACTATTCTTAAGTGGAAGTGGACATTGTAAAGGTGTTCATCCTTCGTGTCTTCACATGGAGGAGGAGGAGGAGGAAGAGGTGGGCTTGGTCTTGCTTGTGTGGCAGAGGTGGAAGAAAATCGTGTATAAGCAGACGTGCAGTGGAAACTCATGTTTGAGGTTCAGTTGCATTTGATAATTGTACTGTGGATATTTGAGAGAATACTGCTGTTCTTACAAGATACACATTGCACTATTTAGGAGAAAAGAGGTGTGTTGTCTACAACTAACTCCCAAATGGTTTAGCACAGGAGTGGGCAAACCTTTCTGGTAAAAGGCCAAATAGTGAAATTGTTGGGCTTTATGGGCCATATGGTCTCAGTCACAACTACGCGTGGTGCTGTTAGAGTTCCAGCGCAGCCACAGGCAGTATGTAAATGGTGGGCGTGGCTGTGTTCCAATAAAACTTTATTTATGGATACTGCAATGCCAATTTCATATGATTTTCACACACCACGAAAGATTCTTGTGATTTTTTTCAATCCTGCAAACCCATTTCTGTCTTACTGAGCATACAAAGTTAGGTGGCCAGACTTGGCCTGCGGCTGTGGTTTACAAATGCCTGCCTGATAAAGAAAAAGAACACACAGCCAGGCACACACATGCGTGCACATGCAAGCACGCAGACATGGGGGTTAAGCAAATGCAGCATGACAGAACAGCTGGTGAATCTGAGTGAAGAGTAGGGGCGAGTTCTTTGACAGTTTTGTAATTTTGCAAGCTTGAAATTATTATTCATTTATTTATTTTTTGGGACAGAGTCTCACTCTGTTACCCAGGCTGGATGGAGTGCAGTGGTGCAATCTCAGCTCACTGCAACCTCCGCCTCCTGGTTCAAGCGATTCTCCTGTCTCAGCCTCCCGAGTAGCTGAGATTACAGGCGTGAGCCACTACACCCAGCTTGAAATTATTTTAGGCCGGGCGCGGTGGCTCAAGCCTGTAATCCCAGCACTTTGGGAGGCCGAGGCGGGTGGATCACGAGGTCAAGAGATCGAGACCATCCTGGTCAACATGGTGAAACCCCGTCTACTAATACAAAAAATTAGCTGGGCACGGTGGCGCGTGCCTGTAATCCCAGCTACTCAGGAGGCTGAGGCAGGAGAATTGCCTGAACCCAGGAGGCGGAGATTGCGGTGAGCCGAGATCGCACCATTGCGCTCCAGCCTGGGTATCAAGAGCAAAACTCCGTCTCAAAAAAAAAAAAAAAAAAAAAAGAAATTATTTTAAAATAAAAACATTAAGTAAAATAAAAGCATTGATTTTTCTGAGAGAGGGAGGCACCCTTTCATCTTCCTAGTGGGTGGGCCGAGGTGACTCACTCACAGCATTCCTGGATGTCGCTTCTAATTGTCATCTAGCCACTTGTCATTTTTATTGTCATCTTAGTCATTTCTTAGCCTTTGCCTCTTCTTTGTTTTCTGACTTAACTTCCACACCTAGGTGCCTTGCTTGGCAGGCAGGGGAGTTTAGCCTCTGCTCACTGTTGGATCATCTCCTTTTGCTCTCCCTCTGCTAAATCCATCTCTCCACCTGTTAAAAAAAAGAGTTGGCCAGGCGCAGTGGCTCACACCTGTAATCCCAGCACTTTGGGAGGCCGAGGCGGGTGGATCACGAGGTCAAGAGATCGAGACCATACTGGCCAACATGTTGAAACCTCGTCTCTACTAAAAATACAAAAAATAGCCGGGCATGGTGGCACATGCCTGTGGTCCCAGCTACTCAGGAGGCTGAGGTGGAAGAATCGCTTGAATCCAGGAGACGGAGGTTGCAGTGAGCCGAGATTGCGCCATTGCACTCCAGCCTGGCGATAGAGCAACACTCTGTCTAAAAAAAAAAAAAAAAGAGTTACTTTAAACATGTTTGTTGACTTATCGTTGCTTTGTTTTCAGTGTTTTTAATTTCTCAGCCATGTTCACCTTGTCTGTATCATTCCAGTTTTTTAGTACACGTGCTGCCAAAGTGAACGCTGGCTTATGGTTTTTAACGTTTTTTTGAGACGAGGGCCACCCGTCTCAGGTTGGACTGCAGTGGCACAATCTCGGCTCGCTGCGACCTCCACCTCTGAGGTTCAAGCAATTCTCCTGCCTCAGCCTCCCGCGTAGTTGGGACTACAGACGTGTGATGTGCCATCACACCTGGCTAATTTTTTGTATTTTTAGTAGAGATGGGGTTTCACCTTGTTAGCCAGGATGGTCTCAATCACCTGACCTCATGATCCGCCAACCTTGGCCTCCCAAAATGCTGAGATTATAGGCATGAGCTACTGTGCCCTGCCGTAATTTTTTTTTGATTTTTTTTTTTTTTTGAGACAGAGTTTTGCTCTTTTACCTAGGCTGGAGTGAAGTGGTGTGGTCTCAGCTCACTGCAACCTCTGCCCCTGGGTTCAAGTGATTCTCCTGCCTCAGCCTTCTGAGTATCTGGGATTGCAGATGCCTGCCACCACACCTGGGTAATTTTCACATTTTTATTTTTTTGTTTTTGTTTTTGCGGAGGAGTCTCACTCTCACCCAGGCTGAAGTGCAATGGCATGGTCTCGGCTTACTGCAACCTTTGCCTCCCAGGTTCGAGCGATTCTCCTGCCTCAGCCTCCCAGGTAGCTGGGACTACAGGCGCGCACCACCACACCTGACTAGTTTTTGTATTTTTAGTAAAAATGGGGTTTCACTATGTTGGCCAGGCTGGTCTCGAACTCATGACCTCGTGATCCACCCACCTCAGCCTCCCAAAGTGCTGGGATTATAGGCGTGAGCCACCATACCGGGCCGTAATTTTTACATTTTTATTAGAGACGGAGTTTTGCCATGTTGGCCAGGCTGTTTTCTAACTCCTGACCTCAGGTGATCCACCCGCCTCGGCCTCCCAGAGTGCTGGAATTACAGGCATGAGCCACTGCGCCTGGCCAGCTTACTGTTTCTAATGTCATGGTCTTCATCTCACATATTGGTTTCCCTAAATTTTTGGTGTTTGTCTTAGAACTCCAGAGATAAGGGGTTGTTTCCCTACCTGTGGTGTTATTTATTGGGAGGCGTGTGATGGTGGCAAAGTCAAGAAGTTACTGTGTTCTGTTCCCCCAGCATTGGGGCAAAGTCTTTTGTATTTTCCCTGGCCTTGTGGCCCTGAATGGTTATTTCAAGAAGGAGCTATTTGAGTTCATTGGCATGACTGTGTCTGGAGGGCGGAGGGTGGCTTTAAGGGAAGGGTATGTGCTTTTCTTAGTTGACTTAGCAGGAACTCTCTTCATTGCCAGGATCAGAAACTCAACTCACAGTGAACACTAAGTGAAAAGTGATTTATTAATTTATATAACCTTGAATGTTGGATAGCATGACATTCAGCCTTGGCTAGACCCAACAGCTAAAATCTTGCTATGGGAGAATTCTCTTATCATCTCTCAATTTTTTTTTTTAAGACGGAGTCTTGTTCTGTCACCCCGGCTGGAGTGCTGGAGTGCAATGGCATGATCTGGGCTCACTGCAGCCTCCACCTCCTGAGTTCAAGCAGTTCTTCTGCCTCTGCCTCCTGAGTAGCCGGGACTACTGGCATGCATCATCACGCCCGGCTAATTTTTGTATTTTTAGTAGAGACAGGGCTTCACTATGTTGGCCAGGCTGGTCTTGCACTCCGGAGCTCAAGTGATCCACGCTCCTTGGCCTCCCAAAGTGCTGGTATTACAGGCATGAGCCACTGTGCCTTACCCTCATCTGCCAATTCTGTTTTCCTGTTTGGCTTTATTCTTAGGCAGACCGTCCCCACTCAGAGCCTCAGGTATACCTTCTACCAGATTAGCAAACCCAGGAGAAAAAGCACATCCCTAAATCAATCATTTTTGGCAAAGCCCCAGGGCTGGCTCTCATTGGCCCAGAGTGTGTCATGTGTTCACCTCTGAACCAGTCAGTTGCCAGAGGATTGGAGGATTGTGATTGGCTAGGCCTGGATCACATGACAACTGTCAGCGTGAGAACCTTCAGCTCTTCTCAAGGACCAGAGGTGGCCCTTGAAGGCATTTTTGTTTGGTTGCTATTACCATCAGAAAAAATGGCACCTGAGTAGGAAAAAGAAGCAGTTACTTAGCACACAAGTACTGTGCCATGCTGCCTTCCCCAGTTCCAGTCCCAATTTTCTAAGCCACGTCCTTCATAGTATCATTTTCACCGCCAGACTGTGACCTCTGCAGCTGGTTCTATGACCATAATCAAAGCATGAAAATGACCTGGGCAGGCATGGTGGCTCATGCCTGTAATCCCAGCACTTTGGGACACTGAGGCGGGTGAATTGCTTGAGGTCAGGATTTCGAGACCGTGGTGGCCAATATGGTGAAACCCTGTCTCCACTAGAAGTACAAAAATTAGCCAGGCATGATGGTGCACACCTGTAGTTCCAACTACTCGGGAGGCTGAGGCAGGAGAATCACTTAAACCCAGGAGGTGGAGGTTTCAGTGAGCTGAGATTGTGCCACTGCACTCCAGCCTGGGCAACAGAGCAAGTCTCTTTCTCAAAAAAAAAAAAGAAAAAGAAAAGAAAATGACCTGCTCACAGTCTCCCACACACCCTTCCCTGGGTCCCCTGTCCTTCAGGAAACACACAGGATCTACAAGCAGAAGCTGGAGGAGCTGGCTGCGCTGCAGGCGTTGTGTAGCAGTTCCATCAGTAAGCAGAAGAAGCACCTCCAGGACTTGAAGCACACACTCCAGAGGTAGGCGCGGCTGCAGCCCGGGGGCCGCCCTGGTTCTGAGGGACAGAAGCCCAGCTCGAAACAGGCTGAAGCAGGAAAGGAAATCTTAGTGGAAAAAGACAGGACCGAAATCTGCTTCAGGCATCACTGGATCCAGGGGCCAAAGGGTATTTTTAGGAATCTGTTTTTTTTCCCTCTAAATTCTGCCTTCCTCTGGATTGGGGTCACTCTCAGGGTGACTGTCCCTCCACCAGCAGTACCAGGCTTATATTTTCCAGGCTTGCTTTCTGCCAGCTGTGCCACCCCGGCTGAAGGAAGAGTTTCTCTTTTTTTTTTTTTGAAATGGAGTCTCTCACTTCAGTTGCCCAGGCTGGAGTGCAGTGGCATGATTTTGGCTCACTGCAACCTCTGTCTCCTGGGTTTAAGTGACTGTCCTGCCTCAGCCTCCTGAGTAGCTGGGATTACAGACGTGAGCCACTGTGCTTGGCCGAGAGTTTCTCTTTCCCAGTACTTCAGCAGATGTTCTGCGTCCAGTCCTCATTGGCTGGGGTTGGTTCAGTGCCCATTTGTGAACCAGTCACTGAGAAGCTGCTTGGGCAGCACCATGTTGTGTGCTCAGTCTGTGGCCCTGGGAGGTGGAGGGACAGCCATGTAGTTTCCCAGGTGAAAGTTGGGTGCTGTTATAGGAAGGTGCCCTGCTGGACAAGTAAAAAGGCAGTGTCCTTTCGTGGGTGTGGGGTGCCCTCCCCATCGGGGTCTCTGGTGTAGCAGGCACTAAGTTGCCATCCCTGGTGGAGATGTGCTGGAGCTCATAGCTTAGTTCGATTCCCAAGGCCTGGATCATGTCCATTTCCCAAGACTGTGGTCCCCAGGTCTGGAAGGCCCCTCCTGCCTGGTATATGAAAGGGCCTAGTGTATCCTGTGACCCCTCCCCTTGTCAGGCAGGGAAACTGAGGCTCCGAGTGACTTGTCCCAGGTCACTTAGCTGGGCCTCCATTTTAGACTCTGGGACTCCTGGTTAACTCTTTTCTTGTGGACAATTTTGGGGGGAGGTCCTGATTATAGCTCTCAGTGTGACTGGCCATTCTGGAAATGGAGGCGCCCACAACTGAGGGGTGGAGAGTGTGGATGGCCCCACACAAACACATCGCCAGATGTGGCTTGGAAAAACACATCTTGCTAATGGCAGGACTCAGAGTCCTGAGTCTTTTTTTGGTCTAGAGTTTTTCAGATTCTCAGTGCTTGCTTCATAGATGGGCACATGGCTAACCCAAGCACTATTGATGGTCCGATGAGTGTTTGTGGGGGGCTGTGCACTGCGGGATACTGAGTAGCATCCTTGGCCTCTGCCCACCAGTAGCACTCCCACCCGAGTGTGACCACCAAGACGTCCTCCAGGCATTGCTGGCTGTCCCCAGTTGAGAAGTGCTGGGTTAGAAGGTTTGTGAGTTAGGATCTTAGACCACGGACTCCTGCCATTCCGAGATGTGTCTGTTGATTTGTTTTCTAGTTTTGAGAGTTCCATGTTACCAAAGAATAACAGTCAGACCTTGATTGGTCGACTGCTTACGGTTTCAGGGGCCTTTCTGTCTGTCCTCTTGGTAATCTGTAGGTTATTCCTTTATTTTTTATTTTTAAAAATTCTTTCTATTTGTTTATCTATTTTTGAGACAGAGTCTCACTTTGTTACCCAAGGTGGAGTGTGGAGTGTAGTGGTGCAATCTCGGCTCACTGCAGCCTCCGCCTCCTGGGTTCAAGTGATTCTCCTGCCTCAGCCTCCCAAGTAGCTAGGATTATAGGTGCCCACCACCACGCCTGGCTAATTTGTGTACTTTTAGTAGAGATGGGGTTTTGCCATGTTGGCCAGGCTGGTCTCAAACTCCTGACCTCAAGCAATCCGCCCACCTTGGCCTCGCAAAGTGCTGGGATTACAGGAGTGAGCCACCATGCCCGGCCTTATTTTTTTTGAGATAGGGTCTTGCTCTGTCACCCAGGCTGGAGTGCAGTGGCACAATCATGGCTTACCACAGTCTTGATCTCCTGGGCTCAAGCCATCCTCCCACCTCAGCCTCATGAGTCCTAGACTACAGGCATTTACCACCACACCTGCTTGTTGTTTTTTGTTGTTGTTTTTTTGAGACAGAGTTTCACTCTCTCACTGAGGCTGGAGTGCAGTGGCACAATCTCCACTCCCACTGCAATCTCCGCCTCCGAGATTCAAGTGATTCTCCTGCCTCAGCCTCCTAAGTAGCTGGGATTTCAGGGGCCTGCCTCCATGCCCAGCTAATTTTTGTATTTTTAGTAGAGATGGGGTTTTACCATGTTGGCCAGGCTGGTCTCGAACTCCTGACATCAGGTGATCCGCCCACCTCGTCCTCCCAAAATGCTGGGATTACAGGCATGAGCCACCGCACCTGGCCCCTGGTTGTTTTCTTTTCTTCTTCTTCTTCTTCTTCTTCTTCTTCTTCTTCTTCTTCTTTTTTTTTTGTGAGACAGAGTTTCACTCTTGTTGCCCAGGCTGGAGTGCAATGGTGCGATCTCGGCTCACTGCAGCCTCCGCCTTCTGGGTTCAAGTGATTCTCCTGCCTCAGCCTCCCTAATAGCTGGGATTACAGGCATGTGCCACCAAGCCCGGCTAATTTTGTATTTCTAGTAGAGACAGGGTTTCTCCATGTTGGTCAGGTTGATCTCGAACCCCTGACCTCAAGTGATCCACCCGTCTCGGCCTCCCAAAGTGCTGGGAATACAGGTGTGAGCCACTGCACCCGGCCTGGTTGTTTTCTTTAAATAATTTTTTGTAGAGACGGGATCTTGCTGTGTTGGTCAGGCTGGTCTCAAACTTCTGGCCTCAAGTGATCCTCCTGCCCTGGCCTCCCAAAGTGCTGGAATCATAGGCAGTGTGTGCGGGGACTGTAACACCATGCTTGCTAATTATTTCTTTTTTATTTCTTTTTATTATTATTTTTTTGAGACAAAGTCTCTCTTTGTCGCCAAGCTGGAGTGCAGTGGCACAATTTTCGTTCACTGCAACCTCCACCTCCCAGGGTTCAAGTGATACTCCTGCCTCAGCCTCCTGAATAACTGGGAGTATAGGCGTGCCACCCCACGCCAAGCTAATTTTTGTATTTTAGTAGAGACAGGGTTTCACCATGTTGGCCAGGATGGTCTCGATCTCCTGACCTTGTGATCCATCCACCTCAGCCTCCCAAAGTGCTGAGATTACAGGCATGAGCCACCGCACCCGGCCTTAGTTATTTCTTTAGAGCAGTGAGAAGAAAAATAGTATTGTCAGTAATTACCCCTCGAGCTCATACTATCAAGTATTATTCTAGATGCTCTATGCTGTACTTATTTAATCCTCACCAGGCTGTTGTCTGTGAGGTGGGCTTGAGGTTATCCCGGCTTTTCAGGTATGGACAATAAAGCAGAGAGGTTTAAGGACTTTCCGAAGGTCACGAGACTACCTGGGAGGCAGCATCACCCCCAGCCCTGAGAGTCAGGATAGAGAACTACGTTCGCAAGAGGCACTGGGGTAGAAGGTGGGAGGCTGGGACCTGGGGCGCCCATAGCCCTCCTCCTCCTGAGTGATGCCCCTTCCCCTGTGCCTGCATCTCTGATCACAGGTACAAACGCCATGCCAGTCGGGAGGAGGCGGAGCTTGTTCAGCAGATGGCCACAAACATCAAGGAGCGGCAGAACGTCTTCTTCAACATGGAGGCCTACCTGCCCAAGAAGAACGGGTAGGAGCTGGCAACCTCCCACCCCTGCCACAGTCTGTGCCCAGGCCTAGCCCAGCTGCTCCATGTAACTCTCGCCTTCCTGCTGACGCTCAGATCGAAGGGGAAGGAGGGACAAAAGGGCAGGAGGGAGAAGGAGCCTTCCATATGTATTCCTCCATGAGCCCAGGAGGGGGCTCCAGCCACAGTGTGTGACAGCAGCCTTCCTGGGAGGGCCGTTGCAAGGAGCCAGCACCTGCCACATGCCTGGTGCCACCTGGGGTCAAGAGGGAAGGTTTTCTCTCCCAAGAGAACAGACATGCATTGAGAGCCTCCTGCACACTCAGTGCTGTGCTAGAAACTCCTGTGATGCCACTGGATTTATCCTCAACAGCCTGTGCGTCAGATTAAGGGATCCCCATTTTTTTTGTTTGAGACAGAGTCTCGCTCTGTCACCCAGGCTGGAGTGCAGTGGCGCCATCTCGGCTCACGGCAACCTCCACCTCCTGGGTTCATGCAGTTCTCCTGCCTCAGCCTCCTGAGTAGCTGGGATTACAGGCGCCCACCACCACGCCCAGCTAATTTTTGTATTTTTAGTAGAGACGGGGTTTCACCATGTTGGCCAGGCTGGTCTTAAACTCCTGACCTTGTGATCTGCTTGCCTCGACCTCCCAAAGTGATGGGATTGCAGGCGTGAGCCACCACTCCCGGCAGGGATCCCCATTTTTACAAGATTCAGAGACATCAGGGAATGTTTGGCCACGCCAGGATATGAACACCAGACGTTCTGACTCCAAAGCCCACATTCTTTCCATCTTCCCCCTTCCGAGAAGTCCCTGTTCCCTCCCTCAAGTGATGTCATTGCCACCTTGTTCTGGAGAGAGCTCCTTACAGCCTCGTATCGTCGTGACCTGACATAGGCGGCTAAGCGCATCTCATCAGTTCACGCTGACCCTGTTTTCTGGATCAGTCAAGCACTGAGTCAGAGCCACCCACCAGGAGGAGGGGCTTCCTTTCAGGCCCACAGCTGGCAGGTGGGAGCTGGCTAGGCCTGTTACATTTTAACCCATTGCTCCCAGCTTCTCCTGTTTTACTGTGTTTGGGTAAAGACTCCACAAGTTAAGTGACGATCATTTTCTGCAGATTGAACAGCAGCCCAGCATTCGTGACCCTCTTACAGTGTCCTGCGAGTCCACCTTCCCGTCCCTCTCTCCCTAATCATCTGTGCATCTTACCTCAGTAGGGAATCTTTGGATTGCAAATGATAGAAAATCCAACTCAAGGCTGGGTACTATGGCTTGTGCCTGTCATCCCAGCACTTCGGGAGGCCGAGGTGGGAGGATTGCTTGAGCCCAGAAATTCAAGATCAGCCTGGGCAACATAGTGAGACCCCATCTCTACAAGACTTTAACAAAATTGGCATGGTGGTGTGTACCTGTAATCCTAGCTACTTTGCTGACTGAGGTGGGAGGATTGCTTGAGCCTAGGAATTCAACTGCAGTGAGGCTGGGCACAGTGGCTCACGCCTGTAATCCCAGCACTTTGGGAGACCAAGGCAGGCGGACCACTTGAGGTCAGGAGTTCGAGATCAGCCTGGCCAACATGGTGAAACCCCATCTCTACTAAAAATACAAAAATTTTCTGGGTACAGTGGCAGATACCTGTAATCCCAGCTACAGGGGAGGCTGAGGCAGGAGAATCACTTGAACCCAGGAGGCAGAGGTTGCCGTGAGCTGAGATCATGCAGCTGCACTCCATCCTGGGCGACAGAGCAAGACTCTGTGTCAAAAAACAAACAAAAAACTGCAGTGAGCTATGATCATGCCATTGCACTCTAGCCCAGGCAACGGAGTGAGACTCTGTCTCTAAAAATAATAACAATAATGATGATAATGGAAAATAAAGAAAATTGTTTAAAAATTGACCTAGGGGTTGTACCAAGGCCTCCACTTCATTGGCTATGCTTGGTCATATGCGCACATCTGGCTGCAAGGCAGGCTGGGAAATATAGTCTCTAAGGCAGCAAGGAGGGGGAAATCAACTCACACTGTCATGTGTCACAGATGTGATGTCCTCTGGTTAATCATTATTCCCACTCGATGTGGGGCCCATTTGCCCGCTGAGCTTAGGCCCCTGTCTTCTAACATCAGTGTTTGGGATGTGCTGGTTAAGTGTGTCGAGTTTGAAAGTTGTTGGTTCACGCCCACCTGCTAAGGATCATGCCCCTCACAGGTGTTTCCTTCCAGGCTCTACTTGAACCTGGTCCTCGGCAATGTGAATGTGACCCTCCTCAGCAACCAGGCCAAGTAAGTGTTCCCCCCCATACCCCATCCCACACCCCAAACCAACACCCTGAACCCCATACCCTACACCCCACCCCATACCCTATACCCCACCCACACCCCATACCCACAGCTCACACCCCATCCCACACCCTGCCCTATCCCCCCACCCCACACCCCAAAACCACACCCCATGTCCCATACCCACACTCCAAACCCATACCACCCCATACGCCAAACCCACACCCCATGCCCCAGACCCCACCCCACACCCCAGACCCCATCCTGCACCCCACATCCACATACCACACCAACACCCTACCCCCCACTCCTCACACCCCACCCCACATCCCAGACCCCACACCCCAGACTCCATTCCACACCCCACACCCCTCACTTGGCTCAGAGGCCTCCAGCATTCTGCTTCAGCTCAGGGAAGATGCAGCCAAGCAGGAATTGTTGCATAAATAAAACTTGTTCCCAGGTGGGGCTCTGGCTTCTGGAGTGTTTGACGCTCTCCTCCTCTGTAGGTAGAGCACTCGGGAGAGGGTTCCTTCCTTCCTTCCTTTCTCAGAGTCAGTATGTTGAGTGGACAGGACTCCCCAGTTCCCACAAGAAATGGCCCTGTTCTGTTCCACGCCCAGTCACACACACACTTCTGGGAGATGGGCAGTCCTGTCCATCCTGAATCTACCCCATTTCCAGGCAGCCTCAAACCCTGGCCTTTCAGCAGCAGCAGTTGGTTGAGGGAAGAGACCCTGTCTCTGCTCCCTGCCTGTCTCCAACATGGGCCCAGAGCCCCAGACCAGAGTCCAGGGACATGGAGCCTTCTGCATACTTAGCCCTGTCCGCTCATCAGTCACCACCAATCCGTCAAGGCCAGGTCTCTCCTTTAGTGGGATGGTAAGGCCCTTATGGGCCATGGCTATGTCCGCAGGTCAAAGGTTCAAGGGTCTGATGGGGCCGCAGGTCAAGGGCTATGCCCAGGTGGTGGAATAGTCACGGTAAGGAGCCCTCTGCTGGGGATGTCTGTCATGGCAGGTTTGCCTACAAGGATGAGTATGAGAAGTTCAAGCTCTACCTGACCATCATCCTGCTCCTGGGTGCCGTGGCGTGTCGATTCGTCCTTCACTACAGGTAGTGGGTGTGGCGATGTGCGCCTGGGCCCGGGCATGCAGACGTCGGGAGGGGGCCAGGAGAGAGGGATCCAGGGGACCCAGGGCTGCTGCTGCTGCTGTGTTGTCTGGCGTGGTGAGGTGTAGGGGAGAGAAGGGCCATCTCTCATGGGAAATGCCAGTCCTGTCCACCCCACTTCCATCTAACAAGTGTCTGTTAAACTTCTCCTGGAAAGGCCTTGTACTGTACTAGTTAGGAAGGAGTTCATTGGCCGGGTGCAGTGGCTCGTGCCTGTAATCCCAGCACTTTGGGAGGCTGAGGCGGGCAGATCATGAGGTCAGGAGCTCAAGACCATCCTGGCCAACATGGTGAAACCCTATCTTTACTAAAAATACAGAAATTAGCTGGGTGTGGTGGTGCATGCCTGTATTCCCAGCTACTTGGGAGGCTGAGGCAGGAGAATTGCTTGAACCAGGGAGTCAGAGGTTGCAGTGAGCCAAGATCATGCCACTGTACTCCAGCCTAGTGTCAGAGTGAGACTATCTCAAAAAAAAAAAAAAAAAAGGAATTCATTGCTGTCTGTCGGTACAGTGGCATATCATTCAGCCAGAAAGAGAAGTGAAAAGTTGGGCATGGTAGCTCACGCTTGTAATCCCAGTACTTTGGGAGGCAGGAGGACTACTCTAGGTCAGGAGTTTGAGCCTAGCCTGGGCAACACAGCAAGACCCCCATCTCTACAAAGATGAAAAATAAAATTCTTTAGCTGGGCGCAGTGGCTCATGCCTGTGATCCCAGCACTTTGGGAGGCTGAGGTGGGAGGATTGCTTGAGCCTAGGAGTTCGAGGCTTCAGTGAGCCATGATCACACCAGTGCACTTTAGCACTGGGGACAGACAGAGACCAGGTCTGAACCAAAGAGAGAGAAATGAAGCACTGTCACTGTCACCCAGGCTGCAGCATGGATGAGCCTTGAAAACACAGTGCTGATAAAAGAACTAGTCACAAAGGACACACACCAGGATTCCATTGCTGTGAACTGCCCAGAACAGGCAAACCCATAGAGACAGGGAGGGGAGTCCATGAGTGGTAGCCAGGGGCTGCAGGAGGCAGGAATGAGGGAGTCACTGCTACTGGGTACCAGGTTTCTTTCTGGAGTAATAAAAATGTTCTCCCAGCCTAGCCAACATGATCAAACCCCGTCTCTACTGAAAATAAAAAGTTAGCTTTATGTGGTGGTGGATGCCTGTAGTCCCAGCTACTCGGGAGGCTGAGGCAGGAGAATCACTTGAACCTGGGAGGCAGAGCTTGCAGTGAGCTGAGATTTTGCCACTGTACTCCAGCCTAGACAACTAGACGACAGAGAGAGAGACCCTATTTCAAAAAAAAAAGAGAGAATGTTCTGGAATTAGGTATGGTTATGATTGTACAACTCTGAATTTACTAAAAATCCTAAGTTACATGCTTTTAAAGAGCAAATTTTATGGTATGTGAATTGTATCAATTACAAAAAAGAGAAAGAAAGGAAGAAGGGGGAGGAAGGAAAGGAGAGGGGAAGGGAGGGGATGCGGGGGCGCGAGGGGAGGGGAGGGGAGAGACAGTCCAGCCTGCCTGGGTTTAAATTCTGGCTTTGAGACTAACTGGCTGTTACTCTGGGCAGGTTCCCTCTGGGAGCCTCAGTCTCTCCATCTGTAAAATGAGGGTGACGACAGTCCCTGCCTCACAGGGCTGTGACGGTTCAGGGAGCTGGCACCGTGTGTGAAAGCTCTGCCTGGACGGGCATGTGGAGGTGCTGCTGGGGGCTCTCTGGCTGCTGGTGCTGCCCGAGGTGGGCATGGCCACGCCGTGAGGCTGTGGGCCACTGCTGCCCTGCCTGGAGAGTTTTGTGCTTTTCTCTGGCCCTGGGTTCTCTGTCCCCAGGGGAAGCAGTCAAGTACGGCTTAGGGATTTGGCCCACGTGCCAAGCGTTTATTGCCTGGCAGGCACATGGCTGGGCATCCGGCTGCTGGTCTGGCCACTTGAATGCCCAAACAAAGGCTCTTTTAGGCCCTGGGCCCGTGCTCGCCTGCTGCCCAGGGCCTGGCCTGTTTCTACCAGGGCTAAGGCTGAACACGTCTGTAATACCTCTCACGTGCACCCCTCAAAGCGGGTAAAAGTTGCCAAAGTGCAGCCAGAGTCGCTTGCGCAGGGACCTCCAGGGCCCTCCCAGGGCAAACCCGTGCTGTCCTGAGGCCCAGGGTTCCCCAAGGCCTGGGCGTCTCCTTTTCTCCCACCACCTTCTGTGCTCATCTCCTAGGGCCAAAATGACACACACCCTAACCCTAAGGCTTAAAACGACACATACACGTTCCCACAGTCTGGGAACCTGCGTTCAGGCCGTGGCAGGGCTGTGCTGCTCTGCAGGGTTCGGGGAGGGAGACCCTTCCTTGCCCCTCCAGCTTCTGGGAATTGCCAGCAAGCCCTAGTATTGCTCGGCTTAAAGCTGTTCCACTCTCACCACACGGCCTCCTTCCCTATGTGTCTCCCCATAGCCTTCTTTTATTTTTTTGAGACAGAGTTTCCCTCTGTTGCCGGGCTGGAGTGCAGTGGTGCGATCTCAGCTCACTGCAGCCTCTGCCTCCTGGGTTCAAGCAATTCTCTGATTAGCTGGGATTACAGGTGTGCGCCACAGCGCCCAGCTAATTTTTTTTTTTTTTTTTTTTTTTGTATATTTAGTAGAGACGGGGTTTCATTTTGTTGGCCAGGATGATCTTGATTTTTTTTTTTTTTTTTTTTTGAGATGAAGCCTTGCTCTGTTGCCCAGGCTAGAGTGCAGTGGCATGATCTCAGCTCACTGCAGCCTCTGACTCCTGGGTTCAAGCAATTCTCCTGCCTCAGCCTCCTGAGTAGCTGGGATTACAGGCGTGTGCCACCACACCCAGCTAATTTTTGTATTTTTAGTAGAGACAGTATTTTCACCATTTTGGCCAGGCTGGTCTTGAACTCCTGACCTCGTAATCTGCCAGCCTCGGTCTCCCAAAGTGCTGGGATACAGGCGTGAGCCACTGTGCCTGGTCTATAAGGACACTAGACACTGGATTTAGAACCCACCCTACTACAGTATGACCTCATTTTAACTAATCCATCTACAAAAATCCTGCTTCCAAACAAAGTCACATTCTGAAGCCCCCGTGGACATGAATTTTGGGAGGATGCTATTCAACCCAGTACACCTTCCATAGGCTAAACATGGGGCAGAGAGGGGGATCGGACGGACTGCTCATTTCTGTGCCCGTGCTCCCGGGAAGCCTGCCCTGCTGTTTAACCTTGGGCAAATGACTAACCTCTCCCAGCCTCAGTTTCATGACAGATACAGTGAGGGCGACAGGAGCTACTTGGAAGGGCAGCTTGGAGGATGGTTAGACTGGTGCCTGTTTAAGTATTAGCACTGGCTGGCGTCACTGTTGTTTTGTGCTAAGACTGGGCACACATGAAAAGGCTCATAGCCAGTGCGACCACCTAGCAGGATTCTCTTTTTTTCCTCTTTCCCCCCTTGGGATGATTTCCTGGCTGGGCACCCCACCCAGAGGCCCTTCTTGATACCACCAAGCCTGCAGCTGGGCATGGCCAGAGTCCTCCGGGGTTCTGGGTCGAGCTGTGCCACTCATGGGCTGTGTGACCTTGAGTGGAGCCCTGGGTGTCTCTGTGCCTGCCTCCTCACCTTTTTCACGGGCTCTGGGACATCTACTCCACCAATACCACTTGGGTGTTTGGAAGCTGTGATGAGGCAGCAGGAGAGTTGGAAGCCTCCCTCTGCTGCCTTCAGGCCAAGAGGCTGTGCCTGGTTAGGACTGTCTTCTGTTGGGTTTGAACCGGGTTAGGAAAAGAGGTAATCGGGTTAAGCTTGGCTTGAGTGGGCTTGGGTCTGGTCCTCACTCCAGTGCTAACCATCTGTGTGATCTGTAAAATGGGAAGTAGTACTGTGTTAGTGTGGGTTGGCCCGGAAGAGACCCCCAAGGCAGGCATTTTAGTGCCGGTAGTTTATTCAGGAGGTGATCCCAGGAGACACTGGTAAGGGATGGGAAGTCTCCCAGGTTCAAGCGATTCTCCTGCCTCAGCCTCCTGAGTAGCTGAGATCACAGGCGTGCACCACCACACCCAGATAATTTTTTGTATTTTTAGTAGAGACAGGGTTTCACTATGTTGGCCAGGCTGGTCTTGAACTCCTGACCTCAAGTGATCTGCCTGCCTCAGCCCCACAAAGTGCTGGGATTACAGGCATGAGCCACTGAGCCTGGCCCAAAAAAGTTTTTAAATTAGCCTGATGTGGCAGTGTGCACCTGTATTCCCACCTACTTAGGAGGCTGAGGTGAGAGGATCGCTTGAACCCAGGAGACTGGGGCTGCAGTGAGCCACGATCATGTCGCTGCCCTCCAGCCTGGGCGACAGAGTGAGACCCTGACTCTAAAAACCAAAAAATAAAAATTAAAAAAAAAAATTGTCAAAGACAAAGCCTTTCTGGCCATGGTGGGGCAGGCCTCCGAGGGGTGACTGTCACTGGCTCTCCCAGAGTTCTTTTCCCAGGGGTGCTCCCATGGTGGGTTGGCCTCCCCACTTCACCGATTGTGGGGCTGAGGCCAGTGGGGCTCTGATAATTCCCACACAGCGTGTCTGCCGCCCTCCATGCTGACCATGCACAGCAGGCTCCATAGCCCGGGTCTGTTGCATTCAAGGCCGGATCAGCCCAGCCCCGAGCTGTGGTCACCATTGGAGGAGGAAAAGGGGCTTTTCAGTTAGTGTTACGACAATATGGCCCGTTGGGATTTTTTTTTGTATATGTAACAAAGTTTACAGACAGTTTAAGGGGACAGGAGGAATTTATAGCTTAACACTGCAAACAACCTAAAATAGAACATCAAGTCTCTTGTTCTTTTTTTTTTTTTTTTTGAGACAGAATCTTGCTCTTGTTTCCCAGGCTGGAGTGCAGTGCAATCTCAGCTCACTGCAACCTCTGCCTCCCGGGTTCAAGTGATTGTCCTGCCTCAACCTCCCAAGTAGTTGAGACTACAGGTATACGCCACCACACCTGGCTACTTTTTGTATTTTTAGTAGAGACAGGGTTTCACCATGTTGGCTAAGCTGGTCTCGAACTCCTGGCCTCACGTGATCCATCTGTCTTGGCCTCCCAAAGTGCTGGGATTGCAGGCAGGAGCCACCATGCCTGGCCAAGTCTCCCATTCTTAAAGTCCTTCCATTAACAGCCCACAAGAAATTTCACATCAGACAGGAAGAGTTTAAAAGACAGGTTGCCCTAGGCTGAGTGGTCAGGGAAGGAGGGGGAGACTCAGCTGGGGCTTGAAGCATAGGTGGGACTCAGGGAGAAAGATGAGGGGGTGCAGAAGCATTTGCAGGGGCCGGGGGAAGGTACGCAAGAGACCGAGCTCCCCCTGCCTCCTCGGTGTCACAAGGGCTTCCAGAGAGAGGCATTGCCTGCCGTGGGTAGCCCTTGGCCTGGTTTGCTGCTCTGTGGGGTGAGGGTGGGATGGCTGTGCCTGGTTCTCACACCTGCACCCCTCCCTGCCGGGCTGTTTCCTTGCACAGGGTGACTGACGAAGTCTTCAACTTCCTGCTGGTGTGGTATTACTGCACCCTGACCATTCGGGAGAGCATTCTCATCAGCAACGGCTCAAGGTACTTGGGGGCCTGGCTTTGTGGCGAGCACAAGGGGAGTCAAAGGAAAATGTCATGAGGGACATTAGATGGGGGCTGATACCCTCAGGCTGCATTCCTCTTCTCCTTGGGGGTTGCTTTGTGACTGTTCAGACCCGGGAAGGCGGGAACTGCCGCTGCTCATGCAGCAGCTCTTGTTTTCGATCAGTCTCTTGCTTATGAGCAACAGCAGCCCTAACTGAGACTGGCTTAACACAATAAGAAACATATTTTCTCATAAAAAGAAGTGACCCATTGGGCTGGCTTCAGGTAAGGCTCGATCCAGGTGCTCTCCATCTCTCACTTCTGCCTTCTGTCTTGTCTTTATCTTAGGCTGCATGTGAGGCACCCAGCAGCTCCAGGCTCACGTCACTATTTCTAGCATTCCCACCAAACAGGGCACATTCCTCTCTTCCAATACTCCCACTGGGTCCCACTGGCTAGGTCCAGGCGGAGAATGGATCAGGTACCTATCCCCGAACCAGTCACTGTTGCCAGGGAATGCAGTGGTGTGATTGGCCAGGCTTGAGCCTCACATCCACCCTGAGAGCGGTCACTGGGAGTGAAGAAGCTGAGTGTCGGGAAGGGAATGGTTCCCTAGAAGAAAATTGGGAGACTGTCACTAGGAGGATGGACAGATTTTGGTGACAAAAGTGGATGGTCCTCCACAGGGAGATGGAGGGGAGAGCAGACAGGTGAAGAGGGTCTTAGGCCAAACCTGCCCCCAAAGAGCAGATGCTGGGGAGGACGGAGGCCAGGCCGGGAGTGTGGACTCCTGCGCTCCAGTCCCCGTGCAAAGAGCGGATGGTGGGGAGGACGGAGGCCAGGCCGGGAGTGTGGGCTCCTGCCCTCCAGTCCCAGTGCAAAGAGCGGATGCTGGGGAGGACGGAGGCCAGGCCGGGAGTGTGGACTCCTGCGCTCCAGTCCCCGTGCAAAGAGCGGATGCTGGGGAGGATGGAGGCCAGGCCGGGAGTGTGGGCTCCTGCCCTCCAGTCCCAGTGCAAAGAGCGGATGCTGGGGAGGACGGAGGCCAGGCCGGGAGTGTGGGCTCCTGCGCTCCAGTCCCAGGGCCCTCAAGGAGCAGCCCTGTGCCCTGGACAAGTCGTGTCTCCTCTTTGGACTGTTTCAGAGTCCCATGGGGGAAAGGGTGTGTCAGCGGTGCTGACTGAGTCCAAGCAAAATGGGGGATTCCCTTGGCCCCCATCTCTAAAGGGCTCTGAGTGCGAGAAGCCCTGTTTTCTCTCAGTCTCCTTCCTGCCCTGCCTGCCTTTACGCTGTCTTGAGACCAGTTAAAACCCATGACTTGCCACCTGGAGGACCTATTTTCCAAAAGTCTAATTCCTTTTGGGGCTGGCCATTGGAACCTCTGTGCCATTCCTTTTTTTTTTTTTTTTTTTTGAGGTGGTGCCTTGTTCTGTGGCCCAGGCTGGAGTGCGGTGGCGCCATCTCGGCTCACTGCAACCTCTGCCTCCCAGTTCAAGTGATTCTCCTGCCTCAGCCTCCCAAGTAGCTGGGATTACAGGTGCCCGCCACCACACCCAGCTAATTTTTGTATTTTTAGTAGAGACAGGGTTTTACCATGTTGGCCAGGCTGGTCTCAAACTCCTGACCTCAGGTGATCCGCCTGCCTCGGCCTCCCAAAGTGCTGGGATTACAGGCGTGAGTTGCTGTGCCAGCCAATGTGCCATTCTGGTTTTTGTTATTTCCTGAAACAAAATGTAACAATCTCCTGCTTCCTCCCTGCTGGAGAATGCCCAGGAGCTGCGGCCCCCACCGCCTAACACTCCACCTTCCCGCTTGTTTGCCTGCTAGTTTCTTATGGCAGGTCCCTGCCCTGCCGGCTCTTACGCTGAACATAGAGCCTGAGGGAAGGACAAGAGCCCCCTCCTGCCTGGCCTCCTGAGGGCAACAGGGAGTCTCCAGAATGCAGCCTTGTAGCACACAGCCATTTAGAAAACATCAGTGTGTAGGCCGGGCGTGGCAGCTCACGCCTGTAATCCCAGCAGTTTGGGAAGCTGAGGTGGGCAGATCACTTGAGCCCAGGAGTTCGAGACCAGCATGGGCAACATAGTGAGACCTCATCTCTACCCCCCGCCCCCCAAAAAATAGCTGGGTATGGTGGTGGTGTGTGCCTGTAGTCCCAGCTAATTGAGAGGCTGAGGCGGGAGAATCACTTGAGCCCAGGAGTTTGAGACCAGCCCGGGCAATGTGGCAAGACCCTGTCTTAATTTTAAAATAAAAAAATTAGCCAGGCATGGTGGTGCACACCTGTGGTCCTTGCTACTCAGGAGGCTGAGGTGGGAGGATCACGTGAGCCCAGGAGGTTGAGGCCACTGCACTCCAGCCTAGGAAAGTGAGACCCTCTCTCAAAAAGAAGAGGCTCGGGCATGTGCTGCCTCTAGCAATCATTACACTTTAGCAAGGGTTACTCTGGGCAGCTTTTTATTCTAGTATGGCATGCCATGGACGGTGGGGTGACCAGAGAGATGGGAGCAGCAGTGAGTGGAGGTCCTTCCAGCAAAACAGAGAGGGCCGCTAAAGGGGCAAAAACGGAGTGCAAAGCCAGCCTCCCCTGCCTAACAGTCTGCAGGAGCCGTTCGGAAATCCTGGAGTTCACGCTCTGATGGAAGAGCGGGGATGTTTGTCTCTGAGCTTGCAATGCAGAGCTTCGTGTGTGGGTCTGCTCTACCCCCATCTGCCGTTCATCACACGTTTATTGAGCATTTCCTAAGTACCAGACACTGAACTCGGGACTCCAAGATAACACACACTCTGTGCCTTCTGGGAGCACTCACAGAGGTGTTTTTCCTTTTCTTTTTTTTTTTCCGAGACAGAGTCTTGCTCTGTCGCCCAGGCTGGAGTGCAGTGAGGAGATCTTGGCTCACTGCAACCTCTCCCTCCTGGGTTCAAGTGATTCTCCTGCCTCAGCCCCCAAGTAGCTGGGATTACAGGTGCACACCACCACACCTGGCTAATTTTGTATTTTTAGTAGAGATGGGGTTTCACCACCTTGGCCAGGCTGATTCAAACTCCTGACCTCAGGTGATTGGCCACCTCAGCCTTCCAAAGTGCTAGAATTATAGGCGTGAGCCACCACGCCCAGCCCAGAATTTTGTTTACTAAAGTCCTTTTCGTGGCAGATAGGGTTCAAAGAATTTGAGGTTGCAATGGAACCATTCCTCCAGGCCTGTTTCCCCTTGCTGGCCTGGGGCAGAGGTTTGAATGGGCATGAGGAATCTGTTGTCTGGAATGGGGCCTCTGGGCCCAAATAGATGCAAATAGATACATTATCTTCTATTTAGCTTGGTGCAAAAGTTTTTGTGTTTCACAGTCATTTTTGCACCAACCTAATAAAATGACTGCAGGAGCTGGGGCCAGCTTGTCGGGGAGGGGGCAAGGCAGGTGGGCTGAATCTGAGTGACTCAGACTTGTGACTCATCCTCCACATCTGTTGGAGATGTAGCCTCCGCCCTCCCCCAGCTGCTTCTCAGAGCTGATTGATCCTGGAGGCAGGTGAGGGAGATGGCTTTGAGGCTTTTCCTCCTGCTTGGTCCCTTGCCGGAGAGTAGCTCAGAAGCCCCTGCAGGAGAGCCGTGTGGAGGCGGTGGGAGGTGAGACTGGGATGGACTCTAGTTTCTCATCCCCGAAGCATCCGCTCAGGGCTGGTGCGCAGTCAACACCCCATGGTCTTTGTTGACGGAATCAAACCCAAGTTCTGCGATGAGGAAGGGTCCCGGGGCCATAACGGCGTTCTAGAGACAGTGTTGCTGAACCCTACGGGCTTCCTGGGGGACTGCTGTCCGGTTTTGGTCTGATGGAGGTGCTTTTGTCCAGTTCTGGTTGCACCTGAGATTTGAATTGGGACAGGAGGTGTGGTCAGGGAAGCAGGTGGGGGTGGGGACTTCCTGATCGGGAGATGAGGCCACCCTTGGTTTATGTCTGGTGCCTGCCAAGTGAGATGCCACTCTTCAGCTCAGCATAATAAGCAAGTCAGCTTCTCTTGGACACTTGAAAATGCTGGAAACCTGTCCCACAGGGACTAAACCTGAAGGGGTCTCATAGGTGCATGTAACTGGGAAGTTCAAGGAGGTCAGGAGGGCTCAGGCATCGTTCACAGCCCGGTTCCAGCTACTTATTCCGTTTTCCCCTGTGATGGCTCCCAGTGGCCCCCAGGTAGATCTCCCATTAATAGCAACCCCTGGGCTGACAGAACCTCCCTCCACCCCAGCTGGAATCTTGTCACAGACTTTTGATTGGCCAGGCTTGGGTGACCTACTGATCTCCGAGAGCCAGTCACTGTTGCCAGAGGAATGCAGAGAGCCCTGTTTGGTTGGTTGGGGGTCATGTGCTTGGTTATAAGCCTGAGCTTTATCCCAGCCACCCAGACTGAGTGTGGGGGCGAGGTGGTTGTCCACAGGGGCAAAGCAGAGGCCACCAAACCAGGATGGGCTGTGATTGGCAACTGGGCAAAACAGCCGATGTCTGTTACAGTTCTAGGCCAGAACGAATAGACTCAGTGATCATGTTGGCTTTTCTAGGGAGCCCCAGCCTAGGGTGCCTGCTTCTAACTGGCTTTTTAGGGGCCTGTCCTTGGACAGACACAAACATATAAGGGTGACAGGTGTAGGAGGGGTCCTCAGTGTAGAAGCCATTCCCCAGCCGTCTAGGTGGCCCAAGGCACAGAGCCAAGAACAGCCTGGGGTTCATAGTGGCTGGTGCACGTATCTTCTGCACACTCACAGCCATGCTAATGTGTCCCGAAGGGAGAAGTCTACTTTTCTACGTTTTGCAGTTTCCAGATACGGGGACGCGCTGTCCCTATGTCTGGCCACGGATGCACCTACTCCTCCTGGAGCTCATCAAAAAAGTCCGTGAGCCCCTGCAAGCTTTAACTTCTGTGGGGAAATGGGCCCAGAGAGCAACTGCAAATGGGTGTAGGTTTTTCTGCGGTGATAAAAAGGTTTCAAAATAGTTTGTGGTGACAGTTGCACAATTCTGTGAATATACTGAACACCACACAGTCGTACCCTTTGAATGCGTGAATTATATGGTATCTAAATTACATCACAATCAAACGGCTATGTAAACACACATGCGCAGAACCAGCCCAGAGCCCTGGGGGGCTCGTGAATGCCAGGCCAGGGAAGCAGCGATTTCTAGCCTCACCCGATGTCATCGAGCTGTGTTTATTGGTGGCATCTGTCAGAGCTGGGCTCTGGGCACGGCGAGCTGTGAAATGAAAAGCTGCTGCTCAGTCAGGCTTGTTGCCTGGAGTCTGTGTCTGCCTCAGGCTCCTCCTAGACAGGCAGAGGGCATTTCTCTAGGGATCTTCGGGAGCAGGACAAAGGAGTGTGGTGCTTGCCAAGTGCTGAGGGCAGACACGTGGCTCGGCAGAGCTCTGGGAGGTTGCAGAGAGACCTGGTTGCTCTTGAGGCTGGAAGTCGGGGGACCTGGCAACTGCCTTTGTTGTCAGAAATTTGGAGCCAGAGGTCTTCTTAGACTCTGACAGGCGAGACTAGGATACATGGGTGGGGGTGGGGGTTTTCTGGGGACAAAGAAGTAGATGGACATCTTACCCTGTTCCCATGACCTCACATGGCACCTGCAGGAATCTCCTGTCACCTCTGTGCTGGTGGCATCCAGATTAACTGCTGCTTTCACAGCCACACCTCCCAGATGTCATTTGTGTCAACATTTATTGAGTGCCCACTGTTTACTTGGTGCTGTGAATGTAGGAACACAAAGCTGCATGAAACCTTGCCCTTCACCGTAACTCCTGGGGAACACACAGGCTGTTGCTTGAAAAGCCAGTTTATGCCCAGAACTGTTGCATGGGCTGTCAGGGGAAGAAGCGAGGCTAAGATGCAGTCTCTGTTCTTATGATGTGTGTGTTCTGGTTGGAAGGTTTTAAGATGGTTCCAACCCACTTACAAGGGAAATACAAATTGAAACCTCAATGACTTGCCAGTTTTCACCTAGTAAGTTTCCTAACAATTTTTATTTTATTTTATTTATTTGTTTATTGAGACAGGGTCTCCCTCTGTAGCCCAAGCTGGAGTGCAGTGACGCGATCTCGGCTTACCGCAACCTTGGCCTTCCAGGCTCAAGCAGTTCTCCTGCCTCAGCCTCCCGAGTAGCTGGGACTGTAGGTGCACAGCCCCACACCCAGCGAATTTTCACTTTTTTTTTTTTTTTTTTTTTTGTAGAGATGAGGTTTCGCCATGTTGCCCATGCTGGTCTCGAACTCTGGGGCTCAAGCTGTCTTCCCGCCTCAGCCTCCCAGTGTGCTAGAATTACAGGTGTGAGCCACTGCACCCGGCCAGTTTGGTAACAGTTTTAAAATATGGCATCCACTGTTGGTGTGGGTTCTGGGACCCAGATCCTCTCTTCCGCTGTGGATGGAAGTGTAAATTGGGATGGCTGCTTGGAGGGTAATTGGACAAGGGACAGGGCACACTTTTCGACCCAGCCATCCTGCCTCCGGTAGCCACTGAGGAGAAGCAGTGTCATTGCATTTAGGGGACTTCCACAAGGACATCATGACAGCATTGACAGCAATAGTGACAGTTGAGAAACAGCCAGAGGCCGGGCACGGTGGCCTATGCCTGTAATCCCAGCACTTTGGGAGGCTGAGGCAAGAGGATCGCTTGAGGTCAGGAGTTTGAGACCAGTCTGGTCTAGCAGGACCCTGTCTCTACAAAAAGAAAAAAAACAAGAGAAACAGCCAAGTACACCATGGCAGAGCCACACCTTGGAATGTCATTTGCCATTTAAGAAGCTGTGACAGGGCTGGACGCAGTGGCTCATGCCTGTAATCCCAGCATTTTAGGAAGCTGAAGTGGGCAGATCACAAGGTCAGGAGATCGAGCCCATCCTGGCCAACATGGTGAAACGCCATCTCTACTGAAATACAAAAAATTAGCTGGGCATGATGGTGGGCACCTGTAGTCCCAGCTACTCAGGAGGCTGAGGCAGGGGAATTGCTTGAACCTGGGTGGCAGAGGTTGCAGTGAGCTGAGATCGCACTACTGTACTCCAGCCTGGGCAACAAGAGCAAAACTCGTCTCAAAAAAAAAGCTATGACGTATCTGTAGGTACTGATCTAGGTGTCAAGCAGGTTCCAGGATGATTTTAGTTAAAAAGAAAGCCCTCTTGGTTCAGCCAAAAAAAAAAAGCCTAAGGCCAGGCACGGTGGCTCACGCCTGTAATCTTAGCACTTTGGGAGGCTGAGGCAGGTGGATTACCTGAGGTCAGGAGTTCGAGACCAGCCTGGCCAACATGGTGAAACCTCGTCTCTACTAAAAATGCAAAAATTAGCTGGGTTTGATGGCAGACGCCTGTAGTCCCAACTACTTGGGAGGCTGAGGTAGGAGAATTGCTTGAACCCAGAAGGCGGAGGTTGCAGTGAGCCAAGATCACGCCACTGCACTCTAGCCTGGGTGAGAGTGAGACTCTGTCTCAACAAAAAAAAAGGAAAGAAAGAAAGCCTAATCCAGTACCTCCCTCTGTGAACCAACTCGCCCCTGAGCAGATCCTCAGGGTTCCCCCGTTAGTGAGTGGACCCATTTCCCTGCCCAGTCCCAAGAGAGTTCTGGAGGGATGAAGGTTAACAACTGTTCCCACAGGCATCCCCAGCCTCCACCACCCAGTCCTGGGGAGGAGGGAGCTGGCCGCTCCTGGGTGCATTTGGCAAGTTGCTACCACGTGTTTGGACAAGAGGAGCCCGGGAGGCCAGCCAAGGCCTGAGACACTCTGGGACGTCGAAGGGCACAGGGTTGAGGGTCCAACTCCTTTCTTCCTAGGCTGCCCCTGACGCTGGGGATGGGGGTGACAACCAGGCTCTACTGACTGTGGATCAAGAGCCCCCAGCTGGGGGAGCACTGAGTTCTGGAAACAGGGTCCCCACAGCCTCTGGACTGGACAGGTGAAGTCCAGGGCTGGGCGAGGGCCTCCTGTCACTGAGATGGCAGGAGATGGGCCTGGGTGTGTGGCTTCTGGGGAGAAGCTGCCTCTGAGATGGTGTGAGCTGCTGCATGTGGTGTCCACCAGCCTCTGCTTCTGTACAGGGCAATATCGCAGCTACAGTCCTGTGTAAGAATGTGTGGCCAGGCACAGTGGTTCACGACTATAATCCCAGCACTTTGGAAGGCCAAGGTGAGAGGATTGTTTCAGCCAAGGAGTTTGAGACCAGTCGGGACAACATAGCAAGACCCTGTCTCTAAAAAAAAAAATAGCTCGGTGTGGTGGCGCACACCTGTGATCCCAGCTACTCAGGAGGGTGAGGTGGGAGGATTGCTTGACCTGGGAGGTCAGGGCTACAGTGAGCCCTGATTGTAGCGGCACTTCAGACAGGGTGACAGAGCAAGACCCCGTCTAGAAAAAGAGAGTGTGTGTGTGTATGTATGTATGTACGTGTGTGCTTATTCAGCACATTTATTGAGCAGCTGCTTGGAACCCAGGGTCATAGATAGATTGGTGAACAACAGTGATAAGCCCCCTGCTCAATCTGGAGGTGACACATGGGCGGGAAAGGGGGCTGATAACAGGAAGAAAGGTACGTAATTGCTGACGGTGGTCCGTGCCATGGAGATGACGCGGGGCAGTGTGATCCGAGCCAGGCCATCGGGCTGGTTCAGATAAGGCAGTCAGGGGGCCTTTGCAAGGTGACAGCTGGTCTGAAGCTTGAACTTGGACCGGGAGCCAGGCAGACTGAGGTCTTGGAACAGAGAGGGCAGCAAGTCCAAAGGCCCTGAGCGAGCCCGCTGGGTGTAGCTGTAGGAAATACCACCCGCCGAGCGTCCTAAACCACAGAGTCTATCTCCTTGCAGTTCGGCGGCTGGAAGCCTAGGAGGGACATGCTGGCAGGGCTGGTTTCTCCGGAGACCACTCTCTGTGGCTTGCAGATGGTGTCTTCCCATGTGTCCTCATGTGGCCTTTTCTGTGTGCACGAACAGCCCTGGCGTCTCTCCCGCTTCTTGAAGAGACACAGTCACCCTGGCCTCGGGCCCACCTGCGTGGCCTTGTTTTACCTCAGTCCCCTCTTTAAAGGCCCTGTCTTCAAATACGGTCATGGACATTAAGGTGCTGGGTGGCTCAGCTTCAGCACAGGAGTTGGGGCCACTGTTCAGTCTGTGGCAGGCCCTGAGGGGGCGGCAGGCAGGCTTGGTGGGTTCTAGGAGAGCCCCCGTGCCTGAAGCATCCTCGTGCTGGGGAGAGGACCTGGTGGGGAGGACAGGAGTGAGGCTTGAAGGCGGGTGAGGGCAGGGGTGTGTTCTGAGGGTCGCCGGAAGCCACTGGAAGCCCAAGTGGGAGTCCGGGCTAATCTGAAGCTGGTTTGTGTGGGATGGTGCGGCCCTGTGGGACAGCGAGAAGGGCAAGGTCATGGCTCGGGTCCGTTTCTTACTCCAAGAAGCCGTCTCTGAGTGCAGAGAGCCCCTGCTGCCTAGGCCGGGCGTCGGCAACACACGCCCGCGTCCCTGTCCCCACCTGAGCGCCTTCCGTTCTCTCCCTCTCCCGAGAATTAAAGGCTGGTGGGTGTCTCACCACTACGTGTCCACGTTCCTGTCCGGAGTGATGCTGACCTGGTGAGTAGCCCCTCGCTGGGCGCCTCCAGCCTCCTGGGAGTAGAGCCTGGGGCCTGGGAATGGGGAGGGGGCTGATCCAGATGGCAGTGGGGGGCCTCCATGGCCAATTAGGGAAAGAAAGTATGAGCCTGCAGCTGGGCCAGACACTGGGCTGTGTGGCCCACCCAGCCCGTGAGGGGGTTTTTCAGGGAATGTTTTCAGGTGCCCCTGAGAGCAGAGGTGGCAGGGGCTGCAAGGCTTGAGGGAGCGAGTGAGGCTGGGCACTGAAGGAGACCGGGGAGGACAGCGGGGTCACGGGGAGTCAGCGCCTTCGCATGGCCGTGTGACTCCTGGGGTTCTAGAGAGGAAGATGGGCATGACCTCGCCCAGCCCCTGGGATAGGAGGGCAGGAGTCAGGCCTCAATTTGACTTGGTATCCACCTTTCCCCTCTCCTTGTGGGAATGGAGTCGAGCAGGGAGGAATGTCTGATTTCACAGCGACCGCACCTTTGTTTTTTCCTACCTTCTCTCCAGGCCTAATGGACTCATTTATCAGAAGTTTCGCAACCAGTTTTTAGCATTTTCCATTTTTCAGAGTGAGTGACTCTTGCCTGGATTTGGGGGAGGGGACACGGTTTTCTGAGACTTTGACCAAGGGAGGCCCCCAGTTCACATCAGTGCTTGCCTATGTGGCAGACAGACCAGACTTGGGGAGAGGGTCCCAGAAATCCAGAGAGAGCTGTCCCTGCCCCAGGTCAGCTCCAGCCACCTTCCAGTCCCCAGCACTTCCCCAGGCTGGAACCCTGCCAACTGTGATTTTTGAGAATGGAGTAGCATTGCGGGCACCAGCCTTTCCCAGTCCTAGATAAGTCCTCCAAATGGAAATCTACATTATTTTTCTCATCTGAAAATCGCTCTGGATTTGTATCCAGTGAACTGGTCCCAAGGGTTGCCTCTGGGGAGGGGAGCTTGGATGGCTGGGGACAGGGAGGGAGTTTGACTTTTCACCAACCCATTCGTTCCTGTTAAATTTAGCAACAACGAAGTATCCCGTCAGATGGAACTATCTCTTGTGTCTTAGCATTGCACACAGCTCCCAACACAGCACTTGAATAGCTTGCACTCCAGCAAGCATCTATTATAGAGTGTCTACTGCATGGAAAATTCCAGAAGTTTCTAATCTAGTTGGGGCTCAGATGGGTCCTCACCTACCTGAGCTTTGTGTTCTGGATAAGGGATAAAGCAGGTTCAGACCAAAGGGGGTGTGTGTGTGTGTGTGTGTGTGTGTGTGTGTGTGTCTGTGTCTGTGTGTCTGTGTCTGTGTGTAGGTGCGTCTGTATGTGGGTTCGTGTGTCTGTGGGTGTGTCTGCATCTGTGTGTGGGTGTGTTCATCTGTTGGTGCATGTGAGTGTGGGTGTATGGGTGTGTGGGAGTGCGCGGGTGTGTGGATGGTGTGTGGGTGCGTGTGTGGGTATGTGTGTCTGTGTGTATGTATGTGTGTCTGGGTGTGGGTGTGTATCTGTGTATGTATCTGTGTCTGTGGGAGTGTGTGTGTGTGGGTGTGTCTGTGGATGTGTGGTGTGTTGGCCATGGAAGAGAGCTGTAACCAGGGCATCCTGTCTGCCCTCTGCCCAGTAAAGACCCACCAGCCTACACTTGGGGCAGAGAAGAGGTGTCACCCTGTCTTCCAGGGACACCAGGCCCTGAGCCCGGGCACTGTGCTCCCCCTGCAGGCTGCGTCCAGTTCCTGCAATATTATTACCAGAGGGGCTGCCTCTACCGGCTGCGGGCCCTGGGGGAGAGGAACCACCTGGATCTCACGGTGGGTGAGTAGCTGGGCCTGGGTTGGAGCAGGGGCAGGCACTGGACCCTGCAGGTACCTCCCATGCAGCAGAGCCGGGCCGCTGCCTTTATCTGAGGCGCCTTCCAGAACTCGTCCTGGATTCTGTTTCAGCTGCCAAGTGCCAGGCCAGCTGCGTGCCAGGCCCTGAGGCCAGGCCTCTGTCTCAGCCTCTGGAAGTGTCTATTTTTTGTGTGGTTTTAGAATATACACACAATTAGCCTTGTGCTGGTTGTACATACTGTGTTTAACGTGTCTACATACCAGTACATATAAGTATAGAAACGCATGTACACAGGGACACATGCTTCACTCTTAAGCCATAGGGCTGGCGGTCAGAAAAGTGAGGAGACCCCCTCATCAAGAATTTCAGGGCAAACTGTTTTTAATACAACTCTGCTTTTTTTTTTTTTTTTTTTGAGACAGAGTCTGTTGCTCAGGCTGCAGTGCAGTAGCACGATCTCAGCTCACTGCAATCTCCGCCTCCTGGGTTCAAATGATTCTCCTGCCTCAGCCTCCCGAGTAGTTGAGATTACAGGCACTGGCCACCATGCCTGGCTAATTTTTGTATTTTTAGTAGAGATGGGGTTTCACCATGTTGGCCAGGGTGGTCTCGAACTCCTGGAATCAAGTGATCTCCCCACCTTAGCCTCCCAAAGTGCTGGGATTCCAGGCGGGAGCCAACGCACCCAGCCCGACTATCTTTTGAGATAGTCATTGCCATCAAATTACTCTGCTAAGTAGGTCCTCTTGTGTCAAGACTCAATGGAAATGATGCATGTGAAATATTAAAAAATGCAAAACCCGGCCGGGCGCGGTGGCTCACGCCTGTAATCCCAGCACTTTGGGAGGCCGAGGCGGGTGGATCACGAGGTCAAGAGATCGAGACCATCCTGGTCAACATGGTGAAACCACGTCTCTACTAATACAAAAAAATTAGCTGGGCATGGTGGCACGTGCCTGTAATCCCAGCTACTCAGGAGGCTGAGGCAGGAGAATTGCCTGGACCCAGGAGGCGGAGGTTGCGGTGAGCCGAGATCGCGCCATTGCACTCCAGCCTGGGTAACAAGAGCGAAACTCCGTCTCAAAAAAAAAAAAAAAAAAAAATGCAAAACCCTTGCAGATGAAAGGAATTAGTAACCGTGTAGCGCCTGGAGTCTGTGAGTGTTGTCAGGGCCACCTGGCTCTTGGTGGCTTGAGGAGTGAAAGCAGTCAGGCCAGGTGACAGGGCTGCTATTGTCACAGTGAATGCCCAACCAGCTATGACAGGCAAGGGCTGTCCCCGCCATGTGTGACTGTGCCTGGTTCATCTTAGGGTGACTGGCATGGCTGGGGGTGAGTGCCTGGTAGGGCTGTGGGGGCAGCGGAGCCCCTCAATGGGTCCTTTTTCTTCCCTTCTCTCCACAGAAGGGTTCCAGTCCTGGATGTGGCGGGGCCTGACCTTCCTCCTGCCCTTCCTCTTCTGTGGCCATGTGAGTCCCTATGGAGTTTGTGGGCATCTCCTGTCTGGGCTGGCCCCTGGGAAAAGAAGGTCTTCAGGTCTCACCCTCCTTCTCCAGCCATCCCCATGCTGGGCCCCACAGCGTCCTCTCGGCCCAGCGATGCTGAGGCAGGAGCCAGAACTGGCCCAGCACTGCCCTGGCCTTGGGTGCCTGCATTTCATTTTGGGGGGTGTCTGTCAGTGTTGGGGGTAGTCGATACCCACAGTTGTCGGCGGGGGGGACTGGCCTGACCTGGGAGCCTGGTGGGTGAGCAGCACCTGCCTTCCTCTCTCTAGTTCTGGCAGCTCTACAATGCCGTCACACTGTTTGAGCTCTCCACCCACGAGGAATGCAGAGAATGGCAGGTACGGGGGGTGGGGAGGGTGGGGGCAGGCTGTGGAGAGGTTCCTGGGAGGGCTGGGGTGGCAGGGAGGGAGTGTGTGTGTGCATGTGTGTGGTGTGCCGGGGTGCAGGTTCCTGGGAGCGTTGGGGTGGCAGGGAGGGAGTGTGTGTGTGTGTGTGTGTGTGGTGTGCGGGGTGCAGGTTCCTGGGGAGGGCTGGGATGGCAGGTGTGGGGTTGGGTGTGTGTATGTGTGTGACGTGCTTGGGCGGGAGGTTCCTGGAAGGGTTTTCTAGGCCCTGCCCAAGCCTGAGCCTCACCCCTTCCCCCAGCTTGCCTGAATCTCTGCCTTTGCTAGCAAACCCCTGCAGTTTGGGAGTTTGGGGGTAGGTGTGCTGGAGGTTGTGGGGTGCTGGGGGCAGGGGTTCAGCAGGGCAGATGCCCCAGCCTCGCCCTCCTCTCTGGACTCCCCAGGTGTTCGTGCTGGCGCTCACCTTCCTCATCCTCTTCCTTGGCAACTTCCTGACCACGCTCAAAGTCGTGCATGCCAAGCTCCAGAAGAACAGAGGCAAGACAAAGCAGCCCTGAGCTCTGGGCTCCTGCGCCCTCGGGCTCCTGCACCCTTGGGCCGGACTCTAGACTGTGGGGGGGCTCCTGGGCTCCTCCCCAGCAGCCACCTCAGGCCTGTGGCATCGCTGGGAGAGAGCCCAGGCCCTGATCCCCCAAAGGACGAGAGGAATGTGAGCCCCACCTGTCTGCACAGTGTTCACCTATTTATAACATATTTAATGCCGGGTCCCCCATCGTCCCTGGAACCCGGGCCAGTCTTCCTGGGGATGGGTCTGAAGCCTCAGGGAGCCCCTCTGTTCCCACTCTCGTCATTTGAACCCCTGCGGGTTTGGATGTGCCTCGAGGTTGGATTTTATGCTGACCTGCTACTTACCAGGCCCAGGCTGGGGTGGCCTGAACCCTCAGCGCCCTGTGGTGCCCCCGTCCCGGGGCCACTCTGCTTCTGCTGTGAGCCCCCTCCTCGCCCACCCGCCGCGTGGTGGGGGTCATTTAAGTTCTCAGAGACCCACTGCGTCTGCCTCATGCTCTTCTTGCCCTTGGGAGCTCTGGGGGGCGTCCTGAGTCAGGCTGTGAGCAGAGTCGCCGCCAGAGGGCGCCCCGGGCCGTCCGAGGGAACAAGGCCGTTCCTGTCCACGCTTCGGGGTTCCCTGACCTCCCATCTTGCAGCCCACCTTCCTGCAGTCTTGCGGCGGGTACTTGGGGAGTGGGACCAAGACCCTTGGACCCTGTGGAGTCCCACCTCCCCCCTTTTTCCTGGAGGTTCTGGATGTTGTGGGAGGGAGGTAAGGAGGCCTTGGCAGGCTCACCCCTAGGGGGCGAACCCTGAGGCAGGGCCAGAGCCACTGGGCACCACTTGGGTGAGACTCTGCATTTGATGTGAGGTGGAGAGGCCACCAGGCTTGGCTCAGTGCTCTGCCCCGCCTCCCATACATGGGCCTCAGCTGCCCCTAAGCAGGGCCCTACAAATCCCAAGGCCAGATGTCAAGCAGTGCACACGGGCATGCCTTGTTTAGCCCTCCCCAAGGAATCTTACATTTTTTTACTTTTACTTTTTTTTTTTTTGGAGACAGGGTCTCTGTTGCCTAGGCTGGACTGCAGTGGCACGATCATAGTTCACTGCAGCCTCTGCCTCCAAGGCTCAAGGGAGCCTCCCACCTCAGCCTCCAGAGTAGCTGGGACCACAGGCATGCACCATCATGCACTACTGCTTCTTTTTTTTTTTTTGAAGACAGTCTCGCTCTGTCGCCCAGGCTGGAGTGCAGTGATGCAATCTTGGCTCACTGCAACCTCCACCCTCCGGGTTCAAGCGATTCTCTTGCCTCAGCCTCCTAAGTATCTGGGAATACAGGTGCCTGCCACCACACCCAGCTAATTTGTGTATTTTTATTAGAGATGGGGTTTCACCATGTTGGCCAGGATGGTCTCGATCTATAGACCTTGTGATCCACCCGCTTCAGCCTCCCAAAGTGCTGGGATTACAGGCATGAGCCACCACGCCCGGCCACCCTGCTACATTTTAATATTTTTAGTAGAGATGGGGTCTCGCTATGTTGCCCAGGCTGGTCTCCAACGATCCTCCTGTCTTGGCCTTCCAAAGTGCTGGGATTACAGGCGTAAGCCACTGTGCCTGGCCTGATTACATTTTTAAAATGAGATTTCCCCTCCCTGACAGTGAGATTCCACATACGAATCCAGATTTCTGCTTTCCCTAGAAAAATGGACCTGGCAATGTTCCCATGGCAGGGGGCGCCTGCTCTCCAGTCGCCTGCCACAGGCCCGCCACTCCTGTATGCCTTGCCCTTCATTCTGGTCTCCTTTCTGGCCCTTTTTAGGTGCCTACCTTTGCCCTAGATTAGGAGTCAGCTAGCTGTCTGTAAAGGGCAGATGGCAACGATTTTAAGCTTTATGGGCCAGGGGGGTCTATGTGGCAGCTACCTTGCCTGCAGTCACAGAGCACAAGGCAGTGCACAAAGGAATAGGTGTGGCTGTGTTCCAATAAAACTTTATTTGCAAATCAGGCTGTGGCCAGATGTGGCCCGTAGGCTGTAGTTTGCAGACCTCTACCTTAGACCATTGTTTGTTCACGAGGCTTTGGGTTCTTTGAGAACAAGAGCTCCTTGGTTGATTCCCGAGGGGATGGCAGGGCCTAGGGAACCTGGGTAAGGTGGGTCTCAGAAGGCTTCTTCCCTTGGTGACTTGACTTCTTGGAAGCTCAGGCTTAGCTGATGCCTCAGCACTGGGCCAGGGGGCTGAAGCAGGAGACACCAGGAAGAACAGGAGCCGCATCCCATCTTAGACGACACCAATTCCTAGGTGCACTCCAGAGCCGAGCAGCTTGTGACCTCCGTTGGGTGCCAGAATCCCCTGGGATGCTTATTTAAAAAGTCCTGCGCGGTGGCTCACGCCTGTAATCCCAGCACTTTGGGAGCCTGAGGTGGGTGGATCATGTCAGGAGTTCAAGACCAGCCTGACCAACATGATGAAACCCCATCTGGAACAAAAATACAAAAATTAGCCAGGCATGGTGGCATGTGCCTGTGATCCCAGCTACTCAGAAGGCTGAGGCAGGAGAATTGCTTAAACCCCGGGAAGTGGAGGTTTCAGTGAGCCAAGATGACACCATTGCACTCCAGCCTGGGTAACAGCGAGATTCCATTCCCTGCTCCCAAAAAACTCCTGGACCCTCGACCCCAGATCTTCCCAAAGGAGGCTCAGGGATTAGGTATCTGGCTGTTGGTGACACAGGCGGTCTGTGAACCAGTTCTCAAACTGTCCCACGTGGGCTGGGAGTTGATTCTGTTAGTTCTCAAAGGAGGCTGGGATGTCTTGCCTCCTGGACTCCACAGGCTGGTAGAAGCGAGGCTTGAGGAACAGCAGCTTGGGCACTTGACGATAGTTAAATGGGCCGGTCCTGTCCTGCCAGCGGGAGGAAACAGTCCACAAAAAACTAGCTCACGACATGGAGAGCCGATGGCTCTTCCCATCCTGAGTCCCTGACGGTGGGGGCTTTGGATGAGACTTTGAGGGGGTGGTCAGATGGGGGGTCCAGGGTATACTTTTAACATCTGAGGGGCCATCTGCTCCCAGCTCTCCGAAGACACAGGCCAAGCTGAAGGTTGAAGTCTTCCATGTGGAATGGAGATGGGAGGGGCTGGTGCCAGCCCCACCACCGGGCTGCGGCCTGTGTTCTCCTGATAGGCCCGGCCCCCGCGGTGGCCCCCGAATTCCTGGGGTAGGCAGGAAGGAGCTGGAGGATACAGTGGTGCCTATCTCCAGAGCCCAGGGAGACAGGGACATAGGAGTGGCCCGCTTGGGCGCCCATGTGGAATAGTGCCAGGTCCACATTTACCCACCACCAGATGGACTGTTCATTCCAAGCATAACTTGGGTCTGCACTGGGGAGATCCTCGTGGCGGGGGCAGCTTTGATGAGGGCACTTTGAGTCCTGAGGACAGACACTGGCTCCTATACCCACGTCACCACTGCACCCCGGGGGGAGCTTGGAGGGGAGTTTGTGGTCAGAGCCCCAGCCAGGAAAGGAGAGAGTTCCTGAATGTTCCAGGAGTCTAGCCACAGGCCCCAGCTACCAGGAGCTGGAGGGTGGGGATGGGGCAGCTTCCCAGTGCGGTAGGCCCCTGGGGTCCCGGGCCCCGTCAGTGCTGTCGCGAGGGCCGTCTGCCCTGGGTCACAGCAGCAGGCAGAGCCGGCGCTGCTTCTGCCGCTGTGTCTTCTTTAGGGCACTGAGAGCCACCTTGGCGGCCTCCCGGAAGACGTCCTCCACATTCTCCCGAAACTTGGCGGAACATTCCAGGTAGAGAGCAGCTCGGATCTGTTCGCAGGCGCTCAGGCCCTGGGTCAGGGGAGGAGGAGCCAGTGTTAGCTGAGGGGCCCCGGAGGTCTCCTGACACCACCTCCTGGGTTTGGGGCTGGCTCTGGGGACTCTCCAGGGGTGGAGGCCTTGGTTCGGGCCGGTCTCTCTCCATCCCAGCTGGCCCTCAGCGTGTGTGGTGGAATGGAGGGCCAGTGCAGCCCCCAGAAGGGAAAAAGCCCCGTCCAGGCCCCACCCTGCCCTCTCTCCAGCTCCAGGCGGGGAGGGGCTGAACCCTGAGACCGGGTGGGCTCCCAGGCCTGTGAGAAGAGGTGGAGGCCTCCAGACAGGACTTGCAGCCACCTCTCTCCCGTCTCTGAAAGTACCATTTAGGCAAATGAATTTGCCCTCATTAATGGTTTTTGCTTCTTGCGAAAGGTTCTTGTTGCCTTTGCATTCCTTTTATCCTGTTTGTTCCCTCGTGCCTCATCTAAAGAGTTGCACGGTTGATTGGCCCGTGAAGGGGACGCCTACTTTCAAACAAGGGCGGACAGGACAGGACAGTGGCTCAGAGCACAGACCGTGGAGCCCAGCGGATGGGACCAGATCCTGGCTCCACTTCTGGTTAGCTATGTGGCCTTGGGTAAGCTGCTTAACCTCTCTGGGCCTGTCTCTCCCCTGTAATGGGGGATGTGAACAGCACCTGCCTCTGAGTCCTGAGGATTGACAGTAGTCACGTCCACAGGCCACCAATACTAGTATTTAAAATTATCATTCTTGGTCGGGCGCGGTGGCTCATGCCTATAATCCCAGCACTTTGGGAGGCCGAGGTGGGCAGACCAGTTGAAGTCAGGAGTTCGAAACCAGCCTGACCAACATCATGAAACCCCCCTCTCTACTAAAAATACAAAAATCAGCTGAGTGTGGTAGCAGGTGCCTGTAATCCCAGCTACTCGGTAGACTGAGGCAGGAGAATTGCTTGAACCCAGAAGGCTGAGGTTGCAGTGAGCCAAGATCACACCACTGCACTCCAGCCTGGGTGAAAAGAGCAAGACTCCCTCTCAAAAAAAAAAATTACTCTTAGAATCCTGCTTCCCTCAGCTCCCCGAAAGGCCGCTAAGGCACCCCAGTTGCAGAGGCCAAAGGTCCAGAGGCTTTGGAGGTGTGGCCGTGTCATGGAATCTTGGCTCTGGCCCACCTGTGTGTAGGTGACGGGCTCCAGCTGGGCAGCCCGGAGCTTCCGCAGCTGCTCCTTGTCCTTCCTCAGGTCCGTCTTGCAGCCGATGAGCACCATGGGTGTCCCACGGCAGAAATGCGTGACCTCAGGGAACCACTGTGGAGGGAGAAGGCAGGGGATCAGGGCTGCGGCTGGGCCCAGGTCTGGGGCCACCACCCCGGAGGCGGGCCTCACCTTGATGAGGACATTGTCATAGCTGGTGGGGTTCATGACGTCATAGCAGATGAGCACAAGGTGAGTGTTCTGGTAGGACAGGGGCCGCAGCCGGTCGTAGTCTTCTTGCCCTGAAGGCAGAGAGCAGGTGGGGGTCAGGGGACGTCCCCTCCCTGTCTGGACTCTGATGGGAGAAGGGGGAGGGGCCAGGCAAGTGACCTTGCCTTAGGGCCTCAATTTCCTCATCTACATAATGGGCAACAAACTGGGAGTGGTGTCACAGGCCTGTGGTCCCAGCTACTCGGGAGGCTGAGGCTGGAGGATCGTTTGAGCCCAGGAGTTTGAGGCTGTAGTGAGCCGTGATTGCATTACTGCACTCCAGCATGAGAGACAGAGTGACAGACCGAGACTCTGTCTCTTAACAACAACAAAACCTGTGGGTGGCAACCCCTGGGTTCTGGATGGTGGCAAAGAACCCTTGAGATCAAACCCACGCAGTGCTGAGAGCTGGGCCTGATTCTAGGGCTGGGGCTGGAGAAACCGCTAACGCTGGATGATGCCAGCAGCCAGTATGATCCCCCTGACCTACACTCGAGCAGAGCGAAGACTGGAACCCTCCCCTAGCCAAAGATACAGACCTGTGGGGCTAGTGGGCTCACGGTGTCCCCAAGTCCCCAGAGGCTGGTGTCTGGCTTCAGCCTCCAGCTTCTTTGGTTCTGATACAGTCGGCTGAGATCCCTGTCCCTTCTTGCAAACACTAGGAGGAGGGTGGTGGGTTGCTGGGAACAGCATCAAGCGCCCTCCCCACCCAGGCCCGCACAGCACATTCTGGGGGGGAAACCTTAATCCTGACACCTGGCCCTGCCCCAGCGCGGGCTGAATCTGAACAGGGATCTAGGCTTAAGCCTTGAGCTTGGTTGGGTTTTCATTTTTTATAAACAATTCTTTGTAACTTTTCATATTGACAGTTTCAAACTTACAGTAGAATTGCAACAAAGTGCGAAGAGCTCTGACTGATTCACCGCCCGCTTGCATCGGCCCCTCTGGCTTTACCCAGAGACAGACGCTGCTGTCCCTCCCTACCAGGGCACGGTCGCTGCGGACGCTCTGCCTCTCTGCCTCTTCACCCCTTAGCTCAGCGCCTGTCTGCTGAGAACAAGGACATTCTCTGACCTGCCCCAAGCCCAGGAGACCACACAGACTCTGCATTCTAATCCGATCCACAGGCCATATTCAGATTTTGCCCATTTCACCAATAACGCCCTTGATTTTCTTTCCCATCTGAGGAGCCAGCCCAGGGCTCTATACTGCACTTAGTCATCATGCCCGGGTGTTTTGTAAAAATCCCCACAGTGAGAACTGAGAGCCTTTCAGGCTCATTGGTGACCAGTCCCCCGCCCCTTGACTTCCTTCCACTGAACAAAGAAGGTTGGAGGCCCAGGAATCCCCCTGCCCCATCCCCAGCTGCTACAGGTGCTGGGTGGCACCAGCCTGCCCTCAGCTCCTTCCCTGCCAGTACCCCTCAGGACAAGTGGCCTCTCCACAGAGCACCACCAGGCCATGTTTGCTCCTGCCTGCTTGCTGGTGACGACACAGACACCGTCTCCCCACTGGCTCCCCCTCAACCCAGGGACCTCCAAAAGTTCTTAGCCAGCTCCACCACGGAACAGTGTTTAAGGGTGTAGTCACTAGAGGCAGACGAGACGTGTTCCAGTCCCAGCTCTGCCCTCACCGGCTGTGTGACCTTGACTTAGATAGGACAGCGGTGGGAACCCCAGATTCCCCACCTGGAACATGAAAATCATAAAGTGTACCTCACACACATGGAAGCCATAACAGTGTGCAGTGAACAGAAGCCACCAGGACAGCGACGGCTGGGTCAGGAGGGCCGTCCATGCCATCCCTCAGCCAGTGTCCCCTGACGTTGGGGTAGGGCAAGGGCTCAGACCCGACCACCCCCCCTCCACAAAGTGAGAGACATCCTTGTAAGACACTGGGAAACTGGCCGGGATGCTCTTTCAGCTCCTTTTCTGTCCCCAACTGTCCCTTCTCGGTAATCACTGTCCACATCTTAAGATCTGTGCTGTCCAGCAGGGTGGCCACCAGCCCATTAATTAACTTGATGAATTAACATGAAGCATTCAGCTCCTCAGTTGCATGAGCTACATTTCAGGTGATTAATCGCCACCCGGGTCTCATGGCTAATGCAGTGGTTGGTGCAGGTGCACGGCATTTCCATCACTGCCCAAAGTTCTACTGGACAGCAGGCCCCCCCGCCGCCCCCCCAACGCCATCTTCATCTAAGTCCTCCTTTGTTCCTCTTCCCTGGCCTGCAGCCCTTCGATGAATCCATTCACCACCTGACAGCTAGATGGATCTTAAAACACAAGTCATATCCGCCCCCCACAGCTGAAGCACCTTCAATGGCTCCCTATTGCCCCCCTCCTTTTCTTTTTAAGACAGAGTCTTGCTCTGTCGCCCAGGCTGGAGTGCAGTGGCAGGATCTTGGCTCACTGTAACCTTCACTTCCCAGGTTCAAGCAATTCTCCTGCCTCAGCCTCCCAAGTAGCTAGGATTACAAGCGCCTGCCACCAAGCCCGGCTAATTTTTGTATTTTTTTTAGTACAGATGGAGTTTCACCATATTGGTCAAGCTGGTCTTGAACTCCTGACCTCAGGTGATCCACCTGCCTTGGCCTCCCAGGTGTGAGTCACCGTGCCCAGCCCCTATTGCCCTTTGTATAAAATAAAAATATCTCCCAGGTCCACATGACTTCACCTCTGCCACGCCCCCTTGCTCACCGCAGCCCTGCCAAGGCGCCACCTCACCGTTTCTCAGACCCATCAAGCCCTCACGCCCCAGCCTTTGTGCTTGCCGTTCCACATGTCTGAAAGTTTCTTCCCTCACTTTTTTCACCATTTTCTCCCCAGCATTTTATTCTTAAACATCCAGACTAACCATTACATTATTTCTCTTTTTAGGATAACTGCCTGCCCTCTGTATCTGCTTTTATAGTAATACATCCTATGCTCTATGTAGTTTTCAGAGTGCTTTAGTCTAGAAATGATTAAGAAATCCTTGGCTGGGCAAGGTGCCTCACGCCTGTAATCCCAGCACTTTGGGAGGCTGAAGTGGGCAGATCACAAGGTCAGGAGTTCGAGACCAGCCTGGCCAACATGATGAAACCCCGTCTCTACTAAAAATACAAAAATTAGCTGGGCATGGGTGCCGGATACCAGTAATCCCAGCTATTCAGGAGGCTGAGGCAGGAGAATCGCTTGAACCCGGGAGGTGGAGGTTGCAGCGAGCCAAGACGGAGCCATTGCACTCCAGCCTGGCCGACACAGTGAGACTCCGTCTCAAAAAAAAAAAAAAAAAAAAAAAAAGAAATCCTTACATGACAGCCAGATATGGTAGGGAAATTATGAATACTCCCACTTCATAGGAAGAAACAGAGTCACAGAAATGAAGTGAGCTGCTTGAGGTCAATGACTCAGTGACTGGCCCAGGAGTCAATCCCAGTTCATGAAATTCCAAGTGGGATGTTCCTTCTGTGAATACACACGAATGTGCTATTTTGTTTTGTATTGTGCAAAAATATGTTCTGGGCCTTTAAAATGTAACAATGGAGTTCATAGTTCTGGCATAACATATTCCCTTTTCCAAATATGGCAGGAGCGAACAGGTCCAGTAGTCCCCCCATACCCTCGAGGGTGGACGCCAAGACCCCAGTGGAAGTATGAAACCACGGATCGTCTAGAACCCTAGATACACTGTTTTTGTCTATACGTGCACACCTATAAGACAGCTTAGTTTATGAATTGGGCACAGTAACAGATTAACAATAATAAAACAGGGCCAGGCACCGTGGCTCCCACCTGTAATCCCAGCACTTTGGGAGGCCAAGGTGGGCGGATCACTTGAACTCAGGAGTTCAAGACCAGCCTGACCAACAGAGTGAAGCCCCATCTCTACCCAAAACACAAATAATTAGCCCATGGTGGCTCACACCTGTAGTTCCAGCTACTTAGGAGGCTGAGGTGGGAGGATCACTTGAGCCCCAGAGCGGAGGTTATAGTGAGCCAGGATTGTGCCACTGCACTCCAACCTGGGTGACAGAGTGAGACCCCATCTGAAAAAAATAAAAACAATTACAGCAACTTGTTAACATCACTACTCTTGTGCTTTAGGACCATTATTATTTACTTATTTATTTTGAGATGGAGTCTCGCTCTGTCACCAGGCTGGAGTGCGATGGCACGATCTTGGCTCACTGCAGCCTCCACCTCCCAGGTTCAAGTGATTCTCCTGCCTCAGCCTCCCCCAAGTAGCTGGGATTATAGGTGCCCGCCACTATGCCCAGCTAATTTCTGTATTTTTCATAGAGATGGGGTTTCACCATGTTGGCCAGGCTGGTCTCGAACTCCTGACCTCATGATCTACCTGCCTTGGCCTCCCAAAGCACTGGAATTGAAGGCATGAGCCACTGCACCCAGACAGAAGGCTCTTACAACAGGGAACAGCGTGGCTCCTTCCCTCCTCTCCTTCAGGGCTCTGGGGAATGTCACCTCCTCTCAGAGACCTTTCCTGACTGCTCTGAAACAGCCTCCTTGGCAGTCTGCCCCATGACAGTGGTTTTACTCATAGCTCTCACCCATACCTGACTTCACAATACTTCTCTGGGGCTGGGCATGGTGGCTCACGCCTATAATCCTAGCACTTTAGGAAGCCAAGGCAGGTGGATCATGAGGTCAGGAGTTCGAGACCAGCCTGGCCAACATGGTAAAACCCCATCTCTACTACTGAAAATACAAAAATAAGCTGCGCATGGTGGCACGTGCCTGTAATCCCCAGCTACTCGGGAGGCTGAGGCAGGAGAATCGCTTGAACCCGGGAGGCAGAGGTTGCATTGAGCTGAGATCATGCCACTGCACTCCAGCCTGGGGCACAGACCAAGACCCCGTCTCAAAACAAAAACAAAAATAAAAAACAAGAAACAGTACTTCTCCGGGTTGTTTTGTTTTCCTCTCCTGCGGGCAGGAGCCACCTCTGTGCCGTTCACTGTCGTGTCCCTGGGAACACAGGTGAGCTCAATACATGTTTGGTGAAGGAAAGCTGGAAGGAAGGGGTGGGTGAAGAGGGTGTTAAGAGTCATCTCTCTGGCCCAGGTGCCTCTGCAGCCTTTGAAAGGGCATTCCACTTCCTGACCTGTGTTCATTCAAGCAGCCACCCGGGAGGTAGGCTGGGCGGGGACAGTTCTTCCTGTTAAGAGACGTTGTCGGGGGGCGGGGGAACTTTTGTCAAGGTCAGAGACAAGTACCCTGTGAGCCAGAGGCCAACTCAGTCCCCAAGGTCAGCTGCCTACCAGGCAATTCTATTTTTTTATTTTTTATTTTATTTTATTTTATTTTTTAGAGAACGGGGTCTCGCTATATTGCCCAGGCAGGTCTCAAACTCCTGGGCTCAAGCTATCCTCCCGCCTCTGCCTCCCTAAGAGCTGGGATTACAGGCGTGAGCCACAGCGCCAGGCCTACCAGGCAATTCTAAAAGCACCAGTTCTAGGAAGCCATCCCCAGCCTCCCCAACTAGGAATTAACCTCTGGGCCTCAGTTTCCTCATCTGTGAAATGGAGATGTGAAAAGTGAGCGAGCCTGATGCCAGTAATAATAAAGGTAGTTAATATTGACTCTCTCTCGCATACAAAAGTCAGGGTCTAGGCCAGATGCTGTGGCTCACACGTGTAATCCCAGCACTTTGGAAGGTTGAGGCAGATGGATCACTTGAGGTCAGGAGTTTGAGACCAGCCTGTTCAACATGATGAAACCCCATCTCTACTAAAAATACAAAAATTAGCCAGGTGTGGTGCCACATACTTGTAATCCCAGCTACTTGGGAGGCTGGAGCAGGAGAATCACTTGAACTGGGAAGGTGGAGGTTGCAGTGAGCCAAGATCTCACCACTACACACACTCCAGCCTGGGCAACAGAGACTCTGCCACAAAAAAAGGGTTTCACTCTGTAGCCCAGGCTGGAGTGTAGTGGTGTGATCATAGCTCACTCTAGCCTCGACCTCCTGGGCTCAAGCCATCCTCCTGCCTCAGCCTCCCGAGGAGCTGGGGCTGCAGGTGTGCACCACTTTGATTCTGGTAGCACCTATCCATGAAGGCTCCCGTGTTACAGGCCGGGTCTAGCTCGAAGCCCTTTGCCTGAATTAACTCATCTTTTCCCAAAAAATCCCACAAGGTAGACACTGTTGTTAGCCCCATTTTACAGGCTGAGAATGGAAGCAGAGAGAGCTGGAGTGACTTGCCCCAGGCCACACAGCTAAGGGGAAGCTTTGTAAATGACAGAGGACCCTACTGGAGTATTTTTTTTTCTTCTTAGCCTACCCCAGAAAACAGAGGAATCCTCACCCAACTCGTCCCAGCCCTGATCAGGTGAGGAAAAGGCTATCAACACAGCCATCTCAAGAAAGAGGGGCTTGGCTGGGCGTGGTGGCTCACACCTGTAATCCCAGCACTTTGGGAGGCCAAGGCAGGTGGATCACCTGAAGTCGGGAGTTCGAGACCAGCCTGACCAACTGGAGACACCTTGTCTCTGCTAAAAATACAAAATTAGCTGGGCGTGGTGGTGCATGCCTGTAGTCCCAGCTACTCGGGAGGCTGAGGCAGGAGAATCAGCCTTTTGGGTTCAAGCGATTCCTGGATTTCAAGAATCGCTTGAACCCAAAAGGCTGAGGTTTTGGTGAGCTGAGATTGCGCCACTGCACTCCAGACTGGGCAACAAGAGCGAAACTCCATCTTAAAAAAAAAATAGAAAAGAAAAAAAGAAAGAGGGGCTCTGGGAAGGGAGAGGCAGCCAGCTTGGACTCCAGCACCTCTTTCAGGTTGCCTTCCTGGCTTGACTCTGCCCAGCTCAGCTTTCCCTAGAATTCAACGTGGGCCTTTGTTGGGGGGTGGACCAGGCCTGCAGAGGACATACTTCTGTGTGCGACAATCCTATGCCCACTTGGGGATGCGGGGAGTGTACCATTAATACCCTCAACAGTATGAGTCAGGAGGGTCAGGTTCCATTCATTCATGCACATTCTGGGCGGGACTGCTCAGGGCAGTCTCTACATCTCAAATTGATGTCCACATTTCCCTCTCTGGGTGTCAACTTCCTTATCTGGGAAAGAGGGTGATAACAGTGATAACCCTGCCCCTAATCTGGAAAGTGAAACACCAGCAGAGGGGGAGCAATCGGACAGGGGTGGGGGTGGGGGAGGCAGGGCTGGGAGGTGGGAGGGATGGCTTTTGCGGTTACTCTTTTTTTGAGATGAAGTCTCACTGTGTCTCGGCTCACTGCAACCTTGACCTCCCAGGTTTAAGTCATTCTCCTGCCTCAGTCTCCAGAGTAGCTGGGATTACAGGCACGTACTACTGCACCTGGCTAATTTTTTGTATTTTGCCGTGTTGGCCAGGCTGGTCTTAAACTCCCAACCTCAGGTAATCTGCCTGCCTCGGCCTCTCAAAGTGCTAGGATTACAGATGTGAGCCACCGTGCCCTGCTGTGGTTACTCTTGAAACAGAAACCTCCAGGGGAAGTTAATAGCCTGGGGTGCAGGGTGGTCAGAACCCCCGAATATTTGGACCCAGAAGCTTTAGGGGCCTCCCAGACACCAGGTGATATCACTACCCCCCCATTCTACCCAAAATGATACCAGGGCTGAAAGGGGCCGTATCACTTGCCCATAGTCACAGAGGGGACCCACCCAGCCTCTGCAGATGGGCTTAGAGGTTAAGACAGCCCAGGAGACCACACCTGTAATCCCAGCACTTTGGGAGGCTGAGGCTGCAGTGAGTTATGATAATGCCACCGCACTCCAGCCTGGGTGACACAGCGAGACCCTGTCGCTAACCACACCAAAAAACTCCAGGAGTTACATGCAAAGGATGCATGCGCTTCTGGTGAGTTCAAGTGTCTAGGCCTGGGCTCCCCCTGGAGCTGCCCATATCCTGAAGTGTACTCGGGCGTGTGGCAGGGCTGGACGGAAGGGAAGCTCAGGCTGCACACAGGGCTTTTTTTTTTTTTTGGCGGAGTCTTGCTCTGCCACCCAGGCTGGAGTGCAGTGGCGTGATCTCGGCACACTGCAACCTCTGCCTCCCAAGTTCAAGCAATTCTCCTGCCTCAGCCTCCCGAGTAGCTGGGACTACAGGCACGCGCCACCACACCCGGCTAATTTTTTTTTTTAAAGACGGGGTTTCACCATGTTGGTCGGGCTGGTCTTGAACTCCCAACCTCAGGTGATCGGCCCGCCTTGGCCTCCAAAGTCCTTGGATTACAGGCGTGAGCCACCACGCCCGGCCTAATTTTTGTATTTTAGTAGAGATGGGGTTTACTACGTTGGCCAGGATGGTCTTGATATCTTGACCTCGTGATCTGCCTGCCTCGGCCTGCCAAAGTGCTGGGATTACAGGCGTGAGCCATCGGGCCTACCAGGCTATTTTCTTGCAGGGATGGGACTTTGCTAAGGCAGTCCTCCTTCTGGGGTCAGGGGTCTCTAAGGCCTGGGGTAGGGTTGAGGAGAAAAGCCCCCAAGTCTGCCCAAGGACACACAGGGCAGGTGGCCCCCAGCTCCAGCTGGGGCGTTGGTCAGGGAGGGGTGCAGGCAGCATCAGAAGGGAAGCTGCCAGAAGAGGAACCCACTTTTACTCCCTCTGCTGGGGACCGCCCACCTGCACGTCCCCGGGAGACAGGGGCTGGGCAGCCCAGCCGGGAGTTGAGACCACCTTCTGGGTGACCCCAGCCTTGGCCCGGCCCAGGCCTCCAGTGTTCCTGGGGCTCACGACACCCACCTGTCCCTGCTTCCTCGTCTTAGCAACTGCTACTCCTTCGCCCACCAATGTTCTTTCTGTTCCCATCTCAGGCTGAGAAGGGGATCGCCACTCCCAGGCAACACACACCCCATCCTGTGCGCCTCCAACCCTTGGTCCCCACACCTTGGCCCTGTGAGCTCAGCCCCGTCTGTGTCTTCACAGCCCACCTCCCCCTGCCTCCCCCTGCCTCCCCCTGCCCAGGAAGCTTCAAACCTCACCGCAGCTTCCTGCCTCAGAGGATGTCGGGGCCGGGGTAAGGCCGACAGAGCAGTGGGTGCCACAGCCCCCGCCCCTTCCCCTCAGCCTGAGAGCCCCGTCACCCCATCTCCCCTCCCTCCGCTGCGGTGTCTATAACTACTTCCTTAGGATGGAGACGGAGCCAGACAGGCCTTCCACAAGGGCCCCTGTGGGCAGGGTCTGGACCCTGGGCCAGCGTTTGGTCCAGTGTGGAGAAATTCAGCCTCAAGAGCTGCCCCTGTCACACAGCTCTGGCGGCCGCCAGTTGAGAAGATGCCCCTTCCGCCATTGGGTGTAGCCCATTGGGTTCTAGAACCTTCTACAACTACATTTACTAGACTCATTTCTGGCTTGGCCATTCCCTCACCCTCGTGGCTTTTTCCTCTCTCTCTACCTGGCCGCCTGGTTATCGCTTTGTGCCATGTTCTCCTGAGAGCCGACCACCTGCAGGCAGAGATGAATCACCTCCAAATTCAGACCTACTACCCATTCATTCCATCACCTTCCAAGCCTTGCTTCATGACAAGCACCAGGACCTGGACCCCCTCTGACAGTGCTCACTGACCAGGGTATTTCCTGTAATGAGCAGGTCTTCCGCGGTCACAGGGGACACCCTGGAGGGAGCAGCCAGATTTCTTCTTCCTGGATATCCCTCCTTGGTCTGTCAGACTATGAGGCCAGCTCCTTCCCTGAGCCCTGCTTCTCTGCTGCTTGGAAGAATCTTGCCAGGGAAGACAGATGCCCCCACTGCGGCAGGAGCTGACGCCAGCTTGGACCATGGCAGCAATGGTAGGAGGGTCTTTAAATTTATTTTTATTTTTTGAAGCAGGGTCTTGCTCTGTTGCCCAGGCTGGAGTGCAGTGGTGTGATCTCAGCTCACTGCAACCTTCGCCTCCCGGGTTCAAGCGATTCTCCTGCCTCAGCCTCCCGAGTAGCTGGGACTATAGGCACATGTCGCCATACCTGGCTAATTTTCGTATTTTTAGTAGAGATAGGGTTTCGTCATGTTGCCCAGGCTGATCTTGAACTCCTGGCCTCAAGCAATCCTCCTACCTCAGCCTCCCAAAGTTCTGGGATTACAGGTGTGAGCCACTGCACCCAGCCTGGTAAGAAGGTCTTAAAAGTCACAAGGACATTTGCTGAGCCCTTCCCAGATCTAGCCCCTGCGCTGAGTGCTGGACATCATACAGTAATCTGATTTAATCCTCATGACCCTCTTAGCTCTCATGACAGATGAGGAAACCGAGGCCCAGACATCCCCAGTGATCCACAGTCAGAGGAGCCGGTGCCAAAGCCCAGGTCTGACAGGATGGGACTGTGGATGGGATCCCCACAGTGCGAGTGGTCGCCTGCCTGTGGTGACTATGGTAGGGGACGCTCTCTATCCCTCTCGTAGCGGCTTTTAGCACAAATTCTTCCTACACCAACTTGCAGCTTTCCCGAATCTCCACACTACAATCTACTCTGACGTGTTCTTTGAGCATCTCTCTCTGGGCAAGGCCAGAAAGGCCATCCGTGTTCTCATGATGTGGAGGTTTCCGAGAACCGTGAACCCGGCCTGATAGGGGAGGCCCCAAGGGCAGAGGAGGAGGAAAGAAAAACACTCCTGGCCTCCCGCAGGGCCGTGGGTTTCTGGGAACGTCTCCGCCCAGCAGCACTTGACCCACAAAGTGGGGTTAATGACCTTGCCCCCTCCCGGGCTCCTGGACAAGAAACGAGAAAGTAAAAGTGTCTGAGACAGACCACACTTTTACTGGGCTCTCCCAGCTCACCTGGGGCTGGAGACAGGTCCCCTTTTGGGGGTGGCCCTACAGGGCCCACATCCTGCAAAGACAGGTTCCTCAGAGTTTACCAAGGCAGGACCTGCTGAAGTCAGAATGGAGGGGGCTCTGAGCTGGGACAGCGCCTTTTCCGGTCCTCTCCAAGTTCTAGCTGGTGGGGGGCGGTGGGGGGGTGTCTGAGTTTTGGCTCCATCCTAGGTCAGTGGGACACTTCACCTCACACATAAAGGCTTAGCTGGAAGGGGAGGGCCACCTGATGACATGGTTCCCCACAGGTCACTAAACACTGAGTCACAGAGGTGGGGTGAGGCCCCACCTGGGGATCTCAACCTTTGGTCCCCAGTGTTGATGAAGCCCAGATGGGAGCCAGGGTCCTCCCACTGACGGTGTTCCTCCCGTCCCCACCCCTCACAACACCAACTCTCATGCAATTGAACAGAAATCCACAAACCGCCCGTGGCGGGGATGTGACTAGCAGCAGAGCCTGGTGTGGGGCCCCGGTGCCCAGTGCTCTGTTCCTTCCTTAGTTCATTTCCTACACTGTCTGGTTTCCTCCCAGGGAACTAGGAAAGCACAGAAGTAATTGTAGCCACAGAATTCCAGAACTACCAACTGCAAGCCATGGAATCCCCGGAGCTGCAAATGCAGAACTCATGCCCACTGAGGACCCTGGAGCCTCAGGCTGCAGAGAGCACCCACAGAGCCTTGGAGCCACAGGCTGATCTGTGGTCGGCAGTATCCCAGAACCACAGGACCCAGAAACACAGCCCAGGCAATCCAAGCACCCGGAGACTCAAATCTGCGGCCCTCAGAGTCTGCAGAGACCACAGCAGGCCGCGCAGCAATCCTGGAATCATGGGAGGCCCAAGAGAAGTACGCTGCTTTCTAGAACCACAGGAGAGGAACGAGCCGTTCCTCTCGCACAGAGCTGGGAGGGTGGCCCCGGAGTTTGCCTCCTCCTCCAAACACCCTCCACTTACACACAGGGCTTGGCCTCTAGGGCTGCGCTGCCAGCGCTCTGAGCGGCCTCCAGGAGTGAAGAGCCGCCAGGGCCCCGCCAGGGTGCAGGGCGGGGACGCCCAGTGGGGGATGCCCCGGCGGGGAAACCCTTCGGATGGGCGGACCCCCGGGACCCCCGGCGCGCAGGCGCACTCACCGGCCGTGTCGTAGAGGTTCAGGGTCACCTCCTTGCTGCCAACCGTCACGCTGGCCGTGTACTTATCGAACACCGACGGGGCGTAGTGCTGCGGGAGACGTGGTGGGGTTGGTCCCTAGTGGGCCCAGGTTCCAGCTGAACCCACTGTCCGCCCCCTTCACTCATCCAGGATCAGCCCCCCTCACCCCGCTGGGCTCTGGAATTCCCGAGGGGGCGCCCGGGGGTGGCGGCCGCCTCTCCGGAATCGGAACGCCAGGGGCCGAGGGTCGGGGCTCCGGGCTCAGCCTGAGGGGGGTCCCTTGCCCCCACCCTAGCCCCGCTGCGGGCCTCACCTCGGGGAAGGAGCCCTGGCTGTACACCATGAGCAGCGAGGTCTTGCCGCAGCCGCCGTCGCCCACGATCACGATCTTCAGCTCCTTCCTGCCCGGGCCGGGGGCGGCGGTCGGGGCCGGGGCCCCCGGGGCATCCATAGCCCGGAGCCGGCAGCACTGGCGGCTGCGTGCCGGGCACTAGCGGAGCGGAGCGGTCGGGGGTGGGGCGGGGCCTGGACTAGCCCCGCCCACTCGGAGCGGCACCGCCTCCGCCAGGCAGGCCCCCGGCCGACCTCCTAGCCTCAGTTTCCTTTCGGCTACCGCCCCAGCCCTGGGTGTGGGTGTTCAGCTCTCAGTACCAAGGATACTGCGGCACCGGAGAAACGGGGCTCAGCTGCGAGCGCAGCTCCCACTGCCACCCCGGCGCGTCACGGCGCGCCCCCCGCCGGCGAGACCCGATCGTGGCTGCCCAGCGACTCAGGGCGCCCCTGATTGGCAGGCGCCTCCTTCGGCAGGGACCCTCCGATTGGCCGGCGCGGACAGGGCCTCCCGGATTGGCGGGCTGTGCCTCCGCACCGGGTTCGAGGAGCCCCCGGCCGCAAGCTCCGGAAAAAGCCCCTCAGCTTTGCACTGCCCCAGCGGCGTGGCTTCGCACCTATCTGCCTCTGGCCTCAGTTTCCCCACAGGAGGTAGCGGCGGTGGCACCGGGGAAGATGCTGATGGGAGGGTCCTGTCTGCCCACCTCACCTCGCCCCGGGGCGCCGGCGTGCGCGCGGGCTCGGGGTGAGGGACTGGGCTCCCCTTAACCGCACCCGACCCCGGGCTGTAGGGTGGACACCCAGCGCCCTCTGCTGGACAATCGCCTCAACGCCGGCCGCAGGTTGGCCCCAAACCACGTGGGCGGGCACCTCCTTCCAGCAGGAGCCAGAAGCGTGAACCACGCCAGTAGCTGTCAGGGAGGGGCAGATTGGTCTAGCTCTAGTTGAAGTCAGCTGGGTCCTTCTGGCGTTTTGGAGACTGATAACCCCACACCAAGAAATGTAAGAAAATGCGTTTCCCTGCCAGCAGCCACGTCCTTCACCCCATGAATCCCCTCAACCCTCGCATCTCCTGATGGAAACAGCTTGTTGAGCACTAACTGTAGGCAATTCTATCAGGTCTGATGGCTGAGGTCACCGTAATCCCCACCCCGGGCGGGCTGACTGCCTTCGGCACCAGCCAAGTGAGCGGTCAGGGTGGCAGAGGGACCCCTGGAGTCAGTCCACGGCAGGTGGGCACGGGAGCGTGGCCGAGAGAGTGGGATTCTACCAACTGGGGTAGGAAAAGCCCATTTCTAACAAAACCCCAACAGCAGCATGGTTGGGGGCAAGTGACCTTCGGTAGTTTCTTCAGATAGGGGCTGGCAGGACTCAGAATCTCACCCCAAAGACTCCGTTTTCAAGATCTCGGCAAAGGTCAGGTAAATCTCACTTCGTGGAGGAAAACCGCCAACCTGGCAGTTTCACGTGAGTCAAGGTTCTCAGCCGGTACAAGCAAGGCACGGCCTGACCGCCAGAGGGCACCAGCGACCGCCCATAGAATCCCAAGACCACGGCGGAGCTGGGAAGGGGAAGCCAGGACCCACCCCAGGTTCTGGGTGGACGCCCTCCTGTCACTGGACAAAGGGGCGTCTCCTGGGTCAAGCACCCACTAGACAAACGCACAGCAACTTGTTCCTTTTTTGCAACACATTTATTCAGAGGCAGTTGTGCCCCAGCCTTCCAGGAGGTCACAGTCTTGGGAGAAGATATGGAGGTTGGAAGAGGGGAACCGTTTAGGGAAGGCTGAGTGCTGGTTGGCACACGGCTTGGCAGCACTGGAGGGCAGGGAGAGGGAAACAGGGAGGGGACCCAGGGAGGGGACCCGGACTGACAAATGCACGACAGCTAGAAAACCTCTTCAGCTTCTTCACTGGCTGGGCCATGAGGGAGGCCAGGCAGCGTTGTCAAGGTAACCGGGGTCAAATCATGGAGGACTTCCCTGCCAGGCTCCACGGGAGTGGGGGACAGGAGGAGAGGAGCCCAACCACCAGCTGAACCCTGAGCTCCTTTGGGGTAACCAGAGGAGCTGTGATTGGCTGGGGAGGCACGGCTGGGGCCAAGGTTCCCCAGGACCACAGGAGGTAAATAAGGCACTCCTGGAGGTGGAGGAAGAGGACCCAGAAGCTGTTGAGTGTGTCACCCGAGCCCACAGGAGGGCTCCTGACTGTCCTCAAAAGCCTCAGACCTCAACATCCACTTTCTCCATCCAGGAAATGGGCTGTGATCTCTGCTTATGAGAGCACAAGCCTGCAGAGGAGTGGAGGCGGGAAGTGAGCACAAGCGCCCTTCCCAGCCCGGCCCGGCCCAGGCGGAACAGCTGACACCGGCCCCAGCCAGCCCACCCACCCCTGCCGGCCAGGAGGCAGGCAGAACCCCAGCCCCACCTGCCTGGAGTATGTTTGATTTGGACCCACCTGTCGTGGTGATGGAGCGGGGCTGATCTGTAGCCAAAAATACCTCGGAGCCAAGCCAGCTGCTCGCAGCTTCCTTGGAGGCTGGGCTGAGCTGGGCCGGCTGAAGAGCTGGGCACACCCACCAGAGAGGCAGCTAGCTCCCTTACCTCCAAGAGGTTGAGGACCCGAGTCACTCCCCTTCCAGTCACCAGGAATTCCTGGAGAGTTTGAGAAGGCAAAAAAAGATTCTTTAAGCTGGTACTTGACACAAGAGTTGTTGGGCCACTGATGCCTGGGGGAGTGGCCAGGTGGCATTTGTGGGGTCAACTCATCCGTGTCTGCAGGGAGGCCCACAGGGAAACTGAGCCCCAGAGAATAGCAGGGGCCCAGCCACTGCTGAGTTGTCAGAGCAAAGCCTGGCCAGCCCCAGTGAGGCAATGCTGTGGCACCCACTTCCCTGGGTGCCTGAGAACGCTGTAGAGAACACCCACATGAGGCAGAAGACACTGAGCCTTCAGGGATGAAGCTACTCCCTGAGGTCGCAGGGATAGGAGGTCGGCTGGCAAGTACATCGACCCTCCCTGAGCAGCCTCCAGGCCTCAGCTGCCCACCAGCACTCAGGGACCGACCGGGGATAGGGCCACTCCTGGAGTGCCAAAAAGCTCCCCTCACAAAAGCCAGACTCAGCAACAGCTCAAAACATTGTCCGACCTGCTCCTCCCAGCGCTGGGGGGTGAGGGGGGCAGGAGCTTGCTGGAGGTCACAGGCCAGCCAGAGACACACTGGGCCAGGCAACCTGAGATGGCTGGGCCGACTCATGGCACAGCCCGGGCAGAGGCTTCGGCGTCTCTCCACCCAGAGGGTCCGAAGGGTCATATTCCACACTAGGGCTCTGGGTGGAGGGGCCGGAAGAGGCGGGGACGCCGGCGTCTCAGTAGTAAGGCAAGTCCTGCCACCTCCCCGTCGGCCCTTCCGCTGGCGTGGCCCTCTCTCAGCAGGCCCCAGGGCCTGGCGCCAGCGGCGGCCCCGCCCCACGCTCGCTGGGTGACCGGTGGGCGGGGCGCCCTCGAGGGACCAGCAGGGATAGCAGCAGGACAAGCTGCCCCGCCCTCCAGGCCCCAGGTGGTGACGGTGGCAGGACAAAGAAGAGGGACAGAAGCAGAGGGAGAAGGGTACAGTCCAGCCAGGTGTGTCCCGACACCACGCCGAGAACCACACTCAGACCCCAGCTGAGCACCCACCGGCTCCCTGATTGGATCGAGGGCCGGAGGGGAGGAACTGGCTGGAGCCCTCCCAGGTGCAGCTGGAAGGGAGCCATATATCAACCATCCAATGCAGGTGGGGAGTAAAGACCCCACCCGGAGAGCACCTATCCAAAGGGAGGAGCCACACCCTCGGGCGGTAGAGGGTCACGGGAGATCAAGGGGGATTAATGACAATCAAATTTAAAACAGGTTTCAGGGAGTATGGAAGGGGAGAGAGAGACAAGAGGCTTCTGGGATCTTAACAATGTGAACCTCAATTTTTACCAGGTGCTTTCACCCTCTAGCTGTACTAGGGCAGCTAGGAGTCTGGGCAGGAATACCCTTCCCTCCCAGCAAAAGAGACGGACCCAGTACAGCTCATCTGGGATTGAAGACACAGCCCTGGCCCTCACAGGAGGAGCCAACAAGCACCACGCCGGTTACTTAAAACCAGACAGTCCTGGGCAGGGATGCCAGCAGACAGCTGGCACGGGACGAAGCCCAAAATAACCCAGACAGCTGGGGTGAGGGGTGCCATGGGCACAGGCGCTGGCTCCAAGTCAAGCCACCTGGAACCCCATCCTGGCTCTACTGGCGGTGGCCTTGTGACCTTGGGCAAGACACTTCTCCCCAGACCTCGGGTGGGTGACCCAAATCCTGAACCCATCATGGAACAACCCGAGCAGCCGGGGACAGGCCTCTACCTCCGGCTGGACTCAACCACTCTAGAGAACCGCGCTGGCCGCCTTCCCAAGCAGCACTAGATTCCCCTTTGCCCTGAGGCTGGGCCACGTGCTTCGGCAGGTGGGCTGGTGGGGGAGGAGCTCTGAGGCAGCCCAGCCCCCACACCCTGCAGCCACTCCTAGCAATAACCACAGATCACAATGGAGGCCAACTCCAGCGAAGCCTGCAGGGGGGGACGGCCCTCTTAACGCACTTAATCCTCTCACCACCCTTTCCAACAGGCATCCTGATCATTTTACAGGGAGACACTCGCCCAAGGTCACCAGCACTGTGGAGAGCCTAGCCCACGTCAAACTGACTGACAATCTCCCTTAACTTAGCGCCAGATACTTGTAGCAAGATCTCCCTGTTAAGCCCCACAGGCTCCCAAAGTTCAGTGGAGCCCTTACAGTGGGGGTGAGGCACAACTCCCAGATAGGGGAGATGGTGTGAGCAGGAGCACCTGGACCCAAATGGGTCATCAAAGCAATCACAAACCAGAGATCACATGGGGGTCCGAGACCAAGAGCTGCCACCTCCAGCTGTGGAGCTTCTCAGACACCAAGATGGGAAACTATTCAATACAGGAGGTCGGCTAGCGTCCGAATGAAACCAGTTACTATGTGCCAAGTTCCTGCTTCTGCCTCAAAACCCCAGGTGTTACCAAGCCCAGAGTTGGGTGTGGGGTCTCAAAACGTGTTCCCAGTCCACAGCAGCAGCATCACCCAGGAACTTGTTAGAAATAAGTCCTCAGGCTCCACCCACTGAATCAGACACTCGGGGACCAGGCTCCAGTCCGTTTTAAAGAGCCCCCTTCGGGAGTGATTCCGATGCCAGCTCCAGACTGAGGATCACTGATCTAGCCCTGTTTTCCTAGATGGAGAAACTGGGGCTCGGAGGCTATGCCGCTTCTGCAAGGTCATAGCTGTTCAATGGCTCGCCCGGTTTCAAATCCAGCTTTGTCTGGTTCTGGAAACAAGGCTTACATACAGGCCTGCCCATTTGGAGACTGGAGAAGGAATCGTAAGAATTCCAGGAAGGTGGAGAAGCGTCAAGGAAGGCCCTTTCACAGAGAAAGTTGGCCAGGACCTCGGATGGCTGTTCTTTGCCTCCCTGGCAGTCAGACATCAGAGGACGACTCACACTGTCACCCTACATCCCCCAAGGGGAGCTGGAGGGGAGGCCACGGCACTGTTGGGCTATCTGGGAGCGACCTGGGTCTTTCAGAAGTAGGAGGCGCCCAGGGCTCTACCCCCTCCCCCCGAAAAACACACAACTGGGAAATACTTGCAAGTGGAGCCTCTTGTATGTTGCTAAATTCGGCAGAGAATTGCACGCCCCAAATGCCTGACAACAGAGGCTGACAGGCGGGGATGGATGGCCCGGGCGGCCCAGCAGGCGGCCCTACGCGCTCGCAGCTGGAGGGGGGTGGGAGGGTGGCGCCGCAGAACCAGCCCGGCGGGTTTGGGGTTCCGCCCTCCCTGGGCTGCAGGCCAGAGCCCCCCAAGTCTCCCTCACGGCCTGGGCAAGGACTCACACCTACCTTAGTGGGAGGGTTGTCAAACTAGGCCTGCCCCTGCCGTCGACAGAAGGAAAGATTGTCCACGCGGGGGGTGCCCAACCGTTGCCCCTTCTCCATCCCAGAACCTGGAGGGGAGGAAGGCGGATCAGGGCGGCCCCCGGCTGGCAGAGCGCGTGGGGCGGAGATGTGACCGGCCGAAGGCACAGCGGACAGGGACTCCAGGGCTGAAGGGGAGCCCCCAAACGCCGCCCCTCCCCCAGCGGCCCCCACAGGAGCCGCGGGAGGGGGCGGCTGAGTCAGAAGGTTGAGCCCGGGCCGGGCGGCGGCTCATCTGCATCTCCAAAGGCCCGCCCCGCCCGCACCCTCCCGGGAAGGGCCGGAGATCTGAGGCTTCGCCCGGAGCCCCGCGCCTCGGGGGATTCTGGGGGCCCCTCCGCTTTCCCAGGCTTCCCCCACATCCCGCCTGGAGAACCGGGCTGGAGGGCTGCGCCCTGGGCGGCCCAACGGGGCGTCTGCGGCCACCCCTAAGGCCTCACGCTCTAAGGGGGGGACAAAGGGGGCGACCCCCGCCCCCCGCCGGCTCGGCTCTCAAAGGGCGACTGGGAGGCCGGGCTCAGGCTGCCAGAGCAGGGTGGGCAGCGGGGAGCGGCTCGGGGTCAGAGCCAGGCCGGGCAGCGGGGAGGCGGCCGCAGCTTCCGGGGGAGCCAGTGGGACTCGGGGCGGCCTTGAAGCCCCGCCAACCCCGTGGCCCTGGGCTGCGGGCGCCCGCGCGGGACAAAGAAAGGGGGAAGCGGCCGGGGCGAGGCCTCCTGGTGCCCCCGTGGGCCTCCGGGTCGGGTCGGCCTGGAACTCGGGCGACGGCGGCTCGCCCAGCCCCCTCCCCGGCCGCTCCTCCCGCTTGGCGCGCGGCGGCCGCCACCGCCCCAGCCACGGGCAGCACGCGAAATGGCGCCCATCAGGCCGCCGCGCCTGGCTGAGGCGAGCGCGGGAGGCGCCGCGCGCGACGCCCCGGACGCCCGCGGTCCCCGAAACGGCCCCCGAGACCCGATCCCCGGCGCTGCCCCCGCGGGCTCTCGGGGCCCGACCAGGCCGTGGGCCCGCCTCCTGCTCCGGGCTCCCCACGACCGAGGGGAAGGAGGAAGGAAGGAGAGCCGCCGCCATTAGCACCGCAGCCCTGCCCAGCCGGGCCCGCCCGCCCGACCAGCACAGTCCAGCCCAGCCCGGCCCAGCCCAGGCGCGAAGGGCTCGAAGCCTGGAAATAAAAGTGGTGTTTGGGAGGAGGAGCGAGCGCGGCCGGGAGGACTGGAGCGCGGGGCTGCGGGCGGAGATGCTGCGTCATGGTGCCAACATGGACGCCGGCCTTTTGTCCTCCTTCGCGTTGCCAGCGCAGGCGCGCCCCGGAGCCCCAACAAGCCGGCTTCGGGGTGCGGAACCCTCACGATCGAAAGGGAAAGAGGGTCCAAGGCTGGGCGAGGAGGCTCCCTCGTCTTTTGAGCCCTGTCTCCAAAGCACTTCAGTTTCTTCTCATCCAGGCTCAGACCTGGGACGAGCGAGGGGGGCGAAGGCAGGCGGCTGGCTCCATGGACCCCCGAGGGTCGCTGCGGAGCCCCTCTTCTCGCCCTTGGGGCAGAAGAGGCACAGGGGTCCGAGGAGCCCTCCTCGTCCCATCCCCCCACCCCCCCACTGCCCGCTCCGGCTGCCAAACACAAAGCTCCAGAATCCTCCTTCTCCCCTCAGCTCCCAAATACAGCCCTTGCTTGGCCTGCAAAAGGGTTTCCTCGAAGGGGCAAAAGGCACTTTTTTTTTTCTTACTTACCCGCTCAACCCGGTGCCATGGAGTCTAGAAGATCAAGCTGGGCGGTGGTTTTGGAGACGTTATTGTAAAAACATATATATTTTTTGATTTAGTTGGGAAAATTGGGGGGTTATGGTGGTGCCTTTGTTCTTGTTACCTTTTTGTAAGTTACACTCATGGCAAGTTCTGCTCCTTCCACTTCTGCAAACTTTCCAGGGTTGGGTAGGCAAAAAGGCGGCTTCGCAGAGGACTGTTTACTGCTCTGGATATAGCAATGGTGTGATCGTCATTAAGAGACAAAAGGCGAAAATACACAGTCAAACAAAAGGCAAAAGACGCACCAGCCGCCCAACCACCATAGAAAATACCCCCCACTTAACGTTGGTGTTTGCTGGAACCAGCTAGGACTTGTTTTCCAGTTTTAATCTAGTTTCCTGTGACGGCTTTAGTCTCAACACAAAGAGGTCTTCCTTTCCCTCACCCACCAGCTCCCCCCACCCCAACACCAAAGACGAGAAAAACAGGGCTGTTTTTCTTCAAATAGATCGATTTTCAAAGAAAGTGTACAAGCTAAGGGGAAGAAAGCTGACTACCATTTAGTGCTGTAAACATTTTCAAAAGCATAAAGCTAGATCCTTAGCTTTATAAAAGCAAAATCGTCTCAAAGCATCTTAACTGGCTATTAGACAAGAGAGACAAAGACATACATGCAGATGAAGGTTCGGAAAATTAAGGACATCTCAGCAACATTAACATAAAAACTGCACTGCGTCAGGACAGAATGGATTGGGTACTTACAATGTAAAAGGTTTTTAAAAAACTTAAAAAGAGTAACAACTGCTCACAATTTTTTTGTTGCTGCCATTTCGCTAGTCCTAAAGCTATATACATTTAAAACATTACCTTGTTAAAAAGAGAGAAGGAGTTAATAAGATGGCCAGGTTTAAGTGTTTAATAGAGGAAACTAGATATATTTAAAAATTTATTGTTCAGTCAAGAGAATACAGATTAAGACAGCTCCAAGCTCCCCCCACCCACCCAAAGAACAAAAAGAGGAAAAAAAAATATGTCATTTACTTAGGTTTTTTTGGAATTCAAAACTGTTAACTGCTGACATGAATGGTGTGCTATGACCTAGTTATACAAGACAAAGATGGATTCCAAGTCATAAGGAAAAATCCAGATCTTTTTAAAAAGTCTTCTCCAGTCTTCCAACTGTGAGTCCTTGGGCCTGTTGACAAATGTTAAACACACTGAGACGTCCTGAACTGGATGGTGGAGTCAAAGGAAAAACATTCCCCATTTGCAACAAAGGAAAAACCCACTTGGCCATTTAATTCCATTGCAGAAAAATGGCTTCCCTCATCTGTTGGCCTCTCCTTCGTGTCTGATGAAGGATGTTTTGAGATCAGCGTCTAATAACTCAAGCTCTATAGAAGCCGCACGCTGATTGGCTGCCGCGCCCTGCCGCCCTGCTCCAGCCAATTACCTACCCACGGCCAAATTACAAACCCCGAAAAGAGCCCCAATATGAGCTACACCAGCTCCGAGCCCCGGCGAGGCGGCTCCTGCGCTTCGGCTGCCCTAGAGGAAAGGCAGAGGGGGCTGCAAACGCGTCCTCGCGAAGCCCGGGAGCCTCGGAGTTGAACTCACAAAATGGAAGCTGCGCGCTGATTGGCCGCCGCCACTCCCGGACCTTTAATAAAGAAAGGGGAAGGAAAAGATAAATGCAAAAAAGGGGGACTCTCTCCTCCGCGGGTGGCTGGAGGAGGAGGGTGAAGCATGTGTTCAGGACAATTACAGGGCGCTCCCCTCCAAAAATAAAAACAGAAGAAAGCTTCTATCGCCCAGGTCCAGGCGAGGGCTGCATCCTCCCAGTAATGCGAATGCTAACGTGGTGAACCCTGGTCTCCCCTCCCTAGCTTAGCTCCGGGGAGGGGGTCGCGGCCGGAGGAGGAAGCCGAAGCGCAGATACCTCGATTGCAACTCCTCCGAGTCGACGCCGGCCTCCCCGCGCGGCTCCCCGCGTCCACACACACCCTCGGCCCCCCAGACCCCAGCCCTCTCCCCGGGTCCCCGCGCGCCTGCCTCCAGCCCGGGCAGTTTGGAAACAGTTTTGCAGGCCCGGGACGCACGCCGCGGCGGCCGCGGCTCGGAGGGTAGCCCCGGCCGCGGGAGGTAGAGCCCGGGGAGACCCCCTCCCCCGCCAGCCAAGACCCCCACCCCAGTCCCAGAAGAATAAATAAATTAAAAGGCCTTCCCCCGGGGAGGGGGAGGCAGTGTGGGAGCGTGCGAGTGAGGGGTGGGGGGCCGCTGGGGCCCGGGGCTTTGGCGGCGCAGCTGCCGCCGCCGGGAGAGTGCCTGGGGAAGCGGCGAGGAAGGAGAGGGGAGGAGGAAGAGGAGGAGGAGGAGGAAGAGGAGGAGGGTGAGCGCTCGGGTCGGGCTCCTTAGCGGTGTATTGTGGGATGTGCGGCTACTGGGAGCCGAGCCTCCGCCGCCAGCCGCCTCCCGGGCAGCAGCAGCAGCAGCAGCAGCGGCGGCGGCAGCGGCAGCAGCTCCGGGCCCGGCAGCCGCGGCGGCGGCGGCGGCACCCCCCCTCCCCGGCCCCCGGTCCGGCCGCCCCGGCCTCGGCTCCCGCGGGGGACACCATGTACTGGCTGGCGGCGCAGGGAGGCCGGCGCCCGGCGGGGATGTAAGCGCGGCTTGGGGAGGGAGAGGCCGCGGCCGGCAGCCAGGCGGTCCGAGCCCCCGGCCCCGGCTCTGGCCCGAGCGGGCGAGCGGGCGGGCGGCGGCGGCGGCGGCGGCGCCAGGCCCTGCCGCGAGCCCCGCGCCCGAGCCAGGCCGAGCGAGCGGGCGAGCGCCACGCCGGGTGGCCGAACGGGCACCATGGGCCGGAGCCCGCGTCCTCCGGGCGCCCGGGGCCCCGCCAGCCCGCCCCGGGGACCCTCGGGAGCCCCTTGCTGCCGCCCCGAGACGGTGGCCGAGCGGGCGGGCGCGTAATTCTCCCGGAAGGGTTATTCTCTCTCTCTATTCTTGTTTCGGGGGGAGCCAGCGAGACAGCTCCTTTCGGGGCGCGCTGGTAAGGTGGGAGGGGGGTGGGGGCCGGCCGACTGGATTGTTTCGCGTGTGTGTAGAAGCGGCCGCCGCTGCCGCGGGGGAGACGACAACAACTTGCTGGTTTTCAGGTTGGGTTAACGGCATGGAGAACAGTCACCCCCCCCACCACCACCACCAACAGCCCCCGCCGCAGCCCGGCCCTTCGGGCGAGAGGAGGAACCACCATTGGAGAAGTTACAAGTTGATGATTGACCCGGCTCTGAAAAAGGGGCATCATAAACTGTACCGCTACGATGGGCAGCATTTCAGCCTGGCGGTGAGTAGCCGGCGCGCCCCCCGTCCCCCTCCGCCGCGTCCGGGGAGACGCGCGGAGCGGCCAGGGACCCCCGCCCGACCACCCGGCCAACTGTCAGACAGGGCCCCATCCCTGGAGTTTGACAAGTGCCTGGAGAAGGGGGTCTGCCCCTGGGGAGGGGGACAGCCCTCCCATCCCGCCCCCACCCCGACAATTTCTCCCCGCAGATGTCCAGCAACCGCCCGGTGGAAATTGTCGAAGATCCCCGGGTCGTCGGGATCTGGACCAAAAACAAGGAGCTGGAGCTGTCGGTGCCCAAATTCAAAGTAGGACCCCTCCCCACTGCCCCGCCGTCCCTCCTCCCCTCCCGGAGTTCGAAAATAACGCCAGTCCAGACCGAGCCCAGCCGGATTCCCAGTTCCCGCCGTCCGGGGCCGGGGAAGTTTTGGCGGGGAGGGGGAGAGCGCTGGCGAGAGGGTGTCCCCTCGCAGCTACTGTAAACAAAATAACACTGGGTGAAACTGTAATCACGGCGCGGTTACAGTGTCCCGCACGCCCCGCGGGGGGCTCCAGCCCTCTCAGGAGCTTGGCCCCGAGACCCTCCCCTCTCGCCAGCCCCCCCCCCCGGCTTTAAGGGGACAACTTCCTAAGCCCAAAGGGTCGCCCCTGACCCGGCAGCAGGAAGAGGAGGCCAGAATGGGGGGTGGGGAAAGAGAAACTGTTTCTTTTTCCCCTTTCCTTCCGAACCCAGAGGACTTCCACGTTCCAAACGATTTAATCCTCCGCTTCCCGGGCCCGCCCGCGTGCATTTTTTTTTTTCCAAAAAAAAATTTTTTTTTTTTTTTTTCCAGTTTTTTACCCTTCATTGTTTTCAACGGGCGGGCGAGGTGTTGGAGGAATGTTGGGTTTTCTCTTCCGTTTAAACGTTCTCCAAACTCCCTTCCCCCTCGGCCCCTGCCAGATCGATGAGTTCTACGTGGGCCCGGTGCCTCCGAAGCAGGTGACATTTGCCAAGCTGAATGATAACATCCGAGAAAACTTCCTAAGGGATATGTGCAAGAAGTATGGGGAGGTGGAGGAGGTGGAGATTTTATACAACCCCAAGACCAAGAAGCACCTCGGCATTGCCAAGGTGGTCTTTGCCACCGTCCGGGGTGCCAAGGAGGCTGTTCAGCACTTGCACAGCACTTCCGTCATGGGCAACATTATCCACGTGGAGCTGGACACCAAAGGTGAGCCCGGCAGGGGAGGAGTGAGGGGATACCTGTCAGCTGGACCCTTTCCCTCCCCGCCCCCTTCTGCAGTGTGGGGAGGACCCCCCAACTCTTCCTTGGGACCCCCCGAAAACCTTATTTATTTTCTTGCCCCCGCTCCTGAGGGTAGAGTAGTGGAGCTAAATGTGTTGTCTGTTGCTAGGAGACGGTCTGTACTTTACCAAATGTGCCGGTCCTTGGCCACCGCACCCCTAGGGACCACCCGGAGGTTTCCCCACTGCTGACACCCCCGCGGGCCCCCTCTCTGAGCCCTGGTGGCCTGGGTTTAGACAGTCCCCAGTGTTGCCTGTGTTAGGGGAGGAGGCAGAGTTTGTTTACTTGTGGGGGACTGAGGGAGTCCCACTAGAATGCCTTTAAATACCTCAAGAGAAGGTCTGGAAACTAAAAAAGAGTCCTATAAGGATTTAGGGTGCCCCCGCTTCTCTTGCTGCCCCTTCCCCCTGGAAGTGAGAGCCAATCTGGGGCCGGGAGTGTTGTTTCATTGATAAGGTTCCTGATTGAGCTGGGAAGAGAGGGGCGGGAGGCTCAGGGTGCTCCAGGGTTGACACTGTGTCTTCCCTCCTCTCTCTTAAAGAGACCGCAGCACCTCCCCTGCACTGGAATCAGCTGGGTGCTCTGTGGTGCTGGCTGGGGAGGCCACACCTCCCACCCTACGGGTCTGCAGAGGCCCCTGCAGGACCGATGGGTCTGCAGAGGCCCCTGCAGGACCGATAGGCTTGCAGGACTCCAGGGCATTCCCCAAACTGTGCCTGACGCCTCTCTAGGGAAGCTCCCACCAATAAAAGAAGGTGCCGAGTGCTCTGAGGATCCACCAGCCCTGTGGGGAGACACTGGGTCCCTAGCCCACCAGGGTCCCTTGGGAAGCCATGCTGGGAGGGGGAAAGTGCAGCTTCCAGGAATTTTGTGAGTGTGGGGTTTAGGGACAACTGGGACACACCAAACCCAAGGCAGGAAAGTCAGAACTTTTCTTTTTTTTTGCGTTTAATGATTAAAATGTATTGACCAAGCTCTAAGCTGGTGCCGGGGGTGGTGGTGATTATTCCATGCACACTTGCCGAGCCTGTGCCTGGTCCTGTGTCTCCTCTCAGGGCACAGCCCTCCCACCCCTTTCCCTAGCCTCTCAGTCTCTGGGGGTTGAGGGGCAGTGAGGACCTTGCGCGGCTGCAGTCTGATTTCTCCCTGATAACTGAATTGAATGTGGCACCCCCTCCCCCATCACAGGCCCACATTTTAAGCAGCAGCCAGGTCTCAACAAAATTTCATTTCTGGGGGAAAAAAGAAAAGAAAACACAAAAGCCCTCAGAGACTGCTAACTAAGTTTGTATTTCAAGAAAGAGACCAGTAAAGTGTAGCTCCAGGAAAGTGTCTTTTTTGCATATGTAAGCAGCTGCCTCTGAGGCTCTATAAATATCGATAACCCCCGGGCCCTGGTCTAGAAAAGCCTCGGTCTGCTGAGGGGTAGAGGGTTGGAGCTCAAGGTAGTCCCCCGGCTGCCTTGAGGCCCTCAGCCTGGTCAGGGGCTGTGGTGTTCACGGTAATGTGCTCCTAGAGTGTGTTGCAAAGTCCACTGCTCACCTGGCCCCAGATATTTACAAACTCTGGCTTCTGTGCCACGGACTTCCCCTCCTCTTGCTGCAAGCCCCTGGCTGTTGAGCAGAAAGGGGATAGGCCTGGCTCTTTCTTTGGGCATCATGGCCCAGGTAGTGGAGTGGGGGTTGGTGTCACAGGTAGCGATTTTGGGTTTGGGTTGGGAGGAGTCTCAGCCCCAGGAGGCATTAGCTTCTGGATCTCAGGATCAGAAAAATGGTATCGCTCAGCAGCTTTGTTGAACAGGTGGGGACCCTGAGTGAGGTCCAGAGGGGTCGGGAACTCGGTTGGGGTCACACAGCCTCTCCAGGCCTGGGGTCTCAGGCCCAAGGGACCCACCAGGGTGCCATGCAGGTTGGAATCCCTGTGGGGGCTGCCCCGTCCTGGAACCTCACTGAGTCACTCCTTTCCTGCCCATCCACAGGGGAAACCCGAATGCGGTTCTATGAACTGTTGGTCACTGGCCGTTACACCCCGCAGACCCTCCCAGTGGGTGAGCTGGATGCTGTCTCTCCAATCGTGAATGAGACCCTGCAGGTGGGTTTATGGCCGTCAGTCTGCCCCATCGCCAGTGCTCTGATGTGCCCCCCACCTCTGGAAAGCCTCACCAACTCTGATGGGACCCCCAGCCCACCCCACCTCTCTCTCTCCAGCTTTGGAGACCAAGGCCTAGGAGGTTGTGAAGCCTGGCCACGCCCCCCAAGCCCTTCTGCAGTGGGGCTCCCTGGAATTGATGCTGTTTCCTGTGACATCCCCCCTCCCCAGCACAGGCTTCAACTCCCACAGATCCAGAGCCTGCCCGGGCTCGCTTTTCCATGTTGATGCCAAAATATTGCTGTTTCCAGGGTCCTTAGTGTCTGGTGTCCTGGGTATGCCACTACCCCGAACCCAGAAACTGGAGTTCATGCCCCTCCTTCCAGAGAAAGACTGCCTCCTTCCAAACCACTGCCTCCCAGGACTTGGGACAACTCTTGTGTGGGGCAAGTCTCATGCCAGCTCCTCCCTGGCATTGGGCATCAATCCAGTCACCTCAGGACTGAAGAGCCTTTGCTGACTAGCTGCCGCTGGCCTGTTCATCACTTTATTTTTATTTTTTTATTTTGAGAGAGTCTCACTCTGTCCCCCAGGCTAGAGTGCAGTGGCGTGATCTCGGCTCACTACAACCTCTGCCTCCTGGGCTCAAGTGATTCTCATGCCTCAGCCTCCTGAGTAGCTGGGATTACAGGCACACGCCACCACACCTGGCTGATTTTTGTATTTCTAGTAGAGATGGGGTTTCACCATGTTGGCCAGACTGGTCTTGAACTCCTGACCTCAAGTGATCCACCCACCTTGGACTCCCAAAGTGCTGGGATTACTAGCATGAGCCACCACACCTGGCCCTGGCCCCTGTTTGTCACTTTAAATCCTAAAACGTTGGGCTGCTGGGAGGACAAAGCCCTTGGCCATCCTCTCAGGCACAAGATAGTTCTTGGTCATAATCCTGCCTGGAAGGTCTGATTTCTGACAGCCAGAGGCAAAGAAAATCCCAGCCTAAACCAAGGTGTCATAGTCTTCTCTCTTCTCTAGCTTCTCTGGGATTTGGAAAAACCTTCAAGATTCCCTGAATTTAACTGGTTACCCCTAAGATTAGATAAAAAGTACCATCCTGACACTTCTCCTCAGTCCCCCCACTCCCATTCCTTATGCTGCAGTTGTAGAGCAGTTTGGCTCTCAGCGCCCCAGCAGCCAGAGTGAGAAGGGAAATCACACCGCCCTACCCTCCTCCCCACCGCCCCACCCCCCAAGAGAAAGGGATCTCACCTCTCTTTCTCTCCTTAGCTGTCAGATGCCCTGAAGCGCCTCAAGGATGGAGGCCTGTCTGCAGGCTGTGGCTCCGGCTCCTCCTCTGTCACCCCCAATAGCGGTGGGACACCCTTTTCCCAGGACACGGCTTACTCCAGCTGCCGCCTGGACACACCCAACTCCTACGGACAGGGCACCCCGCTCACGCCGCGCCTGGGCACCCCCTTCTCACAGGACTCCAGCTACTCCAGCCGCCAGCCCACACCCTCATACCTCTTCAGCCAGGACCCTACAGTGACCTTCAAGGCCCGGCGCCACGAGAGCAAGTTCACGGATGCCTACAACCGCCGCCACGAACATCATTATGTCCACACCTCTCCCGCAGTCACTGCAGTGGCCGGGGCCACAGCGGCCTTCCGGGCTTCCTCAGACCTCCCATTTGGAGCAGTCAGCGGCACTGGAGGCAGCAGCGGCCCCCCCTTCAAGGCCCAACCACAGGATTCGGCCACATTTGCCCACACTCCACCGCCCGCCCAAGCAACCCCAGCTCCTGGATTCAAGTCTGCTTTCTCTCCGTATCAGACCCCAGTGGCCCACTTCCCTCCACCCCCAGAAGAGCCTACGACCACCACCACCGCCTTCGGGGCCCGTGATGGTGGGGAGTTCCGGAGGGCACCGGCACCCCCACCCCTGCCACCTGCTGAGCCTCTGGCCAAGGAAAAGCCAGGCACGCCCCCCGGCCCACCGCCTCCCGACACCAACAGCATGGAGCTAGGCGGCCGGCCCACCTTCGGCTGGAGTCCCGAACCCTGCGACAGCCCCGGCACGCCCACGCTGGAGTCGTCCCCTGCGGGGCCTGAGAAGCCCCATGACAGCCTGGACTCGCGCATCGAGATGCTGCTGAAGGAGCAGCGCACCAAGCTGCTCTTCCTGCCAGTGCCCGACTCGGACACTGAGCTGCAGATGGAGGGCAGCCCCATCTCCTCCTCCTCCTCCCAGCTCTCCCCGCTGGCCCCCTTCGGCACCAACTCCCAGCCCGGTTTCCGCGGCCCCACGCCCCCCTCCTCGCGCCCCTCCAGCACCGGCCTGGAGGACATCAGCCCAACGCCTCTGCCAGACTCTGACGAGGACGAGGAGCTCAACCTGAGCCTTGGGCCTCGGCCTCCACCCGAGCCCGGCCCCCCGGACCCTGCTGGGCTTCTGGGCCAGACAGCTGAGGTGGCCTTGGACCTGGTTGAAGACAGAACCCCGACCTCAGAGAAGATGGATGAGGTACCACCCTGTCTGTCCATCTGTCTGGGACTGGTTTTGTCCATCTTGTATCTCCCTTTCCCCCTTGAAGCATTTAGCATGACTAGCTAAGATGCAGAAGCAATGGGGCTAGGAAAGCCAATATAACAGGTAGAACTTAGAGAATAAAAAGGTGATGCAAAAAACCCCAGGGGCTGTGATTGAGCAGCTGGTTTGGCAATGAGCTCCCTAGCAGCCACGGAGAGAAGGAAAACATGGCCTAGTTCTGACGCTCTCCTTGTTAGGCAAGAAGTCAACTTTGGCCGGGCGTGGTGGCTCACGCCTGTAATCCCAGCACTTTGGGAGGCTGAGGCAGGCATATCACGAGGTTAGGAGTTTGAGACCAGCCTGACCAACATGATGAGACCCCGTCACTACTAAAAATACAAAAATTACGTGGGCATGGTGATGTGCGCCTGTAATCCCAGCTACTCAGGAGGCTGAGGCAGGAGAATCGCTTGAACCCTGGAGGTTGTGGTGAGCCAAGATCGCGCCACTGCACTCCAGCCTGGGTGACAGAGACTCCATCTCCAAAAAAAAAAAAAGTCTACTTATCCTAGGGATAAATTCTGACCTGAGCCTCTTGGGTAGGAGTTTGCTGAGACTTCAGAGGGTATGAGCTGTGGGGATGGCTCCTGGTCCCTTGTCTGTTGCATGGCTTGGGAATGATCAGTGAGGGTCCTGGTGCTCAGGCAGAGGGGAGGACAGCTGTGCTGGGCTAGGTGGGGTGGAGCCCTGGCGCACTGTGTCCTAGAGCCTGGTGCCCTCTGAAGAGGCGGAAACCAAGGCAGGCAGGAAAGGTGCTGAAGTTTCCCTTCTCCCACTGGCTCCAGGGATGAAGGAGTTAAGAGCTAACTTGGGGTGGGTGGGGGGTGCCATGTAGCCAGAAACAGGCAAAGTTGACCATCCTCCACCCTGTCCTCACCTCTTGGGGTCTCATTGCCTAAACCTCCAGCCTCAGGAAGTCCCGCCCAGGGGTTAGGATGAGGGTTGCCACGTGCCAGGTTCCCTTGGGAGGGGGTTGGGTCATCTTCCTTGGCTCCACTCCTCTATCCTGGTCCAGGCACCTACCTGCCTTGGAGCCATATCCCCTGTGGGCAAGGGCAGCCAGGGGCTTAGAGCTCTGCGTCCCTGTGGGCGGAGGGGGAGGACTCCCCCTTCCTGGGCCCTTTGATTAGGCGCGTCTGGCTGCCTCAGGGAGGAACGAGAGGAACCTGGCTTGCCTGGGAGGGTGCTGCAGGTGGCTGGGGCTCCAGGGGGCCTCCAGGCAGTTCTGGGGAAGTGGTTTCTAGTATCATGGGGTCCAGGCAGGGGGCGTTGACAGGTGTGCAGCCTTAGGGGGGCCACCGGCCCTGGCACCCTCCTCCTCCACTCCCTCCAGGCTGCCGGGGGTGGGGAGTGTTTACTATGCTGACCACGGTCCACGGCTGAGAGGCCCGGAGTGGCTGGAGCGAAAGGCAGGCTGAGGCTGAGGTCCTGGGAGCTGGGGTCTGGGACCGGCCTCCAGCGCAGGGAGCCGCCGAGTGCTGGGAAGTTCCAGGCTGGCCCGCGGGTGCCCCCTGCCGGCGCCGGGGAGCAACGCCTGGGCTTCCTGCAGGCGAACTCAGTGCGGGGAGTTGGACCCTGTCCCAGCCTAGGCTGAGGTTGAGGTAGGGGAGCGGCGCAGGCGGAGCCCGCCGGAGGCGCAGGGGGAGCTTTTCTTCTAAACAGTGGCTGGTAGTTAAAAGTTCAGGCTCAAGTCCTTGAGCCGTGAGGCCCTGCTCAGTCACTTACTGCTTATGTGACCCTGGGGAAGGCACTTTCCCTCTCTGAGTCTCAGTTTCGTCATCTGCCAAATGGACCCGTGAGGGTCCCTGCAGCACAGGGCCTCGGCTTAAGTGAGGTCCTGCACGGGATGCTCCGGGCACCGCCAGGCCTACTGGGTGTCCAGTGCTCAGCAAATTCCTGCCTCTGCTCACCCAGGGGCCGCGGGGGCGGAGGGAGGGGCAGGGCCAGCGGGGCTGGAGCACAGGATCCGCCTCCTGTGATTGGCTGGCGATGGCGGCCCGGGTTAACCCTCTGCGTGCCGCGGCGCGCTGTGCTCGGCGCTGTCCAGGACTGATCTGGGGACTGCTTGCTGTTTGAGGATCCAGCCTAGCCCACCTGTCTCTTCTCTTCTTCATGTGCATGGGGACCCTGAGAAGGAGAGTGTGTGCGTGTGTGTGTGCGCGCGTGTGTGTTCACAGAGGGGACATGGTAAAGTCCAGAGCCTCCTGCCGCTGCCTGAGTTTTGGTATTCCTCCTCCCCTCCCCAACCTCCAGTTTGCCTCTGAGGCTTCCTCTCCTCTAGTCAGACCTGCTCTTGCAACTTACACAGACCCCACTTCCACCCCCACTCCGCCTCAGCCTTCAAAGGTCCCCCAACCCTAGTTCCAGGCCTTTCTACTCAGCTCCCTAAAGCCCCACGCCCATCCTTGACACCTCCCACATTTGCCCCTCACCACCTCCCTAGGTCCCAGCTGCAGCCCCGCACTGGGCATGCCGGTCCTGGGCCCAGCGCTGCTACTGACTGGCTGTGTCGCGGGGCCACGGCTGAGGCTCTGAGTGTGTTTCCTCACTGTCGGGCGGAGGGGGAGGGGGTTCGGACAGAGCCCCCCGCCCTGTGAGATTATCTTTTGGATAAGAAATGAGACGGCCCTCTGCAGCGCTTAGTCCCACGTGGGCCCATACTGAGCTTGCAGTCATGAGACTAGGTGAAAAGAGTAATCAAGGAAAAATAAATAACAGCACGCTTCCTGTTTATGGCCTTAGCCCTGCTTAAACCACCCCCCCCAATCCAATGTCACCTTCCCTGCCTGGCCATCTGCCGCAGAGTGAGGACGGCAGGCTGACAGAGCATAGGCTGAGGAACCGCTTCCTGGTTCAAATCCCGTCTCCGTCTATTGTGGGCTGTGTGGCCTTGGGCAGGTTACTTAAATTCTCTGTGTCCCAAAATTTCCTTGTGGGGCAAAATGGAGTTAAATATAGGGACTGTTCTGAGGATTAGCTGAGTTAATAAATGTGAAGTGTTTAGAAGGGCCCTGGCGGCTGGGCACGGTGGCTCACGCCTGTGATCCCAGCACTTTGGGAGGCTGAGGTGGGCGGATCACAAGGTCAGGAGTTCAAGACCATCCTGGCAAACACAGTGAAACCCTGTGTCCCTAAAAATATAAAAATTAACTGGGCATGGTGGCACATGCCTGTAGTCCCAGCTACTTGGGAGGCTGAGGCAGGAGAATCACTTGAACCCAAGACGCGGAGGCTGCAGTGAGCCAAGATCGTGCCATTGCACTCCAGCCTGGGCAACAAAGCAAGACTCCAAAGGCCCTGGCACCTAAGAGACACTCTGGAAATGGTAACTATTCGTATTATCTTCTCTGCATACAAATTGCAACAGAATCTCTTGAACCGCAACAGTCTCATGCTCTGTGCCCCACCCCTCTCCCTGCCTGCTTTCTCTCCCTCACCTTTCCCATCTTCATCCACATCTTCCTTTGCCTCTTCCTGCTGGTCCAGCTCCATGAGAGTGAGATTGTTGTCTGCCTGGTCACCTCTGTCTCCCCAGCACCCAGTCCAGTGCCTGGCATACAGGTACTGGGCAAATGTTTTTTGAATTGGAATGAATGAATCCTAGTGGTAACTCCACAAGGCAGGGACTGTGATGCCCATTTTGCAAATGGAGATGCTGAGGCTTGGAGAGGCTGAATGACTCGCATGGGGTCATGAAGCTGGGAGTGCCGCTAATCGCTAGTCTTACAGGAGGGGCTCTAGGAGCTCTTGGCCCCAAAGACTCACCTCACTGTCTCTCCCTGCTCTCTCTGCAGGGCCAGCAGTCCTCAGGCGAGGACATGGAGATCTCGGATGACGAGATGCCCTCGGCCCCCATCACCAGTGCCGACTGCCCCAAGCCTATGGTGGTGACCCCAGGAGGGGGGGCCGTGGCAGCCCCTTCCGTGCTGGCCCCAACCCTGCCGCTGCCTCCACCACCCGGCTTCCCCCCGCTGCCCCCACCCCCACCACCGCCCCCACCACAGCCTGGCTTCCCCATGCCCCCACCTCTGCCCCCACCCCCACCCCCACCACCTCCAGCCCACCCTGCTGTGACAGTGCCACCACCACCCCTGCCAGCACCACCTGGAGTCCCGCCCCCACCCATCCTGCCGCCACTGCCCCCCTTTCCGCCGGGCCTGTTCCCCGTGATGCAGGTGGACATGAGCCACGTGCTGGGTGGCCAGTGGGGCGGCATGCCCATGTCCTTCCAGATGCAAACACAGGTGCTCAGCCGGCTGATGACAGGCCAGGGCGCCTGCCCCTACCCGCCCTTCATGGCCGCTGCGGCTGCCGCTGCCTCAGCCGGGCTCCAGTTTGTCAACCTGCCGCCCTACCGGGGCCCCTTCTCCCTGAGCAACTCCGGCCCGGGCCGCGGGCAGCACTGGCCACCACTGCCCAAGTTTGACCCATCAGTGCCTCCGCCAGGCTATGTGCCCCGCCAGGAGGACCCGCACAAGGCCACGGTGGATGGTGTCCTGCTGGTGGTCCTAAAGGAGCTCAAGGCCATCATGAAGCGGGACCTGAACCGCAAGATGGTGGAAGTGGTGGCTTTCCGGGCCTTCGACGAGTGGTGGGACAAGAAGGAGCGGATGGCCAAGGTGGGTGGGTGCAGGGCCCCCCGGGAGGCTGTGGAGGGGGGCAGGACCCCAGCCAGGCACCTGCTCTTCCCCTGAGACTGTTAACTGGAAACACTGCTGCAAACCCCCAGTGTAGGAGCTGGATTCATGTGGCCACTTTCAAAGTTCTGCAAACTGCTCCCATTCAGCAGCCACTAGCTGCACGAGGCTTTTTCAGTTTAAATTAACAGCCAGGCATGGTGGCTCACACCTATAATCCCAGCACTTTGGGAGGCTGAGATGGGAGGATTGCTTGAGCCTAGGAGTTCAACATAGTAAAAGCCCATCTCTAAAAAAAAATGTAAATTAATTTAAGTTAATTTAAATTTTACTCTGTTAATTCAAACAGTAAAATTTAAAACTCCTTTTTGGCACATGACGCACTTCAAGTGCCCAGCAGCCACGGGTGTCTAGTGGCCGCATTCGGGACAGCTGGTGCAGACCGTTCCCACTATTGCAGATGGCTGACAGCTGTGACGCCCTTTGAACTTGGCTTCTCTCACCTCCCCTCATGCTACCTTTTACAGGTAGCCCTGTCTTAGCTTGGACCACTTCCCCCACCCTTTTTTTTTTTAAGCAGGGTCTCACTGTATCACCCAGGCTGGAGTGTAGTGGTGCAATCATAGCTCACTACACCTCAACCTCCCTGTGCTCAAGGGATCCTCCCACCTCAGTCTCCCAAGTAGCTGGGACTACAGTCATGCACCACCACACTCAACTAATTTTTGTGTTTTTCTGTAGAGATAGAGTTTCGCCATGTTGTCCAGGCTAGTCTTGAACTCCTGAGCTCAAGTGATCCTCTGCCTTTTGGGCTGGGATTATATGCATGAGCCACTGCTCCTGGCCTACTTACTTTTTTCTTTTTTTTGGAGTGCGATGGCTTGATCTCAACCCACTGCAGCCTCCACCTCCTGGGTTCAAACGATTCTCCTGCCTTGGTGTCTTGAGTAGCTGGGACTATATGCACCCACAACCATGCCTGGCTAATTTTTATATTTTTAGTAAAGACAGGGTTTCACTGTGTTGGCCAGGCTGGTCTTGTACTCCTGACCTTAAGTGATCTACCTGCTTCAGCCTCCCAAAGTGCTGGGATTACAGGTGTGAGCCATGATGTCTGGCCTTTTTTTTCCTTTTTAACATATATTTGCCTGTTGCTAATCTTACAAATAAACTAAAATCACTTCTTTTCTCTATAAGAGAGAACTTTCTTCAATACTAAACTCCCCTCAATCACTCCCCTCCACCTATTCACCCCTGCCCCCTCCCCCACCCCCCCCCCCCACCTTGGTTATGAGTTTTAGTGTCCCCTGGAGCATGCTTTGGGAATTGTTTGCTCTCTGCAGCTGCAGGTAAGTGGCACCTGTCAGAGCCTGTTTGTTATCCGCATAACTGGGCAGTAAAATTAGAATGAACCCTCTGAAAGCACTGAAACACAGCTCTTTATGGTATGGCCAAATTACACTGACCCTACAGTACCAGCTAATAGCGATGCCATTCGCAATTTGAATAAAAAGAGCCACTGGCCTCAGGTGCCCTGCAGCTTGCAAAGCTCTTACTGTGGCTCATTTTGTTAATTCTCACAGCATCCCTTTGAGGGCAGAGCATTTCAGAACTACAGGGGCAACCCTTAGCGGGCAGTGAAATCAAGCCAGTAGGTTTGTAATGCCTGGGAACGGAAGAGAAGAGGAGGTGGGATGGTGTCATTCTTACCTTGTGAGGGTAGCGTTGCCGCTGTGGCACAGATGTGTCCCTGTGGTGTAGTGTTTGGAACTCAGTCTGCAAAGTGCAAAGGCCACTATTGTGAGGAAGGCAGTGGCAGTAGTCCCATTTTCCAGGGGAGGATGTTGAGGATCTGTGCAGCCAAGCGGTGCTCTGGAGCCTCCTGGGTAACTTACGGCAGAGTGTGGCTGGGTGTGTCAGGAGTGAGGACGCAGTTACCTGCGGTGGCTGTTACTGCCGAGTGGAAGGCAGCTGGCCTGGGGAGGGCTCCCTGCAAAGGTTGGTGGTGCCAGAACCGGTGACGGTGCCCTCCTGTCTCCATCCCAGGCCTCGCTGACCCCCGTGAAGTCGGGCGAGCACAAGGACGAGGATAGGCCGAAGCCCAAGGACCGCATCGCCTCGTGCCTGCTGGAGTCATGGGGCAAGGGTGAGGGCCTGGGCTATGAGGGCCTGGGCCTGGGCATCGGGCTGCGCGGGGCCATTCGCCTGCCCTCCTTCAAAGTCAAGAGGAAGGAGCCACCAGACACCACCTCGTCTGGCGACCAGAAGCGGCTGCGGCCCTCGACCTCTGTGGATGAAGAAGATGAAGGTTGATGCTCTGGGTGCTGGGGTCCCTTTCTTCCTTATCCTCCACAGCCCAGCTCTGACTCCCTCCCTTTCCGCAGAGTCCGAGCGGGAGCGGGACAGGGACATGGCGGACACCTCCTGTGAGCTTGCCAAGCGGGACCCCAAGAGTGTGGGTGTGCGGCGGCGGCCAGCACGGCCTCTGGAGCTGGACAGCGGTGGGGAGGAGGATGAGAAGGAATCCTTGTCGGTGTCCTCATCCTCATCGGCATCCTCATCCTCGGGTTCCTCAACCACCTCACCCTCGTCCTCGGCCTCTGACAAGGAGGAGGAACAGGAAAGCACCGAGGAGGAAGAGGAGGCGGAAGAGGAAGAGGAGGAGGAAGAGGAAGGCCCCAGGAGCCAGCTGTCCTCCTCGACCTCATCCACATCAGATAAGGTACCTAGCAGGCCAGGAGGCCTCAGGGGGCTAGGCTAGGCGACGAGGGCCAGGCCCATCAGCTCACCTGTCCCCACCTGTCCGTCTCCCCCAGGATGATGATGATGACAGTGATGACCAGGATGAGTCTGAGAACGATGACGAAGACACAGCCCTGTCAGAGGCGAGTGAGAAGGACGAAGGGGACTCGGATGGAGGTGAGCAGGGAGGCCGTGGCTGCCTGGCCCTCCCAGGGTCCCTCTGTCCCTGGGGCAGAGCCTCAGCAATTGTCAGAAATACTTTTGAGGCAAAATGTTGTGCTTTTGAGACCTTACCTTGTTAAAACACACACACAGGGTGGCGTACGATTCCATCCTCAGGAAGTGTCCTGAACAGAATAGCACGTCCATAGAGACGGAAAACAGGTCCGTGGTACTCAGGGCTGGGAGTCCGCTGTGGGGGTGCCTGCTCAGCCTACGTGGCTTCCTTTTGGGACCAGATAGAGATGGTGGTTGTACATTACAAATGTATGAAATGATGCTGGAATAGTCACTGTAAAACGAGCAGCTGGCCAGGCACGGTGGCTCACACCTGTAATCCCAGCACTTTGGGAGGCCAAGGCGGGAGGATTACCTGAGGTCAGGAGTTCAAGACTAGCCTGGCCAACATAGTGAAACTCCGTTTCTACTAAAAATACAAAAATTAGCCGAGTGTGGTGGCAGGTGCCTGTAATCCTAGCTACTTGGGAGGCTGAGGCAGGAGAATCACTTGAACCTGGGAGGCAGAGGTTGCAGTGAGTCGAGATTGGACCATTGCACTCCAGGCTGGGTGACAGAGTGACACTTCACCTCAAAAAAAATAGTAATTTTTTTAAAAAAAGTGAGGAGTTTTCTGTTAAGTCAATTTTACCTCAATTTTTAAAAATTACTACTAGCAGCTGAGTACAATGCTCTCACGCCTGTAATCCCAGCACTTTGGGAGGCTGAGGCAAGTGGATCACCGGTGGTCAGGAGTTTGAAACCAGCCTGGCCAACATGGCAAAACCCTGTCCCTACTACAAATACAAAAATTAGGCAGGTGTGGTGGCGCATGCTGTTAACCAGCTACTTGGGAGGCTGAGGTGGGGAGAATTGCTTGAACCTGGGAAGTGGAGGTTACGGTGAGCCAAGATTGCGCCACTGCACTCCAGCCTGGGCAACAAGAGCGAAACTCCACCTTAAAAAAAAAATGCCTGCTAGCGAACACACGCCACACACACATATCTGAGGGCCATGTTCAGCCTGAGGCCATTGGTGAGGGGTCTGGGTGGGGCTGGGGCACAGCAGTCCTCAGGCAGCCCCTCCTCTGTGTCCCCCATCCAGAGGAGACGGTGAGCATCACAACCTCCAAGGCTGAAGCCACATCGTCCAGTGAGAGTTCTGAGTCTTCCGAGTTTGAGTCAAGCTCTGAGTCCTCGCCCTCATCCTCGGAGGATGAAGAGGAGGTAGTGGCCAGGGAAGAGGAAGAAGAGGAAGAGGAGGAGGAGGCGATGGTGGCAGATGAGAGCATGGCTTCTGCAGGCCCCGAGGACTTTGAGCAGGATGGGGAGGAAGTGACTGTGGCCCCGAGGGCACCAGCGATGGACTCGTTGGGCATGGAAGAGGAGGTGAACATCGAGACTGAGGCTGTGGCCCCTGAGGAGCGGCCCCCCATGCTGGATGAGCCCCCCTTGCCTGTGGGTGTTGAAGAGCCAGTGAACTCCAGGGAGCCCCCTGAGGAGCCAGGTGTGAGCCAGGAAGGGGCCATGTTGCTGTCTCCAGAGCCCCCTGCCACAGAGGTGGAGACCCAATCCCCATCGTCCCCTGAGCGAGCTCCAGGTAACACCTGCATCCCCCTGGGTGGGAAGGCCTCGCCATCAGAATCAGCCTGGGCTTCCTTGAGTAGATCGCTGACTGTCCCCAGCCTCGGTTTCCCCTGTTAAACAGGATCAGTCAGTCACGCCTCCCTCAAGTGAGATGAGGTGTTGGGTGCCAGCACTGAGCCTGGCACTGCGTGGATTCCCAAAGGGGAACCACTGCTGCTGTCAGTCCTCACCGCCAGTGTTTCCCTGCTGGCTTGGTCCTTGCACCATCAGTCCCATGAGGTGCTCCCCAAGAGAAGGATGGGCATCCATGGTTACTTTAGTGACAGGTGGGTGGGGGAGGCCCTGGCGTGCTGGGCTAGGTGAGGGCTGTGGGCAGTGCCCTGCCAGCATTGTGATGAAGCTGCGCAGAGCATGTGAGAGGCTCTAAGTGCATGGCCAGGAGAACTTTGCACAGTGATGGCAGCGTTCTCGGGCTGTGCTGCCAGCTCTGTGGCCTTCAGACACAGTGTTGCTACCGAGCTCTCGAAACGGCCAGTGCCGCACTGGAACTGAATTTGTAATATCGTTCGATTCATTGTGGCTTACATAGCTGCATGTGGTTGGTACATACCTTTAATTAAAGTCCCTTAGGAAAAAAAAGAGATTACAGCTGCCCCTGTACACTGAACACACGGCTAGGGCCCACTGACATGCAGATTGTTTTCAACCAAACGTGGACAGAAAATACCGGTGGGATGTGAAACCTACGTGTATGGAGGGCGACTTGCTGTATATGGCCCTGCAAGGCGGACTGCAGGCTTGGAGTATGTGCAGATTTTCATATTCCAGGGAGTCCTGGAACCAATGCCCTGTGTGTATTGAGGGACGACTGTGCTTTGTTTATTCCACCACTAACCACGTCTTTGAATATTGACTCAATATTAAGCGTCTGTTGTGTCCCTGCTATTATTTTAGGCAGTAACAATACAACAGTAGACCAAACAGACAAAAATATCTGTTCCCCCGGAGCAGGGGAAGAGATGACAGCAGATCAATTAGAAAATGAAAAACATGGGCCAGGCTCGGGGCTCACCCCTGTCATCACCGCACTGTGGGAGGCTGAGGAGGGCAGATCACCTGTGGTCAGGAGTTTGAGACCAGCCTGGCCAACATGACGAAACCCCGTCTCTACTAAAAATACAAAAAATTAGCAGGGCATGGTAGCATGTGCCTGTAGTCCCAGCTTCTTGGGAAGTGAGGAAGGAGGTTGCAGTGAGCCGACGTTGCACCATTGCACTCCAGCCTGGGTGACAGAGTGAGATTCTGTCTCAGAAGAGTAAACTATAAAATAATATAAAAATAGAAAATGAAAAAAATGTATTCTGTGGCTGCGCATGGTAGCTCACATCTGTAATTCCAGCACTTTGGGATGCCAAGGCTGGTGGATCACTTGAGGCCAGAAGTTGGAGACCAGCCTGGGCAACATAGTGAGACCCTGTCTCTACAAAACATTTAAAAATTAGCTGGGTGTGGTGACAAGCTACTCAGGAGGCTTGGGTGGGAGGATTCCTTGAGCCCTGGTGATCTAGGCTGCAGTGATCATGATCATCCCACCACATTCCACCCGTCTCAAAAATAAAAATATAAAACAAATTCATTAAAAAATTAAAAAGTGTATGCTGTGACAATGGAGATAAGTGCTAGGAAAAAATCCTTGAGGGCTCTGACAAGTGCTGCAGAAAAGAGACTTGTTGAATTTTATTCAGTCATAGAGCAAATTTTCTTGGGCCACAGGGACTTTGTTCTGAAGATATAGTATGAAAGGCTGGGAAACACGTCTCCTGCATCTGTGATATAGCCTAGCACGGACTGTGTGCCTGACACTGGGTCGGGCACTGAGTAGTCCTCAAGGGTTTAGCTGGAGATGGACAGGTCCCGTGCTTAGACTCAGGGCTGTGAGCCAGCCGGGTATGGAGTGCTAACTAGGGCACTGAGAGCTGTTTGGATGGAATGCTAACTGGTATTTGCCTACCTCTCTGCAGAGCATGACCTGGAAGTAGAGCCGGAGCCCCCTACGATGCTCCCTTTGCCCCTGCAGCCACCATTGCCACCCCCACGACCGCCCCGGCCACCCAGCCCACCGCCGGAGCCCGAGACCACAGACGCCTCACACCCATCTGTCCCTCCGGAACCCCCTACAGAGGACCAGCCCCCGCGTACTCCAGGCCTCTGTGGCAGCCTGGCCAAGTCGCAGAGCACAGAGACAGTGCCAGCCACACCAGGCGGGGAGCCCCCACTATCAGCGGGCAGCAGTGGCCTGTCCGTGAGCTCTCCTCAAGTGCCCGGCAGCCCTTTCTCCTACCCAGCCCCGTCCCCTGGCTTCAGCAGTGGGGGCCTCCCTCGGACACCTGGCCGGGACTTCAGCTTCACACCCACCTTCCCCGAGCCCAGCAGGCCCCTGCTCCTGCCCGTCTGCCCGCTCCCCGCTGGCCGACGCGACGAGCGCTCCGGGCCCCTGGCCTCCCCGGTGCTCCTGGAGACGGGCCTGTCCCTCCCTCTGCCCCTGCCCCTGCCCTTGCCCTTGGCATTGCCTGCCGTCTTGCGGGCCCAGGCTCGGGCCCCCACCCAGCTGCCGCCCCTGCTGCCCGCCCCCCTGGCTCCTTGCCCACCCCCCATCAAGAGGAAGCCGGGCCGGCCCCGGCGATCCCCACCGTCTATGCTCTCCTTGGATGGGCCCTTGGTCCGGCCACCAGTGGGGGCCGCCTTTGGAAGGGACCTCCTGCTTCCACCGGGCCAGCCACAGACCCCTGTCTTCCCCAGCACCCATGACCCCCGGACGGTGACCCTGGACTTCCGGAACGCAGGGATCCCAGCCCCTCCACCACCCCTTCCCCCCCAGCCACCCCCACCCCCACCTCCCCCACCTGTAGAGCCCACCAAGCTGCCCTTCAAGGAGCTAGACAACCAGTGGCCCTCTGAGGCCATCCCTCCAGGCTCCCGTGGGCGTGACGAGGTCACTGAGGAGTACATGGAGTTGGCCAAGAGTCGGGGGCCGTGGCGCCGGCCGCCTAAGAAGCGCCATGAGGACCTGGTGCCACCTGTGGGCTCGCCCGAGCTCTCACCACCCCAGCCCCTCTTCCGGCCCCGCTCAGAGTTTGAGGAGATGACGATCCTGTATGACATCTGGAACGGTGGCATCGACGAGGAGGACATCCGCTTCCTGTGTGTCACCTACGAGCGACTGCTGCAGCAGGACAACGGCATGGACTGGCTTAACGACACGCTCTGGGTCTACCACCCCTATATCCTGCCGGCGTGGGGGCTCAGCCCCTTCCGGGGTGCAGGAAGTCCCCACCTCTCTGGGCCCCACCTCCCAGTCTGGAGTAGCCCACGGTGCCCATGAAGGTGACAGCACGCATCACCGTCATTTCCAAATCGGTGTTTGTGTGCTGGCACCCTGCCAGGCTCCCAAGTGAATCATCACTGGCACGTTTTAAGGACTCCCTCTGTGCCAGGTCCATCTCACCCCCAGAGTTAGCAGGTCTCGGGGCCACATGTAACAGCAGTGCTGTGCAGCTTAACAGCAGACAAGGGCTGAGGCCTTCTGTGTCCTCTCCCCTTCATATCCTCAGGCATCCTCTCAGTAGCCTGGTGAGATAGGGGCTATGATTCCCATTTTACATATGAAGAACCTAAGGCTCAGAGAGTCTCAGTAACTTCTCCAAAGTCACACAGCTGCAAGTGGCAGAGTTGAGATTTGAACCCAGGCAAGCCTAGAGTCTGGGCTCTTCACTACGAGGCTTTCATGAGGCTTGGCTGTTCCTGTAGGCCCGCAAGGCTGGAGCTGTCATTGTCTCTGTTGTATCAGACTGATTGGTGAGTACTCAGTCTGTGTCAAGAGCTCTGCTCAGTGCTGGGCACGGTGGCTCAAGTCTGTAATTCCAGCACTATGGGAAGCCGAGGCAAGCAGATCACTTGAGGCCAGGAGTCTGAGACCAGCCTGGCCAGTGTGGTGAAACCCCATCGCTACTGAAAATAGAAAAATCAGCCAGGTGTGGTGGTATGTGCCTACAATTCCAGCTACTCTGGAGGCTGAGGCACTAGAATCACTTGAGCCTGGGAGGTGGAGGTTGCACTGAGCTGAAATTGCACCACTGCATTCTAGCCTGGGCAATGAAGCAAGACTCCATCTCAAAAAAAAAAACCTCTGCTAAGGACCATAAGCATATTTCATCACTTGCAGAGGCATCACTGTCACCCCAATTTACAGATGGGAAACTGAGCAGAAAGTGGTTAACACCCAGCACTTTGGGAGGTCGAGGTGGATGGATCACTTGAGCTCTGGATTCAAGGCCAGCCTGGGAAATGTAATAAAACCCCATCCTCCAAAAAAAATCCAGAAATGAGTGGGAGTGGTGGCGTACGCATGTACTCCCAGCTGCTCAGGTGGCTGAGGCTGGAGGATTACTTGAGCCCAGTGGGCAGAGGCTACAGTAAGCTGAGATTGCACCACTGCACTCCAGCCTGGGCAACAGAAACCCTGTCTCAAAAAAAAAAAAAAAGGTAACAGAGGCATGTAACTAGGTACTGACTGGCAGCGGGGTTGGTCAGCAGGCAGCCTCGGGGAGGTGGCATGGGAGTGGGCAGTAGAACTGGGCATTGCCCCTGGAGGGTGGTCTGAGGATGGGCGGGACCAGTCTCTGAAGGGACCAGGAGGGGCTCTCTGAGAATGTCCATGTGGCCCTTGACCTACACCCACCCACCAGCCTCTCTTCAGCTAAGAAAAAGAAACGGGATGATGGCATCCGTGAGCATGTGACGGGCTGTGCCCGCAGCGAGGGCTTCTACACCATCGACAAGAAAGACAAGCTCAGATACCTCAACAGCAGCCGTGCCAGCACCGATGAGCCCCCTGCAGACACCCAGGTACTGCCAGGGTTCCTGGACACATCAGAGCCTGCCTGACTGGGCACGGGGATCTGGGGCACTCCTGGAGGGGCATGAGGCAGAGTGACTTGTGAGGCCAGAGGGGCTGGCACACAGAGCGAGCAAGTGGAAGGGGAGAGGTGGGTGCAGGGCCTAGGAGAAGGAAGGGATCTCTGCCTTAGTCTAGTGAGCCCTGGAGCACCTCCCAAGAGTTTAATCAGGGAGGCAAAGTCAGATCCACAAGGTTCATTCATTTCTTTGTTTTTTGCTTGTTTTCTTTTTTGGAGCTAGAGGCTTGCTCTGTCACCTGGGCTGGAGTGCAGTGGCATGCCCTCAGCTTATTGCAACCTCCGCCTCCTGGGTTCAAGTGATTCTCCTGCCTCAGCCTCCTGAGTAGCTGGGATTACAGGTGCCTACCACCACGCCTGGCTAATTTTTAGTAGAGATGGGGTTTTGCCATGTTAACCAGTTGGTCTCAAACTGCTGACCTCAAGTAATTTGCCTGCCTTGGCCTCCCAAAGTGCTGGGATTATAAGCATGAATCACATTGCCTGGCCTCATTCATTCCTTTTTTTTTTTTTTTTTTTTTGAGATGGAGTCTTGCTCTGTTGCCCTGGCTCACTATAGCCTCCACCTCCCAGGTTCAAGCAATTCTCTGCCTCAGCCTCCCGAGCAGCTGGGATTACAGGTGCCTGCCACCACACCCGGCTAATTTTTGTATTTTTAGTAGAAATGGGGTTTCACCATCTTGACCAGGCTGGTCGTGAACTCTTGACCTTGTGATCCACCTGCCTCAGCCTCCCAAAGTGCTAGAATTACAGGCGTGAGCCACCACGCCCGGCCCATTCATTCTTTTTTAATCCAGCAAGTATCTATTGAGTACATACTGTGTACCCAGCACTGTTCTGGGTTTATAGCAATGAACAAAACCAAATCTTTTTCCTCATGGAATGTAATTATTTAATTATTCATTTTTCTTTTAAAAATTTTTTATTTTTTTTGAGACAGAGTCTTACTCTGTCACCAGGCTGGAATGCAGTATCACAATTTCAGCTTCCTGCAACTTCTACCACCTGGTTCAAGCGGTTCTCCTGCCTTAGCCTCCCGAGTAGCTGGGACTGCAGGCACACGCCATCGTGCCTAGCTAGTTTTTGTATTTTTAGTGGAGACAGGGTTTCATCATGTTGGCCAGGATGGTCTTGATCCCTTGATCTCGTGATTCGCCCGCCTCGGCCTCCCAAAATGCTGGGATTACAGGCATGAATCATGGCGCCCGGTTGGAATTTATATTTTAGTGCGAACTCCTAGGAAATAATCAAGTGAACAAAGAAGCATGTGATTCCAGGCAGAGAAAAACGTGGTGGAGAAAATAGGAGAGGGGGTTAGGGATTACCAAGTCAAAGGGGAGTCAGAGAGGTCAGACCCAAGCGGAGTGAGGGAAGGAGCCAGGCGGATGCCACAAGACTACAGAGGAGTACAAAGTGACTTCCATAAAGTTAAAACGAGAGGGGCTTGCTGACCAAAGCAGGCGTCCCGAGGACAGCAGCAGCACCAAGGCCCCGAGGCAGGAGGAGCTCCGTGGTGTTCGGGGGGAAGGGAGAGGCCGCGTGTGGCGGGAGAGACAGCATGGGCCACCAGGGTCCTGGGGACCGTGGTGGTGAGTGGCTTGTCTCCTGGGGTGACAGCCAGCTGAGGGAGGTTCTGAGAGGAGCGGGGATGGCATGGTTCCAGCCTTGACTCCCAAAGCGCCCACTGGCTGCTCTGTGGAGCTGGCGCAGGGGTCCCGAGGGCAGACTGTGTGTGGGTTGCTGCAATTTCCAGGCTGGATGTGCGGGCAGGCTGGACTTACGTGGGCCGCGAAAAGTGGATGCCGGGGGAAGACTATGCCGGTGGGATGGACAGGACCGGGGCCTGATTGAGGACAGGAGACAGGGATGGGGGTGGTGACAGCCCAGGGTCTGGCTAGGGTGGGGGGCTCTGGGAAGCTGGACGCCAGGCCTGAGATGGGGAGGTAGATACGCCATCATCGCAAGACAGCTTGAGTTCTGGGGTTTCTGAAACACCCAGGCAGCGAGGTCTGGTGGGCATGTGGGTACAGCAGAGCTTAGGATGGGGATCTCCAGCCCAGGGACCTAAGTGTAGGCATTGCCAGGAGGCAAGTGGTTACTGAAGGCAGAGGCCTGGGATGTTCCAAGAGTTAATGGGTGGGGCAGAGGCCCGGGGAGGCCAAGAGCAGGACATGATGTGAGGGTTTCAGAAGGGTCCCCAATTTTGAATTCTTGGGGGTTGGAGGGGTCTCGGTGAGAGCTGAGATGGGGGTCATGGTAGACAAAACCTTGGGCTGAAATGGGGAAAAGACAGCGCCAGGAAAGGGTGAGTCATTTTGAAGATAGAAGGAACTTGAGCATGTTCAGATACTGATGGGATAGAGGGGGTCGGGAAGTGGTGACAATCAGGGACAGACAAGTACGGAGAAGCCCAGAGCAAGGACAGAGCTTAGGGTGGGATGGCCGAGGACAGGATGGACCCGCTGAGCCCCCACATATGGTCCTCCGCAGGGCATGAGCATCCCGGCGCAGCCCCATGCCTCCACCCGGGCCGGCTCGGAGCGGCGTTCAGAGCAGCGCCGCCTGCTGTCCTCCTTCACTGGCAGCTGTGACAGCGACCTGCTCAAGTTCAACCAGCTCAAGGTGAGGCCGGGCTTCACCCAGGTCCCGGGGTGGTGGCAGGACCTGAGACCGGGGCTCACCTCTCTCCTCCTTCCTCCCGTAGTTCCGGAAGAAAAAGCTCAAGTTCTGCAAGAGCCACATTCACGACTGGGGCTTGTTCGCCATGGAGCCCATTGCGGCCGATGAGATGGTCATCGAGTATGTAGGCCAGAACATCCGCCAGGTAGGCACTGCCCAGTGGGATGGGCACGGGGTAGGCACGGGGCTGGCCCAGCCAGACTGACACCCTTTTGTGGCCAGGTGATCGCAGACATGAGGGAGAAGCGTTATGAGGACGAGGGCATCGGGAGCAGCTACATGTTCCGGGTGGACCACGACACCATCATCGACGCCACCAAGTGCGGCAACTTCGCGCGCTTCATCAACCACAGCTGCAACGTGAGTACCCTGCAGGGGGCGGCCCCTGCCCCTGCTTCTGTCCCGGGAGCACCTAAAGCCCCAGCATGGGAATCGGCTCGGCCTCCTTCCCAAGCTCAGGTCAGCCGAGGGTTATAGGGAGAGGAGGGCGTGTGAGGTCTCCTACCAGGAGCTTGCTCCTCTGAGCTTCAGTTTTCTCATCTGTCAAATGGGCATAGTGAGACTTCTGTGGCATGTTGAGGGCGCAAGCTGCTCAAGAAGTGGTTGTTTCAGTTCATCGGTAATTACGGAGTTGTTTCTCTGCGCTAGCCTTTGCTCCGTGCCTTCATTGGTTGGGCTTAGCCCTCCTCCGGCCGAGCTGTCCACCAGAACTTTCTGCAGGGGGTCCAGGCACTGTGTGCATCTGTGCTGTGGGTTAGCCGCACGTATGGTGTTGAGCACTTGAAATGTGCTCAGTGCATCTGGGGACCTGCGTTTTCAAATTATTTCATTTTGATTAATTTATTAAACCTATTAGCTGTGACGACCATATTGGGTGGTGCAGGCCTAGAGAGGAGGGGCACTGATAAGAGGATTTGAGTGCCAAAGGACAGGCTCCCAGCCGGAGGCAGGCCTGTCCCGGGGTGGGCGCCCCTGACTCTGGGTTTGAGTCTTGGTGTTGAAGCTTAGTGAGTTACTTAATGCCTCTGTGCATCGGTTTCCTTGTCTGTAAAACAGGGACAATATTAGCTGGGCATCGAGGTGCCGGCCTGTAGTCCCAGCTACTCGGGCAGCTGAGGCAGGAGAATTGCTTGAACCCGAGAGGCGGAGGTTGTGGTGAGCCGAAATCACACCATTGCACTCCAGCCTGGGTAACAAGAGCGAAACTCCGTCTCAAAAAAAAAAAAAGTCAAAACAGGGACAATAACGGTCCTTCTTTATGGGTTGTTGGGAGGGCCACATGGGTGGGTCACCGCACATGGGCCTTTTAAGAGCTGACCAAGCTGGTCCTCAGCGCCTGCTGGCTCGTGTGGTTGTGACTTGATCCTTGCCTGGGTGGTAGGGACTTCCCTGTGAATATCCAGGGGGATCTGAGTGGTGAGAGGGAATTGCCCAGGGGAAGCGGTGCTGGGACAAGAACTGCGTGTTCAAAGGCCTTGGGGCAGTGGGGAGAATGCCTGTTTGAGAGGCAGCAAGGGAGGCAGTGGGGATGGGATAGCGTGAGAGGACGGGGTGGGCCGGGTGGCAGGTGGCCAAGCTGAGGAAATAAGTTTTCTGAGAGCCAAGGCTGCTGGAAGGTTGGAGCCATTGGGTGACAGGTTCTGCTGTCCCTTTGGGAACATTTCCCTGGCTGCTGGGGGAGGAATGGATTTTTTCAGGGGTGAGAGTGGCTGTGGGGGCTGTGGCAGGCTGTGAGCAGTGATGGGGCCTGAGTGTGGCTGGTGGCCCCAGAGGTGGAGAGCAGTAGACACAACCAAGAGGCCCTTTGGGGACAGAACTCACTGGCCCTGGTGGGGGCCAGGTGTGGACTGAAGAGGAGGCCGGGAGGCAGATGCCCTGGGACTTGGGTGCATGGTGCAGCAGCTGCCCAGAGCAGGAGCAGGTCATGCTTTAGATGTGAGCTTTCTGAGTCAAAGATGGGTCCCTGAGCTGCCATGGGCGGACGGCAGGTAGTTGCATTTATGGGTTTGGAGCCCTTTACCTTTTCTGTAGAGGGCCAGATAATAAATATTCTGGTTTTGTGCCCCAGATGATCTGTATAGCAACTACTGAACTTGGCTGTTACAACAAAAGCAGCCACAAATCATATGTAAATGAGTGGGAGAATGGATATGGCTGTGTGCCAATAAAACTTTATTTACAAAAACAGGCAGCTAGGGGCCATAGTTTGCTGATCCTTTGTCTAGAGCTCAGAAGTGAGATGTGAGCTAAAAATAGACATACATTTGGGAGGCACTTTCACTATGAATGGAAATGAAAGGCCTGAGAAATAATTTTTATCATTGTCATTATTTAGTATCAGAGGCAAGGAGTCACCCCTGGGGGCAGGGGGAGCCAAGGTCCAGAGCAGGTGACCAGTGGTCTGGGGGTCACGTGGCAGTGTCAGGCCTTGAGCACAGGTCTGGTTGGGTTTGAGGGGTCTGCAGTGGTGGGGGGCCCTGAGGGGTCTGGGGCTCACTCTCCCCCCACCTTGCCTGCAGCCCAACTGCTATGCCAAGGTGATCACGGTGGAGTCGCAGAAGAAGATCGTCATTTACTCGAAGCAGCACATCAGCGTCAACGAGGAGATCACCTATGACTATAAGTTCCCCATCGAGGACGTCAAGATCCCCTGCCTCTGCGGCTCCGAGAACTGCCGGGGGACCCTCAACTAGGCCCCGGTGCCAGACTCGAAGGATGTCAGCCGTAGCCCCGGGAATCCTGAGCGTGGAGTCCCTGGCCTGGGGCCCGGCCCCCTGCCCACCCCCATTTCAGGTGCTGTCCTCTACCCAGCGGCCATTCAGGGCCTGGCGCCCCACACTACCCCCTGGAGCCCCCGGCTCCGGCCCCTCCGCGGGAAAGGGCTTCTCTGTCGTTCAGCCCACGTCTCTCATTTTTACAAACGCCCCTTTCAGGATTTCTGTGTAACTCCAGCATCAGCTTCTCCCTCTCCGTCTCTCCCCCACCTCCCTCTCTCTGTCTCTTCTCTCCCCATCACCCTTGGCCTCTTCCTGTGAATGCTGCTACGTTGTTTTGTCTTCTCTGTTTTTTTCCTCATCGTGAGAAAAGACATTTTAACCGTTGAAATGTGAAGGTGGAATCAGAGAGAGGGCCCCCCCAAGGGGGCTGCAGAGGCCTTGGTGGCCGTGCGTGGCCCACGTCCTGGAAGCCACCCGGGCCTGGACGCAGGGCCAGGTGCTGTGGAAGGACGGAGGGCCCCTTGGCCTCGACCTCAGAACACTACGCCCTGAAAGCACCCCTCTCTGCCCATGGGCACAGTGAGGAGACCCCGACATTTCCCGACCCGAGCCCCAGCCTGTTCCTTCCCCAGAGGCTGGGGCACCACTGATCCTGCAGACCCTGGTGGAGCTAAGCTGATCGCAGGCAGGGGTCTCTGCTCTGGGCTTTCCCTGCCACCTCACCCCAGCACCCCTGAAGCCTTGGGTTCAATGTTTACTTTCTCATTCGGATGCCAGCAATGAGGGAGCCTCTCAGAGGCCCCGGTGCAGGTGGGGGGCGCTGAGAAGGTAGGCGGCCACTCTCTCCTGCTCTTCCCTTCACCCTGGGTGGGGGGAGGAGCTCCCAAGGGCAGGCGGGTCCCCCAGTCCCGCCATTACGGGTTGTCAGACCATCTGCATGTGGCATTTTTTGGCTTATAAGCTTCACCCATTCACCTCCCACCCACACCCCACATCCCCCTACCAGCAGCCCCTCACCCCAAGAAGGTCAGAGCATATTTATTTTCGGAGGGAGCAGATTCTCCCAGAGAAAGGAAAATCTTGGAAAAGATTTTTAAAAATCAGATCTAAGTCTTTGACAGTTTATTTTCCCTTTTGACCCCCTTCCCATCCTCCTCAGAGTTTATTCCCATGGATTTTTTTTTTCTTGTACGTGTATAAAATCAAAACGAAGGGGAAAAAGGTTTTTGAAGTTCAGAATCAACTTCTGTATATAGGCTGCCATAAAGGACTTTCTCTTGGGAACATTGTTTCTTGTAGAAACATGCGGGAAGACCTTTTTTGCTCATTTCTTTGTACTTCCAAAAAAAAAAAAAGACACAAAAGCAAGCCCCCCCGTACCCCAGAAAGCAGAGGAGGCGTGTAAATAATTTCTGGAAAGTGACTGTTGTGACCCGGAGTCCTCATCGAGTCGAGCGTGCTCCATGTGGGAGCCGCCCCCACCCTGCGGACGCAGGCGGCCGGAGTCTCTGGTATCTCAGCTTGTGTCAAGCTTGTTATCATGTAAATTCTGTACAAAGAATTGTTATTTTTCTCTTTTTTGTCGTTGGTGGTTTTGTTGTGTTTGTTTTTTTTTTAATTGCTTTCCCCAGGCCCCCTCTATTTGAGACTGTGCCCGCTGGTTTCAAGATCAAGGAAATTGGTGGTATTAAGACACAGATGGGGTGCCTGGGCACAGCGGCGAACTTCTCTTCCGTTTGTGGTTTTCTGCCTAATTGTGCAACCGAGGAAATAATTTATTTTTCACATGAGGAAATGCTTGTAGAGATGGCTGGTTCAAGTTACTTGCACAGCCCCCGCGGGGCTGCCTCCATTCTGTCCCCACCCCCGTAAAAGAAGTAGGGGGATGCCAAGAGGCCAGGAAAGGGACCCCTGCCTTGCCCCCTACCTGGCCTCACCTTGCCCAGCCATCGTGCCCAGTGTTAACCTTGGCTGGCATTCGCTAAGAGGACTAGGCCTCCCTCTCCCCGGGAGCCCCCGCCCCAGAGTGGTTTGCAATAATCAAGATATGTGTTGAGTCATTTTTCCTTCAACTCCTTCATTTTTCGTTGAACAAATCTCTGCTTTTGAAGAGTTGGGGGTTTCTGCTATATTTGGTTTTCTTTTCTCTCCCTCCCCCTGCAAAGAAGAGAACCAATAAGTTTTAGGGATGTTTGTGCGTATAGACTCCATCATCCATATGTAACTTGTTTTGAAGAGAAGTGTTTCCGTTGTGAGTGTGTCTTGCTGTAAATATTTGTTCATATTTTTGTGAATTCAATACTATGTACCATTGTATTATAGTAACTTTTATAAAGCAAACCATAAATATACTGACTTTTCTTACAGATACGCCGTCTCTCTTGCTCTCCTCTCTCTCACTCTTCTCTTTATTCTTTCTTTCTGTTGGGAACACATCCTACTCACATGGAGGGTGGAGTGGTCCACTCAGACACTCAGATCATCAGGTTTTTTGTTTTGTTTTATTTTTGAAATAGAGTCTCGCTGTATTGCCCATGCTGGAGTGCAGTGGCACGATCTCTGCTCACTGCAACCTCTGCCTCCCAGGTTCAAGCGATTCTCCTGCCTTAGCCTCCCAAGTAGCTGGGATTACAGGTTTGAGCCACTGCACCCAGTCCCATTGAGTTTTTTGAGACAGACAGGGTCTCACTCTGTCACCCAGGCTGGAGTGCAGAGGTGCAATCATGGCTCACTGCAGCCTTGACCTCCTGGGCTCAAGTGATCCTCCCACCTCAACCTCCTGAGTAGCTGGGACTACAGGCCTATGCCACCACACCCAACTAATTTTTTCTTTTTTTTCTTTTCTTTTCTTTTTTTTTTTTCTTTTGAGACAGAGTCTCTGTCACCCAGGCTGGAGTGCAGCGGTGCGATCTTGGCTCACTGCAACCTCCACCTCCCAGGTTCAAGCGATTCTCTGCCTCAGCCTCCCGAGTAGCTGGGACTACAGGTGTGAGCCACCACGCCCGGCTAATTTTTGTACTTTAGTAGAGACAGGGTTTCACCATATTGGCCAGGCTGGTCTTGAACTCCTGACCTCGTGATCCACCTGCCTTGGCCTCCCACAGTTCTGGGATTACAGGCGTGAGCCACCATGCCCGGCCCCAGCTAATTTGTAAGAAATTTTTTTGTAGAGACAGGGTCTCCCTATGTTGCCTAGGCTGGTCTCAAACTCCTGGGCTCGAGCAATCCTTCCACCTCAGCCTCCAAAAGTGCTGGGATTACAGGTGTGACACTGCCTGGCCTGAGCTTGTAGGTGGTTTTTGTGAACTGGTCCAAATTATAGTCATACTAGACCTTCCACAGCTTTTAAGTTTGATTTCTGGATTTTTTTCTTAAAACCTTAGGTTTCTGGCTCATTAGGTCTGCAATTGGGAGGCTGAGGTAGGAGAATCACTTGAACCCGGAAGTGAAGGTTGCAGTGAGCTGAGATTGCATCACTGCACTCCAGCCTGGTGAAAGAGCAAGACCCTATCTCAAAAAATAAAAAAAAATACAAATTAAAAAAAAAAGATCTGCAGGAGTTGGGTTGGACAAATAAGAAAAGAAAAAAAGAAAAAAAAAAGGTAGGTGTCCTTTTACTATCACTAGAAGAATGTAGGTGGTTCCTTAAAACTGTTTAACACTTAAGGAGATGTCCCCTTGATCTGCATTTACAAGTTGAGAAGAATTAAATCGATCCCGTATTCATGGCATTTCAGAGATGCTGCGCCCCAGTCAGTCTCAGCTCTGCCTGAGCCAGTAGAGGGGCGACAAGGGGCTCATAGTTGGCGTCCGTCCACAGTAAATATCTCCAAGAAGGAAAGTCGTAAAACCTTAGCAAACAGCAATATGCCTGAAAAGACACTGTACCTCACTTTTTTTTTTTTTTTTTTTTTTGAGACGGAGTTTCACTCTTGTTACCCAGGATGGAGTGCAATGGCGCAATCTCGGCTCACCACTACCTCTGCCTCCTGGGTTCAAGCAATTCTTCTGCCTCAGCCTCCCGAGTAGCTGGGACTACAGGTGTGCGCCACCATGCCCAGCTAATTTTTGTATTTTTTAGTAGAGACGGGGTTTCACCTTGTTGACCAGGATGGTCTCGATCTCTTGACCTCGTGATCCACCTGCCTTGGCCTCCCAAAGTGCTGGGATTATAGGCGTGAGCCACCGTGCCCAGCCTGTACCTCACTTCTTACTGGAGAAATGTGAATTATCCTGATACCATTTCCCCCTGTCAGGTTGGCAAATATTAGAAGGTGGAAGAAACCCAATTTGGGGGAGCATGAGGCAGGGGGACTCGTGCATCATGAGTGGAAGCCAAAAATTGCTCAAACCTTTAAGGGGGGAAAAATAACTATTAGCAATCACTGTTTAAAATGCACATGGCTGGGCACAGTGGCTCATGCCTGTGATCCCAGCACTTTGGGAGGCCGAGGTGGGCAGATCACTTGAGGTCAGTAGTTCGAGACCAGCCTGGCCAACAACGTGAAACCCCATCTCTACTAAAAATACAAAAAATTAGCTGGGCATGGTGGTGCACATCTGTAATCCCAGCTACTTGGGAGCCTCAGGTGGGAGAATCGCTTGAACCTGGGAGGCGGAGGTTGCAGTGAGCTGAGACCATGCCACTGCACTCTGGCCTGGGTGACAGAGTGAGATCCTGTCTCAAAATAATAAAAAATGCACACAAAGTCTTGCTCAGTGTCCCACCATGAGGAATTGAGCCTGGCAGACACAATGGGCAACAATATGAACAGGAGTGTTCTTTGCAGCCTCATTTGTGGTATCAATGAAACTAAGGGAGGGAGATTGTCCGTTCACGGACAATCAACTCAGATTCTTTTTTTCTTCTATTGAGATCTGCTGGCTCCTAGTTCTGAGCTGACTTATCCTAACAGAAGGTTCTCAAGCTTTAGAAGCAGAAAGAGGCCAGGTGCGATGGCTCACGCCTATAATCCCAGCACTTTCGGAGGCTGAGGTGGGTGAATCACCTGAGATCAGGAGTTCAAGACCAGCCTGGTCAACATAGTGAGCTCTCATCTCTATGAAAAATAAAAACAAAATTAGCTGGGCATGGTGGCGCATGCCTGTAGTCTCAGCTACTTGGGAGGCTGAGGTAGGAGGATCATCTGAGCCCAGGAGGTGGAAATTGCAGTGAGCAGAGATCAAGCCACTATACTCTAGCCTGAGCAACAGAGTAAGACTGTCTCAAAAAAAAAAAAAAAGAAAAAGAAAAAGTTTAAAACGGCCCAATTTGCCCCCGACCTTCTCTTTCCTGGTTCTAGGAACTCTAGGAAGAAAGAATTCTGGAAATTCTAGCAAGAAATTCTTTCTAGGAAGAAAGGATTTCCTTCCTATGGTTTTAGGACCCAGGTGCCTCATTCTTTGCAAGGATCACTCACACTTAAGTATGAACAAGCCCCTTTCTAAAAGAAGTCCTCACTACGGCCAAGGCCGGGGCAGTGCAGCTGCATGAGCGGGCCATGGGCATTGTCCTGCTGAGGGCAGGGACTGGATCACAGACCCCTCCTACCTGCTTTATGTCTGAGACCAGGAACCAAGGAACCGTCTTATACAGTTACTGAGCAGGTTGCTGCCCCTAGAGTCCCTTGTCTAATATGCTCCCCTCTCCTGCGTTCAGAAGTTTGGGCTCTGGGTAGCAAAACTGAAGACAGCTCCTCTTTAGAGATCTTTAGCGATCCTAAAATCAGCAGACAAGATGCTGCCATACTCCGACCCCACCTCAGGGACTTTCCCTGTTTGCTCGTCTGGGAATCCTCTTCCCAAGCATGGTCTTGTGGCTGGCTCCCAAATGCCACCTTCTCAGAGAGGTCTTCCCTTGGTCAAAATTAGCTGCTCTGCGGTCTTTACCTCCACATAATCTCATCAACTTGTTTTTGTTTTTTGAGACAGGGTCTCACTCTGTTGCCCAGGCTGGAGCGCAGTGTCATGATCAGGGCTCACTGCAGCCTCAACCTCTGTCTATCAATTGATCCTCCTGCCTCAGCCTCCTGAGTGGCTGGGACCACAAGCGCATGCCACCAGGCCCGGCTAATTTTTATTTTTATTTTTTATTTTTGTAGAGACGGGGGGCAAGGTCTTGCTATGTTACCCAGGCTGGGCTCGAACTCCTGGCTTCAAGCGATCCTCCCACCTTGGCCTCCCAAAGCGCTGAAATTACATGTGTAAACCACCATGCCCGGCTCACGGCTTGCTTTATTGTCTGAATCGCGTTTACCTCTCTACAAAGGCGGTGTCATCGTCTTTCGCTCTAGAGTGCAAGTCCCCTTCCTTCCCTGGTTCCAGAATTCCCCTCTCCGCGCGGTCCCGCTTGGCAAAGCGCTGGCACCCGCGCCTCCTCAGGTACCGCGGTGCTTGCAGCCGCCCCGGCCTCCCCCTGGCTGCAAAGAGGCGCTACTGCCTTACCAGCAAAACAAACACAGACACTGCATTGGACCAGGCACGCTTTACTCGGGAGGGCTGGAGCGGAGGGCGGTCCTCTGAGGGGCGTGGTCATGATGGGCGGAGCCTTGGGGTTGAGTCCGCCGCTGGGCGGGACCCAAGGGGAACGGCCGGTGGGGAAGTTGGGCAAGTTCCAGAATCAGGGGGCGTGGCTGTGTGTCAGTGGGCGGGCGGGGCCTCCTTGGGTCGGGCGGTGGGCGGGGCTTACATGCCGGGCACCACCCCGTCGGTCTCCATGTTGGTGAGGTTGCCCCGCAGGTTCTGCTCCTCCTCAAAAGCTTTGAACAGTGAGTTGAAGTTACCGGCACCAAAACCCTGGGGCGAGAAAGAAGGTGAGCCAGGGACCCAGAAAGCCGAGTGTGCTAGCTGCCTGTGGCCTCGGGCCTGGCGGGTACAGGAGGTACCTGGTGGTTGTGGCGCTGGATGACTTCCAGGAAGAGCGTGGGCCGGTCCTGCACGGGTTTGGTGAAGATCTGCAGGAGGTAGCCTTTCTCGTCGTAGTCCACCAGGATTTTCAGCTCCTAGGCGGGAGACAGGGGGCTGTGCTAGGGGAGGCTGGCTCACCCTCTGTCCTGGCACGGTGATATCCTTGGAAAGCCCACAGGGGCTCCTGCACCCCAAAAGCCCGGAAATGACCTCTTTTTCCGGTAGTTCCAGCCACCTCCAAATATATCCCCAAACTATCCTATTACCACTCCGCTACTACAGTTTCTTAGGCAGTTTCTGCCTAAGCCACCTGATCAAGACTGCTCTCTGCTTCTAATCTTGTCTCCTTACAATCCGTCCTCACCGCAGACATTAGCGGGATCTTTTAAAAATCGGTTCATGTCACTCACCTGTTTGAAATCCTCCAGTGGAAATCAAAACCTCATATATTGCTGATGGGACTGTAAAATGGTGCAACCACTTTGGAAAAGTCTGGCAGCTTCTCAAAAAGTTAAACATATAGTGTTGCTTTCCTTAAAATATGGATTTAAAAAAAAAAAAAAAAGGGTAGCCGGGCACGGTGGCTCACACTTGTAATCCCAGCAGTTTGGGAGACCGAGGAGGGCGGATCACCCGAGCTCAGTTGGAGACCAGCCTGGCCAACATGGGGAAACCCAGTCTCTACTAAAAATACAAAAAATGTGGCTCATGCCTGTAATCCCAGCACTCTGGGAGGCCGAGGTGAGCAAATCACCTGAGGTCAGGAGTTCAAGACCACCTGGCCAACATGGTGAAACCCTGTCTCTACTAAAATACAAAAAAAAAAAAAAAAATTAGCTGGGAATGATGGCACATGCCTGTGATCCCAGCTACTTGGGAGGCTGAGGCAGGAGAATCGCTTGAACCCAGGAGGCAGAGGTTGCAGTGAGCCAAGATTGGCCACTGCACTCCAGCCTGGGCAACAAAGCGAAACTCCATCTCAAAAAAAAAAAAAAAGTTAGCTCGGCATGGTGGCAGGCATCTATAAGCCCAGCTACTGGGGAGGCTGAGGCAGGAGAATTGCTTGAACCCTGGAGACGGAGGCTGTAGTGAGCCGAGATCACACCACTATACTCCAACTTGGGAAACAAAGCAAGACTCTGTCTCAAAACCAACAAACAAAAGGGAACATGGAATTAATACATGACCTAGCTACTCCCAGATATACACCAAAGTGCATTGAAAACACGTCCACACAGAGCCTTTACACAGATGTTCACAGTAGCATTACTGATAACCCCCCAAAGTGGAAACAACCCAAACATCCATCAACAAGGAATAAAGTGTGGTCTATGTGTACAGTGGGATATTTTTTGGACATAAAAAGGAAGGAAGCAGTGACACAGGCTCCAACGCAGAGGAACCTTGAACACACGATGATGTGGGAAAGAAGCTGGTCACGACAGGCCTATATTGTGATTCCTTTTGATTAAATGTCCAGAATAGGCAAATCTATAAAGACTGAAGGTAGATTAGTGATTGTCTAGGGCTGGGGTGGGAGTGCGGAAGGGAACAGAGGGGTTGGGAGGTGCTGGCTAAGAGGCTCAGGGTTTCTTTTTGGGGTGACAAAAATGGTCTAAAATTGATTTTTTGCCCACGCTGGAATGCAGTAGCCTGATCATGGCTCACTGCAGCTTTGACCTCCTGGCTTCAAGGGATCCTCTCACCTCAGCCTCCTGAGTAGCTGGGATTACAGGCACGAATTACTATGCCTAGCTTATTTTTTCTTTTTTTGAGATGGAGTCTTGTCCTGTCACCTGGCTGGAGTGCAATGGCGTGATCTTGGCTCACTGCAACCTCCTCCTTCCTGTTCAAGCAATTCTGCCTCAGCCTCCCGAGTAGTTGGGACTACAGGCATGTGGCACCATGCCTGGCTGATTTTTTGTATTTGTAGTAGAGACAGGGTTTCACCTTGTTAGCCAGGATGGTCTCCTGACTTCATGATCTGCCTGCCTCGGCCTCCCAAAGTGCTGGGATTGTAGGCATAAACCACCACGCCCAGTCCAACCCACTAATTTTTTAAATCTATTTTTTTGTAGAGACAAGGTCTCCCTATGTTGCTCAGCTTGTCTTAAACTCCTGGCCTCAAGCAATCCTCTCACCTCAACCTCCCAAAATGCGGAATTACAGAGGTAAGCCACTGTGTATAACATGTTTTTGTTTTTCTTTAGACAGGGCCTTGCCCAGGCTGGAGTGCAGTGGCCTAATCATGGCTCACTATAGCCTCTACCTCCTGAGTTCAAGTGATTCTCCCACCTCAGCCTCCCCAGTAGCTGGGACCACAGACACAGAACACAATGCCCAGCTATTTTTTTTTTCTTTTTGTAGAGACAGGGTTTCACCATGTTGACCAGGCTGGTCTCAAACTCCTGGCCTCAAGTGATCCACCCACCTCAGCCTCCCAAAGTGCTGGGATTACAGGCATGAGCCACCACACCCAGTCCTAAATGGATTTTGATGATAGTTACACAACATAGCAAATAGCTAAAAACTACAGAATTGTACACTTTAAAAAGATGAGATGACATGTTATGTGACATTTATCAATATCACTGTTAAAACCAAACCAAAAAAAACACCTCCAATGATTTCTGGCCACAAAAGAACAAAATCCAGACTCCTGAATAATAGCTCACAAGAGGAACTGGCTCTTGCTTACCTGTCTGACCTGGATCACCACTCAAAAACAACCTCCCATCCACTCTAGCCTATTCTTTCTTTCTTTTTTTTTTTTCTTTTTCTTTTTTTTTTTTTTGAGACGGAGTTTCGCTCTTGTTACCCAGGCTGGAGTGCAATGGCGCGATCTCGGCTCACCGCAACATCCGCCTCCTGGGTTCAGGCAATTCTCCTGCCTCAGCCTCCTGAGTAGCTGGGATTACAGTCACGCGCCACTGTGCCCAGCTAATTTTTTTTTGTTTAGTAGAGACGGGGTTTCACCATGTTGACCAGGATGGTCTCGATCTCTTGACCTCATGATCCACCCGCCTTGGCCTCCCAAAGTGCTGGGATTACAGGCTTGAGCCACCGCGCCCGGCCTCTTTTTTTTTTTCTGAGACAGAGTTTCGCTCTTTCACCCAAGGCTGGAGTGCAGTGGCGCAATCTCGGCTCACTGCATTCTCCTTCTTCCTGTTCAAGCAGTTCTCCTGCCTCAGCTTCCCAAGTAGGTGGGATTACAGGCACCCACTACCATGCCCAGCTAATTTTTTTGTATTTTTAGTAGAGATGGGGTTTCACCATGTTGGCCAGGCTGGTCTCGAACCCCTGACCTCATGATCCACCCGCCTTGGCCTACCCAAGTGCTGGGATTAGAGGCGTGAACCACCATACCTGGTTCTAGTTTATTCTTTCTGTTCTCCAGACACTCGGGGCTTGCTCCTACCTTTCCCTTGCTGTTCCCTCTGCTAGGAATGCCCTTTTCCTGCTGTCACATGGCCAATTCCTGCTCATGATTTAGAGTTCACTCAAATATCACCTCCTCAGAGAGGCCCTCCCTGACCACTCTCTGTAAAGTAGCCTCAGGCTGTCTGTTTTAATTTCCTGCACTGACTCTATTTCTCTGATGGTGCTTTTTTTTTTTTTTTTTTGAAATGGAGTCTTGCTCTGTTGCCCAGGCTGGAGTGCAGTGGCACAATCTCAGCTCACTGCAACCTCTCCGACTCCCAGGTTCAAGCGATTCTCCCAACTCAGTCTCCCAAGTAGCTGGGATTACAGGCGCCCACCACCACGCCCACTATTTTTTTTTTTTTTTTTGAGACGGAGTTTCGCTCTCGTTACCCAGGCTGGAGTGTAATGGCGCGATCTCGGCTCACCGCAACCTCCGCCTCCTGGGTTCAGGCAATTCTCCTGCCTCAGCCTCCTGAGTAGCTGGGATTACAGGCATGCGCCACCATGCCCAGCTAATTTTTTGTATTTTAAGTAGAGACGGGGTTTCACCATGTTGACCAGGATGGTCTCAATCTCTCGACCTCGTGATCCACCCGCCTCGGCCTCCCAAAGTGCTGGGATTATAGGCTTGAGCCACCGCCCCCGGCCTAATTTTTGTATTTTTAGTAGAGACTGGGTTTCACCTTGTTGGCCAGGATGGTCTCCATCTCTTGACCTCGTGATGATCCACCCGCCTTGGCCTCCCAAAGTGCTGGGATTACAGGCGTGAGCCACTGCGCCCGGCCCTGACGGCTCTTTTATTGTTTATTTGTTTGTCATCTGTCTGTTCCTCCTGCATACACCCCAGAATAAATGTCCCCTGCCAGCAGGGACTTGGTCTGGGCTCCCCTCTGGGCTTAGACAATATTTTTGAAAAGATGGAACTCAGGGCACTCCCCACAAGGCTTCGGATCCTGCCTGAGCCTCACCTCCAGGACATCAATGCTCTCCTTCACCTTGATCTTGGCCACCTTCAGCTTCTCCCGCAGTTGCTTGTAATATGTGGAGGGAACAGATAAGAATTCCATGCCTCTCTCTCGCAAGTGGCGAATCTGTTTCAGAGCAAAGTTGGGGTCAGCCTTTGGGCTCCAAGTTCAACTCCCCTAGCCAGGTGGAGGTGCTGGGCCATCAGAAGGCGGGGTCGCTATCCTAGCTCCCCTCAACTCCAGGATGCTGTGTGACCTCTTCCCCTTTCTCTGTCATGAGCCCTGTTAGTACAACACTGCTAGATTTATAGAACACTCACCATGTGCCTGCCTTGAGCACTTTTTTTTTTTTTTTTTTTTTTGAGACGGAGTCTCACTGTTGCCAGGCTGGAGTGAAGTGGCGCCATCTTGGCTCACTGCAACCTCTGCCTCCTGGGTTCAAGTGATTCTCCTGCCTCAGCCTCCCGAGTAGCTGGGATTACAGGCAAGCACCACCACACCCAGCTAATTTTTATATTTTTAGTAAAGACGGGGTTTCACCACATTGGCCAGCATCGTCTTGATCGCTTGACCTCATGATCCACCCACCTCAGCCTCCCAAAGTGCTGGGATTACAGGCATGAACCACTGCGCCCGGCCGAGCACTTTCTACATATTTCCTCATTATGTCCATGCAGCAATCTTTTGAGGCAGCTGGAGGACTATTCTCTCATTTCATAGCTGGGGAAACTGAGGCATCAAGAGATTAAGGATTATTAGGCTGGGTGCGGTGGCTCATGCCTATAAATCCCAGCATTTTGGGAGGCTGAGGTGGGCAGATCACTTGATGTCAGGAGTTTGAGACCATCCTGGCCAACATGGTGACACCCCATCTCTACTAAAAATATTTTAAAAATTAGCCAGGCATGGGGTCGTGTGCCTGTAATCCCAGCTACTCGGGAGGCTGAGGCAGGAGAATTGCTTGAGCTCAGGAGGTGGAAGTTGCAGTGAGCCAAAATCGAGCCACTGCACTCCAGTCTGGGGGAAAGAGCAAGACTCCATCTCAAAAAAAAAAAAAAAAAAAGGATCTATTAATATATATATTTTTTGAGACAGGGTCCTGCTCTGTCACCCAGGCTGGAGTGCAGTGGCACAATCATAGCTCACTGCAGCCTCAACCTCCCCAGGCTGAGGTAATCTTCCTACCTCAGCCTCCAGAGTAACTAGAACCACAGGTGCGTACCACCACACCTGGCTAATTTTTTGAATTTTTGTAAAGATGAGGTCTTGCTATTTGCCCAGGTTGGTCTCAAACTTCTGAGCCTAAGCAGTCCTCCCACCTCAGCCTCCCAAAGTGCCTGACTCCCCAGTTTAAATGTGCAATGTCCTTCACCCTTGCTGTCCCAACTCCCTGCTTTACTTTCTTCCTGGGCGCTCTCTACCATCTAGCATTTGTATTTTACTTATTTTTCTATTGCTCCACAAGGGCAGAAACGGTTATTCGTGGATGTATCCTAAGTACCTATGACAGTGCCTGGCATGTAGTAGATACTCAATAAACATCTGTTGAGTGAATGGACAAATGAAGTTGCTAAGGTCGTGCAGTGAACTCTTGGTTGGCACAGTCCAGGCACTAGTCCACTCTGCCATAGTGTCACTTAAGGAGGGGGTAGGACCCAGCCTCCCCATGCACCATCTGTCTGGACCTACAGATGCAGGACATTTATTCTGGCTAAGACAAAAATCAATCTTATAACCTAATTGCCTCTTTTTTTTTTTTTTTTTAGATGGAATCTTGCTCAGTTACCCAGCCTAGATGAAGTGCAGAGGCATAATCTCAGCTCACTGCAATCTCCACTTCCTGGGTTCCAGTGATTCTCTTGCCTCAGCCTCCTGAGTAGCTGGGACTACAGGTGCCTATGACCACGCCAAGTTAGTTTTTGTATTTTTAGTAGAGATTGGGTTTTGCCATGTTGGCCAGACTGGTCTGGAACTCCTGACCTCAGGTGATCCCCCTGCCTCAGCCTCCCACAGTGCTGGGATTACAGGAGTGAGCCACTGTGCCTGGCCCTAATTTCCTCATTTTTCTTTTCTTTTCTTTCTTTTTTTTTATTCCAACTAACCCTGAGAGATTTTTTTCAAGAATTTCCTCATTTTTAAGGTAAGGCAACTAAAGTCCAGACACAGCACTGAATCCCCCAGAAACACAGAGCGAGCTGCTGGCAGAACCAGGACCATCATCCAGGCTTCCTGATACCCTAGCACCTGCTACCTTGAAAGCCCAGGGGTTCTGCGGCCACTGAACCGGGGTGGGTGGGGCTACAGGAAGCAGTGAGGGAGTCCTGTTTTCCAGCCCAGAGGAGTGGGCCCAGGACAGCCACCACCCTCCCTCTTGATTTTGCAGAGACCGTCCCTGGCTGTGAATGAGAAAGAATTGGGACTGGGAAGGGGGTCTAACCGCTGTGATGATGTCCTGGGTCTTGAGAGCGATGTGCTGGACCCCGGCGCCCCCGTTATAGTCCACATATTCCTGGGGGAGGGAAACAAGGACACCACTGTCATTTGCCCCGTCACCCACATCCCTGACCCTGCAAGCGCTCTCAGACCTCTTCCCTGCTCTCCCTCCCCCAGCGGGGGCGGCCTCACCTGGATCTGGGACTTCTTCTTGCCGGGCGCTGGCTCATTGATGGGCATCTTGATGGACTCCTCATAGTTGGCCACCACAATGGATCGCAAAGAGCTGTATTCCGTGTGCACCTGCGTGTCATCCACGGACCAGAAGCGGTGGAACTGCAGGTTTTTCAGGTACCTATAGGGTTGGCGGCAGAACACATCTGCTCCGAGCACCTCCTGGGACGGCCTCCACCACCCCATCCCCATCTTCCAGAATCTGTCCCTGAGCAGGCTCCAGAAAGGAGACGCCATTGCCATCATACCAATCAGAGAACTTAGATTTTTGTTGTTGCTTGAGACAGAGTCTCACTCTGTTGCCCAGGCTGGAGTGCAGTGGTGCGATCTCGGCTCACTGCAGCCTCCATTTGCAGGCTCAATGCTCCTCCCACCTCAGCCTCCCAAGTAGCTGGGACTACAGGCATGTGCCATCACACCTGCCTAATTTTTTTTTGAGACTGAGTTTTGCTCTTCCCACCCAGGCTGGAGAGCAGTGGCGCAATCTTGGGTCACTGCAACCTCCACCTCCTGGGTTCAAGCAATTCTCCTGTCTCAGCCTCCCAAGTAGTTAGGATTACAGGCGTGCACTACCACGCCCAGCTAATTTTTTGTATTTAGTAGAGATGGGGTTTTACCATGTTGATCAGGCTGGTCTCAAACTTCTGACTGCAGGTGATCCACCCGCCTCGGCCTCCCAAAGTGCTGGGATTACAGGTGTGAGCCACCATGCCCAGCCATATTTTTTGTAGAGACGGGATCTTGCTATGTTTTTTTTTTTTTTCCTATCTCCTGTAATGTGTATAAGCAATGGGATCTTGCTATGTTGCCCAGGCTGGTCTTGAACCCCTGGGTTCAAGCCATCCGCCTACCTCAGCCTGCCAAGGTGTTGAGATTCCAAATATAAGCCACCATGCCTAGCTTAGATTTGTGTCTTTATGATGACACTATTCCTTCAGGTGGAGGTGTCTTGGAACAAAATACATATAGGAGAGCAAGCCTCCCTCAGATGGAAGTAAAGTGCTTTGAGAAAACGGCCCTCGCTCGGGACTTGGACAGGGGTGCTGTCTGGGTGGTGGCAGCCTTCCTCCAAGCCTCCCTGGACTGTGATGCCCCCAGGATTCCTCAGAGGAGGGGCCTGTGGGTTGTTTTGGGCCTTTAGTCCACTGGTCTCCATGTCGACAGTTTTACAGTGAATAAACACATCGGTGGCCTCAGGCTAACTCCCATTATCTTGTGCTGTATTTTCCACTTTTATTTTATTATTATATTTTTTTGAGACAGAGTCTCGCTCTGTCACCCAGGCTGAAGTGCAGTGGTGCAATCTCAGCTCACTGCAATCTCTGCCTCCTGGGTTCAAGCGATTCTCCTGTCTCAGCCTCCGAGTAGCTGTGACTACAGATGTGCACCACCACACCCAGCTAATTTTTGTATTTTTATTAGAGATTGGCTTTCACCATGTTGGTCGGGCTAGTTTTGAACTCCTGACCTCAGGTGATTCACCCGCCTTGGCCTCCCAAGACTGAGATTACAGGCATGAGCCACCGCACCCAGCCTATTTTATTTTATTTATTTTTTTGACACAGAGTCTCGCTCTGTTGCCCAACATCCACCTCCCTTCAAGCAATTCTCCTGCCTCAGCCTCTTGAGTACCTGGAATTACAAGTGTCTACCACCACACCCAGCGAGTTTTTGTGTTTTTAGTAGAGATGGGGTTTCATTATGTTGGCTAGGCTGGTATTGAACTCCTGACCTCAAGTGATCCTCCCACCTCGGCTTCCCAAAGTGCTGGGATTACAGGTGTGAGCCACTGCGCCCAGTCTTATTTTCCACCTGAGTGCAAGGACCATGGAGTGGGCCAGTTCGCCATGGGGACCCGTCATCTTCACGCAGAGGGAGAGGGCCTGGGTCTCACCATTCAGAGGCTGACACCATCTCCTGATCAGGCTGGTTTCCCACAATGTGGTCAATAACCTCGAGATTGCACTTGGGCCTGGGGGAGGGAAGAAGATGGGGGTGAAAAGGTGGCTACCTCCCTTCTCCACGACCCTCAATAATAATAGCTCACACTTCTGTTTTTGGGGTTTTATTTTTTTGTAGAGATGAAGTCTCTGCAAAAGAGAGACTCTTTTGTTGCTCAGCCTGGTCTTAAACTCTGGGGCTCAAGCGAGCCTCCTGCCTCAGGCTCCCAAAGCACTGGGATTATAGGTATGAGCCACCGTGCCCGGCCTCACACTTACGTAGCATTTACTATGGGCCAGATATTTTGTCAACTCTCATACTATTACGGTCCCCATTTTGCAGATGAAGAAACTGAGGCCTAGAGAGATGAAGCAACTTGCCCAGAGTGAAACAGCTGTGAAGTAACAGAGCTGGGAATTGAACCTGGGGAAGTTTGGTTGCAGAGGCCATGGTCTCATGTCCTCACCCCTGAGGACTTCCAGGAATTCCCTAGCCGGCTCCACTCTGCCCCATCACACATGCCCAGGGGACATGGAGGAAGTGGGCGTTAACTTCTCACAGCACCTCAGGGTTTTCCACCCACCTCTGCCTGGAGGGACACTCACAGTTGAGGAAGTAGGGGGTCCATGAACACTGGGGCCTCATATCCAGGCAAGAATCGGCCGGCGTAGTTCATCTTCTCCACCAGGGTGTGTGTGGTGTCCCCATACTACAGGTGGAAAACAGCCCGGCTCGGCCCCTGGGCACCCATGCCCGCCGAGGACAGAGCACACTGCATGGTGCTAACGTAGCCCTGGCTTCCAACCCTCAACTGACCCGAACTGGATGCGTGATCCTGGACAAGTCACTTCTCCTTTCTGAAATGCATTGCAATCTGTCGCTTGTTTGTAAGTTTCTGTGAGGGCGGGGACACTGTTTTGCTCATCATGGTGTCCCCAGCGCCAAGCTCAGTGCCTGGCACAGGGAGGTGCTCAGTGAAGTACCTCCATTTATTTAAGTAGGTCAACTGGATGAAGAACGTGGGAGGGCACTGGATTAAATTATACTGAAGAGCTCCGTCAGCCACTTTAACCATCTTTTTTTTGTTGTCGTTTGAGATGGAGTCTCACTCTGTCACCCAGGCTGGAGTGCAGTGGTGTGAACTTGGCTCACTGTAACCTCTGCTTCCTGGGTTCAAGCCATTCTCCTGCCTCAACCTCCCGAAGTAGCTGGGATTATAGGTGTGCACTACCACGCTAGGCTAATTTTTGTGTTTTTAGCAGAGATGATGGGGTTTCAACATGTGTCCAGGCCGGTCTTGATCTCCTGACCTCAGGCGATCCGACTGCCTTGGACTCCCAAAGTGCTGGGATTACAGGCATGAGCCCCTGTGTCCAGCACTTTTTTTTTTTTTTGAGACAGAGTCTTGCTTTGTTGCCCAGGCTGGAGTGCAGTGGCATGATCTTGGCTCACTGCAGCCTCCACCTCCCAGGTTCAAGCAATTTTCCTGCCTCAGCATCCCGAGTAGCTGGGACTACAGGCACGTGGCACCACACCTGGCTAACTTTTGTGTTATTTTTTTACTAAAGACAGAGTTTTACCATGTTGGCCAAGATGGTCTTGAACTCTTAACCTCAAGTGATCCCCCTACCTCAGCCTCTCAAAGTGCTGGGATTACAGGCACACTTTAACCATTTTTTATGTTCAATTTAATTTTTTAACTTTTATTTTATTTTATTTTATTAATTAATTAATTTATTTATTTATTTTTTGAGACAGAGTCTTACTCTGTTGCCCAGGCTGGAGTGCAGTGGCATAACCTTGGCTTACTGCAACCTCCATCTCTCAGGTTCAAGCGATTCTTCTGCCTTAGCCTCCCGAGTAGCTGGGATTACAGGTGCCTGCCACCATGCCTGTATAATTTTTGTATTTTTAGTAGAAACAAGGTTTCACCATGTTGGCCAGGCTGGTCTTGAACTCCTGACCTCAGGTGAGCCACCCGCTCACCTGAAATTATAGGCTGGAATTATAGGCACACTTTATTTTTATGTTTAATTTTATTTTTTAAAATTTTTATTTATTTATTTTTGAGACAGAGTCTCACTCTGTTAACCAGGCTGGAGTGCAGTGGTGCGGTCACAGCTCACTCTAGCCTCCACCTCTTGGACTCAAGCAATCCTCCCACCTCAGCCTCCCATGTAGCTGGGAACACAGGCATGCTCCATCATGCCTGGCCAATTTTTAATTTTTTTTTTGGTAGAGATGGGGTCTCACTTTGTTGCCCTGGCTGGTGTCAAATTCCTGGGCTCAAGCAGTCCTCTTGCCTTGGCTTCCCAAAGTGCTGAGATTACAGGTGTGAGACACTGCACCTGACCTATTTATTTTTTATTTATTTGTATTTTTAATTTTTGTAGAGATGGGGTCTCCCTATGTTGCCCAGGCTGGTCTCAAACTTTTTTTTTGTTTCTATCATCTCAGCTACTAGAAATCGAACTTTTGGCCTCAAGTGATCCTCCTGCCTCAGCCTCCCAAACTGCTGAGATTATATGTGTGAACCACTGTGCTCAGCCCTTTATGTTGAATTTAATCTCAAAGAGGTAAGACCTGTGATTGTCTCTGTATTACAGTAACACAGGAGCTAAACAGAATTGGTCATCTTTGCTGAGTGTCTAATGTGCCAGGCACTGTTCTAAGTGCTATACACAAATGACCTTTTTTTTTGAGACAGAGTCTCATTCTGTTGCCCAGGCTGGAGTACAGTGGCGCAATTTTGGCTCACTGCAACCTCTGCCTCCTGGGTTCAAGCAATTCTCCCATCTCAGCCTCCCAAGTAGCTGTGACTACAAGTGTGCACCACCATGCCTGGCTAATTTTTGAATTTTTTTTTTAGTAGAGGTGGGGTTTCACCATGTTGCCCAGGCTGGTCTCAAACTCCTGACCTCACATGATTTGCACCCCTCCCCGCCCCCGCCAGCCTCCCACAGTGCTGGGATTATGGGCGTGAGCCACCGCACCTGGTCCTCATTGGATCCTTATGATGACCCTATGAGGAATCATAGCTGAAGATACTGAGCTTGCAGCCTTAAAAAGGAATGAGATCATGTCCTTTGCAGGGACATGGATGGAGCTGGAAGCCGTTATCCTCCGGAAACTAACACAGGAACAGAAAACCAAACACCATGTTCTCACTATAAATGGGAGCTAAGGCTGGGCTTGGTGGCTCATGCCTGTAATCCCAGCACTTTGGGAGGCCAAAGAGGGCCAATTATCAGGTCAGGAGTTGAAGACCAGCCTGACCAACATGGTGAAACCCTGTCTCTACTAAAAATACAAAATTTAGCTGGTCGTGGTGGCGAGCACCTGTAATCCCAGTTACTCAGGAGGCTGAGGCAGGAGAAATCACTTCATCCTGGGAGGCAGAAGTTGCAGTGAGCCGAGTTCATGCCATTGCACTCCAGCCTGGGTGGCAGAGCAAGACTCTGTCTCAAAAATAATAATAATAAGTGGCAGCTAAATGATGAGAAAACATGGACACGTCGTCGGGAACAGCAGACACTAGGCCTGTCAGAAGGGGGAGGTGGGGAGGGAGAGTACCAGGAAGAGCAACTAATGGATACTGGGCTTAATACCTAGGCGATGGGCTGATCTGTGTGGCAAGCCACCATGCGCACTTTTCCCTATGTAACAAACTTGCACCTTTTTTTTTTTTTTTTTGAGACGGAGTTTCGCTCTTGTTACCCAGGCTGGAGTGCAATGGCGAGATCTCGGCTCACCGCAACCTCCACCTCCTGGGTTCAGGCAATTCTCCTGCCTCAGCCTCCCGAGTAGCTGGGACTACAGGCACGCGCCACCATGCCCAGCTAATTTTTGTATTTTTAGTAGAGACGGGGTTTCACCATGTTGACCAGGATGGTCTCGATCTCTTGACCTAGTGATCCACCCGCCTCGGCCTCCCAAAGTGCTGAGATTACAGGCATGAGCCACCACACCCGGCATTTGCACCTCTTGCACATACACCCCAGGACCTGTAATAAATATTGAAGAAAACAGCTGGGTGCGGTGGCTCATGCCTGTAATCTTAGCACTTTGGGAGGCTGGGGTGGGTGGATCACTTGAGGTCAGGAGTTTGAGACTAGCCTGGCCAAACTTTTAGTAGAGATGGCGAAACCCCATCTCTACTAAAAACACACAAATTAGCTGGGTATGGTGGCAGATGCCTCTAATCCTAGCTACTTGGGAGGCTGAGACAGGAGAATCACTTGAGCCCAGGAAGCAGAGGTTGCAGTGAGCCAAGATCGCACCACTGCACTCCAGCCTGGGCGACAGCGTAAGACTCTGTCTCAAAAAAAAAGAAAAAAAAAATGAAGAAAAAAAGATACTGGTGAGGCCCAGGAAAGTTAAGTGCATGTCCCAGGCCGCACAGGTGTTCCAGTTCCAGTCCTTCCTCATTTAAACAGAGTCAGAGAGGTACAGTGATATGCCCAAAGTCACACAGCTGTGTGGGAACTGATGTGCCCGGACCCCATCCTTCTCCCTTCTTCAGAGCCCCTGCCTTCACCCACTTGCTCTCACCCTCCCACCCTGGGAGGAAGGGAAGCCTAGGAGGAATGGCTGGTGCCTCCTGCAGCCCCCAGGCACTGGCCAGGCATGACGGGGTACAGACTTGAGGGCTAATGCCTGTGCTCCAAGGCCCGTGGTGGGATGGTTTGATGGTCAGCTGTGGGGCTTCCGGCATCTCAGTGGTGCCGACAGCTGGAGGGGTGGGGGCACCAAAGCGAACTCACCGTCTGCAGCACAGCAAACTTCACCTTCCCAAACTTGTCTTCCTCTACCCAGGGCTCCCGCACGATTTTGGCGCCCCGTTCCCGTGCTTTCTGCAGAGAAGTTGGGATCGGGGAGGTGAGGGTGGGAAACTTCCAGAACCCTCACCTGCTACTCCTGCCGGGTGGCCCCTGCGTGGTCCTGCAGGCCCCTCCAGTTTCTCCAGCCCCAGGTAGGAACCCCAGCCAGCTTCAGCCATTACCCCCAATACTCATTCTCATTTGGCAAGTAGGGAAACTGAGGCTGAGGCCCAGAATTGGGGCTATGGGAGACAAACAAGGTAGGGATGGGTGTCTGTCCTGCCTCTGCTAACTCCCCCTGTGTCCTTTCCCCCTCTCTAGTCCTCAGTTTCCCCATCTGTAGAAAGAATTGTTGGATAAGAATAATAATAATAAGGAGATTCCTGCATTTACTTAGCAAAACTGAACTGCATGCGGTGCTTATATCATGCTCCAGGCTCTGTTCTAGATTCCAACCTCATTCATCCTCACGACAACATTATGCAGAAGATACTACTGTCATCTCCGTTCTCTAGGTGAGGATGTTGAAGCACAGAGACATTAAGTCACTTGCCTGAAGTCACACAGCTGAGATTCGGTCCTGGAGAGTCTGGCTCTGGAACCCGCGCTCTGAATCTCTAGGCTGCCTCTTGGGTACAGCGTTTGGTTTAGAGTTGTGCTCAAGAAACGGTAATTCTGAGGCTGGGTGAAGTGGCTCATGCCAACGCTTTGGGAGGCCGAGGCGGGCGGGTCACTTGAGGTCAGGAGTTCAAGAGCAGCCTGGCCAACATGGCGAAACCACATCTTTACTAAAAATACAAAAATTAGCTGGGTGTGGCAGGCACCTGTAATCCCAGCTACTTGAGAGGCTGAGGCAGGTGAATTGTTTGAACCCAGGTGGCGGAGGTTGCAGTGAGCCGAGATCATGCCATTGCACTCCAGCCTGGATGACAGAGCGAGACTTTGTCTCAAAAAAAAAAAAAGAAAAGAAAAGAAAAAGGGAATGGTAATTCTGATCTAATTTCTCTTTTGACAACCCAGCTGTGGTTAGCCTCATCTGGCAGCTGTGGAAACTGAGGTTCAGAGAGAAAGAGGACACATGGAAGAGAACGGGGCACCCCCGGAGCCCAGATGTGCATCACAGCAGCATCTGGGCTTGTCACTGTGATGCGGCAGTGTCCCTCCAGTCATGACTGACGGGGTCCCCATGGCAGACGGAGGCCTTCCTCTCCCCAGTCTGCCCAGGTGCGTTCTCACCTGCACGATGTAGTCACAATCTTCCACCTCAAACGCGATGTCCTTCACTCCATCGCCGTGTTTCACCAGGTGATCGCCCATCTCTGTGGTCGGCACGGAGGGGATGGCACTGGAGTCTAGGTCCCCTTACCTGGCTTTCAGTCTCCATTCAGGCCCTGAACCAGAGCCCACCCACAGAGCCATGCATCCACCCCTCCCCGAACCCAGACCCCTCCCCTAGAGCCATGCGTCCATCCCTCCCTGGGCCCCTCACCTTTGTCCCAGGGGTTGAGCGCTGAGGAGAGGACAAAAACAATCTAAGATACAGAGGAGAAGCGGGTGTGGCTGCTGGCTGGGAGGAGCGTGGGGAGGTGCACCCATCCCCCCTCCCTGAGACAGCCCTGGTGTAGCAGAAGGACTCCTGGACCTAGGTTCTAGCTCCTTCTCTGCCTTAGTTTCCCACTCTGGTCCTGAGGGATGGGGCTTTCAGCCATGCCAGACCAGCCCCCCACCCCAGATCCTAATAGGAACTGCTGGGTCAGGTCTCCCTTGGGGAGAAAACTTCAGGGACCCCATAGGTCAGGGCACTGCTTAAAATTCCTCCTTTGACGTCCTAGGTTTTCTGAGTACCTGTGGGGTCAGTGTTGGGCCAGGCTGAGGAGGAGGTGAAACTAGGAAGGATGCTGGTGTGTGGCTGTACGAAGGTACCAGTGGAGGGGTCGCGGGAGCTGGACTGTGTGTTTTTTGTCATTGTGTGTGTTTTTTTTTTTTTGACATGGAATCTCACTCAGTTGCCCAGGCTGGAGTGCAGTGGCCTGATCTTGGCTTGCTGCAACCTCTGTCTTCTGGGTTCAAGTGATTATCCTGCCTCAGCCTCCCAAGTAGCTGGGATTATAGGCGCCCATTACTACACTTAGCTAATTTTTGTATTTTTAATAGAGATGGGGTTTCTCCATGTTGGTCAGGCTGGTCTCGAACTCCCAATCTCAGGTGATCCTCCCGCCTCAGGCTCCCAAAGTGCTGGGATTACAGGCGTGAGCCACCGCACCCGGCCTTTTTTTTTTTTTTTTTTTTTTTTTTGGTGATAGGGTCTCACTCAACTGTCCAGGCTGGAGTGCAGTAGATTGCTGTGGTGTAATCACGACTCACCACAACCTCAACCTCCCGGGCTTAGGTGATCCCCCCACCTCAGCCTCCCAAGTAGCTGGGACTACAGATGCATGCTACCACATCTGACCACTTTTTTTGAATTTCTTGTAGAGACAGAGTCTTGCCATGTTGTCTAGGCTGGTCTCAAACTCTTGGGCTCAAGTGATCGCCTGCCTTTGCCTCCCAAAGTGCTAGGATTACAGGCATGAGCCATTGCACCTGACCGGGCTGAACTATGTGGACATAGCCAAGCTCTGCCTCCTGAAGTGGGGGTGTGACTGCCTGAAGAAGGGGCCTCGTGCTCTGATCACACTGAGGTGCTGTAAGGGCTACGGTGTCAGGGGGTGGAGGGACACGGCCTCCTGGATGGCGGGGCGTGGGTGTCCTGGGGTGGGGACTCACCTTCCCTTGTTTGATGACATGACTGACTACCTCCCGGGAGCCGGTCTCTAGGCCCCTGTAGGCTAGAGGTTCAAAGCCCATCTTGGTGCAGTAGAATGACGCGGCCTGAATCACAGGGTTGCAGCAGGGTTCATGAGGGTTGAGGGACCAGCCTGGGGGACTCCCAGAAGAGAGCCCCCGGCGCCCCCTCAGCCTGCCTGCCCTATTGCCCCACGTGCAGAGACACTCCTGGGAAGAGAGCCTGCTGCCTGCACATTTTGCTGACAGATAACTTTCCCGATGGTGTAATTAGGATTCAGAGTATCTGGTCCCACCCCTGGCCCTGATCCTCCCCTCCCAAGGGCCAATCACAGACCCTGCTGGAGGCCTGCCCCTGTTCAGGTGGCCCTCTGGCCTGCCCTCTGCTTATTCCAACATGTTGCCCCAGCTTCTACCTGCTTGGCGTTGCCAACCCAGAAGGTCACAGAGTGGAAGTGGAGGAATCGGCCTCTCTCAGGCTGCAGAAGGAGAGAAGAGGTGAGGTTGAGTCCCTGAAAGGGAGTCTAGAACAGTGCGGGTGGAGTGATGTCCCCTAGCCACCTGCCTTATCCCAGCCTCAACCACAGAATTTAGGAGCAGCGGAACCCCATGCAGTCTTGCCAGGTCTCGAAAGAGATTTCTCACGTGGAAGCTGAGCTCCTGGGTGTTTTGGATAGGGAAGCCCCCTCAGGAGGCCTGCCAAGGTTTCACACAGGGAAATAGCCTTTTGTTGCAGCAATATGGATTTAAGTTAGTCCTTAGAAAGAACTTCCAGATGGCATTAAGAGATTGGCAGGCATTTAAATAGGGGTACAAATTTTGTTTTAATTTTGTTTTTGTTTTTTGAGATGGAGTCTTGCTCTGTCACCCAAACTAGAGTGCAGTGGCGTGATCTCGGTTCACTGCAACCTCTGCCTTCTGGGTTCAAGCAATCCTCGGCTTCAGGTGATCCTCCGGCCTCTGCCTCCGCCTCCCAAGGAGCTGGGATTACAGGCGTGTGCTATCACACCCAGCTAATTTTTGTATTTTTAGTAGAGACGGGGTTTCCTCATGTTGACCAGGCTGGTCTTGAACTCCTGACCTCAAGTATTCGCCTGCCTTGGCCTCCCAAAGCACTGGGATTACAGACATGAGACACTGCACCCGGCCAGGGTACAAGTTTGTTAGGAGGGTGAGGTTGAGTCCAGCTCATTCTGGGGGAGCCTGGGGGTAAAATGGGGTGTGTAGGTATGGACATCACATATCCACCCCAGTCCTTCCTCTTCTGCTCTCTGCTGAAACCCCAGTCTCCCTGCACTCTGACCCCCTTCTAGACCCAGGCCCCGACATTTCCCACATTTCCCCTGCTTACCTTTGCCCCTTTGTCACTGTAAGTCGTCTAAGGAGAAAGAGAAGGACAGTGAGACTTGGAGGCTCCAACACAGGTGCTTCTGGAAGTGTCACTGAAGATGTCCCGCCCAAGGGGAGACGGCCAGTCGTGGCACTTACCATGACTGATCTTGGTCAAACCTGCTGCTGGGAAGATTGGGACAAGAGGCCTGGCGGGTGCAGGGCTGGAGTATTTAACCCCAAGCAGGCCCCGCCCCGGCCTCCTGGCCTACCTGGGGGATGGGGTGCAGCTGAGCCCAGCCCAGGAGAGTCCCAGGCCTGGGGGCCTCTGATCCGGCTGCAGCCTCATTGAACAGGGTGATGTTGCCAGGCCCAGAGATGGAGAGTGACGTCCACTAGCTAGCAGGAGGCAGAGCCAGGGCCAGAAGCCAAGGGCAAGCTTTTCCAGGATGCTGGGACTGTGACCATTACTGCCCAGAATCCAAAGCTCAGAAGCCAAAGGCCAGCTGGAGTACAGTGGCGGCTCCAGAATTCTTGCCTGGAGGAAATTTGAGGGGGAATTTGGAGACTAGCTCTGAAGTCCTGTTTGCATAGCAAGTGTGTGGTTTCTATTCAGGATGAAAGCCTTTTATTCTTTTTTTCTTTTTTTTTTTTGTGAGATGGAGTCTCTCTCTGTCTCTCAGGCTGAAGTGCAATGGTGCAGTCTCAGCTAACTACGATCTCCGTCTCCCAGGCTCAAGCAATTCTGTCTCAGCCTCCTGAGTAGCTGGGATTACAGGCGCATGCCACCATGCCCGGCTAATTTTTGTATTTTTAGTAGAGATGGGGTTTCACCAGGTTGGCCAGGCTGGTCTCAAATTCCTGACCTTGTGATCCACCCACCTCGGACTCCCAAAGTGCTGGGATTACAGGCGTAAGCCACCGCGCCTGGCCAAAAGCCCTGTATTCTATAGCTGTTAGAGGCATGGAAGGAGGTTTGCATCCTGGCTTTGCATCCTGGCTTTGTTTACATCCTGGCTTTCCATCCTGGCTTTGTAGGACTTGGGAAAGTCACCATATCCCTCCAAGCCTCATCAGTGAAACAGGAGCAAGGATAGTGTGGTGGGGACTAGAGAGAAGCATGCTCTTTGGAATAGGACCTGACACACAGAACACTCTCTCTCCGCATTGGTTATAATTCATCGGGACAGTTAGAGAACATTCCTAGGCCATGAGCTTAGCAAGTGGCAGGGAAGAACTAGAACATGAACCAGACTCTTCTAACTCCAGGGCCCACACTTTAAATTGCTAGATTGCCTTCTATACAAACAGGTGAAATGGCTGTCCCCACCAGATGGGGAAACCGAAGCCTGGAGAGGTGAGCACCTGACTGCCAGGCCATGGAACTGGTAAAAGCAGAGCCCCCGACTCTGGCCTGTTTGATTCTGAGGTTGGATCTCATTGCGCCAGTGCAGACCACTTCTCCCTCCTTTTCTCTATTTTCTGGGCCATTCAGGAGGCAGGCGAGGTGGTCCCAGCTTCTTATTCTGCCCCTCCTGGGCCTCCCTAGTGTGCCCCCAGTGTCCACCTCAGCTCCTAGAGTCTAAATTTCCAACTGGGGGCCGGACATGGTGGCTCACACCTGTAATCCCTGCACTTTGGGAGGCTGAGGTGGGTGGATCACTTGAGGCTAGGAGTTCGAGACCAGTCTGGGCAACATGGTGAAACCCTGTCTCTACTAAAAATACAAAAATTAGCCACGCGTGGTAGTGCATGTTTGTAGTCCCAGCAACTCAGGAGGCTGAGGGAGGAGAATCACTTGAACCAGGAGGCAGAGATTGCAGTGAGTAGGGATCACACCACTGCCCTCCAGCCTGGGTGATAGAGTGAGAGTCTGTCTCAAAATAAATAAATTAAATAAATAAATAAATTTCCAACTGGGAAAACTTGAGTGGAGGTGGCCCAGGGTGGAGGTCACAGGCCCAGAAGGTTCTCCTTGAGGAGAAGAGCTCAGTGTAGCCCGCCCACCCCCTCTAGGCCAGCAGGAACATCTTGTCCCCTTGATTGTTGTCACCAAATCAAACTCCCACCCCTGGAGCCTGGCTTATATCCTAAGCACAAAGGCCAATGTTTACTGACTCAAGGAAGCATGTTGTCAACAGCAGTGGGGTGCAAAGGCTGGCAGGCATCTGGCTCAGCTGGACAGAGGCAGGAACTCTGTCCCCAACACTGTGGGTCTCAGTCCCATGCTGGGTGCACCCCTCCTTGCCATTCCCATGTGTGGGCAGAGAGCAGGGAGGGGAGCCTGCAGGGCCCAGTATCTGGAGTCCCCTCCCCGATGCTCCCCGTTCAGGCTGGGCTCCATTGGATAGCAGATCAGCAGTGGCTGGGTGTAACTGTCTCTGTTCTTTATGCCAAGCCATGCAGAGGTGGGTTCCAGAGGCCTTGCTCAAGGAGCTCAGTTATCAGATGGGTTCATCGGACTCATCCCTGACTTCCCTGATGTTCAGAAAAGCATTCACCTAGCTGCACCTGTAGTCCCAGCCACTCAGGAAGCTGAGGTGGGAGGATCACTTGAGTCCAGGAGTTCAAGGCTACAGTGAGCTATGATCACGCCACTGCACTCCAGCCTGGACAGCAGGGCGAGAACTTGTATCAGAAAGAAATAAAGCAGGGTGCCATGGCTCACACCCATAATCCCAGCACTTTGAGAGGCTGAGGTGGGAGGATCACTTGAGGTTAGGTGTTCAAGACCAGCCTGGCCAACATGGTGAAACCCTGTCTCTACTAAAAATACAAAAATTAGCTGGAAATAGTGGCGGGTGCCTATAATTCCAGCTACTTGGGAGGCTGAGGCAGGACTGAGGCAGGAGAATTGCTTAAACCCGGGAGGTGGAGGTTGCAATGAGCCGAGATCGTGCCACTGCACTCCAGCCTGGGCATCAGAGCGAGACCTGGACTCAAAACAAACGAACTGAACAAATCTCAGTAACTGACGGTTCTTACTATAGTGTTTGTCTATTTGAGCTTCTGGAAAAAAAAAACATGAAAAAGGGCAATCTCTAAATGGAGACACACTTTCAGGGTTTTAAAAAGCAGTTTTTAGTTGCTAATGAGTGCTTGTGAAATCACACAGCTGACCCTTAGAGTCATGATTTTCTAGCTGATGGGGATCTTTTTAAGGACATCCACCTGGGCTCTGAAACTGACAGACTTAAAGGGCTTAGGAAAGCCTCGCTTCGCTCTTAGCCATGAGACACACAGCCTCTTGGCTTAGCTGCTACAGAAGAAAATCCTGAATTCACAAATTCTAGTTGCCCAAACCTGACCCCAGGCTGAAAGCTCTGCATTGGAAGGATTGTTTGAGCCCAAGAGGTCGAGGTTGCAGTGTGAGCTATGATCGCACTGATACACTCCAGCCTGCCAGGGTGACAGAGCGAGACCCTGTCTTAAAAAAAAAAAAAAAAAAAAAAAAAGGCTGAAACCTGATGCTGTCTGCTGTGAGCTGTTTCATTCTCAGCATGAACTCTGCCAAACTAAAAAAATGGGCAAAATTGCTCCATTCAACAGAAAGGACTTTAACTCTAGGACCCTGGCAGGTTAGAGACATCCCTCCGCGGGGACATACACTGTGCAAACATCGTGGGTGCTGCTGGACAGTCTGGGTCACTTGCAGATGTCCATGACAAAGAGTTGCTCTTCGATGGGACCATTTACATTGGGCTGCTCTTCACCTCTGCATTTCTTTCTTTCTTTTTTTGAGACAGAGTTTCATTCTTGTTGCCCAGGCTGGAGTGCAATGGTGCAATCTTGGCTCACTGCAATCTCTGCCTCCTGGGTTCATGCGATTCTCCCACATCAGCCTCCCGAGTAGCTGGGACTATAGGCATGCACCACCAAGCCCGGCTACTTTTGTATTTTTAGTAGAGACAGGGCTTCACCATGTTGATCAGGCTGGTCTTGAACTCCTCACCTCAAGTAATCCACCCGCCTCAGCCTCCCAAAGTGCTAGGATTATAGGCATGAGCCACTGCACCCGGCCTTCTTTTTTTTAAAAAAAAACAGTCTTGTGCTGTCGCCCAAGCTGGAGTGCAGTGGCATGATCTTGGCTCACTGCAACCTCTACCTCCCAGGTTCAAGTGATTCTCTCGCCCCAGCCTTCCAAGTAGTTAAGACTACAGGTGCGTGCCACCACACCCAGCCAATTTTTGTATTTTTTATCAGAGACGAGGTTTCCCCATCTTGGCGAGGCTGGTCTCGAATTCCTGGCCTCAGGGGATCCTCCTGCCTCTGCCTCCCAAAGTGCTGGGATTGATTACAGGCGTGAGCCACTGCGTCCAGCCAGCTCTGCATTTCTGGTGCTGATTCCTTCCTAACTTGTGATTCCTGCCCAAAGCAATAAGCCGAGAGAGGGTACATCACAGGGACCCAGATCCTTCCACCCGCTCCTGCAGGCCGGTCTCCTGCAACCCCCCACTGAACGTTGCGCTGCAGTTGATCCTTGTGTCTGACTTTCTCGATTCATTGCAATTTGCAACAAGGGACTAATAGCCTGATTCTCCTTCCTGCATCTTTGTCCTGGTGTACTCACCTTAGTAAGGCTGTCTGTTAAATGCAACTGTCCCTCAGAAGGCATTTTTTTCTATGCTGCTCACTAGAGAAACGATCAGGATGTAAAGGGTTGGTGGAGAGCCAGAAGCAGCGGCTCACACCTGTAATCCCAGCACTTTAAGAGGCTGACGTGGGAGGATCCCTTGAGCCCAGGAGTTCAAGGTTACTGTGAGCTGTAATTGCACCACTGCACTTCAGCGTGGCAACAGAGTGAGAACCTGTCTCTAAAAGAAAAAAAGGAAAAAGAAAAGGGTGGAGAGTTATATAAACCCGTTTTGGAAATTTGTGAAAATCAAGGATTTTGCCCTTTCCACTTCCTGAACCTGAAATGAAGAATTCTGGTTAAGTTGTATAAAAATGTTTTTCTGCCGGGCGCGGTGGCTCACGCCTGTAATCCCAGCATTTTGGGAGGCTGAGGCAGGCGGATCACCTGAGGTCAGAATTTCGAGACCAGACTGACCAATATGGTGAAACACCGTCTTTAAAAAAAAATGTTTTTCTGTGAAAAAGTTTTTGTCCCTCTTGGCTGGGTGTGGTGGCTCATGCCAGCACTTTGGGAGGACGAGGCAGGCAGATCACTTGAGATCAGGAGTTTGAGACCAGCCTGGCCAACATGGCAAACCCCTGTTTATACTAAAAATACAAAAAAAAAAAAAAAAATTAGCTGGGCATAGTGGAGCATACCTATAATCCCAGCTACTCATGAGGCTGAGGCAGAAAAATCACTTGAACCCAGGAGGTGGAGGTTGCAGTGAGCCGAGATCGTACCACTGCACTCCAGCCTGGGCGACAGAGCAGAGGCCGGAGGCTGAGGCAGAAGAATCACTTGAATCCTGGAGGCGGAGGTTGCAGTGAGCCGAGATCGCGCCACTGCACTCTAGCCTAAGCAACAGAGTGACACTTTGTCTCAAAAAAACCAAACCAAACAAAAAAACAGAAACACTGATGGAAAAATGCCACCATCCTTTCTAAGATAAACCCTTTTGATTAATGGGATTCGTTTTAACTGGCTAAGTCCAGGATTGAGGAAGGGCATCTGTGAGATGAATGCGATCTGGTCTCACCCTGCTGCATGGCATCCTGTTACCAGTAATTTTGCTGGAATGATGTCTTGGCCGAGGACAAAAGGATAGACTGTGCAGAAAATATCACAGTTCTGAGAGAGGCCTGACTTCAAGGTTGGCCCCTGCCTGGTACCACCTGGAAACGTGGATCTGGGGAAGATTCCCAGCATTCCCTGGAAAGGGCGGCTCTGCTCTGCATGATGAAACTGTTTGTATGGTGTGGTTCAAGCTGAGTGCCTGTTTTCCTCTGGGAGTCTGGAATTTTGGTACCTGCTAGGTAGAGGCTTCACTAGACTGCCAAAGTGATCCATGGCACATATACACAAGTTAAGAAGTCCTGTTAAAGCCAGGTGCAATGGCCCATGCCTGTAATCCCAGCACTTTGGGAAGTGGAGGCAGGAGGATCACTTGAGGCCAGGGGTTCGAGACCAACCTTGGCAACCTAGTGAGACCCTGTCTCTACAAAAAGTTTAAAAAGTAGCCGGCCGTACTGGCACATGCCTGTAGTCCCACCTACTCAGGAGGCTAAGTCGGGAAGCTCGCTTGAGCCAGGAGCTTGAGGCTGCAGAGAGCTATGATTGCACCATTATCCTCCAGCCTGGGCAAGAGAGGGAGGACCTGACTATTTAAAAAAAAAAAAGAAAAAAAGAAAGAACTCCTGTTACATATAGATAATACCCACATGAATTCCCATTCTCAATTATGAGGCTATTATCACTTCCACTGGCTCATCTACCATGGCTTAGGGTAGGAAATATTGTAAACATCCCCGCACAGTGACTCACACCTGTAATTCCAGCACTTTGGGAGGTGGGCAGATCACCTGAGGTTAGGAGTTCAAGACCAGCCTGGTCAACATGGTGAAACTCTGTCTCTATTAAAAATACAAAAATTAGCTGGGCATGGTGGTGGGTGCCTGTAGTCCCAGCTACTTGGGAGGCTGAGGCAGGAGAAATGCTTGAACTGGGGAGCCGGAGGCTGCAATTGCACTCTAACCTGGGCAACACAGTGAAACTTCTTTCTTTATTTCTTCTTTCTTTTCTTTCCTTCCTTCCTTCCTTCCTTCCTCCCTCCCTCGCTCCCTCCCTCCCTCCCTCCCTTCCTTCCTTTCTTTCTTTTCTTTGTTTCTTTCTTCTTTTTGAGACAGAATCTAGCACTGTCACCCAGGCTGTAGTGCAGTGGCATGATCTCAGCTCACTGCAATCTCTGCCTCCTGGATTCAAGCAATTCTGTCTCAGCCTCCCAAGTAGCTGGGACTATGGGCGTGCGCCACCATGCCTGTAGTCCCAGCTCAGTCTCAAAAATAACAAAAAAGGGCCAGGCTCAGTGGCTCACATTTGTAATCCCAGCACTTTGGGAGGCCAAGGCAGGAGGATCACCTGAGGTCAGGAGTTTAAGATCAGCCTGGGCAACATGGTGAAACCCCATCTCTAGTAAAAATTAAAAAAAAAAAATAGCTGGGTGTGGTGGAGGTTGTGGGCGCCTGTAATCCCATTTACTCAAGAGGCTGAGGCACGAATCGCTTGAACCCAGGAGGTGGAGATTGCAGTGAGCCGAGATCCCACCATTGCACTCCATCCTGGGCAACAGAGTGAGATTCTGTTTCAAAAAATAATAAATAAACTTTCTAGACGGTGATGGGGAAAAAGCTCCAAGATACATTACATTAAAAAAAAAAAGTCATGGAGCAATGTATATAAGTTACCATTTGTGTAAAAAAAAAACCCCACAGTTTACAGATGGTTTTGATTTTGTTCTTACAGTTTATGTGAATTTTCCACAGTACAGAACATGCCAACGGTTCTCAGCCATTTGACGGAGTTTAAATAAAGAGAACCAGTGCAACCTTGCCATTTGGAATCTTCTGCTTTTGGGAGCACCCCAAGCTTAGTGACTTCAGGGTTTATTTCATACTTCTCTGCACATCTAGTTGGCCTTTCTGGTTCTGCAGCAAAGTCTGTTTACATGTTTCACATAATAATTTACATGATTTAAAGTTTTGTAAATATGGCTTCTATGTGTTGTTCTATAACTTACACAGCGTGAAATTCATACAGCTGTACACTGAAAAGAGTATTTCAGTATTTCGGTGTACAGCTGTATGAATTTTATTTCGGTGTACAGCTGTATGAATTTTATTTCAGTGTACAGCTGTATGAATTTTTTTCAGTGTACAGCTATATGAATTTTTTTTCAGCGTACAGCTGGATGAATTTTTTTTTGGTGTACAGCTGTATGAATTTTTTTCAGTGTACAGCTGTATGAATTTTTTTCAGTGTACAGCTGTATGAATTTTTTTTTCAGTGTACAGCTGTATGAATTTTTTTTCAGTGTACAGTTGTATGATTTTTTTTAGTGTACAGTTGTATGAATTTTTTTTCAGTGTACAGCTGTATGAATTTTTTTCAGTGTACAGCTGTATGAATTTTTTTTTCAGTGTACAGCTGTATGAATATTTTTCAGTGTACGGCTGTATGAATTTTATTTCAGTGTACAGCTGTATGAATTTTTTTCAGTGTACAGCTGTATGAATTTTTTTTCAGTGTACAGCTGTATGAATTTTTTTCAGTGTACAGCTGTATGAATTTTTTTCAGTGTACAGTTGTATGAATTTTTTTCAGTGTACAGCTGTATGAATTTTTTTTCAGTGTACAGTTGTATGAATTTTTTTCAGTGTACAGTTGTATGAATTTTTTTCAGTGTACAGCTGTATGAATTTTTTTCAGTGTACAGCTGTATGAATTTTTTTCAGTGTACAGCTGTATGAATTTTTTTCAGTGTACAGCTGTATGAATTTTTTTCAGTGTACAGCTGTATGAATTTTTTTCTGGTGTACAGCTGTATGAATTTTTTTCTGGTGTACAGCTGTATGAATTTTTTTTCGGTGTACAGCTGTATGAATTTTTTTTCGGTGTACAGCTGTATGAATTTTTTTTCGGTGTACAGCTGTATGAATTTTTTTTCGGTGTACAGCTGTATGAATTTTTTTTCGGTGTACAGCTGTATGAATTTTTTTCCGGTGTACAGCTGTATGAATTTTTTTCTGTGTACAGCTGTATGAATTTTTTTCAGTGTACAGCTGTATGAATTTTTTTCAGTGTACAGCTGTATGAATTTTTTTCAGTGTACAGCTGTATGAATTTTTTTTCAGTGTACAGCTGTATGAATTTTTTTCAGTGTACAGCTGTATGAATTTTTTTCAGTGTACAGCTATATGAATTTTTTTTCAGCGTACAGCTGGATGAATTTTTTTTTGGTGTACAGCTGTATGAATTTTTTTCAGTGTACAGCTGTATGAATTTTTTTCAGTGTACAGCTGTATGAATTTTTTTTTCAGTGTACAGCTGTATGAATTTTTTTTCAGTGTACAGTTGTATGATTTTTTTTAGTGTACAGTTGTATGAATTTTTTTTCAGTGTACAGCTGTATGAATTTTTTTCAGTGTACAGCTGTATGAATTTTTTTTTCAGTGTACAGCTGTATGAATATTTTTCAGTGTACGGCTGTATGAATTTTATTTCAGTGTACGGCTGTATGAATTTTTTTCAGTGTACAGCTGTATGAATTTTTTTTCAGTGTACAGCTGTATGAATTTTTTTCAGTGTACAGCTGTATGAATTTTTTTCAGTGTACAGTTGTATGAATTTTTTTCAGTGTACAGCTGTATGAATTTTTTTTCAGTGTACAGTTGTATGAATTTTTTTCAGTGTACAGTTGTATGAATTTTTTTCAGTGTACAGCTGTATGAATTTTTTTCAGTGTACAGCTGTATGAATTTTTTTCAGTGTACAGCTGTATGAATTTTTTTCAGTGTACAGCTGTATGAATTTTTTTCAGTGTACAGCTGTATGAATTTTTTTCAGTGTACAGCTGTATGAATTTTTTTCTGGTGTACAGCTGTATGAATTTTTTTCAGTGTACAGCTGTATGAATTTTTTTCAGTGTACAGCTGTATGAATTTTTTTCAGTGTACAGCTGTATGAATTTTTTTCAGTGTACAGCTGTATGAATTTTTTTCAGTGTACAGCTGTATGAATTTTTTTTCAGTGTACAGCTGTATGAATTTTTTTCAGTGTACAGCTGTATGAATTTTTTTCAGTGTACAGCTGTATGAATTTTTTTCAGTGTACAGCTGTATGAATTTTTTTCAGTGTACAGCTGTATGAATTTTTTTCAGTGTACAGCTGTATGAATTTTTTTCAGTGTACAGCTGTATGAATTTTTTTCAGTGTACAGCTGTATGAATTTTTTTCAGTGTACAGCTGTATGAATTTTTTTCAGTGTACAGCTGTATGAATTTTTTTCAGTGTACAGCTGTATGAATTTTTTTTCAGTGTACAGCTGTATGAATTTTTTTCAGTGTACAGCTGTATGAATTTTTTTCAGTGTACAGCTGTATGAATTTTTTTCAGTGTACAGCTGTATGAATTTTTTTCAGTGTACAGCTGTATGAATTTTTTTCAGTGTACAGCTGTATGAATTTTTTTCAGTGTACAGCTGTATGAATTTTTTTTCGGTGTACAGCTGTATCAATTTTTTTTCGGTGTACAGCTGTATGAATTTTTTTTCGGTGTACAGCTGTATGAATTTTTTTCGGTGTACAGCTGTATGAATTTTTTTCCGGTGTACAGCTGTATGAATTTTTTTCGGTGTACAGCTGTATGAATTTTTTTCAGTGTACAGCTGTATGAATTTTTTTCAGTGTACAGCTGTATGAATTTTTTTTCGGTGTACAGCTGTATGAATTTTTTTTCGGTGTACAGCTGTATGAATTTTTTTTCGGTGTACAGCTGTATGAATTTTTTTCGGTGTACAGCTGTATGAATTTTTTTCCGGTGTACAGCTGTATGAATTTTTTTCCGGTGTACAGCTGTATGAATTTTTTTCGGTGTACAGCTGTATGAATTTTTTTCAGTGTACAGCTGTATGAATTTTTTTCAGTGTACAGCTGTATGAATTTTTTTTTCAGTGTACAGCTGTATGAATATTTTTCAGTGTACGGCTGTATGAATTTTATTTCAGTGTACAGCTGTATGAATTTTTTTCAGTGTACAGCTGTATGAATTTTTTTTCAGTGTACAGCTGTATGAATTTTTTTCAGTGTACAGCTGTATGAATTTTTTTCAGTGTACAGCTGTATGAATTTTTTTCAGTGTACAGCTGTATGAATTTTTTTCAGTGTACAGCTGTATGAATTTTTTTCAGTGTACAGCTGTATGAATTTTTTTTCGGTGTACAGCTGTATGAATTTTTTTTCGGTGTACAGCTGTATGAATTTTTTTTCGGTGTACAGCTGTATGAATTTTTTTTCAGTGTACAGCTGTATGAATTTTTTTTCGGTGTACAGTTGTATGAATTTTTTTTCAGTGTACAGTTGTATGAATTTTGAAAACATGTAGAGTTGCGTAACTATCACCCCAATCAAGATACAGGGCAATCCCATGACCGCAAAAGGGAACCACCAGGAATCCACCCTTGCTATGCACCTTTGTCCTCAATCCCTCCCCATCCCAAGCCCTGGCAACCACTCATCTATTTTCTCTCCTTACAGTTTTGCCTTTTTTAGAATGTCATATAAGTGAATCGAGCAGTATGTAACCTTGTTAGTCTTGCTTCATTCACCCAACAAAATACATTTGAGGCCACTTCGGGAGGCTGAGGTGGGCAGATCACCTGAGGTTAGGAGTTCAAGAGCAGCCTGGCCAACATGGCAAAACCCCATCTTTACTAAAAATACAAAAATTAGCTGGGCGTGGTGGCAGGCACCTGTGGTCTAGCGACTCAGGAAGCTGAGACATGAGAATTGCTGGAACCCAGGAGGCAGAGGCTGCAGTGAGCTGAGACTGCTACTGTACTCCAGCCTGGGAGACAGAGTGAGACCCTGTCTCAAAAAAAAAAAAAAAAAAAATTGAGATTCATCCATGTCGGTGCTTGCATCCAGACTTTGTTTTTCTTTTCTCTTTTTTTCTTTTCCTTTCTTTTTTTTCCCCACAGGGTCTCATTCTGTCACCTAGGCTGGAATGCAGTGGCGTGATCACTGCAGCCTCAAACTTCTGGGCTCAAATGATCTTCCCGCCTCACACTCTTGAATAGCTGGGACTATAGGCACACACCAACATGACTGTCTAAATTTTATTTTATTTTTTGAGATGAAGTCTCACTCTGTCACCCAGGCTGGAATGCAGTGGTGCAATCTCGGCTCAGTGCAACCTCCGCCTCCTGGGTTCAAGTGATTCTCCTGCCTCAGCTTCCCAAGTAGCTGGGATTACAGATGCGCAGTACCATGCCTGGCTAATTTTTGTATTTTTAGTAGAGACAGGGTTTCACCATGTTGGCCTGGCCTGGCTGGTTGAACTCCTGACTTCAAATGATCCACCTCCAAAGGGAGGGATGCCTGGGATTGCAGCTGTCAGCCACCACGCCCAGCCTCACTGGCTAAATTTATGTTTGTTTGTAGAGTTAGGGTTTCGCTATGTTGCTCAGGCTGGTCTTGAACTCCTGGCCTCAAGAAATTCTCCCACTTTGGCCTCCGAATATGTTGAGATTATAGATGTGAGCCACAGTGCTCCACCCAAACTTTGTTCCTCTCTATTGCTGAGCAGCGTCTCCTCATATGCTTGTGCCAGAGTTCAATACTGCTCATTGGCCAGGCACGGTGGCTCAGGCCTGTAATCTCAGCACTTTGAGAGGCTGAGGCAAGAGGATCACTTGAGCCCAGGTGGTCAAGGCTGCAGTGATCACTTCACTGCACTCCAGCCTGGGTGACACAGAGAGACCCTGGTTCTCAAAAAATGAAAACCCAAACAAACAAACAACACTGCTTATTTGCTTTCTGTAATCAGCCTATTGACAAATCAAGGAAGACCAAGTCTCGGTTACAAGACAGAATGCAAATGTGAAGGGTTAGAGAACAGAAGCTGGGAAATTACTTCCTCATCTTACAGGGAGTTACGCCATGCTGTCTGAAGATGACACCTTCGGAAACATAGTCCTCGTCCTTCATAATAAAACATCAGTGAACAGGTAAGTCCAGAAGACACAATTAGAAAATCCCAAAAGGGTGTGACCTCTAAGAGGAAGGTGGGTGGAAGCAGGGAGGAGACGATTCTTATTTCCTAAAGTCCTCACAGTGGACAGTGACTGGGAGGATCACCGTGAAGGCTTCTGGGGGCTGGAAACGTTCTCAATCTGGTGCTCATTACATGTGTCACTTTGTGAAAAATCACTGGGATATGTGTACGATTTGTGTACTTGCAGGATAGATGTTGTATTTCCATAAAACAAATTATTTTATTTATTTAATTTTAATTTTGTTTGAGACAGGGTCTCGTTCTGTTCCCCAGGCTGGAGTACAGTGGCATGATCTCCACTCACTACAGCCTCCACTTCCTAGACTCAAGCGATCCTCCCACCTCAGCCTCCTGAGTAGATGGGACTAAATGCATGAACCACTATGCCCAGCTAATTTTTGTATTTTTTGTAGAGACAGGGTTTCGCCCTGTTTCCCAGGCTGGTCTTGAACTTCTGGACTTAATCAATTTACCCACCGTGGCCTCTCAAAGTGCTGGGATTACAAGCATGAGCCACTGTGCCCGGCCCCTTTGCCTATTTCTTAACTGAATTATAGTCTTTTTATTATTGAGTTGTTTAAGAGTTCTGTTTATTTTCTTTTTCTTTTTCTTTTTTTTTTTTTGAGACAGAGTTTTGCTCTTGTTGCCTAGGCTGGAGTGCAATGGCGCAATCTCTGCTCACCGCAACCTCCGACTCCCAGGTTCAAGCGTTTCTCCTGCCTCAGCCTCCCAAGTAGCTGGGTTACAGGCATGTGCCACCATGCCTGGCTAATTTTGTATTTTTAGTAGATGGAATTTTTCCAGGTTGGTCAGGCTGGTCTAGAACTCCCGACCTCAAATGATCCACCCGCCTCAGCCTCCCAAAGTGCTGGGATTACAGGCGTGAGCCACTGCGCCTGGCCTGTTTTCTTACTTTTGAGGCAGGCTCTTGCCCTGTCACCCAGACTGGAGTGCAAGTGCAGTGGGATGATCATAGTTTGCTGCAGCCTCAACCTCCCTGGCTCCAGCGATCCTCCCAGTTCAGCCTCCCAACTAGTTGGGACTACAGACATGCCCAGCCAATTAAAAAAACAATTTGGGCTGCGTGTGGTGGCATATGCCTATAATCCCAGCTACTTGGGGGGCTGAGGCAGGAGAATCACTTGAACCCAGGAGGCGGAGGTTGCAGTGAGCTGAGATTGTGCCATTGTACTCCAGCCTGGGTGACAAGAGTGAAACTCTGTCTAAAAAAAAAAAAAAAAAATTGGTAGATATGGGGTCTCACTATGTTGCCCAGGCTTGTTTTGAACTCCTGGGCTCAGGGTATCCTCCTGCCAAGGTGCTGGGATTACAGTCATGAGCCACTGCTGTGGAGAGAGTTCTTCATATATTTGGGATACCAGTCCCTTATCAAATATATATTTGCAAGTATTTTTTTTGCCTTGTACATTGTGTTTTACTTTTGTGCGTGTGTGCAGTGGCATGATCTTGGCTCATTGCAACCTCCTCCTCCTGGGTTCAAGCTATTCTCCTGCCTCAGCCTCCCAAATAGTTGGGATTACAGGCATGCACCACAACACACAGCTAATTTTTGTATTTATAGTAGAGACAGGTTTTCACCATGTTGGCCAGGCTGGTCTCGAACCCCTGACTTCAAGTGATCCACCCATCTCGGCCTCCCAAAGTGCTGGGATTACAGGTGTGAACCACCACGCTCGGCCTTCATTTTCTTAATTGCATTATTTGTAGTGCAACAGCTTTTAATTTCAATGAAGTCCAATGTATCCATCTGTTCTTTAGTCACTTGTGCTTTGGTGTCCTAAGAAGTGAGCTGAGTATTTTTTTTTTGGAGAGATGAGGTCTTCCTATGTTGCCTAGGCTGATCTTGAACTCCTGAGCTCAAGCAATCCTCCTGCCTCGGCCTCCCACAGTGCTAGGATTCTAGGCATGAGCCACCACACCCAGCCTAAACTGATTTTTTTTTTTTAACTTAAAAGGAAGAATCTTCTGCAGAAGGAACGTTGTCCACCAGGAGGCAGCACACTTTTCCCGAATAATTAAAGTGATCTTCACACAAACTAAACTCCCATTTTCTGGTCACTTTATGTGCCAGGCACTGTACTAAGCACATTTCACACTCTGCCCTTTACTCATTAAATCCACAACAACCCTGTTAGGTAGGTGCTGTCATCATCCCCATTTCATAGATTAGAAGATGGAGGCTCATTAGCTGGGCGTGGTGGCGCACACCTGTAATCCCAGCTGCTAGGGAGGCTGAGGCGGGAGAATCGCTTGAACCGGGAGGCGGAGGTTGCAGTGAGCCAAGATCGCACCACTGCCCTCCAGCCTGGGTGACATGAGACTCAGTCTCAAAAAAAAAAGAAGGCAAGGATGGGTGATCTTATTGTTGGGGGTTTAGATTTTATCTTTGAGACAATAGGGAGCTATTGAAGGTTTTATAGCAGAGATACAACGTGATAAGGACATTAAAGCCTGCTCAGCTCTAGGTGAGCATAGGGAAGAACGCTGGGCTGGAAACCCAGCTGCCCAGAGCTGCTATGCTTGGACCCGCATTGCCCAGTAGCCTACTTGTGATTCTCTATTAGGTTTGAAGCTTAAATAAAAGATTTAAAAGATGAAAGATAAACCAATTAGTTTTAGTTACATTTAAAAATTGGATCTAGGCTGGGTGCAGTGGCTCATGCCTGTAATCCCAGCACTTTGGGAGGCGAGGCGGGCAGATCACTTGAGCCTAGGAATTCCACACGAGCCTGGGCAACATGGCAAAATCCCATCTCTACCAAAAGATAAAAACCCTAAAATCAGCCAGGTGTGGTGGCGCACACCTGTAGTCCCAGCTGCTCAGGAGGCTGAGGTGGGTGAATCGGTTGAGCCCAGGAGGTTGAGGCTACAGTGAGCTGTGATGATGCCACTGCACTCCAGCCTGGGTGGCAGAGTAAGACCCTGTTTCAATTAAAAAAAAAAAAAAAAAAAAACGCATCTAAAAGCAGCCAGATAGCCCTGTGCTCTGCTTCCTGGAATCTGCAACTAGAGACTCCCAAACAGACAGAGATAGTGAAGATTCAGAGTCAAAAGTCCACGGACAGAACCTCACCCCTCCCCTGCCAGGCCTACCACTCTCCCAAGCAAGTGCAGCTGGGACCAGAGCAGGTGAAGGCTGGCCAGGGTGCCCAGTTGGTCTTGTTATCAGGGCTGGTGCTCCTGGGCAGGGCCTCTTAGGTGGGGCTGGTCTTTATCTCTTGAGGTACAGAGCCCATGTGTCTAGCTTTGAGGTGACAGGCAGCTGTATCAGCAGGCACCAGTGATGGCTGGGAGGGTCCAGAGAGTTGGTGGCACGGGACATAGGACCTGTGTGCTCTGAAGACTGTGCAATCTTGGGCCACTGCTGGCACCCTCTGAGTCTCAGTGTCCTAACTGTGCAAGCCAGGGAGCACTTGATCTGGTGTGGACCATAGAATGTCCTCCGTGCCTGGCACCAGGGGCGCTGAGGAGTATCCTGGAGGTTTGATTTCTTTTCTTTTCTCTTTTTTTTTTTTGAGAGTCTCACTCTGTCGCCCAGGCTGGGGTGCAATGGTGCAATCTCGGCTCCCTGCAACCTCTGCCTCCCGGGTTCAAGTGATTCTCCTGCCTCAGTGGGACTGACTAGCGCCCACCACCACACCCAGCTAATTTGTTTTTTACTTTTAGTAGAGATGGGGTTTCACCATGTTGTTCAGTCTGGTCTCAAACTACCGACCTCATCAAGTGATCCAACTGCCTGGGCCTCCCAAAGTGTTGGGATTCCAGGCGTGAGCCACTGCACCTGGCCTAAAATGTCTTGCCTCTCCAGTATTCATGCCTGTTCTCATGACAGCATCTCCCTTCTCCATCCTTTCCCCACTCTGTCCATGTGGTTTGGATGGGGCATGTGAGCCAGGACTGGCCAGTGAGAATCCCTGTGATTGGCTGAGGGCTGGGCACCTGGCCAGAACCGGCCATGTGGATTTGCTCTGGGACTTCTGCTTGAGAAAGAGACTCACTCTGAGCTCTGAGTTGGCTGAGCTGATCCAATGGTCCTGCGGGGGCCAGCCCTGAGTCTGCTGAAGGAAGACATGCCTGTGTATAAAGCCAGAACAGAGAAGCCAGAGCTGAGAGAAGACAGGCTGATTCCTGATGTCTGAGCAACTTGTTCCCGGCAGGCTCCTGGATGAGCCAAACCTTTTCCCTTTTGCTTAAGCTAGTTTGAGTTGAGCTTCTGACATTTGCAACTGGTGCTAACAAACACAAACAGAAAAACAATAACACCACCACCCCACCATCTGTGAGCATGTATTCACTATCAGGCCCCAAGGTCGGGGGCCATGGCGGTTGTCTGTTCCACAAGGAGGGAGTACTTGATCCTTTGTTTAAATTTGCTGGCACACATAAAATAAAGTTGACAGACTTTTAGCAGTTTTTATTATTATTTTAGAACTCTCTGCAAACAATGCATCCCTGTGGTAGATTCCACTGTCTATACCCCTTCAAGGAAGGGCTCACTGCCCAGCTGTAGGGAGACTGGTCGGCCGTCAACTCCTGTTGGATCTGCCTCACCTGAAGAGACTTGGCCACAGCCTTCCCAGAGCAGCCCACATTTTGTGATTGAGCGAGGGAGCAGAGAGGCTGGTCCATTTCAGCCCAATGGGGGCGACTCTGACTCGTGACTCTGTCTCCAGGGGCTCAGTAGGGCTGGCCAAGGCCTTGTGGAATCTCCACCACTGACTTCCCCTTCTCCCCAGCCCAGCCTCCCCAGCTTCCTTTCACTGATGTGGATCCTTAAAATCATTTTATGGCCAGGCATGGTGGCTCGCACCTATAATCCCAGTGCTTTGGGAGGCCGAGGCAGAGGATCACTTCTGCCCAGGACGTTGAGGCTGCAGTGAGCTATGATTGTGCCATTGCACTCCAGCCTGGGTGACAGAGCAAGACCTTGTCTCGAACAAACAACAACAAAAAAATCTTGCGCCCCAAGCTCCGTCTCAGCCTGTTCCTAGAGAACCCGACCCATGACAACTCCCTTATTACTCGTACCTGATGGAGGTAGGGAAAGAGGTGATGGTGGCAGCACGCCCCTTAGTATACCACGGCTAAGCACCGTGCCCATTTTATCTCCTCAGCTTTCTATTTTTTCCCTCTCATTTTACAGATGAGAAACTTGAGATTCAAGAAGAGGAAGACTTGCCCAAATAACTTGTTCTTTGTGGCTAGAAAATGCTTAAATGGGACTCAGGTCCAGACCACATTCGTATTACTATGTTTGTGGTCATCCAAACATAAAACCAGTTCCTAGGCCAGGCTCGGTGGCTCACACCTGTAATCCCAGCACTTTGGGAGGCCGAGGTGGGCGGATCACCTGAGGTCAGGAGTTCGAGACCAGCCTGGCCAACATGGTGAAACCCCATCTCTACTAAAAATGCAAAAATTAGGAGGGCGTGGCGATGGTGGGCGCCTGTAATCCCAGCTACTCAGGAGGCTGAGGCAGGAGAATCCCTTGAACCTGGGAGGCAGTGAACTGAGATCGTGCCATTGCACTCCAGCCTAGGCAACAAGAGTGAAACTCTATCTCAAAACAAACAAAAACAATAACAGTTCCTGCTTCCAAGATTTTAAGGCATTTAACATCCATGTGGGAGACGTGTGTGTGTGAAACACCCATTTGGGAGACATCTGAACTTTCTTTGTCACTTTCTTAAGTCTAAAACAAGGTGTGGCAAACATTTTCTATAAAAAGCCATATGGTAAATATTTCTGGCTTTGTGGGGTATGAGGCCTCTGCTGAAACTCCTGTAGCCTGCAAACAGACATAGACAACACGTGAACAAATGAGTGCGGCTAAGTGCCAGTAAAAGCTTATTTCAAAAAGAGTCAGTGTTTCATCCTCACATGCCTTAAGAAAAGAAATTAAAGAAAAAAGAGTCAGTGTTCGGATTCCACGTACAATCCATTGACATCTGACCTCTGCACTTACCATCATCACAGCAAACTAACTGTAGCTTTTCTCTTTTTCTCCATAGAAACCTCTGTGCCATGAGAGCCAAGTGGAGGAAGAAACGAATGCTCAGGCTGAAGCACAAAGGAAGAAAGATGAGGCAGAGGTCCAGGTAAACCGCTAGCTTGTTGCACCGCGGAGGCCACAGGAGCGGAAACATGGAATGCCAGCCGCTGGGGATGCTGGGACAAGTTGTGGGACGGCATGCTACTGTCTAGAGCTTGTCTCAATGGATCTAGAGCTTCATCGCCATCTGATCGCCGATCACCTCTAAGACCCACCTTGCTCATAACCAAAACTGCCCATGTTGGTCCTTTGCCCTGGACCTGTGACATTCTGGACTATTTCTGTGTTTACTTGTGGCCGAATGTAACAACCATAAAATAAATCACCTCTTCCGCTGTCTTAGCTGAAGAATTAAAATAAAATAAAAAAAGAAAAAGTCAGTTTTGTGCAGTGGCAGTATCGTAGCCAATGAGGTTTATCCGAGGCGCGATTATTGCTAATTGAAAACTTTTACCAATACCCCGCCGTGACAACTTGCAATACAGTTGGCACTGGCAATTTTTGACGGTCTCTATGGAGACTGATTAAAAAAAAAAAAAAAAAGTCAGTGAGGGAAAAAACAGACAGTGGTCCAGATTTAGATGAAGGGCCATGGTTTTCCCATCTCTGCCTAGGTGATCCATAAAACAGTAACTTGAACCTTGGTTTGTAGCACTTCCTGAATTCTGTGGTGCAGGTACTCTGTATGGTCAATTTCTTTTCTCTTTTCTTCTTTTTTGTTCTTTGAGACATGGTCTCACTCACCCAGGCTGGAGTGCAGTGGCTCAGTCTCAGGTCACTGCAGCCTCCACCTGCCAGGTTCAAGCAATCCTCCTGTCTCAGCCTTCTGAGTAGCTGGGACTATAGGTATGTGTCACCAAGCCCAGCTAATTTTTGAATTTTTTATAGAGACAGGGTTTCACCATGTTGCCCAAGCTGGTGGTGAACTCCTGGGCTCAAGTGAACTGCCCATTTTGGCATCCTAAAGTGTTGAGATTATAGGCGTGAGCCACTGCACCTGGCCAGTATGGTCAATTTTGAGTATCAACACGAAGTCATTGAACTTGAGGTTGAGCTAAGTATAGTACGTACCAAAACAGATACAAACAGATGTAAATAACCTCAAAAGCACAGGGGAGGCTGGGTGCATTGGCTCACACCTATAATCCCGACATTTTAGGAGGCCGAGGCTGGAGGATCATTTGAGTCCTGGAGTTCAAGACCAGCCTGGGCAACGAAGCAAAACCCCGTCTCAAAAAGAAAAGAAAAAAAAGCATTGGTGATACTAAAACTTAGTAAAAATGATTAGGAAGTTGAGACCGGGTGTGGTGGCTCACACCTGTAATTCAGTACTTGGGGAGGCTGAGGTGGGCAGATCACCTGAGGTCTGGAGTTTTGAGACCAGCCTGGTTAAAATGGCAAAACCCCATCTCTACTAAAAATACAAAAAAAATAGCCAGTCATGGTGGTGGGCACCTATAATCCCATCTACTCAGGAGGCTGAAGCAGGAGAACTGCTTGAACCTGGGAGGCAGAGGTTGCAGTGAGCTGAGATCACGTCATTGCACTCCAGCCTGGCGACAGAGTGAGACCCTGAAAAGATTAGGAAGTGCTGAGATTTGAGCATTTATTATCTTTGTTTTAATACATCTTATTTAATTGTAAGTTTATATTTCTTTCTTGCTTTTTGTTTTGTTTTATTTTGTTTTTTTTGAGACACAGTCTCACTCTGTCCCCTAGGCTGGAGTGCAGTGGCACGATCTCGGCTCACTGCAACCTCTGCCTCCCAGGTTCAAGCAATTCTCCTGCCTCAGCCTCCAGAGTAGCTGGATTACAGGTGTGCGCCACCATGCCCAGCTAATTTTTGTATTTTTAGTAAAGATGGGGTTTCACCATGTTGGGCTGGTCTCAAACTCCTGACCTCATGATCTACCTGCCTCAGCCTCCCAAAGTGCTGGGATTACAGGCATGAACCACCATGCCCAGCTTTAAATACATTTTAAAATATAATTCCATCTTAAATAATGTTGGCATTTAAAAACTGGCCCCACGGCTGGGCATGGTGACTTATGCCTGTAATCCCAGCACTTTGGGAGGCCGAGACGGGTGGATCACCTGAAGTCAGGAGTTCAAGACCAGCCTGGCCAACATGATGAAATCTGGTCTCTACTAAAAATGCAAAAATCAGCTGAGCGTGGTGGTGCATGCCTGTAATCCCAGCTACTCAGGAGGCTGAGTCAGGAGAATTGCCGGAACCCAAAAGGCAGAAGCTGCAGTGAGTGGAGATTGGTCACTGCACTCCAGCCTGGGCAACAGAGGGAGACTGTCTCAAAAAAATAAATAAATAAATAAAAACTGGCCCACAAACTTCCTGGAGAATTGATCATGGGCTGTCCTGAGTGAACAGGAGCTGCTACCCTGCTTTGGTTGCCTGAGGTTTAGGGGTGGGAGCCTGATGATTGGAGAATGGGCGAAGAAAACAGCAGCCAGGGAGGCTGGACAGCTGATACAGCATCAAGGCCCGGGGCACATCAAAGGGCTTTTCTTTTCTCTCAGGCTAAACTACCATTACGTCAGTTGCTCATCACTTGCATAAGCGGAGGGTGAAGTTACTCAAGCCCAGCCATCGATCCTTTTCGGGCTGAACCTGTGTCCTCATCATCCAAAGTCCCCATGTTTGCGAACATCTCCCGCCCTTCGGTTTGGAGCACTGACTTTCATTCTTGGCAAGGACAACGGGGAGTTTGCTTTGGCCTCTGATTTGCTGAATTGCCTTCAATACATGGCTTAACCTTTCTGAACTCCCTTTTCCCATTTCTGAGTATTAGGAAGAGCTGAAGCCGGGTACAGTGGCTCATGCCTGTAATACTACCGCTTTGGGAGGCTGAGGCTGGTGGATCACGAGGCCAGGAGTTTGAGACCAGCCTGACCAACATGGTGAAACCCCGTCTCTACTAAAAATACAAAAATTAGTTTAGCATGGTGGCACGCGCCTGTAATCTCAGCTACTCAGGAGACTGAGGCAGGAGAATTGCTTGAAACTGGGAGGTAGAGGTTGCAGTGAGCCGAGATCGTGCCACTGCACTCCAACCTGGGCGACAAAGGGAGACTCTGTCTCGAAAAAAAAAAAAAGAAGAGCTGCTATGAGTCTCTGTTACCTACAGGGATAGTATGACTATGTGTCCAGTGTTCTGCATGCAGCACAACCACCCTATGAGGTAGTTACTATTCTACCCATTGTACACTTGAAGAAACTGAGACTCAGGGACGCTAACTGGCTCATACTAGCAGGTAGAGTTGTGATTCATCTCTCCTACTCCAAATCCTAGTTTTTCATCTTTTCTGGTATGCCTTACTGTCTCCAGAGCCCCTCCAGATTTTTACAAATGAGAGAGTCATGAGAGGCTGCTGGCCAGGGACTTGAAACCTAAATATGACAGGAGCCAGAAGAGTGATAGAAAAGAGCTGGGTGAGGCTGGGTGCAGTGGTTCACACCTGTAATCCCAGAACTTTGGGAGGCAGAGGCAGGTGGATCACTTCAGGCCAGGAGTTCGAGACCAGCCTGGTCAAAATGGTGAGACCCCCCCCACCTCCCCACATCACATCTCTACTAAAAATAAAAAAATTAGCTGGGTATGGTGACATATGCCTGTAATCCCAGCTATTCGGGAGGCTGAGGCACCAGAATAGCTTGAACTCAGAAGGTGGAGATTGCAGTGAACTAAGATCGTGCCACTGCACTCCAGCCAGGGTGATGGATGACACTGTGTCTCAAAATAATAATAATAATAATAATTGTTATTATTAAAAGAAGAGCTGGGTGGGATTGTGGGAAGCTGTATCCCACCTCCACACTCTGCCAACGAGGGCAGTAACTTTGCTCCAGTCAATTGTTGCCTGTGGGGACATGGGCCCGGTGTGGCCAGATTTTGTTCAAAAGAAGTTAGCAATGTGAGTTTTTTCTTTTTTTTTTTTTGAGACGGAGTTTCGCTCGTTACCCAGGCTGGAGTGCAATGGCGCGATCTCGGCTCACCGCAACCTCCGCCTCCTGGGTTCAGGCATTCTCCTGCCTCAGCCTCCTGAGTAGCTGGGATTACAGGCATGCGCCACCGTGCCCAGCTAATTTTTTTTTTTGTATTTTTAGTAGAGACGGGGTTTCACCATGTTGACCAGGATGGTCTTGATCTCTTGACCTTGTGATCCACCCGCCTCGGCCTCCCAAAGTGCTGGAATTACAGGCTTGAGCCACCGTGCCCGGCCAGCAATGTGAGTTTTTATGTGAAATCCTTTGATTTGAAGATTGTCTTGTTTTGAATTCTATTTGTATGAAATATCCAGAATAGGTGAATCCCAGACACACAGTGCAGACTGGCGGCTGCCGGGCTCTGCATGGAGAGGGGAGGGGAGAGTCACTGCTTAAAAAGGATGGGTGTCCTTTTGGGGTGATGGAAGGGAGCGTTCTGGAACCAGACAGAGATGGTGGTTGCACAATATTGTGAATTACTAAACGCTGCTGAATTTTTCACTGTTTTGTGACTCTCATCTCAATAAATTGAATTGGTTTTAAATTTTTCTTTATACGTTTGTGCATTTTTAGATATTGGGAAATAGTATTTTTATTGAAGATTAATATACATGGAGAAGTGCATAAGTGTATAGCTCTGAATTGTCACAAACAGAGCGCACTGCTTTACCCAGCTCAGCTATGTGTTTTTTTTGTTTGTTTTGTTTTTTATTCAGACAGTCTCACTCTGTCACCAAGGATGGAATGCAGTGGTGGGACCTCGGCTCACTGCAACCTCCACCTCCTGGGTTCAAGCGATCTCTCCTGCCTCAGCCTCCTGAGTAGCTGGGTTTATAGGCGTGTGCCACAATGCCCAGCTAATTTTTGTATTTTTAGTAGAGACAAGGTTTCGCCGTGTTGGCCAGGCTGGTCTCAAATTCCTGACCTCAAGTGACCTGCCCGCCTTGGCCTCCCAAAGTGTTGGGATTACAGGCATGAACCACTGCGCTCAGCTGCAGATATATGTGTATATATATATATGTATTTTTTTTTTGAGATAGGTTCTCACTCTGTTGTCCAGGATGGAGTGTAGTGACACCATCGTAACTCACTGCAGCCTCAAAACCTGGGCTGAAGTGATCCTCCCACCTCAACCTCCCCAGTAGCTGGCACTATAGGCACATGCCACCACACCAGGCTAATTTTTTTTTTCCCTTTGGCAAAGATGGGGGTCTCACTTTGTTGTCTTGGCTGGTCTTCAACTCTTGGGCTCAAGCGATCCTCCTGCCTTGGCCGCCCAAAGTGTCAAGATTATAGGTGTGAGCCCCATGACTGGCTTATTTTGTTCTTTAATACATAACTAATAGACCGGGTGAAGTGGTTCATGCCTGTGATCCTAGCACTTTGGGAGGCTGAGGCGGGTGGATCACCTGTGGTCAGGAGTTCGAGACTAGCCTGGCCAACATGGCGAAGCCCCGTCTCTACTAAAACTAAAAAAATTAGCTGGGCATGGTGGTGGGCGCCTGTAATCCTAGCTACTTGGGAGGCTGAGGCAGGAGAATCGCTTGAACCCGGGAGGCAGAGGTTGCAGTGAGCTGAGATCCCGCCATTGCACCCCAGCCTGGGCGACAAGAGCGAAACTCCGTCTTAAAAACAACAACAAACAAACAAACAAAGAAACATACAATGTGATTGGGGTGGGGCGGGGGGGATGAAAATATACTTAATTAAGAGAAAAAAAAAGTAAAGAAAACAAGCCCACTGATAATCCTTCATCCACAGACAACCACCTTGGGTGATTTGGGGAGGCCCACCCAGACGACTTTCTTTTCTTTTCTTTTTTTTTTTAGAGATGGGGTCTTTCTCCGTTGCCCAAGCTGGAGTGCAGTGGTGCCATCAGCTCACTGTAGCCTTAAACTCCTGGGCTCAAGGGATCCTTCCATCTCAGTCCGAGTAGCTGGGACTACAGGCATACACAACCATGCCGGGCCCACACAGACTACTTTCTAAAAGTGTATAAACATATATAGATATGAGACTTAAGATATATAGATATGATACATATGACTTGATACTTATGATGATTTTTTACGTATACTTTGTAAACACTTTTGTCATGGCAATAAATACACATGTTCACCTGTGTGTGTACATGTGTGTGTTTCATTGAAAGGCTGTACTGGGTGGGGCCAGGCGCGGCGGCTCATGCTTGTAATCCCCGCTCTTTGGGAGGCAGAGGTGAGTAGATCACTTGATCCCAGGAATTTGAGACCAGCTTGGACAACCTGGCAAGACCAGATCTCTACAAAAATTTAGAAATTAGCTGGGTGTGGTGGTGTGTGCCTGTGGTCCCAGCTACTCGAGAGGCTTAGGTGGGAGGATTGCTTGGGCCTGGGAGGTTGAGGCTGCAGTGAACCATGATTGCACCACTATACTTTAGTCTGGGTGACAGAGGGGACCCTGTATCAAAATGAAAAAAAAAGAAAAGAAAGAAAAGAAAGACTGTACCATAATTTCTTTAACCAACTCCGAAAATCATTCATTACCAAGGTCTTCCCATTAGAAACAGCATGGACTGCTTGGGCGTGGTGGCTCACGCCTGTAATCCAAGCACTTTGGAGGCCAAGGCGGGCGGATCACCTGGGGTCGGGAGTTCAAGACCAGCCTGACCAACAAGGTGAAACGCCGTCGTGAAAAAAAGAAAAAAAAGAAACATCATGGACTGTGATCTATCTCTTTTGAATGGAGAGTTTTATGCTCTTTAACAATTGCTTTCTTTATTAAATGACTCTGAATTTATAGTAATAAGTATCTTATTATTACTATTTTATGTTTTGTAGAGACAGAATCTTGTCATGTTGCCCAGGCTGGTTTCAAACTTCTGGCCTCAGGCGATTCTCCTGCCTTGGCCTCCCAATGTGGTAGGATTACAGACATGAGCCACCATGCCAGGCAGTATCTTATATTATTGTTACTCTTTTCGAGACAGGGTCTCAATCTGTCACCCAGGCTGGAGTGCAGTGGCATGATCCCAGCTCACTACAACCGCTGCCTCCCAGGCTCTAGCAATCCCTACCTCAGTCTCCCAAGTAGCTGGGGCTACAAGCGTGTGCCACCACGCCTAGCTAACTTTTTTGTATTTTTATTTTATTTATTTATTTATGAGACAGAGTCTTGCTCTGTCGCCAGTCTGGAGCGCATTAAATATTTGAGCATTTATCTCCTTTCAATAAAAAGAGATTCATATAATTGCAACACCATTATCTGACTGAGGAAATTTAACACAGATATACTATAATTTAATATAAAGTTCATAATTAGGTTTTACCAATTGGCCCAATAAATCTTTTAAAGCTGCCGTTTCTCATTAAATAATTCAAGTAAGCATTGTGTATTGCATTTAGTCATTGTTTTTCTGTTCCTCTCTTTTTCTTTTTAATTAATTGAATTTTTTTTTTTTGAGATGTTCCTAACAGGAACATCCAGCACTTTCAACAATGTATTGCTCATAGGAAACAGTCCATGAATATTTGTTAGCAGAAGGACAGCTCTATGAGATAGACTGCTATCAATTACTGCCCCATTTTACAGATGAGGAAACTGAGGCTCAGAAAGGCAAAGTAGTGACCTAGGGTCACACAGATTGCCGTTAAGTGGCAAGACCCCGGATGTGTACTCAGGCATATCGGATCTGTAAAGTGAGGGATAAGGAACCCGAATGTATTTTGTAAATCCTCCAGGGCTGTGTGGATGTGAAGAACTGAAGTGGAGCGCTATGCAGAGGTTCTCTGGCATACAGTATCCATCCATACAGTAGGCTCTCAATAAATGTCTGTTGCACGAATGAGGAAAGAAAATGAGTCAGTAGGCTCTCAATAAATGTCTGTTGCACGAATGAGGAAAGAAAATGAGTCAGCCAGGGCGAGTTTATCCCCTAGCGCAGGTGCGCACCTGCGTGGGGAATCCATTTTGCCTGACGCTACTCCTGCCGGGTCACCATAGGTGCAAGTGTTCCGGCAGGGTGCGGCTTCCGGTGACCCAGCTCCGCCCCAAGCCCCGCCTCCCAATTCCCGCCCTTTGCCTCTTCGCGCTCGCGGACAGCTACGGTGTTTTGGCCCACGGGCGGAGCCGTAGTCACGGTCTCCTAGGGCGTCGTCCGTAGCCCGGGAGCCGTGGTGTCTGGAATCGCTGCCCACGGGTAACGATGTCTGACGAGGCAGCGAGGCAGAGCGGCGGCTCCTCGCAGGCCAGCGGCGTGACTGTCAGCGACGTCCAGGAGCTGATGCGGCGCAAGGAGGAGATTGAGGCGCAGATTAAGGCCAACTATGACGTCCTGGAGAGCGTGAGTGTGGGCTCGGGGCTCCCGGGTGGGCGTTAGGGCACCCCAGGTCTCCTGACTCGGTGTTCCATGCCTGGAAAACTGAGAAGCCTGGGCGGGCTCAGCTTTGGCGCTCAGCTACGGATCTTCTTCTCCCTGGGAGGCCCAAGGCACCTCAAGTGCGGCCTCTGTCGGCACAAGAAGGCAGGCAAAGAACTTTAACAACTGAACAGTTAGCCCTATTGATACCCAGCAAGCGTTTATGGAACCCTACTGTGTGCTAGGCGCTGGTTTAAGTGCTGTGCGTTGTTCATTTAATCATCACAACAACCCTTTGAGATGGATACTGTTACTTTCTACATTTTAGGGAGAGGGAAACAGGTGTTATTTGACTGGTGATTGAACAACTGTCGTGTGCTTCGCTGACTACCTTCTCTGATTTTGTATTTTTTGTAGAGACAGAGTCTGGCTATGTTGCCCAGGTTGGTATCAAACTCTTGGCCTCAAGCGATCCTCCCGTCTCGGCCTCCCAAGTGCTGGGACTATAGGAATGCCACACCTGGCATTTGCTGATTACATCATAACTTCTTAAACCTCAGTGTGTATGTGAATTAACTGGGGATCTTATTAAAATGCAGATTCTGTTTGAGTCAGGGAGCAGATTCTGCATTTGTAGCAAACTCCCAGCAATGCTGATGCTAGTGTCTAAGGACAGGACTTTGAGTGAGTGACAAGTAAGGCTCATTATCCTTATTGCATAAGGAGGAAACTGAGGCCCAGAGAGGGGCAAACATTCATCTAAGGTCATGCAGTTCAGAAGTGGCAGTGGTGGGTCCAGCTTAAAAGTGGATGCAGGTTTTATTATGCCACCTAGTGTAAAATCACATATCAGTTTGCAGAGGAAGATTCAATTAGTTATGCCCAAGTAGGGTGGGATGGAATGCATTTTAGGTGATGTAAGATGAAGTTTCTGTTTCCTTTTTTTTTTTTTTTTCTTTTTTTTTTGAGATGGATTCTCACTCTGTTGCCCAGGCTGGAGTGCAGTGGTGCAGTCTTGGCTCATAGCAGCCTCTGCCTCCCGGTTCAAGTGATTCTTCTGACTCAGCCACTGAGTAGCAGGGACAACAGGTATGTGCCACTATGCCTGACTAATTTTTGTATTTTTAGTAGAGACAGGTTTTCACCATGTTGGCCAGGCTGGTCTTGAACTCCTGACCTCAGGTGATCCGCCCGCCTCAGCCTCCCAAAGTGCTGAGATTACAGGTGTGAGCCACCATGTCCAGCCATAAGATGAAGTTGCATATGGAGGGCCAGAGAACCATTTTACTGGGTGCTGACTATATGCCCAAAGTGGGATTCACACCTCAGGTCTGTCACACTCAGAACCTGTGCTTTCAAGCAAATTACCAGCAATTTCTCAAACTATTTTCTACCACATGCAGGATACTATATGCATACACCACTTGTACTGTTATTCCTTCGATACTTTTATTTAAATCTACTTTTAAATTTATATAAATGTATTACGATTATTATTATTCAGACAGGGTCTCACTCTGGAGTTATTATTATTCAGACAGGGTCTCACTCTCCCAGACTGGAGTTCAGGGAGGATTGCTTGAGCCCAGGAGGTGAGGCTCACTGCAGCTGGCTCACTACACCTAGCTAATTTTTGTATATTTTGTAGCTACAGGGTCTCACTATGTTGCTCATATTGGTCTCAAACTCCTGGGCTCAAGCAGTCCTCCTGCCTCTGTCTCCCAAGGTATCGGGGTTACAGGGATACACCACAGTGCCTTGTCCATAAATGTGTTTTAAAAGGAAATTTCAGGCCGGGCGCGGTGGCTCACGCCTGTAATCCCAGCACTTTGGGAGACCGAGGCGGGTGGATCACGAGGTCAAGAGATCAAGGCCATCCTGGTCAACATGGTGAAACCCCGTCTCTACTAAAAATATAAAAAATTAGCTGGGCACGGTGGCGCGTGTCTGTAATCCCAGCTACTCAGGAGGCTGAGGCAGGAAGAATTGCCCTGAACCCAGGAAGCGGAGGTTGCGGTGAGCCGAGATCGCGCCATTGCACTCTAGCCTGGGTAACAAGAGCAAAACTCTGTCTCAAAAAAAAAAAAAAAAAAAGGAAATTTCAAAACTTACTGCATATGGAAAATGAGAATCTCTTCTCTTAAATATAAGGTTAGATACTTTACAAGTTGATACAGCATGTTAGTTGCTTCTAGCTAGCTGCTGTGCTTGCTGAAGGCTTTCATCCTGAAACCCTGTTCTGTTTGTTTCTAAAAAGTGTGTTTGGGCCAGGTGTGGTGGCTCACATCTGTAATCCCAGCACTTTGGGAGGCTGAGGTGGGTGGATCACGAGGTCAGGAGTTTGAGACCAGCCTGGCCAACATGGTAAAACGCTGTTTCTACTAAAAATACAAAAATTAGCTGGGCATGGTGGCGCATGCCTTCAATTCCAGCTACTTGGGAGGCTGAGGCAGGAGAATTGCTTGAACCCAGCGAGCAGAGGTTGCAGTGAGCCGAGATTGCACCATTGCACTCCAGGTCTGGGCAACAGAACAAGACTCTGTCTTGGGGGCAGGGGGAGAAAACAAAGTAGGCTTGGGCTGGGCGCAGTAGCCCACACCTGTAATCCCAGCACTTTGGGAGGCTGAGGTGGGTGAATTACCTGAGGTCAGGAGTTTGAGCCTGCCCAACATAGTGAAACCTTGTCTCTTCTAAAAATACTTGGGAGGCTCAGGCAGGAGAATCGCTCAAACCTAGGAAGTGGAGGTTGCAGTGAGCTGAGATTGCGCCATTGCACTCCAGCCTGGACGATAGAGCAAGACTCCATTTCAAAAAAAGAAAAATAAAGTGGGTTTGGGTGCACTGGCTCACTATTTGGGAAACCAAGGTGGGAGGATCACTTGAGGCCAGAAGTTCAGTACCAGCTTTGGCAACATAGTGAGACTCTGCCTCTACAAAAAAAATTTTTTTTTAAATTAGTCGGGTGTGGTGGTGCACGCCTGTAGTCCCAGCTACTTCAGAGACTGAGGAAGGAGGAATGTTTGAGCCCTGGATGTTGAGGCCGCAGTGAGCTATAATTGCAACACTGAACTCCCTTTTGGGCACCTGTAATCCCAGCTATTCGGGAGGCTTATAGAGGAGAATGGCTTGAACCTGGGAGGCGGAGGTTGCAGTGAGCCAAGATTGCGCCACTACACTCCAGCCTGGGTGACAGAGACTCCATCTCAAAAAAAAAAAAAAAAAAAAAGAATGGACAGCTAAACCTATAAATCTCGTATAATAAAGCCTAGGAATAAATCTTCATGACCTTGGATTAGGAAAGCCTTCTTAGATATGGCACCAGAAGCACAAGGTACAAAAGAAAAAATGAAAAGTTGGACTTCAACATTTACAACTGTGTTTCAAAAGTCATAGTAAAGAAAGTGAAAAGGTAACCTACAGAATGGGGGGAAATATTTACTTACCATTTCTCTGATAAAAGGATAGTATTTAGACTACAGTAAGAGCTCTTACAACTTAATAATAAAAAGGCAACCCGACTAGAAGATAGGGAAAGGACCCGAATAAACATTTCTCCGAAGAAAATATGGTCAACTGGCCAGGCGTGGTGGCTCATGCCTGTAATCTCAGGACTTTGGGAGTCTGGGGCAAGAGTGTTACTTGAGGCCAGGGGTTTGAGACCAGCCTGGGCAACATAGGGAGACCCTATCTTTACAAAAAATTAAAAATTAAAAAATTAGCCAGGTGTGGTGACATGTGCCTGTGGTCCCAGCTACTTAGGAGGCTGAGGCAGATCGCTTGAACCCAGGAATTCAAGGTTGCAGTGAGTTATGAGCACACCACTGTACACCAGCCTGGGCAACACAGGGAGATCCTGTCTCAAAACAAACCAAAACAAACACAAAAACCATTAACTTTTACACTTTACATGGGTCAGTTATATGGTATCTGAATTATATCTTAAAACTGTTATAAAAATGGAGGTTCTGGTTGGGCGCGGTGGCTCACGCCTGTAATCCCAGCACTTTGGGAGGCCAAGGCGGGTGGATCATGAGGTCAGGAGATTGAGACCATCCTGGCTAACACGGTGAAACCCTGTCTCTACTAAAAATACAAAAAATTAGCCAGGCGTGGTAGCATGTGGTTGTAGTCCCAGCTACTTGGGAGGCTGAGGCAGGAGAATTGCTTGAACCTGGGAGGTGGAGGTTGCAGTGAGCCGAGATCACGCCACTGCACTCCAGGCTGGGCGACAGAGTGAGACTCTGTCTCAAAAAAAAAGAAAAAGAAAAAAGGAGGGTCCTAGAGATAGCCGGTAACTGGGGGTATTGCAAAGACCAGCACCAAATGGACACTATTTGCCTTGGCAATTGAAGGATTGAGGAGAATTGGGAAGGGAATATGTCTTTTGATGCAGGGTTATTTAATGCCATATGTGTAAGCTGCCAGTGTTATGGATCCCACCCTTTGGGAAGTGGTATTCGATATGACATTGATTCTCAAAGGCTAGTCAACTCTTAACCTCTGTGGGAAGGAAGGAGCAGACACAGGTTTTTAGCTCCCGGCACATTTCTGCAGTGTCAGCAATTCCTGTGTTAGGGGAGTATGGAGAACTATCTCCCTGCCACAGTGGACAGTAGATTTGGGGGTAACCCAGAGGCTTCCAGAGAGAAAGGGAGCAGAGTGAACAGGATGCCTCTTTGCAGTGCCTGTGTACACTGGCAGCTTGTCCCTGGACTGACTAATCCTTACAGCCACTGTTTATGACTTCTGTGCATTGTAGTTTTCTGGGGCCACTATAACACCACAGAGTTGGTGGCTTAAAACAACAGGATTTACTCCATCCCAGCTCTGGAGGCCAGAAGTCTGAAATCTAGGTGTCAGCAGGGTTGGCTCCTTCTGGAGGCTCTGAGGAACAAGCTCCCAGGCCCTTCTCCTGGCCTCTGGTGGCCACCGGCGGTCCTTGGCTTGGAGCTGTGTAAATTGAACCTCTGCCTGCATCTTCACATGGCCTTCTTGCTGTGTCTCTGTCCCACATCTGCCTCTGCCTTTGTTTTGTAAGGACACCAGCCACTGGATGAGTTTGTTTCGAGAGCCTTAACATAATTACATCTGCAAAGACTGTTTTTCAAATAAAGTCATATTTACAGGTTCTGGGGGTTGGCACTTGGCTATCTTTTTTTGGGGGCCACTCTTCAACCCACTATGCTGTGTTTGCGCGTGGCAGTGTGCCGTGTGTGCACATGGCGCTCTGCTGTGTGTGCGCGTGGCACTGTGCTGAGTACTCCATGCAGGTCCGCTCATTAGCTCTTGCAGCAGATAGGAAGGGAGGCGAGTGCTTCTATTCCCATTTTATAGTTAAAGAAGCTGAGGCTTAGAGAGGAGAAGGTCTCAGCTAAGGATGCCCAGTTTGTATGAGGCAGAATTGAGATTCAAACTGAAGTCTAACCAGCTGCAAAACTCCTGCCCTGAACCATGCGACTGGCTTCACTGCTTTTGTGTCCTCTTCTCTGACTCGTATCTTTACATTTTTTTTAAAGGTTGTTTTGAATAGGGAATACATTCCCATAGGCAAAATTCAAAAACTACAGAGGGATATAAAATGAAATGTCTCTCTCCCCGCCCTGTCACCCAGCCATCCAGTTGCTCTCCCCGGAGGCAGCTGGTGCTATCACCATATCCTTCTTGGAAAGTCCTTTCAGATCTTTTTATTTTCCGAAGAATCAAAGCCCTGCCACCGCTGGGTGCTGATTGGACTTTTCACTCCCCTCTGGCTTCCAGGGCTAGCAGCCAGGTGTTGGCCCCCTGTGGGAAGGAGGGTCTGGAGGAGTGGAGGAAGAGGCTGGCCTTGGGGGTGATGCTCAAAGGAGTCTTTGGTTTTATCAGCACCATTTTAACTCCTAAAAGGAATGGATTCATGTATTACTTGCGTTGTTAAAAAAAAAATGAATTAAAAACAGTGCCCACTCCAGGGTAGTAGTGAGGGCATGGGTAGAGCCCCTGGTCTGTGCTAAGTGATCAGTATGTGGCAGTTTTCATTACTGTCCCCTTTATTATGACTTCAGAAGAGAAGGGTCTGGGGAAAGGCATCCTGGGGATGTTACACCTATGAGTTCCTTTTAACCACATTTCTTTCCTCCAGCAAAAAGGCATTGGGATGAACGAGCCGCTAGTGGACTGTGAGGGCTACCCCCGGTCAGACGTGGACCTGTACCAAGTCCGAACCGCCAGGCACAACATCATCTGTGAGTCACCCTCTTAGAGGACTTTCCCCACCTGTGGTGGGAGGTGTTAAAGGCTCCAAATAAAACCAAGGATCCATATTATCTGCTGCCTTCTCTTCTGTCTTGATGGGATTATCTTGTTCCCATCCAAGGACTGATAACCAAGACAATGGGCTAGAAGCTAAGGTTCTGTATTTCTGGTTTCATTTTCTCTCTCTCTCTCTTTTTTTTTTTTGAGTTAGGTTCTTGCTCTGTCTTCCAGGCTGGAGTGCAGTGGTGCTAACATGACTCACTGCAGTCTCAACTTCCCAGGCTCTAAGCAATCCTCCTGCCTCAGCCTCCCAAGTAGCTAGGACTTAGGAGTGTGCAACCATGCCCAGCTAATTTTTTTTAGTAGAGACAAGTGTCGCTAAGTGGCCCAGGCAAGTCTTGAACTCTTGGTCTCAAGTGGTCCTCCTGCCTTGGCCTTCCAAAGTGCTGGGATTATGGGCGTGATTTGTTTTTAATTAAAGAGCTAGCAGAGAGTACAGATTGGTTAGTATATTTGTTTTCTGTTTCTGCCATAACAAATGACCACAGACTTAGTAGCTTAAAAGAACACAAATTTATTCTCTTACAGTTCTAGAGATAAGAATTCCAAATGGGTCTCACTGGTCTAAAATCAAAGCGTTGGCAGGGCTGGCTCTTTCTGAAGGCTCTATGGGAGAACCTGTTACTGGCCTTTTCCGGTTTCCAGAGGCTGCCCATGGTCCTTGACTCATGGCCCTCGTCCATCTTCAAAGCCAGCAATCGCATTTCCCCCACTCTGATCTGTCATCACATCTCTTTCTCTCACTCTCCTGTCTCCCTCTTTCACTTATTATTTTCTTTCTTTTTTTTTTTTTAAGATGGGGTTTCACCATGTTGGTCAGGCTGGTCTTGAACTCCCGACCTCAGGTGATCCGCCTGCCTTGGCCTCCAAAGTGCTTGGATTACAGGCGTAAGCCACCATGCCTGGCCTATTATTATTATTATTTTTTGAGATGGAATTTCGCTCTTGTTGCCCAAGCTGGAGTGCAATGGTGTGATCTTGGCTCACTGCAACCTCTGCCTCCCAGGTTCAAGCAATTCTCCTGCATTCAAGTGATTCTCCTGCTTCAGCCTCTGAAGTAGCTGGGATTACAGGCACACGCCACCATGCCTGGCTAGTTTTTGCATTTTTAGCAGAGATGAAGAAGTTTCTCCATGTTGGTCAGGCTGGTCTCAAACTCCTGACCTCAGATGATCCGCCTGCTTTGGCCTCCCAAAGTGCTGGGATTATGGGCGTGAGCCACCACATCCAGCCTCTGTGATGACACCAGGCCCACCTGGATAATTCAGGATTATGTCTGCATCTTACGGTCCTTAGTCACATCTGCAGAGCCCCTTTTGCTGTGTAAGGTGGCATATTCACAGGTTCTAGGGGCTAGGATGTGGACATGTTGGGGAGCATTATTCACTCAGCCATAGATAGGTGGCTGTCTCCACTACAGAGTCCTATTGCATTTATCCTCCACATTTTTCACTTAGTAACTCCTTTTAATCTATTTGAATCTTGATTTTATCTGCATCATGTTTTATTTATTTATTTATTTTTTGAGATGAAGTCTCACCCTATCACCCAGGTTGGAGTGCAGTGGCACCATCCTGGCTCAAGGCAAGCTCTGCCTCCCAGGTGACAGAGCAAGAGACCATCTCAAAATAAATAAATAAATAAATCTGTTTGAGCAATTCCTTATTGGTTTTCTTTTGAAAAATCTATTCTCGGTGGCTCATGGCTGTAATCCTAGCACTTTGGGATGCCAAGACAGATCACCTGAGTTCAGGGGTTTGAGACTAGCCTGACCAACATGGCAAAACCCTGTCTCTACTAAAAATACAAAAATTAGCTGGATGTGGTGGCACATGCCTGTAATCCCAGCTACTTGGGAGTTTTGAGGCAGGAGAATCGCTTGAACCCAGGAGATGGAGGTTGCAATGAACTGAGATCATGCCCCTGCCCTCCAGCCTGGGTGACAGAGCAAACAAGACTCCATCTCAAAAAAAAAAAGAGAAAGAAAAATCTATTCTCACAAGTTTATTTTGTTGTACAAAATAGGCTTTTTTTTAAGAACATTTATAGATTTATATAAAAATTGGAAAATAATGCAGAGCAGTCCTTTAGCTTCTGTACTTAGTTTCTCGTATTGTTAATAGCAAATAGATACATGTATCTGTATGTGTATATATATATATATATATATTTTTTTTTTTTTTGAGACGGAGTTCTGTTCTTGTCACTCAGGCTGGAGTGCAATGTTGTGATCTCTGCTCACCAAAACCTCTGCCTCCCAGGTTCAAGCGATTCTCTGGCCTCAGCCTCCTGAGTAGCTGGGAATACAGGTGCCTGCCACCATGCCCAGCTAATTTTTTTTTTTTTTTGAGATGGAGTCTTGCTATGCCGCCCAGGCTGGTGTGCAGTGGCGCAGTCTCAGCTCACTGAAATCTCCATCTCCCAGGTTCAAGCGATTCTCCTACCTCAGCCTCTTGAGTAGCTGGGATTACAGGCACACGCCCCTATGCCTGGCTACTTTTTTGTATTTTTAGTAGAGATGGGATTTCACCATGTTGGCCAGGCTGGTCTTGAACTTCTGCCCTCGTGATCTGCCCACCTTGGCCTCCCAAAGTGCTGGGATTACAGGTGTGAGCCTCCGTACCTGGCCTTTTTTTTTTTTTTGAGATGGAGTCTAGCTTAGCCACCCAGGCTGTAGTGCAGTGGCATGATATCGTCTCACTGCAACCACCATCTACCGGGTTCAAGCGATTCTCCCGTCTCAGCCTCCCTAGTGGCTGTGATTACAGGCACCTGCCATCATGTCCGGCTAACTTTTATATTTTAGTAGAGACAGGGTTTCATCATCTTGGCCAGGCTGGTCTTGAACTCCTGACCTCAGGTGATCCACCCGCCTCGGCCTCCCAAAGTGCTGGAATTACAGGCGTGAGCCACCACACCTGGCCAACAGCTTTTATTAATATGATATGTTTGTTATAATTGCAAATTTGTTTTTTTGAAATATAGTGCAGAAACATTTTGTCCTGGAAAAAAAAAAACCTTTTAACATTTTGATTAGAATTATAATAAGTTATAAATAGTCACTCGTTACATTCCCCAACAGCTGTGTATTAAGCACTTCCCGTACGCCAGGCATTGTAGATGCTGGGGATGCTTATGGACCTCGTCATGGGAGGACTTTCTTCTAGTGAAAGTGACCATGTATTTTATAAGTCTGCCTCCCAGGTACATGTCTCCACTTGTTCAGACCTGGGTTCTTTTCCCACTTCTGCTCCTGTGGGTGAAGAACTTGAATCCCTTAATGCCTGAGGGCCTTGCCTTTGCTCCGATGTGACAGTGGCAGAGGAGGCAGGTGCAGTAGCCCAGCAAGCCCCCTGTCAGGCACAAGGTGTCAAAATACCAGCTGCTGTGTTGGCCTGGCCTGCAGATTGCCATGGTGCTTCACAACATTTTGAATTAGCAGTCAGTACTGAAAAATCAGAGAATTTCACTTCACAGATCCCAATTTTCAACTTTTCTGTAAAAATCAAAGATTTTGTGGCATGGGCTCTGTCTCCCAAACCCCAGCAATTGACTGCCTCCCTGTGGCCTCACCTGGACTGAATGTCTCCAGTATTACTAGGCTTATGCAGCACTTTTTTCTTCTAGAGGATTTCAGAGAAAAGTGAAACTTTTTTTTTTTGAGACGGAGTCCCTCTGTTGCCAGGCTGGAGTGCAGTGGTGCCGTCCTGGCTCACTGCAGCCCTGCCCCCTGGGTTCAAGTGATTGTCCTGCCTCAGTTTCCTGAGTAGCTGGGACTACAGGTGCATGCCACCATGCCCAGCTAATTTTTGTATTTTTAGTAGAGACGGGGTTTCACCATGTTGGCCAGGATGGTCTCGATCTCTTGACCTTATGATCCACCTGCCTTGGCCTCCCAAAGTGCTGGGATTACAGGCATGAGCCACTGCGCCTGGCCGAAAAGTGAAATCTTGTTTACACCCAGCCCGAGTCATTCATTCACATGACCACAAAGCCGGACCCACATATGCCTTTGTTTTTTTTTTGTTTTTTTTGTTTTTGAAACGGAGTTTCGCTCTTGTTACCCAGGCTGGAGTGCAATGGCGCAATCTCGGCTCACCGCAACCTCCGTCTCCTTGGGGGTTCAAGCAATTCTCCTGCCTCAGCCTCCTGAGTAGCTGGGACTACAGGCATGCGCCACCATGCACAGCTAATTTTTGTATTTTTTTTAGTAGAGACGGGGTTTCACCATGTTAACCAGGATGGTCTCAATCTCTTGACCTCGTGATCCACCCGTCTCGGCCTCCCAAAGTGCTGGGATTATAGGCGTGAGCCACCGCGCCCAGCCGACATATGTCTTTGAACTCACAGCTATGGATTCAGCCAGACGTTACCTTTCTTCTGCTTACTTCTCAGGGCTCACCGAGACAGCACTGCCTTCAGGAAGCCCTCCCTCAACTCCTAGACTAGCGAAGTCAGACTCTTCTGCTGACCAGGCCTCCCTGCAGTCATCAGATGTTATTGTAATTACTTATTCTGGAGCTGCTCTTTGCAGGACTGAATGCTCCATGAGGGAAGGTCCTTTTTCTTGGTCAGGGATTCATCCTCACCTCTAGCCCTACATCTGGTGTTTAATAAGCACTTGTTAACTCTTCAGTGAGTGGATGTAGGTGTCTTGTGTCTTCCACTGTCTTCCTTGGCCCCTGATGTGTCGTTCTTATCCCAGGCCTGCAGAATGATCACAAGGCGGTGATGAAGCAGGTGGAAGAGGCTCTGCACCAGCTGCATGCTCGCGACAAGGAGAAGCAGGCCCGGGACATGGCTGAGGCCCACAAAGAGGCCATGAACCGCAAACTGGGCCAGAATGAGAGCCAGGACCCTCCTCAGGCCTTCGCCAAAGTGAACAGCATCAGCCCCGGCTCCCCAGCCAGCATCGCGGTAATCCAGGGCTTGGCCACTCAAGTCCATGCCCAGGGGACACTGTGGGTCAGGTAGCCTTTGGGGGTGTGGAAACTATGTAAGACAGACCAGTTCCTTCTGTGCTGTGGTGCTGAGTTCAGTTACTCATTTAACAAACTGTCCGGCTGGGTGCAGTGGCTCACGCTTGTAATTCCAGCACTTTGGGAGGCAGAGGTGGGTGTATCACAAGGTCAGGAGGTCAAGACCAGCCTGGCTAATATGATGAAACTCCATCTCTACTAAAAATACAAAAAAAAGTAGCCAGGCATGGTGGTGCATGCCTGTAATCCCAGCTACTCGGGAGGCTGAGGTAGGAGAATCGCTTAAACCTGGGAGGCAGAGGTTGCAGTGAGCACCATACTCTAGTCCAGCCTGGATGACAGAATTTTAGAGAGGGATCAGCCCTGGCTGCCAACTGCATTGGTAGGGGAGTGACCTGCTCCAAGTGACAGATGATAAATGTCCCAAGAGAGGGAAGGAAGATTTCTTCTTGGGGCTCATTTTAGCTGGGCACTGAATGATAAAAATGAAAATGGAATCCTGCCAAATGAGTTATGCATCTTACCTGGTGTGTTTAAAAAAAAATTAGGCTGGGCACAGTGGCTCATGCCTGGAATCCCAGCACTTGAGAAGGCTGAGGCAGGTGGATTGCTCGAGTTTAGGAGTTTGAGACTGGCCTGGGGAACATAGTAAGACCTAGCTCTAAAAAAAAATTTAGCTGGGAGTGGTGGCATACACCTGTGGTCTCAGCTACTTGGAAAGCTGAGGTGGGAGAATCACTTGGGCTTCAGAAGTTGAGGTTGCAGTGAGCTGTGACTGCACCACTGCACTCCAGCCTGGATGACTGAGACCTTGTCTTAAAAAAACTTTTTTTTGACTGAGTGCAGTGGCTCATGCCTGTAATCCCAACACTTTGGGAGGCTGAAGCGGGTGGATCACTTGAGGTCAGGAGTTTGAGACCAACCTGGCCAACATGGTGAAATCCCGTCTCTACTGAAAGTATGGAAATTAGCCGGGCATGGTGGGTACCTGTAATCCCAGCTACTCAGGAGGCTGAGGCAGGAGATTCGCTTGAATCCGGAAGGTGGAGGTTGCTGTGAGCTGAGATGCCACTGTACTCTGGCCTAGGCAACAGAGTGAGACTCTGTCTAAAAAAAAAATTAACAGCTTTATTGAGATATAAAATTTGCCCGTTTAAAGTATGTATGTAGCCTAGTGTCTTTTAGTACATTCACAGAGCTGTGCATCCTCACCACAATCAATTTTATTTCTATTTAAAAAATTTCAGCCAGGCACAGTGGCTTATGCCTGTAATCCCAGCACTTTGGGAGGCCTAGGTAGGCGGATCACCTGATGTCAGGAGTTCGAGACCAGCCTGATCAACATGGCGAAACCCTGTCTATACTAAAAATATAAACATTAGTCGGGCATAGTGGTGCGTGCCTCTAATCCCAGCTACTCAGGAGGCTGAGGCAGGAGAATCACTTGAACCCAGGAAGTGGAGGTTGCAGTGAGCCGAGATCTCTCAAAAAAAAAAAAAGAGAGAGAGATGGGATTTTTCTATGTTGCATACGTTGGTCTCAACCTCCTGGGCTCAAGTGATTCTCCCACCTTGGCCTCCCAAAGTGCTGAGATTATAGGCCTGAGCCACCATGGCCAGTCATAATCAATTTCAGAATATTGTCATTGTCCTCTATAGTGATTTGCCATCACCTCCCAATCTCCCAACTCCCCCACACCCAGTTATCTACTTTCTGTCTCTATGGATTTGTGTATTCTGGACATTTCTTATAATTGGAATCAAATAATATGTGACCTTTTATGACTGGCTTCTTTCACTTAGCATATTTTCGAGTCATCCATATTGTAGCATGGATCAGTGCTTCATTCCTTTACAAACAGGGTCTCACTCTGTCACCCAGACTTGAGTGCCATGGTGCCATCATAGCTCACTGCAACCTAAACTCCCAGAGTCAAGTGATCCTCCTGCCCCAGCCTCCCAAGCATCTAGGACTGTAGGCACACGCCACCGCACCTGGTCAATTTTTTATTTCTTTGTTTTGTAGAGATGGGGTCTCACTAAGTTGTGCAGGCTGGTCTTGAACTCCTGGCCTCAAGCAAGCCTCCTGTCTCAGCCTCCCAAAGTACTGGAATTATAGGCATGAGCCGCCATGCCTGGCCCTTCATTCTTTTTTATGGCCTAATAATATTCCACTGCCTGGGTATATCATATTTTATTTATCCGTTTGTCACTTAATGGACATTTGGATCGTTTCTACTTTTTAGCTATTATGAAGAGTGTTGCCATGATCATTCTTGTACAGTTTTTTTGTGGAGATGTAGTTAAATTTAATTCCACAGCCACTTCTGGGATAGGTTCTAATCTTTACCCATTTCATCCTTGAGGAAAAGCCTCGCAGACCTGAAGTAACTTGTGTCAGGACACATAACTGACTTGTGTCAGTTCCTGACCGGTAGAATGAGGTCCTAAATCCGGGTCCTGCCAGTCTTCTTTAGTGATCACAAGTCTGTAAGTTACATAGAAGCTCCATTTCTTTCACCACCCCATCTACAGCATCTAGCACAGTGCTGGTTGGCCCACAACAAATATTTGTTAAAGAGGTGAATGAGTGGTGGTCTGTGTTCTTAGGACCTAGAGCAAGAGCGTCACTCTAGTCCTGGGTCCACCTTGTGCCTGTGGCTGCTTGTGTGGGGGCTTCTAGGGCAAATGTCCGGTCTACATTTTTTTTTTTTTTGAGACAAGTCTCACTCTGTTGCCCAGGCTGAAGTGCAGTGGCATGATCTAGGCTCACTGCAACCTCCACCTCCTGGGTTCAAGCAATTCTCCTGCCTCAGCTTCCCAAGTAGCTGGGACTACAGGCACGAGCCACCATGCTCGGCTAATTTTTGTATTTTTAGTAGAGACGGGGTTTCACTATGTTGGCCAGGCTGGTCTTGAACTCCTGACCTTGTGATTAGCCTGCCTCAGCTTCCCAAAGTGTTGGGATTACAGGCGTGAGCCACTGTGCTCGCACTATATCTTGTCTAAATTTTCACCACTGAATAAAATGGGCCCAGCCTGGCTTGCCTTCTTTTACCCTTGAATCTGGGTTAGGACCCCAAAGAGCATCATTTGGCCTTTCCCATGCTCCTCAAGGCCTTCACAGTGTCTGGTAACTGCCAGCTCTCAGACATTGGGCAAACCCGGTCATCTTTATTAGAGCTGCCCTCAAAGGAATCCCAGGAGGAGGTGGCCCCATTACCCACTGCCTCTTCCCGCATGAGGTTTCAACATCCCTGACCTCTGTTTTGGGCCTGCCCTGTAGGAAACAAGTTCATGACCTTGGCATTAAAGTAGGTATTGAAGATTAGAGAACACGAGGAGCACATTGAACCTCTAGGCTGATTTTCCATTTTTCCTTCCCTCTCCAGGGTCTGCAAGTGGATGATGAAATTGTAGAGTTCGGCTCTGTGAACACCCAGAACTTCCAGTCTCTGCATAACATTGGCAGTGTGGTGCAGCACAGTGAGGGGGTGAGTGGGGCTGCCTGGTGTCTCCGGCTGTTTGGGCTTTTCTAACAGCATGCCATAGACTGGTGGCTTACAAACAACAGAAGTTTATTACAGATCTGAAGGTAGGGAAGTCCAAGATCAAGGCACCAGTAGATTTAGTGTCTGGGGTGGGCTTGCTTCCTAGCCTCTAGGTGGTGCCCTCTTGCTGTGTCCTCACATGGCGGAAAGCAGGAAATCTGGAACCTCTTGTATAAGGGCACTAATCCCAGTGGTGGCTCCACCCCTCATGACCTAATCACCTTGCAGAGACCCCACCCCCTAATACCATCACATTGGCTGTTAGGATTTCAACATATGAATTTGAGGGGGTCACAGACATCCAGATCATAGCACTCAGCCTCTGGACTGTAGCCCTGGAGTTGCTGGGGCAGGAAGTGTTGCTGAGGCCTTGGACTTGCCTTGATGGTGTTGCTCGACACAGCCTAACTCAAGGCCTTGGCACCTGCTGTTCCTTCTGCCTAGAATGCTCTTCCTCTTCATCCTCCCTCTGCTTTACACCAGTAACATGCTCGCAGGGGGCCTTTCCTGGCTACCTTAACCCAAATTCCCCTCTCCTCTATCCTGTCTCTGTTTTCATTTAGCAAGGTTTCTTAGAGATCTTTTCTTTCTCTTTTTTCTTGCTTTTGAGATGGAGTCTCACTCTGTCACCCAGGATGGAGTGCAGTGGTGCTATCTTGGCTCACTGCAACCTCTACCTCCCGGTTCAAGCGATTCTCCTACCTCAGCTTCCTGAGTAGCTGGGACTACAGATGCGCGCCATCATGCCTGGCTAATTTTTTTTTTTTTTTTTGAGACAGAGTCTTACTCTGTCACCAGGCGCCAGGCTGGCATGCAGTGGTGCGATTTTGGCTCACTGCAACCTCCGCCTCCCGGGTTCAAGCAGTTCTTCTGCCTCAGCCTCCCGAGTAGCTGGAACTACAGGCGTGTGCCATGACGCCCCACTAATTTTTTGTATTTTTTAGTAGAGACGGGGTTTTACCATGTTGGCCTGGATGTTCTCGATCTCTTGACCTTGTGATCTGCCTGCCTCAGCTTCCCAAAGTGCTGGGATTACAGGTGTGAGCCACTGCGCCCGGCCTAATTTTTGTATTTTTAGTAGAGATGGGGTTTCACCATGTTGGCCAGGTTGGTCTCGAACTCCTGACCTAATGATCTACCCGCCTTGGCCTCCCAAGTGCTGGAATTATAGGTGTGAACCACCGTGCCTGGCCCTTTTCTTTTTAAAGACAGAGTCATGCTCTTTCACCCAGGCTGGAGTGTGGTGGTACCATCATAGCTACCACACTGGCTAATTATTTTATATTTTGTAGAGATGGGGTCTTGCTATGTTGTCCAGGCTGGAATTTTTTTTGGTGTTGTGTTTTAGCAAAGATCCACACTTTTCAGGAGTGATATTTTGGGAAAGCCCAGGGAAATTATTAACTAAAGTTTTTGTTCCCAAATGAAGTCTCCAGTTTAACCAACAGTTCTGTTTTTTTGAGACAGAGTCTCGCTCTGTCGCTAGACTGGAGTGCAATGGTGGGATCTCTGCTCACTGCAACCTCCGCCTCCCTGGTTCAAGTGATTCTTCTGCCTCAGCCTCCCAAGTAGCTGAGACTACAGGTGCACGCAACCATGCCCAGCTAATTTTTGTATTTTTAGTAGGGATGGGGTTTCACCATGTTGGCCAGGCTGGTCTTGAACTCCTGACCTTGTGATCCACCCGCCTCAGCCTCCCAAAGTGCTGGGATTACAGGCATGAGCCACCGCGCCTGGCCCAGTTCTGGGTTTTTTGACTCCTGCTCAGCTGCATGGCTCATCCTCTTGTAACCCATCAGTGCAGGCTGGGCTGGGTCAAGTCAGGAGATGGCTGGCAGGGGCCTGTGCCCTGGCTAGTGGTCAGGCCATTGTTTCTGCGCTGATACTGTCATCAAATCTGTAACTCGTATGGACATTTAAAATGGTGATTTTGCTGGGCGCAGTGGCGTGTGCGTGTGGGCTGAGGCTGGAAGATCGCTTGAGTCCAGGAGTTCTGGGCTGTAGTGCGCTATGCTGATTGGGTGTCCGCACTAAGTTCAGCATAAATACAGTGACCTCCCGGGAGTGGGGGGACCACCAGGTTGCCTAAGGAGGGGTGAACTGGCCCAGGTCCGAAATGGAGCAAGTCAAAACTCCCGTGCTGATCAGTAGTGGGATTGATTGCACCTGTGAATAGCTACTGCACTCTAGCCTGGGCAACATAGCAAGACCCCGTCTCTTAAAAAAAATACAAATAATAAAAATAAAATGGTAATTTTGTGAAATTTATCAGTTCTTTTGCTTATGGCTCTTGCATTTTGTGTCTGCTTAAAGAAATTCTTTTTAATTCTTTTATTGGTTTATTTTTATTTTTCCTTTAGTCCATCTGAAATTTATTATTATTGTTATTTGAGACAGTTTCACTCTGTCACCCAGGCTGGAGTGCAATGGTGCAATTTTAGTTCACTGCAACCTCTACCTCCTGGTTCAAGTGATTTTCCTGTCTCAGTCTAAGGAGTAGCTGGGACTACAGGTGCCCGCCACCATGCCTGCCTAATGTTTGTATTTTCAGTAGAGACGGGGTTTTGCCATGTTGGCCAGGCTGGTCTCGAACTCCTTGCCTCTGTTGATTCAACCACCTCAGCCTCCCAAAGTGCTGGGACTACAGGTGTGAGCCACTGTGCCCAGCCTATTTTTATTATTTTTTCAACAGTTTTATTGAGATTAATTCACAAACTACACAGTTCACCCCTTTAAAGTAGTTTTTAGTGTAGTCACAGAATTGTGCGACCATCACAATTTTACAACATTTTCATCACCTCTCCTCCTGAGGCAGCCACTTTCCAGCCATGTGTCTTGCAGAAAGTCTGCTCATGTATTAGCATACAGAGCTGCTGGTTGGTTTTGTTAAGGTGTAATTTACCTACACCAAGATCCATCTTTTTCAGTGTATAGTGTCATGAGTTTTCTGTTTTTTTTAAATTAATTAATTTTTTTTTGAGATGGAGTTTCACTCTTGTCACCTAGGCTGGAGTGCAACGGCTCCATCTCGGCTCACTGCATCCTCTGCCTCCCAGGTTCAAGCGATTCTCCAGTCTCAGCCTCCCAAGTAGTTGGGATTATAGGCACCCACCACCAAGCCTGGCTAATTTTTTTTTTTTTTTTTTGAGATGGAGTCTTGCTCTGTAGCCCAGGCTGGAGTGCAGTGGCACGATCTCGGCTCACTGCAACCTTTGCCTCTCAGGTCCCAGTTCAAGTAATTCTCCTACCTCAGCCTCCCAAGTAGCTGGGATTACAGGCACGAACCACCATACCCAGCTAATTTTTGTATTTTTTAGTAGAGACGGGGTTTCTCTACTAAAAAATACAAAAATTAGTTGGCCAGTCTGTTCTTGAACTCTTGACCTCATGATCTGCTCGCCTCAGCCTCCCAAAGTGCTGGGATTACAGGCGTGAGCCACTGCACCCAGCCAGGCCTGGCTAATTTTTTTTGTATTTTTAGTAGAGATGGGATTTTACCATCTTGGCCAGGCTGGTCTCAAACTCCTGACGGCCTCCCAAAGTGCTGGCATTACAGGAGTGAGCTACCGCACCCAGCCATTCCTGTTGAGTTTTCACAAATTTATGTAGTATGTCATCACCACCATGATGAAGGTCAAGAACATTCTATTACCCCATAAAATTGCCTCAGGCCTCTTTGTAGTTAATCCCTCTCCCCGAACTTCCAGAATGTCATAGAGAGAGAAACCACACAGTATGTTTCCTTTTGAGTCTGATGTCCTTCACTTAGAGTGGATTCTGAGACTCTTCTGTCTGTTGTGTGAATCTGTAATTCATTCATTTTTTTTTTTTTCTTTGAGATGGAGTCTTGCTCTGTTGTCCAGACTGGAGTGCAGTGGTGCAATCTCAGCTCACTGCAACCTCTGACCCCAGGTTCAGGTGATTGTCCTGCCTCAGCCTCCTGAGTAGCTGGGATTGCAGGTGCCAAGCTAATTTTGTGTTTTTAGTAGAGACAAGGTTCACCATGTTGGCTAGTCTGATCTTGACCTCCTGACCTCAGGTGATCCACCCGCCTCAGCCTCTCAAAGTGTTGAGATTAGAGGTGTGAGCCACTGTGCCTGGCCTAATTTGCTGCTTTTGATTCCTAAATAGTACTCCAAGGTGTAGATGGACCACAGATTATTTATCCACTTACCAGTGAGGGACGTTGAAGTTGTTTCCAGTTTTTTGTCATTCTGAGAAAAGCTTCTGATTTTTAATCTATCTTTCCCAGTTAAATGTATTCTACCTTCCTTGTAGGCCTATAAATCCTTCTTTATAAAGGTAGTCATTCAGTTTTAAGCAAAATGAACCTTGTCTTCATGTGAAATTTCATGGGGAATTCCAAGATGTCACTGGATAAAAGCTGAGCTGCCTCAGTGGGCTGCAGGGTGGAGAAGGCTGAGCTGCCTCAGTGGGCTGCAGGGTGGAGAAGGCTGAGCTGCCTCAGTGGGCTGCAGGGTGGAGAAGGCTGAGCTGCCTCAGTGGGCTGCAGGGTGGAGAAGGCTGAGCTGCCTCAGTGGGCTGGAGGGTGGAGAAGGCTGAGCTGCCTCAGTGGGCTGGAGGGTGGAGAAGGCTGAGCTGCCTCAGTGGGCTGGAGTGTGGAGAAGGCTGAGCTGCCTCAGTGGGCTGGAGTGTGGAGAAGGCTGAGTTGCCTCAGTGGGCTGGAGTGTGGAGAAGGCTGAGCTGCCTCTCGGTGGGCTGGAGGGTGGAGAAGACTGAACTGCCTCAGTGGGCTGGAGGGTGGAGAAGGCTGAGCTGCCTCAGTGGGCTGGAGGGTGGAGAAGGCTGAGTTGCCTCAGTGGGCTGGAGTGTGGAGAAGGCTGAGCTGCCTCTCGGTGGGCTGGAGGGTGGAGAAGACTGAACTGCCTCAGTGGGCTGGAGGGTGGAGAAGGCTGAGCTGCCGAGGTGGGCTGGAGAGTGGAGGAGGTTACATGTTGTGAGAAGGGCCTGCCTAGCTTCAGCCTCATCCCCTCAGGGGACCTGAGCTCAGCTGGAGAATCAAGGATCCAGTTTCCTTATCTCTTTTGTGAGTCAAGAAAACCTCAGGGCATTCAATGGGAGACATTTAGGTAGTTTGCAATTTTGTGGAGATTAACACTCTTGTAGATACTTCTCTATTTCTTTTTTTTTTTTTTTTTTTTGAGATGGAGTCTTGCTCTCTTGCCCAGGCTAGAGTGCAATGGTGCTATCTTGGCTCACTGCAACCTCTCTCTCCTGGGTTCAAGTGATTCTCCTACCTCAGCCTCCTGAGTAGCTGGGACTACAGGTGCCAGCAACCATGCCCAGCTAATTTTTGTATTTTTAGTAGAGACCAGGTTTCACCATATTGGCCAGGCTGGTCTCGATCTCTTGACCTCGTGATCTGCCTGCCTCAGCCTCCCAGAATGCTGAGATTACAGGTGTAAGCCACCGTGCCCTGCCGATACATCTCTATTTCTTTAGCAAACTTTCTTTTCTTGAAATGGGGTCTCGCTCTTGTTGCCCAGGCTGTAGTGCAATGGCTCAATCTTGGCTTATTGCCTCATCCATCTCCTGGGTTCCAGTGATTCTCTTGTCTCAGTCTTCAGAGTAGCTGGGGTTATAGGAACCTGCCATCATGCCTGGCTAATTTTTGTACTTTTGTACAGATGGGGGTTTCACCATGTTTTTGGCCAGGCTGGTCTTGAACTCCTGACCTCAGGTGATCCACCCACCTCAGCCTCCCAAAGTGCTGGGATTATGTGTGTGAGCCACTGCTCAAACTTTCTACAGGTGGGATTTCTAGAACAAATACCTATATTTTCAAGAGGAAAAAATATTTAAAAAATGTAAGTGACTGCTGATGGATAAGGTGATTTCTTTTTGGGTGATGAAAATAATCCAGAATTAGATAGTGTTGATGGTTTATACTAAATATACTGAATATACTAAAACCCACTTAGTTGTATACTTTAAAATGGTGAATTTCATTGTATGTGAATTATGTCACAATGATAAGATAGGCTGGTTGCAGTTGTTCACACCTGTAGTCCCAACAATTTGGGACGTCAAGGCAGGAAGATCACTTGAGGTCAGGAGGTTGAGGTTGAGACCAGCCTGGGCAATATTGTGAGACTGTCTCTCTAAAATGTTTTTTTTTTTTTTTTGAGACAAAGTCTCGCTCTTGTCTCCCAGGCTGGAGTGCATCTCCAGCTCACTCGTGATCTCGGCTCACTGCAACCTCTGCCTCCCCGGTTCAAGCCATTCTCCTGCCTCAGCCTCCTGAGTAGCTGGGATTACAGGTACTTGCCTCCATGGCCAACTAATTTTTGTATTTTTAGTAGAGATGGTTTTTCACCATGTTGGACAGGCTGGTCTCTATCTCCTGACCTCAGGTGATCTGCTTGCCTCGGCCTCCCAAAGTGCTGGGATTACAGGCATGGTGGCACGTGCTTGTAGCCCCAGCTGCTCTGGAGGCTGAGACGGGAGAATCACTTGAACCGGGGAGTTCAAGGGTGCAGTGAGCCAAGGTCATGCCACTGCACTCCAGCCTAGATGAGAGAGTGTTACCTTGTCTCAAATAAATAAAATGCGTATTTATCCTTAAAAAAAAATCACATAGTGCAATTTTATTTACAAATAAAAGTTCTAGTGTTACAGCTTTTTGAGAATTTGTCTAGCAGGTCTTCTGGTTGTCACTGGAAATGCCCCCTCCCCCCAAACAATTTTTTAAAAAGTCCTGTGTCTTTCCCTTCCAGTGCCTTTGGCTGCACATGCTGGGTCTTGTGCTAGGTACTGGGGCTGTAATGGGGAAGGAAGCAAACAGGGGCCTTGCCTTGGGAGCACTTTGGTGGGGGAGACAGGCATTTGTCAAATATCACAGCTGCATAATGATACACACTGCTAAGTGTTATGAAGGAAGAGTGTTAAAAAGCTCAGAGAGTAAATCATGCGACCCTGATTTAGTTTGGGATTGAAGGCGTGTTCCTCAGGACGTGACCTTCAGATGTGTATAGAAGTTTCTCTGGTTGGCAGTGGGGAGGGGAAGCTGGCAGGGAGAAAAGCCTTCAAAGCAGGTTCATAGGCCCTGGGGTGGGAGGATCAAAGAACTCAAAGGAGATTGGAGCCCAGAGCACAGTGGAGAGATGGGGAGGAGGCGAGGCTGGGAGGTGTAAGGTCAGGCTTGTGGTCCTTAGTAAAGATTGTTTTATTTTTTCCTGAGATGCTGAAGGGAGCCACCATACAGTTCCAGATCGGGGTGTGACGTGTACGAAGCTTTCTCTGGATGTTAGGTAGTGAACAGACTGGAGGGTGACAGAGCTTTAGCAGCCAGTCAAGAGAGGATGGTGGCTGTGACAAATGGGGTAGAGGAAGAGGCCTATAAGAGAGACATTTAGAATGTAAAATCCATGGGCCTTAACCTGATGGAGTGTGTCAAGGAGGCCTCCAGGTTTCCAGCCTGCCCAGGGGTGTCATTTACAGAACTGGAAACACACGACTGTGTCCCTCACACAGTTTCTGGGCGTGGGTACATGTGTCTACAGCCACTGCTTTTTTTTTTTTTAAAGGACAGGGTCTCTTGCTCTGCTGCCCAGGCTGGAGTGCAGTGGTGCAATCTTAGCTCATTGCAACCTCAAACTCCAGGGCTTGAGCAATCCTCCTGCCTTGGCCTCCCAAGTGGCTGGGACGACAGGTGCGCACTAGCACACCCGGCTAATTTTTTTTCATTTTTTGAAGAGACAGTCTTGCTATGTTGCCCAGGATGGCCTAGAACTCCTGGGCTCCTGCCTGAGCCTCTCAAAGCATTGGGATTATTAAGTGTGAGCCACCATGCCTGGCTGTGATTCCATCTCGACAAAGATGACGCAGAAAAGGCCTACTGTACATGTTGCTCTGGATTTCTGCCCACTTCACAGGGAATTCCGTGTCAGCACATGTTTATCTTCATTCTTTTGAATGATCCCACCATATCCATTGGTCGGTTCACCTCTTTTACTTAGCCAGCCTCCCATATTGGACATTTAGGTTGTTTCCAGTGTTTGGCCATTACAAACAATGGTGTAGTGAGTGTCCTGGCCTGCGGGAGAATGTCTGCCATATTGCTAGATGTGTCATTACTGAGTTGAAGGCAGTGCACATTTACCCTTCATGGATCTTGTCAAGGAGCCCTCCCGGAAGCTTGTGCCAGTGCACATTCTCTCAAGTAGTACCCATGAGTGTGTCTCTTTCTAGCTCTCCCTACTATGCTTTGCAATAACATAGTTATTCTTTGACAATCTGGTAGGAAATGACTTTTTTTTTTTTTGGGATGGAGTCTAGCTCTGTTGCCCAGGCTGGAGTGCAGTGGCATGATCTCAGTTGACTACAACCTCCATCTCCCAGGTTCAAGCAAATTTCCAGCCTTAGCCTCCAGAGTATCTGGGACTATAGGTATGTGCCACCACCTCCAGCTAATTTTTACATTTTTAGTAGAGATGGGGTTTTATCATGTTGTCTAGGCTGTTCTTGAACTCCTGACCTCAGGTGATCCGCCTGCCTCAGCCTCCCAAAGTGCTGGGATTACAGGTGTGAGCCACTACACCCGGCTGGAAATGGCATTTTGCTGGGGTTTTTTCTTTATGTTATATTTTCTTAGATTCAGAGATTCCACTGATAGACCTGATATATATATTTTTTGTGGTAAATATATATATATATGTAAATATAAATATAAATATACAAATACAAAAATTGCCCGTCGTGGTGGCTCACACCTGTAATCCAAGCACCTTGGAGGCCAAGGCTGGTGGATCACCTGAGGTCAGGAGTTCAAGACCGGCCTGACCAACATGGTGAAACACATCTTTAAAACAAACAAACAGAAATACAAAAATTAATATTTTAGGCTGGGTGCTGTGGCTCACACCTGTAATCCCAGGAGTTTGAGACCTGCCTGGCCAACATAGTGAAACCCTATCTCTACTAAAAATACAAAAATTAGCCAGGCGTGGTGGCACGAGTCTAATCCCAGTTACTTACGAGACTGAGGCAGGAGAATTGCTTGAACAAACCCGGGAGGCAGAGGTTGCAGTGAGCTGAGATCGTGCCACTGTACTCCGGCCTGGGCAACAAGAGCTAAACTTAATCTTAAAAAAAAAATTACCATTTTAACCCTTAAAAAAATCTACACTTCAGTAGCATTAAGTACGTTCACATTGTTTTACAAAGATCACCCTACCCATCTCCAGAACTTCTTCACCCTCCTCAGCTGAAACCCAGTCCCTATTAAACACTAACTCTCCATTCCACTTTCCCAGCCCCGAGACACCCACCATTCTACTTTCTCTTTCTGTGAATTTGACTACTCCAGGGACCCCCATCTAGGTGAAATCTTGCATACTGCAGAGTTTTTTTTAAAGATGGTATCTCTCTCTGTTGCCCAGGCTGGAGTGCAGTGGCGCTATCTCAGCTCACTGCAACCTTAGCCTCCCAGGTTTGAGCCATTCTTCTGCCTCAGCCTCCCTTAGTAGCTGGGACTACAGGCACGTGCCACCAGGCCCGGTTAATTTTTGTATTTTTAGTAGAGATAGGGTTTTGCCATGTTGGCCAGGCTGGTCTTGAGCTCCTTACCTCGGGTGATCTGCCTGCCTCAGCCTCCCAAAGTGCTGAGATTACAGGATATTGTATTGTTTTTTTTTTTTTTTGAGACGGAGTTTCGCTCTTGATACCCAGGCTGGAGTGCAATGGCGCGATCTCGGCTCACCGCAACCTCCGCCTCCTGGGTTCAGGCAATTCTCCTGCCTCAGCCTCCTGAGTAGCTGGGATTACAGGCACGCGCCACCATGCCCAGCTAATTTTTTGTATTAGTAGAGACGGGGTTTCACCATGTTGACCAGGATGGTCTCGATCTCCTGACCTCGTGATCCACCCGCCTCGGCCTCCCAAAGTGCTGGGATTACAGGCTTGAGCCACCGCGCCCGGCCTAGGATATTGTATTGTTTTTATCCGGCTTTTTTCAGTTAGCATAATGTCCTCAAGGTTCATTCATGTTACAGCATGTGTCAGAATTTCCTTCCTTTTAAAGGCTGTATAATATTCCACAGTATGTGTACACCACATTATTTTTGTCCATTCATTAGTCCATGGACACAGGATTGCTCCACCTTTTTGTTGTGAATAATGCTGTGAACATGGTTGTACCAATATCTGTTCAAATCCTGCTTTCATTTCTTTGCATATACACCCAGAAATTTAATTTCTGCATCATATGGTCATTCTATATATAAGGTTTCTAAAAACTTTTTTAACTTTAATATATGAACTTTTTTTGTTTTTTTTGAGAGGGAGCCTCGCTTTGTCACCTAGGCTGGAGTGCAGTGGCACAATTTCAGCTCACTGCAACCTTCACCTCCTGAGTTCAAGCAGTTCTTTTGCCTCAGCCTCCCAAGTAGCTGGGACCACAGACACATGCTACCATCAGCTAATTTTTGTAATTTTAGTAGAGACGGGGTTTCACCATGTTGGCTAGGATGGTCTCCATCTCTTGACCTCATGATCCGCCCGCCTCGGCCTCCCAAAATGCTGGGATTACAGGCGTGCACCACCGCACCCAGCCTTGTTTTTTTTTTTTTTTTTTTTTGTAATCAGGGTGTGGTGGAATCCCACTGTGGTTTTGATTCTCATTTCTCTAATGATTAGTGACATGGAGCGTCTTTTCCTGTGCTTTTTGATCATTTGTATATCTTCTCTGAAGATATGTCTATTCAGGTTGGGTGGTATGGCTCTCTCCTGTAATCCCAGTGCTTTCGGAAGCCAAGGCAGGTGGATCACTCGAGCTCAGGAGTTCAAGACCAGCCTGGGGATTATGATGAAACCCTGTCTCTAGAAAAAAAACACAAAAATTACTTGTTGTGGAGGCTTGTGCCTATAGTCCCAGCTACCCAGGAGGCTGAGGCAGGAGAATCACTTTAGCCTGGGAGACGGAGGTTGCAGTGAGCTGAGATCATGTCACTGCACTCCAGCCTTGGTGACAGGAGTGAAACCTTGTCTCAAAAAAGAAAAAAGAAAAAAAAGAAATGTCTGTTCAAGTCCTTTGCTCATTTTCTAATCAGATTTTTTGTTGATGTTGAGGTATAGGAGTTATTTATATGTTCTGGATATTAAATCCTTATTATATATGTGATTTGCATGTATTTTCTTTCCTTTTTTCTTGTTTTGAGTCAGAATCTCACTCTGTCACCCAGGCTGGAGTGTAGTGGCACATTAATGGCTTACTGCAGCCTTGAGTTCCTGGGCTCAAGTGATCTTCCCATCTCAGCCTCCCAAGTAGCTGGGACTGTAGGTGTGCAACATCAAACCTGGCTAATTAAAAACAAATTTTTTTTTTTAAGATGAGATCTCCCTGTGTTGCCCCCTGGTCTTGAACTTTTGGTCAGAAGCAGTCCTCCTGCCTGAGCCTCTGAAAGTGCTGGGATTACATGTGTGAGCCACTGTACCTAGCATATATGTGTTTTCTCCTGCCATGTGGGTTGCCTTTCCACTCTGTTAATAGTGTCATTTGATACATAAAAGTTTTAGTTTTGTTTTTGTTTATTTTGTTTTTGAGATGGAGTTTCGCTCTCATTGCCCAGGGTGGAGTGCAATGGTGCGATCTTGGCTCACTGCAACCTCTGCCTCCCAGGTTCAAACAATTCTCCTGTCTCAGCCTCCCAAGTAGCTGGGATTACAGGCATCTGCCACTACACCCGGCTTATTATTTGTCTTTTAAGTAGAGATGGGGTTTCACCATGTTGGTCAGGCTGGTATCAAACTCTTGACCTTAGATGATCCACCTGCCTCAGCCTCCCAAAGTGCTGGGATTACAGGTGTGAGCCACCGCGCCTGGCCAAAAGTTTTAGATTTTTGATGACATCTTGTTTTATTTATTTATCTTTATTTTTTTGAGACAGGGTCTCACTCTGTTACCCAGGCTGGAGTGCAGTGGTGTGATCATAGCTCACCGCAGCCTCAACCTCCCAGAGATCCTCCTGCCTCAGCCCCGCTGAATAGCTGGGACTACAGGTGCACACCACCATGCCTGGCTAATTTTTGTACTTTATGTAGAGTCAGGGTTTTACCATGCCCAGGCTGGTCTTGAACCTCTGGGCTCAAGTGATCCTCCTGCCTCCCAAAGTGCTGGGATTACTGGTGTTAGCCGCTGCACCCAGACATGGTATTTTAATTTGTAATTTTCTTTGGTATGTACTCCCCCCACTTTAATTTTAATTTTTAAAATTAAATTTTAAAAATTTTAATTTTTAAATTAAATTTTAAAAATTTTAATTTTTAAATTAAATTTTAAAAATTTTAATTTTTTAAATTAAATTTTAAAAATTTTAATTTTTAAAATTAAAGTAATAGATAATAGGCTGGGTGCAGTGGCTCATACCCGTAATCCCTGCACTCTGGGAGGCCAAGCTGGGTGGATCACCTGAGGTCAGAAGTTCATGACCAGCCTGGCCAACATGGTGAAACCGCATCTCTACTAAAAATACCAAAATTATCTGGGCATGGTGGCGCGTACCTGTAATCCCAGCTACTCAGGAGGCTGAGGCAAGAGAATCGCTTGAAACTGGAAGGTGGAGGTTGCAGTGAGCCAAAATTGTGCCACTGTTCTCCAGACTGGGCAACAGAGTGAGACCCCCATGTCAAAAAAAAAAAAAAGAAAGTAAGTCATACATACATGCGGGGCATGGTGGTGCACGCCTGAAATCCCAGCATTTTGGGAGGCTGAGGTGGGCAGATCACTTGAGCCCAGGAAATAGAGACCAGGCCAGCCAATATGGTGAAGCCTTGTCTCTACTAAATATACAAAAAAATTAGCTGGACATGGTGGTGCATATCTGTAGTTACTGAGAAGGCTGAGGCACAAGAATCACTTGAACCTGGGAGGCTGAGGTTGCAGTGAGCTGAGATTGCACCACTGCACTCCAGTCTGGCAACAGAGCAAGACTCTGTCTCAGAAAAATAAATACATACATACACTTGGTTAAAGAATTGATAATATGGAAATATATAAAAGTGAACATCTTCCTTTTATTCAAAAGGACTAGTCCTCTCTGGAAGTAACCACTCTTAACAGGTTTTTGCATGTTGTTCCAGAAAACTTCACATGCACAAAGCAACATAGGTATCCTTATAGAAAATATTATCAGCTGGGCACGGTGGCTCATGCCTATAATCCCAACACTTTGGGAGGCCGAAGTGGGTCTATGACCTGAGGTCAGGAGTTCTGAGACCAGCCTGGCCAACATAGTGAAACTCTGTCTCTACTAAAATTATAAAAATTAGCCAGGTGTGGTGGCACACACCTGTAGTCCCGCTACTCGGGAGGCTGAGGCACAAGAATCGCTTGAACCCGGGAGGTGGAGGTTGTAGTGAGCCGAGATCATGCCACTGTACTCCAGCCTAGGTGACAGAGCGAGACTCTGTCTCAAAAAAAAAAAAGAAAAAAGAAAATATTATCAAACAGGTTCACACTTTGCTAGGGTTTTTGTTTTGTTTTGACTAAAACACTTCTTCTCTTACTGTATTTGAACAATACCTATTGATGGACATTTCTGGTGTTTTCAATTTTGAATCTCCACATCGCCCTGGAATGAGCACTTCATTTGCATGTCATCTTGTAATTGTGTATATGTACCTTGGATGTACCTTTTACAGATTGTTAGTGGAGGGACATGTGTTTTTCGAGGAAGATGGTACTTACTGATGTCAACACCTGGCTGCCTCGAGAGTACAGCGCCACGTTCCCCACACTCTCGCCAACCACAGGATTATGCTGAAAATAAAAATCTTTACCAGTTTCATAGGCAAAACATGGGGTCTCAGCATTTTAGCCTGCATCTCTGAGTATGAACGAGGCTGAACATGAAACAAGCTTATTTTCCTTTCAGAAGCCCCTGAATGTGACGGTGATCCGCAGTGGGGAGAAACAACAGCTTAGACTTGTTCCGACACGCTGGGCAGGAAAAGGACTGCTGGGGTAAAGTATCTGTTTCTGCTCATTCTCACTGGGGCATCATTTGAATGTTTGTTAAACATGATAGGAGAAGGCTGGGGAGACATTGGGGAATAATGGGAATCCCCAGTTTGCATGGAAACTGCAGATTAATCCTCATACTAGGAACCAGACTACAGCTATAGAAGCAGAGGGAGCCCCAGTGTCTGTCTCGTCTGTCCTGGGATGGGAGTCTCTCTAGTTCATTCAGGAACTGGGCATTTGATTTTTTTTTTTTTTTTTTTCAGACGGAGTCTTACTCTGTCGACAGGCTGGAGTGCAGTGGCATGATCTCAGCTCACTGCAGCCTCTGCCTCCTGGGTTCAAGCGATTCCCCTGCCTCAGCCTCCTGAGTAGCTGGGACTACAGGCACGCGCCACCACGCCCAGCTAATTCTTTGTATTTTAGTAGAGACAGTTTTTCACCATGCTGGCCAGGATGGTCTCAATCTCTTGACCTCATGATCCACCCACACAGGTCTCCAAAGTGCTGGGATTACAGGCGTGAGCCACCATGCTTGGCTTACTTTAAATTAAAAGAATGAAAGAACATGGGTGAAAAGGTCAGAAGGGCCCAGCCTCTGACCTTCCTGAAAGGAGCCTCCAAACTTATGCCATTCCTTTTCTTCTCTCTTCCAGCTGCAACATTATTCCTCTGCAAAGATGATTGTCCCTGGGAACAGTTACGGAAGGCATCTTCCCTTGCTCTGGACTTGGGTCTGGGGATTTCCTTGTTGTCTTCTCTCCCTGAAGCATAAGGATCTGGAAGAGGCTTGTATCCTGAACTTCTGGATGCTGGCAGTGCTGTGGCCCACCAGTGTTACCTCTCTGGATTAAGGCATTCTTAAACACTTGTGCTTGGCGTCTTCTGCAAATTAGGCCATGGCCCTAAATGGGAATTCTCCAGATTGTGGGCAAGTGAGCGGAAGTTACTCTGGCAGATGCTGATGTGATTATTACCAATATTTTTAATAAACAGAGTTTTACAGTGCTGATATGACCCTGTTGTCACCCCAACTGAATTTCTTTTGAACTCCCTAGACCAAAGTTCGGATGGGGTCAGAACAGCTTCATAGAAAGTTGGGCAAAACAAGCCAGCAATTGCGAAGTCAGGCTTTGACCAACACATTTCTTTGCACTGAGGCCTTGCAATGCTGTGGATATGGAAGTTGCTAAGTAGTTCTGTGCCTCCTCAGTGGCTGGGCCTTTCAGACCACAGGAGCTCCCTTTGGAGAATGGGAAAGCCTGGAGGTAGTCCAGTGTGGTGTTGTGTCAGCTTCCTCTTTAGGATCCCACCAGAGGGCAGCAAGCTCCTTTCACTTTGCTAATAAAAGCCTCTATGTTTTTGTGTGTTTTTGTTTTTTGGAGACAGGGTCTTGCTTTGTCACCCAGGCTGGAGTGCAGTATCATGATCAATGTTCACTGAAGCCTCGACCACCTGGGCACTGCCTCACCCACCCACATATCTGGGACCACAGGTGTGTACCACCATGCATAGCTAATTTATTTTTTGCAGAGACAGAGTCTCCCTGTGTTGATCAGGCTGGTCTCAAACTCCCAGGCTCAAGCAATCCTCCTGCCTTGGCCTCCTAAAGTGTTGGGATCACAGGCGTGAGCCACTTCTAGTTTGACTTTTTATAATTGAACCTCCTGGCTATGCCCCGAGATCAGTACTAATTTGTAAACTGCTGAGGTGTGGATAGGAACGGGTAGTGCTGGCAGATCAGACCTCTTGAAAATGCTTATTCTTCCTCCCTTTTTTGTCTTTTTTTTTTTTTTTTTTTTTTTTTGAGACTGAGTTTCGCTCTTGTTACCCAGGCTGGAGTGCAATGGCATGATCTCAGCTCACTGCAGCCTTCGCTCCTGGTTCAAGGGATTCCTCTGCCTCAGCCTCCTGATTAGCTGGGATTACAGGTGGCTGCCACCAAGTCAGGCTAATTTTTTTATACTTTTAGTAGAGACGGGGTTTTACCATGTTGGCTAGGCTGGTCTCGAACTCCAGACCTCAGGCGATCCACCCGCCCCAGCCTCCCAAAGTGCTGGGATTACAGACGTGAGTCACCATGCCCGGCCTTGTCTCTTTTAGGATGGTAATATGAGTCCCAGTGATTCCTGCCGATGCTTTGAATTTCCTCTTCTCCATGATATCACAGTGTTTATTTCCCCAGTTCTTGCATACCACTTTCTGTTTTGGCAGTTCTGCCAGGTAACCCTGTGTTCCTTGGGACTGGTTTTGCTGCGGTTGGATACAGATACCAGCTCGCCTTAATGGGATCAGTATTGCTGTGTGCTTCCAGCCACTGGTTCTCATGCTCAATTCCAAAGCCCTCCTATTGGGCAAATTCCCTCAAATAGTATTTGACCCAACAGCCACACACATATTCCCCTCTGGTAGCCACAGACATGCTGTGTTTACCAATGTTTGCTGTTTAAATTGCATGTTCTAATTCCAAGTATTTTCCAGTCTCTGTTTATAAGTCTCAGACTATAATAAACACAGCTTGCCTCAGTTTATCCTTTTTTATTTTGAGATGTATGCATATTAAATTACCATCACTGGGGCATAGCAATGGGGGCGGGGAGAATTATTCACTTTCTCCTAAAAGGAAAGCAGCAAAGAGCCTTTTGTCTCAGTGGTTATGGCTGGTTTCCCGCAGGGTTCCCAGTGGAAACCCGTGTGGTCACCTGTTGCCATCTTCTGTAAGATTCTAGTGGAGACTCACTTTGACGTGGAATGATCCTAATAGATTTAGCCAGACTGGTTTTGCAGAAACGCTCTGTGCTGAGAACTGGAAACGATTGCACCCTATGTCATATCTGCCTCCACCAGCTGGGACTGTCTGCAACACGCGGTGCCCGGTGAAGAGGCAGGCAGGACAGTTCCGTGCTGCATCCATGAGACCTGGAAATTCTGTTTGCTTTTGGAAAAAGAGTATTGTATCCGAGTTCATCCTTCTCCACCCCATCTTGCCAAGGCTGCGGAAAGTAAAAATTGACAGTATTGGCCGCTGCAGCGGGGACGGGACCATGGGAAAATGGGGCTCGCGAGAGCAAAGGAAGGAAAGCGAGGAAAGCCGATGCCGCCAGCAACCGGCAGGGGGCGCGCCGGCCACGCTCGCCACCGCTTCCTGGGCACGTGACCACTGCCCCGCCCTGTCGCTTTAGGGTCTGTCGCTTCCGGCGGCGGCGGTTGCCATGGGGACGGAGCTTGGGTGGCAACCAGAAGTAGGGAGCTGGTGGAGAAGGTGGCGGCTGCTGGAAGGAGGCCCGGGAGGTGGCTGAGGGGTCCAGGCAGCGGGACGACTCCGGCCTTTTGAGGACTGGGGTGGGTTCTCTCTGTAAGTCTGGGGCGGAGGCCACGGGGCCTTGGCGGGAGTCCCCGGCCTGGCGGGGTCTGGCGCCTCTTGGGGGGCACTCACCCGACCCGGGCCTTGTGGGACCTGGGGTGGCCCCAGGGAGACCTGAGTTGGAGGCAGAGGCCGCACCTAGGCTTTAATCCCCCTGCAGAGCCACGGACCTGGCCTTCCAGATGCGCCGGCGAAGTTGGGCTCAGTCAGAAGAGGCTGGTGGTGAGAGTCCTCGACTTGAATCACAGCAGTAATTTTTCAGCTAGAGAAACTAAGTGCCAGAGAGATCTCTTTCTTACTAGCAGTGTCGTCTTAAGTAAGTCACTTCACCTCTCAGAGCCTCAAACTCATTCATTCATTATTATTATTGTTATTTTTATTTACTTATTTATTTTTGAGACAGTCTCGCTCTGTCGCCAGGCCGGAGTGCAGTCGTGCGATCTCGGCTCACTGCAACCTCCGCCTCCCAGGTTCAAATGATCCTCCTGCCTCAGCCTCCCGAGTAGCTGGGACTACAGGTGGCATCATCACGCCCAGCTAATTTTTGTATTTTTAGTAGAGACGGGGTTTCACTATGTTGCCCAGGATGGTCTCCATCTCTTGACCTTGTGATCTGCCCGCCTCGGCCTCCCAAAGTGCTGGGATTACAGGCCTGAGGCACTGTGCCCAGCCTCAATATTTAATTACTTTTTTTTTTTTTTTCTAGAGATGAATTTGAGGAGCTGATACATTTAGTGCTAAGAAATTAAGAAATAGAAATACGTTTTCTACCCTGTACTCTTTGGGACTTTATTTTCAAAGAGTTGAGTTCTCTTATTCTAATGTCAACGAAAATGTGGAGATTGTTTTTTCGTTCCGCGTCCAACTCTTTAGGCATGAAATATCCATCCTTGTTTTCCTAGTTCAATCTCTTGTTATAAGGAATAACTGAGAGATATGTCCGAAGGCTTTCAAACTGTTCGTTTCTTTGCACATTCGAGTTGGTTTTCTCTCAAATAATAACAATTGCTACAATTTTTTCAAGCTGTATGTGCCAAAACTGTTTTGAACATTTTATATATGTTAGCTCTTCTTTACAACAACCCTAGAATTTAGGATTATTCTTTTTATTTTGCCCATGAGAAAATGTGGACTATGAAGAGTGAAGTGACGTGCCCAACGTCACAGAGCAAGTGCCTGGTGGAAATGGGATTCAGTGCTAGGACAGCTGACAGCGAGGCCCACACTTAACCACAAGGCTACCCTGCTGCTTCTTGTAGTCCTGTTTCTAGAATTGTTGTTAATATGTGGGTTATGCATTTTGCTGCCTGTGGGAATATGAACATATTTTAAATGAGTTAGAAGCCTCCAAGGATTTTAATCCTAGAAAGTGGAGAGGCCCTGGATCAATATTTTTAAGATCTGGGCCACAAATACATATACTGTAAGATTTCCCGGTCAGGCGTGATGGCTCACCCCTGTAATCTCAGCATTTCGGGAGACCAAGGCAGGCGGATCACTTGAGGTCAGGAGTTCAAGATCAGCCTGGCCAACTTGGTGAAACCCCGTCTCCACTGAAAAAATACAAAAGTTAGCCTGGTGTGATGACACATGCCTGTAATCCCAGCTACTCGGGAGGCTGAGGCAGGAGAATAGATTGAACATAGGAGACGGAGGTTGCAGTGAGCCAAGATTGCACCACTGCACTCCAGCCTGGGCAACAGAGTGAGACCATCTCAAAAAAAAAAAAAAAAAAAAAAAAAAAAAGATTTCCCACAAATATAACAATCTTTTTTTTTGAGACAAAGTCTCGCTCTGTCACCCAGGCTGGAGTGCTGTGGTGTGATCGCTGCTCACTGCAACCTCTGCCTCCCAGGTTCAAGCAATTCTTCTGCCTCAGCCTCCCGAGTAGCTGGGATTACAGGCGCCTGCCACCATGCCTGGCTAATTTTTTGTATTTGTAGTAGAGATGGGGTTTCACCATGTTGGCCAGGCTGGTCTCAATCTCCTGACCTCAAGTGATCCTCCTGCCTCAGCCTCCCAAAGTGCTAGGATTACAGATGTCAGCCACCGTGTCTGGCCAGAACTATGACATTCTTTTTTAATTTAATTCTTTAAGATGGAGTTTTGCTGTTGTCACCCAGGCTGGAGTGCAATGGCACAATCTCGGCTCACTGCAACCTCTGCCTCCCTGGTTCACGTGATCCTCCTGCCTCAGCCCGCACAGGCACCCACCACCACACCTGGCTAATTTTTGTATTTTTAGTAGAGATCAGGTTTCATCATGTTGGCCAGGCTGGTCTCGAACTCCTGACCTCAGGTGATCCATCTGCCTTGGCCTAGTGGTGGGATTATAGGCATGAGCCACTGCGCCTGGCCAGGAACATGACATTCGTTTTATTTCTGTGGAAAGGGACCAGAGCCGGTTGTTCACATTTAATAGGTTAGCACACTAGGAAATGGAAATGGAAACCCAAGGAGCCGGCTAGTTATTATGGTCAAAATCTCTCCAGAGGAAACTCTACAGAGAAGGATGTCAGATGCAGAGGAAGCCCCCAGAGAATCGACAGGAAAAAATGGAGAAACAGAAGTGAAAGAAGAGGAGGGATCTAATCCAAATTATAAAGAAGTAGAAAATCCCCAAGAGGAATTGAAAGATGACACATTAGCATGGAGAGAGTCTCAGGAGGAGGAGAGGAAAAAGGGTGAGGAGGAAGGGGAGGAGGAGGAGGAGGAGGACGGGGAGGAGGACAAAGAGATTGTCATGGAAGAAACTGAGGCAAAAGCTGGAGAAGCCCAGGAGGAAGAGGCTTCAGGAATACAGAAAGAAACCACAGTGGAGCCCCAAGAAATGAAAAAGTCCATGACCAGTTTGGAGACACGGATTACCGATTCCCAGTCAATCACTTCGGGAATTTTCCCAGTAAGTAATCATCTTAATTCATTCATAATCATTAATTGAATGCTTAGTATAGGCCAGACTATGGGAACACAAAATCAAATCAGATACAACCCATTTACTGTTGCCCAGGCTGGAGGGCAGTGGCACGATCTCAGATCACTGCAACCTCTGCTTCCTGAGTTCAAGCAATTCTCCTGCCTTAGCCTCCTGAGTAGCTGAGATTACAGGCATTAGCCATCACACCTGGCTCATTTTTTGTATTTTCAGTAGAGATGAGTTTTGGTATTACCATGATGGCCAGGCTGGTCTCAAACTCCTGACCTCAGGTGATCCACCCGCCTTGGCCTCCCAAAGTCCTGGGAGCCACCGCTCCCGGCCACAATCCATTATTTTAAGGAGCTCTACGGTGTGTAGGGAGGCAGAGCCATGAGTGCAGTGATGGAAAGATGTACAGGAGATGAAGCAGGGCCTCTTAACCCACTTTGGAGGATGGCCAGGGAAAGCTTCCTGGAGGAGGTGTGTGCCGCAGCTGAAGTGTGCTCCTCTCAGAATGGAGTCAGTATGATAATAGGAGTGTAGGTTTCCCACAGACTGCTCCTAGCAGGAGAGCTCAGCTGTGGCCTAAGAATAGGTCACTCTCTATGAGTAGTCAGCCTTCTGGAGACCGCTAGTGCCACTTAGAAGAATGATTTTGCCATTGTGGTCTGCTGGTAGGCCAAGAATAAACTTGAGCACACCCATGTTTGTCTTTCCTTGCCTTTGCCTTGTCTTTTTCCCTCTCCCTCTCCCTCTCTTTTCCCTCTCCCCTCCCCTCTCTTTTCCCTCTCCCCTCCCCTCTCTTTTCCCTCTCCCCTCCCCTCCCCTTCTCTCCTCTCTCCTCTCCCCTCCTCTCATCCCTCCTTCCTTCCCTGGGTCTCACTTTGTCACCTAGGCTGAAGTGCAATGGCATTGATCTCTCACAAGCCGCCTCAACCTCCCAGGCTCAAGTGATCCTCCCACCTCAGCCTCCTGACTAGCTGGAACTACAGGCATGCACCACCATGCCCAGCTAATTTTGTTCATTTCTGGTAGAGATAAGGTATCACTATGTTGTCCAGGCTGGTCTTGAACTCCTGGGCTCAAGTGATCCTCCCCCCTTGGCCTCCCAAAGTGCTGGGATTACAGGTGTGGGCCATTGCACCTATCTTGTTTTGTTTTTTAAGTAAAAATGTTCCAGGCTCTTTTAAAAAACATTTCATAATTCCAAGGTGAAGCTGACACTAAGACTGGCTGATTAGGAATAGAAAAGGGAAATGAAAGGTGAAGGTAGCAGCACATACTGTATGTGGAATCATGATCTTTTATTTCCTTTTAAAGACAACCCAAAGAGGTAGCGAGTCAAAGCCTTCCTTACAGTCAGAGGATTCAGAAGCAGATGAACTTGAATTTCTTGATTTGGATCAAATCAGTCCTGAGGAACAACAGATGAGTTCCCCTGAAAGGCAGCCCTCGGGAGAGCTTGAGAACACCAACCAGAGGCCCCAAGATGAACTGGGACGAGAAAGAAGGGACTTGGAGCCAGAAAAGAGAGAGGAGGGACAAGAAAGAAGTGTATCCTCTATCCAGTCCATAGCAGGGATCTCCAGGGAGTCACTGGTGTCCACCACCACAGAGGACATTTTGTTTCAAAAGGATAAAAGTGCCCCGGTGTATCCCTTGGTAAGTAGAATGTTTTTACACCTCCCCCAGCGCTTTGAGAGTATTGTGCAATTGGGAATTTTATGCATGTGGGGAAAAAAAAAACCACCAAAAGGATACTTTTAAAACTAATAATAGACTTGTGTCTTTTTTTTTTTTTTAAGATGGAATCTTGGTCTGTCGCCCAGGCTGGAGTGCAGTGGCACGATCTGGGCTGGCTCACTGCAGTCTCCACCTCCTGGGTTCAAGCGATTCTTGTGCCTCAGCCTCCCGAGTAACTGAGATTAAAGGCATGAACCACCATGCCTGGCTAATTTTTGTATTTTTAGTAGAGGTGGGGGTCTCGCCGTGTTGGCCAGGTTAGTCTTGAACTCCTTACGTCAGGTGATCCACCTGCTTTGGCCTCCCAAAGTGCTGGCATTAGAGGCATGAGCCACTGCGCCCGGCCTAGACTTCTGTCTTTTAAAGTTAAGAGCTCCAACTGAAACATGTGTGACTGAACATGAACTTGAGAGCTGCATCTGGGTTCAATCGTGTTGCTCAGCAGGCAGGAAATTCCGGACATAGTTTGTCTGTTGCATAGGGTGCTATTTTGTGTGGGAGATTCAGACTCCATCCCGCCCTCTCCCCAGCTTCCTCTCCCTCTTCTTCCCCCCACTTTCCCTTATCTCTCCTCCCCTCCAGTCTCCTCTCCTTTTTCTCTTTCAGTTGTAAAATTCTTCCCTTATGCCACAATTCCACCCCTTTCCCTTCTTGCCCCACCTCTTCTGCCTTGATATCTTTCCATGCCCCCCAAACCATCCATTCCAAGAGGGTCCCAGAGTGGAAGGTAATGGAGGAGTGAAAGCCGCCGTGAAAAGCCCCAGGCAGTCCAGAGGACTCTGCCTTTGCCACTGCTGAAAATATTCCAGGGAGGCACCATCTGCGAGGAATAAAAATATTATCATTTACCAAGAGAAGGAAAAGGAGGGGTTTTTTCCTTCTTCCTCCATCTGCTACTTACTGAAAATTGTTTCCTAGGATTCATCCTTCCTGTAGATTCATGCCTTTGGAAGATGTGGAAGTGATTGAATGGATGTCAAACACTTAATGTAGTTCCTAACACACAGTGGGTACTCAGTAAGTGTCCGCAACTGTGTGGCAATGGCGATGATGGGGGCAAGACGTCTGGAGGGAAACGCAGACACTGAAAACCTCCTTTCTGCAGATTGGGCTTCATGTGAGCCTAGTGTCACAGCTTCTCTCCCATCACGTGCAACTGTTCAGTCTGAGAAAAGAATACTTGAGCTTTAGGGCCCACAGAGACTCTTGTCTTGTTTAGCCAGCAAACATAAATCAGGTACTATCTCTAAGGAGAAGGTGGATTCTTTGTGTCATGGGCCAGCTATCTCGGCAAGAGCCAATCCCCAGGTTTGGGTCTCTGTTGGCCTTTGTCTCATTGCAGAACCAAAATTTTTTTTTTTTAGAGACAGAGCCCTGCTGTGTTGCCCAGGCTGTACTAGAACTCAGTCTTCACACCTCGGCCTCCTGAAGTTTCTCTAGCTTTTTGCATGTATATTCTTTCTTTTTCCTTTAGTTTCCTTTTCTTTCTCCTTTATTATTTTTTCTTTCCGTTTTCCTTTATTTTGAGACAGGCTCTCACTCTATCACCCAGACTAGAGTGCAGCACTGCGATCACAGTTCATTGCAAACTCCGCCTCCCAGGTTCAGTGTATCTTCCCACCTCAGCCTCCCGAATATCTGAGACTACAGGCATGTGTCACCACACCCAGCTAATTTTATTTTATTTTATTTATTTATTTTTATTTTATTTTCTTATTTTTTTGAGACGGAGCCTCGCTCTGTTGCCTAGGCTGGAGTGCAGTGGCGCAATCTCGGCTCACGGCAACCTCCACCCCGGGTTCAAGCAATTCTTCTGCCTCAGCCTCCTGAGTAGCTAAGATTACAGGTGCCCGCCACCACACCCGGCTAATTTTTGTATTTTTAGTAGAGATGGGGTTTCACCATGTTGGCCAGGATGGTCTGGATCCCTTGACCTCATGATGCACCCACCCTGGCCTCCCAAAGTGCTGGGATTACAGATGTGAACCACTGCACATGGACTAATTTTAAACATCTTTTGTAGAGATGGGGTCTTACTATGTCTCTCATGCTGGTCTTGAACTCCTAAGCTCAAGCAATCCTCCTGCCTTGGCTTCCCAAAGTGTTGAGATTATAGGTGTGAGCTACTGTACCTGGCCTCTATTTTTTTCTTTTTGTTAAAACTATTCAGTGTTGCCAGGTGTCGAGGCTCACACCTGTAATCCCAGCACTTTGGGAAGCTGAGGTGGGTGCATCACCTGAGGTCAGGAGTTCAAGACCAGCCTGGCCAACATGGTAAAACCCTGTCTTTATTAAAAATACAAAAATTAGCTGGGCATGATGGCAGATACTGTAATCCCAGCCACTTGGGAGGCTGAGGAAGGAGAATTGCTTGAACCCGGGAGATGGAGGTTGCAGTGAGCCAAGATTGCAACATTGCACTCCAGCTTGGGCAATAGAGTGAGACTCTCTCAAAAAAACAAAAAACTATTCAGTGTTACTTGTAAAAAATTCAGACAACTTATACATGTTTGAAGGCAAAAATTCTTCTTTCTGCACACCCCCACCCCAATCTCATTTCCCTGAGTAAATTCTCACTTTCCTGCCGCAGTTTGCTGTGACCACATCTCCCCTGACCTTTTTCTGTGCAGGTACATGTTCTCTGTGTGCTCATGCCGGTGCGCATGCTCACATGGCTCACATTTAGTTGATTTTTATTTTATTTTATTTTTTTTTTAGTTTCTCTCTTATTGCCCAGGCTGGAGTGCAGTGGTGTGATCTTGGCTCACCGCAACCTCTGCCTCCCAGGTTCAAGTGATTCTCCTGCCTCAGCCTCCCAAGTAGCTGGGATCACAGGCAAGCACCACCACACCCAGCTAACTTTTGTATTTTTGTAGAGACAGGGTTTCACCATGTTGGCCAGGCTGGTCTCGAGCTCCTGACCTCAGGTGATCCACCCACCTCAGCCTCCCAAAGTGCTGGGATTACAGGCATGAGCCACCGTGCCCAGCCCACCTCCTCTTTTCAAATGTAACTCTTCCCCTCTCTGTGGCCATTTACGTTGCTTCTAATTTCTTGCACACAAGGTCCTACAATAAACACGCTCCTCCATCTCTCCTGTGTCCACAGCATCCTCCTTTTCCTTTGGGGTCCCCTGCCTTAGTCATAAGGCCTGTAATAGCTCCCAGGGCTCACTATCAATAGACATGACTGTGGATTCCACCTCCAGCCAGGAAATAAGGCAATCATATATTTATGAGCAGGAATCTTATGAATATCAAATAAGTGAAATCTGGTTTTGACAGTAAAGTTTTGTTTTCCAGATTAATATGTTTTAGAAAAAGATTGATGTAAGTGGTGGCTGTCTATGTAATCATCTGTCATGCACGTTAAAACTGGTGTAAAATACGATGATTAATACTATTTGATTTCTGTAATTGTGAACGCTGCTTGAGTGGGGTCATTCTGTTACCACTCAGTGAAGTCAGCCTCATGGTGACCCAGGAAGAGCTGTTATGGCTGAAGACAGGAGTCCTTTTAGGAATGTTCTCTTTTTATAACTAATTCGTTAAATGGCAAAATGAATTTCTAGGAAGATGATCCTTTTAGGATTAGTAAGTTTCCAAAAGAACAATTTCATTTGAATAAATCAGCTTTTAAGAAACAGCCAAATATTAAATAATTCTGTTCCTAGAAGTTGCAGCTTGAGACAATTATGATTCCATAATTCTACCACTCATACCCACACAATAAGAGATCTAAATATAAATATAAATTATAGGGAATGAGCAGATGGAAACAGGAGAGGATGGGGAATGAAGAATGTGGGAGAGAGAAATTGGCCACATTACCTGCTATGTCTGTCTTGGGGAGAAGCAATTTAACTTTATAAGTATTGTTCAAAGATAAGAAAGGAAACTTACCAGATTTTGTTTCTATATTCCAATTTAATTCACTGATTCTTAGCAACTCATCACTTAATCATCACTTTCAGCACTCTACTGCATTTGATTACTTGGCCCTAGTTAATTTTTTTAATAGACTTTTTTTTTTTGGATAGCATCTTGCTATGTTGCCCAGGCTGGAGTGCAGCAGCAGGATCTTGGTTCACTGTTCACTGCAACCTCTGCCTCCTAGGCTCAGTCAATCCTCCTGCTTTAGCTTCCTGAGTAGCTGGGATTACAGGTGCACACCACCATACCTGGCTAATTTTTGTATATTTTTTAGAGATGGGGTTTCACCATGTTGCCCAGGCTGGTCTTGAACTGCTGGGATCAAGCAATCCACCCACCTTGGCCTCCCAAAGTTCTGGGATTACAGACATGAACCATTGCGCCCAGCCTAGATTTTGTTTTTGAGCAGTTTTAGGTTTATAGAAAAATTGAGCTGAATGTACACAGGGCGCCCATATATTCCTCTGCACGTCCCTCCTCTCCCAGTGTTCCCTTTTGTTCACATCCTGTATGAGTGTAGTCATCTGTTATCACTGATGAGCCAATACTGGTCCCTTATTATTAACCTAAGTCCACAGTGTACATTGGGGGTCACTCTGTATCATGCTTCCTATGGACATGGACAAATGTGCCCTGACATGTACACACCATTCTAGTATCATACAAAGAGATTCATGCCATGAAGCCCCCTGTCCTTCACCTATCCGTCCCCCTCTTCCTCCCCTGAGCCCTGGCAACCACTGATCTTTTTTTTTTTTTTTTGAGACAGGGTCTCACTGTCACCCAGGCTGTAGTACAAAGGCACAATCTTGGCTCACTACAACCTCCACCTCCTGGCTTCAAGCAATCCTTCTGCCTCAGCCTCCCAATAGCTGGGATTACAGGCACATGCCACCATGCCTGGCTAATTTTTTCTATTTTTAGTACAGACGGGGTTTCACCATGTTGGCCAGGCTGGTCTCGAACTCTTGAGCTCAGGTGATCCACCTGCCTCAGCCTCCCAAAGTGCTGGGATTACAGGTGTAAGCCACTGTGCCCGGCCCCACTGATCTTTTTATTGTCTCCATAATTTTGCCTTTTCTAGAACATCATAGAGTTGGAATCATGTAATATGCAACCCTTTCAGATTGGCTTCATTCACTTAGCAACATGCATGTAAGTTTCCTCCATACCTTTTTGTGGCTTCATAGCCCTTTTTTTTTTCTTGGTGAATAATATTGCGTTGTCTGGATGTGTCACAGTTGGTTTATTCTTAATTTTTAAAAAATACTTTGAACACAAAACAAGTACATAGATGAACTAGTATTGAAGTAAAAGCCATAGTCAGACTTATAGTACTTATAATTTATCATTTCATAAAATTTTTTTTTTTTTTTTTTTGAGACGGAGTTTCGCTCTTGTTACCCAGGCCAGAGTGCAATGGCGCAATCTCAGCTCACCGCAACCTCCGCCTCCTGGGTTCAGGCAATTCTCCTGCCTCAGCCTCCTGAGTAGCTGGGATTACAGGCACGCGCCACCATGCCCAGCTAATTTTTTGTATTAGTAGAGACGGGGTTTCACCATGTTGACCAGGATGGTCTCGATCTCTTGACCTCGTGACCCACCCGCCTCGGTCTCCCAAAGTGCTGGGATTATAGGCTTGAGCCACTGCACCCGGCCTCATAAAATTTTAATTTTGGATTTATTCCAGGCAATACAGAATTTTTAATTCTTCTAAGAAGATTTTGTCTCCTGGGCAACAGAGCGAGACTCCATCTCAAAAAAATAAATAAATAAAAAGAAAAAAGAAAAGAAAGTCTTCAACAATACATATAAATAACTTCCTATTCTTCCACTCCCCAGGACCTAGACTTTGTTCAGGACCAGACACACAGTGAGCACCTAAGTCATGAAATTCCATTTATTTTCTAAAAGCATGTAGAGTAGACAAGTTACAGTGAAGTCGTTGCATAACTTTATAAGACAGGCAAATAGGCTGGGAGCCCTGTCTCACGCCTGTAATCCCAGCACTTTGGGAGGCCGAGGTGGGTAGATCACCTGAGGTTGGAAGTTCTAGATCAGTCTGGCCAACATGGTGAAACCACATCTCTATTAAAAATATAAAAATTAGCCAGATGTGGTGGCACACACCTATCCTCCCAGCTACTCAAGAGGCTGATGCTGGAGAATTGCTTGAACCTGGGAGGCGGAGGTTGCAGTGAGCTGAGATGGCGCTGCTACACTACCACCTGGCAATAGAGCGAGACTCCATCTCAAAAAAAAAAAATAGAAAGGCAATTGATTATTCAGCCTGGGCATTTGGTCCCTATGTACTACTTCTACTGGAAGGATAGAGGATGAAGAGACAAAAGTAGACCAGTGGTTGCCAAGGGCTATGAGCAGCAGTAATGGGAAGGAACTCTTTTTTTTGAGATGGAGTTTCGTTCTTGTTGCCCAAGCTGGAGTGCAATGGCGTGATCTTGGCTCACCACAACCTTTGCCTCCCAGGTTCAAGCGATTCTCCTGCCTCAATGTCCCAAGTAGCTGTGCCAACACACCTGACTAATTTTTGTATTTGTAGTAGAGATGGGGTTTCACCATGTTGGCCAGGTTGGTCTTGAACTCCTGACCTCAGGTGATCTGCCCACCTCGACCTCCCAGATTTGCTGAATCTGGACTTTCAGATATGTGAAATTATATAATACGCAGCCTTTTGTGACTGGCTTCTTTCAGTTAGCATCACATTTTCAAGGGATATCCACGTTTTGGCATGATGTTGAGGACTTTCTTAAAGTGGTTGCTCTTCGCTGGACTGTTGTGAAATTCTTCCCCTCCAGCAAGTTCCTGGAGTCCCGGCTCTGGGCTGAACACACTGTAATGTCTTTCTGGTTTTGCCCTTGTCTTCCAGACCTTGACCTGGTCGTTTGGATGGAACAGTTCTCTTCCTGTTTACTATATTCGAGAGGAAAAGCAGAGAGTTCTTCTGTATGTTTGCGCTCACACTGCGATCATCTACAACATATTCAGGAATCATCAGTACCACCTTCAGGTATGCAGGGATTTTCTTTTCTTTCTCTCTCTCTCTTTCTTCTTTCTTTCTTTTTTTTCTTTCTTTCTTGCTTTCTTGCTTTTTCTTTCCTTTCTTTCTTTCTTTCCTTTCTCTTTCTCTTTTCTTTCTTCTTTCGAGATGGAGTCTCACTCTGTCGCCCAGGCTGGAGTACAGTGGCTCGATCTCAGCTCACTGCAACCTCTGCCTCCCAGGTTCAAGTGATTCTTCTGCCTCAGCCCCTGGAGTAGCCGGGACTACAGGCGCGTGACACCACGCCTGGCTAATTATTTTTAGTAGAGATGAGATTTCACTATATTGGCCAGGCTGGTCTCAAACTCCCAACCTCGTGATCTACCTGCCTTGGCCTCCCACAGTGCTGGGATTACAGGTGTGAGCCATCACATCCAGCTGCAGGGATTTTCTTAACTGTAGGTAGGGGAGTTTTCTTTAACACGTGTGTGGTATTTTGTTTTGTATCTCAAGGGCTGACTTCATTCTATCACTGCGGTATTTTCTCACTCTCCTTGGCAGCTAAAGCTAATCCCGTCTTTAGAAACACATGTTATTGTTTATTGCCTCTCTGTTTCTAATCAGAGTGAACTTACAAAACAGCAGTTGATATTAATTTTATAGTTATAAGAATTTAAAACATATGTATTTTTTACATTTCTGCAAAACGTGGACAGCGTAGGTCATGTCTCCACAGATGTAACACAAAGGGCAGCTGTTCAGCAGGGATGCAGACCTCACAGGCACTTAGGCATCTCTCTAGTTTCAAAGGGCTTTCATCTTATAACCGTACCGAGAAGTGGGTGTTAATATACCCGTTTTACAGAAGATGAAACTGAGGCTCAGAGTGATTTCAGTGACTTGCCCAAGACTGTACTAGTAAATGATGACTCTACATCTCCTGACTTGAAAGTGTCAAGTAGGTCAGTCCTTTTACCACTCCCTCCTTTCAGCAACTTTGCTCATTTCACCCCTCTCTGAGCCTCCCCTGCTTGTCCTTCAAGCCTGCCCTCCTCACAGTACTCAGCTTCCTTCATTCCTGAAATTTGGGACCTATTTCATTTTCCTTTTTCTTTTCTTTTTCTTTTTTTTTTTTGTGAGACAGGGTCCTGCTCTGTTGCCCAGGAGTGCAGTGGCACAATCTCGGCTCACTGCAATCTCTGGCTCCTGGGTTTAAGCAATTCTCTTGCTTCAGCCTCCCGTGTAACTGGGACTACAGGCGACCGCCACAACGTCTGGCTAATTTTTTGTATTTTTAGTAGAGACGGGGTTTCTCCATGTTAGCCAGGCTGATCTCGAACTCTGACCTCAGGTGATCTGCTGCCTCGGCCTCCCAAAATGCTGGGGTTACAGGCGTGAGCCACCGCGCCTGGCCCTGTTTCATTTTTATCATTTACCTTTCCAAGCATCCTATTCCTTCGTGTCTGACTTTCCACTTGTTGACCTGGCAAATGGTTCCATGTCACCCTTTCAGTGTTGCTACAGGAGCGTCCTTAGTAATGCCTAGATTAAAATCACCACGAAATATTTACCAAGGGCCCAGTCCACACTCAGTGTTATGCTGGGGACTCAAGACATCTGGGTGCAACTTCAGGAATTCACTCTCTAGAAGTCCAGAAATACGCAGGCAGAAATCAGCAGGCAGCTCCCCTTGGAGCTTCATTGAATGCATGGCAGTGAGCACAGTGGTGATGGCAGATAGAGAAGGGAGAGACTGCTGTGGGTGGGCTTGGATAGTCAGGGTGAGCAGGATGCTCAGTGCTGGGGTGGAGGGAAGCAGGAGTCCAGCCTCCCTAGGGCCAGAGGGCTGGGAGTGGCCTTAACCATCCATTATTTGTTCCACAAATGGTTATCATAGCCGCTGTGTTTCAGAGTATAGGTCTGTAGTAATGAACAAAATGGATGTATTCCCTGCTCTCATGGAGCTTCCAGTCTAGTATGGAGAGAGACATTCAATAAGTGAACACATAAATGATTACAAATTGTAACCAGTGCTTGAAAGGAGATGTGAAAACACTCAGAGAAAAATGAGGGTAAGAGAAGACTTAATATTAGATTGGGTGGGCAGGGATTGAAGAGGTGCTGTTTCTGCTGAGACTTGGAGGATGAGAATGAGCCAGCCAAAGACAGTCTGGGGAAGAACATTCCAAACAGAGAGAGCAACAAGTGTTCAGGCCTTGTGTGTGGGGCCGGGAAGGAAGGCTGGTGTGGCTGGCGCACAATGAGGGCAAGAGAAGAAGGAGGGAAGAGGGGCCGTCTCCCAGCAGGGGGCGCTGCCATTTGTGTTTCCAGAAGATTCCTCTCTTGTGTGCACGAAAGGATTGTAAGAAGTTAAGAGTGGAAGCAGAGGCCAAGTATGGTGGCTCATGCCTGTAATTTCAGCACAGGCCAGGGCAGAGGAGGCCAAGGTGGGTGAGTTGCTTGAGTCTAGGAGTTTGAGGCCAGCCTGGGCAACATAGCAAGACCCTTGTCTCTACAAAAATTTTAAAAATTAGCTGAGGATGGTGGCATGTGCCTGTAGTCCCAGCTATTTGGGAGGCTGAGGTTGGAGGATTGCTTGAACCCAGGAGGTCAAAGCTGCAGTGAGCCAAGATTGTGTCAGTAAACTCCAATCTGGGTGACAGAGTGAGACCCTGTCTCAAACAAAAAGAGTGGAAGTATAGAGACCAGTGAGGAACTTTTTTGCTCCAGAGCTGCTCAGAGCCCTGAAGTGGGCAGTGCTCTAGAGAGAAGAGGCTGGCAGCGTGACTCAGAGTGGCTGGGGGCAGGCGAGGGCCCAGATGTTTATCCTCCACTTGAGTTGGGGGTTGCTACATGCCTTGACCTTGAGGAGCCGCTGTTCACGTGGGAAGCTTATCTTTCAGGTGTTTGGAGGGAGAGAAAGTTTGAAAATCACCCACTAGGAGGTGGAGAAACTCCCGGGAAGGCCAGTGGGAACAGAATTTCCAGCCAGATGAGCGTTGAAAGGAGCTCAAATCTGTCTGTGGGGCCCCAGTCTTCGCTGATGGTGGCTGAGGCTGGGCCACATCTTGGATATTTCAAAGCGTTTTCTCTCCATTTCCATAGGGCCACGCCAATATTATCTCCTGCATCTGCATCAGTGAAGACAGGCGGTGGATTGCCACAGCAGACAAAGGGCCAGACTGCCTGGTCATTATATGGGACTCCTTCACAGGGTAGGCTTTGTGTAGTCACTTCTTTTTTCCCCAATTTCTGTAGAGTGTCTGCCACTGTGACTAAGCAAAGAATGAGTAATGCCCGGTGGCTCAAGCCTGTAATCCCAGCACTTTGGGAGGCCGAGGTGGGTGGATCACGAGGTCAAGAGATCGAGACCATCCTGGTCAACATGGTGAAACCCCATCTCTACTAATACAAAAAATTAGCTGGGCATGGTGGCGCGTGCCTGTAATCCCAGCTACTCAGGAGGCTGAGGCAGGAGGATTGCCTGAACCCAGGAGGCGGAGGTTGCGGTGAGCCGAGATCACGCCATTGCACTCCAGCCTGGGTAACAAGAGCGAAACTCCGTCTCAAAAAAAAAAAAAAAAGAATGAGTAATGCCAATGCCTAGAAATAGGATTTGTTAGTGTTCTGCAGTAGACCGGCCTTATGCTGACTTGCACTAACCCAACTCACACAAGCTCAAAGCATAACCCAGATGGCAAATCTGTCATTTACAGTGAGAAACATTACTTGTACAAGGACAGATTTTCTAGTGGCTGGGCAGGCTGCCTCTTCTGGGCAGTTCTTAATGTTCACTACCAAGCGTTCCTGTCGATCCCTGTCCCCGTTCCATACGTTTCTTGTTGAATACGTTCGATCTGCTTGCCTACCGTGGTTTTAGGTATGGTAATGCTGGGAGGCTTTCCAAAGCTGCTGTTTCTCTGCAGTCCCTCTCTAATTCTAACAACCTACCATTGCCTCTTTTCTTTCTTTTTTTTTTTTGGAGAAAAAGTCTCACTCCGTCGCCCAGGCTGGAGTGCAGTGGCGCAATCTCAGCTCACCGTGACCTCCACCTCCCAGGTCCAAGTGATTCTCTTGCCTCAGCCTCCCAAGTAGCTGGAACTATAGGCGCCTGCCACAACACCTGGCTAATTTTTTGTATTTTTAGTAGAGGCGGGGTTTCACAGTGTTACCAGGATGGTCTCGATCTCCTGACCTCGTGATCTGCCTGCCTCGGCCTCCCAAAGTGCTGGAACTACAGGCGTGAGCCACTGCGCCCGGCCGCCTCTTTTCTTTTATCGTACACTTGGGGTCTCACTCCACTGCCTGTGCTGGAGTGCAGTGGCACAATCATAGCTCACTGCCGCCAGGAATTCCCAGGATCAAGCGAGTCTCCTGCCTTGGCCTCTTGAGTCGCTGGGACCACAGGCGCATGCAACCACACCTGGCTGACTGTTTTTTTTGTAGAAATGAGGTCTTGCTATGTTGCCTTGGCGGGTCTTGAACTCCTGGCCTCAAGAGATCCTCCCGTCTTGGCCTCTCAAAGCACTAGGATTGCAAGCATAAGCCACCTCATCTCGCCTCTTTTTAAATAATTTATTTTATTATAGTTTTGTAGAGATGGGGTCTAGCATTGTTTCCCAGGCTAGCCTTGAACTCCTGGGCTCAAGCCATCCTTCTGCCTCAGCCTCCCAAAGTGCTTGGATTACGAGTGTGAGCCACCGCACCCAGTCTCTCTCTCTCTTTTTTTATTAACAGACTTATTTTTAGAACAGTTTTAGATTTACAGAAGAATTGGGAAGATAGTACTCAAGATTCTCATATACCCCACACCCAGGTTCCCACATTAATTAATCTTAACATTAGTAGGATCAATTTGCTATAATTCATGAACCAATATTGACACATTATTATTAACAAACATCCATGAGGCCACATTTGATTTTGCTGTGATGTCTCCTTAGGCTCTTCTTGGCTCTGGCAGTTTCTCAGACTTTCTTTGTTTTTGATGACTTTGACAGTTTTGAGGAGTACAGGTCAGGGATTTGGTAGGGTGTCCATCTATTGGACTGTGTCTGATGTTTTTCTCAAGTTAGCCTACAAGCCTTTGGACACACTCTGGTGTCTAAGAAAAGAGTTACAGTGGCCTTCTTAACCTGGGGTAATAAGGCATGCTTGCTTTGATTGAGTGTCATAGAAACCAGGCTAGGTGGTGAGGGGAGGTGGACAGCCACAGGCTTTCTGGCACTGGAGCCAGGTCTGGAAGGCCGAGGTTCTTACCCTCCTTGTATCTGCTTCTGTAACTCACTCTCCTCCTTCCCTGGCTGGAGGCAGACTGGATGGAGGGTTTCTCTGGTATCAAGGTCGTCATCCTTTATTGCCTTTCTTCCTAACTCATAAAATTCATCTTTTCTGGTCTCTTTTCTGTTAGTGCATCAGACAAGGAATGGTGGAATTTCCATGGACTGGAGCAGTGCTGCTCAAAGTGTGGCCTGCAGGCGGAGCTGATCAGTCAGCCGGTCCTGGGCTATGTTGAACCGAAAGTACAGAAAATGAGAGGGGGCCTTTGGAACTTTTACAGCAATTTGTTCTTGCTATGATATTTTTATTTTGTAAAAGTATTTGATCTGGGCTAGGTGCAGTGGCTCCTGCACTTTGGGAACCTCCCAGCACTTTGGGAGGCTGAGGCAGGAGGATCACTTGAGGCCAGGAGTCTGAGAGCAGCCTGGGCAACATAGTGAGATTCTGTCTCTACAAAAAGTAAAAATTTAGCCATGTGTGGTGGTGTGTGCCTGTCATCCCAGCTACTTGGGAGGCTGAGGCGGGAGGATGGCTTGAGCTTGAGTGTTGGAGGCTGCAGTGAGCCATTATTGTGCTGTTGCACTTCTGCCAGGGTGACAGAGCGAAACCCTGTCTCAAGAAAAAAAAAATGTATTGGCCCACAATGGAATAAAAATGTCTTTCACCACAGATAGTTTGTGTAGTGCTGGGCAAGAAGATGCCTAGGCAGTTGGGGGACACTGTGGGGCTGAGCATGCCAATTATGTGACAGCTCTCAAGCAGAAGGCCGGCTTATCTGTCGAGGACATTGGGATTGGGGCTGGAAGTTTGGACTGTGGGGTTGCGGCGTGGTGTAATCGATAGGAATGCAGTAGGGGCCCACCAAATGAAGGGAAGGAACTGTAGGGTTCAGGGCAGGCCTGGTGGGGACAGAAAGTGTGAGCCTGCAGCAGGTGGGTGGGTGGGAGGAACGTGGTGATGCTTGTCCGGCCGTGCTGGCCGGGTGGGAATAAGAACAGGGAATGTGGCTGGTGGTGGCTTGCCTGGGTAGGAGAATTGGAAGGGGAGAGGGGAAGGGGCCCTGGGGACTTCAGGGTGACATGAAAGAGCAGGTGGCAAGAGGAAGGCGTGAGTGTGGGCTCTGCCATCCTCCTGGGCTTCCGTGCCCGCTTGGCCATGGTCTGCTGTGTGACTTGGAGGCCCAGAGAAGAAAGTGACTTTCCCATTTGTGAAAAAATAATAATGACACCTGCTGTTTTTTACTTTCCTTGGGCTACTGTAACAAATTACCTCGAATGACGTGGCTTAAAATAAGAGGAATTTACTCTCTTGCAGTTCTGGAGGCCAGAAGTCTGAAACCAAGGTGTCAGCAGAGTTGGCTGCTTCTTGGGGCTGTGAGGGAGAATCTGTCCCAGGCCTCTCCCCTCGCTTCTGGTGGCTGCGGATGACCCTTGGTGTCCTTGGCTTGTGGACTCATACCCCCAGTCTCTGCCTCTATCTTCCCATGGCATTTCCACCATGCACCCATCGTGTCTTCTTGAGGACACTGGACATTGGATTTGGGACCCACCCTAGTCCAGTATAACCTCATCTTAACTAACTACGTCCACAAAGGCCCTGTGTCCAAATAAGGTCATATTCTGAGGTTCTGGGTGGACCTGCATTTGGAGGGACCATTACTTACCCATTAGACCCAGTGCACAGGATGTTGTGAGGCTCGCTAGAGCACAGTACCCGGCCCATGATAGAGGATCCTAGGTGGATTTTCTTTCTTAACTCCTGGCCTAGAGGCAGAGAGCACTCAGATTCACTGACCAGATTGTTTGGGCCTGTTTGGTTGGGTGCGTGGGTGGGGAGAGGGGAGAGTTCAACGAGTGAGTCCAGATGCATGAGGAGGTTAGGAAGAAGTTATGTTGAATGTTCTAGAGTGGGGGACACAGGAACTGCTCTCCCACATGTGACCAGTGACCTCCAGGGGATCACACTGCCCAACCCCGATCCTCATCTGACTTGACTTCTCTGTGGCATCTGACACTTCATTTCCTGTGGCTTCTCCGATTTCACATCCCTACAATAGATGGCCTTTGTGTCTGCTGCCTTTCACTTAGCCTCGTGCTTGAAGGTTCATCTGTGGTGTGGCACGTGTTGTTTCTGTGGTGGAATCACGTTACGTTGTATGCATAGACCAGACAACGTATGGTCTTTCATCTGGTTTTTTGTTTTTGTTTTTTGAGACAAGGTCTCACTCTATCACCCAGGCTGGAGTGCAGTGGTGTGATCACGGCTCACTGCAAACTTCACCTCTGGGCTCAAGTGATCCTCTCGCCTCCACCTCCTGAGTAGGTGGGACCTACATGCCACTAAGCCTGGCGAATTTTTTTTTTTTTTTTGTAGAGACAGGGTCCTGCTATATTGCCTGAACTGGTATCGAACTCCTAGGCACAAGTGATCCTTCTGTCTTCGCCTCCCAAAGTTCTGGAATTACAAGTGTGAGCCATTGTGCCCAGCCTCATCTGTTATTGTTGTTGTTGTTATTATTATTGAAATAGGGTCTTACTCGGTTGCCCAGGTTGAAGTGCAGTGGCACAATCTCGACTCACTGCACCTTCTACCTCTTGGGCTCAGATGATTCTCCCATCTCAGCCTCCCAAGTAGCTGAGACCACAGGTACACACCACCATATCCAGCTGATTTTTTTGTATTTTTTTTTTAGAGATGGGGTTTTACCATGTTACTCAGGTTGGTCTCGAATTCCTGGGCCCAAGTGATCCACCCAACTTGGCCTCCCAAAGTGCTGGGGTTATAGGCATGAGGCACCACAGCTGGCTCATCTGTTTAATTTATATTAAAAAAATGATTTTAGTACATTTTAATAGAAAACTGTTAAATTTAATGAAAACCAGGCCAGGTGCAGTGGCTCATGCCTATAATCCCAGCACTTTGGGAGGCTGAGGTTGGTGGATCACTTTAGATCAGGAGTTTCAGCCAACATGGTAAAACCCAGTCTCTACAAAAATACAAAAAAGTTAGTCAGGTGTGGTGGCGCATGTCTGTAATCCCAGCTACTTGGGAGACTGCGACAGGAGAATTGCTTGAGCCCAGGAGGCAGAGGTTGCAGTGAGCCGAGATCACGCCATTGCACTCCAGCTTGGGCGACAGAGCAAGATTTCATCTCAAAAAAAATTTTTTTTTAAATGAAAACCAATACATTTTCATGGAAAGCACTGGCTACCATCTCCAATCCTAGTTTTCTTTTTAGAGGTAATCAATTTGGTATATTTCCTTCTAAAACATTTGCTGTTGTTTTAAACACATATATATGGATAGCTTCATGTCATTTTTCTCCACAACATTGTTAGTGCGATCTTTTCCCAAACATAAATCTGATTGGGTTGCCACCCTGATTAAAACCCTTTAGAGACTGCCTGTTGTCAAATCAGCTTATGCTACAGGGAACATGCACCCTGCATTAGGGCTGTGCAGACGCTTCCCCCAGAAAGTCAAATGCCTGCTGCCTGCATGCGTAGCCATCTGCAGTTGCTACATGGTCTCAGCTGCAAGTAATGGCACATCCAACTTAGCCACAGGGAAAGCTGTTATCTCATGCAGTAGGAAATCTTCAGTCAGCCAGCTGGAGGGTGGGAGTCCTTCAGTTGTGTCTTGTCTCTGAAGCCTTTGCTGACTGACACTTTCACCAGACAGAGCTGCCCCTTTATGATGTTGGTCCGCTGTATTTTTCTTATTTGTGAAACTGTCTCTCTATTAGACACAAAGCAACGTGAGGGCAGTGATTTTTTTTAATAAAAATTACACAGTAAAGCATATCTGTGATTAATAATGCAAATGCTATGTTAATATGCATTTTATGATATCCCAAGTGATTACTTTGGGACTCAGAAAAGATTATTCAGAGGCTGTTTTGGTTTTAGAATTCATATTCATTTTATTAGTCATAAATTAAAAACCGTAGTTCTTCCTCCAGTTTTTCGCTCAACTTAAAAATCTTATTCTATTTATAAATCCAGCATATTTTTGCAATCACCTTTAAGGAGGGTTTCATTAATGTTTGGCCCCACTTACAAATTTTGTTATTAACTCCTTTTAAACATTTTAAACTGCATTTTGAAATTTAAGATATTCAGTTTCATTAAGTTTTTTGGCAGTCTGATTAACAAACAAATCCTTCATGGTACTTAAGTAATTACTGCAAATCTAGTAAATTAGACATAAATATGGTAAGTCTTAAGTTCTCTTAAGTGTTCTAATATTGTTTATAAACCTAATATGATTTCAATTTAAAATCACAAGTCTAAATAAACTGTATATTTTAAATTAACATCACAAATCTAATCTGTTAGCAATGCTGGTATGTCAAATTCACTTAAACATTACAAATTCCTAAAAAATGAACAAATTCTCTTATCACAAATGTTAATAATGCAGGTCTGACTGACTTTATCTTCTCTATATTCAATTCCAAGTATCTCCAGGGATACGATACATTTTCTCACTAAGGACTTCACTGTGTTACTTTCAATATTTTGGGATTGCCTTCCCAGGTGAATTGTTGGGGCCACTTCTCAGTGGGATGAAGTTTCTCAAGTGACAGAGAACCAAGAAGTCCTCAGCTGGGACACAGACTGGATGCTAGGCAGTTCGGATCCTGGTGTGACATACAGAGAGATACTGAGGCCTGTTTATCTTTACTGTGACTGTGACTCCATAACCCAAAAAAAAAAAAAAAAAAAAAAAAAAAAAGAGAACCACTCAGCCCAAGTTCCTGGTTTAAGTCTTGCTACCATCCACTTTTCATTTTAGTGGGAGTCAGTGGACCTCCCCCGACCCAAACATTACAACGTCCATCTTTGCTTCCACTGCTTCTGCACGCTTTGGCTCCCTTAGATACTTACATTTCATCTAAGTCTGTGTATTTCAAGGCTTTGTCAGAATTATACAGCTCTAAGGTCTTGTCAGTAACACAGTACGGAAGTGTAAGAGCAAAAAATAACAGTTCCTCCTCACCCAAACCCCATCTCCAGAGGAACCATTGCTTACAGTGTGGACTCTATTCCTCCAGAACTTATTTCACACACACACAGACAGACAGACACACACACACACACACACACAATTAGGATGATGCTATTGTTTTGCAATTTGCTTTTTTCACAAATTTGAGTCATTTTCCCGATGTACCTCATTCTTTTTGAAGGCAGCAAAATTTTTATTTTTATTTCTTTTATTTATTTATTTAGAGATGGAGTTTTGCTCTTGTTGCCCAGACTAGAGTGCAACAGCGCAATCTTGGCTCACTGCAACCTCTGCCTCCCAGGTTCAAGTGATATTCCTACCTCAGCTTCCCAAGTAGCTGGGATTACAGGTGCCTGCCACCACATCCAGCCAATTTTTTGTATTTTCAGTAGAGACGGGATTTCACCATGTTGGCCAGGCTGGTCTCGAACTCCTGACCTCAGGTGATCCACTGCCTTGGCTTCCCAAAGTGCTAGGATTACAGGCATGAGCCACCACGCCGGCCTTATTTTTATTTTCATTTTTTTTGAGACAAGGTCTTGCTCTGTCACCCAGACTGGAGTGCAGTGGCATGATCTCGGCTCACTGTAGCCTTAACCTTCTGGGCTCAAGCAATCCTCCCACCTCAGCCTCCCAAGTAGCACGTGCTACCACGCCCAGCTAATTTTTGTATTTTTGGTAGAAACAGGGTTTTGCCATGTTGCCCCGGCTGATCTCAAATTTCTGAACTCAAGCAGTCTGCCCACTTCAGCCTCCCAAAGTGCTGGAATTACTGGCATGCAACATCACATCCAGCCTAGTTTTTTATGATATAGTTATGCTATAATATCTTTTTAAATAATTCATCTATGGGGCCAGGAGTGGTGGCTCATGCCTGTAATCCCAGCACTTTGGGAGGCTGAGGCGGGTGGATCACCTGAGGTTGGAAGTTTGAGGCCAGCCTGACCAACATGGAGAAACCCCGTCTCTACTGAAAATACAAAATTAGCCAGGTGCGGTGGTGCATGCCTGTAATCCCAGCTACTCAGGAGGCTGAGGCAGGAGAATTGCTTGAACCCGGGAGGCAGAGGTTGTGGTGAGCCGAGATCGCTCCATTGCTCTCCAGCCTGGGCAACAAGAGCAAAACTCTGCCTCGAAATCAATCAGTCAATCAGTCAATCAATCATGTCTGGTATATTAAGGGACATTTGTGTTGCTTGATTTTTTGCTATTAGAGCAGTACCACGATGACTGCGAATTTTCGTTGACCTTTGTTCCTTTTTCCATGATTTCTCTAGGACAAAGTCATAGGAATGGAGTTACTGGGCTGTCGGGTGTATGCACTGAAGATTTTGATAGATTCAGCCAAACTGCTTCTAGAGAGGTGGTGCTTCTTTGCATTCCCACCTATGTAGGAGAGTGCCTGATTCCCTGAGAGCTGGGATGTTGTTCTAGTCATCTTTTCATATTTACATCCTTCCTGCCAGGCACAACCTGGCACAGAATTAGTGCCCTGGTAACTAGTGAATGCAAAACTAGAGCTCGTGAAGAGAGCAAACAGCAGGGCCATTGCCCTGAGTTAAGCCTGACTATTGCTGTTGGGGTTAAATTCACATAACATAAAACTCACCATTTTAAAGTGTACGGTTCAGTGACATTTAGTATATTTACACTGTTATGCAACCATCATCTCTGTCCACTTCCAAAACATGTTCACCACCCCAGAAGGACACCCTGCACCCATTATCTGTCTCTATGGGTTTGCCTATTCTGGACATTTCATCTGCGTGAAATCATCCACTATGCAGCTTTTGTGCCTGGCTTCTTTCACTCAGCATCATGTTTTCGAGGCTCATCCATGTCATAGCAAGTGTCAGTGCTTCCTTCCTTTTTTTTTTTTTGAGATGGAGTCTTGCTCTGTCGCCCAAGCTGGAGTGCAGTGGCATGATCTCAGCTCACTGCAACCTCTGCCTCCCAGGTTCAAACGATTCTCCGGCCTCAGCCTCCCGAGTAGCTGGGTCTATAATCACGCACCACCATGCCCAGCTAATTTTTGTATTTTTAGTAGAGACGGGGTTTCATTATCTTGGCCAGGATGGTCTCGATCTCTTGACCTTGTGATCTGCCCACCTTGGCCTCCCTAAGTGCTGGGATTACAGGCATGAACCACCACTCCTAGCCAATTCATTCCCTTTTATGGCTCAAAAATATTCCACTCTATGGATAGACTACATTTTGTGATGTTTTGGGGAGGTTTGAGCTGAGCTCAGACCTGCCCTGGGCCTCTCTGGGAAGCCAGGGAGACCTCAGCAGGTGTCGTCCCTCCCCGTCCTATTTTGCAGTATTCCTGTGCACACGATATTTGACAGCTGCCCCAAAGGGAACGGTATCAGGGCAATGGCCATGGCCCACGACGCCAAGTATCTGGCAACCATCTCAGATGCTGAAGTCCAGGTAAAGGCCCTTTGGATCAGCCTCAGTGAGCTGGCCAATCCCTCCAGCGTGTCCACGTGGGCAGCTGTGTTCAGGCTGTGTGATGTCTGTGGCCCTCTCAAAAGACCAGACTCCATAGCACAGAGTCCGTACCTCTGTCCTTAGTTACTTGAAGTTTTGGGGTCACAAGAGGTGAAAGTTACTTCAGCAGACTTCACAGACCTTCTCATGCCCCTCTCTCTGCTGTCCCCTTCAGAAGGTGTGCATCTGGAAGTGGACTTTGGCAGTGGAAACGCCAGCATGTACTCTCGAACTCCCCAAAGAGTACGGTTTTCAGGTGAGTTCAATTTGAGCCTGTAAACATCAACCTAAAGTTATACTGATGCCAGGCCAGGCTGGGCGTGGTGGCTCACACCTGTAATCCCAGAACTTTGGGAGACTGTAGTGGGTGGATCACTTGAGGTCAGGAGTTTGAGGCCAGCCTGGCCAACATGGTGAAACCCCATCTCTACTAAAAATACAAAATTCCCTCAGTGTGGTGGTACGTGCCTATAGTCCCAGCTACTTGGAAGGCTGAGGGGTAAGAATTGCTTCAACCTGGGAGGCAGAGACTGCAGTGAGCCGAGATTGCACCACTGCACTCCAGACTGGGTGACAGAGCAAGACTCTGTCTCAAAAAAACAAAAACAAAATTCTACTGATATCAGACCAAACCCTACTTTTTGTTTCAGTTGAGTTGTGTTATGGTGCAGTAGAGCTTTTTTTTTTTTTTTTTGAGATAGAGTCTCACTCTGTAGCCCAGGCTGCAGTGCAGTGATGTGATCTTGGCTCACTGCAACCTTCGCGTCCTGGGTCCCAGTTCAAGCAATTCTCCTGCCTCTGCCTTCTGAGTAGCTGAGATTATAGGAGCATGCCACTATACCCAGCTAATTTTTGTATTTTTAGTAGAGACGGGGTTTCACCATGTTGGCCAGGCTAGTCTCGAACTCCTGACTTCATGATCCACCTGCCTCAGCCTCCCAAAGTGCTGGGATTATAGACGTGAGCCACCATGCCCAACAGTAGAGCTTTTAAAGCCCTTTCATTTCCTGATTTCATTTTACTTTGAAAATAATAGCTAACATTTTTCAAGCATTTATTATGTTCCAGAGTCTGCTAAATTTTTTGCTTACCTTATCTCACATAATCCATGCAAACATGCTAGCAAAAAGATTAATACCTATGGAATACTACCATTAATTATTAAATAATTTGTCTAAAGTCACCTACCCGGCAGCCTTTCTTATTCTAGAAGTGTGCTGTTAACTGCTTCGAACCTTGTAAAACTAACTCTGAGGAATATAGGGAAGTTATTATTATTGCTCCCAACTTACATAAGGTGACTTGCCAAGGACACCCAGAAGGTTTCCATCAGGTCTCCCAATTTCCTGGGCCACTGCTGTCTGCTGTTGTGACTGGTCTCATTCATCCTTGCATGCTTCATCTGTCATACATTTATCGAGTACCTGTTCTGTGCCAGGCACTGTGATAAGTACATACCTGGCTTGCAGAATCAAACCAAAATAGAGGGTTTGAGGGACTAGACTCAGCCAGGCACATATGGTTACGCAGCCTTACGTCTGTCTTCTTTCCTTTCCCCGTAACATTCCTTTTGCCCCAGAAAAAATCTTCTTACTCCTTAAAGTTGTGCCAACACAGTAGCCACCAACCACATGTGGCTATTTAGGACAGGTTTCTTTATTGCTGCAAAAAAACACCTTTGGGGTATTGATAGAGAGTACATTGAATCTTAGATCACTTTGGGTGGTATCATCATCTTCACAGAATTGTCTTCCAATCCATGAGCATGGGATTCCTTGCCATTTATTTATATCTTCTTTAATTTCTTTCAGGAATGTTTTGTGATTTCCAGAGTTCATGTCTTCACCTCCTTGGTTAAATTTATTCCTAAGGATTTTTTGGTTTTTAATGCTATTGTAAATGGATTTGTTTTCTTAATTTCCTTTTTAGATTGTTCACTGCTAATGTATAGAAAGGCAGCTGATTTTTGTATGTTGATTTTGTACCTTGCAACCTTGCTGAGTACACATGGTGACCTAAATTTAAAATGATTAAAATGGAAAAAAAAAATTTTTTGAGAGACAGGATCTCACTGTTTTCCAGGCTAGAGTGCAGTGTCACAATCTCAGCTCACTGCAGCCTCTGCCTTCTGAGCTCAAGCAATCCTCTCAACTCAGCCTCCTGAGTAGCTGGGACTACAGGTGCACACTATCATGCCCAGTTAATTTTTAAATTTTTTAGAGACCAGGTTTTTCCATGTTGGCCAAGCTGGCCTCCAACTCCCAAGCTCAAGCCGTCTACCTGCCTCAGCCTCCTAAAGTGTTGGGATTATAGGCATGAGCCACCACACCCAGCCCTCTTCTTCTTCTTGCTCTGCTTTCTTCTTGGGTATTGGCATCTATTCCTAAGGCTGTTTACTTCCAAGATGTATCCTGAAATCTTCCCTCTCCTCTCCACCTCTGTTGCCATGATCCTAGTCCAGGCCACAGTCACCCCTGCCTGCACCATCTGGCCAGCTGGTCTCTCTGCTTTCACTCTCGCCTCACCCTCTAACAGTCTTCCCGCAGCAGTCAAGAGTGTTATTTTTAAATAATTAAAATATTATATCACTCCCATACTTAGAATCCTTCAATAACTTCTCATTGTCCTCCAAATAAAATTAAAATTCCATAACATGGCCTCCAAGGTGTGATCTGATTCCTCCATCCACCTCCCAACACATACCATCCTGATTATTATTTATTAGTTTGCATTTTCTAGAATTTGCTATGTAGTAAGTGGACTTCATTTGCAGAGAGCTTTGGTTTTTTTCACTCAGTTTTGTTGTAGCATGTGTCAGTAGTATATTCTTTTTTATTGCTGAATAGTACTGCATTGAATAGGTACATCATAGTTTGTTTATGAATTCACTGTCAGTGGACGTTGGGTTGTTTCCTGGTTGTGGTTATTAAAAATAAAGCTGCTGTGAATGTTCATGGACAAGTGTTTATTTTTGAAGGATATTTTCCTTTGGTATAGAGATCTAGAGTGGTAGTATTTTAGCACTTCATATCTTCAAGGATTTGATTCTGTTGTCTTCCGGTTTCTACCATTTCTGTTGAAAAGTCAGCTGTTGCCAGGTGTGGTGGCTCACGCCTGTAATCCCAGCACTTTGGGAGGCCAAGGTGGGTGGATCACTTGAAGTCAGAAGTTCGAGGCCAGCCTGGCCAACGTGGTGAAACCCTGTCTCTACTAAAGATATAAAAAATTAGCCGGGTGTGGTGGCACACACTTGTAATCCCAGCTACTCGGGAGGCTAAGGCAGGAGAATCGCTTGAACCTGGGAGGTGGAGGTTGCAGTGAACTGAGATCACGCCATTGTACTCCAGTCTGGGTGACAGGGTGAGACTCCCTTAAAAAAAAAAAAGAAAAGAAAAGAAAGAAAAGTCAGTTGTCAATCCCTATTCTGAGTGTTGTGTATCTCTCTCCTTGGCCCCCAGCTGCTTTTACAGCTTTTCCCTTGGTTTTCAGCAAGGATTTTTTTTTTTTTTTTTTTTTTTTTGAGACAGGGCCTCACTCTATCAATCACCTAGGCTGAAGTGCAGCGGCACAGTCACAGCTCATTGCAGCCTCAACCTCTTAGGCTCAAGTGATTCTCCTACCTCAGCTTCCCAGATAGCACCACCACACCAGGCTTTTTTTTTTGTAGAGATGGGGTCTTGCTGTGTTGCCCAGGCTGGTCTCAAACTCCTGGGCTCAAGTGACCTTCCCACCTCAGTCTCCCAAGGTGCTGGGATTATAGGCATGAGCCACTGCTGCACCAGCCTCAGCGGTTTTTCAATGATGTGTCTGTGTGTATATGAGTACGTTGTTAATTTTTAAAAAGCGTATCCTTTAGAATTTCTTGAACCTGGGATGTTATATCTCTTCTCCGTTTTGGAAAATTCTCAGTCGTTATCCCTTTACACATTTCTTCTGCCACGTTCTTTCTTTATTCTCCTTCTGGGGCTCCAATTACACGTAAGTTAGACCTTTTTTGGTCTTGTCCAACTGGTCTTTTCTTTTCTTTTCTGTATTTTCTATCCTTTCATCTGTTTCTGCCTCAGTCTGGAAGCAGAAACTATATAATTTGTCTACTATAATGTGTCTTCCTTTCCTACTGACTAGTTCTTTCTTTGGCTATGTTTAAATTTTTGTTAAACTGTCTATTGAGCATTTTAAATCATTTTTTCAGGTCTAGAATCCCCATTTGATTCCTTTTTTAAGTAGAGTTATCTGCTGTGAGTCTCCGTCTTGTCCTCTACTTTCCTGCATGTTCATCTAGTGATTATCATGTCTTAACCCCAATACTTGGATTTCCTGCAGGCTTCTTTCTGCCAATTGCTTTTTCCCCTTGGTTTTCAGTCATTTGGATGTGTCTTTTTTTTTTTTTTTTTTTTTTTGAGATGAGGTTTTGCTCTGTTGCCTCGGCTGGTCTTGAACTTCTGGCCTAAAGTGATCTTCCTGCCCCAGCCTTGCAAAGTGCTAGGATTCCAGGCATGCACCGCAGCACCTGGCCTGGATGAATATCTTTAATATGCCTGGCTGTTTTTTACTAAATGCCTGATGTTGTGTTTTTTGTTTTTTTTTTACGATGGGGTTTCACCATGTTTGTCAGGCTAGTCTTGAACTCCCAACCTCAGGTGATCCGCCTGCCTTGGCCTCCAAAGTGCTTGGATTACAGGCGTGAGCCACTATGCCCGGCCGATGTTGTGTTTTTTAAAGTGTGGAAATAAATTTGAGGCTCGAGATGACTTCCTCCAAAGAAGACTGACTTGTGCTTCTTAAAGGCACCTGGCAGAGTGGTCAGCTTAATCTAATCAGAGGTGGTTTGAGGCTGGTTTTCAGGCTTCCTGAAGTCTGCCTCATGCACTTGCTTTTGCCAGTTCCTTGCCCTACCCACCAGGCTTTTGTGCTGTTCTGGTATTAATTCTCAAACACTGGCATTGGTAGTTTACACTCCTGTGGTATGTAACATTCATAAAATGTTTGGAAAATGATAGGTAAGGAATAGGTGTGGAGACGGGGTGGAAATGGCAGAAATGGAATTTCAAAAGCTTTTCTCCAGCTGGTCCCTCAATGCTGCCCCCTGTAGCCTTTCACCGCAGACTGTAGCCACCCACCTCCCTTGCACATTTCAAACACATGCCCCATGGCTCCCCAGGAAGAGCTTGCTTTGTTGTTCTTGCTGTGATTGTTTGGTTTCTGTATTTAAAGTTTCCTTCACTTCCATAGTTTCTGCAGGGTTGAGTTTTGGGAAGGGAGCCAGCAGCCCATGCTATTCACCATCTTGGCAGGAATTAGAATCCCTTTCAATATCTTGCATTCATTCCAAGATACCGTGTGGCCCTGTCAAGTTTAGAAATGTATATGCAGCACTGTTGATCTAAAAGGACACAGAATAAAGGTTATTGGTGAATATGGGTTTACTTTTGCTTGTTCCAGTTTATTTTATTGTTATCATTATTTTAAATTGACCACTGTCAGAAAAGCTTGTTACATCCAGGTGCAGTGGCCCACACCTGTAATACCAGCACTATGGGAGGCCGAGGCGGGTGGATCAGTTGAGGTCAGGTTCGAGACCAGCCTGGCCAACATAATGAAACCCCGTCTCTACTAAAAATACAAAAATTAGCCAGGAATGGTGGCACACGCCTGTAGTCCCAGCTACTCAGGAGGCTGAGGCAAGAGAATTGCTTGAACCCAGGAGGCAGAGGCTGCAGTGAGCTGAGATTGCACCACTGCACTCCAGCCTGGGCGACAGAGCGAGACTCTGTCTCAAAAAAAAAAAAAGGAAATAAAAGCTTGTTCCGATTTATAGATGATGAATTGTAATAGATAAGACTGGAAAAGAAACACATTTGACACTATTTATTTTAATCACCAGTATTTAAATGCTATTCCTATTTTTATCAAATGCCGTATCTTTCGTTTTATATTCCTACTCATTTGTTTTAATTAAAATTATTTAATTTTAATATTCAGCTTAACCAGAAACAGAATTTATCATTAATATATTTCCATACTTTGTATTTCAGAACTACCTTACTTTTAACCCAACGAACAATAAAGAATTGGTGAGCAATAGTAAAACACAGGCAATATATTATGCATGGGTAAGTAGAAATATTTTGATTTGTTTTAAATGTGGGTACAAGTATGTATTCATTCTTCAAGTACAAATGTTTCAGTAATGTAACAAGATAGCATCTCTACTTAGGAAGCAATGAATATATATTAAAATGTTTTTATTTAATTATAGTATTTATTTAATCCCATTGGAAATTAGCATATTAAATCAGAAGCAAATAATTTAATTCTATTTATTTCATTTTATTGAAGAAATTAGGCAAATGTTTATTTGAATTTATTTAACAAGACTGAAATGTACGTTTTGTGGTTTTTTTGGAAACGAGGTCTTGCTTTGTTACCCAGGCTGGTCTTGAATTCCTGGGCTCAAGTGATCCTCCCACTTCATCCTCGTAAGTAGCTGGGATTACAGGGGTGAGCCGCCACACCGGCTCTAAAATATAGGTTTTTTTTGTTTGTTTTTTTTAAACCTAGGACTTTATTCGTTTTAGAAAGGTATTAGCAAACAGATTAGTGATACGTATATTGACACAGGGGCAAAATCATGAGAATAAAAAACATCGAGGCTGGGCACAATGGCTCATAACTATAATCCCAGCACCATGGGAGGCCAAGGCAAGAGGATCACTTGAGGCCAGGATTTCAAGACTAGCCTTCACAATTTTGTAGAGACCTCATCTCTACAAAAAATTAAAAAGAAAAAGATTAACAGGGCATGGTGATGCATGCCTGTAGTCCCAGCTGCTCAGGGGGCTGAGGCTGGAGGACTGCTTGAGCTCAGGAGTTTGAAGCTGTAATGAGCTGTGATGGTGTGACTGCACTCCAGCCTGGTCAACAGAGTGAGACTCTGTCTCAACAAAACAAAACACAACAAAACAAAGAACGTTCCAAGTTAAACATGGAATAGCTATGTGACTCAGCAATTCCAGAGTAAGATGTGAAAGAACTGAAAAGAAGCATTCAAACAAATACTTCTACACAAATGTTCACAGCAGCAGCAGCAGCAGCAGCACAATTTGTAATAACCAAAAGGCAGAAACAAACCAGATGTTCATCATCTGATGATTAGGTAAACAAAATGTGGTCTATCCATACAATGGAATGTTATTGTATGAAGTACTGATACATGCTGTGACATGGACTAGCCTTGAAAGCATGATGCTCAATGAAAGATGCCAGACATGACAGTCATATGTTGTATGATGCCATTCCTATGGAATGTCCAGCATAGGCAAGTCCACAGATACAGAGTAAACTGGTGGTTTTCAAGGCCTGGGGAGAGACAGAGTGGCTGCTTAATGGGTATGAGATTTACTTTTGGGGTTATAAAAATATCTTGAATCGGCCAGGTGCAGTGGCTCACGCCTATAATCCCAGCACTTTGGGAGGCTGAGGTGGGTGGATCACAAGGTCAAGAGATCGAGACCATCCTGGCCAACATGGTAAAACCCTGTCACTACTAAAAATACAAAAATTAGCTGGGTGTGGTGATGTGCGCCTGTAGTCCCAGCTACCTGGGAGGCTGAGGCATGAGAATTGCTTGAACCTGGGAGGCGGAGGTTGCAGTGACATGAGATCATGCCATTGCACTCTGGCCAGGCGACAGGGCAAGACTCAATCTTAAAAAAAAAAAAAGAAAATGTCTGGATCTAGATGGTTACTCAGCATTGTGAATGTATGAAACACCACTGAATTGTACACTTTAACATGGTTATGATTAATTTTATGTTAAGTGAATTTTACCTAAATAAAAAATTGTAAAGCAAAACTAAAACACATTGAATCACTGATTGTCAGTGATAGTTATTATTTAAGATATTTATTATAGCTTTATTTTATTTTATTTTTGAGATGGAGTCTCACTCTGTCACCTAAGCTGCAGTGCAGTGGCATGATCTCAGCTCACTGCAACCTCCACCTCCATGGTTCAAACAATTCTTCTGCCTCAGCCTCCCGAGTAGCTGGGATTACAGGCACCTGCCATCACTCCTGGCTAATTTTTGTATTTTTAGTAGAGATGAGGTTTCTCCATGTTGGCAATGCTGGTCTCAAACTCCTGACCTCAAGTGATCTACCTGCTTTGCCCTCCCAAAGTGCTGGGATTACAGGTGTGAGCCAACGCACCCGGCCAATTGTGACTTTACATAGTATTTAATGCAAATTCGAATTCTCTATTAATAAGGCTTTAAAACTTTAACAAATACCTTAAGGCCAGGCGTGGTAGCTCCTGCATGTAATCCCAACCGTTTGGGAGGCCAAGGGGGATGAATCATCTGAGATCAGGAGTTCAAGACCAGCCTGGCCAACATGAAAAAAACCCCCATCTCTACTAAAAAAAAAAAAAAAAATTAGCCAGGTATGGTGGTGTATGCCTGTAATCCTAGCTACTTAGGAGGCTGACGCAGGAGAATCACTTGAACCTGAGAGGCAGAGGTTGCAGTGAGCTGAGATCACACCACTGCACTCTAGGCTGGGCGATAGATATGTTTCTGTTTAAAGACACTTTATTTAATATATAACTCCATCTAAAAAAGGTAATAATCATTTGTGGCATTTTTTATACTTTTTATATGTTTGCTTTTCTTTCAGAATGTTTTTAGATATTTTCCAAGGCAGCAAGTTCTCTTACCCGTAGAAATTGCAAATTTCTGACCTTGTTGAGGTGTATTTGTTTTGCTTTTGTTATTAATATAGTTCTTCCTTTGGAAACTGAGTCTTTTTGACTAGTGATTTTTTTTTGTCTTATCAGTATGAGGAGAGAGATACACTGGCTCACAGTGCCCCACTTTTAACAGAAAAAGTGAGTATGCCTATTGGGTTTTCATCCATCAGATTTTGTGGAGGATAAATGTGTATGTGTGAGCTTAGCTACTTTGGGCTATTCTTTGTACATCTTGATATTAAGCTATTGGGAAATAATTTGAAAATTTTTACTTAGGTCTTGTATTCATGTTGAATTGTCAGCTGAAAATGATGGAAATATTGTTAAAAATAAAATGTTATAAAAAGAGTTACTGCCATGAGAAAATATAAAAAAGTGATGGCTTTTATAATGTGTTTGTGCATATTGACAAAGAATGAAAGTTCTCGGGGTGCAGTGGCTCTCACCTGTAATCCCAGAACTTTGGGAGACTGAGGTGGGAGGACCACTGGAACTCAGGGGTTTGACACCAGCCTGGGCAACACAGGCTAGACTTCGTTTCTACTATTAAAAAAAAAAAAAAATTGCCAGGCAAGATGATTTGAGGCTGTAGTCTCAACAACTCGGGAGTTTGAGGTGGGAGGATCACTTGAGCCCACGTGGTCAAGGCTGCAGTGAGCTATGTTTGTGCCACTGCATTCCAGCCTGGGCAACAGAGCAGGGAGAAAAAAAAGAATGAAACAGTGTAAGTAGAGTGGTTGAACGTGAGTGGAACCCTTATAAAGCTGCTCAGTTTCAGAATAATAAATGACATTAGGTATTTAGATGTTTAAGAGCCAGTAGGAAGGAGGTGAAGCAGATGCTGAGGAAACATTTCATCTTGCCTGCTTTCTGCAAGCTCTGTGTCTGAGGTGGAACTTGAGTTGTCTCGTGTAGCGCTTGCTGCATTTGCTGCCCGTGTAACCTGCGCTCAGGGAGCACTTGATGATGAGTTTTCTGCATAGTTGCTTCTCTCTCGGTATGACTTGTAGAAATTTCTTTCTTTTTCTTTTTTTAAAGATGGAGTTTCACTATGTTGGTCAGGCTGGGCTGGTCTTGAACTCCTGACCTCAGGTGATCCGCCCGCCTTGGCCTCCAAAGTGCTTGGATTATAGGTGTGAGCCCGGCAGAAATTTATTTCTTAAGAGGGCAGGCCAAAAGACACTAACAAAAAATAAAAAGTTGAGATGGATGGGCACAAGGAGATGATTCAGTCTGCAAACTTGTTTTTCATAAATGAAAGTACTAAAAAATACAGTCAATTCTCATTATTGTTGGTAGTTATGTTCTATAAAGTCTCTGCAAACACCAGATTAGCAAATACTGAACTATTGCTCCTAAGGGAAATATAGGAGTAAGTTTCTATGAGCCTCTGGTCACATTTTCACCAACTGATCAATATATAACCTTGTTTTATGTGTATTTCTGTTGAAAGACACTATTTTATTTAATATGTAACATTGATTCATTAACATTGCGCTCATGGCCAACAGCACTGTAACTCGTGACTTGAACAAAACTCATCCAACCCACATATTTTCTCCATAAGGCACATCACAGCATTCTTTTGCTTAGGAACACTAGACAGCACTTCTGCACTATGTTTGGGGGTCAATTTAAATACTGAAATCACCAAGAAAAAGCACCCCAAAATGCAAACAGCATGGTATTAAATAGACCATGAAAAGGATACTTGTGGCCGGGCACAGTGGCTTATGCCTGTAATCCCAGCATTTTGGGAGGCCCAGGAGGGCGGATCACATGTCAGGAGTTTGAGACCAGCCTGGTCAACATGGAGAAACCCCATCTCTACTAAAAATACAAAACTTAGCTGGGCATGGTAGCAGATGCCTATAGTCCCAGCTACTCAGGAGTCTGAGGCATGAGAATCATTTGAACACAGAAGGCAGAGGTTGCAGTGAGCTGAGATCCCACCAGTGGACTCCAGCCTGGGTGAAAGAGTAAGACTGTCTCAAAAAACAAAAAAGAAAAGGACACTTGTTTATAGTCAGAGCTGAGACAAGAAGGCAGAGCATTGCCCTGTTTGACCTCAACTGGAAATGTGCATGTTGGGTGAGTAAAATTATTTGTCACACTGCACATGCACTTGACAGAATCTACAAATCATGAGCCATTTGAAATGATAAAAATGCATTGTGTTGAAACAGTGCTGCTCTTAGAAAGAACTTGGTGCTCTTGCTTGACTAATTATTACTTTACTATTCCTCTGTGTTCAAGTCAGAAGAGGCGAACCTTAGGATCTTCTCTGTGTTATTGGAGAATGGGGCAGCATAGAGAATAGGGTGTTTCTGTGTACACTGCTTAAATATTTTCTACTGATGGGAAAATACCTTATGATCAAGGGAGACTGGGAGAATTATTTTATAACCAGAGCATGCTTTGGCTCACAAGAGGCATCAGTTTCTTTACCAGTCTCTGAAACCTCCATAAGAGAAATTTAACAGGTATAAACTGCGATTAACCACGCTCTCATTTGCTTTAAACAAACAATGTAATTGAACAGAGTACATAACCCTTCACTTGCTCTTAGCAAAGCTTCAGAGGTTCAGAAATGCCTGGACCATGGCAATCCATGGGAAAGGGTTTTTAGTGATTGTTTTCTTTTTTCTCTCTTTTTCTCACTATATTTCAGCATAACGTTATAAAATATTGTGTTGATAATATTTGTTATAAAACAAATAATAAATATTTGTTTTATATTTATTACCAACAATAACTATAACCTTTCTTTTGAAACATAGACCTTCAACAAGCTTGTGGGAAAGTTTAGCCAGTCCATCTTCCACTTGAATTTAACACAAATACTGTCAGCCACGATGGAAGGGAAGCTGGTTGTCTGGGACATACACCGCCCACTGTCATCTGCCTCCACCTTTTTGGGCTTTCCCTATATCAAGCCTTGTAAATTGGTTCATTTGCAGAAAGAGAGTGTCACTGTGCTTACTACAATTGATAGGTAATTTTATTAAAAGGTAGCTATGAATGGTTATAAAAATATTTTAAAATTGTTTTGGGAGGTTGGGCACAGTGGCTTATACCTCTAATTTCAGTTCCTTGGGAGGCTGAGGTGGGAGGATCACATGAGTCCAGAATTTTGAGACCAGCCTCGGCAACATAGTGAGACTCCCCGTCTCTACCAAAAAACAAAAAAGAGAGAGATGGGAGGGTGGCTTGAGCCCAGGAGTTTGTGGCTGCAATGAGCTATGATTGCCACTGCACTCTAGATGGGGTGTCAGAGTGAGACCCTCCTGTCTTAAAAAAAAAAAAAACTTTTGGATGTATATACATATTTTGTATATGCAGAGAGTATTCTGGGGATAGTCATAATGAACTGGGAACATTGGTTGCCTCTGAGGATAAGAACTGAGAACTAAGATCAGGAATGGGGGTGGATTTACTTCTTTTTATAGTTCCATTTATACTAATTGGATTTTTTAAAAAATCATGAGCATGCATTATGTTAAAAAAAATCCCTTTGTGTTGGTGAAACAAAAAGGAACTAGATTTTTTTTCTTCTGTGCTAATTGGATAGATTTTGCACCCAACATTTTACATGCGTTAAATTTAAGAAAATAAAATAATTTGAATAGCTATATTGTATTGTCTGATTACAAAGTAGCATATACAGCAGAGAGTGGTGGCTCGTGTCTGTAATCCCAGCACTTTGGGAGGCTGGGGCGGGTGGATCACGAGGTCAAGAGATCGAGACCATCTTGGCCAACATGGTGAAACGCTGTCTCTAGTAAAAATATAAAAATTAGCTGGGCATGGTGCATGCGCCTGTAGTCCCAGCTACTTGGGAGGTCGAGACAGGAGAATGATTTGAACCCGGGAAGTGGAGGTGCGGTGAGCCGAGATCATCCCACTGCACTCCAGCCTGGCTGACAGAGGGAGATTCTGTCTCAAAACAAAACAAAACAAAACAAAACAAAACAAAACAAAACAAAACAGGCTGGGCATGGTGGCTTGCACCTGTAGCACTTTGGGAGGCCGAGGTGGGCAGATCATCTGAGGTTTGGAGTTTAAGACCAGCCTGACCAACATGGTGAAACCCCTTCTCTACTAAAAATACAATAATTAGCCAGGTGTGGCAGCATGCGGCTGTAGTCCCAGCTACTTGGGAGGCTAAGGCATGAGAATCACTTGAACCTAGGAGGTGAAGGTTGCAGTGAGCTGAGATCTTACCACTGCACTGCAGTCTGGGCAACAGAGTGAGACTTGGTCTCAAAAATACAAAACAAAACAGAACAAAATAACATTTACCTGTTGTGGGAAGATCAAATGCATCAGAACTTAATAAAATTCACTAACTCTGATTTTGAGTGGCTGTAGGGACTCAGAGATGGTCATTTAAGGCCTCAGTTAGAACAGGGTTCTCATTTCAGCTGGGTCCCTTCCTTGCTGAGTGATCTTGAGCAAGGAACTTAACCTTGCTGAGCCTCTATTTCTTCATCTGTAAAATGGGCATAACAATACTATTTCTCCGCTGAGCACAGTGGCTCACACCTGTAATCCCAGCACTTTGGGAAGCTGAGGCAGGTCCTGAGGTCAGGAGTTTGAGACCAGCCTGACCAACGCGGAGAAATCTTGTCTCTACAAAAATAAAAATAAAAAATTAGCTGGGCATGGTGGCACATGCTTGTACTCCCAGCTACTCGGGAGGCTGAGGCAGGAGAATCGCTTGAACCCAGGAGGCAGAGGTTGTGGTGAGCCGAGATCGCACCATTGCACTCCAGCTTGGGCAACAAGAGTGAAACTCCATGTCAAAAAAAGAAAACAAAAAAACTATTTCTTTCAGAGTGGTTTTTTTGAGGATTTCATGAGACAGGGATGTAAAACTCTGCACTTGCTTGGCGCAGGGGAACCTTAGGGAAATGACGGCCATGATCGGTGTGTGAGAGAAGTTCCCAAAAGTGTGGAGAAAATTGCTGGTGATGGAGACCCTGCCCATATTGTTAGAGTCACTGGGCCACCTGCTTTCAAAAAGCCCATTTGCTTCCATTTGCCTTTCTTTTGATGCAGGGGAACAGTGAGGTCTTGATATGGTTTTACAAAGAGAAATGCAAATTGTCACCCTCACTCAGTGGGGCGAGAAGATAGTAGAACTGCAGTTGGCCATGCAATCAACCTTTGATCGGTTAGGGGTTAGGATCCAGTGAAGACCAGGCCTGGGTTCTCCAAGTTAATAAAACCCAGTCAGGACCTGGGAGTCCAAGAAGGAAAAGGTCTCTGAAAATGCTTGGTCAGTATTGCTGCTTCTGTCCAGCAGAGGGCAGTGAAAGATGTTCTAGCCAATTACTCGGCCCACCTGCTTTGCTTATTAATCAGAAACCTCATTTAATCACTCTTCGTATGTTAAGAGAAAATCCTCCTCCTCTGCCCCCCACCCTATGATTAGAATTATGTGAAAGTCTCTTTTCTAAAAAAGCCCATTTGGGATGGATCCGAGACCTGGATATGAGAGCCATGTTGTCACACAGCACTGCCTTCTGCTGTGAGGACTGGCCAGGGTTTTACAATTGAACTAACAGCAGCACCTTTGTGTAAAGTGGTCTGTGTCCCCTTGTCAGCCTACACGATTGCAGAGGGCTGGTGGAGCGACTCTGTCCCTTATCTGTAGTCATATGGGGAGGGTGCAAATCCCTTGTCCACTGCCATTGTATATGGCTGATCTTGGAGGGCAGGGAAGAACCTAGCAGAGAGCATGGACTTGACTTTAGCTATATACCTGGATTCCCTGCATAGTCAAGCCATGTGGCCCTGATACAGTTGCCAGGTAGAAATATGTCCTATGCAATATTTGGGATTTACTTACACTAAATTTTTGTTTGTTTGTTTGTTTTTGAGATGGAGTTTTGCTCTTGTCACCCAGGCTGGAGTGCCGTGGTGCAATCTCAGCTTACTGCAACCTCTGCCTCCTGGGTTCAAGTGATTCTCCTGCCTCAGCCTCCCAAGTAACTGGGATTACAGGGGTGTGCTACCACGCCTGGCTAATTTTTGTATTTTTAGTAGAGACTGGAGTTTTACCATGTTGGCCAGCCTTGTCTTGAACTCCTGACCTCAGGTGATCTGCCTGCCTCATCCTCCCAAAGTGCTGGGATTACAGACATGAGCCACTACGCCCAGCTACACTACATTTTTTACACAAATATTCAAATGTAACTGGGTATCTGTATTGTCATTTGCTACATCTGGCCACACAATGCCCTGAGCACATTTCTTTTTTTTTTTTGAGACAGAGTTTTGATTTTGTTACCCAGGCTGGAGTGCAATGGCGCTATCTCGGCTCACCGCAACCTCCGCCTCCTGGGTTCAGGCAATTCTCCTGCCTCAGCCTCCTGAGTAGCTGGGATTACAGGCACTCGCCATCGTGCCCAGCTAATTTTTTGTGTTTTTAGTAGAGACGGTGTTTCGCCATGTTGACCAGGATGGTCTCGATCTCTTGACCTCGTGATCCACCTGCCTCAGCCTCCCAAAGTGCTGGGATTACAGGTGTGAGCCACCACTCCCGGCCCGCACATTTCTTAACTCTCTGAGCATTAGTTTCCTAGATGTAAATTGAGATAACAGTAAAATCATTCTCGCTGGGCAGTATTCAAGTAAGCTTTTGCAATGCCCCAGAATCCAGAGCCTGACATATAATAGGTATTATCTCAATATTGAAGAATTTGGTTAAGACCAATTAAAAAAAAGGTATTATAGAGATGCTACTTGTTATTATTGCTATTTGCCAAACCGATGTTATTTTCCATTTCAGCTACATTGTCACAGGTGACATTAAGGGTAACATCAAATTCTATGATCACACCCTGTCCATTGTTAACTGGTACAGTCACTTGCAACTGAGCGCCGTAAGAACTCTGTCCTTTTCAAAGACCCCAGCAACTCCTCCTACTGAAAAATCAAACTATCCTCCCAATTGCACTTTAAAAGGTGACCTTTTTGTCGTAAGGTAAGTTGTTAATGAATCTAGTCATTAGAATGGTTGAAAAATGATGGATGTCTTCTTTAGTTTGCATGCAGTGGGAGGTTCGTGTTGTTCCTGGAATCTCTCCCTGGCTGATTGTGATAACTATTGGATCATTAAAAACAATCATGAAACATGATTTTAATATTAAGACTCTTTAGTAATTGGAAGCTGGAAAGTCCTGATCCCTGAGCTCTCACCTCTGTTGAGTCTTTGACTGCAGGTTGGTCTGTTTTCTTTAAGCTGAGCTTGTCCTAGCCACTGCGGTTAAAGGCACTGGATAATTAATTGCCATAACATTTCAAGACCGAATTATCTGTGAGTCTGCTTAATTACCCTTGCAGTATTTACAGGCACATCTGTATGTGTGCACCAAACTCCATATTTGCATACACAAATGAATATTTGCATGTGCAGATTAGCTAATTGTACAACTGACTGTCCATCTGCATACTTAATGACTCAATTTACATGGAGAAAAGTGGGCTTTTTCACTTGCAAATGGAAGCTGTTGGGTATTGGTGGTATATTTTTGGAAATGTTGGGTTAATAATGTCACTAAATTACAGACGACAGAGGCGTTTTATGTGCAATTAGAAGCAGAATAGCTGGCGTGCCCCATTCCCTGCAAACACTGATATTGTTTGGTCTCTCCTGGCAAACAGGAATTTTATCATTGGAACATCTGATGCCACCGTGTACCACTTAACAACAGATGGGACCAAACTTGAGAAGTTATTTGTAGAGCCCAAGGATGCCATTTGTGCCATCTCCTGCCACCCATATCAACCCCTCATTGCCATCGGGAGCATCTGTGGGATGATCAAAGTGTGGAATTATGAAAAGAAACGATACCTTTTCAGCAGGGTTTTTGAGAAGGGGCTTGGAGTCCAGAGTCTGACCTATAACCCAGAAGGTATTTTCGTCTTATCAGCCTCCCATCGATTCCACATGGAACACAGCCCGGGAGGGGACGGATGCACCTGGGCTGGCATGATTCCAGGAAGCCCCCAACTCCAGCCCCCAGAGACACCTTCTCTCTCGGGCTCCCGCAGTGTTCTGGGCCTGGTGCTCTCCACGTGCTCACCCCAGGAGCTCATGCGTTTCTGTTAATTTCTCCTCTGTTGTGTTTGTTGCTGTCTTCTCCACACCCAGGACAAAGCCTGGCACATACTCAATATCTCCTGAATGAATGAAATCCTTTGCCATCGTTGTTCTCTGCCTTGTCATTTCAGGAGCCCTTCTTGGAGCTGGCTTCACAGAGGGAACAGTTTACATTCTTGATGCAATGTCTTTAGAAAATGAAAGCCCAGAGCCTTTCAGATACTCCAGAACCAGTGTGACTCACATCAGCTTTTCCCATGACTCCCAGTACATGGCAACTGCTGTAAGCGTTTTCACCAACAACCCAACCAGTGGCTTAGCACTTTCATTTAAAACCACAAGAGGCCAGACACAGTGGCTCATACCTGTAGTCCCAATGCTTTGGGAGGCCGAGGTGGGAGGATCATCACTGGAGGACAGGAGTTCAAGACCAGCCTAGGAAACATAGCAGGACCCCATTGCCATAAAAACAGATTTTAAAAATTACCAGGCCTTGTGGCACACATCTGTAGCCCAGCTATCCAGGAGGGGCTGAGGTGGGAGGACCCCTGGGTGCCAGGAGTTTGAGCTCAGTGAGCGACAGGGCAGTTCTGCTGGTCTGCCTTTGCTAAAGCCCTGTCCCTTCCAGCACTCTCCCATCTCCATGGTGCTGCGGCCACTCCTCTGCTTTGTGTGCACAACGCTTCTGGAGCCAAAGCATCTCAGCACACTGTGGGTGCACACAGCTCAGGCCCTGTGTCCCCTCAGGCGGGGCTCTCCCACACTGACTGGGTTCATTCTCAGCCTTCATACCTTTAAAAAAAACACAGCTTTTTTTCTTTTTTGGAGACAGAGTTTCACTCTTGTTGCCCAGGCTGGAGTGCAATGGCACAATCTCGGCTCACCATAACCTCCGCCTCCTGGGTTCAAGCAATTCTCCTGCCTCAGCCTCCAGAGTATTACATCTGTAATCCCTGTAATCCCTCCAGGGATTACAGGCATGTACTACCACGCCCAGCTAATTTTGTATTTTTAGTAGAGACGAGGTTTCTCCATGTTTGTCAGGCTGGTCTTGAACTCCTGACCTCAGGTGATCCGCCAACTTGGCCTCCCCAAGTGCTGGGATTACAGGTGTGAGCTACCACACCCGGCAAAAAAAAAACAAACGTAGCTTTTTTATTGTATGTAGCTGGACAAAGGCACAAAGAGGCAGGCTTTTGCCGTTGCACAGACAGCGAGGGGGGCCTGGAGAGGAGTGGAAGGCTGTAGTGTCAGGTTCAGCCTTTCTTACCCACTGCCTTTCCAGTTTTCTGTTTTTAACTTGAATTTTCTCATCTGTAAAACCGGCATTAGGCCGGGCATGGTAGCTCACACCTGTAATCCCAGCACTTTGGGAGGTCAAGGTAGGCAGATTGCTTGAGGCCAGGAGTTCGAGACCAGCCTGGGCAACATGGTGAAATCCACATCTCTACAAAAATAACGAAAAAAAAAAAACTAGCCAGGTATGGTGGCGTGTACCTGTAATCCTAGCTACTTAGGAGGCCGAGGCTGGAGGCCCTTTTGAGCCCAGGAGATCGAGACTGCAGTGAGCCGTGATCAGGCCACTGCACTCCAGCCTGGGCAACAGATCAAGACTCTAATCTCTAAAAAAGAAAAACAAAACTAAAAGTAAAATGGGTATTGTTTTACTAGTTGCTCCAATAGATTAAGATTTTTTTTTTAAGAAAATATTCTTAGTTTTTTTTTTTTTTTTTTTTTTTTTTGATGGAGTCTCACTCTGTCACCCAGTCTGGAGTGTAGTGGCGAGATCTCAGCTCACTGCAACCTCCACCTCCCAGGTTCAAGCAATTCTCCAGCCTCAACCTCCCGAGTAACTGGGACTACATGTGTGCACCACTGCCTCCGGCTAATTTTTTGTATTTTTAGTAGAGACAGGGTTTCACCACGTTGGCCAAGCTGGTCTCGAACTCCTGACCTCAGGTGATCTACCCACTTCAGCCTCCCAAAGTGCTAGGATTACAGGTGTGAGCCACTGTACCTGGCCAGTTTTTTGTTTTGTTTTGTTTTTTGGGTAGGTCTTGCTCTGTTGTCCAGGCTGAAGTGCAGTAGTGCAATCTCGGCTCACTGCCACCTCCTCCTCCCAGGTTCAAGGAGTTCTTGTCTCAGCCTCCCAAGTAGCTGGAATTACAGGCATGTGCCACCATGCCCAGCTAATTTTTGTATTTTTAGTAGAGATGGGGACTGCATATTGGCCAGGCTGGTCTCAAACTCCTGATCTCAGGTGATTTACCCACTTCGGCTTCCCAACGTGCTGAGATTACAGGCGTGAGCCACCACTCCCAATCAGAAAATACTCTTAAAACAAATTTAGTGTAAAAGCATAATGATGATTTTAAATTTCCTGAATGTAAAAAGGGATAACTCCTTCTTTTTTGCTCTTCAGGATATAAGTTTTATTGTGGCAGTTTACAAGGTGGTGGTGAGAAATGGACGAAGGGTCTGGGAGTACTTAGCAAGACTTCGCTCTCATCGAAAAAGCATCCGAAGTCTCCTGTTTGGGGTTTACTTGGACAGCAATGAGCCTAGACTGCTGAGCCTTGGGACAGACAGGCTGTTGGTGAGCTGTTTAGTTTCCTGGTCGCCAGGACTGTGTCTCACTCTTGTGACATCCCTGGCATCTTGCACAGAGCCAGGCCCACAGTGTGTGTGTTTGTTGGAGAAGGTGAGTGCACAGTGACGGGTCACAGACCTCTCCAGTTTGCCATTTTACCTTAACTTGGCTGGGATGCCACCCATGCAGGAACTACTGTTCTGAATGCGGAGACTTCCTGGGCAGCCACAGGTCAGAAGGGGAGGGAAGGGGAGTTCACCTCGCAGTGTGCACGGGGAGGGCTGACACTCGCTAACATTGTCTTCATGCCCAGCAGTTGGGGCCAGGCTGCTACCTAAACGTGAAAACTAGGAGAGGCTGTGAGATAAGAGGAAAAGGTAGGGACAGTGGCAACGCGATATTACAGAGTCAGGCCAAATGGATTCAAAATCAACCGGTCAGTGCATCTGTCTGTTTTTCCTTCCTCCCTCCCTCCCTCCCCTCCCTCACTTCTTCCCTCCCTCCCTTTCTCTCTTCCTCCCTCCCTCCTTCTTTCCCTTCCCTCCCTTCCCTCCTCCCTTCCTTCCTTGCTTCCTCCCTTCCTCCCTCCCTTCCTTCCCTCCTTCCCTCCTCCCTCCCTCCCTTCTTCATTCCTTCCTTCCTTTGCTTTCTTCTTCCCTCCCTCCCACCCCTCCCTTCTTTCTTTTGCCTTCCTTCCTTTATTCCATTTATTCTTCCATCCATCCATCCATCCATTCATCTATTCGGCTCTGCCCACCAAAACATACCTGTATGGGCTCAGTTCAGCAGGCTGCTAATTTGTGACAGCCAAGTGCTGGGCTAAGATTTAGATATGAATTAGCTCCTAAAATAATAGTAAGTGACACAGTATAACTGAACTGCAAGACGTCAGGTGTGGGAGTCAGCTGGACCTAAATTTGAATTTTTGAGTTTTTACTCTGCCACTTTTTAGCTATGTGACCTTGGACAAGCCACTCTGAGCATCTCTGAATATCTGTTTTCTCATCTGTAAAATGAGAACAACAGCACTTCTTTGCAGGGAAGTTCTGAGGATGGCATGGAGATGTTTCTAGAGCACTCAACTCACTGTCTTCTGGTTAGTGAATGCTCAGTACTGATGACTTAGTCGGTGTCAGCTCTAGGCAGGTCTTATCTTAGGAAACCTGATACCATCTCCCTCAGAACAGCACCTGGCTCACCCAAGAACTTGGGGCTCCTTAGCTGAGCCTTTAATTTGGCTCCGTCCTCATATGTGTCCATCTGGGCTCCTCTGCAGATAGAGTATGATCTTCTCAGGAGCTACAAAGACCACCTGGAAGTCCTGGACATTCACCGCACCGACCAGGGCTGCTACCCCACCTGCATGGTCTGGTACCCGCCGCTCACCAGGGAACTCTTCCTGCTCATCTGCAACAGTGGCTACAAAGTGAAGCTTTTTAATGCTACCACCAAAATGTGCAGGTGAGCAACTGGAGCGCCCCATGGCAGGGGGCGGACCGAGTTCTCTAACCCCAGCCTGCGGCAAGCCTCCACTTAGGGACCTGCAGGCAGCTTGGCTACTGTTTTCATCCTCTTCACTCTGCAGAGGAGGAAAGGGAAGCACAGATAAGTAAGTGATTCTCGCCAAGGTCACGTGGCCCGGTGTGGAGGCGGGATGTGCAGATCCAGGGAGGACAGAAACCTGGGGCCATGGGAAAGTCGCTGATGCTCTACAATCCCCTCTCATTAAGAAAAGCGTGTTTCACCTGGCTGCTAACAATCGTTTGAGTTTTTCTTACTCTTGGCTCTCAAAGGAGTTTTAACTTTAACTGCTAGCACTCCTTTGTTTACACCCTATGTGAGCCAGGTACTGTTCTGGGTGCTGAAGACGAGGATGAAAACCGTTTCAGTCACTGTGGAGTTTACATGTTGGTTGGAGGTGGGGATGATGCAATAGCGTGAAAAAGTAGCCAGGTAGTAGGTATGTGGCAATCAGGTCCGTGCAAAAAAAGGGAAAAGGCAGGATAAAAAGGTGGGGAGGCAGGGAAGGCCTTGGAGAGCAGGGCACATCTGAGCATCTGAACAGAGACTCGAAGGAAGCAAGAGGGAAGCAAGGGGCTGCCGTGCGCTTGGAGGAAAGAGAGTGGACCAGCAAGGCCCAAGGACCGAAGGTGGGAGGTGTTTGGGGTTTGGGAAATGCTATGAAGGCTGGTGAGGCCAGAGTGGAGTGGGTGGGGAGGGGGCACGGGAGAGCAGGTCAGAGGCCAGGGCAGGTGCCCCGCACACGGCACCCTGTGGACTCTGTCTCTTTCCCGAGTAAGGCTTGGAGGGGCCGCAGGGAGGGGGTCAGATTCTGGATATATCCTGCTGGCAAAGCGAACAGCGTTTGCTAATGGAGGGAAAAGGAGGTGTGAGAGAAGACACCTCAGGAAGCCAGAAGAATGGAATGGCCCTTTAAAGAGATGAGGAGGACGAGGGAAGGATAGTTTTCAGACAAACCCGGAGTCAGAGACTGGCCAAGGCAAGCTTGAGATTCCTGCTTAGCATTCAGGTGGGAACCCACGAATCAGGCTCTGGAGTGTGGAGGTCCCGGGAGGGGCTGGGCTGGAGTCAGGAGCACAGGATGGCTGAAGCCATGAGCAGGGAAGACACCAGCGAGAGAGCAGGGCATCCGCAGCTCGGCATCTTAGAGCCACGTCTCCTCCCGCCTGACACGGTCCTGCACCTGCACGGGGGGCCCCCTGTGCTTCCACCCCTGTGAGCCCTCACGAGAAACCCACACGATCGTTCCTTGAGTGCAGCGGGGGCCACACCATCCATTGTTCTGTTCCTTCCTCCACAGCCTGCATTCTCCCACTGAGCTTCAGGAGGCTGTGTGACTGCCCAAGGTCAAGCAGGGCAGGACTTGACCCTGGAACCTAGCCCCGACCTTGTCCTCTACTCAGTGCTCTGGGGCCTCAACACAGCCCTGTCTGTGGGATCTCACCTGGTCAGCCCTGGAGGGGAGCTTCTGCCCTTGGTTTGGCTGTGTCTTGGGTATGGCTGGAAAGAAGCATGGAGGCAGGGGAAGTTGGAAGGGAGAGTGTTTCAGTAATCCGCCACTGCCACCACCACCACTGCCACCACCACCACCGCCACCACCCCTACCAGGAGAAGGAAGTCAGGGAACTGGCCACAGCAGCTGGCCCAGGCTCCAGGACGATCATTGTTTTGAAGTATATCTCAGATAAAGGCCAGGACCACTCGGGATTTTTTTTTTTTAAACAATTCTTTCCCAGAAGGCCAAGAAAAAAATGACTGAGAAATGCCATGTCTTATGGTAGAAAGAGAAATCCAGGACAGTTGCCTTAAACGATTAAAACACTCGAAAGCGTAAAGAAGAGCTTTAGAAAGACTTCAGAATCATTGTGCATAGTTTTTATTATGCACTATTAAATTTTATCGTATCTTCTGATAGTTTTTAATGAACACATACTTTTTGGACAAAGAATATCTCTCAGATATGTGCAGTGCTAAGACACACTGAATTGGCAGGGCCAGAGAATAAGGGCTGATAGGCCTTGGGCCTGAAGTTCCTGCTAATGGTTATTCACCAGAGGAAAGAGGCGGAAGAGACTTTTGGAAACAAAGTTGGGAGTTTCTGCCTATTGATGATCAATCTGAAATTAGCATATAGCATCTTAAAAAATTTTATCAAGGTGATACTCATATAACATAAAACGAATGAGTTGAAAGTGACCAGTTCGGCCGGGCATGGTGGCTCACACCTGTAATCCCAGCACTTTGGGAGGCCAAGGTGGCTGGATCTCCTGAGGTCAGGAGTTCGAGACCAGCCTGACCAACATAGTGAAACTGAGTCTCTACTAAAAATACAAAAATTAGCTAGACATGGTGGTGCGTGTCTGCAATCCCAGCTACTGCTACTCAGGAGGCTAAGGCAGAAGAATTGCTTGAATCCTGGGGGGGCGGAGGTCGCAGTGAACTGAGATCGCAGTGAACTAAGATCACGCCACTATACTCCAGCCTGGGTGAAAGAGCAAGACTCTATCTCAAAAGAAAAAAGAAAAAGAAAAGAAGGTGAAAATTTCTGTGTCATTTAGTTCACTCACAGTGCTGTGCAACCCCCACCTCTATCTAGCTTCAGAATTTTCCATCATTCCAGAGTAAAACCCCTTGCATAAAGCATTTTCTAAGCTATAGGAATAATAAAGCCTTATAACCATGGCTTAATTGGGAAGGAATTGTCTTTTCATGATAAATCCAAAAGAATTTAAAAATGCATTTAAAAAATATTTGAAAGAACGTGAAAAGGCAGTTCACAGAAAAAGGCCAATAAACCTATGAGCAGATGCTCATGAGTATATCAAAGATGCAGATGAAAACAAGATATCATTTTTCACCAATCAGATTAGCAATGATAAAAATGATTGATAGTGCTTAGCGTTGGCAAGAGGATAGGGAAGCAGGCACTCTCATCCGCTGCTGGGAGCGGGTGTGAATCACTGTAACCTTTTGGGAAAGCAATTTGTCACCCTCTATTAAATTGTATCATATCTTCTGACTTCTAGGAATGTAGCCCACAGAAGTACTCAAACAGTATGCCAAGGCATAAGTAAAAGGGTGTCTTGTTTGAAAATATTTAAAAAAATGGAAACAATCCAAATGCCCATTAATAGGGGATTAGTTAAACGGACGGCTTGTCAGTATACTGGAACACGATGCTGCTTTTAGAAAAGAAAAAAGAGGAAGAGTAAGACAGCTCTCTGTGTAGTGACGTGGAAATAGCTCCAATATGTGATGAGATAAACTACAGTGAAGCATGAATAGCATAATTCTATTTTTATATAAAATTATAATTATAAAAAAAACTCTTGAGTCATATACACCAAACTATTACTCACGATTATTTTAGGATAGGGTCTAGCAATGTGGAGATATAGTTAGATTTTCTTCTTTTTTTTTTTTTGAGGGTGGGTCTCACTCTGTTGCCTAGGATGGAGTGCAGTGGTGTGATCTCAGCTTGCTGCAACCTCCACCTCCCGGGTTCAAGCAATTCTCATGCCTCAGCATCCTGAGTAGCTGGGACTACAGGTGCACACCACCGCACCTGGCAAATTTTTTTTTTTTTTTTTTTTTGGTAGAGAAGGGGTTTCACCATCTTGGCCAGGCTGGTCTCAAACTCATGACCTCAGCTGATCTACCTGGCTCAGCCTCCCAAAGTACTGGGATTACAGATGTGAGCCACCATGCCCCATCCATGACCAAACAATTGTAAAACCTATGTTGAAATTTGTGAAATTCAAAAACCTGTCTCTTTTTTTTTGCCTTCAGAAAGACGCTTATGGGGCCAGCTTATGGTTCCCCTATTGAGCAGGCACAAGTCCTCGCGGTGAGAAGCATGGCAGAGCTACCGAAACACTACTTGGTGTTTATTAACAGAGACAAGGTAACAGCGCTGTCTTCTCCAGCTCTGGGAGTTGACTCTGTGTGTCATGAGCAGCAGTCATTACCAAAGATCATGAGAGCCTGGGTTTACAGCCAAGCCCAACTGCTGCCGCCCCAGTCAGCTGTGATACTGCAGATTGCCCTTGATGAGTTAGGAAGCCTCTTGGGAGACATTTCTGAGCAGAGTTACTGCATTTTTTGTATTTCCAGTGAAGATACATGGGCCAACAAAGGATTTTTCCTTCTTATTTATTTGCATGGAAAACTCTTATAAAAACATGCAAATTGGTACACTTCGTTGTATAATTTAATGAATCATCTACATTGAAAACTGTAAAGCCTGCTGGGCATGGTGGCTCACGACTGTAATCCCAGCACTTTGGGAGGCCAAGGCAGGCTGGAGTCTGAGACCAGCCTGGCCAACATGGTAAAACCCCATCTCTCCTAAAAATACAAAAATTAAATGGGCTTGGTGGCGGGCACCTGTTATCCCAGCTACTTGGGAGGCTGAGGCAGGAGAATCACTTGAACATGGGAGGCAGAGGTTGCAGTGAGCTGAGATTGCGCTACTGCACTCCAGCCTGGGCGACAGAGCAAGACTCCGTCTCAAAAAACCCAAGAAAGTGTAAAAGTCATAGCTTGTGAGATTTATTCCAGAAAACCTTGGACAACTGACCATGAAGACAGGGAGGAAAGCTTCCCTTCTGTCTTCTGTGCATCTCTTAGAACTGTGCAAGAGGCTCGTGTCCTCTCAGGGCTGACCATGAAGACAGGGAGGAAAGCTTCCCTTCTGTCTTCTGTGCATCTCTTAGAACTGTGCGAGAGGCTCGTGTCCTCTCAGGGCTGACCATGAAGACAGGGAGGAAAGCTTCCCTTCTGTCTTCTGTGCATCTCTTAGAACTGTGCAAGAGGCTCGTGTCCTCTCAGGGCTGGTGTGTGAATGCCCAGCTACATTAAATGTGGCTCTCACACTTGGAGATGGGTCCAGACAAAATCAACTTAACGTATGCGACAGGGAGAGAAGGAAGGTGTCAAGTGTAAACACCTTTTCACTCAGCAACAGGTCCTTATGCCACACAGATCTAGAGGTGACATGTGAACGTACCAGGCCTCTCTTGGGCTCAGCTACCTGAGTCTGAATATCCAATTATGTATTCCTTTCTAGGTTGGACTGCAGATCTTACCAGTGGACGGCAATCCACATAAGACAACTGCTATTGTTTGCCACCCAAATGGGGTGGCTGGCATGGCCCTTTCCTATGACGGCCGCTACGCATTCACCGCAGGGGGGCATGATCGCTCGGTGGTCCAGTGGAAAATCAATTTAAGGTATGTGACGGGAGAGAAGGAAGGTGTCACGTGGAAACTCCTTTTCACTCAGCAGCAGTAGACAGACACTGAACCCTGCTGCATGCCAGGCACTATGCTAGGATGTCACGGGGCCTGGCTTTCAGGTCACTCCTGATGGCATTGCTCATATTACTGTGCACACAGAAGTTGCTGTCCTGCCCCATGGACCAATGGCGTTTGCAGTTCAGGCGGTGTGACAGCACCTGGGACTCACACCTGCTCCCTAAAATGCTTCTCCCTCTGCTCCGCATAGCTACACACGCTAGAAAGATCTAGGCTGACCCTCCAAAGCATGCACTACGGAAATGGTAAGAGGGTCATTTGAAGTGGGTATTTCAGGCTCCTCTTCTCACCCTCCCTGTCCTGAATGGAGAGCCTCAGCCTGCGGTCAGGCTGGAGAATTCTTGAGTTGAATGTCGGAGAGTATGTGGACTTTGAGGTTAAAGGGATATGTATGCGTTTGAATATGGGGCCACCCTCTACTGGCTGTGGGGCCGAGGGCAAGCTTCTTCACATCTCTGATCTTCAGATCCTTGCCTGCGAAATGGGGGTGATGATAGGGACTGCTATTTTTTTTTTTGGAGGGATGGAGTCTCGCTCTGTCACCCAGGGTGAAGTGCAGTGGTACACTCTGAGCTTATCGCAACCTCTGCCTCCTGGGTTCAAGCAATTCTCCTGCCTTAGCCTCCTGAGTAGCTGAGATATCAGGTGTGTGGCACCATGCCCAGCTAATTTTTGTATTTTTAGTAGACACAGGGTTTCACCATGTTGGTCAGCTGGTCTCAAACTCCTGACCTCATGATCTCCCCACCTCGGCCTCCCAAAGTGCTGGGATTACAGACGTGAGCCACCGCGCCTGGCTGATGATAGGGACTTCTGTGGGATCCCTGTAAAGATCGGGTAGTTTCATATGGGAAGAGCACCTAGCGCAGAGCTAAGTGCTCAGGAAGTGAATGATTTCCTTTCTTCTCATCTTCCCTTAAGAGCATTTGTTTATGAGCTTAGGATCTTCCCTAATAAAGAGGGGACTGGCAGCCACACTGTCCTCTCCTCTGCCCACATTCGGCCAGCTGTCACAGGGCACAGTCAGCCACGGGCGGCCAGTTCCTGTTCTGACCACTTCTCCGAGCCCCTGCACCACCTGTGTCTCGCTGGGCCTCTCCTGGCAGTGTGACGTAGGGGAGCAAAAACAGCTCGGAGGCGCCTTCCTTCCTCAGAGAACAACCTGACTCTTGGCTGCCAGCGCAATGCACCCCCTGCCATCTGCCAAGTGCACATCTTTTTATGTTGGATATTGACGCTTCTACTCTTAACCTGAATATGAGCAAAAATAGCCAGTTAAATCTGCTCTGGAACCACGGTGGTTTGAGATTGCAGTTGCAGCTCTGACTTCCACCCTGCCTTCACCTGAGAGAGCAGATCTTGGGAACTTGGGGATTTAGGAGCTGGAGGTGAACTCTTCCATTGAAAAGGGATCGTGGCCTTAGAATGGCTGCCTGGTTCCTTGTCTGCTGACTTGTTACCTGGAACCATGGGGGCAAGCCACGCCCTGCAGGGGCAAGCAGAACCTTGCTTTCTATTTGTTGTTGTGGTGGTTGAGACAGGGTCTGGCTCGGTCACCCAGGCTGGAGTGCAGTGGTGTGATCATGGCTCACTGCAGCTGTGAACTCCTGGGCTCAAGCGATTCTCCTGCCTCAGCCTCCCGAGTAGCTGGAACCACAGGTACATGCCATCATGCCTGGCTAACTTTTAAAAAATTATTTTTTATAGATACAGAGTATCACCAAGCCTAGGCTGGTCTTGAACTCACGGGCTTAAGCCTTGGCCTCCCAGAGTGTTGGGATTACAGATGTGAGCCACTGCACCCAGCTAGAACCTTTCTTCTAAAACGTTTGTCTTCTTCTCAGTCATCGTGGGCTCTGGAATCATAGAAACTTAAGAAGAATTCAAAAAGGCCTCTGCTTTCCAATAGCTTTCCTGTGCCTGGCCAGAGTCCAGGCTTCTGAGAATTTCAATTTAATCTGTGGTGGGGACAAAGGATCATTATAAACTAATTAGCACTTCATTGCTTCTGGTGAGTTTATATGATCAGCACTTCACTAATGGAAAGAAATGTAAAAACCCTAAACAAGTAAAATTTCCTACCAAGTTACTGTCGATGAGTGGTCGGGGGAGATGAAGATGACAAATGCCCTCACATTCCATTATTTCAGTAAGTGCAGCCCTGGGCCCAGAGTGCCACCATCACAGCCTATGGCACTCCTGCCGCAGGACAGCCCTTCCGTCGCCTCTGTTGGGGTTCATTCCACACGCCCCTTCTTCTCCCCGTCGATGCTAGCATGCCACCCTTTTTCCTCTCCTTGTCTGGTGTCTGTTTCAAAATCCCCCATACTTTTTTGTGCCCAGCCTCCCTGCCTCCTGTCATCCTGCTGCCCTGCTCAGCCAAGAGCAGGGACCCCGATTGGAATCCTAACTAGTCACTCTGTGCTCACTGGATGACGCCAGGCAAGTCCCTTTGCTTCTTGGAGCCTCAGTTCCTCCAGCTGTTAAGTGGGACCGCTACCACCAAGTTCAGACCATTCCTCCTTCTCCTCTAGGGAGCATTTACTGAGCGCCTGCTGTGTGTTCATCATGGGGCTCAGAGCTTTAGCTCCTTTCTAAAAGTACTGTGTGGCTTGCTGGGTACAGAGCAGGCTTTCAATAAGTGTCATTTCCCTTTAGTGCCCTAATGACCTCTTTTTTGTTACGAGTGTTAGAAACACAATTTAGGCAAAAAGGGGACGTATGAGAAGGTTGTTGGGATCGCATGTGGCTACACAGCAGGATGGTCAGGGACAGTGGCACACTCAGTGCCCGCAGCGCTCACTGTCCGCTTGGCCCTGCTGTTGGCTTCATTCTCTGCAGAACTGGGTTTCCTTACTCAGCAGGAAGATGGCCGCTGGCAGTTCTCAAATTTCACAAATTCTAGCTCTCACCACAGAGAGAGGGAATCTCTTTCCCAGCATGGGTTGGAGAAAGTTCAGTACAGCCCTGGACCCCTCTGGGGTCAGTTGGCGGTGGCCGGGAGGCAGGGATGTAGTGGAGCGCTGAGCACCGGAGCCGGGAGCCGCAGCTGCTCCCGGAGGACCAGGCGCTCTTGCCAGCCTTTCCCTTCAGGGGCTCCTGGTGGTGACAGGATCCTCTGTGTCACTTAGGCCTTTACCTGGCCCTGCTCCAGAGCCACATGGCTAAAAGTAGCCTCAGTGCTCACGGAGCTTGTCGGGATCGGGCCTGGGCCTGGCCTGGGAGCCCTGTCAGCTGGACACTTGCCTCCGTGGCCTAATATTTGAACTGAGAAGTGGGGAAGACCCAGCCCTGCCAGAGGGGTCCTCAGGCACCCCTGGAGAATACCCAGGTCCCTCAGACTTTAAGCTAACCCATGGACTTGTGCAGTGAGAGGTCCTCAGTGAGAGGACCGGGGGCAGTGCGTGGCAGACTCTTCCTGAAAGAGGTGTAGGTGCGTGCCAACACCCATTTCCACGCCCATAATAATCCCCGCCACTCGTGCTGAACCTTTCTCAGGGCCGGGCCCTGCACTGAGTTCCATGTATCATCTGATTTCATCCTCACAGCTGTCCTGGGAGCAGGCACCACCCTCATCCCCACAGAACATGTCAAGAAGCTAACACCAAGGGGTCCATTGACTGCCCAAGCAATAGAGGAGGCAGTGGGGCGGGACTCACAGCCAGGGCTTTCTAAGTCCACCCCACACCTTGACAAACGTTCATTACAGGAGGGAAATAAAGGACTTTGTCTCCAATCCTTGTGATACGGTTTTGCTATGTGTCCCTACCCAAATCTCATCTTGAATTGTATTCTGGTAATTCCCGTGTGTTGTGGGAGGGACCTGGTGGGAGATGGTTGGATCGGGGGCAGGGGGCAGTGTCCCCCATGCTGTTCTTGTGGTAGTGAATAAGTCTGATGAGATCTGATGATTTGATAAGGAGAAACCTGTTTCACTTGGCTCTCATTCTCTCCCTTGCCACTGCCATGTGAGACATGCCTTTCACCTTCCACTATGATTGTGAGGCCTCTCCAGCCATGTGAAACTGTAAGTCCAATAAGCCTCTTTCTTTTGTAAATTCCTCAGTCTCAGGTATGTCTATCAGCAGCGTGAAAAGGGACTAATACAGTAAATTGGTACCAGTAGAGGGGGGCGTTGCTGAAAAGATAGCTGAAAATGTGAAAGTGACTTTGGAACTGGGTAACAGGCAGAGGTTGGAACAGTTTGGAGGGCTCAGAAGAAGACAGGGAAATTAGGGAAAGTTTCAGACTTCCTAGAGACTCGTTGAGTGGCTTTAGCCAAAAGCCTTTTAGTGATATGGATAATAAGGTCCAGGCTGACATAGTCTCAGATGGAGATGAGGAACTTGTTGGGAACTGGAGCAAAAGTGACTCTTGATATGTTTTAACAAAGAGAATGGTAGCATTTTGTTCCTGCCCTAGAGATTTGTGGAACTTTGAAGTTGAGAGAGATGATTTAAGGTATCTGGCAGAAGAAATTTCTAAACAGCAAAGCATTCATGATGTGACTTGGGTGCTGTTAAAGGCATTCAGTTTTATAAGGAAAGCAGAGCATAAAAGTTTGGAAAATTTGCAGCCTGACCATGTGATGGAAAAGAAAAACCCATTTTCTGAGGAGAAATTGAAGCCAGCTGCAGAAATTTGTATATGTAATGAGGAGCCAAATGTTAATCCTGAAGACAATAGGGAAAAAATGTCTCCAGGGTATGTCAGACGTCTTTATGGCAGCTCCTCCCATGGCAGCTCCTCCCATCACAGGCCTGGAGGCGTAGGAGAAAATGGTTTCATGGGCCAGGCCCAGAATCCCCATGCTGTGTGCTGCCTAGGGACTTGGTGCCCTGCATCTCAGCTGCTCCAGCCATGGCTGAAAGGGGCCAATGTAGAGCTCAGGCTGTGGCTTCAGAGGGTGCAAGCCTCAAGCCTTGGCAGCTTCTATGTGGTGTTGAACCTGCAGGTGCATGGAAGTCAAGAATTGGGGTTTGGGAACCTCCGCCTAGATTTCAGAATATGTATGGAAACGCCTGGATGTCCAGGCAGAAGTTTGCTGCAGTAGTGGGGCTCTCATAGAGAACCTCTGCTAGGGCAATGTGGAAAGGAAATGTGGGGTCAGAGCCCCCACACAGGGTCTCTACTGGGGTACCGCTGAATGGAGCTGTGAGAAGAGGGCCACCATCTTCCAGACTCCAAAATCATAGGTCCTTTGACAGCTTGTACCATTTGCCTGGAAAAGCCATAGACACTCAATGCCACCCTGTGAAAACAGCCGGGAAGGAGGCTGTGCCCTGCAAAGGCACAAGGGCAGAGCTGCCCAAAACCATGGGAACCCACCTCTTGCATCACAGTAACCTGGATGTGAGACATGGAATCAAAGAGATCATTTTGGAGCTTTAAGATTTGACTGCCCTAATGGACTTGCATGGGGCCTATAGCCCCTTTGTTTAGGCCAATTCCTCCCATTTGGAATGGCTGTATTTACCCAATTCCTGTACTCCAATTGTATCTAGGAAGTAACTAACTTGCTTTTGATTTTATAGGCTTACAGGCAGAAGGGACTTGCCTTGTCTCAGATGAGACTTTGGACTGTGGACTTTTGAGTTAATGTGAAATAAGTTAAGACTTTGGGGGACTGTTGGGAAGGCGTGATTGGTTTTGAAATGTGAGGACGTGAGATTTGGGAGGGGCCAGGGGCAGAATGGTACGGTTTGACTCTGTGACTCCACCCAAATCTCATCTTTAATTGTACTCCCATAAATCCCATGTGTTGTGGAAGGGGACTGGTGGGAGAGGGTTGGATCATGGGGGCCCATGCTGTTCTTCTGGTAGTGAATAAGTCTCACGAGATCTGGTGGTTTGATATGGGGAAACCCGTTTCACTTGGCTCTCATTCTCTCTCTTGCCACTGCCATGTGATGTGCCTTTCACCTTCTGCCATAATTGTGAGGCCTCCCCTGCCATGTGAAACTGTAAGTCCAAGAAACCTCTTTCTTTTGTAAATTGCCCAGTATCAAGTATGTCTTTATCAGCAGCATGAAAACAGACTAATACACCTTGCGTGCATTCATTTATTAATTCCTACAACAACATTGTGAGGCAGAATCCTCTCATTTTATAGTGGAAGACACTGAGGCCAGGGAGGTTAAGTTACCTGCCCAGAGTCACACAGCTTGCCAGGGGCAGAGCTAGGGACTTGCACGCATGTCCATGTGACTCCACATTCTGGACGCTTCCCCACTTCCCCACTTCCCCACTGTGGTCCACATGAGGTGTGTTTGATGTCCCAGCAAAGAGGCTGATTGCCCGATTAGCAGAAATCCAGTCAGTGGATTATTAGAATGATTTCTGATGATTAGCCTTTTGTAGGAGGCAAAGTTGGTCTCATACAAAAGTAGGTTTTCTTACCATTGAAAGGGCCTATTTTTGGAAAATCTGACCTTGTGTTAGAGAGCAGAGGGTTATTTTTATCTGACTGGCATGGGTCCCTGTGGTCTCCTGAGTTTTTATGGAAGCAATTAGTGTTGGCAGTCCGCCTGTACAATATCCGATTCTTTTGACTCTGATCGTTCGTGGATCTAAAGTTACGGGTAAGGCTGCTCTGTCTGGGAGGATTGTGGTTTCAGAACACAGGATGCCTCCCCCACCCCAGGAGAGACGTGTTCCCCAAAGAATGCAAACAAATTGCCAAGCACCTGCCCTGTCATCATCGAGAGAATATCACCATAATGAGGGCGGGTGCCCTCTACCTCCGAGTTCCACGCTTGAAATGCAACTTTCTGGTCTTGGCTTCATTTTGAAGGGCCTTTTCTTAGCAAGTGTACAGAGACCCTAACTGTGTCTGCACCATGATACCCTTCAGAGGGCTGCAGTGCTGTGCGGACCACCTTCTGACCTGTGCTCACGCTTGAGCGCTTTCTAACAGGGACATCTCTGTTATTGTTCCAGTGTCCTGGAGGCAGCGGTTTCTCTTGGGGGTGAAGACTTGACCCCATTCTACGGTCTGCTGTCTGGCGGCCGGGAAGGAAAATTCTACAGGGTAACTGTCCCCAGGGTAAACACTTCCTGGTAACATCTAGTTAAGTTTTTAAAGCAGATGTGCCCGGGGTTAACCTTCTTGCTTTATTCCAAAGCTCTGTTCCCCACTGAGCTTAAAATGTACTTTCTAGAAAATGTCCTTGAAGTCTTCATGGATGCTTCAGACTTAAGCCTAAATGCGTTTTATGTCTCCGTTCTGTTTCTACATAGGAGCTAGAAGACTACTTCTACTACTCCCAGCTCCGCAGTCAAGGCATTGACACAATGGAGACCAGAAAGGTGTCGGAACACATTTGCCTGTCAGAGCTGCCTTTTGTCATGAGAGCAATTGGCTTTTACCCATCTGAAGAGAAGGTAGGGAGAACGAAAACAAGAGCAGCAACGGGATATGCTATTTATAAAAAATGACCTCTGGGAGCAATCCTTATAGGTCAGAGTAAAAATTTCACATTTTTCTTGCATAAATGGATCAGAAAGATGGTTCTGGGCATTTCAGATTCACTCCTGAGTGACTGCCTATGGTAGGAGATGCTGTTCCTAAAAGGCGCACTCCTCATGGAAGTTCCACGTTGGTTAGAAAATGGATCTTGCAACCATGGTGTTGAATTGGATGTACTGGGGCTGCAGTCACAGCCCTGCCCCTTGCTGGGCAAGGACCAGCCTCATAGGATTTTTTTTTTTTTCTTGAGACAGACTGTTGCTTTGTCACCCAGGTTGGACTGCAGTGGTGCAATCTCGGCTCACTGCAACCTCCACCTCCCAGGTTCAAGTGATTCTCCTGCCTCAGGTTCCCATGCAGCTGGGATTACAGGCATCTACCACCATGCCCGGCTAATTTTTGTATTTTTAGTAGAGATGGGGTTTCACCATGTTGGTCAGGCTGGTCTTGAACTCCTGACCTCAAGTGATATGCCCACCTCAGTCTTCCAAATTGCTGGGATTACAGGCATGAGCAACCGCACCTGGCCAGCCTCATAGGATTTGAGGAGGGGACTGATGCCTTTGAAGTCCTGGGCATCGTGCTGGGTGCACAGGAAGAGCTCAGCGAAGGCCAGGAGTTATTATTATCATCACTGTTATTCTCGCTGTCTACTTGCTATTAACCTAGCAGGTGTTAATGGGGCACCTCTGGAAGGTGGTGCTTGTCTGGGCTGTGGAGCACGGAGGGTGCAGCCATTCCTCATGACCGTACTGCAAAAGCACCCCGAGATGCAAGGAGCTCCAAGCAGGGTCAGGAAGCACCTCAGGGAAATGTTCCTCATATAAACTCTTGTTTAAAGTACAGTTGCCGGGCATGGTTGCTCACTCCTGTAATCCCAGCACTTTGGGAGGCTGAGGCGGGCAGATCACGAGGTCAAGAAATCGAGACCATTCTGGCCAACATGGTGAAACCCTGTCTCTACTAAAAATACAAAAATTCACCGGGTGTGGTGGCACGTGCCTGTGGTCCCACCTACTCAGGAGGCTGAGGCGGAAGAATCACTTGAACCCAGGAGGCGGAGGTTGCAGTGAGCCAAGATTGCACCACTGCACTCCAGCCTAGTGACAGAGCAAGACTCCATCTCAAAAAAAATAAATAAATGAAGTGCAGTTAAACCGGGTGTGGCAGCTCACCCGTGTAAACTTCCCAAAGGGGAGGCCAAGGAGGGAGGATCACTTGAGCCTGGGAGTTTGAAAGCAGCCAGGGCAACATAGGGAGATCCTGTTTCTACCTACTATCCCCCCAAAAAATCTGCCAGGTGTGGTGGCCCATGCCTGTGGTCCCAGCTACTCAGGAGGCTGAGGCAGGAGGATTGCTTGAGCCCTGAAGGTGGAGGCTGCAGTGGCCGTGATTGTGCCCCTGCACTCCAGCCTGGGAGACAGAGCAAGACCCTGTCTCAAAAATAAAGAAATAGGCCAGGCGTGGTGGCTCATGCCTGTAATCCCAGTACTTTGGGAGGTTGAAGCAGGTAGGTCACGAGGTCAGGAGTTTGAGACCAGCCTGGCCAACATGGTGAAACCCTGTTTTGACTTAAAAAAAATACAAAAATTAGCTAGGCGTGGTGATGGGCACCTGTAATCTCAGCTACTTGGGAGGCTGAGGCAGGAGAATCGCTTGAACCCGGGAGACGGAGATTGCAGTGAGCCGAGACCGCAGCCTAGGTGACAGAGCAAGACTCAATCTCAAAATAAATAACTAAAGTACAATTTATTGTATTTCTTCTGAATTGAAATGTAATGCATTCCCATTATATAAAGTTGGGGAAAGATATACACGTGGAATGAAGAAAATAATTACTTATAATCCACTACACAGATGGAACAGTTATTAATATTTTCCTGGTTTTTTGTATATTTATATAACCATATATATAGTCATGCATCACTTAATGATGGGGAGATGTTCTGAGAACTGTCGTGTGAATATCCTAGAGTGTCCCGACACAAACACAGATGGCAGAGCCCACTACATGCCTGGGCCGTATGGTAGAGCCTGTCACTCCTAGGCGCCAAGCCTGAGCAGCATGCGACTGCACTGAGTACCGTGGGCAGCTGTAACGCAGTGGTAAGGATTTGTGTATCTAAGCACATCTAAACGAAGAAAAAGTACAGTAAAAATACGGTATTATGAGCTTATGGAACCACCATCATATGTGTGATCTGTCACTGAAACATTGTTAAGTGCAGTGTGACTGTATAAATGTATGTAGTCTCAAAAAACTAATTGGGCTAGGGGCGGTGGCTCACACCTGTGGTCCCAGCACTTTGGGAGCCTGAGGCTGGCAGATCACCTGAGATCAGGGGTTTGAGACCAGCCTGGCCAACATGGTGAATCCCTGTCTCTACTAAAGAATACAAAAATTATCTGGGTATGATGGCACACGCCTATAGTCCCAGCTACTCAGGAAGCTGAGGCAGAAGAATGGCTTGAACCCAGGAGGCGGAGGTTGCGGTGAGCCGAGACTGCTCCACAGCACTCCACCTGGGAGTGAGTGAGACTCCATCTCAAAAAATAAAAAACAAACAAAAAACGAATTGATACCACATTGAATGTGTTTGTAGCCTATATTTTCCCTTAATATTGTATCATAAGCATTTTCCATTGTATCAAAAATTCTCTGAAAACATGCTTTTTAAAGGATATATTTTAATTTTTTAACTTTTTCTAATTTAGATAATAGAATTATAAAGAAGAAAACAGGAATTACTCGGAGATCATCATCACTGTTATTATTTTGGTAGATATCCTATCATTTTACATATGGACATAGATATATCTATACTTTTAAACAAAAAATTGAGATGATATGGTGTATATATATGTATATACCTATACATATCAACATTATACAGAGGATGTGTGTGTATATATATGTATCAACATTCTCAGTAACTTGTCTTGTGAGCATGGTGGTAAAAAGTCCTTGGCAACATCTTTTAAAGGCTGCAAACTTAACTGGACCATCCCCCAGTTGACAGGCATGTAAGTTGTCTGAAGTGGTTGGTGCCAGGGACACATCTGTGATGAGCATCTCTGTGCATGGTTTTTGCACACTTCTCTAATTATTTTCCTGGGTCGTAGTACAAGAAGTAGAATTACTGGGTCAGAGAATATGAAACTGCAGGCCCTATTGCTAAACTGCTTTCCATAAATGTAGCATTTTACACGCCCATCTTCAGGAATATGAAAGTCCTGAAGCCCAGCTAAGACGTGATGTTCACGTTTGGTGAGAACACTGGAGGGGTGTAAGCTGTGGTCACAGTCCCTTCTCCGCGCTTCGGTAGCCTACCCAGAATCACCTGTTCTGTGTGCTCCATATACACAAAACTCGTTTCTGGAGAAATTAGTTATCAGAGCCCACTAACCCCTGCTGAGTCTTGAATGAGGACCTTAAAATCATCAGGTACTCTTGTGAGCTCCTCTAAAGCTCTTCGGCTGATGTGCATTTTGTAGCAGCAGACGGCTAGAAGCATAAGCAACTCTGAGAAAGTTCATACAGCCCACATCAGAGTGTTCCTGAGAGTGGATTTTCCAAAGAGCGCTCCCTAGAACGTGGCTTCCCAAATCGGAAGCTGCATCAGAGCCACCTGGGGTATTTACTGAATATTCAGCTCCTGGGCCTCGCCCAGGTCCAGCCAATCAGAATCTCCAAGAACAGGCATGGGAATCTCCACATCTCCTGGGGTGCTCACTGCGGAGCCACGCACATTTGAAGAGAGGGGCTCAACACACTGAGTGGGATCATTAATCATTAGTCAGCTTTCTTCTTTTATTTTTTTTTTGAGACAGGCTTTTGCTCTTGTCACCCAGGCTGGAGTGCAGTGACGCAATCTCAGCTTACTGTACCCTTCACCTCCTGGGTTCAAGTGATTCTCCTGCCTCAGCTTCCCAAGTAGCTGAGATTACAGGCATGCACCATCATGCCCAGCTAATTTTTGGCTAATTTTTGTATTTTTTAGTACAGATAGGATTTCACCATGTTGGCCGGGCTGCTCTCAGACTCCTGACCTCAAGTGATCCACCCGCCCCAGCCTCCCAAAGTGCTGGGATTACAGGAGTGAGCCACCATGCCCAGCCTCAGCCTTGTTCTTTGGTTACAAGTTACAGAAACCTAAGTTGACCCATTTTCTGGTTCACAGAATTCCAGGTCCAGGGGAGTGGTGATGGCAGCAGAACCTAAGCCAGGCCCTCATCCGTGTCGCTGGGAGTGTCTCTCTTTAGGCCTTGTTTTCTGCTTGTTTTTTCTCTCTGAGTCCAGCCCCCAGCCCATGTCCAGTGGGGTTCAACCCCAGAGGCAGGAGCCTGTCTCCTTCCCAGAGCTGTAGACACTGTCACTGTCATCACTGCCATCGGGACGTGTGCCACTCAGGTTGACCAGGCCCAGGCACTCTCCTTCCTGCAGTGTGGAGTGGTCTCAGCCCTGCTTAACCATGAGGACTGTGACCAGGTGACAGCTAAGATGTGGGCAAGTGTCTGAGTCTCTTCATGCCTCAGCTTCCTCATCTACAAAATGAGTGCAACAGTCGCACCCAGGAGCACTCCGAGCAGGTGGCATGGCTTCCAGGAATTCTGAGCAGGGTAAGCAGGGCAAAAAGTGGATCCCTCTTCATTCACACTTCCTTCTTTTTTTTTTTTTTGGAGACAGGGTCTCACTGTGTCACCTGATCCTCTAGCCTCAGCCCTCCAAGTAGCTGGGACTACAGGTGCATGCCACCATGCTCAGCTAATTTTTTAAATTTTTGATAGAGACAAATTTGTTTAATTTTTAATAGGGGTTTCTCCATGTTGGCCAGGCCAGTCTTGAACTCCTGAGCTCAAGCCATCCACCCTCCTCGGCCTCCCACAGTGCTGGGATTCTAGGTGTGAGCCACCATGCCCAGACCTCATTTCCTTCTCATTGCTGCCTCCAATGTCTCCCGGTTCCCATGCCCACTGCAATTCATCCGCATGGTTCTATCCGTGGTTCTGCTGCTTCTGTTTTTAGCCCAACATTTACCCAACTTCTCCGGGTGATTGGTTGGCCTAACACCTGGTACTTCAAGATGGAGAAAGGAAGAAGCACATCTTGGTGCAAACTAGCTGGCCTGGCTGCCGTTCCCAGCCCCGCTTGGTGAGCCCTGCCAGTGGCGGTCTGCATGGGCGTCCTCTCTGAAGATGAGGCTGGAGAGGGCTGCGCTCTCAAGGGTTGTCATCCTTATGACACGGTGAGGGTCCGTGCAGTGCCCAGTGCACTGAGGTGCTCACTCAGTGGTCCGCTCTTCCCTATTTCCCATTGAGTCAGCGTGTTCCTCTTAAGAGGCTGATGGGATCGCCCCTCGTTTACTTATTTTGAACTTTATTTTGTAAAATTCCAAGCAAACACAAAATCAGAGAAAAGAATAAAGTGAACTCTTGGCCAGGCACGGTGGCTCACATCTGTAATCCTAACACTTTGGGAGCCTGAGGCAGGAGGATGCTTGAGTCCAGGAGTTCAAGACCAACCTAGGCAATATAGGGAGACTGTCTCTACGAAAGATAAAACAGTCAGCCGTGTGTGGTGACGTGTGCCTATGATTCCAGCTACTCAGGAGGCTGAGGTGGGAGGATTTCATGGGCCTGTGAGGTCAAGAATGCAGTGAGCCATGATCATGCCACTGCCTTCCAGCCTGGGCAACCAAGTGAAACTCTCTCTCTCTCTCTTTCTCTCACACACACACACAGACACACCCCATTCCTGTCAATTTCAGCTTCAATAATTCTCAGCTCCTATTTGGCCCAGACCCACTGACCTGCCCCCACCCCATGGGTTATTCTGAAGCAAGTTCCAGGCACCCTCGCCTCACAAGGAGGCCTTTCAAACTCAGGCTCCCTTCCTTCCCAAGGCCTGTGGGTGTCTGAGGTTCACACTTCTATGAAAGTCACCAAAATGCCATTGTGGGCCATGCCTCTCACAGTTCCTGTGGGTGAGGAGTCTTCTGGCAGCTTCCTGATGCCTGCAGGTCAACACTAACCATGGAGGCACACTGGGGAGGCTCCCGGGTCAAGCAGCCTTGGATTTGGGTCCTGAATGTGACCATGTGCCAGTTAAGACTTGGCCAAGTTCTGGAGCCTCTCCATGCCTCAGTTTCCTCATCTACAAAATACACTTAATAGTAGTGCCCACCTCTGGAATCACTGCGAAGGTTAAATGAGTATCCATTTAGTACAGTACATGGCACACATCAAATTTTTTTAAATGTCACCCAATATTTTTGTCTTTGTCATGATATTCCCATCTCTGGATCCATCATTCCAGAAGCCCTTTATGGGAATGTTTCTCTGACCTTGTGCTTCATAGTGCACAAGACCCTTTCCAAAATCTAAAATGTTATATTTTCTTGATTTTCTGATAAAGATACTTTACATAAATCTCCAAACATCATCAAATTGATGGCAGTCTTCTCACTTGTTCAGGATTTTTTTTTTAAGAGGCAGGGTCTCACTCTGTCGCCCAGGCTGGACTGCAGTGGTGCGATCACAGCTCACTGCAGCCTCAACCCCCCAGCCTCAAGTGATCCCTCTGCCTCAGCCTCTCTAGTAGCTGATACCACATCATTCAGGATTCTTGATTTTTTTTTTTTTTTTTTTTTTTTTGAGATGGAGTTTTGCTCTCGTTGCCCAGGCTAGAGTGCAATGGCTCGATCTCGGCTCACTGCAACTCCCACCTCCTGAGTTCAAGCAATTCTCCTGCTTCAGCCTCCCGAGTAGGTGGGATTACAGGCATGTGCCACCACGCCTAACTAATTTTGTATTTTTAGTAGAGACAGGGTTTCTCTATGTTGGTCAGGTTGGTCTTGAACTCCCGACCTCAGGTGGTCCGCCCACCTCGGCCTCCCAAAATGCTGGGATACAGGCGTGAGCCACCGCGCCTGGCCAGGATGCTTGATTTTAATTCCTGGGCTATCCTGCTCTGTTGATGAGGTATTTAGCCCTGGTGACCAGTGCCCACCTGTCACACAAAGTGCTTAAGAATAGGGGTGAACACAGAGCAACCCGTTAATCTCTGCTTCCTATAGAAATAAGGAAGTCCTGCGTATGCCTGGAGTCCCAGCTACTTGAGAGGCTGAGACAGGAGGATCACTTGAGGCCAAGAGTTCCAGACCAGCCTAGGCAACAAAGCGAGACCCCCACCTCTAAAAAATTTAAAAACTTGGGCTAGGCACGGTGGCTCACACCTATATTCCCTGTATGTTGGGAGGCCAAGCAGATTGATCACTTCAGCCCAGGAGTTCAAGACCAGCCTGGGCAACATAAGGAGACACATCTCTACTAAAACAAGAAGTTAGCTGGGTGTGTTGGCGTGCGCCTGTAGTCCTAGCTATTTGGAGGGCTAAGGTGGGAAGGATCGAAGGATCGCTTGAGTGCAGAAGGTCAAGGCTGTAGTGAGTTGTGGTTGTGCCATTGCACTCCAGACTGGGCAGCAGAGTGAGGCCCTGTCTCAAAAAAAAAAAATTTTAGTCCGGGACGGTGGTGTGCAACTGGAGTCCCAGCTACCCTGGAGGCTGAGGCAGGAGGATTGCTTGATCCCAGGAGTTGGAGGCTGCAGGCTGCAGCACGCTATGATCATGCCTGTAAATAACTACTGTCCTCCAGCCTGGGCAACAGTGCTCTTAAAAAAAAAAAAAGCCAGTGTGGTGGCTCACGCCTGTAATCCCAGCACTTTGGAAGCCGAGGTGGGTAGATCACAAGGTCAGGAATTCAAGACCAGCCTGGCCAAGATGGTGAAACTCTGTCTCTATTAAAAATACAAAAATTAGCCGGGCATAGTGGTGGGTGCCTGTAATCCCAGCTACTCAGGAGGCTGAGACAGAGAATTGCTTGAACCCGGGAGGCAGAGGTTGCAGTGAGCCGAGATTGTGCCATTGCACTCCAGCCTGGGTGACAGAACAAGACTCCATCAAAAAAAAAAAAAAAAAAGAAGTAAGGAAGTCTAACTATTAGAGATGTACTCATTTATCCTATCGTTGGCAAAAAATAATAAAGCTTAACCTATCAAAATCTTGCTGATGAAGGAAAGGTATACGAAAAAATGTTAGTTGGCAACAAATGTTATAAAGTAACAAACATTGACAATTACTTAAAAACATAAAGACAGAAAGAAATAAAAACAGCGGTTCTAAGGTTTGCCCTGGATGTTTCCCTGACACCACCACCTCCCAAAAGGAGAATTTCAGAGCCCCACTCAGTGAGTGCCCCACTCACCCTTGGACTCCAGGGTTTTTAATCTACTTTAAAAAAACACATTTGCTCTTTGGAGATGTTTCTGAAGGCTCCAAATGTGCCCCACATCCGTGTGCAGACTCGATTAGCTGATGAGTTAGTTTATATCTGAAGCTGCACAGGGAGAAGATTCTGATCTTTTGTTTTCAAGTCAGATTTATAGTGATTAAAAAAAAATCTTCTCAGCGCTTTGAAACTAACCCAGGATTTACCAAGGTTAATGAAACATTTCTATTGAGATGTAGCCATTCCCCCTCCTTAGGAAGTCGCTTGGAGTATATGCCTTGCTACTGGAGCGTGTTCACACTTGGTTACAGGAAAGACGCAGGTGCAGGGTTTAAACCAGCACCCCAAAGACTATACATTATTGATATTTTTCTTACGTCATTACAACTGTCTTGGGGATTGGAAGCTAGTCAGTGTGGTACGCTGAAGCCAAATTATACGAGAATATAACCCTCCCTGAAGAATTCCTTTCGCGGAAAGCTGTGCTCAGGAGCAAAACACAGCCAAAGTGGTCAGGTGGGCTGCTCCTAGAAATCACTTTTTAAATGGAAGATCTGCAGTGTTTGTAATGTTGTCGGAGGACCCCTAGCTTAGGTGTCACCATTGCTACAGATGATTTCACATACAAGGCAGTTCCATCCTCTATCTTTAAATGTGCCTTTTCCTCCAGGATGTTGGACTGTCATGTTGGGATGGGGCCCAGTATATCATTCACTTCCCACTTACTTGCGGCTTCACTTATCTTTAGCTTGCAGAGTGTTGTATAATCTTGACAGGTATGGGCAGGGAATTAACGTCAGTGCAATCACCTAGTTCTATAAACTTAGGGCTAGTCCTGCAGAGACGTATGTGCCCAGCAAGTGCCCAGATGGTGGATGCTTGGCAAATGTTGATTGAATGAGTGAATGAATCAATGATGCCCATTGGTCGTATTTGACAGCAGAGACATGGAGGAAGACAGGGTGTCTGATATATTCAGGAGCTTTGGCATAGCTTAGGAGCATTTAGAGAATAATTCAATAGTTGCTTAACTTTTTATTTTGTTTGCTATTTATTTTTTGCTTAACTGTAAAAAGGTGTGTATCTTTTGACTCAACAAATGTACGTTTTTTTTTTTTTCTAGACCTATAACTACACTTAAGTCCCAAATACTTTTAAAAGTGTATCTTGACCGGGCGTGGAGGCTCACGCCTGTAATCCCAGCACTTTGGGAGGCCAAGGTGGGAGGATCACCTGAGGTCAGGAGTTCAGGACCAGCCTGGCCAACATGGTGAAACCCTGTCTCTACTAAAAATACAAAAATTAGCCGGGTGTGGTGACGCACGCCTGTAATTCCAGCAACTCTGGAGGCTGAGGCAGGAGAATTGCTTGAACCTGGGAGAGAGGGGTTGCAGTGAGCCAAGATCGCGCCACCTTACTCCAGCCTGGGCAACAAGAGCAAAACTCCATCTCAAAAAAAAAAGAGTGTACTTTTTTTGTGCAGGAAAATGCACCCAAGTTCATAATGATGTATATATGGAAGGAATGATTTTAAACATATAACATATATAAATATTGAGATGGGATCTCACTACGTTGTCCAGGCTGGTCTCAAACTCCCAGGCTTTGGCAAGCCTCTTGCCTTAGCCTTCCTAGTTGCTGGGACTGCAGGCCCCCCGCACCGTACCTGACCTGAAGGGACAATTGTTGCCACATATTTGTTGTGCTGATAATCAAAACAACCCTGATATCCATTGACAGGAGATGAGATTAATAAAATAAGGCACACCTACACTTAGTAGCCATTAAGAGGTGAGATTGGCAGGGTGCTGTGGCTCTTCGCCTGTATTTCCAGCACTTTGGGAAGCCAAAGTCAGGGGATCACTTGTCCCTAGGAGTTCAAGACAGCCTGAGCCACATAGTGAGGCCCTGTCTCTACAAAAAAATTTTTTTCGAGACAGAGTCTCACTGTGTGGCCCAGGCTGGAGTGCAGTAGAGCGATCTCGGCTCTCTGCAACCTTCACCTCCCAGGTTCAAGCAATTCTCCTGCCTCAGCCTCCTGAGTAGCTGAGATTACAGGCAGTGCCACTATGCCCGGCTAATTTTTTAGAGACAGGGTTTTGCCATGTTGGCCAGGCTGGTCTTAAACTCCCAACTTCGGGTGATCCTCCCGCCTTGGCCTCCCAAAGTGCTGGGATTACAGGTGTGAGCCACCGTGCCTGGCCACTTTTTTTTAAAATTAGCTGGATGTAGTGGCACACGCATGAAGTTTCAGCTACTCAGGATGCTGAAGTGGGAGGATCACTTGAGCCCAGAGGTCAAGGCTGCATGAGCCATGATCCTGCCACTGCACTCCAGTCTGGGTGACACAGTGAGACTCTGTCCAAAAAAAAAAGAAACAACCCATCTAGGGGTTCTATAAAATAAAAGACCTATTTATTCAGTGGCATCTGCCCTCCTTAGGAGACAGTTGTGGCTATACATTTGGGGAGACCTCATACATAATTTCTGTACATTTAAGTTCTCCTAACTATAAACATGTAGCTTGTGTTGCTTTTGTATTCAGAACAAAAACCAGAAAGAAAGATAAGCAAACAAATCCCCCAAAGCCCTGTGCGCTAATCTTCGTGGCTAAAGCATGGTCCCAGCTGGGAGGGAGGCTTGTGGCTGAGTGGCTCAGCCTCACCCATAACGAGGGGGCGGGGATTTGAGCCAAGAGGCACCCGGGGATAATTTCTGCTCTGATAAAGACCCCGAGGGAATTTGGAAATTTGCACTTTGAAGAGAAGCCCTCAGTATGTTGGGTCTTGCCTGAAATGTAAATATCAGCAGGTATTTGCATCCTGAAGGTAAGAGAAGTGGCCCAGTGTTCTAGGGGAGGCCTTCCTGGCCAACAGAGGGTGCGCGGCCAGGCTCCTGCCCAGCGGGCAGTTGACTTCCTGTAGAAAGATCAGAGCAAGACAAAACTATTTCTACTTTTCACATGTGAAGCATTTAAAGAAATTAATCCTGGATTACTATGCAGCCATTAAAAAGAATGCAGGTGATAGAGGCCGGGCGCGGTGGCTCACACCTGTAATCCCAGCACTTTGGGAGGCCCAGGTGGGTGGACCACCTGAGGTCAGGAGTTCAAGAACTGCCTGGCCAATATGGCAAAACCCCATCTCTACTAAAAATACAAAAATTAGCCAGGCATGGTGGTGCACGCCTGTAATTCCAGCTACTCTGGAGGCTGAGGCAGGAGGCAGAGGTTGCAGTAAGCCAGGATGGCGCCACTGCACTCTAGTCCAGGCGACAGAGTGAGACTCCATCTCGAAAAAAAAAAAAAGAAAGAAAGAAAAGAATGCTGGTGATAGTAATGCATAACACCACTCTGGGAAAGCGAGGCCTAGGGAGAGAGGGAAGATTGCACAGTCACTCAGCTACCGAGGGCACAGCCAGGGTTTTAGCCAAGCGACCCCAGGTTCTGTTCCTGCATATGTTTGATTTGGTACAAAGAAGGAAGAAAAGCCTAAAAGTTCAGGCATCCGACACTGGTTATTGATGAGGGATGGGGAATTTCAGGGCATTTTATTATTTTTCTTCTTTGTATCTCCATTATTAGAATTTTTCATAACAAGCATGTATCAATCTTTATGGGTTTTATGATATAAAAGGGTGGATCACAATGATGGTGGAACATATATTTTTAAAATATTAATGTTCTTAGAATCTAAATGTTGTTACTTGCCATTGCCATGGCTTCTCCATATTATTTCTCTCTTTTTTTTTTGAGATGCAGTTTCACTCTTGTCATCCAGGCTAGAGTGCTTCGGTGCTATCTCAGCTCACTGCAACCTCCACCTCCCTGGTTCAAGCGATTCTTCTGCCTCAGCCTCCTGAGTAGCTGGGACTACAGGCACCTGCTACCATGCCCCGCTGATTTTTATATTTTTAGTAGAGATGGAGTTTCACCACCAAATCATGAGGTCAGGATTTGCACTCCTGACCTCATGATCCTCCTGCCTCAGCCTCTCAAAGTGCTGAGAGGATCACAGGCGTTAGCCACCGCGCCCGGCCCTTATTTTCTTTTCTTTAAAAACATTCACTGGGGGCTGGGTGCAGTGGCTCACTCCTGTAATCCCAGCACTTTGGGAGGCTGAGGCAGGCAGATCACGATGTCAAGAGATCAAGGCCAGCCCGGCCAACGTGGTGAAACCCCTTCTCTATTAAAAATACAAAAATTAGCTGGGCCTGGTTGTGCACGCCTGTAGTTCCAGCTGCTCTGGAGGCTAAGCCAGGAGAATCGCTTGAACCTGGGAGGCAGAGGTTGCAGTGAACCAAGATCGTGCCACTGCACTCAAGCTTGGTGACAGTGAGACTCCATCTCAAAAACAACAACAACAACAAAAAAAAAAAATTCACTGGGAAGGGAAGAGTCCCTGGAGGTGTTTGAGGCCTGGATTCTGATGAGGGGCAGGGTGACAGTCGCCCTAAAGGGCGCTGTGAATGGGTGTTGTTCACATGAAGTAGAAGGCAGTGGGCAAGAGCACCAGGCCAGGTCTTGGCTGCCATCACCTGAGACTTCGTCCAGAAGGCAGAACAGTGCGTGCGTGCCCCACTCCTGGAAAAAGAGGCAGATCTAGTTCCTGGAGGGAGGTATGCAGCAGTTGGGGTCACGGTGTGGCACGAATAGCAGAGGGGGCTCACAGGGGTCTCCAGATGTGGCCATGCAGTGATGCTGCCCAGCCCTGACCGCCCCCTCCTCAGCCCACTGCTCCCTGCTCTGGGTCAGCGAGGAGATGCAGGGGAGGTGACCAGGAAAGGGTGTGAGTGAGGATGATGAGCGGGGACAAGAGACTGTGCCCCATCGATTGAGGATGTTCTAGATGGTATTGTGTGTTGGGAGGAGGGTGTGAGGAGGAGGGTGAGTGCTCCCAGCCCTGCGGGTCCATGAAACCATTACAGAAACAAACCTGTCCCCACCAGGAGCCTGCTTATAAAAACAAGGAATGGCCCCAGTTCAGATGTATGGTGTTCCTCTCCATGATTATAAAACTTAATTCTAGAACATAATTCTAAGGACATCAATGGCTTCCTGAGGCTAACAGCAGGGATCACAGACCCAGAGGCCTGCGTCGTCAATGACAGAGGTGGAAGTAAGATGCTCTAGGGTGAGGGGACTCTGGCCCACCACCAAGAGGCCACCCCCAGGTCTTGAGGCCTGGAGCAGTTGGGCCAATGGAGGCCTAGATACTGTATTTCTAAATGTTGAAAAGTTACCAATCAAATAACAAGCTGCTAAACAAATATTCCCCCTTGACAGTTCAACCTTCAACATGAGCTGATTCAAAGTTCACACCTGAATGGGCAGAATGCAGGGCCAGGCTGGGCCTGCCCCACGTGTCCTCCCAGCCCTGGCTCCATCCCTGGCCACCGTGGGCATGCCATTCAGGAGGTGGACAGCTCTCTATACCCTCCAAACTGTGGCCCCGGGCCACCCTTCAGGCCTGTGGGTGGGCAACACCCCCGGTTGCCCTCAGGAGGGTGAGATCCCCGTGGGCCCCAGAAGTGGGCTTAGGTTGTTTGGGGGAGAGAAGCCTTGGGTTCAGGTACCCAGAGTGTGGTCTAGAATGGGGTGCATGGGCTCGAGATGGGCACCTCCTCTGCACCCTCCTCCTCACACTTGTTTCCCAGCATGGAGTGCCTTCCCTGACCTCCTGGCCAGACCGTTCATGGCCCTGCAGTAGGCCCACCTCTTCCAGGAAGCCTTCCCTACCCACCTGGCTGAGCGCTCCTCCAACCTTTGATGATGTTCTCCTGCATCTTGACACTGAATCTTTTAGAGCCACGGTAGCCAACCTTTTAAAATCACTTAAGGGCACTTAAAAAAATACGTCAGTATTTTTGCACCTGTGCCCCAGCCTCGTGCAACAGAACCTAGGGATGGAGCCTGAGCGCGGACAGTTTTTAAAGCCCCAGGGGTTTCTTCCAGGCATCCAGGGCTGAGGACATCAGTGATGGAGCCTGTTTGTTAATTCGCTCTTTCCTTGTGTGTATCATTTCTTGAGCATCTCTTCACATGGCCCAGACCTATGCCTGGCACTTAGTAGACGCTGAGTAAATATTTGCTGACCAGTAATTGAGATTGAAAACCAGAATGCAGAACTGTTCTAGTAATAATTGAGTGATTTGCCCTTCACTGGCTTTGCACTAAACCAAATGCTCAGTAACTACTAGTAAATCGAGTGAAATTAACAAGGGCAGTAAATGATTATTCTAAGCCTCTTGTGAGTTTCAAGAGAAATTCTTTTTGTGGCCTCACTTGTGTCCACATTATTTACTTCATCATCCATCCATCCATCCATCCATCCATCCATCCATCCATCCATCCATCAACATTTCTCTGAGCCTCTATAATGTGCCAGGCTCTGAACTAAGCTGCCGGGGAAATGGAGATGAAAGCTCTGGCTACAGCTTAATGGGGAAAACAGATGTGAGCCCGAAGAAGTAGAGCATGCACTGCAGCTGCCACCCATTATTACTCTCTACTGAAAGTCACAAGCTTGGGGCTGATTCATTTTGGCACCAGTGTCACCTTCATGAATCCCTGTGGTCTAAGAGCAGCAATACTCAAAGTGTGGCCCCAGAACAACAGGATTGACGTCACCTAGGGACTTATGAGAAATGCAAATGATCAGACCCTATCCCAGACTCAGAAACCCTGCAGGTGGGACCAGCCGTCTGTTTTAACAAGACCTCCTGATCTTCGTGGTGCCTGATGACGTCTGCAAGCCCTTGCCTTCCAGCCGTGTTTCTCAAGCTTGGCTACACATTCAAATCATTCGAATGAGGAGCTTCCAAAAATTTGGTCCCCAGACCAATTAAATCAGGATCTCAGCTGGTTGAGGTGGCTCATTCCTATAATCCCAGCACTTTTGGAGGCCGAGGCAGGCAGATCACTTGAAGTCAGGAATTCGAGACCAGCCTGGCCAACATGGTGAAACCCTGTCTCTACTAAAAATACAAAAATTAACCAGCTACTTGGGAGGCTGAGGCAGGAAAATTGGTTGGACTCCGGCGGCGGAGGTTGTAGTGAGCCGAGATCGCGCCACTGCACTCCAGCCTAGGCAGCAGAGACTCCCGTCTCAAAAAAAAAAACCAGGATTTCAGGGAACAGGACCTGGGCCTCAGAATTGTTTAAACTCTTCAGGTGAATTGAATGAAGCCCTGCCTTGGCAGGCGTGAGAATGCCAATCAAAGGCCAGGCTGACTGACGACCACCAGAGTGTCTGGGCCGCTCAGCCAGGACTCCTGCTTCTCTCAAGTCATCTTCACACAGGGACATTCAGAACAAGCTCCACGTTCTATTTCCGGCTCCGAGGTTCCTCTCCCAAGCATGAACTTTGTTCAGACATGTAGCAGAATCTGCCTTTTCAATGAACACTTTCGAAGTCGGCTCAGGAAGGAAATGTCAGTGATGCCGAAGCTGCCAACTCTGTGCTTGTTGAGTAGTGATTCTTGATCAGTCATATGGGAAGAGAGAGTAAGAGGTGAATCACATGCTGAGTGGTTTGTGCTGCGAATGTTTGCTGAGCTCTTTGGAACTCTCTGGGTATGAGTAACTCAGGCCCTTATGAATTCCTTTTGTCATCTTAGTCTCCTGTTTCTGAACTAAGTTAAATCGTATATTACATTGAGAATTTATATATACATTATTTATTTTTGTTTTCTTTTTGAGACAGGGTCTTACTCCTCACTCCTGTGGCCCAGGCTGGAGTGCAGCGGCACAATCATGGCTCACTGCAGCCTCCGCCTCCCGGGCCCAGGTGATCCTCCCATTTCAACCTTCCAAGTAGCTGGGACTACAGGCACGGGCATCACCACACCAAGCCAATTTGTTGTATTTCTCTTCGAGACAGTGTTTCACCATGTTGCCCAGGCTGTCTCGAACTCCTAAAGCAATCTACCCACCCCGGCCTCAGTGCTGAGGTTATAGGTGTAAGCCACCCCACCTGGCCAAATTATAATTTATGTTATGATTACATGTATTCTAATTAGCAAGTGCATAGAAAATATAATAATCATAAGAATAATTACTGTCTGTTGAGTGCTTGCTATGTGTTAGGCATTATGTTAACCATTTTACATACATCATCTCAATAAGCTTCAAAAAAGCCCAATGCATACGTATTACTATATTCCCTGCTTTTTCAAGATGAGGAAACAGGATAAGGAATGTCATTAACTCACTCAAGGTCATATAGACAGAAAATGGCAGAGCCAGAGTTAGGTCTATCATCAAAGATTGCTGTCATCATCGAAGATTACTCTTTCAGCTCCCGCCTCTACTACCTCGTGGTAAATAGTGGCATTCGTATATATTAATATTGTCAAAATTTTTAGTGCAATATGCAAATAATTGCTACTGGATAGTATTTTCTTCCTACATAAAATTATACATGATTTAACAGGCAATTGCACATAGTATAAACTCAGTAAATGCTATATATGGAAGAGTGTTACCATTTACAGCTACCATAATAGTATCAATTGTATGTCAATTATAGTTAATTTGTATCTGTAACCAATAATGTTATTTGAAAAGGCCATTCCTGGAATGTTACTTTTTTTTTTTTTGAGACAGGGTCTCACTCTGTGGCCCAGGCTGGAGTGCAGTGACGCAACCAGGGCTCACTGCAGCCTCGACTTCCTGGGCTCAAGCAATCCTCCTGCATGAGATCCCCAGTAGCCAGGACTGCCACCACACCTATGTGTTTGTTTGTTTATTTATTTGTTTTTGAGATGGAACCTCGCTCTGTTTCCCAGGGTGGAGTACAGTGGCGTGATCTTGGCTCACTGCAACCTCTGCCTGCCAGGTTCAAGTGATTCTCTTGCCTCAGCCTCCTGAGTAGCTGGGATTACAGGCACACACTACCACACCCGGCTACTTTTTGTATTTTTGGTAGAGATGGGGTTTCACCATGTTGGTCAGGCTGGTTTCAAACTCCTGACCTTGTGATCCACCTGCCTCAGCCTCCCAAAGTGCTGGGATTACAGGTGTGAGCCACTTTGCCCAACCTAATTTTTTAATTTTAGTAGAGATGAGGTCTCATTATGTTGCCCAGGCTGGTCTCAAACTCCTGAGCTCAAGCCATCCTCCCACCTTGGCCTCCCAAAGTGCTGGGATTATAGGCATGAGCCACCACGCCTGACCTGGAATGTTGCTTTGAGAATTTGTGGCGTCTCTGAAAATACTAGGTGATTACTTAGATACAGTGTTTAAGGAAAAAAGCAGTTGTAAAATTATATATACCAGTTTTGTAAAGAATATGCACGTGTATTTTATATGCATAGAAAAAATAGGAAGGAAGTGCCCCAAATCTTTCAAAAAAATTGTGACTGGCTGGATTACAAGAGAGTTTTATTTTTTTACTGATACTTGAGGCCAGACCAAGATGTAAGGTGAAGGGTACTTGAGACAGGTTGGTAACTTGGCACTGCTTCAAACTGGTGTCCTCTGAATTTTTGTTCCACATTTGTTAAGTGGGACAGGGAGAAATTGGTTACCGATTGATAAATATTGTGTACAAATATAGATTAATTTTCTGGCTCATTCCCAGAGACCAAAGTAGAATGCCTATTCTTTGGCGGGCGTAGCGGGGAGAGGAAGCAAATTATTTCCCACTTTTCTATTGCTCTTATTCTTTCTTCGTAAAATTCCAAACCCCACAGTTTATTGGGAAATACCTTAATTTAAAATGTAAATGCTAAGATAAGTTACTAATTCCTTGCCCTTTCCCTGGTATGATTGGGGTTTCCGCATTTCAGCTGACTGCTACACACACGGTACAAAAATACTGCAGAGAGAGAGGCTGATGGCAGTGAGGAACAGTTTCGTTTGTTTCTTTAATTATTCTATTTCTTTCTTCCTCGTGTTTTGCCTATGACATGAGACGTCCTGTGAGAAGTCCTGTGTTAACTGGCACCACATTTCCACTTAAACCGCGACATGTCAGCACCCTTCGCTCATCCTAGAAAAATTAGAAAATACACAAAGAATGACTTTCCAAATGAGAAGGGAAATTTTAAAAAAATTATTATTTTTTAAAGCTGCAAAGAATGAACATCTAAAAGTTCTCATGGGTCTGGGTTCTCTAGGGGGCAGCAGTAGTAGCACAATCACCTGATCATCTGCTAGTGGCCAGAAGGAAAGGCCTTATCTAGAAGGCATTTGGGAGCCTGGAGTCACGGCTTTTCCCTCTGATGAGAAGCTGTTCACGCTCTAAGGTGAGTGGCCTGGTGCAGCCGCACTGGAGAGTGTTTTCAAGTTCTTGCAGTGAAAAGTGGCCACATTTTGGTTTTGCTTCATACAGATGCATGAACCTAAGCAACTGAAGTCTGCAAGTGGGCCGGGCGCAGTGGCTCACACCTGTAACCTCAGCACTTTGGGAGGCCGAGGTGGGTGAATCACCTGAGGTCGGGAATTCAAGACCAGCCTGACCAACATGGAGAAACCTCATCTCTACTAAAAAAATACAAAATTAGGCAGGGATGGTGGTGCATACCTGTAATCTCGGCTACTCAGGAGGCTGAGGCAGGAGAATCACTTGAACCTGGGAGGTGGAGGCTGCGGTGAGCCGAGATCGCGCCATTGCACTCCAGCATGGGCGACGAGCGAAACTCCGTCTCGAATAAAAAGTCTGAAAGTGAATGAAATGCCATGTGCCAGCATTCTGTACCCGTGTGGGTGACAACTTGAGAGCAACAAGTGACGGGGTTTAAGGTGATCTCCGTTTAAAGGCGTCTTTAAAGCAAAAGGAAGCAATCTTTGTGTGTTTTAAAATTATTATTGCCCATGTGCAAACGGAAAATTCAGATACAGGTACATGGGGCAAGGAGGTAGTGAGAGGGCTTGCGGGAACAGCACACAGGTGAATGCAAAGGCGCGCCACAACACCCAGCTAAGTTTTGTATTTTTTGTAGAGACAGGGTTTCACCAGGTTGCCCAGGCTGGTTTCGAGTTCCTGAGTTCAAGCAGTACTCCTGCCTCAGCCTCCCAAAGTGCTGAAATGACAAAGTGTGAGCCAGTGTTTCTGGCCATCATCTCTCAAAAAAAAAAAAAAAAAAAAAAAGGCAGGCATGATTGCGCACTCCTAGTGACAGAGCGAGATTCTGTCTCTTAAAGAAAAAAACAATTTAAGTCTCCCAATCCCTGAATATGGAATGTCTTTCCATTTACTTATGTTTTCTTTAATTCTTTTTTAAACAATATTTTGTAGTTTTAGAGCACAAATCTTACATTTTTTGTTATATTCCTAAGTACTTTATTCTTCATAATCCTATTGTAAGTGGAATTGTTTTTTTTTTTTTTTTTTTTTTTAGACGGAGTTTCGCTCTTGTTACCCAGGCTGGAGTGCAATGGTGCGATCTCGGCTCACCGCAACCTCCGCCTCCTGGGTTCAGGCAATTCTCCTGCCTCAGCCTCTTGAGTAGCTGGGATTACAGGCACGCGCCACCGTGCCCAGCTAATTTTTGTATTTTTAGTAGAGACGGGGTTTCACCATGTTGACCAGGATGGTCTCGATCTCTTGACCTCGTGATCCACCCGCCTCGGCCTCCTAAAGTGCTGGGATTACAGGCGTGAGCCACCGCGCCCGGCCGTAAGTGGAATTGTTTTATTGATTTATTATACTTCTTGTGGTGTTCACTGCCAATGTGTAAATAAATAAAATAGATTTTTTTTTTAGTTAGATTTTTGCATTTGTCACCCAGGCTGGGTGTAATGGCACTGTCTCTGCTCACTACAGCCTCTGCCTCCCAGGTTCAAGCGATTCTACTGCCTCAGCCCCCCAAGTAGCTGGGACTATAGGCATGCACCACCACACTTGGCTAATTTTGTATTTTTAGTGGAGACCGGGTTTTACCATGTTGGCCAGGCAGATCTTGAACTCCTGACCTCAGGTGATCCGCCCACCTTGGCCTCCCAAAGTGCTGGGATTATACGCATGAGCCACCATGCCTGGCCTCAAGTGATTTTTTTTTTTTTAAGACAAGGTCTCCCTTTGTGTCCCAGGCTATAGTGCAGTGGCATGATCATGGCTCACTGCAGTCCTCCCACCTCAGCCCCCTGAGTAGCTGGGACCACAGGTGCATGCCACACACCTGATTAATTTTTTGTTTTTTGTAGACGCAGGGTCTTACTATTAGTATGTTTCCCAAAATGGTCTTAAACTCCTGGCCTCAAGCAATCCTCCAGCCTCAGCCTCCCAAAGTGCTGGGATCACAGGGGTGAGCCACTGCACCTGGCCTATAACTGCTTTTTTTTTTGAGACGGAGTCTCGCTCTTGTTACCCAGGCTGGAGTGCAATGGCGCGATCTCGGCTCACTGCAACCTCCGCCTCCTGGGTTCAGGCAATTCTCCTGTCTCAGCCTCCTGAGTAGCTGAGATTACAGGCACGCACCACTGTGCCCAGCTAATTTTTTGTATTTTTAGTAGAGATGGGGTTTCACCACGTTGACCAGGATGGTCTCAATCTCTTGACCTCGTGATCCACCCGCCTTGGCCTCCCAAAGTGCTGGAATCACAGGGGTGAGCCACTGCACCTGGCCTATAACTGATTTTTATATTATTGGTCTTATACCCTGCAACCTTGCTGAAGTTGTTTACCAGTTCTAATAGTTTTTAGTGTGTTCTTTTTTTATATACAAGAATGTGTTACCTGCAAATAGAGATAGCTTTGCTTTTCCCATTCAATTCTGGGTGCCTTTTATCTTCTTTTTCTGCCAAATTTCCCTGGCTAGGACCTCCAGTACAGTGTTGAATGGAAATGGTGAAGGCCAGCCACAGTGGCTCATACCTGTGATCCCAGCACATTGGGAAACAGAGGCAGGCAGATTGCTTAAGCCCAGGAGTTTGAGACCAGCTTGGGCAACATGGTAAAACCCCGTCTCTACAAAAAAATACAAAAATTAGCGAGGCATGGTTGAGCAGCACACCTGTAGTCCCAGGTCCTCTGGAGGCTGAGGTAAGAGGATCACCTAAGATCACCTAAGCCTGAGAGGTCAAGGCTACAGTGAACTGAGATTGCCTCACTGCACTCCAGCCTGTGTGACGGAGTGAGACCCTGTCTCAAAAAAAAAAAAAAAAAGAAGAAGAAGGAAGAAAGAAAAAAGAAAAAGGGAAATGGTGAGAGTGGACATCCTTGTCTTTTTATCGGATCTTAGGAGGAGAAAGCATTGAGTCCTTCATCATTAAGTATGCTGTTATCTGTGGGTTTTTTACACATACTCATTTTTGGGTTGAGGAAGCTTCCTTCTATTCCTAGATTGTTGAATGTTATTATCATGTAAAGTTGTTAGATTTTGTCAAATGCTTTTTTTCTGTGTCTGTTTAGATGATCATGTGTTTTTTGTCCTTTATTCTTTAATCATAATGTATTATATTAATTGAGGTTCATGTATTAAACCAACCTTGCATTCCTGGGGTAAATCTCACTTGATCATGGTGCACAATCCTTTTGTGTGCTCCTGGACTCAATTTCTTGTGTTTTCTGGAGGATTTTTACATCTAAAGTCATAAGAGACCTTGGTCTGTAGTGTTGTTTTCTTGTGATATCTTTGATTTTGGTCTCGGGATGATACTGGCCTTGTAGAATGAATTGGAAAGCATTCCTTTTTCTTTTATTTTTGTGGAGTTTGTGGAAAATTAGTATTCTTCTTCTTTTTTTTTTTTTTTTCCCCAAGATGGAGTCTTACTCTGTTGCCCGGGCTGGAGTGCAATGGCATGATCTTGGCTCGCTACAACCTCTCCCTCCCGGGTTCAGGTAATTTTCCTGCATCAGCCTCCTGAGTAGCTGGGACTATAGGCACAGGCCACTACGCCTGGCTAATTTTTGTAATTTTAGTAGAGATGAGGTTTCACCGCCAGGCTGGTCTGGCGTGATCCACCTACATTGGTCTCCCAAAGTTCTGGGATTACAGGTGTGAGCCACTGTGCCTGGCCAATATTCTTCTTTAAATATTTAGTAGAATTCACCAGTGAAGGCATCTGGTCCTTGGCTTTTCTTCGTGGAACATTTTTAAATGACCAATTCAAATTCTCTTCTTTTTACAGGCCTGTTCAAATACTCTGTTTCTTCTTTAGTAAGTTTTGGTCATTTATATCTTTGTAGAAATTTTTCTGTTTTATTGAAGTTATCTAATTTGTTAGCATGCTATTGTTCGTAGAATTGTCTTCTGCTCTTTTTTTTTTTGGGACAGAGTCTCACTCTGTCTCCCAGGCTGGAGTACAGTGGCATGATCTCGGCTTACTGCAACCACCTCCCAGGTTCAAGTGATTCTCCTGCCTCAGCTTCCTGAGTAGCTGAGATTATAGGCACACACCACCATTCCTGGATAATTTTCACCATGTTTGCCAGACTGGTCTCAAACTCCTGACCTCAAGTGAGCCACCCATCTCGGCCTTCCAAAGCTGGGATTACAGGCATGAGCCACTGTGCCTGACCTCTTATGCTCATTTTTATTTCCATAGGGCTGGTACCGATGTCATCTCTTTCATTCTCAATTTTAGAAATTTGAGCTTTTTCTCTTATTTTTCTTTGTTAATCTAGCTAAAGATTTGTTCTCCATGGCACATTACCTGGAAAAGTTTTTTAAAAAATGCAAATAAAGATTTGTCAATTTTGTTGATCTTTTCAATGATTGAGGGTTTCTTAGGTGTTCATTTAAAAATTATACCATTCAGGGTGTTAACATTGTTTGTGGCAAAATAAAAATTATACCATATAGGCTGGGCACGGTGGCTCACGCCTGTAATCCCAGCACTTTGGGAGATTAAGGTGGGTGGATCACAAGGTCAGGAGTTTGAGACCAGCCTGGTCAATATGCTGAAACCCCATCTCTACTACAAATACAAAAATTAGCTGGGCGTGGTGGTGCCCGACTGTAGTCCCAGCTACTTGGGAGGCTGAGGCAGGAGAATCACTTGAACCCGGGAGGCAGAGGTTGCAGTGAGCCGAGATCGCACCATTGCACTCAAGCCTGGGCAACAGAGCAAGATTCTGTCTCAAAAAAAAAAAAAAATTATACCATGTAAGTTACATATATGTTACATATAATCTGTTGTACATATCAAATGTTGCAGAGTAAAATTGGAAATAAAGGAAAAAGGAATCATGGTGCAGTTAATTGTCTGAAGAAACTTACTGGGACCATAGTTTCTATATTTGGCTTTTACACTAAATTTTCCTATTCAGATAGACTAATTTCTAAATTCTTGATGCTTCTATCTTTAAAATGAAAGGAATGTCTTCTCACAGGCAGGGAAGTAGTTGATACACTATCAGTCCTTAGGTGCAAGGTGATTACATGAAGTCATGTTCATGCCAGTGCTTCTGATGTATTCATTGCTGGTATTGACAAATTTGACACAGTGTTAGGTCTGCCTTGACAAAGTCCCACAAGCTGGGCGGCTTAAAGCCACAGAAAGCTGTTCTCTCACAGAAGTTGAAATCAAGGTGTTAACAGGGCCACGCTCCCGGTGAAACTGTTGAGAAGAACAGAGTCCTTCTTAGCCCCTTCCAGCTGCTGGTGGGTACCAGCAATATTTAGCATTCCTTGGCTTAAGGCTACATCACTCTGATCTCTGCCTTCCATGGTCATCTTCTCTCTCCTGTCTTTTTTTTTGTTTGTGATGGAGTGTCACTCTTGTCACTCAGGATGGAGTGCAGTAGCACAATTTTAGCTCATTGCAACCTCCGCCTCCCAGGTTCAAGCAATTCTCCTGTCTCAGCCTCTCAAGTAGCTGAAATTACAGGTGCCCATCACCACGACTGCATAATTTCTGTATTTTTAGTACAGACAGGGTTTCACCATTTTGGCCAGGCAGGTCTCCAACTTCTGACCTCAGGTAATCCACCCACCTCAGCCTCCCAAAGTGCTGGGATTACAGGTGTGAGCCACCGCGCCTGAGCACTCTCTCCTTTTCTTAAAAGGATGCCCACCATACTGGAGTAAAGGCCCACCTACTCCATCCAGCATGACCTCATCTTAACAAATCCTGTCTGCACTGACCCTCTTTTTAACTAGATCATATTCTAAAGTCCTGGGGGGTTAGGACTTCAACCCATGACAGACATGTTCTAAGCTAACCATGAACATCTGTCTGTTACTCGCCAATTTTTTTTTTTTTTTTTTAGGCAGAGTCTTGTTCTGTCACCCAGGCTGGAGTTCAGTGGCATAATCTTGGCTCACCGCAACCTCAGCCTCTGGGGTTCAAGTAATTCTCATACTGTGCCTGGCTAATTTTTGTATTTTTAGTAGATACGGGGTTTCACCATGTTGGCCAGGCTGGTCTTGAACTCCTGGCCTCAAGTGATCTGTCGGCCGCAGCCTCCCAAAGTGCTAGGATTACAGGTGTGAGCCACCGCACCAGCCCTGCTTTCTGATATTTAGAAATCTATCCCGGTGCCTTTTCTATTTACTGTGGTCTCTGTTTTAAATATATTTCCCCTAGATTGAGGATATATTTAACGAAATCAAATTTGGGGAGTATGTGGACACTGGAAAGCTAATCGACAAGATCAACTTACCAGATTTCCTCAGAGTGTACCTTAACCACAGGCCACCTTTTGGTAACATCTTGAGTGGCATCCACAAGAGCTTTGAGGTGCTCGGTTATACCAACTCCAAAGGGGAAAAGGCCATTCGACGAGAGGACTTCCTGAGACTGCTCGTTACCAAAGGTAAGCACATACACCGGGATGTCTGGGAACATCCTGGGGCCATTTCCAGTGTAGAGAACTAAGTGTGGGGAGCCAGCCCCTGTGGGAGCTCCATCTTTCATGAAAGAGGTGATTTGACCGGATTTGAGCCACGAAGGATCTGGCTGACTCACCTGCATCCCTGGCAAGTACAAGGTAATGGGAGGAACCCAGAGCTAAAAAGCAGAAGACTGCGATTTGTGTTGCAGCTTCCTGAACATCAGCAAGACTCAGCGTCCTCACTTGTAAAATGGGAAGAAAAACGCCAGCTGATCCATCTCACGGGGGTGTCATAAGATTTGTGTTGATCTGGGCACAGTGGCTCACACCTCTAACCCCAGAACTTTGGGAGGCCGAGGCGGGCGGATCACCTGACATCAGGAGTTCAAGGCCAGCCTGGCCTACATGGTGAAACGCCATCTCTACTAAAAATACAAAAATTAAATGGGCGTGGTGGCAGGCACCTATGATCCCAGCTACTTGGGAAGCTGAGGCAGGAGAATCACTTTAGCCTGGGAGGCAGAGGTTTCAGTAAGGCAAGATTGTGCCATTGCACTCCAGCCTGGGTGATAGAGCAAGACTCTGTCAAAAAAGAAAAAAAAGATTTGGATTGTATTTGTGGAATGCAACCAGACCAAAGTAAACTTTTTAATTTTTACCTACTATGTTTCTCATTGTTGTCCGTGAAGATGTCAAGTAAACTGTCTCTGGATGACATTTTCATCCTAGTCCAACTGGGTGGTCCTGATAAGAAGGAATTTGAAATGAAGTAGAGCCTGGTCTCAGCAGCATGCTGCCTTATTTCTCTATGCCAGACCCACGTATTTTCCCTGCCTGGGGGACCCTGTTTAACACCATTAAGGAAGTATATGTGACAGTACTATGGGACTCTAGATTGTTTTTGTGTCTAAAGAAAAAAGGCTGGGCATGGTGGCTCACACCTGTAATCTCAGCACTTTGGGAGGCTGAGGCAGGAAGATCACTTGAGCCCAGGAGTTCAAGACCAGCCTGGCATAGTAAGACTTCATATCCACCAAAAAAGTTATTTTTTGTTTGTTTGTTTTTTTCTGAGACAGAGTCACGCTGTGTTGCCCAGGCTAGAGTGCAGTGGCACAATCTCGGCTCACTGCAACCTCCACCTCCAGGGTTCAAGCAATTCTCCTGTCTCAGCCTCCCGAGTAGCCACGACACCCAGCTAATTTTTTGTATTTTTAGTAGAGACGGGGTTTCACCATGTTGGCCAGGCTGGTCTCAAACTCCTGACCTCAAGTGATCCACCCGCCTTGGACTCCAAAAGTGCTGGGAGTACAGGTATGCACCACCGCATCCAGCCTAAAAAAATTTTTTTTAAGGAGGCTGAGGCAGGAGAATTGCCTGAACCCAGGAGGCGGAGGTTGCGGTGAGCCGAGATCGCGCCATTGCACTCCAGCCTGGGTAACGAGCGAAACTCCGTCTCAAAAAAAAAAAAAAAATTTTTTTTTTAATTGTATAAAAGAAAAAAAAAGTGGAATGATTCTCCTTAAGCCCTCTGAATGATAGCGCTAAGCCCTGACAGCATGCTTAGCCCCAAGAGCTAAGCAACCACCTTCTTACTCTGTGACACACAGGTGAGCACATGACGGAGGAGGAGATGTTGGATTGCTTTGCTTCACTGTTTGGCCTGAATCCCGAGGGATGGAAATCCGAGCCTGCAACCTCCTCTGTCAAAGGTACCCTGGCTGGCTTTGTCTGGGCACGTAGCCATGGCTCACTAATTTGTTGTAGACTTAAGTACGTTTATTTCTCTTGATTGGTGCAAGCCACTCTCCCTAAGACTGTGCACATAACAAAGTAAGTCTGTTGGGAATCCCACATGATAAGTTATGGAAAGACCAGTGAGCGGCGGCTACGCTGAAGAGATGAAGCTTTTGTTCCCGCGCTCCGTCCGTCCTTTTGTTGCGCGTGGGCTTGTTTTTCCCTTTGTTCCACTGACCTGTCGTCTTGCCAGCTTGGGTGGGTGAATGTTGGCCACCAGTAGAGGATCCAGTTTGGCAGCTGTTTCAGAAGAAGAGGTATGCCGGGAAAGACTTGGGGGCCAGGCACCACGGCTCATGCCTGTAATCCCAGCACTTCGGGGAGAGGAGGCAGGAGAATCGCTTGAGCCCCAGAATCTGAGACAGGCTTGGGCAACATAGCGAGATCCCATCTCTACAAAAAATAATACAGGCTGGGCACAGTGGCTGACACTTGTAATCCCAACACTTTGGGAGGCCGAGGCGGGTGGATCGCTTGAGGTCAGGAGTTCGAGACCAGCCTGACCTACATTGTGAAATCTCATCTCTACTAAAAACACAAAACTTAGCCAAGCATGGTGGCACATGCCTAGAATCCCAGCTACTTGGGAGACTGAGGCGGGAGAATTACTTGAACCCAGGAGGTGGAGGTTACAGTGAGCCGAGATCACACCATTGCACTACAGCCTGGGCAACAAGAGCAAAACGCCATCTCAAAATAAATAAATAAATAAATAAATAAAACAACGATCTGGGCATAGTGGTGCATGCTTTTAGTCCCGGCTACTCAGGAGGCTTAAGTGGGAGTATGACTTAGGCCCAGGAGTTTATGGTTGTGGTGAATTAGGGTTGCGCTGCTGTACTCCAGCCTGGGCAACAGAGTGAAAGCCTGTCTCAATTTTTTAAAAAAAGAGACAGAGAGAAGGATCTGGAGAAGGAGGGAGCAACAGCTTGGCGGGCAGCACAGGCTCAGCTGCAAGCTGCCAAAACTTTCAAGTTTTTCTGTTTGTTTGTTTTGAGACGGAGTCTTGCTCTGTCACCCAGGCTGGAGTGCAGTGGCACGATCTCGGCTCACTGCAACTTCTGCCTCGTGGGTTCAAGCGATTTTCCTGCCTCAGCCTCCCAAGTAGCTGGGACTACAGGTGCGTGCCACCACGCCAAGCTAATTTTTTTGTATTTTTAGCAGAGATGGGGTTTCACCATGTTAGCCAGGATGGTCTCGATCTCCTAACCTCGTGATCTGCCTCAGCCTCCCAAAGTGCTGGGATTACAGGCGTGAACCACCATGTAGGCCAACTTTCAGGTTTTTAAAGGTCATCCTCCTCTCCCTTCCTGCTATAGCCTAAGTATTTTTCACCTTCTTTTAGTGCACTGGACCTGAAGTTTGGGTTGTGACTTTCAGCTCGGGAGGAACCAATCTCAACGGCTCTTCTAGGCTCACGGGTGTGGGAGCAGCTCTGCTGACAAGCCCAGGGGTGGTCAGATCCCACCACCGTCACCAACACTGAGGAGGGCGCAGAGGCCCCTCACCCATTCCCCTTTTCTCTCTCCTTTTATTGTCCATTCCCCACATCAAAGTAAACAAAGTCCCTGAACTCAGATAATTCCAGACTCTAGTATCTAACGGGTCATTCCCAACCTGCAAGCTCTCCCTACCCCATTCCTTTATGTACTTTGGGTCTCAGAATGTGCCTTTCCCAATTGTTATATATGTATGCTGTGTTCCCAGGTACCTCGAAACAGAAAAATCATGTGGTTAAGCCTTTCCAGAGAGGTTTGCAGAGATTTGGTTGACAGTGTTCTATTCTGCAAAGGAGAGATTTTTTAACCAACTTCCACCCAGAGGTTTTCAAGGAATCAAAGCCACATCACAGCACAAAGCACCTCTTGTTTTTGTTTAGTAGCATTTCCTTGTGTTTTTGGAAAATCCTTCTGAGTTAGAAACATAATCATTGTGGCCGGGTGTGGTAGCTGTAATCCCAGCACTTTGGGAGTCTGAGGTGGGAGGATCACTTGAAGCCAGCAGTTTGAGACCAGCCTGGGCAACATAGCAAGATCCCATCTATAAAAAAATATTTTTAATGAGCTGGGTGTGGTGGTGTGTGCCTGTAGTCCCAGCTACTCGGGAGGCTGAGGTAAGAGTCTCATTCGACCCCAGTAGATCAAGGCTGCAACGAGCTACGATTGCTCACTGCACTCCAGCCTGGGCAACAGAGTGAGACCTGGTCTCAAACCCCTTCCCCCACCCAAAAAAGAAAGAAACATAATTATCATGAAGGCATTTGGTGTTCTTTTCCTGTTTTGGCTAGGTTCAGAAATTTGCCTTGAAGAAGAACTTCCAGACGAAATCACTGCAGAAATATTCGCAACTGAAATTCTTGGCTTAACCGTTTCAGAAGCTTCCGGCCAGGACGGTCAGTGAAGTTATCAGGAACGTTTAAAGCACAGAGGACTTGGGACGTGTGTGGATGCACGTGCTATGTTTTTCACGAGGCACTGCTTTTTATGTATTTCCCTCCCCCTCCCATTCTTTAGAACATTTAGACATTAAAGCAAATTTCTGGTGAGCAATGGAATTCACAAAGTTGGACATTCCACTGTTTCTGAAATAGAAAAGTGGGCGGAGGCAAGAAAAACCCTGGCAGCTGGATATACTTGGTGGCTGGATCCCTGGGTCTCTGGCGATGCCGCCTGCGTGGGGTTGCACGGAATACGGAGGGGCGTGGTCTCAGGGCAGAGGGATCCTCAGCTGGCAGCAGGCCTGCCTCACAGCACGTATGGTCCAGGGAAATGATGGTCCATGGAAATGATGGTCCATGGTCTCATCCCCTTTCCTTGCAGGGCCGCCTGGACCCTCCACCCAGTGTGGCCCAGTGTGGATCACCCCTGCCTGTTGTGGGGTGGGGTGGGGGTGCTGGGTGCGTCAGGCTCCTGAGAGTCCCGGATTGTGGCTTCTTATCAGCAAAACACCCAAACGGCGGTGTGTGGCCGTTATAAAGAGCATCACTAACCATGCGTAACCCCAGTGACAGCTGCCGGGAAAATGGAGAAGCCCCTCTGAGCCCCTCCGAATCCGTTCACGCTGCACCTGGGCCAGAAACCACAGAACAGTCCCACCCAGCAGATGCTGGGGCCTCCCTCGCACCCACACTCACCAGTGCGGTGGCTTGGCCACCTCACTCACCCACACTCCGCTGGGCCGCAAAACATGTAGTAGGCAAAAATAGGGGCCGGTTCCCCAGCTCCGGGACATTTAGGGGACGTTACTAAGTTTATAGCAGTATTTTGGCCTTGAAGATAGCATAGCATTGTAGTGCGAATAGATGAGAGTTACAGGCTGACTTTAGAATTTTGTCACCCATTCTGAGGTCTCATCCAGGCAAAGGTGCCAGATGTCATTCTCCAACATGCTCCGCCCAGCACACCCCCCAGACCAGCTTCTTCCCCAGAGAAACCAGCATCTAAGATAACACTTCGGATCCACTTAAAGCGACTTTGTCTGAAGGCACATTCTGCAGCAGAGAAACAGAATGACAACCACGCCGTTACTCATACACGAAGCCCCCTCCACTACGTGGGGTCCAGCTGGAAATCTGGCGCAGTGAGTCTTTGGAATGCCCTGGAACATGTAACGGAACTGTCTACCCCAAACCAGGCTGTGTCACTGTGACCTTGGGGCAGACAGCACAGGCCAGCTTGTCAGACCATGTCACCAGGGCTTTGCAACCTAGTTTACATTTTGTTCTTTTTAAAAAACATGAAAAGAAAAACAAGCTTTATGAATCAATTTTGCAGCTGCTGAGGGCTTAGGAGATCTAGTATCAAGCCAGTTAAAAAGTTCCTGGGGACATTTTAGGGAACAAGAAACTCCCAAATGACTTGTTCTCTTCAAAAAACAACTCAGAATTAGATGCAGGCTGGACACTAACCGGGGGCTTTGTTCATTGAATCTGGCGCCCTCTGATTTGGTTCCGACTGATGGCATGTGCTGCAATTGTCTTGAGCAGAACCGACCTGTGGTCTGTTGGACCCACTGTGGCGGGCGGGCCCAGTAAGCTGGGACACTGCCCGGGGCAGGCGGATGCTCTCTCTCTGCCCATCCAGCTTTAGCGTCTCCTCTGGAGTCAGGAGGGGAAGGTGGAGCCCTGGTTACGGATCATGGTTATGGTTATGTTCACCGAGGAGACCAAAATCACCATGGACAGCGGGATCGGCACGAACGGCATTCCCGCCCCACACCCAGCCCGGCCTGCCGGGGGATGCTTCTTACCTGGGGGCCTCTTTCTGCAGGTGTTTGTGGGGTGTTTTGGTTTTTGTTTTTTTGAGACTGAATCTTGCTCTGCCACCCAGGCCGGAGTGCAGTGGCACAATCCCAGCTCACTGTAACCTCCGCCTCCCGGGTTCAAGCAAGTCACGTGCCTCAGCCTTCCGTGTATCTGGGATTGCAGGAATGTGGCACCAGCCACCACACCCAGCTAATTTCTTTTTTTTTTTTTTGAGATGGAAATTCATTCTGTTGCCCAAACTGGAGTGCAATGGTGTGATCTCGGCTCACTGCAACATCAGACTCCCGAGTTCAAGTGATTCTCTGGCCTCGGTCTCCCAAGTAGCTGGGATTACAGGCGTGCACCACCATACCTGGCTAATTTTTGTATTTTTAGTAGAGATGGGATTTCACCCTGTTGGCCAGGCTGGTCTCGAACTCCTGACCTCAGGTGATCCACCCATCTCAGCCTCCAAAGTGCTGTGAGTACAGGGGTGTGCCACCGCGCCCGGCCAAGGTGCTTGTGTTTTGTTGTCTCCCAACTTCCTTGACAAAGGCGGGGCAGCCCCTTTCAGCCCCAGGAGGGCCTCTTCACCTCCCATCAGGGCAGGCCGAGCCTGGTGGCCACACAGGTGAGAAACGGGAGGCCCTAGCAGCCCGATGCCATCAGCAGGAAAGAGGGCACGGCAAAGAGAGCTCAGGCTCCTGGCAGTGGGGGTGGCAAGGCAGCGACAGCAGGAGGGGACAGCAAAGGAGACAGCATCGTGGAGCTCCCGCGTGCATCACACTTAGGGACTAAACGCGGAATATCAGAAACACACTGTGATGCTCCTTTGCAGAAAGATTCCTGTGCATTCCACACAGGGCCTGTGGCCGGCTGACTCTCACATCCCGGTTTGTGCGTTCTGGATCAGGAACCACCAAGAGCCTCCCCAGGGCCAGCTCTCTGCCCCAGACCCCCAGTCCCACCTGCAGGTGAGGGCCTCGCCCGCATAGCGTTCGGAGCCGGGAGCCACTGACTTGCCGCCCTCCTGTTCAGCTTCTGCAACTTTCTAGCCACCTGTGCACCCTTGGGTGTGGCTAAGCTCTTAGACCTCAGTTTCCTCCCGGAGCAACTCCTGTGGTGGTGGTGCAGATGAGAAGAGACGGTGCAAGTAAAGCATTACTGGCACAGGGTAGAGCTCCAAATATGACAGCAGCTATTAATATCACAGCAGAAACTGTGCCTGAGAATCAGGAAGACATTTGGTATAAATTAACCTCTCTCAATCCCAGAGTTTGAGCAAGAGTTAGCGTTTGCTCAAATAGGGGTCTCTCCTAGTTTTGACGATGAGCTCTCAGCAAGTATTTGTGGAATGATGGAGTGAATGAACTTGAAGCCTCCGTGCTCCTTCCTTCCCTCCTTCCCTCCTTCCCTCCTTCCTTCTTTCCTTCCTTCCTTTCTTTCTTTTTCTCTCGAGACAGAGTCTCACTCTGTTGCCTGGGCTGCAGTGCAGTGGCACAATCTTGACTCATTGCAACCTCTGCCTTCTGGGTTCAAGTGATTCTCCTGCCTCAGCCTCCCGAGCAGCTGAAACTACAGGCTGCACCACCACACCCGGCTAATTTTTGTATTTTTAGTAGAGACGGGGTTTCATCATGTTGGCCAGGCTGGTCTCGAACTCCTGACCTCAGGTGATCCATCCTCCTCTGCCTCCCAAAGTGTTGAGATTACAGGCATGAGCCACTGTGTCCGGCTGCTCCCTGCTCTTTTCATAGCTGACTTATCTTTGGAATGAAAGCGAATGGCAGGTCCTCTCCAGGCCCTCGTCAGGGTGGGCAAACTTCCCCTGTCAAGGGCCAGGGAGTAAATATTGAGGCTCCTGGGGTGAAAGGGCCTCAGTAGTGACTTCCCAGTCCTGCCGTTGTAGTGCAGAAGCCCCCAGGGACAACACAGAAAAGAATGCCTGTGGCTGGCTGCCTCCCAGCCCAGCTTTACCTATGGACCCTGACATTTGGATTTCATGATAATTTCCACATATCATGGAATATTATTTGTCTTTTGTTTCTTTTTTTTTCTAACCGTTTAAAAATGTGAAACCCATTCTTAGCTTGGAGACCTGCTCACAGAGGCAGCAGCCTGGATCTGCCCCGCAGGGCGTCCACCACCCCACCTCTGCCTTGTAGGCCAAGGGTACTCACTCCTACTCATTTCTACAAATACTACAAATCTGTACCAACACCTGACTGGCACTTTTCAAAAACATGCCAAGGTCTGACGGGCAAGGAAAGACGGAGAAACTCTTATAGACCAGAAGAGACGGAACCATGGCAGCTAAATGCAGTGTGGACACCTGGACCCATTCCCGAAACAGAAAAAAGACATGAGTAGGAAACTGGTGAAATCCAACTCAAGCCTGTGGTTTAGTTAATAGTGTTGCACCAACGTTAATTTCTGAGTTTTGGGCGGGGCACAGTGGCTTATGCCTGTCATCCCAGCACTTTGGGAAGCCGAGCTGGGAGGATCACTTGAGCCCAGGAGTTCAAGACCTGCCTGGGCAACATAGGGAGACCCGTCTCTACAAAACATTTTTTTTTTTAAATTAGCTGGGCATGGTGGAGCATGCCTGTGGTCTCAGCTACTTGGGAGGCTGAGGCCGGAGGATCTCTTGAGTCTGGGAGATGGAGGCTGCAGTGAGCTGTGATTGCACCACTGCACTTGAGCCTGGGTGACAGAGCGAGGTCCTGTCTCAAAACAAACAGGCCAGGTGAGGTAGCTCATGCCTGTAATCCCAGCATTTTGGGAGGCAGAGGTGGGCAGATCACAAGGTCAGGAGTTTGAGACCAGCCTGGCCAACATGGTGAAACCCCATCTCTACTAAAAATACAAAAAATTAGCCAGTCGTGGTGGCAGGCACCTGTAATTCCAGCTACTCGGGAGGCTGAGGCAGGAGAAAAACTTGAACCAGGGAGTTGGAGGTTGCAGTGAGTAAAGATCACACCACCGCACTGCAGCCTGGCAACAGAGCAAGACCCTGTCTCAAAAAAAAAAAAGAAAAGAAAGAAACACAAAATTTCTGAGTTTTGGTCAGTGTATCACGGTTGTGTAAGATGTTCACATTAGGGAAATTGGGTGAGGGGTCCAGGGAACGTGGCACTATCTTGGCAAGCCTAAAATTATTTCAAAATAAAGTTTTAAAAAATGAAATCTGTGGCCCCCTTCTGACTCAGTCACCCCTGAATCATTTCCACAATCTGCCCTGTGCCTTTCAATTCTCGAACAAATGCTCCTGCTGGCGCCACGGCGGCACCTGGGTCCCCTTGCTGGCTGCCTGACCTGTGCAGACCCGGCCCTCTGCTGGGCTTCGAGGTGATGCAAACAAAAAGGTCTTTTTTTAAACATCTGTGTCCTCAAGCTGTGGCTGCCTGAGACACTGGTGTTTTTGGCTTGAGCATGTTCTTTGGGGATTTGGCCAGCAGTTTCCCTGCGGGCAGCTATTTCCAAATTGACTGCAATAAACAGATGCCGGGTGCAGGGAGTTGACGGCAGTTGCCACCCTGCTCATATGTCACGGAACCGCCCTCTGCTAGCTTAGCTGGAAGGAATATTTGAAAAGAGAAAGAAAGAAAAGGTGGTTGATGTAGCACTGTCCAGCGGCGGCAGCGTGATGCTGACTGGTGGGACAGTTAGCTGTGGGTCTCGGCGCCCTGAAGGTCGTGTTCTCCCGGCTGCGCTGATGCCAAGGCGGACTCCCATTTGTCAGTGCCCAGGCGAGAGGCATCAGGCTCAGGAAGGCCGTTATCCAGCACTGGCGTCACCGCCCTCCCTGAGAGTGTGAAATCGCAGGTGGTGCCCTGAGGCAAGGGTGGGGGCGTCAATATCAATGCTGCCCGGAATCAAGAGGGCCCGGACCATCGCTTGAGCCCCCTCCCCATGTACTCTTGTTTTTTTTGATTGGAAGTCACAAAACACATCAGTATAAACATCGTATTTATTTTTGCACTTCTCACTTTTTAAAGCTGGTGAAGTTGTCTGGGGGGAGCAAGTTTCACGACCACAGCGAGTGCAGGCTCCGCTGAGCGCTTCACGCCACCTGGATGTGCTGCAGACTGCACCAGCCCACTGGCTAGACCGGCTGCCCTGGAGAAGGGACAGTGGGTGGTCCCCTGGGCCTGGAGCAGGGCTCTCCCTGCACCTGTGAGAGGATGGGGAAGTGGGGCACGTGCGTCCCGAATGCGAGGGTGGCTGCCATCCCCTTCCCCTGGAAGCATCTCGTTTCTTCCTCTATAATCTGACAGCACTTTGGGAGGCCAAAGCGGAGGGATCACCTGAGGTCAGGAGTTCAAGACCAGCCTGGCCAACGTGGCAAAACCACATCTCTACTAAAAATACAAAAATTAGCCTGGTGTGGTCGCGGGCGCCTGTAGTTCCAGCTACTTGGGAGGCTGAGGCAAGAGAATCACTTGAACCTGGGAAGAGGAGGTTACAGTGAGCCAAGATCATGCCAATTCTCTCCAGCCTGGGTGATAGAGCCAGACTTCATCTAAAAAAAAGTCTGAGAGAGATGGACTTCATTTATTTACCTACTCATGAATTCAACAAATGCTGACTGCATGCTGGGCGCCGTGTGAGGGCTGCCTATTCGGGGCGAACCAGAGAGTGGCTGTGGGCTTTACGGAGCTCACGGAAAACAAACACATTACCGTAGCCTTGCAAACTGTGCTCAGAGCCAGGAGGGAGAAGCCCGGTCCCTGCGAGAGGGCATCCCCAGAGAGGACTGGGTTTCTGTGAGGTGGTCAGGGAGGGCCAGGTACAGAGGGGAGCAGGTTCCGGAGGGGGCCAAGGAGCCAAAGCTGGGAGCTGCACAAGAGCCAGATACATTCTGTGAACCAAAGGTTTGTGCAGTCAACCCTGGGGAACGCTGCAGGCTCAAGACAAGGCATCTGGAATGACCTCTCGTGTTCCTTTACCACTGCCATTTACGCTTCTTCCTCTGGAGTCTGAGTAGGAATGTTTCATACGGGAAGTGGGTAGGTGGCCGCGTGCAGTGGCTCACACCTGTAATCCCAGCACTTTGGGAGGCTGAGGCAGGAGAATTGCTTGAACTCAGGAGGCAGAGGTTGCAGTGAGCCGAGATCATACCACTGCACTCCAGCCTGAGTAACAGAGCAAGATGCTGTCTCAAAAAAAATAATAATAATACAAAATTTAGCTGGGCATGGTGACGTGAGACTTTGGTCCCAGCTGCTCAGGAGGCTGAGGTGGGGGATCACTTGCGTCTGGAGAAGCTGAGGTGCAGTGAGCCGCTTTGCACCACCGCGCTTCAGCCTGGGCAGCAGAGTGAGACCCTGTCTTAAAACAAGAAGAGAGGGACAGCTTGAATTTGGTGTCAATCATGATCTTTGGTTTGCTGTAATAGAAACTGACTCTGCTTAGCTTAAGTGGAAAAGGACTTGATTTCAAAGCTACCAGGCAACCCACAGAATCAGTGGAGACCCTGGAGAAGCAAGCCCTGGAGACGAGTGGGAACCAGAGGAGGCCAGGACGCCCTAATGGTGCTGCCACCCTGAGCACTTGATCCTCCATCCTGTTAACCTTTCCAGTGGCCACTTCGGCTGTGAGTCATTTCCTCAGTGTCCCTACCTTCCTCAAAACTCAAAGTCAAAATCAAACCCACAGTGAGATCCCACTTCACCTCCACTAGGATAGCTAAAAATTTAAAAAGACAATAACAAGTGTTGGCGAGGATGTGGAGCAGTTGCCACATTGCCGGCGGGGGTGTAAAGTGGTGCAGCTGCTTTGGGAAGCAGCTTGGCAGTTCCTCAAAATGTTGAACATAGAATTACCAGATGACCCAGCAGTTCCCTTCCTAGGTATGTAGCCAAGAGAAGGGAAAACATTCATCCACACAGAAACACCATTATGTACACCCGTGTTCATAGCAACATTAATCATAGTAGCCAAAAGGTAAGACCAGGCACAGTGACTCATGCCACAGACCACAGATCCCAGCACTTTGGGAGGCCAAGGGAGAACTGCTTGAACCCAGTAGTTTGAGACTTCAAGACCAGCCTGGGCAAGTGAGACCTCATCTCTTAAAAAAAGAAAGGCAGGTGGATCACCTGAGGTCAAGTGTTCAAGACCAGCCTGGCCAACATGGTGAAACTCCATCTCTACTAAAGTACAAAAATTAGCCAGGCATAGTGGTGGGCTCCTGTAATCCCAGCTACTCAGGAAGCTGAGGCAGGAGAATCACGTGAACCCGGGGGGCGGAAGTTGCAGATAACGCCACTGCACTCCAGCCTGGGTGACAAGAGTGAGACTCCATCTGGAAAAAAAAAAAAAGTCTGGGACACAATGGTGCATGCCTGTCATCCCAGCACTTTGGGAGGCCAAAGCAGGTGGATCACTTGAGATTAGGACTTCGAGACCTGCCTGGCCAACAGGGTGAAACTTCTTCTCTACTAAAAGTACAAAAAATTAACTGGGCATGGTGGCTCATGCCTGTAATCCCAGCTACTTGGAAGCCTGAAGCACGAGAATGGCTTGAACTCGGGAGGCACAGGTTTCTGTGAGTCGAGATCGTGCAATCGCACTCTCAGCCTGGGTGACAGAGCGGAAAAAAGAAAAACAAAAGGTAGAAACAACCCAATATCCATTAAAGAAAGAACGGAAAAGCAAATTGTGGTATATCTATACAATGGAATATTATTTAACTATAAGAAGAGATGATGTATTAATACACGCTACAACATGGTGATCTTTGAAAACAGGCGAAGTAAAAGCGGCCAGACCTAAAAGGCCACATACTGTATGACTCAATTTATGTGAAACCATAGAGACAGAAAGTGGATTCGTGGCTGCCAGGGGCTGTGGGGAGGGGAGGCAGAGAGCGACTATTTGATGGGTACAGGCCCTTTCTTTTATGGATGATGAAATGTTCTAAAATCGATTGTGGTAACAGTTGCACAACTCTGTGAATACACTAAAAACCACTGAATTGTATACTATAAAAGGGTGAATTTCATGCTGTGTGAATGATATCTTAATAGAACCATTATTTTAAAAAATCAACTGGCTAGACCATCCACCGTCCACGCCTAAGGTTGGAACCCATGCCCAGGACTTAACCGGGCCTCTAGTTAAGAGAGAGACAGGCCCCCTTTAGCTCCTGTGGCAGGGTGGGGGGGCGCTGCTTCCACCCACAAAGACTCACCCGGAACTAGGAGGGTGTTCAGAGGCTGAGCAGGCGAAATCACCCCACATAAGGAGGGTACAGGAGAAGAAATCCGGGGAGCCTTCTAGATCCCTGGCCTAAGAATGTACCGAGCCTGTGTCTAGAGGGATCCCAACTTCACTCCAAGCCATGAGTCATCCAGACTTTCTGCATTTAATCATTCAGTGTTAGAAGATTGGCCGGTCGAGGTGGCTCACACCTGTAATCCCAGCACTTTGAGAGGTTGAGGTGGGTGGATCACTTGAGGCCAGGAGTTTGAGAACAGCCTGGCCACCATGATGAACTCCTGTCCCTACTAAAAATACAAAAATTAGCCGGGCACTGTGGCACACACCTGTAATCCCAACTACTCAGGAGGCTGAGGTGGGAGTACTGCTTGAATCCAGGAGGCGGAGGTTGCAGTGAGCCAGGATCAGGCCACTGCACTCCAGCCTGAGTGACAAAGTGAGACTCAGTCTTGAAATAATAGTAATAGTAATAATAATAATAATAATTTGGGATCTCATTGAGCTCCACCAGCTGCATGCTGCTAAATGCTTACCAACCAGCTCTGGGTGGGGAAGCGGGGAGGGGCCTGATGTATAGCACTTGCCAATTTCCATAGTGTAAATATTCCCATTAGAGCTGATTTCAAACTATCAGCGTTACGATGTGTGTGGAGTGGAGAAGCCCAGGATCCCCAGTCAGGAGAGCTGAGTTCTGGCCACAACTCTGCTAGGTGGCTGGGCAGCTACTGAATTGTAGTTTTCTTTTCTGTGAAAGGAGGGAGGTGGCCTTGATGGTCTACAAGAAGTTCTCTGCTTCGTAGCCTTTCTGTTCCTGTGTCAGAAGAAGGGACTGTATTTCATTCCGTGGTTGGAACTTTTCCCTCAAAGCTTTGCCTCTTTACTAGGCCTGGCCAGTGACCTGCTCCCTAAACACCAGAGCACCTCTGTTTGTGAAACCACAGGCTGCTGCCGCTACTGCAAGTTGCTAGGCTGCAGAGACTCACCCAGGCTGGGCCTGCACGCGCCTCACAATTACACATCTCTGTTCCAGAGATGGAAACCTCCTCCACCCCGCAGTGGTGAACGAGCCTCCACCCCAAAGGAACAGCAGCAGGAGTGGATGGAGAGTTGAATTTAGAAAGCCAGGAAAGGGGAAGAGTTTGACTTCAGTGCCTAGCATGGGTCATTACATATGTTTAGTCATTTACTGATGTTTAGTTATGATGATGACATTATAATGATGACGTGAGCAAATGCACGGGTCCTTTAACAAATACAGTCATGTGTTGCTTAACGACGAGGATATGTCCTGACAAATGCGGTTAGGCGATTTTTTCCCTTTTTTTTTTTGAGAGACAGTCTCATTCTGTCACTCAGGCTGAACATGATCACAGCTCACTGCTGCCTTGAACTCCTGGGCTTAAGTGATCCTTCCACCTCAGCTGGCTGAGTAGCTGAGACTACAGGGGCGCCGCCACACCTGGCTGATTTTTTTTTTTTTTTTCATTTTATTTGTAAAGACCGAGCCTGGCTATGTTGCCCAGATCGGGCTTGAAGTCCTGGCCTCAAGTGGTCTTCCCACTTTGGCCTCCAAAGTGCTGGGATTACGGGTGTGAGTTGTGGTGCCTGGCCTTGGCGATTTCATGAGTGTGCAAACATCGAGTGTGCTTACACAAACCCAGCAGGTGTGTCACCTCAGCTACGTGACAGAGCCTCCTGCTCCCAGGCCATACACCTGTACAGCCTGGGAATCCCGTACTGTACTGTACCCCATTCTGTAGGCAATTCTAACACAATGGTAAGTGTTTGTGTATCTAAACATTTCCTTTTTTTTTGAGACGGAGTCTCGCTCTGTCGCCCAGGCTGGAGTGCAGCGGCATGATCTTGGCTCACTGCAACCTCTGCCTCCCAGGTTCAAGCAGTTCTCTGCCTCAGTGTCCTGAGTATCTGGGATTACAGGTACGTGCCACCACACCCAGCTAATTTTTTTTTTTTTTTTTTTTTTTTTTTGTATTTTTGATAGAGACAGGTTTTGCCATGTTGGCCAGGCTGGTCTTGAATTCCTGACCTCGTGATCCACCCCCCGTTGGCCTTCCAAAGTGCTGGGATTACAGGCGTGAGCCACCGTGCCCGTCCAAAACACTTCTAAGCATAGAAAAGGTACTAAAAATACAGTGCAAAACGTACAAATGGTCCATCTGCACCGGCACTTACGTGAACGGATCTTGCAGGCTACAAGTTGTCTGGGTGTCAGTGAGAGGCGAGTGAATGTGAAGGCCCAGGACATCACTAGCCGCTACTGTAGACTTTACAAACGTTCTCCACTTAGACTGCACTAGATTTGTTTTAAAAATAAAGTTAGAGCTGGGTGCGGTGGCTCACACCTGTAATCCCAGCACTTTGTGAAGCTGAGGTGGCTGCATCAGCTGAGGTCAGGAGTTTGAGACCAGCCTGGCCAACGTGGTGAAACCTCATCTCTACTAAAAATACAAAAATTGGCTGGTGTGGTGATGGGTGCCTGTATCCCTAGCTACTTGGGAGGCTGAGGCAGGAGAATCGCTTCAACCTGGGAGATGGAGTTTGCAGTGAGCCAAGATCATGCCATTGTACTCCAGCCTGGGCAACAAGAGTGAAACTCCATCTCAAAAAAAATAAAAATAAAATTAAGTTTGGTTGGGCATGGTGACTCACACATGTAATCCCAGCACTTTGCGAGGCTGAAGCAAGAAGATCATTTGAGCCCAGGAGTTTGACACCAGCCTGGGCAACAAAGTCAGACCCCCGTCTCTACAAAAAAAAAAAAAAAAAAAGAAAGAAAGAAAGAAAAGAAAAGGAAGAAAAAAAGTGTGGTGGCATACACCTGTAGTCCCAGCCTCCTCAAGAGGCTGAGGCGGGAGGATGCCTTAAGCCCAGAAAGTAAACGCTGCAGTGAGCCATAATCCAGCCTGGGCAACAGAGTGAGACCCTGTCTCAAAAAATAAAAATAAAAAATAGCTGGGCATGGTGGCACACACCTGTGGTCCCAGCTACCCCGAGGCTGAGGTAGGAGGATCACTTGAGCCTGGGTTGAGGCTGCAGTGAGCCAGGTTGGTGCCACTGCACTCCAGCCTGGGCAGAGTGAGACCCTGTCTCTAAATAAATAATTACGGGAGCAAGACCCTGTCTGTAAATTAGTGAATACATTAAAGTAATTGCGCTATGACGTGAGGATGGACCCAACGTCACCAGCAACGTTGCAGTTTTCTGGGACCACTGTCGTAGATGCAGTTGTTGACTGGAACATTGTTACGTGGGTCGTCCACTTACCGCATGCCGATGCTGTTCCACGTGCTCGACAGATGGCGTGCGTCATTTTCATAAGAACCCTATGAAATGGGTATCGGTATTTTCATCCCCATTTTACAGATGAGGCACAGAGAGGTTAAGACATTTGACACAGCCATACCTAACTCACTCACTTCTGTGACCCTGGATCATTCTTTTACTCTGTTTTATGCTGGAGTGTAGAGATGCGATCTCAGCTCACTGAAACCTCCGTCTCCCAGGTTCAAGCGATTCTCCTGCCTCAGCCTCCTGAGTAGCTGGGATTACAGATGCCCACCACCATGCCCAGCTCATTTTTGTATTTTTAGTAGAGAGGGAGTTTTGCCATGTTGGCCAGGTTGGTCACCTCAGGTGATCTGCCTGCCCGCCTCGGCCTCCCAAAGTGCTGGGATTACAAGCGTGAGCCGCTGCGCCCGGCCTCTCTTTTACTCTTTTAGCATATCTAGAATAATAGCAAACATTTGTAGAGGATGGGCGCGGTGGCTCATGCCTGTAATCCCAGCACTTTGGGAGGCTGAGGGGATGGGTCACCTGAGGTCAGGAGTTCGAGACCAGCCTGGCCAACATGGTGAAACCCTGTCTCTACTAAAAATATAAAAATTAACTGGGTGTGGTGGCGGTGTCTGTAGTCCCAGCTACTTGGGAGGCTGAGGCAGAGAATCGCTTGAACCCAGGAGGTGGAGTTTGCAGTGAGCCGAGATCGCGCCACTGCACTCCAGCCTGGGAGACAGGGCAAGACTCTGTCACCAAAAACAACAACAACAACAACAACAATTTGTTGAGAGCTTGACTTCCAGTTTCTGGTAAACAATTATTCAGACTAACTCTCAAAGTAACTAAAAATGGTAGGAAAAGTATTTGGAAATAACCTAGAAGCCACTATGTCCTGACTTGTAAGAAAGAAGTAAGATAGTGAAAAATTAGTCCAAAATTGAAGGAAAAGAACACTGAAAAGTAATCTGGCAAGGAAGCCACTTTTACCTTTGCCAGCCCTAGCGTATTTGAACTTGACCTTGAATGGTTTTATGCGGCAAAAGGCCAGAAAATGAAAGTCCACGACTCACACTAAGTGGGAGATCTTTCCCACGATAATCTGGGCCCCGTCGGACTCCACCCACTGGTGGTATGCTGGTAAATGTTTAACCACCAGCTCTGGCTGGGGCTGGGGAAGGAGGGTCCTGATGTATAGATTGTTTGCTTATTTCCATGGTGTAAATACTCCCACCACAGCTGAATCCAAACTCTCAGCATGAGGTCACTGAACACAGAGCTGAGAAGCAGAGCCCCGTAAACCACCTGCAGCACATCCCCGACTCCACCCTCAGACTACAGGAAGTCCACCAGTCTTGCACAACTGTGCGGCCTGTATTTGCATCACCTGTGTGGTCAGGGACTCACAGGCTTTGTCGTCCTGCACTAGCAGCGACCTGAGGAGCCTGGCAGAAGCAAATATATAACTTATCTCGAGGGGAAGACCTCAAATTATCCCTCTGAATAAATTTTAAAATAGTGTCCGGCATGGTCAGAGAACCAGGCATGTAACAAGGAAACACGACACCATGAGGAAGACCTAGCAGAAGCAGCCACCCAGAGATGTCAAATATTAGAACCGTCAGACACAGGCGGTAAAACAACCGTGCTTTGCTGAAAGGAAGAAGTGTAAAAATACCTGCAGGAAATAGGAAACTACTACAGTGACAGACGGGATTGATAAAGGACATTTGGAGAAAGTTTTACAGTTTTATCGGGGATCAAAATCACAAATACCTTTAGGGGCCAGACAGGTAACACAAATAAGTACAGTGGTTATGAGTGCATTGGTGACCTAGAGGACACTATCTGAAAGGTGCAGGGTCCCGCAGCTCTAGCCGATGGGTGCCACATGGCACTGGGGGTCCAGTTTGCAGATCTGTTGGTTCTGGATCCCTCCATCCCTCTCTCTCTCTTTCTTTCTCCTTTTCTTTCTTTATTTTTTTGAGACAGGGTGGCACTTTGTTACCCGGGCTGCAGTGTAGTGGTGAGCTCTCGGCTGACTGCAGCCTCCACATTCTGGGCCCAAGCCATCTTCCCCTCAGCCTCCTGAGTAGCTGGGGCTGCAGACACACACAACCACTCCTGGCTACTTTTTGAATTTTTTGTAGAGACGGGGTTTCACCATGTTGCCCAGGCTGAGCTCAAACTCCTGAGCTCAGGTGATCCACCCACTTCGGCCTCCCAAAGTGCTGGGATTACAGGTGTTAGCCACCATGTCCAGCCTAGATTTCTCCTTATTGTGATTGGATACACATAAAATTGACCATTGTAACCATTAAAAGTGTACAATTCAGGGGTCATTAAGTACATTCACACTGTTCTGCAACCATCACCATCTCATTCCAGAACTTTCCTATCACTCCAAAAGGAAACCCCACGCCCGTTAGCAGTCACTCCTATTCTTCCCTCCGCCTTGCACCTGACAACCACCAATCTGATTTCTGTCTTTATGGATTCACCTAGTGTTTGATATCTCACGTAAGTGGATTTATACAATATTTGTCCTTTTGTGACAGGCTTCTTTCACTTATCATGTTTCAAGTTTCACCCATGTTGTAGCATGTATTCATTCCCTTTTGTGGCTGAATAATATTCCATTGTGTGGACAGACATATTTGTCCGTTCATCAGTCATTGAGTTCTGACATGATATTTTCCTATTTTAAATTTTAAGATACATATTTTAAAAGTTCCGTGTGGCCCAAAGCACATATCTGTTGATCTCATATCTCTGTGAGATCTGTTTTACGACCTGCTGTTGCATATTTTCCCAGAAAATCCTCAGAACGGTTCTCTGAGGTATTTGTATTTGTTCCTTTTTTGTTTTGCTTTGTTTTTTTGAGACGCCGTCTTGCTCTGTCACCTAGGCTGGAGAGCAAAGGCGTGATCCTGGCTCACTGCAACCCCAGGTTCAAGCAATTCTCCTGCTTCAGCCTCCGGAGTAGCTGAGATTACAGGTGTGCTCCACCACACCCTGCTAATTTTTGTATTTTCAGTAGAGACAGGGTTTCACTATGTTGGCCAGGCTGGTCTCAAATTCCTGACTTTGTGGTCTGCCCACCTCAGCCTCCTAAAGTGCTGAGATTACAGGTGTGAACACCACGCCTGGCCTTTTTTTTTTTTTTTTTTGAGACAGGGTCTCACTCTGTCACTCAGGCTGGAGTGCAGTGGTGTGATCTCCATTCACCACAACTTCTGCCACCCAGGTTCAAGCGAGTCTCCTGTCTCAGCCTCCTGAGTAGCTGGGATTACAGATGCCCACCACTATGCCCAGCTCATTTTTGTATTTTTAGTAGAGATGGGGTTTCAGCATGTTGGCCAAGCTGGTCTCGAACTCCTGACCTCAGGTGATTCGCCCATCTCAGCTTTCCAAAGTGCTGGGATTACAGGCATAAGCCACTGCACCCAGCCTAATTTTGTATTTTTAGTAGAGATAGTGTTTCGCCATGTTGTCCAGGCTGGTCTCGAACTCCTGACCGCAGGTGATCTGCCCATCTCAGCCTCCCAAAGTGCTGGGATTACAGGCATGAGCCACTGCGCCCGGCAGGTATTTGTTCTTTTCTTCATTATTCACATCAGGAGCTTGAGTTTCATAATAGTAAGAATAAATGCCTAGGAAAAGGCCTGCAGTCTCTCCATTTCCTCAGTAGCGTTTTCCCCAAAGACCAAACCCTCAAGGGAAACTGGTCTAGAGTAGCGACAGCTTAAGGCTGCAACCTTAACATTCCCAGGACTCAGTTTCCCCAGCTGTGAAATGGCAGGCCCAGGGCATGACATTCGGGCCACTCTCAGTCTCCCACTTCATTTCCGGCGCGCGCGTTAGCTCTGGTCCAGCCAGTTCCGCTGTAGCTGAAGACCAAGATGCGGCACCCAGGTTACCCTGATCATCGCAGATTCCTCTCCGGGGCTCTGTTCTGAGGCCTCAAAAGTCCTCCTTGTAGATGGGACTAGTCCCTTGTACCCGCTAGGGTCGTTTGGGCAGCAGCAGCGCCTGGTCTCAGTCTGGTACTGAAGTCAGGAGTGTCTTAAGGGGAAATCGTGGTCCTCTGGTGAACCCCAGCGAAGACCCTGTCGCTTTATTTCTGAGGTGGCGGGGGCAGGAGGAAGAATCCCTGTTACGATGCTGATCATCATCGAGCTTTTCCTGAGCAGAAAATTCTTTAGGACGCATGGTCGAGAGTCTCTCGTGGTCTGCCTGGCCCCAGGCACCTTCCTACGAACCCGGTGTTCCAAAAGGACAAGGCCTGGGGCAGGCGACTTCCTAGCTCGCATTCGAACAGGGCCGCGGGCCAGCGGAGACGCGCGATGCCCAACTCTTTCCAAGAGCACCTCGCGTCCCGAACCGGCGCCCTCAACTCGGAGAAGTCAAGAGCCCCGCAAGAAACTTGACCGCACCCGCCGCCGCGCTCCGGGGGCCGGGCTGGGGCGGCTGGGCCGGCTCCCCGGGAAACGCGCCCCCGCGCCCCGCAGACCGGCGGCCTCCCAGGGACCCCTCAGCACCTGCGGCCTCCGAGGAAGGGTCCGCGCGCACGTCTGCAAGTCCGCCCCCGCTGCGCGCCCGGAGCCGGGGGTCGCCGCGCGCCCCTCGCCGCCTCCCTAGGACAGCGTCCCCCCTGGGGGCGCTGGAGGCCGGGGGGCGCTGCCCGGTGGCCGCGGCTCCCGGAGGCCGCACTGCCGGCGGCGGCGGCGCGGCTCCCCCTGCTCGGTGCAGCTGCCGCCCGGCGCTTGCGCACTGGGCCGGGCGCGCGGCGGCCCCGGGCTTTGTGTGTGTGTGTGTGTGTGTGTATGTGTGTGTGTATGTGTGTGTGAGTGTGTGCGTGTGAGAGTGCGAGTGTCTGTGCGCCAGTGAGTGAGCGGCGGGCGGGCGCGAGTGTGGCCGCCGCGGAGCGCGAGCAGGACCCGGCGGGCGCGCTCCCCAGCCTCCGTCTCCCCGCCGGAACCATGTCGGGCAGGTCGGTTCGAGCCGAGACCAGGAGCCGGGCCAAAGATGATATCAAGAGGGTCATGGCGGCGATCGAGAAAGTGCGCAAATGGTAAGCGGAGGCGCCTGCCGCCCGCCGCCTCCCCGGCCGCCCCAAGCCCGAGCGCGGCTCCAGAAAGCCGCGGGGCGCAGCGCCCCAGCCGCCTGCCCCGGCCCGGCCCCGCCGCGGGCCCCGGGACTTGGCGAGGGCGCGCGGGCGGGCGGGCGGTGCGCGAGCCGGGTCACCTGCGCCAGGCGGGGGCCGCGGCCGCTGCCCAGGTGCGCTCGCTCCTGTCGCCCACCTGGCGCGGCGGCGGCGGCGGCCCGGAGGCGGCGGGCGCTGGGGCCGGGCGGTTGGAGCGGCGGGCGGCCCCCGCCGCGGCGCTTGGCTCCCGGGAGGGGGGCTCGGGGCCGGCCCCAGAAGCCATTTCGTTTTGTGCAAGTCACATGAAAGCGGCTTCCCGCGCGCCGGGGCCGCGATGCCGGCGGCGGCGGGGAGAGCGCGAGCTCCATTGTGCAGGCTCCGAGCGGGCCGCCGCCGCCGCCGTCTCCTCCCCGCGCGCCCTGGCCCGCGCCCCGCCGCCCTCCGCCGGCCCCGGCCCGCCCGGCCGCCCGCTCCCGCCTCCCGGGCCCGGCGCCCTCGAGTCTGCGGAGTTTGCAGAGCGCGAGCCGTTTAAATTTAGCGCTTTGGGCTGCCTGGAGCGAGGGCTCTCGGCGACCAGGAAAGATGGGGGCGAGCGCCGGGAGCCAGCGGCCAGGGGCGCGGGGTGCCCACATCCCACCCCGCTCTGCGCGGCGCCCCGGGCGGGGGGCTCGGGCCAGCAGATGTTTTTGGCCAGAAGCCGTTGGTCCTGGGCCGCGGCTGCCTTTCCACACCGGGAGCTCGTGTTTGTTTTGCGGAGGGAGCCGTTGTTTTTGTTCCCTGCACGGGAGAGAGGAGGACTCGGCGGCGGCCGCGCGTGGTTTTCGGTCTCCGGTTAGCGTCCGCCCGGCGTGGCCGGGTCGTCATTTAGGGGATCGAACCTCCGCGACCTCGTCGGGGTCTGCTCGGAATCGGCCCCTGGGCCAGGCCCGAGGCGCGAGCAGATCGCCAGGTTGGGTCAGACTTGTTGAAAACTCCCCGCTCCCTGATTTCAACTTTATTATGTTTTTCCCACGCCTTCACCGGGGTCCCGGAGGGAGAGGAGCCGCTGCGATGCTGGCCCCGAGTGTCAGCGCCCGCGGGCTCGTCCCGACCCTTTATTTCGAGCCTGGAAGCGGGGCAGGCCCCGTGGCAAGGGATGTTTACGTTTAGGGGTGTCGTTTCTCAAGTAGTGCCACGGTCTCTAAAAGCCACTGGGGGCGAGCCTCCGGTGTGGCGGTGTCACAAGTTAGCTGTCCTTTCTGAGTCAAACCCAACAAAAAAGGCAAGAGGAAAATCAATAAAGTCCACGTGCTCCGGGGCCTCCTATGGAAAGGGCTGGCTGCGATGGCCGGATGCCCGGCCGTGGGCTGGGTTTGGCTCCAGTGGGACAAAGAATTTTCAGAACCGAGAGAAGGGGAGGCTTTCCAAAGTTGAGATCTAAGTCGTCGGTGTCTCGGGAGCTCCCCTGGTGCGCAGGGCGCCGGGTGCCCGACTGGAGCCATTTAAAAATGGCAGAAACAGCTGCAGGCCAACGCACACATGCTGGAAAACAACCCGCAGCCCCCTCCACTGTGGGATTCCCCGTGAGAACCCTGGAGTGGCTCCCCTCCTCGCCTCAGCTCCTGTGCAAAGAAAGAACTGGTGTGCCTGTGCCTGGGTCCCTTCTGTCGCCGGCCTGGAGGTTGGGAAGCAGCCGGCAAGCCGCCTTTCTCTGCTCGGGGAGGCGTGGTGGGGCCTCCTGCCCCAGGTTCCCGGCAGGGCAGAGGCTCCTGCACCCTGACAGCTGCTCCCGCAGGGCGGCCAGCTGCTCTGCAGGGAGGGCAGATGGAGAGATGGGGCTTTCCACCCCGCGGGCCCCAGGGCGGCCAGCCTGGAGGCCTTCCAGCCCACTGAGCCCACGGGGACCAGGCCTGTAGTTGGGGCTGAGGGAGGGGGGCTGTGCCTCTGCGCCTCCCTGAGTTTGGGGAAACAACACATCGTGTCCTCTGAAGACCTCAGGCTTTGGGATCTCGAGGTCGGGCTTCCAGTTCACTTCCTTGCCGTGACCTTGGGCGTATCATTGTCACTTCTCTAACCATGGTGACCAGGGGCTCTGTGCGTGGCCTCCGGGTCGCCTCGGGTTGTTGAGGACCAGTGAGGTCACGCCTCCAAAAGCAGCGAGCCACGGGCGCAGGAGGAGCATTTATTCAGGGTTGTCCCTATTGTAAGGTGGACTTTGTAGAAACTTGGCTTTCTGATTTTTTTTTGGCCCCTTCTAAGTGAAAGCCTTGGACTTACTGCCCTGGTTTCTCCGGCCCCTGAGAAGCCATAGCCCACCTTCTCCGTGCCTTTGGATTGGGTCTTCGACTCAGCCCACGAAACTTTGGGTTATTAATTGTGTGGCCACCAAGCATGCATTTCACAACTGGCGGGGAGGTGGGGTTGCCAGGTTTAAGCAGAAAAAATACAGCACACCCAGTTACATTCAAATTTCAGATAAACAATGAAATAATGTTGTTGTTGTTGTTGTTTTTTGAGACGGAGTTTCGCTCTTGTTACCCAGGCTGGAGTGCAATGGCGCGATCTCGGCTCACCGCAACCTCCGCCTCCTGGGTTCAGGCAATTCTCCTGCCTCAGCCTCCTGAGTAGCTGGGATTACAGGCAAGCGCCACCATGCCCAGCTAATTTTTTGTATTTTTGGTAGAGACGGGGTTTCACCATGTTGACCAGATCGAGACCTCTTGACCTTGTGATCCACCCGCCTCGGCATAATGTTTTTTTTTGTTTTTTTTTTTGAGATGGAGTTTCGCTCTTGTTACCCAGGCTGGAGTGCAAGGCATAATGTTTTAAAAATAAATGTTTTTGCGTATAAGTATGTCTCATGCCATATTTGGAACATACTTATACTACAAAATTATCTGTTTATCTGAAATGGAAATTTAACAAGGAATCCTGTATTGTTTTACCCAGAGGGGAGCTGAGGTGTCTGGCAGACCATTTGGCCCGTGAGCCTTGGGTGGGTTTCTCCTCAGCCCTAGTGACCCCTAAAATTATCCCCCCACACACACCATCCCCTGACGCTTCCCTGACCCCCAGAAAAAGCTGTGGCCTTCCTCTCATTTCTCTTCTTTCTGTCTGGTGTTTCAGCAAGACAGGCTGGTGCAGTGTGAAGTGAGCAGAAGATGGCAGAAGGAAAAACAAAATGGTGGGCCTCTTTTGGGAAACTGGGCCAGGGTTCGGCGGCCCTGTGCTGAGGAGGAGAGAAGGGGCCCGGGAGATGGTGGGAGACGGAGGCTTGGGCTGCAGCATAGGCTTGGAGGCCCAGTGTGGTGGCTCACGCCTGTAATCCCAGCACTCTGGGAGGCTGAGATGGGAGGATGGCTTCAGCCCAGGAGTTCGAGACCAGCCTGGGCAACATAGTGAGACTCTATCTCTTTTTTATTTTTATTTTTCATTTTTTTGAGATGGAGTTTCCCTCTTGTCGCCCAGGCTGGAGGGCAATGGTGTGATCTCGGTTCACCACAACCTCTGCCTCCTGGGTTCAAGCGATTTTCTTACCTCAGCCTCCTGAGTAGCTGGGATTACAGGCTCCACTTTTAGTAGAGATGGGGTTTCTCCATGTTGGTCAGGCTGGTCTTGAACTCAGGTGATTTATGCCTCGGCCTCCCAAAGTGCTGGGATTACAGGCGTGAGCCACCGCGGTCTTAATTTAAAAAAAAGAAAAAGAAAAAGAAAATTAGGCCAGGCGTGGTGGCTCACACTTGTAATCCCAGCACTTTTGGATGCTGAGGTGGGCGGATCACCTGAGGTCAGGAGTTCGAGATCAGCCTGGCCAACATGGTGAAACCCTGCCTCTACTAAAAATACAAAAAATTAGCCAGGTATGGTGGTGCACACCTGTAGTCCCAGCTACTCGGGAGACTGAGACAGGAGAATCACTTGATCCTGGGAGGCAGAGGTTGCAGTGAGCCAAGATCACACCACTGCACTCCATCCTGGGTGACAGAGAGAGACTCCATCTCAATTAAAAAAAAAAAAAAAATTAGACAGGGATGGTGGCCCTTACCTGTAATCCCAACTACTTGGGAGATTAAGTCCAGAGGGTCACTTGAGCCCAGGAGGTCGAGGCTGCAGTAAGCTACGATCGTGCCACTGCATTCCAGCCTGGGTGACAGAGTGAGACCTTGTCTCTAAAAACAAAACAAGGCCGGGCGCGGTGGCTCATGCCTGTAATCCCAGCACTTTGGGAGGCCAAGGTGGGCAGATCACCTGCGGTCAGGAGTTCGAGACCAGCCTGGCCAACATGATGAAACCCCGTCTCTACTAAAAATATAAAACTTAGCCAGGCGTGGTGGTGGGTGCCTGTAATAACAGCTATTCAGGAGGCTGAGGCAGGAGAATCGCTTGAATCCGGGAGGTGGAGGTTGCTGTGAGCCGAGATCACGCCATTGCACTCCAGCCTGGGTGACAAGAGCGAGACTTCGTCTCAAAACGAAAACAAAGAAGACTTATGCCCGGACCCCTCAGTGCCTGGTCCAAGGGTTCCCTCAGCGACTTGCTGTAAGGACTGAGAAGGGTCTGTACCCAGAAGACCTCCCGTCTGTCCCAGGAGAGGTGGAGGTTGGGCCTGACGCCTCCCTCACCTCAGCTCCTCTGGGAGTTTCATCATGAAGACCTTCCTACTGGGCACATGACAGGTCAGGCGGACCTGGGCCTAGCTGGGGTGAGGCCAGCCATGGGTCAGGCTCCCGAGGAGGCAGGGACTAGCCCTGAGGAGTGAGTGCAGGGAGAGGGGATGAGAGCTTTCCTGGAGGGAGTCAGCAGGGTCCCCTTGGGCAGCGGGTTGCCCTGAGACGGTCTTGTTGGCTGGCCCTTGGACCTGAACCCAGGAGAACATTGGAAATTGGCCTTAGCCTGGAGAATCTGAGATGGGTACTTGTCGTTTATATAGGAGTCCGTGCCGGGGAGGAGCATTTGAGGCTGTGTTCCTATTGCTGGGACCTCAGTTTGGCCTTTCTTTCCAGGAGCCCAGGTGTGACGGGAAGAGAGAGGTGCTGAAGTCAGGGTGCTGTTACGGTGCTGCCAGGACAGGAGGCGCGGGACACCCCAGGGCCAGCTTTGCAGCAAGTTGGGCTTGGCCTGGGGGTTGTGGTGATTTCTGGACCTGGTGCCTACAGGTGTCAAGAGAGAGGGCATCCGAGGGGGCCAGAGCCCATCTGGGCAAGCTGCTGCTCCCCGGGGCATGTGGGCCCAGGTCGTGTTTTCAAGAGTAACCAGAAGTCTGGATTTTTATGGGAAGCTGGTTTGTTTTGTTTTGCTTGTTTAAGTTTGGCAGCAAATTCAAAATTGTTAAAGTACCGTGCAGGCCAAACAAAACACGCCTGCTGACCAGTTGTTTGCCCCCCTAAATATAAAGCGGGGCCCAGGCGGTGGCTCACACCTGCAATCCCAGCATTTTGGGAGGCCGAGGCGGGAAGATCACTTGAGCCCAGGAGGTCGAGGCTGCAATGAGTGATCGCACCACCGCATTCCAGCGTGGGCAGCAGAGTGAGACCCTATCTCAAAAAAATAAAAATAGGCTGGGCACAGTGGCTCAAGCCTGTAATCCCAGCACTTTGGGAGGCCAAGGCGGGCAGATCACCTGAGGTCAGGAGTTTGACGTCAGTCTGGCCAACATGGTGAACCCCCATCTCTATTAAAAATACAAAAAATTAGCAGGGCGTGGTGGCGGGTGTCTGTAATCCCAGCTACTCTGGAGGCTGAGGCAGAATAATCTCTTGAACCTGGGAGGTGGAGGTTGCAGTAAGCTGAGATTGTGCCACTGCACTCCATCCTGGGCCACAGAGCAAGATTCTGTCTCAAAAAAATTGAAAAATTAAAAAAAAATAAGTGATGAGTATAGCTTAATACCCTCATTGGGGGAGGGGAGCAATGCCCTTTTTTGGGGAGGGCTATGTTCTGTGGTGATGGTCTTGGGAGGCAGTTGTGAGAAACCTCAGCTGCTCCGCTGAACCCGTGTGCCCAGCTGATGTGTCTAATGGCTGTGAAATCCCATGTCCTCCCGGGCAGTCACTCGATGCCTTAAACCTGAGCTCCACAGTCCCTCCTGGGTGGCTGCTTGGCTGAGCGTGGGTCCAGCCCAGAGATAGAGTTCTTAATGTTCTTGCCTCTGTCCCAAAGCCCCCTCAATGTCCATGCCTAGAAATACGATAACGGAAACTTGGTGAAGAGGTCGCCAGTCGGGGCAAAGAGAGGCACAAAAGCCTGGCTGCATTCAGCTCATAGCCTGCAGTGGCCTCAGGCCTCTCTGGGAAGCAGCTGCAAACTTGCATCTTGGCACATTTGCGGCTCCAAAGCCCAGATCTCCGGCACACTTTCTGCCCTGAAAGGTGTCCTGTGTGTTACAAGTCAATTACTTTTTTTTCCCCCCAAATACAATCAAACCTTGAATGGGCTGATTTACTGGGAAGCTGGTCCAGGGCTCATGAGTAAGGAATGGCTTTGGCCAGTCTGCATGGGGTCCTGGCAATTTGTCATTCTTTCTCCAGCTTCTGCTACGCCAGCGCTCCTTAGAATGGATTCTTGGTTTTCATGGGCAACAGAATAGCAGGAGGTGGTGTCGGGTCCGAGCCTGAGTCTAATTCTTTTCTGCCGCTTCCTGTCTGTGAGACCCCAAGTTAGTGGTGTAACCTCTCTGGGCATCCTGTTTCTGTATCTGTAAAAAGGGTGGCAGTCATCCCCCTCTCATAGCCTGTTGGGAATCCCGGGGCAGAGGCTGTATCAGTAAAGTGCTTGGCGTGGAGCCTGGCACGTCATAGGACACACAATGGCTGTTGTGTTGGTCGCTCTAACAACCCGGCTTCTTCCCGGGAATACCCTGTCCCTTCTGGACCCCTTCTGATCTCTCAGAATGGAGGAGGGGAAAGGCGGGCATTGTGGTTTGTCTGCTCTGCCCACAGGAGGCAGGAGACTGGCTGGTGGACTTAGATACCCATTTTTCCTACATCTTTTCTGGGTGAAAAGGTGCAGGGATCGGGGCAGAGAGGCTGCGCTCAACAGCTGTGCTGGGGAAAGGGTCTGAGTGCTGGCTCTGGGAGATGAGTTTACCTTCACTGCCCTGTGCCTCAGTTTCTTTATCTGTCAAATGGGGCAGTTGCCATTTCCTTTTTTTTTTTTTTTTTTGAAACAGAGTTTCACGCTTGTTGCCCAGGCTGTAGTGCAATGGCATGATCTCGGCTCACCGCGACCTCCACCTCCCGGGTTGAAATGATTCTCCTGCCTCAGCCTCCTGAGTATCTGGGATTACAGGCACGTGCCACCATGCCTGGCTAATTTTTTGTATTTTTTTTAGTAGAGATGAGGTTTCACCGTGTTAGGATGGTTTTGATCTCCCGACCTCAGGTGATACACCCGCCTCGGCCTCCCAAAGTGCTGGGATTACAGTTGTGAGCCACCGCACCCGGCTGGAAGTTGCCATTTCCTGCCAGGAGAGCCGGCACAGCACTTGGCACATAGAAGGAACTAGGGACAGCCATTGGTATAATAAGAAAAGCCGGCCGTAGTGTCCTCTGGCAGGGAGCGTGTGGGACCTGAACAGGCAGGGTTTTTGGGGGTGAGGTGTCTGTGGTTTTGGCTGTCTGACTTTGAGTGTGCTCTGGCATCTTGTAACCCCTGTGGTGATGGGGTGGGAGTCCTGTAACCTCTCACACCAGCATGTGAGGGCCATGTGCACAACAAAGGGGTGACCCAAGGCTGAGTTTGGGCAGAGAGGCGAAAAAAAGGTGCCAGTCAGCTCATGGACAGAGGCGCTCCTGCTGCACAGAATTATTGGTTCTGGGGAACTTTGTCACCAAAATTGCTGAGGACTCAGGCAGCTATGTTGCCTGTGCCAGGAGTGCGCCTGGCCTGACAGCCCCTGTGGGGCCATCAAATCCAACAGCCTCCTTGCTGAGCCATCAGTGGCTCCTTGGTGGCCTCACACGTCTCCTGAGATGGCAGAGCCGCGAGTTTGGAGCCTGGGTTCCAACCCCAGCCCGGCTTCTGAGCGGCTCTTCGGAGCTTCAGCCCCCTCAGGGGTGTGGCCGCTGGGCCTTTGGGGCTGTAAGGGACAAGTGCAGGGGGTCAAGGACAGGAGGTGGCTGGTTGTAGCAATAATTGGAAGATGACGGTGGCTCGGAGCGGAGTGGCGGTGGTGGAGAAGAGGGTGGTCATTGTTACCTTGAATGAAAACCAGTCCCGTTTCCTTCTGTGGCTTGTAAGTTTCTCAGTCTCATCCACAAACCTGCCTCTCACAGTGGGGTCTGGGCTCAGTCCTTCAGGCGTTTGTAATGCAGCTAGGCAACCTTGCAGACAGGGTCACTAGGAGCCCTGATCCAGGAGTGCGGGTCCCCTCCCGCCCGGCTGCCACCCACAGATTCAGGCCATGCACGCTCCTTTCGGGCCGAGGTCACCGCTCCCTGGCTCTCCTTGGCCACATCGAAGGGCATTCCTCCGGCAGAGTGTGGGCGGCCCTGGCCTGCCTGCTCCTGCCTCCACTGACCTCAGACACATCGCCAGGAGGGCAGGAGGAGCCCCGGGGTGTCCTTGGTGACAACTCCACCCCCCACGAGAGGAATTGGCCCACTGGCCTGAAGCCCTCTCTGCTGCCCAGAAGGGAGAGAGTGGCTCAGTCCACTGGCTGGGTGGCATCAGCAGTGACGCAGGAGGAACCTGGGCCTGACTCCCGCCACCCGTAGGAGTCCTTGTAATGGCAGCCCCACCCTCACCCTTTCTGGCAACAGCCTGAAGAGGGCAACCACCCTACGTGGGGTCACGGGTGGAGAAGCCTGGCTTAGTTGGTGATGTGGCCTGCCCAGGAGCTCGAGCTAGTGAGGGTGGAGCTGGGATTCAAGCCCTCATCTGTGTGAGCTAGAGCCTGCTCTCAGCCCCAGGGGAGTGTGGCCTGTGTCCCCCAGCGATGAACAGGCTCTTCCTCATCCTCCTCAGGGAGAAGAAATGGGTGACCGTTGGTGACACGTCTCTACGAATCTACAAATGGGTCCCTGTGACGGAGCCCAAGGTTGATGACGTGAGTATGGGGGGCTGGTCCCCTGGGGTGGGCCATCCATCTGTGCTCTCTCCACCACAGGGAGGGAGGTTGTCTGCTGCCACCTGTGCCGGGGCTCTGGGACCTGGGGAGGCTGCTGGACCTGCCCCCACCCCTCCTACTCCAGCCCCAGAGTCTGACCCTCAGAGTGGGGGGGCATCCGCAAGTTGTGTCTTCTTCTTCTTCTTCTTCTTCTTTTTTTTTTTTTTTTTTTGAGACAGAGCCTTGCTCTGCTGCCCAGGCTGGAGTGCAGTGACGTGATCTCGGCTCACTGCAATCTCTGTCTCCTAAGTTCAAGTGATTCTCCAGCCTCAGCCTCCCAAGTAGCTGGGATTACAGGCACATGTCACCATACCTGGCTAAATTTTTGTATTTTTAGTAGAGACGGGATTTCACCATGTTGGCCAGGCTGGTCTCGAACTCCTGACCTCAGGTGATCCACCTGCCTGGGCCTCCCAAAGCACTGGGGTTACAGGAGTGAGCCACCGCGCCCAGCCTGCAAATTGTGTCTTCTGGGCTGAGCGCCCTCCCCAGGTATTGCACTGTGGTTCAGGGCAGGTGTGGCGGCACCCACGGATAGGCAGTTTCTCCCCACCTTGTTGTTCTGTTCCTGAGCCTGTAACCATCTGCCAGGCCCTAGGTTGATGCCTCACATGCAGCATCTCAGTATTTTTCCTACTCAGCCTGTGGAGTTGATCTTTTGAACTCTTCTCTGTACAAGTGAGGACACAGGCTCAGAGAGGTGAAGCTACTTCCCTAGAGTCACACAGCTAGCGTCAGAGCCGTGAGTGGAGCTCAGGCCTGTCTGACTCCAAAGTGCATGTTCTCTCTGCTCTTAGAGGAGCTGCCGGTGACTGCAGCTGCTGATGACAGGCGGCCCCTGGGTTAGGAAATCCTGGTGCGCGGATGCAGGGGTCTCTAGGGGGGCTCCTGGAGGGGTGGCGCCATCCCGACTTCCACCACTAGAGGGAGCTCGATGCGCTGTCCTAGTTCTTGGGGAGGGCTTGATGGCTGGCAGCTGCCCCAACTTTGCAGACAAGGCTCTCCAACCTCTTGGCTCCCAGGCCAGTTACCTCCAGAGACCCCTCATTTCCATCCCAAATCAAGAACAGTCTCCCCCAGAGGGCTTTCCCTGGGCCGTTCCCCCTGCCTGGACTGCCTTCCCTATTTCCTCAAACTCAGTCCTTCTACCTGGGAAGATGGCACAGACTAACCCACATGGCTGCCATCACTCCTGGCACTGATGTGAGGTCATGATTGGTAAGTTTTGGGTGGGGGAAGCAAGTAGGGGTCCAAGTTCCTCCAAAAAGACAGAGGCTGTTTCCCTCCCCCATCTTCAGTCTTGGGTCTCGGGGCAGGGCTGTGGCTCCATTCAGTCTTCGCCCTGATCACAAGCTCACCCTTGAACTTGGGCCTTTGTCGTCCCTTCTGGTTCCGGCCTGGGCTCCTGGAACCACCAGGGCTGCTTCCCGCAAAGGGACCGAGACTTGGTCTCTCTCCGCATCTCCCTGGGAAGAGCACTGCAGGCTCCTCGAAGGCAGCTCCTGGCTCCGGCCCATGTCTGCGCCTTTGCCGGCCATTAGGTGTAGAAACGCTGGTTGCATTTGAGAAGATGTGGTCCCTGCTCTCAAGGAATTTCTAATCTCGTTGGGGGAAGATAATTATAGAATAGCATGAAACAGATATCAGGGAAGTGCCAAATGGAATATGATCAAGGAGAAAACGTAAGCTCTGGGCCATCGGAAAGACGGGGCAGCTCTAGGCTTCAAAGGACTGTTGGATTTGGAGTCGGACAGCTCAGCCCTAATTAACCTGCGGTGTTGGGCGGTTGACCCCACCTTGCTGGGCCTTAGTCCGCTCTTTTGAGGAATGGAGCAGTGACATCCAACTCGCGGTTTCTGCAACAGAGCAAAAGCAGTATATCACCACGGAGAATACTTAGCACCGAGCCGGCTGTGCAGTCGGTGCCGAGAAATGCAAATTCCCTCTTCATCTGTGAGCCGTGACATGCCATGTGCCACTCCCCCACTCTTTCCCTCTAGGGCGATGGGTCTGGGCCTGGCTGAGCACCTTGAGAAGATGCAGATTCCCGGGCCCCACACCAAGCAGCTGAGTCTCTGAAGGTTGGGGCTGGGATTCTGCCTTGTAAAGGGATAGCTGTTTATCGTTTTTAACAGCCAGTATCTACATGGTTATATCCATTTTTTACTTTGGAACTCTTGAAAATTTCATCCTTTTAAATAGGTAAAACATGTTACAAAATTCAAATTCTAAACAGTTCTTTAATTAAGACAATTTGCATATCATAGATGTTACTTTTTTTTTTTTTTTGAGATGGAGTCTTGCTCTGTCATCCAGGCTGGAGTGCAGTGGTGCGATCTCGGCTCACTGCAACCTCCACCTCCTGGGTTCAAGCGTTTCTCCTGCCTCAGCCTCCTGAGTAACTGGGACTACAGGCACGCGCTACCACGCCCAGCTAGTTTTTTGTATTTTAATAGAGACAGGGTTTCACTATGAGCCACCATGCCCGGCTAAGAAGTCACTTTTTTTTTTTTTTTTTTTTAAAGAGACAGGGTCTCTGTTGCCCAGTCTGGAGTGCAGTGGCAGGACCATAGCTCACTGCAGCCTGGACCTCCTGGGCTCAAGCAATCCTCCCATCTGTGCCCTCTGAGTAGCTGAGACTGCAGGCATGCACACCCGGCTGGCTTGCTTGCTTATTTATTTATTTAAATAGAGACAAGGTCTGGCTATGTTGCTTAGGCTGGTCTCAAACTCCTGGCCTCAATCCATCCTCCTGCCTCAGCCTCCCTAAGTGCTGGAATTACAGGCATGAGCCACTGCGCCTGGCCAGAAGTCACTCTTTTAAAGTATTCAGTTGAGTTAGTATATTCAGAGTCGTGCAACTGTAACCACTGTAATTCCAGAACATTTTCCTCACCCCACAGAAGGAGCTCACACCCATTAGCAGTTAGTCCCCACCCACCTCGCCTGCCCCTGCTAACCACCAGTCCACCTTCTTCTGTCTGTCTGGATCGGTTTATCTCCAGATGTTACTCTTTCACTGCCTGTCTTTTATAAATCTGCCTCATCCCTGCATGCACCCCCATCCCCACCCCAGTTCTCGTCCCTGGAGGCAACCGGTATTGCTAGGTTTTGTTTATCCTTCTAGAGGGAGCCTTCGCTCGCAGACATGCATGTAAATACACACACGCGCACACACACGTGCGCACACACACACACGCGGGAGCCAACACACACACGAACCCTTTGTTCACCACTGGTGGTGACGCTCACACACCCTGCGTTTTTCTTACATACATCTTGGCGATATTGACATATTTTAATCTGTGAGTATTTTCAGATCATATCATCCCGTGTGAGTCTGTGAGGAACCACCTTATTCCGTGTGATTGTTGCATCAGGTTTCATTGAAGGAATGTACCACGATGGAGTTAATGAGTCTCTTCCCATTGAGCCCAGGTTGTTTCTAACACAATTCTATTCCTTTCGTTAAAAAAAACAAAAACAAAAATGAATGGCCAGGTGCGGTGACTCACACCTGTGATCTCAGCACTTTGGGAGGCTGAGGTGGGCGGATCACGAGGTCGGGAGTCCAAGACCAGCCTGACCAACATGGTGAAACACTGTCTCTACTAAAAATATAAAAATTAGCCAGGCATGGTGGCGTGCAGCTGTAATTCCAGCTACTCGGGAGCTGAGGCAGGAGAACTGCTTGACCCCAGGAGGCGGAGGTTGCGGTGAGCCAAGGTCACACCACTGCACTCTAGCCAGGAGACAGAGCGAGACTCCATCTCAAAAAAAAAAAAGAAAAAAAAGGAATGGCACAAATAGCATCCCCATCCTCTCTCCTTCCTCCCAGGGTCTTCCCTCTTAACTACTCCTGTGCTTTTGTACTGGAGGTCGGGCAGTACACTTTGAGAAGGCTGCCCCAGGAGGCCTGCAGCTGGCAGAAATGAGTGACCCCTGGCTCACCTGGCATCACTTTGTGCCTTGTCCGGGCTGATGGTGGCCTCTTCCCCAGATACTCTCCCTAAAGAGGAGGCAGGTCCTGCCAGCCCTGGCATTTCCACCCTGCTGCTGACAGCCCCAGAAACAGGCAGGCTGATTTCCCAGGGTGCCAGAGCTGGGCCAACCTCAAACCCTCTCTGCTACGGGACCCTTTGATTCCAACGTGGGTGGGACCCAGAGCCCAGTCCCTAATGGGATGTGTTCAAATCCAGGCTCAGGAAAACCGTTCAGAGGCCTGGGGGTTCCAGGAGGCTTCGACAGAATAAAATATTCACACCACTCCCCAGGGGCTCTGAGCACGCGTGTGCACACACACGCAATCTGGTGACTTGGTTTCTGCTCCATTTTTCTCTGCAGAAAAACAAGAATAAGAAAAAAGGCAAGGACGAGAAGTGTGGCTCAGAGGTGACCACTCCGGAGAACAGTTCTTCCCCAGGGATGATGGACATGCACGGTGAGTGCCCATGGCCTGCCAGCCTCTCCTGCCCGGCCCGGGGCCCTGGCCAAGCACTGGGTCGTGTTTTTGTTTCTCCAGCAGGTTCGTTCACATTCCAGGCAAGGGGTAGGAGGGCTGGGCAGGGCCCGGAGGCCTCTGTGCCAAAGAGAAGACTCAGCGGAGGAGAGGACGTTTCTTTTCCAAGCGCACCAGGCCAGGAGACAGACACTAAGCCAGAGACATAGAAATTAGACCGTCTCCTCACCCGGGGACGGGACCCTCACGGGGATGTTTCTCTCAGCCTCGTTACCCGGGAAGGTTGTTCGGAGTCTGTTTCTTCCCCGCTCATGTAAATTAGATAAATGCCTGTGTTTCCCGTTTTGCTTTGGCTGCTGAGAATCTCCAAACTGGATTTGTTTCTTTTTGTTTGTTTGTTTTGCTTTTTGTTCTTTTCGAGACACAGTCTCTCTTTGTTGCCCAGGCTGGAGTGCAGTGGCGTGATAGCGGCTCACTGTAAGCTCTGCCTCCCGGGTTCAAGCAATTCTTCTGCCTCAGCCTCCCAAGTAGCTGGAACTACAGGCGTGCGCCACCATCCCTGGCTAATTTTTGTATATTTTAGTTGAGACGGGTTCCGCTATGTTGGCAAGGCTGGTCTCGTACTCCTGGCCTCAAGTCATCCACCCGCCATGGCCTCCCAAAGGGCTGGGATTACAGGCATGAACCACCATGGCCAGCCTCCAAACTGGATTTCTGACTTCATGTTAATCCCACCAGGACCTTGGGAACTGCCCTTCCACATCCACAGCCTAACTTCCTTCGCTGTTTAATTTCAAATCTTGTAACTTAGCCACGTACAGGAAACACGGACCTGTAGTCCTGGCTACTCAGGAGGCTGAGGCTGGAGGATCGCTTGAACCGGGAGTTCAGAGCTGCGGTGTGCTATGATCCTACCTAAGAACAGCTGCTGCCCTACAGCCTGAGCGGTACCGTAACGTAGGTCCGCCCACCGAACCCAGGCTGGCGCTTCTGCCACTGTTTCCCGTTGCTGGTGTCTGTTTCTGTTTTGACCTTTTTATTTGAGAGGAAAGGTGCAAATGATACATGTAAGGCTCCGTGAAATGTTCCCAAACTGCACACACCCGTGTAACTACCCAGTCAAAACACAGAATGTTCCGAGCCAGTCCCCAGTGTCCCCCGAGGGTCCCTCCTGGTTGTCTCCATCCGTCAAAGGAAAACGCCCTCAGAGATTCAAACTTAAACGTCCTTTTTTTTTTTTTTTTGGGAGGCAGAGTCTGGTCTGACTCCTGTCTCCCGGGCTGGAGTGCAGTGGTGTGATCTCAGCTGACTGCAACCTCTGCCTTCTGAGTGCAAGCGATTCTTCTGCCTCGGCCTCCTGAACAGCTGGGACAACAGGCCTGTGCTACCACACCCGGCTGATTTTTTTGTACTTTGGTAGAGATGAGGTTTCACCATGTTGCCCAGGCTGGTCTCCCAACTCCTGAGCTCAGGCAATCCGCCCACCTCAGCCTCCCAAAGCACTAGGATTACAGGTGGGAGCCACCGCGCCCGTCCCCAAAGCTTCATAAAAATTGAGTCGGCTTCCCATGTTTGGAAATCAGGAAACCCGCATCGTGCCATCCCTTGAGAAATCAGATCTGACAGCCCCGTTGCCAGGTGCTCCCTCGAGTCAGGGGCTGCCTGAAGCCAGAGCCGCCTTCCCTTATGATGAGTGTGGCACCCCCAGGCCCACCTGGCTCAGCCACCACCTCTTTGTCACCTGGCTGGCCCGCTAGGACAAGAGCCTGCAACCCCTGCCTTTTTCTCTCTCTTGACCCTAATTTCAATGTCTTTGTACTTTTGACCATTGAAACCTTTGGTACAGCCAGGTGGTAGCAGATAAACAACTGAAGAAGGAGCTGGGAAGGAATATTGGTTTGCTGGAGTTTCTGATCTCCCCAGACCCAGTGCTGTCTTGTTCTGAGGAAGGAAGACCAGCAAACTTCCCCACGTGCCAAATCCACCTGTCTGGAAAACACAGTCACCAGTTCCAGTGGCAGGAGGGCTGGCAGGTGTCTGAACAGGCTTTAGAAAAGCCCAGTGGCAGTGGCTCATGCCTGTAATCCCAGCACTTTGGGAGGCTGAGTTAGGAGGATCCTTTGAGCCCTGGAGTTTGAGACCAACCTGGGCGACATGGGGAGATCTCATTTCTACAAAAAAAAAAAATAATACGTTTAAGTTAGCGGGGTGCGGTGATGCACACCTATAGTCACAGCTATTCTGAAGGCTGAGGTGGGAGGATCGCTTGAACCTGGGAGATGGAGGCTGCAGTGAACAGTAATTGCACCACTGCATTGCAGTCTGGGCAACAGAGCAAGACCCTATCTCTTAAAACAGAGATATATTGGCCGGGCGAGGTGGCTCACACCTGTAATCCCAGCATTTTGGGAGGTCGAGGCAGGTGGTGGATCACGAGGTCAAGAATTCAAGACCAGCCTGGCCAACGTGGTGAAACCCCGTTTCTACTAAAAATACAAAAATTAGCTGGGCGTGGTGGCGGGCACCTGTAATCCCAGCTACTCAGGAGGCTGAGGCAGGAGAATTGCTTGAACCTGGGAGGAGGGGGTTGCAGCGAGCCGAGATTGCACCACTGCACTCCAGCCTGGGCGAGAGAGCGAGGATGTGTCTCAGGAAAAAAAAAAAAAAAAAAAAAAATCCAGGTTTGTGGCCTGGATGAACTCTCCAGAAAAATCTGGAATGCTGAACAAACCAGGTCCCCAGCATGGGAGCCCTGTCCACTTTCTTATTTCCATTTCAGTGCATGTGCAGCCGAAACCAAGTCAGACAGCAGAGCGTGTGACTGGGAAGGTCAGGGAAAGGTGTGGGCCGGCCGAGTTTTCTGGAAGGCTTCAAGTGGGAGGATGTGTACAGCAGGAGATGAAGGGAGAGGGTGGTGCCCTGGGCCCTTTAGTCCACAAGACTCAGCTGGAGTTAGCCCAAGTATTGGGGTCACGCCCTTACCAGGCTACCAGCCTAGGCCCAGACGTTAAACATTAGTGCTTATTGTCATTAATTAACACAGCCTCAGGAGCCTGTGGGGCCAGCATCTTGCTCGAGTGTGGCCGTAGGAAGGTAGTTGAGATTTTCTTGGAGGAGAAATCGGGGAGCACACATCCTTTTTAAGTTCTAGAATTCACAAGAGGATGCTTTTGTATAACATGCACCCCAGAGTCCAGTTAAACTCAGGTCTAGGTTACCTGGGTGGGGCTGCCTGACTGCCTGGCCCTCCTCGGCAGGTTGAGGTAGAGGAGGGGCATGGGGCTGGGAGCTGGGCAGATGGGTCCGGCTAGTGGCTCTCCTGCTCCCAGCCTCGGTGTCCCCCTCTGGAAAGTGAAGGCAGTAACGGTGCCTCTCCAGTGGGTTGTTGGGAGGATTAAACGAGGTGACCACAAATGCTTTTGCCCAGTGCCTCGCACATGGCAGGCACTCGAGTCTGTTGGGGTGTCTCTGTCTCTTTCTCATTCTTACAAAAGTGATCGTCGCCCCAGGTGCAGCATGGCCCAGAAAGGCTGCTTCCTATTGCGTCAGCTTTGAAACCTCCACTTGGGTCTCTGCTGTTTGAAATGACTCTCCTGGGTCTGGCATAGTGGCTCAGGCCTGTGATCTCAGTGCTTTGGGAGGCCAAGACAGGAGGATCACTTGAGCCCAGGGGTCCAAGACCAGCCTGGCAACATAGTGAGACCCCATCTCTACAAAAAACGTAAAAATTAGCCAGAGACAGCGGCACATGCCTGTGGCCCCAGCTACTCAGGAGGCAGAGGCGGGAGGATGGCTTGAGCCTGAGAGTTCGAGACTGCACTGAGCTCTGATTGTGCTGCTATACTCCAGCGTGGAGACCCCGTCTCCAGAGCAAGACCCCGTCTCTAAAATAAAAAGTACATAAATGTCCGGGTGTGCTGGCTCATGCCTGTAATCTCAGCACTTTGGGAGGTCAGGGCAGGCAGATCACCTGATTCTGAGCTCAGGAATTCGAGAGCAAGCTGGTCAACATGGCGAAACCTTGTCCCTACCAAAAAATAATAAAATAAAAATTAACCGGGCATGGTGGTGTGTGCCTGTAATCCCAGCTACCTGGAAGGCTGAGGCATGAGAATTGCTTGAACCCAGGAGGCGGAGATTGTAGTGAGCCGAGATCATGCCGCTGCATTCCAGTCTGGGTGACAGTGAGATTCCATCTCAAAAAAATAGAGTGACTCTCTGTGCCTGAGAGCGGGGTACAGGACAAGGGTAGGTGCACCCCGGGCCCCAGCTCTGCCCCCAGCCCGACTGTGAATGTCATTGCCCAGTTACCCCTTCCCTTTCTTCTTTGTGTTATGAAGGGTTTTGTTGTCAAGAACAGTAGAGAGAGGAATACAATTCCCCTATATCTTCCACCCTGATTTTCATGAATACGATGCCATATTTGCCTCATCTATTTTTTCAGTGTGTCGAATGTTTTAATTAAAAGATAATTCACATATTAAAATACACTGCTAGTGGCTGGGCGCAGTAGCTCACACCTGTAATCCCAGTACTTTGGGAGGCCGAGGCAGGCAGATCACCTGAGGTCAAGAATTTGAGACCAGCCCGGAACGTGGTGAAACCCATCTCTACTAAAAATACAAAAATCAGCCAGGTGTGGTGGCAGGCGCCTGTGAATCTACTTGGGAGCCTGAGGCAGGAGAATTGCTTGAACCCGGGAGGCAGAGGTTGCAGTGAGCCCAGACTGCGCCATTGCACTCCAGTCTGGGTGACAGAGCAAGACTCTGTCTCAAAAAAAAGAAAGTAAAAGTTCAAGGCATCCTGGCAGTAGCATGTAGCTTGCATGGAAGCATTTTCTGGTAAATTTCCCTGCCTCATGACATTCAAGTCTGCACCTAGATCACAGCATACGTTGCTAAAAACATGACATTTCTGTACACCCACTGTCCCACGATCACTTCTAACAAAATCAACAACAGTTCCTTAATAGCTTTTAAAATCCAGACCATATTCAGATCCCCAGTTCCAAAGTGTTAAAGCTGGCACGTTTGAAACAGGATCCAAATAATTTCCATGCATCATATTTGGTTGAGCCTCTTAGCTTTCTTTATTCCACAACCATCTCCCCTCCTCTTTTTATTTTTTAATAAAAATGATACCGACTTTAAGGGAGGGGGCCACATGTCCCCTGGAATGTGCCACCCCGGCTGCCTCTCTCTCCCTTTTATTTCCTATCAAGTGGAACTCGGCTCCAGCCTGGATGCGTTCATTCAGAACGTCTTGGCGATCACGCCTCACGGACCATGCCGTGTCTTCCGTGTTGCTTCCCTGCCAGATACACAAGGCATCTGGTTTCTACACCCAGAATGAGGCCTCAAATGTACCCCCAAGGTTTTAAATATGTTAGACCACCATCTCCAGCTGGCTGCCTCCAGACACGGGGTACAGTTGGCTCAGTGCGGGGAAGGTCAGGCCAGCGCCAGAATTCTTTGCCCCCCTGGACACATGGGACAGCTGTGGTGCTTGGAGGGGGCGGGGGGCCGAAGAGGTCAGCTCAGGGGTCCCAGGAGGAGGAGTATCCAGACCCCTCCTGGATGGCCAGGCGAGGTGGCTCATGGCTATAGTTCTAGCACTTCTGGAGACCAAGGTGGGTGGATCACCTGAGATCAGAAGTTCGAGACCAGCCTGGCCAAAATGGTAAAACCCTGTCTCTATTAAAAATACAGAATTAGCCAGGTGTGTTGGTGAATGTCTGTAATCCCAGCTACTTGGGAGGCTGAAGCCAGAGAATCACTTGAACCCAGGAGGCAGAGGTTGTAGTGAGCCAAGATTGAGCCACTGCACTCCAGCCTGGGTGACAGAGCAAGATCCATCTCAAAAAAAAAAAGGATAACCAGATTCCTCCCCGGGAGAGCCGCCGTGGGGCTCTGGGCATTGAGGCACAGGGAGGCAGAGCCCCCCAACCTGCCTGTCCTTGGCAGCTGTGGGATTTCATCCTGTGGTTCTGTTCCCACCCCTGACAGACGATAACAGCAACCAGAGCTCCATCGCAGATGCCTCCCCCATCAAACAGGAGAACAGCAGCAACTCAAGCCCCGCTCCGGAGTCCAACTCAGCTGTGCCCAGCGATGGCACCGAGGCCAAGGCAGACGAGGCCCAAGCTGATGTGAAGGAGCACCCAGGAGCTGAAGGTACGTGGCCTCCGGGGGCAGGGCTCTGACGGCCTCCCTGTAACCGGCTTCAGGCAGTCTGTGGCTAGGTGTTCAAGGCCCTGCCATGTGCCAGCCCCAGCAAAGATACAATGAAGAGAGGCGACAGCTGGAGTACATGTCCTGTACCATGTAAAGATCATGTCTTGTGGGACAACTAAAAAAATCAGAAAGGGTCGGGCACAATGGCTCATGCCTGTAATCCTTGTACTTTGGGAGGCCGAGGCGGGTGGATCGCCTGAGCTCAGGAGTTTGAGACTAGCCTGGAGAATACAGTGAAAAATACAAAAAATTAGCCGGGCGTGGTGGCACGTGCCTGTAATCCCAGCTACTCGGGAAGCTGAGACAGGAGCATCGCTTGAACCTGGGAGGCAGAAGTTGCAGTGAGCCAAGATCATGCCATTGCACTCCAGCCTGGGCAGCAGAGCAAGACTCTGTCTCAAAAAAAAAAAATTAGGCCAGGCTGACTCCCTTTTCGGCTTTAGCCCACCTGCACCCAGGTGAATTAACAGCCATGTTGCTCACACACACACATGCATACAAATTAGGCCAGGTGCAGTGACTCATGCCTGTAATTCCTGCACTTTAGGACTGCTTGAGCCCAGGAGTTCAAGATCAGCCTGGGCAACATGGCAAGACCTCATCTCTACAAAAAAAAAAATTAGCCAAGTGTGGTGGCACACATCTGTGACCCCAGCTACTCAGGAGGCCGAGGTAGGAGGATCACTTAAGCACAGGAGGTCAAGGCTACAGTGAGCCGTGATCACGCCTCTGCACTCCAGCCTGGGTGACAATAAGACCCTGTCTCAAAAACAAGTAAATAAATAAAAATCAAACCATTGGCCGGTAATGGTGGCTTACACCTGTAATCCTAATGCTTTGGGAGGCTGAAGCAGGAGTATCACTTGAGGCCAGGAGTTTGAGGCCATCCTGGGCAACATAGCAAGGCCCTGTCTCCACAAAAAAATTCAGAAATGAGCTGGGCGTGGTGGCATGTACGTGTGATCTCAGCTACTCAGGAGGCTGAGGCAGAGTATCCCTTAAGCCCAGGAGCTGGAGGCTGCGGTGAGCCATGATTGCACCACTGCACTCCAGCCTAAGCGACAGAGTGAGACTTTCTTTCAAAAAAAAAAAAAAGAACAGATGGTGGAGTGATTGTGAGAGTGTGTGTGTGACTGTGTACAAAAATATGTGTGTGTGTGTTTATTTTGAGTCTCTACAGAGAAGTTGAAAGAACAGCATAATAGCATCCTGGATGTCTACCTGCTGAACTTGGCAGCTCTTGGCTGTTGGGGTTTCTTTGCTTTGTCTGTATTTTTTCTGGGACCATTTGAAAGTAAGTTACAGATCACAGGGCATTTCATCCCTAAACATGGCTGCACACGTCTTTTAAAAATAAAGGCATTCTGGGCTGGGCACAGTACCTTATGCTTATAATCTTAGCACTTTGGGAGGCGAAGGCAGGAGGATCTTTTGAGCCTAGGAGTTTGAGACCACCCTAGGCAAGAAGGTGAAACCTCATCTCTACAAAAAAATACAAAAATTAGCCGGGCATGGTGGCCCGCAGCTGTAGTCCCAGGCTGAAGTAGGAGGATTGACTGAGACTGGGAGGTCAAGGCTGCAGGGAGCCGTGATCACACCACTCCAGCCTGGGTCACAGGGTGAGACCTTCCTAAAAAAAAAAAAGACATTCTTACAGAATTACAAACACCGTTATTGCATCTAAGAAAATGAGCGACATTCTGGATGGTCTAACATGGAGGTATATTTTGAAGGTGAGGTGAGAGCCTGTGTCAGGCAATACATGGGGGTGAGGGTGACCCTGGGCACCTGGAGAGAGAGGCAGTGGCTGAGCGGATCTGGGGAGGGCAGGCCAGGTCTGGAGCGCCTTGGACACCCATGAGGAGCTGTCGAGCATGGAGCGTGGAGTGGCGAATGTGGCCAGCCTGCAGGTGGGGTGACCCCAGGGCTCGAGGCATGTGTGTCTTGGGAGCAGAGCTCATCCGCGCCTCTGTGCACGGAGGCTCTGGGCTGGTGCTGGGGCCCCAGTCACAGCTGCACTCTGCTTCCTGCCCTTAAAGAACTCGGAGGTCAGCAGGGAGGACAGACACTGGAACCCAGGATTCACTGCAGAGTTGCAGACTCCATCCAGCACGTGCTGTGAGGGTCTGGCCATACAGAACCCGGCAGTATCATTTTTTAAATTTGAATGTGATGTCAAAGTTTAAAAATTGAGCTTAAAATGGGATTGGTTTCTAGCTTCTTTTGAAAAATCAGCTTTGATGAGACCAGGGCTGCTTTTCCCTGGGGCAGTTACCAGCTAAAGCTGAAGAGACCCTTCCCTCTTGTCACTCCAAACCAAGACTTAAGGGCACTAGACCTGTATTAACGTGTGGCTGCGGTTGTTTTTCTTATTATAGATTTTAAAGGGGAAATTAAGATATTTCTTGGTGTATTTGTGTGTGTAGTTTTTTTGTTTGTTTTTTTGAGATGGAGTCTTGCTCTGTTGCCTAGGCTGGATGGAGTGCAGTGGCGTGATCTCAGCTCACTGCAACCTCCCCCTTCCAGGTTCAAGCAATTCTCCTACCTCAGCCTCCTGAGTAGCTGGGACTACAGGCGCGTGCCACCACGCCTGGCTAATTTGTTTGTATTTTAGTAGAGATGGGGTTTCACCATGTTAGCCAGGATGGTCTTGATCTCCTGACCTCAAGATCTGCCAACCTCAGCCTCCCAAAGTGTTGAGGTTACAGGCACGAGCCACCACGCCTGGCCTATTTCTTGTTTTTTGTTTGTTTGAAATGGGATCTCACTCTGTCACCCAGACTGGAGTGCAGTGATCCAATCTCAGCTCACTGTAGCCTTGAAGTGCTGGGCTTGAAGTCCTCCTGCCTCAGCCTCCCAAGTGCTGGGATTACGGATGTGAGCCTCTACACCCAGCCAAGATGTTTCTTGAAGATATTTCTCTATCAAAAATGGAGGTGGAAACTGGAAAAGAAAAAGCCTGGAGAAGGGATTTTTTTTTTTAAGAAAAGTGGGAAAGTGCGTATTCGAAGAGAGTATTTATTAACCTTTTATCTGCGAAGCTTATCTAAGTCTGAATCAAACAGCCCACTTGACTGATTTGTGGTACTGCCTGGCCCCTGACGGGGCTTCTGAGTTCATAGTCACTACTGTGATGGACGCAGTAAAAAAGGGATTTGGGGGGCCTCCAGGAAGGCTTCCTGGAGGAGTTGCTGTCTTGACCTGGTATTAGAAAGGAGGCAGGCTGGCTGGGCATAGTGGCTCATGCCTGTAATTCCAACACTTTGGGAGGCCAAGGTGGGTGAATCGCTTGAGCTCAGGAGTTCAAGACCAGCCTGAGCAGCAAGGTGAAACCTTTTCTCTATAAAAAATTTAAAAATTAGCTGGGTGTGATGGTGCATGCCTATGGTCCCAGCTACTTGGGAGACTGAGGAAAGAGGATCACTTGAGCTCAGGAGTTCGAGATTAGTCTGGGCAACATGGCAAAATCCCATCTCTACAAAAAACACAAAAGTTAGTGGGGCTTGGGGGCATGCTCCTGTAGTCCCAGCTGCTCGGGAGGCTAAGGTGGGAGGATCGCTTGAGCCTGGGAGGTGGAGGTTGCAGTGAGCATGATTGTGCCTCTGCACTCCAGCCTGGATGACAGAGCAAGACCGCATCAAAAAAAAAAAAAGGAAGAAAGGAAGAAAGTGTGGTGTGGCAGGGCCACAGAGCTCAAAACAGAGCGTGGGAAGGAAAGCTAGAGACACGGGAATTTGGAAAGCCTCCCTCGCTCAATGCGGCTCTTCAAGTATGCTGGAGAGACCAGGTGAGGTGGCTCACACCTGTAATCCCAGCACTTTGGGAGGCCGAGGCAGGCGGATCACCTGGGGTTAGGAGTTTGAGACCAGCCTGGCCAACATGGTGAAACTCCACTGCTACTAAAAATACAAAAAAAAATCTAGGCATGGTGGTGCGTGCCTGTAATCCCAGCTACTTGGGAGGCTGAGACAGGAGAATTGCCTGAACCTGGTAGGCGGAGATTGCAGGTTCATGCCATTCTCCGTATCAGCTGTAATACTTCCCGTTCAAGTCTGTGACTGTGCCATCATTTATTTGAACAGCCCCTTAGTGATGGTCACTTAGGTGTTCCTGTCTTCCGTTTTGTACATGCGGTCCTGCAGGGGGTCTGGTACCCTCGTCTCTCTGCATCTTTGCCCAGGTGCAGGTGGTTCTGCAGGCTGCGTCTCTGGAAGTGGAACTGTTTAATCAGAGGCTGCACACACTCAGCATGGCATAGGTTCTGCCTGACTTTCCTCCCGAGAAGTCGTGGGTAGAAAGACGCCACTGGCACAGGGGTTCTCAGGCTCGGCACCCCTGGCATTTGGGGCCGGATCATTCTTTTTTTAATTGTGTTTTTGAGACTGAGTCTCACTCTGTTGCCTAGCCCGGAGTGGTGCAGTGGCGTAATCTAGGCTCACTGCAATTTCCACCTCCCAGGTTCAAGCAATTCTGCCTCAGCCTCCTGAGTAGTTAGCACCACAGACATGCACCACCACACCTGGCTGATTTTTGCATTTTTAGTAGAGACAGGGTTTCACCATGTTGCCCAGGCTGGTCTCGAATCCTGACCTCAGGTGATCCACCCACCTCAGCCTCCCAAAGTGCTGGCATTACAGGCGTGAGCCACTGCGTCCAGTCTCGGATCATTCTTTATTGAGGGGGCCATCCTGCGCATTGTGGGACATTGAGTAGTTTCCACCAAAATGTCTCCATTTGTTAACCAATGTCCCCAGGGTGGGGGCGGGGTAAAACCACCCCCTGCTGAGAGCTAATGCCTTTGTCATAACCTTCGCCAGGTACAGTAGGTGCCATCCCCCCATCCCCTCTCCTGGCCCCCTCAATCTCAGCATTGCCCACCAGGCTTCCCTGGCAGATGGTTCTGCAGGTAGGAGGCAGAGCGGGTGGGATGGGGGCTGTGGTCACATCCTGGTGGACACTCACCAGCTGTGTGGCCTTGGATAGGCAACATCACCTCCGCACGCCCTCCTACTTCCTTGTTTGTAAAACGGGACGACCAGAGTCAGGAGGCTAAGGTGGGAGGATCGCTTGAGCCTGGGAGGTGGAGGCTTCAGTGAGCCATGATCGTGCCACTGCACTCCAGCCTGGGCAACAGAGTGAGACCCTGTCTCAAAAGAAAATAAAATGGGATGAATAGAAGCTGCCTCCCTCGCTGGGAGTGAAGCGGGTGAGAATGCCAGCAAAGTGCTCAGCCCGGAGCCAGAGCTTAGGAGGAGGATCTGGGAGCCTCCGGGTTGCCTCGTCCACCCTTCCATCAGGGGAGCGATTGCAGGGGTGCCAAGGACAGCCGTGGGCTTCGTCTGCAGCCACATTTCTGCTTCTTTCCCGCCCTGGTTTCTTTCTGTCTGTGGCCTTGTTTCTCCCATGTTTGGCGGCTGTGTCTCCTTTGCTCTAGAAGACCGACTGGAGCTCCGCAGCAGGAATCAGTTTTGAGTTAGTGTGTCCAGTTAGTTGCTACTTTCTCGCTGCCACCACCAGACGCTAAATTGGCGGGACCCAGGTGGGAGCCACACCAGGGTCCTCTCTGGCCACCCCAGGCCCCTGGGCCTGCAGGGCTGCCCTGTAGGGCTGCCCAGCACTGCTCAGCCGGGACCCACCTGCCCACTGCCCTAGCCGCCCGTGGGAAGGGCACCGGGACAGACCCGTGTGGCCTTCCCAGGTGGGTGCACACTGCCTGCCGGGACAGGCCAGGTCGGCCACCAGCTGTTGACCTTGATTTGAACTTGTTTACTGCTGTGTGAGTTCAGAGAATGACATAATTCCTGTCCAAGCTCCCTGGACTAAATTTAGGCCCCAGGAAAAGAATTTCCCCTGGGTGAGTTCCAGTACTGCGGAGCTCAGAGAATCGGCTGCTGCCCTGAGCCCTTGAATGCTCTGTGGGTTCCAGGGCCAGTTCTCACCAAGCTTCGGGGCCTGGCTCTCAGGGGAGGCCACTGCCAGGCACCTCTCTCCCAGCATGGGTCAGCGTGAGTCTCTGAGTGACTGGGCGCCTTCATGATTTCTAAGCCTGCATCCGGGGCCGCCACCTCCCCCGCCACTCTGCAGAGCCTGCTGTGCCGGACAGAAAAGGGGCTGTGGTGAGAGACGCAAAGCCACAGATGGGCAACTTTTCTAGGTCAGTAAGAACTTGAAATGTTTATGTTAAAGCAAACATGTATTATGAAAGAGAGTATAACATTAATATGATTTCTTTTCTTTTTTTTTCTTTTTTTTTGAGAAGAAGTCTCACTCTTACCCAGGCTAGAGTGCAGTGGCGATTTTCGGCTCAGTGCAGCCTCTGCCTCCTGGGTTCACGTGATTCTCTTGCTTCAGCCACCTGAGTAGCTGAGATTACAGGCACCCGCCACCATGCCCAGCGAATTTTTGTATTTTTAGTAGAGATGGGTTTTTGTTGGCCTGGCTGGTCTCGAACTCCTAACCTCAAGTGATCTGCCTGCCTTGTCCTGTCAAAGTGCTGGGATTACAGGCATAAACCACCACACCTGGCCCCTCTCTCTCTTTTTTTTTTTTTCCCAAGACAGAGTCTCGCTCTGTCACACAGGCTGGAGTGCAATGGCACGATCTCAGCTCACTGCAACCTCCGCCTCTCGGGTTCAAGCCATTCTCCTGCCTCAACCTCCTGAGTAGCTGGGATTACAACAGGCGTGTGTCACCACACCCAGCTAATTTTTGTATTTTTAGTAGAGATGGGTTTCACCATGTTTGTCAGACTGGCCTCGAACTTCTCACCTTGCGATTCACCCACCTCGGTCTCCCAAAGTGCTGGGATTATAGGCATCAGCCACCATGCCTGGCCTGACCCCTCTCTTTAAATAAATAAATAAATAAACTAGAAATAGAATTTCACTATATTTCCCAGGCTGGTCACAAACTCCTGAGCTCAAGCAATCTTCCCACCTTGGCTTTCCAAAGTGTTGTTATTACAGGTGTGAGCTATTACACCTGGCCAATTTTTTGTTGTTGTTGAGATGACATTCACATGAAATTAACCATGGTAAATGAATAATTCACTGAGAATACACTCACAAGGCTGTGCAACCACCACTTCTGTCTGGTTCCAAAACATTTTAATCACCCCAAAAAGAAACCTTGCAGCCACCAGCAATCATTCTTCACTTCTCCCTTCCCCAGCAACACTGGGTCCCCACTCTGGGCAACCAGTAAACCTTCTGTCTTCATGGATTTGCCTATTCTGGACTTTTTTTTTAGACCGAATCTCACTCTGTTGCCAGGCTGGAGTGCAGTTGTACAATCTCGGCTCACTGCTGGAGTGCAGTGGTACAATCTCGGCTCACTGCAGTCTCTGACTCCCAAGTTCAAGCAATTCACCTGCCTGAGCCTCCCGGGTTGCTGGGACTACAGGTGCGCACCACCACCCAACTAATTTTTGTATTTTTAGTAGAAACAGGGTTTCACCATATTGGCCAGAATGGTCTCGATCTGTTGACCTTGTAATCTGCCCGCCTCAGCCTCCCAAAGTGCTGGGATTAGAGGCGTGTGGACTTTTCATATAAATGGAATCATACACTCTGTGGCCTTTTGTGTCTGACTTCTCGCTCAGCAGGATGTTTTCATTTTTGTTATTGTTTTGGTTTTGGCTTTTTTGAGAGAGTCTCACTGTGTCGCCCAGGCTGGAGTTCAGTGGCAGGATCTCATCTGACTGCAGTCTCCACCTCCTGGGTTCATGCGATTCTCCTTCCTCAGCTTCCTGAGTAGCTGGGACTATAGGTGCGCACCACCATGCCTGGCTCATTTTTGTAATTTTTTAGTAGAGACGAGGTTTGGCCGTGTTAGCCAGGATTTTCTCAAACTCCTGACCTCAGGTGATCCACTCACCTTGGCCTCCCAAGTGCTGGGATTACAAGTGTGAGCTACCATGTCTGGACTGGTTTTGGTTTTGAGACAGTCTTACTCTGTCGCCCAGATTGTGTCGCACTGGCACAATCTCAGCTCACTGCAACTTCCGCCTCTCGGGTTCAAACGATTCTTCTGCCTCAGCCTCTGAATAACTGGGATTACAGGCAAGCACCACCACGCGTGTCTAATTATTGTATTTTTAGTAGAGATGGGTTTTCACCATGTTTGCCAGGCTGGTCTTGAACTCTGACCTCAAGTGATCTGCCTGCCTTGGCCTTCCTAAGTGCTGGGTTTTCAGGTGTGAGCCACCATGCCTGGCCAGGGCTCCTAGTCTGAGAAGTGATAGTGTCACCCTGCTCAGCCTTGCTGGAAAGGAGGGCCTTGCGATTCCGCTCCCCGCCCTCTGTGCCCTGGCCCATCCCAGGCCCTGCACTGTTTCCCCTTGTTCCCATCTTGCCTGCTTGCTTTTAAACTTCAGTGTGGGTTATTTTCCTCTTTGTTATTCCTCTGCCTCAGAAACCCCAGCAAGGAAGTCTTGGTTGCACAGGCATTTTTTAGGTCTTTAGGATTAGCTTAGTGTGCCTTTTTTTTTTTTTTTTTTGAGATGGAGTCTTGCCCAGTTACCAGGCTGGAGTGCAGTGGTGCGATCTCGGCTCACTGCAACCTCTGCCTCCCAGGTTCAGGCGTTTCTCCTGACTCAGCCTCCCGGATAGCTGGGACTACAGATGCACACCACCACGCCGAGCTAATTTTTGTATTTTTAGTAGAGACAGGGTTTCACCATGTTGGCCAGGGTGGTCTCAATCTCTTGACCTCGCAATCCACCCACCTCAGCCTCCCAAAGTGCTAGATTACAGGAGTGAGCCACTGCACCCGATCAGTTTAGTGTGCTTTTTAACATCAGGGTAACGTGGTGTCGGTGCCTTGGCTAGGATTTTTGCTGCCCCCTTCACAAGTGTCTGGCCCCGTGCCCAGTAAGCTTTAGGAAAAACCACTGCCTCCTCCCAAGCTGCACCTACCCCCCGCCCCACCCAGCCTGCCCCTTCCTTCTGCTGAAGAAACGTGGGGTGGAGCAGCAGGAAGACTGAGGCATGAGGAATCACCCAAATAACTGGGTTCATTCAACAGGCAATTGCCTGATGGAATGGTGTGCAGCCATCTTGTAAGCTGTGATATTTAAAGAATCTTTAAAGACGCGAAAAACTCCTCCGAAATACCATGTGATCCCCATTTGGGAAGAGGAGAAAAATTGTATGCATGTAGCGAGAAAAAACTGCAAAGATGGGAATAAATCCTCTACAGCATTAGTGAGGTGGTCCCTGGGTGGTGACAGGTGATTTTTAACTTTTTTTTTTTCTGTACTTTTCTGTTTCCTGCAATGATCAGTCATTGCTCTGGCAATTGAAAAAATGCCTATATTATTAAGAGATATGTTTACAAAAGGTGAGTTACCTCTGATGTTCCCCAGGAGGAGAAGGCAGGCTCTTTAAAGGAGGAAGACGAAGCCACCTTGGCTTCCGGAGAGAGGAATTGACAGCCATGATTGTTGGTGCGCACTGCGGCCGCCAGGGGGAGCTGGGTGCACACTGCACGGAGACTGCAGCCTCCTCCGTTCGCCTCCCAGGGCCCCTGGCAGCTAAGTGTGCAACAGAGGGTTGCAGACCCCAGGGCCTGTGTGTGGCCTGGCTGCTGGAAACAGCGCCACTGAAAAATCAGCAAGAGACTCCCCGGCCCCCAGCTCACTGTAACCTTCAAAGAACACTGGCCCTAAAACTACCCGGTTCAAGGTTTTTTAGTATTTGGCCTGTCTGGCCCCGCCGCTGACGTGTTTGAAAACCGCTCCTGTCCTCTTGCTCTTCCCGCAGATGCTTCTGATGAGCAGAACTCACAGTCCTCGATGGAACATTCGATGAACAGCTCAGAGAAAGTAGACCGGCAGCAGTCTGGAGACACGGGTCTGGCCACAGAGACGTCTGCAATCTCTCAGGTACCTCGCTCGAGGTCTCAGAGGGGCAGCCAGATCGGCCGTGAGCCTGTTGGGTTGTTGGGGGTACGTTGAAAGGCGTTTCGTTGTTGTGTTTTGTTGTTTTGTCGTTGGACTGTTGAAACTGTCATTTGTCCACTGGGCGATGTACATGAACACAGTCCCGTGCCCTGCCCTGGGCTCCGGGGCCGAGGGATAATGAGCCTTGTGGCCTCTGCCCTCAAGGAGCCTCTGGGTCAGAGGAGGAGGAAGGACCTTGAACCCAGCCTCAGCTTCTGCGTTTTGTCTGTTCGGGCTCACAAGCATTGCCTCATCTCAGTGACCCCCAAATCGGCGAGCTTTAGAGCTGAGAAGACAAGACTTTGGAAACCTAAGTGGGGGGCATCCTGTGGAATGGTGCCGCTGACCCCACTGGCATGGCACGGGCCCCTCTCCAGGTCAGAACTGTGCTGGAATCTGGTCTGAGTGAGTCAGCGCAGGTGCAGTGGGCCCAGTGGTAAAGAGCAAGCCTCCCAGAGTCGGGCCCACGTTTGAATCCCAGCTCCCAAAATGGGATCACAGAACTGTCTTGGGGCCACTGTGAGGATTCGATGGGAGAACGTGGGCAAATACTTAGCATGGAGCGGACACAGAAGATATCGAAGCGTCATTGGCCACGACCACCATTAGGATTTTTCACTGTAAACCCTCTAGACTCAGCCGGGCGTGGTGGCTCACGCCTGTAATTCCAGCACTTTTGGAGGCCGAGGTGGGCGGATCACCTGAAGTCAGGAGTTTGAGACCAGCCTGGTCAACATGGTGAAACCCTGTCTCTATTAAAAATACAAAATTAGCCAGGCATGGTGGTGTGTGCCTGTAGTCCTAGCTACTCAGGAGGCTGAGGCAGGAGAATCACTTGAACCTGGGAGGCGGAGGTTACAGTGAGCCAAGATTGTGCCATGTGCCACTGCACTCCAGCTGGGATAACAGAGCGACAGTCTGTCTCAAAAAAACAAAAAAAAAATCCTCTAGACTTTTGTTTTTTTGAGACAGAGTCTCACTTTGTCACTCAGGCTGGAGTGCAGTAGCATGATCTCAGTTCACCGCAACCTCCACCTCCTGGGTTCAAGCGATTCTCCTGCCTCAGCCTTCCAAGTAGCTGGGATTACAGGTGCCTACCCCTATGCCTGGCTAATTTTTGTATTTTTAGTAGAGATGGGGTTTCACCATGTTGGCCAGGCTGCTGTCAAATTCTGACCTCAAATGATCCATACACCTCAGCCTCCCAAAGTGCTGGGATTACAGGCGTGAGCCACCACGCCCGGCCACTTCAAAATCTTTAAACCCTTTGATTGGCAGCTCCCTTTCTAAGAACTCACCCTGCGGAACCCTCTCCACATGCCTTAGTACAAAGGAGTTGCTTAGAGGAATCTGGGGTCGCTGGGCACGGTGGCTCACGCCTATAATGCCAGTACTTTGGGAGGCTGAGGCAGGTGGATCACCTGAGGTTGGGAGTTCGAGACCAGCCTGACCCACATGGAGAAACCCCATCTGTACTAAAAATACAAAGTTAGCCGGGTGTAGCACACCTGTAATCCCAGCTACTCGGGAGGCTGAGGCAGAAGAATGGCTTGAACCCAGGCAGCAGAGGTTGCAGTGAGCCAAGATCGCGTCACTGCACTCCAGCCTGGGCAAGAAGAGTGAAACTTCGTCTCCGAAGGAAAAAGAGAAATCTGGGGTCTTGTATGAGACAGGCTAGGGTGCAGCTGTTTAGAAGAGCATGGTTGGGCCTTCCAGGTTATGATAAACGTTCTTGCAGTGTGCAGTGAGAAAAGCAAGCTGCGGAACCGCAGGCGCAGCATGAGCCCTTCTAGTTAAAAACAGTAGAAGCCAAAGCCTGGTGATTTATAGGAAGACCAACGTTGTCAGCTGGGATCTCTGGGCCTCTTGAGCTCAGTGGAGAAAAGCTCAGCTTGAAACTTTGATCCACACCCTGAGAGCATCCAGTGTTCCCCCACAGTGCCTGGAAATGCCAGGAGTCCCCAATCTCACATTGCCCCCACCACCCCTACTCTTGCTTCCTGGAGACCCAGACCTGAAATTGGGCCTCTTCCATCATTTTCACAGACACACATACTGTCCCATGGAGCTAGGTGTGTGAGTGAGATGGAAGATGTATTCCAGTAAAGCAGACAGCCTGACATTTCAAGCAATACATTTTTGGCCAGGCGCAGTGGCTCGCATTTGTAAGCCTAGCACTTTGGGAGGCTGAGGCAGGTGGATCAGTTGAGGCCGAGAGTTCGAGGCCAGTCTGGGCAACATAGCAAGTCCCCCATCTCTCCAAAAAAAGAAAGAAAATTAGCCAGACATGGTGGTGCATGCCTATAGTCCCAGCTACTCTGGAAGCTGAGGTGGGAGGATCGCTTGAGCCTGAGAGTTAAGACTGCAGTGAGCTATGATCATACCACTGCACTCCAGCCTGGGTGACAGAGTAAGACCCTGTTTCAAAAATAAATACAGGTCCGGGCGTGGTGGCTCACACCTGTAATCCCAGTACTTTGGGAGGCCCAGATGGTTGGGTCACAAGGTCAGGAGATCGAGACCATCCTGGCCAACATAGTGAAACCCCGTCTCTACTAAAAATAGAAAAATTAGCTGGATGTGGTGGTGTGCACCTGTAATCCCAGCTACTCGGGAGGCTGAGGCAGGAAAATCGCTTGAACCCAGGAGGTGGAAGTTGCAGTGAGCCGAGATCACGCCACAGCATTCAAGCCTGGCAACAGAGCAAGACTCTGTCTCTAAATACATACATACATACATACATACATACATACATAAAAAAGGAGAGAGAGTACAGACAGGCAGCCTTCCTGACTCCCTGTGGTCCCTGCTCCCGGCGTCCCCCAGAAGGGGCTTACATAACCATATCTGCAAGTCCATCGCACGTCCTACTCCCCTGCGACATTTATCTCTGAGCACCCACTGTGCAGGGGCTGTACCTAGTCCCTCGCTGCCCTGATGGGGCTGACAGTAGGGCCAGGATAAGCAGACACAAGCAAGTCACAGAGTCCCACTAAGTGTCGTAAGAGAGTGGAACAGGGTGACGTGAAAAAGCAGAACGGGGGCCAGGCGCGGTGGCTCAGGCCTGTACCGATGTCAGATCACAAGGTCAGGAGTCCGAGACCAGCCTGGCCAACATGGAAAAACACCATCTCTACTAAAAATACAAAAATTAGCCAGGCGTGGTGGCGGGCGCCTGTAATCCCGGCTACTCGGGAGGCTGAGGTAGGAGAATTGCTTGAATCCAGGAGGCGGAGGTTGCGGTGAGCCAAGATCGCGCCATTGCACTCCAGCCTGGGTGACAAGAGTGAAACTCCTTCTCAAAAAAAAGAAAAAGCAGAACAGGCCGTGGGTGGAGGGCTCTGCAGCTGCGTCAGCAGTGCCGACACAAAGGAGTGCCCAGGACTGGGGCGGCGGGCTCTCCAGGCAGGGGCAGACCAAGGCCCGCAGACCTCAAGACAGGAGCCAGCTTGAAGAACAAACGAGAGGCCGGGGTGGCCAAGGAGGTGAGAACCTGGTGGGGGAGGAAGACAACGGCCAGACGCGGGAAGAAGTGAGCCGGGCTGGTCACTAGGGCCTTCTCGGTCCTGGCAAGGAGCTGGGTTTGTTCAGAAGTCAGTGGCAAAGTGGTGGAGTGCTTTGTATTTTGCATGTGGTTTCTGTCGGAGGAAGGTTGCTGGGGCCATGCCATTGGCCACAAGGAGGCTGCGACATCAGCCAGGCCAGAGGCCAGGGGATGCAGGTGGGGAGGGGCTTCAGGGGGCTGTCCAGGCCTGGGGCTTTCTCCCAGGCTTATGGGGAACACCAGTTAGGATGGCTGCGGCCAGGAACTTGGTCTCAGGTGACAGGTTAGGTTTGAGATGCTAAGACGATGGATGATGGATGAGTGAGTGTTAAACCTTTTTTGGGGTCCTGGGTTTCTTGGGAATTCAGTGACATCTACAGACCCTTTCCCCCAGAATAACACACGCACACACGTGTATACACCCAGCAGATGCTGAGAGTCCAGGCCAGGCATCGTGCCCAGCCCTGGAGGAGCAGGGGTCTGCGTGGCAGAGTGGGTCTGGGCCTTTGAGATACAGCCTTAGAACCTGGAGAGATTGCCAGGCACCATGCCTCACACCTATAATCCCAGCAGTTTGGGAGGCTGAGGTAGGAGGATTGCTTGAGCCCAGGCGTTTGAGACCAGCCTGAGCAACATAGCAAGACTTCATCTTTACAAAAAATTTTTTAAAAAATTAGCCGGGCGTGGTGGCACATGCGTGTAGTCCCAGCAGCTCAGGAGGCGGAGGCGGGAGGATCTGTTGAGCCCAGGAAGTTGAGGCTGCAGTGAGCTATGATGGCTACTGTACCCCAGCTTGAGCAGCAAAGCAAGACTCTGTCTCTAAAAAAAGTGTAAAAACAAGTTGAAAAAGCCGGCGCAGTGGTTCATGCCTGTAATCCCAGCACTTTGGGAGGCCAAGGCTGGCAGATCACCTGAGGTCAGGAGTTCGAGACCAGCCTGGCCAACATGGCGAAACATGGAGACATGGTGAAACCCTGTCTCTACCAAAAATACAAAAAAAAAATAGCACACCTGTAATCCCAGCACTCTGGGAGGCTGAGGCAGGCAGATCACCTGAGGCCAGGTGTTTGAGACGAGTCTGGCCAACATGGTGAAACCCCATCTCTACTAAAAATACAAAACATTAGCCAGGTGTGGTGGTGCATACCTCTAATTCCAACTTCTTGGGAGGCTAAGGAAGGAAAGTCACTTGAACCCAGTAGGCGGAGGTTACAGTGAGCCAATATCGCGCCACAGCACTGCAGCTTGGGTGACTGAGGGAGGCTCCATCTCAACGACAACAAAAGAACTTGGAAAGGTGAACTTGAAACTGTAATCACCCTAGCAGTTAATCACAGATGGGAAGATTGATGACAGGAACTCCTGGACCAGTCTGAATGAGTGGAAGGGCCTGGAGTCCCAGGCAGCAGTGTCGGAAACGCTCCTGGGTTACCAGCCATTGGCATGTGGTAGGGCCAGGCAGGGGCCAGGGGACACTGGGCTCCCTAGCTCCAGGAGGAGTTCAGGTGTGAGGGTCTCCATAGGTCCTCGAACCCTCTGGAGTCCATGCTTGGGCCTCGGGTCCAGAACTGCTGGTCTGAACCACAAAGCCGCCCTCCCTCGGTTCCTTCCTGGGCTGACCTTCGGCCTCACACTGGCCTCACTTGCTCTCCTGGCATATTAACCTGTGTTCCCCTTTTCTTCTCTCCCCAAGGATCTGGAAGGAGTGCCACCCTCTAAAAAGATGAAACTAGAGGCCTCTCAACAAAACTCCGAAGAGATGTAGACGATGCTTGAAAGCCTCCGATCCATGTTTCATGGAAGGTACATCAGCAATTAATTCTAGAGCAACTTTACCCGAGTGATTCCTCTTGGGTGCGAACAGAACTACTAACGTTTCAAGTTTACCAAGTGCAAATCCAAGAAGACCCAGAACGGCGGAACTTCTCAGACACTGAAGAACTCTCTGCTGTGAAGCAAAACACTCAAACCTTTAAGGGACTGTCCTTGGGGAGGCAGGCGGGGCGGCAGCTCAGGAGTGTCTGCACCTTGTCTCGGAAGCCAGGATTCCATTTGTGTTGCTGCTGTATTTTTTCCCACTTCTCTATGTAACGATATAAGCTATTGGAGGGTGGTACCGATCAGGAACGCTTTCCGGCGGGGCTTTTCACTGTTCAACCGATTCCTTCCGCTTTCTTTTTTTGTGCCTTGTGCCCTTGAGGTGACCTCTGGCATGTATCCTGGTGGCTTTTGCATTTCCCCTCTGCAAAGTGCCCTCGTGGTTTGGTTCGGGCGGCAGCTGCCATCCTTCTCACCGCTCTCCTCCCTGCCCCAGGACTTGATCGGAGCAGGCAGGGTGGAGGAGGGGAGCTCCTTAGCCCACCTGGTTTTCAGGTGCACGGGACCTTATGCACGCCCCAAGCATCAGGCACCAGGGCCCAAGGACGCGCAGGTGCCAGGCGTAGTCCCCAAGGGCTCTGCTCCTTGGTCCAGGCTGGGCGCCCGCTGTACCCTCCCTTCCTTGGGGCCTTTAGGGCTGGGCATCTCCGAGCCCACCATGGCCTAGATGGACATGCAAAGCCCTTGGAATTTTCTGGCACTTCCTCTCTCTTGCCCTCACCCCCACCACCATCCCATCACTGCTTTCTCCCAGACCTCTGGATACAAAATGGCTTCTCTGGCTGACTGCAGGCTGTCTCCTGAAGGCACTGAGTGCGCCGGGGAGGCTGGGAGCTGGCGGCAGGATTAGCTGGTGCTGAACTTTCTCACATAGGACGTCGCTTGGATTTCAAATCCACAGTCACCTGCTGCCCTCCGCCTCCCCCGATGCCCCAGCCCATGCCCCGAGAGGCAGGATCGCAGCGGTCAGAATCCACATGCTTTCCCATTCGTAGGCTGTTCTGACTCTCAGAGCCAACAGCTGAACCATGTCTCATCCCCAGAACGTGCCGTCGGTCCCCACCGGGGAGCAGGCCTTGATGGCTGGGCCTTGAAGGCTGCAAACAAGGCGTCGAGGAATTGGAAAGATTTGCACACCCTCCAGAAAGGAGAGATGCAGTCTCCCCTCCCTCCCATCCCACACCTGCGCTGGCACAGCTTCCACTCACTGAACGGGACGCCCCGAGGACGAACTGCCTAATCGTTTGGTTCTGAGGCCTGGTTTGCTCTTAATGAATATATGGACTCCTCAGACCTTAAACCTTTTCCTAAGCTTTCTTTACTGCACTGGAGTTCTGACTCCCTTTGAGTTGTGTGTTACTGGGGGGGTGGGGGTCGCGGGTTTTGTTTTCTGGGGCTAATTGGTGCATATTCAGGTACCACCTTTGATGTGTGGATCTTTCTCCTGACCATCACGGGAAGTGTCTGCCGGATTCCATTTTCTAAGAGTTTCTGAGGGTGAGGCTCTTATTTTTTTTAAGGGATCCTGTCTATTTCCTGCACTTCAAGAAGAATCAAAATGTTCCTGAATTTCAAATACCTCATGCAAAATATCTCCTGAAATAAGGGAAAAAAAAAAAAAAAACAACTTTGAAAATCTTAATGTTGAAGTTAGCAATGCCGAAAGGTTTCTGTCTTAAAAAAAAAATTCCCGTACTTACCACTTTTGCCCCGTAGGCAGTCAGTTTTGTTGAGAACTGCGTACCTGACGCGGTTCCTCTCCACGCATCTCAAGGCGGCGTGACCTCCAGATCCCGTAGAGTCACGTTTTTCTTTGCAGCGAAACTCCATCTTGCTGAGAGATGAATTTGGATATTTATTTCCTTTTCTTTTTTGGGAAACGAGAGGCTACAACCAAGACAGCTGAAGGAGAATGAAACAGACACATCCACAGAAACAGGCGTAGGTGGCCCTGCCGCTCGCCGCGGCCTCTCTGGACAGGCAAGGGGAGTTGGCGCAGGTGAGGACTCAGACGACGTCCACCGTCCCGAGGCTGTCACTAGTTTTTCTCTGAAGTGCCTGAAGGTAGGAATGGGCCAGCGATCGGGACCAGCTGGGCCCCGCCACGGCCACGCCAGGCAAAGCGCCAGCAACCCTGCACTCCACGCTGGCCAAGAAGGCCTTCCATGCAGAATGACGAGACTGCAAAAATCCCATGTGCTTCCTTCCCTGGCGCAGCTGCTCCCCCGAGCTGCTGCCCCCGACCCACCCTGCACCCCTCGCCCTCCCCCCACCACAGAATCTAAGACCTTTCAGCTTCGAGCCAGGGGCGGGGGATCCCCAGCAAAAGCCTTCAGTGGACATCAGGCCCTGTGGCCTCAAGGGCTCCCAGGGCAAACCTAATTCCCCTCAAAACTTGAAGTCGGGGAAGCTGCGGCTACACATTCCACAAGTGCTGGCACTTAAACCCACAGCCCGGAAGGCTGTGGGCCGATTCCTCTAGGGCGGTGACCTCCCATTAGCAAACGGTGTCATGGTTTGGAATGTTCATTATCGCTGAGGACCTGGTTAGAGGGGTAAAGACCTTTTTTCACCGTTACCTAATTTCCCCCCCCCCAAGATTTTTTTTTGGTGTGTTGTACAGCAGTATAATTTTTCACTTATTTATTCCATCAGTAGATATGGTTTGTACAATGTACAATGGTTTCATTTCAGAAAATAAAAATTTCAAATCCTGAATACCTTGTGGTTTTGTTCCATTGTAAATAGGAGTCAAGTCAGATTGGTGGTGATGATGTCCCTCGCTGGCTGCTCTGGCCTCTCCTGCACAGCCATGTGGCCCTGATTCTACAAGACACATGAATTCCTTGCACACAGGAATTGTTGCCTTCCACAGTCATGAGAGCTGCCATTATTAAACACCAGCTGGATGCCAGGCAAGCCACTAGTCGCTCCTTTCTGTGGTCAGGTATTGTCAGCCACCTTGTGCAGGCGAGGAAGCAGCAGGACAGTCCCTTGCGGGGCTCTCATGCCCGGTCAGGACCCCAGGTTAAAAGCCACACCTGAGGCCAGGTGCAGTGGCTCATGCCTATAATCCCAGCACTTTGATTACAAGAAGAGTGGATCATGTGAGGTCAGGAGTTCGAGACCAGCCTGGCCAACATGCTGAAACCCTGTCTCTACTAAAAATAGAAAAATTAGCCAGGAATGGTGGCACGCACCTGTAATCCCAGCTATTTGGGAGGCAGGGGCAGGAGAATCACTTGAACCTGGGAGGCGGAGGTGGCAATGAGCTGAGATCGCACCACTGCATGCTAGCCTGGACAACAGAATAAGACTCTATATATTAAAAAAAAAAAAATAGTGACACCCGATCCCTCTATCCCGAGGCCTGGGTTCCAGCAGGGACATGTTTTCGGTTTCCCTGTCTGAGAAGGCTCTGGCTTGTAGGGACTCAGGGGCGTCAGTGCATGAGTGGACTGCAACCTTGGCTTGACTTGTCCTAATGGCCTCTAGTGACTTATACGGTGGGGCTAGAACCAGACCTTTCCCAGGGCCCTGTCCCTCTCGGCCCAGACTCTCCCCCAAGTTGACTTCCCCACCTCTGTCCAGCCTCACCCAGCCCTGGCTCAGCCCCTAAAAGGAGCTGGCAGGGGTGGGGGTGTCAAGTCAGTGGTCTGAGCCAAGCTGCATTGCGCCTGGCCTGGCCTGCAGGCAGATGCTCTCTCCTGTTTGTTCTGTCTGGCTCTCCTCCCTACCCGTTCCTTTCTAACATGTTCCAGTGTTTTTAACAGAACTGGTTGCTCAGCTAAATAAACTCCTGATATGGAAAGTTCAGCTTGACAAAACACAAATCATACAGGCCTTGTTTGCTTAAGGAAAAAAAATGCCTGAACTGGCACACGTTCCCGAGCTTCCTTTCTGTCCCCTCTGCCTGCCTGTTCCCAGCTCTCACTCTGGATCGGCGTCCCTCCCTCATCTCTCCTGCCCTTTCCCCCACCTCCCATGTCTCCACCCACCTAGATCACTATTTCTCAGTTTTTTCCATGTAACTTCCTCTGTGTCTCTCACTTGAAGCGGCCTAATTTCCTCTTCCACCTCCCTTCCTCGAGGAGCAGTCATGCCCAGGAGCTAGAAACGTGGGCTTTGCAGGCATTGGTTGAGCTGTGCTGGGCCCTGGACAGCAATGACTCAGACTTGACCCTTAACCCCCAGGCAGGTAAGTGAGCCTCACTGCATTACGGTACCGACCACAATCTGGAATTAGGGGATACAGACATTCTGATGGGCAGGGGTCAGGGGATCTCCTAGGACACCAGAGGAATACCAGGCATGGGACTAAGCAGCTTGTTTTCTTTTTTGTCACAAAGGAGTGGCTGGAGGCTTCTGAGCCAAGGCTCTGCTGGACTAGGGATCGTGTTGCCAATGAATAGCATGGATTGGAAAAGACTAGGCTGGAGGTGGGAGCAGGGCAACTAGGGAACTGGAACAATAGGCCAAGCAGGGGGCCAGCAGTTGGCAACAGGGCCCACGTACCCCCAGGCAATGTGAAGGCGGTCAGTAGGCAGGGAGGTGGGGTGGGGAAGGGATAGGTTTGAGAAGGTAGGCAGAGAAGGCTCAGGTCAAAGTTCCAGTCTATGCCAAGGCAACAAATATCACAGAGGTCCGTGGTGGGGCCGAGGATGGACTGCAGACCCTAAAGGTCAAGTCCAACTTCCCTCTCTCGCTCCTCTGAGTGAAGAATGCGTGTTTCCTCCAAAGCCTCAGATTAAACAACCATTGGCCTTGTCTATCCAGTTCTGTTTCCCTCTTCTTCCCATAGGGGTCGCCCTCCTTCCCCAGACCTTAAGTGGGGCGGGCACCTATCCCAGGGTGGCCATGTGACCCAGTCCTATCCAATCACCATGGTCCCGCCTCCTGGCTACCCCAATTGGTTCAGGGATGAGCACGTGGCCCAATGAGAGTCAGCCCTGAGGTTTCTGTGGGAACTGGTGGGAAAGAATTCTGCTGGAGCATCTGGAGTTGCTCAAATGGAGGCCTGCGGCGATCTTTCCCTCCACGTGGGGAGGAGTCGGCCTGAGAATGAAAGCAGCACAGGAAAGGGCTGAAAGTGAGTGTGTGCTTTTTGAGGGCAGCATTTGAACCTTGGCCCCAGCTGGCCCCGAAGCCAGCACTTCCCATGAACGTCTCAATTTTGTGAGCCAATAAATCCCCTTGATGGTTTAGGCAAGTTTTCACTGGGTCTTACCCCACGTGAGCCCCCACTCGTCCATATGGACCTGTTTTTGACCAGTGAGGCATCCCCATCTGTAGTCTTCAACATGCGGAGCGTCACCACTCCCCAGCAGTGTGACCTCAGGCAAGTATCTTAACTTCTCTGGGTCCCTGTTTCTTCATCTGTATGATGGGGAGAGTAATAGTGCCTACTAAGGTTGTTGTGAGGATTAAATGAATACGTGTAAAGCACTCAAGGCACGCCCTGGCACATGGTGAATCTCAAATGTTAGCTGCTACTTTATAATTATTATCCTCACGCACCTCTAGCTTCGGAAGACCAGTTCCGAGGGCAAGAGGCACAGGGAAGAGAAGAACGGCCCACTTCTGGTTGCCTTGGGCTCGCCCTCAGTACACTCTACTCTCTGAAGACCCGCCTCTTCCCCAAGTGATTGACACTGGAGTCATCGACACAGCAAACCCCAGATGCGACACAGCCTGAGTCAGGCCTTGTGGGATAAGCCCACCCCGGAACAGGAAGGAAAGACGTGCCTGACTGAGCAGAGAGCTAGAGGTCAGACAGCACGTCCCTACGCTGGGCACTGGCTGCTCAGTCATTAAAGCAGACCCAAATAGCTTCTGGCCGGGGGCTCAAAGGAACAGCCTATTAGAGACTCATTTTTCCAGTCTCTCTTCCACTGTTGTTGTGTCTCCACAGGTGGGGTTGGGGAAAGACTCAGGGTGGCAAGGACCAGGATCTGCTGCCAAGCCTGTGGGTCCTGGCTCCCTCTGGGATGCCCCTGGGACTCTGTACCCATGGATGCACTGGGTGACTTGAGGTCAATGGCTTTCTCTCTCCAGACCTAGGCAGAAAAAGCAATCTGCTTTGCTTCGGAGAACCTCAAGAGGCTCTTAACCCTGCTCTTTTCTCCCTCTGGGCTCCCTGTGTGATGAGCTCATCTGACCTCCTGGCAACCCCAAAGGTAGTTTAGAGCAGGGAATCAGCCTCCCGATTTACAGAAAGGATAACTCAGGCCAGGGAAGCGACTTGAACAGGGTCCTGTAGGGACTCAGTGAAGGAGGCTTCGGAACCCAGCCTGTCTTCCAGCAGACCAGGAATCAGCAAATCTGGCTGACCACCTGTTTTTTATTTATTTATTTATTTAGAGACAGAGTCTCGCTCCTGTTGCCCAGGCTGGACTGCAGTGGTGCAATCTCAGCTCACTGCAACCTCTGCCTCTCGGGTTCAAGTGATTCTTGTGCCTCAGCCATCAGAATAGCTGGGATTACAGGTGCATGCCACCACCCACCTGATTTTTTTTAAAAAAAAAAGTTTTATTGGAACAAGCCATGCTCATTCATTTACATATTGTTCCTGGCTGCTTTCACCATACAACAACAGAGTCGAGTACAGATGCTCTTCAATTTACAATGGGGTTACTTCTCAGTAAGCCCATGAACTGGCCTGTGGTCCCAGCTAACTTGAGAGGCTGAGTGGGAGAATAACATAAGTCTGGGAGGTCAAGGTTGCAGTGAACCCTGATGGCGCCACTGCACTCCAGCCTGGGTGACAGAGTGAGACCCTGAATGAGGGTCCTGAGCAGCTGGAACCACACAGGTGTGTGCCACAATGGGAAGCTAATTTTTTTTTTTTTTTTTTTTTTTTGAGACGGAGTTTCGCTCTTGTTACCCAGGCTGGAGTGCAATGGCGCGATCTCGGCTCATCACAACCTCTGCCTCCTGGGTTCAGGCAATTCTCCTGCCTCAGCCTCCTGAGTAGCTGGGATTACAGGCACGCGCCACCATGCCCAGCTAATTTTTTTTTGTATTTGTAATAGAGATGGGGTTTCACCATGTTGACCAGAATGGTCTTGATCTCTTGACCTCATGATTCGCCCGCCTTGGCCTCCCAAAGCGCTGGGATTACAGGCGTGAGCCAACGCGCCCGGCCCCAGGGAAGCTAATTTTTTTATTTTTATTTTTTTGATTTTTTGTAGAGATTGGGTTTTGCCATTTGCTCAGGCTAGTCTTGAACTCCTGGCTTCAAGTGATCCTCCTACCTTGGCCTCACTAAATGTTGGGATTACAGGCATGAACCACTGTACCCAGCCCTGAATTTTTAATCAACAGGTAAGAGTGTAGCTCAATGATTTTTCACCCACTGCACACACCTGTGTAACAGCACTAATCCTGAGTCCCCTTCTGTTGGATTAGACTCTCGGTGTTGCAAAGAAAAATTAGCACTGAGACAAAGAATCTTTCAGCAACGGAATTTTTACTTCCTGGACTGCAGGAAGGGTACCCTCTCTAGCCATCTTGCCACGAGAGTACCTTCCTATCCCTGTCTAGTCATTACCCCGCTAAGTGTGGCTGATACCCTGACTTCTACCTGCACCGATTTCTTTGGCTTATTTTCGAGCTTTGCATTCACAGAATGATGTAGTATGTGCTCTTGTGTGTCTAGCTTCTTTCACTCAACACAATATTTGTGAGATTCAACACTGGTGTGTGAGAGCGTATGCCATACATTCTCATTGCTGGAAAATACTCCATGGGGTGAGTGTACTACAATGTGCTATCCATTCTTTGGACATTTGAGATATTTCCAGCTGATGGGGTGGGGAGAATTATAAATTCTGGGCAACATGGCCAAACCCCATCTCTACAAAAAAATTTAAATATTAACCAAGCATGTGATACACACCTCTAGTCCCAACTACCCAGGAGGCTGAGGTGGGAGGATCACTTGAGCCCAGGAGTTGAAGAGTGCAGTGAGCCAAAATTGTGCCACTGCACTCCAGCCTGGGCAAAAGAGCAAGACCTTATCTTAAAAAAAAAAGGGGAAAAAAGGCCTGGCACAGTGGCTCATGCTTGTAAGTCCATCACTTTGGGAGGCCGAGGCAGGCAGATCACTTGAGGTCAGGAATTCGAGACCAGCCTGGGCAACATGGTGAGACTGTCTCTACTAAAAATTCAAAAGTTAGCCGAGTGGCCAGGCATGGTATGCCTGTAATCCCAGCACTTTGGGAGGCTGGCCAAGGTGGGTGTATCACCTGAGGTCAGGAGTTCAAGACCAGCCTGGCCAACATGGTGAAAACCCATCTCTACTAAAAATATAAAAATTAGCTGGGTATGTTGGCAGGGGCCTGTAATCCCAGCTACTCCGGAGGCTGAGGCAGGAGAATCACTTAAACCCAGGAGGCAGAGGTTGCAGTAAGCCCAGATTGCGCCACTGCACTCCAGCCTGGGTGACGAAGTGAGACTCTGACTCAAAAATAAAAATTCAAAACCCACACCCATCTATTTCCTCACCCTTCTGAGCTTCATGTTTCCTATGTGTAAGATGAAGGTAGCTGTCCCTGACCTGCCCACCTCCCAGGGTTGTGTGGGAACCAATTAGATCTGGACCTGTGAGGAAAACTGTACAAACCTTTGAGGGCTGTTCAGTCATGAAACTCTTCTACCCACACCCCCTACATACAATTAGGTGCTTGCTGCAGCGGCATCAGGGTCTCTGGCCAGAGGCGACATCTGAAGCAATCAGGATCCTGTTCGGTTTTTCCACATCCGACCTGCCGCCGGGCCGGGGCAAGAGAGCCACGCGCGGCGGATGCACCAGCCCTGAACTCTTTCCCGAGTAGTCCCCAGAGGTAGCTGCTGCCTTTCAGTTTCTGCACTTGTTTATTTTCAAAGGGACGTTGCCAGACCGCGAGGCCACCCTGCCCTTTCATGGTTTGTTTTATGCAGATTTCAGGAAGAGAGAGAAGAGGTAAAGGGACCAGAAACAAAGTCTTCTGCGAGCAAACAACAGCAACAGGCCCCAGCTGTTAGGTTTGAGGGGCATACGAGGCAGGGGACTGAACTGCAGAGTTGGACCAGAGGTCCCCTTGCTGACCCCCTGAACCCCAGGAGCCTTCAGAGTACTGACCGTGTTAACAATAACTTCAAATATCCCACATAGGATGCTAGAATAACTGGACATCTGTGTGCCAAAACCATGAATGTGTACCTTGCACCTTATCACAAAATTCACTCAAAATGGGTCAGAGACCAAAACGTAAAACATAAAACTGAGAATCCTAGGGGAAAACAGAAGAAAATCTTTGTGACTTTGGGGTTAAGCAAAGCTTTTTGCTAAAGACACTGATAAGAGATTGAAAACAGAAGCAGATAGACTGGTAGATAATCTTTGCAAAACATATATCTGATAAAAGACTTGTATCCAGAATATATAAAGAACTCTCTCTTTTTTCTTGATTTGTTGTGTTGTGTTTTGTTGTGTGAGACGGAGTCTCATTTTGTTGCCCAAGCAAGAGTGCAGTGGGGCTTTCTTGGCTCACTGCAACCTCTGCCTCCCTGGTTCAAGCAGTTCACTCGCCTTAGCCTCCTGAGTAGCTGGGATTACAGGCATGTGCCACCATGCCCAGCTAATTTTTTTTTTTAAACAGAGTCTCACTCTGTAACCCAGGCTGGAGTGCAGTGGTGCGATATCTCGGCTCACTGCAACATCTGCCTCCCTAGTTCAAGCAGTTCACCTGCCTCAGCCTCCTGAGTAGCTGGGATTACAGGCATGTGCCACCATGACCGGCTAATTTTTTTTTTACTGCATTTTAGGTTTTGGGGTACATGTGAAAAACATGCAAGATTGTTGCATAGGTACACACATGGTAGTGTGATTTGCTGCCTTCCTCCCCATCACCTACAGCTGACATTTCTCCCCATGCTATCTCTCCCCAACTCCTCTGCTCCTGCTGTCCCTCCCCTATTTCCCCCCGACATGCCCCAGTGTTTGATGCTCCCCTCCCTGTGTCCATGTGTTCTCATGGTTCAACAACCACCTATGGGTCAGAACATGCAGTGTTTGATTTTCTGTTCTTGTGTCAGTTTGCTGAGAATGATGGTTTCCAGGTTCATCCATGTCCCTACAAAGGACACAAACTCATCATTTTTTATGGCTGCATAGTATTCCATGGTGTATATGTGTCACATTTTCCCTGTCCAGTCTATCATCGTTGGGCATTTGGGTTGGTTCCAAGTCTTTCCTATTGTAAACAGTGCTGAAATGGACATTCGTGTACATGGGTCCTTATAGTAGAACGATTTATAATCCTTTGGATATATACCCAGTAATGGGATTGCTGGGTCAAATGGAATTTCTATTTCCAGGTCCTTGAGGAATCGCCACACTGTCTTCCACAATGGTTGAACTAATTTACACTCCCACCAACAGTGTAAAAGTGTTCCTATTTCTCCACATCCTCTCCAGCATCTGTTGTCTCCAGATTTTTTAATGATCGCCATTCTAAGTGGCATGAGATGGTATCTCAATGTAGTTTTGATTTGCATTTCTCTAATGACCAGTGATGATGAGCATTTTTTCATATGTTTGTTGGTCTCATGTATGTCTTCTTTTGTAAAGCGTCTGTTCATCTCCTTCGCCCACTGTTGAATGGGCTTGTTTGTTTTTTTCTTGTAAACCTGTTTTAGTTCTTTGTAGATTCTGGATATTAGCCCTTTGTCAGATCCGTAGATTGCAAAAATTTTTTCCCATTCTGTTGGTTGCCGATTCACTCCGATGACTGTTTCTTTTGCTGTGCAGAAGCTGTGGAGTTTGATTAGGTCCCATTTATCTGTTTTGGCTTTTGTTGCCAGTGCTTTTGGTGTTTTGGTCATGAAGTCCTTGCCTATGCCTATGTCCTGAATGGTTTTGCCTAGATTTTCTTCTAGGGTTTTTATGATGTTAGGTCTTAGGTTTAAGTCTTTAATCCATCTGGAGTTAATTTTAGTGTAAGGTGTCAGGAAGGGGTTCAGTTTCTGCTTTCTGCACGTGGCTAGCCAGTTTTCCCAACACCATGTATTAAACAGGGAATCCTTTCCCCATTGCTGGTTTTTGTCAGGTTTGTCAAAGATCAGATGGTTGTAGATGTGTGGTGTTGCCTCTGAGGCCTCTGTTCTGTTCCATTAGTCTATATCTCTGTTTTGGTACCAGTACTATGCTGTTTTGATTACTGTAGCCTTGTAGTATAGTTTGAAGTCCAGTAGTGTGATGCCTCCAGCTTTGTTCTTTTTGTTCAGAATTGACTTGGCCATATGGGCTCTCTTTTGGTTCCATATGAAGTTTAAGGTGGTTTTTTCCAGTTCTGTGAAGAAGGTCATTGGTAGCTTGATGGGGACAGCGTTGAATCTGTAAATTACTCTGGGCAGTATGGCCATTTTCACGATATTGATCCTTCCTAACCATGAACATGGAATGTTTCTCCATCTGTTTGTGTCCTCTCTTATTTCATTGAACAGTGGTTTGTAGTTCTCCTTGAAGAGGTCCTTTACAATCCTAGGTCTTTTATTCTCTTTGTAGCAATTGTGAATGGCAGTTCGTTCTTGATTTGGCTCTCTAAAAATATGGAACGCTTCACGAATTTGCGTGTCATCCTTGCGCAGGGGCCATGCTAATCTTCTCTGTATTGTTCCAATTTTAGTATATGTGCTGCCAAAGCAAGCACAATTTTTTTTTTTAAAAAACAGACAGAGTCTCACTCTGTAACCCAGGCTGGAGTGCAGTGGCGCGATATCTCAGCTCACTGCAACATCTGCCTCCCAGGTTCAAGTGATTCTCCTGCCACAGCCTCCTGCGTAGCTGGGACTACAGGTGCGTGCCACCTTTGCCTAGCTAATTTTTGTATTTTTAGTAGAGATGGAGTTTCATCATGTTGGCCAGGCTAGTCTTGAACTCCTAACCTCGTGATCCACCCACCTCCACCTCCCAAAGTGCTGGGATTACAGGCATGAACCACCACACCCGGCCCAATTTTTATATTTTTACCAGAGATGGGGTTTTGCCATGTTGTCCAGGCTGGTCTCTGACCTCAAGCAATCTGCCCATCTTGGCTTCCTCAAGTGCCAGGATTACAGGCGTGACCCACCACACCCAGCCTCTTTTCTCTTTTTTTTTAATTTTTATTTTTTGTTGAAACAGGGCCTTGTTCTGTCAACCAGGCTGGAGTGTAGTGGTGCGATCTCGGCTCACTGCAACCTCCGCCTCCTGGGATCAAGCAATTCTGCCTCAGCCTCCAGCATAGCTGGGACTACAGGTGTGTGCCGCCACGCCTAGCTAATTTTTGTATTTTTAGTAGAGACGGAGTTTCACCATGTTGGCCAGGCTGGTCTTGAACTCCTGACCACGTGATCCACTCGCCTCCACCTCCCAAAGTGCTGGGATTACAGGCGTGAGCCACCGCGCCTGGCCCATTTTTTATATTTTAACTAGAGATGGGATTTTGCCATGTTGGCCAGGCTGGTCTCTGACCTCAAGCAATCTGCCCATCTTGGCTTCCTAAAGTGCCGGGGTTACAGGGGTGACCCACCATGCCCAGCCTCTTTTCTCTTTTTTAGCTCTCTTATTTTGTTGTTGTTATTGAGACAGGGCCTTGCTCTGTCACCCAGGCTGGAGTACAGTAGTGTGTTCATGGCTCACTGCAGCCTCAGCCTCCTGGGCTTAGATGATCCACCCACCTCAGTCCCCCAGGTAGATGTGATCATGCCACTGCACTCCAGCCTGGGCAACAGAGCAAGACCCTATCTCTAAATTTTAAAGAATTGCAAAAATCTGGATGTAAATATTTACAGTGGTCTTATTCATAACCACCAAAAACTAGAAACAACTAAAATGGCCTTCAACTGACAAATGTATAAACATGAGGTGGTACATTCATAAAATGAAATACTACGCAGCAATAAAAAGGAATGGACTGCAGATACACTCAGCAGCAGGGCAGAATCTCAGATGCGGTGTGCTAAGTGAGAGAAGCCAGTCTCAAGGCCACTTTTTGAAGGATTCTATTCTAGGAAAGGCAAAACAATGGGAACAAGAAACAGTTGGGTAGTTGCCAGGGACTAGAACAGAGAGAGGGACTGACTACAAAGGGCAAGAGGCAAGAGGGAAATGGGGGTGAGGATTGGCATTGGAACCGGGGTGTGTGTGTGTGTCTATATATGTGTGTGTGTGTGTCTATATATGTGTGTGTGTCTATATGTGTGTGTGTGTGTCTATATGTGTGTATGTGTGTGTGTGTGTGTGTGTTTGTTTTTTTAATTGGTTTTTGAGACGGAGTCTCACTCTGTTGCCCAGGCTGGAGTGCAATGGCACAATCTTGGCTCACTGCAACCTCCGCCTCCTGGGTTCAAGCCTGCCTCAGCCTCCTGAGTAGCTGGGTCGCAGGCACGTGCCACCACACTGGGCTAATTTTTGTTTGCATTTTTAGTAAAGACAAGGTTTCATCATGTTAGTCAGGCTGGTCTTGAACACCTGACCTCAAGTGATCCGCCTGCCTCGGCCTCCCAAAGTGCTAGGATTACAGGTGTGAGCCACCGCGTCCAGCCGTGGGTATATTTTTTAACAGATGAGGTCTTGTCTGTCATCCAGTCTGGAGTGCAATGGCACACTCACAGCTCATTGCAGCCTTGAACTTCTGGGCTCAAGGGATCCTCCTGCCTCAGCCCCCTGAGTGGCTGGGTCCACAGGCTCATGCCACCATGTCTGGCTAATTTTTAAATAATTTTTTTTGTACTGACAGGATCTTGCCATCTTGCTCAAGCTGGTTTCCAACTCCCGGGCTCCAGCAGTCCTCCCGTCTCAGCCTCCCAAAGTGCTGGGATTACAGCTGTGAGCCATTGGTGCCTGTCCTGTCCTATATCTTTTTTTTTTTCTTTTGACAGAGTCTCACTCTGTCGCCCAGGCTGGGCTACAGTGGTGCAATCTTGGCTCACTGCAAACTACACGTCCCAGGTTCAAGCAGTTCTGCCTCAGCCTCCCAAGTAGTTGGGATTACAGGCGCATGCCACCACGCCCAGCTAATTTTTGTATTTCACCTTGTTGGCCAGGCTGGTCTCAAACTCCTGAACTCAAGTGATCTGCTTGCCTCAGCCTCCCAAAGTGCTGGGATTATAGACGTGAGCCACCGCGCCCAGCCCTGTTCTGTACCTTGATTGTGGTAGTGGTCACTTGACTGTATATGTTTGTCAAAACTCCTGGAACTGTACATTAAAAACAGAGAACTTTTCCGGGTGCAGTGACCCATACCACCACTTTGGGAGGCCGAGGCAGGTGGATCATTTGAGGTCAGGAGTTCAAGACCAGCCTGGCCAACATGGCAAAACCCTGTCTCTACTAAAAATACAAAAATTAGCTGGATATGGTGGCACATGCCTGTAGTCCAGCTACTGGGGAGGAGGGGGCAGAAGAATCCCTTGAACCCAGGAGGCGGAAGTTGCAGTGAGCCAAGATCACACCACTGCGCTCCAGCCTAGGTGACAGGGTGGGACTCCATCTCAAAATAAATAAATACATAAATGAATAAAGAGGACAGTCAGGCTGTGCACGGTGACTCATGCCTGTAATCCCAGCACTTTAGGAGGCCAAAGCAGGAGGATCCCTTGAGCCCAGGAATTCAAGATCAGCTTGGGCAACATAGAGAGACCCTGTCTCTATAAAAAAAATTAAATAGCTGGGTGTGGTGTCTCACGCCTGTAATTGCAGCACTTTGGGAGGCCAAGGAGGGTGGATCACCTGAGGTCAGGAGTTCAGGACCAGCCTGGTCAATATGATGAAACTTGTTTCTACTAAAAATACAAAAATTATGGCCAGGTGCGGTGGCTCAAGCCTGTAATCCTAGCACTTTGGGAGGCCGAGGTGGGTGGATCACGAGGTGAAGAGATCGAGACCATCCTGGTCAACACGGTGAAACGCCGTCTCTACTAATACAAAAAAAATTAGCTGGGCATGGTGGCGCGTGCCTGTAATCCCAGCTACTCGGGAGGCTGAGGCAGGAGAATTGCCTGAACCCAGGAGGCGGAGGTTGCTGTGAGCCGAGATCGCGCCATTGCACTCCAGCCTGGGTAACAAGAGCGAAACTCCGTCTCAAAAAAAGAAATACAAAAATTAGCCGGGCGTGGTAGTGCACCTGTAATCCCAGCTATTTGGAAGGCTGAGGTGGTAGAATTGCTTGAACCTGGGAGGCTGCGGCTGCAGTGAGCTGAGATTGAGCCTCTGCACTCTAGCTTGGGCAGCAGAGCGAGACCCCATCTCAAAAAAAAAAAGTTAAATAATATAAAAATAAAGAGGACACCGGCTAGGCATGGTGGCTCACGCCTGTAATCCCAGCACTTTAGGAGGCTGAGGCAGGTGGATCACCTGAGGTCGGGAGTTTGAGACCAGCCTGACCAACATGGGGAAACCCCATCTCTACTAAAAACAAAATTAGCCAGGCATGGTGGCGCATACCTGTAATCCCAGGACTGAGGCAGGAGAATCCCTTGAACTCGGAAGGTGAGCCGAGATCACTCCGTTGTACTCCAGCCTGGGCAATAAGGGCAAAACTCCATCTCAAAAAAAATAAAAAAATTAAGAGGATAGCTGCTCCTGAGCTCGTTGCTTGCTGTTATGTGGAAATAAGGGCTCAGTGTCGTCAGGTGTTCTGATAGTTCAGAAAAATTCTAACTTTTCTTTCTTTCTTTCTTTTGAAAAAGAGACCCACTCTGTCACCCAGGCTGAAGTGTAATGGCATGATCTCGGCTCACTGCAACCTCCGCCTCCCAGGTTCAAGCGATTCTCCTGCCTCAGCCTCCCAAGTAACTGGGACTACAGGTGCGTGCCACCACGCCTGGCTAATTTTTGTATTTCTAGTAGAGACGGGTTTCACCATGTTGGCCAGGCTTGTCTCGAACTTCTGACCTCAAATGATCCACCTACCTCAGCCTCCCAATGTGCTGGGATTATAAGCGTGAGCCACCTCACCCGGCCAATCCTAACATTCTTATGTCTCTATAATATGAAATGTCACGATTTTTACAACATTAGCAAATCATTCAAAATTTTACTAAACTGTCTAGATGTTAGTTTTTACTATGTTTTGTTTTACATAGTGAAACAGTTATGTTTTACTATGGGAAAAACATGGTCACCCCTTTTGCTCCCAAATCATCCTTAAAGTACAAGATAACAAGAAACAGAAGGAGAAAAATCCATATTTAATGAAATAAGACAACACCTGTAGCCCCAAACCTACAGAAGCAGATCCCAGTGAAAGCAGGCTGGTCCGCTCCTGGAATCCCAGGAAGTCTCAGGAATTGGAGGCGTCAGTGCTGCCATAGGGAGGGGACATCCAGGTTCTCATCCCCGTCTTGTGCCGTCTTGGGTGACTAGCTCTCTCCCTCTCCAGGTTTAGCTTCTGGAGAAATTAAATCAAAGAGGCTCCAGAACTGGGGATGGCATAGAATGAGTGCAGGGAGTGAGTGAGTTGCCAGAGGCTGAGAGCAGAGAGATTTAGTGGCAGTGGGCAGAGCAAACAGCAAAATGACTGCCCTCTTCCCTGACCTTGCTCCAGAAACTGAGCAGCCAGACACACATTCCCAGAAGGCAATTGGAGGTCCTCCCCTGGGCAATCAGTACCACCCACAGAGAAGACCTCCAGATACTGACATTTAGAAGCCTCCGACCAGAGAGCCGCCTGGCCACCCACTGGCTCACTCGCTGACAGGCCAGGCTCCTGTCGGACACACCGATCCTATCAGTCATCCTCACGGGCTCCTTTCCAGACTTCTGAGGAAAGCTTCCAACATGAAGAGGGAGTTCAAAACAAACTGAGAGAGAGAGAGAAAAAAAGAAATATAAACAATTCAGGGAGCAAAAGATAACCTCAAATAAACTCAAAATATTCTTCTGGGAGAGATAAGAGACAATATTGCATACATGAACCAAGAGTAGGATGCTGTTGCTATTAAAAAAAAAAAAAAAGTAACTCAGAACGTAAGAAAGACCTCTAAGAAATTTTTCTGAAATTAGGTATAATTTTTTTTTTTGAGGAGGAGTCTCACTCTGTCATCCAGGCTGGAGTGCAGTGGCACAATCTCAGCTCACTGCAACCTCCGCCTCCCAGCTTCAAGCAATTCTCATGCCTCTGCCTCCCAAAGTGCTGGGATTACAGGCATTAGCTACCACGCATGGACTTTTTTTTTTTTTTTTTTTTGAGACGGAGTTTTGCTCTTGTTGCCAAGGTTGGAGTGCAATGGTACAATCTCGGCTCACTGCAACCTCTGCCTCCTGGGTTCAAGTAATTCTCCTGTTGTAGCCTCCTGAGTAGCTGGGTTACAGGCACATGCCACTATGCCTGGCTATTTTTTTTTTTTTTTTGTATTTTTAGTAGAGGCGGGGTTTCACCATGTTGGTCAAGCTGGTCTTGACCTCCTGACCTCAAGTGATCCACCCAGTTTGGTCTCCCAAAGCTCTGGGATTATAGGCATGAGCCACCGCTCCCAGCCTGAAATGAAGTATAACTTTTAAAATTTTGGTAAAATTTTCTCTTTAGTGGGTCAAAAAGGCAAAAATGAGAAAATGTAATATAAATGGAGGGTTGATTCAACAAGTTCAATATCTAAAAGAAGTTCCAGAAAGCAAATGAAAAAATAAAAGGGAGAAGATAGTCAATTAGATAATATAATAAAATAACTCTCAACTGAAGACATGAACTTTCAGGTTAAAAGAGCCTATAGAGGCTCAACCTTTTTAAACTTAAAAGGATCTACACTGGCCAGGCACGGTGGCTCATGCCTGTCATCCCAGCATTTGGGGAGGTCAAGGTGGGAGGATTGCTTGAGCCCAGGAGTTCAAGACCAGCCTGGGCAACATAGGGAAGCCCCATCGCTACAAAAAATTAAAAATTAGCTGGGCGTAGTGGTGCCCACCTGTGGTCACAGCTAATTGGGAGACTGCCACCCCCACCCTAGACTGGTTTTGAGGTGGGAGGATAGCTTGGGCAGGGGAGGTTGAGGCTATAGTGAGCGGTGATCACACCAATGTGTGTCTCTGATAAAATATAGGTAAACATAAAGACAAAAATAAAAACAGGGCATGGTGTCTCACACCTGTAATCCCAGCACCTTGGGAGGCTCAGGTAGGAGGATCACTTGAGGTCAGGAATTCGAGACCAGGCTGGGCAGCATGGCGAGACCCCATCTCTATAAAAAATACAAAAATTAGGGCCGGGCGCGGTGGCTCACGCCTATAATCCCAGCACTTTGGGAGGCCGAGGCGGGTGGATCACGAGGTCAAGAGATCGAGACCATCCTGGTCAACAAGGTGAAACCCCGTCTCTACTAAAAATACAAAAATTAGCTGGGCATGGTGGCGTGTGCCTGTAATCCCAGCTACTCGGGAGGCTGAGGCAGGAGAATTGCCTGAACCCAGGAGGCGGAGGTTGCGGTGAGCCGAGATCGCGCCATTGCACTCCAGCCTGGGTAACAAGAGCGAAACTCCATCTCAAAAAAAAAAAAAAAAATTAGCAAGGTGCAGTGGTGTGTGCCTGTGGTCCTGCTATTTGGGAGGTTGAGGTGGGATCACTTGAGCACTGGAGGTTGAGGTTGCTGTGAGCCATGATGTCACCACTCCACTCCAGTCCAGGTGACAGAGCCAGACCCTGTCTCAAAAAAAAAAAAAAAGAAAAAGGTGGCTGGGCATGTAAACTTACCAAGGAGACAAGTCTTTAGATAAAGGAAGGCAACTCAAAGGATGAACTTTCAAACATTTGCAACCAGCACTGGGAGCAGTAGTAGGAGGGAAATCTAGAACTCACGCCTGAAAGCTGCCAGACATCCAGCCCATTTTTCCTTACAGACATTTGGAAAGAAGTTAGTGTGGCCATTTTGGTGAGAGCCCTCTGTTCCCTTCAGGAGGCCCTTGTCAGGAGGAGGGTGGAGAAGGGTACTCATCCCCCACCCAAATCTGGAACTGAAACTAGCTTCAAAGCCCAGTGCAGAGCCAGATTGGTGGCTCTCGCCTGTAATCCCAGCACTTTGGGAGGCCAAAGTAGGTGAATCACTTGAGGTCAGGAGTTCCAGTCCAGCCTGGCCAACACGGTGAAACCCCGTCTCTACTAAAAATACAAAAATTAGCCTAGGGCACGGTGGCAGGCACCTGTAGTCCCAGCTACTCAGGAGGCTGAGGCAAGAGAATCCCTTGAACCTGGGAGGTAGAGGTTGCAGTGAGCCAAGGTTGCGCCACTGCGCTCCAGCCTTGGGTGACAGAGCAAGACTTTGTCTCAAAAAACAAAACAAACAACAATAAAACAAACAGAGTGCAGGAATGGCCGTGGAGGACTCTAGACGCCCTGCTAGGATTAGGATGGGTGTTTCTGGCTCAGGGGCCTCACTGGCTCTCCTGCTGCACTGCCACCCCCCACCTCAGACTGGTTTTGAGCCCCGGAAACTTTGACAGTTTTCTAGAGGTGTCTGTAAGTTAGGTTGTGCCGTGTGAAGTTGACGTTTCTGCAGGTCAAAAGTGGTAGACTATTGGCAATTTCTAGGCACCTCTGGTCTGGATGATCCAAATCCTCCAACCTGTGGCACGTTTATTTAGTGCTCATTTTGTGCCAGCGTCCCTGCTAAGCACCTTATAGCCATTTTTATTTATGTTTATTTATTTATTTATTTTTGAGACGGAGTCTTGCTATGTTGCCCAGGCTATAGTGCAGTGGCATGATCTCGGTTCACTGCAACCTCTGCCTCCCGGGTTAAAGCGATTCTCCTGCCTCAGCCTCCTGAGTAGCTGGGACTACCAGCGCCGGCTACCATGCTCGGCTAATTTTTCGTATTTTTAGTAGAGATGGGGTTTCACCGTGTTAGCCAGGATGGTCTTGATCTCCTGACCTCGTGATCCGCCCGCCTCAGCCTCCCAAAGTGCTGGGATTACAGGCGTGAACCACGGCGCCCTGCTATAGCCATTTTTAAATTGTCACAAGTTTCTGAGGCACAGGAATTGTTCCCCATTTGACAGAGAAGAAAACTCTGGCTTAGATATTCCCCTTTTGGAATTGTTTCGGGCGCTGGCTTGTCCGTCAAACTTAAAAACAAACAAACAAACAAACAAAAAAACAGCATCCTGAGTTGAAGTTAAAAGAGCTGGGGTCTGCAGGCCGCTGGGCTCAGGGGCGCTGCCACTCAGCAGCTGCACCGCGCTGCGGACGTGCACGGGCAGCAAGTTCCCAGCTCTCTGGACGCCAGGTCGTAGAAAAATCTTGTCGGTGGGGTGGGGAGTTGGGGAGAGAGCATGGGGAGAAATGCCAGATATAGGTGATGGGGAGGAAGGCAGCAAATCACACTGCCATGTGTGTACCTATGCAACAATCTTGCATGTTCTTCACATGTACCCCAAAACCTAAAATGCAATAAAAATAAAATAATAAAATAAAATAAAAAAGAAAAATCCTGTCGGTATTCAGCCACCCAGTCTTCCTATCAATACGATGAGAATAATGGGGACGATAGCCACCACGCCCAGCAAAGTCAGACGTGAGCTGCGAGGACTCGGTACCGCCCGGCCGGGAAAGCAGGGCCTGGAGGCAGAGGAGCCCCTCCCGCACCCACCACGTGGAGCCGGCCCGGCCGGCGGCGAGGCCGCAGGGCTACTCCCGGGGCGCGGGGCGGGGAGGGGGTGGGACCAGCACGGCCCCACTCCGCCGACGCCTCTCCCAAGCCGCGACACCGGCGAGCTGCTCCGCCCGGCCACCGTGTCCCTCGGCACCCGCGGCCGCCTGGAAGGGAGGAGGCGGCCAGGGGCAGGGCCGGGAGGCGTGGCCTCCGCTTCCCTTTTTTTTTTTTGGTCCGCCTAGCTAAGGAAAGGTTCCCCTGCGCCTTTAAGAGGCCGATGCGGGCAGCCGATTGGCCCAGACGCCCAGTGACGTCACGCCGGGGCCGGCACCCTCCCCCTCCCGCCGCGCCGCGCGCTCGCGGACAGTCGGCGCGCGGGCCGGGCCGGGCCGGCGCCCCTCAGCCACAAGCTGCTGTAGCGTCGTCTCCCTGGGCTCCGGGGGATGCCGGGCCCTTCTCATGGCCGCCGACGTCTTCATGTGCTCCCCGCGCCGGCCCCGCAGCCGGGGCCGCCCTGTGCTGCTCAAGCCCCAGGTGCCCGAGGACGACGACGACTCGGACACGGATGAGCCGTCCCCGCCGCCCATCTCCGGTGCGGTCACCCCGGCTCGGGCCCACGCGAGCACCGCGCCGCCGCCGCCCCGGGCCGGGCCGGGCCGCGACGAGCCTCCGCGCCGCCAGCAGATCATCCACAGCGGCCACTTCATGGTGTCGTCGCCGCACCGGGAGCACCCGCCCAAGAAGGGCTACGATTTCGACACGGTCAACAAGCAGACATGCCAGACCTACAGCTTCGGCAAGACCAGCTCCTGCCACCTGTCCATCGACGCCTCGCTCACCAAGCTGTTCGAGTGCATGACTTTGGCCTACAGGTAGGGACCCCAGCGACCTCCGGAGGCCCCTCTTTGACAAAACAAGCGTGGAGGGAAGGGCCACCTGGCAACCCGTGGCTTCATGCATTTCCTTTGGGTCTTACCCCTTCGGGAGGGTGTATGAATCTGGGGTTCCTCGCATTGCCAGAGGGGCCGGGGTCCTGGCCGCTTCCCCTGCCAGCAGTTCCGGGGTCCTTTCGGCTTCACGTTCCCCATCCAGGCCCTCCCCTTCAGTATCCTGGGGCCACACCGATCTTGGACGAGAAAGAGGTATAAACACTGGCTGGATCTTGTGTTACCCGACTCTATCGACTCCGTTCCCCAAACGCTTTGTGTGTTTCCCGCATATCCAGCAGTGGTCAGGACCACCTGTTCGGGGTGTGTGGAGGCTGGCTCTACTGTTTAATGGTTGTGTAACACCTCGGAGCCTGTTTCCTCCTTTATCAAAGGGGAATGACTGCAGTGTCTGCCTCCCAGGGGCTGTTGTGGGGATGGAATGAGATGGGTAAATTGCTTATTCCAGTGCTTGGCCAGAGTTAGGTGTCCCTGCACCTGGAGGCTGGCCCCCTTACAAGCGGCTCATCAGGAGGCCCTCCCCCATCTCCGGAGGGTTTTGGGTGCCTCCTAAGAAGACTTTGGTGCCACAGCTGTTGGAGGTGCAGTCTGTCCTCCTGGCAAGTCGGAGGGTTTTCTGGCCGGTCCTGAAACACTATATGAGGGAGATGTCAGTGTTGAGGGCAGACATCCCAGACACCATCCTGACATGTGGATACGGCTCTGGGCAGAGATCCCTCTTTTCCAAGTCGGGGAAAATACCTGGCGTTCAAAGATTAAAGCACTTTTCCACTGTCTCTCCCTTCCCCAGTATCAATGTTAGGTATTTGCTGCAGGTAACTTTTCTGCCTGTTCAACAGAGCTTCTTTGGACGGGCAGCAGGGGCCTTGAGCAGTTCGGCCCTGCATAAAACTCAATGATAGGATCTCTGCTGAGTTGAGCGTGTTGCATTAGTAACTGGACTGGCTGGGACTGTCTTAGATCTGCTCTGCAGGCATCTCGGGAGAAGTCTCCTAGGAGACTCCAGAAACAGTGTAATAAAAGAGCAGGAATATCCTGCCCCCCACCCCAGGTTTAAACCTGGATATGCTTGTGAGCTCCATGAATTTAACTGAAGTTAAAATACTAGATACTTAGCTCTGGATGCCCCCACCCCCACCCCCCACTGCCGCCATCCCAGGAATAAACGATTAGTCAACTTGTTCTTTGTTATGTTTCTGAAACACCCCTATTTCCTCTCTTGAAGGTTTCCCTGATGATCTGTTCCTGTAGCTCTTCCTCCCATCCCCCCGTACCCAGCACGTTGGTCAGTCTCTGCTGATTCTCTGGTCTTGCCAGTTTGAGCTGGCACTGAGCCTGTAAAGATGTTCTCCTTTTTAAAAAACAAATGGTGTTGAGTCTGCGGCTCTGTGCGCCCTCCAGTCTCAGATTTTGAGCACTTCCATTGGAATCAAACCCAACTGGATCACAGGATATGCTATGCCTCGAGAGAGCCTTTTGAAACAAAGCTCGAGGTGAAAGACTGGAATGTGTCTTATTAAGAAAACTTAATCCTCTTCTTTATTTTAATATAAATGTCTACATATACAGGGAGAGAATGGATGATTGAGTCACCGGAGGCATGGGCTGGGAAGGTCTCACCTAAGTAAGCTCTGCTAAATGAAAACGAAATCAGTCTCCCCTTTGCACTGTTTGGATAACCTAAAGCCTTATTAAACAACACCAAAGAATTTTAGTAATGGCATTTTTTTTTCATTTATTTCAAAAATATTTTGGCAGCCAGCCATTGCTCAGTTAACTTTCTTGATTGCAAAATGCACCATCAGTTTGGTTCAAGCTTACCTTGCACTGTTTGCTCTCTCCTTTTGCTGCTTTTCCCTGTGCCTAAGGTGGTCCCCGCTAAGGTCTACGCCTCAGGCCCTAGGATGGGATCTGTCCAGTCCTTTCTCATGAAGATGCCCTTTGTCTGTCTGTGTGAGGCTGGTTTGTCCAGTCCTGAGTTTAGTTGGCAGTGTGGAACTTTGGTATGGATGACATATAAATGACTCAAAACCAGTTGTCTGGGCTGTAGCCTCTGGCACAGAAATAAGCTAGGAGAAGGTGAATTTCTGACCCCAGCTATCCTAGTGAGGACCACTACCTGGCTTTCAGGGAAGGAAGGTCAAGATTGGGTCAATGCCGGGTGCGGTGGCTCACACTTTAATCACTTTGGGAGGCTGAGGTAGAGGATTGCTTGAGCCCAGGAGTTCAAGATCAGCCTGGGCAATGCAGCAAGACCCCATCTCTAAGAAAGAAAAAGAAAAAAAGGATTGGGCAGGGCAGAAAGAAGACTTAACCTCAAAACTGGTCTGGCTTCTATCCCCGTGGGGTTGGTGCCTTCTCTGCCGGCTGTCTGGGTCCTCCCCTCCTGCCTCGGCTGAGGAAGGCCAGCTGGGTCTCCTCTTCTGTGACCGTTTCTGGCCTAGGTTCTTTCTAACTTCAACTTCCTGTCTGTCCCCTGGCCTCTTCGTTCTAGCTGCCTAACTCTCCGTGGTACACTCTGCTTTTTTGTTGTTGTTATTTGATTTCCTGTTAGCTGCTGCCTCCCAGCAGTTTCCAGATGAGGTTTAGCAGCTCTTTGGGGAGGAACTAAGTGCAGGGGAAGTTGTGGTTATTTTTTACCGAGTCCTCAGAAGTGGCCTAGGGATTAGACTGTGATCCTGATGGCAGCAGCTTCACCTCCTGAAGGGTCTTTGCCCAGGGCTGACTTTGGGTGGGGAACAGGGTGTTTGAGGACTTGGGTGTGAGTGCGCCCAGGGCATGCTGGGTGGGGAACAGTGCAGATGGGATTCCATGTTCTTCTCACTCTGTTTTGCTGACAAGCCCTGTGGCGAAGGGTCTTGATTTGGTCCGGAAAATGTGTGCTCAATTATTGAGACATTTTGGAGAGAAGCGGTTGCCTTTGCCCAGGGCAAACCAGGTGTAAATGATGGTGGTGGAGTGGGGTAGTTAGCATACCTTGTCTAAACTCTAAGAACTCTATTCCATGGGGAAGATAAAACTTCCCTGCAAGGTGGAAGTGAGGATCAGCAGAGATAACCTCTGGGAATGCGGCTGGTGCTGGCAATAACAGACTAGAGGAGGGTTAACTGGCTTCACACATCAGGCGGGTGATGGCGGAATTTTGGTTCTGCATCTGCATTCATCTGACATTTATGAGGAGCCTGTGTCTTATCTATGAACTGAAGGAAATAGTGTATCTGACTGGGGTCTTAGCTGGGCTTTCGCATGCCTGCTTGACAAATACTAAACAGAAGCATTCTTGATTTGACCGGGTGCTTTCTGAGGCTCTACAATGGAGCTATGTACTGCAGAACATAGTTCATGGTTCTTGCCCTCTTAACACTGTAAGGAATGTCACACATGTACATCACCCACACAGAATTTTTTTTTAAATTAATTAATTAATTTTTTACTAAGATGAGGTTTCACCATGTTGGCCAGGCTGGTGTGGAACTCCTGACCTCTAGTGATCCGCCCGCCCTTCCAAAGTGCTGGGATTACAGGCGTGAGCCACCACGCCCGGCCCAGAATTTTCTTTTTTTTTGAGATGGGGTCTCGCTCTGTTGCCCAGGCTAGAGGATAGTGATGTGATCATAGCTCATTGCAGCCTTGACCTCCTAGGCTCAAGCAATCCTCTTGTCTCAGCCTATTGAGTAGCTGGGGCTGCAGGTACACACTATCATGCCTGGCTAATTTTTTATTTTTTGTAGAGATAGGGTGTTGCTATGCCTCCCAGGCTGGTCTTGAACTCCTGGACTCAAGCAGTCTTCCACCTCGGCCTTCCAAAGTGATGGGATTATAGGAGTGAGCCATGGTGCCCAGCCCTGCCCACAGATTCTGAACATATCTAGTGTGTAGCTTTTTGTGGTTGGTTTTGGTTCCTTTTATTTGCCTTTTTAGAAACTCCTTATCTCAAGGAGGCTTGTTATGAATATTTCAGGGTTGGGGGGAAGAGATGGTCTTTTTCTGTATTTAGAGATAAGCAGTTTCTGGAAAATGGGTTTCTGTTTAAAAAGTGGATATTTGAGGAGACTTACATTAGGGCTTGTAAGATAACCTTGGGTTGTAAGTTTCTAAGATGTAGCCCCGGCCAGGCGTGGTGACTCACGCCTGTAATCCAAGCACTTTGGAGGCCAAGGTGGGCGGATCACCCGAGGTCGGGAGTTCAAGACCAGCCTGACCAACATGGTGAAACCCCGTCTTAAAAAAAAAAAAAAAAGCCTGGGCACGGTGGCTCATGCCTGTAATCCTAGCACTCTGGGAGGCTGAGGTTGGTGGATCACCTGAGATCAGGAGTTCAAGACCAGCCTGGCCAACATGGTGAAATCCCATCTTTAAAAAAAAAAAAAAAAGATGTAGCCCCCTACATGAATGCTTTGTATAGTAACTCTTCGTTCTTGATCAAGGTGGGAATCTGTGCCAGACTTAAGGAATAGCAAGGACCAAAGGTTAGAGCACTGTGTCTTCCAAATCGTGAATTTCCGGTAGAGGAACCTTGTAATGCTAGACACAGTTAACCAGTTGTAAATGGAAACCTTTCACGCAAATAGCTAAATTGGTTTTTCTCTTTTGCAGTCATAGGGAAGATAAGCAGTGTTTCTTCTCTTGCATTCTTCAGTCTTTAACCATTGGATAGTGTGCCATTGCGGGGTGTGCACTGAGGCAGGAGCTGGGGTGCAGAGGTGAAAAACAGTCTCTCTCCTCACAGGCTAGGCGTAGTGACTTACAGTTATAGAACAGTTAGTAAGTGCTGTGAGAGCTGTGACCAGGTTTTGTGGCAGTACCGGGGAAGGATATCTCAGCCAGACTGAGAGAGAGTGTGCGTGTGTGTGTGTGCGTGCGTGTGTTGACATGACCAGGAGCAGTGCGGATGGTTTTCCTGACGTCAGGGTTTAACGTGTATCTCCCCTTTTGCTGTTAACTCTCAAAGATTATGGATCATATTACCCAACAGGAAGCCCCAGTGCTCCCCGCTTTAGCGGTGCGGGACCAAACTTCCATTGTATGTAGAGGCTGGTTGGTTCATTGCCCACATGCTGGAAGGGGAGGAAGGGTTGTTAGACTTGGGGAAACAGAGTCTGGGCAATGAGGTTGGAGGAGAGGATGGAGGGAGGTTATTTTCTGGGTGGAAGAAGAAAAGAGAATTCACATAGATTGAGCATTTATTATGTTCCACATTCTCTTTCCATTTTGAGATGGAATTTTGCTCTTGTTGCCCAGGCTGGAGTACAGTGGCACGATCTTGGCTCACTGCAACCTCTGCCTCCCGGGTTCAAGCGATTCTCTTGCCTCAGCCTCCAGAGTAGCTGGGATTACAGGCATACACCACCATGCCCTGCTAAGTTTTTTTCTTTTTAGTAGAGACGGGGTTTTGCCTCAAGTGATCCACTGGCCTCGGCCTCCCAAAATGCTGGGGTTACAGGCTGTCAGCAACTGTGCCCGGCCTCTTTGCATGATCTTAAGCAACTCACCCAACAACCCTCTCAGATAGGTGGTGGTGGAGTCCTCATTTAAATAAACAAATAAATTAAAAACCAAGCTCAGAACTTAATTAGCTGTGTTTCGAGAGATGAGGCAACTTGTCCGTGGAAAAGTGTCTCTAGCAAAAAAGTGACCTCCCTTATCTGCCCACAAAAGCCCGGCTGCTGTTAGAGGGGAGTGCAAGTGCCAGTTTCTCTCCAGAAGGGGGAACCCAGATGGGGAAGGCTGATGGCTCGGGCTACTCCACGTCCCTCTGTGCTGCCCTCCCTGCCGTCATAACCCTGTGCTTCCCAGAGTGCATGAGCATCACATGCCCCTGGAAGCCGCCCTGATGTCATTCGGCCTGTGTCATGGTGTGATCCTGGCTTACCAGAATCCCTGCTATCTTCACCTTTGACTTCCCCACCGAGCCTAACAGTGTCGGCGCAGCCTAGACGATTCAGAATTATATGATGGATTGAAAGGGGCACTCAGGGACCTGGAAGCCAACTTTATAACCTTAGCAAAATCTCTTTTTTTTTGAGACAGAGTCTCACTCTATTGCCCAGGCTGGAGTGCAATGATGCAATCTCAGCTTACTGCAACCTCCACCTCCTGGGTTCAAGTGATTCTCCTGCCTCAGTCTCTTGAGTAGCTGGGATTACAGGTACACCACCACACCTGGCTAATTTTTGTATTTTTAGTAGAGATGGGGTTTCACCATGTTGGTCAAGCCGTTTTTTGTTTTTCTTTTCCTGCTTGCAGGCTAACAAGTTAAGCAGATCCTGTTTATCTTCAGCTCTGTAGAGACAAACACAAGCTTTGTGGAACGTGCTTTAGGGGACATTGGCGTGGAGTGGGACAACAGGAGAAGTGCTTTTGCTGGATGGTGTTTGTATCGTGGCCTGTTTGGGCTGGTGTGGTGGGCAGATTAATGGCCCCCCAAAGATGTGCACATCCTCATCCACAGAACCTGTGACTGCGTGAGGTTATATGGCAAAGGTGATTTAGGGTTACAGATGGAATTAAGGTTGCTGGTCTACTGACCTTAAAATAGGGAGATTATCTGGATCATCCGAGTGAGCCTGGTGTTATCACAAGCGTCCTTAAAATTAAAAGGGAATCAAAGAGAGAACCAGAGAGCGAGCAGTGGAGGAAGGACATTGGCTGCTGTTGCTGGCTTTGAAGACGGAGGAAAGGCCATAGGATTAGAATATGGGCCCCTCAGAGCCTGAAAACGCAAGGGGTCAGGGCCTCCCCCAGAGCTTCTGGGAAGAACGCAGCCCTGCTGAACCTTGGTTTTAGCCCTGTGAGTCCCAAACCAGACTTCTGACCTCCGAAACTATAAAATCATAAAGTCTGTTGTTCTAAGCCACTAAGTTTGTGGTAATTTGTTACGGTGACAACAACTCATCTTCACTCTTCTTCCACTACAGGAGAGCGCAGGAGCCTACCCCTGGTGTAAGATTGAGCTATGCCGTGTGTCCTTGGCACAGCCGGGGCATCTAGTGATAGGAGGGCCCGGGTTATAAAAGGAAAGGTTTGTGAAGTGGATCCTTGTTCCCTGGTATAGTTTCTATAATAGAGTATTGCAGAAAGTTAATTTTCCTTTTTTAAAAGGATTTATGTAATGGCCAATGGGAGCCTGAGCTCTCATTCCCTAGAACTGAATTACTTCTTGGGTATAAACTGTGCAGTCCAGATAGCCAGTGTCTTAGATGATTGCTTTCTGTATTTTGTTGGAGTTCTCTTGTCTATGATTAGAATTCAGGCTACAGGGCTGAATTCCAATGTGTTTTAGGCAGACCTCTCTGTCTGCGTGGATCAGGGGCCCTCGTGCTAGCCTGTGGAATGGGGGTGCTGATTACCTCATGCTAACTCCAGGACTGGCAGATTTCAGTGGAAACTGGTCCTGGGTTCCAGGCAGCGCTAGGTCCCCAGCAGGGGGAGATGCTCTTCTTCACTGTTAGGCCAGACGCCATGAAGAGACTGGCTTTCACAGACTGCTTGCATCCCTGCTTCTGGCTGCCGCTGGCTCTCACCCACCACCCTGTTTCTTCTCTGGTGCACAGCTCTGCTCCTGGAAGCTTCTGCATCTGCCAAGCTTGAGCCTGCTAGGGCCTGTGTTTCACATATGGACCTCGCTATGAGCTTCCTGGGACCATCAGTGCTCTTTGCCAGTTGTCTAATTCAGTTAGCCCCATGATGTCCACGTCCGATGTTTGAGAGGGATCCTGGCTGGCTGGGCCCCACAGCATGAGGCTGGCCATGGTCTGGGTTTCGCCGCCCCAGCACGAGTGCTTTTTCCCTCCAGAAGTATTAATCAGGCACATCATGTTGTGTGCAGGCATGGTTCTAGCCCTTGGGGACAAAGCAAGATGGATTAGTCCTCTCCCCTTATGGGACTTCTATTCTAGTGGGGGGATCATCAGCACATCAGGTCTTATATTGTGAGTGCAGGCAAGAATGGAAAGAAGATGAAAGAGAGTGCTGGGGCTGGGGAGGCTGGGCAGATACTTTAGGCTGGGCAGAGAAGTCCTCTGAGGCAGGTGACCTTTCCGGGTGAACTCTGAAACCTAAGTGGCTAGTAGGAGCCAGGCACCATGGTCGTTCCAGGTACGGGAAGAAGCCCAGGCAGAGGCCCATGGTCAAGTGAGCTTGGTGCATCGTAGGGTTAGAAAGAAGGCCTGCTTGGCTAGAATGTTGAGGGCAGGGGTGAGCGGTAAGAGGTAAGATAGAAGAGGCAAGGGGCCTCTGGGCCAGGGTAAGAAGTTAGGAGACGGTTTGGGTTGCACTGGGGAATACTCGTTTACCTCTGCAGGGCAGCTCGGGCCAGTCTACAGGAGATGGGTATAAGGAGGGCGAGAGCAGGAGCAAGGCTACCCGTTGGGCAGCTGTGGAACTCCAGCCTCAGACTAGGACGGTAGCAGCCGACATGGTGAGGAGCTGGATTCAGGGTGGTTTCTGGACTTGCTAGTGAATTGGACCTGGCAGATGAAAAGAAGAAAGGAATCAACAGTGACTCTGAGATTTGGCCTGAGAGCCGGGGCCATTACTGAGATGAGGAAGGTTGGGGAAGGAGTGGTCTGCTGTGAAGCTGGGGTGTGTCACGCTGAGGACACCACAGTGCACCAAGCCCAGCTGCCCCACGGCTGCCCTGAGAAGGCCTGAGGAGGTGTCAGTGTGGTGGGCACCACAGCTGTCCACTTTGCTCTGCCCTGCCTAGGTGCCCTGGGTTTCTTCTTGCCCCCCGAGCTCTGCTGGCCCTCTCGAGGGGAGGCTTTGGAGTTTGGAGCTTGCTTTCTGAGTGCTGTGGAAAATGTACCTCCTGCGGGCTGTTTCTGCTCAACTGGGTCTGGTGGTGCTGGGGAAATACTGTCCGCTTTGAATTCCCCGAGACCTCTCCAAGCCTAGCATTCTTGATGTATTTGGGAGTTGACTGTACCATCAGAAAAATCTAGAAAGAGGCCGTGGAGATGGGGTGATTTGGGTAGCTCCAGAAGGGGGTCCAGGATCTGGAGAAAGAATTCTAGAAACACGTTTCCATGTCATTCACCTTTTAAGTCTCAGAAGTGAGCATGAAGAATCCCCATTGGGTGAAGGAGAGGAAAGGCTGAGGAGTGAGAAAAAACTCCTAAAAAAAGACTGAGCAGTTCCCACAAAGAGGTGGCTGTGGGTAGAAGGAGTGGCCTTGGGGAGTTTTCAGGCATTGGAGAGGGGAAGCAGCTTCTCTGTTGAGGAATATTCTGCGAGTGGGCGATCCAGTTTGAAAGCTGGTTACTATTCCTTCCTTCTAGGCCTGTGGGCAGGGAAGGAGGGCAGCCGTGTTTGCTGTGCTCCCATGAGGCAAATTTGGTGACCAAAACAAAAAAACAACTTTTTATATAGAAAGTAGGGGAATTAGCCTGGTTTTCAGATATTCACCCAGTATTCTAGCTTTTTAAAGAACAGTCTGGGCCAGGCGGAGTGGCTCATGCTTGGAATCCCAGCACTTTGGGGGGCCGAGGTGGGTGGATCACGAGGTCAGGAGATTAAGACCATCCTGGCTAAGATGGTGAAAGCCTATCTCTACTAAAAATACAAAATACTAGCTGGGTGTGGTGGCATGTGCCTGTAGACCCAGCTACTTGGGAGGCTGAGGCAGGAGAATCGCTTGAACTCAGGAGGCAGAGGTTGCAGTGAGCCAAGATCATGCCACTGCATTCCAGCTTGGGCAACAGAGCCAGACTCCGTCTCAAAAAAAAAAAAAGAACAGCCTGATGAGGCTGGGTGCAGTGGCTCGAGTCTGTAATCTCAGCACTATGGGAGGTTGAAGCAGGAGAACTGCCTGAGCCCAGGAGTTCGAGACCAGCCTGGTCATTGTAGCGAGACCCGTCCCCCCAGCCCCACCCCACCACCATCTCTACAAAAATAAAAAAAATTAGCCAAGCATGGTGGCATGTGTCTGTAATCCCAGCTACTGGGGAGGTTGGGGCAGAAGGATCCCTTGAGCCCAGGAAATGGAGGCTGGAGAGCTATAATCATACGACTGCACTCTAGCCTGGATGGCAGAGTAAGACCCTGTCTCAAACAAGCAAGCAAGCAAACAAACAGAACAGCCTGAAGAACCTCTTTATATGCTTACATGGCCACATGGTAACCAGCCCATTCACAAAAGGGCTGCCTCATTTTAAGACTGGCACTTGGGACCTGCCCAAATAGCTTGATACTAAGCATTTTTGTTGATTTTTTTTTTTTCTTTTTGAGATGGAGTCTCAGTCTGTCGCTTAAGCTGGAGTGCAGTGGTGTGATCTGGGCTCACTGCAACCTCTGCCTTCTGGGCTCAAGCAATTCTCCTGCCTCAGCCTCCCTAGTAGCTGGGATTACAGGCACCCACCACCATGCCTGGCTAATTTTTATATTTTTAGTAGAGACAGGGTTTCATCATGTTGGCCAGGCTGGTCTTGAACTCTTGACCTCAAGTAATCCACCCACCTTGGCCTCCCGAAGTGCTAGGATTACAGGCGTGAGCCACTGTGCCTGGCCTGATACTAAACTTTTTAGAGAAAGTAAATCAATAAATCCCTTTTATTTATTAAAAGGAAACACTTTCAATGCATTCTTAAAACAGTATATAATTATCTTAGCTGGCTGTTTTAAACAACTGCTTTCTAGTTGAGTAATGGGGTCTTTTAAATTGCCTCCTTTGTTCTTTAAATTTTCAGCAGAAGCCTCTTGCATCCATTTGTAGTCAGACTTTTTTCTTTTTAAAGCAACTTTCTGTAAGTGTAATTTACATAGCATAAAATGTGCTCATTGTAAGTGGAAGGTTCAGTGATTTCTTTTTTAATTGTGCAGTCATTGTCACAGCCCAGTGCTGGGACATTCCGTCACCTCAGTAGGATCCCCAAAGTTCATCATGTTGTAGCACACATCAGGTATTTAGCTCGAATAGTGTTCAGTTTTTTGGATGTACTACAATTTGTTTCACTGACATGTTTTTGAGGAACCACCTAATGCCTTTGTGATTCGGGTATTGACTTCCCATTCCCTATAATAAGCCTCTTATAGAATCAGCTAGGAACGTCCTTACAGGGTGAGAAGGAAATGGCTGTGAGGTATGTGGAAAGATGATTCTTGCTGTTTGGGAATGTGAGCCTAGTGTGATGGAAGCCACAGGACAGCGGTGCCACAGGTTCGTGTCTGCCACTTAGCTCCTCTATGTCTTGGTGCCAATGAGGGTGGGGGATGCAAGAGAGAGAGGGTTAGACTGGAGTCATGGTTACCAACCTTACTCTCCTTCAGGGCTTGATTTTTTTGAAAGATATTACTTTAGGAACAACGTGCATTCAGTAATTTAAAAAGAAACAAATTATCAGTATATGCCACAACATGGATGAATCTCAGAAACATTATGTTGAATGAAATAAGCCTTACCCAGCTGGCGTGGTGACTCAAGCCTGTAACCTCAGCACTTTGGGAGAGTGAGGCAGGCAGATCACTTGAGGTCAGGAGTTCGAGACCAGCCTGGCCAACATAGAGAAACCCCATCTCTACCAAAAATATAAAAAATTAGCTGGCATGGTGGCATGTGCCTGTAATCCTAGCTAATTGAGAGGCTGAGGCAGGAGAATCGCTTGAACACAGGAGGCAGAGGTTACAGTGAGCCAAGATCTTGCCATTGCCCTCCATCCTGGGCAACAGAGCGAGACTCTGCCTCAAAAAAAAAAAAAAAAACCCATAAAATAAGATGGAGTAATGGATGGAGAGATGGCTTAGAGGTGATAATTGTAGAATCCAGGTGGTGGGTACTTGAATATTCATTGTACAGTTCTTTCAACTTTCCTGTATATTTGATAATTTTCTTAGTTATCATAATTCATAAAATGTTAGGAAAATTACATTTATTTAAAGAATGTCCATCATGGCTTTATCATGGGCAAGTAAATACTTTAAAAAAGATGGATCTACCTGAAGCTATCTTCCCAGAAATAAAAGAAAAAATATTGAAAACAGCTTTTAAAATGAAGTGCTGATGCATGCTCCAACATGGAAGAACCTTGGCATCTACACTGGGTGAAAGAAGCCAGTCACAAAAGACCACGTATGTGATCCTGTTTATGTGAAACGTTCAGAGTTAGCAAACTCATAGAAACAGAAAGCAGGGTAGTGGCTGCCAAGGGCTGGGGGAAGGGAAAATGGATAGTCACTGCTAACGGGTTTTTTTTTTCCCCCTTTGAGGCTGTGATGAAAATGTTCTAAAATTAGGGTGGTGATAGTTACACAACTCTGAATATACTGAAAACCACTGAACGCTTTTAAAGGGTCACTTTGGTATGTAAGTTATGTCTCAATAAGCTGTTATTGTTTCAAAAATATTGAAAACAGTTTTGATTTTCAACATTATCTTTAGCAATCTGACTTGGGAAGTGTAAGATCAGATGATCTTAGAGATCCTAAAATGTCAGTGTCTAGAAATTCCATGATTCTGTATCTTTACTGTGTACAGTAAGTGGAGGAATGTTTGGGAAAGTGACCTCCTTGGAGCATTCCTTCTAAACTGAAAATGACTTGGGAATTGGTTTCTCCACCTTGCACAGAGCTTGCCAAATCACCCTCTGTACAGTTAGTTTGTTAAGACCTTTACAGCCAGGTGCATTGGCTCAGGCCTGTAGTCCCAGCACTTTGGGAGGCTGAGGCTAATGCATCGCTTGAGCTCAGGAGTTCGAGAGCCTTGGCAACATGGCAAAACCTTGTCTCTATTAAATAATTAAAAAAAGACCATTTCTTCTCTTAACGTTGTTTATCTGGGTCAAGGGTCACAAACTTAAATGCTCACAAGGGTCAGGAAATAGGATATCTGTAAGGCTAAAAAGACCTTTTCTATCATTTATTTTCCTCCTTTTAATAAAGTCATGATCGTGGAGAAATCTTTCTTTTTTGGGAACACTGTAAGCATAAACTGCAGTTAACTTGGTCTCAATGGCAGGCAGTAGGGAGTAGTGGAGACTGTGGCCAACCACAGAGTGTTTGCTGAAAGGGCAGCCATCACTCAACTTTGGGTGATTCTTGCCATTTGGGAATGTGAGCCTAGTGTGATGAGATCTGACGTATTTGAAAAACTGGAGGAAATCTGGATTTAAGGTTTTAATTGAGCTATTAGGTATTCTGGGGATGTGAGTTTAATCTAGATTGAATCTGGTTTAGAAGTGAGTCTTGGCCTAAGAGATAAGGTGGTGTGCTGTTTGTCACAGATCGGCTCTGGCACAAGAAATATATATATTTTTTTCTTCTCTTTTTTTTATTTTTTTCTTTGAGACAGGATATCATTCTGTTACTCAGACTGGCAGACTGGAGTACAATGGTACAACCTTAGCTCATTGCAACCTCCACATCCCAGGCTCAAACTACCCTCCTGCCTCAGTCTCCCAAGTAGCTGGGACTACAGGCATGCACCACCATGCTTGGCTAATTTTTGTCTTTTTTGTAGAGACAGGGTTTCGCCATGTTGCTCAGGTTGGTCTTGAACTCCCGGGTTCTAGAAACTCACCCGCCATGGCCCCCCAAAGTGCTGGGATTACAGGTGTGAGCCACTGAGCCCAGCCAAGGTAAATTTTTTTTTTTTAGGTGTTCTTATGCTTTGTCTACCTTCTTGCCTCTGCTCTGTTGAAAGTCGAATGACATTAATCTTCTGAATACCAAATCTAAAAGTGTCTGCCTGGTAAACCCCACAGGTATGCATGTGCCTAGGAGACAGTTAGCTACTCTGAGTTATGAGGAGCTCGGGTGATGATTTTAAATATTCTTGTCCTAGGAATGGAGGGCATATTCTCCACTTTGTGGAATTCTTGGACTATAGCTTATATTCCATTTTAAACTCTCACCCCGGCTGGGCGCGGTGGCTCACACCTGTAATCCCAGCACTTTGGGAGGCCGAGGTGGGCAGATCTCCTGAGGTCAGGAATTTGAGACCAGCCTGACCAACATGGAGAAGCCTCATCCCTACTAAAAATACAAAATTAGTCGGGCATGGTGGTGCACACCTGTAATCCCAGCTTCTTGGGAGGCTGAGGCAGGAGAATCGCTTGAACCTGGGAGGCGGGGGTTACAGTAAGCCGAGATTGTGAGATTGCACTCCAGCCTGGGTGACAAGAGCAAAACTCCATCTCAAAAAAATAAATAAAAATAAACTATTACCCCTCAGCATCACCACCATATTTGACTAGGGCGATGCTGTTTGCATAGGGTAATTTTGGGATGGGGGAAGGGACAATATTTTGAGCTATAAACAGTTGATTTGGCTGGAGTTGAAACAAAATTACAGCATTAACTTAGACTGAGGAGGCCTCTGTCTTGGCTCTTCCTTAGTTTCTGACCTGCACGTTTTGTATTATGTTACATATCTCTGGCTTTGCTTCCCCAGTGTGTGTGTTGTGTGTGGTGTGTTGGTGTGTGGGATGTGTGCGGGATGTGTGTGGGGTGTGTGTTGGGGTGTGTGTGTTGGCATGTGGGGTGTGGTGGGTGTTGGTGTGTGTGGAGGGTTTGTGTTGGTGTGTGTGGTGTGTGTGTTGGTGTATATGGTGTGTGGGGTGTGTGGTGTGTATTGGTATGTGTATTGGTGTGTGGCATATGTGTTGTGTGTAGTGTTAGTGCATGTGTTGGTGTGTGTGGAGTTTGCATGTTTGTGACACACGTGTTGGTGTGTGTGGTATGTGTGTTTGCAGTGTGTATGTGTGTGTTGGTGTGTGTTTGCACTATCTGTTGTGTGTGTTGGTGTGGGGTGTGTTTGTGGTGTCTATGTGTATGGTGTGTGTGTGGTATGTTGGTGTGTGTGTGTGTTGGGTATGTGTGTGGTGTGTGCAGTGTGCAGTGTTGGTGTGTGTGGTGTGTGTGGTGTGTGTGCAGTATTTGTGGGATGTGTGTTGTGTGTTGGTGGTGTGTGGTGTGTGTGCGGCGTTGGTGTGTTTTGAGTGTGGCTGGTATATTTGTGGTATTTGTGGTGTGTGTGTTGATATGCGTGTAGGGTACATGGGGTGTGTGTGGTGTGTGGTGGTGTGCGTGGTATCTGTGTGTGGTGTGTATATTGGTGTATGTGATATGGTTGGCATGCTTGTGGGGGGTGTGTTGTGGTGTGTTGTGTGTGGTGTTTGTGTTGGTGTATTAGTGTGTGTGGTGTGTTTGCAGTATCTGGTGTGGTATATGCGTGGTGTGTTGGTATGTGTGTTTGCAGTGTATGGTGTGTGTGCAGTGTTTGTGTGTTGGTGTGTGTGGTGTGTCTGTGGTATTTATGGTGTGTGTGTTGGTATGTATGTGGGGTACGTGGGGTGTGTGTGGTGTGTGTTGGTGTGTGTGGTGTTTGCGATGTGTGTGATGTGTGGTGAGTGTGGTGTGTGTGCATTGGTGTATGTGTGCTTGTGGTGTGTGGTGTATATGTTGGTGTATGTGGTGTGTTGGTATGTGTGTGGGGTGTGTGGGTGTGTTTGCAGTGTCTATGGTGTGGTGTGTGATGTGTGTGGTGGCGTGTGGTGTGTTGGTGTAGTGTTGGTGTGTGTGGGATATATGTGGATGTGTGTTTGCAGTGTCTATGTGTGGTGTGTGTAGTGTGTTGGTGCGTGGGTGTGTGTGGTGTCTGTGTGGTGTGTTGGTCCGTGTGTTGGTATGTGTGTGGAGTGTTTGTGGGTGTGTGTATGCGGTGTCTGTGTGGTGTGAGTGTGTGTCGTGTGTGGTGTGTTGGTATGTGTGTGGAGTATGTGTGTGTGTATATGGTGTCTGTGTGTGGTGTGTGTAGTATGTTGGTATGTTTGTGGGTATGTGTGTTTGCAGTATCTGTGTGGTATGGTGTTGATGTGTTGTGTGTGTGGTATGTTGGTATGTGTGTGGGTGTGTGTTTGCAGTGTCTGTGTGTGGTGTGTGTAGTGTGTTGGTATGTGTGTGGGCTGTGGGTATGTGTTTGCGGTATCTGTGTGGTGTGTTGGTGTGTCATGTGTGGTGTGTTGGTATGTGTGTGGAGTGTGTGTGTATGTTTGTGGTGTCTGTGTGTGTGGAGTGGTGTTGGTGTGTGTGGTGTGTTGGTGTGTGTATGGGTGTGTGTGGGGTCTGGTGTTGTGTGTCATCTGTGTGTTGTGTTGGGGTGTGTGTGTGTGGAGTGTGTGGGTGTATGTATGTTTGCGGTGCACACTCATACACACGTAGTGCTTGTGCAGCCACTTTGCCATAGGTTCCTTAGGATTCCTGGCTGTGGCTCTTGGATCTGATTTAGAAAGGTATTGGCAAGTAGCTTTATGGTTCTTAAGTGCCTTAGCAGAGGCCTCTAAACCAGATTCAAGGAGCATTTGTATTTATCCCAATGCAGTGCTTCCTCTGCGGAGATGTGTTTGCTGAAAAGTTGGGGAATTCTTTGAATCTTAGGACCTTACTTTTTGGAATTTGTCCACATCTTTTAGGCCTCCTTCCAGATTTTACTCACTGTTATTTCTCTATGTTCATAGTATAAATTTTTTTGTTTTACATTTTAAAATTAAAATTAACTTTTTCTTTTCAAGTTGCATTTTAATTATCACAGAAATATCAGAAATATAGGTAAAGCTAAAAGAAAAAATAAAAACTACAGCATCCAGAGATAACCTGTCAATTCTCTAGTGTTTATCCTTATAGACCTTATTTTTTATTTTTATTTTTTGCATGGTAAGTGTGTATATTTTTTCCTTATTTTTATTTGTATTTTTGGGATGGAATCTTGCTCTGTTACCAGGCTGGAGTGCAGTGGCACGATCTCGGCAGACTGCAACTTCTACCTCCTGGGTTCAAGTGATTCTCCTGCCTCAACCTCCCAAGTAGCTGGGACTACAGGCACATGCCACCATGGATTTTTCCATTTAATAGAGTGTGAACATCCTTCCAAGTCACAAAATATTCATTTGCAATTTTTTATTTTATTTTTTAATTTTTTTTTAAAGACGAGATTTCACCATGTTGGTCAGGCTGGTCTTGAACTCCCAACCTCAGGTGATCCGCCTACCTTGGCCTCCAAAGTGCTTGGATTACAAGCGTGAGCCACCATGCCCGGCCTGCAATTTTTTATTTTTTAAAGACAGGTCTCACTCTGTTGCCTAGGCTGGGCTGCAGATGTGTGTTTGTAGCTCACTGCAGCCTTGAACTCCTGGGCTCCAGCAATCCTCCAGCCTCAGCCTCCCGAGGAGCCGGGACCAGGGTGCGCACCGCCACACCCGGCTTCTGCAGTGTTTCTTAGTGGCTGGATAGAATTTCTTTGTGTGGAGAGAGATCCAAGATGGCTGATGATTAGCAGCTCGGGCACGTACCTCCCAGTGAAAGCGCAAAGAACGAGAGGACGCCACACTTTCAGATGAATATTAGTTGCTCACGGACCACGAGATTCCCAGTGGAGGAGCTCCACGGGTCGCCAGGGCGACTCTTGTGGCCGGCGTGGCGGTTTTGCTGGTGCCTTAGCACGCCAGTTCTTGGTGCAGAGTCCGGATATTCCCGGGCAGAAAAGCACCATCAATCTTAACACCGCTCTTTTGGCCGGCTCAGTGGATTGCTCAGATTTCGGCGCAGGGAATCAACAAGTTGGACGTCAGAGACCCAGTTAGAAAGTCGGTAATTATAAAGACGACAGACGGACAAATATATAATGAAGGGAAGAAACCAGCGTAAAAAGGTAGAGAATACTCAAAATCAGAATGCCTCTCCCTCTACAGGGGATTGCAATTCCTCATCAGTAACGGAACAAGGCTTAATAGATTACACCGGTATTCCAATAACAGAAGCAGGTTTCCAAACGTGGGTGATAAGAAACTTCTGTGAATTAAAAGAACTTATTCTAACCCAATGCAAAGAAACTAAGAACCTTGAAAAAAGGTTTAACGAAATGTTAATGAGAATGGACAATTTAGAGAAGAATATAAGTGAATTGATGGAGCTGAAAAACACAACACGAGAACTTCGCGAAGCATGCACAAGTTTAAACAGTCGAATTGATCAAGCGGAAGGAAGGATATCAGAAGTCGAGGACCAGCTCAGTGAAATGAAACGAGAAGACAAAAATGCAGAAAAAAGGATGAAAAGGAATGAGCAAAGTCTCCAGGAAATATGGGACTATGTGAAAAGACCTAATTTACGTTTGATAGGTGTACCTGAATGTGATGAAGAGAATGAATCCAAGTTGGAAAATACTCTTCAGGATATCATTCAGGAAAATTTTCCCAACCTGGCAAGGCAGGGTAATATTCAACTCCAGGTAATACAGAGAACACCACAAAGATATTCTTCAAGAAGACCAACCCCAAGGCACATAATTGCCAGATTTATTAGGGTTGAAATGAAGGAGAAAATACTAAGGGCAGCTAGAGAGAAAGTTCAGGTTACCCATAAAGGGAAACCTATCAGACTTACAGCAGATCTCTCAGCAGAAACCCTACAAGCCAGAAAAGAGTGGGGACCAATATTTAACATCCTTAAAGAAAAGAACTTTCAACCCAGAATTTCCTATCCAGCCAAACTAAGCTTTATGTGCGAAGGAAAAATTAAATCTTTTGCGAACAAACAAGTACTTAGAGAGTTCACCACCACCAGGCCTGCTTTACAAGAGCTTCTGAAAGAAGCACTATACATATAAAGGAACAACCAATATCAGCCTTTCCAAAAATATATCAAAAAGCAAAGAACTTTAACACAATAAAAAATTCACATCAACTAATGGGCAAAACAGCCAGCTAGCATCAAATGCTGGTATTAAACTTACATATATTTTAATTGGATAAAAAGCCAAAACCCATCGGTATGCTGCATCCGGGCCCATCTTACATGAAACAATACACAAAGACTCAGAGAGAAGGAGGAAGATTTACCAATTGAACAGAGAGTAAAAATAAACTAATAAACAAAAAGCAGCAGATGCAATTCTCACCTCTGATAAAGTAGACTTTAAAGCAACAAAGATCAAAAGAGGCGAGGAATGACATTACATAATGGCAAAAGGATCAATGCAACAAGAAGAGCTAACGATTCTATAGATCAACGAGATAGAAAATTAACAAGGATATTCAGAACTTGAACTCAGACCCGGAACAAGTAAACTTAATAAATATTTATAGTACTCTCCACTTCAAATACACAAAACATACATTACCACCTCACACCTATTCCAAAGGTGACTATATAATTGGAAGTAAATCACTCCTCAGTAATCGCATAGCATTTCATAGGTTTAAATTAAATATTGGTTGGCTGTTTGTTTGTTATCTTCTTCCCTTACTCCTTCCTGATTACATTATTAAGTATAATTATCAGTATAAAAGAGGTTTTCAATACCCATTACTAAATTGCATTCTAGCCTGGGCAAGAAAGCAATACTCCCATTCTCTCTCCCTCTTTCTTTTCCTTCTCCCTCCTCCCCATTCTCTCTCTCTCTTTCTCTTCCTTTTTTCTCCTTCCTATTCTCTCTCTCTCTTTCTCTAAAAAAAAAAAAAAAAAAAAAAAAAAAATTTCTTTGTGTGGATGTACTATTGTTTATTTACTCTCTCTCTGTTGATCACTGAGAATATTTCCGTGGTGTTTTTGGTAACACCTCTTGTGTTTCTGGGCCCCTCTTCCATTCATCTCTGTTTTCATACCCCCAGTTGGCTACTTTCTCTGAAAATATCTATGCTTCCTCTTTCTTCCTGACAGTATCCTTTACCCTGGGAAGCTTTCAGGACTCTAAAACGGCAGCAATTCCTGTCACCACATTAGGCACCCCTCCTTGTCCCACTGTCCCACCCTCCTGGGACAGGCATGTCTGGTGGAATGGTGGTCAGCAAGTATGCAGCTGACCTGTTTATTCTGGATCCAGGGCTGAAAGCTCCTGCACTTTCACATGTGTCCAGCAGCCTGCAGTGGGGCAGGGGTAGAACGCACGGTCAGCAACGTGCCCACAGGACTGATGTCTCAGCTTGCGTGCCTTGTGGCACACTCCGCTGACAGACCCCTGAGGCTGTGACGGTAGTGTCTCTGTGGTAATTCCTGCCTTTGGCTGTTTATTCTGCCTGAGGTAGGGAGAGCAAGACTGCGTGAAAGTTGTGAGTCCTCCCAGCTGGTGTGAGCTCTCACGTGGTACTGGAACGCTGCGGATACGTGTCCCTGCGAGTTACAAAACTGGGGAATGACTCGGTACATGGAAGGAAGAGCTGACTCAACGCTCTGAAAAATGATTTAAGTACTTCTTGTCAGATCGAGTCCGGAGGTTCTGCTCGCTGGCTTGGCAGCCTTGCTTCTCAGCTGCTCACTTATGGTGCTTCCATGGGTTTATCTGTCCTAACACTTGCACTGTCAGCGGAGTGCTCGGCAGAGGGGCTTTGGGTTGAAGGCATGAGGACTTTGGTTATGTTTTGTTTTTGTTTTTTGTTTTTGACGGAGTTCTGCTCTTGTTGCCCAGGCTGGAGTGCAATGGCGCAATCTCAGCCAGCTGCAACCTCTGCCTCCCGAGTTCAAGCAATTCTCCTGCCTCAGTCTCCTGAGTAGCTGGGATTATTGGCACCCACCACCATGCCCACTAATTTTTGTATTTTTAGTAGAGATGGGGTTTCACTATGTTGACCAGGCTGGTCTCAAACTCCAGACCTCAAATGATCTGCCCACCTCAGCCTCCCAAAGTGCTAGGATTACAGGTGTGAGCCACTCTCCCTGGCCTTTTTTTTTTTGAGACAAGGTCTCACTCGGTTGCCCAGGCTGGAGTGCAGTGGTGCGATCATGGCTCACTGCAGCCTTGAACCCCTGGGCTTAAGTGGTCCTCTTACCCTGGCTTCACTACAGGTGTGAGCCACTGCAACTAGCCTCAATTTTAAAACATAACCAGGTTCGGTGGCTTATGCCTGTAATCTCAACACTTTGGGAGGCTGACTTGGGAGGATCACTTGAGCCCAGGAGTTCAGATCATCCTGGGCAACATAGCAAGACCCTGTTTCTACAAAAACCAAAAGATTAGCCAGGCATGGTGGCTTACACTTGTAGTCCCAGCTACTCAGAAGGCTGAGGTGGGAGGATCTCTTGAGCCCAGAAGTTGGAGGCCGCCGAACTATGATCACTGCACTCCCGCCTGGGTGACAGTGAGACCCTGTCTCTAAAAAAAAACCACAACAATAAAATAAATTAAAATTGTTTAGGCCCAGCTGTGTGAAGGCCGGTGTCCCCTGCCCTGCCTGCTGTCCCCCTGCTGTGTTCTTGCTGAGAACGCCTTACTGAGGGCTCCATTTCCTGGTCCAGTGGAAGGTCTACTCCCAGCTCCCTAATCTTCCAGGCTGGTCCCTTATCTGTTGGCCTAGTCTCTCTTTCCTTTAGTTTTGGAATCCACGGTTTTTTTCCCTCCATGAGAAACCTTGGCAGAAGGCCTTGTCCATGGGAAATCAAAGAACCCAGTTAGCAGCTCAGCTCTGGCCCGTCCTTGGCCTTGTCCTTGGCCTTGCACAGTACTGTGAGCCAGCAGGTAGGTAAGCTCACCTGTGCTATGCACAGCCTTCTCCAGATCCTTCTCAGAGCAGCCTACCAGAGACTGTATTTGCAGAGGAGCTGGCAGGCCTATGTGGAGCCAGCTGCACTACACCTGATAAGTTTGTTTGCTTATCTTTGTTTGTGTGCTTGTTGCTGGCTCCTTGGAGCTACGGGTGTGTTTGTGTGGTGTTGGAGATGGCTGACCCTGATTGGTAAAGTAGGGATAAAGCAGGCAGGGCAGGGTGTGGTGTGAGAAATTCTGTCATCTGTTCTGCCGGTGCCCCCAGTTCTTCCCCGCAGAGAGATTTTCCTTCTGTTCTCTGTCCTAGAGGGCCCTGGAACAGCAACTTTTCGGTTCTTGGAAAGATGGGGAGCAGCCACCCCCGCTAAGCAGCTCAGATTGAGGTTGAGGTGTGCTGCCCTCCCAGACGACTGGACGATTGACACAGCAGCGCTGTGTTTCAGCGCTTTGTTCTTTGTTGGCTGGGATCACTGGAAATATATCAGTGAGACTTAAATGTGTCCTGGGAGCTTGAGCTGCCCAGTAGGCGACCCATGGCTGCAGAACAGCCAGCTCCAGTGATGTGTTGTCTTGGAAGGGCGGCTGGCGTGCCTTCTGTCAGGTCACATGGGTTGGCTGATGTTGGTTTATGTGTAATTTTTTTTCCTCCTTTTTAACATGGTGCCTCAAAGTCATGGAGACTTGAGGGTAGAAATTAGGAGGGAAGGGCAGGTTTTTCAACTGGCTCCTGGGCTATGCTTGACAAAGGCATCATTGTTTTGAATAAAGTGCCAGTTGGTGTGGTTTGCGTCACTTTGGTGCTCTGAAACTGGCTTCTCTTCTTCCACTTCTGCCGCTGATCCTGGGGCTGGGCTGGGAGGAGGACCACTGTTTCCAGAGGAGAAACCGCTTCTCTTTGTGTCTCTGCTTAGCAGGAGCACTGGGAACAGGTCTTAGGACAGTGTGTTAACTACTGCAGGGCACCCGGGCGGGGTAACTCACGCCTGTAATCCCAGCACTTTGGGAGGCCAAGGCGGGAAGATCACTTGAGCCCAGGAGTATCAGACCAGCCTGAGCAACATAGCAAGACCCTCTACAAAAATTATTTTACGGGTGGATCACGAGGTCAAGAGATCGAGACCATCCTGGTCAACATGGTGAAACCCCGTCTCTACTAAAAATACAAAAAATTAGCTGGGCATGGTGGCGCGTGCCTGTAATCCCAGCTACTCAGGAGGCTGAGGCAGGAGAATTGCCTGAACCCAGGAGGCGGAGGTGCGGTGAGCCGAGATCGCGCCATTGCACTCCAGCCTGGGTAACGAGAGCGAAACTCTGTCTCAAAAAAAAAAAAAAAAAAAGAAAGAAAAAAAAAAAGAAATAGGGACCATTATTAGCTGGGCGCGGTGGCTCAAGCCTGTAATCCCAGCACTTTGGGAGGCCGAGGCGGGTGGATCACTAGGTCAAGAGATCGAGACCATCCTGGTCAACATGGTGAAACCCCGTCTCTACTAATACAAAAAATTAGCTGGGCACGGTGGCGCGTGCCTGTAATCCCAGCTACTCAGGAGGCTGAGGCAGGAGAATTGCCTGAACCCGGGAGGCGGAGGTTGCGGTGAGCCGAGATCGCGCCATTGCACTGCAGCCTGGGTAACGAGCGAAACTCCATCTCAAAAAAAAAAAAAAAAAAAATTATTTTAAAAATTAGCCAGGCATGGTGGCCTGTGCCTGTGGCCTCAGCTACTTGGGAGGATGGCTTTAGCTGGGGAGTTTGAGGCTGCAGTGAAACATGATCATGCCACTGCACTTCAGCTGGCCTGAGCAACAGAGCAAGGCCCTGTCTCAAAAAAACAAAAACAAAAACAAGCCCCCAAACAAACAAACACAAAAACCAAGCTACTGCAGAGCAGACTGCTGTCTCTCGGTCTGTTGGGCATCCTAGACCCCAGCTGTTGCACCCAGCCTTGCCTCTTGGTAATGCCCCAGGGGCATTGTGCTTCCAGGCATTACTGCTGGTGGCCTCAGCCTCACTTGGCCCTTGCTTGTTCCAGACATGAGACCACCTGCTCTAGCCAGGTTCCCCACCTGCTGTCCCTGCAGCCCCAGCTGATCTCCCCAACACCTTTTTGGTCCGGTGTCTGTCCTATGTGTGTATGATGCTTCAGGCTACAAATAACCAGCAAGAGAGAACAGTTCCTCTGCTAAACTCCCTCAGGCTGAGGAGCAGAGCCTCGGGGTTTTGGCTTTCTCATGCCAACTTAGGTTGCATTGTCCTACCTCTACCCCTCCTTGGTTTCCTATTTGTGTGGCTATATGAGGAATATTCCTCATATCCAAATATCTTTGTGGAAATCCCAGCCCTGAAGGAGTTTAGGGCAATAGGAGAACTCCGTGGCTGGTGGGAGGATGGAGGCTGCTCACGTGGGGAGGTGTTTGTAGTGAGAAGAATGGAGACTCATTTCCTCCCTAAGTCAGGAACTTGGTTTCTCTGCCTTTGAATTAGTAGCTCTCCAGGTGTGGTGTGGTTATACTCCCACATTTGAAGAGCCTAAAAGGAGGAAATGCAGAGTGCAAAAAACATGTCAAGTCCCTTGCCCCAGACAGCCAAGTTCAAGTGTTTTTTTTCTCAAAGCTAGAGCTGCAGTGCAGGAGAAGTGTAGACCTGGTGGACAGAGGAGCTAGATGGCTGGGTGGTGAGATGAAATGACCTTATCCATAGGGTTTGTCTTATTCAGAGACAGACTTGGGAAGCACCTCCGGGGTACCATTTGAGGAGCACAGAAGAATCTGTGAATGGATCTAAAATGACTTCTTTAGGTCAGTCCTTTGAGTTTTATGGGATTAGAGTTGGCTTGCTATTAAAATGTGTTTGCAAAAATACCTAATTTGTCTTCCCCTCTCTTATTTTTTTTTTTTTTTGTGTTGTTGCCCAGGCAGGAGTACAGTGGTGCAATCTTGGCTCACTGCAACCTCCACCTCCCGGGTTCAAGCGATTCTCCTGCCGTAGCCTCCTGAGTAGCTGGGACTACAGGCGCCCGCCACCATGCCCAGCTAATTTTTGTACTTTTAGTAGAGACGGGGTTTCACCATATTGGCCAGGCTGGTCTCAAACTCCTGACCTTGTGATCCACCCGCCTTGGCCTCCCAAAGTGCTGGGATTACAGGTGTGAGCCACAGCACCCAGCCTGTCTTCCCCTCTCTTAAGGAATAGAGAGCTTCTTTTGATATTAACCAGTTTTCTTTTTTTTGTTGTTGTTTTGTTTTGTTTATGAGACGGAGTTTCGCTCTTGTTACCCAGGCTGGAGTGCAATGGCGCGATCTCGGCTCACCGCAACTTCCGCCTCCTGGGTTCAGGCAATTCTCCTGCCTCAGCCTCCTGAATAGCTAGGATTACAGGCACACGCCACCATGCCCAGCTAATTTTTTGTATTATTAGTAGAGACGGGGTTTCACCATGTTGACCAGGATGGTCTCGATCTCTTGACCTCGTGATCCACCCGCCTCGGCCTCCCAAAGTGCTGGGATTACAGGCGTGAGCCACCACGCCCGGCCTGATATTAACCAGTTTTCTACATCACTGTTGTTTATTTTGTTAATCATCTCTTTTATAAAAATTAATTATTTTTGGCCGGGCATAGTGGCTCATGCCTGTAATCCCAGCACTTTGGGAGGCCCAGGTGGGCAGATTAAGAGGTCAGGAGTTTGAGATCATCCTGGCCAATATGGTGAAACCCCATCTTTACTAAAAATGAAAAAAAAAAATTAGCCGGGCGTGGTGGCACGTGCCTGTAGTCCCAGCTACTCGGGAGGCTGAGGCAAAAGAATCACTTGAACCTGGGAGGTGGAGGTTGCAGTGAGCCAGATTGCACCACTATACTTCAGCCTGGGCAACAGAGCAAGACTCTGTCTCAACAACAACAACAAAAATTAACCATTTTTAATAGGAAGTGGAAATCTCTCTCAAATGCATACTCGTTTTGGCTGCTTTCTTGAACATACTAAACACAATATAACTTTGATTATTTAGAAACATTTTGAATATTATTTATTACATTATTGTGGTAATCATCCATTGTTAAGGTATATTGAATTCTCTGCTCAGCAGTCCTATATTCTCTCATGAGTTAGGTTTTCAAATTGAATGATTGTCTCCTCTAGGCTGTTGGCTGCCACTTGCTCAGCAGTGAGTTTCCCTTTTTGTCTGGTGTCTCCCATTTTCTATTGGTTTGCATATGTTGTTAAATTGAGTGTAAAATCAGGGTAATTAACTTAGTGAGGGTTTAGAGACTCTCCTCTGAGTCAAGTGCACGGACCTTTGTTATCTATCTTGAATTACTTTTACTTACTTCTGGATAACTAAATTAAGCTCCAGATAATTGTGAGATAATGGTATACGTACAGACTTCTGTTATAGAACACTGCAAAGCCATTATTAACCAGTAACATCAGTGAATGTTGTTCACCAGATTAACTTGTATATGTAATAGAAATTATCTGCAAATCATGTGAAAGGGCAAAGATCCTAAACTCTTCAAAAAATTACAGTATATTCTCATTTTCGAAATGTGGCAGATAAGTAAACTCAATCGACAGGGTAGACTGTGTCCCAGGCTAACTGAATTTTGCTTTTTGCCAATTATGAGATGGACATTCACTTCTTCCCCTTTGCCAAGAGGAAATCGTTTTGTGGAGGTTCTTTTTCTTCCCCCTCCCCCATTGTATAGAGGTGCATACTCGTGGTCAAATATGGGATTCAGACATTTCAGAAAGATAGGAAGAAAAGAGCCTTGGAAAGGTGCTCTTGGAGTTACACCCTGTTGTTTTGTCACTTTGCTTTTTTTTTTTCTTTTTTCTGTGCCCATGTAGGTAAAAATAGACTTGCAGCATCATTTTCAATAGTCTTTTGAAGAGCAAAAGTTTATTTTGAAAAAGTCTAATATATCTGTCTTTTTTTTTCTTTCCATGCTTTTTGTGTTAGATTTAAGAAATCTTTGCCAATCCAAGTTCTCTAAGGTTTTTCTCCTACATTCTCTTCAAGAAGTTTTATAGTTTTAGCTCTTACATTTAGGATGTGAATCATTTTGAGTTAATTTTTGTGTATGGTGTGAGGTAAGGGTTGTGATTCAGTTAAATAGTCCTTTGATGAATATCCTTGTTAATAGCTCTTCTCATTACACTTCTTAAATTATTTCCTTAAGATACATTCTTAAAAGTGAAACTACAGGGTCAAAGTAGGTATCTACACTGAAGTCTGATGTATATTGCAAGGGTAGTTTTCAAAAGTTCTGTTAATTAGAAAAGACAACCCCTAGAATGGGAGAACATGTTGGCAAAGTATATATTTAATAAGTGATGTATATTTAGAATATATAAAGAATTCTACAAATTAAAAATAACTGAATTTAAAAAAATGGACAAAGGACTTGAGTAGACATTTTCCCAAAGAAAATATACAAATGGCCAATAAACATGTGAAAAGATGTTTAATACCAATAATCGTTAGGGAAATGCAGGTCAAAACCACAGTAAGAGGCTACTTCACAGCATTAGTATGTGGAACGTGTTGGTAAGTGTGGAGATCGGATCCCTCTGCATGCTGGTGGGAACGTACAATGGTGCAGCTGCTGTGGAAAACAGTCTGGCAGCTCCCCAACGTGTTAAACATGGAGTTACCATGTGACTCAGCAATTCCCTTCCTAAGGATCTCCCCAAGAAAATATAGTCCTTACAAAAACTTGTACACAGATGTTCACAGAAGTGTTACTCATAACAGCCAAAAGTTGGAAGTAATCTAAATGTCCACCAGCTGATGAATGGATTAAACAATGTGGTATATGCATACAATAGAATATTATTCAGCAGCAAACAAGAATGGAATGCTGACAAGTGCCACATGGATGAGCCTTGAAAACATGATGCAGAGTGAGAGAAGTCAGTCCCAAACGGTTATATATTATATAATTCCAGTTATATGAAATACCAAATGTCCAGAATATGTGTTCATATAGAGACAGAGTGGATTGACAGTTGTTTAGGGTTGAAGTGGAATAACTAAAGAGTGTGGCCATTTCTTTTAAATGCGCTAAAATTGTGATGGCAGTTGCATAGCTCTCTGAGTATATGAAACACGATTGAATTGTACACTTTATTTTTTGAGGCAGGGTCTCACTCTGTCGCCCTGGCTGGAGTGCAGTGGCGTGATCACAGCTCTCTGTAGCCTCGACCTCCCAGGCTCAAGCCATCCTCCTGTCTTGGCCTCCCAAATAGCGGGGACTACAGGTGGATGCCGCCATACCTGGCTAATTTTGTATTTTTTTGTAGAGATGGGTTTTTGCCATGTTGTTCAGGCTGGTCTCTAACTGCTGGGCTCAAGCAATCCTCCCGCCTTGGTCTCCCAAAGTGCCGAGATTACAAGTGTAAGCTACCATGCCTGGCCGAATTGTATACTTCAAATGAGTGAACTGTATGGTATGTGAACTATATTCAATAAAGCTGTTACAAAAAGCAAGTTATACCAGTTAATAGTCCCACTAGCGTTATTTAAGAAGGTCCAACTCCTTACGTTATTCCTGACCCTGGGTATCATTACTATAATTTAAAAACTTCAATCAGCTCTATTAAGGTATATGTAAACAATAAATTTCACCCTTACAAGTGTACTTATCTATAGTTTTGGCAAGTTTATGCACACGTGTGACCACTGCAATCAAGATACAGAACATTTCCATGACCCCAGAAGGTTCCCTCGCCCCCTTGCCAGGCATCCTCCCCTTCGCCATCTGCGCGCTATCACTGTGAATTAGATTAGTCTTTCTGTGTGTTTTACATAAATGGAATCAGACAGTTCGTATCCTTGTCTCTCTTCCTCTGCTCAGCATGTTGCTCTCTGCACCTGTAGTTAATATTCTATCGTATGGATATAGCAGTGTGTTTTCTCCATTCATCTGTCGATAGATGTATTTGGTTTATCTTCAGTTTTCTTGTTTTCAGCTTTACCGTAGTTACCCTTTTTCTTTTTTTTTGAGACAGTGTCTCACTCTGTTGCCCAGGCTGGAGTGCAGTGGTGTGATCTCGGCTCACTGCAACCTCCGCCTCCCGTGTTCAACCGATTCTCCTGCCTCAGCCTCCTGAGTAGCTGGGACTACAGTTGTGCACCACCACACCCAGCTAATTTTTGTACTTTTTTTTTTTTTTTTTTAGTAGAGACAGGGTTTCACCATGTTGGCTAGGCTGGTCTTGAACTCCTGACCTCAGGTGATCCACCCACCTCGACCTCCCAAAGCGCTGGGATTACAGGCATGAGCCACTGCACCTGGCCTAATTACCCTGCTTTTTAAAATCTTTGTTCATCTGAAAGGCAAAAGAAAAGAAAAAGATACCTTTGGTGCTGTAATTTGCATTTTTTAGTCTCTAGTTTTCTAAGTTTATTTATATTTGAGAACATCCTTTTACCTCTTATGTTTTTTTCTTTTTTCTTTTTTTTAATTGGGATGTTGGCCTTTTTGCCAGTTTTTTTTTTCAACTTTTTATCATTAAAAAAACCGTAACAGAGAAAAGTTGGAATAATGGTGGTGTCATCTTTGCATCCACTGTCCCACTTAACGTTCGCCTCACTTGCTTTATGGATCTCTCTCTCCCACTTTGAGACAGTTTAGGGGAAAAATTGCAGGTATTTATGACATTTTATTCCTAAAAATAAAGATATTCCCTTTCATAACCGTTATGTCATTTTTATGTCAAAGAAAATGTTGATTCTATAATATGTAATGTATGGTCTATATGAAAAGATTTCCCAGTTTTCCTCAAAATGTCTTTTGTGACTAGCTTTATGAATTAGGACCCAACTTGGCACTTAGTTTTCATCTCTGTAGCCTTTTTTCTTGTAGAAGAATCCTTCTGCCTTTCCACCCGCTGTGGCTCTGAACTTTTGAAGGGACTGGCCCAGTCGTCGTGAAGTTTGTCCCACAGTCCGCATTTGTCCTCTTGTGTGGAACGTGTTTCCCTGCTCCCTGTGTTTCCTCTAGACCACATGTGAGTCCTGAAAGCCTTTGATAGATTTAGGTGGAACATTTTTGGTGGGTGCTTCACAGGTGATCACATCAAAGGTACATACTGTCAGGTTGGCACACTGTTGGTGGGGCTAAGTTCGGCCATTTGATTCAGACCTCGACAGCCACACCTTTTTGATTTCTGTGCAGTTAGTCGTTGGTGAAGCTTCACTGATTGTGGAGCTCCTTACACCTTAACAACTAAGCTTTTTTCACAATGCCTCCCTCAGTTTGACACTTACCTTTTTTTTTTTTTTTTTTTTTTTTGAGACGGAGTTTCTCTCTTGTTACCCAGGCTGGAGTGCAATGGCGCGATCTCGGCTCACCGCAACCTCCGCCTCCTGGGTTCAGGCAATTCTCCTGCCTCAGCCTCCTGAGTAGCTGGGATTACAGGCACGCGCCACCGTGCCCAGCTAATTTTTTTTTTGTATTTTTAGTAGAGACGGGATTTCACCATGTTGACCAGGATGGTCTCGATCTCTTGACCTTGTGATCCACCCACCTTGACCTCCGAAAGTGCTGAGATTACAGGCGTGAGCCACCGTGCCCGGCCGACACTTATCTTTTAACTTTGCTTATTGATTTTTTTTTTAATTTAGAAGAGATTTTTCACTTAAAAATTTTTTTTTATAGAGTGAGGGTTTCACCGTATTGGCCAGGCTGGTCTCAAACTCCTGACCTCATGATCTGCCTGCCTCAGCCCCCCAAAGTGCTAGGATTATAGGCCACTTTGCCCAGTAATCCACTGGGCAAATCCAGTGAGCCACTGCACCCAGCCCACTTTTTTTTTTTTTTTAATTGAGTCTCGCTCTTATTGCCCAGGCTGGAGTGCAGTGGTGCCATCTCGGCTCACCACAACCTCCGCCTCCCAGGTTCAAGTGATTTTCCTGCCTCAGCCTCCTGAGTAGCTGCGATTACAGGCATGTGCCACCACACAGGGCTAATTTTGTATATTCAGTAGAGATAGGGTTTCTCCATGTTGGTCAGGCTGGTCTCAAACTCCCGACCTCAGGTGATCTGCCCATCTTGGTCTCCCAAAGTGCTGGGATTACAGGTGTGAGCCACCACGCCCCGCTGATTTTTCACTTTTATGTAGTCAAAACACCCATGGTACAAAAGAGGTGTCTCTCAAAAACTTCCCTTTTATAAGCTCTTCCTTCCCCTTCTTTTCCTCCCCTCTTTCTTGGCCTGCTTTACTTCAGAACCTGGTGTGATAAGTTAGCTTCGATTCCTATTCTGTCATCCTTTTGGACTATAGAGTCAGAAAATTACATTTGACTCAAGTGTGAAATCTTGGCCAACTGGCTTTTCCATCGCTTCACTTGCTCTTTTTCAAGGACTTGGCTGTCGCCCAGGCCAGCCCCTGGCTGGGAAAAGTAGCAGCAAAGTTGGGACTTTGTCCTAGGCTCCGCACCACTAGTGGTGTTATCTTAACTCCTCTGTCTTCAAAGCTGCAGGCCCATTTATGGTGGCGATGGAGAAGGGAGGGAAGAGCATGGGCCAGATGCCAAAGCTGTTCATATCTGGAGAAGGCCTGCTGATTCCCTCTGCCTGAAACCCTTTTCTCTACCTTCTCTTTCCCTTGGAGACACTGCTCAGGCATACTGATTAAGGAAAACACCATTGAGTGCCCCTCCATTGCGTTTCTGTACACTCTACACATGGCTTTGCTCACTCAAAGGAAGACCTTTTATCTTCTACATTAGCTCATGAGATCCTGAGGGCAGGGCCAGGGATGGCGTCGTCTCTGGCCCTCTGTGCAGAGCCTGACACATCGGGCTTTGGTAAGCGTTGCTGGGATGTTCCACTCCCTGGCCTGGAGAGGGTTTCTATATGGTGTGAATGCATTTGATTCCTGTGGTGAAAGCCAGATGGAATCGCTGGCTCTTTTTTTTTTTTTTTTTAAATCCAAACAGACATTTATCTTTACCTTATAAATAGAAAGGACCTTTTGTCCTTTCCCTTTGTAACCCTCAGCTCCCCTGAAGCTGGCCTCTTAGCATTCTAGGGGAATTGTTTCTTATTTCACTACTTTTTTTTTTTTTTTTTTTTAAGACAGAGTCTCACTCTGTTGCCCAGGCTGGAGTGCAGTTGTGCAATCTCAGCTAACTGCAACCTCTGCCTTCTGGGTTCAAGCGATCCTCCTACCTTAGCCTCCTGAGTAGCTGGGACTACAGGCTACTCAGTCCCAGTAGTCCCACTACTCAGTGCACCACCGTGCCTGGCTAATTTTTGTATTTTTAGTAGAGACAGGGTTTCACCATGTTGACCAGGCTAGTCTCGAGCTTCTCACCTCAGGTGATTCACCCACCTTGGCCTCCCAAAGTGCTGGGATTACAGGCGTGAGCCACCACGCCCAGCCTTCACTACTGTTTATTCCCATAGATTCATAGAACTGGAAGAGATGCAGCAGCAGCAGCGGCACTAGCTACTGGGTGCAGGACTGCAGCCGGGCCTGTGCCCCTCCTCGGAGAGCACTGACAGGTGTTCGCCCGTCACCAACACTCCTCTTTGTGTCCTCTATCTCTCACCCTCTCCCAGGTTGTCCACTCTCTAGCCTGACTAAGAGGCACTTGATAAGGGTCACTGCTGTGAAGTGTGCCTGAGAGCTGATGCTGCAGGCAGTCATTGGGCCCTCGGCGGCCTTTCCTTGCTGCGGAAGCTGGGGGTGCAAGTGATGGGACAGCTGTGAAATCCCCAGCTATGATTCCTGTGGAAGGGCTAATAAAGAAAGACGCTTACTTCTGCTTGTGCCATAGCTGCTGGTGGGATGTGTTTGCATTTTCCTGGATGTACCTAATCTCACAGCTCTGATGCTCTCCAGCTTCCCAGCACCTTTGCTCATCACCCTCTGCCCCATCCCGCACAGTAGTTCCTCTTCTTCCCCTCCAGGGTTGCAGAGACTTTAATCATGCCTTCCCACAGCACAGCGAGTCAGAGAGCCCTGAACGTCTTGGGAAGCATCAGCTGAATGCATGAATTCTTTTTACTGAGAACCTCCTGTGTTCTAGCTAGAATACTCAGTCTGCTCTAAATACCTGGCTTCATTTCCTTCTTACCACAGCTCTGTGAAGCAGGTTTCTTTTTTTCCCAAAGAAAGTGAAGTTCTGAAAGGCTGCAGAGCTGGCAGGGGATGACACTGGCTGCCTTCTCCCGGCTCTCCCATAGCCAGTGGTGATGGGGTGGTTAGAGAAGTATCTTTCCAAATTGGCCCTGATTGGAAGGTGTGGGGTTTGGGGGGACACTGCCCTCTCTCGGCTCTCCCCTGGCCAGCAGTGACCGGGTGGTGATAAAAGCATCCTTCCGAGTTGGCCCTGATTGGAAAGTGTGCCATGTGTCTCCTGTGAAGGGCAGCCTGGTCTGCGATGCTGCTGATGAAGAAAATGAAATTTTTTTTTTTGTAGAGAAAATGAATTTTTATGACATTAAGAAAGAATCAGATTTCCTCAGTAAAATCTGGGATAATATCTGATTCCTTCAGATATTATCATTCCTCCTTAGGAAAGGGTAGCAGGCGCTTGCACATAACAAGAGTCACATTACAGTCAAAAATCAGCATAAGTGGTTGGCTTCAAGTTTTGTTCATAATTCCTCTCTCCCTTCTTGACTCCCCCCCACCTCTAAATGCACACTGGTCCCCAAAATCTGCAGGAAGAAGAAGACACAAAATCTCCTTCGAATTTGGGTCACACCCTTTCATTAGTCTGTGATCACTGCAGGGCCTGTGTTTTGATTTCATTTGTGAGTGTGGAGGGAACCCATAGTAGTACATCAGGGACTTCTGAGAAACGTCACTCTCTGGGCAGACTTCTTTTTCCTGCTGTGTAGTTTTTCTTAAATTATCTGTGCCTTACAAATTCTCATTTCATTTTAGTCTGTTCTTCCAGGAGGCCTTGAAACTGGGGTAAATGAAAAAGATAGACATTAGTTACTCTGACCTTGACTTTTAGTGACTAAATGGGTACTCAGCCTCACGTGAAACTATAAAAAATATACTTTCCATTTTAGGTGGCACAATCTTAGCTCACTGCAACCTCTGCCTCCTGGGCTTAAGTGATTCTTCTGCCTCAGCCTCCTGAGTAGCTGGGATTACAGGCACCCACCACCACGCCCAGCTAATTTTTGTATTTTTAGTAGAGATGGGGTTTTGCCATGTTGGCTAGGCTGGTCTTGAACACCTGATCTGAAGTGATCTGCCCGCCTTGGCCTCCCAAAGTGCTGGGACTGCAGGTGTGAGCCACCACGCCTGGCTAATTTGTATTTTTAGTAGTGACGGGGTTTTGCCATGTTGGCCAGGCTGGTCTCAAATTCCTGTCTTGAAACAATCCACATTAGGATTATAGGTGTGAGCCACCATGCCTGGCCCAAATTATTGCTTTTAACAGGAAGGAAAGAAATGTAGATATGTGGAATGCTGACAGATGTCATTCGTTCATATGTCTCGGGACACAGACAGAATGACTGTTTGACCTCAGTTGGTTTGGCCGAGGAGATTTGCAGCATTTCTGAAATATAAAAACTGTTTCTACAGCTTGCCTTCAATTTAGTGGATTAGGCTTCAACTCTTCTGCCCATCCCAAACTACTCTGCTAATGGAAGGTTAGTAAGTTGACTAAAAAACCCCCATGGGAAGAGGATGAAAAGGAGAGATTTAGGATGACGACTGATTCTCAGTAGCAGATGGGAGGGAAATCATCTTTAGCAGACAAAGGTAAAACGAATTTTATTTTGGAATTTCTATTATGTGAGGAGGGTAGTACAAAGTTGTTTGTATGCTTTTTTGAATCCTCTTAGTCAAGCCAGAATCCTGTGGTTGCAGTGGGTGTTACAGGATCCAGCTATTCTTCCTTTTGCCTAATGGAAGAGGGCGTGGCCCCAGTGCATCCCTGCTCTGCTGCTCTGGGTGCCTCTCCTTTGTATTCTTTAGGGCCAGGAACTCTTTTTCTGGGGAGGGGTACAATTCCAGACCATTAAAATTAGAAAATAATTGGAAACAATCTTATTTAATTATCTCTTGTCTCTAAAAGGGAAAAACCTATTTAAAGCCTATTTAGGTTTAGGGTCAGCCATGTTGGCTCACATGTGTAATCTCAGCACTTTGGGAGGCTGAGGCAGGAGGATTGCTTGAGCTTAGGAGTTCAAGACCAGCCTGGGCATGGGCAGCATAGGAAGATGCTTATCTCTACCAAAAAAAAAAAATTTTTTTTAGCTGGGCATGTTGGTGCATGCCTGTAGTCCCAGCCTCTTGGGAGGCTGAGATGGGAGGATCACATGAGCCCAGGAGTTCAAGGCTGCAGTGAGCTATGATTGTGCACTGCACTCCAGCCTGGGTAACAGAGCTAGACCCTGTCTCTTAAAAAAAAAGAAAAAAAAAAGTCTATTTATAGGTCTTGGCTACCTGGCGAGTGTTACCTTATCCTTTTAAATGCATCGGATAGTTTCAGATTTCTCTGACTTGTAAGTAGGTTGTGTAACCGGCAGTGCCTTGAAATGACTAATAATGGTGATAACATCAAATTTGTTTTTTGTCAGTCTTCATAGGTGCGTTTCATTTGCAAGTATGATTCTGTTTCCATTACCTCTCTGGTAGCCAGTTTCTAGAGTCTTGATTCCAGGTGTGTACTCTGGCCAGAGAACACTGTTCCTTGATTTATTTCCTCTTTAAGCCAGATGTCTGCAATTGGGTGGAGTTTTTCATTCTTTACATAAGCATTTTACCTTGGTGAATATTTGAACCAACTACCAACTAATTACCTTTTTATGAAGGTGCTAGGGAAAAGCTGTGTTCTTTGGGGACAGTCATTTCTAGTACTGAATATAGTGGAAACCTTGCCCTTTTGTCTGTGGCTTAGCCACTTGGTCAGGGAGAGGGTGGCAGTTGCCCTAATCAGTTAGGTGGGGCTGTGTCAAACACAATAAAATGTGGATAGTGCTTGCGTTTGAGTGCCATAACTGCGTGGTTTGGTTTTGCTGTTTTTTCTTTCTTAATTTTCTTTTTACATTATTTAGAAATGCTACAAAAGTATGCTCGGAAATGTGAAAGAGGTACATGAAGCAAATTATAGAAAAGCAGACAGCTTTAGATTTCTCTTACTGTTTAAGTAGGTTAAGTAATGTAGGTAGAGTAACATTCCTTAATCTAGTATGGAAATGGCCCAGTTTGAAGTGGGGTGCTGCCCACATTAATTTATTAAACACAATCCCAATCAAAATATTAGAATAGATTTTTTTCTTTTAGAATAGTTTTCTTTTGAGATTTGTCAACATGGTTGTAAAGTTCACTTGAAAGAACAGTAGGCAAGAATTCTAAAATTGTTTTAAAAGATGATGGGTGCTAACCTTATATAGATAGTAAAGCATATCACAGAGTCGTGATTGTTAAATCAGCGTGATAGCAACACGGGATTGGACACAGGTCAGTGGTGATGCAGGGGCCAGAACAGGCCCTGGTGTATGTGAAGAATCAACGTATGTTAATGGAAGTGTCATAAGTCACTGTGGGAAGATGAGACAATGAGATAACTGGTTGGAATTTGTTTTGGTGAGCTGGGTAAAGACTAAATTGATTTTTTTCCCCAGATGAATCAGTTATGTGAAAAGTAAAATCAGTAAAAATGTATGTTCAAAACACCATAAGAAACAGAACATCCAGAAGTGGTCTCAAATATATGTATCTGTGGAGAGGTGGGTGTATGATGAAGATGGACCTTAGTTTAACAGGGAAAGATGGATTATTTAGGAAATCCTACATAAAGCAGGATCCCTACATCATCCCTGTGTGTTCGTTCCACCATATAAATCCCAGTTGACTTTATTAAACTGAATGTAACAAGGGAAGCTGTGAAAGTTCTAGAAGAAAATAGATAAGTGTTTTCACAGTCTTAGGCTAGGAAAAGCCTTGTTAAGTACAGCACTAAAAACAGAAACATAAAAGAAAGGACTTTAAAATTTCAACTATGTTAATGAAAATTAGTGTTTATCACAGCATTGTTTATAATAGTGAAGAATTGAAACAGCACGTTTCAGTATAAATGTATATCTATGGGGAAATAGCTAAGTGGATTATGATAAATATGTACAGTGAATACTCTGTATCTAACAATAAAAACAATATAAAACTATATTGGCATAAGATGTCTGTGACGTATAAGTGAAAAATGGGAAATAAAACAAACTCGTTGCTACCTGTTTAAGCATTATGTTATTCATATATATATGTGTGTGTGGACATATATATATATATTTTTTTCAAGGCGGGGTCTCACTCTGCCACCTAGGCTAGACTACAGCGGCAAGATCACAGCTCACTGCAGCCCTGGAGCCTCTGCCTCCCGGGCTCAGGTGCTCCTCCCACCTCAGCCTCCTGAGTAACTGGGACTGCAGTCATGTACCACCACACCTGGCTAATTTTTTTTTGAGATGGAGTCTCGCCCTGTCTCCCTGGCTGGAGTGCAATGGCGCAATCTTGGCTCACTGCAGCCTCTGCCACCCGGGTTCAAATGATTCTTCTGCCTCAGCCTCCTGAGTAGCTGGGATTACAGGCATGAGCCACCACGCCTGGCTAATTTTTTGTATCTTTAGTAGAGATGGGGTAGCCAGGCTGGTCTCAAACTCCTAACCTCATGATCCACCCACCTTTGCCTCCCAAAGTGCTGGGATTACAGGCATGAGCCACTGCGCCAGCCAATTTTTTTATTTTTAGTAGAGACATGGTTTCACCTGGTTGGCCAGGTTGGTCTCAAACTCCTGACCTCAGGGGATCCACCCGCCTCAGCCTCCCAAAGTGCTGGGATTACAGGCGTGAGCCACCACATCTGGCCCTAATTTTTGTATCTTTTGTAGAGATGGGGTTTTGCCGTGCTGTCCAGGCTGGTCTGGAAGTCCTGGGCTCAAGTGATCCACCCACCTTAGCCTCCCAAAGTGCTAGGATTATAGATGTGAGCCACCGCCTAGCCTATTCATTTTCTTTATTTGTATAGATACGTAATCAGATAAATACGTATTGCCAGGACTTAAGGGCCAACTACAGAGTTAGAACAGTACATATGACTACCTTCATTTTCTTTTTTCTTTCTTCTTTCTTTTTTTGAGACAGTTTCACTCTTGTTGCCCAGGCTGGAGTTCAGTGGCATGATCTTGGCTCGCTTCAACTTCCACCTCCCAGGTTCAAGTGATTCTCCTGCCTCAGCCTCCCAAGTACCCGGGGTTACAGACATGTGCTACCACACCTAGCTAATTTTGTATTTTTAGTAGAGACAGGGTTTCATCATGTTGGTCAGGCTGGTCTCGAACTCCTGACCTCAGGTGATCTACCCACCTTGCCCTCCCGGAGTGCTGGGATTACAGGCATGAGCCACTGCGTCCAGCTGACTGCCTTCATTTCTTTTTTCTTTTTTTTTTTAGATGGAGTTTCGCTCTTGTTACCCAGGCTGGAGTGCAATGGTGTGGTCTCGGCTCACCACAACCTCTGCCTCCTGGGTTCAAGCAATTCTCCTGCCTCAGCCTCTGGAGTAGCTGAGACTACAGGCATGCGCCACCATGCCCAGCTAATTTTTGTATTTTTAGTAGAGACAGAGTTTCACCATGTTGACCAGGATGGTCTCGATCTCTTGACCTCGTGATCCACCCGCCTCAGCCTCCCAGAGTGCTGGGATTATAGGTGTGAACCACTGCGCCCAGCTGACTGCCTTCATTTCTAACACCAAATGAAAAAAAGGTTGGTTGGAGAGTTCTTAAAACCACCCTCAGGTTCAGTAACTCAGTGGAAAAACAGAACACACTGAAAAGCATTATATTCATGGTTGCAGTGTATTATAAGGAAAGGATTCAAATTAAAATCAGCCAAGAGCCGAGTTTTTACTGGACTTGATTCATTCTACCCCTGTGGCTGACCTGTAGTCTCCAGCTCCTCCCAGATGTCTGGCGAAGACCTTTAGTTATCCTTTCCTCTGGAGGTTGGAACTGATACCCTGTGCTGCAGGACCCCCATTGTAAATCAAATTGGCAACGATTCTGTGGCTAAACAAAAACACTCCCATCAGGCAGAACTGATTTCTAATTTCAGGGGCCTAGAATTCACCTCCCAGCAGCCCAGGGTATAGGCTGGAACTCTCTTTGGGAAGGTCACTTCTTTTTTTGGGGGGAGCGAGGGCAGGGACAGGATCTTATTCTGTCATCCTGACTGGAGTGCATGGCGCGATCTCAGCTCGCCGCAACCTCTGCCTCCCGGGTTCAAGTGATTCTCCTGCCTCAGCCTCCTGAGTAGCTGAAATTATAGGCATGTGCCACTACCACCCAGCTAATTTTTGTATTTTTAGTAGAGACAGGCTGGTCTTGAACTCCTGACCTCAAATGATCCATCCGCCTCGGCTTCCCAAAGTACTGGGATTACAGGCATAAGCCACTGTGCCGAGCCAGGAAGGCTACTTCTTTACTACACAGTATTATTGCCAAAATGTAACAAATTATTTTTAGGTGGTGGAATTGAAGGTGACTTTGCTTTTGTTCTTTGTACTTTTCCTTATTGTTTGAATTTTCTTTCATTATGAGTGCATATATATATATATATATATATATTTAAATCAATAAGACTACAAAAGCTTAAAAGATAAAAGTGAAAACTAAATCTCTGAATGGGTGGGAGGGCAGACAGGGAGGCAATGCAAGAAATTATAAAGAAAGACCAGTAGAGGCCAGGTGCGGTGGCTCACGCCTGTAATCTTAGCACTTTGGGAATTTGAGGCGAGTGGATCAGGAGTTCAAGACCAGCCTGGCCAACATGGTGAAACCCTGTCTCTACTAAAAATACAAAAAATTAGCCAGGTATATCGTGGCAGGCACCTGTAATCCCAGCTACTTGGGAGGCTGAGACAGGAGAATCGCTTGAACCTGGGAGGCGGAGGTTACAGTAAACTGAGATTGCACCATTGCACTCCAGCCTGTGTTATAAGAGTGAAACTCCATCTCAAAAAAAAACAATGGAGATGACTCCGCAAATATGTAACCTATATTCAAAGACTTGCCATAAAAACAAGTAAAAGACAGTGAAAATCCTAGGGGAAACATTTGCTGACTGAAACATCACAAAACGTTAGTACCACTAATATTTTAATATTGCAAATATAAAATAGCAAGGAAAACAACAGCCGACAGCTGGGCGTGGTGGCTCATGCCTGTAATCCCAGCACTTTGGGAGGCCGAGGTGGGCAGATCACCTGAGGTCAGGAGTTTAAGACCAGCCTATCCAACATGGTGAAACCCTGTCTCTACAAAAATACAAAAATTAGCCAGGTGTGATGGTGGGTGCCTGTAATCCTAGCTACTCAGAAGGCTGAGGCAGAAGAATCACCTGAACCCGAGAGGCAGAGGTTGCAGTGAACTGAGATCATGCTGCATCACTCCAGCCTGGGCGACAGAGCAAGACTCTGTCTTAAAAAAAAAACCAAACACACACACACGCACAGCGACTGACATTTCAATGGCTGTAAATGATGTGTAGTCTGTTTACTAGTAATGTCTCCAAGCAAATTTCCCAGTTTTGACAGTGTGCTGCAGCAGTACAAGAGCCACCGCCGGGGAAAGCTGGGTGAAGGGTACATGGGGCTCTGCGTTCCATTCGTGTGACTTCCTGTGAGTCTATAATTATTTCAAAATAAGTTTTTAGAAAAAGCGAAGGGCATGGACAAACAGCTCAGAAAATAAGAGACGCATAGCCAACATACAGGTTTTTAATTATGAAATTTCGTTAGCAAATGATACAAATTGGAGTGAAACATCATGTCTATTGCAAATCTGGTCCCATCTCCAGTCCAGAGGAGTCGGGAACACCCTGGAGTCTGATTGGGGTTTCTCACCTGGCGAGGAAACCTAGGACTCTGGCTTTAAATGGTACCCTGCCCAGGGTCGCTGCCCCAGCTTGAAAGTCCAAGTTTGTTATCTTCTTCCCTTATTCCTTCTTGACTACATCATTAAGTATAATTATCAGTATACAAGAGGTTTTCAATACCCATTACTAAATTGCATTCTAGCCTGGGCAAGAAAGCAATACTCCCATTCTCTCTCCCTCTTTCTTTTCCTTTTTCCTCCTCCCCATTCTCTCTCTCTCTTTCTCTTCCTTTTTCCTCTTCCCCATTCTCTCCCTCTCTTTCTCTTAAAAAAAAAAAAGAAAGTCCAATTATAGCTTGAATCTGACAGGAAACTTAAGAACATGCGCAATAACCTCCTAAAACTCAGGAGCATGCCTCATTATCCCAGCACTGACCCTCCTACCTGCTGTGACCGACCCAGCTGTCCTGCTTGGTGGATGTGGCCGCTGTTTTGCTGAGGGTAGGCTGGGGCGGCCTGAGTGACGAGGCCAGAAGTGGAGCCACTCTCCTTTCTTTGTTGGTTGGCAGTGGTGTGGGCATGGTGGTGTCTGTGCTTCAGCGGAAGGCCGGGCCACGGCCCTCCCAGGCAGTGAAGTCACCATCGCAGCAGGCATATCTTGCCTGGTATCCACTCCCTCAAGTTGCATTGCTTTTGGGTCGTTATGGAATGACTACTCCCTGCTTTTCACACACACAAAAGACAAACATACACCCTCACAAACAAGCTGGCACGCATGTGGGCAGAGCACCTGCATGCACTCGAACGCTGGCACACTGGAGGGTACTCCTGCCTTCCTGTCACAGCCCTCGGAGCCCGCTTCTCTAACAGGATGTTCTAGAACAGAAAAAATGAAGATGCCAAGGGATCCACTATGAGGATGCAGCAGGGCCTGAAACCCCTGGGCTTCCTCTGTAGGAGGCTCTCTGCTCGGGCAGGTAGCCCACATGCACACTGCCCCTCCTGCCAGGCCACTGGCTGTGGCCCCTCCCGCATCCCGGCTCCTCAGTGTACCTTTGTCTGTCTGTAGCCTGTTAGCTTTGGCTCCCGGCAGCCTGTGGGACCAGGCCCAGATTCCAGGACCAGCCGATAGAGACTGACCTTTTGAAGCAAGTGAATTGGACTCCTGGAAGAGTCATTCCTCCATTCCCTCATTGAAACCACCTAATAACCATGATCCTCATATCTGGATCTGGTACACAAAACTGACTCATTCATGTTTATATCTGTTTTTGTGATTAATTGCCTTCTGCAACTAATTAGAAGCCCTGGAATATCTTGTACCTGGCCTGGTCTTTTTTCCTTGTTTATTTTAAAAAAGTGATACAGTATCCCCCCATATCTGAGGGGATGTGTTCTAAGACCCCAGTGGATGCCTGAAAGCACAGATAGTACCAAACCCTGTATACACTACATTTTTTCACTATATATATTTGTGATAAAGCTTAATTGATAGGCACAGTAAGAGATTAACAATAATCACATAGAGCAATGACGGCAATCTGCGATTCACAATTGCATGGACAGAAGATCTATTTTTACCGTAGATCTTAGCCACCTCAGCATGTGATTTTTTTCTTTATTAAGTTGAGAACTTGCCTTTTCACTTAATGAAAACACTTTAAGACTTCTCGTGGGCATATCTGAATTACCAGCATCACTACTCTTACGCTTTGGGGCCAGTAAAAGTGAAATAAGGGCTACCTGAACAAAAGCACTGTGATGCCACAACCATGGATCTGATCACTGAGATGGCCGCTACGTGACTTAGCAGACAGGTGCCATTTACAACGTGGATCTGCTGGACAAAGAGATGAGTCATGTCCCAGGCAGGACAGAGTAGTATGGCATGAAATTCCATGCACAGTTTACGATTTACAGACTGTTTATTTCTGCAACTTTCCATGTAGTATTTTCAGACACCAGTTGATTGTGGGTAAACCACAATACCGCAGAAAAGGGAGGAATGCTGTACATTCCAGTGTTCTGTAATACTAAGCAGTGACCAGTGAACACTCCAGCTCACTGGACCCCTCGCTTCTCCAGCTCATCTCTGCAAAGAGAAATTGCTATGTCATTCTTACCCTTTTCTACTGTATCCATCTTGAGATCTGCTGCCTGTCTCTTCTCCTTCCTTTCCTATGTGTCTGTGTGACTATCTCTGTATATAAATGATAGCCATACTGGGCAAGGCGTGGTGGCTCACACCTGTAATCCCAGCACTTTGGGAGGCTGAGGTGGGTGGATCACATGAGGCCAGGAGTTGGATACAAGCCTGGCCAACATGGCAAAACCCCATCTCTACTAAAAATACAAAAATTAGCCGAGCATGGTGACACATGCCTGTAGCGTGGTGACATATCCCAACTACTCGGGAGGCTGAGGTATGAGAAACACTTTAGCACAGGAGGCAGACGTTGCAGTGAGCCAAGACTGTGCCACTGCACTCCAGCCTGGGCAACAGAGTGAGACTGTCTCAAAAAAAAATAGGCTGGGTATGGTGGTGCTCACATGTAATCCCAGCACTTTGGGAGGCTGAGGCGGGCGGATCGCGAGGTCAGGAGATCAAGACCATCCTGGTCAACATGGTGAAACCCGGCTCTACTAAAATACAAAAAAAAAAATTAACTGGGTGTGGTGGCATGTGCCTGTAGTCCCAGCTACTCAGGAGGCTGAGGAAGGGGAATTAGGCAGAGGTTGCAGTGAGCCAAGATTGCGCCACTGCACTCCAGTCTGGTGACAGAGTGAGACTCTGTCTCAATCAATCAATCAATAAAATAAAAAATAAATGGTAGCCACACGATATATCTTGCGCCTTGGTTTTGTTTTTGTTTTTTCACTCACTTAACAGTGCGTCTTGTAGGTCTTGCATACATATTACCACATAGAAATGTGTTATTTTAAAAATTGCCCCATAGTGTTCCTCTACGTAGATATGCCACATTTTTAGCTAGTCCCCTGTGATGAATATCTAGGTTATTTCAACCATTTGCTGCTGCAAACAGTGCTGCAATTTCATGTCCTTCTCTTCACGTCTCTGTGCCTGTGTGCAAGTGGATCTGTGGAATCACTTCCTAGAGTGGGTTTATGGGTCACAGGGATGCACATTTATGATGTTGATGGGCAGTTGTCAGCTTGCCCTTCAGGAAGGCTCATAATTGTTTTTGCCCATCATTCTATCCCCAGCACCAACTCAGTGATAAGAACTCTTCCCCCGCCAAGAGCCCTAAACTGATTGGGAAATAAAACAGAGGAGTCACTTTGTAGCCGTGATATTCGCAGTAGCCCAAAGATGGAACAACCTGTGTCCTGCTGATGATGGATAAACAGAATGTGGTCCATCTGTGAGTGGGGTATGATTCTGCCTTGAAAGTAGTGAAGTTCCAAGAATAATTTTTTCTTTCTTTCCCTCTTTCTCTGTTTCCTCCCTCCCTCCCCCTCTTTCCCTCCTCCTCCTTCTCTCCCCTTCTTACCTCCCCTCCTTCCCTTCCCCCCTTCCTTCCTTCCTTCCTTTTTTTCCAAATTATTTGGGAAAGAACTTCTCTCTGTCTCTCTTCCCTTCCTTCTTTCCTTCTCTTTCTCTTCTCTTTTCTTCTTTTGAGACAGGGTCTTGCCCTGTCACCCGGGCTGAAGTGCAGTGGTACAATAGTGGCTCACTGCAGCCTTGACCTCCCAGGCTCGAGCAATCCTCCCATCTCAGCCTCCTGAATAGCTAGGAACACAGGCACATGCCACAAAGCCCTGCTAATTTCCTAATTTTTATAGAAATGGGGGTCTCACTATGTTACCCAAACTGGTCTCGAATGCCTTGGCCGCCCCTCAAAGTGCTAAAGTGCTGGGATTACAGGTATGGAACTAGGTAATGGTGCTGGTTATAAAACATGGTGAATGTTCTTAGTGGCACAGAATCATCTACTTTAAAATGGTTAAAATGGTAAATTTTATGTTTATTTTACCACAAGAAAAAGAGTCAGCAGATGGTGGCCAAAATATTCCCTTTATTGTTGACCAAGTGAGGATATGGCTTGTTAAGTAAACCCCAGACTGACCTTCCACCCCTACCCTCCCTCCAGGAGCAGAGGAAAGAGGGAACGACCCCAGCCCAGGTTCTTCTTCAGCACTCACTGTGACATGCCCCACTCTACCTGTCTGTCAGGGAGTAGGGAGGGTCAGGAGGAAGCCAGGGATGGTTTTTTTTTTTTTTTTTTTTTTTTTTTTTTTTTTTTTTTTGAGATGGAGTCTTGCTCTGTCACCAGGCCTGGAGTGCAGTGGTGCACTTGGCTCAGCTCACTGCAGTCTCTGCCTCCTGGGTTCAAGTGATCCCCCTGCCTTAGCCTCCTGAGTAGCTGGGTCTACAGGCATGTGCCACCATGCCCAGATAAGTTTTATGTTTTTAGTGGAGATGGGGTTTCTCCATGTTGGCTAGGATGGTCTTGAACTCCTGATCTCAGGTGATCCACTCACCTTGGTCTCCAAAAGTGCTGGGATTACAGGCGTGAGCTACCACACCCAGCCATTTTTTTTTTAAACTGAGACTGAGTCTCGCTCTGTTGCCCAGGCTGGAGTGCAGTGGCAAGGTCATAGCTCACTGCAACCTCCACCTCCTGAATTCAAGCCATTCTCTTGCCTCAGCCTCCTGAGTAGCTGGAATTATAGGCACACATCACCACACCTGGCTAATTTTTGTATTTTTAGTAGAGACAGGGTTTCACCATGTTGGCCAGGCTCGAACTCCTGACCTTGTGATCTGCCCACCTCGGCCTCCCAATCCCATGCTGGGATTACACACATGAGCCACCACACCTGGCCTCTGTCTGCTTTCTTTTGGAGAGAATGGTCTGAGCGTGAGTCGGGAGTTCGTCCCAACCAGAACCAACAGGGACCCCTGACCCGGCCATGCCCTGCCTGCCCTCTCTGCCTGCCCCTGTTCTTACTTCCAGCTTGGTCTGTGCAAGGCTAGCAATTTAATTTCCTTCCATTCCAAAGCACTCTTTTGCCAGACCTCTGAGGAATTCATAGTTTGCTAGTTTCGTCCAAGAAAAGTTTTGAGAGAGACCTTTGTTGTACTGTGAATTTCCTGTTTCATGTCAAGAACCTGCCTTCTAGGAAGGGTGGCCGTGGCAGGGCGATGTAAAGATTGTTCTTCATGGAAAATTTAGTATTCGTTTAATAACTCCATATTTAAAACACCTCTCATGTGCCAGGCCCTGTGCTGGCGACCCTAGGCAACAGTCTTCCCACAGAGGGGGAGGAGAGGACTAGCGAATGGGTGAATGCAGTCCGGCTTTGCTGTTTTGATGGGGAGATGGCAGGGGTAGGTTCAAGGGGCAGAGGCCAGAGGAGGATTGTGGGTCTTGGGGGAAGCCAGTGGTCTCACAGAAATGGTCAGAACATGTTTCTGGTCTGCTTCTAAGAAAGAATCCGACATAATCCTGAGTTAGACTCAGGGGCAGCCCAGTCACCTTTGTCTGGAATATGTTAAGCTGGTGGCGTGAGTTGGGAGAGCAGAAGTCCCCCCAACCACAGATGCTTTCTGCTGGTGCTGCCCTGGGGGCTGTGCCAGGGCAGGCTCCCTCCACTGCCGCAGGCTCCCTTGTGGGCTTTTTAAAAGAAAATTTTAGACAGGGTCTCTGTCACCCAGACTGAGGTGCGGTGGTGCCATGATAGCTCACTGCCCTCTCCAACTCCTGGGATCCAGGGATCCTCCCAGCTCAGCCTTCCAAGTAGCCAGGACCACAGGCTGCTTGGTGTGTACTTGGCTACTTTAGCATTCATTTAATAACTCATTTAGTAACTGCACACATTGCGTCCAAAGGCACAGGCCACCACTCCCTGCTATTTTCTTTTTTCTTTTTGAGACAGAGCCTCGCTGTGTCACCCAGGCTGGAGTGCAGTGGCGCGATCTCGGCTCACTGCAACCTCCGCCTCCCAGGTTCAAGTTATTCTCCTGCCTCAGCCTCCTGAGTAGCTGGGATTACAGGTGCCCACCACTGTACCCGGTGTATTTTTAGCAGAGACGGGGTTTCACCATGGTGTTCAGGCTGGTCTCCTGACCTTGTGTCGCCCGCCTTGGCCTCCCAAAGTGCTGAGATTACAGGCGTGAGCCACTGAGCCTGGCCAGCTTTGTCGGCCTCCTGCCTGGCTCCTCCCCTCCCCTCCTCTCCCCTCCCCTCCCCTCTCCCCTCCCCTCTCTCCTCTCCTATCCTCTCTCCTCCCCTCTCTCCTCCTGTCTCCCGCCCTGTCTTTCGTCTTGCTGTGTTGTCCAGGCTGTTCTGGAACTCCTGGGCTCAAGTGATCCTCCCACCTCAGCCTTCCAAAGTGCTGGGATTACAGGCTTGAGCCATTGCACCTGGCATCTTGTGGAACTTTTAGAACAGTTTTTCCTGAGTACCTTGTGAAGAGGGTCCCTGTGGATGTCTGTCCTCTCCCCTTCTTTGAAGATTGACAGTGCACAGCCTAACAGCTCTGCCAGGCCCATCAGGAGAGAAATCTACACAAGCCTGCCCAGCGTTTCTGGGCATGAGTTGTCCAGGGCATCCCTTCCTTTGTAACACCTGAAGCATTCATTGCCCCTCGCCACCTTCTGAGGCATCATAGAACTGCACGCATTGCCTCCTCAGATCTTGACTTGAAATTGCCATGGGGGTGGTCTGGAGGTGCCGGTGGTCAACCCTTTCTGGCTGTGGCTGGTCTAAGTTTGGGTTTTGATTTGGACGCCCTTCTTTGTGTTGGTTGAGCACCACCTGTTGGCCATGGAGATATTCCAGAAACCGGGTGGAGGGGTGATCCCATTTGGGAGTTCTGGTCTCTGTGTTGCTGCTGAAGTCTGACTGCTGGACGTAAACACCAAAGAGGGAAACATTTCAGCTCACGGAGAGGAAGAAGAGGGGGCCGTCAAACTAAACCTTGAGGTTTCTAGCCTGTAAGGCTAAACTTCCCTGCGTCTTGCCGCTGCCCTCACTGCATGGGATTGAAGCTGTTGGTGTGACACCCTTTTTGGTTGCCTTTTTTTCTTTTTTTTTTGTCGGAGGCAGAGTCTTGCTCCTTCACTTAGGCTGGAGTGCATCGGTGCCATCATGGCGCACTGCAGCTTCAAACACCTGGGCTCAAGCAATCCTCCTGCCTCAGTCTCCTCAGTAGCTGGGACTACAGGCAGGTGCTACCACACCTGGCCCACACATTGAGGGCTTTTCACTGCCTGGATCAGGCTGAGTTCCTGCTCACTGGAGCCACCACAGGCCAGACAGAAGGAACTCCATGGGCCTGGCCTCCTCTCAGCTGAGCTGGTGTTCCTTATCCACTAGGCCTTTGCTTAAATGCCACTTCCTCCAGAAAACCTGCCCTGGCTGCTCTGGCCAGGTTGGTTATCCACCTTGTGCCTACAGCTGTCTGCCCTTCAGGACACTCAGCTTGCAGGCATAATGTGTGCCTCCGCCAAGGGCATCCTGCATGAGGGGGACCTCACCGCCTCACCCATCCCCTGACCTCACTCTTTAGCTCTTCACAGCACAGAGCGGGTGAGGCTTCTGCAGCTATGCGGATCCCACCCTCAGGGCTGGCCTGGCACTTGGGGCCGACCTCTGCCCAGGTCTCTGTTCCTGGTGTTGGCAGAGGGCACAGGTGTCACCTTTTCCACTTGTGGAGGAAGAGGAACCACATGGCAATATGGCAAATGTAAGAGAAAGGGCTTTTGAAGTCAGGGCAGGGGTTGTTAAAAACATCATGCCCGGCTGGGCGTGGTGGCTCACTCCTGTAATCCCAGCACTTTGGGAAGTGGAGGTGTAAGGATCACTTGAGGTCAGGAGTTCAAGACCAGCCTGGCCAACATGGTGAAACCCCATCTCTACTAAAAATACAAAAATTAGGCTGGGCGCAGTGGCTCACACCTGTAACCCCAGCACTTTGGGAGGCCAAAGTGAGCAGATCACCTGAGGTCGGGAGTTTGAGACCGGCCTGACCAGCATGGTGAAACCCCGTCTCTACTAAAAATACAAAATTAGTCAGGTGTGGTGGCGCATTCCTGTAATCCCAGCTACTTGGGAGGCTGAGGCAGGAGAATCACTTGAACCTGGGAGGCAGAGGTTGCAGTGAGCCGAGATCATGCCATTGCACTTCAGCCTGGGTGACAGGAGCGAAACTCCATCTCAAAAACAAAAAAAATTAGGCGGATGTGGTGACTTGTGGCTGTAGTCCCAGCTACTCGAGTGTCTGAGGCCGGTGAATCACTTGAACCCAGGAGGCAGAAGTTGTAGTGAACTGAGATCGTGCCTCTGCACTCCAGGCTGGGCAACAGAGTGAGACTCCATCTCAAAAAAAAAAAAAAAATTATGCCTTTCAGTAATAACTGTAGAACATTAAGATGGTTATTAATATCTTTGTATTTGCTTTAGGGTTTACCAGTTGTGTGTGTGTCTAAGCATGTACGTGTGTGTGTATTTTACTGTACACAAGTATGCTCTTATTTAGTCCTTATTAACACACTCTGGAGGAGAGTGTGTCATTCTGCTTGTACCCAGGACACTGCCGTGGCTGCCACAGGTAGGCAGCAGGTATGCCATGACACAGCGGTGGCTCTCTGATGCCACAGCTGCCTGCTGTACCACCAGTGAGGCCAGGCCATCAGCATGGAGGTAGGTTAGACAAGCCTTTGAATTGGGAAGAGAAGGAAGGAAGAAGACGTGTGACTTCTCTGAGTGCCCGACCTGTTGGGCGGAGGCTGCTGCTCTCTGCATGTCTCTCGCGTGCTAAGAGGATGCGCTGTGACATTTTTCTGGGGGTGACATAACCTTCTGGCCTGTATTGCCCAGAACCTGGGCTCCTTGCTGGGTTGAGTGGGGATAGGCGTGAGGGTCCTGCCAGGGTCATAGCCAGGGGCGTCTGCCTTCCAGAGCAGGTTCCAGCTTCACGGAATGTTTGTTGCTCAGGCGCTTCCTGTGAAGTCTGCAGCTATTGTTGGCAGATCTTGGCTTGCCACGTGGCCTTTCTGAGTGGGACTGGAGAAGGGGCAGGGCTGTGGCCTGTGGTCAGATAAAACCTCCACAGCCCCCCTGTGGTAGGGGCCAGAAATAGTGCCTTGCCCATCTCAAGCCATCTGAAAAAGAGAAACCCTATGCCACTGCCCAGAGACGACTCCTGGCCTAGCACTTGGAAAACTGAGCTGCCCAAGACGGCTGTGCCACGGGGAGGCTGGGTTTACAAGTGCTCTTGACTTATTTAATGAAGAATTGTTAATTGAGCCCCTACTGTGTGCCAAGCCACCTAATGGTCCTCCCTAGAGAAGCTGCACTGTCCACAGGGGAAGGTGCGTGTGTGCAGACACAGCTGCAGAAGTGCTCCTGTGAGACTGACCCGAAGCAGAGAGCAGAGAGACCCTGAAGGAATCGGCGCAGCCTGGGAGAGACCTGGCCAGCTCAGAGGAGATGATGGGGGGGCAGCATCTTGAGGGATGAGGAGGTGGCCAAGTGGAGGGACATCAAGAGTGAGGACCATGTCAGAGGCTCTGGGAGGCAGGAAGGGCCCTGCCCTGCAGCAGCTCAGGCCAGCAGGATACTCAGGTGCTTGAACTGTGAATGCCTCACCGGGGCTCGTGGCAAAGCCAGTCAAAGGAGCCTGGTTTTCACTCTGTGGTCAACAGATTTCTTTTTAATTTTTAGTTATGGAAAATGTGTAGCATATGCCAAAGTAGACAGAGACCATAGTGAACCCCATATGCCGTCGCCCGCGCCAGTGGCTACACCCCACGGCCAGTCCTGTCCTCTGAACCCTGACAGCGTCCCCGCCACTCCCTGCCCTATGTATCACTCTGAATAAATCCCCCAGTGACCTGAATTCCATGAAGCCTGACCTGTGGCTGGGGGTGGATCAGTCAGGAGTTTGGTCCTGGAATGACTGGGTAGCACTTTTAAATTTCACTTCATTTTCAGAGGAACCACTGAGTCTCCCCACTTTGCTTTGCCTTTCAGTGGGAAGTTGGTGTCTCCAAAGTGGAAGAATTTCAAGGGCCTGAAGCTCCAGTGGAGAGACAAGATCCGGCTCAATAATGCCATCTGGCGGGCCTGGTACATGCAGTGTAAGTGCCGCCCAACCTAGGCGCCCGTGGTGGTCAGAGCTCCATGCCCTGGAGGCCTGGGCACCCAGGGGCCAGAGTCTGCTCTGCCTACAGGAAACCCAAGCCAAGTTTCTAACAGAAGTCTAGTCTCTTTTGATAGGAAACCCAAGCCAAGTCCTAGGGAAGTGGACATTTGAGGGGTGACATCTGGAGTCAGGGAGCAGGTCTAGGAAGACTCGGGCACAGGCTGTCTCTCTCCAGCCTGGGTGCCCTGGACCTGGCAGCTTCTCTGGGAAATGAGTGTGCTGGGGCAGGCTTGTGTTGGGCTGGTCTTTCTCTGAGAAGCCACGCTGCTTTTCTGACTGAGGGGTTATTGACAGATTCCTCCCCTTTCACCTGGGCTCCTTTATTCCCCTGAAATCTCCTTTTCGACAGGAAGGAGAAGGAAAGGGTACCTGGGAATTTGTCCGCCCTGGGGGAGGGGTGCACCAGACAAGACGGGGCTCCCTCGGGTTTGGATCATGGTGATGACTCTCACCCTCTCTCTTCTCAGATCTGGAGAAGCGCAAGAATCCTGTGTGCCACTTTGTGACGCCCCTGGACGGCTCTGTGGATGTAGACGAGCACCGCCGGCCAGAGGTACTTGGCGGTGACCCAGGGTGGCTGAGAGAGGAAATGCACTGGCACCTCACCAGGAGCGGCTCACAGCGGGCTAATCCTGCAGGAGAGGCTGTGGAGGGGAGCCCTGGGCCTGCCCTGTGCCATCCATGGCCTGGGGGCCAGGCCTGGGACCCAGTGGCCTCTGGCAACCCCAGGCTGCCAGAACCTCCCCCTTCTCAGAAGGGCCAGCTCGAGGACGGAGAGGGTTAATATCTTTCTGGTAATTTTTAAAGTGTTTGTCTATGTGTGATTATACATGCACAGGAAGTGTCTAGAAGAATATACAGAAGTCTCTTAATAGCAGGAGCCTCTGGGGATAGGATTAGGGCCTCCAGGCGAGGGGAGGATGTTTTCTTCACTGCATATTCTTCCTCGTTGCTTTCATGTTGTCCAGGCATGTCTCACTGTTACGATAAAGGTGGAATTTAGAAGGTAAGCTAATGAAAGACAGCTGTGAGACAGTCAGGTGTAATCTGGTATTAGATAGTATCAAGGGATATCATTTTGTTGGGTATGGCAATATTGTAATCAGTTCTTTATAACAAAACATCTTTGCTGTTGAGGACACACACTGAAGTGTTTGTAGGTGAGGTGATTCAGGCCTTGAGATCTGAAAGTGAGGCAGGCCCAGGCATGGGGGGCTCCTTAGCTCTAGAGCTGGAAGGCTGTCATGCAAGGCATCCATGCTGGCAGCACTCGAAGGTTGGATGCTAGGCCCCTAGAGGGCGCATTCCACCTGAAACTTCCTGGAACTGGCTGTTTATTTTTGCCCTTTGAATGTGGCAGAGGCTTCGGGGAAGGGGCATTTGTGGGGGGCTTGGGAGTTTCCACAGCATTTCCCTGCCTCCTCTGCTGGAGCATTCTGCTCTTACCCCATACTCCTGGGCAGAGCCTCAGGACTGTGCCCCCAAGGCCTTTGGCTACCTTAGGTCTTGAAATGAAAGCGCATTATTAGCTAGAGGACCTGCTGTAGCACAGAAGTGGGATTTGCTTTCTGAGTGACATGGTAGCCACTGTGGGATTTCCAGCTGGATTGCCTGAGGCCTGATCATAGTGCCAGACAGGTACATCAGTTAAGCTTTGCTAATCAAGCAGAGCCCCCTCTTTTCACTCTGCCCTCTGTCTTTCAGGCCATCACCACAGAAGGGAAGTACTGGAAGAGCCGCATTGAGATTGTGATCCGGGAGTATCACAAGTGGAGAACCTACTTCAAGAAAAGGGTATCCAGCTAGAGTGTTCAGGCAGCCAGCCAAGGGAGGGAGAGGCAGAGCCTGGGTTCAGAGCCCTGGCCAAGGCTGTAGACTCCACAGCCGCCCCACCTGGGCGTGGTGCGTCAAGAAGTAAATCTGGGACCCAGCGTGCCAGACTAGCCCAGGAGATGGCCTGCCTAGGTCGTATCGTTTTTGTTCTCAGTTTCCCCATCTGTGCCCTGGGTGGGAATCTTCTTTGTGCAGGCATCGGCCTGCGGTGGCATGAGCAGGACTCTTCTCCCTACCTGCCTCCCTGAGAGTTCTGTATATTCTAGAGCCCCTGGTGACCACCCTGTTCTGTCCCTTTGCCCACAGCTACAGCAGCACAAGGATGAGGACCTCTCCAGCTTGGCCCAGGTGAGTGAGCCTGGGAGCTCTGAGGACCCCCACTGTGACATGAGACAGCAGGCCCTTCAGTGGCCCACTGGGAGCCCTGCAGAAGGTGGCAGGCCATGAGCCCTCACTGGGGTCTTAGAAATGGCTCAGAAGCAGTCCAGCTCTCTCTCCTGGGTGAGCTGGAGGGAGCCACTCTCTGAATGCCACCACCCTGGTGCCTCACTTCTGTGGAGCAGCCCCTGTGACGAATTTCCCCAGGTGACAGGTGTGGGAATTCTGCATCCCACTGTTACCCTTTGATGCTTCCTCCCCCGTGTTGGTGTTGTATTAGGACTATGACATGCTGTACTGGCACAAGCACAGGGACGGATGGAAGACCCCCGTCCCCATGGAGGAGGACCCCCTGCTGGACACAGACATGCTCATGTCTGAATTCAGTGACACCCTCTTCTCCACGCTGTCGTCACACCAGCCAGTGGCCTGGCCCAATCCCCGGGAAATAGGTAACCCAAACCAGAGCCTTGGGCTTTGAACAGCCAGCTGCTTCCTTCTCTGCCAGCCCGCTCCGGGCCAGGCTTCCTTCAGGGCCGTCTCTGAGCTGCTGTGTGTCACGGTTGGGGTCAGGCAGTAAGGAAGGAAGGATAGCTGGCCTCATTTACCCTCCAGGCTGCACATGCTGAGTGGGTGGGGTCTGCAGAGTGGGCAACTGCCATTCCCGTGGCGCCATGGTGGGAAGACAGCGGCAGGGTCTAGTCTGAGTCATTGGCACATTTCAGTACTCTTGCCTTCATGGGGGACATGTGCCGTGCCTAGGCTGAGGTGGCCGGGCCGTGACTCATGCTAAAGAAAGTCAGAAGCACTCCTGGGTGTGACCGTTCACCTCAGTGACAGTCTTCAGTTAACCCCTCAGGGAAGAACACAAAGATTGAAAATTAGAACAGTGTTGGAGGAGGTCTTTGTTCTCTGCTGAGCTCTTCACAGCTTCCTGGGGTGTCCATTCCCTGATACTCAATTTTACCTTCCTGGCAAAAACTTACTTTCCTGCCTTTTGAGGGTGCAGAATGGCCACAAACCTATGAGAAGGTAGAAATCCCAGCCAGCTCCTTGGAAAACTGTGAGCAGGGCCTGGAAGGTCTGTTCCAGGTCTTTCTTCAATTCTTACATCATTGTCTGAGAAGACAAAATGGTTCCTCTTCTCTGTGGTTCCTGCAGCACATCTGGGAAATGCAGACATGATCCAGCCGGGGCTGATGCCTCTGCAGCCTAACCTGGACTTCATGGACACCTTCGAGCCTTTCCAGGGTGAGGACCAAAGGCCGAGTGCGCGGCTGCCTGCCTCTCCCAGCCCAGCACAGAGCAGATCGCTGCCTTCCTTTAAGAGAGAGACTTGGTAGAATGGACAAGGGGACAGGCACAGAATTTTTTTTAAACTGAACTATTTTTTTGTAATAACTGCAAGGTCTGGAAAGTTTTTCTGAGACATTGTTCTCCAAGGAAATTGGCCCTGGGTTTAGCCATGACTGTAAGCAGTTCTCCCTCGAAGCAGCAGAGGGCAGTGATGACACAGCCAGTTCCCTGCCAAGGCCCTGCAGTTAGATGGGTCTTTGAGCCCCTGCCATGTGAGAACAGCAGAAATCCCAGGCCTGAGAGTGTTTCAGAGCCCAAGATAGTTGCCAGCATGTGTGGTTCCAACCAGAGTCCCCTTTCTACAGAAAAAAAGATGTCTCTGAGGGTAATACCCTCTGGCCATGGCATCCCCCTCGGCCATGTGGGGTTTAGGGGTTTAGTCCTTGGTTTGTTTGAGTCTTTTGTTTTTAGAGACAGGGTCTTGCTGTGTCACCCAGGCTGGAGAGCAGTGGCTCAATCATGGTTCGCTGTAGCCCTGAACTCCCAGGCTTCAGTGATCCTCCCACTTCAGCCTCCTATCTGGAACCAGGGGCATGCACCACCACACCCAGTTTATTTCTTCATTTTTTTTATAAAGATGGGGTCTCCTGTGTTGCCCAGGTGATCCTCCTGCCTCTGCTTCCCAAAGTGCTGGGATTACAGGTATAAGCCACCACACCCAGCCTGTTTTAGTCTTTGTTATTTTGAGACAGAGTCTTGCTCTGTAGCCCAGGCTGGAATGCAGTGGCACGATCACAGCTCACTGCACCCTCAATCTCCTGGGCTTCAGTGATCTTCCTGCCTCAGCCTCCCGTGTAGTTGGGACCACTGGTGTGCACCATCATGCCTGGCTTTTTTTTTTTTCCTAAGATGGAGTCTTGCCCTGTTGCCAGGCTGGAGTGCAGTGGTGCAATCTCAGCTCACTGCAACCTCTGACTCCCTGGGTTCAAGTAATTCTCCTGCCTCAGTCTCCTGAGTAGCTGGGACTACAGGCATGTGCCACCACACCCAGCTAATTTTTGTATTTTTAGTAGAGACGGGGTTTCACCATGTTGGCAGGGGTGGTCTTGATCTCTTGACCTCATGATCCACCCGCCTTGGCCTCCCACAGTGCTGGGATTACAGGATGGTCTTGACCTCATAATCTGCCCACCTTGGCCTCCCAAAGTGCTGGGATGACAGTTGTCAGCCACCATTCCTGGCTGGTTTTCTTTTCTTTTTTTTTTTTTTTTTATTGATGAGGTCTCACTTTGTTCCCAGCCTGGTCTTGAACTCTTGATCTCAAGTAAGTGATGATCCCACTTAAGCCTCCCAAAGTGTTGGGAATATAGGCATGAGCCACCATGCCTGGCCCTGTTTGAGTCTTGATTCCAGCAAATGCTGGGCACACTGAGCTCAAGAGACCCTGTTGTTGTTTTTCAGACCTCTTCTCTTCTAGCCGCTCCATTTTTGGCTCCATGCTACCTGCACCTGCCTCAGCACCTGTACCAGATCCCAACAACCCACCTGCACAGGTAGAGGAAGCTGGGGAATGGGTGGGGGAAGGGGCCGGCAGGCACAGGGCTGTTCATCAAAGCTTGCTGCCAGAGCAAGGCTAATGACACAGCCACACAGTCACCAGCAAAGCACCAAACAGTGCCAGACCAGCGCTAACGTGCAGAGGGACGATTCCAGCCCTGTTGACGGCATCCTTCAGCACCCATGAGGTGCGAGAGACCCTGTTGGTCCAGGTGTGCTCCTGCCTGAGGTGCCAGGTAACCTATGTGCAGCTAGCTCTGCTCCGGCTAATTAAGACAGAATTAGCTAGACAGAGAAGAGAAATATGGATTACTAATAAAAATAACATCTGTTTATTTCTTTCACATTTTACTAAGCAATCAAAAAAGTTGCTTACAACTGCTTGGGCTACAGAGCTGAGTGAGGAACCATTCTTTGTCCTTATGGATCCCTCATGATTATGCCCATGACCAGTTAGACACTGGTAACAACCTGGCACCATCTTCAAACCAGCTCCGGGAAGAATTTCTGCTGCAGAGACTGGGATCTGAACCACTGATTCCTCATAGCTTTTCCCATTTAGCAAGAGGTGGCCTCATGAAGAGTTGACACGTGAAACTGTTCTTGGGGAGCCCCGAGCAGCTGCAGTCCAGGCTGCCTTTGCTCAGTAATAGAAGATGGCAGAGACTGGGGAGACTCTGCTGGACTCTAGAAACAAGATATTCCCAGGCTGCTAACCAGCTGTGCCAGGGCCGCTGCCTGGTCTGAGGACTGAGTATTTAGTTTTTAATGGAAACAAGACCCCCACAGCCACACAGGAAAACACAGATCGGTGTCCCCAGATTAGCAGCCACAGGCGTGGAGACATGGCCTTTGTCCCTCTGTCCCAGTGCCCAGCCTGTCTTGTTGGACTTGGCAGTGTGCAGCTCTCAAAAGGAATTGTCTAAACCAGCATTGCTTCCAAGCTCCTCTCTTCCTTTTTCAGGAGAGCATCCTACCGACCACCGCCCTTCCCACCGTGAGCCTTCCTGACAGCCTCATCACGCCCCACGCTGCCCCATCCCTGGATCCTGTGGATGGGCAGGGCTGTGAACGCGCTTCCCGGACTGAGGACCCATTTATCCAGCCCACAGACTTTGGTCCCTCAGAGCCGCCTCTGAGTGTCCCGCAGCCCTTCCTGCCCGTCTTCACCATGCCCCTGCTGTCCCCCAGCCCTGCCCCGCCACCTGTGTCTCCCATGTTACCGATAGTTCCTCCTCCAGCCACTGCCCTGAACCCTCTGGCTCCACCTGCCTTCCAGCAGCCACAGAAGTTTGTTGGAGTCAGCAAACCGCCGTCTGTCATCACCCACACAGCCTCCGCCACCCTTACCCATGATGCCTCTGCCACCACCTTCAGCCAGAGTCAGGGCCTCGTCATCACCACCCATCACCCTGCCCCATCAGTGACCCCCTGTGGCCTGACACTGTCTCCTGTCACCCGGCCTCCCCCCCAGCCTCGGTTAACTTTTGTGCACCCCAAACCTGTATCCTTGACGGGGGGAAGGCCTAAGCAGCCTCACAAAATAGTGCCTGCTCCCAAACCAGAGCCCGTGTCCTTGGTGTTGAAGAACGCCTGCATCGCCCCGGGTGAGCCAGGTGGGGGACTCAGTGTGGGGCTCCCCCAACCCAGAGGGATGTTTTCCTGTCCCAGAGGCTTTCAAAGTTTTGACCACCACCACCCTGGTGCCCACACGTGCACACGCGCACACACAAATGAAACAGAAGTGTCATGAAATAATACATGTGTATGATCTCTTCTGTTCTCTATTCTCTATCTTTTGTTTTTTTTTTTTTTCTTTGAAACAGAGTCTCACTCGGTCACTCAGGCTGGAGTGCAATCTTGGCTCACTGCAACCTCCCCTCCTGGGTTGAAGCGATTCTCCTGCCTCAGCCTCCTGAGTAGCTGGGATTATAGGCGTGCACCACCATACCTGGCTAATTTTTGTATTTTTAGTAAAGATGGGGTTTCATCATGTTGGCCAGGCTCAAACTCCTGACCTCAGGCGATCTGCCCACCTTGGCCTCCTAAAGTCCTGTGATTACAGGTGTGAGTCACCGAGCCCACCCTCTACTCTCTACCTTTTTTTAAAGTTAGTCACAACCTACAATGTTAAAACACGTGGTCCTGGCCATCTCTCCTGGGTCTATAACATGTCTCCTTCAAGAAATTACACAAATAAAGTTTTAGGTGCCTTGATGGCTTTGTCTTCCTATCCCCTGCGATTGGGAACAAGCTGTCTCACTGGCAGAGAGGCGGCCTTGGCAGGGCGGGCCAGGCGCTGTGTCCCAGGGCTGCAACTGAGCCTCCTCCTTGTCCTGGCAGCTCCCTTTTCAGGCCAACCACAAGCGGTGATCATGACATCAGGGCCTCTGAAGAGAGAAGGGATGTTGGCCTCCACGGTGTCCCCGTCCAGCGTGGTCATCACACCTGCCGCCATCGCCAGGGTGAGGAGGGCCCTGGACAGACTCCCGGTGTCCTTATCACCCTGGAATAACTTGCTCTTGGGCGGCCCTCACTGAGATGACAGGTGTCCCACCCTGCATCAGCAATCGGGGGTGACCTCTCTCCCATGTCACTGCAGGCTCCTGGGGTCCCGGAGTTCCACAGCAGCATCCTGGTGACAGATCTCGGCCACAGCACGAGCAGCCCACCTGCCCCCGTCTCCCGGCTCTTCCCAAGCACAGCGCAAGACACCTTGGGGAAGGCTGAGCAGGTCCCGCTGCATGGGGGCAGCCCCCAGGTCACTGTCACAGGGCCCAGTGAGTATCCACTCAGGGACGGTTGGGCATCACAAGGGAAGTAACTGGGCCTGCCGTGGATCAGGGGGCCGCTTGCTGGGCTCTCCAGGACAGAGCCTGGGCTTAGGACACACAGTGAGGTCTTGGGAGCCTGCTGATAACACAGGCTGGGAACACGCTCTGTGGATGGCAGGATGACCTGTGGTGGCACTGGCAGGGCGAAAAGTAGTGGGCACGTGGCAGTGTAGGTGGCCGGTGTGCTTGGGAGTCCCTGCTGACCACCCTCAAAGGCCTGGCTCTGAGCTGCCGTTCTCACCCAGAGAAGGGATTGAGGGACCCTAGTGTTCCAGTCTCTGGGAATGTCAGCCTGGGGTTTCTGTGGCCACAGAAGCCACCCGGCCTTATCTGGGCACCAACATGGCCTTCCCCAGCAGGTCTTAGCCTACAGGTCTGTGGCCCATGTCCACTCTTGGGCCTTCCAGGGATGAGACAGTCAGGGCAGGACTGATTTTGCCCAGGGACATCTGAGAAGCCAACAGGCTAGGTCAGGGATGAACGGCTTGCCCAAGGCTGTGCTGCTGGTAGGGGATGCAGGCAGATGGGTCTCCTTCCCTCAAATGCCTGCCATGCCGGGAAGGGAAATAGAAATGGCCCCTTTTCTTAAATAAAAGCATGGTGTGGGTCGGGGGCAGTGGCTCACATCTGTACACCCAACACTTTGGGAGGCTGAGATGGGTGGATCACTTGAGGTCAGGAGTTTGAGACCAGCCTGGCCAACATGGTGAAGCCTCATCCCTGCCAAAAAAAAAAAAAAAAAATTAGCCAGATGTGGTGGCATGTGCCCATAGTCCCAGCTACTCAGGAGACAGAGGTAGGAGAAACAGTTGAACCTGGGAGGTGGAGGTTGAAGTGAGCCAAGATCAAGCCACTGCACTCCAGCCTGGGTGACAGAGTAAGAATCTCTCAAAAGAAAAAACCAAAAACATGGTGTAGCTGCTCCTGGAACTCTGTGAGCAAACAGTTGTCTCCCTCCTCCCTCAGGAAGACACAAATGAGGAAGGAAAGTTATGAGTCAAGCCCCTCAAATAATCGAGGGAGAGGTTAGGGCCAACATTGCCTTGTCTCTGGAGTCTCAGAACACAGAACTTAGAGCCTGCTGCACAGCCTCACGGGGAGCTGGGGGAAGATCGTCCAGCACAGAGGAAAGGAAGCGGAGACATCTGTACAGTAAAGCAGGATGGACCAAGAAGGCTGAGTCCACCTGGGCTGGGCACAGTGGCTCACTCTTGTAATCCCAGCACTTTGGGAGGCTGAGGCAGGTGGATCGCTTGAGCCCAAGAGATTGAGACCAGCCTGGACAATATAGTGAGAACTTGTCTCTATAAAAAATGTTTTTGTGGCCTGGTGTGGTGGCTCATGCATGTAATCCCAGCACTTTGGGAGTCTGAGGTGGGTGGATCACCTGACATCAGGAGTTCAAGACCAGACTGACCAACATGGAGAAACCCCGTCTCTACTAAAAATACAGAATTAGCCGGGCATGGTGGCGCATTCCTGTAATCCCAGCTGTTTGGGAGGCTGAGGCAGGAGAATTGCTTGAACCCAGCAGGTGGAGGTTGCGGTGAGCTGAGATGTCGCCATTGCACTCCAGCCTGGGCCACAAGAGCAAAACTCCATCTCAAAAAAAAAAAAAAAGTTTTTAAATTAAAAAATATAATAATAAAGAGCCCACCTGGGAAATACCTCCTAAAGTGACACCAGTGACTGGAACATGTCACACAGGGTTGCTCCATTGTGTTCTGTGTGGGTTAAGGGTGTTTTTGTTGTTGTTATTAATTTAAAATTTTCAGGGAATGGGTAAGAAAAATCCAAGGAAGCATATGTGTGCAGTTTAAAGAACCAAGTGCCATATGCGGGTAGCAGCAAGCACCTCATAACCCTGCAGAGACCCCAGGCTGCCTCCTGGTGGCTTTGGGGGGCCAGAGCTCCATCCCTCAGAGGAGACTGTTCTCACCAGGTCGGGATTGCCCAAACTCAGGGCAGGCCTCTCCGTGCGCATCAGAGCAGAGCCCCAGCCCTCAGTCTCCCCAGAACAACTGCTCAGGGAAATCCGACCCCAAAAATGTGGCTGCATTAAAGGTACCGAATGTCTCTCTCGGGTCTTGGTTCCCTTGGGAGGATGGGAAGGAAGGGCAGAAGGATGTTAAGGAGCTGTGTCTGTCTGGAACGGAGACCTAGACCCAGCCAGAGCTGCCCCAGGCAGGGGTGGATCAGAAATAGGCTTCTCCTTGTCCCTTCCCACGAACCAGCCCTGTGGAGACAGTGGGCCCGCTGGAGGCTTCTGGGTAGGCCCCAAGCCTGGGAGCCAACAGTGAGTCTACCTAGTGTGGCAGGTACCACTCAGGCTACCTGGCCCCGGAGGGGCATGGCCACCACCAGGACTGGGTTAGGGGGAGGAGGCAGGACTGGGAGGGGAAGGAGAGGCTTACAGTGGGCTGGGCAGCACCCAGTTCGGCCCATGATTTCCTGCCCTGGCTGCACCCCATTTTGCAGTGCTGGTTTTCTAGGGTTCCTAGTCCTGTCCCCTCCTGGCTCCTCATTGGAGCCTTCAGCTTCTCGTCATGCCCTCCTCCCACGTAGCTCTCTAGCCTTGGCCCTTAGGCACCCACCATCAGCATAGCGGGCGAGGAAGGGTGGGCAGCGTGCCTGCAACATGCCTGTCTCAGTGACCAGCGGGTTCTCCAGCAGAACCGACAGATGAAACACATCTCAGCTGAGCAGAAAAGGCGCTTCAACATTAAGATGGGCTTCGACACACTCAACAGCCTCATCTCCAACAATTCCAAGCTGGTGAGTTGCCAAGAGCATGGGCCGTGGCAGGGCAGGGGAACTGGCAGGATGTGCTCCCTGCGTGGTCATTGCTGGTGGCAGGCCTGCTGGTTGTGGGTGCCGCCTCCAGCCGCCTGCCCCTTCTACAGACCAGCCATGCCATCACGCTGCAGAAGACCGTGGAGTACATCACGAAGCTGCAGCAGGAGAGGGGCCAGATGCAGGAGGAGGCCCGGCGGCTGCGGGAGGAGATCGAGGAGCTCAATGCCACTATCATGTGAGCTTCTGAGCCTTGGGGCTCCAACCAGGCACCCCATCCCCATGCAGGGCCTGTCTCAGAGGTGGGACCCTGAGGCCTCATCACTGGTCGATGCCTCTTTACTGCACTAGTTCCACTCTTGGTCACCCTCCTTCCACAGACCTCTCTTCTCTGCACCTGGCTGCAGCCCAGCAGTAGGCCAGCCCTGCCCATCTTGCGTCCCAGGGTCCTTATGGGCCACTGGCTGCTCCACAGCTCCCCCGGCTCCTGTCATTTCAGCTCCTGCCAGCAACTGCTCCCTGCCACAGGAGTCCCTGTCACCCGGCGCCAGTTCGATCACATGAGAGACATGTTTGATGAATACGTGAAAAGCCGGACCCTGCAGAATTGGAAGTTCTGGATTGTATCTTTCGGTTTTCTTTTTGCTCTTCCTAGCCCTCAGCCAATGCACCGAAGCCACAGACCATGACACTGTAGTTACTCTAGAAAGACTCTTTAAATGGCTGTCACCAAGCTCCTCACGACAGGCAGTGCTAGTGTCCGTCTCAGAAGGGAGTGGTCTGGCCTGGCCTGCTGTGTGGGCTGTGGCTGTTGATGGGGCTTCAGGGTGCTTTGCAGGAAAGGCTGGCGAGGTAGAACGGTGGGCTTTGCTCTCTAGGTCCTTAAGAAATCAGGACAATGCTAGAGCCACTTGCAGAAGGTGCAGGGGAAGGAGGTGTGGTCCCACACAGCCCGGCAGCCAGCTTGGTCCTTGAAGCCACCGGGAGGGCGAGTGGCAGAGCCCAGTTCGAAGCCTAATGAAGCATGTCCACTTGAGCGCTAGGAGCTGTCTCGGGCCAAGGCCACCCTGCACTCGGCCTTCCAGGTGTCAGCACAGCTCTCATGAGGAGTGGTTCTTGCCTGGTCACTCCCCACTCTGCCACTGCTCTACCACTGAGTACACAGTCGGCACATGAGAGCCCTGACACGGGCGTGGGGCTGACAGCCAGAGGAGACAGTCGTGTAGGAGGAGAGAGTCCCAGTTGCAGCTGCCGGGCAGGGCAGGGCAGGGCAGGGCAGGGCAGGGCAGGGCAGGGCACAGCACCTGTGTTTGCCGGAAGGGGCAGGTTTTTACTGTTTGTTTCTTCTTTTCCCCCGAGAAAGGGTCTCACTCTGTCACCCAGGCTGGAGTGCAGTGATGCAGTCATGGCTCACTGCAGCCTTCACCTTCCCAGACTCAGGTCATCCTTCTGCCTCACCCTCCTGAGTAGCTGGAACTCCAAGCTCATGCCACCATGCCCGGCTAATTTTTGTATTTTTTTGTTGAGACGGGGTTTCAGCATGTTGCCCAGGCTCTAAGGGGCAGTTTTATTTTCTTTCTCCTTTTTTTTTTGATATGGAGTATCTCTCTGTCACCCAGGCTGGAGTGTAGTGGCATGATTTCCGCTCACTGCAATCTCCACCTCCTAGGTTGAAGTGATTCTCCTGCCTCAGCCTCCCAAGTAGCTGGGACTACAGGTATCTGCCACCACGCCTGGCTAATTTTTGTGTTTTTAGTAGAGACGGGTTTCACCATGTTGGCTAGGCTGGCTTCAAATTCCTGACCTCAGGTGATCCACCCACCTTGGCTTCCCAAGGTGCTGGGATTACAGGTGTGAACCCGTGCCTGGCTATAAGAGGCAGTTTTTAAATGAAGTGATGACAGGCACCAGCTTTAGTTCCCCTGTGTTGCTATTTTACTGCCCGCCTTATCCCTGTCATTCATAGAGCTGGACGGTGTCTGGAGTGAATCAGAGCCTCTGATAAAATGGCACACTCTCCATCATCAGGCCGAGGTCAGGGAACTGGGCACAGGCCTTGGGCCTTCACTAAGCTGGTCTGAGACCCACACGCACCTTTGTATTTAACACAGAAGGCAAACACCACCTTCAGGCAGATGCTTCCTGCCTTTTTTTTTTTTTTTTTTTTTGAGGCAGAGTCTTGCTCTGTCGCCCAGGCTAGAGTGCAGTGGTGCAGTCTCAGCTCACTGCAACCTCAGCCTCCTGGGTTCAACCGATTCTCCTTCCTCGGCTTCCTGAGTAGCTGGGATTACAAGTGCCCAGCACCACATCCAGCTAATTTTTATATTTTTAGTAGAGATGGGGTTTCACCGTGTTGTCAAGGCTGGCCTCGAACTCCTGACCTCAAATGATCCACCCACCTTGGCCTCTCAAAGTGCTGGGATTATAGGTGTGAACTGTCTCGCTCAGCCAGCTTCTGCCCTTGCCCCTGCTCTCGCCTCTGATGTGCCTGCCAGTGTATGTAAGAATCATTTTGGTCACGTGTTTGTGCTGGGACCTGTTCCATACTAGAGACCTCTGTGTCCCTGCCTCCTATCTGCTTGAGGCTTGGCCCTGTTGTCCAGGTACAATTAAAGCAGAGTATTTTCATGAAGTAGAAGACACTCCTTGCCTAGAGGTCTCTCCCGCTTTTCCCCAATGATCCATTCTCTGTGTACAGATACTTACTAGTCTCAGGGGAAATGAGTAGGCCAGCCCAGCCACCTTCGGGTCCGCCATCCCCAGCCCTCCTCCGTGCCTGCCTTTTCTTTAACCACAGCTGCAGTTCAGCATCATCATCAAGCCGCTGTTCGAGTCGTTCAAGGGCATGGTGTCCACCAGCAGCCTGGAGGAGCTGCACCGCACGGCGCTGTCCTGGCTGGACCAGCACTGCTCCCTGCCCATCCTCAGGCCGAGTGAGTGGGGCGGTGCCAGGGCGAGGGGCTTCATGCTAGTCCTGGAGGGAGGATAGCCCCGGACTGAGGACAGTGTTGGGGGAAATCCAGACTCCACTTTGGGCAGCCAGGTGGGGCCAGGGCACAATGCCGTCCAGGAGGCCCTCGGGATCCCCCAGTGGGGGCAGGAGTGGGCACCAGCTCCTGCCCTTGCGATCTGCCAGCCTGCTGAGACTCAACTTGCATGGATCAGGTGCCCACTATTTGCCAGGCCCTGTATCAGGTGCCTTCAGGTGTGTTTTCTTGTTTAATTCTGATAATAACAAGCAAAGATGATCCTATATGTTAAGGTTATAGATGCTTAACATCAGAACAGCTGGCAGCCCTGTGCAGCACAAGCAGCGTAGGATGCTCCACCCATGGCAGCCCCTGCTCGGATTTGGGGAGGCTTCTGGAGGCAGAGGGGTGAGTGCCCAGGTCTTGGAGAAGGCTCCCGGCACTCCTCCTTGCAGTCCAGTGCGGCTGCCGCTCGCCAGTGCCTGAGCATTTTCACATGGGTTGTAGGTCCAAAGCTAGGCGTGCGGTGTGTGGTGGGTCTGTGTCCCGCCTGTGTTTGACCCTCTCTGTCTTTCAGTGGTGTTGAACACGCTGCGGCAGCTGAGCACCTCCACCTCCATCCTCACAGACCCGGCGCAGCTGCCGGAGCAGGCGTCCGAGGCCATCACCAGGATTGGCAAGAGACTGGGGGAGTCTTAGCTGCTTAGCTGGCATGTGGCCGCATGAGATGCCAGGAGACCCTTCCCTGCCCATGGAGAGGAGGCTGCGCCCCCCCCAGCCCTTGCTGACACTCAGCCTCGGTGCCTCCCTCCAACTCTGCTGGCCCACCGCACTGTCGGGAGGCCTTGCTCAGGTCTGAAGCAGGTTCGGGGCCTGCTGACAGCAATAGCCCACCTTTGGGAACCCCTTGCTGTGAACTCTCTCACTCAGTGACCTCAGTCACCAACCTCCACTGCCCTTGGGGCAGACAAAAGGGAAGTGCTGGCCATGCTGGTCTGCCCTCCTGATGGCCTGCCAGGCCGAGCGCCAGTGAGTGGAACCCTTGGGTTGAGGGTGACAGGGCCTGCTCCTGTCCTGAGACCCAGCCTTGTCCCTCCTGCCATGCCTGTCCACGCGCATGCCTCTGATGTCCTGCTCCACTCTCTGGCCTGCCCATGGGGCAGTTAGAAGGTGTCTTTCTCCCCTCAACTCTGACAGCACCCAGCCCTTGTGGATGGACTTGGGCTTCTATTCAGGCTTATGCATGGCAGGCTGCCAGGGGGAAGTGCCTTCTTCAGAGACCTCCGAGGACACATGTTTGCAAAAACAATGGATGTGGGACACACAGGACCAGAATGGAAGCATATGATGCACAGTGGCTGCTCTGGCTGGGAGACCCTGCTGGGCATGTTTCATCTGTCCTCTTATAGCTCCATGGGGCCTTCTTGGATGTCACCTCACCACCGTGGCCCTTCTGCCATTCTTCTCCACACACCTCCAGCTGCAGCTGTGGACAGGTCAGGTGTGTCCAGTAGGAGCTTAGAACCCTGAAGTTCTAGCATCCAAAAGATCAGACTCCACGTCCTGTCAGCCTTGCCATCTTGTCTGATGTCGTTCAGCTGGGAGCCCCAAACCAGCTGGACAGTTCTCGGACCAAAGATGCCCCTGCACTCAAAAATCTGTCCCATCTTGTGTTTGGAGAAGGAAACAATGTTGGCGGGCAGCAGTCTGTGGTCATCAGCCCTCAGCTGTCTCTAGGCATCTCTCAGATCAGACAGCAAAGAATATACCCAGATCTGGGCTGGGTGGAGGCAATGGCTGGGCTGAGGGCCATCCTGAGCCCACAGCCAGAAGCTGGCTCAGCCTCAATCCTCGCCTTTCTCTGGTTACCTCTGCAGGGAGCTGCAGGGGCAGGCACTCTCTCCAGCACTCAGGAAGCCCAGCCAAGAGTACCTCCTCGTGGAAAGAATGTGCTTTAAAGCCCTGCTGAGGAGTTCAGAGCCGCCAGCAGGCTTTCCAGGCGACCTCTGCTCTCTCTGCCTGCAGGGCCTGGGGAGGGCTTTGAGGGAGCCTGGGAGCCATGTGAAGAGGGGCACCCCTGTGCTGCCCCCAAAGTTTAGGTCCAGTTGGAGGCTCTCCCTGGCTCCTGCAGGCCTGCAGGGGTTCTACCCCCACTGTAGGCCACCGGCCAGCTGCCTGCCCCCTTGTTGTGCTTCAGCCCCACACAAGAGCAGCTTGGTGACACCACTCAGCCACCCAGAGCACGTGTTTAAAGGCTTTCCAGATCACCTTCCCGTGGGGCGAACATAAGATGAGGCCAGGCTGGTCCTTGGAATTTCCCCTGGGGAAATGCTAATAGACTCCATCCTTTACCTGGGGATAAGCATGAAGGCATCATCCCAAAGGCAGAGACCACCGTGGTAGAAATTCCACCAAGGCCAGAAGGGAAAAAGGAAGAACCCAATGTGGCCAGCTGTGCAGGCCCCGGGGAGGGACATGAGTGCAGCCCCTCTCCACTTCCGTGCCTTTGTAAAACGTGTAGATAACCGCAGTGGTTGGCTGAGCCAAGAACTCTCCTAAATCAGTGGTTTTCTCCCCACCCCTTGCTGGGGAGTCATTTTTTAAAACTCCGTGGGATATAAAATTGGCCTCCTGCTGCTTCAGCCTACCTCTCCCTCTGCTGACTTAATGTTGTGATTCTGTTTCTTCGGATATTTAAGGCTGTTAGGTTGTGTGAGCCTTGAAGGGGTGTGTGTGTGTGTGTGTGTGTGTGTGTGTGTGTGTGTGTGTCTGTCCCTCCGTCCTAGCGACTGTCTAGTAGATGCATATCTTTGGAGACATTTCTGTAACTCATTCTCTTGGTGCTCACGATTGCCATGGCCGTAGGGCCACAGTGCCATATCTCTGCTGCAGACATGATTGTTTCTTTTTCTAGAGGTTTTCTTGTTTTGGAATCTTGCCTGATGAATCCAGCCAGACCAAGGGCCCTAGATTTGACCTCTGTCCTGGGCTCCTGGGCCAGGTGCAGGGACATCTGAGGCCACTCTGCTGGCCTCCTCCAGTGGATGCTGACCACAGGGTGGGCTTTGTTTACACTCACTTCACCCTGATTCTTGTCCCCACTTCCATAAAAGAAACTTTATAATGCTGATGCTTTAGAGAGAAAAGCAGCCTGGGCCGTGCACGGTGGCTGCTGCCTGTGATCCCAGCACTTTGGGAGACTGAGGCTGGAGGATCACTTGAGCTCAGGAGTTGGAGACTAGCCCTGGCAACATAATGAGACCCTGTCTCTACAAAAAACAAACAAACAAACAAACAAAAAAAAACACATTTAGCCAGATGTGGCAGTGAGCACCTGTGGTCCCAACTACTTTGGGGACTGAGGCTGGAGGATTGCTTGGGCCTAGAAGTTGCGGTGAGCTATGAACATGCCACACTGCATTCTAGCCTGGGCGACAGAGTGAAACCCTGCTTTTAAAAATAGAGGCCAGGTGGGTGGCTGATGCCTATAATTCCAGCACTTTGGGAGGCTGAGGCAGGTGGATCACCTGAAGTCAGTTCACAACCAGCCTGACCAACATGGTGAAACCCTGTCTCTATTAAAAATACAAAAAAATTAGGTGGGCTTGGTGGTGCACCCCTATAATCCCAGGTACTCAGGGGACAAGAGAATCGCTTGAACCCAGGAGGCAGATGTTGCAGTGAGCCGAGACTGTACCACTGCACTCCAGCCTGGGCAATAGAACGAAACCCTGTCTCAAAAAAAAATACAAAGTCCAAAAAGAAAAGCCAGAAGAACTGCTGGCGTCCAAATCCCTGTGCTAGTTTCTGGGAAATACCCGTACGCTGCACCTACTGCTTTCTGTGGTGAGTGGGAGACCCCAGGGCAGGGCAGGGCAGGGCAGGCGCCACTTAGGGCCTTTCTGCAGTCAGCCAGCATGCAGCAGCTGACACCCCAAGTGGGCTGGCCTCCTTCAGCAGGAAGCAGTGGCAGCTCTGGCTGTTGGTGCCGATGGCAGCATTGGGTCGAGGGGAAGGGGCCGGAAAGCCGCAGACCCCCCGGTGCTGTGCATGGCCCTGGAGCTGTCAGCCAGGAGAGCAGGGTCAGCGGTCAGCCAGCCCTCCCATTTCCCGCCCGTGGGCCCTGACCACACTCCCTTTTCTAGAAGTCAGTCCTAAGGTTTGTCTTCTCTGGCTAGGAGGATGTAAATTTGGGTTCTTAGAGGGCACGGCACCCAAAATCCCAGGGTGGTGCCAGACCCCCAGTCTCTGCCCAGATAAAGTGGCACGGTGGCATGCAGCACTACTGTCTTGCTGGTGGGGGGGGTCTCAAACACCCACCCCATCTCCATGCACAACTGGGACTGGCCCCGCCGGCAGCTGGGGCGCAGGTAACTCAGAGATGGGAGCTGCAGCTGGGAGCTGGTGAGGTCTTGCTGTCATCAGGGCAAGACCTTGTGCTCTCAGAACTTGTGGAGTGGAGCTGGGCCTGCCCCGGGCCAGTGGACCCCTGTATGTCGGAGGATTGGTGTACGGTGGGCCTGGTCCTGCACTGGCAGACAGACCTTGCTTTGGCCCAGCTCTTTTTTACCCTGGCTCCGACGGCAGGCTTGAAATACCCTCTCATCACCCCTGTTCACCCTTTCCCTTGTCTGGCCCCTGCCTGGTCCGCCTGGGCCCTCCTAGCAGGCAGCCTGGGTGTGAGTTGAGCCTCTCTGTTTTCCCTCTGGTGGGAAAGTGGCCTTTTACCTCTATACCTTCTCCCCAGTGTTTCCTTGGGGAGGAGGGAGAGGGCTGGGCAGCAGTGATCCAGGCAGGCAGCATGTGCAGTGGTGGCCAGCCAGGATGCCAGAGCTGCACAGGGATGTGGCGTGTGTCTCCGGGCCCTTGACATCTCTACTTTAGAGGATTTTACCACGTCTGCACACCAGTCGGGGGAGAGGGGACAGCAAGGAGGGAGGCTGAAGAGCTTTGAGGCTCAGCAGTGTGTTTGTGGCATTCGGTGGGCACCGTGGCCTTGGGCAGCTGGACAGGTTTTTGTGATGTGAGGGACACACAGGGCAGGTGGGAAGCTTGGCAGAGAATCCAGAAATACTGAGGAAGCTTTTTAGGACCCCCACCTCCATGCCTCTACCAGGGCCAGCCCCCTCTCCGCCACCCGCCACCACATGGGACTCTGCTTGTCGGGACTTGCAAAAATCAACCTTTAAGAAAAGGGAACTCTTAACATTGAATGTTGACTATGTGTGTGCATGGGCGTGCCCTTGCACAAGCTTGCGTGTGCGTGTTTACTTCATGGAATTTTGTGTGAAATCCTCTTCAATCGTATAGCAGAATTCACCTCCATTTCCCAGTCACACTGTTGGTTCTGTGCTCTGAACCTGGGTGTAGCTCATTTGAAGGACTCTCTTCTGCATTTCCTAACAGGTATTTGGTGGTCTCAAGAGCTGAGATTGTGGAGGGTTGGGAGAAACTGAAGTTCTGTACATTTCTATAGAGTTTACATCCTGCAGTTAAAAAGGCAGGAAGGGCTCAGCCAGGGCCGCACAGCTCCAGGCCGTCCCCCACAGGCCTCCCATAGTGTCCCTGCTTCTCTAGCTGAATCTTTTCCCACCGCGCGGGAAAGGAGAGCGGGTTCACTTGCTCTTCTGTTCACAGCAGAAGCACCATGTTCTGGTCCTTTTTCAGGTTCAGTTTATTGTGTAAATGGCGTTTTTTTTTCTGGTGTGAGCTTTGGTGATCATGGCCGGGCTCCTTTGAGGAGATGGTTACCCCTCGTGGTCTGAAGAAGAAACCCAGAAAAGAGTCTGGTTTGGCCAGAGACCCCCCGGCCCATGCCACCCTGAGCACGCCCCTCTGATGCTCTGCTGTCAAGAAGCACGTTTCCACCAGCTGTATTTAACACTACAATGCATTTTTAAAACTATATTTGCATCCAAGACAATAAAGAAACCTTATTTTTTTGAAAAGCCTGTGATGTGTGGCCTTAAATGCTATCCTGTTGAGCTATGGAAGAGATGGGAAAATGAAGAGATCTGAGTACAGTGATGCCCTTGGCCAGCTCGCTCCTTCTAACCTCGGGAGGGTAATCGGCCTGGAATGGAGGCATCCGGGTGAAGAAGAGATCCAGGGTGGGAGGGCAATTCTGGAGGTGTGTCCAGAAAGTCAATGGTCCTTAAGACAGGACTTCCCGCAAAGGCTGATAAGAAAGGCCCAGTGTGGTGGCTTCTGCCTGTGGCCTCAGCAGGGGCTGGTGAGTCAGGCCACTGCTCCAGGCCATACCCAGGTGGATAGAGTTCACTGGTGCCCCTATAAACTTCCTGTTTCCTCATCCAGGACTTGGGCAGACAGCACCAGCCCTGCATGCTTGACAGTTTCACGTGAGATCACGTGTGTCTGAGTGTTCAGGAGCCTGTGGAGCTCTGTGCTTAGTGCAGTCATCAGCACAGCGAGCACTAGCCCAGCTCTGCAAAGGCTTCAGAAACAGTGGTGGCCTCCGGGCACTGTGGTCCCCCTGCTTGTTACTGACCCCACACCAGAGACGGGACAGACTAGAAAGCTGACCAGTAGAAATGTCCCTTTGTTCAGGTGCCGAGAAGGTTTGGCTCATCTCTGATTAATGTAGAAGCTTTTCTCTGCCATTTTCCTGGGCCCCGCACCCACCCACTGGCTCCTTGTGCTTGGACAGGGTGACCCAGTGAGAAGAGCCAGCCTGCACAGAGCCGTGGGGTTGCTTCACAGGATGACTGCCAGGATATGGCTCTCGATGTAGAATGCAGTGGGTTGATACACAGGCTCTTGTCTGATCAAACCCCCATGCCTCCCCTGAGGAGAAGTCTCCATGACTCAAAGCAAGCCTGGGCCTTGAGAACCGGGGGTCCTAGAGGGAAAGGTGAGTGCCTCACAGGCTCCTTTGGGCTGGAAGGAACTCGGTTTCCACTGAGCTCAGCAACAGGGGTCCGTGTTCATGTTTTGAATGGAGCTCCATACTTACCTGGGATTTCTAAAAGATGGCAGAGGCATGAATGGAGGAGAAAGCAGAGGTTGGGTGGGTGGGGGAGGGAGGAACAGGGACAGGAGCAGGATAGAGTGCCATTCCTCTGTGCGCCGGGTCGTGCTCAGGCTTACATTTTGAGCTGCTGCAGGGGTATATGTGGCCCTGAACGGTTCTCAAGGTGGTGGCATGGTTTATTCCATTTACAGACAAACCAGAGTCACGTCCAAGGTAGCAAGGCCACACGGGTAAAGCCTGTTAATAGGGCTTTTCCATCCTGTAAGTGGCCTCTCCATCCGCCATTCGCCAAGCCCAAATCCAGAGAATTATCCCTGATGCCCTTCCTCTCCCTCCCAATACCAAGTCCTGCCGAGTTTCTCTTCTCAGTTTCTTCTAAATACGTCACCTGCTTTTCTCCATCCCCGCTGCCATCGCCTCCATCCAAGTCATGTCATTGCCCAAGCAGCTCAGGCAGTGGCCTCATCCTTCCTCCACGTCCATAGCGTGAGCTTTCAAAAGCCCGAGTCTAGCCAGGTTGCTCTTCAATTTTTCCAGCGCTTTCCAGATAAAGGCCCGGGCCCTCATGGAGGCCCCTCCCCTGCTTTCTTGGCTGTTTTTCATTTTCTGAACACACCAGGTTTGGTTTGGTTTTGCCCTTTACAGTTTTCCCAAGGCCTGTCTCCTCTGCCCAGGCCCTTCCCCATCTCCACTCTTTTCCTTCAGGTTCTTCCTTAAACATCAGATCCTCAGAAACCAGCCTTCATATTCCCTCCCCACGCACAGGCATGCGCACACACACAGTCCAGCCTCGGAGCAGCTCCCAGGACACCGATCGTGTTGTGATTACGCAGTTTCTCTTCCCCACCAGATTCCGAGCCCACCGGGATGAGGGCCTGGTGCCGTACCTCACACAGACCTGGCAGGAGCAGACATCCAGACAGCCCGTGGATGAAGCCTCGCCATGCCCACCCCGCTCCAGCTGCCTCTGCCCACCGCCCTGGGCACCGGCGGGGCAGGGGAGGAAGGGGGATCAGAGGGCGTTGACTCTGAAGACTGCATAGGTAATTTCAAAACTTCAACTTGAGTAATTGTAGATATAAGACTAATCTCTAAATGGCATGAAAAGCATTTCATCTTGATACGGACTTGCTTCAGCAGAACATGGTTTCCCTTATTTTTGGTCAAGATATGAAATTAGATTTGTATAGGGTAGTATGATTGAATTTATCCTGAAGTTTAATGAATACACTTTTTACCTTTTGAGTTCAGAAAATCTCCAGTACACACAGAAGTGGAGAACAGTGTAATGAACCTCTCATCTCATCAAGAATGCCCGTCATCTACTTTAACAACTGTCAACTCAGGGCCAGTTTTGTTTTCTTCTAAGACCTCATGCCCACCTCCATTATTTTGAAGCACATTGCAGACACCATATGGATTTCTTCTGTTAAGTATGCTTTTCTTTGCTTTCTTTCTTTCTTCTTTTTTTTGAGACAGACTCTCACTCTGTTGCCCAGGCTGGAGGGCAATGGTGTAATCTCAGCTCACTGTAACCTCTGCCTCCTGGGTTCAAGTGATTCTCGTACCTCTTCCTCCCAAGTACCTGGGACTACAGGTGCCTGACACCAGGCAGGGCTAATTTTTATATTTTTAGGAGAGACAGAGTTTCACCATGTGAGTCAGGCTGGTCTCAAACTCCCGATGTCAGGTGATCCGCCTGCCTCGGCCTCCCAAAGTGCTGGGATTACAGACATGAGCCACCACACACAGCTGTAAGTATGCTTTTTAATACCAGTTCCAGAATTGCATATATACCTGCAATATTGGTCATTTAAAAGTTCCCAAAGGCAGCTGGGCATGGTGGCTCATGCCTGTAATCCCAGCACTTTGGGAGGCCTAGGCAGGCGGATCACCTGACATTGAGAGTTTGAGACGAGCCTAACCAACAGAGAGAAACACCATCTCTACTACAAATACAAAATTAGTTGGGTGTGGTGGCACATGCCTGTAATCCCAGTTACTAGGGAGGCTGAGGCAGGAGAATCACTTGAACCCGGGAGGTGGAGGTTGTGGTGAGCCAAGATCTCGCCATTGCACTCCATCCTTGGCAACATGAGTGAAACTCTGTCTCTTTCTTTTTTCTTTTCTTTTCTTTCTTTTAAAAAAAAAAAAAAAAAAAAAAAAAACGGGGTTTCACCATGTTGGTCAGGCTGGTCTTGAACTCCTGACCTCAGGTGATCTGCCCGCCTTGGCCTCCAAAGTGCTTGGATTACAGTCGTGAGCCACCACGCCCGGCCTCTTTCTTTTTTCTTTTTTTTTTTCTTCCTGGAAGATATCACACTAGTCCAGAAACTCTGTCTCAAAAAAAAAAAAAAAAAGTTTCCAAAGGCTTTGTGAAAAGCTACAAAATCACAGTGAGACACCCAGGGAATGGGGCATTCTGATTGATCAGATATTCTATTTTACTGAAAATCATTAGCTAGAAAACCCTTATTGTGTAGAGAGAGGAAAAGCTTTTTAAGATAAGAGTCTCCTTTCCTGCCTTAATGGGTATGGCACAGTGAGCAGTCTAATCTCTTCATCTAGTCTGACTGATTTTCACTCCTGGGGGAAGTACTGAACAGAGCTGGTTGGTTCTATTACAGTTTTGCAGTGGGGGTGGGGCCTGAGTAGTCCCACAGCCCTGATTCCAACCTATTGGTGTCTCCCAGGTTCCCAGCACCACCCATCATGGACTATAATGACCTTATGTCAACTCTCCTGTATGTACTGAGATCTGTGTAAGTTTCTCTAGTTTCTCTCCCTCCTTTCCCTAATACTTGCTGTGTATTTACCCGACTCTTCCTTTTTTATTCTCCTTTGATCAAGATGTGTGTACTGGCTGGGTGCAGTGGCTCACGCCTATAATCCTAGCACTTTGGGAGGCCAAGGAGGGGGGACCACTTGAGGTCAGGAGTTTGAGACCAACCTGGCCAACATGGCAAAACCCTGTCTCTACTAAAAATACACAAATTAGCCAGGTGTGGGGGTGCATGTTTATAATCCCAGGCACTTGAGAGGTTGGGGCCGGAGGATCGCTTGGAACCCAGGAGGCAGAGGTTGCAGTGAGCCAAGATCATGCCACTGCACTCCATCCTGGACAACAGAGCGAGACTCTATTAAAAAAAAAAAAAAAAAAAAAGGCCAGGAGCAGTGGGAGGCTGAGGCGGGTGGATCACCTGAGGTTAGGAGTTCGAGGTCAGGCTGGCCAACATGTTGAAACCCCGTGTCTACTAAAAATACAAAAAACAATTAGCTGGGCATGGTGGCAGATGCCTGTAATCCCAGCTACTTAGGAGGCTGAGGCAGCAGAATTGCTTGAACCCAGAGGCAGAGGTTGCAGTGAGCTGAGATCTCAACACTGCATTCCAGCCTGGGTGTCAGAGTGAGACTCTGTCTCAAAAAAAAAAAAAAGATGTGTGTACTAAGGTTGTATTTGAATGAGGCTCAGAGAATACAACAGTGACTTTACTGTAAATGCAATAAAATCTGTGTTGATACCTGTGGTAGGTTGTGGCAGGTGGCTTCTGAGCCAGGAACCAGCAGAACAAGCAGAGATCAACCAGCAAAGGGTTGTGGGGGCGAGGAGGCAGAAGGGAGCTCCCATACAGAGCCCCTTAGGGAAGAGCAAACTTCACAGGAACAGCGGCCAAATCTCACATCGCAGAGGTGTTGTCTTTTCCTGGACCATTCCCTTTGTTCCCCGCTGGGGCTTTCTCTTGTCAGTGATCTCTTCTGTCCCTTGCACTTTTCTCCTTTTTCATTGGCTCATTCCTCTCTATTCACAAGTTTCTCTTTCTCAAGTCTCTCTCCCTCTAACTAACCTTACTTTCCATCTCTGTGCCCAAAACTTGTTCTTCCGCAAACGCCCTGCATCCCGATAAATGGCATTGGCGTCTCCCCAACTGCTCCAGAGGGAAACTCAGACAGAACCCTGGCCTCTCCCTTTCCCTCTCTTCCCACATTCAGCCTATTAGCAAGTCTCCCCAATAACACCTCCAGAATACAGACAGCCCTGGCTTCCCCCAGTCCCCCACCGAGATGGAGTCTCACTCTGTCGCCCAGGCTGGAGTGCAGGGGTGCAACCTCAGCTCACTGCAACCTCCACCTCCTGAGTTCAAGCGATTCTCCTGCCTCAGCCTCCTGAGTAGCTGGGATTACAGGTGTGCAGGTACCTGCCTCCATGCCTGGCTAAATTTTGTATTTTTAGTAGAGATGGGATTTCACCATCTTGGCCAGGATGGTCTGCAATTCCTGACCTCAAGTGGCCTGCCCACTTCGGCCTCCCAAAGTGCTGGGATTACAGGCATGAGCCACCGCATCCAGCCTGGAATGGTCTTTTAAAAAGATGCTGCTCCAACTTCCAGCAGCTTCCCATTGCATTGAGAATGAAATCTAAGGCTGGGCGTGTTGGCTCACACCTGTAATCCCAGCACTTTGGGAGGCCGAGGCAGGCAGATCACCTGAGGTCTGGAGTTTGAGACCAGCCTGGCCAACATAGTGAAATCCCGTCTCCACTAAAAATTCAAAAAGTTAGCCTGGCATGGTGGCAGGCACCTGTCGTCCCAGCTATTCAGGAGGCTGAGGCAGGAGAATCGCTTGACCCAGGGAGGTGGAGGTTGCAGCGAGCCGAGATCGCTTCACTGCATACCAGCCCGGATGACAGAGCAAAACTCCATCTTAAAAAAAAGATGAAATTGAAAGTCCTCATCATGAAGTGCTAGTCCCTCAAGATCTGGGTCCTGAGTGACTGCCTGGGTGAGTGACAGCGTCCTGTGCCTGGAAGTCTTTCTTCTATGAAATGTGGATAATAATCACACCTCTCCCGTGGATTCCTACAATTACGTATGCTGAGTTTGTAGGCAGCACCTATAAAGGCAGCAACTTTTCTTATTATTCATCTCTGTTCCAATTCCCAACAAAATGTCTCAGTTTATATCAAGGCCACCACTAAGACTGGTTGGCTCGTCAGTAACACCCTGGCAGCATTTCTGAGTTTTCTTTCTTCACGACAGCCTGCCCTCCCCTTCTCATTCATCGAATCTTGGGCTGTGAATTCTTTCTCCAAAATGTTGCTAACTGCGGTCCTATCCCATGCCATGACACAGCTGGTATAAGTCAGAATTCTGTTATCTCCTAACAGAACTCTCCCAATGCTGATAAAAAAAGATCAGGAAACATCATCTTGCTTTCTTTTCTTTTTTTTTTTATTTTTTTTTATTTTGAGATGGAGTCTTGCTCTGTTGCCCAGGCTGGAGTGCAGTGGTGCAATCTTGGCTCACTGCAACCTCTGCCTCCCAGGTTCAAGCGATTTTCCTGCCTCAGCCTCCTGAGTAGCTGGGATTACAGGCTTCTACCACCATGCCCGGCTAATTTTTGTATTTTTAGTAGAGACGGAGTTTCACCATGTTGGCCAGGCTGGTCTCGAACTTCCAACTTTGTGATCTGCCCACCTGGGACTCCCAAAGTGCTGGGATTACAGGCGTGAACCGCTGTGCCTGGCCAACATCATCCTGCTTTCTAACACCTATCCCTTTTTCTTTTTCCTTTTTTTGTAGAGACAGAGTCTTGCCATGTTGCTCAGACTGGTCTCAAACACTTGAGCTCAATCAGTCCACCCACCTCAGCCTCTGAAAGCACTGGGATTACAGGTGTGAGCCACCACACCCAGCCTTTCCTCATTCCTTTTTCTTTTCCTTTTCTCTTCCCTTTTCTTTTATTTTCTCTTCCTTCCTTCCTTCTTTCTTGCGTGCTCTCTCTCTCTCTCTCTTTTTTGAGATGGAGTCTTACTCTGTAGCCCAGGCCGGAATGCAGTGGAACCATCTTGACTCACTGCAACCTCCACCTGCCTGGTTCCAGCGATTCTCCTGCCTCAGCCTCCCGGGTAGCCAGGATTACAGGCACGAGCCAACACGCCCAGCTAATTTTTTTTTTTTTTTTTTTTTTAGTAGAGACAAGGATTTACCATGTTGGCCAGATTGGTCTCAAACTCCTGACCTCAGGTCACCAACCTGCCTCGGCCTCCCAAAGTGCTGGGATTACAGGTGTGAGCACAGCACCCAGCCCCCATTCTTTTTTCAAAACTCGGCCTCCCTTCACCCCTGCCCCAGCCAGAGCACTTCAATTTACCTGTCTCCTAGAATAAGTCCCCCCATCTCCATCCATTGCTCAGCATTCAGTGCAACAGTAATTTCATTCCCCTTGCTTCTGATTACACAGCCCAGGTCCCACCAAGAGGAGCTCCCTGTGGCTACTCAACCACCCTCCACGCTTCTTCCCTCTGTGCCGCTGCCAGCATTTCCCTCCCCGGGAGGGCGAGAGCTTTCTCCCCGCTGTGGCCTGGCCTGCTGCCCTCCTGTGCACCAGACCCACCGCCAGTGCTCCATTTCTGTTGCCAACGTCACATGTGATGTTGCTGTCAGTACCACATTTTATCTCTCCTTTCTCAAGACCGCAGCTCATTTTATCTGTCATCTATCACAGCACACAGTTTCTACGTCCCAGGCACGTAGCAGTCTCGCTATTTAAATCACATCTACCACTGCCTGCCCATGAGGTAGGTGCTTTATAATTCCCATGCTAGAGATAAGAAATAGAGGCTTACAGGGTTAGATCAGATGTACCCCAGGCGTGAGCCACTGCACCCGGCCTTATCCCATTTTCAACTTCAAAAAACTCTCTACATAGAGATTATTGTCCTCATTTTACATATGAGAAAACTGAGGTTTACCTTTCAACATAAGAACGTTCAGCAAACCAGGAGTAGATGGGGTAGAACTTCCCCAGCCTGACGAAGAGCAGCTACAGAAAGTCCACAGCTAACGTCACGTTTCATGGTGAGAGACTGGTGCTTGCCCCTACGATCAGGAACGAGAAGTGGATGACTGCTTCTTCCCCTTCAGTGTTGTCAATATCAGTATTGTTATGGAGGTTCTGGTTAGGGCAATTAGGCAAAACATAAAAATAAAAGACGGCCCGGGGTGGTGGCTCACACCTGTAATCCCAGCACTTTAGGAGGCAAAGGTGGGCAGATCACTTGAGCCCAGGAGTTCCAGACCAGCCTGGGCAACAGTGAGACCTTGCCTCCACAAAAAATAAGCAAAATTAGCTGGGTATGGTGGTGCACGCCTGTAGTCCCAGCTCCTTAGGAGGCTGAGGCAGGAGAATCTGTTGAACCTGGGAGGCGGAGGTTACAATGAGCCAAGATCGTGCCACTGTACTCCAGCCTGGCGACAGGAGTGAAACTCCATCTCAAAAAAAAAAAAAAAAAAAAAGGAAGAGGCTGAGCATAGTGGCTCACGCCTGTAATCCAAGCACTTTGGGAGACCACGGTGGGCAGATTACCTGAAGTCAGGAGTTTGAGATCAGCCTGGCCAACATGGTGAAACGCCGTCTCTACTAAAAAAATAAAATACAAAAATTAGCTGGGTGTGGTGATCCTAGCTACTCAAGAGGCTGAGGTGGGAGAATCGCTTGAACCTGGGAGGCAGAGGTTGCAGTGAGCCAAGATCGTGCCATTATACTCCAGCCTGAGCGACAAGAGTGAAACTCCATCTCAAAAAAAAAAAAAAAGGAAAGAAAGGAAAAGATATACAAGGCCTTCAGATTGGAAAGTGAGAAAAACCATTTGCAGATGATATGATGGTTTGCATAGAAAGCCCTAAAGAATGCACACACACCCTTTAGAGCTAGTGAATGGGATCAGCAAGGTTGCAGGACTCAGGATTAGTACACAAAAATCGGCTGTCTTTCTGTACACTGGCAAGAAATAGCCCAAAAATGAAATTAAGAAAACAATTTCATGTTCAATAGCATCAACCAAGACAAGATACTTGGGAATCAATTTAACCAAGGAAGTGCACTTAGTATTACACTGAAAATAATACAAGAGTGTTGAAGAATATTATTATTGAAGAATAATAGATTCTCCTGCCTTAGCCTCCTAAGTAGCTGGGACTGCAGGCGTGCACCACCACACCCAGCTAACCATACAAAGGAATGAAAAACTGATATGTACTCAAGGTGGAAGACCCTCGAAACCATTATGCTAAGTGAGAGAAGTCAGACACAGAAGGTCACGTGTTGTGTGATTCCATACAAATGAAATATCCAGGGCCAGGTGCGGTGGCTCACGCCTGTAATCCCAGCACTTTGGGAGGTCAAGGCAGGTAGATCGCTTGAGCCCAGGAGTTTGAGACCAGCCTGGGCAACTTGGCAAAACCCCATCTCTACAAAAAAAATACAAAAATTAGCTGGGTGTGGTGGTGCACGCCTATAGTCCCAGCTACTTGGGAGGCTGCAGTGGGAGGATCACTTGAGCCTGGGAGGTCAAGGCTGAAATTCAGTGAACCATGATTACACCACTGCACTCCATCCTGGGTGACAGAGTGAGACCCTGTCTCAATCAATCAATTGATCAATCAAAAAAAGAGAAATGGGCCGGTCGCAATGGTTCATGCCTGTAATCTCAGCACTTTGGGAGGGTGAATCACATGAGGTCAGGAGTTCAAGATCAGCCTGGCCAACATAGTGAGACTCCATCTCTACTAAAAATACAAAAATTAGGCAGGTGTGGTGGCAGGCACCTGTAATCTCAGCTACTCAGGAGGCTAAGTCAGAAGAATCGCTTGAACCCGGGAGGCAGGGGTTGCAGTGAGCCGAGATCATGTCACTGCACTCCAGCTTAGGCAATAGAGCCAGACTCTGTCTCAAAAAAAAAAAAAAAAAGGCAGAAGTGGTGTCGACATGTTGGTTAAGGTGCAGAGATACTGAAACCCTCATACATGGCCAATGGGAATGTGAAATGGTGCAGCCGCCATGGAAAACAGCCAGGCATTTCTTCCAGAAGTTAAAAGTAGCACTACCATGTAGCCCAGCAATCCCATTCCTAGGTATAGACCCAAAAGAAATGAAAACAGGGATACTTGTAGGCAAATGTTGGAAGCAGCATTATTCACAATGGCCAAATGTGGAGACAACCCAAGTTCACCTGAAGTGATGACTCAATAAACAAAATGTGATCCAGCCATACGGTGGGATGTTACTCGCCATCGGAAGGGATGGTGCACTGACACACGCGGCAACATCGACGAACCTTGAGGAAGTCAGACGCAAGAGGACGAATGCCATACGATTCTCTTTGTAGGAAATTATGGTCCAGGCGCGGTGCCTCACCCTTGTAATCCCAGCACTTTGGGAGGCTGAAGCGGGCAGATCACCTGAGGTCAGGCATTTGAGACCAGCCTGGCCAACATGCTGAGACCCCATCTCTACTAAAAATAGAAAAATTAGCTGGGTGTGGAGGCAGGCACCTGTAATCCCAGCTACTCAGGAGGCTGAGGGAGAAGAGTCGCTTGAACCCAGGGGACGGAGGTTGCAGTGAGCAAAGATCCCACCACTGTACTCCAGCCTGGGCGACAGCGAGACTGTCTCAAAAAATAAAAATAAAAATTGTGGAATGGGCAAATCCATTGAGACAGAAAGCAGATTAGTGGTTGCCAGAGGGAAGAATGTTCTGGAATTATATGGCAATGATAGGTGCACGACTGTGAATACACACACACACACACACACACACACACACACACACACACACTGCTAAGTTACATAATTGTTTAATTGAAACTTTTAGAGATGAAGTAGTTTGTCTAAGGTTACGTCACTTACGGTAAGTAGAGAACCAGATACTGGAATCCAAGATTAGCCTTTCTCAGCACTAATGCTGTTGGGGGAAATATTTCCGGGGCCATTGAATAGGAAATTAATAATGGTATCTTGAAGAGCCTCAGAATTGCCATTCTAAATATTCCCTCTCATTGTAAAGTACTGTTGTTTTGGGTAGTGCATGAAAGGGCTGAGAGAAATAAATTGCATTGGTTTTACTGTAAAATTGGTTATACAAGGAGTCATGCCGAGGGGCTGCTTTGCCCATTCAGCTGGGAGATCCGAAGAGCAGGTGAAGAGCTGTGAACAGTGGAGCGGGCCTGATGTCAGAGGTCATTGAGGAGAAGCACCGATGTCACAAACCCGTTGCTACAGTAAGAAACCTGGGGGTCCCACGGGCTTTTACCCTTAATACCAAGACTTGAAAACCCTTTGCTTAGAATTTGAAATCATGTTTATTTGACTGATTTCTAAAATAATACATACTAACTTTAGAAACTTTGGAAAATACATTAAAATATAAAGAAAATTCTTGGCCGGGCATGGTCACTCATGCCTGTAATCCCAGCACTTTAGGAGGCTGAGGTGGGCGGATCACCTGAGATCAGGAGTTCGAGACCAGCCTTACCAACATGGTGAAACCCCATCTCTACTAAAAATACAAAAATTAGCCTGGTGTGGTTGTAGGCACCTGTAATCCCAGCTACTCAGGAGGCTGAGGCAGAAGGATTGCTTTAGCCTAGGAGGCAGAGGTTGCAGTGAGCCGAGATCACAGCACTGCAATCAAAAAGGAAAAACAAAAATTTTCCACAAAGATGGGAAATTTTTTTTTTCCCCACAAAGATGGGGTTTCACCATATTGACCAGGATGGTCTCGATCTCTTGACCTCGTGATCCACCCGCCTCGGCCTCCCAAAGTGCTGGGATTACAGGCGTGAGCCACCGCGCCTGGCCACACACACTTTTTAAAAAACTTTTAAGTTCAGGGGCACATGTGAAGGTTTGTTACATAGTGACATGGCTAGCCTTTGTGTCCCCACCCAAATCTCATCTTTTTTTTTTCTTTTTCTTTTTTTTCGAGACGGAGTTTCGCTCTTGTTACCCAGGCTGGAGTGCAATGGCGCGATCTCGGCTCACTGCAACCTCCGCCTCCTGGGTTCAGGCAATTCTCCTGCCTCAGCCTCCTGAGTAGCTGGGATTACAGGCACGCCCATGCCCAGCTAATTTTTTGTATTTTTAGTAGAGACGGGGTTTCACCATGTTGACCAGGATGATCTCGATCTCTTGATCTCGTGATCCACCCGCCTTGGCCTCCTAAAGTGCTGGGATTACAGGTGTGAGCCACCGCGCCTAGCCCCAAATCTCATCTTGAATTGTAATCCCCACATGTCTAGGGAGAAACCAGGTGGAGGTGATAGGATCATGGGGGCGGTTTCCCTCATGCTGTTCTCGCCATAGTGAGTGAGTTCTCACTGAAGGTTTTATAAGGGGCACTTCCTCCTTTGCTCGCCACTTTCTCTCGCCTGCCGCCATGTAAGAAGTGCCTCTTCTGTGTCTGCCATAATTGTGAATTTCCTGAGGCCTCCCCAGACCTGAGAACTGTAAGTCAGTTAAACCTCTTTTCTTGATAAAATACCAGGTCTCCGCTACATCTTTATAGCAGTATGAAAATGAACTAAGTAAACTTGTGTCATGGGGGTTTATTATACAGATTATTTCATCGCCCAGGTATTAAGCCCAGTACCCAAGAGTTATCTTCTCTGTTCCCCTCCCTTCTCCCACCCTCCCCTTTCCCCCCTCTCCCCTCCCCCCTCCCCCTCAAGTAGACCCCAGGATCTGTTTCCTTCTTTGTCATCATGAGTTCTCATCATTTAGCTCCCACTTATAAGCGAGAACATGTGATATTTGGTTTTCTGTTCTTGGGTTAGTTTGCTAAGGATAATGTCCTCCAGCTCCATCCACATTCCTCCAACACGTATTTTTTAACTCAATGGGGGCCCATCATAAACATATTTTGTGACTTGCTTTTATAAATTAACATCATACTGGAAGCATTTTACCCTGCCATTAAACATTCTTTGAGAAAATGACTTTGAACGCCCACGTAATTCTGCCATTGGGTCATTGCCTTATTTTCAGTCGTTGGGGTGGTATGGCGGCCGTGAAAATGTGCCCCTCAGATTTCCCACTCTGGGGAGTATAAGTGCCTGAAGGCCCAGCTGCTGTGCCCCGAAATCACCCAGCTCATGGGGACCCTGCTTCCTGCAGGCTTCTCCCAGCTAGAGACAGCACAGCAGGGATGCTGGGGATGGCTGGTTCCTGGGAGACCCAGGCACCTCTGTCTGAGGATTTTCCCACATTCGTGCTGAACTCTCACAGGATGGCACCCCCAACTTCCCTTCCTTCTTTCCTCCTGTCCTCCAGCAAGAGTCAGACCTGCCTTGTGGAGGGACAGCTCCCCCAGACCCTGGCTCCCTCCTCTTTTCCCTCCCAGGCTTGGCTCTGATGAATCTATCATCTATCTATCTATCTATCTATCTATCTATCTATCTATCTATTTATTTATTTGAAACAGAGTCTTGCTCTGTCACCCAGGCTGGAGTGCAGTGGCGTGATCTCAGCTCACTACAACCTCTGCCTCCTGGGTTCAGACGATTCTCCTGCCTCAGCCTCCCAAGTAGCTGGGATTACGGGCGCACACCATCACGCTCTGCTAATTTTTGTATTTTTAGTAGAGACAGGTTTCACCATGATGGCCAGGCTGGTTTGGAACTCCTGACCTCAGGTGATTCTCTCACTTCCACCTCCCAAAGTGCTGGGATTACAGGCGTGAACCACCACACTTGGCCTTGATGAATCTCTTGCATGGCAAAGAATCCCATTTGGTCTCTGCTTCTAGAGGACCTGGACTAGCACAGGTCACCTCCACGCTTGTTTGCTTGTTTGGGTTTTGATGTTATCCTTAATGCTGGTATGAACATGTACATGCACATATCCTGACCAAATCTAGGATTATCCCCTTAGGAAGTTCTGTGAGGAAGGAATACCAGGAGGGGGTTACTGCATGGAGACAGAATCCTTTTGTAAGGCTCTGATGCATGTTTCACAAGTGGCTGAGTGGACCTCTCTCACCCTCCGGCCTGCTCCCTTGTAAAGCTCTGCTGATGCGAAGGTACAAAAAACCTCCTGTTTATTTGTCTTTCTTAGTTACCTCTGTGGTTGAACAGAGTTTCACATTTACTGCCTATTTGATTTCTGGTTTTATATTTAAGCTTTTCTTTTTTTGTTGTTTTTTTGAAATGGAGTCTTGCTCTGTTGCGCGGGCTGGAGTGCAGTGGCACGATCTCGGATCACTGCAACTTCCAACTCCTGGGTTCAAGTGATTCTCATGCCTCCCGAGCAGCTGGGATTACAGGCACGCACATGTACCACCACACCCTGCCAAGCTTTTCTTTTTTTCTCTCTCCCCTCTCCGCCTTCTTTTCTCATCTGTCTCTCTTTATCTGATTACCTCTTCTATTTGCGTTTTCTTTTCTTTTCTTCTCTCTTTTTTTGAGACAGAGTCTTGCTCTGTCACCCAGGCTGGAGTGCATGATCTCGGCTCACTGCAACCTCTGCCTCCGGGGTTCAAGTGATTTTCCTGCCTCAGCCTCCCAAGGTGCTGGGATTACAGGCATGCACCACCACAGTCAGCTAATTTTTGTATTTTTAGTAGAGACAAGGTTTCACCGTGTTGGCCGGGATGCTCTCGATCTCCTGATCTCATGAGCTGCCTGCCTCAGCCTCCCAAAGGGCTGGGATTATAGGTGTGAGCCACTGCATCCGGCCTTTTTTTTGAGATGGAGTTTCGATCAGTCGCCCAGGCTGGCGTGCAATGGTGCGATTTTGGCTCACTGCAACCTCTGCCTTTCGGGTTCAAGCGATTCTCCTGCCTCAGTTTCTCAAGTAGCTGAGATTACAGGCCCCTGCCATCATGCCCTGCTAATTTTTGTATTTTTAGTAGCGACAGGGTTTCACCATGTTGGTCACGCTGGTCTTGAACTCCTGACCTTAGGTGATCCACCTGCCTCGGCCTCACAAAGTGCTGGGATTACACGCGTGAGACACCACACCAGGCCCTTTTAGCCTCTTTCTAGGTTTTGGCAGATTATCATAAAAATAAATTCTAGTGACTTGAGAGTTTGTGCTAGCTGTGTTCCAGGTAGCTTAGGATTCATCGCACTCACCCCTGTGGTCAGTTCTGTCCCATGTTTCGTCTTTCGGGAAAGGCAAATATGAATTGGGTTTTTTCCTCTTGCGTAGGCTGTGGTAGGTGATCTTGATGTACACGCAAATGTCTGCCCCTAATCTGCTTCTCTATCTCCTTTTGAAATTTTTCTTGTTTCTGAGAATCTGTGGGGAAAACAGGCATCAAGTCAAACGTTGCCATACGGGTAGACCCCCTGCATCAGGCCTCGGGGGCTTGCGCAAAAAACATCGATCCTGATGAATAGGCATGCTGATACAGGCTGCAACCTGGATGAACCTTGAGGACACCAGGCTAAGAGAAAGAAACAGCCATGGAAGGCCACATGTTATCGAGTCCATGTGTATGAAACGGCTAGACAGGCAAACCCAGGGAGGCAGGGAGTAGCTTAGTGGTTACTGGGGGCTGAGGCTAGGGAGGGATGGGAAGTGTCTGCTCATGAGTGCAAGGTTTCTTTCTTTTTCATTTTTTTTTTTTTTTTTTTTGTAGAGATGGGGTCTTGCTGTGTTTCCCAGGCTGGTCTCCAATTCCTGGGCTCAAGCGATCCTTCCACCTCAGCTTCCCGAAGTGCTGGGATTACAGGTGAGCTGCCTTGCCCAGCATGGTAGAGTTCCTTTTGGGGATGATAAAAATGTTCTGGAATTAGATAGTGGTGATGTGGCACAACTGTGACTATCTTGAAAAACATCAAACTATGGTGGCTTATGCCTGTAATCCCAGCACTTTAGGAGAGTGAGGTGAGAGGAAGGCACCAGCCCAGGAGTTCGAGACCAACCTACACAACATAGTGAGACCTCATCTGTATTTAAAAACACACACACATACAAAAGATATCCAGTTGTACACTTTATGTATGTATGTATTTATTGAGATGGCATCTCGCTCTGTCATCCAGGCTGGAGTGCAGTGGCACAATCTCAGCTCACTGCAACCTCTGTCTCCCAGGTTCAAACGATTCACCTGCCTCAGACTCTCGAGTTGCTGGGATTATAGGTGCACACCACCATGCCTGGATGATTTTTGTATTTTTAGCAGAGATAGGGTTTCACCACGTTGGCCAGGGTGGTCATGAACTCCTGACCTCAAGTGATCCACCCATCCCAGCCTTCCAAAGTGCTGGGATTACAGGCGTGAGCCACTGTGCCTGGCCCAAATGTACACTTTAAATGGGCTAACTTTAAAGCATATAAATTGTATGTTTGAAAAAACAATGTAAAATACTGATTCCGGGCCAGGCACAGTGGCACACACCTGTAATCCCAGTACTTTGGGAGGCCAAGATGGATGGATCACATGAGGTCTAGAGTTCATGACCAGCCTGGCCAACATGGTGAAACCCCGTCCCTACTAAAAATACAAAAATTAGCCAGGCATGGTGGTGTCCATCTGTAATCCCAGCTACTCAGGAGGCTAAAGGAGGTGAATCGCTGGAACTCGGGAGGCAGAGGCTGCAGTGAGCTGAGATTGCGTCACTGCACTCCAGCATGGGTGACAGAGCAAGATTCCATCCAAAAAAATTAAAAAAACTGATTCCAGGGCCCAGCCAAAATTACTAAATCAGAACCTCTGGTTGTAAACCCAGGAATGTGCATTTCAGCTCCCCGTCAGAAGTACTGGCTGTGCACTTTGTTTAAAAATCACTAAGCATTTCAAGACAGATGAGAACAGAGGGTGAAAACAAGCTCGGGGCCCTCTGAGCTCCAGGCCCCATGACTGAGTAGGTCACAGGCTCGAGAAGCCGCCGTCTCTGCAGCCCGGAATGACGCCTGCAAAGGACGGACGGAGCATTTGCTTAGCGGGTTTGCCTCTTCCTCCGAGGACCTGGAAGTGGGAGAGGAGAAATTAGCAACTTCAAAAGGTTTCCTCTCCCTCCAAGAGCAATGCGGTGGTTTTAGTGAGAAGAGTGCAGCGGAGTCCCCCAGCTGAGTCATCTCCAGAACTGCGGGCTTTCAGTGACAGATGGAGAAAGGCTGAGTCTGCGCGAGATCTGCGAGCGCTCCTAGGTCAGTCCATCAGTCTGTCGGCACTGAATGACTCTTCTGGCCAGTAGAAGCAGAACGGGAGTTCATTAAAGGAGACCAGGTGGCTCGCAGAATCGCTGCGAGCCTGTTGCTCATGGGAACCCCTCTGGGGTGGGGGCACCAGGCGGCCACCAGGCAGCCCCTGTTCCTCCAGAGAGGGGATCTTGTTGCAATTGCCACCTCTCCCTGCAAGAAGCACTGCCACCATCTCTGCTGCTCGTGTCACCAGCGTCTGATCTGAAGTCCGATTGCATTGCCACAGTCTTATGCCCACAGCCTAGCGACGAGGGAGGCTGGGAAGGCAGGTGTCACATTTCAGCTTCTGCAGCAGACAGCAGGCCCTGCTGCACCAAACAGTCCTTACCCAGAGTGGGCACGCGTCAAGCTTCTATTCAACTCAGTGCTGAGGGAATCAGCATAACACAGCTGAGGCTACTATTGGCCTCTCATCTTCCTGTCTGTCTGTCTGTGGTCAGTGGGGACAAAGAATGCCAGAAGCAAACAGCTTTGTTAGATGGAAAGTTAATGGCCTACATTAACACAATACAAATGTCAACACAACCTTTGGAGTCATCTTCTCTACTTGGTAGAGATCATTTGCATCTTATCTGTTGTCTCTAAGTTGAAAGACCCTGGGGCCTAATGAGTAAAAAACAGTACGTCAAACAAAGTTTGCAACGCCATCTAACAGAACTTCCTGCCGTAAGGGAGAAGTTCTGCGTCTGTGCTGTCTAATAATGTCACCTCTAGCCCCTGCAGCTGTCGAGTACTCAAGATGTGAGCGACACTGAGGAACTGAATTTTTTTTATGTTTTTTTTTTATTTTTTGAAATGGAGTCTCACTCTGTCGCCAGGCTGGAGTGTAGTGTTAGACCATGATCGCTATCGTAACCCTACTTAACCTGTACTTTTATATACGCCGAATTTACTCCATCTCAATGACAATATTCCCCACATCTAATAATATGAAAATAAAATGACAGTTTGGAAACACAAAACCCGTACTACTCCTCCCCCTACTAACCATTTCTTCTACCCTCCTCTTACCCATCTTGCCATTAATATTAACTATAACTTAGAGATTTAGGTTAAATAAGACCAAGGGGACTGGGGGCGGTGGCTCACACCTGTAATCCCAGCACTTTGGGAGGCCATGGCGGGTGGATCAGGAGGTCAGGAGTTTGAGACCAGCCTGACCAACATGGTGAAACCCTGTCTCTACTAAACGTACAAAAATTAGCCCGGCGTGGTGGCGTGCATCTGGAGTCCCAGCTACTCAGGAGGCTGAGGCAGGAGAATCGCTTGAACCTGGGAGGCGGAGGTTGCAGTGAGCTGAGAGTGTACCACTGCACTCCAGCCTGGGATACAGAATGAGACTCTGTCTCAAAAAAAAAAAAAAAAAAAAAGACCAGGCCAGGTGGGGTGGCTCGTGCCTGTAATCCCACCACTTTGGGAGGCCGAGGTGGGTGGATCACCTGAGGTGAGGAGTTCGAGACCAGCCTGACCAACAAGGCTAAACCCCGACTCTCTGAAAAAAAAAAGAAAAAAAAAAGACCAAGGGCCTTCAACACCTTTAGTAAGTAAATTACACTTAATTTCTGTAACAGACCTAAGGACTGCAAGACTCTATTCTGCATCAATTGAACGCAAATCAACCACTTTCATTAAGCTAAACCTTTGCTAGATTGGTGGAATTCAAACCCAGGAAAACTTAGTTAACAGCTAAACACCCCAATCACCTGGCTTCAATCTACTTCTCCAGCCCTTGCCGGGACAAAGGCAGGAGAAGCCCTGGCGGGATTGAAGTTGCTCCTTTGAATTTGTAATTCAACGTGACAGGTCACCTCAGGGCTGGTCAAAAGGGGCCTTGACTTGTGTCTTTAGCTTGACAGTCTAATGCTTACTCAGCCATTTTACTTTTTTTCCACTTACGTTCATCAAACGTTGATTGTTTTTAACTAACCACAAAGATGTCGGAACACTCACTATACCCGCTATTCCGAGCATGAGCGGGGAGAGGGGGCACCGCCTTCAGCCTTCTAATTCGAGCAGAATTAGGCCAGCCGGGAACTCTGCTAGGAGATGATCAGATCTATAATGTTATTGCCTCTGCCCATGCATTTGTCATCATCTTCTTTATAGTCATACCAATTGTAATTGAGGGTTTTGGCAACTGACTGGTCCCTCTGATAATTGGTGCATCCAATATGGCATTTCCCCCGATAAATAATGAGCTCTGACCTCTTCCCCACTCTTTCCTACTCCTGCTTGCATCCTTAGTAGTAGAAACTGGTGCGGGAACTGGGATTATCCCTTTAGCAGGAAACCCAGCACATGCAGGAGCCTCTGTGGATCTGACTGTCTTCTCGCTCCACTTGGCATGTGTTTCTTCTATTTTAGGGGCATTAACTTTAATACTACAATTATTAACATAAAATCCCCAGCCGGCCGGGCATGGTGGCTCACACCTTTAATCCCAGCACTTTGGGAGGCCAAGGCGGGTGGATGACAAGGTTAAGAGATCCAGACCATCCTGGCCAACATGGTGAAATCCCATCTCTACTAAAAATACAAAATTAGCTGGGTGTGGTGGTGCGCACCTGTAATCCCAGCTACTTGGGAAACTGAGGCAGGAGAATTGCTTGAACCCAGAAGGCGGAGGTTGCAGTGAGCCGAGGTTATGCCACTGCACTCCAGCCTGGTGCCTGACACCTGGCGACGGAGCAAGACTGTCTCAAAAAAAAAAAACAGCCATATCTACCATGTTGGCCAGGCAGTTCTCAACTTCTGACCTCAGGTGATCCACCCACTTTGACCTCCCAAAGTGCAGTATAAGCCACTGCATTCAGCCAAAAAAAAAAAAGGTTTTAAATGATTTTTTAAAAAAACAGAGGTGGGAGGCCAGGCAGGGTGACTCACATCTATAATCCGGGCACTTTGGGAGGCCGAGGCTGGCAGATCACCTGAGGTCAGGAGTTTGAGACCAGCCTGACTAACATGGTGAAATGCTGTCTCTACTAAAAATACAAAAATTAGCCAGGCATAGTGGCGGGCACCTGTAATCCCAGCTACTTGGGAGGCTGAGGCAGGTGAATCTCTTGAACCTGGGAGGCGGAGATTGCGGTGAGCTGAGATTGCAATATTGCACTCCAACCTGCACAACAAAGACAGGTCCAGCTCAAAAATAAAATAAAATCAAGGTGAGAAGCCTGGGCGAGGTGGCTCACGCCTGTGATTCCAGCACTTTGGGAGGCTGAGGCTGGTGGATCACAAAGGTCAGGAATTCGAGACCAGCCTGGCCAACGTAGTAAGACCCTGCCTCTACCAGAAATACAAAATTAGCTGGGGGTGGTGGTGCATGCCTGTAATCCCAGCTACTTGGGAGGCTGAGACAGGAGAATTACTTGAACTCAGAAGGCGGAGGTTGCAGTGAGCTGAGATCGTGCCATTGTACTCCAGCCTGGGCAACAAAGGCATAACTCCATCTCAAAAAACAAAAAAAAGAAAGAAAGAAAATAGAGGTGGGATCTCGCCATGTTGCCCAGGCTGCTCTCAAACTCCTGAGCTCAAGTGATCCACCCGCCTCAGCCTCCTAAAGCATTGGGATTACAGGGGTGAGCCACAGCACCTGGCCTATTTTAAGTAATTTTAGATTTATAGAAAAGTTATAGACAGTACAGAGTTCCCCTACACCCTGCACCCAGCTTCCTTTTACGTAACTGCACTTTTATCAAAACTAAGCGATTAACACTCGTACGACATTAATAACTAGACTAGCAGCTGGCTTTGAATTTTCTCCCGTTTTTTCACCAATGTCTGTTTTCTGGTCCAAGAGTCAGTCCAGGTTCCCACATTCTGCTTAGTCCTCGTATCTTGTTAGTCTCGTTAGACGCTTTCTTAGCCCCTCCTTGTTTGTCGTGACCCTGACACTTTGGAAGAGTGCCGGTCAGGGGTTTTGTGAAATGACGCTTGGTTGGGCTTGGCTGGTGTTTTCTCCTGATGGGACTGGGATGGTGGGTTTGGAAGATCACAGAGAGATGAGGGAGGTGCCTTCTCATCGTGTCACCTGAGGGTGTGTGATACCCAAGTGCCGGGCAACATTAACCTGGATCGCTGGCTGGAGGTGGCGTCTACCACGCATCTCCCCCGTCTCCTTGTAGTATTCCCTCTTGTGCTCTGTCCTTTTTTTTTTTTTTTTTTTGAGACAGAGTCTGTCACCAGGCTGGAGTGCAATGGTGCGATGTTGGCTCACCACAACCTCTGACTCCCTGGGTTCAAGTGATTCTCCTGCCTCAGCCTCCCAAGTAGCTGGGACTACAGGCGTGTGCTGCCACGCCCAGCTAATTCTTGTATTTTTAGTAGAGATGGGATTTCACCACGTTGGCCAGGATGGTCTCCATCTCTTGACCTCATGATCCTCCCACCTCAGCCTCCCAAAGTTCTGGGATTATAGGCGTGAGCCACTGTGTTCAACCTGCGCTCTGTTCTTTAGAAGAGAGTCACTAAGTCCTACCCACCTTCAAGGGGAGGGGAGAATATTTGTGGACATGTGTTAAAGCCACCACCATGGTTTGAAGGCAGATTCTTTTAGGCTGTGCAAATTTCCTGTTTCTCCTTAAAGTTCCACCTGCTAACTTTAGCATTCTCCTGTGGATTCTGCCTGAGGCGGTTATTACTGTGGTGCTCTAATGATGATTTTCTATTTCCCTCATTCCTTCTGTATTTATGATTTATTAGTTAGAATGCTGTAAGGAACATTTGTATCATTTTCCCCGTTTATTCATCTTGTCAAACATTTATTTTTTGTTTTTTTTTTTGTTTTGTTTTGGTTTTGTTTTTGAGGCAGGGTCTCACTCTATTGCCCAGGCTGGAGGACAGTGGCACCATCTCAGCTCACTGTAACCTCCGCCTCTCGGGTTCGAGCAAGTCGTGCCTCAGCCTCCCGAGTAGCTGAAATTACAGGTGTGAACCACGACACCCAGCTAATTTTTGTATTTTTGTGGAGATGGGGTTTCGCCATGTTGCCCAGGCTGGTCACGAACTCCTGACCTCAAGTGATGCTCCTACCTTGGTCTCCCAAAGTGCTGGGATTACAGGTATGAGCTACCATGCCTGGCCCAACTATTTGTTTATATCACAATGAACTTGTAGATATTTACTTTACTCTTTGAAAGGACATATGGCCATTTTTTTGCCTTATTTCCCAGTTTTAGATAATGTTTCTAATACGAGTAAAGGTGTTCTGATGTAGGGCAGTCAAAAGAGAGATAGCGCCGGGCGCGGTGGCTCACGCCTGTAATCCCAGCACTTTGGGAGGCCGAGGCAGGTGGATCACGAGGTCAAGAGATCGAGACCATCCTGGTCAACATGATGAAACCCCGTCTCTACTAAAAATACAAAAAATTAGCTGGGCATGGTGGTACATGCCTGTAATCCCAGCTACTCAGGAGGCTGAGGCAGGAGAATTGCCTGAACCCAGGAGGCAGAGGTTGCGGTGAGCCGAGATCGTGCCATTGCACTCCAGCCTGGGTAACAAGAGCAAAACTCCGTCTGCAGAAAAAAAAAAAAAAAGAGAGAGATAGAAGTCTGCTACAGTGGTTGTTTTCTGGAAAGATCACCAAAACCTTGTTACTGGAGGCTAGGATATCTGGGGGCTTTAAAGCCTGCTACAGGGATGGGTGTGGTGGCTCACGCCTGTAATCCCTGCACTTTGGGAAGCCGAGGCAAGTGGATCACTTGAGGTCAGGAGTTCGAGACCACCTGACCAATATGGCAAAACCCCATCTCTACTAAAAATACAAAAATTAGCATGGTGTCTTGAGCCTGCTGTCCCAGCTACTTGGAATGCTGAGGCAGGAAAATCGCTTGAACCTGGGAGGTGGAGATTGCAGTGAGCCAAGATCGTACCACTTCACTCTAGCCTGAGTGACAGAGTAAAACTCTGTCACACACACATGCAAAAAAAGCCTGCTAGGGGACTGCAGTAGAAATACCTACAAGAGGCCAAGCGCAGTGGCTCATGCCTATAGTCCCAGAACTTTGAGAGGCGAGATGGGTGGATCACAAGGTCAGGAGTTCAAGACCAGCCTGACCAAGATGGTGAAACACCATCTCTACTAAAAATATAAAAATTAGCTGGGTAGGGTGGCAGGCACCTGTAATCCCAGTTATTCAGGGGGCTGAGGCAGGAGAATCGCTTGAACCTGTGCAACAGAGATTGCAGTGAGCCGAGATCACGCCACTGCACTCCAACCTGAGCGACAGAGTGAGACTCTTGTCTCAAAAAAAAAGAAATACCTACAAGAGTAAAACTGAAAAGTCCAAGGCTGAACTGCATGTCTCAGAGTCCTGACCACATCACCCCTTACATATGCAAACCACACCTCTTGGGTCCTCAGTTTCCCCAGAGATAAGATGAAGATATCGGTGCTGGTAGACTCAAGGTTAGTGGTTCTCAAACTCGAGGGTGTCTTAGAATCCCCTGGAGGGTTCCATAAAGCCCAGATTGCTGGCTCTACCCACAGACCTTCTGATTCAGTAGGTCTGGGGTGAGACCTGAAGACTTACATTTCTAAAACGCTGCCAGAGGCTGCTGCTGCTGCTGCTGGGGCAGAGACCCCGCTTTGAGTCTGAGTGAGCTCTCAGAAGCTTTAAGAGTTTGGGACTTAACACTGATTCAAATGACAAATTCTTTGAACCTGGCTATCAAGAAGTCCCCTAGGCACTGAAAACCAAGTGAGGAGTTGTGCCCAGGACACTGTAAGATTGCTGCATGCCACACCTGGCATCGAGGGCCTGTGAGACCCAGCCACTGCCCAGGGAGGAACAAAGCCTGGGTAAGGCGGAGAAGCCCAAGCTGGAATCTGGGCTCTACCCCTTAACAGTGGTGTGGCCTTGAACAAGTGACTAACAGACTTCCTGCCTCAGTTTCCCTATCTATGAGAAGAGGATGGTACTTAACATGTCCTGGCATAAAGAAAATGCTCAATGAGTGTTTATTGCTACTAGGATTACACTTCGCCTCTGGAGTGCGGTGGTGCTGTCCTAGCTCACTGCAACCTCGGATTCCTGGGTTCAAGCAATCCTCCCACCTCAGCCTCCCAAGTAGCACACCACCATGTCTGGCTATTTTTTTTTTTTTTTAGAGATGGGATCTTGCTATGTTGCCCAGGCTGGTCTGAAACTCCTGGCCTCAAGCAGTCCTCGAGCCTCAGCTTCCCAAAATGCTAGGATATCTGATCCGTTGCAACCCTGTGAAGCTGTGGCCATCACCAACACCATGTCCAGACGAAACTAGCCACTGCGCCCGGCCAGGATCATTATTATTTTTTCTTTCTTTTTTTACTTTCTTTTTTCTTTTTTTTTTCTTGAGACGGAGTTTCACTCTTGTTACCCAGGCTGGAGTGCAATGGCGCGATCTCGGCTCACTGCAACCTCCATCTCCTGGGTTCAAGCAATTCTCCTGCGTCAGCCTCCCGAGTAGCTGGGACTACAGGCATGCGCCACCATGACCAGCCAATTTTTGTATTTTTAGTAGAGACGGGGTTTCATCATGTTGACCAGGATGGTCTCGATCTCTTGACCTCGTGATCCACCCGTCTCAGCCTCCCGAAGTGCTGGGATTATAGGCGTAAGCCACCGTGCCCAGCCTTCTTTCTTTTTTTAAATAGAGATGGGGTCTCACTATGTTACCCAGGCTGGCCTTGAACTCCTGGGCTCAAGTGATCCTCCTGCCTTGATCTCCCAAAGTGCTGGGATTATAGGTGTGAGCCATGGTGCCCGGCTCAGGGTCATTATTTTTTTACTGAGCCCGTCCAGTGGGGAGAAATGATAGTGGTAGAATTGATGCCTCTTTCTAGCGCATGTCCGTCTGCCCTCTGCCACAACTCTACCCAGCTTGGTGTCCCATTTGCTAATTTCAAGCCCTTCATCACAGATTATGAGAAAAATTCAATACAGTTTATTAAACAGATTGCAAGGGCCCTCCCAAGAAGCATTAACAACTCTTCGTATAATGAATTTGTTGGTATTAACATAGCTGCCACCTCCCGCTGTCACAAGGGTATAATAAGTAAGATTTAAGCCTGCAGAAGAAAACCATTCCATAAATACCAAGACTAATAACAATAGCATAATGTTTTTCAAGGTAATCCACAAATTTACATCTCAGCCCTCCCAGGACTAGCCCATCTGAGGGGTCACTGAGATTACTGGAAAAATATACTTTAGGAATCATGGCAGAGTTTCCGCATATAGCTGCCGGTCATATTTTTAAGGCTGCTTAAGTTCCTGCCATTCCAGAAGGAATAGATGCCTTAGGTGGTGGCCTGCTGGGCTCCAGAGGTCAATGATTTTAATGCGAGGTCCATGCACTCTGAAAACTGCTGAAAAATAGTCAGGATGAAGCGTTTACGTTCAAAGGTGTCTGTTGGCACAGAAATGTTTGTTTCTGGTACATCTCGAAATATGAGTTTGTCGAGTTGCTCTATGATTTCATCAATAACAGATTTGCTGTCTACCTGACTGATCACCTTGAGATATGCCCGGATGGCTAAGCTGTGGATATTGTTTGGCGGCTGGGCGTCGGGGATGAAACACGGCAGCGTGTAGTTCTGGGACACGGGCACCCGCTTCTCTTCCTCCACCTGTGGAATGAGGAGAAATGGTGAGTGCTGGGTTTGCAATAACAGCTGAAAGTCTCAGCAGCGAATGTTTGCATGCTTCCTCCGTGACCCGCCTGGTTGATATATTTATCTGACCAGTGTCACAACCCTATGAGGCTGTGCCACCCCCAACCCCATTTCCAGACAAAACTAGAGCTTAGGTGGCCGCAGTCCTGAAGCCTGTGCTCAGAACCGCTGCTCCATCCAGCTGAGGCGTCCCCAGCCTTCCAGAAGCCACGCTGACGTACCCAGGGAGGTGGGAATTGGAGCACATCTGGCCTTCCATGGCAGCTCCCTGCCCTGTGGGACTCTGTGTTGAAGCCTCACACGCCCCACTTATAGAGGAGAGTGTTAGGCTTGTCCAGGAAGGCCTCCGAGATGCAAGGAAGAGTTTTTCCAAACAAGCCAAGGAGTCCGGACCACTCCCTCCCTTCCCTCTTCCTAAGGACTAACCGTTTTTGGGTCAGATCAAATTGCTAGCAACACCTCACTCACCAACCTGAACTGCCCAGTCACCTTTGCTTGGTAACAACCTCAGCCTTTTATAAAAGCCAAGGCTGAAGTCTAAATGCCAAGGTAGGGCCGGGCTCGATGGCTCACACCTGTAATCCCAGCACTTTGGGAGGCCAAGGTGGGCAGATCACAGGGTCAAGAGATGGAGACCATCCTGACAAACATGGTGAAATTCTGTCTCTATTAGTAAAAAATACAAATATTAGCTGGGCGTGGTGGCACGTGCCTGTAGTCCCAGCTACTCAGAAGGCTGAGGCAGGAGAATCACTTGAACCTGGGAGGCAGAGGTTGCAGTGAGCCGAGATTGCACCACTGCACTCCAGCCTGGGCAACAGTTAGACTGTCTCAAAAAAAAAAAATGCCAAGGTAGATGAGAAGGGTAATGCCAATTTTATGAATTGTTTCCAAGTTTGGGTATTTGTTCATTGGACAAAGCTATCTTGTCTGGGTGCAGTGGCTCACGCCTGTAATCCCAGCACTTTGGGAGCCTAAGGCGGGTGGATCAGAGGTCAGGAGATCGAGACCATCCTGGCCAATATGGTGAAACCCCGTCTCTACTAAAATACAAAAATTAGCTGGGTGTGGTGGCACGCATCTGTAATCCCAGCTACTCGGGAGGCTGAGGCAGGAGATTCCCTTAAACCAGGGAGTCGGAGGTCGCAGTGAGCCAAGATCGCACCATAGCACTCCAGCCTGGTGACAGAGGGAGACTTGGTCTCAAAAAAAAAAAGCCATCTTCATCTGTCTAGTTGCCCCCATCCGTTCCTGGCATAGCTACGGACCCAGCTTCAGGTCTGAAGAGAGGACCTCTTTGGAGAGCAATGGAAGGCTTTTTTTTTTTTTTTAGAGATGGGGTTTCACCTTGTTGGTCAGGGTGGTTTTGAACTCCTGACCTCAGGTGATCCACCCACCTCGGCCTCCCAAAGTGCTGGGATTACAGGCATGAGCCACCGCGCCCGGCGGAAGGTATTTTTAAAACATGGTTTGGAAAAGAAATCTCTACGGCACTCACGTCTTTCAAAAGTATCTTCGACAGGAGCTGCAGTTCCTCAACTACTTTCTGTACCTCGCTTGGTTGTGGCGAATGGACAGGCAGCGTGTGGCAGGCCAGCCAGCTTCCCAGGCAGCAGAGCAGGAACAGCACAGACGTGGCGGGGCCTGAGGAGAGAACGATGTGGTGAGCACATGCCTCACACACCCCTGCCCACCCCGGCTCCATCCCTCCAGCCGCTGCTGAGCCATCCCTGGGGCGAGTGCTTCCAGAATCTTCCTGGCGACATAGATGACGCCCAAGACTTCGGAAGCGCCAGGACCAGTGATACCTGAGTGAGCGGCCATGGCGAGACAGCGTCAGGCTGGCTTCGGTGGGGGCACTGGGGCCAGATGTGTTAGCCATGGCTGCCTGGAGATATATAAAGCGCCAGGCCGAGGAGGAAGAGCCGTCAGCGTCCTGCCCGTGGCAAAACCACTACTCAGCTTTAAGTTCTGCCAGTCATGGGGAGTGAAAGGGCTGGAAGGAAATTGCTGAGGTTACCCTCAAGGTGGGCAGATGCCTGACTCAGCGCAGATACGCACAGACTTCTCAGGAAGGCACATGCATCTTTGCCTTTTCTTCTTGGAAGCAGCCTGTTGATTTGACTAGACAAAATTTTGAAGCCCAGCATTGACAGACACGATCTACCACCAAGGAACGGGTGACCTACGGGGGTTCACGGCCAGGGTCCACAAGGAATTTCTGGGGAGGAAATGCGAAGCCGGCATAAGGTGCGCAGAATGTGGTATCTCTGGAAATTTCTGCAGCCTATGCCCACGCCGGTATGAGGGACCGCCCCGTAGCTGCTGTGGGTGTGGCGGGTCGAAGGCTCCACCTCAACTCTGTGTGGCCTTGGACGTCACTGGACTCTCCGCCATGGCTCTGCAACCTCAGGGCCCAGAACCAGAGACTGTTGCTCCAGAGTTATTGGTTGAAATCCTTGTTCATATGGCCTTGAACTCCTGATCTCGAGATCTGCCTTGGCCTCCCAAAGTGCTGGGATTACAAGTGTGAGCCACCGTGCCCGGCCTCAATTTTTGTATTTTTAGTAGAGATGGGGTTTCACCATGTTGGGAGGAGGTCGATCTGGGAGGCCCGTGGAACCCAAGATACACAGAGGGACACAGCCAGGAAGCCCCGCCACCCTTCACCCCAAGGCCCCCTGCAGCCACCACTGGCTTTTGCTTTACTTCCCAAACTGCCACACTATGGCTTTCACCACCCCAATAATTTAATCAAAATCCTCTAGCGAAGTCCATGGTAGGCATGACTTTCATCCACAGGTGTTCACTACCGTAATTCTGTTGCATTGCCTGGCAAATGGATTTTGTAGATGTAGTCATAGTTACCAATCAGTTTACCTAAGATAGAGACATTATCCTGGGTTCCCTGGCAGGCCCCAATGCAATCCCATGAGCCCATAAAGCAGAAGAGGGAGTTGGAGAGATTCCGAGAGAGAGAAGGGCTCGCCTGCCGTTGCTGGCTTGAAGATGGAGGGGGTGGCGTGAAAAGTTCGAGAAGGAAATAATTTGGTCAATAACCACTGAGCTTGGAAGAGGATGCTGAACCCTAGATGAGAACCCTAGCCAGCCAGCACTTTTATTTTAGCTCAGTGAGTCCCTGAGCAAAGAAGCTATCCACAGCATGCTAGGATTGACCTACAGACACTATGAGAAAGAAAGAGTGTGTGTGTGTGTGTGTGTATGTGTGTGCGTGTGTGTGTGTGTGTAATGGACAGCATCTTGCTCTGACACTCAGGCTGGAGTGCAGTGGTGTGATCATGGCTCACTGCAGCTTTGACCTTCCAGACTCAAGTAGCTCTCCTACCTCAGCCTCCCAAGTAGCTGGGACTATAGGCCCACACCACCATGCCTGGCTAATTTTTGTATTTTTGTAGTGATGGGGTCTCACTATGTTGGCCAGGCTGATGTTGAACTCCTGAACTCAAGCAATCCCGCCTCAGTCCCAAAGTGCTGGATCACAGGCACGAACCACTGCACCTGGTCACATTTGTGTTTTTTTTTTTTTTTAATTTTTATTTTTTTATTATTATTTTGTGATGGGGTCTGGCTCTGTTGCCCAGGCTGGAGTACAGTGGCATAATCTTGGCTCACTACAACCTCTGCCTCCTGGGTTAAAGTGATTCTCCTGCCCTAGCCTCCTGAGTAGCTGGGATTACAGGCGTAAGCCGCCATGCCTGGCTAATATTTGTATTTTTAGTAGAGACAGGGTTTCACCATGTTGGCCAGGCTGGTCTCAAACTCCTGACCTCAAGTGATCCACCCACCTCAGCCTCCCAAAGTGCTGGGATTACAGGTGAGAGCCACTACGCCCGGCCGCATTTGTAGATTTAAACTGCTGTTTGTGCTATTTGTTATGGCAGCAATGGAGAACTAATACAGACCCAGAGACTGCATGTTGTCAGCCTTACCGGGGTTTCAGCCTTCATTTTACGTCACCCTCTATGGCATGAAACGTTACCAACCACTTCCACGTTCGTGACAAGCCCTTGTTCCTCTCCTGTAACGCCTTTCCAACCCATTTCGCCCCTCTCCCCAGCTCCACGGTCTCCACCAGCGATCTGGATTCCTCACACTTCAGTGTCTGTCTCCTTCACTCTCCAGACCTGAATGTCCACCTGAATGTCCCACTGGCACCTCCAAATCAACATGCCCAAAGTGGGTGAGAACAGGGCAATAGTGACGTGGATGGATCGTGGAGATGTTGAGCAGGGAAAGTACGTAAGAGGCGGTTTTTTTGTTTTTTTGAGACTGAGTTTCATGACGGAGTTGCCCAGGCTGGAGTGCAATGGCATGATCTCGGCTCACCGCAACCTCCACCTCCCAGGTTCAGGCGTTTCTCCTGCCTCGGCCTCCCATGTAGCTGGGATTATAGGCATGTGCCCCCACACCCGGCTAATTTTGTATGTTTAGTAGAGACGGAGTTTCTCCATGTTGGCCGGGCTGGTCTCAAATCCCCGACCTCAAGTGATCTGCCCACCTCGGCCTCCCAAAATGTTGGGATTACAGGTGTGAGCCACGGCACCTGGCCAGAGGTGGCATTTGATTGGATATGGGGATAGTGGTGAGGGAAGAGTTGAGGGTGACTTCTAGGTTTCTTGTTTGGGCAGCTGGATGAATGATATTTATCCAAATATCAAACTGAGAGCATCACAGGCCTAAGGCCTTTGGGGCTTGGGTGAGGTGATGAATTTCGACTCTTTGCTTGTTGGTTGGCTGGGTTTTGTTTTCTTTTCTTTAAGAGGCAAAGTCTCACCGGGTGCGGTGGCTCACGCCTGTAATCCCAGCACTTTGGGAGGCCGAGGTGGGTGGATCACGAGGTCAAGAGATCGAGACCATCCTGGTCAACATGGTGAAACCCCGTCTGTACTAAAAATACAAAAAATTAGCTGGGCATGGTGGTGCGTGCCTGTAATCCCAGCTACTCAGGAGGCTGAGGCAGGAGAATTGCCTGAACCCAGGAGGCGGAGGTTGCTGTGAGCCGAGATTGCGCCATTGCACTCCAGCCTGGGTAACAAGAGTGAAACTCCATCTCAAAAAAAAAAAAAAAAAGAGGCAAAGTCTCACCCTGCCACCCAGGCTAGAGTGCAGTGGTGCCATCACAGCTCACTGCAGCCTCAAACTCCTAGGCTTAAGTGATCCTCCTGCCTTAGCCTCCTGTGTAGCTGGGCTACAGGCACACAGCACACCGTCATGCCTGGCTAATTTTTTAACTTTAATTTTTGTAGAAATAAGATCCTACTATGTTGCCCAGGCTGGTCTTGAACTGGGCTCAAGCAATCTACCCACCTTGGCTTTCCAAAGTGCTGGGGCTACAGGTGTGAACCACACACCCAGCCTAATTCAGTTTGTTTGTTTTTGAGACTGAGTCTCACTCTCACTCAGTCTGGAGTAAAGTGGCCCAATCTCGGCTCACTGCAACCTCCACCTCCCGGGTTCAAGGGATTCTCCTGCCTCAGCCTCCGGAGTAACTGGGATTACAGGTGCCTGCCACCATGCCTGGCTAATTTTTGTATTTTTGGTAGAGACAGGGTTTCGCCATGTTGGCCAAGCTGGTCTTGAACTCCAGAGCTCAAGAGATTAGCCTGCCTCGGCCTCCCAAAGTGCTGGGACTCGGCCTCCCAGGTGCGAGCCACACGGCCAGCCAGCTTTTGACACAGTGAATGAGAATGTTACGGAATGCTCAGCTGAAGACACACAGCAGGCCATTGGACGTGTGGACCTGAGCGTGAAGGAAGGAACTACCAACATAAATGTGGGTGCCATCAAGGTGTTGTGGCAGATAAAATTGTAAGCCGGTAAGAGATGAGCAGTGTGAGGTGTGGGAGTCAAGTGTGGAGCCCTGGGACATGCCTTCATTAACAGGACAAGGAGAAGATGATGATTTAGTCTAGAACATGGAGAAGGTGCTCTCAAGAGAAAAAGAAGGCCAGGAGTGGTGGCTCAAGCCTGTCATCCCCGATGACAGGCCAAGGTGAGCAGATCACGAGGTCAAGAGATTGAGAACAGCCTGGCCAACATGGTGAAAACCTGTCTCTACTAAAAATACAAAAACTAGCTGTGTGTGGTGGTGGTGACTGTAATTCCAGCTACTCAGGAGGCTGAGGCAGGAGAATCACTTGAACCCGGGAGGCGGGGGTTGCAGTGAGCCAAGATCGCGCCACTGCACTCCAGCCTGGTGACAGAGCAAGACACTGTCTCAACAAAAGTAAGAGCGAGAAAAAGAAAAGTACCAGAAATACATGTTGTCATGGAATAAGATGAAAAGTAACTTTCAAGAAGGAGGAAACAGTTGACATCATCAAAAGCCATGAAGAGGTGAAATAGGGTAAAGACTGCAGAGATACGCTAGATTGGGCAACGTAAGGTCACAGGAACTTTGCTAGGAGAGTTTGAATACATTTTTGGTTTGGTATATTGTGGCGGTTTGGGAAGTGAGGAAAAAGTGAGCATAGGCCGGCTGTGGTGGCTCACGCTTGTAATACCAGCACTTTAGGAGGCCAAGGCAGGCAGATCACTTGAGGACAGGAGTTTGAGACCATCTTGGCCAACATGATAAAGCCCTATCTCTACTAAAAATACAAAAATTAGCCAGGCATGGTGGTGGGCACCTGTAATTTCAGCTACTCGGGAGGCTTGAACCCGGGAGGCAGAGGCTGCAGTGAGCCGAGATTGTGCCACTGCACTCCAGTCCAGCGACACAGCAAGACTCCATCTCAAAAAATAAATAAGGGGAAAAAAGGGAGCCTAGACCACTGTGTAAAGAAGCGTGGATGAGAAGGAAGAGAAAAAGAGACAGTGGTGGCTGCAGGGGGACTTGGGATGAAGGGTGGAAGGGCTTCCTGGCGGGTCCCTTCTGTGCATCTTGGGTTCTATGTACCACCCAGACCTGACCTCGTCCCTGAGCCTCCTAACCAATGGCTGATTTGACAGACACCCATTGGCATCTGGACCTTAACTTGTTTCAAGCAGGATGTTTGATTTCCCCTCTGAGTCTTGTCTTCCTTCGCTGCACGTCGTCCACCTGTTGCTCCATCAAAATCCCAGGAGCCCCATCTGTGGTTCATCTCCTTGACTTATTTATATCAGTATGGACTCATAGATATTTATTTTATTCTTTGAGGGCTAGGCAGAGTGGCTCATGCCTATGATCCCAGCACTTTGGGAGGCCGAGTTGGGTGGACCACTTGAAGTCAGGAGTTCGGGACCAGCCTGGGCAACATGGTGAAACCCCATCTCTACTAAAAAATACGAAAACCTTAGCCAGGCATGGTGATGTGTGTCTGTAGTCCCAGCTACTCCGGAGGCTGAGGTGGGAGGACCACTTTAGCTTAGGAGGTCCAGGCTTCAGCGAGCTGCTATGATCACGCCACTGCACTGTAGCCTGGATGACAAAGTGAGACCTGTCTCCCCACCCCCACCCCCCCGAAAAAGGATATTTTCTTCTTTGAAAGAAGATATGGTCATCTTTTTGCCTTAAATCCCAGTTTTGGATAATTTTTCTAATAACAGTAAAGTGTCCTGATACCGTTTAGTTAAAAAGAATGAGAGATGTTGATGTGTTCTTCCACGTGGGGGATCCGTCAGAGCGGCCAGAGTGGTGGGAAAAACTGTAGGAAAAGGACGCAAACCTACTGACAAGTCAAAGGTTTTGCAGAGCCCTGGGGGAGAATAGCTGAAGGCAGCCGTTATCTAGCCCTGAGGCAGAGGGCGAGGAGTGAAGGGGACAGTTATCTTGATCAGGCTTGTTTGTTTGAAGTTGTCCAGGAACTGACCTTTGAACATCCACTGGTGAAGTTCCCTGAAAGGGGAAGAATAAGTGTTAATTACCTACAGATTGTGTTCACTCCAGGCATTCGGCACGGGGCCTGCACTGGATAAAAGCAAGCGGCTCCAGCGGCTGGGGCTGCCTCTCTGGCCACTGGAGCCAGGCAGTCCCCTCGCTGTTCTTACACTGCATGCCCTGTGTCTGAGTACTCATTTCATCCGCTGGCCGGAGTCTGCGGGACAGACCCAGAACCTCCAAAATTCATTTGTCGGAACCTGATGCCCAATGTGATAGTATTAAGAGGTGGGGTCCTTTGGGAAGTGATTCAGTTTGGGGGCTCCTCATGAATGGGATTAATGTCCTCACAAAAGGGGCTTCATAGCCGGACGCAGTGTGGATTGCCTGACCTCAGGAGTTCGAGACCAACCTGGGCAACATGGTGAAACTCCATCTCTACTAAAATACAAAAAGTTAGCCAGAAGTGGTCATGCGCCTGTGATCCCAGCTACTCGGGATGCTGAGGCAGGAGAATCGCTTGAACCTGGGAGACAGAGGTTGCAGTGAGCCGAGATTGGACCCCTGCACTCCAGCCTGGGGGACAGAGCAAGACTCCATCTGAATAAAATAAAATAAATAAAAAATAAAATGAGGTCCGAGTGCTTACACAGTTATACAGGTGGACAGTGATAAAACCCCTGACTGCAGGCTTAGAGAGACCCACTCTGGCACCCACTGGCTGGCTGGAGATGTTTGACCTTGGGGTCTCTTCTCCTTTCTCCATCTGTCAGATGAGTATAGGATGACTTTTGGTGGGGAGTGCTTGAGAGGAGTTAAGAAACAGGTCAGCTATGGCGCTCACTGCCTAAAGGAGCTGCCACACCTGGAACCACCAGCTGTGATCCCATTTTACAGATGAGGGTAGAAGAGAAAACCCAGGTGGTTGGGGCCGAGCTGTCTGTGATCCGGGTGGGGGCCTTATCTTCGCGGCAGGTGCGCGCACCTGGAGAGGCCCCGGCCCTCGCGCACGCGTCCTGGCGGTTGCCGGGCAACGCGGCCCCGCGGCCATGGAGGCGTCCTCGGAGTCCGAGTCTGAGGCCGGGCCTGGGACCCAGCGGCCCGGGACGGGGACCGTGAGCGCGGCCGTGCGCGAGCACCTGCGGAAGCTGTGTCTGCGCGAGTTCCCGTGCGGCGCAGGCAGCTGGGTGCGGGCGCCGGGGCCGGGGCTCTGGGGGCCTGGAGCGGCTGCAGGGAGGGACGCGCCCGGGCGAGCGGGGTGGGCCGAGGGGCTGGCGACAGGGGCGGGCTAGTCCCTGGGGCCTGGGATCTGCGCATTTTGAGGGCCGCCGACGTGGGGGCGGGTGGGGCTCGGGGGGTAACGGTGGGGCCCGGGCCGTGGGTACTGCCTGGGGGAGCGCAGGGCCCGTCCTGAGCACAGCAGCTGACCTGGGCCGGGGCTTCTCCCTGACTTGAAGACGCCAACACCCCAGATTTCCAGTGGGCAGGCTCCTTTTGGGGTGAAAACCTTTTGTTTTGGTCAAAGAGTTCCGCAACTTTTCCAGCCTCCGAGCATGTAATGAGAGCCCAAGGCAGCGTGAGAGGTAACTCTGAGCCTGCAGCCTGCAGCCTGCGACCTGGGGTCCAGGAGAAGGGGTCATCCCCCCATCCCGTCTCCAGAGTCATAGACTCTTCCCTCCCGTGGCTTCAACCACGAGGGGAGCCCAGGTGTGGCCCAGGAAGACAGACCTCTTGCCCAGGCTGGAGTGCAATGGCGCCATCTCAGCTCACTGCAACCTTTGCCTCCCGGGTTCAGGCAGTTCTGCCTCAGTCTCCCCAGTGGCTGACATTACAGGCCTGCGTCACCACGCCTGGCTAATTTTTGTATTTTTAGTAGAGACAGGGTTTCACCACGTTGCCCAGGCTGGTCTCAAACTCCTGACCTCAAGTGATCCTCCCGCCTCAGCCTCTCAAAGGAATGGGACGTTTTACTTATTTTGTATCTCCCCTCATCTATAGTTATATCCCTGGCTAATAATCCATCAGAATTATTGATTACTGTCTAGATTGCTAAGCTCTTTATCCCCAATCTTCCAGTTTTACGATCTGTTCCGTTTTGAGAGTCTGGCCTCCACAGGGGGCTGTGTCACACCTGGAGAAATCCCCCCTCTGCCACTGCAGAATAAGTCGCGATTTCTTCCTCAAACTTGGCGAACGTGGAGGGAGCTGGTCCCCAGAGAGCAGGACGTGGTGAGTCCCGGGGAGGAGACGGTGGAGGCCCTGCTGGGCCTGGTCCTCAGCCCGCACTCCCCCTGGGCTCTGCTGAATGACTCGAATGCGGAAGACAGTTTCCTGAGAGAACTGGCCATCCGGAGCCCGCCGATGATCAGAGACACCTTCTTCCACTCCTACTTCCGGTCCCTGCGGGCGGTGGACAAGGAGGTGAGTGCTGGGCTTGGCGGGGTGATGTTGGGGTGGCCGCTCCCCTGAGGGAGGTTGGGGGGAGGGCACCCTTCTCACAGCACCTCTGGGGGCCTCCTCTGGGGCTGGAGCCAAGGCCGGCCTGCCCTCCGGCTGCTGCATCTCCCTGGCCTGCGCGCCAGGCCCGGCCGGCTGCTCCGTCGGCCTGTGTCTCCTCTTCCTTCACCCTTGACCGCCATCTTCCATAGCTGAGTTCTGCAGTGGACCCAGCTGGGTCTAGCACAGGTTTTTCGAAGAGTCTGTTTTAGTTTGACTTCGTCTAAACCATGGGGGTCAGGGGAGGGGAGGGTTGGTGTAGTTTTATTTTAATTTCTGTCACCAAAAAGCCACCTTTGTCTACATCGGTAGCAGAGCCCTAGCTGGGCGAGGTGGCTCCCTGGTACTAATAATCCCAGCACTTTGGGAGGCTGAGGCAGGAGGTTCCTTTGAGTCTAGGTGTTAGAGACCAGCCTGGGCAACATAGTGGGACCCCGACTCTATAAAATTTTAAAATGTAGGCCAGGCGCGGCAGCTCACGCCTGTAATCCCAGCACTTTGGGAGGCCGAGGCGGGTGGATCATGAGGTCAAGAGACCGAGACCATCCTGGCCAACACGGTGAAACCCCGTCTCTACTAAAAAATGCAAAAATTAGCTGGGCATAGTGGCACGTGCCTGTAGTACCAGCTACTCGGGAGGCTGAGGCAGGAGAATTGCTTGAACCCGGGAGGTGGAGATTGCAGTGAGCCAAGATTGCGCCATTGCACTCCAGCCTGGCGCCTGGTGACAGAGACAGACTCTGTCTCAAAAACAAAACAAAACAAAAAATTTTAAATGTAGCCAGGTATGGTGGTGCATGCCTATAGCCCCAGCTACTCAGACGCCGAGACAGAAGGATCACTTGAGCTGGGGAGGTAGAGGCTGCAGTGATCATGACTGCACCATTGCACTCCAGCCTGGGTGACAGAATGAAATCGTGTCTCAATCAATCAAGCAACCGTGAGACTCTGTCTCAATAAATAAATAAATCCAGCAAGCCAGCCCAAAAATTGCCTGGAAACTTGGCCTCAGCCTTCTAAAGCCTTGGCTTTCTTTTTCCAGAGCCACTGGGAAGCGACACAGCAGTAAGGGACGAGTAGGTGACTGACTGGTAGCGGTTTGCCAGGGACTTCCAGTGTCCGTGCATAAAGTTTCGCGTCCTGGGAACAAACTCCTGTCCTGGGCAGACTGGCACATTGGTGACCCTGGAGGAGGAAGGCCCCACTGGGAAGGGCCCGTGATGTCTTTGAGGCCACGGGGAACTGAGAAGTCATGGATGAGTCACTGCAGCTTCTGGTCAGACGCTGCTCTGGGTGATTCCTGAAGACCTTGACTGACTTCAGTGCCCAGAGTTCACTGTGGCTCTGGGGTAGATGGAAAGAAGACAGGTTCCTGCCCTCATGGGCAGCCTATGGTCCGACAAAGGACACAGGCCATTGGCCTGGAAATGATGTACCACCTACAGTCAGAGGAAGGATGGAGGCTGGGAGGGGCTCTTGGATCCTGGCAGAACGATGCAGTGTGGGAACAGCCTCCGGGGAATCAGGGGGTGGGAATGGAGGGGAGGCAACTCTGATGAAGGAGCCACTGTCTTTCTGCTGTGGGCGGGGGCTCTGCGCCTGTGCTCCCTCACCCACCACGGCCCTTGGCTTCTTCTCCCCTCTTCCAGGTGACCCTGGTGGATAAAGACCTCCTGAAATTTCGAAAGCTGGAGGAATTGGTACTGAGTGCCAATCGAATCAAGCAGGTGGAAGCTGCCAATCTGCCCCCCAAACTTAAGGTGAAGGACCCCCGGTCTGTGCCAAGTCTTTGGGCCAGCACTGCCCAGAGGCCTTGCCCTACCCTGCCTGGCATAGGTGTGGCCAGCGTGGGTGGAGGCTAGGACCCAGCTCCAGGCTTTTAAAATGTAGGTCACTTTCCTCAAAAAGTTCATCATAGAATTACTGCAAGACCCAACGCTTCAATTCCTAGGTGTATCCACAAAGGAACTGAAGACAGGGACGTAGCCAGAGTCTCGTCTTCCAGAGTTCAGAGCTGTGCTGCTCATCATAGCGGAAGGGTGGGCTCAACTCAAGTGTCTAAAAACAGATGAATGGATAAACAAAAAAATGTGGTTAGGCCGGGCGTGGCGGCTCATGCCAGTTATCCCAGCACTTTGGGAGGTTGAGGGGGTCGGATCACCTGAGGTCAGGAGTTTGAGACCAGCCTGGCCAACATGGCAAAATCCCATCTCTACTATACAAAAATTAGCTGGGTGTAGTGTTGAATGCCTGTAATCCCACCTACTTGGGAGGCTGAGACAGGAGGATCGTTTGAACCTGGGAGGCAGGAGTTGCAGTGAGCTGAGATCGCGCCACTGCACTCCAGCCTGGTGACAGAGTGAGACTCTGTCTCAAGGAAAAAAAAAAGTGATCTCTCCGTACAATAGAATGCTATTCACTCATAGAAAGAAATGAAGTAGGCCTATAATCCCAGCGCTTCGGGAGGCCGAAGTGGGCAGATTGCCTGTTCTCAGGAGTTCCAGACCAGCCTGGGCAACATAGGGAAACCTGTCTCTACAAAAATACAAAAATTAGCCAAGCGTGGTGGCGTGCTCCTGTAATCCCAGCTACTCAGGAGGCTGAGGCTGGAGAATCGCTTGAACCTGGGAGGCGGAGGCTGCAGTGAGCCAAGATTGCGCCATTGCACTCCAGCCTGGGTGACAGAGCAAGACTCCACCTCAAATAATAAACAATAAATAAATTTAAAAAAAAAAGAAACAGCAACAACAAAAAAATGGGTGAGGCTGTGGATAAGAACCATGAACCGGGAAGGTTAGTGTTGGGTTTATTCCAGATCCAGCCAGGGGCCCTTTTGGCTTCCCAGGGAAGCATCCCCATGGGTTGAGAAGGTGCCAGATGCTATGCAGCTTCCCCACCGCCAGTCCGACATCACACCCTCCACCCCCCATTCCAAATGTTGACATGTCTTTCACGAAAGGAAAAGAAACTTCCCAAGACCTGCTGCCGGAATCTTTTCTTCCTGGGTCTTTCACGGGGAGGCCGGGTGGCGCCAGGCGGGGCCAGGTGTGAGTAATTTGTGATTCCTCCAAGTTTCTCAGAGCAGAAGGGTGGGCCTGCTCCTCGACACTGACTCCTGCACGGTCGTCCCGGGCCCTCTGTGTGGTCTCCCAGGTGCTGGAGCTCTACGGCAATGAGATCAGCAGCATGGAGTGTCTGTGCGCCCACCCACTCCGCCGCCTGCAGCACTTGGGGTTAGGCCACAACAAACTTCTAGGCCCCTCGGAAAGTCTCCACATCACCGCTGACCACTGGTAACTCGGGAGCCCAGATGGAAAGAGAGGGAGGGGATTAAGTCTTAGGCTGGGGGGATTCCTCCCCAGTGGCTTGAGAACTTAGCTTTGCTGTTTTCTGTAACTCCCAGTTGGCTGCTAACTCCAGACCTTTGGTTTATTTCTCTGACCCAATAGCAAAATTCCGCTGAGGCCCTGGGAAGGAGAACAAGGGGTGGTGGGTGTGAGGCAGAGCCTTTGCTTTGGTGCCATATTTTATTTTTTATTATTTATTTATTTTTTAGACGGAGACTCACTCTGTTGCCCGGGCTGGAGTGCTGTGGTGCAATCTCTGCTATGCAACCTCCACCTCCTGGTTTCAAGCAGTTCTCCTGCCTCAGCCTCCCAAGTAGCTGGGACTACATGCGCCCACCACCACGCCTGGCTAATGTTTGTATTTTTAGTGGAGACGGGGTTTCACCATGTTGGCCAGGCTGGTCTCGAACTCCTGACCTCAAGTGATCCGCCCACCTTGGCCTCCCAAAGTCCTGGGATTACAGGTGTGAGCCACCTCGCCCAGTCTGGTGCCATGTTTTAGAGCAGGGTTTCTCACCTTGGGCTTCATTGGCATTGGAGCCCCATCATTCCTTGCTGTGGTGTTGCCCTGGGCACAGCAGGATATTGAGCGGCATCCCTGGTCTCCACCTGAGAGCCAGGAGTACCTCCCTGCTAGTTGTGACAAGCAAAAATGTCTCCAGACAGAACCTAATGTCCCCTGAGCAGCAAAATCCCCCCACGCTGAGAACCACTGCCCTGGCACCAGGCCCTCCTAGCGCCAGGCGCCCCATTGCTATCAAAGGTTCAGGCTCATTAGGAAGCTGGCAGAAGGCTCCGGTCCCAGTGGATATTCACCTTGGTCTCCTTGGTGGGCAAACGGTAGAAACCTTAACATCCTGGATCTGAGGGGCAGGAGGGGACCAGAGACCACCCAGAAAAGGCCAGGAAAGGAAGCCGGGAGGGGAAGGCTTTGCAAAGCATGCTCTGAGACGTGCAGGACTTGAGCGGCTTGGCAGCATCTCCGTGGTGCCCGTTCACGGACCGGCAAGGGTGGACTGGGTAGAACCACCTCCCCTCTCTCCTTCCCCCAGGAACCTGGAGGGCATGTCCTTGGGGGGTCCAACCCTCCACACCCCTGCAGGGAAGGGAAGCTGCCTCTCTGACTCGAGTTTCCTCTTCCTCCCCTTCTCTTCTGCTCTTAGGGGAAGGGCAAGGCGGGGCGCCTTACTGGGATTGGGAGAGGCTGTGCTGACAGCGGCCCCTTGTGTTTTTCTTGTGTCTGTTCTCAGCTGAGATCAATTTGCTTTCCAGTTTGTGGCAGCAGGAAAGTCACCCTGCCCTTGCCCTGTGTCTTGGTCTGGCCGCAGGCCCCTCCCAGCCCCCTTGCCTCCTGGGGTCCCGCCCCAGTCTGGCTTCGAGATGCCATCTCCACCTTCTAGACCGCCCAGCCCTCCAGCCTCTGGCTCCCTCCTCCCAGCCCCCAACGTCAACCCCATGCCTGCCCTGTCCAAGGCTCCCCCACAGTGGCTGTCCCCGGCTGTGCTGCCCAGTCTGCCCGTAGTATTTGTGCAGAACCTCCTTGACGCACGCAGTGCATGAGGCTCCATGGGAGCTACTGAGAGGTTTGGCCAAGAAGAGGGTAGCCCTGTGAAGGGAGGCCGGTGGGGGCCAGTTGTGAGGGGCATCCCTGTGGCACTGACTGTGAGGGTAGCAGTGCTACGGAGAGAGGAGACGAGAGCCAGGCACTCATTCCCGATGTGGGTTAACTTGGGTCAAGTTAACAGGACAGGATGTGCAGCCCACGGATGGCAGAGTCCTCAGCCCCAGGCCCCCGTCTGTTTTGGCTGTAGGGCTGCTGGCCCCTGGTCACCTGGCTTCTTAACCCTCAGACGGTCCTGCTCACCTTCCAGGCCCAACCTTGTCTCCCTGGACCTGGGCTTCAATGACCTGACGGACCTGCAGAGCATGCTTGCCAGCCTGAGGACACTCCGACACCTGCGGCTGCTGGTGCTGCAGGGAAACCCGCTGGCCCTGGTGCCCTACTACCGCGGCCTCACTGTCGACAGCCTGGCCCAGCTCTGCGTGCTGGACGACGTCACCGTGTCTCCCAACGAGAAGCATCTGTTCCAGGGGCTCAGCCTCAATGGCGGTGAGGGTGCCAGCATGCAGGGAGGGGGTGGCATGTGACAGCCCAGCCTCCGCCTGGCTGTGCCCTGCCCTCCTGGTTCTGTGCACCCATCTTTCCTGCAGCTCCCCATCTGATCCAGACCCTAGTCAGGTGTAGCCTTTCTTCTGGGTCAGACCCTTCCCCAGGCTTTGATTCCTGTGATTAGGATTTGGGGACAGAAGTGGTAGTGGGAGGCCGGGTGCAGTGGCTCATACATGTAGTTGTAGCACTTTGGGAGGCTGAAGTGATCACTCTTTGGGATCCCTTGAAGTCAGGAGTTCAGCACCAGCCTGGCCAACAAGTATCTCGTCTCTACTAAAAATACAAAAATTAGCTGAGTATGGTGGTGGGTACCTGTAATCCCAGCTACTTGGGAGGCTGGGGCATGAGAATCTCTTGAACTCAGGAGGTGGAGGTTGCAATGAGCTGAAATAATGCCACTGCACTCCAGCCTGGCCACAGAGCAAGGCCCTGTCTCTTAAAAAAAAAAAAAAATAGCCGGGTATGGTGGCTCACACCTGTAATCTCAGCACTTTGGGAGGCTGAGGCGGGCAGATCACCTGAGGTCGGGAGTTCAAGACCAGCCTGACCAACATGGAGAAACCCCATCTCTATTAAAAATACAAAATTAGCCAGGCGTGGTGGCGTGTGCCTGTAATCTGAGCTACTTGGGAGGCTGAGGCAGGAGAATCACTTGAACCTGGGAGGTGGAGGTTGTAGTGAGCCGAGATCGCGCCACTGCACTCCAGCCTGGGCAACAAGAGCGAAACTCCATCTTAAAATACAATAATAAAATAAAATAACATATAGGGAGTTGGGACGGTTATTTCAATTAGCCTTTTCATCTCCCTGCTGGCTTGAGATCGCCCCCTTGTGGCCCATGCCACAAGGTGCACCGGAGGCTTCTCCAGGTCATAGTGACATGCTAGATAATGCTAAGGTGACCTGCAGAGCAGCCCTCATCACCGCCATACACAGATCAGGAAAACAAGGCCAAAGAGGGATGTGATGACACCCAAATCACTCCAGGTCAGCTTGCCAGAGTGGCACGTGAACCTGACTGCCCCACTAAGGCTCAGCCCCGAGTGGTGGAGAGAATCCGGGGACCCGTACCTTCCCGGCCCTCTCGTTTTCTGTCTGCCCACTTCTATTCCACGTGCCCCTCTGTCCTGCCCATTCCTCTCTGCAGATCTCTTGGCACAGGAAGCGCAGTTTGTGGTGACCATTGGAAACGTCAGGGGAGTTCTGGACACCTCTCTCTCGGACCCGGAACCAGGGCCCGAAGGCCCTTTCATCACTTACAGCTATTATGTGACCTACGATTTTGTGAAAGACGAAGAAGGTGACGCGAATGAGTACACGGACGTGCTGGCCGAGGTGCGCCCCGGGCTGTCCCCGGGAGTATGGGGGGGCCCTTGTGCAGGCTGAACTGCTTCGTGGACCCAGGAAAATCCTTTTAATTAATTAATTTATTAACTTATTGAGGCAGAGTCTTGCTCTGTCACTCAGGCTGGAGTGCAGTGGTGTGATCTTGGCTCACTGTAACTTCTGCCTCCCGGTTCAAGCGATTATCCTGCCTCAGCCTCCCCAGGAGCTGGGATTACAGGTGCCCATCACTACACCTGGCTAATTTTTATATTTTTAGTAGAGATGAAGTTTCACCATGTTGACCAGGTTGGTTTTGAATTCCTGAGTTCAAATGATCCCCGGCCTCCTGAAGTGCTGGGATTACAGGTGTGAGCCACCGTGCCTGGCCAAGGAAAATCCTTTTTTGTGTTTTTTTAAGATGGAGTCTCACTCTGTTACCCAGGCTGGAGTGCAGTGGTGTGATCTCAGCTCACTGCAACCTCCCGGGTTCAAGCGATTCTCCTGCCTCAGCCTCCTGAGTAGCTGGGATTACAGGCGTGGGCTACCACACCCAGCCAATTTTTGTATTTTTAGTAGAGATGGGTGTTTCACCGCATTGGCTAGGATGGTCTGGAACTCCTGACCTTGTGATCTGCCCACCTCAGCCTCCCAGAGTGCTGGGATTACAGGCGGGAGCCACTGCCTCCAGCCTGGAAAATTCTTAATGTGGAATCCGGTGATTCATGCAGGGACCTGGCTTCAGCTCAGCCTCTTTCTTGCAGCTAGAGCTATTTTCCGCCATGCACACACTCCCCTTGCCCTCTTAAAATAAAAAATAGAAAATAAATAAAATAAAAAATCTGAGCCTAAAAAGCCACCCAGCGTTTCATAACTCAGCCCCTTGCTCCCAGCCCCATTCTGCAATTTCTACAACTCCTTCTACCTCCCTCCATATCAGAAGTAAACCCAGGGACACCATCCGACTAGGGGAAGCGTGATGACACTGGTCTCCTGCTCCCACGTGGAAGTGGTTATTGCTTTCACACTTAATGTAGGTCTTTCAGAAGAGACAAGACTGGGTTTCTCAGAGCCTTCCTGCCTCCTAGCATGGTTCGTCTGCTCACACGTGAACCTCATCTAGATGTTGGGAGCTGTGTTACAGACATGCCCCGGGCATCAGCTGAGCACGTCTTGGAGACAGCAACCTTGGACGAGTTTCTGCCTTCCTGCAGATCGTCAAGCCCTCTCCCAGCTCAGAATTATTAGTTGAGGAATCTCCTGAAGAGGTCATTGAAAACGTCGTTGAAGATGTTGTTGAAGAGGTCACCAAAGAAGGGTCTCTGGAGTCTGAGGTGGAGGAGTGGGGAGAGTCGGAGTTGTCCGTCGTCTCCGTCCCTTCAACCGTCTTGCCAACGCCGAGGGCCTCTGCGGAAGAGCTGGCCAAGTTGCGGCCGCGTATAGATCCCCGGCTCTGCCCATCCCCAGGGTAAGGATGGAAACCTGAACCAGGGCAAGTGGTCAGAGCAGTAGGGTCATAGCCTAGACCACACTGTGGCCTCTGCTTAAAAGTCCTGAGGTGGGCTAGGCGCAGTGGCTCACACCTGTAATCCCAGCACTTTGAAAGGCCAAGGCAGGCAGATCATGAGGTCAAGAGATCAAGACCATCCTGGCCAACATGGTGAAACCTCGTCTCTACTAAAAATATAAAAATTAGCTGGGTGTGGTGGTGCACACCTGTAGTCCCAGCCACTCGGGAGGCTGAGGCAGGAGAATTGCTTGAACCCAGGAGGCGGAGGTTGCAGTGAGCTGAGATTATGCCACTACACTCCAGCCTGGCAACAGAGCGAGACTCCATCGGGAAAATATAAAAAAAAACAGTCCTGAGGCTGAGTCACTCCTGGATCCCCCACCCCCAGGAATGGTTAAGGCCCCACTAGGCTGTTAGCTGTGCAGGGGGCATTTGGATTCAGCGTTCAGCCCTCTTTCCTGGAGGGTTGAACACTAAATCCTTCTACTCTAACCGCCTACTCAAAGTACAACTGAGTTCCACTTCCCTGACCAGCCAAGATTTTTGGAGTAATTAAATTTCTTTTTTGGGGGGACTGAGTCTCACTCTGTCACCCAGGCTGGAGGTCAGTGGCATGACTCTGGCTTACTACCACCTCCACCTCCCAGGTTCAAGCAATTCTCATGCCTCAGCCTGTAGCTGGGTCTACAGGCATGCCTGGCTAATTTTTGTATTTTTAGTAGAGACAGGGTTTCGCCACGTTGGCCAGGCTGGTCTCAAACTCCTGGTCCCAAGTGATCTGCCTGCCTCGGCCTCCCAAAGTGCTGGGATTACTGGCGTGAGCCGCTGCGCTTGGCCTGACTTTCTTGAGTTGATTGATGATAAATTAACGGCCCTTCCTTGGGTGGGAAAACCTTTTTTGGTTTAACATTTTAATCCATCTAAGGTGTATTCTGGCGTATCGAGTGCTGTAAGGATCTTCCAGCCTGTATACTGTGTTCTTTCTTGCCTGAGTCCAATCTAGCTCCATTCCTTCTTTTTTGTGCTACTTTTGTTATGAAGATTATAGTAATTTTCATAAATATTTTATTATAAACATATTAATGTTACAGACCAGACTCAACAATACATTGTTATAATTATTATCTTATATAATCCATGTCTTGCAGAGAAGAAAGGAGAACACAAATATATTTATAAATTTTTTTTTTTTTTTTTTTGAGACAGAGTCTTGCTCTGTCACCCAGGCTGGAGTGCAGTGCCATGATCTCCACTCACTGCAACCTCTGCCTCCTGGGTTCAAGTGATTCTCCTGCCTCAGCCTCCCCAGTAGCTGGATTACAGGCGCCTGCCATCATGCCAGGCTAATTTTTGTATTTTTAGTAGAGACAGCATTTTACCATGTTGGCCAGGCTGGTCTCGAACTCCTGACCTCGTGATCCATCTGCTTCGGCCTCGCAAAGTGTTAGGATTACAGGTGTGAGCCACCGCCCCTGGCCAAAGTGTTTTTTTGTTTGTTTTTGTGTGTGTGTGTGTGTGTTTTTTTTTTAAAACTTGTTAACCATCTTAGTTACCATTTCTGGTTCCTTTCATATCTTCCTTTAGAATTGATTTACTGTTGTGGCTCATGCCTGTAATCTCAGCACTTTGGGAAGCCGAGATGCATGGGTCACTTGAGGTCAGGAGTTCGAGCCCAGCCTGCCCAACATGGTGGAACCCTGTCTCTACTAAACATACTAAATACAAAAAATTAGCCAGAAGTGGTGACGCACACCTGTAATCCCAGCTACTTGAGAGGCCAAGGCAGAAGAACTGCTTGAACCCAGAAGGCAGAAGTTGCAGTGAGCCAAGATTGATTGCACCACCGCATTCCAGCCTGGGCAATAAAAGTGAGACTCTTGTCTCAAAAAAAAAAAAAAAAAAAAAAAAGATTTACTATCTGGTTTCATTCCCTCCTTCATTGATTTACTATCTGGTCTCCTCTCCCCTCCCCTCCCCTCCCCTCCCCTCCCCTCCCCTCCCCTCCCCTCCTTTTCCCGCCTCTTTGTTCCTTTATCTGTTTCTTGTGGTGGGGTTTCACTATGTTGACCAGGCTGGTCTTGAACTCCTGGGTTCAAACGATCCTCCCATCTCGGCCTCCCAAAGTGCTAGGATTAGAAGCGAGAGCCACCATGCTCAGCCCTTTGCTGAACTTTTAACAAATAACTCTCGGTGCGTTTCGAATGGTTTTTAGCAGTTGTTCAGGGTGGTCTTGCCCTTGAAGGAGGGCCCCATGTGCCCTTTTTTCCTTTTGCTGTCTCCTCTGCGTCCACATTCCTTTCTGGCCTTCTGGTCCCCTCACCCTGCCTGGTGGCAGCCAGGTCCCCTGCCTCACTCTGTGGGCTTTGATGTCCCCTCACAGTCCTGTCCCGGGTTCCTGGCCACAGCCCCTGGGTGACGGCACCATGTCTTCATCTCTCCTTTCCCAAGGACCGTCCTCTTCAGCACCACTCACAAGCCCTGGGCTGAGGTCATCCCATGCAACTATGAGATGCAGCATGTGCTCAGGGACCTGGTGCCACTGAAGGCCTTCCTGCTGGCGGGGACCACCGTGACTATTGTGGAGGAGAAGGTGGGCAGGTGGAGGCAGTGCCTGGCCGCCCACAGGCTGCACCTCTGCCCCTGTTCCTGTTTCCATTGGGCCGTCCCCTATAGGAGCCTCACTCCCTGGTTAGCTGAGGTCTCAGCACCGCTCCGGAAAGGGTGAGGGAGAGGCGACCCCAGGCAGCCACCGTGGGCCTCTGCTCACTTGAGGCCACATCCCTGCCCCCAGATTCTCTCCTGGCCGGTGGTGCTGCCTGCTGTCGACAGTCCCCTGTCTGCCAAGAAAGGAAAAGGAGAGAAAGACAAGAAAGAGAAGGAGAAAGACAGGAAGGGGAAAGGAGAGAAAGAGCCGGCCAAGGTACCGGGCCCTGGTGCCGGGGAGGGTGGTCTGGCCACAGCCTCGTCTTGCCTCGTCCCACCCTCCTGGCCTCCCCCAGCAGGCACCAAAGAAGAAGAAGGAGCCACCAAAGGAGCTCCGGCAGGACCCCCCCATCCTGCAGGTGCTAGGCCGAGGCCTGGTGGTTCTGGAGCCCCTGCTGGTGGGGGAGCCCCTGGTGTCCACCGTGTGCAACTTTGGCGTGGTCCGCACCTTGGCATCCGACAGGCTGGCATTTGCCAAGGTACCACATCCTCCACCTCTGCCTTTGCCCTCCCCACGGGAACCCTGAGGGCAAGCAAGGGCTGTGGGCCCAGGTCACCGGATGGGGAGAAGGGGGTGGGGAGGGCTTTTTCCTGGGTCACACAGCCGGGTGCTGGTGCTGCCGCCTGCACACAGGGCCCCTCCGTGGGTTTCAGCCCAGTCAGCCTTCCCCTTGGGGTGGGTACCCTCTCTGAGAGACCCCCACCTTCCTGGACCTGTTAGAGGGAATGGAGGAGGTGGGGCCCCAGAGAAACCCCTTCTCCAGCACCTCCTCTCTCGTTTTGTGGTTCTTTCTCTCAGGAATCAAAGAAGATTAAGAAACCTGCCAAAAAAGGTGAGTGCCGGTGGTGAAGACCAATGGCAGGGAGTGGCAGGAGGACCTGCCGAGGGCCAGCTCTGGTAGAGGCCAAAGGAACAGAAGGGCAGGGAATGGGCGCTTCTGGCCTGGGGAGCGGCCACGTCCCACCTTAGGATCCAATGTTAATATTCCTTCCCTGCAGCCCTCAGACCACCAGGCCTGTGGTTTGTGATGCAGGTGGGGAGGGCGCCTGTGGTAGAGCCACAGCAGGGTGAGGGTTCATAGCTGGGGTGGCTTGGGGTCCCTCTGCTTCCGAGGTGTCTGCCTCTAGCTCGAGGCTACTGGGCCTCATTTGCTGTAAGAGGAGCCTGGATTTGTCCTGGGGGGAGCTGCAGAAGCATCTGAAATGGGTGCATCTCGGGTTTGAGGTTCAGAAAGAATGTCTGGCTGGGAGGGAGAGGAGACAGGGAGAGCTGTGGGAGGCGGCTGCAAAGCCTGAGGCCCGATCATAGCCGAGCAGCCATCATGCTGAAGCTGAAAAGTGGAAACAGGCACAGGGCGGTGGCTCACACCTGTAATCTCAGCACTTTGGGAGGCTGAGGTGGGTGGATCACTCAAGGTCAGGAGTTCGAGACCAGCCTGGCCAACATGGTGAAACTCTGTCTCTACTAAAAATACAAAAATTAGCCAGGTGCGGTGGCAGGTGCCTGTAATTCCAGCTACTCAGGAGACTGAGGCAGGAGAATCGCTTGCACCCGGGAGGCAGAGTTTGCAGTGAGCCAAGATCAAGCCATTGCACTCCAGCCTGAGCAACAGTGAGACTCTGTTTCAAAAAAATAAATAATAAAATAAAATCACTGAAGGAGTAAATGTTGGCGGGCATACACTACTGGACTTCAAAACCCGTGCCTAGACGAACACGTGATTTGTGATACTTACCTGTGGGTTAAGATGGACTTAAAAAGGTTTGTTTTTTTTTGTAAATCTCTTTAATGTCTAGCTGAATTGAAGACACCTGGATTCTTATAGCTACTTCTGCAGTCAACTGCTTGCAATATGTTGCTGTAATTGAAGTGCATAAAGAAAATCCAACCTCAGACCCATAATTGGAAAAGAGGGGAGTATTTGACCCTCAAATAATTGGGGATATTTTTCTTTAAAATTACACCAAATTTGACAAGTGGTAGTTTCTTAAAGGTTCTTACACTGTGAAAACAATGTATACTGAATTTTTCATAATCAGATTAAATTCATTGGCCTAGTTTACACGTTGAATGGATATTTTACCATGCACAATTTGTAACATGCGTGAGTTACTTATGAAATACAGGTTAACCAACTTACGCAGATGTTCCAACCGTTGACCCCCGTCACTATCCATTTTCCATAAATCACGTTCTTTACGATCACCACCCACGTCATTAGAAAGGTCTTTGAGTATTGGAAAATCGATAAAATTCATGGTGGCAGATACAATGTGATCTCATTTTTAGGGCAAATGTTATAAATCTATTGAAATACTTTCAGTTGTTTTGCCTGAAGTGCCAGAATTACAGACTTTTTTTTTTCTTTTTAACTGTTGCCCAGGCTGGACTGCAGCAGCGTGATCTTGGCTCACTGCAACCTCCGCTTCCCGGGTTCAGGCGATTCTCCTGCCTCAGCCTCCGTTGTAACTGACACTACAGGCGCACACCACCACACTCGGCTAATTTTTGTATTTTTAGTAGAGACAGGGTTTCAACATGTTGGCCAGAATAGTCCCGATCTCCTGACCTCGTGATCCACCTGCCTCCGCCTCCCAAAGTGCTGGGATTACAGGTGTGATCCACCGCACCTGGCCGAATTACTTCATTTTTGAGAAAATATCTGCAGCCAGGCGCGGTGGCAATACCAGCACTTTGGGAGGCCGAGGGAGGGCGGATCACTTGAAGTCAGGAGTTCGAGACCAGCCTAGCCAACATGGTGAAACCCCTGTCTCTACTAAAAATTAGCCAGTCGTAGTGACGGGTGACTGTAATCCCAGCTACCGGGGAGGCTGAGGCAGGAGAATCGCTTAAACACGGGAGGTGGCGGTTGCAGGGAGCCGAGATCACGCCACTGCACTCCAGCCTGGGCGACGGAGCAAGACACTCTCAAAATAAAAAGCAGCTAGTTCGTCTTGCAACTCACAGCTGCGACTTATTAAATGATCTAATTCAATGCAATTTTATTTCATTTCTCATTACGGTTAAGACCCGAAGACCGAAAACCCCCGCCAGGACGGAGTCCAGGGCTTGCATTTGGGATGGGTCAGGGCGGCCGAGAACGCCAGCCCATTTGTCTCCCGGGACTCATGCTCGCGTTTTTATTTTCCCAGAAAAGCCAAAAGCCGTGATTCCCGTCTACGAAGGCGATTACCACCCCGAGCCCCTGACTGTGGAGGTGCAGATCCAGCTGAACCAGTGCCGCTCGGCGGAGGAGGCGCTGCGCAAGTTCGCCGTGTAGGGCGCGGGCAGTAAAGGCTGTTCCCAGCACTCCCGCCTCGGCGTCGGTTTCGCCGCGCGCGTCGGAGGGCGGGTGTGGCTCCGGGGTCCTGGGGAGGAGGAGCCTCTGCCCCACTCGGCTCGTGCGGACCCCAGGATTGGGTCGGGGACGGGACACGTGCGTCCAGCCGCGGGCGTGGCAGAGACTGGCGGCCCGGAGTCCGCCCTCCCCAAAGCCCCGCCTCCCCATAAGCCCCGCCCCCATAATCCCCCCGCCCAAAAGAGCCCCCATTCGAGCTCCGCCCACCCGAGCCCTGCGAGCTCCGCGCACCTGGGCACTATCCGCCCTGGCTCCGCTGCGCTAGCTCCTCGCCTCTGCCCCGGCGTCACGCTCAGGTAGGTCGGGAACCGGGATCCCGCTGCTGTGAGGGGGGCTGGGTCACCATGTGGGCAGGGGCGTCGCTAGGGCGGCCGTACCTTTGCACCCCGCAGCCCGCTCTCCGGTCCCCGCCCGGGTGCTGCGCGGGTCTGGCCTTGGCAGGCCGGGCTCAGGGCCCACGGGCCGCTCGGCTTCGGTTCTCCGGGCTGGGGATAGAGGCTGGAGCCGGGCGTCGTGGACCCCGCCAGCCTGGGCTGTCCGCCCCCAACGCGCCGCGCTGCCGCCAGCCTGGGCCCGAGGCCCCCCGCGGGGTGGGTCCCTGTCTCCGCCAGCTCTCTAGAGACCGTCGCGTTGAAAGAATGAACAAGAGCTCGGCCCCTGCCCACGCCGGGGCACTTGGGTCACCGAGTCCTGTGGGGACCCGAGGCGTCAGTCGCCCCAGGCTGAGCCTCAGGACCCGCAACCACCAGGAGGGGTCGTGCGCCCCGCGGCGGGTGGAGAGCAGGGCTCTGGGGTCACCGCGACGGGGACCCTGCTCGGAGGGCGGCGGGGTGAGGCCGTGCGGCCTCGTGGGGACGCCCGCGGAGGGACGGCGCCGCCCGGGCCGCGGCACAGTCTGGGTTGAAACCTCCCGGGACGGAACCAAGCCACCTACTGTGCGCCCTTCTCGGTGAATGGCACCGCCGCCCACCCGGGCCCCTCGCCCACAGCCCGCGGTGCTCGCACACCTGAGACCCATCTCGCTCCGACCCCGCCACCGCCCGGCATTCTGAGCACGGAGACAGCCTCCAGCTGCCCTTCCTCCTTCCTCCCCAGCTTTCCTCAGCCCACCAGGGAATAAGGAGTAGGAGTGACCTTTTACCAAACGTAGATCTTTCACGGCCTCTGCCAGCCCTTCCTATCCCCCCGCCCCTCCCCCGCATAGATATCCAGGACACTCAGAAAATTCCGGTAGGTGGCTTATGCCTGTAGTCCCAACACTTTGGGAGACCAAGATGGGAGGATCGCTTGAGGCCAGGAGTTCCAGACCAGCCCAGGCAACAAAGGGAGACCACATCTCTACAAAACATAGCCGGGCCCTGCACGCCTGCAGTCCTAGCTACTGGGGAGGCCGAGGCCAGAGGATCGCTTGAAGCCAGGAGTTCCAGGCTGCAGTGAGCTATGATTGTGCCACTGCACTAGAGTCTGGGTGACAGAGACCCTGTCTCAAACAAAACAACAAAAAGCCTAGCTCTTTCACTAGCCTGGCTGGCGTCTCCTACTGTAAACCCGCTTGGGCCCCCCACCTTCTCTCTCCCCTCACTCCTGCTCTGGAGCCGCCTGACTGCCCTGGGCCTGCAGAGCCCCTAGGTCTTCACACAAGGTACCCTTCCTCACTCAGTTCTTGCTCAAATGTCCCTCCATCAAGGAGGGCTTTGTTAGCTACCCTTGGCTATGGGATCTGTCCTCCGCCATTTCACTTCGTTAGGCTGTAACTTCTAGGCGTACCTGGTTTCTGTGTGTTTTGTGCTCTCCTGTCAGGGCAGCGGCCCTATCTTCTTGCCACTGAATCCCTAGCACCTACGGCAGTGGCCAGTGCGGCAGACTGGTCAGAGGTGAAGGGCCGAAGACTTGGCAGTGGAGGGGACTGGGGCAGAGACAGACACTGGAGGGACAAAAATGATGAGAAACTGAAGCCTGTCTCTGCTACTGTGGACCTCGGGCAGGCCATTCTGGTGGATTCCATCTCCTCCTCTTTGGGTCCCTGGGAGAAATCAGCACTTAGAATGGGGTGGGAAGGCGGGGCGGGGTGTCTCAGAAGCCAACCCTGATACAAGTCCCCAGCTTTCCTGCTTCCCTCTTGCTGTGTGTTTTGTCTCACTGACTCCCCCTGGAAGACCTGATCTCTGAGGCAGGTGTGAAGGGGTGTGTGCTTTGCTGGCCACGGCCACCCTGTGGTGCTGGTTCCTCTCCCAGGGAGGCAGTGCACTCCCAGTCATCTTGGAAAGGCCCAACACAGAACCTCACAGGCACCAGGCTTTTTTGGGAGAGTTTGGCTTCACACTTGAAGAGCCCTGAATGTCAGTTTCATGCTTAGTGAATTTGATCCAAAGCTATACTAAGTCTGTGCCATTTTCTTTTTTTGAGACGGAGTTTCACTCGTTGCCCAGGTTGGAGTGCAATGACGCATTCTCGGCTCACCGCAACCTCCACCTCCTGGGTTCAAGCAATTCTCCTGTCTTAGCCTCTCAAGTAGCTGGGATTACAGGCATGTGCCACCATGTCCGGCTAATTTTTTTGTATTTTTAGTAGAGAACAGGGTTTCACTATGTTGGCGAGGATGGTCTTGATCTCTCGACCTCGTGATCCACCCGCCTCTTCCTCCCAAAGTGCTGGGATTACAGGTGTGAGCCACTGTGCCCGGCCCATTTTCACTAAAACTCATCAGGTGCTCGAGTTTCCTGGGAGAAAGGCGGAGAACGTTTATGGTGTCAGCTGTAAAGTGGCTGCAAGTCATTTTGGGAAACAGACCCAGGAGTCCTCAGATGATGGCAGAGAGCAAGGCTGGCTGTGCTTGGCCCATCCTCAGGGGAGGGAGGACTCTGGAAAGAGCCTGAGGACACGCTGAGAATAAAGGAAGCCTAGAGGCCAGCAGGGACTTAGCTGCTGGGGTACACATAACTCCTGCCCAGCTCCTGGGGACAGGCACAGGGACCTGGGACTGGGACCTGCTCAGGTGGCTCTCTCCTTGCAGGGATTGGCAATGCTCCGCAAGCTGGGCTGGCTGGTCTCCTACAGCCTGGTTGTGCTGTTGCTGGGCTGCCTGCTCTTCCTGAGGAAGGAGGCCAAGCCCATGGGAGACCCCACAGCCCGCCAGCCTTTCTGGGCTCCTTCAGCGCCCTGCCACAGCCGATGTCCACCCAACCACACAGTGGCTAGTGCCTCTCTGTCCTTGCCTAGTCGTCACCGCCTCTTCTTGACCTATCTCCACTGCCGAAATTTCTCTATCTTGTTGGAGCCTTCAGGCTGTTCCGAGGACACCTTCTTGCTCCTGGCCATCAAGTCACAGCCTGGTCACGTGGAGCGGCGGGCGGCTATCCGCAGCACATGGGGTAGGGCTAGCGGCCAACAGCTAAAGCTGGTATTCCTCCTAGGGGTGGCAGGACCCACTCCCCCAGCACAGCTGCTGGCCTATGAGAGTAGAGAGTTTGATGACATCCTCCAGTGGAACTTCACTGAGGACTTCAACCTGACACTCAAGGAGCTACACCTGCAGCGCTGGGTGGCGGCTGCCTGCCCCCAGGCCCACTTCATGCTAAAGGGAGATGATGATGTCTTTGTCCACGTCCCCAATGTGCTAGAGTTCCTGGATGGCTGGGACCCGGCTCAGGACCTCCTGGTGGGAGATGTCATCCGCCAAGCCCTGCCCAACAGAAACACTAAGGTGAAATACTTCATCCCACCCTCAATGTACAGAGCCAGCCACTACCCACCCTATGCTGGTGGGGGAGGATATGTCATGTCCAGAGCCACTGCGCAGCGCCTCCAGGCTGCCATGGAAGAGGCTGAACTCTTCCCCATCGATGATGTCTTTGTAGGTATGTGCCTGAAGAGGCTAGGGCTGAGCCCCACACATCATGCTGGCTTCAAGACGTTTGGAATCCGGCGGCCCCTGGACCCCTTAGACCCCTGCCTGTATAGGGGGCTCCTGCTGGTGCACCGCCTGAGCCCCCTCGAGATGTGGACCATGTGGGCACTGGTGACAGATGAGGGGCTCAAGTGTGCGGCTGCCCCCATACCCCAGCGCTGAAGGGTGGGTTGGACAACAGCTCGAGAGTGGACTCTTGATTTTCTATCATGATGAGAAATTGATCCCTGCTGGTCTACAGCAAATGCTGACTTGAGTTGTTGTAACCCCTCACCTTGTTAGCTCTAATTAAAAACACTGCAACCTGGCTAACTTGTGTTGAATGGGAGCCAAAGTGGTGCCAGGAACCTGTCGGCGGATTCCTGAAGCCTGAAGGAAGGAGGCTGCATAGGGCCCCAGGAGACACATTTTTCTCATTTAGATGCAGAAAAAATGTTACTCTTCTCGTTTGGATACAATGCAGAAATGAAAAGAAAGGAACAAGAGGCACGTGTTAGGAAGAGTCCTGTTGAGAGCACCAGGTAAACACTGCAACCCTTCCCTTAGTAGTAACAGACTTCACTGCTTGGCCTGAGCTGTCCTCACGGGGCAGTGGGGGCACATCAGAAAACACATTAGAAACACTTCAATCCTACAACTGGACAGGCTCCCCGGCCCCTGCCACAACTCGCATCCCAACAGAGGAACAAACAAACACTAAATCATTTTTCAAAATAAAAACAGGTTAAACATCTACTGAACTTAAGGGCATGACAAAAAGGACTCCTCTCTAACCCAGGTTGGCAAAATGCTTTGGGTGTGAGGTAAAAAGATGGGTGGGTAAGAGAGCAGCTGAAGAGGAGTGGGATGAAATGTTAAACAGGGTGCAGGGCCCAAGGGCTAAGAACCAGGTCCAGTGCAACCCTGAGACCACAGGAGGAGCAATGACAGCTCACAAAGGCATTTTGCCTGATTGGCCAGAGCCGGACCTGCTGCCTCTTCTCAGTGCAGAGACAGTCATGCCGACTCTGGGCAGGGTGGCGTCTGCCCCTGCTTTCTCCTCTGAGTGGGCAGGCAGGGCAATAGGCTTAGGCCTCAATCCTCACGCAGGTAGGCCTCCTGCTCCGTCTCCGCCTGCCGGTCCCCTTCCTCCTGCATTTTCTGACGGAGCTCTTTTATCTGTGCTTCTGCCAACTTGGTTTCTGCTTTCTGGGAGAGCTGGCGCACCTCCTGCACCTGCAGTTTCACCAACTGAATGTGATTCCTGGCGGTTATAGAGGCCTGATCTGCGCCTGCAAAAGATGGGACAATCGGGTTGAGTAGCTGAGCAGGGCAGAAGGCACATGTGGATGTCGGCCTGGGGGTGCTGTGGCTGTCATGTGAAGCCTTCCTGGGGTCACTTTCCTTGACCTACCAGTCTTCTCTCTGCAGAGAACCTTCTACCTCTTATGTTCAGGTCTGCATTTAACCAACAGTCAAAAACAGCATTTTTCTTCAGCTACCAGTGGCTAACATCACAATTATTAAATGCAACTCTCACAATCTTTATAGCTAATTTTTTCTTTTTTTTTTTGTTATGCTCAGTATATGACAGAACTTTATGGCTAAGTTTTAAACTACACATCATTTCTTTTTGACAGCTCGCAAATAAAATTGTCAGATCCCTTTTATCACCCTACCTAATCTTTGGAGGTAACCTCTTGGGATTTTGGGGTATTCTCATCTTTCAAAATGTGACCACACACACATGGAATGCATAGGAAAATATTTTGTTACTATAAATTTACATAACAGCATAAAAGGGATTAAACATGTTTTATAATTTTTTCTTTTCACTTGAAAATGTGTTTTGAGCTCTTACCATTTTACTTGCTGCTACTCTATTTCATCACCTGGGTATGTATATTTTATCAATTCACCTATAGAACATTTTGATCTTTTCTCACTGCACTAATAAGAACCTTCAGTACAATGTTGACAGGTAGTGGAGAATGGCAGCCATCCTCCTCTTCTGACTTTGATGAAAACACTTGATAGTTCACAATTAAGTGGGATTACTTAACCTTTATTTCATTAAGAAAATTCTATTCATAATTGTATTTAGATTCAAATCATAAATGGCTACTACATTTTATTGAAAGTTTTTTTTTTTTGAGACAGAGTCTCACTCTGTCACCAGGCCGGAGTGCCGTGGCATGATCTTGGCTCACTGCAACCTCCGCCTCCATGGTTTAAGCGAGTCCCTTGCCTCAGCTTCCCGAGTAGCTGGGACTACACACTTGCGCCACCATGCCTGGATAATTTTTTGTATTTTAGTAGAGATGGAGTTTCACCATGTCGGCCAGGATGGTCTCAATCTCCTGACCTCAGATGATGCACCCGCCTCGGCCTCCCAAAGTGCTGAGATTGTAAGTGTGAGCCACCAGGCCTGGTGATTGATATAAATAATTAAGTGGTTTTTTTCCTTTAATCTATAGATAGATGATCTCAAGTAGTGAATTACATAGTTTTTTACAATGTTGAACTATCATTCTGTTTTGAGGGTAAAGGGCTACATTTGATTTACAGCTACATTTTGAAGTGATACTGAACTATAGCCTGTTTTGGTGCTGCCCCAGTCCAGTCTGAGATCAGGGCTATGCAGGCATCATCTAGTGGTAAGAGGCGGCTTGCCATTACTTTCTATGCACCGGTACACTTACAGTAACATAGGTATTATGGTTTTAGAATATTTGATAAAACTCTTCCACAAAACATCCTAGGCCCGGTGTCCATTTTGGAGACATCAAAATCTTTGAATACCATTTCTACTTTTATAGTTACTGATCTTTTGTTTTGTTTCTGGAGATGGAGTTTCTCTCTGTCGCCCAGGCTGGAGTGCAGTGGCGCGATCTGGGCTCACTGTACCCTTGGCATCCCAGGTTCAAGCGATTCTCCTGCCTTGGCCTCCCGAGTAGCTGGGATTACAGGCACCCGCCACCGTGCCCAGCTAATTTTTGTACTTTGAGTAGAGACAGGGTTTCACTATGTTGACCTGGCTGGTCTTAAACTTCTGACCTCAAGTGATTCCCCGCCTCAGCCTCCCAAAGTGCTGGGATTACAAGGTCTCTCTCTTGCCCAGGCTGGAGTACAGTGGCACAATCATGGCTCATTGCAGCCCTGAACTCCTGGCTCTTAAGTGATCCTCCCACCTCAGCTTCCCAAGTAGCTGGGACCACAGGTGTATACTACCACACTTGGCTTTTTCTTTTCTTTTTTTTTTTTTGTAGAAATAGGTGCCTAGGCTGGTCTCGAACTCCTGAGTCCAAGTGATCCTCCTGCCTCAGCCTCCCAAGTGCTGGGATTACAGGTGTGAGCCACTGTGCCCAACTTGGTCTTATACACATTATTTACTCCTTGAGACTGACATAAAGATCATAATATTCTCATATAATTAAAAAAATCCGTATCTGTAATGATTCTTTCTGATGTTACTCTTGCACTCTCTCTAAAAAGTCATACTTCAATCCTTGCCTAATTTTTTAGTCTTTTCAAGGAAGAAGATTTTGCCTTTCTGATTATTCCTATATAACTTCTAATACTTTTTTTCTGCTCCACTTTTCTCATTTTGCCTTTCTGATAACTTAGGGAGTTGAAAAAGTTTAATTTGCTTATTTTCAGTACTTCGGTTACAGTAAACATTACCTGTCATTCATGGTGTTCATATTAACGACATGTGCTGTAAAAGTCCCTTTAAGAGCTACTTTTGGCTGCAGCCTCCCAGTTCTGCTATATACTGTGCTTGTCATCACAGTTCTAAATATTTTTAAATTTCCATTTAAATTCCTTTAGCTTGTAGTTTTTTAAGAAGCATGTCTTTAGCCAGGCATGGTGGCTCAGGCCTGTAATCCTCGCACTTTGGGAGGCCAACGTGGGTGGATCACCTGAGGTCAGGAGTTCAAGACCAGCCTGGCCATCATGGTGAAACCCCATCTTAAAAAAAAAAAAAAAAAAAAAAAAGCATGTCTTTAAACTTTGCAAACATCATAAAGAATTTTGTTTTTAGTGGTGGGGTGAAGGTTGGTGAATGTGATATATCAATTTTTTAAGTGATTTTGTTGTCTTTTTGTCACCTGGTACAAAATTAACTGTGTCTTAGAAGAATATGTAGTTTTAGAGGGGAGGGGGCAAAAAGTTTTATATTGTCTAAAAATCACTGCAAAATCAGCCTGGGAAACTTAGCTAAACTCTGTCTCTACTAAAAATACAAAAATTAGCCAGGGCATGGTGGTGTACCCCTATAATCCCAGCTACTGGGAGGCTGAGGTAGGGAGGAGGTCCTCCACTTGAGCCCAGGAGGTCAAGGCTACAGTAAGCTATGATCTTTGATTGCACCACTGCACTCCAGCATGGACCCTGTCTCTCTCTCACACACACATCTGATTTTCCTTTGTTTAATAACAACAACAACAAAAATCACAGACAGGCATGGTGGCTCATGCCTATAATCCCAGCACTTTGGGAGCTGAGGCAGTTGCATCGCCTGAGCTCGAGTTCAAGACTAGCCTGGGCAATACAGTGAGAGCCCATCTCTACCAAAAAACACAAAAAATTAGTTGGGTGTGGTGGCAAGTGCCTGTGGTCCCAGCTACTCAGGAGGCTGAGACAGGAGGATGGATTGAGCCTGGAAGGCAGAAGTTACAGTAAGCCAAGATTAAGCCACTGTACTCCAACCTGGGTGACAGAGTGGGATCCTGTCTCCAAAATAATAAATCACTCTGAGCTGGGCACAGTGGCTCAGCTCAAGCTTGTAATCTTAGCACTTTGGGAGGCCAAGGCGAGAGGATCAATTGAGCCCAGGAGTTCAAAATCAGCCTGGGCAATATAACAAGACCCCATCTCTTAAAAGAAAAAAAATTAGTTGAGCCTGGTGCATGTGCCTGGCGTCCCAGCTATATGGGTGGCTGAAATGGGAAGATGGCTTGAGCCCAGGTTGAGGCTACAATGAGCTGTGATCATGCCATTATACTCCAGCCTGGTCAACAGAGCAAGACCCTGTCTCCAAAATAAATACTGTTCTATTCCTTAACAGCTTTAATGTTTTGGGGTCTTCCTGACCTACAAGGGTGCTCAGAAAATTGAGTTTTACACACATCTCTGAGATCTCCTTGTAATTCTATCAATTTTTGCCTTATGTACATGTTTCATGATTGATAATGTCTTCATGAATTGTTCCCTGTTCTTTTTTTTTTTTTTTTTGAGACGAAGTTGCCCAAGCTGGAGTGCAATGGTGCAATCTCAGCACACGGCAACCTCTGCCTCCCGGGTTCAATTATCCTGCCTCAGCCTCCCAAGTAGCTGGGATTATAGGAATGCACCACCATGCCCAGCTAATTTTGTATTTTTTTTTTTAAGATGGGAGTTTCACTCTTGTTACCCAGGCTGGAGTGCAATGGCGCGATCTTGGCTCACTGCAACCTCCGCCTCCTGGGTTCAAGCAATTCTCCTGCCTCAGCCTCCTGAGTAGCTGGGACTACAGGCGTGTGCCACCACGCCCAGCTAAGTTTTGTATTTTTAGTAGAGATGGGGTTTCACTATGTTGACCAGGATGGTCTCGATCTCTTGACCTCGTGATCCACCCGCCTCGGCCTCCCAAAGTTGGCCTAATTTTTTTAGTAGAGATAGGGTTTCTCCATGATGTTCAGGTTGGTCTCAAACACCCAACCTGAGGTGATCCACCCGCCTCAGCCTCCCAAAGTGCTTGGATTACAGGCATAAGCCACTGCTCCTGGCCTCTCTGTCCTATTTATTGCTTTTTATCTTGAATCTTCCCTCTGATTTAGCTAATTTTAGCTAGATTTTTTTTGGAATACTATATAAAAGTGTCATTTAATAAGTTTATTGTTATTGCAATCACTGATGTTTGAAATTATTCCTATAATTTTGTATTTTTTTTTTAATTAGAGATGGGGTTTCAACATGTTAGCCAGGCTGGTCTTGAACTCCTGACCTCAGGTGATCCGTCTGCCTCCGTCTCCCAAAGTGCTGGGATTACAGAGGTGAGCCACCGAGCCCAGCCCAATTTTGTATTTTCTAATTAACAGGTTTTATTTCTTTAAACCTTTCCTGCCTCAACTGGATGTATCAAGTTTCCTCCCACTCCTAATTCTCTTTGCAGTGTTTAACAACGTCTAATGTAGTCAATGTGCTTAGCATGTTTCACTTTCCCAAATTTAATTTAAAAACTTGTTTTACACTCAGAACTTTTGAAAAAAAATCTTAGTAGCTTCTTTCAAAACTCATTTTTCCTTCTTCATAGTTCTTCCAAAAAGTGTATGCAGGTGGTACTTTGAGTCTATGTCAGAAGGTATCTTTTATTCTCACATTTTGATGGTAGTTGGCTATATATAAAAATCCTAGGTTATTGATTTATTGTCACCTCTAGTGTTGCTGAGAAGATGCCTGATGTTTGATTCTTCTTCCTTTGTAGGTAACCTATTTTTTGTCCTAGTAGTTTTTGGGATTTTGTTCTGAATCTTTTTGTTATGCTGTTATGTTTATTGTTTGTTTATTTTGTTTATAAGACAGGGTCTTGATTTGTCAACCAGGCTAGAGTGCAGTAGCCCAATCATGGCTCACTACAGCCTCAGCTTCCAGGGCCCAAGTGATCCTCTCACCTCAGTCTCCCAAGTAGCTGGGACTATAGATGCCCATCACCATGCCCGGCTAATTTTTTTGTAGAGACAGGGTTTCACCATGTTAAGGCTGGTCTCAAACTCCTGAGTTCCAGTGATTCACCTGCTTAGGCATCCCAAAGTGCTGCGATTACAGGTATGAGTCATTGCACCTGGACCAGAATTTTTGTTAAAAAAGTGAAATCAGCTCGGCGTGGTGGCCCACCCTGTAATCCCAGCACTTTGAGAGGCCGAGCCAGGTGAGTCACGAGGTCAGGAGATCGAGACCATCCTGGCTAACAAGGTAAAACCCTGTCTCTACTAAAAATACAAAAAATTAGCCAGGCATGGTGGCATACAACTGTAGTTCCAGCTACTCAGGAGGGTGATGCAGGAGAATCGCTTGAACCTAGGAGAAGCAGAGGTTGCAGTGAGCTGAGACTGTACCAATGTACTCCAGCCTGGGTGACAGAGTGAGACTCCATCTCAAAAAAAAAAAATGAAATCATAAGGCCATGCACAGTGTCTCATGCCTGTAATCCCAGCAGTTTGAGAGGCCAAGGCAGATGGATCACTTGAGCTCAGGAGTTCAAGACCAGCCTGGGCAACATGGCAAAACTCTCTACCAAAAACACAAAGTACACCTGTAATCCCAGCTACTTGGGAGGCTGAGATGGTAGGATTGCTTGAGCCCACAGGTTGAGGCTGTAGTAAGCAGTGAGCCGCGACTGTGCCATTTTATTCCAGCCTGGTGACACAGTAAGACCTTGTCTCAAAAACAAAAATCCTGTTACAACTTTGTTACCCCTTTCGATGAGTTCTAGGAAAATGTCTACTTTTTTTCAGATAATGCTTACATATCCTCTCCCTCTTTTCTCCTTCTAGATGTAAGCACATCCTCCTGTTCACTGCACCTGAGAACCCACTGCCATCTTTGTGTGGCACGACTATAATGCTTCGGTTGTTTCCACACTTCTGTTGTTTCATTCTTTGTTCTGAATCTCCGATCCCTCAGGATCACTAATAATTCTTTTTCTGGGCCAAGCGTGGTGGCTCATGTCTGTAATCCCAGCACTTTGGGAGGCCGAGGCAGGGGGATCACTTGAGATCAGGAGTTCCAGACTAGCCTGGCCAACATGGTGAAACCCCATCTCTACTAAAAATACAAAAATTATCCAGGCATGGTGGCAGGTGCCTGTAATCTCAGCTACTTAGGAGGCTGAGGCAAGAAAGAAAGAGAATTGCCTGAACCAGGGAGGTGGAAGTTACAGTGAGGGGGACAGAGTGACACTCTGTTTCAAAAAAAAAAAGCCAGGCGTGGTGGCACGTGCCTGTAGTCCCAGCTACTCAGGAGTCTGAAGCAGGAGGATCACTTGAGCCCAGGAGTTCTGGGCTGTAGTGCGCTATGCCAATTGGGTGTCTACACTAAGTTTGGCATCAATACGTTAATCTCCCAGGAGCAGGGGATTGCCAGGTTGCCTAAGGAGGGGTGAACCAGCCCACCAGCCCAGGTCAGAAATGGAGCAGTTCAAAACTGTGCTGATCAGTAGTGGGAAGGCACCTGTGAATAGCCACTGCACTCCAGCCTGGGCAAGATAGCGAGACCCCATCTCTTAAAAATAAAAAAGTAAAAAAAAATTTTAATTATTTTTTGGTTTTTCAGTATAATGACAGGACATTTACCTTTTAAAAAAAAAAATCTTTTTTTTTTTTTTTTTTTTTTGAGATAGGGTCTAACTCTGTTGCCCAGGCTGGAGTGCAATGGTGTGATCTCACCTCACTGCAACCTCTGCCTTCCAGGCTCAAGTGATCCTCCTGCCTCAGCCTCCCAAGTAACTGGGATTACAGGCACAAGCCACCACACCCAGCCCTTTATATAATAATTTTTAAGATTTGATGCTTGAGACCATAGTCTGCTAATCCTGACAACAGAAAACAAGAGTATGTTTTAATATAACAATTTTTTTGTTTTTTGAGATGGAGTCTCATTCTTATTGCTCAGGCTGGAGTGCAATGGAGCAATCACAACCTCCGCCTCCCGGGTTCAAGTGATTCTCCTGTCGCAGCCTCCCGAGTAGCTGGGATTACAGGTGCCTGCTACCACGCCCGGCTAATTTTTTATATTTTTAGTAGAGATGGGGTTTCACTATGTTGATCAGGCTAGTCTCGAACTCCTGACCTCAGGTGATCCACCCGCTTCTGCCTTCCAAAGTGCTGGGATTACAGGTGTGAGCCACCATGCCTGGCCAACAATTTTTTTTTTTTTTTTTTTTTTTAAGAGAATGAGTCTCACTCTTTTGCCCAGGATGGAGTGCAGAGACATGATCATAGCTCACTGCAGCCTTGAACTCCTGGGCTCAAGCAATCCTCCCACCCCTCAGCCTCCTGAGTAGCTGGGACTAGAGGCACGTGCCAAGCTCCAGCAATCTGCCCACCTCAGCCTCCCAAAGACAGGCGTAAGTCCCTGTGGCCGACCCATATCAGTATTTTTTTTTTTTTTTTTCTTGAGACAGAGTTTCATTCTGTCACCAAGACTTGAGTGCAGTGGAGCCATCTCGGCTCATTGCAGCCTCCACCTCCTGGATTCAAGCGATTCTCCTGCGCCGGTGTGTGCCACTACATCCTGCTAATTTTTGTATTTTTAGTAGGGACTGAGTTTTGCCATATTGGCCAGGCTAGTCTTGAACTCCTGACCTCAAGTGATCCACCCACCTCGGCTTCCCAAAGTGCTGGAATTACAGGCATAAGCCACTACCTTGGCCACCAGTTTAATAAGCGCTAGTACTAGGATATAATTTCTGTGAGCTGGCTCACAGAGTGTGGTGGCTCATGCCTGTAATCCCAGCACTTTGGGAGGCCGAGGTGGGTGTATTACCTGAGGTGAGGAGTTCGAGACCAGCCTGGCCAACATGGCAAAACCCTGTCTCTACTAAAAATACAAAAATTAGCCAGGCATGGTGGTGCATGCTTGTAACTGGGAGGCTGAGGCAGAAGAATTGCTTGAACCAGAGAGACAGAAGTTGCAGTGAGCTGAGAACGTGCCACTGCATGCACCCTGGGTGTCAAGAGTGAAATTCCGTCTCAAAAAAAAATAATTTCCGTGAGCGTACCTAGTTTCGAACCAGTCAGGTAAGATGTTCTATGATGGGCACCTTGGGGCACCAGGGTGCAGAAGACAAAGCACTGGCCGCTAGGAGAAGGAAAGGCTTCAGAATTCGACCCACTTGGCTCGGTGGCTCACGCCTATAATCCCAGCACTTTGGGAGGCCAAGGCAGGTAGAGTGCTTGAGCCTAGGAGTTTGAGATTAGCCTGGGCAACATGGTAAAACTCCATCATCACTATTAAAAAAAAACCAAAAAACCTACTCAGCTGAATCTCAGTTTGGCTGCTTACCATACCATGTCATCTTAGGTGAATCATTTGGCCTATCTGCCCTCTAGTTTCTTCATATATAAAAAGTGCCTATGAAATGCTTACCACAAAGCCTGAAACAGACACATAATAATTTGTCCTGGTTTTGCCACTATGATTCCAGGTCTCATTTTCTCTATCTGTACAAAAAGGTTCACACAGACTAATGATCTCAGGTCTCACTCAACTGTGTAATTCTATGATTAATTCACACAGACTAATGATCTCAGGTCTCATCCATCTGTGTAATTCTATGATTAACTGTTAATAAATTGTATTACCAAAAAAAAGCTCAAACTATTTAGAAGCAATCCAATTTTCCAATGGTAATAGTTTGATCATTTTTCATTTTGAAGATACTGACAACCCAGCTTCTACTGGTCTGGTCTGCAGGGGTATGCTCATTTTTTCTATTGTGGAAATAAAATGTTGGTTAATATATAGAAAATGGAGAAAAATTTCTCAAAGTTACAGCCACACAGACCATCTAATATAAAGCCCTCATTTTAGAAAACCAGATGAAAACTCAAATGGCACCTCCCTAGTTAAATAAAACCAATACAAAGCTTTAACCTACCAGTTTGATATGCAGCTTCTGCTGCCATCTCTGAAAGACCAACTGCAGTCATCCAAGTGGTTTCCAGCTTCAAGTATTCTTGTTGTTTTGAAGTCATCTATATAAAACAAGCAAAGTGCTTCATACAGCATGAGAGGTATAGCCCATTTAAATGGACTTAGAGTGGCAGATTTAGAGAACAGTCACTGATTATATTCGTTAGACTTAATAATTTAGATACCACCTGAGGCAGGTGCACTAACACAGAAGTGCCTATAACGTTTTGCTTACCTCAACTCTGGCTCCTATGATCACCTGCCACACTTCATCTTCCTCCTGTGAATTCATTTTCCCAAGTAAACTTGTATATTGTCGGTAAAGAGAAACTAAGGTATAAACGGCCTACAAATACAGAATGAATAAGTCTGAGTAAAATAAGTGAGACATATTAGAAGGAATAGAGACTTCCACCTGAAGGAAATTAAGTCCCATTATAGCAAACTGGCTCTTTCATACTGCTGCCTCACTGAAAAACTGCACTATTATCCTATGAAGTAAAGGTCTCACTCCAGGACATCAATATTTCTATCTGTAAACTTCTGTGTTTTTAAAAGCTTGTCAACAATTCAGACACAGAGAATACAATGCAAGGGAAAACTCTAAAGCCTCAGAAAAACAGCTGCTAGAAAATATATGTAAAATAAATGCAAAAATGAGACTTCAAAAATTTTGATTAGCTACTTTTTTTTTTTTTTTTTAAGATAGAGTCTCTGTCTCACCCAGGCTGGAGTGCAGTGGCACGATCTTGGCTCACTGCAGCCTCTGCCTCTTGGGTTCAAGCGATTCTCCTGTGTCAGCCTCACGAGTAGCTGGGATTACAGGCGCGTGCCACAACACCTGGCCAATTCTGTATTTTTAGTAGAAACGGGGTTTCACCATTTTGGCTAGGCTGGTCTCGAACTCCTGACCTCATGTGATCCACCCGTCTCGGCCTCCCAAAGTGCTGGGAATACAGGCGTGAGCCACTAGGCCCAGCATCCATATACTCTTTAAAAATTTTATTTTTTACAAACAGGGTGCAAAGTCACCCAGACTGAAGTGTAGTGGCATGATCAGAGCTCACTGTAACCTCAAACTCCTGGACTCAAGTGATTTCCTACCTCAGCCTCTGGAGTAAGTGGGAATACAGGCACACAATACACCATGCCTGGCTAAGTTTAAAATTTTTTTTTGGTAGAGACGGGGTTCACTATGTTGACTGGGCTGGTCTTGAACTCCTGGCCCCATGTGATGCTCCCGCCTTGGCCCCCACAAAGTGCTGGGATTACAGACATGAGCCACCATGCCTGGCCCATACTAGTTTAGATCAGTGGTTTTTAAATAATCCTTACAGAGACGCCTCTGTTGATAGACCATGGACCCCTTTATCTGTAACTGAACCACATCAGCTTGACTCCTGTTTTATATTCTAAGCTGCCATATTTAAGATTTTTCTGTAAAAAAAAGGTTCCTGGAAAAAGTCTAAAAACCAGTGATTTAAATCAGGGGTCAGCAAACTTTCTCGTGAAGGGCCAGACAGTAAATATTTTAGGCTTTGTCGGCCTTATAGCCTCTGCTGAAACTACTCAAACTCTCAAAAACAGTTATTGACAATACATAAATAAATAGGCCAGGCTACGTTTCAATAAAATACCAACATGGGCATCAGACAATTTGGTTTTGAGTCACTATTTGCTAAACCATGGTTTAGAAGATCAAGAGTTAACAAGAGGAGACATACCTTAGTATATTCAGTAATAGCTTCAATCAACGCATATGTGGTCTGAGAGAGAAAGGTAGAGGTGCTATCTGTTACCAAAGACACCGCCCTCCTCATCAATGCTTCATTACTAAGGGAATGAGGCTCCGATTTCTGAAAGACACAAACGTTGTCACTAGACCTCTAAAGCTCAAACTGAGAACTGTTTCACCAACAGGCAAGTAAAAAAAACAATTGTCATGCTGCTTAGTGTTTTAAGCTAAAACTGCACTATATTTTTGGGGGTTATATTTTTTAAGGCCTTATTTAGGCAATTTAAGACAATATAGGGAAATAATTCCAGAGTATGCTTTCTACTGACTTTCATTCTCTGCTCCAAAAAGCAAATTATTTCTTTATATATAAAATAAAATGGGGCTAGGCATGGTGGCTCACGCCTGTAATCTCAGCATTTGGGAGGCCGAGGCGGGGCAGATCACTTAAGGTCAGGAGTTCGAGTCCAGCCTAGCCAACATGGCGAAACCCCATCCATACTAAAAAATACAAAAATTAGTCGAGTGGTAGTGGTGTGTGCCTGTAATCCCAGCTACTTGGGAGGCTGAGGCAGGAGAACTGCTTGAACCTGGGAGGCGGAGGTTGCAGTGAGACAAGATCACACCACTGCACTCCGGCATGGGCGACAGAGCAAGACTCTCAAAAAAAAAAAAAAAAACCACACACACAAAAAATGCTATTGATTATAACCAACAGATTCATAAGATTACAATTCATTCATTAACAGTGTTAGATACTTGAGACACAAAGTCTCAATAGGACATTCTCTGCCCTCAAACACAGGTGCAGGGGCAGAGAGAGGAAGATGATGGGCTAACAGAACTAGAAAAATGAACACAATCATGTATCATGGAAGCGGTGGCAGGAGTATGTATGAGCTACAGTGGGGGCATGCAGAAGGGAGCAATCGGTTCTATGTAGAGTGATAATGGCTTAGAAAAGGCTTCACAAATTTGATGAGGATTAAGCTGAGTCTAAGTGGATAGGGAAGGCAATTCTGAGCAGAATGAAGCAGTAGGGTGTTGATGGGGGGACCTCAGCTATTTTATTTGATTTTTTTTGAGACAGAGTCTCAATCTGTCACCCAGGCTGAAATGCAGTGGCTCAATCTTGACTCACTGCAACCTCTGCCTACCAGGCTCAAGCAATTCTCTTGCTTCAGCCTCCCAAGTAGTTGGAATTACAGGCACCTGCCACCACACTTCGCTAATTTTTTTTGTATATTTAGTAGAGATGGGGTTTCACCATGTTGCCCAGGCTGGTCTTGAACTCCTGATCTCAAGTGATATACCCACCTTAGCCTCCGTAAGTGCTTGGATTACAGACGTGAGCCACTGAGCCCGACCTGACCTCAGCTATTTTAAAAAAGAAAAGACCAATATAATCACCTGTGGCTACCTTGACTAAATACTGGCAACTGTAATGACACATCATCCATGACTCTCTGCCTTTTTCCTCCTCAGCAAAGCACTTCTTATATCAGAACCAACAAAGAAATCAGTCACTCGGCTGGGTGTGATGGCTCATGCCTGTAATCTCAGCACTTTGGGAGGCCGAGGCAAGAGGATAACCTGAGGTCAGGAGTTTGAGACCAGCCTGGCCAACATGGTGAAACTTCGTCTCTACTAAAAATACAAAAATTAGCTGGCGTGGTGGTAGGCGCCTGTAATCCCAGCCACTTGGGAGGCTGAGGCAGTAGAATTGCCTGAACCCAGGAGGTGGAGGTTGCAGTGAGCCGAGATGACACCACTGCACTCCAGCCTGGGTGACAAGAGTGAAACACCATCTCAAAAAAAAAAAAAAAATCAATCACACCATGTTCTGTCTTGTTTTTCATATTCAGAGTACAACACTCAGAATCACTGCATGTTGAAAGCATCAGTCAAGAAATATTTTTGATATGAACAAATCAAGAACTTTATATTTCATTCAATCAAGTACAAACGGAAGAATGACATCTCTGCTCACAAGAAGCTAATTTTGTCTTAATGTTCTGTTAAGTCTTCATAATGTACTATATTTTATAATGTGTTTTCACTTGTTTCTCACAACAGTCCAGTTATTATCACTTCTTTTCTACAAGCAACAACATGGAAGCTCAGAATAGTTACGTAACTTTTCTAAAAAGTCACATCTAGACCTCAAACCAAATCTCACTCCAAAGTCTGTACCCTTCCCACTATGCTTTGCTGACTCAGGAGAGTGCCATAGGATTATCATCAAATATTAAAATATACAATATTAAGTGGCCAGAAAGGAGACAGTTGTTGGACAGGAATAAGGAAAGGTTTTAAACAGAGGTGAGACTTGGTACTAACTAAAGACTCCTAGAATCAGAATGGCCAGGCATCCTGTATAATAGGAAACAATGAGGAAGAGAATTCATTTGTTGCAGGGGATGTCCAGGAATCTAGACTTGTTGGAGCAATGGCACAAGACAGATGAGACTCATTAGGGCTCTGGAGTGCAGGGCGACTTAGCTGGATTTTAGTTCTGAACACCTCATGGAGAGCCACTCTAAGTTTTTCATTTCTCATTCTGTCACTCAGGATGGAGTGTAGTGTTGTGATCCCAGCCCACTGCAGCCTTGAACTCCTGGGCTCAAATGATCCTCCCACCTCCCAGGTAGCTAGGACTACAGACACACTACAGCCACTACACCTGGCTGTTTTTTGTAGAGGGAAGGTTGTGCTATGTTGCCCAGGCTGGTGTCAAACTCTTGGCCTACAGTGATCCTCCCGCTCAGCCTCCAAAAGTACTGGGATCACAAGACTGAGCCATCATGCCTAGCGACCACTGAGGGGTTTTAAAGAATGGAAGTGGGATTGCTATACTAAATGAATAGAGGCCCCGGTCATGTGGCCCAGAACTGAGGTAAGTGGGACTTAGGAAGTAATATAATAATTGAGAAAGGACCAATCTAAAAAAAAAAAATATTTTGAATGAAAAAATGTTGTCCCAGTTGTGGCCGAAAATGGCCTGGTTATTCAAGTGAGCGTAGTTTTAGGGCTATAGATTCATCAGCATGCAAGGATGACAACTGAAGTGAGGTACAGTAAGGCAAGGGCTCATGAGTGAGCCTCAGAAGATGCTGAAAATACTTGTGATACATGGAATTAATCTTGCTTTTGTGATGAACACACACATCAGTAGCAGGAATATTTTGCTGAAATGGAGCTTGCTGGTTTCCTACCTAGTTCTTACCATAAACCATTCAAGCTACAATTTTTTTTTTTTTTTTTTGAGACGGAGTTTCGCTCTTGTTACCCAGGCTGGAGTGCAATGGCGCGATCTCGGCTCACCTCAACCTCAGCCTCCTGAGTTCAGGCAATTCTCCTGCCTGAGCCTCCTGAGTAGCTGGGATTACAGGCACGCGCCACCGTGCCCAGCTAATTTTTCGTATTTTTAGTAGAGACGGGGTTTCACCATGTTGACCAGGATGGTCTCGATCTCTTGACCTCGTGATCCACCCGCCTTGGCCTCCCAATCAAGCTACAATTTTTAAAATGAAGTGCCCCCCCTTTTTTTTGAGACAGAGTCTTACTCCTGTCTGTTGCCCAGGCTGGAGTGCAGTGCACAATCTTGGCTCACTGCAACCTCTGCCTCCCAGGTTCAAGCAATTCTCTTGCCTCAGCCTCCCAAGGAGGTGGGACTACAGGCGCATGCCACCACACCTAGCTAATTTTTTGTATTTTTTTTTTTTTAATAGAGACAGGGTTTCACTGTGTTGCCCAGGCTGGTCTTGAACTCCTGAGCTCAGGCAATCCACCTGCCTTGGCCTCCCAAAGTGCTGGGATTACAGGCGTGAGCCACTGCACCCGACCGAAGTGCCTGTTTTTTTTTTTTTTTTTGAGACAGTGTCTCGCACTGTCGCCCAGGCTGTAGTGCAGTGGTGTGATCTTGGCTCATTGCAATCTCTGCCTCCTGGGTTCAAATAATTCTCCTGCCTCCGCCTCCCAAGTAGCTGGGATTACAGGTGTACACCATGCCATTTTTTTTGTATTATTAGTAGACATGGGGTTTCACCATGTTAGCCAGCATGGTCTTGATCTCCTAACCTTATGATCTGCCTGCCTTGGCCTCCCAAAGTGCTGGGATTACAGGCATGAGCCACTGCACCCGACCAAAGTGCCATTTTTTAATCAACTACTTAATTGACAGCTCTACCTAGATGTTTCTTAGACATCTTGAAAATGACATTTCCAAAACTGTGAATTGATTTTTTTTTTCCCCTTTCAAAACCCACTCCCCTCCATCCCACTAAATGTCAACTCCATTCATTCAGTTGCTAAGGCCTTTAAAAAAATCTTGGAATCAGCCAGGCACAGTGGCTCACGCCTATAATCCCAGCACTTTGGGAGGCTGAGGCAGGTGAATCACCTGAGGTCGAGAGTTTGAGACCAGCCTGACCAACATGGAGAAACCCCATCTCTACTAAAAATACAAAATTAGTCAGGTGTGGTGGCACATGCCCATAATCCCAGCTACTCAAGAGGCTGAGGCAGGAGAATCATTTGAACCCAGGTGGCAGAGGCTGCAGTGAGCCGAGATCGTGCTATTGCACTCCAGCCTGGGCAAGAAGAGCACAACTTTGCCTCAAAATAAATAAATAAATAAAAATAAATAAATCTTGGAATCTAAAGTGGTGGCCCTCAACCTTTGTGGCAGCAGGGACCAGTCTTGTAGAAGACAATTTTTCCATGGACTGGGTGGGGCAGGATGGTTTTAAGGTGAAACTGTTTCACCTCAGATCATCAGGCATTAGATTCTTATAAGGAGCACACGACCTAGGTCCCTCACATGTGTAGTTCACAAAAGGGTTCATGCTCTTATGAGAATCTAATGCCACTCCTGATCTGCTCAGAGGTGGAGCTCAGGCGGTAATGCTCGCCTGCCTGCCACTCACCTCCTGCTGTGCAGCCTGCTTCCTCACAGGCCACAGACCAGTACTAGCCCAGGGGTTGGGGACCCCTAATCTAGAGAATATGTGCTATAGCTGGCCTAGAGCCAGAACCTAAGCAACGCCATTTTATAAGACAAAGCTGTCTCCAAAAATGAGTTGTAACAACTGCCCCATTCTCCTTGCAATAACTGCTGACTTTGGCTTCTGTAAATAAAACTGCTAGTTTGCTCTGAAAAATGCCCACTAGGTGAAGCTTTTTTTTTTTTGAGACGGAGTTTCGCTCTTGTTACCCAGGCTGGAATGCAATGGCGCGATCTCGGCTCACCGCAACCTCTGCCTCCTGGGTTCAGGCAATTCTCCTGCCTCAGCCTCCTGAGTAGCTGGGATTACAGGCACGCACCACCGTGCCCAGCTAATTTTTTGTATTTTTGGTAGAGACAGGGTTTCACCATGTTGACCAGGATGGTCTCGATCTCTTGACCTCATGATCCACCTGCCTTGGCCTCCCAAAGTACTGGGATTACAGGCGTGAGCCACCGCGCCCGGCCTAGGTGAAGCTTTTTACCTTTTCTTATCAGTAACTGCCAGAATTGCTGGCCTTTGCTTATCAGAATAAGCGGCCCAAGCTAATTTCATCTTGGCCCCTGTGACTTTTAATAAGTAACTAAGATCTGTAATTTCCACTGCTACCCAGACAATGTGTAAACTAACGTTTATCTTGACTTCTGTAAACCACTTAGGTAGCAATCGGAGTGACAATAAGTCCCCTAGCCTTTGGAATGTCCAGAGGTCCCCACCCCCTTCCCTGCCCAGAAGGTGATTTATGGAATCCCCTGGTCCTCCGAATGTCTGAATCCCTTCAGCCCCACCCTCACCCCACACCTTCCCCCGAGATGGTTTATGGGCATAAAAGGTCCTGTCACCCTCCCTACGGGGCCGTGGGTTAGAGATACATGAGTCCCCCGTGGTTGCCAGCAATAAAGGCCCTGCAATTTGGCATACTTTTGTTTTGGTGAATTATTTTAATCTCACATTTCAATACAGCAAATACATCCCACATCCAATCCATCAGCAACTCCTGCTGGCTATGTTCAGCTAAATTCCCCTCACCTCTCCTGCTTGCCTGGTCCAAGCCACTATCATTTCACGCCTATATATGGCAAGATCCTTCTATTAGTCTTCCTAGTTCCACACAGCAACTTTTTAAAACTTTTAAAATTTAGGCCGGGTGTGGTGGCTCATGCCTGTAATCCCAGCACTTTGTGAGGCCGAGGTGGGCGGATCACCTGAGGTCGGGAGTTCGAGACCAGCCTGATGAACATGGAGAAACCCCATCTCTACTAAAAATACAAAATTAGCCAGACATAGTGGCACATTCCTGTAATCCCAGCTACTCAGGAGGCTAAGGCAGGAGAATCGTTTGAACCCAGGAGGCAGAGGTTGAGTGAGCCAAGATTGTGCCATTGCACTCCAGCCTGCCAACAGAGTGAGAGACTCTGTTTCAAAAAAAAAAATTTCCTGTGGCTTCTTTTTCAGAATAAAACCAAAAGCCTTACAATGGCCCACAAACTATAAAGCACACAATCTGAATATCAGTTAACTCTCTGGCTTCATCTATTACTGTTTCCCCCATTCCACTCCAGCCACATTAGCCTCCTTGCTCCTCAACATATCAGGCATACTTCTGCTTTTAGGTCTCTGCTCTTCTGAGTTCCTTCTGCCTGGAAAGCTCTTCTCCCCACCAGATAGTATAATGGCTTACTTTTTCAGAACATTCAGATATCTACTTCTCTACTCTACATTCAGAGTAGCTCTTTTTGACCACCTTTATCTAAAACAAACAACCCCCTCAGTACTGCCTATTCACTTACCCTATTTGTTTTGTTTTTTTCTTTTTTTTTGAGAAAGGGTCTTGCCTTGTTGCCCAGGCTAGACATCAGTGGTGAGATCACAGCTCACTGCAGCCTCAAACTCCTGGGCTCAAGCAATCATCCTCCTGCCTCAGCCTCCTGAGTAGTTGGGACTACTCAGGTGTGAGCCACCACACCTGGCTAATTTTTTTTTTTTGAAGAGACAGAGTCTCCCTATGTTGACCAGGCTGGGTCTCAAACTCCTGGGTTCAAGCCATCCTCCCACCTTGGCCTCCCAAAGCACTGGGCATCAGCCACTGTGCCCGGCCCTGTTTTCTTCTTACTATGTATTACCAGCTGATAATTTTATATTTATTTATTTGCTCCTCTTTCATCTCCACAAAGCATTTTGTGAGAGCAAGAATTTTTTGTTGTTGTTCATTCTTACATTCTCAGTACCTGGCACATAAAAGTTGTTCAATAAATTTTTGTTAAAGACTATTTTGCTGATAGATTGTAATATCCTCTTATTTCTCTCTTTTTTTCTGAGACAGAGTCTTGCTGTTGTTACCCAGGCTGGAGTGCAGTGGCAAGATCTCGGCTCACTGCCATCTCCGCCTTCCGGGTTCAAGCTATTCTCCTGCCTCAGCCTCCTGAGTACCTGGGACTACAGGCATGTGCCACCATACCCGGCTAATATTTTGTACTTTTAGTAGAGATGGGATTTCACCATGTTATCCAGGATAGTCTTGATCTCCTGACATCGTGATCCACCCTCCTTCACCTCCCAAAGTGCTGAATTACAGGCATGAGCCACCATGCCTAGCCTAACTCTTATTTCTCTCTACCCCCTTTATACAATTTGATGTGCTGTTCCTACCTGTTGGAAATAGATGCTTGGTGCCGCAAATAAAAATCAGCACCAAGACAAAGGATCGTTTAGCAATGCAATTTTTACTTTCTGCACTACAGGAAAGGTACCCTTGCTAGTCATCGTGCAAGGAGTAGCAATCTACTGCCGTTGGCTATCTAATGGGAGTACCCTTTCTGCACGAAGTAAAAAGAATTGCTTTGCTGAGAGATCCTTTGTCCCTGTGCCAATTTTTCTTTGTGGTACCAAAAAGAAAAATGTTATACATAACACTACCAAATGAGACAATCAAAATGAGAATATTAATACATCTGCTCAACTGTGAAAAGATCCTGGTGTCATACAAAGTATATCATCATGTGGGGGAAGGGATGGGCGCACTGGGTAAAAACTATGGTAGCTTGTCTGATGCTTCACTGCCCACTTGAGAGTTCAAGAGAACATAGTACACTAAGATAAGAAACACTGCACAGGGCAGTACTTTACCTGTGCAATAGGAACCGCACACAGGGTTACTCCAAAGCCAACTGCCACCGTTTTGTGCCATGGTCTTATCAATTCTGAGAAACAACGCTTCTTAAAGTTAGCCACGACAGGAACACACAGTCTGTACCTGGAAATAGAAGTCAGATTTCATAAGGCACAACTGCCAATCTGTAACAGGCTCTTGGATTTATTTGCAGGGGCTATAAAACTCAAACTCGGGCCAAGCAGGAACCTAAATGAGGATGTAGGACAGCCTTCCCGATGACAGGGCACAGTGCAAGTGGGCAAGGGCGGGCGCAGTGGGGTGTGACGGCCTACAGAGCCAGGCCAACCATCACAAGCAGGAAACCGGCGAGGGGTTTTGAAATTTTCGACAGACAACACAAGTTTAAAATGTTGCCTCAGGTAGGGCATGGTGGCTCACGCCTGTAATCCCAGCACTTGGATTGCTGGCAAGAGGATTGCTTGAGCTCAGGAGTTCAAGACCAGACTGGGCAATATGGCTGACAAAAAAAAAAAAAAAAAAAAGGCTGGGCACGATAGCTCACGCCTGTAATCCCAGAACTTTGAGAGGCCGAGGCGGGTGGATCATCTCAAGTCAGGAGTTCCAGACCAGCCTGGTCAACATGGTCAAACCTTGTCTCTACTAAAAATTACAAAAATCAGCCGGGCATGGTGGGGAGCTCCTGTAATCCCAACTACTCGGGAGGCTGAGACAGGAGAGAATAGCTTGAACCAGGGAGACGGAGGTTGTAGTGAGCTGCGATCTGGCCAATGCACTCCAGCGTGGGCGACAGAACCAGATCCTGACTCAAAAAATAAAATAAAATGTAGCCTTAAGGCTTTTTACAAGCTCTGCACCCCCGGCCTGGGTACCAGGTGTGTCTTACGGTCCCGCTACAAACGCCCAGGAGCCTGCAGCGCTAGGACGTAAGCCCCGCGCCGAGGTCCCCCGCACCAGTTCCCCAGGCCCCTTCTGCCCTCTGGGAGGACGTCCTCAGACGCTCCCTTCCCTTCCCTGGCTCCCCCACGCCGTGACCCTCCTCCTCTCCAAGTCTCCTCAGGGACTTCGAGGGGCCGACGCGAGCTGGCCGGGAGGCGGAGAGGCCCAGAGGCCCCATGAAGGCAGCCTAGGGTCTGGGAGACTCCCTTCTAGAAAATGGACGAACTAAAAAGAAAGGAAGCCGGGCTTGACCCAGGAGGCGGAGGCAGGACCGTTCTCAGTCATCCCGAGCGGGGAGAGACGCCGCGACCCGACTCGGCCGACGAGGGATGAGCGTGTAAGCAAAGCGAGCACCGTCGGCCGGGCCTCAGCGCTATCCACGTCGGTCCCTCCCTCTGGTCCTGCCCCACTGCGCGGCTGCAGCTGTACCTGAACAGTGAGGTTACGCTGCGCGACAGCCAACTCCTCAGAGCCGCCATCCCGTGCCGGGCGGACGCGGGTCGTACACGCCGGAAGTGACGTAGCTTCGTGAGCGCGGGGCGGGGCGCGGCCTCCACCTGAGAGAGCCTCGTCCCATGGCCACGCCCCCACCCAAGGACGTAGTCGGGATAGGGCAGATGGGGAGGGAGAGGGCGGGGCTTAGGGCAACGGTCGTAACGGCCGCGCCAGGCAACCAACTGCCGGAGCTTCCGCGCGGGGCGGGGCATACGCAGAGCCTGAGGGCTCAGAGCTGAGTCGGGCGCCGCGACGCTAGGGGGCGGGCGGGGCCTCGGCTCAGGCTGGGACTTGAGGGGAGTTCCGCGGTGAGTTGGGTCCGGCGGGAGGGGGGGCGGGGCGCGGCGGCGGCGCTGTCACTTCAGCACCAGGAAGTAGGTGGTCCAGCCGGCCAGCAGCAGCGCCCCGATGAGCACCGTGTAGCTGAAGAGCACGAAGGCGAGCAGCTCCCGCAGCAGCTGCAACACGTGGACGGTGGACGAGGCCGGCATCGCGCTGCGCGGGAGCCCCGGGACGGTCGGCAGCTTGCAGGGCTGGCGCCGTCCAGAGGGGCGGACGGGAACACACGAGGTCCTGGCCCTCGAAACATCAAACGAAGGCTAGGGAAGCCCACAGTACCAGCCTCCCCAGCAGCCTCCTGGAAGCTCGCTTCTTGGTTACACTGGAGACTCTTTCTCAACCGAAACTGCCCTCGTTCTTCGGCTCTGATCTAGGCTGAGGAGGCAGAACCCGGCTCTTCCCCGCGCCTCACTGCTGCACAAGTCTTCCTCCCGGCCCTCTCTTCCCACCACCTCCTGCATTTTTAATACTGTTTGTGCCGCTAATGGGCTGGTAGAGTAAAGCTTTCTTTTCCCGTCACTCAAGCTGCAGCCCCAGCTGCAGCCCTGGTTGGAAGGGGAAGGGGAGAGAGACCCATATGGGCAGGAGGAAGGCACAGGCCCAAACCTGCCCTTCTGTGAGTTCCCTGGCCCCAAGGCTTGCCAGCAGCAGAGTTGGAGGATCTTCGCTTTGTGGTCCAGCATACTTGTCTCCTGGCCAGCCAGGACTGCAGGGTGCCAGGTGGTGGGTGGGCATCAATCCGATCCTGGGCTCGCCTCCCCTACCGTGCTCTATGCATCTGCCCCCGCGCTGCTAACTTCCACCAGAGACGGCATCAGACAGTAAGAACCCCATACCAGCTCATCAGACAGTAGGAACCCTACCGCACCGCCACTGCTGCCCTGCCCAGCCACTCCCCGCAGTGCCAGGCACTGGCTTCCCTCTCTCCCATCTCACTTACTTGGCAAAGTTTCCAGACTCTTCCACCCAGAAGCTCCGCGGTTCCCTGTCTGCTCTGGTGCCCAAATGTAGCTTGTGTGTACTCCGCGATCTCGGCAGAACTGAGATTTTCAAGCAGCGGCACTCAGCAACTAGGTGTGGTCTAGAGACCAATTACAACCTCCGCATGGTCCCTGAGCTCTCAGGGAGCTGCGCACAGGCGTTCCCAGCCCAGGCGGGGCGCTGGCAACCCTGCCCACCCTCTGCCCTTGCCACCACAGCCCACAGGGCTCAGCTGTTGTTTCACAGACCTAGATGGGCTGAGCAGGTGGTACACTAGTGGGTATTTCAAGCCCCTTCTTGTCTTGTGTTTTTCTCAATACTGTAAGGGGTTAGAGTGCCAGTAGTTTCGTTTCTGACACATGGAGAGCAGTCCCATCTCCTCCGAGTCTGGGCACCAGAAGAACCACTGCACCAGTGGTCACTTGACCGCCCAACTAAAACAAAAGCTGTTGTCTTAAAAAACATGCAAATATAAGCATGCAGGCGTGTGAGAACCAAGCTTAGGTGACCGAAATCTCCCAAGTGCTTGATTCCAATTTACAAAGAATTTCGCAGCTTACAGACTCATTATACAGGCAGGCATCTTTCCAATGTGACACTTCCAATTTCACCTCCTCCAAAGGTGAGGCAAAAGGAGCCAGTGACGATTTCTGCAATGAACACTTTCCCAGATGCAACAACAAAGGAAACGAAAACACAAACTAAGCTACTTCCGATTATTTTGCTTGTTGCAGTTTTTACTTCAAGACTGTTTTTTGACCTTTGAAAGAGCAGGCAGTGTGGACATCAACTCTTTTATCAACATCATCATCCAGAAGCAAATGGCTCCTTAATTTAATCAGGATCTCTTATTATCAAATTATTGCCTTGGCCACAGGGAGGCTGAAAACAGGAGCAGAACATTATCAAGCTGCTCAGGAAGCCAGTGAGTAGTAATTACTACCCCCGAGAACTGGTCATCTTCCGTGTCCTACCTACTGGAAACGGAGTACAGCTGAGATTTATACCGTCCCCCACGCCAAAATAATGGATGAACCAGACAAGCTATTAAAAATAGGCCTGATTCTGTTCCCTTTTAACTCTCACATCCTCCAAATGGATGTCTCCAGGCAGTTACACGTTCTAGCCTTTGTAGCCTCTTGTTACCACCTGATTTTGGGTGTTTCACAGCAACAGAGTAACTGAAGCTAAGAAACACTATGTGGCTGGAAATTCACACTAATCCATTTAGAAATAAAAAGAATCTGAGAAATTTTAAATAACTGCCTTTTGCTTCTGTTGTCTGACAAAAAAGTATCCTCTATTTTCTATGGGATGTCATATTAAACCATATGATTGAATATGTCAGACTCTACAGTAAATTCACAGTCCAAAGAAGATTGTCTACATGATGTCTGCATTTCTGTGCCTCACGATCTTTATCATAGTCCCTCTTTATCAGAGTCCTTCTTACTGTCTGCTTTAGACATTCAGTTCATTTTGATATTTTAGAAAGAGTCTTTCAGCTGGTGTGGTGGCTCACACCTGTAATCCCAACACTTTGCGGGGGCTGAGGCAGGAGGACTGCTTGAAGCTAGGAGTTTGAGACCACCCTGGCCAACATAGTGAGATTGTCTCTACAGAAAATTAAAAAGATAATACATTTAATAAAAAAGAAAAAAAATTATTTCTCTTGAGGCCAGTAATTTGAGCAACATAGACCCTGTCACAGGAAAAAAAAAAAAAAATAGCTGGGTGCATTCCTATAGTCCCAGCTGCTCATAAGACTGAGGCAAGAGGACTGCTTGAGCCCAGGATTTCGAGGCTGAGGTGAGCTATGATTGTGCCACTGCACTGCAGCCTGGCCAACAGAGTAAGACCTCGTCTCAAAAAAAATTTCTTCTTGAATTAAACTCTGCTCAATACAAACACTTCCTCCTGGTGACAGGCTGGTCTTTATTCAACAACTGAGAACAAGACAGACCAGGATATGCTTAATCATAATCCATTTCCAGTGAGGAAAGATCTGAATGGAATAGAACTCACAATGTGACTGTCCCAGCTTTCTCTGAGAATTACATGTGCTGTTTTAAATCATCCCTCTTTCACCATTACTCTTTTGCTCCACAATTAACAAATACTTAATTCTCTGTTGGCTAGAATTCAACACTGACACAAAACAGTGTCTATGTAGACTTCTTTAGTAAGGGGGCTGCTGGTGTAGAACTGTCTACCCAACTAGACAAAAGTGCAGACACGATGTAAACAATCCACTCTCTCCGACAATAACTGTACCGTTCACATATCCTTTCTCGGTAAGGGCACACTCTTTTGCGACAAAGACTGCTTCAAGTATTAAATGAACTTACACAAAGGCGTACAATATATAATTATCTGCCACTTTCTATTTGGATACAAATGAAGCAATTGATGTTTTAAAGTCTTCTGCTGAATGCATTTTTAGGAGCTGACCTAGCTATGTTCTGAGCAAGCAAGCATATGAGTGAATGCAGACACATGACACTACAACTGAGTATCTGTTCACAGGACAGAATCCCCAGCCAGGGAGACTTGAACAGACTTGAATTGAGCCCCAGGAGCCAAAACATAGAGGGGCAGGGTAGATTTCATTCTCTAAAGCAGCTGATGACTGCCTGAGGTGGAAGGTATAAACTAATCTCCCTGGGATAACAAGCATTTGAAAAAGGATTTTCTAAAACAAGAATGGTTTTCTTAAAGACATTTCCCAAATACTGAATGTCAAGGCCAAATTAATTCCATGAGAAACAAATCTTTCAAATATTATCTCTGCCACCCTTCATTCTTTTACTAAAGAGATTTTTTAAAGTATACAGAATTTCTCTTTCATTAATAACATTTACGGTGCCCATCAGAACTCCACTAATGGTCCGGGTACAGTGGCTCATGCCTGTACTCCCAGCACTTTGGGAAGCTGAGGCGGGTGGATCACTTGAGGTCAGGAGTTTGAGACCAGCCTGGCCAACATGGTGAAAACCCATCTCTACTAAAAGTATAAAAAATTAGCCTGGTGTGGTGGCGCACATCTATAATCCAAGCTACATTGGAGGCTGAGGCATGAGAATTGTCTGAACCCGGAAGCTGGAGGTTGCAGTGAGCCGAGATCGCACCACTGCACTCTAGCCTGGGCAAGGGCATGACTCTGTCTGGAAAAAACAAACAAACACTCCACTAATGAAAAAGGTGGGGAAAAGTGTGGTTACTAAGTAACAACCAAAACCACAGCTGGCTGGGATCCAGCAGAGCAGGGGACCAGCTAATTTTGCTGGAGGCTTGGGCAAGGGCAGTGAAGTCACCAACCTTAGTGCCCTTATTGGTGCCTCAACTCCTCCAGAAGCTGAGATGGAGCAGCTCAGAGGCAGGGAACACACAGATTTCCAACTTCTCCTCCAACACCCCTGCTCTCCACCACAGGCTGAACAGTTTCCTGCATGAGTAGCAGCAGCTGTGACTGCTGGTCTCCAAGATCATCAAGAGATACAACTGGAGAACGTTGAGTTCACCGGAGAGGGGGCTGAAACAGAGTGTTTTCAGCTGGGTACGGAGTGGTCACAAACTGCTAGAAAAGTACACGTGGCAGTTACCATGGAGACGAAGTGGCCAGAGGCTGAAGAGGCAAGAGCTGCCCCTGCTCACTGTGGGATCAGCTGGATGGTGGGCCCATGATGGACAGAAGAGAAAATGGAAACAACAATGGAGCCATCCACCACTGCTGTGTCTGGAGTTAATAATGTGTGTGCTAAGAAAGTGTCTTTGAAGCTGGGCACAGAGGCTCATGCCTGTAATCTGAGCACTTTGGGAGGCTGAGGTGAGTGGATCACGAGGTCAGGAGTTTGAGACCAGCCTAGCCAACATGATGAAACACCATCTCTACTAAAAATACAAAAATTAGTCAGGCGTGGTGTCGCATGCATGTAGTACCAGCTACTCAGGAGGCTGAGGCAGGAGAATCGCTTGAACCCAGGAGGCGGAGGTTGCAGTGAGGTGAGATCACGCCACTGCACTCCAGCCTGGGTGACAGAGCAAAACTCCATCCCCCCACCACACAAAAAAAGGAATACAAAAGAGAAGGAGAAAGGAGTAAACATCAGTGTAAGTTAAGGAGCTGACCTCAGGTTATATTCTGTAATCCCATGTTTCTTCTATGTGGTTTTACTTCCTTTCAGCAACTTCTTCAATGAGGCAGTTTACTCTGCAGTACACTTGTTAGGTCTCTTCTGAACACCCTAGAAAGGTTTTTCCATCAGAGCCTCTATCCAACTGGTCCCATTCATTAGTTTAGTGGTGGCAATGACATATTCTGTACCTCCATCTTCCAACTGGGAAAGAAATCGCAGGGCAGCAATTTCAGCAAAGGTTACGCCCCCGAGGAAAAACACCAGAGTGACTCGGTTTTCTCCCGGTTGACCTAAAATGTAAAATTTCAGAATTAAAAACTATTTATTAGTGGTGCTTCTCTTCCCACCCCTTCAAACATTTTATCATTCATAATAAACAAGAGTCTTCATCCAGACAGTTTATCTGAAACCCAGGAACACTGATTTTAATCTTAATGTTTTTTCTAACTCCTGAGATTCTCAACACAGAGGTTGAAAGCTGTTACCCCTCAGGGAATAGTCTGATTCTAGTGCTTACTATATACAATAGCAATGAACAAAAGAGGTATATTTAATTCCGGCTCCTATGTGCTTTACCAAGTATTTTACAAAGCCAACTGTACAATACCTGAAAACCACACTGACAGTACATAATTATCTGTAGATGCTGAACTGGGACTTACGTTTCTTCTGCAGTCCTGTGGGCAGTGGCTGCCTCTCCTCAAAATGGGGCCCTGGGAGGATGCGGAGGACCTCCTCGATGCTCCGCCAGCCAGGCCGGGAAAGCAGCTGAGCCAGCCGCACGCTGAGCGGGGCATAGCCACTGTACACATAGGATATGTCCGTGGGGTTCTGTGAGATTTAAAGAACAAAAGCCTGTTAATACAGATTAGAGTTACCTGACTGTGGCCTTTTGGGTAATCCAAAATTATTTGATTTGGATTTAAAGACAGATATACAGCTGCCACCCCTGCCATGCCCTGTTCTAATCCACCCCAGCGGGGCTCAATTTTAGCAGCCAGAGCTTCACTTTTGACTCAAATCTTGAAAAGCCACTCAAAGTACCTCTAGGTACAGATGAAAAACTGTTATTTGGTCTGACATGAAACTTCTTTTTTTTTTTTGAGACAGAGTCTGGCTCTGTCACCCAGGCTGGAGTGCAGTGGTTCAATCTCAGCTCACTGCAACCTTGGCCTCCCAAGTTTAAGCAATTCTCCTGCCTCAGCCTCCCAAGTAGCTGGGATCACAGGTGTGGACCACCACTACTGGCTAATTTTTTGTATTTTTAGTAGAGATGGGGTTTCACCATGTTGGCCAGGCTGGTCTTGAACTCCTGACCTCAGGTGATCCACCCGCCTCGGCCTCCCAGTGTGTTGGGATTACAGGTGTGAGCCACCACGTCCAGCCAGCAGGAGACTTCTTGTGGGGGTGGAACTTGGCACTCCCTAGCTGAGCAACGATGTGCAATTACCTCTGAACTTAGCAATTCTACTTTTAGGCATTAATTCTACAGAGTTGCTTGCAGAACAAAAGATAATAGACCAAAGTATAAACATATTTACTGCAACACTGCATGTAATAGCAAAGACTGGAAACAACCAGAATTTCTATCAACTGGAATCTGTTAAATCATTAAATAAGGTATAGCCTCAAAACCACTATGTAGCAATTTAGAAAAATTAAAAAGAAGGGGAAGACCAAAGAAGACTCTTCAAGATCCTTTTGTTAAGTGGTGGGTGAGTCCAGAGACAGAAAGGTCAGAACAGTGAAGACAGCTGAACTAATATGTACATGATGCACATGATACACATTAGGGATCTCTATTTTCCCACTGGGAAAAACAATCATCCAGTTTTGCTCCTGACAGAGGAAACTGTCTAGTTATGAGCTTTTGTTGCAAGAGGCAGCCTAATAAAGTCCCTTATGAAAAACCAAAAAAGACTGAAATTTAGACACATTAGAATAAATAATAATTGTAAAGCAAAGTGCACCCCACTTTGGAGACCAACAGTAGAGAATATGCACTTTGTGTAAAAATGTTTGTATATGCATAGAATCTTTCTGGAAGGATAGATAAAAAACTGGCCACAGTGGCTGCCTCTGAGTGAACTGTGGAAGGAAGCTCACTTGATCCTGACGGCCCTGCTTTTGCATAGCTTTTTTTAAATTTGAGACAGGGTCTCATTCTGTTGCCCAAGCTGGAGTGCAGTGGTGCAATCTCAGCTCACTGCAGCATCTACCTCCCAGGCTCAAGTGATCCTTCTACCATAACCTCCCGAGTCCAGTAGCTGGGACTACAGGTACATGCTTCACCATCTGTACTTTTTTGCATTTTTTGGAGGATCACTTTTGTATTTTTTGGTAGAGACAGGGTTTCACCATGTTGGCCAGGCTGGTCTCAAACTACTAGACTCAAGCAATCTGAATGCTTCAGCCTCCCAATATACTGGGGTTACTGGCATGAGTCACTGCACCTGACCCCATTTTTTTTTTTTTTTTTTTTTTTTTTGAGAGAGAGTCTCGCTCTGTTGCCCAGGCTGGATTGCAGTAGAGCAATCTGAGCTCACTGCAGCCTCCACCTCCTGGGTTCAAGCGATTCTCCTGCCTCACCCCCTCAAGTAGCTGGGATTATAGACGTGCACCATGACGCCCAGCTAATTTTTGTATGTATAGTAGAGATGGTGTTTCACCACGTTGGCCAGGCTGGTCTCGAATTCCTCAGCTCAAGTGATCTGCCCGCCTCAGCCTCCCAAAGTGCTGGGATTATAGGCATGAGCCACTGTGCTCGGCCCACATCTTTATTAAACTCTCTAGAAACTCCCCAGTTTAAATGTATTCTCTGTTTCCTACTGGGATTCTGATAGATACCATACATGAATACATTACTTTTTCAAAAACATTAGAAAACTGTTTTTAGAAAGTAAGGCAGATGTGTAGGTTCAGAAGCATATGTTGTCATGTGGATGATCTAACCAGTCACTAAGCTGAGATGAGGTAAGTGTGGCATACCTGCTCATTGACATCATCCATCCAGAGGCGTAATGTTTTCCGAATAGTCGGGTAATTGTTTCTGCCCCCTGTCTGTGGTTTCAGCAGGCCAGCCTTCTCCAGGTTATGTAAGGTCAATATGTGCTCATAGCCGTATGTCTGCAAGGGAAGTCATTTGGCCTTGATGTCAGATCAGGAAAAGGATTTCTGCAATTTTCAAAGAAGGGCACTTCCAACAAATCAATCTGGTTTGTACTGCAGGACGTGCTACCGAAGTCCAGCAATGCCAGTGGACAGGCACAGAGGACAGGGTGGAGGGATGAAACCTGCCCTAAAACTGCTTCACCTGCTACTGTTAATTAGCAGTTCCAAAGAGAAATTGAAAATTTTTACTTTAAAGTCAGAATTTATGGACCCAACCTAAGTGAGCATCAAATAAATGATAGTGTATTTATATACTGAATATAATTAGCTCTAAAAGAGAATAAGGCATATCTATACATCCTGATAAGAAAGCTCTCCAGGATATATTAAAAACAGTAAAAAATATTGTGTAGATTAGGATATTATTTCTATTTTTTTTTTTTTTTTTGAGATGGAGTTTCACTCTTGTTACCCAGGCTGAAGTGCAATGGCGCGATCTCGGCTCACCGCAACCTCCGCCTCCTGGGTTCAGGCAATTCTCCTGCCTCAGCCTCCTGAGTAGCTGGGATTACAGGCATGCATCACCATGCGCAGCTAGTTTTTTGTATTTTTAGTAGAGACGGGGTTTCACCTTGTTGACCAGGATGGTCTCGATCTCTTGACCTCGTGATCCACCCGCCTCAGCCTCCCAAAGTGCTGGGATTACAGGCGTGAACCACCGCGCCTGGCCTATTTCTATTTTTTAAAAGTAGCCAAGGGCCGGGCATGGTGGCTCACACCTGTAATCCAAGCACTTTGGGAGGTCGAGGCGGGTGGATCATGAGGTCAGAAGTTCAAGACCAGCCTGACTAATACGGTGAAATTGCATCTCTACTGAAAATACAAAAATAAGCCAGGCATGGTGGCGTGTGCCTATAGTCCTAGCTACTCAGAAGGCTGAGGCAGGAGAATAGCCTGAACCCTAGAAGTAGAAGTTGCAATGAGACAAGATCATGCCACTGCACTCCAGCCTGGGCAACAGAGTGAGGCTCCATCTCAAAAAAACAAAAAAAAGTTGCCAAGATCTGGACACAGTAGCTCACGCCTGTAATCCCAGCATTGAGGCGGGCAGATTACTTGAGGTCAGGAGTTTGAGACCAGCCTGGTCAACATGGTGAAACCCCATTTCTACTAACGATACAAAAATTAGCTGGGCCTGGTGGCAGGTACCTGTAATGCCAGCTACTCGGGAGACTGAGGCAGAAGAATGGGTTGAACCCAGGAGGCAGAGATTACAGTGAGCCAAGATTGTGCCACTGCACTCCAGCCTGGGCAACAGGGTGAGACACTGTCTCAAAAAAAAAAAAAATTTTAAAAAGTAGCCAACATTTATGTAATATTTTCGATGAGCTGGGCCCCGTTCTGGTCTAAGCACTTTTATACATTAACTCAGTCATCCTGGCTCTAACCCCATGATGTAGGTATCATTATTATCTTCATTTTACAGAGATGTTTCAATAACCTGCCTAAGGTCACACAGTTAGTGAAGAGTAGAGCTGAAGGATCCAGCCAATCGCACTCTGAAGTCTGTGTATGGAAAGATTCTCTGTCTATAAATGCAAAGAATGGTTTGGAAGGAAGCAAACCAGATTGCTGACACTAGTCACACCTGGGGAGGGAAATGTGGGTACAGGGGATGTTCACATTTTGTTCCACGTACTTCTGCATTATTTGACTCTTATACAAGAATGTATAACTTGAAAAAAGACAAAAACAAAAAAATTAATAAGCACTCAATTTTAATAAAAATGTACTTAACTGTGCCTGGTAATCGCAAATAAATACTACCTGAGTCATTTTCAAACAAAGGGGAGAATTTTTTTAAATAAGAGTGGGCTCTTCCTTATTACAAAGTAACACAGGCTTACTTTAAGTAAACCTGCTAAGCAACTGTTATCAGAAATTGGCAGAAAGTTCTTTTCCTCCACTGTATAATTGCCAAGTTAAGAACATGGGCGCTACACCCAAATTGCCTGGGTTTTACCACTGGCTGTGCCACTTACCAGCCAGGTAACCTTGGGTGAGTTACCTAAACTAGTCTGTGCCTCAGTTTTTCATCCATAAAACTGGGACGATAACAGTGTCTAACTCACAGGGTGGTTGTGAAGATTTGTTGTTGCTGTTGTTGTTAACTACAGTTAACAAGGTACAATGTTGTGAAGATTAAACGAATGCACATAAAGCTTTTCCAGTAGGCCCTAGCATAGAGTAGATGCTCAATAAATGTTAGCTATCATTATTTTTTACTTTCTGTGAAAAAAGCTATGTTGCCCAGGCTGGTCTTGGCCTCCAGAATCCTCCTGCCTCTGTCCCACAAAATAGTGGGATTACAGGGGTGAGCCACTGTGCCCAGCCTGTTAGCTATTATCACACAAATACAATAAGCAACGATGGTTTCCAAGACCAATTTCTCTAGGTGTTAAAAAATTTAAAAAACCGGTAACAATATACCGAAATGGAAGCTTTGAATTTTTTATTTTTAAAAAAATTTTATTTTTTATTATTTTTTGAGACAGAGTCTCACTGTGTCACCCAGCCTGGAGTGCAGTGGTGTGATCTTGGCACACTGTAACCTCCGCCTCCTGAGTTCAAGTGATTCTTCTGGCTCAGCCTCCCAAATCGCTGGGACTACAGGTGCACACCATCACGCCTGGCTAATTTTTGTATTTTTAGTAGAGACAGGGTTTCACCATGTTGGCCAGGCTGGTCTTGAACCCCTGACCTCAAGTGATCTACCTGCTTCACCCTCCAAAAGTGCTGGGATTACAGGCGTAAGCCACTGTGCCTGGCCAATGAAGTATTTTTTAAAAAGATGCTGTCCCCCTTGGCAAATTAATAATTTAAAAATATACTTACCTGGAGAATCTCTCTTTTGTAATAATCCAAAACTTTTTGTTTGAGCCCACTATTACACACGGATTGGAGGCAAACTAGTCTTAATACCTTGATCAATGAGTGCTTTTGGGCAATACAATCCTCAATGTAATTGTTGACCTAGAAATAAAGTAGCATACATATACATATATATATACACACACACACACACGCACGTACGTGTACACACACACACACACACACACACACAAAATGCCCGGTTTGGGAACTTAAAAGAACTTGATGTTTACTATTATTTTTCAAAGTCCAATAAAGGAGATATGTGGGAAAATGAGTTATTTTTTCACAATCCCTAACTCCTCCCTGAAATAGCTCTCCTAGCCCCAGCCACATGCACACCTAGGCTAGCGCGCGTGCACGTACACACATACACACCCCCCCCCAAGTGATTAGGCCAAGTCACTGGAGCCCAAGGCCACTGAGAATACAATTGGTCACTCCACATGTCTGTCTGGACCCATCTGTCTCTAAGGACACGCTTCTAAGAGGCTACCAGATGCCTAGTCCATTTCAATAATATCAACAATTTATCTAGCAAAAACTATCAGTAATTGTTTAATGTTAGGAATTTTCATAAAAGTTAATTTAAAATTTGTTACCAGAGCTAGATATTTAAAGGAATTATGTAAGAAACTCTCTCAAAAAAGCCAATACCTTAATTTAAAAATATTTGATTTCAGGGGCTAGGTCTCATCTTGCCATGTATGGCAGAAAGAGTCTTGCACAGAATAACGACAAACATCTGTTACATGATAAAATCTACACTTGCACATTTTGTATTTGTTTTTAAAAATATTTAGGCGGCTGGGCGCAGAGGCTCACGCCTGTAATCCCAGCACTTTGGGAGGCCGAGACGGGCAGATCACCTAAAGTCAGGAGTTTGAGACCAGCCTGGCCAAAATGGTAAAACCCCGTCTCTACTAAAAATACAAAAATTTGCTTATACCATCATTACTGGAGATAGAAAAAAAAAAAAAAAAAAAAAAAAGCCAGGTGTGGTGGCACATGCCTGTAATCCCAGCTACTCGAGAGGCTGAGGCAGGAGAATCACTTGAACCCGGGAGGCAGAGGTTGCAGTGCGCTGAGATCGTGCCACTGCACTCCAGCCTGGGAAACAGAGACTCTGCCTCAAAAAAAAAAAAATTTAGGCAAGGCATGGGAATCAAAGCAGTTGCTTTTCTGGCTAGAATCTGATGTTTAATAAACTTTTAATTACTTGTTAAAGAGGATTTTTTGTCCACATACCTTATCGGTGTCTATTCCAGACATAAACTCCTGTTCCACGGTTAATTTATCAAAGAAGTCTTCAGAAGCTAAAATGAATTAATTAGCAAATTTGCAACTTAGAAATTAAATGTTAATTTACTGGAGTGGCATGCTTTTATACACAGAGCATGGCTCAGAAACTAGACAGGTGGCTGGGCATGGTAGCTCAAACCTGTAATCTCAGAACTTTGGGAGGCTGAGGCGGGGGTGGATCACTTCAGGTCAGGAGTTCAAGACCAGCCTGACCAACATGGCCAAACCCCATCTCTTTTTTTTGTTTGTTTGTTTTTCTTTTTTCTTTTTTTTTTTTTTTTTGAGACGGAGTTTCGCTCTTGATACCCAGGCTGGAGCACAATGGCGCGATCTCGGCTCACCGCAATCTCCGCCTCCTGGGTTCAGACAATTCTCCTGCCTCAGCCTCCTGAGTAGCTGGGATTACAGGCACGCGCCACCGTGCCCAGCTAATTTTTTTTTTTTTGTATTAGTAGAGACGGGGTTTCACCATGTTGACCAGGATGGTCTCGATCTCTTGACCTCGTGATCCACCCGCCTCGGCCTCCCAAAGTGCTGGGATTACAGGCTTGAGCCACCGCGCCCGGCCTGTTTTTCTTTTTTTTAATAGAGATGGGATGTCACCATGTTGGCCAGTCTGGTCTCGAACTCCTGACCTCAGGTGATCCACCCATCTCGGCCTCCCAAAGTGCTGGGATTACAGGCGTGAGCCACCGCGCCCGGCCAGCCAAACCCCACCTCTACCAAAAATATAAAAATTAGCCAGCTGTGGTGGCGCACACCTGTAGTTCCAGCTACTCAGGAGGCTGAGGCGAGAATCACTTGAACCTGGGAGGCAGAGGTTACAGTGAGCTAAGATCATGCCACTGCATTCTAGCCTGGGCAACAGAGCAAGACACTGTCTCAAAAAGAAAGAAAGAAACCAGACATCATGCAAAAAAAGCAAGCAAGCAATAAATTCAAGTCATCATCTGAAGAAAATCTTCTAGGAAACATGAAAAACCCTAGGCCTCTGTACTCCTAAGTTACACTGAGATAGAGTTGACAACGGCCCTCCTTTGTATCCTTAGGATTTCAGTACAGATCCCAGAATGAGCGTCAGTATCAATAAAAGCTAATTCCTCAAGAGCATTTCATTTTCATCATTAGGTTCCACCCAATTTCAACTGGTTTCCACTTCTACTAACAGGAAAACAAAGGAGTGATTTTCCAACACTGTGTTTTAGTTAAGGTTCGAAGTATACTTCATGAAACAATCTCCTACTCAGCTTTTACAGCCCTGTGTTGTAATGAACAAACTCATGTCTGCTTTAATAGACATCTTCTGAGCTCTTTCAAAATACTCAACATATACTCTCTGTACCAATTCTGCATAGAGTCTTCAAGGAAAGAACAGCAGCAACAACAAAAAATCACGCTGCGCCAATTAAGTAATCCTTCAAAAAGGAAACAAGCAGCCAGGCGCGTGCTTCACGCCTGTAATCCCGGCACTTTGGGAGGCTGAGGCAGGTGGATCACCTGAGGTCGGGAATTCAAGACCAACCTGACCAACATGGTGAAACCCCATCTCGACCAAAAATACAAAATTATCTGGGCATGGTGGTGCGTGCCTGTAATCCCAGCTACTTGGGAGGCTGAGGCAGGAGAATCACTTGAACCCAGGAGGCGGAGGTTGTGGTGAGCCCAGATCGCACCACTGCACTCCAGCCTGGGCAACAAGAGTGAAACTCAGTCTCAAAATAAAAAAGTAAAAAGAAAAAAGCTATATTAAAAAAATTAACTATCTCAAATTATGATGTCAAACTTAAAATTTTTTTCTCTTATCTACATTCCAAATATTTTTCATATAAATGATAATGAAAAAAACTGAGTTAACAAATGGAACATTCTTTTTTTTTTTTTTGAAATGGAGTCTTGCTCACCCAGGCTGGAGTGCAGTGATGTAATCTCAGCTCACTGCAACCTCCACTTCCAGGGTTCAAGTGATTCTCATGTCTCAGATTCCTGAGTAGCTGAGACTACAGGCATGTGCCACCACACCCAGCTAATTTTTGTATTTTTGGTAGAGGTGCAGTTTCACCATGTTGCCCAGGCTGGTCTTGAAGTCCTGGACTCAAGTGATCTGCCCACCTCAGCCTCCCAAAGTGCTGGGATTACAGGTGTGAGCCACCATGCCCAGCCTGGAACATTCTTAACTATTAACATACATATACTTAGTTAATACAGGGAACATGGTATTAAGACAGAGCTGTCTCCCAAGGAGGCATCGTGGTGTTGATGACCTAGGTGTAAAACGCCGTGTGTGCTAGTAGCCCCAGGTGGAAACCACCATTACAAGGGATACTCACTAGTGACATCTTTGATCAATTCTGCAATCGAGGTATGGTTTGCCAGCGAGCCCCTTGCTGCCTGCATGTGCGGCAACTGGGAAACAAACTGCTTGATCTCCCCCACGGTCTTTGCGTTGTGTCTTTCCTGAAAGAAACAAGACAGCAGCGCCTCAGGCAGGGAAGACAGTTTATTTATGTGTTCATTTATTTTATTTATGTTTTTGACAGGGAGTCTTGCTCTGTCACCCAGGCTGGAGTGCAGTGGTGCTATCTCGGCTCACTGGAACCTCTCCCTCCAGGATTCAAGTGATTCTCCTGCCTCAGCCTCCTGAGTAGCTGGGATTACAGGTGCCTGCCACCACGCCCAGCTAATTGTTGTACTTTTAGTAGAGATCGGGTTTTACTGTATTGATCAGGCTGGTCTCAAACTCCTGACCTTAAGTGATCCACCCACCTTGGCCTCCCAAAGTGTTAGGATTACAGGTGTGAGCCACCACGCCTGGCTGATATTTTATTTTTAAGTGCTCTGTTTTTTGTATTGTTCAGAGGATGTTTCATTTATATTAATATGAAAGGCAGAATGGACAACAAATAAATCGGGCGAAACACAGCTCCAACATTATACAGAAAAACAGAAAAGTACATGTCACTGAAATATAGAGCTCACGGTGCCTGTCTCCCGAATTAGCACTTCTTTAGAGAAGCAGATGCCTCAGTATCCCTCTTCCAGTGTACCAGCTCACACACTGTGTCAGTATTTTGTGGGCATCCGGGTATTGGTGAAAGACAGTTTACATAAATCATACAAATTTCTGAGTAAAAAACGAAGACAAAAAATATTTAGAGGGTACCATAAAGAGGAAAACTTTCCTATGTAATAGAAAAAAAAAAAACAAAACACCGTTTTTTCTGTTGAACCTCAGTCTTGTCTTTGATTTTGAGACAGGGTCTCTCTCTGTCGGCGAGGCTGGAGTGCAGTGGCACCATCACAGCTCACTGCAGCCTCCAAATCCTAGGCTCCCACCTGAGCCTCCCGAGTCGCTGGGATTACAGGCACATGCCACTGTGTTCAGCTAGTTAAAAAAAAAAAAAAAGAAGAAGAAGTTGTTTTGTAGAGACGGTGTCTTGCTGTGTTGCCCAGGCTGGTCCAGAACTTCCGGGCTCAAGTGATCCTCCTGCCTCAGCCTCTGAAGTGCTGGGATGACAGGTGGGAGCCAGTGTGCCTGGCCTGAACCTTAGTCTTGAGTATAGTCTATGAACAAAGCGAACCTAGCTTGGTGATGATATTTTTTGGCAAAATGTAGTAACTTAAACCAAAGTAACTTCAGAAATATGAAAATCAATTAATGAATATAATTCCTAAGAAAGATAAAATCTGGAATTACATGGCCGAGTTCCAAGTCAGCCTGGAAAACACAGGGAGACCCCGTCTCTACAAAAAAAAAACAAAAACCAAAAAACTTAGCCGGGCATGATGGCATGTTCCTATGGTCCCAGCTACTCCGGAGGCTGAGGTGGGAGGATTGCTTGAGCCTGGGAGGTAGCAGCTGTAGTAGGCCGTGATTGTACCACTGCCTCCATCCTGGGTGACAGAGTGAGACCCTGTCTCAAAAAAAAAAATCTGGAACTACATACTCAATGAAAAATTCATTCTCAAAAACTTCCAATTTATGTTTCTAAAGTCTAAATATTCAGAGTTTACCATCTTGTTGAATTCCCATGTTTCAAAAAGGAGCCTGAGCAAAAATAAGCTAGTGAATGGGCAAGAGGAGGCAGAAAGGTGAGAATTAAGCCCCCAATTTAAAAGCCCTGGGTTGCTGGGGATTTCAGTCTCATTATCACTCATCACACGTGCTGGGGTCCCCTGCCACAGTCACACTGGCTAAACTTGAGTTTGCAGCATGAACCACAAGTTCTATTAGAGAGGAACTTTTATTTATAGTACAGATGGCTTCCTCTTAAGCGAGGCAGGAAATAATTTAAAAGATGGTAAAGCAAATGTTTATGATGGAAGTCTGTAAACTGCAAACACCTGTGCCTCCATCTACCCCCCACGCAAAAAGCGCTTTATACCACATGGGTGTGAGAAAGTTTAAATGAAAGAAAACCTTGGATCTTCCAATACGGAATTTGTAGTTACTGAAGATGAGAAAAGTTGCACCGAAGCCCAGCTTAATGGTTCTGTATTTTTGGAGCTTTTATTCATTCCCCTCTGGGATGGGCATGTACCTGAGATCCAGAGTTTCAGAATGACACCCCAAACTTGCCTCACCTCAAATGCTGCAGAGATGACTTTTGCTTTCTTGCTGAGCACAGAGCCCACTGCATTGAAGTTCTTATCTCGGATCTCAGCATAGAGCTCCTCTGCAGAATTCAGCTGCAGCTTCTTTGCTTCTGTGGGGAGGTCCTTACCACCATCGCCCTGTTTCTTAGGTGCAAATTTCTCTGGAGGTAATTTCACATAACCTGAACGGCAATGGAAGGGAATAAGCACCTGTGTGCAATGACTGGAAGAACCAATCAAGCGCCCAAGCACAAAACAGTTTCCAGCTCGGGAGACAGCGAAAGATGGCAAACGACACACAGCTCTGAGCTTTCGATGTTCCATGATCAAAGTACAGGAAGTAGTGACTAACATTGACACCACAGTTCCAATTATCTTTGGGGCATTTACGTAAACCACATGCAGTAATGTCCACTTCCTGAACTTATTCAGAGAGTAGGTCACTTTTCCACTCAGAAAGCTTACAAGGATCTCCCTAGTGTCTCTCTGTGTTTTTTCAAATTGTAGATCATGGTCCATCAGTGGATCATGAAATCAAACTGGTGGGTTGCAAGTAGCATCTTAAAAACAAAAAGAAAACAACAGTACCCAAAACAGCACAGAGCAGAAAATACAAAAGCTGATCACATGACATTAGAGAAGCTAGCGGTGGCTTCGGTTTTTTTTTTAACTTTTGTTTCAGTTTCACATGCACATATGTATACATGTATGTATGTACTGGGTCATGATGTAAAATACATTACTCACTGATTCTCACTCTATCTCATGATATAAAATATATTTCTCACATATTTCTCCAAAATAGCATGGTATCCACTTCCTCTGCGAAGTAACTTTAATCTCCTTCTTTCTACTCTGCTCCTGCCAAGCCAAGTGAGTCCCTATTTCCCTGGAACACCCAACATGTGCTCATGAACTGCTGATGGCATGCAGCTGGTGTAACTCTGCAGTAAAGCAATTTGGCAACACGTACCAAGTGTTTCACCCCAAAATCCTGCATCAGGTAATCCAGGGAAAGAAAATAATCTGATATATAAAAAAAATCTTACATAGGCTGGGCATGGTGGCTCACGCCTCTAACCCCAGCACTTTGAGAGGCTAAAGTGGGAGGATCTCTTTATATTTTATTTTATTTTATTTATTTGAGACAGAGTCTTGCTCTGTCACCTTGCCTGGCTAATTTTTGTATTTTTAGTAGCGATGGGGTTTCACCATGTTGGCCAGGCTGGTCTTGAACTCCTAACCTCAGGTGATCTGCCCACCTCAGGCTACCAAAGTGCTGGGATTACAGGCATGAGCCACCACACCCGGCCACTTTTTTTTTTTTTTAACTGAGACAGAGTCTCGCTCTGTCACCCAGGCTGGAGTACAGCCGTGTGATCTTGGCTTACTGCAACCTTGGCCTCCCAGGTTCAAGCAGTTCTCCTGCTTCAGCCTCCCAGGTAGCTGGGATTACAGGTGCACACCACCATGTCTGGCTAATTTTTGCATTTTTAGTAGAGATGGGGTTTCACCATGTTGGCCAGGGTGGTCTCAAATGCCTGACTTCAAGTGATCTATCTGCTTCAGCCTCCCAAAGTGGTGCGATTAGAGGTGTGAGCCATCACACCTGGCCTGGGAGGATCTCTTGAACCTAGTTCAAGACCAGCTGGGAAAACATAGGGAGACCCGGTCTCTATAAAAACTTGAAAAGTGGCCGGGCGCGGTGGCTCAAGCCTGTAATCCCAGCACTTTGGGAGGCCGAGGCGGGTGGATCACGAGGTCAAGAGATCGAGACCATCCTGGTCAACATGGTGAAACCCCGTCTCTACTAAAAATACAAAAAATTAGCTGGGCATGGTGGCGCGTGCCTGTAATCCCAGCTACTCAGGAGGCTGAGGCAGGAGAATTGCCTGAACCCAGGAGGCGGAGGTTGCGGTGAGCCGAGATCACGCCATTGCACTCCAGCCTGGGTATCAAGAGCGAAACTCCGTCTCAAAAAAAAAAAAAAAAAAAAAAAAAAACTTGAAAAGTTAGCTGGGCCTGGTGGAGCATTCCTATAATCCCAGCTGCTTGGGGGGCCGAGGTGGAAGGACTGCTTGAGCCGAAAAGGTCAAGGCAATAGTGGGGTATGATCACGCCACTGTTCTCTAGCCTGGGCGACCGAGTGAGACTCTGTCTCAAAAACAACAACATTGGCTGGGCACGGTGGCTCACACCTGTAATCCCAGCAATTTGGGAGGCTGAGGAGGGCAAACTGCTTGAGCTCAAGAGTTCAAGACCAGCCTGGGCAACATGGTGAAACCCATCTAAACAAATAAACAAAAAACAAAAACAACAAAAACCCCACTTACATACATAGATGTTTTTATAATGACACACACAGGAAAAAACCTAAAATGCCCAACATTAGAGGAATGACTCTGTCAACTAGGGTTTAAATGTACTGTGGATTTATTTATTTATTATTTTTTTGTGGTGAGACGGAGGAGTTTCACTCTTGTTGCCCAGGCTGGAGTGCAATGGCATGATCTTAGCTTACTGCAACCTCTGCCTCCTGGGTTCAAGCAATTCTCCTGACTCAGCCTCCTGAGTAGCTGAGATTACAGGTGCACACCACCACACCCGGCTAATTTTTGTTTGTATTTAGTAGAGACAGGGTTTCACCATGTTGGTCAGGCTGGTCTCGAACTCCTGACCTCTGGTGATCTGCCTGCCTTGGCCTCCCAAAGTGCTGGGATTACAGGCGTGAGCCACTGCGCCCAATCTATATTGTGGATTTTAACGAATGCATATGCTAGGAAAATGCTCATTAGCTTACCAAATCAAAACTCAGGTTTGAAACTATTTGTACAACCTGATTCCATTTTTCATTCATTAAAATAAACTACACAAGGGGGAAAAAAGACAGTAAGGAAATACACCACAAAATTAACAGTGGTTTTCCCAAGGTTTGGGGCCATAGGTCCACAGGGTAGGGCTGGAAGATAATAAGGGATCTATGTTTTCTTCTATTTTTCCAACTTTTTTCTTAATCAATGTTTGACTTATATTACAAAAAAACTTGCTACAAGGAGGCTGGGAATTTAAACATACTGTCTTCTTAGAAAACTCCCTCCGACCTACCTCTCACCTGTCCTACATAGCTGTCCCTTGGGCCAACTCCCAGCCCCCTTTCCCCTGTGCCACTCCCCATCCTCAACTGCAGAGCACTCCTTTCATGTCTTCCTGGGTGGCACACACTCTGGGACCACCCCGTTTCTCTCATTTCCACCCATGACCCAGTGGAGGGTTCTCCTGAAATGAATTCCTCTGTCAATAAATAGAGTTTTACAAAGTAGTAGCCATTTTTTTGACAAATAACAATAATAATAATAAAAAGACTTTTTACAATCTTATAAAAGACCTTACGGAGGCGTGTGTAGAAACACCCGTTCATGTCTCTCTCTCCATTCCCTCACCCAGGTCATGCACTCATTCATTCTTGTGGTAAATTGCACATCATACAAAAATTACCACTTTGTTTTACAATGAACGAACCAGTAGCACTTAGTACATACACAACATGGTAGGACCACAGCCAGTCTCTAGTTCCAGAGTTTTTTTTATCCCAAAGGGAAGCCCTATAGCCAATAAGCAGTCACTCCCCATCTCCTTCCTGCAGTCCTGGCAACCATGAGTCTGTTTTCCCTCTGAATTTTAGGCCTATCTTTTTTTAAATGTTTTTTCAATTTTTCACCTTGGTTTTTTTTTTTTGAGACAGAGTCTTACTCTGTCGCCCAGGCTGGAGTGTAGTGGCATGATCTTGGCTCACTGCAACTTCCGCCTCCTGAATTCAAGCGATTCTCATGCTTCACCCTCCTGAGTAGCTGGTACTACAGGTATGTGCCACCAAATCCAGCTGTGTGTGTGTGTGTGTGTGTGTGTGTCTGCCTCAAACTCCTCCCCTCAAGTGATCTGCCTGCCTTGGCCTCCCAAAGTGCTGGGGTTACAGGCGTGAGCCACTGTGCCCAGCCCCATCTTCCTTACGCATCCCTCCCCTCGGGCCTTTCCTTGGAGCCCTGTGACTTCATTCAGGATGGCAATAGAGGCTGGGGACTATGCAGATGAGGGAAGAAGGCAGGCTGAGACAGGTGTGGGGGTCTGTGGTGAGGCAGGGAGCTCTGGATACTGGGTCTCAGCCACCCAGTGGGAGCATGGCCTCTTGCCAGTGCTTCCAGTATTTTTCAAGTTATGGCAAAACTCAGGATCATTACTTAAAATGTATCACATTTTAAAGCTGACAGAAAATATCACGTAGGCCAAGACCAACCAAACCAAAATGCTTGTGACTGTCACCAAACCACCCACCAAGCCCAAGCTCTAGCCAGCCACCCAAGTCTTCCATCAAGTGGCCTCAACCTTCTGTACCAGCCGTTTCTCTAAAATATTTCCCCAGTCGTGTGCTCCACTCAAGCACGCTGCTTGGCTCATCATGACTTTTTGTGTGATGCCGCCTGCCGCTGCTGCAGGACCCCCGTCTAAACTCTGCTTCTTTCCAAACCCAGCACAAACGCCACTGCTTCCACAGCCTTCCGCAAAGATGCGTGCATCCCATACGCCAGTGCCCTCTGCGCGGAGACCTGTTGCCTCGGCCCACAGGGGACAAAGAAGGGCCTGGGCACTAAATTGCTGCCAACTCTTGTGTCACCGACAACTGCAGTTTGCTCAGAGGTCACTGAATCCCAGTGTCTGAAAGTCAAAGTCAGTACTTTCATTGTTTCAAGGGTTCTCTGATTTATATGTAAAGCAAGCAGCTTTCTGAAAACCGACCCTCTGGAGGCGTGATCTGGTTAGTCTGCCTCCAGTTATTTCCCTTTCTTAAGGTATTCTGTTATTTTTTTATCTATTATAAATATAGTTTGGAACACAAATACATACACATACAAATATATAATAATTTCGAATTGGAAAAAGCATGCCTATGCAACTTTTTATGTTCCACAATTATTATTTTGATGTTTCCATAATTTCTTTGTTTTTTGAGACAAAGTGTCGCTCTGTCACCCAGGCTGTAGGGCAGTGGTACTATCTCAGCTTATTGCAACCTCTGCCTCCAGGTTCAAGCAATTCTCCCACCTCAGCCTCCCAAGTAGCTGGGATTACAGGCACACACCACCATGCCCGGCTAATTTTTTGTATTTTTTTTAGAGACGGGTCTCACCATGTGGGCCAGGCTGGTCTCAAATTCCTGACCTCAAGTGATCCACCTACCTTGGCCTCCTAAAGTGCTGGGATTACAGGTGTGTGCCACCATGCCCAGCTGGTTCCATAATATTTTATAATGTACTCCACCACTGAGATTGTTTGGAAAATTCTGGTAAGAAAATGGAAATTGAAAAAAATTTTTTTTTTGAGGTGGAGTCTCACTCTGTTGCCCAGGATGGAGTGCAGTGGTGCCATCTCAGCTAACCACAACCTCCACCTCCTGGGTTCAAGTGATTCTCCTGCCTCAGCCTCCCAAGTAGCTGGGACTATAGGTACACACCACCATGCCTGGCTAATTTTTATTATTTTTCATAAAGACAGGGTTTCGCTATGTTGACCAGCTGGTCTCAAACTCCCAACCTCATGATCTGCCTACCTTGGCCTCCCAAAGTGCTGGGATTACAGGCGTGTGCCACCACACCCAGCCTGGAAATTGAAATTTTTATGCAAATCTCACTGATCCCCTTTTTTGGGATGATCCCTCAAAGGACATTCTTAGGCTTTGGGTTTTCTTGAGCCAAGGGTTAGAAAAGTTTTATATGTTGCCAAATGGTTTACAAAAAGGTCTGTATTAATCTACACTTTGAAATCGTCATTAAAATTGGATCTCTGACTTCAAATAGGCTTAAGTGTCCAATATACAAACAGTAGCCTCCACAAAAGATATTCTTCTCATATTACCTATTAGTGGAAACAGACATCACGTACTTACTGTTCTGAATGCCATAAATTTCATCAATGAGTCCTTCATACGTTAGCTGAGTGGCAAGGGGCGTTAATAAATCCACATTCCGATCAAGCAACAAGAGATTATCAAAAACAGGAAATATTGAATTCTGGCTTCCTGTAAACTCTCTCTTCATCCTGATCATCATATTGGCCACTTGCTGGAAACAAAACATTGGATGAGGTGGGGTCCTCCTGGGAACGAGCAGATTTTAAAATTCGTCTAAAACCAGAAACACAATCAAAAAAGGAAAAAACGGAGAAAACTGTGGAAGAGTGCATTGCTAAGGAATAAGCAGCTCTAGAAAAGCGCCTTGCTGCCGACACCCATCCCAACACTGGCGCCCAGCGAGCTGCCATTTGCCAATGAGGCATAAAATCAGGTCAGTCTATTCTTGGGATTTGCAGTAGTTATGTTCTATGAAGTCACTGTAAACACTAAATTAGTGAAGATGGGACCACTGTTCCTGGGGGAAATGCAGTTAGGTGAGCCTCTGGTCTCAACGTTTTTGTGAAATGATCAACATAGAACCCAGTTTTATATGTGTTTCTGCTTAAAGATGCCTGAGTTAACATCACTGTTGATCATTCACCTTGAACTCACAGTCCCAGCTCTGTGACTTGTGCCTGAACGAAGCATCTCTGACACATGTAATGTCTCTGCCAGGCATATCACAGCCTTCCTGTGCTCAGGACACCAGACTGCACCTCAGCCCTACGACTGGGGGCCATTTTAAACAGTGAAATCACCAAAAAATGTACAAACGTGTGAAAAACATGACAGTGACACTGTGAAAAGGACACTTGCTGGCAGTCTGAGAGCTGAAATGGGAAAGTGGAGTGTCACACTGCCTCAGATGGGAACATGCGCAATTGGTTACTCAAACTCACCACTGTGCCCACCCATAAAAGCACCCAGAATACTGACGTGGAGGGTTATAAGTGTATTTTTTTTTTTTTTGAGACGGAGTTTCGCTCTTGTTACCCAGGCTGGAGTGCAATGGCGCTATCTCGGCTCACTGCAACCTCCGCCTCCTGGGTTCAGGCAATTCTCCTGCCTCAGCCTCCTGAGTAGCTGGGATTACAGGCGTGCACCACCATGCCCAGCTAATTTTTTGTATTTTTAGTAGAGACGGAGTTTCACCATGTTGACCAGGATGGTCTCGATCTCTTGACCTCGTGTTCCACCCGCCTCGGCCTCCCAAAGTGCTGGGATTACAGGCGTGAGCCACCGAGCCCGGCCCTATAAGTGCATTTTAATGAGGTGGCAAATTCACGAGTACAGTATTCGTAAATAATTAGGATCAACTGAATTTGTGTGTAAGGAGCTTCCCGTTCCTGCTCCCTTTCGGGGTGTGAAGGGCCCCTCCTTTGCCACCAGAAAGCAGCTGGTTCTCACCCGAGCGCATTCTCCTTTCCCGAAGATCTGGGGGATCGTTCCGTACAGAGCTTGCAGGGTCATCAGCCCCTTGGCTGCGTGGTACAGGCTCGTCTGGTCGCCCTCCAGGTAGCACTCCTGTGAGGGGAAAGGCCAATTACTGCCAGGCCACGGGGACCTCCTAGGGGCCCCTCTCTGTTCCTGGGGCTGGGGTGCAGCAACAGATAATAAAATCATTTCTGGTGATTTCACCCTGTGCCAGGAAAACTGGGGACTCAAGTTCATTTTCCAAAACTGCTGCCTGCCAGTCTAGGCCCTAAGGCTGGCAGCCCCAAGGGTTGGTGCAGCCATGGAAGCACCTTTCCTGGGCAGAGCTGGGGCTTCTGGAAGAAAACTGTTCACCTGGCGTGCCAGCTCTTCTGAATCAGCTCTTGAATAAAAGACTGTAGAACACAGACTTACACTGAGACATGGGGTCCTATTCACTGGTGAATGTAAACTCTGGCAGGACGTGCTGGGAGAGCCACATGCTAATGCCCAGAAATGCAAAAGACCACAGGACAGATACTGCATTGTTCTTACAAAGGATGAGGCAGATTTTCACGACAAGTGACAACCGAAAGCCACAATCTCTTGAGAAATGAAAAGAACAAGTTGAACAACCTTGAGTATAATCTCATTTCATAAAATATATATATTTTTGCATTGAAAAAAGGACCTCCAAAATACACACAAAACCACCTGGGAAGACTGGGTGCACTGGCTCATGGCTGTAATCCCAGCACTTTGGGAGGCTGAGGCAGGTGGATCACCTGAGGTCAGGAGTTCGAGACCAGCTGGACCAACATGGCAAAACCCGATCTCTACTAAAAATATAAACACTAGCCAGGCTTGGTGGCGTGTGCCTGTAATCCCAGCTACGCAGGAGGCTGAGGTGGGAGAATCACTGGAGCCCGGGAGGCAGAGTCTGCAGTGCGCCGAGATTGAGATCGCACCACTGCACTCCAGGCTGGGTGACAAAGTGATAATCCAAAAAAAGACAGAACAACAAGTGTGTCCATGTGGATGTGCAACTGGACCCCTCACACACTGCTGCTGGGAGTACAAACGTGTTTACAGCTTCAGTGCAGGAGTTTGGCAGCTCCTCAAAATGTTCAATGTAGAGTTGCCATGTGAGTCAGCAAATCTACTCCTAGGTATATCTACGATAAATGAAAATATACATCTACAAAAAAACTTTTCTCAAAAATATCATGACAGCCAAACAGTGGAAACAACCCATCAGGTGTCCATCAACTGATGAATGACAGCATTACAATGCAATGCTATTCAGCAACAAAAAGGAATGAAGCCCTGACACGAGCTACAACCTGGATGAACCCTGAAAACATGACACTAAGTGACGATGCCACACACAAAGGACCACATACGTATTATGTGATTTCATTTCTAAGAAATCTCCAGAATAAGTTCAAAACCAGCCTGGGTAACACAATGAGATGCTGTCTCTCCAAAAAATAAAAATAGAAATAAAAGAAATTTTTTAAAAATTAGGCGGATGTGGTGGCACATGCCTGTAGTTTCAGCTAATCGAAGGGCTGAGGCTAGCGGATTGCTCAAGCCTGGAGATCAAGGCTGCAGTGAGGTATGATCACATCACTGCACTTCAGCCTGGGCAAAAGAATGAGACTCTGTCTCAAAAAAAAGAAAAAGAAAACTCCAGAATAGGCAAATTCATACAGACTGAACTAGATTAGTGCCTGCCAGAGGCTGGGGGAAGGAAGGATAGGGATGGACTGCTACTGGGCACGGGCTTCTTTTTGGGGTAGTTAAAATGTTCCATACTTAGACAGTGGTGATAGTTGCACAACATTGTGAATACACTAAAAACCATGTATTCTCACCATCAAGGAGAGAATTTCATGGTATTGTGAGTTGTTGTTATTTTCCTTTTTGAGATAGTCTCCCTCTGTCACCCAAGCTGGAGTGCAGTGCCACAATCTTGGCTTACTGCCACCTCTGCCTCCTGGGTTCAAGTGATTCTCCTGCCTCAGCCTCTTGAGTAGCTGGGATTATAAGCACTCACCACTATACCCGGCTAACCTTTGTATTTTTGGTAGAGACGGGGTTTCGCCTTGTGGCCCAGGCTGGTCTCGAACTCCTGACATCAGGTGATCCGCCCGCCTCAGCCTCCTAAAGTGCTGGGATTATAGGCGTGAACCAATGCACCTAGCCAGTATTGTGAGTTATAATAAAACTATTATTTAAAAATTTAACTACTTTTAAAGGGAAATGTCTACATGATAAAAGACATAAACAAAGTTAAAAGACAAGAGTCAGACTGGGAAGATACATGCAGTTTTTTTTTTTGTTTTTTTTTTTTTTTGAGACAGAGTTTCGCTCTTGTTACCCAGGCTGGAGTGCAGTGGCGTGATCTCGGCTCACCGCAACCTCCGCCTCCTGGGTTCAGGCAATTCTCCTGCCTCAGCCTCCTGAGTAGCTGGAATTACAGGCACGCGTCACTATGCCCAGCTAATTTTTTGTATTTTTAGTAGAGACGGGGTTTCACCATGTTGACCAGGATGGTCTCGATCTCTTGACCTCGTGATCCACCCGCCTCGGCCTCCCAAAGTGCTGGGATTACAGGTGTGAGCCACCGCGCCCGGCCCACTTGCAGCTTTTATAACACATAATGATCAACATCCAGAATATACAAAGAATTACCCAAAAAGAAAAATGGGCAAAGAAAATGAACAAACAATTTGCTGAAGAGAAAATCTTAAACATCAATAAACATATAAAATGGAACTCAGTTTCACGGTAATTACAAATTAAAACAATACTGTGATACTTTCACACTCATAAACTGGGCAAAAATTAATGCCTGATGTAAAGGAAATACCAAACTTACTTTGAATGCACACTCTGATTCCATGGATAAGAGATCCCCATCAAACGGAATGAGATCTAAGCTGTACTCCTCCCTATGAATAAAGGATCCCAAGACACCCAGATCCTTCAACCGCTGTTCGCACAACAGGCTACGGCGTGGCACAAACAGAATGTGGAAATCTCTCGTTGGGCCTCGTCTATCTTCACTGCAAAGGAAGTGACATTTGTTAGCTTATGAGCTCCTAAGAGTCATGGACCATTTTGCTTTGTTTATCCTTACTACCTGGCACATACTAGGCACTATAAAGCTGGCTAGATAAATCATATAAATAATGACTCTCAGGTCAGGTGGAGTGGCTCACATCTGTAATCCCAGTACTTTGGGAGAACAAGGTGGGCAGATCACTTGAGGTCAGGAGTTCGAGACCAGTCTGGCCAATGCGGTGAAATCCCATCTCTACTAAAAAAAAAAAAAAAAAATTAGGCGGGCATGGTGGCAGGCACCTGTAATCTCAGCTACTCGGGAGGCTGAGGCAGGAAAATTGCTTGAATCTGGGAGGTGGAGGTTGCAGTGAGCTGAGACCGTGCCACTGCACTCCAGCCTGGGGAACAGATCAAGACTCCATCTCAAAGATGAATAAATAAATAAAATATACAAATATTAGCTGGGTGTGGTGGCATGTGTGCCTGTAATCCCAGCTACTCAGGAGGCTAAGGCAGGGGAATCTCTTGGACACATGAGGCAGAGGTTGCAGTGAGCAGGGATCCCACCACTGTACTCCACCCTGGGCAACAGAGAGCCTGTGTCTCAAAAAAATAACCAAAAACTGACTCTCAGACCCAAATTGTTACAGTTGCACCCACTCTCTTTCTTCCCCAACAGAAAAGGAGCATTGAGTCCTGGCTAGTACTTTTTTAGTATTCTCTTAAACTATTTATGGGGCATTAAAGCTCTGAAGTTTACTGAAATAGGTATTTGTGTCTCACTAAAAACAAATGGTTCTTCAACCAAAGCAATGCAGCCACAAAGAGTCTTAAATTAAAATGAAAGATCACTCTTGACTCCCACTCCTAGTCTCATTGACAGTGGACTTCCAAAAATAGCCCTTATGCTTTTAAGATTCTAGGGGCTGCATCAATCAATTGTACCACAGAGTGCAGACTCGGCTGGGAGCACTTCCTCTATAGAGTGGATGCTGTATTAAATTTTAATCAGCTCTTTTTTTTGCTTATGATATTCAAGTACATGCAGTATATTTTAAAATAACTGCTGGAGGCTTATTTTTTTAAACCAGGGTCGTTTTTACTGACACACATTTAAACTTTTGGCTATCCTTAAAGAATGGTGTTAGAAGACGATCCTTCTCTCAAACTGCTGAGAACGACTTCCTCAGTTTCCCATCCTCTCTTTTACGTATTTAATTTTTGGGGGGTACATAGCAAGTGTGTACATTTATGGGGTCCTTGAGATGTTATGATACAGGCATGCAATGTGAAATAAGCACATCACTGAGAATGCGGGGGGCACATCCTCCCAAGCACTTACTGAGTTACAAACAATCCAATTACACTTTTTTTTTTTTTGAGACGGAGTCCCCCTCTGTTGCCCAGGCTGGAGTGCAGTAGCAGGATCTCGGCTCACTGCAACCTTGGCCTCCCAGGTTCAAAAGATTCTTGTGCCTTAGCCTCACAAGTAGCTGGGATTACAGGCACGTGACACCACACCCAGCTAATTTTTGTATTTTTAGTACAGATGGGGTTTCACTACATTGGCCAGGCTGGTCTCGAACTCCTGACCTAAAGTGATCCACCCACCTTGGCCTCCCAAAATGCTGGGATTACAGGTGTGAGCCACCGTGCCCAGCCTCACTCTTTATGTTTAAAACTATGCAATTAAGGCTGGGGCTGATGTCTCATACCTGTAATCCCAGCATTTTGGGAGGCCAAGGTGGGCAGATCACCTGAGGTCAGGTGTTCGACACCAGCCTGGCTAACATGGTGAAACCCCATTTCTAATAAAAATACAAAAAATTAGCCAGGCGTGTTAGTGCACACCTGTAATCCCAGCTACTCAGGAGGCTGAGGCAGGAGAATGGCTTGAACCCGGGGGCAGGGGCTGGAGGTTGCAGTGAACTGAGATCAAGCCATTGCACTCCAGCATGGGAAACAAGATCGAAACTCCATCTCAAAAAAAAAAAAAAAAAAAAAAAAAAGGCTCACGCCTGTAATCCCAGCACTTGAGGAGGCCGAGGAGGAGGGCGGATCACGAGGTCAGGAGTTCAAGACCAGCCTGACCGACATGGTGAAACCCTGTCTCTACTAAAACTACAAAAAAAAAAAAAAGCAATTAAGTTACAATTAATTATAGTCCTCCTGTTGTGCTATCAAATAGTAGGTCTGATTCATTCTATTTTTTTTTGTACCCATTAACCATCTCCACCTTCCCCCAGCCCTCATCTTCTCTTTTATATTCTTCCATGCCCATCTCAGTTTTCCAAAAGACCACCTTGCACTGGCAAGAGTGAGGGTCTTCCATGAGAAGGAGCTCATACATTAAAAGCATGATAGGGACCAAACTCTTTTAGATCAAACACAAGCTCTGAGATACCTGAGCACGTTTTCAGCAATTATATCCATCAACTCTAGCCTGGGTCTGACAAAAAAAATAATATTCTTGACATCAGCTGCCGGCAAACGACTTCCTTTAAGTGTGAACATTTTTTCCACTTCATGTTCCTAGGCAAACACATACACAAAAGGTTAACAAAAACACTGGAATTTACCTATCATTTTCAGACTCAGAAATCATAAACACTCCCAGTCAAGTGCACATTAATATTTTAATATTGAAATTTAAATTCCCTCAAAGCCAAATATATAAAGAACAAAGTTTCAGGCCGGGCGCGGTGGCTCACGCCTGTAATCCCAGCACTTTGGGAGGCCGAGGCGGGTGGATCACGAGGTCAAGAGATCGAGACCATCCTGGTCAACATGGTGAAACCCCGTCTCTACTAAAAATACGAAAAATTAGCTGGGCACGGTGGCGCGTGCCTGTAATCCCAGCTACTCAGGAGGCTCAGGCAGGAGAATTGCCTGAACTCAGGAGGCTGAGGTTGAGGTGAGCCGAGATTGCGCCATTGCACTCCAGCCTGGGTAACAAGAGCGAAACTCTGTCTCAAAAAAAAAAAAAAAGAACAAAGTTTCAGTATAAAGCCACTGGTTTTGTTTTGTTTTGTTTTGTTTTTTTGAGAAGGAGTCTCACTCTGTTGCCCTGGCTGGAGTGCAGGCTCACTGTAACCTCCACCTCCTGGGTTCAAGTGATTCTCCTGCCTCAGCCTCCAGAGTAGCTGGGATTACAGGCGCCCACCACCACACCCAGCTAATTTTTGTATTTTGAGTGGAGATGGGGTTTGTTGTTAAAAAAGAAATTAAACATTTTGGAGTTTTCTGTTGTTGTTTTGTTTTTGAGATGGAATCTTGCTCTGTCACCCAGATTGTTGTCACCCAGGCATGTTGGCCAGGCTGGTCTCGAAATTCTGACCTTAAGCAATCCACCTGTCTCGCGGCCTCCCAAAGTGCTGGGATTACAGGTGTGAGCCACCACGCCCGGCCCTAAAGCCACTGTTATTGCAGCAGCATTCAAATGACTCTTACATAACGAACTTTCAAAAACACCAGGTAATGGTCACATAATATAATGCTAGGATCAGTACAGAACCACTGGCCAACGGATATAACATGTTAATTGGGCACTAGTATCAGTGTTTATAAAGACCAAACAGCTTTGCAAAGCAATGATTAAGGAAGAAATATAAAATCCTATCATAACTGCTGAAGTACAGAATTATTATTCCCCTAACAAAACCCAAATAGCTCATTTACCTTCAATAGTGAATACTGCGCAATCAGGCCAAAGGGTCCAGTTAGGTATTCATCCCAGACTATTGCCTGTAAGAAGGGAGAAACATTCTCTTATTATAGTTAATATCAGGAATTTCAACAGTATCAATAGAAAATAGCCTATCACAAACAGAAGGATTATTTGCTTCAAACTCTGGGGATTAAAAAATTTACTCCTTGTGTTGTAAGATTTAAAAAATAATAATAATAAAGGAGAAAAAAGAAATTAAACATTTTGGAGTTTTCTGTTGTTGTTTTGTTTTTGAGATGGAATCTTGCTCTGTCACCCAGATTAGAGTGCAATGGTGTGATATCAGCACATCACAACCTCTGCCTCCAGGGTTCAAGTGATTCTCCTATCTCAGCCTTCTGAGTAGCTGGGATTACAGGCATGCAGTACCATGCCTGGCCAATTTTTGTACTTTTAGTAGAGATGGGGTTTCACTATGTTGGCCAGGCTGGTCTCTAACTCCTGACCTAAGGTGATCCACACACCTCAGCCTTCCAAAGTGCTGGGATTACAGGTATGAGTCACTGAGTGCAGCCAAATAATAACAAATTAGCTCTGAACACATTCATATCCTTAATCTAAAGAAAAACAGCATCCAGGGAAAGCAATGCTACTGTTGGTCCTGAGAAAGTTAGAAGTGAATCACTGTCCTGAACAGAAAGAAGGAACTTCAGTTGGCTGTATATCTGTATTACAGTATTATTAGATCGAGCCATACGGAAATTGTCAATTATACAAAATTAAAACCTAAGATATAGGTATTACAAATCTTATTTTGACAAAAGAGGATTTTTTTTTTTTTTTGAGACGGGGCAGTGGTGGAATGACCACTCACTACAGCCTCGATTTCCCAGGCTTAGGAGTAACTGGGACTACAGGTGTGTGCCATCACACCAGCCTAATTTTTTTTTTTTTTTTAAGTAGAGATGCGATTTCGCCATGTTGCCCAGGCTGGTCTCCAACTCTGGACTAAAGCGATCTATCTGCCTGCCGTGGCCTCCCAAAGAGCTGTGATTACATTGCACTTCCTCTTCCACCACGCCAGGCCAAAAGAGAAAATTCTTAAAAGCTCATTAAGTTTAAGTACTTTTCAAGGCCATACAGCGACCTTGAACCACACAGTGTGTAAGAGAGAAAGGACTCCAACCTAGGACATTCTGATACCCTGAGTCATTGCTCTGGGCCCCTATGAGTATTTCTACTACTAAACTCCAGTATCATTTCTTTTTCTTAAATTGAAATATTTATTTAAATAATTGTACATTAACATTTAGTTAAAAGAAATAATACAGAGCGAGCCCCTGTACACTTTGCTCAGGTTCCTCCAGGGGTAACATATTACAACCAGGATATTGACATTGATACAATCCATGATGTTATTCAGATTTCAGCATCCTTTGCTGAACTGAAACTGGACCCCTATGACCTTGTCTGCTTTCTTCTCTCGAAGGCTGCTAGCACCCTCCCTACTTCTTGGGGTTCTGCTCTCTCCAAGACTGAGGCTCCCCAGTTGGACCTTTCACAGTTGTACTGTCAGTTACTCAGGGTGACTGATTAACCCTAAGGGGATGAGGAAAAGGTGATACCATTTAAAAGGAATCCTGGCCGGGTGCGGTGGCTCATGCCCGTAATCCCAGCACTTTGGGAGGCCGAGGCGGGTGGATCATGAGGTCAAGCGATCGAGACCATCCTGGCCAACATGGTGAAACCCCGTCTCTACTAAAAAATACAAAAATTAGCTGGGCATGGTGGCGTGCACCTGTAGTCACAGCTACTCAGGAGGCTGAGGCAGGAGAATTGCTTGAACCCGGGAGGCGGAGGTTGCAGTGCGCCAAGATTGCGCCACTGCACTCCAGCCTGGCGCCTGGCAACAGAGCAAGACTCTGTCTCAAAAAAAAAAAAAAAAAAAAATTCTATAAAATCTCTGATCTAGTTCCTGATTCCCTTGTGAAAAGGGTCCTACTAGAGAAGTAATACTATTTTAGGAGGCCGGTTTAAAAGCCCAAATGATTACAACTTCTCTCCTAACACGCGTGAACAGCAGGTTGTAAGGTGTTGGTGTTTCAAGAGACTTTCTAACGTACGACTTGTACTGACACGTATGATCCCTGTAATGAATGGACACTTGACCATCCACATTCTTGGGCCGCCCACCCGTCCCGCGCCTCGGCAGGCAGCAGAAGAGGCACCTGACGTAAACCGGCTTATCAGGAGCTAGGATATCACAGTGGCTTACTCTGCTCTCACAAAACAATCTCGAAGCCACTCCGGCTCCAGGCTGTTCGCCCAGGGCCCCCCCCACTTCATCGTTAACGCCTGCACAGGGGTGCGGGTAGAAGGGCCTTGAGGCTCCCCTCCTGGGAAGCCCCGGGGACCCCGTACACCGCCAGCTCAGGCGGTCAGAGAACGGATTAAGGCAGGCCGGACCAGGGGAGGCGAGGGCGGTGTTGCTGCCTCCCGCCCCTCACCTTGCTTCCCGCGCACTTGTCCAGGAACTCGCGCAGCTCGCGACGCACCGCCTCGCGCAGCACATTCAGGTTGACTCGCCCGTAAGATAGGTGCGCCGCCATCTTGCCCCACCACCCCTTGCCCCACAATGTCCACCACGTTCACTGGTTCCAACGGGGGCGGGGTGGGGGGGGGGGGAGAAAAATGGACGCAGTCACGTGACAACTCGCCCACGTGACCTATGCGGCTGCGCACGCCAACCCGGAAACTGGAATCGGCCGGGTTCGGCTTCTATGTCGTCTGGCCCTAGTGTCCACCTCTTTCTTCCATCCCGGTGGTTGTTCAGACTTCTGTTAAGACTCAGGGCGCGTTTCAGACCCTGCCTCACTCCAGGAGTCGTCTGGCGCTGAAAAGCGATTTTAAAGATGTGGACTAAGCCTGGGCGCGGTGGCTCACGCCTGTAATCCCTAACACTTTAAGAAGCCGAGGTAGGAGTAATCGCTTGAGTCCGGGAGTTCGAGACCAGCCTGGGCAGACTTCGTAGCAAAAAAAAAAAAAAAGACACTCTCTAGTCTTTTTTAAAAATTGCGAATTTTTATTTTCAGCAAAGGTGCTTGCTGTAAAATGATATCTTAAGGCTAAACTTGAATAGAAAAAGACATTTTTTTGAGACAGGGACTCCTCGCCCGGTCGCCCAGGCTGGAGTGCAGTGACGTAATCATAGCTCACTGCAGCCACCACCTCCCGGGCTCAAGTGATCCTCCCACCTCAGGCGCCGGAGTAGCTGGGACCACAGGTGCGCCCCGCCACCCACTGCTCAAATCTTTTAAATTACAGCAGTCACAAGGTTCTTAGCTTTGCACTAATGAAGACTGTTCTGATTTGTGAGCTAAAATGTATGAATATAGGGATCGAGGGAATTTTGAGTGGACTTTTTTTTTTGTAATCCCTTCCTAACAGACTTTTACAGCGACGTGGCATTTCACACAAATAGGATTGCTTCTGAAATCCAGGTCCCATCACTTGCCTCAGTAAAATTCCACGTTACCTGTGAGTTGTAGTGAGGATCAGAGAAGGTATGAATTACATCACGTAGTCCACGTGAGAAGCTTAGTTTGGTGCCTGGAACTTAATTGCTCAATAAGCTTAGTATTAGTAGGACATATGCTTTCGATACTTTGGGGTCGAAATGGACTTTTGGGATCTGGTCAAAGATGAAAATTTTCTTCTTCGAGAGCATAGCTTCCCTCAGTATCTTCTATACACTTTATATTATGAAGCACTTACCACAGAGTCTGAACAAGCAAAAAGTGGTATTTGTGGATGGTGCAGAAAAGCAGCCACTCAACCAGAACTTCTGTTCTCAATCTTATTCCAACAAGGACATTTATATTTTAACAATTTAACACACATGGAAACGCTTCCATGCGTTAGTTCTCAACCTGGTGGTTTTCAAGGTGGTTCTCCAGCCTCAACTGAGAATTTAAAAAATAATAATTAGAGATGGGGTTTCCCTATGTTGCCCAGGCTGGCCTCAAAATCTTGGGTTCCAGCTATCATATGGCCTCAGCCTCCGGAGTAACTGGGACTACAGATACCTCTACTGCTCCTAGCTGATAATACACAATTTTTTTTTTCTATATACAGACTCATAGCCAAGAGAATGCATCATTTTAACGCCTGTGAGAATAAATGTTGTGTTCAGCAGGTCATGTTATGAGCTATTAAATAAGGGTATAACTTACTGTAAGAAGTGAAATGCCCCAGGTTAGTGAAATCTCAAGCGTGCATGAGCGTACCTAAGACGAGGATGATAAACTATCCCTAAGCAGGATCAGGATGCTACAAAATGGTTAAGTAACAATGGTGCTTTTATAGACCAGGAGAGACATTGCTGAACTACTATAGTTCCCCTACAAATACTGCAGACTTGTTTAGAGTCTTTTAGTCACCTAAGGTCAGTACCAAAGTTGAGAACTACTGTGTCTTAGCATATTATTTAGGTAGAAGTAATATTCTTTTTTTTTAGACAGTCTTCTTGCTCTGTCGCCAGGCTGGAGTGCAGTGGTGCAATCTCAGCTCACTGCAACCTCCAACTCCTGGGTTCAAGCGATTCTTCCACCTCAGCCTCCCAAGTATCTGGGACCACAGGCACGTGCCACCACGCCCGGCTAATTTTTCTGTATTTTTAGTAGAGACAGAGTTTCACCATGTTGGCCAGGATGGTCTCGATCCCTTGACCTCATGATCCACCCGCCTCGGCCTCCCAAAGTGCTGGGATTACAGGCATGAGCCACCGCGCCCGGCCTAGAAGTAATATTCTTATTCAAGGAGTAACTGCTTTGGAAATACCTACCTGTGGGTGAATCTGTATTCATGAAATGGATGTTAGGTGAGGCATGGTGGCTCATGCCTGTAATCCCAGCACTTTGGGAAGCTGAGGTGGACAGATCACCTAAGGTCAGAGTTCGAGACTAGTCTGGCCAATATGGTGAAACCCCATCTGTACTAAAAATACAAAAATTAGCTGGGCACACACCTGTAGTCTCAGCTACTCAGGAGGCTGAGGCAGGAGAATTGCTTGAACCTGCGAGGCAGAGGTTGGAGTGAACCAAGATGGCACCACTGCACTCCACCCTGGCAACAGAGTGAAACTGTTTAAAAAAAAATAAAACAGTAAAATTAGCCAGGCATGGTGGCATGCGCCTGTGGTCCCAGCCATTCAGGAGGGTGAGGTGGAAGGATTGCTTGAGCACTGGCGGTGGAGGTTGCAGTGAGCCGAGATTGCTCAACTGCACTCCAACCTGAGTGACAGTGAGACCTTGCCTCAAAACAAGAAAAGCATGTTCAAAGGCCTAGCACTCAGTTGGTTCAGTAATAATCTTTGTAAATGTCATATTGACTTTTCAGTTTCTAAGACTTCATGGATGAATAGACAGTTGGCACCATATGGTGACACATTTATTTTTTTGTCAGGTAATGCGGTGTGATATAGTAATGGATAACCATAGGTAAGTTATGCTAAATATCTCACGAAACACTTTAAGAAAGACAGAAAGACATACCACAAAATTTTTTAAGAGACTGTGTCCTTTTTCTTTTCTTTCTTTTTTTTTAAGATGGGGTTTCACCATGATGGCCAGGCTGGTCTTGAACTCCTGACCTCAGGTGATCCACCCACCTCGGCCTCCCAAAGTGTTAGGATTACAGGCGTGAGCCACTGCGCCCAGCCAAGAGACTGTCTTACCCTGTTGCCTAGGAGTGCAGTGGCACAATCATTGCTCACTGCAGCCTCTATCTCCTGGGCTCAAGCAGTCCTCCTGCCTCAACCTCCTCAGTAGCTGGGACTACAGATTTGTGTGTCAACATGCTTGGCTATTTTTTTTTATTTTTATTTTTTTGGAGAGATGAGATCTCATATTGCCTGGATTAGTCTTAAACTAACTCCTAGGCTCATGTGATCCTCCCACCTCAGCCTTACAAAGTGTTGGGATTACAGGAATGAGCCACCGATGCCCAGCCACCAATTTCTTAAAAGTCGTTTAGTAACAAGACTGCCGTAGAAATTGCTGTATGGATGTATAGGGCTTGCTCATTTGACAAACCTGAGAATAATATCAGTTTACTACCACTAGCAAAAAAGAATAACCATTTATTGGCTGGGTGTGGTAGCTCACACCTGTACTCTGAACACTTTGGGAGGCTGAGGTGGGAGGATCACTTGAGCTCAGGAGTTCAAAACCAGCTCAGGCAACATAGGGAGACTCACTCTATACAAAAAATTAAAAAATTAGCCAGGTGTGGTGGCACTTGCCTGTAGTCGTAGCTACTTCGGAGGCTGAGGTGAGAGGACTGCTTGAGCCCAGGAGTTGGAGGCTGCAGCAGCCTGTGATTGTGCCACTGTATTCCAGCCTGGATGACAGAGTGGACCCTGCCTAAAGAAAATAAAACCAACAAAACAAAAAAGAATAAGCATTTATTAAAGTAGATACAGAACACTTGTTCGGCCAAATTTTAATACTGCTTTACGTGTTTTCTGTTTGTGAAACAATTCATATTACATTTATAATCAAAAATTTCAACTCATAACAGATTTAATATTCACTGTCAAACACACAGTTGATAATCTTGAGGGGAAAATACATCAAAGGCATATATACAATTACAGAAGTTCTTATTGTACATGTAGCATGGAAGATACATTTTATTACTTTTTACATATTCTAGAAGACATTCAAATGAGATAAATAGATTCAAACTGGTTGATAAACCGTTCTGGTGCTTTGAGGTCCTTCATTTTCTTTTTTGTGATAAGAAAATCCAAAATTATTAATGTTGAATTTCTCATCGTACATTCATCTAAAAACAGTAAAAAAAACTTGTAAAGGAAGATTGTAGATTGGTTAATTTAGGCATTTTATAGTGGCTATTGTTAACTGACTGCTGGGGATACCTGCTAGAGAAGGAAAAAAAAATTGGAGGAAATTCCTCCAGTTATTTAAATATAGTAAAGAAATAAAAGGAAAACAAATGAAAATAGTTGCAAAGCCACGTGATGTTATTTCTGGCCTAGTCTGTTATGTCCTAATGATCATTTTAAGTGTTTCCTTTTTCATAAAGGTAAATATCCAAAAAGAAAGACACATTGTGTATGTTTTTTTCCAAAATAGAGATTTTTTAAAAATATATACATATAATACATAGAAGCCGAATTTATGCAAAACTAATAAACCAAACACCACAGTAGAGTAAGTGGGTGCAGCATATACATTATAAAACGTCCCCACAGCAGTTTGGGGGTTTCCCCTCCCTTTACCTGCTTCATGATTTTATAATCACACCTAAGTATTATCAAGCCTGAAATAAAGGCACTACAGATAACAGGTAGTGCAAAGAGCTCAGATATTTCTTTGAATAAGAATAAAATACTTTAAATGAGTAGATGAAAATGCAAAATGGCACATTTTTTCAACTCATTCCAGTGTCAAAGCTTAACCAAAAAATCTAAATATACAAATGCAGCCTGGAAATATTTTAGTGCAAATATGAAAAGTAACGGCATAATTTAAAGTTACTTAAATAAGGTATTGTAAGGGTAGGGATTTTTCTATGAGGTCTAGGGACAATAAATGTAATGGCATCTGGTGCAATGTCTTCAAACTTAAATACCAAGAAAACAAAATCTGAGGTGAAATTTCACCTACTAAATATTTATTATTCTAACTCATAAGGGGAGACTAAAGGGCAATTTGTTGAAGATCAAAATATTTTCCTAGATTTGTTGATGGGGTAAAAAATAACATGAGTTCTCCTGAAGTCTGCACACACAATGCTGGTGTTACGTTGTGTCAATGCAAGCGCGTCTGGGAAAGCCCAGTTCTCCACTTGAGGCTTCATCAGAAGGTCTCGTCGTCATTGCAGTTGGTGGCCCAGTGTCCAAACATCTCACAGATTTCACAGTATGGCCGTTCCTCACTCCGACTGCCATGGTGTGTGGAATGGGGAGGGTCCTCTGACATCTGTGCCTGGGTAGGACAGTCCTCTGTGTCGTGGAGATCAAAGCAGTCACAAATGTCACAGAAGAGGCGAGGTTTCTTCTTGGACTGTTTCTCCTGATCATCACTATAAATGTTAATGTGTGAAATCAGAAAATTTATCAGAAGAAACTGAAGAGACAGGAACACTTGCAAAGAATTTAAAAATTAAGCAAGAACTAATTATGGCCAAGTCTGTGAGCATCCTGTGTAAGTAGTACATTATTCCACATTTAAAGGTTTTTTGTTTTTTTTTTGTTTGTTTTTTTTTTTTTTTTGAGATGGAGTTGCTCTGTTGCCCAGGCTGGAGTGCAGTGGCACGATCTCAGCTCACTGCAACCTCCACCTCCTGGGGTCAGCCTTCCAAGTAGCTGGGATTACAGGCACGCAGCACTATGCCCAGCTAATTTTGTTGTATTTTTAGTGGAGATGGGGTTTTGCCAGGTTGGCCAAGTTGGTCTCAAACTCCTAACCTCAGGTGATCTGTGCACCTTGGCCTCCCAAAGTGCTGGGATTACAGGCGTGAGCCACTGTGACAGCCTCACATTTAAAATTTTCACGTTAAACTATCTGTAGTTTCCTCTTGCTTGCCAGATTTACAAAAATCTGTTTATGGCAAAGGAACTGCAAAACAATTGTGTTTTTTTTGTTGTGTCTTTTTACAATCCACTAGAGAAGCTCACTTTGAAAACATAGTTATTTTGATGAAACTAAGGTTCCAATCTGTATGGCTTTTTTTTGAGACAGGGTCTTGCTGTGTCACCCAGGCTAGAGTGCAATGGTGCAATCTCAGCTCATTGCAACCTCTGCCTCCCAGATTCAAGCACTTCTCCTGCCTCGGCCTCCCAAGGAGCTGGGATTAAGAGGCATGTGTCACCACACCTGGCTAACTTTTGTATTTTTAGTAGAGATGGGGTTTCACCATATTGGCCAGACTGGTCTTGAATTCCTGACCTCAAGTGATCCACCCGCCTCAGCCTCCCAAAGTGCTGGGATTACAGCAATCCGTATGTCTTCCTATGAAATACCTGTCATAATTGTTCAAGTCATCCCCATTCCCATTTAGGGCTGCTTCTGACATCATCTCCACCTTCATCTTGAGGTCTTGGTTCTTCCTTTGAAGGTCCACTATTACCGAATTTAGGAAATCAATCTGTTAAAAAAAAAAAAAAGAAGAAAGTGAGATGTGTAAAATGACAAGAATACATATATCAGCTGGAGCATCAACAAGTCATGAAGTATATGCCTTTAAGCTATGGCAGCAAGTGTGCCGAAGAGGCCACCAGTGGCTGTTAGGAACCCATGCTTTTCACTCTCCCTGAGGACAGGAATGCTGAGATTGTGTGAGTAAAGAGCTGAACTTAAATGAGGTCATGTCTGGGTGGTGAGGTTATGGCAGTTTCTTTTAACCCCTCACACCTTTCAGTATTCTTCAAATGTTCCTTACTGAGTAGATGCTATTTTATCTTTGAAAAAACATTTAAAGTACACTTCATTGAGTATTTCCAGATATAAATGGATAAACTTCATTTGTTTTTGAGGCAAATGAAATTACTCTTTTTTTTTCCTTCTCACTGTGTCACCCAGGCTGGAATGCAGTGGCAGGATCTTGGCTCACTGCGACCTCCGCCTCCTGGGTTCAAGCGATTCTCCTGCCTCAGCTTCCTTAGTAGCTGAGACTACAGGTGCATGCCACCATGCCCAGCTAATTTTTGTATTTTTAGTAGAGATGGGGTTTCACCATATTGGCCAGGCTGGTCTCGAACTCCTGACCTCGTGATCTGCCCACCTCCCAAAGTATTGGGATTACAGGCATGAGCCACTGCACCCCACTGAAATTATTCTTAAACATAGAAATCTGTGGGTTGGTGGAGTACTATTGATTCTTGAAAAAGTATAAGAAAATTTTTTTATTGGAAAAAAAATCTTGCATTCTCCAAAAGTCATAATCTTACATTTCTGAATATATGGGCACAAGTTTGTTTTCATTCTACCACATAAAAAATATTGGCTGGGCACAGTAGCTCACACCTGTAATCCCAGCACTTTGGGAGGCGGAGGTGTGTGGATCACCTGAGGTCAGGAGTTCGAGACCAACCTGGCCAATATAGTGAAATGCTCTCTCTAGTAAAAATACAAAAAAAAAAAAAAAAAAAATACAAAAATTAGCTGGGTGTAATGATGCATGCCTGTAGTCCCAGCTACTAAGGAGGCTGAGGCTGGAGAATTGCTTGAACCCGAAGGCAGAGGTTGCAGTGAGCCAAGATCAGGCCATTGCGCTCCAGCCTGGGCAACAGAGCAAGACTCCATCTCAAAAAATAAAAAAATAAAATATATGTGTGTGTGTGTGTGTATGTGTATATATGTGTATGTGTGTGTATATATATATATAAAATCTTGCATTCTACAAAAGTCACACACACACACACACACACACACACACACACAACTTTACAAGATGCATAAAAAGGTTAGTTCTTCCATTAAACTCCAGAATTCATCTAGGACTTCTCTGTTCTGTAGATTTGAAAAAGTCATATGGAAATTTCCTTCAGACTGTCCTTTATCAGCTGACTGGTAATGGTGGAGCGATAAGTAAACAGGTTCTCAGGGAAAATGGAGAAGGCTAAAGCTGTCTCCAAACCGAGGACAAACAGCCTGGCACGCCACCAGGGCAGCGTTCAGGTACCACCCAGAGGAAGAGCACCTGTGCCGCTGGGGCGGAGGGGACAAGATGGCCAACAGGAGGCACTGCTCTCGTCCTGAACATTTCCTTTCAAACTAAGGGCACTTCAACTTAAAAACAAAAAATTTCTTTCTTCTTCTACAAATAATAAAAAGGTCTCATTTCTCTAAATTGAAAAATCCCACTTTATAATATTTAAAATATATATACATATATACACACACATATACATACATATTTTACTTCTTAAAGAAATATTTGTTTTTTTTTCTCCTGCTGGGGCAAGTCACGAAGCAAAGTTAGCAATCACTCCAGTCTTTCTCCACAGAATATCCCCAGCATCACGGAGGCCACCTCTAAAGGCAGACGTACTGAGTCTATCCTCACTTCCCAAGGTGCATTTTCTAAGTCATTCTTGTGTTAAGAGCTCCATCGGGCCGGGCGCGGTGGCTCACTCCTATAATCCCAGCACTTTGGGAGGCCGAGGCGGGTGGATCACGAGGTCAAGAGATCGAGACCATCCTGGTCAACATGGTGAAACCCCGTCTCTACTAAAAATACAAAAAAATAGCTGGGCACGGTGGCGCGTGCCTGTAATCCCAGCTACTCAGGAGGCTGAGGCAGGAGAATTGCTTGAACCCAGGAGGCGGAGGTTGCGGTGAGCCCAGATCGCGCCATTGCACTCCAGCCTGGGTAACAAGAGCGAAACTCCGTCTCAAAAAAAAAAAAAAAAGAGCTCCATTGCAGGAGGAAGAAAAAGCCAAACAATGGACATTAGTGGGAAACCATACACACAAACACAGACACGCGTGTACAAAAATTAGGAAACATGAAACGAACCATTTGCTGATTGGAAGAAAAGTGTTGTCAGCAGCAGATGAAACAAACCGAAGCAGAAAGGAAAGGGGAGAGAAGACATTGTTAGTTATTAAGCCCAGGAGACATAAAAGAGGACAATGCGACTCCATGGTAAGTTCGTACAACGTTGAATCATTGCATGCCCCTCAAAGGAGATGTCTGGCAACTAAAACAAGTCTCAAGATGAGTTTTTCTTTTATTTAAAAATAAAAAGTGGCTTTTGTACTTTTGAATTTTGAACATAATACATCCAAAATATATCAAAATTATAGATGGATGTTTGTTGCTATATACAATTATATTTACAAATACAGAATACTTTGCCTTTATAATCCCTTTTTACAAATATTTGTTTGTTTTGAGACAGGGTCTTGCTCTGTCACCCAGGCTGGAGCACCCATCAACTTGCCCAGGCTGGTCTTGAACTCCTGGGCTCAAGCAATCTGCCTACCTTGGCCTACCAAAGTGCTGGGATTTCAAGTGTGAGCTACTGTGCCCAGGCCTCCCACCCTACCTTTTTTTTTTTTTCTGAGACAGTTCTCGCTTTCTCACTCAGGCTGAAGTGCAGTGGCATGATCATGGCTCACTGCAGCCTCAACCTTCTGGACTCAAGCAATCCTCCTGCCTCAGATTCTGGGGTAACTGGGACTATAGGAGCATGCCACCATGCCTGACTAATTTTATTTTTTGTAGACACAGGGTCTTGCTATTTATTGTTGCTCTGGCTGGTCTCAATCTCCTGGCCTCAGACAGTCCTCTTGCCTCAGCCTCCCAAAGTGCTGGGTGCTGGGAATATAGGTATGAGCCACTACACCTGGCCCAGGCCCTTAAAAAAATGCTCTGTCACCCAGGCTGCAGGCTACTTTTGTTTTTGTTTTTTGAGAGATGAGGTCTTACTATGTCCAGATTGGTCTCAAACTCCTGGGCTCAAGCAATCATCCCACTTTGGCCACCCAAAGTGCTGGAATTACAGGTATGAGCCACCGTTTCTGGCCTAATCCCATTTTTAGTTTAAAACTAAAGTTGTTTTGTTAATGTTTGCTCTAAGAGACTGAGTTTTCAAGAAACCAGTCTTTTAAAGATTAAGATAAATAACAAACCCTTTGACAGAGCAATTCTACTTCTAGGAATTCATCTTGCAGAAATAGTAATATGTAAATGATAGCTGCCCAAGATAATTACTTACAGCATTGTTTATAAAACACCCAAAGGACCAGAAACATCCCAAGGGTCACTGTCAACCAACAGCGAACTGACTAAATTATGGGAAATCCACATAATAGAACATTACACAGCTATAAAAAAGGTAAAGTGCAGAACTGTTTATGCAGTATGCCATCATTTATGTAAAAAAAAAAGAAAAACGAGAGGGAAGACTGTATTAGCGCTGGCTTACATATACATTTTTTAAATCTCTGAAAAGGAAAGACACTAATAACAGTAATTTCTTGTTTGGGGAGTTGGGAACTGAGCAGAAGAGATAGAAGGTTTGGAGGAGAACATTTAACGTATATAATTTTTAATTCTGTTTAATGTTTGGACCAGAGGAATGTATTATCCATTCAAATGACTAACTGATACCAAAGGCATCCAATAAGAAGGAAAATAAACCAAAAGATTGAATGATTTTGAAAAATAGCAACCAAGCAAAGCAATAAGGCAGGGACATTACCTGACTCTCCTGGGCTCTTTCATCCTCGTCTGCCTGAGTATCAGTATTACCTTATATTTGAGGAGAAAAAAAAAGTAAAACAAGTGGAGGGAGGATATATGTATATTTTTAATCACAACTAAACTGCAGTCAAAGGGCCAGTGTTAAAAACTCATTTTCCTGTGGACTTCCCAATATAACACTTTGAGCATATGTGGATGAGGTCCTGTCCTCGTGTGAGACCCTGTGGGCTCTCACAGACACCAGCCCTGCCCTTCCCGTGCCCTCGCTCAGGCCGGCCAGCTCCCGAGTAAGAATGCCGGTCACATCCATCTGAATGTACAGTGGCGATTCTTCACCACAGGAAACACCTCCTTCTCCTGCACTGTTGTGTACTTTCATACCCCCGAGTCTGGATAGCAGCAGGCAGCCACCATCGTAGGTTTGTGACAACATTCACAGACCACAAGAAAGCCCATTAAGTGGTGGAAGAGCTAAGGAGAGTAGAAGTCAAGGCAGCATGAGAGCTGTCTTCGAAGAGCATCTGTACTAGAAAGGGCTCCTTGGGAGGAAGCGCGGCGTATGGAGAAGCCCTGGGCAGGCGTCCTTTACCTGAGGAGCTGCTGAGCTGCCTCTTGTTTTCTTTTAGTTGAAGCTCCAAGTTCTTTACTTTGAGCTCAAGCTTCACCTTATCAGACTCTAGAGTCTGAACGACTGAATGCAAGGACTTGGCAGAGGCGTTTTCTCCCCTGAGCACTGTGACCTGAAACACAGTTGTTTGGCTTAGGCTCAGAGTTTGAACAAAAGCAGGCGGAGTGAAAGCTCGTGAGCCCTGGGTTGTACTCTACCTCATTTCTCAGTTTCTCCAGCTCGGCATCCTTTTCTGTGAGTAAGGCACTAGTTATACTGATGGATTTCTGCAAGGAAGCTTTTTCTTCATCTGCGTCTTTTATGAACTTGGATTCTCTAAAAGATCAAAGAGTTAAAAGTTCCACAAATCAACCGAAAGAGCGGTTGATGTACAACTGTTCTAGAACAAACACATAATTAACGTTAGTTAATGTAAAATAAACAAAAGTGTAACAGGGAAGTTTTATAGGGAGTTAAGGCCATTATGCTCACAAAATTTTACTTGAAATTTTACTTACTGTGAGGGGAGAAAAAGTGTACCTATGCATAGACATGCCAGAATCTGCATATGATTGTATCCATTTGAACTTAAAGAAACAAGTTAATAAATTTGGAAGAGGTAGAATTAAAAAGAAAAAACGGTTGTACCCTCCCCAAAATTCTACCAAAATCTAAACCCGAGTTGAATTTTGTTAATTCTTGAATAAATGATTACCAAGCAATACCAACAATTAAAATACACACATGCAAAGCAGTTATACAGATGTCATGCAGAGCAGCTTTATGCTGGACATATCAATTGGTTCTCACTAATTTCAGTAACTTTTAGCAAGTTCCAAGAATGGGTATTTAAGATGTTATGGGCCAAAACAGTAGCAAAGATTATTATTACTCATTACTTTCCAGCCATAGACTCTGAAGAGGACATTAAATTAGCTCATAGAAATTAATGGTAATTACATAAAGGCTAGAACAGAAAATGTTAAAATGGTTTTCTCAGGTGCAGAATGAAAGCATGGGAGCCTGGAAGGAGAAATTCAGAGCGCCTGGTTTAAGTTCTTGGCCTGACTCAGCACTTGATTATCAGCAGAGGGAGGGGGTGAGACCTTTAATGAGAGGGTCAGGGGAGTGGGAAGGGAAAGGGAAAGATGAGGGAAGAACAGGGAGGGACACCAGGACACAGTGAAAAGAGCCCAAAGGGCAGGCTAGCATGTGTTACATATGTGTACCTATTTAAAGTTGTTGGGGGTTTTTGTTTTATTTTTGAGAGTCTCACTTTGTCGCTCAGGCTGGAGTGCAGTGGTGCAATCTCAGCTTACTGCAACCTCCACCTCCTGGGTTCAAGAGATTCTCCTGTATCAGCCTCCCGAGTAGTTGGAATTACAGGCATGCACCACCATGCCTGGCTAATTTTTGTATTTTTAGTAAAGATGGGGTTTCACCATGTTGGCCAGGCTGGTCTCAACCTCCTGACCTCAAGTGATCCGCCCGCCTCAGTACTGGGATTACAAGTGCACACCACCACGCCCAGCTAATTTTTATATTTTTAGTAGAGACGGTTTTACCATGTTAGCCAGGATGCTCTCAAGCTCCTGACCTCAGGTGATCCGCCCACCTTAGCCTCCCAAAGTGCTGGGATTACAGGCCTGAGCTACTGCACCTGGCCATACTTAAAGTTTTCTTATAAAAACTACATGCATTCAAGAAAAGGCTGAGAAACTGTCACATATAGAAGAGACGACGGAGGTATGACAACTAACTGCCAGATCCTAGTTTGGATGCTGGAACACAAAAGGACGTTAGTGAGAAAACTGGTGAGATCTGAATGAAGTCTCTTGTTTCAGCTGAGAGTATGGTGCTCATGGTAAATTCTTAGTTTTGGTAAGTGTGCCAGGGCTGTGTAGGCTGTTCAATTAGGGGCAGCTGGGGGAAGGTCTATGAGCACTGGATGCACTACTTTTGCAACACTTCTGGAAATCTAAAATTATTTTTAAATAAAAAGTTTTTTAAATGACATGCAGTATGAAACACGAGAGGAAAATGACAAAAATACTTTAGGAAAAACAAAACTGGAGAAAAATTTCCTAGGTTAGGCCACAGGCCATACAACCTAAGACACTGCATTAGCACAGGCAATCATCAGTGAGCCATCATGACCTTACCAAGAAGCCAAATCACACCTGGCTCTATTCCAAGTAACTGGGAAATGCAGAGGACGTACTGCTTGTCTGTTTTAGAACCAACTTGAGGAACAAAAAACTGAGGCCCAGGTTAGAAACAGCAGAATGTATGTCTGGTTAGTGAGACCCAAGATATCCGGCACACAAGTTACAGAAATCTCATGATTTATGGCAAATTGAAATTCTACACAAAGATGAAAATATAAGTGTTGTATTTATCTCATTGTGTGGCTTACACTTACACTCCAGAATGAGAAGTAGTAAGAAAAGAATCTGAGACAGAAACTTCTTGAATTAAAAACCCCAGCATTACTCACGCACTGGAAACGGGTACACATCAGTGCGGGTAAATTACCAAGCTAGTAACACCTTGTTAGGACATAGGCTCTTGCTTAGGTTAAAACAGCAACTTACATGAAAGAAATGCACAGGCACTTTTTGCCACCTGGGAAGTAAAAACATCTGTCATCCAAAGATGCACTAAAGCCTGGGTTTCAGCCAGGTACAGTGTCTCATGCCTGTCATCTCAGTACTCTGGGAGGCCAAGGCAGGAGGATCACTTGAGCCCAGGAGTTCGAGACCAGCCTAGTTGACACAGTGAGACCCCCTGTCTCTACAAAAACTTTTTTTAAAAATTAGCTAGGCATGGCAGTGCATGTCTGTTGTCCCAGCTACTAGGGAAGCTGAAGTGGGAGGACTGCTTGAGCCCAGGAGCTTGAGGCTGTAGTGAGCTGTGATTGTGCCACTGTACTCCAGCCTGGGTGACAGAGCAAGACCCCATCTAAAACAAAAAAACAAAAAAAAAAACCCGGGTCTCTTATGTTTCTAGTAAATGCACTTGGTAGTTGATTCTGCTATAAAAATGATTTTCAGAGCTTCATTTGCTATAAATCCAACTCAAATTTGAAAAATGTAATTTTAAATGTTTTTACTAAAAAAACCCAGGATTTGGGGGTTGTCAAGAAGAGATTTAGATTTTCCTATAATCAGGACTCCAGTTGGCCAAGATCCCACAGATGCTTAGTGCTGGGGAGGGATAAACAAATGTACAGCTGGCAGAAGGAAAAAGGGACAGGTGTCCTTTTCTGGGGCCACCAAACAGACTCTGCCTATCATCACATACACACACAATCTCTCAGCCCCCTGCTTTCTAAGGAGATGGCTGCCAGAATGCTTCCTATACAAGTTACCGACACATGCATGATTAAGAAAGAAATCTAACTTGTGATTTATACACCAAATGACAGGATAAGTAGCCTCTGGTAGCTCATCTTTGTGACCCATCATCACTGCTAGCTTCTTAGGCCATCTCTAAGGCTCAATTCCACTGTGCAAACCACCAGGAGGGGCTAAATTAAACCATTATTTATGCCAACATTACTGATGTCTGAGTCACAAATCGTATTAAGCCATTAGCTGGAATGACTTGGTATTACAAAAAAATCAAGAAGGGAAAATAAACATAATATGAAAGAAGAGATAGAGGGACCAGAAATTTTTCTCTCCCCATCCCCCAGGGGAATATTTTATCCAGATTCTTTCCTTACTACTTACATAAGAAATAAATTCCAGTAATGAAGCAAATACCTTAAAGTGTTACTGGGCAAGCTTTAAAAATGCAAAATAACAAGAACCAAATATTAGAATCATGAAGAGAAATGCAAATACAGTAAGGAGACTAAATTTGCACTGAAGTTCTTTGCTGTATATAGATATAAAAAGGAAATATATGTGTGTGTTTGTGTGTGTGTGTGTGTGTGTATATATATATATATATACTGCTGAGAATATTTTACAAAACAAAAGCAAGACACAGAGGGACAAAGGCAGCCAAAAAATATATACAACATTTGGTTTGCTAAAAATATATGAAATTTATTTATTATAACGTGGATAGACTTTCTTTAGTCTTACCATTAAAGACACACAGATATAGCAAAGGAAGCAAGAGTAGGAAAGGGAGAAGAGAGGGGTGAAATGAGCATTGGTAAGTAGCGCAAGCTCGGAGACAGTCAGACAGTTAGCAACCCACAGTGAGCCAGTGAACTGAAGTTGCACGGGACCTCTTCAGAATTTGGGGGCTTTATGGTCAAACCAGTTTTTACTCCTGACAGAAATCCTGCATTGGCACCGACAGGATGAATTCTGACTCCAAAAATCCATGCCTCATACTTTAGCTTTGGAGTCCCTTCTTTGACACTAAAAAGCCTGGAGAAGGGAGCGAAACCAAACCAGCTCCCAAATCTGCATCTGGCTTCAGTTTAATCCTACAGTTGGGAGTAAATTCTGCACTTGAAAATCGTGACCATCTGGCTGAAGTGATTATATAACTATCTTAACTATGTATGTTTAATGATCACTTCTGAATTCAAGTGTTGACCAAGCTCTCAGTTCTTGCATGACCAACTACATTTAAAATACTTTTCAATGTAAGCATTTGGAAGGCTTTCAAAATTAACAGAATATCAAGTTCTTTTTAGTACTCAGTGCTTGGTACATTTATTTAACCATTACACACATAGACCTACATATGAATCCTTTATCAAACTGACTTTTAGAAGGCATTTAAGGGTCCCAACTATTAGCTAAAATAAATTTACATTCAAGTTTCTAAAATAGAAATAACTTTCCATAAGGATTAATTAACAAAGAAAGAACACTTCTTCATATGATAAACTAGGAGTGAAATTTTCACTCCCAGAAAAAGTCATCTTTATATTTTCTGATGAAAATTAAGAGTGATTTTTCAAGACACATTCTCCTAAACAATGAGGACATAAAACAGGAACAGAGAGAAGTAAGAGAGAGAACTTCACAGCCCCCAAATTTGTTCCATCCTTTTTTTTTTTGAGACGGAGTTTTGCTCTCGTTGCCCAGGCTGGAGTGCAATGGCGCTATCTCAGCTCACTGCAACCTGCCTCCTGGGTTCAAGTGATTCTCCTGCCCTTAGCCTCCTGTGTAGCTGGGATTACAGGCACCTGCCACCATGCCTGGCTAATTGTATTTTTAGTAGAGACGGGGTTTCAGCAAGTTGGCCAGGCTGGTCTCAAACTCCTGACTTCAGTGATCTATCCACCTCGGCCTCCCAAAGTGCTGGGATTACAGGCATAAGCCACCGTGCCCGGCCATGTTCCACTTTTCTATTTTTTTTTTTGAGACGGAGTCTCGCTCTGTCACCCAAGCTGGAGTGCAGTGGCGCGATCTTGGCTCACTGAAACCTTTGCCTCACTGGTTCAAGCAATTCTCCTGCCTCAGCCTCCTGAGTAGCTGAGACTACTACAGGCAAGTGCCACCACACCCAGCTAATTTTTTGTATTTTTAGTACAGACGGTGTTTTACCATGTTGGCCAGGATGGTCTCGATTTCCTGACCTTGTGATCCACCCACCTCAGCCTCCCAAAGTGTTGAGAATACAGGCATGAGCCACCATGCCCGGTCCATGTTTCATCTTTTTAAGCCACGAAAAAAGTCCCATGCCTAACCATATTTTGAAAGGCATGTAATTTAGTTAAAGTTACATGATAAAGACTTCATCATTCAGCATGTCTTCTCTTTTTAAAAAAGATCTATATAAGTAATAAATAAATAAAAAGCTTAAAGATTCACCAAGAGGAGAACCAGCATAAAAATCTGATGACCTGAGTCTTCAGCCTGCACTTGTCCTTTCTTGGTCCTGAGTCCTGGGATAACATGCCTAACTTCTTGAGCTTTAGTTTCATTGTTTTATTTATTTTATTTAGAGACAGACTCTCGCTATGTTGCCCAGGCTAGAGGGCAGCAGCTATTCTCAGGCATGATCCTAGTGCACTACAGCACTGAATACCTGGGCTCAAGCGATCCTCTCGCCTTAGCCTCCTGAGTAGCTGGGACTACAGGCATGTGCCACCATGCCTGGCTAATTTCATCCTTTAGAAATGCAAGCTCCACCATATAGTTCACTGGGTTGTTCTGAGATTAGATTAATTTGTGAATTATGAAGTGCTATTTAAATGTAGGGGTATACCAGTTTTTTTTTTTTTTTAATGGAGACAGAGTCTCACTATGTTGCCCAGGGTGGTCTCGAACTCTTGCACTCAAGTGATCCTCCCTCCTTGGCCTCCCAAAGTGCTGGGATTACAGGCATGAACCACGGTGCCCAACCATAGCTCCCCTGCCAGAATGCCACAGGAACAAGCCCTGTGGTCCCAGCTACTCGGGAGGCTGAGGCAGGAGAATTGCCTGAACCCGGGAGGTGGAGGTTGCAGTGAGCTGCAATTGCGCCACTGCACTCCAGCCTGGGCAACAAGAACGAAACTCTATCTAAAAAAAAAATAAAAAAATAAAAGAGCAAAGACTTATCAGGGGCATGGCAGTGGTGAAACACACATGCATTCTGAGTATAAACACCACCTTAGTTAATTTCACTACATATTTCTTAATTTAAATAAAGGAAAGGCAGCCTGGGCAACATAACGAGACCTTGTCTCTATAAAACATTAAGAAAAAGAATTAGCCAGGTGTGGCCGTGCATGGGTGTAGTACCAACTATCTGGGAGACTGAGAGGTGGGAAGATCAATTGAGCCCGGGAGATGGAGGCTGCAGTGGGCCATGACTGAGCTGCTGCACTCCAACTGGGGCGACAGAGAGAGGCCATTTCTCAAAAAAAATAAATTAAAAAAAAGAAAAGTAAATGCATCCCTGGACCAAGGCCTAATGTCCTTTAGAGTGTCGCTTATGGAATCCAAATAGCTAAATCTAAATAAATAAATAAAGCCCTCCACTCCTAAGCAACTGCCATGCTGGCAGAAGAGACACTGCTGCATAAAACACACACCTCAGTAGGCGGGTGGGGAAACCTCCTCTGCCCTGACAAGTGGGAATAAAATACTTCACAGGACCATGGAGAAATTATTGGTTATGCTATTGTTTAAGGTTTGTTTTTTAGTTTTGTTTCTAAGAAGCAAAAAAGCACATCACTGTTGTGGTATGCACCCATTCTGCGGCAGCCGCTGCCCAGGCTGTGGTTCTCAGCAGTAGCACCCCCAAACCCGCTTGGAACCATGTAAAGCACAGACATTCTCTAAACAAAACTGCACGTTTTAAAACAGCAGACAAAGACTTATTAGCTTATGGAAGCATCAAGCTTCTACACAATTATTTCTGTGGGCCATGTTCTTCCTTATTGAAAAGTACTGAAAAAATTATACTAATTTTTAATTTGAATACCATTTGACTACCATGGGAGAATAATAAGTAACAAAGCCTTTTTTTTTTTTTTTTTTTTTTGAGACGGAGTTTCGCTCTTGATACCCAGGCTGGAGCGCAATGGCGCGATCTCGGCTCACCGCAATCTCCGCTTCCTGGGTTCAGGCAATTCTCCTGCCTCAGCCTCCTGAGTAGCTGGGATTACAGGCACGCGCCACTGTGCCCAGCTAATTTTTTGTATTAGTAGAGACGGGGTTTCACCATGTTGACCAGGATGGTCTCGATCTCTTGACCTCGTGATCCACCCGCCTCGGCCTCCCAAAGTGCTGGGATTACAGGCTTGAGCCACCGCGCCCGGCCAACAAAGCCTTTTTAAAGAAAATAGAAACACTTAAAATGATGTTACCCATTATTAATGAACATTAAAATTATTTATTTATTTTTGAGACAAAGTCTCGCTCTGTCACCCAGGCTGGAGTGCAATGGCACAATCTCGGCTCACTGCAACCTGTGGCTCACTGCGACCTCCACCTCCTGGCCTCAAGCGATTCTCCTGCCTCAGCCTCCCAAGTAGCTGGGACTACAGGCACGTGCCACCACGCCCAGCTAATTTTTTGTATTTTCAGTAGAGATGGGGTTTCACAGTGTTAGCCAGGATGGTCTCGATCTCCTGACCTCATGATCTGCCCGCCCCGGCCTCCCAAAGTGCTGGGATTACAGGTGTGAGCCACTGCACCCAGCCTAACATTTTTATGTAATTGAAATCAGTATTTATATCCAGATCAATAACTACATGTAAGATTACAGTATTTTTAGTTACTGAAACTAGGAGGCAAGAGTGGTATACATGAGGCAATCTGATTTTAGATCACCTCTGAATAAAAGCAACTCAGCATGGCTTAAAATAAAATTATTTTTGTTTTAGTAATAGTGAAACTTTTGCAAATGGATTTTCTTTTTCTTTTTGAGAGGGAGTCTTGCACGTTATCCAGGCTGATGTGCAGTGGTGCTATCTTGGCTCAGTGCAACATCTGCCTTCGAGGTTCAAGCGATTCTCCTGCCTCGGCCTTCCGAGTAGCTGAGATTACAGGTGCCTGCCACCATGCCTGGCTAATTTTTTGTATTTTTAGTAGAGACGAGGTTTCACTATGTTGGTCAGGCTGGTCTCGAACTACTGACCTTGTGATCCACCTGCCTCAGCCTCCCAAAGTGCTGGGATTACAGGCGTGAGCCACTGTGCTTGGCCCAGCAAATGGATTTTCATAATTTGTCAATTACAAATACCAAACTATCACAATGCCATTTTCTGAATATAAGGAGGTCACTTGTTTTCTACTACAAGTTACCATATATATCATGTTCTGACATCTTATTAAACACACACACACAACAATAAACAGAAAGCTTACCTTTTTTTCATTTCTAACAACTGATTATTGAGCACAGATCTTTCTTCTTCCAGCTAGGAAAAAAACACACAAAAAATTCAGTTCATAACCAGGCCACAGAGAGGCATATTTCTCATTTCACATGTCATCCCCTAGGCTCCAGGACAGCTAAAGCCACTGGCTTTCCTCACCACCAATGAAGAGGAACAAGGATGAACAGTTATTAATATATAAATCACAACCTCAGTAACTCCCCCTCCTCAGGGACCTGAGAGTTAAAAATATTAACCTTGAACACAACAAAGCACACTTAAGCATTCAAAAATGTTCGTTGGCCGGGCATGGTGGCTCACACCTGTAATCCCAGCACTTTGGGAAGCCAAGGTGGGTAGATCACCTGAGTTTAGGAGTTTGAGACCAGCCTGGTGAAAGCCCATCTCTACTAAAAATATAAAAATTAGCCAGGTGTGGTGGTGTGTGCCTGTAATCCCAGCTACTGAGAAGGCTGAGGCAGAACTGCTTGAACCTGGGGGACAGAGAGCTGAGATCCTGTCACTGCACTCCAGCCTGGGCAACACAGTGAGACTCTGTCACACACACAAAAAACAAAAAACAAATTGTTAAATGAGTGAGTAAAGCTCCACTGCTAACAACATTCTGGTTCCTTTACTTAAACCACAGAGATCAAGTGTCACTAAACTGCAGAGGAGTAGGAACAGGCCATGTACTCTCTATGGACCTCAATTTACTCATCCATCAATTCAACACACATTCACTGAATTGTTCCTACATTCAAGCATTAGTAAAGCATGTGTTTCTCACCTACGAAACAAAGAGGTTACAAAAGAATTTCCAGTGGTTCTTTATTATTCCATTAAGGATTAAAAAAAACAAAAGATTCACGTAGTTAATCTTGTGAAGGAAGAATCATCCCTACCTCCAACCTGCACAGTTTGGCCAAATACCACCAATTTCAACTCGCTTTTTTTTTTTGAGATGGAATCTTGCTCTGTTGCCCAGGGTGGAATGCAGTGGTGCAATCTCCGCTCACTCCACCTCCTAGGTTCAAGTGATTCCTCTGCTTCAGTCTCCTGAGTAGTTGGGTTTACAGGTGCTTAGCACCATGCCCAGCTAAAGTTTGTACTTTACTCAGTAGAGACAGGGTTTTGCCATGTTGGCCAGGCTGCAAACTGTTAATTTTTTTAAAAGGGTAAAAAAGCTCTTGTGTGTGTGTGTGTGTGTGTGTGTGTGTGTGTGTGTGTTTTAAATAAAAAGATAACACCAAAGATATGTAATGGCTTCCAAAAGCCTAGAATTTACTAGCTCACTCTATGTAGTTAATTATTAATTATGTATTAGGTATGTTCATGCTTTGCTACAAGGTCTTATTTATTTATTTATTTATTTACTTATTTATTTATTTTTTGTGGAGAACAGAGTCTTGCTATATTGCCCAGGCAGGTCTCGAACTCCTGGGCTCAAGCTATCCTCCCACCTCTGCCTCCCTAAGAGCTGGGATTACAGGCATGAGCCACTGCACCTGGCGAGGTCTTATTTTTTAAATTCTTTAATATACTGAGACTTGAATGTAGCTATTTAAAAAAAATTCTTTAATGTACATAAACACATGTTTTGAACATAAATATCTCTTTACCATGAAATCTATAGAGGTTAACATAACATACTTTTATAGAATCTTTGATGTCTCAACCCATTAAGATATATGTTTTTGCTGCATGACTAATTCACAGAAATATTTAGAATGAAAGGAAGAAAAGAGTGGGAGGCAAACCTTAAAAAATGAAATGAGAAAGAGAACATCTGGAGAGTGGGATACGGAGATGAGAAGGGCTTTCATTTTGGTCTTTATGCCCTTTGTACAATTTATATTTATTCTTTAAAGAAGGAATCTGTTTTACTTTTATAATTTAAAAGTTTAAAAAAATTGGCCAGGCGCGGTGGCTCATGCCTGTAATCCCAGCACTTTGGGAGGCTGAGGCGGGTGGATCATGAGGTCAAGAGATCAAGACCATCCTGGCCAACATGGTGAAACCCCGTCTCTACTAAAAAATATATATAAAAAATTAGCTGGGCATGATGGCATACGCCTGTAGTCCCAGCTACTCGGGAGGCTGAGGCAGGAGAATTGCTTGAACCCAGGAGGCGGAGATTGCGCCACTGCACTCTAGCCTGGCGCCTGGCGACAGAGCAAGACTCTGTCTCAAAAAAAAAAAGTTAAAAAAATCAATACTTACAACTTGAAAATTTTTACAATGAATGGACAAAGAGCATGGCAGATAACTCACAACACAGAAAATAAAAATTATTAATGAACATTTGAAAAATCATTCAACCCTACAAAAAAGTATGCAAAGATTCTCCTTCTTAGAGGGTCCATGTGCCTGAACTTCCAAGGAAGAGATGTTTGGTATTTATAATACTGATCTTTATACAAAATGATGTTTGTTCTTCTTCTCATCCAATATTGTTACCCAATCCAGGAGATAACAAGTTGCATCTAGAAGTTTTATTTCTTTTTTTTTGAGATGGAGTTTCACTCTGTTTCAAGATGGAGTGCAGTGACGTGATCTTGGCTCACTACAACCTCTGCCACCTGGGTTCAATCGATTCTCCTGTCTCAGGTTCCAGAGGAGCTGGGATTACAGGGGTATGCCACCACGGCCCGCCAACTTTTGTATTTTTAGTAAAGATGGGGTTTCACCATGTTGGCCAGGCTGGTCTTGAACTCCTAACCTTAGGTCATTCATCTATCACCTAACATTTTTGTAGAATGTCAGTTTGGATTCCTCTGATATTTCCATTTGATTAGAGTCAAATCATGCACTTTTTGGCAGGAATACCACAGAAGCAATCCTGTGTCCTTCTCAGCACATGGTATCAGGAGGTACACACTGTTGATTTTTGGTGAGGTTAACTTCAGTCACTTGGTTAAGGAGGAAATATCTTGCATGTTTCTCCACTGGAAAGGTACTATGTTTTTCTTTGTAATTAATCTGTATTTTTGGGGAATACATTTTAAAACTATGTAAATATCCTGTTATTCAACAAACTATTGCCTACTTGTTTTAGCAGATTGATGATTCTTGCCTGAACAAATTATTAACATGCTGGTTACCATATGGTGATTGTATGATTCCATTATTCCATCCATTAAATATTTATTAGTTGGTCTTCTACCATGAGGAAGGGCTGTCATTTTCCATTCATTCATTCATTCACTCACTCACTGGAGAGTCTTGCTCTGTCACCCAGGCTGGAGTGCAGGGATGCAATCTCAGCTCACCACAACCTCCGCCTCCTGGGTTCAAGCAATTCTCGTTGCCTCAGCCTCCCAAGTAGCTGGGATTACAGGTATGCGCCACCATGCCTGGCTAATTTTATGTATTTTTCTCTTTTACTTTTTTTTGTCATGTAACAAGAACCTAGTTTTAGCTGAGTTTTTTTTTTTTTTTTTTTTTTTTTTTTAACTAGAGATGGGGCTTCACTATATTGGCCAGGCTGGTCTCAAACTCCTGGCCTCAAGTGATCTGCCCACCTTGGCCTCCCAAAGTGCCGGGGTTGCAGGTGTGAGCCACTGCTCCTGGCTTCCATTTATTTACTAATGCCAGTTTAGAGTCATGGTTTCCTGTTACTCAATCTGTTATAATCCATTATATCTTTATGAATTTTTTTCATATCTTTATGTATTTTGATGCTCAAATATTTGGTCAGTGGGAGCTTCTTCAAGATGGTTCTAATGTCCTCTTCATTAATCTCCATTATTCTTTTTTTTTTAAATCTTTTTCTTTTGTTTGTTTTTTCTAATCTCCATTATTCTTTGAGCGCTTCCTTGCTTTTCGGTACACAAAATATTCCAGGCTCACCTTATAGTCTTTCTGTCCCAGCCCTGGAGTCAGCCATTTCTCTATGGATTTCTGGTTCCTTTAGTGAAGAGTATTTATAAAACAAGCTCTAGGGACTAGCTGTGCTCATTGGTACTGGGTTTTGTTGCTTCTAAGCCCTGTCAATGGAGTTGACCAAAACTTAAAACTTCTACTCTTCAAAAGACACTGTTAAGAAAGTATAAAGCCACAGATGAGGAGAAACCATTTGCAAAACACAACCCAATAAAGAACTTGTATCTAGAAAATACGAAGAACTCTCACAACACAATAATGTGCAGACAAAAAAAAAAAAAACTAAATGAAAACTGATCAAAAGATTTGAATAGACGTTTTACCAAAGAAGAGAGACAGATGGCTAGTAAGCACAGGAAATGACACTCAGCATCATCAGTCATCAGGAGAATGCAAACTGAAACCACACTGATACACTCTACGTGCCACCTGGGCACCCAAGCCCTCCGTCCCAGCAGTTCCCTAGTTGACAAATGGATAAATGCTTAATATTAAAAAGACAAAAACTGAAGTTTTTCTAAGTGCTGAAAACTATGTGGAATAACTGGAAACCTCATAAATTGCTGGTGGGAATGTAAAATAGTACTCATTTTGGAAAATGGTTTGATCATTTCTTAAAGAGTTAAACATAGACTGACCATACTAGCAATTCCACTCTTAGGTATTTACCCACAATAAATGAAAATATATGCCCTGGCCTCTTCACAAATGTTCAAAGCAACTTTACTCATAATGGCCCCAAACTGGAACAACCTAGTGTCCAAATGGATAAAGCATCTATGATATAATCCCAAACTACTGATACACATAACATGGAGAGATCTCCAAGGCATTATGCTAAGTGAAATAAGCTAGAGACCCGGTGCAGTGGTTTATGCCTGTAATCTCAGCACTACGGGAGGCCAAGGCAGGAGTATCACTTATCACTTGAACCCAGGAGTTTGAGACCAGCCTGGGTAACACAGTGAGACCTTGTCTCTACAAAAAAATCAAAAAATTAGTCAAGTGTGGTGTGCACACCTGTAGTCCTAGCTACTCGGGAGGCTGAGCTGGGAGGTTACAATGAGCCAAGATTGTGCCACTGCACTCCAGCCTGGGTGACAGAGGGAGACCTTGTCTCAAATAATAATAAATAAAAATAAAAAATAGAAAAAGATTTTATCTTTGGGAGGCTGAGATGGGCGGAAGATCATTTGGGGTCAGGAGTCCAAGACCACCCTGGCCAACATGATAAAACCTCATCTCTACTAAAAATACAAAAATGAGCCAGGTGTGGTGGTGTGTACTTTTAGTCCCTACTACTTGGGAGGCTGAGGCAGGAGAATCGCTTGAACTAAGGAGGTAGAGGTTGCAGTAAGCCAAGATCACGCCACTGCATTCCAGCCTGGGCAACAGAGTGAGACTCCATTTCAAAAAAAAAGAAAAAGAAACTAGATACATAAGGCTATATAATGTTTTGAATTTCCCAAATTGCCTTATATATAATGTCTAACCTTTTCTACTGTGGTAAGGGAACACACTAAATATTTCACCCTTTTAAATTTATTGAAAATCATTTTATGGTCTAACACATAACCTGTCCTGGAGAATGCTCCATGTACATTTGAGAAGTGTGTGTTTTCTGTGGCTGTTGGATGGAGAAATCTACAGATGACTATTAGGTTTTGTTGATTTGTAGTGTTATTCAAGTCTTCTGTTTCCTCCTTCATCTTCTGTATAGTTGTTCTATCCATCACTGAAATGGGGTATTGAAGTCTTCAACTATAATTGTTGAATTGTCTATTTCTCCTTTTTATTCTGTCAGTTTTTGCTTAATGTATTTCAGGACTCTGTTATTAGATACATCTATGTTTAAAATTGTTATATCTTCCTGATGGATTGAGGTTTTTTCATCATTCTCTGTCTCTAGTAACAATTTTTGCCTTAAAATCTATTTTGTCTGATACTAGTAGTTTCTCCAGCTTGCTTTTGGTTCCTGTTTGGATGGTATATCTTGTTCCAACCTTTCACTTTCAACCTGTTTATGGCTTTGAATCTAAATGGTATCTTTTATAGACAGCATATAGTTAGATCATGTTTTTAAAAAAATCCATTCTGCTAGTCTCTGCCATTTATTCAGAATGTTCAATCCATTTATGTTTACTGTGTTTGTGAATAAGGTTACATACTGTTTTGACTCATTTATGTGACCTACAAAAAAAAAAAAAGGCAAAGCTATTGGGCCAGAAAAGAGATAAGAGTTTTCAGGGAGTGAGAATGAATTGACTATAAAGGAGGATAAGAGAACCTTTTGGGGTGAAGGAAATCTTGATTGTGGGGTCAGTTTTATGAATGTATATATTTGTCAAAACTCACCAAACTATACACCTATGAAGGGTGAATTGTATTTTATGTAAATTAGACCTCAATAAAGATGACTTTAAGAAAAAGAAACCAAGTTGGAATAATTTGTACAATATAGCTTTTGTGAAAAACAAAAACAATGTATGCATATATGCATTTGTATATGCTGGCATACAAATAAGGAACACCAAGGAAAAATATACCAAACCATTTATAATGCAGCTTCAGTGAAATGGCAATGAGTGGAGTAATAATTTTTAGATTATACATATTTGTACTCTTTCATGTTATAAATGTATTGTATTTCTAATTTAAAAATAACATTATAATTTAAAATAAATAATTCTAACTTCTTTGGAAATAAAGAATTTATAGATGAAATGACAGGATATCTAGGATTTAGGATTTGCTTCAAAACACTCAGGGTAGAGCTGGGTGCAGTGGCTCACTCCCATAGTCCCAGCTACTCAGGAGGCTGAGGCAAGGAAGATTGCTTGAGCCCAAGAGCTGAAGGCTTCAGTAAGCTGTGATCGTGCCCCTGCACACTAGCCTGGGTGGCAAAGTGAGACTAACTCAAAAAAAAAAAAAATGCAGAGGTAGACAGGATGAATGGGAGTATAGCTGAGACGAGTGGCCAAGAGTTAATTGCTAACGAAATTTTATACATGGAGATTCATTGTACTGCTCACTCTGCTTCTGTGTATGCTTGAAACTTTCCATAATAAAACGTTAAAAAAGAGGCAAAAGAGGCCAGGCATGGTGGCTCATGCAGTCAGGAGTTTGAGACTATCCTGGCCAACATGGTGAAAGTCCGTCTCTATTAAAAATACAAAATTTAGCCGGGCATGGTGGCGGGCACCTGTAATATCAGCTACTTGGGAGGCTGAGGCAGAAGAATCGCATGAACTCAGGAGGCAGAGGTTGCAGTAAGCCGAGACTGTGCCATGGCACTCCAGCCCGGGCGACAGAGCAAGAATCCGTCTCAAAAAAAAAAAAAGAGAGAGAGAGAGAATATCGATACATAAAAGGGAAAAAAGGGAGAGTTAAGGAAAAAAACTTGAGAACAATGTTACAGTGAAAATAATGCACAAATAATCATAGTTTGGGGAACACTGGACCAGAAAATCTCCAAGAGTTCATCTATGCATAACCCTACTTTGAAAACAAACATGGTGGGTACTTTGTTTCATGTCTGTCGGTTAAGCTAAGAAAAATACTAGCTCGGGTGAAATGAAGGGCATGTAAAAGTTCCTAGTCATTACATACACAACTTCCGCTTTGAGGCTCAGTAAAACCACTTGAATAAAAACCTCCAGAGAGGAGAAGTGCTTTTCTGTTTTGTTTATTGTGATCTCCTCTATTTGTGGAACACTGATGGGCACACAGTAGGCACTCAATAACTGCACTGAGTGAACGAATGTGTCATAGTAAGCTGGTGCTCTCAATGGGTATGAGTTAGTAGTGGCACTCAGAAGCCAGGGTTCTCACAGAATGAAGAACTCTCTGCTCAACTGAGGTGGTTCACATTTGGGCTATTTTAGTCTCTTCTTGAACCAAGCAAGTGTTCTGAGGTCCAAAATAGCAGCTCTACCTTGACAGCACAAAACATACTCCCTGCGTCTGAGAAATTCTAGTCTCGCCTCCCACATACAGACAGACTTCTGCTGCTGGAAGTGGAGAAGGTAATGGGAAAAAACAGAAGAGGAAGACTCAGTCATTTTTGTATGGCAAAGCCCTTTCAGAAAAGAAAGGAGTGGGGCAGACACAGTGATCAGCTGTGCAGATGCCCCTTTTCTAGGCAAGCTGTGTTGCCCAGCTTCCGGGACAGCTTAGCTGGTGATCCCCTCAGGGATCATCACAACTATGGAGCCACTTCCGGCAGGGTCATGTTGGATGACATGGATGACTTGGACAAATCTGCATAGCCACTCCAGCTCCAGAGCTCTGGAGCTGTGGCTGGGGCTGCATCATGCCTCAATTTTTCCCACTGCCCAATCCTGTTTCTTTCTCCTCCTTTCCACAGAAGCTGCTCCGAGAGCATCCTTTAATAAGAGTCATGACACTAAACTCTCTCTCAGCCTGCATCCTAGGGAACTCAGCCTGCAGCAGTATGCATTATGCTACCAATCTAAGTTCTATATAATGCAGGAAAGACTGCGTGCCTTAGGACTGGTTTAAGTTTATATGAACATGTACATGAATTACATAAGAATATTTACATCTTCAGGCCAGGCAAGGTGGGTGGATCTCCTGAGGTGAGGAGTTCAAGACCACCTGGCCAATATGGCCAAACTCTGTCTCCATTAAAAATTTAAAAAAATTAGTTGGGTGTGGTGGCAGGCACCTATAGTCCCAGCTACTAGGGCAGCTGAGGCAAGAGAATTGCTTGAACCCAGGAGGCAGAAGTTGCAGTAAGCTGAGATCTCGACATTGGACTCCAGCCTGAGTGACAGAGCAAGACTGTCTCAAAAAAAAAAAAAAAAAAAGTATTTACATCTTCAAATACATTCACACAGAAATCACTGTCCTTTATCAAAGAATGGTATCGGGGCCGGGCAGTAGCTCATGCCTGTAATCCCAGTACTTTGGGAGGCTGAGGCTGGTGGATCACTTGAGGTCAGGAGTTCAAGATCACCCTGGTCAACATGGCAAAACCACCTGCCTCTACTAAAAATACAAAAATTAACTGGGCATGGTGGTGCACACCTATAGTCCCAGCTACTCGGGAGGTTGAGGCATGATAATCGCTTAAACCCGGGAGGCGGAGGTTGCAGTGAGCCAAGATTGTGCCACTGCACTCTAGCCTGGGCGACAGAGCAAGACTCCGTCTCAATTAAAAAAAAAAAAAAAGAATGATACCTATGGTGTGGCCACAGGGTGGGGGTATCGTGACTGCCTGAAGCCAATACATAAGAGTAGTTCTTCACAGAGCATGCACATGTCACCCTAATCTTTACTTTTTACTCCTGGGTGCTGAAAAGACAACAGCTACTCTTCCCTTAATACTGCTAGTATCTTTAGTGCAGCTAAAGTACATCTTCTGTTCAGATGCAAACATCCATAACTATGCAGAGGCAGAGTGGAAAAGACCTACAACCTTTGGCCTAGACTCTGGCAGTCACTTCCAGAGTGAATGACTGGAAATGACTTTCTACAAAACCCCTCAAAAGCCAGAAAGATTAAGAAGATTGGCTGGTCGTGGTGGCTCATGCCTGTAATCGCAGCACTATGGGAGCCGAGGCGGGTGGATCGCGAGTTTAAGAGATCGAGACCACCCTGGCCAACACGGTGAAACCCCGTCTCTACTAAGAATACAGAAAAATTAGCCGGGCGCGATGGCATGCAGCTGTGGTCTCAGCTACTCAGGAGGCTGAGGCAGAAGAATTGCTTGAACCCAGGAGGCGGAGGTTGCAGTGAGCCAAGATTGCACCACTGCACTCCAGCCTGGTGACAGAGCAAGACTGCATCTCAAAAAAAAAAAAAAAAAGAAAAAAAGAGGACTCTGGAGAAGTCTACAGGAACGTCTCAAGCAAGAAACTTAGAAGATCCCAAAGAGAATATACAGGCTGTAAAAAGACTTTCAGGAACTGAACATATCCCTTGGACCACTTCCTAAATGTAATAATGGTTGAACACACTTGACTGGATAAAAGGATGATTCCCTCAGAACCTAAACAAATCAGAGGTTTGGCTTTAGTAATTCCCAAAGTTGTAGATATAATTATTATTTTAAAAAAATAATCACTTTATTAATGTTTATATGATACATGCTCTTTTTTTAAAAAAGAAATTCAGCAATATTAAAAAAAAAAGACCAAAAAAAAAGGAAAAATATTTCCCCAATTCTTCCACTTAGAAATAACCACAAATAGGCTGGGTGTGATAGCTCATGCCTGTAATCCCAAGCACTTTACGAGGCTAAGGCCAGAGGATCGCTCTTGAGTCCAGGAGTTCAAAATCAGCCTGGGCAACATAGCGAGACCCTGTCTCTACCAGAAAAACAAAACAAAACAAACAAATAAAAAAATCAAACCTTAAAAATCAGCTAGGCAGGCCAGTCGCAGTGGCTCACACCTGTAATCTCAACACTTTGGGAGGCCAAGGCAAGTGGATCGCCTGAGGTCAGGAGTTCAAGGCCAGCCTGGACAGCATGGTGAAACCCCGTCTCTACTAAAAATACAAAAATTAGCCAGTCCTGGTGGCAGACACCTGTAAGCCCAGCTACTTGGGAAGCTGAGGCAGGAGAATCGCTTGAACCTATCAGGCGGAGGTTGCAGTAAGCTGAGATCATGCCATTGCACTCCAGCCTAGGCAACAGAGTGAGACTCTGCCTCAAAAAAAAAAAAAAAGTTAGCCAGACATGGTGGTATGCACCTGCAGTCCCAACTACCCGGGAGGTTGAGGTGGAAGGATGGCTTGAGCCAGGGTAGTTGAGACTGCAGTGAGCACTGTACTCCAGCCAAGGAGGCAGAGCAAGATATAATCAAAATTTTTAAAAAGACCATAATTAACACTAGCTGAATGACATGCCAGACACCTCCATGTATATACAGAATGAGAAGGACAAAGAGAGGGAGGGAAAGCAAATTTAATTTTACTTCAATAGGAGGGAGAAAAAAATGGAAGTAAACAAAATAAATTTGTTGAGAGCAAAAAAATATTTACCACAAGATACATATGATTCTAAGACATCCCAATAGGTTCACACTATACATTTGTTTTGTAAAATTTTTTAAGTAAAATATGTTTTTAAAATGTAAGACGTTGACATCATTTCAAATTAATTCTTTTTTTTTTTTTTTTTTGAAGCAGGGTCTCGGTCTGTCACCCAGCCTGGAGTGCAGTGGCGATCAAATTTTGTTAGTCACGTTCTCTATATATTTTTTCTACTTTTTTTCTTTTTCTTTTTACCTTACAAATGTTTTAAACTTGTATTCCCCAAACGATCAAAATTAACATCACCAATAATGGGACAAAGAAACAGCATATGCTGTTAAGATTCACTTGGGGTAGCTGGCTTAACAACATGCCTCCTGGCAGGACACAGTATCACTTACATAGTCTTCCTGCTAAAAATGTGTCACCTGAATATCATCAGGAAGAAACATCACACAAACTGAAAATGAGAGACTTTATGCAGCTTTAACTGGCCTGTTCTTATAAAAAATGTCAATGTCATGAAAGACAAAAACAGAGGAATCATTCCAGATTAAAGATGACTAAAGAGACACGACAATTCAGTGAGAAGAATGCATGAAATTGGACTGGATCCTGAATTTAAAAAATAAAGCTGTAAAGGACATTGCTGGGACAACTGCCTAAACAGGAATAGGGTCTATACATTGGTAATTGTATTGTATTGAGGTTAAACTCCCTGAATTTGACGACTACACGGTGTTTATGTAAAAATAATAAAATATGAGCATTATTTGTTCTATTCTTACAACTTTTCACAAGGTTTGAAATAATTAAAAATATTAGTATGGGATGGGCACGGTGGCTCACATCTGTAATCCCAATAGGGAAGCCAAGGTGAGAGGATCACAAGGTCAGGAGTTTGAAACCAGCCTGGCCAACATGATGAAACCCCATCTCTACTAAAAATACAAAAATTAGCTGGGCGTGGTGGCGTGCACCTGTATTTCCTGCTACTTGGGAGGCTGAGGCAAAAGAATCCCTTGAACCCGGGAGATGGAGGTTGCAGTGAGCCGAGATTGCGCCACTGTACTCCAGCCTGGGCAACAGAATGAGACTCCGTCTCAAAAAACAAAGAATCCCACAACATTAGTATGTGCCCATAAACCCAACAGCTGTGAGCTTAGCTATTTGTTTACTTGGATTTAATGCTCACGACCAGTCCTTGTGTCCATTTCTCCTTTGCTAATGCCTTTATTTTGATTCATGTCTTGCTTGGCTCAAATTTACCATCAAGTGTCTACTTTCCAGAAGGACCCACAGACACCACAGCTTCTAAGTCCTTTCATATCTGAAAACATGAACCTAAATAGGCATTATCTGGATATGACAATCTTGGCCATATTTCCTGTCCCTCAGAACTCTGGATGCAGTGCAGCAGAATTTTCTGGCATTGAATGTATCTGCAGTGGGCTGGTTTTTTAAGTTTTTTTTTTTTTTTTTTTTTTTGGAGACGGAGTTTCACTCTTGTTACCCAGGCTGGAGTGCAATGGCGCGATCTCGGCTCACCGCAACCTCCACCTCCTGGGTTCAGGCAATTCTCCTGCCTCAGCCTCCTGAGTAGCGGGATTACAGGCACGCGCCACCATGCCCAGCTAATTTTTTGTATTAGTAGAGACGGGGTTTCACCATGTTGACCAGGATGGTCTCGATCTCTTGACCTCGTGATCCACCTGCCTCGGCCTCCCAAAGTGCTGGGATTACAGGCTTGAGCCACCGCGCCCGGCCTTAAGTTTTTATAAGAAATTTGATTTTTCTGCCTGGGCACTTAGAATTACTTCTATATTGTTGAATTTCAATAATCACCAGGGTATTTGTGTGTGTGTGTGTTTATTATTTTGGACCAATTTTTCCCAGTGGGTTCCCCTACTGGGTTTCCATACAACCCACTCTCTTTTCTGTTTGCGGATTCAGTTCTTCCTTTACTTGGGAAAATTTCCTTATCTCCTAATACTTTAAAAAAACTTTATATATATACACACACACACACAATATACATATATGTATATATGCATATAACATATATGTATATATGCATATATTATAACATATAACATGACATGTTATATATAATATACATTATATATAAGTATATTATATGTAACATATTATATGTTACATCTATAACATGTTATATATGTACATTGTACATATTATGTATACATATATGTATACGTTTATATATGTTATATATATTATATGCACATACACACACACACACACACACACACATATATATATTTTTTGAGATGGAGTCTTGCTGTGTCCCCCAGGCTGGAGCGCAGTAGTGCTATCTCGGCTCACTGCAACTTCTGCCTCCCAGGTTCAAGTTGTTCTCCTGTGTCAGTATCCAGGTAGCTGGGATTACAGGTGCTTGCCACCATGCTCAGCTAATTTTTGTATTTTCAGTAGAGACAGGGTTTTGCCATGTTGGCCAGGCTGGTTTCAAACTTCTGACCTCAAGTGATCCACCTGCCTCACCTCCCAAAGTGCTTGGATTACAGGCTTGAGCCACCACACCCAGCATACACACACACACATATATATATATATATTATTATTATTTTTTTTTTTGAGACAGGGTCTTTCTATGTTGCCCAGGCTGGTCCTGAACTCCTGGACTCAAACAATCTCCTGGCTTGGCCTCCCAAAGTGCTGGGATTACAGGCGTGAGCCACTGCACCCGGTCCTTTCCTTTATATTTTTAAGAAATGTTTATAAGGCTGCTTTCTGTTTCTGATTTATTTAGTAGTCTTGATATGGTGTGGTTTGGTCTTGAATTTGTTTCCTTAATTCTTCAATCTCCCTGTTAAACTTGTGTCATTTTATCATCCCCTCTTTGAACAGTTGTTTTATTCAAATAACTTTAGTTTTACATAACACAAAGCACTGTTTTCCCTGGGTATCAGCTTCTCTTGGCCTGAATTCCTGTCTCTCTCTGGCTCTCAGTGTTCTGTTCTTTCCCTTTTCCGTCTTAGGTTATGGTATGCATACATTTCATCTTATTCCGGATGGCTCTACCTAGACCTTCCCTTTGCTCCATATGCCATGAGTTTACCCCAACACCCTTCCTACCTTATCTGAGGCCTTTATCTTCAACCCTGTGCTACAGCTGAAAGTTAAGCATTGTAATTGACACATTTCTGTAGCCAGAGGTTTCTGGATAGAGTCAAGTTTGGGATAGTTGAGGCTACACATAGACTTTGTTGGTGAACTCTTTCCTGAGATTTTTCTTCAGTGTTCTGTACATATTACTCACTCTACCTGAATACAGGTAATCCCATTCCCACAGGAGAATATCCTCTGCCTTGGGGCACGTATCCCCAGCAAGCTCTTTCCACAACTGCTCCTACCGCTTCTGCTACCTTCCCTTCCTAGAGACTGGAACCCAGCCTCTCTTGTGGTCAGAGATGGTTATGTGATACGATCACAGAAATGTGAACTTTCTTCCCCAAATTAGAAGACAGAGCACGTGAGAAGTCCTTTGTGTTCCCCTGCCTTGTCCTCCCCTGCTTCCTTTCGGACAGCTCTGCGATGCTTGAGGTACAACAGCCAACCGGGGATCAGGTGGACAAGAACTACACGCCTAGGAGGGCAGCGAGCAGAAGGAAGAGCTGGCTCCATGTGGACGTTCCTGAGGGGACACTCGCCCTGGACTGCCCACCTGCAGACTTCTTATCACTTGGAAAAAATACCCATGGTGCCCTGTGCCTGTCAGCCACAGTTTGTTGGCTGGCCTAGCTATAGAAAATGACCACTGGCAGATGTTCCCACTGCTAGTAAAATCCTGAGGTGGTACAAGAGGGTATCAAGCCTCAGAAATTTTTCCTTGACTTTTCCCAGGCTGTCTACTCACCTCTTCAGTCTAATTTTTTCCAAACTGGACTGGGCGAAGGAACAGACAGAATTTGAGTAAAAATTCTCAGGATTTTGCTGTTCACCATTCTTTCCACTTACCACTGGAGACACAGTGTCAGAGTCAACCCACAATTTTGTTTCCTTTTTTGGTTACCAATTTACTTTTTATTTTTTGAGACAGAGTCTTGCTCTGTCACCCAGGCTGGAGTGCAGTGGTACAATCTAGGCTCATGCAACCTCTGCATCCTGGGTTCAAGAGATTCTCCTGTCTCCTGCCTCAGTCTCCTGAATATCCGGAATTACAGGCATGTACCACCATGCCTGGCTCATTTTTGTATTTTTTATTGGAGATAGGATTTCACCATGTTTCTCAGCTGGTCTCGAACTCCTGACCTCAGGTGATCTGTCTGCCTCAGCCTCCTAAAGTGAGTGCTGGGATTACAGGTGTGAGCCCCCGCATGCAGCCTTGGTTGCCAATTTAAAAGTTTACAGCAGCACTTTGGGAGGCCAAGGCGGGTGGATCATGAGGTCAGGAGTTCAAGACCAACCTGGCAAAACTGGTGAAACCCCATCTCTACTAAAAATACAAAAAATTAGCTGGGCATGATGGCACATGACTGTAGTCCCAGCTGCTTAGGAGGCTGAGACAGGAGAATTGCTTGAACCTGGGAGGCGGAGATTGCAGTGAGCTGAGATCGCACCACTGCACTCCAGGCTGGGTGACAGAGTAAGACTCAGTCTCAAAAAAAAAAAAAAAAAGTTTACAGCATGAAGTTGACTGTCTTTGTTGGCTTCTGCTGGACACATTTTTTAATACAGAAAAACCGTGTTTGTAGCATTGGGTACTGAAGGGAGAGAGCAGAAGGCGGTGATCCCGCTTCAATTGGCCCTAGTTGCCCAGAAGTCCCCTGAGCCCAGATTAAAATTATGAGGGCTGATAACCACCATTTTTCCAAACTAATACACAATAAGCTAAAAATAGCTTTCCCTTTCTAAGCATTCATGTCTGGGAATTCAGGCTCATTTAAACGGCAGGTGACTATTCATGATCAATTTAGTTGCTAACCCCAATTTTTTTGTGTAACACATCTGCTGTAACCTCTGTCAGGAAAAACTGTTCATGAAATACACTTATTGAGTCATTTAATCTGGTTTCCATAAGCAAACTGTAACCTCATTCCACAAATAGCCAGGGGGAGAATCAGCTCTGTTCCCATAGTGACAGCTCACTGTATTTGCTATCTTTACAAGGGGGAACACATGTGAGGTTTGGAAACAATAAATTAGACATATCAAAAGTGACTACCTAAGGTGACTATTTCTATAGAAGAACTAACATTATTTTTAGAATTCCCTATGAAAAGAAAATAGGGGCTAGACTATACCTGTAGTCCCAGCTACTGGGGAGCCTGAGCCTGAAGGATCCCTTGAGCCCAGGAGGTTGAAGCTGTAGTGAGCTATGATAGCATCACTGCACTCCAGCCCAAGTTGACACAGTGAGACCCTATCTCTTAAAAAAAGAAATGAATACTCTGTATGGTTTCCAATAATCTTTAACTACATGACCCTGCCTGAATTTACACTATATGCTTCTACCGCCACGCAGAAAGCAAATGCCCCACTAAGTTGGCAATGAGGTTTTTGGCAACTACAGCTCTCCAACAAAAGCTATTGTGATGGTTCATACTGAGTGTCGACTGGACTGCGGAAGCAAAGTCTTGATCCTAGGTATGTCTGTGAGGGTGTTGCCAAGGGAGATTAACATTTAAGCCAATGGGCTGAGAAAGGCAGGCCCACCCTTAATCTGGGTGGGCACCATCTAATCAACTGTCATGGCAACCAGAACAAAAAGCGGGCAGATGGCTAGGTGTGGTGGCTCACACCTATAATCCCAGTACTTTGGGAGGCTGAAGTGGGCAGATTGAGCTCAGGAGTTCGAGATCACCCTGGGCAACAGGATGAAACTCAGTCTCTACTAAAATACAAAAAATTAGTTGGGTGTGGTGGCACTCGCCTGTAGTCCCAGCTACTAAGGAGGCTGAGGCACAAGAATCACTTGAGCCCTGGAGGCGGAGGTTGCAGTAAGCCGAGATAGAGCTTCTGCACTACAGCTTGGAATACAGAGTGAGACTCCAGCTAAAGAAAAAAAAAAAGTAGGCAGAAGAATGTGAAAAGGCTAGACTGGCTTAGCCTCCCAGCCTACAATTTTCTCCCAGGCTGGACGCTTCCTGCCCTCGAACATTGGACTTCTAGTTCTTCAGCTTTGGGACTCGGACTGGCTTCCTTGCTCCTCAGCTTGCAGATGGCCTCCTGTGGGACCTTGTGATTGTGTGAGTTAATACTCCTTAATAAACTCCTCTTTATTAGTTCTGTCCCTCTAGTGAACCCTAATACAGTTATGAAACTGGAGGTAAATGGAATCATCTAAAAAAATGGAAAGAGCAATCACAAAGTCTCTTTTCTGTAAAACAGAAACTGGGGCTCTGGCTAAAAACAAGATACTCACCAAACACCCATGCATTCATTCAAACCTACATGTGGTGCTCTATGATTCCTACTTTCTCACAGTCTGGGAGAAGCAGAAGCACACGATACTGACCACAGTGCTGGGTTCTAAGGGTCAGGGCACTGCAAAGCCCGCACCTGACCACAGAGGGGCAGGAGCTCACTCTGCTTGAGATCAGAGGCAATGACCATTAAGATGGGCCTCTAACAATGAGACACACTCACCAAATGCGAAAGGAGACAAGAAAAGACACAAAAGCAGACCTGTGAATGGCAAGATTCTGAGATGCACTGGGTTTTCTAAGCAAAACAAACATTTGAGGCAGGAAAAAAAAAGTAGCAGTAGTGTTCCAAGTGCATTTTTAGAGCACCGTTTGACCCCACCTACCCCATTTCTAGCTCACAGCTCTTTAAAAGTCTTGAACAACAATAATCATGAAGTAAGCAGAAATAAGTTTTATTCTCAGTATAGGACAGCAGCTGGACAAACAGGCTTTCAAGTTAGACAGACATGATTTCAAATCTCAGTTCCTCCACTGCCTATCTGTGTATCCTTGGTAAGTTAGTTCACTTTTGAGCCTGTTTCCTGTCTAAAAATAATCCTACTATCTCTGAGGTAGGTTGTGATGATTCCATGAAATTATGGTAAAGCAATCAGCTCAGTTCAACAAATTATGGTGCTCCTAAATAAGGAATCAGGAGAGATTCCTGGGTCGTGGGTCAGTATTTACCTTTCCCAAGTCAATCTAGTCTCCACTGTCTCGATTTTAGAATGAAAAAGTAAATTTTTCTGTAGTACTACAACTGAAAATATTTTTTTAAATAGCATTTCTGCCAAATACTATAGCTTTATAATATATTTCTAACACAGCTGATCAATAGTTTGACTTAACTATAGAAAGCAACTAAGTGAAATTTTATAGAATTCTTGGAGATGATACAGTAAGAGAGTAACAGAGCCTGATGACTAGTCAGTCTTTATTAAAATACGGTTGCTTCTAAGTTATTTCAAATGGGTGGCTCACTCCCCTCTTTTGAAATATATATTCCATGGAAAGAATGATCTGTAATCTTTTTTGGTAATCAATATTTTCCACAATCTCCATCATGAAAGCCTATCACATTTTAGTTCACACCCACATTATTTCTCCTTCTGGGTTAAATACAGAAAACCACCAGTAGCATAAGAATCCATCCCATTCTTTAAAAGGAAGTCACTTCTTCACTCGCACTCCACCATCCCCCTGTTCTGTAGGCATTATTTTCTATCACTTTGCAAAGTGCCTGATTTTTACATTTTTAAATCACAAAACCTTTTCAGTAGGAAGCTAACTGAAATCGCTACTGCAAAAAAGAACAGAGCTGCTAGGATGGAGAGGAGTCCAACACAGGCAAAGAAACTGTGGGAAATTCTAAACAAGGAAGTATGATGTCTCCTGAATCCCTTCTGGTTCTGAGTGACAGAGACAAGAACTATAATCATCAGTCCAGTTAAGGTCACAGCATAAGACGAGAGGATAATCTCTGTATGTTCCTCCTATTTATGGAAACCACTCTCTCTACCAGAGATGTTCAATGAAATGATACGAGATGGGAATAGACTCAGCACTTAGCCAAAATCCTTCTCTTCCAAGTCCCTGTGGACACACTGATATTGGAGATGCCAAATTATGTGCGTGTTTCAGCTTATGCCAGAAAAAAAAGAACCCCTGCTGGTCAATGGGCTTTGATTCTTCATGAACTCCAGTTTCCCACAAACTTATCAAAGGAGAGTGCAGTGACCCTAGTTAAGTCAACACACTGATTCTTTCCTTGGCCCCCATCAGAAGATGACATCTCTTGACACTACTCACCGAATAATGCTGAACAAATTACTATCATCTTTGTGCTTCCGTTTCCCCTTTCACAAATGGGGATGGTAATAGTGCTATTGCTTAGAATTACGGCAGGGACTGAGATGATAGCTACTATTTATTTGTGCCTGTCACATAGCAAGAGCCCATAAGTGTTAGTTACTATCACCAATAGCATCGTCATCATCTTGGAGTCTGGAGAGATGTGGCATTTCTTTCACAAAATAAGAAAATTGTGGAGCGCGATAGTGAAGATTTTAAAGTCTAAAATTAACTCTCCAAAAAGTGCTTTCGCCACAAACTGCACCATGTCAATGGCTACTCCGTACAATTACCCCAAACTACTCCATCCGAGTAAGAATTAATGTTTGCAACATATAATGGAAAAAAAATTCCCCTTGGAGTACAAAGCAAGAATGAATGACTACACAGCAAAAGTCTCTTAAAAATGTAATTTTAAGCTGCTGCTCTGAAGTCAGATGTGACTCACAATTCAGCACTTTGATTCAACTGTTAGAGAAGAATAAAAGGTAGAAAACAGCTTCCTTTAAAATCAGTTTTGTTGCCACGTTTAACTTCTGTAAGAAACCTCTGTAATTTAAATATAGAAGTAAACAGGTTGTTGTGATTTGCTTGTAGTTCATTCCAGTTGTAATATATATTTTATATTTACCAAAGCACACAAGGGCACATATATGTACAGTTCCATTAGGAAAGGTGTAAGCATGTTTTCTAATTTAAAGAAAAGCAGAGTTCTATTAAAAATCAGTTGCCAACACTCACACCAAATCTATATTCTTGGAATCTGTTCTTCAAGATTAATTTTGATTAAAGTGAAAAAAATCTTAAGAGAAAAATAATTTTGAAATCCAAGTAGTAGTAGGTAGAAGATACTGTCCCCTTCTATTTAAATGTTTAGCTGTAAGATTGTCTAATAAAGATCATATTTTCTACTTGCTTGGAAGTTCCAGTATTTTGTGTGTTTTTTAAAGGACTTGTCAAATCGCTCCTACCCTAAATCCTACAGCAGTACGTTTGAAAACAAGGAGACACATAGCACAAGTAACTTGGAATTCCATTTGGAATGACCCCACCACACTGAGCAGACCTCTGAGTAGCCTCTGAGCACACTGCCAACGGCAGCAGCAGCTGGCATGGCAGAGCTGGAAACCCCCGCCAAAGGATACTGACCTTTTGATGACTTGTGACTTCGTCCCTGCTTCTCCCCAGCTCCTCAGCAAGTTTAACGTTCTCTTCTTGCAATGCTGAAAGCTGCTGGGACTTCTGAGCTGCTGCCTGCTTTAGGGTTTCTCTGCAAGGACAGTGAGTGCCGGGTTACCATAGAAACAAGACAGGCAAGGAAACTGTGGGAGACAACCAGCTTCACAGCACTGAGGAAAATATATCTGGGTCACGTGACTGATAGGATCTATAATAACAGCAGACAGTATTATCTACAGGCAGAAGGGCTAAATGTCCATAACCTCCCAAAAGGAGGACTGCCACCCACAATTATTACATTTTTCAGAACCTAATAAACCCTATGCCCACCCTCCCACCACTCAAACTTACCCTATAAAAAAGGAATTTTGCTATAAAATAAATGGCAGAAGAGATGGTCAGCCCTCCTGTCTTTAGGAATATTTCCCTTAGATGATTTTACTAAAACCCACTTTATTGATAGTGATTTAATTTGCTTCCAAGGCACTCTGTTCTAACTGCACAGATCTATAATTTGTTTTTCTCTGGAAGAAATAAAAATCCAATGGTCCCATTTACCAGTATCTGTCAGAGTCAAGTGCTGATGTAAATCCGAGTATATTTTTAGGACAACTAGAGGCGGAATGCCCAAAGGATATAGTTTTCTAATTACATAACAGGTGTTTTATTTTGATAGTCTTTCCACAATGCTAATTTATAATTGAAAAAAGCAAATAAAAATATAATACAGCCTGCTAACCTATACCATGAATAACCATAGAAAATATGAACAGGATAGGTATATTTATTAAACATCCTCTTGTTCTTAAAATAATCAAATCATACATCCTAAACATTATCCTTTATACATGAATATGCACAATATTTGATCACTAAATCTTAGTTTTATACTGTAGAGGGTTTTGATGCAATTGTGAATTTTAAGTACGTCTGTGTTGGTTAAACTCCATTTAGCAAGCTGTCATACATGGCTGAATTCTGAATCAAGTCATCTGGGTATGAATCCATCTGCTGATGCATGAACGCATCTATTTTTAACTTCAATTGTCTAATGGGTGGCGGTTCTCGGCACATTCGATTTTCTCAATTTTTAATTCTCCATCCACCTATAATGTGCACACTGGGATGACCTCAGGAAGACTTAGAGAAATAAATCTACACAAAAATTCTCTTAGCACACTAATTCGGCTTTCTACAGAGATGTTTATTTAGCAATTAAAGAAAAACTGAGAAGGAATTTTAGCCTCAGCTAGTCACTCACAAAAGAGATAAATATATACAAATCTCTATTCATATATGTATGTATGTATGTATGTACACACACACACACACACACATATCACAGCTAAAGTTCATCTGTCCAAGTCCATCAATCCTTGACAAATCAGATTTCCTTATGGTAAAATTATCATAAGCCAAACGTCATATTTTCCAGGTGGTCACTGCCTTCATGAGTACATGGTGTCTACATGTGTGTGGCCTGTCAAAGTACTACACTTACACTCTTGCTCCTTCTCTCTCAAGCCCACAGAAAAGCAAATTAAAACAACGCATCAAGGAAGTAATCTAAAAGTGGCCAAAGTGGCCTAAAGCACTGACCTATAAAAATAAAATTTAGTGTTTTAAAATGTACAAAATGCCTCCATGTCCATTTTCTCACTTAATCCTCAAAGCCCAAGGAGGCTAATGTTAATTTTGTTTTAATAGGAAGATTGAAGCTCTGGAAAGTAAAGAGATTTGCCCCAAATCATAAAGCCAGTAAGCAGCAAAACCACAAGAATACGAGCTACAATTGGCAGATGACTTCAGTCGTGATTCAGATATAGAGCACTTCGTTTTTTCTTTAGTGGGTAGCGGGTGAATTCATTTCATAGAGGAAAGAGGCTCCGATAACCCAAATTCTGGAAATACTCAAAGAATGATTCTCAAAATAGCCACAAAAATACTTCCAATGGTTTTTAAAGAAGCTACTTTTCCTTCTACATGACAAGATACCTTGACACAGAAAAGACTGTAGGTTTAAAATGGAAGACAAAATAAACATAATACTGACATGCAAACATTTTACTTATAAATCCATCATAAATCTATTATCATGCTAAATATATTGTAGATTTACTACTGTGCCAGGTGAGTAAAGACAAAAATTAAATTGCTTGGCTGGGCGTGGTGGCTCATGCCTGTAATCCAAGCACTTTGGAGGCCAAGGTGGGCGGATCACCTGAGGTCGGGAGTTCAAGACCAGCCTGACCAACATGGTGAAACCCTGTCTTTTAAAAAAAAATAATAATAAATTTTAAAAAATTAAATTGCTTATATCCTTTTTTCCTTAAGATCCAAAATTATACACCATGAGAAACTGTTTTATTGTTGATTTCCAACTGAAAATAGGAGCTGGCTAACTGAAATCAAGCAAGAGCTTTCCTAAAACCAGCCTTGTAAGTGGTACACAGGAAAAGAACATTCAGTTACAAGTGCTGGTTTCCAGGGGCAAGGGCAATATTCTAGAGGGAGTGGCTCCTATTAGAACCCCTGGCCGAGTACAGTGGCTCAAGCCTGTAATCCCAGCACTTTGGGAGGCCCAGGCAGGCGCATCACTTGAGGCCGTGAGTTTGAGATCAGCCTGACAAACATGGCAAAACCCCGTCTCTATTAAAAATACAAAAATTAGCTGGGCGTGGTGGTGCACACCTGTAATCCCAGCTACTCGGGAGGCTGCGGTGGGATGCTGAATTGAACCCAGGAGGTGGAGGCTGCAGTGAGCTGAGACTGCTGCCACTGCATTCTAGCTTGGGCAACAGAGTGAGACCCTGTCTCAAAAAAAAAAGAAAGAAAGAAAGAAAGAAAGAAAAAAAGAAACCCTGGTCTATGTTGGTGCCTCTTTTTCTCCAGGAACCACAGTCCTATTAGGTGAGGAGAAACACCAAAAAAGCTCCAGAAGACACACAAAATCCCATACACGCTAAACCACGGAAGAGGCAAGCAGCTGTTCATTCTCCAGCTTTGAGCCCTGAGGAATAAGACTAAGGAAAGGCAAAGTGACTGCTGTGTTTTGAGAAGCATGTTCCCATTACACAGTCCTCTTACAGCAGATGGCCCTCAAAATCTGACCAGGGAGCCACCAGTCATCAGGGGTAGGGGCTTTTTCAACCTACTCCCCATACCTCCCGTGCCAGCTTCCGTGGAACGCTACCAACGTGTCTCCCACTGCTCCTCCCTCTTGTAAACAGTCCCGGCCATGAAGTGTCATGTCACTGACAAGAAAGTGTGATTCCCTCACGTCTGTTGGGGCAAAAAAAGGTAGAGAATCCAAAGCAGCCGAGGCTTTTTCTGCCTGGGATCTGGTTCCTCCTCACCTGAATGACTGAGCTCAGGGATCAGAGGTCTGGGAAGTGCAGCAGCAGGAACAGTTCAGCACAGGCTGGGGTTAGTGCAACAGCAGCTGTAGCCACAATCTCAGCTAAGCTTTTATTAGTCAACGAAATAATTCGAAGGAGGGGGGCACAAAAACAATTTATGTCTTCATGGGGTGAGGACAACCCCACGCTAAGTGGGGGTAGATGACATGACAGGATTCAGTGAGGACTCTTAACATTAAAGGGTGATCTCACTGGAATACTAGTAATTACCGCAACAAAAGACTCCTAAGAGCTGGCACAGTGGCTCATGCCTGTAATCCAATCACTTTGGGAGGCCAAGGCAGGCAGATCATTTGAAGGCCAGGAGTTCAAGACCAGCCTGGCCAACATAGTGAAACCCCATCTCTACTAAAAATACAAAAATATGGCCAGGCACGGTGGCTCATGCCTGTAATCCCAGAACTTTGGGAGGTCGAGGTGGGTGGATAACAAGGTCAGGAGTTTGAGATCAGCCTGGCCAATATGGTGAAACCCAGTCTCTACTAAAAATACAAAGATTAGCTGGGCGTCATGGCGCATAATTGTAATCCTAGCTACTTGGGAGGCTGAGGCAGGAGAATTGCTTGAACCTGGAAGGCAGAGGTTGCAGTGAGCCGAGATTGCACCACTGCACTCTAGCCTGGGCAACAAAGCGAGACGCCATCTCAAAAAAAAAAAAAACTAGCAGAGCATGGCAGTACGCGTCTGTAATCCCAGCTACTTGGGAGGCTGAGGCACAAGAATCATTTGAACCTGGGAGGTGGAGGTTGTGGTGAGCAGAGATCACGCCACTACACTCCAGTCTGGGCAACAGAGTGAGACTCTGTCTCAGAAACAACAACAACAACAACAAACAAACAACAATAATAACAAAAGACTCCTAAGTAGTACTGCAGAAAACAAGAATTTTATCTAAACCCCAAGAGCTCTATTGGCCAGGTCCACTTGGCCCTGCTCCTCCATCACCTAGTAGGACCCAGGAAGCTTGGTGGTGGGATTACAGCAGTGGAGGCTGGCGAGGGAGTCACCCGTGGCAGATCCCATGCTCCCTCACCAGCTGCCCATGGGACACAATGCAGGAATTCAACCTGGTGCTCCAAAGCTCGTCAGGTTTGCAAAATGACTTGTGTCACCAGAAAAAGAAATTCTAAACTGTACCTGCACCCACTTCCTGAATGAATACAACTAAACTATCACATTACAACAAATGACTTTGTTTTTCCTGTCTTGGTGACCCATCTTCTATTTGTGTCATTTGATGTTGGCAGGCCAAGGAAATTGAAGCCTCCCCTAATGACCATAATCACAATTGTAAATTTATAAATCTGCATAAATGCAATTGTTAGAACTGTTTAAACATAATCACATAATCTAGAGACCCACCATTAAAACTAGGACTGAAGAAGAAAACCACTGATACCATGAGCTGTGCACAGGAGCAGCTCAGATTAAAAAGCAGCTCACAGGAGCAGCTTAGATCAAATTTTTCCTAGGAAAATGTAAAACTCTCAGAAGAACCACACATGTGCTAGTTTAATCCAAGCTCAGTCAACAAATAGTACTGAGGATGTTGACTTTGGAACTGATGCTTTTGTTTTTGTTTGAATCTCATCTACGTATTAGGATTGGAAATAAATGAAACAAATCCTTGAAGGGCAGGGACTGTATATACTCACCTTTTGTATCCTTCCTACCTTAACTGTACCTACCATGAAACACACAGACATACTCAAATGTTCAGCAGGTTAATTAGCTTTAGGATTTTAGGTTGATATGGTTGGTACAGTGTAGTTAACAGAAGACCAAACAAAATCTACACTGTAACCATCCTTTAAAATGTCAGATAAATACCAATCTCTAATAACTACACTAGCCAAACTTGAAAGGCAAGAACTGAGTTAGCATCAACAAAGGAAGTATGAACAGTCTGTCTGCCTGAAACCACGAAACAAATTGATGTGTAAACCTTAATTTTAAAGTCTTCCAAAAATGCTAGTCATTTAATTTCCATGCCAGATGATTTGATTACTCTTAAAATTGAAATACTGAAAATGTAGAAAGTGACATGCTGTTTGTTTTTCCTATAAAAAGAATTTTGAGGGACTTGCTAATAAAGGGTCTGACATTTCCAAATGTTAAGATTGGCTGGGTAGGTGTGGTGGCTCAAGCCTGTAATCCCAGCACTTTGGGAGGCCGAGGCAGGAAGATCAGTTGAGGTCAGGAGTTCGAGACCAAATGTTAAGACTGGCTGTTCTGATTCTACTTGTACTTCATAAGGCTTTCAAGTCACTTCTTTTCTTTTCTTGTTTTTGAGACAGGATCTCACTCTGTCACCCAGGCTGGAGTACAGTGGCATGATAATGGCTCACTGCAGCCTTGACCTGCCGGGTTCACGTGATCTTCCCACCTCAGCCTCCCAAGTAACTGCTGTAGGGATGCACCACCATACCCAACTAATTTTTGTATATTTTGTAGAAACAGAGTTTCACTGTGTTGCCCAAGCTGGTCTCAAACTCCTGGGCTCCAGTGATCTACCCACCTTGACCTCCCAGTGCTGGGATTACACGCATGTGCCACCACACCCAGCCCAAAGTCACATTTGAATCCCCAACAAAACTCATCAGCCAGTACACATTTCATTCTGATCCTTTAACTTAGATGTGGTTCTGACTTAACAGTGGTTACTGATGTTACCTCCAGGGTATGCAACAGAGTTTGCATACTTTACGTACTTCTCAAATATTTTTTAAATGATTAGCACTGTGTTCACTTTTTCAATTTAAAATAAATTCCATAATTTTTCTCAAAGGAGATAAACTTACATTTCTTTCCTGAATTCTTCCATTTTTTGATTCTCTACAGTTAGGAGTTCTTTTGATTTGTTCAGCTCTTCCACGTTTTTCAAGTTGTTTTCTTTGAGTGTGTCCAACTTAAAGACCAAGAGAAAAAAACTTGATGAAATTATTTCCTTTTCCAATGACATGAATGAACAAATTATTCATGAAAATGTGTATTGAAAAGCTAGATGAAATTAGTCACTTGCAAAAAAAGTCTCCTGAGTCTCAGATGACAAATCTATTACAAATTGTAAACCTCCTCCTTACATTTAGTCTGACATACCCTGTACACCTGGCCAAAATGTCAAACTAAATTGCTACAAGTATTCATTCATCTTGTGTGCAATTCTCAGCACTTATCACTGAACTTCCTAACCAAATATGATTCATTTAAAAAAAAAAAAACAAGAAATAAAATGCAAAGTAATGACATAAGCAAGGATTATTCTTTGTAATGAAAAGAAGCCCTTTTCTTTCTCTAAATAAAAGTGATTTAGGATATGATTTTTTTTTTTTTGAGATGGAGTTTTGCTCTTGTGTCCAGGCTGGAGTGCAATGATGCAATCTTGGCTCACCACAAGCTCCACCTCCCAGGTTCAAGCGATTCTCCTGCCTCAGCCTCCCGAGTAGCTGGGATTACAGGCATGAACCACCACACTGGGCTAATTTTTTTTTGTATTTTTAGTAGAGATGGGGTTTCTCCATGTTGGTCAGGCTGGTCTCAAACTCCCAACCTCAGATGATCTGCCTGCCTTAGCCTCCCAAAGTGCTGCGCTTACAGGCGTGAGCCACTGCGCCCGGCCAGGATATGAAAAGTTTTCAATGTCAGTACCGGATTTACATAGCCCTCACTACAAAAATTATTTATTTGAATCAAAATTATTTGTAGATTGGAAAAAAATTTAGTTACCCATCTGAACTTGAAACTGAAGAGGAAAAAGCCATAACGTGGGACTGAAGAGCATTCACACCCTACTTAGCCACATCAGTGGCCCATGGGGATGCAGCCAGGTGTAGGTTGTCACTGGAATAAGTGGGGTTGTGACCGATCACAGGTTCTGGCAGGTGGCTGGAACTCTAGGTGTAGAGACCCCACCAAGGATGGTAGCTCATGTGGGCCTCCATTCCTCAAGGTGGCTCCTGGGCCTTGGGAAGTTGTCTCCTACAGCCAGAAAAGGGAGCTATCTCCTTTTGCCATGCTACATGCCACCAGTCAGGAGTCCCAGAAAGTGTCTTGCTCATTTTAAAACCAACATCTTCCTTTTAATACCTTCTAACATTCCACATTAACAAAATAAGAAAAATAAAATATCACAAGGGGTCTGAAAACATGGTTCATCCAACCCTGTATACTGGCTATAACAAAGACACAAAGGGATCTGTGGTAGAAGGACAGTTTCCCCGATTCCACTGCTGCAGGTTAGACACATTCCCTAAAATCTTCTCATTTACTTCCGCTTCTAATTTTGATTAACAGCTGTTTTTAAATGCTTTTATATTTTTAGCTTAAGCCATCTTCTCTTAGGATTGTCCCTTCTATAAATGTATTTCCTTCAATGTGAAGTGTTGTTATTGACCCTATCATTACCTCCAAATGTTCATCTCCTTTGAGAAGTTGATCCTTGACCTCCACAACGAGGAGTCCTAGTTTTTACAGTGGCTCCTCAGTTTGGTCACCGCCTTCCCCTTGTTTTCCTTCCTTAATGTCTTATCTGCCTGCTACTTTTAAAACCATCTGGGCCAGGTACAGTGGCTCACACCTGTAATCCCAGCACTTTGGGAGACCGAGGCAGACGGATCGTGAGGACAGGAATTTGAGACCAGCCTGGCCAACATGGTGAAACCCTGTCTCTACTAAGAATTTAAAAATTTGCCAGGCGTGGTGGTGCACACCTGTAATCCCAGCTACTTGGGAGGCTGAGGCAGGAGAATTGCTTGAACCTGGGAGGCGGAGGTTGCAGTGAGCCAAGATTGTGCCATCTAGCCTGGGTGACAAGAGCAGGACTCCATCTCAAAAAAACAAACAAAAAAAAGCCTCTGAAGTTCCACAGGACTTCACATAACCATTTTGGTGCATCAGTCTTAGGATTTAGATAACAGCTTTCCAAACAAAGAAAGGGTTGGTACGAGCTGGGAGGGTGGGAGCAGGAAAATCAAAAGAGGAGGAGAAATGCTACAGAAGGAGAAATGCTGCTTGTGGACAGAATCAAAATATCTTGATGCCACAGATTTGTCCCAGCTCCAAAAGTGACTCATTCAAGATGGTACAAAAGGAAATCAGTACTGAGCTGGGCCAAGAAAAGGCCTACATCAAACTCAGGGCTGAGGAATGAAATTTAGTGGCTCAAAGTTGGGAAAAAGAGAAAAAACAATGGGTGTGATGTAAGACAAAGAATACAAAAGCTAGAGCAGGCCATCAGTACCTCCTTTTGCTAGTGCTATCACTAAATAGTTACCTTAGAAATCCACGCTATTAAGGTTTTTTCCTCAATTTGTAAAGTTTGATCCTAATAAGTAATGAAGTGATACACTTTATTAAATATTATCATGGCTCTGGCATACATTTCAAACCTGTGTAAGGCCACACTTCAAAAACTTAAGCAATCCTGAGTTAAGTGATCAAACATTCCATGAAGTCGGTATGCTGTTCTTTGTACAAAAAGCCATTTAAATCTGATTACTTCATTCTGTAGTTTTGCATTTGTTTGCTTGGTGTCCTCCAAGGAGGCCAGTGTCTCAGTCTTCTCTTTGGTCATCTGTTCCATTATCTGCATTGCATCTTCTGCTGTTTGAGCAGCCTAAATACAAGGAAACACTGTGAGAAGTGAGGACACCCCTCACCGACACCATCAGGTAAGGATCAGGCTGTGCCATTCAGGCAGCACTCAGTGTCTGTGTAGGTAAGGGAGGCACACAGAGAGGGTGAATCAGTTACCAATCCAGTGCTGACAGACCAAGACAGGAAAGGTCTTTACTCTGAAGTAGAATATGCAGACCCTTTCCTGTCATTTTTCAATGTCAATTGTTACACAATTTGCATGTTTTCAGAACCTCTAAACATACATCTTCCAATGAAAGTTCCAAGTTATACTGGCAAGCATGCTCCCTTCATTCTGACGTATGCTTGAAAGACTATTCAGTGGTAACAAAGAACACATCCTTATGTAGCTGACTTTCTTGGAATCATATTTCCTATTAAAAGTTTAAAATACTATCTTTGCTATTTCAGATCTGGGGCTTTTAAAGTCACTCAAATTTAGGTTGAGAATTTTTCAAATAAATACCGAAATTATTTGGGCACTTCTAACATAAGGCTGAAGTGTTTAATGAGAAGCATTTAATGCAAGCTGTGGGCAATGAATAAAAACACAGCTATGAATAAAAAGAGGCATGTGGAGACCAATTCTTAGCTGCTATAAAAAGTAATTATAAAAAGTTAGATATGGCCGGGCGTGGTGGCTCACGCCTGTAATCCCAGCACTTTGGGAGGCTGAGGTAGGGAAATCATGAGGTCAGGAGTTCGAGACCAGCCTGGTCAACATAGTAAAACCCTGTCTCTACGAAAAATACAAAAATGAGCCAGATGTGGTGGCATGCACCTGTAGTACTAGCTACTCAGGAGGCTAAAACAGGAGAATCGCTTGAACCCAGGAGGCAGAGGCTGTAGTGAGCCAAGATTATACCACTGTACTCCAGGCTGGGTGACAGAGTGAGACTGCATCTCAAAAAAGAAAGTTTGATATAAAAATAACCATAAAAGGCCGGGCGCGGTGGCTCAAGCCTGTAATCCCAGCACTTTGGGAGGCCGAGGCGGGTGGATCACGAGGTCAAGAGATCGAGACCATCCTGGTCAACAAGGTGAAACCCCGTCTCTACTAAAATACAAAAAATTAGCTGGGCATGGTGGCGCGTGCCTGTAAACCCAGCTACTCGGGAGGCTGAGGCAGGAGAATTGCCTGAACCCAGGAAGTGGAGGTTGCGGTGAGCCGAGATCGCGCCATTGCACTCCAGCCTGGGAAACGAGCGAAATTCCGTCTCAAAAAAAAAAAAAAAAAAAAAAACCATAAAAATAAATCAAAATATAGCCAGGTGTGGTGGCATATGCCTATAGTCCCAGCTATTCAGGGGGCTGAGACAGGAGGATTGCTTGAGCCCAGGAGGTCGAGAGCAGCCTAGGCAACACAGCAAGATTTCCACCTTTAAAAAATAAACAAACAAACAGGCAAGCTGCAGTGGCTCATGCCTGTAATCCTAGCACTATGGGAGGCTGAGGCAGGCGGATCATGAGGTCAGGAGTTCAAGACCAGCCTGGACAACATGATGAAACCCCTCTCTACTTAAAAAAAAAAAAAAAATTACAAAAATTAGCTTCGAATGGTATCAGGTGCCTGTAATCCCAGCTATTCAGGAGGCTGAGGCAGGAGAATCACCTGAACCCGGGATGCAGAAGTTGCAGTGAGCCAAGAGCGTGCTATTATACTCCAGCCCGGGTAACAGAGAAAGACTCTGTCTTAAAATAAATAAATTAATTAAAAAACCCTTTTAGACATTTGTTTATAATTTATTGGTCTAATAAAGTTTATGAAAATTCTCCATCATCCCTATCCAATTATCAGCCATGAAGATTTCAATGGAATCTTTCAACTCCAAATGCATAGACACAATGAAATAGTTAAAAGCCAAACAGAAGACTCTATATTTCAATATGTGCCAATTTCACCACTGCTTTTCTTTTTATTTTTTTTCCCTTGAGACCAAGTTTCACTCTTGTTGCCCAGGCTGAAGTGCAATGGCGTGATCTTGGTTCCCTGCAACTTCTGCCTCCTGGGCTCAAGCAATCCTCCCACCTCAACCTCCTGAGTAGCTGGGACTACAGGCATGTGTCACCATGCCCAGCTAATTTCTGTATTTTTTGTAGAGACCGGGTTTTGCTATGTTGTCCAGGCTGGTCTCAAACTCCTGGATTGAAGCCATCTGTCCACCTCAGCCTCCCAAAGTGTTGAAATACAGGCATGAGTCACTGTAACTGGACAACTTTCACTACTGATCCTAAGCCTTTAAGAAACCACAGTTAACTTTTTCACAAAGTTTCTTGTTAAATTTAAAAAGAAATCCTTTTTATTCACAGTTTGCAAATTTTTCAAATGGGGAGAGACTACTACAATGAGATACTTGGTAAAAAAAAAATCTCCCTTTCAGAGGCAGAGGTTATGGTGAGCTGAGATCATGCCATTGCACTCCAACCTGAGAAAAAAGAGCGAAACTCCATCTCAAAAAAAAAAAAAACTCCCTTTCAGACTGTAACAAACAGCTTGAAACATATAAGCAACTGACTTAATAAGGTGGATTTCCGTAAGCAGAAATGAAGAAAGATGACCTAGGCCACTTGAGTTAGTGCACAGTGTTAGTAAGCAGTCTGGGTGCTCAACACTTGACCTCTCACTTTACCGTAAGTGAATGAAGAGTCTCGAGCTCTCTAATTTTAAGGGTAAGCTTGCTCTTGTCTTTCCTCAAAGTACGGTTTTCATTTTGAGATTCTAGGAGATTGGCTGAAATATGGCTGTTGGTTTTGGCCAACTGACTGATCTCTTTCTGAAGGATGAAATAGCTTTCTGCCAGGGTTTCCTTCTCCTTCAGGAGCTCATTCTTTTCCAGCATCATTTTGTTTTTCTCAGCCAGGAGGTTCTGGTTGTCTTGCATCACCTGGGCTTTTTCGGCCAGGGTCACCTCGGCTTTTTCGGCCAGGGTCACCTCGTCGTTAAGCTGAAGGTCATCTGGAATCTTGGTGAGGCAACCGTGCAGTTCCTGCAGTTCTGCCTTGGATTTGGACATGGCAGCAAAATCGCTTTTCAGAGTCTTTATATGGGCAGCGAGTTGAACTGCTTCTGCAGTCAACAGTTCCTTCTCCTCCGTGTTCACTGCCACTTCTTGCTCCAATTTGGTCTTCTCTTGGAGTAGCACAAACTTCTGGGACTCCAGCTCCTCAATATACACTCTTAACTCCCCGACCTCCTGCTCCAGGAGCACCATCCTCCCATGAAGTTTATTGTTTTCATACAAGGATGACTCGTTCTCCTTTGCTCTGGCTTCCTGTTCCAGAATTGAGGACTGCTGGATTTCCTGGATCTCCTTGCTTAATTTCTGACACTCTTCTTGCAGGGTCAAGCCATCTCTCAGCAAAATCTTCTTCTTGGAACAACACGTGTTAAGTTCAGCATCCAAACTCTGCTTTGCTTGCAGTATGTGAGTGTGTTCTTTTTCTAGATTCTTTTTGGCATTTTGAGCCTCTTTCAGCATCAAAGACAGGTCGCACTTGCTGGCCACTAGTTCTTGGTTTTCCTTTTTTCTCTCTTGAAGCTCCTTCTTCAGAGCATCAATATTACCAAGGAGTTTCATTTTCTCATGCACAATTATCCTTCTGTTTGCAGACTCTTGATCATATTGCCTTTTGAGGTCTCCTATGGCTTTGATGGAATCCTCTCTCTCTGCAAGTAAAAATCTTTTTTGTGTTTCCAGTGTGGATTTTTCTTTCAAGAGACTATCCTGCTGCTTTTTAAGTTTAGTCATTTTCTGAGAAGCCATCTCCTTCTCAGAAGTCAGGTAAGTGATCTTCTCATTCAGGCTCATCTCAGTATGGGCAGCTTCTTCTGCGCATTTGTGAAGTTTTTCAGTGATGATTCTATTTTCACTTAAAAGTTCCTCTTTCTCTGCCAAGAGCCTTCTCTCGGAGGCAGCCAAAGTTTCTTTCTCATGCAGAAGCTGAATGCACTCAGAGTCTGTGACTGCCCGACTGGCCTTAATTTCCTCCAAGAGCTTCGTGAGGCTTGTGTTTGTGGCCTGGAGTTGCATGTTCTCCAGCTCTGACTTCCTCAAGGCCTTGCTGGCATCATCCAGCTGTAAGCAGAGCCCACTGGCCTCTGAGCGGAGCAGCTGTTTGACCTGGAGGGCAGCCTGGAGGCTGGCATTCAGCTTTTCCTGATCTTGAAGCAGCATGTCCTTCTCTAACTGCAGATCTCTGTTGTTCTGAAGAACATTATCTTGTTCTACCTTTAAGGATATGCACGTGTTATCGAGATTGGACAGTTTCTCTAAAGCTGACTTTTTCTCAGCTGTGAGATCTTCAATCTCCTGTACCAAAGTTTTCTGATCTTTGACTAGCTCCTCATAAGAGTTTTGAAGCTTCTGAATGATGTCATCCTTATCTTTGGCCAAGATGAAGTTTTTGGTAATAAGTTTCTTGATCTGGTCCTCCAGGTGATCTTTATCTTCCTGGTCCTTCTCAGTCTTAGCAATCAAAGTATCTTTGCTCAGCTGGAGTTCTTTGATGAGGGCCTGCATGCTCACCTTAGAAGCTTGCAAAGAGTCATTTTCCACATTTATCTTCAAGAGTTCTTCCTGTGCTACATTGATTTCTTTAAGCAGTTTCTCCCTCTCAGCAGCCAAAGCTTCTTTACTGAGATGTTCTTGCTCATAAAGCTTTTCAGCATCTTGCTTTTCTTCTAAGAATTTCTCCTTTTCTAAATTAAGAGTTTCATTCACTGACCACAGTTTCTGCTGGTCTCCCTGAAGTAAAGCTATTTTGGCCTCCAATTCTACAAGCTTGGATAAAAGTGAACCGTTTTCTAACTTTAAATCATTTCCCTCCTGCGAAAGAAGCTGCTTCTCTGATTTCAGACCCCTCAGCTCTTCTGTCATTAGTTCAATTTCTTTTTTGGCTGATGTTAACAAATAAGTTAGCAACTACAGAAACAAAAGATGGAAAGAATGGAAACAAAAATGAAATCAAGCAGACAAATGCAAGCCCAAATAACTTAATGTAACTTAAATGATAAAAGCTTTAAAATTTCTACAATAAACTTTACAGAAACTATCTGAATAACAAGGGAAAGAAACTAAACAGAGCCCACAAAAGATAATTCAAAAGTGTAGCTTTGCAAAGTGCTTCCATATCTGCTAGCTTATTTTATCTTTGAAACAACTTGTGAAATTATTCCCAGTAGCTACCTAGAAGATAAAAATAGTAGCTTGATTTTGATATCAGGGCATAAGATTCTTTCCTGCCATTCCAATTATCTAATTATTTTGAATGCGGAAAGGATTCATAGAAGAATTTTTAAAAATACAATTAAAAGAAGTACACAAAGTCAGTATATATATATATATATATATATATATATATATTTTTTTTTTTTTGCGACGGAGTTTCGCTCTTGTTACCCAGGCTGGAGTGCAATGGCGTGATCTCGGCTCACCGCAACCTCCACCTCCTGGGTTCAGGCAATTCTCCTGCCTCAGCCTCCTGAGTAGCTGGGATTACAGGCACGTGCCACCATGCCCAGCTAACTTTTTGTATTTTTAGTAGAGACGGGGTTTCACCATGTTGACCAGGATGGTCTCGATCTCTTGACCTTGTGATCCACCCGCCTCGGCCTCCCAAAGTGCTGGGATTACAGGCATGAGCCACCGTGCCCGGTCCCAAAGTCAGTATATTTTAATGAAAAAAGAAAGGGGCCTAACAAAAAAAAAAAATAAACTACTGTCTTCCCAACTCACCACAGGACTTTACTTAAGGACAGCCATGGGGCTGAGAGTGATTTAGTCCAAATGTCACATATAAACATAAAAACTAGTCTAAACTCTAGGCTTTGATAACTAAAATAAATAGTTGTTTTTTTTTTTTTTTCAATTTACAGAGTTATAAGATAATTTGACCACAGTGTCTATACTAGTGCTGTCTGGAACTTTCTGCAATGATACACATTTTTTTTTTTTTTTTGGGGACTGTGTCTTGCTCTACTATCCAGGCTGGAGTGCAATGGCGTGATCTCGGCTCACTGCAACATCCACCTCCTAGGTTCAAGCTATTCTCATGCCTCAACCTCTCGAGTAGCTGGGATTACAGGTGCCTGCCACCATGACCAACTAATTTTTGTGTTTTTAGTAGTGACAGGGTTTCACCACATTGGCCAGGCTGGTCTCCCTCCTGACCTCAAGTGATCCACCTGCCTTGGCCTCCCAAAGTGCTGGGATTACAGCCGTGAGCCACCGTGCCGGCTGATATAAATGTTCTTATCTGCACTCACATAATGGTGACCATATGACTACTGAGCACCTGAAATGTGGTGAGTGCATGAGGAGCTAAATTTGTAATTAAAATATAACAAATTTAAATTTATTTATTTATTTATTTTTTGGAGACAGAGTCTCACTCTGTGGCCTAGGCTGGAGGGAAGTGGCATGATCTTGGCTCACTGCAACCTCTGTCTCCCAGGTTCAAGTGATCCTCTTTTAGGCATATTTAAAAATAGAGAATACAATGTAGGCCACATATATTCCCATATTAAGGATTTTATTTTTATTTATTTATTTTTTTTTTGAGACAGAATCTTGCTCTGTCACCCAGGCCAGAGTGAAGTGGCACCATCTCAGCTCACTGCAACCTCCACCTTCCAGGTTCTAGGTATTCTCCTGCCTCAACCTCCCGAGTAGCTGGGACTACAGGTGCATGCTGCCACACCCGACTGATTTTTTGTATTTTTAGTAGAGACAGGGTCTCACCATGTTGCCCAAGGTGGTCTCAAACTCCTGAGCTCAGGCAATCTGCCCACCTGGCCTCCCAAAGCACTAGGATTACAGGCGTGAGCCACCAGACCTGGCTACAAATTTAAAGTTGAATGGCTTCACATGGCTGGTGGCTACTGTATTAAGCAGCACAGTTATAGACCACTGGCTCTTAAAAGTAGGGAATAAGGAGGCTTTGTGGGCACCATGAACCTTGTTGAGTGCACATGTAAACGTTCCTGAAAAAATATCTATAGATTTCATTAAAGTTTTCCAAAGAGTCTGGGACTGATAAGAGCCACTGAAATCAGATACCAGACAACTCTGGAGGGAAACAGTCCTGGCATTTTAACTCAATGACCCTTGCACAAAACAACCAACAAAATTAGTGAGACCAGCCAGGAATGGTGGTTCACACCTGCAATCCCAGCATCTTGGGAAGCTAAGGCAGGTGGATTGCTTCCATCCAGCAATTCAAGACGAGCCTGGGCAACATAGTGAGATTCTGCTTCTACAAAAAATAAAAAATTAGCCAGGTATAGTGGTACATGTCTTTAGTCTTCGCTACTTGGGAGTCTGAGGCAGGGGGATCACTTGAGGCTGCAGTGAGCCATGACTGCATGACTGTCCTATGGTACTTAGCCTGGGTGACAGAGTAAGACCTTGTCTCAAAAAACAAACAAAAATACTGAGGAGACCTTAAAACAGTTCTATAATGCTGTGGTTTGCTCAGGCTGCAACATTTTAAAGGCAATACAAAAAAAAAAAAAAAAAAAAAACCTGAAGTCTTCCCAGATAAAAGAAAGCACAAAGATAAAAGATCTAGGAATTATATCTAGTGTTAAATGGCACATAAAACTGGAGGTGTTTCAGAGAAAGAAGAGAAATCCTCAACTATCAGCGTGTAGAAGAGGGAGAATACGGGTTTCACAGATGATACGCATGGCACACACATATCATGTCATGTCCACTTAGTTAGCAGGAGGTTTTTCATGGGATTGGTTTCAAGTCCTACGTATGCTCTTTTATCATTTCTACTAAACTCCTATAACACATTAAAAATAAATAAAAATGAATATTTACTTTCCTTTGAGCAATAAAAGGTTAAATAGTGGGAAGGTTGAACTTCATGAAGTTACCAGAGTCACAAAATGTACTGGGCAGGCCATGTGCGGTGGCTCACACCTGTAATCCTAACACTTTAAGAGGCTGAAGTGGGAGGTCTGCTTGAGCCCAGGAGTTCGAGACCAGCCTGGACAACACAGCAAGACTCCATTCTCTAAAAAAAAAAAAAAAAAAGAAAAATATATGTGTTGGGCACAGATACAATCCTGAAACCATAAAATAAAATACAACATATGGAGTTCTGCTCTATCTACCAACAGGATGTTTCCTCCCTGCCCTTGAATCCAGCTTCCTTGTCAATAAGTTCACGGTACCTTCCTGGGGACACGTAAAAGCCCCTCTATAAGTTCTCAATTTTAACTCTTCCTAGAAGAGCTCTGTTCCTCCAGCCAGGCTCTCTCTCGTCCTGATTCCTTGCTCGCTTGCTTCATGTGAGCTCTGCCTCTTGCTTTATCGCAACATCTCTCCTAACCTAGTGCAAGGCAGCAACAAGCATGGCCAAGATTAGAGCAACAAGCAGGCACGCAGAGCTCAGGCAGCGTCAGAACCTTTGTGACATCTGGGAAACAGGCAGCACAGGGGTGACGGCTGCACCGTCCATTCCAGGAAAGACCTGCAGCCATCACCAACCCTCAGAAGGAACTGCAGCTGGCACAGAACCCTTGAAGTCATAGGAAACGTAATGTGCCACCCTGCCATGCACTCAGAAGAGTAACGTTTATAGAGGCCACCTTAACTTGTCCCACTGACTGCTGCTTTCCAAGCACCCTTCCTGCCTTGACAAAGAGCTCAGGGAAGCTACAGCACAAGGCAATTCTCTCCCGTTGCGTACTTTGGCTTTATCAGCTTGCTTTCTCAGCTCCTTCAGCTCCTGCAGCAAGCCACTGTTCTCTTCTTGTGCGGCCTTCAGCTTGTCCTCTGTGTCCAGCAGCGTCTTCTGGAGGTTCTGCAGGATTTCTTCATGCTTGGTTTTTGTCTCAGAAGTGGCTTTCTCATACCTGGCTTTCAGATCCTGACACTGGTTGTGGCTCATTTCCATCTTCTTTTCCTGCAGAGACCCCAAGTGAGGGAATGAGTCATCCAGCCATATGTGTACTGCCCCTTGCCTTCCTTGCCAGCAAACAGGCCCACTGAGTCTCTCCTTACCAGGTCCAACAATTTCTTCTCCAATTCTTTCTTTTCTTCCTCATGCTTTTTAGCTGCTTCTTGCTGGCTCTGTTCAGCTTTGAGAGTCACATCCTCAATACTTTTTTGCAGAAAACTTGCATTTTCATTAGCCTTTGTAAGTGTGAGCTGTAATTCTTCTACATATCTAGAAAAAGTTTCAATACAAGATGTCAAATTTTTCATAAGAATTTTTTAAATTTAAGATTTATATTAAAATATATTATTAACAATTGTATAAATAATTTTTAATTTTTATTTTTATTTTGAGATAGAGTCTCTCTCTTGTCACCCAGGCTGGAGTGCAGTGGCACGATCTCAGCTCACTGCAACCTCCACTTCCCAGGCTCAACAATTCTCCTGCCTCAACCTCCTGAATAGCTAGGAGGTACCTGCCACCATGCCCAGCTAATTTTTATACTTTTAGTAGAGGGTTTCACCATGTTGGCCAGGCTGGTCTCGAACTTCTGACCTCAGGTGATCCACCCACCTCGACCTTCCAAAGACCTGAGATTATAGGTTGTGAGCCATGGCACCCAGCCTATATTAATGATTTTTAAAAGTTATATGTAATTAATAACATCTAAAATAGGCAAAAAAAATTTTAAATGCTTTGCCTAAAGAATCATTTTACCTGCCGGGCGTGGTGGCTCACGCCTGTAATCCTAGCACTTTGGGAGGCTGAGGTGGGTGGATCACCTGAGGTCAGGAGTTCAAGACCAGCCTGGCCATCATGGTGAAACCCCACCTTTTTTTTAAAAAAAAAAAAAAAAAAAAAGAATCATTTTACCAATTATGATAAGTAATTATTTAAAGTAACAACTACTATAATTGTGAAGGTTTACTATTTTATGTCAATAGATCAAAATAAGAAAAATAAGAGTAAAAAATAAACATATTAAAGGAACTGAGGCCAGGCATGGTGGCTCATGCCTATAATCCCAGTATCCTGGGAGGCCGAGACAAGTGATCACTTAAGTTCAGGAGTTCAAGACCAGCCTGGTCAACATGGCAAAACCCCATCTCTACTAAAAGTACAAAAATTAGCCAGGTGTTGGTGGCACCTGGATTACAGGATTACATGCCTGTAATCCCAGCTACTCAGGAGGCTGAGGCAGGAGAACTGGTTGATTCTGATAGAGCGAGGTTGCAAAGAGCCGAGACTGAGCCACTGCAGTCCAGCCTGGGCAACAAAGCGAGACTCCGTCTCGATTAAAAACAAATAAAGGAAATGGGCATTTTAAAATTTTGGCATACTAGATTACCAAAAATTCATTCTAGTGCTTCTGAAGAACAGAAGATACGAAAATCACAATAAATAACTCGAAGTTTTACCTTAAAGAGACCGTGTGGTTGAACAAAAATGTATTTATAAAATATGAGACGTTGACCTAGAAAACAGACTATCAGATGAATCACAGATACATGAGGGAAGCTTGGGGGTAATTCTAGATTTTACATTCACAAAACACCTATAAAGTGGAACTTCTTGAAGGCATCGAGCCACCACCACCTGTGCAGTGGTGGCACCACCTCAAGGCAAGTTTAACCACAGTTGCCCAACCAAGGCCTGGCCACCACTCAGCACTGACTGAATTGTGTGGGGGTGAAAGGTTGGATATATTAATAAATAGAACTTTGCAGCCGGGTGCAGTGGCTCACGCCTGTAATCCCAGCACTTTGGGAGGCCAAGGTGAGAGAATCACGAGGTCAGGAGTTCAAGATCAGCCTGGCCAACATGGTGAAACTCTATCTCTATTGAAAATACAAAAAATTAGCTGGGTGTGGTGATGGGTGCCTGTAATCTAAGCTACTCAGAAGGCTGAGGCAGGAGAATGACTTGAACCCAGGAGGCGAAGGTTGCATTGAGCAGAGATCGTGTGCCATTGCACTCCAACCTGGGTGACAGAGCGAGACTCTCTCTCTCAAAAAAAAAAAAAAAAAAAAAAAAAAAAACAACAAAAAAGAACTTTGCAGATATTAACACTTTTAAGAAGTAGAAGTCGAATGCCTACAGACTTCATTTATAAATCTTTGCCTTATAAATTATTTGATTTTTATATGACAGCTATTAAAAGAAAAAGATCAAAGCAACAAGAATTCCAGAACAAAGACAAGAACAGACATTAAGACAGAAGAAACTTGAGCACTGAGGAAGTACAATGCAGTTATTAAGAGCAGGAAGGGCTCTGGGACCAGACTGCCCAGATCTGAAACCTCAGGCTTTACCCCAGTAAGCCTCAGTTTCCCTTCCTCCCTGCTTCTCTCCCTCCCTCCCATCCTTATTTTTTAATTTTAATTTTATTAATTTTTTTTTTTTGAGACAGAGTTTCACTCTTGTTGCTCAGGCTAGAGTGCAATGGCGCGATCTCAACTTACTGTAACCTCTGCCTCCCAGGGTCAAGTGATTCTCCTACCTCAGCCTCCCAAGTAGCTGGCATTACAGGCATGCGCCACCACGCCCAGCTAATTTTGTATTTTTAGTAGAGAAAGGGTTTCTCTACATCAGTCAGTCTGGTCTCAAACTCCCGACCTCAGATGATCCACCTGCCTCAGCCTCCCAAAGTGCTGGGATTACAGGTATGAGCCACCACCCTTGACCTTATTTATTTATTCCTTTGAGATGGAGTCTAGCTCTGTCGCCAAGGCTGAAGTGCAGTGGCATGATCCTGGCTCACTGAACCTCCGCCTCCTGGGTTCAAGCAATTCTCCTGCCTCAGCCTCCCAAGTAGCTGAGATTCCGGGTGTGTGCCACCACACCTGGCTAATTTTTGTATTTTTAGTAGCAATAGGGTTTCACCATGTTGGCCAGGCTGGTCTCAAACTGCTGACCTCAGGCGATCCACCCTCCTCAGCCTCCCAAAGTGCTGGGATTACAGGCGTGAGCCACCATGCCCGGCCTCTTTTTCTTTTTCTTTGAGATGGAGTTTTGCTCTTGTTGCCTAGGCTGGAGTGCAATGGCGCATTCTTGGCTTACTACAACCTCCACCTCCAGGGTTCAAGTCATTCTTCTGCCTCAGCCTCCTGAGTAGCTGGGATTTTAGGCATGTACCAGCATACCCAGCTAATTTTGTATTTTTAGTAGAGACGGGGTTTCTCCATGCTGATCAGGCAGGTCTCGTACCCCTGATGTCAGGTGATCTGCCCACGTTGGCCTCCCAAATTGCTGGGATTACAGGGGTGAGCCACCGTGCCTGGCCTCTTTTTCCTTAGAATGGGAATAATGCTAAACTCACCTCCTCTCATCTCATAAGATAACGATAAGAATTAGAAAGCTGTTAGCACAGTGCATAGCCCATAGTGATAGGTAATATGTGTTTCCCGTTAAAATAAGTTAAGGTCAGGCATGGTGGCTCACATCTGTAATTCCAGCACTTTGGGAGGCTGAAGCAGGCAGATCAATTGAGGTCAGGAGTTCAAGACCAGCCTGGCCAACATAGTGAAACCCCGTCTCTACTATAAATATAAAAATCAGCTGGGTATGGTGGCGCACGCCTGTGATCCCAGCTACTTGGGAGGCTGAGGCAGAAGAATCACTTGAATCTGGGAAGTGAAGGCTGCAGTGAGCAGAGATTGAGCCATTGCACTCCAGCCTGGGCAACAGAGTGAGACTCTATCTCAAAAAAAAAATGTTAAAAATATTTTTAACTGCCTGTAAAAGATATTATTGCCATTAATGAACTACTACCTTTTCTTTTTTCTTCTTTCTTTTTAGATAGAGTCTTGTTCTATTGCCCAGGGTGGAGTGCAGTGGCACAATCTCAGTTCACTGCAACCTCTACCTCCTGGGTTCAAGTGATTCTCCCATCTCAGCCTCCTGAGTAGCTGGGATTACAGGCAGACACCACTATGTCCAGCTAATTTTTGTATTTTTTTTTTTTTTTTTTTTTTTGAGACGGAGTCTCGCTCTTGTTACCCAGGCTGGAGTGCAATGGCGCGATCTCGGCTCACTGCAACCTCCGCCTCCTGGGTTCAGGCAATTCTCCTGCCTCAGCCTCCTGAGTAGCTGGGATTACAGGCACGCGCCACCGTGCCCAGCTAATTTTTTTTTGTATTAGTAGAGACGGGGTTTCACAATGTTGACCAGGATGGTCTCGATCTCTCGACCTCGTGATCCACCCGCCTCGGCCTCCCAAAGTGCTGGGATTACAGGCTTGAGCCACCGCGCCCGGCCTAATTTTTGTATTTTTAATAAAGACAAAGTTTCACCACGTTGGCCAGGCTAGCCTCGAACTCTTTACCTCAAATGATCCACCCACCTTGGCCTCCCAAAGTGCTGGGATTATAGACATGAGCCACTGCGCCCAGCCTTATTATCTTTTCTTTACAAGTCACCAAATGGTCTATAAATAATATTGTATTCCTTAATTCTGTTGTTCTTGACAAGTAAGATAGGTAAAACCCATTTTAGAAGGTTAAATAGTTTATTCAAGGACACAACAAGGTAATAATAGAAAGGAACAGAGATGGGAGACTTTAAAACGTAATAATCCTAAACATTCGTCTTCCCTCCCACCTAGACCTTCCCACAAGAGCCTAAGGCGAGCACTCTTATCAACAGTCATCTATACCTTTCTTTCAGACGTAATTCATCATTCATTTTCATCAGCTGAGAAGAGTTATCTCCTGACATCTTCATTATTTCTGCAATGTCATTTTCCAGTTTTTCCTTTGCCTTTATCAGCTGCTCTTCTCGCTCATCTTTCTCTCTAAATTTTGCCTCCATATCTAAATATATAGAGAAAAAAAGAATAGCACAGCTGTGTCATAATCAACAAAAACTGACTGAGTGCATCCTTGCTCTGGTAATATTTTCACAAAGCAATTCCAGTCCTCATAAAAAGCACATTCTAGTGAAGGCAGACAATAAGAAAGATAAAGGAAAGAAATCGTAGAATTAATTAAGTGCTAAGAGGAAGAAAAATCAATGCAGGGAAAGGAGGTGGGAAGAAGGTTAGAATCTTAGATGGCGCTTCCCTGAGGTGGTGACATGGAAGGGAAAACCTGAAGGAAGTGAGGGCACAGGGAAAAGCAAGCACACAGGCTCTGCAGCAGGAACACGCCTGACATGTCCAAGCACGAGCAAAGAGGCTGAGGTGGCTGGAGTGGAATGAGCAGGGAACGGGGGTCCCAGATGAAATCTGAGAAGTAATAGGGCTTGATAGTGGTAAGGACCACAGCTCTTTCCCTGTGTGGGATGGGAGCTGCTGGACGACCTTGAGCAGAGAAGCGACATGATCTGACTTCATATTAAAAGGATTGCTCTGGCTGCGGTGTGGAGAACAGACTGAAGCAGGCACGGGCAGCAGCAGTGAGCCCAGGTGGTCAGCTGTTATGGTAGCTCAGGTGAAAGATGGCTGTTGGCCCAGAGCAAGGATAGCAGTGGGAGTGGTGAGATGCGGCAGATTCTGGCTCTCGTGAAAACAGAGCAAAGAGGACTTGGTGTAGGTTACAGATCTCAAAAAAGTACTTCATGTTTTTTTTTGGTTTTTTTTTTGAGGCAGAGTTTCGCTGTTGTTACCCAGACTGGAGTGCAATGGCGCGATCTCGGCTCACCGCAATCTCCACCTCCTGGGTTCAAGCAATTCTCCTGCCTCAGTCTCCCGAGTAGCTGGGATTACAGGCACGCGCCACCATGCCCAGCTAATTTTTGTATTTTTAGTAGAGACGGGGTTTCACCTTGTTGACCAGGATGGTCTTGATCTCTTGACCTCGTGATCCACCCGCCTCGGCCTCCCAAAGTGCTGGGATTACAGGCGTGAGCCACCGCGCCTGGCCTTCATCATGTTTTTATGTTACCATAATGAGTAAAGAGGCTACGCTTGAATAGTACATTTGTTATGTAACATCCTACAACTGTCTCAAATATGAGGAAGCCTACTGTATTTAATGTTTAGTCACCAGAGATATCTTCTTACCCGCTAAGTTTTCTCTCAGCTTCTCCAAGTCAGATGACAGCTTGGTAAACTGTTCCTCCTTTTGGTGTAACTTATTTACAGTTTCTATTTAGGATAAAGTTAGAAGTTTAATAAGCTTTACATTTAATAAGCTATCTGGATCAACATATGCTCAAGAGATCTGAGAACACAGGAATACTCAAAAATCCCCTTACGAATCACACTGCTGGGTGCGTCCTGAAAAAAGCAGGCCTGCTGCTCTCTCTGGCCTCCCCAAATCTGTACTTTAGAGGCATCAGGCCCTTTCCACTCATCTCTTTCCCCCTTCCAATTAAAACTCAATAAAGCTATTAATGATGAAAACATAAATAACACTCTCCAAGAATATTTACATTTTAATGTAGAACAAGCCTTAAGCCAGAAGAAGAAAAAATTAATTGGGAGTTTGAGGCTTCAGGAAACCAATGGAAGCCAGTATTTCTGAGCGTGGCAGGAACTTCTAGGAGAGTGAAATTAGGCTACGGGCAGCGTCTACTCTGTGCACTCCACAGGCCGGCTCCAGTTTAAGAGTACGATATTCTTTAAAGCGATCTATACAAGCTCTAGTAAGACATACCTTGCATACTTCTCTGAACGGAGACTGCCTCCTCCGAAGCTTCAGCAAACTTTTCTTTCTAAAGAAAAAGAACCAGAGATTCTGAACAGAAAGATTTCACATTGTAAAGATAAGGAGTTTCTATCAATTATAACTACAATACTATCGACTGTTTGTTGCTGGTCTTGTTTTATTAAAACTAATATACATGAAACATGTGACGCCAATTACCACCACATGTGGGTCATACACATGCGCATGGATACACACAAATGAGTGCAGTTTGCATGTGTGTGTGTGCACGCATGGGAAGGCATCACTTGCATGCACCTGTAGGCATGTTCATACCTAGGGAAGTACATGCATGTGTGTGTATACACACGGTGCACGTGTATGCTTCATGTTGCTACCCCTCAAACAGCAGCCCTTCTCTTCAGAAATCTGCCTGAGATGGTGAAGAGAGCTCTGAAATTTGTTATTTCTGAGAGTAGTCTGAGTCTAATATCTTGAATCTAGGTCAGTGTCGCTACTTTTTAAACTGAAAAGGCCCATCAGTCACTTACTGTTCAAGGACTTCTTTTCTAAACATGACAATAGGCCAAGTTAAAAATCACTCTCCTGGTTGTCCTGAGATGAACTTTGAGCTAGCTACATCAGAAGGATTGTTACATGGGTATTTCTAACTAGCTGGGATTATGAAAAGATGGCACAGGAGCCACAGTGCATCCAAGCCCCCAGGCTGCCCCCTGTGCATTCCCACAGTCACACTCAAGGTAGCATGTCTTGTCCTAAGATATACGGAAAGATATTGTAACTTGGGGGGGAAAAAAGGCAAGGTTTCTAAAAGCTTTGGAAGGAGGGCAGAGAAACAATGAACTCAAAACATTTTCTTAAAGGACACCAGGTTGGGCGCGATGGCTCACACTTGTAATCCCAGCACTTTGGGAGGCTGAGATGGGCGGATCACTTGAGGTCAGGAGTATGAGACCAGCCTGGCCAATGTGGTGGAACACCATCTATACTAAAAATATGAAAATTAGCTGGGTGTGGTGGTGTGCACCTGTAATCCCAGCTACTCAGGAGGCTGAGGCAGGAGAATCTCTTGAACCTGGGAGGCGGAGGTTGCAGTGAGCCGAGATAGCACCACTGTACTCCAGCCTGGACAAGAGAGAAAGAAAGGAAGAAAGAAAAGAAAAGAAGGAAAAGGAAAAGAAAGAAAAGAAATGAAGGGAGGGAGGAAGGGAAGGAAAGAAAGAAAGGAAGAAAGAAAAGAAAAGAAAGGAAAGAAAGAGCCATACACTTTTATTCACACTTAATAGCACAGAAGTGTAATGAATGGGGAATAGGAAGGGATGTGGAGAACCTGGGACAGCTGACCCTTCATGGCTCATGTGCCTCTTGTCTAGTTTCTCGATAAGCCTCTGGCTTTTCTTTCCATGGTGTGTGGGTGGGCACCATTGGCACTCTTTGTGAATATCAGCCTTGTTTAAACTTGGTTTTAAAGTGCAGGAGGCAAGTAGGAAGGAACAAAGTTGAGAAAAGGTAAAATATATACATATATATGTCATATAACTTGAGATTAAGGAAAGAGAAAACATGAAAGGGAAGGTAATTTTCTGAGATGGAATAAACTGAGTTAGATTTCTTTGAATTTGTTTAATTAGACGGCAAGCATTCTGCCTCACCAAAGGAGGGCGCCGATGGCCCAGGACAGCTGCTGCCCTGAGAGTCACAGATCAAGTAGGAGAAAGTACAGTTTAGGTCCTCATTCAATATGAAACCTAACTGTGTTTGATGTATAACTTGGAATGGTTCTGTGTTTAGCAAAACTAAGTAGTCAATAACATTTCAAAGCAGTGCATTAACAGAGGCAAAGGGATAAATTAAAAAAAAAAAAAAAGTAATACCTACCTTGGCTGTTAGTTTGGGTTTGATCTGACTTCCCTCGAGGGACAATTATTTACCAGCCAATAACTAATACACTCAAGCTGAATCAACACTTAGAAAGAGAAGGCAAACAACTATAGTATTTCTTACTGGAGGATTTTTTTAAAACAGGAAATGGCTAGAAACCCTGAGATTCAGATTCCCAACAGGTACTTACCAAAATCTGAAGTTCTTTTTCCAAAGTCTCTTTCACTTGACTGACTTCACTCAAATTTTCCTGAAGGTTAGTAAGCTTTAGCTCTCTCCCCTGGAGCTCTTTGGTAATGCTACTAGCCTAACACACGGAGTTACATGGTATAGAAGCAAATGAACAAAAGGAAAACAAAAAAGAATGAGAAGAAAAAAAAATAAATGTAAAAAATTTATGAGCGACATAACAAAACTGAAAGGAATACAACAAATTTGGTGTTGGTTTTTAATTGTTTTTGTTGTTGTTGTTTTGTTTTTTGTTTTAATCTTATCTTGTTGGTTTTTAATTCTAAGAGGTCAACAACTTCTTGAACAATCAGTTCTATATATGATTTTCTTTTTTTTTTTTTTGAGACGGAGTTTCGCTCTTGTTACACAGGCTGGAGTGCAATGGCGCGATCTCGGCTCACCGCAACCTCTGCCTCCTGAGTTCAGGCAATTCTCCTGCCTGAGCCTCCTGAGTAGCTAGGATTACAGGCATGCGCCACCAAGCCCAGCTAAGATTTTCTAGTGGCTATGTTTTGGTTTTTTTTTTTGAGACAGAATCTCCCCTGTTATCCAGGCTGGAGTGCAGTGGATCACGGATCACTGCAACTTTGAATTCCTGGGTTCAAGTGATCCTCCAGCACCCGCCTCATAAGCAGCAGGGATTATAGGCACATGCCACCACAGCTAATGTTTAAAAAAATTTTTTTGAGATGGGGTCTCTGGCCGGGATTGGTGGTTCATGCCTGTAATCCCAGCACTCTGGGAGGCCTAGGCAGGTGGATCATTTGAGGTCAGGAGTTTGAGACCAGCCTGGCCAACATGGCAAAACACCATCTCTACTAAAAATACAAAAATTAGCTGGGCGTGGTGGTGTGTGCTTGTAATTACAGCTACTCGGGAGGCTGAGGCAGAAGAATCGCTAATCGCTTGAGCCTGTGAGGTGGCAGTTGTGGTGAGCTGAGACTGCGCCAAGGCACTCCAGTGTGAGTGACAGAGTGAGACCCTGTCTCAAAAAAAAAAAAAAGAGAGATGGGGGTCTCACCATGTTGCCCAGGCTGGTCTCGAACTCCTGGACTCAAGCAATCCTCTTGTCTTGGCCTCTCAAAGTGCTAGGATTAGAGTGTGAGCCACTGTGCCCAGCGGCCATTTTTAAATAGTCAAAATAGACTATTTGTCTATACTTCATTGTAATTTGGAATATCAGCATGATCTGAAGCAGAAGGTATGGATGCTTACTTTCTAAATGAGCTACTTGAGCAATTTCATTTCCTAGACTTTAAAAACCTTAAGGCCAGACGCGGTGGCTCACACCTGTAATCCCAGCACTTTGGGAAGCTGAGGCGGGCAGACCTCACCTGAGGTCAGCAGTTCAAGAACAGCCTGGCCAACATGGCCTGACTCTACTAAAAATGTTAAAATTAACCAGGTGTGGTGGCATGTGCCTATGATCCCAGCTACTCAGGAGGCTGAGGCAGGAGAATCCCTCGAGCCTGGGAGGCAGAGGTTGCAGTGAGGGCAACAGAGCGAGACTCTGTCTTAAAAAAATAAATAAAACAAAAACCTTAAGATGGGAATGGAATATATGTGGGCTACATTATTTTCTCTATTTTTGTATATGCTTAAAGTATTTCAACATTTAAATAAAAATGAAATTTAAAAATCCACTGGACAGGCTGGGCTGGACAGCTCAAGTCTGTAATCCCAGCAATTTGGGAGGCTGAGGCAGGTGGATCACGTGAGGTCAGGAGTTTGAGACCAGCCTGGCCAACATGGTGAAAGCCTGTCTCTACTAAAAATACAAAAATTAGCCCGGCATGGTGGCGGGCGCCTGTAATCCTGGCTACTCAAAAGGCTGAGGCAGGAGAGTCGCTTGAACCTGGGAGGCGGAGGTTAAAGTGAGCCGAGATTGCACCACTGCAGTTCAGCCTGGGTGACAGAGTGAGACTCTGCCTCAAAAAAGAAAAAAAAAAAAAATCTATTGGACAATAGTCATTAGAACTTGGCTTTCATGAATTCTTGATGTAAAAAAGTAAACATTAGCTAAATATTATCTAATTAATTTTTGTGTTTTGATTAGTATTTCGGTACCACATGAGGAGATTTAAGAAAAATTTCCTGTAACCAGTTTGTCATCTTCAACTATGGTTAGTTAGCAATTTTTTGCTGTTTGTCAGTCCTCACCTCACCCCATTTAACTATCGCAACCCTTCCTTCTTTGCCAAGAGAGCAGCTTCTCCCACAAAATCTCAGAACATTCAGCATCAATAACCAGCGCCTCAACTAGTAGCAGGACTGGGAAAGAATTCCTCGAACCACCCTTAAAAATAAAGATGACATCTAACAAGGCTAGTTAGTAAGGAATGCAGCCGGCGAATGTTTCATGTAATTTCCTAAGCCTTGACCAAATGCACACTTGTTCAGTATTTCCCCCAGTAAAGGAGGGGACAGATTGTATCCTCATTGCGCCATAGAAAAAACTCCAGAGTTTTTTTTGCCATGCAAAGTGCTCCAGGCTCTTATCCTTAGTTTTGCTGTGAATGTTATTTATCACAGCATGTTTTTTTGTTTTTGTTTTTGTTGGAGATCGAGTTTTGCTCTGTCACCCAGTGGCACAATCTCAGCTCACCGCAACCTCTGCCTCCCGGGTTCAAGCGATTCTCGTGCCTCAGCCTCCCGAGTAGCTGGGACTACAGGCGCATACCACCACGCCTGGCTAATTTTTGTATTTTTAGTAGAGAGAGGCCAGGCTGGACTCTAACTCCTGACCTCAAGTGATCCACTTGCCTCGGCCTCCCAAAGTGCTGGGATTACAGGTGTGACCACCTCGCCTGGCAAACATGTTAATTTTAATAGTCAAGAAGCATTGAGCTCACATTCTGTTTTTATACATAACCCTATAGATAAGGCAATTACAGTCATGCATTGCTTAAAAGGACCAGGATACCTTCTGAGAAATGCATTATTAGGCAATTACACTGTCGTGTGGACATCATAGGGTGTACTTACACATACTTAGAAGGTATAGCCTACTACACACCTGGGCTACGTGGTACAGCCTATTGTTCCAAGACTATAAACCTGTAAAACTTGTTACTGTACTGAACACTGTAGACAACTGTAACACAATGCTGAGTATTTGTGTATCGAAGCATATTTAAACATACAAAAGGTAAAGATACCATATTATAGTCTTATGGAACCACCTTTGTTTATGTGGTCCACTGTTGATTGAAACATCATTATGTGGCACCTGACTGTATATGGTTAGGAAAGGAGGAGATGATCTTTTAAGTTTCTTTCTTTTTTTTTTTTTTTTAATACAGAGTCTCGCTCTGTCACCGAGGCTGGAGTGCAGTGGCATAATCTCAGCTCACTGCAACCTCCACCTCCCAGGTTCCGGAGATTCTCCTGCCTCAGCCTCCCAGGTAGCTGGGATTACAGGCATCCACCACCATGCCCAGCTAATTTTGTATTTTTAGTAGAAATGTGGTTTCGCCATGTTGGCCAGGCAGGTCTCAAACTCCTGATCTCAGATGATCCACCCACTCCAGCCTCCCAAAGTGCTGGGATTACGGGTATGGGCCACTACGCCCAGCCAATCTTTTTTTTTTAACTTAACCCAAAGAATAGTCATCTAGATGACAATCTTTTAAGTTTCTGTTCATTCATTCATTCATCTTAACACCACAGTGTTAGGGCATTCTATATTTTAAATAGAGTATAGGCTGGAGCTAAGCTTAAAGAAGCGGTCATAGCATAGCCCAGAGATTAATAGATAAGGTACCCAGATAATAGGCAACCAAAATAAATTCACGTGGTTAAGCCATATTGTCTCTAATCTCCTCAGATGAAACGATACTCAGAACATACTACACTATACACAACTGGGGACATCAAGCAATTTAATTAAATCAGCAATTTGGAAGATGAATGACCTCAACTCAAAAGTAACAATGCAAAATAAGAATTACAAATGGAAAAGAAAAAAATGGAGGATGTCAATACAAACCTTGCTACTTTCAGCATTCTTTTCAATCTCTAAATGTTTAATCTGTTTCTCAGCTGCCTCAAGCTGCTGTCTAAGTTTCTCAATTTCCGATTTACCTTCGGAACTGGCTTTCTGAAGTGCATCAAGATCCAAGAGCTTTTCTTCGGTAGCCTTGAGCTGTGATGTAAAATTATCAATAACCTTGGTTTGTTCATTGTATTTGGCTTGCAGTACCTCTAGCTCCTTTACCTTTATTTCAGCTTCCTGTAATTTGTTTAACGTCTCTTCCATTTCTACAAGATGCTGGTCTTCTGCTTTGTCCAGTTTCGACTTGATGACTTCCAGGCTGTTCTCCTTTTCTTTAATGACTTTCATCAGTTTAGCCCTCAGGGCTTCCATCTCTTTAGCATGAGCAGACCGTTCAGATTCTTGTTGATTCTGCAAATTTTCTATTTCGTGTTGGTAATCTAGTCTCATTTTCTCTATTTGTGTTTTTAGCTCAGCAAATTCTGCCGTCTCTGTTCCAAGCCCTTTGCTGAAGGATATCTTCAGTTCTTCCATCGCCTGCTGGTGGGATGCGATGGCAGTCTCCAGTTTGGACTTCCACAGGGCTATCACATCTGAGTTCTCTTTGTTGGCATGCTCGAGCTTGCTTTTCAATGACTCGTTCTCTTTGGAAAGCTTTTCCGTGGCAGTATACAGAGCCTTTATCTCCTTCTGATGAGTTTCTTCCCGGGCTGCAAAATGCTCCTTCAGTGAAGTTATTTCTCTCTGGTGGTCAGTACGAGAGACTTCTAACTTTTCTTGCAAAGAGCTTATCTCTTGTAAAAGGGAAAGTGACATATCCACATCCCCAGCAGGCTTATTGGACTCTAGCCTTCTTCGGAGCTCAGCTACTTCCTGTACTCTCAATGCTAGGTCTTTCTCCAGTTCCATTATACGTGACTTTTCTGAAACTGTAGCCACCTATTAACAGCAGTCCAAAGAAGAAAAGATCATTTAAATAACAAGTCACTGACAATTCTTTTTTCTTTTTTCTTTTTTTTCCCCAAGACAGAGTTTTGCTCTTGTTGCCCAGGCTGGAGTACAATGGTGTAATCTTGGTTCACTGCAACCTCCGCCTCCCTGGTTCAGGCAATTCTCCTGTCTCAGTCTCCCAAGTAACTGGGATTACAGGCACGTGCTATCACACCTGGCTAAATTTTGCATTTTTAGTAGCGATAGGGTTTCACCATGTTGGTCAAGCTGGTCTCGAATTCCTGACCTCAGGTGACTCACCCGCCCTGGACTCCCAAAGTGCTGGGATTATAGACGTGAGCCACTGAGCCTGGCCTGACGATTTTCTGTAACACTGAAGATAATTAATAACTATCCCATCTCAGGCAGCAAACTATTATGAACGTTTACAGGTTAATACATATTTCTAACTGTGGTAATGGCTTAAGTTCAAATTAGTAGCTCAAATTCTAAAGAAGCTTAAATCAGAGAAATACCCATTAACTGGTAAGTTAAAAGAAACAGTAACTTTCAAAGTTCTCAGATATAGCTGCCTCCTGAAAGACATTTCCTTATTTTGCCAGTTTGTTCTACCCCACTTCATCCAGGCTGCATAAATGCTTATCCATTTCATGGAAGTGATCTTACAGAACTGTGCCATCCGGAACAGTAGCTGTTACTCACACATGGCTATGGAGCACCTGAGATGTGGCTAATCTAAAGCGAGGTGTGGTTTAAGGATAGAATACACATCAGATTTTGAAGACTTAGAAAAAAAGGAACACAACATGTCTTGTGGGCCAAGCAGAGTGGTTCACGCCTGTAATCCCAGCACTCTGGGAGGCTGAGGCAGAAGGATCACTTGAGGCCAGGTATTCAAGATCAGTCTGAACAACATAGCAAGACCCCATCTCTGCAAAAAATAAAAAATTAGCCAGGCATGGTGGTACATGCCTGTGGTAACAGCAACTTGGGAAGCTAAGGCAGGAGGATCGCTTGAGTCCAGGAGATTGAGGCTATAGTGAGCTGTGATTGCACCATTGCACTCCAGCCTGGGAGACAGAGCAAACCCTGTCTCTTGGAAAAAAAAAAAAGAAAAAGAAATTATATTTAAAAATGTTTAAAATATCTTGTTTATAATATTTATATTGATTCGATTAAATGATATTTTGGATATTTCAGTTTACATAAGATATATCATTAAAACTAATTTCACTTGTGACTTACAAAAAAGTAATGTGGGTACCAGAAAATTATAAATTGTATATATGTGGCTTGCATTATACTTCCATTGGATAGCGCTTGCATAAAAGGTCTAAAATTACCTGTCAAATGTTTCAATGTAGAATGAAAGCCTCAATTGAAAAATGAATAATTAATTTACTAATCTTTTTTTTTTTTGAGACAGAGTTTTGCTTTTGTCGCCCAGGTTGCAGTGCAATGGCACGCCCTTGGCTCACCACAACCTTCGCCTCCCAGGTTCAAGCGATTCTCCTGTCTCAGCCTTCCAAGTAGCTAGGATTACAGGCGCACACCACCATGTCTGGCTAATTTTTGTATTTTTAGTAGAGACGGGGTTTCACCATGTTGGTCAGGCTGGTGTCGAACTCGACCTCCAGTGAGCTGCCTGCCTCGGCCTCTCAAAGTGCTGGGATTACAGGTGTGAGCCACCATGCCAGGCCTACTAATCATTTTATTAAAACACAAAGTAAGAATGATTACTTACCTGCAATAATACATAAGAATGTTACACAAATTCCCCTTTTTAGATTTTATAATTCTATCAGCATTTTGATGTAAACATCTTCCTCTAACCCCCTAACCCAGTGGTTCTCAGACAGTACACACATGAATCACCTGGAATGGACGTCTAAAGTGCAAGTTTCTACCTATTCCCACATACTTCGATTCTATTTGAGCTCTGGGGTAGTACCCAAGAATTTTCTTCTTTTAAATAAATAACCTAGGGCTAGAAAAACACTTTCTTAACCTTGTCCTTTCATTGCTAGAAATTTATTTCCCTCTGCTACCTGCTATGCAATCCATTTAGCACACAGGATATGTGGAAAATAGCTTCCAGCATAAAAACTCAGACTAATCTAGGAAATGAAAGGAAACAAAATAATTTTAAAACAGCAGTGAGTCCAAACTCTCAAGGATCAAAACTCCTCTGATTGGCCAGGTGAGGTGGTACATAGCTATAATCCTAGCGCTTTGGGAGGCCAAGGCAGGAGAGTCACTTGAGGCCAGGAGTTCAAGATCAGCCTGGGCAACATAGAAAGAACCCCATGTCTACAAAAAAATGTTTTTTTCTTTTTTTTTAAAATTTATTTTTATTTGTTTGTTTTTATTTTATTTATTTATACAAAAAAGTGTTTGAAAATTCCTCTGAATTTAAGACTCCTCTCCCGTACTGTCTTTCTTTGAGACAGAAAATAACAGATATGCTTCTTTCATTTCCTCTGCCCACCTACAGGCTGTGACACCAATAAAGATTACAATGTCCACAAAAGAAGAGGAAAAGCAAGCACTGGGGGTTTCCAAAACGGCATAATCAAAGTAAATAAAATTAAATATTACAGAGCTGATTATAATTGTGCTTCATAGTTATAGACTCCTCAGGTTAAAGATGTTAATTCATTTACACCTGATTTTCTGGGGAGGGAAGAGTCCAAACGTTTGTTACCTCAAAATGACAGACAAAACATTAATAAACCTATTAGGCTGGGCGCGGTGGCTCACGCCTGTAATCCCAGCACTTTGGGAGGCCAAGGCGGGTGGATCATGAGGTCAAGAGATCGAGACCATCCTGGTCAACATGGTGAAACTCCGTCTCTACTAAATATACAAAAAATTAGCTGGGCATGGTGGTGCGTGCCTGTAATCCCAGCTACTCAGGAGGCTGAGGCAGGAGAATTGCCTGAACCCAGGAGGCGGAGGTTGCGGTGAGCCGAGATCGCGCCATTGCACTCCAGCCTGGGTAACAAGAGCGAAACTCCTTCTGAAAAAAAAAAAAAAAGAAAAAAAACACCTATCAGGATCTGATAGAATTTGCTAAAAAATACAAAACCTTAATAAACCTCATTGCTACAAGGTCTATAGCATAAATACATTAAACCCAATATGGCAATGATTCTTAGTTACAACAAAACAGGTAGAGAAAAATGCCAAGTTAAAAAATAAGTAAAAATAATAAATAGCAATGTGATTTTACTTTCCATGGCATTTTCCTATAAAGTATAGCAATTTATTTTTCATTTCCCAAAATCTGCCCTCATTCAAAACTGTGTGTATGTCTACTTCTCCCACTAGTTTGAGACCACGAATTAAGTCAGAAATCATTTTTATTCTTGCTCACATCTCTACAGCACCAAGCACACTGTTTGGAAACTGGATTTATTGGCTAAAAAGAATTCTAAAATGCTTCCTAAAAAGTAACATAAGTGATACTTACACGGGTACTTGGTTATTTTACACTTGGAAAACCAACAGTGAGGATCCACAGAAGATATACCTTCCTTATGGAAAGGTATAAGCTTTTTTTTTTTTTGAGACAGTCTCGCTTTGTCACCCAGTCTGGCGTGCAGTGGCAGGATCTCAGCTCACTGCAACCTCTGTCCTGCTGGTTGAAGCGATTCTCCTGTCTCTGCCTCCCGAATAGCTGGGATTACAGACATGTGCCACCATGCCTGGCTAATTTTTGTATTTTTAGTAGAGACACAGTTTCTCCATGTTGGCCAAGTTGGTCACAAACTCCTGACCTCAGGTGATCCACCCGCCTGAGCCTCCCAAAGCCAAAGTGCTCGGATTACAGGCTTGAGCCACTGCATCCAGCCGACGTAAGCTTTAAACTGAAATACTTAGATAAACCATGGTGTAAATGAATGCCTTCTTATCTAGAGCAGGGGAAAAAAAACATCAAAATTGTTTGCTGATGAAACTAAGACATGGGAGAGGAGTTTACCTGTTTAAAAAAAATTTATTACTTCAACAGCCATCACACTAAAGGAACTCAATCTCATTAGTCCATTGTATTTCCCAGATCAATTATTTGGCTCTAAATTAATAAGAAACAGCACCAAATTACCAGGGGTTTTTTCGTTTGTTTTTTTTTTAGTTTCACTCTTGTTGCCCAGACTGGAGTGCAATGGCTCAATCTCGGCTCACTGTAACCTCTGCCTCCCGGGTTCAAGCCTCCTGAGTAGCTGGGATTACGGGCGTGTGCCACCACACCCGGCTAATTTTTGTATTTTTAGTAGAGACGGTGTTTCACCATCTTGGTCAGGCTGATCTCCAACTCCTGACCTCATGATCTGCCTGCCTCGGCCTCCCAAAGTGCTGGGATTACAGGCGTGAGCCACTGCGCCCAGCCTCATTTTTTTTTAAAAACAGGGTCTTGCTCTGTCGCCCAGGCTGGAGTTCAGAGACATGAACATGCCTCACTGCAGCCTTGACCTCCTGGGCTCAAGAGATCCTCCCACCTCAGCCTCCCGTGTAGCCACCACACCCAGCTAATTTTTTTATTTTTTGTAGAGGCAGGGTGTCACACCACCTTACCCAGACTGGTCTTGACTTATTGGACTCAGGCGATCCTCCTGTCTCAGCCTCCCAAAGTGCTGGGAATACAGGCATGAGACACTGTGCCTGGCCCACTTTTTTTGTTGTTGTTGTTTTCTTGCCAAATACATAGGAGAAATCTTTAGTTCAGGGGCCAACAGAACATGTTCCTTCTTCTTAAGAAATAAAAACGTATGATTTAGAAAAGAAAAATTGTCTAGATTTTTAGATTAGTCAATGAATTCTCAACATAAGAAATTTCTACAAACACTAGAAAATTAAAAAAAAAATCAGCATAGCAAATTTGATTAAAGATGGAGTAATTTTTTAAATTCTGAAGTTAAGGATCTGGCCAATTTAGTCACTGACAGACAAATTCATGATTTAAAAGGGTATGTGAATATATATCTTATATGTAACTGACTATTTCTTAATCTTTAAACACAAAACAACTTCCATAACAGACAGACTCCATCTTGTGGTCTTTAAGAGCACACGCTCTAGGGCCAAATGACCTTGATGCAAATCCTCCCTCCACTATTACTATTTGCTGTTTTATCTTAGGCAAGTTACTTAACTTCCCTGTGCCTCAGTTTTCTTGTCTGTAAAATGGGGACACTAATACTCCCTACCTCCTAGGGTTGTGTTGAGACTGAATACTTGTAAAGACACAATAATGTCTGGCATGAAGTTCGCACTATATAGGTGCTTTAATATATAAACTAAAACATGACTAATGTCCTGGCTCCAAGGGCCAAGCACAATGAGCTGGGGGCAGGAAGAAGCCATTCTGTTCCCAACATACATTTCTCCTGACAACTGAGGTTTTTTTTTTGTTTTTTGTTTTTGTTTTTTTGAGATGGAGTCTCACTCTGTCACCCAGGCTGGAGTACAATGGAGTAATCTCAGCTCACTGTAACCTCTGCTTCCCAGGTTCAAGCGATCCTCCTGCCTCAGCCTCCCATGTAGCTGAGATTACAGGCACATACCACCAGGCCCAGCTAATTTTTGTATTTTCAGTAGAGATAGGGTTTTACCATATTGGCCAGGCTGGTCTCAAACTCCTGACCTCAAGTGATCCACCTGCCTCAGCCTCCCAAAGTGGTGGGATTAGAGGCATGAGCCACTGAGTCTGGCATTCACTGAGGTTTCAATCCCCTGAGTGACAGAAAGCAGGGAGATGCAGAGATCAGTCTTCCAAAATAAAAAGGTAACTGGGGTGAAAGTCCTTAACTCTCACTAAACAGAGCCCATGTTTCCATTTCCTTCTCCCGTGAGACCAGGGAAGAAGGCAGGAAAATAGCTAAAGTAAAACAACAATAACAAAAAATTATTTAGAAAGCCTAATAACTAGAAATATGAGAACAAGAGGACAATTGACTGCTTGTGGCCAGCTGGAGAAATGTGTTTCATGGTATTAATATAAACAACTTCAAATACAGTTATACCCATTTGTTTATTCAGTTGTAAAGTTTCTGATATTGATTTGGTTGGGTTACCAAAGGAACCAGTCTTTACTTTTGACAAAAGACTAAATATAAAACACCTGTTCCTACTCATCAGTCTCATCTCACAAACACCTGAACAGTACCAAGACCAAACTCAGGTTGAACCACTGGGTCAAGGCTCAGGCCACTATAAAGCATGTCACCTGAGGCGTCCACCATTCACATGCATGGGTCTGCTTCATTAAATAGTGAAAAGCATTACCCTAGTGTCTTCTAACTCCCTCTGGAGTTTGTCAGCTTTGGTCTTTTCAAAGAGCAGGCTCTGTTCAAGCTCCTTAATGCGGGCATGCTCCAGTTTGGTCTGCGTCTGTTAGTAAAAAGGAAGAGGAAGAGAACACAACAGTGCCACCATGACATGCCAGCACGAGAGGAGAGAGAGCGGCATGCAGGCTGAGCCACCAGTACCTTCTGCCAAAGGATGAACAAAGGGAAATGGAGAAGGGAAGAGGTGGAGGTGAGATGAGGTGGGCAGTGAGGATGAATACCATGGACAAAGGATGCTGGTGGGCAGGGGGCATGGGCTAGTCTGTTCAGAAAGAAAAAATGGAAACACATGACGCCAGATGAAGTGTCAGAGGCATGCAGCCAAATATAAGTAATATTGATAAGTGAAGTTTATCAGCACCAATTAGAATAGTTAATATCCCTCCCTCTAAACTATCATTTTCCCTCTACCCCACAAAGGCTACTTGACATTAATGTGTATGTAACTGACTCGATAACTTTAAAAGGTATATTGACCCTCAGAATGATCATCACTATCATCTAAATATGGCAAAGATAATGTCATAAATTTTAAAGTGTTCAATAGGTCCTTAGAGCAGATCCGTGCACGCTAGCATATAAACTGACGTAAATAAAGGTCAAATAGTAACCCCAAAAGAAGGAATCTGGAAACTAGAGCTAAGGAAATCACGCTAGCAGCCTCTGCAGAAATGGGTGAGAAGGGTCTGAGTTAGATCCTCAGCAACATTCCTATTATGACAGGGAAAGTAAGTTTCCTTCCAGCAGTGGATTTCCCAAAGGCTACTTGGCTCCAGGGAGGGGAAAAAAAGGAACCATAATTACAAAGAGAAAATTTAGTAATAATTATCCTCTATTGTCTTCATCTCTGAAGCAGGCCAGTTAAGAGGCTCAGGGCAGGAGGAAAGTTTAGCTCAAACTGGTAAGGGGTTTATTATTTTTACCTTAAGATGAAGTTGTTTTTATTACTCACACGTAAAATGGCGACTCAACCCAAAGGCATGAGTTTGAACTCATGCAAAAACAGCTGGTGAGTTAGTAATGTGATTTAAAACCTCTGTGAACTCAGATATTCTGCTCTCCCCACTGTCAGGCACTTGGATGTAGCCTGATGGGGAACACAGAGGATAATCTCCAACAGGTTTAAGTGCAGCAGAATCTTAATCAATTTGAAATAATCTGGGTCCGAATGTATCTCTTCCCACCCCCATCTCTCCTACACAAGAGGTTACCCATTATCAGAATAAGCAACTGACAAGGTCCCCACCCGCAGGGCTGCTCTCAGCAGCTGTCATTTACTTGCAGTAATTTAAATAATTTGTGGTTCTAACTGATGTATCAATCTGGACAATTAACAGGCAATGAAAAAATGACAACAGACTCTAAACAAAGTGACACAAAGTGGTGCAGAGCTTCAGTAGAGGAGGAATGTTAAAGTGAAGGTTACAAATATCTTCACTCATTCCAGTGGGACTCAGGGACCTCAGTTCATTCAAGAGGTCACTTTGCTTGTAAACCAGGTATCAATGGACCATCATGGGATATTTAAAAGGTGAACAAAAATTTGTTTTTTCAATTCATCACCTGCTTCAACTCTGTATACTCCACAAAATAATGGAATATAATTCAAGCCCTAACTGTCTGGATAGTCCCCTTGGTCCGTATGTGCCTTGGATGGACACTGTTCAATATTCCTGCTTTTATAACAAAAGAATCTAATCCTGATCTACATAATTGAGGTCACAGCCTCAAGAACTGAAATCCAAAATACAGTAGTAGGAAAAAGAAAAGGCACTAGAACCTTTATTCTCTTGACACAGTTAAGTGTCCTCTGGGTAAAAGGTCACTATTTCCAGATAAAAAGCAAACATACATTTTATGTGATCTCCTCCCCATTCAGAGATCTTCCAGATGAGCGTGGCCAACACCTCCTTACTGATGGGTCTATATACACATTCTAGGGTTCTACAGTGCCTCAACCTCCCTAGTAGCTGGGATTACAGGCGAGCACTACTTCACCCAGCTAATTTTTATATTTTAGTAGAGGCAGGGTTTCACCATGTTGGCCAGGCTGGTATTGAACTCCTGACCTTAGGTGGTCAATCAGCCACGAGGGAACTAGTGATCCACTTCCATGTCGCAGCACACAGTAAAAATGTGACACTGAACAGTACAACCCTCCTTGTAAAAATCATTCCTTTCTTAGAATAAGACACAGAGTATCCCAAGAGGAAAGTCCTGGGACAGGGGATTGAGAAGGAAAGCAAAGGCTTTGTGAGAAGCGCACAAGAGAGGCGGTGGGGGGGAATCCCATGCAGACTGACACCGAGGGCAGCGGGAGCCTGTTTCGGAAGGAGAGAAGAGACCCAGATCACTGAAGTAGCTTCACAAAAAGGAACCCTTCAGAACAAAAACCTTTCAGAAAGTTCAAGTTTTTTTGTTTGTTTGTTTTTTTGAGACAAAGTTTTGCTCTTGTTGCCCAGGCTGGTGTGCAATGGCGTGATCTCTGCTCACTGCAACCTCTGCCTCTTGGGTTCAAGAGATTTTCCTGCCTCAGCCTCCCTAGTAGCTGGGATTCCAGGTGTGCGCCACCATGCCTGGCTAATTTTTATATTTTTAGTAGAGATGGGTTTTACCATGTTGGCCAGGCTGGTCTCAAACTCCTGACCTTAGGTGATCTGCCAGCCTCAGTCTCCCAAAGTGCTGGGATTATAGGTATAAGCCACAGCACCCGGCCAAAAGTTTAGTCTTGAGTTGTTTATTTCAGCTGCCAAGAGGTGGTAGGAAGTAATGTCATTCTTTAAATTCCTTCTTATGTGGCAGAAAATCAAAGCAAAACATTTCCATGTTCTTTACAACCAGCAGCACAGCTGGCAGGGTACACCAGGAAGCAATGCTCTGGAGACAACATGGCAAGGACTTGTACTGGGTGTATGGACTTAGAGGAAGAAAAGTAAAACACCTGCATACCTAGTAATGCTACAGCTAGAAAACTCTCACTTCAGTAATAACAATTTAAAACACACTGTGTCTTCACTGACAAATGCTTGCCTCTAGGTTCACAACTAAGGAAAATACTGTAGAAACAAAAGGAAGTTTGAATGTCTCATCAGCTGCACTGGCAGGCACTGGTCAGTGGTGGGGGGCACACTGAAAAGGCAGCCAGTCAGCTCTGGGACAGCCACCAGCCTCACAATCCCTTTCTTCTCATGGGAAGCAAAATTAGACACCTTGGAAACTTCCCCAGAATTCCCACAACTTTACATCTAGAATGTTTTATGCTCCCGTCAGATATCATCTTTTTTGGAATAATGCCACTAAAATTAGAACACATTATGAATTAGGTGAAGAAGGCCAGGTCTCCAGACAAAAAGGTCTCCTCCTTTTCTGGCAAAATTATTTATAAAGCAAACATTGGCCTATTCATTAAACACATGAATTTGCAGAGCTTAGTCATTACATACAATTTCTTCAGGATATAAATGTAACTGCTTTGAAAGCCACATGCACAGAAATATTAAGGTCAATGTCCCAAGGTCAGATTACGGAGTTAGTGTTTGAGTATTATCAATAAGCATTTTAATCTGTGATCAATCTTTGTTAACAAGGGAAATATCCACACAGTTAAGTGCCCTCTTACATTCTCAGGATCTTCAGAAATCTGGCTCTTTTGCTATCAGCAAAAAAATAAAATAAATTAAACAACAACAAAAAAGAGATTCTACTAAATTTTCAATATGTGTTAGGGTTTCAAGATAACTTTATTTGATTAATTTCAAGTAAGTTTATCAGACAAACTATACAAGCCTAGAGCTGATGTAAATTATTTTAACTGGACCCTCCCCAAGACACCATAAGCTATATTTTATATGAATTAGATGATGATATGAAACTTCTAATGAGACTTTGGGGTGTTTTTAAATGGATGAGAACAACACAAAAGTCGACTAAAGAAATGTGGCTGTATATGAAATGAGTGAAGAAGATACCTATTAAACTGTTAATGAATCGTTAAATTCTGGGCCCCATACAACTAGAACCCAGAAAATGTTCCCCTTGCTCTTGGTTAACTGTAAAGATACATTTATTTCCACAGCAATCAGAGTTGCTGTTTGGAAGTGCCTCTCAAATTTAAGCATGGTGTGGGCAGCCAACAGACTCTAAAATTGTAGTAAAACTGAGTATTTGGGAAACGCATAGTTACGTGCAATTTTTACTAAAATATTGTAGACTAAAGAACCAAAAATCTGGAAAATTTGAAAAACTGAATGATTTACATTTGTCATATATCTAGCAATGGCTTAAAACCATCAAAATCATTTAATTCTAGTGTCTTAAAACTAATATGAATAAATTGTTAAGAAGGGATGAGAAACCTGACACTAAAGGAAAATCCATGAATTCTACAAATGTCATGGAAGTAAAGGAAGCTGAAATATAAAGTGTTCTTAGTTTTTGCTCTGCTAATTACTTTTTTTAAAAAAATCAACAATTAGAATATATATTCCATTTATATGTTTATAAAAGGATTTATCCTGCAACTGAAAAAGCAAAGTTGAGATAAAGCAAAAAGCTTTTTTATGAACTATTTTTTTTCTTTTTGAGACGAAGGCTCGCTCTGTCCCCTAGGCTGGAGTTCAGTGGCGTGATCTCAGCTCACTGCAACCTCCACCTCCCGAGTTCAAGCAATTCTTCTGCCTCCACCTCCTGAGTAGCTGGGATTACAGGCACCTGCCACCAGGCTCGGCTAATTTTATATTTTTAGTAGAGTCAGGTTCTCACCATGTTAGCCAGGCTGGTTTCGAACTCCTGACCTCGGGTGATCCACCCACCTTGGCCTCCCAAAGTGCTGGGATTACAGGTGTGAGCCACTGTGCCCGGTCTGTTATGGACTACTATGACAAATTTAAAATGCCTTTTCTAATCATCAGAGGAACATAAGTAAGTCTCACTTCAGGACTGCTTTAAGTTAAGGACACACTGCCAGATTTATGACGATGTCAGTTCATGGTTTTGAATTTTGAAGCATGAGAAAAGAGTAGTGCAAGTTTCACTCTGCCATAGGAAGTGGGACACACAATCACAGGCTCAAGGACCAGCGCCGTTACCACAAAGCCACCCTCCAGAACCCAGCATGGTCAGAGAGGCCAGGGTTTCCCCTGCCACTTCCTCAGCTCACTGTTCTGGCCACTCATTTCAGTTGGCACATTATTTCACCCATGTTTCTGAATACTGATACCCATAAAAGTTTTAAGAGAGCTGGAGGGATTTTACCTCAAGATCACCTTTGGTAATTGATTCTTCTTCAACCCGGAACTGAAGGTCCTCAACCTTCCTGTGGAATAAAACCCAAACAAAACACTTAAGAAAGTAAGTAACACTCTGCCTTAAAAAAAAAAACAAAAACGAAAATGACGTTGGGTATGGTAGCTCACTCCTGTAATCCCAGCAATTTGGGAGGCAGAGGTAGGAGGATCGCTTGAGGCCAGAAGTTCAAGACCTGCTGGGGCAACATAGTGAGACCCAGTCCTTGTATTAAAAAAAATAAAATCTATAATCACTACTCTGGTGAATTCAAGCAGACAGCAGCAAGAAATGCCTTAGAGACATAGCAAGTTTAAAAATGCATCTTTGTACCTTGGGAGTCCAAGGTGGGAGAACTGCTTAAGACCAGGAGTTTGAGAGTAGCTTAAGCAACATGACAAAACCTCATCTCTACCAAAATATTAAAAAATTAGCCAGGTGTGGTAGAATGCACCTGTGATCTCAACTGCTTGGGAAACTGAGGTGGGAAGATCTCTTGAGCCCCGGCAGTCAAGGCTGCAGTGAGTTATGATTGTATCACCGTAGTCCAGGCTGGGCAACTGAGTGAGACCTTGTCTCGAAAAAGAAAAAAAAAAACAAAAAACCTGTAATTCCAGCACTTTGAGAAGCTAAGATGGGCAGATTGCCTGAGCTCAGTTTGAGACCAGCCTCAGCAATATGGCAAAACCCCATCTCTACAAAAATACAAAGATTAGCCAGGCATGATGGCATATGCCTGTAGTCCTAGCTATTTGAGAGGTTAGGGTAGGAAGATCACTTGAGTCAGGGACGTCAAGGCTTCAGTGAGCCATGATCACACCACTGCACTTCAGCCTGACTAACAGAGTGAGACCCTGTTTCAAAAGATAGTAATTTTTTTTCTTTTTAGATGGAGTCTCGCTCTGTCACCCAGGCTGGAGTGCAGTGGCGCAATTTCAGCTCACTGCAACCTCTGTCTCCTGGGTTCAAGTGATTCTCCTGCCTCAGCCTCCCAAGTAGCTGGGATTACAGGCATGTACCACGGGCCTAGCTACTTTTTGTATTTTTAGTAGAGACGAGGTTTTACCATGTTGGCCAGGTTGGTCTCGAACTTCTGACCTCAAGTGATCCACCCACTTTGGCCTCCCAAAGTGCTGGGATTACAGGCATGAGCCACCGCAGCCAGCCATAAATTTTTTGACAAAAGAACAGAAGCAAATAGAACTGGTGCCGTGGAATTCAGAAGGGCCTAGAAGGTCTATCACCGTCTCCTGTTTACTTGTAGCCATTTTTTAAATATGAAGAGAATTTCCTAAGTATAGTGTTTCTCTCTCCAGTGAGAAAGTAAGTGATGGTAGTGTACCCTCACTGTGACCCCTGACTACAACATTGCTTATGACTGGCATAAGCACACAGCAACATTAAATTATTACTGAATTAAGTCACTGTTATCAGAAATGACAGAAGATGGCATTAAATCCAACAGAGACAAATTTCCCATAACCCAGGGATGTTCAAATGATTTCCATGAAGACATTTTTTTCAGAGACTGTGTCTGTTCATGGGCTCAAGAAAGTTCCTTTGTTTCTGAGACAGGGTCTTACTATGGTTGCCCAGCTGAAGTGCAGTGGTGCAATCTCGGCTCACTGTAGCCTTGATCTCCTGGGCTCAGGTGATTCTTCCACCTCAGCCTCCTGAGTAGCTGGGACTATAGGCATGTGCCACCAGGTCTGGCTAATTTTTCTTTTTTTGTTTTTCTTTTTAGTAGAGACAGGGTTTTGCCATGTTACCCAGGCTGGTCTCAAACTCCTGGACTCAAAGCAATCCGCCTGCCTCAGCCTCCCAAAAGGCTGGGACTACAGGTGTGAATTGCCATGCCCAGACTGAAAGTTCCCTTTATATGAACCAAACTTAAGTCTCCGTCTCACACCATTTAACATTTTATTTTATATGGACCCCTGTAATTTCATTGTTTCACAGGTGAGAATTCTGTTTTCCTAATAAGGTACTGAATTTCTCAAGTACAGGAACCTTATGTCACTCACCAGACGTAATACAATTCATAAACACTAGGTAACTTGAACCTAGAAAACCAGGAAATCAGTTCCAGGTGAAAACTGGTTGGGAATGACCACCACAATTCTGATAAAGGCTACCCTCAAGAGGATGTTTGGAATGCATCATGGCTCAAGAAATATGTTACATTAACCAGGTCTTGTCTTTTTTTTTTTTTTTAAAGACAGAGTCTCGCTGTCACACAGTCTGGAGTGCAGTGGCGTGATCTCGGCTCACTGCAACCTCTGCCTCCTGGGTTCAAGTGATTCTCCTGCCTCAGCCTCCTGAGCAGATGGGATTACAGGTGCCCACCACCACACCTGGCCAATTTTTGTATTTTTTCTTTTTTTTTTTTTTTAGTAGAGATTGGGTTTCATCATCTTAGCCAGGCTGGTCTTGAACTACTGACCTCATGATCCACCTGCCTCAGCCTCCAAAAGTGCTGGGATTACAGGCTTGGAGTCACCATGCCCCCACAATCAGGCCATGTCTAAATGATTCCAAACTTCTTTTAAAAAGTTGCATCAAAGCAGACCCTCTTCACACGGTATGGCAGAGTTCAATGTCTGCTGGATACATAGTCATTCCTTTGGTTCTAAGGGTTGATAGCAACATGGTTATTAATAGGAAAGTGTCTTCTAAGATCATTTAAAAGGAAAAGGCCACTGGGTGCAGTGGCTCATGCCTGTAATCCCAGCACTTTGGGAGGCTGAGGCGGGCAGATTGTAGATTGCCTGAGCTCAGGAGTTCGAGACCAGCCTGGGCAACACATTGAAACCCCATCTCTACTAAAGTACAAAAAAATTAGCTGGGCATGGTGGTGTGTGCCTGTAATCCCACTACTTGGGAAGCTAAGGCAGGAGAATCGCTTGAACCTGGGAGGCAGAGGTTGCAGTGAGCTGAGATCGCACCACTGCACTGTAGCCTTGGCAACAGAGATAGATTCCATCTCAAAAAAAAAAAAAAAAAGGCACACTTCCGCCAGGAAACAGTCTCTGAGGTCACCTTTTCTCCTCTTCCAGCTGGTTGAGAAGCTCCACCTTCTCCCTGTCAGCAGCTTCCACCATTGTTCTCAGCTGGTCCATTTTGGCTTCCAATTCCAGGACATGCTGGGGAAGGCAAGGATGTCAGTTAATGGGCTATTTTTGACCCAGATACAGACCAAAGATACTTCCCCAAAGAGCTCTGGGTTACCACAGTGGGTGGGTGTTACTCTAAAACCTTATGTTAATATGCTTTCTCTATTTTAATAGGTTATTCTTGACAGCTTTCCTGGAAGATAGATGATGAAAAACCACACCATTAAAGCAATAAAAGACAGTGTTAAAATAACTCTCATCTTTTTTGAGACTGAAACACATATTAAGAGTAATCCACAAACAGCAGCTGTAATCATTGGTAAGGTCCTAGTAACCAAGCTGGACTAACACAGGCCAAAAGACACAAAGACCAGACACTAAAGTAGAATCAAGAAGAAAACTTCATCTCTGTGATCGTAGAAACTGGCACCCCAGGTCGTAGCTTTCAAACAAGCACAGCAAAGAAATGTACACCCATTTCCAGTGCTCTCAAGGCTAGCTCCTCGGTGCCAAGCACCAGGCATGCTTCTCGCTCTCCTCAGTGGATTTAGAAATTATCATCATCTCCACAACAAGGTCAGACTTCACCTGGTCATGTCCATCCCGGGCCAGAGCTAGCTCCTGCTCTATCTCCCCAACGTGGCTTGTGGCCTTGGCCACCTCCGCCCTCTCCAGATCCCGTTCCGCCAGCAGCTGCTCAATGTGCTGCTGCTTCTCCTTCAGGGCCTCCTGGAGGGCAGTGGTACCGGAGATCTTCCTGGCATAACGGGAGGAGGTTTCAGTCAACTGCAAAGGAAAGTTAGAGAAGTGAAGGGCGATGATGCTGTCAGGAATGCGAGGGAGGTGTGATGCATGCATGACGGGCATGTGCTTGGCAAAGCAAGGGCACTGCTCCAGAGCAGGCTGGCCAGGATTAGGTAAGGCTTCCTCAAAAACACAAGACAGCATGTGCCTTCTGTCTATAAATCTCACAAAGAATACACCAGTGTAAAGAGAACACATCAGCTGGGTGTGGTGGCTCACACTTGTAATCCTAGCACTTCAGGAGGCTGAGGCAGGTGGCTCACTTGAGGCCAAAAGTTTGAGACCTGGCCAACATGGTTAAGACCCCAACTCTACTAAAAATACAAAAAGTAGCTGGAGTGCAGTGGTGCGATCTCAGCTCACTGCAACCTCCACCTCCTGGGTTCAGGTGATTCTCCTGCCTCAGCCTCCCAAGCTGCAGCTGTTGCCTGAAAGCTCTTCTCTTCATCAGTTTCCCTAGGACCTTGCTGCAAGACGCACAGGATGCAGATGTACAGCTAGGATCTTTCTTCAATTAACAACTGGGCAACTTCAGAGCTACAAAAGAATCCAATCAAACCCAAATTGCCCTTTGCTGTTTCATTTAGTCAAAGTTCTTGAAATTACTTAAACATACTGGGAGGAAACTCCTGTTGTCTTTTTTAACCATTTGACCCTTACCTTCCAATTTCATTATATAGCTAAATTATACCTTCTCTTGCTAATAGTTCTTCCTGAATTCATTAAACGTGTGGTTCCCAAACCATGTGCAGAGATGCCCCAGCATGAGGGACAAACTCACCAGTGCACTGTAAGAGGTTTTAAATTTTCAAGAGAAACACAGCGACATCTGCAGGACACCATGCAAACTACTAGTTCGAGGCAATTCGGTCTCATCATTAGATTGTCCTTTCAATAACATCATGTCTTTCAAAGCTGGGTTTTGGCTATTGCCATGACAAGAAAGAAAGTACTATGCAAAAATCAATATGCACAAGAAACGAGGTTGGTGATGAGAAATAAGATTCCAAGGCTTGACTAGATGTATAGAGCCCAACAGCGGTGGACATGGAAACACTAAGTCACTGTGGTTAAAGAATGAATTGGCCAGGTGTGGTGGCTCACACCTGTAATCCCAGGACTTTGGGAGGCCAATGTGGGTGGATCACCTGAAGTCAGGTGTTCGAGACTGGACTGGACAACATGGTGAAACTCAGATTATACTAAAAATACAAAAATTAGCTAGGCATGGTGGAGCATGCCTGTAATCACAACTACTAAGGAGGCTGAGGAAGGAGAATCGCTTGAACCCAGGAGGCAGAGGTTGCAGTGAGCTGAGATCACATCACTGCACTCCAGCCTGGCCAACAGCGAGACTCATCTCAAAAAAATAAAAAATAAAAACAAAGAATGGGCTGGGCACAGTGGCTCACGCCTGTAATCCCAGCACTTTGGGAGGCCAAGGTAGGTGGATCGCTTGAGGCCAGGAGTTCAAGACCAGCCTGGCCAACATGGTGAAACCCCATCTCTACTAAAAATACAAAAAAAATTAGCTGGGTGTGGTGGCAGGTGCCTGTAATCCCAGCTACTTGGGAGGCTGAGGCAGGAGAATCACTTGAACCTGGGAGGCAGAGGTTGCCATGAGCTGAGGTCACACCACTGCACTCCAGCCTGGGCGACAGAGTGAAACTCAGTCTCAAAAAAAAAAAAAAAAGAAACATTTTATTTTTTCGACCAGGTGCAGTGGCTCACCCCTGTAATCCCAGCACTTTGGGAGGCCAATGAGGGTGGATCACAAGGTCAGGAGATCGAGACCATCCTGGCCAACATGGTGAAACCCCGTCTCTAACAAAAATAAAACAAAATTAGCTGGGCATGGTGGCGCACGCCTGTAGTCCCAGCTACTTGGGAGGCTGAGGCAGAAGAATTGCTTGAACCAAGGAGGCAGAGATTGCAGTGAACCAAGATCACGCCACTGCACTACAGCCTGGGTGACAGTAGGAGAATCTGTCTCAAAAAAAAAAAATTTTTTTTTTTCAATTTTTGTTTTTCTAAAACAGAAATACATTTCTGAGCAAAATAATTGAAATGACATTATATTTTTGTCATATGGTGACTTTTGGCTTAGAAATCATAAAGACACAAAAATAAGCTGTCTCGCAAAGTATAGAAACTCGTCTCTTTTGTCAATTTTCACTGAATTAGGTGAACTAAGAGGTATGAGAATTGGTCTGAAAATTAAGAGGAGAAATTGGTGGGAACCAGGAGAACTTGGTATTTCCCAAAGAAATGGACACAATTACAAGGTAATAAAAATTCTCAAGAAATTTCCTAATCCAGAATAGACCCTTCCATGGAACTGTTTGAAGAACAGCAAAGGAGGAAAGATGTACGTATCAGAGTTTCTGACCTACATCTAAAAAAGCTTTGTCTCAATTCAGGGGTTTGGGGTTCTTCTTCAATTCACTGTTCTTGTCATGCTTTTCTCATAAAAGTAATTTTTCTGTTGAAGACACAGGTTTTCTTTTCATATGCAAATGGAAATGCTCCGAGCAGTGCTTATTGTACCTGAACACAGAGGAAGAAAGCCTAGTTGGCTGGCAGAGGAGCACAGCCCCAAGTAAAGATTTCAGCGCCTGTCTCTTCTCTGCCTGACAACAATGGACGAGCAGGCCCCGAGAGACCCTGGGCTAACCACCCTCCTCCCCATGGCACGACGCACCATCCTGGCTCGTGGCCTGTGCTTCCCCGACACATAGCGGAGACCTGAACTCAAGTCTGGAGGAGAATCTGAGGCTGCCATTTCTAACTTAATCAGTATTTGTCTCACTTTTAGGAAATAAACTTATGGGCAGGGCTTTTGACCCTAATAAAATACTACATTAACAAACAGAATGAGGTGTTGCCTATTTTATTACTGGTGATTCTATTTTTTACTGTTTTAAACAGGAAAAAGAGGGACAGAGGGAAAATGACCAGGAGAAGAAGACGAAAAGAAGAGAGTAATCAAAACAGGGCTTTCCTTGTATCCTCTTCCAGCTCCAAAAGTTCCCTTTAGCGTCGTTTGGTTCAAGTCAGGGACACTCCACACACTAACTGGTTCCAGTAGGTTAGGTTGTATTAATATAATATTAAAATCCTACAAACACACCTTTTCTCAAAACACTTCAGTTCCTAAAATTATTTGAAGTCAAAGAGAAAAATAGGCTGGGAGTGGGGGCTCACACTTGTAATCCCAACACTTTGGAAGTCCAAGGCAGGAGGATTGCTTAAGCCTAAAAATTTGAGACCAGCCTGGGCAACATAGTGAAACTCTCTCTCTATAAAGAGAAAAAAAAAATTAGGCTGGGTGCGGTGGCTCATGCCTATAATCCCAGCACTTTGGGAGGCCAAGGCGTGCAGATCATCTGAGGTTGGGAGTTCGAGACCAGTCTGACCAACATGGAGAAACCCCACCTCCACTAAAAATACAAAAAATTTGCCAAGGCATGGTGGCACATGCCTATAGTCCCAGCTACTTGGGAGGCTGAGGCAGTACAATCACTTGAACCTGGGAGGCGGAGGTTGCGGAGAGCCTAGATTGCACTATTGCACTCCAGGCTGTGCAACAAGAACGAAACTCCGTCTCAAAAAAAAAAAAAAAAAAAAAGAACAATTAGCCAGACATGGTAATATGTACCAGCAGTCCCAACTACCAGGGAGGCGGAGGCAGGAGGATTGCTTGAGCCTGGGATGTTGAGGTAACAGTGAGACCCTGACTCAAAAGAAAAAAGAGAGAGAGAGAGAGAGATCTATGGACTTGAAGAAAAGGATCTCTCCAGTGTTCCCATCATTTTGTCCTAAAATAATCTCATAGAAAATAATTTGACCCCTTATGAAAACAGATTAATACAGTAAAATGGTCAAAAAGAAAAGAAAATAATAATAATAATTTGACCCCTATGTTAGAGTAAGCAGTAGTTACACAGATTCACCAAACATAGATGCATTTTTAAGCTTTTTAGAATCTGAAAAGGGCTATTAAAAATGCTTTCTGATTTCAAAAGATGTATTCTTGCTGGAGTTACATTTTTCAAAACTTACTTGGCAAGGACTTTCACAGCAAGCTGCAAGCAACATTCAGCACAAGGACAAGCAAAGCAGCAAAGCAGGGGCACTGCCCACGGGCCTTAGTCATGCCTGGGAAGTGGAGGCAGGTAATGAGAAAGGGAGCTTACTAGTCCTGTCCGACTGGGCCTGCTGCTCACAGAGGAGGCCACTGAGCTCATGGAGCTGAGGGAGGAGGCAGAAGGGCTTCGCTTCAGGCTGGCAGGTGTGGTCGCCATCACTCGCCTCACTGCGTTGGCCTTGGCTTTGGCTGGTGTAGTGGAAGGGAAGCCAATCTTGGTAACTTTGTGGACAGGAGCAAACAAGCCATATTTGGGTTGACACTGAAAATACCTTTAGAGAACAACAATAAGAACAGTAATAAAAAACAACTTAATGACAAGAAACAATAACTATAACCAAAAGGCTCTCCCAGCTCCTAACTTGTGGCTGGATTCCTGAAAATTCTACCACTAAGCTGGGGTTATATACCAGCATGTAGCAGTCACATGTATGTAAGCTGACTAACAACCTCAGTGATGGTTTTAGAACACACACTGGTGACAATGTAGGCTAACTACCAACCTCAGTGATGGTTTTAGAACACACACTGGTGATACACAGATTCAGGATTACTCACCTGTTGCTGAGGTTCTACATAAAGGAAATAAATATTTCCACCACCTGATAAACGTACAGCAGAGGAGTTTAGCAATAGAGCAAGCCCATTTAATAAAATTGTGCCAAACAAAGGGAAAAGAAATCAAACAGGCACCTAACTTTGGCAGATCCATTAAAGTAAACATGAAGAGTCAGATGTCGTGGCTCACTCCTGTAATCCCAGTATTTTGGGAGACCGAGGCAAGGGATCACTTGAGCCCAGGAGTTCAAGACCAGACAGGGCAATACAGAGAGACCCCATCTCTACAAAAAATACAAAAAATTAGCCAGGTGTAGTGGTGCAGAAGGATCGCTTGAGCCTGGAAAGCTGAGGCTGCAGTAACTCAAGATCACACCACTGTAGTCCAGCCTGGGTGACAGGGCAAGAGCCTGTCTCAAAACAAATAAAAAACTCCAGTGATGGGTACATCAACATCTCAGATATCACCACTAAAGAACTTATTCATGTAACCAAACACTACCTGTTCCCAAAAAACCTATTGAAACAAAAATTAGTAAAAAATACATATTTTTAAAAATAAAATAAAAATAAAATCTACCCCTACTTAATCAACTGTAGAGAAATATAAATACAAAATGGCTCATTAAACATACAGGAAAAACTAGTCAAAAAAAGAAATACAAATGTTCATTGAAAATTTTTTATTTTTATTTTTTGAGAAGGAGTCTCAGTCTGTCACCAGGCTAGAGTGCAGTGGAGCAAACTCGGCTCACTGCAACCTCTGACTCCCTGGTTCAAGTGATTCTCCTAACTCAGCCTCCCAAGTAGATGGGATTACAGGCACACGCCACTACGCCCAATTAATTCTTGTATTTTTAGTAGAGATGGGGTTTCACCATGTTGGCCAGGATGGTCTCAATCTCCTGACCTCATGATCTACCTGCCTCAGCCTCCCAAAGTGCTAGGATTACAGGTGTGAACCACCACGCCCAGCCAGTTCACTGAAATTTTTTAATGTTTGTTTCAATAAAAATATGAAAAAAAAAAATAAGGTACTATGCAAGTATAGCATTGAGAAGACCCAGAAAAAAGAAAATGGCACTGGGGGGAAAAAAAAGTAAACATGGAGAAATATTAACTAGTAACGTCTATTTTTGGGTAGACATGGACAATGTATGACTCTAAAGGATTACAATGCTTTAATATTAAGAAAAGATGGCTTCATAATCATTGCAGTTCCAAGAGATCTTTTTTTTTTTGAGACGGAGTTTCGCTCTTGTTACCCAGGCTGGAGTGCAATGGCGCGATCTCGGCTCACCGCAACCTCCGCCTCCTGGGTTCAAGCAATTCTCCTGCCTGATCCTCCCGAGTAGATGGGACTACAGGTGTGTGCCACCATGCCCAGCTAATTTTTGTATTTTTAGTAGAGCTGGGGTTTCACCATGTTGACCAGGATGGTCTCGATCTCTTGACCTCGTGATCCACTCGCCTCAGCCTCCCAAAGTGCTGGGATTATAGGCGTAAGCCACTGTGCCCGGCCTCCAAGAGATCTTTATCTCCATGAGTCATAATTACTGTATGTGGTAGATTAAGCCCTTTTCTTTATAATCAATTTGCTTATAACCAATTTGTCTATGTTTTATAAGTAAAACGTTAATTACCACACAAGTGATGCATTAATATACTGTATACTACTAATAATACTGAATCATAGACAATGCCTGTGCCTTCAAAACATTTTGAAAAGAAGAGTGGGAAATTCCTCCTGCATCTGTGTGCATTACCGTACTCCCATCCTGTGTCTGGGAGGCAAGAATAGGGTTATCCAGGCTGGGCATGGAGGCTCACACCTGTAATACCAGCACTTTGGGAGACCAAGGCAGGCAGATCACTTGTATCCAGGAGCTTGAGACCAACCTGGGCAACACCCCATCTCTACTAAAAATACAAAAGTTAGCCAGGCGTGGTGGCGCATGCCTGTAGTCCCAGCTACTGGTGAGACTGAGGTAGGAGGATTGCTTGAACCCAGGAGGCGGAGGTTGCAGTGAGTGGGGATGGCGCCACTGCACTCCAGCCCGGGTGACAGAGGGACACCCTGTCTCAAAAAAAAAAGAACGGGATTATCCTTACAAGGGAAGAGATCCGCTTGCCAGTCTGTTCTCCGGCTGCAGCATGAAATTCTCATCAGCTATGAAGACACATTCTGCAGTTCTTTTTACTAACAAAGGTGACTAACTTCTACCATCACCCCCACCCCAAATGCACAGGTACTCTTTCAGAGAGCAACTCCTATCAAAAGGGAGAGAAGGCCAGGCACGGTGGCTCACTCCTGTAATCCCAGCATTTTGGGAGGCTGAGGCGGGTGGATCACTTGAGGTCAGGAGTTCAAGACAAGCCTGGCCAAAATGGTGAAACCCCATCTCTACTAAAAAAAGAAAAAAAAAGGTGGGCGGTGAGAGAAGCCAGACAGATAACATAGTATTTCCTTTCTATTTTGAAAAATAAACAGAATTCTTGTTCAGAATCTACTCAGACACACTACATGTATTACTAAGGAGACAGTCAAAAGAACAGTCCCAATTCTAGTGTGGAGGAAAAAAACCAGCAGATGGGTCTCAGGAAATAAGAGTGCCGCTCTTCCGAACATGTCTTTCCATGTTATGACACACGTGCTTGGTGAGACTGGCTTAAGCATCGTCACATACAAGAGTGAGACAAGATGTTGCACAATGTCAAACAAACCTTGTTCCAGCAACAGCACCATCGTTCTTCCCAAGAGGCTCGTCTAACTCCACACCACACCATTCCCCCTTGGCAAAGTCGGTCTCCCCAAGAAACCGGACTACACCAGCCTTAGTGCCACCAACCTGGAAGAAGAGAAGGTTAAAATAAAGAGATGAACATAATTCTATACCTTAATCATTTGTGGTTCCCACTATTAACTAGGTACTATATTCCTTCATTTCCATCAGCAACTTCTTTGCTCTACCTTCTCTTTGACTCTAAGAGTTCTCTTGAAGGAAGTCTGGCAAAGAAATTTACCTGGCTGACTTACATTACCAGAGTGATTTGATGCCTAACACATTGCAATAATGAGATAGCCTATCTAATATGTAGTCATTAAGGCGTTCACCAAGCTCATTATTCCTTTTCTTTTTGTCTTTTTTTTTTGAGGCGGAGTCTCACTGTCACCAGGCTGGAGTGCAGTGGCGAGATCTTGGCTCACAGCAACCTCTGCCTCCCGGGTTCAAACGATTCTCCTGCCTCAGCCTCCCAAGTAGCTGGGACTACGGCACCCGCCACCAGGCCCAACTAATTTTTGTATTTTTAGTAGAGATGAGGTTTCACCGTATTGGCCAGGTTGGTCTTGATCTGTTGACCTCGTAATCCGCCCACCTCGGCCTCCCAAAGTGCTGGGATTACAGGCATGAGCCACCGCACCCGGCCCATTATTCCTTTTCTTAGAAAATACTTTATCGTTTCTCTTTTTTTTTTTTTTTTTTTTTTGAGACAGGGTTTCACTCTGTTGTCCAGGCTAGAATGCAGTGGCACAATCATGGCTCACTTCAACCTTGACCTCCTGGGCTCAGAGGATCTTCTCACCTTGGACTCCTGGGTAGCTGAAATTATAGGTACACACCACCAAAAAGGCTAATGTTTTTGTATTTTTTGTGGAGATGGGGTTTCACCATGTTGCCCAGGCTGGTCTTGAACTCCTGGGCTCAAGTGATCTGCCCACCTCAGCTTCCCAAAGTGTTGGGATTACAGGTGTGAGTCACCACTCTTGGACCTTTATTTTTTTAACAGAAATTTTCCTGCTTCAGAACAAACTTGCAGCTGGGCACAGTGGTTCATGCCTGTAATCTCAGCACATTGGGAGTCCCAGGCAGGAGGATTGCTTGAGCCCAGGAGTTCAAGACCAGCCTTGACAACATAAGGAAGACCCCGTCTGTACAAATAATTAAAAAAAATAAAATTAGCCAGGCATAGTGGTATGCGCCTGTGGTCCCAGCTACTCAGGAAGCTGAGGTGGGAGGATTGATTGAACCCAGGGGTTTGAGGCTGCAGTGAGCCGCAATGGTACACTGCACTGCAGCCTGGGTGACAGAATGCGACGCCACCTCAAAAAACTAAAAAAGTAAATAGGCCGGGCACGGTGGCTTACGCCTCCCAGCACTTTGGGAGGCTGAGGAGGGTAAATCACCTGAGGTCAGGAATTTGAGAGCAGCCTGGCCAACATGGTAAAACCCCGTCTCTACTAAAAATACAAAAATCAGCCAGTGTGGTGGCTCACGCCTGTAGTCCCAGGAGGCTGAGGCACAAGAATCGCTTGAACCCAGGAGGCAGAGGTTGCAATGAGCCAAGATCACGTCACTGCACTCCAGCCTGGGTGACAGAGTGAGACTCTGTCTCAAAAAAAAAAAAATTTAAGTACTTTAAAAAATAATTGGCTGAGTATGGTAGTTCATACCTATAATCCCAGCACTTTGGGAGGCTGAGGTGGGAGGACTGTTCAAGTCCCAAAGGCTGCAGTAAGCCATAATCATAGCACTGTGCTACAGCCTGGGCAACAGAACAAGACAATGTTTCAAAAATTAATAATAATTGACTCTTGCTACTTTCTACAGTGAGGCTCTCTGTCTTTTCACAACTATTAAAATTAATCATTCCTAGGCTGGGCACAGTGGCTCACATCTATAATCCCAATTTTGGGAGGCCATGGCAGGCAGATCACTTGAGGCCCGGAGTTCGAGACCAGCCTGGCCAACATGGTGAAACTCCATCTCCACAAAAAATACAAAAATTAGCTGGATGTGGTGGCACACACCTGTAATCCCAGCTACTCAGGTGGCTGAGGCATGAGAATTGCGTGAACCCAGGAGGTGGAGGTTGTAGTAAGCCAAGATTGTGCCACCGTACTCCAGCCTGGGTGACAGAGTCAGACCTTGTCGCAAAAAAAAAAAAAAAAAAAAGAGTACTAGTTCTAGACATGACACATTTGACCTGTTAGTACTCCTGTCAGTACTAATACACAAACAGTCACCTACATATAATTGGCCTTACTGCAGTTGAGTCAAAAGAAAATAAAGTTGGCCTCAGTTTTCTCCTTCCTCCCACACCACACCATTCTGAGCAGCAGTCCAACCAGCATCATGTGAGCAGGGCACAGCACATTAGTTAAAGATGATGCAACCTCTTTAGATAATCTGTTAAATTCTTTGGGGGTGAGTCTAAGTTACTGTCATGACAATTGTTTTTCCAAGAGGTATCTAACAGGCTATACGCAGTAATTCTCCAAGCAAACCACAAGTTTCATTTAGATCAGCTTTGTAAAAAGTAACCACAAACAACAAATTGGTAACGATTTCTCTAAATGCAGGTAATATACATGTATCCTGAAAAAAAGTCACATCACAAAGTTTGTCTGAAATGGATGAAATTGGTAACGATTTCTCTAAATGCAGGTAATATACATGTATCCTGAAAAAAAGTCACATCACAAAGTTTGTCTGAAATGGATGACTACTAGTTCCTAGAACAGAAAGTTTTGTTATACTTTTTTTTGCACCAAACACGGAACTCTTGACTCATATAAAAGAGAACGTATTTTCCCTTTCCCTGTAAAAAATCAGTAATTATTCTACAGAGATAGAAAATCACATGAAGTCATAGAATAATCACATGAAGTCCTAAAATCATCAAATGTTTTTCTACTTAATCATTCTACAATTTTAAAAAAAAGTGTCTAAGCATTTAAACATAACTTAATAAAGTTAGGTTTTATTTCTTATGTGTTCCAAACAATACAGAAAAGTTTAGTACATGCATTTACAGTAAATAAAAGTGTTAAATAATGCATTTACAATAAAGAGAAGCCTCTATTATCAATTAATATCTAAGAAATCTATGTTCTAGGGACAAATACCTATGTTATTAAAGAAAAATATTTTCAATATTGAAACAAAAAAACAAGGCCCCATGCAGTGGCTCATACTTGTAATCCCAACATTTTGGGAGGCCAAGGCAGGAGGATTATTTGAGGCCAGGAGTTTGAGACTGGCCCGGGCAACACAATGAGACACTGTCTCTACATAAATTTAAAAATTAGCCAGGCATGGTGGTATGTGCCTGTGACCCCAGCTACTCGGGCTGCAGGTGAGCTGTGATCATGACACTGCACTCCAGCCTGACAATAGAGTGAGACCCTGTCTCAAAAACAAACAAATAAAAAACCTCACAAAAAACTAAAAGACTCCCATGGCAAACACAAACAAGCATACTTCATTCTCTTTACTCTCAGAATGTTGGCATATAACTCCTAACACTGTGGTAAAAGTCACTATTGAAAACAGAATTAATTTAAACAAGAAACTTAAAAAAAAAACACCTAGCTACTGTTTTTATGCTTTAGCAAATCTCAGATTTTTAAGTTCTCATTCATTTATTCAATATATATTTCTTGATTGTTTGGATCCTTGAAAAACAAAGATAAACAGAATACAGCGTTGGCCATTTAGGGAGAGAGACAAGAAGATTCAGACAAGAAACTGCTATAAAAAGTGTTAAATCCATCTAGAGGTTTCTACAAAATGCTGTGGGAACAGAAACAAATATCTTTCCTGTAAGCTCTTGTAAAAAAACAAAAACACTGATAAATTCTGGGTTAACGAGTGGGTCAGCCAGGCATGGTGGCTCATGCCTGTAATCCCAGCACTTTGGAAGGCCGAGGCGGGCAGATCACAAGGTCAGGAGTTTGAGACTAGTCTGACCAACAAGGTGAAACCTCATCTCTATTAAAACTACAAAAATTAGCCAGGCATGGTGGCGCACACCTATAATCCCAGCTACTCAGGAGGCTGAGGTAGGCGAATCACTTCAACCCAGGAGGTGGAGGTTGCAGTGAGCCAAGATCACGTCATTGCACTCCAACTTGGACAACTTGAACCTAGGAGGTAGAGGTTGCAGTGAGCCAAGATTGCACCACTGCACTCCAGCCTGGCAACAGAGCAAGACTCCGTCTCAAAATACAAAAACAAAAACAAAAAAATAAAAAAGAGTGGGTCTACAAACAGGAAACAGAAACAATTATCTCTGGATTCGCCCATCTATTCATTATCCAGTTCTCAGCCAGCCATTTAATCTCTCAGTGCCTTGGTGCATAGAGCTATAAAATGTCCAAAGAGCAGTAATGAGGGGTTGTTTCACAGGAATTTTGTGAGCAGTCTTTTTTTTGGGGGGGACGGGGTCTCGCTACATTGCCCAGGCTGGAGTGCAGTGGCTATTCACAGGCACGATCTCACTACTGATCAGCACAGGAGTTTTGACCTGCTCCGTTTCCAATCTGGGCCGGTTCACCCCTCCTCAGGCAACCTGGTGGTCTCCTACTCCCAGGAGGTCACCATATTGATGCCGAACTTAGTGTGGACACCCGATTGGCATAGCACACTACATCCCAGAACTCCTGAACTCAAGCGATCCTCCAGCCTCAGCCTCCTGAGAAGCTGGGACTACAGGCACATGCCAATGTGCCAGGCTGTGAGCAGTCTTGTAAGGCAGCTTCTTATCTACCATATTCCCAGATAAACAGCTTATTTTAAAAGGTAAACATGGGGGCTGGTGATGGTGACTCATGTCTGCAGTCCTACCACTTTGGGAGGCTGAGGCGGGTAGATCACTTGAGGTCAGGGGTTTGAGACCAGCCTGGCCAACATGGTGAAACCGTCTGTACTAAAAATACAAAAATTAGCCAGGTGTGGTGGGGAGCATCTGTAATCCCAGCTACTCAGGAGGCTGAGGCAGAAATCACTTGAACCCCAGAGGTGGAGGTTGCAGTGAGCCAGGATCACACCACTGCACTCCAGCCTGGGAAAGACTATCTCAAAGAACAATAAATATGGCTAGCTGATAGTTGCCAAATACAAACATAGGCCTCATGTAAAACTTAATTGCCTGTGACAGAAAAGAGCCAGCACCGGAATTTTTTTTTTTTTTTTTTTTTGAGATGGAGTCTCACTCTGTCACCCAGGCTGGAGTGCAGTGGCTTGATCTCAACTCAATGCAACCTCCGCCTCCTGGGTTCAAGAGATTCTCCTGCCTCAGCCTCCCAAGCAGCTAGGACTACCGGCATGCAACAGCACACACAGCTAATTTTTTTGTATTTTTGATAGAGACAGGGTTTCACCATCTTGGCCAGGCTGGTCTCAAACTCCTGACCTCAAGTGATCCACCTGACTTGACCTCCTAAAATACTAGGATTACAGATGTGAGCCACCATGTCTGGCAACTTTTTATTACCTCAAGTAATATAATTACCTCCAGTGGAGGGCCAGTTCACCTTCCAGCCACCCTCCTACAGAGAGGGGTAAAATCTTCATTGGTCCTAAGTCAACCTCTGGTTGTCCTACTTTACTCTCTCCTTCTTGGGTATAAAGTGACGACTTTATTCAAAACCCTCTGATTCTCTCAACACTATTTAATGAGCTCCTACTATGTGCCAGGCACTGTCCTAAATGTTGAGGGTGTGAAAGTGAATGAGACAAAAAGTTTCCATGTTTTCACAGAAGTTAAATTCTGGTCAGGGAGAAATAGACAATAAGCAAGTAAATAAATGAAAGATAATTTCAACTGGTGAAGAGTGCTATGAAAAAAATAAAACAGAGTAATGTAACACTGCTATAGAAGGTGTCTTTCTTTGAGTAATGTAACACTGCTATAGAAGGTGTCTTTCTTTGAGTAATGTAACACTGCTATAGAAGGTGTCTTTAGTTGGGGTGGCCAAAGGGATGCCTGAGGAGTTAAAATTTGAGGCATGACTTGAGTGACCACAAGGCACCTGGGACAAAACATCCCAAGCAGAAGAAACAACAACAAATTCTAAAGTGGGACTGAGTCAGGGTGGGATTGAGACAGCAAAGGGGGCTGAGTACAGTGGCTCACATCTGTAATTCCAGCTCTTTAGAAGGCCGAGGCAGATGGATCATTTGAGGACAGGAGTTTGAGACCAGCCTGGGCAACATGGTGAAACCCTGTCTCTACTAAAAATGCAAAAATTAGCTGGTCATGGTGGCTCACACCTATAATCCCAGCTACTCGGGAGGCTAGGGCACAAGAATCACCTGAGCCCAGGAGGCGGAGGCTGCAATGAGCAAAAATGGTGCCACTGCACTCCAGCCTGGGTGACAGAGCAAAACCCGACTCAAAAACAAGAAAAGAAAAGAAACAGCAATGGGGTCAGCGTAGCTGGAGCAGAGTGAGAAAGCAGGGTGAGAAGGAAGGGCAAGAGGTTAGGAGGCTAAGCAGGGTCCAGGATCCAGAGTACAAGGGGCACTGCAGGTCCAAGGAAGGAGTTTCAATTTTTATTTTAATGCAATGAGGAGCCCCGTTAGATGTGTTGTTCTTGGTTGCTGCCACATCTACAACACCTAGAACAACATCTGGTGCATAAAAGACGCTCAGGATATTTACTGATTGAATTGCAGGGTGTTAAACACAGCCTTTATAAAGCCATCATATTTTCTCTAAGCTAAATAAATGGTCCCAGTTACTTTACTCCTTTTATGAAATCATTTTGAGTCTCCCAACCTCTAACAGGTGAAAAAAAATAAATGACCTTAAAAATAAATATGACAAGAGCAGATGACATATAACAGATATCCTCTCATAAGTCTAACTCTCCCTAGAACAAACAGGTAAACAAAAGATGCATAATTATGAATAGATGCTTTGGTTAAAAGATGAAGAAGTTACGCTTAACTTGCACTTTATATCTCAAAACTATTTAATCTCCCCTTCTGAAGGCATCTGAGATTCCACAGGATCCAGGACCCCAAGAATACCAAGACACTGGAAAGGGGGATAGTTAACTTGGTTACCTTGAAGAGTGAGCATAAGACTGCTGATTTAATATAAGCTTATACACACCAAAAAATTCATTTGAAACTATGAGCATAGATTCCCTTAAGAAAAATGTAAATTAAAACTAAGTAAGGGCCAGGCTTGGTGGCTCATGCCTGTAATCCCAGCACTTTGAGAGGCCGAGGTGGGTGGATCACCTGAGGTCGGGAATTTGAGACCAGCCTGACCAACATGGAGAAACACCATCTCTACTAAAAATAAAAAATTAGCTGGTCAAGGTGGTACATGCATGTAATTCCAGCTACTTGGGAGGCTGAGGCAGGAGAATAACTTGAGCCCAGGAGGCAGAGGTTGCAGTGAGCTGAGATCGCCTGTACCTCTAATTCCAGCTACTGGGGAGGCTGAGGCAGGAGAATCGCTTGAACCTGGGAGGCGGAAGTTGCAATGAGCCAAGATTGTGCCATTGCACTCCAGCCTGGGCAACAAGAGCAAAACTCTGTCTCAAAAAAAAAAAAAAAAAAAAACCCACAAAAATTAGTCAAGTGTGGTGGTGGGCGCCAGCTACACTACTTGGGAGACTGAAGCAGGAGAATCACTTGAACTCGCAGGGCAGAGGCTGCAGTGAGCTGAGATCATGCCACTGTACTCCAGCCTGGGTGACAGAGCAAGACTCCATCTTGATTTTAAAAAAACCTACAACTAAAATCAGAAAAAGAAATCATTCAAATCTGCAGCAAACCTCATTGCAAAGGAATTAAACTAAGTAAAATCCATTGCGCTAGAAAAGATCTCAAGATTCAGGCAAAAGGGGCTTTTAACATAATGTGACTATCTGGAGCCTTCTCAATTGTGGACCATACAAAACAGCAAATCGTGCCACTAACTACTCCATCATCAATCAAGGCAAAGGGATTGCAGGTAAACAATAGCTTCCCCAGAGCACAAACCCCTACCCAAAAGAGCCTAAGAATTCCCTAAGTGCCGGGCGCAGTGGCTCACGCCTGTAATCCTGGCAATTTGGGAGGCCGAAGTGGGTGGATCACCTGAGGTCAGGAGTTCAAGACCAGCCTGGCCATCTTGGTGAAACCCCATCTTTAAAAAAAATTAAAAAAAAAAAAAAAGAATTCCCCAAGTAAACAATGAAGAAACACTCAATGTAAATGCAAGGTCACCAGGCTCATAGGTCTGAGGTTTTAAGTCACTGGTAAGAGGACTGAGGAAAAATAGAGGAAATCAAATTATTAGGTGCAGTGTATACTGCTCGGGTGATGGGTGCACCAAAATCTCACAAATCACCACTAAAGAACTTACTCATGTAAGCAAATACCACCTGTTCCCCAATAACACCTATGGCAATAAAAAAATTTAATTAAAAAAGTTAATAAGGTCCAGGCAGAGTGGCTCACACCTGTAATCCTAGCACTTTGGGAGGCAGAGGTGGGTGGATTGCCTGAGCTCAGGAGTTCAAGACCAGCCTTGGCAACATTTCGAAATTCCATCTCTACTAAAAATACAAAGAATTAACCGGGCACAGTGGCACGTGCCTGTAGTCCCAGCCACTCCAGAGGTTGAGGCACGAGAATCACTTGAACCTGGGAGGCAGAGGTTGCAGGGAGGCAGATGTTGTAGTGAGCCAAGATTGTGCCACCATACTCCAGCCTGGGGGACAGAGCAAGACTCCATCTCAAAAAAAAAAAAAAAAAAAAAAAGGTTAATATGGTAAATGAATCTAAAAAAAGAGTTTTAACTAACTTAACAAGGTGGGAAAAAAAGCACCAGTAGAACTGGAAAAAAAAAAAAAGGCTGGGCTCGGTGGCTCATGCCTGTAATCCCCAGCACTTTGGGAGGCCGAGACAGGTGGATCACGAGGTCAAGAGATTAAGACCATCCTGGCCAACATGGTAAAACCCCATTTCTACTAAAAATACAAAAATTAGCTGGACATGGTGGCATGCACCTGTAGTCCCAGCTACTTGGGAGGCTGAGGCAGGCCAATTGCTTGAACTTGGGAGGCAGAAGTTGCAGTGAGCCAAGATCTCGCCACTGTACTCCAGCCTGGTGACAGAGCAAGACTCCATCTCAAAAAAAAAATCATCAGGAAGGACATACTTGTATACTGTTTGTAGAAACAAAAATAAAGGCTTTTTAGATTGCAATTTGGCAATACCTACTAATTATTTTAAATTATTTATATCCCTTGACTCAAATTTCTAGGAGAAAAATGGGTGCAATCTACATGCATATGATTAAATTAGGTATAGTACATCCAAACAGTGTAACACCAAACAGCAGCTTAGTGTTTTAAATTAAGACCTGTATTTCCTTCCATACAAATGCCCCAAATCTACAACTACAATCTACAAAAGTGTATTAGAAAAATGGTCTATATACAATAAGAACCCACTATGTGTGTGTTTCAAATCCACGTTATAGACAAATCTCACAAAAATAGCGTTCAACAAATGCAAACAGACATAAAAAAAAGCACATAGTGGATAAATTATAGTTATTTAAGGTTCAAACACAAGCAAAATAAACCTTGTAAATGAATATATATTTTTTAATTCTCAGGAAGATATTTTTCCCCTTTCACAGCATCAAAAAGACCCATATAAATGTTGAGAACAAGAAAAATCTGCTGTAAGATTCTTAGTATAAGGGCCCTGGGAGTAGCTTATAGAAAGATGAAGCTTGTCAGTTCAAATATAAAAAGTTGACAAGTCACTTCCTCATACATGGTCATGAGCTAAAAATTCAGCACAGAACATGCAGTCCAAGGCATGGAGACAACCATGTTGAAACAGAACAGCTGAGTGTCAGTCAAATTGTTCAAGAACCTGACATCACATCCTGGAAATATCAAATATAGTCAAAATGCAGAATTTTAGCCTCACTTATAGAGGTTAGGAAACTAAGTTGTTAAACATCTTACTGCGTTCACAAAGCCAAAATAGGGACTCAGCTTGTGTTCTTAGCACTGTGCTACAGGGCTCCCTTTAAAAAAAACAATCACTAAATTCAGAGGTTCTAGAATGTAGAGCAGGTAGACCTTATACCTTGCGTTTCCACTTATTAGTCAAACGGTAACTACTGCACATTTCCTTCCTCTTCCAAAATTAAACCTGACAATCTGAAAGGCCCAGAAATTTTTTTTTTTTTTTTTTTTTTTTTGAGACAGAGTCTCGCTCTGTTGCCCAGGCTAAATAAAGTGCAGTGGTGAGATCTCGGCTTACTGCAACATCTGCCTCCCGAGTTCAAGCAATTCTCCTGCCTCAGCCTCCCAAGTAGGTAAGATTACAGGTGTGCACCACCACGCCCAGCTAATTTTTGTATTTTTAGTAGAGACAGAGTTTCATCATGTTGGCCAGGTTGGTCTTGAACTCCTGACCTTAGGTGATCTGCCTGCCTCAGCTTCCCAAACTGCTAGGATTACAGGCATGAGCCACTGTGCCCGGCCTTGGCCGGGAAATTCTTAAGTTAACATCCTCTGACACCTTGAGTTTCCCGATACATTTAAAGTAGTAGGATCTTATACATACCCACATAATTTCATTAAACCAAAAATTAAAAACCAGAAGGGAAAAAAAATCAAATTTTTATAAACACATCTAAGTTCACTTCTGAGCTTATTTTATCAATAAAGGTCCTTTTTTTTTTATTGAGACAGGATCTTGCTGGAGAGCTGTGGCATAATCATAGTTCCCTGCAGCTTCCATCTCTCAGGCTCAGCCGCTCAGCCTCTCGAGTAGCTGGGACTATAGGCATAGGCATGTGACACCATATCCAGCTAATTATTTTATTTTAGTTTAGTTTTTTGAGACAGAGTCTTGCTCTTGTTCCCCAGGCTGGAGTGCAATGGCATGATCTTGGCTCACAGCAATCTCTGCCTCCCAAGTTCAAGTGATTCCTGTCTCAGCCTCCTGAGTAGCTGGGATTACAGGCATGTGCCACCACACCTGGCAACTTTTGTATTTTTAGTAGAGATGGAGTTTCACTATGTTGGTCAGGTTGGTCTTGAACTCTCAACCTCAAGTGATCCGCTCACCTCAGCCTTCCAAAGTGCTGGGATTACAGGCATGAGCTACTTTGCCCAGAATTTTTTTTTTTTTTTTTTTTTTTTTTTTTGAGATATAGTCTTACTCTGTCTCCCAGGCTGGAGTGTAAAGGCATGATCTTGGCTCACTGCAAACTCCACCTCCTGGGTTAAAGCAGTTCTCCTGCCTCAGGCTCCCGAGTAGCTTGGATTACAGGCACCTGCCACATGCCTGGCTAATTTTTGTATTTTTAGTAGAAGCGGGGTGTTGCCATGTTGGCCAGGCTGGTCTTGAACTCCTGACCTCAAGTGATCTGCCCACTTGGCCTCCCAAAGTGCTAGGATTACAGGCGTAAGCCACCACGCCTGGTCTATTATTTTATTTTTTATAGAGACAGGTTTCATTTTGTTGCCCAGATTCAAGTGATCCTCCCATCTTAGCCTCCCAAAATACTGGGATAACAGGCGTGAGCCACCGCACCTGGCCACAATTACCTTAATATTTACAAGTTCCTTGTTAGTATAGTGATGAGTGTTTCTGCCTGTCACATGGAGACTGGAAATTGAGTCCCCAACAGGGGGCTATATAATATTAAGAAAATTTTTAATAACAAAAGTAAATATTTACAAATTACAAACTCAATATTCTTTTAGCTAAACTGGTAGATACAACCAGAGTAGATCACTGCAGATCTATGCTCTTTCTAGACACAAACTTTATAGCCAGTTTCTAATTTGTTGCATAGTTACCCACAAACTGAACTGATTAATTTTTCTGTAAGAATGGTCACCCCTCCAGAATAGACTGTGAGACAAGGAGTATCATATGTGTGTATTTCTGTATTTTTCTTTCTTTTTTTTTTCTTTATTTCTTTAGAAGGCCAGAAGTTGTTTTTTTTTTTTTTAGACAGAGTCTTGCTCTGTCTCCCAGGCTGGAGTGTGGTGGCACAATCTCAGCCCACTGCAACCTCTGCCTCCCGGGTTCAAGCAATTCTCTGCCTCAGGCTCCCGAGTAGCTGGGATTACAGGCACCCGCCACTACATCTGGAGAATTTTTTTGTATTTTTAGTAGAGACAGGGTTTCACCATTTTGGCCAGGCTGGTCTTGAACTCTTGATTTTGTGATCCACCCGGCTAGCCCCCCAAAGTACTGGGATTACAGGTGTGAGCCACTGTGCTCAGCCCCATGTGTATATTTCAACCACTCACTGGTAATTATATCTCAGTTCAACAAAATGACCTCAGAATGTTTCTCCTTTTTTTTTTTTTGAGACAGAGTCTTGCTCTGTAACCCAGGTTGGAGTGCAGTGGCACAATCTCAGCCCACTGCAACCTCTGCCTCCCAAGTCCCAGTTCAAGCGATTCTCCTGCCTCAGCCTCCCGAGTAACTGAGATTACAGGCATACGCCACCATGCCAAGCTAATTTTTGTATTTTAAATAGAGACAGGGTTTCACCATGTTGGCCAGGCTGGTCTTGAACTCCTGACCTCATGATCCGCCCACCTTAGCCTCCCATAGTGCTGGGATTACAGGCATGAGCCACAGTGCCCGGCAAGAACATTTCTCTACTCACCAATACTCTGTCTCCAATTTTGAGCTCTCTTTCTCCTTTCTTAATTGAGCCAGCCTCTGAAAGGTTGGAGATAGATTCGCTGGCAGTTTTTGTAAGGTTGCTAATCGGAGGCGTAGCTGAAGGTTCCTTTGCTGCTGGCTGTGATGGTTTTTGAGGGATATTTGAGGGGGTGGCCGGGAAGGAAGACACCATGCTGGCTGCAGAAGTGGACAGAGGTGAAGTAGCTCGGGAAGCGGAAGTTGTCTGCAAGCCATTAGCTTCATCTTCTCCTTGCACCTTCCTTGTTAACTTTGAAGGTCGGGTAAATATGCCCTTTAAAGGTTCACACTGGAAATACCGAACTCCGGCCACTGAACCATCATTCTTGCCTATGGGTTCATCTAAAACAATTCCAGCCCACTGGCCTGGTGCAAACTGGGTTTCTCCAAGAAACTGGATAAATCCAGGCTTATTTCCATTCACCCAAACTCGCTCCCCAACTCGAAAGTCATCCACAAATTCCTCTTGAGTCTCAGATGATGGTGTGCTTGATGCTTTTTCACTGGATATTGTTTTTTCTACTGGAGCTACAACTAAAAACAGAAGAAAGATCAGAAGAGATTCGATTTAATATTCAAACAGACAACCTCTAACTTAAAGAAAAACTAGAGAAAGCCAACAGCCCACAGGAGTAGCCTACAACTCTTAGAGAGGTGTTCTAGTCTTAAGTGTTGTTTTTTGTTTTTTGAGACAGAGTCTCGCTCTGTCACCCAGGCTGGAGTGCAGTGGCGTGATCTTGTCTCACTGTAACCTCCACCTCCCAGGTACAAGTGATTCTCATGTCTCAGCCTCCCGAATAGGTGGGATTACAGATGTGCACCACCATACCTGGCTAGTTTTTGTATTTTTAGTAGAGACAGGGGTCTCACCACGTTGGCCAGGCTGGTCTCAAACTCCTGACTTCAGGTGGTCTGCCTGCCTTGGTCTCCCAAAGTGCTGGGATTACAGGTGTGAACCACCGTGCCTAACCCAAGTGTTTTTGTTTGTTTTGTGTTGTTTTGTTTTAAACTAGGAGGCCAAGAATACTTGATCCTTCACCACCATCTTCAATGCTGCTAAACTCAGTGAGCTGGTGGTTGAGGTTTATTCCTTTACTTGCAATTAAGATTATAAAAAGTTAAAACAAGAAAACAATAAAATCAGTCATTTTTCCAGGCCTATATCATTAATTGTATTCCAGCCTGGGTGACAGAGCGAGACTCCATCTCAAAAAAAAAAAAATTATTTCAAATATTTTCAACACTATGAATGTATATAATGTTTTAAAATTAAAAATCAAATTGAGAGGCCGGGCGCGGTGGCTCAAGCCTGTAATCCCAGCACTTTGGGAGGCCGAGGCGGGTGGATCACGAGGTCAAGAGATCGAGACCATCCTGGTCAACATGGTGAAACCCCGTCTCTACTAATACAAAAAATTAGCTGGGCATGGTGGCGCGTGCCTGTAATCCCAGCTACTCAGGAGGCTGAGGCAGGAGAATTGCCTGAACCCAGGAGGCGGAGGTTGCGGTGAGCCGAGATCGCGCCATTGCACTCCAGCCTGGGTATCAAGAGCGAAACTCCTCTCAAAAAAAAAAAAAAAAAAAAAAAAAAAAAAAAAAAAATTGAAATCTCCATATAGGATAATTTATTTGCCATAAAGGAAATGCATAAAGTATTACCAGCCGTAGGTGTCTTCAGAGCTGTGCTTCCAGGCTTCAGGATCTTGGTGGGGGCCTTAAGCCCACTTGGCTTTAGCATACTCATTTTCTTTATACGTCAGAGCTGTTTCTCCTTTGCCTGTTGCCACTATCTTTCCCCAGTCATTGATACAACTGTGGGTGCTATAGTAAAGTCAGTCTCTGGATTAAATCTGCAAAGAGAAATAAAAAGATTTTATAATCTATAGGAGAAAGCAGGAACAACAGGTAACTTTCACAAACTAAAGCTTTCCTTTTATTTGACAATATCCATCTCCACACTAAACCTAGGAACCTAGAAGACTCTGGTTATTACAAACATGAAAATGCTGCTGAAATAGATTTAAAGACAATATACTATCCTCAAGAGAAGCAGTTAGTTGGGTGCCATGACCCACTCCTCACACCTGTAATCTCAGCACTTTGAGAGGCTAAGGCAGGAGGATTGCCTGAGGCCAGGAGTTGGAGACCAGCCTGATCAACATAGCAAGACCCTGTCTCTACAAAAAAAATTTTTTTTAATTAGCCAGGAGGCTGAGGCAGAAGGATTTCATGAGCCCAGGAGTTTGAGGCTGCAGTGAGCCATGATCACGCCACTATACTCTAGCCTGGGCAACAAAGCAAGACCCCGACTCAAAAGAAACAAACAAAAAACACAAAAACAAGCAGTTAAGACACACAAAATATTTGCTTTGTTTTATATATCTAATATTCTTAGCTCAGTACAAAAACCCACACAATCCATAAAAGAGGGTTCAGAAAAATCTGCACCAAACAATGTGGGGGGGAAATGGAAGCTTTTAGTTTTTACTTTCTTTTCTATATTGCTTAAGTTTTACTATAACAAGGCTGTATTAGTTATATTTTTAAATCCACAGAATTATTCAATTTACAGTATAAAACTACATATATGTTAAACTACAGGAAGATTAAAACCCTGTAAGAAAAAGCCCTATCTGGGAAGTGATGAGGGAAAATTATCTTGGTTCTATCTAGAAAAACACAATATATTGCTGGTTTACTCAAGACCAGATATGAATCTATGACTTTTGGACTAAGGTAAAATAGTATCCTGTCATATTCCCTTCACCTCCATATAAAGCGAGTTGAGAGCTGGGCGGGGTGGCTCACGCCTGTAATCCTAGCACTTTGGGAGGCTGAGGTGGGTGGATCACCTGAGGTCAGGAGTTCAAGACCAGCCTGGCCATCATGGTGAAACCCCATCTTTAAAAAAAATAAAGCAAGTTGAAGAAAACCTTCGGGTTTTAGAATATAGAAAAATATTTTCAGATATAATACCTAAAAACAGAACAATTCAAAGAGAAAAATGCTGCCATTTAATGACTCTCTGTCAAATGGCTGCTCTGCATTTTTCTCTGTGAGCAGAGCTTGGATGATGAAACACAAACCTCACATTCTCATCTTGTGTCCCTCACAGCCAACACCAGGCACTGGCAAAGAATCTGGCCAGGGGTGACAAAGGTACCTGAAGGCCGCTGCAGCATATGGAACAGTGCCCTCCCCCAAAGACATGGCCACCTAGCACCTGTGAATGTGACCTTATTTGGAAAAAGCATCTTCACAGATTTAATTAAGAATCTTGAGATAAGGTCATCCTGGATTACCTTGGTAGGCCCAAAACCCAATGAAAAGTGTCCCTATAAGAAGAAAACAGGCCCAGGTGCAGTGGCTCTCGCCTATAATCCCGGTACTTTGGGAGGCCGAGGTGGGCAGATCACTTGAGGTTAGGAGTTCAAGAACAGCCTGGCAAATGTGGCAAAACCTTATCTCTACTAAAAATACAAAAATTAGCCAGGCATGGTGGAATGTGCCTCCTGTAGTCCCAGCTATTCAGGAGGCTAAGGCATAAGAATCGCTTGATCCCAGAAGGTGAAGGTTGTAGCAAGCCAAGATCACACCACTATACTCCAGCCTGGGCAACTGAGCGAGACACTGTCTCAAAAAAGAAAAAAGAGAAGACGAGAAAACATAGAAGAGAAGGCCATATGAAAACAGAGGCGGAGGCTGGGCATGGTGGCACGCACCTGTAATCCCAGCTACTCAGGTGGCTGAGGCAGAACTGGTTGAACCCAGGAGGCAAAGGCTGCAGTGAGTCAAGATAATGCACTGCACTCCAGCCTGAGCGACAGAGCAAGACTATGTCTTAAAAAACCAAATAAAGATTCTGACGGACAGAGTAAGAACTGGCATTTACCTGAAGACAGGAGTCACTATCCTGATGAGGAATATAAAATTCTCATATTCCTCACTGCTATCACCTCTGCCATCAGTGATGAGGGAAAGAGGGGTCCAGGTAGGAGTTCCTATGCTAAGGCTGTAGTTCTGATTCAGAGTCAGGTTTGAAACTATCTGCTTTGCTGTCAGACTCTCATCCTACAGCTTGCAAATTTCAAGCAGAGTTACTTGTTCCTGCTGCTGCCTTAAAGAGACAGAAGGGATTGGCTAAGTCTCCTTTGGACTTGACCAAGAAAGGCCATGCCTATGCCCACAAAATTTGAGAAGGATGGGGACAGTCCAAGTGTAGAAATTCCCTGGGGCTTTCCCGACTCTTCACCCTGGGCCAACATCATAGAGTGACAAGGGCCAGGTAGAACAGACAGAGAACAGACGGAGCAGGCACAGTGTCCTGGAAAACCTTTTATGGTGACAAAATGAAAAAACAAAATGCTCCTTAAACTATTTCACTTGGGCAAAACAGGGAACTGTTGGGCTCAGGTCAAGCACTCCCTAAAGAGGAATTTTGAAAACAACCACAATACGTAACTAGGGAGCTTTCAAATCCTGCAGCTCAGTATCATAAACTCACAAAAATCTGACCATCTGCAAGCCTCAGCCTAAAACACAGAAGCATGTGGTTATTGCAAATCGAAGCCTAATCCTAAACTCTGCCTAGGACTCTGCTATCCACCAGTCCTCATGCCTCTGGTTATCGGTCCATCTGTGTTCCTTGAATCTAATGTAGAGAACTATGATCAAGATTTAAAGAAGGGGCTGGGTGTGGTGGCTCACGCCTGTAATCCAAGCACTCTGGAGGCCAAGGCAGACGGATCACCTGAGATCAGGAGTTCAAGACCAGCCTGACCAACATGGTGAAACCCTGTCTTTAAAAAAAAAAAAGATTTAAAGAAGGAGAAAAATCTAGTCTGTGTCAACAAAAGAATCAGCAGCAACACCACCAATGTTGGTTTTTTTAATCTTCCAATTTATAGTTTCTTTTTCATGCATTATTAATGACTGGTATGTCAGGCTTGCTTCAAAAAATCAATTCAATGGAAAACAAAAGATCAAAGTCTTTGTCATGGTGCCCACAACATGTAATGACCAAGAATCAATATCTCTGTATAATGTCTCAAGGTCAGTGAATGTCACATTGAAACTAATCAATTCCTTGGCTGGGCGTGGTGGCTCACGCTTGTAATCTCAGCACTTTGGGAGGCTGAGGCGGGCAGATTACCTCAGGTCAGGAGTTCAAGACCAGCCTGGCCAACATGGTGAAACCCTGTCTTATTTATTTAAAAAAAAAAAAAAAGAAAGAAACTAATCAATTCCAAAAAACATGCAAAAAAAAAAAAAAAAAAAGACATCCTTGCCTCACTGATAAGCTGGGCATATTTGAATTTTTGACACCTGTGCTCAATGAATCAGGAGATCTGGACCTAAAATAAGACGAACTACCCTTCTCTCCCACCCTCCTAACATGTAAGGACCATAACATATAGAACATTATAACTCAGAAATAATTTTTATCTCAATTACTATCCCATTTGAGCGTTACAGTACTATGAATTAGCCACTGTTATTACCTCTTCTTTACAAATGAAGAAACATCACAGAAATTAAGAAATTAACAGATGTGTTTCCTCATTTGTTAATCACCTGTCTCCTAAGGTCACTTGGCTCGGTGGCAGAGATGCAAACACAGGTATTGTGATTCCAAAGTTTATGTCTTTTCACTAAATTTAATATTCAAACTTAGGAGATATCACACATCAAGACGAAAAACATCAGTTCTGATATTACGAGAATGACCTATATATGTATGGCATCAAGAGCTCACACAACACAAACACAAAACTACCTGTGTCTCAGCTTTTAGCTGTGAAGGTAGGTGTGCAATGACCATTATGCCCAATCAGGAATAAAGAGAATGAGGATTTAAAAGGCTAAGTGACCTTCCCAAGGTCATTCAATTAAAGAAGTGGTGGCACTCAAGGGCCAGGCATGGTGGCTCATCTCTGCAATCCCAGCACTTTGGTAGGCCGAGGCAGGTGCATCACCTGAGGTCAGGAGTTCAAGACCAGCCTGGCCAACATGGTGAAACCCCGTCTCTACTAAAACTATAAAAAAGTAGCTGAGCATGCTAGCAAGCGCCTATAATCCCATCTACTTGGGAGGCTAAGGCAGGAGAATCACTTGAACCCAGGAGGTGGAGGTTACAGTGAGCCGAGATTGTGCCACTGCACTCCAGCCTGTGTGACAGAGTGAGATGCCATCTAAAAAAATAAAAATAAAAAATAAAGTTAAACCATTTCTTCCCCCGCTCCACCCCACCGGCGTAATGCTTTTCTGTTCAGGCACAGGCACAAAAAAGATACCTAAATTCAACCATAATCAAAATTTGCCAGCTAAGTTAAAAATGGAAGGGTAATAAGGGAGGTGATGGTAATTTTTCTCTTTTTTTGATACAGAGTCTTGCTCTGTAACCCAGGCTGGAGTGCAGTGGCACGATCTCGGCTCACTGCAACCTCTGACTCCCAGGTCCAAGCAATATATATATGAGACGGGGTAATTTATTAGAAAAGGGATCGAACTGGCTCACAGTTGTGCAGGCTGTAGAGGAAGCACAGCATGTGTTTCTGGGGAGGCCTCAGGAAGCTCCTAATCATGGTGGAAGGCAAAGCGGGGAACGGGTGCTTCACATGGGGAGAACAGGAGCAAGAAAGAGAGTTGGGGAGAGGAAGTACCACACACTTTTAAATAAGAACTTACTATCACAAAGACAGCACCTGCAAGAACTCACTGTCACAAAGATAGCACCAAGTCATGAGGGATCTGTCCCCATGATCCAAACACCTCCCTCTAGGCCCCATTTCCAGCTCTGGGGTTTACAGTTCAACATGAGATTTAGCAGGAGACAGATATCCAAACTATATCACTCCTCAACTACATTATAAATTTTTTTTTTTTGAAACAGGATCTCATTCTGCTGCCCTGACTGGAGTGCATGGCTCTATCTCAGCTCACTGCAAGGGACTACAAGCGCACACCACCACGCCCGGCTAATTTTTGTATTTTCAGCAGAGATGGGGTTTCACCATGTTGGCCAGGTTGTTCTCAAACTCCTGACCTCAATTGATTGGCCCACTTTGGCCTCCCAAAGTGCTGAGATTACAAGTGTGAGCCACTGCGTCTGGCCCATTATAAATTCTTTGGGCTTACATGTCAGTCGTACACTTCCCTGTTATCTGTAGCAAGCACCAACTGTAACTTTGTTTTGGTACTGGATATACCTCAGCTGGTTTGTAGAGTCATTTAAATACTTGAGATTATTTTTCTTATTCATTTCATTTAGTGAGCATTGTTTATAAAGTGTTAGGCTAAGACACAGTGGCCTACTCTCAGTTCACTACAGCCTTCACCTCCCAGGCTCAAGCAATCCTCCTGCCTCAGCCTCCCGAGTAACTGGGACTACAGGTACATGCCACCACCCCCAGCTAATTTTTGTATTTTTAGTAGAGATTAGGTTTTGTCATGTTGGCCAGGCTGGTCTTGAACTCCTGACCTCAAGTGATCCACTCGCCTCGGCCTTCCCAAGTGCTGGGATTATAGGTGTGAGCTACCACGCCCGGCCAGAAATGTTTTTAATAATGAAAATTGATCTAAAGCAGTTAAATATTGCCTCTGTGGCTAAAATTCACTGCAGATTGGCAATCTTCTTTTTTTTGAGATGGAGTCTTGCTCTGTCGCCTGGGCTGGAGTGCAGTGGCATGATCTTGGCTGACTGCAACCTCCATCTCCTGGGTTCAAGCGATTCTCCTGCCTCAGTCTCCCAAGTAGCTGGGATTACAAGCATATGCCACCATGCCCAGCCAGATTGGCAATTTCAAGTTCTTACAACCTATGTGTACAGGATGGCTCATTTCTACAAATGTCTTAAAGACATCCTAGTTAAAGAGAGACATTTGAAAGGGCACATAATGTCTCCACTTAAATTCACAGTCAAACTTAGAAAAAACTTCTATTGTTTACATACAGCATTACCTAAGTAAAAAATGAAAAGGGAGACTGGGCGTGATGGCTCACGCCTGTAATCCCAGCCCTTTGGGAGGCTGAGGCGGGCGGATCACCTGATGTCAGGAGTTCGAGACCAGCCTGGCCAACATGATGAAACCTTGCCTCTACTAAAAATACAAAAAAAATTAGCTGGGCGTGGTGTTATGTGCCTGTAATCCCAGTTACTACAAAGGCTGAGGCAAGAGGATCGCTGAATCCGGGAAGTGGAGGCTGCAGTGAGCCGAGATTGTGCCACAGCACTCTAGCCTGAGCAACAGAGTGAGACTCTCTCAAAAAAACCAAAAAGATGGAAAGGGACAATTTACCAAGTGCTTGCACCCAGCATACAGAAACACAGGGTTTTCCAAGTTTTTATATACTTGAAAGACAGTCCTTTGGGCCGAGAGTGGTGGCTCACGCCTGTAATCCCAGCACTTTGGGAGGCCAAGGTGCGTGGATCACAAGGTCAGGAGGTCAAGACCATCCTGGCCAACACGGTGAAACCCCATCTCTACTAAAAATACAAAAATTAGCTGGGTATGGTAGCCCATGCCTGTAATTCCAGCTACTCAGGAGGCTGACGCAGGAGAATTGCTTGAACCCAGGAGGCAGAGGTTGCAGTGAGCCAAGATTGCACCACTGTACTCCAGCCTAGACAACAGAGCAAGACTTCATCTCAAAAAAAAAAGAAAGAAAAGAAAAAGAACAATTCTTTAAAAAGTTAATATTAACTCTCAGAGACTAAGGTTTCTGAATATTTGTATGAACCAACACCTTTTCTTCCAACTCCAACTGAAACAAGTACAAAGAGCACAAGGCAAAATAATCAAAAACAGATGGTGACAACTTCTGGATTGTGATGCATCTGAATTGAGACCTCTGGGTCATAAAGAATTTATACCACTAACAACCAGTCTGCTCATTACAAAATGTTACTTGCCTGGCATTGGAGATGTATTTTCACAGAAGAAAAAACATTATGTTTATTTTCAGGGAAAACCGATAGTAAATTCTATAGTAAACAGAGCCACTGACTCACCACGTACACACAGTAAAAACACTTTCTACTCAACTGTGGAGTTTTTTGCCTTTAAAAGTCCTGCCAGAAGACATTCTCAATGATTTTCTCATCATTACACAATCTCTTTCAGCAAAATAAAGAAGGCCTGGGGTCAATGTCTTTACTTTTTATCTATAAGAAGTTGAAGAAAGTCAACACCAATCTAGAATATGAAAATAGTACCACATGGTGTCTGTAGAATTGGGGCAGGCATCAGTTCATATCCTGCCAGAAGCTGGCCAGACATTTTGAACAACCTGACTGAGAGGTTATGATGACCTCACAAACAGGAATTCTGATGTGAGTCAGGCTGAAACCTTACCAATTTAAAGAAAAACCAGAAGGTTCTGTATCCTTGAAGCTGGAGCTGATAACTCAAGAAATGTCCTTCCTCCTAAGAAATTATCCTCCCAGCTGAGATTAGCAGCATCTAATCTCAGTTTTCGCCACTGCTGACCAGCATCAGCAACACAGGTAAGCAGAGGAAAGCACGTCCACCTAAACAGCTGAACACTAGTCATGTACGCACATCTATATCACCTGCAAACTTCAAGTAAGCAAGTTTTTATTGTGGTTCAGTTCCAAACACTTTTTCTTAGCATTCTTTACTGGAAAATTGGGCTACATTTAAGAATCCTGATAACTGAGTAGGAAATAAATCATAAACTTAAAATGTTACTCTAGCCATTCTAATAAACTACTAAGTTTGCCACCCCATATGGACTCTGTTTACCAAGGAGAAGTGGAGACTAACATGGGTAAGTTCACTTTGAAAATGCCTAAAGAATAAAGCCTTGAGATAGCACTTCAAGATAGCCCTGTGCATCTTTGTGAGGAAAAGGCAAAATGGCCAGGCTGTGGTTTCCTCCCTCTTAAGAGGTTTGGAGTTTGCACCCCAGCACAGAATAAGAATTAGGGACATTTAGCCGGGCGCGGTGGCTCACGCCTGTAATCCTAGCACTTTGGGAGGCTGAGGTGGGTGGATCACCTGAGGTCAGGAGTTCAAGACCAGCCTGGCCATCATGGTGAAACCCCATCTTTGGGGGGAAAAAAAAAAAAAAAAGAATTAGGGACATTTTATCATTTCTAAGGCTTAAAAATTCTTAAATTGAAGGGACCTATAACAGGGACTCAGAACAATTATCTCAATTGGTAATTTTTATCTTTTGTGTTTTCTTGGGTCTCTAGAAAGTTTATTTAATGAACAGGTATAATTAATTTCATAAGAGGAAAAAAATTCATGATTTTTGAGCTACAATAAGACAGCTTCAACCGAAAGAGTGAAGAAACAGACTCTACCGTGCTTTCTCCACAGAAACAAGAATGCAGTACAGCAAAGCCAGGATAGAAGTGAAGACATACGGAGAGGGTGGCTGGCTGTTCACCAAGACTTTTTTTTTTTTTTTTGAGACCAGGTCTCGCTCTGTTGCCCAGGTTGAACTGCAGTGATGCACACATGGCTCACTGCAGCCTTGCCTTCCTCCACTCCAGCCATCGTTCCACCTCAGCCTCCCAAGTAGCTGGGACTATATAGGCAGACACCACCACACCTAGCTAATTAGAAGGGGTTTTACCATGTTTCCTAGGCTGGTCTTGAACTCCTGGGCTCCAGGAAACCACCAACCTTGGCCTCCCAAAGTGCTAGGATTACAGGCGTGAGCCACTGTGTCTGGCCTCTTTTTCTTCCTGGATTCACACCATATTCCCCAGCTCCCACTACAGCTCAGTATGATCATGTGACTGAGTTCTAGCCAGTGGAATAAGAGGAATGTGTGAGACATGTGTCACTCTAGGCCTAGTCCAGAGGAACCTGCTATATGCAATCCCCCTATGCTCTTTCCCCTTCTAATGGCTTGATGGAGAGGAGCTCAGCAACCTTGAAAGCATGTAATGAACACAACAGAATCAAAAGATGGAAGATGTCGGGCACAGTGGCTCACGCCTGTAATCCCAGCACTTTGGGAGACCAAAGTGAGTGGATCATTTGAGGTCAAGAGTTTGAGACCAGCCTGGGCAACATGGCAAAGCCCCGTCTCCACAAAAAATACAAAAATCAGCCAGGCGTGGTGGCGCATGCCTGCAATCCCAGAGGTTGCAGTGAGCCAAGATCCCACCATTGCCCTCCAGTCTGGGAGACAACCAGACTCTGTCTCAAAAAAGAAGAAAAAAAGGAAGAAGCCTAGATACCTGAATCACCTCTCCCCATTTTCCCACCAGTAAATACCTATCCTAAACTTTTCCAAAACTGAAAATCAACTTATTGCTCAGGCGCAGTGGCTCATGCCTGTAATCCCAGAATTTTGGGAGGCCAAGGTGGGTGGATCACAAGGTCAGGAGTTCGAGACCAGCCTGACCCACATGGTGAAACCCCATCTCTACTAAAAAAAATACAAAAATTAGTCCGGCGCGGTAGCGCGTGCCTATAATCCCAGCTACTCAGGAGGCTGAGGCAGCAGAATCACTTGAACCCAGGAGGCGGAGGTTGCAGTAAGCCGAGATTGCGCCACTGCACTCCATCCTGGGCAACAGAGCAAGATGCTGTTTCCAAAAAAAAAAAAAAAAACGACTTCAACTTATCAGTTTCAGCTACTGAAATCAGTGTGCTTATTTGGTATAGTGGCAAGCTTATTTTACGTAATACAGTGGCAAAGAGATAAAAACTTTGCTTAGAGCTTCGAATTATCTTGGCCAAGTAAACTCCTCAAATAAATTCATTTTAAGGGGCCAGACTTGGTGGCTCATGCCTGTAATCCTAGCACTTTGGGAGGCCAAAGCAGGCAGATCACCTGAGGTCAGGAGTTTGAGACCAGCCTGGCCAACATGGTGAAACCCTGTCCCTATTAAAAATACAAAAAAAGGCCGGGCGCGGTGGCTCAAGCCTGTAATCCCAGCACTTTGGGAGGCCGAGGCGGGTGGATCACGAGGTCAAGAGATCGAGACCATCCTGGTCAACATGGTGAAACCCCGTCTCTACTAATACAAAAAATTAGCTGGGCATGGTGGCGCGTGCCTGTAATCCCAGCTACTCAGGAGGCTGAGGCAGGAGAATTGCCTGAATCCAGGAGGCGGAGGTTGCGGTGAGCCGAGATCGCGCCATTGCACTCCAGCCTGGGTAACAAGAGCGAAACTCTGTCTCAAAAAAAAAAAAAAAAAAAAAAAAAAATTAGCCGGGCTTGGTGGCGAGTGCCTGTAATCTCAGCTACTTGGGAAGCTGAGGTGAATAGCTTGAACCCAAGAGGCAGAGGTTACAATGAGAGCCGAGATCACGCCACTGCACTCCACTCTGGGCGACAGAGAGAAACTCCACCTCAAAACAAAAAAATTAATTTTAAAGATGAACCTCCAAGATGGAAATGCTTTATACCACAAAAAGCATAATAATGTGACTAATAAAAGTACTATATCTTCAAAAAAGCAAACAGACATTTTACTGGTAAAAACAAAATATGTTTTTAAAACACACAAGTTTGGCCGGGCATGGTGGCTCACACCTATAATCCCAGCATTTTGGGAGGCTGAGGCAGAGGGAACACTTGAGGCCAGGGGTCTGAGACCTGCCTGAGCAACACAGTAAAACCCATCTCTAGAAAAAAAATTTTTAATTAGCTGGGCAATTAAAAAAGCTTAAGCAATTTACAGAAACAAGAAGTTCCACAAAACAAGCAGTTCCCAAAAACAAGAATGGTTAACATCATGCTCATATGAAAAGGAATAATATTCTTCATAATTCTCACTTGATTTCTTTTTTAAATGTCATGGTTCAAATAAATAAAAAAGAGTATGGACAGAGAGCTAGACTGGGAAGTGAAACACCTGGATTCCACCCCAGCTGGATGACCCTGAACCTCTCATGCCACCCCTTCCCCGGCTCAGTATTCCCAATTGCAACCTGAGGACACTAATTAAATGAGATCTGTTTCTAATTCCATCCCTTTACGGTTCCAGTCCTGTTTTGGGTATCAAATCCAAATCCTGTAAGTGAAAGGTCAAGGATTCAGAAGTGAAAGGAAAGATTGTGGCTCTAACTTTGCCAAAGTAAAAAGTACAGGCCTCTGCCATCAGTGAAGAAAGAACCCAAATCTGATAAGAGCTTGGAACAGGCTCAGCACCTCCTGGCACACACAGAGCAGCATCGAGTTGCCCCAGGAAAATCACTTCTCTATGCATCAGACCCTTCTTCTTTCTAGTCCATTTTGCCCCATCTGCAAAATGAAAATGCCACTTTATTTACTAAATCTGGAAAGGGAGTTGAAGAATTTGCAATTAATTTAAACTGCCAGGAGAGGGAGTTTAACACCAAGCTTCCAGAAACAGGCTGCGTGCTAGCTCCAACGTACAGAAACCCAGGTTTCAACCTGGTCCTGCTGCACGACCCAAAGAAAATTCAGCACCAGGCAGGTGAAGTGACTTACCTGTGCGCAGTTGCACTCGCAGACTTCGGAGCCCCTACCTAATTCTAAAATGCTGTATGTCCACGAAGTTAATAACAGAAGGACAGGGGAGAGACGTTCTGAGAGCAATGGAAGTCTACCTTAAGATAAAGATGTTTCTGAAGCTGAGTTTCAAGACAAACTTAAGAGAGAAATTCAAAGGCTATGTTCTCATATCATATTCCTGGGTTTGGGAGGTTCATTCACAGCTTAATCCTGTCCCGTGAAGTCACGGTTACGTAAGTATGCTGTGTCACTTGCTGTCCCCACCCCCAACACAAGAGATGCAGCGTAACCTGAGCTCCTCAGCTTCAGCCACTGAAAACACTTGCACAACACTGGGAGCTTTCCAAATTGACTTGTTTCCCCTAAAGGGCAAGCTATGTGATTGTTTTTCTTCTTTCCATTTCATTCACATTCATATTTCTGTATATACAGAAGAGACTGAAAGAGATAAATAAGACTGAAGAGTAACTACAAATTTTCCTCAGTTACTGAGAAAAACAGGTAAGTCAACTATTTTAACGTCACAGAAAAGTACCAAAAAAAAAAAAAGTTTATGGGCCTACTTGGCCCCAATTTAAAAACATCGCATCTCCTGGCTGAATTGAGCTTAAGGTCGTAGGATGGGCTTCATTTCCCAGGTACAGGGTGTTTCTAGAGCCAAGCACCATACTCTACTGCCATACAGAAGGGCTTTGGGGCACATGGGAAATGGCTCTCCAAGAACACAGGAGACACATCAGCAGTCTCTTCTGACTGCTCTTCTCTTGCCCGCTCTTGCTTCTCTGGACTACTTCAGCTATTAGGCAGCCATCGATTACAGAATGATGACTCACAGGCATTCCTGTCTTGTTTGCATATGACTAAGTTCCATGAGATTTGATTTGTCTTCTCATCCAAAGAACCTAAAAAAGTTTGATACACAGGAAGAGTTCAAAAAACTTCTCAAGTGAGCCAACAGCAAAATGAGAATCCATAAAATGATGCAAAAAGATGTGATTTTCAAACTAAAGCATCAGATAACAGTATCTTCCCCTCTAAACACTTGACGAACACAGCAGCATTAGAGGGTTTCCCAATCCTGGACCCTTTTTTTTTTTTAAAAAAGTGGGCCAATGAGGTTTGAGTATTGTGATTCACGCCTGTAATCCCAACACTTTGGGAGGCTGAGGTGGGAGAATGCTTTGAGCCCCCAAGAGTTCAAGAACGCCTGGGCGATTTGGTGAGACCTCATCTCTAATTATTAATTAACGAATTAATAAAAAGTAAGTCAATGGGCTGGGTGCAGTGGCTCACGCCTGTAATCCCAGCACTTTGAGAGGCTGAGGCGAGTGGAACTCCCGAAGTCAGGTGTTTGAGACCAGCCTGGCCAACATGGTGAAACCCCGTCTCCACTAAAAATACAAAAATTAGCCAGGCATGGTAGCAGGCACCTGTAAATCCCAGCTACTCAGGAGGCCGAGGGAGGAGAATTGCTTGAACCTGGGAGGCAGAAGTTGCAGTGAACCGAGATCACACCACTGCACTCCAGCCTGGGGAACAAATGCCAGACTTCATCTCTAAAAAAAAAAACCACTTACAGTAAGAGGAACTTTAAAATATCTATCTGACAGGTGATACATACATAATGTATAAGAAAGCCCTGCTGGCAGCACAAGGCACTGCCCAGTAAAACTGAGAGCTCAGCACAAAGAGTTTGAAAACACACCCACACGAAACTCAAAGCAAAATACAGTACAGAGATTGAGCTACAGATGAAAAATTTAATAATCATGTCTCGAAACACAAGAAAGGAACCTGTGGCTGGCAGAATTAAGGCCAATTAGCAGGAGGCATCATTTCCATTTTTTTTTTTTTTTTTTTTTTGAGACAGAGTCTCACTGTCACCCATGCTGGAATGCAGTGTCATGACCTTGGCTCACTGCAACCTCCACCTTCTGGGTTCAAGCAGTTCTCCTGCCTAAGCCTCCTGGGGAGCTGGGATTACAGGCATGCACCACCACACCCACGTAATTTTCGTATTTTTAGTAGAGACAGAGTTTCACCAACTTGGCCGGGCTGGTCTTGAACTCCTGACCTCAGGCGATCCACCCACCTCGGCCTCTCAAAGTGCTGGGATTACAGGCGTGAACCACTGCGCCCAAATGCATATAACTGTTTCATTGGCCCATATTCTAACATGGGAAACTTGTTAGTCTTCTGAATAAGATACAGAACATTCCTTGTGCACATTGACAGAGTGTCCAATGACGTGATGACACTGTGTGACTGATCAGAATGTGTGCCCTAACAATCGTTCTGTGACTCAGAAAGTAAAACCACAGGGGATGAAGACAGGGAGCATCCACTCCAAGGTGGAATATCCGGTAAGCACATGAGTGGTCCATGCGAGTGGAGGATCAGTGACAGAGACACCTAAGAGCATCGTTAGCTCTGGCCTCCCAAAGCTTGGCCCTCAACACAGGGAAAATGTATGTGATGACACCAAATACAGTTGGGGGCCCAGGCCACAGAAGGGCCAACGTTTCAGATCAGTGCACTAACAAGCAAGATCAACTGGACAGAATATAAAGCAGGGACCTGGAGACACTTGGTTTCAGCATCAACTAATAGGCTGATTTAAAAGGTAAGAGAAAAGGCCAGGCGTTATGGCTTATGCCTGTAATCCCAGTACTTTGGGAGGTGAGGCAGGTGGATCACTTGAGGCCAGGAGTTCCAGAACTTCCAGCCTGGCCAACATGGTAAATCCTGTCTCTACTAAAAATATAAAAATTAGCCAGAAGTTGTGGCACATTCCTGTAATCCCAGGTATTCTGGAGGCTGAGCCAGGAGAGTCGCTTGAACCTGGGAGGTGGAGGTTGCAGTGAGCCAAGATTGCGCCACAGCACTCCAGCCTGGGCGACAGAGCGAGATTCCATTTCAAAAAAACAAAAAACACCAACATGGTGCCATGTGTTCACACTTTCATTCAGTTCCACATATGCACATCAAGTTCACTGCCTTGTCTATAGGACTGACTTATACCAACTCCAGTCAGGTGTCAGAATAAGAGCATTCAGTCTTCCACAGAAACTAGATAACCAGGTTTTTTAAAAAAAAAGCCGGGCGCGGTGGCTCACGCCTGTAATCCCAGCACTTTGGGAGGCCGAGGCAGGTGGATCACGAGGTCAAGAGATCGAGACCATCCTGGACAACGTGGTGAAACCCCGTCTCTACCAAAAAAATACAAAAAATTAGCTGGGCATGGTGGCACGTGCCTGCAATCCCAGCTACTCAGGAGGCTGAGCAGGAGAATTGCCTGAACCCAGGAGGCGGAGGTTGCGGTGAGCCGAGATCATGCCATTGCACTCCAGCCTGGGTAACAAGAGCAAAACTCAGTCTCAAAAATAAAATAAAATAAAAAAGAAGAGCATTTAGTCATCTTCAAAAACATGTGCCTTTCACATGAGATTACCTAAATGTTTTATTGAATATTAAGTCATTTAGCCTGTCTTTTTTTCCATTCCTGTCATGACTATTTATAAACACCAGTATTTCTTCACTGATCTCCATCCCCTGTGTAATCCCATGAGATGTTCTACCATTGCTGTACGGCTCCCACTGCTGTCATCACCAGGATTCACAAGGGATGCACTCACTTAAGAACTACAGTCAAAAAAGAAAGATTTCAGGAGCCATAACTCTAGGTTTTTTTAGTCTTCTGTCACTTTACTGTGATAGGACCACTAAGATCTATTTTCACTGATATTTCTCTATGTATGTGGGTATTTATGTACACTTCATACATGATATATTATATATAACTTTTTAAACAGGCCAGACTCAGCTTTAAAATTAACACAAAGATTTAAAAAGCAAACAGCAGCTGGGAGCAGAGGCTCACGCCTGCAATTCCAGCACTTTGGGAGGCTGAGGCGAATGGATCACCTGAGGTCAGGAGTTGGAGACCAGCCTGGCCAACATGGTGAAACCCCATCTCTAATAAAAATACAAAAATTAGCCAGGTACGGTGGTGCATGCCTGCCAGCTACTCGGGAAGCTGAGGCAGGAGAATTGCTTGTGCCAGGGAGGTGGAGGTTGCAGTGAGCACAGATCATGCCACCATACTCTGGGCATGGTGGTGCATGCCTGTGGTCCCACAGAGTGAGATCCTGTCTCAAACAAACAAAAAAATAAGTAAATAAATAAATGGATCAATGGGAAAAGCCCATTCAGATACTGAAGGACTGACATGAGTCAGTAAGGGTCAAAAAATTAATTGGCTCCTTAATTCAAAGGTGCTACAAGGGAGTTTTCTTTCCAATTTCTAACAGAGACAGCCCTTACAGAGCTATTTATAAAATCAGCCTGCTAACCTTAAGTGTTGATTTGAGAATATCATACAATAAGACACTGACAGTAAGCACAAAGTTTATAGTAGCTTTCCAAAGTCAAGAGTAGACATACTCCTTTGAAAAATTGCTGTGCTTGAAAATTGTATGTTTTTAAAACTTAAGCTGTGTATGACACAGTACAGAATACAAGTTGTACCTAGAGTAGTTTTAAAAAGGAAAGACAAGATTAAAAACCAACCCAGGGAGAAGGCTGCGGCATAGATAATGTTTTGTGTAGAGATGAAACTGTGCTCTGATGCAACTGCCTGCAATAAAGAATGCCTCTGCACAGCTCAGTCTGAGTGACAATTTATGTTCCTACTACTTAGCACGCAGAAAATAAACAGCCTCCCGATCCTCCTCCATCTGCAGAAAAAAAGTTTTAAGGGAACATGGAAAGCTCAATAATTTATTTTGCTCATTTACACAAAAATTCTACAAAATTCCTGTGACTTTGTAACTCTAACACACACCACTAGACACAGATCTTAAAAGGGGCTGAAATTATCAAGCCTCTCTAGTATCTCCCAGAAGAACTTAATGGGTCGGCAGCAGTCAATTATACTAACGTGAAAAAGAAGCAATGTGCTTAATATAGCATCATAAAATTTTAGAATCAGAAGAGACTTTAGCAATCTAGTTCAACTTCCTCATTTTACCAACAAGAAAACTGATTCTAAAAAGTGAAATCACTTGTCAAGGTCATAGTTACTTAACAGTCCAGGACTAAAACCTCGATCTTCAGGCTGCTGATCCTAATATAAATTGATGAATATTTCTGAACTGTTATATACAGCAGTGAGATGAAAGAGTCAATCTCAAGGCAAGTTAAAATTGACCTCCCAGCCAAGGTGGCTCATACTTGTAATCTTATCACTTTGGGAGGCTGAGGCAGCAAGATCACTTGAGCCCAAGAGTTCAAGACCAGCCTGGGCAACACAGCGAAATCCCATCTCTACAAAAAATTAGCCAGGTATGGTGTCGTGTGCTTGCAGTCCCAGCTATTTGGGAGGCTGACACAGAAGGATCACCTGAGCCTGGGAGATTGAGGCTGCAGTGAGCTGTGATTGTGCCACCGCACTCCAGCCTGGATGAGTTTGTTTTTCTTGAGACAGAGTGAGACCACGTGCTATAAGGAGGGTTTTTGATGAGACCTTGTCTTTAAAAAAAAAAAAAAAAAGAAGGATTGATTTCCCTTTCCATTCTTCACAAAGGAAAAAAGTAGGCATATTGTTGACCACCCCTTAAACAGTCAGGCACGGCCCACACTAAAAGCAAAAGCATACCAAACGGTTTGTTCTGAACAAGAAAAGGGCACAAAGACAACTCATAGAAGAATCAAGGACTTTCTAATTTGGTTGGTTTTTCTCTTTATAAAAGCTTTCTTGCTTGTACTCCCAGCACTTTAGGAGGCTGAGGTGGGCAGATCACCTAAAGTCAGAAGTTCGAGACCAGCCTAACCAATATGATGAAACTCCATCTCTACTAAAAATACAAAAATTAGCCAGGCGTGGTAGCATGTGCCAACTACGCAGGAGAATCGCTTGAACCTGGGAGGTAGTGAATCACTTGCACTCCAGCTTGGGCAATAAGAAACTCTGTCTCAAAAAAAAAAAAAAATGTGCCCTTCAATAATGGCAAGACAGAAAAAAGAAAAGAAAACAAAACAAAACAAATAATGGCAAGACGCTCTTACTCAAATTTGCTTTCTAAAACATGGTATAAAGAAAGGTTTTAATTTTCCATCCCAATAAAAGTGTTTTCTCCCATTCTGATTTAAATAAAAGAATAAAATTGAGGGGTTGAAGTGTATCTTCCTTTAGCAGTAGAAGATGAGGAAGAGACCAGGATAACAGGGAAGAATTGTAACATTTACTGAGTTTTACACACATTAATTCACTTAATCTTCACAACCACTACATGAAGCAGCTATTATCTCCAATTTATAGGTGAGAAAATTGAACTCCAAAAAGTTAAGAAATTTGTACTATCTTCCAAAAGTAACAAAACTGAAATTTGGCTATATATAGTTTGGTTTTTGAGACAGAGTCTCGCTCTGTCACCCAGGCTGGAGTACAGTGGCGCGATCTCAGCTCACCACAACCTCTGCCTCCCGGGTTCAAGAGATTCTCCTGCCTCACCCTCCCACGTAGCAAGTGCCTGCCACCATGCCTGGCTAATTTTCATATTTTTATTAAAGATGGGGTTCTGCCCTGTTGGCCAGGCTGGTCTCGAACTCCTGACCTCAAGTCATCCACCCACCTCAGCCTCCAAAACTGCTGGGATTACAAGCATGAGCCACCATGCCTAGCCTTATAAGTAATAATTTGAAGGCAAAAAGAAAAAGATAACATGCTTGTTTCTCCAAAGAAGCTATACAAATGGCCAATAAGCACACGAAAAGATGTTCAATATTACTAGCCACCAGGTAAATACAAATCAAAATCATGACGAAATACCACACTGCACCCTCTCTAGTTTGACTATAATCAAAAAGACATAAAAGTGCTGGGAAGGATTTGGACAAGCTGAATCTCATTCATTGCTGGTGGTACAACCACTTTGGAAAACAGTATTGCAGTGCCTCAAAAGGTACAGTTCCCATATGACCCAGCAATTCTATAGCATTCTAAGGTATAGACCCAAGATAAAAGCAAGCATATGTCTACACAAAAATTTATACACAAAAAAATAAAAATAAAAAAATTTATACACAAGAGCCAGCCGAGGTGGCTCACACCTATAATCCCAACACTTTGGGAGCCTGAGGTGGACAGATCACCTGAAGTCAGGAGTTTGAGATCAGTCTGGCCAACATGGCGAAACCTGTCTCTAATAAAAATATAAAAATCAGGCGAGTGTGGTGGCAGGCGCCTGTAATCCCAAATACTGGGGAGGCTGAGGCAGGAGAATCATGTGAACCCAGGAAGTGGAGGTTTCAGTTAGCCAAGATCGCACCATTGCACTCCAGCCTGGGCGACAAGAATGAAACTCCATCTCAAAAAGAAAAAATATATATATACATGAATGCTCACAGCGGCAGTGTTCATAAGAGACAAAAAGTGAAAAAAGTCCAAAGGTTCATCCAGTGATGATGAGACTAAATGTGTTTTCGGGGTTTATCTACACAACAGAATATTATTCAGTCATAAAAAGGAATCAAGGGCAGATGCATGCCACAACATAGAGGAACCTTGAAAATGCTGTATTAAGTGAAGGAAGCCAGTCATAGTGTATGAGTCCCTTTAAATGAAATGTCCAGAATAAACAAATCTGTAGAGATGACAGTAGATTTGCCATGTTGCTCAGGCTGGCATCAAAGTCTTGGCCTCCTGCCTAGGGCTGGGAAAGTTGGGATAAATAAGGAGTGACTGACTGCTAATGGATACATGATTTCTCTTGGGGATGATGAAAATATACTAAAATTTACTTTTCCAACTGGGAAAAAAGAAAAAAAATGAAAATATAGTAAAACTGATAATGGCAATGGTTGCACAACTGTGAGTATACTAAAAACCACTGAATTGTAAACTTTAAGTTGGTAAACTGTATGGCATATAAATTATATCTCAATAAAGCTGTTTTTTTTTTAAATAACTAACATACTTAGCAGTTTTCCTACTTACTATCTACAACCAGCTATTTTTTCTTTTTATTATTATTATTATTATTATTTTTTGAGACGGAGTTTCGCTCTTGTTGCCTAGGCTGGAATGCAAGGCACAATCTCGGCTCACTGCAACCTCTGCCTCCCAGGCTCAAGCAGTTCTCCTGCTTTAGCCTCCTGAGTAGCTGGGATTACAGGTGCACACCACCACACCTAGCTATTTTTTATATTTTTAGTAGAGACGGGGTTTCACCATGCTGACCAGGCTGGTCTCAAACTCGTGACCTCACGTGATCTGCCCATCACAGCCTCCCAAAGCACTAGGTTTATAAGCATGAGCCACTGTGCCCGGTCTCTTTTTTTTTTTAAAAGAGACAGGGTCTCACTCTGTCACCCAAGCTGGAGTGCAATGGCACAATCATGGTTTTCTGCAGCCTCAAGCTCCTGGGCTCAAGTAATCCTCCCACCACAGCTTCCTGAGTGGCTGAGACACACAACATCATGCCCGGATAACCTGTTTTTGTAGAGATGGGGTTTTGCCATGTTGCCCTGAGTTCTAACTCCTAAGCTCCGAGAATCCACCCACTTCAGCCTGCCAAAGTGCTGGGATTACAAGGGTGAGCCACCACACCTGTCCAAAAAAATTTTTTTAATAAGACGACTGAGGCCAGGCGCTGTGCCTCACCCCTTTAATCCCAGCACTTTGGGAGGCTGAGGTAGGCAGATCTCATGAGCTCAAGAGTTCAAAACCAGCCTGGCCAATATTGCAAAACCCTATCTCTACTAAAAATACAAAAATTAGTCGGTCATGGTGGCATGTGCCTGTAATCCCAGCTACTCGAGAGGTTGAGGCAGGAGAATCATTTGAACCCAGGAGGCAGAGGTTGCAGTGAGCCGCGATCAAACCACTGCACTCCAGCCTGGGAGACAGAGTGCAACTCCATCTCAAAAAAAAAAAAAAAAAAGACTGAAAGAATATACTCTAAAATATTGAAGAGATTCCTCTGGGCAGTAGCATCATTAATAATATTCTTTTTCCTGTGTTTTTGTATATATGCAAATGTTATAATTTATTCAATGAACCCACATATTTTAAGAGGAGAACATTATGTTACTAAAATGTAATGACCATCTTAAAACTAATATATAAGGAAAAAAAAAAAAAACCTAACACTCTCAAAAAAAACTTTACTGGAAAACATTTTTTTCTAAAATCTAAACCTGATTCTAATACTAGATTCTCCAGATGACAACCTAAGCATGCTACATATACCTTTCAACACAAACTAGTAATACGGTTTCATGTAATAAAGATACACACTTTTCAGAAGCCCAGGCATTAAGTTTTCTTTCACTTATGCTATAGAAAAATCACCCTGCTTATAAAATTTATTTATTCTACAGTCTTGAAAGGAAAAGTCTAAATAGCTTCCTTCCTACTTTAAAGATTAGAACATAATGTCTCTAATAAGAAGTCATGGCCCAGGGCCGTGGCTCATGCCTGTAATCCCAGCACTTTGGGAGGCCGAGGCAAGCAGATCACAATGTCAGGAATTCAAGACCAGCCTCGCCAACATGGTGAAACCTCGTCTGTACTAAAAATACAAAAAAAAAAAAAAAAAAAAATTAGCTGGACAGGATGGCGCCATGTCTGTAATCCCAGCTATTCGGGAGGCTGAGGCAGGAGAAATGCTTGAACCCGGGAGGCGGAGGTTGCAGTGAGCCAGGATTATGCCACTGCACTCCAGCCTGGGCAACAGAGCAAGACTCAAAAGAAAAAAAAAAGTTATTATATGGGGTAAATCAGCCAGAAGAGGAGGCAAGAGGGCAAAAGCCTTGATTAAAAGATTTTCAGGAAAACATCCCTAGTTACTCTTATCTTTCCTAAGAAGGGGGAAAATATGCCAAATATTTCACTGCAATACTTGAGTAAAAAAAGAGATTTTTAGAATCGGGGGAAAAAAAGACTCATTATAGTGCCTTCCCTTTATACATCAAACCCAAATTTTGGATGATTTGCACATCCTGAACATCTGGATCTTCTGGCCCTTGACTTCAGAGAAGATATTATATAAATCAAGGACTTGGCAATTTTAAGTGTTAAAAAGGGTCAGAGTTAAACTGGGATCTATCCAAGCCATACTTAGATATAAGTAAGCAAAGGAGCGAACAAACACCAATCTACTTAATTCAAGGCGGAAGCATTTTAGAGCTTGCACTTAGAGAAAACATTAGGGCAGCAAAATGTCTGCCTGTAGTCTCATTAGCATTCCTGCAAAGAGGTAGATGAGAATACATTTCCCCAGGGTAAGAGATACCAAGGAGGGTTCCCAGTAGGGACTCAGTAATATGCCTACTTCCTCTTTTCAAAGATTTTGAAAAGCATATTTTTAAAATTTTGTTGCTGAATCACAATAAATAGACAATTATAAAGTAGACCCACCCACTGAGTTAGTGCTAGTGGAATCTGTCCTTCTGGAAGTACCAGATGGAGATTTAAAAAAAAAAAAAAAAAGCTCTTTACTAATGGTGGCCAAGATTCCTTGGTACTTGGTGTCAGGGCCAGAATATTACCCCAGATGTCCTAGCCAAATTCAAGTTGGCTAATTAATTATAGTCGCCAAACTACAAACAACAAAAAAAAAAGGCCTCCCTCTCTCTGTTCCCTTCATTGAAACCTGAAGAGGTCACTCTTCCTTGAAATTCTTTTTATTTTTAAATTTTGATTGAATTGTACACTTTAATATGTGTACTTTGTTTTTTGTTCTTTTTTGAGGCAGGATCTCACTCTGTTGTCCAGCTTGAAATGCAGTGGTGTGAACACAGTTCACCACATCCTCCTGGGTTCAAGAGATCCTCCTGCTTCAGCCTCCCAAGTAAGCGAGACTACAGTCATGTACCATCACACCCAGCTAATTTTTTAAAGTTTTTGTAGAGAAGGGGGTCTCACTGTGTTGCCAAGGCTGTTCTCCGGACTCCAGTGATCCTCCTGCCTTAGCCTCCCAAAGTGCTGGGATATCGACATGAGCCACTGCACCTGGCCAAAATTCCTGTATAGTACCATCGGTCATTATGGTTTCCCTTAAGAGTGCATTGTAACTCAAATGCCAACTTAAAGTATACAGATTATTTGAATTCCGCCTATATGGGAAACACACCATGTATATTAAAAGTACTCAAAAATTGTCTGGGCATTGTGACACATGCCTATAATGCCAACTACTCAGGAGGCTGTTTGAACCCAGGAGGCTGTTTGAACCCAGGAGGCAGAGGCTATAGTGAGTGAAGATCACACCACTGCATGCCAGTCTGGGTGACAGAGCGAGCTTCTGTCTCAAAAAAATAATAATAAATAATTTAAAAATATATATATGGGCCAGGCGCAGTGGCTCACGCCTGTAATCCCAGCACTTTGGGAGGCCGAGGCGGGTGGATCACGAGGTCAAGAGATCGAGACCATCCTGGTCAACATGGTGAAACCCCATCTCTACTAAAAATACAAAAAAATTAGCTGGGAATGGTGGCGCATGCCTGTAATCCCAGCTACTCAGGAGGCTGAGGCAGGAAAATTGCCTGAACCCAGGAGGCGGAGGTTGCGGTGAGCCGAGATCGCGCCATTGCACTCCAGCCTGGGTAACAAGAGCGAAACTCTGTCTCAAAAAAAAAAAAAAATAATAATAATAATAATAATAATACTTATAACAATAACATGGTGCCCGGGTGTGGTGGATCACACCTGTAATCCCAACACTCTGGGAGGGCAAGGTGGGAGGATCGCTTGAGGCCAAGGGTTCCAAAAAAATTTTGCTGAGCATGGTGGTGCCCACCTGTGGTCCTAGCTACTCAGGAGCCTGAGGCAGGAGGCTGGTTTGAGCCCAGGAGTCCGAGGCTACAGTTAGTATTAATTATACCACTGCACACCAGCCTGGTGACAGAGTAAGACCCTGTCTCTAAAAAATAAAAGCAATAAAAGGCTGGGCGCAGTGGCTCATGCCTATAATCCCAGCACTTTGGGAGGTGAGGTGGGCAGATCACCAGAGGTCAGAAGTTTGAGACCATCCTGGACAACATGGCGAAACCCTGTCTCTACTAAAAATACAAAAATTAGCTGGGCATGGTGGCATGCGCCTGTAATCCCAGCTACTCAGGAGGCTGAGGCAGGAGAATCGCTTGAAGCTTGGAGGCGGAGGTTGCAGTAAGCCAGGATAGAGCCACTGCACTCCAGCCTGGGTGACAGAGCGAGACTCTGTCTCAATTAAATAGAAAACATAAATAAATAAAAGTTAAAAATGCTGGGGCAGTGGCTCACACCTGTAATCCCAGCACTTTGGGAGGCTGAGGCAAGCGGATCATGAGGTCAGGAGATCAAGACCATCCTGGCCAATATGATGAAACGCCATCTCTACTAAAAATACAAAAATTAGCTGGTCATGGTGGTGCATGCCTGTAATCCCAGCTACTCAGGAGGCAGAGGCAGGAGAATCACTTTTTTTTTTGCTTGTTTTTTTAATTGAAAATAAAATTGCACTTTTTAGGTACAAGGAGAATCACTTGAACCAGGGAGTCGGAAGTTGCAGTGAGCTGAGATCATGCCACTGCACTCCAGCCTGGGGACAAAGTAAGACTCCATCTCAAAAAAAAAAAAAGGCATAAAATTATTCCATATTTTTTCATATTTCAACAAATACATATTTTAAGGACTCCAGGCTAGAAAGTCTTAAACGTCCTGCCTCCTCCTTCCTTCTTCCTGGGATTTTTTCCTCTGGGCTCTACATTCCCTCACTTCCTTTAAGTCTCTACTCAAAAGTCACCTCCTCAGCTAGGTCTCCTCTTGCTGCCCTATGTAAAATTTCCATTATTCTAACTCTTAGCCACAGTACTTCACACTTACCCTTCTCTGATTATTATTATTATTTTTTTTTTGAGACAGAGTCTCACTCTGTCGCTCAGGCTAGAGTGCAGTGGCACGATCTCAGCTCACTGCAATCTCTGCCTCCAGGGTTCAAGCCATTCTCCTGCCTCAGCCTCCTGAGTAGCCTTCTCTGATTTTATTTTGTTGCCATGTATCACCTAACCTAAAATAAATTTAATTTCTGTTTCTTGTCTGCCCTCCCTACTTGAAGGGAAGTTCCAAGAGAATAGGAATTTGTCTTTTATTCACTGTGGTATCACCAGCATCTAGAATGGTACCTGGCACACAGTACATGCTCAATAAATATTTGTTGCATGAATACCAAACGAGACGTAGTTACAGCCCACAGATAGGTACATCATAGCGCTACAAGGTGCCTTTAGAGAAGCTGTCACACTTCAAAAATACTGCAACAGAGAACTACAGACTTGTCATAATAAACAACACTGTCTACTCTTCAAATCAAAGAAAAACACGCTTGACCTTCCACCTCATTTGTACAAGGAAGAGGAAATAAGTTGATTATTTGGACAGTGGGGTTGGACATGGTGGCTCATGCCAGTAATCCCAGTACTTTGGGAGGCCAAGTTAGGAGGACTGTTTGAGCCTAGGAGTTGAGACAAGCCAGAGAAACATAGCAAGACCTCATCTCTACAGGAAAAAAAATTTTGTTTAGCCAGGCATAGTGGCTCACGCCTATAATCCCAGCACTTGGGGAGGCCGAGACGGATGGATCACCTGAGGTTGGGAGTTCGAGATCAGCCTAACATGGTGAAACCTCGTCTCTACTAAAAATACAAAAATTAGCTGGGTGCAGTGGCGGGCACCTGTAATCCCAACTACTCGGAGGCTGAGGCAGGAAAATCACTTGAACCTGGGAGGCAGAGGTTGTGGTGAGCCAAGATTGCACCATTGCACTCCAGCCTGGGCAACAGAGTGAGACTCTTTCTCAAAAAAAATATATATATACACGTATATATACATATATGTATATATGTGTTTATATGTACACATGTATATATACATATATGTATATATATGGATATATACGTATATATACACACACACACATATATATTTTAAATTAGCCAGTCATGATAGCACACACCTGTAGTCCTAGCTACTCAGGAGGCTGAAGCGGGAGGACTGCTTGAGCCCAGGAGTTCAAGGCTGAAGTGAACTATGATTGTGCCACTGCAATCCAACCTGGGTGACAAAGTGAGACCCTGTCTTTTAAAAAAAAAGTACTGTAAAGGAGAACTACAGGCTCGCCATGACTAATAAACACTGTCTATGTCTACTCTTCATATCCGAGAAAAACACATTTGACCTCTCACTCAGAGGAGAAAGAAGTTGATTATTTGGATAGTGGGAAGTCATACAAAATCAAAGTCTCAATTTAGTTAACACTATACAAACAAAATTCTCTTGTAATGTTAACAAATATTAAACCCTCTTCCTGTGACTTTACTACACTACCTTCTGTTTTTTTCCTTTGGCTTTGACTTCTATAAAGTCAATCTTAAAATTTATGAACCTTATATTTTCAATTAACTAAGAAATGGCTGGGCGCAGTGGCTCATACCTATAATCCCACACTTTGGGAGGTCAAGTCAGGTGGATCACTTGAGGTCAAGAGTTCGAGACCAGCCTGGCCAACATGGCAAAACCCCAGCTCTACTAAAAATACAGACATTAGCCAGGTGTGGTGGCAGGTGCCTGTTGTCCCAGCTACTTAGGATGCTGAGGTGGGAAAATCACTTGAACCCAGGAGGCGGAGGTTGCCGTTAGCCAAAATTGCACCACTGCACTCCAGCCTGGGCAACAGAGTGAGACTCTGTCTCAAAAAAAAAAAAAAAAAAAGAATAAAAAATTTTTTAAAAATCAAAGAAAAAAGAAAAAGAAAAATCTTAATTAAAAAAAATATATAAGAAATAAACATTTACAAAGTACATGAAACTCTATAGAATTCTGCAAGAGTCCATAACATGAAGACCCTGGCCTTGATATATCTATTCAAGGAAGACCACAAATCTACCTGTAAGTAATAATGAAGAACACCAGGTGACCAGTATGTGACATAAGACAATCAATTCATCTCTTACACCCAGCAGACAGCACTTAAAAAGCAAGAGTCAAACATGACTGAGTTTGTTCACAGCCGTTATGAGTCACATGGGATATGACAGAGTGAATGTTAGCCAGTAGGTTAAAAAAAAAAAAAATTTTAAGATAAGGACACCAGGCCGGCGTAGTGGCTCACACCTATAATCCCAGCAGTTTAGGAGGCTGAGGCAGGTGGATCACCTGAGGTCAGGAGTTCGAGACTAGCCTGGCCAACATAATGAAATCCTGTCTCTAATACAAAAGTGCAAAAAATTAGCCGTACATGGTGGCAGACACCTGTAATCCCAGCTACTCGGGAGGCTGAGAAAGGATGATAGCTTGAACCCAGGAGGCAGAGGTTGCAGTGACCCAAGATTGCACCACTGTACTCCAGCCTAGGCAACAAGAGTGAAACTCTGTGTCAAAAAAAAAAAAAGGATAAGGATGTCAGATTCTAAACTCCTCAATAGGACAGAAACCAGATTAGTTTATGTCATGCTCAAGTGCAAGCTGGAGTTCAAGCAATGATTTAAAAAGTAGGGAAGGGGAAAATCTTGATCTTCAGGCAAAATACCTACCCAGGGTCCCACGCAGTTTCGGTTTTAACTCTTTGAACTAGATCTAGTGGGAAGAGGTACTTAACTGCTTTCTCTGAACCTTAAAAATTGGGCACAAGCAATCACCAATTTCAACTTTGCTTTCATAAAGACCAGCCTTGGGGACAGGTGCGGTGGTTCACACCTGTAATCCCAGCACTTTGGGAAGCCAAGGCGGGTGGATCATTTGAGCCCAGGAGTTCGAGACCAGCCTGGGCAACATGGTGAAACCCCATCTCTACTACAAATACAAAAAGTAGCCGGGCATGGTGGCGGGCACCTGTAATCCCAGTTACTCAGGAGGCTGAGGCATGAGAATAGCTTGAACTCAGGAAGCAGAGGTTGCAGTGAGCTGAGATCTCACTGCACTCCAGCCTCCGCGACAGAGTGAGGCAGCACCCTCTCATAAATAAACAAACCAGGCTTGCTTTTTGCCACAGATTCCCTAATCGAATAACTAAGCACCTTAAGTCAGAATACCTGAGCTCGCATGCTGGTGAAAGGTATTCTGACTTCAGGTACTTAGTTATTCGATTAGTACAGGGTCATAAGCTGTATGACCCTTGTCAAGTTACTTGACCTTTCTTTCTATGACCTCCTGTCAAATGCACATAATTACAGCAACCTCACTGGGTTGGGTTGATTAAATGAAATAAAGCACATAAAAGACTTGCCGAGAGGCTGGCCACGAGATGCTTCAATACATGTTCATTGTTATAACTTACAGAGGAAAAAAAGGCTCCAAGGCTGAGAAGTGACATGCCTGGGGATTGCTGCCAAAGGTTATCATTAAATCTGAAAGTCAAACAAACACATTCCTGACTCTGAGACACTCTCCTGATTCGTGGATACCATCGGTAACAGTAGTGATAAAAATCAAATAAGAACAGTCAGAATCATAACCCTAAGGACAGCCGCGGCGACAACACTTAATACTTACAGAGCTGCTAGGGGCCACTGTCCTCAGAGAGGAAGAAGGCCAGGCTGCTGAATCACACGCACACAATTACAGAATCTTCTCCGCCCTCTTTTTAAAAAAACAGTTCACTGGCGCCCAAGTTTTGCTAAAAACAGGTATCTAAACCGATGACGGACAACGTGTAATTTCTCCATACCAAAGAGGTGGGGCTGTGCAGGGAGGAGGGGGTGGCGCTCGGCTCCTGCCAGATGGAAAAGCCACATGAAGTGGAGAAACAGCCAGATTCAGGACTCACCCCCGAATCAAAATCCGATGTTTGAAAGCCAGGACCTTCCAATTCGGGCAATCGCTAGGCTCTGCTTGTAAAATCGCCTCAGAACAAGTGTCATCCGCCTTCAACGCCAATCCCCTGCCGCGGTAGAAGGTTCGGGTTACCCGGCAGCGGTGTGATTTCGGAAACCCGAGAGCGATCTGGCCACCTCCAGCCTCCCCCGGTCTCCGAGAATCACAGCCCCACTCGGGAGGGAAACAAAAGCCGGGGCAGCAGGGGAAGCCGAGCCAGGGTGCCCTCCGTGCCGGCTCGCGGGCGCCGGGCGCCCAGGGCGTGAGGAATGCGCTCAGGTGACAGGCGCGGCGCCCAGGGCAACAGGTCCCGCCCGGCCTCGGCCTCCCGGAGGTCCTGCCGACCCCAAGTCCGCCCCGCGGCCCAGGGGAGGGAGCAGGACGCGAGGGAGGGAGCGGCGCCTGGGGCGGCGCAGGGGCAAGGAGTCCAAGCTCCATCTTGAGGCGGGCGGAGGAAGGGAAGGCCCGGCTCGGCGCTGACAGAGCCGCCACTCTTCCAGCTCCAGAGGGACCCCCGGCCTCCGGCGCCGGCCACCCGAGACTCCCGCGCTCTCCTCCCAGATGGCCCCGGCGCCCGAGGCTCAGCCCCGCTCCCGGACGCCGGGCCTCGACCCCCGACCCGACCCTGGGCGGGCCCAGGGCGCGGGCCGGGAGGCGGGCAGGGGAGGAGAGGGCCAGGAAGGGGAGAGGGCCCGCGCCACGCTCCTCTCACCGCCTCTGACGCCGCCGGTCGCCGCCACCTGCCCCACTGCAGCAGCAGCAGCAGCCGCCGCGGCCGCCGCCTCCCGCCTGCCGGCTCGTCGGCTCGGGGCGGGGGAGAGCGTGACGCGCCGCCGCCGCCGCCGCCGCGGGGCCGGGCGGGCGCGCGCCGCCAGGAGAAGACGCCGCGCGACTCCTCCCAGCGATCCGCCGCCGCGCCCGCCCGGCAGGCCCGGCCCCCCGAGCCCGCACCGGCCCTGCCGCCCGCGCCCGGCACCGCGCCGCCCCCCTGCCTCTTTGTCTGCGCCCACCGCGGCCCGGGGAGGCGACCCCGGCCCCGGCGCGCTAGCCGCTCCGCCCTCGGACCCTCCCAAGCCCCGGCACTAGAAGCAAGGTGCGAGGGAAAACCCAGAGGCCTGCTTGGAGGGGCTTCTCGTCATTTCTTCTGCTAAGTGTTCCCATAATTTGCAAGTCACACCCAAGAGCCCCATTCAGCCTCGACCTCAGCCTGCTCTTTGGGGCTGATTCATTTTGTTTGCCCTCCCCTTCCCGCCAGACCAGGGTGAGAAATCCTTTGAACCTGCTTCAGGGAGCTTCCGACAGCAGGTTAAGGTTGAGATTGGGAAGGATCATCTCTGCCCTCGCCTCCCTCCAGGGAAAGACCCTGGATGAGGCATCCCTGGAAAAAATGCTGAAAGGAGCTCCCTGCAGCAGGTTAAGCTCGGGAAGAACCATCTCTGCTCCCCACTTCCCTTCGGGAAAGACCTCGAGTTAAAAATCCTTTGAAACAAGCCCAGGGTTTGCCCCGTTCGTTTGAGAAAAGCCTCTTTTATTCGCCCTGGCTGCTTGGACGGAAGCCCTGGTTAGTGTCCCATCCTCCCTCCCCTCTGGGATCGCCTTTAAAAGCTTTTGAAAGGGGCAGGAGAGAAGGCTGCAACAGCCTGCTCGGGGCTCGGGTAGCAGAGGGCGGCCAGCATTTCACTCCCATGGACCATGGCAACCCCAGAAGCTTTGCAGCCCCAGGGAGGAATTTGCAGCTGTCGGAGAAGCCCAGGATTTTGCGGTGGATAAGGGGGCAGGGGCTTCCTCCTCCTTGCCAGTAGAAGAGAATAATTGGCGGGTGACCCCTCCAGCTGACCTTTATTCAAAGCACCGTGCTGCCTGGACCAGCAGGGGGAGGGAACTGCACTGGAAATGCACGAAGTTCTGAACAAAGTAAATTTGTCTCCCGGCCCCTCCTCTCCATTCATGTCTGAAATCCCCCAAAATGCTGTTACCTAATTCAACATCGCCCTAATTTACAGGCTGCAAGGTCAGGTGGTGGTGGTCGTCCTGAAATCCCATATCCATATTCCTAATCTGAAAGGCATACCTCACCCCGAATAGAAACAGTCTTCAACTCGGAGTACCAAACTGGACTCATAGATGCCATAGAATGAGGCACAGGCAGGAACACTTACGGGCTTATCTTTTCTCCTCTACTCATTCTGCTGAGCCTGTCTTTATTAAAAATATTGTTTTGGGCTGGGCGTGGTGGCTCACGCCTGTAATCCAAGCACTTTGGAGGCCAAGGCGGGCGGATCACCTGAGGTTAGGAGTTCAAGACCAGCCTGACCAACACGGTGAAACCCTGTCTTAAAAAAAAAAAAAAAATTGTTTTGGGGCCGGGCGCGTGGCTCATGCCTGTAATCCCAGCACGTTGATAGGCCCAGGTGGGTGGATTACCTGCAGTCAGGAGTTCAAGACCATCCTGGCCAACATGGTGAAACCCTGTCTCTAACAAAAAATACAAAACTTAAGTGGATGTGGTGGTGCATGCCTGTAGTCCCAGCTACTCGGGAGGCTGAGGCACGAGAATTGCTTGAACCTAGGAGGTGGAGGTTGTAGTGACCCTAGTTCAAGCCACTGCACTCCAGCCTGGGTGCTGGAGGGAGACTCTATCTCAAAAAAATAAAAATAATTTAAAAAAGAAATTAAAAAAAATATATATATATATAATTTTGTTCATCATGGAGTCTCAGCATTAATTTTGATTTTTAAAATATATATTAAATGGCTGGGCACAGTGGTTCACGCCTGTAATTCCAGCACTTTGGGAGGCCAAGGTGGATGGATCATGAGGTCAGGAGTTCGAGATCAACCTGACCAACATGGTGAAACCCCATCTCTACTAAAAATACAAAAATTTTTTTTTTGCGTGGTGGCGAGTGCCTGTAATCCTAGCTACTAAGGAGACTGAAGCAGGAGAATCCCTTGAACACAAGAGGTGGAGGTTGCAGTGAGCCAAGATTGTGCCACTGCATTCCAGCCTGGGCAACAAAGTGAGACTCTATCTAAAAAAAAAAAAATCATATCCCATTATTATTTACCTTTACTGCCTCCTTCAATTGTGTGAGCAAGGCCTAGTCTCAGCCCTACTACCAGGCATTGGACTGGGTTCACACCCTGGGTGGCTGGCCACTGTTAGGACTGAAATGTCCTCCTTCAAAGTAAACATTCACATTATGTTTCTGGAACTAGCCACTGTGCTTTCTTACATGCCTGTCTTCTGTAAATATGAGCACAGCTCAATTGACAAGACATTGGGAGGTGGAAGGGATGTTGCAGAAGTAGAAAGCAAAATAAGAGCGCTCACATCTTCATTTTACAAAGCAGGGAGGTGGGTCAATGCCTCGGGTGTTTTGTTTTTCTCAAAAAAATAAAGGTTTAACCTTATCTTTTTTTTTTTCTTTTTACAGATGGGGTTTCACCATGTTGGTCAGGCTGATCTTGAACTTCTGACCTCATGATTCGCGCACCTCAGCCTCCTAAAGTGCTGGGATTACAGGCTTGAGCCACCTCGCCTGTTTTTTTTTTTTTTTTTTTTTTTTTTATGATATCATTAATGTAACCAATAGGGATAACTAAAAATAGTAGCAGGATTGTGTGGAGAGGATAGGTAGTTGTGCCTTAGTCATAAGAGAAAGTCAGTAGATAATGCCTACAGTTGATAAATAACACAAGTATATTTTTGTTTTTTTGTTTATGTTTTTGTTTTCTTAAGACAGGGTCTCACTCCTGTTGCCCAGGCTGGAGCACAGTGGTACAATCATGACTCACTGCAGCCTCAACTTCCCAGGATCAGGTGATCCTCCCACCTCAGCCTCCTAAGTAGCTGGGACTACAGGCATGCACAGCCATGCAGAGCCACGCCCAGCTAATTTTTTGTATTTTTAGTAGAGATGGAGTTTTGCCATGTTGCCCAGGCTGGTCTCAAACTCCTGGGCTTGGGCGACCTGTCCCCCTCAGCCTCCCAAAGTGCTGGGATTACAGGCATAAGCCACCACGCCTAGCCCACAAGCATATTTTTAGAGAAATGGAAGTTAACACCAGAAGAACTAAAAGCAAAAAATTAGTAGTCTCTACTAACTAAGGTTAAGAACAAGGTTAATACTAGGGAGGAGTGGGGTAGAAGAACTGAGAACGGTTGCTTTTTCAAAAATAAATAAAGAAAAGAAAAGAAAAGCAATAGTTCTTTTCCTTTATAGTAAATAATAGCAGGGTCTTGCTCTGTTGCCCAGGCTAGAGTACAGCGGTGCAGTCATGTTTCACTACAACCCGGAACTCCTGGGCTTGAGTGATCCTCCCGCCTCAGCCTCCAGACTGGCTGGGACTACAGGCACATGCCACCATGCCCAGCTACTTTTTTTTAATTTTTAGTAGAGCCAGAGTCTCTTGATGTTGCCCAAGATGGTCTCAAAATCCTGGGCTCAAGCAGTCCTCCCATCTCAGCCTCCCAAAGTGCTGGGATTACCAGCATGAGCCACCATGACCAGACTGCTTTTAATTATAAACCTGAATGCATTTTATTTTTAAAAACCATGTGCAAGGTCAGGAGCAGTGGCTCACATCTGTAATCCCAGCAATTTGAGAAGCCAAGGTGGGAGGATTGCTTGAGCCCTGGAATTGGAGACCCAGCTGGGCAACATAGCAAGACCCTATCTCTACCAAAAAAAATATAAAAAATTGGCCAGGCTTGGTGGCTCATGACTGTAATCCCAGCACTTTGGGAGGCTGAGGTGGGCAGATCACCTAAGGTCAGGAGTTTGAGACCAGCCTTGCCAACATGGCAAAACCCCATCTCTACTAAAAATACAAAAATTAGCCCAGGCTTGGTGGTGGGCACCTGTAATCCCAGCTACTCAGGAGACAGAGGCAGGAGAATCGCTTGAACCAAGGAGACGGAGGTTGCAGTGAGCCAAGATGGTGCCACTGCACTCCAGCCTGGGCGACAAAGCAAGACTCCATCTCAAAAATATAAATAAATAAATAAATAAATAAGCAAGCTGGGTGTGGTGGTGTGTGCCTATAGTCCCAGCTACTGAGGTTGCAGTGAGCCACGATCTCACCACTGCACTCCATCCAGCCTGGGTGACAGAGCAAAGCCCTGTCTCAAACACACAAAAAAATATTACTTTGATTTCTTTGTTGTTGTTGTTAAATATGGAGATGAGGTCTCACTATGTTGCTTAGGCTGGTCTCAAACTCCTAGGCTCAAAGGATCCATCCGCCTCAGCCTCCCAAAGTGTTGGGATCACAGGCAGGAGCCACTACACCCAGCTTTGTTTTTTTTTTGAGAGGGAGTCGTTCTGTCACTCAGGCTGGAATGCAATGGTACAATCTCTGCTCACCGCAACCTCTGCCTCCTGGGTTCAAGTGATTCTCCTGCCTCAGCCTCCTGAGTAGCTGGGACTACAGTCATGAGCCACCACGCCCAGCTAAATTTTGTATTTTCAGTAGAGACACTGTCTCTAGACAGTGTTTTGCCATGTTGGCCAAGCTGGTCTTGAACTCCTGACCTCAAGTGATCCACCAGCCTTGGCCTCCCAAAGTGGTGGGATTACAGGCGTGAGCCACTTCCCCAGGTTCTATTAAAACAAAAAGAAAAAGAAAAAGAAGGTATTAAGGTCCTCAACCAAAGTGAGTAGAGATTATTCTCTGCAAAACGATGGGTGTTGGTGGTTTTTTCTCCACAGCTCTTTAGCATTGATTCTATGACAGGTTTCAGCAGTACAACAAGTTTGTTTTATTATCTGTCTCCTTCCATCCCTACAGGAATGTGAATTCCGAGAGAACAGGGGTTGTTGACACTTCTTGCTGTATCTGCATCCCTTGAATAATATAAGGTCCATAGTAGATTAGTTTTTAAAAGGATGCAGTGTAATACTCCTATATTCTGAATAACTAAAGAATTAGTTATTTTCGGGCTGGGCGTGGTGGCTCATGCCTGTAATCCCAGCACTTTGGGAGGCCAAGGCAGGCGGATCACCTGAGGTTCAGAGTTCGAGACCAGCCTGACCGATATGGTGAAACTCTGTCTCTAAAAAAATAAAAATAAAAATAATTTTTCCCTGTATTTTGTCTTCTTTTTTAAAAAAAAGAATGATAGATGTTCATTATATAAAATTAAGGCAAGCAAAATGAAGGCAACAAAATAGGTACAATCCCACAGATCCTGAAAAAATTACTATAAATATGTCTAAATTAATTCATTACAGTTTAGAAAGATTTTAAATCTCTTCACTAAGAGACTAATAGTTCTTATCACCATTCAAGGACAATACAGCCTGGGCGCAGTGGCTCAGGCCTGTAATCCAAGCACTTTGGAGGCCAAGGTGGGCGGATCACCTGAGGTCGGGAGTTCAAGACCAGCGTGACCAACATGGTGAAACCTCGTCTATTTAAAAAAAATTTTTTTAAATTTTTAATTTAATAATAAAAAGAGAGGACAATACAGTAAAAAATAGTGGTTTGAAAATATGTCATAAACTGTGCCTGTGATCCCAGCACTTCAGGAGGCCAAGATGGGCAGATTACCTGAGGTCGAGTGTTCAAGACCAGCCTGGCCAATATGGTGAAACCCCATCTCTACTAAAAACACAAAAATTAGTTGGGCGTGGTGGTGGTGCATGCCTGTAATCCTAGCTACTTGGGAGGCTGAGGCAGAGAATCACTTGAACCCATGAGGTGGAGGTTGAAGTGAGCTGAGATGGGCCACTGCACTCCAGCCTGCGTGGCAGAGCAAGACCTTGTCTAAAAAAAAAAAACAGATAGATAGATAGATAGATAGATAGATAAGTTTCATAAATTGCTGTAAAGATGAAAAAGGAGACAAAAGCTGTCAAAATAAGCATACTTTTTTTTTTTTGAGATGGAGTCTCACTCTGTTGCCCAGGCTGGAATGCAGTGGCGTTATCTTGGCTCACTGCAACCTTCATCTCCCGGGTTCAAGTGATTCTCCTGCCTCAGCCTCCTGAGTAGCTGGGATTACAGGCATGCGCCACCATGCCAGGCTAATTTTTGTATTTTTAGTAGAGACAGGGTTTCACCATGTTGGTCTGGGTGATCTCGAACTCCTGACCTTGTGCTCCGCCCACCTTGGCCTCCCAAAGTGCTGGAATGACAGGTGTGAGCCACCACACCTGACCAATAAGCACACTTTTAAAATTAAAGATGTTTTGGCCAGGTGCGGTGGCTCATGCCTGTCATCCCAGCACCTTGGGGGGCCAAGATCACTTGAACCCAGGAGTTCAAAACCAGCCTGGGCAACATATTGAGACCCGTCTCTGTTACTATACGTTTTTATAAAAAAGAAAAAAATGAGCTGGGCGTGGTGGCTCACGCCTGTAATCCCAGCACTTTGGGAGGCCGAGGTGGGTGGATCACCTGAGTTCAGGAGTTTGAGACCAGCCTGACCAACATGGAGAAACCCTGTCTCTAAAAAAAGAAAAAAGAGAAAAATGAAAGGTGTTATTTTTCCTTTTTCTTTTTTTTTTTAAAGGATTTTAAAAATATATATTTTTTGAAAATATTTCGAAAGGAATTAAGATCCCTGATTGGAAGGGGGAAAACAATCAACACAATGAAATTTAGAAACAAATGCAAAAGCAGCTGCTGCATCTGGCCCCTTCCACCCAAGGGGCGCAGCCGGGAGATGAAGCTCATTTTATGATTCCAAGTACACGCTCTGGTCAACGCAGAATCACTTAATTACCAGCCTTCTGGTGGAAGGACCCTGTCCAAAGTCAGGGTCAGAAATAGGACAGCTCATCGTGCTTGGCTTTGTTGGTCTGGTAGTTAGACAAGGTCAAGGGCTTGTTTTCGTGAGGGAGACTTTGGAATACTCGCAAGTGGACAAATTCCTCGTCACCGACATGCACCTTGATGAAGTAGTTCCTCCCCGCGACCACCTGGCTGCTGAAGGACACAGCCTTAAACACGGGGAACTTCTTGTTTTCTTTTTCTTCAATCTGGGACCTCACCTGGTTGGCGATGTTCTGGGTCGCGGCGGTGGCCGGCTGAGCGGCAGAGGGCTCCCTGCACATCATCTTGGCGGCAACGGAGGGACTCAGCGAGGGGACTGGGCCTCCTTTTTCTTTTTTTAAGTTCCTGAACCATAGTAGATAGCTCACAATTACAATTTTTTTTTTTTTTTTAATAGAGACAGGGTTTCACCATGTTGGTCAGGCTGGGCTCCAACTCCTGACCTCAGGGGATCCACCTGCCTCAGCCTCCCAAAGTGCTGGGATTACAGGCGTGAGCCTCCGCGCCTGGCCACAATTACAAATTTAAATCTTTACTATACATGATGGTGACCACAGTTAGTAACAATATATAATTGAAAATTGGTGCCGGGCACAGCGGCTCACGCCTGTAATCCTGGCACTTTGGGAGGCCAAGGTGGGTGGATCACCTGAGTTCAGGAGTTCAAGACCAGCCTGACCATCATGGTGAAACCCCATCTTTTTTATTAAAAAAAAGAAAGAAAGAAAATTGGTAAAAGAGTAGATTTTAAGTGTTCTTGAGGAAGGAGACCCAGGCATCTGGGATCACCTCCCTGTTGACCTCCACACTGCATTTCAATAGAAGAAAAGACTGGCCTACTGGCAGAGCCTCCTGAATCAACTTCCTATAAGATAGCAGGCGTGGCATGGGGGAATCTCTCCGGAAGACATTGTTTTTACTTAAACAAGATCAACCCCCCACCCCAACTCCTCCATCCGGAGACCAGAACCCTTTCACATGCAATTCCTAAAACTGTAAACCCAAGACCCTTTCATATATAATTTATAAGGCTGTAAACCTAAGATCCTTTCACGTGTAATATCTAGAGTGTAAGCCTATATAAAGGCAGAGCTTCTCCTTGTTAGGGGAGCTTGACCATTTGGACAAAACATAAAGCCTTGCTCCTGCTTCTAGTTCAGTGTCTGAGAGGTCTGTTTCTCGAAGCTGCTCCTGCTTCATTCTCACCACACAAAAGAAATTAAGGGCCGTGCGCAGTGGCTCACACCTGTAATCCCAGCACTTTGGAAGGCTAAGGTGGGTGGATCACCTGAGTTCAGGAGTTCGAGACCAGCCTGACCAACATGGTGAAACCCCGTCTCTACTAAAAATACAAAAAATTAGCTGGGCATGGTAGTGGGCACCTGTAATTCCAGCTACTTGGGAGGCTGAGGCAGGAGGATCACTTGAACCTGGGAGGCAGAGGTTGCAGTGAGCCGAGATTGCACCACTGCACTCCAGCCTGGGGGACATAGCAAGAGACTCTCTATCCAAAAAAAAAAAAAAAAAAAAAAAAGCTATATATATTACCTTACATACTTAATTTTTTTTTTTTAGACAATTTCTTTCCGTGTCGCCCAGGCTGGAGTACAATGGGGCGATCTCAGCTCACTGCAACCTCTGCCTCCCAGGTTCAAGCCATTCTTCCGCCTCAGCCTCCTGAGTAGCTGGGATTCCAGGTGGCCATCACCACGCCCAGCTAATTTTTCTACTTTTAGTAGAGATGGGGTTTTGCCATGTTGCTCAGGCTGGTTTCGAACTCCTGGCTTCAAGCAATCTGCCTGCCTTGGCCTATCAAAGGGCTGAGATTATAGTCATGAGCCACTGTGCCTGGCTTATTTTTTAAATTACATCTACTTTTTATTTTTATTTTTATTTTTATTTTTTTTGAGACGGAGTTTCGCTGTTGTTACCCAGGCTGGAGTGCAATGGCGTGATCTCGGCTCACCGCAACCTCCGCCTCCCGGGTTCAGGCAATTCTCCTGCCTCAGCCTCCTGAGTAGCTGGGACATGTACTTTTATTAATATTGCTTCAGAAATCAGAATCCAATTGATTAGCCCATTCAACAAAGATTTACTGAAATCCTGCTTAGTCCCAAGCAGGTACTGGGCTGTGGCAGTGAAGTTCAAGTCCCTGTCTTCAGACTAGTGACTGTTACTGCTCACTGGTTTGCAAAATCAAGGTGGAGTAATCACAGTTCCCTGATCTCCCCTGGTTTTATGTCGAAGGCACCAGACCACAACCCTTGTCAACATTTGGAAATGTTAACATTTCCAAAACATTTCTAAAGGTAGGGAGCTAGTGCTGGTTCATTTCATAAAAAAGTGACTGAGCCAGAGAGAGACAGAGTCTTAAACTGCAAAGAACAGAAAGAAAGCAACAAACAAAAACCACAATTCATGATGATGTATTCAGTGACTATTTTGGACAAAAAATTAATTTTATCCCTGAATCCAATTAAGACTGCTGTATCCAGGCCGGGCAAGGTGGCTCATACCTGTAATCCCAGCACTTTGGGAGGCCGAGGCAGGCGGATCACAAGGTTAGGAGTTCAAGACCAGCCTGACCAACATGGCGAAATCCCATCTCTATAAAAAAAAAATATATATATATATATATAAATTAATTAAAAAGACTGCTGTATCAACTTTATACAGAAAAAATGCTGATGGCAGTGGTTTTATAGAATGTTTTTGTTTGTTTGTTTGTTTGTTTGTTTGAGTCGGAGTTTCACTCTTGTTACCCAGGCTGGAGTGCAATGGCACGATCTCAGCTCACCACAACCTCCGCCTCCCGGGTTCAAGCAATTCTCCTGCCTCAGCCTCCTGAGTAGCTGGGACTACAGGCACACACCACCATGCCCAGCTAATTTTTTTTGTATTTTTAGTAGAGACGGGGTTTCACCATGTTGACCAGGATGGTCTCGATCTCTTGACCTCGTGATCCACCCGCCTCGGCCTCCCAAAGTGCTGGGATTATAAGTGTGAGCCACCGCGCCCGGCCTATAGAATGTTTTAAAAAGCAAAACTGGAAGAATGACAAGTAGCTGCTAAATATATATATATATTTTTTCTTTTTTTCTTTTTTTTGGACACAGAGTTCTGCTCTGTTGCCCAGGCTGGTGATGCAATTATAGCTTACTTTAGGCTCAAACTCCCAGCTCAAGCGATCCTCCTGCCTCAGCCTCTCAAGTAGGTAGGGCCACAGGCATGTGACACCACACCCAGCTGATTTATTTATTTAGTTTTTTTAGACGTGGAGTCTCACTGTGTTGCCCAGGCCAGTCTTCAACTCCTAGATTCAAGAGATCCACCCTCCTCAGCTTCCTAAACTTTCTGAATTACAGGCGCGTGTCACACCCAGTGGCTATTAAATTTAAATTCATAAAACCACTTCTTAAAGTGAACCATCTTGTGACAACAAAGACTGCATTGTACACATTCAGTTAACAAAGAACAGTATCAATAGCGCACCACACACCATGATGGACACTGTATTTAGGGCCTTCTAAATAGACTAGTACTTTGAGTGCCTGCAGTTTCAAGATGAGGGGGTTGAACAAGATCACTTATAAACTTCCAGCTGAAAACATCTTTAAGATTCTGACTTTTATCCACTAAAGCAAAACATTTGTGAAATTTGCATTTGATGCAGCACTTGTTATCTAATTCAACAAATATTTGTTGAGTACATGGAAAGTTGATTCTCTCTTCAGCAAAAATTTAACAGACTCAGCTGGGCAGTGGCTCACGCCTGTAATCTTAGCACTTTGGGAGGCCAAAGCAGGTGGATCACCTGAGGACAGCAGTTCAAGACCAGCCTGGCCAACATGGTGAAATCCTGTCTCTACTAAAATAGAAAAATTAGCCAGGCATGATGGCGGGGGCCTGTAATCCTAGCCACTCAGCAAACTGAGACAGGAGAATCACATGAACCCAGGAGACAGTGGTTGCAGTGAGCTGAGATCACGCCACTGCACTCCAGCCTGGGCAGCTGAGCGAGACTCTGTCCCCCAGAAAAAGAAAAATCGCTGGGCATGGTGGCTCATGCCTGTAATTGGCTCACACACTTTGGGAGGCCGAGGCAGGTGGATCTCCTGATGTCAGGAGTTCGAGACCAGCCTGACCAATATGGAGAAACCCCATCTCTACTACAAATACAAAATTAGCCGGGCTTTGTGGCACGTACCTGTAATCCCAGCTACTTGGGAGACGGAGGCAGAAGAATCACTTGAACCTGGGAGGCAGAGGTTGCAGTGAGCCAAGATTGCACCATTGCACTTCGGTCTGAGCAACAACAGCGAAACTGTCTCAAAAAAAAAAAAAAAATCAAGCTGATTGAAATACATGCACACCCACGTTCACAGCAGCAGTATTCACAGCAGGAAAAGGTGGAAACAACGCAAATGTCCATCAACTAATGAATGAATAAACAAACTGTGGCCTTTCCATGCAGTGGAATATTACTCAGCTGTTAAAAAACAAGAGAGTACAGATGCATGATTCATGCCTGGATGACCCTTGAAAACATTATTATGCTGAGTGAAAAAAGCCTGACACAACAGATCACATGCTGTATGATTTTTGGCCAGGCGTGGTGGCTCACGCCTATAATCCCAACACATTGGGAGGCCAAGGTGGGTGGATCACTTGAGGTCAGGAATTCAAGACCAGCCTGGCCAAAATGGCAAAACCCTGTCTCCACTTAAAAAAAAAAAAAAAAAAAAAAAAAAAAAAAAATTAGCCAGGCATGGTGGTGGGCACCTGTAATTCTAGCTACTAGGGAGGCTGTGAGACATGCTTGAACCCAGGAAGCAGAGGCTGCAGTGAGCTGAGATCACACCACTGCACTCCAGCCTGGACAATAGATCAAGACTTGGTATCAAAAAAAAAAAAAAAAGAATCATATAATATTGTTGTTGTTGTTGCCTGAGATGGAGTCTCACTCTGACACTCAGGCTGGAGTGCAGTGGTGCAATCTTGGCTCACTGCGCCCTCCGCCTTCTGGGTTCAAGCAATTCTGTTTCAGCCTCCCAAATAGCTGGGACTGCAGGCATGTGCCACCATGCCGAGCTAATTTTTGTATTTTTAGTAGATAAGGGGTGTCACCATGTTAGACAGGGTTGTCTCAAACTCCTGACATCAAGTGATCCACCCACCTCAGCTGCCCAAAGTATTGAGATTATAGGTGTGATCCACTGCACTCAGTCACATATTGTGTGATTCTTTACATGAAATGTCCATAGAGTGGGGGGCAGATTAATGGTTGTCAGGGGGTGCAGAAGGGGAGAGCTAGGAGAAACTGCTTAAGAGGTACAGAGTCAGCTGGGCAGGGTGGCTCACGCTTGTAATCCCAGCACTTTGGGAGGCTGAGGTGGGCAGATCACAAGGTTAGGGGTTCAAGACCAGCCTGACCAACATCGTGAAACCCCTCTCTACTAAAAATATAAAAAATTAGCCAGATGTGGTGGCACACGCCTATAATCCCAGCTACTCAGAAGGCTGAGGCAGGAGAATCACTTGAACCCAGGAGGCAGAGGCTGCAGTGAGCCCAGATCACACCACTGCACTCCAGCCTGGGCTACATAGAGCAAGACCCTGTCTCAAACAAACAAACAAAAAAGGAGAGATACAGTGTCCTCCAAAAAAAAAAAAAAAAAGGTACAGGGCCTCCTTTTGGGGCTGGGCGCAGTGGCACACACCTGTAATCTCAGCACTTTGGGAGGCCGAAGCGGGCAGATCACCTGAGGTCAGGAGTTCAAGACCAGCCTGGCCAACATGGTGAAACCCCATCTGTACTAAAAATACAAAAATTAGCAGGGTATGGTGGTGGTTGCCTGTAATCTCAGCTACTTGGGAGGCTGAGGTGGGAGAATCACTTGAACCTGGGAGGGGAAGCTTGCAATGAACCGAGATTGTGCCTCTGCACTTCAATCTCGGTGCAACAGAGGAAGACTCTGTCTCAAAACAAACAAACAAAAAAGGTCTCCTTTTGGGATGATGGAAATAATTTGGAACTAGAGGAAAGGTGGTAGTCACACAACATTGTGAATGTACTAAATGCCATGCAATTGTTCATTTTATTTGTTTTTATTTTTAGTTTTGTAGAGACAGGTTCTTCTTCTATTGCCCAGGCTGATCTCAAATTTCTGGGCTCGAAGGGTCCTCTGTCTCAGCTTCCCAAAGTGCTGGGATTATAGGCATGAGCCACCATGCCCAGCCTGAATTGTTCTTTATTATTATTATTACTATTTAATCTGAGACAGAGTCTCTCTATGTCGCTTAGGCTGGAGTGCAGTGCGCCATCTCGGCTCACTGCAACCTCTGCCTCCCGAGTTCAAGTAATTCTCCTGTCTCAGCCTCCCCTTAGTAGCTGAAACTACAGGTGCACACCACTACACCCAGCTAATTTTTGTATTTTTAGTAGAGATGGGGGTTTCACCATGTCAGTCAGGCTGGTCTCAAACTCCTGACCTCAGGTGATCCACCCACCTCGGTTTCCCAGAGTGCTGGTATTACAGGCGTGAGCCACCTTGCCCAGCCAAATTGTTCATTTTTAGATGGTTAACTTTATGTTATGTGAATCTCATATCAATAAAAAATAAATCAAAGGAATAAATTATTAAAAAAAAAAGTCAATGAGAGAATGCATGACAACCAGGTAGACGAGAGATTTTAGAGAAGAGATTTTTAAATTCAGAGGCAGTTTCAACCAGCTGAAGTGGCTCACACCTGTAATCCTTGCACTTTGGGAGGGTGAGGCAAGAGGATTGCTTGAGTCTAGGAGTTTGAAACCAACCTCGTCAACATAGCGAGACTTCATTGCTACAAAAAAAACTTCTTACAAAATTAGATGAGTGTGGTGACTCACACCTGTATTCCCAGCTGCTCAGGAGGCTGAGGCAGGAGAATCACTTTAGCCTAGGAGTTTGAGGCTACAGTGAGCTATGATTGTGCTACTGCACTCCAGTCTGGGTAACAGAGCAAGACCTTGTCTCTAAAAATAAATAAATAAATAAATAAATAGTGAGTCAGTTTGGACTAAAGTTCTTCCCAACTCGAATATTTTATTATTGTGCAGGTCCAACTCTTAGTGTTCTGACAACCGGATGAATCACAGCCTTCTTAGATCTATCATCTAACTCTATAAAAGAGACCAAAATTAAATTTTGGCTAGAAATCTAAAAAAAACGTGTACAAGAAATATTCAGCCTCTGCCAGGCTTTTTTTTTTTTTTTCTTTTTTTGAGACAGAGTCTGACTCTGTTGGCCAGGCTGGAGTGCAGTGGCGCAATCTCGGCTCACTGCAGCCTCCACCTCCGGGGTTTTGAGCAATTCTCCTGCCTCAGCCTCCCAAGTAGTGGGATTATGGGTGTGTGCCACCACGCCCAGCTAGTTTTTCTATTTTTAGTAGAGAGGGAGTTTCACCATGTTGGCCATGCTGGTCTCGAACTCCTGACCTCAAGTGATCAACTCACCCCAGCCTCCAAAACTGCTGGGATTACAGGTGTGAAGCATTGCGCCCGGCCCTAATTTTTTTTTTTTTTTTTTTTTTTTTTTTGAGACGGAGTTTCGCTCCTGTTACTCAGGCTGGAGTGCAATGGCACGATCTCGGCTCACCGTAACCTCCGCCTCCTGGGTTCAGGCAATTCTCCTGCCTCAGCCTCCTGAGTAGCTGGGATTACAGGCACGCGCCACCATGCCCAGCTAATTTTTTGTATTTTTAGTAGAGACGGGGTTTCACCATGTTGACCAGGATGGTCTCGATCTCTTGACCTCGTGATCCACCCGTCTCGGCCTCCCAAAGTGCTGGGATTACAGGCGTGAGCCACTGCGCCTGGCCTTTTTTTTTTTTTTTTGAGATGGAGTCTCGCTCTGTCGCCAGGCTGGAGTGCAATGGCGCCATCTCAGCTCACTGCAACCTCCACCTCCCGGGTTCAAGCAATTCTCCTGCCTCAGCCTCCTGAGTAGCTGGGACTACAGGCGCGTGCCACCATGCCCAGCTAATTTTTGTATTTTTTAGTAGAGACAGGGTTTCACCATGTTGGCCAGGATGGTCTTGATATCTTGACCTCGTGATCTGCCCGCATCGGCCTCCCAAAGTGCTGGGATTACAGGCGTGAGCCACAGCGCCCAGCCCGGCCCTGCCCTAAATTTTTATTTGTTTATTTATTTTGAGACAGGGTGTCACTCTGTTGCCCAGGCTAGAGTGCAGTGTGCAATCACAGCTCACTGCAGCCTGGACCTCCCAGGCCTAGGTGATACCCTCACCCCAGCCTCCTGAGTAGCTGGGACCCAGGTACATACCACCACACTCAGCCAGTTTTTGCATTTTTTTGTGGAGACAGGGTCTTGTTATGTTGCCCAGGCTGGTCTTGACCTCTTAGGCTCAAGTGATCCGCTTGCCTGGGCCTCCCAAAGTGCTGGGATTACAGGTGTGAACCATCCACCTGGCTACCTTTTTTTTCTTTTTTTTCTTCAGGCCTGACCTTGATCTCAGACAGCCCAAGGGATTTGCCATGACTGGAAGGCAGGAGAGAGGGAAGGTAGGGTTGCTTCCTAACAAGAGCAAAGAAAAAAAAATAAGGAATTGATATTCAGGCATTTAAAATGGGATTTTAAAAACAGTTTGAGATGTAATTTACATACCCTACAATTCACCTATTGTAAGTGTGTAAATCAGCTGGGCGTGGTGGCTCACGCCTGTAATCTCAGCACTTTGGGAGGCCAAGGCGGGCGGATCTCTTGAGGCCAGGAGTTCGAGACCAGCCTGGCCAACATGGTGAAACCCTGTCTTAAAAAAGAAAAAAAGAAAGTGTAATTCAATGGTTTTTCATGTATTACATTAAGAATTTTTTAGATTGTGGTAAATTATATAAAACATAAACTTTTCTGTTTTAACCTTTCCCCAACTCCCCCAGGTAGAGACGAGGGTCTTGCTTTGTTGCCCAGGCTGTTCTGGAACTCCCGCCTCAAGGAATCCTCCTCCTCTGGTCTTCCAGAGTGCTGGGATTATGGGTGTGAGCCACTGCATCTGGCCCATTTTAACCATTAAGTGGCACGAATTGCATTTACACTATTGGTGCCACCCCAAATAGGATTTTGCAGAGAAAAAAAATGGCTGAAATCCCAACATGGTTAAGCAACAAAGAATTTTTTTAAATTCCTTTATCTTTCATTTGTCATATCAAGGACCCTGAAGGCCAGCGTTTCTACTACCATATACAGAAGAAACTCCTCTCTGACATTAAGACTTAGCCACTCCAGCCTGGGTGACAGAGTGAGACCCTGTTTACACACACACACACACACACACACACACTCTCTCTCTCTCTCTCTCTCTTACACTTAGCCAGGAGGCTGAAAATGGTAAAAAGGAAGATATGACATAGAAGAAATGAAAGAGAGCAGTGTCCTTCCAGGCAATGGGGAGAAAGGAAGAGGGACAGGTGAGGAAGGCACCTCCACCGACTGAGATCTCAGACGGGGAAGGAGGAGCCTTTGTCCCCACTCCACATTTGAGAAAACTCCTGGGCAGGGTGGTGGCCCCATGCCAACATTTTTAAGATGTGTGGCAAGGTCAGAAACAAGGAAGATCCAGTTTGTGCTCCCGGACTTCCTCAGACACTCAGCAGCATGAATGGCTGTTGAGAGCTTTGGGTGCCTACTCTGGGACCCACTCTGGCAGCATCACGGCAGAGATTCAGAGGAGTCAGCTGTGCCGGCAATTGGAGGGGAGGTTGACTCAGCAGGGAGGAGGACTGAGTCCTGACTGAGCCAAGAAAGAGCATATGTTAGGAGCGGACTCCAACCACTCAGACACGGAACTGGGACACGGCGTTACAGGACCCAGCTGTGGCTAACATTGCTAATTGCCTCCCCGAGATTCACTCCCTTTTGTACTAAACCATCCTCTATTTTATGTGGTATGGCAATGTGCCCAACAATTTATGCCCACTTCCTCAGGCTTCTCCTAGGAAAGGCGCCTAGAGGTGCTTCTGGGAAAAAACTTTTCCTTTCCTGATAAATGGGCACAGACATAGGTGTGCTGTCTGGAGCTGGAGCAGCCACGTTGTTACCCTGAGGTAATGAGGATGACGACAAAAGCCATCAGGCCAACGTGGCAGAGCAGAAAGACTAAAAGAACAGAACCACTCCCTTGGGAAAAGCCCTATTTATCTGGAGCAAATACTTTAATAAGAACCAAATTAGGCCAGGCACGGTGGCTCATGCCTGTAATCCTAAGCACTTTGGGGGGCTGAGGCGGGCAATCCATCTCAAAAAAAAAAAAAAGAAAAGAAAAGAAATTAATAGCTAGAAGACTGATAGGCAAGGGACTTTCTGAAGAAAATAGAAATGGCTGCTTGAAGGTTTTTTTTTTAAATGACGTCTCACTCCATCGCCTATGCTAGAGTTCAGTGGTGCAATCTCTGCTCACTGCAACCTCCACCTCCTGGATTCAAGCAATTCTCAGCCTCAGCCTCCTGAGTAGCTAGGACTACAGATGCACGCTAGCTAGGACTACAGAGGCACGCTAGCTAGGACTACAGATGCACGCTAGCTAGGACTACAGATGCACGCTAGCTAGGACTACAGAGGCACGCTAGCTAGGACTACAGCTGCACGCTAGCTAGGACTACAGCTGCACGCTAGCTAGGACTACAGAGGCACGCTAGCTAGGACTACAGATGCACGCTAGCTAGGACTACAGCTGCACGCTAGCTAGGACTACAGAGGCACGCTAGCTAGGACTACAGAGGCACGCTAGCTAGGACTACAGAGGCACGCTAGCTAGGACTACAGCTGCACGCTAGCTAGGACTACAGAGGCACGCTAGCTAGGACTACAGAGGCACGCTAGCTAGGACTACAGCTGCACGCTAGCTAGGACTACAGAGGCACGCTAGCTAGGACTACAGCTGCACGCTAGCTAGGACTACAGAGGCACGCTAGCTAGGACTACAGAGGCACGCTAGCTAGGACTACAGAGGCACGCTAGCTAGGACTACAGCTGCACGCTAGCTAGGACTACAGAGGCACGCTAGCTAGGACTACAGCTGCACGCTAGCTAGGACTACAGAGGCACGCTAGCTAGGACTACAGATGCACGCTAGCTAGGACTACAGCTGCACGCTAGCTAGGACTACAGCTGCACGCTAGCTAGGACTACAGAGGCACGCTAGCTAGGACTACAGCTGCACGCTAGCTAGGACTACAGAGGCACGCTAGCTAGGACTACAGATGCACGCTAGCTAGGACTACAGAGGCACGCTAGCTAGGACTACAGATGCACGCTAGCTAGGACTACAGCTGCACGCTAGCTAGGACTACAGAGGCACGCTAGCTAGGACTACAGAGGCACGCTAGCTAGGACTACAGCTGCACGCTAGCTAGGACTACAGAGGCACGCTAGCTAGGACTACAGATGCACGCTAGCTAGGACTACAGAGGCACGCTAGCTAGGACTACAGAGGCACGCTAGCTAGGACTACAGCTGCACGCTAGCTAGGACTACAGAGGCACGCTAGCTAGGACTACAGAGGCACGCTAGCTAGGACTACAGCTGCACGCTAGCTAGGACTACAGATGCACGCTAGCTAGGACTACAGAGGCACGCTAGCTAGGACTACAGAGGCACGCCACGACATCTGGCTTTTTTTTTTTTTTTTGTCAGGGGCTTAGAAGTCTGGCTAATTTTTGTATTTTTAGTAGAGACAGGTTTCACCATGTCAGTCAGGCTGGTCTCGAACTCTTGACCTCAGGTGATCCACCCACCTGGGCTTCCCAAAGTGCTGGGATTACAGGTGTGAGCCACCGTGCCTGGCCCCACTTGAAGATTTTTATTGTTTTACGGTGTGTTGTGGGTAACTCCAGTTTTTTTCATAAACTGTATATCACTTGTCAATGCTTCGTGAATTTGGCTTTGCTTTTGGGGGATGTCACATAGCCTTGAGTCCTGCTCCAAGGTAGACATGGCTTCAAGGGAGAAAAAAGGCTATTTACAGTTTTTCCTCAGTGGTGAGTCCTTAAATGACACTTGGATCCTTTATAAAGTATATAATCCATATTTGAATACAAATGCAACTAGTATTTTCACATAGAAATCATCTCATCATTCTGGCAATATCATTTAGTGACCTTAGTGGTATGGCTATCCTTGGTGACTTTGGCGTAGTAGTTTCATCTGAGCAGTGGAGACAAGAATTTGACCCACCTGAGCTCAGCAGCATTTTTTTTTTTTTTTTGAGACAGAGTCTCGCTCTGTCGCCCAGGCTGGAGTGCGGTAGCGGGAACCCTGCTCTCTGCAACCTCCATCTCCCCAGTTCAGGCGATTCTCCTGCCTCATTTTCCTGAGTAGCTGGGATTACAGGCATGAGCTGCTGCATCCAAACTTCTAAATCTTTATATCCAGTCCAGAATTTTTTTTTTTTTTCTTAAGACGGGGTTTCACCATGTTGGTCAGACTGGTCTTGAACTCCCGACCTCAGGTGATTCACCCGCCTTGGCCTCCAAAGTGGTTGGATTACAGGCGTGAGCCACCATGCCCAGCCTTTTTTTCTTTTTTCTTTTTTTTTTTTAAGAAATAGGGGTTGGAGGCCAGGCGTAGTGGCTCACACCTGTAATCCCAGCACTTTGGGAGGCCAAGGCAGGTGGATCACAAGGTCAGGTGTTTGAGAGCAGCCTGACCAACTTGGTGAAACCCATCTCTACTAAAAATTAGCCAGTACAAACCACAGTGCTTCCATTATTCATGTTTTTTTTTTTTTTTTTGAGACGGAGTTTCGCTCTTGTTACCCAGGCTGGAGTGCAATGGCGCGATCTCGGCTCACCGCAACCTCTGCCTCCTGGGTTCAGGCAATTCTCCTGCCTCAGCCTCCTGAGTAGCTGGGATTACAGGCACGAGTCACCGTGCCCAGCTAATTTTTTTTTGTATTTTTAGTAGAGACGGGGTTTCATCATGTTGACCAGGATGGTCTCGATCTCTTGACCTCGTGATCCACCCGCCTCGGCCTCCCAAAGTGCTGGGATTACAGGCGTGAGCCACCGCGCCCGGCCATTCATGTTTTTTAAAAATAATAATAATAAAAAAAGAAGAAAAATAAATTAGCCGAGCATGGTGGTATGTGTGTGTAATTTCAGCTACTCAGGAAGCTGAAGCAGGAGAATTGCTTGAACCTGGAGGCAGAGGTTGCAGTGAGCTGAGATTGCGTCACTGCGCTCCAGCCTGGGTGACAGAGTGAGACTGCATCTCAAAAAAAAAAAAAAGTAGAAAATTTGAACAGATATGTGTCCAAAGATGATATACAAAGGGGCCAAGCTCGGTGGCTCATGCCTGTAATCTCAACACTTTGGGTGGTCAAGGCGGACAGATCACCTGAGGTCAGGAGTTCAGACCAGCGCCTGGCCAACATGGCAAAACCCTGTCTCTACTAAAAATACAAAAAATTAGCCAGGTGTCATGGTGCATGCCTGTAATCTCAGCTACTCAGGAGGCTTAGGCAGGAGAATCACTTGAACCTGGGAGGCAGAGGTTGCAGTGAGCTGAGATTGTGCCATTGCACTCCAGCCTGGGCGACAAGAGCAAAACTCCATCTGAAAAAGAAAAAAATATATATATATAATTAGTCAGGCGTGGTGGTGCATGCCTGTAGTCCCAGCTACTTGGCAAGCTGAGGCAGGAGATCACTTGAACCCGGGAGGTAGAGGTTGTGGTGAGCCGAGAGCGCCACTGCACTCCAGCCTGGGCAACAGAGCTAGACCCAGTCTCAAAAAAAAAAAAAAGAGTCAACAAGTAGAAACAACCCAAATGTCCATCAGCTAATGAGTAGATAAACAAAATGTATGACCGGGCGTGGTGGCTCACGCCTGTAATCCTAGCACTTTGGGAGGCCAAGGCGGGTGAACTGCTTGAGTCCAGGAGTTGGAGACGAGCTTGGGCAACATAGCAAAATCCTGTCTCTTCAAAAAATACAAAAAAAATTAGCTGGGTATGGTCGTGTTTGCCTATAGTCCCAGCTACTTGGGAGGCTGAGGTGGAAGCAGTACCTGAGCCCAGGAGGTCAAGGTCGTCGTGAGCTGGGATCATGCCACTGCATTCTAGCCTGGGCAACAGAGCGAGACCGTCTCAAACGAACAAACAAACAAAAGAGCGGTGAAACCGGGCACGGCGGCTCATGCCTGTAATCCCAACACTTTGCAAGGTGAAGACTAGGATGTCACCTGAGGTTGGGAGTTCAAGACCAGCCTGGCCAATATGATGAAACCCTGTCTCTACTAAAAATGCAAAAGTAGCTGGGGGTGGTGTTGCACACCTGTAATCCCAGCTACTCGGGAGGCTGAGGCAGGAGAATCGATTGAACTTGGGAGACAGGGGTTGCAGTGAGCTGAGATTGTGCTACTGCACTCCAGCCTGGGTGACAGAGCGAGACTGTCTCAAAAAATAAGAATAAAAATAGCAGTAGAGCATTATTATTATCATTCATCCATTCTATGTTCTGAATATCTCCCAGAACTAATATGTTGAAATCCCGACCCCCAAGGTGATGATGTTAAGAGGTGGGGCTTTTGGGAGGTGATTACGTCATGAGGGCAGAGCCATTATGAGCTGAATTAGTTTCCTTATAAAACACATCTCAAAGAGTTAACGAGGCTTTTCCCCAGGTCAGGACACAGAGAACAATGCCATCTATGAACCAGGAAATGGCCTTCAGCAGACACTGAATTTGCTGGCACCTTAGACTTGGACTTCCCAGCCTCTAAAACTCAGAAATACATTTTGTTTCTAAGCTACCCAATTTATGATATTTTTCTTTTCTTTTTTTTTTTTTTGAGACAGAGTCTCACTCTGTTGCCTAGGCTAGAATGCAGTGGCACAATCTAGGCTCACTGTAACCTCCGCCTCTCAGGTTCAAGTGATTCTGCCTCAGCCTCCCGAGTAGCTGGGACTACAGGTGCACGCCACCACGCCTGACTAATTTTTTGTATTTTTAATAGAGACGGGGTTTCACCATATTGGCCAGGCTGGTCTCGAACTCCTGGCCTCGTGATCCACCAGCTTTGGCCTTCCAAAGTGCTGGGATTATAGGCGTGAGCCACCACCTGGCATTTTCTGGTATTTTTCATAGAGGCCCGAATGGATTAAGACAGTGAGCCATAAAAAGGAATGAAACACTGATAAATGCTATGACACGAAGGAACTTTAAAAACATGATGCTAAGTCAAAGAAGCCAGTCACAAAAGACCACAAACTGTATGATTCCACTGCTATCAAACGTCCAGCTCGGAAAATCATAGACAGAAAGCATACAGTGGATGCTGGGGCTGGGGAGGGAGGAAGTGGGGAGTGACTGATAATGGATGTGGCTTTCTTTGGGGAATGACGAAACATTCTAAATTTGTTTGTGGTGATGGCTTTGAGAATAGGCTAAAAACCACGGAATTGTACACTTTAAAATGGCAAATTTTAAATATGTGAATTATATTTCTTTCATTCTTTCTTTCTTTTTTTTTTTGTTGTTGTTGTTGAGAGGGAGTCTCGCTCTGTCACCAGGCTGGATGGAGTGCAGTGGCGCAATCTTGGCTCACTGCAACCTCCACCTCCTGGGTTCAGATGATTCTCCTGCCTCAGCCTCCCAAGTAGCTGGGATTACAGGTGCCTGCTACTAGGCCCAGCTAATTTTTTGTATTTTTAGTAGAGTTGGGATTTCACCATGTTGGCCAGGCTGGTCTCGAAGTGCTGACCTCGGGATTCGCCCACCTTGGCCTCCCAAAGCGCTGGGATTACAGGCGTGAGCCACCGAGCCCGGACATGAATTACATTTCAATAAAACTGTTATTACAGTTTTTGTATAGAGCTGCCACATATGAGTATATGTACAATGGATGAGACTGCTGAACTCTAGATCATACCAGTGTCTATTTCTTTTTTAGATATCGTACTATACGGTTGTATGTTAACATTGGCGAGACCAAGGAGAGGATGCCTGGGACTTTCCAGTACGGTTTTTCACAAGTGTCAGTAAGTCTATGATTATTTCAAAATAATTTTACAGATTATGGGGAGACCGAGTGAGTCAGTGACCCCCTGCAGTCCCCAGCTTCAGGCCTCAGTCTCTGGGACTCATGCTTCACAGGCATTGTGATGGGGCATTTTTGGAGAATAAAAAGTTTTGTGAAGGAAAAAAAAATGTATCATGATGCAAACCAGTTAGGTTGTTTGTATGTATGTATGCATGCATGTATGTGTGTATGTATTTTATTTTGAGACAGAGTCTCACTCCGTCTCCCAGGCTGGAGTGCGGTGGCACGATCTTGGCTCACTGCAGCCTCCGCCTCCCAGGTTCAAGCAATTCTCCTGCCTCAGCCTCCCGAGTAGCCGTGATTACAGGTGTGCACCACCACACCTGGCTAATTTTTTTGGATTTTCAGTAGAGACCGGTTTCGGCCATGTTGGCCAGGCTGCTCTCAAATTCCTGACCTCAGATGATCCACCCCCTTGGCCTCCCAAAGTGCTGGGATTACAGGCGCGAGCCACTGCACCCAGTGTAGTTTCTCTCAGTTTGGAGTGTGTTGGAAAACGTGCCATGCAGCTCTCTCTACTCCCTTCCTAAATCTTGCCAGAATGGCACTGAAGGCATGGAAACCCCACAATGATAAAGAGACCAGAAGAAGTACCAACAGCATATTTTGTTTCCTTTCTAAAAGTATTTTTGGAGGATGAAAGACCGGATAATACCCAGTTTTAGTAGAGGAAAGGAAGCTGGAAGTACCTTTAGAGGGGATGCTGATGAAGAGGAAGCAGTTTCACCCCAGAGAACTTGGGGAAGCTCAGGAACTAGAGACAGAGGTGCCGTAAGACGTGAGGATGAATCTCGGGCCGGCTGTATGCCACGGACACTTATGACCTCTTTTTGTGGACTGTCAGCCCTGCAGCAACCACAGAGAATCAATCTTTTCCTTCCTTCCTTCCTCCTTCCTTCCTTCCTTTCATTTCTTTTTTTTTAAAAGACAGAGTCTTGCTCTGTTGCCCAGCCTGGAGTGCAGTAGCACAATCTTGGCCATTACAATTACACTCCAGACTGGGCAGCAGAGCAAGACTCTGTCTCAAAAAAAAAATCATGTATACAATATCAACTTGTGTAAGAGTCAAACAGGCTGGGTGCAGTGGCTCACGCCTGTAATCCTAGCACTTTGGGAGACAGAGTTGGTGGATCACCTGAGGTCAAGAGTTCGATGACCCAACAATCCCATTACTGGATATATACCCAAAGGATTATAAATCAGTCTTTTATAAAGACACATGTACACATATGTTCATTGCAACACTGCAGTAGCAAAGACCTGGAACCAACTCAAATGCCCATCAATGATAGACTGGACAATGAAAACGTGGCACATATACACCATGGAATACTATACAGGATTAAAAAACGATGAGTTCGTGTCCTTTGTAGGGACATGGATGAACCTGGAAACCATCATTCTCAGCAAACTGACACAAGAACAGAAAATCAAACACTGCATGTTCTCACTCATAGGCAGGTGTTGAACAATGAGAACACATGGACACAGGGAGGAGAGCATCACACACTGGGTCTGTTGGGGGTGGCTAGGGGAAGGACAGCGGGGACTGGGGAGGGATAACGTGGGGGGAAAAAAAAAAGAGTTCGAGACCAGCCTGGCCACCACATCTCTACTAAAAATACAAAAATTAGCCTGGCATGGTAACACACACCTGTAATCCTAATTACTCGGGAGGCTGAGGAAGGTGAATCGCTTGAACCCAGGACATGGAGGTTGCAGTGAACCAATATTGCGCCACTGCACTCCAGCCTGTGCAACCGGAGCAAGACTCTGTCTCAGAAAAGAAAAAAAAGAGTCAAACATAAGATTGTGAAGGTCCTTCTGTTTTGATAGCACTACAAAGAGAGAAAATACATTGCTTTGGGGTTTGTGCAGGCACTATGCCACAATAAATGGAAACAAACAATTAGCGTGAACCATATGAAGTACCCATTTTGTAGACAAAAGTAATTGAATACCAGCAGTTTCATATGGTTCAACCTAACAGCTGCCAAGAGTCTGAATGCAGGAAAGCATTTAGGAGGAAGGACTGGCACATTTAGGAGGAAGGCCTGTAAACTCGCGTTTAGATACAGACATTCACCTTACCAGCCTGGCGCATGCAATTTACCTGGTCTCAGTTCTTTAATCTGTGAAATGGGGATAATAACACTATGTCTTCTGCTCTTACAAGGGCACAGTACTGTAACAAGCATTAGACTTTGCTACTCAGATACACAGATCTGAAGCAGTGCAATGTTGCTTGTTACTGCTCTGGATACATTATTAGCTTGGAGATGTGAAAAATGTAAGTGGCTGGGTTTCCTGGCAGGTAGTTTTCTTTTCTGTTCTTTCTTTTTTTTTTTTTGAGACAGAATCCCACTCTTTTTAAATTATTATTATTATTTTTATAAAGATGGGGTTTCACCATGTTGGTCAGGCTGGTCTTGAACTTCCGACCTCAGGTGATCCACCCATCTTGGCCTCCCAAAGTGCTGGGATTACAAGCATGAGCCACCACACCCGGCCTTTTTATTATTTTATTTTATTTTTATTATTTCATTTTTTAGATGGAGTCTTGTTCTGTCACCCAGGCTGGAGTGCAGTGGCACAATCTTGGCTCACTGCAACCTCCACCTCATGAGTTCAAGTGATTCTTCCTGCCTCAGCCTCCTGAGTAACTGGGATTACAGGTGCCTGCAACCACACCCGGCTAAATTTTTTGTATTTTTAGTAGAGACAGGGTTTCACCATGTTGGCCAGGCTGGTCTCAAACTCCTGACCTCAGGTGATCCGCCTACGTTGGCCTCCCAAAGTGCTGAGATTACAAGCGTGAGCCACCACGAGGGGCTGAGATGGAATCTCACTCTTTCACACAGTCTGGAGTATAGTGGTGCGATCTCTTGAACCTCTGCCTCCTGGGTTCAAGCGATTCCCTGCCTCAGTCTTCTGAGTAGTTGGTATTACAGGGACCCACCACCACAGCTGGCTAATTTTGGTATTTTTAGTAGAGACAGGGTTTTGTCATGTTGGCCAGAGTGGTCATGAACTCCTGACCTCAAGTGATCCACCCGACTCGGCCTCCCAAAGTGTTGGGATTACAGGCGTGAGCCACTGCACCTGGCTGAGCTTGGGCATTCTAAAACATAAAGGCATCACCACCCCCAAGTCACACATCCTGCATTAAATATAAGTTGTTTCGTTTTTTTTTTTTTGAGATGGAGTCTTGCCCTCTTGGCCAGGCTGGAGTGCAATGGTGCAATCTCGGTTCACTGCAGCCTCCCCCTCTCCCCTTCCCAGGTTCAAGCGATTCTCCTGCCTCAGCCTTCCAAGTAGCTGGGATTAGAGCTATGCATCACGATGCCTAGCTAATTTTTGTATTTTCAGTAGAGATGGGGTTTCACCATGTTGGCCAGGCTGGTCTTGAACTCCTGACCTCATGTGATCTGCCTGCCTCAGCTTCCCAAAATTCTAGGATTACAGGTGTAAGCCAGCATACATGGACCTACTTTTCTTCATTTTTATGAAAAAACATTTTTTTAATTAAAATAATTTATTTTATTATTATTATTATTTTGAGAGACTGGGTCTTGCCCTGTCCCCTAAGGTGGAGTGCAGTGGTGCCAATCAGGCTCACCGCTGAAAACTTCTTTCTTTCTTTTTTTTCTTGAGACAGAGTCTTGCTCTGTCACCAGGCTGGAGTGCAGTGGCACGATCTCGGCTCACTGCAACCTCGTCCTCCTTGGTTCAAGCAATTGTCCTGCCTCAGCCTCCTGAGTAGCTGGGATTACAGGCGTGTGCCACCATGCCCAGCTAATTTTTATATTTTCAGTAGAAATGGGATTTTACCATGTTGACCAGGATGGTCTCGATCTCTTGACCTCGTTATCTGCCCACTTTGGACTCCCAAAGTGCTGGGACTGCAGACGTGAGCCACTGCGCCCAGCCTATTTATTTATCCTTTTTGAGACTGAGTTTCACTCTTGTTGCCCAGGCTGGAGCGCAATGGCGC